>NC_141593.1:60762800-70762800 GCF_036417535.1 Chlamydotis macqueenii | reverse complement strand
AGGGAATGGTGGTTGCGGTCAGTTCATCACACGTTGTTTTACGCCACTGCTTCATCGTCGAGGGAAGAACTCCTCACATTCCTCCCCTGCTCCACTGTGGGGTCCCTCCCATGGGCCACAGTCCTTTGTGAAACTGCTCCAGCGTGGGTCATCTCTTCCACGGAGTTCAGTCTCTCCAGAACAGCTGTCCCAGCTGTCTCCATGGGACACAGCCACCTTCAGGCATCCACCTCCCCCGGTGTGGGTCCTTCACGGGCTCCAAGTGGATCTCTGCTCCTCCGTGGACTCCATGGGCTGCAGGAGGACAACCTGCTCCACCATGGTCGTCACCACAGGCTGCAGGGGAATCTTGGCCAGGAGACGCATTACTCCTCCCCCTCCTTCTTCACTGACCTTGGTGTCTGCAGCCATTCCTCTCACAAGAAAAGTTCTTCACAACAGGCTGGCAGATGCCTCTCAAAATCTCTTCACATCATCCATCTCCTCTCCTCTCCACTTCTTGCAGCTGGGCTGGGCCGAGTTGGGCTCAGTCGGGCACCTGGCAAGAGGCCAGAGGGTGAGGCCTGCAAGGCCCATGAGGCCTGTGCCTCCCCCTCTGTGCCTCTGCCCCCGCTCAGCTTCTTCACATTTTTTCTTCTCTTTTTTTTTTCTGTTTTCCCCTTCTTAAATACGTTATGGCAGAGGCGTTATCGTGGGACATTCTGCTACCAATTGGCTCGGCCTTGGCCAGCAGTGCGTCCGTCCTAGGCCCGGCTAAGTCCACTGAACAAAGGGGAGCAACTTCTAGTGGTTTCCTACAGAAGCTACCACCTTAGGCCCCCCCAACTAAACAAAACCACAACGTAGACAAACACAAGTTCTTGAAAAAGCTAGCATGTTATAGTTACACTCAGAAATGGAGTATAATCTCCAACATGCACAGAAGTAGATGTGTTGCCTGGTTCATATATGGAATATTGCAAGAACTTGAAAGAAGAGATGAAGAAGCCTTGGAGCAGCCCTAATAACCTGTGGCTTTCCTCTCTTCCACTGAGCATATGTGGAGCAGCCAGTTGCACGAATAGCTATGGAGAAGAGAGAAAAAGAAATAGAATTAAATATTAATAACATTTTTTTTTCTTAGTAAATACAGGTAGAATGAAACTTGGTTTAGACACATAAAATGGAATGTCAACAATGTTTGTGTACTTTTATTCCAGCTTTTATTTCTGAAAATATTTACTCAACTCTGCCTAATTTCTTGTATCTCTTTCTCTTCCTTTTAATTTTAACACTCTTTAGAAACAATAGTGTAGATTAGGATAACAAAGTATTTCCTCCTTCCCCTTGTTCCAAAATTTAAATAACAGTTAAATAGCGAATCCTTAGAGCACACCCTTTCAGCTCCTGAAACTCTCCTTTTGATACCTGCCCACACATGCTAGACAGAGATAGCAATCTGTCATGGATTTCCCTCTCTAAAAAACGTACGTAAGAGTGTACAAGCTAGTACAATTATTTGTAGGTTTCTTTGGTTTTTTTAAGGCAAAAAGATACATAATTTATAAAACCAATTTTTATCATTCTTACACAAATTAGAAATTATAATCTGTCACCTGTGTAATGAAAAGATAGCGTTAATATCTTAACTGTAACTCAAATAAGCATCTTAAAATGCAAAGAGACTTTGGTCTTGCTTAAGCCCTGAGAATAGAGCTATATTTAATCCTCTGGGGAGAGGGATGAGTTCTCAAGAGGAGTTCTGTCTTATGGACAGAGCTGACATTCAAAGAGCCTGTTGAACCATGGTAGCAAGGAGAACAGTCTCCTGATAAGGCTGAGTTTGTGCAAAAGTCATCAAAAGGATGCTACTGGTAGGTCAGTATCCCAGCTAGGTAGTGTTCTTCTTCCTCCAGCTCCCAAACATGACTGCATCACTATCACAGAACTCCAGATCATGACAGGTAGTTTCTTACAAGGATCTAGCAAAAATAATAGTAACCCACACAGCTTCAAGCAACCTGAACTCATGTTCTGTGATAAAGCTCTAGGCTGCACTTTTTCCTTTTCATCCTAAGGATTTAATTTAAAATACTCTCTACATTTTATGCCTTGTACTTTAAAACACCATGAGCAATAAATCACGTAAGTGACTTATGGAAAAGACAGAAAGGGGAGGGAAAGGGGGCAAGGGCAGAATGATGACTTATGAACTGAGTCTTTTAGGTTATTGCCTAGATCGCTTGATGTGCAGTACAATTCAGTAGATGGAAGACAAATCGAGATATGTTGTACAACACTAAGAATTCACACTCAGTATCCTAAAGGTATGTCCTTATGGACACACTTGATGAATCTCATCATTCTAGTATGGTGAAAATAGCCTATTTGGCTGTCTTGCAAAAATGTAAGATAGATCTTGTTTTCAACAATCACTTGCTGAGAAGTGTTCAAGATTGTAAAAAATTAACTTTTGACAAGTGCATTTACATATAATCTGCATCTCTTGCACTAAAATGCTGCCATTAATGTCAAAATCTACATATTAATTGATTTCTATGCACTTGTCAAGACACTTAGGCAAGACTCCTCTCAAAAAAGAGTTAAAGGTGTTTACCAAACGCAGAAGGAAACCTAACAAAATAAAAACCAATTGTAAGATTTCTTTGTGTCATTACTACATCATGGGAGAGATCTGTCACAGATGAACTGGGGGGTCTCCAGGGGTATTTTTTACTTGGGGACTTTTTTTTTTAAGGTAGGCATATGTCAGTTTATGGTAGTTTGGGTTTTGGCTCTTGGTTGCAACTTAGATGAGGCCCTGCTGTAGTGATTTAGATAAGAGAAGTCTGCTGAGCTTTCTGCCTGCTTTGACATAACCTGTTAAAAAGGCAGACATAAACTGCTGACTTTCACTGACAAAGTGAGGATAAAATCTGATACCGGCACCTGGGAGGGCTGAGCTGGGAGGGCAGATATGTGAGCACAGAAGAAGTTGGTTTTCTGCTGCTTCTCACTCCAAAGTGTCAGAATGCTTGGCTAGTAGGTTGTAACAAATGTCTTTCCTCAGTGATGACCAGGGTGAGATTTATTGCCTCTGCTGCTGTTTAAGGTACAAGTAAATTTCCTTCCTAGGCTGCCCAAAGCCCTAATTTATTCTGGAATGGTGGGGCAGAAATATACTGAACATACCTAAACTTCATTGCTGAGATTTGAACACTGTGTGTGTGACAGTTTAAAATGGAAGATATGCAACAGATTCTAAGTTCCCTCAAGGAACAAGATTCTTAACCATCATTTAACTTTTTTTTTCCCTTTTGCTTATTTTCCTTTTTCTAATTTGTTTGAAAACAAGGCCACTTGAATGTTGGTTGATCCATCTTATCTGACAATTTCCTAGTTATATTTGTGTCCAGGTTGATGGAACTTTTCATCTATGCAGCTCTGTTGTATTGTGAAAAACTTACACTCCCGATTTGAATATAGAATACAGCATTAGCAATAAAACCAGCCTGAGGATCTTGATAAAAAAAAGAATATAAAGCAATGAGTTCAAGTACCACAGAGAACTGACAATAACAGCAACTTTATCATGCCTGAGTATTATTTAAGTTGTACAAAATGTTGCCAATGACAAGTAAGGGTTTTGATCCTTTAAAGCAGTATTTTCTTATTAAGCCATATACTTCCAAAAAAAACCAGAAAGGGAAGGAACTGAATGACAAAATCAAATACTTAAGCTAGTTTGACAGCATACTATAATTTTAGGTATTTAGTATGACACGGGAATTTTAAAGGAAACACTCATATATTGCTTTTACACTGAGACTTTTTTACCCCTTCAAAATATCAATGTAAAAAGCTCTATGTAACCAAAATATAGTCTGAAAATATCACAGGACATAATGTGGATGAAACACTCACAAAAGCTTGTTGCCACAAGACTTACATATTCTCAATGAGTTTCCTTGCAATCAAAATTTTGGAGAATTTGTGTACTATTTTTTTTTTTAAAGAGATTATATTAATGGAGCAAAAGGCAATTAAAGAGCTGTTATATGACTCATTATTTGCCTTTGCAGTCTGGCTCCCTGAAACCTGGAGCACAGTGCAGCCTCCTGGTAACAGCTACCAAACAGCAGAGAAGAGCATTATTTCTGACATGAGAAAGGGGAAACTACACTGCAATTCAAGATCCCTTGGGGCTGCTATTAAGTTGGTTCATATCCACTTCTCCTTACAACAACCCCTTTTACTGAGTGCATCTTTCTTGATGATATTTTATCTGTGATAATGCTCAAGAGTGAAGGATTCCATCTCTTCCCCAACATTTCTTTGAGCAGCTGGCTTCTAAGCTTGATGCAGACAGATATTAAAAGAACATTTAGAATTGTATCTGAAGATGCCTGTTGCACCTTTTCATTTTGTGGAAATTACATTCCCATTCAATCTTTCCCTTTTTTCTTCTACCATCCTGGCTGTAGGAGCTGACAGTAGAAATGACTTCTCCCTCAGTAATACTGGTCTGTGTTCATTGGAACCACCAATGCTTCCTAAAAATGTACTTTTAATTTTTGAAATTCTGAACTGATTATTCCTGAACATCCAAACAATTGAATTTTAGTATATCAGTACTCTCTTAACATTGTTAGTTCAGTTAAACTAATAATTTTCCTTTTCCTCCTCCTCTGTGTGCATGCATTTCTGCTGCTCAAAATGCATTTAAAGTGGTTTGCATGAAACCTTCACAGTGTGTCTTTGCACCTAGATACCAACAATAAGATTTATTTCTGTGTATCTTTGCTTACCAAAGGGGTCTATTCCACGCAGTAATAGTATTCCAAGAAAACATGAAGGCAGTCGAGCATATGTGCTTTTAAATGCTTTAGAAGTAATTGTTTCACAACTCTCTCAGAAATCTGTTGCTAAATCTTTGCACTATGAAAGCAATACTGTGGATTTCAGTATTTTGTGCACTTCTTCATTCTTGGTATATAACAAAAACAAAGGGGAAAGACCTGGATTTAATTTAGGGTTTGTGTAGCTTTGTTAGATTTGTGGTAGGGAGTGGGGGATCATTTTACATATGGAGAGCAAGCCACTGCTGCACAAAGCATATTATTTTAACTTAGAGTTCAGCTGTGCGTACTTGACATCTAATAACCGTGGGCATAAATCAAAGTAACCATATGTTAGTCTGTTTTTTAATCAGAAAAATACCTGAGCAAGGTACAAAACAGTACAATATAGTTCAGAGAATAGTTATTCATAAAGAAATTTAATATGGAATAAAATAGTGGTAACCTCATAAAGATAAATTTGTAGAAATCTTAGCAGAGACATTGCTTGCCTATTACTGAAAATGACTAAAATGCCTATTACTAAAAATGGACTGATATTCCAGACCAAATTCGTTCTCTTCTTATGCTTCTATATCTTTGGGCAACCTTACTGGGGCGTGCTCTGCTGATGATCCAGGCTGCCTTTATTCCTCAGCAGGTGGATGGCAGAACTAAATACTTGTGAATAAATACTCCCCTTGAAAGTGTCTCTGCCCAGTATATCATTCTGGAAGTTTGTATTGTCATAGAACGGCTGTGTTTTTCCTTCATAATCTGCAAAATACATAAATTTCCAGAACTCTGTTAACATATGAGAATAAAATGTTTGTTAATGTCTTTAAAAATGCAAAATGGAAATAAATTAGTATAACTATGTGCAAAAAATTGTTCCTACTTCAACAGGATCTATTAATTGATCTGTGATGATAACAATTTCTTGAGTTTTACATTTAAGTAAATTAATATTTACTGTCATTTCTGTCATTCATTCACCCACAGCATTAACTCAATATATCAGCTTGTGGTTTGCCTCCTTCTTTTTCCTTTGCAGTTTTCTTGACCTAATCCTCATAAATAAATGTTGTTATGCATGATATTGGTAAAATTCAGTATTCACATAATCAGAACAATGGTTAAGTAGAGAAAGAAAAGAAAAAGGTTAAAAAAAATTGTCCTATAACAGGACACTTTTAGCCAAAGGTGATTATTGTCAAGTAATATTCAGTATTTTCTATGGGCTATGTCTATAAAAGCCTCTTATTTTCTTCCTGTCACACTGAAAGAAGAGAAAAATCATGTAAGTTTCCAAGTTATCCAGTTTGTTTCTAGTTTAGCAACCTTGCAGTCAAAATCAAGGGTGAATTTTTAAGATTTAGACCACTCACAATGAACAAAAACATCACTTCACAATGAAGATGTTCAGAGAATATCCAATACACACAGTTGACCTTATATCAGGCAATACACTACATTCTTACCTCTTCTAGGACAGCAAATAGCGTTTATGGCATACAGTTACTATTCTTTATGCTAAATCAATATCATTACACTAAACATATTTTCAGACTCTTCTAATCGAGAGTGATTTAACCTCCTCAGCTGTCATGGAATATCACTTAATTGGAGGTCTACGTAAGAAGTTAATTGCAAATACTGTTGAACTTAAACAGTAAATTTTCACTTTAGTAAAAATAAAAAATCACTGACACCTAAGTATTTTGCATTTTCTTCTTAACACAAATTCTGTATGATATCAGGTATCATCTCATATAGCTTGAGGAATAGAGATAGAGATAGGAACAAAGGGGGTGAATAACTGTTTTCAAAACTGCATTTCACACATTATTGAAAGATTACAAAAAAAATAAAAATTCAGGACAAAGCAAATTTACAGCTCCTTGGACTACTAACTTCACTCAGAAGACTATGAAAATGAAGTTGCATTTGAGTGTTGGTTTTTTTAATTGTACTGTTTTTAACTGGTTTGACAGTTTTGAAATGAATATTATTACCCATTTAATTTTAAGATCCAAAACTTCATCATGGAACTTAACTGTAAAGAACCTTCCAAAAATGTGAAAATTTATCATTATCCATAGCTTAAAAATTTGGTCTCCTCTTGACTGGTGTTTGTTTCACTGGAGAAGAGATGTGACTAAACATGCACAGATGCTTGCAGTTAGCAAATCAATATCAGTTTTTAATGCACAGTAATGGAAGCAAATGTCATTAATTCAAATTGTTCAAATAGTTATTGCCTTCTTAGTGAGGACAGAGAGTCCTGTCATAGTACACCCAACCTAAGCACTTGCTGCAGATACGTTGATTTCCGTTCAAAAAAAAAAAAAAAAGCAGTTAAAGACACAGAAGGAAAAGCAGAAATTGAACCATTAAGAGAGTATAGGTCTTCTGAGTCCCACTCAAATGGCTCATTTCTTTAGCCACACAAAGATTTTCTTCCACACTGGTCAATAATAATCACACTTAAAAATAAGCCAAGTGAGCAAAACGTGAAATTTAGTGTAGATAAAAGTATGCAGGCAACAAAACCTTGGGGTTTGACCAGTGATGTAGCTTGTCATAATTATGACTGCAGAAGGAATTTGTCTTTGATTTACACAGCATTGCCAAAAAAAACCCAAAAAAAACCCAAAAAAAACCTAAAAAAACCCCCCAAATAAACTGTGTTTAGCATGCCGAAGTTTAATAAAGATCACAAAAGTGGAAAATATACTATCAAAACTAAAAAAAAAAAAAAGTCTAGCTCACCTTTCAAGGTCCTTCCACAAGTTTTATAACAAATGACAAAGGAGATAGAGTCAGACAACTGCTGTAACGGATAGGAAATTCACAAATGTTCCCAGTCTTTTTAAAACTCATTTTAACCATGAGCTACATGATTTATTTCAGAGTAACAGGATTAGTGTGTATCTTTTGGTTGGCAGATGCAAAAAAAACCCTCCATAAACCCATTTGTCACTCCTAGGTGTCACTTATAAAATTATCTGGAATAGGAAGACAGCCTATGGAGTAATGGATGAAGAAGATACAGAAATATATTTAGCCAAGTATTATATCTGCATCAATGCTCTTCTGACAATAAGAACGCTGAACACAGAGCATTTGAGCTTAGATCAGCTCAGACATCTCGCCGTGACTTCTGTAGCTTATGATGCTTACGATGTATGGCTGATCCTCTGATACAGTTCCACTACAGGAATCTTTAAAATGAAAACACTTCAAGAAATCCAGTAATAAAAAAGTCTACTTTCATCAACACTTATATTTTCATCCCATGTAAGTTTTGTCTACCTGCAGTGAAGCACAGAGATACACAGGCAAGCTGTATATAAAGCTAGCTCAGGTCCTGGAAACAGCCTAGCTAGAGCAGTATTGTCCTCCAGAGGATCTCTGTCCTGTGTTAGCTGGATCTCTCCTAAGCCTTTGGCAAGCAGTAAATAAACCCAGAAGAAACATTTCTAACTTACTAGTCAGTGCAGAAATACTCAAATGGGAGAGCAGAGGATGCTAAACAACATTAGGTCCTCCTCCACAGACTCTTAGACTGCATCAGTGTCACGGGAGGAGACAGCGAGGTGTAGCTGCATTGCAGTTAGCAAGGACCCATCAAATTTCTCTGTACTGTTTGCAGTTCCAAGCTGACACCAGCAGTCAGGAAAAGCTCTGCAGCCTCTGGCTGTAATGCAGTGGTAGAGGCAGGGAACAGCCTTGTTATAAGGTTTTAAAGCTAACATTAATGTAAACAGTCACGTGAGGAAATAAATAAATCCGGTCACATAACATTGGAGCAACTTGTCTTACTGAAATTGAAAATGTTCACATCTTTAAAGTTACATCGTTGTAAAACTTATTTTAAGAAAATAAAAAATGCTATGGAATTCATCTTTTCTAAGAATGGTTAGTATGGTCTTTGGTTGCATCTCTGTGCAACTTTTCCTCTCGGTAGCTTTCTGTTAGTGGCTTCTGTCAGGAGGGACCTTTTTCTGAGAAAGCCGTGCTTGAAATTACCTTTACTGTAAGAGCAGGCATAAATCTTTCACAATCTTTACCATTTGTAATTTCAGAGAACAGTCTCCTTCCCGCTCCCTCAGACTACCCTTGATGAGATGCATTACAGGAGGTTATTAAACTGTTGAAAAGGATGTGATTTCTTTTTGCTATGGTTTACTGACAGCAGGAAAAGCTTTACTATTGCATTGGCTTGCTAGAGAGCAATTTCTAATTTTAATCTTAAAATTATCAGTTTTGATATCATGTAATGCACAAAAAAAAATCATTGTGTGTTGCATTTTCCAAAGTTCTTTGCTGTACTATAAATAGAGATATTAAAATGTACTTGCATTTGTCAAAATGTTCCGTTTGATTTTTAAAGACTATTATAATTTGGCATGATCTTTTTTTTAGAACTATTGATATTTGAACATTTTTCTGTCAAGTGTATAATTACCAAAAAAAAATCCAACTGAACACATTTATCTTTATTTATAACATATTAACATGTATACTTTTACATTTTCAGAACTTTCCCTCCAAAAAGTAAACAAGAGAATTGATGAGGATATACTTCACATAGCGGTTTGGCTAATTGGTACTTAAGGGTTTAACCACGGTTTATTTACATGACTAGTTTAATTATTATAAATTTATTTACTTGTATTTCCCTTTTCCTTATAGTCTCTGATTTCCAAATCCACATGAGGAACCTTACTCGTAGCCATATTTTAAAATAAGGGGCATTTTTAAGAGCCATTTCCTCAAAATGTTATTAACTATAAAACAAGGGTAGAAAGAGGTTCATAGCCAAAAGCTTCATATGCAGTTTTAGAGATACTTGGAAGAAATTTCTAAAATGGTGAGAGAGGAAGGTGGAAGAAACATGTCTTGGAGAAACAAGTCTGTGATATTTTTAAGTAGTGTAATCTCTCAGAATTAATATCAAACTACATTTTTGGATTGAAGTGGCAGATTTTGATTTTAGAACTTCCCGTTATAACAGGAGAATACTGCAAGTTGTTTGTTCTTCTTCCTTGACAACTAATGAGACTAGATTTTTTAATTGCATAAGCCACATCATAAATTTTAAGATACATAGTATTCTTAATTATCAACCAGTCACAAAAAGGACTCTTTCAGTTACAGCATAGCATCGCATTGTTCTGTTGTGGAAGAGCTTCATTGTTATATTGTTCCATATTCACCTCATTAAAGGAAGACAGTAAAATGTTCATTTTTGCAACTAAGGGATACTATTTTCCCATCCATGTTTCCCATCTTCTCTCTTTCTTTGTCAATGAGTAAGTGATCAAACACTTAATATTTGACTAGATGGATCATATATTATGACATTTCTGGGAAAATGAGTTAATTTATTACAGAAAAAGTCTTTTTCCGTGCTACTACTTGGCCACATGTACTAATTTTTGCTTCCAGCCATTTCAGCACTAAAAGAAAAACACAGCTTTACCCAGTTGAGATAGGAACCAAAGGCTGATACTTCACTATTCATGACATTTAGTTCAGTGGTTAATATCTGATATTTCAGGAAAAAGTTTGTCAAGAAAGACAAAGAAACAAATGTTGTAAGATTTGAACTAACTCTTGAGCAATAGAAGTCATTCATAGTAATACCATAACGCTGATTTGAAAAACAGTGGTGGAAGTTTTATAAAGCACTAGAACAGTGGCACTGGTTACACGAAGGGCCTGAGTAGCTCAGCATCTTCTCTCTAACAGTGTTCAAGAGCAGACGCCTACAGAGAGGCAAGAAGAGAGCAAGCACTATAAAAACTTTATCTTGATATCTCTCCCAACCTATGACAATGTGTGACAGGGACTTCCTGGGTCTGAGGTGACTTCCATGAACTCCATTATTCTTAGTGGATTCTTTCTGCTCTACAGAGATTGCTAGCATTTTAACAATGGATAGCAGAACTTGCCAAAATTTGGGATTAATGTGCAATGCAAAACTCTGCTCGTTTTGTGACATATTGGTTGAATCAGAAGGGAAGAATGGAAGGGGCAAGTTCTTTGATACTGATATTCAAAATGTTAATGACTGTTAAATTTTAATAATCATCATACAGAAAAATAAAGATTATATGTCTTTATCACAGTATTTTTAGTGTAAATATTTTAAACAAAGACATTGAAATTCTTAATTCAATGTATAACTAGGACATTTGGATAATTATGATAATAGGAATCCTGGTTTTTTTTTTTTTTAATATTATCATTACTATTATTATTATATTGTGAGAAACAGCTCTGTTCCCACAGAAGTTTGTATTTTGAAATGTTGGCAATTTCCAGTAAAAGAAATGCAACAGAAGTTTCCGGACTCTGAAGTGAAAAGCTTTTCTCCCTGATGGCATTCTACATTTCCTTACAAATACCTTATTTTCCCATGTTTTATCTAAAGAGTAGTCACAGCTTCTTTTTTTTCCTTTCCCTTTAATAAAACACTTTCCTTTTTTTTTTTTTTTCCAAGGCATTTTTAATATACCACTGACAAATTGAAAACTTTTCCTTTCCAGTGTCCCAGAGTATTACCTCAAGTTTAAAAAGCAAGATGCTCTCGTACCCATCGATTCTGCCTTTAGGCAAGCACTACTTCAAACTTGAGTATAATTTAGTCAAAGTCTGAATGAGGGCTAGAGATCTCAAAGGTGATTCCTTTTCACTGAGTGACTGAAAAAGGAAAAGGGAAACAAAGTGTTGCCCAACGAAGAAAAGAGTGACACATGAGCGCAATCACGTTATCAGACAACAGAGACTCCTGCTGAGGAAGAAGGAAAGGGAAACTAAGACTTTACACTTGCCAATAACAGGATGAGACTCTATTCTATTCTGACAGAAATTAAACAGTCTGTCTTCATTTTCTTGTTGGGGTGGCTGGCATTTTATGCCTCAACAGTATTTAGCTAAACCACGTTTTTTCTCTACAGAGGGTAAACCAAATACCTTTGCATTTCACAGTGCTGTTAACTCTTTCAGAAGGTTAAGGCAACAATGAAAATAAATGTTTTCTTTTCCTGTACTGTTATTTTAAATATTTGGGGTTTTTTCATTAAGACATCACCCTTCTCATGAATCGCTGTGAAACATGATTTTTTTTTTTGTCTCCAGGTTAGGTATGTATAAGGCCAGTACCCAAAATTTGCATAAATCAAATTTTATTTTTGTGTAGATAAAGTTACTCTCTCTTCTGGATTTTAAGCCTTTCCTCTTCTATAATATCATTACTACTACTACTACTACAAGTTGTTGCTAATACAGTGGCAAAATCACGGCTGTCTCAGGACAAACTAAAATTACAAAGACAAAAACAGGCATATAAAAAATTAACAGTATGATTAATAACTAGAACAAACTATTAGAAGAAAAATTGTTTTCAGTTTAAGTATGGGCACTTTTATTTCAAGTATTAAAAAGTTTTCATGGGAATGACTAAACAAAGGCTTAATGCTTCATGTCATACAGGGTCACGATAACAATAGAATTTGGTCATAGCCATTCTGCATCTAGGATTGTCAGGTTATTCAAAATTTAAACTAGCTTTTGGTCTCATAATTAGATGCAGATGGAATAAGATGAGCAAAAACACACTCCTTGTTCTCAGAAAAAAAAAATCCAGACCTAGAGATTAGTGATTCCTGAGATTCTTTACCTACTTGGTGGTAGTTTCTAACATCTCCCTATTAAAATGCTTTGAGCACAGACAGAGACATAACTGGAAGAATATCGTGTATAGAACCTAAGGCTAATGGACCATGCTGCCGTGAGAAACTGATCACCTCTTACCATTGTTTCTGTACCAAAGTCCACTTCTGCATTGCAGAACTAAACTCACAAGTGTTGGTGAATTTATAGCAGTTGCATAAAAGGCCTACTTCAAGATGCTTTTAGGCAGCAAGTAGTAGTGATGGCCAGCAGAAATTCTCTCCTACTTGGAGAGAAGTGTGATTGTGAAGGGCTCATTGCTTGGGGCTTGGCTCTGCTGAAGCTATTTTCAAGAAAACTGTAGCAGAAACTTTGCTTTGAGTTATTTAAAAATTTTAAATTTGTACTATCAAATTTGGCCTGACATGGCATATAAGCACAAAGCGAATTTTTTATGGTGCTCAGCTAGATAGCATGTCTAACTCAAGTAATTGTATTCTGTAAGATGTTTGTTAACCTCAGCAATGTCATCTCAAGTTACCCACACTCCCGTTAGCTCTTTGGGGAACGAAGCCCTCCCAGTTTCAGTTTCAGTTTCCCAGGAGCCTCTGTTAACAGTGGAGGGATCATCTATATACAGGTAAAATCTCTTAGAAGTGCTTCTGACACACTCATTAATTTTACAGTAGTCAATGATTGTTTTTGGAGAGTTTTAGGAGAGAATCTGTCACTGCTTACAAACAGCACTGAGGAGGTAAAGTTTGTAAAGTTCAAAAAACAGAGCTTTCAAAAATTTTTAATCCTTGACAGGATGACAGTGATAAAATTTCTCAAATGTCAATAAAACACTGTTAGGGCCAGATTTTTAGATTTTTGTAGCACAGATCAGCAGAGTTGATTAAAAGGCATATTTAATTTTGTGTGTGTGTGTATGTGAAAATCTTAATAGACTTCATAAGCATATGACTTGTATATATGTCTTATTCTACCCATTGCTTAAAAAAACAGGGAGAATTTTCTAATGATAACCTTCTCTTCTTCTGAGGCTGCTCCTGAATGGCATCAGAAATGGATCCACTGTGCACTGTGGGGAGCTATCAAAATTTGTCATTCTTGTTATAGCACAGGAAAACTAACAAGATAACTGACTGCATACTACAGTGTACTCTCAGATTTTGGAGGTTGCTCAGTCACGAATATGTTAGTCTCCTAACAAAATTGCATTACATTTAAAACTAAGTTAAATTCATACATCATAAGCAGGACTAGTCAGAAACTGACAGACCAGATCATTACCTAGATAAGACTGACATCAAAAAATAGTGCTTTTTTTTTTAAAAAAAAAATATATATATTTCTCAGTTCCATTGAAAAACTTAAATCACAACCAATACTGCAATTCAGAGTTTAAAAGTAGTTTTTCTGTAGCCTCTGACCAGGGCATGAATACTTTTAACAGTAAGAAAGTCAGTGGATGAGATAAACCCTGAAGTTGTTCTTAAACTTTAGATATAAGCATGCTCTCATGGCACCCAGCAGTAGCTCTTCCAAACGCATGTGATTGTTTTTTTATTTATTGTTAGATCGCTGATGGTACTTAATTATTGAAGGATCACATTAGCAAAAGGTGAAAGCCTGAATTGCCCTCTGTTCCATCAGTATAGTCTGTGAAGTCAATGTGATTACTCTAGCGTAACGCTATCTCTCTTAGATCCTTGCAGGTGAATTCTTGGAAACTTTACAATATGCACTAAACCATGCTGTGCAGCAGAGAAACTCTTCGTTTTTTCTTACAGGTATGAAAATAAGTCTGCAGATTGTCTTTCTCATGCTCACACATGAAGTGGATGATGACATCAAGAGCTAGGATTTCCCAGGCACAGCAAAAGCTGGGAGTGCAGAGATAGTCCCAGACTGTGACGGACTGACAGGCTAACCCCAACACAGCCCCATGCTAGGATATAAAGAATGGAGTCAGACCAGCCACAATGGAATCATGGACACTTCTTTATTGCAGTATAATAGTATGAAAATTAATACTACTCTGGACAGATCCTTTGAGCTATTAATCTGGGATGCTTGTCCAGCCTGGCCTCTACTTTACTGTGATTCCCACTCAATTCAAGTTATTTGGAAATGAAGCTCTGGCTCCAGCAGGAAAGCAAGCCAAAAATGTAAGCTTACCTCCTCCTCCCTAAGATGTAACAAATCACAGGCTTAGATCACAGAGGAAGACACAATGATTTTGCAACTAACTGCCTTAATGTATTTAGAATTATTATAATTAATATATTATAATTATTTATAATATTTATAATATATTTATAAAATTCCCACCATTTTTCTCTGAATTTCCTAGTAGAGATTGGTCCAGAGATTCTTTTTATACTGAGACAGAGACAGTCGATACCGCTTCACAGTTGCTGGGTCATAGTCCTCCTTTTTTTCACAACTCTAAAGCAGTGTCAAAGTTGAGAATAGTGTGTAAAGGTGATTGCTTTATGACAAGATGCTAATAAGCAATGGTCTGGAGTAAAATATGTCACCCTAGACTTCATGAAAAACATGATAAATAAACCACGGAGAGTGGAAACAGCAGGTAGAGATGAAGTGAGTTATTACTCAGTGGTGAGAGGAAAAGTTAGGTGAGAGGAATTAGAGGAGAAAGGACAATGAGATGAGTACACTTAAACTGCAAGTGTCTAGCCTGAAAGATACCACATTCAGTGACTGAAGACAGGCAGTAATAGATCAGCAGAAAGAATGTACTATGTTAGAGTAGCACAGCGAGAAATGGGAACACAGAGACACTTTTCGTCACGGTTCAGAAAACATCACTCAGACCAGTCGTTCCCTACTGCAGTGTCATGAAGACGGCAGATGGCAAAGTGCTAACTGCACCAGAATGCTTTAAGAAACACCGGGGAGAAAGGAAAATAAGTTATAAGCATTTGGGGACAATCCAAGATTGAGGCTAATGAGTTATTGCTGGGAGAAGAGAGGCCTTCAACTCTTGTGGTGCAGAAATTAAACCTACAATGGGGAGGGAAAAAAAAGCTTTTAAGCTACAAGAGGCCCTTGACAGAGATAGTACTGTGACTGAGCTCATAAAGCAGACTGACAACTCTGCCATTAGCATGTTTTCAGAAAACTCATCCATGCAAATGGGAAGCAGAGGAGGGGCCTTGAAGTCCATAACAAATCAGCCCATATGGAAAGGAAATGGCAGTGGAGAGCGTGAGCCCTGCAGAACCATTCTATTTGTCTCACCAGCGATTTTACCTCTGCTTGTGCTGCTGCACGTCACCCTAAACTGAACTTCAAGCTAGATGAAGCTAGAGCAGGTTATTTGTAACAACATCACAAGACGGTTAGAAGAAATCAAGACTGGGGGAATACCCATATGCCATCCATCAGAATATTCCTGATAGAAAGGTCAATAAATATATCAGCCAGTGCATCATTGATTTTCAGAAGCATTTCACATTTCCGTAGGTAAAGGTTCTAAGTTATAAAGTGCTGATATTTCTAGGCTGTGTTTCCTCACCGTCTTTCTTCACCCAGTTTTAAGGGACTGCTACCATCCTACTTTGCAGCATTAATTCCTTCCTCTCTCCTTCATTTCTTTTAGCAGCTTGGGACTGCAGCCCCAAAGTACCTGGAAAACAGTAAAAGGATTAATATAGTCTTCTGTCTGCAGATACGCAGATCAGAAAGCCATGCTCCCTGACCACTTAGCATGGTATCTCAGCCTGTGGAATTTCCTTCCATTACTTCTTCACCTGTTGCTTCTTTCAACCTATGTTAATAAGTTTACATATGCATACATGGTAAAGAGTCCTAATTTAGTATCAATTCACTTGATAAAAAACAGTTTACTTACGGAAGTTTGAGCTGTCACTCAAAGGATAAGCATATACCACTTGTCAGCTAAGTGTTAGCCAACTTTAGCCTTATGATAACACAAAAGGTACTGAAAATAGTTTGGGCAATGTTACTTAAAAGCACTAGGAGTTGGGGGACTGCCTTATGGACAGTTGTTACTTACAAACGGTTCTGCCCATCTGATCTATATGGTTCTGCACTCGTAACCAGTGACTGATGCAGAGTACACCTCTTCAGTAGTCTAAAGAAGTGCTTGCAGTTCTAGCAGATATACCCAGCATTGCACATTAGCTAGCTATTGCCCTGATGGCAGCAGAGCCACCATAGAATAGATCTTAGAACGGACTATATAGCTGCAAAACGTCCAACAAACTTTGCAGTCTATTTCATCACAAACTGCAGAGCTATTATCAAGAACCAGAACAGTCTAATTCAAAGTCTGGTGAAGTAGATTTCTGTAAGTCAGAGAGATTCTTCTGGACTGTAGGGCAGAAATATCCTCAATGGCTACCAAAATTTACTTGTAATTGCTTTTGACAAATTCTTCACTTTTTAGCAAGAACATTTAGAGCCACCATGATTGCTGCTGCAAGGGCTAGAACAATGTGCCCGGGGAGCTGGTCAATGAAGAAGAGAGGTTTGTTTCAGGCAGGTAGTGTGAGGAAATCTGTATTTCTGGGTCTGCTCTTGCTAGTGACTTCTTCTGCTTTTTTCCCCCAGTGTTTGCTTAGTAAGGAAAAAAAAAAAAATCAGAAATGACAAGGATATTTAGTCAAGAGTCCCACCACAGCTTCTTGGGCAGCAGTGACTAGAAATAAAGACATTTTCTTCATTTGGAATATGGAAATTTAAAAGGAACAGAGCAAACTGATTGAGTTATTATGAAACAGGAAGGATAGGATGGAGGAAGAAAGGGAACGATCACTTCATAAATTCTTCCTTTAGGAAAGAGCTATGTCGGATTTAAATGCATAATAGCACAAAGCTGTTTAAAAAAATAATGTAACATACTTTAAAAATAAAATTTCATTGAAATATATTGTTTGATGCAACAGGTAAGATTTCTAAATGTTACAAATATTTCACACAAATAATTTTCAGTAGTGCCCTTAGTTGACTAATCTTACTTTTACAAACAGATGAGAATTTTTTTTTTTTGTGGATTTATTCCTTCTATGGTAAATCTTTTTATCTGAGAGATACTTCCTTCCTTTTTTTTTGGTCTATTCTTTTACTTTGCCTCTGTAAGGATTTAGTGCACTGACAAAAAAAAATTACCTATGTTTTGTTAATTTCTTTATATTTTGTGATTTGCTAAATCTCACACTAAGGAAGTGGAGGCATCCAATTTGAACATGCCAATAATTTAACTATTTTGTGCAGCTTTTCTCAGCAGAGGTCTTCATATGTCACTTTAGTTGGCTTGGATAATCCAGGTGCTTCTGAATCTTAAGAGACTTTGTGCCTGGAGATCTCCAAACTCTGACATTTGCATAGAAACTTATTTTGATATTAAGACCTTAACTGAAAGCTGTGTAAAAGAAGGATCAGGACCTGTTACGAATTCCCTTTGGTCCATTTTTTTACTTTCAAAATATGATGGAGAATATAAGACTTAGTGTGCCATAAGAGAATACGTTAAATAATTGTTGCTTTTAACTCCGTCACTGATTCTGGAGATGCAATCTCTTTTCAGGAATTTATAAAAGATCTATACAAAAATTAATGATAGTATCACCAAGGCTGGAAAAGAATTCACATACACAACAAAATATATAGTCTGAAATTCATACTATGTTGGGCTGTGTAAGAGGTGTGTAAATTGTATAATATTGTATTAATTGAAAACAAATTTGGGGCAAATTTTATTAGATTAGCATTTTGAATATTTGAATACTTACCACGAATATACTTCAAGAAATATGAAACTTGTGTGCCTTTTAATAAAACTAGAAATTTATTTGGGTGCAGTATAGCCTTTGAGTTTCAATATTCATAAGCAGCATTTCAACTTCTGCAGATTTTGAACATCCATTTAACTACTTTGCTGTAAGTGGTCAAGAACAAGTGTACTGTTTTACTAAGTAAGATAAAAATTTCTTAGGTTTTAGTCTTCCAAATATTTTGCTTGCTTTTTATTCCACTTTTCAAGATAAAATTGTGTTGTAAACCTACAAATAGTACTAATATGTTAGCAAAATGAATGCCATTCTTTTTTCCTCTTACAAAATGCTATTTGTATTATCCAGATCAAATATTTTAAGTTCAAGTAACATACGTTTCATGTCTTTTGCAGCAAATACAAGAATCAGGTGCAAAACCTTTGACAGGTAATGGAAATACACCCCAGAGACTCCTACATATTTTATGTCAGGTCACTGCAGTGCAATTTGTCATGCTGTTCATTTACAGGCGTGAATCAGAAGTAAAGATAATATTTAAAAGTGTGACGTTATTTAATTGTTACATTTTAATGGCTTGTCACTTTAATAATAGTTTGTGATAAGTAACTTTAATACAAGGAATGCTTTGTAAAATTACTAGAGACTGAAAGGTTATCATGACAATCATTCCACATAGTTCCTGCAGAGCTGACTCTGAGGACGTTTCCTGCAGTTTACTGGTAGTTATTATAAGAGAGTGGGGAGGCTGTGTGTTAGACGGTTGTTCATATTTCTTTGTTGTATGCCAAAGTAAACTTTCTGAGTAAAAAAGAGATCTGGTAGTTACTCCACATTGAAGGAAACATTTATATATATACTGTGCATCAAAACCAGATGTGCTGATCTCTGCTTAGCTTGGAGATCAGTTGTAAGAATGGACATTGTACCTAGCATTAAAGGTATTGACTGCTTGCAAATACACGTATATTAGTTATTAGCAAACAACATGGCAAGTCTTGCAGTGATTTAATTATGTATGCTTTTTTTTATTAAATTAGTGGGCAGAGTAGATAAGCAAAGATTTTGAAATCTCTGAATATGGTTGCAATAGATGATGCCAGGCTGGCTGCGCTGCACTAAATGTAGAATTCCAATGAGGTGATTCAAGGACAACTCTGAATCTGAGTTTGTAACTATAATAAGATTAATTAGCACGTTTCAGAAGATAAATATTGTGAGGGAAGGGGAAGGATCTGTATGTCATTGTTAGGGTGTTAGCCAGCTACTACAGACATTGGTCTTAATCAGTGTGTTTCAAGGTTTCTTATATTTCAACCCAATCTTAAAGAAAATCTTCTTAGACAAATATAGACATGTGGTTTATAATACTGATAAATTCTTCTAGTCCTGTGTTTCTAGAAAAAATTTCATGAAGACCAACAGCAACTGTGAAAAAGAATTGAGCCATTTATGCTAAAATATGAATGAGTAGCAAGATCTCTTGACCAGATTGTGAAGATTTCTTTTTTTTCTTTTTGGCATTTGGAAACATTAGAATACATATTTTGTACTTTTCTTAGCTTTTTGTGTCAGAAAATAATTATTTCACACAGATTCTTGACTCTGGTATTATCCAGTAAAAAGAGGGGAAAATAATTTTCCAAACTGGGAGTTTTCCAGTCCATTTTCACAACACATGATTGCTGAAAAACATGAAACTCTTCAAGACAGGCATTGCTGTTTATAACTGCTACTGAGTTATTCAGCCAGAAGTTTTTAAACAGACAGTAAGTATAACTGTTTTCACTATAAATACTACATCAACGAAAGCTGCTCCTATAACTCTCCATTTCATTTCTCAAATTGCTAGAAAAAGAAATACAACACAAACCTTTAAAATGTTCTATTCTTTTTTGAAGTGTCCCTGAAGCTGCAGCAGCGGCAAATCAAACAATAATTTTTATATTGTCTTGCACTAGAAGCAGATTCAGTTGAAGTGCTTTCTGCATGCGTGTGTTTGATCCCATGCCAATACATACCAGTTATCTCCTAAGCCCCTAGGAAAAGTATTGGTGAACAACTGAGCTGTTGAGATCATGACACAATTCTTGTCAGTTTCATTCAGTGGTTTCATGCACATGTTTTTGTGTGGGAGGGCAGCTGGTTAAGCAGTTAGCACTCTAGAACACTGAATATTTTGTTAGAACTACTTCTTTTAAAAAGTGGAAAGAAACTCCTCAACACGATGCACACATTAGCACTAAAGCACAAGAGACCTCTAGGATAAGGCTAGATAAACATACTTCAGGAAAGGCACTAAAGTTGGTGGTCCTGTTTCCAGGCAAAGGAACTGCATGAGAAAATATCTTGATTTGTCTATTCCACTATTGGCCACCACCTAGATGATTTAAAATAGAGACCTATGATGGCATCTGCTTCCCAGATCCTTTCTACCATGAGGAGAAGCAAGCAGGGACCTTTCATGAAGGAGGTGAGTGCCTGCAGATGATGCAGAGGCACAAGTCTAATTAGAGTGCTAATCCTCCAGCAGGATGTTCCCCTGATTTCCCCGCTAAGCATCTGTATTTGTGCTCCAGCAGCTGAATACCCCTACTAGCAATGACTTAGCGGTTTTGGACTATGTTTGATATAGGTATATACACAACAAATACAAACATAACAGTAAATGTTAATTCCACAGTATAAGGTGACACAGAAACTTCCAATGAGAAATACCTCAACTTAAATGATAAATTAATTTTATTATGTTTTCTGATTGTCACTCAAACATACTAGAGGACTTCTTACAAATCATATTGGTGGTCCTGCTACAGATCATCTTCCTTCCTTTGAGGTAGGAAAACATTGGAAAAGATCTATAACAAACAATATTTTCTCTAAGTTATGAAAGATCCTGAAGTTTCTAAAAGCATATTTGGGTGGAAGTAATGAAACAGCACTTACATTATCCTTTGTTAAATACTACCTCTATTTGCAGTTTAATACCTACAGGCTTAAAATCCAAAAGCTAAAATAAAATGCAGTTAGATAGTTTTCTCTCTTATTTAACTCACTAACTCTTGAAGCACAGTTTCCCTTGCCAACGAAGCAACATCTTCAAGATTCCTAAAAAAATATCATTACTTGTGCATTGTTTTCTGACATATATGTTCTAGGGCTATGTTTATATATGTTTAGTGTAAACATATGTTTACACTATGTTATAGTGTAAAATTTTTTAAAAGTCCAGTACCAATATTCATCCTTCTCTAAAGATGTTCGACAACTGCTTGACAAAATTAGAGCTAAAATTCTATGGAAAGGACATTATAAAATTAGATGTAGTATTTATAGAAATCCTATTAAATCTCTCTCAAAACTTTATTTCACAACTGTATTTTATACAATGTTTTTTCCTAAGTAGAGGAAAAAAAAATAGTTATGTATGATTAAGACAATTCATCCTATATGTGAAAAGAAAAACTCACATTTTGCAAAGTAAGGTTATTGTTATGGGCCATACTTCTTGTTTCTCAGAAGTTTATTAAAAATGAGGAAAAAAAAAAGATAAAAATAATATTGATATTCTAATGAAAAAAAACTTAGGCCCTAATCCTGCAAGCACTTACATAGAGTTAAGCTTAATTAGACCTGAGAGAGGTTTTTTTGGTACATATACTTTATCAGAGTTATTAGAATGGGTAATATTTAAGTCCACAATTAAAATATAACCTTATATATGTGTGAGATAATTGCCTGTTCCCAAAACCATTTATATATATCACAGGAGTCTGATAAGAGGAAAAGCTGCTTTCCTACAGTGTTCATGATTATTACTGAAAAAATTAGTTTCTTTTGTGATTCAAAATAATTGTTCAGTCAGCTATTGGTTTCTTTTGTCCATGAGTAGATTATTTATCTCTGCCTTTCCCAGAGTTTCCTTATAACTTATATTTTTACTTAAAATGTGCCTATTTCCTTTGCAAAGGTAGAGAAAATAATATTTTCAACAAATAATTGTAAAAAAATGATAGATGTTATAGTTAACAATTGCATGCATACAATATAATATGTAATTTTGATTATGAAAGATTTCATATGTCTATGTAAAAATGCAGCATAAAACTCAATGTTGAAATGCTATTGTTCAACTTTGACTTTGAAGGAGTGTATAGGCTCCACCTCTCTTTGCTGATATCAGCCAATGCTTTGTTTAGTCAGCCTTTCTTTGGCACAATATCATGATAAGAAAGCTTTTTGTATCCTGTTTTATCCCCTCTGAAAGAACATTGCCTTAACCAATGAACAGGTCTTTATTCTTGGTGAGTATGATTTGATACCTACTGAGTCTAATTCTATCCAAATGTGCATTATTCAAAACCTGGTGAAGCACAGTCCCAGTTTAGGATGCTATGAGCCTGAATTCACTGCAGAATTAAAATAGTAATTGGAAATTATTCACCATTTTAATTTAGCAAAATCTTTTCTCTGTCAATAATATAAAATATAATAATAATATAATAATACAAAATTTACTTTGCATCCTAAATTCATTGTGTTTTTAATACACAAACTGGTCCAGTGGTGATGACAATGAAAACTTTTTCTTTTTGCTAAAATTAAGGAAAAATTTGTTAACTTCACCCTATATATCAACTTGAAAATATATATGAAGTTACTATTTCAAGGAGATGTATGGGACAAAATGTTTTAACTGGCTTTTTAATTTGTTAATAGATTTAATATTTAAGTATATTTCTGCTGCTAGTTTGAAAGCAGTTAACTAGTTAACAGTTTACATTAAAGCCATAATTATTTTTAAAACTTCACACAAAACCTCAACCATTTTGACAAATAATGTTTAATTTGAATTTGAATTTTTAATGTAATATTTTATTGAAGAAATCTTTTTTGTCTAGTGTTGTTTAGAGTTGACAAGCCAATACGATGTCAAAAGAATTCATTTCAAACTATTGTGAGTAGCAATTACTTGTACTTTACAGTGCCAAAAACAGTTGGATGAATTAATGGCAGAGTCAACAGTGTGACTCTGATCCTCCTTACTTCTCAGTCTACAATCCAGCCACAACGTGCAAATCAGAGAGAAAAGATTTTATATATATTAGGTGTCCAATCATAATCTTTAAAACCATAGTTGCTATTCTACTGCTGCAGTTCTGCAAAACATTCCTCTTAAAAAAAAAACCTCAAAATCTTATTTTTGAGCTTCCTTCAACCTGGAGTATTCTACATGAAAACATACAGCTATAATTATCAAAATGGGACTACCTACTGGTAGATATCAGTGCTTTACATAACAAAAAACAAATATTATAAACTCTGTCATCAGAAATGTCTGCAATCTACGTTCAAGAATACATACGTTTTGAAAGTACCTCTAGTTTGAAATACAACAAAGTATTAGAACCTTGAATACATGACCCTCATTGTCTTTGTAATTCAACCACGTAGGTTTGTAATTATATGAAATGAGTTAAAATTCCATATCATTACCTAGTATTTAACATTAAGTATATCCGGGTATATTGAATGTTTGATTCAGCTAGCTCATTATGGAGCTTTCTTTGATAAGTAATTTAGGATGCATACTTATATTCAATTAACGATGTGACCTACAGAGGGTAACTCCTTTTATAGTTGCAATTCTACAGCATGAACTGCATACCTAAACAAAAACATTGCAATTTTGATTCTTATCCTTCATTAAAAGCAGTTCACAGAATATACAGTATATACCTCCATTTTCAGCATGAGGAGGAGATTCTGAATCAGCTCTACCTTGAGGTCACTGCCTCCATCAGCTCAGATTAAGTTTGTAGGATCAGTGTTAGAACCTCCATAATGGTATTTGTATATCTGACCTAAGCAAAGTTGCCACTGAAACTAATGCAACTACCGAGTAATTCACACAAATGCCGGGGATGTTAGGAAGCTTGTTTTGTTCAGGGCTTCCCATGTTCTTATATTTTTCAAAACAAGCAAACAATCCTTCGTCCTATTCAACGGGTAATTTCACAGGGAAGTTGTAAGACCTGCTCAGCTGGTTCATGACGATAATGGTTTCTCAGGAAATACTGATTAAAAGTATGCAAGTCTTAGTTGCTTCTCTCTTGGAATTTCTGGCAAGAGAAATTGTCCAGAGTTTTATATGGCTTTTAATAGATTGTAGGTTTTCTTTATGGAAATTTTTAGCGGGTTTTTCAGTTGTCTGGTCACATTTTACAGACCTAGTAGCACAATTAATCTATCATTCCTTAGGGAGTAAAAAAGTTTAGTTAAGTATGAAAGTTCCTTGGGTTTTTTTTTTCCACATTTTTTTTTTCATTCAGTGGTTACAAAACCACTCCAAGTAACCATGTAATTTGGGTATCACATATATTTAATAATCCTATTTCAGCTGGCACAATTTTATTTTTCCCTTGTGTTTATGGATTAGTACAATAAATAGTGGTTCGTCTTGAATAATTTTCCTAAAGACTTTTTAAAGAGGACAAAAATATGTCCCTTGCCTGTGTTAGATATACAATGTAGGAATCAATATTACATTTCACATTTGTTGAATTTGTTTGGGGAGATAATTTTGAATATGAATTTGAGTTTTCAAGGCAGATGATAGACATTGTCTATTAAAACAAAAGAAAAACACATATGTGTATTATCTGGAATGCTTTGAAAAGCTCAGCAGTAACCATTCTTATTAGATGAATATTTGTGAGAAGATAGTTGTCTTTTGGTAGTGGGTCATAGTCAAGACAGTCCCCATATGGGATACAAAAGTGGCTTTTCATCCTTAAGGTGGACTTCTTGAGGAACTTATCTTAAAATAGCATTTCCAAAAGGCATAGGTGGATATTTCACTGTTGCTTCTGTATTTATAGCTGTAGTATGAGAACTTCTTTAAGAACCTGAGGCTCTGAGTTGGATCAAAGGGGCTAGAGAGTACCCTTACCAATCTGAACATTGTTTAGTATTGCTTTGAAGCAGGAGCAATATCAGGTCTTGCTGCTGAATTAGGACTGTTGTTATTTTCTTTTTAGTTTGCTTGCAAAAGAAAAATGACAGCAATTTTATTTTTCTCTGAAGGCAAATATTGCAAGGGTTTTACAGTAATACAGGCAGGCTGAGTAGTCTCAAAGGGCTGGGAAGGAAGGAAGGGATTTTGCTATTCAATTAACAGTTTAGATTTTTTTTTTTTTTTAAGCCTAATTACCTGCAGAACCACAAAACCACAAAACTAGCACAAGCCTGGAGACTGACTAATGACTATGAGCTCACATAAAGAATGACCCCAATGCACAGACCTTTTTAAAGTGTATTAAAGAAATACTAAAAGAGGAGTTGAGTCTCTCCTCCGCTAGTGTGCAGAACCCACTGAAAACTGGATGACTGTAACTGACCAGTGGAACATAACCCCCTAGGAACAGCCCAGGAAGATGAGGTTTCCAGGCTCCATCAATAGAGGAGTTCAATTAGCTGAGCATCCCAGTGATTTCAGCAGCCTATTTTCAACAGTGGCCCATACCTGATCACTCACAGGCAAATTCATGAACTAATGTGGCACAAAGTTAAACATTAAACTGTCCACAATATCTTTCTAACATTGCTTACAATCTGAAACTTGAGGCAAGATACATTTACTTATTTATTCTGAAAATGGAACTTTTAAAAAAGCCTAACAGTAGAAACAGACACTGAGACACACAAAGTCTCATTACATATATTCCACTGATGGATGTGTTCTGCAAGTCAGAGTGAATTTCTGTCCCACTGGAATTAAAACACTTCCAGGATTTTAAGCAATGTGAAAACTGAAATGCTACATGTTTCTGAATGAGTAATGACTGATCTTTTCTTCTTTTCTAATAAGGCTGAGTTACACCTTACATGGCTCAAACTAAATGTTACAAACCAAAGATTAAGGAACTTAGGAGTCTTTTGGAATACATAGTAAGCACTGAAATACAGAGGAAAATATGATATATGGAAAAAGTGTTGCAGTCTAGGCAGCTAAGTAGAAGAATAACTTATTTTAAAACATTCCTTCCTTGCAAATTCCCTGAAATGGACAGACACTGCTATGATCACTGATGATACATTCTTCTGAACTGTCATCCCACACTGACACCTATTCAGCTTTCCCAGTGAAACATTATAGTATCACAGTCCCCATTTTTTTTCGCAATTAAGACAGTAGTCAGGTTGTCACTCGTATGACATCATTACCTGCTTCATGCTAAAAGATAAGCCTTATTATGCTCTGTTCAGAAATGTCAGAATCAAGTTATAAGCCATAAAAATTAACTACAGTAGTTTGTCTGAATCTTTCCACACAGACGTATGTACTTTTAACACAGCTAGACAACGGCAGAGGCAACACACAGAAGACAAGCAAATCTTCATTGTTCCCTATGCTCTCTCAAAGCGTGTAGAAAACCTTGCAAAATGAACTGATGCAGACCTGCTTGTGCAGGGGGTGTGATTGTCATGCTCATATTATTTTAACACTGTAGTAATGGATAATGCCTCTAGAGTTAATAGAAACAGCCCCCTTAAAGATAGATTGTGCTATTATATTACAATGCTGAGGAGAAATGGCAGTGTGGTGGGAGAGTACGTTTCCACCCATTTCCTCCTCGAGCATCATCTCCAGTGGCCTTATTCTGCAACTTGTTCAGTGCTAGAGCGGAAGGGAAGCATAATGGAAAGCGTACCAGTGGTAGCGATAGTTGTATAAATCCAATTCTGATCATTACGGCTGATCTGGAAGACAGAACTAGCTTAGATATTTCCAAAAGTCCTAGTCTTTACACAGTAATTTTTTAAAAGACAAACCTCAGAAATAACAAGCGCAATATTCATTTACCTTGTACAGGTAAGGGACCCAGTAATTTCTCTTGGCTATTACAGCAACTAGCACAAGCTATAGAATAAATATTCCTAATCTTGACTGTCAGTATGTTTTACTGACTGTATTTGCCCCAGCAGTTCCAAAATAAAAAAGCTCATGGCTCCAGTACTTCCCTGCCATTATACTGAAAAATTCAGAAGGTATTTTGTCTCAAGACCTTCTTCAGAGTATTCCTGAAACAAGAACTTGACTTTACATCCTGTTGCAGAAAAAAATACACTCTTAAGCCATCTGTGAGAAACATATACTTGCTTAAGTCCATCTCTATTCATTTAGCACCCTTTAAACTGACTTGTAGTTAAGTGATACCCTGACTAGACTTCCTTTTCATGAAGCAGGGCTGTCTTCTGATAAGAACAATATGGGAAGAATTATTGATATAGATTAAGTGTATCTTGTGAAACTCACTTTGCTTTAATTTTAAATTTAATGCTTTATCATTTATTACTATTATTTGATCTCTTAATCAAGGCACTACCAGATTAAAAAATTTCAAATAATTTCCTTTTCTCTTGTCCTCTATTCCGTTATCTTTAATCAAATGTGAACAATAGCACTAATTTCCTGCATGTTCTTTTCCATTTCTTCATCTAAGGGTTTTAAGTTACATTGTTTAGGAAAGGCAAAACATTTCACTCAGAACTTTGCTAGTCAGATTGTTATGAATCCCATAGCTTGTCAAGAATTACCACTCCAAATATTCACTTGAAACAAAATCATGTAATCTCACAAATGCAGGCTGATTGCACCATCACCTACAAATCTTCTAGACACCTGGCCCTGATTCTCCATCATTTTGTACCTTGAGTTATCATCCCCAGTGACACTGAAAGCAAAGTGCATATTAACATACAGCTGTGGAGAACGGACCCAGAAATTCCATCATTGCCTCTTCTGAGGTATAAATAGGAAGCAGAAAAAGTGGCCAGTCATATTGATCTCAAAATGGGAGAGGGGATCAAAAGAGAAAGGGGAGAGAGAGGTTTCCAACAGAAACCTTTGCAGAATGTGTCTGCACAGACTGTAACGCTGACTACAAAGTTGTGAAGTGTTTGGTTAGGAATGAATGGCAGCATGCTTACACAAACTCACCATGAACATTAATTCACCTCTGAAGAGTTTTTAATGAGTGGTTTCTCTGTTTTTGATGGAAAGATCAGAGGTCTTCTATCCATTACCATTACATACTATAAAGTAAGTTAAGTTTCCCTGAAATAGAAGCAAAGACAGTACAGACCAGAAAGATCAAATTATTGAATGTATATATGGTGACTATGGTACATTTTTTGTAGGCACTTACACGTGTGCATGATTTGACTTCATATTGCCATATAAATGAACTTCAGTGGAAATATTAAGTAAATAGGATTATGCACTTATTTAAGCCTCTGCATTTTCAATTCAGGTATGTATAAGTGTTTATTTCTATGTAACTATATAGAGTTTTATTTTTGTGATATAGTTCAGTCCATGTAATACAAACAGTTCATATTATTTGTGTTTATAAATATTTAGATACATATAATACATAAATATATATTAATGACAAGGTAGTAAACATTACTGCAAATATTATTTGTGTATATAATTTCTCTTTCAGTGAACAAATCTGTTTTCTGTTGCCCATTCCGTTTTAAAGTTTTTACTTGCTTTTTAACCAGAGGAGCCAGAGATATTATTGCTCACAGAATTCCTCATTGGGGTCACCAGAAGCACAGAATTTACAGCCTAATTTAACTCTTGTCATGACTCTATGAACTGAAGCTCCACTCTGCCAGAACGGAAAAAGAGACTGAAAAGAAAGAATCGTTGCACAGTGCTGCCCCTTGCCTAAGAGACCTTCACACTGGAAGTGGGTTTGCCTACATCTCTTCAGTGTCCTTATGGCAAGCCAGTCCTATGCTGAGCCCCTTCACATATCTGGAGACCCACAGGCCAAAAGGATAATACATCAATTTCTGTGTGACAGCAGTTTTATGTTGACATTTCACCCTCTTGGTTTTTTTTGGGAAGAAGTTAAATTGGCCCTAGCATTTAAGATAAGAAAATTATTGGCTCTGTTTCTCCAGCAATGTTATAGCAAGTCTGGTGTTAACAGGAGGGAGAAATGCTCTATTTCATCCTAGTTAATAGGTCACATTTCATCATCCCTGAGGATATATTATTCAGTCCATTAAGGATTTCCAGTTTTGTTCAGTGTAACAACAAAAAGCCCTTTCTTTTATCGCTCCCTTACTTTTGTGGACTGTTCTGAATCAGGAAAACATTCAGCACCGTAACTACTGAACACTGAAAAATCTGTAACGGGGAAATATTGCCATTCCTTTAAACTCACAGTGTTAGGTAAAGCCTGATTTAGGAGAATACTTTCAGTCAGATTATCATGGTACCTTCTTACAAGGCCCAAATTTAACGATCTTTTAATTATGTTTACACATATAGTATATGTTTGTATAGTACAGTATGAAGATACTATACCTGCAGTGTGTGTGTAGATGTACATATTTTTTATATATGAATGAATGTAGATACAAATACATTTGAAAAGCAGTAAACTTTGAAACAAATGTTGTTGATCTGCTATCTGTTAACTTTATCAATCAAGAAGCATAACTTTTCTATTTTACACACCAAGTATATATTATGGACTTTCTATTAAACAGGACAAACAAAAGGAATAGAGAATAGTGTAGCAGAATTTGTAACAAAACTTGGAACAAAGATGGGTGTATGACTGTGATGGACACCACCAATTGTGCTAGAATTTAGAGCACATTTTTGTGGAGCTTACTGCACACACATGCATATACACGCTTGACTATTACAAGGTCTTATTGGCCCAGTGTATAACCAAAGGCTGGCATGTTTCTCTTTTATTTTCTTGGTTGTGGACTTAATATCTTAGAATCATAGAATCATAGAACAGTTAGGGTTGGAAGGGACATTTGAAGCCCACCCAGTTCAACTCCCCCACATGGAGAAGGGACATCTCCAACCAGATCAGGTTGTTCAGAGCCCAGTCCAACCTGGTCTTAAATGTTTCCAGGGATGGGGCATCCATCAGCTCTCTGGGCAACCTGTTCCTGTGTTCTACCACCCTCATTGTAAAAAACATTTTCCTAATGTCTAATCTAAATCTACCTGCATCGATTTTAAAACCATTACCCCTTGTCCTATCACAACAGGCCTTGCTAAAGAGTTTTTCCCCATCTTTCTTATAAGCCCTCTTTAGGTACTGGAAGTCCACTATAAGGTTTCCTCAGAGCCTTCTCTTCTCCAGGCTGAACAGTCCCAACTCTCTCAGCCTGCCCTTATAGGAGAGGTGCTCCAGCTCTCTGATCATATTCATGGCCTCCTATGGACTCGCTCCAACAGGTCCATGTCCTTCTTATGTTGGGGGCTCCAGAGCTGGACACAGTACTCCAGGTGGGGTCTCCTGAGAGCAGAGTAGAGGGGCAGACTCACCTCCCTTGACCTGCTGGCCTTGCTTCTTTTGATGCAGCCCAGGATACAGTTGGCTTTCTGGGATACAAGCGTGCATTGTTGGCTCATGTTGAGCTTCTCATCCTCCAGTACCTCCAAGTCCTTCTCCTCAGGGCTGCTGTTAATGCATTGTCTGCCCAGCCTGTACTTGTGCCTGGGTTTGGGCAGAGAACGGATTGACAGCAGCCCTGAGGAGAAGGACTTGTCTTCAACCATTATGCTGCCAAGAAGTACTTTACTTTGATAATTCATAGTTAACTGAATTTTTCTCGGATAGTTTGGTGATAAAAATGCCTGTCTGTGTTTTAGACTGCTTTTAGATGAGTAAACTTCCATGGCACGTATATTGCTAGAGTAAATCAGGCAAAGCAAATCTGATCATAGGAGTTTTAAAATTTGAGCCTTCTCGGGTAGAATAGACCTGAATCTCCTACCAGTGATACTTCTCTACTGTGGCTTTTTATCATATTTGGATATAGATTTGAAATGCTGGAGTCTATCCCTTGGATGCCAGTTTAAATTATTCCAACCTAGTTTTTCCTTAATATGAAGGAAAAAGGTAGTCTCAAATGGCTGGTTCTAAGGCACCACTGTTTCCATTTCCTTAGTACCGCCAAAGCCACTCATAGTGTTGAGATTGAAGTAAAAAGTCTGCTTTATCACTGTCATAATGATAATTTTCTAGAGCACTGAAAAACATGAAGTCCCAGAGATTGTGTTCTTACAACTGCTGTTCTGACAACTGGAAAATGAAACTTCCAGAAATGTTACCGGCTAAGCATTTGCAGTTTAGGGATTCCACTGAAAAAAAAAAAAAAAAAAAAATAGAAGAGTTTTACAGGTGCAAACATGAAAAGGCAAGGCTGTTTGAATCACAAAGAGCACAAATACAGGCTGGGCGGGGAATGGATTGAGAGCAGCCCTGAGGAGAAGGACTTGGGAGTGCTGGTGGATGAGAAGCTTAACATGAGCAGGCAATGCGCCCTCGCGGCCCAGAAGGCCAACCGCATCCTGGGCTGCATCAAGAGGAGCGTGGCCAGCAGGTCGAGGGAGGTGATTCTCCCCCTCTACTCTGCCCTGGTGAGACCCCACCTGGAGTACTGTGTCCAGTTGTGGAGCCCCCAACACAAGAAGGACATGGACCAGTTGGAGAAGATCCAGAGGAGGGCCACGAAGATGATAAAAGGGCTGGAGCACCTCTCTTATGAGGACAGGCTGAGAGAGTTGGGGCTGTTCAGCCTGCAGAAGAGGAGGCTTCGGGGAGACCTGATCAGGTATCAGGAGAGACCTGATAGCGGTCTTCCAGTACCTCAAGGGGGCCTACAAGAAAGATGGGGAAAGGCTGTTTAGTAGGGCTTGTTGCGATAGGACGAGGAGTAATGGTTTTAAAATAGACGGGGGTAGATTTAGATTGGAAATTAGGAAAAAATTTTTTACGATGAGAGTTATAGAACACTGGCCCAGGTTGCCCAGAAAGGTGGTGGAAGCCCCACCCCTGGAAACGTTCAAGGCCAGGCTGGATGAGGCTCTGAGCAACCTGACCTAGGCAGGGATGTCCCTGCTCCTTGCAGGGGGGTTGGACTAGATGACCTTTGAAGGTCCCTTCCAACCCTAACCATTCTATGATTTTATGATTCATTACTTGCTGTACACTGGCATAGGACCACTGAAGTTGATTGAACTATGCCATTTACACCATTCGAGCATCTGACCAGTGGAAAATTTACTGTATGGAAAGCTGCTGACGGACAGCCACTGATGTACTTGCATCATGGCAAGTACCAATGGCACTATAACCAAGGATACTTATAATTTTTCATGAGCTGAACTTTTCCGTACTTGAATCCCAAATGGATTTCAAAGGATGTCCCAAGGAACGTATCTCCCCGATTCTGTTTGTGGTATATGCGCATACAAGTGTGTCACAGAAAGGTCATAGACTTATGGATTTGGAAGCTGTTTTCTTTCATGAGCCATACTACAAGCAAATTACTTCCTCTTAATTAATAGCTGTGCAGTATTACACACCATTATCATATGAGCAACTCATCATCTCCCCCAAGTGGATTATATTACAAATAGACTGTTCTAGGCCTATTTTGAATCTTATATCTTCTGTGTTCCGATTCAATATGAAGCTTGCATTAATGAAAGTGTTACATGTCAAAAACAAGTAATCAAAAAATGCAAATGAAATTACCACTAAAAAGAAAGTGGCTCATTTGCAGCTTTTTCCCATACAACAAACTTAATATCATATGCATATATGATATTAATTAAATGGTGGACAAGGAAACAAGTAAGGATTATTCTTTATCTGAAAGTTTTGTTTATAACATTCCTTAGCTTTTACTATAATCAAACACAAGGAGAGGCACAATGCTTCTGACAAACAGGTAGTTCCTTGCAAATCTAAAGCAGCACTTCATACTGTGAAGGTGACCGAGCACTGGCACAGGTTTCCCAGAGAGGCTGTGGATTCACCATCCCTGGAGATATTAAAAAGCCTTCTGGACATGATCCTGGGCAACTGACTCTCGGTGGCCCTGCTTGAGTGGGGAATTGGACAAGATGACCTTCAGAGGTCCCTTCCATCCTCAACTATTCTGTGATTCTTTGATTCTATGAATGCCCATCCCTGCTACTTTAACTTAAAATAATGTGTATAATCAATTCTAGAAGGAGACATCACTGTTAATAAAAAGTGACAGAGTCTTACCTGCATCATATTAATACATCACTCCTCTGCTACCTATGTCTTTCTCACAGAGCTATAGCAAGTTTTGTTTCAGCTAACAGTAACATCTCCTTCTGTCATTTTCTTCTTTTTATCTGTCAGCACCCTTTGGCTTGGAAAGTGCTGGTTGGAGCTGTTGTATTTTACCCATCTCTTCATTACTTTTCAGAATAATTTTCTGACTCTCAGAGGAAATTAATGTATCTATCGTCTTCATTGCACGAGACATCAGACCAGGAAGGCAGATGAAGAACACAGTTAGCACAGCCATTGAGGCACAAAAAAAGCCATTAACAAAACAGAACTCTGCTGTGATTAACTGGCAGATGGATGTATGGACTTCAGGTGTACGGAACCAGGATGCTGTTAGTAAAAAATAATATATTAGGATTACACAATTTACAACAACAGACATTATCAGCAAGTAAAGATACTGCAGTGATCAAGAAACTTCTACAGCTATTTTAGATGTGTGTTCTGGTTTTGTTAGTGAGGCGGGGCCTAAGGTGGTAGCTTCTGTAGGAAACTGCTAGAAGTCGCTCCCCTTTGTTCAGTGGACTCGGCTGGGCCTGGGGCGGACTTGCTGCTGGCCAAGGCTGAGCCAATTGGTAGCAGAACGTCCCATGATAACACCTCTGCGATAACGTATTTAAGTAGGGGAAAACAGAAAAAAAAAAAGAGGAGATGTGAAGCAGCTGAGCGGAGGGCAGAGAGGGGGAGGCACGAGCCTTGTGGGCCTTGCAGGCCTCACCCTCTGGCCTCCCGCCGGGAAGCTGACTGGGCCCATTTCGGCCCAGTCTGGCTGCAAGAAGTGGAGAGGAGATGAGCAGTTAAAGTGAATAAGATGTAAAAAGGAGCCTGAGAGGCATCTGCCAGCCTGTTGTAAGGAATGGCTGCAGACACCAAGGTCAGTGAAGAAGAAGGGGGAGGAGTAACGCGGCTCCTGGCCAAGATTCCTCTGCAACTCGTGGTGAAGACCATGGTGGAGCAGGTTGTCCCCCTGCAGCCCATGGAGGTCCACGAAGGGGCAGAGATCCACCTGCAGCCCGTGGAGGACCCCACGCTGGAGCAGGTGGAGGCCTGAAGGAGGCTGTGGCCCGTGGAGGGCCCGCTGGGGCAGCCGTTCTGGAGGGACTGCACCCGTGGAAGAGATGACCCACGCCAGAGCAGTTTCACGAAGGACTGTGGCCCGTGGGAGGGACCCCATGATGGAGCAGAGGAGGAATGCGAGGAGTTCTTCCCCCGACCATGATACAGTGATGTAAAACAATGTGTGATGAACTGACCGCGACCCCCATTCCCTTCCCCCCACCTGCTGCGTCTCAGGAGGGGAGGTAGTATAAATAATGTTAAGCCCGGGAAGAGGGAGGGGTGGGGGGAGGTTATCTTGTTCCCTGTCTCATTCTCCTGCTAATTTTAGAAATAAATGAGTGTTTTTCCCCAAGTCGAGTCTGTTTTGCCCTTAACGGTAACTTTAAGGATTTCTCCCTGTCCTTATCTCAAACCTTGAGCCGTTTTTTCCTATATCATCTCTCCCTTTTCTCTCGGAGGGTGGGGGGAGCGAGAGAGAGACTGCGTAGTCTGGTCCCGATCAGGGCTGAACTACGACAATGTGTAAACAAATATTATCTTCATGTAGATCTAAAATTATATTTAACAATGAGCTATCAATGCTATTGTCCTGTGAATATGGCACCTGAGAATATTAACTTGACATTTAGTTGAGGTTTTAAAATTTTAATTCTGGAAAATTATTAAGAAATACTAATGGCAAAGAGTAAGCAAAATGTTGAAGTAGAAGCTTGTTAGTTTGGAAACAGGCAAAGATACATAGGTGGTATATGGAAAGTATGACTGTTAGCACCAAAGCCAGTTGAAGTACATGGAAAAAAAAAATAATTGTTCTTAATTGATTTTGGATTAGACTGCTGTTGGCTCAGTGTGTCCTGATAAAAAATTCAAAGTCAGTCCTTACTCCTCCTGAAATTGAATTACCCCTCACACACTTACAAGTGGACCTTACAGGCTGAAGCTGTAAGTGGCCCTTAAAGACTGCAGACAATCTTGTGTTACCTCACTTTATGTACGACATTTTTTCCCAGAGTGGCAATCTAGCACTTGTTCTCTGGCTTCACATTCGTATGCAATTTGCACTTATAGAGAGGCTTTGGAATAGCAAATAGCAAATTGGAGCAGCAGAATTTGCATGCGCTTTCTCAGCTGTAAATGATGACACAAAGCAGTAAGGACTTAAAAGCTTTTTTTGAATACTGCTGGGAAAAGGAGAAAAGGCACATAATCCTGAGGTTTTTTGTATGACAAGTGTAAATGAAGTATTATGTAAATAAAACCTTGCTTCCCTAACCTACAAAAAGTAAGCAGATTACATTTGGTACTTCAAGTTACTAAAAAGTCTTTTCACCTCTGGCAGACGAGGAATACCTAATTCAAATCTAGAAGTTTTTTGTTGAATGATTTTTGTTTCGCTGTAGTTAAGGATGTGAGTGACCAGGTGAGAGTGTTTATTTCTCTTTTGCTTGGGGCAAAGGCGGCCATTATCTCAGCCTATATAACAGGGCACAGAGAGAGATGGTTCAGTTTATGTTTCTGCAGAGGAAGCTACCCTGTTGATCTCTTTATAGTGAACATTGCAACCAGTTTTGCAAGGATGACAGATGTAACAGATTGAGAGGTAGAATGAGTAAATCTATGCTGGTGTCCAGATTGCTATAGCTAGTTTAATTAATTATCTCAGGGAAATGGATCTCTCTGCACTACGTTACAGATGTGGCAGTAGCTGGAAAATTGACAAAGTCCTTGTATTCCTTACAGCAAGTCCAAGAGTTCCTTGTATATTCATATTTATTTCTTGCTTAGTTAGAGAATGATCATTCCATTCACTAAGAAAAAATATTGAAACTCATTTTGTGTATTCAAACTCCAGTGTTTTATGGTGACTGTGGTTCATCTTCCTAATGCCCCATCCTTACTGAGATCTCTTTCCAGACTAGGTTTGCCATAGCACAAGGTTTTCTTCCTTCTCAGTGTAGCAAGGACTATCTGCTCAATTACAGCATATATTTCCACAGAAAACACAAAAGAAGCAAATGGTTGACTAAAATCCAGGTACCCCTGCAGCACTGTTTTGAAGTAAAACACATGAGATTATGGGGTAATATTTAGTTTGAGATTTCAGTTATTCAGTGGTGTAATAGAACATGTTCATACAAAATAGATATATTACACAAACAGTCTATGGTCTATTATTAAAAAAGCAATTTTTCGTGAAAACATTGTTGCTGAAAAGTAGACAACTTAACCTAATATTACAGACCACTCAATCATTGCTTTTCAACCATTTCGGAAAAAAAAAACAACAAACTATTCTAGCATAAAATGGATAAACAGATATGGATTTTCTTTTTAAATTTTGTCTTTAATAGTAAGAAGGCAGGAAGCACATAATTTGCTTTTGAAGGGAGATGGAAATAATAAAAATATACTTTTAAAATCTATGTCTGCAACCAAGGGAAGATAAAAGTCAGACTTATAGTTTTGGGGATTTTTTTTTCCTTTCCATGCATACTGTCAGGCCACCTGTCAGACATATAAAATGGAACATTAGTATGAGTTGTTTACATCCAGAAGGGATACTTACCATTCCGTATTTCTTAAAGGGCAGAATGACATAGTTGCTCTGGTTAGAAAAGCAACAATGACTTTTCTGTGCAGAACAGATTGACTCTATGGGTTAGATCTTCCTCTGGGGAAAATTTATGTAGTTAACTCGACTTAAATTGAGTTATATTGATTTATGTCAGTATTAGGCTCTCTGTGTATTCAAGTTATATCAATTTCTTTTACTGATCAAGCCAAGTGTACTTTGTGCACCATAAAATAGAGCTGGGCACAAAATAATGTGAGAATGATGCTGAAAATCATTACAGATTTTGTAATTAACCTACTTTTCTTCAGCAAGATAAGACCGAAAGACCATGAATTTATTTTCTGAGGAGAGAGAAAGGAGAAAAGGGCTAGACTCTTTGATAGATGAAACAATAATTGTTGCATCAACGGGATAGGATGGGGATTTCTGAATAGGGTTTAAACTACCTTGCTTCTTGAACAGTGCTGTGGGTTTTTTTAAAACTGAGGTTGATGCAATCAGAATATTCCTGCTACCAAAGATAGCTCTTGACTGATTAGAGTAAACGCATGTACAGACATAGAGATATATGAATATGCTACACTGTCATCTGAATAGCAATAGCTTTATACACAGAGGAAAAATGTACAACTAGAAATAATCAAGTCAGATGCTGAAAGTGTCATTGGGCATCACTATTAATCATATATTTTTTAAGATTCTGTAGCTATGAAATACTTGTGTATGACAAGCATAAATGAAGTATTATGTAAATACTTAAATACATTTGAGAATTTTTCTAGAATCCATACGTGATTATATGGAAAAGTTTATGTAATCTTCACTGTGGAAGAGTATATTAGCATATTCCTAACTTCAGCTGATTTTCAGAGTCTTTCCTTACCTTTCTATTAGAAAAGGTTCTTCCTTCATATAGCAGAAAATACACCTTCAAATAAACAAATATAACTTTGTACTGTGAAAATTAAATTAATCTATTTCCTTAATTTTAAATCAGTAACAATAATCCAGCAGACAGTAGAGTCGTGCCATGGTAAAATAAATGTCCCACAGATCATCTTACAATGACTTTCTAATGAATATGCAAGTATTAATGTGGAGGCAATTTGCTAAGAGATGCCTCTTAGCACAAGTGGAGGTTTGTTAGTGCCAAATGCCTGAAGAGCTCTGTATGAAAGTCAGAAATTGTAGATGTGGGAGGTGGATTTTTTTTATTAAAAATATTTAATAAATGAGGCAGACATTTGAAAAGTGTAAGATTAAATTTCCAATGGATAATACAAACAGATGTTTCCAAATTCCTTAAGTTATCAGTCTATCATCTATTTTACCTCACATGACAGTTCATACATCCACACAATGACTTGGATCCCAAACAGCCCTGAGCATTGTTGTGGTTTTTTTCATGATATTCCTTCATGATCAAGATCAAAATCTATATTTTCCAGAAATCATTCCTTAGGAACTAGCCACATAAAGACAGGCAGCTGGCAAGGAGCAGGGTGGCCCATTTAATTTCCCAGTTATTAGGAACCACAGAACTGATTTAAATCCTTCCTATAAACAGATCTTTTGGTTGGCTGGTTGTTGGAATTTCTTCCCCTCTGTTTGAGAGTACACTTTTTTTTTTCTTTTTTTTTAAGAAATGCAAATACTGTTTTAATTAGCTAATCTGGGGAAAAGTTCTAATAAATCCACTCCAAAATGCTGTCAACATTCAACAGAATTCAACAGAATTCAGCAGAAACACATAAAATTTTATTCAGGGACTCCCCAGCAGACAGTACAATTCACTTTGAAAGAAGCTGAGAGGAACACTAGCAGCAATAACAGACATGCTGCATGAGCCCCATCATCTCTACAAAACTGTGGATAATTCAGTTTATCACTCTTCTCTAGAGGAAAAAAAATGGAAGTGGAAAAGCAACATCCAGACTATAAGACTCACAGACATAAAACAGGGAGAGAATAAACTACCCATGATTTGAGGCCTATATAAGCCTGAGACAGATGTTGGATCCACTTTTCTGTCATGCTAAGCATGATCTTGCTTGGGAAGGAAAATTAGTTTCATGTGTTTTTGAGACCTTAAATGTTTTTAAGAGTTTCTACCACGGAGCTCCTTTGAATAATGACAAAATATACATTTTCACTCCAAAAGGGATTCCAAAGGGATCTAAACTTTGAAACTAAGGATCTTTTACATGGAAAAGATTTTCTGAAAGATTTTAATGAACGCTGCTCATATAACCTGCTCATAAGTGTAGAAGACAGTGGTTTTGTCAAGCTGCCTAAATGTAGCTTTGGCGATTACTGCTCAGTTCTCTCTTCTAGCACTGTCTCTCTTCTTGCAATGTTTTTAGTTAATTTCTTCACTCACCTCCCAAACCCTTTTATGCAAGATGGCCATAAAAACCTCCTTTTTCTACCACTTTCTGGAAAAGTTTTTTGGGTGGGAAATACATATTGTCAGGTCTATTTTCTCGTGAATGCATAATATGACAAAGTATTTGCTATAGGGTCTGGTGGACTAGAAGCAAGACATTAGTGTCCAAAACCACAGTCACTTGAAGTGTCTTCAACAGTAATTGACAGGGAATTAAAGAGCAGAACAATAGCAGATTCCAGGTAGAGATGAAAAATCTTAAGATTTGGAAGAGCAAATATCTTTGCCCCTCCTTCTTTTCTCTCTCTCAGTTTCAAAAGCCTTACTATTCTTGTTTATTTTTTATTTAGTTGGCACAGTGCAGCCCTCAGTTTTGTAATAACACTTTTTTAGCTCTTTATATCAGGGAGTACTGTTTTTATGACAATCTGGTTATCAATATGCCAAACTTACAGCATACTCCAAATGGCAAAATACTGATAATGCATTGTGCAGACAACACAGCAATTATTAGCTAGATTAACTAGATTACCTAGTATTAGCCAGATTTATCCATAAATAATGAAGCATGCCTATTCACTTCACCGCTGTCAAATGAAACATGTATGAATCTTGAAGTTCTGGTAGTTAAATGAAGTGGAAAATACTAGCTTCCACTAGCTTTTGTGTGTGTGTGTGTGTGTGTGTGTGTGTAAGAATAATGGCTGTTTCACACATTGAAAGATCTACTTGCAACTTAATGATTTTTTTTCCCTAGTAAGCAATACTAAATGTACAAAATTTTTCTTTTAAGGTTCTACATGCATGTTGAAGAAAAAGTTTTCTTTCTCTTGTACTATGCTTGCTGGAGTTCTTTTCTTTTACTTTTTGCAATTAGGTGCCATTTTGCAGGATTACTTGGAAAAAAACAGCATATAGCAGCAAACAGCCAAGGAGATTTCTAGGTCAGTAGAAGACAAATTCAGTCATTTATTCAACTCTTAAGACCTGACAATTGCAGTCAGGTTTTTTCACTGTCATGGAAATTAATCACAAAGTATGCTTCTCTAAGAAGGTACCATGTGTGATGTAGCATCTGCTATGGTAAACGTGTTTTTTATTGACTATTGAAACTAATATACCTGGTACATAAAATACACATTAAATGACTGTATCTATACTCTCAATTATGCCCATGGGCTGCAATAGCACCTCATTCACTCCATTTTCCAAAGCATTGCCGGGTATTTTTGTTTGTTTTCTTATTTGTACTTTTTTACTTAAAGATGTACATATTCACAGACTGGTTTACACAACATAATATTGGTAACTCGTACGCTGATCAGCTGTGCAATTCTACGTACCTATTCTTGTAATCTCTCACAAATTTGTATAGTATCATTCCGGGATACTCTGAGAAGACAATTGTTCTCTTCATGGTTTTATTTTTAGCCTGTCAACTGAAGTCCCGCCTTCAGATATTAAAGTCCTTTTAGTAGTTAAGAAAATTAAACAGATCTGCTTTGTGGAAAAAGAGTAATCAGGAATTGTGTGTTAGGTCAAAAGTAAAAGTCCTACACAAGGAACTGGGAAAATATGCAACAGTGGCAAATTCAAAATTTTTTACTAGGAGACTTCAATAATAACTGAATAAGTGGGTTTTCCTCAGAATAGATGTGGCAGAAGGACTCACTGTTTTAGATTCAGATTACTTATTTTTTTTCTAATTTTATATCTTTTTATTAACCTTTTCATTTTGTTTATTTACCTGCAATAGCTTTATACTAAAATATTGTTAACCTTTGTGCCCGAAGAATTATTACTTCATTTTCATCTAGAAAAGACAAGAAGGAGCACAGGAAGTGTAAATACTATGGCCATGTCAGCTCCTTCCATCCCTAGGATGGTACTTCACAAATTCCCGTTGGACACTGAACAAGTTTAGTGCCAAAAAAAAAGAGATGGCAAAGGGAAAACTAGACATCAACTAAAAGTTTAAACTGAAGCCTCAGATTGTGTAACTTTATTACTTACTATGGTAACCCAGGTGGAAATATGACAAATGAGTGTTCATTTCATTAAAAATTATGTTAAAAGATTAGATAAAAGTATAGTGTTACTATATAACTAGAAGGATATATTAGATGAAGGCACAAAGCAAACCCCACAAGGTACAACAAGAACCACAAGGCACAATGCAAAAATATTACAACCAGGCAGAAAACCAGGAAAATGAAGTAGATAAGATATAACTAGAAGACTCGAAAAGATGAGATACCAAGAAAGACTGAAAGAATTTGAGGTTTGTTTTTTTTAACCTATAGATGAAGAAAAAATAGTAGGAGTTAAGGTGATTTGTTGACTGTGTAAAACATTCTTGCAAGCAAGAAGGAACTGTGAGGTTCCCTACGCACTATATAAATCTTGTGGATCTATGGGCTCAAGCAGAAGCAAAGGAAACTTAGGATAAGAAGAAAAATGTCCTAGCTAAGGATTCTTAGAAGCAACTGTAGATTTTGTACAAACAAAACCAAACATTTAATGAACAACTTATTCCATCTTGAGATAGCAAGGTCAACTTGCAAGGGTGTTTCAAACAAACCTTATCTTTTAGTATTCTTTAACTGCTGAACTACAAATGATGCTGTTTTAAAAATTTCAGTACATTATGCCATTAAATCTAGTCTGGACAAGTTACATTTTATTTTGCTAAGCCTAAAGTAAATGAACATTATCAATCTTTCTAGTACACTTTAGCAGCTCACAGAAATTGTTCTATATGATATTTGGTTTAACAACAAACGTGAACTTTCTGTTCCAGTTGTATTAGGTTCACAGTATTTCTGCTGTTTATTTGAGAGACCAAGCTGAGGTTAACGCTCACTTTCTTTAAATGGCACATTTTATATGGTGCGTATTTTCAGGAACTTTCTTCAAAATGGAAGCTTTTACAATAGAATGTGTTATAATATTTTGACACAGGAGATGCAAGGGCTTCTGATGTGTCTTACAATGTGCCTTTATACCATATACTGTAGAAGTCTTCCTTATACCTTTGAAGAAGACCAAAATCTTGTGATATTTCTAGAAATGCTAATGTGTATAACTTCTAAAATATTTTCAGATATTTGTTACTAAGAGAAATACAAATCTATATATGTATAAAGGTAAGATGAAAGCATTTATCCTTTGGCCCTAGCAAAGAGCAAACTAAAGACAACAAGCAAGTAAGCTACTCTATAGAGCCTGGAGGCTATAGGAAAGATAGGAAGAGTGGGACAGATTCCCAGAAGTAATACCAACCCATTCTTAGCTGGATGAGTAAACTACATATGATGTTTATTTTCAAAAATATTTGACAGAACTGTTTTTTGAAAATTTATTTCACTATCATCTACTGAACATTTAAATATCTCCTTGGTTTTCTAGAAACAGCATAGAGATATCTAGGAAGAGTTTGTGGCAGAAATTCAGCAGTTAAAAAATATTTTTTAATGTCAGCAAACTATGATTTCTTGTTGAAAATTAATCTTAATTAATTGTGGCACAACCACAAACCATAGAGTGGAATTAAGCCATCACAATACCAAAGTTAGCTTTGGAGATCCTAGAGCCTTAGATCCTAGACCCCCATCCTTTACTTGCTGTTCAGTTCTCAGTAATCAGTGTCTCAACAACTGCCAAAGGGGCTCCAGTGACTTTTCTTTTCCAGCTGTATTCTCCAAAGCTACTTACCAGACCGTGATCAAATCTGTAGTCTGTAGGCACTTGCAAGATCTTTGATAGACCATTGATAGGGTAGTGATTGCAACTGAAAGCTTGAAAAGATGCACAAACATGGCACTTAGGAAACATGGAAACATTATGTATCAATGTTTCTAATCCTGTTGTGTATGATTCCAACTGAATTGACCTGGCTTGTGGACAAGGCAGAAAAAAACATATTTCAGAGGTTATTTACTGCTAGCTTTTTACTGTCTAATTTTATTAAAGTTTCTCTTGCAAGATCAAATTATTTCTAAATTTATGCATGAAGATCTCTTCAGAACTGGATAAAAGTATCCTAATGAATACCAGGCACTTAATTAAGGGAAGAGTTTTATTTGTTTGTTTGCATGTTTGTTTATTTTTGGAAATGAATATCTATTTTGAATGCAAAAAAAAAAAAAAAGAAAGAAAAAAAAAGAATACCAAATACATATATGCAAGATGAAATTAATAGAGTAACTCTTTCAATCATAAGTACAGATTTTCCTCTTTTGCATATCATAGAATCATAGAGTTATAGAATGGTTTGAGTTGGAAGTGACCTTAAATATCATCTAGTTCCAACCCCCTGCCATGGGCAGGGACATCTTCCACTAGACCAGGTCACTCAAACCTTGTCCAGCCTGGCCTTGAACACTTCCAGGGATGGAGCATGCACAACTTCTCTGGGTAACATATGACAGTGCTTCACCATACTCACAGTAAAGAATTTCTTCCTTATGTTGAATCTAAATCTGCCCTCTCCCACTTTAAAACCATTACCCCTTGTCCTATTGCTACATACCCTTGTAAAAAGTCGCTCATCAGTTTTCTTGTAGGGCCCCGTTAGGTACTGGGAAACTGCTATAAGGTGTCCCTGGAGCCTTCTCTTCTCCAGGCTGAACAGCCCCAGCTCTCTCAGACTGTCTTCATGGGAGAGGTGCTCCAGCCCTGTGATCATCTTTGTGGCCATCCTATGGACTTGTTCCAACTGGTCCTTGACCTTATGTTGGGGTCTCCAGAACTGGACACTGTACTCCAGGTGGGGTGTCACCAGAGCAGAGCAGAGGCAGAGAATCGCCTCCCTCAACCTGCTGTCCACACTTCTTTTGATGCAGCCCAGGATGAGGTTGGCTTTCTGGGATGCAAGTATGCACTGCCAGCTCATGTTGAGCTTCCCATCAACCAACATCCCCAAGTCCTTCTCCTCAGGGCTGCTGTAAATCCATTCTCCACCCAGCCTGTATTTTTGCTTTGGATTGCCCTGACCAATGTGCAGGACCTTGCACTTGGCCTTATTGAACTTCATGAGGTTTGTTTAGGCCCACATATGAAGCCTGTCAAGGTCCCTCTGGATGCCATCCCTTCCTTCTAGCGTGTCGAGCACATGCCACAGTTTGGTGTCATCTGCAAACTTGCTGAGGGTGCACTCAATCCCACTGTCCATGTTGCTGACAAGAGAACATTAAACAGTGCCTGTCCCAATACTGACCACTGAGAAATGCCACTCATCATCAGCCTCCACTTGGACATCGAGCCATTGACTGCAATTCTTTGACTGCAGCCATTCAGCCAATTTCTTATTCAATGAGTGGTCCATCCATCAAATCCATGTCTCTCCAGTTTAGAGGCAAGAATGTCATGCAGGACAGCATCAAATGCTTTGCACAAGTCCAGGTAGATGATGTCAGTTGCTCTTCCTTTATCCACCAACACTGTAACCCCTTCGTAGAAAGCCATGAAATTTGTCAGACACAGTTTGTCCTTAGAGAAGTCGTGTGGGCTGTCACCAGTCACCTCCTCCTTTCGCATATGTTGTAGCATAATTTCCAGGAGGATCTGCTCTGTGATCTTGCTGGGCACAGAGTTGAGACCGACTGGCCTGTAGTTCCCCAGTCTTCCTTGTTTCCCTTTCTAAAAATGAGGGTTATGTTTCCCCTTTTCTAGGCAGTGTGAACTGCCGTGACTTCTCAAATATGATGGATGCTTCTCCTCAGGTCCCATGCTCCTGTGCATCTTCAGGTTCCCTAGATGGTCTCAAATCTGATCTTTTCCTACAGTAGGCAGTTCTTCATTCTCCCAGTCCCTGCCTTTGCCATCTGTGACTTGGATTGTGTGGCTAAAGCACTTGCTGGTGAAGACTGAGTCAAAAAAAGTCACGGAGAACCTCATCCTTCTCCATGCCCCTGCTAACCAGGTCTCCTGTTTCTTTCCAGAGAGGGCCCACATTTTCCCTAGTCTTCCTTTTATCCCCATTGTACCTATAGAAACTTGTCTTTTTGTCCTTGATGTCCCTGGAGAGGTTTAAGTCTATCAGGACTTTATTTCTGCTAACCTGATCCCTGGCTGCTCAGACAATTTCTCTATGTTCCTCCCAGGTTACCTGTCCTTCCTTCCACCCTCTGTAAGCTTCCTTTATGTGTCTGAGTTTGCCCAGCAGCTCCTTCATCTATGCAGGCCTCCTGGCATTTTTGCCTGATTCCCTCTTTGTTGGAATGCATCGCTCCTGAGCTTGGAGGAGGTGATCCTTGAGTATTAACCTCCTTTCTCAGGCCTCTCTTCCCTCCAGGGCTTTATCCCATGGTGCTCTGCCAAGCATACCACTGAAGAGGCCAAAGTCTGCTCTTCTGAATTACAAGGTAGAGAGCTTGTTGTGTGCCCTTCTTGCTGCCCTAAGGATCTTGAACTCCACCATCTCATGGTCACTGCAGCCAAGGCTGCCCTTGAGTTCCATGTTCCCCACCAGCCCCTCCTTGTTGGTGAGAACAAGGTCCACCATAGCACCTCTCCTCGTTGGCTTGTCTATCACTTGGAGAAGAAGTTGTCATCAACATGGTCAAGGAACCTCCTGGATTGTTTAAGCCCTGCTGTGTTGTCCCTCCAACATATATTGTTGTGGCTGAAGTCCCCCAGGAGGACCAGGGCTTATGAAAGTGAGGCTGCTCATTTTTGTCTTCCTCTTTGAGTGGGCCTGTAGCAGACCACCACAGTAATGTCACTTGTTCCTTCCCTCCCTTTAATCCTGACCCATAAGCTCTCTGTCAGCTCCTCATCTATCCACAGATGGAGCTCGATACACTCCAGCTGCTCATTGACATAGAGGGTGACAGCTCCTCCTTGTCTCCCCTGTTAAAGATCCTGTATCCTTCCATTCTAACACTCCAGTCATATGAGGAAACACATGCATCAAAGCAGAGATTTTAGTCCTGCTGGGGACCAATCTACACAGTCTCTCACTCACCCTCTGAGGGAATAGGGGAGAGATAATATAACAAAAAGGATCAAAGTTTGAGATAAGGACAGGAGAGATCATTGAAGTTACCGTTATGGGCAAAACAGATTCAACTTGGGGAAAAATGTTTGGTTTTTAATAAAACCAAAACCAGATAACATGGAAGAGAATGAAAAAAACTTCCCCTCACCCCTTCCTCTTTGCAGACTTAACTTCATTTCAATTATCTCTACCTTCTTCCCCACCTGAGCAGCACAGGGGAGAATAGGGAGGGAATGGGGGTTGCAGTCAGTTCATCACATGTCGCTTTCCACCACTCCTTCCTCCTCAGGGGAAGAACTCACATTCCTTCCTTGCTCCTTCGTGGGGTCCCTCCCATGGGCTACGGTCCTTAACAAACTGCTTCAGCGTGGGTCATTTCTTCCAAAGGGTGAGGTCCCTCCAGAATTGCTGCCCCAGCAGACCCTCCATGGGCCACAGCCTCCTTCAGGCATCCGCCTGCCCTGACGTGGGGTCCTCCCCGGGCTGCAGGGGGATCTCTGCTCCTGCGGGGGCCTCCATGGGCTGCAGGGGCACAGCCGGCCTCACCATGGGCTGCACCACGGGCTGCAGGGGAATCTCTTCTGGGAGCAGCATCACTGCTCCCCCTCCTTCTTCACTGACCTTGGCATCTGCAGCCATTCCTCTCACAAGAAATTCTTCACGATCAACTCAGGCAGATGCCTCTCAGGTTCTCTTCACGTCTCATCTTTTGTCTTCTCTTGGCTGGTCCAAGTCGGGCCCAGTTGGCCGCCCGGCAGGAGGCCAGAGGGTGAGGACCGCAAGGCTCACAAGGCTCGCACCTCCCCCTCCCTGTCTCACACTTCTGCTTCTTCACTGTGGTTCTTTTAAAAAAGAATATCACCACAATGGCATGGGAAATGTATTTTTGAGGTTGCTGCTCCCCACTACAATTATGTTGCATTATTTCTGAAGGATTTCCTCCAGAGGTGCTTCTGGCTGTTAGGAAATTATTATGTAGCCAGTATGGTGAGGGTGATGACAGAAAAGGCAAAGATGTAAAAGTTATGCAATATATGGGTATCTTGCCTCCTTCATATCAAGCCATAGACATTTGATTCAGAGGTGGGACATAGTGGCTGCAGATTTGTTATAAGTGCCAATACCTGCAAAAAAATGGAGTGGCTCCAAGCCCTCTCTCCAAAACCATGAGTGCCTGAGAAATGTCATGTATTATAAATATGGATTTTCCCAGTCTTTTAATCAAATTTTAATTATTATTTCTCAGCTTCCACTTCCTTACATTTACCAGTTTTCGATATACAACCCAACAGTTGGTTTGGTTGTGAAAATAAGGTTGTCTTTTCACTCATTATGTTATTAATAGCTTAGTACTCTCCTACAATCAAAAGACAGAAGAGATAAAAGTACCATAATTATAAAGTTACATTAAAACACATATATAGGAAGTTTTATGTTAACCTCTACCAAATGCAGGATAGCCCATACTGTGAATTTACTTTATGTTAAAATCTTCAGGGCAACCCAAACATAAACAACGAATGGCTTAGAGAAACACAGACAGGGAAGTAATTTTTTTAATTCTTGCTCGAAGTCACTCCAGGTTGGCCCTGACACTAATAACTAAAAGGCCATAAATGTCCCCAGAATTTGAGTGCAATTTGCTTGGATTCTTCATAAAAACATACCTCACTGCATGTTTAATATGACATAAACATTGTGATTGGAGAATCTGGATGTTGAACTCATTTTAGCTGCCTGAAGGAGAATCAAAGTCTTTGGAGAAAAAATAAACAAAAACCTGATTACATCATACACATGTATGTACACCTACACACACATTCACACACATATATATATAGTTAGAGACATACATACAAATACAGAGTCTTTTAACAATAAATTTATTATCTGCAAGAAAAGATCTTTACTGTTTGCAGTAGATATATGCTAGATATATAGGCTGGAGAAGCAATAGAAAAGTTTTACTTTCATTTTCTGTTCTGAAAATGAATTCTGAATTAAGTTCCAAATTCTAAAGCTAAAGTTATTAGAGTTTCTTCTTTCAGTTTTTTACCTTGTTAACCTAAAAGTTGGCCTGACAGTCTCTAAATTCGGGTTTATTTCTTGTGAGATTTCTAGTGTCTCCTGATTTTCATATATTTATTTTATGTAAAAATGGAGAGAAGAATAAGTGTTCTTTAGATACAACCAAATAAAATTTCACTCTGGAATGATAATTTGCCCCAGTAAAAAGAAATATGACTAGGTAAATGTTCTAATCCTGGTTTCATTACAGTTTTTAAAAGATATTATTCTTCTTTGTAAGGTTCGGAATCATCTGAGGAACCTAAAGGTGCACAAGTCCATGGGACCTGATGAGATCCATCTGTGGGTCCTGAGGGAACTGGCGGATGAAGTTGCCAAGCCACTGGCTATTGTATTTGAGAAGTCGTGGCGGTCTGGTGAGGTCCCTGATGACTGGAAGAGACGGAACATAACCCCAATTTTTAAAAAGGGGAATAAGGAAGACCCGGGTAACTACAGGCCGGTCAGCCTCACCTCTGTGCCTGGCAAGGTCATGGAGCAGATTCTCCTGGAAACCATGCTAAGGCACCTGGAGAGCAAGGAGGTGGTTGGTGACAGCCAACATGGCTTCACCAAGGGCAGATCGTGCCTGACCAATTTGGTGGTCTTCTATGACGGGGTGACGGCATCAGTGGACAAGGGACGAGCAACTGACATCATCTACCTGGACTTGTGCAAAGCCTTTGACACTGTCCCGCATGACATCCTTCTCTCTAAACTAGAGAGACATGGGTTTGATGGACGGACCACTCGGTGGATAAGGAGTTGGCTGGATGGCCGCACTCAGAGAGTGGTGGTCAACGGCTCAATGTCCATGTGGAGACCGGTCACGAGTGGCGTCCCTCCGGGATCCGTGCTGGGCCCAGCCCTGTTCAGGATCTTTGTCGGCGACATGGACAGTGGGATAGAGTGCACCCTCAGCAAGTTCACCGATGACACCAAGTTGTGTGGTGCCGTTGACACGCTGGAAGGGAGGGATGCCATCCAGAGGGACCTTGACAGGCTGGAGAGGTGGGCCCGTGCCAACCTCATGAAGTTCAACCAGGCCAAGTGCAAGGTCCTGCACCTGGGTCATGGCAATCCCAGGCACAAATACAGGCTGGGCGAGGAATGGATTGAGAGCAGCCCTGAGGAGAAGGACTTGGGAGTGCTGGTGGATGAGAAGCTTAACATGAGCCGGCAATGCGCCCTCGTGGCCCAGAAGGCCAACCGCATCCTGGGCTGCATCAAGAGGAGCGTGGCCAGCAGGTCGAGGGAGGTGATTCTCCCCCTCTACTCTGCCCTGGTGAGACCCCACCTGGAGTACTGTGTCCAGTTGTGGAGCCCCCAACACAAGAAGGACATGGACCAGTTGGAGAAGGTCCAGAAGAGGGCCTCGAAGATGATAAAAGGGCTGGAGCACCTCTCTTATGAGGACAGTCTGAGAGAGTTGGGGCTGTTCAGCCTGGAGAAGAGGAGGCTCCGGGGAGACCTGATAGCGGTCTTCCAGTACCTCAAGGGGCCTACAAGAAAGATGGGGAGAGGCTGTTCAGTAGGGCCTGTTGCAATAGGACGAGGAGTAATGGTTTTAAAATAGACGGGGGTAGATTTAGATTGGAAATTAGGAAGAAATTTTTTACGATGAGAGCTATAGAACACTGGAACAGGTTGCCCAGAAAGGTGGTGGAGGCCCCATCCCTGGAAATGTTCAAGGCCGGGCTGGATGAGGCTCTGAGCAACCTGATCTAGTCAGGGATGTCCCTGCTCCCTGCAGGGGGGTTGGACTAGATGACCTTTGAAGGTCCCTTCCAACCCTAACCATTCTATGATTCTATGATTCTTCAAATTAGCTTCTATAAACTAAATTCTGTTTAATCTACATGTCATTCATACCACGGTTAACTTCTCTTTTGCTCTACTGTTTAGGCTATATATTCATGGTAATCCATGTAATTGCTCTTCTATTTACCAAATCACTGACAATAGACAAAGAAATTTGACATTTAGTTCAAGAAGGTTAGTCATGTACAGTTGAAGGTGGTATGCTTGCATTCTTCCTCCTCTGCTAACGTAAAGCTCTGGCTAGTCCTAGCATGCAATATATTGGAAAAAAAAAAGGAAGATTTAATTACTAGAAGACTGGACAGCACTGATATAAACTACTTTAACTTCACCTTTCCAAGCATCTCTTGACCTGTGCAGCCAATTGCCAAGGACAGGTATAAGCAGAATTGCATGTGTGCTGACTCTGAGCAGGTGTTTTCTCTGTGAGTTCTGCACATTTCTTTCCTCCAGTTTGATCTGCTGCACTTCATAAAAACTGAACTGAATGTGAATTGTGTCTGACTAGTTACCCTCTTGGGGATTAGTTTAATTTTAAAAACCCGTGCTTCTCCTTTGAGAGTCTCATAGCACAGGAAGCACACTGAAGCTTTTTTTTAAAAAAAAGACATCTGAATTAATATAAACCTTAAGTCAGGATTCGATTTGCATTTGCCCTTCCTTCCCTTTTTTTAATCTAGAAGAGGCTTACATACCTCCATTGAAATTCTGGTGTATGTAGGGTTTTGCTCCATTTTTATTTCTTTTTTAAACTTTATAATCTGCTAGCTTCTAAAATCTTGTACGGGCACTTTGGATATTCCACTGTGTTTGTGCGTGCCCTTGCACAATTTGAGGGCCTATCCTCAGCACCACCTGAAAGAGACAAATCCATTAATCTGTTAGTTTCACTCAGATAAATCAGTCATGCACAAGGCATCATGTTCTGTTTCTCCTGAGGTTCGTGGGTTTTAATCCTTTCTTGAAATGTAAATACGTTGCTTTCAGAGTGCATGCTTTGTGCCCTCTGTGTATAGGTTAAGTCCCACTGATGAGCAAGTAGAAATGTATGTACTTTAAAAACTCCAGTGATTAGATTGTAATGTAAATTACAAGGAATGACAATTTTAAATGGAGTCATCTTGCTTTCTGACTGCTTAAAATCGGCTACAGCGGATCATCTGAAAAGATTTTTTTTTCCCCTTTGGATCATGTAAAATGTCTTTTTACTGCTTGAATTTGGATAACGTATTTTGTCATTTTATCTGGAGAAATTTTACTTTCTCAGAAAATTAAAAACACTTGGCTGTTGGAGTGTCCAGATAATATTATTATTATTGTTTTGTGAGAAATAGCTTAAAGAATTATATATTTGTTTATGTTTGGAAGTCTCTAAAACAACATTTTTGCTACATCATTCTTTCCGCTGACTATTCTTATTCTAAGATCCTTTCATATTAAAGCTATACTTTAATCAAATTGAATTGCATCCCAAGTGTAAAATGAGCTTGCATAACTGTTGGAAGTGCTGGATACCTAGCTTAAAAAACAAAGTTTCACTTGTTCCTCTTAATTCATAACATGTGTACTCCATCATCTCCTAAGAACAACTAGGCAATATTTCATTGACATCATATTTGTTCTGCCAGTAAGCTTACTGCCAAACATTTGTAAAGAGACACTTGCAAATAATGAGATTTCATGATTAAAGCTCTAATTTTTTTTTTTTTTTGTGCTGAGAGGTATTGTCTCTGATATTTGGAAACCTGAAAATGCTTATGTATGTATGAGGTAATTATATTCATGTCAGCAGTCCCATTGAGCTAATGAGATTATTAACAATAGAAAAGCTGTTTCTATTTAGGTGTTTTCAGAATTAGACCATATTCTCTGTCTCTGTGTTTTCAAAATCTTAGAAGTTGTTTAAGCAGCTCTTTTCCCCTTGAACTTGCTCATTCCTAACTATAAGACCTACGTGTTACCGAGAAGTGGTATCCAAGTTTCTTAAGCAGCTTTAAAGATCTATGCCTAATATACTTGGTATATGCCTATGTTAATGTCATCACTTTCCTTGTCTCTGTGCTGATTTTCATAAGCATTGCTAATCAGTACGACAGAACAATATGGTTTTTTGTTTTTTTTTTTTTTAATCTCAGGAGTGCTTAGCCTGTCTTATATGTGGTCCCACACTGTAAAACATAAAAAAAACCCCTACCACGATTATCTCCCTTATTTCACAAAGAATGTTTCTTACATGTGTATGATTTTTTTTTTCTTAGACGTCTGCTGCTGGCAGAAGTCAGATTGTGTGGCTCCTGCTGTGATCTCTGCCCTTATTTTTTAAGGAAATCTTAAATTTCCAAATTGTTCTGAAACTCTGTGTTCCTTTTGCTGGCCTGATACTCGTTCAGCATAATATGCCCTATCTATGAATCCAAAGTGAAATTACTTCATGGCAAATTTGCCAGTTGGAAATAATATCCAATATGTTGCAATTACTGCATTGCAGAAGATCTATGCTTCAGATACCTATAGATATCCTGAAAATCATACTTTTATTATTGCTGAATAAATACTGATTTTTTTCCCATGCAGAAATTGTGCATATGATTGTAACTTACACAACAGACAAGAGAATAATGTCTCACTATGATACGTTAGCTTGCGTACCTCAATGATCTAGAGAGGGATGTTGGCTACTCTCTTATTTACTGCTTACAGATAGGCACTTTGATACTATTTTATTTTCTCCTGGCTACAGACAGCACACAAATCCTTGCACCGTTTTTCCTTCATCACCAAGGTCTCCCGGGCCTTTTTTTTTCTAAAGGCAAGGTTCAAGAAGAATTACCTGTAATGGAGAGAACTTGGTTAGACATCACTTGAGAAAACTCAACCCATGCAATTTCATGGGACCTGATGGGCTATATCTGAGGGTGCACAAAAACTGAACAATGTGCTTGCAAGGCTGCACTCTCTGTCATCTTTGAAAGGTCGTAGAGATTGGGGGCAATCTCCAATTACTGGAGAAAGAGAAATGTCACATCCATATTAAAAAAAAAGTCCAAAAGGATCATGTAAGGAAGGGCAGACAAGTCAGCCTCACTTGGGCACTTAGGAAATTCATGGAGCATGTCCTCTTGCAGCACATGTCTGGGCACATCAAGAACAAGAAGGTAATCAGAAACAGTCAGTGTGGATTTATCAAGGGTGTATCATGCTTGACCCTGTGATAAAATGGTTGGATCCATGAATGAAACCAGTGGATATAATCTATCTGTATCTGTTTGGGATGTTATGTTGTAGGTGTGTGGACAAAGACGAGTCAAAATTAGCTGGATCATTGTAGCAGTTAGTGGTGTGTATTCTGCCTGGAGGTAGTTATAGGTGAGGTTCCTCAGATCTCTGCCCTGGAATATATGTTATTTAAAAGCCTTAATCAATGTGAATGAGCTGACAGCATACACACTTACCAAGTTAACGTAGGACCCCAACCTGAGAAAACCAGTCAATACACTGGAGGGCACCACTGCCCTCTAGAGGGACCTGACAGGCAAGGAGGAACAGGTCAGCAGGGAGCCCATGAAATTCATAAAGGACAAATGCAAAATCATGCATTTGAGATGGATTAGCCTCTTGGAATAATACAGACTAGGGTCTCAGCAGCCAGGGACTAGCTCTGCAGCTTTGTGGGTGACAAAATATCAGCCAGCAGTGTCTCTGGATAGCAGTTAAGACTATCATTGTCTAGGGCTGTATGAAAAGGAGCACAAGCAGAAGACTGAGGGAAGTGATTATACCCCATTGCTCAGCGCTTGCTAGACCCTAGCAGGTTACCAAATTCAGTTTTCAGTCTTCCACAATGGGAAAGATGTTTACAAACTAGAGGAGCTCAAGGGCGAGCACTGGGCAGTGGGGCTGGAGCACTCACCCTGTGAGAAGAGGCTGTGGGGTCAGGACTGGTTCAGCCTGGAGCAGAGACAGTACCTAACAGCAACCTAGTGCTTATGTGAAGGGGATCGAAGGATGGAGACAGGATCTTCACAGAGGTGCCTGCAGGGAGGAAGAGAGACACTGGAAATAAATAAAAATGGGGAAGATCCCAAGTGGACATACAGAAAAAAAATCACTTTAAACATTATTAAGTTTGAAGCAGGTTTCCAAGAGAGGCGGCTGAATCTCTTTTCTTGAAGATTCTCAGGAATGGATGTACCTTGGTACCCCAAGTACCTTGGTCTGAATTTGAAGTGCTGACTTCTTTAAGCAAGAGGCTCTCTTGTCTAAAGACAGCCCCTGATTCTCAGGTTAAATAAACTTGTGACGTGAAGAAGGCAAGGAAAAACATATGACATATGACAAAGCATAATATTCTGGGTTAGTATTGGCTGATCTGATTCTTTGATGTATAATGAGAATACCATGAAATAGAGTAGCGTAAGTTGGAAGGGACTACTGAAGTTCACACAGTTCAGTTCTCAGCTTAAAGCAGGTCCAGCTAGATTAAGTTGTTCAGGACATTTCTGAGTCATAAAATTGACTGAGACAAGATGCCAAATATGTAGTTTAAGCTACACACACTGTACCACTACCTACCAATGTTAAATAATAAATAAGAGTTCTGACTGCAGATGATGACAGTGAGTCATCATGGCCCAGTTTTGGCTATCTATTTTGAGAATTAGCATTTGTAGTCATAATGAGTCTGCATGGGACCCCACTGAACTAAATTCATCAGCCAAAACTTCTTGGTAGGTTGGAAATACAAAATCAGGAAAGGGTATTTATTCACAGATAAAGAAGTCAAATAAGCAGTACCTGTCTCCGAAACAGAAGTGCTTTATTACCAATATGCAGCAGCAATCCTGATGCTTTATAGCTTCTTGTCAAACTTTGCTTTCAAAATGTATCCTGTTCAAAATTTGGTTAGGCGTTTTGTATGTTTTGCCCTGGACTAAAGGCCCTGGACTAAATTTTAATTAAGTGAAAAGGTGGTGGGCACAATTTATTCTACCTATAGTAGTAAAAATAATCTGTATTTCTCCAGGAGGTTTTACAGCCAACAAAAGAAATCACAGAAAAGATCTGTATTTGCCATTTCAATTTATCAGACATACCCATTAAACCAGCCAGGGCTAGAATAAAAATCAGCTTTGAAGGATATCTTTCCTTTCTGCTCAGGAAAGAAACGGGCTTTAGAAGACTGCAGGGAAAGATCCAGTCTAGACCTTCTGGAAGAGTCAGGCAAAGGATTTTCGTTGAACAGCTATAGCAGAAAAGCAAGTAGGTCCAAGAGAAGCGAGGAAGAAGTCATGTTGTCGAGGTTACGCAAGAAAATGTTTACAAAGAGCAATATTACTTCTGTGGAATTCAAGGCACGTTTACGCTGCACAGTAAGAAATTTGTATTTCTTCTTGGATACAAACTAGTATCTTTACAGTGTTTAGCATGCATTCTGAACTAGCTTGGATATCTTTAACAGTGTACTGCATTACATGTTTTAACCTTAGCCCCTGTAACTTAGAATTGATCTACTGAGATCGGAATAGATTGTCTGGCTAACTTCCATCTCTGCCTTTTAGTTTACACAGTTATCCTGAAATATCTGTAAGGGGTTAATCGAGACAACACTGTGCAGCACCACAGGAACTGATTGCTTGGGCTGCTTTAGAAACAATATATGAAAGATTTCCCCAAAGGCTTTGGTTTTCAGTTTGAAGCCCGGAAGAATGGAACTGCTGCTGTGAAGCAATGAGGACTGTGTGAAAAGACAGTCTATAAGCGTCAATTCCTCTTGAAATAGTTTCTTATTCCCATTTGACAAATACATTTTTTAGCCTGCATATGTCTGGAAATTGCAGCATTATCATACTGTCTGATTGACCAGCTACTTGGGAAATAAAGGAATTATGACCATTATATACATATATATATATTTTTTTTCAAATTAGAGGTCTGAATCTCAACAAACAGCATTTAAATCTACCTCTGCTATTATGTTACCATTGTTTTATATGTAGTTTGGGGAAAACAAAGACAACAAAACAACAACAACAAAAAAACCAGAAATGGTTCTTTTAATAATTTACCCTGAACAGTAAAAGTCCTAAGTGCTCTGTGCCATTCACCAGCCAAAAATCAAGTAATTTATTTCTTTAGCATCATACCCACTTCAGTTCATGGTGTGATCTTGTCTAAACATTGCAGACCTTGGATACATACAAAGTAGATTTTTCCCGAATGCAGTATCAATTTCTAAGTGGCAGTTATCATCTGTGTCAAAGAGCAATAATTATATACTGAAAAATAGGTCAGATTTCTTCAATCCAGAATTTCCTAATGAAAGCAGGATTTTTTTTAATCCTCCTCTCCCAGAATAAACGAAATTTTGGCTATCAGTTAAAAAAAAAAATCATCTCAGCCTAAATCTGTTCCTGAAGATTGATGTACAGTCCAAATTTGTTAACTTGCCATTTCCCTAATACCCCTCCAAGCTCAGCTCAACATTAAAATGATCTGTCAAACTAGGGACTCAAAGTCCTAGTTTGATGGAAGCACTGACTTATCTTGCACTACTCTCTAATGAAAAAGCAACATTACCAGTTATTTATGCCAAATTTAGGGATAGGTATGGTGAAGGGCCCAAACCAATAACAATTACCAGTCTGGTTCACACCAGTGCCATCAGCATAAGGGATGAGAAGAACAAAAACGCCACAGCAAAGGTAAGAAAGGAAGAAAAGAAATAGCAGTAGTGGGCTAAGGAATGAGCCTTGAGGAACTGGGAAAGAAGGTATAGAAGAAAAAGGGGAAAGAGGAGTACAATCAAGCACTAGTTGCTGAAGGCATCAGACTTGTAGGAAGTTTGGGATCCACTGATTTCAGAGGACTTACAAATGCACTTGAAGTGGTCTTACCATTTATTGTGGCTGCATGACTTGCAAGGGTTAATGTGCTTTTCACAGTTATGGCTATGGTAGCTCAGGCAGTAGATTATTGAGTTGTAAAATCTCTGCTACCAATGATGAAATGAGCAGTAAAAATTCAAAGTCTACAGTTATCTCATGATTTTTCTCTTTTTTTTCAGGGACGACAAAGAGTCATGTCTCACATCAGTTTATCTTTCAGAGGATTTAATGGGATTTCATGCACATCTCTTAAACATTGATGTGAAAATGAGGTGTTCCAGTGAACATTTTCAGTTTTGTGTTATAGTAAGGCCTTACTTTAAAAAAAAAAAAAAAAAAAGTTCATGCAGAGTTCTAACATCATGTTCCTAAATCTTACAGATCACCACAAAAATCTGACATCTGCCCTGCACAGTTTCATTTGGAAGAGATGAATCTGTATCAAATTGTCCCCTTTTAAGTTTTCTGGACCTGAATTTTTTTGTGCACTCAAGGAAACATTCCTTCCTTTCTTTGCAGTCACAGGAGCACAGGGCTAAGAAGCTTCTTCAGAAAACCCCAAGGATTAGTCTGTCTATCATTACTAGTGTTAAGGTAGGAGGTCCTTATCAGCAAAAAGCAAGGGACCAAAAGCAAAACTATAACTATCTTCTTCATGACCTGGTAAGGGGAGGTCACTGAAATAAAGGAAATGATACAATTGGCCTAATTCATTTCCTACCGTGCATTTGACAAGATTTTCCTTCCTTTCTTTTTACAGCAGCCATGCCACCAACTACAGGTACAAGTAGTACACACATACACACTAGTGAACCAGTGACAATTATTTAGCACCATATGGGTGCTAAAGGATTTTGTTTCTTCAGCATTTCCTTCATACTCACTAGTAACAGCTGGCACTGCCAAGCTGTGCCCTCTGCTCTCCTGCTGCCACTTATTTCCAGCACTCTGCTCACCACTGCAACTGCAAGTTGAAGCCTGTGATGCTTCTGCTGTGGTTTTCTTTGCTTCCTGAACAGAACAGAGGAAGAAGCGCCTTAAGACTGCTATGCAACATATCAGAAGGTAAAAACACTTATGTGTGTCTCTTTGCAATATTGTGAGGGACGATGACTCCTAAGGATGAGGAATCCAAGTAAAGTTAATATGGCTGCAAAACTGCAGTCCAGCTTTCTCTTCCTTTTTCTTCCCCCACAGTCACATCAGGTGAACTTCTCCACTTTCATGCATGCAGTGGGTTGAACTCAGAAAGAAAAATGTCCTATTTAGAAGAATTTAGAATTGGAATGAAAATAAGTCTGCCATCATTGTATCATCCATCATCTATATGCCCTTGGCAATTTTGTTTAGTCATATGTCAAAACTAAGTGAACCAGAAGCAAACTGAGCTGAACGAATAATAAACTGGAATGAGAACAACAAAACAAAAAGACGAATAAAAAAAGCTAAAAACCTTAGAAAACCTTGTTCCAGTGTCGCTCTACTCTTTCTAATCTGATTTGTTTTTCTATTCAGTACTTTTATCTCTGTTTGCTATTGAAATATTCTGAAAATGTCCAGATCACAGCACCATTCCTAGTCTCATTTTAATATGTTAACATATGAGATTGTAAATACACTGAAATTATCCACTACAAGACTCAATACTTAAGCTGAATTTTCAGGATCTTATCATGTGTAATTAAAGGTTGTATCAACACAAATATTGCTTCTCCCTCACTCTGCATGAGTACACAGCAGGTTGAGACTAAAGGTTTGAGACTAAAAAAAAAGACACTTTCCCCAGACCTATGTTTTTATTTCCAGCATCACTAGACTTCTTGTGGAGGAGAAACTGTAAATGCAAATCCTATGAACCCTTCACCATTTTCTATAACTGTCTTTAAACGCTAGTAGATTTAGATTAGACATAAGGAAGACATTTTTTACAATGAAGGTAGTGGAACACTGGAACAGGTTGCCCAGAGAGGTGGTGGATGCCCCAGCCCTGGAAGCATTCAAGGTCAGGTTGGATGGGGCTCTGAGCAACCTGATCTCCTTGGAGATGTCCCTGCTCCTTGCAAGGGGGTTGGGCTGGATGGCCTTTAACCGTCTCTTCCAATCCTAACCATTCTATGATTCTATATTTCCAGAGTCTCTTGTCTTCCTGCTGTGATCTTGAAAGGTGACCTAGGGAACAAGATCACCACAGCTGTCAGTGACACATGATCTTAAGAATGACTAAGTTCCCTTAAAGATCACTCACTTCTTTTTTTTTCTGCTGCCTCCAGCTGTCAGTATCGAATCTGTTTTGTGGACAAATCTTAGCACTACACATTACAGTCTCTTCTCGTGCTCAGGCCAGGCTCTCACTATCATTTCCAGACTGGTTCTTGGTTAAACAGTAAGTGCCTTCAGACACTCTTAGACTCCAAGAGAAGACCCTCCTTGTGAGAAAAAGATGCACACCTGCCCTTTCCTGGTAGTGAGCAACATACTTGGCAGGGTACAGCCTAGCCCCCAGCCACTGAACAGTGAGAGCAGAGAGGGCTGCCATTCTGCCTTGCGATGACCTGAAATGAGGAACAGTCATCATACTCTGGTGCCTTCATCACTTTTGGCAAGAGTTATGTGTGATTCCTGAGCTGCCCTCTCTCTGCAGTCCTTTAATTGACATTTTAAGTGGGCTATTTTGACAATTAAGGCTCTTCTGAGGAGGTTTAAGTTTGGAAAATGCAGTCATTTCACTCTGGCTTTTCTGTGACAAAGTCAGTTGGTGTTGAAATCTCTAACTCCTCTCAGTTTTCCTTATGTGTACAAGTGTGTGTGCACTGCAGAAATATTTTGCTCACCTGAGGGTGTCTGATGGTTAATTAGAGGTCTTTTTTTGTGTGACTGTTGGTGCCCCACTGCACAGACACCTGATGTATGCTTTTGTTAGTGAACCAACAAAATAAACATCTAAGTAAAGAACAGTCCTTAAAAGCAGTAACTGAGAAATTAAGAGTTGGCATGATAAGTGCTAGAAGTGCAACAGTTGTGAAATCTCCTCCAGTCAAGGCAGTGGAGCACTGGGAATCTAGTTTTAGCTCCCAGCCCTGACAGAGATCCCATAGCAATCTGCACACATGATGGATTCCCCTAGGCGCAACCTGTGTTATTTCTAATGGGAAAAAGAGGTTCTGTATCTTTCCACCTGTATTGTTCTCTCCTACGCAATTTCAAATCCTTTGGGACAAAGGACAGTATGCTGCCTAGAACAATTGGATCCTGGTCTGGATTTGCCCTCTAGATATTTCCATCATTTAAACAATTCAAGTATGCTATTTTTTAATTATTATTTCAATATGATATGTTCCCTTAAGGGAATTTATACTGTTCTCATATTTCTCCTTCCTATTGTGGTTCATTCTTAATCCACTTGAGTTTCACTCCCATCATCAGCGCATTCAAAGCCACAAATAATTACACCTAACAATGATGTCCTCTTTTGCAAACTATTTTCCTGTTTGTTCTTTTTTTTGTTTTTTAAGACTGTGTGATCATGTCAAAATGAATCTAACAGGTAGAAGTCAGTGGCTGTTAGCAGGAGACAGGTACCTACCCTTCTTTGCAATGGATGAAAACAATATATTTGTGTTTAGTGTTGCTTAGTGACTTTTATGCTTGTAGCAGAGAAAAACACAGCACTCTGGAGCTCGCAAGTAAATACATATTGTAGTTCTAGGTTACAGGGTATCCAGTAGTTCTCTGCTTGCAGATGAATGCAGTTACTAAATAGAAAATAATTATGTAGCCAATAAGCCTTAAAACATATGTGGTCCTTGCATAGCAAATACCTTTTCCTCTAAATATAGAAAAAGGTATTCCCCATAATGAGGACACATTCTGAATGAAGTGATAGACAGTTTGCATGGAGACCTTTAAGCAACAGCAAACTTGCTTTGCCTCTACAGCACCAGAAGGGGGTGAACTCAGCATCAGCAGCTGAGTATGGTATGGTGCTTTCACCTGCTGGGTTAATGCAAACGTGGAGGAAGGAGGTGGTCATTTGCTGAGATTAGCACCTTGCAACAGGTCACAGAAGGCAAGTCATCCACATGTGGTCTGGTGCAGTTTTAAGGCTAACATTTTTCTTGCATTGCCCCAAACAGTAAATTCTTAGCATTACTCAGGGAATGAGGGTGTAGACTTCAGTGCAGACTAGTAGAAAACTAAATGAAAATAATACCTCAAAACCAGCACCATTCCTTAGCTGAAATCCCTTTCTGAGGTGTTAGGAGCATTTCTGTCTCCTACAAACAGATGTTGTTCTTTCAGATCAATAAACACAAATGGTATCAACTAGGCCTCAGGGAAGTTGCCTGCATTTCCAGTTGGTCTGTTTTCAGCCAAGTGCCTGAGGTGACACAGCCCAGTCCGTGCAGCGGACATGGCATCTCACATGGATCAGCTTGCACTGGCGAGGCAGGGCTACTTGTTGGTTCCAGTGGGATGCGCCGGTGAGAACGTGGGAGCAGGGTCATTGTTTCAGACCCTTCTTTAGCTGCCAAAACTAACTCTTAAAGATGTCAAGCAGGACACTTCTGCAAAGTTATCTTCCTTAAGCAAAGGCAGAATTTTTTTTCATGATTTTGGTAAGGGAGTAGTATTATGATGAAGGGGACGGTTCCCAGAATTTCTCTTGTTAAAACAGAAGTTAGCAGTGATGATGTGGATCATTTTCCATCATGTTTGATTTCCTTGCTATATTACACGTTGCAGATATGTCTGAACTCCTGTAAAGAGAATAAGGCTAGACATAACACAGGTCCCAAGTGCCCAACCAGGCACTAGAAAAAAAAAAAAAGAAAGAAAGCATTTGTTTTTAGTATATGATGCAATATTTCACCTGAATATTCCTGTTATCTTTCTTACCAGTAAAATATAATCCACATCTGTCTGTTGTAGGAGAAATTATGTGATGATGTCTTTTTTCCCCATTTCATAAACTATTATTTTTCAGTGGTTCAGAATGATCCCCATATACAATTTTACCTCGTTACCACATACAGATAGAAGCTATTGTTTAAAACTATTACAAGAATCAGGTGGTGATTATTTCCCATCATGCTTGTCTACAATTTTCATAGGCCATCACAAGCCACTAGATAATTAAAATTCCGTGGTACTTATGAGGAGACAAATATCCCACTTTCATGACACATACGCGATTACTTCTTTAGTAGGCTTGTGTATTTTTTTTCCTGATAGTTGCTATTAGCGTACTTACTCCAAATGAGCAGCAGTCAGTTACCAGCCTAATAATGTTGGTACTAAAGTATAACTTATAATACATTGATTACTACTTTGTTTGAGGAGGTAGGACAAATTAGCCAAAGGGGTGAAGTCGATACACATAGGTTACAGCCTATTAAGGGTCCACGTGGATTCTGTCATTCAGAAGGAAAGCAATCGTCACTATAGCCTAATCCCTAAGAGATTTCAGCTCTACTGAACTGAAGCCATGTGACTTCCAAATTAAAGCATCTACACAGGGATTCAAGAAATGCCTTACAGTGGGATTAACCTCTGGTGAAATAAAGCATTAACTTCACTCTTTTCTGGAGTATCTCCATGTAGAAAAACTGTATTATAATTGTAGAAGAAACCAAACACAGCAACAGAATTAGGCTTTCAAATGACTGCTGACATAAATGTGGTCAGACCTTGTCAGTCAGCAAATTGACAATGAATGCCATTGCTACATTTCTAATTTTTCTGAATTTGAAGTTTCCATAGAAAATAAAACTCAGCAAAGAGGGCTTTGCATTGCTTAAAATGATTAAGTTAAAGTAGGCTGAAACCAGTGATTTTGAAAATGGCTTTGGCACTTTTTGTATATTCATATGGAAGGAGGCCATGAGTGACGGCAGAGGCCTACTCTCTTGAATGCACAAGAGAAATAAAAATCACACAATTATATGGATAGGAACCAAAAAAAAAGTACAAATTCTGTGACTTGTAAAACCTATAGGGAATAAGTGTAATACTGTAAGTGTTTGCCATCACAATTTAAAATATAAACTAGAAGCAACGCAAGTAGCAAAATACACCAGATATTAATACTTGCTGACTGAGGTTTGAAGATACTAATTTTTCTGTCGAGTCGCTATAGCTTCCAATTAATTACAAATCCGCACATTCAAAAGTAATTTTTACTGGAAAAAGTTAAGACATGTGAAATCATCAACAGGAGCTGCTTTTAAAAGTTAAATAGCTACATTCCAGGCTAAATTAAAAGTAAGCACACTTTCTAAAAAGATGCAGATTAATCTATATTTAAACTCATTGACAGTGTGTAGTCCTTTGGTATTTGTTTAGAGAAGATGATTTTTGTGTCATCATGAGTGCAAATGAAAATGCTCATATGCATAGAATCATAGACTAGTTAGGGTTGGAAGGGACCTTTAAAGGTCATCTAGTCTGATGCCCCTGAAAGGAGCAGAGACATCTCCAAACAGATCAAATTGCTCAGGGCCTCATCCAACCTGGCCTTGAACGTTTCCAGGGACGGGGCATCCACCAGCTCCCTGTGCAACCTGTGCCATTGTTTCACTAGCTTCATTATATAAAAAGTCTTTCTTATATCCAGTCTGAATCTACCTTCCTCTATTTTAAAACCATTACCCCTCGTCCTGTCACAACAGGCCCTGCTAGCAAGTTTTTCTCTCCATCTTTCTTATAAACCCTCTTTAGGTACTGGAAGGCTGCTATAATTTCTGTCTGGAGCCCTCTTTTCTCCAGGCTGAGCAGCCCCAGATCTCTCAGTCTGTCCTCACAGGAGAGGTTCCCCAGCCCTCTGATCATCTTCATGGCCTCCGCTGGACTTGCTCCAACTGGTCCATGTCGTTCTTATGTTGGAGGCTCCAGAACTGGACACAGTACTCCAGGTGGGGTCTCACCAGAGCAGACTAGAGGGGCAGAATCACCCCCCTCACCGTGCTGGCCACGTTTCTTTTGATGCAGCCCAGGATGCGGTTGGCTCATGTTGAGCTTCTCATCCACCAGCACTCCCACGTCCTTCTCCTCAGGGCTGCTCTTGACCTGTTGTCTGCCCAGCCTGTATTTGTGCATGTAAATAAATAATTTATCAGAAGTTAAACTTAAAACTCTTTAAAGCGACAGTAGCATTCTTGTTGCATCCAGGTGCATGCTATTACAAAAATGAAAATAAATCAAAAATCAATCTCAAACAAAAACCTGTGTTAAGTTACACACTTCATACATCGCTGTTCTGGTTTTGTTTAGTGGGGGGGGTAAGGTGGCAGTTTCTGTAGGAAACTGCTAGAGGGTGCTCCCCTTTGTTCAGTGGACCTGGGCAGGCCTAGGGCAGACCCGCTGCTGGCCAAGGCCGAGCCAATTGGTAGCAGAATGTTCCCTGATAACGCCTTTGCGATAATGTATTTAAGAAGGGGAAAACAGAAAAAAAAAAAGAAGAGAAGATGTGAAGGAGCTGGAGCAGAGGTAGAGAGGGGGAGGCGTGAGCCTTGTGGGCCTTTCGGCCCTCACCCTCTAGCTTCCCATCAGGCGGCCGACTGGGCCCAACTCGGCCCGGCCTGGCTGCAAGAAGTGGAGAGTAGATGAGAAGTTGAAGTGAATAAGATGTAAAAAGGATCCTGAGAGGCATCTGCCAGCCTGTTGTGAGGAACGGCTGCAGACGCCAAGGTCATTGAAGAAGGAGGGGGAGGAGTAATGTGGCTCCTGGCCAAGATTCCCCTGCAGCCTATGGTGACCACCACGGTGGAGCAGGTTGTCCCCCTGTAGCCCATGGAGGTCCACGGAGAAGCAGAGATTCACCTGCAGCCCGTGGAGGACCCCACGCTGGGGCAGGCAGATGCCTGAAGGAGGCTGTGGCCCATGGAGGGCCCGCTGTGGCAGCTGTTCTGGAGGGACCGCACCCTGGGGAAGAGATGACCCACGCCGGAGCAGTTTCACGAAGGACTGTGGCATATGGGTGGGACCCCACAACAAAGCAGGGGAGGAATGCGAGGAGTTCTTCCCCCTGACAACGAAGCAACAACGTAAGACAACGCGTGATGGACTGACCACAACCCCCATTTTCTCTTCCCCCCTGTGCCGCTCGGGGCGGGGGGGGGAGGTAGTAGAGATAATGTTAAGCCTGGGAAGAAGAGGGGTGGGGGGAGGTTATCTTGTTCCCTGTCTCATTCTCCTGCTAGTTTTAGAAATAAATGAGTGTTTTTCCCCAAGTTGAGTCTGTTTTTCCTGTAACGGTAACTTTAAAGATTTCTCCCTGTCCTTATCTCAAACCTCGAGCCTTTTTTCTTATATTATCTCTCCCTATTCCCTCGGAGGGTGAGGGGAGTGAGAGAGAGAGAGACTGCGTAGTCTGGTCCCGATCGGGGCTGAACTACAACAATGGTCTTTCTCATAACACAGAAAATCAAGTTAAATCATTTTGAATTCTGACTTGACAAAACAGACTTACTTTTGTCTCACTTGCCTAGTAATGTATAACATCGAAATATCCCAGAGCGTTTTTATTTTTCCATTGTAAAAACATTGGCAATTAATTTTCTATGCTTTGGGACTGACTCAGTGATGAAATGCTAGCAGCACCATGTTCCAAAAAGTGACCAAGTGCCAGGGAGCATCATTTTAACAATAGTTTGTTTTATTGCGGTTGCTAACATTACTGTGTCTTCATATGGGCAGTACGGGGCTTCAACTTTATTTAGATAAACCAGAGATTTTTGTAGATCACCTCCTAAACAGAATATTAATGCCTTTTCATCATTTATATGTATGACAATTGGAGCTGAACTTTCTTGTAAAGTTGCAAGCTTGCTAGTCTTGCTAATACCATTCAGAGCAGATGGAGCTCAAGATGTGGAATTTGTGAGTATTTCAGGAAAAATGTAGTTTATTTGTTAGAAGTCCTTTACAATGCCAGATCAGGAATGACTAACTGTGGGTGTCCAAGCAGGGATGTGCAATGATTCACACACAGGTCTGCTATGCCAGCCAATTCAGAAAGCCAGGGTAAATAATCAGACATTGGCAGACCACAGGACCTGGTGGTCTGTGACAGAGTTGCTGGTCCATCAGTTTCACGCACCTGTGTGTTGAAATTGCGGCATGCCAGGAGCAGAGAGAGTGTCTCCAGATACGAGATCACTCACCATGCACTGCATGTCTCCCTAGAGATGTTATGAGAAACCTGCAGCTCATTTTGGTGGAAGCAAATTCACACCACCAGTTGACTGTATTGAACTAGAGCCAGCTAAAGGCATTGTCACACTGCCAAGCACCATGCCGTGGAGACATCCTCTGCCCAGTTAGGGCCAAGCTGGCAGCAGGAGCAAGAGGCTAGCACCCTGAGGCACTGTTCCCATGATAATCAGTGCTCACATGTCGCACCGGCACAGCTGCTCTGCCTCTGCGGACCTAGGGTAGGCTTTCCACTAGCCACGTGCAGCATCTGTGTCACTTGGAGTTAGCTGGGGGATTTCTGCACCAAATCCTATCTTCCAGGTGCCACCTGCACCTGGATGCAGATATGGATGATACTAGCCAAGCTGAGAGTCCGAACTCTGCCTCCAGCTATTCCTGAAGCATGGCTCAGCAAAGGTGTTTAGGGCACCAGCACCACCGCCGACTGACCTGTGCATTGTTGAGGGGAGAAGGTGTCACGCTCCGATTTCGGGTGGGAGGAAGGCCCCCTTGCGTTCTAGCCGACCTCAGACGAGTCTGGGAGGCTAGGGGCAGCTAGACCAACCTCACACACACCGGAGCATGGTTTTGTTCGTATTTCTCGGGAACAGAATTAAGACTCAAAATGGAGTCAAGCGCCAGGTAACTTTATTAACCCAACAAGAAGTTCACAAATGCAAGAGAAAGGAGAGAAAGAAAGGAAAGAGGGAAAAGAGTTTCAGTTGCAATAGCTACCACCACGGAGCTGTGGCGTCCCGACAGTCCAGTTGACTCGGTGGGGGAAACGTTCCTTCCGATGTTGGTCATTTCTGTCCTTTTATCGTTCGTCTTATCCACGTCACATATTCCAAGAGCGGGTTTGCTTGGCCGCATCCCTCACCTGGCAGTGATACGCATGCCCAATACCGTTTCTGGGCCCCTCTGTTTTTCTGGCCTGGGTCTGGGCGCATACGTAGGGGTAAGGCTAAATTTTGCAGAATCAGCTCTGCATTCAGGTTTGTGGGAAAATAGGAGGAAAAAACAGGAAGCTTCCAGTCCTGTAGCTTGACTGGCTTGCAAGATAGGGGAATCATCTTGCAGGAAAAAAACAGGAAGACTCCAGTCCTATGGTTTGACTGATGTACCATTGTTTAGGTGATGGTTTGACACTTCGACAATGTTGAGACAAACATTCAACACAGTCTCTCACAGAAGGGTATCACGTTTTTCCCAGCACCCCTGTGATGCTCTTTGTCCTGCTAGATTGTGACTTTCAAAGTAATGACTTTTCGTAGCATTTATTCTGTCACGAAGCAGGCTCTGTCCAACCTCTGACAATGCCTTTCTCTGACAGTAATGTTTTCCTACACAGTTAATAGGAAAAGGTAATGTGAATTGCTGAATTACAAGCTAAAAATACATGAAAATCCAGATTGCTGTAGTCAGGAAGGAGAGGTGAATGTGGTCTGATTCAAATGCATGTGTAGGCTTATTTTTCAGCCAATTTACTGAGTTGTACAGAAATCAACAAACAGGAAATTTGGATGTAAGTCAACACCTTGCATCATATGTCCAGAATTGTCAAGTCTTTATTACTAATATTTAAATGCTTCCTTTAATCACTAAAAGATTTAAATCTCAAAACAATTGAGCATTCAGTTCTGCTGACAGAAGTCTGCATCATGTTTAAAATGTATATATCTGAAAAATGACTGAATAGAAGTATGAAAGAATGAACATTCAGGTCAATCTTTCAGGAAAAAAAGCTTGGACTTTTAAAAGTACATTGACAGTCCCTGTTGATGTTATTTATCCAATGAGAGTACCAAGCAGGTAATGTATGCCCACATAACGAAATAAGAGCTAGCTGCATTCTACAAAGCCCACTTAATACTGTAAACCTCACAGCTGTAATATTGTTAGAAGATATTAAAATGTATGGCAGAACATGTTTCCCTAAAAGTTAACAGACAACACTATAAGAAAGATGTATATTCAAGCTGATTTTTGCTGCTATTGTGGTAACTGAAAAGGTTCTTCAGTTTTTCATTGTTTATGTTTTGGATAACGTGTCAAGGCCGTTGAAAAAAAATGGGGCATTTATGCTGTTGAACCTATTGCAAGTAATACTTCTTCTAGTAAGGGTTGGGGGTTTTGTCTGTAAAATACGGTAAATATCTATTCTAAAGCAATGCTGTAACTTTTGTTATTTTTGCAAAATATTTGCATTTTTTTTATTGGTGTGTGAAAATTTCATTTGAACTGACACTAAGTAAATTATACTTTTTATTTCTATCTCAGTCAGGATCAAGAATCTCCTCCCTCCCTTGGAAAATCTTAAAATTAATAAAAACAAAGCAAATGTCAGAATTACTATAACCAAGCTGTATGTATGATTGTATTGCTATGTGATCATTATTAAAATAAGCTTAAGAATAAACTATAATGTAGACAATCTGTGCAAGGAAATTATGTTCTTCAGAAATTAAAGAATTTGTACTAGCAAATGTTGGCATTTTGGCCAACAGCAACTTAAGTCCACTCTAGTGAAAAACAATCAAAGAAATACCATCTTTTTATGTTCAAAGAGGATCAGACCCAGACGTGTCAGAAGCTCGTCTCTTGTACATCCAGTTACCCTCGATACTGAAGTTCTCACCTACAAGAGCCATATAATGCAAACGTGTATTTAATAACTTCTTTGAAGGCTAGTATCAAAAAAGTTCAATCATCGGAGCTGATTGTCTGTCCACTTGAGCATAGAATTATGTGGCTTAGCATTACATAGAATAAATATAACAAGCCTTGAAATTTGAGGACAGTACCAGAAATAAACTGCTTTAGACACAGTTCCAGTGATAAATTGAGGCTAAACTGTGTCTGCTGGAAGAGCAACCAAGCTACAAGAAGATGAATTATCTATTAACACTCTCACAAGAAAAACTGCTTGGGGCAGAAGATTAAATACAGTGTAATATATGATATGACAACTATTCCTAACAAAAACTGAAAGGCTCGTAAGTATTGTTGCATTGGCATTTAGCACTTTCCATTAGATAAATACTATTAATTGATTCGGATTTTATACGGTCATTAGCATGTAGCCTAATTTTACTTTTACATCCTTATTCATCAGAATTTTGTCTAGTCAAGTCAGCAGCAGCTCACTGCATTTTCAGGACACCAAACCTCAAATTACAAAAAGGTGAGTTATTAATGAGAAAGAAAGCAAATTATTCATTTTTACTACTAGAGCCTCTGTCCTGAAGAACATGAAATGTGTGAAAAACCTCTCGCATGTGGGTTCTCCAAGAAAAGGATTAAACATTTGCCATTGAAAATTGAAGAAGAGAAACCTTCTGCAGAGTCTGCCATGGACTGGACCTTAGTTCTGCAGCCAAGATTGTGATTCTTGTAGCACATGACATGAAGAGAAGTCTTTATCAAATTAGTATAAAATTATCTTCAAGTTTTTCTGCTTTGAGATGACTCTAGATTTTGGTTCTCAAAATACATCATTATTTCCCAAAGCTAGCAGAGTGGGGAAGCCACATGCAAGGGTGAGATTTGATTTCCTTGTGACTAACAGAGTTGGCTGCTATTTTAAGGAGAAACCTTTTAAGGAGAGACCTTGATGGAAGGAAAATAGCATAAACATTAGAAAACACTATCATTAGGTTTCAGAGTTAACAAACCATTTCAATGGATAAAATACATGACTTTCTCAAGACTATGCTGTGTACAGACTCTGTAAGTCTGGTTATGTTGGGTTTGTTTATTTCACGAATTGTGAAGAAACAATTTTAAAACTAGAAACCAGTTTTTACTGGAAGATTTTGCTACAAAACTAATGCCTTCCGAGAAGAGAATGATAGAATAGCTGTGTCACTGAAAGTATAGAGGTGTGCTTCCCATTGTGTTGAAACAGCTGGTCATTCTGCAGTGTGCTTGCCAAAATATAGTTCTACAGGTGATTACACAGCTATTGCCAGAACCTGTCACCATCATGCAGCATGTAGTGCTTTACACAAGGAATACCTCTTCTGTTGATGCTCATTGCTGCTGAGGATCAGTAGCACAAGCTGGATGTAACATGAGGCAAAATCCTGGAGGGGGTGGGAAAAGTCAGTAAATCGATGCATAAAGTGTATAATTCTAAACATAGATGCAATTTGAGGACTATTAGAAAACTTTATTTTGCCAGCATAGTAAAGACTACTGAATAGTCCAAGTTCCACTGGTAAACTGTGGATAAGTACAAGATAGGAAGAGGTCAAGCCCACACAATACAAAGAGACAGTGTAGACTGTTTCACAATCCCTAGAGTCCTGTGATACCCAGAAAGTAAATATCCCAGAAAACTTTATGAATAATACTACAAAAAGAAATCCTTAGTGATACTGTAATGTAACTGTTTTCAAACTTTCTGCTTCTCTTTTTTTCCCCCACTGTCAACCTTTTCAGCAGACAGAAGTCCACAATGAGATATATGATCTCAGTATATCTGTGTTTTCTACACGCTGTAATTTCAAAGCAACAAAATATAGCAATATTTAGGGAAAATGCCTGTGGGTTGTTTTTTTTTTTTTGTTATTTTCTATCTTCTTCGAAAGAGTTTTTAGTACATTTGATGTACTGAGGCAAGCAGCACTTTTGTTTTCCTCTCCTAACAGACTAGCTGTTTTCTTTCTCTCTTTAAAAATATTACTTATATTTCAATAGCTGCCTGATAGGAGGACAGTCAGAGAGATATTTTGGCTCTAGATCTATAAGAAGCTTTTACTACCTTTTTGTACAGAACACTGGATATTAGTAAATTTCCCATGGAGCAGCTTGCTTGCGTATTCTGAAATTGCATTAATGCTCAGCTTTCCTGGCCTGCTTGCAGCTTGCCAGCTGTTTGTGTAGTTACACCTTGAGTCACTGTAGGACCACTTGGCTGTAGTCTTGCCAAAGAAAGAGGTGGTGGCTGATGTCCACATCCAGGTTTCAAAGTATGTGGATGAGTGGGGTGAACATGCTGGGTTCACTTAATGTAGTGGGGCAGTTTGGGGAAAGTAGCAGTGTGGAAGCTCCCGCTCCTACCCTACCCCCACCTTCCCAAGTTTCTCTGCATTAGGGAGCTAAGAAACCTTGGTTGTGTGCAGTTCATTTTTCCTGGTGATTGTGAGGTGGTACTTTAAGTTGCCATGTTGCTGTGGGGTGGTTGTGAAGCAGTTCCGTGCTTCACGCTGCCTTCACCTCTACTCCTAGAGACACTGTGAAAGTCTCAGCAAGCAGCTGGGGAATGGGGAGATCTATCAGCTTCAGCTGGTGCTTCCAAGACTCTCCAGTAACTGTGCGTAAGTAGCTCTAGGCTCCTCACATGGGACCGTAGACTTTTCCAAGACACAGTTGCTGTCACACAATCTCCTGTGAGTAACACTTCTGTCTTGTACTCTTCAGCCTAGGCACCCTTCCCAGACCCAAGGGGCTAGTGAGTTAAGTGGACTACTGCTGTGGCACAAGGGCAGTTACCAAATAGGAGGTCTCCAGTGCTGCAGATGGACCTTCTGCAGAGGATGATTACACAGAAGTCCATCATTTGTTCTGAAACTATCTCATGCATGTAGTCTTGAGCTTGGATGAGAACCCATTTCCTGTTCTTCTCTCCTACCAGATCCAGCTAGCCTACTCCTCCTTCTACACTCCTACTGACTCATAAGAAGAAATTTGCAGGTGATGAATGGAGGACCTGATGATCTAAGTGCCTGGCCAGCCATGGCTCTTCAGAGTGCTTAGATGTCCTATGTCACATGCAAATGCACTTCATCTTCCGCCTCAGCTGCAGATGCCATCTGATTTACTGTGAGGGTGCTGAGGCACTGGAACAGGCTGCCTAAAGAAGTTGTGGATGCCCCATCCCTGGAAGTGTTCAAGGTTAGGTTGGATGGGGCTTTGAGTAACATGGTCTAGTGGAAGGTGTCCCTGTCCAGGGCAGGGGAGTTGTAACTAGATGGTCTTTAAGGTCCCTTCCAACCTAAACCATTCTATGATTCTCTAATTCTATGATTGTGTGTACTTAGCTTTTTTGCAGACAGCAGCCTGTCACCTGTGCAGTCACTATTTTTCCTAACAAGCAACAAAACTCACAGACAGAATGTGCAGATACACCACTGCATGTAGAGTGCCTGTAGAGTGGAGGAAACAGAAAGATTTTCACTTGTGTGCATTGCACAGTCTGAAATGCACAGTGCTGTGTGGCCATATGCAGTCCATACACGTCTCTTCAAGCAGTGCCTTGTGGCAGGCACTCAGCAGTGTCTGAATTGGCTGATTCCTGGAAGAAAAAAAAAATAGCAAAAACACTGGTCAGGTTTTGTCCCATGATTGCAGATGGCCCTTATATTCTTCAGCTATTTCACTGGTTGTTTTTTTTTTTTCACTGACAAAGTGTACTGTTGCCTATATTTGACCTCTTTGCTCTCTAGTTAGGCTTTTGCATTTCCAGTGCAAAGACAGCTTCTCAGGACACGGGAGCTATTCAGGAAGGCATCTCAGCGTCCAGTGCATTTGCACACTATACTGCAAAGGTGAACCAAGGAGAAATTAGAAAAGAGGACAAGCTTGGTCCTCATTGCACACTCTAAATGACTTTGTTGCTGTCCCCCATGAAGATCAACATCAATACTCAGATTGGTAGTGCCCTTGCTGTTGGCTTTTCATAGTATGGTTCTGCTGTAAGGAATGTTTCCTTCCATTGTGAGAGTTGCCTGTTTGAATTCAGCGGTAACCACACCCTCCTCAGCCCAGCCCTGACACTCTGGGGGAGCAGAGGGTGCCACAGATGCACTGCTGCACCAGAGTGGCTGCATTCAAGAAATGACCTGCCTCCCTGCCATTTTGTTTCTTGGAAACATTAGAAAAATGTATCTTACAGCTGAAGGGAAGAACAACTGATCTCCTTCAGTGCTGGCTTTCTGAGCCTTTCCCTTTTGATCCAATACTTTTTCCCAACCAAATACCAAAGTTTTGCTTTGGAGGCTGAAGCGGCAGAACATTGTATCTTGTCCTGTGTGAGACTCTGATGTTAATGACCAAAAACAACTGGTATGGACAAGGGTATCTGTCAAAGACCCTGGGCAGACACTCTTCTCTTGACCTTGCATGTCTTTCAAAGAACCAGAATCTTAGGTTTGGCCTACCTGGCTTTCGTTAGGTGCCTGGCTTCAGAGTGGAGCAGGAGACAGCATCCCCTTAGCCCAGAGTTTGCATGGCTCTCAGAGTTGCTGTGGTTGCAGGGTCTGGGTCATCACTCACGGCACGTGTAAGCCTCTTACTATGGGCATAATGCTCTTCCTCCGATGATCTATTCTACTTCTTAGTCTGGTGTTCAAAGGAAAACCCTCCCCTGTCTCTCTGTTACATAAGAACGTGCTAATGCTTGCATGGAACAAGCAAGAAGAATCTAGAAACACATAGACAGATGACTTGTGTAAGTACTAGAAAAAAAATGAGCTTCAAACAGTACCAGTTAAGTATTCTGTTACACAATTCTGTCTGAAATGGACATGAATTACCTGAAGCTACTGTCATTATACTCTGTTTAACGAATTTTTACTTCAGAATTTTAAAAATATATTTGGAGAGAGTTACCTTTTAAATGTTCAGCTCTTTAGATTGCTGCTTGGATTACACAATGCAGTTTGAGCTACCTTGAAACTAATGTTTTTGAAGCATGAATATTGAAAAACGTAAAAAGAACTTCATCTTTTGTTTGTCTCTCTGAATAAAGGCAACACGTACTCCCGTCTCTGTGCAACCGTGGAGCAAATAATTGGACATCTGCCAATATACAAAAGGGAACAAACCCAGTATTGCTATTTTACACTGGCCAGAAACAATCTTGCATTCATAACAGATATATTGCATTTTAAATTGATTAAACGGAAGCTGACCTCTGCAGAATTAGGAAACGTTCTTCTGCTTATGTCTTTTGCAATACCTAAGTACACTCATTATTTTGCACTGCACCTTCCCACACACCTTTTACCTGTTCTACTGCTAAAAAGTTTATTTTTAAGGGTTTTAAGGGTACAAGGGTTTAACCAGCTAAAAGAACTACAGAACGTCTTCTTCCAAGTAACTAAAGCTTATTCCTCCAGACAAGCAAAACATTTTGGAAAATGTATGCTTCAAACACAAAAGAAATATCTGTCCTCATAAATAAATAAAGGATACTCTCACTTAAGTTAAGCGCAGAACTGTTTTGTTGGACTGGGACTATAAATGCTAGTTTCTCTGAATGATTTGTTTAAGTTTCACCATGTCACCACAACTGTTCTACTTTTATTTGTTACTGGATACAATGCAATTGGCCAACTCGACAATGACACGGACTTCTGTTAGATTACAGAAAAGATATCGGGTCTTTCCACGGCTTGTGATGTACCAAGAGAACAGGAGTTTTAAATCTATTTGGTCAAGTGACTAATTAGACTAATTGACTTTTTTAAAAAAAAAAAACAGAGGTGTTCAAACAGCCAAGAAAAAGACATATGTGTGGAATAGAACAAGTTCAAAATCACAATTTATGTCACAGAAGGGAGATGGTATTGATCCCATGCCAGACGTACTAAATAGGCACACTGGTATCTTTGTCTCAACTAGAACATCATACAGAAGTTTGTGGAAGTAAGTGTACAATTTTTCCAAAAGCTGTAACTAGTTCTCAGGCAGACAGCCAGAACTGAAGGCTTTGAAAACCTATGGGAAAGTATTTCCAATTCCTTAGACTGTTAAGGCTGATACAGGATTTTTAAAGTATAGTCACTTACAAATGAATGTTCTTTAAAGATCTTGCCTTTCTACTTTTTGAAATATTGTATAGAAAAGTAAGTGTAGCTTCTAGTCTTCATTTGAATAGAGCCACAACATAATCAATTGTAATGAATAGGATACTTGGGTAGCAAAAGGTACATTAGTCTTAAGGATTTATGTTTGTGCAAAAAAATTTATAAATTGCATTTATCATATGCCCATTAAATAGTTTTTCTTTTGTTACAAATAATTCCAAACATTTGCCAGGATATTAAAATAGTGTATCATTCTGTTAAGGCTTCTGTACAGCAGATCCAAGGACTTTCATCGCTCTACAGGATATAGTACAATTCATCAAAACTTGATCTTCTAAAATAATATATATTTATTAAATTAATTTGAGAGGGGAAATGCAATTTACATTTCTATTAATCAGTTAATCTACCTTCTAAACAAAATAATGAAAAAACGTGGTGTGGAACTGTTTTGTTTTTTTTTTAATATTCAGACATTAGATATAAATCTGTGACTGGAATAAAAAAACACTGTGCTGCTTCTGAAATAGGTTTACAGTGCTCATGAAACTGTGAAGAACACAAACCATAACTCTTGTCACTCTCAAAGTTACTTATTTGACAGGGAGGAGACGTAACCGATGAAAACAGTTTTATTTCATTTTTAAAACTTATTTATTATGTTTCTGATCTATACACATAATTCTGTTTCCAATTAAGGGCCTAATCTTAAACCAGTAAAAATCAGTGAAAATATTTCTGTCTGATACCTGCAGTTTATGACCTGATGCAACTCAGAAAACTGGACTCTTGTGCACAAAATACCTAAACTTTACTTGACAAGCAAAGGACTGAAGAAGGGCAGATCAAAAGAGTGCAGAACGATTCCCCTAAGCACAAGACCCTGTCAGCAGTCAGTTTTTCAGTGAGTAAGTGCCTTCCAGTGATCATTCTAACAACTGCTTAGCAGGAAATGGGAAAACATTGGAACTTGCTAAGTAGTATAGGTGAAGGCCTAACTTGCATGTATCAATGCAGTTAATAAATTCCACCTGTTCTCATTCAGCATTAAGACAACTGAAATACCCCTGGCTTTGACTAAGATCATAGAATCATTTAGCTTGGGAAAGATCCTTAAGATCATTGAGTCCAACCATAAACCTACCAAGTCCACCACTAAACCACATCCCTAAGCGCCATGTCTACACATCTTTTCAATACCTTCGGGGATGTTGACGTAACCACTTCCCTGGGCAGCCTGTTACAATGCTTGATGTGAAAAAATGTTTCCTAACATCCAACCTAAACCTCCCCTGGGGCAACTTGAGGCCATTTCCTCTCATCCTATCACTTGTTACTTGGGAGACCAACACCTACCTCACTAAAACTTCCTTCTGGGCAGCTGTACAGAGTGATAAGGCCTTCCTCCTATTTGCCACACTATTTCTGACACTAGATAGTCAAATAGCTAGGATGCTATTTGACTTCTTGGCCACCTGGGTACGATGCTGGCTCATATTCAGCCAGCTGTTGACCAGCACCCAAAGGTCCTTTTTTCGCTAAGCAGCTTTCCAGTCATTCTTCTGCAAACCTGTAGCACTGCATGGAGTTGTTACGACCCAAGTGCAGGAGCCAGCACTGAGCCATGTTGATTCTCATACAATTGGCCTTGACCCATCAATTCAGCCTGTCCAGATCCCTCAAATAGATCAACATTCATGCTCAATTTGATGTTGTCTGCAAACTTACTGAGGAAGCACTCTATCCCCTCATCCAGATAATTGATAAAGATATTAAACAGAACTGGCCCAAATACCAAGCCCTGGGGAACACCACTTGTGACCAGCTGCCAACTGGATTTATCTCCATTCACCAGAACTCTTTAGGCCTGGCCAGCCACTCAGTTTTTTATCCAGCAAAGATTATGATCATCCAAGGCATTAGCAGCCAGATTCTCCAGGAGAATGCTGTGGGGACAGTGTCAAAGTCCATTGCTTTATTCAAGTCCAGGTAAACATTATCCATTAAATGAGTCATCTTGTCACAGAAGGAGATCAGGGTAGCCAAGCAGGACTTGCCTTTAATAAAACGATGCTGACTTAGGCTGATCATCTGGTTGTCCTGTATGTGCCAGGCGACAGCACTCAAGATGAGCTGCTCCATGACCTTCCCTGAAACTGAGGTCAAGCTGACAGGCCTGTAGGTCCCCAGATCCTCCTTCTGGCCCTTCTTGCAGGTGGGCGTCACATTTGGTAACCTCCAGTCAACTAGGAGCTCTGCAGTTAGCCAGGATGTCTGATGACAGAAAGTGGCTTGATGAGCACTTCTGCCAGCTCCTTCAGTACCCGCAGGTGGATCCCATTTGGCCCCACAGATTTGCGTGTGTCTAAGTGGTGTAGCAGGTTACTAACCATTTCCCCTTGAATTAGAATAATACAATGGTCTGGGTTGGAAGGGACCTTAAAGACTATCTAGTTCCAACCTCCTGCTGTGGAAAGGGACACCTTTCACTAGAACAGGTTGCTCAAAGCCCCATCCAACCTGGCCTTGAACACTTCCAGTGATGGGGCATCCACTACCTTTCTGGGCAGCCTGTTCCAGTGCCTCACCACCCTCATAGTAAAGAATTTCTTCCTTAGACCTAGTCCAAATCTACCCTCTTCCAGTTTAAAGCCATCAGTCCTTGTCCTATCACTACACACCCTGATAAAGAGTCCCTCCCCGTCTTTCCTGTAGGCTCCCTTTAAGTAACTGAAGACTGTGATAAGGTCTCCTCAGAGCCTTATCTTCCCCAGACTGAACAACCACAACGCAGACATCACAAAAATATCTTTTACAATGAGCGTGGCAGAACACTGGAGCAGGTTGCCTAGAGAGGTGGTAGATGCCCCAGCCCTGGAAACATTCAAGGCCAGGTTGGATGAGGCTCTGAGCAACCTGATCTGGTTGGAGATGTCACTGCTCCTTGCAGGGGAGTTGGACTAGATGAGCTTTAAAGGTCTCTTCCAACCCAAACTATGATTCTACGATTCTATTAACTCTCTCAGCTTGTCCTCATACAGGAGGTGCTCCAGCCCCTGATCATCTTTTTGGCCTTCCGCTGGACTCACTTGAGCAGGTCTACATCTTTCTTATGTTGGGAGCTCTAGAACTGGATGCAGTACTCCAGATGAGGTTTCATGAGAGCAGAGTAGAGGGGGAGAATCACCTCTCTCAACCTGCTGGCCACTTCTTTTGATGCAGTCCAGGATGTAGTTGGCTTTCGGGCTGCAAGTGCACATTGCCAGCTCATGTTGAGTTTCTCATCAACCAGTACCCCCAAGTACTTCTCTGCATGGCTGCTCTCAATCCATTCATGACCCAGCTGGTATCCATGTTTGGGATTGCTCCAAACCAGGGGCAGGACCTTACACTTGGCTTTGTTGAACCTCGTGAGATTTGCACAGGTTCACCTATCCATTCTGTCAAGGTCCCTCTGGATGGAACCCCTTCTCTCCAGCATGTCAACCACACCACTCAGCTTGGTGTCATCTGCAAACTTGCTGAGGGTGCACTCTATACCTCTATCCATGTCCCCAGCAAATATGTTATATAATACTGGTCCCAGTATGGACTCCTCAGGGACACCACTCATCACTGGTCTCCACCTGGTCTTAGAGCCATTGACCACAACTCTTTGAGTGCAACCATCCAGTCAGTTCCTCATCCACTGAGCTGTCCATCCATCAAATTCATGCCTCTTTATCTTAAAGAGGAAGAAGTTGTGTGAAACGGTATAAAATACATGGTTTGAACCTCTTCTCCTCCTACTGTGGACAGTACCTCATTCTCCCAGTCCCTACCTTTGTATTCTGTGAATTGGGCAACATGGCTACAGCACCTGCTGGTGAAGATCGAAGCAAAAAAAAATTGTTGAGTACCTCAGCCTTCTTCATGTCAGTTGTAGCCAGGTCTCCTGTTCTGCTCATCAAGGGAGGTACAGTTTCTTTCATCTTAATCTCTTGCTCTAGGTACCTAAGAAGTCTTTCTTGTTATTTTTCACATCCCTAGCCAATTTCAGTTCCAGCTGCTCCTTGGCTTTCTTGATCCTAGCCCTGCTCTCTTTGGCTATATCCCTCTAATCTCCCCAGGATGTATATTCCTGCCTCCACTGCCAATGCATTTTGGGTTTGTGTTTTAGTTTGTCTAAGAGTTCTTGCCTTAGCCAAGCTGGCCTTCTGCCTCCCCTGTCTGACTACTTGCACATCAGGATTGAGAGCTCTTGTGCCCTAAGAAAAATATCTTCAAATATCTCCCATCTTTCATTTGCTCCTTTGCCTCTGAGGGCAGTTTCCTAAGGGAACCCATGCATTAGCACCCTGAACAGCCAAAAGTTTACCTTTTTGAGGTTTGGGGTACTGACTCTACTTTTTACCGATCTTGTACCTCTCAAGATTGAGAATTCCACCAGGGCATGATCACTGCAGCCCAGGCTATCTCCATTCTTCACCTCTCTGCTAAGTTTTTCCCTATTAGTGAGCAACAGGCCCAGCAGTGCCTTTCCTCTGATTGGGCTCTCCACCATCGATACTCGGAAGTTGTCCTAAACACACTCCAGTAGTTTGCTGTTTCACTTTTCCAGCAGATGTCTGAATGGCTGAATTCCCCTCTCAGGATCAGGGCCTGCAAGCATGATGCTTCCTGCAATTGAAGAAAGTACTCTCCATCAACCTCCTGTTCTTGATCAGCCGGACTGTAATACACACCAACCACAAAATTTCTTTTGTTGGCCTGGTCTCTAATTTTCACCCATAAGCTTTCAACTTGTGCATTGCTGTTTTTCAAAGATAGCTCTGTGCAACCAATCCCATTTTTGACACAGAGAGCAGCTCCCCCATGTCTCCTTCCTTGCCTATCCCTTCTGAATAGTTATCTAGTTATATAGAGAGCATATATAACTATATGCTCTATAGTTATACAGCATGGGGGATTCATTCTGCTCTCTGTCCCTGTCTTCCAGCCAGAGGGCTGGGTACCCTGAGAACAACTGGTCCTACTATTAAAGATTGAGGCACAGAAGGCATTAAGTACCTCAGTCTTCTTGTTATCCTTTGTCACTCTGCTTCTCCCTGCATCCAATAAAGGATGGAGATTCTTTTTAGCCCTCCTTTTGATGTTAATGTATTTATAGAAACATTTAAAAATTGTTTTTTAACCACAGTAGCCAAATTAAGTTTTAGCTGGGCTTTGACCCTTCCAATTTTCTCCCTGCATAGCTTCACAATGTCTTTGTAGTCCTCCTAAATTGCCTGCCCCTTCTTCCATAGGTCATAAAAATCTCTTTTTTTCTCCTGAGTCCCAGCCAAAGCTCCCCGTTCAGACAGACTGATCTTCCCCACTGGCTCATCTTTTGGCATATGGGGACAGCCTGCTCCTGCACATTTAAGAGTTCTTTCTTGAAGAACGTCCAACCTTCACGGACTCCTTTGCCCTTCAGGACTGTCTCCCAGGGGACTCTGTCAACTAGGCCCCTAAGCATATGAGAATCTGCCCTCCAGAAGTCCATAGAACTTCAATGAATCCATCATAGGAGTAAAAACGATTCTGTCAGCTGTCCTTTGAAGGACAACTCCTAATAGTAACAATGAGTTCAATCTATAATTCTGTCTGTCTGGCACTCTTAACTTACTCCATATTTTTACACTTTCTTCTTCACTGATGATTTCATGTGCACTTCCCTCAGATTTTAATACAATCTTTTATAGCTAAAAGGGCTGAAACAGTGCTGTCGCTGAGGGTTTTCTCTTCCCTTGGACAAGTTTCATGACTATGAACTACAGAATTATTTTTTTTTTGTCTGAGAAGAACTATTTTTATTCATAATTATAAGAATAATAATTAAAAAGGAATATGACTGTTAAGGTTTGTAGCAGACTCAAGAGAGTGGCTCACTGACTTTTGAAGAAATACCTAACTTAAATTTGCAGGAAGGGAAAAAATTAAAATAAAAGTTGGAGTATCATTCAACTGCTTCAAGTAAGAGGTTTCTTACAGTAAACCAGGTAAACAGTTGTGGCATAAAAGTAAAAATATATCATTTTAAAGATTATTCCTTTCTTCCCTAGCTGAAGGTAGGTATTTGATCCTCATAAAAGGAAATTATTTTTTGAAACAGGGAGTGAAGTAGAATTACAGAATCTGTCAGTTCTTTCAAATTGTCCTTTTAAACAAAAGCTTTTGCTTTTCATAAGATAGGAAGCAGCTTTGTAACATTCGAAAGTACATATATAAGTTTAAATGCCTGAGATATATGCATTTTAATAATAACAAGTCTTGAGTCGGAGTAGCTATTATGAATTTTAAATGGAAGGATGATCTAGAACTGTTTAACACTGCTGTGCTAGTCCATAATTGATTGTATAATATTACTTCTCTACAAACATGCGTTTTTGAACTGCAAACTGTAAACAATCCCACAAGATGAAAACTATGAAATACCAAAAAGTACCCATAGCTAGGTACAGCTTGGGTAATGTAAAAGCTAAATAAATTATGCTAGAAAAATGTCCTAAATCACCATTTATATAAGCCTACACTAGCTTTTGAGACTGTGTGGATACAACAGCATTGTGAAGATGTCTTGCCGGGTAAGGAGTTGTCTCAGGTGCAATGCCATTGGTAAGTGATTGTATTTGAATTACAGTATTGCTTAGTGAGGTCTTCCTTTGCTACTCTTGTACAAACTGAAAGCAATTTCCACATAATGTTCAATACAGAACTGACAATTGTGTCCACTTTTAAGACCCCCAGCATTTCACCTAGCAGACATAGCTGCTTGCCTATATACTTCTCTCACCTGGCAATCAGTGACAAATCTGCTTGTCCTAGTGACTAGGGTAAGTCTCTGCTGGAGGAACACGGCACAACTAATTCCTCTGCCCTAAGTCTCATACAAAGTCATATTCTTTCAGCAGTTCTACCATGACTGCAACCCTGTTCTGCATCACTATATGGCATTCAGATTTATCACTTCTAATGCTGTTCTACATTAACTGGAGACTTGAAAGCATCTGCTTAAAATCTTACTGTAGCTACAAAATACCTGGTGGTGATAAGAGTAGCATGTGCTCAGTGTTGTGCAATGCTTTTGCATTGAGAAAACTATAAAAGTTCAGTATCTTTGAAAGTTCTAATTTAATTACACTTTGCATAAAGAAATTCTGTCTGAAATGCTTATACACTAATCTCTTCCTCAATGTCAATAGTACTATTATTTTTTTTAATTAGCTACTGTATGTAACACTGCTTATTTGAAAGAGTACTTCTTTGTTTCCAGGTTCCTCTGTATCTGATAAGCAGGTCATGTTTTGTTGCTTGTGGGTTTGTTGTTTTTTTTTAAGAAAAAGTAAAATGTGCTCTTTCAAGCTTTAATATTTCATCATATGATGTGAAATTAACAAAGCACAGAAAGTATATGTATATTTTGTATTGTATTTGCTGGAAGTTTAAATTCTTGCTTAAAACTAAACTATTACTGAAACCTTAAAGGACATAAATCCAGTGTCTTATTAAGAATATAAGAATGAAGTCTTATTAAGAATATACCTCATTGCTTTACATTACCAGCTCAAACACAGACAATGCACTTCATCAGACAGTTGAACTCCTAGACAAGAAAACCGGCAAAGCCAAATCTTATATGGGTATCCCTACCAACAGTTGTGTAGCTGTCATCCATTGTCTAAGAATAGCAGTCTGATACAGCTGACGAGATCATGTGTGAATATAATTATAATTTCACTAGAGTTTGAATTGAAGGAAAACTGTTAATGGCAAAGCAAGTGACTAAACACTTTCAGGATGACGTATGTAGTGGAAGGAAAGCTGTACCTACTGGAGCTGTCATATCAGAAAAGATTACATATTGGTTAAGTTTGGATAGTTACACAGCTTATTTAATTTTTTTGGACATCTCTTCTCTCTCAGGTTCTGTTTTCCTATGTAAATAATGTTGCATTTGTCTATTGCACCATTTGTTCCTGGAAGAAACGAAGTGCAGGTAATGAAGGTAAGTCAGGCCACACAAGCTAACTGGTATTGATCTCAAAATATACCCCTAGGCAATCACAATGGATCAAAAGTACAATTAGCCCAGGGACTCTGATATATGCTCTATCATAATTTGCAGCTTGAGGAGAAAAACAGAAATTAACATCTCCACTTTCTCATCTGCAAAAGAAAGATAGCACTTTTATATGCTTGCTTCTCTAGGGATATTGCTGATGGATTATGATAGTATAATTAATTTGCAGCACTGTACATTGTGTGGTATAATTTTTTTTCAGTGGCTTCTATAAAATAGCAGTCTGCCTGTTCTTCGTACAAAAAGCTGTAGCTAATAAGACCCCATTATGTGACTCCTTATATGAACAGTCAACTAAAGCTGCAGGCTTGCAAAAAAAACTTCTGTTTGCAAGATTCAGGGCTAATTGTCATTGGCCTTGAGAGTCGTGAGTCTCTTCTATGCTTTAAAGTGAAACAGAGAGGAAAATACTTTTTACATAATAAAGTATATTCAATATCACATGAACATCTGAGAAAGTGGTGCACAAATATTCTTCCATTAGAGGATGTTTCTTCTTTAGAGCATCTCTTGTATTACACTTAATCATTAATTAATTAATCATTAATGATAAAGCAAAAGTGCAATTTACTGTATTCAAAAGCCTATTTGAGTAAACATCTTCCAGAGATTTTCTATGCCTATACTTCTTAATCTATGTTTTATATTAAAAGGTGTATTGAAGCATTAAAACTGGAATCTTAAAATGAACCGCATTTTGTTTTAAGAACTGTGACTATACTACGAAATTCTTGTCAAGAGGCAGAAGTAAGAATTAATTATCTGTGCTTGGCAGAGATCCAAAACGAGAAAATTGCCATATTGAGAGGGAGGTTTTTAGCATTTTTACACATAGATATTAGCTTTGCAAAGCCATACTTCAAAAAAGAAGACCAGTATGCCTTTATGTGTTAAAGGGGATGCATACTGAATCAGTAAGAATTATGTAGGATCCATTGCCTTGATGTCGTCAGGGTTGTGGAGTTAATGATTACTGCTTTATTTTTTTCTAGCACTTTTGTCTAATTTTATGTAGGGTTGCTATCCTTGCTTTGGTCAAGTCTATTATTTCTAGGAAGCTGAAAATTTTTATGGTGATCAGATCCTTTAAAACAGTTTTAATGGGATATAAGCATGTGAGAATGGCAAAACGTCTGGCTTAGACTACTCTCCCGAGGCTGTTATGAAAAGCTTAGAGTCTGAATTAATTTCTACCATACTGTTATTCAGCTGGGCCACTTCTTATCCTACACCTGGCAGTAAAAACTCAACATCTACAGAGTGCTGATGTATCTGTATCTATAGATGCTTCCAAATTAACAATACTTCATAACAACTCACTCTTTAATTATTTTCGATAGAGAATAAGGCAAAGAATCTTAGGTAAGGATTGCTAGAAGTTCACCTAAACATGTGATAAAAGAATGAAGAAAGTAACATGAAATGATAATTTTGAAAAATTGCTTTCATGAACCTGAGCTGCCTACATCTTCAGGTAAAACTTTAGAGGTTGCTCTTTGTATAGGTTTTAAGTTAAATCAAAAGCACTAAACTGCATACATCTACCTTCTGCTTTCTCATCTTCAGTTCTGCTGCTTTTTGTATGTAGGCTTTGGGCTCAAAAATCTACTGAAGTCCAGACTGTGGCCTTCCACACATGCTTACATGTTACATATGTTTTAGAAAATCTTCTTGCATTGACTTAAATGTATCTAACTGGTTTTATTTGGATATCAATGTCTTGTAAAAACTTAATGTTCTTACCAGTTTGTGGCTCTTTGTCTGCAGAATATGCAAATAGAGCACTCAGCTGGAAAACTGGACAGTATCAGGGTTCCCAAGCCTGAATGTGAGAAAATTTATGTAACAACACTGAAACTCAGTGCACCAGTATGCAGCTCAGAGACAAGAGTTTTCCTATACTTGAATCTATTACATGTGACTTATTATATATTGCTCTGTGTGTTCTACAAATCAGTCTTTCATTCACAAGTACATTTGTATAGACAGAGCACAGAAGGAAGTAATGAACTTGTAAATTCAAGTCCCACTGTATGATGCAGAAGAGTGGAGAAAAAAAAAATTAAAACTTAACCAGACCTAATATGTTGCCTTGACTATCATGATTAATTCCTTGGTGTCAGAGTACCCATGTATAAAATAATCCTCTCCCTCTTCAGAGGGATGCTAGACTGAATTCATTACATGAGGCATTTAGCTAGAACATCTGTGAGTGTGCCCTTTAATGAAATGAGAACTGGATAATATCTGCTTAAAGTTCTGCACAGGGTCAGGAAATGCCCTCTGCCACTTAGGCTCCTTATATCAAACTGAAAGTAAAATGATGAAAAAATTATTGAGATGCTATTCAAAACTCTATCCACAATAATTGCATTTTACTTTTTTAGCCTCAAACATTAATTAACTTTTTCTTTGTCAGACTGTTATATGCAGAACAATACTGTGCCAAAGTGAGCTTTTTGCAGTCAGAGGCTTAAGATTTGAGGTACTGCCCTTTTGCTATTCAGCACATCTGCTGTACATCACACTGGCATAAGTAGGAATAAAAGACATAAAGAAGTTAAATACCTTTTATGTGTGCCATAGCAAGTAACTGCATTTCTGAAAATAATAAGCAAAAGCAGGGATGACTTTGGTTTTGATGGACTGAAAAGCTGTAGTGTCATGTAACACTCATCTGTCGTAGCTGAAATTCCTGCTGCCAGCTAGACTTCCTCCTCTTTACATGTACATGAACATGTCTTTTTGACCTTCCTCTGGAAAGGATGAATGATGCTCTGCAGTCAGTGGAGTCTAGTGCTCAGCTTTGCAGATGGGGATGGAGCCATGACCTCACTCTTTCCCTTGATGTCCTCAGACTCAGACTAGACCTCAGCACTGTACTGGAGTAAAGATGCCAATGTCCATTCAAATGCTGAAAAACTCATGTAGAAACACAAGGAACAGCGAAACTCTGTGACTTCCACATTTTGGCCAGCTTCTTTTTCTATTTGAGTTTGTTCAATGGATAGGTAAGTGACGCTTGGTGAAATGTAACCTCTAAAATATGATGTACTGAAGACTGATATGCTGGTTCACATCTATCATGCTTTGAAATACAACTGACAGGCACAGAAAATTTTCAGACTAGCAGTAAAATTATTATTTCTTTAGCTACCAACATTGCAAAGCCAGGAGGATTAATTCTGGTTTGAACATCACCATCCACAGCAAGGATTTTTGTGTCTGTAACTAAGCTAACAACATTGAGGATATGTAGCCACAACGGAGTCCAATATGTCTCCCATGCCTCTGCTCTTAAAATCTTGCACAGTAGTTTGAATTTGCTTGTGTCAGGGAAATAAGCATGACTAAATGCAAAGTATTGCTGTGCTGCCCTGCTTCTTAACCATCTAGGACCTCCTGTGCGTAAAGCTGCATGTCACAGATTCAAAACGAAGGCCACACAGAAAACTTCTAATAGTTTAAAGGTTTGTTCCTTTTGTAGATAACTTGTTTTATAATACGCTTCTTTATCTTGCAACTCTGACATAAAACTCAATATGGCTTCTATTGCTTTGATTATTATTAATTCTTATTTCTCACAGCTTTTACTCTTTCGCAGAAGGGAAAGCCAGCCTGAAAGAGTATATAAAAATTGTTTAAATTCTTTAAAAATGCAAGTAACTGTTGTCCTTTCTATCCTCAAACTGTATTTTAAACTTAGTCTTACTTTTAAATTTTTTTTATAATGTTACAGCTTTTTTATACATTTGATTAACCTGAGGTCTCACTGAAAAAAAATAACAAAGCAGAAGGGCAAAATGTACAGGGTTCTCTCCTATGCTACGCTGTTTTAAGATAAAAGCTGCACAACCTTAGGGCTCTTAAGAATCAATATAAATGATTGTTCTAGAGGAATTCCTATGAACCTTTTCTCAACATCACAGACCTGAAGGAAAAAAACTGTTTGAGTGATTTTTATGCTTCTGTTGTGACAGATCCCTTTTCAGATAGTGCTAAGTCAATCTTCCTACGTAGTAGTCTCTCCAGTACTTCTCAAAAGAATTTTTTTATAAGCCAGAGCTTGTGATTTTGGGCTTTTGCATTGGTGGCTTGGGTTTTTTTTTTGAATGGATGACGTCACAGATACTGTCTCATTTTTTAAAAACATTTTCAGACGGAGGTATTGCCCCACCCCATGACCTTTCTTTCATGCAGTCTCCTTTCAGCCCATGCAGACTGACATGACTTTATTCAGTCTGCCTGTCGGGCATAAAGAACAGAGATTTCTGTCAGCAGCTTGTCAGAGGTTGATTTATCAAGCAGTACTGCTTGCTTCCTTGATTATTATTTCAGTGGTATTTACTATATAGTTTACTTCATGGAGTTTCCTTTTTCTTATCTTGGTCAAGTGCTCATCCACACACCCAAGGCTGAGTTGTGCCCAGTGTTCCGGTTCACGCTGTTAACTGTGTGTGTGTGTGCTTGTGTGTACATGTGTGTAAGTGTTAAAAGTATATTGCTGCCTGATTTTTCTGAAGCGAAAGCAAACAGTAAGGTATTATGCTAATTCAAACTCATGGTTATAAATTACTGGTTTCTTGGCAAACGGGCAAGAAGACAAAGCAACTCAGTGAAGACAAGTATGCATAAAAATGAGTCTACAGCAATTTAAATTGCTTGGTTATCTCTTCAATAAACAGAATCATTTCAGTTAAAAAAAAAACGCAACTGTAGGATGTTTTGTTTTGATCAAATATGGAAAAAGCAAAAAAAAATGGCTGAAATTAGATCTACCGCCATTCAAAGCCAGTATCAGTGAACACAAATATACTTTTTTTAAACTGAACAAAAAAAGAATCATATTCAGGGGAAAAGCATTTAATATTGAAATTCCAATGTGTGAATTTTCTCATATGCAAAGTGTCACTTGATTACAAAATAACAAAAATTAATAAAAAGTATTTCAGAATTTGAACACTTGGAGAGCAGAGAACTTTTTTTCCAGAGGACAAACCCATCTACTAATATCCCCTAGAAGTGCTGCATCCTTCCAAACAAAACATAGTAACATCTTAGAGTATGATGTTCTTGCAAGTTTAAAGTTAGTGACTTGGAATTCTTGTACTGGCAACTTAGTTTGGTTTTGTCTTTTCATGATCATTGCAGCAAACCTCAAAATTTACTTACATTCATTTAAAATCCCTAAGTTAACAGTATTTCTTTAATGTAGGTAAAGTATTTTTCTCAAAAACTCAATATCTGTATCTACACATATGTGTTCTCCAAATGTTAATGAATAAGTAGTTTCTGCAATAGTCCCCTGGCCAGAGAATAGACTGTCTGGTCCCTACATTTTTAGCTTTATCATTTCTTTATTGCTGTGATGAAAATGACAAAAAGCAATATTTCATCCTGCATTTAAGAAATACGCAAGCTTACAGTCAAATCACTGTTCCCATAGGAAAAGGCTCGGGTATCACTGTCAGTGTATCTCTGTGCGGGTAGAGGACTGCAAGCATCTGGTGGGTACATTTGTCCATGCAGACCCTTCAGCTCTACTGTTTCCAGAACTTCCTGTAGATGTAGTGTTGAAGAACAGATGATATCCTGAACTAATACTTATTCTGCATTAAACTACATGCAGCTAGGAAGAAACAAACCTCTTGTTCTCTCAACTACTCAACAAAACAGAAGTACTGATAAAGTACTGAAATATGGCACTTGACATGATCCCTCCTTAGTTTTCCAAGGACTGGGCATCCACTATGCAACCTTATTAGCATTGTATAAATAGAATTGGATTTTTAACATAAATATCATACCAAAAGATTTATAGTTAGCAGAACGGCCTTGTTGCAGATTCTTGTTTTGTTTGCACTTATTGAGAGAGGCTAGTACAGGTCCCCATGTACAGACCTTCAATCTGAAAGACTGGGCACACACAATAGTTACTGAGTTCAATGATGGAAAAAAAAAGAGGAATTAAATAACAAGTGCCATTCAAGCAGAGGGTTTTGTTGTAGTGGTCAAATGGATTTACAAGACAGGAATATACTTGTATGCATGCCACCTCTGACAATAATAGACAAAATAGTAATTTAAAAAATGTCTTTCTAAAATACTCGAAATTGTTGACACATCTCAGAAAAATTAAAAGTAAACTTATATTATCTTCCAAGTTTTATTTTGAATTTTATTTATAACCTTTCAAACCCTACTTTAAAAAGTTTAAAAACAGCTGGTGTGATAGTCAATTATTTTTCCAGAAATCTAAGGGCTTACCAACATGAAGAAGTCAGTGTGTGGTAGTTTGCATGCTCTAAATGTACAGTCCTGCACCACACTAAAACACTAGACAACTTTAATTTGCAGGAAGAATGTGGCTAAGAAGAAAGCATGATGAAGCTGGAGGAAACATGCTTTTAGAGTGCAACAAGGAGTACCTCCTGGAGCTCAATGTAGAACACTGTAAATTCATGTGTAATCAATCCCACTGGTGGGTAACACCATGCAGCAGACAGAACTGCTATGTGACATGGTGGCTGCTGAAGCTGGGACTCTATACAGTTTACATTCTGCTTTCTTCTCTTTCCAAACACTCCTATCTTCTTAAAATTATGAATTTTCTTCCTCGACCCAAAGTTCAGCATTTTAAATACAGCGGTATAAATGCTCCTCTGCCTTTTTTTGAGACGGTGGGTAGCTCAGCACCTATTCCCACTTTTGTCTTGGCCCTCTTTGCAATCAGCTCTAAAATTCAAGTCTGTATATGCTGTTTTGCAAAGATGCTCTAGGTGTTTCTACATGGCCCATGAGCAGAGCAGCACTGAGCCAGTATTCCCTGCAAGTTAATCAGCTCTGTTAACAAGCTGATGGCTTTAACTCTGCCTAGGCTAACATGACTGCACTGCCTCTGAGACCTACAGTACTGCTCTCTGCCACAGGCGTTTACTGGCTCATTAGGAGCTTGCTCTGAAGTGTCAGCATCTGCTGTGTAACATAGCAGAGGCATCTTCTGAGTGTCTGCCACAGAACAAAAGTGCTAAAATACAGTAAGGAAATACTGGGAAATCCCACAGTTTTTTTTCCTATTAACTTTCCCTTTGGTATGACAGTGGTGAAGTGATGTAAAGAAGTTCTAACTGTAGCCTTTCTTTGTTTTCAAGTTCTTAAAAAACTGCAATCTTGCTACAAGGAACTGCCACCCTGGTTTTGCTATTCAATTCAGTAGACATAGGATAAAATCTGCTTTCATACCAGACTGCCTCGAGTGCCACCTCTTGCAAGAGCTCTCCTTCTGCAACAATCTGTTTCTCAGTGAAAGGAAGGCAATGTTGAGCTCCTAATGTCTTCTAACATGGGCCTGCTTGCAAACCTTTCAAATATTTGTGAGCAGCTCATCACTACAGACTGCGGTAAGAGATAATATGCATTCATACTACTTGTCCAGGAATTTCTTACAACGTTTGTGCTGAATGGCTCCACTACATCTTTGGTGCATCATGCAATTCATAGTGAAGAATTTTTATCATATTTTGCAAAACAAATAGTAGTAACTACTCTATTTTTTATATTAATTGGTCATAAAGTGATGTATCTGATTTACATGTTTTAAGATAGAGCCGTTTAGCCATTTTGGACTACACTTACGTGAAAACTCTTCAAGGCCAAATTACAAGTTCTGTAACTTTGAAGCTACAGCATCTTCTTGCTTATAACCACTTATTTTAGTTTTCTGGATCAATTTCTGTAGTAGTGTCTGACTTGTCTTGCCATATATACCTTGCAAAAAAACCCAGCAGCAGTGGAAACTTTGCATGCAGCATATACAGACACTTATCATGAAAAACAAGATTTAATATCACTAGGCCTGGAAGTAAGATACGACTAAAAGAATCCCTGCCCCAAATTAGTGTATTTTCTTTTTATGTAGCTTACCTCACTTTTTACTCTTGTCATATTCTAACAGGAAAGTATCAAAATATGCCCTGACACCACGCTATGAAGGTAAGGAAGGCAGATGCCCAATGCATACACTTCTGACAGCCAGACAACAAATGTTTGATCTACCAGGTTATTTGTTTGGCTTAAACTCTGTTAGAAGGAGGAGGCAAAATACACCCTGCTGTGAGAGTGTCCTCTTTGCAATGGGTCTGCCCCAGCACAGTTTTCTGGAGCACAGCACATGGAGACGGATCCAGCACTGAAAAGAGCCTTTCTTTGAGAAAGGCCGAGAAACCCTGGGGAGATGCCAGCCAGGCTTTTGAAAAAGATGAAAAAACCTTGCTGATGACCAGATATGACTGGAAAAAAGTTTGCAGCCACTTAGGAAAGTGGGTCATCTCGAATCAAGCCTGCAAGAACAGACCTGCATGGGAGGCCTAAGGGGGCAGGGGAAGAACTGTGAATAGCACTTTTCATCAACATGCGTGTTGTCTCTGTGAAGGTTTGTGTCAAACATGGTTGTTGGACTTCCAAAGCTTTTCAGTCTGCTTTGGAAAATACACTACAGAAAAAGCAAGTGAGATCACCTCCAAGTTTTGGATTATTTGAAATCATGTAAAAATATTTTCTTCATAATCTATTCATAAGACTGCTTCCAAATCTGCGTCAACTGCATGTCCAGTGAGTACTCCTCCAGCACACAGAAGCAGGAAGGTCTTCGAGCCAAGGGATGTTGTTTTCTGTTTTCACAATTTATTCTTCACTGACAGAAAGTCTCTGAGAATACATGTGGCACTGCATAAGTAATAACAAGATTTTTATACCCTTCCATAAATTTGTCTGACCTCTTGTTCAAACATGTTCTCAGTGGCTCTGTTGAATGAGAATCTAAGTCTCTAAGGAACAACACAGCAACAGCCTCATATGAGTGGAATGTCTGCATTTTCATTTGTTTGCAAAGTGTCATGAATAACTGGCTATTATAAATTAATGCACTATCATTGACTCCAGTACAGCTACAGCAGTGTTCCTCAGTGGAAAGTCTTGTTCTTAATCTTAAGAGCAAGAAGACGTTGCTCTTCAAGTATTCTTGGAGGATTTTTTTGAATACTTTTTCCATTTCTCTGCAAAATCCAGCAAAAATCAATCTTAAACATCAGCCATTCTCTGAATAATAGAAGGATGTAAATTTACATTGCTTTGCTTCTTCTCTGCTTCTCCAAACAACAAGAGTTAAGACTCATTCTCCAGAAAGTAACATGTTGCTTTTGTCTCCTGCCAAATACGCTGCCTAGAGAATTCCCTTTCAAAACAAGTATTCGGAATATTCTCATCCTCAGCAGCTATTCATCTTACAAAGAAGCTGTATCTCCTTTTCTTGTAATTTTCTTACCTGAAAGCCAATTCTAACATGCACTTCTTTTTCTTACATAGTACAAATACCTTTAACCTATATTTGGTTTGCCTGGCAATGTTTTGGTAGTGAGGGGGGATACAGGGGTGGCTTCTGTGAGAAGCTACTGGAAGCTTCCTCCATGTCTGACAGAGCCAATGCCAGCCAGCTCCAAGATGGACCCACTGCTGGCCAAGGCCGAGCCCATTGGTGACGCTGGTAGTGCCTCTGTGATAAGATGGTGAAGAAGGGGAAACAGTTGCTGCACAACAGCAACTGTAGACAGAGAGAGGACCAGCTCTGCACACCCCAAGGTCAGTGAGGAAGAAGAGGAGGAGGTGCTTCAGGTACTGGAGCAGAGATTCCCCTGCAGCCCGTGGTGCAGCCCATGGTGAGGCCGGCTGTGCCCCTGCAGCCCATGGAGGCCCACGGAGGAGCAGAGATCCCCCTGCAGCCCGCGGAGGACCCCACGCCGGGGCAGGCGGATGCCTGAAGGAGGCTGTGGCCCGTGGAGGGCCCATGCTGGAGCAGTCGTTCTGGAGGGACTGCACCCTGAGGAAAAGGACCCACTCCAAAGCAGGTGAAGAGTGTGAGGAGGAAGGAGGGGCAGAAACAGGGAGTGAAGTTGAGCCTAGGAAGAAGGGAGGTGTGGGGGAAGGTGTTTTCAGATATGTTGCGGCTACTCATTATCCTACTCTGACTTTTGACTGGCAATAAACTAAACTGATTCTCTCCAAGTACAGTCTGTTTTGCCCATGACGGTAATTGGCAAGTGATCTCTCCCTGTCCTTATCTCAACCCAGGAGCCTGATGTTGTATTTTCTCTCCCCGGTCCTGATGAGGAAGGGAGTGGCAGAGTGGCTTTGGTGGGCACCGCGGATCCAGCTAGGGTCAGCCCCGCACATTTCCTTAGGGCAATACCACTTGTGAAACTTTAGTCAAGAAATTGTTGTGAGATTGACCTTACCAAAGGAAGGGAATATAATAAACATACTCATGTAACCATACTGTACTATTAGTTATGTAAAAATTCTAATATAAATTATAAAGAATTATTATAACCATCATCATCATAACTTTCCTTATTTTACCAATGTAATTGCTATTTTAATCTAAAGGTCTGCCTACATATGTTTTTACCATTCTGAAGTAGAAATGGCTGTAAATCAAGACGGAAACTATTTACTTTTTACGAAAAGATGTAGCCATCATGTGTGCCATTTCCAACAGCAAAATGTTTAGTTTCAGTGCTAGAATTTTAGAAATGTAATACAACGGTTACTATTTGTTTAGTTTACACAGTCTTTCCCACTGAGATGAAGGCACTTGTGTTCACGCTTCATATGGCCTCATTATTGAGCGATGAGCAGGGGATGAAGGAGTGTAAATTCTCACCGTTCTTCATAGCAAACTATTGGATCTGCTTAAGCTATATTGTGTAAGCCATCATGCCATTCACCTTTAGGCTGATATTAGGAGTGAAATGAAATACTGAATGCTTTCAGTTCCTTAAGGTTATTTGCATGCATAAGCAATCATACACGTATCCAGGCGAGTGCTTACACATACATGCATAATACATTCAGAAGTTCCATATTATGGTGCATCAAATTAATACCTGATAATTTGACATATTGGTGCTCTATTAAAATAGCTTGATGCTATTCTACTCAGTTTCTGTGTCACAATTTCACTTTTCTTCTAAAGAAAGCAGTGAGTGAAATCCCACATTAATTCTGAAGTGAGCAACTCAGAGGGCATGAACCGGGCAGGCTGCTGTCCTGAAGCAGTGGGAGCTGTCTGCTCCCTCAGGGATGGAGAGCCAGGACCCAAGGCGATCCCAGTGCCAGCTGCGTTCACCCCAACATGCAGTCCCAAGGGGTGCTGAAATGGAGCTCGTGCGCCACGGGCAAGGTTGGTGGGAGCTCCCACGGGAAGCTGGTGAGATCCATTAAGGCTTGTGAGTACTCTCAGAGCCCTGACAGTTATGTGTCTCAAGGATGAATTTGTTCTGATACTTCTGAAATAACGGGACCATTCTAGCAATTAGGTAATGTTGCTGTTTCTCCTCCAAGGAAATTTTGTGTTAAGCTAACAATAGCAAGATTCTGCCATGCTCACTGTTCTCGTCATGTTGACGGTGAAATAGTTTGGACGTGTACTCACAGCGAAGGGAAAACTGTAGAAAACAGACAGTTGCAGCTGGAAGTATTTTTAATATTTTTTTTTTCTTCTCCCAGTAGAATTTCTGTTCAGATGGAGAGGTTCATTTAGGATGGTGGATTTAGCTTTTGGAACTATTGCATGACATTGTTACCAAAAGAAAACTAAAGAAAATCTTTCACCAAGCTAAGAATAGGGTACGTGTTTTCAGATAGATGTTGAGCACTAGTGTGTATACAAAAGAGGACAGAGAACTTTCAAGTCCCTGGGTCCACAGGTCTGATGACCAGTAGTCTGGCAGATCAATGACGGCTTGAGAAAATGAGGCCAGAATACATGGTTCTGGTAATAATGCTAATATTTGCTCTTCTGCATATGAAACTTCATGGCTAGGTTTGAACTAGCTAGCTTTTGAATTTCCTCTGATGTGGTCATTGCAAAATAATACTACCTAGTTTTGCAGCAACAAAAGCGAAGACATGGCAGGGCCACCTGGGCTTCTGTGGCACAGGAACAGAGCTGTTTAAGTATTTAGGCAGAGCTGTGTATCTGGTGTTTAGCTACTGTACACTCTCTTGAAAAACATACAGTGTCTGGTTTAAAAAAAAAATAAAATCATAGCTCTCTATGTCAGTACTGTTTTTCTCTTCTGTTTTATTGCCTCCACAAGTAGAATAGAATCCAGCTATTTTTATCCGGAAGATTATTTGCCTCAGACTCTGGGTTCAGTTGTCTACATTTTGTTTAGCTTTTTTGACATTTCTGAGAGAGACCCGTCTCCAAAGGGTGAGTTCAGCAGACCGCAGAATCAAGCACTAATAATGGATACGACACAGAAATGATTTAAGATGAAAGGTGCACTTTGAATTTGTAGGAAACTAGAATAACCTAAGAATGAGGATTTTTCTCGTGCTCCACTGTTAGAAAAGCTCATGGTTCCCACTGAAGACAAGATTTTCCAGAGACTGAAGACTTTTTTTTAGGTGCTCAGTTATTTTATTTTTAATTTTTTTTCCTTAAAAAAAAAAAGTTCAACTTCACTTCAACATTTAGACAAAACATATATAGCTACATTTCAAAAGACTTAGACTCTGGCATGATGCACAATTTTATGAAGGAGGGTGTCATTATTTTGATGTCTAAAATGGGAAGTGAACTGCTTTGGAAGTCTGCCTGCCATTGTGGCTGTTGAGCTCTTCAGCAATTTTGACCCTCTGGGAATAAACCTGAGTACTCTCAGCTCAAAAAAAGATAAAATATACCTACAGAAAACATTCACAGAATGGCTCTTACTATTTTTTTTTTCCTTTTGGTATATGTTCCAGTAGGTCTGGGGGCTCTTCAAATTCCAGCGAGCTAAATGTTTCCAAGCAGTTTTGCATAATAATATAATTCTGGGGGAAGAAAAGGATCTCTTAATATTTCCTATGACAAATACACGAATTAATCCAAGGCCAACAGAGGAAAAGCTGAGGTGCAAGGCATCCGTTAAAGCTTGGACTGCTTCAGGCATGACAGTACACTCTTGTTGGATCAATTAACTGGACTAGCCATGTGAAAATAGTTGGTAGGATGTATACAGATGAATAAGTTCTTTAATTTTTCATACAGCTACAAGCAGGAAAATAGTCATAAGAGACAAAGTATACAGCCAAGCTTGGCCACATAGCAGACTTTAGGGAGAAGAACAAAGGTTTCTGCCAACCCAAGCAGAGACGCTACAGGAACGAGCAGATCTGAAGAAACTACTCCAGGTTTTGTTCCACTTCAAAAATGAGCAATTCATCACCAAAATGGTTCATTCTTTAGGTTTTCTTCTTCCTTTGCACAAACTCCCATATACCAGAAATGCATGGACTCATCAATCTTGGGCACGCAAACATGGATTTCCTTCCAAAATGACTGGGGTCCTTGTCCTCAAAGCCAGCTTTGGCAGGTAAACTGGCAGAAAGCATGCTTATTTCATCAGAAGGTTATTTAAACAGATAAGGCAGAGCAGTAGTTTTGGTAAGTCTGTGCTTGTATAGAATGCCCTGCATTGTTTGAGTTTGTTTGCTTCTTTTTGCTTATTTCCCTTGCTTGTGTAAGAGACAATACATGGTTGTTACCATCTCACATGTAAGACCTGGCTCTGGTGCTTTTGTTGCTGGTTAAATACAGAGACCAAGAGCCTGCTTTTGAAGGTTTGTTCCTGAACCTATTTTTTTTTTTTAATTTACCTCATCTAGTGAATGCTCAGCATCTCTGTAAGTCAGGCCATGGGTAATTCAATGTAAAATCTGAAGTGCCAAGAGTTAATTGAAATACTTAAACTTTATATGTGAGGGCTATGCACAGGATTGTACATTGAGTTAGAGTCAACAGCTAGTTGAGAAATCAGGAGAGCCTGGTTTTATTCTTGGTGTCTGACCAAGTACCAGACAGTTTTAGAGTTTTCTGTGGATGGGTTAAGTAAACCTACTGCTCCTCAGCCTAAGGGGGAACACATACATGGAAAGGCATGCTTAATGTCACAGACTATAAATAGCTGAGGCCAAAAGCAACAATAGCTGTTTCCCTGCCATTACAGAGTAGAAGTAAAAAAACCGGTATTACTGGTTTTCAGTGATTTGCAACACTCACTGTATCTGAAAGACCGTTTAACCCATACTTTCCACTCTCATGCACCTTCTGAATATGAGAAGATGTTAATCAACACTAATTAGCCCAAAGATAAGTTCTGAGCAACAACTGGCTACAGAGTTAATACATGTAAGAATATAACAACAGAGCTATTTTGAGGGGCAACTTTTCAACATTGTATTGGGGGACTATTTTCCCAGTTTCACCTGGGATGGAGCTAATTTTTCTGACAGTAGCTGCTATGTTTTGGATTTAGTATGGGATTTTGTATGTGAAGAATGTTGATAAACACACTGATGCTATGAGTTGTTGCTAATGAGACCAAGGACACTGTCCAGCTTCCCAGGATTCACTAATATGCAGGTACAGGAAGCTGGAAGAGAGACAGCCAGAACAGCTGACCCAAACTGGCCAAAGACGGTATTCCATGCCATAAACATCATGCTCAGTATATAAGGGGGGGTTGGCTGGGGACAACTTTCTCTCTTTCGCTCCTTTGCTTGCTGCTCGGTTTTCGTTTCCGTGATTGTTGCTTGGGATGGGCTGTATCAGTCATTGGCATGCTGGGTGGTGAGAAATTGTGCATCATTCATTTTGTATGGCTTATTATCCCTATATTTTGGTTTTCCTTTGCTATTCTCATAATCTGTCTTCATCTCAACCCATGAGTTTTCCTTTCTTCCCAATTCTCCTCCCTGTCCTGCTCGGGAGGGGGAGAGCGAGCAACCGTGTGGTGACCAGGGCTAACTCACTACAACTCTGCAATTGCGTTACCAGCACATGATATTTAATTCTATGATTCTGTGTTGTGCAGTTACAAAAGCACTCTTATACTGAGAAATTCAGAATTTCAAGTGTGGCATGCCACTGGCATTTGTTCAGTCTTCTCTACTGCCATATTTCTCAAAAAATTAAGAGGAAATAAATAGAGAAATGGAGCCTCCTCTCCTTTCTGTGCCTTGAAAGCAGCACAAATCAATAACAAAGGCAGTTTCATGGGAGTCTGGGGAATTTGGCATTGTGTGATGTTGGACTTCGAAAACTAGTGGCATAGCTGATGAACAGGCATAAGGTGACCACATATTCTACCGCAATGGTCCAAGGGTTAGACTGTGTCTACACACCTGAGCCACTGCTTGATGGACTGGTGTGGAGCGGTTCTGAGCCTGCATTACTTGGTTGTAAAGGCGACCCTCGTTAGTCTGTCCCAGACTGAGGAAAGACATTTGCAGTTCAGCCACATTCCAGTAGTGGATCCATCTGTTTGAATTTTTATTAAAGTCAATATAAGGCTAATACAAGTTCATTAGCTGTCTGAAGAGGTGACTACAGTAGCCTTAAGATTTTTCATTTTGAAACTGAATGTTGAATTTTATGTGATTTAATGTAAATCATCTTTGTTCCACTGCAGTTTAGTTGCATCGACAGGGAAGCATGAGATTTATATAGCATTTGTGATGCACATTTGAGTACACAAAACCTTTATTTGTGTCTTTTATGTATAGACATAAATATTTAAAGAGTAAAAAACATTTTAGCTATTAAAGAAAAAACAATACATAAGCTAAATTTAGGTCAAAGAAAAATGAGGTTTAAGTTCAACACAAGTATATGAACCATCTAAAGGCTTACCGTTGCATAAAAAGAAATACAAGTGTTTTGCCTATTAAATGTTTGGTGGTATATTTGCAGCTGTAATTTCTTGAGGGAATGTGTCATGCGGTCTGCTATTAATATCAGCCTGGAAGGCTGCACTTTCTACTTCAATACAGCTTTATGTTACGCTTACAAGATTTCTGCAAATTACAATCCTCAATAAGAGAGATCCCCACCTGCTACAAAGGAAAAAAAAAAGACCATCTATTCCTATGTATGAGCAACATGGACCAGGCCCCACTCAAAGTGCAATGGAATGAGATGGCTGTTCACCCTCCTGTGTCGCCTACTCCAAATCATTAATCAAAAGGGTATTTAAGTGGGTCTTGATACAAGAAGGACACAAAGCAGTGAGTCTGTAAGTCCTCCTAGGGAGGACAGTATTGGCTTTCCAACTATACTGACATCTGAAAATGAGGCATTTGCCTGGAGACATGTGGCTTAGAGGAAAGCCTGACTGATGAGTGAAAAGGACCTACAGGCTAATGCTGACCTCAAGGAAGAGAAAGAGGGGAATGCCACCACAGGCACAGGATCAGAGATGGGACCTGGAGGGATGGTGGTGAGAAGCTGGTCATGCTGCTGGAAATTTACTGCAGTGGTACCACCTCCTCAAGCTATGAGGTCTCACAAACAGTTGCAAACCTAAACAGTAAGAAAGGAAAGGGAGTAGGAGTCTTTGAAAGGAGGACGTACTCCAGGCAGAGCAAAAGCAAAGGGCTTGAGACAGGGCTCACCACTTGGACCAGTATGATGCTGTCACCTCACCTCAGTGACCACCAGAGCTCCTTCTGGTGTCACACTCCAGAACGGCAAGTAGCTTGAGCCTGCAGAAAGATGAAGAAGCAAGCCCTGCTACGTAACAGCCCAAGAAGGAAGGCAACACTGTCTTGTTTGCTGTCCTGAGGAGAAAGATCATCTGTGGCAATAACAGAAAGAGCAGGACAGGAAGCTCTGTTCTTAATTCACTGGTCCTGCAGAAGGAACAGGGAAAGTGAGAAGTGCTAAACTCATGTCTACAGTGGTGGAGATACCACCTCCACACAAGGAGAGTTCAGTTGCCATTGCAAGTGCTTTCCAGTTGTGTCAGGCACAAACTACACTGCCATGAACATCGTAATAAATCAGTAATATTGTACACAATTTCTGCACTATTTTCTGTTAGAAATCCTGAAATGTCTATCCATAAAAACATACAAATACTGCACTAAGGACTTTTCACACACTCAATAACACCATGACATCAGTATTTGCAGACTCACGATACTTTTGTGAAGACTGTTTTATGACAGGTAACTGGAGGAAGATACTTTGGATCATTAGCCTTTTGAACAGGCATGTGCCCACACCATATTCCTGGAAAACAATTGAACTCCTGAGACAAATATTAACGAAGTTGTGATATTATTTGACAATCTCCATCTGTTAACTTCACACTATGGTGTTATTCCACAGGCAGTATTTACACACGATATTTGAGGATTTCAAGCCAAGTCAAGTCTAGATAAGCCTTATTGAACATGATACCCAAAATGAAATGGATTCTTCATGTATAGACAGTAAGTAGCCTGGATACATTTGGCCAGATGGGGTTTGTTCAAGTGTGAGGTCTGTTGGTTTGGGAAATGAGGGGGCTCATTTATTCTCAGCTACTAATTGTTGATTGCACAACATATATGTTCTCTGAGTAGTGATCATATTCTGAATAGTAATCATATTGTGTTTCAGATCTTGAAACATAAAAATTTGTACACACTAATTTACTACATTCATGTTTGATTTTTGTTCTTGTAAAACAAATTTTCACAGTTTTATAACAACTACTTCACATAAAAATCTCTTTCAGTTCCTTAAAAAGAAGACATTCTTTATGTTCTTAAATGGCTTGTGGTTTTTATTTTTATTTAAATGTTATTTTTTCAGCCTATATTTAGTGAAAACCCTGAGTCCTATGGATAGTTAGTCATACAGGTCTACTCTTTACTCACAGTACTCTTTTATGTACATTTAGGATGCAATCTACCCCTGCAGAGTCAGAAAGAGTTTTATACAGTCCTTCAATCATGAGTGAACCTTACGCATTTCTCTGCAAAGTTTCGATTTCAAAGATGCAGATTAGAAAGCGAGATATGTTGAAACTTGGAATTATTTTCTGGAACACAATAAAATCATCTAGCATTGAAAAGTAAAGTAATTGTTTTGCAAATTGTGTTGCTAGTGTTAAGTCTATAATTACTCTGTTAACATGACGTGTTTATAAGTCAGTTGCAGCATAAGCACATCATTCCCATGTGTGGAAATCTGCCAACTGAAATACAGACTACTGTTGGCAGCGAAACTACTGCATGCTAAAGACATAATTTTGTCAGCTTAAACAGGTGCTGTAGCCTGTGACCTTGACATCTAATTTATACTGTTTCTCAGGTGTATTAGATGTCATAGGCAAAGTCGGTATGTAGATCAGCTGGCTTCATACGGCATTTTAAGTGAGCTCCATCTCTTAAAAAGTAGGCATTTTGCACTTAAATGCCTACAAATAAATTTGTGCCTGTAGTTTGTAATATCTTTTTGTGTGTGTTGGGGAGCGAGAAATTCCCTTTTTTATTTTTGAAGAGACGGAAGGATAGACATTTCTGGAAAGCCTTGATTCTATGGGCACTTCCTAGCATCACATAGGCATACTCTACTGTTGCTTCAAGAAGAGTGTAACAGAAACCTTTACGTTCCCCTGTTCTTCAGATTGAAATCACATATGATTATTGCTATTACTTTTGTCTTTCCTGGAGTCAGAAGAAAAGATTAAATTAATTTAGCTCTGTCTTGGTTTTTGGGGACTCCAGACTGCCAGCCTTACAGACAGAAGAGTTGCCAAACTGCCTGATTATTTTCAGGATGCTGGATTCCTAATTGACTTTGCTGAGCCTTGGAAACCTCGTCAGTCTTTCTCAGTAACCTTTATGTTAGAAATATGGCAGATTTGGATGCTGCCATGAGTGGGAATGAGAGGCTGGACAAAACAGCCCTCCCATGCCAGGTACCTGAAAGTGCGTTCTTTCTCCTCCGGGCAGTTCATAAGCTAAACAAGTGAGATATTGAGGTGGCAAAAGCAATAATCAATTCAGGCAATTTTAACCTAAACAGTTAGACTAGCAAAGGTTCAAGCAAACAAAGGAAGATCCTCAAGGCTCCTTAAAACCTGGATCTAAGAGTGGGAATCTTGCGAAGACATGGAGAAGCAATGAAAAAGCAACAATTTCCTACTGGAAATGATTGAGTATCTTGCCTCTGAAAACATGCATTCACTTCTCTCTTCTCCTCATAGATTCTTAATCCTCTAAGGAATCATCAAAAATACATAAAGGAAATCTTTATTCCAAATCTATATAATAACCTTATACCAAATCCATATAGGACAGATTTCTGGACATTTCCTGTGCTCATACTATACACTGAAAGCGTGATTCCAGGAGTGCTGCAAAGACCATACACTACCAGTTACGCATGAGTTAACTTCCTTTCCCAGTGAAAATAATGTATGGAAAGTGCAGTAGCAGGAAAACTGCAGTTCATGATAAAAAAAGTCAGCAGTGAGATGCCAATGGTTTGTCATTTGATCTAACCTTCACACTACACTTACTTTGTTTTTCATGTCTCAGTTGCTGTTTAAGTCATAATGGCTGGCTAAAAGCTATTTAAAGGGGAGAGAAAAGCCAATCATTAAAATAGCATTTTGAGGAATAGGGGGGGAGAGTGGCTGATGACCTGTGCAGAATCTGCTGTGTGGAAGGAATCTTTCATGACAAAAGATGTGTGGATATTTACTGAATATTAATTTTCTCGGTGCCTAACCAGCTAAGCTGGGACTTTCTATTGTTCCTTTGATCAAAAAAGTGAAGATTAATGATGCCTTTGCCTGAAATGTCCCTAATTCTTTTCACCATGTGACCTATTCACCATACAAATTTGGGGTTGAATATTTTCATATTTGAATATTACATGAAGGATAAAGACTAGGGGTTTGAGACTGTATATGCTGAGAGTTGGATTTACACATTAGCTTTTCAGTCCTTCTCTCATTTAGGATCTGTCACTCAAGCAAGGAATAGACAAAGTGGTTTCTATTCATGCTTTACAGTTGTGTTTGCCAAATTGCATGGTATCTGTGGTTTGGCAGGTGGCTGTAATCCAGGCACAGGCTTATCCCATGCCTGCACCAGTTTTCTGTAGAATTAATGATGCAGGGGTTTTATTAAGACTTAAGCAAATCTTTCTAAGTGCTTTACACTACTGTAGAGATGTCCAGGAAAAATCCCTCCACATCTGCCTTGAACTGATTCAAAGCACACTGTTTGCAGCAGTCTAAGTGTGAACCTCAATTTTCTTCTCTCACCACAGCCGAGAAAACCTTTCACACGTAAACTGGTGCCTCAGGGACCTTCTTCTGTGCAGCAGCCCAGAAGAATTAGTCTTCAGCACAAAATTTTGTGAAAGTTATCCTTCAAGAACAGAAACATTTACTCTCAAATTTAGCACAAATTTCACAGTGGCTTTAAATCCTTTGAAGGTCTCACTAGTTAAGAAATGTCAGCCATGACCTAACCAAGTCAGTACAAATTAATTAACAAAGCAGTGAATTATTTGTAAAAAAGAGTTAGTGCCTAGAGCTTCCTTATCTGGCTGTCCGGAGCCTCCTTGTATGAACTAACCCACGTGCTACCGCTTTTTGTTGCAATGTACTACAGTCCTGCTTATCTGATGGGGTTTGCTGAAGAACGGGCTGTACGCCCTAAAGGTCTATAAACCCTGTAACTCTCCTGTAGATACAGGAATACACTGCTCCTGCTCTGACCTCAGCTAAATTGAATTCCCGTTATTTCTGTGACCATAGGATGGTAGAAGATTTCTCTCTGTGAAACTTAAAACCAGTCTGTGTTTTATAAAGGCCAGGTTTCACAGCTTTCCTCAGGCAAAACTCCTGACAAAGTTTAATGAATATTTAGCCTGAAGACTACGGACCATAAGCCTCCAATCAGTTTCTTCTAGTGATTCTAGTTTTGTACAAATAAATTTATGGCTGTGTAAGAATATGAATGGAAGTTGTAAAATACCAATTTATCTGTCTTCAGTTCCCAAAGAGTTATGACATGATGCAAAACAATTCCAGCTTAAGAAAATACGAGTTTCTGCCAGGAAAGATGGATACAGTTTTACATGTCTCTTAAAGGAACTGTGTATTGAAAAACTGTGATACCTTAACTCTATATTATTTTACTTTTTGTGCCCGTTTGTCTGCAAGCGGTCACTTATTTAAAAGAAAAGGAAGACACTTACCATTGTCATGGCCTCATTAATCTTCCCCATTTACTGACAGTTTGGTTTAGGATAGTTAAGGAAAAAAGTTGCAGCTCTGCTGCTTTGCCTTTTCTCTACCTTTTTCAGTAATGGAGAGGAGGCTAAATCTAACCTAGTGTTTGTGAAACACTCATACAGCCCAATGGGAATTATATATCTCCAGAAAAGTGTCTGTGGCACAGTAATAACCAGGATTGTCTTCTAACATGCGGCGTGCTTCCTTCCTGAGTGATCCTTAAGCCAGAGTTGTCAGTCAGAGTATTTCAGCCCCTGTGGGAAAACCTGATTTCCCACCACTAATGCAGTGCTATCCAGCAACCCTGAAAATTTCCATTGACTAAACAGCAGCAAAGCTCCGTTATTTTCCTCTTTGTTCTTTATATAAAAATGTAGCTCACATATGGCGTGGGAGGGAAATGCTACAGAGTGCATTTAGAGGACATATATTGTTGAATTAGAATTGCCACTAAAAGTACATTTTAAAAGTCACTGAAGACAAAGTAAACCTCTATCAACTAATGCATTAGATACTGATCTGCTCTGATTCAGACACAAGCATGATAATCACAAATGCAGATAAAATATTCTTTATCTTAAATTTTTGTCTCTGTAACCACAATTATCACGGTTTTTTTTCTGATCTTCTCCATTAGCACCAGTATCTGGCCTCTACCCTTGAATGACAAGATTTTTTCAAGTGCTATAAGCAAGCTGTTGATTTCTAAGGTTTGTTTCGTCAGCTCCATCTTCCTGTGTGGGCTGTCATTTGATGCACACAACTGAGCAGGTATCAACTTCACTTTCAATGAGACATTGTTCGAGCTCCTGTCCTTGCTCCTCAGTCATGAAGTCACAACTGGACTGCTACTGTTGAAAAGACCAGCATCTGAACTCTCTCTCTCTTTTTTTTTTTTTAATTTGATGCAAAACTTTAGGAAATATTTTCAAAAATTAATTTGTATGTAAAGTGAGCTAGTAATACTTCATAGGATACTCCATAGGGTTGTTACTCCTGTGGATTAGAAATTCCGTTCCACTCTGAACAACAAAGTAGAATTATAAAAATGCACTGCTAGAAATGCAAAGTCCTTTAAATACCCAAACATACCAGCTGTATATCTAGACACTCTGTTTCGAAGACTTTAAATACAAAACAAAGCTTTCATTGGCTAAGGGGTTGTCCTTGAATATGAAACACACATGGTTCTGCTTTTGACATTGACCTGCTGTACCTGAAAAATATGCTGTATTCAACACAAAGAATTGTTTGACTCTGGTCAGAGATGATAGATGGAAAATGTCTCTTTAAACATTTTTATTTCATGTACTGCTCTTTGATTTTTTTTTTTTTTTTTTTAGGCTCTCTTGCTAATGCTTGGAGTTTTGGAAGTCTTCTTTTTATATGAGCAAATGCCTGAACTATCTGCTTTTCCCTCTTCTCATTTCTGAGGAATGACAGGTATATATCAAACCTCTGTGTGAAGGCCAAACAATTCTCAGTCCTCTAAAACTCATTCCTCCCCCACATACTGTATTGCTCCCAGTTATTCTGAAGATTGAATCCAGACAATAGAAAAGGTCACCCTGCCCTGCTGAGTGCTGCTTGAAGTGATGCCTTTGCTGTAGCCATTCACCCTCAAAATAAACTGGAGAGTCAGAAGCTATCTTCAGTGACGGCCCCTTTGCTCTTCATACATTCAGAAAGGCACTACAGGAAAAGTATGGTGTGTTCCTCCTTCTGGATGTGCACCCACGCTTGTTCGTGTCATGACCAGCTTGTGAGGCTGAGTTCCTCTCCAAAGTGCTTGTTGCAACTACTGAGTTCAGGGAATGGAGGAGGGAAGAAAAACCAGTGACCACACAGCAGACCCATAAAAGGCAGAGTCTAACGCTGGGGAGATGAACTGACTAAGAAAAAGAAGCTGCAGCAGCTGAAAACCAGCATATGATTTGGGTCTGAGAACATTCTGGTGCTGCTTCCAAAAGTGTCTGTCGAACACCCATCATTAATTTTAAGACAGCTGAAAGCCTTAAAGCTGTTACATGGGCAGTCTTGAAATATTTTAACTCCCTTTGGAAAATGGAGAAAAAAGCAGCACCCAATCACCTGATAAGCAGTCAGAGCAAGAATAGGCTGAGGAAGAAAGAACTGCTTTTCTTTGCTTCCCAGATCACTTTGCTCCAGTCACTACAAAGGAGTGGGAAATTGGAGGATGTCAGGCTTCAACAGAATACCTGTAGTTAACATCATGTGGTTCAAACCCACTGCAAGAAACGCTGGTTTAGAGAAGAGTGATGCTGCCTGACAGCAGAAATTGACACCATCTCAGTTGCCTTCATCTCTGTTCTCACCTAAGCTGAGAACGATCCTCTGAGAAAATGAAGAAATTGAGGCATTCAAGTAGATGACTGAGCTTTGAGAAAGGGCTCTGAGGGGACCTTACAGCACTCTTCCAGTACCTCAAGGGGGCCTACGGGAAGGATGGGGAGAGACTCTTCAGTAGGGCCTGTTGTGACAGGACTAGGGGTAATGATTTCAAAATAGAGGGAGGTAGATTTAGATTAGACATTAAGAAAAAATTTTTTACACTGAGGGTTGTAGAACACTGGATCAGGTTGCCCTGAGAGGTGGTGGATGCCCCATCCCCGGAAACGTTCAAGGCCAGGTTGGATGGGGCTCTGAGCAACCTGATCTGGTTGGAGATGTCCCTGCTCCTTGCAGGGGGGTTGGACTAGATGACCTTTGAAGGTCCCTTCCAACCCTAACCATTCTATGATTCTATGATTCTATTATTCTATGATTCTGTGTGCCTCTCTAGATTCCAGCCTTCTTGCTGTAAAGACAGGAACTCAAAGGACAATGGCCTGCAAAGACTGGCATTCCCTTACAATTCCCATAGGAATTCCTGGATTATGTTCATTCACAAAACATAAAATGCTTGTTGGGGCATCAGGTGGAAAATATTCCTGGATCTGTCATAGTTCAGCCCTGATCAGGACCAGACTATGCAGTCTCTCTCTCATTCCCCCCACCCTCCGAGAGAACAGGGGGAGATAATATAAGAAGAACAGCTCGAGGTTTGAGATAAGTATTAAGTTTAATAGGGAGCACCCTCTTCCCGAGCTTAACATTATCTATACTACCTTCCCCACCCCGGCCCGAGCGGCACAGGGGGGAAGAGGGAATGGGTTTTGTGGTCAGTTCATCACACGTTGTTTTACGCTGCTGCTTCATAGTCAGGGGAACAACTCCTCACATTCCTCCCCTGCTCCATTGTGGGGTCCACCCATACACCACAGTCCTTCATGAAACTGCTCTGGCGTGGGTCATCTCTTCCACGGGGTGCAGTCTCTCCAGAACAGCTGTCCCAGCAGGCCCTCCACGGGCCACAGCTGCCATCAGGCATCCACCACCCCCGATGTGGGGTCCTCCACGAACTCCAAGTGGATCTCTGCTCCTCCGTGAGCCTCCATGAGCTGCAGGGGGACAACCTGCTCCACCATGGTCGTCATCACAGGCTGCAGGGGAATCTTGGCCAGGAGCCGCATTACTCCTCCCCCTCCTTCTTCACTACCTTGGCGTCTGCAGCCATTCCTCTCACAAGAAAAGTTCTTCACAACAGGCTGGCAGACGCCTCTCAGAATCTCTTCACATCTCATCTCCACTCCACTTCTTGCAGCCGGGCTGGGCCGAGTTGGGCCCAGTCGGCTGCCTGGCGAGAGGCCAGAGGGTGAGGCCTGCAAGGCCCACAAGGTCTGTGCCTCCTCCTCTGTGCCTGTGCCCCGGCTCAGCTTCTTCACATTTTTTCTTCTCTTTTTTTTTTTCTGTTTTCCCCTTCTTAAATATGTTATCGCAGAGGTGTTATCAGGGAACATTCTGCTACCAAGTGGCTCGGCCTTGGCCAGCAGGGGGTCCTCCCTAGGCCCGGCCAAGTCCACTGAACAAAGGGGAGTGACTTCTAGCAGTTTCCTACAGAAGCTACCACTAAAAAAAAAACACAACATGATCTCAAAATAACACTTTACACTGTAAATCTATCAGCAAAGACTCTTTGGCTGGGTGAAGGACGAGATCTGGCTTACTCTGTCTTTTTTTTTTTCTTTATTCTTCCACCATATCCAAGGCTGGAGCCACCACTGCTGGAGAGGAGACTGACCAGGGGTGGACACACACCAGAGGCAGTGGTGGTCCCAGCCTGCGCTGAGAGCCAAAGGGGCTACGCAAGCATGTCTGCTGGGCTTGGTCTTGGCAGACTAGGATTACCTGGGGACAGGTTTTTTTAAACAATTTGGAGTAAAGGAAGTCTGGAAAGGTAAACTGCTGTTCAAGATCTGGCCTGCAAAGAAATACCTTGTTAAATGGATGATAAGAACAGAGTGCTGCACGTGCTGTGCCATGGGTATAGGGATGGAGGAAATACATGTGAGGCTGCCCATGTTGGTTCTGCTCCAGCTTAAAACAAAAACTAGCTCACAGTTTGTTCTGGTGCATAAGAATAACACGTCTTGGCAAATTTTCAGCTACCTGCACTGTGTTTGCTGGCTTTAAATCCCTTTTTTACAGTATTTTAAATGCCTGAAATCTTTTCTTCATGGGCAAATAACAAAAATTACTGCAAAAGCCCCTGTTCTGCTTAAGCAGTCGTGCATTAAATTAAAGACTTCATAAATCTTTTTTAGGTTCACATCTAAAATGTACGGAAGGAGAGACGCCTTAGCTCTTAACAGTTAAGATTTAATTATAATAAATGTATAAAGCAAGGTAGAGAAGAAAATTTTATGATGCAATTGTTTTTGCATGTTTCCCTAATTAATCATCCATGTATGCAGCCCTACCTCTTGCCTACTCAGCCATTTCCCCCAGAATTACTCTCAATTTCCAGACCCCTCAGTAGTATCCAACAACTACTGTTTTGAATACTACACTCTTAGAATAAATGTGTCTTTTAATCCCCTAGGTCCAAGAGGAGCTAGATTAACGCCTGTGAGAAGGTTGGTCGTCTAGCAAACAGACGGGTTAAAGTCTGACATCCTGGAGGTCAGAAACTGGAATTTCAGTTCTTTGAGGAAAACGAAAGCTTAACTTCTTGCTGGGAACTATGTTATATTATATGTTATATTGCGAGCTGTGGAAGAGCCCACACTATCCTTCTTCACATTACGGCACATTAATGTACAGAAAACACATTTTAAATCATCTTTTTAAAATACTTTACACATACTACTTTCAATTTTTCTTTCTCTCTGAGCCCTGCTCAGTGTGGTTTATGCTGAGAGCATTGTTTTAAGGTGGAATACAAGATATATCTAAAACTTGGTGACAGGTTTAGGAAGACTTTTTTTTTTTTTTTTCTGGTGTACGTGACTCGTGAAGAAAGTTTGCTGGTTGTGATGAGGATCAACTTTCTGTCAGCATTTGACAGAGGCAACTTTAGTAAGGGCAGATAGCACCTACAGTCATGAAATCGTGACTTTTTTAAAAAATACAGTTATTTGGGCAAGGAAAGCTGTGAAGTTTCACGGGCTGGGAGCAGATGGATGTGTTTCTCCACTCACAAACTACTCAGATACTCTCAGATCACAGAAAGAGCTGGGGCTTACTTCTGGCAGGCTGGATTCCCCCCAAACCTCCTGGGCTGCTGGCCCTTCGTAGGAGACCAACTGACCACAGTTGACTTGTGACCCCCTGGAGCAGGGAACTGGTTTTGCTCAGAAGGGTGCATGCTCAACGGCAGGAGGCAAAGCTTGTTAAGGGAGTGGGGGGATGGAGACCCCTGGAGCCTTTAAATCCGACTCAAGCACTCACATAGTGGAACAGTTATCCTGACACTGCAACAGGATGTGGCTGGGGGGTGGAACCTTGTGGAAATAAGGTGGCCCTGCCTTAGCCCATTACCACATTTCTAAAGATACTGTGTCAGCTGAGTGAACTTTATTTTAATAATGCCAAAATGAATATTCTAAGTGACACCCCCAAGTATGTAAATGAAGATCCAGGAGATCATGCTAAGTTACATCATCCACAACCCTGCCTAGATCATGCTAAACATTACCTAATCCTGCCTAGATCATGCTAAGCATCACCTATGGTAGGAGGGACAAATTACCTTGATAAAAAGTGTTGCCTCCTAACAAAGAGTGAGACTTCCTGGGCAAGCACTCCTACAGACCAAAGACCCTCGTTGGCTGAACTAACGCTGGAACCCAGACTGGTGGTCTCTCTCCCTCCCTCTTTTCCCTCTTTCTTCTTACTCTTTTATCTTTGTTCTAGTAAGTTACACAAAGCATAAAATCCTCGCAGGCACGGTAAACAATAAATATTTCTGCTACTCAATTATTTACCAATAAGTCTAACTACTGAATAAAGGTCTCTGTTTACCTATGGACTGGTATTGCATATACCTTATTCCAGTCAGGGGAATCAGAAAATCTGAGTCACCCCTCCCTCCTCTCACTTTTGTGTGCTGGCACGGAGTAAATCAGGCGTGATGTAGTTGTGGGCAAGAATTTGGGACATGACACCCTTGTAACCCCATGTATGGGTTCACCTCCCTCCCTGCTCCCTCTGGACCCCTGAAAATGCCCAGACCACTTGTGGTGCACTGCTGTTCTACCTTGCACCCGTGCTTTGCTGACAAGAGGAAAGGTACTGTACAGAGATGAAATGAAGGTGCTAGTTTACACAATAAAAGCTTGCTTGCACATCCCCAAAACAGCACAGAGAGGCATTGGCAGGAGGGGGAGCCCAAACAATACCCTGCCCTGGCTGCTCCTAAGCTCCTCACAGGAGTCACCAACCCATCACAGTCCCATCTGCACAAGCACAGGGTCAGGAGGCCCATGCTAGTGACCGAAGCAGTGCAGATGTGCAAGTGGTCAATAACAAGGATCAAGGTGGACAAGCCAACGAGCAGGTGAGATGGTCTGTGAGTGAGGGGGTCAGTGGGTCCCCACAGGCCAGCTATGGGGGTGAAAGCATCTGCGTGTTCCTAGGGACAAGAGCGCAGTGGGGTTGGCTGTGGGACAAGCAGAGTCCTGGTTGGCTCTGCCTGTGTGTATGTGCACAACAATCTGCAACAGCTGCTGGAGTGGGACTGTGGTCTTTGGGGGTCCATGTGTCCACACGCCAGCAATTGGAGAGACTGGGATCCAGGGGGAGAGACTGGGATACAGGGGCAGCTACTGGGCAGACTGAGAATCTGAGCGCAGCTGCTGGCGGGATCCACCTAGTACGTGTATATATGTGTGTGTATATGTATATGTGTAAATATATACACACATATTCTCCCTAGGGAACCTCCATCCTATTCTACCAGAGAGAGGAGCAGGAGACAGAAAGTCTGTCTGTGATCTGTGTAGCTGGTCACAGATATATGACCATGTATATATGTATGTCATGTATATATGTACATATGTGCTGTATACGTGCACTATGTATGCATGTGCCCTACTGTGAATACACCATGGTGTTTGTTGGACCTGGGCACTCAGAGCTGCAGCAGCCTCATCTCCTTCAGGCTGTCGAATCTGGCATGATAAATTTTCCTCTAACAGATGGCACTGTTGTGGGATCTGTATCCGTATCTACCTCTACCTCGCTGGCAGTGTTAGCACTCATGACCAGTATGATGTTTTAACAGAGAAACCCGCATGCATTCTAGGCTATGGTATGTAACAGGATGCACAGTGCGTAAGCATCCATGCACACATGTCATCTAACCCTTCAGTAACAGCTAAGAATGTTCAATGTTTCAAGCTTTAAACATTCTATTTGATTTGACTTTTAAATACTAAGTTCACGTTGAAGGACTAGTCCTTAGTGAAAACACTGAAGGACTGCAATTCAGTAACTTTTCCTGAAAATACAAAACTTGCAAAAACTACATGTAGTAAGGCAGAGAATGAAAGAACATGTATAACCAAATTATTTGACTGACTCACATGCCCTCATGAATTTCACATGGCTGCACCACCTCTTTGAACAAAGATACTCGAATGCAGCTCCAATGTCTTTTCTTTTTCCTGATTACTCTGCCATTTTCCCAATAAATCCAGAGTGATGAATGGGCTTGTCAACATATGTGAAAGATAGTTATTTGCTAAAGAATTTTTAAAGTAATGTTGGTTTAGAAAATGTTGTACATAGCTGCAAGGCTCAACTGAAATTGCTTTGACAATTATTGTAAGAAACTCTTACATGAAGCGATACGTTGCGATGTCTCACTGTATCCATTATGCCTTTAAAATATGGCCATTTAAAGTGTTCTTTCAAGCTAAGTTTCCTTGTGCATTTGCATGGGTATAGAGATATTGAAGGAGAGCTGAGTCCATCAAATGTAGTTTATCCTCACATGTTCAAAAGTGCCTTCTCTCATACAAAGTAGCTCTTACCTACAACTTAGGAAACTCCACCCAAGACAGAACCGCTACTGACGTGTGGGATTTCAACGGTAATCATCGCTAAATGGGTCATCACCATTCCAGCTCCTTCCAGGCAGCAAAACTCAATATATGGAATACTTTTCCTCCCCTGCCTTTGAGGAGTTCCAGGAAGAATATGATCTAGCTTGTATTCAGCCTTTTCAGGAAAAAAAGAAAAAAAAAAGAGGTTTTACCTTACTCAAATTTTAGTAGGCAGAGACAGATGTTGGAGCAGAGCTTCAGGAACTTGTCACCATATGCGTGTTTCAACTAGATAAACTGCACCTGGAAGACACCAAAGTAATTAGATGATGAAGGTCAGTCTTTGTAGGTGCAGATCTGCTGACAGTTTAGGCAACCCTGAGTTTTGAGCCTGGCCTAGTCACTTTAGATTTTACTAGGAGGTGAGCTGCTGAGGAGAGAAGGTGGATTCACACAGGCAAGATCTCTCTCTTTTCTGCAATTCCGAGCTGAACCAGAAGACTTCTGGTATCTATCCCCGGGGAAGGGACTGGAGGGGAACACAGCCCTTCCACTGAATTCAGTTTTGGTCTGTGTATGTGACTGCTCTTCAATTGTCTGTGCCAACCATCATCTGTGTCTCTGAAGCAAGGATGCTTTGATACATTCTTAAATTTTGAGTAAGATATCCTTCTTCAGCTAAGGGCAATTCCACTCACCTCACTCATTAATTACACAAGATTCTCCTTCAAATCTGAGCCATGAACCCAAATATCTGAATATTTAAATACTGTACAAACTCTAGTTCAATTGAAAGTAGATATAAGTACACAGCAACAGTATTCCTTTTATTTATCAACATCAAGCAGTTTAGTTTTGAAATGTTCTAAATTGTCTTTCTGTTATAAATTCTTTGCAAGGTGGGCATACCCACATAAACAAATCAAATTACAGCAGAAGTTCTTTCGAGGTATGAATTTGTTTTGCATCTTTGCTTAGAGTGCTGCCAAACACAGTTGAGTGCCAGCTGATAAAATCCAAGCAGCTTCTCTGCTGGTGGTGCCGAAGTTGAAACCACACACCAAGACAGTACGCAGCACACCCCTCCTGCAAAGGAGACACAACACAGTCCAGCAGCTAACTCTTGCCTTACACGCGGAGTGCACGTAAAAGACGGTGAATTTCATCAAAAGTCCTGGAATATACAGGACTGTAACAGGTCAGACACTAGTCCTTCCCTTTTTACAGCATGAAAAATGAAAATGAAAATCACAAAATGCAGTTTTTACGGCATCCATAATAACTAACATATAGATTTGTAGATAAATATATGCAATGTTGATACCCTTTTTGTGAAGAACAACATCATGAATCAGTTCATGAAAGTAGTGAGTAAATTATTTATATGTCCTTGAGTTACAAATTTATTTATGGAAATTAACATCATCCTAAATATTAAGAAAAATATTTTCTGCTAAGAGAACAACATGTTTTTGTTTCTTCTGTCTCACTGACTCCTTGCCAACCTCAACTTTTGTTTAATGTCTTACAACCATTGCATTACTTTGGTGATGCAACCACTGATGACTGCTGAAAACTTTCTCATGCAAAAGAAACTGAATCAGTAAACTCAGTTAACTTTTTAATAAAGAACTGACAAATTTGAAATAGCAGAATAGCCACTTTTCTAGACCTATTTATAGATATTTACAGAGAAAAGTTTAGAGTTCATCACACAAAACGTGAAACCACATTTCCCCTAGATGGTCAGTCTCCTATTAGATTAGTTCCATTATATTCATTTGAGGATTTGTCTCCCTGTACTTTTAATACAAGATTGTTACTACTTGCAGAGATTAAAATATTTTCATTTTCTGATAGAAATGGATTTAAAAGTGCACCTTAAGGATTATTCTAATGTACTTCAAAACTTAGAAAAGTTTGCAAGTGCCTGCACCTGTTGCAGTTTCAAAAATTAGCATCCAAAAAAGCTGCATGATATAGTATGAGTAACGTCTGAACAGATGGATTTTCAGCTCTGTAGCAATAGCTGGAAATCTGAGGCAGAGTCGGACAGGGATATATTATTGTTTTCCCTTTATCAGCCTTTGTAACACCATCTGGCTTTCAATTACGGAACTGCAACAAAGCCTATTTTCTCTTTATCACCATCTGGTACCTCACAGTCAAGCAATGGAGTCACACAACAAATATAACTGAAGGTTTTAAGAATTTCATCCACACAACTTGTAAGGTAAACAGAAGCTGAAAGGGCTGCATATGAAGTACTAAAATAAGCAGCCTAAGGATACAGCCATGGGAACTCGATCAGCTGCACCTCCAGGGAGGAGAGACTGGCAACTGTCCTGGTTTTGGTCTGGCTCAAACAACAACCTCCCAGATGATTTCTGGGACCACACAGTGTTTGGATGTGGCCACCCTTGTTTGGAGGCTGTGAGAGTTTGATAGCAGGAGAGTGGCCAGACCATTTCAGTTGCCATCTAGGCCACAAAATGGCCCCCAGGACTACTTAATTCACTAGCACAGGAGTCCTGCTGCTTGGGAAAAGTGATGCTATTGTTCCTACCCATCCAAAATATGAGAAGGCACCAGATTGTATCTTTGTTTACCAAGTGACACAAGCCTTTGGCTTTCTGCTGTCTGCAGTCACTGTACATGGAATTATTATGCAATGCACTGATGTTTTTGGAGTATTTCCATCTCTGTGTGAAGAATCTTGATGACAGCAGAAATGGTTCCAGGTTAGAGAAACTGTTCTGAATGCATGACACTTTTGTTAAAATTAATAACTTCAGTAATACTCAGCTAAATACCGGCAAAAAATGGATGCTTAGTTGAATGTGAGTTAGTTTCAGGTATCACTGAAAATAAACCGCCTTTATTCATTACAGCATTTGTAAACTCTTGCTATAACCCCTTGCTTCTACCATACGATAAACTCATTTATCAGCTGCCACCGTATCTGAGACTTTCACACAGTCACAGGCACCTTCTGTTAGTTTATGTTCACAACCTACTTTCTTGCATGTAGCTCATATTCTTTAAATTGCATATGTGCACTGTAATTAAAAGTATCGATAGGTTAGCTAACAGTTATATCAAGGGTTAAAAAGAAGCCAACAGAAGATGTTGAATAAAGGTTGGAAGTAATGGTACATACCACTGGCCGTAAGCTGCCCACCTAAATTGCCCTCTCTCCAACAAATGACAAATGATGTCACAGATTTTTTATTCCTTTTCTTTAAAGAAAAATATTGCTCTTGCTGCTTTACCTGAATGACAACTACCAGAATTTTGGTAAAATTAGCCCTCAATAAGGTTTTATGATTTATAGCAGCTTTTGAACAGCAGCAATAGCTACATCCTGTTCCTTAGAAGAATGTGAATGTTCTGCAGCTGGTCTTTGAAATCACTGAGAGACAATGCTAATTTTGAAATCAAAGGTTGTGTTCACCTGTGAGATACTCCTATTTTACATTGGTAAATTGCACTCTCTTAATGCTATTGACATAATACTTTTCATAGAAATTGAAGTAAAACAATAGTGAGTAAGATCCAGGAAACATTATTTTAAGAAAACGGTAAGCTGGTTTTCTTTCAGCTAGATTTCATATGATTGTGATTTAAGAATAATTCAGTGCTTTTCTCAAAGCCTTTTTACCTCCAACATTTGTGTAATCCCCAAATAAAATGGAAGTACGTAATGGCTCTCTGTGTCCACCTGTAATGTAAGCAGGTGAATAGGGATACATCATAAATTTACTTTTTAATTTTAGAGTTTCCATTTGCTATGGCCCTGTTTCTGGACAAAGAAAGAGAAGATAGGTAATTAAGAACAGAAGACAATGGATCATTTCTTCATTTCCATGCAGAGATGCATGTAATCCTTGCCTGACTTTGGAAAAAAAAAAACTAAACAAACCTTATCTTCCAGCTTTTGGGAACGGGATGTTTAGTAAGTGAGCAGTAGTTTTATTTCGCTAGCCTTCCTACTGGTATTTTAGAGCAACTGCTTCTCTTCCAGAATTATTTGTTGTTCTCTAAAAGAAAATTCCTGATTTGTAGTTTCTAAAAGCATGATTCATGCTTGCTGAATACTGTTTAATAAAACAGGGACACCTCATAACTGATTAAAAGTATTAATGGTGAAACATTAACCTCTGTGATGAAAAAAGCAGAACAGAGTATTTATTGGGTCTGAACTTATTAAGAGTAACTAGTGATATATAAATATATATTTTTATGAAATCTCCTTCCCCACTGACTGATGGTGCGGGTTAGGGGGTTGCCTACCACACTGAAAATGGGTATGGCCAGGAAGAACCCAGGGAACCCCACTGGGGAATTACTGCAGCACGCAGAAAAGCTACACAGAACTACAGAATAGTGTTATTTTGGTAAACATCATGATTCGAACTCACAGATACGTGCCTGTGTTGCTTCTCACACAGGACATTTCATGCCACTAAATTCTAAATGGTATCTACCTTTGTAACAAAAATGCAGGTCCCGTTCATGCAACAATTGTACCTCCAGCACAGCTCTTTCTCTTGTTCAGCCAAGTAAGAATGTCGCCTCTGGCATGGATGGCAACAGTCCCACCTCCACCAGCTCTGCCAGGCAATGCACCCTGTTCACAACTAGGAGAGCTACAAAACACCACTGTGCCCGCCCTTGGATTTAGGGGATTCAACCAGCGTTCACAGGTTTCACTCGATATGCAGAGAAACTGCAAGTATGGACTTTAAATGAATGAAGCAGGGTCTCATTTAAATCCACTGACAACTTTTAACTCAACAAAACGTTTGTTAATTCCGGTCAAACCATTTCTCAAGTAGTCAAATGGAGGGGATGCGTGTGCTAAAGCAGATAGACTACGTGTCAGATGCTGATATTAAAAATGGGGCCAACGTAAAAAGTATAACATGGAAAACCAACCACTGATTTTCAATTTCTTTTTTGAGTTCTCTTTCAAAGTTAGGAATAATTTTGTATGATAAAAGTAATCTTGATCTTTCAAAACATTAGTATTTTTCACAAGAAATTGCAAATGATTATATGAGCAGCATTTTTAAAAGTATTTTCAAAATATTTAAGATTTGTTTTGAGTTTATTAGTGTTAAAAGTACTTTTTGGAAACTTTAAACCACACGCTGATAATGCGTATGTGGGTGCTAAACCATGTTTTTCTTATTTTCCTTCTTGTTTGTGGATAGAGGCATGCTTAATGATAGGGTCCAAATTATGATTTAGCCTGTGATTTCATTTTATCTAGATAGGCTAAAAATTGGGGCAAAGAAAACATGACACCACCATGGTGAGACCAACTCTTCAGAGATTCATAAGGCTGAGCATTTTTATAAATCTGAAAATACTTATTGTAGATACCCAAAACAATAGGAAAAGCACTTTTAAAAGTTTTGAGGTTTTGCTACAGAAAACCCAGAATGCTAGAACAGTGATTGGAGAAAATGTTTGCAAGACAAACAAATACAGCAGAAGTATTTTTGATACATTTTTCTTACTAAATGATCAGTGATTCGAAGATTATTTCATTTCGTTTGTTGTGAAAAGGCACTGTAATCTTTACTTACGATACAGTTGAAGGTAAATGCATAATCATTCTTGTTTCTATAGGAACTACATTTTCAGAGTTAATTGCAAAGAAAGTATATTTGTGATCTTTTTCCTTCTTTTTCCAGAACTTATGGCAAAAAGGAAGTACATCACCCTTGCAAAGGCCCTTTCCAACTAGAGAGCTAATGGGCTCCTTTAAAAATGCTTTTAGATTGTGTTATGCACATAACTCCCCAGAGGAAGAAAAAAAAAAATGTCTCATCAGCTTCGACTTTTATATGGAGACCTGACTGCATGGCCAGCAGTACGGAAACATTTAGCTTCTTGTGTGCATTGCTGTTCCAGCTCTTCTGAAAGCCAAATACCTACAAGTGAAAGGAAATGGCAAGCTCTCAAGCTGCAGTAAGGTTCAGTATTCTACTGCAGAAGCTTCCTTTGTGATTCACAAAATATGTACAATGCATTGAACTGGCCATCACAGCTGAGATTCGACTGATGAGATGCAGGAGAGTCCTTAAGGTTTTCTACTGCTTGATTGTTTGATGAAATTCCCTTTGCTGATCCGCTCTCCTTGAGTTTCAGTATCTGAAATACTGCAAAGTTAAAGGGACATTTATTTTTCACATTTCATGTGTAGCATCTCCTTACTTCACACACAACCCCAATGGGTATAGCGACAGTCTTTGAATTTTCCTCTTCCTATTTTCAGTCTGTAGTAATTCAGTCCCTATATAGCTATCCTGCTTTATCTTCCACTTTGAGAACACTCACGAGATGGCAGTATCCAGGAGAGACTCCCATTTATCTTGTTGTCAGTACACTTCTTGGAGTACTTCATCTCGCTGTTTATAAGCCTTCTAAAAAAATTACACTTAACTCACAAATTTTAGGTATTTCTATATGCAGTATAAGATCTCCAGCGGGTATGAAAAACATCAGTGTAATTTCCTCAGAACAGTGATCTCCTTGTATTACTAGCACTTGACAGAAACCACAGCAATATTTTCTGAATTTTTTTTTAAACTAACTACAGCTCAACAGCTGGGTCCCAGTAACAGCTTTGGGTACCTAATTTAAATCCACTTGCAGGAACCTTGCACCATGTGGTCAGCACTTGCTAGAAGTGGGTTCACTTGAAAAAGTCAATGAGTCAATTACTTTTGAATCCATACAATAGGGAGTTTATTTTATGAAATAGTTTTACCATGTACTGCTTATTGCTGGTTCTTCTCCAGACTTTGCAGAAACTCTCAGTCATTTCATTACGGGTTATTCCTTCCTAACATTTCTCTTAAATTCTAAGATATTCCATGAAACGTACTATAAGCCATAGTTCCCCTGTGTCGGCAAGCTGCACGGCACGTGATTCTGGATTAGCAGTGCTTCCTTTTATTGATGAGTGCATTACATGTATTACAGCAGCGCCAGACACAGAGCCAAGGTCAAGACACTGCTCTTTAGCTTCGTATTTATTAGCAGCTAAAGGTAGCTGGCTGCTCTTCTGTGGTATTAGCATCCTTATTCGGGTGGCTTATGCCTAAGGTGCAGACAAAAGAAAACAGGAAGTCTGGATAGCACCAAAATTAATACGGAGGCTGACTACACATGTTGAAAAGAAAAGCTGCTGCTATAGTTTTCTTATTTTTGAAGTACGGCTACCAGAGCTACTGCTTGGGATGCTTCTTCAAAAAAAAAAAAACCAAACCACCTTGGACAAAACATTCAAAGTAAAGAACAAAGAACTATGTTTCATTCTTGTTAGCTTCCTTTATTCTAAGTCTTCCATAGTCAAACTTGTGCCTGGGTTTTGAAGAATGTGGTTATGTGTATTTTCATTTACCTCCTACTCTGCTATGTTAGCACAAAGCTATGCAAACTGTCTATATGCACACAGTTGTACATGTGTGAAAGTGAAGGGAGAGTGCCAAAAAACGGGCTACGCACAGTTATCCTTCAATTATTTGTAACTTTCACATCGGTGCTCCTACTGGTAAGAGAAAATCTTTAAATGTGCCAATTTTTCATCAGTTTCATAATACACAGGTTTCTGAGGACTGCAGCCTCCAGCCAGGTTTCTACGGACAAGGATGTGATTTGCTGCTGATAAAATAAAACGAATGAAAGATCATTCTCAGAACCATCTCAGGGAACCGGCCTTGCTGCTCCTGAATTACTCAATACAAACCTGACACTCCACATCCTCCATTGAAAAAAATGTCCTAAACGTAACTATTTCAAAGTGTGCGAAGGACAGAAAGTGGGGTAGCGAGCTCCAGAAAACAGTCAGGACTGACTTCTGAAAAGGTAGGGAGGCACGGGGGCAGCCGCAGCTCTTCCAGGAGCGAGCACAGGCCGAGCAGGCGGCAAAGAGGCCGGAGCCGCCCTCGCACCACCGACTCGGCCAACGGCCCCGCCACAGCACGAACGCGGGGAGGCCTTGGACGCCGCCAGCTGCGCAGCACAAGGCCGAGAGCGACGGTCGCTGCTTCCCACCCTCTGGACGCGTCCAGCCGGGCCTCCGACCGCCGCCGGGCCCCAGCCCTCGCCCTCCGGGGCCTCCTCGAGGAGACACGGCCCCCTCAGCTCCGCCGTGCCCGCCGGGCGTTGCCGTCGGGCTGCGAGCGCGACGGTCCCAGCGCCGGCCGCGGAGCCCCACGGGCCGCCAACCCGCGCCCTCCTGCAAATGGCCGCCCACCCGCCCGGGTCTCCCCTCGGCTCCCGGGGGAGCCACACCCCCAAACCACAGCACCCCAAGGACGCGGGGTGGGGAGAGGGGGGTTCCCAGACCTCCGCGGAGCCGCCCCGGTCTCCCCGGGAAGCGGCGAGGCATGAGCAGGCGTGGCGCAGGGGAGGCGGGGGCGCCCCGTCCTCGAGGCGGGGGAGGGCTAACGGCCGGCCGGCTGCCCGCCTGCCCACGGTGCAGGGGCCGGTGCGGAGGGCGCGTCGCCGCAGCCGCGCCAGCCACCGAGGTGGGGGTTCGGACGCCCGCCCCTCTGCGCACCCGCTCTGCCTCCCCGAGGTGCCGCCGCCGCCTCGGCGGGACTCGCCGGTGTGCGAGCCGCCGCGCGGAAGGAGCCGCTCCGCCTCTGACAGCGACGCTCCCTCCCCCCGCCCTCACCTCGAGCTGGCGCTGCCTCCCCGCGCTGCCGCCTCGCCCGCCGCTCCCTCGCCCGCCACCGCGCCCCGCCGCCGCCGTTCTCACAGCCCCCCCCCCCCCTCCAAACCCACCACCCCCCTGTCCCGGTGCCGGGCCCCCGCCGAGGGGCAGGCGGCCAGCCCTCGCCCCCGCCGCCCGGCTGCAGCTGCCGCGCCCCTCGACCCCCGCCGCAGGAAAGGGGCAGCGGCGACTGTCAGGCGGGAGGAGCGGAGAGGAGCCCGCCGGCGGCTGGAGTCGCGCGCTGCGGCTAGGTCTCCGGGGATGGACTGGGCTTCACCCTCCGCCTCAGCCTGCCCGCCGAGAGGAAGGCGGTGACCGACCGCCCAGCCCGCCGGGGCGGAGAGGCACCCCCGCCTGCGCCGCGGGGCCGGCGCGACCCTGCTCACCGCCCCGGTTAAATGTCACGGCGCCCCGGCTGCTCCTCGCCACAGCCCCGCGCGTCGCTCACCTCGGGAGGGGGCTGTGAAGGTGGCGGCAGAGGCGGCCCCGGCTGCGGCGCCCCCCGCTGCCGTTCGCCCTGAGGGAGGGAGCGCACAGGCAGCCGCCAGGTAAGAGACGTGGGAACCCCCCGGTGCCGTCGGGGGTGGCGGCCGCGGGGAGCCCGCCCGTCAGGGCAGAGTAACTTTGGGGGAAGGGGGGGGGGAGGAGAGGAGACCGCAGCGCGGGGGCTGCGCCCCCGCCACCCCTCCATGCGCCCCGCTGGGGAGGGGGCTGCGGGGGAAGCACGGCGGCAGGACGGGGCCAGTGGACCCCCCACCGCCGCCGCCCTCTCGGGCCGGCCCTTCCTCGGCCCCCGCCAAGGGCTCTTGGGTGAGGGGCGGACGACGGTGCCCGCCCGGTGGCGAGGTGGGGGGTCGGGGTGGCCCAGTCAGGGGATGGGGTGGGGGGAGTGGGCGGACGGGGGCACACCGTGCCCGCCCCCACCTCGGGGAAGAGCTTCCCCCACCGGGCTGGAAGGCGTGTGATGGGAGGCAGGAGTCCTCCGGGGGCTCCGAGCGACGTGGCACGAATACAACGGTCCTTTGTCGCCATCGCGGAGATGCTTCCACACCTGTGTCCGCTGCCGTGGTGGATGTGCTGGCTGGAGGACGTGCATCAGTAAAGTGGGGCTTTGCGGGGGGTGGGGAGGGGGGACGGTGAGAACACTGTTTTACCTTTTGCAAAGCACATTGTGACTACCTCCGGATTAAAAGAGCAGCTCGAAGTACATGCAGGTGCTCCTGGACATACCTGGAAGAAAAACAAAGGCAAGAAATCACCTGCCGTTATATCGTTTCTCCGGTGTCTCGAGTCTGAATTACAGGGTTTTGCGAGTCCTGTCCCATAGTTGCTGGAGTAAACATCAAGTGTTCTTAAGCATTATTCTCCTGTAGCTTTCCTTGCCAAGCAGAGAACCGCAGTGCTTTCTCACTATGTGCTGCTATTTCAAAATGCTGTTCCTTCAGAAGTAAGACCTTCTCATTTAAAAAGGAAAACGTCTGAATGTTTCAAAAATAAATCACGTTTGAACTCGCATTGCTTGCCAAGTGCTGGGCGGAGAGGGAAGGAGCACCCAGGTTTTTTTTTCTGGCTTTGTCATGAAAATGAGCCATGCAGTCTTTATTTTCAGTCAAAACTACAGCGCTAAGGGAATGGAAGTGAAAATTAGTTCATGTCATGTTCAGGGAGGCAAGCCATGACTTGTAAAACATGCACCCAGTAGTTCTGAAGCCTTGCCCTGCTTTCCACAGTGATGCATCTGGGATTGAGGGGTCTACAATGTAAAGTGTGTCTAAGAAGATTTCACCTGAAACTGCTACATATACCCTAAAGAATTATATAGGGTTTTATTCATCATTCAGGAGCAACAACAGCTGTGTCCACGTGAAAAAAAAAATCCAATAGAAGGTGGAAAAAGAGGATATACTTTCCTGAGCTTCTACCTTCCAGTGAAAACCACACCGTTAAAAGAGATGGTCAGTCTCCCTGCTGCAGGCAATAATCAAAGTGCCAGTAGTTCCCATTAGGGGCTACACCCTTTCCGGGAAGTACTTCCCTGTAAAGGTGAAGCTGCTATGGGGTCTGCTTCGCTACATAATGGACCTCACAGGAGGGTCCACTAACATCTCTATGTCCCCACTCCCACTATGTATGTGTGAATATCCCAGTCAAAATGTGACTTGGGATTTCTCCTTCAGGTTGGTGCTTAAAACAGTTGACTCCTCAGCTACTGTGCCACCTTCTTACTTTTCTGACTTGAAATGTAGTGGTTTGGACAGCAGCTAATCTCTGTGCAGCAGAACAGCGATGTTATTCCTTTGGGGTAAACAGAAGATCCCTGAAAACTGTTTTTACTGCTCCAAATTCCTTCTTGAGAAAGTAGGAATAACACCTGCGTAGGCTGAACAAAATCAGGTGTGATTGGCTACATATGAACAGTGTGGTTTGGTGGTATAACAGATATCAGGGATTTTTTTTTTTTGTTATTGTTCCTGAATCCCGGCATTCTGTAAAAGGGCTCTAGGTGGAAATGTTATCCTGCGTAGCAGCAGCAAGAGGTGAAGGAATACCAAGTATTAGAGAAGCTTGTTAGTTTAGACAGCCGTCCACAAGTGCTGTGATTAGTACAACGTTGGTGTGCCACTGCGAACTAATACTGTGGATTTGGGTACCCTGCAGTTAAGAAAAAAAGACCAAAGTAACTTGCCATTCGTAGTTCTGAAGCCGTATCATTTTCCTCCAACACAGAAAGGTAAGGAGGTCTGGAGGCTGGAATATTAGTGACTCTGTGCTGGGTTTCAAAATGTAAGTCTGTGTTAGTGGCTTTTTCGTGTCCTGTATTGAGAGCCATCGCATAACGTAAAACACAGGGTGGGTGTGGTTATCAGGGAGGGTATCGATGAGGATTCTAGGAGGATTCCTGTGGTGATTTTTATAATTCCTGCCGGTATGATTGCTATCTGTTCTTAGTGATTTTTTTTTTGTTTGTTTGTGTACCTTTTGACTGTCTAAACCTGAGGGAATAAAGGGGGGAAAAAAGGTTAAGGAGTTCTGAAGGCTAGGTGTACAGTCGGCTCTTGGTTCACTGGCTTGTCCTTTGTGAGGAGGCAGATTTCTTTCTAGTTGTTGCTGATAATTAAAAATCCAGATGACAGACAAGTGGAGGGATAAGTGGATCAGTTTCAGTGAATTTATACAATGCTAGGTTTGTGTATTGCTGCATCCTCCTTTTGCCAAGGAGTTTGTTCGGCTACGAGTGCTGTAACACATTATGTTAAATACATTCTCATTTTTTTGTACTTTCTCTTCACTTTTTGTACAGATATTCAGGATATTTAAGAAAATTGTATTTCTAATTAGTGACTGATTGACATCCCTATGTCATTATAAGGCTGATTTGGCTAAGCTGTGTCTAATTATGAATCTTTACAAATTATTACTCATTTCTAATTAGTACAGTGACTAGTTTAACTGTTTATTTTCCAGAATCTTTTCAGCTAATGTATTTTCAGCCAGGAACTCTTTTTTTTCCTAATTTGAAAGCATAAGAACAAGCTTTTTCTTCTTTTCTGGAAAGAGTGTCTTCTCTGTTGTCTTAGAAAAATACTGAAGTAAATGAGATAACTCTGTAAAGAATGAAATTGAAGTATTTGGAATTTATAGACATTGCTCCTCAAGACTTATGTTGATGCAGCATACCAATCGATCCTTTCTGTGCTGAGATATCAATATTATTCCCATGAGATATGCTGAGTAGAGCTCGTGTTTGAGTTGCTTGCCATCTCATAAGCCTTTTAATTCTGGGGGACAGTTCCATTTATTAATGATGAAAATCTGTAGAGGGAGGAAACATAGAAGATAAACTGTCATCACTGTTGTATAATGACATTTCAGTGACCCATTTTCAGTTGATAAAATGCAAATCTTGTGATTTTTTTTTCCTCTCCCTTTCAGCAACTATCCTGTGAAGCAGTAGTTCATGAGATTATTTATAATCATACTGATCAGAGTTGTTATTTGATTAAAGTCTAATCGCTCATTCCCTTTGAAACTTGAAGTAGATATCTGTATCTGTGGACTGTAGGCAAGTCTTGTTATGTGTATGTAACACAGTGTATATACACTGTGTTTTCAGCTTGATGATTATTATGGAAGTTGTAGTAGGTCAGCGTGGCTACTTAGTGAACATCTTTTCCGTGAGATGGAATTAGTGAATAGTTTAACCCATCTTCCAGAAATACTCCTAATTACGTACAAATAGAAATAAGGGTGCATTAAAATGAATATTTTATTTAAAGTGGAAATATTTTAAACTGCTTCTTGCTGTTGAGTAGCACTTTAGCTAGTCTTTTTCTTAGTCTCTTCATAATAGGAAAGAAAGTCTCTTTTGGTTTTGGGTTGCAAGAAAAACTCAAATCATACCATACTTACTGGATTTTAAATGATATTGTCAAAGTAGGGTGATTTTAAAAAAATATTTCAGAAGACTGATTGTGTCTGAAGGAAATGGGCATGTGAATTTTCATCTGACGGGCCAATTACCTTTCCCAGAAAGACAGAGAATTAAGAAAATTGGTTTTTAGTTGTAGAGATAAAGCAACATAACTTATTAGCTGTCAATTTCAAAATTAAAGTTGCAGTGTAAGAAAAAAAAGCAAAATAGTAACAAAATTTTGTCATCATCAGTAATAAAACTATAATGTATTTGAATGGCATGAACAGAATTAAATTTAGCAGAATTATTTGTCTGTATGAGATCTTACGTTATTATGGAGTTTTTTTGATTAATTGCATAATGTCTGTCTTTTGGTCACAAGAAGAAAAATTGTTCTACTGTCCTATTGCTTTTTGTTTAGCTAGGATTTGTACAACAGTAACTTGGGATTAATATCTTATTACTTTTAATAAATGTATGTTCTGTTTTTACATTTTTAAATAAAAATCATATGTCTTCTTCAAGCCACTCTTCAGGTGAAGACAGATTCTTTCAAATGGTTAAAAAATCACGTATCCTGTAAAACTGTAGGTAAGATATTTTCACTCTTGCGTGCAATGCTAATATACTTTCTGCGTTTGAAATTATACTTTTTAAAATCGCATTTGTTCTGATATTCACGTTTAATACTTAAGAGCAACCAGTGGTTAACAGCTCACATTACAGGAACTTAATAGGAAACCCCCAACAAAAAGCATTTTAGGGTGCCTGTCTTCAGTGTTGAAAACTTGTAAGAGCCATAGGCTCTATGAACACAGAGCCCCGTCTCTAGGAAAGAGGGGGATTTCGTTGGAGTCCTTTCTCTGGTAGTTTTGTTGTAACTGAGAGTGCAATATAGGGAGTCCTGCCACGAGAGAATCCAAGTAGACGGGCCTTAGAACTGAGCAGCTACTGAGACTGCCACCCTCTGTCCTCTTTCCAGCTTCTGATTAGTCTTTCCTCCGATTGCTTCCTTCACTTTATCTTTTTTTTTCCTTAGAAAACAGTGTAAATTTTTCAGCAAATGGTATTTCTCTCAATTGCTGTGCTTCATAAACTGCATTCCAACTTGTGATGCGGTGAAGTCATCGTGGAACACCAGTAGATACTGGCCATGAAGAGCTTCACAAGAGAGAATCTTTTGAGGAAAAGCTCTGTTTGGCTTTTTCAGGATTTTGTTTCCTGGAGAGCAAGAAGGTTTATGTTCCTCTGTGAGAAGCCCTCAAGTAGACTCCCATTTGTGGTGCACATGGGCCTCAGGGCTGGGATTTTCTCATGGATAGCCTGCACCCAGCAGTCTATTAGCACCATATTGTTACTGCGACGCGAGGTATTCCTCTTAGCAGCGGTAGGCTGCTAAGGATGTGTCATACAGATGAAACCGTCCAGAGTGAGTATTTTCTTAGGGTATGAGTTCTCTTGGAATGTCCAGCTAAAAGTACTGAGTCATAACATACAGATGCACTTGTGGTTGGGAAGCAGATGACTGTGTTTCCTCTTACTGTGAATATTATTTGCACGGTAGCGTTCTTTGCTGAACTCCGTAAGTTCACCCTGTTTTGCGTCCTGTTGCAACCTGTGCTTCCAGTTTGAGTTTAGACATGAGTTGTGTTAGTATCCCTCCCTGAATACAGCAAAAAACCAGGAGTTCTTCAGCTGCATCCATCAGTGAAGCTCTGTTGAAGTCCATGGGACTATGTTAATTTGTTACAGTAGTGGATGGGAAAGGTTTTGAGCCATAGTAGTGGGCTGAGTGTTGAAAACACTTTCTTCAGGAGTGACGCTTAGTCTTTGTGGATGTTTGCTGTCTGATGGGAAATACTGGCGAAGGTCAGTTAATTCCAGTGACTCTAGCTTCAGTTTATTAGAACAGTAGTTCATTTTTTTTTTTATAGACCCAGGGAAATATGAATGCCTGGGAACCCATGATTATGTCAGGAACTAATTTATAGTTTGAATTTTTTGCACTGAAGTCATATGGTACAGCTATGAAGAGAAATTATGTGCATACAGTTCAGATCTTTGAAAGAGATAAGAACAGTTAGAGTTTTTAAATCATTTGGGGAAAAAAGCTGTCAGAATTATCACAGTCCTAGGTTAATTTCCAGCCAAAGGTAGGTTGAATGAATACCTGTATCTTACAAATGTGTAAGTATTTAAATGTGTAACTGATAACTGTAACCACTTTCCTCTCATTCCTTATGGTGTAGTAAATTTTTGGTGCCACCAGGCAGGAGGTTGTCAGAAGGATTTGTCGTCAGGCTGGGAGATAGCAGTTGGGAATTCTGGTTGTCCAGGTGGACTGACTGGGTTATAAAGAGTGCAGCTAGCATCAGGAGAGAGACAAGGACAGAAACAAGCTCCCTGCGAAGAAGAGATTCTGCTTCTCCTTAGGCCGTGGAGAAATAAAGGATGGGGTGATGTCAGAATTGTGAGACTTTGCCACTCGGCTGTCAGCAGACCCTCGCTGGAACATACTGCAGCTGACAGCCCCAGTAAGAGGAGATAGGCTTTGTGACTGCTTGTGATGAAATGCCGTGGTTCTGAAGAGGAAAGGAATAGGGAAGGCTGAAGTGAGAGTGATGGTGGTGTGTGCCTGTCAGTGTGTCTGGGAATGAGAGAGCCAGCCTACCCTACGGCCTCCCAGCGTGACGTGGCTGGCTGTTCTCAAGAGTAACCAACCGCACTTAGGCTTAAAATTTGTGGTGCAGTTTTCTAGGCATAGCAATAATTGTCCTGAAAGGAGAGAATGTGTTGCTATTTCCCATCAAGGGTGTTAAACAGTGTCAGGAGATTCAGAAAACCCATCTTTAAGGGCCACGTTTGAGTACAAGGCTTGCTTTAGAGGTTCCTCTGAATGCCTCTAGTGCTACATGTCGCTACGCTATGCAGACTAGGGCAATTATATAGAAGAAAAGGTGGCATTTTAAATTTTATTGAATAGAAATTATTACATTCACCAGTAGTAACAGGAATAGATTTTTTTATTTGAGATCCGTGCAAAATTTAATGTTAATAATGTATATGGGGAGGAACCAATGAGAACTGAGTTATGTTTAGATCAGTACATGAGATAGTCTGAAAGAATAACCAGAATTCTACATTAGCGTATAGCTTTATAGTTCTTTTGACTGTCATCCTTTTTTCTTTTTTTTTTTTTATGTGGAATACTGAGCGTAACCAACCAAACAGTGTGAGAAAATACCTGTCTCCTGACAGCTTTTCACTGTTTATATGAGTTGGCACACCTTAAAATGCAAGAGAAGCACTTGGGCTATAGGCAAACGTGAAGACAGAAGATGTTCATTTTTTTGCAGTCTGGGTAGTGAAAGCCTTCAAATAATTGAACGGACCTGTTTAATTTGACATAAACGTTTCTCCGTGTTTCCACTGTAAACAGATGCTGGTGCAAGCAAAAAATTCATTACAGTTGGGAATTGAGTTTGCTAGACTAGGTTGTAAAGTAGATAAGTAGATTCAGGAAAGCTTAAAAAACAATAATTCTTTGTTTCTGTTGCCTATATAGAGGAGGAGGAGGAAGAAGTAGTTACTTTAGAGTTACAACAAAGGTGGTGAAGAGGGGTATCTGGATAAGAAGCAGTGGAACAATGGCAGAAATTAAACTGCAGTAAATCATAAGAGTGCAGTGGCTTCCAAGATTTCTGAAGGAAATACATAGCCGAGCATCTGAGTGACTTATGAGTCTGTAATTTATTTTTAAATACTATGTGTGACCTGGAGGACAGCCAACTATTAGGAAAAAAAATGTTGTCAAGAATTAATAAGTGAGTGGAACCTCAAAAGAGTAACAAAGAAAAATAAATTGTCAACATGGTAAAACATCTAGATGAACATGTTAGGAGCATATAAGACCACTGCTCACATTAAGGAGACAAGTAGGCAGATCTGCTGGTGGAAACAGTCCTGTCCAACCTCCTTGCTGCCAGCATGACTTAAAGTGAGTGTACAGTTGGAGTTCTGGCATCAAACATTTCTCTTACTGATAACATAGTCTTTCAACCGTTCATGTGTTTTTATGAACACCTTGATTAAAGGGACAATGTCACATGTGTATTCTTAAAAAAATATTGTAAATAATTTGACATTGTAGTTTTTTACAGCAAACACGTAAGGTTTTTTATTTTGCTTGTATCATATTTTGCAAATGGAAGTTGTGTTGAGTCATTAGGTCTTTCCTCTTAGGAAGGATAGAGTTTTCAGGACAGGGGTCATTTGGGATTTTGGAAAAATTGGTTCTTATGAAGAAATAGATATAATTTTTACTTTGATATTGAGGTAATTAAGTACTGGACAGTGTCATGCATTGGGGACTGCAAAATAAGTCATCAAATATCTCCTGTCAAACAATTACAATGAAAAGACCAGTTGAAGTAGTTTGTACATTAAAAGAAAAAAAAAAGTTATTAAGGAGGATACAAAAATTTTACTTAGACTATTTTAGTAATTATTTTTGACGGTTCACTTTTCTTATGTGAACAGTTCTCATATTTTTGAAACAAGACAAAGGTAAAAGAGAACAAATCCTTATGGTGAGTAGATAATTAACCTACACATACATTGAGATTAACATGCTAAAGCTTTGAAATGGAAAAGTTAGAGATATGATGAGGTTATTTAATATTACATATCCTAGTTTATATGACTGTGGTTTTTTTCCCATTAGACAAACAAAAAATCGTATGATGGGAAAAGAAATTTGAATTACAAAATATTCATAATATTTTTAAAATTAATAATACATTAACCAAAGAGTATTGCAGTAAGAATTTCAGGAGAGCTTCTCTCTTCCAAAACCAGAAAGGTATTGTATCCAGGTGAACCTTTTGTACCTGCAGTAGAAGAGCAGAACAAGAAAAAAAAAAAAGAGTACATGCTCTGAATACCCTAAACAAATCTTTTGCATTACATCACGTTATAGAATTGCCTGCCTGTGTTTGGAGGGGTTTAGCAGTTCCTCTCGGGCTTTAACTGTTCTGCTGAAGCAATTTATGTTGCTCTAGAAGAAGGGTACCGGACACTAAGGACCACAAATTTAATTGTTACTCTTTTGGTTACTGGACCACTAGCCAGCTTGACTGACGTGCCTGCTTGACCAGCACATGCTGCCCTTTGTAGTCGCTGTAGAAGCAGTTGAGACGTTACTTTGCGGTGTGGATAGACAGTAGCATCCAGATACTTACCGTAGCACCCAGTTATAGGCATGACGTATGCTATACCAATACACAATCTTGATACTCGATTTAAAGATAACCCAATTTAAAATTTTTACTTTTTCTTAGTATTGCTTGGCTTTACTTTAAAGCAGCCAGTTATAAATATTTGAGATATTCTGTTTCATTTTAATATAGGTCAGGTGAGAGCTGCAGTTGAAGCAAACAGATTGTCGCTAGATTTGACAGCTACCAGCCACCAACAGTTCATTGCTTGTTCAATTTAGGGTAACAGTACTGAATACTTGGTGCATCTAAAGATAATGACTTTCTTTTTCACTGTTGCCTCTTATAAAGTAATGAAGCTATTGCTGTAGTTTGCAGTTGAGAGATGCTCTTCTTTAACTGCAAAATGGAGTTTTACTGGAAGTAAGGAGATGTTCCGTATGGGAGAATTAATCTTCTTTGTCATTCTAGGTGTTCTCCAACAGTTTGAGAAATCTCTATCATGTCCATGGCTAGTGAATTTTACACTGAAATGTGTAACTGAGATTACAGTTTCATTTTATTCACACGCTAGCTAGATATTAACAATATATGGAAGGACACTAAATAACTGCCTGTAATATATCGAGAGCTTACATTCCTACTTTAAATTTATCTGTCTTAACTGTATGGTGTTTCTGTTGGTACTAGCAATATCTCATACTTCATATTTCACATGAAAAAACACTGTACCAGAACGGTAGAGAGGAAGACTTGCAGATAATTGATATATTTTAAAAATTTTCTATTTTTGATTGAAACAAATGTCATTATTCTTGCCTTTAAGTACAGTCACCTGAGGTATGTACTTGGATTAGCATGGAGGTAGGAAAAGAGATCAGTAAGACACTGAAGTAGGATGTACCTAGAAATTCCTAAAGCCTCTTCAGAGATGGTGTTGGACCCACAAAGTCAGTTTGGAGCAAATGTATCATGGATACATCTTCTGCAGCTGTCAAAATACAACATGTTCTGCTGTAACATTTTATTGACTGCAAAATGATCATATCTCTGATTTGAAATTGTGAATACCTGTGAAAATGAGGTAGTGCCTTTGTGCCTGTGACAGGTTACCAGTACATTCTGTTATACACAGGCTGTGCAACTGAGAAAACTCTATAATTTACTGTTTATTCAGTCTTTCTTAAGCAAATGGAAAACTGCAGGAAGTAATCCTGCAATAAATACATAATAGTGTGGTCTTTTCTCTTGATTTAAATTAGAACAATTAGTTACATTTTGAACTCACCAGAAGGATTTGGAATACTAAGGCTCACTGAAATTTACAGTATGAAGACAGATGCACAACTTCAAGCTCTTCTGAAACGTCTGCTGTATGGTTCTGTGTTCATACTTGCAGAGATGACCTGTTACTCATCTCAGAATTCAAGCTGATGCCCGTTTTAAAGGAGTTGTGCACAATTTTCCCTGCGTTTTTGTGCAATTTTGAAATCTGAGACCTAAAATACTATTTCGATGATTTGTAGTTGTTACACAGATACCCTGGAAGAAAGTATACCAAAGATACGTTAACAACAGATGCTAATCATGAAATATTTGATGAATTAAAAAATGAGCAATATTTCTGCTTTGTGCATTCTCTGTTGTTCCTGGATAAGAATTTTTAGCCAAGCGATCCAGTAGTTAAGTACATTTACAGCCGGGATTCCTAACCAGACACTTGTGGTATTTCACTTAAAGTACAACAAGGCTATTTTCTGCAGCTGTCAGGAAAATAATTTAGAATTGTGTCTGAGCTACATACCTTCCTCTTTCTCCTGTAGTTTAATTCCAGCTAATAATTAAGAGTACCTTCTTCAAAGGCAACAACAGTGATCTCGCTCACTGATACTTCTTCTGTGTTACTCTTAGAGTACTGAAAATATGAACTCCTTTCCTCACAGTTTGTAGTTAGGGATGATGGTAGATTCTTCCCGTGAATCTGCCACTTGTAGTGTTTTCACTTTGAAATACAAATGCTGAGCTCTCTTGAAGCAGTAAGTGCATGAACTCTGATGTAATTCATTATTCCCCTCACAGCTTGTTACACAAATGTTTTGACTCAGGAAGTAAGACAGGATTGAAGCTCAGTTATTGATAATACTCACTCTATTTGCAGCACATGATGCAAACTTTTATATTTATGGTGGCAATCACTAGATGGCACTGCTCTATGGTCTTTGTAAGTTGTATTTTTATTTTCTTAAAATATTTATTCTCGTCTCCGATACATGACATAGTGAATTGTTACTGGTCTTGTGGCAAGATTTCTCTCGGATTTGTGTCAAAATGGCAAGAAAATTTAACTAAAATAATTTTTGAGGAAGGTTAAATCCTTAAATGTGTTGGTGCTTTGGCCAGGTGTTTGGTAAGAGGAGAAACATGCTCTTTGACAGTCTCTGTCCCAGGGCTAGTGAGTGGAAAATGTCAGTCAAAAACCCTGCAATGAGAATATTACTCAATTTCTCTGTTGCCAATATCTTCTCCCATTGTAAATCAACATGTAAGTATATCTTTTAGTTCTTGGCAGGAAAGTGATCATGTAATCCTAAATCTGCTAACTGGCAATTCTAGTTTTTCTAATCTTAAATTGCTCAGTTGTCAATGCAGGCGATGCAGTCTTTAGCCAAGTGTGTAATGAGCAGGAAGATGTGAGAAGACTTAATCCTCTCTGTCACTGGAGCACTAGCAGGGTGTGTGGCTGGTGCTGTTTATTCAACAAACTTCTGTGGGTAGGCTGCTGTAACAACTCCACCTCTAATTCAGAAGTGTACGTAGGACATCATCACTGCAACGACACTGTTAATAAACAGCAACTACAAAGAGCCTAACAGACCTGAAAGCATCAGCAGCAATACCCTGACAAAATAAGGAAGCAGGAGCTGTTGTTTGCTTGTGGCATCTTTTCAAAGTTTAAGGTACTGTCACTGAGTCTATCATTAGAAGTTAAATATGCTATGGTAACTAAGTTTGGTAGGACCTCCGTAATGGGTAATGTCTTGAAAGTCCTTATGCACTGTTCTGTTTTGCTCCCGGATTTTGTTGTTTTGTTATTTTGGCGCACTGGCACAGCAGGGCTCCAGGCCTGTCTGGTTCCTCGTTTATTTGAAGAACAGTATAAAAGAGTGCCCTTGTCTAATGGCTGCTTATAAATGGAACTGGTTTTGATCTCCAGTAAAGCTGTCTCAGGAGTGTCTTCAGTTCTTCTGGCTGGTAGCAGCGCAAGGCGTTTTTTAACCAGAAGTTGACTGAGAGTCTCTTAACGTCAAACTCACTCTGGGGTTCTCTGAAGAGCGAGTGCCAATACTGTCAGTAATGGCAGCCAGTAGGCATTAGCTGTTGTCAAATTTTGAATGATTAAAGACTTAGACACTCATTTCTGATCTTGTCAATTGCAAAGGATTCTGCCTTTAGAATTATAATGGTCGTTGGAGCTGTGCTTGTGATCTGGGGGTTTATTCCAGAAAACGGATTTACCACTCTAGCTTTTGGTGAAAATTAAATTTACACTCCCATATGTTTGTACAGTGTAGTATAAAGATTGAGAAGTTTTAAAGGAAAGACTTTCTTCCAGCACGACAATTTTAAGTGCTTATTACAATATAGAATGTAGTGGCTATTCTTTCAGTTCTCTAAAGCTTTTTGTAATCAGTTTGTTTTTCTTTCTTGTTAATAAAATGCACAAAAATACAACATTAATTAGCTCAGGGCTTTCAGAACCTATGTTTGGAAGACAAAAATAGAAATTCATTGACAGAAAATGTTGACATTCTTGCATGAATTAGTTTTCAACATGAGCTATTTTTATAATGACAAAAATTAAGTGGGATGGTTGTTCCTAAATTACTTTCAAAAATGAAGATATATATTTAATGACGCATTTACTTAATCTGGTTATTCTTGTGAAATTATTTTAAATAATCTGCAGATTTGGTTTTGGTGATTATAATTTTCCTTAGAGAGATCTAGATGAAAATGAATTTTGCAGAAGTTAGCCATGAATAATTTTAGAAATTCATGAGGGGTTGCCAAAGAAATCAGTAAAATCTAGTTTATTTCATAATCCATCATTTTTGATGTGAAGATTCTGGAGGCCTGAGTGTGGTGTTGGCATGGTAATACCATCTTAAAGAGGATGTCAGTTTACATATGCTGTTAATTAGCAGTTTCACATTAAAGTAGAATGTAGGATGAGGCAGTAGTGATGGAAGAATAGAATGATGGAATTCTTCAAATTGGAGGAATGTAGGTTGGAGAATTATTTGCCCTGGATATTAAGACTGTTGTTCATGTCTTCATGTGGCAACCAAGTATTTATTACAGGCACATCAATACAGGAATACTTACGGACTTTTATTGCCTGCTAGTTTTGGTAACAATATGCTTGTGTCTGATTTCTAAGTGACATTCGAGTTGTTTCATTTAAAGAATTACGTTTCTGGACTCTGTGTATGTTGTAGTGAGGACACCATTTGTTCACTGCCTCCTGAGTTAACAGCCCCGTTACGAGTGTGTCTCACAGTGGTGGGAATCTGAACCTCATTCTGTATTCATTTCTGGATGTAGTTCACTGAATTGGTGAATATCTGAGGAGAGACTGAATGAACTGTGACCGAATTATACAAGGAACTGTCATATAGACTGCACTGTAAGAACCAAAAAGTCTTAAAATGAGTCATTTTCTTTTAGTGCTGGGGAAGTGGTTTTAGTAACACAGGAAAACATTGTTATGCCTAAGGGTGTTCTGTCTCTACTTGACTCAAGAGTCAGACTAAGACTCCTTCCCTGACTTCCCCTCTTGCCTTGCTTTCAGTTGTAGCTGTAAAAGAGCAGGCACACATTTTATACTCTGCTGGGGCAGGAGAGTGAGGCTGCCACATTTCCACCTTTGGTTCCTTGTAGAAAACTTCCTAAAGATAAGGACCCCTTTCTTAGAAAAGAACTGAGGGGAAAAAAAAAAAAAACACCACCCTAAAAGCATAGAAGACTTTTTCGGCAGATGACCTCTTGGTTTGTTGTTTGGTGAAGTAGTAACCTGATTACTTCAAAACCATTTGATAGTGTTTTATTTATAAGGTCTTAGAAGATTGTGAGAACTTCAGGTATTTCCTCATTTGTATTTCAAAATGACTGAAAACTGTTCACTTTATTTCATAATCGGTATTTGAATTAAAAAATGAAAAATAAAAAGCAGCCATGTACACGTCTGAGTGTATGCATTTGTATGAAACTCTTATTTGCAGTGTAAGTAGCACTGCAGTAATTTTAGGCTATTCTTTATATGAGGGTAGAATATATTTATATGTAAAATACCGATTTCCTTTATGAATAATATATATATAGAACAGCTCCTTTATAGGTACTTAAACTAAAAATATTTTACAGTTTTGTATGCAGATTAGTTATAGCTAGAGATCTTTGTAAATGCACTTTGCAAATCTCTTAAGGTTACCAGGGGCTGTTACTACTGTGCAGAATGTAAAGTATTCCCAAGCTGTAGAAAACCCTACAGCTTTGTGAAATAAGCTGAAGAGAAAGACTTTTAGTGGTGAGCCATATAAAATGGAAAATAGCTTGGTACAGCACGTCAGGAACACTTGGGGATGTCTTGGAGACATCTGATCAGCTCTCTCTAACTCTATAGTTAGTGCATTGCACAGTAACCTAGAATTTCAGATGTGATGAGTTTATATTTAGCATGTCACATGAATTAGTCCATCTAATGAATCTGTACTTTATATGAAGTCTCAGGGGCTTAACTGAATTGTGTCAAATGAGTGGGCTAAATTGTACTGAATAAGCTTATTGGTTTTGTGTTGTAAGACTCTTTATTTTTTTTGTTGTAGTAGTAATTTAGTGAACTCGTCTCTACAGATGCTTTGTCAAGGCTGAATCTGTGACATTCAGTAAGAGTCTTGGCCAGTGAACTTGAGAGGAGGAGTTGTTTACAGTACTCATTTCTGAAAAGGCCTGTGCTAGAGTATACATATCTAGTTTTTGTTGCTCTGAGTATTTTTGAAACAGTGAGAGGAAACCATACAATTCCTTGCCAGTCTCTAACATTCTAGTCTCAAGGACCTGCTAAACTAGGTAGAATTCAGACCCAAGATGTCTCTTTACAGATATTTTAGGAAAAGGAGACTTGTTTCCAAAGGAACAGCCAGATCTTCACAGATCATCAGTCTGTGGGTCTTGTTCTCTAAATTGATGTGTGCAGACGGCCATGGGATAGTGGGTGTGTAACCTCAGCACTTAAAGATTGCATTACAGTGAAAACAATAAAAGAGGGCTCAAAGTAGGTTTTTTACTTCCTTTTTGAAATGAAGGTAAGACCACTTTATCTTAATTAAGAGTGAATAATGTTTCCATTCTTTAAGCACTACTTTCTTGAATATGGTACACCAGAAGTTAGAGTTTTTAACAAGCACATCTATGCATATTCATACAGAACTCTCTCTTATTTTTGTTAAGAAATAGAACATATCTTGGAGTAATTTGATTTTTATTTTAGGAACATGAAAAAGAATTTTTTTGACTTACTGCTGTCATAACATAAGTTCTTTACAGCTTCTGTCACCAAGAAACAAAAATGGATGTTTCTTATAATGGAAATAAAAAATGTTGACAATAGCTGTAACAATGGATATATTTTAGTTATTTGCTTTTTAGGAATTAACCTCAAAACGATGTGAGATGGAAAAACATTTTTGTAGGTTTTCTAAATAAACATAATAAAAATAAACCACTTCAAGCTGAAAAGTACATGTTGTCTAATGATTGCTGAGGGAAGTCTCTGGGAGGAGGTAGACGAATATGTCAGATTGGTAGATAGATACTTAAATAAAGATGTAAACAAACAGTATTGAAGGTTCCAAATGATCATTGAATTCATCCCTGTTTTTGTTTTAATTTTTATTATGTAAAATAAAAAAGATCTAAGAAGGACTTTGTAAGTAATGCCACCCTGTCTTTATTTGACTTCTGTTAAACAGATTTAATTAATGTATTTAAATGCCACTGTAATTCAGCTGAACCAGAGCAGATGCTCAAGAGGACAAACTATTTTATTAAAGGGTTGTGTAAACCAGATCAAGATTTACTCAATTGTTTTAATAGCGTTCTTGCTTTAACTTAACATGAGAGATGGGTCATATCGTTATTGGAAAAGACATGAAGCCTTTGACTTTAGAAAATGTGTTATCATTGCGAAATGGAGTTGTGCACACTTTTCAGCTCTTCCTCAAACTTTAAGTCACTGATGAACTTGTGGTTTTGTCTTTTGTTCCAATTAAGCCTCCCTCTGTGGTAGTTCGTTTTTTTTTTTGCTTCAGGATGCTCCTTCTTGTTTTCATGTTACCCAAACTGTAATGATTACAAGCTTTTTCTGAGTGTGTTTTTATACCACTATTCTATTGTTTTCAAGAGGAATGTAGCTACTTATAAAAGAAGTACCATTCTTACAAAATAAAATAATAATAAAAAATGAATCTTATTACCAATAAGCATAGTAAAAGTCTGTTCAGCATCTTTTTTCAAAGGATTTTTTTCTGTGGTGTTGTTTGAAATACTACCCATTTTCATTTTTCAGTACAGTTACTGAACAGGAGGATTAAATCTTGCTGTTACCACAAAATGCTGATTTTGAAAGACATGTCTCTCCATTTTGTAGATCTCTGCAAGAGGAACTGGTTTAAAAACTGTCAGGGCAATAGAATTATGTTCTCTCTTCAGTACAGTACCTTTTGATTCAGTATGAAGCGTGCCATCTGGTAAAAGTGACTGATTCAATGTTATTTGTACCCAAGGGAGCAAAATGTGTTAAAGGTGGAAAAAAAAAAAAAAGAAAAGAGTAGAACTAGATCCTCATTTACTGGGAAATGGTTTATCTTTGTTTAGATCCTTTGCTGTCAGTGATGCTGTTGTAATTTCTATAAGGCAAAAAACTGGCTCACAAGTGTAAAATTTTGTGTAGTGTTATGAACATGTAATCAATTTTCATTTGGTCTGTCAGGATAGTGTAAGAACTAATAGACAAAACCAAATAGGATATATGAAATCTGTATTTTATGGCTAACAGTAGATTTGAAATCACTTTTCCATGTTGCATCCAAAGAGTCTTTGGAAGAATCATATAGAAATTGGTTTCCTTCACACATTATGCGCCACTACCTTTTATTTTCTGTTTGAACATAATTTTTCAGAAAAGTAAGTCATTTACCCCAAATGCAGTTTAGGCTGAGTTCAGCTGATAGTTTTGACTTTATGTCCAAAATAGCCACAGCTTTTTGCTTGAATATTGTTCAAATAAAACACTGTCTTTTCACTTCAAAAAGATACTTTGAAATTATCTTTCTCTCATTTACCTTTTAAAGTAGATTGAAAAAAAAACCAACATAGAAAACAAATACAGATTTGCTCAGGGGTTTTTAAAAATGGAAGTCATCAACAACTAGGGCTAGTAATGAAGTAATTCAAGGGTTAGGCTGTGCCAGAATTGGAATGGTCCGTATGATCAGGATTTTCTATTGCAAATGAAAGGAAGAGAAAAAACAAAACAAAAAAAAAAACCCAGGTGGTTGTTTCAGCATGACATTCAGGTGAAGGACTAAGTCTTTATCTCTTATCTTGACATTAAGGCAGCATCTCTGATGCTGGTGGATTACTTAAGTGTCTTAAAAGATGCTGAGTAATGGTCTTATTACATTCTGGGTACTGAGGAAGAGGTGTGGCTGCCAGGTAAATGCAGTTGAAAGCAATAATAGTTGTGGTTGAATGTGTGAAAAGCCAAGTAAATATGAGCATATTTAGAAAAATTAGGCTCTTCAAGTTGCCACTCAAAGATTATCAGTCATAGTATGTGTTGATAGTAAGATCAGCTCTTACCCTGCGTGACAGATATTAATTGCATGATCCAAGAGACTCATGTCACATTGACGTATGTTAGAAGGTAAATTTCTGGATTTTTTTTTCACATGGTACAGCCTGGGCAGTGTTCTGAGTAGAAAAGCTTACTCCCAGCAGGCTTTCTCTCCCAATTATCTCCTTTGCCTCTATTCATCTGTGTCCTGTTCTCCCGTCAGCCTTGCTGTTCCCTTTGCGTCTGATCTCTGCTGCCTAGTTAGGTAAGTTACCAGCCACAGACTATCAGTTCTTGAGCGTACAGGTTTCTAAGTCACAAATGAGGAGTCTGAGTTACATGAGAGGCAGATAAATACCTGGTTTATATATATTTAGATCTTAAAGACTGCCATAAAATATCAAATGAGAGGCTAAGTCATCCCATTCTTAGAACAGAGGTTGATACCAGTGTTGGAAGTTGAAGCTAAGAATAGCATGTTACTTGGGCATAGTGTTACTGTAATAGGTACTGTAGACAGATATTTGACTAGTAATTTGCTTTTTATTTAAAAAAGGAGCTGAAAATGTTTTCCTCCTTCTAAGACAAAGCTTTTTAGGTGCTGTTCTATGTCTAACTTTGATTCTTGAAACATCTGACCTGTCACTTGACACAGTACCTGCTTCGCTGTCCTTGTTCCTTCATTTGTGTAATGTGCTGTTGCAAAAATAAGATTCCTTGTTCCAGAGACCGAAAAGGAAACTGATACAAGATTTTAACACATCTCTTAGAAAAGTTTTTTCCTGAGAGATTTAGTACCAGTCCCACAACATTTCAAGGACTTTACCTAGCTGTCAAATACGACACAGATTTTAGATGTTCAGATATGTAGTAAGCATTCATTTCCTTAGGGATATGATGCTATTTCCGGCAACTAAAGGAGAAGTTTATTCTTGAAAATAGGAAAAATTAGAGAAGAAAGTTGCAAACTAACAGATAAATGCAGTCTGATCACATTCACCCTGGGTGAATTGGCCCAGTGTGAAGTAAACATTCTCAGTCACTTCCCCTGTAAGCAGTCCTCAGGCCGTAGTTTTCTTATCAACCCAAGCTGACAAGGTTGATCCAAATGAAAAAGAGAAATGTTTTTGTTTAAATTGATTTGGTTTGCAGGGAGGCCAGATGTTTGGTCTTGTTGGCTGTTGTGGCTATGTGAGCATTACTGTAGATGCGGAGGAGGTGCCGTCTCATTGAGTAGCATTACAAAGTTGGATTGACTTCAGCCAAAGCAAACTGGGATGAATGGTCTTGGAGCCATGTAAGCAGTGAGCAAGAACTTAGGATCAGAACTGAGATTTGCTAACGGTGTCCTGTGTGCCTTGAGCTGCATGCTTTTCCTTTGCAAAGGTTCAGTGATGTTTTTTTTTTTTGGGTTTTTTTTTTTTTTTTTTTGCATTGTCTCTTTACTGCCCAGAATTCAAGTCCTCTGTGGTAGTAAGAGACATTGACCATGTTTCTGTGCTGCAGCACCCAGTATATACAGCAAATCTTGAGCGGAGCTGTTAGATATGAAGGTTCTACTATATTTTCAGCATGAAAACGCATCTAAACTGGTTCTTCTGTCATATGTGGTAAGTGTCCTGTGGTAGTAACACTCCCCACTTTGATGTGATGATACCAGCTCATTCTGCTACAGCAAGGTATGCCAGGTGTAGTACATATCTGTGCATTAACTGCATTCAGTATTGTGACTTCGTTAACTTCACTTTCTGAGGAGCATTGTCTTAATAAGTCAGTGTACTTGGAATATAATGAAAAGCAGGTCAATTTAATTACTCCTTTATGGTTATATTTAGTAGTTTTTTAAATGTGAGCATAGAACAGATTTTTTTTTTTGCTTACTAAATACTTTTCCAGATGTCTTTGCTTCAACTGAGTTAAAAAAAAATACAGGAACTTAAAAAAATTTAAAGTATTCAGCACCATTTAGAGCTTCAGTAACCATAGGTGAAAATTACTAAATCTAGATAATCTGCAATAGGTCAGAATATTTTTAATTCTTTTTATGGTCTGTGGTGGAGCAGTCAGCCTTGGAAAGCCCAATAGTTTTAATGGACAATGTCGAGTTGGAAAGGTGGAAAAGAAGACAGACTGTCATAGGCTTAGGAAGTCTTTGGTGGAAACAGGCTGAAACATCTGACCATACATTTTGCTTAGACTTGTGGCAGATGATGCAACTGGATGTTATTAAGGTTGTACTAAGATTTAGTTCCACAGTTAGTGATGAACGAATGGTACATCAGCATAAAACTATACCGTCAAGACTTTTTTACAGAGGGAGCAGATGAGAATGGTGTGATTATTCCACTTTTGCAAGGTAAAGGTGGTTGAAAGGGAGTTAATGGTGAGTGTACATCATCTGCCGAGAGAGGAGGGACTCTCAGATACTGGGAGGAGGATGATCTGTAAGTACACTGGTGACTGGCCACAAGAGGACACCATTTCCAAGGACAGCATACGGTTTCACGGGTATTAGGTGACCTTCTGTTTCTGAAAGCTGTTAGTCTTCTAACTCTTTAAGTTTTCACAAATTCTGAAATTAAATTGCTTTTGCGTAGTACCGTACATGTAAACATTTAGGGTTCAGTTTAAATGTCTTCTGAAGATTTCAACTGGATTATTTAAATGGAAACTTGAAATTCATTGTGAGTGAATGTAACATGAATGCTTGTTCCAGATTACTTAAAAAAAAAAAAAAATCAACCCAGCCAAAAAGCAGAGAGGCCTAACTTAGAAAATAAATAAAGCAGAAAATAATTTTTAAGTTCTTAAAAAACATGTGTGAGATTACCATCTTTACCAATGCCACATTGTTGTCTATATACACATAAACTAAGGAAATAATAAATAGAAGAGATACACTGTGCTGTGTTGTCCCCTGAAATAAGCTGACACATCTTTGTTTCAGTCAATATGATGGTACCTCTGGAAAATAGACAGTCATTCATTTCTGCAATTAAAGTCAGTGGTGTACGCTTACAATTCATGTACGGAATATGAAATTGAAGGCCAGATTCTGAAATGTTGTCTGCAGTAAAGGTGAATGCAATGGCATTGGGTTTTGTTTTTAAGACTTCTAGAAAAAATGCTTCATGACTCCTTTCCTTAAGAAAACGTTATCAAAACAAACTCAAAGCTTTAAATTCTAGTTTACCTATGGATTCGGAATAGGAGATCTGTCACTACTTCCTGCTAGACATGAGGTTCTTTGTAGCGAGTGAAAGGCTGTGCTCCAGGACACATAATGCCCACTGCTTTGCTTTTGAATTCAGCTGTACCGTCTGATAATGCTGTAAAACTGTATGTTCTGTTTTATGACTTTAAATTTAGAGATTTGGTTTTCTTCCATGTAAATGCGTATTTCCTCAACTTGGTCCAACATACATTGAGTTGTGTTTGATTTCTATTTCATCTTCATGTTTTCATGGATGCCATTATAATATAAAAGAATGTAAACAGGATTTGAAAGGAGAAGTAATTTGGAAGCAGAATAATTTTGACATTGTCAGAACATATTTTCCTTTTTGTCTCCACAATGAACCTTCCAACTAAAAACAACTGGATTTTGTGAAGAGTTACGTTCTAACAACTGTATCTTGTGATGCTATAGTTCTAGCACAGTATTTCTCTCTAACTTGCTCTATTTTCTGCTTCAAGCCTATCGTATTTGATGTTAGGAGTGTGTAAAAATGTCCAAAGCACAAGTCAATTGAAAACAAGATTGATAAAATAGGATCTGGGGGGATTTCTAGAAAAAAATGATCTAATATTAAGTGGGGAGAAAGAAAAGCATTCCCTGAGGTTCACTGTGCAACAAAAATACGTTGTCGTGTATATCGTTGCCCACTGCATAAATGAGTGATCAGTGATCAGTTAATCTGAAAACTCAGTGTTCATATACTGTGATTTGTACTGGGAGATTTTGGATTGCCTTAGCAATGTGCAGTGGAAATTATACCACTCGGGAAAGATGCTTCCTGAGCACGTTTTCTTTTTATGGTATTTATTTTGGTTGGGTTTTTTTTTTTTTTTTTTTTTAAATCAAGGAATGTCTATGTGTATGTGTTCTTCCTTGAGGAATGCTGATATTCTTTCTTCCTGTTGAAGATGGTTAGATTGCCTACCACGGTGTTCCTTTGGTCAGATGGGTAATAAAATTACTACTTTGAAACAATTTCTTTAGCTAGTTGTGAGTTGTTCATATATGCAAGTTTGGGCCTCAAGTGTTAAAAGTAAGAATAGCTTCTATGAATTCTTTGGAGAGTTGAAGATTTCAACAACTTGAAAACGTATGTTTCTGTCTCTTTCAGTTCCTCTTCTAGCCTTTTCCTCCTGTATCCAGAAGAACTGAGAGCCCAGAAACTGCTAATGCTGATGTTTGATTTAATGTGTACCATTTGCCTCATTTGAGCGATAGGCTGTACTAACTGTGCTGGCAAGTCTTAGCAATGGCATACACAGAGTTTACTTAGCACCTGGGCAACTGTCCAGAAGAAATTCACAGTGAAGATCAGTGTCCTATCCCTTTTGATAGAGATGAGACAGAACTTAGCAAGAAGAAACAGTTATTTTTTTAATGACATGGAATTTACGCAGTTGTGTAGCTCCTTTAATGCGTGTTTGAAGACAGGCAACGAGGTCAATGCTGTACACTAAGACCATGAAGTCTTATGGGTATATCTGTTCTTTGGTCACTGAATCTCCTGATCATGGATGATCTGAGCCACTTAACAGTGGATAAGTCATATAAGCTGCATGACTGATTTTGTTCACAGACTCATTTTGAGGGTTCAATCCAGAAGTGCAGATCCTCTTCATGAAAAGGTAACTTACTGTTCTTGATGTTTCTGCAGGTAAAGACAGTTCATGATAACAAGGGGGAAAATGCACAACTTGCAGCAGATAAAGGACATTCTTTTATCTGTCGTATTAAATAGTTATTGGTGGAGTGTATTATTTCAGCTACTGTAATAAGTCCTGAAATGGGTTCAGCAGGCCAAGAAGTATTTATTCCTATTGGGGCCGGGTGGGAGGGGGGAGCACACACACGACTTAATTTACTACATCAGTTCAACGAATAGAGTGAAAAAGCATGGCAAATTAAGGTAGAAGGTCTGAAAGCATTCAGTTCTCTTTTCCATTCTGCATGGATTTCTTAAAAGTCTAATCCAAAATTTCATTGAGTGGGATAAATATGAAGCTGTTATTAAAGAAAGTTTTGTGCTAGCTGCTATACCATTTCATTATTGCCTTAAATTTTAAGTGAGATTAACCGACAGATGCGTATGTATGCTTTGAAGCTCTGATTTCTGCTCGGTGTGGGATTTTCTGTGACATTTTCTCTTTTCAATATTGTTTTGTTAATAAAAATCGTTTTAATAGAATCTTTAAATTAGCTGGTTATTTTTTAGGGACCTGACTTTGTAGTAGTTATTTTAACTTGCACGGTTTTAATTTCTTTATCAGTGAAATAAAATGTTTTGGATTTGCAGTTAGGAGTAATTGCCTTAGATGTAGCAAAACCACAGAATTTTGAAGTTCGTCATCCTCCCTCTTCCTGTCATTAGTATAAAATCAGGACTCTGATAGTAAACCATCAACTCTTTTCTTGTCCTTACCCATGGTTAAAATTATCCACTCATTTCCAGTGTACTGAAGAACTTATTCCTATACCTAGCTGGACTGCTTCTGTGGAAGCAATATGGGAGGTGACATTTTGGAATGTTACGTGTCCATTGTTTGAAGTGGAGCTGTAGCTTATTGCAGCTGATGTTAGTGGATACCGTTCCAGGAATTTTCCCATCTGATTCTAGCTACAATAGATGAATTATTTTCTCCACCTTTTGTTTCATTGCCCTTTCTGAATCACAGTGCCTTCATGCAGAGAAGGTCTGTTGCATTGCCTATTCTTAAACAGTTACTGTTGTAAAGCCATTTCATGTCTTTGTTTTGTATATTGCTATTGGTTGATTTTATAATTGATTTTAAAATCTACTTAGGTAGATTTTACTTAGGTTCTGAATGTGGATTACTAGCCTTTACGTACAACCAGTTCAAACTGACTCTCCTCCATAAATCTATGATCCAGAAGCATTTGTTTTTCAAAGGTTAGTGCATCTATCATATTGTCCTTGCTATCATTCCTTTAATGTGTAAGTACTTGATGCTAGAGGTGTGAGTGATTGGTTCTATCATAAAATAACTTAGGCTGTAAGGGGGCTGCGCCTGTCAAATCCTCTGCTTGCCCTGCCTTCATTCCTATGTTTCCTTAAAAGAGAATCATAGTTACTTGAAATCTACTGATGGAATTCCTCTGTGTGCTTCAATGTCTCCAGTGTCCTTGCAATGCTATCACTGTTCTCTAAGGGTAGTAGACTACAGAATACAGTACAGGGTTGATTTTATATTTTCTCTGTCGGTAATATCACTCAATTTTATATATAGTCATGTTCCATCAGATTACTTACCTAGGTTTTTTTTGTTGTTGTTTGTTTTGTTTTTTGATTTTTTTTTAAGTTTCTTTCCTTTTGTTCACCAGGTAAACCATCATCCCTCTTTGGTCTGTAGTAATTACTTAGTAGAGAACAAAATCCCTTTTTGCTGACAACAAAGAGCTTTTTCTTCTGAAAAATAAAAGGCTTGTTCTGTGATTCAATTATGGTACTTCCTTCTAGTTACATCTTTTTATAATCAGTTTCCATAGTTTGATCTGTTAAAACTTCTTCTTTGCTGTTGTTGTGGGTTGACCCGAGTAAGTAGCTAAGCCCCACACAGCTGCTTGCTCACTCCCCCTGCAGTGGAATGGGGGAGAGAATCAGGAAAGTATAAGTGCGAAAAGTTGTGGGTTCAGATAAAGACAGTTTAATAGGTAAAGCAAGGCTATGCAGGCAAGCAAAGCAAAATGAGGAATTCATTCACTGCTTCCTATTGGCAGGCAGATGCTTAGCCATTTCCAGGAAAGCAGGGCTCCATCACGGTAATAGCTACCAGGGAAGGCAAACACCCTGACTCCAAATGTTCCCTCTTCCTCCTTCTTTTCCCAGCTTGTATTGTTGAGCACGATGTCTTATGGTGTGGAATATCCCTTTGGTCAGCTGGGGACACCTGTCCCTACGGTGTCCTCTCCCAGCTTTTTGTGCTCCCCAAACCTACTTGCTCATAGGACGTTGTGAGGAACGTGAAGGACTTTGATGTTGTGCAGATACTGTTCAGCGACAGCTTAAACATGGGTGTGTTATCAACGCTATTTTCATCCAGTCGAAAACATAACATCCTATGAGCTGCTATGGAGAAAATTAATTTTTCCTAGCCAAAACCAGTAAATCTATCTTGACAAAGGATGACTGGTCATTCCCTGTTTTGTTGTTTAATTTTACTCCTTTTGCTTTTTCAGTCTCTTTGTTCAGAACAGTGGTTAGTCTCCAGTATCTTTATTTCAAGAAGTTTTCTTTGGGTTTTGGGATTCTGCTGTTTCTGAACTTCAGCTGTTTTTTTGTGAACTGATTAATAGGCTTTTGTGTCACTCAGTCAGCATTAACTCTGGCTCACTGAGCTCATGTACTTCAGATACTGCAGCTTAATCTTTCTGAAGGACACGAGAGCACTGCTAAAATAAATGAGGTGAACAGGCAGTTCACTATCTACTCCCCTTTCCAGGGAAAAAGGAAATCATGTAACTAAAATTCACCTTTTGGAGGAAAGATTTTATTTCACAAGATCCACAAGATCTCACAACAAAACAAAACAAACTAGTAATTCCTAAAATTTGTCTTTGTGCTGCTTATTCTAAGCATTGGGATATTTGTATTATTTAATAAAACAAAAAGCCTGAGTAACAGCTAGATTGTAAACATCTTTTATCTAATCTTAAAGAATGAATCAACACATATGGAAAGATTTTCTGGATCATGCCTGGAAAAAACAGCTGTCTATACTTAGTCTGCATAGAAGCACAGACTCAATTTCTATAGCAGCTTGAAAAATTACAGGAGGTTTAGTAAAAGAGAAACAGATTTTTTTTTTTTTTTGTTCCAAGATCTGTGAATAACCATGTGGGTTAATGCTGTTGGAGCTCTCAACAGGAAAGTGGCAAGTCCGTATCTCACGAAATTAAGTACAGCAGTTGTAGGTTTACTGAAAGTTGCTTTGACATGGCCAGAAAGAGGTCAAAAGGAAGATGAACACAATAGAGAAGGGTTGAGCCAGAAGTTCTGTAGAGACAAAAATGAAGCTTGCTGATTTTTGGATTATCTTTTCATATCATTAGAACAGATGTTAAGTAGGAGAAAATTTTCATATTGGAGGTTGAAAGTTTACAATGTTTAAGGATATTAAGCTCTTATAATAGTTACTACCTATTCTGACTAAATGCTTTACTGGTCATTCTAGATTTTTGTGGAAGTAATACCTTGCAGTTCTAATTCTCCTTTACACTCCTTCACTCTCTTCTTTGTACTCAATATCCTTGCAGCAAAATGATTTATTAGGGAGAAAATGTATTCTGGATTTTAGTGAGGTGGTATTTTAGATAATTAAATCAGAACTATGCAGTGCTTTCCTGTTAGTTAGTTTCCAGTTAGTTATTTTTTAAATTGCTTTTGCATATCTTATCAGATCAATAACCAGTGTCAACATCTTGTGTTGCTTTTCCTGCTTTTTAGTCTTCTGGTCACTCGGTGCCATGATCTGGAAGGCACAGCAAGAAGTGCAGAAGGTAAAAAATGGCACAGCATAAAAAGAGCAGAGGTTTCAGTAGTTGTTGTCCCTGTATTTGCATTATGGCTTGGCAGAGCTCAGAGATGTTAGTTCACTGCCTTTGGTGACTGAAACATCAAGCATCCTGCTTTCCTGAAAGCTGTGCTACCAACAGAAAAGTTGAGAAGTAGTTTGTCAACATTTATTAGCCTGAGTAAAATGGTACCTGGTGTGGTCTTAGAATCGCTGCACCGCACAGCAGAGCAGTTATCCCTGTGATAATGGGATAGTTGAGGTTGTCCTGTTCCATGAGTCCCAGTAATGAGCACTCTGCTGGTTAGGAACATGCCAAGAGTTTCGTCAAGTACTCAGTCCGGCAAGTCTCTTAATGTCAAAGTATTTTCTCTAATAATAATAAAAAAAGAATCATCAATACATTCAAGCATATGCATTAGGTAGCTGTGGAAGAAAGAGACTGAGATAAAAGGCAGTAATTAAAAATTAAATTATGTTTCAAAGTTAAATGTTAGGAGCCATTCATTGGGACATGATCGTGGGTAACCTGTGATTTCCAAAGCACATGACCTCAGATATTTAAGGATACATAATTAAATCTGTTTATATTAATGAATGGTTTACTTGAGGGAGACAGAACTGAACAGCTTTCAGATCATCTCAGCGTAAGTGGAAGTCAGTAGTTTACTACTGCATCAGACTGTGCACACTGGCTTTTCAAGTATTTGTGTTCAGTTGTTCTCCCTTCTTCTGTAGATCCAAGAAAAATAATGAAAACAGGCTGTTTCTAACCAAAGGACTGTCATAATTCACAGAAAAATGTTCTGAAAGTTTCTTGTTACTTTAGACGGACAGTAGATGAAATTGGTTATGGACTCACTGGCGTTAAACACGGCTAGTTTAGTGAAAAAGAGGGAAAATAACAAATATGGATGTTGGAATTATCGCTTTTGGAAGTGTTACATAAACTTAGAAAGATTAGAAAAAAAACTATGGTTCTATTATACTCTCTGCTAGAGCTCTTGATTTCCAAAAGTAATGCCCCAGATGCACAAGATTTCAGGATCTGTGTTGTCAGTTACACTGTTTGATAAGATGGAGAGATTCTCACCTAACAGAGATCAGCCTATGTGATTGTCCTTACTTTCTTTGAGTCCTTTTTTTACCAAATAAATTAGTAAAACCTTCATTTTGTTAGCAGTATGAGTAATTTGGACAGCTAATGTGTTTAATAAGGACATGCTGTTTTAGCAAAGGCATATTTATTTTGAAAACTAGCAGAGGAGACTTCTCATTTATTAAGTTGTACTTCTAATTTCAAAGCCAGTGTAGGCAGTGGCTCTTGTTTTACTGGAATATACCAAATGGCATGTCTGCTCTCTTGAAAAATGGAATAGGCGTGTCCCACATTTACTTGTATCACAAATTACAGCTGCTTGCTATCTTCTTTGCAGTATTAGCTTCTACAGATGACTTTAATTCAACAGTTGCCTGATCAGAAGCTTTGTTTTATGTTTGGAGACCTTGTCAAGTAAATTGCTGTTTCTCAGCATCATCAGATCATTTATACAGGAAATCTTTTAAGTTCTTTGCACAGAGCTTTCAAAGCACCAGAATAAAAGCAAAACCCCTCAAAATGCATGATTTGCTTGTACAGTTGTGACAATCTCAATATATCTTTGTGGAGGCGATTTCTATCAGAACACTGATGAATGTAATGCTGAGTTTTGGTTCTTTCTCATATTCTTTGTCACAAAGTGACTTCCACTGGCTTTTTGCTACTTTTTGAACTGTCACCAGGGGCTTTCAAAATATGCAAAATTCTTGGAGGCATTATTGCAAGCAGTTTTGCAATCTAGAGATCAACATTGTTGCATTCTTGAGCTGTATTCTCTGTTATTCTATATTTTTCCCCATTAGGAAATTGAACTTTGAGAGAAGATGTCAAAAATTAAATCCAGAATCAACAAGTAAGGGTACCTAAGGATAACGTGCTGTGTGTATGCTTAGGCAGTTAAGTAGAGAGAGATGACTTTCAGGTCACTCACCTCATACCTTCAATAACTGTAGCAAGTAATGGCAAAAGAAATTGTAAAAAAACTTGTTGCAAAACTAAGGAGGTCAATAAGTAGCTTTTGTTTACAAATGAAAACATATTATTCCATCAGAAATTATATATATATATATATATTTTTTTTACCTTTCAGAAAGGTTAATGCCATTGGGGAATACAAAAAGCAAAAACTGCAGCACTTTGCTTTTGTAAATTAATTTCTGTATTTCCTGTGCTGAGATGTGTTCCTTTAAAACATACATAGGCCCAGTCAGATTCTGAGCGTGCAGACTTGATATAGATGAGTACAAAATACACATTTGAAATTAGGAATGTACACTTAGGCAGAAATTTACCAGTCTAGAATATGTACATGAGAATTGATGGTAAAAAAATTCAAACCACTAATGTTTTCAGGATAATGAAAAATGTATTATGACATAATGTATTGTTCAGCCTGCAATGGCTGAATTTAAGCATACTTCTTTATTATGTATGTGGATGTTTTTGTACAAGGATAAGCCCACTCCACAACAAAGACATCAATAAATAAAGTGTGTATGTGGTGGTGTGAATTCTGCTTTTCCCTTTCTGTACGCACAACAGGGAGAATAATCCAGAATATTTACTGCTTGATTTGTAAGCTCTTTGGAAATAAGCTAAGGTGGACTAGTCCCTGCCCAAATGAGAGATGACTTGAGTATTGTAGGACTGTGACTCTGTCATCGGAGTTTGTGATGTGGCACAACAGTCCACAGTCTATAAACCTGCATATTTTCATTCATATGTGTGATAATAATCTTAAGCTTTTTTATAATGAGAAAATATCTGGATTCAGCACACATACCCTGAGTTTCCACTGTTCAATGTTACACAAATTCAGCAGAAACCAGTAAGTAGGCTAGTTGCCTATAAGGCTGGTTTAAAAGTTTAATTTATTATTTATTTTTAAATACTCGAGTCACTAAGAATTGAATAGTGAGGAACAATTGGAGGTGATGAACCTCTGGATATGTTGGTTATGTCATGTGGTTTTAGAATATGCCACTTTGGTGCAGAAATTACAGCATCTGATTCCTGTGATTGTGAGGATTCTTCTACCTCACATGCAGCCTTTCAACATGAGACCAGCAAGAGATGCTTGTTTTCTTTTTGATAAGTTGACGTTTACCATGATAAACCAACAAAATGAAGCGAAGCAGGGTGTTCAACTCATAGCGAGTCCTTGTATTTTTTAATTTGTTTCCTATGTATGGGAATTGTTCACGAAAAATGCATAAGCACTAAGCTAGTATATTTTTCTTCTTATTGGTTTGAGACTTGGTTAAACATGGCTAATATTCTGCACACAGTTATTATTTTTCTTTAGTATTTTTCTTTTCCACAGAAAAAAGGAATACATTTCTCATTGCTCTATCATTCATTTGTATAAATGAATAGTATTTTAAAATGTTTTAAGAACAATTTGCATGCAATAGCAGAACTTCAAAGAGTATTACGGAAGCAACGCTGAGCCGTGCTGAGCAATTTCTCCTTGATGTAGACAGAAATACTTGATTCCTCACTGATAATTTAGACACAGCACACAAAAGTGCTAGCTTTTCACTCTGTTATTGGAATGACATCCTGTTGAAAGATTTCTGTAACAAAATATTAATTTTTAGTTTAATTGTATTAAACTATATTCAGAGAAATCAAATGACCGTCTAACGTATCAAAAGGAGGACATAATTAACTAACTGAAATAGTACATTTTAGTGATTGACAGTGTGATTTTTAAGAAGAACTTAATCTGATTTTTGTCTGAACTATCTTTTAATTTTATGGTAGGGAAAGATGATATCTTGGGATGATACAAGCATCATTAGATGTTAGAAGATGATTTTAGTAGTTTTGACCTAAAACTAACTTAGAACTATTTCAATTTATGCACTCACATGCTGTGTTTCAGGTCATTAGTCAGCATCATTTTGAGCTGAATCGGAAATCAGAGCTAAATCAGAACAAAGTGAAATATATGGTTTCCAGCAGTCTTGCTATGATAATTTTCTCCTTTTATTCTTTTCCTGCAATGAGAAAATAGTCATTTTACTCCGTAGATTGTACAAGATGAAAATTTTGTTACTGAGATGTAAGGTAGACTGACCTGGTCATTTTACCTGGAACCTTGAAATGCAGCAGGTGAGATTTGGTTCTAGCACACTTTTAGCCCTAGTGAAGGCCCTTCTATGCCCTTCTGCACCAGTTTTCAGAGTTAAGGCATCTCCTGCTCCCAATTGCAAGTGCGTGGCAGCTTGGAGAACAAGAACCTTAATATGCTTTCTTCCTTTCGTTTCTTCATCATTAAATTAGATTTTGTCATTTTTGCCTTGATGATACAATACTTGCTTGGTTTGCCTTGGTATGACATTATGCTGTATTTAGCTGTTTCCAGTTTCTGTGATTTTCTGTGTTTCCTTTAGATTAAAATTACAGATAATGGAAGCGATTTTTATGAAGTTAGTTTCAAAGTTAAGATAATGCAAATGCCAGTTTTAAAATTAAGATAAAGCAAATGCCTTGAAATCAGTGAAATATAACTTTCTATTATCAGTACTAACTAGGCCTCTTAGCAGGCTCGAGATCAAATATGCCAGGTGCTGCTCAGACATACATATATGTATTTCATCAAAATAAAATCGAAGGTAAGAATACTTTTTTTTTCTTTCTGTCAGGTCCATATGGGTCCTTACATAATACAGATTCCCCATCAACTTCAAGAAGGTTGATCTCATTTTGTTATTTTGCTTTTCCAGCAATGTAAATTATATGCTTCTATAAAATAGTAGAATACAGAAATATAATTAAGTAAAATTGAAAAATGTTAGTTTTTACATGCATATTGATCGAACCTGCCTCAGATTAATAATTTTTAACCTATTTGTCATAGAATTCTTGTTCAAAATGGTCTAGTTAAACAGGATGTCAGTGTGTCTGTTACAAATGGTTCTGCATCTGTCTCGTTTGTACCTTGACAGTAGTAAATTTATGGGAAACTAATACAGTCTGTCTCCAGGCTGCATGACAGAAGCCATATAAACATACATTGCCTGTTTGTAGTTTAGGTGGAAACGCAGTGCCTATCTTTTCTTAGAACAGTGAATAATGTTTCTTCTACAGATCATTCAAAAAGAACTAGAAAGGGAGTCTGAATTTCATGAGTGTCATATTTGTACCTGCCACTGATTCTGTGCCAATGGAGCACCCTAACTAATGCTGATGATGCACAGAGAGTATATGAGGTTTTTGGCTGGCTTTTTCCTCTTCTTGAGGAATTTGATGTATAAATGAGTTCTGCGTTTGGGAGAAGCTGTAATAGGCAGTGACTATCATGCTTCTGTTTTTCATAAGCTCTGGGTAACTTTTGTCTATGTAATAGCTTGTCTTGAAGAGCAGAGTATTGTATTTTTCAGTAATGTGTTTACTGCCAGTTTTTAAAAAACCTTTGATGTTTCATAAATATATATGTGTTAGGTACTAGTTTGTTTAGATGATCTATCTGCATTATTGCATAATGTTTCACCCTCAAATAATTTAAATGTCCTTGTTTTATATCAGAGATTTTCTTCGGACTAGGATCACTAATTAGTTTTGCCTTCTGCCATTATGGAGTGTGTCTGCCCTAATGTCATTGTTTGGATTAGGACTGTGATTTTCGGGAAGCAAATCTCATAGCTGTCTCCAGTTGATGTTCCTTGTTTCAGCCCAGCTGTGCATAGCAGTCTCAGGACAGATGACCTGATAGAGGCTGAAGTGAGTTACATCCACTTCTGGACAGTCAGGCTCTTGGGCCAGACAAGACCAAGGCTGAAGTGTAGTTGCCTGAAATACAGGAGGTGTGGATTGTTTTACTGTACAGATTCGCTGCAGTACTTGTTAAAGTAGTATGCGGAGTGTGTACAGCTCAAACCTGATGATATTGAAGTCACAGGAGGCTTATTAATGCCCATGACTTTGGTGATCTCGGGAGATTAATTTTTATAGCACCATTTCATTCAGAAGACAAACTTATCAAGATCAGATCTAGCAAGTATCATTGTGTGTTGGTTGCATTTACATACCCAGCGTAACTGCTTTGTTGCAGTTCGGTGCTTCTGCCTCCAAATAATTAACTAATTAATTTTTAAGGAACTCATTTTTAAGTCCAGGGAAAATGTAGGCCCCCTCCAGAAGGGAACAGGTGTCCTGGTTACCCAGGACACGGAGAAGGCTGAGGTTCTCAATGACTTTTTTGCCTCAGTCTTCACCAACAAGAGTTCCTGTCCCACCACCCAAGCTGTAGAAGGTGCAAGCAGGGACTGCGAGAATGAAGAACTGCCCATTGTACTTGAAGAGCAGGTTCGGGATCATCTGAGGAAACTGAAGGTGCACAAGTCCATGGGTGCTGATGAGATCCATCCGTGGGTCCTGAGGGAACTGGCGGATGAAGTTGCCAAGCCACTAGCTATCGTATTTGAGAAGTCGTGGCGGTCTGGTAAGGTCCCCGATGACTGGAAGAGAGGGAACATAACCCCAATTTTTAAAAAGGGGAATAAGGAAGACCCAGGTAACTACAGGCCGGTCAGCGTCACCTCTGTGCCTGGCAAGGTCATGGAGCAGACTCTCCTGGAAACCATGCTAAGGCACATGGAGAGCAAGGAGGTGGTTGGTGACAGCCAACATGGCTTCACCAAGGGCAGATGGTGCCTGACCAATTTGGTGGCCTTCTATGACGGGGTAACAGCATCGGTGGACAAGGGACGAGCAACATCTACCTGGACTTGTGCAAAGCTTTCGACTCTGTCCCACACAACATCCTTCTCTCTAAACTAGAGAGGCATGGGTTTGATGGACGGACCACTTGGTGGATAAGGAGTTGGCTGGATGGCCACACTCAGAGAGTGGTGGTTAACAACTCAATGTCCATGTGGAGACTGGTCACAAGTGACGTCCCTCCGGGGTCCATGCTGGGCCCAGCCCTGTTCAACATCTTTGTCGGCAATATGGACAGTGGGATAGAGTGCACCCTCAGCAAGTTCGCTGACGACACCAAGTTGTGTGGTGCCGTCGACACGCTGGAAGGGAGGGATGCCATCCAGAGGGACCTTGACAGGCTGGAGAGGTGGGCCCGTGCCAACCTCATGAAGTTCAAGCAGGCCAAGTGCAAGGTCCTGCACCTGGGTCATGGCAATCCCAGGCACAAATACAGGCTGGGCGAGGAATGGATTGAGAGCAGCCCTGAGGAGAAGGACTTGGGAGTGCTGGTGGATGAGAAGCTTAACATGAGCCGGCAATGCGCCCTTGTGGCCCAGAAGGCCAACCGCATCCTGGGCTGCATCAAGAGAAGCGTGGCCAGCAGGTTGAGGGAGGTGATTCTCCCCCTCTACTCTGCCCTGGTGAGACCCCACCTGGAGTACTGTGTCCAGTTGTGGAGCCCCCAACACAAGAAGGACATGGATCAGTTGGAGAAGGTCCAGAGGAGGGCCACAAAGATGATAAAAGGGTTGGAGCACCTCTCTTATGAGGACAGGCTGAGAGAGTTGGGGCTGTTCAGCCTGGAGAAGAGGAGGCTCCGGGGCGACCTGATAGCGGTCTTCCAGTACCTGAAGGGGGCCTACAAGAAAGATGGGGAAAGGTTGTTTAGTAGGGCCTGTTGCGATAGGACGAGAGGTAATGGTTTTAAAATAGAGGGGGGTAGATTTAGATTAGAAATTAGGAAAAAATATTTTATGAGTTATAGAACACTGGCACAGGTTGCCCAGAAAGGTGGTGGAGGCCCCATCTCTGGAAACGTTCAAGGCCAGGCTGGATGAGGCTCTGAGCAACCTGATCTAGTTGGGGATGTCCCTGCTCCTTGCAGGGGGGTTGGACTAGATGACCTTTGAAGGTCCCTTCCAACCCTAACCATTCTATGATTCTACGATTCTATGATTAACTGTGAATTTATTTTTCTTTATGAACTCTTTGCGTGTCATGTTTATTTTTTTTTTTTAATTTTGTTTTGTTTTAGGCTGCAGCATGTTGAATTTGGTAGCACTGATGCCAACAGAAGTCTTCTATGACTGGGAATACATCATCATTTATTTTCTTTGCCATCTCCTTTGTCCTTCAATGGCACCTTAAACTTAGTTCTTAATAGTTAGGAGTTAAAAACATTTGTAGTAAGGAAGCAGGAACGGTGCGTGGCTGAAATAACACTTCCTGTCATAGAGGCTGTTCTGCTTTGTCTAAGCTGGACAGGTGCTCTTTGCCCAGCTTCAGCTGAGAGTCATGATTAATCTATGAACAGCAAAGATCATCCTACACAGAAACTCATAAATACATAAAATAACTATTTAAGACTACATGATTCAGCACTGTTGCAGATGAGAAATAGTTATGGACAATAATAAGCCTAGGGAAGTGAATGATACTGTGTTCTTTATACAGGACATAACAAAAATCTGTAAATTCAATAAAGCTTTCCAGGAATTCTGCTGTGTGCTTGGGCCATGATACAAATCATATCTTTTAAACTTTTTTCATGTGGCTAAACTGACTTGGACTTGGTTAATCATGCAAGTAAAATAGAGGATGTGTGAAATTGTTTTGAGTCTTTATTCTCAGCCCAAGGCCTTCGACTGTGTAACTAGTGACTGGTGAAGTGAAAGGTAGTACTAGTAAAACAGATATTTAGCTTATATAGTCTTATAATCCAACAGCTGTAGTATTTTTCCTTTTTAAAAAAATGTTAATAACTTGCCAACAAACTGAAGAATTAGGACAGTTCTTAAGTAGCTGTCAAATGCTGTAGATATATTAGTTAACCAAGGATACAAATGAGTGCAGAAGACCTTCATATTTAAATGTTATCAAGGCAAGGTTCAGTGGAATGCCATGGTACATCAGTTTGCTGTTTTATTTAGGGGTTCCTAATGTACCTACAGAAATAAGGTGTTATCACAGAGCAAGTTACATTCTACCTCTTGCTTCAGATTGAGAAAGCTGCAAGTTTAAATGAAAGCCATTTGATTTATCTCCTTTTTGCCTAAAGCTCCTTAAGACTGACAACTATATAATGAAAGGATAGACATGTGGAAAAAAATTCAAATTTATAGTTTATTCTGTGGAATTCCTGTTGTCACTCATAAAATGAAATTGAAACACTGCTTTTTAATTAGTGTATTCTGATGTATATAAAACTTATTTTCTTTTGCCAGTCCACCAAAGAAAACTGGTGAATTCTTAAAACTCTTAGAATGCTTTCATAATTAACCTCATGTTATGATGAGGACTAGCATTGTGGAGCTGTATTTGAAGACAGGTCCATGGCATAATATGTCATCATAGTGTGTGTTTACAAAACCAAGAGATATTAAACTGGTGAGATTGCACTTAAATATGGGGCTGTTTAAAATTGTGTTTTTTAAACTGTGACATTCGATCTATTTTAAAAAAAAAAGGCACTGAGATAAGTGCCAGATAAATTAGTCCTTAAAATTATGTTTTATACTTCACTGCCCACTTAATATGTTTTTAAGTAGGCATTTGTTCTGTATTTGGTAAGACAGTAACTGAAATAAACAATGAAAAATTTATTTGTGTTACTTTACATCCTTGAGATAGCAGTGCAAGCAATCTGAAATACCTTCCTAAGTGGAATAAGGTTCAACTATGTGAGGAAATTGTGGCAGTGCTGAGAAACTGGGTCTTTTGAGATTTAAGCATTGCATGAAACAATTAGTTTTTAATTATTTCTTATAATACTGGTAGAGCTATATGAATTCAGCAATTAAAAGGGAAACCATTCTTCCCTTTATCTATTTTCTTGCATTAACTTTTCTTGAAAATGATAAATTATGATTCCAGTCAAACCTAAAAACATTGATTTCCACTGGATTCTCCATTTTATGTTATCATTCATCCTTTCTGTTATCCTTTCTCTTCAGTTTTGGACAATTTTTTAAATAGTCCTGAAGCATTTTACTGCAACATTGCAAGACTCATCTATATCCTTTTTTTTATCTCATTAAAGCAAACCACCGCCAACAAAAAAGGTCAACTTAGAATACAAACAAAACCCTATAATAATGTTTTACACTAATGTATGTTGTAAATTTATAAAGATGTAGTATAGCTTGGATTTGTTTTGAAATACTTTAGGTAAGAGTTGAAATAAGCATATCTGCCAAGGAGATAAAGTGGCCAGATGGACCTTGTAGTTTTACAGCAGGGTCACAAGGCAGGGATGGAACACTTGGAATCCAAGATTGAGAGATGGATAATATGCGAAAAATCTGAAGTTACAGTTGCATGTAAGAGCTTCTTAGAATGATTTGTTGCCTTGAGCTACAGCTGGTAGAACTTCAGGTTTGCTTCCTGTAAGTTATATAAAAGTGTAATTGAAATTATGAAACATTTACAAATGAACCAGTCTAGTAAGGAGAGAAATAAAGAAATGGAATCACATACTGTTTTTTTTCTCACTCTGATTCTCTTTTTTTTTTTTTTTTTTTTTTTTTCACAACTTGCTACAAGTGATCGACATGGTTAAAATCTGATATACTGAAACTGCATTAAACTATGACTTCTTTCTTTGGATTTATACTGAACTACATCAACTTTCCCCCTGATTCTTCATGTATTTGTTTAGAGATATTTATGTGGACAGGAAGGGGAGACAAGGAGGGGGTGTCGCTCTCTACGTCAGCAACCGGCTGGAGTGTGTGGAGCTCCGCCTGGGGATGGAGGAGGAGCTGACAGAGAGCTTATGGGTCAAGATTAGAGGACGGGGACGGACAGGGGACATTACGGTGGGGGTCTGTTACAGGCCGCCTGGCCAGGAGGACAGAGCAGACGAAGCGCTCTATAGGCAGATAGGAGCAGCCTCATGGTCACAAGCCCTGGTCCTCATGGGGGACTTCAACCACCCTGACAAATGTTGGAGAGACAACACGGCAGGGCACAGGCAGTCCAGGCGGTTCCTGGAATGCGTGGATGACAACTTCCTCCTGCAGGCGATAGAGGAGCCGACAAGGAGGGGTGCCATGCTCGACCTTGTGCTCACCAACAGGGAGGGGCTGGTGGGGGATGTGAAACTAAAGGACAGCCTTGGCTGCAGTGACCATGACATGGTGGAGTTCAAGATCCACGGGGCAGCGAGGAAACTACATGGCAAACTCTCTGCCCTAGACTTCAAGAGGGCAGACGTCGGCCTCTTCAGGGACCTGATGGGCCAAGTGCCATGGGAGGTGGCCGTGGAGGGAAGAGGGGCCCAGGAAAGTTGGTCCACATTCAAGGAGCACCTCCTCCAAGCATCCCGATGAAGAACAAGTCGGGCAAAAAGGCCAGGAGGCCTGCGTGGATGAGCCAAGGAGCTCCTGGACCAACTGAAAGTGAAAAAGGAAGCCTATAGAGGGTGGAAGCGGGGACAGGTAGCCTGGGAGGTCTACAAAGAGGCTGCGCTAGTGGCCAGGGATAAGGTAAGGAAGGCCAAAGCCCTGGCAGAACTGAATCTGGCCAGGGATATAAAATGCAACAAGAAGAGCTTTTATAGGTACGTATGGGACAAAAGAAAGTCCAAGGAGAATGTAGGCCCCCTCCAGAAGGGAACTGGTGTCCTGGTTACCCAGGACATGGAGAAGGCTGAGGTACTCAATGACTTTTTTGCCTCAGTCTTCACCGATAAGAGTTCCTGTCCCACCACCCAAGCTGTAGAAGGTGCAAGCAGGGACTGCAAGGATGAAGAACTGCCCATTGTACTTGAAGAGCAGGTTCAGAATCATCTGAGGAACTTAAAGGTTCGCAGGTCCATGGGAGCTGATGAGATCCATCCGCGGGTCCTGAGGGAACTGGCGGATGAAGTTGCCAAGCCACTGGCTAATGTATTTGAGAAGTCGTGGGGGTCTGGTGAGCTCCCCAATGACTGGAAGAGAGGGAACATAACTCCAATTTTTAAAAAGGGGAATAAGGAAGACCCGGGTAACTACAGGCCAGTCAGCCTCACCTCTGTGCCTGGCAAGGTCATGGAGCAGATTCTCCTGGAAACCATGCTAAGGCACATGGAGAGCAAGGAGGTGGTTGGTGACAGCCAACATGGCTTCACCAAGGGCAGATCGTGCCTGACCAATTTGGTGGCCTTCTATGACGGGGTAACAGCATCGGTGGACAAGGGACGAGCAACAGACATCATCTACCTGGACTTGTGCAAAGCTTTTGACACTGTCCCGCACGACATCCTTCTCTCTAAACTAGAGAGACATGGGTTTGATGGATGGACCACTTGGTGGAATAAGGAGTTGGCTGGATGGCCGCACTCAGAGAGTGGTGGTTAACAGCTCAATGTCCATGTGGAGACCGGTCACGAGTGGCGTCCCTCCGGGGTCCGTGCTGGGCCCAGCCCTGTTCAACATCTTTGTCGGCAATATGGACAGTGGGATAGAGTGCACCCTCAGCAGGTTCGCCGATGACACCAAGTTGTGTGGTGCCGTCGACACGCTGGAAGGGAGGGATGCTGTCCAGAGGGACCTTGACAGGCTGGAGAGGTGGGCCCGTGCCAACCTCATGAAGTTCAAGCAGGCCAAGTGCAAGGTCCTGCACCTGGGTCATGGCAATCCCAGGCACAAATACAGGCTGGGCGAGGAATGGATTGAGAGCAGCAGCCCTGAGGAGAAGGGCTTGGGAGTGCTGGTGGATGAGAAGCTTAACATGAGCAGGCAATGCGCCCTTGTGGCCCAGAAGGCCAACTGCATCCTGGGCTGCATCAAGAGAAGCGTGGCCAGCAGGTCGAGGGAGGTGATTCTCCCCCTCTACTCTGCCCTGGTGAGACCCCGCCTGGAGTACTGTGTCCAGTTGTGGAGCCCCCAACACAAGAAGGACATGGACCAGTTGGAGAAGGTCCAGAGGAGGGCCACAAAGATGATCAGAGGGCTGGAGCACCTCTCTTATGAGGACAGGCTGAGAGAGTTGGGGCTGTTCAGCCTGGAGAAGAGGAGGCTCCGGGGAGACCTGATAGCAGTCTTCCAGTACCTGAAGGGGGCCTACAAGAAAGATGGGGATAGGCTGTTCAGGAGGGCCTGTTGCGATAGGACGAGAGGTAATGGTTTTAAAATAGAGGGGGGTAGATTTAGATTAGAAATTAGGAAAAAATATTTTATGATGCGAGTTATAGAACACTGTAACAGGTTGCCCAGAGAGGTGGTGGAAGCCCCATCCCTGGAAACATTCAAGGCCAGGCTGGATGAGGCTCTGAGCAACCTGATCTAGTTGGGGATGTCCCTGCTCCTTGCAGGGGGGTTGGACTAGATGACCTTTGAAGGTCCCTTCCAACCCTAACCATTCTATGATTCTATGATTCTATTATTTACTCATGTTATGTATGTTGCTCACTCATTACCATCTTCTAATGGTTTCTGAGAACTGATGGAATTGAAGAGGCACGAATCAAATCTAACCACATAATTTCGTTAATGAATGTGGTGATGTGGATGGGGGCCTGCATGGAGGACTGAAAGCATGTGTTCTAATTCAGCACCAGACTGAGCATTTCCTGATTCAAATCTTGCATGGAGAAATGTCTTGGTTAAATTTATTAATGATGCTAGAAGAGTGGTATAAATTACTTGAAGAAGATTGAAGCGGTACGCTTGGATTATCTTTATACCTCCACTGGTGGAATGAAGAACTACAAAAAATTTCTTCAGTGTGGAAAGGGAATTATCTTCTTTGCTTGTTGAAGGAACTTCATTAATTTAACAATGACTTTATAGGTCTATAAGAGGGCACTTTTGAGTTATAGTTGTTTAAAACTTCCAGCGTGATTCCAGCCCTTACCTGTTTCCTATTAGGAAAAACCATATTTTTCCTAAAGCAATTTTTTTTTAAAAAAAAAAAAAAAGAAGCTCCAATCATAACTTACCTTTCCCTTAATGCACATACAGAAATTCAAGCCTTCTTCAAAATATAATTCAACTTTCCTTATCCTAACCAGTCTATTTCATTTTATGGTGAATGATACACAGGTACTTCATTTTGCAAGGTAGGTGGTCATGGGTTTTATAACATCTCTTTAGTATTTCTGGCTTCTGATACATCTTACTGAAGATTAGGAGCAATTTATTAAAGGCTCAAGATTTCTTATGACCCACAATATAAAATTAATGATCTTTGTTCTTACCCTGGATTTCTGTTGCAGTATTTCAAAATGAATTTTATATTTTACCTTTTAAATTTTGGACACTTACACTGCGTGCAATGGAATGCTAAAGGAAAAGTTTAAAAATAATCTTTCATTTTTATTTGTTATGTCTCTTACTTGTTCCTGTGTAAAAAAGTAGAAAGCGTGCTGAATATTTTTATGTGTCTGAAGACACAGATTTGAAGAACCGGTGGTGTTGCAGAATATACAAGTCATTTATAAAATCTTGCAGACTTTTTAGCCTTTCATGATATTTCTTCTTTTTTTCCCCTGAAGAAGGAACATTTGAAGTATTGATCCAAATTTTAATCTGAAAAGAATATCATAGTTTCATTCTTCTTTGCAATAGCAAGTAGGTGCCAAGATCAATATGTACTGGTTTGGCATCTCTGCGAACACTGAGAGTTCAAGAGAAGTTTTCTTTCTTTTCTGCTTAAATTCCCTTTTGAACTGAGTGGAAATACCTTGAGACTGTGCTATTGAAAATACCAATGATGTATTAAAAATTGGTATGACTCTGAAGAAAAAAATGTTACAGCTTATTGTAACAGCAATCAGCTCCATCACAGAAAGCATCAAAGAAAACACTGTGCACCAGAGAAAAAAAGTTTTAAGTTGTCTTTAAGCATTGCTTTTATGAATAAATATTGCAAGCATTACTAAATTTATCAATGTACTTCTAATACAGAATCTTCTTTTGAGAGCTGCTGTTGATGTGTATCTTTGTTATTGACATACACAAACAATTCATTTTCATGGGTTGTCACATCTGAAGTGTTGCATGTTACAAGAATGCAGCATTTAACATACCTACTATATTTTGCAAGAATCTTTGAAATTCTCTTCTGTATTAATTTTATTGGAATACTGATGCTTAGCTCTTATCAGTTTGTGCATGCTTTATGAATTTTTAAGAATTCATTTAAGGAAATTAGTGAGAGGAAATGGTGATACTCAGAGCTCAAAACGTAGTGTTAGCCTTGTCTTCTTTTTGAGTTACTTCAGGATCCACTCCCTTGGATCTGAATTGAATTCACCTGAGTGAGGTTCTCCACAGGGATATAAAGAAGTGACTGTTTGGATTTCTGCATAGTTTAGTCTCTGAGTAGAATCCTCGAATCATAGAACAGTTTGAGTTGGAAGGGACCTTCAAAGGTAATCTAGTCCAACCCCCCTGCAAGGAGCAGGGCATCTCCAACCAGATCAGGTTGCTCAGAGCCTCGTCCAACCTGGCCTTGAATGTTTCCAGGGATGAGGCCTCCACCAGCTCTCTGGGCAACCTCTTCCAGTGTTCTACCACCGTCATTGTAAAAAAAATTATTTCCTTGTATCTAGTCTTAATCTACCCTCTTTTAGTTTAAAATGGTTACTCCTTATCCTGTCACTACAGGCTCTATTAAAAAGTCTATCCTCTCTTTTAAGTCCTTTTTAAGTACTGAAAGGCTGCAATAAGGTCTCCCCAGAGCCTTTTCTTCTCCAGGCTGAACAGCCCCAACTCTCTCAGTCTTTCTTCATAGGGAAGATGCTCCACCCCTTTGATCATCTTTGTGGCAGTATTAAGAGACAGAAGCAAACTCATAATTGCAACCAAGAGTCTTTTCAGGCCCGGAACTGAACATAAGGAGTTTTCAAAAGAATTATGAGCTTGTTCTTCATGTTGTATGACCAGTATGAGTAACTGTAGAGATTAAAACTATAATGTAGTCAATCTTACGTCATTTATTTTAATACTAATGAATTTTCTTTCTCCAGTTTCCTGCACTATTTACTAGTAGAAAAGACGAGGACTTTTTTTTTTTTTTTTCCCCACAAACCTTGCTCATTTTAAAGATGTCATGTAAATTGAATATCACAATGAGTATAATTATCCAGGGTATGAACTCTTGCAAAGTGGGGCTTTTGTAATAATTTTGAGGAAGATGTTTGGATAGGGCAGTGTGAGTTCTTTAATGGTGGTGTACTTAATACACCCTGTTTAGCAAAGACAGCAAAAACTGCCACAGTTTTACCTGTGAAAATGCAATTGGTTATAGAGCCAGGAGAAAGGGAAAGGAGCACAACTTATTCATGTTCTATTTTCTCTTGCTTTGTGCTCCCTGCCCCAGGTATCAAAATTTTAAAAAAGAAAAAAAAAAGTTTTCACTCTCTTATTCCTTCAAAATATTTTACTCTATTCTCTGGAGGTAGGTGATCCAGTTTCCTGTACAAAGTAGGCTTTTTAATTTCTGACACCAAGTAGTATGCAACATTGCTGGAGTTAGTACTACATTTTCACTAATTTTGCCCTGCATAGCAGTGAAGGTATTATGTATGGTAGGGAAGGAGGGACATCTGTAACCAAAGGGGTAAGAGGCATTTAATTTTTTTTTTTTTTCAGTAGATAATACTGCACACAACAAATCTCTGAAAAAATCGTGGAGAGATCAACATGGCAATCTGGGTTTTTGTCCCTAAATATTGAAGTGACTGTGGAACTACTGTATGTTAAATATATATGGCTGTTCCTATCTAAATTTAAGACAACAGTATCCCAGCCTTCTTCAAGTGTGGTTTGTTAACTTTTTCACGATCTGAAATTGGTCAAAAAAGACAGTAATTTTTAAATTTAAAGTGTTGAAAATTTTAATAGTTTCAGCACACTTTCAGACTCAGCCCCTATTTACCTATTTCCTTTCTCTCCTCTCTTCTTGACCTTTTTTAGTTGTAATTTTGGTACTGGACATACTGAGATACTGCTTGAATACGGTATAGGCTGAATTTGCTGCTGCTTGCTATGGGGAGAGCACAGCTCCGCAAGGCCATTAGCAGTTATTAATCTGGATGGTGGTATAGGATAATTTTGAAGTTGATTTGAGGGACAACATTTAAAGGAGAATCACCAAGTTTGAACCAGTTCCTTTTTACCTGTGGCTGTGCTGGCAAACTCTTAAGTTAAACTCTGTGTGTGGATATCTTGTGGTAAATTAATGGGCTTTAGTGCATTTGCAGGGACTGGGGACCAGAGGTCTCTAGGGAGGAGGAGGACGTAACATATCAGAGGGACATATCGGTAACATTTCTTTGGAAGCAGGTAGATGGCAACAGGAGTGGATAACCAGGCATAAGTGTCAATTGTGAACATGTAAAAGAGACCTATAAAGAAGCTGCCTACCAGCAGTAAGGAGAGAATGATAACTTTTTAAGAAGCTGAGTGCAGGCTTCCTCTGGAAGCAGATTGTCTCATCTGCCCCACACTGACATCCGTATTAGACATGCTGCCCTACAAGTCAGTGAGGAGAGTGTATTGCCTGGGCTCAGTTCTCATTCTGGTTCTGCTTTGTGCTTTGGTTAGTACTGTGATTCATGGAACAAGAAGGTATACTTTCTAAATCTGTAGATGACAAGAAGCTGGGAAATATTGCAGGTGTGTTGGGGCTGGATTTTTAGCTGTTCTTAAAGAAATTGCTTGTAAGAAATACAGGGCAATCGGACAGAGATGATTGTGCAGTACTACACTTGGTCATGCATAGTCAAGTATACAAACACAAATAATGGGCAGCTCTTTAGAAAAGGAACGTAGGGAATCATAAGCTTGAACAAGATTGATGAATAAAATACCTTTTTTTGATATGTGAGCAGAGGAATAACCAGAGGTGATAAGTGTTTGAGTGCATGACAGAGATGGTTTTGCAAGTTCCACACGTAATGCTGTAGAAATTTATAAAGGACGATGAAAGTAGCACTTCATAATATTGAAAGATCTTTTGTTTAACCGTGGTATTAATAATATTGAAATATCTTTTGTTTAACTGCAGTATTAGTGGCCTTACTCTATTTTATAGGGATATCCTGACATATAGAACAATGTGACACAGTTAGAAAGAATAAGATTAGGAGCGTTCCAGGTGATAGAAGATCTACTTTGTGCTACAGGGATGTAATTATATTCTCTTCTGTTGTGGAGAAACAAACAAACCTATTTATTTAAGTGAAAATTGATTTTATGATAAGCAGAGAATAAATTTGCAGAGTTTTAGATATTTTTTTTCCTTATGACTTCTTCCAATATGTTTTTGAAAGGGCAAAATTATTATTTTTTTAAGAGGAGTATTAATCAGTAAAAAAGGCTGTTGGCTCTCACAGATGAGAAAGAAAAGTGCGTGGACTTTGGGTTGGTTTTCAGGGTAGTCATGGTGTTCAAGGGCCTTAATCCAAGGATGAAGGACAAGAGTAAGGTCTAGTCTTGAGACTAGACCTCACAATCTAAAAAGGAGGTTTATGTTCTTCCTTAACATCAGGAGAGCACTGTATGCATAACAAGGACAGCTGGTCTCTAACCATGTGACCTTAAAAGTATACATGTAATTAGATGGAAGCATCCATGCTTTTATGTGAGTGGTAATGGTAATCTGGCATCTTTCTAAGGACCAAGATGGAGAAAATACTTGAGCAAAAGTTAATTTTAGTTGCTGTAATCATGCCTTCCTCAACACACTTAATTTATGCAACTATTGCAATTCAAAAACATTTTTAGGTGTGCAACAAGATTTTCATTGCTGCTAGGTTATCTGCCTGCCTTTTCTCTTTTGAGGCAAATGTCTCCACACTTTCTCTCATGCTACTTTTTTATTTGAAAACACTTGTGCTCACACTTAAAACCACATGCTATTGTATTCTTTCAAATCCCTGTCTAAAACTCTCCTTTGCTGTGACACAAGATCATGGGAAAAGGTAATCTGACAAGAGCCAAAGTTGAGACTATCTTGGCTACCTGTTTTCCATTTTTTTTTTGCTGTCAGAATCTGTCCTTGTGAATTTTCTTAACGTTTTTGTGTTCCTATAGACAGGGACATTTTTCTCTCTTTTGGTAGAGGCCTAGCACATGAATTCTTCATGACTAAGTAATGGTTTCAAAGCTGTAAATATTGTAGCCTGCTACCTTTTTCCTGGAGAAATGTGTATCCAGAGAGGAAGGAAAAGAATGGACTTCTTCAAGGTCTTTACAGATATCTTTAGATTCCTATTTCATTGTCAATTCTAACGGGTAATATTGATCACTTCCCAGCCCCTTTCATATCTGAATTTATAGTTCAAACCTGAGCGTTGTACTGTTGCTTTTTTGATAACATTACTTTAATCACACAGGGGTTAACTCTGCTTTACCTCATGGATTATTATTTAGTTTAACCTAGTATTTTTGGTTTTAAGTTTTTCTCCCTCTGGACTACTGTATTTTGAGTTGCTGCCTCTTCTGTTGCTACCTCTTTCTCTCTTGCCTCTACTATGGTGAACAAAATAATTGTCTAGAGGCTTTCTATATAATGCTGTTGTACTACAGAGCTCTTTGTTTTCATTTATTTTGAAAAGTTATTTATTTTTAAATAGGTTGCTGATTCTCTTCAGTTGTTGACGCCTGTTCAATTCAGTCTCAAAACAGTTACAAAAGGAAATCTATAAATAGGAGGTAACTGTTGTAAAACAATTGACCAGCAGAAGTGTTACACTGTATGTGGTTCAGCAAATGAGTTTTCTCTTGGGAACTAGTTCTGCTTTTATTTAGACATCAAAAATTGTTCATTATTGCATTATATTTTTATCATGAAGCTGGAAGAGCTGCCTGTTGCCAGTTTATTTACCAGATTTGGCTAAAAACAGATAGTATATTTGCTCTTATTAAAAAAAGACAAGACATTGTTTTTACTGAGAAATGAAAGAGACTTTTTACAAGACATTTATTCATTGACTGGATAACTTCATATCTAAAATTAGTTTTGACATCCTCTGTGAATGCTGGACTCAAATTCTGGACTGTTGCTTTGAAAGCCTGTTGTGCATAGTCCTGCACATCTGTAAGTAGTTTTGTATAAGAATTTAATAGTCAAAAGAGGTTTGCTACTCTGCAGTCTGCTTTTTAAAAGATCTAAATCCAGTTCCCATTCTTACAGACTAATTCAAAGCAAATTTTGAATTTCAACTATGTAAATTTGTGCTACTTCTCTGTTACATGTGCTATGATTCAGCACAAATACAGCTTGGTCATAAGAAAACTCATTAGAGAGATCTACTCTCCAAGGCACTGCATTTTTTTTGTTTACAGTTATTTAGATTTGTGTGGAAGCATTTTGTATTAACTTAATTTTCAGGGAAGGTTGAAAATCTGCCTTTTTCCCCCTTAAGCCGATAGGAATCAACTGGATACTCTTTGAGATATGCTGGGAGCGTGCTAGCGTGCAGGCAGCGGAGTGCTAATGTTAACACAGAAGCCTGTGGAGCAAAAGCCAAAAATGCAATAGATACTTGAGCATTCTGCTAGCTGATGAAGAGATACTAGAAAATTTGATTAATTTAAAACATAGAAATAGCCAGAAGTATGATAATTGAAACCACAGACTAAGATCTTTATAGAATGATTAAATAACATGACAAAGGGGACCTAAGCAGGTTATGTTCTCCTCTGCCACCTGAAGAATTTAGTCTCTAGTGATGGGAACGGTAGAACTTCCTTAAGTAGTCTACTCCAGTACCTGTCTTTATGGTGAGAAGTTTATTACCTTGAACACTTGTCACCATTATTGTGAAGTAGCCATTGTTGTACTGCTTCCTGTCTTGCTTGCAGTGGGAAAACAAAATAGGTTTTTTCCTTCACTTTTGTACCTACTGTTTACATTTTTGAGGATTATTATCTTGTTGCAGTCCTGGATATTATTTCCTCTAGACTAAACCACCTCTTTATTCTGTTAATTTCCCATTTTGACCATGGTTCAATTTCAAAATTCTTTCCTCTTTGGTTTACATCTTTCTGCAGTAGTCATTGTATCCTGAGGGAGGTTTTACAACAGCAGAGCTAAGTATGTGTTTTAAGAGCCATGTTCCTGTTCTTTTCTCTTTTTTTTTTTTTTTTTTTTTTTGACCATACAGAAGTGTAGAAGTGCTACATAACTTCCTCTCACTTGAAAATTGAAACTTGCAGCCCAGGATACTGTAAAGCAGCACCTGAACAGCTTTGCTGCCTATCTAATCGTAAAAGCCTCAATTGTTCGAAGCAGTGGAGAAAGCTGGCAGAAATTACTTAAACTCATTTACAAGGACTTTGAAAGGTTTATATTCAATAACCATTATTTGCCTCTGGAAATGTGGATGAGAACTTTCCAAGCTTAGCACATCAAGTTTGCTGGAACTCTGAGAAGAAATTGCTTCTTTTCAAAGAATATTGAAATTGCTAAATAGTTCCATTTTGTATATTAGAGGTACACCAAAACAGACTGGTAGAAGGATGTAATAAATTGCAAGTTAGAATTGTAAAACAATGTTAGTAGTTGTTTGATAGGCACAACGTTGCCCCTTTTAAAGGCATCAGAGGTCACAGTGCAGTTCTCCTGTGGACTTCAATGAGTGCAGCTTTCAGGGGAATAGTGTTAAGTGTAAATCTTGAATTCCAGTTGTCCTTTCTCTTTTGTTCAGGGGCAAATTCTCATCATCATCCTCATGAGAAACTGCATCAAAAATAGTTTCCTTTTTGTTTCTTGTGATTACTTGCCCTCCTGCTGCAGTGATAACATGAGATGTAACATGTAATCATCAAGAAAAGGTAGTTAGTTTCATGAGAAATAGTTATGGCTCCTCAGTCAATCAGTCTCTGATGGTATCTGGGAGAGGAAAAGTTGCTCCCTGCTTGACTGAATTTCTGCCACCTACTGGGAGAAGGAAATTTAGTTTTAGTGAAAAGTGGTATCTTGGTAGGCCTGGACATGGAAGTCCTTTACTTGTTCACAGAATAAGGAGCATACTGCTTTCAGTGTGCCTTCAGTGAGAACTTGCAGTATCACAGCAAAACTAAAAAGTTCAGTCATCAGCTGTGACAATTCTGTCCACAGAATTCTTCGTTCCAGTTTATTTAGAATACAAGCTGGTAATGCTGTTGATGTCCCTTCTGTATGGTTAAAAGTCTTTTCTTTTACCTTTTTTAACCCCTTATAAATGTTTTATTCTCATGTCACTTTTTTTATTTTGTATTTTTAGAAATACATGAACTTTGAAGGCTCCTTTATAACAGCCATGTTACTTTATGTCCTAACTTAATACGTGCAAGCTTATATTTTAATTAAATTTAGGCTTTTAGCATTCAATGTTATTAGCATTTTCCGGTTTTTTCTTCCTTTTTTTTTGTATTCGTTGTAATCTATTTAGTTTTCTTCAACTTTTCTGACTGGGTAGGGTTCTGTTCTTTAATATGGATACAGATATTTTAGTCGGATAGTAATGACTATGCTATGTGTCTCTTGCACTTAAAAGGCAACTAATTAGTTTTGTATAGCAAAGTCTTTTTTTTTTTTTCCCCCATGGTAGCTGACCAAACAATCTAGTCTAAGAAGCAGTCACACATCAACAAATCACTTCTGCAGTCTACATCAGAATGCAGTAATAAAATAATAATAACTGTATTGAATCACTGGAACTAGCTACAATCATACTATCACATAGTTAAATTCAGCCATCAATTTTGACAATCTCTTAACCATACTTGAGGTTTAGATGTCTTTATATTGAGTGTACATCCCAGATATCTTGGCAAACATCTGAATTCAGTTGTGCATGCCCCTTATTTTTCAGATGGCAGAAAGCCTTCCTCTTCTAGCCACTGGAAGGGACTTTGTCCTGCTCTGACCTTCCTGGTACTGCTTCTCCAGATGCCCACAGACCCACTAATGTCCGAGTGTGTTCTGTTGTCCTGTGGATAAAATCCTGGGAGTGTGAGCACTTATCAAAATATCTCATGGAATTAAAGAATACCTTGTTTTTATCTGGGTACCTTGGGATTGCACTTTTTTTCAGCCAGTGTGATTAAATTTTGGAGTTTATTGAGAGCCTTTGAAATAAGACTGTATCGAGAAGTATTTTTGAAAGGTTTAACTGAACAACTAGAAGAAAAGACACGTTTACAGTGTTTAACATTGCGTTTGAACTGGAAAATCTCTTCAGTCTATTCACCTGATGCGCTGTGGTCGCTGTTTGGAAATCTTGCCTTTCTGTACCCGTGTGTTCCAGGATATCAGAGATTACCTGTTCTCAGTGAGGAATTTTTTAGCTTTTATCTCCAGTTTTCCTTTGAGGCCTTCTAGATGTTCTAGATAGTATATTTTTTTTTCTGAAGCAAATTTATCTTTCTAATCTTTGAGACAGTCTGACGACTCACCATAATAAGCATTATTGCACTTTCATGGAAGTGCAAAATTCCCTTTATTTAACCAAGTCTTATTTCCTGTGCTTTTCTGTTCACTCATTTATCGCTTTTCCAGCAAAGTGTACAATCCTCCTCCTGCATCTCAGTGATTGTGGGTGTGGTTAGATGACACACCTCCCCAATTTACAGGGTAGCTACCCCCAGTAGCTTACTTTTGGCTGTCACACTGAGCTGATTCAAGGCAGTGAATTCGGAAGAGATTGACCCTGTTCTGTCTGCAGTCAAGATGAGCAGTGTTCTGGCAGGTTGGGTTCAGAAAATTGCTTGCCATGGTATTAGTGTTAGCATCGATGGTGAAGCAGGTCCTGTCAGGATGTAAAGAACAGAAAGGGGAAAATCAGAAAGATCCTTATAGTAGCAAGTATAGGTGGTGTCTGTGCCTCTGTTATCATTTAATGCAAATGGTTGTTGCAGTGTCTCTTAAGACCAATCTCTTATTTTGTTTTAATAGTCACACTAAAATGTAAATGAAACAAGCATGTGCAGTGTGTTGCCTGTTCCGAAGGTGAAAATCAGCACATGGTGGTTTTAGGGACGGCAATAAGGAAGAATGTTTTTTTTTTAAACAGAGTGTACTGCTATGGTATTCCATGTGCATTTTACATGTGGAAATTATTTCACTCCTGCTTATCTGTAAATTTGAAAATTATTGATGAATGTTTACAAATAATTTCCAAATTGGCAAAAATGTTATTTTTGCAGTGTACATGCAATATTTCATCCAGGGTGGGTGTACACTGATCTTAACTGTCTGTTACCGAGGGAATGGTGAAATGTGTGTAGGTGTTAGACATCTTCTGCAGCAAAGCACAACGTGGCGGTAGTAACTTATATCCTCCCTAGAATTATAATAAGTATCATTATAAGTGTAAAAAACCTGAAATTTATGTAGTTATATTGTACATCATGGATGTCAGAGTTGAAATGATGCCTGTCCTGGGTTTGTAAGCAGTCATTTAAACTTGAGGCAAATTAAGTTTAATGTACTCATTTCAAAACATCACTGCTTCATTGTATTGAGTAGGAGGAATATTATCCACAGGACTCCTATTTCTATTTACAGTGGTTTATCTTTTCCCCCACTAATCAATACATCACATAAGCAAATTATGTGTATAATGGACTACTGATTCTCAGATTAAAAAAAAAAAAAAGGAGTGCGGGGGATTCTGAGGGAGTGTCAGCATTAGACGAGCACGTTTGGTGGTTTTGTTAGAAAACCGGCCTTCCCAATCTCTGCATCTTTTCTGCCATCTTTTATGGCTCAAAGAAAATATTTGAAGAAGGTCAGCATCCTTCTTCAGCAAAATCCTGAAGACAGGGAACCCTTGAGTACTTCTTCATGTTCAGAGCCACCACTTAGTGCACAAGGGACATGGGCTTTCTTCCTGATGGGACACTCAAAAGTCTGCAGCTCGTCCAGAATTGCACTCCTCTGTCAGGAGGGAGAAGGCCCTCCTCTCTTTCCTTTTTCTTCTCAGAGGAGTTTCCTGCACTTGAAGAATGTACAAAATTAATTTCTGATTAAAATTGCCATATTCTTCAGACTCAGTTGACTTTCCTCATCGCCAATGCTAAGGTCAAAAATAATTACTTATTTTTTTAACCCCAAAAAAGTGTGTCCCTGTGGGGGTGGCAGGGCAGGGCCTGGCAGCCAGGACCATCCTACCACCCAACTAGGGAGCAGGGCAGCTGCCGGGCACCTGCAGCCCAGGCAGCCAGCACTTCCCTGGGGAAGGCGACCAATTGCACTTAGCCCCAGTAGCCAAATCCTGCAAGAAGGTGATTGTCTTAGAGCCCTTACACCAGTTTCCTTATCACGCCTGAAAGGAAATAAAGATATGTATCTGAAATGCACAAGAGATCTTGAGTCTCACTAAAATATTTTAGACCATAGATAACATGGCAGCACCACACCTCCTCTGAACTCTCATATTCATGTTTTGACAGATGATGAGGCATGTGGATAAGAAGAGAGTCATGAAATCCCAATATCTTCACATTTTGCTCTTCTACTTTACATGCTGACATGTCAGTGAGCAAGTGATTGCTGAATCACATTTCTAAACAGGAGACAGGATGGCAGGGAATGTTACTAACGAGATCCCAAGGTACAAGAGAAAACTTGAATGTACTATCATCTTTATGAAACGTGTATGTGTGCATGCGTGCGCGATAGGCGATGCTCACACACACAGTGGTGCCTAAGCTGGCATACTTTATTCCTTCAGAAGTTGTGATATTCAGGTGACTTTATATAGGTTGACAAAACTGTCTCAGAAATTGTAAATTCTCCTGTATTTTTAACCAAGTTAACCTGTTAGCCTGCAGCTAAGGTAGCATTTTTCCAGTGTTGGTTTTCCCCTGTGAAATCTCTGGTGTTTTGAAAGGGGAAAGTTTTGTCTCCAACTTTTTCCTTACTGAGACCACATACCTAGTGGCTATTGATTTTCACAGGACCTTTAGGAACTTCGTGTCTTTGTGTTGTAGTTTAGCCCCACTCGGGACCAAGCTACGCAGTCTCTCACTCTCTCCCCCCACCCTCTGAGGGAATGGGGGAGAGAAAATATAACAAAAAAGTCTCGAGGTTTGAGATAAGGACAGTTACCGTTATGGGCAAAACAGACTTGACTTGGGGAAAACTATTTATTAATTATTAATAAAAAATATTATAAAATAAAATTTTACAAAATAAGTATGATTATTAACCAAAGCAAGATAATGAGAAAGAGAACAAAAAAAACTTCCCCCCACCCCTCCTTCTTCCTGGGCTTAACTTAATTTCAGTTATCTCTACCTCCTTCTCTTCCCTGAGCGGCACAGTGGGGAATGGGGGTTACGGTCAGTTCATCACGCATTGCTTTACGCCGCTCCTTCCTCCTCGGGGGAAGAACTCACATTCCTCCCCTGCTCCAGCGTGGGATCCCTTGCACAGGCTACAGTCCTTTGTGAACTGCTCCAGTGTGGGTCCTTTCCCATGGGGTGCAGTCCCTCACGAACCAGCTGCCCCAGCGGGCCCTCCACGGGCCACAGCCTCCTTCAGGCCTCCGCCTGCCCCGGCGTGGGGTCCTCCACGGGCTGCAGGGGGATCTCTGCTCCTCCGTGGGCCTCCATGGGCTGCAGGGGCACAGCCGGCCTCACCATGGGCTGCACCACGGGCTGCAGGGGAATCTCTGCCCACAGCAGCATTATTGCTCCCCCTTCTTCTTCACTGACCTTGGCGTCTGCAGCCGTTCCTCTCTCAAGAAATTCTTCACAATCAGGCTCTGTTCTTTTCACATCTCCTCTCCAGTTCTTGCAGCTGGGCTGGGCCCAGTCGGCTGCCCGGACGGGAGGCCAGAGGGTGAGGGCTGCAAGGCCCACAAGGCTTGTGCCTCCCCCTCTCTGCCACTGCTTCTGCTCCTTCACTTCTTCCTTTTTTAAAAAAAAAATATTTTTCCCCTTCTTAAACACGTTATCACAGAGGCATTATCAGGGAACATTCCATCTGAAGTTGGCTGAGCCCTGGCCAGTGGTGGGTCTGCCCTAGGCCCGGCCGAATCCACTGGAAAAAGGGACAGAAGCTGCCACCATAGCCCCCCCGCAATAAACCAGACCAACACACTTTGGAATCTCTGCTTGTCTGTCCCCAGAGTGAGCAGTTATTGATCGCATGGGCTGGTGTAGGCACCTATGTTGGGAATGATCACAAGTCCTTTCTTTGCTTTGCAAACACAGCTAATGACTGGAACGTGGAGTTGTAGGTTAATAGATTTTTTTTTTTTTTTTTGTGATTGTAAAAATCTAGATAGTAACTTTTTAAAAGACAGTCCAGCATTAATTTCTACCTAAATTATGTATACTCAGAGAGTAGGAACATAGGTACATTGTAATGGTGACTTTTTTTCCTCATTAAATTCATATTTATGATGGCAGTGTTATATATGGCTATCAGGAAGTAAACTGTGTCTGGCAGCAGTGTGAAACAGACCCACGCACAAAGCTTTTACAGTCCGTACAGGATAATCTTGGGGACCTGTGTTGAAGTCTATTATTTGAATATACCAAGGAATACAGCTTCAAGGATAAAAAATCTCATAAGATACTTTGACATACACAAAAACATTATCGGACAAGGATACAGTAGGGAAGGTTCTACCAACATGTGAATGTCACTTGTTGCCTAATTCATCAGACTAATTAATAGTCTGATTAACTATCAGTCAACATTGCAACTTCATAATGAGAGTAATAATTCAGAAACACTATAAAATTATTTTTGTTGTGTAAGAGAACCCTTTTTTTGAGTTCAAATAGTTAATAAGTATTAGGGACATTATATGGCTTCCCAGAATTTAACTGTGTTATTTGCATTCAGAGGAAAAGGAGAGCTATGTCCTGCAAAACTGAGTTGATTTACTGAAGTACTGTTAAATGAGAAAAGTTTTATTATAGCTCACATATGATGTTATTTCAGATTGGTGGAGCATCAGCTGAGCTGGAGATTAAAAAGTGACTTTACCGTTGACCTCGATATTAAGCCAAAGTTTGAAAGGTTAAATTTGCAACCATATGGCATTCAAAACTGAGCCAGTAATGTCAAAATCAAGGAAACTCATGTTCTAAAGTTTGTCATTATGTATTGACATGGAAATCAGTAGGACTAATGAGAAAAGTATGTGTATATACCCGTAGCAGCAGTATTGGACAGTAGTCTCCATTTAAAAGCATCACATTGTGTTTTAAAGTCTAAACCTTTGATAACGTAGCTAGTTTCACTTCTGATACAGGTGGATATGGGCTGACTGCAAACCTAAGCAGTGGTTATTTTGTCCTCCCATGAGAGTAGCTATGTATAAGGGAGGCAGTGTACATGTGTAGAGAAGAAAATTTGGGAACCATGTCCTGAACAGTGCCTCTGTCGTAGTTCAGCCCCGATCGGGACCAGACTACGCTCTCTCTCTCTCTCTCCCCCCACCCTCTGAGAGAATAGGGGGAGATGATATAAGGAAAAACGGCTCAAGGTTTGAGATAAGGATGGGGAGAAATCCTTAAAGTTACCGTCACGGGCAAAACAGACTCGACTTGGGGAAAACTATTCATTTATTTCTAAAATTAGCAGAAGAATGAGACAGGGAACAAGATAACCTCCCCCCACCCCTCCCTCTTCCCGGGCTTAACATTATCTCTACTACCTTCCCCTCCCGAGCGGCACGGGGGGGGGGGAAAAGGGAATGGGGGTCGTGGTCAGTTCATCACGCGTTGTTTTACGCCGCTGTATCATCGTCGGGGGAAGAACTCCTCGCATTCCTCCTCTGCTCCAGCGTGGGGTCCCTCCCACGGGCCACAGTCCTTCGTGAAACTGCTCCGGCGTGGGTCATCTCTTCCACGGGGTGCAGTCCCTCTAGAACAGCTGCCCCAGCAGGCCCTCCATGGGCCACAGCCTTCTTCAGGCCTCCACCTGCTGCGGCGTGGGGTCCTCCACGGGCTGCAGGTGGATCTCTGCCCCTCCATGGACCTCCATGGGCTGCAGGGGGACAACCTGCTCCACCATGGTCTTCACCACGAGTTTCAGAGGAATCTTGGCCAGGAGCCGCATTACTCCTCCCCCTCCTTCTTCAATGACCTTGGTGTCTGCAGCCGTTCCTCACAACAGGCTGGCAGATGCCTCTCAGGATCCTTTTTACATCTTATTCACTTCTCATCTCCTCTCTACTTCTTGCAGCCGGGCCGGGCCAAGTTGGGCCCAGTCGGCTGCCTGGCAAGAGGCCAGAGGGTGAGGCCTGCAAGGCCCATGAGGCCTGCGCCTCCCCCTCTCTGCCCCCCGCTCAGCTGCTTCACATCTTCTCTCTCCTTTTTTTCTGTTTTCCCCTACTTAAATACGTTATCGCAGAGGCGTTATCACGGGACATTCTGCTACCAATTGGCTCGGCCTTGGCCAGCAGCGGGTCCGCCCTAGGCCTGGCCGAGTCCACTGAACAAAGGGGAGAGACTTCTAGCAGTTTCCTACAGAAGCTACCACCTTAGGCCCCCCCCTCACTAACAAAACCAGAACAGCCTCCAAAACAGCTGCATTCTGAACTGCAGCATCTGTCTCATGCTCTAGCTCTTGCATTAGCCTGTACATGAACCTGTTACTACTTGAGATATGGCTGTTGTCTATCTGCATATGGAGGGACTCCAAGTCAAATTTTTAGTTGACAGTCAGAACCGTCGTAAGAGAACTATATTTTTTTTCCTTTGAGATACTACTGTTTCTTTCATTATCTATTTAGGAAATAATAGCTATGGCAGGTGAAAGCATGGTAGCTTCCACCCATACTGCTTTAAACGTGAAAAGTTTATGATGCTCACTTCTGCAAAGTTCATAAGTACAATTCCACTCCTTAAAAAGGGAAAGTTGTTTTGGCCTCATAGTAAATAGATGTTATGTGGCTGGCTGACTTGTTAAGTACTCAAGTGAAAATCCTCAGTCCACTAGGACAATGTTAAATTAATCTGGCATTCCTATGAATATGGGCTCCTATGTGTAGTAATGTGGTGGGCCAGCTTGGGCTGGCTGCCAGAACCCATCCAGCCACTCTCTTGCTCCCCCTTCTCTGCAGGGCAGGGGGATAAAATAAGATGGAAGGCTTATGAGTTCAGATGGAAATAGAGAGATCACTTACCTACTGCTGTCACGGACAAAACAGACTCAACCTGGGAAAAATTAATTTGATTTTTTTCCAATTAAAATAGGTTTGGAAAGTGAGAAACAAAGACAAAATTTAAAAACCCACCTTCCTCCCACCTCTCCCCTCCTTTTTCCCTGTATTATCTTCACTCCCTCGTTCTTCATCTTCTGCCTACTCCCCACCTCTCTTCCTGAGCAGTACAGGGGGATGGGGAATGGAGGTTATGGTCAGTCCATAACAGCTCTTCTCTACTACTCCTACCTTCTCACTGTTCCCCTACTCCAGCATGGGTTCCCTCTCATGGGCTGAAGTCCTTCAGAAAATATTCACCTGCTCCACTGTGGTCTCTTGCATAGGCTGCAGGTGGTCTCTACTCTGGTTTCCTGAAGCACCTCCTCTCCTTCTTCTCTGCCCGTGGTGCTCACAGAGCTGTTTCTCACACTTTTTTCCTCACTCCTCTCTGCCTGTGCTATGTTTTGCCCTCTAACTACGTTCTTACAGAGGCACCACCAGTGTGGCTGACGGGCTTAGCTGTGGCCAGTGAGAGGACTGTTGCAGAGCCCACCGCTATGAATATCTTGCCATTTACACACACTACATATGGAAGGACCAGTGCTTCACCGGTTAGTTTGAAGTTAAGTCAGAGATTGGGATTTAATGGTAAGTTTTATAGTGAAATGATTGGCAAGATTGTTCTCCAGTTCCATTTAGCTGAGTCTCTTTGAAATAACTGAGAATTCAGCTTTGTTGTTCTTGGCAGTCATATTGCACTGTTGGCCTTTGTAATTACTAAGAGACGGCTCTTTGCTATGTATAGTAGTTGCATTTTCTTCTCATACAGTCAATTTCCCAGACTTTTTTTTTTTTTTATTTGGTTGGTTTTTTGTGTGTTTTTTTTTTTACGTTAGGAGATCAAGAAATGCTACAGAAAAACATTAGAGGGGTGAGGAAAGAAGAATAATGATGAGAAGGACCATACAAGGCGGGGAAAATAGCCTTTTTGTAAACTGTTAAGGATACCAGTAATATTTAGGCATTGAAACAACATATATTTTAATGAACTGTTAGTCTTTCTTAAAATAATGGGAGAAATGGATGTTAACTTTGCCAATCCAGAAAACTGTTTCAAAACATTTTGCTGTTAATGTTCAGATAATTATGTTAATGTTCAGATAATGCTGTTAATGCTCAGATAAGAAAGAGCTAGAATTATTTGCTGTTGAAGAAAATTAAGGATTAATTTTTGGGCTTGAAATGTGGAGTCACATTCTCAGATGTGATGAATTCACATTTGTCCACTGAGAAGATAGCTTCTGTAGTTAACTTCTGTTCTTCAACTGATTCTTTTACATCCAGAGTGACACTATGGAATTTACTGGAGGTCCTCCAGTGAAAATGAAAAAATGATTTTCTGAAGGTTTACAGAGTAAATCCCCTGCCTCTCTTCTACTGTGAAATGACAGATTCATCATCTGCTGTGATTTTGCAGCATTCCAGTCCTTCTTCTGTGTTGCAATTTGGCACTCTCTAGGTCTCTGTTTGGGAGTCCTGAGCATTCCTTCTTGTCCCGCTCAAGAAACATGTTTAATCATGATCCTATTTAACTTTATGCTGGTATAGGCTGCATAGTCTTTCTTCAACTTAAAAAGATAATGATGTATGCTACTCCAGACATTTTTACTTGATTAGCCCTGATGCTTGTGCAGTTGAGAGAAACATTTTAGAAGAAATGGATTGAAAAAATGGTGAAATTTACATTTTAATCTGCTTTCCTTAGTATTTCCTTGTATTTTTTTCCCTCCTGTACAAAAAGCAGATAAGTAGCACTAACCTGGAAGATGAATCAGTTGATTCTTGGCAAATATTACTGAAATTATAGTACCCAAAATTCCCCAAGGGCATGCAGAATTTTTTCTAATGATCATTTGTAATGGTTATAGATTTAGTTCTAATAGGATTCTATCTGCCAGAATATTCTTGAGATAGATAGATGTATCTTTTTTCTTTTATTTTCTTTTTTAATCTTGCTGAGGAAATGTTATCTTTTAGCTTATGGCTGAGGTTATAAGTTTTAGTATTGATTTTGAATTTGATATCAATGCTTCCTCCAACAGCTGCTAATGGCCAAGCTTTCCAGGGGTGAAGATTTATACAGGCTTTGTTAGATCATATGTTTTCTCTTTTTAGAATCACAGACCTGTCTTCAGATATATCAGATGAACTTTTATAATAGCTCAAATGCAATGCCACATTAGTAGTAAGTGGAGGTGCTTGAAAAGTTTCCATTTAATTTTTTTTTGTTTACGATGGCAATCTTAACTTTTCATTTACTGCTAGAGTCATCCACAAAGTAATCCTAAAGGGACCCTCAAAAACATCGTGTCCATTGACAAAGTCAACTTGGGTGAAAATGGAACATCTGGAAACTGGGAAGTTTAAACATTAGGATCATAGTGAGCAAATATGTAAAGAAAAAGTGAACATTAAAATCTGGAAATGCCATTAGATACTTTGCTGTGTATTGCGGTTGAGGTATTCATGTCCCTAAATGAATGAGGTTCTGCACATCAATAAATTGGAGAAGGTCTGCACAATGGTAACAGAGGTCTAGGATAACTACACTGCTGACAGAAATAATCAAAGAAATGGAATTATCTACTATTCAGAAAGAAAGAAGTTGCATGTTAACTTTTTCTTTTTTTTTCACTTTTTTCAAGAAAAATGTAGTTTATAACTTGCAGTGTCAACTTGCATTGGAATGCTTTTCTTCAGCTACTGGTGGGATCTTCGTGTTAGGCATTAGAAAAGACATTCACCTGCTAAGGATGACTGAACATTGCTTACAGACATTTTCATTGGTTCGTTGCTGCATTTTTAAAAATAGACTGAAGAAATATCTTTCTGATGCTTTGTTAGATACATAGCTGATTTTGTCCTGAGCTAGAGGAAAAGGTGAGAAGTCTTTCTGAAGTCCTTTCTAAGCTTCTGTGGTTCTAGTATGTTCATGAAGTACTTCAAAATTACAAAAAAAAAAAAATTGGAAGTGGGAAAAATAGGGAGAATGAAGTACCTGAATTAAGATACTGTGAGACAGCCGAAGTGTCATATCTCTCTTCCAATTATACGTTAACACGTATGTTAACACTTCCCTTTCCCTTCCAAGACAAAGCAAACAGAACCTGGCCTTGTGCTCCCCCCTCCTGCTTATAGCTACATAGTTTAAATACATATATTCTGTATTTTCTAATTAAATCTAACAATTAAAAAAAAAAGAACTTTTTTTTTTGTGTGATTTCAAACTATCGATTCCCAAGTTGAAAATTCTGGTTAAGCAGTTGCTAAAAATCAAAGTGGAAGTATTCATTGAAAAGTGTCTCTCAGAAGAGTTGAAAGAGCATCAGGTGCTGCCATCCCACAGCTAAGAGCTTTTGTGTGCACAGAACAAAGCAATTCAGGAGCTGGCGGAGCACTGTTACTGCACGTAACACATGAATGTTATCATCTCCAATTGGAGTGAAATTACTAACATTCAGGTGCAAATCGTGGCAGATGTATTCAGAGGCAAATACAGTACTACCAATTTAATTTTATATATTGTCTTTTCATGTATATATCCAGACAATGATCCAGAAAATCTTAGTTTCTTCCTGATGTTAGGATTTGCTATTGTGGTTTGAACACCTCTTATGATTCCGGGACTAACTCAGATGGTCATACAGAGAAAATTCAATGACTGTGAAAGATCAAGGATGGTTTTCTGCGTAATGAAAGATTTGTTCTTAGAAGTGCAAAGACACAATGTATTTTGCATTCAGTACAAAAGTAGGTTAGAGTCCTGTCTTTACTAGCCAGAATCACACAGCGTGGAATACAGCATAAAGATCCAGGAAAAGCGCAGCAGTATATGGGATGTGGCTGGGATAGTCATACTGGTTGCCACATAGAAGTGCTTTCTGCAGATGTATTTATGAATGAAAGGGAAGATGAGGACTCATCAAATAGTTACCCAAATTCTCTTCCTTCCTAGTATGGCTATTGATGGTGATATGTGTTGAGTTCTCCAGCTGTAAATGGTAAAGCATACTCTGAAGTCTGAACTTGGGAGTGAGCTTTTCTTTTTTAAATTGGTCTGCTTCTGGAGCAGAAGTGCAGAAACAAAATCAGTTTGCAGATCACCTTGTTAATACTCTTATGGTTACAAGAATACTGTCATAAATGCTGTGTAGAATTGGAAGCAGATGCATGAGGGAAGGACTAACAATCTTTCTGTGCTAAAACCCCTGAAGAAATAATCTGTAAGCCCTTCTTGCATAACTGTTAAAGGTAAAGGCAATCTTTTTCCCATCTCTAGAGTTTGCTGTTCTCTTGGGAAGCAGCATGAGCTTAGTAACAAGCAGAACAAACATCTGCTCTTCTGATTTATATGTACTTCTCAAATTATGAGGTCTAAAGAAACATAATAACTTTTTTAATACAGTCTCCTATTATCAGCAGGTCGAGAACTGCTGTTTAGGATTGAGGACTCCGTTTATAGGTATGAAAGAGGCTGCTTTCAATTGCATGCCTTGTGTTCAGTACATCCTGAATAGAACAGCGATTTCCTTGGCAATGGACCTGCTTGCTGGATGCCTTTCTTTCCATTGTATTTAGTGCAAGACATTGTGACCGCTCGTATTTGTTAAAATACGTTTTGTCAACCAGCAGTACTTTACTGGAGGCCTGTTGACTTAGGTAGCAGCTAATTGAATGAATGTCTTTAATGTTTTCTAAAATGGTTTTACATTAAAATCTTGAAGTTCACAATACTTTTTAAAGAGAGGATAGAGTGGTTTTGATGGTAGAGATTACTTTTTTTTTTTTAACAGTAAATGTCATTTGATAGCATTTATATGTGAAAAGTTGGTTATAGAAATTGTTCCTATTCATATAGATACCTATTTGGTTTAAGACACAAAGTATGCATATGAGTTTAATGTGTCTGTACATATGTCATTCCTCTCTGTAATTTCTTAGAGCCAAATACAGGATCTTTGGCAACTCTCAAACATTAGTATTATGAAACACCAGAATGGCTGAGGTTGGAGGCTCCTCTGGAGGCCAGCTGTTCCAAGTCCCTGGATCAGAGCAGAGTAAGCTAGAGCATGTTGCCCAGTGCAGTGTTGTGTTCGATTCTGACTATGTCCAAGGATCACAGAATCGTAGTCTGGGTTGGAAGAGACCTTTAAAGGTCATCTAGTCCAACCCCCCTGCAAGAAGCAGGGAGATCTCCAACCAGGTCAGGTTACTCAGAGCCCCATACAAGTTGAATGTTGAATGGGGCATCTACCACCTCTCTGGGCAACCTATGCCAGTGCTTCACCCCCCTCATTGTAAAAAAAAGTATTTTTCTTTTATTTGTATGGAATTTTCTGCATTTCGGTTGGTGCCTGTTGCCTTCTGTCCTGTCACTGGATATGCTGGATATCAGGGAGTCAAGCTCTATCTTCTTTACTGCCTCCCATCAAGTATTTTCCACATGGCTAAGATCCCTGCCTGAGACTTCTCTTCTCCAGGCTGAACAGTCCCAGCTCTCTCAGTCTCTTCTCCTAGATCTGTTTATTATCTTTGTGAGCCTTCACTGGCCTCATTCCAGTATGTCCATATCTCTCCTGGAGAGAGACAGGACATGCTTGTCCTGAGGAGCCCAGGACTGTAGCCAGCACTCCAGTGTGTCTGACCAGGGCTGAGTATAGGGTAAGGATCATTTCTTTTCACCTACTGACAGCACTTCTCCTAATGCAGCCCAGGAGGTTGTTTACCGTCTTTACTCTAAGTGCACACTGCTGGCTAGTGTTCAACATGTGGTACACCAGCACCCCCCAGGTCCTTCTCTACAGACCTACTTTCCAGCCCGGTACCTGTCAGCTGTTGCCTGAAGTCATCCCTCCCTAGGTGCAGGTCTTTGCACTTCCCACTGTTAACTTCATGACCCATTTCACCCACCTGTTGAGCTGCATCTCAGGGGTGACACAACCATTTACCCTAATGATCACTGCTGCCTGTTTTCTGTCGTCATCAGACTTGTTGAGAGTGCGCTTTGCCCATTGTCCAGGTCATTAATGAAAAGATTCATCGTAGCAGCCCCAGTATGCAGTCCTGGGGTTCAGCAGTAGTGACTGGCCTCTCGCTGGACTTCCTGCAACTAATGGCGTGTGATATTTTTTATTGCTCTCAGAAATGCTGCTTTATTTCCTGATTTACACCTTGGTTTAACCAAAGAAGTATAACTGTGCTTGGGATATCACTTCAACCAGGAGTTGGCAAAATCACTTATGTTTGAACTACATTTGCGTAATCCTGTGAAACATTCTCTTTCAGAAGGTTGAATATGATAGAAAATCAGTAGTGGCAAAAATAGATAGAATTTAAAGATTACCATATACAGGGAAATAGGTCCTCTCTAGTATCATCACTGTAAGAAAACACCTAAAACGGAAAGATGCAGTTCTGACACTGAGAAGTGTTTCTCTAGTTCTGTTTAAAATAGCAAGATTTACTTCGTTGCCTGGGTTGGGTCAAATCGACTTTGACACATAGTTCAAAGGTGGTTACAACATTTTTACATTCCGTTAAATTTTGGTATAATAGTTGTTCAGGGTGAGCTTTTCATGTTGCTCTGTTGCATACTCTAGGGCAATTCAGCTGGACAGACAGAAATGAACAGCTTAAGAGAGTTGTACCTTTGTGATTATGATTACTGGATGTTTATGGAGTGCAAAAGTTTTGTCCATGTACTTGCTACAAAGTAAAAGCTCTACTTCTCTTTAAAGGAGCACTTTTGATGAACAAATCTGTTTTTCTTAAGTCTACTTTGCTCTCTAAATGTAAGGGTACTGAAAATGCATACCACCAACAGTATATTAAAATGTCATTTAATTCTCTTTTATAATTGAAATTATAGTATAAGACAACTGAAAAAACTACAGTTATTACATTTCCATATACCAATCAAGTCATATAATCAACATTCAAGTTTAGTATGTGTGCAAAATTCTCCCTTTTTTTTTTTAGAAAACAACTCTATGGAGTATTTTCATAAGTGCTTTGATCCTTTTCTGATGTCCTCAGTGTATAGGCCGCATATGAAAAGCAGAAGTTGCTTGCCTGCAGCTCCATTTCTGACCATGGTTTATGGAAATCTGCTCTGCAGAGATTATTTTGCTTTTTTCTTCTACAGAAGGAGAATAATTTGTTTTATCGTTCTGCATCTATAATTCAAAAAGATTACAATCTTTATAATAAATTATATTTATTGTAATAAATTTCCCATTAACAATGTGTATAGATCATGTATAAAATGCATTTTTAACACAGTATTTTACGCAGCTGAATTCTCTTTTGTGATCTTGGAGCAGAAAACCTTTATGCTCAGAGACAAAAAGTAAAATATCGTCCAAAGCTGTCTTTTTGGAAACAATAACAGAGTCAGAAGTTGTGCTGAAATATTTGTGTTGCTTACTATTTAAGGAACTTCTAGGGTATTTTGTTATTCTTTTAATAACCCGTTGTGGCATACATATTAATTTTCCTTTGCTGACAAATGCTTTCTCTTCTACCAGTAGATGGTGAGAGACAAAGGAAATAAAATGGTAAAATTTGGTTTAGTCACCTAATCGTTTAGTCAATTTAATATACTTCTAGAAATCATCATCAAAGCTCCCTAATACGCTTTTAGAAATGATTGCCAAACTCGCTAATATTACTAACTTTTTAATTCAGATGAGTTTTAAGCTAAATTTACTCAGAAAAGAAACATTTTATTTTTATAGATACTAAAGTTGATATCCTGACCTTTATGTAAAAAATGATTGCCCAGTTCTTCAGAGTTTATGATACCAAGCTGATTTCCTTCCTAGATGTTCTGTATTTCTTTATTTTTACGAAGAAGAAAGGCTGCACATAATCACCAAGCAAAAACTATGGAAAAAACAACATTTAAATCCAAGCCTAGGAATTTTTTTCTTGACTTTTAAATTTCAATATTGGTGATTCATTATTTCTTTTTTTTTTTGCTGTAGACTTCTTACTCTAAGCCTTAAGATATACACAAGTCTTTTATGCTTAACATATGACTCTCAGTATGGCTTCTGCTATATTTTTCTCCAGGACTTAAATATTTGTATGGTTTATTCATCACTGAGCTAGCATCAGAGTAGTCTTCTCATCCGTATGATGATCCTATGAACTTGCAGTGACAACATCACACCGTAGACTCTCTGGTTTGTTCCAGGAACTGGTCCTAACTAGCAGTCCTGATTCTGTAAGGTACTGAATGCCTGCTGAACTCGCCTTCAAGAGTAGTCCTACTTAACTTTTCTCCACTTGCTTACACTCACTTCTTCCCCCACCCCCAAAATAGGCTGCAAATGAGACTGCTATGAAATTAACCCGGTGAGCATTATTGGTCTGGTCAATGCTGTGTACGTCCTCTGGCATTGGAGCCTTAAGGGCCAGGACGTGACTAGAAGTGACAGTGTGCTGCTTTCCGGCAGTCAGCTGTTCTGTCTAGTCAAGTCTGCTGGTATCAGCTCCAGAAAGAGCACCAAGAAGGGTGAAGGAAAGTTGTTGTTAACATGGACTGCTTCTGGTCCAGTTTTGTGCTGTGAAGACTACCTTCCAGTGCTGAGAAAATTCTGCTAGCAAAAGATTAGATCAGAGTCTTGCATATGATTTGGTTCTTATGAAGAAACATACCTAGCTTTTAGAAAGATAAAAATTGGTCACTGAAGATGGATTTTGGAAGCAAATATGGGAAGAGATTGTTTTAGCTAAAATGTTACTTGTGAAGATTTGAACAGTGTATTTTTGAATATATGTGTGTGCAGTCACAGCTGTAATTTTGCAGGGCGGTTTCACAGTCTGTAAGTAGTTGTTATAATTAGATTGGTGTAAAAACATTAAGAGGAACAAGTAATTGGAAGTTTATAGTGATTCGTCATCTTAAATAATGCAGCACTAAAGCTTTGGACACTAGCTATGACTCCATGGGTCACTGGCTCAATTCAGTTTAGAGGTTCTCAGTCTGACTGATAAACAAGTATGGGATTAGGGTGACTGTGTAATTTAAGTTTCTGTTAGAACTTGTTGGAATGGAGGGTCCAGACCAGTATAGTTTGTCTTGCTGTTACCCTGTCGTGACTAGATAATCAGTGATGACTTACAGATGTTCAAGACTGATGTTGTTAGATCAAAGAGAAAAAGAGCCTGAGGTATGCGTGGAAGTAAAATTTTTCTGGTTTTGTGTAATTGTGCATTTGATGGTTCTCTCAAAAGTGGTTCTCCATCACTTGCTGAGTAACATCCAACCCACTACCTAGCCATATTCAAGTAGCCATTTGCAGCTCTCCTTCCTCACCTGAGCTCTGACCTGTGCAGTCTGTTATGGATTGGAGGGTGTTGTAGGCTCAGAGTCACATTAGAGATCCATCAGGACATGGAAGGTGTTATGTGGGATATTATGTTTGCTTTGTCTCTGAGTGTTTTTAAATTAAGGCTTCCACAAAGATAAACATAACCTTTAATTTCTACAGAAGAGTTGGAAAATGAAAAAAAGTTAATGACATTTGGAGCATTGGTTGCCTGTCTGAGCTTTCATTCTGCAAGCTGATCTTTTTTTTTGGAGGTGGAAACTGATGCAAATGATCAGTTTTAGACTACAGAGTTTCAGTAGTGCCTGTATTCACGTATGACTGTGCAGTACCTAACCTGGAACCTAAAAGCTTAAGCATCCTGAAAGAAAGATGCATACATGTTGAAATCACACACACAAAAAAATGGTTTTTAAAAGTGACTGTAGTATAATTCTTAATTAATATACTTAAAGTCGCCTTGCGTTCTATGTAATAGGATATATATGTTTAAGTACTTGTAGATACAGAGATAGATGATATGTGGGAATAAAACTTTCACAAATTAAAGCCATGGGGCATTGCACATACTTATCCTTAAACCCAAGGCTTTCTTTTTTTCTTTTTTCGACTGAAGAAATTGCTGGAAATAAAGCAAGAAGTTAAAAGATCTAAGATCTGCAGAGTGCCAAATAGAAAAATCTTAAGCCATAAAGTGTGTGATTCAAGGTTTTTTTCTGTTTTATTGTGACGGGTAAGAAGTGAGCAGTAAGTGTCTGCTCTCCTTACTAAAGTAAGCTGTGATTCTGTAGTTTGTGCACACTTCTGTACCTTGAGCAAACTTTGATTTTATGACACATCTCTAAGGGCCTAATCCTGAGTGGTCATCATATTGGATTTTTGTTAAATAAGGGGAAGAGGCATGCTTTATTTTTGTTTTTCTGAAGAAATATTTGAAAATCTTAGGCTGTACATTCAAAGAACTATTAGGGAAAAGCACCCTGAGGTCAAAATGATTCCTAGTATAATTTTAATTGACTTTGCTGAAGTGCTGGAGAACTGAATTAGGTATGTATGAATTTGAGGAAATTCAGTTTATTTTCATGATCTTGCTTTCAGGGTGAAGGCCAAAATATCTCTAGGATCCTTTTGAGCATTGCAAGCAGATAAGTATAGTCAAACCCATTGAATCCACTGGGACACACACGGAGTACTGTTCTTTGTGCAGGGCACAGGTGGGTTCTGGTATTTATTGAATGATGAATCATACTCATATTAATTTTCAGTTCTGACCAAAATAAGGACTCTGTAGACTGATTATATGTTGTTCTGTACACCTGCTGCTCCCTCTGAAATGAATTTTCATTGAAGTGCGTAAGAATTGCTGGTAGTTGACATAGTTTGTGATAAGGCTGAGAGGTACAAATCAGAAAATAGTTTTCCATCGCTTTCTTTTCCCCTTGAAAAATCTGAAGCTTTTACTATGCATGTTCTCCTCATATAAGTGGACTGCTTGTATTAAAATTTTAAAGGGGTAATGATTGTTTCTATGATGTTACAAGGCATATTTCTTAGTAAAAAGAATGGCATTTACTGTATCTTTCACTCAGAAGTAAAATAATCAAAGTGAAATTTCTGATCAGAACACACAAATCTTCTCCAACACAGTCTAGGCCACCAGCAGTGGCAGATGTATTTTTTCCCCTCCCATGCTTTGGTTTTAATTACAAAAGAGACTGAAAAAGGCACATAAACTCTAGTTCAAACCTTTTGCTGCCCAGCTGATCACCTTCCCATTTTTCTATTCCAAAGAGCCAGTCCTTATGATCATAGGTTCTGGAAGGCGCATACATACTGAGAAGGTGTCTTGGAAGATACCTTGGAAGAACTTAGAAGTTCTCTTGCAACCTCTACTGACTAATTGTTTCAGTATTTTTACCTTCACTGATATTATTAATATTTTTTAAAGCCTATTAATGATGCATGATTGTATTATTTTTTAATTACTTATTAAATTATACAGACATACTCAGATTAAGTAAAATTACACTTTAATGGTATAGGACAATGTGGTAATTGTCATTTCCTCATAAAGAACTCTTAGCCATGCATCTTTAAGTTATTTTAAAATATTATTTCTTTAAACTAATTTATTGGCCAAGCATTACATTCAGATGTTAAATTAGAGTCCGAGAAATACATAGGACATACATAATAATGTAATTAGAAATATGTACCACTGAAGGCAACACTGTAGTACATTAGGGCAAATGCCTCTCCTGCTTCAGAGAGGGTCTAAGGTTGTTTTGTTCCTCCAGTTATTTTGTTATGAATGTGTTTGGTTTAGATATTAGATCTGGCCTTTTGAATATTGATTATGCTTAATTTATGCTTTGTTCTTTTCAGTGTTGCATAACAAGAAGGACATGGACCTTGGAGAGGGTCCAGAGGAGGGCCACAAAGATGATAAGAGGGCTGGAGTACTTCTCTTATGAGGACAGGGTGAGAGGAGGGTTGCAGGGGGGTTGGACTAGATGACCTTTGAAGGTCCCTTCCAACCCTAACCATTCAATGATTCTAACTTTATGTTTCAGTGGCTTGCTCTCATTTTCAAAGTGACTTGGTCACTTCTCAGCCTATATTTTGTTAATATACATGTCAAATGCTACCAAGTCTCATATTTGTACTGAATATTTATATGCCTTTAGAAATCTTTTAAATCTGAGTCAGTGCTTAGGGCCTGATCTGGTTACACGTTTAGGGTATTTTGAGGTTTTGTTGGATGTGGAGGTTTTCCTAAAGTCAATCAAGAGTACAGTAATTGTACAAAATGAATCATTCTTGTATTGAGCTGAGTAGGTGATGTAAGAATCATGCTTGTATGTTTAATTTATGTCTTTTTTTAGGTTTCACTTCTGTTAGTTTTAAGTTCCTTTATTTTGTGGAAGAAACAAAAGAAATTAGAATTACTGTTAAGATTTTGGCCCTTTTTCAAATTTGAGGATTTGATATAGTCTTCTGGTCATAAAATTTCATAAAATACTTTTTGTTCTGCCTCCGTATTTCAAAAATTAAATACAAAGAAAAGAAAAAGTAATGCCATAAAAAGAAATAGCTATTTTTTTAATATGAGGGGTTTAATTTCATACATTTTCCTGTGACAATCATTTAATCTCACATATTTTCAATGATACGTGTGTTTAAGTAGTTAGTTTTAATGAGGTAGGTTTCTTTCTTTTAATTGTAAAGTTAAGAGAGGACATTTAGAAGTGATTCTATACAGTTCATTTCCATTTCAGTTTTTAAATTTGTAATAAATGTAAATTATATACAGTATATACAATGTATATGATAACCCAGCTGTTGGTTATTGGTAGTGACATTAAATACTGACAAAAATTTTAGGAATAATGGCATAGATCACAACTTCATTTTGCTTTTTTTCTCTTCTAAAGGTTAGAATAGATTTCAGTGACTGCTTGCTGTCTACAGTAAAAAGTAGTCCATGACTTCTAGTGGGCTGATACTGTGAGCCTTGGAGAAATGTGTATGCTAGTGCTTCCCTTTCTGTTAATAAAGGTAGTAGAGATCTCAATAAAAATGAGAAGATGCTACAAAAGCTTAATGAAATTACTTTTTCCCTTTAGATTATTTTTCCTGTGTTTTATCACCATTGTCAAGAACTCACTGTCCTTTGTGATTTCCTGAAGTAATGGCCAAAGAAAGAGTCTGAAAAGATAATAACTGTTGGCCAATATATATCCTGCAAGATAAGAGATAATAAGAGAATTGTTGGTCAATAACTGTTTGCAGCTCATTTTCAGAGTAGATTGGTGCCCTGTAAACTAGAACGATGTTTGTGGGAAATGCTTTAAATTGGACTGCACACTCTTTCCTTTCTTACTGCTATATCAGAGAATGAATGCAATATTCTTATTATTTTGTAATTTCACTATTTCTCACAAGAATTCCTAGTGCATAGGTGGCATCAACTGGATTTTGTGGGTTATGACTGATGTGAATATTGTTGTGTGTTTTAGCCATTTAGGTTTGAGTTGCAGGCATAATACACTTTTAGGAAGCCTTTGAAACATTGTGGCATTTGAATACAGAATATCTTAGTATTTTGCTGTTGAATGCAATCCCTGTTTCTGTCCTGGCTTGGTCCTAAGAAATACTTGCTTTGACAAGCAGTTAAAAAAAAAATATTTTTTAAAAGGTAAGGTTTACACTTTTTTTGCCATCTGTTAGATGTGATGGATGTATTGTCAGTCACACAGTCAAGTACATAATGCATTAGCTTTTTACATCCCCAGTCACTTAGTTGTGATAATTCCATTATATCGTAATATATATCCTAATTCCATTAGGAATTATTCCTTTTTTAAGTGCCTTATGCAGAGTGTTCTGTAATAAATAGATTTTGATTAAACATGTTTTGAGTGGGGTCATAAATGTTTGAGATATGCAAGAAATATTTATGTTGTTTTATCACTACATTTACCTGTGTCTGTATTTGAATAGTTCGTATATGTTGTGTGCTCCATATGTAATGTGGTGACGTAATACGTCTTGGCCTGAATATGTTTGAAGCTTACCTGACCTTAAGGTCATTTCAGAGAACGAGAGAGGGAGAGGAAGAAAAATACGGTATGTATCGTAATTCGCTTTTAAAACTGTCCTGATGAATACATTCGGTACACTTCTCTGAAGACGACAGAGCTAATGAACTTCCCCCCATTTTTATTTCTTCCTCTGATTTCCAGCAGGAGGAATGGCTTAGACTTTATGGTGGAAGAAATGGCAGATGTTATTGAAAGCTGCATTTCTCAAAGTGCAGCTATGATCTTCTGAAAGAAACTTCCCATCGTTTCTTGAATTGTATACAGCAAAACCATCTAAAATTCAAATGAGAATTTGAAGTGAGAGAGATGGCTAATTTTCTTCACTTGCGGTAGTCAGAAGTTGAATGTTCAGCCTGAGGTTTGACTGCATACCTGTAAGACATATGTAAGTGTGGGCGGAAAAGATAGGACTCCCAGGTAAAAGGAACAAAGGAACTTGCTGTAGTTGAGGCCACAAGCTGATGATTTCAACGTTCTGCTTTACTTGAAGTTGACGAATGCTGTTACTATATGCTAATCAGCATGCTGGTGATCTCTTAACCTAATCTTGCCATAATTGAGCTGGGAAAGTATTTGTCCCTCAACTCAGTTAGCTTTCCAGGTGCAAACTTTGAAGCTTAATTGGGGCAGTTTAAATGCAAGTGCATTTAAAGGTGTCATTATGGTCAGTCTTTTTTTTTTTTTTTCCCCATCCTTTTTTAAAGAAATAGGAAAGTGTTTGTTCTGAGGAGGCAGGTTAACACAAAATGGAACGCGCCTAAATGAACCTCAGTTAACACCTGAATAAACAAAATTCTCAAAGTGAAAAATCTTGCATTAAGAGAAAAAAATATTACAAAAATTTGTGATGCAAACACAGCACCAACAAGAGATGCCATAAGGTTACAGTGTTAAAATCATGCATTTTTGCAGATCTGAATTCATTTAGAAATGGGAACATTTATACCAAAAAGAAGAAAATGTGCTATGAAGTTATGTTGTGAAACAATTTCTCTTATATGCTTATTAGTATAGGAATTATAGGTGAATTTATGACAGATATAAGCTTGTTAATATACTTAATGTCTGGAAAATGACCAATTTTCTGTACCACTTGTATGAGGCATATATCCCTTCTTGTAGGTTTTTATGTGTGTATTTGTGAATATCTGTGCTCAGGATATATTTTATTTGCTGTGATGAAGGTAATGCTTCTCGAATCACCACAGAGTTTTAGAAATTAATCTGTAGATGTGAACTCCTGTTCTTCTGAGAAAATTAACTGACGTTACTGGAGCTATACATCAAAATACAGGTCAGCCCTACAGATCAGAACAGTCTTGGAGCGTCATTTTAGATCAGTTGCTAATCCTTCACCCTTCGATCGAAGAGGATTCACTTCAACAATGTTCAACCCCAGTACAGAGCCTACTGGAATGTCCTGATGGAAGTAGATGTTCCTAGTAATTTATATAGTTGCTTAAAGAATCTGACTTCGCTACTAAATTCACATTGAAAACTCTGAACATCTCTGGTGGTGGTTGGCACTAGCGACTCTAAACCAGAAAGATCTATATTGTAGTTATCCTAATGACTCAAATATTGCATTGCCCTTATCTTTGATAAAAATACCCCCTTGTCTTAAAAGACAAGATGCTTGCAGTATTCCTAACATGTATGTGCATGTAACATGCACATACTTTGCTGTTTCTTTAGATATAAGCTTACAAGGCTATCTCAGTTTGACATTTCAGAAGACAGTTTATGAGGGTACAGGTTACATTTAAATTTATTGAAGAGAGGGCAGGAAAAAAAATGTATCTGGTAGCAGCATGTGTGGAAGTCTTATTTGGAAGTATATATGATACAAGAGAAAGGAATTAAGGAGAAAATGTATTTATTGTCCAGTGGTCATCAAAGCGTCTCTACCATTGGCTGAATAGAATATTTGATAATATGGCATGAAGGAAGGCAATCTCCATTGAGTTTTGCTGATACTTGTAGTGGATTTAAAGCAAATAAATTTTTTAGTAAACTTAGTATGACCAGGTGCCATATTGACAGAGAGTGCTAATTTTAGTGTGGAAAGAAGTAAAATATTTCAGATGGGAGCGTTCATTTGGGTAGTTCATATCTTTGAGAGGTTTTTTTGACACTGCAACGCTAGTTGCAGTTGAAAATTTAAGGTGGGCGTTTATTTGTGTATTATGAAATGTAAATCCGTAGACATAATCAGAGTGTTTGGAAGCCTGTGAGATTTCAAAGAATGTTCTGCCAGTCTTACTCTGTTTTCAGTATACATTGCAGTATACAGTAAAACCAAAATAACCCAGTTCAGATATGGTTTGAGAAATATATGGGGAGTAAAGCGCTGACTTTTAAAAATTGCAATCAATGCAGAGGTATTTATGCTTTATAGATATTCTAGTCTGATACTAATGTATCCAGACAGATAATCACAAAAAATCTAATTTGCTTAATGTAAATCAGTGTAGTCTCTTTTCTTTAGTTTAACTTGTAGTCCTCTGCCATGTTTGATTAGTTTATTTGAGAACTAAACTTTATCAATCTGTTGTGAATGATCTAGCATTTCAAGCCAGTTCCTCTGACAGCTGAAGTGATAAATTGGCAACTCTGCTGTCCAGAGACAAAGCTCAGAAACATGGAGGATTTTGTTGTTGGTGGTTTTTTTTTTCCCCAGCAGTGACATCTGGGTTCTCATCTGTCTTTCTGGCAGATCTCCTCTTGCTTCTGCTGGTCTAACGGCACTGTTGGCCGGTGTGCTTACTGTAAAGCTGCCCTGAAGGCTGGCGGGTGTTCACCCCATTCCTAGCCATCCTTACGTCCCTGGATGCCGTTTTTCTTTGGCTTCCCTGCAGCAGAGAGAAAGTCTGCCAAACTGCAGTGCATAGTGAAATGCTAGGAGAGCATTTCAGCTGCAGCATTCCATTCCAAGCAGAGAGGAGGAATACAGGCTCCTCAATACAATTTATGTAGTTGGCTATATTGTGGGAAACAATGTCAGATGCTGCTAGCAGCATAGCAGCACCAAGGCTGCAGAGCAGAGAAGCTTCCAGTATAGTAAGAGAAAAAAAAATCCACAGTCAAATAAGCAAAGTCAAAGCAACTAAAAATTATTAGGCAAACACTGACAGTGTTCCTGGGGCATAACTGACACTTGGAATGGGTTGAATCTGGAGCTATTAGCCCACAGTCGTCAATATTCCCTTGAAATGTCTTTGAAGTAAACCATGGTTTATTTCAGTGTGAAGGAAGAGAAAATGAAAATGTCCTGATAGGCATCAAACAAAGCAGATTTTGATTTTGACTTGAGGTTTGTTTTTTGGTTGTTTTTTTTTTTTTTTTGTGGGTTTGGGGGTTTTTTGCAAGACTTCTGTAAAAAAATTATCTATTATATTAGTATATTTGCTAATAAGGTTACTCAAATCAGCTGTCAGCCTTCCATTTATCTTATAATACCATATATACCCGCTCTATTACAGCCTTCTAGTAATAAAATGAGCTGTCAGTAGCACACATTCTATCAAGAAACAATTCTTTTTTTTTTTGGAAGAATATAAGTATTATACCTTTGTACTTTTCTCAGGTGAAAAGCAATTTGGTTATAAATAAATCTTTGCAAAAATGTTTTTCATTTTCTTCTGCTGGTAGCTTCCCACACATCCTGTGAAATATCTCCTCCTCTCACCATATGAGAATTTCACAGAATTTACAAATATAACTTATTATATTCCGTTTTTTCCAGTTACTAGAAACAAAGTGTTGGAATAAATAATTCACCCATTTACAATGTAAGTGCCAGCAAAATCCCCAAAGTAACTTAATACAATAAATTATACGCTAACAAGATCCTGCTAGCTGCCGATGATAATGCAGGAAAATCAAATTTAGTCTTGGTAATTCTTGGTTCCAGGTGGTACTTTGTCCTCCCTGTGACTAGCGAAAATGGGTCTTTAGAATAAATACTAGGTATGGGAGGAGCAGTACTCTGAGAAGAATACTGGAAGAATTTTCTTCCCCCTTTCTTGAAAAGCTCTTTGTCAGAGTCACTCTAAATCTTGTAATGCAGATCAGGTCTGAACTAGTCCTCTTGCACTACCTCAATATTTGCTGACAGAGAGAGCCAAATCTAACATGATGCCACACTTGCCTACACACCAGGTGTCAGTGGGCATTGAGGACAGGAAAAAAATGTGCTTCTTGCTTTGCATTTCAGAACAATGTTAAGAACGTTTATTATTTTCTGACAGTATAACCAAGTGTTGACAATTAAGTGAAACACTAATTTTAAAATATTTAGCATGTTAACATCCCTGTTCATTTTTTTTTTCTCGAATAATAAAGGTAACACTGGCTAATTCTGTTTTTACACCATTGTGTCTGGATTGTGAAAGGGCTGACTGTCAACAGAAATGAGTTCATGCAGACTTTTTACTGCTTGGCCATTGTCAGCTTTCACAGAGGAGGATTTTCATTGCTGATACTAGCTAGGAATGTGAGGTATTAGGCAGTGAAAACAGTCTTTTTTGTTCCTTGTGACCAGATAATCTGCAAGAACTAATGTTACATTTTCTAGGTACGATCTGCTGAAAAAGAAGGTTTTGGTGAAAAAGAAGAGGACTATAGGGGAAAGAAGCAATCAGAAACATGAATTAAATGTCTAAGACAGACGGGGGAGGTTTAATTCACCACAAAATTGAACATGAGCAGAAGATGCCCCAAATGGAGAAAATGCACATTCCTTAAGACCCAGTAAACTTATCAGACAAGATGCTACCCAAGAAATTTGAGAAATACTGAGAAAACAGCTTGCATACAGTTGAATTAAAAGTGTAGTTCAATATGTATCACCATATAGTGTGGCTGAAACATACAGATGGGTCAGCTTATTCAGAAACACTGGAAGAAGGTCCAATGCAAAGAGAAATGGAATGTTGTCTATATACCCAAGGCGTGTATTATATGAATTCATATATTCAAAGGACTTTGATAAAAGAAAACAAGGGAGGCTGTTCCCTTTGTTCTAACTCAGGTGCTTGAGAGCCAGGCCACCCAAAATCAGGTGATGCACAATTGATTTGTTTGGAGGTGTTGAGCCTGGAGTATTTCCGATCACTTTTAAAGGCACAAGTAGTGTTCAAAGTATCCAAGGTTTACTAGTCTTCTAAATGTAGTGAAATTAGCAACTGTATTTTGTGGACTAAATTTCATACATTGCTTCTCCATCAGGTTTCCTCTTATGCCAATATTGATACTAGTAGTAATGAAAATTAAAATGCATACTTACATGGTGTTAATAATTTAATAGCTTTAAATGCTGTATTTTGTTACAGTTTTTACCATTACATACTCTTGGTTTTGTGCAGACTTGTTAATTTGCTAAGATTGTCTTTGCAGAGGGGTAACCAATGTGTTAAACCAATAACTGAAAATTGAGTGCGTGCTTTGTAAAGAGGGAACTGGCCTGGGTTTAGCACTGCCAGGTCGTACAGTGCATAACTGAATTCTGTGTCTGTTTAAATGGATTCCTTTGGAAGATAAGCAATGAGTGCTACCTTTGACAGTCTGGGGAATCTGTCTTGGCTTACACTCAGGGCTATATTTGTGAGTAAGGTGTTTAACCTTGCCAAATAGACTTAATGTTTGGAAGGGCATATTACAGTAAATAGCAGTACAATCATGCAGAATGATTTAATGACAAGTGTTCATCCCTGGCAAATTGGGCTAAAATCTTGTTTTCAGTGTAATAAAATAACAAAATCATTCCTGTCAAAATAATGCTGCTGGGCTTGTGCCTTAACAGTGACAGAGACCGGATGTCATTGTTCTTTACTTACATAGATTTTTTTTTGCCTGTTATGACACCAGGAGAATACAGTGTTTGCTGTAAGTCCCAGTGCTATGAAATCTGTAGTCAAGGAAGTAATGCCGTTGTGGAGAAAGAACAGTCAAGACTGAAGATCCACATTCAGTTTGGAGAGATCTGTTTTTGCCTATCGTCAAGACCAGTGTGAAAAATTTTTAGGGTTTCCCTGAAGAGATAATCATCCAGAAAAAAATAATACCACCTGTTATTTGCATGTTCTTTCATTTAAAAGAGTTATGTTGGCAGAGTGACAAAGGAAAAAAAAAATCTCTTGAGAGCAGTGTTCAGATTCCTGTGGTGTTAGAACTGCATTGCTGAACATAATTTCAAAGCACCAGAGACTGGTGGGGGGCTGGTAATTTTTTATGTTTGGGTTTTTTTCATTGCTTTATTAGCACAAATGCTTGTATATTGGTATAATAATAGAATTTCTGGCATCAGGGAAATTAAATGTGTAAAATTTGAACAAAAATCCACAAAAAATACCGCTAAGCTATCAAATTTTTTTAAAGAAGTTCTGGAGATGTAAGCACCTCACTGTGTTAAAATATTTTCAAAAAGAGTGGCACTCTGGTACCTGGCTCCTAAGTAAAATACTGTAATGTGAGAACATTACTTTTTGTTAATCTTTTTGATATGGCAAAGCAAAGTAAGTTTTGAGACTCAGGATAATCAACAGATCCGAGTATTTCAGAGGACAGTGTATACTTATGAATGTAATTTTTTTTTGTTTCTTTTATATTTTTTTAAATTTTAAATACCAGATTTTAATTTCCTTTTCTAGGACAACAACTGATAAATTCAGCCTCTGATTCATTGCCTGCAGTGTATTCTAGGCATTCATTATACAGCAATAAATTGCCACCAGATTGCTGCTATCACACCTAGCATGAGCTGTGGCGTTATTTATCTTTTTTTATCTTTGGAGCACCTCTTCCTCAGTTTTCTCAGTGGACAGCTGGTGCAGTCATGCAGCTTGCACACTAGCATTCTGTTCAGAGGGATAACTTTTTTCTTTAGTTGGTAATTGGGGCTTGGATAAAACAAGCTTCAGAAGTTCATGTTAAAAAAACCAGCGTCTTGAAGTTTTGATCAGAAAAGCAGTGGCCTTCCAGTGGTGGCACTGAGGACTCTGTAAGCTTCCTATGTCAGATGAACTGGAATCTTGGCTAGCCTGCGTTAACATTAGTGTAAGGCTCAGCTCTAACCTTTCGTGGTTGAATGGAATTTTGCTGAGCACCTTATAATTTGTAAAAATGTGTAGGAATAGCTGTGCCTTTATAAAGCTATCAATACCCTTCTTCCCCTAACTGTTTTCCTCCTTTCTGTCATCAGCCCTTATTATTTGCCCTTTCTTTGCTTGTAACTTTTTGAATTTTGTATTTTCTTGTAGCATCAGATTCAGCAAAATTTTCTGTATCCACACTGTTTCTCTAGAAAACACTCCATAGTAGCCTGTAATATATGATGACATTTCTCTAAAAATTAAGGAAAATGACCTTTCAATACTATTTCTTCTCTGAGAACTTGTTATTTCCCATGTGGTAAGGAACATTGCTGCTGTCTGAACATACAGACCACAGCAAAAGTTACATGTGTTCCATCAAAGTTCATTCATAGTTGTTGATGTTAAATTGTCAGTGGGAATATGGTAGGATGTAAGATCTTCGTTTCACTGCTACTCCACTGGAAGCTGTAAAGCAATATTGATAATCTGTTGTGGCAGAAACTGATAGTTGGTCAAAGTATTACAAACTTCTCTTCCTCTCCTTTGGGGGAGGAGATGGGGTTTGCAGTGTTTTAGGTTGTTTTTGTTTGTTTGTTCATTTGTTTTGCTTTACTTTTACTCACTATAGATTGTGATTTTGCTTGGAATTTTTTGTTTAGTGAATTTTTATTTAGTCGGTTTTAAGAGTGGAGCGGTTGAGGCAGCAGCATGGCAGCAAGAGGGGCATAAGAGGGCCCAGAATCTGCAGTGCTGAAGTGTCAGAAGTGTCAGAAGCCTTGATCCAGGGGAAGCTCCACGGCCAGGGTGCTGCTGCCCAGAACCCAGGTTGAAGGGCACAGTGTCAGGACAAGATGCAAAGAGGTTAATTTGGAACGTGTAATTTTTTTTTTTTTTCCCAAAAAGTGGTGCCAAAAAGTTAATAGAGAGCCAGAGAGGTTGAAGGACCTCACTGGTAAGTCCCCGAGCCGTGGGCTCAAAGTAGACCTGCTTTGATGAGGGTTGGACCAAATGAACATTGCTTTCAGCCTATGTGATTCTGTAACCCTGTGATGAAAATCTCCACTGCTTGGTTGTCCGCTTCAAAGAAGGCTTCACAGAAATATGAGAAAGAGCATCCATTACTGCAGTAAAGTATCAAGGGACGAAACAGTTTGTGAAGGATAATTAATAGATAAGGATTTCTCAGTCCAAAAATTTAACGTCTGAAGGCACGCATGAGAGATATGGATATAACAATTAATTTTGGAACTGCGAATAGTGAAATTTTTTTGTGTAATAGAGTGGATGACATGCATGTAGAGACTTTAGATTAAATGATCAATGTTAACTTTAAAGCAGACATAAAGAACTGCTTGTTTAAATTAAAGTACAAAATGAAATTGCCAAACCGATGCCAAGGGATGTTTTAGAGACCAAAACTGTGAACGTGTTCCACAAGAGATCAGATAAGTGACTGAGCTTACAAAGCAGTGCCTCACTGGGCCAGCCATTCTCTTGGAAGTGTATGCTTGAAGAAGGGGAATTCTCTATTTGCTGTGTTACTGATAGCTTTCTCAGAAATCTTCTGGTCACTCTGAAATTCTGAGCAAATGGGGATGTGTTTTGATTGAGTGATGATAGCTTTTCTATTCTCTGGTGTTGTTGGTAATACCTTTGTCAATATACAGGCATGAACGATTCCCTCCTCCAGGGAAGTGCTCTCCTGGAACATTGCTGGACCCTTCATCTCTCAGCATTTCCGCTGTGTGCCCAATGTGTGCGTGGACCTGCACAGTCTCTGCTTACTCTGTGCAGTCTCTCTGTAAGCTCTCGTGGCTTACGTTGCATACATCCTGGTCTTTTACAGTTAACTGCATTTCTCCACCTGAAATTAATTACTTTGTGTAAAATAATGCAAAGCAGGAACAGTCTCTAGGGGCTGATTTTTCAGCGTTATCTAGGCCCTCTGGAGTGTGATGGGATTATGAAACCTGTACTGGTACAAGGTTTCAAGCCTTGGTCCAATTTATTCATTCTAGCAGATGTGGTACTTGGCCTTTTTTTGTTTGATTTTGAAATCTCTATTAGAGAATTTTAGAACTATCTATGGAAGAAATAGTAGAAAAAGGAGAGGTGACAGTGGAGTATGGCATAGAATCATAGAATCATAGAATGGTTAGAGTTGGAAGGGACCTTCAAAGGTCATCTAGTCCAACTGCCCTGCAAGGAGCAGGGACAGCCCTGACTAGGTCAGGTTGCTCAGAGCCTCATCCAGCCTGGCCTTGAACGTTTCCGGGGATGGGGCCTCCACCACCTCTCTGGGCAACCTGTTCCAGTGTTCTACAACCCTCAAGCAATTAAGTCAGTAATAATTGGAAACATTTGGGTCTACTTTCTTGAGAAATGCATTGTACCTTCACAAGAAGAGAAGCAGAGGACTAAATAAGTTTCCCCCCCCCCCCATTTTGTACAGGCAAATAATATCATGCAGTCCAATAATATTTCCGATGTTTAATACAGTCACCCTTTCCTAGATTTTTTTCATTTCAGTTTTCTGGTTAATAACACGTTTTCTATAATAATCTTGAACAATTGCCTCGAGCCTTCTGTGATGTAATCATTGTGTCTGCTTAGGATCTGTTAACTGCCAGATGTTGGAACATATCTCAACACCACCAGGTGCTTACAGCTGTTGTGTGGTCATTGTCAGGGCTAATGCACTGAGTTCCATAAATTATTTGCATGTCTTAAACCTGGAGCTCTTAGACCTTCTTTTAGTTTTTTTTTAGAAAAAGCTTTTTTCATGTATATATGAATGAACTATATATATGTATTTCCAAATTGTGTGTGTGTGTATATATATAAGAAATACACATATTTCCCTATGGGGCAGCCTAGACCCGTAAACACTAGACTGATTAAGTTTTGATCTGGTCTCATACTGCTTCTTGGGAGCCGTAGTAAAGATATTCCATTCTGCTCTGATCCTTTGGTCTCTGAATCTGCAATACATCGACCATGACATAGAACTGTGTAACAACCATGTTTGAAATGTTTACGTTTAAATGACATGTCCTGTACATAATCTGTTTTATGCTATAGCTAGTATTAGCAGTTGTGTTTGCTCACAGAGCTGCTGCTCTTCTGCATTTCAAAAGCACAGTGTCACTTTATGGTTTTGTTGCAGTGGAAACACCACTTCTGCAGACTTTTAAGCAAGGCTTTCTTTTGCACATACGAGCAGCAATTTTTTAAAGGCATGTTCCTGCTGATGTGTTTTTTAGTATTTACAGAATCACAGTATGTATCACTGAATAGATTCAGGGTTATCTACTGCCGGAAGAATTTCTGTTTTGAGAGTGTATTGGGTTTATGTGGCAAGGTTTTGGTAGAGAGGAGCTGCAGAGGTGGCTTCAGTGAGTAGACACCAGGAGCTGTCCCCATGTTGGACGGAACCTGTTCCAGACAGATGTGAGAGGAGCCACAGGTCAGTGAGGAAGGAGAGGATGAGGTGCTCCAAGTGCTGGAGCAGAGAATCCCCTGCAGCCCGTGGTGCAGCCCATGGTGAGGCCGGCTGTGCCCCTGCAGCCCATGGAGGCCCACGGAGGAGCAGAGATCCCCCTGCAGCCTGGGGAGGACCCCACGCCGGGGCAGGTGCACATACCCTGAGGAGGCTGCAGCCCACAGAGAGGGGCCCACGCTGGAGCAGGTTTCCTGGCAGAACCTGTGACCCTGTGGAGGACCCGTGCTGGAGCAGTTTGTTCGTAGAGGACTGTCTGCCGTGGGAAGGACCCCACGCTGGGAAAGAGCGTGAGGAGGAAGGAGCGGCAGAGACAGTGTTATGAGCTGACCACAATCCCTGTTCCCCATCCCCCTGCGCTGCTCAGGGCGGGAGGTAGAAGAGCTGGGAATGAAATGGAGCCTGGGAGGAAGGGAGAAGTGGGGGAAAGGTGTTTTTAGTTTGGCTTTTATTTCTCACTATCCTGCTTTGTTATTTATTGGCAATAAATTGAATTAATTTTCCCAAGTCAAGTCTGTTCTGCCCTTAACGGTAACCGGTAAGTGATCTCTCTCTCATTCTCTCCACCCATGAGCTTTTCTATTGTGTTTTCTTCCCGTGTCCAGCTGAGAAGAGGGAGTGTTAGGGCAGCTGGGTGGCCACATGGGCACTTCGTTCATCAGTAAAATGGCAGCTAGCCAAGGTCAACCCACCAAAGAGCCCTTAAAAAAATTGGTAGCTACAAGATGCTGGTTTTGATATGTTGTGATTTCCATCAGTGTGTGTGGACTCCACACGTATGTTGTAGCATGCTTGCACTGTAAATCATCAGTCTTCTAATGGCTGTGTGCTGTCCCTTGTCTTTTTTTCTGAGAAAATGGACGTAGTGTTTTTGTTCTATATTAAAATTTAATCAGTTGAGATTTTTTTTTTCCTTCTGTGATCTCAACTTCCCTTGTTACTTTGTCCTTAGTTTGCTTTCTAAATAAAGATTTCTAACCTGCGTTCATTGCAGATGTGTCACTGCAAGTACTGGATATTTGATATTCAGAACTGAGCTGCAGTTCTGAATGGTTAATTGATTAATTCTGAATGATTCATAGAAATGATCAGTATTGTTTCAGTTCTTTGGAAGTCAGGCTCTATAGACTCTATATCATTGTTCTAAATAAAAAATTCTCTGGCGAGAACTGGTAGTTCTGAGGAAGGTGGCAGCCCAATATCAGGACTATGGTATTGTAAAACTGTTTTCTGCTTCTGCAACATACGTTGTGCTGCAGCCACTTGCCATCCTCCGAGGGAAAGGCTAAGATTTCCAGTGCACTTGAAGTCAAAAGGCTGGCAGCTGTTACAGCTTCAAGGCAAGCTGAGGGTCTGAAATAAACCTATATATTTATTTATTTATTTATTTTCATGGGCTAGGCAACATCTGAGTAAAAAATTGAAATTGAAAAGTCATCCAGTCCTGCTGTGTATATTTGTCTGTTTAGCCCTGTGGACTCTATGGTCTAATCCTTGTCAGATGCACTGAGTTTCCTGTGTGCAGAATCTCATCCATTGCACGGGGTGACATTCTTAGTATAATTATGCAAGCTACTGCCTTTGTTCATCAGTAAAATTTCTACTTGCAGAAAAGGAATATGAAAGAGATAAATTTCTTCAGATCAGTCCACTAATGTAGATACCTGTGAATTCTTTTCTTTTTTTTGTAGGTAGAATTATAATTTTGTATCTTTTTTTTGTTTTAAAATCTGGTCAAAATTTTTTTTGGGGGGAAGGTTTTTTGATGCATGCAGAAGGAAAATTATTTAGCAGTTAAGTTGTAATGTTTGAAAAGGTACAGAGGCTGTTGCTGTAACTAATTTTATTGGGATCATGATGTTACAGCCTGACCACAGCATGTTTGTTGTGTAGTTTACTTTCCTCTTTTCAGATTTCATTATGTCAGTTTCATTATTGCTTGGTGCTTCTTCTTTCATGTAAGGTGGGATAGAGCAAAACAGTTTATGTCTGTGCGTGCAGGGAAGTCTCTAACAGCTGAGTGATCTGTTGTTAAATTCACTCTGCTTTATAGCATGGAGCTAGAGTAGTGCTGAGCAGGAACCCTGCAAGATGCTCTGTCCTTCAAACACTGATCTTTGCATGACATGATTTCCTAATGAGTGACAGCACTGTCTTCCTGAAACCTCCAGGTTTGTACTTACTCACAGGACAACAAGCAAAACCCAAAACCAACCAAAAGAGCCCAAACCCCCAACCTGCTGTTTTGATAGAAAGTAGTGATGCAAGCACGCACACAAAAGAACTCCGTAGCAGAAAAGCACAGAGGACATCAGGGTAGAATGAACAAACAGAAAGATTGAGTTGTAGCACCTGAGGCACCAGGGCTAGTGGAGTCCTCTTGTTTTAATCTAAAATGTGTGGAAGGATGTAGTTTCAGAGATCATTCCAGACCAAACCCAGATCAGTTAAACAGTGTAGTTCCTGTTGACTTTTTACAGACAAAAGAAGAGAGTCTTTTGGGAAATGCAAGAACATTACTTTTTTGGTGTTGTTGGCAGATGACACTTTAATATATACACGTTACAGCTTTTTTTTTTTGATGTGTCAGTTCGTGTAGAGAGCTATATTCTGCCAGGCATTGTGTCTACATGCCAAGGCACAGTGACCTGCTACTCATGCTGGTCGTGAAGCCAAAGGATTAGCGTCCACCTGAGTATCACTGCCTCCAGCATTTTTTGAGGTGTGAGCCATAGAACTCTGCTGACAAATATAAAAACAAAACAAGAAAAGAATCTCAAATGGTCAGTTCATTTTGGGCTTTTTATTTGTCCTGTAGTATTTGAGACTGTGATGTGTAAGGCAAAAACTTCTAAGCTGTCTAGCTTAACTAGCAGGGCTCAAAGCCTGGTACCTACTAGAGATTATGAAACAATGCCTGTAGTTTATTGGAGCTGAGAACTGAAAAGAAATCTGAGTTGCTGTAAGATCTTGGTGACAGTAAAATATAGTAATGATGGAAGAAGCAGTTCAGTTGCTTTGCCTTTTCAGGAAAAGTAGAATCCTTAAGCTGTCAAAATATGTGGCATCTAAATTTATAGAATGTAAGAGTATTTAACTGTGAGAATTACAGCATTGGTAGAGGTAGTGTGGCGTTTTTTCAGTTATGCCTTTGTTTTTTAAACAATGTCAGGTAATGTGGCTGCAATGATTAATGCAATGGTTTGATATATTCATATAAACTTCATTACTTTGTTAATATCTGGAAATTGCTTAAAGTAATAGAAATAACTCTGCAAGTGGTAATTAAATGTAAATGTTTGTGATTGAAAATGTAGCAATCACTCTTAGTTGTAATAACAAGGTACTGATTTTCACAATATTTTTGGCAGGTTCTTTTCCCGCTGTATTTAGTGCTAATTTTAGAATAGACCTTCAGTCTTCCTGAATAATACTCACTACGGCAAATTATACTGTTTATGATTTATCATTTACTTAGTCAGTAGGGTCATTGATTTCAGAAAGTGTCAGGATATTGTGTTTAACGAGACATCTTTATTTTTGTTATGTAGCCAAGAATATTGAAAAACAAGGATGCCAATCTAGCCCTGCTGAAGTCTATAGTAAGATTAAATATTGTGAGTTAAATGCTGGGTTGAGTGTAGTCAGTAAGGCTCCATGCAGAAAAAAATATACATGTTGTCTAAAGAAATGCCCTGGGGGAACTCAAGGCTTTCTTACTGGAAAAGAACATGAGTTCAGAAATTAACATGGAGGCAAATGTATCTACTATCAGTAGTTGAATAAAAATTCCCTTTTTATTATTACTCTGGATAAAATCCTTGACTATAGTGTTTATTATGCATAGCTATATATATATATACACACACGTGTGCGTATATATGTATTTTTCCCAAAGTACTAGTAATACAGAGGCATTATATATACACATGCAGATATATCCCATATATATATATTTATCCATGTGAATCTCTGTTGTTGTGGATGAAATATTTCACACAGTTATGATTTAGGAGCACTTTAGGATTTTTTAATAGTGTGAAGTATATCAAGAGGTGAATTTAGCAGCACTTAATCATTGACCTATTTAAAGATTAACAAAGTGATTTAGTGAAATATGTTATAATTAAAACAATGACTTAATTACAGATTTGAGAATGACCAGATTCTGATGGTCCTTAAACCTCTTTGGTCTAAGGAGGGTGTGCCTGAGAGGCATCCCAACTCAGGGGAGATGCTGGTCACAGCCAGCTGCGATCCAGAAGAACTCAGTGGGTCTCACTTAGAGTCACTGTAGATCTTGAGATAGTTGACTTTTGTCAGGTATTTTTCCATTTCAGCCCCACTGAGACGATGTGGTATTCTGGTGCTTTCCAGTAGTTATTTCTGGCATCACTCACCTGTGTTCTGACCCAAGCCAAGATGTACTGGGTTGTAATTGGGAGATTATTGACTGCTGTTACTGTTTCCATTGTTTCCAGTACTGGGGAAAAGAGGAGCCTGGTGTGTTAAGGGAGTACCTTAATGCTCAAGTTCATGGCCTTCACAGTCCGTTCCTGACTTGCCCTTGGCTGGTCGTAGGCCCAGGAGGGGAGCAGTTGCCCCAAGCACCGAATGACTCAGGAGGTGGGGGCGTTGCACCACCACACCTGTTCACAGCAAGTGGGCTGAAAGATATAAACTGTATATATTAAGAGCAATTACTTTTTATATTATTCTTTAATAGTTTTCAACTTTTGCCTGATGTTAGTATCCTGAATTTTTTTCTGGTAGTGAAACATACCCAGTTAAAATTTTCACTTACATAGTGAAATTCCAGTTCCCTGAGTTCCCTAAGTAGTGTGTTGTGATTTGATGGTATGTAGCTTATAATGTAACTATATCCATTTTATGGTTCTTACCTAAATCAGAACCTATGCATTTGTCTTGTATTCTTGAGTCCATGGGTGTGGCTGAACAAAATACAGTCTTTAATCTTCTAGTCTTAAATTCTGTTAGCCCAACTCTGTTGTATATATACTAAAATGATACTCTTTCTTTAAATGTATTTCAGTGTATCCCACTACTTTTTTTTCCATCTGTCTCAAAAATTATGAGTACCCTTTCAAAGTGTTAACTTGAAAGCAACTCTACACTCTACTCAAACCATATTGAGCTCTGCTAGTTCTGTTCAGTGGTGTGATAGGAACATATGCATGCATTTCCTCACTTTGTGGACTTAAGATTTTTTTGTGGACTTTCTATTTTATATATGCAGCCACATTTAATTTTTAACTGTGCAACTAAATTGTAGAAGTTTGGAATTTGCTGATAAGTTTTGATACTGAAGTAAAGAGTAAAATTAAAGAGAACTTCCCATTTATTAGTAGAGATTTTAGCTTACTAAGTTTCTATGAAAGTAATTTTTCTCAGTTTTGCCATAGTGACAGCCAAGAGGACCTAGAGGAAGGCTCACTATGGTGAGATACAAAAAGCAGCAGCAACAATGTACCATCCTATCAAAAAGTGTACTCAAACAGAAGACTGGTTTCTGCTAGAAACAGAGTCATTTGACTAAAATAAATGTCAAATGACCCTTTTTGACTTTACGTAAAGCCATAAAGGCTTTTTCAAAGTTCTGTAACATGTTCTGTTTAATGAGCAAACATCTTTTCATACAGTCTGTCAGTTCTCTGTCTCTATTTTTGAGCCTGATGAAAATTGTCTTCTGTCTGCTTTACAAGCAGGAAAAGAAATAGTGTATCTGCAGTTTTGAATGCATCAGAAACACTAACATCAGGTTCTACAAATCTTTTACTCTCTTTTATTACTGTATATGATACAGACAGATGTCATGTGGGAACTTAGGTGGGGTTAAGAACAAGAACAGAACCACACCATTCAGTGACTTTAGAAGTTAAATGTGTTTACTAAATGGGAAGGGTGTGGTGAATAGAAATTTTATAATAGAAATTACTACCTGAGATTTCTATCCAGAAGGAACCCACAGGACGCACCCACCCAAACCAGAGCCCCAGCCCCTTTGTAGAGGAGGAGATCTGCTCTGACCACCTCTGTGTTACCACCTGAGCAGTGCCTTCTGGAAAGCAAGTCACACAGTCGCGGTTGTGGTGGTGCTAAAGTGGCAGAAGTAATAGTGGCTGGCAATAATGTAGTGTAAGGCAGTCAGCGAGGTTTTAAGAGTAACAATTAGAAATCAGCAAAACCTGCAGTTTCTGCTCTAAGAAAGTGTAAATTACATTACAGAGCGCTATTATCTCATCTGTTGTGTTGGGAGGGGAAGGGTGTTTGTTTATGGTTGCAGTCAGTTTTTTTGAATGCATGGGGTGGTTCAGCCCCAGTCAACAGCTGGTACATTTCCATGCAATCTTATTTGTCATATGGTGAGATCAAACCAGCTGCATTAGCATAGCAGACTTATGATTTCATATCCTTATGAAGTACTCTACATATGTGCATCTGTTTCAGTGCACTAGCTTGAAAAGACGTAAAGGCCACGATTATTGTCTGCATTTAAAATACAGCCTGTGAAAATTTTCCGTGGAAAATACAATATATTTTTGGTGAACAGGTAGTTCGCATGCCAGCCACTTCTGCAAGATGGTGAATGCTACCATTTAGCACCGACGTGTATATGCAAGCTGAGAACACATTTTTTACTTTCCAGTTCTGCCATATGGAAGTCACACAGTAAAATAGTTTGTCTCCATTGCCAGTTTTTCTAGCAATTAAAAGTCTGAACACCTTGAAGGAAAGAAAAGAGACTGTAGCAAGTAGAGAAGATAAGTGAACGCATTGCATAACATTCTAAGAGAGGATAAAAAGAAAACAGTGAATTCAATTTGAGTTTTGTAAGTCTCAGTCTATTACCATAACGAGAAACCCACATTTCCTCCTGAATATTAGATCTCTAAGTAGTCAATATAATTTTCTTCATGCCACTATGTTGCAGTGTACAGGATCTGGAATATTTTTCTTTGTTTTCTCTTTTCTGAAAGCTTAATTGACTTATTAATTTATCTGATGGAATATAAAAAATGCAGTAATTACATTTTGAGCATTTTTTTTTAAACCATGGAATATAGAGTAATCTTTTCAAAGCAGAAAAATACTTAATATTTGAAATGTTGATAGTTTTAGCTGTAAATAACAAAATGCCTACAAGCTTAAGTAATGGACACAAGATGCTGTGTAGACAATTCAGAGGCATTTAAATTTTAACCCAAACTATTCTATGATTAGGAAAAAAAAGTTAGAAATGTGAGCATGCTCTTATTTTTTTCATGGTCCTGTATGGGTTGATGATCTCTTTTTATTTCCACTAATATACAGGTCAAAAATTCTGTTAAGTTAGAACACAGAAATATTAGACTCTGTGGAGTTATTCCAGCTGCAGTGAGCATCATGTCCTTCATCTTTCAGGGCACTTAAGCCCTTTATTTTATAAAAAATACTCTCTTAAAATACTTAAATGCTTTCTTTTTTAAGGATGAAGTAAAATAATCTGATGGATTTTGGGAACTTAAAATAGCACTAAAATATTATTTTCTTATATCTGTGCTTTCTTATACTGGATAAACTGGTAGAAAATCACCTGTGCAAAATGTGTGGGTCTCTATGTATGTGGTATCAGTGCTTACTCACCTGGAAATGCTTTTTTTTTGGTACTTCACTGCCATTGTTTCTTACTCCCTTTACCCCTTTGCTGTGCTTTTTTTTCAGTATAAAACAAAAGGCAAGGTTCTCCCGGGAAGAGGAGGCTCCGGGGAGACCTTATAGCAGTCTTCCAGTACCTCAAGGGGGCCTACAAGAAAGATGGAGAGAGGCTGTTCAGTAGGGCCTGTTGTGATAGGACAAGGGGTAATGGTTTTAAAATAGAGGGAGGTAGATTCAGATTGGATATTAGGAAAAAAATTTTTACAGTGAGGGTTGTAGAACACTGGAACAGGTTGCCCAGAGAGGTGGGGGATGCCCCATCCCTGGAAACATTCAAGGCCAGGCTGGATGAGGCTCTGAGCAACCTGATCTGGTTGGAGATGTCCCTGCTCCTTGCAGGGGGGTTGGACTAGATGACCTTTGAAGGTCCCTTCCAACCCTAACCATTCTATGATTCTATGATTCTATTGCACCAAGATAAAATAAAAACCTATTACTTGGCCAAGCTTTGAACACATTTTCTAACATACTGTCTGAATAGTCTGTCTTTAAAATTTCATCTTTAGATATTTTACAGCTGCTGAAGTGCACGTTTGCAGATAGGTAGTGAGCCGGTGTCAGAGCTGAGATTGCGCGTGTAGTCTTTAAATGCTGTCTGGCGTGCGTCTGTTTTGTGAAGCAGCCGTCAGCTGCATCACATGTCAATAGGGCATCAGTAGGACTTCCTTAACTGTGGAGAGATTTTGACTATCCAGCCCCACAGTTCTCTGTTTTCAAGACAGACACGTACTAATGTCCTCTTCAGGCTACTTTAGTATTCAGAAAAAGCACTTGAATGGCTTGTATATGTGTCACTTGAAGGCAAGGGCCTTGTGATCTCAAGTTAAGTTCTTCATCCCTTTAAGTTCAATGGCAAGGTCTCAGGTGAATTCAAATGTGCAAGATCATTTTTTTTTGTGGAATACTCACCTGAATAACTATCAACTTTTAGGAAGCTGTTTCCCATGTGTTGGAGAATTAAGATTTAACAGTGTTAGGAGGTAATAATCTCACAATTATTTTCTCTGACGATGTTGAAGTATATAAAATAAAGCAATGGTCTTTAAAAATGTTTGGTGTAATTCTGAGTTTGCATCATCAGGTGAATACTTTCCTCTTACACGCAGAAAAATCCAGACAGAATGAAAACCCAAAATCCAGGAATAAATAAGGAATATTGTATCTATGTGTTGTTTAAATAAATGATGTTCATCACAAATGAATCAGTGCTCACAATAAGACTTCTGAAAACAGAACAGAAAGGAGAAATAATGGGAGGTTCCTGGATTTCCTCGACTGTATTTCGTTAGTTATACTTATACTAGCTGCCTTGCTCACGTGAGTAACATTTTTCATGATCAGAGGCGAATTCAGTTAATACCATGGTAAAGGTAGATCACACAAGGGATTGTTTTGCATTGAATATTTGTTTATGCAGATTAAAATTGCAATTCCAGTTAATTAGTAACTGCGTGATGTATACACAGTAAAATTTCATGGGAATGCACTTACATACAATTCACCACAATCACTGATCATTAATTATTGCTTAGCAGACACAAATGCCATGTTTTATAAAAAGTTCTGCTTAAATTGAACAAAATTTGTAGTGCATCAATATTTTGTAAGGTATAGAAATATTAAGGTAATGCTTAATGAAAAAATATTTTTCCTGGGATGATAACCATTGTTTTGTAATCAGTTCTACTGTTTTTTTCTGGAGGCACACACTGTAGAGACAGGATTCATAGATAATCACCAATGCATGAACTTTCTTCTGGGTTTTTGCTATTAAGAAAGACAAGTGTGGCTAGAGATGCTTTTTTTTTTTCCTTCAATCTGATAGTCAATGAGCCTGATTATTGCTTCTATTAATATTTATTGTAGTAGTAATATATCTGTGGGTTAAACCTTCTGTCCACACTGCTCCCTGCTTCCTCTCAGCCAATGCTGCATCTCAAGGCAGACTTTTAGCAGGACCTTTTCTCCTTTCTTCTGCGGCATTTGCGTCCCTTGGCTGTGTTATTCCACCGTGGTCAGAACAGCACTGCAAAATGTGTCTGTTTTGTGCTGGATTACAGCTTTTCCATTAATCTTTTGTAGAAGAGTAGTTCTGCTGCTCCCATGTAAGTGTGATGTACCGCTTTTTTAATCCAGCTGGAGAAGTCTGTGCTGTTGATCTAATAACCAAATTCAGGCTTCCAGAAAAATGGAGGGACGCTAGATGCTATAGTCTGTGTGTGTGAAGAAGGTGAATGACTGGAAAAAGACATGTTTGCTGTGTTTGAAATGCATTAGAAATAACTTCAAGTGTAAAATTATCTAAGAAGAATACTTTTGTCGAGAGCATTGGGAAATAAAATAATAATACATTTTAGATGCTGTCTTCCATTATACAAATCCAGTCTTAATAAGCTGTAAATACCAGTTGTTTTTCACTTAGACTGGTTAGAAATGGATTCTGTGTGTCAATGCATTTGTATATAAAAGACTACAATAATGTATTGTAATGGTGCTCTTTCGCTTTAGAAGTGCAGAATGATAAAGGGGTCTCAGGCATGAAAGAAGAACATCTTCTCGACAGCAGACAGATGAAGAATAGGCAACGGCTGCTTTTCTGTGGGGGCTGCAGCTATAGCAAAGGGTTGTTAGCTCTCAAGGCAGTAGACATACTACTGACTAGTCCTAAACATTGGCTATTATTTTCTAGTTGTCCAAAATAAGAAAGAAATACTGTCACATTTTTTTTATGTCCTTTTCATGGCTTTGTTGTTCCTGACTGTCATGAATTATAGAGAGATTTTATGTTTTCCCTTGATCCTAGCATCTGGATCTGGTGAGGCATGAGCTTTGAAAAGAAGAGAATAGTTCAGCTGGAAGAGACCTGCAATGATCATCCAGACCAACTGCCTGACCACTTCAGGGCTGACCAAAAGATAAAGCATATTAAGGACATTGTCCAAATGTCTCTTAAACACTGACAGGCATGGGGCATCGACCACCTCTCTAGGAAGCCTGTTCCAGTGTTTGACCACTGTCTTGGTAAAGAAATGCTTCCTAATGTCAAGTCTGAACCTCCCTTGGCACAACCTGGAACCACTTCCATGCATCCTGTCACTGGATCCCAGGGAGAAGAGCTCAGCAGCTCCCTCTCCTCTTCCCCTCCTCAGGAAGCTGTAGAGAGCAATGAGGGCACCCTCAGCCTTCTTTTCTCCAAACTAGACAAATCCAGAATCCTCAGCCACTCCCCATAGAACATGCCTTGCCGCCCTTCCACCAGCTGTGTTGGCCTCCTCTGGATGCATTCAAGGACCTTCATGTTCTTCTTAAATTATGGGGCCTGGAAACGCACACAGCACTAAAGGTGAGGCTGCGCCATCCTTGAACACAGCGGCATAGTCACCGCTTTTGACCAGCTGGTGCTGTGCTGGATGCACCCCAGGATGCGGTTGGCCCTCTTGGCTGCCAGGGCCTCTGCTGGCTCATCCTGAGCCTGCAGTCAACCAGCACCCCAGATCCCTTTCTGCAGGGCTCATCTCCAGCCTCTCTTCTCTTACGTTATGCTTGTTTCCAGTGTTACCCCACCAGGTGCAGAATCCAGCACTTGGACTTGTTAAATTTTGTGTCATTGATGACTGCCCAGTGCTCCGATCTCTCTAGATCCCTCTGCAAGGCCTCCTGTCCCTCAGAAGAGTCAACAGCACCTCTCAGTTTGGTATCATCAGCAAACTTGCTAATGGTGCCTTCAACTCTTATGTCTCGGTCATTGATAAAAATATTGAACAGAAGTGCCCTAGAACTGAACCCTGAGGAACACCGCTGGTGACCAGTCACCAGGCAGATGTAGCCCCATTCATTCCAACACTTTTGAGTCCTGACTTTCAGCCAGTTCTTCATACAGCGCACCATGAACCCTCTCATCCCATAGCTGGACAACTTGTCCAGAAGGATGTTGTGAGGGACAGCATCAAAAGCCTTACTGAAATCCAGAAAAACTACATCCACCACCTTCCACTAGGCAGTCAACCTTATCATAGAAGGATTTCAATTACTGAAACTTTTGCTTTATGAACTCATGATGACTGTGCCTGATGATTGCATTGTTCTTTAAATGCTTTTCAATAGTACCCAGTATGACTTTCTCCATAATTTTTCCAGGAACTGAGGTTAGACTAACAAATCTGTGGTTTCCTGGGTCTTCCCTCGTGCTCTTTGGGTAAATTGGAATAACATTAGCTAGCTTCCAGTCAGCAGGGATCTCCCCAGACTCTTGTTTTTCTTAAAAAAAAAAAAAGAAAAAAAAATGACAAATTAAAAGCATAAATACAGAAATAAATTTAAAAAGTATTCTGTGTGTCTTCTTAAAACTTAATAGCTAGAAAGCAAAGAAGGTTTACTTGCTTGTAAATTAATCTCAGGGGGAGAGGCAGCTGAAGCATGATTTTTAATTATTAGGAACTTAAGATACTGTGTAAATAGTAGCAGCAGGAGGAAGGCAGGGGAAAAGCAAGCTTTTTTTGTTTGTTTGTTTGCTTCTCTTTTGGTTTCCATTTCAACTAATCATGCTAAGCTTATGCATAAATAAAGTTCCATATGCATTTTAGATTTAAAAATAGATACAAATGGCTGCATAAGAAACAGCAATGTAATGCTTTCAGTGCTGTGATGGAGATTAAGAAAGAAAAGGAAACTTTTCTTCAAATCTGAATTAAGAAGTGTCTGGAGTAATCAGCAATCTCATATGTTATTTTCACAGTCAGAGTTTGGTGAGGGGAGGCAGAAGAACAGATTGAAACAGAAGTGGAAGGAAAATCAATTTCTGAACATTGTGGAAAATATGTAGCATTGAAGTTTCTGTGTTTCTTGCCATTGATTCTTGGGTCTTTCTTAATTGTGATGGTTCTTATACTTTAAGTTACTCTCTCCCTTTTACACCCTTCCTCACCTCAAAGAGTTTCTTTTGTGATGTTAAGTCCTGACTTTAATGTCACAACATACTCCTGCATGCTGTTCTCATAAGGAGGCATGCTTGGTAGTGGTCTGATCATGAGGTTGGGACACATATCGGCATCTTTCAAATAAAGAAACTCACAGGGAGCATCAAGTAGCTTTACACGTATATGGAGTCTCAAGGAAACATGAGAAATTTCTACTTCATTTTTTTAGGTAACTACAAATTAGGCAGGACAGGTTGATGTGAGTTGTGGAACTTACACCATGGCCATGACCGTGAATTAATTACTTCTGATAGAGGAAAGATCTCAGGGCACTCCAGCAGAAGTAGGATCCTAAATCCCATCTGCACTGTCTTCAAAACTGTGACACTATTACTTTTTCCATAAAATGGACACATAATGGAATTTGCAATTACTTGCAGTATTTTCCAGCTCTCTATTTCCTCCCAGACAATCCCTTGAAGTTGTCCCCACTGCATTTTCTTAAATTCTGTGATTAAATGTGTTTTTGCTTATCCAGAACTGGCTTAGCTTTTGATTTTTCTTATAAAATAGGTAAAACTTTGTCAAGTAGTTGTCTTCCTCTTAAAAAAGTCATCTGACAGGAGAAGAGCACAAGGCTTCGGAAGTTGAATTTGTGGTATCACACATCTGTTGATAGCTTTTCAAACACAGGAGAGGGAATAGTTAAGAATTAGTGCTTGATTTCTTGTTTTTCTGTCTCTTGGTGAACCTAAACTGCTCCAGGCTTACAGAGATGTTAATGGATGGCAAAAGATTACACAGCAAGTGTGCAGGGAGGGGACATATGGAGAAGGCCATGTGGTATGATTTAAATACCATTCCATCAGGTAGGCAGTAACAACTGAGATGCCCCCTTGCATCCCAAGACCAGCACAAAGTAACGCGTGTTTGTACTGATGTCTGTGAAAAATACATGTTGTAGCAGGCTCCACAGTGCACATGTGGCGAGTTTCATTACTCCAGCATGTTGGGTTTGGCAGCTGGATTGTGCAGCACTGTCCCTGTGGTTCCAGTAGCCTTTTGGTTATGGTAATGCAGACAAAAAAAATCCTGACTACCTTTAAGGAAAAACTCAATCCTCGTGAAAAGAAACAGATTGGAGGTAAGTGTGCCTCAGCTAAGTATTGAACAATGGGTCAGGCGTTCTCCTGGAGTCCAGTTTCTTAATATAAAATGAAGATGGATCGATCTGCCTTCTCTGCTGCAGTTGTGGCTGGTACGTGGAATCCTTTATGCAGGCTACGCCAGAGGCATTGCCTTAGCTGAACTTCAACTGGTTGTAAAGGACGTACTTTCTTTAATATGCTTTTGGTCTGCTGCATCCTCCTATGCAATTTTACTTTTTAAAACATTTTTAATAAAACTTATTTTTTGCCCTTAGCTTTATGGAGTCTCTGAAATGCCGGAGAAACGGTAATTAAGTAGAGTAATGTCCTTAAATGCAGTACATAGTTCCAGAGGAAAATCCCACAGGAGAATTAATATGCTCCCAAAGGATATTACCTATGGTTTTCTGTTATTTTGGAAGAAAACAAAAAGAAGGAAATTAGGTTTTTTCATATTCTTCATATAGCTAGGCTGAAAGAAGTGCTACCTTTGTCTTTGCCATCTCTTTCATAGCAGTATTTTCTTAAAAAGCTAACAATTTTGGCTTGGATCTAAAGAGAAGCTTATGTGAAATGAAGACTTGTGTGCAGTTCAGTCACCTCAGTCTGAAACTGTTGTTCCCAAACCTTTTGTCCAATGGCTGCCCAATTCTGGGCATGTCTTACCTCTGTGGGCATGTCAGTTTCTCAGAGTGACGTTCCTTTAGGGCCTCAGCCTTTATGGATGCCCACAAGTGCCTCAGGCTTGAATTCTGCATCAGAGTGTACAAAAAATATGAAACAACGCGCCAATTTTCTGAAGTTGTTAAAACTGCAACCATCCACCTCCTCCTTAATTCAGAACATGCACCAGGATCTGTACCCCTTGTTCCAGATATTCCTGTTTTCCAGGCCAGTTCCTTACCCATCATCCTTTCTGGTTGTCAAAGTGAGAGGCTGAAAGTTTAAAAGAGGATATTCCAAAGGAATATGAGAAGATTCACAGCCCTAAAGATTACTTGTATATTTTACAGAGAAAACTAACACTATCTTTGGAGCACAAATGGTAGATCAAGCTACCTTCTTCATTTCTGATCTTGGATGACGTTGTTTTATTTTCTTTGGCTGACTGCAGTGCATTCAGTTTTTCCCTTTTCTCCAGAATGAACCAGCTTCATCAGGAAGCAGCATCTGTTCTGCTAAGAAGCAGAAAGCGGGAATGGATACCAGTAGGGCTGCTGATTTCCATTCTATGCACCTGAAAACCGGTAAGGTATTAATGAAGGGCCGTGGAAATACAGGGTGGATCTCTGTAATTATACAGGTAGAAGGATTTGTTAAGTATCTGCATCTAAACATAGTGATAGATTGTCCTACTTTTTCTCTGCAATACCATGGCCCCCAAATGCAAATAAATATCTGTTTTCTAAAACTGTGCTTTTTGCAAGAAGTAATCCATACACAGAAGTCTCCTACAGAAACCTATATAAAATATATGCTCATTCTGTCCTTTCAGTTATTTGTAAAATATGCAGCTATTCAAAATCCTCACATTTTTCATATAATTATTAGACATAAAAAAAGACTGTGCCTGTTTTGCATGAACATATAAGATTTTTGTAAATATGTGGGTAAGTACATAAGGAAACACAGAGGGTTATTTTCTGCTGGTAACTTTTCTTTTCTGTAGTGTTTCCAACACGCAGAAGACCCCAGTCTTCTACAGTGCCTTTTAACTCTAGAACCTGACTAGACAGTGAGTAGTACATGCAAAATGAGTGCTGCAGAAATCTCCAGGAATTTCCAATGGCATTAAAAATCTGAAAATACTGATGTACATTTCTGGACCATGATTTTTCTAACTCTGTTCATATATTGCTCATTTTTGGAAAAATAAAAAAAAAAGGAAAAAAGTATTAAGAAATATGATAAGAAATGAGAAGTGTTGGCATAAGTGCTCAATTATTGGAGCAGCTGAGGGAACTGGGGTTGTTTAGTCTGGAAAAGAGGGGGCTGAGGGGAGACCTCATTGCTCTCATCAGCTACCTGAAAGGAGGCTGTAGGGAGGTGGTGTTGGTCTCTTCCCCCAAGTAACTAGTGATAGGACGAGAGGGAATGGCCTCAAGTTGTGGCAGGGGAGCTTTAGGTTGGAAAGTAGGAAACACTTCTTTGCTGAAAGAGTGGTCAAACATTGGAACAAGCTTCCCAAGGAAGTCACCATCCCTGGCAGTGTTCAAAGAACGTGCAGATGTGGCACTCCGTGACATGATTTAATAGGCATGGTGGTGTTAGGTTGATGGTTGGACTTGATCTTGGAGATCTCTTCCAACCTTAAAATTCTATGATTCTATGATTCTAAGAAATAAATAATGGAAGGCATTTGTACAAGGAAATAGAGGTTATCAAATAAAAAAGTAGTCTTGCATTTTTTTTTTAATCAAATAGACTTAAAAAGCCTTATGCAGCATAATTACTCAAATTTTTGGCAATATTTCTAATTCTTAAAGTTATTATTGTTTTCCAGAAATGAAAAAAAACCCCAACTAATTCTTCGCTTTTACAGGCTTATCTTGTTTGATGTTGTTTGCTGCTGTATCTATTAGTTGTCTGTGATGCAAATAAACATAATTACTTAGTTGCATACCAAAGATCTGTTATTGTAATGGAAAAAGCTTGTGGTACTACAACTCAGTAATTTGTAATTCTGACAAAATTCTTCCTGAAAATCTGTAGTAAGAGTATACCAGATCAGTTTTGGTCAGTCTCGTCTATGGTAAAGGTTGGGCTTATAAGTTTTCCTTACTTCTCAGATCCTTTTAAAAAAAAAAAAAAAAAAAAAAAAATTTACTGGTGAGAAACTATTTATATTGCTAGACTATGTAATTGATTAGCAGATGCTCTGGGTTAGAATATAATGTCTGTTTATATAACAGCAACAAAATGATTGCTTTATCTTTCACATGATCGCTTATGAATCAAATTAGCTTTCAGAGTGAGGATTTGTACATTCTCACAAATTAACTCATATATTTGTCCATTGTGCTATTTAATTAACTGACATATCTCCCTTATGACCATCAGGTTGCAAGCTCATTTCCTAGGGGAATGTAGTCTTTTTTCTTCTTCAGCTTATGTTTTTTGGTAGGTGATACGGTGAGCTGCAGTTCTCCACTGAATTTTTTGAAATGGCTAAAATCTTGTTTCATTACAGAAAATACATTTACACAATTATTTTCTTTTGACAAAAGTTCCTTATGAGCTACAAGCATAATAATTTCATCTCCTGTTATTTTCAAGTTTTAAAATAATTTCATAACTATTTATTTTGCCTTCATTTAAATCATAGCATAACATTTCACCTTTTAAGTATTTAATGATGTAAATGTCTATTAATTTGCAGCCTCATTGCACAATTCTCATCTCAGTTGCTGAAGGCAAAGGTGTGCAGTCATACATTTTCATATGAGTTCATGCATCATGGCAATATAGACATAACTTGAGAAGCCCAGGTTTGAAAACATTCAGCTTTCTTGGCCTCCAGGTTCACTAGCTGAACATGAGAGTAGTGTGTAGTATTTTGTGGGTCATTGCATACATAAAATAGCATGAAACTCTTAAAATATTTTGTATAAAGGCATTTCAGCCCCTAAAGAGAAAGAGTCCATCCTGCATTGTCCAGGCTGGGTGGAGAACAGATTGAGAGCAGCCTTGCAGAGAAAGACTTGGGAGTATTTGTTGATGAGAAGCTCAGTATGAGCTGGCAATGTGTGCTTGCAGCCCAGGAAGCCAACCACATCCTGCATCAAAAGAAGAGTGGCCAGCACGTTGAGGGAGGTGATTCTGCCCCTCTACTCTGCTCTCGTGAGACCCCACCTGGAGCACTGCATCCAGCTCTGGAGCCCCCAGCATAAGAAGGACATGGACCAGTTGGAACAAGTCCAGAGGAGGCCATGAAGGTGATGAGAGGGCTGGAGCACCTCTCTTACAAGGACAGGCTGAGAGAGTTGGGGCTGTTCAGCCTGGAAAAGAGGAGACTCCGGACTGATAGCGGCCTTCCAGTACCTAAAGGGGGCCTACAGGAAAGACAGGGAGAAACTCTTTATCAGGGCCTGTTGTGATAGGATGAGGGATAATGTTTTTAAAATAGAGGGAGGTAGATTCAGACTGGACATAAGAAAAAAAAAATATCATGAGAGTGGTGAAGCGCTGACCCAGGTTGCCCAGAGAGGTGGTGGATGCCCCATCCCTAGAAACATTCAAGGCCAGGTTGGATGAGGCTCTGAGCAACCTGATCTGGTTGGAGACATCCTTGCTCCTTGCTGGTGGGTTGGACTAGACGACCTTTAAAGCTCTCTTCCAACCCTAACCATTCTATGGTTCTATGAGTCTAAGTGTAAAACATGATAGAAGTGTATCAAAATACACTTTGCTGGTAGGTAAGAAGAGAAAACAATGTCAAGATTTACTTTCAGCTGAAGAATCTCTCATTCCAGTTGTTATATCACAATGGGAGAGATGTCGGTGTGCTACTACAAACCTCATGTCACGTATATTTTGTTGATCTGTCTTACTATATGCATTCAATTATACAGTCCAAATGTGTGGACTACATTTCTTCATGGGGTCATGCCCCATGGTGGTATGTTGCACTGAAGAATTGTCTTTTCTTTATGACATTATGCAAGTTATTTATCCTCTCTGACTATTTATTTTAAGAAATTGAGATACAATCACTCTGTGTGTCCCAAAAGGAGATTTAACTGAGCAATGTACTCTTTTGGAACTGTCAGCTGTAGATTTTAAGTTGATTTCTAGGTTAAGGGTTGCAGCTGTTAAAGGAGGAAGATCTTACACAGATAAGTAAGTACTTGACATATATGCAAATGTAAAAAATAAATGTACAGTTCAGTCCATAAATCTTAGTAAATCATTTAGCTGCCATATCTAGAAAATGGGAAGTGTCTGTGCCAGGTTTAGCAGGACACTAGAACTGTATTTCAGCACTCTACCCATTTTACATCAAATCATGGAAGTGCATGATGCTGAAAACAGATTAACCTTTCTTAACTGTCACTTCTTCAGAAAAAAAGTCCACAAACTAGACTGTATTGTAGTTTCTGTAATGCTTTCTGCTTTTAATTTGGCATTTGTTTAATGTAGTGTTTGTCGTCAAATTAGTCAACATCTGTGATTCTTCTCAGGAGCATATGATATTGTCCAGGACAATGATAGATGAATCATTGATTTACTGGCACGGAGACTTAGCCATTCTCAGTGCATTGTCTTTGATAAAGGCACAGTTTTCTACCACATGTTTTTAATTAGCTGTTTGCTAAGTTGTGCTTGTGCACAACCCACGTGAGTGGGTTTTGAAAGGATAATTCAGATGCCAGGAAGTCCCACATAGTTTTCAGATTTAAAAAAAAAACAGACTTTAAATAAATTTTGACCCGTAAGTGGCTGAAGTATTTTTCAGCCTGCACAGTAGTTTCTCTAGGATATCAGGACAGCATGGTCTTATAGTCACCTTTATTGAGAATTTTGAGAAATTTGAAATATAAGTCAATTAACTAGATGGACAGAGTAGGAAAATGTAAGAGTAATAGTATGGCTAGCAGTGTGATATTTACTTCCTTTTGTGAAAGGAAAGCTGAAAGGAAATGTAAAAGAACATTCTGTCAGCATATATTTGATTTCATTGTTTTCACATCTACTCCAGGTGATGAAATGAGGTTTCTTTCTTGCTGCAATTTTCTCAAGCCCTATATATTCAAGAGTGTTGAGTCCGAGTCTAATGGAATAATAATGGCTAAAGCTGATCTCCTTCATGAATATACCTGTATAGGTCTGTACTCCTGGAGGTGTATGCTGACCTGCAGCAGTAAAGAACCTAGAGCAGCCTCTCTCCAGCTGCCGAGCTTCTCTTTCAGCTGGCAGTTGTAAAGAAAGTATGTTACCTGAGCTCAGGCAGGACTGTAGTCCCAACTGATGCTGTTTATTCCCTTATATTTGTCTGTTCTCTGGTCACTGACTCAGAAGAAGGCAATGTGCAGAATAATGTATTTGGAAGACTTCAGTTGCCTCTTTCTGTTTAGAGAAACTGGGTCATTTATCTTTGCTTACCTTTTTACCTATGAGGTAACCCAGCAAAGTTAAACTTGCAGTTTGAACCCTAAGTTGTTCCTTTCTGTCATGGTTTTTAGGCTATTGTTGGTATTTCTCTATTAGCTCTAAATTCCCCCTCTCTTTATCTCATAGTCTTGCTGGAAAATAAGTTAGAATTGATTGAATATTCTCTAGCACATGAATGAGTTTTTAACCATGCAATTCTGAGAACTGATTTTAGAGACATTTTCTTGAAGCAAAATGCTTCTGGTTAAAACATTTCATTTCAATAGGTAAAATTTACAGTCACTTGCTCAAGCATCCATAGGCCCAAAGTATAATCGTGTATCAGAGAAGAATCACTACTTTGTTCTCTTAAATGTGGATCTGTGCCTTATAAACATATAATGCAATTCTCTGTCTTCTCACCAAAACTCTGGTTACCGTGTAATGCAAACTGGAGGAAACTTAGCTGTGCCTGTGGAGTGCCTGTATGGCCATTTCTCAGACTGGGCTTTTTCACAGAGGGCAAAGGATGCACTCTGATTCCAGGTGACATCTCAGTGTCCTTCTGTATCTCTTCATATTTGGTTTTCCTCTCTGCCTGAGAAACACAGTGCCATGTAGGTATTAACTAATTAAAAGAATCAGTTTATTACTAGGCTTTATGTAACTTACTCATCCTAGTTTAAAAATTTGCAATTTCTAACTACAGAAGCAGTTCTTCTATCCCTAATCACCACTTGTCAAAAAAAAAAAAAAGGCAAAGCCTGCAAAGTAGAATTAAATACCCAACTTGCTTATATTCAAATTGACTATATAGAATAGCAATCATTATGATTACATTGTGATGTAATAACTTGGTTTTTACATTGTATTTTCAGCCTCTACTAATATTTTACTATGAAATATTTTTATTATTATTACAGTTCACACTAAGTCTGGGCAAAATGTCAACATGTGTATCTGAAAAGAAATAAAATGAGTAATTAAAGATTTTTGCTTTCAATCCTGACTGTGGAGTTCAAAATAAGAATAATATTTATGGGATAGAAAATTTTAAAATAATCAGCTCAGAATTTTCTGTTTTCATTTGGTTTGATTTGAAACTGAACCGTGTTCATCCTTTTTGAATATGCCTTTGCCTCTCTTTTCTTATTAGGTAAGGATTCCTGGTTTCGTTACTTAGGAATTACACATCTTAGAAACCCAAGCTGTTTTCCCACAGCTGAATTAACTGCTCTTCAGGTTATAGAGGTTGGTTGCTGAAGAGTCTAAGCCATAGAAGGATCAGCAGTGTTATCAACCTGAACCAAGACTCCTTGAAGCCTGCCTGACAGCTCAGGCAGACAGAAGTTAAATCTGAACTGGATTCTTGTCCCATACATATTATCACTGCTGAAGGGAGTAGTTTCATTAGAACAATTTCTAAAACCTGCAAATGAGGTAGCTGAGGTTCGAATATCAAAACCTGGTTTCATCAGTAACTTGCAAGCTTAGAAAATAGTTTAATGTGGTGAAATGTGTAGCACTGTAGAAAACCTTCAGACACAAAAAGCTAACAAGAAAAAAAATTGTTTTTTACCAAGAAATACTGGTGAACAGTCCATGAGAGGAACAATTTTCTAATTATTAATTCAGCTTTGCAGTCAGCAGCACCAAAGTCGCGCCACTGTATTATGGGCTTATATCTTCCTGGCATGCATGGGAAAAAGCATCCTTAACTGCTCTTAAAGACAACAGATCATTCAAGTTTTTTTTCTGTTATTGGGAAACAAGAGGGAAATTAGTCTTACAGCCCACAAGGGGAGAAAAAAATGCCTTGAGTATGGGGTAATGAGCAGAATGTGATCCTGATGTGTAATTTCTCAGTGGACCGTGCTATTGAACAGGTGGTGTAAAATGAGGGGTATGTTTTTTTTTTTTCTTGTCTTGAGCCACGTGTCTTACTAAGTCAGCAAAGGAAAACTGGAAGTGAATCTTGGTACCTAATATGAAGAGAAATAGCTTACTCAATGAAAAGTGTGCACTTCACATGCCTACATCTTACATAATTCATAGTTTCCAGTAGCTGTGTAGCCGGGTAAAATAATTTAATGAAGCCTCAGGCTCTGGAAAAGAGAAGTGCTTAGTTTAGGTGCCATGTCACAGACAATTATTTGGGATAGGAATTGGAAAAGAAGGAAAGCATACTCATGCAGTGGCAAGTGGCATCACAGAAGCTCAACTTCTGCTTCTCGGTGTGCTCATTCATCAGTGGCAATACAGTTTAGTGGGCTGTCTAATTGCGTGTAATCAACTGCCAGTTGGTGAGCATAGCCCTCAGTTTGCATTTATTGGAGCACTAATGAATAATCCTTCTCATGCCCACACTGACCATAAGCTTATAGTAGTTATAGGTTATTTCACACATCAACTTTATTACCTTTAAATAAGGTAATAAAGGCTCCTGTATGCCACTTTAAATAACCATAGTCTGTAGAAGCCTGAGAAAGCCTACCTTGGGCTGTGGTTGGACTGTAGCTAAATGTGCTGTACTTACTGCTAGTACAAAAACTGAGCACACAAAGGTGAGAGAAACTAATTATTTTTCCTTTAAATTTAGAAAGAACCTTCAAAAAGTCTACTATCTGAATTCGCAATTTCTGCAAAAAAACTTTAACTGACACTTGAGAGCGGCCAGTCTTGCATTTCTAACTCTCTGCTGCAGTGATCTGGTTACAGCTCTGCCATTCCTTTATGGGTGACTCTCTGAAAATGGAGAATGGGAAGTGGAAGAAACTGTGTTCTTTTATATGAGTGATTTTGTGTTGCCAGAATATGCAGTGGCACTCTAAGGAAGAGTGATAACAGAAATTCTTTGTAGCACAGTTATGTGACCTGCAGTAAAGAATTAAGCATTGAAGTTAAACAAGGTGGAAGTGCGGAGGGTTCTAACAGAAAGTGGTAGTGAATGACCAGCGGTCTGTGACAAGTACTGCTTTTGGTCTGCAGGTTCTAGTTTTTGTTGGCAATACTCCCTGGTATTGCTGGCATCAGTTAGCATCATTTGTCTCTGTGTGAGATGCTTTCGAGGTAAGCCAAACCTACGACGCAGCTAGTATGTCAGGACTGGCAGCTGTGTCCGAAGATCATCTCTGCAGCTCAGCTGTTCAGAAAAATATTTTAATATCCCTGAAGGTTTAAGTCTTCCTGTGTATACTAGGTAAAGATGTTTTGCTTGTGAGTGAGACAAGAATACAGGACTTCACTTCTGATGCTGTTGCTTCGCAGTACAGATTTCATTGCATTTTCTCTGTGGAGCCATCATTATTTGCAGTGATATAAGTGGAAAAAAAAGCCCCCCCCCCCTTTTTTTTTTTTAATCTTGGTCAATACTCTGAAACGGCATCAGAACCCTGATAGTTATTCATGTGAATAAAGGACTTATCAAAACATCATGTTAGAAGGGCAGTGAGTGATCTTTGAGACTTGTATGTGGCATCTTTCCAGTTGTCATATGTCTCTAAAGAGCCATGCATTTGGCAGCTGTTTTTGCAAGGGCCATATTTAGACAATGGCAGTTACACCATATTGCATAACTGCACCCCAAGAGTACCTTTGATGAAGGGATATATATATATATATATATAATATATATATAAAATATAAAAATATATAATGTATATATATATATACTGGGCAGGGTTCACATCTTCATATAACATCTCATAAGCTAGTTTCCCAAGGACACTCCTAGCATATCAGGAAAAAAGAGTCACTGGCATAATGGTCTGAGTAACATTCCAGCGTCTTTAGAGTCTCCAGAAAGTAGATAATCCTAGTATTTCCTGAAAAACCTCCACAGATGATCTTTCCAAACATTTCTATATAAGCCCTTATGAAGAAAGTGAGTTTGGGTATAGAAGAAAATATTAAAACTTGAAGGCCAAATCACAGCTGCTGCTGTGACGTAGAAGAGCCTCAGAATCTTCTCTACTTACTAGGGCCACTTCCCTCTCTGGAATAGTTGAGAACAGGGTGACACACAAAGACTTTATCTTTGGCCTACTGTCATGTGAACTTGGTATTGCATGTGCTGTCATTGACAGGCTAAAGACACATGTTCACTGAGCCTCATGTTCTTCCAGAATAAGTCTCAAAATCCATGTTTTGGATGTCCTCTGTTACCTTCTGTCATCTCAGGTGCCACCAAGGAAAAAGAAGGAAACCTGATACCCAGCATTTTTCAATAAATAATTGTCACATATAATTGTCTAACCACAAGCAAGGTCGCTTCATCAATTGATGATGCAAGATAACATCCTCATCCTGTTGCTGTGTCATCTTTCAGAGCTTTTGATCTTAAAAAGTTTCTGGTGGTGTTGTCCTCCTTCTCTTTATTTTCCAAACACAGTTTGTTAACATGTTGAGAGGAAGAAGAGACTGAAGTTTCTAGAGGAGAGACAGCCAGGAAGTTGACTGTTCTAAAATAATTTGAAGCAGAAGTTTAAATAATGCAGATTATATGTTTCATTAATACTTATGCAAAACGTGATTTTTTAAAAGTCAGTTTATTTTCTAGAAAGCAAATCAGCGTGAACTTTCATGTTTCTGTTTAAATAGATCGCTTTCCCTGGTGCCGCCTCTGTTTTTCACGGACACAACCTGGTACAAAGATTAATCCCTAGAGCAGAACAAGAAAATTGAAATTGATTTTCATCACAGCAGTCAACAGTATTCCTAGTAGGATGAATTTGCAAGATGACTTCCCAAGATTGTAAGTGAACAGCAACAACTTCATGGAGCATACTCTTGAGCCCTTGATATTCTTAATTACGGGAGCTCTGTTTTATTTAAATAGCAGTAGGACTAAATGGTTTTGCAGGAACATCTTACGACTACGCTGAACTGCTGTGTCCTACACAGGCATTAAGCAGCTGTAGTTTCCTAGCTGAGTGATACCATTTTTGAAGACTTGCCAGAAATGTTCAGTATACTTTCTTATGGAAATATCAGCAGGATCACAAGTCAGTTTGCATATTAAAGAGTAAATCGAGGAGCAGTTTTGCTAGAGGATTAAACATTAATAATCCCTTTGAGAAACTACCATTTGGAGATGCATACTGTGGAGAAAAAATCCGCTTTGACATTTGATTTCAGGCTTCACATACTTTATTGGACTAAGGGCATAAAGTAGTTCCAGCCTTGCCAATGATTATTTTGGCTTATTTGGAAAGTAAAGTATATTGTGATTACCATAAACAAATGTTAAATGTAATTTGATTTCTTTTAAAGAAATGTCATGGCACCTAACTTCTAGTTACATTACCGGGTAATTGGGAGAATAGAAAACTAAATTACAGAAGCCAACCTGAGACATGCCTACCTTCTGTATTTTAATTTTTATTAGATTATAGTGTGTTTGATAAAACTGTATGTTCCAATAACATTAGTTAATAGAAATATTACCGTATGGTATTTGCAGCACTGTTGACTTAAGTAACATTTTACACACACTGTTCTGAGAGTACAGATGGCTTTATGCAGCTTTTTACTGTCTTGTGGCATCATTGTGTACAAGAGGAGGCAGAAATTGGGAGTATACAAGTAGTGATGTTATGCTACATGCTACCTTATGTTTTATTATGTTATTTTATTTTTGCCATTTTTTTCATCCAGGTACTTAGTATTTACAAATAGATAGCTATTGATTTCTTGTCACTGTCAAACTGGGAAAGAATTAACGAAATTCAGCTTGGATTGCAATGTGACTGGTGCATGAGATGGAGACCAGTTGTGCCCAGTTAGTGGTTTCTTCCAGTGCCGCAAACTGAAGGGACCTGTGATACTCCTGTCCGGTCCTTTGCAGTGCCTGGTGCCTCCTGTTTGTGTCACAGTCCAGACCAGGGATCCCAAAAACATGTTGTTGGAACAGATACTGACTTGAAACATGAAAATTTCCAGGCAGCTCTCCATGTGTCATCTCACACACCAGATGCAGAAGATAGCTCTGGGTGCCTGCGCGCGTTCAGGTGGCACATGGTTTCTGGCACTCCAGGGCCCTCGCTCACTGACAGCTACCAGGTTTTTCATTGCCTGACAAGAACATGATTAACTCAGGCAATGCATTTATTAGTGGCAAGTTGAGGAGGAGTAAAATCCTGCTGTATTCATCAGCATGTGTTTTGTTGGAAGTCTGACAATGACTGCATGTAATTGATAGTGGTTAGAGACAGCGATGTTTTTTAGGTACTGCCCCACTATAGGTGGTGTTCCCATGTCGTGCAGGGTTCAAAACAGTAAACCCAACCTTTAGGAACTTGAATATGAGGTTTCTGAGGGTAGGGTTGACTGCATGATGGCCTCTTCAACTCCTGAATAGTACAGGCCACGCTTTGTTTATTTCTGTGACTAGTTTTTCAATAGTTGCTATATTTTTGGAGAAAAAAAAAGAATGAGCATACAGCAAAACTTCAGATGAGTGCTTTACTTTCCTTTTGAAGACAGTTAACAGCAGCATGCCTGTTCTCGTGCTGCCACTGAAATTGCTGCCCTCAATCTCTCACCCTTTCATGAGAGCATCGACACATTGGACTTTTTGCTGCCTTGGTGAACAACAGCTGTTGGAATGAGAGGGTGGTGGGCAGAGTGTGCGTGTTGCTCAGCCATTGCCCTGGCAGCATCTTCCACTTCGCAAGGGATTGAACGGGCAGAGTGAAGCGCAGGTAATGGCTGTGGAGGAGGTCAGTCCTGTGCAAACATCACCAGTGCAACAACAGCATGTACAGGCGATATGAGCAAGGTCCAGCTTGGACTGCTGCAAATGAGTGGTTTTTGGTGGGTTTTGTTACAGTTTTGGTTTTTCCCCATAAATAAGCTGTTTCCAGTTAGCTGTAAGGGGTTACTTAACAAAGCTTTGTCCTTTTCTTAGTTATTATTGTTTGGCAGTGTCTTGCATCCTATGAGAGGAATCCTCAGAATAAAAATGTCTGAGTGAAGTGACAAAGCAGTGTTCTTTTAAAAGTCTTTCAATCATGTAATTTCTCACTCAAAACTCATTATGAAACTTTTCAGTTTGCCCCCTCCCCTTTCCTTGCCTTCCCACTCCTCACCTCTCCTCACCTCCAGCAAAGTATGCTCTGAAAAGTCTCTCCACTTTTAGTTCAAGTTCTTATGTTTTTCATGAAAAATTTCTAAGGGTGAGAAAATCCTTCACAGCACAAAAACTATATTGCCCCATCAGAAGGGAGCAAGGTTTTTAATGAGGTCAGTAGGAAGCAAATGTGGTATCAAGATGATAAAATAATTTTTCCTGTGTATTGATATTTAGTGAGTGAGAGTTTTACAAAATGGATCTTAGTTTATACCACCAGGATAGCAAAAATCTGCTACAGTTTCTCAAAACTTTAAACATCCTCTGAATTGCTGAAATATTAAACACAGAACAAAAAGCAATTTTAGAAATTGATAATTAGAGTAGTTGTCAATTTACAGTTATCGATTGATAATTGATGATTAGTTGGTCAAAAAGTACTGTAAAACTGTTTTAAAATATTAACTAGAATTAGCTAATTTAAGAATAAAAAATGCATATAAAACATAACTTTTCTTCTAGAAAGTAGCAAAACACCATTCTACCACTTCGAAAATCTTTCCTCTTCTTCCCAGTTCTGCATTCTCAAACGAACTACCAAACCAAAAAACATCTCCTATCAGGCTCATGGTGTCCTTTTAAGGACATGGGTCTGTATTACTCACTGTCCCTGTTCCATAGCCCCACCAAAGGGCAAAATCACTTGAAAGGGTCGAACTGCACTGGCCACCGGGAAGAAATGGGGAGGAGACATGGGCTGCATATGTGTGTACATTTATGCTTCACAGCAGAATAAGGACCAGTGGATGCATACTAGAATTCAGTTCGTTAGGATTGTTTTCGGGCAGCATCTGTGTGTGCTTTCACCATGTGGATTTATTGTATGGGGCAAGTTTTAGATCTTCCTAAAGCTATACTTGGTAAGAAACTGTACTGTCACGTGGAAAAGACACATGCTTTACCTGCTGAAGTACTTGTAGCTTAGAGCAGAAGCAAGTTGTGTGTGTATTTATTATACAAAATAAAGAGGAAAATGAAGAAATCTTTAAAATTAGGAAAGATGCTGAATTCTATGACAAAAATCTTTAAATGCTAGGACCATTAGCCAGGACATGATAAGAGGGAGAAGGCAAAGGACAACGGTAAATTTGTAATGAGATGAGCAATTGTGATCTGTGAAGATGCCTGAAGTAGTCTGTGCTGGTGTACTGTCTACAAACAATGTTCTTCACTGTGAAAGGGGTGTCTTTAAAAAGCAATTTATATAAATTGCATTTCTACACAGCTACATCTACTAGTTATTTACAAGATCAGTTTGCTTTCAAATCTGGCACAAGTTTTGAAAAATTGAAAAATCATTCTTCTTTCCTTTTTTTTTTCTTTTTAAAATTTTGTTTCATCATGGTGATGAAAGTCTATTGCAAGTGTGTATTTCTTCCTTATCTTTTTGTTTTTATATTTACTGGAATATTGTATTATCTCCAGTGGCATAATCCATGTGTCCTTAATGCAGGTGCATTTGATTCAGTAGTGTGCATTACATTGGGGAAACATAGTATGTTAATAGTAATTAAAAAACAATCAGTCCTTTAATCTTCTGAGCTCTGATTTGTAAGAAATCTTTCTGTGTGTTTGAGCATGCAAGCACCAAGGTTTTTCTTAGCAATGTGGACAGTTCCTGAAAGTATTCACTGCATAAACTCTAAATAGCAAGGAAGCAATTACTTTGAACAAAATCTGTGTTTTCCTAAGATTTACCTCCCTAACATGTCTGCCACTGTTCAAAATTACACTAAATCATGTCCAGAGCAACAAACTCTGTATGAAGCCTGCAGCCTCAACAGCAGGACTGCAGTTTCTGTCGCTAGATGATGAACCGTGTGAGATGTGCTGCAGAACGAGTGGCACAGGTTATGTGATGGTTTTTACATGGGTGCGTTAAGGATGCTCCCCTCAGTAAACCTGCAGCCCTTCTCAGACTCTGTTTCTTCTGACATACTGAATATTATGTGCTGTTATTCATATCTCTGGAACAGTGGGGAAATACCTGCCAGGGAGGGAGGGCTGTGCAGCGAGAATCCTCATACAAGTGTGCAGAGACAGAGAAGCCTGAGTATGTGCGTGCATTCATATGCAAGATGAGCAAATTCCTTTTGCTGCAGTTGTGAACATGAGACCTAGACCAAGAGTTTGCATGACAGCCTGTTAAGTGCAAGTTATAAGAAGCTGATAACGAGATATTTCACTGGAAATATTTATGCAACTTCAATTGAGTAGTCGTGCATGCTATTTTATACACTCTATGTTGAATAATGCATCAAATATAAATCTGCCAAAGCTAATACAATTGGAATTGCAAAGGCTAGTGAATCATCTGGAACTATCAGTGCATGCATACCCCAGTCTTGGTGGAGAGACAAGGGAGATCCCAGATGGTAGTGATGTGTAAGAAATCAGAGAGCTAGTATCTAGCTTCAGTTCTCAAAAAAAAAAAAAAAAAGAAGTGTTCCTTATTAGGAAACTTTCTAGAGATGATTTTGAGAGATAAACCCTTTAATAGGACAGTGCACATCTACTTGAAGGAGCATAATGAAAACAAGATTCACTCCGCATTGAGATCAAGAAGATTTTCCTGAATTTCTAGATCAATGATAAATGTCAGTCGAATACATTAAAATATTTGTATTTATTTATGTATAACATTACTTTTGTACAAGGCTTGTTTACTCAAGCAGCAATGAAATTTAAAGCAGCTTGATCTCCTTTAACCAGTTTTACTTGCAGTCCGCTGTTTGTAAATACAATAATTTGTGTCTGAATAATAAAACAGCTCTGAAAATGGTTAAGACTCTTCACAAAAGTTCTGAGAAATCGTGTTTTACCAGGGTGGCTTTGACGGGCAGCATGTAAGCCTGTATGGTATAAGCATCTTTTCACTCTTGGGGTGTAGTCCCCATTGACTCCAAATGATGGCTGTCTTGCTTTACCATTTAGGAATGGAACATGTCAGTATAGCAAAGGGGTGAAATTTATGAATACATTTTCCTGTGCTGTGCACCAGTTAGGTGCAGCATCTTCATACCGCATTCGTACCGCACACCTCTGGTGCTTGAATAAGAAAACTGACTGTTCAGAGGGCAGGGAGGGAGAATTTGGATTTTTAGTGCATTGCTTACTAAGGCTTATGGTGTAAATAGGTGTTTGTATGCACAGACACATACATGTATTGTATGTATAGCTTGTTCTGTTTCCTTCAACATATGGTTTAAATGTAGCTGGGCAAAAGTCTCAGCTGAGCGATCGTTTACCCCATGTGAATAATGTTTTGGTAAAAAAACATCTGTTGGTTAAAACTTGGCTTGAATCTTCACTTAGTGTAGACAAAGCATTTGCAGTCATACAGCTTAAAGTACTGCTGACTGGGAGCTCAGCAGCGTTGAATGTTTTTCTGTAGGTGTTGTACACCCAGTAAGCATTTGAGGGTGAGTTGAGCTCCTGCACAGCTGAGGTTCTGCGCGGGCTTTCAGCACCAAGCGGTGTGCACACGCGTGTGCGCGCACACACACAGAGCCAGCGGTCTCAGCAGATAGGTTGCAGGGTCTGACAACGTCCTGTTGTGTATTTTTTTTAGTGAAAAACATTAATGCCATAGAGATACCTATGTAAAACCAGAATGTAATAATGTAAAAGTTGCTGGGAGGAGCTAGTGAACTGGGTCTTCTGAAATGGGACCATACGCAGGCCACATTGCCTGAGGACGCAAAGGATGATTTTATTTGCTGTTAGAGAGGATTGTTGTGGTTTTTCTGTTGTGTGGTTTGTTTTTTTTTAAATCCTCAGTTCCAGAAGTAATTGATACTCACCATTTTCCTTCTGCAATTGATTGGTTGGTTCCCTAGCTCAGCACCTGGAAGATCATGCTGCTGATTTAGAAGCTTAACTCACAACATTTAATTTTCAGTTCTTCTGCACGGTGGTACTATACTTGTGATGATGTGCAGTTTGGCTTGAAGATAATAGAGAAAAGGTGGCATCATCCCGCCTTTCTTATCTTTCTCATGTAACCCCCAAACACATTCAAAATGTGTAAAGAAACAAGCATTCACAAAAACTGAATAGCCAAGAGATTTGTAGCATCCTATAAAAAATATGGGCCCTATGCCTGGGTCCTTCATATACACTGTTTCTGCAACTTAATGATGATTAGAGTATATCTAAGCCTAATATAAAATATTGCTGAAGAATAATTACACTTTCTTGCTCAAATGCACAGCCATTTATAATAGTTATTATGGTTTCTGAATGTGTTTATTACAGAGAATTTGCTGAGGAAAGAAAAATAATTACTTGGCTCCGTACTGTTTCTGATTCAAGAAAAGCAGTAACGACCTGCTGTTGGGTTTATTGTACTTTTCATTAAAGCAGCTGGTATTGGCCATTCTCAGAGTAAGGATATGAACCATTGTTCTGATACAATACAATAATTCCTGCTTTCCTGTGAAACCATCTGGTTCTACCTCTGTTCTTGGTATTTTTAGCATTGCTGAAAAATAGTGTGGTACTCATGACTATTCACAAAAGCCCTGAGTTTTTTGGTAAGTTTCAAATTATTACATTTATTTGTTTTAGTTCAGTTAATACAGGAGGCTAAACTTAACTTTGAGCCTTGTCTCCAACACAAAATTAAGAATTTTTTAAAACTGGGTCTCAATAGGATAGGATGGTCTAGCAGAAATCTAGTTGAAGTTGTGGGTTTGTGGTTTGTTGCTTTTTTAAAAATATATATATTTTGAATTGAAAAGTTACTTAACATTCAACCTTAGAAGTACACTTGATCGTGTCTCCAGTGCTTTACATCAGATAATCGTGGAGTACTTTTTCGCAGTTGCATCAGAAGTAGTAGACTTGAGTTAGGTGAATGGGTCCCCACTTTAAGCTCCATATAGACATTTCTTGTAATTATACCAGAAGAGATAGAAATTTAACTTTTCCATTCACAACTTGATACAGTGGTAGCAAGCTTTTGATTACAAGACGCTCAGAATAATTAAATTCCTTGCTCAGAATGCAAATGCAGCTCTGTATCTCACAGGCTTGGAGGAATGTGTCAAGGCTATTTGCTTTTTACAGCACTGGTCACAAATCTCTGAAATTACTGTAGTTAAAATATTGCTAATGACTAGCTCAATTAGCTTCAAAAGAATTTTGCTACTTCACAGTTTAACATTTTAAACCTCCCTGGTTATCAAGTGAGCTCCTCCTCCTTGTCCTTGGGTGCTTTTCTCCTTCCCAGATACAGTAGGAAACATTCTACTGTAGTTTCAAGGGCATTCCTGGCAGAAAGTACATAATAGTATTAATTGCAAAACTCTCCAGGTACTTGTCAAAGTCCTGAAGAGATCAGCTTGCGCTGGCATTGTGTATTCAGATAAAGCTGTGCAAGCAGCAGGATGCTTGGATTTACTGCTGCTGCCAGGAATCGGGGACAGTCTGCTGCTAATGGGTTGCCTGTCAACAGTGCTGTGCACCTGTGGAAGCTCTGGGCAATTTAGGTTTATATTTTACCTGTGGTTTTGGCACATGTCCTAGTGGCTCTTGACAAAGTACCCTCATAGGGGAAAGAAAGGACAGAAACAGTCCACTGAGCACTAAGATGTCAAAAACTATCAAGACCTTAAACAAATCAACATTGATAGGTCCACACACTTGGGAGCTCTATCCTGAAACTTATACTCTAGCATGAAAGTTAAAGTTTTGCATACATTCGAATGTACGGATCTGGTTTGCACTCTTGATTGTTTTTGAGGTTACTGAATAGACCTCTCTGAATAGATTTATGCACAGGTTATTACTAAAGATGAGAGATGATCTCAAGTGAATTAATTGACCCAAATATTTTCTCTTTCAAAAGAGGAAAGCTGAGTCATGCTGATGTGTAGATAGAGATTGTCGTAAAAATATTCACCCCGGAAGTTCAGGTGCTTGCCTCCTCTTGATGTATGAAAGAAGAGTGCAGCTAAAGAAAAACTGGAGCAAAGGGCTTACAAAGGTGCTTCTCTGGAATGGTTCCTGAAGCTTTGTCTCTTGAAGCCTGTCCAGGAGCCTGGACGAATGTGGCTAGCTAGCTGGAGCTGAATGGTGCCAGTGGAAGTTTGAAAATTTTATAAGGAACTCTTCTGTAGATACCCTTCATATTCAGAAATCTGATATGGCATTGGTTTGTGCAATATTAACTTCCTCCAATTATGTTTTGTTTGAAATACTAAACCCAGTATAAATTGTTGTACCCTTGAGAAAAAGAGAATCAGTCTAAGGATACTTTTCTCAGTTGTGTGAGTTCACAATACATTTTAGAGGTATATTAATTACTCCAAAACCCACATAAGTTGTTACATAAAAGTACTGCTTTCTGATTTTTCTGGATGGTTCCAGATGACTGAGAATTCATATTTTCCTTACCACTGCTTGTCTTATTTCATAACACTTACTAAAAAGTAATTTTGGATCTCCTAAAACTAATGTTTAAATGTGTTCAGCTCTCTAGTGTCACTTGTCATTTGCGTGTTTCTTATAGGAGTTTCGGTCTCTGTGAAAAAAAAAAAATCTTATAAAAGCCTTAATTTTTCTTCTCCCTTACACAGCACTTTTCTTTTTTAGTGCTGATAAAGCAAAATTCACTTTCTTTCAGACTGGCTTCACGAATCATAGTGCAAATTTTACTCTGTTGTAAGAAGAGGTCTCCCAAATTTTTTCTATTCAGATCATTAGAGGTAATGGAATTAAGAGAATATGAAAAAGCAAACCATGGACAGAAGGTCGCTTAGAAAGGAGCTTAGTTTGAGAACAGAAACATACAATAAGTTTGAGAGAAAGAAAAAACAAGAAAATCAGAGTTCATTCAAGACACTTTTCAAATCAGTCTTGTGCTCTTTGTGATCAGCATGCACCACTTAAAATATAGATACAATAATTAAAAGAAAAAAAAATCCTCTTTGCACTAATCTTTCCAAATAAGCAATGAAAATTGCATATGTTATTCAAAGCAGTTATTCTCCTTCATTTTATGTGATAGTGAAGTAATATGGATGTCTTAGCCCAGTTACTTGAATAGTAGTTATTGTGAGGAAAAACTGTATCATTTACTGCATCAATGTGGCAGTTAATTGACAGTGTCATTTTTATCTCAGGATATAACCATTGCTGCTCTTTTCGAAAATGGAAGTAAAATGATAATTGATGTTGAAATTTGCGTATAGCGAGTACACAGATTTAACGGCTGTACTCAATTGCTGCGTGGCAAGGAGGCCCAAGACACCATTAGGGACATTTGAGTTTGTTTTATGCAAATACTTGGGAGTATTTGCATAAAACTTGCATAATAAATCCACACAAAATCAGCAATAAAAGTAAGTAAGAAAAGTGTCACTGGAAACTAATTGGGTTTTTCACAGCTTTTCTGTAGTTTAGGGGCAGGAATAGGAGACAGATCTGTTGGGTCCTACTCTTGTCTATCCTGTGCTGTATACACTTTTCCATAGCAAACGAATGTTACGGGATTATGGTCTGAAGAATACTTTTTTTTTTTCGGGGATATTCTGAAGTCTTTACAGAGACTCTGTATAAACATTTTTCTCCTGCTTATGAAGGTGAAAATTAGAATAGCAACATGATGCAGCACAAGAGGAAATCCAATAAAATCTCTAAAGTGCTTACGATGTTATGCACATGCTTTTTTTAAAAACGAAAACATGCCATGAAATGAAACTCTTTAGCATACCATAGATGTATTATTAATAATGCCTGAATCTAAATTGAGTCCTTTTTCATCCAACCACTCTTAGAATTGGAATGATTTTAGATTAGAGACACAAAAAAAGAATATTGTAAAATTTCACTTGTAAGTAAATTGAACGTATTTTTGTTATTATTGGTTACTTTCAATCTTTTTGTATTGCAGTGTATGTTACTGTGAGATCAGAGTGTATGAAGCCATTATTTTTAGTCAAGATGGAAATACCAAAATAAAATATTAATATTTTTTGTTCTTTTTGCAAGCCTTTTTTTTTTCCTAACATTTGGGGAGGAAAATCAAAGGATCTTTTAAAAAATATGTTATTATACTTCTTATTATTAGTTAGGTAGAATACCTAGACAAATTAATGAACAGTGTGCATGTCATATTCAGTGTTCAATGAGAAATTAAGCTCCTGTGGGCTAGCAGCTGAAGAGAATAAGCTTTCTGTACTGGAGCTCAAAAATGAATAAGCGAGGTGATAAGGAGACAAAAAATAATGATTTGTCCATCAGTACTTTTTTGGGGACCCTATAAATTGACAGGTGCAAATTCTTCTAATTTACGTAAATGTTGGTTTTGTTTGTAGATTAACTAGTAGCCATTTTCCTATAGTCATAATAACAAAATTGCTATCTGAACCAATTGAAACCTTATCATATCATCAAAGAGAAAGAGAAATTGTAATTTCTGTATAGGGTTAAAGCCTGGATATGTATGTATTTTATATATTTACTGCTTATTTCTTCTATGTCCAATAAGTGTATCAACATATACTGGAAGGTAATGGGAAGGATAAAGTGGCTCTTTTGGCCAGGCTGGAGATCATGTCATCAAATTTCTGGCTTAAACGAGGGACTCTAGGGCATATGCTCATCACACTCACTTTGTGCTTTAGTGGCAGAAGTTGCTATCCAGTGAACAAAACATTTGTAGCTCTTTGGAGTACAGGATATTGTGATTTTATTGCAGAATGTTTTACAGCACGTCTGTGGGACCTGAATCCAGTAGAACTAGTGCTAAGATTTCATATGAGTTGCAGAAACACATGTACACTTGTACAAGGTGCACTCTCTGGTATAGTTACTAATCCTGCAGATATTACTGTAGCGTCAACGCATCCCTTTAAAATAAGTGCTGCCTCACACTAGGAAGAATAATCAAACTGATTCAGCAACTCTTGTGCAGATGTTTTATTTCAGTTAGAAACCTCTGAAGTGTATTTAGTCTTACATCCTTTTCTACCTGGCAGACTGAGGAGACAGCATTTCCTTTCCGAGACCCATAAATGTAAATTGTTGCAGCAATGACACTTCTGCCATTTAACCCTAAAGGGGTTTCAGCCTTCTCAGTTATTAGCCAGGTTAAAGGATTGTGATCTGCCTATTGAATGAAGCATCTGTGAAAGCAATACTGTAAAGCTCCCTCGAGACTGCCTCTTGTAAAATATTTCATCATTATGGCTGCATATTCATGATATCTAGGTAGCAATGCTTTATGTGTGCTACTGGAGTTTCTTCTTACTGACATCTTCGGTTAAGAGAGAACCCAAGCGTTGCAGTCCTCTGTTTGCATAGGAAGCAGACCATAAAATATTAATTCCTAGGCACGATCCAGCACACTATTGATAGGACGTAAATTAGCTTTCACTGTCATGTGAAGCTGAAAATTTTGTATATCCTTCTGTAAGAAAATGTATACTTAATGGCCACACTGATTTTTTTTATTGTTTCTGCAAGTAGGTACATTCAGATTTTTCCTTTTTTTTCCCTTTTTTTTTTTTTTGCATTAGCAGTATAATTAAAATGTTTTTGTGACCTTAAACAAGCAAGTCTCTATAAATTAAAATAACAGTCAAGTGGGAGCAGCCTACGATGTTATTTACAGGAACACCGAATGGCTTAAGTAAATTATTATATGATATATTAATAAATGTCACTGAGTTTAACATAGACTTGAGGGACTGGGTAAATGTTTAAATTCAAAATGCTAGAAAACATAAATGAACATTTTATTTCAGGAATCAAGCTTAGATGCTTGCTTGGAACTTTTCAGATTAATCCATTTTTTGAAATCACTACAAGAGACTGATGTCACTAAAAACATCTCTTAAAATTACATTCACGCAGATGCAGAAATACCTGATGATGAATTTTTGAATTGTCATGACATGTAGACACAACCAAATTAATGTGGTATAGAAAAATCTCCTGAATGACAATGTTAGATGACATTAAAACCGACTTCCAAGGAAAATAGAGTGGGATGTGCTTCATTTATCACTATTTGCTTAAATTAAGAAATAAAAAATATGTAAATGTATTAGTTATTCTTTTCAAGTCTGGGATAGTGGGCATGAAGCCATAGTGCAGAGTTACAGGGCAGAGTAGCCCAGTTGGAGAAGATTCCAAGGCAATGAACAAGAATGACTGTAGGTTGTGGGAAGCATGTCTTCTTAGAGAAAGTGGTGTCCTTTAGACTGAAGAAAACACAGCTGTTGTTAGAGATTACCTCATTTTTTAAAAGTTGCTGAAGGGAATAGAATAATTTGTTGCTTGGGTCTATGTTAAATAAGACAATTACAAATGGATTCAAAATGCACTGAAAAGATCAGAAGGGAGTAGATGTGTTAGTCATGACAGATCTTTGCCTTGATAAAATTATTATTTCTCCAGGTGTAGGCACGTTTATACCATTGCTAGGAGTGGTAACAAACAGCTAACGAAGGAAACCTCTTTGTACACTTGTCACTAGAGATGGGTGCACATACATTTCTGTGTAATAATACTCTTCCTCCTCTCCCTGGCAAACACAACAGCATTTGTTGTGGTCAGAAGTGGCCTGATCTTGGAAAATGGTATTTGGGCTAATATCTAGTTTTGAAGAAAAGATGTAGCTTTTATTTCAACTTTGCAACAAGTAATTTTTGGTTGCTTCCCCTACACGACCCCCAACGAGTGCTAGGAGGGATTTGTTCTTGCAGCTTGACCAATGGTGCTGAAACATAAAATAATGAGGAAAATAATATAATCTTTGGTCCTTGTATGATGGCCACTGAAGTTACAGAGTGTTCTATACAATAGCTATTCTCAACTTAGTAATTTTACTCCACAGACCCTATGCAAAATCTCTATGCAGGCAATCTGTCCAATGATGAAGAACACAATGATAACATCCTTAGTGGAAACTATTGAAAAAAATAAAAATGTGAAAACATTATTTGTAGTACTGTTGTCTCTGCATTATGGAGCTCTGTGCCTGTTCTCTTTGATTCTCTGATTAAAGCCTTGCAATTACCCGTAGACCTCACAAAGACAGAATTGTAACTGTACTTGTTAGAAGAAAAGAGCTCTTCAAGAAATTTTAAGATGTTCATACAGAACTGAATATACTTTGTTAAAAATCCTTCATTTTTAGAGTCCTTTTGCTAGGAAGGTCTCTAACTAAGCTAGGAAGCTTAGTTTCCAGTAGTTGTTTGAGACAGTGGGAGGTAAACCCAGGAGTATCTGGTGTCACAGAGTAGTTTTTGAATTTGAGAAACGTTAGGGTGCTTCTTTTTCTTCTCTATGTTGTGCTTAGGAAGGAGAGCTGATTAGATTGTCTTGCAGTTATAGGATGTGCCCAAGATTTATTTGATCTAAATTAAATTCCCAATTTTAATTTCCTCCATAGCTTTTGTCAAGCTATATAATATTTCCGTTCCTTTATTTCTTTGTTTTAAAACTGGAAAAATGTATTTACTTGGCTTATCTGTTCATATAAGCTTTCCCAAATAATGGTGGTGTTTCAGTGACTCAACCTTCAACCTCAGTGTTGTGTAATTCACACAATTTTTGTAATAATTTCTCTGAATTTAGCAGAAAAAAAGATATGTAACACAAATGTCCATGGAACTGCACACTCTTTCTCAGTTTACGAGAAATACCTCTATTTTTTTCACCTGCTATACATAGAGCCAGGCATTTTTCTTGTTTGCTCTTTTACCTCAACTGCATTCTTTTCCTCTCCTTTTAATTAATGCAACTTTAAAAAATAAAAAAGCTCAGTATTTTCTGTCTTCATCATCAACCATGTGCATTGACCACTGATACTTACGTATATTTCCATTGTCGTATACAGATATTAAAAAAAAATACTGATTTTGAAACTTTCCTGTGACATCTGACTTACTAATGAGACTCCTTTCTTTTTCAGATATGCTCTCTGCATCATTTTCTTGGTCAGGTGTAGCTCTTTGGTTAGCATAAGTAAAAATACAGTTTAGCCACTTTTGCTGCGTTTCTTCTCCTGTCATTTCTTCAGATGGTGAAGTAACTAGAAGAGAAACGGCTAAGCTTACAGAAAATGTTGAACAATTCACTTGAGCAAGTCCCCAGAGATGTCAGTAACCTTTCCAGAAAAGATAGTAAAGGGCAAGATGTTGTCTGTAACTCTTAGATTGGCAGTCGTCTTATCAAGAGCTGCAGCGATGTCTTGGTTTATGCACTCCATTTGCTCTCATTGCAAATGCAGACTTCAGGCATATCGCATACTTAACATTCAGCAACAGTGGAATCACTACGTCTTACAAGACGTTACTCTGTCTTACAAGGAAATGCCTGTTAACAACGTGTAAGCTGAACTCAGGAGGAGCAAAGGACCTCTAAATTATGAAAACCCAGTCTTTCCATAGTGTTACAGCAGTAACACTCAGAAGTGAGTCAGTCTCTTTCAAGCAAGGCCAAATCACAGTCTATACATAGGCCAGTTACTTCCTTATCTGGCTTATATTGACAGCTACATTAATTATTTTTTTTTTCCTTTTTTTTTTTTAATATATGCTCCATTTTCATCTAGTTCTCTGAAAAGATGGTACAGCTTTTTATAGCAGTTAAGGAAGGAGAGCAGCAGTCCTCATGTCTCTTCACTGGTACATTTTTCAGCTTTTAATTCCTTCTAGACCTAATATCAAAGAATGCAAGCTCACTAACAAGACCAATCTGACTGTGATGAGGGAAAACCTTGATTAATAATTAAATGTGTATTTTAGGCAGTGTTGTGGCCTAACCTTGTTGTAGATTATGGAGCTTTTTTTTCTTAATGCAAAATGCTGTGATATGAGACATAGTGGATAGTATTGAGTTGTGCTGCTTGGAAGGTATGAGTATGTGACCTACTGACTGAACACTGACATTAGTCTTGCCTTCATCTGTGAGATGGTCAACAACTGAAACAAAATGGGTTTCTGGGTTAAAAAAAATAGTATATAGTATTTGAAATTTTTTCATCTCAGCTTCCTGAAGCCTCCAGAACTATGTTAAATAATGCAGCAGCAGCATTCTTCTAAGTTCTACTACTGCATTTGCAGGAAGCCTGGATATTTCCTTTCAGACTCTTTTTTTTTTTTCTTTCCTATCATGACATTGCAGTAATCAGTTTTTTTGTTTTCCAGAGGCTAATTTTAAAGTTAGTTTTCCAAAAATATTACTTTTTCCCTATGTATGATAAATGATAAAAATCTCACTAGAGTCAAACCCTGTCTTGGTGCCTTGTAAGCACTTTTGCAGGAAAGTTCTAGTGTGATGAGTGTAGAGAAGAAGCTGCAGATAGTATTTCTTGGATTTTATATTTCTGATAAATCTGCATTTCATTAGATAAGCTAATTTGATGGAATAAAAGATGTGAAAAAGGAATAATGAATCTGCATGCTATGGGCAGAATAAATGTTGGATTATTGGAGTCTAAGAAATATGCTTTTTTAACATATCTCAAGTTGCCTATAAAATCCTGAGAAACCATGTTGGGTTTTGCAGAGTTAATATAGCTACAGTTTCTAAACAGCTGGGAAACTATTTTTGCCCCAAATGGAAAGATTTTAAGAGTTAATCTTTTCCCATGTAGTGCCGATAAGAAATTAGGAATGTGAAGGTTTCCTCCACCAGATCAAACCTGAGTTTTCTCAGCAGCTTTCAAATATGGAAAATTAGTATTCCTCTCATGCTGGTTGCACTTAGTTTAATAAGAAATTCTGAATTATCAAAAGTAGAAATTGTCTGTCCAATTTATTCTACCTTATAATCACTTCTGTATTGAAGAGTTCATATTTGCATAAAATGTTGAAGGATTTTTATAATGCTACTTTTTCATATTTTCTTTCTTATGCAAGGAAATAGCAATCATTTCAGTAAGCATTTATGTCAGTTACGTGAAGACATTTGAGATCATGTTATAATGTGTTCTAGCTTTTCAGTGATTTAGATGAAGCAGAATTTCAGATTCTCCATTTACTGTAGGATACAAATCACATCACTGATTTAAATAGATGAGGAGACTGTCAGTGTAACAGAGAACACCAGGGGCTCAAAACATTCCAAATTAAGTAATTGGTGAGGTGTGTGTTTTAGTCTTCATCAGTGTGGACAGTTCCTAACATGATGAAAATCTGTACTGAATACTGTGTCACAAAGAGAAATTTAATAAAGTAGCAACCATACATGACAAAATAATGCAGTTCTGAATACAGCATAAAGGCAATTCTGCTCATTTGTAATACCTATAGGAAAATTTTGTAAGAAATAAGGGGAAGGTAAATGCATTTTTATTTAAGAATCCAGAAAGACATGGTTAGTACCGCTTAATGGATGTGTCATGACTGTATTCCTGGGACTAAGAAAATATGTATCTGCTATCTGGACTTGTGCAAAGCTGTTGACACTGTCCCGCACGACATCCTTCTCTCTAAACTAGAGAGACATGGGTTTGATGGACGGACCACTGGGTGGATAAGGAGTTGGCTGGATGGCCGCACTCAGAGAGTGGTGGTCAACGGCTCGATGTCCATGTGGAGACCGGTCACGAGTGGCTTCCCTCTGGGGTCCATGTTGGGCCCCGCCCTGTTCAACATCTTTGTCGGTGACATGGACAGTGGGTTAGAGTGCACCCTCAGCAAGTTCGCCGACGACATCAAGTTGTGTGGTGCCGTTGACACGCTGGAAGGGAGGGATGCCATCCAGAGGGACCTTGACAGGCTGGAGAGGTGGGCCTCTGCCAACCTCATGAAGTTCAACCAGGCCAAGTGGAAGGTCCTGCACCTGGGTCATGGCAGTCCCAGGCACAAATACAGGCTGGGTGGGGAATGGATTGAGAGCAGCCCTGAGGAGAAGGACTTGGGAGTGCTGGTGGATGAGAAGCTTAACATGAGCAGGCAATGCGCCCTTGCAGCCCAGAAGGCCAACCGCATCCTGGGCTGCATCAAGAGAAGCGTGGCCAGCAGGTCGAGGGAGGTGATTCTCCCCCTCTACTCTGCCCTGGTGAGACCCCACCTGGAGTACTGTGTCCAGTTCTGGAGCCCCCAGCACAAGAAGGACATGGACCAGTTGGAGAAGGTCCAGAGGAGGGCCACGAAGATGACAAAAGGGCTGGAGCACCTCTCCTGTGAGGCCTGGCTGAGAGAGTTGGGGCTGTTCAGCCTGCAGAAGAGAAGGCTCCGGGGAGACCTGATAGCGGTCTTCCAGTACCTGAAGGGGGCCTACAAGAAAGATGGGGAGAGGCTGTTCAGTAGGGCCTGTTGCATTAGGACAAGGAGTAATGGTTTTAAAATAGAGAGAGGTAGATTTAGATTGGATATTAGGAAAAAAATTTTTACAATGCGAGTTGAAGAACACTGGCACAGGTTGCCCAGAGAGGTGGTGGAAGCCCCATCCCTGGAAACGTTCAAGGCCAGGCTGGATGAGGCTCTGAGCAACCTGATCTAGTTGGGGATGTCCCTGCTCCTTGCAGGGGGGTTGGACTAGATGACCTTTGAAGGTCCTTTCCAACCCTAACCACTCTATGAGTCTATGATTCTATATTTTGTGAAATTCTATTACATTATACCAACTATATCTGTAGGTTTTTTATTATGACATACTAGTGGAAATGTTTCCAACCCATCTTTAAAACATTATTTAAATAAGTAAAAATGCTTTCTTTCAAATTTTGAAGATAAAGTTTCAGATTTCTCTTTGGAAAACAGTATATGGTTAAATATTAAGAAAAATATTTTCTAGCATTTGGTATTCCAGAGCCAGTTTAGAAAGCCAACACATTGCATGGAAGCCTTCTGGGTTTTTTTTTCTGTGCAAAATCAGCTAGATTAAGAAAAAGTGTGGATTGGAAAGTGAATGATTTTTTTAAACTAAATATTCATTCATAAGTGGTTTGCTGTAGGATCCACAAAGCAGTACCTGGATTTATATCCTGAAAGTCAGCAGTTAGTTACACTTCAGACTTTTGTGGAACTCCAGATGGAGTAGAAGAGAGGAACAAAATTCTGGTAGCTTCACTTAATCATAATGCAGCTGTTCCATGGACAAGTGATCTAGTGCAGTTCCTTAATCTACCACTGAAATTAAATCTTTCACTGTAAATTAAGCAAAGATGGAGTCTCCTGACTTGAGCCCATAGTCTAGAACAATATATTGACTATCAAATTTAAATTATTCACTTATACGTCCCTAATAAGATCTCAATTTTATTTCAATGCAGAATTTCAGTCCTGAAACTTCTGAAAATATCTGATGATCTCTAGTTAGGTTTACTCTAAAGGTCAGCATAAGTATTTTTAATGTCATTAGTTCCTCCTGTATGGAAAAACTGGAATTTGCTAAGCATTCAAAACCTCTGTTACTTCAACAATCAGCTGTCTGCTACATGAAAAGTCATAGTCAAGTGTTTCTCATGTCACTCTTGGTATGCTACATCCGTAAAATTATTTGAAGAGTGCCATAGTGTCTCTCTTTAGATAATTCACAATTATGTGAAAAATAAAGACATCTTTTAAGTAATCATGATGACATTGACTCACTATTCTTTTCTTTCCTTTTTTAAGAATAGTCTAGGCTAGAATAGAATAGACTGTTTCAATTGGAAGGGACCTACAACAATCGTCTAGTCCAACTAGCTGATCACTTCAGGCCTGACCAAAAGTTAAAGCATGTTATTAGCGGCATTGTCCAAATGCCTCTTAAATACTGACAGGCAGGAGGCATCAACCACCTCTCTAGGAAGCCTGTTGCAGTGTTTGACTTGTAAGGAAATGCTTCCTAATGCCTAGTCTAAATCTCCCCTAATGCAGCTTTGAACCGTTCCCATGCAAGCTGTCACTGGATTTCAGGGCGATCAGCAGTTTCTCAGGAATTTGTTCTTTACTCCTACTCCTTAAGTTCTTTCAGGTGCTATGCCTTTTTGTTGACATTGTTGTTTTTACCATCATGCTTTCTGCAGTGTTTGTCTTCACACCAATGATTTCATTTTGTATTCATGAGTCTTCTTATTTAGATACACTTTCATCGGTACCACCTCTCTGTAGAGCATACATGGGGAAGAGTGCATTGTACTGCATGTTCTTTTGCTTTGTTCCTTTGCAACCCAAACAGTTTCTGTGTGACTGACCCTTGTCTTTCTTCCATGCTGTATCACCTTTGAACCAGTATAGAATGGTGTCACTTAAATAATTTCTGTAATTCCTCAGAATCTGCTGTCTGTGAAGCAAGTAGTAGCAGTAGGCTGTGCTGCTAGGTATCACTATTTGAGTTATCCCAAGCTTATGTATAAGCCAAGTTAAGCTACAAATTCCACAGGAGCCAGTGAGCGTTACAGATTCTTTCAGCTGGGGACAGACATCATGACTGTTAATGGTATTAAACTGATACTATTGTGGTGTAAACTCTAAAATTAATCACATACTTTTATGTTTTCTGTTATTGCATATGGCCACCTTTTCCCCTTTCCTCGTGTTGGATGAATATGTCTTCATAGGTTTATTTTTAAAGTGAGAAGAAAAAGTAAGCTGTATGATTTTAAAATAAAGTAACAATAACTACAGAAAAAGAAAGGATAGACTAATGTCCCCTTTGTGTGTATCAGCTCTGCCATTTTTCTGTCAGAGGTACAACCTGAACAGTCTGCAGCCGTATAAAAACTCTTCCCAAGAACCTAGAGTTCTTCAATTGGAAAGCAAGAATGCCTTTATGAAGATCTCTGGAAGGCTGTGATGCGTGATTTTTAAAATAAAACTCAAAGTGTAAGCAAGTTGATGTCTCAAATTGACAAAATAAAGAGGATAACCAGGGAATTAACAGTAGAACAGTGAACTCTGATGGACTTTTAGACCATGATTCTCTGCCACATATCAACAACATACAGTCCTGGAAAAATTGTTTAATTTCATCAAGTTTGATTTCTTCTGTGCACAAGTTAACTCATCTGCTTTTAGTTCAGGGAGTATGCCTCTGAGAACGAGAATCTTCTTTGTACAGCATCAACAACATCTAATGAAAGTGGATCCTGATTCCTGCTCACTTTCTGACCTTCTGCAGTACTGACCTCAAAAACTGTATGCAATAGTGTTTTGGAAAATGACAGAGATTTGCATAGGAATTGCTGTACTGTTTGAGTAAGAAAACAAATGACTATGCATGTATCAGATTACATTGTTACTTTTATAAGCAAAATGAAAAGCACTGTGACTGCATAAATTGGTATATTCCCATTTAGGCATTTTATGAGAGAGCTAGACAAATGTGCTTCATATTAGATATTGGCTGTGTGGATTTAGCTTAGTTAAATGCTTACTCTGTTTAGGTACTAAATGGAGGAAGATTGAAATACAGCATCTCATCCTTGCTTCATAGGACAAAGTAATATGAGTTTTGCTGCTGTGTCCATTGTCTCCGGGACAAAAATATGAATAAATCAATAGCATGTTTAACAGTTTTTCTGAGATACATCATGGTTTATAAAATTGACCTCTGATTTCCCTAGACTGTTGGTTTTTGGTTTTTTTTTTTTTCCCCCGTAAAACTGAAGAACAGAAACAGTTTTCAATTACTTTTTTTTTTGGTTGTTGTTTCCTGAAGTGTTTGGCCTCAGAAAGTCCTATAAATACATACTATATTTCAAAAAGCTGTAAATAGACAAAAAAATAATTAGTGTATCAGAGTACTTAATAATTAATAACACTGAAGAAGTCTAAAATTTAAGAGTTCAGTCCTATTACAACAGCTACAATCACTTGAAATTCTTACGTTTATTTCAAAGGTTAGATCTCAAAAATTATTCAGTGCATGCAGTTCAGAAGCCTGAAAATCTCTGAGGGATTTAGGTGATCTATTTTCTGAGAACTGCAGATGCCTTTTTACTTTTGAGTTCCAATGAGTGTTCAGAGAAGATGTTCTCAGCTAATATCCGAAAGAATAAATTAACTCCATGGAGACTCTGGAGTGTCAGTCTACCCTATTCCTTCACAAATAGCTTGACCTGTGTTTCTTAATATGTTCATTTAGTAATATTTATTTAGGTGCTTAAAATTTAAGTGCTTTATACACTCCTTAAGCATTAATTTGAGTCCAGATTAGACATGTCATTATTCTTGGTCAGGAGAATGTAATGAGTGCTCAACTGAGGACATAATATGTAAACTTGTGATCACATGCCAACTCTTTTTACTACTGGAAAATAATTAAATACTTTTAAAATAAGTATGATGACTCATTTCCTGTCCAGGAGAGAGAAAATTCAGTTGTTAGATTTCCTGTTCTGCTTTTCTGGAATTTAAGGGTTCAGTCTTAAGTGCCCAGATATTCTTGTGTATTTCTAGGAAATGAGCATTGCTACAATCACTTGTGAAAATTTGTCAAAGACCTTGTTGAATTTCATGAGGTTCTCATGAGCCCACCTCTCGAGCCTGTCAGGGTCCCTCTGTACGGCATCCCTTCCCTCTGGTGAATCGACTGCACCATTCAACACTCTCTCAGATATCAGAATCAATCGTGGACATCAGCTGAGAACGGTTATTCTGCATTTTCAGGTTCCTGTCCTTTGCTCATAAATGATCAAGTAACGGTATAAGAAAATGACAATATATAGTTTCTGGCAGTCCATCTTCTAGGGACCTCCTGGGCTAGAAGTTGCCTCAAACCTACTGTATTTAGCTAAGAACTGGTCGTGTGAGCTTTACTTTTAATATTTTTTAGATTCCACAATATTCTGGGACCTTTAACCATTTTCTTCTAGTTTCAGTCTCATTTATTGTCTTCTTAAAGAGCAGTTTTTTCAAGGCTCTGTTTAAAATTAAGGTTCTTCTCTGTGTCTTTTATAGTATTATATGTCTTACTATATTCTTTCTTTCTACTCTTTCACTGACTATTATCTGATCAGGACATGAACCATTTTATTTAGGAATTTCTAAACACCTTCTTATCTTTTCTGGGTAAACTGAATTGTAATTATGATGCTGAAGGAATACATTACATTTAATAAGATTAGTAAGATTGGTGGCTTATTTTTAGCTTAGTCTTTTACAGAGATTAGGTTTATGTGATGACACCATTTGTCAGAAACTTTTTGTTTCTTCCCTACGATACCCTTATGCTCACCACTGCTTCTGCTGTAATTTGAAGTAATTGCTCTTTCATTTCCCTATCACCTAGCAAATGCATTTATATGAAACTTCTAGTAATCTGAATTTGAGAAAAGAGATCTGTATTAGGATATGTCCTAGCATTTCCTTAGAGACTAAAGCAGTTTGCAACACATAGAACTTCCGTCTTGAATATCTGGATGTTTAAAAGAATGTAAGGAAGAAAACATGGTAGGCTGTATAGATTGTGTTGTTTTGCTTGCGAGAGTGATTTGGATTTAGTACTTGGGGCTAGCAAAGTGCAGGGCAAGTATATTGGAGGTACATTGGGTAGTGGGAGGAGCTGATTGGTGAAAGGGGATTATTTATTCCATTTTGTGGGTAAAATATGGGAAAACAAAGACTAATCTCCAAGAGATGCTGGAATGCTGCATCCGTACAACATATTGAATATTTCAGTTTACATACATTTTATGGAAACTACCCAAGTATATTCGTGATGAAGGTAAAACATACACACATATGTGAAACAGGTAGTTTAGCTAGAACCTAAACCAAAACCCTGGAACATTTTGGTTCTCAAGCATATTTATCTCTTGTAATATGTGAAAGGTGTCAGCTAAGTAAAAAATTGCAGAGTAATTACATTTTAGTTTAAAAAAAATTCTTAAAAGTTGTTGCATGCTTCTTGTTGCCCCTTAACACCAAAACTTCAAGCTCCTTTTGCAGAAAGCATCAATTAAGTGTGATTACTGCAGTATGATGGTGAGAGGTGCAAATTTATAGGAGCTGAGTGGTCATGCTCAGTCTCTTCAGTAGTAGCATTCCTCTGTGCTGAACTGGTAGCACTGGGCAATGATCAGATGGTCCCAAACATTTCTATAAGTACTTTTTTTCTCAATTTTCTCTTATAAAACTTCATTATATTTTAAAAATGGATTTGGAATGTATTCTAAATTATTTTAGCTAAGGTAGGAAGCTACTTGTGCCCTTTTTTCTTCCATGAAACTTGCAGTTTTCTGCTCTGTTCATGTCATCTGCAGTTTTTCAAATGGGGTGTTGGCCAGGCAGTCGGCTAGCTCTTAAAAACACCTGGAGTATTTGTGGTGATAAGGCAGACAGCTCACTGAAAGACATAAGTCTATCAATATCTGAAGAGAAGGATAAGTTACAGAATCTTCTGCATGCTCAGTAATTGACTGGTTGACGAGGTTTACATAGGGAATATTGGCAGAAACCATTGTTTGCTATGCATTCTAAACCTAGTATGAGCAGAATTTTGCTGAACATGAGCTGACTCCTTTGCATAATTTCATGATTATAAGATTGTGTTAAGGTTTTGTTTTTGTTTTTGTTTGTATGGTTTTGTTCTGTTTTGTTTTTTATTATTAGCACAACTATACTGCTCTTCTTAGTTTGCTTGGTTACAGAAAGTGAGGTGCAGTCTGCAAATGCTAACACTCAGCAGTTCTATATGAAGTCATACTAAATCTGCTTCATTTTGATTTCTAAAACATGTACATTTTGTTGGGTTGGGAAGAATTTATGGTTCAGTGCTAAGGCAGAATGCATCAGTGTTGAATTTCAGAAGAAACAGATACTGTTTTCCCTTTTTTGAAGTCCTTTTCTCTCAGCTTTGCAGTATGTCCTGTGTGCGCTCCTTCTCCATTGTCTCATGTCAACAGATTTGACCTCGTACTTGGCAGCAGCGGTTGCATAGACAAAAGGAAAATACTTGCTAAGAAATTATTCTGAGTCCTTTTTGTGAAATGGGAACTTGACTGTTCCAAGCCCATGAATAAATTTAGGTTTTATTTGCCTGTGCTATAAAAGAAATTCAGGAAAAAAAAAATCCTCATTGAAACAATTAAGTTGGGATTTGCACAAAAACCTTACAGGAAAACATTGTACACACACAAAAAAAGCTGAGTATAATTTCAGTCAGATCAAGTCTACTTTAAAAAAAAACAGGGTATTCATCAGCGCTGTCAGGAAGTCTCTTCCATTTCATTGATGCCAAACTACTTGCTTAGCTTCAGATATTAATTCTCCCATTGGACTTAGAGTATCAAGAAAATGTGAGCAAGAGAGTGGTCATTATCCGTAGAGAACTGAGGCTTGTGACTTTTCCTGCTCATGCAGAGCCAAGCTTTTAACACCCAGAATGGATTTTACCTGAAACTCTCAGAGGCAGGATCAGACTTTTTTTTCATCTAGACACTTTTTGGATTGTAGCTAAAAGCAGGGTGAAGATGTTCTACCTAGCTTTCTAATAAACAGAAGACATTGCAGTGTTTTCCCAAGTCCAGAAATTTAAACAAATTTCCACAGGTTTAGCCTGTTCTTTAAATTAATGCAAGTCTTCTGTAAGGAGGTCCCTGGTCATTGCAAATGGAAGCACAATACTTTTTTTTTTTTTTTTTTTTTTTTTTTTCCCCACACTACTAGAGTATAGTGAATTTTATGCAGAAAGGAAGGAAAATCAGAAAGAAATAAAGAACTAGCAGGAGTGGATATGATGATGATTTTTATTTCAAAGGATCTGCATTTGATCCTGATTGAACTTGTTTAGCTGCTAATACTCTGTATTATTTGAAGAAAAGAGCCAACTCGAGTTCCCCCAGCTGCTCCTCATAGGACTTGTGCTCTAGACCCTTCACCAGCTTTGTTGCTCCTTGGATGCTCTCCAGCACCTCAGTGTCTTTCTTATGAGGGGCCCAAAATTGAACACAGTATTCCAGGTGCAGTCCCATCAGTGCTGAGTACTGGGGGATGATCACTTCTCTAGTCCTGTTTGCCACACTATTTCTGATACAAGCCGGGATGCTGTTGGCCTTCTTGGCCACCTGAGCACACTGCCAGCTCATATTCTGCCAGCTGTTGACCAACAGCCCCAGGTCCTTTTCTCCAGGCAGCTTTCCAGACTCTCTTCCCCAAGCCTGTAGCATTGCATGGGGTTGTTGTGACCTAAGTGCAGGACCCAGCATTTAGTCTTGTTGAATCTTATACAGTTGGCCTCAGCCCGTCAATCCAGCCTGTCCAGATCCCTCTGTAGAGCCTTTCTACTCTCAAGCAGATCAACACTTCTGCCCAACTTGGTGTCATCTCCAAACTTATTGTGGATGCACTTTATGCCCTCTTCCAGATCATTGAGAAAGATACTAAACAGAACTGGCCCCAGCACTGAGCCCTCACTTGTACAGGAGTACATGACAAATCATAATAGGAAGTATCTCCCCATGTTCTGCCAGACACCTACTGCTCATGTTACAAAAACCCAAAGATAACTCATGAACTTTTCTCTATAGAAAAGCTCCATTTTCTGCTGAAAGAAAGCAATACAGCATTTGCAAGAGTGATCCAAGTCTGGTCCTCTGTGAATAAGTAATTGGTATAGAATATATGGTGGTTGTCAAAAATCTAGTGCAATGTTCATATCCAAAAAGTAATTCAAAATGTGTAGTTAATGTTAGGCTAAAATAAACAACATTTTGGCAAGTTACATTACACTATTTATTGAAGAGAAAATAATATCTGGCAGATATCAAATAGGAAATTGATACAGAAATGAGTGTCAACTTCCTACCAGATGCTTTTACTCAGAATTTTTTTTTAACAATGTTGTTTAACCAGATGTTTTTAGTTGATCTATAGTTCTGAAATACCAATAGTTGAAAAAAAACAAAAGCCTTTATTTAGAGACTCTTTATACTTTCTTTTGGAGCCTATGTTTTTATGACTTCATAATGAAGGGACTCTTGACTCGATGAAGCATTTATCTATTTCATTTAAAAATGTATCCACAATGGATGTGTCTACATTAAATAATCCAATTTATCAAATATCTGCTTCTGGGAAAAACCTCTTAGATGTGCCTTTTTTTTTTAGATATCATGTAGGTAAGATTCAGAGCTATACTTAACTAACAAAATATTTATTTGTTTAGGGAGCGGAGCTTCTGAGGCCACAATGATCTTGATGAAAAATCAGATATATGGTCACAGGTGAATACAGTGTTGGATTCAGTTCAGGTAAAATCAGGCAAAAGAAAAGTGGGAAAATAATCACAGATGAAAAGAGTGGTCTAGCAGGTCTGTCGTTGCTATCGAAGTTTTTACTGCTGATAATCTCCTAAGTGAAGGATGTAGCTTGTTTCTGTATCTTTGAAGTTTTGCTTTCTCCATAAATAGATTCTGAGCACAGTGAAGAGTTGTTGGCAATGTTGACATATGGAATTAACCCTGAATTCTTCTTCCTTTTTGGCCTAATCATAAATTTAAATCGCTTTGTCAAAGAGAAGAAATCTGAAAATGTTTATGTTTGAAAACTACAAAATCTTAATCATTTTTCATAGCTTGAATATATTAGCTTCACAACCAATTTTAATAGATTTAATTAAGCTCAAAGAATAGGATAGTGAATCTTTAAATGCTCCAGTTAACTAGAAAATGGCATCATCTTCCTTTCACTCCCCCACACTGCCTTTAATTATTCCCCTTGAATTAAAACTATTTGCTGTAATTAATTTTTTTCTTGCAGAGGTGCCACTGTATAAAGTAGGGAGAAATGCATGACTATTACACATGAAGACAGTTCATCTTATAACTAATTTCTGAAGACATATGACTGAATTTAATAAAAGATTTTGCTTATAATTGATGTATTTTAACCCTAGAGGAAATGAGGACTGCTGAAGCTCATAGCATGTTCATTTTAAAAGGCAATTAAGGCCTTAAATCTTCCTTCACCTCGTTACCCTCCCATCTCCAAAACGCAAAATATTCTGTTAAAAGATTGCCTTAAAAAATGTAGGTGATGAAGTGTAACATCAGGCTAGCATGTATTAGTATAGTTCTTAGTTTGCTCTTTGAATTAATTATTTTTCACAATGTTTATTCTGCACTTAAAGTTTAGTCTCTAAACTGAAGATTCCCTAAACTTAGAGTTCAGTGTTTCAGGCATGATGGATAAGGAAAAAGGTACCTGATACTGTGTAAATTGTGGTAATTGAACATATTTAAGGAGAGAGCTGTGGAACAATCAATTCCTATTGCTTAGTAATTTTTTTTTTTTTGGCTCCTAAGGCACTCTTTATTTATGAGACCTTCCACCTCATGGTGCAATGCAGTTGCAAAATTATGGTTATGGAAAAACTTCTGAACCTAAGCATGTGGAAGTTGCACTTGCAATTCTTCTCCTAAAAAAAAAGTGAAACTAAATGTATGCAGGAGTGCAACATATTTCTATAAAAGGTGAGAACTCGATAGAGAATTAGCAGATTTAGAGAAAAATCCATTATTATTTCCATTAAAATTTGCTTTGAGACCAAAAAAGTTTCAGTCTTTTAAAGGAGGAGAAGGTATACCAATTTCATTTTTAATTGTAGAATTGCAGATACATCCTAAATAATCTTTTCAAAGTCCAAAATAACAAAATGAGAACTGGAAATATTTTTGTTTGTTTAGTTAGGCAGGGCTACAGTGGCAGCTTCTGCGAGAAAAAAAGAGAGAAGATGTGAAGAAGCAGAAGCGGGGGCAGAGAGGGGGAGGCGTGAGCTTTGTGGGCCTTGCAGCCCTCACCCACTGGCCTCCCGCCGGGCAGCTGACTGGGCCCAAGACCGGCTGCGAGAAGTGGAGAGGAGAGGAGATGTGAAGAGAACCTGAGAGGTGTCTGCCTGAGCCACTTGTGAAGAATTTCTTGCGAGAGGAATGGCTGCAGACACCAAGGTCAGTGAAGAAGGAGGGGGAGCAGTGATGCTGCTCCCGGCAGAGATTCCCCTGCAGCCCGTGGTGCAGCCCATGGTGAGGCCGGCTGTGCCCCTGCAGCCCATGGAGGCCCCCGCAGGAGCAGAGATCCCCCTGCAGCCCGGGGAGGAGCCCACGCTGGGGCAGGCAGATGCCTGAAGGAGGTTGTGGCCCATGGAGGGCCTGTGCTTGGGAAGCTGTTCTGAAGGGACTGCACCCCACGGAAAAGGACCGGCGCTGGAGCAGTTCACAAAGGACTGTAGCCTGTGGGTGAGACCCCATGATGGAGAAGGGGAGGAATGTGAGGAGTTCTTCCCATGAGGAGCAAGGAGTGGCGTAAAGCAACAAGTGACAAACTGACCATAACCCCCATTCTCTACTCGCCCCTATGCTGCTTGGATGAGGAAAGGAAGCAGAGATAATTTGACATGAAGTTAAGCCCAGGAAGAGGGAGCGGTGGGGGGAAGTAACTTTCTTTTCTTTCTCATTATCCTGCTTTGCTTTTAATAATAAATAGTTTTCCCCAGTTGAGTCTGTTTTCCCTGTAATGGTAACTTTAAGGATCTCTCCCTGTCCTTATCTCAAAGCTCCAGCCTCTTTTTCTTGTGTTATCTCTCCCTATTCCCTCAGAGGGGGGGGGGAGTGAGTGAGAGGCTGTGTAGCTTGGTCCCAAGCAGGGCTAAACAGCGTCAACTTTGTAAAATGTTATTGTTTTTTGTTAAGTGTTGAGCATTAAGTTATTAATTTTCTGTCCCCATGAAATATTTTCCTTTTAACAACAGAAATGTAGTTGAAGTATTTTTACCAGCTCAAATCTCTAGCTTCCAAGTTACACAAATATTTTAAACTGGTATTCTGTAAACTTTGATGATCGTGGATTGATGTGCCTTGGATCAGATCATGGAAGCTAATCGCAAGTACTCACATGGTCACAATTTAATTTGTGAAAGTATAATGTTACACTGATCAGTCACATTTTTTTCCATTTATTACTGTTCTCTTTCTTTTGTGAGAAGCAAGTGGTAGCCCCAGGTAGTAGAGTAATGAATATATAAAGGAAGAACAGATTATTAATCCCTTCTACACCGTTAGGTACTTCAGTGGAGAGACAGTATTATGTATTTCGGAAAAAAAAAAATGTTCTCCTTTGTTCTACTTCCTGTTTTTAACTAAGCTAAAGGCCTTTCATGTCTACTCTCTTTTTATTATTTACATATTTCTGCTGAGATTTTGCATTTCTTTCCAGTTATATATAAAGTGTTTTTCTCTAAGCATTTCAGACTTTAGACTCTATGATATATTGAAATTGTAATCTAAACTATATTACCTCTTGTTGCTTTTAAACTAAAGCATGCAATTGCTTTGGTTATGGATTTTTATTCTAAAATCTAATATCACATCAGTTCTGCTATGACTCAGCATATGATTGTATATAGTATTTTTTTATGCCCAAATGTTCACCTGACATGCTTCTAGAGTACTGAATCATCTTAATCGCCTTACTTGAAAATAAGAAGCATGGTAGGACCAAAATATCCAGCATTTGGCTCCTGCAAATAGCTGTTTGATATTCTAAGAGTAAGGGTAGAAATGGTACAAACCAATTACTTATTTTCTGAGAAGACAAAATCTGTTTGCCAGAATAAAAAGATTAGTATAAAGGGCAGTACAAGCCTAACTCCACTGCTTAATAATATTGGAAGTTTTATCATTACCACTAATGATGGTGGCTTTGTCCCAAGAAGCATGGTGAAAAAAAAAAATATTTAGTAGTTAATGACTGTTAATAGAAGATTACAGCCCCACAAAATCTATTTGAGTGATTTCAGTACTAGTGATATCAGTGACTACTCTTGGTCAGGAAATTCTTTCTTAATTTTGTCTGTGTGTTGGACCCCAGAGACCACTTGAAATATCACTAAGTTTAAAAACAATGTAAAGAGTAGATAGAACTGTAGAAGCATTATTAGCACAAGTTAGTTCATGTGTTGGATTTTCTCTTCCTAATGAGATACCTGTGGAATTATGTTAAAATTAAATGACATTTCTAATACTTCTTGATCATTGGTAATTTTCATGTATGTTCAACTGCAGAGGGGAATTTTCTGCTGAGAAATTTTATGATGCAGCTGATTATTTTGGCTGTGGTAATAGAAGGGAAATGAATTAAATCTTAAGGCAAAAAGGATAGATCCAGCTTTGAAGTAGTAACATCTGACAGAAAAAAACAAACAAAAAAAAAACCAAAAAAAAAACCAACCCACATCTTGTGGATTTAGCAAATGGAGAATTAAAAGTTACAGGGGATGGGGTTTAATGATAACATACAATTTGTATTTTTTTTCTTTTATTTTACAACAGAGTAGTAGGGGAAAAAAAATTCACTGGAGAGGGAAAAAAAAGAGTTGGTTACATTTCAAGCAATGATTACAATTAAAGCTGTGCAGGGGCATAGCTTGTGGCTATTCAGATATTCCAGGAGGTGACACAGAAGTACAAGATTCTTGCTGCTAACTTAATTTCTGGATGGCAGGAGGTAGTGTTGTTAACGAGTTCAAGATAACTATTAGCTTTGCATGTTCTAATTGCACATTTTCACTTTCTGTTTTTAAGTGGTATCATTCATGTTTCTATATTTTTGAAGTTTGTAAAAATTAATAAGGTTCTGTTGCAAAATTTGGGAACGTAAGAGAATTTTTATGGTGCCCACAGATGTGTTTTTTTTTTCCCCCGGATTCTAATAATCTCATTGTATTTTAAAAATCCAGTTAGAAGTCTAGTGTACACTGCATTAAAGTTTTACGTATTTTGGTACTTTTGTTTACGTTTTTTACCGATTTGTATAAAGAAATCCTTAACAAATAGGAAGGTAGTTTCACCTTGTAAAAAAGCCATTGACAAATGGTTAAAAAAATAGTTAGACAAAGTCTTTTAGGTATCTTAGGTATTCAGTAAAATTGTTACTGATTTTAATGTATCTTACTAGACAGTAATGCAGTTTGGTAATGGTTTGGGTAAAATTACTGCTTTTCTTCTAAACAATCATAAAATTAATGCAATGCTAAATTACTTAATGGTCATAAGCTACTGCATAATGTGGTTCCTAATTACTTAAAAGTTTTTTTCAGTTACTAGAAGAAAACTCTTTCAGGTTACTTACTTATGCGTACTTGTCATTCACGTAGTAATTTGCAACTCTTTATGCAGATGTACATTTCTGTTAGATGTAGAGTGGATCTACTCAATCATTATTAAAACAGAGATCAAGCAGTTTTATTGTCTCTTGAATTTAATTTTTATGAAGAGTTACTGCAAACTGTAGAGTCAAATGAAAAACATGATTTGTTTTGTTATGGTTTAGCCCCAGTTGGCAACTAAGTACCACAGAGCCACTCACTCACCTTCACCCATCCCAGTGGGATTGGGGGAGTGAATCAGAAGGGTAAAAGTAAAAAAACTTGTGGGTTGAAATAAGAACAGTTTGATGATTGACATAATATAAAATATTATAGGAAAAAGAATAATAAGTAGTAGTAGTAGTGAAAAGGAAAGGAACAAAAAGAGAGAGAAACAAAACCCAAGCAAAACAAGTGATGCAACTACTCGCTGCTCACTGACTGATGCCCAGTCAGTCCCTGAACAGCGGTCGCTGCCCCCCGGCCAACTCCCCTCAATTTGTGTGTTCAGTATGACATCATATCATGTGGGATATCCCTTTGGCCAGTTTGGGTAAGCTGTCCCCACTTTCCGCTTTTTACGCATCTCCAGCCTTCTTGCTGGCAGGGCACAAGAGGCTGAAAAGTCCTTGACTTAGTGTAGGCACTGCTCAGCAACTAGTAAAACATCAGTGTGTTATCAACATTATTCTCATCCTAAATCCAAAACACAGCACTATACCAACTAGTAGAAAGAAAATTAACTCTGTCCCAGCTGAAACCAGAACAGTTTTCACTGTGTTCACTTGGATCATGCAATCTTCTGTACATTAGCAGAGCACTTGAAATACTTTTACTTCTGGCAAATCAGAAGTGAACAGCTTTAAGGGTAGAAATCCTTTCCTTTCTCGGGAAGAAACTCTGACTAATTCCAGCTGCATCTAGATTCCTGGATTTCCCAAATTCTTCCAAATTAAACTGCAGTTGTTGGCAGTGCAGGTGAGATTGGGAGAAGCAAGAAGCATCAGAGAGCAGCAACAGCAGTAGGTCTGCTTTTGCTTTTATACCTGGATTCCTCATTCCGTATACCGACCTTCTGGTCCTGACTTCATCTCACCATGAGCTTTGTTACTGGTGTCCGTGTCTGTTTTTATGGGCAGCTCCCCTTAGCCATGAATCAGCTGCTGATGGTTCTGCAGCTGGAATTGATAGAAGTGTTTATATTGAGAATGAGTCACCTCTACTAAGTTAATAGTAAAACTACAGGAGTGATCTTTAATTTCAAACTTTGGACAGCATTTATTCTTAAGCTTTGATCTTCGTGGTAAGTACTAGAGAAGTTGCTCCTAAACCTTTTTTAAAGATTGATCAACTCTAACTTTGTTTGAATTCAGGAGTCTTATTTTAAAGCAAAAAGGTTTTAATAAATCCAGATTAAAGTATTTCAGAATTGCTCCAACTGCAATTATTTTGAACCCTTTAATTGCTTATATGCTCTCTGTTACCTAATTACATTGCATTAGATAATTTGTGATTTCCTTATTTTGCCTAAATACATCAAAAGATGAACTACTGCAGAATGTTGCCTATAAGTATAATGAATTCATGAGCACTGTGAGTGGTTAATAGCTTTACAAATCACACTGAGAAAACCCAGAATTTATTTCAACACCTCATTGGTTATCCTTGCTAAGCCAGCAATTCCTGTTTTTTTTTTTTCCTTCAGTCAGCTAAACTAGTAAAAGAACTACTTGCTTTCTTCATATATTAAAATAAATTCTGCATGGGGTTCTTTATTATCGAAATGAAAATAGATGCTTGGTGCATACATGGTTTTTGCATCCTATTTGCTTTTACATTATATCATCCTTTCTTTTTTGCAAAAGTGCTGGGAATCTTACAGAAACTTAGAAATCTCATCTTCAGTGAAACGAGGTACAGAAAAACCCAGGTACACTTGCCTCCTGAAAAGGAAATATTATGATGAATGACACAGTGATTTAACAGATCCAGTGAATCAAAAGAAAGCAAGCAAATGGCCTTTCCAACAAGCATCTGTGCATATGATCAATTGATCTTACCCGTACTACTGCCCATCACCTGACTGCAGATAGGCAGTAATCCAGCCCCACAGCAAGATACAATGAGTTAGTGGAGAAGCAGCCGTGTTTTGGTTGTACAACCAAAACTTGCGTTTTAAAACGGTGAGTCCACTGCTCAACGTGGACTTCACAGCCAGATCCACCAAATAAAAATAAGCGTGTAAAACCACAATTAGATTGCTGTTATAATGTATGAGATAGAGAGAGGTTTTTTTCTGCATTATTATACAACTCCTCTTGGTCCTCGCTCATGCCAGCTGCAATGCAGAATCATAGGCAATCAGGGCTGCTTTACCCACATGGAGGACAGTGAGTCCTGCTGCGTCAGTCCTCAGCTCCGCTTTGTTCACGTCCGAGTGTAGCGTGAGGTGTACTTCTCTGTTAGCAATTCATGAAAATGTATTCTGGATGTTACAAAACAAAATACTAAGACTAATTGTAGCTGTATCTTTTTGGGTTTTTAACCTTGTATGTTGATTCAGTATCTTAATGGGATAGAGTAGATGTTTGGAGAAGTAGTTTGAAGTTTTCTGTTGATGATTCATTCAGTTAAAAAAAAAAAAGAAGAAGAAAGTTAAGAGGCCAGCTCTTGATAATATTAAGCAAGAGTTTGTTAGAAAAGTTAATTTTTAAAACAACAACAACCTCCTATGAGGACAGGCTGAGAGAGTTGGGGCTGTTCAGCCTGGAGAAGAGGAGGCTCCGGGGAGACCTGATAGCGGTCTTCCAGTACCTCAAGGGGGCCTACAGGAAAGATGGGGAGAGGCTGTTCAGTAGGGCCTGTTGCAATAGGACAAGGGGTAATGGTTTTAAAATAGACAGAGGTAGATTTAGAGAGACTTCTTTTTTTAGTAAATAATCTGAAAAGAGATATTTGTTTATATTTGAGAGTGTGAATTCTTCATTGTTAGCAGGTTACTAAATACAAGGTAAAGTCAATGAGGTGTAATAGGCCGAGGGACAGCCACTGTTCTGAGGATGTGTTTAGCTTTTGAGGGACAGCAGCCTTTAGGAAAGGGCCAATAGTGTCAATTCCAGCTTCTCATTAATTTTGATAATAGGTCTTGTGAAATGGATATGTCAGATTCAGTCTCAGAGCACGGCCATTTTGAATGACTGGAAGATGAATGGCTACAAATACAGTCCATCATTCAGCAGTTGTTAAATCTCAATCATAATCTGGTTTTGTCCATGATTTGAAATAGACAGGGATACTTTTCTTACCTTTTGACTGTTTAATTCAGCTTGGCTTTTTTTTTTTCTGAGTTGTTTGACAGAAAAAGTTAACTTTCTCATATGCAAGCACTAAATTAGATTCTGTATTCATAGAACACATGAGCGAGTGCTTAATATTTTTTAGGCATATAATTTAAATGCAAATAACTCCTAGGCTTTAAATGAATCATGTGCTTTACTAAATAAGTACCAAAACAGTGAGCAGGGGCATGAGACGTGGGAGGAAGCTGTTCTGTTAGAAGCATATGTTAGCTCTGTCTTCTTTCTGTGGTGTTAGGGCTGGCTAATATGGTATACTGCATTGTGAAATAATAAATTTTAATTGTTTTGTTTACAGCATGGCGAATTTGTGAATTAAACATAATTTATGTAAAACTATTGTATGAGGCAAGAGGATGTGGACAGTAGGTAGACTAGATGGATTATTTTGCTAAATCTAGAAAACACCATTCAATTAAATGAAAATTAAATTTTCAAGAAATACAATGATTGTTTATAGAAATGTGATTAACTCATTGCTTGTAATACCTAACGTTGGGAAAGAACCACTTGTAATACAATTATAGCAAATGAAACTAAATTATTGTGTATTTAAAAGGTTAGAAGCATTGTGTGTCCTTGTTAATTGGCCAGATTTTTATTTTAAATATGTTCATCTCTAACAAGTTATAAAAACATAAAAAGCTGTACTTTAAAAAAAAAAAATTAAACCATTCTGATTTTGGCTACATTTAGAAAATAAAAATATTAGAAGAATTTTGATACGTAAAGTGAAGAAAAATAGTTTTCAAAAGCTAAACAATTATTAGATATTTTTTATGTTCTGATATTAAAAAGAGTGACTGGCTCAGCTCAAGGCTAAAAATATACCAAATTAAACACACTGAAATTAAATCAGCTTTAGAACAGAATTTATTAGTTAACTGCGTGACACAGGCTTGAAAACAGACTATACCAGTTTTCTTTGTACCTTGAAGACAACAATACATTACTTAAGTCAGTTTAAATTTACAAAGGAGGTCTGCATTCAGATACCATAGAGGAACAGTTCCAGTTCATACTGTACTTTAAAGTGTGGCCCTTCAGTAAGCAGTCCGTTAAGACAATTGCATACTCAGCAGTCCAAGAAATATCCCTTCCTAATTTTCTACCTAAGGAGCGCTATTATGATTTTCTCAGAAATGCAGGAAGTCATGATGGTCTCTAGCAACATCTGGTAACAACATGGTGAATCAGCCTATACAGTTATTTGAGAAGGATCCTGAGTCTTGGAGATGAACCAGAAAGTAATCAAGATAGGTAATAAATGCAGCCATAAGAAGAGTGATGGTTTAATATCTGCCATAGCACCAAGTTTTGGGGACAACTGAAGTTGCCAAGGCGTGAAAAGGAGTATGAGACTGATGGGGAGTAAAGGTCCTATATAGAAGGAATTGGTAAAACAGAAGATGCCCCAATATATGGGAAGGTGGTCATGAATTTGAGTCTCTTGTGATAAGTGTAGGTGATAAAGAATGGGAAGCGGTAGTTAATTTTAGGGTTATCTGTCATATCTGTCACTACTAGGTAAGCAAGCAAAGAACTACAAGAGGAAGAATACAAGTGTGTAACTCCTTGCATAGTGAAAAGAATGTCTACAAGAGGAAGAAGTAACTTTTCTAGGAACTGTAGGAAACTCAATTTCATTAAAGTCCCTAATAGATGGTTTGGCAATATTTAGGAGCAAAATGGTTAGGGCATACTGCTTAACTGGCAAATTCAAGACTAACTGCAGCACTGAGGCCTCACCAGAGCCAGCCAGCCACTAATGAGCACTTTTTAAATTTCAAATGAGATATCTCTGGATCTGGCTGATTTCCAAGCTACTGGAAGGGAGGGGGCTAATATCCTTCTCCACCCTACCTACTCCTCACCAGCTGTCTCCTTCTCCTGATCCGAACTCCTATGCTCCTCTGGTAGCACACTAAGCAAATTGTAAACGTTACCACAATATAAGGTTTCTTTTGTCTTCCCTTGCCCTCACTGTAACAAAAGAAAACAGGTTAGTTTTCTTCTGTTGCACTGAGAGATATTAGCTTTCTGTTTGACAAAACTGTTTCAAAACCACCTTTCAAAAGCATGGGGAGGAAAGGAAGTAAAACAGAGTACCTGAACTTTCCCCATCTCACTTGCAATGAGCCATTAATCCTGCTGAAGCTATCTTGAGAAACTGTGCCCCCAGACAAATGAAAACGGGTGTATGTGTGTCAGAGAGACATCTCTGGATGCTATAAACACCTCTCTCTGCTTGCTAGTAGCTGCAGAGAAGGACATGTGTTAGCTGTTAGCTGCATGGTTCATTTGCTTTTGACCTTGGCAATAGTATTTTTTACCAGTTTCCAAGTATAGTTCTAAAACAAATTTGTCTGCTTCATTGCTTCTAACTCTTTTATAATACACACAGATCTCAAAGGTATGATGAATGCCTTCAGTTTTTCCAGCAGTGCTGTCTACTTCTTTCTATTTCAATATAATAAACACTTTTATTTTGCAAATTTATCACGCATTTGAATTCTGCAGGTGTTTTCCCTGTATGCCTTAATATGTATCTGAATCAGGCATAATATAATTGCTCTTGATGGTCAAAAAGATAGCTTAGCCCATGTAGTATGGTCGATTTGCTATTGCTGTAGGCGTTCGCTCACAGCTGTATGATGACTGAGCTTTAATTTTTGAATAGATGTGATTGTATCAACCCTTTCACTGCTTACCATTTTTCATGACAAATAGCATGAAGATGTACTTAATTTAATTTTCAGTAAAGAGGGTGTCGTGGTTTTGTTAGTGAGGGGGGGCCTAAGGTGGTAGCTTCTGTAGGAAACTGGTAGAAGTTGCTCCCCTTTGTTCAGTGGACTCGGCCGGGCCTAGGGCAGACCTGCTGCTGGCCAAGGCCGAGCCGATTGGTAGCCGAATGTCCCATGATAACACCTCTGCGATAACGTATTTAAGAAGGGGAAAACAGAAAAAAAAAGAGAGAAGATGTGAAGAAGCTGAGTGGGGGCAGAGGCACAGAGGGGGAGACGCAGGCCTCATGGGCCTTGCAGGCCTCACCCTCTGGCCTCTCGCCAGGCAGCCAACTGGGTCCAACTCGGTCCGGCCTGGCTGCAAGAAGTGGAGAGGAGATGAGAAGTGAATAAGATGTAAAAAAGATCCTGAGAGACATCTACCAGCCTGTTGTGAGGAACAGCTGCAGACATCAAGGTCAGTTCAGAAGTGAGGGGGAGGAGTAATGCGGCTCCTGGCCAAGATTCCCCTGCAGCCTGTGGTGAAGACCATGGTGGAGCAGGTTGTCCCTCTGCAGCTCATGGAGGTCCATGGAGGAGCAGAGATCCACTTGCAGCCCGTGAAGGACCCCACATCGGGGGAGGTGGATGCCTGAAGGCGGCTGTGGCCCGTGGAGGGCCTGTGCTGGGACAGCTGTTCTGGAGGGACTGCACCCCGTGGAAGAGATGACCCACACCGGAGCAGTTTCACGAAGGACTGTGGCGTAGGGGTGGGACCCCACAACGCAGCAGGGGAGGAATGTGAGGAGTTCTTCCCCCAACCATGAAGCAGCGGCGTGAAACAACATGTGACGAACTGACCGCAACCCCCATTCCCTCTTCCCCCCTGTGCCGCTCGGGAGGGGAAGGTAGTAGAGATAATGTTAAGCTTGGGAAGAGGGAGGGGTGGAGGGAGGTTGTCTTGTTCTCTGTCTCATTATCCTGCTGTTTGTAGTAATAAATGAATAGTTTTCCCCAAGTCGAGTCTGTTTTGCCCGTGACGGTAACTTCAAGGATTTCTCCCTGTCCTTATCTCAAACCTCGAGCCGTTTTTCCTTATATTTTCTCTCCCTGTTCTCTTGGAAGGTGGGGGGAGTGAGAGAGAGATTGCGTAGTCTGGTCCTGATCAGGGCTGAACTACGACAGAGGGACACTGTCAAGGTTGCTTTCCCACTTTGAAAGTTGTCCTTTATAGGATGCATTTATGTTAGCATTTTTTCCACAAGTGATCTCTGAAAGATTACTTCCCTCAGCATCTTGTTTCTACCTTTATTACAGGTACGCCTGAAAGTCTCTGGGATTATTGTTGTCATAGAATCATAGAATGGTTAGGGTTGGAAGGGACCTTCAAAGCTCACCTAGTCCAACCGCCCTGCAAGGAGCAGGGACATCTCCAACCAGATCAGAGCCTCATCCAGCCTGGCCTTGAACATTTCCAGGGATGGTGCTTCCACCACCTCTCTGGGTAACCTAAATGCTTTTTTTTTTTTTTTTTTTAAATTGGAATAGCAGCTCTTCTAGGTGTACAAGACATCTTACATACACCTATACTGGTATGGCAATACAAGCCTTTTTTGTGTTTGGGGTTTTTTTTCCTTCTTTGTGTGATTTTTTTAATGCATCTCTTCACAGCTAAAGGGAATGCTTTCCTATTCATGCAATTTCTTTTTCTCTATTTAAAATTACGTGAAATAGAAAAACTTTCAACTATGTTTTTTATCGCTAGAGACAGATAGTAGGCCAGAAGTGATGTGGAGAAATCATTTCTGCTGCTATAATGCATAGTCCTCAATGATAGTTTAGCTTTTGGGAATGATGCCAGTGTGGGAAATGCTGTCATGAGGACAGCACTTGTGAATGTATACTTTCAGTGTAAAAAGCCCAGAGGTAGAAGACTTCAGGCTAAGGTCTCCACAGGTGACAGTGATAGAAAGCTCCACAGTAGGAGACCCAAGAGTCCCCTAAGTGGTTGCAGATGAGCATTGCAACCAGGCTTGGGTTTTTCTGGAGCATGTGGCTCAGGACACTTGAAAGGCTCTGAAAAGCAGGTCTAGATGACCAGAGCTCTAGGCCAGGTGAAAAGGGATTATTTAATAGCATGTTAAGAAACTAATTTGTGAGGAGTTTCAGAGATGCTCAGAAAATGATGAGTCTGTACAAGAAAACTTGTGCTCCAGGGAGGATTCAGAACCTGGGATGCATCTCATGTGTTGACCTCATACCTGTACTAAGTGAGTAACATGGGAAGAAAAGGCACTATTTAACTTTCCAGAAGGTCAGGAAATTAGATGTACAATGTCTCTGGCAGAGTGCCAGAGGATTCTCATCCTAGCTTTCAGCATTATGTCAAATTGTATTGTTATGGGTGGTTTAACTTCCTTTCTGACTTGAAATCTCCTGCAGCCTGGGCATAAAGAGGAACTCACTTTTTATTTCTTAAACTGTTAGATATTTTTTTTCTTTTTTTTTTTTTTTGGTCTTAAAGGTTTGAGCTTTGAAGAAAAAGTCGAAAGAAAGATAAGTTCCAAAAAAAGAACATAATAAGAAAGTGACAGATAAAAGAAAAAGAAATTCATGAGGGAAGCTGTGGTTGTGCAAGAACATGGAGTCTTGCTAACATGCAATAGAACCTGGGAGTTTTCAGCAGAACTTAGATTGATTTTGGATCAGGTATTTTGTCTGAGTTTGTCTCCAAAGTCTTAGTATTTACACAGATATTTTTCAATGATTTTAATAACTGTTCCTTTAAGCCTATCGAAGGCTTATGCAGACCTTGGAACCAACTAGAAATAATGAAATCTTAATAAATGGAAGTAATGAAATCTGAATAAATGGAAATATATATGGAAATTAGTCTTATGTAAATGGAAGTTTGGACTGTGAAGTTTCTGCAATTCCTGAATAAAATAAACATGCTCTTGGGAATATGAGATTCCTCTTGCCAAGTAATACATTATCATTATTAGATTTCTGGAATTAGGTTTTATGATCTTTCCTGTTCTGCTTAAGGCTGTGCTGGCTCAGAGCTTGTCTGACCTACAAAGATGTCATAGTTTTAGTCTTGGTTAGCACTTAGTGCTCATTTATGTTGGGACTGCTGTAATTTAAAAAGCAGCCATACATCATTCAGATGTAGAGGCAATAAGCAAACCAAACAAATGCTTTTGTTTCACAAACCCTACGAAAAGCAATTGAAGAATCTATATGAGCTTTATTGGGAGTAGGATTCATGCAGGATCTTCATTTGCTGGAGCTGCTCAGAACTGAGATCTGTAAGGGAGATTGCTCCCTGTCCTCCTACCTGCAGCATTTTCCATCACTTCAGTCAACCAGGCAGCAGCACAAAGACAAATCTGGGGAGGTAGTGGAGAGGGAAACAAACAAAAGGCGGAAAGGAATGCTAACTTTTTTTTTAAAAAAACAGAATTTCAGGGGTTTTCTTTTTCTGCTTATGTGTTCCAGATTTTATTGTCACACTGACTTGGGAAATACCTTTTGTTTTTACATCTGGAAACAACTTTTAATTCTTTTTGAAGAACTAAACACAATGAGACCCAGTTGTCTTTCAGGAATGTAATACTTTCTCTGTGAGAGTGCCACATAACCTGAAATTATGAGATGACCTGTGGAAAGGTGAAAGGATATGCCTCTCTACTTCATGCAGTTTTTTTTTGTCCTAATTAGTGGTGAGGCTTCATAAGATGGCAGAGCTGATGTAACAAATCACAGCTGTCAAAGGCCTCCCATTTCTCTTTCATGTGTGCCATCAACTGCCGTCTGACACCAAGCTCAATGGTTGATTTTTGGTTTTTTTTTTCCCGTACGGTTATTTTAGTGCTCATTTGGCTGCTCAGTGGATTGATTCATCTTGCCAAACTCTTAGAATGTTAACCTGACAAGAGATGCAGATTGCTTTATGTGAGGTTCACGAGTTCATTTGGCTCACCTGAGAGATGAGAGAAGTGCCAGAGCTGGTCCATGTGGTATCATGAGGCTCTAGGAGTCCCTGTGAGTGTCAGTGAGCAACAAGACCAATGCAGTTATCCCAGGAAAGCTTCACTTGCATATATTTTTGTTTTCCTTTCTGTCCAGTAAGTCACATACAATCTTCTTAACTACCTGTTTCGGTTGATTTCCACTGAACAAAGCAGGTAAGAATGATGTACTGTGGAAACAACAACACATTTAATGCTTGGTGAGACACCAATTTAATCAGTAAAGCAGGGAAACAGTCTGTTTAATAAGACTAACATCAAATGAAAAATAATAAATATTAGCTTACAGATAAATAGAAGAAAACCTACAGACTTTTTTTTCAACTGTTAATATAATACAGCAATGGTAGGTCTACTTATCATACTGCTGTATTAGTTGCTTATCAGTATTTTGTATGAGATAGCTTTATTCCCAGCATAAAGCAACTTGGCTACAATGACTAATTGCTATTCAGTAGTTGTTTACTACGAGTCTGTACTATCCTGTGCTGTTGTATTGTCAGATTTTCAGGGCAAGGACTTTTTGTTTTGACATCTTTCCCCTATTACTCAGTGCTGTGTATGCACAGATTTTTCCAGCTGTATAAATAGCAGCTCTGTGTATGCATGGATATGTGAGAGATGGAGAAAGAGGGAGAGAGATGGAGAAAGAGGGAAGAATGAGGGAGAGGGGGAAGTGGGGAGAAAGAGAGAGAGAGAAACCTTACCCCCAGATGGTAGCTAAAAACCAGCAGGGTCCCCAGAAATAGTGTGCTAATAATTCTGCTGCCTGCCTTGGCAATATGGAGATTGGACATGTTATTTACCAAAATCTGTTGGTGGTTAATTTTTCATTTGGAATGGAGAAAGGTAGCTCCAAATCTGCAAAGAGCTGAATGTTTTATAATACCATGCACTGCAAAGGAATGAGAAGAAGTATAGATATCAAAAATGCATAATCAACCCAGCCTTTGCCTGCTAAAATTGAGATGTTGTTGGTTCTGTGGAGAAAGAATATTCAAACCTACCTGCTTTTAATGAGTCCTGAGGTATTTACTCCAAACTTGTGAATCAGATTAAGTGCTGACTAAATGAATACTGACTATCATACAGCTGCTGATTAAAGGTCTTTTTACTCATATTAGGTTGGTCTAATATGGCACTATGCATTTTGGAGACATTTTGATACTCCTTTTCTCTAACAACAGTATACTAAGTGTAAATAGTTCATTCCAGCTTTGTGACTGGACTGTAAAGAAGATGACCTACTCTGTCAGTCACCTAAATAATATATGAACGTTAGCACAAAACCAGGAAAACTATGATATCTTTCTTCACTATCAACTGTCAGAGGAAGGATATTTTCATCTGGTAGCATTCAGTTACTCAGATTTCTGGTTCTGATGCTGAAGATTTTGAAAATAATATAAAGAACTTTTGTTTATCATTGCCTGTGTGACCAAGGGACAATGGAATAGAGTATGACAGTGCGCCAAGACACAGTAAGGGACGGAGGTGATATCTGTTAGGAAGATGCTAGTATGTGGCAAAAGTACTGTATTGATTTTTTTTGAGTTGTTGGAAAAAGATTGTAAGACAATTACTTTTTAAATTTTTTGTATTATTTATAGAGATACTATGTACACCTTGTTCCTCATACCATTGACACATAAGAATTGTTTGTATGATGACATAGTATTGTTTTAGTAGTGTAAATCACAGATTGTATAAGGAAATTAGCATTGCATGAACTGAAAACTATGCATTGGTATAGCAGTATTAACGTAGCTAGGGGCAGCCTTCAGAAAACACTGATAACAAGGAAGGGCAGAATAAGCACTCAAAAAAAGCATTTTTGTACATGGAAGTGCCTGCTGCTAATGGGACAGTATAGGTTTACTGGTTTATGCAATTTTAATTTTTTTTTTACTTTTATAGCTACATGTGTGAATTCTGCCCACCAAGAGGCATTGTTTTAAGGTTTGTTCCAGCCCAGTTGCTGCAGTAGAGTTGCATTGAGTCACATGCAAGCACGCTTTCTTGCAGGGGTTGGCAGACAGGGTGGATGAGTTGGTACACCTTGCTGCTTCTCCAGTTGCAGCCTATCTGTAAAGGACACAATACTAAGTGTATGTAAGTGAAAAAGAATAAAGATGAGGAAAGTACAAGAGAGCAGGCAGAAGGATCACCTCCTGTTCACATCCCAACCCGCATGCTCAGGGATGAAGTTAACAAGAGGGCCAGGATGTGCAAGTTACCCCTTTTGCAGCTGACAGAGCTGATGTTCTTGTCCTTGAAGGAAATGTCATAAAGCACTGGCAGCTGTCTTTCTTCTGCCAATCAGTTCCAAAACTCTTCTCTGACTTGCAGCCCCAGGGGAACTGATATTGTCTTTTCAATTGTTTTTCTTTTTTTCTACTGGCTTCCCCTTTTTTTACTCCTTCTTGGATTTTTGCCATTTGCCTCAGCTGTATGCTGTGGAAAGCACTGAGGATACTTTAATGTAATGATGAATCATCACATTAAAATATCTATCATACTCTCACATTGCTGTGAAGAAAATAGAAGATTAAGAAAATATTTCACTGTTGTTCGTTTCCATTAAAGTGGTTATGACTTGAGAGTTGTGTATATAGTGATAGTTTGGCAAAATTTCCAGAAATTTTAATGGTCAGATAATTTTGCTGGTCGTAATAATATTATTTCTATTTTAGCAAGCAGTGGATTACACTGAAGGAAACAGAAGTGATCTATACAGCTAGAATAGATCTCAATTAGAAAATACTAAAATATAAACAAGAAGAGTTTTAAGTCTTTTTTTTTTTAATTGATGCTTCCAGAAGGACCATCACATTGCAAATATAGCAGGATGCAGCCTTAAAAATTGCGTTATATGCATTGGTACATCAGTAACGCAAGCCCTGCCCTCCCTTCTCTTTCCGTCTCCTCTCCTTTTCTCCTTGCAGCTTGCATGAGGCCTGACATGAAACAGAAGGGTTAGTGAGTTTGCTGTGGTAGTAATGTTCTGACAGAGAACCTCCTGATCCCATGTTTTTTAACCTATGACTAGATGAGTTACCTCATCCCCCAATCTCCTTCTTCTTGAGAGAAGTAAGTTCAGCTCAAGCTTACACAGGAAGAGCTGAAATGCATTAATTTCTGTTCTGGGTTTCCCAAACGCAAGAGGAGCTATTAAAGACATTCTCATTTCATGGCCTTCTACACAGACTGTTTGCTAACTTCTTTATTTCTGTTATATTTAGTGTTCTTCTAGGAAGCTTACTGTTAGTTCAACACTGATAAAAGGAAATGTACTTCTTAACCATCTAGAGTTATTTCAGTTTTCATCATGTTGTATCTTACATGTTCAAAAGATTAAGAAGGTGCTCTTGCCTTGGTGGTTGCAGTGTCCATACCCTCCAGAACTTGATAAAACTTACTAAAAGCTTCCTTTGTCCTTCTCTCTCACTGTTGATTTTTAGTAGTTCTGCTGAAAGTTCAGTAAATAACACCATACAAAACCAAGAACAATATAGATTATTTATTGTCGTGAAAACAGAAACAAGATAACATGTTTCATTCTTACACAATGAAAACCAGAAAAAGTGGTCTTTACCTTTCTATCTTCCTCATTTGCACTCCATTTTGTTCTCCCTAATGCCTCTCTCTGTGAGCTCTGTGATAGCCAGTAACGTGTCCACTGAGAGTTACTGAGCAGGTGTATGATAGTGTAAGAACTTTATGAAAATATGTTGAAAATATATGTATCTATGGAAACTTGTTAAAATAACATACAAGAGGTTGTTAAAAGGTGAGAGGTGCCATACAGTCCCTTCAGGCAATAGCCTGCAGTTGAAATGGCTTGGATATAGACCAGGCTGCACCAAAAGCAGTTCTTTTTGGTTTTGTTTTTTTTTTTTTTCTGGATAACTGTAATAGAGGTATTTTTCCAGTAAGGGAAGAGCTTTGCTTCAGTCCTGTGCAACACGATAACTAAGATTTCTCCTCTGATCTCATTTTTCTCTGTTGAATTAGATGGGCTGAGTGCTACAAAAGCTGTAGGGTGATATGTCTGATGCCTTAAAGTAGGGAGTTACATTGAACAATGCACCTCAGTCTTCACTTGATATTTGACTCCCTTCTTGTCCAGCCAAATTGCAAAAAAAGATATTTCAGTACAGTGAGCACTAAATCATATTTCCTTCTTCCAACATTTATTAAGTTCATTGTGTTACCTGATTATCACATGATCTACTGATGTCGTTGTCTGGCAATTAAATGTTGTATGGATAGAGGGTAAGAAGCAAGTAAAATGACAGCAATGTTTGCATTGTATTTCCTCATTAACATTGGATTTTTTTATTATTATTTCATATAATTTTCCATGTTTAGGCAATGGATTTCCTCCAGTTTTATTATGATCAGTATTGCAAATGGAATCTGTAGAAATAGAGTGTCATAAAATCAGGTTAACTACTAGAGTAACTACAGAGTAGCATGGATGCTACCGTGATAAATCAGATTCTGCAGTCAAGGTCTACTTCCTTTTAATTGCCATTTGGAGTCATTTTCATCCCACATGAAAAGTGGGATGAAAGTCAATTACTTATCTATACCGACATCTGTGGATCTAGTTATGAGCAGACTATAGCAGCTTTGCTGATTCTGTAATACCCCTTTGTAGCAAACCTTTGCCTGTGATAATAGCTAACAGCGTGATAGCCTAAGCTAGATGTATAATATTATACTCCAGCGATACATACTGCAGTGTTAGGACTTATCTTTTCAAATGAGGTAATCCTTTACCTGACAAGAAGACCAGGAATGAATTCTGAGATCTTCAGAAGAGATTCAGATGTACTGCTTCTGTTGTGAGGGTACTGAAGGATTGGTATTAAGCTGAGTCTGATCTGATACAGTGCAGTTTGTAACCTTTCAGTAAGATTTATTAGTTGTCCATCTGTTTGTACATGTAATATTTGTTTATCCAGGCATTTTAAGGCTGTATTTTAGTGCATTCGATATCCTAGTGCTAGCCTGAATATTACTGTCAGCAGTCTTTCCCTCTGTTGTTATTTGCAGTTAATTAGGATAGGCTTCCCAGACTACTCACCCCGAATTTAAGAAGGAGAGATTGTCTCACTGTTGGCTTATTCTTCTCCTTTGTTTGATAAATGTTTACTGTCATGGCTCAATAAGGTATAAGCTGCAGTCTGTTGATTTTGGCAGTTTGTATTTGCTGAAGATGCTTGGCATATCCTCCCAAATTTCCACCTAATTCCACTTAATTTATTTACTTTCATTAATTTCGCGCATGATTCTGTGATCAACCATGTGGTCATTATTAACACTGATTGGACACATAGTTGAATGCAAAATTTTTTATTAAGTTGAAGAGAGGAAAAGTTTGATTTAGACTTCTTTTTTTTCAATTAACTTTGCAGCTGCTTGCTGAATTTCTGCAACCAAAACAGTGCATCATGTATGGGATCTCCTGGGTGTAGTAGCTTAGTCAGCCAAGTAAGGTGTAAGTAGAGCTAATTTGTGTTAAGGTGGTGGGATTGACTGGATGACTCTGAGGTCTCTTTGGACTGTACTTTTCCGTGAGTCATCCCAGTTTAAAAGTTTTTCTCTCCTTCAAAAGGAAATTCTTAACTGGAGTAATGCTGGAACAACCGAGGAAATAGAAGAAGCTATTTTAATTGCAGAAGTTAATCTGCCATACCTATCTATTAAAGATGAGGTGAGAATTACAGTAGTTCTTAGGTGTTAAATCTAATAGAATTGTGATTCTGCTTGTGTGTACATAGATATCACAAGTATAGTAATGTAAATGGAGAGGCCTTTCAAACCTAGCCAACACAGTTTGTATTGTCTCACCTTTTTCTGTTGCTTGAAGTTCATGTGCAAATGAGGTATCCACTTTAGAAAACCCTTGTAGTATTAATCGGTAAGCTCAGAAAACTTGCAGACATGAGAATTGAAGGCATAGTAGAAATAAATACAAAATAATAATTCCCTGAAACAATGCTGATAATAACAGCAAGAGAGCACGCCACTCCTTTAATTTGTTTAGCACTAATCTTTTTCTTGTGGAATGCACTGGAGAATATTATCTGTAGAGAAGATTATTATGTTAAGATAGTGTTTATGCAGGTTGAGAGGTTTCAATAGAATTCTTTATTGTAATATTTCTAAAATTCAATGCAGATTGAATTTTCTGAGTAGTTGTCCATTGTATACAGTATACAGCAGTCCAAATTAAGACCAGATAAGATCTGCCCTTCTATCAGGCATTCTTGTGTTTTCTCTGACTTAACGAGATTAGCGTGAACAGTAAAACCAGTTGATTTTCTAGATTTCTTGGTGGCTACAGAGCTACATGCAATTGTAATACTTTTGCTCTGAAAAAGTACCTCATAAGTACAAAGATAAGCCTCATAATGCTCTGTTGATGCATGCTAGAAGTATTTTCTGCATTTTGTAAGTGGAAGAAGAGAGAAGCTGCATACCTGGAGATACAGAAACTGGTTTGTTTGTTTGTTTGTTTTGGTTGGGGTTTTTTTTGTCATTAGAGATATTCTTCGCATTCCAATTGTTTGTATTCCATGTAATTTTTCTCTGCAAAATTGAATCCATTTACCCAGTCTCCTAGCATTTAATAGGGGATGGTATCTTTTATCTTCAATGGAGAGATACCAGAGATTGAAGATAACCATTGGGTCACAAAGAGGCTTATCTTTTAACAAATGTAGCTTTACTGTTTCCAGTGACAGCTGAGTCATTTGGGCCATTTTCACTGAAGACAGAACTGACAATAACAAATTCCAGGAGTGTGCACCCTGTTGCCGTCAGAACCGGGAAGTCAGTGCACAGTGATCGTGCGTGAATTCAGAGCCAACTGTACATGTTATATCTGACATTCTACCCGAGGTGGTTTCTTTAGGAGACATCATCTGTTTATTGTTCCCAACCATCCCAGATTTCAGGATCTTGCTATGCAAGCCAACAACATGTGAAAATGTCATCATAGCTGGGATTACCTCTGCACTTTGCCTAATAAATATTCCCTCTGGAGACCTGGGAAGCATATAGCTGCACCAAGTTGGTCTGCAGGCCAGTCCAATTCTACACATTTGCAAGAGCTGGAACAACTAAAAGTGGGTCTCAATTTGTCCAAATAACCAAGGTTTAGCTGGTTGGACTCAGCCTAGGCCGGATTTTTGTGGAGATGCCAAAATATCGTTGTGCCAAAAATCCCAGTGTGCTCTCTATGACCCTGGTTAGCCGTTTTTTTTTGGTTTTTTTTGTTTTTTTTTTTCATTTACCTCTTTATTATCCTAGTTAATAGGGTTGGCTGTAGTGTGCCAGAAACACTGACATTGCAGAATCGGAGAATCTTCTGGGAAGGAAAGTGGAACAAAGTGGAATATAGTTTCACCCCTTAGGTACTGAAATCTCCTATTCTCTTCCTCTCAAGTGATACACTGTAGAAATAAAAAAGACTACAGAGAATGGCAAAAAAAAAAAAAAAGATGATTAGGGATGTGGAACATCTTTTCTATGAAGAGATTAAATAGACAGGTATTCATGAGCCTGAAAAAAAGTTAAGTGAATGTGATATGATCTAGACATACTGTAAAACTGAATGTTGTGAAGGTGAGGAGAGGATTATTATTCTCTGTTTCTCATAACATAGAAACAAAAAAAACCCATAAGATGGTATTGTTAGACAGGGGTTTCAGAATGAAGGAAAAGTACTTATGACATTTTCTTGAAGCTGTAGAAGTCTTTGGCATAGTATCTTGAAAAAATTAAAAAACAGATACTGCCAAAGGGCAATTCCACAGTTCAGCAAAAAGGATGACCAGTCAGATCTGTTAAATTAAAGGATGCAACTAAATCCTGAAATGCAAACTATCCCTAAACTACAGATTTCTGGAGTCTGAGAGGGTACAAAGGGTAGTGTTGTTATATATTTTCTCTGTTCTTATTCTCTGAACATAAACTTCTGTCAAGGGTCAGAGATGATACTGAGCTCAGCTAGACTGTCCAATGTACTGAGGTTTGGGTTTTCTTAGTGTCTTTGATGGTGAATAATTTGTGACTTCTTGTGAATTAGATGTTCAACTTTCTGCAGTTTTTAAGACTTAAATAAGTAAGTCTGCAGATGTTGTTGTTTTACACTTAACACTAACAATCACTTTCAGTGATGGCCAGCAACTTGAAATCTGTGAGAGAGGCCTGTAGACTATGGCATCTATGATGGTTCAAATTGGACATCAGAAGAACTGATGTGGCCAGACGGAAAGAAAATGCTGATATATTGGTATTTGTTTAAACAGGGCTAATATTCCTCCTTGAAGTGTCTGAACAAAATACTGGGAGGATTAGTCTCTTTCAACCATTACTAGTCTATATGGGCATTTTTTTTTTGCCTTAAGTTTTGTTTTTCTAAGACTACAGAAGGAAGATTTGCTGTCATGTATCTCTCCAGCTAGAATTTCTAAAGCATCACCATCCTCTGACAGAGCCTGACGTCTTCAGACCCAACTGTTCAGCCACACAAACCCGTTCGTGTTGTGCTGCACCACTCACTACTGTAGATACAGACCTTAAGTTGAAAAAGTAATTGTTGTCAGCATGTCCAGTGCAGTAAAAAATGCTGTTTCAGAGTAATTTTTTTTATCCTTACTAGTTTTACCAAAGTTCATGGGTTTTCAGCTTCATGTCTGTTTTGTCTCCTGTGTTTGGAAGGGGTAGAAATAATGAATATCCTATGCCTGCCCCCCTTGTTGCCACAGGTTATATGTTGGTTTCTTTAAAAGTTTCCAGTTAATGACAAAGAGCAGCTCGGAAATACCAAGAGCAGTAGGAAGCAGAGCTCTTCCAGTGAGGATTCATTTATAATTTTACAGCCGCTGCTGAATTGCTTCAGTGCTGCATGATTGAATGTGACAAGTGTTGGGTGGCTGACAATCTTGCCAGAAAACACATCTCACTTCAGCCAGCAGCTCTTGGGTGTGTGGTGGGAATTGCTTGGTGAAACTACTGTCTGATAGGTAAGAAATGGATTAGAGTACATTAGATTAATTTAGGTGATCATAGTGGTCTGTATGAATCGGTTTTCTGGCTCGTGCTGCCAGAATCTCGTAAGAGCAGCCAGATGCTTCAGAGGTGTACGGTTTGCACCTGCATTTAACACCTTTGTCAGCCACGAATCTGTCATGAAACTGCATCTGTCCCTTTGAATGGTTTCCAGTTTTTAGGTTGAGCAGTCCTTTAAATGCCATTCTGCTGTGTCTTCTCAAACAATTTTCTCATTTCAATATGAGGCAGCCTGTGTAAAACCATCAATGCTGTAAAAAAATAATGCATTTTCGTGTTCTCTGATCAAGCATACAAAAGCCTTTAAAATGCCCCTAACTCCAAGAACAGCAGTTTCCTTGCTGTTTTAGTCTTACCACTCAGCACAGTTCCTCCTGTTAGTACATTTTAATCTAGATTTTTAGATCTATAAAATGTTTATGAAGTTCCTCTTGTTGGATCATATCTGTGTATTGCCATATTATATACGTATTTATGTGTCTACATATGTATACCTGTGTGTTTGTCATGTATGTATTAATGTCTATATGTATTTATTTGTATACATGTTTAGTTCAAGCATAGTTTACACAGCTTTATACAATTTTACACATAGTTTATGCAAGCTAGAATAGCAATTGCACAGAGTAGGAGTGCAGTGATAGCAGTGGCACATTTCCTTTTGGCCATTGGTTCACATATGTTGTCATGCAATGACAATTATGGTAAACACCATATTTTATATCTCTATTTTTGACAAGGTTTGCCCAGAATTTTGTTGAAGCAGTATGCTATTCTTGTTCAAAGTTAGTATTTTTTGAAACAAAGAAGTAAATGTGACCTTGTTAAAGGAATACCATTCTGGAGTTATTTTTTTTTATCAGTAGCAGAGTTTTCTGGATTTTGAACATGGACTCTCCATGTACCCTACCAGTACAGTACTTGCTGGGGATACATCGTATTTTGCGTTCATGGATTATTTAAGTGTTGGTTAGCCTTCTGTGCATTTTCATGGGTCTTCTCCAACACTGGTTTCATAATACAGTTATGTATATGTATTATGTTGTTTTAGCATAGAAATCCTAAGAGCTCCACAAGCACTGGTGAAAACTCATTATTTGCAAGGGTTTTGCAGATGAAGGAGGTCAAAAATGAAACACAGAAATTTATGTTCCCTGCTTACATAAAGAGCTGGATTGTATGACATGTTCCTGAAAATGCTAAAGCTTCCAGCAGAAGCTTAGAATGGAAAGCATGAAGTTATACTTTTAAAGAGGGGTTTTTTTTTGTGTTTGTTTTTTTTGTTTGTTTGTTTTTGTTTTTTTTCCTATACTGAACCAGATACTGGATGAGGAATAGAATTAAGTTTTAATTCAGTTTGTATGAGACATTATACTGTTTTGAAGTATTTCAGTGTTTTTTCATGAGGAAGGGGGCAAGGGAGTTTGATTTTTGTTGTTGTTGTTGTTTGCTTTTGCAAATGTAACTGCGAAACCAGTGAGTATCTGAAATGTTATGCAAAGTAATGTTTATGCTGGAAAATGTTTGTTACGAATTGGCAGTAATTTGTCTTTGAGCAGTCTGGTCTTGCCTGAACCTCCACTGCATGGAGCTTTGTAGACATGAAAATTAGCTGCATTTCTGTCATTCTTTCACCGGTGTTTGGATGCCCTCTGTGGCGTATTTCAGCCTGCAATCCTGTGCCCAATCTGTCAGCCCAAACCAGCTTGCATTAACTGTGTAGAGACTGTTAGCAGAAGGGTTTACAACTTCGTGGATGAACAAATGCAGGCAAAGTTGCTTTGTTACTTCTTAGTTTTATGGTTCAGCACCTTTCACACGTTTGTTTACAGAAGCTTGGTCACTCAATATGTTAATGCATTTCCATAGCACATCAAAAAATCTATACATTTTATTCATTGCATTCACGATATTTCAATGGAGTGGAGCCAGCTGGAAGAAGAAGAAGAAATATATTGGCATTGAATTAGAGAAGGTTGGAGAGAACAAAATGCCTGACTGCTGTATTGTAACTGGCAAGTGCCCTTAAAGCAGCGTGAAAATATTTCTGAAATGTTATCCTTGAGGTTTGTGTTTGAATTTGGGTTTTAGCTTAGTTTTCCTTCTCCTGGACTTCCTCTGCTTCTATAAATCATTTTTGCTTTAAGAGCTTCAAGTGCTTGGAATTCCTGAACCTAGATTTAATCTTCCCTTTTTTCCCTCCATTTGTTTAGCAATGAGCAGATTCTGGCAAAAACTGTTACTGGTTATTACTAGCTTTAGTATAGTAACTCAGATTTTTAAAACTTGTCTCTTGGCCTTGCAATCTTCCCACTCTCCTCAGGTATACCCTTTAACTTTCTTTGATCTATGTGTTCTTTGGTTCTGTATGTGAAAGATATGCCCATCACTTACTCCTTATGTTTCTATGACATAGAATTACAAATTGCTTTCTTCTGGTTGTCACCATGTCTCAGTTCACTGATGCCCTAAGTGTCAAGGCTGACTCATTCAAGTTCATGAACATCTTTTCCATATTAGAATTAAAGTGTTTCAATGCTTCCAAGGCTCATAGTAATTTTTCCTCCTGGGTTTTTTTCACTTTTCCCAAGAGTCTTTTTTTTTTAGAGGAGCATGATCTTTGGTTGTGTTCTTGTAAAACTCACGCTGTGGTCTAATAAAATACGTGTTTCTAGCTTGCTTATAGGTACATGGACATGCTTGTAACTAAGCACATACTTAGTAAGCTTACTCAATGCAGTTCTGTTTGGCTACCATTCTTTCTCTTCCTCCTCCTTGTTAGATTTTCACGAGAGCTGAATGGAGCATCCTTGGCACTGTGAGAACTGCTTGGGCTTTGCTAGCTGTTAGTGAGAATAGCACACATCCTAACAGAAGCTTGGAGTCCCCAGCTAGCTCACTCTGAACTTTGCAGTTTGTAGCATCAGTTCCGGAGAAGAGTTCTCTGGGTGTCAGTGTGTTTGTTTCTGTCCTTTGGACTCATGTTTGTTTGAGTAACTTAAAACTGCATTCACAAGTAAGAAATAAAGGCTGTGGTTTAAAATTGTGCTTTAAAAATGCTCAGCACCTGTGAGAGGGTTGCTGCACTTAGTCCTTTTGCTGCCATTTAATATTGCATTATGGCAAGTATTGGAAATGAATATACAAATTTGTGGTGCTGATATTAAAAGCAAAATTTACATTCATTGTTTTACAATGAATTGTAAAATTTACATTCAGTGTTTTTCCAATGATTTTATATTGAAAATGTATTTTCAAATCTCTTACTCTTTGAATAATAATATTGGATTGCCAACATTATAATTTGTTGGAGCACTTAACTGAGATTCAGTTCACAGCATGTGCAGTAGACATTAATCAGTCCATGATCAATTGTAAGGCAGAACATAAAAGAGTCCATTATAAAACACCCCTGAAGAAGAAAATTGTCCTCCAACTTCACACTAGAAAACATAATGTGTAAATTCAAGCCAAACAGACAAATTCCATGTTTTAAAACCTGGAGATTTCACTTTGCAGATAAAATGTAGCCAGAGTGCAAAACAAAATACTTTATATTTGTCCCCGTAATTTCTGGCCTGGGGTTGATTGACAAGTATTTTAGATATGGCAAGCGCAATGACAAACTACATTGACAAGTTGCAACAGGTCGGACTGAGAAAGGGTGTCATTAATACTTCTGTAATTTTATTTCTGTAGTACTAAACACATTGTGTTGGCTTCGTGTCAAGGATTGGTGTGTACAGTGCTGCAACAATTTTTGCCTGGTTTTGCCTGGAGTAATGATTTACATTACTGCTGTTCCTGCCGAAAGTTACTAATCTGCTCCTGAGGGGTGATCCTGCCGAGGGGTCACGCTGAGGCACAGGTTGACTCTTGACCTCCCAGACTTTTCTTAAATGGCAGGTAGCCTGCTCGCTCCCCCTCACTTGACTCATTGGCTTTAAAGAAACAGGTGTTGCAATACTGCCAGCTATGTCTTCTATTTTAATGAAAGACTAGCTGCAATCTAGAAATAATTTTCATTTATTCTTGTGAAGCAAAAATTTAAGTTCTGGAATCGTAAAGATCCAGAAGAGAAACATACAGTCAGAAAAAAATGAACATATATCTTCTTTCTCTGTTTCTTTTACATCCTCAAAATGCATTTTGACTGGAGTAGTCACAGGAAACAACTTGTCAAGCAGCAGTTCAGCTTCTGGTTGCTGTCCTTGAGAGGGAAACAGATGTTAGCCTACTGCTGGAGTAGGCCTGGCAACTTCCACTGCCCTCCACCTCCTGTTTTGTCTTGAGCAGCTGCCTGTGTGTTGCTCCTTTAGTTTCCATTACACTCAGTTTGTCTTTTTTAAAAAACTTAGCTTCCTGATTCTTTAATCCACTTGCTTTGCTGTCCTTCATCCTTTATACCACATTGCTAGAGACAGTTTGTTATTTGCCCCAAGGCTGATGTGAGGTAAATCAGCAAGCATGCACAGTGGGTATTCAAAACTCTAATATGTGTTATGGATCGTAGCACTGCAGCACAAGGTGGTGAAACACTGGAGCACGTTGCCTGGAGAGGTGGTGGATGCTTCATCCCTGGAAACACTCAAGGCAAGCTTGGATGGAGCTCTGAGCAACCTGATCTGGTTGGAGATGTCCCTGCTCCTTGCAGAGGGGTTGGACTAGATGACTTTTGATGGTCCATTCCAACCCAAACCATTCTATTATTCTATGACAGGGACCTCAGGAGGTGTCTAGTCCAACCCTCTGTCCCAGAGCAGGTTCAGCTGTGGGGTCAGACTGCATTGCTTAGGGTTTTGTTCCATGGCAGGTGGAAACCCTCTGCCTGCATAGGATAGGTGCCATTGGCCACTTGTTCCCATCAGCTGGACAGCAGCCCTGCCTTCATGCATATAGACTTGTCCTCTGTCCCGGTTTGGTGTCACCTGCAAACCTGACAGGGTGCACTTGGTTGCCTCCTCAGGGCACAGATAGAGATGATAAGCAGGACAGACCCTAGGACAGACCCTGTGGGACACCGTGAGGTGCCAGCCTTCAGGCAGATAGAACCCAGTGGCCACCAACTCTGAGCTCAACTGTCCAGTCAGGTATTTACCCACTGTGTGGGGCACCCACCAAACCCTAACATCCAGCTTCACTGCATGGATACTGTGGAAGAAGTATTGAAAGCCTTGCTAAATTTGAGGTAAATTACATCTTCCATTCTCCGGTTATCCACAAATCCTGTAATTCTATCACAGGGTGTAACCAGATAATTTGAGCATAATTCACCCTTGGTCAAATCACACTGACAGTTCCTCATCACCTTCTTCTCCCTCATGTTCAGAAATGTGCTCCAAGAGGACCCACTCCATTATTTTCCCAGGGACCAAATCAAGGTTTGTAGTTACTGGCATGGTCCTTTTGGCTTTTAATGAAGATAGATGCATTGTTTGCTTTCTCCTTATTGACAGAAATCTCCCTTGATCCCCGAGACCGTTTTTTGTTGGAGAGCAGCCTTGAAAGCACATCAGCCAGTTTTCTCAGCACAGCCGAGTGCAGCTCATGAGCTTGTTGAGAGCTCACACAGACTCCCTGACTCTTCCTCCTCTGCTCATTCTCCTTGTTGTTGATCCCCATCCTTAAGCACAAAGAGAGACCTTGTTAAGGAGTATTGAGACAAAAGGCATTCTCTGTTTAGCCAGGCTTGTCTGCCACTGGACAGGAGCCCTGTGTGTCTCAGCTGCACCATCACACTGAAGACCACCTCATCCTCCTCTTCCCTGTCCACCTGTGCTGAAGGGTTTTTACCTGTCCACTGCTTACCCCAGTTGTATGAGCTGTCCCACCAAATTTTAGTTACTGAGGCTTTGTGTTCCCATCCATGTGTAGTTGTGTGCCTACCCTGGAGTGGCAGCCCTGCCACCCTGCAATACTGTTTCTGAGGTTTGTTTCACTCCTGTTGCCCAGCACTCTTTCCTTTCAACCCCATCATTCACTTCTTCATTAGTCTCTTGGTTGCTATCTGTCTTCCCCATTGTTTCTGTTTAAAAGCTTTTCCCAGTGTGATTTATCTTTCCACAGAAAGACATTCCACATTGTTAACAGCAAGGAGAGATTTTGGTTTTATCAAGTTTCCTCCATCCTACTGGGCAACTGCTGGAGATGTTGTTTCCCACCTGCAGTCTTGCTTATGGTTTCTGAAGTTGTGATGCCGCCCTATGTAGAGCAGCATTAGTTAGATTTTAGAGAAGATATAAACTCAGGATAGGGTGAAGGACTGTAAGCAGTTGTTCATAGCTGATAAAGCCTGACAATTTCCTGATAATCTTCTGATTCTGTCATATCTTTGTGATTATAATCTTGAAGCTCTCATATTGTTGGTCCTATGTGAATTTCTAATAGCTTCTGTAGATTTTTCTATTTATAATTTCCAGTCTGGTAGTTTGTTTTCATAGTTTAAACTTTCTTTCCTTTTTTTTTTTTCCTTCTTCCTCTGCTGAAAAGGAATATTTTTATGTGAATGAGTTTAAGCTCTTAAGGGTTTTATAATTTAAACTATGGTCATTGACATTATATTCTCTTTTTTCCTTATATATATATACCCATGCACAAACCTAATGAACAGAATTAATTCTCAATTTACAGACAAGTTGTGGATTAAAGTATTATTACTAAATGTTTAATACTGAAGACTTTGACAAGATTGAATTTTAGGGGTTGAGTTTCAAAATGACATTTACAGCTGTCCAGTGCCAAGTATTGTCACTAAAAATTTTGAATTTCTTGGAATGTCAGAAAATTTATTGGCTGAATTCCCTGCCTTACTCAAAGAATGTCAATAGAAAGCATTCTACTGGCCTGACTGTCCCTACAAAATTTTCAGGTTCTGCATGCTCTTGTTTTAGATGAGCCGTTTCAGAAAATCTTGAACGTTTCAGACTTTAGTCAGGTGGCAGTTCTCACTAGATAATCAGATAACAGCTATAGCAAAATGGCTATATCAAAACCTGTGCAGCCTCAGTGGTTTTTGGCACTAACAGAGCGTGAAATGTCTTCTGTTTTGAGTGAAAGTTGGAGTTGTTTTACAGACAGTCCCAAACATTTGGTTTTCTTTCTGATTTTGATGTTACAGTTGCAGTAAAGGCTTGGAGGAAGTATTTCTAGTTTCCATTTTAGATTAACTGTAGTTTAATCTGTTAAACTGCAGTTTCTTCAGTTAAGTCAGAGAGGTCCCTTAGTGTTTGATCACTGACAGTACATAGTGTACTCAAAATGCTGGAATCGACTTTCACCAGAGGAAGTCACACTGAGTAATAGTTTTTTAGTAAAGAATGCACTTTTGTGAGTTCACGCATTTGAGCTCAGACTCCACACCATCTCTCTGGCTTGGAGGAATTTTCACCTATATTCATGCAAACTCACAGTTTCAGACAAGACCTGTTTATAAGCCATTTGTGTTTAGAAAGTTTAGCAATCATAATATGAAATAAAAGGAAAGTGTGCTCCTGCCCATAGGAGGACAAAGGCTCAATGTTGTAAGAGTGAGATGAAGATGTCTGAAGTTTGTCCAAAGCTGTGGGTTCTTTCACTCTTATACGCTGGATAAGATCTACAAAGTTGTTCAAATACAGTTCTGTTACCAATGGGCAAAAAAGCTAAAATTATTTGCAGTTCTAATAGTGTGCTGTTTGTTGTCAGTTGCTTAATGAGTGCAGTAGCTTATTTCAGACAATAAATTGCTCCCACAGTCTGTGCTATAAGTATTCCTCCAGGTATCCAGTCCTCGAACATGTTTTTATGGCCCCGTAGGTGATATGATATATTTCCGTTTCTTGGCTGGATTAATACAGCAGCTCCTTGAATCATGCTCCCCATGTGAATTATGAATTGAGAACTTCCCTTCTGCTGTATTTGCTGAAAAGGGCAGTCATTTCTGTTGATAATAATTCCTGTGCGCCAACAGAAATCTGCAGAAAGTGAGTACAAATAGTATGAAAACAATGGGACTTGTTTAAAAAAAAAAAGGACTGAATAATAATAATAATAATTTGAATAATTGAATATTTTTAGTCTTAGGTCCCTGTGTCTCCCTGTGGAATTACAGATTTATTTATTTGTTCATTTAATCTCAGAAGAATGCCGAGGATTCATTTGTATAATGTCTGCTGTAACAGCAAATGGTAATAGTTGTCATTATTGTGTTAGATGAGTTAGCCAAGTCCTTCCCTTTTACAAGCTGTTGTAAACTGTGGCACAGTCGTCATCTTCTATGCCTTCCCTTTTATCCTTCTTGCCCTCACTATGTTTAGATACTCTAGAGTACCTATATGAAAAGTTACACCCACGCTAAGTGTATAATGTGGTGTTATGCTACATTGAAACCGTGCACTTCTATGAAATGGGGCAAGGCATGTTAGTAACCTGGAGATGCAGAAGGGGACAATCCCCTTCCTAAGCTTTTCCTACCCGACTCCTGCCATTCCAAAGCTACCTGCTCTGGGTGCTTACCTTCTGCATCTTCCTATTGCCAGCTTTTTTTCTGGCTCTCCTTTTCATAAAACTCCAGAAGCTGACACAATTTCCTAATCTACTAGAAAACGAACCCAGCTGGACTTCACAGCTGAGTTTATTCACAGAAGTTTTTAACAGGGCTCTGCAACTGGAACAAGGTTCATGGCAGGGATGCACAGCTGGGCGCATTGGGGAGCAGGAGAGGAAGAAAAGGGAGGAAGTGGAAACTGAACCTTCCCCCTGCAAGTAGCTGTGAGCTGGTAACCAGCTGCTGATCATCTCTGCGGGTTGGCTGGTACACGTTTGGGGACAACTTGCCACACCAAGGCCATACGTCTTCTAGTGGAGAGGGCATTGCAAAGCAAGTTCACATGGCAACAGGCAAATCAGTGTTTAAATTTATGTCATGCCAGGACCTGGTACCTGTTTTGACCTAGCAATATGTCAGCCAGACTTGAATGGCATGATGTCCTCTTAAAAGCTGTATGTATTCTGTATGTCAAATATCAGACAAAATTTCCAGTCCTTCTCTGGCCTTTGCTCATTTAATCCCAGGGTGAGATGAGGTTATATATCCTCCTACAAAATAGTCATTCAGTGACAAATGAAACAAAATAATTAGGTTATGTTGTGATTTGTATCTCCATCAGCCCAGTCTTGGTGCATTAGCTGGAGACAGTGGTCACAAAAGGCACATTTTTCCAATGCTGTAATAAATATTTAGGGCTGGTAGTATATTGCCTTTACTTTTGTGGTTGATAATTCTTTCTGAGGGGAAAACTGAAATCTGGGTGCATCTCATTTCTTCTGTTTTGTTGGTGGCTCTTCTGTGTATTGTTCCTCCTTCCTATGACCTTTTTGTTTGTGTTATTTTGAAAAGTGAGGAGATTCCATGGTTCTGCTTTCTGTTCCACAGGGAATATAAAGGAGCACTATATTTTTTTTTTTTCTTGTAAAAACCTTTTCTAACTCAAAATAACTACCTTTTGTTCTCATTATTTATAGTCCGTGGTACATGCATTAAGCACTTCATAGAACACGTAAGGCAAAATATCTGCACTTCAAAGAGTAAGATTTTATCTGCAGTGAGTTACAGAAAAGAAATGAAGGTATGTTTAGGAGGCTAAGGCCTTAATCCTACAGCAGTAAAGTTAGTGTTGACTTCATTGATTTAAATGAGCTAAAAATTATCTCCTGAAGACTTCTTAGGATAAAACTCAGAGGAGAAGTGAAGTTAGTTTTGCTTCTTGTGGTTATCTTAGGAACTGTGTAACAGGATTGCTTGAGAGCTAAAATAAATTATGGATGTTAGAATTTTGGCAGACTAGCCAGGACATCACAAATCATATTTCAGGTCCCAGCTTTATCAAAAGTAGTCTGTATAACTTCAAGTGAATTAAAGTCTGCAGCCAGACCTTTAAAATTAACTTGATATCCTGTTTCTACTAGGCATAAGTTCTGAGTACTTTTGTGAACTGGTCCTAAGAGCTGATTTTTATTCCATTTGATTTTACCACTTTAATCTTGCTAAAACACCTTGTGAAACCAGAATATGTGCAGCTAGGTGGAGTTCCTGAGAGTTCAAACAGAGATTTAAGAAGATTTTGTATAGTCAGCCTTGCCTCTATACCTGCCAAGAAAACGGAGCAGATGCTCCTGGAAATTACATTGAAGCATATGGAACATGGGGAGGTGATTAGACACAGCCAACGTGGCTTCACCGAGGCCAAATCATGCCTGACTAATCCTGTGGCCTTCTATCATGAAATAACTGCGTCACTGGGCAAGGGAAGAGCTAGGGATGTCATCTACTTGGGCTTCTGTCAGGCCTTTGATATGGTCCTCCACAATATTCTTGCTGCTAAATTGGAGAAATATAGGTTTGATGGATGCACTGTTAGATGAATAAGGAATTGGCTGGATGACCACATTCAAAGAGTTAGAGTCAATGGATCAATGTCCAAGTGGAAACCAGTAATGAGTGATGTTTCTCAACGGTCCAAACCGGAACCAATACTGTTAAGATCTTCAGAAATGACGGATGGATTGAGTGCATTCTCATCAAGTTTGCAGATGACATCAAGCTGAGGGATGCAGTTGATTCACTAGAGGGAAGGGATGGCATCCAGAGAGACCTTGACAGGCTTGAGGAGTGGGCCCATGTGAACGTCATGAAGTCCAACAAGGCCAAGTGCAAGATCCTGCACCTGGGCCAGGGCAACTCCCAGTATCAATTCAGACTGAGGGATGAACGAATTGAGAGCAGCTCTGCAGAGATAGAATACTGGTGGACGTGAGCCAGCAATGGGTGCTTGCAGCTCAGAAAGCAAATTTTATCCTGGGCTGCATCAAGAAAGTATGGCCAGCAGGTCGAGGGAGGTGATTCTCCTCCACTACTGTGCTCTTGTGAGACCGCCCCCTGGATTACTGCATCCAGCTCTGGAGCCTCCAGTAGCAGGAAGACATGGACCTGTTGAAGCAGGTCCAGAAGAAGATCATTAAAATAATGAGGGCTGAAGCACCTCTCCTATAAAAAAAGGCAGAGGGAGTTGAGGTTGTTCAGCCTGGAGGAGGCTCCAGGGGCATGCAGTTGTGGCCTTTCAATTCTTAAAGGGCACTTCTAAGAAAGATAGAGACAGGCTTTTTACCAGGGCCTGTAGTGACAGGACAAGGGGCAATGGTTGTATACTGAAAGAAGGCAGATATTGTGGTTTCACTCCACTCAGCAGCTAAAATACCACACAGTCACTTATTCACTTCCCCTCACACTGCCGCCCCAGTTTGATGGGAAGAAGAATCAGTAAAGAAAAGAAGGCAAAAGCCATGGCTTGAGATAAAAACAGTTTAAGAGAACAACAGAGGAAAAGAAAACAGAAATGGAAAACAATAACAGAATCTACTTAAACACATAATTTACAGTACAAGAGCTCACAGTGGATCCTGATGCCCATCTCTCTCCCAAGTAGGAAAAGCCTGCCCATCAGCACTGTCCCCACTTTATATACTGAGCATGATGTCTCATAGTATTTAATAGCCCTTTGACTAATTAGTAAACTATCCCAGCTGTGTCCCTTAGCCATAGGTGTTACCAGCTCCAGTTCCTCTCCCAGCTCAGGTGAAAATTAACTCCATCCTAGCCAGAACCAGGACAGGACATAAGGACGAAATTTTTTGTGATGAGGATGGTGAGACAGTGTAACAGGTTAGCCAGAGAAGCTCTGGATGCCCCATTACTGGAAGAGTTCACAGTCAGGTTGGATGAAGCCTTGAGCAACCTTGTCTAGTGAAAGATGACCCTGCCCATGGCAGGGGAGTTGATCTAGATGATCTTTGAAGGTCCCTTCCAAGCCATCCATTCTGTGATTCTATAGTACTTTCTTATAGAGAGGAAGCTGATAGTGCAGCTAATTAATTTCCCCTGTTGCAGCAATCTTTACTTACAGTCTGAGATTATTAAATCTGCCTGGACATCAAGACTTGGTTTAGGTGCACCTGACCTGGCAGCATGAACATTCTCTGTTGTTTGCTCCTTTCACTCACTCACAAGGTTCTTCCTCACTGCTTCTCTTACTTGTATTTTACATTTCTCCAGTGCCACAAGTGCCAGGGCTTTTGTCACTCTTTATTCTTCTGCATTTCTTAATTTTCTTAATTCATTTCTTAATTTTTCTCCCTTTGCTCTGTAGGATGTTAACAGAGTTCCTGTACTTGTTTGAGCTTCTCTCTCCTTGAGGCAGATAGAAAAATTGGGAGGAAACTGCAGTTTCTTTCTCTTTTGGACTTGGTAACTTCCTGAAGTGTTTCAGCTTCTCGATTTTATTCTTAAACCTTCAGTAGCAAAACAACCCCTGGAAGGTGCAAGTGGTACTGATTCCTGGAAAGGAACTGTGAGTAAAAATTTGAACACTGTGAATCTTACTGTTCTTTATACACAAAAAATTCTTACATTCTTCATGCATTTTGAATACTCAAAAGACAAACAAATTCTCTCTATAGGTTAACTCCAGCACATTTTGAGTATATTTTTTTTTTTTTGTTCACTGCAATAAATACTGTGGTTCTGATAGAAAATGTGTTACGTACATAGCAATCATTTTATGAAGACCCATATCTTTTGTAGAGAATATTAGATAATGTTCTATTTTCTAATATGATGCCAAAGCAATTTTTTAAAAAACAATTATAAAAAGAAATTGAGTCTCTGAGTTCTTTTTGCAAGCACACAGAATTTGAACTGGTTTTTTAAAACTTTTTTTTTTGCTTCACATTAAAATATTTTCAGCAGACTTTATTTTGGTATGTTGTAGGCTTTCAAGCATGATTGGAATTCTGTACAGCATCATAGTTCTGATTTGCATGTCCTGTTAGAGACACTATTCAACTGTAAATTAATTCTGGAAAACAATGGAACTCTATAATTAAGATTTGGCAAAAGTCAGTAAGTTGCTGTTCTATTATGTTTTCAACTTTTGCTATATTAAATGAATATGCTTTAAAAAGGGGTTTGTATTTTTCTGTGCCAAAAATCTGAGTCATTCATATATTGCTAAAATAAGCTACTGAAATGTCTACTTACGCTGTGACTCTGAAAAATACAACCATGACTGAAAAGTTAGTCATTCAGGCTGGACATTAGGAAATACTACTTCTCGGAAAGGGTAGTCAGGCACTGGAATGCACTGCCCAGGGAGGTGGTGGAGTCACCGACCATGGGGGTGTTCAAGAAACGTTTGGATGTTGTGTTGAGGGATATGATTTAGCTGAGAAGTATTGGTGATGGTTGGACTGGATGATCTTTTAGGTCTTTTCCAATCTTGATAATTCTGTGATTCTTTACCTAAGTGTTCTGCTTCAGATCACAGTTGATACGAATCAGCAGTAGAACAGCAGGAGCACTGCTTGTTATGCTTTATTAGTGATGGAAAGGTACCTTTAACTGGGAAGTTGCATCAATCACTGAGTCTCAGTTCATTTCTGGTTCTTCTAGGCAACACGGGGAAGCCAATCGTAGTTTGTCGCCTTGATACTAAATAAAAATGTACCACAAAGATCATGCTTTTGTTTTACCTAAATCATTACAAGTTGATAAACCGTGTTTGTTTGTCACAGCAATGGTATTTTGGAAAACCAGTGATTATTTGGTATTAAACGGTGATATCTGAGGTATATTGACAATAATGCTAGCTTTTCCGACACAGCGGCCGAAAAAAAAGCAGCAGCATAAAACTGCTTATTTTTACTTATACAAATATTAAACAGATGGCTTAGCTGCTTCTTTGTGATGGATAAGTGCTTTCTGGTTTCGCTGTTGTGCAGTGATAAAGAGTACAGCATAGACAGCACATAGGTGAACCGTCCTACATTTTCACTTTCTACATGAAGGACATAACCTTTACATAGATTAAGAAAATACTTTTCTTAGTAAAATACTTAGATATGCATTGGTCTTTAGTCTCAAAAACATAACTGCATTATTAGAAGTCGCTTGTAGTCAGGTTTTTTTTTAGGGATACTAAACAAAGAAAAATAATGGTTTTGTAGAAAAGCACTCAACCTACTTATTTATTTGTGTAAATGAATACCAGTTAACAGTTCATTACTTAAAATTTTACTTGTCAGTCAAGCTGCACATGGACATTAAGTGCAGTCAGTCTTCTGTATGATCTTTGCAGGGGTTCAAATTTTGTCCAGATACAAAAGATGTGGAGAATACTGGTCCTGTTCCTCCCAAAAAGTTCCAAGTATCCAGAAACCCTGTTGACTCTTTGCAAGCAGAAGAGGCAGGAAGCATGGTAGCTTTGCAATATTTCTTGGACATGAAATAGCTGTAATAAGTATTCTCTTCTAGGGTTACAGCTACATGTTTTGTTACAACAATGCAACTAATACACTTAATATTTTTTTTTAAGAGAGTCACTACTTTTCTGTATCCTGGCAGCAGCCACCAAACTCCTCCTTAGACTATGCTCTTTTTTTTTCACTTTTTCAGTTGTTTCTTGTATCGCTATAATATCCAGACTCTCTTAAAATGAAAAACTTGTTTACACACCCATTCCTGCCTCCAGTAGTTATTTTTCTGAGGCATGAACCCTCAAGTATCACCTGTTTTATTTACTTTTGTAGGAAAGAAATCAAATGGCTAAATTCAAAGTGAACATTAACTTGGAACACCACCTCCTATATTTTACTTCAAAATGCCTTATTCTGAGCCTAATGGTGCAAACACTTAATTTTAGACTGCTGACTTCATTCCAGAAAAAAAAAGAAAATGTACTTAGAGTTCAAGTCAATGGAAGCAAATATTCCTGTGATTTGAAAATAGCCTTACCAAGCTAACTGGCATGAAGAAAGTGATACGTACAGATCAAGAAAATCATATCACTTAAGTATGAATAGGTCTTAATTTGAGGTGACATAGTGGTCTGTAACTACTCCCTTCAGCCATTACAAAGTAATAAATTCAGACTGTGACTGTTGGCAGTGATGGACTTCCATGTAATTTCTTAATGACACTAAGTGATTAATAAATATTTTATGTTCCTAATTAAAGTTTATTCAGTGGATCAGAATAGTTTCTTTCTGCAATTCTACTCATTTACACTTTGCTATTGCCTTTAAAATGAGCCATGATGCACTTGCAGACATATATAGAGCTTTTTAAACTTGTGACTTAATGTATAAGAAAGGTTGTGACTTAGTGTATGAGAAAGGTTGATGCTCTCAGCTGAACATACACCTTGGCCAGTAAGTATAGACAAAACCTAATTATGGTATATAGATATCTTCCTTCAAAAACTCTAACCTCAATAGCTGCTGCTGTTCTTCAGCAATTGAAGTAATGCCATGCTGATAGCTGAGGGAAAGGAGAGGGGGTCCTGTCTCTTTTAGTACATCTAAAACTTTCTGTCATGGTTTCTGCCTTAAATCCTTTTTGATTGAGAGAAGGGAAACAGTTTGAAGCCATAGAGCAGAGATAGGCAGAAGGCATATTTCAGAGGTTACTTATCCTGGTTGTCAGGTCTTAAGTTCACAGTTCCTGACTTGAATTCTACCAGGACCTTATTAACTTTTAGTTCTCAATAAATGTAGATCTGTATGCCTTTTTTTTTCCTTTTTTAAGAAAAACTATTGATTTTTGTTATATCGCTTAAATTATAATAATAATTAAAACAGAACAAAACAACAAACCAGTGTCACACATCACAGAAATCTTCCAGAAAGTGTTGTGTTCTTTGTGTATAAAAAGGGAGAAAGGATCAAACATTTTCTCTGTACATTTAGAGACAAGTAATCCTTATTTATTTCACTGAAGATTTTCTCCCCTTTTCACTAAATCAAATTTTGCAGGAGATAGAAATGCTTTGTTGAGTACAAGATACTGGGAAAAAGATAAATGAATGCAGTGTTCTAGCTGTTACAAGAATGTTGCTGTTGTGGTTTTGCTAGTGGGGGGGGCCTCAACATGATGAGCACATGAGCAAAACAAATTTTTTTACAAATTTGTATTTATGAAGAGTTTGAAAATAGGGTCATCAATTTGTATTATTACCCTTTTAGTTGAAAATTTAAATCGTGATTAACAATTTTTTTTTCTAATAAAACACCATCAAATCTAAATATTCTTTTTGAAATCAAACTTTTGCAATTATATACTGTACAATATGAATTTCTGTGCAGAATGTTTGGCAATATTAATCTGTACTAAAACGCTATGATTTGAATTTTTAAATAGGGAGAGCAATTTTTTGTCAGATCAGATTCATTCTGTCTTGAAAAGATTAAAATATGTCAATCCATTCTTATCCTAAGCTTTCCATTCTAAAATTTAAATTAAATACTTAGTCACCCACTTTAATTGGTATCAAAAGGCTTTCATTCACTGAATTAAAATTAAAGTTTCTTTTGACTTACCTAAGTGCTAGTTTGTATTTCCCACCATGAGTGCAAAGCCTTATAAGACATGCAAATCCAATTCTGAGTCGATTGCATTCCAAAAGTGAACAGGCTACTCTTTGAATTAGACTTGCCTGTGTACAAATTGGTTTCATTATAGGTGTTAAATAGATCTGAGTATCTAAAAGAGGACAGTCAAATGTTTTGCCCATTGAAAAGAATGGGAGCCAGGATCAATACAACAGCAAGAACATAGTACAATATTTAAAGAAAAAAAAATGTAATTTAAATTTATCACTGACAGATTGTATTGATTACCTGAAAGGAAATGTACTTTTCTGATAAAAGTCCCATTTTTTTTGTTGTTCTGATTAGAAATGTTGAAACAACAAAGGAGTAATCAAATTCATTGATGGACTTTGTGGCACATATATATTTTTTTTTAATTTTGAGAGGCCATGTTTGAGGTTAAAAGAAAAAGAATTGTCGTCAGTTCTAGTAAAGAATTATGACCTTAAGCTACCATACAGTTAATTCAATTTCTCTTAGTTGCCGATAAATTAGGAAGCAGATTAGAGTTTAATCCTATCTAGTTTTCAATAGCTCATGGTCATCTTCTGCATTTTTCTTATCTTCCATAAAGATTGGAAGAAAGCAGACAGTTTAGCTACAGAATTGCAGCCTCTCAGACTTCGTACTGCAACAACTAACTCAAAAATCGTAGAATCATAGGATGGTTTGGGTTGGAAGGGACCTTAAGTATCATCTAGTTCCAACTCCTCTGCCATGGGCAGTGACACCTTCCACTAGACCAGGTTGCTCAACGCCCCATCCAACCTGGCCTTGAACACTTCCATGGATGGGGCATACTCAAATGGTAGTGGGTATCATCTCTGCAGTATCACAAGACCTATAGCAGCCAAACCTTTTCCTATACCAGTCAGTGCCAATAAAAGTCTACGAATCTATCCCAGATTGTGCTCTCAATACACTGAATACATTTATCTTTCAAAAATGAGGGAGAGGAATTGTGTATTTGGTGTAGTGATTCTGTTTCTTCTGGGCCTAAAACTGAAGTCTTTTCCAGATCTGCTTTGTGAGTCTGTTTCATTTGTAAGTTCAAAGGCACTTTGAGCAATTATAACAAAGGCTATAATAACTGAGAAGTCGCTGTAAGTAAGAGATGAAAAAGTTCTAAAGTGGATAATCCCTGATAGAAATTATGTTAGTATTAAAAAAGATTGGAGGAAAAGGTCTCAGATTAGCATAGAATAGAAACTTCAGCATCCCATTTTAGTATCCAGGTCCAGTATAATTATCCACATCTTTATGCTGGCTTGTACAAAAGGTAATGGATGTGAACTGAAGGAATCCAGACTATGCACTGCAGAGATGAGCAAAATTGACCTGAACCTGTGGCAGTATCTTGCAGGAATGTGAGGGGTTTTCACACCATCATCACCAGGGAATTTGCAGAAAGTGTATTATTGAAAAGGCAGTAGGGATATGAATAAGATCTCTATATTTCCCAAATGGAAAGTGCCTCTCCTAATACAGCACCTGGAACACTGTTAAGTGGTTGAGATTCCAGAGGAATTAGCTCAGGCCCAATGTTCCTGCATTAATAAGTCAGTCAACTCAAAAGACACTCTGCCTGAAGCCTTTCACGGCTATGTCATGAGTCCCATGACTTCTTTATCTGGCGAGACAGTGGAGAATGTTTACGTCCAGGTTGGCTGTGCTGGGAGATTCTGAGTCCAGGAAAGAAGTGTCTGTCTTGTTTCCCAGGCTGAGTTCACTCCTCAGACTATTTCCTGCTGCATTTGCCCAGTGCTGCAGACAGTAAGCACATGCACGGTGCCAAGTTACATGAAAGGCTTCAGTCTACATGGTTCCACACATTTCAGGCTATTGGCTGCAATAAAATATTTTCTGTGGAGAAAAAAAAGAAAAAAAAAAGTCACGCATAAGCTCAGCTGGAACTGGTGGGAGTTCTTCTCCATCGTCTTCAGTGGGTCCAAAGTTTCATAATAGGTATTCAAAACCTGGTGAAAAAACTTCAAGTTTTTAAAGTTGAAATCATGAGGGAAGAGTTTATTTATAGTGTAAACTTTTAACTTCTGTGAAGATAAGAAAAAAAAATGTAAAAGCCACTCAGGGAAATTAGTTCTATTTTTTGGGGCAATTACAATTTGTTCTCTGAAATAATATGCTTTAAATAGCATCAATATATCTTCTGAATGTCTGAAATTAAAAATAATAATTGGAAAAATAAATCAGTAGTCCAGGTGTTATCAATGGTGTTGGGTCAAAATTTTTGATGTTCCTGGAGTATTTGTGAGCTGAATTAACTCATATTACATTTCACCCAAAAATCAGCTCAGCATCTCGGTAATATATCAAGTACCATTCAGGTAGAAAACATTTCTAATTCACAGCATGTTAGCTTTTAAAATAATGTAATTCCTATACTGATATACTAAATTCAGACTACACACACTGTACTCGCACATACAGACTACTTTAAGTGTCTATTTTATCTTTCTGTTTCATATGGCCAGATGGTAATCTGTTTGCTTTGGGGGGAATTCATGAAATGAAGCATCTGGAGTTTAGAGTGTTTTGATTTGCTTCACTAGCTGCACCAAGTTCTGACTATATAACAAAATATTTGCTGCTGGAGCTCTTACCCTGAAAGTAATGTTGCCAAAGGGTAAGGAAAGCATAAATATATTGGTACTCGTCTCCAGACTACAATTCTGCTAAGATTACTGCAAACCTTAAGGGCAAGAGCTCAGTTTCCCAATCTGAAGACGAATGTCATGTGTTTTATAAGCACAGTCCTCTAAAATGAATCGGGTCCGCACTTGAGTCATCCATCAAGTTACAAGTGCAAGGTCAAATAACATTTTGGTTTAGTATAAGAACATTCATATAAAGTTGATTTAGTTATAGTGACAGTTCTATATTCTCTTTTATATTGCTAAAAGATATCAATTACATTATGGGAAGATTACAGCTATAAAATGAAGTACCTCTTATGTATGCATGCTGGAGAGCTGTCTTATTTTATAGGTGTAACTTTTTTAATTCAGGCGCTTGTTTCTGTATATGACTATGAATAAGGGTGTGGAAGAGAAAAAGAAGATCTCAGAGGCAGCTCAAACTTGTTTCAGGGTATGCTGGAGAAGCAGTAAGCAAAGTAAGTCCTTGATTGGTTCTTCCTTCCTTGATAATCCCCAGGATTTTAGCAGCACTTTGTCATATCGTTAAGCCATACCACTGGCACTGAAATTGCTCTCTGTATCCCTGGCTAAAGCAAATAGTATCCGTGGAAGCATGACACATATCTCTTACCTTTCTCCGACCTAGAAAAGACACAAGGCCAGTCTGAGTAACAAATAAAAGATTAAACACGCTTACAAAGGCTAACAAACAGTAGCTTAACTGTAGGGTTTGCTGTCTCACGTAGATTGTTGTAACTAAGTCCTAGGCCTACTTTTAGGTGTTGTTGAAATTACACATACTTTTCCTTTTTTTTTTTTTTTTTTTTGTAATGAACTTGTTCCTAATTTCTGAGAGCAAGTTTTTCTTGGTTTTGTAATGGCACAAAGCTAAAGACTCCTTCCACAACAAATTAGCATTATGTCATGGGAAGAGATGTTGCTATTGTAAATAATAGAGGCAAGCAAACTACAGATGTGGAAGGCACCTGAGAAACAAAGATTATAAGCACCTGCAGAAAATACAGGAGTACTATTGGACTTAAACTAATGCATGTTTTCTTAATGCCTGTTTCTGTCAATACTCATCTCTTCTTGTCTCAGCACATACTTGACTGAAATGGGAAACATTTCTGAATAAAGGTCTTATTCCTTCACTTTTTCTTGTGACAAATTCTGTTTGCTGAGGTGACAAGAAGATTGTAAAATGGACTGTTGCAACAGTATAATATTACATCATATAGTTTTATTAACTCATTTTTTGCTGTCAAAGAGTGATTTCTTGGAACTATTAAGCAGGAAAATAAAGCTGCCTCTCAGACCTTATATGAATAAAATCTACAACTAAGAGTGATGACTGAATGTAAAGTGGTGCAAGTGAATACTCGCCATTCTCAATGTTCATGTTGTGTTTGTTCGGTTCAGTGTGACATGTTTAGCTGTGTCTTTAACTCTGTTTTACATTGAATGGCAATTTTGATTATTTTTTCTAATGTAGTTCAGAGAATCATAGAATCATAGAATGGTTTGGGTTGGAAGGAACCTTTAAAGTCCATCTAGTCCAACCCCCCTGCAAGGAGCAGGGACACCTCCAACCAGATCACGTTGCTCAGAGCCTCGTCTGCCACCTCTCTGAGCAATCTGTTCCAGTGTTCTACCACCCTCATTGTAAGAATTTTTTTCCTAATATCTAATCTAAATCTACCTCCCTCTGTTTTGAAACCATTACCCCTTGTCCTGTCACAACAGGCCCTACCAAAGAGTTTTTCCCCATCTTTCCTGTAGGCCGCTGTTAGGTACTGGAAGGCCGCTATAAGGTCTCCCCAGAGGCTCTTTGTAAAAGACTGTGCATCTTCTTGATATCCATGATATAAAGAGATTATTTCATATAAAAAGAGGTGAATGTAGTAACTTCAGCTATTGTAACTACCTACCCTTAAATGCCTCCAAAATTTTAAACAAAATTAAATCAAGAGTGGTTCCCAGAAGACTGGTCTACCACGAGGTGTTTCACAACTGTAAGAGAACTTATCTGAGCTGTGTGGTGGTGTCACAGCTTATCAGAAGTGAGTTGACGTGGTACATTGCAAGAAATACTCCAAACATTCATCTGTCAATAGACAAGTCTTAATAGCTGCAATTCTGCTGATGTGTAACACACCAAAAAATATTTCACCCGCCATGCAAGGAGATGGGATGGGATGACTGAGAGGTTTGAGTAGGAGGCTTATGTCAATATTAGTTACCTTTATGTCTGAAGTGGCACAGATGAAATAAAAACCTACAGAAGATACATATATATATAGCTAAGGGATAAACAACATTGCCTTCTCCTTTTCCAAATATATGGAATTTGATTTTGATAGAGAGTTGTAAACCTGGATAACACTTAAGCAGTGTGTGAAGGAATGAAACTAACAATTGTGTAGTCTTATGGAGGAATCCTGTTGGTAGCAAAGAGAATAAACACTGAAAAGAGACAGATGATTATTATTTCATCAAGTGACACTTTGGCATTTATCCTGGATTCCAGTATTTTTGCTTTCATTTCTTGGTAATTTTAATTACTTGCTTTTTTTTTTTTTTGTGGCATTTTGATAAAGAGTGACCAATTATTTTTAGTTTTACTGAAAAATTAGTAAATTTGTGAGAGCCACAAGAAATAAATATTTTGAAGAATTGATTTTACAAAGACCATAAGCTTCTTCACATCACTTTTGTCTATAGTAGTTCTTAACATTGAACTTAGCATTCGTTCTAATTGAAGATTATATGATCATGAAAAAAGAATTATTGCAGAATGCCTCAGTATCCATTCTTTTGGCTTTCATCAAAAGCATCAAAGAATGTGTACAGGCTTTATGCAAAGCAAATGAGATGAAATATGCTTTGGCTTCAGAAATCTGAAATGGATTCGTTTTCAAAAATCTCATACATAATGATTAAAAATAGAAATTGTAGTAACTGAGGATCATATAACTCTTGAAGACATTTAAACAGGGATATCTGAACAATTTTTTCAGCTTTCTCATAATTTTAAACCTGAAAATACTGCCTCAGTTCACTTTTGATCGCTTGTGATAACTGATAAAAAGTTATGAGAGATGTACATTTTAGGTCAGATGATAAAATATGAACTCAAGCCTATATCACATTTCTATTGTTACAATATTAGAAATTACTGAAAGGAATCATGCAAGGTTGGTCTAATGGGTCCTCAAGAGCCTATAACCCACTCCTCTCCCTCAGTGCTGCCTCTGGTTGTATGTATGTCATTTCTGACAGATGTTTATTTAAGTGTCATAGTTGCAGAAGTACTGGAGGTTCTACAACTGCCATAAACATTACATTTCAGTGCTAAACTATCCTTAGAATTAGCTTTTTTTCCCGAAGGAAATTTAATCTCTTTCTGCAATTTAAATGCAGTACTTTCAGTTGCATCAACTTTAACATCTGTTTTTTTTCTGTTTCCGGTGTTTTCTTGTGCAGCATCTGAAATGCTAAAATGCAACTACATGTCTACAGAGCACAGTATGCACCTTAACTCTGAATAGGAAGCAAAGGGTATTTCAGTGCAATGCCTACTCTCACAAAGCTACACTTCCACTGTATCACTGTGAAATTCCTCTTAGCTGAGGAGAATGGAATGAAGTCAAGAGAAGAAATAGGCTCCTGTGTGTTAATAGTGGTCTGGCACAACTTAGCAACACTTCTAAGAGCAGTAAAGTTTTGCTAGGTATGCGTAAAGCTGAGTCTCAAAGCCTGTTTGCCAACCTCAGTGTGCAGCAGATTTTTTGAATTAATTCCTTCAACACCAAGTGTCTAAGATACTGTTTCAGAGAAAGTATAGTATCTGCATCAAACGAGATTTACTTTTTTGTTAGCAAGTTCATTTAGGTTGTTGTTTTTCTTAAATGGCTCTAAGCTTAATATTGCAAGCAATATAACACATCTGTTGGGGAAGGAAAAAAAAAAACACCCCCCCCCAATAAAAAAAAAAAAAACAAACAAACCAACCAAAAAAACCCCATTGCCTGCCTCAGGCTTATATGGAAATTTTTATTTGTTCAATTTGTTAATGCTTGACAAAAAACGTGTATTTGAAGATAATGTTTTGAACTGTGGCAGATTTACAAAAAACCGTACTGCTATCAGTGTGTCTTGGACAACATCTCTTTGGAAATCTGTAAAAAAAAAAAAAAAAAGACAAAACTATTTAATTTGAGGAAAACTATAAAAAATATTACCACTAGCCCTACAAAATTCTATTGCCTAAAGAATTTCATTATTTTATGCCTGAAACTCTACTGGAAATCATATAGAAAATTAATTAATTGTAGTGTCAAGATAGAGATATGGAGGATCTTCATTATTAATAATAGAATTTTAAAACCTTTTTAAAATCTGAAGTATTTATTGTTTGACATTTAAAGCAGTCAGATTTTTTTGTTGTGTTGCATCTCAAAATTTTAGCTCTGTGGCCTTTAATGTTTCCAATATTTTAGAATATGCAGGTCACATAACTTATTTTCATGATGTTCATGTTTATTGTGTGCTTTTAGGGCAAAACTATCCTAATTCATTTCACATGTCTGGCATGTGGCTCGAAAAATCTGATTGAAATATCTGTAATATCTTCAGGCTGTCTTTGTGTAGTGTGTTTTGGTGATTTCTAGCTTTGATAACTTCTTGTTTTGATATTATGATACTCTCAGCATTATTTTTGTGACAGTTATCCTCTTCCTTAAAGCAACATCTTGACTGAGATTGCACTTACACTGTTGCAGTAGACAAATTTAGGTAAAGTATTTCAGAATTATCAAAGAGAGATTCCCGCAGATGATTTTTCCTCCAAAAATTTGACTATGATCAGCATATGAAGCAAACAGTTCAGTGTTTTCCCTGCATAATCCAGTAACAAAATGCAGCTTTTTGTTTATTTTGGACTTTTATTCTGATGGACATTGTATAGTTCCTACTGGTTCTTGTAGTGGCAACTATCTGTGCCACTAAAGATTTTGTATTAAATTGTGGCAGCCCCTCCCCTCTCATTTGTCGCTTGGTATTTTTTATTTTTTCCTCTCTTCTATTCACAGTAATTCTTACAATTCTGGTTTGCTTTCTTGACTGCTAAGCCAATGTCCTTGAAGACCAGCTTTCTAAGACTCTCAGATCTTCCTTCTGAGCAGTGGTAATGATGTAAGAACACAGTACTTTTTATCAGAGTGTTTTTTTTCCCATGTGTTTCACTGTACACACAGTGACACAGAATTTTCTCTACCATTTCCACATCTAGTTAGTAAGCTTGTGTTGTTCTCTGGCGTCAGCTTGGTGATACCTGAAAAGCAGCTTGAAGGCCAAGGGCAGATGGTTTTAAGATAAGGCACTAGTGATATCTGCTACTGGGGAAACTGGTTGGTTCCTCTGTTTCTCACATTTAGACAATCACTTATCTCTATAAGGACCTCCTCCTTGTCCTGGAGAAACGTATTTTCTCCAATATCCCTTTGTGGTGGACCTTGTTGAGCTCCCATTGGGATCTGTCATAACAATACCACTTGAGTTTTGCCCTCAGAAACAGTGAAGTAAGGATATGGAGATGTTACCAACATTTGGGAGTTTGATTCTTAAGCTTCTTCAATGGAGGAGATTTTAATGTTGATACTCCATTGTACTGCTGCATTTCTGGGAGGAAAGAAATCTGATTATTTAAATATCCTTTGAAGGTTAGTTAGAATATAAAGCACAGGCCTCCAAAGGCTCACACTCTTTATTTTAAGTTTGCTATGTGTGCAACCAAAGGTGAAGGGAAATGGCTACAATACTTGGAATACTTCCCTTTTGTTTCCATGAAATAAATAAAACAATTTTTTAGAGACGTGGCAGATTTGCTTATTTGTATCAGGTTTTTATGATTCTAATTTTATTCTGTATTGTCTGAGAAGAATTCAAGGTTACAAAAGGCAAGATTAAAAAATAGTTCCAATTTCCCCTAGGAAACAAAAAACCTGAAAAAAAAAATATTGCCATGAGTTCAAATGAAGCTTTTCCCTTTCTCTGTTAAAATCACCAGATATGTTAGCTTTGAACCTATTACTTTAACCTACACAGTAGTGAAAGCAAAGTATGCTCTTTATTCAGCTTAATACTACATAATAAATTTAGGAATTCAATACAGTGTAGAAGCCTTTCACATTACAGTAGAATATATATTTAGACTGCAAGATACTCTTCCAGTATCTTTCCAGTGGTGTGAAAGAACTGCTGCTTTTATGGGAAAGCACTGTGGAACGATTGCCATTCTGAAAATAGCACTGTGCTTTTTTTTTGTAGGAAAATACCTTGCTATCGAAACAAATAAAAAGGTCCAGTAATGATGAAGTAATATCTAGCAATGGTGGAACAGCTTGCTTACCCTTTGACTTCTTGAGCTAACCTAATTGGTATAACAGTATATGTACTGAATGACGAAATATTTGCTCTTACCAAAGCAGAATTGTTCTGTTAACCTTCACCACAGAAGAGCTCTGAAGTACTATTGCTTTTTAGACTTAACCTCATAATATTGGCTTTAGCCCAATGACAGCATAGCTCATTAGGAGTAGACACTTCTATCTGTCTGTCTTAATGAAGAATTGCTAGGAGCGTGTAGAGGAACTGTGGTGGGTTATCCTGACTGGCTACTGGACCCCCACTCAGTTGCTGTCTCGCTCCCTCTCCTCAACAGGACAGGGGGAGAAAATAAGATGAAAAAACTCGTGAGCCGAGATAATGGCTGGGAGATCCCTTACCAATTGTTATCATGGGCAAAACAAACTCAATTCAGAGAAGATGAATTTCATTTACTGTGAATTAAAAATATAGTAGGATGATAAGAAACAATGGAAAACTAAAACCACCTTCCCCTCAATCTACCCATTCTCAACTTCACTCTTCCATACCCAACTTTTCTACATTCAGAGTTACTCTCAAAAGTAAGTTGGATTACAATTGCTATGTGTTTTGACACTTATTATTATTTCATCTAGATAAGGCATTTTCAGTCTAGTTAGAGAGCAAGACTAAAGAAAATAAGCTAAAAGTTAAATTGCCTGTATAGAAATGAGTTCTGCCTGTAAATAGAACACCTTTTTTTTTTGTCATTCTAATGCATTCAAGCAGTGCAATATTATTTTCTCCTAGTGGCTTTTTTCTTCCTACTTTATTGTATCGCTGGTTATTTCCATTTCTTCAAATAATCATTTGACCTCTTTATTAATAAAAGATAGCATTTGACTTTCAAAGTATTTCACTCAGTCTCTGTCTCTGGTAGATATCAAGATAAGAGCTGTACAGATTTAGGCATGAATGTGAGTTTCAATCAAGAAGAAAATATTTAAGTTTTTTAATGTCTGGAGAGGTGTTAAAATTTCAACAAAATGTTGGAGAGCTGAAGTTTTTATTCTATGACAATTCTTAAAAAAAAAAAAATCCAAGGCAAACTTTCTGCCCACACCTGTTGATCTCCTCACCTAAGCAATATGTGGGATTTTCTTCTTGTTTTGCTTTTTTTTTTTTTTTTTTTTTTTTGGTCATCCTAACAGCTCATACAGACCACCAGAAAACCAAGCAAATTGCATAAAATGGCTCCAGAAGTCCAAGATATGGATTTCTAGACAGTTTGCTGAATCACTGAATCACTCCACTCCTTCAAAATAATCATTTTGAGGGGAGAATATTTTCAGCTAGGTCCCATTGTGACCCTGCATTACACACAAAAAAAAAAAAAAAAAGAATAGTGTGTACAGTTTTACAGTTTTTATTTTCACAAAATAAGCTGGCTGAAAATGGTATGCTGGGGAGATGATAGAGAATTCATGCAAATCTCATGATTTGCCAAAACTACTGCTTTGGTGAATGAGCAACTGAACATCTTCTCTAGGGAAGCAGCTTCGTTTAGGGGAGATAGTTCTGCCTGGAGTGCTGGCAGTTTTTTGTTGCCTTCCAAGACTCCTTCTGTAAATTGAATAAATTCCTTATGTTACAGATTCTCTCTGCAGTTCAGCTGTTTGTCCCTTTACCTTGTTTATGATCAAGCATATAGTAGAATGTAAAATGTTTGAATGAACTGACATACTTGTATATCACATGACAAATTAGTTGAGTGAGAATTAGATAAAATACTGTATTTCACTGTGAAGTTAGTATTTGCTTACAATACCGGATCTTTCTCATAACTGCTCTGTTGTGTTTGTATAGTATCCTAAGAATATTTTGAAGCAATAATTTCTTTCTTTTTCATATGCTGTTTTTCAGTTTCCAGAATAATCTCTTGTCAGGTCATAATGTGCCTTATATAGAGGTGTAGAGTCTTCTTTTTTAGGCATTGTGAAAGATCTTGGAAAAGGTCTTGTGTACGGCGGGAAGCCAAAGAATTTTTTTTTTCTTTTTTTTTAGTCTTTTTGAAAAGCTTAAGAGGACATATTGATCAAAAGAGTTCTTGGCACTTTTTATATTAATTTTGAAATAGCACACTGATTACTAGTCTTTGGTATCAGTGTAGTTCTAGGTTATTGTATAATCTATAGTTCTTTTGCTCTATTGGGGATTATTCTGATCCTGACAAACACAAGTCAGAACTCTTCTTAACTCCTGTGCCTTCACTGTTTAAAATAAATTGAAAGTTCAGATTTGAATTCAATATGGCAAGAGGATACACATCTAAAAACCTCTTTTCTTCCTGTAGAGTTGGAGACATGGATGGAGAAGGCTGTGGAGGTCTCAAATTCCATCACCAGCAGAGACAAGTAGTTAATCCTACTATTGACAAGATTTTTTTTCTTTGTCTCCATTCTGGTTTAATGCTTTATCAGTTTCACCTTCAGATCCCTTAGTAAATGGTTTTCTAAGCTACTGTAGGCAACACAGTTGCCTGACGACCATGAGTGCCAGTGACTGCACACTATTATTTGGTATTACTAGGAGCTTTCACTTGCCTCTGACCCTATTTACGTCAACAGAGGCATTTTCAGCTCTGACAATCCTTTCTGTTCCTCTTTCAACAGGAAATAAGTATTATCCTAAAACATCTCAAGGAATTTCACTAAAAACATCAGCATTTAGAAAAGTTCAGTACAACTGACAAATCTAAATAAGTTTTTCTTCTCTTGTTTTCTAGTAAGCGAGCAGTGGACCTGGAAAACTTGGCAGCAAACTCTTTGTCTTTCCTCCTTGTGTCTGTGGAGCCTGGATTTTGAAAGGTAAATGTTCCATTTTAATCGACTGTAATTTTATACTATTATAGTTTCCAATTACTAAAATGATCACATAATACCTCTAAGTTTTGAAGAAAATACCCTTTTCAGCAGTGAATTGTATTAAAATACTCTTTTATAACATAAAGTAAATGCAATTAGTTGCTTTGGATTCATTAACAAGGATACCTCACTCTTAAGAAGAAAGGAAAAGGATGCCAAGATCTAGGTTATTTGTGCCTTTCTGGATTATTGCTCCTATATTTCCATTAATCTGAGTGAAAGAACAGTTAAGCTGAGCCTGAAGATTTAGATCTGATCATGAATGCATTTATTATCAAGATGTATTCTCTGTATTCTCTGTTTATTGGTGATTTTGTGTTTATTGGTGATTAGAAGGGAGACTGAAGGTGGTTCTTCGGATGTACCTGGCTACATTTGACAAGCTTGATTGCTGTAGAGTTTTTTAAATGAGAACTCCTAATTCCTGCTCTTACACATATTTGTAATATGTGTAAGATATTTGAAAGATAGTCATGTTAAATATTTGGAAAATTTAGTTTTCTAGAGTTTAAAAATACCATAGGGAAACTAGCTTGTTTTGATAATTAATTTTGTTATCATGGAAGACTGCTGGTTCTGCCAAGAAAAGTATGTCCCTGAATACCTTCCTCAGCATTGGTTAAGGGTCTGGGCTTACTATTACTCTCTTTCCTTTGAGACTTTGTTCCACTCCTGAATTTTATCTTTGAAGTTGTCTTAGTTGTCTGTAGGAAAGAACATTACTTTCTGAATCTTCCTGCCATTGAAACTAGCTCTTTTACACATGGCTGAAAAAAAGGTTTTCAAAAGCTTTTTTTATTATATATTATAAAGAATTGAAGCAGAAGCTATGGAAAAGCTGCTCCAAATTCATGCTTTTAAATGGAGTGCTCAGCAGGAGAATTACCCCCTCTCAACAAAAGTGCCACTATGAGCTGTATATTCAAGGTGGAAAATTGGCCCTTTTGAAAAATAAAATCAGCAGCCTTCGCAGCACCTAAAATGGGGGAGTGAATATTCTACTATTCAGCATTTATTTAACAAGCTGAACCCCAAAGCTGTGCATTTTAATGTATTGTATTTCTTTAGGAGGGAGAGAAAAAAAGGTGAATCAGGCTTTGCTGTGAGTGAAACCCTGCTACGAGATGTGGGTGTTGATTGTAAAAAGAAAAGTAGCAGCATTTCCTTCTAGGCACCTTCTGAGGATGGAAGCCATTTGTAAATAATGAAAAAGGCTGGCCATTTTTAACAGCTCTCTCTCACCTGCTGCAAAGAGTAGAAAAATTCCAGTTGTGAGAAAGACCCCAAACACAGTGATTTTCTAGGTAGATGGTTAGGCACTGGATAATCAGACTTTCCAGAAAAGTGTGGGTGATCCGTTTCAAAGAGGTGCTGGTATAGCTCCCCAGACTTTGTGTTGTGTTATATAGACCTTATCTACCTTGAATTTGCAAATCCAGCTGAAGCAGAGAAGGTACTAGCAATCAGCAGTCTGATGGCTAAAGCCATAATTTTACAAGAGCTTAAACAAATTTTTCATTATTGTGTTGCATTGTGTTTAATGAAAACATAAGCATGTACTTAAACATTTACAGAATATATTTGCAGGATATATTTGTCTCAATGGCAGCTTACAAAGTGACAGTGAAGACAATGACTAAAGTTGCCAAGGCATCTATATGTGACATAGCAGTGGACACAGGCTGGTCTTTCTCCATTCTGTATGATAGCTTGTTATCTTATGCAAGATAATGCTCAGAAAAAAACAAACCAAAATTTTTAAAACACAATTGACAAAAAGCATTTTTTTTTTCCCTAAAAAACTAACAGTATGACTTTTTATCCGACATAAACAGTTCTGATTTACTGGGCTTCCTTTGGTTGTATGTGTAGTTAAATCTGAAGGTGCCATTGAATTATGTGTAATTTTTGGCATTGACATTTCAATAGCAAAACATCAATATTTAATTTGGAGTTAGCAATAAGTCAGTGCCAGTGAGAACAGACTAATACATCTTTATGATGATAAACCTGTGTGGGGTAACGAGATATTTTTAATCAGCCAAAAGGGTAGGTTCAGAGTTGCAATTTGATCATTCTATTTTTAAACAGGTTTGGGGAATTATTGTGAAGTTAATTGTCTTTCATTCTCTCTTTTATCTTCCTCCTTCTGAAAAGATTTATTACCACCTATGTATCTTGTTTTACTAACATTCTTGTTGTAAATTGGCGATGCATAGTCCATCGACTTTGTGGATTTGCATTAGCTGATACTGTGAAAGTTTTCTCTGTACTTCTGATTTCATATTAGGGTACTAACAAAAACCATCCCAAGCCTCTTTTGGGGTTTTTAGGAATCTCAAGAATATTTTGTTCTTTACTAATCTAAAAAATACTAAGTGCTAAGGCACTGAGCTACTGTAGGTGTAATGGCTATTACTATTTCAGAAATTAAATAAAAGGAAGAGATTATTTCAGAGTGTCACCACTTATGTCCATACATATAAATTTATTTGCTAAAGAGCAAATTCCAGTACTCCATAAGCTGACATTTTCCACATGAGCAAAAATTATGTATTTTTGTGCTTGGGACATTCAAAATAAAATTAGATTATAAGTGGTGTTCTCTAATTGAATAGCCCGGTTGTTTCTCTATTGCAGGGGCCTGATTTAGGCTACTTTTTCTTCCTAGTTGAATATGAACTCACACCTGGCACTGAGATATAGGAATTCTAAATATAGTCTCTTTACTGATCAGTACATGCTATTTGAACCAGAAATCCTCTAAGAAATGCTCTTAAGACTCTATCTGATTAAATGTTCTCCCTCTTTTCTTCTATTAAGAGCCATCCTGGAGAGAACAACACTGTGATGGTGCTAAAGTGCTGTGCTTTTATTTTGTGTCTCAGCCAGTATTCATTCAAATGAGTACAAGCAATATGCAGATTTTCCACACCATGGCTTTGACTGTTGCTGACGGTGTGTCTGTAGCCAGATTAACTCAGTTTCCTTCCCTAGATGGACAACAGTAAGAACTGATTTTTACTAATGCAGCTGCCCTCAGTTTCAAGCCTGCAGGGTGAAAGATATTTTTTGTATCATCAGATATAGCTAAACTTTATATGAGTGCAGTACTTGTCTAGAAATAATTAACTATTATTTCCACTATCTTCCATATTGGCTCATATTTCTTGACCTGAAACATCTGAATTTCTTAAGTAATTTCCCTGAACTTGATGGATTAGTACCTGTATATTGAGATAAAAATGCGTCTTTTGAACACTCCTAGAGGAGAAAACCAAAAAATTCTGGATGAATGTATTTTTTCCTACTGTGTAATCTACAAATCCAGATTTTTTAAAAGTGCCTATCCAGGCATTTAGTAGTATAATTAATTATCTCTCAGTGTTATTGGGTATGCCTGCCTGGAAATAAGTAAAGACTATCATAACTGCTATGCTTTCAAGACCAGAAGCTACTGTTATTCAGATTGAAAAGGAAAATTTGAATAGTTGTGTTGAAATGACTAGAAATATAAACAACATGTTATTTAAATAAAAAGAGTATATCCATTCAAGTATAAACATTTATTTTAATCCATGTGCTTCACTCCTTTCTGATGGTCGGTCTAGTACCATCAAAAGTAACAGGTGGCTTTGGGTGCTTAGATTGTACAGCCTAAAGGAATCTGATTTTCAGTAAATTCTGACCACTCGTTTTATGAAATTCAGATTTCTTCTAAATTCAAAATGCACACCCATAAAATCACTTAGAAAAATCTTTACTTACACTAGGGCTGCAAGACATGCTGATTCTTAAAACTGACAAAATAAATTAAAATAATCCATTTCAGTCTTTTGGGATGTTATCTTGAGCTCTAGTTTATGCAGTGGTCTGCATACACCAAGTTATAATCAGACTTATACTATACCTGGAGTTGTAACTCATACTCTGAGTTAAAATAGCGTTAGTGACTTTAAATAGTGTTAAGGGGTTATTTGGGAGCTCTGAAGTTTACTGAGTATCAGACTTTATTTTCCAGATGAAGTTCAGAAGTAAGTTTTGAAGTAGGGACAGTAAGCATCCACATTCCAATATAATGAATAGATGTTTAAAACTGACACACAGCAAACAAGACCTTCATTTAGAGAGAGGTGAGATTCATTCAGTGAAGATACTCTAGTTTCTTCCGTGGCCTCCCCTAAGGGTCATGTGGTGTTTACATTTAAAGGGGACTAGAATTACGGTTCTGAAATTATAAACTTAACCTCAGTATTCATTGCTTTTGACAAGTGAGAATATAGATCAGGGCTGAAAAAAAATCTTAGAGAAACAGTCTGCTGAAAAAAAGTGAAGTTACAATTCACAAATAAAAAGGGGATTCTGTGTGGAAATATTCCAAAGCTCAGTTATATGGCTACTCTGCAGCCACTTCCTCTGCTTTGCAGAAGATAAAGACACCTTAAGAAATGCTAGAGGATCTGTTGTCTCCTTTTACTAGCAGTGCCAATATGCTTCCATTTTCTGTCACAAGCAAGCACCATTTTTAGATTGTGTGTCTTCCTTGAAATGATGGATTCAGTCCTTCTGTGACTTTCCTTCATGCCTCGCTCACAACCCAACTGTGCATCCTTAAATCTTTCCAGTTTGCATTTTCAGCATTGCAGCCCTATCTTTGATATGGAGCTTTGCAATGAGGGCTCATCATAGTAAAATACTTTGCTGCATTTCATTAATCAGAAAGTATATGACCAGGAAAGAAAGGAATAACTTTCTATACTATTACTGTCAGTACAAGGGTGACACTTGAGCTACAGTAATAATAAAAGGTAAAGGGGGACTTTATCAAGATAATATATGTAACTATCCAAAACTGAAATGAATTAGTTGGTTTATTTTTATGTTGGAAGAAGAATTTGCATGCCAAAAAGTGTTTTTCATCTCCTGACGGGCAAAAAAAAGAAACACAAAAAAAGCTGTTATATATCAACATCCTGCTGATATACAGATTTTTGTAAATATATAGGTGATCACAGTTTAACACCTTGAATTTTTTTACATAATCTCTATTTTTAATACAAGTGTGATTTCTGGTATGTTTTATCAGTACCACTGTAAATTCTATTGAAGCCTTTGACATGGATGTTGAGACTCATTCTTGAATAACAAGTTTCAGAGCTTTATTCCATCAGTGTTTACTGCTTCACTGTGAATTAAATAATCCTTAGACTAGAAGATCGTTCTCAAACTTGCTATACATTTCAGTTTAATCATGGGGACCACTGTGCTCTGCCTCATTTACTCTTGTGCACGGAAGGACTTCTGCCAACCAAAAGATGCTGATGAAGGTGAGACCCCAGACCTGAAAGTCCAGGAGCTACAGGATGTTGAAAAACTATGGGCAAGTGCTTGATGATAAGGAGCCCTGCCAGCTCCCTGGGAGAGCCCTGTCTTAAATCCATTAAAAAGCCCTTGAGAGTGCAGGGAAGAACAGGTCACCCATCCATGTGAATGAGAACTCTAGGTCAACAGAACTTTAAAGTAATGTAATTTGACATGTCTTGAGAAAGCACTGAAGTAGAGAGGCCATGGAGCGCAGCGTGTGTGCTGTCCTGGAATATGGAAAAAGAGATATGAGTACCCCAAAGGTAGAAAGAACTGTTTTTCTGCAAATAGTTCTTCCAGAGTGGTTTCTGTCACTGTAAATATTATTAAAAATATAACAAGAGGAAATTCTACTGTCATCACATTCTTAAAGACAGAAACATAAAGGATGAGGAATGAACATGGAATGATGGAAAATGTTCAGTAGAGTATGAGTATTGTAATGATAAATCTGGAGGTAGAGAAGCAGCATGCTCCTTTCGTTATGTATAAATAGTAGGCTAAGAAATAGAATAGTCTTTCACATTTCCCAGAGGGTCATCAAGATTTTGTCAAGCTTACTCTTGAATTCTTTAATTTACTCAGGTAGAGCCCTTGTGCTGAATCTGATCTTCTGTCTCTGAAGCATACTGATACCACTCCAAAGGCCGTTACTTGAACTCTCTCACTGCAGTCATTATGCAGAATAAACCTGTGCAAAATTCTTTTTTTTCCCCACACATGACTGTGTCTGCCTGTGCAAATGTGAGCGGAAATTTGGAATCATTCCTGTTGAAAATGTGGTCTTCAAATGGGAGACTTATTTGGAAACAATTACGCAGAATTGGAGTAGTTTTAATTGGAAGATTTAAGGTAGCTGCTAGTCACCTTCATCTACTGCAAGAAAAGGAGAGCTCTCTCATACCGTTTATTCAAATGTATTCTCTCTAAAAATATTCGTATAAATTAAGCAGAAATCAGCCACCATTTCAGTTTCTTGATGTCTTGTCAGACGGGAAGATCAGTGCCTCAGTCAGACATAAAAGTCTATTCAGAAGAGGGAGGGAATGGAGAAAAGAGAATGAGCCGAGAACTGTATGATTTTAGTTTTAGTTTTAGTTTGGACATTAGAAGAACAGCGATGCTCTTGAGAATCCAAACCGCAGTATTACAGGACAAAGTAGACTATTTCTGCACTATTAATGCATATAAAAAAAATGTGCCATTCTTAATACATTCCCTATACCTTTTATTTTCACCAAGGTCAAATTTGTGTCGTTTGGCATGAAAATTAAAAGCCATATCCTAAGCTATCATTAGAGTTATACTAATTTACAACCAATTGTGGTAGCCATTAGAGCTGTTTTGAAAATTCTACTAGCTCTATAGTGAAGCTCGTGGGAGAAATTTTTCGACATTATTTTGATGAAAAAGTTGATGGAAATTGCTGCATTTATACATTTGGACATTTTCAAAATAAAGGTGTTCATGAGGTTTGGGTTTTTTCCTGTAAGGTGTTCTTAACTTGATTTTTGTTCTGCCTATAAAAATATCAGATATTGAAATCTAGGAGAAGCTTTTTACATGAAGTAAGAGAAAATAAAATAGTGTGCCTTCATGTGGTATCCAGGAGCCAAAAATACATCTATTTTAATTTCAGTTATGAAATATTAGGGTTGCCTACATTGTGTTAGCAAATCAGTAATTATTTAACAAGTATTATGAAGATTAAAAAAATGACAGTTATGTTGTTTCTACTTAAAAACGACTACTTACAATATTCATAGGATGCTAACAGCTACTTAAAAAGAAATCCCAAACTTAAGCAGAGTGCACCAAACTTGTTCATCTTCATGCAAGAACCCTAGCATGCTTATAATTGGGTGTACTGAAGGAAAGTGAGGACCCACATTCTGAAAGTCTGTAAGCTTTTTATGCCTGTATGTTTCTTTACAATTTACAGCATAGTTTTCAAATATTTGATGGTATGTTTTCAATAGTTATGGTGTTTGTACTGAAGGTTTTCATTTAGAATGATAATTAAGGCAAGTCAGATGACTAGATCCTGTCAGCACCAGGCTGCCTGGGTAGGACTAACATAATTGCAAATATCTGAGCCAATAAAGATGCTGGTATGGTCAGGTATTTCTAAAACCATGTGTATCTTACGCACTGCCTAACTGCTCTTCTCATACTTTCCCAAATACATAAATAGAATAAGTATAGCATGATTTTTTTTTGTTTCTTTTGTCCACTAGTGTTTGGAAACCACTCTCACTTTTAAGGAGAATTTATTATTGATGATAAGCTTTTATAATTTCTTCTGAAAATGTCACAATTGATCGTATCCAGAGTTATCTGTCTGGCTACTGGTGTGTGTTATTTACAGAGTGTCCTTTTTCTTTTACTTTCTTTTCCCTCTTTTTCACAAGCCACCCCTTAGCATCATGTAGCTCTTCGTAATTAGACAACAGTACCCCTGGGAAGCAGGGCTGCTTGTTATAAAAACAGAATTGTGACTTTTGTAGTTTTATTAAGAATTTTCCAAGGAACCTGTGATGTCTGAAACAGCAATTGAACCCGCAGCATACGCTATAATCATACACGTATGCGATGCAATACGTGGTAACATGATGGTAACATGATGCAGAATAGAAAAAAAAAAAAAACAACCCCAGAATAGAGAGGAGCCAGAGATCATACCTCTTATGCAGGGGAAAAAAAAAAAAAAAAAGTACTTTTAGCACAGCTGTGTGGAGGGGCTAAATAAGAGCATTTAAGCTGCACGGCATCCCAAAAAGTGAAAATCATGTCAGTGAAGGTGAAAGTGATCAGAGTTTTGAAAGTGGAGGTCATAGATAGAAGATAGGATATTGAGGAAATGTGGAATTAAGTTGTAGTATAAAAGAAATGCCAGTGGGGTTCCAGTAAGAGCCAATTTTGGCAAGACTTGCCAAGATGACAGATAGATGAACTTGAAGAAAAGAGTAAATCTCCCAGGAGAAAAAAGACTTTTTAACTTTGAGTAGAAACTATTCTAACTAATGCATCTGATCCATTTGAATTAAAATTCTGATTCTTACTACTCAAAATTCCTTCACATTTTTTGGACTGTACAGCTGTGAAGACTACTCCATACCCTGTGTATGAGGAGGTTACACTTTGTAGGTCGTAAATTATGTGATGTGATAATATTCCAGCTTCATTTATCCATATTATAGAGCTCCTCAGCTCTGCTGAGCATATTAATTACAGGAATTCATTTTACCAAGATGGTATTCAATGTGCAGAAATAAAATAGAATAAACCAGTTATTGTTGCTGTAGTCAGCACAACGTATGTTTTGTGAGTAGCAGCAGGTAGATGGATAATGGTTAGCAGAACTGCGTCCTGTGGAGAATGACACATTTTCTCAGTTACTAAATAGTCAGCTCACTCAGTTCAAGTACAATAGTAACTGAATGTTAGAAGATTTATGGTGACAGCGGATTGGGGATACTAGTTCACTCAATGAAAAGGACAGACTTCTTTCCTCTAAACACAGTTTTTGGAAGTCAGGAAAGCTTTATTACTCTGTTACAAACTGACCAGGTTCTGGGATGTTCACCCGCTGTTTGAATTCCAGCTTTTGCCTTAAGTTATCTTTCCTTCAACGAGCCGGCAATCTCAGAGTGCAGTCAGTGTGTCTGTCAGGCGGAGGGATGCTCCAAGGGCTGTCACCTTCCATCTTTCATTTCTTTCCCTTCAGTTATATAAATAATAACAATTTCAGCCCTATCGCTCCAGGATTATGTGAACTCATGGACATAACTGGGATTTCTTTAAGAGTCGCTGAGGGCAACACTGGGCACTGCAAACTCCGAGGCATCATTTTTTTCCATCTTTAGCTATGAATGGTCCTCTTCTTAACTTCAAAGCAGTTGTGAGCCAGGCTGAAGTCTGCTGAACGACTCTGACAGAGGGTTGCTTCTGCCCCATTGGGGTCTGGATGGCGGTGCCACTCCACTTGTGCTCCTGTCCTTCTCACCTCAGAGTGAGATGTGAAAGGTTAGTGCTGTATCTGTGAGCAAACGAGTGCCAGGCAAATATGAGTGCCAGTTCCAAAAATGACTGCCCGTAGAGAGTGGTGTGAGCATTGCTGTAAGGACTGAAGAGGAAAATCACGCTAGTTACGGTGCAATTCCATCTATCAAAGGAAGTGTTTTTCCTTTTCAATCAGATGAGAGTTTCACTTTTAACATGCTGTCTTACTCTGGAGGTTGCTGCATAAAGAAAAAGGCTGAGTATTTCAAAGGAAAACCCACATACGCAGTTATGCTGACATAACTGTATGTTTCTCTTTATTATGCTGTCTAGTGTCCTAATTCCAGTACAGTACCAAACTTACTTTACACAATCTTCTAATGGTATATTTCAGGTTAAAATACTGGGATTTTTATCTTCACTCTCAAATTAGCATTGTGATTTAAAACCAAAACTTTTAATATACTTGATAAGAAAAAACTTACTGGAACCAGAAGAAAACTTACATGATTTCTCAAAGAAAAGTATTTAGCAGAGCAATGAATTTTGAATGAATACCTGAGGGAAATTAGTACTTGGATAATTTTGCCTTTGAAGATACTGTTTTACTGAGGTCTTTTAAAGTAAGCACGTTGCACTTTTGAATATATTTTATATTTTCAAATAATTTGTCCTGTTTTTTTGAGATAATTTTCAGATCTTAAGTGTATACAGCAATAATGTTAAAAACAAACACAAAAATACCTGGATAGTTTTTTATTAGTAAAACGCATCTGGATATATTGATTGCATTCCATGCATATAAGCTTTATTTTCAGTTGAAATTAATTTGAAATTGAGGCTGCTGAGAGGGAAAGGCTTTCCACTATTTCAGCCATACTTTAAGGGATACACAGGACTGGATAGGTGTAGGGCTTTTATGAGTCTTCCAGATGTGTCCTATGTGCTGATGGGACAGCTGAGGATACAGTGTCCTTCAGAGTTTTAGTCCTTATAGTCCTGAAAAAGATATGTTTTTTAAATTTATTAAAACTTAAATTAATTAAATGTATAGAGCTACAAAATGCTAATCCTTGGGGGGGGGAGAAACAATTTATATTTGAGACTTATTTTAGTGTTTACAATTTTACTTGCATTAATTCCTTTAAATGATTACAGTATTTGTTTTGTTCATTTTCCAGCTATTCCTCCACTTTCTCCACCATTTTCACAAACTTTTAAAGAGATTTAACTGCAGTAGAATCTTCTGGCATTTTTTTCTAAATGGTAAACAAAAGCATTTAAAAATACCATTCAAAATTCAAGGCAATTTGAAAATATTTTGAGGAGAGCCTTTAATTGTCACTGATCATTTCTGGCTAACAAGGGAGCTTTTGTTGAGCTGCAGAAGACAGTTCTGCACAATTCTGGAAGGGACACAATGGGCAGCCTGTTCTCTTTGTAGTGCTTTTGCTTCCTTTCTTCTCCCAGGTAATAGTACAAGATGTTTCTTCTTTGGCCTTCATCCTTCATTAATGCATAATTTTGCATAGATTTTCAGAAGCACTTCTTGGACCTTCTGCTGCTCTATGTCTGACTAGCCATGTTATATAGTGTCAGTATATTGTAAGTGTGAAGAGGCTGAACCCAATATAGGGCCAAAAAGAAAATATATTTATTGGTGCCAAGATCTTTATTGGTGCCAAACTGGCAAATGTTTCGTGTTTTAGTAACTCTTTTGGAAAGCCCAGGCTTTCCAAACTCAGGCTTATCATCTAGGTTTCCTTGCAATTGTTAGCAGCAAAGATGGTCAGTGCTGCCATGAATTTCATTCAAACCCTGCCAATGGCTCCACTTAAAAAGTTTCTACATTTACATTGGTCTTTACCTTAAAATAATAGAGGTATGTGGATTTCTCCCTTTTGGCCATATATGAGCACTTGTTTCTTTCAGGCTTTGGAAAGTAAACATTAACAACATAGGTAGATTGTAAACATTTTGTTGTCTATTTAACTGTGCAATCACAAACTACTTTTTCCTGTGCTTCGTTCTCCTGTGGTGCACAGGTGGGACAGAATTAGTGAAAAAGAGAACTTTAAATGTAGTTGCCCTGCCTTTATTTGTTGTTTGCAACCTAATTTCAATGTCTTCCAATCAACGTAAGGGCATAGGGAAAGGACATGGGCTTGAGTGTTCGTATGTTCATTAATTTATAAACCAGCAGCATTAATATTCTTGGAGTTCAAAACAGAAGCATAAATCATGCCTTTATGAAGTGAGATATTGTGTTGCTAATGCTCATTTGAATAATAATTTGCAAATCAGGAACAAATGCAGATGCTTTAGAGGTCAGAGACAGGTAACCGAAGTTCAAGCCTTTGTGCAAATAATTACATATCTGTCAAATCATAATCAGAAAATCAAATTTACCATTTTATAAAGATGTTACAGCTTTTTCAATTACTTGGAGTTTTTCTGTTTCTTTTCCTACTTCAATAATACCGTAAAACAATTGCCACATGTGTAGTTTGGATCATGTAACCACCATAGGTCATGTGATACCTTTCTTTGTGCTTGGGAAGTGCTCACAAAATGATGATCTGCAAACAGGACTTTTATTATGTAGAATATTCTTGAGCCTTGTTATTTTTTACTTTTTTTTTTTGTTTCTCTTTAAGTGTGGTACAGACAAAACATGAGTAAAGTAAGAGTCTGATGAAGAGTTTTAAATTACTAATTTTGGAGAGTAATTCTCTAACAAGCCTTCATTCTTTTGTGACTGATATTAACTAAATTAATTGTGCAGTAACAGCCCCACTGGAAAACCATCTTGGAGGGGTCGCACTGATACCTTTTTTATAGTGGCATAAAAATGAAACCAGGTCAACAATCGAACTGTCCAAACAAAAACTTTTAAAGTTTTTTGAAAATGCCAGAGAAGAATAGTCCAGTGGGTAATTGGTTTAAGCCAAAATAAATAGATCATAGTTAAAAAGTGAATCTCTAGAAAAATACTTGTTTGCTTTTGAGCATTGTTTTCTTCTAAAACTAAAACTGTGAGAGACTTTAACCACATATCAAAATATATAATTGAAAATAACCCTCAAATTACAATTCATTTCCAATTATTTACTTTGTATCTAAGAGAAGCATCTCGCAAAGCCAAAAATGAGTTCACATAAGATCAGTATAATTGAAGAAGTTTTTTTTGATCAAAATTATGGCCAGAAAAGTTCTGTTCCTTTGTGTGATTAAATTTGGCTAAATTTATGTAACAGTTAAACAAAGTCAGCTTTCTCCTATTTGTTTTGTTCCAGGTAATTAAGAGGTATTAGTTAGCCTAAGGAAAAAACACATCTTACCTCCACTCAGAGGAAAGGAAAAATTATTAGAAGTTATCTTTCTCAAGTTTTTGATATTTTAATGAATATTTATTAAAATTTTAGGAAAAAATAATTATGATGCTTCAAAATTAAAGTATACTTGAATTTGTGGTTACTCATTTTATAAAGGAAATACTTATTGTAGATTGATCAGATATAGTGGGCTTTTATCTGAAGATTGCATCTCTTTCACTTGACAAAGAGGCTTTTGAGGCTTTTTGATATGGAAGAAGTCGATACATTGTGTAGAGAGTGCCAGTATGAATAAAGAACAACTCCTTTCAGAAGAATAGAGACAACCAAAGAAATATTCAGGAAGAAAGTTGAGAGCTCCAGAGGGAATATTTTGACAGAATGGAAAAATTTACGGAACTAATTATTCCTGGAATTTGTGAAAGACTATTGAGAAGTAGGTTGAAGAACATATCAGGAAAGTGGAATAGAGCAGAAACTTTTTGATGTCACTAAGTGATGTAACATTTGTGTTGGTTTTGTTTAGTGGGGGGGTGGCTACGATGGCAGCTTCTGCGAGAAGCTGCTGGAAGTTTCCCCTTTGTGCCGTGGACTCGATTGGGTCTAGGGCAGAGCCGCTGCTGGCCAGGGCTGAGCCAATTGGTGATGGAATGTTCCATGATAACGCCTCTGCCATAACATATTTAAGAAGGGGAAAAATCATTTTTAAAAAGAGAAGATATGAAGCAGCTGAAGCAGGGGCAGAGAGGGGGAGGCGCGAGCCTTGTGAGCCTTGTGGCCCTTGCCCTCTGGCCTCCCGCTGGGCGGCCGACTGGGCCCAACTTGGCCTGGCCTGAATGCAAGAAGTGGAGAGTAGAGGAGATGTGAAGAGATCCTGAGAGATCCTGAGAGGCGTCTGCTTGAGCTGATTGTGAAGAATTTCTTGTGAGAGGAATGGCTGCAGATGCTAAGGTCAGTGAAGAAGGAGGGGGAGCAGTGATGCTGCTCCCGGCAGAGATTCCCCTGCAGCCCGTGGTGCAGCCCCTGGTGAGGCCGGCTGTGCCCCTGCAGCCCAAGGAGGCCCACGGAGGCGCAGAGATCCCCCTGCAGCCCGCGGAGGGCCCGTGCTGGGGACTGCACCCCGTGGAAAAACGACCTACACTGAAGCAGTTCATGAAGGACTGTAGCCTGTAGGAGGGACCCCACGCTGGAGCAGGGGAGGAATGTGAGGAGTTCTTCCCCTGAGGAGGAAGGAGCAGCAGAAAGTGACGTGATGAACTGACTGCAACCCCCATTCCCTCTTCCCCCGTATGCCGCTCAGAGTGGGGAAGGAGGTAGAGATAATTCAACATAAAGTTAAGCCCAGAAAGAGGGACAGGTGGAGGGAAGTTACTTTGTTCTCTTTCTCATTGTCCTGCTTTGTTTTTTCTAATAATAAGAAACAAATAGTTTTCCACAGTCCAATCTGTTTTGCCCATGTAAGCATATCTCCCCATCCTTATCTCGAACGTCGAGCCTTTTTTCTCATATTCTCTCTCCCTATTCCCTCAGAGAATGGGGGGAGTGAGCGAGAGACTGCGTAGCTTGGTCCTGAGTGGGGCTACAACACATCTGAACTGGAAACTCCATCAATTTCTATATGCTAAAATTGTTTGTATGGGAACATTGCACGTCTCCTGTACTCACCTGTGGGCTTTTGCTGCTGCTCCCCAACAGAAACATAATATCTCAGTGGTCACTTGGTTTCACCAGACAGTGGATCTACTGTTAGAGTGCTAGAAAGTATTTTGATTAGAGTGTTTCTGTTTGGTTTTGAGACATACTTATAGTAATATCTTCTATAAATGAAAACCCCAACTGCATTTCAATAATAAATTCTGCCAAGAGTCATATTCATGGAAAAAGTGGTATTGAGAGTTAGAAAAGATATACAGCTTAGAAATAAAGAAAGAATTGAGGTTGCATTTTTAAATTACTGTTTAAATGTAAAACATAGATATGTTTGCCATGTAGATATTTTTTTCTCGAACTCCACTAAAATGCTGGCAAGGTTTTACTTACAGATGCAGTAAAATTTTAAAATTAAGAACAAGTTAATAACTTGTCACTTCAGGGTCAGTGCTGAAATAAGAATATGCAGTAATTTTAGGTAATTTTCTTTCACACGCTTTTCTTTAATATAGTCAAATTAAGTCAAATAGTACTTTGAAGTGTTACTTTAAGAATGGCCTATACTTCTTCCAGGGACATAATTTCCCATGTGTCTAAAGTTTATGTGAATACTTTTAAGTAATCAATCACATTAGCCTAAAATGGATTCCCACCTACCTGGTCTATGCTCTCACTTTGGAAAATTGTGCTTATTTATTTTTGTTTTAAAATCTTACAGATTTTTTTTTAAAAAATACTGACTTGCTAAAATCAGCTTGCAGTGGCAGGCTTCTTAGCCATAAAGCAGTAAGCAAATCCTATTTAACTGTACCTAGGCAAGAAAGGATACAGAGCTGGATTTTGTAATTAACTCATCTAAGGCTGCACGAAAGATAATAAAATAGTGACGAATGGTAAATGAAGGTACATAGTTTGTCTTCCTCTGGACTCCAAGTAAGTGATCATTGACAAAGAATACCTAACTTAAAAGTTGCTAGTGTTCACACAGCCTTACTGAAGATTTATTCTGGCATAATTAGATACATAATTCGGGGTCAGATCTGTGCTTGTCTGTTATGTCTTCACATTAACCAAACTAAATTTCAACTTTGGAGTGACAGAAGACAGCTCTTCAGGAGGCCCAGGGTGTTCCTACCTGACACAGAGAGCTGGTGTGGTGTACCACTGCAAAAAAGCATTGGGAGAGAAACTGCAGAGACCAGTCTTTCCAATTTTTTTTTTTTAGTTGTTTGCTTTTTTAGTTTCCTGTATCAGGTCAGAAAAGTGTTTATTCAATTTTCTGTTGTGGGTAGAGGCCGATCACAGATGGCATCTCAAATCGGACACTTTTTTCCCACAGCTCTAGAGCTGGCATATACTGCATGTATTGCACTCTATATTGCACGTTGAGAGCACAGTGGATTGCCTTTTTTCTTAATTAAATCTTAAGCATGAATTTTGGGCATGTTTCTAAACCATGAGTTATTCGCAAATGGCAGAGCAAAATAATTTTTTCTTCAAAACTAGGAACGTCCAGATAGGAAACCAATCAACACACAGAAGTGAATGCCATCATATTTTTTGAGTAACTTTTTTGTTTGTCATTGCTTTAACAACCAGTGTATGTTCTTCCAAGCAGAGAGAACTGAATACATGGCTTGGAGATGTCTATATATTTAGCTATTGCAGCAGCCTGATTGGGTCTGCCTTACCTCTTTTCAAAATCTGAGCAGCTACATAAGAAGGAGCGGCTTACAGGAGCCAGGGCAGAGGCGTAGAAGAGTGTTATGGCCTGGGGATTTCATGTCTGTGCATGCAAGCACAAGTGATTGCAGCACTGCTGTGCAATTCCAGTAACGCTGAATGGCAGCCAAGGTGGCTACGTCCCTAAGGGACTCAGAGGAGGGAGGATCTCAGCCATTTCCTGTCACCCTGGAAAGCATAATTTTAGATTGTCTTACTAATAAATGAAGTGGGTCAGGTGTATCTTAAGGCAGCAGGACTTACCTTTCAGACATAATTTCAGTCTGAAAATGTAGGAGATCACATATCTGATTTTATTCATGTGTTTAGGTTTGTAACATGCTTATCTGTATTCAGTGATGTTTGGCCATGCAGTAGTCCTAATTCTTACTAAGAGGTTGGTAGAATTGATTTTCGCATTCAATTCTTTTTAATTTGTTTCTAGCAAGAAGGAGTTTTCTTTAATGAGGTGAAAGGAAATACATTTTTCTAAAATTGCATATCAGGCTGCTGAAAATAGCACTCACAACCCCCAAGTCCTAATCCAGCTCTATTTAGATAGCTAAACAACATAATCATCTTCTGGAAAGATACCTTATGCACAGAAAACTGAATCATAGAATCATAAAATGGTCTAGGTGGGAGGAAACCCCCAAAGATCATCTAATTCCAACCTTCCTGCCATGGACAGGAAAATCTTTCACTAGATCAAAGAGTCATAGAATCACAGAATCGTTAGGGTTGGAGGGGCCCTTTAAAGGTCATCTAGTCCAACCTGCCTGCAAGGTAGCACCCTCATTGTAAAAAAATATTTTCCTAATATCTAAGCTAAATCTACCTTACAATGAGGGTGGTAGAACACTGGCACAGGTTGCCCAGAGAGGTTGTGGATGTCCCTTCCCTGGAAATGTTCAAGGCCAGGTTGGATGGGGCTCTGATCTGGTTGGAGATGTCCCTGCTCCTTGCAGGCAGGTTGGACTAGATGACCTTTTAAGGTCCCTTCCAACCCTAACAATTCTGTGATTCTATGATTATATGATTGCTGGCTCATATCCAATTTTTCATCCACCAGTATCCTTTCTCTGCTCTCAATCCTTTTATCGCCTGAATTGATACTGGGGATTGCCTGAACCCAGGTGCAGGATCTTGCACTTGGCCTCACTGAACTTTGTGAGGTTCACATGGGCCCACTCCTCAAGCCTGTCAAAGTCTCTCTGGATGCCATCCCTTCCCTCTAGCATATCAGCTTAGCTTGGTGTCATCTGCAGACTTGCTGAGGATGTACTCAATCCTTCTATGTTATTGATGAAGAACTTAACAGTATTGGTCCCAGTTTGGACCCTTGAGGGACATCACTCATTACCGGTTTCCACTTGGACATTGAGCCATTGACTGTAACTCTTTGGACATGGCCATCCAGCCAATTCCTTATCCATCTAACAGTGCATCCATCAAACCCATATTTTTCCAATTTAGCGGCAATAATGTTGTGGAGGACCATATCAAAGGCCTGACTGAAGCCCAAGTAGATGACATTCCTAGCTCTTCCCTTGCAGTCATTTCATGATAGAAGGCCACAGGATTAGTCAGGCATGATTTGTACTCTGTCATCTTGCAGGCAAAGTGATTTTACTAGTTACTGCTTCACTCTAAAGGTAGTTCAAGACTTCTAATTAAAGGAAGACTTACTTCTGTTGTTGCATGCAGTAAGAATCATTAAGAATGGCAAAAATATTGAAGACTTACAAGCATTTCCAACTTTTCTGTTTTTATTTTAAGAGCAAATTTCCAGATAAATTACAGTCTACCTTTATACCCAGTGCTGCTCTTAATACAAATCACAGGAGAGGTGAGTCACAACATACTAATTTTCATCATCTGTATTCCCTTTCATAATTTCTTGCAAATGAAGACAGGATGAATACTCTTACCTTAAAAAAAAAAATGGAGGAAAAATGTTTTTATGTGTGTTTTGGATCAGAGGTCTTACTAATGTTTTATGATACTTTTTTATTATAACAGAAGCAATTAGAAATTAGTTCAGGTTGATTTGCTTTTGCCTGTATGGTTTCTCTGGGGTTGAAATATAACAGATAAACTGTTTTGAAGATGTTCATCTTTAACATTATTATTTCAAGGATAGGACCTATGTCTATAACTTCCATTGTGCAAGGAGGACCTGAGGATGCTTGGCATCATACCATGATTTTATTGCTGAGGGCTTTGCTCTTGGTCTAGTGGCAGTAGTATTTTAAAGTAGGTATGAAATGCTCTTTTCAGAGCCTTTCATTCAGGCTGGTGCCTTTGTGTAGGAAACAATTCCAAACTTCAGTTTCATTAATGCAAGATGTGTGTAAATGATGAAGACATCCCATGATATTTCCTATAGACTGTCATGGGGGAAAAATTCAACCTAGGCTGCAGAACAGAATCTCTCCTCCTACTCCAAAATACTATCACATCCTGTCAAAATTAGACATAAAGAAGAACTAATTCCTGTAAGAATTCCCTCCCCACCTCCTCCGTGATTGCTTTACCGAAATCATAATGTGCAAATCAAACTCAAAAACTATAATGATGGAGTAGGTATAGAACACGTCAGATTTAAACTTAAGGGATTTTAAAATACCAATACAAAAAAAAAGTATATCAAAATTATATATTTCATTACTTAGGAAGCCCCCTTCCTCCCTCCTCCCACATCAGATGTCAATACATTTAAGAAAAGAGACCCTGCTCTACATTTTCCATGAATGGATATTTTCTCCTGAAAACGTTTGGTTACGCAATGTCTTGCTGGCTGGTAGTTGTACAGATTCACAATACTGTATTAAACATAGATCGTGTAAAACACACATGGATTTGTTAATAAGAAATTAATAAATACAGAAAACTGTGAATTTGAATCTTTTAGTTTGATTTTTTTTCCTTTTGATTCCCCTCACACAGACTTTACTACTAGAAATTATCGGTAATTGTTGGCACAGTGAGTGAAAACTGAATGCAAACGACCCACTTAGTTTTAATTGTTGTACACAGCTTCTAGTGAACACTGTTTTTGTAGAAGTGGTGTGCAAATTATAAAAAAACAGGTAAAATTAACCTGGACCATATTCAGAGGTCTTTAATTTTTCTTATTTTAAGGTAGTCTTTTGAGGTCAAGTCTGGCAAAGTAAAATTAATCACATGCTTCATAAAGAAAATGTTTATGGACATTTTTCTTTAACAAACTATCAATTTCCCAGGTGGTAAAATTCATTGGTATTTAGATATAAGTGACATAAGATTGGTTCCCTGGCTCTACTTTTTTAGTACTCCTGGTGTATAAATATCTTTAATTAGATTTGCACACCAGAAATAAATTTTCGTGTTGAACAAAGTAAAATTTGCTGTCTCTCTATAAGCTTCCCAAGGAGAAGCAGATCTCTGGATGACATAATCCATCATTAGTAACAACTGTGTGAATAAAACATGGTATTTACATACAGGCTGAGAAGGGGTATGCAGCTCCCTAACTTTAGGAATGCCATGTAATGCTTTCAGCTAAACATGCTGCCGGTGTGAGCTGGGGTCATCAATCTATTTGATGCACTACTGAGCTTAAAAAAAAAAAAAAACTGTTAAAAAGTTTGTATGTGGAAAATAACAGATAAGCACTATCATTGATACAAAATAGAGAGAATAACTCAGTGTTAGACCTTGAACTTCTAAATAAATAGCAATACACTGGGAAACTAGATACTGTATTAACATCCCATTTTAATCCTTGTTAGAGCGTTTCTCAAGTAAATTTCTTGCAAAATTAGGCTACTTTGACAAATAGGGTTTTTTTTCCCTTTTTTTTTTTTTTTTTTTTTACAAAAAAATATGTCCCCCAAGAAATTATTCAGGAGACATTGTGGAAAATATATACTGAAAAACTGAAAATTCTCATTAAAAAAATTTCAAAAGTTTGGTATGTTTTATTGTTTCACAATTCCTTTTTAACTTCTAAAATGTAAAATAAAAAAGAAAAATTATGTAACTTTCTTAAAGGATCATAACAGTAAATGAAAGAAGCAGATTTTCAGTTGCAACAAACATTCAGAAGAAGCTTTGAAAGAAAGAACATTGACTTGGTTTATGTATTTGTTTTCCATTTTTATTTCCATTCTGTTTCCATACTTAAGGCAGACAGCTTCCCCCTAACTCAAAATCCGAGTGTGAAATGTTTATGACAGAGCCACAAATGGAAACCGTAGACTTATACCAATTGTTCAGATTTGAACGGGATGTTCGTTCGTTAAAACAGGCTCACTGATCGGACTAATTTATATTACTGAATTACTGTTTTGGAAAATTCATAAATTACTACAATACAATGGAAAACAACAGTAATGGCTATTAAAGTTTCAGAAGGTATAAGCCTTTGATTATAATCTCTACTATAGTTCTGCTCTTTAGCTGTCACTAATTATGAACGCCCTAGTCTTGTTACAGTTAAAGAAAATAATCTCTCGATGCTAATAGAGCTTTCTACTCAGCTCAATAAAATAGAATGAGATGCTAATCTAATCTAATAGAACAATCTAATCAAATTAATATCCTCTTACTAATTATTCATTATCTGGGACCACATAATTTTGCTGCTGTTTCTCTAGAAGCATACTTTTTCTTTTTGATGGGATGAATTTGGAGGTGGAAGTGTTGTAGTGGGAGAAGTCGGTTAAGGATAAAAGGAAAAAGGTTGGATGGATTCATTGGCAGACTAGGATATATTGCAGGTTCATGTCAAAAAGTATAACTATTCTTAAACTACAATGTTTTAAACAGAGTCTTTACAACATTACTCCTAACTTCTAGTGCACTGTGATGTTTCTTTTTTGTGTTTTAACTGAACTGGTTTAGATCTTAGCAAAGGAATTTTCCACTTCTTATTTTTTCTTTCCTTCTTTGTATAGTCTGGGGTAATACTTTCAAACCAAATGAAAAGAGGAAGGAAATAAAATACACTGCTGAGCAAAAATTAAATTATGTGTGGCAGCTGTACAAAATGATGTTGGACCTCTTGGAATCAAGTTCAATGGACTTAAATTTCTTGATTGGTAGGGATTTCACATAGTTTCTGGGATTAGTTCCCAAACTAGATGTTTTAGCAATGCTTGAAGGAAAGCCACAGTTAGTGAACTGGAGGCAGGGAAATTATCTTTTTAAATTCAATTTTTCAGTTTCTTAGGCCAGCAGGCAATAGATTCATCAGGAAGCAAACAAACCAACCGACCTTCATTTCCATGTAGAGAAAGTTCTCCTTTTTTACTTCTGGCATTGTAAAGAAACCTATGACACCTTTGCTGCTTAATTTGAAAAAATGTATTCATCAAAATATCTGGTGTGTAGATTCCTATTACTACATATTTTGAATATTATTTTATTACAGGATTAGTTCAACAAAGACCGAAGCAAAATCTCATTCCATTATATGTTTCACAAGCTATTCATACTTTCTAGATATGTTCTGATAGTCAGATTTTGCTGGATTTATGCCACACAATTTAATTACATCTTTTATTTTAATGTTTTTCAGGTGTTCAATGTTTTGTTCTCTGCCTCAGAGAGCCATTGGGCCAGACCAAGTGAGGTGTACTCATATTCCCATTAATCTGGCTTGCAGCCATCTCTAATTCTCAAACTTCCCTTTAGTCACTGAATTTTAGGTTTTATTTTTGGTATCATTTCATTGTTTTGTTTATTTTTTTTCATACATCATTCAAAGGATGTGTACAACACGGCTTCTTCTTATTTTTGAGGTTCAATTTAGATCATCAATTTATACTTTCTTTCCACAGAGTATTTTAAGACAAATTAAGGTCTAAGTTTTCTTCTTTGAAACCCAAGTCCTGTTTCCGCTGAAGTCAATAGTAATATTTATGTATTCATTATGAACAGGAGCTGCTCTTTACATACTGAAACTTGAGCAGTTATCCCTGAATTTCCACATCTGAGTAACACTGAAATTCTTAAAATTACCATCTACGAGTAGGATAAATGTTCTTAAGATTTCTCCCTCAGCCACAAATCCAAAGGAAATTCCTTTTACCATGAATTCACCCTTGTTGTATTTAGGCTAATTTCTAGCCTTTTTGTAATCAAAGTTTAGGCCTCAGCAATGCTGTAACTGGAGAAACATAAGAGGTTTTCTTTGCTGAAATCCATGATATGCAGATTGTGGTTTACTACTCTCACACAGGTTAGTATTTATGGAGCAGTTTCATTACTAGAAGACTGCAAAAAAGCTGGAAAGAGGTAATCCTGCAGCTTTGCTGGCCAGGCCAAGTCTGAGATGCGATAGAAAGCACTAGATAGTAAGTTTTTAAGAAAACTAACTTGAAATATGCCAATGTTGCCAAGTTCTGAGTTGGAAAATTCGACTCCCTACCTGAGGTGATGTAAAGTGATAGCATGTAAAGGCCTAGCTGCATTAAAAATGAGCTGCATAAATAAATTATAGTGTGTTTTGGTAAGCGTGTACTCTTTTTTTACGCCTGGGCTGACAGATGCCACGTTGTGTTTAGACTGTAGTAACGCGTAGACACCTCGGCTCTGCTGAACGTGACTCAGAATGAGCACACAGCAGAGACTCTATCCAAGCTAACCCCCTGTGACCTATTTCACTTATGGTTCTTCTGATTTAATAAAATATGATCTGGAAATATAGAAAACTTGTTTATTTTTACTTCACAAAATCTTTTTTGTGTCCATTTTTTACTTACCAAATATCGTTTGAACTTTTCAGGGCTGTGAGCTGTGCAGCTCCGTTTTACAGTATTTCTTTAACTGTTCCCATGCAAAACATACATGGAAAGCCTGCAAAACAACTCAGAGCTTCATTTTTTAAAAATATTATAAGTATATTAAAAATTACTCAAGTTATGGAGTCAGGGTAAAGAAGTTGCAATATTCTTCCTTTCACAAACAGAACAGTTTTGAGACCTCAGCCCGTGTATTTATTGTGAGGATAACTTACCATGTGGGGTTTTTTCCCCTTTCTTTCTTCTCCTGAACAGATCCTTGGTTTTAACAAAAGAAGAATGCACTGCTATTTTATTGTAACTTACTGTCACTCATTTTCTGAGTTGGTTAGAAATGCATTATGAAAACTTTTTATTTTCCTTCTTAGTGTAGCATTTAGGAGAACAATTCAAATGGCTCAGAAAGACAGGAGGTACAAATGAAATGGATGGATAGTTGCTCCTTTGGGAATTACAGCCTGAAGATCATTAGAATGCAAGAATACCTACTAACATTAAGACCCTGCCTTCTCAAAGTCACATCTTTTGGGGAAAAAAAAATGCTCCAAAGGTTCCAAGACTTTTGAGTTTAACAGGGTCTTTTTTCTTGGCTGCCGAATAACCTAGCAGCACCCTAGGTTGGAGACGAAAAAGGACAAGACAGGAATAAAAATCTTTTAGAAAATTGCTAACAGTAGGAAGACTTGTATCTGAAGCAAAGAACCATCAGGGCTGAAACTCTAGGATTGCAAGGTTGTCTTTTGCTATGCTATTCACTTCCATTAATTCACTCTTCTTTGGAAATCTGTGAGTGGAAATCAGTCAGGCAGTTTGAAAAGCAGCAATGCGCTTCACTGTTTATTAGGCTACTTAATGAACTCCCACTGCTTCTTCCCGCATATAAATGGAGTGTCATCTACCATCACCATCTCACCCAGTGAAAGCAAGTAAGGGTTGTGCTGGCCCTTCATACCCTCTGTCTTGCATGTTCTCTCTCCCAGGATGCTTAAAGTCATGGTAAAAAAAAAAAAATCTTTACATATTTTTTCTACCTGGACACGACAGATATAGGGAGCCCCCAATCTACTGCTGACAGATGCTGACAGTCCTAGATATCCATAAAATGGTAAAAATTTCATTTAAGAGCTTGATGTAGAATAGTAAGTGTACTAGATATCTCAACAGTTAATAGTATTTTATAAATCCTGTTGGATTTGTTGGCTTTGTTCATCAAATTGTACCACACAGACAGGCCATACTCTCACATCAGTTGTATACAATAAGGTTGCTTACAGGATGTATACATGCAACTGTCAAAATCAGGTTTGTATATACAGATATCTGCAGGTTCTCATGCGCAGTATAAATAGACTTGAACTATCTACCCTGAATGTCCTTGGTGGGAATGGGCAATTCACATTGTATTCTGAGCTTGGTAGCTTGGACATCCAATATTCATATTCTGTGTCTTTGCTTGCAGAGCTGTGTGAAGTTCTGCTGCAGTTCCCACAGGGGTTAATTAAAATATTTGGCCTGTTTCATTTCATGTCAGTTTCATCCTCCTGAGTTTTAGATTTAAATGAACCCAGAAACAGCTCCCTTTCCTCACAACTTTGATCTGAGGCCATCAGTGCCTGTATGAGTTTCTTAAGATGTGGCTAGGGGGCCAGCTCCAAGTTGACTCAGTCGTGTTGAAGGTTAGTGAACCCAGGTCAAGTTTCAAGACTAGTGTAGTGCTGTTTGTACACAAGTGGGAATTGCAAGGAGAAAGTTGCCAATGTTGCTGCTGAATGAAGTGAAATAATTTGTTTCCAGCATCATGACACAGATATACCTGGTTCCTTAAAAGACGGTGGCCAGTGCATTACAACTGGTGTCTCCTGTTCCTGCTGCTGCAATTTGAACAGCTGCTGGTCACCATTACCTGCTCCCTCTAGACAGCTACTCAATATCACCAGAATACAGGTAGTTACATCTGCTGGTTTTTAAGGCCGAATTGTCTTTGGTTTGAAACTGTAAAAGTAGCAAATAGCCAGTGGGGAACCTTGTATTTTGTAACTGTTTGTTATGTAAAGCCTGTTAACAGTATCAAATTATTCAGCAATGTTATTATACAGCCCCATATTCTTTAGGGGACAGGGTTTTCTTTGTTAGCTCTTAGGTTGTCACTGTACCATGCAGAGACAGTGCATTATTATTTCTTGAGATCTATTGTAAACATAGTAGATATAAATATAGAGCTGAAATACATCTGAGTGGCAAAGAAAAAAAAAAGTAAAAGAAAGTAGCATTGTTTTATCTTCTGTCTACAAAAAAACAAATGTACTGTATGTTCACAATAAAAGCATCTGGACTGTTTCTCCTTGTTTACCTAATAAGTTTATTAAGCTACTGATGGAAAATTGCTTTAGTTAAAAGGTACACTAAAAATAGACAGTACCTAAATCATTAAACATGAGAATAAAGTTTAATTATGAAATATTTTGTCCAAATAACTTTTTCAACTTTAATTTATTGCAAATAATTTAGTTACCACAAAATAAGACATGATGGGAAAGGAAAAAAAAATACCCTTCATACTCGCTAGGTCTGCATCCTTCCTGTGTCACCTTCCACTGATCCACAGCACAGTATAAAACATACATTTGTGACTTTTGGTTTACAAGAAACTCTCTTGAGATCAGAAGAATTTTCTCTCAGCACATGAAGACTGGGGAGTCCTCCTTGCTGGATTCTTGATATCAGTCATAGCATGACGCATCAGGTACAGCTTGGGGCAAAACTGAAATTTCTGTTACTTACAACTAGGGCTGAATGAGGACAAGACTAGTTGTTCCCCATGGATGTGTAAAGTTAGGTGTTCTGCTTCAGTCATAGGTTGGTCAACACAGAAGATCTGGAACACATACATGAAATGCACATGTCAAAAAGAGGCATATTAAAGTTGTGCGTAGATGGAAAGGTTGATATATTTTTCTTGTTGTTTGCACTTTTTTTAAATCTTCTTTTGGATTTCAGTTGTTTGGATCTTTCCTTTCTGTGTCGTATTCCCCTAGTCTTGAAACATCTAACCTCTGAATCCAGCCTCTAACTTCCTGTTCCTGGGCCAGGAATAGGAGAGGCAGTTCCCTTGGCTCCATTTCTTCCTGCATCCTGGGCTAGAAGTGCTCACACATGTTGCAGCATAGCAAGGGGGGAAATGGGGTGAAATGCAGAGAAATGAACCCCAGGAGATTCAGGTCAAATAAGTTTCCCTGTATGCATGGGAGCACCATGAAAGAACAAGCTGATAAAACACTTTGACTGACCTGCTCTCTGCATGGGATTGTTCCAGAAATGCCCAGCAGTGCCTTCCAGAGTGGCCCTCTGTTTCTGTGACTCTGCATGCAGACAAGTATCACAGGAAACTGATTCAGGAGGAAGAATGGAAATACCAGATCAACAGAAAATGTCTCACTGCCACCAGTATGAAGCTGTAGGCAGCATCATATTTCATCCCTACGTTGAAGACTGACTCCAGGAACCCAAATATATCACTAATTAATAACACAACAAACAAACAATGTCCACTGGTTAGCAAATCCATTTCAAGAATGCAAAAAGCCCCACACTTGCTGTGTTTTCTTTCCCAAAGCATATCTGTATGACTTTGAAGGAGGTACACATTATCTTTTCTGATTATTACCTTCAAAATTAACTTAATGTGGAAGAGGCCTAAAATATTATACTTTCTTTCTCTTCTTGTACCTCCAGGAATGCAGTTACAGAAGGGATGACGGACAGTGTGGCAGCTAGAGTTAAATGTGCCAGTAGAGATTTGTCCTTTTAGATGGAAGGTCCCAGAGTCAACGACTGTCACTGGCAGCCAGTCCAGGGAATAAATTATTCCCAGCAAATTGCTTTGCATCTTGCAGGGAGGAGCACACTACATCTGAGTGCACAATCTGTAGAAGGCAGATGATAATATTTATTGGATGGTGCTGCAATAAAATGTGTAAAAATGGCTTAAAGTATGCAAAGGAAGGGGCTATTGAAATGTTATCTGCTATTATCTGACACTCAAGATAATGTTATTACTAAGCCTGACAGTATTGGATTCTTTACACTATTGACTTTGATTATGTCTTACTAGTGGCTGGCTCCTTTTCCATCTCACGGCCAATAGTTTCATTTTCTTACCTATACCTTTCTATCACGTAATTCAGAAAAAAAGTCAGTCATCTTCCAGAACTGTGAAATGAGAATTACTCTCCCTATCTAAAGAACTCATAAAAGTGTCATATCCTCAGAAGAGGTGTTCAGGAAATCAAGAGTGATTTCATCCTTCCTTTGCAATTGCTGAGAGGAGCCGAGCAATTCTATTCTCACAGAGTGCTGGCAGGCACAGCAGCTCTGCTGTCTCACGCACAGCTTCATCTAGACCAGTATTCCTGTGCTGACCAAGTCAAAAAAAACAGATTCCTTTAAGAATGACTTAAATCAAGGCAAAGGCACAATAAAACAGCTGTAAGTGGAAGAACTTCATTCCTAATTGTGGTGTGATTTTCTTTTTTTTTTTTTGAAGAGGAAAAGAAAATAAAATCTCCAGGCAGGGCCTGAAATGGTAACCAAATGGAGAAACGTAGACCAAGTAAGTTTTCAGTGAAGTGTTGCTGAAATCAGTAAGAAGTTGTGAACAAAACCACAGCTACCTAGGACTATTTTTTTCATTACTACTTTTGCCACAAACAAAGATTGAGTTCCTTATTTGAGGAGTATCATTGCATCAAATAGTTAATGCATCTGTCATTATTTTTATTTCTCAAGCAACTGGTAGTGGCTCAAGCCTGGACAATATTTATAGTTGATTTCTTTCTAGGATTCCTTCTGCTACAGGCCACTGCAAAAAAAAAAAAAAAAAAAGTGCCTTAAATGCAATTATCAAGAAAGGGCTTGATATCACAAACCTGAGAAGATATTGAGTATGGGACTATTTATGAAGAAAATCTTGTAAGAGCTTTTATGCAGGCTAGGAAGAGAGATGTTTTCTGAAATAAGTTTATTTTATCTGACACCATGATGCCAATTTTACAGACTATGTTAATAGCATTGTTATAGATGACAGCGTATTGGAATAGAAGAGAATGGTCATTGGAAGGACCTGCAAGAATCAGTAGTCCAACTGCCTGACCCCATCAGGGCTGACCAAAAGTTAAAGCGTATTATTAAGGACATTGTCCAAATGTTTCTTAAACACTGACAGGCATGGGGCATCGACCACCTCTCTAGGAAGCCTGTTCCAGTGTTTGACCACCCTCTCAGTAAAGAAATGCTTCCTAATGTCAAGTCTGAACCTCCCCTGGCACAACTTGAAACCATTTCCATGCATCCTGTCACTGGATCCCAGGGAGAAGAGCTCAGCAGCTCCCTCTCCTCTTCCCCTCCTCAGGAAGCTGTAGAGAGCAATGAGGGCACCCTCAGCCTCCTTTTTTCCAAACTAGACAAACCCAGAGTCCTCAGCCACTCCCCGTACGGCATGCCTTCCAGCCCTTCCACCAGCTGTGTTGGCCTGCTCTGGATACATTCAAATACCTTCATGTTCTTCTTAAATCGTGGGGCGCAGAGCCGCCCACGGTACTCAAGATGAGGCTGCACCAATGCTATTCACTTAATAGGTGAAAAATCTGCTACACTTGAGATTACTAACTCATGCCCTTTTCTGACTGTATAATCTTTCCACCTGCATTCGTCAAAACACCTTGTTTTTTCTAATTTTATAATTTTTTTCAGGAATTTTCTGTAGATCAGTTTTGCAAAGGAAAGGAAAGGAAAATTTGAAGCTTTGATGTCAAAGACATTTTATATTCCTTAAGAATATGGGCATGGTTGTAATGGGCCAGAATACAGTTCCTCCTAGCCCAATATCCCATCTCTAACAGTGCACAAAACCAAATACTTAAAATACAGCTCTCACACACATGATTTAAGCTTACTGTAGAAAGAGCTGAGAAAAACAGCCCATCTCTGCAGAAATGCTTCTAGGAAAACACTGCCAGCCATGCTAGACCAGTGACAAAATGATAGTGTTCACAGCTGCATTTCAGAAAAGAAGTATGGAAACACCACCCAAAGAAACATGGGAAGTAAGGTAGAGAAAGACGAATTAAAAATGCAAACATCATGTGTAGACAGGTGGACCACATTGACCTGTTGGAGCGAGTCCAGTGGAGGGCCACAAAGATCATCAGAGGACTGGAGCACCTGTCCTATGAGGCTGAGAGAATTGTTTTCCCGAGAGGTGGTGGATGCCCCATCCCTGGAAACATTCAAGGCCAGGTTGGACAGGGCTCTGAGCAACCTGATCTGGTTGGAGATGTCCCTGCTCCTTACAGGGGGTTTGGACTAGGTGGCCTTTAAAGGTTTCTTACAACCCAAACTATGTTGTGATTCTGTGAATGGTTCAAAATACTCAACATGGAACGAAACATGAAAAGCACAAAGACAATGCCAAGTTTGTAGACAGTGGAGGCTTAAGGTACATACATATTTTATATTCCACGGAAGGGGGTTCCCCTAAGAAGAGCAGTAATATGAGCATGACTGAGGACTAAAGCCTTGTAATGCAAAGAAGACTGCCTGGAGTATGGCTTTAACAGATTTTAAGACTCTCAATGTGCATGTAATATATGAAAAGACTGTCAGCTATATAACAGCCAAATTTGCCACTGTGAAGTTAAATCAACAACAGTTAAATCACAGCGGGATTAGGGAAGCATCTGTAATGCAGCACTGTCAGTGCTGAGGGGCAGAAATGGACTGGCACAATCTAACTTTGTACTGGTTATGACAAGACCTGTTCATAGGGAAAAGCAAGCAGAGCTAAAAAGACCTAGAGCAACAAAAGGTGATACTACTTAGGTTTTATGAGAGCTGACACACAGGTGTACCTATATAGCATTGCAAGACAGTAGATCGTTTTGAGACAGCCCGGTATAATATGAGAATATCATAATTAAGTGAAGGAATCGTTAGTATGGGTCTTGGGAAGCAATACGAGGATGTGTGTTAGTGAACTGTATGTATAAACAGCAGTTGGAAATTCTAAACGGACCACTCTAAATATGATTTGCTGCAGTTACTAAAGAAAAATATTAACAAGAATGCAAAGAAAATTCATTAGAACTGTTGAAAATAGTGATACATAGTGATGGCAATGGCACAAAGTGAGTCATATAGAAGAGTCACATCTTAATAGAAATGCACCTATTAGATGATTATCTTTTTATTAGGAAGTAAACAAAAGAGAAATGAAATTCTTCAAGCAATACACTGATCTCCAAGAAGTGTATTGGAATTTGAGTCTACACACACCTCACCCCTCAGTGCTGAAGTTACTTGACTGCAAAATGAACATTTTCCTAGTGAAGTGGATATTAAATTACATTCTTGAAATATAAGTGTCCTAACAGGAAAAATTGAAAAGCTAGGTCTATAATGTGGTTGTTATAACATACTAGTATCATAATAGTATCCTAATCTTGGTCATGTTGGTTGTTCCCTTTTTTTTTCATGAAATAAAAACTTAACAGCTTTGGTTTTTTTTTAGTGGATGAAGAAAAAGCTTCAACTTCATAGTTTTTTATAATATCACATTCTTGGGAACTAGCTGTTCTTTCTAAGGATTTACATTGACCCAAAGCTGCAGAATAGCGCCTGGAAAAGAAGTTGCTACCTGTTAATAACAATTGAGAACATACTGCTTGATTTATCCAGGGAGCTGTAGTAACAGAAAAGCAGCAATATCTGGTGCACTTGATAAAAAGTCTGTGAAAGGCTCAGTCAGAATGTAAATGTACTGAAAAGGAGCTACTGGCTGTGCTTTTGGAATTAAATCATCGCTTCAAGGTAGGTCTACTTTGTGGCTCAGGTGAGGTTAGATCATGAGCTTCAGAAAGCATAATGAAAAAGCCACTGCTGAAAACATCCAAGTGACTAAAATGCCTATTACTCACCTCATCAGTTGAAGATGAGGCCTTGTTCCCAAAATCACCAAGAAAGTCACAATATAGTGACTGAGATCATGTCCTAGCTTACAACACAGATGACACTCTCTATCAAGAACATAAGACAGACTTTCAGCATGATGCCGTATATGCACTGCTCTCATGAAAGACTATACATAATCCAAAAAACAGCTATGAGGTGACACATAAAGACAATGTGGATGGAAAATGTATCATATATGTCACAAAGTATTTCAGTGCTTCTAATGTGCTAACAGTAGCTTAGAAAACAGAATAGACCGTAAAAGCAAGGCTCTGTCTTGTATATCTACAGAGGAGATAAAATGATAGCTAGAATAAAGGTTTAACAAAATTAAGAATAGCAAAGCAATGTGGCAACCAGGTACAAAAGAGGAGAAGCTCTGAAGCCATGATAATAGATACATTGTTTTGGCTTGCCACCTGAAAACCATAAAATGATGCAGCAAAAAGTTTAAACTGCACTAAAATATAGAATACATTCTACAGCCATCTGGATTAAGAACGGAGAAATGAAGTTAGGAAAGGGAACATATGGTCGTGTAGCCAGACAGCTTGAGCCACTCTGAAAACTTTTGTCATCTGTTGGACTCTGTTAAAAGAGCTGGAAGAAAACTAAGCAATATAGAGGACCAGTCCAATAGCACTTGAAAGAATATAGCATAAGCAAAATAAATTCAAATTTCTGATCAACAGCATTGACATAAATACTAAATGTAAATCTTCTAAAGATCATGCATTGGAGGATGACCAGACCTCACAGGCTACAGCAAAAGGACAGTAACATTTATGTCCCTGAGATGGGTGTGAAAATACATTTCTAGAATGACAAAATGTCAGCACAAAAAGTTGAAATAAAAGATACAGCAATCTGTCGGAAATTTGGAGATGGCATCCAACAGTCAATTATGCAAACCGTAGAATACGGAAAGCAACATCTCTCACTAGACTCCAGCATTGCACCTGGACAAAGAGCTCCATCATTTCTTTGCACGTGTTATGGAAAACAAAGCAATTGCCAGCTGTGTAGAAGCCGTATAATAGACTGATGATTCAAATCATGTGTGTTTATCCTCCAAAAATGTATTCCAGTGCAACTGTGCCTGGATTTTAACCTACAACATGGGGTACAGGAAGCAGTTTAATGAAATATTGCCTAGTGCTGTTTTCCTGAATATCTCTATTGTAAATTTTACATTATTATCTTTTTCAGTAAATCTTCATAATATAAGGTCTGATTGATAATATTGTGTTGTCTAAACAATATTTGGATACCCAATTCTCCAATTTTGTCCACAAATTATTTGGCGCTTTAAGAAATATAAACCATCAGCTGAAAGAATCTAAAAGTATTTTTCCTCCCACTGCATGCCTGAGTGTTTCCAGGGACTACTTCTCATAACTGATCATATTTATGAGTAACTAATCTTATATATAAAAGGAGACGGGAATAAATTTGTTCAGAAACATCGCAGGCACAAGGGAGCTGAAGGTAGTCAGCTTCATTAAAAATGTATATTCTATCTATTCAGCATTGCTTAATGTCACTTTGCTGTACAATAAATAAGCCACTTTCCATTTACTCCTGTCATATGTCCATGGGAAGAGTAAACTGTTTCCTTTTTAGTCCTGGGAGCAACTGAACAACATCATTCCTGGCAAGGAGCGGCAAGTGTGGGGCAGCTTTGCAAAGAACTAGCCGGAAGCTGAGGAGATCCAGTCAGGAGCATCTGAGGACAAGACTGGAAATAGTCAGGGAGAGGAATGCAACAGTCTTGCCATTGTACTTCAACTGTACATGCACACAAGATCCTGAACTGACAGTCACTGCCCTGCAAGTCTTCCTGTTCGGCACAGAACAGTCACACAGTGTCTCGTTGTGTTAACAGCCTGAAGATGGGGTTACCAGTGTCCACAGAAAGCTGTGGCAGCTGGTATGTTCTTCTGCAGTAACTCTGCTAAATCCCCCAGAAGACTCTAGGGCACTGCATGCTAAAATAAACATCTTGAGATGACTAGTATGATTACTACAGACACCTCATCCCTTTTTGGAGTTGGTAGAAAGACATTTTTTCTGATACTGTTCCTACAGACTCTGCTGGAAGTGGGGGCATTATCTCAGACATACCCCTTTACCTAAACCCTGATGAAGGTTCATGAGAGTAGCAAGAATTAGAAAAAGTAGATTCCACGTCTGTTCCATGGCTTCAAGAGGTCTGTTTCTTTATGGAACAAGTTGCTGTTACTGGAAATTTTTGCAGTCAATGGGAATATAACAAATATTACAAATCTAATTGAGCTTACCAGATCTGTTTATGAAGGCTTAGACATTCCCATGTACAATGGCTTTTATTGAATATATAGAAAATTATTTATAGTAAAATGTTATTATACATCTAGATGTATTTTAGAAATAGAACAAAAATTACCTACACCTATTGTATGCTCCAAAACACAGGTAAAAAGAGCCATCATGCAAACAATTTTCATGTAGTTATAATTATTTTCATACAGAACCAGAAACAATAACATAATGAAATGGTAAGAGTAGTATGTTCGTAAGTTGTCCTGCTTTGCTTAATCATTGCTAGAACACAGAGGAGGGATAGATGAAAAAGGTACTCAGGAGGTGTACAAATGTAAATAACAACATTAAAATATAAATCCTGTAAAGAAAAACAATAACCTCTGTTATTGTGACATTAAACTGTAAAATTAAAACCTCAGAGTTTTAATGGATGAAAAATGGGAACACACTCAGGTGTAAAGTGGTCTTTATTAGGTTATCTGGGAATATAATGATTTGAATTTTTAACATAATTCATTTTTTTCCTTTTGCAGTGAGAAAATAGTAGACACATGACTTGAACGTGGATTTCCTAATAGTCTGAATTTATGTTATTCCTTAAATCCTAATTATCCTTCAAATACTTGGGAAGAAATTGAGATTTAAGATAGTATCAAAATGATAAACTTGTTCAAGTCCAGCATCTTTCTATTACGTTTTCATATGGAGTTGGGCACAATAATAAACACTGTGAGTGAGCACACCCCTGTAAAAAATTTTACCTAAGGGCAAGCACTATTTGAAATAGTAGTGTTGGAAATTTGGAGAAAGGCAAAGTCTGGATAAAGATAGACAATGGCCAGATATATAAGTTCTAGGAGTTATGTTAGTTCCTCTTCCTAAAAGGGCCTATTGTTATGTACAATATGAAGATATGCTTACCATAACAGATGGTTTAGGAACAATAAATCAGAATGAATAAGACTATTCTCTAATTTTATGGGATTCTACTTGTCATTGCTTATTGGATAAGCATGAATGAAAAATTAAATACAGATGTCTGTGTGTGTGTGTGTGTCTGATGACTTGATGGTGAATAGAAAAAACAGTATTTCCAGTGTAACTCTAACTTAGAAAGAACAAAAGAGCATGAATTGGCAGCCCAGTCTCAATACATGTCCAGCAGTTTTTTAACTATGGAAAAATTCCTCATTTTCCTTTTTGCAAGCAGCCTATCTGCCAGGGTAGAAACTATTGTGTGCAGTACATGTCACAATATTCATACAGAAGCAAATTTATCTAAATCTTGCTTTACACTAGCAAAGTCACTAATACGATAACTACATTTCTTGAAAGCCAGTGAAATTCAAGCCCACCTTTATCACAGAAACATTGCTTACAGCTTTCCATCAGTTGTGGGGTTTTTTTTTAATGGATTTTTATGAATTTTATTGAATTTGTTTTCAAAATTCCTTTATGTCTGAAATGTAAAGGAAATGTTAATGGTGTTCCTTACACAACAAAACTGTCCTATGTTGGTAGGTAATTTAAATCAAAACTCTGATAAAAGCTCTGTAGACTAATTGTTCATTGCTTGACAAAAATAATCTTTTGTTTATTTTACATTTGTTTCAATCTCTTATTATATTCCAAGTTTCCCCTTGAGGTGAGGGTTCTGATTTCTGCTTCACTTACAGCATCCTCTGTGGCATTCTCAGTCTTATCTTGATTACATTTTGGAGAGAAAATTTGCAAATTAGCCTCCGCTAGCCTCTGCTAGCCTCTGCTTCTTCACTGCAGGATACTTCAGTCATAGTTGCCACAGTGTATCCATATATAACAAACACATTTTTTCTGTCCAGTAATGTGTGACTTATTTTTTTTATTAGATTCTGCAGTTAGTTTTGGCCTCCTTCCCAACTACACGTGATTGATCGTGTCACCAGGGAAAGTTTTAATTTTCTTCATTTCTTCTCTTTCAGAAATCAACATAGGCTAGGTAGAGAGAAATGAGTGGTGGTGTTAGCTGTGTGTTACCACTGATTGTGTGTTCCAAGATGAACCTGAAAGACAAAGATTCACATATTCTTTGTTGCATCTGCAACAGTGAAATTCTCTTCCCATTGAAACCCATTGAGGTTTTGTCATTGATAGCAGCTGGGAAAAAAGGAGAATTTTTGTTATATTCAGGAAGGCATCTGGTTTGTTACAAGCTTTGTTTTTCCATATGCAGAGATTTTCCCCCTATCTCTACTACTGCCCCAACTGTAGTAATTATGGGATTTTATTCGTTTGTATATTGCCTTTTTCACGAAGATAAAACCTGACCCAAGCCTGTTTAGATTATTTTGCAGGTTGGATAGTTTTCCTTGTTGTTAAAATGGTTATTGAAGTGAAATCCAAGTGGGAATGTGAAGTTGTATAACCATTCTGTTATAGTCATTACAAATATAACAGTTCCTGGAGTTTTTAATAGGTTTTTAATAAGACATTGGCTCTCTTCTTACAGTGGTTTGCACAGAACTGATTCTGTTTATTGCTTCTAGATCAATCTAAAGTCCTTTGGAATTCAACTTTCATTTTACTTTTCCTGGAAATTTTCACATAGCTTTTGCCCAGATAAGGCAGAGAAAATTCAGTAAATCCATATGTTTTGATTGTTTATTTCATCACAACTTTTTTTTTTTTTAATTTCGAAATGGAAACACAATAATAAAATTAAGTAACCCTACAGAGAGGCAAAATCTGTTTCTAGGGTCCATCTGAATGTTTACTGCTCCAGAAAGTATTTTTAAAAAATATTTCATTTTTCCTGACAAAAAGTTACCCACCATGGCATTGATTCAAATTTGAATTTTTAGATTTTTTTTTCTTTAGTTTTAAATATATTTGGAAGTCCATTATTTAAGCAGCCATATCTGAAGTTACTAGTTTTAAATTTCTTTGTTGATGGCCACACAGTAAAAGGAATTCTGTTCCTTTTTAACAGATAATTTAAAAATCTGAATCGATTTTCTAGTCTGCTGTATAAACAATGGTTAGTGTGATTGTTCAGAGTGATAGACAGTAGATTTTTGTTGTCCTTCTCTTAAGAATCTGTCAGACCATCAAGAGGAAGTATGTAGCACCTTCTTTATCACTGCCACCAAGGATAGATCTTTCCTCTCTTTTGCCAAAATGAGTGGAAATCTGAATTACAGATTCATGGTATTAGTTGAGAAATTTACTTTTGGTACTCCTCACTGTTCCAACATTTGAAAATATAATTCTTGGGAATAAGTACAATCTAAATTCTTGATAAATATTATAATGCAAAATTTATGTGAGTAAAATAGAAAATGCCCAAATGCTTTCAATCACTTTTTTTGTTAATATAAAAACTTGAGGACCAAAATGTACAGAAATAAGTGAGAATGTTTCCACTGGATTCCACCTTGCCTGCTGGATTAGCACTTTTTCAACCAACTCTGGGTTATTAACTGCAAATTGCAAGCCTACTTGTGGCGATTATATTTTTCCATCTTCTCTGCAGTGGTTATTAGTGCCTCCATGTCAATGATTATTGCAGAGAGCAGCACTAAGCAGATTCTGGTGAAATGAATGATGGAGGCATTGTCCGTGTCCACAAAGGGCAGACAAGAACTAAGGAGAACACTAGAGATGGGTTACCTTCCTTTAAGATTAACCATCAGAACTGCTCAGGCAGCACAATTTCACATGAAAGGTCTCAGCTGTTCCTCCTGATAGGCTCCCTTGCCATTTACAGACAGGCTACTTTAAAGCTTTTGTTAGAAAGGTACTGCTGCTTGAAAAGTGTCAGGGGATGCTGCAGCTGATAAGAGGAATAACATGTGATGGAGCTGTGGCAGAAAAAGAAAGAACAGGGCAACTACTGTGCGAAATGTATTCACCATATACAAAGTTTGAAATGTATGAAAGGAAAGTATTTTTAAGAGCAAAGAATCAATGAGGAAGGTCAAAAATAGGGAGGGATGATGCTTTCTTAGCCCCGCTTTCTTAATTCCATCTCTAAATATGCAAGGCTTTTACTGTATTTCTTTTATAATGAAAGTATGAAATATACCTCTGCAGAAATAATCTATATGAAAGGAGATGCTTTAAGAGTAAAATTTGCTACATAGTTCTATATCCAAATTACTGTATTTTCTCCACTCACATATTTTAAGCCTGTATGGATCAGAGAAGGATGTGACAGTGATAAAAGATGGAGAAATCAACTGAAGGAAGTGATTCTTGAAGGTATTTAATGTCATCTGGCCTCACATCTGTAAACAGCTGTGGGTTTATTTGCTGTATTATACCATGTTGTAAGAAAGTGTTCTACAGAGGCTATCTTATCAGGTATGAATGAGTTTGTGGGATGTACCCCTTGTACTCCGCATTCCTTGTTTATGTACAAACATATGGGGAGTCCTCAACTTCTGAAGGTCATGGCAATAGGGTCCCCAGCGGCAGTGAGGGAGGCACTAAACAAAATTAATGCAGAAGAGAAAAATGGGTCTAAAGAACAGTTTGGTGTCTGACAGTTCATGCAGCTTTACTGGACAAATTTGTTATTTTCTTCATATATTTGCTTTCTTTGCTGTTTTTTGAAGTTGCAAGATGCCAGACAAGGTCATTAAGCAAGAGGAAAATGTCTGGCTTTCTGTTTTCCTGCAGGATAAGTATAGATCACAGTTCAGAGTGATACTGCTTCAGGTTAATGGGTTTCCTGTTTTGTTTTATTGTTTTGTTTTTGTTTTCCTCTTGCTCATTGATACTCCATGTTTAACTCTGGTCTCATAAGCCTGCTGACATTTTTCAGACAAGAGTGGACAAGGAAAAGAGAACCTAACATTCTGTAAAACTTCCGTTTCAGGTTAAGGGTAAAGACTCTTGGCTGTGTCAGTCTCCCTGGGAGCCTCATTCAGTAAGGAAGTTGCTGTTATCTTGATGTCTGCCTTAGTCCGCACGAAGGCCTGTCCAGCTAAGGAGAAGTCTGCTACTAAGAAAAACAAGTCTATGTAGCTGCCCTTTCTATTTCAGCTCAGCAGCAGAGTTCAGGCTGGGCTCTGAGCGACCAGATCTGGTTGAAGATGTCCCTGCTCCTTGGACTAGATGACTTTTGACCCAGACTGCTCTATGATTCTCTCCCCTGCATTTGGGCACTGAGCAGCATCACCTTTTCTCAAAGGGCATTCACTTCACCTGGGATGAGTAAGAGGCTGCCTCCTTGTTGGCAGAGGAAGAGGAGGAGTATAACAGAAGAACACAAGAAGGACATGGACCAGTTGGAGAAGGTCCAGAGGAGGGCCACAAAGATGATAAAAGGGCTGGAGCACCTCTCCTGTGAGGACAGGCTGAGAGAGTTGGGGCTGTTCAGCCTGCAGAAGAGGAGGCTCCGGGGAGACCTGATAGCGGTCTTCCAGTACCTCAAGGGGGCCTACAAGAAAGATGGGGATAGGCTGTTTAGTAGGGCCTGTTGCAATAGGACAAGAGGTAACGGTTTTAAAATAGAGGGGGGTAGATTTAGATTAGAAATTAGGAAAAAATTTTTTACGATGCGAGTTATAGAACACTGGCCCAGGTTGCCCAGAAAGGTGGTGGAGGCCCCATCCCTGGAAACGTTCAAGGCCAGGCTGGATGAGGCTCTGAGCAACCTGATCTAGTTGGGGATGTCCCTGCTCCTTGCAGGGGGGTTGGACTAGATGACCTTTGAAGGTCCCTTCCAACCCTAACCATTCTACGATTCTATGATTCTATAACAGCAGTGCAGTCACCCTCAGCTGTAGTAAAAAGAGAAAACAAGGCTTGCTTAGCCATAAATGAGCTAAGTCTGGCTACTCCCTTCAGAAGGGAATTTAAACTCAAGTAGCGGATAAAACAGAATTTCATTGAATGAAAGGAGAAGATGGAAAAAAGGAATATTTTATCTGTCCCTGAGGACATATAGGATTTAGGAGAGCCTTTCTCAGCAACCTATATATAGATAAAAGCCTAAATCCTTTCTGCAGTCCTGAAAGGTAAATCTTTTATCTTTCTTCAGGTTCCTACCTGTTTTATACCAAGTAACTGCAGCACGCCCAGCCTCAGCTTACCCATCGACTTTTGGAGAAGTTAAGATTTTATATATTTATACAAACACGGTATACTGTTGTGCTAGGGAAGCAATTAGCCTTCAGCAAGAGGGCTGTTTGCTTCAGTATTGGAGTGGATAGTCTTCTAATGCAACTATACCTATTTGGTTTCCGGCACTCGGCTTCTATCCCATTAATTTCAGTTTACTGTGACACTTACAATTTATTTTTCCCAAGATTTACATGCATCTGCAGTACCATTAATTTTATTTGTTGTGTTGTTAGCTTTAAACTTTTATAAATACTACAGACATGGCAAATAAAGTGTCAAGGAAAGTGGCTGATGTATGAAAGAGTGTTAATATCTGCTTGGAAAGATGCACCAAATTTCTTCAGGGAATATATCAGCTCCCATAAGATAACTGTTAAGGTTATCTTGGGTTTTGAGGCTGATTCCTGAACTGTACTGATTCTTTATAATGTTGATAGTCCTTTAAGCATAAAAATTGATGTTACCATGAGAGTTGTAACTCATGTCCCTCTCTGCTGCTGCTCCCATCTATATTTCAAGTAAATGAAAGGAAAGGCGATATGAGACCTAGTTTGCACCCTCTGAGACTTCTGCTAAGGCTTGTCTGTGAGGAAGAAATGTCTTTTCTTCCTAGGAGTGAGAGAATCCTTTATGTCATGATGCTCAAAACACAGAAACTGCTATTTGGGTTGTCATGCATGAAAGTGCTAAATAACGTGAAAGGAGATATCTCCCAATTCTACATCAGTTTTGCAAGTGTGTTATGATTTTTTTTGTGGAAATGGGAGGGAGGTACTACCACAAAGGTGAAAGCAGGTGACAGTGCTAACTGTGCTAAGTTCCCAAGCCATTTCAGAGCAGTGACTTTCTAATGCAAATCTTAAAAAAAAAAAATAAAAAGCATTAAACCTCCTACCTCTATCTTTCCTTTTTTTTTTGTAGTAACTAGGATAAAAGAGGATTAAAAAGGGAAAAATAAATTAAAGATATTTAATCAAGAAATCCTTAATATGGATAATAATGAACTCGTGCATGATTAGGAAATCTATATAGCTATTAGCTTGTTTTCGTGCTCAGACTAGAAATTTAATTAGAGTCTGTGTCCAGAATTCCTGTAGTAAAAAGCACAGCTTTGATTCTAATGGCCCCAGAAATAAGATTTTGTCTCTTCCCTTTTCTTATTTTGCTGTTTACACCTGACTTTGCTCTTTCGACTTTTGATGGCTTCATACTGTAGAGTTCCTAAAACACTGATGAGGCAAACAAAGCAGAAGAGAGTTAAGTGCAAGTGATGTAGGGTAAACACATTTTGAAAGTATTTTGACAAACGAATGGGCTTTCAAGCAGTCTACATAGACACATAATTACCTTTCATACAAAAGCCCTCCTGTTAAGTGTTTCAAAGCTCAAATTCTTTCAGGAAAGTCTTGCCCACACTCAGTTGTTACTCCAGGTAAAATGTAAACCAAAATCCTGTCTATGTATTAATAACATGGTGGAAAATGTGAACTTTTTCCTTGTCTTAAAAAACTCTATACACTTAACCTTCTTCCTGTGTGTTTAACACAAACTAGTGAAGATTTCTTTTAGCATCATAATGTCAGAGGTGGGCACCTGTGACCCAGCATCACAAAGCTAAGTGCATAACAAAGTTCTGAAAGAAATATGGAAGACTGCAAATGAAGGTTTAGATCATCTCAGTCACACTAAACGACAGGGTAATTAATGGATAATGTTGGCAATTATTCTTTAGGCTTGATCCTACTTCCTAGCAGACTGCTATCAGTAGGATTCTTGCCGTCAAGGGGAGTATTATGAAGATCTAGCCCTGTTTCCTTTACAAAGCAGCAATAATGAATTTGGCACTTAGAGAAAGGTAAACCAATGTTTGTAGATTCTGATAGCTTTATTATTTACTAACAGTTTGGTCTAACTGATAATCTTTTGTGATTACAGTAATTAATTCTGTCGTTAAAAAGAGAGTGAATTATGTTACTTAAGAACTGTGAAACTGTCCTGCATGTTAATAGTCCGAGGAGAAGATTCTGTTGTGTGTGTTGAACCTGCACTTGCAAGCAAGTTTAATCATGGTTTTGCAGAAGGTATAGCAATAGTCTGAAATAAATAAAGGATCATGGACAGTGAAGTAGTGACTGTGCAGATAATTTACGCTTTGAGAATGCAGGAAAACAAGGGCAATTTGATCTCGCAGGTCATCTGGCCATTTGATCTCTTCATCTGGTGATGTGAAGAGAAGAGTGCTTGAGAGTAACCCTAAGGCTAACAAATTGTTATTTAAAACACTTCAATTTTTGGTGTTAAATCTTATTTAGCTCACAGCTGTGCTTGGAGAGAGTTCCAAAATGAGGGTCAGACCCTGTTTTACATCTGAGAGACTGTGATGTCTTTGGGTCCTTTTCTGCTCAGCTCTACAGATATTCAGAAAGGTCTGAGAATCCTGTTTTGGGACAGAGACTGGGAGAAAATGTGATTTTAGTGGACATTGTTTAATCTTCCCTTAATTTTCTTAGTATTTATTCATCCTAGGTGTATAAACACACATGCACAAAGTATAATAAAAGGAGAGGAAGGGAAAAAAAAATCCAGTTTCACACTGCTGTTTTCTAACAAATAGCTTGATCCAGGAGCCATTTTTATTAATGTGACTTGCAGAACTACACTGATGCATATGTGTCCATAAAATGATTATTAATGATCAGAAGGATTATGAACTAAAGTTTTAGGAAAGGAAGAATCTGTGTCAACAAATTTGATGTCTTTGTATAAAGCTGAATACATCAAGATAACTGTTGCTGAAAGAAGAACATGACTGGCAACAAAAATAGAAGGAAAAAGTGAAGAGATAATTCAAAGGGAGGCTTTGGTTTTGGTTTCTAATTCCTCATTGAAGGTTTCTCTTCAGTGCTGAGAGATGATTGAAGGACAATTTGCCAGACTACTTCCAACAGCTGCAGTATGAAACATACTCCGTGAAACCTAGGATTACATCCATTTATTGTCTTTTTTAAAATGAAAGAGAGAGAGGGAAAGAGAGGGGTTGTGGTTCATACATAGCATCGTTATTTAGTTTTCAAAATGCATTTAATTCTTTGAGCTTACAGAACTTAAAAATTTGCCAGTGGTGTGAATTTTAAACCCTATTTGTTAGTTTTTCCTAAAGACTACAACAAAACTCTGGACTTAACATTATTTGGAGGTTTTTAATTGTTTCAATTTATTATTAATATGTTGGATGATAACTTTGATTTTTAACGTTGGGGAATACCTGTGTACAAACAGGAGAGTCACTACATGAATAAGCACTGACATGCATGATCTCTACTATTTTGTATTCTATTCTTACCAGTGGGAATGATTCTCTTCAAATAAAATTTGTATCGGAAGTTATGTGGTTGTAATTAAGGGTTCAACAGTGAGTGCCTTAACAGACAGAACCAACACTGAGGAAAATTGGGCACACACATTTGAATGACAGCATCTTGCAGTTTGTTTTAATGTCTTTGTTAATAGTCACATAACAATGAAAAGAGAACGACAACTGTTTGCAGTCAATTCTTCTGTACAGCTGTCACTTCTTTTGGCAAGGAGGAGGTTTTCAGGCTTTGTGTAATGTCAAAAAAATATCCTTCAATGAAGTAGCACCAGTATCACAAAACCGTCAGTTTATACTTTCTTCTTCCTTAGCTTCCTTCCAGGCAAACTCACCCGAAATATCCTAGCTGGAGCCAAAATGCATCATGTACTTTTCTAGTACGCATTTCCTCATGAAAGATGCAGTGGGACGTCATCCCTTAGACTATTTAGTGTTACCTCCATAGAAGTTAAACAAGGTTTGTTTTGTTCTGAAATAATGTTGGATTGAAAATAGCAGGAGAATGAAATTCTGATGTGCTTTGTGTTAATGTGGGTGTACAGAATATGAAATGAAGAAAATATTAATGTTACTAAAAATAAAAGAGAAACCATTCTCTGAAATGTGGAAGTAGTATAGAGCAGACTGTCTTCATCTCAGTACAACTAATGTGTCCTAGAGTGATAACCATGGCCTGTAAATGATTAATGACATTGTTTATCACTTTGCAGCTTATGAATTCAAGGACATTCAGCTGCATTGGGGAGGATACCCTCAAAAGGCAACACAGGAGTGAAGAGTTAAGTTTCATAGTCTTTCCAACTGAATATTGCTCTCCATAGAGTAGATGCATTTTATAGATATCTGGGTCTAAAAGATGAAGGTTGTCTTAGTACGTGTCTATGTATTTGTTGTAATTACCCCACTCTCTTCGTCTCGTAGTGTTGTCTTATAATAAAGAAGAAGGTATGGGATACTGGCCTAGCCCAGGTAGAAAGGACACCATCACTGGCTCTCCATTGTTAAATGAGGACAGGCCAGGAAGGGCTTTGCTGGTCTTGAAAACAGTAAAAAATCCAGTCCAGGAACACTGTTGCTCCTCTCCTTCAGCTGGAGCAGAGAAGAGTGAGAGATTTTGCAGGGGCGTTGTAGAGCAGGGAGTGGTGACCTTTTCTGGCACTCACTGCAGATGCAGAATGGCACTGGGAACAACTCTCCACCTGGGTACTGTGCTGAGCCTGAGCTTGCAGAGCCTTAGAATTAGTCCTTGCATCTGAAATGTCCAGGTTGAGTCTGCTGCTAATGGCAAAACAGAGCTTCTTGTTTCTTTTAACTGGGAGCATGGTCAGGGGATGTTCTCTCTTGGAAGCTTTCTTGTGGCCATGAGTGTGACTCAGGTACTGCAACGTCTTGACCTCTGTCAAAAAGTCTTGAGGCTGAACCTATTGTGCCTGCAAGCTTTGAGGATGAGCTTAAGGAATCTGAGAAGCAGCTGGACTACAGGCAGCCAGGTCCTTTGGGCATGTGAACCCATGCATCCAAGAGATGAAGATAATAACCTGTTAAATAAGGCCCTTCCTATAAAGCATTTCAAATAAAGCTATCAGTCCTAGATGCATTCACACAGAGAAAAATATCAACTACTTAAAATACAACATGATAGTAGTAGTAATAATAATAATGATGATGATGGTTTTCATTCCTCTAAGAAAAAGATAAACAGGGTGCCTTTTTATTATCTTAATGTCACTCATTTTTGCATTGTTTGAGGAAACAAAGGCAACTTGCATACCTAAAGAGTGGTCATTTTGATACATAAGTAGTGTCAAAGTATAAATTTCTCATTGCTCTCTTCAATACTCCTCTTATATTACGTGCTGAACATAATATAATCAAGCTTAACAGCATGTCCAGCTATTAAATCCACATGGGTTTTCACAAGTAGCAGAAATTCTCCAAAGGCTGCAGGAAACTTTGCTTATTCATTCATGTTTCTTTTGCAGTTCGTGTAACCTCTGAGATCCTTTCCTCTGTGTGACTGATTAGGCATTGTAGTAATTCCGCTTTGAAAAGTATCACCATAACGTTTCTTGTTTTCTTGCCACAGGGAGCCAGTACAAAAGAGTATTTCTGCCCTACTTATTGGGTTTAAGAGCTGCAAAGCTTCGAGTGATTGGGTAGACAAGGATGACTATCAGCCTATTCAGATCCTAACATTCAAAAACCGTAATATCCTTTAGTAGAAAAAATTTTATCAGTCTTCTTTACTGGTGCAATTAGGGCTCATCAGGGTCACTTACATGCGTACATACTCTGTGCCAGACAAAGAAAAATCTTAGTTCTTTTTCACACAGAGGCAAAAATTCTCGGGTGAGATAAAATTACCACAGTTGAGACTTTAACAATACACAAACCATCAGAATAAAGTTGTGAGAGCTGCAGGTACTTTGCAGTAGTAAAACACAATCCAGTGCTTAAAAGGACTGTAACATTGCACCTGAAAAATGCTGTACAGGCATCCTTTCACAAAGCCTCTTGAATAGGCTCCCTCTAGGGAGTGGAGTGCATAGATGCTCTGTGTGCTATTTTAGATTAAATGGGAGCATCTTTGGCTGTAGAAGCTCCAGAATACCTTATGTTCTCCATCTTATTTCTAAAGCATGGAGTGCGATTGCAGCAATACCTCAGTCTCTGTTGCCGTATCGCAATGCAGCTTTTTTCATACCCAAATTACATCTTTATCCATCTATTTCATGTACTGTTACTCACAGATCCCATGTGAATCACAGAATCGTAGAATCTTAAGGCTGGAAGAGACCTCCAAGATCAATGATACTACGTCTAGCTGCTGTCGTAACTTGATGTTAGCTATCCATTACCCTGAGTCTTCCCTTTCACGTGCATAGAACAGCTGGCTTTTCAAATAGAAGACCTGAATGTATATATTATGAAAGCCAATTTGCAAAGGATGTACATTATATTTGGTATTGTCTAAGAAGTACTGTTTGGGAGAGAGGCTGGCAAAGAAACGACCAACAGGAAACGGCAAATAAGTGCTAAACCTGGCACCTTGGCATAATGCAAGTTCTCCTCTGCCTAATGCAATTCTGGCCTGGGCAAACGCACCAAAGGGGAGAGAAGGAGTTTGCTTTCTGAGCCGGTTCACGCTCTTGTCATCTTGCCAGGAGCAGCCAGCTGTAACTCATGGTTATGATTTGAATGCTTAATGAGAGATCACTGGGACTGAATACACGGAACAACTAGAATGGACAACCATTATATCTGTTCAGGTTTTCTATGGGAACAGTGACACTTTTTATTCCATGAAAAAACTTCAGAGCATGACGTATACAGGGGTGATTTACAGGATGTGAAGGGATAACCACAGTTTTCATAGGAAAATAATATCTTTGTAATGATTCAGAGGAAGGTTTACAGTAATGTTTAGGCAACATTACAGCTATCTTCTGTTGGTAAATTGTAAATAAACAGGCAAAAGCAGATACTCCATGTTATCTCCTTTCACTCTTGCTCCCCTTACTTCCCAGTATTATGACAGCAGGCAGAAACAGACACCCTAACTGAGACAAATATTCCAGCCAGAGCACCCCTGTGCATCTGCCTTGAATCTGCTGCATTACCTTCACTACCCTGGACAAGCAGCGGCCAACGCCGGAGATGAGCATCTCAATCAGCACCCTTTCTGTATCCCACTGGGAGCTGCCAGGTGCAGGAATGCCAAGTCAGGAGTATGCCAAAAGTGCCGTTCCCATGGCACATTGCAGGTTGTGCCCTGTCAGTCCCGAGCTCTGGCAAACTGTCATTTCTTTAAGCAAGACACTGCACTTGAATAAAATATGCAGAGAAGATGGTTTATTTGCATAAAACACCAGGTTTTAATTTTTGTTTTGACCTTCCCAATCACCATGTTTACTTACCGTTTTGAACACGTGGAGGGAAAATTGGCATCTCAGATACTGTTCTGGTGATTTGGTAGTTACTGACTTTTTTACAGTCATCACTACTGTGATACTAATGATAAGACACTAGATACTAGATACTGTGATACTAGAAGATGCCCTTTGTGATCAGTGATGATCATATGCTTTATGTTTGCTGTCAGCCAGTGGACATTCAGTTCTGACATTAAGTTACCTAATAGAGGGGGACCCAAGGTCTGACTCCTGCAGATATCTTCAGGCATACTGTTATTACCACACAGCAGATTAAAATAAATTATAAAGGTTATCAAGTTATCCTACTGTAATGGTCTCCAAGGTTGTTCTAACCTTGCATGGAGTCACGTTTAATGTATGGATTAGGATGAGTCTGCAGGTGCACCAAACCTTTTTTTCCTAATCCCACTAAGTGTGTTACAAAATTCCATGTCATAGAGGTGAGCAGTGGATGGCTGTTATTATTGGGAAAACAAGATTCCAAAAAATGTAAGTTTGGAGAAAGATCCTAATCTGTTTCCTTTTTGCCATTCCTTCAGGTGAGTTTTCATGGGATGTGCCATTTAAAAATATGAACCACAGTTTTGAGGGAGGGGCAGAGGGGTTTCTCAGTAAACAGTAATTATTTCTCAGGCAATTCACTCTGTTAGTCAGTGGCCCGGTGATTTATGTGACTCCATATGGCTCCCTTTTGTACTCTGTCTAGTCAACATGCCTCCCAAATCCTCTGTGCCTGCAAAATGCTCCTGAATAGCCTTTTAAGTTTTTCTTTGTTGCTGTCATTCCTGCAGAAAGACAGTATATTCACTTATCATTTTGAGACTGGACTGAGAAAGCAATGACCTGCTCAGCCCTCTGGCAGTTTCAGTGGGGCCTGAGTGTTCAAGGATGAGAGCACTTGCAGCAGAGTCTTTCTTGGCTCTTGCTGAGGCCGGTGCTGCAGACTGGGAATAGAGTCTGTATCTACACACCTTATGATTGTTATCTTTAGATTAACAACTTTTGTTTCCACTTTCAGCTCTCAAATCTTTGCTATCGCTGTAGAAGGCAAGAAAAATATTTGGATAAATTCATTCTGACAGCAGAGAGCAGTAAGTGGAGGTTTAAAAGTATCCTTTTATAGACTTCCATTCTAAACAGCAGTTCTTTATTCCAGTTTTCACATTTATTGCTGGTTCATAACATACTGGCCATCGCATCCTTTCAAAAATTCTATCTAAGGAAAGAAAAATATTATTCATTAAAAAAAGAGTCTTGGGCATGATATTCTTGATAATGGCTGTATTAAAGTGAAATAGCAGAACATAAAAATCTGTACTATGTGTGAACAGGAGAAATCTCTGGAAAAAACCCTACACATTGCTTGTAAATGACCACTGAATACCACTGAACTGTAGTCAGTTTTTATTATAACAGGTATGTATATTATACTTGCTGCAGAGTAACCTCCAGGTGCTCTTGAAGAGGAATTGAAAGGAAGGAACTACGGAATTTAGCAAACAGAATATTATTTAACTTCAGTAGAGCAGATACTAAAAAGGAAATATATATTAAAGGGTACCTTGATTTTTCAGGTGTAGGGATGATTGTGGCTGTTAAAGTCATTAATTAAAAGTCACGGACAGCTTTCAATTTACATATTTATGAAAATAATGTCTCGTTGGAGTCTTATTGCTAATAATGCTATGTCTGTATGAATGCCACTTTTTTTTTTTTTGTGAGGAGGGTGGAGAGGTGGGATATTACAATGAGTTACAAGGAGCTTGCATTGAAAGCAAAGCGACCGTTTTGTCTCTTTATGCTAGAGCTATGCAGGCAGTAATATAATGTTCTGTGCCTATTTACTTTTACAAGCAGAATATGACATGCTTTCTAGAGTTAATTTTTTTTAAAGTGAACCCCAGTAAGTAATACAATGCAAAATAAAATTTTAGTGCTATGAACTGAAGATTCCCATTCTTGATCCATCAATTAAGAAGAAAAAAAGAAAGAAAAAAGTACATATTTTTGAAGAAGATGCTGTACTAGAAATTGCAGTCTGCATGGTACTAACATTTGTGCCATAACAAGGGATAGAAAAGGGAAAACATCTGAACTGCTCATAGATCGGCAAGAATCCCTACCTGAGTCTCTCCTCTCCCCTAGACTTTCTGTAAGAGCTTCCTCGATAGACCAGCTGTCCTATATACCCAGTGACTGAGTGACTGAAAAAAAAGTTACTCTGCTCATTTTCTCATTCTGTGCTCTTTGTCCTAATTCTAATAGCAAGAGTGAAATAACTTTCTGGCTATGTCTATCATCCTGTATCTGATCTTTGTTGTGGATGATTTCATCTCTCCTATTTTTCGTTTCTTGAACTTGGATGGTAAATTGTACATCACCAAGAGGGATCTGACAAAAAAAAAAGCCATGAGGTTTGAAATATCCAAAGTTGCATGAGAAAGAGGAGGACACAAAACTAGGTAGCTTGATCTATTTGATAAGCAAGGAAGGGAATCTCAGCCACAGACTTTGTCCCCGTAACTTCTAGCTAAGATGTCCTCTCACAATCACTTGCTGCTTGGTTTCCTTAAGAAACACAGACACAAGGCATGTGTCTTGCCAAAAGTGAGAGAGATATACCGACTGAGTAATTATTTTAAAAAATCATTTTATATAAAGCATTTTGTGAAACAGTCTGTGAAAAATATTGTCAAAATTACTAAAACTAGGTTCTTTGTCATTTAAAATAAAAAGTAACACAAAAAAAAACCCCCAAAACAGTATAGATCAAATGTTCTCCCTTTCGTAGGTGAGTTTGAACTCTCACAGTATCATGTCTTTTAAAGTACATTTGTAGAGAAAAAGCAATTCAATTGTTTCACCAAAGTTTTGGGTTTAGTACTCCATCCTTAAGAATGTTTGAACCTGCAATAACTGAAAAGAAGTAAAAGGATAAATTCATGGTGTCTGTTAAAACTATTGGGCAAGGCTTTTGTTTTAGCAAGTCATCTTAAATCATAGTTGACAACTTTAGTTTCTGTAATAGAGGAATAAGATAAATATGACAGGTTCGGAAAGAAAATACTGAGTTTTCCTCCAAGCTTTTTATCATTGCATCATTCTTAAGAAAAGCAAACCTATTGTACTTGGCTATGCTTCTTTATGCAGTTACACATAATGCATTGATATGACTAATCACCTAGGATTTTTTTTTTTAGGATTATATTAATGTAGCAGAGAGAAAGACAGAAAAAAAAATTAGGATAAAATTAGAAAGTCCTTAGACTGGCTGACAGAAGACTAAGGGAGGAGACTTACCTTTATTTAAATGGAACTGTGTTAGAATTTCCATGCTAATTTAATCAGTTGTTACCTTTGTACCGCGAGATGGAGCAGATATGGAGCTCTCTTAAGTAGGTACAGCTGAGCTAGTTTGGAAATTTGAAGCAGGTATTTAAGTGTTGTAGGCTATACTGGGTACTGCCTGTGAGGAACTGTTTGGTGTTTCTGGTGGGCGAAGTCTCAGGGAACTGCGTGTATCTTGCTGTGTGGGGTGACGACAACATGTCCAGTTACTTCTTGAAAGCCTGACTTGCAAACAAATGTATAAAGATATTATATACATGTACATGTGTATATACATAAAGGTATGTCCATCTGAAGTACAGAGTACAGATATAAACTTTGTTTTGCCGAAATACAAATATCCTAGGTGTTCTATGTAGGATTTCTCCTACATGCCAGTTTTTTGCTAACCACTCTGGCACAGTGAAATGAATTAGCTAGCAAATGCCAGTCAGATTTGGAGAATCACATAAGCATTTTCAGATGTTTTGCACTTCACTGAACTGGATAGTAGAAGCAGCAAAGCTCACTGAGAGCCAAGTATCTGATTCCTTCTCATGCCGGTGTCTCAGCCGGGACTAGGGATGTTGCAGAAAAATGTTTGGTAAACACAACTAACAATATTAAGCAGTACTTTTGTTAACATTGACTCATGTTTGCATTTGTGTGTACCTAAACATATATGTTTGGGAATTTATTTTGAAGGCATGGTTTCTTTAAAAAGAAATGAGAAATTGCATATATGTGGCACAAATAATATTATCAACACATTTTGTGTTGATACATACATGTATACTTTAAAGCACAAAACATCTGTTACAACTTGAGTGGTAAATTCTACTTGAGAATATTTAACCCCTTAAATATAAACTCACAGATTTGAGCCATGTATTACAATTTTTAAAAATATCTATCAGAGCAATAATAAAAATCAAGTCAGTCTTACAGTTTGCAAGTGAGAAACAGGCTAAAGACAACAGATAGTTCAGTTGGAAGGCCAGATCTGCTGACAGTGAAGAGTAGTATATTCTGCTCGTGTCGGGATAATTACAAACTCACTGAGCAAAACATTTTTCCCATGTGTTCTGATACTGTGAGAGAAAGATGATCTAGAGCACCCGACAAGCTTCTCACTACTACACTGGAGTTCTAGAAATAGGTATCACTGCCGTTTATCACCGAGCAATTTTCATGTGTCATTGCTACCGCCACCAAGTATTATCTGAATATCTTTAATAACCAGCAAAAGTAGACTTAAAAGAACAGAATGTTTGCTTAATTTTGTTTCAGTTAATATTTTAAGAATGTAATCTGGAAATAATTTATTATTTTTTTATGCTTAGGTTCAGAAAATGATAAGTTTCAAAAAGGAAATTTTTAATGCTTTTACATGTGGTTTGTGTTGCTCTGATTTTGTAAATCATGGTAGCTATGAGCAGCCATTGCCTAAAGAATTTATAAATGTTTCATATGTGCCAGCATGCAATTACAGTGATATAAACAGCTTTAATTGTGATCCTAGCATAACATAAAAATTAAAAATCCTTCCACTTGAAAAGGTAGTCAAATACATATTTTGAAACAGATGGAATAAGGAAAGAATAAGAACAAATTGATCATCAACTATAGAGTGTTTTTAATCTAAACTTCAAAGAGTGATATTTCTACAAAAGTCTGAAGGTATGACAGCATGAAGAATAATTTAGCGTAGCATTGTGACAAATGCATATTATTTTAAATTAATCTTTTTTCCCCTTTTTATGTGGAATACAAACTGGAATGTATATTTATGATGCCTGAAAATAATTACGCGTTCCTTTATTGTGCTCCTTCTGAGTAAAACAAGCTAAGAAAATCCTGCTCAGTCATGTCCTCTGATGTATTACTTGTTAGTAAGAGTAAGGGTCATCTAGTCTTTTAGATAGTGTCACAGCTTCTGAATGACTTCCTTATTAACGTTAGTTACAAATGGAAAAATATTTTTTCTTTGCTGTTCCAATGTAAGCCAGTGAACAGCATTGTTGAGTGCTATGAAAAAAAAACTGCTGCCTTTCTTCCCTGCAGTCACCATGTGTTTTCTTCCATGGACTAATTAGTTCTTTTCTTCTGAAAACATCTTTTTTTTTTTTTTTCCTCAGATGAAGATTTTGTTAAATAAAGAGTAATAGTTTATAGCAAAGCCTGACATTACTTAGTCCTGTGAAATCTGCTGAACATACACAGCAGCTATACTCAGAGCCTTTCACTCTTTCTGAAAGTACTGCTGTTAATGTATTTGTGCGATATTTCTGACACTTTCAAGATGCAGAGACTGACTCACCATGCCCGCATATATCAGTATATTACATATGCCGTGAGAATGGTGTCTCAGAAGCATTGATTTTATGGCATATGCCATCCATAGACAATTGATACCTGAACAGTAAATCCAATGCATTCTTCAATATCATATATCTGCAATTCCTACACATGTGATATTGATGTGCTACACAGTATATGCTCATCATTTTTTTTGTGCAAATGAGGGCAGCTCTGATTGTCCCTAAATCAAAGATACTCCTAACATGGGGCATGCATCTTTGGGTCCTAATCCTACGTTCTGGTCTGACTAATGTGAATCTGACAAACCTTTTAAGGTCTATGGAACTTTGCGTACTGTAAGGATGAAGAAATTATGTCCAGAGTTTGTACATTAATCTTTTAAGTTTGGTTGGTGTTTACTGTAAGGGAATTATGATATAAATGCTAATTACTATCATTGCAAACTTTTAAAGATTAATATGCTCAAGAAAAAAAAAAGTTATAAATGGCTTGACTTACCTGGGTATTAAATAGCTAACTTTATTAATAGGTCTTACACCATTCCTAGCTTGAATATTCAGAGCTTGAAGGCAGATTATCTTAGAATAATGTCTTACTCAGGTAAGGTGGGAGACCCCTGCGTACTTAAGGGTTGGGGTTCTTTTGAGGCAAGACTGATGTTGAATGTTGCAAAACAGAATAGGCACAAGTACATCTTCAAAGAGGTTTTTCTTTCCCATACATTTAGCTCATTAACTGAAAAGATCTTTGTGAAAAACACACATAAGCAGTTTTCACATATCATTGTGCTATGAATATAAATTGCAATTTCAAATCATTCTGGCAGCCTGCTGATTTTCTTTGAGATTTCTCCAGGTTTGTTCAATGTTAATCCATCTGGGTAGGGGGGGGGGGGGAAGTCAATAAAGCTGGTGCAGAGAGGTGGAAATTACACCTTCCTGTGTTAGCAACAACTTACCCTCTAAGAAGAACTTACTTTCAGCAGTTTTTGCTAGGAATTTTGACAAGGATGGAGGGACCCGATTACAATCACCAGAGGACATCTGCTAGTTAGTCTTGCAGCAGACAGATGCAGAATTTCTGCATGCTTCAGGTGCTTTCAAGAGCCCTTGTATGCTTCATACCCGTTTCGTAAGTCAAATTACAGCTGTTGAATACATTCACAATCTGGCTGCTGGCCTGGGGAGGGTGAGGAGCAGAGAATGAGGAACTCCACCTGGCCTTCTGCTATCACGTGCCGGTGTGGTCTATGGCGAAATCTGTCACATGCTCAGCATGGGGAGCTCACAGAGAAATCTGAACTACATAGAATTTAGTAACATGAGTGTTTTACAGCACAAACTGAGCGGTCCGAATGTTTTCCAGTAAAAATTAATCCAAAACAATTCTACATTGAAGAAAGAAATGGAAGCATCTGATAATGCTCTGTGGCTGTAAGCTGGGTTTTCTCCAAAGCCGGGGCTTGCCCTTTCCTGCCTGCTCCTTTAAGAAGGAGCTTGGGTCAGCCTCCATAAATTTTACACCAAAACTGGCAAGTGACGGTGTTAAACAGATAAATGGTTCTTGATCTTTGGTGGTACAGCAGCTGCAGTCACTGAGGAAGTCCTGGGATTTTCAGAAAAGAAAATTCATTTGGATTCTGATATGAATGGTTGCAAAACAGAAGAGGAACAACTACGTCTTGAAAGACAGCTTATTTCCCATAGCTTTAGCTCGTTAACTGAGAAGGTCTATGTGAAGAACACAAGTAAGCAGTTTTCACAAATCTCTGTGCTGTGTTTGGGATTTTCAGAAGATCATAAGACACAGCCAGTGTCTCTATATGGTAAGAAGGTACGAGCCCTGACTTTGAGGAAAATCTCATCCTCTCTCTCTCGTAAGTAGCTTCCCATTTTACAGGGGTTTCAGAACATGCACGTGTATAGCCATCCTCTTCAGCTTTCCTCACAAAGGGATGGGATGTCACTGACATACATCAACAGGACTTGAAACTCTTATTTTTCTTCTCTTTCTGAATTAAATTACCTGTTCTTATCAAGCAAGGGGCTGCTGCCACTCTAGCAAAACACTTTGGTATGAATCAGCAGCCATTTTTTGAAGAGTATGTTTTATAAACAACATCTATATGAAAATCTTCCTTTTAATTCCATTATAGAAGGTATTGGGTTTTTGTTTGGTTTGGATGGGTGGGGTTTGTTTGTTCTTTTTCTCAAATGCTAGTTGCTTTGATCTTTTAACAAGTTTTGGAATCTTTGAAATACTGGTATTTCTGTGTTCCCATTTTAAGCCCTTCATGGAAACAGATCATAGCAGTGTCAATTTCAACTTGCTGTTCAGTCACCGAGCCTATGAAATGAATTCTTCTCTAAGCAGGAACACCTTGCAGTCAGTTTAGATTCTCTAAACTAAAACTGCAGTTTAAGGTTACAGGGGTCACTGTGACTAATGGAGGACCTCAGCCTTTAGATTTATGAGTTACTTTGTGGAAAGGAAAAGCCTTTCTAGGTTTTCAGCTTAAAAACTGAAAAGGCTTGGAAGACCGTCCAAGGACTGCAGTAAGTTAATCAGATCCTCAAAGGCAGTTAATATAATGAAGTTTGGGGGGAGCTGCTGGGAGGCTCAGCTTAGTTTCATGGAGGGAGGGAGAAAGAGGGAAGCAATAAGCTCAAAATGAAGGCTATTGGTTTGTACTAAACATAGTAAAAAAAACCCCTGGTTTTATTGTGTGTTTATTTAACCTTAAATGTCTTCAGGTAATGCTATACTAAATACTTAATAGAAAAATAATGCAAATACATGCAGTGAACCCCCTTCTCCTCTCCCAAATATAATACTGCAGGAACAGTACCTGTTGCTATGGGTTAACCTTGGCTGAGGGCCTAATGCCCACCCAGCTGCTCACTCACTCGCCTTCCTCCCCCCCTTTTCCCCTGCCCAGTTTCACTCCCAACTCCCCACTTCCCCCCAGGCTGGTGGGGACTGGATGGTTGCTGTCAGTCCGCAACGGTTTTCCTTCCTCATGCTTTTCCCTGCTACGGGCTGCAGTCCTTCAGAAGCAACGTGCTCCGCTGTGGGCTGCAGGGGAATACCTGCTCTGGTGCTTGGAGCAGCCTCCTCCCCTCCTTCTTCCCTGACCTTGGTGCTCCCCTTGCTGTTCCTCTCATTTTTTGTTCCCTCCTCCTCTGCCTGTGTGGTGTTTTCTGCCTTTTCTTAAATATGTTTTCCCAGAGGTGTCACTAGCATGGCTGATGGGCTCAGCTTTGGCCAGTGATGGGTCCGTTGGAGGCAGCTGGACCTGCCATTTATGCACAACACAGCTGGATTGGAGGTTGGTCATATTGAAGGAGAGAAGAAACTTCCAGCATCAACCACTGAGCTGAGTGTGCTCTTTTGGGAGACTCTCTTAGCTCTGAGGGTGTTTGTCTCTAGGAAATGGTCTGTGGCCAGCCAATTGGCCGGGAGGGTCCCACCACCCCCACCAGGGAGCTGGACAGCAGAGGGCAGCCCTAGCCCTGGGCAGCCGACACTTCCCTGAGGATGAAGTCAGGCAAGGCCAGGACAGGATCAGGCCCGGAGCTCTGGCTCAAGGCCAGAGCTTCAGCTGAAAGCAGCTCCCAGGAGCTTATAACTCTTTGCAATATGAGGAAGAAGGTGATTCCCACTGAGCGTGAACTGCAGGTAAAGATGGGTAACCAGAGTGGTGGCCTTGATGCCTGTCCTGTACAGGTGGATGGAAGGGGGCAGTGATGGTGCTTTGAACCATTCAGGCTCACTGAACCAAAAGAGAGGAAACAACAGGAAGAAAGAGAAGTTGCAAAAGTGTGGTTTAGACGTTTGACCTTGAGAGATGTGGCATGAACTCTTCTCCTCAGATGTGATTCCTTCCCTGAGCTGTTTCCAGGGTGGTATAGCAGTAAAGCACCCTTCTGGTAAATCTAGATATAAAAGTGCAATGTAGTATTTAATTAGCAGTAAATTATTTTTTTAATATAGTGCTTTTCGTGCATTTTTGCTTTTGCATACTGTAACATTATCACTAAGCGATCACTAAAGGGCTGAGGGGTGGCAAGCATCTCCTGTATTTATGGGAATCATTCTACCTGAACATAGTACCTTAAATAATTAATTCACAATTCACTGTAGATATAAAAACACTTGCAAGTGCCACCAGGCATGCATTGGAAATAGTGCACTGCTTTCCTGGAAAGCTATGGATAAACTCAGTGAAGTTCTGGAAAATGGAAAATTACTGTTAGATGACTTGAAAGAAGTTCCAGTCTTTGTTAGGAAGGTAAATGATGCTAATCATCGTATCTCTGTTGGTATATTTTTACCTGGACTGAATTCCTCTGTAGTTTCTTTGTGGCCTTAAGTTACTCAGGACCGACTGTTTCATTACCTTTCATGTGTGACATCTGTCAAAGGCCAATTTTGCAGTAGAAGATTTATTATTCTTTGTAGTTTATTCTTCTTATGTCCTGTGAGTGGTTTTACTCAAGACACAGCTAGTTAAGCTGATTAAAACTGCTATGTTCAAAGGAACTCAGACCAAATGTTTAACCATTAAGTACCCACAAATATCAAGGGTGGATTTTCCAAGTTTTTTTGTGGGAGTACCAAAAGAGACTCAAAATGTACTGTTCTTAGGAGCCATGAAAACAATTATATCCAGGTCTCCCTCAGGAAGGGGAGGGCTTTCACACAGCCTTCTTGATCCTGCCTTGCCACACAGCAAGTGGGTGATGTCAAGATTTCCTGAAGGTTGATTCTGTTCTTCCTTGCTGCTTTCTCAGAAGGTGACCACAGAAGCAGATGTCACCTGGGTGTAGTCTGCTTGAAATGAGTAGTAATGCCCATGTATAGTTTATTTCCAAATGCTCATGCTGTCAATTATATACTGTTTTCGTCAAGATATACATTTATCTTTCACAGGGTAATCCATGGTAATACTGGGGTTTTGGGTTTCTTTTTTCTTTTTTTTTTTTTTTACATTGAGATCCTTAATTATTTTTGGTGGTTGAAAATAATATCTTTGCTAATACATTACATAAGTTTCAACTGTTTCTGATAGTGCTAACGTAATTGCATTAGACATTGCTTTTACTTAAAATGTGACAAGTTAAAAGTGCGTGGAACACTTTTGGCTCTGTAGAAGAACAACAGTCTGAGCTTTTTCAGTTTTTAAACAACATAAAATGAAAGAACAATAACATTTTAAAATTACAGTTTTAAAATGCTTTTTTAAATGTTATGCCAAATTTATCCAAACCTTATGTAACACTCCAACAAGTCTGTGTAGTCTCAATCAAGTTTAGAAGAACAAAATTGAAAGTAAGTTTTACTGCTGCTATTATTAAGCCAGGAACTATTGTGTTGCCTGTGTCCAGTGCTTATATTTTCCCTTTTTCCACTTATAAATCGTCTTGGTCCAGTACCTGTTGTGTTTCTGCCCAGTGCTGTTTTGACCTGCTTGGATGTGACTACTGCCAGCGTACATAAATAAACAGTTGGCTGAGTGTCTGTCAGTAAATGGAGTTAGCAATGCCTCGGGTGGCCTGTGTGTCATGCATTGCTGTGGATGCTACCAAGAACATGGTGTTTGTTAACTGCTGCATCTGTGGAGGCAGCAGATCTAAAATGGAGGAATATATATTTTTTTTTATTATTTTTTCCCATGGCATAGTGTATTGCTGAGTTGTGGAAGTCATTTGCCCAAGGGCTTGTGGACTCCAGAGCGGGGTCCTCCATAAAGAAGAGACATACATTCATGGCAAATAGGTCTACAGGTGGCTCTCAATTACAGTGAAAAAGACTTAGTGTCTAGCTACTTGTGGTTATCAGAAGCTGGGAGTATAGTAAAGCAGGAGATTAGCTTTAGTCTTTTCCTGGTTCAGAAACTCCTTCCCTTAACTCACTGCAACTGGTTACTGGTAGTAGGTAATGGGGCAGGCAGTCTGATTTATGCAAATCTTATGGTCTCTCTTATGGGCTCTGTGAGTGAGCAGTATCAATAATAATCTAAAATACTCTTTTCCCATTTTACAATAAACATGAATTTAATTTTGATTTTAATTAAACTATTACTTTAGCTTCATATTTACTTCAGCTGTTGTTAGTTAGGCTGGTGGAAGGCATGTCAGTTTTCCACTTCTGACAAGTATTTCAGACTTAGTCTTGAAATTAGTAGTAGTAACAGCGTAAGTGTTTTTGAGCCAGGAAAAGCTTCAAGGTACGTTCAGCTGATCAAACCTGTCAATTTCATTGTTTTACCAACTGCTCTTATAGTCTTTCCAGAACTTGGACTAATTTTAGAGCTTAGAGATGAATTAGCAATTCACAGGCAAGCTCACCAGATGCTGTTGACACATGTGAATAAAACAGCAATACAGTCAGTTTCAAAACAAGTTTTGAAGATCATCTTGTCCCTTCAGTATTAAAGACTAAGCTAAACAAGAAAAGTACTATATTCGTTCACCCCTTGTCATTATCAAATTAGCAAAGCTGAGGGTATAGACGTAATACTTTAAAAGAGTTTTATTGGTATAGGTCACAGTCCCCATAATTTAGCAAACAAATTATGTAATTCTGATAGGTGATTTCATCTGGCTGCTTGTAGTGAAGGTTTCCCAGTGCTGCACTCTGTTATTTACAAATTATACAGCTTATTTCCATGCGTTTTGTGAGTCCATCAGATGAATGTTCTGCAGAAGGTGAAGACATATTTTTTATGGAAAATGATGTACGCCTTTTTGCAAGCCCATAAATCTCTTTTAAAATAAGCTACTGTCCCAGCCACTACAAAGTGTTTTTTTCTTGCGTCTTCAGTGTAAGACAGGGAGTAATGCAGAGGGCAAGAATGCATAGCACAAAGGGTCCATCTCATGTAGGTAAAGCTCAGATCCGAATACAGTCATGTTCATTCTTTTTTAGTTGGGTTTTTTTTTTTCCCTCCTGCCAGAGATACACTGTGAGTTTGTTTTGTTTTGTTTTTTTAAGTCATACACAGAAACATCCTAAACAAAGGAGAGGTTAGAAAGCCAGCTACCCAAGTTTCTGATTCTTGAACTGTCCCATAGTGTGTTTTATCATTAGGATGTTCCTCTCTGGAGAAAAGGAATCTGAAACAGAAGTGTGAATCCCATTGGGATGAAGAGATGAGTGAGATTTTTTTTTCCTACAACCTACAGAAAAGCTATTTAAAAGACAGCAGCTACGCCTAGCATTTTTTTGAATCAAAGTGCCCATGCTTGAGCAGGATCCATTGCCAGCTGTTACATATATAACAATGATTGGCAGTGAAAACTGAACTGTGATTTGGCAGATCCATATTGTATGAAGTATATGTTAGTTGGGTTTTGTGCTCTTGTTTTGCTACTGGAATGGCCACAGGGACTGTTGTCATAAGTAGAGGAGACAGGGATAGAATCCGGTCAGCCAGCAAGAGGTTTGTTAAATAGCAAAACTGGGATAAAGTACTACAAAATCTGACTAGAAAAGTTATTCTCAGTTAAATCTGAGATTTCAACTAATGTTAAAATTTCCACTGTTACTTTGATTAATCTTCCATCATTGTTTTCTGATTCTTTTTCAATGCTGCAAACCTTCCCCCTTCTATGTATTTTATAGTGGATTATTTCCTCCAGCATTAGATGATGCCTGTTCCTAAAATATTTGCCTGAGAGCTTTTGCTTCTCCATTGGGAGGAGACATCAAAGAGTTATCATCTAATTGATTTTGTGTTTTGTCTTTTTCTTCCATGAAAAATTAGGTCATCACAACACAGGATAAGGAAAAAAAAAATTAAAATGAGTTAAGACGTAGCCTATAGCTTCTCCAAGACCTATTCATATCCACTGTAAACATTTTATTAGGGTTTTCCCTTAAAAGATGTTTGCTTAATACGAATGTTAGAGTTTTGGTTTTGGTGGGATTTTGGGGGGGGTTTGTTTTTTTGGTTTTTTACTGAAAGTGTCAAGAGATTTTAACTTTGAAATACAGTGACATAGGTCACTAGAATATAGAGATTGAATAAATGGGAAGCTTTGAAACCCCCTCAAGATTTATGGTTAGGCAGGCTCCCTTCTTTTGGAGTTAAGGCTGAAAAACTAACAACTTAACTGCAAGCATACGGATTCCCTGTGCTGCCATTTCAAATCATGCTTAACTCAAACAAATTAGTCAATCTCTGAAAACTGAGATGGGCAGATCTTCAGTTATAGAATCATAGAATCATAGAATGGTTAGGGTTGGAAGGGACCTTCAAAGGTCATCTAGTCCAACCCCCCTGCAAGGAGCAGGGACATCCCTGACTAGGTCAGGTTGGTCAGAGCCTCATCCAGCCTGGCCTTGAACGTTTCCAGGGATGGGGCCTCCACCACCTTTCTGGGCAACCTGGGCCAGTGTTCTATAACCCGCATCGTAAAAAATTTTTTCCTAATTTCTAATCTAAATCTACCCCCCTCTATTTTAAAACCATTACCTCTCGTCCTATCGCAACAGGCCCTACTAAACAGCCTTTCCCCATCTTTCTTGTAGGCCCCCTTGAGGTACTGGAAGACCGCTATCAGGTCTCCCCGGAGCCTCCTCTTCTGCAGGCTGAACAGCCCCAACTCTCTCAGCCTGTCCTCATAAGAGAGGTGCTCCAGCCCTTTTATCATCTTCGTGGCCCTCCTCTGGACCTTCTCCAACTGGTCCATGTCCTTCTTGTGTTGGGGGCTCCAGAGCTGGACACAGTACTCCAGGTGGGGTCTCACCAGGGCAGAGTAGAGGGGAAGAATCACCTCCCTCGACCTGCTGGCCACGCTCCTCTTGATGCAGCCCAGGATGCGGTTGGCCTTCTGGGCCACAAGGGCGCATTGCCGGCTCATGTTAAGCTTCTCATCCACCAGCACTCCCAAGTCCTTCTCCTCAGGGCTGCTCTCAATCCATTCCCCGCCCAGCCTGTATTTGTGCCTGGGGTTGCCATGACCCAGGTGCAGGACCTTGCACTTGGCCTGGTTGAACTTCATGAAGTTGGCACGGGCCCACCTCTCCAGCCTGTCAAGGTCCCTCTGGATGGCATCCCTCCCTTCCAGCGTGTCGACGGCACCACACAACTTGCTGTCGTCGGCGAACTTGCTGAGGGTGCACTCTATCCCACTGTCCATGTCGCCGACAAAGGTGTTGAACAGGGCCGGGTCCAGCACGGACCCCTGAGGGACGCCACTCATGACCGGTCTCCACTTGGACATTGAGCTGTTGACCACCACTCTCTGAGTGCGGCCATCCAGCCAACTCCTTATCCACCAAGTGGTCCGTCCATCAAACCCATGTCTCTCTAGTTTAGAGAGAAGGATGTCGTGCGGGACAGTGTCAAAAGCTTTGCACAAGTCCAGGTAGATGATGTCAGTTGCTCGTCCCTTGTCCACCGATGCCGTCACCCTGTCATAGAAGGCCACCAAATTGGTCAGGCACGATCTGCCCTTGGTGAAGCCATGTTGGCTGTCACCAACCACCTCCTTGCTCTCCATGTGCCTTAGCATGGTTTCCAGGAGAATCTGCTCCATGACCTTGCCAGGCACAGAGGTGAGGCTGACCAGCCTGTAGTTACCTGGGTCTTCCTTATTCCCCTTTTTAAAAATGGGGGTTATGTTCCCCCTCTTCCAGTCATCAGGGACCTCACCAGACCGCCACGACTTCTCAAATGTGATGGCCAGTGGCTTGGCAACTTCATCCACCAGCTCCCTCAGGACCCGCAGATGGATCTCATCAGGACCCATGGACTTGTGCACCTTCAGGTTCCTCAGATGATCCCAAACCTGCTCTTCGAGTACAATGGGCGGTTCTTCATCCTTGCAGTCCCTGCTTGCACCTTCTACAGCTTGGGCGGTGGGACAGGAACTCTTGTTGGTGAAGACTGAGGCAAAAAAGTCATTGAGAACCTCAGCCTTCTCCATGTCCTGGGTAACCAGGACACCAGTTCCCTTCTGGAGGGGGCCTACATTTACCCTGGACTTTCTTTTGTCCCCTACGTACCTATAAAAGCTCTTCCTGTTGCATTTTATATCCCTGGCCAGATTCAGTTCTGCCAGGGCTTTGGCCTTCCTTACCTTATCCCTGGCCACTCGCGCAGCCTCTTTGTAGTCCTCCCAGGCTACCTGTCCCCACTTCCACCCTCTATAGGCTTCCTTTTTCACTTTCAGTTGGTCCAGGAGCTCCTTGCTCATCCACGCCAGCCTCCTGGCCTTTTTGGCCGACTTGTTTTTCATCGGGATGCACCTCTGCTGAGCTTGGAGGAGGTGCTCCTTGAATATGGACCAACTTTCCTGGGCCCCTCTTCCCTCCAGGGCCGCCTCCCATGGCACTTTGCTCATCAGGTCCCTGAAGAGGCCGAAGTCCGCCTTCCTTAAGTCTAGGGCAGAGAGCTTGCCGTGTATTTTCCTTGCTGCCCCGTGGATCTTGAACTCCACCATGTCATGGTCGCTGCAGCCAAGGCTGTCCTTTAGTTTCACATCCCCCACCAGCCCCTCCCTGTTGGTGAGCACAAGGTCGAGCATGGCACCCCTCCTTGTCAGCTCCTCTATCGCCTGCAGGAGGAAGTTGTCATCCACGCATTCCAGGAACCTCCTGGACTGCCTGTGCCCTGCCGTGTTGTCTCTCCAACATTTGTCAGGATGGTTGAAGTCCCCCATGAGGACCAGGGCCTGTGACCGTGAGGCTGCTCCTATCTGCCTATAGAGCGCTTTGTCTGCTCTGTCCTCCTGGCCAGGCGGCCTGTAACAGACCCCTACCGTGACGTCCCCTGTCCGTCCCCATCCTCTAATCTTGACCCATAAGCTCTCTGTCAGCTCCTCCTCCATCCCCAGGTGGAGCTCCACACACTCCAGCCGGTTGCTGATGTAGAGAGCGACACCCCCTCCTCGTCTCCCCTTCCTGTCTTTTCTAAAAAGCCTATACCCCTCCATGTTGACGCTCCAGTCGTATGCGTCATCCCACCACGTCTCCGTGATGCCAATGAGGTCGTAGCCCTGCTCGTGTGCAAGCATCTCCAGCTCTTCCTGTTTATTCCCCATGCTGCGTGCATTGGTATAGAGACACTTCAGCTGGGCCCCCGACAAAGCTGACTTGCTGGCTGGAGCGACAGGGGTGCTATTGGACCGCAGTTTAGCTTTATTTGCACTTATCTGTGATCCTTCCTCAGCTTCTGGACCCTCGGTGCTGGCACTGGCGCCATGCTGACAGCAGTGGGCTGAACTGTGCTCCCCCTCCCCCAGCAACACTAGTTTAAAGCCCTCTGAACTCTTTTGTTGAAAGTGGATCTATATGATTTTATATTGCTACGTGAATAAAAGAGAGGTCAGAATTCTGATAATTTTATACATCTGTCAATTACAATTCCCAGTGAAATCAATTGGATTTCCACATAAAAAGGTGAAGAGAAAGGGGATTTCAGCATTTCAGCGATATGGTTCAAATCCATAATCTTGTAATTATTTGTTTGTTAGTTATCAAAATGTGTTTAAGTTTGCAGCAAAACTGAATACAGAAATAGGGCCACACAGTGAAAAGAGGGAAAAAAATGCCTGCCTGCAATTAATAATGATACTTCAATTGCAAGACAGTACTGTTAAAATAGCATTTCTAGTGAAAGAATCACCATAAATTTTAGGATCTTGTGAGATTACTTATCTGATAATTGTTTTAGAAGGAAATTGTGAAATCTTCTGCATGTTCTTTATGGTAAAATCCAAGCCCTTTTATCATCACTTAGAGGGCCTTCTTCATGTTTCCAGTGATTCTCTCTCTCTAGAAACATTCAAGGCCAGGTTGGATGAGGCTCTGAGCAACCTGATCTGGTTGGAGATGTCCCTGCTCCTTGCAGGGGAGTTGGACTGGATGACCTTTAAAGGTCCCTTCCAACCCTAACTAGTCTGTGATTCTATGAATAAAGACATTTGGCTATTAATCCCATTATTGCATCCACTTGCAAACTGTAATAGATTGGTTGGCAAACTAAAAGCCCAGTTAATATTTCCCAATCTATATCATTAATAGATTTTTTTTTTTACATTGTGCGGATCAAAAATGCCAACCTTCATAAATGTAAAACAGCCAATTCCTGAGTTAGAGTGGATGTTAAATACTGAAGCCAGCACAATTCCATGTCACCTGTTTCTCAGCAGCCAAGTAATTCAGTAATATTTTCAAGATGAGTTAATTATCCTGCTACTTAGCACAGAATTCATAATCCTAGACTACACAGTCTCTGTTGCTGCTATGCAGCCAGGATCATAGCATACACTAAAATTCATTCCGATCTCTAGAATATTTCTTATGGATCTTCCCATTCAGGTAACTCATTTTATCCAGATTTCAGAGTACAAAAGATAGATCTGAGTTTTGTGCTGCACCTCATGATGTTTGTTATATTGCAATTCATATAGTCTAACTACTCCTATAGGTTTGTAGAACCTTACATTACAGTACAAAACAGAGATAAATTGAATGGATGTAATTTACTACTGTTTTGTGTTTGCTTTTAAGTAACAGTAACTGGTTTATTCCAAAACATGGCGATAGATAATCGATTGTGGTGAGAAGTTGGTTGCATTAGCTTTTTCAGTAAAATTCACTTTTTAGTGAGTTCCGGCTGCCTTTGTTGTTTATCGTGTGGTAGTTGGCAGGATTCAGTCACAAGATGTTTCTACTTGACTTGCCACCTTTTACAGGTGAAAGGAAGCAAACAGTTATTCCATCGCTTAGACTAGCAAAAGCTAAAGGATTTATCTCCCACCATAAAGAGGCTGGAAAGTGGTAGCAACACTGCTGGTAGCTGGGAAGAAGAAAGATTCCCACACCTTTGCTGTCTTACATTGACTGCACCATGAACCTAGTGCTCTGGGTGAGACAGTCAGCCCTCTTCATCCTACCTGCTTCCTTCCCCAACTCATCAGACTTCATCTCTGCAACAGAAGTGCACCTTCAAGGAACAGGATAGAGTGGTCAGTGGGAATGATATGTGGATACTTGCGTGGGAATCATCCCATGCTGGCATCAAAGGAAACACAGTAGAGCTTTCTGGGAAAGCCACTGCTCCTTGGCTATGGGAAGAGCAAGGATGGGCCTCGAGTTTACAACTCTGCAAAGAGGAAAATTGTCTAGCAAAGAAGGACGTTGTTTCCACACAGTGGAAGGCAAGCCTTGGCAGCCGTTGCATGCTAAGCATCTGTATGTAGGATCTACAAATGAGCAAAACATCTACTGTTGTCAGTGAAATCTACATGACACAGTTAGTAATGTCTGGAGAAAGACTTGAGTCACTGTAAAGCTTTGTCATGCTTGACTATCTTGTGGTTGTGCTTGACCAACATGATAAAATTCTATGATTAAATGACTGGCTTTTTACGCAAGGGAAGAGCAATGGATATTGTCTGCTTGGACTTCAGTAAGGCCTTTGACACTGTCTCCCATAAGATCCTTAGTGAGAATATTGATCTGTAGGCTGGATGAGCAGATAGTGAAGTGGATTAAAAACTGGCTGAACAGCTGGGCTCAGATGATGGTGATCAGCTGCACAAAGTCTAGTTGTAGGCCAGAAATTAGTGGTGTACCCCACTGGTCAGTACCGGGTCTAATCCTGTTTAACTTCTTCATTAGTGGGTGATGTGCCAGAGCATACCCTTAGCAAGTTTGCTAATGACAGAAAAGTGGAAGAAGTGTCTGATACACCAGAGGATCATGCTGCCATCCAGAGGGACCTCAATAAGCAGGAGAAATGATCTGACAGGAACCTCATGAAGTTCAACAAAGGGAAGTGCAATGTCCTGCACCTGGGGAGTAACAGCCCTGAGCACCAGCATATTCTGTGGCCCACCCAGCTGGAAAGCAACTAGGCAGAGAAGGACCAAGGAGCTCCGGTGGACACTGAGTTGAACATGAGACACTATACCCTTGTGGCAGAAAGAAGGCTACTCATATCCTGACCTGCCTTAGAAGAGGTGTTGCCAGCAGGTCCGAGGGAAGTGCCCCTCTACTTAGCATTGGTAAGACCACATCTGGAATACTGTGTCCAGTTCTGAGCTCCTCAATACAAGAGACACATGAACATACAAAGTCCAACAAAGGGCCACAAAGATGGTGAAAGGACTGGAGCATTTCTCCTGTGAGAAAAGGCTGCGTGAGCTGGGACTCTTTAGCCTGGAGAAGAGCAGGCTTGGGGGGCTCTTAGCAACATATATAAGGTATATGATGGAGTCAAGTTGCTTGCAGTGGTGCCCAGTGACAGGATAAGAGGCAATGGCCACAAAGTGAAAGCCAGGAGGTTCCTTGTGGACATAAGGTAGGGCTTTTTACTGTGAGGTGAGCAAGCACTGGCAGAGGTTGCCCAGCAAGGTGCTGGAGTCTCCATGCTTGGAGACAGTCAGAAGCCATCTGGACATGGTCATGGGCAGGTGGCTCTAGGTAGCCTTGCTTGAGCAGAAGAGTTGGCCGGATTTCTTCCAGAGGTCCCTTCCAACCTCAGCCTTAACCATTCATTGATTCTGTGAAAGCAGAAATGTTAGTTGACAGTCTAGTTTCTAAGCGCTGCTCTCTGTTTTGACATATTTCAATTGTCAGTAATAGGAGCTTAGACACCTACATGTAGACGATTAAATATAGGTATGTTCTTGAACTGTATAAAACCCAGATTGTCTTGTTTTAGGATAAAGATTATCACAAGTATCTCATGTATTTTTTTAATGGATGTTACTTGAGCTGGTTAGCTTTTCTCTAGCTCTTATGTCATTTTCTCCAGTTTGTTGAAATTGCTCCAGTTGTTTCTGACAAATGAATAGAAATTTATGTTAACATTTGTAATCTCCATGTAATCTCCCAAAATTATTCCTGAGAAGGACCTCCTAACTATTTGATACTTCTCTTTCTATAAAACTTACAGCTCCTTCTCTAAGATCTATGGTCATGGTAATCAGTTCTAGCCAATTGCTGTGCCCCGCTGCTCAGGCCTATGTAAGACAAGGTTATGCCATCTTTTATAGTGTGTGCATGACTTCAGATACTGCCCTTATTTTATTTTTGTGTTGTTTTTTTTTTTTAATTCACTACCTTCCTGTTAAAAATTTATTTCAAAATCTTAGCTTTCATTTAAAAAAAGTCTCTAGTCTAGATGATGCAGAAATAAGTTAAAAATAAAGACCTTGAAGATTTAATACTAAGGAATGAATAACAAGAGTAAAAAGTAATTCTTAAAAATGCAATATTTTTGAAATATTTTCATGACATGCCTTTCACTGGAGTCTGCAGGATGCCTCCAGGTGCTTGGAATTGAGTGTGTTAGCTCTGTAGATTTACAGGGGTTTATTCACAAAAAAAAAGTGTGAATAAATTAATGTCAGAACACAAATATTAAATGATAGAGGGCAAGAGAAGGTGTTAGTTCTGAGACAGTGGTACTTTCCAAGGCCCTCCCTAGGATGCAGTTAGGTTAAGTAGAAAATCTGCAAGCAGAAGTTGCCCACAAGAAAAGGCAAATAAGTGTTTGTTGTCATCACAATTTGTAAATGTTATACAATCATTCACCACCATCAGAAATGCATGATAAATTTTGTGCCTTATTTCATATACTCCAGAGATGCTGGAGAGGTAGATTGTAACTTTTCCTGACATTTCTTTTTTTTCAGTCTCACTTATTTTTTTCATATGTAACAGGAGTCCTGATAATTTTGAAGTGAGTCATATGGTGGTTTTACATCCTACTTGCTTGGATATTTACTATGCATTTGTGTGTAAGATTTCTGATAAAAAAAGCTGATCATGTTTTTTTCTGCTGCGATGCCTTGCAGGTTTGGTAGGTTCATCATCATCTCGTACTGCACACAACTCCTTTTTCTTTTATGGAGGGAATGGAAATTACCTGGTTTGAAATGCAGGGTGAAAAATGACACTACTGGAAATATTTTCATGAAGAAATAAAAGTTGTGATACCTTTAGGACTGCACATTTGCCTCCTTTCAAAAAAAGATAGCACCTTCAGTAACTGACTGAGTTCTTCAAAACTGGCCTAAAAATTGTCTGCCTCTGTCCAGGTCTGAAGGCACTGTTATGCCACAGGCCAAAGCTAAAACCCTGTCATGAACCACTCAGCTGCGGAATAGAGCTCCAAAATATGGGAAAGTAACAGCTGTAACAAAACATAATGTCATTAGAGCAATCTGTGTGCAAGGAGAGGAATTCCTGATATTATTTTTTTTTATGTTTTCCCTCTGTATTAGCTGCTTTAAAGCAAGTAAATGTTTCTTGAGATGACCTTGCTTTACTAATATCTGTGGTCTGTAACAAGCTACAGTATTACAACTGTAAGTAAGGCTTTCAGTTTTTATTTTAGCATATTAAGCAAGTAGTTCAGTGCCCACTTAAGTGGCAGGCTTGGCGGGCTTCAGGATGGTTCAAACAGAAAGGCTTGTCACATTAGAAATATTTCATGTAAGCCTGGCCAAGTCTGAGGGAATGTCAGATTTACAAGCAGGCTTTTCCAAAACATGCGGTTAACAAGCTGGAGAGGAAGGAAAAACCTTCTGAACTGCGTAATCTTCATTGTTATTTGTAGCTGTAACAGATTAGAAAATAATACTTGAATTAATAGGCGTTATTTTAACTGAGACTGTCGTTTTAATAACTAACTCCATCAGATGGAGAAAGACATTCCAAAGCTGGAAACTTTCTTTTTTGTAGTCAAGTCTGCTTTCATGGCTTTTCCCTTGATGTTGGATTAGAGAGCAAAGTTTAAAAATGAAAGAGAACCTCAAGCCAGATTTTTAAATCCAGAGATAGGCAACAAATTTAAGTGCCCTGATTTCTGAAATGCTGAGCCTTTGGCAACTTTCATTTACTTTAAAGGGAGCTGCCAGGGGCTCAGCACCAGAAAATAAGGTCAGTTATTGAGGCATTTCACTAAAGACTGGTGATCCAGGGACAGGAGATCCATAACCAGAGCATAGCATGATTGTGCCCCTTTGGGAGGAGAGAAGATCCTGAACAGAAAAGCAGAGGCACATGATCATTGTTACTGAGCAGTAAGTGCACTATCCCCAGGAGAAAGGGAGGTATCTCTATTTTACCAAACGTGAACACTGGCTTTTGTTTTCTTTTTTTTTTTTTGGGGGGGGGGGGGCAAACAAAAAAAAAAACAAACAAAAAAAACCAACCAACCAACCAAAAAACCCACAAAGAACAAAACACTGTAACAAAATGGGGGGAATTTTAGGGAATAGCCTGATTTGAAAAGTCAAAACTTCAGACCTCTGTGTCACAGCTTTTGCTTCTGCTGGCTTGTCTGCCTCTGAAGGGTGATACAACCCCCTCCTTTTTCTCTTTTTTACCACATTCAGGTAGAAATGCTGCAGTTAGGTTCAGTCCTGGCAAGAGCATGTATGTGGGATCAGGAGGTTCCATTAAAAGCAGTTTTTCCCTCTCTCTTAGCCATCTCCTCAGGCTGAGTATAGCGGTACCATGATATGTGTTGTTTGGGATATTAAAAATGTTGAAAGAAGAGAAATAAAAAAAAAGAATTTCCAGCATTTCTGTCAAGTTGCATTACTCTGACCTTTCATTTCCTTTTGAGCTCCAGCATGTATTTTTTTTAATCAGATTTTGCCTCTTAATTTTGAATCTTCTGCATGTCCCCTGCACAAAGCTATCCCGTGGTACAAGCTGTGCTAGCACTCACATTAAAAACACTAATTTTCTAGGATTCTTTACTGAGCTGTTAAGATTTGCTCTAGGCAGACATGTGCCTCGGGGCTGAGATGCAGAAGGAGACTTGTGCAGTCTCCAAGGCCATTTTATGACATCATTTCTGTGCTCCTAAAGTGGCAGTTCCAACCTGAAAATTTTCATTTTTTGTGTTCTGCTCTGCTGAAACTTGACGGATTTGTGTCTAGCTGCTCCAGGGATTCAAAAGGGCTTTATGTCGATGAGCACCAGCTAGCTCAGTGAAACCAAACTGGACCTTTTTTCCCCTCAAAGCATACTGGTGTGCATTATAATCACATGGCTTATACCCACGCACTTTTTGAGCCGCGCACCAGTGTACATAGCTCAGATGTCCGCAGTGGCCTGCTTTAAAGGCCCTGATTTTTGTAAGTGGGCCTGCCAACAGATACACGTTTCCCCCAGAAAATGATTTATGAATTTGCTGGAGTCTTCTCTACACAACGTTTGCTTGCAGCCAGAGATAAGATTTGGGTATGTGCAAAAAGCTAACAGTTTGGGAAATGGAAAATCCTCCAGACAAACGTAAAAAAAAACGGACACTGCTAGAAAGATGAATATAATGAAAGTAAGTGATTGAGAAGGTTTTTGATTTAGTATCCCTTTGGTTTGTTTTGATAGTCTTCAGTCTAAGGCTGTGTTTTAACGCTCTTGGACTGAGTACTCTCGAATGCACTGCAGTAATGAGCAAGAGCTTCTAGACAATCCCGAGGGAGTTTTACAGGAGCTGCAGAGCAGAGGGCTGTAGGAGCCATTCCCTTACATACTCCAGGATTAATTGCGGTGGGAACTTTGTGAGAAGGTTGTATGGGGAGAAGCAATGTAGGTTTAGTACTGTGACATTCCTGCTTCTCCCAGTGAACAGCTTACAAAGCCAAAATAGGATGAAAATGACCTTTTTTTGTCCTTTTGATAATTATGAATTATCACATTCATAAATTTTAAGAATTGATCACATAAACAGTTTGATAATTATAAATTATCAAAATTATATGTATTGGTCCTTAAACTGATATAATAACATGGTGCATAGTCAGACTGTATGTGGTGTGGTAATTCACAGTTGTATCATTATTCATTCATCTTCACGGAGACTAGCATGACTGCATTTACAAAAGAAAGAAAGAAAGAATCCAGTGATGTTTCCTGAAGAGGTGACACAGTGGAACAAGATCCCTGTCTGAAGTCTAGTGAGCTTGCACAGAAATTAGGGCAGTGGTTGTGACTTTTCTCTTTTTCTCAGAGCTGAGTAAAATACCAGGGTTATGACTCCCGGGAGGGAAGAACTTGAAAGAGTAAGAGAATCTGTGAGTTTAATTTATGTAGTGTCCAGACACAATTGGAGAAGATGCTGAAGGTATACACAAAGGATAGACAGTTGAGAACTGAAGAAGTTAGTCAACTATGCTGGTTTAGCTGACCTGCTTTAGGGTGGACAGTGGCCTCTGAGTGTTCTCCAGGTCCTAAATGAGGCACCGTTAGTGCCTTATTTACGCACCAGCTGTTAGTTCTGGTCAACATGCTATCCCTGTTGCCTATAGGAAGAGCTTTGCTTCTTTCTTGCAAAGTAAATCACGCATCATGTGCAACTAACTCATTTCTTACATTCTGTCAGATCACCTGTGCCAAGCACAACACAGATGTAGAAAATTGTGTTGTAAAGCATAGCTGCAGGTATGTAGTCCAACTTCTTTCTCAAAGCAGGGCTAACTTCAAAGTTAGGCCAGACTATTGATGGCCTTTCTTCAGTAGTTTTGAAAATTTCAAAGGATGTCAATTTCATAGACTTTCTGCACAACATATTGCAATTCTGAACCACTCTTATTGTGAACCACTCTTACTTTTCATTACACTCATTTAGAATTCCTTCAGTTCTTCCCCAAAGCAAGGAGTACCTCAGAAACAGATTATTCCAAGTCACAAACAATATTTCTGATCTCCTTACATATTAGAGGAATGTACTTTTATGACATACAATTTGCAGTAAGACCACAAATTTTTGTAGCTTTCCAAATCCAGTCTGAACACAAATTTTCTATGAATATGAATTCTAACAATCATTTTTTAAGCTGACCATGTTATGTTTAATGTTAAAACCTCAATGGCAATCTACTGAATCTGATTTTGTTTGTTTGTTTGTTTGTTTGTTTTAAACCACTGATCTTTGAAAATCAAATATGGAAACATGTAAAAATGTAACCTTAATAAATCAGTCTTGTGTTGTTTTTATTCAAATTACAGTGATTTGATGGCAATTTTGTATAGCAGATGTTGTTTGGAAGGCATACAAGGAGTACTAGTATTGATATTCTGTTACATTTGTAGATCATCGACTACTAAAGCATAGCTGTAAACAATTTGTCATTTTCAAAATTGCTTCAACAAATTTTAGTTTCTAAGCCTACAGACAAAAAAAATGTAGTTATATGGATTTTTATGTCAATTATAGCACTTAATTTTTACTGATCTTGTACTCTTTGGGAAAAATTATCTTTCAGTGAAAGTTTAAGATGGATAAAGATGTCCACAAAATATTTTACAGTATAAAAAAATTCTTTTTGGGATAATTTGAGATATGTTGTTAGTGATCCCTCTAAAGACAGATTTGTGTTAATTGTGACAACGTGAATAAGAGCGCACAGGAAACAGATAGCTATTACATACAAATTCAGCAAAATAAATATGTGTTATATGCTGCCACCTTATGGTAGCACAAGCGATGTAGGTCTTGGTGTGGTAGTGTAAACTGTACAGGGAAAATTATCAGAAAAATAGGCAATATCTTTCCTGTCAATAAGCTTGTACAAAGTCAAATTAATTTCTTTAGTAATAAGAGTTTAACTGGAAAATATAGTTGTAATTTTCTAAAATTTCACTCAAAATGATTGTAATTTCTTTTGAAAACATTGTTAATTAGTGATGTCTGAAAGGACATACTTATTGGAGATTTAGATATTCCTGGAAGGCTTGGATAAATAGCTAGTGAAGTAATGTCTTTGGTATTATATTTAAAAAATGTTGGCATTCTGTCCGTTTCTCTGGGTAGAAACGTAATCATGTTTATTATAGCCAACTAATACCGAAATATATCTATTTTAATGAATATTTTCAAAAGTCACTTCATGAGCAGTGAAATAATATGTTTCTTCCACAAAACATTTATGTAAATAGTGTACATGTGGCTGTAGGATGGCATGACTGTCAGACCTACATGTATTCAGGAAACGCTTAGAAGAGAAATCCATACAAGACTGTTAAACTTGAAGTGACTGCCTTTGCTTAAGATGTCCATGAACAACACGTTGCTAGAAACTGAGAGAGAATATAAGGCTATTGTAATCACACAGATATGTTTGCCTTGTCCTTATACTCTTTCCTGAGCACCTGCCTTTGGCCCTGGTCAGATGGATCTTTGCTCTGATCAGGTTTAGCCATTCCTATGTTCACTGGTAGAAAAGCAGTTAATTATTATCTCCGTTCTTAATATGAATGAGTATTGCAGATCAGATCCCAGACTAAATGCGTTGGAAGAACAATGGGTGTACACCCTTTTGCTATTTACTGCTATCTGAAGTATTTAGCAACAGCTTCAAGTGTATTTACAGCACAAGGACAAACAAACAGAATATCTTTTCATGCAAAATATTCCTCTGCTAAGCAATTTTCTGTTTGTTTATTTTGTACTTTCAGCTACATAAAATACAAAGCACAAGTGCTTAGTTGATGAAGGTGTCAGACTGAAAACGTATAAGTTTATGTTTAAGTGAATCTGAATCTGTGTTCTAGACCCCAGCTGGAAATGGATTTCAAATTGACAAGCATAACAGCTGATCGTGTGTGAACTGCTTTGAAATGGCCGACTTCAGATGGTCTCGACAACCTCTAAACTCTTAAATAGGCTAGATAAAAACAGAGATTCCAAACTGTGCAGAGCTTTATACTGTAAGTTGTCTTATAGCAATTTTAAAATCAATTTGGTGTTGAACAGGAAGCCAGTGTAATTCTCTCAGAACTCAAGTTTCATACTGAGACCTCCTTGTGCATGCTAAATCACAGCATCTGTATTTTGTTTCCTTAGGAAGAAGTTGCATTTAGCAGAAATATTCAGAAAGTCATGCAGCAATCCAATTCTATATGCTAAGATACTGAGGCAACATATGGTAGCATACGCAGTAATGGCATTTTGTGAGCTGTAGCTCAGTAAACTAAATATGGTCTTGAAGTTTCAAGGTCAGATTCTTGAATCTGTTATGTACATAGTGTGTCACTTTAAGGTAGTACTTCCTGTGTGAAAAGTCTAACTCATTATCATTGGTTTCTTTGTATATTTCTGTCCTTCAGGAGAGAAAAAAAAAAAAAAAAGCTTACATTTTCTGTAAATTAAATGTAAATCTCAAAAAGCCATTTCTAGATCCCATTAGAGATCCAAAATATGGCTACTGCTAGCCTGCTGATCAAAAAAAAAGACAAACTAAGAAAAATATGTAAAATTGCATTATGAAATGTGTTACTTGACTGAGACAATTTATGTAATTTACCACCATTTCAGTGCAATTCATTATAGCTGTATTTTGACATTTTTCCTTGGCTCCATTCAGGATGCTTAGTTTCAGCTGACTGAAGGTGGAATATACTGTTCCACTGACAAGCATCTCAGCCTTGCTTAAATGAGACTTTGTAATAAGGACATATCATACTGGTGAAATAATAAAAAAAAATAATTAGTGCATTACTGAATAAGCATCTGATCTTTTTTTTTTTGCTTCTATCTCCCTTTTGCTGTTCAGATTAAACCTGCTGTAATAAGTTCCTCATCAAATTGTGGAGCCACCTTCAATTACTTTTTGTAGCAAAAGCACTCCTTGAAACTTCTTATTGTTCAGAAAAATTGATACTACTTTTTGATCAAATTCCTTTGTGCCTTTTTTTTTCCAGTCTTCTTAAGCACACTGAATGGCACTAGAAAAGCTGAAGCATCTGAAGTAAGTTATGAACATTCAGTGTGATCCTGGGATCTTATATGCTTCTTTTTTTCAAAGTTGTTCATAAGTTTAGAACTTATGTATTACACTGCAAAATGACTACAGCAATTCTCGTGTTGTGTTTCAGAAGGCATATGCATGGTTTTAAATGGTATTTAGTGCAGTAAAGACACAGTATTTTTCAAATTTTTTTCTAATCTTAGGCTAAATAGTTCAAGTAAAAATCAAAAGTAGCAAACGTGCACAGTCATTAAAAGTCAGTATTAGTTCCTTTTTTAATGAGTTAATATCAGTGGATTGTTTAGACTCCTCCCTTTGGTTTTGCTCATTCTTCACTGAAAATCTGGTCATTGACAGTTGTGTTTAAATCTCCTTTCAGGAGTAGGTGAAGAGTTTCATATATTTATTTAAACTACTCATAGTATACTATAGATGATTTGCGTGGCATAAAGGAACATTGAAATATTCTAAAAATACTGAAATTTTTGTGGCAGTTGTGGAGGATGAGAGGGGAAGGATGACATTTTTGCTTGAGCATCTGTTGATTTTAGCCTGTCCTGGTTCTGGCTAGGCAGGAGTTAGTCTTCATCTGAGCTGGGGGAGGAATTGGATCTGGTAGCACCTGTGGCTGGGGGACACAGCTGGGATAGGTCACTAGCAGCTGGGATAGTTTACCCAAATTGACCAAAGGGCCATTCCACACCATGTGCTGTCATGCTTTGTATATAAAGTAGGGACTGTGCTGAGTGGAGGTTCCTGCTACTTGGGAGTGTGTTGGGCATCAGGATCCCCCATGAGCTATTGTACTGTAAATTATATGCTTAAGTATTTTCTGTTACTGTTTTTTTGTGGGGTTCATTTCTGTTTTCTTTTCTTCTATTCTTCTCTTAAACTCTTTTATCTCAACCCACAAGTTTTGCCTTCTTTTCTTCACCAATTACATTGTGAACAGGGTGGGTGGAGGGGGCGCAGTGAGGAGGGAGTGAGCGACTGTGTGGTATTTTAGGTGCTGAGTGGGGCTAAACCATGACATAGCCTTTTCCTGAAATGCTAGATTTTAGCTGAAGCTAGAGTTGAAATGAAGGAATTAAAATTATTGTATTGTCTATGTTTTAAATTACAGCGGTAGATGAACTGTATCACTTCAGGTTGGTAAAATAGATAGAAGCACTTAAAAGCAGAAATAGGATAGAAATATTATTTAAGTTAAAGTTTTATTGGCCATAGTATGGTACTCTTAATGATACTGAAAGAAAATGCTAATTACAAGGTTGAAATGACAGTGTACCATCTGGTAGTTTGAAAGACACTATCCTTTTTCCATTTTAGCATTAGATTATGGATGCAATTCTCAAATCTTGCTTCAGCCCGCACACTCAGTCTTGACTTATGTGCTTTCTTTCAGCCAAAGCATGCAAATTCTCCAGCAGCTTATATGAAACAGAAGTATGTGTTTTATAGCATCCATTTCTCTGTGTTGAGGCCCTGATAGTTACAGGTTCTCAAGTTAGATGTAAACTAAAGTTGTATTTTGCTGTAGAAAAAGCTGCAATTCTGGGATATTGTATTTAGAAAATAGTTGTGTTCTTTGTAAATCTGTGAGCCACAGCATTCTGTTAATGGCAAGTACTATGAGGTACTGTTGATGGCAAATAAAAGATTTCAGTTTATTAGAATTGCAAGGTTTTTAGTAAACTCAATTGATAATTGAGCTTTAAAGGTCCCAACCCAAATTTGTCTATCATTCTGTTCTATGATTCTGTGATTCTAAAATTTTATAAATCCCTGAGTTTTAAATGAAAATATTTGTGGCAACAGCTCTACCAATGACTTATCATTCATTACCACAAGAGTTTTGGTGTGACTCGATCCAGTAAGAGCAGATTAAAAAAATACCTCGGGTTTCTGTCTCACATGTGCCAAAGTGGAAGAGCCTAATTCACCTCCCTTCTGTGTGTAATTGTAAATCAGGGAAAACTATAAAAATTAATGCATATACCTTTGGGTAGGAAGTATTATGAGAAAGTAAGTCTGAAAAGTAGGTAGTTTTGCGAAAATTTGTATCTCTGCTCTGGGAGACAGATGGCAAAAACTTCAGCTATAAAGTTTGATTAACAGAATTGTATCAGTCCTAGAACTGTGTTCAAGCAAAGCTCTTATAATCCACTGGTTGTGGTCTTCATTGTTCCCCAGTGCACATGCTTGGAGGTGTTTATCTGTTGCAGATGACCTCTTTATTCACTTCTGTGTGCAGTGTACTTGGTGTAACCACTGTATTCTGTGAGCGTGATTTCCCTTGCTATGAAGTAGCAGCTTTTCTTTGTTGATTTAACAGTGTTCATAAAAAAGTCTATGCACAAGTAAGACACAATTTCATGTAATTATTTGCAACACTAATTTCCTGCACAGGCTTAGAAAATCAAAAGGCTATAATACTATATATATTAGCAAATATATTAGTAATACGGTCTAGCTTTTGTGCAGTACTGAAACCTATGGTAAACGAGGTCAAACTTTATCCTTGTGTTTGATTACTGGGACATACATATCCAGTGACTGTTTTCCTTGGGGAGTGATAAAAATAATGGTACCAGCAAGCAGGTTACAAAAGTGAAGTCATTAAGTTAAAAATATTAATGTAGAGGTTTATGAGATCACACTTGTTTCCTGATACCCAGATTTCTAAATATATAGGGAAATTGTGCAGGGAGAAGGCTGTGGAAGTCCAAGCTGTATCTTATTTCTCTTGAATTTTAGAAAAGGCTTTACTGTTTCAGTTAGGATATATTATTAGCTAGAACTTATACATAGAAGGACTAACTGGTTTCTATCTTAACCCTTGCAGTATATTTTTGAATATCATAAAATTACTCCACTATGTGTTTTTAAAAGAACATGATGAAATGCTGTATTTTTTCCACTATGCCTTTTTATTAATGATTTTTTTTTCATATATTGTCTCTCCCTGTTCTGTTTCTAGTACAGCTTAATAGTTTGTTTCATTATTGTTCTAGTTTTGTTTAGTGAGGGGAGGCCTAAGGTGGTAGCTTCTCTAGGGAACTCCTAGAAGTTTCTCCCCTTTGTTCAGAGGACTCAGCCAGGCCTAGGGCGGACCCGCTGCTGGCCAAGGCTGAGCCAGTTGGTAGCAGAATGTCCCATGATAACGCCTCTGTGATAACGTATTTAAGAAGGGGACAACAGGAGGAAAAAAAAAAAAAGGAGAAAAAGATGTGAAGCAGCTGAGTGGAGGCGTGGGCCTTGCAGGCCTCACCCTCTGGCCTCCTGCCGGGGAGCTGACTGGGCTGAACTCGGCCCAGCCTGGCTGCAAGAAGTGGAGAGGGATGAGAAGTGAATGAGATGTAAAAAGGATCCTGAGAGGCATCTGCCAGCCTGTTGTGAGGAACGGCTGCAGACGCCAAGGTCAGTTCAGAAGGAGGGGGAGGAGTAATGCGGCTCCTGGCCAAGATTCCCCTGCAGCCTGTGGTGACCACCATGGTGGAGCAGGTTGTCCCCCTGCAGCCCATGGAGGTCCACGGAGGAGCAGAGATCCACCTGCAGGCGGTGGAGGACCCCATGCTGGGGCAGGCAGATGCCTGAAGGAGGCTGTGGCCCATGGAGGGCCTGTGCTGGGGCAGCTGTTCTAGAGGGACTGCACCCGTGGAAGAGATGACCCACGCCGGAGCAGTTTCACGAAGGAGTGTGGCCTGCGGGAGGGACCCCACGATGGAGCAGAGGAGGAATGCGAGGAGTTCTTCCCCTGACGATGAAGTAGCAGCGTAAAACATTGCGTGATGAACTGATCGCAACCCCCATTCCCTCTTCCCCCACCGTGCCACTCAGGGGAGGAGGAGGGAAGGTAGTAGAGAAGGAAGAGGGAGGGGTGGGGAGAGGTTATCTTGTTCCCTGTCTCATTCTCCTGCTAGTTTTAGAAATAAATGAATACTTTTCCCCAAGTCAAGTCTGTTTTGCCTGTGACGGTAATTTTAAGGATTTCTTCCCATCCTTATCTCAAACCTCGGGCTGTTTTTCCTTATATCATCTCCCCCTATTCTCTCGGAGGGTGGGGGGAGCGAGAGAGAGACTGCGTAGTCTGGTCCTGATCGGGACTGAACTATGAGAATTATCAATATTAAGAAATATATATGATTGAGGTAATAAGGATTTGAAACATGGTGGTATGACTGTCACACAAAATCATGTTTAAACACTTTGGATATAATTGTTAAAATATCCTGAGAAATGCATTGAAAAACATATATTCTTTAGCCACTTTTTTTTCAGTCAGGAGTGGCTGCACAAACTGTACAAAGTTAATTGATTTATTAGGGTATTTTATGTGATGTTTAAGTTGCTGAGATACATTTTGTGTGATTTTATAATGTGCTTATGAATGTTTGGATTGATTATTTGAATCATTTTGATGACTAACCAAACTAGCAGGCCAATGTGATTTTTAATGAATACAAACTAATGGACTAGGTGTTACCTTTCATATTAGTGAACAATAACCATGTGCTATTTGAATATAAATTCATATAAATGACATCACAATATGCAAATCTGTTTTGTCGTTACTGATGCAGGTCTGTGAAGCCCAACAGTACTGCAAATACTAACATTTTGCCTTTAAGTGTTCTAAAACATAAAATAAATGAGGCATGGCTATTGATTGTCTTCGGCCTACATTATCTGCACAGGAACTATTAAGAAGGCTTTTCTATCTTCCTTTCATGCCTCATTTTCTCATACTATCTAATGAAGAGGTTCACTTAAACTATAATGTGATACTGTCTTGAAAGTGCATTTTTATGGCACTAAAAAGCTATGGTTGTGCATTATGGGCTTTTTACTGCTGTTTTTATTGTTGTGTTGCATTGTATAGAATAATAAAATTTTGTAGTGTAGGAGTTACTTGTTTAATTAATTTTTACTTTTAAATTATATTTTGTGCACTTTAAAAGCAACCTAGAATCCTGATTTCGAAAAAGCAGATTGTCAGCGATACCTCTGAATTTCAGTTTGTCACACTTAAGACTGTCGATCAGTAAATTAGAACTGTGGAACAGTCCACAACTTTTTGCCTTTGTAGGTGTTACTAAAGTTTTGATACACAGCTCTTTGGACCACAAATGAAAATGTTCCTTCTGCAGTGCTGATACTTGATTTTGGTGCTACTTATTTGAAACTCAAGTATTCTTGTATATGAAAACTGATTTAGTGGCAAAATTCTTGTAGCAAGGAAAATAAAAGGAAATAAAATAATTCAATCAAAAAACCTGAAAATTAGTTTAGGGTAGTTAGCAACTGTCTGCATGCACTAAAACATTTGGTCAAAACTTGCATGATGTAACATTCAGACTTGTAGGAGTGTTAAAGGGTCTGGGAAGACCCTTGGCCGAGTGGTGGGATTAAGACTGGACCTCCTTCCTTTCTTAACCCCTTCCCAGGAAGGGGCCTAGGTGCATCTGGATCCAGACGTAGCCCTGACTGTAATGAAGAGTTTGGACCCTAGGTTCTGTCACGGAGTCGGTTTATTGTAGCTCAAGCTGGGCCCCTCCTGTGAGAGATGCAAAACACAGAAACTCCTGGGCAGTCATACCCTTCACAGTTCAAGTACCCATCCCTCATGGACTCTTCCTGCACTGCCTACTGGTATTTCAGGGCTGGAGTGTTCTCCGTATTCATAGGGTCCCCTCTCGTCTCTAGACAGGCCATCTCCTTATCTTCCAAGTTTGCAGCTGATTGCTAATTTCCTTGTCCTGTGGCTTGGGCCAGCCCAAGAAGCCCTCAGTTATCAAGGTCTTTGTTCATTATCTGCTACCTAATTTGAAGGTCATGGGTTTGTTTCCCCTTATCTTGTAGAGTGTGATGTCCTGTACTCCTTTGTCAACTCCTCTACATAGCCATCCATGCTGATGAACAGGGTTAATTTAAAATTCACTTATGCTAAGTTTTAAACAAGGACTACTAATGCTAAGCTATACAAAGTCCACTCATGCTAAGCTATAAGCAAGGTAGAATTCAACCACACTTGATTCTAATGTAGCTTACCCCTAAGCAATCACACAATTAATCCTAACATTCTGTAAGTAAACTTATTTTAATCCTCAGTAAGGAGGTGAGAGCACTTAACCTTTGCAAATTATTTTGTAGTAGTCTACAGACTACAAACTCTTGCTGCAGGCTCTGTTATTTATGTGCTCACTAAGTTCTTACCTAAAATGCCCTTCTGTGCTGTATTCTGAAGTTTGCTACTGGTCACTTGTAGGTTCTTGCAAGAATTTCCAGAATATAATCTGAAGGATTCAAGTTTTTGAGGTGACATAGAACCTTCATCTAGAAGAAAATTCCATAAACTGATCAAAAGTTAGAGATGAGAGGTATTTGAAATTACAAATGAAATATCCTTTCCTCTATTTTTTTTTTCCTCTGCAGAGCACAGATTTTGTGTTGTCACGTAATATATCAGTAGGTCTTCTACATAAACTAAAAAAAAAAACCAATATCTAGACTGCTTGGTTACAAAGGAGAATCTCTAGGCAATTTAGCAAAGCTTGAATTCTGAACCTGAGCCTTGAGATTTTCTGGCGCTTACCTCTTGTGAGCATTTTAAAATTCCTGTCTGTGCACCTTCCTGAGAGGATGAGGAATAAATCTTCAGTACTTCTGAGCCTTACCTGGAGCACTATGATTTGACTTGGATAAAGCTAGTTTTTAAGCAAGCAGATTTTAGGCTGCTGAACTGAGAGCATAAATCAGGGTCTCAGAAATTCAAGTGAGTGAGTTATCCAGATCACTGAACTGAGGAACTCTCAAGTGCCTTCAAGGGTTTAAAAAAAAACCATAAAAGCCAAAGAAACCAAAATTTTGTCGTGCGAACTTCCTAAGTTAAAGCAATGTGGGATTGGCACACATTTGTTTTCCCAGATTTTCTTTCTAATGATTTCACGTTTTACTTGCAAGTCCATGGACTTTTTGGGTAGTGATTACTTTCATATTGTAGATCCGAAATGCTGAATTTTGCTAGTTCTATCTCATGTACATGCATACGCACCACAGTCACATTTTTAGAGAATAAATCCAAAGTTTTTGTTGCCACAGTAGAGACTCAAAACTCTAGCTTTGTAAAAAGCAAGTTTTGTGCATGTTCAGGCATAATACAAACCTCAAATTTAGTCTCATATGTTCTGTTGTTGCTGAAGCTATATTTAATTTCTCAGGTACATTTTTATTACTAAGAAACATGAAATGGGTAAGTGTCCAAGGTCCTGAGAGAGACTTCTTTATAGCCAAGTAATTTCTGGCAGATTGTGTTCAATTTGCTAAATTTGTTCAAGATAAAAGTCCTCTATATCCCCAGTATAATCTTTACTTACCTGCCAAAGAGTTTGTTTCTGCAAGTTTCATTAGTATTACTTAATTACTTTTTAAAAGTTCCAGCAATAGGAATGTTTTAACCTGTGAATTAAAATTACTCATTTTTTTTCCTATGAAAATTATTTTAAAAATAAGTAATATTTTAGATTGGAAACACAGATTTTCAGCACCTTAAAATGTGAGAACAAGGAAGAGTCTAATTATGTTTCCACTTTGTAAATAAAAACCAGGTATGGAGGACAATAAAGAAAACTCTGTGTGCTTTACACAGTCATCCTGGTGTGTAACCAATCAATGGTTTATTCTTCATCTGATGGTGAGTGTGATGGGATCTCCTAGATAAGGCAAATTGTACTTAGTTCTACATGTGATACCTCTGTGGTTTCTGAAATTTGATGTTGAACAGGGTCTATGTTGCAACTGATTCTGCATATGTGTGCATAAGTTTGTATATCTATGTATGTTAGGAAACTAGAAATTACTACGAGTATCTGTTACTGATAAAATGTCAGTTACATGGTATATTGATCAGCATACTGTTAAATCTGACTAATTTTTAAGTTTAAAATCAAAGCATGCCTTAATTAATTCATTAGCAATGGATGTATACTTAGTACTAATGATTTGTTCTACAGACTATTGTTTCATATACAAAACTTACATCCTGGAGTAGCTGTGTGTACAGTGCCACAGAGCTGATGCACTGTAGTCAGGACTGGTGGCTGGGTGCTCCTCAGTCCTGGAGGTCAAGGTGATCAGGAACACTAGCTCAGATGAACCTGGAAGGTCCCATAAGTTGCTTCCTTTACTCAAATAATTGGTAGGAGTTTTTCTTTATTATTGAATAACTATGTTGATGAGCTATCAGAAAGTTGTCAATAGGCTGGAAACAAGGACAATACACCTTGCAGAGACATGAGAGGCTGAATTAACTTTTCATTTAGGAAGTTCAAGCATCAGTATGTGAAGACATGTATTTGGTGATGAACAACTCCATTTTGATGCTTGCATTAAAGTTATCTTGGAATATTAACAGAAAATATTAATCTCAAAAATTAAGATAGGTTTTTACTAAGCAATTACACTTCTGCTTATGTTTTGATAGTGAAGAGTCAAAAATCTCAAAATTTTACATTCCTTACTCATTAGTTACCAACAGTTTAAATACAACATTGCTCTGGTATTTATCTCCAGGCTACAATTCTGCTTTTCCTTCCAGTTATTTCCTTCCAGCTGTTGTTTAGCTGTTAAGATGAGGGGAAGCCAGAACTGGAAGAAGAGTTCAGTCTTCAGTGAAAAGAAGAAAAAATACTGTGTTCAGGCTAGTATCTTTGATACAGTCCTGAAGATAAAATCTGACATGTGAGAAGATAAGGATGATGCAGAAGGATAAAGAGACGTATTCCTGAACACTCCAAGTAGACAAAGGTTGGATGTTGAACTTGACTAATATGATAGGAGAGTACAAGGTGTTAGAGAAAGAAAGGAACTGATAAATAGGAGCATGTGGTTGGACATTAAGATAGTCCTGACCACAATTCAGAATAGTAGTGAAGTGGGCTAAAATAATTAGCACTTGAAAGGCAATTGATAGTTAATGTAGTATCTGATGTAACTGGTCAATGTAGTGTTCTCAATACTGTAATGGATGGCAGTTCTATCTGAAATAATCTTTGGCTTTTTCAGTTATACGTGATTAATTCATCGTATTTCTCTGTACATGAAATGTAGGCACAACTGCTACCCTGACTGCAGCAACTAATGCAAGCTAAGGAGTCCGCTTAGAAAGTCATTGTTGCACAGCTTAAACTAGTTGAAGTCTGAGACATTCCCGAGGAAGGACTTTTGCAAAAATGCTCTGGTATCTTTCAGAGCTGTTGTTGTTGGAAATACCAAAGAAGCAAACATGAGAAATACAAACTGTAAATATGAGGTAAAGTTATTTTGTGCAATGAACTGTTTGGCAGGACGAGCTGTGAATGAGTGGAAATTTCTTCATCTGTCCCATCTACCTTTTTGCCCAGGGACAGAATAGTACCTACTTACGACTGCCTCCAGTGAGCAGCTCACACTTCACCATGTTAGAGACCCAAGGAGAATTTTGCAGCATTTGCACTTTCCCTTAGCATATTTCTAGGATGCTGTCTCTTAAGATAAAAATAATGCACTTGTTTGGAAAATGGAGGTAGCCCCATCCTGACCAGGAAGGAGAGGGTCTGAAATTTTAAAAGGACTGAGAGAAGCCCTGATTTAAAATTTTTATTTAAAAAGACAGAACATGTGTAAAATACAAGTCCATTTTTTCCTCTACCACTGACAAAACTAGAAAGAGTAGAGTTAACATAGTTGCTTTCAGTTTTTGGCATTACTAAGAGCAATTCTAGGTGGTTTTGTTTGTTTTGTTTTGTTTTTTCTTTATCCAGTCTCCACAACTGAGTGCTAGCAACAGTAAAAGTTTATGGTTGAGGTTTCATACAACTTTTTTTTTTTAAGTGTGCAGGCTTCATAACTTAACATATTTTGTTAGATCTTTTACTTAATGCAGGACTTCAGTTGCATAGATTCATGCTGTATCTGTCTGGCTGCCACACCAATATCTTGTTGAGTACTTGCTGCAATTTTTCAGGTTCTTCATTTCTTTATTTGTATTGGAACTCTTTTAGTTTTATCCACAAGCTCTTTTCAAAATGCCTGTAGTACACACACACACACACACACAAAAAAAAAAAAAAAAGCAGTTTATCTACAGATAGTCTGTTGCATTGTAGATGTGAGTTTTAAGAAGAACCCTTATGGTGTAAGAATGTAATCTATTAGAGTGATAAAGGTTTCAAAGAGACACAATCTTAATCCAAAGAAAAACATTTGTTATTAAATGTATCCAGCTGTGTAAAGAACCCCTAGCATGTGTCGCTTCCAAACACTATCAATAAAGGCTCTGGTTTTTTTCAGATACACCTTTCTCTTTCTGGAAAGTGGAAAACAAGAACAATAAGTCCCATCAACTGATGCATTAATCCCATGAACAATTTTCTTGAAGCTTTCTTGTTTCTAACAAGATTATTGTCATATAGAATAGAAACTGGCTTTTTAGAATAAAAAATCACAGGTAAGGAGCTTCTGTATTTCTGAATTGAGAAATAATAAAAATACAGTTGCTGGTAATGAGTGAAAAACTGATTTACTGCTTTATAGGAAGTCTTACTTGTTTGACTATTTTCGAACATTAGGTTGGATACTTCTCTTGCACTCAAACAAGTCATAGTTTATAATACCTAGCACCGGCAAGCGATCTGATTCTTCTATTAAAAATTCAGTGAGTGCCTGAATATGGTCAATTTAATAAAATAGTTAGTTTTCAAGCCCACTGCTATGAGGATCTTTATTGCATCGTGTTTAAGTCGTAACTTGGTTCTTTATTTCAGTTGAGGGTAGAGACAGCATCTTGTCCTTTCAGCTGAAATGTATACATTTCAGAAAGTCTGTCATCTATATTTAATGTAATCAACATGATCTTTTCTATTAGGTGAAAGAATGTTGCATTTAATGCATATATTTTGACAAATCCATTGAGACCTCTATTTTCAGCTGTTGGTAACACTGGGGATGTCAGGCTGCAGATAAATGCAGGTCTGTTAACTGGTTAATAGCTTAATAGTAGATCTGGTGGTTGTAGCTGCTGTTTCTGCAGGTGCCATCTCATTTTCTCTGTGGCACACAATTAAAATCAAGCCTCAACATTCTTTGATTACACTGAGAAAGTATGTTTGTCTATAAATAGTCCTTTTGAAATGAATAGGTGCTGTTTTGTGAGTAAGATAACTGATTGCCTCTCAACATTTCTAGTTGTGATAGGATGTACTTGTATCACAGCATAAAAAATAAAATCCTTAAAATTTCAAATTTTGGTTTCTGATTCAAATGCTTATCATGTCCTCAGTCATTTTGTCACATTGCTCAATGGTAAGATATTTCTGACTTCTCAGCTGGGAAGGCACCTGAATTACTTAGCAAAAATGTGATTTTCACCATGAGAATTTCTTTATTTGCTCAGACCAGATGTTAAGCTCAGCAGAACTCTGTTTCCAGTATTGCTAAGGGAAAGTGAAGATGCGTGTGTAAAGTAAGCAACCTCTTGGTAAACCCTCCTAGATTCCAGCACTGGCAGTTTAAAGACCTGACCAGAATGTTTAATAAATGGGGTTTTGCTAGTCATGAGCATAGTCAGAAGAATATGGTGTCTATGTTTAGTCCTTAGCTATCTTAGTTATCTTAGTTACCTTAGTTATCTTAGTCCTTAACCAGTCACATCTTTACAACTTTGTGGAAAAATATGAAATATGATTCACTGTTGAGGATCTGTGCTGCTATGTTTTTTGGTTTTTTTTTTAATCCAAAAAGAAAAGAAAGAATACAGTTTCTGGTATCTTAAGTGAATGAGAGTATATACTGGCACTACAAGAACTATTTTTTTTTTCTATCTTTTGAGTGAAATCTGAGCTCTACTACAACATATGTTTCTGGAACAGTTGAGTATGGATACTTTTAAGTAATTGCAGTCTATACTAGTACTGTCTCTTGCTCTACTGCCTTCTTTTGGCTCTGAGTTGTTGGTTTTGGTTTTTTTTTTGCTTTTAATGTATTACTTTCTAATAATCCTGTGGCTCTTCTCTCAATCTTCTAAATTCCAGTCACGTTTTAGGAAAAGATTTGAATCTTTTTCTATTTGCAAGACTTGTAGTAAGTATATCCAGGAACAAATGAGTATTAATTGGCCTCAGAAACATATAAGCTGGAAATTGATGTCTAATATGATAAAAGCATGGATCTGGAACAGTGTTTCCATTAGTCCCATTTGTCTGGAGACATCTCAGTTAATATTTAGGCAGACCACGTAATACGGTTGCCCAGATATGATGACTGAGGGGAATTCTTTCTGATACTGTGTCTGTTAGTCCACTAGGAAAATATGATGCCAGATAGTTTGTATATTTGCATAGTTGTTTACAGTGAAAGAGCTGGAAGAGCTTTTCTTTAGAGGAAACTGATTTTAGAAAATGTCTCAAATTGCAATGTTTGTGAAAGAGATTGTCACTCTGAATATCACTTCTACATTATTTGATTTTATCTATTTTTCTACAAAGTTACTGAAATAGGAAGCTGCAGAACTACATACCACAGTAATAAGCCAGCAGTGGAGTAACAAATAAATCGTACTCAGCACTAGAGTATCAGATCTATCATTCATGTAGTCATAAACTCTACAAAAAAGGATGATGTCCTTTCACAGTCTAGGTTTGATCATACAAATGGCATAAGCTAGGTGAAACATTGTTATTATTGTCAACTAAAATGTATTTGAAGAACAGTCCATCCGAAACATCTATCCTTCTGTGTAAGCAGTCATGGTTTCTAAATTAGCCATTACCCAAAGCAAAGATCTCTCACACATTAACTCTGATTATTATCAATCAATGTTTCTGCTTTGCTTGTTTCATCTCATTTTTTCCATTGTTTCTGCTACAATTTCACCACTTCATTTCTGAGACTTCACTTTACATTGCATTTTCAGTAGTAAAACATTTAAAGAACAGTATAAAGCATCTACTTTTAGTGAGGTATATACTTTTGTGAAAGTGTTGTCAGTCTTCAGGATGGGGTGTGCTGGGGGCGGCTGAAGGGAATCTCTGTGTGATGGTTTAGCCCGAATTACCACACAGTTTCTCGCTCACAGTCCCCCTCCCCAGTGGGATGGGGGAGAGAATTGGGAAGGAAGGAGAACTCCTGGGTTGAAATGAAGACAATTTACTAATATAACAAGGGAAAACTACAATAATAACAATATAAGGATATTAAAATATACAAAGTGAACAATATATGTTTTCTCACCACCCGATGTCCCAGTGACCGTTACAGCCTGTCCCGAGCAGCGATCACGGAAACAAAACTGAGTGGCAAGCAAAGGAGCAAAAGGGAGCCAGCAAGGTAGAGGGAACAATGCCAGCAAAACGAGGACCAAAGACGGATGCCAGGAAGGCAGATACCCACCCTGGCCTGCCTCGACTTATATACTGAGCATGACGTTTATGGCACGGAATACTCTCTTTGGCCAGTTTGGGTCAATTATTCTGTCTGTCTTTCTCCCAGCTTCCTGCATCTGCACATTAGGGAGACTTGGAAAGCAGGACAGTGTCCTTGGTCTCATTCACAACAACTGCTATCATCAGGGTGTTTATCAACATTCTTCACACATGAAATCCAAAACACACCAGCTACTGAGAGGAAAACTTAACTCCATCCCTGCCAAAACCAGGACACACTGTTTTCTGTTTTGTGGCAGGTACACACTGGAAGCATGACATACAGGTTGTACAAATTGAACTACTATTTCTTGTGTATCCTTGCTATATCATGCTTCCAGGTTATATCTCACTTTTTGGAACTGTTCTTTACTTTGTGAATAGCCTTTTTTACTTAGATGTTGGCCCAAAATCAGGGAAGACAGGAAGACAAGGTCTTGACCAGGATTATACTCAGTAAAGAACTGTCACTCAGAGTCTTTGTTTTCTCTGTTTCTTCCCCGTTCCCAGTGAGACAATAATTTATAATTGATCCTACTCCAATGCCAACAAATATGGAATGAAGCCAGAAATAAGCTTAAATCTCCTTGTCCCTGATTTTTCAGTACAAAAAAAACCGTGGGATGCTAAGTAGGCATTTATGTTCAGCAGATCAAATTTAAGTCTTTCATCATAAGTAGCCCTCTCAGCATAGTCCAGATGTTCAGTTGTTGAATTTTTTAAGGTGCATCAGTATTTTAAGAAGAAATAACGTAAGTGTTCTCTGCCTTACTCCCAAGTCCTTAAGAACGAGTACAAGTGTTTAAATGCACCTAGTTTATGTTTGGGCTTGTGAAATTCATTGTCTCCCTTCTTCCAAAGTTTAAAATATCTTTATTTTAATTAATGAATAAACAATAACTTTTCTTAGCTGAAGATTCCAGGTGCCTTTCAGGACAAAACATGTTGAAGCCATAAGTTGTTACAGAAGGCTATCATTGTTTCTGTATGCCAGGAAACGGAAAGTAGCCAAACGTTTAAGGAACAGTAAGTTTCAGTCCTGTCAGAAAACGTGATTCCATTACAGAGATTTATAATGAAAAACTAGAGTGGCTCAGAAATAGGATGCATATCTCATAAGACAGGACTGAAATATTTAGTGTTTCCGTTGAGCAGCTTGGACACTTTTAACTTAATCCTGAATTTACAAAGGAAATCTGGAATGTCTTAAATAAGAGTAAAGCATCTGGCATCAAAGTCTCAGGTGGGTTCTCAGTAATTAATACAAAAATAAAAGTGACACAGCATAAATGGATGTATTTCTTACTCTATCCTTTTATTTTATCTCCTCTCAAATATTTGAGTTTTATTGCCTTGTGTTGGTTTAGTTTAGTGAGGGCAGGGTACAGTGGCAGCTTCTGCAAGAAGCTGCTAGACATTTCCCCTTTGTAGAGTGGACTCGGCCAGGTCTAGGGTGGACCCATTGCTGGCCGGGGCCAAGCCAACTGTTGATGGAATGTTCAGTGATAACACCTCTGCGATAACATATTTAAGAAGGGGAAAAATGAAGAAGAATAAGAAGTGAAGAACCTGAAGCGGTGGGCAGAGAGGGGGAGGCGCGAGCCTTGTGGGCCTTGCGGCCCTCACCTTCTGGCCTCCCACCAGGCGGCCGACTGGGCCCAACTGGGCCTGGCCTGGCTGCGAGAAGTGGAGAGGAGAGGAGATGTGAAGGGAACCTGAGAGGCGTCTGCCTGAGCCGGTTGTGAATAATTTTTCTTGTGAGAGGAACGGCTGCAGACACCAAGGTCAGTGAAGAAGGAGGGGGAGCAGTGATGCTGCTCCCGGCAGAGATTCCCCTGCAGCCCGTGGTGCAGCCCATGGTGAGGCCAGCTGTGCCCCTGCAGCCCATGGAGGCCCACGGAGGACCCCACACTGGGGCAGGCGGATGCCTGAAGGAGGCTGTGGCCCATGGAGGGCCTGTGCTTGGGCAGCTGATTCCTGAGGGACTGCACCCTGTGGAAGGAATGACCCACGCTGGAGCAGTTCATGAAGAACTGTAGCCCATGGGAGGGACCCCACAATGGAGCAGGGGAGGAATGTGAGAAGTTCTTCCCCCGAGGAGGAAGGGGCAGCATAAAGCAACAAGTGATGAACTGACTGTAACCCCCATTCCATACTTGCCCCTATGCTGTTTGGGTGAGGGAGAAGGTGGAGATAATTGAAATGAAGTTAAGCCTAGGAAGAGGGAGGGGTGACGGGAAGTTATCTTGTTCTCATTCTCAGTATCCTGCTTTGATTTTAATAATAAACAAACAGTTTTCCCCACGTCGAGTCTGGTTTGCCCGTAATGGTAACTGGAATACTCTCTCCCTGTCCTTATCTCAAACCTCGAGCCTTTTTTCTTATATTATCTCTCCCCGTTCCCTCAGAGGGTGGCGTCAGTGAGCAAGAGACTGCACAGCTTAGTCCCAAGCAGGGCTAAACTACGACATGCCTTAAACTCAAAGCGGAAGTCTATTACCACTATCTCAGTGATAATTCAGACCGGAAGCATCCTTGCATCCATTCTTTCTTCTTCTGGCACACCTGTTTCTTTCTGGACAAGTGCTACTGTCACCTTTGAGTCTGGGTTAAAAGAGAAGGCTTTGAAGGGGTCTTACTGTAATTTGCACAGAATTAAGATGTTGTTAAATTAAATTAGTAGTTGTAAGTTTACCAATAAGTTTTTTGGGGGGATATTTCAAGAATAAATCAATATGACTCCATCCTACTCTTCTTCTGAGGACTGCAATAGATCCAAGATGATGACCGTTGCCTCCAATAGTAGGTGACAATGCTACCCTGTCACCTGCACCACGTAAAGAACATATCTATGCTGAACTCTACCTGTTCTTGAGTTTCTGGCAAAGCATATAAAGTTGGGGATACATTGTTTTCTTTTTTTAGGTATGTAAGTAGGTAATATTTGCCTCTTGAGGTCATTTTGTATGCCTCTTCATCTTCCTGAATAGCTGAATTTAGCCTATGCTCCTTGGCTTTTGTCAAGAATTCTGCAAAATATTTCACAGATCAAGTGGGTGCTCTTACAGCCTTCCTTAATAATATGCTGTATATAATGCAGGTTAATATTAGAATGCCACTTAACAGTGCACTTCACACAACATAATTCCTCATAATGCATTAGCAGGAACGTGATTTAAAACAGTGCATTCTGAAAATAAAGTAGTTCATTGAACAGTATGGAAATTGTCTAGTGTTCCTTATTTATAACAGCCATAGAACATTCTCTAGAACTAATCATGAAACAACAACAAAAAAATCATTCTCTTAGCCTTCATACCTTCTAAGTGGGTATTACTAAAAATAACTACTCTTAGAAAATATCAGATTATTCATTGACCTTGCAAATATTATTCATTAAAATAAGGATGAAGTGGCTATTCTGCTGGCTTTAAAATTGTCTGCAGGAAAAGCTTTTCTGTCATATAAATTTGGACTGGGGCAAATTTTAACTGACTCATTGTGTCCCAATATAGAAGCAGTAATACCTAAAAATGGATGGATATCCAAAACATTTTATATACTGAATTGCAAGATTATGACTGTTGCCTCTTTCCTACTTTGTGTTTGAAATTGCATTAAATTGGAGATAGAAGTAAGATAAGAGAAAATCATATAGGACAATTAATTCCAGAGGAGAAATTCAATTAAACTGAAGTTATGTTGCCCTTATAAATTTGTACAAACTGCATGGAATTACAAAAATTATAGCTCTCAAATTACTTTTTAAATTAAGTGTATAATGGAAATATGTTTTTCAATACTTAGCTGAACCAATCATTGTCTTGAATGCAGTCCTGACCCTATATGTAGAGTGAGATGTTCATCAAGATAACTCATAAAATCCTTTCCAACTAGTTATTCTGTAACTCTGTGAGTTTTCACAGAAAAATTTAAAAAGCTGGATACTGTTGGTTGAGTTCCCAATGTCAATCACAAGCCTATGACTTTAGAAAGCTGGAAGACAAATTAATGTAAGAAGCAGAAAGCCCTCTCATGTAAGCACTTGTTTTAACTGAGAGCTTAATGACAGAAAGTTGAGAGCCAGATTTGGTATTAATTATAGAAAGAAATTTTGCAAGCCTATGGTGAGTTTTGTGATGCCTAAGTCAAGCCTCTCTCTTTTTTTCAGCAACTCTGGAATTCAGAAGTGGACTAGTAAGAATGCACATGGAGAAAAACGTAGCACTACTTATCCCATGTTTATTTATTTTTCTCCATGTGTATTGTAGACTCATAAAATGGTTTGGGTTGGAAGAGACCTAAAAAATCATCTAGTTCTTCCACTGGACCAGGTTTCTCAAATCCCTGTCCAACCTGGCCTTGAAGACTTCCAGGGACTGGGCATCCACAGCTTCTCTGAGCAACCTCTTCAAATGCCTCACCACCCGCACAGTAAAGAATTTCTTCCTTATGTCTATGCCATAGTTCAGCCCCGATCGGGACCAGACTACGCAGTCTCTCTCTCTCTTGCTCCTGCCACCCTACAAGAGAACAGGAGGAGAAGGTATAAGGAAAAAGGCTTGAGGTTTGAGATAAGGATGGGGAGAAATCCTTAAAGTTACAGACACGGGCAAAACGGACTTGACTTGGGGAAAAATACTCATTTATTTCTAAAACTAGCAGGAGAATGAGACAGGGAACAAGATAACCTCCCCCCACCCCTCCCTCTTCCCAAGCTTAACATTATCTCTACTACCTTCTCCCCACACTGAGCGGCACAGGGGGAAAGAGGGAATGGGGGTCTCGGTCAGTTCATCACGCGTTGTTTTACGTCGCTACTTCGTCGTCAAGGGAAAACTCCTCACATTCCTCCTCTGCTCCATCATTGGGTCCCTCCCGCAGGCCACGGTCCTTCGTGAAACTGCTCTGGCGTGGGTCATCTCTTCCACAGGGTGCAGTGCCTCTAGAACAGCTGCCCCAGCACAGGCCCTCCATGGGCCACAGCCTCCTTCAGGCATCTGCCTGCCCCAGCATGGGGTCCTCCACAGGCTGCAGGTGAATCTCTGCTCCACCGTGGACCTCCATGGGCTGCAGGGGGACAACCTGCTCCACCATGGTGGTCACCATAGGCTGCAGAGGAATCTTGGCCAGGAGCCACATTACTCCTCCCCCTCCTTCTGAACTGACCTTGTTGTCTGCAGCCGTTCCTCACAACAGGCTGGCAGATGCCTCTCAGGATCCTTTTTACATCTCATTCACATCTCATCTCCTCTCTACTTCTTGCAGCCAGGCTGGGCCGAGTTCGGCCTGTCGGCTCCCTGGCAGGAGGCCAGAGGGTGAGGCCTGCAAGGCCCATGAGGCTCGCGCCTCCACTTCTCTACCCCCACTCAGCTGCTTCACATCTTCTTCTCCTTTTTTTTTTCTGTTGTCCCCTTCTTAAATACGTTATCACAGAGACGTTATCATGGGACATTCTGCTACCAACTGGCTCAGCCTTGGCCAGCAGCGGGTCCGCCCTAGGCCTGGCCGAGTCCACTAAACAAAGGGGAGTGACTTCTAGCAGTTTCCTACAGAAGGCCTACCTTAGGCCCCCCCTCACTAAACAAAACCAGAACAGTCCATCTAAATCTGCCCTCTTTATGTTTAAAGCCATAACCCCTTGTCCTGTCACAATATCCCCTTGTCAAAAGTCTCTCCAGCTTTTGTGTAGGCTCCACTTTAGGTACTGGAAGATTGCTATAAGGTCTCCCCAGAGCCCTCTCTTCTCCAGACTGAACAACCCCAACTCTCTCAGCCTGTCCTCAGGGGAGAGGTGCTTGAGCCCTCTGGCCATCTTTGTGGCCCTCCTCTGGATTCACTCCAACAGGTCCATGTCCTTCTTGTGTTGGAGGCTCCAGAGCTGAATGCAGTACTCCAGGTGGGGTACTCTACTACCAGAGCCGAGTAGAGGGGAGAATCACCTCCATGTGCTGGCCACTCTTCTTTTGATGCACAAGGATGCGGTTGGCTTTCTGGGCTGCAGGCACACATTGACAGCTCGTGTTGAGCTTCTCACCCACCAGCACTCCCGAGTCCTTCTCCTCAAGGCTGCTCTCAGTCCATTCTCTGACCAGCCTGTATTTGTCCTCACCCACATGCAGGACCTTGCACTTGGCCTTGTTGAACTTCATGGGGTTCACATAGGCCCACCTCTACAGCCTGTCAAGGTCTTTCTGCCACCCTGCTAGGGTGGCATCCCTGCCCTCCAGCATGTTGACCACACCAGACAGCTTGCTGCCATCTACAGACGTGCTGAGGGTTCGTTCAATCCCACTGTCCGTGTTGCTGACAAAGATGTTAAACAGCACCAGTCACAGGAGCCATCCCACCATGTCTCTGTGATGCCAACAAGATCACAGCCCTGCACGTGTGCACATACGTCGAACTCCTCTTGTTTATTCCCCATGTTACGTGCGTTAGCATAGAGGCATTTAAACTGGGCCCCCGATGAAGCTGACTTACTGGCTGGAGTGGCTAGAATTCCTTTGTGCTGCTCTTCAGGTGCTCTCCTGCTGACCTGTGATCTTTCTACAGGCTCAGGGCACCTATTGTTGGCACTGACATCAAACTTGTAGGAGTGGGATGGATTGAGGTTCCCCTCCCTGAGCAACTTTAATTTAAAGCCCTCTTCACCAGCTTGGAAAACCTATGACCAAAGATTCTCTTCGTCTTATCTGAGAGGTGGATCCCATCAGACTCCACTAAACTGGGTTTATCAAAGTGGATCTAAGTAGCCAAATGCATGGTCTAAGTAGTTGAACCTCTGACTGTGGCACCAGTCCTGTAACCGTGTGTTGATTCGTCAGATTCAACTGTCCCTTTCAAACCTCTTTTCTTTGACCAGGAGGATTGATGAAAAAACTACCTGTGCTCTGGAGTCCGTTACCGCTGGTCCCAGGGCTCTATAATCCTTCTTGTTACTCCTCAGACTCCTCCTGGCTGTACCACTGGTGCCCACGAGAAACAGCAGCAGCAGATAACAGTCAGTGGGCTGTATGAGGCTTGGTAGTCTATTGGTGACATCTCTGATACAAACCCCCAGTGAGCAGCGAACCTCTCTAGAGAGTGCATCAGGTTGGCAAACAAGTGCCTCCATACCTCTCAGAGGAGAGTCACCTACTGCTATCACCCACCCGTCGCCTTTTCTTAGCTGTGCTGGTTGTTACACTGGGAGCAGATCAGGCTTCCTTACTCAGCTCCAGCATCTCTCCTGATGCAACAGGTCCTTCCTCTTCAGTCTGCAGAGCAGTGAAGCGGTTCTGCAAGTGCACCTCATGCTTTGGAGGAAATCTCTTCCTCCTGATGGTTCTTGCAAAAGCTTCCATTCTTCTGCATTATTGCCCCCCTGCCTTCTGTGTGTGCCAGTGGGCAGGTTTTGTCTATTTGGCTGTGGGCTGTGGGTCCACTGCAGACTGCACTTGGAACCAGCTGTCTCCTTCTCAGCCTCCTTGATGTTTCACAACCTAGATCTCCTAGCTGTAGATCTCAGCTTGTGCAGTTTTCCTGGGATTGTGCAAAAAGATTTTTGCAAAACAAAGAAACCTTTCTCAGTGACTTTTCTAATATCTCAAAATTAAAGCAATCCTAACTAATCTAAGTCTGTCCAGTTAATGAGATATATCAATGGCAGATTATTCCCGGAAAAAAAGCATATCAGCTGAGATATTCTTAAATGACTTGTCAGTTTGGTATTAGTTTTTGGTGACCTATTCTGATTTTGTACATCGTAGTGTTTCTCAAAACCAAACTGGTAGAGGTTGTTTCAAGTTTAGAAGAAATATCTTGAAAATGTCATGATTTTCAGGCCAAACCCTGACCTAGGTAGAAATTATGGAAACTTATTTTAATTTTCTGAACTAATATTGGAGTATCTATCAGTTCATCTCTTCTTACTGTTAACTTTAAGAATTATACTACAACCAATTGTATAACCTGAAGGAGAGGATTTTTAGTGAAGAACCACAGCTACCCAGTGTTGTCTGTTTCCTTTCCAACTAAAACCAAAAAAAGCACCATGTTTTTAATTTTTTTTAATCAATGCATGATTGTCATAGTGCTTTTTAAACTCTTTTCCAGATGTTCAGGTTATTATCTCTCCCTGTTCTCTCGGAGGGGGAGGGTGAGTGAGAAACTGTGTGGTAATTCGGGCTAAACCATCCACCAGGTAATACAAGCGTGCAATAACAGCAAGTAGACTTTGAAAAATAACTAAGACGTGAATGACTGTGTCTATCCTTACAATCCATATCAGTGCATTTCAGGGTTTACCTCCTGCCGTCTAAAACCACAGGAGTTCCAAAGCTGCCATTTTTATTTACTAAAATTCATAAGTAGAATTTACATAAAATTCATACATATTATTACATAAAATTCATACATATTATGTAACTTTAACAGTTTATGCTGAGCTCTTTTTCTTTTTTTGTGAGTGGTTAAGGTAAGTCTAAGATGAGCTATGTGCTCAATCTCGAAAGGTAAAAATAATGAAAGGAGAACATGATCTATGACATTGATCTACAGGAAGATTTCTGACCGAGTTACTCATGTTATTTTATCTGAAGATTTTAATATCATTACTTTATTTAATTTTATTTTATTTGGATTTGTTTTTGTTTTGTTTTGTTTTTAATCAGGTTGATATGAAGATAAACACTCTGGAGGAGGCTGGTGGAAGACTGTCACCACAAGTGTGAGCAATGAGCAGTTTCAACCTGGTAAGTTTCTGGGTTTTTTTCACTAGTGATGGTTTTTCCCATTGGTGGGTTCTCATTTATGTTTGTAGTAATATCGCAGCTGCTGTTGTTTTTTATTCTTGATGTGATATTTCTGTGTTGTGTCATAAACTTTACGTTATGTGTTAGCAGAACACCAGTACTCAATATCTCATTATCTCTTTGAGATACTTTTTTTGTCATAGATCCAAGTATCTTCAGTTCCCATTCAATGCAATTTGAACAGAAAATTATTTTCTAATCCTTTAAGTATGTACACAGTATTCTCAAATTTTGCCCATTCCTGTCAGGACTAGAATTTACAGTGTCAAAAATTTTATGAGCTGAAAGGTCTGCTTTTAAAGTGTTATTTTATCCTTTATTATGTGTTTTGTTTTTTTTTTTTTAATCCAGAGAAACAGACTCATGAATTTTAAAAATACTATTCTAGAGGTTCAAATTGTATTTTTAAAGTAGCTACTTCTTCCAGCTTTGTTCTGAGAAATGTTTGCTTCAGGTGAGTTGTCCTTTTATGAAAGAGCTATCTGTGATTTTTTTTCCTCCTTACAAGAAAGTAAGTACAATTTCAACACTGCTGTCTCTTTCGGGAGGAAAAGTAGTGAGAAGGGTTATGGGACAATAGTCTCTAAGCTCCCCAAAGGGAGTAGAACTAGCCCTGCAGTTGTTTATACACTAGAGTATTAGTGACACACACAACCTTTGGTTAATAAAGTGTGGGGAAGTGGTAGGATAGTTTTAGAAATTCAAAAAGATTTCAGATAGGCTGCAGCATTTAATAGAATAACACATTCAAATTTATGACCTTAAAAGAGAAGAAAAAACCTGATATCAGAGACCTGGCACAGCATTATGGACTAAGAATGGATTTATAGATACATGAAATTTATCAGCAAAGAAATATGTCATAAGGAGTTGTAGACTTCAGTCAGGACTGGTCTTATCTGATCTCCATTTTTATATATGTGTGTAAGTAACTCACTTGTTTATCAGTATATATAGAGAGCTTCTATTGATAAATGGATGATCTGTATCCTTTGTTTAAAGGAAACACAATAGTTTTTGGAGTTTGACTATTCTGTAGTACTGATAATTCATCAGTAGTGCTTCACCATTGCACTGACTTTGAAAGTGTATCAGATAATAATGAAGAAGTGAGAAAATCTTATCAAAAATGAAGTTCACTGACTCTGCCTTGTGGTCACTGGTAGGTAACAGAGATATCAAAAGTGTTAATAGAGAAACACAAGAAACATGAAACAGAGGGAACAGCTTTCATCCTGAGTGTGAGAAGCAGACTCAGGAAGCTCCCAAGGCTAAGTAACACTGAAATGGAGATCACAGCTATCAGTGTACAAACTGAAATTGTAGATCAGCTAAGAAAAAAAAACACTTTCTAAAACATAATTGTTCTGATCATTTCTTATTTCTTTCAGAACTCTTTCCAGATTTGTAGTTAAGAAAGGAATCCTTTACTTCAGGAGTTTAAACCTGTGTTTAAACGATAAGACAGGCTGTTCTTTAATGTTTGTTAACTTGATTGTGACAGATCAATGTTAAGTAAGGAATTCATGTACAGACACCTGAAACAAGTAGAGTAATATCGGGAATTAGTGTGTAATCCCAACCAATCTGCAAAAATGTGTTTCAGTACTGATTTTTTCAAACACTAGGATAAGAGGAGAAGCGTCCTTGGTTGGTTTTTGTTCAGTGCCACTTTGAGAAGGGCAGGCAATAAAGAAGCTGACCATGATGTTATAAATTTCCACAGCTAATATGTATGTTTTCAAAAGAGTAAAAAGGAAAAAAAAAAAAAGAGCAGGTAGATAAGTCTCCTCTCGTTACTCTGCCAGAGAGGCTGGTGATCTTCTGCATGTTGTGAACAGGAGGTGAGACAGGTTTAGGTAAAGGTAGACACTTTTTTTTTCCTTTTGTACTATGCAATTAATATTCTAATCCCTATTGCCCATGGTGGTGGAATAGAGCCTGTATTGAAGTTTTTGTACCTTGCTTCAGGAATGCAGCAGGAGTAGTAATGTGACACAGAAGGGTGTTGGAATTGTATCACCATTTTCATAGCTCTCTCGGTTTTATTCTGTTCACTGAGACAGAATTTTGCCCAAAGTATGTACAGTGTACTAAACACAACAAATTGTGCGTAATGTGAAATTTTATTTATCTGGTTCTGAGCACAATACAATTTAACTGCAGCACTGTTAATATTAAGACTCAAAGGATTGATAGTGCAATGTGATGGATTATTTGCTACATGCACAGAAGAGCAGTTTGTGTTCATTTCTGATGTTTGTAGTGAGGAAAGTGTTTTACAAAGCTTAAGCAACCTTTTCAGAGGAAGGTAGAATAGGCTGCTAAATGATCTAGGTGTTCACTTCTAGATAGACCTCTCCATTTTAACATGGAACAAAAAATATTGGAGGAAAAGTTACAGCAGCGACCTGAAGGTGAATAAACTTTTCTGTAAAATTTTTATTTCAACAAGGTGGTAACCCTGATAGAATAAATTTCTTCTAGAGGGTACAAATATAGCCTGCATATTTATGAAGATTCTTTTGGAGAAGAAGATGGTTGCACTTAACTTCATGAGCATGCAGCACTCCCAACCAGACAAAACCAAGGCGTCTACAAAATCACTAGCACTACAGAAAGTTGTGCTATAAAAAAATGTTTAATTTAAAACTGAAATAATAGTAAAAAAATTAAAAGAATAGTAAAGAGAAAGGGCTTGGTAGAAGAAATATAACAAAACTAAAGACTTGACTTAGTTTTGGTGAAGGACAAAGAAGTAACTAAGAGATTCAGTCTTGAAAGGTTATCAAGGTATTTAAACAGTGAAGAAAAGTGGTTCAGCTTTGAGAAGACCACACGCTGTTAGCTATTAAGATTTTGCACACTGTAGCTGTTAGAATGGGAGCAGTTGATCACCTACTGAAGATCTTAAACAAATTTTTGGATATAGCTATTTGAAAATCTATTTAAGCACTGTCTATAATCCTTTGGGAAGTTTGAGGTTGAGCTGAAAACTGAACTGCAAACTTTTGAGACTCTCTCTTATTTCTATTTTAGTTACATTTTTACTTTCATCTTTTCCAAAGAGAATGTGTAGTAACTGATGTGTAACTTTAAAAGTTACCAATACAGTTATTTTAGTTTACAGCTGTATTTGTTTGTTGTTTTATCTAAGGAAACCAAGAAGAACTTTATGCATGTAATTTCTTCATTTCCAAGAGCATCAGAGTAGAGTACTTTCTTAATGTCATAGGTACAACAGATCAAAGCAGTAATTCATCTCTGGTATGGTTTGCCAGAAGTCAAAGGAATTGCAACAGAGAGAAATCTGCCCAAGTACTCTTTAAAGGAAACATAGAGTAATTTGATTAAAGAGCTATCCCACACCTTAGAAGTGATTAATTACTGAAAAAGTACTAATCTTAAAAGCACTGCTGCCAGTAAGTCATAGAACATGTAGAAAGTATTACTAATGACCGTTAAAGCACTTATTTTTAGCTATTTCGAAATACTGTCTAATTTCTGTCACTTATCTTTTCAATTCCTGCCTGTATGAATAAGTGCTAACTTTATTCCTGACCTTGATCTTCTTTTGGCATTTCTAAAACACCTGTCATGTAATAAGGAATTCATTTGCAGCTGTAACAGTGATTTATAGTCATTAGCTTTTTTGCTGTCAGTGTGTTTTGAAGCATGCTAATTGAAATGAGAAAGAAAAGGTGATCTGGGGAAACTGTATCAGTAAACACTATCATTAAGTATAGAATATTACTTATTTTTGTAGTGTAAAAATTACGAGCAGTTTCATGACCAACGTTTCAAACATACTCCAGTATTAAACATTCCTAGAAGAAACTAGAAGATTTCATCTTAAAATATAACTATAGTCTTTTGGCATACAAAAAAAAAAGTTATATGACATTACTCTGGCAAACAGTATCATCAAGATGAATTCTTGTTTGCTTATTCCACACTTCTACACTGAGAAAATAAAAGTAGTGATGTTAGCTGTCTTCCCGTAGGTACAGGCACAGTTTCATAAATAGCTTTTACAGAGGGAAGGAACCTGTCTTCAAAAGTGCTGTGCTGAGACAGATTTTTATTTATACCTGTGCTTCTTTGTGTTTTTCTGGCTGGCAAAAATGTTCTTTTTTAGTATAAAGGGTTTTCCCAGAGTCAAATATTACTGTGATTCTTCTGAGTAGTCTAGAATTGTACCCTGGCATTAGTTATGACAAAGTGTAAATATGACTCAACAAGAGCAAAGGTTACCAGAGCTATCACATCTACTTTCCTTAGCTGAAAAGAACAGATAAGTCTACTTGACTATTACTGTACTAACTATGTGAATGTGTTTCTTCAAAATCAGTCTCGCAGAAGGCAGTTTTGCAGGGCTAGAATCAGATACCTGCCTGCGTGTTCAACATCTCCTTTTGTTTATTGTTATACCTCAGATTGGTAACCTGAGTGGTGTTTGATTTAACTCTGGGGTAAAGATGCATGTCATGTTCACAGTACTGTGCTATTTCAGTACAGCATCTACGAGACATTTCTGGTAGAATATCATACTGCTGCATATTCACTTGCAGAAGATACAGCTAGGAGTGTTCACTTTCTCAGGTAGTATATGTTATCAGTTTCAATGTAATGAGAAAAGCTAAGTTAATTTAGGTTAGCTAGTCTTTGATCCTTTGTTTCAATCTACGTTTCTAGGGCTATTTTCATATTTTCAGATGCTTTAAAGTTTCAGCTAAAGAATCCCCTAATTTCTCATATTCTTCATTATTTCAGGTTTATTTCTTCATGTTAGTTTTCTCTAGCTGTCTTTGAGGCTGCTCTCTGATCTGATAATTTAGTGAAGGCATGAAAAGGTGATTTTGAGATGTTTTGCAAACAGTAGGTGTGGGTGGGTGGAGGAGTAATAAAAGACAGGGAGAGCACAAGAGCTCAGACAAGTGCCAGGGTTGTAGCAAGACGAACTGAAACAAAATAAAAATCAAAAGAGAATGAAGACTAGACTGGTAAAAATGTTGCAAAGATGGTGAGGAGGGGAGAGAGAAAAGTCTGAAGTTAAACATTTACATGTTGTTGATATACCTTCAGTGTGTGGTTACTCCTGCATATTCACAGGCATTTAGCTGTCTATTAGTCCTATCATAAACATCTTAAATCTGAGCATCTTAGATGCAACCAGATGAGAAATTATGCTTAAGTTGTTTAACAGCGTTTATCCATTCTCCTCTGCCTAAAAAGTACATCCAGAACCACACTGACCACTGTCCAACTTGTGCTGAAGCTGTAACTTACCAGAAAAGACATGTCAGCCTTCCATTCCCTGATGTCAGGAGAAATGTATGATTCTCTTCCCACCATAAGAGATTTTTAGTTTTGAGACGACAGATAGATGTTCTGTTATGAAGTATTGCCCATGTCAATTCTTGGCCTCTTTGTCCAGCTGGTGCCTTTTTTTGGAGGGAGATTTTATCATGTTTACATGATAAGACAATGAGGTAAATCTCCTGGGACTTTCATCAGACTAAGGAACAGTGGAAAAGGTAACGTCAAGCATTGATAGTCCAGAAATATAGAGGTCACAATCTTTATGCTAAAATGTAATTGAGCTTTTCAGTTCATGCACTGTTCTTAGTGTTACCATTCTTTCGGTTCCATCTGTAGGGAGAAGAGGTTAGCAAGCTCTCTAAACCTGTCTTTGTTGATCTCTTCCTCCAAATAAAACCTTAATTAAAGCTCTGTGAAAACAGGTCTGCTTCAGGGAAACTCTTGTTTTACTTCTAAGAATTTCTCCATATTTCTCAGGGTTGAGTTTAAACATTCTTACATTATTCATGTGATTCACAGTATTGTTGAATTCCACCCAATCTTCAACTGGTTTGGAGAAGAAGTTATAACCTTTTAATTATGTTTTCATGAGGATTTCACAGAATCATAGAATGGTTTGGGTTCGAAGGGACCTTTAAAGATCATCTAGTCCAACCCCTCTGCAGCGAGCAGGGACATCTTCAACTCTTCAACTAGATCAGTTTGCTCAGACCCCTGTCCAGCCTGACCTTAAGCACCTCCAGGGATGGAGCATCCACCACCTCTGTGAACAACTTCTTCCAGTGCGTCACCAAGTTCATCATATTTTATTTTTCCTTATGTCTAGTCTAAATCTACCCACTCTTATTTTAAAACCATTACACTTCGTCCTATTGCTACAGGGCCTGTTAAATAGTCTGTCCTCATCTTTCTTATAGGCCCCCTTTAAGTACTGGAAGGCCACAGTAATGTCTCCCTGGAGCCTACACTTCTCCAGGCTGAACTACCCCAGCTCTCTCAGCCTTTCTTCATAGGAGAAGTGCTCCAGCCCTCTGATCATTTTTGTGACCCTCCTCAGGACTCACTCCAATAGGTCCATGTCTTTCCTGTGCTAAGGGCTCCAGAGCTGGACGTAGTAGTCCAGGTGGGGTCTCATGAGAGAAGTGTAGTCAGGTAGTGTCACCTCCCTTGACCTGATAGCCACATTTCTTTTGAGGAAGCCCAGGATATGGTTGGCCTTCTGGGCTGGGAGCATGCGTTGCCAGGTCATGTCCAGCTTTTCATCCACCAGTACTCCTAAGTATTTCTCAGCAGAGCTACTCTCAATCCCTTCATCCTCCAACCTGTATTAACAGCAGCTGTTGCCCTTACCCAGTTGCAGGACCTTGCACTTGGTCTTACTGTACATCATGAAGTTTGCATGGACCCACTTCACAAGCTTGTCCAGGTCCCTCTGGATGGTATCCCATCCATCAGGTGTGTTGACCACACCACTCAGCTTAGTGTCAACTGCAAACTTGCTGAGGATGCACTCGATCTCACTGTGTCATTGATTAAGATGTTAAACAGTACTGGTCCCAATACAGACCCCTGAGGGACACCACTTGTCACCAGCCTCCATCTGGACATAGAGCAGTGGACATCTAACTTCTGGATGTGTCCATCCAGCCAATTCCTCATCCACTGAACAGTCCACCCATCAAATCCATATCTCTCCAATTTAGAGAGAAGGATGTTGTAGAGGACTGTGTCAAAGGTCTTGCAGAAGTTCAGGTAGATGACATTGTCCACTAATGTAGTGACTCCATCATAGAAGGCCACTAGGTTTGTCAAGCAGGACTTGCCCTTGGTGAAGCCGTGCTGACTGTCTCGAGCTGTCCTCCATGTGCCTCAGCATAGCTTCTAGGAGGATCTACTCCATGATCTTCCCAGGCACAAAGGTGAGGCTGACAGGTCAGTAGTTCCTAGGATCCTCCTTTTTACCCTTTTTAAAAATAGGTGCAATATTTCCCCTTTTCCAGTCAGCAGGGATCTCACCTGACTGCCATGACTTTTCAAATATCATGGAGAGTGTCTTGGCAACTACATTAGCCAGTTCCATGACGGCTCTGGGATGCAACTCATCAGGTCCAATAGACTTGTGTATATTTAGGTTCCTCAAGTGGTCAAGAACCTGATCTTCTCTTACAGTGGGAGGGACTTTGCTCATCCAGTCCCCATCTTGTGGTCCATCCACTCGAGAGATGTGGTACAAGGGGTTACCAGTGAAGACTGAGGCAAAAATGTTGTTTAGTACCTCAGCCTTCTCCTCATGCATTGTTATCAGTTCACCAATCTTGCTCATCAAGGCCTGGTACGCTTTCTTTGATCTTCGTTTTCTGGCTGACATACTTGTCCTGACAGGTCTTTATGTTGCAAAGTATTTTTACATTTGAGGTCTTAGATATGTGCTGCATGGTCTAGGAACTGAATTTAAGGGTGATTTACTGTTTCTTTGAGGAGTAGGCTTATCAGTTCGTAAATATATGCTACAAAACTTTCCCAACAGATTTCTCCCTACCTAGAGAAAGTCCTGAAAAACACTACTCAAAATCTGTAATTATGGTCCTCTTTGTAATTTGCCTTGTTAAATATTCTTGTTGAAATATGCTTTGTTGTACCCTGCCTAGGTAGTTAATTCTTTTCAAAGAGAATGCTTAGGTGAGTTATGTTATTAATCAAAATCTATGCCTCCAGCAACCATTCCAAGAAAATAAAATAAAATGTAGAAATGGTACAAAGGAAAATGAAGCTGTAATACCAAAACTGTACACAATGTCGATCCTTCTGATTCTACCTGACAGAAAAAGATTTTATTCTCTGTTCTAATGCATAAATTAGCTCTCTGGATGGCAAGATGGCAATATTGAAAGCAATTGCTGACAACAGTGAAGATTTAAGTTTGCACTTCATAATTTAACATGCTTAATTTATCAGCAGGTTGAAATTATTATTCAATAGTCCTATATATTAAAACATTTTAATTAAAGTAACTTTTTATTTTTTTTGCCTCTTGACTTGGTGCTAGAGCTGATTTATTCGTTGTGGAGGAGGCATCTCACTTTACACTAGATTCGCAGAGAGAAAAGGAATATTTTCCATCTTGATGAGAAACAATTCATCTCACCATTACTGGCCAAAGTACGGCCTTCACGACTCAGTATTTTCCAATGATATTGTGCAAAAAATCAGCACTACTGACACCATAAGATGTTGTTTGCCTAAGCTAAATGTAATCAAGGAAGAAAATTGAGAAATTTGGCAATATCTGCACCAGGACAAAGAGAGGTGGCTTGGATGAAGCACTCTTTAAGTGCTAATTTAAGGATTGGATTAATGAGATTTCTGTGAGATTGGTGGGGTTTTTTTTGTTTTATAAGCTGCAAGTAGTAGTAGGTATTTTTTCTGTTATGATAAAAATATTCTGACATACCTGGAAATGCTTTTAATAGCACAAACATTTTTGTCCTCATCCTTGACCTTCTCTTCTAATAAAAGCCCAGAGTGTTTTTTTTTACATTGCATTGGGTCCATGACATCCTGCTGCAAGGACTAAGGGAAATCTAACCTCAGATCAAGAGCCAGAAACATGTTGGCGATCCGTGTGAGTAACCAGTATGAAAAACATTGAAGTTACAGGGCTACTGCATAAATGGAAACAGGCGTGAAAAAAGAGGAGAGAGAACCATTTCGTTAGGGGGGAGAGTCCATACATCTGTTTGCCCAGGACGATCCTACAAGAAGGAGAGGAGAATACACTCTCAGGTACCCCCTCACCTATTTGGGCATAGAACTTAGACCACTGGATACTTCTGCTTAATTAATTAAGCACTTTCCACTACAGCAGTCTGAGAAAATGCAGGTAGATGTCAGGACTGTTTTCAGCAAGTGTCAGATTCCCTAAATCCCTTACGGTACTGTCCATCTCTGTGCTTCTGTCAGGTAGTTTCTGACAGAGAATCATTCAGCAGGTTGCCTGAGCCATTTTTAGGCATTCCAAATGAACTATATTAAAAACTGAAAATTCTGAGCTCTTCTCTGTTCCCTGCTTTTTTTCTTATTACCTAATCTTCCTACTCTATCTTCATGGGTCTTGGCTAAATACATTGCACCTTATTCCCACTGAATAAGGCACAATGTCTTTATTTTAGGGACATTGCAAGTAAACTTGCATTTTTCTTCTATTCAGGTACCTTTAAAAAAAAAAAATCTAGTAAACCCTCTTACCAGTCACTCTTTCCTTTCTAATGGCCTATATCATAATGAAAATTACAAATCTGCCTCACCTAAAAGTAAAAGAATTCATTTAGTTAATGCAGGACTAGGCAGATAATGTGTAATAATTATGGCTAATGTGTCGCAAGAGGCAATAAATACTGATAGTGAGACATAAAACAGACATTTCCAGTAGTGTGAAAGCCACTAAATATATTCCTTCTATCTCTTCTAGTTTGTTTCAGTATGTAAATTTATCCTTTTAAGGCTATGCAGCTGTTGTCAGATTAAAAATTTATCTGAAGTCTACCAAGATACAGCAGAATTTTCCAACAGTAAAGTTTCCTCTGCTTCGCAGAGAGGAAACAAATAGAATTAATAAAATCAGAATATTCATTGGAAATAATATACCACTCCATTTGAATCTACAGCTGTCTAAAGCGTATACAAACATACCTACATTCATGGATGCATGCATATTTGCTTTTGTGAAGGGCCAGCTGCTCTCTAGGGTGATGATGTGTCTTTAGGAAGCTGATCAGAGTCCATTTCTTCTCTGCCCATTGACTGTTGGAGAAGTATCAAGCAAAACAAAGGAGGTTTGCTTCTAATTATGCATTATTATGAATTTCAAATCCAAAGTTAGAATTGTATCTGAAGTAAATGGGTGAAATCCTTTGAGAGTTTTTCACCAGCATGTAATTTCATTAGAAGTCATTAAATCACTGTAGAGAAAAAAAACAAAAAGAAAAAAAAAAAAAAAAAAGAGCAACACCAGGGAGGGTTGTTCCTTCTTTGAATTACACAGTTGAAATATTTTTCAAGGTTTTTCTGTCTTGTCTTTCATGATGGTTTGCGTTGCTGTTTCATAGTAAGGCAGTTGGGTGTAAAATTTCCAGCTAAATATTCTCAAGCTCCGAAGAGATATAAATGTAGCTTTGTATTTTATCTCTGTACTCCACTGAATGTGTTTTAGTATATATGTATAAGTTTTAGTATAATGTATTTGTATGGCAGTAAAACACTGAAGAATTGGTGCATATTAAATATTTGCTGCACTAACAAAATTAAATCCTTCTCTGGATCTTGGCATGCCAAAGCACTAACATTTAACTGCAAAAGTTCACTAGTTTCACAGAGGTTTTGTGTCTTTTTTTTTCTTCTTATTGCACTACTAATATGATGAGAGAACACTGACATTTGTTCTGTGTAATCTCACTATTATTATTTTCTGCATTTTATTTTTTGCTTTTGTACTAAATTGTCATTCCCCTGGAAACCAAGACTGCCACCTGAGTCATAGTACTAATAGTGATTAACACTTGGACTGTGTGGTGTGCAGGTAACTCAGCCCTTGTGTAATATTCCATCTTCTGGAAGAGAAAAGTTTGGAAATAAGTAGTCAGTGGACAGAGTCCTCTTTGGCTACAGATTGAAGGAAGTTTTTTGTTTGCTACAGTGGTGAAAAAGATGGCTTACATCTTTGGAATTATCTATTTATTGATATTCAGGAAGGTAAGAAGTAAGTGATTTGATTCCACAGGACTGATTTTGTGTTAACTCCTCTGTTTCTGTTTAGCTTCCGTTAATTTCTTAAGAAAACATGGCTAGTTGTCTGACAGGTTTAAAAGGGTGACTAAGGAAAAATATTTTTTTACTTGTATGTTTCTTTGTTTCAGGGAGATATTTAAGTTTGGCAAGTATTAAGCTCAGCTCTTGTACACCTCAGCATGCTACTTAAGTTGAAGGCAAGTTGTTTTATTGTACAGCATCAGAGCTCCAGAGAGAGTTGCTTCATTTGCTGAATCAAGCAATGAAATTGTGAAAATTCATGTAATGAGACAGCTTGGGTACAAGCAAAAAATTTCTTTCATCATGTTGCAAATATTGGGGTACCCATGCTCAGTATATTTTTTGGTATGTATATTTCTTAGATATAAGAAGGTGAAAATTGTCTTATCACTAATCAGAGTACAGGGAAAAAAAAAAGAAAGAAAAAACCCAACTGCCAACTTTTTGGCACTATGAATGTTTAAGAAACGTTTATTTGGAAATAGCATGACTCTGTTGTTCCTTCAGGAAATAAAGAGGCTCTGTTGAGCATCTAGGATAAAATATTATGAAGTTTGGGTTAATCAGTGTTCTAGCACTGATTAAAAATTATTTTACTTAGAGACTGGCAGAAGATAATAGACTGACACAGGAAAGTTTAAATCAGGTAGAAGAGATGACAGTTTTTGTCTTTCCCATCCCTAATGAAAAACAGGGTATTTTTTACAAAAAAAAAAAAAAAAATTTAAGATTATTTTAATCAGAAAACCATTTCAGGAGTCACTTTCTGATTATTTCTAACGCTAGCTTAGATGAGAAGACAGCAGTTAAACACTCTTGTATCTTCCTTCTATGTGACTAATATCTATAATCTATTGAGTCTGTGTCCTCTTCTGAAACTTCAGGAAGTATCGTGACCTTTAAGTCTCACAGTCCAAATGACACAAAACTGATAGTAAAGCCCAGGCAGAATGTCTCCTACATCCGTGGCAATTTATTATAAAAATTTGGCAAAAATATTTTAACAAAAGCCTTTACTGACTGTCAGTGTTGATTTCACATCAGAGTACTTCACAGAATTTTCTTGAATTCTCATAGTAAGATGCAAAAACATTTTATCTTCTGCATGTGTTATTTGAAATGATATACTACAGAGTATGGTATTTGTTATTAATCACTGATATAGTTCTCCTTTGGCTTTTTGGCCAGCTTCTTTTTCAGGCTTTATGAAGGGTCAACAAATAGCAATTAACTTTTCAAATAGGGCCTTTTAGGAGAATCCCAGTATCTAAAATTAGACCTTTAAGTTAAAAAATCTTGCCTCAAAACATAAATGTGTGACTTTCCCTTGCTGCTACTAATGTTATTAATAAATCTCAGGGCCTTAAGCTCTCTTCTCATTTATACTTTCTCTTCTTTTCCCCTGTGAAAAGAGTGTTCCAGATTAATCCTCTTGCCTTATCAAGGCTATATCCACTGCATTCCTTCTTTATTATAGCAGGCTGCTGTGCAAATTCAGTAATTGCTAGAGAGAGCTAGACAGCAGGGCTTAAAATGCTATGTGTAGAAGCAAAGCCTTCTGACAATGTCCTAACTATACTCTTGTCACAAATTTATGGCTGCTCTTCTTTTAGAATCAGGACTACGTTTGTGCTGAAGATGTTTCTTAAAGTTTCTTATGGTTTTTCTTGCAGAGTTTTTCTGGTGTTTGATTAACACTGTTATCATATGCTACGCTAATGACATTTCTGTAGGAAATGAGTATTTGAGTTGCATCAGAAGTAAAAAGTTTCTTTGCAAGTTTGTTTTGTTTTGTTTTGTCTTTGTTTTTTTTCTAATTAGGAGTCTTTTTTTTTTGTATGCCTGTCTCCGCTTGTCCATCAACTCTTAGTCTGAGATGTGTTTCATTCTCTAGAGGTATCATTTTCAATTTAAATTTGAAAACAAGTTAAGATGTTGAGTGTGGAGAATATGTAGTTAACCATGATCCAGTGATCTTTCTGCCTCTGAACTAATTATTCTTTCAAGTTCAAATTATGTTTTTTTCCTGCACTAATACTTTCTATATTTTAAGCAGAGAAGGAAATACAGCTTAGAACTGCGGGTGTTACCATCTATGAAAGTGTGATTGATCTGAAGGGCATTCACCTTATGAATGGTAGACACAGTAAAGCTAGAGTTAGCTTTGGTTATCTGCAGTATTCAGTTGTGGAAATGAAAGTAATCTGAATTAAATTCAAATACCGGAATCCTTATATCTTAAAAGTGCAATTAATATGCTTAAGATGTATTCCGTAACAGGTGCTTTTCTATTATACACCCATGATTTATGTGACTATAAATGCAGCGAAAATAAGGATAGACTCAGGTTCTGAAAGCACTTAAACTCTTCTTCGTTAGTTCGAAAGCTGTAATCGCATTATTGTATTTGAGCTGTGTATGGATTTGAGCTGTCATGAAATCAATCATGGTTAACCTGAGCTGGAAAAAGATTATAGGTGCCACTCTTGAGCAATGACAGCATAAGTTGCAATACATAGGTTTCTAAATTTACAATTTCCCTTTTCTAAAGGCAAAAAACCCTGGGATTAAGGTACAATTATGGCATATGGCAAGTATGGAATGCCTAAAAAAATCTGAATATTTTACTAAGTATATTTTTTTTTGCTTACCTCTTTCTTTGACACAATTTAGCATAAGAAACCAGGATAGTAGTCAGAATTGGCACCAAGTTAATTTGAATTCATTACAAATATATTTTGCTCTTAGTTTTCAGAGAATCTTGTGGGACTACGCATATTTCACCAGGGAGGAAGGAGTCCTGTAACTTGATTCTTCAGTGTTTAAGCAACAGCAGTACTGAGAATGTTGATGAACGGGCTTTATTTTGAGGAGAGTTAATGCTAAGGTTTTTTAACCTCATGGTTTCATTGAAAAGCTGCTCAAGTCAGTTTTAAATGTCCCCACTGACTTTGGAGGGCTCTTTTTCTTTGTCTCCAGACTTGAATTATGTGTGTTTACCTGGGCCCAGTGCAGAGTAAGGTGGATTGCAAGACAGCTCCTCTGTCTGGTCACACACTACTCCCCAGCTCCTCTTTCAGCTGTCTCTGTTTATAGCACCCTGGCAGTTTGTCCTCATAGTCATTTTTTCTGCCCCTAAGGTGACAGAAGTTCTCCTCTGAAAAAAAAAAAAAATAACCTTCAAGACTTACCTTGCTTGTGTTATGTTCTTCCCTTAAGAAAGAAGAAGGGCTTTTGCTTGTGGATCTCCACCAAAAGTTTGAAATCAGTATTTATATAGTAATAAATTCTGACAGATATGAAGAACCTTGATCCCAAGCCTTTAAATACTATTTGCCCAAGTAATCATTGAAGTCAGAGGGATCATCTGTATTTCTAAATCTGGGTATTTTTTAAGGACTCTCTGTATTTGTCTCCAGATATGAATACCCTGAGGTGTTGTTCTTGTCAATGAATTTCTATGTGGGATTCAGCCTTTCGCATCTAGTCAGTCTATTACTATTTCATTATAAGAGGTCATTTTCAAAGGTTTCATTAAAACATGCATGGTGATGAAAGTCTCAGTTCTCATAACAAATGGGAATATAATAATTTTGACTGTTATTTAAAATACTGCATATAATAATGTTTGTTTTAATTGAAGAAAACATTATCACAGGTTTTAAATCTTGGGATTAATTGTTTTCTTTTTTTCTTTTGCTGATGAATGCTCTTAAACGCGAATAAAATTTCCATTATGATTTTTAAAAACATTCTTCCATGGGTATTACTTAAATTTAAGATGAATTATTTTTAGTACTAACTATGCAGTAGCACATCTGTGATTTCCCCATCTTTTCAAACTGCCATGATGTTTCGTATTTTGAAGCACGCGTTAATCTGAGCATTGGCATATTCCTGTATTGGTTCATAAAAGAAGGAATTTATGGTGAATATGTAGAACTGTTCTGCTTTTTCTGCTACAACAACATGCTTGGAATTTGTAAGTCCTCTTGAATGTGTCAGTGGGCCACCGAATAGCTTTATAATGCAGTATAATTATTTTTCAAAGTCAAATACAATTGAATGACATGCAAATTAGGCCATAGTCAGATTCTCGCACTCAAATGAATTTCTGAAAGAATCTATTTCAGTATACCCTCTGTCCTTCTGCTCTGTGAAAGCCTGCATAATGAAACACGTTTCCTTTTGGGAATTGCATGCTGGTTGGCTGGTATTAGTACCTTTAAACTTGATGAGCTTTGCTGTTAGCTTATTGAGTGTGAAGCCTAAAGATGGTACACGATCAGTATAATTTTATAGACAGAAAAGATACAAGTCTTTCTGAAACGTGTAAATCCAGTGTTTTGCAGAACTGGGCAGCTTTTCTTCTTGGAGGAGTAGTGCAAACATTTTAATTTTTCATTCCAAAGATGCGTGAACAAAGACTTTGAGTTTGCACCATTTTTCTCTGTTAGTGCCAAGTAATTCTGTGTGCACTGCATGAAGAAGGGTTTGCCTGTTACAGAAGTTCATTTTGTCGAGGTTTGGGCTTCCTGAAGTTGCATGTTTGTGTTGAAGTTGGTGGTTATGATTTATGTGCAAATATAATAGATTATTTATTCTGGTGTACTACTTTCCATTTCATCTTTTCTCTTTCATGCATAGTTTTTGTATAAATGGTTCCATTTAATTACTGTTGGATGAATGGCCTTAGGAACCATCAAGCAAAGTCTAATTTAATTCAGTTGCGTTTATATAATATTACCTATCTGAGATGAAATTTTGGATACCATTGAGAACAAAGGAATGGGACAATGGTGCAAAAAAAAAATACTTGCAAAGAGAGAAAAAAAAAAAGCAAAAATGAACTCCAGATGCCAAAAATGGATTCTAATTAATCTAGAGGGAAAATAAGTGAGGAGACCAGTGTTTTCCCCTGTGAAGATGGCTTGTTTTGGATGAAATGGTAAGCCTGGCACAGACCTAAGACAAGGAGCAAACACCAAACAAGAGAAGTATCACCTGAAGTAGTAACAAAGAGGACAAAGATCTTGTTATGAAACAGGCAGATTATAATTTTCTGTCTGGCTCTGTTGTGACTGTATTTCTATTAAGTCTCTTTCACCTGGTCTTCTCTTGCTTATTGCATTCTGACTATTATTAGTCAGTCTGAAGAAATTTTAACTGCTTCTTGAATGTCCACTTCCATTTCCAATGTTTCAGGCAGCCTTGGTTCTTGCTACTACACCAAGGTGTAGTCAGCCAAGTTCAGTGCACAGCCTTCTAAACAATCCAGGGACCAAAGAGGTTTTAGTTCTTGAGAAGACAGTAAAATGAAGTAAGTATGACCAACCCGACCACTGACTTGTGGAAGCTAAGATAAAAAATGAAGATGAAGGTGGGTTGGTTTTTAACTGTCACGAGTGTAGATGTCTGAGTTTCATCAGACTTACACTAGAAGCAGAAACAGTAATTCAAAAATACATTTAAAAAATAATTAGTGATAAGTGCATCACTTCAACAAGGCTCAGAAGCCAAGTTCCCAGTGAAGTCAAATTGTTGAAGTAGAATTAAAAAAATTAGTTTCACTTCTGATCTCTTCTTGATGAGACTTAATGGTAAGTTCGCTGGTAATTCAAATGATGGATAGCTTAAACATGTCTATGGGAGACAGTCCACTTCTTTGTCTTCTAATACAAAATGCAATGAGAGACAGGGGAAGGGGAAGCATCAGTATTTCCTAGTGTAGTACTTGAACAGCTATGGGCTTTAAGCTATGGGCCGTGTTGAAATGAGGGGTTTGTTTTTTAATTTTCTTTTTTTTTTTTTGTAACATAATATTAACATTTTAGATCAGTCTTTTTTTTTTACAAAAGGCAACTTTAACTGAAAGGTTCAGTTCAGAAGACTTTTATTTTCATGTGGACTTTTCTCTGAATTCCAACTGTGAAACAGCATTCAGTCAGTATACTGATTATACATGTGTTTTCATGTGGAAAATGAAAACTGCAGCACCTTGCATTGTAAATTTATAGAAGAGTTTAGCAGTGTTCTTCACTGTCATCAGCTCTTTTAATTACATCAGCATTGCTTCAGGGGTGTGAATGGAGACATAGTACATTAGACAAGATTCAAACATGTATGCACAACTTTATTTTCTGCTTGGCATCTCTTCACATCTTTAATTGGTAATTTAAATTTTGATATGTAGCTCCTTCATAAATAGAACACATAAAATGTTTAAGTCGTTAGATGGTTTATGAAAAAAAAAAAATCCATTGTTGTATTCATTACGTATTTCTACGCTGCATTCCTAGTGTGATCTAAGTACACGGTGGCTCCAGATTTGAAATCACTGTTATTTTCCTCATAAGTCTTGTTTCTGCTGCACAACTAGTTGTGCCTGTTTTGATGCAACTGAATCATAAAGCCATGTTCTGACATTTACTCTCCTTAGTAAAAATTAACATTTCTGTGAAATATAATATTCAGAAAAATATTTTATTTAAAGCGAGTAATATGAAATATTGTAACTATGAAATATATTACATTCAACATATAAATATTTAAAGATTCCTTCTTTTGTGTCCCCAAACTCCTGGTTTTGAAACTAGGAAGATTTGAAATCTCTCTTTCATCACTATTTGTTCCGTTCCTTTTGCAGCCTAAGTTTAATTCTTGCATATATCTTACCCTGCACTGTAGCCTAATGGAACTGCTTAATTTTTCTCACATTAATAATTAGTTGTTTTCTGTCGAAATCTGTGAATTGCGCACTGGTCATCTGGCACTTCTGTAGGGTTTTGTTTGGTTTTGAATATAGACTTTTGTCTTTCTTATATTTCAGGGCTTTCCTGTTGCATCAGAATTACAGGTTCCAAACTACTTGTGACATGGGCTCAACAACTCTATTATATTTCTGTCCCCTGAATAATGGAATGTCTTAAAAAGGATAGTTGAAAAAACTGTGTAGTTTTGTTCATCATTTAGGAATCATTACATTAAGAAGATATCTGTTTAGTCTAAACATGAGAAGTTGAAAAGTGCTGTCAGTTTTCTCAGAACTAGTGAATAACTTGGTAGGTAGATGGATGTTTTTGCAAACAGATGGAACATAACTGAAAACTTTGACTTGTGTTTTTATTTCTTTTGTTTTCTTTTCTACTTCATATCCTGTGATATTTCACACAGTGAATAAATAACAACAATGAGAAATGAAAATGTGATCTTGAAAAGTCTTACTGTAGGAAAAAAGCTCAGAATTTAGTACTTGACATTTCTTTTGTTTTACTTCTTCTCAAGGCACTCGGTGCCTCTGAGTTTTTTGCATAGGCAAGACTAATTTCAGAAGTTCAGAACAATCTGTGAAAATATTCCTTGGGAAAGTAAAGGTCATTTCATCAGTTAGATGGAAGAAGTTTGTATACTTCTGAATCTGAACTGAGGAAAAATTACAGTTAACTTAGAGACTTCCAGAAATGTCATGTGAAAATTGCAAGGAAAAAGAAAGGTAGAAATAGGCATAACATAGGAAGCTATTAGCATGAAAGATATTTCAAAGCTTTAACTGAAATAAAAATGAAAGCAATCCCATTTTATCACAGAGACTATTTCTCCTGACTTTTAGGATAGTTCTTCTTCCCTCAGCTTACAATGCCCTGTTTGATTTTTTTTTTTTAATATCACCGTAAATGTGAGCATCAGTCTCCCCATTGGAAGCCAAAGGCTAAACTCTCATAACTGGAGTAAGACCAGGATTTTAGCTGCAATCCTTGTCTGTATCTTATACTTTTCCTGAAGGTTGGGTTGGGTTTTTTTTTCACTATTTCATTATTAATATCTTCATATTTAATTTTACTTTGTCTGTAATTTTCAATGTGCTGCAGGCTGAGATATCCCTGAGGAGCTTTAGACACTGCTAGAAGAATCTGTAGGATCAAAAGTCTATTAAATGAAAAATTTTCATTTTGTTCTGTGTTTATATTATTAATGAAGCCATGACACCCGTAATAGAAGTCATACCTATAAATAATGTTTGTTATGTATGAAGTCTCCTCACATTACATATAATACAGACCATATTCATCTAATAAACTATTATGAAGACCGAGATAAGATTAGGCATGCTTTTGAAAAGGTTAAAAAATCTTAACTTTAATAAAATACAACTCAAAGTTAAATTTTTCAGCTTACTGGTACTTTTATTTTTTCACAAAATTGAATCGCATTTTTAGAGTACATTGATATATTAAGGCTAAACCTAGACAGAAAGGTTTTTTGATAACTCATTTAGAATTCCTAAAAAATTCTACTCAACTGTACTAGTGATCAGATATAGCTTACTGTAGGATAATGTAGTCCCACCATATAAATATTTGACATTATTTATGTGTTTATACTTGACTCAAATGTTGTTTTCACCATTGAAGCAATGTTTCCATCTGTGAAAATTGTTCGTTTTTAATCCATTGTGAAATATAGATGCACCTTTTACAATTTTTTTTTAGTCTATCAGAAAAAAAAATGTTGATCGGAAAATCTGCTGTATGTCAAGCTTAAGCAAAAAATTTGTATAAAAATATTTTATATTTCTAAGGACAATTACTTACTGGACTAAATGTCTGACATGCTCAGGCATAAGATACAGAAAGGTGAATGTTTTAGAAGGCTGAGACAGCTTTTCTTTCGTCTTTCTGAACCTCTGAAAACTGCAGAGAGTGCATTTATGAAAACACTGAGAAAACCCACCCTGTTTAAAATTAGAATTTCGCATAGATAGAAAAACAATTTTAGACTAAAAGGAAAAAACAGACTTTTGGTACACGTGTTGATTAATTGATATCAATTATATTTTTTTAACCTTGAAATTAAGTCTTCCTAAAATAGAATTTTTTTCATGCCCCTTATTACCATCTTAAACTAGCAACGATTTCATTCTGTGATTTCACACTTGATGATATGGGATGCAAATTAATAGGCACTTGTCAGTAAATTGACAGGTGCTGGTAACAGGTTACCAATCTCCCACTCATTATCAGAAGGCAAATTCCCATGAAAACTCTGCAGAAACAATTCCTGCCTTTTTCAACAGACAGTGTTGTGATCGTATGCAACAGACAATGAAAAGATTCCTAATACAATATGTGTCTTTTCATAAAGAAACAGTAAAGCTTACCTCCCATGCACTATTCATTCCTAGTGGGGCAAGAGAAGGAAAGTACTTCCATTATTCCAAGCAAAAGTGATACCTTTCTTTGAACTTTAAAATACCTTTAAAATTAATGCTGCTAATTTTGGTTTTCTTTGTCTCTGATTGATAGAAAGAAGCCTGAGTTCTCTTTGGCTTTGTAAGGCAGATTTACTTGGCAAGGCATGTTACTAAGTGGGCAGCCAAATGACTTAGAGAGAATAGTAATGAGACATGGAAACTTAAATAATCCAAGTGAGGAGTTCAAATTTTATTTCTGTAGGGACTAAATTAAAGTCACCAACATTAATAGGACACTTAGTATCCCTTCCATAAAGTTTGCACCCTAGAGAAAACTTGTGGCATATTACCGCGTGGACTCACTGATGGTCTAAGTGAGACACAGTTTATTTTGCAAGCACCCCACTATTGTCCAATCAACCGTTGTATCATGCATTAGTTAGCCAATCTGGTAGTTGTTCACATGCCATTCACACTTCTGGCTGGCACTTTGTTCTTCATTAGGTACTCCTTACTTTGTCCATCGTACTGTTGCTCCTCAGCACGTACTCTTGCTTTGTCCATTGTACTCAGGTCCTGCTCACTTCCATACATTTGCTCATATTCCCATCTACTACAAAAACTTTAATAACAATAATCAGCATCACTTCCAGTATATCCTGCCCCTCATTGTGACAGAAAAGCTAAGAAGTTGTAAGTATGCAGGATTTCTATTTCCTAGTTATGGTAGAAAGTTGTGATTGATCAGCACTGGAATTCTGGCAAGCTCCTTGGCCCTATGATACCTGGAAATTATTGCATCATATGAAAAAGGTTGATAATATAAGGACTTCTCTTGTAACAATCTGGAAGAAATATGACTTATGAGAACTTCTCTGGGGACAGTTACCTTCCCACTTTCCAATAGATTTGGAATTGTGAAGAAAAGACATAGAGTTACACCTCATGTTTTGGACTAAAAGGGGACTCCACTTTGTAGGAAAAAAAAAAAAGGGACAATCCAAATAGTAGAAGAAAGAAAGAGAAACCATTATCACAGGAAAGTTGTCATGATGAAAGAAAAAGTGAAAGACTGAGGAAAGGGTCAGTAGTAGGAATGAGATCTTACTGAAGCTTAAATGATGAACTAGAAAAAAAAGATTTGCTGAAAAAAAAAAAATTCTGTGTTGAGTGTAACATGAACCATTCCAGAATAGATAGAGACTTTAAAAATTGTATGTACAAAGTGCCTATACCATTTCCTAATTCCGCCCCTTAAAATCAGAGACATGACCTTTTTAATATTCACTATTAAATTGTCACCTGCACGTAAATTAGAAGAAAACATGATTTCAGAGAATTGTCTGCTGCAACTTTTCTTGATAACTTTATCATTCAAGCAGACTGAGGCTTGAAAATAGAAATACCAGCCTGATTTCATTAAGAAAGCTCACGGCAGCCAGTGTAAAGTATTTTTCTATTTTAAACCCTGAAGAATACTGCTTGGGATGGGTAGAGACCTTTCTTCATTTCCTTTGTCTAAATGACAGAGGAAAATAAATTTTAAGTGTAGTGTTTTCAGTCTCTAATGGAGCTTTCTGTATTCATTCCAGAGTGTACACGGTATGTTCTGCTGCTGAATTATAATTTATTAATTATGCAGGTTTTCTTGCAGATGTGGGGTAGGCAGATCATTCCAAGATGCTGATAGATGCTCAGAGGACAGATGTTTCTCCATACACCAGCTGCATTGACATCTTTCAGTCACTTCAAATGCTGATGTTTCTTTAAGTGTCAGTTACTATACCTGCCAGTAGATACTTGATCCAGGAGTATTTCTGATCAGTTTCTGAAAGAACTGCATTTAAAAAAAAAAACATGCTTTATCTGCCCTGAATATATGCAATAAGCCATGTATTGTTTGCAGGCTGTCAATCCTAGTTGAATTTCAGCACTAAATGCTGACTCAACTAGCTAATTTAGCAGCAGATTAGCTTTATGCATGCAAATGTTCCCATTAGCTTCTGCAGGCTTGATTGCAGGTTTACATTTAAACAAATAGTGAGCACTTCTGTGCATCAGACACCAATAGACATTATTTATATCTTGAACTTTACCATTAGTAGTAGTTATTATTTCAGTATATTCTTACTGCCCCATAGGTGTAGGTTATTAAATCCTCTTAAGTTATTAGAAAGTTCATAAATTGCTAACATATTCCATAAAATTTGTAGTTACCACACACTGTCCTCCTCTTTGTGTGCTGAATTTGACAGCCTGCTTGTTGCAAAGTGCAACAGAAAAGGTGATTCAATCATGATACCAATATTTTAGCATTCCAAAGCAAAACAAAGAAAAGGGGAAAGAATGAATAGTGGTACTAGTTGAAATGCCAAATTTTGTGTTTGTTGTTTACACCAAAATAAGACAGTCATGGCGTGTACTTCTTTGAATATAGCCTCTAGATATGTAGGACCTGTGAGCCAGCAAACAGAATTTTCTTTTATACTAGATTCCCTTTAGCCTTCTCTGAAACAGGTTTCAGAAACCTGGGATTGGTAAATTATCTTGGAAATCAGACTCTGATGCTATGCTAGTGCTGAAAATGTGTATGTAGTATTTTAGGGAACTGAAATATCTTTATTATTTTATGTCTTTTGCATACTAGTTACATCCAGTTTCTGGTGATGCTAAGCATTGGCATCCTTTGAATCATGCAAACCACGTTTGAATTAGAGTCTGGACAGAGACTGCTTTACTGTAATTTGCATCTCTCACTTTTTCCATAGAAGAAGCTGAATTACACTTGTAAGTCACATACAGAAGCAGAGATGATGGCAAGAAGAGGTTTTTAAAAAAATTACATCACGAGAGTCTCCTGAATTCAAGCAAATTTTAAAAGGTTTCAGATATTTTAAGGGTCTTTTGCCAGTTTAGGATCAACTTTTCGTATTCCAGTGTTTTCTTCTCAGTAAAAAATGATGCAAAATCCCTGATATGTTAGTTATGCCCATATCTGCCTCCTAAGTTACAACGATAGATGTATGGCCCATACTTTCCTTTTTACTTTGTTTTCTCCTTTTCTGCCTAGTTATGTCACTGCTAACTTGTCTCTTCTTCCATTGTTCCCTGTTCATTTTCTAATATGCTTAGGAAATCTCCTCCAATTGGGAATCCTGGCTAGAGCAGGACTTAATCAGCAGTAAAAAAAAGAGGGAGCTGATTTCACGTGATCCAGCAGCCTTCTGCAGTCTACCAGTTTTGGTCACTCTTTTCAGCATCCTCTACCCCTAATAATCCAGAAGCTGTGTTTGCCTTTGTGCAACATGGAGAATTATACATAAACTGTGTGTTAATCAGAATTTATTTATTCTGGGTTCACTTTTTTTTTTTTCCCTGAACTTCATAAAACACATACTTGGTACACTCATATTCTGTGACAGAATAAAACATTAGTTCAGATATACTTCCTCTCTTTAAAAAAAAAAAAATTAAAAAAAAAAACGTAACATACAACATTTTTGAGCCTTTCTTGACAGTTCTGTGATGCTTGTAAATGCAAGTTCAGATGAGCCAGAATTTATGGTTACCGATAAAGGAACACCTGACAACAGAAAGATTGATGTAAAATCTAGAGTCAAAAAAGATTGTTTGACATAATTTTGCATAGTGGATTTTCTATTACATACTCTTGAGATGAGACACAAAACTTGTGTTCAGATGTTCCCAGTGCACTGGGGTGACTCAGAAGACATTAACTCTGTGCCAACTCTGAGCTCTTACGTGAGTCTTGCAAAGGTGGTGAACATGTGGAAGCCAAGTGGGAAGACATTCTTTTAATTACAAAGAATTACACAGGTCTTGGAGAATGTTAATTGAGCATCAGGCTTGTTTGCAGATCTCCTAAAGCGTTGTAAGTAGGGAAGAGGAAATCTTAAGAAATTATTTTTACTATTTTTTTTTCAGCAGATTTCAGGAATTTAGTGGAATTTACTATTTATGATTTCCTTTAAAACAGCAAGGAAAAATCCATTTTTCATTTCTGGCCAAACACGAGGAAGCACTGACTTTAGATCTAGTTCGTAGCTGGGATTCAGTCCACAGCCTTTTAAAAAATATTTGTTACTTAACTCATTATATCATCATCTTGTATAATACAGTCTCTATTACAAGGAATTATAGAGTATTTTCAGTATAAGAGAGGTTAAATATCCATTGGCAAAAGTTGAACTGGTGGTGTTCTTTGATACCCTATAACTCTGGCATGAGAATTTTTGCATGAAACAAAAAAATAAGAAGTCATAGCCAGTACAGGTTCATGAGGGGAAAGTCCTGCTTAACTAACTTAGTTTCCTTTTATGACAAGGTCACCCATCTGGCTGACCAACGGAAGTTGGTAGATGTGATGGTTTTGCATTTTAGCAAAACTTTTGATACTGTCTCTCACAGTATCCTTCTAGACAAAAAGTCCAGCACACAGATAGACAAGTCCATAATACGTTGAGTGAGCAATTCGCTGATGGGCTGGACTCAAAGAGTTATAGTAAAAGGGGTTACATCAAGCTGGTGGCCAGTCACAAGTGGGGTTTTCCAGGGCTTGATTTTAGGGACAGTGCTTTTTAGTGTTCTTAGGAATCACTACATCAAGTAAGTTTGCCAATTATACTAAATAAGGAGGAGCTGTAGACTCCCTTGAGGGCAGAAAGACCTTACAGAGAGATCTAGATAGACTGGAGAGCTGGGCAACCTTCAACCGTATGAAATTTAACAAGCGTAATTGCTAGATTCTCCACCTGGCATGGAGTGATCCTGATTATACTTGCAAATTAGGGAACAAGAGGCTGGAGAGCAGCCCTATGGAAAGAAACTTAGGAGTCTGGGTTGATGATAGTTGACTATGAGTCAACAGTGTGTCCTGACAGCCAAAAGGGCCAACTGTGTCCTGGGATGCATCAAGCACAGCATAGTTAGCCAGTCGAAGGAGGAGCTTGTCCCTCTTGACAGTGCATTGGTGCAACCCCACCTTGAGTACTTGTGCAGTTTTGGACACCTCAATGTAAGAAGGACATCAGACTATTAGAGTGTGTCCAGAGGAGGGCAGCCAAGGTGGTGAAAGGCCTTGAGGGCAAGACTTAATGGGGAGAGGCTGAGGTCTCTTGGTTTGTTCAGCTTGGGGAAGAGAAGGCTGAGAGGTGACATCATCACAGTCTACAACTTTCTCAAGGAGGGCAGTGGAGGTTGGAAGGTGCTGATCTCCTCTCTCTAGTGACCAGCGATAGGACATGAGGAAAGGGAATGAAGCTGTGTCAGAGTAAGTTCAGACTGGACATTAGGAAAGGTTCTTCACTGAGAGGATGGTTGATCACTGGAACAGGGTCCCCAGGGTTTCCACACTTACCTGGTAGTGCTACTGTGGGTTTTAATGGATTTCCAGCCAGAGTGCATGTCTAAGTACAGACAGTAGGCAGTTTGCTACATGACTGTAAATAGATTGTGTAATCACATGCTTCTGCCTAATTGTGATATTTGACTTATAAACAATGTAAAAAGCCTAAGATTCTGCAGGAAGGAGCTTCTTGTTCTTTAAATGAAATCATTCCTTTACTGAAGTTGTAGAGTGCAGCACTTGCTCTTCAAATCTATTGCCCTGAACCTGGTGGTTCCTATAGTATTTACTTTGCCCCATCTGCAGTAGAATATATCCAGTAAGATATAATATGCAAACATAATTGAAAGATTTATTTTTTTAAGTTGATGTGAAAAGTGCACTCATTAGCAAAGGATACAACTTAAATATAATATCTATGGAGTAAAGTGGAAGTAAAATCCATTCACTTTTTAGCTTTTCTGCATAGATTGTCTTCTAATGATTTCTGAAGGCAAACAGCCGTAATAAGACTTGCCCAGACTCAGCTAGGGAGCATATCTGGATTTTTTATGAAGAACTAGCTTATATATTTATGCTTGTCTCACTGGCAAGTTGCTGGTATCTCATAAATTCTTTTTTTTAAAAAAAAGTTCTTGAAGTACTTTACAAAAAAAAAGAAAGATAAATAAGGTGATTACACTTGTTTTCAGAACACCTTTATTTGTTTCAAATTTGCTATGTCTTTGAATTTTTTAAAAGTCTCTTAGTGGTAATCTTGTGATTATCATGTGTTACAATCTGGAACTGTTGTCTTCCCAATACCGATTTATACTGATAGTAAAGGCTGGTGATATAACAAGACATGTTTGTAACTACAAGCTGATGAGTCATAATTAAAATTATAGCAAAATTTTCTGTTGTGATCAGTCATATTTCGCTTACTAAATTATATACCTTAGTCATTTTCAGAACTTTTTAGTTCTGTATATGACCTTTTCAGTCTTGTGTCGTGTTAGGATCCCCAAAAGTGAGGGCACCCGTTTCTTGAGTATAAATATATTGACTTGCATTTTAGCTATGTAGAGTAGAATAACTCAGTATAAAAGCAATCCAGTATAAATTATTTCATTTTTTGCCATGTTCTGCATAATCTTCAGTATAGATTTGCATTATTTCTGGGGCTTTTTTTTAGAATTTATTTGTTCTTTAAGACATAAAAAGAAATTACTAATGAAGAAACAATAAATTTGGTTTAGGACTTGTGTAACTATATGTAATATTCAAAAGAAGCATCTTCTTTAGGATAAAGATAGGGAAGATGAAACAGGAAAGTGAAAGCAAAAAGTTAAGGAAAAAAATACCTAGCAAAGCAAAATAACATCAGGAGAAAACCGAAGCAGTTTATTTTTTGTGTAATTCATAGGTGCCTCAATGACTATAATTTCTGGAGATAAGAAAGGTAGTTGCGTTGTTTCTGAGCCCTTTACAATTAAGCTAAAAATCTTAATCTAAATTTTTACATTGTTCAAGAAACAATCTGTATTTAAAGCTTTCTGTCAAACACGGTGTATAAATATTATTTGTTACATTCTGATAACACATACTGAATTCTTTTATCAATTTGAGAAAATAGAAACGTATGGTATAGTTTTTCAAGGTGACTTCTGACTGCCATGCACATGACCTGATTTGGGGTTTCGTCCAGAATATAACTCATTGTTAAAATATACGAAATGCATTTTTCTATGAATAGTAGAGATCAAATACTTTTAACTGGTGAAGAGCTAACATCCACATTTCTGACTATAAAATTTGACGTAGTTATGAAGTTTTCAGCTTTGATCTTTTAGCTATACTACAGCCACAGAACCAATAAACTTCTAAAGTGCTTTTATGATACACGCCATAGAGTATGGGTATATCATGACTAATATGTGTGTGTGTTATTTTAGTCATATGATAAGGTAGAAAGCTATACAGCGAAGTTTCTCTGTGCTGTGAACTGCATTTCTTTTCAGTATGACATTTATGTGTTTAAGGAAGATAAACTTGCCTAGATGAATATATTTGTGAGAGTTCAGTGTTTCTACAATTCAACAAAACACTAATTTGCAGAACCTATGAGAGAAAATTATAAAGGCTATGGCTAAAAAGGAAAATTATTGCCTATTCTTCTGTCCAAATAAAACTCATTATTGAGTTTAGAACTTAGTGATAGAGATAAATTTGATGCCTCTTCCTTCCTTGCCTGGCAAGGCTGTGAAACTTGGGACAAGGTTTTGAGCAACCTGATCTAATCTGACATTTTTAAGCAGGAGATTGAACTAATTACATCCAGAGGTCTCCTCAACATAAATTTCTCTGTGAAAATATAATTACCTTTTCTCCTCTTCCCTTGCCTCTCCCTGCCGGATATCTACACAGCACTACTGATTTCTGCCACACCTAAAACAGGAAACAACCATTTATTTTTTTTTCTTATAATGAACTATAGAATATGTTATTAACTGGATACCAGATAGTGTGATTCTGAAGATAATGGAGTGTAGCTAGAAGAAGGTAAAAAGAGTAATCCAGAAACAGTCTCTAGATTTACATGAAGGTCAAAATTTACAGAATATCCCAGTTCCAGATGAGTGTTAATCAGTGTCTTTGAATTGAAACATTTTTGGTTTAAAATTTTGGCCAGATTTATAAAATGAAAAAGGAAAAAGTTGTTTCATGTCTCAAGATTTGTTAACATCACCTTCAAAAATATGAGGGAAGAAAAATAGTATTGCCTACTCTGTTTATATATTCCATACAGAGAGGAGAATATGCCTTCACACAATCACAGAAAGACTGAGTTTGACATTAACTGGTCCAAGTCCTGGATTACTTTTTTTACCTTCTTCTAGCTACTTTCCATTATCCTCAGAATCACACTATGTGGTATCCAGTCAATAACATTTTCTACCTCTTATCGTTATCTAGTCCAACCCCACTGCTCAAAGCAGGGCCAGCTGGGTTCCTGTGTTCAAACACCCTCACAGTAGAAAACAATTTTCTTGTGTACAGATGAAGCTTCATGTGTTTTAATTGGTGCTTATTATCTCTTGTCCCGTCAGCAGGTACCACTGTGGGACTCCGATTCCTTCTTCGATCCCTTCCATTGGGTATTTATACACAGTTGTCTGTGTATCCTCCTCAGCCTTCTCTTCTCCAGGCTGAACAGTCTCAAGTCTCAGCCTCTTCTTGTATGACAGATGCTGCAGCCATTTCTTCCTCTTTGTGGCCTTCCACTGGACTCACTCCATGGACATCTTGTACTGGGGAGCACAGAGCTGTACACAAGGCTTAGTAGAGGGGAAGAATCACCTCCCTCAGCCTGCTGGCAACATTATTCCTAGGGCAACCCAGGCAACTCCTTTAGCCTTCTTTGCTGCAAGCATGGCTCGTAGTCGACTTGTCCACCAGGACCCCTGCCTGTACTGGTGTATGAGGATTTTCCTCCCCAGGTGCAGGGCTTTGCATTTCCTTTTGTAGGGCTTGTTTCCCTTGTCTGAACTTACAATTTAATGTTGCTAAGTAATTTCTTCTTCCTCTATATCACTATGTAATATCATCGTCTTCATTTGTGGAATGAAATTAGTTAATTTGGTGAATGCATGACTTATAAAAATTCAGTGCTTGGGTATACTCTTTTGTGAAGACTTGAACCATCTTCTAAATGTGAGAAATCACACAAGTACAAAATAGTGAGAATTTATAAAGTGTAAACCATATAATTTTAAATCTGTCATTTGATCTGAGTTCTTCATGTCATAATTTCAGTGCTTAATGACAGGTTGTTTATTTTCTGATCAATGCTTAGAAGTGACTGAGTGCTTGGGAATACCACCAAAGTTAATGGAATGGTAGCAACTTCAATCTATAGGTATTATAAATTGGCATTAAAGTCAGTGAAACGTAATGCTTGTACCCAAAGAAGCTCTGGCTCATGGTTTTAGTGTTTGTTGTTCTTTTTTCCTTTTTTTTCCCAGTTAGGATTAACAAAAAGAAAACACCCTGTAGGTTACATTTACAGGATTTTCTAAAAGAATATTTTAAAGTTTAGAGGAGAAAGTTTGGCTTTTGAGACTTTACAGACTAAGTTTTGTGAATTCTGGGTGGTTTTATCTTGTTTTGATTTTATAATTATATTTTTAACATAAATTCCTCTTTTTTAAATTCAGTCCAGGAACAATTTTTTCTAGACCTTGTTGCATTATCAGACCATGAGAAGCATGAAAGGACTTGGCTTTTAAAGGGAAGAAAAGAAAAAAATAATGAGAGCTTTGGTGGTGGCTTCCTAAATAGTTTTAAGAAACAAAATAGTATTTTTTTTGTATTTGAATTTTTCCCAGGAGTAGGCTGAAGTTCTGTTAGTTAGTTGTTTTAGGTGAGACAAAAGTTGGCTATATCTAAGATGTGAAGAAGTCTAATCTTGAGATGTGGACACACAAGAGCTTATTGCTGCAATTATGAATTCATGAAGATTTACAAATAGCTGAGGTGTGTATGTAGTGACATACGGAACAGAGCAAATTGCAAAACCTTTAATAAAAAATGTATATGTCTTGTGCTGGACTCTGCGTAGCAATGGTTATACTGTTAGCAAAGATCAGGCCAGCTTGTTTCACTTCTGTGAGCGTGCACTCTTTGTTTCTCATTCCCTATAATTTCTTCACTGCAGTGAAGTAATTACCCTAGCAGGGCTTTCTCTTGGATTTTCGTGTGTTAATCTGGAAAAGAAAAGTTAACTCACAAAGATTTCTGTGTTTCACTGCTCTCTTTTCTTAGGAAGACTGCAAGAAGAGTATTGACGGATGAATGAGTTTCATTCTCTCTCATCAGACCATTAAAAATGTTAATGTAAACCTTTTCAGATATCTAAGAGACCAAGTCAGGAAAAGTAGGAGGGTGATACAGTGGGGGAGAGAGGGGAGGGAAAGGTTAAGCTTATTTATGAAATGCCAAGTTGTGAGCAGTATGCTTTTGCTCAACAAATATACTGAACAATCTGGCATTTGGTTTGTGTGGAATACAGAATAGAAGAACAAAGGGCTTTGGGTATATATTTGTGCTAATCCATAAGGGAGTATCCTTTCTTGCTCTACACAGAGTCTTCAAGCCAACTGATGTAGCACGATTAAGTAAACTGTAGAATTTCTGTTCCTAATCTGTTCTGCCGGTCATGTTCCTGTCTCTCTTTTTTAGAAGTAGGTATTTGAGTCGTGAAACAGTCTGATTCTTTAGTGATAGTGTGGCCTAGCTTAGCTGAAACTGTTAGAAAAAAGTAGTCAGAAAATATAAACCTATTACAAATCCTGTATGGTGTTTTAATAAAACTGATGAAACCAAGGATTTAGTTGAGGGATGACTCTGCTGATGATGATGTCAATTTACATTCTTTGACTTTTCATTCCACTAATATCAAGTGGTTTGCTGCTTTGGAACTACTAGAATGAGAAGGTCCAGTCATATGCAAGTCACTTTTGTTACCCAGAGCCTCTCTCCCAGCTGACTCCTTTCCTCCCTCCATCCATGTTAACTGGTACATTCTGCTGAAGTACAAAGGAGAATTTCTGCAGTGCTGTGCACTGTTGGTTGTGAGCTGACAGGAGATAAGCCTGCACCTCTTTTCCCTGTCTTATCTAGAGTGATATTAAGGAAGGAGATCTCATAATGGTATCTTCCAGCAACGTCTGCTGAAGTAGAACCTAAGGTGTGTACTGTTGAAATAAGTCAGAGTCATCTTTGCAAGCACTTTGTAACAGCTTGGGTCTTTGTTTTTTTTTCACTTAGAGAAGACATTCAATAGAATGTCTTGGTTTTGTGAAGCATGTTGTGTACCATGCCTGCCATACAAGCATGCAATATCCAAGCCATTCGTTCCTTCAGAAGAGAGACTTATAAGTTAAAATAAGAATGAGAGTTACACTGTTGCTATTAAAGTATCATATGAACACAAAAGTAGGCAGCTGATAATTTTTTTTTTTTTAATGCCTGTCCTACCCTTGATGCACCATAGTTCAAATCCATAATATTCTGACAAGGACAACAAACACATTTACTGGCATGAATCATGCAGAGGGCAGTTACAACAGGCATTGAATATACTAAAGAACATCAGACAAAACTAAGTGACAGGTGAGTAGGGTTGCAAAAGCATTCTACATTTTATCCTTTTCTGTGTAGTAGGAGGATACTTGATGAATATAAAAATATTTAGACTATACTTTGATTTGTTCTATTCATGCAAACAGCAGCAAAAAAAAAACTTGCTGTGATTTTTACACATTCCTAGGGCTGAGCTGGTCAAAAGGAACTAACAACTAATCACTGATTTCATGTAATTACAGAATAAGGTAGGTTGGATGGGACTGCTGGAGTACATCTAGACCAGCCTCTTGCTCAAAGTAGGTTCAGTTAGACTGTGTTGTTCTTGTTCCATTAAGTTTGAGTTTCTACAAGGACAGAGATGCCACAGCTTCCACAAACATCCTATTCCAGTGTTTGACTACCCTCATAGTGGTCAAAGAAATTTTCAATTATATTGAGTCTGAATTTCCCATCTTCCAACATGTGTTTCTTGCCTCTTGTCCTGTTGCCATGCACCTCTGAGAAGAGACTGGCTTTATCTTCCTTATACCTCCCCATTCCTCATCAGGTGGTTACAGCCAGCAGAAGAATCTCACTTCAACTTCTTTCTTAAGGCTGAAAAAACTCAGATCTCTCATCCACGTGTTCTAGCCCTGCTGATCATGGGGACCCTCCACTGAACTCACTTCTGTACATCAGAGCCTGTCCTGTGCCAGGAGCCCAGACCTGGACCCTGCACTTCTCGTGTGGTCTCTGGTGTTGAGCAGCAGGGCAGGATCAGTGCCTGACCCTGCCGCAGTGCCTGTGCAAGTGCAGCCCCAGATGCAAGGGCTGCTTTGCTGCCAGTTGCACTCCTGCCTCTGGGGAACTTGCTGCCCCCCAGGGCCTTTTCTGCAGAGCAGCTTCTGCTCAGTGAGCCCTAGCCTATCTTGCAGCAGGGGTGAGTCCTTTCCAGGGCTTTGGGGAGTTCCATGAAGTTCCCTTCAGCCCATTTCCCCAGCCTGTCCAGATTCTTCTAAATAACAGGACTGCCCTCCAGCCCATTGTCTCTCCTCAATCCAGTGCCCCTCAATTACTATCCCATTGTGCAAGTAATAAGGGCACTAAACTGCTCTGGACCCAGTATCAGTCCCTGAGGGACACCACTATTAACCAGACACTGTTTGGACTTTGCAACACTGACCTCCGCCCTTTGATCCCATCTTTCCAGAGACTGTAGTTCTCACCTTGTCATACCCATACCCAGGCTAGACCTCCCCATGGCTACAATGAGTCTGTGGTTGATCATGTCAAGGGCCTTGCTAAAGTGAAGACCTGCAACATCCGGTGCTGTCCGCTGCACACTCTACCAATCACCTCATCACAGAAGCCAGTCAGGGTTGCACTTGTTAGATTTCCATGAGCACAAGGGCACTGTGACTAATATGTCTGTCTTCCAGGAAGAAGTTCTGATTGCACCATGTGTAAGCAAAGCAATGTGAGGTTAATCTTGATAAAAGTGGTAACTAGCTTTTTCATAGGCGGTAGCATGTGATAGCAATCAGAGCAAGAACTCACCTCTTGACTAGTTTTGTACTTAAATGGGACACCTCTTTTATGGCTTGTTTTGCTTCCTGTAAATGAAACTTTATTTTTGTAAAATCATAGATACATTTCTTTGGTACAGCATTATGAAACAAGATAAAGTGGAAAAATACTCCTCTCTCAACTTAAGTTTCTGGAAATAAGAGTCTGCCCTAGAAAAGTTCACATTCCTCACAAGGTGCTGTTAGGTCAGTTGAGACTGACTGGTCTCAATTGCTTTGTCCCAAAGCCTATTAAATTCTCTCCTGCTTGTGCTGGTTTTAGAAATAATGCCAATTTTAAGTCAACCTCAATGTGGGATTTTTTTTCCTTTCTCTAAATGTGGTATATATGCTGTGAAAGAAATGTGTTCATTGTGTATTGTGTTCGCCGTTAAAGTACATCTTTCTTTTTTATTACTTTGTTTATCCACTATAGGGCAATAAGCTTCCCCTCACTTTGGATTTGATTATTAGGATTTTATACTTCCCTGTCCATTACCACATCAATGCACAGAGGTTCAGCAGGATAAGTTTTGGTAGCCATGATCTTTATCTCTGAATTCTCTTTCTGGCATAAGTGAATAGACAATAGAAGGATAAGAAAGGTAGACAGTATGCATGATAATATCTTTGGTGGTCAGTGAAAAATAGGGAAACAATGCCTGTGTTTTGTTCAGTTCTTACTCTGTTACAGCCTAATGCATTTTATTGGAGGAAGATACTGCAGCCTCTCCAAGGCTACTTGTGTTCTTTCTTGAAGGCAATTAACTACTGCTGTCAGTCTTGAGTTCCCAGAAGGGCCAGTGCAGTGGTATTTTATTAATGATGCTCTGCAGTAAAATGCGTAACGAATTGTACTGTAGCATTAAACACAGAATCTTCTTGGTTCCTAAGGGTGTATGTTTCTCTGGTAAGCTGCTACTGAGGGTAACGACTTCACTGAATGTCCCTTCAATTTTTGGGTAACAGATGTGAATATATGTAAATACATAGTTATAAATATACATAGCTAACACATTTAAATTTCTTGTAAAAGTTGGATTATTAAGAACAAATTTGGTCATGGATGTTACATACGGCATAACCAGGAGGTCTCTAGCACTGAACTTTGTGTAAATGTATGTGTGTTGAGCCTTTTTATATTAAGTTGTTCTGCTTTTCCTTTGCTTAATGTTTCTCTCCCAAAGGGAATTCAGGCTCCTGGACCCCTTTCATCTTCCTTACTACACCAAACCAGACCATACAGACCACTCCTATGCAGACCTCACTATTCTAGAACCAAGTGGTTGCTTTTACTTCTCTCCATTACTTGTATCCAGTAGAAACTATCAAATGAACAATAAAGAGTGGTTCATACTCTACTGAGAATTCTGAAGGCTAAGGCTACCAACCAAGTTGCTATTTTCCATTTCAGTACCCAACTAATAATTATGCAGAGATTAGGGTCAAATACACCAGAAGCATCAAGGAATCATCTTGTAAATTTTGGGCAAACTCTGGGCATGATATCTGTACCTTGTTTGATTATGGGAGTGTACATTTCTGGAATAAAAAGTTTTGTATGATCTAAATGCTGAACAATGAATTCCTGTACCCTCCATGGAGTGAGTACAGGTTCTGTGACTGTTCACCTCTAGAGAAGACAAGATTTGGGGAAAACAGTGACATTTACATCTCTGAGCAGAACAAACTGCTCAATTGTGTAGGATTTTTTCAAGATGTAATTGGGAAGGTTGCTAGAGAATCTCATCCAGGCTCCCTTTCACATGAAAGGCTGGACTAGATAATCTTTTGAGGACCCTTACAATCTGAGCTAGTCTGTGGCTCTGATTCTACAACTTCCCTCCAGGTGCTGAGTGTGCGGATGGGAGTAGGAGGAAGCAAGAGTGAGCCATACACTTGAGAAACATGTAGAAGTGCAGGCAGATGCAGACAACCTCAGGTTCACCCAAAAAGTCCATTAATCTCTGAAACTCAGTAGGTGAATTATGATGAAGTGCAATGTGTACTTCTTATAGACTACCTTGAAAAATTACATTGGAATAACTTAGTAACAGCATCACCTTGTAGTGTGTAAATTCTAGTTTAGCAATATGAAAGAGTTTGTTGTCATAGAATTTAGTATTTCGCTTCTTTCATGGAGAGTCATGGCTTCTAACAATTTTCCCCTGAGAACTAGAGAGCTCAACACATTCAAGCTGTAAATATAAAGCCACTAGGTTATAATTATATACCTATGATTTAAGCTGCTTTTAGTAATGATGTTTTTTTTTTTAGCAATGAAGAGAAGAAACTACTTTTTTTTTAAAAAAAAAAACTATTGCTTTCTTCCAAGAATTTATACACATTTTTGTGTGCTCACCAGCCTGGTTGAATCAGAATGAGAAAGTTTTAACAATTTGTAGGATCAAGCCTGTCATTTCTGATGCATGGCTTCCAGGAACAAACTATGCACAGAAAGTGTTCTGCAGCAAAATCAGGGTACAGTTGTTGGTCGATGCCCACCCTTTCAAAACCATGTAAACAGCAGTGGTGTTATGTAGTTGGTATTTCCAAATTTTATTACAAATATTCAAGTATTTTTAGATATTTTCAAACAATATGTCACTGTCATATGGGAATGGTTGTGTATGATACAGCATAGACTGCAGCTCCAGTTTTATAACTGTTTTTTAAGACTTCTTTCACTACTGTTTTCTGTTGGAACAGTTTCAAATATTGTCCTGTGAATCCAGCTGAATTAGTGTAAATTATAAAATTTGCTGAAATCTCTTCATCATTTTTCAAAACTCTGTCGTCTTCTTTTTTCTTCATTATTAATCATGACCAAAGGCTACATATCTGTCTCTGGTTTACAATCAGCAGACAGTCTTCTGAATTTCTTAAAAACAATAGCTTTTACAGTGTGGGTTGAAAGGGACCTTTGTGCAGAGGGCTAGTGGGATGAACTGTATTAAAGAATCCAGGAGGCAAATACAAGAACAATATGAGAAATGCACTGAGGATGCCTGCACATCTGGGAACAATCTAATTATCAAATTGAACATGTTGCAGTGCTAACTGTATGCTCAGCATGTTCTCTTTACAGCAGGGATATTACATCAGCAGTACAATCAGAGAAGGAAAACTCCCAGAGGACTGGTTAGGTCATCTGCAAATTTCAGCTTGAATCTTTCTTGGATTTTTCTTTTGGCAGGAGGAGATGAACTTTGTTATTTTTTCTCTCTTTCCTTCTGTTTCTCTCTTTCTTTTTGTCTCTTTCTCCCTCTCTCTCTTTTCTTACTTTCTCTCTAATCCTTTCTTTTTTTCCTTCCTTCTTTCTTTCTTTCATTTGTAAACATACTAAACCAAAACTTCCATTATCTCTAGAAGTAAAGAATGGGTACAAAAATTAATTCTGCTTATTTCTGAAACCTCAAATAAGAGTAATATGAGAGTAGTCATGGCAGTCGATAGCTGGTAGGATCAGAATGGCTCACCATGTGATCTAGGACTGTATCTTCTGCATTACTAGGGAACTGTACTATTTTTCTATTAACTGTTGTAATTGTGTCAATTTTCTTTAAATCTTTCTCTTTTTCTTTAAATATTAGCAGAAGATAGGATGTCATCACATTTCAATAATGTAATGTATAGAATATCGTGATAAATTTATCCTTGTCAGTTGTAATCTATAGCTTGTCATGTTGAATTATTCCTGGGATGAATTTGGCTCAACCAAGGCTCTATAATTTTTTACAGAATCTACTTAGCACTGTCCAGGTAAACACTAGGATAATGAGGCTTTTCACTAGTAAAATGAATTTCTATTATGCTACCCATCATCATAATTACAAGCTTTATAACAAAGTGTTGATTTTATGGTCAGTTATATAGTTTGCCCTTGAGGGCTTGGACCTATCTGCAGTATATTGTTGAGACCTAACTGCCACGCTGATTGTAAATCCCTTGTTATTAAAAAGGACAAAAAACTCCACAATATGACACCTAGGAAACTAATTATTTCATTTTATTTAAACTAGTAGTTCTTTAATCACAGATTCATCCTGTTTCTCTTTAGCAAAGACATTCAGGGAACTCTGAATTAAGATCCTGGTGCCTTCAGTACGCTTTGTAGTGCGAAGCCATACCTGATGGTTAAAGTAGTCTGACCTCCTCTTTGCATTTGTGCTGGGTAGTGCCAGTTGTTGCCATTGGGGTGAGGAATTGTTTGTTCCAAATCTCCATGTGCCATTAGGCACTAAAAAAAATTTCTTGCTTGCTCTTTAAAATTTTCTGATTTTGTCCCATTCCTGCAAGTGTTATGATTTGCCTATGACATGAACCAGAGTTGTTCATTTTCCCAAGTAATGACTTAAAAAGCTAGTACTATTACAGCTTTGTATCTTCCACTTGCAGACGGCTATTTTCCTTATGAAAGGGTTAATGATATAAGTATTTCACTCTTTGCTTTTTAAAAAAAAATACAATAAGAAAACTTTAAAATATTTTCTTATGGAAGAAAGAAGGATAAAGATATACAAAATATCAAAGAAACACGTTACTTCCTATGCAAGTAAATATAGTCTGATAATCAGGAAACCTTACCTTTAAGAAGTTTGCCTGAGCAAAGAGTATGCTAGTCCAGATTCCTTGGTCAGTAGTTTTCTTTTGCTGATCATGAAGGGCAAGCACATGCATTTGTAGAATTTCTGCATACATTTGGCAGAGTAAACTCAGTGAGCCAACTAGAAAAGGTACCCTCCTGGACTTGTTACTTGTGAATAGAGAAGGACTTGTGGAGGATGTGATGGTAGGTGGCTGTCTTGGCCACAGCGATCCTGAAATGGCTGAGTTTAAAATTTTCGGTGTAGTGTGAAAAAAAGAGCAGCAGAGCTGCTATCCTGGACTTCAGGAGAACAAACTGTAAGTTATTCAGGGAGCTATTTAGCAGTGTTCCCTAGGAATCTGCCTTTGAGGGCTTAGGAGTCCATGAGTGCTGGTCAGTCTTTGAGTACCACCTTTTAGAAGCACAGGAGCAGGTAATTCCACTGTGTCATAAATCAAGCAAGCAGGGAAGACTAGCTTGGATGAACAGAAAAACCTATTGTGCAGCTCAAGAGGAAGAAGAAACTGTATGATCTCTGGAAGTGAGGTCAGGCTTCACAGGAAGGCTACAGAACCGTGGTTCATTTATGCAGGGAAAAGACATGAAAGAGTTGAAATTGGCCAGTGTTGTTTCAGATAATAAGAAGGGTTTTTTTAAGTATGTTAATAGCAAGAAGAGATCTAAAGAAAACATTGGACCGATATTGTTGAAGATGGTCATCTGACTAATAGGGGTGAAGGAAAAGCAGAGACACTCAGTGTGGTTTTTTTGCCTCGATCATTAATAATACCGACAGATCTTGGCCTACCCAGTCCCCTGGTTTGGAGGACCACAAATGCAGGAACAGTGACTTTCTATTTGTGGACACTGAAATTGTAGGGGATCAGCTGTATCAGCTGGATGTCTTGAGTCTGTGGGGCCTGATAGGATTCGTCCTACAGTTCTGAAGGAGCAGGTGGATGTTACAGTAAGATCACTCTCGATCATCTCCTGGGAGTCTGAGGAGGTCCCTGTTGACTGGAAGCTAGCCAATGTTATCCCAGTTTACCCAAAGAGCACGAGGGAAGACCCAGGAAACTACAGACCTGTTAGTCTAACCTCAATTCCTAGCAAAATTGTGGAGAATTTTATACTGGGTTCTGTTGAAAGGCATTTAACAAAGAGTGCAATCATCAGGCACACTGAATGTGAGTTCACAAAGGGAAAGTTCTATTTAACTAATTTGATGTCTTTCTACAAGAACGTCACCTACCTCAAGGATGTCGTTTTTCCAGATTTTAGTAAGGTTTTTGATGCTGTCCCTCACAACATCCTTCTGGACAAGTTGTCCAGCTATGGGATGTGAGGGTTCATGGTGCGCTGTATGAAGAACTGGCTGAAAGTCAGGGCTCAAAGTGTTGTGGTGAATGGGGCTACATCTGCCTGGTGACTGGTCACCAGCGGTGTTCCTCAGGGCTCAATTTTAGGGCCAGTTCTATTCAACATTTTTATCAATGATTCAGATGCAAGAGTTGAAGGCACCATTAGCAAGTTTGCTGATGATACCAAACTGAGAGGTGCTGTTGACTCTTCTGAGGGACAGGAGGCCTTGCAGAGGGATCTAGATAGATCGGAGCACTGGGCAGTCATCAATGACACAAAATTTAACAAGTCCAAGTGCTGGATTCTGCACCTAGTGGGGTAACACTGGAAACAAGCATAAAGTGGGAGAGGAGTGGCTGGAGACGAGCCCTGCAGAAAGGGATCTGGGGCGCTGGTTGACTGCAGGCTCAGGATGAGCCAGCAGAGGCCCTGGCAGCCAAGAGGGCCAACCGCATCCAGGGGTGCATCCAGCACAGCACCAGCCGGTCAAAAGAGGTGACTATGCCGCTGTGTTCAGGGATGGCACAGCCTCACCTTAGTACCGTGTGCAGTTCTGGGCCCCATAATTTAAGAAGAACATGAAGGTCTTTGAATGTGTCCAGAGCAGGGGAATACAGCTCGTGGAAGGGCTGGAAGGCATGTCCTATGGGGAGTGGCTGAGGATTCTGGATTTGTCTAGTTTGGAGAAAAGGAGGCTGAGGGTGCCCTCATTGCTGTCTACAACTTCCTGAGGAGGGGAAGAGGAAAGGGAGCTGCTGAGCTCTTCTCCCTGGAATCCAGTGACAGGATGCATGGAAATGGTTCACAGCTGTGCCGGGGAGGTTTAAACTTGGCATTAGGAAGCATTTCTTTACCAAGACAGTGGTCAAACACTGGAACAGGCTTCCTAGAGAGGTGGTCGATGCCTCATGCCTGTCAGTGTTTGTGAAGCATTTGAACAAGCTGAAGTAGCAAGTTTAGTGGAAAGAAAAACAAAAGTTCATAGAACAGAGATCAGATAATAAAAACAGTAAAAACAATATGTCATTGGGAGCCCCAGCACTGAAGAATCACAAATTCATATGTTTATTTCAAGGAATTGGAAGAAATTATTTTTGTGAGGGTTACTGTGGAGTTAAATTGATATAACTCATTTGAATAGCTCAAAAGTGCAATATTTACTTAAAGAGACATGAAAATGAAAATGAAAAGGCTTAAAACTGTATCACAAATTGATCAATCTTTCCTTTTGTGATTTGGGAACTCTTTATTTAGAACGACATCCATCTAGTAACAGAGTCTTAAAGAGCAAATTATACTAACTTTTTGAACTCTGAACTTTTAGCATAATATAACTTAATAAATTCTCTATATTAAATTCTATTAATATATACATATTTGAGATACTTTAAATATTTATGTGAAATGGACTTCTAAAATTTAAAAATTAACTTCTAGCACTTAAGAGCTTTTGATTAAAATTTTTCAATTTTTTTTTCAATTACAAGGGATTCTCATAAGATAAAAGCATTTTGTGATATCTCTCAGAAAAATTTTAAAGGAAAAATATCAGAAATATTGACATATCAAAGCAAGATATTCATTCTGAAATTACTTTTCCTTTCAAGTCTTTTATATGAATGTGACAGTAATGTTTCTTTCTTGGGTGGACATACGTGAATGCAGGTATCTACTAGTTGTGTTTTATCTGGTAAAATGCACTTTAAAACAGAATATAAAACAATCCGTAGAGTGTATCATATTCTTTAAAACCTCTTCATGCCATTTGTGCAATGGCAAAGACATGAATTACATCTGTGCTCAATTTAGTACTCTTTAATACTCCTAGACTGGGAGGAAAAGTTACTTCAGAGTGAATAAAAAGCTTAGAAAATACCACCCTTTCTTATCTGCTGCTCTGGTTTAGCCTTCTGCCCTGATTCTGTCCTTTATATTGTACGTTAGCCGTAGCATGGTTGCTGTAAAATCTACTTTGTTTCCTGTTCATTTTTCAACAGTGGATAAGCATGAACTATGTGATGCATGTTCTTTCAAAAGTGCTTTGCCATAATCTATCATAATATAATTAGCTTTCTTTGGCCGTAACAGAGTTAATACTTATGCCACTACCCAGCCTTAATCCTGTCATTGCACATCCTCTTGCAACGGCCTACCCAGGACATTCCTGGAGAGTGCTTTTAATCTACGGCTGTCATGCCATGTGAGAGCATCAATTAGCTGCAGCACAGCTGCAACACAGGTATTGTTATACCATTTTGCAGATCAATGAACTGTGCCACAAAAAAAAGTGTCATAATGTGCTAAAGGTCATGTGTAAGTGGCAGTGGCAGAACTGAAAAAAAAAAATGTCCAGGTTCCAGTACTAAAAGCTAAGTAACTTTGAGAAAGATCTTTCTAGTAGAGAAGAGTGTAATGAATTTATGTGATATTTATGAAAAAAAAAAAAAGTAGAAAATATGCTTGATTGTTTCAAATGATTAATACTTCATATCTATCTCATGACATACAGTTGAGTTCTTTTATGACATTTTAAATTGAACTGAAATATACATATATATGTGTGTGTGTATATATATATATCTCTAATATATATTCAATATATATATATGTTCATGTGTGTGTTTGTAGGTCTATTTCCATCATGGAGCAACTGTGTTTATTACACTTAATGTTTGTCATGGATGTATGGTTTGGAAATGAGTAAGACCAGAATTGAAGGTGACTGGCGTATCATAAATAGCACACAGAGATGGTTATTCTCTGAGATGTGTTCTCATAGTGACAGGGGAAACTGTTGACCTGCATTAATTCAGTATTTGTTGTTTCATTTAGAGGTGTAACAATCATAATTAAAATGTGTAGAACTAGGTAAAACTTCCATTTTCTGGTAGTTAAAAGTTTTTCTGGGATTTGGAAATCAAAATAGTCTGTGAATTCATTAGTGCATCTTGGAATTACTATCTTTCTTGTCTTGAGTTCAATTCTTGTCACTTTTTCATCTGTTCATTGTGCTGAAAGAGATGAATGATAGTTCTGGGATTCATAATTTTACAGTGAAAATTTATTGCTTTTTAAGAAATCTGTGTACATTGGATCACATTCCTTCTGTATATTTTCTCATCTTAGCTTCTTGTATCTATAAGGACTTCCAATAAATAGAGTTTTTTACTTGATTTCACTTGTGAGTCACAACATTTTCTGCATGTTAATCTTCTCTTCTCTTATTGACTTTTTTGTTTTGTTTTATTTTTTGTTCTATTTTTGTTGTTGTCCTTTTAAAAAAAAAATAATTGATACTATTTCTCTGAATTGTTCCTTTTGTTAGAATTTGAGTGTGGAAGGCATGTTATTTGCTGTACCTGAATGGTAGTGTTTTTCTGAAGAAAGCTTTAGCACAAATAGAAATAATTATCTAAGAATTCAGTCTTGATAGAGAAGGTAATGAAAGCACAGAACAGAAATGGTACAGGTAATGACAATATTTATTCTTGCAGTCATGGCATTATAGGATGTGAAGGTAGTGGCAGGGGCAGCAGCCTCAAGAGAGTTATAGGAAGGTTTTACCTGGTAGTAGATTATCTGCCCACACGCTAAGGTACTAATATATATGGATGCAGTGCTCTATTTTATTTAATCTGTTTCAAGTGCTTGAAGCAGGTAGGTGAGGTTATTCATTTTTCAGACTGTCCTTGTAGTTTATTGGTATTTATTTTAAGATAGTTCTAGAAAGTAATACCCTATAAATTCTCCCCACAGGTTAAAAAGCCCACAAAGGTGATGTATGTTAGCTTTTTTTTATATTCAATTTTCAGAACAATAGTAATTTGATGATGGCCTGAGTCTATTTTAGCACTGTACTGAGAATCTTATAGGCTAATATACTTCTTGCTGTCATGTTTTGCAAAGGGTCCACAGACTGCTATTTAATACCTGTATTCCTGTTCTTGTATGGTCTGTGATGCTAGTTGGACAGTTGTCTTGAGTAATTTTGCAAATTTGAAACACGTCTTTAGCAGTGCTTGTCTCACTCATCTGCAGGGTGTATGCTAAGAGAGATTACCCACACTTCAAGCTTTCTAATTATGGCACCATTCGTCTTCTGTTGGAATAATCATAGTTGGGCATAGAAAAAAAAATATTATGTTAGATATTAGCAGGTTATATACGTTAAGTTAAGCTTCTCAATTAGTTTTCACTTTCTATGGAAGAAAATAATAGTCAGAATGCTAATTCATTCTTTTTTTTTTCTCCCACTTGTTCTGTTTGTCTGTTCTCAGTGTCCTTTCTAATCTCAGCTTTCACCAGACCCCAGATGCTTCTGTCTTCCACCCACCTTAGCCTTGCTTGGTGCTCTTTTCTCCAAAGACATTGCTTATCCATCATCTTCTCTCCTTGATTTCTTCACTTCATGTGTGAGCATTTATCCTTCACTTGTATCTCTTCTTCCTAATCTCTGTTCCTGTTTATTCATGGTAGTTTGTGACAGGCTGTTGTTTCATGCCGCCATGGGATTGACCAACAGCGATGACTATGCTTTGCTTTCTGCAGTCACTTGTTTCTGCCTCCTTAATTCATTCATTACTAATTGGCTGTCCTATAGAAGGTAGCTCAGATGGCTCCCTTCACTGTTTTTATATGTGGTCAACATTTTCTAGGCATCTGGAAAACCTTTTTATTGGAAAGAAAGCCACTATACTGTTCACTGTTAGAGAATCGATTTGAAGTTCCTGCAACATTTCATTATCCCTGTCTACCCAAACACTTGAATTCAGTTTTAAACAGGAGACAGAGAGAGCTCCATAGCTTTAACTGTAAATAAATGTAGTTCTAGTACATTACAAAGTTTAGTAACTATAAATGAATGAATTAATGCTGTTTTACACTAGGCAGGATTCTGGCCCCTGCAAGATGGCTTAAACAGGGGGCACATTCTGTTTTCTGCTTCTCCAGCATAAATTCTAGCATTGTGATAGTCTTCTTCAGGACTTCACCATTACAGAGCTTGTAGCAAGTAATGCAAATCTGTGGTTGTCGTAGTTCAGCCCCGATCAGGACCAGACTACGCAGTCTCTCTCTCGCTCCCCCCACCCTCCGAGAGAATAGGAGGAGATGATATAAGGAAAAACGGCTCAAGGTCTGAGATAAGGACGGGGAGAAATCCTTAAAGTTACTGTCACAGGCAAAACAGACTCGACTTGGGGAAAACTATTCATTTATTTCTAAAATTAGCAGGAGAATGAGACAGGGAACAAGATAACCTCCCCCCACCCCTCCCTCTTCCCGGGCTTAACATTATCTTTACTACCTCCCCTCCCGAGCGGCACGGGCGGGGGGAAGGGAATGGGGGTCGCATTCAGTTCATCATGAGTTGTTTTACGCCGCTGTGTCATCGTCGGGGGAAGAACTCCTCGCATTCCTCCTCTGCTCCAGCGTGGGGTCCCTCCCACGGGCCACAGTCCTTTGTGAAACTGCTCCGGCATGGGTCATCTCTTCCACGGGTGCAGTCCCTCCAGAACGGCTGTCCCAGCGGGCCCTCCACGGGCCACAGCCTCCTTCAGGCCTCCACCTGCTCTGGCGTGGGGTCCTCCACGGGCTGCAGGTGGATCTCTGCCCCTCCGTGGGCCTCCATGGGCTGCAGGGGGACAACCTGCTCCACCATGGTCTTCACCACGAGTTGCAGAGGAATCTTGGCCAGGAGCCGCATTACTCCTCCCCCTCCTTCTTCACTGACCTTGGCGTCTGCAGCCGTTCATTACAACAGGCTGGCAGATGCCTCTCAGGATCCTTTTTACATCTTATTCACTTCTCATCTCCTCTCTACTTCTTGCAGCCAGGCCGGGCCAAGTTGGGCCCAGTCGGCTGCCCGGCGGGAGGCCAGAGGGTGAGGCCTGCAAGGCCCACGAGGCTCACGCCTCCCTCTCTCTGCCCCCCGCTCAGCTGCTTCACATCTCTCTACTTTTTTTCTGTTTTCCCCTACTTAAATATGTTATCGCAGAGGCGTTATCATGGGACATTCTGCTACCAATCGGCTCGGCCTTGGCCAGCAGTGGGTCCGCCCTAGGCCTGGCCAAGTCCACTGAACAAAGGGGAGCGACTTCTAGCAGTTTCCTACAGAAGCTACCACCTTAGGCCCCCACCCCCCCACTAACAAAACCAGAACAGTGGTTAAGCAGCTTGTTTCAAGATCTGATCTGCAAGAGCCTTTCTCGCATCATTGAGAAGTTAATTGTGGAAGTTTGCAGCTGAAGTCAGTATGTGTCTGTGATTAACTGTTTGGCAGGGTGACTACAGGGCTGATGAACTAGCTAAAGTGAAATCAGCTACAGCACTGGACTCCTCTCAGTCTGTCTTAGCAAGCTGCATATTTCATGTCTAGTCTCCCATCTCCTTGTCAAGAAATTGAAAAGTCTTTGGTTCTTTGCATACAGATGAAGTTCTGCATCCTCTGCAGCCCAGCTGGATGGGAACATATGAATTAGCATACAGTAGTTCAAAGTGTTTTGAATGAGATTTATGTCCAAAAAGGACTTTTCAGGGATGCACTTGTGTGTTATTTAATGCACTGAACTGGCCGGCATAGTGATGTCAATTAGAAACTGACAGTTTTCTGGAGGAAAAATTAGTGCAAATTCTATTTATGTTTGTTCTGTTCTCATTTACGTTCCCTGGTTTAGGTTCATTCTTGTAACATGTACCTTGTTACCTCCTATTTCATTTTTGATTCTGTCTAGAGAACCCTTCCAATTTACTATTCTAGGAAACATTTTTCCAGTTACTTCAAGATAGGCTTTTTTTCTTTTCTTCTATTATGTAGCATAGAATAAAGGATCTCATCTAGCATTTGGAATCAGTCTCGATGCAAAACTTCGGCTTTTTTTTTCTGTGTAGTTAGTGAGCCCAGGCCTGCAAATTCTTACTTTATTTATATGCACTGAACTCTATTTAAATTTATATCAGAGCAAACTTTGTGATTTATACCTAAATTTGGATTTAAGCATCTCTCCTGAACATAAATGGGACATTTCCTTTAGGGCAGGAAAGAACTGAAAATGAAATACAGATAAGGAAAGTAAAATTTAAACAAACAAGTGTTGGTGTGAATAAACAGTTAATAAACATTATCTTTTCATTCATTTGAATCAAGTTTTAGCTTTTCATTCATTTACTGATGTTGAAGGCTTATGTTCAGGAGCCACTAGATGCATATTTCTTGTAATATGAATTAGTCAGAATCAGGAACAGATGAGAATCAAAACAGATGTGTCATGGAGTTTAATTCCTTGAAATTTCAGGAAATTGGGAGATATAGAAAATTTAAATGAGGATAAGTAAACTTAAGATAAGCATCCAAGCATTCAGTACTCATTCAAATTAAGTATTTAATCCTTTAATAATTTGACTTCTGATAGTTTCAATAGTTGATAGTCTTTTTTTTTGGTCAACATTTTAAAACATTCCCTACATTGTTTTGAAAGTGTAACTAATGGGAAGAAAATGTCTCTGCCACTGGCAGCCCTCTCTCTTTTTATGTATCTTACTAAAGTAACCTCTGAGCCAAGGATGCAGGAGATTGCTGACTACTACTTTGTTAGCAAAACACAGTAGTGACTCATGGTCATTACTAATGGGAATTCATAATCAGAAGATATTTGATGTAGTGGAGGAGAAGTGTCTCCAGTTCTGACTAGCTTCCTACTGTAAAACAAACTAGCAAATTATGCAGCTTTATTCATAGTTTTGTCAATCTCACTTATCTCTTTGGAGGATAACTGGCAAACAGTTTTAACCTTCTGTTATGCAGTGGTGTTAGCCCATGCTTAGTAACATCTTCCCACGATTCTAGTTAACATTCTATTACTCTTTTCTTCATTAGTTCTCTGAAAAGAAGTGAAAAAAATATCGTATTTCCAGTATTCCTAGGGAGTAGCTCCAAACTGTATGTCTAACTGAAGCTGACAAATCATCCATAATTACAGTGGTATCATAAGCCAGTTCTCCAGGGTCTGCTTTCTACATTCCTCATGCCCCTATGCGAAGCAGACTGGAAAATAGCCATCTACCTTAATTCTTGGCAAGAAGAATTGGAGTCCCTGCCTCAAAATAGTCTTAGACATGATTCTTCTTACCTTCTTTCTATGTAGGACACATAGTTTCCCAGCTAGGTCAAAATGTAGGCAAGGATCCTTCTTCCTCACTAGCCATACTTAGGAAAAGTGTTACAATCCCTTTCAAGGAGCAGGGCAACTTAAATCCTCTGCTGTGTGGGATGGGAGGTATAGGAAATGCGCTGATTTATCTTGTTTACTGTACTGATCACAAGGTACAACACAGTTCTCTAAGCCAAGTTTAGTGCTCACTACATGGCATCCATGTTTGCAGTACATAAAGCCAGTTCCTGTTATATGCAGGAGAATTTATTTATCAGCTTTATGTACTCAGAGAACCTTTAAAAATAGATTTATTTATCACCATTCCTCTTCTGCTCTCACTAAATATATTAACAATTGACTCGATGAGAGCAAGCTTATTAAATGAAGAAAATTATTTATCTGCGGAGCCAAAGCACAGCTTGCCATGAACAAAGAGCAAAAGTAAACTGATCTGCAGATCTGCAGTAAGTAGAGCAAAAGTAAACTGATCTGCAGATCTTCCTCCCATGGTAGTAGAAGTTCTAGATACCACATTTTTAAAGCATATCTTTGTGAGAGAGAGAGGAAAGTCTGAGGGGACAAGGAGGAGAAAGAGCGTATTTGTTTTCAAAACCAATTGGATGTCTACCCTCCATTGAAATACAGGGAAGGCAAACACTTAAGAGGGATGGGGGTTTGGCATCTGTATAAGTGTCTCTCTGAACTTCTAAGTTTCCAAAGGCTTTAATTTATCTGGCTTGTAAGTGCCACTGGCATGTAAATGCCATTGGCTTGTAAATGCCACTAGTTTATGAGCTTGTACTTTTTATGACTTTTTCTTTCCTCCTGAAAGTATCCCCATTTTATATGTTCAGAATGCTGTAGGCTCCCTTGCACTTTATTATGCAGATATAATCAAAGCCAAGATTTATAACCATAATCCACCACTTCTAACCAACTGAGGATTGTTAATGCAATCACCATTCCATTCCCCATGTTCACATATCATAACAACTTTAATCCAAGTTAATAAAACTTCTCATCTGTAGTAATAAGGCTAGTAGACTGTTCTTCCATAATATTGTAGAATTTAAAACAAATGGGAAAATATGCATGACTGAATCCTCCTGGCACTTTAAGCCACCAGAAGCCACTTACCTGAGATGTTTTGATGTTCTTCTCAAAACTCGCGTGTTACTTTAAATATCACTTTACAGATTAATAGGACTTCAAAAGAAAATATGAGCAACATAGGCCAAGAAGGGATTCAGAATCCAAGGAATTTCTTGGACCTTTTCTTTTCTTCTCTCTTTCCTTTTTTAAAGAATTATGTAAGAGATTTTTAAAAGTCAAATATTAATTCATTGCTGTGTGTGTGCCATGCTAATGTTCAACTAGTTTCTTATTCTGTATTGATTTGCATAATTTATGTGGCCTTTCTGTTTTTCTGTCAGTCCATGGACTTTTTCTTTTTTTTTTTTTTTTTCCTGGAATAAAACAGAGATACTGTATTTTGGCTGGAAGCACACTTGAAAAAACAAGGTGGGGTAAAGCAGTGAATTGTACTGAATACTGTTCTTGCACCTGGAGAGCAGGGAAAGATTTTTACTTTTTCAGGAAACATGAGTGGGGCACTTCTGGAATAAGACTAACATAGTGGTTTCAAATCTGGATGAAATAACATCTTCTGTAAAGAGCTTATAGTTCTTGCATGAGCAAACAACGCAGGCAAAATGAGGCTGCAGTATTTCTAAGGGAGAGACTGCAAGCCTGACCCTCATTCCCCAGCTGTGCTGCTGGCCACTGGCTGAATGCCCTTGATCTCCCTTCCCTTGGTTCAGTCATGGTCATCTGCTGTGTCTGTTCCGAATGTCATGCTCTGGTTGCCCCATGCCTGACAAAATATTGTCTTGATTTTTGTGTCACTCTGCTACAAATAATGAGAAAGTGTGGTAGGGAAGAGCAAGTTTTGGAAGTGTATGTAGATGCAAAGGGTAATACTGAGGTAATTACCTAGGTAGTGTCCTTGAAGTGTGCTTGGCACCAAACTATCTTTGTCTTTTATTTTATTTTTAATTATATTAAATTGTGTCTTATTGCTGTTTTTATTTCTTCCAGACAATATCTCAGTATTGTGTTCTTATTTTAGATAGCTGTCAGACCTCTGTTACCATAGTATCCAAGTTCCTCCTCATCTTTAATGTATTTCTCCTCGTAACTGCAGTCTTGTCATGCTATTACCTGTACTATTTTAACCAAGGCAAAATAAGACACCAACTTACTTCTGTACAATTGCAAAGAGAGTTTATGTTGGAATGGGGACTGAAGCTTCTGTTCCCATATTCATCACTATGCATTATTAGCTACTTGACCACTGCATATCTGTCACACTTTGGGGATGCTGGGGGAAGTTACTGACCTGTTTCTTCCTTTGTTAACAGTTCATTCTGAATAAGAGATGTTTCTTCTTTACTCCTTGACTCTCCCTGAGGAGTTGAATATGCTGGTGTTTCATAACATGCTTCCTACAAAAGAAAGAAAGCGTAAAGAAAATGTTTGTGTTAGTTTTTCAATAGCATAAAAGTTCTGTCTGGTTATCTTGCAGAGTGAAAAAAAATTGTGTCTGAAATGTGAATGGGAGATCCAAGAAGGTTTGGCTTTGCTTTGCCATCCTTGGTGACCTACAAATAGTTTGTTGTAAATTACCAAACAACACTTTTTTGCTTTTGCATTCGTTAGCAATGTCAACATTGTGCTTCTTCTGGGATCCAGTTCCATGAACTACTCTTGTTTAAGAACATTTATGAATGTACTTAATAACAATCAGAGTCAATTGGAGCCAAGCAAGTACTTAACTGCTAATTCAAAAATAAGACTTTCAATAATCCTTACAATTGATGTCCTCTTCCCTGGGAGCTGAAGAAAAGGATTACAGTGGCTCAGTTTCAGCCTCTATGATTATCAGTGTCTCCAGATTCAGTGTAGGAGCCTCAGCTTTAAGAAGATTCAACAGCATAGGTATTTCAAACATAGCATTTGGTGACAAATTCCAGAGCAGAATTAAAATAGAATATTTGAGGAGAAATAAAATGTTCTCTTTGTATCATTGTAGTTCCTTTTTTAAATCATCTAGTGTCTTAGTAACACATAGTATTCTTTGCCTCTGTTTCATTCTACCTTGTGATGTATCTCACCCTGCCATGGGTTAGACAGGACCCAGCATTGTTGCACAAATTCTAAAAAAAACCGTGATGATATAAGAAAGAGATGGAAGAGTGATAAATTGCAGAACTTGAAGGAAGAAGATGAGGGCTCTAGGAGTGAAAGACCAACAGTGATTAGCAGAGGACTTAATGTAGGTAGGGTGAAAAGGAAAAAAATAAAGTTATGTTCTCTGCCCTCTGTGTTTTCTCTAATATTTTTTCTCATTTTCCATAGAAATCATATGCAAGTATCCAGATGTAATAGCTTTTGTTTAGAAGAGTAGCTGTTAGTAGCCCTTTACTTAGCTCATCCGGAATTACTGTTCTTGAGATATTCCCATTGTACAGAAGTCACCTTAGGATACACAGTCACCTTGAGTTCTTTTCATGTGCTGTATAAATTATTACTAAGAGAAATAATGATGATCCTGAAAGTAACCTCACTACATCATTTCTGTGTTGAAGATTTGAAGCAAATATATATATTAAATAGTGCCCCGATTATGCATTTCTTTTTTCCTTTAAATAGGAATTAATTACTGTAACCTTAATTTCATTTTCTTCAGCATGATCTATGATGGCAAATAAACCAAATGTCATTTTGTAATATGATCACTCAGTTTGCTGCCTGTATAGTAAATTGTGCCTTCAGAGCTGTTGGAGTACACATCAATCTAGTTGAGCCCATAAACCACCTAGTGTAGACTCATTTACTAGTCTACACCAGTGCTGATGCTGCTATAATTTATATGGGCTAATTCTATTAGAATAAACTAATTACAAATCTGATAAGCCTTCTGTACCACAGATGGCACTGATTTAACTGTGCTTTGATTTTTAATATAATATGTCTGTGTTAAGAAATCCTATGCAATCACAATATATGACAAACTGTAAGTGGCTGTTCAATATCTCTAACAAAGGAGGTAGACTCTGAATGCTTGTAGACTTCAGAGTGACATCTCCTTGCATTTGCTTTTAAAATAGAAGTTAAGTAATATGAGTAAATAAGAAATAAAGTCAATGCCATTTTCTACCTTTATCTATTACAAAAGCATTTCATAAGCTTATTTTGGTTTTAAGAAACAAGAATAATTTTCTCTTCACAAAGAACAGCAGCTAGTTGGCCAAAATCCCTATAGGAGATTCAACTCCAATATAGAACAAAATATTTCTACATTTTAAAAAAGCCTCAAAGCATAGTCTCTTTGCTTTATTAAGCAATGTCAACCTTTTTTGTAACATCTGTGAAAAGGAAATTGACATACTGTACACTTTTATTTTTCCATTTTATGTTCATTTTAATGCAGCATTATTCGGCTTAGCATTATTCTCCAACATTTCTTTTTCTTTTCTGTTTTCCATTTAAATGAGTTTCTAAAATCTCCTTGCTTTCATCAGTTTTCCAGAGAACTGTGTTCTCTTGTATAAATGGTATCAAGCCTTCTCCTGTGCTACCTTTAGAAGGTTGACTTGTAACTGGACTGCTTCCACTTTTGCTGATGCCACTTTCATCTTATAGTATTGTCCCTTAGACTGGGCTCCCAAATAATTTTCAGATTCCTGTTGGTGCTGTCGGTTATCAGACTGCCGTCATTCCTTATTTCTACTTTACTGCTTGTAGGTAATTAGTAATAACATAGGTAACTGGCAAATGGTAGTGCGTATCAACACTTTAAAAAGCATAATAGACACACTATGTAGCAGTTCAAAGGTTCTTTATCCCTAAGCAGAATTGCTGGTTTAAGCTGTTGATTTCAAAGGAATGCCTTTTAAATGAATGTCGTATGTTGTGGTTTTTTTTTAAAAAAAAGAAGATAAAAGAGATAGAACCCCTGCCCTGTACCAACTCAGAATATTTAGTTGAAAGTGATGAAATTAATTATTGTTCTATTACTTATTATAATTATTCATCTACAGGCTTACATCATCTTACGTATTAGTATGTGAAAGTCTGTATTTTAGTGGGTATGTACAGACGCCACCTGTAAACATGGTATACAGGATCTAAAATTTATGGGTAAAAGGCTATTTAGCCATATTATTCTTTTAAAGGCTTCTATCCATGTGACATTTGAGCACCATTCAGTCATTAATGGACTGCATATCTGACCTTCAAGCACGTGAAACAGGGAATTACCGTTACACTCAGTTTCCAAAGGGTGCAGCGACTGTCTCTGAAATCACACAGCACGTGTGTCTGGTTGAGGAGAAAAATATATGTTCGTTTGTTTTGATGAAGATGTTGTGTCAAGATAGTATATATACTCTTACTGTGGACTTTTTATTTCCAGTTGAGTCATTCTGATCTGTTTAAAAAACCCACATTATGGCATTTGAGAGAAAAATTGTTTTGCTGAGTGATTTAAATCAAATCAGTATCAAAGCTGTTTATTGTTAACACCACATAATTAAGTGGTTATCCGTGAATTGTACGTTTGGGACCAAAAGCAACAACTAAAACATATACCCCACAATACTAACACTTATGAAACATTAGTAAACACATACAAATTTCCAGGCATCCTTCTGTTGCAAATCCGAAGACAGTACAATTCCTCCCCCTAGACAAACACACATGCAACCGTGTATGGTTGCGTGCATGCACCTCCCCTCCCCTTACAGGCTCTGCGTGTTGCATACCTCCATCCTGGCCATGTGGACCCCCGACACGCTCACCCCTACAGTGAGAGAACGTGCTGTCCTATGCCTGTGCAGCCCACCAACCCACAGACCGGTGAGGAAGCCCCCTCGTTCCACAGGCACGTCTCAGCGTGGGGTCCCTCCTCTGTGTCCTCCACCGTGATGGACCACAGTGGGGCCCAGGGGTGCACCCCCGCAGCATTAAGAGTTTATGCTGCAGCATGCAGGAGGCGAGGTGGGAACGGGGAGGGAAACTAACTTTCTGTGTTAGTCTTCTTTACTCTAATGAGAGGCCTGCGGTGTATCCATATAGCTCACAAAAAAAGGCATGGGTTCTTTCCAGATTTTAAAAAAAAAAATGTATTTCATTTGTCTCAGATATTTTTAAGGTAGGTTTAAAGCAATAATGTCTGCACAGAATAGGAATAAAATGTGCTGTAGGAGTGCATTTGACTCTCTTATTTCAGAACATTCTGACAAAATTGTAATGATATTAGAAGCTTATAAATTTCTGCTAAGAATCAATCTATACAAAACAGTAAGAGAGGATCGTATACAGTACCAATATTTGGAAAACCATGTGATCTTGGATTTGGGGTAGAAATGTGGATTTAATATTATTCTTTGGTTGGCTTTATAATAGGAAGGATAGTGCATGTAGGATGGAATGATGTGGTGTGGTGGGAGAATACATGTATCTTCTTCTAAAAAGGCAATGAAATTTACTTATACTTGCATGCTTCTGATTTTTGCCTCCTGAAAAATATATATGCCTTCTCTGGAAACCTTATTATGTGCAGTTACTTTCTAAATAATCTAATTATGTGTACAGGAATATAACCCTTGAAAAGGGAGATGAGCATTCCAGGGAGAGAATGCTCAACAATAGCAAGTGTAACCCTGTTCAGCAATTTTTATTAGGAAGATATCTTTTAATTAATTATTATTGTTTTCTAATAATGCTAGTTAATAATAGAAACTATCATTCACTGATACTGTCCCCCTCAGCTTCTCTTGTGAATGTCTCAGAAGTTACTCACAATGCTTTTTTAGATGCAGATAGCAATGAACATTGTTTGATTATTGCTTTTGGTACATTGCTGTCCACATTGTTTTCTGACAGCTCATTTGTTTAAAGTTGAAATCTTAAGTTGTTTACAACGTAGTTGTTTCTGTTTTGAGATCGATTTTATTTTATTCACCTTTTTTGGTTGTCTTTCTTCTTTATGTTCTTCTACTTTTGTCTATTATTTGCTCTCTTCATTAAAGGAAAAGATACTTAAGTTGGGCTGCTTCCTGATATAGCTGTAGTTTTGATGCCATTTCCAGTCAATCTCACCCTCGTGTTGATTTGTGCTGAGAACTCATGTCCAATCAATCAGTTCATTTTGCAGGTCCAAATAAAAGTATATTTCGGAGGATTGAATGCTTTTGAATATTCAGCTTCTCATTTCAAATCTTGTAAAGTCAATGTGTATCTATGTGGGCAAGTTTGAGCATGATATTCTGTGTTTTGTAGTTGTACTAAATGAACTGTTCATGCTAAACTGTTATTAATCTCAATCTGTATGCTGACAGAAGCCAGACAACTTCAATCTGATTAGTTAGGCTTACTGTCAATATGTTGCTACTATAAGCATAGGGGTTTTATTTTATTATATATATTTTTTTTCATTGCAGTGATTTCTTCTGAGAATATGAGGCTGAAAGGCTGCTTAATTCTGTAAATTCTTCTGAAAGTAGAGTCTACTTGTTATTCAAAATGGGCAAGTTTGCTTTCAAGTAGCACTTTTCCCTTAGATAATATAGTATGAATTTGAAGCACTATGAAAATGCAAAGTCTGGTTCTGTTATCTGCACATGATTTATTTGGATTGGAGCTGGGTGGGAAAGGTACATCAATCCAGATTTAAATTGCCTGGGATTCAAATTAATGGCATGGCTTGTTGCTAAATACCCAGCAAGACAGAGCACTCGGTTGGTCTCTCTTACAACTGCAACTTAAGAGACCCATATGATCTGTTCTGAGAATCAATGAGTAAGGAGATTATCTGGCCACCTCCTTTTCCTAAACCAGACAAAACCTGTACATTTACAAAGACCTCTCCTCTGCCTACCTCATTCATTTTTAAAATGTCCTTGCCCCAGGTCTTCCTTAATAGGAGAACACCTGGGAATTAAGTGGGTTTTCTTCTTCCCATGGGCACTTAATATTCTCTCACAGAAGAGGCTCTAAGGAGCTCAGTACGGTAATCTATGTTGTTAATATGATGTTATGGGAAAGAAAATGTGTTTTGGCCAAAGTTACATGAGAAGAAACAGAGCTGAGATTCATATACCGCAATTCTCAGTTCTTTGTTCTGTGCTCAGTAAAGCGTATCAATTGTAAAATAGCTTGTTTCTTGCAAGGATGCTGTAATATTAAGCATTGAATTAGGACGGTAAGTAAAAATAAAGCTAATTCTATTTCATAACTTGATGCCTGATTTTAAGTCAGTTTTCCTTCTTCAGTCTTTCCTAATATCATGTAACTTCCTATTATCTTTCTCCTGCCAGGAAAAAGCTTGTGTGTGTATTGCCCGTGAATTACTGGAGTATTTAGAGATATAAAAATATTTTAAAAACGGGGAATAGGCATGCATTTGTAATTGTGTGTGAAGCCAGAAAGGTGTCAGGACGGAAATATTTATTATTTTTTCTCCTGTGCTGTCAGTATAGTCCACATTAAAAATCTTAGCTACATTTTCAACTAGTCTAAATTGCCTTCAGCAGAGGTATTCTTATTTATATCCTCTGAAGAACAATACTGTTAGGACTGTTATTCTCGTCCCTTCATTAACTGTATTAGGATAAATAAAACTGTACTGAGCTGATCCAAAAAGAAGCACAAGTAAAGTTGCTGAAATGTGAGTAACCCATATTCATATGCCTCTTCTGGTAATTTGGAGATATTTTAGACTGATCTCAGTCATAGAATGGTTAGGGCTGGAAGGGATCTTTAAAGGCCATCTAGTCCAACCCTTCTGCGAGAGCAGGGACATCTCCGACCAGATGAGGTTGCTCAGAGCCCCATCCAACCTGGCCTTGAATATTTCCAGGGATGGGGCATCCACCACCTCTCTGGGCAGCCTATGCCAGTGCTTCACCAGCGAGCTCATTGTAAAAAATTTCTTCCTTATGTTCAGTCTGAATCTACCTCCCTCTATTTTAAAACCATTACCCCTTGTCCTATCACAAAAGGTCCTGCTGATGAGTCAGCAAAACCATTTAGTCAGACTGCTTTAAACTACTTAAAATTAGGCTGTTGGCCAGCCATCAGTCTGTTGGTTGACACACACATTCAATTCCAGCTAAGCAAAATTCCAGCTTGTACTTCATACAGACTTCAGCTCTGCTTTAAAAAAAAAAAAAATATTCAAACAGCTTTAGTGTTCATTCTAAAGTGGAATAAAAAGTAAACTGTCCAACCTCCACAATTATTGAATGGGATCATTATTTCATTATGATCTTTGCTAATAATGCCTGCTTGAACCCGGTCTAAAGGAACACAGGTAGGACACTGATAATCCTTTCATCCATTGGTTGAACTTTTTGCTGTGAAAAGAATTTGAAACTTAGCTCTTTCTAAACTGTTTTTTAGTGACTAAGGTTTCCAGAAAACCTGAGAGCGGCAGAGTTATTGTTGGCATAATTGCAGCAAGTGTACTTTGGGAGGGATGATTGGAACATTAGCCCTGCCGCATGCTGATACACAGTGCTGAAACAGTTGTTCTCATAACTGGCTGCTGGAGGGCATTGTCTTTATCCTGCTTTAATAACTCTCAAACCAGGTGCACCTTAATCCATCGAGGTGTTTGTTGTGGGTTTTTTACGTAGCATGAGGAGCTATGTGCTTACTATAAAGTGTTATCATAGGTAGATTTAGTCGCTGTTACAACCTAAAATATGTGTTGGTGTCTGTCAAGCTCAGGTATAACCGAGCAGGATGCGTTTCTGACAGCATTTGTAGAGACAGAACTGCAAAGTTATCCTAGAAACAACTTCTCTGAGGAGCTTTACTGATAACAAACTTCACTCTCGCATGATGTGGGTCAGTAAGTATCAGGAATATCTCCACTTGAGAGCATTGGGATGGCTACAGCAATCCTTTTACTTGCAACAAATAGCAGATTTTTCCTCTCCTCTCAGTCACGCTGGCCAGCAAGTAATCCAAATGGAGTGAGTTCTGGGGAGGTGAGTGAATGAAAGGAGGCAAGAGAGGTACAGTGGGTTCCTTTTGACCAGTTTAAACTGGTCTACTATGAGGTGTTAGTAGAAGGTGTAAATTAAAAGTCAGTAGGGAATTGTTATAACTTGCCACTTCAAATAACCTTTTGTTAATTTCATTTTTGGCCACACATTTGTTTTCTGATTCCTTAGCTTTATTTGCCCCAGCTTAGGATGTGTAGGTTGCTGTAGCTCATGGAAATTTATTTGTTGCCCTGCTTCAAGTTCCTGGTTCAATTAGGTGGTTTCAGTTAGTTAAATTACTTAGACAAAAACATTATCCAAATAGGTTAGCCAAGAAGTAGTATGGAAAAGGCTTTGTAGCAGGTGTCATTCATGATGGTCTTGGGGTGTTTGCACTACTGCATGAGGAAAAGATTCTAGAAATTGGCTTGAATTTTATTTTATTGAAAAGACAGAATATAAGAAGACAACAAATGCTGTCAGAAACAGCTTCCACTGCAGAGTATCTTGCAAGACTGATTCTAGCAATGAGATCTTGCCTGTGATACTGAAAGCAGGATGATGGAAAAGCATTTTCTGCCTAGGGCAGCTGCTTTACACACACAGCCCGCTTCCCTCTCAGGCTTTGCTGCAAGATCCTGGGGACCGTTTATGAAAAGCTAAAGGGAGAAGCTTGTAGCCTATAAGGGGCGTTGTCCTGCTGCACATGTGGGCTTTTTCCTCCCTGAATGCATTGCTATCAGGTTGCTGACATGCACTGCCACGTGTGCCCCAGTGAGCAAGGGAGGTGGCTGACCTTGCTGAAATAGTCACACCAGCACTGTGCAGAGTCTGAGCAGCACAAGAGAAATCAGCATGCTCTGCTTTTGGTACTCTGTTCTTCTGTGGCTCTGACTGGGACAAATTTTCACTTTCAGAGAAATTAAATAAAATTTCACTCTCTGTCTTCTCACAAAATTTCCTTCCCATAATTGTTCTCAATGGCATACCACATTCTATAAAGGACTGAATTTCAAAATGTATACTGTCATTTTCATGGGCTCTACTTTGCTTCATTTTCTACTAATATTATTGATGCTTTTTCAGCGTTACATAAGGTTCACTGTTCTTATTTTCCATTACCTTGATTTAAATACAAAGATGCCTGCATTAAGGTGAGTCTGGGCTTTTCTATATTAATGCTATAATTAACTCAGTAGAAATCCATCTGTAGCATGCCATGGATTAAGCGTAGTCACTTTCCTTGGCAAAAGATAGAATTATTTAGGTGGAGTGGAGGTAGATGAATATAGCATTATTCTCATTCCATTTAGTGGTGGCATGTTAATGGCATTGTTCTCAAGCTCATGTCAGGAAATGTCCGTGTGCAGATAGTGAACAAGAGTATCCCTTCAAAGATCTTTAAAATATGAGAAGCAGCTGTCAGTGAAGAATGAGACTAAGCCACTAAGAATGAAGATGGGATGTTGTATGATTAGAGAAAAATAAGGAATTTATGCTGTTTAAAGCAGGACAATATGAAAAGGAAAGTGATATGACTCGGGTGGGGATCTGCTGGTGATGTACTTTCCTATAGCACACCCTGCCAGAAATGCATTCCTTCTGTGGCTGTGATGAAGTTGATTCCTGATAAAGGGTCCTGGCAATGTAAGCTTTAACTTCCTGTAAAATTTTCCTGTGGATATAAATGAGTTGATTGGGGCTGAATGATTTTCATCTTTCTATAGCTGCAAGACTGTACCTGCCCTTGCATGCTAGATGTGAATACCCACTGTTATTCCATGAAATAAATACCTAGGATTCTGTTTTTTCTTGCATTTGTAATCAGCATGCTAGACATGATTATATATAAAATGACGATAGAAATTCATTCATCTGTAATTATGTGATCTCATTTGGTATCTAACTATATGATAAGAAATCAGTGATTAAATTTCCTTTCAAAGTCTTTGTTCATCAGTCGCAAAACAAGCTCAGTAATTATCCCTTAGTTATTGTGAGAATTGTGCCTTCATTATTACATTCCTAATTGTTTTCAGTTAAGGAAATTTATTTTTATAGATCACTCAGCTGACTCTTTTGGACTGGGTGATTCTCCATTGTTTTCAGTGTAGAAAGCAGAGCCTATAGATTATGTTAAAAATAATTCATATTATCTTACTAGTACATACAATAGGATATACACTATGTACATACCTGGGTACATTTTTTTTCCTTCTATGAGGCATTTCAACGCACAATGTTTTATAAACATTCACAGAACAGTCCAGCAGAGACTTGTAGTTTGACTGAAACTACCAAGAGGTGCATCATCTAGGAAAAATTACTTTTGTATTTTAACTGTGGGTGAGATAAACCCATCCCCTGTGTGGAAATGTCATGTTTACCATCCTGTCAATCCTGCAGACAGAATCTGTGTTTTTAACTGCTAACTTGCGAGTCTCTGGTTGGGGAAATTTTATTGTGTCCCTTAAGGTGAATTAAGCACACATTTGTGGTTAAATATAAAAGCTTTAATGCACAATGGATTGCATAGGGTCCTGCCACCATGAGCAGTTCTACAAATCTGCAGAGGTGTGACACGAGCCAATTCCTTATCTACACTTACACTGGCACCAATGATCATCACCACGATGCGCCTCAGCCCAGTGTTGGGTCTGTCCCCCAGCCCAGCTCTGCTACCCAAAGGTGGCCCCTGAGTGCTCGCATCCCACAGGCCAATCTATTGGTACAAAACAACACTAGACTATTTCTTGTTTCATCACCAAGGGGAACTTCACTCCCTTACAGAGAGTCCTTCTGTCTCTGGCGTTCCTGTGTCCAGTTCAATGCCTTTTGCAATAGGACCATCTCACCCTCCATGCCAGGTCATTCCTTGGTCACAAATTACCAATGCTAAGCAGCTACAATTTGAATTTCCCCTTTACTCTGCTGAGTGTACACACAATTCTTGTAACTCAACTGCATTTGCTGGATTTTTGAAGGGTCAGTAAAATGGCAATTTTCTGGCAAAAAGGCTGCTCTTTCAGCAGATATGCAGTCTCCTTTGAAGCATGGGGACACTAGAACTGTAACCTGAAAGTACTTGACAGAACTTTCTGCCAACAGCCAAATAACATAGACTTTCCCCTCCACCTCTTATGTCAGTTATTTGAAGCCATTGAATCATTTGAGTGGCAACTTTTGAACTCATAAGTTTAGGGCAGACTTTATTCTACCATCTTCACTTCAGACAGATGAGGTCTGGAAAACCTGTAACCAACCAACCAGTCATACTTTGAATGCTTTATGATTCAGCAAAGCTGATTTTGTGCCTCTTGTTCTGACACTACCACTCATCTGCTCAACTCCATCATTGACATAATTTGATTCAACGAGGTATTTGGTGATTGGTAACAGATAGATGAAGATCCAGTGATAGACTATGAACACAGCTCTTCAGGGTAAATTAATCCCACCATCTGATGTGTTAATATAGATATCTATCTACTGATTTTACAAAACAGGATTTGTGCCTTTATATTTGAATAAACTGTGCCAAAAAGTGAATTAATTAATCCTTGAGATGAAAGAAATTGACTAGGTGCATGAAGTATATTGGTGTGTTGTGAGATAGTTCTGTTTTAAGTGTATTAAATTTCCTTTTTTTTTTAATCAAATCAATAATTCAGAATATGTGCAAATTTTAATGAGTGATATGCCTTAATGCAGTGTAATGTAGTCATCACTGAAGGGTGTCAGCTGCTTTCACATCACTGATTATTGGAGCTGATAGCCCTGACTTAAATGTGATTGTGTCAAACAGAAATCCATTATTGTCAAAAATAAGGTAATGGGAGTTTAAGCACCAGTAGTTGTGAGGTCACTGGTAATCTTTATCTCCATTGATTTCAACTGGTTACAAAGAAAACTGGCATTTCTTAAGCATTTGGTACTACCTCATCTGAATTCTAAACCACCGTTACGGTGTTAGTTACGAATGCTTGGAAAGCATTTTGTAGATAATATCATGAACTAAGAGTTGTGGGGTTTTTTTTGAAAAAAGTCAGCAAAAGAGTTGATAAGGATCTGTTTGGGAATACAGACTTAAAATAGGAAGTCTGTAACAGGTACATCAGTACTGGAAGAAGCTAGACATGACACACTAAGTTCTCTATTTATGAAGTGGTACTTAGAGACGTATGTATTCCATTAATTATGAATTACAGCTAACAAATTGTACTGTACAATTGCTTTCTACCATTCATAGCTGCCCTTTAAGGACTTTAAGAAAGGAATTCTTACTGTTGCAAGAACTCTCAGTATGTTTTCAAAATCATTCCACTTAGAAGGAAGATCTACTTCCCGGACATTAATGCATTTGTTTCAGATATACTTTCAATTACTTTGATTAATTCAAATCAGCAAATTTTAGTCTTTTTTTTTTTTTTTTGCTAGATATAGCCTTTCTAAAATTTGGGAAGTTTTTTTTCTGCAAAAACATTGGTCTAAATTTACTCTCTTATACGCAGATTAATGCGGTTGAAAATGTTTCTCAGAAGTTGCAGTGTCTTTAAAATGCAATAAATACTGGTGTCTTGATCTGTACACACAAGTGTATACTTAAGGAGAAAAATGTAATTTCACTACACTGAAAAATCAGAACTTCTTGTTAACATTTTATTGAGAAACAAATGTATTATTTATTTTTTAGTTAGCTGCCTAGGAAACACGTTCTCTTTGAGAGGAGTTTTGTAAGTTTATCTAATAAACTGAAGATTTCAGGAGATTTGGGAATGACATAAGTTAGGATCTGGAATTTTAGGGAAGATTAGTCTTGGATTACTCTTGGTGGAAATCTGCAAATCTCCTATGTCTGGCCAGATTCAGTATGCATGCTTTTTGGATTGCCTTTTCTGCCTTCACAAGGGAGCTGGAAGTCAGGTTGTTGAAGATGGGGGAATACACTTTTCTTTGTGCTAGCCAATAAAATGACAGCTGTTAAGAAAAAGTTACTTTGATTTTTACACCACTGTTCCTGTGGAGATCATTTAATGAAATTAACCTAAACGAAATACCCTGGATGATCCTCGTAAGCTGTGTATTTTGCTATAAAGCAGTTAAACCTATGAAATTAAGTTGAATAAGACAGTTATACAATTTATATTGTAATAAGGCAAGCTCTGTAGTAGAATAGCAGTACAGTACTTGGACTATAGCTCTTATATTTCAAGGGTGAGAGGTGGTTGCACACTTCCAGAAAATTGGATGTAGCTAGTCCAAAGTTTCATGAAGTAAGACATTTTCAAAGGGATGGGGAATAAACAAATATTTTCTGTTACTATTTCAAAAAATACATCAATGCTATACACATATATATATAGCTCTGTATATATATAAGTGTAGATTTATAAATAAGTATGTAGAGGTGAACAAGAGACGGCAAGGAGAGGCTACTACAGGGGTAAGCTTCTTCCTAATCTCTCAGAAAAATATGCCAGAACTGTCTGTTTGTGAAGAGGACTTTGATGTCTTGAACTCAAGGGGTGAGATCCTCAAACACTATAAATTGCTATCACTTTTCTGAAATTGTTCTAGATGCAGAGGAGCAAAGGAACTGCTCCAGAGATTCTTCCCTAATAGAATATGAGAGACTATGATGTCATTCACATAATATGTGGGAATAACAGAAGTTAGAATGGGAAAAGACTTATCAAGATGTTCCTGTTCAAAATAAGCTGTTACCACTGCTCTGTCCATAATGTGTAAGCCGATGTGCTATTGTACTGACACCAATATTGGTAAACCAGGAGAAATCCAGTCATTATGTTCCACTTCATTCAAAAAAAAAAAAAAAATGAGTAAGAGGTTGGTGCTAGGTATGTTATTTTCTGTCATCTGTGATTTGGTATCATCTGGTATTTATTTTTGAACAGTGTTTGTTAGTTAACTGCTGCCGCAGTAACCAGTGCTGCAGAGGGAGTAAAAAATATTGTTGATTCCTGCTTCATAAAATAGTTGCTTTAGAAAGATTTCTTGCCAGGCTTTGTAATAACAAAATGAGCTGAAATCTAGGTTGGGAAGCTGGAGTGGGCAGGAGTGTATATTACAGTGGACCTTCTTCTCAGAAACCTCAAAAGAGGAACTGAGGGTCTGAACAAGTTACCCTCATCTCTTGAAAAGAGCTGTAAGTCAGAAGGGTGTATGCTGCTTGATACTAAAGCAGCTTGCAAACTGTGCTAAGTAAAAGATTTCGGATAACAGGAATTTTTATTCTAAACTAAAGTAGTTGCAAAAGTTTTTGACAGGTGGATTTTGTTTCCAAAGGTGCAGTGATCATCTCCAGGAATTGAACCCACTAACTCTTAAGGTACGTTTTTTTTTATGCTTTCTGTAGTAAAACAACTTGAACTGAATATATCTGGTATTACTGCTTGCAGTTATATGGCAAGAAAGTTAAAAATGAAATGGTTTTAGTCATATATTTACAAAAGTTTGGATTTTTTTTCTGCATGCAAGAGCTGGGATGTATGTTGTACTCTTTTGGTTGACCATGGCAAGTTGATCACAGGTCATATATCTCATAATTCTTAAATGGATGGAAGAGGTTTAACTGATTCATGGGCTGATAAGTTTTGTTTTGTTTCGTGACTTCCACTCTTAAATAATGAAGTCCGAAAAAGGAAGAAAATTGTAGTGCAATCCCTGCATGGTTTTAGTAAGCCTTTTTTGTTGAACCTTAGTTTTGACAGAATATGTATCAAATCTCAAGTTCTTGCAACTTATTGTTTTAGGAGTTCAGTTTTACATTTTATATAAAATGAGGCTCTAGATCCAAGCCTATGGAGGTAAAAAAAAAAAAAAAAACCAAGCAAAAACAAAACAAAACCAGAAGGAATGGGATTTTAAAGACTCAGTAATCAGGTAGCAAATAAAAATGTAGGAATTTTTAAAATCAAAACTATTGTCTCCATTTTTAGTGTTTGATTTTATGGTTGCTGATCCTTTTCATTTATTGTTGTAGTTTCTTGTATACTGTGCATGAGAGGCTAGAGAGGTTCAAAAGCACACATGCATGGATCTGGAGGATTAATCAGTGGATTCTTTGGTGTTTGTTGTATTGCCTTGTTATCCTGCAGATACACTTGCTCATACATTTCCACTTTTCAAGGCCTGAGAAGACTTTTTGAGGAGTTCTTGCCCTCTCCTGTCCATGCTATGTCTATTGGCAAAGGTCTCCCGCCTTCTTTACATGTATGTGTGCAGGTGTCTTCTGGTAGACACATCATTGTAATCAGAAATAATAAATGTCCGTGTACGGAACTTTTGTTCATGCAGTACCTGCCATGGGACTGGGGTGTGTCACAGCTGTTAAGTGAAGCAAAAGATTAGCACACATACAGGTAATATTCTTAATTCACAACCCCCTGGAGTTGCTGCTAGTGTAGTGTTCAAAGCAATTGACAGTTCCTCTGATGCACCCCACATCAGCCACTGTCAAAACGTCCAGTTCCGTTCCGCTGGCAGACAGTGAAACAACCAGCAGTGAAAAGAGCAAAGACAGCCAGTCATAATGCTTCATGTGCAGCAGTGCTAGTCAGAAAATAAAAGTTCCTGTCACTGGTGTGGCTGCCTAATTGATTCTAACTAGTTGCTGTGCTGCTCTTACCTTCAGATTAACTTCTGATAACTGCTAGGTATGTAATTTTGATGATTTTAGGGCAGTTCTTGGTAGGTGATTACCCTAGTAGTTTTGGATTTGATTAACATTTTGGCTGGTCAGGGAGGACGGAAGTCAAACCTGCTACTCTCAGGGGTGCATATGCTGACATGGAACAATAGACTGGTATCAGTCTTCCAAACCAGGACTACAAATGCAAATGAAACTCCTAAACCAGTTGATACTTGTAGCCTGCAGCCTTTGCATTTGATGTTAGAAACTGATCTGTGAGCACACATATACTATGACTACCACTAGATATGTGTCAGTACAACACTGAATATTATTTCACTCTACATAATATTTTCAGAGTCCCCCAAAAACCATAGTGAGGGATTCAAATGGCACTGTCACACTATTTTTTTTTCTGAAAGTTCCCACTCTATTCTAGCACCTTTTCACTTTCTTCTTTGTTTTGTTGCTACATCTAGAATCACCCGTCTGACAAAACCGCTGAAAGAACTGAAAATCCAGTATCACCATTTAAAACAAGTAATCAGAACTGATATTATATCCATTGCGTCTATGTCCTTTTCTTTCCAATAACTGTTTCCTCATCCTTTGCTTGTGCTGTTGATTTAAATGGTAAACTCATGAGTCAGTGTCTCATGCATTTATATGGCGTGGTACAGCAAGAAGCTCCTCTTATGCTGTCCTCCTTTTCCATTAGCACTGCTGAAAAAAAAAAAGGTAAATAACAGAGGGAACTATGTGTATCTCCCTGTAGATTATACAGAACCAGCCGAAGAGTGGTTCCCCACATCCCTCATTTCTTTCTTCTTTGAGATCTGGGTATGGTCATGACATTGCAAAACAAGACTGGCAAAAAGCTAGTGCTGCAATTACCAGTGTGATTCTCAAGCCTGAGCAGGATTTCAGGCCACCACAGAGTCTAAGGTGCCAAGGAGCCGAGACGGAGCAGACTGCTGTCACCAGGAATATAATAAAGCCTCTCAATATGTGGGAATTGGGTTCTGCTTCAGTCACACACACCTGAACAAAGAGTGCAAAACATAACCCCTTCATTTGCGAATTCTGTTTTTACAGAGGAGGAAATGCAACAGAAGGTGTCGGCTTGTTGTGAGTGCTTTGCTTGTTTGACTTTACTGGCTACCATTAAGTAGCACACTGTTAGGTATTTGTTCTGTGGAACTGTGCTCTTAGAAGTATTCTCCAGACTTTAGCTTTACTGTGTCTCCAGTGTTATTAACTCAGTTCACTTTCTAAAATTGGACTGCAGTAATGGTAGAAATGAACAAGTAGAGAATGAAATTGATGTTAAATGTTAAACCTGTCTACCTGAATAGGGTTCTAGGGGGTTTAGATACAGTGGCATGTTCTTCTTGTGCAGATTCTTTTTTTAAATGCCGGTTTTGCTCAATGTCTGTGACTTCAAAAGTCACAGCTAATATTATTGCACTGAAAACACTGTCGTAGCAGAGTAGAGTTAAAATAAGCTTTCTTCTGCTGCTATAAAACAATATATTATAAAACAGATTACACTGATTTGTCTCAAGGTAATGTGAGTAAGCAAAAGCTTACTCTGGTGACTTTTTTCATTTTTTTCGACCGTTTTATAGGATTTCATAGAATCACAGAATGGTTGAGGATGGCAGGCATCTCTGGAGAAAGTCTAGTTCAATGCCCCTGCTCAAAGCAGAATCAGCTAGAATAGATTGCTCAGGGCTGTGTACAGGCAGGTTTTGAATATCTCCAAGGATGGAGACTCCACAATCTCCTGGGTAACCTACTACAGTGTTCAAGCAACCTCACAGTAAAAATTGTTTTCTTATGTTCAATCAGAATTTCATGTGTTTCAGTTTCTGGTTGTTGCCTCTTACCTTGCCACTGGGCACCACCGAAAAGAGCTTAACTTCACCTTCTTCAGTCCTTCCTGATGTGTATTTATACACATTGATAAAATCCTCTTAAGCCTTTTTTTACTCCAGGCTGAACAGTCCCATCTCTGTCCGCCACTCCTCATATAAGAGATGCTCCAGTGCATCATCTTTGTGGCCCTGTGCTGGAATTGCTCTGGTATGTTCATACCTCTTGTACTGGAGAGGACATAGCTGACCCCAGCACTTCAGATGTGTCCCATCAGGTCTAAGCACAGCAGAAGGATCAGCTCCCTCAACCTGCACTCAACACCCCTCTTAAAATAGCTCCCATTCTGTACTGCAAGGACACCCTGCTGTCTTGTAGTCAATTTGTCTACCAGGAACTCCAGGTTCTTCTCTCCAGCCAGTCAGCCCACACCATGTCCTGGTGTTGGGAGTGTCATTCCTCTGCTGATGCAGGGCTTTGCATTTCCCTTTGTTGAACTTCATGAGGTACCTGTTGACCCATTACTCCAGCCTCTTGAGGCTCCTCTGAATGACAGCACATCCATCTGATGTATTAATCACTCCTTGCTGTTTTGTATCATCTTCAAATTACTGAGAGTGCACCCTTCCCTGTTGTCTGGGTCATAAATGGGTTAAACAGTGTTGGCCCGAGTATCCACTCGTGAGGTGAACCACTAGTGAGTGGCCTCCTCCTGAACTTTGGGCCACTGATCACAACCCTTCAAGGCCAGCAGTTTAGACAATTTTCAGTTCACCTTGGTGTGCACTTTATCTAATCAGTTCTTCAACAGTTTATACATGAGGATATTAGGGGAAACAGTGATTAAAACCTTACTAAAGTTGAGGCAAACAGCATCCATTGCTCTCCTTTTACCCATCAAGCTCATCATCTCATCACAGAATGTTACCAGGTTGTTAAGCGTAGGTTCTTCTTCATAAATCTATGGTGTCTTCTCCCAATCAACTTCTTGTCCTTTATGGGTTTGGAAAGGTATATGGCTAGGCTTTTTAAGTGTTCTCAAACATGATCTTCCTCTAACGAGGGTAAGTCTCATTGTTCCAGACATTCCCTCTGGTCTTAGGTGTTTGGGATTCCTGAAGGTTCCTCTTACCAACGAAGAATGAGGCAAAGATGGCACCAAGCCAGGCTTTTCTGTATCCTTTGTCATGAGAGCCCCTTCTCCATTTGGACATAGGCTCACACTTTCCCTGGTCTTCCATTTACTGCTGATCTACTTGTAGAAACCTTTCTTGTTTTCCTTCATGTCCTTTGATAGATTCAGCTCCTGATGGGCTTTGACTGTCCTAACTCCTACTCCTACACTCTCTGACAGTGTCCCTGCTTTGACCTCCTGCATGCTTCTTTTTTATGTTTGCTTTTACTCAGGAGTTCATCTACTGAGGCATCCTGCCACTGTTATTTGACTTCTGCATGTGGCGATGGACCACCCCTGAGCTTGGAGGAGGTGATAACTGAAAATCAATCAGATTTTTGCCCTAAAAAGTGAGGAAAAAACAGATCTTGGACACAAATGGGTCTGTTACAATAACTCACCAGAAGGTTACAAGCAAGATAGTTTCTTAATAATCAACTAACTCACTAGATTTTACTGTTCACAGTAATCTAAATTTCATTCATAAATGCATTCCTGATTCTCTGGTATGGATCTGAGACAAAAATTATTGGCAAGAAGCAGATGTTATCAGTATTGAGCTTCTCCTTTTCTGGAAAATTATATTTTGTTGAGTAGTCATTGTAACAACTTATTTTCAGCATCTAGGACAAATTTTGTTTTCCACGATTGGAATTGTTTTCATAGAAATCTCAGATACTGTACACATAAATGACATAATAGAGTGTTCAACTTTCCTGCCCACTACCCCATTTTGTCTTGAATCTAATTAAATTTATTTTATATAAATCTTGTTTAATTCCTGTAACGTTGTTTCTCTTTGTTGTTCAGTATTCCTTCTACACTACTTCAGGTTTCTCTGCAGACCTCACCTTCTCTTTTATTCCTGCTGAATTTTGTGTTCATACCTTCCTGCTGTCTGATCCACCTTTTGTGGTGGATCTGGCCTGTGAAACAGGATTGACAGATGTTCTGGTTTAATACCAGCAACTAAGCACTAGACAGCCACTCGAGCACTCGCCCGCAATAGAATAAGGGAGAGAATCAGAAGAGTAAAAGTGAGAAAACGTGTGCGTTAAGGTAAAGACAGTTTAATAGGTAAAGCAGAAGCCACGCATTCAAGCACAGAAAACAAGGAATTCATCCACTATTTCCCATAGGCAGACAGGTGTTCAGACATCTGCAGGAAAGCAGGGGTCCATCATGCATAAAGGTTAGTTGGAAAGACAATATGCTATTAATTCTGAATACCCCTCCTTCCTTCTTCTTCCTCCAGCTGTTTGTTGCTGAGCATGACATCATACGGCAGGGAATATCCCTTTGGTCAGTCAGGATCAGCTGTCCCAGCTATGCCTCCTCCTAGCTTTTTGTGCAACCCGAGTCCACTTGCTGGTGGAGTGGTGTGAGAAGCAGAAAAGGCCTTGACTCTGTGTAAGCGCTGCTCAGCAATAAGTAAAACATAGAATCACGGAATAGGTGAGGTTGGAAGGGACCTTTAAAGGTCATGTAGTCCAACCCCTCTGGATCTTCAACCAGATGAGGTCACTCAGAGCCCAGTTCAACCTGGCCTGGAATGTTTCCAGGGATGGGGCATCTACCACCTTTCTGGGCAACCTGTTCCAGTGCCTCAGCAACCTTATTGTAAAAAATTTTTTCCTAGTATTTAATCTAAATCTACCTCCCTCTATTTTAAAATCATTACCCCTTGTCCTGTCACAACAGGCCCTGCTTAAGAGTTTCTCCCCATCTTTCCTATAAGCTCCCATTATATCTCCCCATCTTTCCTATAAGCTCCTCATGCTATGAGGTCTCCCCAGAGCCTTCTCTTCTCCAGACTGAACAACCTCAGCTCTCCCAGCCTGTCCTCACAGGAGAGGTGGTTCAGCCCTCTGATCATCTTCATGGCCCTCCTCTGGGCTCGCTCCAGCAGGTCCATGTCCTTCTTATGTTGGGGGCTCCAAAACTGGACACAGGTGGGATCTTACCAGAGCAGAGTAGAGGAACAGAATCACCTCCCTTGACCTACTGGCCACGCTTCTTTTGATGCAGCCCAGGATGTGGTTGGCTTTCTGGGCTGCAAGCGCATATTGCCAGCTCGTGTTGAACTTCTCGTCCACCAGCATTCCAAAGTCCTTCTCCTCAGGGCTGCTCTCAATCTGTTCTCCAGCCAGCCTGTATTTGCACTTGGCATTGCCCTGACCCATGTGCAGGACCTTGCACTTGGCCTTGTTGAACTTCATGAGGTTTGCACAGACTCACTTCTCCAGTCTGTCAAGGTCCCTCTGGATGGCATCCCTCCCCTCCAGTGTGTCAACCACACCACACAGCTTGGTGTCATTGCTGAACTTGCTGAGCGTGCACTCTATCCCGATGTCCATGTCACTGACAAAGACGTTAAACAGTGCCAGCCCCATAACTACCCCTGAGGAACCCCACTCATCACTGATCTCTCCTTGGACATTGAGCCATTGACCACAACTCTTCAAGTGTGACCATCCAGCCAATTCCTTATCCACCAAGTGGTCCATCTGTGGGTTATTCAGCACAAATCCAAAACATAGCCCCATACTAGTTACTGTGAAGAAAATTAAATCTATTCAAGCCAAAACCAGCACAGCTGGTTTTGTCAAACACAGCTTTTCTTTCACATCTTTTTTTTTTTTTCTATTCTGTCTTTAGAGCTAAGTTACTTATAGGAGAACATGCAAAGCCACTGGTTGCTACGTGTTTGACTTTTGATCCTTAAATTCTGTTGACACCTTTCACCTAGTGACTTCCTTGTACACAGTCTGCTCCATATTCTTTGTCTCTTTCTGAAGGTGAGCATACACTGTTTTTAAAGCTCTGGCCTGTGTTTCACCCTTCACTCCAGCTTCCTCACTTATGTAGCATGAAAGGAGACTTTGGAGCATTCTGAAGGAGGGATCTTGTTCTGTGGTATCCTGAACTAACAGATGATCTCTCTTTGTCAGTACAGACATGTGGATTTGGATTAGAATATTTGCAGGACTTTTGCCTGTTCCTCCGTCACTGGTATTTAGAGACAAGCAGACCTCATTGGCTTAGATTCTATTCCTTGCTTCTTTTTCTACTACAAGTTGTCCTAGTTTATAAGGATTTTTGTTTTTCTTCAGAGAAATGATTGGTCAAGACCAAGCGTAAGTTCTTATCTTAATAACCAAATCCGTATGTTCTGTCTGCATTTTGACTCAGTTTCCCTTATTCTTACTCAGGAATGACCCCTGCCTATGTTATTAGCAAATTCTGTTTTCTGGAAATCTTGTCCTTTATCCAGCTATTTTTTCCCTTGATCCTATTACCTTCTGTCTTTCTCAGTTGCATTAAAGATCAAAGTTGTTTCAGTTTTGTCATACAAATCCTAGTGCATCCACATCTGAAATCTTAGCTGGTTGCTCTCTTTATACTGCAAAATGCAAAAAGTATCATGCAGATTTAGAGGAATATCTGGACTATTTAACTTTGGCCATACACAGTCTTACATATTCTGAGAATTCTATAACAACAATTGAATAAAAATTTCCATTGTCTTTCTGGAATATATTCATAAAAGCTTTACTTCTTATTTAGACTCCTTTACCTGTCTAGAGTATTGCATTTCTAGAGAAATCTTCCTTGCTTCCACATCAGAGATGTCACTAAGGAAATCACAACCAGAGAAAAAGCACACTTCCCCATCTATTTTGAGTTTGATAGTAGATTTATTCTGATATGTATCAGTGTGTTCCTTCTGCTGTCTTACTAAAATTCGGTTCTCTATCAGATCATGGAGAACAGTACATCAATCAGTGACTGATCTGCGTGCACTGAATTGGATGAAAAAGTTCCATTAATATCTCAGTGCAAGATATTCAGTCAATTTTCAAAATATATTCCACTATCTTAAACATTTCCTGCATTTATCTAACGTAGTGTATGATGAGAGATCAGAACTGTGATCATTTAGTCAGGTATATTCCTAAAACTCTGGACGTGGTTGAACAATTTGAAGTCATGGAAGGTACAATAAATTTTGTACATTTTGAAACTTTGTTTTTCGTAGTGGTGCATCATTGCTCAGATGCACTGAACTCTCACTTTAAAACTAGGCTAAGTGCAATCTTTGTCCTTTTTAAGAAATACCTTCTATTTGTGTAACTTTTAGAAAAACCGCTAATGACTGGTAGAGGTGGAATAGCGGTTTCTCTTTTGACCCACTGGTTTTAGCTCAGTTGTTGCAGTCTAAAAAATTTGATTTGTTGAGAAGTCATAGTCTATGTTAACACATTAGTTAAATATTTTGCAAAGTTAGGCAAGAAATCTACTGGCATTTTACATAGGATATTTCTGAATATAGACAGAATATTTTGTTTTTATCTTGCATACGTATGTATGCACTAGTACTCACCTCGGTGCATACATTTTCCTGCTCGCTATTAAAAAAAAAAAAACAACATATGCAACACTTGAGAAGAAGACATTCCTATGAGTGAAAAAGGTAGGGAACAACCAGAATTTTGGAGATGTTTAGAAGTAGTGCTCAGTCACTCTTTAAATTTCAACAGAGACTGAAATAGCCAGTTGGGACTCCAAAAGAAACCCCAGATCAGTGTAGCTTCTGGATGAATTGGCCATGATCTGGATGCTGTCTGGTATTCACCATGATATCTGTGCATTGGGCTGAAGATTTTATTGACAAAGAACAAGTGTAAGAAAAATATCCTTATTAAGTAAATGCAGCTCACCTAAATTAATCAACTTTTTAGTGAAGGAGGTAGAGGCATTGTGGTTTAAAGTCTGAAAAAAACATGTTTAGAGATTGTAACAAAATTATTCACTTGAATTACTAAAAAGTACTTCTAAGTGGTAGGAAATTTTCTCAAGGAACCTTAAAACTGTACAGAAGCAGAGTGCTAGATAAACTGTAGATTTCCCTGGCTGCATTAAAACCATGTTGAAATGTGCCACCCGAGTACTTTACCTGTCTGATGCCTTTTCTTAGTAAAGAGAAAAAGCACATGACTGGAGTGGGTTTGCGTTGCATCTGTTTACAGGTTGCATTTTCTATTAAAGGTATTGTAAGAAATGGTACTCAGCAAAGCTCTCATGGGACAACTAACTATAATTTTACTGATCTTTCGAGGGTGTTTCTCAGGTAAAATTCTCTTTGGTTCAGAATATGATCTTCCTTTTGAAATTCGCATGAAAAAGGACTTACTGTCTATGTATGAAAAGCTGCATTTTTTTAAAAATAAGCACTGCTTATTAATCTTGACAATTTTAATGGCTTAATAAGTGCAACAGAGCTGTATGTACTAAGCAAAATGAGGTTTTCTGGTATGTGAGCTTCACAGTCCCTGGTTTTGATGTTTACCAGGTGATATTTATGGCTTTGTACTCACTCCTTTTTAGTGTTTTCATTGATTAAATGCACATATTTCCTTGTCTTAGGACATGGTTGAGTACATTTCAATAAAAATTTAAGAATATCTGTGTCTTACAGGTTCATTTTAAGCATTCTGAGTGTGGTGCCATGAGAGATGCTGTTACCCATGACAGGTTGGGATTATCGTGATCAAGTGCTCTATTTTGACTTCACCCAGTGGCTAAAAGATTTGTATGGTAAAGAGGAAGTATTGGACTTTTAAAAGCATTTAACAGGTAAGTCTGTTGAAATCAGTTTGTTTATTGACAGTTTCCAGGCTTATTTCAGCTGCAGATGTTTATAAAATCTTATATCACTGATTCTTTCTAATGGGGTTTCCTCTAAATTATCACCTCAGAGTAGTAGCTGTGTCTTGAAACAAAAATTTGCTACTGTGTAAGTGCAATATGACAAAGATCAGGTCATGTATCTCCAAACAGCAGGGAAACACAAAGAACATTGCACTGAATTGTGTTAAAGCAGATGCTTGTTTCAGCTTATTAGTGTAGAGCACAGCCCAATCTGACTGCCAAAAAAAAAATCTGTGTTCCACAAGCGCAAATGCAAATGACCATTGCAATTTCAGTTCTAAGTAGCTCTTTATTTTGTGCAGGAAGTTGTTTTCTTTACAGAAAACATACTTTTGGCAAAAGGAGACTGACTTATTTCCCTTACACTGTGTTAGTAAGAAAAATCTCTGCTACACCTAGTAGCATTAAATCAGTGTGAAAGCAATGGAAAAACTTTAAATTAGGCTAGCAGAGAAATTCAGTGGCCACTTATATTAAAAGATTGTTAAGTGTATGAAGTTTGGGCCTGAGTGTGTGTTTATGTCAAGGTTATTTTAGCATAATGTTTTGTTTTATTATTAGATCCTGAAAATTCCCTTTCATCTTCAACTCAGACTCCTGTTTTGGTGTCTAAACAATCTATCTCATTCCTTAGAGCAATCTGTAGAAACGACTTAGTCTAACATAAAGCAATGTGGTATGGACACTTTTAAACATTACCAAGAATAGATCTATCTTGTCTGGTTTTGATAGATGTTTCACAAAAGAGGAAGGAGAGAGTGAGCAGTTTTGGTTTGTTTCTTTTTTCTGTATGTTGCTGTCGCTTTTCTCATTTCAAGCCAAAATCATAGAAACTGTGCAGCAATATGGGACTCTGGCAAAGAACTAGACTGCGGAATTGCGACTCAGTTTGCTAGTATGTAAGCCTCATGTTTATGTCTGACTAAGGGTGATCATATTCATGCTTTTCTTTTTGGCTTGGTAAAGAGTAAGAAGTGATATTTTATTTACCAAGACTATATTCCAAACTGTCTTGAAGTATGTCTAAGGCAGCAGTAGATACTGGTGCACAAATCCCAAGCTTATGCCAATGTGAGTGGAACTGTACAAATACATAGTCTGGGTCAGCAAGCAGTGCAGCTCAAGTCTCATTGGTAAAAGTCAGCTTAGACATAAGTGCAGAAAAGCTATCTTTACATTCATTTTCCCAAACTTCTGGTTTTTTACTACATTGACATAGATGCCAGTCAGGTATGTCTAGATCTATATCGTAGCAGCACTACCATTGTAGTAGTGCATTGTAGTAGAAGGTACTTGTTTGCAAAAAAACATTTGCAACAGAATAATTTTTTAACAGGTAGGAAAAGTACATTTTATTGGCTATTTAGTGCTGCAGCTGAATTATCCTCTGAATTCAAAACTAGTTATTAAAGGAATAGTCTTTTTGCATAAAAGACTCAGCTTTTTAACCTTGAAAAACTCAGAAAAGAAAGGAACAAAGAGTGAACCAATGACTGAAATAAGATGACCAACAGTTTCAAAAACACAGTGTTGCAACTCAACTTTGAAGTTCAGAATTGGGGAATTTTAATGCTGATATATAATGATAAAAAGGAAATGTGTTTAAAACAGCATCTTTTACTGGATTGTGTTTCTAACTTCACGTTTCTTTCCCATAGAAACCTAGAAACCTACAGACAGATAAAATATTATCCTGGTAGGCCTATATTTTGCATGGTACCTTTATTCTGATGATACTTGTGTAGAGCTGGAGTCACTGTTGAATTAGGGTTGTTGCTAATCTTTATCTCCTTAAGATCCAGGGTTTTATCACTTTTTTAAATAAATTGTAGTATTTAATTGAAGGGTTAGCTATCAAAAAGAAGTCAACGGTGATAACACAGTCAATTATATTTCTAAGCTTTGGGACTATGTGGTATGTGGAACACAAGAGGTGAAAGAAACATAAAATTCTTATTTTACCTTCCACAAAATATTGCATTTTATTTCTACTGTCCCTCATTTATAGAAGTCTTTTGTAGTCTGTACTGTAAAAGCTTAGTGTATTTAAAACATCATTACATTTGTCACCTCAGTAAGGGTTCAAGTTTTTCACTGTTTGCATCGAAGGATAAACCATGTTTCCAGCTGCGTAGCCTTCCATACTACTCTGCTGACTGAATAAATAAAATTGAGAGTTTTACAAACAGCTTGTGAGAGGAATCCTTTCTCGAAAGTCTTAAATTGCATGAAAAAATGTTTGCTAATCGAAGGCCTGTCATGACTTCTAAAAAAAACTTTTTGCTATGATGTACAAAATTTTGCCCTCCAAACTTTGTCCTTAGATTTTATTTTTTTTTTTTCAGTGACCTTGGGAAAAACTGAAAAAAACAGTAGGAAAATACTACCTGCCAAATCAGGATCTTTCTGTTTCCCCCTCAGCTTTTGCATAGTGGCACTAGGCACTTGATATGCTTTGAAGGCCTGGTGCCTTTTTAGGGGCTGGAGGCAGAACAGCAACCCTAGCCACCTAACACACAACTCAGATACTTTTGTAAGAGACTGCTTTCCGTGCATGGAAGCTTAAATTAACTCTTCAAACACTAAAAATAAGGCACTGCTTTTGACAGGTTTACTCTTTTGTGGGGAGTTTTTGCAGGGAAAAGTTGTTTTCTCTAGTTTTACTTTGGTTTAATAGCAGTAATTGCTAGTATATGAGAGGTAAAGTCATTGTCAGGAAGTTTCAATGCTATTTGTAGGCTTTTATGATATGGCTATAAAATGATTCCACCAAGCCTAGCCCAGAATATCTTTTTCTGTTTTCAACAATACTGTATACCTTTTAAAGTTTCTGCATAACAGAAATTTAAATATAATACTAATATGCATGGCAAACATAGACTATTCCTGTAAGTACTAAAGAAAAATGAAAAACCTTCCAAAATATGTTGAATTCATATCATGAAAGCTTTGCATTTGCCATTCACAATAGATATGCAGAATAGCTAACTATGCTGTGCTTTCTGGAAAGGCCTGAAGACAAATACACGTTTTAGATCTGGAGGCTTTAAGTGACTGATAATAATACCACATCCTTCCTTCAGGGTTATTATGGATATGCAATAGACTGATAACTCCAAATCAGTGTGAGGCTGTTTACAGTCTACTTCCAATATGAAGTGAGATGTGAGCATGCTTGGGAATTCAAGGATTAGTTGATCCAGTTTTTGCCTGTTCATGTGATCTTCTGAGCTTATTTTGAACTTAGCTATTACTACAACTTTGTTTCTCTTTGGTTTATTCCTCCCTTCACCTCTTCTTTTTTTTTTTTTTAAATTAAAGCATTTTTAATAATCCTATTAAGTAACTTCTGATATCTTCATTTCATTTAGAGACTGATGTCTTCTTGGAATACAAGATTCATAAACCATGTAAATACTTAAAAATACAAGGTTCCTTTTCACCTAAGGTATTCTGTGATCTGCAGTGGTAGAAAAAAAAGTACTTAAGGGATTGAGCCTTAAGAAGCAGAAGGCAAATAAAGTGAACCTAAAATCCATTGCAATTTTTATTTTTAATTCTTATTATATTGTTAGTCTCATGAACTAGAGGCACTATAGGCCACATCTTTAGATTTTTGAGTCCTTAGTTATATAATGCTGAATGCTTTCTGAAGGAAAACATATTTCTAGAAATCTTTTTCCCTTTCTATCTGAGGTCAGATGATTAATTTTAAAGATTAATTTTATAGATTTTTTTTATTATTATTCTGATAGGGAAAATCTTGGTTAAATAGTTAAATCTGGGCGAGAGTCTTCAATAGACCTCTGAGAAAAAGAAAGTGTTGCTTTTCCTGCGTAAACAGTATGGAAAGGGACTCACACTTTACTGATCCTAGTAGTTAATATACTGGCTCACTGGAAAATGGAGGATGATTTCTTCCTTTTCTCTTTGTTTTCTTCTTCTCCTCTTCCCCATTTCAGTCCTTTATCAGATTTTCTGCTTCTGATAGTTTATGATGTGAGCAAATGGATTCTGGAAAGTGCCCTCTGTGGCATCCCTGACAACTGGGAATAGGTGAGTATGCTGATACGGAAGGGTGTGAAAAGGGCCAGGAGGAGAAGGAGTAACAGAAGGAGAAAGCTACCTTAATGCCTTCCATTAATCCATTAAATGTAAATGGAAAATGAAAAGGGTAAGGAAGGACTCCACAATATGAGGAAAGAAATTGTTAACCAAGTAAGAAGATTATCTCCATCTTCCCACTGTTGAATGTGGACAATCAGGAGTTGCCTCTGAACATGGCTCATGAAGATTGTCTTCTCACACTAATTGCCCCTGACTGTTCTACAGTGTGGGCATTGAGGGTGTAAAGTAGGCAGATTTAAGTGGTGCTTCTTTAGCCCACCCTTCCTGAGAGGTAGAAAGACAGCTCAGATCTGCTCTTACCTGCTTTGTTGGGGGACCCACCCAGCTGATGGACAAACAAGCATAAATTTCATATAGCTTGATCAGCATCATCTGTTATTGTGAAAAGGGATGGATAAGGTGATGCTTGCTTTAACTAGAATGGTGCGTAATAGGACTGGCCACTTCTCTGCTTTGCACCATAGGCTGTCACCCCGTTGGGCCTTTATTGCCTTTGGATTGCTTAAATACAGTTTTGCAGAATGGGTCACATACATAAGCCCAGAATGGGTCAATATCCAGCACTTGTGCCTCTTAAAACTCACCCCTGTACGCATTTGTTGAAATGAAATCTCATAATCCTGTTCCTCAAATTTATGTTTCAATTAAAAAAAAAAGTCACTTCCTCAAAACTTTATTTCTCTTACTCAGCTTTTATCTCTCAGGTTTTATCCTTCTATTCGTCATTTTATAACCTCAATCACTAAATTTCAATTCTCTAGCAAGTTCAGCGAGCCAACAAAGGAAGCCAAATATACCTAACACCAACATGCTCACTAATAAAAATAAATGAGCTCCTGGGGAAACTTACCAAAATTGTTTCATTACAGAGGATCTTACAAAAAAAAAGGAGAGAAAACCATGACAGTTATGGAGAAAGGTTTAGGGACATCCTGAGCATTTAAACACAAGTGTACTGTTGCTGGTAAGAGGAGCTAAAATCCCATACCACAGTGACTTCTTTAGTAAAGTCTTCCCTGTCGCAAAACAAGATGTAGCTGAAAAGAAGAAAATATACTATCTTGATCAGGTTAACAAGCAGTGCTCTGAATCTAAGCCTATTTTAATATTTTCAACTATTCTTGAAATCTATAAACCATTCTGAATGTTCAGTGCTTCACAGAAATAGATAAATGAAAAAGAAAAGGGGAAAAAAAAGGGGAAAAAAAAGGCAGATCACTGTGTCAAAAGAAGTGCCAAGCTATTTGAATGGTTCCTTCTAGTTCCCAACCTTTCGCTATGCAGTGTGTGTAGATACATATACATTTGTATAAAGGTCTCTTCTTATTTCGTCTTTTTCTCAGAGTATCCCGCTTGGGTTAGATTTCTGCCCTACCATAGACACCTTTAAAAAAACCCCTCTTTTTGAAGGACATTTCTGTACATAACAAAGGTGCAGATTGTAGTCTTGTTGTCTAGGGATTTTGTCAAAATCAAATGGCACTTTGAACTTTCTGTCTTTACAATTCTGTGGTTTTACAGTTTGGGTTTTATGAGGGTGTACTTTTCTCCTCTTATTGGCTGATCTGTTGTGACATTGTAAAGAAACACATACTTTCACACATCTGAGATCACAAGAGCTTCATCTGATGATGAGATGGGAATGAAAAAGAGACTATCTTAGTGTGATGCTGCTTGATGGTGCTACTCTAATTAGGGGCAGGCTCTACAGATTGGAGAAGAAAACATATTTAGCAGTCAGTGTACATTGAGATATAAAGCTCCTAAACTAGATGTGCACAGTAGCTCATGGTCTGTCAAATAAATAGTGTGTTTTTTAAGAAATCTCAAAATAAGCATTGGAAATTATACATTTTAGCAGCTTCAGATGAGCTGTGCAAATTAGTCAAATAATATCCTTCCTTTCTTCCTCCAAAAAAGGCAGGCAGTAGAGAGGAAAACTTGTAGTGTATGGTCGTACAACAAAATGTCCTTTAAAATGTGCTTTGCAACCTCTGTAATTTGACAAATAGTATTTCATGTATCTTGTAGTAAATTCTGTCTTCAGAAGGTTTAGTGACTGAAAATAACTTCCTGCAAAAAGCAGAAACAATACTAATAATGCAATTATTAGTATTGCAATGCAAATTATTTGGTTGAAACCTATGAATTCATTGAAATATGTATGTTATGAACATTATTAAGTATCCTTCTTAATTGTGAGTGTTGAGATCAAGTCTGTAAGACATTGTGAGACATTAATACATAAGACTTTATGTGTGATATCCATTGAACAACAGTATTTTATTCAGCTATTTCTATTTCAGTCATTCAAATAAGATTCCAGTGTTGTTTTCAGAAACTTCAGGCTAGGATCTGACACTGTTGGTGACCTTAACAGCTACTTTACTTCATAGGTAGCTGCAATTACATTGGAAGGGCTGCTTAGCAGAAGAAAAATTGCTAGTCCTCATATAGTCATTCATCATGAACAGTAACGTTTTTAGTATTAATACAGTACAGTATTTTAGGTTACTCTCTTTAATGAGGTATGTTCAAGGAATGAAAGATCAAAGAAGCATTTTGGGAATTGTCTAGTCCTCTATTGCTATGGAAATAACTTTACATTGAGCACAAATGGAACATTACATTAACTTTACATTAAGCACAAATGTATATTTTATATGGTATATGTATTGTTTATATAGATAGATATATTATATCTATATATATTTATATTATAGTGCTTACAGTAGATGAGCATGTGGGATTTCTCTTTGTATTTTGGAATTCTTTTCTGCTCTCTGAATCTGTTAGTTCCACTGCTGCTTCATAGAGTGGAGAGAAACAGTAGTAGTTGCTCCAGAGCTGATCTACATGGTTCCATGTGTTGATCTTGGCTGGATGGCAGATGCCCGCTGAGGCACTCTCTCACTCCCTCTCCTGAACAGGACAGGGAGAAAATAAGATGAAAAACTCATAGCTTGAGATAAACAAAGAGAGATCATTTATCAGTTACAGTCACAAGCAAAACAGATTCGTCTTGGGAAAGACTGATTTATTTTGTTGTCAACTAAAAACAGAGTAGAATAGTGAGATGCAAAGACAAAACTAAAAACACCATCCGTTCTCCCCTCCATCTTGCCAGGCTCAACTTCACTCCTTCATTCTCAACTCTTCTACCTCTTCCTCCTCTAAGTGGAGCAGCCAGACAGGGAATGGGGCTTACGGTCCATCCATAACACTTTATCTCTGCCATATCTCTTCACACCATTCCCCTGCTCCATTGTGGCACCCTCCCCTCCCCAGAATACAGTCCTTTAAGAACTGCTCCAGCGTGGATCCCCCATGGGGGTCACAGCTCCTGCCAGCAAACCTGCTCCAGCCTGGGCTCCTCTCTCCAAAGAGACACAGCTCTTGCCAGGAGCCTGCCCCAGCGCAGGCCCTCCGTGGGCTACAGCTTCCCTGGGGCATCCACCTGCCCCGACGTGGGGTCCTCCAACAGGCTGCAGGTGGATCTCTGCTCCTCAATGGGCTGCAGGGGCACAGCCGGCCTCACCACGGGCTGCAGGGGAATCTCTCTGCTCTAGTGCTGGGAGCACCTTGTCCTCACCTTCCTCACTGACCTTGCTGTCAGCAGGGCTGTTGCTCTCACATAGTCTCAGTCCTCTTTCTCATGGCTGTTGTGCAGGTTTTTGTACCCTTTCTTAAATACGTTACCACAGAGGCAACACCATCAGCATGGCTGACGGGCTCAGCTTTGACCTGGAGTGGGACTGGCTTGCAGTCATCTATAACTGGCAATGTCCACCGTGGGCAGCCGTGGCCTCTCCTCCCAGAGGCTGCTCCTGCAGCCCTCTTGCCTCTAAAACCTTGCCATTTAAATGGAATACAGATTTTACTGAGTTTTACTGTAAGACAGACCCTAATTGTCCTTGAATATTGAAAACTGTTTGAGATTAAATTGTTGCCATTTAAAAGTATTTTCAAAGTTGGAGGTGAACAATTGTGCTCATGCATTAGCATTCATTTAATATGCCTACAAACAGCCATTGTGCGTACACAAATCAGGTATTTATTCATGCATGTGACCTAGTAGAAAACTAGCTGGCCATTTGGTTATGCAAATATGTTGTTTATACAGCCCTCAACTGGGAATTTGCACAGAAACTAGCCATGTGTTAGTGTTTAAGCTAATTGTGTACACCTAACTAAGCTTACGACTCTGAAAATTCAGGAGAAGATCTTTTCCCCACAGTGCCTCAAATTATAATGTATGAACATCAGTGATACTGCTTTATAATAATTTTCCTGAAAATTAACTTATGATATTTCTTGTGAGTTGTCATCAACTAAGTTGTTTAGGCTAAACTTCCAAATTCATATGTTATTTATACAAAATAGACGATCATATGTAAATCTTCAATCTGAAAAGCTGTCAGAAGCTGTTATATTAGTAAGAAAACAATTTGAACATTTGGAGGTCATGAAGGTTTTCCATTAGACCAATCTCTGGAAATGGCGTTCTCTGAAATCCCAAAACAAGTAGCTAGAAGATTTTTTTTTTAATGTCATAACTAGAAAGATTCGGTAAATTTGTGATCAATATTCATCTAAATCAATAAGCTGAGTCAAAACATACAATGTGTTGCTATTCTATGAGTCATTTTTGTCACAATAACAAATGTGCTGTGCATACCTATGTTTCATTTATTGTCTATGCCTTACTCAGGAAATATTATTTCATGATACATTCTGCATAAGACTGGGTCACGACTTTCAAACTTGTGTGACAAAGTCTAAGGAGAGAAAGCTTAGTCCATCAAGGCCAAGTGCCGAGTCCTGCACTTCGGTCGCAACAACCCGTACAAGGCTACAGGCTTGGGGAAGAGTGACTGGAAAGCTGCCCAGCAGAAAGGGAACTGTGGGTGCTCGTAGACAGCCGGCTGAACATGAGCCAGCAGTGTGCCTGGGTGGCCAAGAAGGCCAACAGCATCCAGGCTTGTATCAGAAACAGTGTGGCCAGCAGGAGTAGGGAAGTGATTGTGCCCCTGTAGTTGGCACTGGTGAGGCCACACCTCAAATACTGTATTTAATTTTGGGCCCCTCAGTACAAGAAGGACATTGAGTTGCTGGAGCATGTCCAGAGAAGAACAACAAAGCTGGTGAAGGGTCTGGAGCACAAGTTTTATGAGGAGCTGCTAAGGGAACTGGGATTGTTTAGTCTGGAGAAGAGGAAGCTGAGGGGAGACCTCATTGCTCTCGTCAGCTACCCGAAAGGAGGCTGTAGGGAGGCAGGTGTTGGCCTCTTCTCCCAAATAACTTGTGATAGGACAAGAGGAAATGGCCTCAAGTTGTGACAGGGGAGGTTTAAATTGGATATTAGGAAACACTTCTTTACTGAAAGAGTGATCAGGCACTGGAAGAGGCTGCCCAAGGAAGTGGTGGAGTCACCATCCCTGGAGGTGTTCAAAGAATGTGTGGATGTGGCACTTCAGGACATGGTTTAGTAGGCATGGTGGTGTTAGGTTGACGGTTGGACTTGATGATCTTGGAGGTCTCTTCCAATCTTAAGGTTCTATGATTCCATAACTTCTGAAATCTTATCATAATGGTATTTTATTTTTTGCAGCTTATCAAGAGTGTATGGAACATGAAGACAGATTGTATGGAGTATTTATTTTCAATTAGAAGGTCTATTTAATCAAATAAAAAGGTTTTGCATAAGACCACAAAAAAAGATACTAAGGCTAGCAATTAATTGTTAATTAATAACTATTAATTGATAACTCCAGGTGGTCTACTGATGCAGTCTTTTGAGTTGTGAGCTTCTGAAATTTATAAGATAAATGCATAACTTGTTCCAATCAATAGGATGCATTCTGTGATAGATTTGTATCTCAAATGTCATTTTAAGCCATGTTTCGTAATTAATCAGCAGCCACATATACATGTTACTTTGACTTGTGAGGAAGTAATCACAGTGCTTATTTATATTAAGCTTCATCAGTTGTTCAGCATCCTCAAAGCTAATGTGGGAAATGGCCATAGTAATTCTTTCAGCAATGCTTTGATTTTATTTCATTTTGTATTAATTGATTTGCAACTTTTGCACTTCTACAAAGATATAAACTGCCATCATGTTAGCATTGGAATGATTCCCCCGTAAGTTCTTCTTGGAGGAAGAAAATTACATTTCTAGTCTATAAAACAGTATAACTTAAGTCAGTGGGTATATAATATAGTGAGTTCTGCACCGATACTTTCTTTCATTTTAACTTAAATAAAGTACAATTGTAACAGAAATATTTCTTTTTGTACCCTATTAATGAGAGTTTGACTGAAGTAAAGGATTTCTCTCTGTTTTAATACATATTTTCATCTACAAGTGTCACATTACTTCCTTGTATTTTGTATATATAGCAGAAAAAAAAGCCGTATTTCCTGAATTTGTTTTACATGTGGATCTTTTATACAGCTCTCTTTTTTTTTAATGATCCTTAGAATTTGCAATTTACAAGATCGATGTAATCTAGAGGTAATTGAGATCTGAACATGAAAATTAAAGGATCTATAATTTTATGCAGAATGCCAGTTGACCTACATTTTGAAAGAATAAGATAACATGCTTCAAACTGTAGATAATGTAGGTATTGTAGTAATACAGTATAAAAAAGCCACTAATTCCGTAAATGAAAATCAATTGTAGAAATATCCACTCAAAGAAGATCCACTTAGAGAAAAGAGAAATGCTGGAGTTTAGGATTCCTAGTCATAAATTTTCAAAAGAAAGAGGAACACCTTGCATTCAAAGTTCATTGGAGAGATTTTTTTTTTTTACTGGTTAGGTGTTTGGCCCTCAGTCTGTAAGAATATATAATTTTTGCATATTGAGATATGTGCATTATCATCTGAAAGTAGTCATATTTTTTTCATATTAAGCCTGAGATGTTCCTGCTACTATGCCGTCTTTTAACCAGACTCTCAAATATCACGATGTCTAAGTCTTGAGGTTTTTACTTTTTGATTTTATTAGAATGAAATTTTTAAATGATAACTTAAGTGTTCTCTATTTTTTGGTGTTCGTATGATGCACTAATAATGTTAATCTATTTGTATTAGTGTAATAACCAGCTGGATTTCCTATCTCTTTTATTATCAGTGATCAATAATTAAAACTATTGAAGATGTGTCCAGCTAACATATAAATTGTAGGAAGAATCATGGAAAAGGGATCTTGGACTTGATCCTCTGTTAAAATACTATAGGGAGTGGCGGCAGGAACAATAGTAAGAATGGGGTGAGAATGTTTTAATTTTTTCCAGCATAACAATACCAACAAGAGTTAACACTGGTTACACATCATCCTGTTAGCCTGGCAAGATTTCTAGGGCCTTCTCCATTCATTTTGTATTTATTTATAGAGTAATACTTTCCCTGAGATCTTATATTGTGTACATTATAAAGGTGGTTTAAGCTAAGCTGTTATACTTTGCAACTGAAACGGGCAAGAGTATCCACATGCCTAGTTTTTACTTCTCAGCTGATAAGAAGTCACATCTGGAGTTGAACTGAACAAATTATCTGTAATTATGTAATTGTAGCCTAGGAAGAGACAGATACAGCTCGTAAGTTATTCAATAATGAATGACTTGTGTAGTTCAGAAGGAAGTCTTTCCCATTGGTACAGTGGGACAACTTGTAAAGGCATACATTGTTTTTAACCTCCCGAAATGTAAGACCAGAAAAAGGTTTGTCTGAAGAGGAAAAGACAGATTGATTAAATAGGCTCCAGCTGGATGTTGCTTATGCTTCGTATGAGTATTAGCATTCTTACTTCTAGGTTTCTTTGATCTTTTTTTTGTTTACCTTAGGTTATTTCAAGAATCATGCTTGAAATGCTTCAGTGTAGTCCTCAGGAAAAGCAGTGTTGTCAATTTTTTGCTGCTGCATACCTTTTCTTAGGAGTTGAAACTGTACTGCAGTGTCTAAGACAAGCAGTACCACAGCCCATGCACTATAACTGAAGTCAGAAGAGGGTGAGAAGACTGAGTGCTTGGATTTTCAGTCAAGGACAACTGCCAACATGGAGTCATGCACCTCTACAGACATCAACACTGTTCTTTCTCAATCTGCAGTACTTCAGAAGCAGTATGTTTTAACCATGCATTGTGTAGGATCACTCTAACGCCTAACTCCATATTTTTTTTCTTGTTTGAGTAGCGTGACATTTTCAAATGCGAATCAATGTATGTTTACCACCACTCGTATTTTACATAGCCAGTGCAAACTGACCTTTCTACTGTGAAATAAACAGTGGGGAATAGGAGTTTTGGGTTTTCTTCCTTCATCTGAAATCTTTTATCAGATTCAAGAGCAGCTGCTTATGTAAAATCTTCTGATCTGGAGGTGGTTGGGGTAGAATTTAGTCGGTCACAGATACTTTAACCGATGGGCAGGAATTTAATTTTTTCTCACATCCAAATTTAGTCTCAAAACCTTCCTCATTTCCATTGTGCATCACTAATGATAGAACAGCATCAAACACATGGACACTCGTGCACAGTTTTGCTTCTGTGGTGCCACAAGCAAAATGTGTAAAGAAATACCTGTGTGAGACAGAATTATTTGGCTTTAACTCACTTTTATAGCCATGACTCAATCCTCTGTTTCTTCTCCTTTCTCTGCCACACATTACCTGTGTGCTCTCAGATTTATTGCATTGTCTCACTCAGCCTAATGTCCTGTCTGTCATACACTGGTAATGGTGCTTCTTGCCTCCCACATCTGTCCCATTTGTTTTGATGGCAAGCAATTCGGGGAGGACACTGTCAGGCATGGCAGCTGCACTGCACTTAGCAGAACAGGACCTCACTGTCCGAAATCTTGCGTGCTTCTGGAATGCAATCAGAGAAGAGTGATATATAATAAATCTTGCCTAAACCCTCCCAGAGGACTTGAATTTTCTATTTCATTTCAAATGGAGACAGTGAAGGCACTGGCGTTTAGTAGGAGAGACAAACTTTCTATCTGTAGAGCGAGCAAAAAGAGGTGCGTTTTTGGCGATCTAACATGTGCTTCACCTCTGGCTTGGAGGATTGACTTTTCTGGGTTGAAGGGCAGTTTATTTTCAAGGCTCATTCAGCCTTGGCCTCTCAGCCATGGTTGCAATCAAAGATGTCAATCAGCATTAGCTGTAATTGTTTTATGATAGAGAACTGGAATGAGGCCACTGATTCATTTCCTATAGGCCACAAAGCAGCCATCTAATTGTCACCATTTTCAGTCATTGCTGACCTCAGGCAATTTCAGGCCGTTATCTAGAAGTAAAAAGCTCCATATGTCATTACCTGGCAATAAAGCCATCTATGCCTTCGAATTCTCGCTTTCGAAAAGATCTTTGTCATGTCTGTTCTTTCTCATGTGCTTACAGCAGCTGTTTAATATAACAACAGAGAAGTGTAATCTGTGAGGCCCAGGTTTAGTTGGTCCAGCTGCCACTTGCCCCTTTGCACAGCTTTTTTTTCTGCAATGTGGCCTGAGGAACCATAGTGGCTTTGAGCCACTTGAAGTTCACCCAAAAGAGAGAGTTAATATTTATGAAATCACATCAACAAGTAACTGCAGATTTTTTTATGACTATTTTGTGGGCTGGTATTCCGGAAGCATAGAGATCATTAACAGATCTCTTTCCGTTAACTCAATATTAGCTTGACAGTGACTCAATATTGGCTTAATATTGTCTTTGGGAGCATTAACTTTTTTGGGAGTGAGGGGAAGGCCATTGTTTTTGTATGTTTTTTTTTTTTTCACATTTAAATCTTTGCTAAATAGTTGTTTTTGCATTTAGTTTTCCATTTTACTTAGAAATGTGTTTGAAAAACTCAGTAAATTTCACTCTGAGAGCTACTCTTGAGTATAACCTATGATATCATCATCTTCTTTCCAGCTTGCATTTATATGATGCAACTATCAAGCTTTCTTGAACATAACATCATGATTTTGAAAGGTAGAGATTCTGGTATCTCTGGTTACCTTTACTAGTATTTTATTACAGAAAGAGATCCAACAAAATGAAAAAGAATAGCTTGAGAAGGAAGATACTTTTCTGTGGAAGTAAACATAGCAGGATTTGAGCTTCAAATTATTTTGCATAAAAGGATAGACTACAGTAAACATTATATGTTCATTTTTTGTGAAACAGAGAAAAAGAAATCCAACTTAATAAAGCCTCAGAACATCTGAGGTTGATTTTCTATGTGTATGCATATTCCAGTCTATCATTATTTTAGATTGATACTTTGTCTCTCTTATGAGTAATAAAAATAAGAGTAGAATAGCATGTAGGAATTATTGTGAGAAACTAGAATGTCACAATAATTTTCTCTCATTTGTTAAATTAACGTAAACATAATATCAAACATAACACCATGTTGCTTTCTATCTACTTTTTTTTTTGTTTTACATATTGTACTAAGCAGATGACAGTAAAAAATAATTAACATCAAAGCAAGAACAAAACAACCCCCCAAGAAAACAGTTTTAAGTCAAAGTCTCTGGTTTGCAACACCAGAAATTGTTGAAATAATCTTTGAAAGAATTAAGATAAATTTGTGTCAGGCAATGTTTAAATAACTAGAAGGGAATAGGCAGAGAGGAACTAATCTGCTGGTTATGGATGCTAGGAGAACTACTGCAGATAGTATCCTTCCTTGTTTGTTCTTCCTGCAGATACTTCCAGAGAGAGAACAGTGGACTTGGATGTACCACTGGACTGAACTGGTAGGATACTTTCAGGGTTTAGCAAATAGAATCTTTTGAAGACTTCTCACCACTAGCTTCTGAAATTAAGGTACGGATTTACTTGATTTATTTTAATGCTTTTTATTAGGTCAAAATAGTCAACTTCTATATATTACGTTGCCTTTTCTCCACTCCACAGAACTGCTATCTCCTATTGTTATTTATTGTCTTGAATTTCAGTTCTTTGCCCTTAGGCATGAGTTACTGTTTAAAAAAAAAAAAGCAGTAGGATGAGAACAAGAAACCAGCCGTAGAGCTTGTTAGAATATAAATAGGGATAAGCTTTTTGTCTGATATCTCTAGCCACTGAAACTGAAATCTTATAGCCAAGCAGATATGCCACAATTTAGTATTTAGATCATTGAAAGCACTTATGATTGGAAAAATAAGTTATATATTTATTTAAAAAATATTTACTGCCTCATTCCAGAATGGATTTTTTATATCTTTTGATGGAAAAAATAGAAACTTCAACTAATTTCTCTTTAATCTTATAAAGTGCTGAATGATTTCTGTTTGACAGGGATGGATGAGGAGTCAGAAATCAGATTAAACACTATTTTTAGTCACTCTAACCAGTCTTTGTCTAGCCGTTTTTTCGGTCTTACTTCCTCTCCACTTTGGTCTCTGTCAGACGCATGAAAGTTGAAGGGTGGCTTGCTTTTCTTGAACCAAAACTTTTAAGTGCAAGCAGTTTTAAGTGTCACACATTTTGAGAGGCTGAAAAGTGAGAAAAGGAAAGAATGTGAATTCAGATTTTCTGTCCTTTTTGAGATAATATAAAGGGTTCCTATTGATTTCATCAGCAAGGTGTTCTGAAGTCTCTGATACAGTAGCACAATACAACCACAGATGGGAACAAGAAATGCTCATTTTCCTCCCTCAAACCTTATCTTTTGAAAGTCCTTCTTGCTTGCAACTTGAACACTTCCAGGGACTTTTGGGAACAAGTCTCTGGAACAAAATAGAACTCTGGCTCAGAAACTTATAAATTAAGGATCTGCTAAATAATATCTTTGTTAATTATCATTAAATGAGAAAAACTAGGAGGAGTGATAGAGCTATCTAAAGAGACTGTCTTTACTATATCACCTGGATCTCAGGAATGCCTGTGTAGTCTTGGCAGTGACTTGAGCAAAAAAGGCAGTGTACTTTGTAATGCTATACTAAGTCATGCTCACTTAAGCTTTCCATCCTGTCTCTTTTCTGGCCTATTAGCCTGAGTGTTGCCTCATTTATTATTAAAGATGCTTTGGGGCTCCAAGTGCCTAAGACTTCAAGCCTGAGAATCTTAACTAACATCCCTGATTTCCATCCATATAGCCAAGACCTGTGACTCCCAAGTTGAAATACTCCTTCCATGACTTCAGCATTAATTCAGCTGAGCTCAGTAGCAACAAGATATCTGTACACAAAAAGATATCTGAACCAAGAACCATGTTTTACACTAGGAAGGTCATCAATTTCCTTGTCAGGACTAAAAGGAAATGTATTTGTTGCTTCCCTTATCTTTATTTTACCTTCTGCAAATATAAAAATGCCATCAGTGGCAGGTGAAAAAGGGAGTCCTCCTCACAGTGCAGTGATGATTAGACTTCCACTCTAACAGCACGGACAGATCTTCAGAAAAAGAGATTCTTCTGCTACTCATTTAAGAAAATGGCCCTGATGCTTCACATTTTGCTATTTATGCAGTCCTTTATACCCAGATAAAAGCAGGTATAAAATGCAATCAGTTCAGTCTTGTTCTCTTACATCTGCTTTGTACAAGCATAAATCATGCATGAGTTGCTTAGTAGTGAAGGTCTGAAATATCTATGTTTTATGAACTTCTCTAGCTTCCTGTGAGTCAAAACTAGACCGGGGAAAAAAGAAAAAAAAAAAACAGTTTGAACACTGGGGAAAAAAAACGGTACTTCAAGGAACTCCATGCAGGTAATTGTTGCAATCTGTTGCGAAATGTATCTCATGAGCTTTGTCAACAGTGATCTGAAACTTCACTGGCCCAAGTTCTTAGTGCTCTGGCATTAATCCTCTCTGTCCTGGAACGTTAGCCACCACCTTCCTTGGACTCCTTCTGGACAAAACAGATTAGGTGCACATGAATGTGCTGCTAAAAACCTTTTCCCTCTGCTCTTTCAAATAGCAGAAGACAAACATAGGTGACACACTACAAGTTATTGCCATACAAGTCACGGATTTCCTGGGGATGTGTATGACTGCAGTCTATTCTACTTCTCACGTGTGCAAAATTTAGTTTTGAAGAGCAGGAGGTGAACCAAGGAAGAGGAGAGGGGAGGGCAGAGTCTCAGCCTTCCTTTGTTGTCTCTTTCATGGAAGTTGCTGAGCTTCATAGCTCATAAAATATTCATCACATTGTTTGAAGAATAAAACAACATATGTGTGTCTGCTCCCAGCCTTTAGGAAAGAGAGAAATTCCTTCTGGATATTATTTATATTCATTGTGTAAGCTTTTGTGTGGTTGGTAAGTCAGTGAGAATAAAGATGGGGTGGAAAAATGATTTGAAAAAGATGCTGTATGTTGTAGGTCACATTTATCATCATGCTGCAGAAATCTGATTTATTTTCATAGTTCACTAACAGGACTCTCTGGTGAGATGGATCTTAATCTCCAAAGACTGCTCTTCCCCTGGACAATAAAATATTCCTATAAGATATTTTTAATGACCTATAGGAGCAGCATATCCTTATTTATGCCTCATATTAAAATGGAGGCAGCCAACTTCTTAAGACTATTTTAGTGCACATGTAAAAGAGTAACAAGCACTCAAAAATAAGGAGAGAATGTAGAAATAGTCTTACAAGTTGCTGCCTTTCAATTCCAAAATTTTCCTTTTGGCTCCCCTTCTGCTCCCTCCTGCTAGCGGGAGAAAGAAGAACAAGAAAGTCTCATACGCGATGGTGGCTAAAGCAGTGGCACCTTCCCACAGCTTCCTTGCCTGTTGCTCAGTCCTCATCACACACACGTGTACAAACTGCACTGTTGTCTTGCGGCAGCCCCAGATCTTTCATCACCTCTTTAGTCATGTAGTCTGTTTTTCTGTGCTGGCCAATTAAATTTCCCTCATGTGAAAATAAAGACACACTTGAGTTTTTAAAACCGATCACTTTCACAGATAAGTTCCAATATTGTGTAAATTTTGTCATTGTTAATTATCTGCTATACTATACTTGATCATCTTTCTTTAGGAAAAGATCATTGAAGTTAGTGGAAAAATCCAGATGGCCTCATACTTTTGATCATGCCTTTAATCTTCTCTTCCAAGCAATGTCTCATGCTGTCCCTAGTCCTAGGGTAATTAACCTAAGGTTTTTTTGCATCATTTAGCATCCGTTGTCCTTTAACCTTCTCCCCCTAAAATGTGTTTTACTCTGAAGGCTAACCCTTTTTTTAAGGCTAAACCTAGGTCTCCTGTTGTAGGGTTTTTTCCATCTATTTTGAGGCTAAACCAGATCTTCTTTCCTAGTTAAAAAGTATTTTCAAATTACAAAGATGAAATAGGTCTCCTAAAGATCACCATGGCATCACAGCTGTATATCGTGAGAGCTCATGCAGAGTACTACGTTGAGCTCTGGAGGCCCCAACATAAGAAGGACATGGACCAGTTGGAGGGAGTCCAGAGGAGGGCCACAAAGATGATCAGAGAACTGGAGCACCTCTCCTGTGAGGACAGGCTGAAAGAGTTGGGGCTGTTCAGCCTGGAGAAGAGAAGACTCCAGGGAGACCTGATAGCAGTCTTCCAGTACCTAAATGGGGCTTACAAGAAAAGTGAGAAGGGACTTTTGACAATGGCGTGTAGTTATAGGACAAGGAGTAATGGCTTTAAACTGGAAGATGGTAGGTTTAGATTCGACATAAGGAAGAAATTCTTCACTATGAGGGGGTGAAACACTGGAACAGGTTGCCCAGAGAAGCTGTGGATGCCCCATCCCTAGAAGTGTTCAAGGCCGGGTTGAGTGGACCTTTGAGTCATCTGGTCTAGTGGAAGGTGTCCCTGCCCATGGTGGGGGGTTGGAACTAGATGATCTTTAATGTCCCTTCCAACTCAAACCATTCTCTAATTTGGTGATGTAAAATCATGTGGTTCTTGTGTCAGTATCACTCATTCTAATGACACAAGACACAAGTTGGCCTACGGCATGGTTAGCGTCAATGACATGGCATGGAATGTGGTTTCTGGAGGTGTCTGTATTTTCTAGCAGTTCCTCGTGGTCATCTCAGCTACCTCAGTACTGGTCAGGGAGATTTTCAGGGTGGTGAAGTGGTCCCAAGCTATTGTCATCCTGAAATAGAGGAAGGATAAAATTCTTCTGTGATCATTTTTGCTGTCAGACAGCTGCAATTCTAGTTTTATTCTTCCATTGTAAGTGGAATTAGGGAAGTTTGCTTTGGGAAATCTAACTCTGTGCAGGTGTAAATACGCAGTAGTAACTGTTAGGAGATAATAATTCTAACTGAAAATATGGTGTTGGGGAGAAGGGAGAAGACATATTGCTTGGGTAATATGAAAGCATCAGAGTCTATACAGTTTGGGGGCTTTAAATATTTGACAAAAATAACTGCCTACTTCAGAAATGTTTCTCCTTTGTGTAACTTTTTTTTATCTTTTTCATGTAATATTCTGGTATTTGTACTACCATAATACCTTGGCCACAGTCCAGGGCTCTCTTATGCTGGGTGGTTTATAGGCAAAGAATAAGAACTCTCTTTCCTGTGGTGTTTGCAATGTATGCTTAAGATGAGACAACAGTTGGAAACAGACATGCTGGGGGAATACAAGACAGTGAGGCAGTACTGATCAATACGCTAGGCAGTGATCTCAGCGGTACCTAATTGATGCTAGTGTTTTGTGCAAGCGGCACAACAAAGGAGAGTATTAAGAAGACTTTGAAAGTGTTTATAGGCAGTTCTAAAGTTGTGAGAGCACGCATAGAAACAGATGTACATCTGTTATATAGAATTGAATCCGTAAGTGGGGAGATGATAATTATGTTGCATTAAAATGATTTTCTGTAGTGTCCGGGCAATGCAACAGGTGATCTGAACTGAAATATTCTCCAGCTAGCACTAACCATAGAGGGCCTTGGCATAATAATTTTTTAAGCTTTCAGAGTTCTATAGGACATCAAAGGTTACAGAGGAGGTTCATCTCAGCTGTCCCTTTCTGTAGAAAGCCCTGTCAGCTGCAGAATACCTGAAAGCTCAGCAAGCTCTTATGCCTGAAGACAGACTGACATTATGCTCTTTATTCTAGAATTTCACTGAAGTGTTATGCCCATGAGTCAATATGTATAACCACCAAATGGGAGAAATATGGTTCCATTTTCAGCCAAAGCGGCAGATGTCTAGTTTCAGAATAATGATTTTAGTGACAGTAATTGATAAAAAAAAAAAAAAACCTTCACACTTTTGTATATAAAAAAAAAAAATACAGCAGAAAGAACTTGGTGTGCTTTTTGGTTAGGACAAGAAAGAACGAAAAACCTTCTCAGGTCAAAGTAGCTGAAAATACTGCCATCACTATATGTTGTATCCTTAAAGAAGAATCAAGAAGTCATCAGGAATTGTATCTTAATTTTATGCAGATGAAAAAAAAATAGATCATAGAATCATGGAATGGTTTGGGTTGGAAGACCCCTTCAAAGATCATCCAGTCTAATCCCCTGGCCATGGGCAGGGACATCTTTCACTAGATCAGATTGTTCAAAGCCCCATCCAACCTGACCTTGAACACTTCCAGGAATGGGACATCCACATCTTCTCTGGACAGCTTGTTCCAGTCTTGCCACCCTTATCACGAAAAAATGTCTTCCTTATATCCAATCTAAATCTGCCCGCATCATAACAAAATGTCTTCCTTATATCCAGTCTAAATCTACCCTCTTTCATTATAAAACAGTTGTTCATTGTCCTGTCACTACAAATCTTGGTGGAAAGTTTTTCTCCATCATTCTTATAAGCCCCTTTAAATGTTGAAAGGCTGCAAGATTATATCCCTTTTTTTTTTTTTTCAGCGAAACACTACATACTACAATTTTATGGAAAATGTGCATGCTAATTTTTTTCCTAGTGCTTATCTGGTTTACAGCTGTGTTTGAGTGATGGTCTTTGGGGAGCTTCATTTCTTAGACAAAAAAAAAATATAGATATATCACCACAGATGGAAAAATTTCTTGAGCCCATTGTATGCAACCTATTGGATACGTACAGTAGAAAAAAGAGGCTCCCATTCCTGTGGTGGTTGATGTGCAACTTTAAAGACATCAAGCTCAACAAAATAAGACATCTTTGTCACTTAATGTCAAAATTCGTATACTTCTCCACTAATATTTACTCCATACTGAGATTTAGTAACCAGCTTATTCAGTATCAGTGCAGCTTTTTCACTTGTAAAAAATATTAAAAAGTGTACTGAGACTTCTGAACTTCAACAATAAACTTTGGAGTTGCAGGCAGTACTACTGTTATCACAGAAAAATTGAAACTGTTTTCCAGCTGATGCCTGAAAGCAATTCAGTTACACTTCCAAGACTGGTGAGTGTTTTGTGGGTTTTTTTTTGCTGTGCATTAAGGTGAAAATTTTTCTACCATACCCATTAAACACTTTTAAAATAACTAAAAATGTTATAAAGAGAAGAGAGGGAAAAACATTCATTTATTAAAGACAGATATTTGTTCTTCTTATTTGAAGCTCAATTTAAATGTGCTGCTTTCTTTGAATAAAAAATAAAAAGCCAATTTAATGTTAATGATCAGGGAAGAATTTTATTTCTGACTGTAAGAATTATAGCTAATCTTTTTTTTAATAGGAATAGTAAGTAAAAATAATTATTCATGCATGCTTGCCATCTCATTAGGCATTTGATGTAAAAAACTCTCCAATAAAATCTCTAAGCAGTTAGTTGGTTTTTTTGGTTTTTTTGGTTTTTTTCCAAGGTTAGACTGCATAAGGTTTATTATTTCCATTAGGCCTTAGAGTTTGATTATTCAATCAACATACTTCAATCCAGGAAGTCACTTATGGTCCATTAATTTAGTGATGCTCCTTGGTTTGTGCCATGATTGTATAAATTTAAAAAAAAAATGTTCTAATTAAAAAAAAAAAAAACAAAACCCAGATTTTTAGTCCCTTCCAGCTTTACTTTCTTCTCTGGCTTGTGTTGCTCTTATAGTGAACATCACATGCAGAGGAAAGGGAGAATCGTAAAGAACAGAAGCAAGGCAGAGGAGTCAGGGCAAACTTAGTTTTTCTTGAGGAAATATCAGTCTGGTCAAGGGTAAATTAGTAATTTTTTCTCTACATTTAAAAACACATCTGTAATCATTTCTGCAGTCTTGAAGAGTTATCCTGGAAACTTACTTACTTCTCTGCACCTTGTCTAAAGAAAACCTTACAGCAGGGCTGTAGGAATACTAGGAGAGTTCTTACATACGAATTCCCAAACTCTTTGTGACCAATTAGCAGGGTCTTAAAATCTTTATAAAAGGACACATATAAGCTTTACCTTACATAGCTGTGATACAGGGTTCAGCCACTCCCCTGCATGCCTAATACGTGTTTTTTCAAAGGTCCTAGAAATGGCTACTTCCTGCTAAAACTGATGAGAAGTTCAATATTTAAGTAATGTTGTAGAACTATTCCAATGAGGCTATGAAATGCAGAATCAGGTATTACATAGCCTGAGCTCGGTAGGCTGTTGTTATATACTCATAACAACACTTGAAACGTCCATTTATAGATAGCATCTGAGGTTATTTAATGCAGATTTATTGAAAGGGAAGTTGACAGTACAACTGCCAACTGAGGGCAACAGACGTTTTGGGAGTCACCCATATGGTTACAACAGAAGATCTAATAGGGAACCCTAACCTGCTTTTGTGTAAGCCGTTCTACTGTGGGAAGAAAATATGCTGAAGCTGCTAGTAGTTTTTGTTGATTCTCTGGAGTCTGGGGTGAGGATGGGATAAGGAAGTCGGGTAAATGACCTCTTGTGGTAACTCTCCATTTGCCTGTTGTATACCTCTGCAAACCCTTCAATACAGTGTAATTCTACTTGCACTGAAAGCAAGAGCTGAATAAATACTATGGTCTAAAATCAAAGTGCTGAAGAGGATGTAAACTCCGACGTGAATCGTAAGGACCATAAAAGATGCTGAGGTTGGAAAGAGTAAAGCTATGATATTTTGCCATGCTGGATTGCTAAGTAAGTTAACTAGCTGAACAAAGCCTGAGTGTTAATAACCGACACTTTAAAGTAAACAGCTTTTGCCAACTTTGTGTTTTGTTCCTGATTCTGTGATTACAAACATGTTCCAATTTAGGCTTGTGGATTTTGGCTTATTCAGGGAACTGCTTGGTCCTGGAGGACAAAGCTGGTTGATCTTCAAGCATAGCCTTTCCAGAGCACAAGTATTCCTCATCTCAATATGTGAAAAGTTGAGCAGATGTGGCAGGAAAGGCTAGAATGGATGAACATGGAGCCTCTGAGCTCAAGCACATAAAAGACACACAGTAGGTTGAGGTTGACTTCTCTGTAAAAGGAAGGTTAATGAAAAGGTGGGCTTGTTGCTACATGGGGCAAGAGTACTAGTGACCAAAGACATGGAGGTGGTGGAGATACTTTTTTGCCTTAGTTTTCACTGGTGAAATCTGCCCTCAGGCCACCAAGGTCCTTGAGCCTCCTAGTCCATGGGACCAGACAGAAGACACCAAAGACGGCTGGCTGGTGTCTCTGCAGGGCTGCTGTCTGTCATCTTCAAAAGATTTTGACTTCATTGTGGATGCCTGAAAAAAAGGCAAACATTGCACCTATCTTCAAAAAGAATAAGAAGAGGAATCCATGTTATACGGGTCTCCGCTTAGTCCCTGGGAAGGATCTGGGTTTATCCTGACTGTGGCAAGGCTTTTGCCACAGTATCCCAGAGTCTCCTTATCACTAAATTGATGAGATCTGATTTGGATAGCTAAACGAGACAGTGGATGAGAAGTTGGCTGAATGCATATGGTCAAAGGGTTGTGATCATAGAACAGTTGAGGTTGGAAGGGACCTTTAAAGGTCATCTAGTCCAACACCTCTGCAAGGAGCAGGGACATCCTCAATCAGATCAGTTTGCTCAGAGCCCCATCCAACCTTGCCTTGAATGTTTCCAGGGATGGGGCACCTTGAACGTTTCCAGGGATGGGGCATCTACGACCTCGCTGGGCAGCCTGTTCCAGTGCTTCACCAACTCATTGTAAAAAGCTTTTTTCTAAAAGTTAATCTAAATCTACTGCCTCTATTTTAAAACCATTACCCCTCGTTCTGTCACAACAGGCCCTGGTAAAGAGTTTCTCCCCATTTTTCCTATAAGCCCTCTTTAGGTATTGGAACACCACTATAAGGTCTCCCTGGAGCCTTCTCTTCTCCAGGCTGAACAGCCCCAACTCTCAGCCTGTCCTCATAGGAGAGGTGCTCCAGCCCTCTGATCATCTTCATGGCCTACTATGGACTTGCTCCAACAGGTCCATGTCCTTCTTATGTTGGGGACAACTGCCCATTGTACTGGAAGAGCAGGTTCGGGATCATCTAAGGAACCTGAAGGTGCACAAGTCCATGGGTCCTGATGAGATCCATCCGTAGGTCCTGAGGGAACTGGCAAATGAAGTTGCCAAGCCATTGGCTATCATATTTGAGAAGTCGTGGCGGTCTGGTGAGGTCCCCGATGACTGGAAGACAGGGAACATAACCGCCATTTTTAAAAAGGGGAATAAGGAAGACCCAGGTAACTACAGGCCGGTCAGCCTCACCTCTGTGCCTGGCAAGGTCATGGAGCAGATTCTCCTGGAAACCATGCTAAGGCACATGGAGAGCAAGGAGGTGGTTGGTGACAGCCAACATGGCTTCACCAAGGGCAGATCGTGCCTGACCAAATTGGTGGCCTTCTATGACGGGGTGACAGCATCGGTGGACAAGGGACGAGCAACTGACATCATCTACCTGGACTTGTGCAAAGCTTTTGACACTGTCCCACACAACATCCTTCTCTCTAAACTAGAGAGGCATGGGTTTGATGGACGGACCACTCGGTGGATAAGGAGTTGGCTGGATGGCCACACTCAGAGAGTGGTGGTCAACGGCTCAATGTCCAGGTGGAGATCGGTCACGAGTGGCGTCCCTCAGGGGTCCGTGCTGGGCCCGGCCCTGTTCAACATCTTTGTCGGCAACATGGACAGTGGGATAGAGTGCACCCTCAGCAAGTTTGCTGGTAACACCAAGTTGTGTGGTGCCGTCGACACGCTGGAAGGGAGGGATGCCATCCAGAGGGACCTTGACAGGCTGGAGAGGTGGGCCTGTGCCAACCTCATGAAGTTCAACCAGGCCAAGTGCAAGGTCCTGCACCTGGGTCATGGCAATCCCAGGCACAAATACAGGCTGGGCGGGGAATGGATTGAGAGCAGCCCTGAGGAGAAGGACTTGGGAGTGCTGGTGGATGAGAAGCTTAACATGAGCAGGCAATGCGCCCTTGCGGCCCAGAAGGCCAACCGCATCCTGGGCTGCATCAAGAGGAGCGTGGCCAGCAGGTTGAGTGAGGTGATTCTCCCCCTCTACTCTGCCCTGGTGAGACCCCACCTGGAGTACTGTGTCCAGTTGTAGAACCCCCAACACAAGAAGGACATGGATCAGTTGGAGAAGGTCCAGAGGAGGGCCACTAAGATGATAAAAGGGCTGGAGCACCTCTCTTATGAGGACAGGCTGAGAGAGTTGGGGCTGTTCAGCCTGCAGAAGAGGAGGCTCCGGGGAGACCTGATAGCGGTCTTCCAGTACCTCAAGGGGGCCTACAAGAAAGATGGGGAAAGGCTGTTTAGTAGGGCCTGTTGCGATAGGACGAGAGGTAATGGTTTTAAAATAGAGGGGGGTAGATTTAGATTGGAAATTAGGAAAAAATTTTTTACGATGCGGGTTATAGAACACTGGAACAGGTTGCCCAGAAAGGTGGTGGAGGCCCCATCTCTGGAAACGTTCAAGGCCAGGCTGGATGAGGCTCTGAGCAACCTGATCTAGTTGGGGATGTCCCTGCTCCTTGCAGGGGGGCTGGACTAGATGACCTTTGAAGGTCCCTTCCAACCCTAACCATTCTATGATTCTATGATTCTATGACTTCAGAGCTGAATGCAGTACTCTGGGTGGTGATTGGTAGTGCAAAGTCCAGCTGAGAGGCGAGTGGTATCTAGAGGCTAAATTCATGCTGTGTCGATGCAGCTCACTGCCGTCATTAACAGCCTAGATGATGGCACAGAATGCACTCCTAGATGATTTGTGGATTGCACCGATCTCAGTGGAGCAGTCAGTGAGCCGGAGGGCAGGTCTGTTGTAGAGAGGGACTTGGAAAAATGGGCTGATGGGAATCCCATGAAGTTCCCCTAAGGCCAAGGCAAATTCTAGCCGGGGCCAATCAACCTGGAAGAGCCCTGCAGAAAAGGCTGTAGGGGCTGTGGGAGGCAGCAAGTTTCCAGGAGGCAGCAGAGCAGCCAGGCAGCAAAGCAGCCCCTGTGCTAGGGAACGCACCAGCAATGGTGCAGCTAGTGGGGCCAGGCACTGATCCTCCGCCTCAGCTCAGCAACAGTGAAACTGCACAGGTCTAGGTTTGGGCTCCTTGTGTGAGACAGAGCCTTCTATGCAGGAGTGAATCCAGAAGAGAGTCCCTGTGATGGTCAGGGCTGGAGCACAGGGCAAATGAGGAGAGACTGAGATCTGGGTTAGTCCAGAAAACAATGATTCACGTGATTAATACAAAGAAATTGGTCATATCATATACATAATAATCTAAAAACATTTCTGTAACAGTAGACAGAACCAATATGTGTGTTATACTATTATTAATTTACTTGATATAAATAAAAAGTCTTCACAAAGGGGATAAAAAGACAAATCAGCCTCCAAATGCATTCTGTTTATATGTTTGGTATATAATCCTGCTGAAGTCCGACGATACAGCACTCAGCTGCATCCCCTCACCAAAAGTACCAGTCTCCCCATACTGCAGAGGGCAGACATGTTGGTCAGGCAGGATTTGTCCTTGGTAAATACATCCTGACTGCTCCCAGTCACCTTCTCCCTTGTAGCTGCAAGCGTCTACAGGGGGGATTCACTGCATCCCCTTCCCAGGAGCTGAGAGGAAGCTGAGCTAATGGTCTTTAGTTCCCCACATCGTTCTTTTACCCCTCTTGAAGATCAGTGTAATGTTTGTTTTCTTCACTATTTTGATAATTTACAACCTTATGCTGAACAGGAACCAGACTGGAATGTGAGGTGATAATTCTGGAAAGGGAGCTAAATGTACTCTCTTGCTTTTAAGAGGTTGAAGGGAACAGCTTTTCCAAATCTCTTGTAGAGTATGGCTTGGAGTTTTTTTAATATATTTTACTAGCCTTGTCCCTACTAAAACCTCACTTCATTTTGGCTATTTTGGAAAATATGTTTAATACAAGAGGAAATCTGTTGTTTTGAAAATTGAGATTTGATTCAATGCCTTCACAGATCAGGACCACTGCTCCCTTTTTTTTTCAGAAAGTCTCCACCGGTTGATCCTTTTGTGTTCTGAATCAGTTTGCTTTCCTTATCTAATTAGTCCCACAACCTTCTAGGGCACCTGCTGGCTTGATGGCAGCATTGCAACTAAGGGGCATACATTTTCATCACTAGCATTTGGATCTGAACTGGTGCTAAAATAGATCTTAAAACCTTCCTGGAACTCTGTGAAGAAAAACAGAGTGAAGAAACACTGACGAACAGTTAAGAACGATCTTGATAGAAGAAATGTAAGTTATTTTCATTTCTTGGATTTTTAATCACCCATCACTTTCTTTTGCTATCAGTATACCACTAAATTAAAGAATTAAACTGCAGTGTTTGAATTTTAGTCATGATGAAGTGAAATATTGTTTCTTTAGCAGTCGTTATATATAATTGAAGAAATCCCTGCTCCTTGCAGGGGAGCTGGACTAAATGACCTTTAAAGGTTCCTTCCAATCCTACTGTTCTATGATTCTATGATTATAAAAAGCATTGTAGTTCATCGAGGCTTGTGCTAGCCTTAGTCATTCTTTATGCATTTGGCTTATGACCAGTGCACAGTAGCTCATAACCTGGCCTAGTATGGGCATACAATGAAAAATTCGTGCCAGAGCTGTGCAAATGGCAGGCTCCTGTTCAGATCCAATTAAAGTATATTTTGTGGACTTCACCACGTTGGTGAATGCCCAGTCTCCTCCTCTGTTCCTTTTCAGGAGGCAGCTGCAGGTGGCTTGATGCTGCATAGATGTGCAGGTTTTATGCAATGTTTGGGCTTCACATCAGAATGAAAGCTGGTGTACTGCTTCTTACAGAGCATCCTATTGAAATTGTCTGCCTGACTCTAAGCAAGCATATTCCAGCATTCATTTGTTCTTCTACTCATCATCTTTTTTCTTAGAAAAATACTGTACCTCACCTGCTCCACCTTTTGCTGCTATCTTGATGTTACAGTACTGCCTGTTACTTTATCAGTATCCTGCTAGGCTAGACAAGGAAGTTGTTTAAAGTTACTCCTCCAAGCATGGTTTGGAGCTGCTATTAGGTTATCAGACAGCAGGACCAGATTAAAACTGCTTTCATGTCAGCTTCTTTGCAAAACTCTCCAGAAAAGAGAGTAGAATTTGTGAAATCACAGAGGTGCCTGGCTGCAGACATGATTTCAAAGGTGCCATGGGGACCGTGATGGTATTACTCAAAGGTGGGGGTTTAACAAATCAGTGTGATAGGACTATCACATTAAGGCAAGTGACCATTCCTGCTGTGATCAGCTGTGTTAGGAGGGAAAAATGAAGTTATGTTTATTTTCACTCTCTGGTTAGATGTTCTATTTAACTAGTGCTCTGAGGATTTTAAAATGCAGGTCAACAGCTTGTCTGCTGTGCAGTAATTATATTTCTCTTGCATGAACCAGTTTGTTTTTTGTCTTTAATGGCTGGACAATAAGGTTTTTCTTGCTTCTGCACAACCTGGTATCTATGAGCCCATGGCTACTGCTGGGGAGGATGACTGATGGCACACTGGTTGTAACAGCAATGATTGTAGACAGATTTGTCTGTGAAGCAGTGCATGAGGACAGTGTAAATCTCCTGAAGCTTTTAAAATTAAACCATGTGTAGTTCATGGTTTGGGGGAACAATGCTTATTTAAAAACCGTTCACTCCCCAGAACAGCATGAGCAATTCATCTACAGGCCAGAAATGTTGTACCTGTTGTTATTTTTTAGACAGGAGATCAATAAATATGAGTAACTTGGAAAACTAACAACCTTTTGATGCCCACTCTTGGGGAGAGTCAGAGAATTGACTTTGCGTTGAGAGAATCACAGGAGAAGTTGGTAGCTGTCTTTATTCATTACTGGTGTCAGTGGGCAGGCACCAGGGTAGACATACTCGAGAAATAATGATGCTTTATATAACCGTTCCCACCTGCAGTGTGGAGGCTTTAGACTGCATGTAACTCATTTCTGTCTGATAAGCTAAAAAAGTTGTCCCAAATTGCTTCTTTGTTACTAGTAAACAGCTAGAACACCTTTTGGCGATCAATACCTTTCTTCAGCACCAGATGAGAGACAAAATAGAACCTATTAAGGATGCATGAAAATAAATTGGTAGCACATCTCTATACTTGTAAAACTGGCCTTTCTAGTAGTACATCATTCCAGGGAAGCATACATTTGTTGTTTGGTACCATTAATAGACCTGCCTTTGGTATTTTGTTTTTTTTTTCTGTGGGATTTTGGTTTTTAAAAAAAAAAAATTGGGATATATGTTACTGTTTTTATTGGGAGCTGCTAAATGTTTAGCATTTTTGAAAATTTTCATCTACAAAGGCAGTAATGTGAAAGAGAAAACAAACTTATGTGTTATGCTGCTGTACAGTATTTCTTACAACTGCCTTTGTAATATCCTGTACAGCATAATCAATAGATAACTAATTCTAAAAAAAAATATCTTATATTAGTATCTGATATTCTCTGTCCTGTTATAACACTCATTAACATGTTTTTGATAGGGGTCAATACAGGCAATTAGTATATGATATAATGACAGAAACCATTCTGCCCTGTATATTTGGGATATTATACAGTGTTGTAATCATATTTTTTAGATGCAGTGAACTAGTAGTTTTTAATTGCAGTGAGAGAAATGCTGGGGAAAACAACAAAGGAACACTTATTCTAAGCCAAAATTTCAATAAAAGTAAAAAAAAAATTAAAAAAAACCCATAGAATCATAGAGTCATAGAATGGTTAGAGTTGGAAGGGACCTTCAAAGGTCATCCAGTCCAACCCCCCTGCAAGAAGCAGGGACATCCCCAACTAGATCAGGTTGCTCAAGCCTCATCCAACCTGGCCTTGAACGTTTCCAGGGATGGGGCATCCACCACCTTTCTGGGCAACCTGTGCCAGTGTTCTACAACTCGCATTGTAAAAAATTTTTTCCTAATATCCAATCTAAATCTACCCCCCTCTATTTTAAAACCATTACCCCTTGTCCTATCACAAGAGGCCCTACTGAACAGCCTCTCCCCATCTTTCTTGAGGTACTTGGAGGTACTGGAAGGTACCTTGAGGTACTGGAAGACTGCTATCAGGTCTCCCCAGAGCCTCCTCTTCCCCAGGCTGAACAGCCCCAACTCTCTCAGCCTGTCCTCATAGGAGAGGTGCTCCAGCCCCGTTACCATCTTTGTGGCCCTCCTCTGGACCTTCTCCAGCTGGTCCATGTCCTTCTTATGTTGGGGGCTCCAGAACTGGACACAGTACTCCAGGTGGGGTCTCACCAGGGCAGAGTAGAGGGGAGAATCACCTCACTCAACCTGCTGGCCACGCTTCTCTTGATGCAGCCCAGGATGCGGTTGGCCTTCTGAGCCGCAAGGGTACATTGCCTGCTCATGTTAAGCTTCTCATCCACCAGCACTCCCAAGTCCTTCTCCTCAGGGCTGCTCTTGATCCATTCCCCGCCCAGCCTGTATTTGTGTCTGGGATTGCCATGACCCAGGTGCGGGACCTTACAATTGGCCTTGCTGAACTTCATGAAGTTGGCACGGGCCCACCTCTCCAGCCTGTCAAGGTCCCTCTGGATGGCATCCCTCCCTTCCAGTGTGTCAATGGCACCACACAGCTTGGTGTTACCAGCAAACTTGCTGAGGGTGCACTCTATCCCACTGTCCATGTCGCCGACAAAGATGTTGAACAGGGCCGGGCCCAGCACGGACCCCTGAGGGACACCACTTGTGACCGGTCTCCACTTGGACATTGAGCCGTTGACCACCACTCTCTGAGTGCGGCCACCCAGCCAACTCCTTATCCACTGAGTGGTCCATCCATTAAACCCATGTCTCTCTAGTTCAGAGAGAAGGATGTCGTGCGGGATAGTGTCAAGAGCTTTGCACAAGTCCAGGTAGATGATATCCGTTGCTTGTCCCTTGTCCACCAATGCTGTCACCCAGTCATATAAGGCCACCAAATTGGTCAGGCACGATCTGCCCTTGGTGAAGCCATGTTGGCTGTCACCAACCACCTCCTTGCTCTCCATGTGCCTTAGCATGGTTTCCAGGAGAATCTGCTCCATGACCTTGCCAGGCACAGAGGTGAGGCTGACCGGCCTGTAGTTGCCTGGGTCTTCCTTATTCCCCTTTTTAAAAATGGGGGTTATGTTCCCTCTTTTCCAGTCATCGGGGACCTCACCAGAATGCCACGATTTCTCAAATACGATAGCCAGTGGCTTGGCAACTTCATTTGCCAGTTCCCTCAGGACCTGCGGATGGATCTCATCAAGTCCCATGGACTTGTGCACCTTCAGGTTCCTCAGATGTTCCCGAACCTGCTCTTCAAGTACAGTGGGCAGTTCTTCATCCTTGCAGTCCCTGCTTGCACCTTCTACAGCTTGGGTGGTGGGACAAGAACTCTTGTCAGTGAAGACTGAGGCAAAAAAGTCATTGAGTACTTCAGCCTTCTCCATGTCCCGAGTAACCAGGACACCATTTCCGTTCCGGAGGGGGCCTACATTCTCCTTGGACTTTCTTTTGTCCCCTACATACCTATAGAAGCTTTTCTTGTTGCTTTTTATATCCCTGACCAGATTCAATTCCGTCAGGGCTTTAGCCTTCCTCACTCGATCCCTGGCCACTCGCACAGCCTCTTTGTAGACCTCCCTGGCTACCTGTCTCCGCTTCCACCCTCTATAGGCTTTCCTCTTCACTTTCAGTTGGTCCAGGAGCTCCTTGCTCATCCACGCAGGCCTCCTGGCCTTTTTGGCCGACTTGTTCTTCGTCGGGATGCACCTCTGCTGAGCTTGGAGGAGGTGCTCCTTGAATGCGGACCAACTTTCCTGGGCCCCTCTTCTCTCCAGGGCCGCCTCCCATGGCACTTGGCCCATCAGGTCCCTGAAGAGGCTGAAGTCTGCCTTCTTGAAGTCTAGGGCTCAGAGCTTGCTGTGTAGTTTCCTCGCTGCCCTGTGGATCTTGAACTCCAACTACAACTCCAGCCATTGTAGTTGCTGCAGCCAAGGCTGTCCTTTAGTTTCACATCCCCCACCAGCCCCTCCCTGTTGGTGAGCACAAGGTCGAGCATGGCACCCCTCCTTGTCGGCTCCTCTATCGCCTGCAGGAGGAAGTTATTGTCCACGCATTCCAGGAACCTCCTAGACTGCCTGTGCCCTGCCGTGTTGTCTCTCCAACATTTGTCAGGGTGGTTGAAGTCCCCCATGAGGACCAGGGCCTGTGACCGTGAGGCTGCTCCTATCTGGCTATAGAGCGCCTCATCCGCTCTGTCCTCCTGGCCAGGCGGCCTGTAATTGTATCAATTGTATTAGTCTCACTGGCTACTCTCCTAACTCAGCAAGTCTCCTAACAAGAGGCTTGTTCAGTTACATGCCTTGGAAAAAAAAAAACAAACCACTCATTTGTAGTTGTGCATGAGGTTAATTACTGTTGTTTCTTTGTTACATGTTCCATCAGCGTGCTCTCAGGTGCAGTTTAGAAGTGAATAGGGAATCCTTGCTTCACTGAATGCCACTGTAATTTTGCCAGTGGCTTTAGTGAGGAACTGTGTCACTGGTTTTACCAAAAAAGCACAACAGTCAAATCTTATTAATGAGATTTTATTTTGACTTTTGCTGGGATGCATACATCCCATTATGTATAAGGTTTATGAAAAAAGGGCCTGGAATTTCACCATAAATACAGTAGTAATGGTAGTCTACCTAACAGAAATGCATGTGATCAAAGTGATCATGTTGCTGAATTATAGTGAAGCATGGCATTGAAAAGTCAAATGTATAATCAAAAAAACATCAAGTAAGGGCAGAAAGCATTATTGTTTCTGCATATAGTACAAATGAGACTGTTATTGATGTTCATGGTTCAAAAAAAAGTTGCTAAAAACAATGGGAAAGATTCAGAGAAGGGCTACAAAAATAAGTGACAGAGTTAAGAGCTTGCCCTATTTTTCACCTCCAGATGCAGTATAAGAAATAAAATGACATATGCCTACATTAATGTATTTTGTAAAATGATTTTAAATAGATAACTCTTGGTAGACAAAAAGGTAAAAAAATAGCATCCAGTACATTTAGAATAGAAACTACTTTGAATGATAGTGATAGTTAACAGTAGTTACTATGAATGATAACATAATGACTTAATATAGAATGATGCTGGTCATTCAGTTATGTGAATTTTTTCTTGGAAAACTGTGCATTTATAAAAAGTAGGCTGTAGTTTTAAAACAAATAAGGAATCTAATGTGCTATTTTCTAGAAGTCCTCTTGGTATGCTGGAAGTGATCAAGGTAATAATATATGGAGTCTGTTTAACTAACTACTAACTCACATGTATAAGGTTCTTTGGTTTAGCTAACACTTACTACTTTGAAAATACAGTATTTTGCAAACAATTTCTAGCAAAAAAAAAAAATACTATGAACTGTTTCAAAGTTAGATCTTTCATCTTCCAAAGTCTCTATACTTGTTGCATGTGGTGTTATAAAAACTACCAAATGTTGAAATAATTATTTTGAATAAATTAATATCTATTACTCTACCCTTGATATTCCAAAATTATTTTAATATTCCCATATGCAGAGGGAAACAGCTTTAATTTAAGAATTATGTAAAACAATTAAAAAATATTCATAGAAAAATATTTATGAAGAGCTACATAATTTTCCTATCAAACTAGTTTTTGAAAATAAGGGTAGTCACCAGCAGATTGCATAGCAACATTTGGATATTCTTGGTTGCATTTGGATGAAAAGAAGACATTAAGTCAACTTAAATAAAATCCAGGGTTTTATTTGAGAAAGAACATCAGCTGTTTTTAACACATGAAGTTTGACACATCCTACATTTAGGAAAAAAAAAAAAACACAATCCAGAATTTGAATCCAGACTTAAACTATTGTTTATAAGCTATTGTTGAAGTTAGTTTTATACGTATAAGTATGGGGGTTTTTTTCTGCAATTATGCATATCAGAAAGAAATGTTAATAACTGTGTCACAGCTTCAAATGGTACAGAGTTTATCTGAATGTCATGTGAGCTTAGCTTTTTAAAAATCTTCTAGAAAGAAGTGTAGCACCTTTCCTTCTATGAAAATAAGAAAAGAAAATAGCAATCCAAATCATAAGAAAAGCAGAGACTATAAAAGTATGGAGGATGCTTGTTACTTTAGATTACTTGTATTTGGTACATTGTTGGATTATATTTGTTTGGTATTATTATGGTTATAGCTATGCTCATTAAAAGATTTTAATCCCTTAGTGGAATTACTTTCAGAGATATCTATAAGACAAGAAAGTCGTATTAGATATTCAGTTGTGCATATAAACATATTGAAATGTAACAAAAAAAAAATGAAAAGAAAATAATTAAAAAGCCCAGTATTTGCACTGTAGGTGTTCTGGATCACAGAGCATTGGAAGATGAAATTATTGTCTCATACTGCGTGTATGATACTATTGAGTTATTCTGAGCCTCTGGGGAGCAACAGCTAAAGAAGGGGTAAGGTGTACTAGAGAAACTAAATAGCTTAGCTATGGTAACATTAGTCATGGCAAAAAAATGAATTATCTAATAAAACAATGTAGGTAAGAGCAGTAAATGCTCGGTATTGCATTATATTCATCTAAGAAATCACAAGAAAATGAGTAATAAGTGTGATCTTGTAACAGGAGTGTATGCCTTTCTCTTAAAATTATCTCCTCTCTCATACAACATTCCCCAATAAGCTTTGAAAAGCCAAGTGACTTTCTAATAGGCCTATCACTAGTTATTAGATAGTGTAATAATATATTGTATGTTCTTACAGGACTGTGAAAACTCACTTTATTTTTCCTGAAAATTTTGCACCCTGAAAGAGTAACGTGTAAGTTTTAGCCTCCTCTATGGAAGCTAAATCTTTTTTTTTCCCTAGGAGCAATATATTTCTTCATGCATTTATGTTTACAAGGCTACTTAAAATGGCAGCAGAAAGAGCATCTGATGTAAGAGGAAAATAAGAAATAATCAATAAAAGGGCGGATGAACTAGATAAATTTGATGCTCAGTGAAACATTATTCCAAATAGTCTGCAGAGCTCAGCAGAATCATGAAGGCCTTGTATTAGCCTGTTCTTATTAAATGTGAAATATTATTTTTTGAAGTCACATTCAAACAGTGCACTCTACATAAAATCTACTGTGACCTTATTTATTTATTTTGCTTGAGTTTTGTTTGAAGACCAGTCTAGGTAGTACTAAAATTTTAGAAGGATATTTTTCTTCATTGTATATGAAGAGCCTACTGGGTGAAATCCCTGCACAGACAGGGAAAAAGCAATGCCTCGTGTGCCTGTGGGAGCCCATACAGCGTCTTGGCACATCTCCATCCAGAGGATTCTCCACACGGAGTTGCTTCTGATGTCTAGTCAGCCTCTGGTGTGCATTTTTGTGTAGTCCACTTCAAAGAAAAGTAAGAAGACGAAAGCCATGTTGATCTCACCAAGAATTTCTGAAAATAACCACAGCCTGATTCAGATCTGCTGTTTCCAACAGTGGCTTTATTTATTTAAAAATTTATTAATTTATTTTGTTTGTCATCTCTTCCACCCAAATGACTTTGTGTTTCTCCTCCTAAAAAGTTAATTTTCCTGGTTTGTTCTCTGGTGAAAGCTGCCTGTCTCCATCCTTCAGACTAAAAGCTTTTCAATCTGCTTTGAAGAGTTCACTTTCAGAAATGTATTATATAATTCCGATGACAATTACATCAAGTATGGACATTACCTCCCACTTAGAGTGAAAATACTTACTTGCTCACTGCCACAGCTGAAAGTCACTCAGTGCTTTTGGCGTTTGGCTGAGCTGTGATCATTCATGGGAAAAACAATCTTGTTCCTTACATTTTTGTGACGAATTCTTCTAGCTGAATTAAACTGGCCCATTTTTTTTTTTCTGAAAACTTTTTAAATAGAAGCTTATGGAGATTATGAGGACAAAAAAAAAATTTTAACAAGTAAGCCTGTATGAAATTTCTGGCTTTTTCCTGATGGCTTATGTTTCTGAGTAGGTAGATTGAACAAATTAGCAGTGTTTTGACAGATAGAAGCGGAAGGGTAAGGCCTGAAGAAATGAAGTCTTGACTCGCAATAAAAACACAGGCTGTTTTCTAGCCTTCACCTTGGAGTTAACAATAGGCTAAATGGAAAAAAAATCATGGATAGATATGTCCAACATTGCTTGCGCATAAAAAATTAGCATCTTCATTAAAAAATCATCAGTTGACTTAGATGTTTGATTTAAGGAATTTTTGAGATACAACATAGACCTTCAATCTTCTATTTGTATTATGGCCATGTAGTGTTTGTTTTGAATGTGCCATGATTTTTCCGTGCCAGTGTGACAGATATTTCACACATTGAGATCACTGGAGTAAGAGTCCTTACAATGCAATAATACATTAATATATTTTTTTTTCTGTTTGCATTTTCAAAGAGGTACACACATATTAAAAACTAGCAATACTTCACAATAACTTTATAAAGTATTTCCACATTTTTCTGTTCCTCTCAGGCTCCAGCCATATAACTCGCAGTTTATACAAAATTTACTTCATTATTACTGTAGTTTATTAGTAGAACATCTTTTTTTTTCACTTGCATCAGCGCACCCTAAGGAGAAGGTATGGCACAATGTGTACACCTTAAAAGTCATGAAAATATGTCTCGAAAATATGACTTCATATGACTTATTCCTGGAACAGCATGCAAAAAATTGTTAGTAAATCAGCCTCTCTGATTTTGTTTAGTGTCTTAAATTATGGGAGAAAAAAAAAATAAAATCAGGTAAGTAAACACTACCAGATAGCATGGAAGTTTCATTTTCTCAAGATATTTTTTCTGATATTCAGAACTGAAAAAACTGAAAATACTAAATGTTTACCAGCTGGAATTGTTGCGGGGTGAATTCCTCTGTGTAAATTGAAACACTTAGACTGATCATGCAAAACCATACAAATAAAATGGAAATTGATTCTTTTTCTTAAAAGATATCATGACATGTCAGCAATTTAAAAAAAAATAAAACCCAGAATGTTTATTTGGATAGGAAATGCCTACATAGCGATCCATAGGGACTTCTCATATCCAAATTCTGTAGATTTCTTTTCTGTAGCAAGTCACATAGTGCATTCCTCTTTGCCAAACAAAATTACAGCAGTTTCTGTTGCAGGTGTTTAAGGATAAACATTTTTCAGTAATATCAGGTCCTCAAATATCTTACTCATGTAAGTAGCTAGAACATAAGGTGTTGTATAAAGAGTTGCTTTAAAAGTCTGAACTGAAGCATATCATGCCAGAATGTCTTCATATACATCGTATTGTATTAGTTCTCTGTCAGTTCCATCTGTTTTCTGCTTTAATACTGAAAACTTTTATTCCTGCTCTCTGGTAATGTTAGGAAGCACACACAAGTAATTGTTAGATATCCACTAGAAGGAAATGAAGTGCTCAGTTGCCACTTAAAATTTAGTTTACTTTTCCTGGTAAGAGGCCTGTAACATCACCACACACACAGGCTAATGTTCCAGTACCTCAGACATAAACTGGACCATTAACTTTCAAAAGATCTTAATTGGGAGAGCTAGGCATGGCATCTCATTTTAGATTCAGTCTTGCTGGATTTTGTAATGGTATTGTCCATATGTAGGATTTAAAGTGTTACATGTAGGGCTTTTGTGTGTGCAAACAGCCACATGATTCTGTGTACACTCAGAGAAAGTACAAAACTGAAACTGGTTTGGGGAAAATAGATGAAATGGTAATCTCACATTTGAGATCTCTGAGGCTGAGGGTAGCAAGCGCACAGGCTGGAGTCCACATCCCCAGTGAAACACACACAGATCATAATATTAATAAATTCAGAGTCTAATTTGACAGAGAATAAAATACAGGAGTGTGAATGTACAAACATACATATCTATATTTTGTTATAGGGTTTCTTAAAGCTAATTATTGGTTAAACAGGATTTCTGCTATGAACACAGAACCTTATGTTTGGTCAGTCCTTTGCTAATTTAGCACCTCTCCATTTTATCAAGTGAGGACTGTATCCCCAGGAATTACTCTGACAAAGGGACCTCTCTGAATCTGGAAGATTATCAAATTTCAGTTTGAAGAAATTTAAAGCAAGGATGACTGACTAAGCATAGACGTGTCTGATAGTGTTAGCAAAAGAGAAAGAGTGTGAGAGAGTGTACATGTATGAAAGAGACAGTGTGTTTCCTTCTTTCATACAAGTAAAGCGAGGAGAATTTTGCCTCTCTTTAGGTTTTGTGGTGAGTAAAGGCAAGGTTCCTTGTGTTGGGTTGGGACCTGCTTACGTTCCTTCCTCTCTTCTTTTCCCCTCTTCTCTCTGTCTCTGTGTGGTGCTCATACTTACCTTAAAAGCTTGCATTGATTCTTGTGGAGCCTTTTAAGATTTACCTGTGTTGATAAAAAGGGGCTCTTAACCTAGAAGCTCTGTTTGGAGCAGTAACAGCAGAGAATAAAAGATTGCTGTTAGTCCTGGGCTCAGTCAGGGCAGACGGATTCCTCTCCTGGGATCAAAAAAGAGGTTCCAGAGAGCCATTAGCTTGGAAATCCCACCCAGCGCAGGATCATCCGGTAATGGGAGTTGTCCACAGGAGGAGACAGCATTATCGTGCCTGGAAGGAGAATTGCATGATCATGCATTGCCACTCCATGGTCGTCAAAGTATTGTGACCCCTGGGCTGGCGCAGGAGTGTCCAACTGACACAGAAGTGTCAGTGATTGACTGCCGATCAAGCCCGTCTGATCCTTATTGCTAACAGCTCCTGCCCCGCTCACCCTTAGGCACAGTGGCACGGCTGGGCCAGCTTAGCCCCTGTAGCTTTGATTCCGCGTTAACCAGCACGGCTGTCAGTCAGTGATTGCATGGGCACAAGCGGGGAGCTTGGCACTACAAAAGGCTAAGGCCTTCTCCAGATTGCCATTTTTTGGCTGGAGCTTTCAACAAAGTAGCCCCTTTAATGTCTGTAAGGTAATGAACAGTAGTGATGACTTGTTTAGGTGTTGCTGCTTGCCTGTCTTGCTTTGTACTGGGGTACATAATGATGTATAGTAGAATACAATATTTTAAACACATCTCAATATAACTATTACAAACTGGCAATTTCGAGAATTCAAAAGGTTGGTGTTCAAAACAAGTATTGTGTTTTTGCTATTACATTGCATTTTTGCTTGTATGCTTGTAAGCTGTACACTGCAGCATCTTACAGAAGAGAGCAATCATTTAGAGAAACTCTAGGATGAAGAGACATAAGTAGTAAAAACATTTCTTATCACGGGACATGACTAAAAGCCTGCTGAACTTTCTAGACTCCAACTTGGCATCCTTCATACTAAAGTTGGAACAAAAAGTTGTTTGTACATTCCTCCAACTTAGTAATATTTCTTTTCATGAATAACTTTAGCATGCTTAGCCTGACCTCTTTTGAACTTTGCAGTTGCAGGAAAATGGAACCTTACTCATCTGCACAATTTGATGGCCATTCTCTATAGTTGTCCATCCAGAAATGAGCTTGAGGAAACTGAGGTGGCTGGAGCACTAACACTCATTTCATTCTGAAGAGCTGCCTTGTGAGAAAAGACTGAGACAAAGAGGTCCAGAGTAGGACTGAGTGCAGTACAGGAAAAGCATGATAAATGTTTCTGAAACGTCTCAGTACATACCATCATAGTTCAAAATGGAGTAAATAAGAGCTTTAGCATAAATTATACTTATTCTTGTGTGCACACATATGTGTGAGTGTATATACATCTTTCTCTAGATGTAGGCAGAATACTCAATCTTCTGAAAACCATTAGATTACTGTATAGAATGTTTTCTATACAGTAATCACAAGAGGCCAACTCTCTCTTACCAGTCAGACAGGTTCAGCTATTCCTGTATACTGAGATTCACTGTACATGTATCACTGGAAGGAAACACTGGTCCTTAGCAGAAAGTGAAGAAGAAAACTTCCTTTTACCATGTTTCTCACTTTCAGATGTTATTCCACTGTAATTTCCCACGATGAACCTTTATGTTTGCCGTGGGATGTTCACTGAGCATTTCTGCTGTCACGCAGCATCACACCCATATAAGGTGAATATATATTATTATAAATAATATTTAGTACTTTTAGAGTGCATTTCACACAGTATCACATAAGACATGAATCGTAGAATCATAGAATGGTTTGGGTTGGAAGGAACCTTTAAAGGTCATCTAGTCCAACCCTTCTACAAGAAGCAGGGACATCTCCAACAAAATCAGGTTGCTCAGAGCCCTGTCCAACCTGGCCTTAAATGTTTCCAGGGATGGGGCATCTACCAGATCTCTGGGCAACCTGTTCCAGTGCTTCACCACCCTCATTGTAAAAAATTTCTGCTCTGTAATCAGTCTGCATCTACTTCCCTCCATTTTAAAACCATTACCCCTTGTTCTATCACAACAGGCCCTGCTAAAAAGTTCTTCCCTGCCTCTCCTATAAGCCCCCTCTACGTACCAAAAGGCCACTATAAGGTCTCCTTGGAGCCTTCTCTTCTGTGGACTGAACAGCCCCAATCTCTCAGCCTGTCCTCACAGGAGAGGTGCTCCAGCCCTCTGATCATCTTCGTGGCCCTCCTCTGGACTCACTCCAACAGGTCCATCTCCTTCTTATGTTGGGGGCTTCAGAGCTGGATGCAGTACTCCAGATGGGGTCTCACTAGAGCAGAGTAGAGGGGCAGAATCACCTCCCTTGACCTGCTGGCTGTGCTTGTTTCGATGCAGACCACAATGTGGTTGGCTTTCTGTTCTGCAAGTGCACATTGCCAGCTCCCGTTGAGCGTCTCATCCACTAACACCCCCAAGTCCTTCTTCTCAGGGCTGCTTGCAACCCATTCTCTGCCCAGCCTGTATTTGTGCCTGGGATTGTCCCAACTTGTGTGCAGGACCTTGCACTTGGCCTTGTTGAACTTCATGAGCTTTGCATAGGCCCACCTCTCCAGTCTGTCAAGATCCCTCTGGATGGCACCCCTTCCCTCTCCTTGTGTCAGCCGCATCACACAGCTTAGTGTCACTGGCTAACTTACTGAGCGTGCACTCTATCCCACTGTCCATGTTGCCGACAAAGATGTTAAACAGGGCTGGTCCCAATACCAACCCCTGAGGAATGCCACTTGTCACTGGTCTCCACCTGGACATCGAGCCATTGACCACCACTCTGAGTGTGACCATCCAGCCAATTCCTTATCCACTGTGTGGTCCATTCATCAAATCCATGTCTCTCCAGTTTAGAAAGAAGTGTGGGACAGTGTCAAATGTTTTGCACAAGTCCAGGTAGATGATGTCAGTTGGTTGTCTCTTATCCATCGATGCTGTAACCCCATCGTAGAAGGCCACCAGGTTGGTCAGGCACAATTTGCCCCTGGTGAAGCTATGTTGGCTGTCACCAATCACCTCCTTATTTTCCATGTGCCTTAGCATGATCATGCCAGACACAGAGGTGAGACTGACTGACCTGTAGTTCCCCATGTCTTCCTTGTTTCCCTTTTTAAAAATGGGGGTCATATTTCCCCTCTTGCAGTCAATGGTAACCTCAGTGGACTGCCATGACTTCTCGATGTTGCACTAAAACATAAAGGAGTAAGTGCAGTAAAGCTCAGTGAACTGTCGATTGCCACATGCTTGCCGAAACTTCAATGTCATTTAGTCATGCAAAACTGAAATAAGAAAAAGAAAACTAGTTATTTAAGTAGCTTCTAAGCTTATTTCTATTTGTTTCACTGAGCCTCTGGACTTCTGGTGCACCACATTCAACTGCCATGTAATAAAAAACATTAAGGTTGGCTTCATACATTCAGTCTCAGAGTATTTATGCCTACAAGTGTTTAAGGTTTCAGCAACTTATCCTCTTCTCTCTGTTCACCATGATTTTTTGAATATAGCTGTCCTCAATATGCTTTACATATATTTCTTCTGCTCTTTGTACCCAACACAGCTGCTGTTTGATGTATAAAAACTTTTTAATGCTTATTATATCTAGGTCTGACTGCTCTTTTCCTAAAGTTTCTCTCTATTCTTCTTGATGAGGGGACCTGTCTTGGTGTTGGGAAGTGTGATTTTAAGACAAAAGGTGGAAACTGGGGGATAAATTTGTGAGAAACAGGCTTGAAACATTATTCTAAGTAAAGAATGTTTATACAACCCTAAAGTCAACCATGAATCCCTATTGTAAGAACGCTGAATCTTTTGTGTATTAATTAGAAATCAGGCTACATACACAACGATATATCCATTGATTTAACAGAAGTCCAGGTGAAAACACTCAGGAGTTTATCATGTGAAAACGTAGAATGGTATAAAATATTTAGTGTCTGGGAAGGGTAAATGTTTCCTTTTTATTTCTGTCCATCTAATTTTTAGTGCTGCTTCTCTTTTTTTTTTTTTTTTTGTCTCCTGTCTTTACTTTCTCATGCTCTGTGTGACCTGAAATAGAAGAATCGTTTTGGTGATACGTTAAAATGAAGGAGAAAAAAGTGAAGGTATTGAAATGCCATCTGTATGCAAGTGCTACACATTTGCAACACATTCACAATACTCTTACAAGATTGAAAAGTTCTGTTATCGCCATTTCATATGTGAGAGGCTGAAAACAAAGCAATAGAAGCCCAGATCCATAACACTACTTAGGGTGTAAAAATTTCCAGATTTTTTTATTGAAAGTTAAAAAACCTTAGTCTTTGATAATCCACTGTATGTGATTTACAGGGGAAAACCAAGATACCTGTAGCAGAGCAAGCAGGTATCTTGCTCTTATACTGATTCTTGTTTCACTTAACAAATAGGACATACTTATCTTCGGAAAGCAAGCGAACTGTTTTTTTTTCATGACTAGTGTACTAAATATAGAGAATAATTTAAAACTGAAAACCAACCAGAAACCTTTCTAGGAAGATTTCTAGCTTGAAACTATTTCTAAAGAAGAAATATCTACATATAGGATGCTTCATAATTATGGAAAGTAAATAACTTCTGTAAATTAGATATAAAAAAATTAGAACAGTTGAGTAAATAGAGGTCAGGAGGAAGCACTTATGTGAGTTCTGCACCTGCATTTTAGTACAAGGCAAACTGAAATCAGAAAGTTGCTGCAGAATTTAACATTCCTAAAGAAGTATATTCTTTCAATTTAGCTCGATTTTGTGTGTTGGATAAGTATGCTGTTGTGTCTCCATGCTGTAATTCAAATGACTGCAGCTTAAATTAGGTAACCAAATATAGCATTTTTTTGTGAAGGAAAAATAAACAAATAGAGTCTTACCAAGCTTTGTATCTGAAATCAATCCTCTCAATTTAACTAATACTGAAAGAAGAATTGATTTTGCTGATTTCTCCCTGAAGCATAGTTGTGTCCCTTTCAACATCCATCTGCGTACTCTACTAGGTGAACTGCAACTTGTTCAGAAGCAAAGTATCCTTTTTGAGACATATTACTTCTACTAAAGTGGCTCTGACTGGGCTCAAAATAGTGAAAATTCTGGTTGCAAGACTTGGAATTTAAAATTCCAAGAGATACCTGTAGGTTGTATTGCTGAACTGATGCTGATCCCCATCTGCATTTGCTGAGTTTTCTACTTAAGCATAAATTTACTTTTCAGATCTAAGGATAGCCAGTAGGCTGGTCCATAAGCAAACTCAGCACTTTGGCCACTCATAGTTGTTAACACAGGGCTGCCATGATGCAGTGCTCTGAGAAATTTCCCTGTCCCACAAGGAAAGAAGGATAGGTCTGAGGGAAATATATTGATTAACAATGAGCATTGTATCGTCAGCAACTCAGCTGTTCAGGTGGCAGATCTAGAAGATAATGGCAGAGCTGGGACAGACATGAGCTGAGCTGGCTTCTTAGCCAATGAACCAATGAGACTTCGTGCTGCGGGCTGTCAGGTCAGAGCACATTGAGATGATGCTGAGATGTCCACAGATGGGGCTGACCAGGTCTTTGGAGCAGATAGCAGCTTGCCACTGCCACAAGCCAAGCTTAGTTTCTTAGTGCACAGAGACGAGGAGCTCTTCTAGCCAGTTACTGTTGTCATTGGGCAGGCAGCTGGGCTACCAGCTGAGCTGAGATTTTATGGTAGATATTAATAGGAAGCTGAATTTGTCACAGAAAGCCCAGAGACTGGGACAGTAGGAAAAAGCCAAAGACAGGATTTACACAGGCCATAGGAAGGTGGCCTCTTCATATCAAGCACGGGATCAGTTCTGTGCTGATAGCATTTCTTCACCGTGGGGCTGGAGGAGAATCCCTGTACCATGGTGCTGCTTAACTGGGTGAGGAAGGTAAGAAGGGAAAGGACGAGTTTGCACGTGAGACAAGCAATGCATGAACATCAAGGTATGCGATCTGTGAAAGTCTGTTTGGTCCTTTGTGCCTGAGGCCGTTCTGGTTAGCTAGACTCCACAGAATGGGAAGTCCTGTGGGTTGTAAGCTTGACTCAGAGTGATGAGACTTGACTCTCTTGTGTATCTTCTAGTACTTAAGAGTATGAAGAACATCCACTTTTCTTCCCTGTTTTCCCTGGATAATGCACAGGTGACTGACAGAAGAGATGAGAGTCCACAGACCTTTGCCTTTCCATTTTCCCCCAATCTAGTGTCTTCCACAAAAGCTCACTTGGTTTCTATAGCTCTTCTACTCATCTGGTTTTATAATCACCTGATACGCCTCACTTGACACTCAACCCAAGACTCTCCAAAGAATCAGAGACCTTTTGACAGTCTCCATCAAAACAGGAATTATTTTAAATTCTGATCAAAGCTGAGACACGTTGATCCATCCCTCTGTAACCACTCATAAGAAGAGGTTAGCAGCATTGTCTCCACAGTGACTGAACTAGTATTTTTTCTACAAGCAATGAAGTAACTCTAAAAGGAGAAGGAAGAAGAAAAGAATCTTGAGTGCATTAGGTAACTTGAAAAATGGATACAAAAAAAAAACAGATTTAAGAGTTTATACTTGTAAATTAGCGTATATGAAAGACTTGGAATACAAAAAGAATCTGTGAGAAGGCTGAGTCAATTATTTTTAGAGTTGATAGGAGCTGACTGTGTAGGGCTTTAAACTTGGTAACTGTTAATGTTTCATATACCTAGGATTGCATTTATAATTTAAAATTATTGTTTATAATTATAGGAAAAAATTATATGATGAGTTCTGAACCTGTGCAAATGTTACATTGTCTGACCTGCTAGATAATTTCTAAACTAATTTGAAATGTTAACTGTATTCAGTTAGGTGTTTTTAACTGATTTTGAAAGTATTTTCAGCAAATGTAAAGCATGCTTTTAAACTAAATTTTTGAAAATTTTTCTATATGGCTGGAGAAAAAAAAAAGAAGTCTGAGGCAATTTCCTGAGTTTGATTTATATTTCATTTACATCATTCCCCAATTATTTGAAAAGTGATTTATATTGATTTAACTGCATTCATTGAAGTGTGTAGGGTCACTGTGGGTTTGTAGTGATTTCAGAGAGATAAGGATATCTCCTAGTAAGTGAATTGCAAGTCGATAACAGTATATTCAAACTTTCACTTTGCTGCTAGAGGAAACGAGTTCGTGTAGCAAAGTGTGCACTATAATTGAATACATACCTTTGGGTCCCTCCAGTGGGCATCTTCTTTTGCTTATCCCTGGGTCTGGGCTGTTATATGTGAGTTGTACAAGCTAGATTTTGAGCTTAAACAGTGGGTAATACCAAGCTGATACATAGAGAAGGAAATATAAACTGCACAGTGGTGGGCTGACCTTGACTGGACGCCAGATGCCCACCAAGCCACTCTGTCACTCCTCTCCTCAGCAGGATGAGGTGCGGGAGGAAATAACATGGAAAAAAAAAAATGCCCCAGAGTCTTCTCATCTCCAGGCTGAACAGCCCCAACTCTCTCAGCCTGTCCTCATAGGAGAGGTGCTCCAGCCCTCTGATCATTTTCCTGGCACTCCTCTGGACTTGCTCCAACAGGTGCATGTCCTTCTTATGTTGGGGGCTCAAGAGCTGGATGCAGTACTCCAGGTGGGGTGTCACCAGAGTGGAGTAGAGGGGCAGAATCACCTCCCTTGACCTGCTGGCCACGTTTCTTTTGATGCAGCCCAGGATGCAGTTGGCCTTCTAAGCTGCAAGTGCACATTACTGGCTCATGTTGAGCTTCTCGTCCACCAGCAGACTCAAGTCCTTCTCCTCAGAGCTGCTCTGCTTGCACTCGATTCTCTACCCAGCCTGTATTTGTGCTTGGGATTGCACTGACCCACATGTGCAGGACCTTGCACTTAGCCTTGTTGAACTTCATGAGATTCTCCCAGGCTTACATCTCAAGCCTGTCAGGGTCCCTGTGGATGGCTTCCCTTCCTTCCATCGTGTTGACCACCCCACACAGCTTCTTGTTGTCAGCAAACTTGCTGAGGGTGCACTCTATCCCACTGTCCAAGTCACTGACAAAGATATTAAACAGGGCTGTTCCCAATTCCGAGCCCTGAGGAACACCACTCATCACTGGTCTCCACTTGGAGAACCATTGACCACAACTCTTTGAGTGGAGCCATCCCGCTAATTCATTTCCCGCACAACATCCTTCTCTCTAAACTAGAGAGACATGGGTTTGATGGACGGACCACTCAGTGGATAAGGAGTTGGCTGGGTGGCCGCACTCAGAGAGTGGTGGTCAACGGCTCGATTTCCAGGTGGAGACCGGTCACGAGTGGTGTCCCTCAGGGGTCCGTGCTGGGCCCGGCCCTGTTCAACATCTTTGTCGGCGACATGGACAGTAGGATAGAGTGCACACTCAGCAAGTTCGCCGATGACACCAAGTTGTGTGGTGCCATCGACACGCTGGAAGGGAGGGATGCCATCCAGAGGGACCTTGACAGGCTGGGCGGAGAGGTGGGCCCGTGCCAACCTCATGAAGTTCAACCAGGCCAAGTGCAAGGTCCTGCACCTGGGTCATGGCAATCCCAGGCACAAGTACAGGCTGGGCAGGGAATGGATTGAGAGCAGCCCTGAGGAGAAGGACTTGGGAGTGCTGGTGGATGAGAAGCTTAACATGAGCAGGCAATGCGCCCTTGCGGCCCAGAAGGCCAACCGTATCCTGGGCTGCATTAAGAGAAGCGTGGCCAGCAGGTCGAGGGAGGTGATTCTCCCCCTCTACTCTGCCCTGGTGAGACCCCACCTGGAGTACTGTGTCCAGTTTGGGAGCCCCCAACACAAGAAGGACATGGACCAGTTGGAGAAGGTCCAGAGGAGGGCCACAAAGATGATAAAAGGGCTGGAGCACCTCTCTTATGAGGACAGGCTGAGAGAGTTGGGGCTGTTCAGCCTGCAGAAGAGGAGGCTCCGGGGAGACCTGATAGCGGTCTTCCAGTACCTCAAGGGGGCCTACAAGAAAGATGGGGAAAGGCTGTTTAGTAGGGCCTGTTGCGATAGGACGAGAGGTAATGGTTTTAAAATAGAGGGGGGTAGATTTAGATTAGAAATTACGAAAAAATTTTTTACGATGCGAGTTATAGAACACTGGCACAGGTTGCCCAGAGAGGTGGTGGAGGCCCCATCTCTGGAAGCGTTCAAGGCCAGGCTGGATGAGGCTCTGAGCAACCTGACCTAGTCAGGGATGTCCCTGCTCCTTGCAGGGGGGTTGGACTAGATGACCTTTGAAGGTCCCTTCCAACCCTAACCATTCTATGATTCTATGATTCTATTATCCACTGAGTGGTCCATCCATCAAATCCATGTCTCTCCAGTTTAGAGGCAAGGATGTTTTGTGAGACAGTGTCAAATACTTTGCACAAGACCAGGTAGACGATGTCAGTTGCTCTCCCTGATCCACAAATGCTCTAACTCCAAATTGGTCAGGCATGATTTGCCCTTAGTGAAGCCATGTTGGCTGTCACCAGTCATCTCCTTATTTTCCATATGCTTTAGCATGGTTTCCAGGAGAATCTTCTTCATGAAAAGAGAACTTTCTTTTTGTTTAAGCTCTTTTTAGATCTATTTTATGGATGTATATAGGATTTTAAGTTATTAAGCAGATTTTAAAAGCAGTGGTTGTAAAAAGAACCAAAAATGTAAGGTGGTATGACACTTAGTCATAGCTAGTTACATTTTCCTGGAAACATACAGGACCTATAGTGGAGACCCATGCACAAGTTAGGCCGTTCTTTTACTCTTTCACTGGAATTGTTCATGTTTAAGGACAGTTTCCTTTAAGTTACTGAACTCCCTGAATTCTGTTGTGCGTTGTACTCCAGTGTAAATAGTTATAATGAAAGCTTGTGGTTTGTCATGAAGCTTGCTTAGCTGGATAATTTCTAATGCTTGTAGTGCATTTTTTTTAAAGCTAGATTTTAATCCTTGATTGCAACATAACTTATCTGTATTTGTTCTGTGCATCTCTAAACTACATTCTAATGCTCTCCTGTGAGTACAGTGTTTGACATCAAAGTAGAAACGTAGTAAGGAAGATCATACATGACAGTGATATGCAAAGTTTCAGGACAATGTACATTTCTCTTCCTTTTCAGCTCCCTGCAAAACACTGTCTCTCCCCACAGTTAGGTGTGATCCAATGCCATTTCGCATTTGCCATAGATACAGATTAATTTACTGATCAAACTTGTGTGTTCCTCCCCTGCTTTTCCTTCCACTTAATGGTTTAAGAGCCTGTGCTAATTGCGTTGGTGCTGCTTGTGAAAGGAAAAAGGATCTTTGTTACCCTCAAGGTGCTGGATAAGCCTGAGACAAAGTTTACATTCAGCTCAAAGTTTGGAAATGTGGATGTCTTTCAAATTCTCGTGGGATATTAATTCTGAAGTTTGTGTCTAAGCCTGATTATCTTTGGAATGAAAAGAGCTGTTTCTCACACTTATATGTGGGATTTTTTCTCTGGTATTTTGCCTTTATGTGCAAGCACCTACTTTGTCTTTTTCATCTTACTGCTAAACTTAGTCACAGTAATTTTTATACATGAACTTCAGTTCCATAGTCTGAAAATTTGGTTTAGATTTCATCTATTTCCTTACTTCGAAGAGTCCAAGCTATCTCACAAAATGACCTAATCAGAGTTCCCATCTCTTTAGCAGTCCAAATGCATTTGAAAGCATTACATTGTAGTTTTGTTGTCCTACAGCTCTTGCTAACCTTTAAAAATGTACTGTGATAGACATCTTTCCCATGGATATGCAAACATGGGCAATTCTGTCACTTACTGCCTTTGTATTTTGTCAGTTAATCATTCCTGAATGACAGCTCCCTGGTTCATACGAAACCCTGTACCTCGTACATAGACTTCTTGACTTTTTGCTGCCAGGTAGTGCATAACTAAATACTGATAGAGAGGAAGATGAATGAGTTTGTTGAGAAGAGTACTATTCTTCTTCCTTACGCTTGTTCAGGAAAATCTCTCACTGATTTTGGTTATTGGAGAATGGAAAGTTAAATTCCTTATGAAAAATGAATTCTGTATGAAAAATGTCACGAAAGTGATATTGTGTGCTTCCTTGATGTGCTTTTATTCCAGGTTCCAACTCTAAAATCTCTGCTAGGTTTGGTTATAACTGAACAGGTCTTATGATTGACATTTAATTAACAGATCTGTTGATATGGGCCTCAAAGTACATTTCTATGTTCTGTTCCCTACACAGAGAGCTTGCTGAATTTAGAGGTGGCAAACAGATTAAAAGACCCCCAAGAACACTTGCTTGTACTGACAGGAATGAGGCCCAGGCAGCAGATTTTAATAGTCTAGCAGCCTGGAAGATTAGTTGATTCTTGACTCTCAGATAGCGTTGTTTCAAAATAGATAACTACAGTTCAGTTCCCTAAAGGGAGAAGGGCAACTCACTGCTGCCAGAAGAGAGAGATATTGGAGGATTTGGGTTTTCAGGGTGTTTAATATCTGTTTGTTGTTCTTGTTGCTGAAGTCACACTGGTTTTTTATTTGATAGAGAGCAAAATGTGTGTGGAGAGCCTGTAACATTCATTTTCCAGGCTAGCAGGAGGCACAAGCAGCCAAAAACACTTTTGGTTTTTTACTAAGTTGATGCAGTTCTGAATTATGGAAACTGCAGCTACATTTTTTAAGTTTTTTAATCCAGCAGGATCTATCTGGAAGCCTGTGGGACAAATCCAGCCTGGGAGAAGCATCAGCTGAGTTTTCCCCCTGTTTCAGAAAGTAACTTATGGCACCTAAATGTCATCACTTTCACTTGGAGACAAACCTTAACACTTTATATCCATGTGAGATGATAGGTGGTGGGGAAAATGCAAGCATCTTTCTTGAATGAGTTTTCTTAAACGCAAGGCAATTTCCTGAAGTGTCCTCTGCCTTGTGTGTGTTGTTTTTCCAGATTTTCCAGGATTATATCTATAATTTTCTCATTTAGGTCAGTCCTCATCCTTTTTTTCTATGTTATCTCCCAACTGACTTTAGCACAGGCATCTTTGTCTTTGCATTGACAACAACTGTCCTGAAATGGTGCATGTGCTTTCAAAGGAGTAGTAAATACATCACCTAATGTGAAATGTGAGAGCCATGTTATGCCAGTTTTTCACTGTCATATGTAAAGATGTAGCATCTGGGACATAAGAAAAAGTCAGGAGAGATGCTGTAATAGAAAGTGTCAGAATAACTCAATGCTAGTTGTCTTGCTCTGCCTGGCAAATTTGTGTAAAGTAGAGGTTTAAATAGGAAAAACTTTAAATTGTGGAATTCTTGGAGTGATGCACTGTATTTCTCTTGAAAGCTTTTACATGTCCAGGCAATTGGAAATGACTCTCTCAAACACGAGGACAACTTTAATAACTGTCAAGTGTCAGTGAAGTAGACAGAGAAACACAAGAAATGTCACAGTCCATCAGCTTCTCCTTACTTCTTCAATTCACTTTCCATTGCTTAGTCACCTAGATGTATATAAAGACTCTGTGCAGCAGTTCTGCACTTTATCTGCAGTAGAAAAATATTGGTACATCTGCTTTGCACCTTTCTTGTCTGCATCGCTCCCACCTTGCATTCAAATTAGATTTTCACTTTAAAACTTAAGAATAATCTATCCTTGAGGTATTATTATGGTAACAAAAATCGATGCCTTGGTATTCCATATTTATTCTCCCTCAGTGATTTCTGTACTAAATCTGTTCACTGCATATCCAAACCCAAATCTTTCAGGCTGCTGTATGAGCAAACTCAATTTGGTACCTGAAAGTAGTGCTAGGGGCTTGATTGCCTTTCATCGTCAATTTCATCAATGGAAAACACTGTTTTTAGTGACAACTTGACTGTGTAAAAGTGGGGACAGATCAGAGGCATGCTTGTATTTCAAACATCTGATAAAACAATAAAGTCACACCAGAAACAGGGGACATATGCAGTGTAAATTGACAGGGAGGATCTACTCGTTTGCTTTCTACAGAGGCAAGGACTGCAGAATTGTACTTTTAGCATAGGGAAATTATTAGAGGGGTTGAGTGAAGCATATTTGTCAAGATCAGAGTTCATAAAAAAAAAAAACCCAACCAAGCCCACAATAGAAATATAACTACATTGTTCTAGTCAATATGTAAACTGGGAATGTCCATTTTTGGGTATTTAGCCTTCTGCTACAACATTCTGATTTTATTTCATTGGATGTTTTACTCCACCCTCTGACAAGCAGTCAATAGTAGGCTTTCTGTAAATATCTACACTGGGCAAGACAAAAGAATTAATCCCATGTCTTCTGAACATTAAAAGATACAGCATATTTTTACCATATTTTTAGTACTTATTTCCATCAAAAGGAATAGAATAGTATTGCAACTTTTCTGCAAAAGATACTGATAGGCTCCTAGTGCTATTCCAGCAGGGTCTGAACTCCTGACTCAGCTTTTTAGACTCCTGGAGATCCCATTTGTGTCGATTACAATTTCTGATGGTCTATTAGAGACAGTGAGGCTGTATTTATTCCTCTTCTTCTAAGGGTGAAGAAAAGGAAAAGTTTCATTAGTAGATTAAGCACATTTAAATTTGCTTAATATATATAGGTTATATATTGAATATATATAAATACTGAGGGAGCCAGCTTGTTAGAGACTAAGTAGGGGATAATCTCCCTTAAAAATAAGTGAGGACAGGCCCCTAAGAGAAGTATAACACTGCTTCTTTTTAAAACATGCCAAGGTCTTTTGGTGCTTCAGAGTCACAAGGAAATCTGAAAATAGGCTGCAAATTTTTTTTGTATAATTCCTATTGCAGGGCTGTAGATACTTTGTATTCTTTCTTTCTGTAAATAGTATGTGATAGCCTAGTCTAGCTGAGAGAGAAGATAGATTCTCTCAAAATTCAGAGGTTTAATCTTTAGAGTCTAAGATAATCACATTTCAATTTTCCTGCTCTGTTCATAGATTAGATATTGTGGGGTATAACAGAAATGTCTTGTAACTATGCAAGAATACCTCATCAATTGAAATAGTCTTACCTTTGGGGCAGGAGGAAGGGAGAAAAAAGAAGGGATATTTTTCAATTATTTGAAACTAGTTATAAGGAATCAAAGAAACATGAGGGAGGATGACGTTATATTATATAAAAACTCAAGTCTGATATATGAAATACAGCAATGTTATGCAAATCCTTTCAGAATTAAGAAAATTTTTGTTTTCCTTATGAAATAAAAATGGCATATATCTGTATGATTACATTTCTGTATGGCCCCGTATTGTTGTCTGTGCAAACAGGTGATCTTTAACTTAAGAAGGGGCAGGGGTCAGGTTCAGGTTTGCTTCAAGTTTTTTTTCTATCCAAAATAATAATAAAAAATATTGTGGTAGGCGGTGGAAGTTGTGTAGAACTTGAAAAGGATCTACTGACACTTCCTCATGCCAAACTCCTCAAAGAAGGAAAGGTCTTTAAATTAAAGAAAGCTATGTTTCTTTACTGCATCAACAAGGTAAGTATTAGTTTTGACATGAAGAAAGCTTAAAAATACTAGATCAGACAGAATAGCTATAAGAAATGCTTAAACATTAGTTTGTCCCCGGCCTACTGTGTATTTGCAAAGGTGAATCCTTGGTTGTGGTTAACTCTTCACTTTCCAAATGACTGTGTATTTTATCCCTAGAAACAATTATTTCCAGTCTGTTGGAGGCTTATTTTTTTTGCTCCCTGCTCCTCACTTTAGTTTGTCTCTGAGCAAGCTGCAGTTGTCCAGCTTCAGGCTGGGATTCTTCAGTTTGCTGCACTCTGAAGTTTCAACACCTTCCCTTCAAAGCAGTTTCAGCAAACCTTCCATCTTTGAAAATATTTGGTTTGGATTACTCTTCTCAAAGGAAAATAAAAGAGACCACACAAATAAAACACACTGTAATACACAATGGTACTTCTATTATTTCAAAGTAGGCAATTGAGCTAATATTTTAAACAAAGTAGATAATAAGTCACCTTTGTTTTGAATGCTTGAGAAGCTATGTAGGTAGTACCAAGGATGATACAAAATCTTACAGAGTAGCCAATTCTTTTTTTCACAATTTGGAAAACAATTTGAACTTACTAAATTCCAATTTGTAATTTTGCAGGAGAAAAAGAAAACCACAATTCCTTCCAAAGGAAACTTGATTAATGAGGAATGAAACTTATGTCCTTGTAAAGATTTTTCAGCTCTCAACTGAAGAACCCAGTCTTAGACCTTAAGATATGTTTAAGAAAGCAAGTGGTCTGAAAGATGCTTAGATCTATTGTTAACATGTCTGTTTATTTCCTAGCAATTGTTTGGCTGTTATGGCTTACCGATTCAATTTCATTCCGTAGTAGAAACAGCTCCTGTGGATATGCATCTGAACATTATGTCTCACATCTTATTAATTTCAGCTAGAACAATATGTATAGATTCTAAATTATTTTCTTCCTTCTCTTCCCCACATTACATTTCCCCTGGAGGAATCAACTCTACAGAGTATTTTAAACAATAAGGAAAACTGATATTGAGGTAGCCCCAGGAGCATTATATAGCAGATTGTCTGAGTATTATTAGATTGGGATGAACTGTGAGTGTGACAGCACTGTGCTGATATTGTAAGCATGACAACAAGATATTTTAAAAGTGCATAAACCTCAAGTTGCCTTGCTATTACACAGTTGTGTCTTTGTTGTAAGTGTAGCAGTCTGAGAACAAACTGGGCTAGGTTATGGATTTTCTTTATTATGGCTGAAACTTTCTGGATCCATCTCTTACCATTTCAAATCCATTTTGGGAAGCAATGTTATTATGCTTCATGAAAACATCTGCTTGAAGTCAAACGAAGCTTGCTTAGCTGCTCTTGGAAGATCACTGTGGTCCTTCTTCTGCTGCTGAATCTCCTTACTTCTGAGTTGAGAGGAGAGTGCTGTGCACTCTGAGCACTGTGAACCATTGCACATCTCTGACACGATTTGCCATGGGAATCTGAGTTCTTTTTTTAAACTCTAGAAAACTCATAGCGTCATGCTGTGTTGATAGCTATCTTAAAAGTAAAACATTGGTCCAATTTAGGGGGTCACTGCCCCTGAGGGAGAATGAATATTTTCTGTGGATGTAGATAGATGTTGTAGACATTTTAGGTGTAGGGAATTCTACTGCACTGGAATATAGATCTTACTCACTTTTTAAGGTTGTTTTAAAGAGATGCTCTCTTCTGTGATCTTCAGAGGTTTTTAATTACAATATTTTACTGACCTTACAAGGTGAAAATAAAAATTCACCCTTCTACTCTCTAAAGCACATAGCCTATGCATAGCTCCCATAACAGCAAAAATTTATAAAATGTAGCATCGAAAAAAAAACATGGCAGTGTACCCCACTGCCAAATTTAGAAGAAAAAAATAAATTGTGTTTCTCGCAATTATTCTTGTCTTACGCTGATACGAGAGAGTGGAAATGAGGTTTGATTGTAATAGACCAATCTATTTCTATTATTGAGGAACCTCTTGCCAAATAGGCACAGCATCAGCAGTAACTGTCTCTCTAGAGTATGTTTAATAGATGACTTGAATGATCATATATCGCAAAATCTGCTGTTCTCAGACAAGAACAACAGGACCATGCTGGATCTACCAAATAGGAACCTTCCTGTGCTTACACTTAACCTCAAATCAACAAGTATGGATATAAATCTCAGTCCAGGAAATTGAAAAGTCAAATTTTAATACGTTCTTAAATATATGGGCCCCACAAAAGAAGAAACAGGAGGCGATTCTGATGATCAGCATTGGAAGAATGGAGCAGCAGGTGCCCAGAGTTTCTATACAACGATATAGTGTTTGTCATAAAAATGTCATATAATATCACTTTATGGGCACTTTTAAGGAAAAAATACACTCAGTGTGTTCAGTCTCTACATGGCTGGGTCTCTGTGTTATACAGTAATAGACATTTAAGAAGTGTCTGAACATGTTTAAAGGGTTCATGAGGTGCTGCCTTATGACCCACTGTGCTGGTTATGCTGTGCTGTGGATATGCATGTCCCTAATGCTGTGTATGTCTAAGGAAACAATCTTACTGAATTTTTTGCTTTTCCTCCCCCTTATTCCTCTGGTAACCTGGAACTGACCAGCTTGAATCAAATGCAACAGGGTAGACGTCTCAAAGATTCCACATTTCCACATTTTTCCACATTGAAGGCAGTGGTGGGTAGAGGGAAGAGCCTCAGGTCAATGTGCCAGGGAGCAAAAGGCTGAAAGGTGAGCCCAAGGGACATCTCCGTGTTGCAAGTGTGGTGAGCTACTGAGCATGAGTGTTTTTCAGTTGTAATCTTAGAGGTGTGGGAAGAAATATTGGGCATGTGAGGCAGAGGAGGGACAGTGAAAGGAGGAAAAATACTGGAAGGGCTGTAGTGGCAGCAGGTTGTAGGTGAGAGTTGTAGTTTCTACAGTACAGGAAAGGGGTAAGGCACCAACTGGAAATGGTGTTTCACTAGCTGTGCTTCTCCGAAGAAAAATAGCTTTTCCTCTGTTTTATCTCTATCCAAAAGAGATTTTTCTCTTTTATTGTGTACTTTACATTTGTAAGTGTGTGAAAGCAGTAAAAACAAAAATTGACAACACTAATGTTTTTTAAAGGTATTTGCAAAAATTAATTACATGAAAGAAAGAAAAATTGCTTTAGCTACTTTGGTAATGGTTTAATTTTATCTATATGTATTCAAGTTTCCCTTAATTTATCCAGCCCCTGAAGTGCAGAAAATACTTTTTGATATTTTGGTCCTTTAGGGCCTTTAGGGCCTTTTAGCCCTGCATCTTCACTTCTAGTCTGTCTTGTGAGAACTAACTCTGTAGCTTTAAAATGGTTGCCAGGCTCTTGAAAAACAACATTTTATCTGAAGATTTGAAACCAGTTAGAAGATATAGTGTAGCAAATAAATAGTCCACTTCTGGGACTGGCATGGCATCATACTGAGTATATTGCTTCTGTTGTGGGGGAAAGTCTGGCTCTTATGGGAAGAGAAAACCATTTAGTTTCCTTTCTGCCACAGTAAGACCTCACTGATGACAAGCTAGCACTAACTGTTTTTTGAATTACCTCACGAGAAAAATCCACACAATTGTGAGCTGTCTCTGGACCTACACAGAATGCATTGTAGGGGAAGCAGAAGCAATCTTCATGTAGAAATTTTTTATAACCTGGACATTTACCCCATGCCTTTGAACATTCTCGGAAATATAAGATAGATTTGCATACAGCTGTTCTTCCGAGATTGCTCATCATCTGTGTTTGACTTGCACAGCCAGAGATGGTCTCCCACAAGCTCCTAAAAGCATGCAGTCTTGTACAATTCACATAAACATGCAGGTGACATTCTTTCACATAAGACTTAAAAGTATTTAAATATGTCTACACTAGTTGATTGCTGAATGGTTTCTTAGACTAATAAAAGCAGAATTAGTGTCTCTTGCCACATAAATTGACAGGCTTTTGGTTTATGCTGTACATCTGTGGGTAAGGTCCTCTCATCTGTAAGATAGCTCCTAATGTTTGATTCCCCATGGCATAAAACAAGCCTGAAACTACCTTGTCTTTTAGGCTACCTGGATATTTTCTCTGTCTCTGAGAATGTCAACATGCAATCATGGTGAACCCAGTGCCAACACCAGGTTCCAGAGACTGTTCCTAAGCCAGGGCAGATCCTTCACAGCTGAAATAGCTCTGCTGATCACCGGTCCACTTTCAGGTGTGCTATTCATAGCTGTGCCTCATTTGCATGATTAATAAAAACAAACCAGAGTTGCCTCTTTTTGAGACAACTAAATGTTCTGTAAAAAGAATATTTGGGCAGAATTGAAGCAATATAGACTCAACCTACTGTAATCTTCTACTTACACATATGCAGATATGAAGAATTTCACCTCTTAGAGATGGGGAAATTTGTGCCTCTTTCCACTGTGCAACAAATCAAGTCAATACTGAGAAATGCCTTTCTTGACTGGAGGGTAGGCACAAGATTTATATACAAGGAATAGTATGTTAGCCAATAATTTGTCTTAGTGGAACCTACAATAACTTAAGCCACCTATATCCTGAAATAATTTTTGGCTTCCTCTCAAGCTTCTCAGTCTTCAATATCTACCTTTCATTTTCCTCTGATCTGATGCCTACTGCAGGAAGAACTAAAAAACATTAATTTCCTTTAAATATAGCCATTTTCCAATAGAATATTTATTCTGACAACAGTTAGGAATTAATGGCACATCCATACATTGTTAAAAATGCTTTCTGAGTAGCTGTTCTTCAAGTAATTATTTCTTTTATCTCTCCATGTATAGTTTCACTGTTTGAAAAATTGCAGGGGACAGTTACTTCTTATTGTCTCTCTTATGACTAGCTTGCATGCATGGCAACTTCTACTTTCCCATCAAGTCAAGATCAATTTGATTTTATTTTCTTGTATTACATTCAGAGTGGAAAAAAAAAAAAAAACATCAGAACAAAACCGTGCTTTAACCCAAAATGTAGACTGTGTAACAGAGGGAGATGCAAGGAAAAAAATCTATAAAATATTTGAAACCCCAATTATGATGTATAAATATAGCATTTTAGTAGTCATATCTATAGCCATATGTTGTGAAAATGCTGTTAGGCAAGCAAGTGACAGCATCCTCTTTCTTCTCCTGTAGGCTACAGTTCCAAATGGTAATGAGAAAATCCAGTGTTTTTCTGGTTTTATGCTGAAGTCATGATGAACTGAAATTATTGTTGCCTGTAATTCAATAGAGTATATCTAGATTTGAAGAATTACTCTGCAAATCAAAATGCATAAATAGGTCATTGTGCATGTAAATATTTGGGCTGGCAGATAAAACTGCTAATTTACAAATGTATGTACCAGAAGAGAGCAGAGAATTCTGCATGTGGACTTGCATGTGCAGATTGGGTGCATTATTTCAAACTTGTGTAAGGATTTGTTATGATTTATTTGACAGAAAGAGAAATCACTCTGTATAATCCAATATCTCAAGAAATAAAACAATACATTTCCAAAATTTACAAAATAATTACCTGACAAGAGCCTGATTTTTAGTGAAGCACATAGGCTGTAATAGCAGTGTTGTGATTTAGCCCCAGCCAGCAACTAAGTACCACACAAGCGCTTGCTCACCCTCCCTGCTCCCAGGTAGGATTGAGGAGAGTATTTGAAAGAAAAGTAAACTCATCGATTGAGGTAACGACAGTTTACTAGGGCAGCAAAGATAATAATAATTATATATATATATATAAGGATTATATATATAAAATTGTATTATATTATCATATTATAAAATATAATTATAATAGAATATACAAAACAAACAGTGCCCAATTTCTCACCACCCAATGACTCGATAACCGATACAGCTTGTCCTGAGCAGCAATCACAGAATGGAACTGAGAGAGATCTCAGAACGTCTTGACAGACAGAGAGTTGTCCATTGACTAACCCCCATATATACTGAGTGTGACATCTATGGTATGGAATACTTCCTTTGGCCAGTTTGAGTCAGCTGTACTGGTTGTACCCCTCCCAGCTTCTTGCACTTGCACCTTAGCAAAACCTGGGAAGCTGGAAAAAGTCCTTGATCTCTTAACAACAGCTAGTAACATCAGTGTATTATAGACACCCTTCACATACCAAAACCCATACTAAATCCAAAACACAGCAGCTACTGGGAAGAAAATCAGCTCCATCTCAGCCAAAACCAGGACATTATCCACCTCTTATTCTATACTATTACATCATGCTCAGGTCACAAACTTTCCAATTAATCACTGCCACTTTTTTTGTCTTTGATATATACACACAGATATCATTCACTCAAACTGTGGGTCATCCCTCTAAAATGTCCATTGAGTTAATTTAGTCCATGATTTTGGGCTCCATCTGTCATAACAGTTTTTCAGGGCAGGAGAGAGAGTGTGTGATGTTGAATTGTTGCATGCTGCATCTGGAGCTTGTAGCCAGTGTATCTGGCGTGGCCTATGTATCTTGTCCACAGGGCAATGACTGTGACGTATGATGAGACTCTGATCACCACGTTAATATTGTGAAGAACTGAATTAAAAATGAATAGAATTGTGATGTAAAAAAAAAAGTAATAAAAAAAGAAACAGACATGAGGGCATAAGAATAGATAAACCAGGTCAGTATCCCATTGCCAGTGATGGCCAAAAAATAATTTCTCAAGAATATAGACCCAGAGTAAGTCTATACAATACTTCCCCTCAGTATTTGCCCAGCTTCCAACCAGTTGCAATTTAAGGAGATCATGAGCTGCAGATACTCCTTATGTATTTAGCAACCCTTAGTGAATTTATTTTCAATAAATTTCTTCGGTCGTGCTTTGAAACAATGTAAGCCTATTATCACCCATAACATCTCATTGGAAGACTGTCATAGCTTAATAACATACTGCAAACAGCCATTTCCTTTGTTTGCTTTGTACCTGTTAAATACAAGCTTTGTATGTTGCCTCTTAGTTATGCTTTATGAAGTTACACCACTATTTTTGCTAGATGAGTATGCAGAGCTTTCAGAAAATTAGGCATTTTTATGATTGCATTGCGTTATGCATTCAAACAATTCAGATACTGAAAATAATGTACAACGTGGAAATCTTTGCTGTTATCAATACTATGTTCCAAATCCTTCCTATGTCATATTTTCCATTCATTCTGTCTTTCAGAAGTCAAATGAAAGACTTGACACAAACCGGTTTGTTTGCAGCATGTTACTCTAGACAAAAGCATAGGTCAGTACTTGGAAGAAAAATAACTCACTTTCTCTATTGAGTACTTACAAAAACTATGAAGGCAGGTTGAACAGTCCACTTGATTACAATAATTCAAACCCCAAGCAACTACATATTTTGACAATTATCTTTTACACTAAAGGAATTAAATTTAATTGGCTTATTTGCTAAGTGCTGCAGATTAAATAAGATACTTTAAGACATTGCTCCAAAACATGCAGCAAACATAACTTTCTATGTTCCAATAGAGCTATCTAGGATGGATGTAGACAGATGGGATACATGTAGAGCTAAGCTCTTGGTAAGAGGCAACGTGTTGCCATTCTCCAACAAGAAACTTTAATTACTGTTCTCTTTTCTACTGTTCTTTCTGTCATTCTTAATATATTGTATTTTCTAGACTTTTTGATGATTCATGTTGATTTATCCTCTTCAGTTGGTTGCCTCAGCTTTCTCTTCATCCTGCATCTTCTGTGTATGAGCTCTGGCTGTGGAAGGGGCACAGCCAAAGTACTTCTTAACTGATCATTCAGAAAGGTTGAAAATATTTCCCAAACTGAACAAGTGTTGAAATGAATGACCTCCCATCATCCAGGTAAAACACACTGTACCATAACTACCTTAAGGAATCTATACAATGGTAAACTTCCTCTATGCTGTTCTCAACCTTGCTTGAGATTGAACACTCAGCCACTTGCTGCTTATCTTTTACCTTTCCCAGCACTGATATTCAAATTGTGGGAAAGAAAAAAAAAGTAGTTTTTTTCTCAGTGTAGAACTATGCAGCTCTGTGTTTCTAGTCACACTGTGTCAAACTTGTACAAAGTAACAGGGTATCATAAAATGATTCATTTAGCAGATTTAGTATGCTAATGAAATATACACATGTGGTGATAAATAATACAGTAAATTATAAGTTCTAGCACAAGGGCATTAGAAAGTAAGAAAATATTTAAAATCTGTTGGAACATTCCACACAGTTAGTGTCAAAGTCAACACTGAAAGTCACGTTCACATTTTTTTAAGACAGAGGCCCTGTCAGACAGATTATTGTAGAAAGAGCCCCTGACAAAATGCAAGTTCATTCCAGGATCAGGCGGGGTTCTCCGGTCTTTGAGTGGTTGTTCAAAGAAAAAAAAAAAAAAAAAAAAAAGAGAGAGAGAGACATGAAATCTAAGTTGGAATCATGAGTATATGAAATGCCATAATAAGCTTCCCTTGGAAATATATTCTGGTCTTCATTGATTCAAAAATGAACTTCAGCAATATCATCCTTGTTCTATAAACCTTATAGTCTACTTCATTAAAAGCTCCTCATGAAATGTGCTGTCTAAAGGTATTTGTCAGGGAACTGATTTTGCTTATTTGTCAAAATTCCAGTCTCACAAGTCTGTATCATTTTCTGCTAAGTAAGGGCTATTCAGTTTAGTGCTTTTAATGATGGCTATAATGAGATAACTTCCTGTGAAGTTCTCCAAATGTCAGAATTAATTTATCTTATCATATCAGTGTAAAAAATAAAAATCTGAAAGTAATTAAGATTTACTGAAGATTTCTTTTTCACCACTCTGAGCAAGCTCCTGGAGAAAATAACTACTTTTGCTGATTTATTGGTTCCTAGCAGAGAATAATGGACTATGTATAGGATAGCCAGCAGTGAGCTCATTTATCGGAGAAGAAAAGTCTTAGTTTAGTTAGCACTGCTGAGCTTTGTCTACAATGAAAAGCTTAACCAGTGCTGACAATGTTTGTGAGAAATGTGTGTAATAGAAATGACGCTAAAAATAGTTTACTGCAATAATAGATGAGGCAAAATATTGCGCATATATCTAAAACTCCTTCTAAATTTCCAAATCAAATAAATTTTGGATCACATACTGAAAATATGAAGACATGGTTCAAGATTTTTTTGAAGACTTCCTGCCATTTTAGAAATATTGTGTGAAGTTTTACAAATAAGTTGTTCTGATAGCTTTCTCAATCACTAAATAAGGTGTAATAAAGAATTACATTCTGCCTGTTGGTTCATAAAAAAATGAGGACAAACCTTCATTTTCTTGGCTTTATTTTACAAATTCAGAGTGGATTTTCTTACAAGATTAAGCTCTTTGCAGCAGTTTTCCAAAACGGCAAAATTACTTTTCGTTTTGCAGATGCATTCAGTCTTCTGCTCTTCTTACATAGTTGTAAAGGAGGAAGAACTCGGTTCCACATCATTTGTGTTTCACCATCTTCCACACTTCTGTTTCTGAAAATGGAAAACACTTTAGACATTGCAGAATTTATACAGTAATATTTGTCCTAATGTTCACTGAAGGAAAAAATTTGGGTTTTTTTCCTCTCTTGCCAGGTATGTATGTGCAATTGGTTTGATCCACTTAAATCTTACAGTTACCCTTATCAAAAAAGAAAAGAGGTTTGACATAAAGGCATCTTGATTGCCTTTGTCTATTCTAGCAAAATATAGTCAACAAAGATTACAATTAGTGCTAAAAACATAGTTAAGTACACTAAAATCCATGCTTAAATAGGGCTGAGTAAGGCTGAATGTTTCAAAGCTAAAGGGCATATCGGTGATGCATGGTCTGTCATCTACCTTGCTATCTCTGGCAGCCAAAGGAACATCACACAGGCACAGCAGCTCGAGAAGGCAAGTATTGCAGCCGTAACCTCTGATTGTGCAGACTGCGTAGCCTAACTTCCCCGCAAGTGCTGTTTCTGTGTTGTCTTTTGCATGAAAAAGGGACAGAGCTGACACTTTGTCACTCCTGACATTAAGAAAAAAAATCCGTTTAACATGCATTTTTACTCAAATCGCTATTTCTAAATAAAATTGTTTGCTAGATTGCCAGAAACTGTTTTGTTTTCCACCAATCCTGCATTTTCAGTCTTCTTCACTCCTGAAATACTTACCCAGCTGAGTATTTAAAATCTCTTTTTCTAACCCTGGGTCTCAGTCTGCCATTGTTCATTTTGGAGTATCTTCACTGAAATCAATTTGGTAAACCAATGATTCGTGTATTATTTAGAATTCAAAAAAGTAAAAATCTAGTCCTGGGGATCCTTAAATGCATACGACTATTGGAGTGCTTCTAAAAAGCTTTTATGTTTTTCCTGTGATTCTAAGTAAAACTCTGAGTCTGCATAGGTAAATGCCTGCTAGCTTGCTCTGCACTTCAACTTGTTTGTTAGGCATCCTGTGGGTTCACTCATTTTCAGTAACACTGCTAACATAACATTAACCACTACTGGGGTTTCCTTTTCTGAGATTTTTTTTTTTTTTTTAGTATTACAGTCTTTGAAAAACAACTTCTGTATGGTTATAGATGCTTGGTTTGAAACAAAGATCAAGTACTTTATCCACCAGTACTTCAGAAGACTTGGCTTCTATGAAGGTTTTCCTTTCTCCTTTCCTAGCATTTTGAAGTTGCTAGATTTAAAACTCCTTTGAGAATCAGTAGTGCAGGCTAAAGAGAGAAAAGGAGTTACTGAGTAGGGGGGGAAAGTCTTTGCTTTTTGCAGAAGGGTGAGACCATGGCAATTGGCTAGGCTTGCGCTAAGAGCTTTTTGATGTAGGAGTGATGTTGGAGGCGTGAGATGCCAATCACAAAGTGAGTGAACTTCAGAAGAATACGAAACAGATAACAGGCAAAAATGGCCTTTCAAGAGGGTGACTGCAGAGTGATCAGAATCTCAGCTGAGAATACAAGGAGAGTTTCCCAAATGAGGGATGCTTTTTTGGCTGCTTAGCAAAGGCCGGAGGCAGCCAACCCCAGGTGCCTAATGGGGACATTTTCTCTATGTACAGTTATGCCTTTCACAGAGTGTATTTAACAGAAGTCTGCTGTGCCTTTCAGTCTTTGAAACAAAAGTTTTTCCTTTGTTGATGATTTTCCTTTGCTTTTTATCTTTGCAGTATTGCATGTAACAGGAGGAAGTGTATGTCTTGATTGTAAGGAAAAAAAAAGTCATGTTGGTCTGAAATTCTCTATTCAATCACTCACTGATCAGTTCATTGATCAATATTCTTGTCGTATAATAGGAAACTGCACCATTAACGAAGTAGCATGTTAAAGGAGGACACTGATTTCATTCAGTTGAAGGGGGGCTTTCCTCTACTTCAACAAAATGAGGACGTTATCTCTCAGTTCTTCAGAGGAAAAAAAATTTAATATTTTCAAGTAGGAAGACAGCCTCTAGAAAAGAGAAAAACAGTATGATTGTTGAAAGCTGAAATTAGAAGTCTCAATTTTGTTCCTAACCTACAGTTAAGAGGAAGACAAATTATGCTTTATTGCTTTCCACAACAGAATTTTAAGAATTAAAGATATGCCAGTTGGAACAAAGACAGGAAGCAAAATACTTAAGAAACTGGGGTAAATCGCAGCTACAGTCTCCGTTCATCACCACTGCATTTCTGTACATAATGTCCTTTTCATTTTAAGTTCATTGCTAGGTAATGTTGAGAATGAGTTAAGTTCGTGTTCTCCAATTGAGTTTAGCAATGAATAGTGAGATGGACTTGCCATCATCGAAACACAGTTGCCTGTTTCTGATATACATTCAGGGCTGTTGGAAGGGGATGAGAAGTTAATCTGATAAGAGGAAGTGCACGTTTACTTGGGTTTTTTACTTGCTTTTTCATCTTATTTGCCAGAAATGCTACAGTGATCTGTAGTCAATAAATTCAGATTTCAGTTTTTCCCTTCATCTTACCTATGTATCATTTATTTTTATGACAGTGTACTTATACTCGGGGAGTGATGAATCATTAAAAAGAACAGGCAAAGCATAATATCAAATGGCCTTAATTTTGTGTCAAATTAATAGAACTAAAGTTCTTCTTCAGACTGGAGATTTGCAGGTTTTTTTTTCTTAATTTCTATTGTACTGACTAAGCAGTTCATTTATTTGTTTTATTCTAACCGTAAATTGAACAACACTGCCTTTGGCCCTTGTCTACTTTCTACTTAGACCTGTTGATCTAAGTGCCTAAATGAATGGGAGCTGCTTGTGGGAAAGCTTGAGACTGTAACAGCAGGTACTCAGCTGCTCATGACCAGCCTTCAGTGAGTCTGAAATTATTTTTATTGCTTGCACTGTTATACGTACTGCTCATGTGTGATTTGTGTTGTGTTCTTAATTTTAATGAGGAAGAGATGCAAAGTATTAATGCATTTCCTGTCGTGTTTCAGGTAGACACATGATTAAAACTCTATAATCAAGAAATATTTTTTCATGTTCTGAGAGTGCTTGTCCTGCTGCTCAGGACCTATTTTTAATTAAAAATCTGAGCTCTGGCACATATGCAAATATTGTTATGTCAACAGTAGTAGCCATGAAAACATAAAAGACTAATCAACAGCCTCAAAAGAGCAGAAGGGGGAAGCAGTGGGATATCTTACACCTTCCTTAACTTCATGAAATGAATTGTAATGGACACAGTGTGGCATGAGCTCTTCACAAGGTTAGCCCTGCCTTGGTAATTTACTGGCTGGACAGGGGAAAAACGGTGTGGCAGAAGTGGAGAACTTTAATGGGGAATAATATAAGTCAGATGTGGCTTTTCATTTAAGAGTAGTTCAGAACTAAAAAATAAGTATTTGTTTACTTTAAAAACATGCGAAAATAACACAAAATGCAAAATAAGAGTATAACAAATTCCTCTATAAATTGTGCTCTACTTAATACTGCAATCTCTTGTTCCCATGGGGGAGAGTAGATAAGAAGTTCTTGCTTTCTTACCTTCTGTTGTAAGCAGGATTAATATAAGAAACCCAAGCTTATAGTGCAAGAGTAATGAACTTTATGTGAAAAATCAAGGAGAAGCTCTCCACAGCTTGAACGTTTCTGATGATCAGATCTCACTGCACCCAAACTCTGGTATCTGCAGAACCTGCTATGCCATGTGGTAAAGCAGAGTCTCAGCACAGTCTTGACACACCACTGACCATTAGGCAAGTGTGGTTTTTTGTCAGCTGAGACACAGGTTTGTTAGGCATTCTTCCTTTCTTTGTAGTTGTGGTTATTTATTTGTATTCCTTTATTTATACTTTCTTGTTATTCGTTCTTTCTGCAGAATGTGATTTTACAAAATAGATTGTCAGTGGTCAGTGGATAATACCAAGCCATTGCATATGGGGGAATGCTTAATTTCTGCAGTTCTGCTGTAGCTGTATGGACTCCAGCTATTGTCCTTGGAAGGGGAGCCAAATGGAAGTGAAGTTGTCATGGCTATATTGTGTAGAAATGCTTCTCATTTCAAATTAGGTGCCAGACTGAGTCTTTGGGGGAGGCATCGCAGCTGTGATATATAAAGATGCAGAATGCCTGGCTGAAAGCTTTGTCTCTTCCTTTGCCCCTCTCTGGTGTATAGTACAGTTTAAAAGAAAGCTAAAATAATTGTACAATTGAAAAAATGAGCTGGTATGTATCATCTGAGAGATATTAAAAGGTATTAGAGGTGAACACAGCATAGGGGAAAATCTCTTAGTTTTTATTTCCTTATGTTTTAATGGCCTAGTGAATATACATACTTATGAATATATGAGCTTTTATAGGCAACTCAGAAAATGTGCAGTTTTCTATATGGTTATTTTCTTGCACGAGATTATGTTAGCAGATGTTGGTACTTAACCATTTTTTAAGTCCTTCCGCCTCCTATTCTTTCCATGTATAGAGATAAGCTCTCTTACTCATTCTCAGTTCAGATATGCTCCCCGTTTAGCAAAACAGATGTTCTCTTTAAATAGGCTCCAGGTAATATGGACATCTCAGCCTTTCCTTAATGAATCCATCGTAAACAAATTACATATGCATAAAAGCAGCCTAAGTCCTTCAAGGACATACTCATTAGCTGTGTCATTTTGTATTCACTCTTTGGAATAAATATGGCCCTGTGGCTGTTTGAGGCATTTAGAGTCACTGATTCTATTAGAATTTGAAATATATTAACTATATATTGCTACATATACAGGAACAAAAAGAGACAAGATAGTTGTTCACCAAGGTATAAAATAAGTCCTCTTACATTCCACAGCCCTGTATCCTTTTCACATACATAAAATAATAAGACTAGGATCTGATCAATCATCTCTAATATTCCTAATTTATTCACAGTGATGTAAAGTAGCTAACTGGACTTTCCTTATTTATAATGAAGTGACAGGAAGTATTTTTAGCTACAGTAATTCACAAATACAAACATTGTAAGTTGTGGGAGATTTTTATTTCTGTCAGTGTAGGTAGAGGATATTTTTAATATATGGCATAAAGTAACATAGCTTGGGATAAAGCATGTTCAAAGGGATGTCTGATATTCAGAAAACATTTAGTGAGATCCATCAACACCAGAAAAGCTTTAAAGTGCTGGAGCTTTTATATTAAAAAAAAAAAATCTTAGAGATCTTAATCCAAGTTTTATGTAAATTAGGCAAAAGATGTAGTATGAGTTATGAGTTACAGTGATCTTCAGTAAAGAGATATTGGGTTATCCTCAGCTGTCCAAGCTTTGTCACACAAGCCTGTCTAGTTAATCAGCTGTGCCATTTTGAGTTCCACTTCTTACCCTGTGTTTTACAATGCACTGACTTGCACTGTTACAAATGAGGAAAGTGTAGTTACAAACAATTTCACCATTGTTGATGTGAACCCTGGTACTGTTGAAATAAATGAGAAGCTTTCCCTTGGTGCTAGTGCCAAGCGATGGAAAACTACATGGGATATTTCATTATTTCAGAAGACACTTGGGATCATCATGCAATCACTCTTTGTTTCCCTTTCTCCTTTATCTGCTGACAACATTCAACCTTATTTAGTTAGCTGGGTTTTGGTCGTCTTTCTTGTGATATCAGGATCTGCTTTAAAAACAATCACTCACGCTTCTCTTAGGGTCTAGGGAAGAGCAAACAGCCAACTACATGTACTTCAGCTCTAGGCAATCTCCTCTGATTTTTTTTTTTTCATAATATCAAGGCTATGGCTCCAAACAAAGGCCTAGCTTCTCGTGTCTTTACTTTGACCTAGCTGAAATACTTATTTTGGTGGCACTGCTCAAAGAGTAACCACAGTAGTTTGTACATTGGTCGTGACACATCACCCAAAGAAGGTAGCAAAACACCTTTCCTGTTACCATTCAAGTTCAATAGGTGTTCGTAATTTGTAAGAGCTGTGTGGAGGAATATCAGAATGAGGGTGAGCCCCTATGGCTTCCATAGCTCAGAGGGATTATTTTGACCTGTCTTTGCCTCCAAGTGAAAAGGGGTTCACTAAACCTTTGTAGAGGAAGGTTTACCCAGTAGACCATAGTGACTGATCCACGAGAAATAAAGTTGGGTTGTGTATTGGAAGCTGTTATGTGTGAATGGGGAATGTAGCAATTGTAGATTCATAATGTTTGATTGTAAATTATGTTTGAGTGCTCATTAAGGCACAAGAGCATGCATTTCATTAAAAAACACAAGGATTTAATACAGGTAAAAAGTCATTATGACACTCAAGGGCATAATAAACTATAAGCAATGCAGCATTCCTTCGTAACAGTAAACTAATATATATTCTGTTTCAAGCTTTACCCTAATAAATAGGCCCCAATGCCAGACAATGCTCCAAACAACTGAGAAACAGAAGCACAGTATTTACAGATTGGCATTTCTCCTCTCTGTAATTTGGCCTGTACTCAATTTTTATTTAAGGCTGTTTTTTTTTTTTTATTGGAAGCTGGTCTGTGAAGAATTTGACAGTATTACTGCTATACTGATTTTGTAGAAGTCATGTAAGGCATTAATAATGTGACCAAAGCACTGTTCTGTTCCCCACAAAGGAAAAGAAAAATAGAGGAGGTTCTTCATCATTACAGTAAAATGTCAGTGTTATAAAACAGATTACACAGTCAGATTGCAAATACATATCTAAGCAGTTTTTTGGACCTTTGTTCCTGTTGTACTATATGTGTGTTAGAAGCCTCTTTTAAGAACAAGTGCATCTTTCCACTTCCAATACAGTTGCTCACCACATTCCTCTCATGTTCTCTGGGAAATCATTTCATGTCTGCACTGCCGACTCCATTGTGCAGAGCTCTCAAATTATTCTGAAAATCTGTGCAGTTGTATCACTGCAGTGCTCCATGGAACTTCTCAAAAAGGCTAATTATCCTATGTCAAGCATGTTACTAGTGCAGTGGTGCTAATTACTTTTTTTTCTCTATTTGTTCAGCTAATGAACTTAATTATGTTCAAATTAGGCCAATTGTTTTCTACCTGTTCTTAGCTTGAAGCTTACTGCTGCTTTGTCAATTCTAATGAAGAGACTTCCTTATTTTTTCCAAATATATTAATTGTATCATTTAAACATGTTAGCTCTCTGAGAGCTGGTGGGGCTGCCAAAGACTAAGGGAACAGTACAGGTTCACCACAGCCCCTAGAAAAATAATGGAGCAGGTCCTCTAGGAGCATGTGAAGTAGAAGGATGTGATGGGGAATTTTCAGCATGACTTGGCCGAGGATGAACCATCCTGCTTGGGCTGGAATTCAGGAGAAACATCAACAAAATGAAGAGGCTGAGGGGAGGCCACTGAGACAGCAGGGTTGGAGCACTCACCCCACAAGGAGAGTCTGTGGGGCCACGGCTGGTTCCATGGGAGCAGAGATGGCTTCAGCACCTGCCTACACCCTGGTACATACGGAAGTGGATCACAGGGATGAGGATGGGTTCTTCTCTGTGATGCCTAGTGAGAGAGCAAGAGATACTGGTCGAAACAGGACGGGTTCAGGCTGGATTTAAGAAAAAGTCTTTTCCCCACAAGGACAACCAGGAAGCAGGGCTGGAGCACAGAGAGATGGTGCCATCTCCCTCCTTGGAGAATTTCCAGACCCGTGGGATAAAGCCCTGAACAATGTGGTCCGACCCCGTGGTTGAGCCTGCTCTGGGCAGGGGTTTGGACTAGGGACCTCCCAAGGTCCCTGCTGGCCTGAGGTACTGTCTCCTCCATGGCATTTCCTTACTCTGAGCAGAAGTGGAGAGTGCCAACATGGCAAAGTTGAGCCAACATTGCTCTAATACCTTGAAGTCTGGAGCAATACATGTTGGCTGCTGCCAGTGTGCTGAAAACCCCTGTGTAGACAGATCACCCTTCCAGAGAAGACCATCTGTTGATTGTGGTTTTTTCCTTTGGAGAAGTAGAATAAATTCCGTTTCCACCTAGGACAGTGCCACTAAAAAAAAAATGCTCTCTAGTGTAGCCAGTGTACTTTCCGCAGGGGTTATACTACACTGTTGAGAATAAATTTGTAAGTACCCACTTTCAATTTAGGAGCCTTCTTCAGACTTGTCAATTTTGAAGAAAAAAACCTACTTGATATCCACATGGCGTACATGGAATCTTCTAACACAAGAGAAAATATGGAAGCACAAATAGCTCAAATAATTTATCCAAGATCATACAGTCTATATCATAGCTAGGAAATTGATCCATTTCTATTTGCTCCTGACCTTATGACCTAGACATGAGACTGTTTTTCTTCGGTTGTTAGCCACTGAGTATAGAATGATTAAAAACTTTGGAGTGCTGAAATGAAAGTCCTTTACTTTCTATTGCCAAGAACTTTTAGCGTCCTTTCAACATTTTCTGTAGGTCAGGAATTTTCATGCTGTGATGGAGGGGGAAAATGGAAGGGGAAAAAAGAAATAAATAAAATGACAGCTTTTTTCAGTTGAATCAAACTGAAGATTTGTCTAATTCTTTGTAATAGAGTATGCTTTTTCTGGTTTTGACTGCCAAATTGTAAGAAGTGCTGCACTTTTTCCCATGCAAAGTATGCACCGAAAAGCGCTGCTGAGCTCAGGTCACCTTGTGGGACCAGAGTTAGGGACGGGAATATCAGAAGGAAACGTGAAGCAGCTTTTATTGCTGCATTCCATCTTATTCTTAGCTTGGTCCAGTCCACTGTCACTGGTGCATTACACAGGCACAGAATGGATGATTTTTGGAGTTTGAGGGCAAAATGATGCCTTGGTATGTCATCATTTGGATTCCTCTACAAACATCACACTTCGGAGGAAAAGAAATGTATATTTTTCCTCTCCCATAGAGTTTCTTTGTTCCGCTGGCATGTTCCTTGCTACCCAAAGATCAAGCTAGAGCACCATAAATCCCATACGTTTTGAAGATCTGCCTTCAGCAAAAGAAAGCAATAGATACTAAGATATTAATCTTAACTGTGGACTTTGCCTGCTTTCCATGGACTTTCATTTTAGTTAAAATTTAAATACCTCGGACAGAGAAATCCTATGCAGATGCAAAATATTTATTTTTATTAAGTCTACAAAACTCTTAGTAAGCATAGATGATGCAAGCTTTGTGGTTTACATTCTTTTACCTTGTCGTAGTTCAGCCCCGATCGGACCAGACTACGCAGTCTCTCTCTCACTCCCCCCACCTTCCGAGAGAACAGGGAGAGAAAATATAAGGAAAAACGGCTCGAGGTTTGAGATAAGGACAGGGAGAAATCCTTAAAGTTACCGTCACGGGCAAAACAGACTCAACTTGGGGAAAACTATTCATTTATTACTACAAACAGCAGGATAATGAGACAGAGAACAAGATAACCTCCATCCACCCCTCCCTCTTCCCAAGCTTAACATTATCTCTACCACCTTCCCTCCCCGAGCGGCACAGGGGGGAAGAGGGAATGGGGGTTGCAGTCAGTTCATCACACGTTGTTTTACGCCGCTGCTTCATGGTCGGGGGAAGAACTCCTCACATTCCTCCCCTGCTCCAGCGTGGGGTCCCTCCCACGGGCCACAGTCCTTTGTGGAACTGCTCCGGCGTGGGTGATCTCTTCCACGGAGTTCAGTCTCTCCAGAACAGCTGTCCCAGCAGGCCCTCCACGGGCCACAGCTGCCTTCAGGCATCCACCTCCCCCGGTGCAGGGTCCTTCACGGGCTCCAAGTGGATCTCTGCTCCTCCGTGGACCTCCATGGGCTGCAGGGGGACAACCTGCTCCACCATGGTCGTCACCACAGGCTGCAGGGGAATCTTGGCCAGGAGCCGCATTACTCCTCCCCCTCCTTCTGAACTGACCTTGGTGTCTGCAGCCGTTCCTCACAACAGGCTGGTAGGTGTCTCTCAGGATCTTTTTTACATCTCATTCACTTCTCATCTCCTCTCCACTTCTTGCAGCCGGGCTGGACCAAGTCGGGCCCAATCGGCTGCCTGGCAAGAGGCCAGAGGGTGAGGCCTGCAAGGCCCATGAGGCCTGCGCCTTCCCCTCTGCGCCTCTGCCTCCGCTCAGCTTCTTCACATCTTCTCTCCTCTCTCTCTTTTTTTTTCTGCTTTCCCATTCTTAAATACGTTATCGCAGAGGCGTTATCACGAGACATTCTGCTACCAATCGGCTCGGCCTTGGCCAGCAGTGGGTCCGCCCTAGGCCTGGCCAAGTCCCCTGAACAAAGGGGAGCGACTTCTAGCAGTTTCCTACAGAAGCTACCACCTTAGGCCCCCCTTTACTAACAAAACCACGACATACCTCCATTTAGCTTAAATTTGTCATTTTTTGTAAACGATTTTTTAGTATCATGGGATACCTCTTTCATCACAATATTTTCAGTAACATCAACAAAAACTCTGAATGTCAAGCTCTCTACAAAGTATGAAGGACTACTCTGCAGGGAAAACATCAGTTCTACTGTATTTCACCTATGAAATATGTTACTTGCAAATCCCTGAATCTATTGTAATATAAGAAGCTGAGTGATTTATCACCTTCGGCATGGCCATAGTTCGAGAAATAAAATGACTGTGATCACTTACTGCTTTTATGAAATGCAGTGCATTTCCCATGTAGTGCCGGAAAAGGTTACCCGAGTGAAGGGTATGTGTCCACATCAGCTCCTGACAGATAATCTTTTGCCACAGTAGATTAAGTGGGTGAACCAGATCTAATGTGTCCTGACTTTTACCTTTGATGTTTTTCCAGTTTTAATGGTTCTGCATAGATAGAGTTCTGCATGGGTAAACAGAATTTTCCAAGGCCTGTAACCTTATAAGTGACTATTTTTAAGATTTGCACCATCTATTCATGGGCATTTGAAAATAATGGAAATATTATTTGAATAAGTATAGTGAATGTGAAATATACAGCATAGAATTATGCCACATTGCAGGTACACCATTCGCAGTCAAGTCAACACGCTTAACACACAGTTATTATACTAGGTGAACAGTGTGTAAGAGAGAGAACGAATGAATATGGAATGTGATATATTATCTGTAATATTCAATAATGATTGGAGTAGCTGAATAGTACTTTAGATGTTGTACTTAAGATCCTGACCTGAGTTAGTAAGTAGATAGAGTTGAGTCCCCTTTGATGTTGTGTACTTCCGTGTTTCCAGAATTTCATGCAGCGGTTCTTCTTTGGCTGCATGTTTTGGACAAACCAGTCAAGCTGTGCTCCTCTAGTTGACCTGAAATGAGTAAAATTTTCTTATGGTATGTTGTGCAAATAGGCTGACTGGTATGAAAAGCCCTTTGGTGGAAAGCATTGGAAACTCCAGACTAAACTTCCTATGATTTATCCTTACTGTAGATCACAGTACGGCTGCATTGATGTCCTCTTTACCTGTTGTGAGAACTTGGCACAATTTTCTGTTTAAAAGTTTTGGTTTGGTTCAGATTTTGACTATACCTGTAATCTCAGTAGCATACACTGAAAATGCTTAAGGATACTGTTAAAATTTAACTCCTTAAAATATAATATCTATTCTCTCATTCTTGAACCAAAGTATCTCGTAATATCTCAGCTGCCAAGAGCAAATGAATCTGAACTGCAGATATTTGAAACCAAATAGTTCATGATGCCTAAATGAGCCTTGGGATAGTAGTTTTCTTGCTATGAGGTAAACTTAATAATAGCATAAATAGTTAAATGATTTTTAAGTTAAGTGCAAATTACTCAGAATGTGGGATGCAACAAGAAGAGTAGAGAAAAGCACTGAGATGATTTTTAAGAAGGAATAGAAAAAGACTATAGTATACTGAATTGTAAAGAGTATATGAGACCTGTTACTTTGTTTACACTGTCTCTTTAGTTCCCATGTGTACCTTTTCTGCAGAATCACTCTGTCTGCCTTTCTCTTGACATACGAATTGTCCTCATTTTTCACATACTAGATGCCTGAGGTCATGTTACAGTTTTTAACATGCTTCCATTTAGATTTTGAGCAAGGTACACAGACCAGTCCAGGTTCTGCTATCCTATTATGCTGTGTTTGGTTGTTTGGTTTTTTTTTTCAGTTTTGCTTCTTTTTGTTATTTTTCTGTTGTTGGTTTCAGTTTCCTGTGGGGTTGTTTTATCATTCCACTGGCACAGCCCTTTGTGCTTGTTTAGAATTGTCTTTGGACCGATTACTTTATAACAGCTCAGAATGAGAGTCATATTTTCATTCCTAGAACAAGAAATAATTTCTGTCTGGCAAAGAATTTCTAGAGCTGACTTAGAACTTAAGTATCACTATTTACATTGTTAATTAGTTTTGTGCACGTTTTTCTATAGGTGCCAAGTAGACTATAGATATTGCCCTCTGAATCACATTGTTCTCAATTACTTCTTCATATAGGCTGGAATTTTCCTTCTAGCCTAAAAGTATTCCAATATACTATTTTTTACTGTATCTGTTTTCTTCAGTTTGTTGATCACTAGACTAATTCTAATTGAAAGCTGTACTTCGAGCTGCTAAAATCTGCAATGCTGGTCTCTAGGCAAAACACAGACATCAAATCAAAATCTTATTTATACTTCATTTATAAACAACTCTGCCACATTTATTCAGTGCAAGTAGTAACTAAGAGTAAGAGTAGCTTAATGGTTCTCCTTGAAAAGGCATTGTGCAGCCCATGTAAGGGGAGCTTATTTGGACCATAAATTAGAACTGTCTGGTTGGAAATATGGTTGGAAAAGCTGTCACTTGATCACTAGTTGCCCTTATGTTCTTCACATCTGCTCTGTTCCATGACCCTGACATTTTCTCATATTTTCTTGTTGAACAGAAATAATTCAGTTTCCTAGAACTGACCTGTAGAAAACTGACACAACACAATTCAGCTAATCACTGACTCAACAACCTGAGTCATATCAGAAAGTCAGTGCCCTGCCAAATCTGTTGTAGAAACCCCTGAGGAGCTGACATAATGAATCAGCCCTGCCTAGTGAGGTTTGCTGTGTTTTGGGGTTGTGGGGTTTTTTTTGTTTTTTTTCTGTTTGTTTTTTTTTTTTTTGTCTAAATGCTAAGCATCTGCCTGTTCTTCTGCTTTCCTCTTTTTCTCTGGCAATTAAAAACGAATGGGATATGTGTGTCAAGCATGCATGGCACTGTTACTTCACTTCAGGAACTCTGAGGTTACCACTTGACCAACAGAAATGTCAGCATGAATCAACATAACGTCGTACAGAGATTACAGCTAGCTGCTCTGCACTTACTGCGCATTGCGTATTGCTTTGGGTTTTGCCTGCTTGACATGGAAGATTTGTAACAACTCATCAGAAGAGAAGTTTCAAATAATTTTATTTTAAAAATCTATCAAAAAAATTGACAAAAGATATGGCCAAAGAGGATAGAAAAAAGTAATAAAATAATTCTTATGTTCTTGTTATATCACTTTTATTTTCCATTATTATGTCTTCAGAGATGGAGAATCATTATTAATAATTTATCATGTCATCAGTTATTAGGGTGGCATATGTCATCAGTGTTCTCAGACTCCAGTTTCTGCATGTTTTTGCTTTTCCTAAAGTGAACTGACTCATCAGGGTCAATATGATGACTTAATTGTCAGTGATCTTGTGCACAAAATACAGAAAGGATGATTTGCTATGGAAATCTTTAAGATAAGATTAAGGCTTTGCAATTCTGAAGCTAAAAGGCAGTTACATAGATACAGAGAGAAGGGTTTTTTTATGAGTGTTTCCATTTAGAACACTAGTAGAGCAAACTGCAAAAGGAAAACAAGATCTTTTTTGAAACTGAGGTGACACTAGTCTTTCAAGCTTCTCATAAAAAAAAAAATGTAAAGGAACTAATCCAGAATAGCCTGTCTTTATTATTCAGTTTATTCTTTAATGGAAAAGCCTCATTTCAAATCTCTCCTTGTGATACTTTCACAAGCCAACTAAGTAACGTTGTTTAGTAGGAAACTCTTTTGTTGGTTATTGAAGCTATCCACCTCTGTGTTAATAATTAAACAATTACTAGACAGGAATTTATAAGGTAAGCCTCTCAAAACTTACTAATAACTTTCTACATACCTATTGTACTTCTTGCCTGCTAAATGAGTCCTATACTTGAGAAATAATTTCTTAAAACTTTTTATCTACAATTCCACATTCCCTTCAATAGCTTCTTATTTCAGAAGCACATTTGTTTTTGAGCAGAAACTGTTGGGTTAAAAAAAAATGTCTGGTCATCTCTATGCTGGAGCATCTCTGCATCCCTAAATTCTCTGTGATGAATCTTGATAGATTTATTCTGATGGCAGGAGACATCAACATTAGCAGTAATTCTCACTCACATATGTAGGCCTAGAAACAAGGATGCATTTAAAAATATAAATAATACAGCTAAATACGTTTGTTACTGGAACATCCTTGCTTTGCCTCCCAGTCCCGTTAAACTTGCCTTCAGACTCTAGACTATCATAATTTACTGCTTTCTTGCAGTTTGAGGGGTGGATGGAGGCATTCATCTCTAAACTTGTAATTTTAAGGGAAATTAAGTTTTACTGGTACTTCCACCAAAATTATGCAGCTTTAGTTACAGTTTGCCATCTGCAATTAGATTAATCTTCTCCAAACTAATGAAGTGTAATTTGTAAATGAACTGTTTGTTTCTCTGGAAGGATCACCCCAGTCGTCTGGCTGTCAAGTCTCCTCCAAATGGATGCATTGTTAATCAGGGATGTCAAAGTCTAGCCTTTTCAAATTAGATCAGCTTTCTGGGGTTGTCACTTGGCTTGGCTCTTTGACAAAGACTGGGGAGGGCAGGAGTGGCTTCTGTTTCTCTTTTTCCTCAAAGCCACAGCAAAGCAGAGGTACGTGCTACTCTATGTCTTCCATCAATCATCCAACTGTGTAAAAAGGGTCTTAGCGATCAGATCTCCTTACACAACATTTTTCTGTTACACATTCATTGTGCTGTGGTATGACAGAGGCTAAGAACAATTCCTTTATGATTATAGAAAATAATATGAAAATTGCACAGTATACTTTGTGCAGTGATGATAACATAGTACAGAGCCCTGGAACTGGTTAGCCCTGAGGAGGTTTAAATTACCCTTTTTTTTAGTCATATCTTTCTCCTGTTAGTGGCTTCTGATTACAGAAATCTCAGGTTTTAATGGTTCTTTCAGCTTTCATATAATGCATCCTCATTCTCAGAAAACATTCCTCTCACAGCCTCTGATACGCTTCTCTATCCATGTATTTTGGGTGCTGGGTTTGCAGAAGGAAGGAAGCTGGGTTATTTTACATAACAGCAGCAGCAGCTGATCTTGTTCTGAACTCACAGACGTTCTGATAGTAAAGCTGAGCTGGTTTGTAAGCTTTCAATAGCATTTATCTAAAAGGTTGCGCTGAGCTAACAGTTGTGCTTTGTGGCAAATGCATGCAGAATTCATAGGTCAGGATAGCAAAACTAATATTCGCACCACATTAGTTATGTCAGTTCCTTATGTCTTATTTTTCTCAAGCTTCTAAACTTTGAGAACAAAATGCTTTACTGCCACCTCTGTTGTTTATATCCCAATTTGTGACAGAGTAGCATTGCAGACTTCTGGATTTGAATAAATACAGAAATTTCTCAAAAGAAGTCCAAGATTTGTAATGTTTTTTAAGGCTCAGAAGCAGTTTGGGATTACTTATTATTTCCAGTTCCAGTAGCTTTGAATTGCTTACACTTGGCCGTTTTACTCACAGAGAAGGGTGCCTTTGAAGGCAGACATAGCAGGTCAATAAGAAAAAAGAATGCAGCAACAGCTGAGATATCAGTATTTGAAATATTGGCCCTATATATCTTTAAAATCTAAATGATACTGCTAACCAAAAGTCAGAAAAGAGTCATGAAAGTGATATGTCAGAAAACATAGAACTTACTAGTATATTTTCTCCCTTCTCCTTTATTAAATTGAAATGACACTTGCTTTCTCCTGTAATAATTTGAAAGAAACTAAACAAATTGTTTGTTTAATAGCTTTGTCTTTTTATTAGCTTCCTAATTACCCACAAATAAGTTATGGTATTCTCATCATTACCCTTCAATCTTTATATATATGTCCAGTGCATGTTTTTCTTGTGTACAAATTGTTTTAGTTTTATTTTGGCATAGTTGGTTTTTGGTTACCAAAGTCATATGTCACTGATTTCCCCCTCCCCCCCCACCTCCCCCAGCTTGTGATTAGATTATTTTAGCAGTTTCTACCAAGGAATGAACAGTAACTCTTAAAATCAAACCTGTATTTTAAATTGTGAGCAGTGTAGCTTACAGTTCTGTTGTGCTTGTTCATGCTAAAAGGGTTTGAGCACTCAGAAGTCTGGAGAAAGCAAACAAAAGTCGCTGCAAACATAGAATGATGGAATCATAGAACAGTTAGGTTGGAAAGGACCTTTAAAGGCCACCTAGTCCAACATCCCTGCAAGGCCAGGGACATCTCCAGCCATATTAGGTTACTCAGAGCCCCGTCCAACCTGGTCTTGAATGTTTCCAGGGCTGGGGCATCCAGTAGCTCTCTGGGCGACCTGTGCCAGTGTTTCACCACCCTCATTGTAAACATTTTTTTTTCCAAAAATCTAATCTAAATCTACCTCCCTGTATTTTAAAGCCATTACCCCTAGTGCTGTCACAACAGGCCCTACTGAAGAGTCTCTCCTTGTCTTTCCCGGAGGCTCCCTTGAGGTACTGGAAGGCCACTGTAAGGTCTCCCCGGAGCCTTCTCTTCTCCAGGCTGAACAGCCCCAGCTCTCTCAAGCCTGTCCTCATAAGAGAGGTGCTCCAGCCCTCTCATCATTTTTGTGGCCCTCCTCTGGACTCGGGTCAACAAGTCCACGTTCTAGTTTTGCATTTAAACAGGCATTAATGAAAAATGTTCCACTACTGTTCACTTTGCTCTGCATCCTGTGGCAGTTATACCACATTCCTCTGCAATGCCAGAACTGGACTTCACATTCTAGCAGAGCAAATTCAACTTTCCTGGTGGGCATCACACTTCAGATTTTGCAGCTGTGCTGCCAGTTGTGACTCTCATATCTCTGTCTGAAGTTCTGCTGATGTCAAGGTATCTTAAGAACCACCTTTGTCTGGATATGTGTACAATAACGTCTTCGACAGCAGATAGTTTTTCTGGCCCGGGATCAGATAAAGGCACTGTGTAAATTGGTGACTCTTTTTTTTTTTTCTTGCCATTCATCTCCAGTTTAGTTCAATGTCAAAGGGGATGCAGTAAGTTATCTCCCTTGTCCTCCTTTAACTGACCATGGCATAGCTTATTTCCTTCTTGTGCTCTTAAGAAACAAGGCTCTATCTTTTCCCAGTCCCCAGTTTGTCCTGTCTCCAGCCATCTTCATCTGCAAAGGACATTAGGCAGGCATTCCTTCTGTTCCCTGCTGGGTCCAAAACTTAAATAGTGTTTGTAAACAAAGTTAAATAACATTTGTACGATGGAGTGGGAAAAGGGTATTAAGCAAGAGCTGTGATATTAGCCTGCACAGCTAAAATTTATTAAGATCTCAATTCAGCACTGTTTTGCTAGACTGAGGTCACACCCAGGGGCCAGATGATGGGTAGAGGGATTTTCACAAGGGAGCACTTACTACAAATGAAGGAATAAGTGTGTTGACAATTAGAGACTTTCGGGGAATGTAAAAGCTCAGCCCCTGGAATTGGATTTAAATGTGACTGTTCTGTTTTCTGTGATTGATCAGGCTTGTGCAATGTCTCAGCTTTTCATTAATGTCACTGGCTAGATTCATGGGCTCTGCCACTTCAGCAGAGGGAAGGCTATTCAAATTCTTCTTCCATTCTCCTTTCGTTATTTCCCTGGAGTTCAGGGCTCAGTAGTCTAAGTGCACATCAACCTGCTGGAACTGAAACTTTTTCTGTCTCAATGAGCAGACTCTGAAAAAGCCCTGCTTATATGGATCATTTGTATTGCTATTTGCCATTGCTGTTTGTCTTACAAAAAGAAGAAAAATACATCACCCGCGTTAGACCTGGCATCCTGTAGGATACTATTTCTCATGCCTGTTCAGACAGGTATCCCTATCATATGTTTATCCTGTAACCATTCGTGATATCCTTGGTGCACATGTCTCTTTCAAATACATATAAATGGTCTTTAGATAGCTAGCTTAGGTCAAGGGTGATCTTCAGTTATGGAAGAGACTATGAGTCATTTATTTCCCCATAAGCCAAAGGATTATCATGCTTACTGGACCATTGAAGGCCTTTCAGAATTTATTGCCAGAGCTTCCCTTGGGTCTTATGAAAACTTTAATCATGACAGCATCTTAAAAACAAAACAAGTGAACAAAAAAAAACCCAACCCAGTAACAAAAACGTTAGAAAAGTAGCACTTGACTTATTTTCTTCATAAAGTTTCAGGAAGTCAGCTGGATAAAACTGGAGGAAAATTAAACTGTTTTGCTTACTACTAGTATGGGTATGTATAGTCAAATATTTCTTATGTTTGTGACATTTGAAGTGCAAATAATACACCACTGTCTTTTCTAACACAACATGAAACCTTCTTCTAAGGAATTTTTTCTTACAGTATTGCTTTTAGAAAAAGTACAGCTTATTTAGGCACCACATGGTGCTTGGCTGAGTGAAATTGAACAAAAGGAAATGGCGTGTTATGAACACCAGAAAGAGCGTTTAAGAAGTGATACATCCACTTATTCTTTCTCCCTTTTTTTTCTGTAGACCACCTATTTCCAGCAGCTGTTCCTTGCTTTGTGCTGTTTCTCTGGCTGCTAAGGAAAGCTGGCAGCTGTCCTGCTAGCTACCTGATTCTTCGTTAGCCAGTTGGACACTGTCGATGAAAGCAGCAGATTTGAACACAGAAGCATACATTTTGACCTTCATGGTGTGCTTGGGCTCTACCCACCAACAATCTGGAAAAAACAATTCTCAATTCAAATTACCAGCTAAATGTGTTTTATTTTATTTGTATACGTATGCACACATACAGGCATACAATCTTGACAGGCCTTTTTTACTCCTTAGTATAATAAATGAGCAGATGGTTCAGTATGCACTTTTATGAATGTTGTAATTTGTAAAAGGATGGGTTAAAGATGTATTAAAAGGGAGAACACTCACAACTGCCTGTGCATGAAGTAGTTTCTTTTTGCTCTTATTTCTGTGGCTGACATTTTATTTAGATGATCTCGAAAGAACTTTAGTGAATTAGGAGGAAGCAAAAACAGCGGCAACACAAAACTTTAACTGAGGTCAGGTAATGAGGTCTGCAGTTGCAGTTGGCTTCCCCCGGTAATTTAGCAGAACAGTTTCCTCTTGGCCTTGGAAATCCTCGGGCTCAACTCACAAACTTTCACTTGAGCACTCACAATATCTGCGATCTAACTGATAAATTAAAAATGACAGAAGATGCGAAATGAAGGATGAGTTGGCTATTCTGAGTTCAGCACTAAAGGACGGTAGCTTGGATGATTCACCTTCAAGGACCAAAGGCAGAAACAGCATCCCTTTAGATGATGAAAGCTGAGTGCTCTCCCAGAAGGGATTTGCAACCCAGTGTGAATTTAAGGGATATAGCATCCAAGACTTTACTTCCACTGAACCAAGAGGGTCAGTGCCGAGCAGTTGGGAAGAGCCTCCTGCCAGCAGGGGTCTGGCAGGCAGCCGGCAGAGGTGGCGGAGTGCAGGCGAAAGCACTCCTGGGGTCATCAAAGATGCACAGCACGTTGTGCTGCCAGTTACACCATATATTGATGTTACTGTGCACCAAAACAGAAATTAACTGTATTTTCAGCAATAAAGCAACAAATGGTTACTTTGCTTCTTTTTTTGGCAGTGTATGTTATCTACAAAAACGCAAATAGAGGAAATATGATTAGCCTTTGTTCATACCATTAGCCCAATTTGTTACGGTGCTTTAAATCCCCAAGGAATTATACCTGTTCTCTCCTTCTGTTGATCTGTAGAATATATCATACCCACTACTGCTGCAGTTGCATCTGCTGCTTTTTCATTTCCTTTTTTTTGGACTTCAGAGCTTGCCTCTTTTTTCAGACATTGAAAAATACTTAACATCTCTGTTTGAATATGGCATAATTTACCTTCTTTCTAGAGAGTGAAGAGGCAAAAATACCAAAATAAAACAATGTCTTCATCATTTTTTTGGGAAAAAAAAGCAGAATAAAAAAAAATATTCTTTCCTATAAAAATGAATTGAGAAAAGGTTATGATCAAATAAAGAAATGTTCAGAAACAGAATGTATTTTGCAGAGTGGAACTTTCATATTGTTCTCCAGCCAGGATGTGTATTATTTATGTAGTCATATGGAATTTGTCTTAGAAAAAAATTAAATTGGAAATTGAATTTCCCAGACCACACACTATATCATTATCCTACCTCACCTTAGTTTCACTGTGGTCATTTCAAATATTTTTATTTTTAGTGAAACAGAAGAGAAATGTTTTCTCAGTGTAAGGATGTGTATTTGCTGCCTATCAGTGCAGTATCAGAGGTTACAAATACTCTATAGAGTGCCAGGCTATTTGGTTGGCTTAAAAACTATGTTCATCAGCTGCTAGATGCAGTCTAGCAATACAGGAATGATGCTCAGCACAGATTCATTCATTCTCATCTAAGTGCATTTCCGCTGCACGACTCTGCTCTGCCATGCAACGCTGTCTCCAGTGCGAAAGGTATTTTAGTTATGCTAGATACCTCTGTACAACACAAAGAAAGTGGTACTTCAGATCTCTGCTGGATTTCATAAAATCATTCTATCTTTGGCCTTTCCCAGTTCAGAGGAAATGTACTGTAGGGGTGTGTGTGCATGAAAAGTCAGGTAGGGGTGAGATCGATGAATGGTTATTCTAGATGTGTCACTTTCTTTCATTTAAAAAAAATGTATTAGTAGCTATGGGCATGAATGTATGTGTGTATATATAGATAAATATGTTTAGGGTATGGTGTCCTTGGCTATAAATATGGTGTTAACAGCCATTGTCCAGCCATCTTTTATCCAAAGTTTTGTATAAGAACTCTATTGAGGGAGGGGGAAGGAGAGGATTGTTTTTCTTTTCACTTCTGGCCCAAGTGGCTGTCTAAAGACTAGTTGCAATCTAGCACAAATCGCATTCCATCAAATATAATTCATAACAAAAGTGTTGCAGGATGCACCATTTGAGTAATAAGTACTGAGGAAAAAAACAATTTCAGAACATGTATTTAATCTGCCATCCTTGTGGATAAAGAAAAATTACAAATAAGAAGGAAATTATTCAAAGATATGTACTTTCACTGTTTTATGAATAAATCATGGCACTGTCAATATTTTAAGGTGACAAGTGCTGTCTAAGGAAGATAAAATGGCCAAAAAGTTGAAATTACTACATAACCTTATTCCCTTACATAGATATAATTTTGGCTATTCTGAGTGCTAAGGAACTTAGGACAGAGGAATTATTGGCTAACAGCACCCAGAGCAAGTGGAAATACTTAAGTGTATGTGAAATCTTTTGTCAAATGCTTCAGAACCAACAATTGTGCAAATTGGATGGCATCTGAGAGATGGCGTCAGAGAGCATCTGAGATGCATCTCTGTTTTCAGTACCTGATACCAACTTTGAGAACTGATCACACAAAGTCTATTGAAAAAAATCTGTTCTGAAAAATAGAATGTGGGCCCAGTACCTCCAAAGGAATTTGGTTTTCATCTCAACAGAGCAGTGACATGACTCTGTAAGTCTTTTAAGAAGTGATTTATAATTCTTTCAGAGATAATTAACACATTCTGCATTTTAAAATGGTATAAAACAGAAGATTTGTTACCCCAAAGTGTGCAGAGCTGTTTTCTTTAAACACTGAAACCTGGGAACCATTGGCACTTATTATCAAGAAGACAGAGGAAGATGAAATGACAGAAGTGTCCATGTGGCTGCTGCTCCAGCGAAGGCACTCTTGTCTCAAAGCACAGACTCGTTTGACTTGTGCAAGGCTCTTCCTCTATAACCTGTGTTTCCATCCTTGCTGTTTAAAAGGAAAACAACAATAATAAGTGTCACCTTTGCTTTTTTTTTTTTTTTGCCACAGACCTAAAGTTGCTTTGTAAGAATGTTCAGTGTCATTATTCTTGTCACCCAGAGTAGAAACAGAGGCCCAGAGTAGCAAAAAACACTTGGGCATGATTAATGAGCAGAACTGAAAGGCAGTGTGTGTGATATGCAGACTTGGATTTGGCCACACTGCCTCTCAGCACATTGGCTAACCCTCTTTAATCAACAATAAAGTTGATTAAAGGTCTAGCACCCTCAGTGTACATTTTTTTTCCCAATTGGGCAGCATTCCTTCTACCTGTACATTGATGGATGTGCAAAATGAGGGACAGGGCAGTTGATTGCTCTTTTGGGTGGAAACTGCCTACTTTTTCCAATTCTTGCAGAGTAGAAATTAGTGCTGCTAGTTGAAAAGGATGGATGTGTCACTATAATAACTAATAATAAGTAATAAATAGTTATAAGGAATTGCATGATTATAATTAATTGCATACTGTATAATTACATAATACAAATGTGTTATGTATTATAACTATCTATCATATATAATGTTTATTATACAATTATAATTATTCTTAATTATAGTATTTCTGGTAATAGCTCTCCCTCAGCCTATGTAGTATATATGCTGCTCTATAATTCAGCAGTTTTATCATGGCTGTATACTCAATATAATTTTAATGCATTTTAAGGGCAATCAAAAGCTGAGATTTTTTACTTGAAAGTGACTTCTAAAGGACCAAATGTTACATTTCTCTTACATTCTGCAGAACTCTTCTGAAGGAAAGAAGTGTCCATAGACTTTAGGGGCCCCTGACAGCCAGTGCTTCAGCTCCCTTTGCTATCACTCTAACGCCAGCCATTCCCTCCTAATACAAATGAGTCAGTGGGCTACAATATATATACCTATTTGAGAGAAACGTGCAAGGACCTTTACAGTCTTCCCAAATTCAATAAATTCTCAGGAGAGAGAAGATGTCATTTAGGTGTCCAGACATAAATGTTTTTAAACTAATTCAACAAATTTTAATTGAGACTAAAATGTGCACTATCCGTGCTCCAAGAAGCTGTGAGATATTTAGCTGCACACAGATTTCCTTATTTTTCTGTAAATGTCTTCAGTGCCCAAGGTCTTCTGCTTCCAAATCTGTAAATATTTTTTTTTAAATATAGGTAGATATGTCTGCCTTTAAACAATTGCCAGATAATGTTATTTGTCTGCAAACAGCATCTTAGGATTCATCAGACACTTGTGCTTTGTATGGAGAGGACAAAATACCAAGGTAAAACTAGCAAGCTCAAGAAAGAAATCATGGTAGCCTGAGCACTGATACTTGAAGGCTGTCTTAGCACCAAGAGATCAATGCTAAAGCCAAATGCCAATTTTATAAGGAGAATTTAATCTCCCTTGGATCAAGACAGATTACTTTTGGCAGTGTTCTCCAATTTTAGCTGATAAGAGCATTTCTGAGTGGCAGGACTTCCTTGACTGGGGAAGTTAATTGGGCTGCTGCTTGGCTAGTGATAAATTAACTGATTATTGATAAATTTATTTGTGTCATGTCTCATAGGGTGAAGAAGGAAATCAGCATACAGGGAGACTAGTTATCCCCTCCCTTCGATTATATTGCTTTACAGTGTATTGTGTTACCTCCAACACTCTTTTGAAATATTCTTCTCTCAGATAAACCTACTCTGTTTCTAGCTAAAGATTGAAACAGGGAGGGATGAACGGCAAACACCAGTTTCTCCCTACAGCTTTGATAGAATGCCCACTTCTTTTTGTCTAAGAGGGCTGAATTTTTTTACACAAGAATTTCTTTTTTTTCATGAAGCCAATTTAATCCTGAGAAGTGCTGAACACCCTTCAAACCTTACTCATTTTCCAACATTTTGTGTACACTGATATCAATAGGACTTGTGGATGTTCAGCGCATTTTAGAATCAAATCCTTTATCCTTGTGATGAAGGGATGCTCTGCTTATTTCCATCTTCTGTGCTGCGTGCTATTTCTGCTGCAAAGCTGCTGTTGCAAGTGAATTCATTGTGGGTTTTCCTCACAGCAATCCAGGCCTAATGTTTATGGGTTTCTCTTTCTCTGGTCCCTGAGTTCTGTGGTACTGGGTCATGACATGGAAATGAAGTATCAGTTTCCCTGGCAATGGTAACCATAGGAAATCTTTAATTATTTCAGGAGGTGGGGGTTGTAGAAGAGATAGCATCTATCCTTTCTAAGCTGCTAAATCAAAGCTGGGAATGGAGCTACTGTGTTAAGTTCCAGGACAACTCAAGGTATAGATAGTTAGAGAGACAGATAGACGGACAGACAGACAGACAGACTGGCATGATAGACACTGTGACTTGGTAGTATGAAACGCCTCCAGCTAGCTGGACTTCTGATCCCTTCATCAGCCTGCCAGTGCTTTGGTTTCAGTTGACAGAGCAGCAACTGCCATATCCCCTCTTTTTCCAAGTATGGGAATGAGAGGATATTCTGCTCGTTTTTCATAGACAGTAGAAGTGTTTGTTCTGACACTCCATTAAGACTGGAACTCCAGTTTGGTTCAGTTTTGGATGCTTGTTTTGTCCTTCCTTCTCTTCATATCTTTCGGAAATCGAACATTTCAGTACTTCCACTATAAAGAAGCTCCTAAGCAAATAAAAGAAGTCAACATTTTCCTGAATGTAGTATTATAAGAGTTTATTTCATGCAGTTGGATAGCACCTATCATACCAAAAATAAATCGGGGGAAGGGGAGGACTTAACTCCCTTAATAATCAAACAGTCAGAGGCGTCAAGCGGTGCTCTGCAAGCAATCTACAGCCAAGGAATTGCATTATATTTCATTACTCCAAGGACTGTGAAGAGGGTCCATAGCACAGTGAGGATCATTCTGGTTTTGCGCTCATTAAAGTAAAACTTTGAGAAAACTTAATCAGGAGTGCAGAAAGTTCTTTACGTTTTTCACAGCATGGAGAAGTGCAGGTTATCGAAAGACAGCACTAACAATGATTTTGAATGAGGCTGCATGACAGCAGGGCTGGAGATGCTCTGTCAGGTATTCCCAACCCCACACTGGATGTGCTGCTTTCATCAGGTGATAGGAGAGCATTGGAACTGAACTTGCCAAATCGGCTACCACTTTGAAAACAAACTTCTTTCCACTGTGCTTTCTTAAATGGGAACACTATACTAGATTAGCTTGCTCCATTGTGTGAACTGCACACTGCTGCAGCAAATGTATATTGGGTGCTTTCTGAGCTCTCTCCAGGTTGTTAGATGCCCTTAACTAACCTGAGACTCATTTTGACTACCATACATTTTCTGCCTCTGAATCTATCAGATCATTACTTAACTCTCATTTTTCTAATGTCCCTGAAGTTTGTTTTGCCCTCTTGGACAGCTTTCTGTGACTTCTTATTATGTAAGTAGACACATTATTCTTACGATACAGTGCATATAGAGCAAATTATAGTAAGACTCAGATCTGAATTATCTAGGTCCATCTCAAAAAAGACTCAGAATATGCCCCTGGCTCTTCAGTTGTCTCTCTGTTACCTATGACAGTGAAATCCTGTCTCCACTAATCTCATATCAGCATGCCCTGCAGTGAGACTTAAGGGAGTCCGTCAGAAACAGATTCCTAGTTATGACTTCAGTGCCTGAAATAGTAATTGTGTGTCTGTAATTGTTTTTCCTCTTACATAAGAAGAATGAAAAATACATGTCATTTTTTGAGAAAACATGTAAAGATGTGGGGACTACGAAAAAGTAATTTTTCCTATTAAAGAAGTTATCCTTGTATTCTGAAGATATGAGAGGGATCTATACAGCATGTGTATGTACAAGTATATATATCCCATATGTATTTACCGTAGAAATGTATGTTCAAATTACTTTGACCTTCTATATTATGATTCCTTGGAAAAGGAATTTATTATGAAAACTAACTAATACTATTCCAGGATTGCATCCTTTCTCTGAGTTGCTGAGTTGAATTTGTAAATCACCATCAAAATTGATCATGGCAGGCATTTTAATTCTGACACCTTTCTCCTCGAATGTATTGTCTGGAGTACCTTTGGCTTAGTTTTTTGTAAAGGGGTCAATAACAGACTTTTCTCTCTCAAAGTGAAATGCATGAACAAAGGGGAAAGCCAGAGGAACAGAAGGCTAAAGTGTCATGAAGGAAATTGAAACGGGGAGATGAGATGAGATGAGGTCAAAAATTTAACAAGACAGATGAGCGGTGAGTTGATTTGTACTGCTAGAGAGCAATCACGTTGCACTCTTTTATTTTGGAAGGATTGTACTGCTTTTTCTGTTCTTGGTGCTGTGCCTGAGTAGGCGGTATGGACAAACTTTCATAGATTGTTTCAGCAGTGGCACACCACTACACTCTGCAAGTGCAGAAAGTCTTGAGCTTATTGAATACTCTCAGCTCTGTTTAGGCCAGAGGATTTACAGAGTGGCCATGACACACTTTAACAACTCACAAAGCTTTTACAGACAGAAGAAAGTCAAGGTAGAGCCTACTATTGGGTTTTTTTTAGAAGAATATAATTCAAAAATACAGGGCCTTAGCTATATAAAGATATTGTTAATACCTAGTGTTGATTGTAAATGCTTTACATGCTTATGCCAAGCTTTTTTCAAGTATGTATTTCAAACTCACATAAAATATATCATTTTTTCATTGAAAAGTTTAATTTTTTGTAATTATACTGGAGGGTGGGTGATTTCAGTACCATTTTCTGTTGAATTTTTGCCACTACTCTCAACATACTGCTTTTTTAGTCTATTTAACAATTTGCTTTCCTTATTCAAGATTGTTTCCTCTTGCTTTAAGAATTATAATAGCTGAAGTGGAAGGGCTGTTCATAAAAATCACCTTGGGTCTATGAGCATCTTTTAGAATGATGAGGTCTATGTGGGAATTGTAAGACATTTGAATTAAAGTTACAACTTACCTCTTAAAAACCTTTGTGTTATCTTGACAGTCAGATTTAAACAACATGCAGAATATATATGCAATTACGTGCTCCCTTGTTTTCCTTCCCATTTCATCACAATGGAAGGAATAAAAGGAATATTTAAAAAAAAAACCTCAACTTTTAACTCTGTTCATTAGGTGTGAATGAAATTAAGTAGTGCCTTTTTCCTCACTAGTTCATGCATTTTCTTGGTCTCAAGCCAATCTAATAACTGAAGTACAGGTAGCTTTTAGTTCATTGTGAAATAGTACATTCCTGATTCTTTCTGGTTTGAGTTTTGTGCTTGGAGGTTCAAGTAGCAAAAAAAAAAAAAAAAAGTGATTAGAAGGGAAAAAAATTAACATCAAACTCATACTCACATATTCCTCATGCCACTCCTTTATCATGATATTTACTTAGTTCCTCAGTTAGATAGCCATGGATATGTTGATCAAATATTTACCTACTGTTCTGGTTGCTCTAAGTCACCACTTACACCTGTCTCAAAAACAGACTAGCTTTTTTTGGAGCTGAGTTAAAGCTAGTTTGTTTGGTTTTTTTCCTAACTACCTTTGGAAGTGTAAGAGGGATGGCAAGAAAGAATCCATGAAAATAACAAAAGTACATCCATCAGCAGTTCCACTGGTGCAGGTTTCCATCTGTGACTGAAGTGAATAACTTTTACTTTTCAGCTTTATTTTTTGTTATCTTAAGCAAACTCAGGATGGTCTTTACATGAAGAAAAATCACATTATCTGTTTTCAGGATCTGTGAGCAGTTCAAGTCTGGAACATGGTTTGGAAATTTTTCTGTCTGATGTCATAAGTCATGAGAGATGTGTATTTTCCTCAGGAAAAAAAAAAAAAAAATTGAACCGAGGTCAAGTCTTCTCTGAAATATCTCAGTCTTACTTCTACTTACCTCTCAAAACAAATGCTCTTTCCTAGCTCCTTCAGATGCCCTATCTGAAAAGACAGAGAACCTCATCTACAGAGTAGTTGCTTTCTGAAGGTAGGAGGTAATAATCTCTCTTTCTTTCTTTTGTTTTCTTGGTTACGTAGTAAACAGCCAAACCAAGACCAGATCTTCTCACAGTCCCTGGTCTTCTTAAAATGCAACTTGGGGAATAAAACCAAGATCCCAGTAATCTGCTGCAGGGGAATCGTGAGGAGGATGCATTGTTAGTCTTCTCTCCATCACATCAGCAGAGATGTCAAGTTCTTGAAAGGCCACGGGGTGAACACAGCCAAAGCACCTTCATGACTAAGCGCAGCGAGTTAGCCAGAGAAATGTATGACTACCTACCTCTTTTGCTCATGGCACTGTATACTGAAACTTCTGCTCTTGGCAGTACCTGAAAACAAACGTATAGTTCTAAATAAGTTCATGGGAGCTGTGTACACACAATTACACAAAGACTTGGGTAGTTTTCTGAACTGGGGACAAATGTTCCTCTCTCCTGCTGTAGGGAAACTACATTTTGTAATGAAACTATTCTGAAGACTGAAAGGAGGAGGAAATATCTTCCTCTCTACCTTTGTGTTTATTTACCTTTTCCCTTTGGCTGTGTTTGACCATGGGACAGGCTCCTGTACCTGTCCCAGGGAAGAGTTACTGTCTACAGGAGGCAGAGTACCGAGTGATTCTGTAGGCAATACTTTGTGTTCTGCTTAATGATTATCTTTGCAATGTGTACAGTGTGTCATTCTCTCCAAGCAAGAAAAGCAATCATTTACATTTTAAATCAAACCCCGCAGGAGCCTTAACTATGGAATTATCACAGCAATACCCTGGGCTGTATATCAATAATGAGTCTGGCTTCTCTTTAATAATAAAACTGTGTCTGTCTCTAGCTCTGACCTTCATTTCACACATAAAAGTTACACTTTTGTAGCACCAATTATACCTATCTGTCTATCTATCTGTATCTATGCAAACTTCATTCTAATGACCTCATTAAATAAGGATTAATTTATATTAAATACATAACTAATTGGTAGGGATAAGGGCTGTTTCACCTTTAATCACTACTAATCCATCTTCAGCATGTATCAACACAGTGGCAAGAGAGTTTCAACTTGAGTTCTGCACTTTTATTCTTCCTTTCTCTTCTATGACTTTTTAAATGTGCATCACTAGCAATAGAGAACAGACTTTTTTCAAAGGCACTAAAGTGACCTCTTTCAAGAGGATCACCTGCCTACACAGCAGACTAACGTAACTGCAGTAAAGACGGCTGTGAAAGGGAAAGAATCTTACTGCCTTTAACAATTTACCCTGCTTCTTACATAAGACTAGTTTAAGTATTTCTTTTTCTGTGTTGTGTCTGCAACGTAGGTTTTCCAATAAGCCTCTAAGAATTCAAGTAGAAAATGTAGTGGCCTAAGGTGGGTACATATTTCTCTTGTTGGATATTGGGACTTCAGTTCCTAAACCAGGTTAGGCTTAGGGGACACTTAATGTTCACTTCCGCAACACCTGTGAGGGTTTAAGAACATATTCTTGAAACTCTTTCATTGTCTCTTCAGTTTTGAAACAGCTTCAAGTCAGTGAGCAACAGAGAGTTTTTTTCCTTTGTTCTTTGATGTCTTTAAAAATCCTTACTCAGCTATGTCCTGAGGAATGGCAGAAGCACTGAAAATGCTTCCTTTTGTCTCTTAAACACACCACAGATATTAAAAAGTCGCAGTATTTTGTTAACTTTTGGTATGTTAGACTTCACTAGCCTTTTTAGGTTGCTTTAAAAAATGTTTGTATCTACTTTCATGTTCTCTTGAGAGACTCTTACTTTGACACTGGATCAAAGACAACTTGTTTTGGAAAAGCACAATCAAAAGAAACACTCATATATGTTTGACTTTTAAGCTGCAGGATTTATTTTCTGATTTCTATTTGCACTCAAATATGTGCATATATTTTCATTAAAATAAGAGCGCTTTTTTCTTTTATCTTACACATAATCATAGAATGGTTCGGGTTGGAAGGGACCTTTAAAGGTCATCTAGTCCAACGCCTCTGCAGGGAGCAGGGGCATCTCCAACCAGATCAGGTTGCTCAGAGCCTTGTCCAACCTGGCCTTGAATGTTTCCAGGGAGAGGGCATCCACCACCTCCCTGGGCAACCTGGGCCAGTGCTTCACCACTCCCATTGTAAAAAATTTCTTCCTTATATCAAGTCTGAATCTGCCTCCTTCTAGTTTAAAACCATTATCCCTTGTCCTATCACAAAGGCCCTGCTAAAGATTTTCTCCCCAGTTTTCTTGTTGGCCCCATTTAGGTAGTGGAAGGCTGCTATAAGGTCTCCCCAGAACCTTCTCTTCTCCAGGCTGAACAGCCCCAACTCTCTCCACCTGTCCTTTGATCATCTTTATGGCCCTCCCCTGGACTCACTCCAGCATGTCATTCTCTGTTTTAAAGCAAGAGAAATGCTCATCTTAACATCATCTATTTTTTTTTCTTCTTTCTAGCTAGGGATTATTTTATTATCTCTGATCCTGATGTGTTGACACAATACATATATATCCTAATTTTTACCTTGCTCCTGGCTGTGGAGTCCTAGTCAACACTTTTTCCAGAAATAATGGCAGCAATACTTAGGAACCCAAATAAATCTTTGCTGTAATTTGAATACTGTTTAATGCAGAGTCTTGCTAGGGACTTATTTTGCCTGAGCTGGATAAAAAAAAAAGGAAAATTCAAAGTCAGATGAAACTGTAGGTAGTTTAAATGGGAATGAATGAGTTGAGTTAATTTTAAGGATAAGGTGCATGTTAACAAATCAAGTAAATGTGTGAGGGAAAACAGGTGACATCAAATGACTTCCCATGAGGAAGAGGAGAGGAGAAGAGAAGAGAGGTTCAGAGAGTTTCAGAGAGGAGAGGCTCAGAGAGGAGAAGAGAGGAGAGGAGAGGTTCAGAGAGGTTAGGAGAGGAGAGGTTCAGAGAGGTTCGGAGAGGAGAGGTTCAGAGAGGAGAGGTTCGGAGAGGTTCGGAGAGGAGAGGAGAGGTTCAGAGAGGTTCAGAGAGGTTCAGAGAGGAGAGGTTCAGAGAGGAGAGGAGAGGTTCAGAGAGGAGAGGTTCAGAGAGGAGAGGTTCAGAGAGGAGAGGAGAGGTTCAGAGAGGAGAGGTTCAGAGAGGAGAGGAGAGGTTCAGAGAGGAGAGGTTCAGAGAGGTTCAGAGAGGAGAGGTTCAGAGAGGTTCAGAGAGGAGAGGTTCAGAGAGGAGAGGTTCAGAGAGGTTCAGAGAGGAGAGGTTCAGAGAGGAGAGGAGAGGTTCAGAGAGGTTCAGAGAGGAGAGGAGAGGAGAGGAGAGGAGAGGAGAGGAGAGGAGAGGAGAGGAGAGAGAGGTTCAGAGAGGAGAGGTTCAGAGAGGTTCAGAGAGGTTCAGAGAGGAGAGGTTCAGAGAGGAGAGGAGAGGAGAGGAGAGGTTCAGAGAGGAGAGGTTCAGAGAGGAGAGGAGAGGTTCAGAGAGGAGAGGTTCAGAGAGGAGAGGTTCAGAGAGGAGAGGAGAGGTTCAGAGAGGAGAGGTTCAGAGAGGTTCAGAGAGGAGAGGTTCAGAGAGGTTCAGAGAGGAGAGGTTCAGAGAGGAGAGGAGAGGTTCAGAGAGGTTCAGAGAGGAGAGGAGAGGAGAGGAGAGGAGAGGAGAGGAGAGGAGAGGAGAGGAGAGGAGAGGAGAGGAGAGGAGAGGAGAGGAGAGGAGAGGAGAGGAGAGGAGAGGAGAGGAGAGAGAGGAGAGGAGAGGAGAGGAGAGGAGAGGTTCAGAGAGGAGAGGTTCAGAGAGGAGAGGTTCAGAGAGGTTCAGAGAGGAGAGGTTCAGAGAGGAGAGGAGAGGTTCAGAGAGGTTCAGAGAGGAGAGGAGAGGAGAGGAGAGGAGAGGAGAGGAGAGGAGAGGAGAGGAGAGGAGAGGAGAGGAGAGGAGAGGAGAGGAGAGGAGAGGAGAGGAGAGGAGAGGAGAGGAGAGGAGAGGAGAGAGAGGAGAGGAGAGGAGAGGAGAGGAGAGGAGAGGTTCAGAGAGGAGAGGTTCAGAGAGGAGAGGTTCAGAGAGGTTCAGAGAGGAGAGGTTCAGAGAGGAGAGGTTCAGAGAGGAGAAGGTTCAGAGAGGAGAGGTTCAGAGAGGTTCAGAGAGGAGAGGTTCAGAGAGGTTCAGAGAGGTTCAGAGAGGAGAGGTTCAGAGAGGAGAAGGTTCAGAGAGGAGAGGTTCAGAGAGGTTCAGAGAGGAGAGGTTCAGAGAGGTTCAGAGAGGTTCAGAGAGGAGAGGTTCAGAGAGGTTCAGAGAGGAGAGGTTCAGAGAGGAGAGGAGAGGTTCAGAGAGGAGAGGAGAGGAGAGGAGAGGAGAGGAGAGGAGAGGAGAGGAGAGGAGAGGAGAGGAGAGGAGAGGAGAGGAGAGGAGAGGAGAGGAGAATAGTTCATTTGGAACGGATCTGCAACAGTCATCTAGTCCAACTGCCTGACCCCATCAGGGCTGACCAAAAGTTAAAGCATGTTATTAAGGGCGTTGTCCAAACGTCTCTTAAACACTGACAGGCAGGCAGCATCGGCCACCTCTCTAGGAAGCCTGTTCCAGTGTTTGACCACTCTCTTGGTAAAGAAATGCTTCCTAATGTCAAGGCTGACCCTCCACTGGCACAACCTGGAACCATTTCCATGTATCCTATCACTGGATTCCGGGGAGAAGAGCTCAGCAGCTCCCTCTCCTCTTCCCCTCCTCAGGAAGCTGTAGACAGCAATGAGGGCACCCTCAGCCTCCTTTTCTCCAAACTAGACAAATCCAGAGTCCTCAGCCACTCCCCATAGGACCTGCCTTCCAGCCCTTCCACCAGCTGTATTGCCCTGCTCTGGATGCATTCAAGGACCTTCAGGTTCTTCTTAAATCGTGGGGCCCAGAACTGCACACGGTACTAAGGTGAGGCTGCACCATCCCTGAACACAGCGGCATAGTCACCTCTTTTGACCGGCTGGTGCTGTGCTGGATGCACCCCAGGATGCGGTTGGCCCTCTTGGCTGCCAGGGCCTCTGCTGGCTCATCCTGAGCCTGCAGTCAACCAGCACCCCAGATCCCTTTCTGCAGGGCTGCTCTCCAGCCACTCCTCTCCCACTTTATACTTGTGTCCTGAAGCATCAAGCATTAGCCATCCCACCTCTCCTGATTCGAGTTGATTCTTAAAATTACCCATTCCATTCTTTCATTTGGTTGCCTCACCTTTCAAGTCTCTGCACGAATAATCTCTTTTTTTTAAAATTGTCTTTCACTATAAGGCACATATCCACAGCTCTGATGTACTGAGCTCCTACATCTTCATGTGAAGTTTTTACCTTCATACTTATTTCTACCACAGTCTCCTTAGCTATTCTGCCAAAAAGCCATTCTTCTACTCTCTAAAATCCTTCTTAAAAGTCTCTCTTTTTTTTTTTTTGACAGCAACACCCTACTGTGGCTGTTAATTTACACTGCAATCCTTTAATCTACTTCCTACTAGGTAATAATAATATTTTACCATCTTGATAAAATCTCTGACCTCTCAAAACTGATTTTGTGTGCTTCAACAACCTTGTTTCTTTGCTTAACAAGACAGATGTAACCTATAAGGTACCACTTACCCAGTAAATGTTTATAAACAGTACTAAAGAATAATTAAAACCTGGAGTCCAAGTAAATGGAATTAAATTTAGTCCATCCCAATGTTATTTATTTTAGCTGCCCCCTTTCCTTTCACTTTTGCCTATCTCCCATTTCATTCTCTTCTTTTCATCCTGACATTTTTGCACCACTCTGCTTCTTTCTGGTCCTTTTCTTCTCTTCTGTTTCTCCAGCATTCTGCTTCACTTTGATTTTTTCATTTCGTATTCTGCCACATCTACCTGCCCCATTTTTTCATTTAGTTATTTATCTTCTCTTCTATATGTTGTTTCCTATGTGCTTCCTTTTTCTTTCCAATCTGTCGTATCTCAACATCAGCCAATTTTCCTTTTGCTCTCTTAGAACTTTTTGTTCCACCTCACCCAATTTAAAAACCTATAGTATGTCTCTTTTTCTTTCTCCATTTCTGATTGCAGTCTTCCTTCTGAGCATTTTTCCTTATTCCCCTTTTCCTGCAATCTACTCCATTTCTCTTCCCTCTTGTTTTCTTGCAAAACCCTTCTAGATCTTTCTTGTTTATACATTATCTCTGTACTTTGTTCTGGCTTTTTTCCCCATCTCTTCTATTCCTGCATAATATTAATGTGGGAGCAGTAGAAAAGATTGATACTGGGGTTCCCAGTACAAGAGGAGGAAAGTGGGCATTTTGGCAGACCTCAGTAGGAGATGGCATATGGATTGCAGTTGTCTTGCACGAATCCAAGTTGCAGTTTTCCTTTACATCTTTGTAAATAACCCTCTGCAACAGACAGGGTTGGACAGATAATAATTCAGCACTGGAAGGTGAGATGAAGGCATGGCTGTGTCCCAACTCAGGGCTCAAGCATTGCTTATAGGCTGTGAGGAGCAAACTGGAAGGAAGACAGTGTGATTGACTCGAACCACTGTTTGCCAGGACCAGGATCCTCTGGAGACCCCTTCAGGGGTGGGAAGAACTCACATGCGTTCTGACTGCTGCTCTTTCCATCTCCACACCCACAGAGTGAACTGTAGGATGGTCTGACAGGGTAATTGACAGGAGAAGATGCTGGTATGAATTCATGCCAGCCTACAGTGACTTGCTCACTAGAGTTTGAATTGCCTGTGAACAGCTCTCGGCAGCTCTCATTTAAACCACAGAAATGTCAAAATATTTTATTCAGTGGAAAACATAAGTGAGTTATCAGGGCTGACTGTTTCTGAGTTCATGCCTTTTAGCAAACAACTTCTGAAATGAGTTTTCCCTCCTCCCTTCAGCGAGCAGTAAGCAATTTGAGGTTATGAAGGGTTTTTTTAAGTTATTTTTTAAAGCTCTATTTCAAAATAAAGTGGTTCTCATATAGAGGGACTGATTCTTTTCCTAGTACAGTGAACGATAAAACTACTGTGGACTATGAAAGGGTATCATAGCAGTCTTTATCTTCAGCTGTGTAACATGTCTGGAATCCACCTGTTCTACTACTGGGAACTGGAAGAGTTGAAATATTAAAGCAGCAAGGAAAAATTGAAAACAGGAATGAAAAGAAACTACCGTGATTAGAACAAAATAATCTCTTGCAATATGCCTATTTAGACAACCATTACATAAAAGAGCCCAGGTTAGCCTTTCCTTGGAAATAGTCCTCTACTACTTACACAGTAGCTAGATAAAATAATATCTCTAATTAATCAGGAGTTCTTCAGTCCCTTAATTTAATTGCACTGATCAAAGAATTTCCAATACTTTAAGCAGAAATGCTGACTTCTGATTAATTCTCAGCTACAAAAGGTGGAAAATGGTGAAAAAAACTTGCCTTCTTTCTTTTTCTTATGCTTATTCTTACTCTTAATTTTTTTTTCTGATGTTTATGCTTAATTTTTTTCTCATTCTTAATCTTATTCTTATTCTTGTGAATTCTGTTTCTCCCTGTCTCTGTGGTTTTGGACATCCACTGCAGTCTTTGGGGAGAGCTAGGAGCCATAAATGTTGAAATTTTTTTCAGAATCATGTCATCAAAGCATCTTGTATATTAAGGTTAGTGGTTGAACAATGCAGAAAATGCTGTCAGTGCTTTAAGTTACTTGTGCTTGTTTTGCAGAATAAAATTTTAAAGAAGCTTTAAGTATCTGCAGCAGGTATGTGATGGCTGAACGCAAAGGATTTTTTCACAAAAGCTTATGTGTTTTTCTGTTTCACATTGGAACCACCCAAATGTTTCCTTTTTAATTAGGCTTTTTTAAAGATTACTTGATTCATGTAAGAACAGTAGCCATCATTAATTTAAAGACATCAAAAAATAAATTTGTAGCAGCAGTACTTGTTTTTCAGATCATTTGCAATGTGAACTGGAAAACTTACCAAAAACATCCCAAATTTAGAGTTTACCTGCTGGTATCTAAGGCCAGCTTATTTTTTATTACAAGTCATTTTAAATCATCACCATTATCTGCTTGATTTTATTTGCCCCTCTATTCAAACTAGAATTGTCCTACGAACACCTGCAGATCCTCATTATCCTCCTTCAAATTCCTTCATAATTCTCATGACAGATTTCTAGAGGAGATAATGCTCACATGCTTGTAACAACCTTCTTATTCTCCGACCAGTTGTCTTTCTGAACACTCTCACCTGCCGAAGACATTTACTGTCTTCTGTCATTATTTTCAAGTTGTACACTCCTCGGAACAGGCAGCTGTGATAGCCTTCTCTCCTAAATGAAGGTGGCTGTAGTGGCTATGCTCTCTGGCCATGGATTGATCTCCTACCAACAAAGTTTGAACAAGCTCCTCAGTTTCAGCCAAATTTGAGAGGGTTGTATCTCAAAAGTAGTAATTTCCTATTAACTTTGTACAAACAAGCCTACAAGAACAGAACGATCCTAATAAAGCCTTCAATTAAAAAAAAAGTCTGCAAACTAAGTGTACTTTTTTTTCTACTTGTCAAAGAATGCACATGGGAACTCAAACATGAAAGAAAACACTATTTGTTAGAGACAAGACTTCATTAATTCTGAAGGTCAAGGAATTACTTCTCCTGTGTTTCAATAGTTTGTAACACAGTATGATTCTGGTTCATCTCTGTAATATGTAGGTAGATTAATGCTACCAAAAAATAGTAACATGTAGGAGAATATTTCAGTATCTGCTGTAAGACATTTAAAGAACGTATAATTCACTGCAGATGAAGACAGCATGAAGTAAAAATCCTTCTTTGATTTTATGGACATTTCCCAACACAATATACAGATAAACCATGATAGCATGCTAAAGTGTAGAGAGGCACTTTCATCCAATCTAATATTCTGTGGCTGATGAAGTTGAATCAGATAATAGAGGACATTTTCTTTATATGTTGGCATGGAAACTTCTAAGATCATTACACTGTGCAACAGCTGTGCCTGTTGATAACCCTGTCCTATAAGCACCTGTGCCAAATATCTTTGCTTTCACATCTTTAGCATCTCTGAGTCCCTTAGGCACATGAAGACCTTGCGGAGTGTCCTCACTGACCCTGGATACTGTCAAAATTTCACAGTACTTTCTTTTCACTCATATTTTGCCAAAATGAAAACTTTAATTTTTCATCACACTTCAGTCAAAATAAAATTCTGTTCTTTATCACTGAGCTGTAAGTTAGGGTAAGTCTACTAGAAATAACTTGCAGTGCAAAAAGAGAGCACAGTTCAAAAGTGTTCACAATTCCATTAAACCTAAGCAATTCAAGTTGACCAAGAACAAATCTCATTTCTCTTCTTTCTTTCCTTAAGATGCCTGTCAATTATGTTAAACTGAATTCATTCTTATCCTGTGACTTGAATAAAGATAGATAGTGCAACATTTCCAAACCATATTACTTATTGAAAGGGAGAAAAAACAAGCTTATTTTTCCAGAAACAATGATTACCCTACTAGTTGTAACTCATTGAATTTAAAAGAGCTTTTATTATTGTAATTATCTTCTGATTGAATTTTTTAGGCATCTATGATTATAGCAATGCAGCTTTTATTTTCTTTTAAGTCGTAAATTTCATAAAGACAAACAAAATGGCTGGCATGAAACAAAAAAACACAAAAAAAAATGTGTGGTTTTTTGCCAGAATAAAAACAAAGGGAAACAATTTTTGATTAATCAAAAAAGAGCAAAGCATAGTACATCATCTTGAAATCTTGCATTGGGCTTTGAAAACTGCAGCTCATTTGGGAACATTGATTTCATAATGGAAATATTGCTAGATCTTGGATTCATTTTTTTTTTCCTCCCTTACAAGACAATGTCAAAAGTCTTATAGGTTATGTTTCATGTTTTGGGGTATAATTAGTTAATGGTGATAAAATATCACTGTGGTCTATTTTTGGATAACTGTTCTTCCCAGAAGAGGAAGTTACTTACCAAAATCTTTCAGATTGAAACTCATGGGACACCCACAGCAGAGAAGCAAGCAGCGTGGCCTCTGGCAGTGACTGCAAGAGAAGAGACAACAGTGACCCCAAGGCAGTTGCCACACTTAAAAGCAGAACACAATCTGGTGGATATGCATCTCATGCACCTGCATTTTGTGGACATCTGGCTGACCAGTTTTTCCACAACTCAATATTTCAATCTACTTAGAAGCTCCAACTTTAGCAAAGTCACACTGCCAGTCTCAGTACAGGAGCTGTACTTAATTCTGCATTATCTGGAACATCCACTTTTATTTCGGTGCATATAAGTGAAATATAATACTACCCATCACTGTGTATGTTTTGCTTTGCCTTTAAATCTCTACTTCCTTTTTCAATGACCAGTGAACATCAGAGCTCATATTTGTAACTTTTTTTTTTCTCTTTGTGATGACTCAAAGTGATAGTGAGAATTAACTGAAGTAAAAATACATGAAAGGAGAAATTATGTAATTGACAATTAAAATATAAAATTGAGGTCAACAGAAAGTATACATAGGCTAAACTAAACTAGACTAGACTAGACTAGAATAGTTCAGTTGGAAGGGACATACAATGATCATCTAGTTCAACTGCCTGACCGCTTCAGGCAGTGTTAAAGCATGTTATTAAGGGCATTGTCCAAATGCCTCTTAAACACTGACAGGCATTAGACATTAACCACCTCTCTAGGAAGGCTGTTCCAGTGTTTGACCACCCTCTCAGTAAAGAAAGCTGGTGCAGCCTTGAACAGTTCCCACATGTCCTGGCACAGGATCCCAGGGAGAAGAGCTCAGCAGCTCCCTCTCCTCTTCCCCTCCTCAGGAAGCTGTAGAGAGCAATGAGGGCACCCTCAGCCTCCTTTTCTCCAAACTAGACAAACCCAGAGTTCTCAGCCACTCCCGATAGGACATGCCTTCCAGCCCTTCCACCAGCTGTGTTGCCCTCCTCATGCCATAGAAAATATGATCTTATATTCTTGTCGAAACTCATATTTCTTCCTTTCCTCATCATGTGGTTCTATCTGCACTTCATCCCAAAAAAAAAAAAAAAATGGGGAAATGACTTGAATAAGAAATTTTACTTTCTTTTTTTTTAAATGACTCTTCAAAGTCTAGAGATATCCTTCTGCAAGAAGCCATCTCTGCTGGCTTTTACTCTGTCCACAGGAGCAGATTTGTTTCATTGCTATGAAATCCTCTGTATGTTGACACAATAATACAAGGAGATAGGAAGAAATATCCTGTGGTGGATCCTAATCCAAATTCTTCAAGGTGTTGAGTAAATTATAGAGGAAGTGAACTGCTGAATTTTATATGTGGATGCTTTTTTACATCCACAGTGTATGTTGTTCATTAAAATCTGTATTTACATCTCTACCTATCTATTAAGTCTTAAAAATTTGCCTCCTTTTTATCCTTAACATTGAAATAATTATTTTCTTTCAGAAGTAACTTTTGGAGGTAACCATGAAGCTCTAAATGTAACAGATCCTGGCTATGTATTGTTCTTTTCTGAAGGAGCTCCTTCTCAAATAAGATGTCAGAGAGGACTTGTGCAGTTTTCACCCTGAGCATACTCTTTGTGAGACACCAGTGTGACACTAGCCAGCAGGGCAAGGATCATCATGTCCTCAAAGATCCCAGGGTAACCATTTCTGATGGCTAAACTGAAAGAACTCAAACCTGATTGTAGTCCTCTCTTTTACTTTCAAATGTTAACACTTCACCTCTATAACACTAAATAAATTTCTCATGTACCTGTTTTAAAGGCAGGTTAAGGTTAGCACATGCAGTATTGCTGTTGACACGGTGCGGCTGGCTTGCAAGTGCAAACCTGGAAAAGCTTCTCTGGCCTCATGAAGCATAGCAAGAGCGTGAGAAATCCTGACTAGAACATTTAAGTCAGGCTCATTTTATTAGAATTTTGATCAAGCCTCATGTACAGGGAAATTGGTTGCTTTTATCTGAAAAGATGCTTAAAATACAAAACAGTCTATTGATGTAAAGCAGATGACTTTTCTGTGATTATTCCATGTCTGGAGTATCCTAGGTAGTTCCTCAGTGAACATGATCTCACAGAAACCACAACTCATAAGACTATGAGATATGAGGGTACAAGGAGAAGTGTCAGCCACTTTATTTTGCCATAAATGTACTTCCTATTAGACAATCTGAATAACGGCATTATAGCATAGCAAACCTGGAAATATGCACAGGTTTTAACCAGGACCATAAAAATAGAATCTGCCTATGTTCATCAGGTAGCTTAATTATTTGGAGGATGGCATAGAGATGCAAAACTGTGGTGCTTACTAGGACTGTAAGTGATGTCAAGGAGCAGTACCTGCAAAGTCAGTGTGTACCGTATACCTGTGTAATGTATGCAGTTCCTCTCTGCTGCTATCCCATGTGCAACTTCTGGAAATTTAATGGAAATTAACACAAAAATATACTTTACATTAAAGCAATATAAACAGAGAATAGTTGCATTGACTATGAGATAAAACAAGTATCGTGTGGCTTTAGTCATTTAGTTAACCAGATATTTTCTTAAATTCTTTGAATGGAAATGGTAACTTAAACAGATTTTTTTTTTCCACTGAATTTAATGCATTTTCCTCTCTAAGTCCTCAAATTAAAATAAGAACAATTTAGATTATATTTTCATAGGGGGTATATAGAAGAATCTGGAAGATCTATGTATCATGGATAATGTAGGCAGATGTAGACTTATAAAGTCTAAGATGAAAGTATCTTTAAATGATATATTGTGATGCACATCTTTTGGTACCTAAGATGCTACCTAGCAGAAGATGGAAGCTGCAGAACTTACAATATCTGATTTGTTATTCTGTTCATGCCTCATGATACTTGATCTCATGCATGCATGAGAGGATCAATACAGGTCTGCACACTGAGCTAAACAGACAATATAGCAGGAGAAAATTCCATTCCTCCTGAGCACTGAAATCTGACAAAATTGGAGTGTTTGATTTGGGTTGTGCTGGGGCAGCCTGCCCTAGAAAATACTTCATTATAATCTGTTAATACTTAAAATCAATTCTCAACATAAGGTTAAATTTATAGTGTGTGTTATAGCGGCACAGAAATTTCCCTTCTTGTCTGGGAAAAGTGCAAAACTATGTCAGTGTACGAGCAGCCATTGCTGTGATACCGGCAAGGTGTAGATAAAAGCAACCTTACATATTGCATGGTGCTAAGGGCTTGACTCTCTTTTCTTTCTTACTCCATTGTGACTGCTGATGTTAGAGGCATTATTCCTTATTTACACTGGAGAGACATGATCACAAGCGAGTCTCCGTCAGGAGCTAAAGCCAAAGTGGGGAGGGAAAAGTGCTCCTTTGAAGGGAGCATCTGAGCAATTCTACAGTAGAAAGTATTATTTGAAAAACAGTTTAGTGAGTACAGTTAGAGGGAATGTTATTGTGCTTTAAGTCTCTGGAGGAAAAGTGATTAGATGTAGTTGCTATTTTTTCTGTAATATTTTTGAATAGAATATGTTACTTGCACACGCGGCAGAAGCTCAGCACAAATTGCCTCACTAAGCTCTATTATTCTGGAGAGCAACAAGAATAACAAGCTGAGGCAGTGATGAACTCAAAAAAACATGAATAACACATTAACACTCAGGATGTATCAATAGCTTGCTGCCTGACACTGGGGACAAGCATCTTGAGGATGCAAGGGATGGCAAGAATGGGTTGCCAAAAGCAGGTCTGGAGAGGAGAGATTTTCAAGACCACTTCTGATGGCTCTAGGGAAGACAGATACAGCTGCAGGGGGTAAGAAATCTTGCCGATAAAAAGCAAAGGGGTTTTGTCTCTCAGATATCATTAGACTCCACATAAAAACTGGGGGGAGGCTAAGCAGGAGGAGTGATTTTTGTTTTCACACACTGAGAACACAGTATGGGGATGTTTATGAGACTCTGATGATTGTATCTCAGGCTTACTGCTCTTCCAACCTAATTTCCGGCTTAAAACTCAGGAGACTGCAATGCAAGAGAAAGCTTCAGGGGAAAGAGGGAGAAATGCTGTTGAAAAACGTTCCCCAGTTGGCCTTATTATAAGATATCACAGCACAATACAGCCATTGCTGTCACATAGAATTCCAGGCACAAAAAAAAAAAGAATAAATAGATTCTTTATTGAGAAACGTGAGAGTGCACAAAGGGGATTTTTTTTTTCTTTCAAGAGGTTGTTTTTGTCAGCGTTTGGTGCAGTCTGCTAGATTAATAGCCCTTACACCAGAAGTCCTCTTAGCAGAGAGAAAGTAGCCTGCTCCTTTTCTTGAGTGATAGGCCCTTGAGCCATCAGGGCTTAGCTCTATCTGTCAAGTTACAGTCCTTTCTTCTGAAATTGCCCAGCAGGATTCCAGAGTAGCTGGACTGAGCACCCCAGCTTAAATCATGTAGCTTACAAAATAGCTTCAGTAATGCCAGTTTTGTCACTTTTGGCACAACATCCATAGCTCACTCTGATTAAGAAGGAACTTGCAAAATTGAAGAACTGAATATGTATGTCAATGAGAATTTAAGATGCTGCAGGCTGCAATTTGCCATTGATTATAATCAATCAGAGAAAATTCAGTTTCTACACTTGATCACTGTTGAAAGCTACACTGTACATGGCAATCTAAGGTGCTACTGAAGGAGTGCAGCAGGAGATTATACTGTACATCACTGACATAGCCAAATGATTTAAGGATTTCAGTAGGAGCCAATAAATTTACAGCTCTGATTGTTGTTATTAACCTGGATGCATTCTGAGAATCTCCACAATTATAAAAAGCCTATTCACCTGAATATTAGTGCACTATCATAGTGAAAAAAAAGTGCTACTATACTTTGCATCTCTATTGAGTTAGAAAATAATTGCTTCTATATCCTAAATTATTTTTTTCTGAAGTACAAAGAGGACCAGTACTTTTGTAGCTTCAGAAACTAGGAACACTGTGTCTGTACAAGCAGGAGTATGTGAGATGTTGGGGCATCCTGTGAATAGGGTCCAGCCCTGACAAACTAGAAGTGCAAGTTTTATTTCTTTTTGCCATGGAGGTAACAGTCAGCAAGTGCAATGTAAGTTTCATGCTTTTGTTTCAGTGGTTTGATGCTTTCCACAAAGATGGTTTAACAGGTAAACTATTGAGCCACAACTAAAACAAAACCAAAAAACCCATCAAAATATAACCCTAGTAAAAGTGTTTGGAAACATGGCAATGAAACAATGACTTTATTTGCTTTGGTTTAGCTTAAGATTGTGCAAAGCGCTATGGAGCTTAAGTTATTAGTAAGTTAGAAGTATTAAAATCAAGTTTGTGTGTTAGTTATTACTGTGGAGTTTCAGGGTGGTGCCTCTCCACACACACATTGCACTGGAGTCATTAATTTGGTGAGGAGAAGCCAGCTGTCAGCAGGCATGAGACAATGGTCTGGCTGGAGATGACGGACACACTGGGAACTGGATGACTGACTGAGTCTTCACAAAGAAGTCTTTGACTTATTGGTGCAGGAGTCCTGCAAGTGGTAATTTCAGGCAAGCATTGATATTTTCCTCAAGGAAGCTGCTGCTCTGTCTGCTCTTACTTGCACACTTAAACACATTGGGTTAACTTCCTGGGCGTTTTCCTTTTTAACAAGTGCTCTGTCTTGAAGGTGCAACAACACATTCCCTTGTCATATTCACCTAGCAGACTACAAAGTCGGGCTAACAAGGATAAGTCACACAGCTACTATAGCGATGGTCTGGGTCTTGGATGACATGCTTGCTACGTACAGTGCCTTCTTTGAATGGAGAGTTCAATAAGTTTTTGAGATATTCTCTTAGCCGTGACAGTTGAGTCAAGTGGCTCTTCACATCAAGAATGTAATTCTTTCAAATGGACCTTGACCGGAGGTAAAACCTTCCCTTACTTTTCCCTCACAGTGGCAACCTATCTGTATGAATTCCTTGTAACTCAAGTGTATATTCGGTATACTCAGGTGTATAGTGCTGCTTTCAGAAGGCAACACGTCTGTAGTGGGAGCAGATTTAATGCTATCTGTAGAAGAAGGAGTTAAGTAATGTGACATGGATGAACTTCCTCCCACCAGCTGGTGGGAGGTCTCAAGCTTTTCTGAATTGCCCCAGAAGTTTAACGTCAGTACAAGAACACACCGTTAGAGAAACATACATTATGTTGATTTATGAATGAGGAGAGCAGCACCATTTATGTCTAGCTTTTGATGAATGGAGTCATGACTTGGTTGAATCAAGTTATTTTGCATTTTCCAAAACTGACCTGCCCTAGGAGTTTGAACAGACATGCATCTGGTGCATCAGCTTGCATGTATGGAAAATGGGAGTTAAAATTTGCTCGCCTTTAAGTAAATGTTAAGATTGACATGTGAAAACTGAAGAAAAAGAATAGAAGGCATCATTTTCATGCTCTAGTAAAAGCACCAAAACTGTCTCCTTCCAGCAAGGGTGATCTTATCATGTGTTGTGTGTGGTTGTTCCACCACATATCCTGTACTGCTATATTCAAGTGTGCTTTCCGCTCCACCATTGAATCAAATGCCATTAACAGAACTAGTTGGCCCTCTTTTATATTCAAAAGTTGAGATCAAACATATAAGTTTTGATAGTACATTAAAGGTAGTTATGCAACTATAAGCGATGCTGAATATTCAAACAAATAGACATTCTTATCTCTTTAGTTACTTGCTAGTACCTAAGATTCCCAAGTTGAATGTAATTTGCTATCACCAAGCCTCCCCTCTCAATGGAGTAGCTGAGTAACCTTTCCTGCAAATTCTCCTGTTGCCAAAGACATGCTTTCTGGAACATTGTGTCACTGTGAGAACTTCTTTCTCCCTGGTGCTATTATATCGTGTCACATGTGGTCCCTTTGGGAGAGATGTAGTAGCACAGCAGTTTGGCATGCCACGGGAGGAGCATTTCTAAGAGGGTGCTATGGTGACGGAATTGGTGCCTATATGAAAACCTGTGTTTAATCACCAGCAACACTTGAAGCATGAACAAAACTCTATCACATATTAGGAAATGCCGTGTTGAGGAAAAGCTAATACTTCAGTTCTCTGTGGATTAATTAGAAAAGGAGTCCCATTCAGGACCCACAATTGTTTACTTGAATAGTTTTCAAGCAAACTACAGTGTTTCCACTGGGCTCTAATTGTGCCTGGTGGACCCATTACTTTATAATCGAAGCAGCGTTGTACAATTTTCCCCAGTGATTAATTAAACTGATGAGGTAGTGCCCAAATCTTGCTAGCAAGCAAGACCACTTGAATTTTCACCATCTCTGCCAGAAGTCTTGCATGTATATGCAGTGAGGTCTTCTACCTCTCACTTACTGGGTTTACAATCCAAGACAATCCAGACTGGTGTGCATCTTCGTTCCCCACCATGACTGAGCCCTACAGTTGCCCACAGAGGATCTTATAAGGCTCTGGAAATCTCAACTGCTTTTCAGTTAGGCTTATTTCCTACAAAGACAGTTTTCCGAACAAGATTAAATGTGCAGCATTTGTGAAAACACCTGTGCCTGCAGCCAAAGGCACTTAAAAGACAGGAAAGCTGTCACTTAACTGCTGTCTACTTCAGGAACCACTAAGGGCAGCAGGAAGCCAAAATGAATGGTAAGGTGATTGCATCTTTTACAATTTCTTTTCATTGTTGCTACGGCTGCTGCCTTCTCAATGATCTGACCCTTTTTTTATTTGATCCTTTTTTCCTTCTTTTAATGTTGAGTGTTTCAGCAACAGGATCACTCCAGCAAATTTGTAAGTGCAGCAAATGTAGGGGAGGAAGGGAGAGATGGGGAAGGAGAGCTTCTTTGCCTGGAGGCTCACAGATGGCCTAGGAAAATAAAGAAGAAAAAAGTGACAGTTTAAAGGCTGCTCTGTGTCTTTCAATACATTTCTGAGAAGAGAGGGGTTGTACCATATGGGTTCTGAGTGAGAAGCTAATGTAGTATTTAATTGAAATTGTCACAATAATTTAGCTGAATTGATTTATATTTCTATATTTCTATTTTTAGTATGTATAGAATTGTCTTTCTAAGAGACTTCTGCCCATGCTGGAAGTAGCCTGAGTTACACATGTATTTACTTTTGAGGTGTTTTGGATCTATTTTTACTGTAGATGCATTAAGAACTTTGTATAAGGTCCGATGTGCTTAGGCACATTGTTGTTTGTAAACACAGCCACCTGTGATCAGCAAAGCATTAAATGAAGTCTTCACTCACAGTGAAGCTGATGAAGACAAGAAGTCAGTTTTGACAGCTGATCAATGCTAAGTGCAGCTGGATTTGCTGAGTCAAAGCTGATGGTGTTATCATGTGTGTGTTACAAAATTCTTGTGGAGCTACTGTTCTTGCCGCCACGCCATTTGTTGTTCTGTGTGATTTTTGTACCAAACCCCAAAGCGCTATGGAGAGTCTGAGATTACACACACACACAATGTCCTGCGGTGCATTATAGGCAAACCCAAAGTTATTTAGTCCATACAGAGGTCTGTGCGTGTGTGAGTGCACTGCTTACAAGACTGAAACAACATACAGGCTCACTACCGCCCAGCTCCACTCCAATATGGGATATCAGGGTGTTGATCTACTCATATTTCAAAGGGCACTGTGGGATAAAAAGGAGCAAAATCAACATTATGAGAAATGTTTTCTGTCTTGTTTGCATTGCACAGTGGAGTCCTGGAAACTATAGGTGGGAAAAAGCCTTGTGAATGATTAGGGCTATTACTCTTATCCAAATAATAGCAGGAGCATTTTAAATTGCTCTGAAAATTTGCTGGAAAGTTTTGTTATTTAAAAATATTTAGTGGCTGCCTTTTACGTAGAACTCTGATACCAGAGATAAAATTTGCAAAGAATATCAATGGAATATCTGAAGATCCTGTCTGAAAATGCTCATGTTGTAAAATACATCTAAATGAAGAACAGTCCATGGAGGAAAGTTTAAAAGAGAGGCCAGAGGTAAAAGCTGCCAATGATGGTACACAAAACCCCCAGATTTTACAATCTCTTCTTTTCTTCTTCCAAAGCACTGGGGGTTTTTTTTCAGTGTTTAGTTATATCACTCATGCAAAGAATTATTTATTTATAAAGAATGCTTAGGAGTAGTACCCAAGGATGAAGTCTCTTTTACAATGTTAAATTTATGGAGGATAAGTCTTCTGTGATGACCTAAGTTTCCTTGGGAAGGTCAGTGACAGTCTTTACCTAACAAAGCTGTAATGATCTGCAGCAATGAGCTAGAGTGAGGAAACAAAAAAACCAAACAAAACAAAAAAAAAGTGTAATCTGAGTTCAGAATCTGCAGTTTGATTTGGTTTATTCCAGTTTTGCAACTTCTGAAATTAAAATCAGTGTACATATTCTCTTTTCTTGCCTAGAGAAGACCATGAAATAAGCATGAAAGCCTAGTCATTCTTGAAAATGCAGTAAGAAGAAGATAGATATGGGAAACTGTTCAAATAGACAAATAAAAAATAGAACAATCAACTTGTATCAAACTGACCTTTTTAGGCATTGATTTTGTGTCTGAAAAGTTGTTCTCTTTTATCTGGAAAAAAAAGGTAGTAAATTCAAAAAAGACCACACTTTTAGAATAGTACCCCACAGCTGAATGATGGGAAAAAATGTATTTGTAGTCTGTCATTAGGTACAGTCCCCAATCAAAATTAATTGTCTCCAGTACCACACAGTTTCATACACATAACAACAGGCAACCTACCAGAGTCTGTTGCAATAGGACAAGGGGGTAATGGTTTTAAACTAGAGGAAGGTAGACTTAGACGTCAGGAAGAAGTTTTTTACAATGAGGGTGGTGAAACACTGGCACAGGTTGCCCAGAGGGGTGGTGGATGCCCCGTCCCTGGAAACATTCAAGGCCAGGTTGGATGGGGCTCTGAGCAACCTGATCTGGTTGGGGATGTCCCTGCTCCTTGCAGGGGGGTTCGACTTGATGACCTTTAAAGGTCCCTTCCAACCCAAACCATTCTATGATTCTATTGTTCTATGATAACAACAGGCGATCTCGTCAAAGAACTTGCGCTTTGAATATGTACTGTACACATAAAGGGTTATAGGTAAAAACTGCTGGAGTGTTGAAGAGTACAGATAGGACAGTGACCTCTTTTGAGGTCTAGTGGAAAGTACTGAATGAAAACATGTACCCTTACTTTAATCTCTGTCTGTATCTTGAACCACAAGCTTATCTGACCTAAATGTTTGCAATACAACATAAGCTGTTTCCCTGTATGCCATTTCTGTACTGAAGAACTAGCAGGTTTTGCTTTGCTTGGTTGCTCACCACAAAACTGCTGTAACAGTGGGAATGGGAATGGGAAGTGAAAGCAGGCAAGCATACCTATGACTAATTAATGATTAAATTTGTTCTCTTCTCTCACGCTTTCTTTTTTAAAAAAGTTTCTTTGTTTTTTACAATTGAAATGTCCACAGATACAATTGAAATGTGCATGGACCTGCAAAAATTTCAGTGTCCTCCTGTGTGAATAGCTTGGATGCTTCAGGTTTTTGGTATGGGTTTTTCTTTTTTTTTAATTTGTGAATGGATGCTGCTTCCATCTGTCAGTAAAATGTGGTATTATTGTCTAGGCCATATTGTCAGGCTCAGCAGGACAAACTTAGATCTAACAGTGAATGCACTTGTTTTATTCCAAGGCTAGATGAGTGCAATTTCTCATTATCAGCAATGCCCCATTTTCTTATCTCCAGAATGAAGATTCATCTGAGTGTAACAACCACTCATGTTTACAGTCATCTCAATGTAGCCCTCCCATTTCATAGCCAGGTTGTACTGACTTCCTTCTTACAAGAGTTTCATGTGCATTGCAATGATAGTTTGCATCCTTGGATAGAGGAAATGGGAGGGATGACAGCCAAGGTCACCCCTGAAGCCTTTTATGAAAGCCAAAATGTTGTGCGAGATGTGCCCTCTCTCACAGCATGATTCAAGTTGGGTTTTTTGTGTGAGAGTACTCTCATGAGGAGGGGAGCAGAAGGTGCATCCTGGGTATGCAGCACCCAGGGGAAGGGATTTCCCAGGCTTGGGGAAATTAGTCTTACCATTCATTCCAGCAAGCGTGGCTTAGCTCATGAACAGCTAGCTGCCTGGTCCTACACATAGCAGGGGAGCAGCGGTTTGAGTGATCTGTTACAATCGATTTACTGCTGGTTCCTGATGAATGAGCCTGCCCTTTATTAGCCCTGCTCATAGTCTTAAAAGGCAAACTGCTGCTCATGTAATTCTTCCCTGCGCTGCAAAGTGCACTTGTTATCATTCATGGTGCTCTATTCTTTTACAGCTTTTAAAAATTAATGATTAAATTTGTTCTCTTCTCTCACGCTTTCTTTTTTTAAAAAAGTTTCTTTGTCTTTTACAGTTGAAATGTCCATAGATACAACTGAAATGTGCGTGGACCTGCAAAAATTTCAGTGTCCCAGAGTCTATCTTGATTTATTGGGGTTTTGCTGCAGTTTAGTTATAGCATGGTATAGAAAGCTGGAGAACTAGTCCATCAGTTGAGCTTGAGAAGTCTGAAGTATGTTGGTGGGGTCTCATTTTACCCCTGGTGTCACTGCTCGCCTGCCAGGTAGATAGAGAAGGAGGCTTGGATAGAGAGGAGTCTGCTATTTTCCCATTTGCATGGCTACCTGTGTCTTTTGATCTCCTCCTCTGATTTCAGTTAATCTCCTCTGGGAAGATTGTCATATTGCAAAAGTACTAGACATAGTTGTCCTATTTGGTACTATCATTGCTCAAACCCATAGGCAGGCCCACCTTCCTTCCTACCAAATTTTCCACCATTTCCTGTCTCTCTACCTGCCTATCTCCATAAAGATATCAGCTGTAATTCTGTGAAAAGATCTAAATTTCAACTGCTGAGAAATATGCATTCCACTGAAAGCTGTGGATGGTGTTCCTGTTTCTCAAAAACATCGTTGCAAAAAGACTGGGTTTTGAAAAGAGGCAGTTTGGACCAAGTACTGTCCTTGGTTGTACTGAAGAAACCTCCTTTCTCCCTTGAAGGATTACCAAGGTGTAAATGAAAATTTAATTCCAGACCTTTATGTTATTACTGTTATAGCAGGCTTGAAAGTTAAAAAAAAAAAAAAAAAAAAAAAAGAACACCCCAGCAACCGAACATGAATGACTGTGTGGACTGTTCAGAATCAATTCTTCTAATACAAGAGAGCAAACCACTGTAGAAAGATTACAATCCACAGTAAGAGCCAGAGTCCAATAACCAGATGTCCCTGAGAAAAGGAAGCACTTACTTCCTGTCTGGGCTCTCTCAGAGAAGAGCTAACAGCAGGCCACTTCAAGTTACTCGTAGAAATAGCCAGAAGAATTAGTGATACAGTTCTGACATAAAAAGGTGCAGAGGCTGAAATTCTCAGCTGTTGTTTGCTGGTTTAAAAAAAAATATATATAGTGATTAAGAGAAATTACATCTTAAAATTCATGGAAATGACAAATGAATCATGTAAACAGGTTGTAATTCATCTCGATAAATATGAATTGAGACACTCAGATGAGTTTTACAAGGATGCTTGAGCATTGATTTGGCATTCAAAGCTCCCAGATTCAGTCTCATACCTGGCACAGAGCTGGGAAGCAGGAGATCTGCTTAAAGTCTACAGGTACATAACAAATATTTTTGCATTTGCTCTGGGCTGAAGCCTGTCAGTTCTTCCACATCTTTTCCCCCTCTCAGGTCTGTTAAAAATAGTAATTTGTAACAGCTGATATAGTTTTGAAACACAAAAGTTTAGTTAATTCACAACACAAAGCCAGGGCAAATTACTTGCAATTATTTATGCTATGTCCTTCTATAGTCTCTCTGTAGCATAAAGAAACCTACAAGAGCATGCTAAAGATTAAATAAAAACATCTCATGTTTTTAGGTGTTGTTACAGAACTGTGGAAAAGAAAAATAAAAGGTAAAATTCATATCAGAAGTAAGTTCAAACAATGCCAGAGATTATAATGGAATAATTCTCAGTTATGGGCAGAGCCAAGAACACTGCTCATTTGTAAGCTTGTGTGGCATACTCTGTCTATGTTGCTAAATAAAATAGGCACAGTCAGCAAATAGGAGCACTGAATTGCCGATACTGTAAATTATTGCTCTCTCCCTATGTCAGCTAACACTGAGGAAACACCCAACTGTGGTTTGACACGTGTATGTGCCAGGGACCATTCTCATCAGGCAACACCACTATGGACAAAACTTTGCCAAGTTCAGCTCCATCTGTCATACAGTGTCTGCCGTCACCATCTCAGTGGTCTCCGTCCGCTTCGGCAGCTACTCTCTTTCCTTGAGAAGACCCCTTTGAGACAAGGAAAAGGAGTGCTGAACCAAGAGTACAAGACTGAACAAGGTGATACAGGCAGCATGATCCTAAGGCAGAGTCTGAGGTTGGCTGTGCGCAAGCATGAAGGAAGGAGTACAAACTGGGAACGAAAACTGATGTAGAAGTTCTGCAAATCCTAAATTTAGCCAGGGATTTGTGATGGATGGACACAGACTACCTGAAAAAGAACAATACTTCATAAATTAAGTGTTCATTTTAAATGCTGGCCCTGTGTTAATGAGACCTATTAAAAACATCAGTGGGAAAAAAATGCTTGTGTTTTGAGCAAATCTTGGATATGTTGATAATCAAGGCCTAGAGGGATTCACATTCTCTAAAGAATTAAAGTCAAAACAAAACCTAGAACAGATGCTCTTAAAGGAAGCATTTTCTTCTTGTTTAATGAGTGGTCAACGTTCTTTATGAGGAAAAAGTTTTACACATCTAAAGGCTGTCATAACTCATGTACATAAAAAAGAGGAGGTACTCTGGCAACCTTGAATCTGGCATTTCGCAACTTTTTAGTGTTTTTCTTTACAATCTTGATTTCTTCTTTAAATGAAGTGAGAGTTTGGGTGTCAAAATGAGGGTAACTATTTCTCCTTCAAAATGGTCTGTGTTGGGTTTGATTTTTATGCAAAAATGAATGTGAAGTAGACTTGTATATGTGTATGTCTATGTATGTGTTGAAATAGCATATATATTAGCTTAGGAATCTAATTAACTTTAAAGAATTGTAGAGCAAGTCATTGACCCTACCAAGAAATGCCCATTATATATGCTACCAGCATCTCAGAGTTTGAAACAAATTGTTTCTGAAGCAACCTGGCATCATAAAAGCACAAACAGGAAAAATGTTGTTAGATTAAACATGACAGCAAGCTCAGAACAGGAGTGTCTTTGGTTTAGAACTGGTGTTTTTAAGAAATGTATTCACTGCATGGTGAATTTTTCTGAACTTTTAGCACATGAGACCTAAGACACTACATATCAGAGAGGTTCAATTAACCAAAACATTAGTGCTCAGAGATACTTGTTTTTAATGACCATCGTCTTGAAATTTTAAAGTGGGTAAAATATATTTCACTATTTCTAGTATGTAAGCCACAATGCCTTGGAGGGAAGGATGACACAAGTAATTGCGGCTTAAGAACACAGTTGATTTTTCATGAGAGACACAAAGGAGCAGCAGTGAGTCTAAATTGCCTAGAAGCCTGAACTGCTACACAAGTTCCTGAGGATAGTTTGATTCTTCTGTTATTCAGAAGACATACTTTCAGAACTAAGTTGAAGATGACCTCCCACTATCTCAGCTCGGTCAGAGTAGGGTTGAAGAGTCAAGGTTTTGGCTTGGTCTATTTGTGCCCAAATAGAAGGAATTCCTGAAAACTGTATGTGAAGCTTTGTTGCTCGATGTATTTTCTGTTATCTTGAGAAGTCTGTGTTATTTGATTTCAAAAAATCAATTTCCTAGGTATATTGGTATAAGTAGAAATCTTTCTGCTTGAGACAAGAGGATATCTGTTTATCCAATACTCAGGCATCCAAGCATCAGAGAATTCATAATGCTGCTATTACCCTCGTCTTACAAACAATATCAGGCTGTCCAGGACAAATATTCAAAAATCAGACTGAGACTGAGGCTGAGATGTTTTGAGCTTCTGCCCACTCTCAAAGACTTAAAAGTTTTAACCCTGTCAAAGCAAAACTGCAGTGCCAGCCTGATCCTATGGCTGAGGAGGGGCCTAAATGAAAATAGACTTTCATGGCAGTTCTGATAAAATATTTTCTGGGGGAGCCTATATAAGGACTAAAAAGGAAGGAAAACAGTGAAGGAGAGGGATAGCTACTGGCACAAAGCAGGAAAGTTGTTTTGGCTGTCTGCTAACCATCAGCATCTAGCGAGTAGAGCTGTAGCTGCAGTATGGGATATGCAGCCCCTTCCCTGGTGCTCTTCTCCAAGTGTCACTCTCAGTGGCCTCTGCTCCTTTCAATCGTATTCAGTTCAGTCACATAGAATTTAGTCCTGGCGTGACAAGGAACTGAGAGTGAAATCACCCTTCATTCAGTCAGAGGCACTCACTCGCTTCCATGCACATGACAGGGAAGGGTGTTTTGTGAGCAGCTGCAGAGCACTGCTGAGCATGGCCAGCAGGTCGAGAGAGATGATTCTGCCCCTCTACTCTGCTCTGGTGGGACCCCTGCGTCCAGTTCTGGAGCCCCCGACATCAGAAGAACATGGACCAGTTGGAGAGGGTCCGAAGAGGGCCACAAAGATGATCAGAGGGCTGGCGCATCTCTGCTATGATTACAGGGTGAGAGAGTTGGGTCTGTTCAGCCTGGAGAAGAGGAGGCTCCAGGGAGACCTTATAACGGCCTTCCAGTACCTCAAGGGGGCCTACAGGGAAGACGGGGAGAGACTCTTCAGCAGGGCCTGTTGTGGGGTAATGGTTTCAAAATACAGGGAGGTAGATTCAGATTAGACATTAGGAAAAAATTTTTTACACTGAAGGTGGTAGAACACTGGCACAGGTTGCCCAGAGAGGTGGTGGATGCCGCATCCCTGGAAACATTCAAGGCCAGGTTGGATGAGGCTCTGAGCAACCTGATCTAGTTAAAGATGTCCCTGTTTCTTGCTGGGGGGTTGGACTATATGTCCTTTCAAGGTCCCTTCCAACCCTAACCATTCTATGATTTTATGATTCTATATGATCTGAGTTGTCCTCAGATTGCTACATAACCAGTGGCATCTGTTAGCATCGTTATGCTTTGCACTACCAGCCTCATCAGTGGGGATCTTTCTTCACATTTCACTTCATTCTAGAGTCACATTAATCAAAAGTGAGTCCTGCTTGTAGTCACCCAGGACCTAGCTGGCCACAGTTATCCATCATAGTTGATACGTACTGAATTTCATTCATTTATAGCAGTAATCTTGTCTCAACAGTGATTCCCAGAAAAAGAGAACATTGATGATGAATAACAAATGAAGTGGCCTAATAGAGTCAATAAGCATATAGTAATAATAATAATCATCATCCTGATGGGTTGAATACAAGGTCAAATAATAGTTACCTAGTCATAAAGAGAGGCCAGGTTATGAACTCCATTTTTTAGTGGAAGCAGCTGTGTGAATGGAGTCTGGTACATAGAGGTTAAGCTTCTGACCCAGAGCTGCTTTCCGCAGCTGGAAATAGCCTCCTGGAAGAGCAGCAGCAGCATATGGTTCCTCAAAGGGATTTTGCAGACTGCAAAGTGGGAGGGTGGATCGGTTTTGATGATATTAGATCACATCTGCTGGAGCTATGTTAGTTTGGTAAAACTGACTCTTTATCTCAAAGTTCAACATTGACTCTTTATCTCAAAGTTCAACACAGATATACTATACTGCCCTTTGGATTTCCAGTGTTACTGTTTGATCTGTCTGGAGATCTTTCCAAATGAGTAGTAAATTACTCCTGGACTCCTCCAGCATTATTTCAACTAGGTTAATCTCTTTGATCTGTTTTTTCTCTTTCCACATTTTGTAGGTAAATTAAAAATGATCAGGAGGTGGAAAAGCATGAAAACAAACAAAAAAATTGTGTCCTTTCTCCTTTCATTTTAGTAGAGAGGTCCATGAAAAATGAGTTTTAAAAACTGTAACCCTCAAAGCTGTGTGTCATTAGAAATTAAAACTTGTCTGTTTTCTTATATAAAAATGAGATTTTGGAAGGCAGTTTTTACTGGTCATGCGAGTCTCTGAAGCTCAGCAGAATAAGACAACTTCAAAAGGAAATGAAATAATAACCAGCACTGATTCTCCAGTGTTTTTCTAGCACATTTTTTTTTCCAGTAGGCACTATTGAGTAAAAACCTAAGCTTATCCCTCCCTTCCTTTTATGTTATCTCGTATGTTTGATAATCTCCCCTTAGATTCTACTTTTAATACTATGATTCTTACCAGACATTGGGAAGCCATGACTTCTCCTATCATGTTATTCTGTTGAGTTCAGTAAATGTTTCTGTTAAACACAGAAGTCTTTATGCTTGTGCATACTACTGTAGTACGTGTCTTTGACAGACGGTACTTGATTTGACTCGTGGGCACTACTAGGTGTGGTTGGAAATCACATATTCTAGTAGCCAAATCCCAAAAGTTTGACATACTTTTGTGTGCTATACATCAAACATTTATGCAGTGAAGAAAACAGAACAGTGTGGGACACCATTCTCTGTGAATGCTGTAAGAGTCTGTGGATAAGCAACTTGCATAGTGGTGTGACAGTCTCAGAGCTGCCTGCACAAGCTCTGAAACCTTATCAGGGAGAGACAAAAAGCACGTGTTTTTGTAGCATTTTGCTGGCCAAAAACACACATGCCCCTGAAGACACACACAAACACATGTCCTGGGTTTTTTTTTTTCTTAACTCTGTGCTACTGAGCCATGTAATTGGCTAACCAAGACTTACTGGAATGACAGGCAATAATATTTCTTTAATTAGAGTAATTACTGATACCTGTTAGGAGAAGGAGAAAGCGAAAGCATGACAGATGTTTTTTCCTGCAGATGTGATAAATGCAGAGAGTATGTTATGGTGTCACAGGGCACTGTCACTGTGGCAGTGAAGACTATGAGAGGAGCTGTAGGCAGAGCAGAGGAGGAGAATAGAACTAATATAATAATTGTTCCTGAGGAATACATGCATTTTAGTAAGTGCAATAGTAGAAGCAAGAGCAAGATGGTAGAAAGCAGCAATAGATGTGATTTTCTCCAGGCCTCAACTTTCATGTGCAACTTTCTTAGCAGAGAGGCAGGTCAATGGACAGAGCCATCCATTCATTCCCAAGAAAATGTATTTGTGTACATCTCAGAGTCAACCCTTCCACCTGTTCCACCACCCTTCCATTTACCAAACACTGTCAGTGTAACTTTCGTGGAGACGAAGATGAATAGTGTGCATGTTATATGGGAGAAGGAGGTACAGTAAGGGAAAATAAGCTATAGCTTTGTGCTAAATCCTGTTTAACTATCTGCAAGTAAATATTGATATTTTGTTCGGTCTATTACCTTCTGAGCAGATGCATGCAAATCAGTATTCTTATGGCAATGTCAAACACTCGTATCAGACATTATCTAAATTCTGACACATTTCATAATGGTAAGAAGTCATAGCTCTGCTTGGTCAGAGAAGACATGTGTAGCTTTAGCCTCCTGACTTTCCGCAGTTCTTTCTAACAAGCTACGCTTTCATTATGCAATTCAGTGAAGTGCCAGATAATGGCCAGTGAAACTGAAAAATGAAGGAAAGAGTTAAAAAAAAAAGTAATAAAATATAATTTATGATTCACAGAAATTGGAAAATGCAGTGCTTTTTATACATCTAATTTGTCATTGTCTATCTCATCTATTAGCCATTAATCTTTAATGGGAAATATATCCTCACACACTCAATAAAGTCTTTCTCCTTGGTTCTGTATCAAGTAGAAAAGTTTTTGTTATATATGAAATTTAAGGTTGACTTTTAAAGCGTGTAACTGCAAAAATTTAAAAATATAGAGAATAACATTTTATGACATTTGCAGATTTTAAGGAAATGCTGATCTTTCCCCTCATAGCAAGCCATCTGTACAGAAAGATACTTTAAAAAACCCCTATATGATTAAAAAATTGGAAACAGTTCATATTATCCCCTTTGACATTATGAAGTCTTGCCTATGCCCTTTCATAAAAGCACACACATGTCTTCCCTGGATGTGTCCTTTGCCTTTTTGTAGCAGCTAGGCAATTTCCAGATAACCACTTCAATCTTTCAGATAGCATCCAAAAGCAAAAATTGGGCAATTACTTAAAAAATACCTTGTGAAATTCCTTCAGAATTTTTTTTTAAACTATCAATTATTATCAACTAGCTTTTTCCACCTTCTGCATTTTGAGCGCTTTAGCAGCTTGCTTGTGGGACCCCTGGCTCCAACCCTAAACCCAGAAGCAGCTAGCTTTAAGTGAAGAGATGCATGGAATGGCAGTGGCATGCTTAGGTTGCCAGAGGCAAATTGTAATTGTGATTCTACTTAGGCTCTGCAAGTAGTGTGCCTATGTATACATATTCATATATATTATTGCATGTATCAATTTCAAACTTCAGAAGGAAAGTGCTTTTTCCAAATATATAGTCAGTCAGATATCATAGTTAATTTGAAGTTTTTCTATACTTTTCAGACTAACACAGAAAGAATAAATTTGTAAAACTGCAGAAATCACCACTGAAGGGCTTAGAATTTTGTTTGGTATTGGCCTCTGTGAAAATGAAGCTGTATTACTTAATGAAGTACTATAATCTAAAAATAAGCATAATTTAGGTGTATATGTAGATGCCTATTTAGTTATAGAGGACTCCTGGGCTTTATTTTTCTCAGGAATTGATGGCAAAAGGAGAACATAGGGAAGCATGTTTCCACAGGACTGTGAGAATCTCATTTTTTTTTCAAATAACTTAGCTATGAGTAGGATGTGACTCTTACTGAAGCACTTGCTTAAAACCTTGCTATAAAAATTAACTGTCTGTCATATGATAATGAGGTTGGGATTTTTTTTTCCAAGGGAGAAATATTAGATTGTTTTATTTAACAATCTAATACTTTTCAAGTACTGCCTGAAAGAAAAGAGCAATCCTTGCTATTAATGACTTCATTATTAATCTTGCCAGACAACCAAATTAATAAAAATGCTTTAAGCAATAAGAATAACGCAATATTTCTCTAGGAGAGCTTTTCTATCACTGGATATATCTCTTTTCTATCTCTAGACTATTTCTAGTCTATACCTACAGACCACTACCTCCCATTTTCTGTTTATTAATTGTAGTTATTAAAGGTTCAAACTAGCCAGCTAGGGATTTAGAGAAATTCAGCTAACTTTTAAAAAAGCACTCTGCCTTGATAATAAAAAAGCCCCACAATTTTGAAAGCACTATGGTGAAGTTCTAAGGAGGTACAGCTTAGAATATTTGAGAAGTGCTACAACTGAAGGGAAAAAATGAATCTTAAAAATGTCTTATAATCTCTAGTAAATACTGTTCTGTGCTCTTTAACATACACAAAAGAAAAAAAAACCTTGAAGCTTTTCAAAGCAAACTCTGTTCTTAAAAGTAATAATTCATTACTAAGAAAAGAGACATTCTTCCCTTTGTCTTTTTATAAATAGCAGCTGAGTAAAACCCCATAACTTTCAGTAGGAAAAGCAGTAGGTTCAGGAGGTACTTAAAATATCAGCAAAGTATGAGTTGGTTACTAGAATTAATGGTGTGTTTCTGACATTTGATAGAAGGCAGCTGATAAAGCCCTGCAAAACCTTGGCCTGATAAACTGTGGCAGAGTAGCACATCTCAGACTAGTTCTCAGTTGGTCTGTGGGTAGTTTGTCCTTGTTCACTGCTGGGTGCTTCTTTGAGAGTCTCAGTTACACCTCGAAGAGTGAGTGAATTATTTCAATCAACCAAATAAAGCTCAAAATCTGATCAAATCTGAATCCACGCTGTCCACAGTCCTGCTGCATTGTTGAATGGAAAATTAGTGTAGAGTCCTTAAGATACATATTTGATGCTGCTTGCTTGTCTGCTGAGGGACTGGGGAGAATTTGCAGGGAATATAACAAACAGCAAATATTATGGTGTTTTTTTAAAATAGCCATGTCTTTTGCAATTGCAGTTCATAGATATATAATTCTAAGGTGTTTGAACCAAGTACCAGCTTTGAAGTTCAGAACATACAAAGGTCTATAAAGTAGAAATATGAATACGTTTTCACCATGTTGAGAAATGATGTGGGTAATTCTCCATAATTATAAAAAGCATTGGTGAATAGACCGTAGAATCATAGAATGGTTAGGGTTGGAAGGGACCTTCAAAGGACATATAGTCCAACACCCCTGCAATGAGCAGGGACATCTCCAACCAGACCAGGTTGTTCAGAGCCCCGTCCAACCTGGCCTTGAATGTTTCCAGGGATGGGGAATCCACCACCTCTCTGGGCAACCTGTTCCAGTGTTTTGCCATCCTCAGGGTAAAAATTTTTTTCCTAATATCTAATCTAAATCTACCTCCCTCTATGTAACCAACAGTCAGTAAAAAAATACTGAGATTTTTTTATCTGTATGCTGTTGTAATGCATAAAACAACTGACTGTAAAACATTGCTATAGCCTACTTTGACCAACTTGAAATGACTATACTCTGCAATCAATTAAAATAGTATATATGGTCTCTGTCAGAGAGTGGTCAGAAGTCCTGTTTCCACCTGCATTGCAGTCTTGTCATGAATGATCATTGTAAATCTCAAAACTGAAGCTGAAGTGGCTTAAAAGCTTTGCAAGTACTGCCCAATTAAATAAATAAATAAAGGAAAAAGCACTTTGTATTTTCCCAATTGGCTCACGTAGGAACTAGGAAAACACTTGTCCTGCAACTAATTGAGTTTATATCCTTTTAGAGTATTTCTTGGATCAAATTTCAAGAAACACTTTAATTTTTTTTTTGCAGTAAAATTCGCCAGTTCAAAGCCCATGTTATACAGAAGTCCTGCCAGCTCACGTGAAGCTCCTTCAGTCCAACTACATGAATCTCTTTGATGAGCAAATCAGAAGAGAAGTACAAAGTTATTCACTGATTATAGTTCACAGACCACATACTTCTGGTTTGTTTTTTTTTAGTTGAGGCAAAGCAAAAGAAAAGTTCTAGGCTTATAAATGCCAACATTTTTTAAAGATTTGGGCTGTTTAACATGCCTTTTCTCTAGAAAACCAAAGAAGTAATAATTGTAAGAGCAAAACAGCACTTGACTAATGATAAAAAAGAGTTCTTGAAGATTAGCACACTGTGCTGAAACTTCAAAAATATTATTTCTTGGCTCAAAGGCAGATTTCCTTCAGGACCTTGAAAGAAGCATTTATCTTACCTTGATGACAGTTCTAATACCCGTAAAGTGAAGATAAAAGAAATATGTTTTGCCCACGGTTTGTTTTAGTTTTTGGAAAGGAGAGTATGTTGCCCAAGGATTGTAAAACATAAATAATGATGGAGCAGCAAGAATTTTGATGGAAGGGTCCATACACAAAACACTGGGCGCAATCTCCCAAAATCTATGCTCCTTATCAAACTGTAAGTAAACTACTTACTGGAATATGTAATGAAACTAAAACTTAATGGGATTTTAAAATGACCTGTACTAAAGTTTGAGGATAACCCAGATTTGACAGCTGTCTGAGAGAAATTGAACCTGAAAAGAGGTTCAGCTGATTCAGTAAATGCCCTGCTGCTAATTTGCTGCCCAGCTCCTATGGGAACTGTGCTCTAAGCTGTGTCAGCCAAGTAAGTCTGGGACAGGCACGGGCAAAACCTCAGTTGCACTCTGGGGATATGAAACCTGTTAAGAAATTTGTTTTGCTGGAATTTGGAGGAGAGAAGTCTGATTAAACTGATTAAAAGGGCATAACAGTCCCTACCTTCTCTGAAATTTAAACTGCATTTGATATATTAAAAAGAAGTTAACATGAACTTTGCATCGAACTAATTAGCTGAAAAAGATCCCCATACAAATTCAAATAAGAAGGGATTTCCTGTACACTAATTAATGAAGGTAGAGGTTGACCCTCACTATTGTTCCAATCTATGGCTTAGTATGGTAACATTAAGCTTCCTATTGCAAGGCTTGATGAGTTTTTAAGAAGTTATCTATATCATAATACATGTCATCAAAAATTTACACAGACATAGGTATGTTTTGAAAATTTCAGAGATGAATAGTATCAATTGCCAGTTTTCAGAAGTGCTCTCATTTTGGGTTTTGGATTTTTTTGTCACTCATGGAAAGACACCAGTTCCTTATAGGTAACTTCAAGTTCCACTATTAGAAGAGCTAAAGGCTTTTATTTTAGGGGCTTGATGGCTTGGGGTTTTTTTGTTTTCAGTTAAAATGTTGAACATTGACATATAAGTATATGTCGTTGGTTTAAAAAAGAAACCTGTGCTGTCATTTCCATGATGGCCTTCTTATATTCTACATATCACTTTCCATTATTACTAATTAAATTGTGAATATAGTCCAGTGTGGCTAGAATATTTCATTACTTCTCAGCATTCCTGCAGTGCTGGCACTTGAGTTTTCATTATCTTCGGCTGAGAAGCTGTAGAGAAGAGGGAGAAACCACTGTGCCTCATTTAATAGAGCACAGGCCGTAATCACTGTACCGTCGAAGAAGCCTTCAACCAGACACTCCCTACAGTGTAGTGTTTTCAGAAGGGTTTGCTTTGGGGTTTTTTTTGCTGTATCTAAGTAAGATGTTGAATAACTGGACACTTATGCCACTTATGTGTTTTAGTGAAGGCACAATTTAAATATTCTTCCATCTTTGCAGCACCTCTGTGCTTTCGTCTTCCTAAAGTTACCTCTTAGATTCAGCATTTGCTCTGCTCAGGAGCAGTACCCTGCTGCTGTCTGGCCCTCAGTCACCAATAGAGCTTTAGTAGCTTCTCTATTCCCTCTCTGTGGTTGACTGCCTTTGTAGGAACAGGAGACTGCTGGGAGCAGGTGGATTACAGTAAGATATGGCTTTGCCAAATGTTTTAAGAATAGAACCCCTAATATAATCTTTTTATGGGTTTTCTGTGATGGATGATTATCTTTCCTATGCAATGGTAATAGCCTAGCATTGCAGAAGGCTGGATTTATATCTCTTACTCAACAAGCCTAATCAGATGTGGCAGAAAAGGGGATAAAAAAAAAACTGATTGGCTCTACAGAATGACTGAGCTACCTGAAATCTGAATAAATATGATGTCATCAATCAACAGGTGCCATGAATGTAGTCAGTATTAGGATCAGACTCACTGAGAGAAGTATAATTTCATGCTTATGTAGATCATAAATCCACTGCTTTCAGTCTGAATAGGATGGATGGAATTCCTCTTTGTACCCTTCCTGTGGTTATGGATTTCTCTTTCTCTCGATCACCCTTTGCCCCTAACAAATACTGTCTACTCAGCACAGTGTTTGAACTTCAGAACATTGTTCTCTGAACAGTAGAGCATTTCTGCTCTCTGAACAGGTAATAAAACTAGAAAGATTTAACTTGTAAAAGATTTAACTATTCAGCCTTGAGACTTTGGAAAAAGTAGAAGTTGCAAAAAAAACCCCAGGTTTTCAGCCCTTCATAGTATCTTTAATTTATAATTACCTGGCACAGACCCTAGCCATGATAGTTGCAGCAGCAGAAAGCCAGGAAATATCAGAAATAGAGACCAACCTGAGCAGCAATGGACTAGTGGGGAGCTATCTGAGTATATGTAAGAGGATTTTATATACAAAATACCCATTTGCTTACAGATGCACAAAGAGGTTGCGCATATATCCAGCCTTATAAAAACAAGTTTTCAATATGCCAGTGCATTGCCACAGTTTAAGCAAATAATTTATGTTGCATTGTTGCCACTTCATTGTAATTTCCTGTTGCTATGTATTCCTTTGTGATAAGCATCTTAGTCATTAGTATCTTAATACCATCACTACAGGAAAGACCTGATTTGATACCTATCTCTTTGTCATTTCTCATCAGAGCTGCTCCCATGCATTCAAGCCAGTCTGGGCCCTGCTTACTCTTCTGTCGTTAAATACCATAATTTCCATATTCTTCTTCCCTGTCTAAAGGGCTTTTCTCTCACCACAAAGTGACTAGCACATCAGCCTTCTGCTGAGTTTCTCAGATGTTATTCTCTAGTACGTTGAAAATATTGGCACTACAAACAGTAGCTCTCACTTAGACTCATACACTTTTTCATTTTGCAAAGCTCTTGATCATAATTTCAAGTACATATATTGTCTAATTAGCACCTATGCTTACAGTTTCATTTAATATTCTTTGATCTGCTTCTGCTTAGCAACAAAGTCAATTTTGACTTAGTATTTTTTGTGTGTCATTTCTGTATCTCCTTCCATGATGTTCTATTGTCTAGAAATCTTGATTCCTGAATCTCTTTGCCTTGCAATCATATGTGCTTTGCCAAAATTTCTACAGATTATAACGCCTCTTCTTTCTTTACATCTACAAGAAGTAGGAAAAGGAGTAAAACCAGCAAAATGTACTTAAAACTGTAAAGTATTTTTGAGTACTCTCTGACATCCTTTGTTGCCTTCTCCTAGACATCTGTCTTCATGATTATCACATGTCTTCTAATTTTGAATTCTTAGAGTAAATTGACTGAATAGATTTGGGCACAGAACCCAACCCAAAATCCTCTGCTTCAGGATGGAAGTCTTTCTGTGTAAATTTGCCTCTTTGTGAAGTTCATTTATGCTGAAGTCCTGCATTTGACCCCATTACACTCGAATCATCATTGTTTCAGTTAAGTACTTTTCAACCTCATGCATGCTTTACCTCTTTTGGTTGAGCCAAAAATTGCTCATGGTAGCAATTACAAGCTCATCTAGCATTATTTTTCATTATGAATTTTACATCAGGTGCAAACCTTTTAGCATGAGGTACATATTTATGGTCAGCTACTCCTAGCAGATCAAAAGGTGAGTGCATTGAAGAATATAGTGTTTATTATATCTATTTGCCGAAAACTGGAGTATTTTCAGCTGCCAATAGTTAAAATGCATACAGCTTGAATTATTAATATGTAAATCCTCAAGCCAAGTCAGTGCCCAGTGGATTTAGCTATTTCATTTTTGTTCATGTTGGTAGGTCACAGTTGTTTACCTCATCCTTCATCTACATCTTTAGCTTCTGAATTCTTTCATGTGATAACTGAGGTGTCCTGCTACAGGACACTTTTAGTCTTTGGATTAGGATTCTCAGCACAGAGGAAAAAACAGCAATGATGATCCATATTTTTATTCTTATTCCTTAAAAGGTGCAAAAGAAAAACATCTACCCCACAAAAATGTATATGCACTATATTCAGTGACCTGAATTGTTGAGCATCATCTGTAGAGGTGCAAGTAATTGTTGCGTGATTATTATTCTCATCAGCCTAAAGCATGAAAGCAATTGAGTGAAAAAAATCCTCATCTTATGTAAAATGATTACTGCCTGTGAGCCATAATAAGCAATGATGTTTTCACAGTGGTGATGTTAAGCAGCAGAACAAATGAGTGCAGCCTGCTGATTGTGCAATGTCTTGATCATTACCAATCGCTGTAACCCCCAGTAAGTAAATGATTTAATTATTGGGGTGTCTGCATGATCCATTTCTAAAAGGAACAAAGAAGAGTGCTGAGAATGCAGGACAGTCACCTTTGACACCAAGTGAGTTAGACATTTCCAGCCCTAGCTGTTATTCCTTGTTGTGTTTTGCTTCTCTGCAGGATGTCCAGGAGATATGTTAAAATGCAACCAAAAAGGAATGCAATTCCAATTTAAATTCAGGAGGTTAGAAATCATTATCCAAAGTGTAACTGATTAAAAAACCTTCAGGAGAGCAGGAGGGAGGAGATAGAAGGAAAGGCTAGATTTTATGCATACAAAGCATGACATTGGCATCACCATGACTTCACAAGGTTTATTTCTTTACCATTCCTACAGACTGGGCTTCATCCTAAAATTCATAGGTTTAATAGTGTAACTACTATATTTAGAAGTTCAACTAAATGCTAATCAGAGAGCAAAACTGCTGTAAAATGTCATTGAGTCCATGCAGAAATGAAATTTCCCATATATTCCATGAAAATGTTCCTTTATGAAAAGTAGGTGGGCAACCATGATTTGCAGGTTGAACAACCAGACATCAGTTTGCATCTATGGTGATCCAGATTGTTAGCTGCATTGAATAATGAGTGCTGAAAATCGATGGAAATTGTTATCTGACTAAGGTAAATTTGCAGTAGGAGCTGCAACATAGCATTGAGAAGTCTGCCTTTAGTTTTAACTGTGCTTCTACCTGTAGAAGAGCTAAATCTAGTATCTCAGTACTGCGTTGTAGCTGACAGTGTGCACGTATACTATATAGCTCCTCAATTATCATCTTGTTTTCAAAAGGACGTTCAGCACTTAGGAACTGGAGGCTTCCTGAAAGTCAAACAACCCCCCTTGTTTCACTTTTACCTTTCTGGTCAATGTGAGATCACCTACTAAGTGCTGAACCCATCCCTGCAAATATAAGTCCTGAAATCACAAGGTTTTTTAAATACCTTTGAAAATCTTTTCACTCTGCCTACTTTGTGGATTTAGATAGTATAAAATGGGAAGATGGAGAAGAAAATGACATTTCTTAGATGTATCACAGATTCTCTGCACCAGCCTTTCAGTTTTTAAGGACAGACCTTAGAGGCAGAAACTCTCTGTCTCCCTGTGTATTGAAAATGTTTAGCACTGGCTCATGCTTTTAGCTGCCAAACATATTAGATTTCTTGTTCTCTTTGTAGGATGATAACATGCATAGAAGGGGGTTTTCATCAGTCTCAAGGAATACTACTTTCTCTCTCTTACTCATTTTGAGTAGATCGCACCATTCTTCCTCATTAGACTGTAATTGCTCTGTAATTATTTTAAGTACAGCTGGGACAATAAGTCTTGATGGAACACTACCTTGAAAGGAGCATTGAGGATTCAGAAAATCATCCCCTCACTTGATTTTTATCACCTCCTCCTGCTAGAGTATCACAAAAGGTCACAATAGCAGAAACAAAAAGGAAAGATTAAAGAATTTGAGTCAAGATGATCACCCAGATATCCCTCTAACAATGTATTCTCTCCAGAAAACCTATATGTTAAGCCACATTTTACTGGATACATTCCAGGGAAAACAATAATTATATATATATAGAGAGAGAAATAGATATATATAGTGCTTTATAGTCTTCATAATGAAGTTCTTCCTCCAAATGTGTATGCACCCACTGGCACCTCACTGACTGTAGCAGTTATCCAAGGACTAAGAATAGAAAATAAGAAAAAAAAATTACAAGGCCTTCACAAGGGTAGTTCAAGCTTTACCTACTAGTATTTTCTGCTTTCTTCTGTAAGCTTTCACAAGTGTTTCCTGGCTGCATCTCGCGATCTTCTTGTTGGAAGGGAAAAAGTCCCCCTTAGCTTTACTCCTTTTTACACACACTGTGTACAGTGTTTCAGGCGGGAGGTAGAGAAAACTGGTAGTGAAGTTGAGCCTGGGAATAAGGGAGGGGTTGAGGGAAGGTGTTTTAAGATTTGGGTTTATTTCTCATTACCCTACGTGAATTTGCTTGGCAATAAATTAAATTAATTTCCCCAAGTTGAGTCTGTTTTGCCCATGACGGTAATTGGCAAGTAATCTCTCCCTGTCCTTATCTCCACCTAGGAGCTTTTTGTTGTATTTTCCTCACCCTGTCCAGCTGAGGAGAGGGAGTGACAGAGTGGCTTTGGTAGGCACCAGGCATCCAGCCAGGATCAGCCCACCAAAACAGCCTTCCAGGAACTGGGGCCAGACGCTCATAAGCTTTTTAGCTGTGTACAGCAATTAACAGAAGCTCCTACTTGTGCTCTTTTGTTATTTCCATAAAGTAATAATTTGCATCCATATAATGTAGATTTATTTTCTTTATAACAACGACAAACAAGCTCTTTACTATGAATTGCATGGTGTGTCCTGTCTCCTCCTCTACCCACCTTCCATGTTTTAAAATTCTGTTTGTGCAGAATTACTGTCTTATGGGTGCCCTAATTCCTCCCCTTTTATTCCCATCTAATTCATTAAATTCAGTCCGATACTTGTGCTTGAACTGAATTCCTAATTTAATGGGTCGTCTTTAAAATACCTGCAAATTAGAAACATATTTGTATAAAGTTGTTGAGTAACCCTGCAATCTCAATCTCTTAATAGCAGATTTCTTGTAAGTGATTTTCTTTTGAAAGTGGTGTGTTTACAATATATTATTTAATAACTTGGATGAATGTTTCATTTAAGACTAAATTCAGGCACCAGATTCATATTTGGCATAACTCCACAGGTTTCAGTGATGGATTGGCCTAGAGAGCTTGTAAGAATCCTGTTCAGCTTTATTGCTTTAGTGTGTCTTGGAAAATGGAAGATCATGGTCAGAAAGCTGTGGTGAAATGAGATTTAACGTAATAATGCAATTGCAGTTACTTCAGACATCTTGTTTTTCTCCTATGCTACTATCACAAGGATATCAGTGGAAAAGGTCCTTCTAATCGCTGCGGCTTTGCTGCAATGCAGACATGCCTGTGAATGGCTACGGAGCTGAGCCTGCTGTGGAATTCCACCTGATAATTCATCTGAGCTTCTGCCTTGTAAAGCAATTACAGGATACACAGATTTCTACTTGCACGGCTAACTGCCTGAGATGTCACAACAAGCACGCTTCATGTTGTCCTTATTTGAAGTGCAATACCTATGTCTGAGGAGTTCATGGTATAATTTGAGGTACATAAGTTAGTGGCAAAGGGCTTAATTTTCCGATTACATGTTAGGGGCATTCTGAGTGCTTATTTTACCAGTGCTGAGTGCTCTTTTTTTTTTCAGATAAATCAATTCCCTCAGTTAATACCATTTATCAGTTTCTTCTTTCCTGTGGTTGACTTTTTGTTCTTTGTGTGTGCTGTGCAGTCAGTGGATACTCACCAGTCTATGCCATGTTAAGTTGCACAGAGGTAGTGTCTTCCCTTTCCTGTTGCACCAAAAGATGGTTTCAGACTTGCCTTGTCCGCTGCATTATAAAGAAAAAGCCCATGGTTCACTGGCACTGGTATATTCAAGTAAACAGAGGGGACAGAGTCCCAGAAGCTGTCTTTAATCTTCCTACCTAACTGAAAAAATAGTGACTACTACCCCATTGCTGCACTCTGAAGGGAGTAAATTTGAAAATGATTTTGACTAACAGCTGCGTGCTTAGCACAAGGGAACTCATGGTGGAAGGACTGATGTTTGTGAAGAGCACGGGAAGTGCACCAGGGAGGTGCACTCCTACCAACTGATCAACGTCCTTCCTGTAAGGGAGGTGCGGCCAGCCGGGAAAAATAAGTATCCAGAGTCTTCTTCCTCAAATAGATGATGAAGATTTGCAAAAAACATACATAGCAGCTCTTCCGAAGTGCCAGATATTAGCAGGGAGTGCTTATGGGTGGCAGGAAACAGAATAGGAATGCATGGATAATTAAAGGCAAGACTTTACTGTGGGTTCTCATCTTGTGAATATTAGGGGGAACGGTTGTCCATTGCCTGCAGTTATCACTGGACAGGGTTCTCAGTCACAACAGATCATTCCTCTTTTAAGTGTATATGGTTATGCTTCACAGACAGAATGTGGTCTACAAACCTGGATGTGAAGAGGCTTACTGTAGGCCATGATCCAAAGCCAATTAAAGTCAATTTGGTCTCGAGTAAAATCAAAGTTTACAGCTTATGAGTGGAGAAAAGCTCTACAATGGCTGAATTATTGCTACCCCTTTTTCTTTGCGATGAAGCACTGGTAAGCTCTGAGAGCATTAGTGAACTAATTCTCTTTCAAATTATTCAGTCCTTTAGAGGCGATGTAGGACCTGAGCATTTTCACCCAATCACCTTGCATTAAGTTGGGAGAAAAAATGGCTGTATTAGCCAAACTACTTAATGTTTCTCAGACTAAGAAACAGCTATATTTCCAGATATCTACGTTTCAGCTTTGCTAAAACAGTTGATTTATTTTTTTAATAGTGCTCACAAAACATAAAACAAAAATCCAGTGTGGCCTCCCAGAGCTGCAGTAAGAATGTTGTGAAATTCCTAATTGGGAGAAAACCTCTGGCTTTCTAGAGTAAAGAAACAGGCTGTTTTGTGCTGATGAAATCCCTCCAAGATTCTGAAGGGCACCACCTCATTTTGGTTTTTTTTTTGCATACATATTATGTCCTCCTACTGATCCCATTAGTGATTCATAGAAATTATACTTATTAAACACAGAAATATTCATGGATCTGATTGCTGACATGAATATATTGGTTACAAAGACACTAAGATACCAGCTGTAAATTAAATGAGACTTTATTGTGTGAAGTTAAAACATGGCAACAGGATGATATTTTCTTTGGACTTTTGAATGCCTGGAAGGTAAAATTATTTATTTTAGAAAACAGAACGTACTGATTTAATGCATTTTGTTGTGATAGCAAATGACAGAGGAGCCTAGCTAGCATGAACAGCACAGATCTGTAGGGTGCAATGGATTTCCATCATTTCACATGAGCTGGGGATACGTTCCTTTGTATCCATAACTAGTGTGTGCAGAAATTTGCAGCCTGACATCTGCAGCCTGGGCTCTGAGCAGAATACCAGCAGCATCTCTTATTTGCAGAGTAGCACAAAGGATATGTGAAAATGTAAAAGAAGGGATAGGAAGAAAGCATTAAAGTATTAATGCAGTAAGCTCTTCTCAGGCCTAGTAAAAATTGATAGAGGGTAAGTGAGATTATAACAGAAAGTCTGAGTAAGCAGCATTGTGCATGGAATCTGCTAAGAGACATCTGCATAGCAGGGAACAATGACTGATACCTCCTTGTCCTATCTTCTAGGAAGATCCTCTGTTTGAGTTTGTCACTCTTGTCGCAGCTCTGTGTGTTGATGTAGCAGGACTCGCAGGGTGACCTTGGTTCCTAGATTGACTAGGTCTCTACAACTGGGATTTCAAACATTGCAGCAAAGCACATTCCTGATTTTTCATTTCTGGGACTTGAGTCCATTGCAGAAGTAGAGATTCACACAAAAGGCCATCTTCATAATGTTTCGGTTGCCTGCTAAGTAATTACAGCTGTATGATCTTCCCTAACCTAAAGATGGCACGGGAAAGATTATGCTAGCACAAAATATTGGCCTTGTGGTCATCTAAATTTAGACTCAGGACAGTTAACCAAACTGAAAATGCTGAATTTTACAAAGTTCAAGACAAACACTTTGAGAATTATTAAAGATGTGAGAGCCTCCAGTTGATAAATTGGCTGTTCCTTTTTGTAGTGTACATAACACCTTCTCTGGATGTAGTCCTATGATTCTTGTCAGTGCAAAACTAAATAAACTGAAATAATGAAAGTGACACAGAAACAGATTTTTTATTAAATAGGACACTAGTAAAGCTAAGCTTATAATATATGACGGCCATGGTGAGATTGGATGCTGGGGTACTGGCTTACCTTGCTCGTACGTCCTTACACATGCCTGTGGTTGCTCTGTTCTGCTGACCCTGCATATAAGAAACTGCTGCCTGAGCTACAGATTTTCTGGCAGCACATCTCAAGAGAAATGTTTAGCTAGATTATACCAAATCATTAACTGCAATCAAAGGTATAATCAGTTTTCTGAACTAAGCATAATATTCTTACTGAAAGGACTCTCTCAAGGAAGAACATGGCTAAAGTGAGGGCCTACACGTTTGTACCACAGCTGTAAATGCAAACAGGCAGATGTGGATTTTGCATATTTTGACCACTCCTTTTAGCAGAGCATTGGATCCGCCTGTAACACCAGATAGCTAGAGGTGACTGTTGGTGCCTAAACTCTGATTATGTTTAATGTTTTTGCCAGGAGGAGTAGTGCAATATGATAGCAGAACAGCTTTCTACGACTTCCCTCCCTCTGAAGTTACCTGTAGGAAAACTTAAAATTAGGCTTAGGTATTTTCATTCTGAAGAGACCAGACCATTCTAGCTTGTTCTTCTTTTCTAAATACAAGCTGTATAATATATTTCATTTTGTGTGAGTACTTTTCTTCATGCACATGGATTATTTTTCACATCTTTTTTTTTCTCTGACCATCCTTTTTATTAGCCTTCTGTTCCATATGCTCAGTGTTGCTGCTCCAGCTCCATTTTAAAATCTGGAGCTTGACTCTGCTTTCAGAAAGTCCAGAGGAATTTTGTTATTAAAGCTCATGAAAATGTGATAATGGAATCCTCTCTTTGTGGATGTGGTTAATTTGCATTCAGACTCCTTGTTATGTTAGATAAATATGTTCAAGCAATATAACTCCCCATGTGTTTGCTCCTCATAAGTAACTACCCTGAAATACTGATAACACCAGAGGTGAATGGTACTGTCTTTCTGTCTTATAGACCAAGACTTTATCTTCTCTTCTTTCATCCCAGTGATAATTGCTTATCAACAGAAGCAGGCATTTTGGTGTGACTCTGAAGCCACCAAGTTTGTGGTCCCCAGCAAAGACACACTAGGAGCTGGGTCCAGTGTATCAATCATAGTGATTTTAATAGAAAATGGATTATGAGGAAATATTGTACATGGTTGACTGTGGTCTGACGTTGACAAGCCCCTTTCATCGGCTTGTTTCTCACTCCTTTGAACCCTTTTCCACTCTGACCCTGGTAGGCTGATGAAAACACCAGGAAAAACAATGAGAAATATTTTCAATGGAAACAAAGAGTAAATATTGCATTCCTCATTTTTCTTGTAAGAATGCTTCTAAATGCAATGCAGCTTTCACCTCCTCACAGGATGAAAGGCACAAAGATAAGAAATATCTGAGTACATGTGGTTCATGTTAATAAGAACGCCCTTATAGCATTGCGTGCAGCAAAAGCAAGAGCAGCACTGGCTTTGGTGAAACAAAACAACAAGCTTCCAGTTCAGAAATAGTCATGAGATTTAGTTTGTGTTTTGCATATGGCAAGAACACTTGCATTTCACCGTAATAATGCCAAAGAAATTGTTGTTGTGTAAGTATAGGAAATTGGAGGTTTATTGGAAATTAAAGTGGCTGGGTATGGGAATGGGATCTTTCTTTCCCCAATCCCTAGTTAACCCCTACTTAAAGTCACCCAGTCCTAACCAGCAGCCACGGCACCTTGCTCAGCCATGGGGAAGCTTCCAGCAAAAGAGGGAGCTGCTTCTCCTCCTTGTCCTGCATCGATCTGCAGTTGGGCATTTCTTCCCTAACTCTCAGCTGGCTGCAGCGGCTCTGGTCTGCCCCCACCACGTGAGGGCTGGGGAGAGCCAGGACCCCCAGCACCATCTGGGGAGGAGACCCTGGATACAGGGCATAGGCTGGGAACATAATGCCGTCTGCATATGTGCGGTTGGTGATGCCCGTGCAGACAGTACCACACACATGCCGAACTGCAGTACCAGTTTACAGTCCAGGTGAACTGCACAAGGTGCCGAGCAGAGAGGAAGTCAAGAGTAATTTTTACGTCAGTTATGGGATTGTGAAGAGGCAGCAGCTAACACTTAGCTGAGAGGTAAAAGGCTCTCAGCAGTGCATGCTGTCACGGCAAGAGGCTGTCAGTTCCCAAAGGGCTTAGAGATCAATTACACAAATGAGGAAAGTGGTGAGAGGAAGGCAGTGTTGAAGAACTGAGAATGACCCAAGACCAAGAATTGAGAATGTCTCTGACCCAAGTGAAGTATCAGTGACAGAGGCTGGGTACATGCCTGTGTTTCCTGAATCCTAGTCTGAGCCTCAAAACCTTTCTGCACATGCCAGAGGCTTTGCTATGAGTCTTCATCTTTTTTCCCAACCTGCAAAGATTTATTGTTTAGTGAGAAAGATTAACATATTTTTCTTTCTGTTTGAATTATAGATTTTGCCATAAACACTCTGCTGTGAACCAATATTTTTCTTCCTTTTTTAGTTTAATTTAGCTAAGGTGATAAGTCCTATTTTATGTATGGATTATTATTGACTTGTATGGAATAGAAATATTTTGTCCGAAAGAGTGATAAATTAAGTGCTGAACCTGGAAATATGCAGTATCTTTCATCTCTTTCCTTCTCTTCTGAACTTTTACATTTTAGAAGAACAGACATTCTTTTCTCTCTAGCTCTTTTTTTTTCCCCCAGCTCTTCTATATTTCAGTCATAGGCTTACCTATGTTACTATGGCTTTGCTTTAATTTTATTCCCCTCTTGCTCTTTTTTCTTCCCTTTGCTTTTTTGTTCTATTGCATCCTGTTGCTTCTTAGCATACAGCTTCACCCTTGCAGGAGGATTGCCTCCTGCAGGCAGTGTCCTGTCCTTCACTGTAGCTTGGTCCCTCCCCACAGCTCTGCTCCAGTGATGGCAGTGGAAATCTGCCCAGTCTTTGAAACACAGCACCATTGAGGGGTTGTCAATCACATCTTACTGTCCGCGTGTTTACTGGAGCAGGGAAGCAAAAGGAAGGAAAAGGAAAGACAAGGAAAAGCTCTAGGAACTATGCTTCTGAGCCTGATGTTTGTAAGCTGATTCCTCTGCATTGAAGCTAACAGTTTTCTTTGCAATGTTAAAGTTGTTTCCCAGAAAGACTTGGATTGGTGTGTTGATTTCAAGTGTGGTACGCTGATAGCACGTGAGGCCTTGTGCTAACCCTTGGGCTGAAATTTCATCCTATTCTTCATTGTCTTATATTATTCTTATTAAATGTTATGACTTAAATTTTACTTGCATTTGATAGTATTGCAGTTAAAATAGTCTTCCTAAATGTCTCAGGATTAGCGATGTGTGAATGATGACAATAAATTGAGAGGACAGCTTTAGCCAGGGTAGGGGAGGTTGCACCAGGTTGTTTGTTTGCATTGTAATACATTAGATGCAATCATTTAAACAAAGGACGGTGTCACAACAGTGTGTTGTGTTATAAATATGTATCAGGAGCAGAACAATCCACCTGGCCGTGCCGCTAAGTTAACCACCATCAACCGAAGTAGATAATAAAGCTTTGCGTAATGTTCATTTGTGGTCCATCGCAAAGAGGAAAAGGAATTGATGTTGATAAAAGCTTTGCAAGAATGAAGGAAGATTTGTAGCATATGGGCTTTTAAACTCTATTAATGGAGGAATAATAGTAGTCTTAGGGTAACAAGATCTTTTAAACGGTGGTGATAACCGTAAGTTTGCTGTGGTCAGTGATGATCAGTAGCATCTCTCTACAATATAGAAAGAAGAGAATTCCTATGTCTGTGTAGTGCATCACCTCTGCTTCCTTGCTCTGGCACCGTAAAGAAATCAAGGTCAAAATGAGCCTGAATGTGTTCTCTGTTGTTCTTTTCTTTTCTTTTACCATAGTTGAAAATTTTCTTAAATAATAGTGATTTCTTAAATTCCTATTTGGCTGAGAACCATCTGTTGCATAAAGTCAGTACTGAAATCCTGACAGCATTCATTAAGCACTTACCTCCACTGTGTTTCACTGTTGTGCATGCATTAAAGACGACCAAGAGGGCAACCAAGAGCAGTGAGTAAAAAGCTATTGTGTTTTCTGCTTTGATAGCCATGGCATTAAACTCTACTGCCTTGCAGATTTAAAGGGCTCTAATGTTTCAGAATGAGTCAGTCAGTGGATCTTGAAAAATTCACGCTGAACTTCTTCTGAATTTCCACAGCAAACTAAGTGTGAAAAATGGAATTTTACGAGTGAAAATTGGGAGATTTTTCCAGTGGATGAAGTGCGGTACATAAGTAAGAATCATCACTCATGAGGAAAAATGAACAGAATATCTTCTCAGGCCGGGTGTCAAAGACCTGAAACTCTAAAACCAAATGAGCATATAAAAGGGGGCGAGGGGGGAGAAAATCCCTTCCATTGAAGTATTTTTGGAAAAAAAGAAAATCTCAGAAACATACTTTCCATTTTAAATGATGTACATATATTTTCAAATGCCCTGTAAGAAGAAAACTTTGAGCAAAACTTCCAAATGTTGCTACCTTTCTTTTTTTTTTTTTTTTTTGGGGGGGGGGGTGGGGAGGATCGACAGTTCTATTGTGTTACATTTCAATGTTTTTCTGTAGCTTCATCATTCTGGCAGAACTATTTCTATCACAGTGTAACATAATTTATTATTCTTATAAAATAAACCGTCTTTTCTCAGGAAGAGATAGTGATGCATCGCAGAGGGAAGCACTCCAAATCCCAGAAGTAGGATATAGCTGGATTGTAATTCTAGTGAGGCACCACTGTGCCTAGGCGTTCTGAGCACAAGTCAAAATGCCAAGGGTTTAGGGGGGAGCGAGGTGTGTTTTTTCCTGTTGGGGGCGGGGGGTGTTGGCTTTTGGTGGCTTTCTTCTTTTTCACTAGAGTAAAAAAGAGTTGTTTCTAGGACAAAAATAGACCAGAACCAACCTGTGAATATGGGTTTGATGGACGGACCACTCGGTGGATAAGGAGTTGACTGGATGGCCGCACTCAGAGAGTGGTGGTCAATGGTTCAATGTCCAGGTGGAGACTGGTCACAAGTGGCATCCCTCAGGGGTCCGTTCTGGGCCCGGCCCTGTTCAACATCTTTGTCGGCAACATGGACAGTGGGATAGAGTGCACCTTCAGCAAGTTCGCCGATGACACCAAGTTGTGTGGTGCCGTCGACACGCTGGAAGGGAGGGATGCCATCCAGAGGGACCTTGACAGGCTGGAGAGGTGGGCCTGTGCCAACCTCATGAAGTTCAAGCAGGCCAAGTGCAAGGTCCTGCACCTGGGTCATGGCAATCCCAGGCACAAATACAGGCTGGGCGGGGAATGGATTAAGAGCAGCCCTGAGGAGAAGGGCTTAGGAGTGCTGGTGGATGAGAAGCTCAACATGAGCAGGCAATGCGCCCTTGCGGCCCAGAAGGCCAGCCGCATCCTGGGCTGCATCAGGAGAAGCGTGGCCAGCAGGTCGAGGGAGGTGATTCTCCCCCTCTACTCTGCCCTGGTGAGACCCCACCTGGAGTACTCTGTCCAGCTGTGGAGCCCCCAACACAAGAAGGACATGGACCAGTTGGAGAAGGTCCAGAGGAGCGCCACAAAGATGATAAAAGGGCTGGAGCACCTCTCTTATGAGGACAGGCTGAGAGAGTTGGGGCTGTTCAGCCTGCAGAAGAGGAGGCTCCGGGGAGACCTGATAGCGGTCTTCCAGTACCTCAAGGGGGCCTACAAGAAAGATGGGGAGAGGCTGTTCAGTAGGGCCTGTTGCGATAGGACGAGGGGTAATGGTTTTAAAATAGAGGGGTGTAGATTTAGATTAGAAATTAGGAAAAAATTATTTACGATGCGGGTTATAGAACACTGGCACAGGTTGCCCAGAAAGGTGGTGGAGGCCCCATCTCTGGAAGCGTTTAAGGCCAGGCTGGATGAGGCTCTGAGCAACCTGACCTAGTCAGGGATGTCCCTGCTCCTTGCAGGGGGGTTGGACTAGATGACCTTTGAAGGTCCCTTCCAACCCTAACCATTCTATGATTCTATGATTCTATAAAATATTTTGTGTTGTGAAGCTGTAGTTTATAAAAAGCAAGTCAAAGAGAGGTATCTGCAATTATATGAAACTGGCAACACTACATTCAAAAAGTAAACATCATTATTTTTCTTTCAGTACCAGAAAAAAAGATTGACTACTCAATGGCTGTGGTTGCAGTAGAGAGGCCCATAGAATGGGGAAAGAGATCAACATTGGGTGGACACTGCTCCTAGTAATGCCAGTAATAAAAATCTTATTTATTTGAATGTGAAAATGAGCTCTTTAACAGTAAAATGTTACAATCTTTTACAGCTGCTTAAAAGGTCCCTAAATCTACATCTGAATTACTACAAAATCTGTCCCTTCCCAAAAACGAACTTTTAAATCAAATCATATTTGACTCAATTGTTTTAAAATAAAAAATCAGAAAAAATGGAGAAGGAAAAAAAAAATGGTCCCTTTATATATTTGCTAAAATATATAAGTACTAAAATAATAGCACCTGTGCCCTTTTCAATAATGGCTGCATCATTCAGTGTGATGCAGCCGGTGTGATGAATTCCACAGAAAACTTCCTGACTTTTGATTGAGAGCTGTGTGGTCTCAGAAAGCCTGCAGTCTCAAAACACATTTGCCAAGGACATACCTGGTTTATTTGATGAACAGGAAACAGTGCAGTTCACTAGTACTGACCTTGCCTGCAGGTACCGCATCTCTGAAAGACTGCGAGGGAAAAGTAATGGACGGCACGATGAAGTGATGCACAGCTGGGCGGATGATGCTGCGAAGAACAGTTGCCTGGTTTGGTGGTGCTGTATTTTCTTCAGACAGGTTTATGAAGCGTGTTAGTGTCTTGCAGCAAGGCTTGGGAGCGCAGCTGCTGCCGTAGGCTGGCAGGGACACCTAGTGGCTTTGGCAAATTAAACCGGGATTGCTTCTGCCACTTGGTGATAAATTCACAGGGTTTTTGAGGAAGGGCACTAAGTGCCTCTCTGCTTCAGTGTTATGTCTCAAAGCGTTTTGCACCACAAGCCTTCTCTGTTCTTTTTTTCTCTATTCTATGAATCGGGGGAAAGAACACGTGTGTGCTTTAGGTATTGTGAGAGACTTCAAAGAGAAGGAAGGGGGTTGTTGATTATTTCATGACTGCTATAATCGGGGTTTTCAGAAACAAACAAGCAGTACTTCACTTAAAATCATGAATTCCATACATCAACTTTATTATTTTATCAATGTTGAAGCCGAGAAGTGCTGTTTATGCCTGTGGTTCTGCTTGTTTAAAGTGAAACATTTTAAATGTGATGCGAATGGTTCTTTTCTTTTGTCCTACAGATATTACGCATTACCACATTTTTGTGTCTTCTGGGACTAAGTAATTCCCACTAAATCAATAATGCTTATGAAAGTGAGACATTTAAATGACACTTCAGAAATCTTTACATGTAAAATGCTTTTCCTGTAAAAGCACGGGTCAACTTCTAGGTGAAATTTAAACCGGTACATACCCAGTGTACAAGGTCACCTTGTACTGCAGCAGATAAAAGCAGCCATACCAGGTTAGGCAGGGATTTATCTAGCCTAATCTTATGTCTCATTTGTCAGTGGCAGCAACACCAGAAGTGTCCCAGTGATAAATACGAGCGAGCTGGAGTTTGCCAGGGTCCTGGCTGCATGTTGGAGAAACCAGGAGGAAACAAAGGTGTCAAAAGGTTAGCACGGTTCACCCAGCACAAAACATGGCTCGCTGTGTGGAGATGCTGCTCTGCATTGGAGCTGCATCCTGCACTTACCGCCTCTGCAGACACCAGCAGCCACTGCGGCTCCCAGCGCGGAGCAGCCCTACACAGCCATTTTGGCAAAGGCTCTCCAAGAGTTGCCAGAATGTCATCAAAATAGTAAAGAAAAAAACAGAGCAGCTGGCCCAAACTCAGTAGTGGAAAGTTTAGGATCCAATTGCGGGGGAGCTGGTCCCTTCAGTCAAGAGCTTTAAAGTGAATGGTGTTACATAGTAGAGAAAAAGACAGCTCATAGGTTTTTACATGAGAAAGCAAAAATAGGGGCTGATGCCATAGGGTTGGAACAGGACTTAGTTAAGACTTGTCAAGATCATATGTGGATGAATTTCAAACAGTCTTTCTCAGCAGATAGTGTTCTCTGTAGCGATGTTTTAGGGGTTTGCAGCTGTGCCATGTTCAGTAATGACACACAATCATGTTATTAGAGAAGTCTGAGGCCATCCCTTTCCCACACAAAGTACCTTTCTTGAAGGAGAAATAGTCTACAGAAGTTATCCTCCCATAATTTCATTGCTTATAAAAGCTAGAGATTACGTAGACCATAGTTGATGGCAAGCCTTGTTAGAAAATCTCTTTCCACAGATGACCACGGACTGGTTAGCTGTGATTTTCCCTCCTCTGCCTTCATCCGATGACATAACACAGACCCTCTGAATCCTCTTCTTTCAGCATCTGTATATTAATGCTAGATTGAATAAATCATAAGCATCCTCTCCTTTCAAACAGCTGAACACTGAACAGACCTGCCATGGACAGATTTCAAGATCGTTGACGTTCGCTGGTCCTCATAAGCACGTGATTTCCTTTTACACTTTTTCAGCATCACAGTGTCTTGTTATACAGCTTCTTAAAGATCTGCACACTGTTCCATGTGAGGGAGAAAGGTTCAAAACCTCCCCAAGTCCGTTGAAAATTTACCATTGACGTTAGTGATCTTATGATTAGACCTCAGCCTTTGCTGCCTTTCATGGTTCTGTTCTCAACTCAGTTTCACTACGTGTATTGTGGTATTCTACAAAGACACTATCCTGTCTCATGAGTAATGGCTCTTTGTTCCTTGTCTCTCCCACAAGGTGCTCTGAAAGGAGGCCTGAGAGCAAGCACTTGAGAAAGAGATTGCTAAAAGTTTCATACCCTTGTACTTTGCTCTGCCTACAACCAGAACCATTTTAAAGTTCTACGTTTTTTAAATTGCAATGAATATGCTTCTTTCATTATATATTCTCTTAGCAGTGTTTTGCTCCTATCTTAATTTTTATTTTAAATATGAGGAAGGTTCAGTATGTTACTGCACCACTACTGTAAAGTAATACATAGTTCATAAAATTCTGGATTTTCATGTCTGAATTTTGCTTTAGGGCTTTATATATTTATTAGGATAATAAAAAGTTTTAGAAAAAGGAACGTATTCAATTCTTCTTGGCAGTATCCCTAGTTCTTACACAATCATTATCTACCTTTTGCTGAAGTTGTCATTGCTAATGTGGCTTGATTCTGGTTTTACTGCACTATATGAGAATCAAGAGTTTTTCTAGATATCATTGCCAAATAATGAATAGCTTCTTTGGATTAAAAATTTAATTTACTAGACTTGAACTGGAGAAAACAAAGTCCAATATCATAGCTGATTTGAGATTTCTTTTTTCTTCTCAGCCTGAAGGACTCATTTACTTACTTGCTGTACACTCATTTTTTTCAATTTGCCTTAAAACTTTTCAGTCTTACCAGTGGTGTAAAGAGACTTTGATGTCACATGAGAACCAGGCTGAATATATGTATGGAAATACTTATTCATCAGTGTCTTGCTAAGTTAATGATAAGATATTTCAAGTAGTATAGCAGCTGTTTTGAGAAATAGGGTTTAAATGAGAGCTGAAAATGATGCATTCAGCATTTTCTCAAATGGCACATTTAATTTCATGCAGATATAGGTGTCTATTTCCAGATAATTTGTTACGTAACAGAGTTACCCAAATGTATTTGAGGTTTTTTTGCATCATTTATGTAATTTATGGCAGGAAGCAGGTATTCCTGTTGGTAAATTAACAGTATGTTCCAAGTAGAATATGATAGAAGGAAAGGTTTATAAATTATATACCGATATTACCCTGCAGGGAAGTGTAGTGCTGAAAAGGCCAATGAAATGGAAGTGTGAAGTGCTGACCTCTAATGCTATCTTAATTAAAATTGTCTCTGTTAAAGTCTTTTTACTTTCAGGAGCTGACTGCCATAGACACTTCATATTGTGCAAGTGTAATTTAGAATTTGAGACAAGGGAGCAAAGTTATCCCTTCCACTGGAAAAGCTATGAATCACACATAAGTATAAAAAGCAAATTAAGGTGGTAGCATGCAAGATTGGCTTTTTGGGTCTCTGTTACAGATGCTGAGTCAATTTTATTGATCATACCTCAGAGCAGCAAGTGAGGTACATACTTGTACCCGTCTAAAAAGAGTTCCTGAACACATGGCAAATGCTTTGCCTGAACACCAGCTAGCACCAGATGGCATGGCAGGACACTGTCTAAAACTTTCATGAACTGAAACTGCAAAGATTTTCCTTTCTGCAAAGAGGGACATACCTAAAACTCCTCAAGTAAATTCAGATAAACACTTAATTTATAAGGTGCTCCTTAGAAATAAAAGTCTTGTTCAAACTATAGCTTGCTCATTTTTTGCCCCTTGCTGCTTAGGGCTGTGCGTTATTGAAACAGCAACATCAGCCTTAACCCACTTAACCAGTTTTGAGACTCTATGAATTCAGAATGTAAATCTCACAAGAGGTTTGTTGTTTTGGTTTTTTTTTTTTTTATTTTCTAGAGCACTTATATAAGCTTCAATTATTTATGTTAAAGGATTTGTATAAGGCTTCTTGTTTATGCAGTAACAATACATTTCATGTTTATATTAGTCCCAATATTTTTAATTTGTAGAGGGCTTTTCTAGGAAGGAAAGGAAAGAATAAAGATAACTTTTCTTCCTCAAGACCTTAGGAAAGTTTCAAGGCTCCTTTTGGGTCACCCTTTTGAGAGATGGTAGAGGCAATGTTTACCAGTCAGATGCTATTGTGTACGTGCTGTTGTGCCATGCCAGGCTTGTTCCTTAGATGTCGTCATCAGGCCTTTTTACAGCGTTGTGAGTGCTAAAAGCCACTCAGTCAGATAGAGTTTGAGCATGCCAGAAATGTAACTGAGCACAACTTTGCTGTCTAGGCTGATTTGTTCAGATGGTATTGTGGTTGCTTTCCGTAGCTAAATAAAACATTTACATTGTTAAAAAGTTAATAATACAGGGAGAGTCATTAAAAGGGAGGAAGAGTCCTGAGCTCTTGCTTGAAGTGGTGACTCAGTGAAGCAGACAGATTTGGGAAAGCTGCTCCATACGGCAGAAGCTGTCGACCAGAAGGTCCTCCCACCAGCATCGCCAGATTGTGTGAAGGGATGCAGAGGACACGCGTGCTAGCCAGGCAGTGGGAAGTGGATCAGGGACTGATGCATTTAATCTGCTCTCTGCCCACCTCCCCTGTGCTTTTTTAAGGATGCGCAGCCGTTCCTAATTATGGTCATTAGCCAAATTGCTGTTTGGAACTGTTTGGGGGGATTTTGGGTCTGCATTCAGATTGCCATTCCTATCTCCTTTGTGCCTTTTCCCCCTTCATCCTACCCTATGTGAAGTCAGTGACTCATTCTCTTTTCTTTCCTCCATATGGCAGGATGTATTAGAAAAGAGGGGGAAATGCTCAACCAGAACATGTTCTTTCAGTCCCAGATGAGGCAGAGGGGAATAAACAGCATTTGCAGCTTATTTTCTCCTCTCTATATTTGTGCATAAGCCAGAAGGTTTGGGCTGTTTCTTTTCCCTTCCAATGACAAGGGCTGGTCACTGAGTCCTGACAGTACGCTTATTTGAGTGATAAGCAGATAGCAGCACTCTTTGCAACTACCTAAAATCCTCTTCTGTGCAGTTGATAGTGATGAATTCAGTAAAATGTTGATCAAACTCCAGGTTGCACTCTCTGAACATCTGCCTGATACTAACTTCTTCTTATCAATTCTTATTCATGACATCTTTACAGTCGGTGGCTACACATCGGTATTTGGATGTAGTTGCCATGCAGAAAATAAAATTAAGTAGCTAGACTGACCATTTCATAAAGGAAAACATATCACTGTGTGTCAAGTATCAATAAAAATCAGTTTTAGTAAAGTTAGACAGAGCAGTGTTTAAAAAGAAAGAACTTTATTGACAGTAAATATATACCAGTCAACAGAACCAATGAAAATTTACTAGCATAATTTCCTTTCACTAAAACAGCAAGGCAGATATTGACCAACTGTCTTAATTGACTTGCGGTTCAGCTTTTGGGGCATTAAATTGCCTAACTGTGAACAGAACTGGCAGTCAACTGAGTCTTGCTTAAAATATGTTTGTGTTAAAAAGAAAATTGAAATACTGATATGGAAGAATAAACTATGCTCACAGCTTTGTACGTAGATATAATGCATTTTCTTCATCAATGATAGGTTTTAATCCACAAGAATTTGAGTCAAACCCTCACAGAATAAACAACCATACTATTACCAGTACTCATTTGTTCACAGTGTTCTCATAGTTCTGTGTCAGTTGACATGGTAGTCATCTAAAAATCCTCATTTCATTAAGGATCAAAGTGACCTTCCCATTCTGGCTGATTTTACGTAGGACATCTCTGAAATAAAAAGAGTCTCAGAATCTTGTGAGCTTCTTAAGTTTACGTGTTGCATTTCAGAAGTGATGCACAGTGAAAGCCTACAAGTTGTCTGTTGCTGTCAAGCTGTCAACTCTTCAGCTGCAAAACTCAGCTTCGTTTGATAATGCACTTATACATGTAGATTCTTCCATATCTATGTTGCTTTTGGGTGGAAGACTAGACTTCAAAGTCACTTAAGCATGATGGTCTCTACCTGTACATACTTAATCTGCCCATCTGCCCTTCCTTAGACATAACTGAAAGTATGTTTAAATGAGTTGTTTTAATTTCCAAATTACCTGTAAGTTACTTAAAAGTTACAAACATATATGCATTAAAATAATTCATATGAAAATGAGTTAACTTCCTTTCAAATGGCTTGGTTTGTTGTGTTGTTTGTTGTTTTTTTTTTAATTAAGGGTCAGTAAGAACTATTCACCTGTGGACCCCAAAAGAAAAAAAATACAGTCTACCCAGCTGTGGTAGCTGGTATGTAGTGTTATCAGCTGTTTAACATTGTGCTCCTTTGCCTTCTCCATAAGGCAAGCCAAAACTAAGCAACAGTCTGGAGACCAGAGACGTGGTCCTGTAGTTGGTCCTACTGCAAGTCCCATGTCACTGTGTAGGGATCTGCCTGGATAGTATCAATGGGATGTTAGGGATCCAAATCCTTAGTCTGGGAATCAGAGAGAAGCATGGACAACAGCAGCTGCCATACAGAACACCCTCTTTGCTCAAGGATTTTTTGAGAATGCTGTGGTCCTTTCAAATGCCAAAATAAGTATGTACCTTTTAGAAATTTTCTCTTGTTTCTAGCAGCTGAGCTGTGCATAAAACTGGATACTTATCTTCACAGTGAAGGACCCTGCTGGAAAATACTGGCTGAAAATCTGTTCCCACAATAATAGCTGAGAACTCTTTTTCCTTAAATATGTGTCTGTTGTTAATAAAATAAACCTGGAGCTTTAGTTCTCCAAATTCAAGCAACACCTAAACTGGAAAAGGTCTTCAGTATCACTGGTCAAAACCCCAGTTCATGGCTTTGATCCAGAAGTTATTACAGGACATGTCCCATTTCAAATATGAATTTCTCAGAAACCTGGAAGCAAGCATAGCTGGAGCACAACAGCCGGCTACTTGCTCAGCTACACCAGCCAAAGACTTCACAGCTGACATACAGACTGTGTAACCTGAACTTTGGAGTTAATTTACTCTCTTCCAATAAAAGTATTATATTTTTTTAAAAATTTATTTTATTTTTAATTAAATTAAACCTCCCTTCCTCAGAATGGCTGACTGCCTACAGTTTTCTTAAGTCTTTTGGGGAATGATCAGTTCATCAAGACCTGCAAACAGAATGCAAAATAAGGCATTCTAAATCACTGATTCAAAAAATAGATGTAATGTCCATTATTAACTCTGTGTTCTTCTCTGTCAGACGTTGGAAGACAATTGAAGTGTGCAGTTTTCCTTACCCAAGTGATTGTCAGAGCTCCCAAACACTGAAAATTAAGCTTGGGCAGGAGAGTTATGAATCACAGCACTGAGATTTAGCCTGCACTGTTCTCATCTATCAGTTTTCTACAGAAGTTTTCATTTTATACAAGCACAGATAGCACAGTAATTCTCTGCTATTTTCTCTCCACCACATATACTATTACCACTTACCAGCTTGTCCCACAGTTCCATTGCATAAGCAGACATTCAGACCTCAGTAATCAGACCCTTCCTGCAAATCAGAAATTTAGCAGGAAGTAATCCTAAAATTTTATGAAAATAATATTGTATGATTTCCCCTTTTTAAATTATTTTTTATCTTTTAAATTTTTGTGTGTGTGTGTCTTTGCATCTATATTTTAGAGCTCACAGTTTCTCAAACTCAACATTTTGAAATTACATCTGTAAAAGTAGGCTTGTTTTCTCTTACTGGGATCCAGAAGCTTAGCTTAAAATCTAAAGACTCAAAGTTTATCAGAATTGGCATTGTCATTGTACTAAGTGCATCTACGTACTTACAAAAGTGCACTATTTTTTTCTGTTTCTACCTCATAAGTGTATGCTTTGTATTATACTGACCGATTGAAGATGGGATGGCACAACATTTTCTAATTTTTTTCCTAGCAGAAAGGATTAGGTTTAAATTACCCTATTAAAAAATAAAGATTTTCTATCATAGACAGAAAAATAAAAACTCCAGATAGTTATAGGAAGGTTGGAGACACAGAAATTGAAAACAAAATATAATCTATTGCGTAAACAGTTATCCTTAACCTCACTGACCTCATGTATATGAGTCATCCTGTTGGATTCAGTAGTTCATCTGCTTTTAAGTATTATGTGATATTGCTGCCTTTGAGGGTACAGGAACCTGTGTGGAAGTGAAAGGGCTTTTCATTTGCAATCAGTTTATATAATAGAGAAGGAAGGAAAATCCAGTGTTTTGATCTGAGATATCTACTGTTGGTAATCTTAGGGGGAAAAAAAAAGGAGTATTTCTGTATCTTCCTTAATTACCCGAGGAAGTCCCATCCAGCTGCAGGAGACTGTACCAGATGCATCAAAGCTGCAGAAAAGCTTAGGGAAAGCCTGACAGTGAGTAAAATCTTACTATTATTTAGTATATGTCCGTCCATGCACTTCATACACAAGTGCAGAGCCATTGGCAAAATTACTTCCTTGAGAAAGTTAATTGGAATTTGGTTCACAGAATTTCTGCTTCCAGTGATACCACTGGCAAGCTGCTTTGACTGCAGGGGGAACAAGATCCTTTTCATCCTCCTACCTCGTAGAAGATTTAGTTGGAAGTGAAGCTAGTCTGTGAGATCAAACACTCAACTGTCTTCAAAACATGCAACGTCATCTTAGCAAGCCGTGCGCATATTCAGCAGCAGGATTGCCATCCGACAACATACCCGCACAGACTGGAGTGCTCCAGAAAGGGGGTCTTGTATCCACAGGCTGTATGTGACCCACACCCAGCTTTCGAGTGTCCGCCTGCGAGAGGCACAGGGGTCTCTAGGGTGGTCAGTGCAGCCACAAGTTCACTTCAGCAGTGCTGGAGTGACCACAGCTTCATGTGTTTCAGCCCAAACTCCCGCATTCTGAGCACTCTCCAAGAGAGAGGAGGCACAAAGGAGCGCACCTTTGCACCAGGGAGGAGGACAGTACCCACTGGTCTGTGGAAAGAAGGTCTTTTGAAGCATCAGGCTTTGACCAGCTCTTTGGCCAGGTACTTCTGATAACACAAGATATTAGAGATACATTCTCACATCCTGACAGAGGGTGGTTTAGTAAGTAGACGTGTACTGATGTTACGCATGGAAGCTTCGTTTGACAGTGCTGTAAATATAGGTTCAGTTTTCAAAGCAATCATAGTAAAACCATAATGTTATGATTAATGTCAGGTCAGATACTAAAATATTTTGAGGAAAAAGAGGTTTTTTTCCATGAAATAGCAGGTCTAATCATCGGTGTGCATATGAGGTGGAGGATGTCATAGAATCATAGAATAGTTTGGGTTGGAAGGAGCATTTAAAGGTCATCTAGTCCAACCCCCTGTGTCCTTTCAGAAAATCCTCTCTGCCCCCAGTCTTAAGCTGAAGTATCCAGTTCTATCTTGGGCTGTAAGGCATAAAGTCACAAAAAAGAAGGGTCTGAATGTAATGTCTAAAGTGAGCGCTTGGTAAGAGATCTGGAAAGGTTGATACAGTGCTTATTTATATCCCTGAGAGATTAAATATATAGGAAAAAGAACAGCCTATGAGTGTTCTTGTATTTTTCACATCAGCTACTTTCCAAAAATTGTTGAGCTGAGCTCAGGCAGCTGTACATGGGAAGAGGAGTACCTAGACGTTATTGTGATGGGACTGAATAGGTTTTCCTTTTAATATTCACTAATAAAATATTACTTTACTAGCTGCAGCCCCTTGCCAGTTTGTGTTCTGTCTGTTTTCAAAGAGATTGAAAATGGAGTTTTGGGTGATTGCTATATTATTATTGTACTCATTCAATTATGGTATATAACTGCTTATAAGCAAGAAGTTCTGATAACCTTAGGACAGGAGGAAAATAGCAAATCATTTTTATTTTTACTTAGCCAGCAAAGACAATATTTTGGAAACACTGAACACCTTTCACAGTTCTGTATCATCTGATGGGGTGTGGTATTGATTTCCTTTAAGTTTATAATTCAGTTCTGTCCATCTATAATTATATTCAGTAAGGTAACAAATAGTCATTGCTTCTTCTTCTTCTTTCAAAGAAACACTAAAAATGTGTGAATCCTCTGAATTTTGCACAGCACTTGGTCTTTTCCTTTAGCAGACCAGAGTAATCAGAGAGCCTGTCTTGAGAGTCCACCTAGTGTTTATTTCTGACTTTTCTTATTCCCATGCCAGCTGCTTCATCAACAAGCAGAGGAGTGGTCATTGCTACATTTTTTTTCCTCCTCTGCTTTCATTTAAGAAGCTAGTGAAATTGCCAAGCCACATTATCACAATATTTTTTATATAGTCGAATGCAGAATTAGGAAATCAAATGGAAAAGCATAGAAAGTTTTGGAAAAAAAAGTCACATGGAAGAAAGGGAGCTCATTTCGTATTTCTGTCACAGATTATTGTTTTACAGAGGATTTTCTGGGCTGTGTAATTCTGTAAAAGATGTAGAATTACAATCTGGTCCGCCCGCAAAAAATGAACGTACTGGAGGAATCTGTGCAGCCCAGTTGTTTCTTTATGAGTATGATTCTCCTGCATTCTTAAACACAAAAGCTGACTTTGGCTGAGCTGCAACTGTGAGAAACAGACTGAGTACAATATCTTGATTGATCTTGATTTGTGAGGCCCTGAACAGCAATAACAAGTCATGGATCTAGAGAGTTTTTTGAAGACTCTGAGTTTGGGCACAGTCAAAATATTCTTCCGAGGCTTGTGGCTTCTCCTTACATAGTACATGTGAACAGTTAGAGGTCATGAATACTAATATGGTATATGCAAAAAAAAATACTTGAACAGATAGCCGTTTTGCAGTAGATCTCTATGGGTTAAAATTGTTGGGTTTCCAGCTTTTATTCTTTTTCTTTGTTAGTCATCCCACTTACCAACTCCTGAGCCATGAACAGTTGTACATCTGGCAATTTCATACCATATGGAAAGTTAACTAGTGGTAATTCCAGTGAGATTTATGGTGATGTGCAGCAAAGTTTCTCCACACTACTGATTAATATAATTCAGTTTGTTTGAGCAGTGGAAATCTCCATCTTAGTGTGTGCATTTCAAGGATAAAATCTTGTTTGAGTACCTTTCGCAGCCTCATTGAGATTAATTTCTGTCAGCTAAGATAAGGCTCACAAAGTATGTAAGCTACTCAAAGACACCTTTAGATGCTTAAATGCATTTTTGCTATCTAGACCTCCCAGCTGAAACAGTCAGTTGCTTACTACATGTGTGGCTCTGGCCTGTAAATCATTTCCCAGTTAATTATTTCTCAAAGCAAAGTAAATTAAAATTCCAGGGAAGAAAAAAAAAGGTTTATTTTTAAGCACCATGTTAGATTTACTGAGGTCTTAGTGCCCTTGAATGAAGAAGCCAGTAGATGTGGGGGTTTTGGATTTTAGCAAAGCTTTTGACACTGCCCCACACAGTATCCTTCTGGAGAAAACGTCCAGCACACAGCTAGACAAGTCCATAACATGTCAGGTGAGCAATTGGCTGACAATTTGGACTCAAAGGGTTATAGTATATGGGGCTACAGTGGGCTGGTGATTGGTCACCAGTGGGGCTCTTTGATGTTTTTCTAAATGATCTGGACACAGGAGTCAAATGTACATTAAGTGAGTTTGCTGAAAGTACTAAATTAGGAAGAGCTGTGGACTCCCTCAAGGGTAGAGAGGCTTTACAGAGAGACCTGGATAGACTGGAGAGCTGGGCAGTCACCAACCGTATGAAATTTAACAGGAGCAAGTGTTAACATTCTGCACCTGGGACAGGGTGCTCCTGGTTATATCTGCAAACTGGGGGATGAGAGGCTGGTGAGCATCCCCACAGAAACAGATATGGGAATTTGGGTTGATGGCAAGTTGAATATGAGTCAACAGTGTACTTGGCAGCTGAAAGGGCCAATCGTGTCCTAGGGTGCATCAAGCACAGCATAGCTACCTGGTCAAGGGAGGTGATTGTATCACTCTGTGCTGCACTGGTGCAGCCCCATCTCACCTACGTTGTGCAATTTTGGGCACCTTAGTATGAGAAGGGTATCAACTATTAGAGGGTGATCAAGATGGTGAAAGGCCATGAGGGCAAGACTGACAGGGGGTGGCTGAGGTCTCTTAGTTTGTTCAGCATGGAGAAGAGAAGGTTGAGGGGTGGCCACATCGCAGTCTATGTCTTCCTCAAGGGGGACAGAAAAGCAGAAGGTGCTGATCTCCTCTCTCTGGTGACCAGTGACAGGACATGAGGAAAGGGAATGAAGTGGCTTCAGGGGAAGTTCAGATTGGACGTTAGGAAAAGGTTCTTCACTGAGAGGGTGGTGAATCACTGGAACAGGCTCCCCAGGGAAGTGGGGAACTCTTACAAGCCTGTAAGAGTTCAAGGAGTGTCTGGATGATGCTCTTACTCATACGGTTTAGTTTTGGGTAGTTGTGTGGGGAGCAGGGAGTTGGACTAGATGATCCTTATGAGTCCCTTCCAACTTGAGATATTCTATGATTCTCTGATTCTATTACTGAAAACATAATCACAGTAATTTGCTCTAGTTGGGGAACTGCCTGAAAATAAAATTTCAGTTGCCAAATAACTGATATCATCTTTATACATACACATACAAATAAAAACTGTTCTTACGGTCATTCAATTCTAGATCATTCTAGCAATGTTCGTCATTGGGATGAGTAGGAAAGCTTAAGACTGCAGTGAATTTTGCAGATCAAATTAATGATATCTTACTGGCGAGGGGTTTGGAGAAAGTCATGTCACATATTTCAGAATAGAGGGAAATTACCAGCATTCTTTGCTTTGTGGATATCCTTTCTCCTCTAGATTCAGAGGACATAATCTTCCCCTCAGGATACAAGTAAAGTGAATGCCTCTTTTATTTTTCCTCAGTCATCACAGAGACTCTGCATTTATGGTAGTATCTGGTCGTAAATAGCACAGATGTGCAAGATATCTTCCACTAGAGGATATGCAGGAAGATGTCCTGTGCACAGATCAGATTATATCCTTCCTGTTCATGCATCCTCTTTTTTTGCATCCCATCCTTGCTCCCATGTCCAGTTATATTGAAAATACACAATGCTTTTGGGAGTGAACTAATTACCCTCCTTCAGTTTTTCTAGCTACTGTTTAGCCTAAGTGACATTTCAGATCTAGAAGAACTGAAAGAGTGAAATATTATGTATAGCCTCCGTCAAGAGGTATATAAATGCTTGCTGTAGTATATAACTTTATTTCACACAGCACCTACAGTAGCTTTTCAATAAGTGAATTTCAGTTGATAGCATGGGTGTCTTCAGTCGTAAGATCCCAAAAGATATGGTCTCATCTGGGTTTCTTACAGTTGTCTTTGATATTAATGAGCTTTAATTAGGAATGAAACTGAGACATCATTATGGATACATGTATCCAAGCATTCATTTTTTATTTTGTTTTTTAAATTAGGCCATCTGAAAGTGCTTTGGTAACAGAAAGATATTTTAGCATTAATTTTATTTAGGACAAGGACAAGTATGTTATTCTCAGAGAGTATTATTACAGATGGTATAAACAGTGCTCTCCTTTAAAGACTTCTAAGCATATGTATATTTTTGTGCGTGCTAGTATGCGTGAACATAGAACTGGTTTAAAATTACCCATTGAAACAGTTTCTTCATAGAATATTATGTTTTTAATGAACACAACTTTTGTAGAAGATGTCGTAAGGGAAATAATAATTTACTGGAAAACAGTTTTTCAGCAAAAGTTAAAATATTTTTCAAGAGAAAAACACTTTTGGTTTTTGTATGGCTACACAATGAGATAGAAACTATACTGTAAGCTAAATCTCCATCTTTGAGCTGAGGTTTGTAGATCTAAACTAGGAGGAAAACTACTGCAAATATGACGTGAGTGTAGCTTAGGTTTGCTACTCGACTTGTAGTGGGAAGTATAGCAGTGCTATGAAGAGCTGTTGTGGGTCTCCCAGGGGACAATAAGTCAGTAGATGAGCTCCTAACAAGTGCAAAAGAAACTGGACAGTGCAGCAGTTACAGTGGTTGTAGGTTTGCACCAGCTCGTTGCTGTCAGGACTCAAGTGTCTCTTGCCAGGCCTCAGTCTCTGGAAATCACATGTAGATTAGGAACAACCGCAGGACAGAGCACCACCCTCTGTGAGTGTGATATATCAGCTTCTTTAAGAAGTACATAGACACAGACTCCTTTGCCATGGGCAAGAAAGAAAGAAAAAAAATGTTTCTGGCCTATCTCTAAAACTATACACAGTTACCCTTGTAACTAGGGCTAGCGTGGTAGGGCAGATGAGTAAACTTAATACAGAAAGCTGTGCTTTTTAATTTTTTTTTTGTGGTTATCAAGGAAAATAACTGTACTTGGGATATTGTGAAAGTATTATTTGTCTTGTGCTAATAATTAAATAAAATATTTACCGATTCAAGCAGCAGAGGCTCTACCTTGTACAAAAAGTACCTTCATCACTTCTGACACTAGCTGAATGAAGTGCTGATTTTCAAGCAATCTCTCTTGCTTCCAAAGAAATGTATACATACCAAGTCACAAAAGTAATGAGGCAACACTCTCCATTGCCAGGGTTTGGAAAGCTCTCAGAAGGTTGCTAGTGATACCCTAGCAAATGTGGGTACAGATTTCAAGCAAATTAAAGTAAATGTTCAGAAGAATGGCTTTCAAGTGCGAAAAGAGTAGTGTGGCTACGAAGCATACAAAAGTCAGCATCTTTCTGACTGCTTCCCTTGGGAGCTGCCTACAGCACTGCTTTGACACCAGCAGCTCTGCAACGGGTCAGGCTCAAATCAAGGGCTTGATTATGACTCTGACCCAGGTGAAAAAATCTGACTACAGAATTTCAGCTATTCTGTGTCTTCCACATTCTGTCTCTTCCTCTTTCTCTCAACATGGTGGCTTAGTTCAGCTCATGCTGACACCAGTAGATATCTGAAGTAACATTCATGAACGAAGGGTATGACTAAAGCAGAGATTAATGGTTGTGACTTGTTCACCTGTCAACATGTCAGGTCTTATTTCTGAATGACCTACCTTGACCCTTCTGCAGGCTAATTTTGAATCTAAATGTATTTTAAGAATGCTTTTAGCAAACAGGAAATCCCGAAGGCAGTTCACTATTTTCTTTTCCTCTCAAGTGCATGCATCATGATCAACTCTGTTTTAATTCAATGTGCAGTAGCTTTGTACAGCTGTCTCTAGGGTATCTTCCTCATCTGAGCCATTAAGTGGCTACAGTTGGGTCTATCACACAATTTCTTCCTGTGTAACCTATTAGTGTTGATCAGTGAGCTGAAATATATCCCTTCTTTCCTTTGTGCCACCCCTGAGTGCTGGCCACACTTTTCTGCTACGATAGACACTCTGAATTCAACAGGATTATATCAATAGAGGGCCTTCTGACAAGGACTAAGAAATGTGTTTATTCTCTTGTGCTTATTTTTAATGTACTGCATGCTGTAGGTCCTGTACTGTCTCTCCAGATTCTGACTACTCCTGCAGTCTACAAAGAGCAGCATCAAATACCTCAGCAGCTTGCTTCCATGCCATGCTCTGAAGGCCTTGCATATGATGGTACGAAGACAGTCCCCAGTGAATATGCTCCTTGTTTTGACTGGTGGAGTTTTGGTGCAAGATATTAATAGGACAGCTGCAAACATGCTTATCAATGTGGAAAAGACCCACACAGTTGATGGGTTTCATTTTTCCTTGTATTAGTCAGATAAATTCAGCTTCTGTAAGTGTATCTTGTCTCCCCACCACCATGTGTGCCACACCCGCATACTTTTCAGATTCTTGTCTTAGCATGAAAGAAAATGTGTTGGTTTAATTCCTTCAAATTTCCCATTTAAATCAATTTTTACCTATTTTCAAATAGTTGGTGTTATAAAATTTAAACTGTCTCTACCTCCAGCCAAGATGGATTAATCTTACTCTTGTAAAATGCGTTTGGTTTTTTCAGATGTACTTAGCTAAAAAGGTTTCTTAAAAGTACAGAGTCTTAAGTATTCAGACCCTTTTGGCTAAACAGGCTTTGAATTGTGTTATGAAGCAACAACAGCACTTGTAGTACTAGTTGATTGATCTCTTAGGTTTCCTGGGCACTTGCTTTTGCCTCTGCATACCATGATTTGTCACCAGACTGTGGTGCTGCCATAAAAAAAATTCCAGGGATCCAAGTCAGCAGATTGAAATTGTTTTAAACCCTCCTTGGTGACTGCAATCACAGAATTTTGGTCAACGTTAAAAATTGGCTCTACCAGACCCCTACCTTACAGAGTACTATGCAGTTTTGACCTCCTTTTTGTCCGGTTCAGTGTTTATATAGCTTCTAGGGGAAAAGTTTTCACTTGCTTTCACTAAACAGATGGCACACTAATCCGTCTGCCTCTCCTAACACCCAATAAGGTCACTGTCACCTACCTTTCCCCTTATATGTGTGGGTAGGATAACAAAGAAGCTCTTTTGGTGTTAAATCTAACAAAAATGAAATTATACTGTCGTAGTTCAGCTCCGATTGGGACCAGACTACGCAGTCTCTCTCCCGCTACCCCCAGCCTCTGAGAGAACAGGGGGAGATGATATAAGAAAAACAGCTTGAGGTTTGAGATAAGGACGGGGAGAAATCCTTAAAGTTACGGTCACGGGCAAAACAGACTCGACTTGGGGAAAAATATTCATTCATTTCTAAAACTAGCAGGAGAATGAGACAGGGAACAAGATAGCGTTCCCCCACCCCTCCCTCTTCCCGGGCTCTACATTATCTTTACTACCTTCTGCCCCCCGGAGCGGCACATGGGGGAGAGGGAATGGGGGTCGCGGTCAGTTCATCACACGATGTTTTACACCACTGCATCATCGTCGGGGGAAGAACTCCTTGCATTCCTCCTCTGCTCCAGCATGGGGTCCCTTCCATGGGCCACAGTCCTTTGTGAAACTGCTCCGGCGTGGGTCATCTCTTCCACGGGGTGCAGTCCCTCCAGAACAGCTGCCCCAGAGGCTCTCCATGGGCTACAGCCTCCTTCAGGCATCCACCTGCTCCGGCGTGGGGTCCTCCATGGGCTGCAAGTGGATCTCTGCCCCTCCGTGGACCTCCATGGGCTGCAGGGGGACAACCTGCTCCACCACGGTCTTCACCAGAGGCTGCAGGGGAATCTTGGCCAGGAGCCGCATTACTCCTCCCCTTCCTTCTGAACTGACCTTGGCGTCTGCAGCCATTCCTCACAACAGGCTGACAGATGTCTCTCAGAATCCTTTTTACATCTTATTCACTTCTCATCCCCTCTCCACTTCTTGCAGCCAGGCCGGGCTGAGTTGGGCCCAATTGGCTGCCCGGTGGGAGGTCAGAGGGTGAGGCCTGCAAGGCCCACAAGGCTCACGCCTCCCCCTCTCTGCCCCCACTCAGCTGCTTCACATCTTCTTCCTTCTTTTTTTTTTTCTGTTTTCCCCTTCTTAAATACGTTATCACAGAGGCATTATCACGGGACATTCTGGTACCAATTGGCTCGGTCTTGGCCAGCAGTGGGTCCGCCCTAGGCCCAGCCGAGTCCACTGAACAAAGGGAGCAACTTCTAGCAGTTTCCTACAGAAGCTACCACCTTAGGCCCCCCCTTACTAAACAAAACCAGAACATATACTAATAGGCAGAAGCTTGCAAAATATATTGTTAAAGTTACTACTGAGTGTCTCTGTTTACAAAAGGTGGAAATCAGCACAATACCAGAATAGCTAATTTTTTCTGTCAGCCATAGAGATATCTGGACTTCAATGTGCAGATATTTGAAGGAAACATCCATTTATAACAGGTTATATCAAGAACCTTTCTTATAGAATCATGCAATCATAGAACAATTTGAGTTGGAAGGGACCTTTAAAGGCCATCTAGTCCAACCCACTCTGCAAGGAGCAGAGACATGTTCTTCTCCTCAGAGCTGCTCTCAATCCATTCCCCGCCCAGCTTGTATTTGTGCTTGGCATTGCCCTGACCCATGTGCAGGACCCTGCACTTGGCCTGGTTGAACTTCATAAGGTTTGCATGGGCCCACCTCCCCAGCCTGTCAAGGTCCCTCTTGATGGCATCCCTTCCCTCCAGCGTGTCGACTGCACCACACAGCTTGATGTTGTCGGTGAACTTGCTGAGGATGCACTCTATCCCAGTGTCCGTGTCACCAACAAAGTGTCACGCTCTGATTTCAGATAAGAGGAGGGCCCCCTTGTGTTCCAGCTGACCTCAGACGAGTCTGCGAGGCTAGGGGTGACTGGACCAACCTCTCACACAGTGGAGCGAGGTTTTGCTCATATTCTCAGGAACAGAATTAAGACTCAAAAAGGAACCAAGTGCCAGGTAACTTCATTTACCTGACAACAAGTTCGCAAATGCAAGAGAAAAGAGAGAAAGAACGGAAAGAGGGGAAAAAAGCTTCAGTTGCAATAGCTACCACCATGGAGCTGCGGCATCCCAATAGTCCAGTGCACTTGGTGGGAGAATGTTCCATCCAATGTTGGTTCTGTCTTTCTGTCTGATGTTTGTTCCTTTCTGATGTTGGTTCCATTGATGTTGGTTCATTTCTGTCCTTTTATTGTTCATCTTATTGCATATTCATTGTCCTTCCCAGAATCATGTCACATATTCCAAGAGCGGGTTTGCTTGGCTGCACCCCTCACCTGGCAGTGATATGCATGCCCAGTACTGTCTCTGGGCCCCTCTGTTTTTCTGGCCTCGGGTCTGGGTGCATGCCTGGGGGTAAGGCTAAATTTCTCAGAATCAGCTCTGCATTCAGGTTCGCAGGACAACAGGAAGAAAACAGGAATTGGCTTGCAAGATAACGGGAATTGGCTTGCAAGATGAGGGAACTGGCTTGCAAGATAACAGGAAGACTCTAGTCCTATGGTTTGATTGGCTTGCAAGAAAGAGGAATTGGCTTGCAAGAAAACAGGAAGACTCTAGTCCTATGGTTTAACTGATGTTCCATTGTTCAGGTGGTGGTTTGATGTTTCAACAATATTGAGACAAATATTCAACACAATCTCTTACACAAAGATATTAAACAATGCCAGGCCCAATACCGACCCCTGAGGAACGCCACTTGTCCTAGATGTCCTAGATCCAATGTAGACTGCTTGTGGCTTCCTAAATGGATTAATGAAGTGAGATTAAATTATGTTTCAAGGCACTGGGCCTTGAAAATCTGGTACTGGCCCAGATTTACAATTGCTTCCTTTTTTTTTCAGCACCTTTCCATCACTGAGGTCTTCACTCATTGAAGCCAAGAAGCAGCTAGATTTTAGAATTAAAACTTCAGAGGGAATTCCATCCTGTTTTTCAATGTAGGAGATACTGTCCGGGCAACAGAGGCATCTTTAGTGCCATGCCCAGAAAATTTTAGAACAAAGAGTGTTTCTTTCAAGATGAAGAAAGATAATCTTTTAATGTAGAACTGCCGTTGACAAATGCTTCCCTTCCTTGTCTTTAATCAATGCAGTTAGCCTTCCTAGTGATTTAGGTTTGCATTAATTTATTCAAACTGCATTAATTAGTGCAGATATGAAAAGCAAGTATAGTATTTAATACTTCCACATCCTTTTCTTCAGTGTCCTGTTCATAGCAGCAGAGCTTTCCAAGGTTCACCTGCCTAGATACACTGTGAAACACAGTAAGGTCTTCTTTGAGATAATGAGTCCTAATTTGCAAGAAATTTTTACTCTTATGACTGCTGCATTCCCCAAGAGCAATAACTTTAGTTCTTTCCTTGTCATACTGTTTTCCCTCCTATACTACAATAACTTCGACTTCTGTTCCTTGTGATAACTCATTCTCAGTATTTGGAACATTAAAATCTTGCAAGAATAATCACTGAAACAGAGTTTGATGGATTTTTGCTTAGTATCAGAGTTAAAGCAACTTAATAAAAATATCGGCTCTTTTATTATAATATGGATCATTTTTGAAGTCACACATTACTCAGCAGACCACCAAGCAGAGACACTTAACAGCAAGTGTAGGTATAGAGTTTAGCTGCAAAAATTAGAGGCTTTTCCAGTACTAAACAGCCCAAACAAAATGTAGTACAAACTACCAGGAAGCTGCACAGTTTTCAGAGACATAAGTCTGTATCTTTCTCCATTATTGCTTTATCACATTTCAGTACATCTATAGTCATGGTAATTGTGCTATTCTTGTCTTTGCTACTGCATATTTAACTCATAGTGACATCATTTTTCACCAGTAAGATAGAAATACTCTTTACTATAGATAAGTGCGCAACTTGGCAGAAGCAATTTTGAAGAACTGTACCTTCAAAAATTTGCTTCTGCATTCGGAAGGCATAAATCACAGAAGAGCTGTGCTATTCACAGTAGCTCATTAATTTATTCAACTAATAATTCTTTGTCAAAAATTGTTTCTATGCAAATATTTGCTATTTTTTGAGGTAGTTAATTGTATTAGTATGATAATAATGTTACCTTCCCTGAATGCTTGACTTATACCATTAATCTCTGCGAAAAACCTCTGAATTTTACTTTACCTCCAAGGCTCTTTTACAATCCTTCATGTAATTGTTTATATAAGCTTTCTGTAAACCTCCTCCCCTTCAACTTACCAATAATGTCAGAGAGTATGTAATTTTCTTTACAATTCTTGCAAATATGCACATTTTCTTTTCCTTATTTATGTATGAAATGTCTCCTATGAGATAATCCCTAAGGTTTATGATATTTTCCTTCAAACTTCTTCCCAAGATTTACTTTCTCTGTGACTGTGACAACCACAAAAATGGGTAAATTAGTCTTAAAAACATTGGGTTAGAAACAGAGGGTGTACTGATGACTCCATTTCTTTGCTTAATTTCAGATGATTTGGATTTCTAAGCTTTGCACAGGTAATTTGTCTAATCATATGAATTTATCATTGTGATTTTCTTGTCTTCTGTTGTTTGGCACTCTTGCATCTTTCACTTTGATTCAAACAATAATCTAAGCATTTGAGATAAAACCTATCCTCAGTTGTCTAGTTTTATAACACCTGGTACAAATATTTTAACCAGTCTTACAATGATACTCATGGATAAGTCGTTTAAATGTTCCTCTGCTTATTATTTTTGCTTTTTTTTTTTCCATTTTTATATCATATGTGTTATAATGGGATACCAGTCTGGGTCTCAAGTCTTAGAAGGACAACCAGGGTACTGTTGGAAACAAGTACTGTTTCTTCTGAAAACAAACACAACTTGACTGTAATTCCTGCTTTGATGTTGGCCCGTGACGCTTTTCCTGATGGCTTAGTAGTAGAAAATGATCCCAGGACTGCAGAATAATTGAATCAAAATGTTGTTCCTGATTCAATGAATTGGCAGACTGGTGGTTGTGGTTGTTGTTGCTGCTGCTGCTATTCAACGCTTCTTCCAATCTTTTAATTATCAGAATACAGATAGACAACTCCTTAATGTCTGGCAGTTTATTTAAACGCTGAGATGTTTACGAGACCAATGAAGGGAGAGAGAACAGAATCTCTGCATAAGCAAAAAAAGGCTTGATTAGGGAGGCAGAGAAGTTAATACACCATAGTTCACTTGAGTCATTTCTGAGATGCTCTGATTTACTGAAAAATCCTCATTTGGAGGGTGTACAGACCGGCTTGACTCGGCCTGTGATAGAACTTGGGATCAATACACTAAGCTTAGATAATTTGCTGGCACAAAACCTGGTGAGGCAAAGCCTTTGCTGCAGATTGGCTATTACATTGAAAGACCATGTGAAGTGCATGTCAAGATTGCATTTATTGTCTGAAAGACTAAGGAAGGAGAGGGAAAGGTGAAATCAGAACTACAAAGTTGGAGCATCAAACATGCATCTAATAACAGAAAAAGATCTTCTGACTCCCACCTTTTCTAGCTGAAGTCTGGTCCCACACAGTACTGGAGCATTAGATTGGACAAGGAAAGGTGCCTGGTAAAATGCATTCTTGCCTTTAGCTAGGCTTCAAGATTAGTCGGAGGGAGAAGTGATCCAATATATAGCACATTCGTGTGGCTTGACACATTCCTATCTATAATATTCAGAACTGCACAGCATTCAGAGGGAGCATTGAGTTGGTTTTATTTATTTTTTTATCATAGTTCTTCAATTTAAAAGCTATGGGCTACTTGCAGATACTCATTCTTCTAAAGCATTTACTGGTAGATTCAAAGCTGCAGAACTGTGCAATATTATTTGCATTTCAAAGCAGTAGAGATGGCTGTTTTGGGGGAGATCACACAGAACTATTAACTAATAACTTTAATGAGCTTTCTTAATTGCATAGCTGAACTTTGACTGAGGTCCTGTGTTGCAAAAGAGTATCAGCCAACAGTAAATTGACTCTTGACTTTGGACTTAAGAAACAGAGCCAGAGAAAGACAAAAAGGAAGTAATTAGTTAATTTTTATTTTTCAGTAAGGAATTCCTTGATATATTTCATTTCCCAAAGTGTATCAATGCATGATAAATACCCAAGAAAGGTCAGTAAATCAATTTTACATGTTCTCATTCGCATTCAAGCATATAAAAACTACTCGTTCATAATTATTTATTAACTTATTAGAATTTTTGTGCTAACAAGCTATAATTTTAAAGAAGTACACCCCACAGTGCAAGGCATAGTACAATCTCAGAGCAAAAAGGTTATACTTTTCGTTTACATGTATGTATATATGTATACATACTTGTGCATCTATACTTGTATGCATACACATTACTTTCTTGTACATATCACAGTGAAGAAAAGTTGTACAGAGGGATGAAAAGAAGGATAATGAAGTAATCCTGCAGATGTTTTGAAGGAATTTCTACACTAGCAAAAGATAAAGTATGTAGTGCTGGTTGTTTAAGCAGGAATGAAAGATGTCTTGTTGAACAGTAACACTGATAGTTTAGCGCAGTCCTAGTGAGGTTTCCAATTCATTAACAAGAAATCGTCTTGCAGTGAGAAATATTTTTAATGGTAAAATTTAATTCAGATTTTTAAGCATTAGCATTGTTGTTTAATGGATGTATAATAATAAGCAATGGTGATCATAGTGATGCAAAATGTATTTTTGGGATGAAGATGTATCTTTTCAAAATTTTCTCACACTGAAGGCCCAAGGGAGGCCCTGCTATTGATGTTACCAGACATGTCCTGAAAATACTGCTTCACATTCATTAAATTGAAACTGGACCATATGCAATAGCTGGTCAAAGTTCACTGTATACTTCTCCCACCATTCACTTTGTCCTGCAAAGACTTAGAATTCTTTAAGTTGCCCGTATTTCCTTTGCTAGACCTTTTAACCTTTCGTTCATTATTTGTACAATGAGGTAAGGTTACATTTTTTGCATAAAGAAGATAAAGTTATTTCGCACAAAGCAGTTCAAAGCTAAGGGTGTAGTCATAGCTGTGGTTAGCAGGAAGCATGCTAGTATCATCTGGGTCAATGTAAATTGAAATAATCAGTTTAATTTATGTTTTCTTCTAATCTGTAGTGATTGATTCAAGTACATGTTGGTTTTCTGACTTGCAGTTTAATGTAATTCATTATTCTTCCTTATTGATGTGTAATTTACTCCAGCCTAAATCTCAGCTCTGAATCTTGCTTGCCTGCAAGTGCATACACACACATGCACACACGCTTACAGATAAACGCATATCCACCTTCATCTGTGCATGCATGCTCTTGCAGACGGCAACTGTTAATGACTGAAGTGCTTTATTAACACTACTTTTCTTTATTCCAACCACAGTCAAAAAATCCTTTTATCATCTTTATACTGTCCATCTTCTACTTTATACTCCTCAGAAGTTTTAGTTCCCAGGTGGCTTGGATAGCTGCAAAAAGCATTTCATATTTTGCTGTCTAAAATGAACACTCCGGGGGTGCTTGTCTTCTTCTGAACCTGTTTACTTTGTGCTTCATACATTAGGTGAATAAGGTAGGAAATGAATTCCCTGCATGCTAGAAGTATCAGTATGAAAGGAGTAACCTCACAGACTGAGCTCTGAAAGTAATGATCAGAGCACCCGAAAGCCCCTTTGATCTGAATTCATTGCAAATACCTAACTCACAGACCCCTATAGATTTCTAGTCTTAACTTAGTGCCTAATGAAGTGAAGTTTATTTCTGAAAACCTTTATCACAGCTGGACATAACTAGCAATAGATACTTGCAAAACTACAACTTAAGGGGGAAACTAAATGAATCTCAGCAGGTTCTCCTTCTAGGACAAAGCTGAAATGTGCTTTTAAAGGTAGTATAATAAAGAATAGTCTTCAGCCAGGTCCCCAGACTACATCGCAAAATCAGCACGCAATTTGCCTCATATTATTAGTCACTACATGAAAGTGTCACAGTGGAAAGAAGAAGCCACATCAGTCAAGAGTGAGGTTCTTCCATAGGGTTATGAGGGGACTAATATGTGCACCATTCATTTATGGTCAGTCAAAGAACACAACTTATATTAATTTATTGTTCACCCAGTTAAGTTTTTAACAGTCAAAGCACAACAGCTGTTTATTACTTAGTCCAGTTGCAATAATGCTAATTCTTACAATCCAAACCACCTAGTTTCTAGTGAGAATTGCTAATGATACAGTAAGATCACTAAATACAAGTATCTGCTCTTTTTCTGGCATGTTGAAGCCCACTCATCTGATCTTCCACAGTCTGAGAGGGCAACCTTCCTCTCTCAGGCAGGAAGATCTGGTGAGTTATCACATCCCGAGTTGTTTGCCAGGAGAGTACGGTGTTGCAGCAGAGTTACTGGTGGGAGTTGTTTCTTCATCAGTCTGGGGCTTACTCAATATTATTTTTATGTGCTTCAAACAGCTTATTTGCTAAAAAATCTGTCTTTATGCATCATAAATTTAATTATACTGTCTCTGTTCAAACTGATGAATCCTTGTCTATGTATGGGAGGATTGTGCACAGACAAACAAAACTGAACTCAAATTTAAGTTGAAAACTTCTTAAGGACTAGCCAGATGATTCTCAAAGCTCAAAGATGCAGATCAGGTCTTGAATGTCTGGCCATAGGGTAATTTTGTCATTATGGGTAGGACCAGCTGGAAAATAGTGATCTGTATAGACCTGAAAGGAAGTTACAAGCAGGAATCATGTAAATAATTTTACACCTAAAATGAAACCCAAATTAATCAATCCAGAAAAGGCTTCACAGGGTCTGAGGCACCTTGTAAGGTTATAACTGTCGTAGTTCAGCCCCGATCGGGACCAGACTACGCAGTCTCTCTCTCGCTCCCCCCACCCTCCGAGAGAATAGGGGGAGATGATATAAGAAAAACTGCTCGAGGTTTGAGATAAGGACAGGGAGAAATCCTTAAAGTTACCGTCACGGGCAAAACAGACTCGACTTGGGGAAAACTATTCATTTATTTCTAAAATTAGCAGGAGAATGAGACAGGGAACAAGATAACCTCCCCCCCACCCCTCCCTCTTCCCGGGCTTAACATTATCTCTACTACCTTCCCCTCCCGAGCAGCAAGGGGCGGGGAAAGGGAATGGGGGTCGCGGTCAGTTCATCACGCGTTGTTTTACGCCGCTGTATCATCGTCAGGGGAAGAACTCCTCGCATTCCTCCTCTGCTCCAGCGTGGGGTCCCTCCCACGGGCCACAGTCCTTCGTGAAACTGCTCCGGCGTGGGTCATCTCTTCCACGGGGTGCAGTCCCTCTAGAACAGCTGCCCCAGCGGGCCCTCCACGGGCCACTGCCTCCTTCAGGCATCCACCTGCTCTGGCGTGGGGTCCTCCACAGGCTGCAGGTGGATCTCTGCCCCTCCGTGGACCTCCATGGGCTGCAGGGGGACAACCCGCTCCACCATGGTCTTCACCACGAGTTGCAGAGGAATCTTGGCCAGGAGCCATATTACTCCTCCCCCTCCTTCTGAACTGACCTTGGTGTCTGCAGCCATTCCTCACAACAGGCTGGCAGACGTCTCTCAGGATCCTTTTTACATCTTATTCACTTCTCATCTCCTCTCCACTTCTTGCAGCCAGGCCGGGCCGAGTTGGGCCCAGTCGGCTGCCCGGCGGGAGGCCAGAGGGTGAGGCCTGCAAGGCCCATGAGGCTCGCGCCTCCCCCTCTCTGCCCCCCGCTCAGCTGCTTCACATCTTCTCCTCCTTTTTTTCCTGTTTTCCCCTACTTAAATACGTTATCGCAGAGGCGTTATCACGGGACATTCTGCTACCAATTGGCTCAGCCTTGGCCAGCAGCAGGTCCGCCCTAGGCCCGGCTGAGTCCACTAAACAAAGGGGAGCGACTTCTAGCAGTTTCCTACAGAAGCTACCACCTTAGGCCCCCCCTCACTAACAAAACCAGAACAAAGCCCAACTCCCAGTACTACCACTGGGCCTTATCAAGTTGACTGTACCAGAAGAGTTAAGGCACTTCCATAGTCCTTGCTTGCAGTGTGCCTTTCTCTACAAGTGTCTCAGACAAACCTTCCTTTGATGAGCCCCTACATTATTCTTTCTCTTTTTTTCTTCTTTTGAAATGAGTTATTGAGCGTTTCTGTTTAGTAGCTACCCTTGAAAAAGTCTCTTGCCTTTGGTGACTAAACCTGTGAAGTACAGCCTTTGGAGAAAGGTAATTAATTTAATAAAGGTTATCTTGTCTTCCACTATCCTCAATTTTAACCTGAAGGCAGGAATGAATAAATCTCATACTTACTGTGATTTCCATGGAATCTGTTGTGCTTTTTTGGACATTGTGCTGCTTAAACACAGCCAGCTCACCTTACCTTGTTTTTCTCTTCCTCATAGCTAGTTTACATGTCTTGGAAGTACATAGATGTATTCTGTAAACCCTTCTCAGGTCTTTGGTTCTAAAAATCACGTAAAATCTCCCTGTGCAGTAAAAGCAAAGAATCAACTTGTCCTTAATACAAATCCTAATCAGAGATGCACTAGTTCTTCCTTCCTCATCTGAGCCATTGTGTATGTATATGTATGAACAAGGTACATCTATTTATAGCTGTAATGTATGCCACAAATGTTAAAAGGAATCCTTTCATTGTCAAGGAGCTCCTTTTCTTGAAGATAATACATCATTAAGGTTTGCCTTAAAACACTCATGTGAACAGGAAAGGCAAAAGCCTAGTTTCATACCACCGCCCAATGCTGTAAGCTTATCCCAGATGTGATTAGCCCTATTTGCAGCACGTATGGTATTTATCTCTGTGTTAGTTATAGCACTGTCTTGAGAAGACCTGGTGAGAGTGAGAAGAGAATAAAACCTAACCTCCTTTACTGTTTGCAGTAGGAAAAGTTGTTTTCTCTCCTCTGACACCTGGAGGGGAAATGCGGGATAAACAGGTCCTTCAACAAGCCAATGACAGTGAAGGAAAATCTGCTTTTCTCCTGCTCTTACCATTCCCAATAGGTTTTATTGTTTTGTTTCAAGTGAAAACACATGTGTCTGCTTTGAAATGGCACTGTAAGATTGGCAGTTTTTTTTCTCTTTTGCCAGAGACTTAACTTCTCCCCTTTCCCATCCTCATCCCCACAGGCCTGTGACGGAGGGTTAGACCAGATCAGTGGAGTCATGCGTCACACAGCTGTATCATGCTGGCAGCCGTTCCTGGGTCTGGCTGTGCTGCTGGTCTTTATGGGCCCCACCATAGGCTGCCCAGCCCGCTGTGAATGCTCAGCACAGAACAAGTCCGTCAGCTGCCACCGAAGGCGTCTCATGTCCATCCCAGAGGGCATTCCCATTGAGACCAAAATCTTGGACCTCAGCAAGAACCGACTGAAGAGCGTCAACCCTGAGGAATTCACATCATATCCTTTGCTGGAGGAGATAGACCTCAGCGACAACATAGTTGCCAATGTGGAGCCTGGAGCCTTTAACAACCTCTTCAACTTGCGCTCCTTGAGGCTGAAAGGAAACCGTCTGAAGCTGGTCCCCCTTGGGGTGTTCACTGGGTTGTCAAACTTAACAAAGCTTGATATAAGTGAAAACAAGATTGTAATTTTGCTGGATTACATGTTCCAAGATCTGCATAACCTAAAATCCCTGGAAGTTGGGGATAATGATTTGGTTTATATATCACACAGGGCCTTTAGCGGACTGCTTAGCCTAGAGCAGCTCACCCTGGAGAGATGCAACCTCACAGCTGTACCAACAGAAGCTCTTTCTCACCTCCACAACCTCATCAGTCTGCATCTGAAACAGCTCAACATTAACGCTTTGCCTGCATATGCCTTTAAAAGACTGTTTCACCTGAAAGACCTAGAGATAGATGCCTGGCCGCTCCTGGACATGCTACCTGCCAACAGTCTGTATGGTCTCAACCTTACTTCTCTCTCCATCACGAACACCAACCTGTCTGCAGTACCTTACTCTGCTTTTAAACACCTGGTTTATCTGACACACCTAAACCTCTCTTACAACCCTATCAGCACCATTGAGGCAGGCATGCTTTCAGATTTAGTGCGCCTGCAGGAACTCCACATGGTGGGGGCCCAGCTACGTACCATTGAATCACACGCTTTCCAAGGGCTCCGATTCTTACGTGTGCTTAATGTGTCCCAAAACCTGCTAGAAACCCTAGAAGAGAATGTATTCCATTCCCCCAAAAGCCTTGAGGTTCTCTGCATTAACAACAACCCTCTGGCCTGTGACTGCCGTCTCCTCTGGATTTTACAGAGGCAACCCACTTTGCAGTTTGGAGGCCAGCCACCAATGTGTGCTGGCCCAGACAGTGTCAAAGAGAGGTCGTTCAAAGACTTTCACAGCACAGCTCTTTCCTTTTACTTCACCTGTAAGAAGCCCAAGATACAAGACAAGAAGTTGCAGTACCTGGTAGTGGAGGAAGGCCAGACGGTGCAGTTGATGTGCCATGCCGACGGGGATCCACAGCCTACCATATCTTGGGTTACCCCACGTCGGAGGCTGATCACAACTAAATCAAATGGAAGAGCCACTGTGCTGGGAGATGGCACCCTAGAGATTCGATTTGCTCAAGACCAGGACACTGGGATCTATGTTTGTATTGCAAGTAACGCAGCTGGGAACGACACCTATTCGGCCTCCCTTACGGTAAAGGGGTTTACTTCAGACCGTTTCCTTTATGCCAACAGGACCCCTATGTATATGACAGACTCCAATGACACAAGTTCCAATGGAACTAATGCGAACACCTTCTCTCTGGACCTTAAGACAATATTGGTGTCCACAGCTATGGGCTGTTTCACATTCCTTGGAGTGGTTTTATTTTGTTTCCTCCTTCTTTTTGTGTGGAGCCGAGGGAAAGGCAAACACAAAACCAGCATTGACCTTGAATATGTCCCTCGCAAAAACAATGGTGCTGTGGTTGAAGGGGAGGTTGCTGGACCACGAAGGTTCAATATGAAAATGATTTGATGGTATTCTGCTAGCAGTGCTTTTTCTGTGGCATTAAAACCAATTAAACCAGCCTGGCATGTGGAATTGCTAGGCAGAAGCAGCTTAATGCAGCTGTCACTGTATCAAAAGGTTACATGAAAATGGAAAGACTATTTGTGGTTATACAGCAGAGCCTCCAGACCTTGAGGCAGATATGTCAGGGCCTTTCATAGAACTGGTAAATTGTACTAACTGTTTGCATTGCAAATATTGGCATTCTGGGGATATCAGCAATGAACCGCTGGCTCATGCTCATGGACAATTGTTCAACATTTTCTACCACTACAAAAAGAAAAAGAAAAAAAAAAGCCTACAGTGTAGGATTTACATACTTAAAGAAAAAGACACATTTGTCTAAAACATACTCTACAGTGAAATTTGTATCTATAGATCTCATTTGGTAAAACCTTGCATCATCCCTTCTAGTTGGTTCAACACCACAAAAAAAAATTGGTAGTTTTTTTTTAATCCACATCTATACTGTGTACATTTTAAAGCAATACAAATGAGAGGTTGTGCTTTTAGATATCCACCTATACTGACCCAAGTGTGATGTCACCCTCCTTTTAACTACCATCTAACCCAAATTAGACTCTTGTAGTTACCAATTAGAAATAACATAAGATATTTTTCTCCTCATGTAGAAGGCCAGAGATGAATAGTTGAGAGCAAAAACACTCAACTCTGTTGATCTTCTCTTCATATAAATATAAGGCATGTGCCTAGTTTTGATACAGAATGGAATATTTTTTATATCTGTGATATCACACTGGACCAGTTTACTGTAACACAGCCCTGGATCTCACCCAGGGAAGGCAACCCACTAGACTGGCATAGAGGAGCTGAGTTCTACCTTGAGGAGAGGGAGCTGTTTTTGTTAGCCCTGATTTTAATTTCAAAGCTACTGTTAAAATGTTAATGTCTACTGGGCAAAAAGAAAGAACATAATACATTCTGCATACTCCTTGGGAAATACAGTCATCTAACAATTTACACAAGTGAACTGAAACACAGATGCCCTGCTACTAGGAATGAACTCTTCTCCAATGCCAAGTAAACTATGGTTGTCCATGCAGAATATGGGGATTATGATACTAAAATAATGTTTAAAACATGATAGCCGCAAAAAGGCTAACATACTGCCAGATAAAATGAACCTCTAGCCACTGTCATTCTCATCTTGTATATTTGTAGATAACACATAAACGCAAAGATAATTTCCAAGAACAGATTACTTAGCTATTCTTGATGCCATTTTAATAACTACGTGGTTATGTTTCTTTCAGGGGCAGTATCTTAGAGCAAGAGGGGCAAGTTTTTCCAGGTTTTAGGAGGCTTTTTTAATGGAGAGAAGACAGAAGTTAAAAGTTAGTTCAGTACAAATAACTTTTTCTTTTGGTTTATGCCTCTAAACAAATCCTCAGAAGTCTCAGAACTGAAACTTTATTCTTGATTCTTTATCGTTGATACCACAGTTCTTATTCTGGAATTCTCAGCAATGAGAAGATACAGAGTTGTTCAGCCACCTCTCAATTTTCCAGCAATTATGAGCCATAGGTTTGTTGCTAAGTGGTTGATAACAAATACAATTTATAAATGATTGGCATAATCTGGAGTAAGGATAATAATGACTGTGTACATGTTTAGCCAAAATGAATATGAAAATATTAAAAGACAGAACATTCAGATTAATCTGATTTAAGAGCTTGTGTTGAATCTTAAAATTAGATTTCAGCACTTTGAAACCAAAGTCAGGCTGACCTATAATGGGATGCAGGTGCTTCTAAAATTAGTAACCACATTCTTTGGCAGAGATCTTCTAAGCAGGATAAAAATCTCCCACTCCTTTCGAGGGAAATGTGCCAAAAGCTGTAAAATCCAGCTGCACTCCCCAGGTGTTCACCTGACATAGCTGTAGGACCCGAGGCTAGGCAGTTTTGAGAATCTCTTTTCTTAGTGGTTGATCTTTGGTTGCATCGTTGCTTCATTTTAGGTTGCAAAACCGAAGAGGATGGAAGGCTTATAAGAATTTTCTTCACTTTAGTTGGTTTTAAGGTTAGAGTTGGATTTTCTTGCTTCCTTTTTTTTTATGCTCTGAACTAGATAGTTAGAGATTTATGGAGATGCTTGAGACTAATCATCTTTGTTCTATGACAGTTTGTAGAACATTAAAAAAAAAAAAATGGAATAACCCCTGACTAAATTCTAACACCAGGGAAATTATTTTTGCTGATATAATAACCACCGCACTGAAGTCCAAAACTCTACTGTACCTTAATATGGGCAGTTAAAGAAACAAATGGGGATAAAACAAAGTGTTTCTGAACTGCCCATTGAAGACATTTGCATGTGCCTTTCCCTTGTAATTGTCATTTTTTCAGCTAGTAATCTATTGCCCCTGCAGTCATGTCATGTTAAATGTTAAAATCAATGTTAGAAGCAAAATGTCTCCTAAATTCTAGACAGTTGCAGCTGATTGCTTCATATTAATTGACACAATTTTTAAAAATTCTCAAAAAAAATGTAGAAAAAATGTGCTTTTAGTATTAATTATGAATTGCTGAATTTCCCTTTTCCCTTAGAATGACTCTAAAAAGTGATTGCATTGTTAGTGCACTGCAAGGATTTCTAAACAGTAATGTGCTTAGTTACCTATGTGAAATGTGTGCTGGTGATGAAAATCACTGCTTGCTCTTGCTGAGCACCACCTTGCAGAGCTGTCAGCGTTGTGTGTCTCGCTTTGACTTCAGTCAGTATTCAGTTTTTAAAAATCAGTGTTTGCTCCCTGCCTCTAGCAATGTTCTACTTTTTGCAGCCTACTTATTTCACCATGGACTTGACAAGGCATATGGCATCTCTTCACAAAAGTGAAGACAGCAATCTTGCTCCACATAGTCTTCTTTATATGTATTTGTGGGACACGTGCTCACTGTGGCTGTTTTGTGTGAATAAGGAATACAGTGTCAGAGTCAGACCTAGATAAGCACCTTTTTGGCAACTCTTCTAAGAGCAGAGTGGCTGAATGCCTACCCTGCCTCTTGAAGGAGTCACTTCTCCTTCTCTGCTAGAGACCAAGGAGACACAGCTCACAGTTCATGTCACTGCAGGGGAGAAAAAGAACTGCTCTGTGAGGAGGCATCTGACCACATGGCTCCTGCCACTAAAAGAGGGAATGAAGGTTTTTCCCTACCTCTAACTTGTATTCTGGCTGCCCTCCATGCTTGCACAAGGCCAAATGTGAACTTACCTCATGGTCAGTGCAACAGACTCTGAGGAGCAGCAATAGTTCTGCAGAAAATGAGAAAACTGAAAATGTCGAAACCTGCAGTGAGACTTGAGAAAGCAGGTACCACGGTATCCTTGTCAATAATTCCTGTAAACAGTGCTGAGCCTCCCACAAATACATTCTGAAGTCCATTTCCACAGACCAGTACTCCTCGTTTATACTGGATGGATGTACAAGTGCTCAGACTTCCCTCAAGTGAGTTAAAGAGAAAAGAGTTTGCAGTGATACAAGTACAGATCAAGACTAAGCAGCGCCTCACTTCAGCCTTATTTTTAGGTTTTGAGCTGGTCCTCTTTTTTTCCCCTTTCTTCTTTTCTTATTAACTTGTCAGCATTCTTTTTGGAAAGGCTTTGTCCACAGTTAGATTCAGACTGGGAGACTGCTTTTACTCTCTGTTGCCCGCTCCCTCGCCATTCACACATGCTCCCCTGTGCCAGCAGGGTCAGCAGCTTCAGACACAATTGAAATAAGTCAGGAGACTTAGAGCCCCTAGAGACCTTTTGATACAAGCTGATGTCACTAGGTATTTTTTTAACTAAACTTCTTTTTAATTAAATTGACATCTTTGTCACACTGCCATTCAAGGTTTCCTTTATTTACATGAATGATAGCTGTCTTTTTTTCCTTATTTCTCGCATCATGGTATCACATCACCTATGATGGTAACAACTATACCACTGTAAAGAAAATTGAGAAAGTAAGACACATTACACCCTCAGCACCACAAATTGTGGTTGAGGCATGTAAGACACAGTAAGAAGTCAGTGTTAATATTTAATGGAAAGTCTTATCTAAACCTTGTGATAGAAGAAAAAACTGGTATGGAGGAAGTTTGGAATGTAAGTAATTTTGCAACTGAATCACATTGAAGATACGTAGAAATCAACTTTGCTACAACGTGTCTAGATATCTCTTTTAGATATTGGACTTTGTTAATGCCAGAAGCCCACATCTCACCCATAAAAAGACAAAGCATTGGTTGAAAATCCAGTAGAGCAAGCAGCTTCTGGCTGCTCAAGGACAGCAGCAGCTTCTAGCAAAGATAGCCAAGACACTCCAGTCATGTAGCCATTTTGCCTCATCTGCTACTTCTTCCCGTGAAAAAAAAAAAAAAAAAAGGGTCCATTAGCCGGTAATAAAACGGACAATCCTTACTCATTGTTCTTCAAAGGGAGCAACTTTTATGTGAATAAGCTACAGTCAATTCCACCTCCATCCCCAACAGTGAAACATCCAGCAAGAAGTGAGGAAAAGGAAGCCTATTCAGGCTGTTTTGTTAATTATCTTTTTCCCCTGAATGAACCAAGTCTACCTGGGGCTAGCATGACACTGCTCTGTCCGTTCCCATCCTCTCAGCTCACAATGTGGCTTGACATGAAGGGAAAGGAGCACATGGTGAAGCTGTTCCTCCTCCCTGAACTGTTAACTCTGGTCTTCTAAAGTAAAGGAACCAGCACAGCAGCAGTATCTTAGAAATCACAGTCTGCTGCAGCTGATCTGTAGTTCTGCCGTAAAACAACATGTGGAAAACCACTGGATACATGCTTTTTGACCTCGTTTCAGTATCCTAGGTGAGTGCTCACTGTGCTAAAAATAACTAGGAAAGAAGAACTGAAAAAACTTTAATCCAGTAATTTAAAGGTTAATTGTGCCTGAAGGAGTTAAAGTAACGTCTTTGGAAAAGGCAAAGGGCCTGATTGCTGGAGAATCACTGAAACAATGAATGAAACTTTTCAAGTTAGCTAAGCAATTTGGATGCCCTTTTCTTATCACCTGTAATAAGAATTACAAACTCAATTTCCCTTGGCAGCTTAGAAGAGTCACAGCCAGCTGGTTCAGGGATACATGCTCCCTTTGTCAGTCTCCTAGGTCTGCCCTCTTCTCAGTTTCAAATGACTCATGCCAAATGAAGATCTCCGGATTTGGTTTAGTTTCACTGCATGTTCACATGGCTTTTGGAATCTAGATCTCAAAGCAGGATGTTAAACCCTCTTCAAGCCAAAAAATAAAAATAAAAAAGGAAGAAGAAACTTCAGTAAATCTCCTCCTGCAAGTGAAATAAACCAGCTTCTGTGAGGTTCTTGCTGCTGAGATAGCTACGTGCCAAAAGCAATCTGCAGGTTAAATGAGTCTGAGTCTTTTTTTGTTTTTTTTTTTTCTTTTTAATTCAAAGCAGGTGGTTGGATATAAGGCCAGCTGGAAATAAAAATCTGTATTTATGGCGTCAGCAGAATAAGGAAAGAGCTGGCATAGTCAAGAAAATGTTCCATGTTATTTCAACTTAAATTTAAAGATACTTTATCCTTCATATTCAAATAGCTCACAGAAGAGTAGAAAAGAGCAGACTTTCACCTCATAATTTGATTATTTGTATTTATGCAAACTGCTACCAAAATTGTAATGAATTAGAAATGTCAAAGCAAGAGACTGAAAACAGATTTTTCTATTGAAGTCAGGCAGTATAAACCAGGAGAAATCCTCTTGACACCATTCTGTTACTCCTTGGTTACACTAGAAATTTGATGAAGGAATCTAGGGTTTTTTTTTTGCTTTCTACTAAGTGGATTTTAATGGAAAATAAGCAGAACGTGTATTTTAATTATTTCTCACCTTGTGGCATACCTTCTACTTTGGATTGCTTTAATATTTACCTCTGCTAACTGAGCTAGAGAATATGAAAATGTAGATTCTGGGAAGAAAATAATAAAAAGCAAAAGCAAAAGAAAATCTGTAACCTTAAAGCAGTCTGTCTGTTTCAGTGTGTGGTATCTGCAAGTCAACAGCATTATCTCCTCACATGAGCCAAAAACTGGTAGTTGTGAAGACGGTTGTCAACTTGTCTGCACGTTAATAATTTTGATCTTTCAGAAAACAAAATATTGTTACTTCTTAAATAATTCATTTATGCCATTTTGATACCTAAAAGCAAATGACACTTTGTCTTCATTACACTGGGCACTGTATAAGTAGGAAGCAAGTGACAACCCTGATGTGGTGAGCTTACAGCCATAGAGTAGGAAGTTGGCTTCTGGGCAAGTACATATGATAGCAAGTCTCTCATTGTTTGGGGAGGGAATGCCATAGTGCGTATATATTAAATCATCATCACACTTACTGAAATCTATTTGCAAGCATATGTAGTTCATATGTATTTGTTTGTGTGTGCGCAAAAAAAAAAAGTTGTTTTGTTCTTTTCTTACTTCAAGTATTAAATGTATATTGTTTTTAAAAGGTGACAAGGTTAACTAGAAAAAAAAGTGTTGTAATTTATTTTAATATATATGATCATGAGTATGGATGGGAAATGAAACAGCTTTGCCGTTATGATCCATGAAGCATATGACGAGTTTGTCTGTAAGTTCGCTTCATGTTTGAGCAAAATATGCTAATATAGTGGGAAAAAAAAAGGAAAAAAAAAAGTTTTGTTTGTCAAGACAGTTGTCCTGAATGTCATTTTAAAAGTTACTTTAGGGCTTATGTCATGATGTGTATCATGCTTACCTGAATTGAAACCCAAATAAATAATTCCATGGAGTGGCAAAATTTACTCGGAAAAGTGAAGAAAATTTACATTACTTCCCCTGTTGTAGCTGATCACCTTTTTTCCAAGGGGTAGTGGAGGAAACTAAGATGAGAAAGCTAGTTATCTCAGCACAAAACCCAAAGTCCTTAGTGCCAAGTCTTCACAGCAGGTAATCTACTCACACTCACGACTCTTGAACTGAGAATGTAAACCATTACAGTCAGAGAGAGAAGACTCTAGCAGATTTTTTTCATCTACTCACTTTCACTCCTTCAGTGCGTGAAGACCTAAGACACAGAGAAAAACCTAGGTCACATTCAGATGTGGTTTTGGATTTATTCTCTGTGCAAATTATCAGTCAGCCGGTTCCCCCACTTTCACTTGCACAATGTGTACAGGTAATTGATGGGGATACCCATCGGGCTAATGCTGGAAAAAAGAAGCCTATCGCTTCCCAGCACCATGGAGACAACAGCAGAAAGAGAGATTTCACCAGCTATGCGTCACTCAGAAGCCAACCATTACTGAGAATCTGCATCTGAAACATGGTTTCTAAGGAAATCACCAGTATTCAAACTCCACTGTAAGTGCACCAGAAAAATTAAGTGGTGGAAAGTAGATTGTGTTGAGCTTGAAAGCTATTCCAAACCCCTGGTCTTGTCGCAACCCGCCAAATCTGTGGCAAAGATCAGCTTTGAAGAAGGACACAGGCTATAACCTAAACTATTGCTACGCCCATTTTCCCACAGCTAGGTACTTTCACCAACAGAGAATTTTGCTTATGCATTCTGGGGTCATCTGAAATAAGATTTATCAGCCATGAACCCATTATCCTCTAAACCAGGGTCCTATTCACTGGAATGGGAAAACAAAGTTGTTATTGCTACCTCAGGAATGGAAGCAGCAGGTTGAAATCTTGCTGGATTGCTGGGAGCAGAGACAAACAGGGGCTGAATCTGAGCTCTCCCTGCCTCCTGAAATCTGTCTTATCCTTCTGCATTTGCATTTGACACATCCAAAAGATTCTGGCTGATTTGCACTGCTGTACCCTCCTCGGCAGCAGAATGTCAAATGAATCTGCAATGAATCTGTGGGCTAAGCTTAACTATAGATTATGTTAAGAATTTGTTTTATTTTAATGTTAGTTTGTTTTCCTTTAATTTGGTAATCTAATGGACAGTCTGCAGCATGCTGCATTACTGCCTTCACTATGACATGAAAAAAAGAGCCATTGCTCCTACCACTGCATTGAGAACGTTGACTTTGCAAAGAACATTGAGTTTATTTCCTTGAAAGGTTCCTCTACCCTAAGCTTTAGATTTCTCTTATGAAATTTAAGTTACTTTTTTGGACTACCTGACACTATCTCAAAAGGTGGAATGTGTTCCCATGTCACAGGATCTGATGTGTAATTTCAACTTCTAACAGCAGATGAAACTACTAGTTTTCTCCATGATAACCAGATAGAGAAAAATACCATCACATCAGGCGATCACTGACAAATTCATTAAAATAATCCACATTAGGGCCAGGGTATAAACAGAAAATTTTGTGCTCCCCGGAGCTACTCTTTTCATTAAAAACCTGTAATATCTATAGATAACTCTTAACAGACAGACATCAGTTCAGCATTTAAAAAGCATCCAAAATTTTCTAGAGCACAGTCACTTTCATAAATTCTTGAGAATATTTATTCTTTTACAGATCCACTATAGAAGATTTGTCTCACAGTTAGTAGCCCTTTACTGGATACCACGGTAACCTTTAAATAAAATCTTGGCAGCCAGAGTTTATTTTAAGAAATGTCTGGGTTTAACATTTGTATTTGAAAAAAAATACTGGGAAATGGGAAATCATACTATTTACCAATTAATAAATTCAAATCGCAGAGACTGAGTTATTTTCACATGAGGGAATGCTCACAGTGAATATTCTGCATCATAAAAGCTTCCCACATACAGTTGTAGATGACATGCTATAAAAAAAGGGCTTTATTCATCTCCTGTACTATCTGGGCTGTGGGAGAGGCTGCTAATTCATGCTGGGAAAGCCTGAATAAATCTGAAGTTACTGGATTAAGAAACACAGTTATTGCAAAGGACCTAACCTTGCTGCCTACAAACTTGGCAGCAGGCTGGGAGATTGATCTAAATTTCTTCTTTCCTAGATATAGGAGATTCCCCATGGAAAGCCTTATTTTGCCTCTGTTCTTGAAAGGATAAGTTTCAACCTTAATAATCAGGGGAAACATAATACAGTAAGAAGTTTGTAAAATACAGGATTGGAGAGTGGAGAAGAAAAGAAATTAAAACTTGCATTAAAAAAAATATATTACACTGGTACTTAGCACCTTATCTAAGTAACTTTGAAATTATTTCAGTTTGAAGGAGCTGGTTTATTAATTAATAGCTAGAGGATACACTCAGCTAGTTGAAGCTGTAATCACCAGCTGGAAGATCATATTTACCTCATCAGTCCCTAAGAGGAAGTTATATTTTTCTGAGCTATTTTCCAATAACTTTGCTATTTATATAACTCAAAAGCACAAGTGATGGAGAGCACACTTATTTTATTATAAGAAGACAATGATAATAAATTTAATCTATTACTTTTGCTATGAAAGCTCTTTGCTGTATGTACAAAGACTAATAGATTACATCTATTATGCAAAGTACTGCTATCACTGAAACCAAACAACATCTTCTTCAAACAACATCGTCTTAAACAGCCACCAACCTTTGGTGCATCTGTGCAGAGCACCAGTTCTAAGGCACTGCAGATAGTAATTTGCTTTTACAAAGAACAGGCATACCATGCAAAGGAATTAGAGACAATGCAGCCCTCTGACCTATACAAAAGCTTGCAGTTTAATGGGCCTTATGGGCCCATTACGTTGGCTTTCGTGAGCTAGGCAGGTTGTCACATTTCACTAAAGGATATCAGATCAGCATTGTCTGGCTTGGGGAAGGCATAGCTGTCAGCTAGTGACATAAGCAGAAGGCTGGAACTCAGGATCTCTGAGCTGTAATCAAAACACCTGGGCCTCTCTCTGGAGAATATAATTAGAATATTTACCTTTCAAAAGGAAGATTCTGCCAGTTCTCCAAGGATTATAAAGCCAAGGAGTTATGGTTCAGCCATCCCTGCAAGAGGAATGATAATTTTTTATGTAGACTGGTATGCAGTAACAGGCATTGTTATCAGACAAAGAAAAAATTTTTTTAAAGAAATGCAACCCCTACTGCCCGGAGTGCTCCAAAAAATGATGGCAATGTGGTGACAGCAGTGGTCTGCCCTGTAGTCAGCATTTCCAACAGCTGTAGAATAGATGCTCTTGCAGAGCAATGGCACTATATGAAAGAAAATTGTCATGAAAGATGCACACCAACTAGACTCCGTCTTTTTTTTTGGCAGTTCAGTGGTATATTGCTTGAAAGGACCTCTTAATGCCTGGTTTAATTAGTGGGTTTGCAATGCTTGAAAAACATGATTCATCTCCTAAAGAATCTATGAAGGTTTGTCTCTTTGCCTTTGATTATAGATGAGAGATGCTCAAATGAACACAAACCACACATCAATTGTCAGCTTGTCAAGTGTCACACCAAGCACACAAAGTACTACTACTACAACAAAAACATTTCCATTTGGTCCTTCTACAAGACTAACAAAAATACGTCCCATAGTTTCTCTACTCTCTAATCAAAGTTTATTGAAAGAAAGCTAGCATTCCCACAGGTTCTCCAACTCCTTAATAAATAAAGGAACAAGTATTCACATTTCAAATTTCTGCTGCCAATCTTTATCATAGGGAATTAGTGCTGACCCTTGTTTTACTCTATTTGCCACAACACTGAACCATGGCCAATCTCATCTTCATCTTTTAGTCAAGGTTGTTTTACTTATACATGAACCAAATACTTGGAACTGCCCTATTCCCAGCTTCTGTTTTAGCACTGAAGCCAGAAGAATTTGCTGTGAATGTCAGTGAAGCACATTTGATAGTTACTAGCCAGTTCCTGCCTCACATCCAGCAGTCACTGGGAACTATTTCTGAGGTACAGGCCTATCTGGCATGATTAAAAATAACAACCAGTCCTTGGGAACAAAATTAACCAGCATACGTCCATTTTGCTGTTCAGGACCACCGTCAACTGAAGACACGGGAAGGTGTGTGTTCAAATCACTGAGAACAGAAGGGAGGCCTTGCTGAATGTGCGTGTCGTCTTAGGGAACAGCACACAAAAAGGCATATGAGGGATCGATTTGTCCTTTAAGGCTTAACATACTGAAGCAGAAACTCAAACCACTGCAAACAGGAGGAGGGTATGCAATGAAAACCCACAAGTATTTTGCTGTAGTGGGATTCACAGTATAAGAATGGTCAGAAAAATGGATAAGAGATGTACTTGTCGATGGGAAAATTATTTTCTCCATGTGATAAAATGCTCCCTCCAGATCCTGTCTTAACACAAGGATTCTCCTCTCTCTGTGTTCCAAAACGAAAGCTGCAAACCACCTCATTTCATTACAAATACTTTCTTAAAATGCAGTCTGTTCTGATTAAAAGGTCAACCCTTCCTGGATTTTCAACAGCTATTGTAATTGTTTTTCATAGAAATCAATTTTACTTGTAACACTGTTCTGCTACAGCCCTATTGTCTGTGTCCTTCTGAACTGTCAGTTACTTAAATGAAGAAATAAAAGCTTGAAAGCACATTGTTGTAATTGATTTCTATGTTTCAAATGTCTTATCAGAAACAAGGTTACTAATTTCATCTGTTGAGACAAAAAAAAAAATAAAACACTTTCCTTTAAAAAAAAAAAAAAAGAAAAAATAAAGATAAAAATCCATTACTGTTTCACTTGTGTTTTTTAAGGCAAAAGTTTGAGGCTGTCATTCCAGTCCTTTGCTGTAGTTTTGGAAACATGCATAGCATTCCACTGAGTATAGTCACTACAAATAAAACAAGTTTCTCTTTAGTAGTCTAAAGAGGTTGCATTTCCTGTATATATAAATCTAGTGTTCCCCCAACTAGGATAGCACTTGCCATGTCAGTGTCATCTCCCATCCTGCCCTTTCACCACACTTCTCAACTGTTGTCTGACTGATAAGTTCAGCGTGTGGTGTCCCCATCCGTAGAATCATAGAATCACAGAATAGTTTGGGTTGGAAGGGACCGTAGAAGGTCATCTAGTCCAACACCTCTGCAAGGAGCAGGGACATCTTCAACCAGGTCAGGTTGCTCAGAGGCCCAGTCCCAGAACGATCAAATGTAAGGATTTATCCCAGTACCTTGTTCCCAGGCAAGCATAGGAAGATGGGTGCTGAGGAGCTGCTGATCCAGGGGCCTTTAACTGGTCCCCACCATGCTCCCAGCCCTTTCCCTTCCTTTGCTGGTCACCATTGCCAAAGAGGAGACGCATCCACCTCCCTGGAGGGAAACAACTTTTCTCTGCTTTGGAGATGGACATGCCCTCAGACGGCAGCCAGTCCCATTCTGTCCAGCTACTGACACTTCTGCTCTTCTCTGGTTTCCCTCCGGTGTTTGGCTTCAGCCATGGCAACCACCCTATGGGGCAGGCTGCTAAGGGTGCACAGACAACAGGCAGGAGCACCTGAGGCAGAGACAAGCCTTGGGACAACTGTATTTGGTAGCTACAGAGTGATTTCTAACAGCAAAATCCCTTACCAAGAGGAAGAAGATGCCAAAGTCACCTAAGGGGGCTCTGGGACAACATGGCCAAGTCCTTGGTGACTAGTATAAACACCAATACTGAGAAGAAGACAAAAAAAATTAAGAGAAAGGCACATTGCAGGAGGCGCCAGAAGAGTGTGTGGAGGCACGAGTGCTGGTACGGCCAGAGTACTGCCAGGGCAAGCACCACTGGTGTGGTCCATTGGAACAGACCCAAGCAAGGAACTGTGGCCACAGCACACTCAACACTCATCCACAGGCACTGGCAGAGGCTGGCCCTGCCTGGTTTGTGCCTGAACTCGTGTAAAGCCTGTGCATAAGGCCTGGAGAATCAAGTGAGGCTCTGGGAGGTCCTGGGTGGTGCTCTGGGGGCTGTCGGTGGCAGCTCTTGGTGCCCATCCCCAGAGATGTCACCTGTGTTTCCCTGGACCCGCCTGGTTCAGGCTGCCTGGCATGGTGCGACACGTTTGCAGCAGAGTGACAGAGTCAGTAGGAAACCAGACTGCCCACTGTGCCGTGGCCCTGTCCAGCCCATCAAGTTCTCAGTGCGAGCAGAAGATTACTTTAGATTACATCAACATGCCTGCCACATAGTGATTAGCTGCTGGCAGTCAGTCAGGAAGCGCTCCCAGATGCCCACGGTCCTCATCATCCCATGGCATCCCTGCCAGCTCCTCCACAGCACACACCATTCCCAGCTGAGCAGGGGACTGCAGGGACAGTGCCCAGGGCTCCAGTGGGTGACCTCCAGCACGACATCTGGTCAGCCCTTTTCCAGGACCATGCTGATATCCTCAAGCCCATGAAGCAACGGGACCTCCAGGAGGTCTGTGAAGCCAAATAAAAACTCACCTCTGTGTATTTTTCATGCCAGACAGTTAAGGGTAATGCTCTTTTAAAAGCTCTTGTAAAATTTCTGCGTGCACTGAAGAGAGAATTACTGGCTCAAGAACCCCTGAAGGGATGGACTTGTGAGAAGTGATATCTTTGGGCTAAGGAAAAGGAGTTGTGGCAAAGTAAAGGACAAAGACGTGGCCTCAGAAATGTGCCACACAGGCCTGTGAAAGAAATAATTTTACAGCACAGAGGCCCCGAGCAAGTTGGAGCACAAAGGCCAACTGGAGTGAGAACAACCAAAGCAAAGTGTTCTGTGCCCCAGAACAAGGGCTTGACTTTTCAGGGATTGTAAAGAATATATCCTGTTGCTGCTGTGAGCGTGCTGGAGGTTACCAAGGAACTGCATCCCTTTTTGGGCTATGTGCATCACAAATCTTTTTGAAGCTGGTGGGGTTTTTATGCCACCTAAATGAAAAGAGTTATTTGATTCCTCACTTAGAAACAACAGAAACAGAGGAGACATCACAGCCCCTGCATCTGGCACACAGCTAACGCAGTTAAAGCCTTTATCGCCTGCAAGTATTCACCCTGCTCCTCTCCTTGAGATTATGCACACTTTTCTTCCAGAAAACAGAATGTGTTGTTTAAAAGACCAAGGGCTCATGGATACATTTTTAATACCAGGAACAGTACTGTGTGCTACTGCAATACTGCACCAGTTCTCTGTAACTGCTTAAACCTATGTTAAGGAAGCAGTATGTTGGATTTCTTAACTGTCGCTTTTAGTGACAGCTTGCATCCTTGTGGGGACATCTCAAAACTCAGCCAGGCCTTTCTCATCCAGAACTGAAACACAGGAGTTTCTTCTTTGCTGGTGTTTTTTTTGGTTTTTTGGTTTTTTTTTTTTATAATTCACATATTTTCCTGTGTTTGATAGGTTTCATTGTTGCTGTGTCCTTCCTGAATGAACTTTACAGGAAAATTATGTGGCAATACCCCTTGTTTGTACATTTTTCAGTGTAAACATACTTTACATCGAATGAAGGCACTAACAGTCTTTATCTCTATAGTCCCTTTGAGCTCTTACCATAATTGTCTCCTCTCCTAGACGTGTGGCTGGGTTTCCTCATGACATGCCATGTGAAACTGCTCTTTTACCAAGCGCCTACCAAAACCACTCAAGCCCATCCATATTGCATTTATAGAGGGCTAACTTGCCTTAATTTAATTTTTACACTTCTTTGGCTTTAGGGAAATTCTTGTAATTCACCAGCTCAGAATCAGGAGATTAGCCTCTCTTTTGAAAGATCACTAGTATTTTTTCTTGGGTTTTTTGCTGTGTTTCTTTTTTAATGAGAAGGAACTCACTTTTTATGAAAACAGCATCACATTGCACCCTGAATGTACCATCTTAGCTGGTACATAGAGAAAATAATGCTTTAGCCCCTCTCATGGTGCTATAACCTGCAATTCACAATGACTGTACCTCACTCACCTGCTCCGTATGGTTTAGGAGAGAAGCAGCTACATACCACTTCTCAGCTCTATGTGAGTTTCATCTGCAGTGTTAATCTATGTCATTGCCACGGCTCCCACAACTATCCTTCCTCCACCCCGAACCCTCCTCCGTATAGTTTTGTCTAAGCCAAACTCTTGCTTTCTGTTTCCTGGTGGTACTTTGGCACACTCCCATCACCCAGTGCAAATCACCTTTTGCCAATACCAGTCTCACTTCCCGTCATGCTGTTTCCTTTCTGCAACTTTTTGCAGTTTTATCTTTGGCATTATTGTGCTGTATTTCAAAAGAATGTGATCTTTATATTTAGAAATTCATTAATATTCAGAGTCTGTGTACTGTACAACCTGCTTATTAAATAATGAGCACATGGCATGCAGAACTCCCACTCGCTCTCTTGCATTAGTAAAAGCTGGTTGTGGCAAGCATTAGTAAATTTAATAAAATTGTTATTACATATTCACCGCATATGCCTTTGAAGCCTGTACATGTTGTGCCATGAATGCATAATTAGCATAGGGAACACAGACCAGAAGTCCAGAAGCCTCTCTTTGGGATTTTATGACACTATTGACTATAAGAAAAAGTTCACTCATCTCCATTCAGCAAGAAATTCAGTTGAATGAATGTCAAATAGAAGTACACAGAGCGTACAAGGCTTGAGTATAATTGTAACTGTGAGATTTAGCTGCCACCTAGAACTAATGTTTGTACACAGCAATTTAAATGTTAACAAACAATACCCAATTCTGAAATTAAATTCAAGTACTTAGGAAAACCGTGAGTGCTATAAATTGCACCTGGGAACAACATTTGCATATATGGGACTCACACGTAGAAAGGGCTGGGCAGAAATTTCAGCTCAAAATCTTGCTAAAGGTTTGACTGTGTGTAGCACTCAGTTTAGAAATTTTGATTCCATTCTTAGTACAAGAATGATAAGGTTCCTGTACACTGTAGTAATTTGGAATAAATTCCAGGTTGATTTTAGAAAGGATTGGATATGGAGAGAAAAGCCCTTAAATCATCTTGTCATTTTTCCATGCTTGAGCCGGATAGCAACAGAAAAAAAAAAAAAAAAAAGAAAAAATCCACAAAAGTCTATTTTTCACAGTGTTACGATTGCATCAGTGTAAGACCATCTTTATTTACCTGAACAGCCCTTATGAGAATCACTCCTTACTGGTTTCTCCTCTCATTGCCCAGCACTATCCTATTTCAGTACACAGAACTATAGCCACAAGTGACACTTTGCATCTTCATCAGTCTAGGATGACTGTGGTCTTTTGTGTTGTGAATGTGCACTTAAGCTTCAGTGCTTATAATTTTGTGGCTGAAAAGCACACCACTTTCTCTGCTTTCTCCACCAGCCGGTTACCTGTTTCTCATGCATAAAAGCAGCACTGCCTCCTTGGATAAGTACCATTTCACCGCCTTTTAAATCAGGATAGTTCCAAACAAATTAATAAAAAGTATTTGCCCTGCTTCACCTACTGAAAATCAAACTGCTGCTCGATTGTTTCCCCTCAAAACAATGAGAAGATGGTCACTGCACTGCAGGCAGGTTGGCATGTCCATTTGTTTGTCCGATGTGTTTGGGTTCCCAAGAGGAAGTTGTAGGACACCTTTAGTTTCCCTGGAGTGTGAAACAGCCAGCACCTCCAAAGCAAGGCCACAGGCCTCAAGGACAGCAGGTCTCCATCAGTCTGCACATCTGTACTGTCCACCAGCCCCCAGGGCTCTGCTCTTGTGAGTACGTAAGGCACAGTATCCTTCCGAACACTTCATGGCATCGCTGCTTTGCTATAAGTCTGGCATGGCCTTGTGGGCGCTAAGACCATACATGTATCTAAATGTCAAATGGACCAGACTGTTGGTAATACATTCATACCTCTGATTTTTTAGAGTATTGATAAAGGTTTTTTGTTTGGTTGGTTTGATTTCTGGAGGTTGCTTTGATGGCAAAAGAAATTAAGAAGATAAAGCTTTTGACAGCATCCCCTTCAGAATAAACTTCTAGTGGAGGTTAGAGGAGGGTGAGGCAGTGTAGCTTGCCAGGGAATTTACATGTCAAACCCTACCACTGAAAATACAAAAATGTCAGCTTGACTGTCATCCCCTCTTTCTTTCAGTGTCATATGTAGTGAGTCTGGGTCTCGATTAACATGCATTTGAGAGGCTTTGTCATGCTGTCTTGACACAACCTCTTGGATGTGGAAGTAACTAATTGAGCTGTTGTTTCTATCTTCTCTGTGCAAGGACTTCGAGACCTCTTGCTGTTTTTCTTTCCTTTGTGCCCTTTGTTTTCCCATAAACAAGCAGACAGAAGACAGGCAGAAAATACTTGACATAGATCCTTCATAAGCATGGTAATTTATGAAATATACAATAAGATTTTGCCAGAGCAGCCTAAGAAATAAAATTAGTTCCAGAAGGTGAATAAAACAATAGCAACAAAACCCTCTCCCGCACTCCCACACCCCTAGCAGATCACACTGTAGGGCAGCATGTTATCTGTTTATTACAGCACCTAGATTAGCACAGCAAGTGGGTTAGCTACCAGACAACAAAAAAAAGGGCTTGAGAAGACTCTTGGGTTTATCTCAGAGGCTTAAATCTAATAATCTATCTCTCTTTAGCTGTACAATGCCTAACAAGAATTCAGCTGCTCAGGCAGGTTTTTTTAATTGCAATGCCCATTGAAAAGAGTCCAAAAAGTCTAAACATGCGTCCGAGCTATTTTTTCTACAATAGGTTGTTTTATTTCCATAATAGCTACATTATTATTAATCATTATCTGGCAGTTTACTGTGTCCTTTCCCAGCTCATTTTCAAAATTTGCTAGCACTGGAAGCACCCATGCAGCCTCTGACAGGGTGACCATCCCGTTCATTCCTGGGTTTGACCTATCGTAGGTGACAGATGTCCAGAGACATGAGCCATGAACCTGCAGACATGGTGCCCTCCTGCTCTTGCCCCGCTACTGCAAGTCTAAAAATTCAAGGCTGGTGTTGAGTCACTCCCAACGAAGCGGTGAAGATCTAGACCACGTGTGAGCCCTCAGAGGACTCTTGCTAAAAGACTTAAAGTGCTCTCGTGAGAAAGGGCACTGCTAAGGTCTGAAGGAATACTACCTGGGTATAACTTAAGTGTAAGTAGATCAAATCATCTTCCTTTAATTTCTTAATCTATGAAGTTTATAAAAATCTCTATGTTGGTTTGTTTTTGTTTTTGTTTTTTTTTGGATGTCATGAAACAACGCTTGCATTTTTATTTTTACTTTAATCAATCTTGTGCTAGATGTGATCTAGGGTTTCTGGATATCTGTCCATCTATCCAACACATGATATTGTGAACCTGCAAAGTATAACCCTGGGGTTTCCCAGCCTACTTGTCAGCACTCATTAGAGGACTGGAGTGTTGAGTTGTGCAGCAGATAAAGAGCTGTGCCCAGGAGAGACAGTGGCAACTGCTGTGACTACTGGTGATGTTGAAGGCCCACTAGCATGCAGCAAGATATCAGAGTGTTGGGCTGACACTGGGCAATCACAGCAAGTTCATGAAAATCCTGTCCTTACCACGTTTTGGTCTTCTAGCTCATCATAGTTCCCTAGGCCCAAAGAGATAAAAGTCACCATCCCTGGAGGTGTTCAAAGAACGTGTAGGCATGGCACTTCAGGACATGGTTTAGTAGGCATGGTGGTGTTAGGTTCATGGTTGGATTTGATGATCTTAGAGGTCTTTTCCAATCTTAAAGATTCTTTGATTCTAGAATATATATCCTTCAGGCAGTGAAAAATAGGACAAATATGTTTCTGAGGAGGAAAAAAAAAACCCCTCTTTGCAAGCCAGAGTAGTTATTGCATAGTTCAAAGCTGTTGTGAAACAACTGGATACATGTTTTGCAGTATGCCCAACAACTTTTCCACTGAAATAAAACACATCCTAGAGTGCATCTATGATTACTTGCATTCTGGATACTCCAGCTCTGTGGAAAATTACATCAGTCCTCTTAAATTTCAGCCCTGAATTTCTTTCCCACAAGCCAAGATTCTAGTGTCTGTCACTTGTCCATTATACGGGGTTAACATTTTTAAATGTGACTTGTGGGGAAAGTGGAGTTTTTTCCTTAATTTTATAGCGCAAAAATGGTTGAACTGCTTTTGAATCCTAAATTTTTTTAGTAATTTAACCATAAAAAGAAGGTAAGTAGCTCATGTTAAGCTCCCAGGAAGCGACAGGAGACTTTCTTTTTTTGCTCAACATGCTTCTGCCCCACTCCCCAGAGAATCACAGCATCATGAAAGAGTGAAAAATTAAATAGAGCCTTGCACCTCTCTGTAATATTAAAATCTATAATTCTTACACACTGTGGATATAAAGTGTTTATTCTTTAAGACCACACCCTGAAGATTCTTTCTTAAAATCAATAGGTGTTGACACCCTTATCCACGACCAACATCTGCAGCTTAGGCAGGCTGGCCCACCTTCCACATAAAGTACAATTCTCTGAAATCACACTACCATTGGTGGAGCCAAGCAGCAGCATGACTTTTACCCACGTTCAAAAGACATTTGCACAATTGGCTGCTGCTGCCAGATGACATGGACATTAAGTGTCCCTAGCAGTCTGCTGGAGCTATGGCCTCACTTATGATCCTGTGTTTGTTATTGGTGATTGGGTGAGTAGCTGTATGGGCGCATTGTTGCTCATCTTTCCTATTGCCTCATTAAAGCTTTGTTTTATAACCTATTGTCAGACTCCACAACTGTTCAGACCACAGGCATGTAATAAATAAACTGGCTTAACAGAAGTATGGATCTGTCAGACCAGTGCTCCCTGCAGAGCTGTTTGCCATCAGTTAGCTGCATGATTACCAGGACACACAGAGGTGGGAAATTACACCACCTTCCCAAGATGGAAGGGAACAAGGAACAACCTTCCCAGTCTCTGTATAATTCAATGACTCTTATGATGATTCGTCTTCTGAGGCTCCATCATGAACAACACCACCCTCCTTAGGGATCCCAGTTGAGCTCTTGTCTGACTCCTGCTCAAAATTAAGTCTAACGAAGAAGCAAGCAGAGTTGTTCATAAACATTAGCCTGAACTGAAAACTATAAAATCAGCTAATTGACTAGAAACAAGGTTGAAAGCCAAGGAGTTGAGATGTCCAAAGCAAGAGCCAGAGAGGGAGAGAAGAGTGGTGTTTACTACCACGCATTTTCCAGAAAATTTCCTAAGAAAGGCCTGATGCAAAGCCCTGTTTGAAGCTTCTCATCAGTTCAGCTGGGGGCGACCCACCACACTTACCATGGCAAGTATTGTGTTCCCTACTGCACAACATGAGCATAAGGCACAAAGACAGGTCTCCATGCTTCCATCAAGCTAGGTTTCTGCGTCCCAGATGTTTGCTTTTTGTGTTGAATCTTGAGGTTACTTTTAAAGTTTAACTAAAAAACATTGCTTTCCACATGAGCTTTCTTTGTAGTCTGTTTAGGCACTAATGGAGCACAATGAGAAACAGAAAACTCAGTCATGGAGGGGCCGAATAGCCAATCCAAGACTTCTGGGGCAAACACTCTAAAGACCTCCTATGGGCTTCTGCTGAGATGCAGAAAAGATTGCCAAATGGCGAGAGAAAAAGTCATAGCTGTTTCTCTTTGGGACAAATGGTCTACACTGTCTTAAGAGTAGCAAAATCTGGAGGACGCTTGGCTTTGATATAATTTCTAGCTCTGAATGTACTGATTTTCCCTCTGACCCTTTTACTTAAGGTGGAGAACTCAAAATTATCCAGAAATATGCAGTGTATGCAGAGTGACACTATTACTGTCCTCTAGCTAGTAATTTACATTTGAATTTGATCAGGGTACACATTAGTTGCATTCATACTGAATGGGGCAGATGTTCACCTGTCTAGTCTGTATCACAGCTGTGCCTCACAGCAACTGATAACCTCATCTGCTCTTTCTAAGCAGTGACTGGAGTGGCAAGCAAAGCGCATATGCTGACCTCCAGGATGACGTTTCCTGAAAATGCCTTTCAGGTAGGTGCTGTCTGAGTGGTGTTCAGAGGGTCTGATCCAAGAACCAGAGGTTGGCAGGTAATCATTGGAAGTTAATTTTTTTTTAAACCTCAGACATGATTTCTTTAAGCAGCAATTGAAGGTCTTGGTGTGGTTGCAAGTAAGAAGGTTTGCTTCGTGCATCTTCTCCCAGCATAATAGAGAGGAGGCCTGAGAAAGAGTCGGGGGGGCATGTTAAAGCAAGGCTGCTCAGAGAAATGCTAGGGCTTAATGGAGCCTCTGAGCAGAAACTTCTCTACCGGGCTTCAGAGTACAAAAAAAAAAAAAAAAAAAAAAAACCAAGGAATGCTAATTTATCCCCAAATGCAGCGTGACAAAACGTAAGTCAAAAAAAGAGATTTCAGTAAAAGAATAAGCACAATCTATTCCATGAAGTCTAGACCACTGTCAGACTTTCTCACAGCATGTTGTAGAAGAGGTGCATACTTGTTCCTGATGTAAATTCACAGAATTTCATCAAAATCAGTAGGTTTCCTTTAATTTATACCAGCTGAGGATCGTGTCTCAAATAGCTTAGTCATAACAGCATGCTATAAGCCAAGAGAAAATTAGTAGAGGAAATAACACACGAAATTGGTGCTGTGCTGATTTTCTGTGATAAACAACTTAGCATAAATATTTAAAATCCATTATAACTTTTTATTTATTCTTAAATACAGTATGCTAATTTTTAATGCTAAAATCGTTCAGTCCACTTATTTGCATAATTGCTGCACTGCAGTTTGGTAAAAGTTTTGATTCAAGATACTTAAAAGTGATAGCACGATTGTGTGTTCAGTTGAATAAAGAAAAGAAACTACACACAAAAAATAAAACCTTTCAATGCAAAATGCATTATAATAACTAACATAGATAAGAGGAAAGAAAAGTTGCAATTTGGCTGAGGGCAGAGAAAAGCTTTCCATAAATTATAAGTGTCTGCTGGGTGCTAAGACATCATAATAGTCTGAGCAAATGTTGAGTGAGATGCTCTGGGTAGAATGAATAGTGTTGTAGTGATTAAATATTAACTGATCGTTAACTGTAATTGGCAGCAATTCAGCAAGTGATTTTTCCTAGAGATGGGAATAATGGCATCAGCTAGGAAAAACAAAAAAAAATTAATCTGGGAAAATAAACGTGTGCTGCAGATTTTCTGTCACTAATTTACCTGTTAAGTGGATCCTCCTACGTAGTTACACCCTGTCCCAGGTCTGTGTAATAGCACCTCCAGACTTCGGGGCTCTTAGAGGATGCAACTCCCCAACAGAAGCACCTAACAACCAGCCAAGCAGAATCAGATGGAGCAATGGTTCATGACCTGCTATGCAACAGGCTTTGTCAGAGCTTTGTCATTCCCTGTTCTCACACATGCCAATGAATTGTAAACCAAAAGGGAGAACTGAGTCTACAAATGGGTCTAACTCAGGCCATAGAGCCCAAAGCCCCATCTTTCCAAGGATCAGAGGCAGCTCGGCCCAGGAGAAGCAGAGGCACCAGCCCTTCTCTGCAGGCCTTACAGGCCTACAAAAGGAAACATGCTGTGTCCAAGACTACCAGGAGCCACCATGTCAGGGTACATGACAGGTACATGACAGGTACATCTCAGCCCTGCTTAGAACTTTTTAATGTACAATCCAAAGTTCAGAGTGGCACAGAATATGGATGAGGAGGAGTAGAAGCAATTCTTTCAAATGATTATTTGGAAAATTTTGTTTCAAAAATCTTCCTGCATCTTCTTTCCACCTACACCCTATAACAGATAACAGCAAGGTGGCCCATAAAGAAACAGATCTAAGTGGAAGTGCAGGTGCTCAAAAATCACGGTAAAAGAAGAGGAGAATATGAAAACAGGACTTTACAAAACATCCTTGGGAGAAATTTCAGGAATTTTTTTTTTGTGCAAAAAAGGAGATATCTGCTAGACTAGTGGCCCCCAGTGGAAGCATGAGACTTTGGTGAATAAACACGTAAAAAATCTAAAATGTGTTTTTTCACACATTCTTGGGGAAAAGTACGCTTTCTGCATAAAATCTCAAAATTATCAGGATATGAGATACCCTTGACATTCCACTGTGTTTACGGTAAGTACAGATGGGAGAGACCAAGCAAAAAAGAAAAAGCTCTAAATATCTAATCAGAGGCACTCCTAAACACTCAGTTAGGTGTTGCAGAAGATAATGTGAGGTGAACAAGAAAAGATGGGAAATTGAAGCCTTCATGGTGAATGCCTTCCAGGAGAGAAGAGCATCTCTTGCTGAACATTAAGGAGCAGCGGATCTTGAAACAATTTCAGAGATTTTCACAAGCAGAAATGACACATCTCTACTTTCAGACGGCAGTACATATCCCTGGAAACTGCAAGTATCTAATGCATGTGAAGCAGGTTCTGAAAAGACCTTTAACGATACAGCCAGCCATGACAAGGTTGGAGATCCGCAGGTAGTTCTTCTCAGTCTGCAGTCTGGCAGTCAAGTCCATGTCATGTCCACACCTGCAGGGATGACCATAATTGTAAAGACTTGTAGCACAGAGATCAATGAAGAACTAGAAGAGATACAGGTCTCTAGTGTATAGTATAGTGCTTAAGAGCATGCCTCATTTCAAACTCAAATTAAATCCGTACCTATTTACCAGTGCTTTCAAGAGTGGTGTTGCTTAGGCGTCAGTATGAAACATGATCAAAAAACCAAAGGTGCATATCTGCTGGGATGGACCTCACCCTTTAGAGGCAAAAAGGCAGTTTCTGCGCTCTGTCATGTTTAGCTGGAGTATTACATAGAATCATAGAATGGTTAGGGTTGGAGGGGACTTTTAAAGGTCATCTAGTGCAACCTTCCTGCAAGGAGAAGGGACATCTTCAACCTTATCAGGTTCCTATTACCTTTGAGTTCACTTTTTCTTATATGTTTGTACAGCACCATCTGCAGATAAAACTTGGACCTTGACAGGTCCAGCACAAGTAAACAGATATTATGACAAATCTGGTTAAAAACGGCAAAGACTGTGTTTACAGATTGTGTAGGTGTAACAACACAAAACAAACCAAACAACCAGTGGTTCTATCAGTTTTAGCGCTACTAGTCATTTCATAACTAATCAAAGAAGGTGGCATTTCAAAGTAGTATTTAAACATACTAAAAGCACAACTATGAAAGGAAGATGATGACAGCTGTGTAATCTGAGCTTTCTCTTCATCACAGATACCAGCAACAGCACTGACCTACTGTGAGGAGCAGGGAAAAAGCTGCTTTTCAGAAACTTTAATTAGTGTTTGCCTGACCCACTTCTAGTGCTTAAAGCGAATCACTTTTTAAATGTGTTTATTTTTAAACTAAAACCCATAGCAGCTATAGCATTCAATACCTAACTGAGGCACTAAAATCATATACCTAGAATGTCACGTATCAAAGCTGCCTTCCCAGCACGAGATTAGGAGCATAATCTCTCTCCAATTCTATTGGCTTCTGCACTACAGGAAAAGGAAAGCTTTAAAACACAGGTGCGATACTTGGGTACCCTGTTGACTGATGCAGTGAAGCAGTAAGAGTCCCGTACTGGTTGGACCCTCTCAATTTTAGACTGGACTTCAAATTACGTATCATTTGTTGGCAGCTACAAGCCTACAGCCATTAATGTTCTTTTTGCTTGTGACAGGATCAAGAAAGCCTTCCACATCCAAGTCTGTCAGTGGAATGCTTTTCCTCAGCCCTTACTTACTCCCTCCCTTTTCTTAAAGGATACTTAGACATATAGAAAGTTTACCAAGAAACTGACATAAACATGAGGGCTGCATAACATCAAGCAAGCCAGATGTTCTTGGGCTTTGTTTGTTTTACAAGCTTTGGGTTCTTGTGTGCCTAAACTACTAATTCTAATTTTAATACTCTTGTTTTTCTGTCAGCATACACATTGCTTCTGGCATAAGACTTACAGTGCTTGCTTCAAGCAGTTTTTATCAGTCGTTGTCTGGTAAAGTCATGGGAAGCTGCTGTCGCCTCACTTTGTTCTGTGGCACCTGGCAGATGTCTCCATTTCTCAGTGAAAGGAAAACCCCTGGCTTTTCAGTGTCTTCTCACTGAACTTAACTCAAGCATCTCATTTGTTTTGAACATGAATGGCATAATTCCTTGTCAAAATGTATGAGTCGTGAATTTCAGTCTGAGTTTATTTCTAGAAGAAATGGTTAAGTACTGTACGAAACACATCAGTGGGGTCTATAGTTGATTCTTGTTAGAGGCAAGCAAAAACAACTTATTCCAAATCTGTAAGAATTTTAGACCAGTAAAGAATGATAATCCTACATCAAGTAAAAGATATTCTAGATCCAAACTACTGGTACTTTGTGGGTGTCTCACACAGTACTTGTGGTGTAGAGTATCAGAGCTGAGACTACCTCTTGCTTCTCTGGAGAAATAATGGATCTGGAAAACAAGTAGCATCCATTGCACTAGCTAATCATTCAGTTTAACAATGATGTGAACATTATGGTTAGACAGAGGAGAACATAATGTGGCAGATGTAAAAGTCAGCTGAAATGTCAGCCACACGACAATGCAGAGATTTTTATTTACCACCTGTGAATTCTGTTTGACAGAGAGAGTTGTTAAGAGAACACAGTATTTTTGAATGCCTGCATAAAAGTATTTATCTAACACTGCAAATGAAGGTAGATCAAATTCCTCGTTGCCTGCCAACGAGGAAAGTGTGTTCTTAAAACTTATGGGCCACCTACAGAAACATTCTTGAACAAGGGATTAAGTGGAGCAAGGAGAGTTGATTTCCTTATTCCCATTTGAAGAGAGAGAGAACAGTGCAACAGTCTGGTTTTAAAAGGAAAACAGCTAAATAAATGAAGTTACACTTCAATTTCAAGAGCGAATAAGGGTACAACATAAAGAATGTGGGGTTTTGTTTTGTTTTCATTAAGCTCTTGGTTGTCCCACATTGCTTTCAGACAATATGGGAGTACTCTGGAAAGAAAACAAACCTGCTTACAGGAAAGAGCCATGAAGCAGGACAAATCAGGGAGAAGAGCTGCTGAGCGTTGTTGGGGCGTTGTGGTGCATGCAGGAAAACTGCTGGGAGCAGGAGGAAGTACGCAGGTCTCAGAGGGGAAGGAAAAGGAGCTTTCTAGGCTGTGGGAGGGGCTGGGAAATTCGGTGCAACCCAGAAAGCCTCTGAGCTGGCTAGAACTAAGCCTGCAAGCATGGGTTTTCTTCTGAAGGGACATAGTGAGGTCAAAAAGAGGTACATGTGAACCCCTGCTAGTTCTAGTCTGTCACACGACATCAGCTAGACTTTTACCCACTGAACAAGTTGATAATCCTAGCTTACCTTCTAATAATACTGCTTCCACATGGTAGTATTTTTACTTAAAAGCCATTTGGTCTGCATAGGGCTGCTCAATACAGGAGATGGTTCAGGCTTAGCTGACTGAGAGTCTCATCAGACTGGAACAGCTGTGACAAAAGGACAGATGTGTGGACAGGCTTGGATGTAGACAGGTAGGTCTGTGTAAGCGCACCTGTCATGTAGGAAACGTGTTATGGTTGCAGGAGGAAGAGGTGGAGCAGCCCAGTCAGTGATGACCTGCAGTCACTAGGATGGAGTCCAGTTCAATTCCATGGTGATTACCTGTCTCAGGGAAGCTCAGCCTGGTCTCACAAGAAGTTTTCATAACCACGTTTATGAGCAGCACTGAGGTGTGATGGAGTACGGGGTGTAGCTGGTGGGATTGTCCACAGACAAGTTCATTTCAGACCAGTTTTCATCTTCCTTTCTGGTATCACTAGTGGTATTCTTATAAATCTAGTGTAGTAGGAAGCACTAGCAATTTCAGTTTCACACTGGTGGTATTATAAAGTAAATTGCATCTTATCCACCCAGAGTAGGGTGTGAGCCAAAGGATGGGGGCTTGATCAGTGCACTTCCAACGCATAAAGAACTATTTCTTTTTCTGCATTTGTAGATCCATCCCACAAGTTGTCAGAAGGATTGTAAATTGTAACAAATCTATGATTGTTTCTCTCCTGGAGTTGCGTCCATCAACTAGGGTAACTCCTATTCTGATGAGAAAGGGCGTGTAGGCTCCTGGCAAAGCCAGTAGGTAAGCAAGCTTCCTGCTGTTGCAAGTGGGAAACACAAAATGACTGTGCCTGAGAAATCTACTTCTTGGGCTTTATGAATAAACTCTGAAGTTTTTGTGCTTCAGGAATATAGAAGGCACTTTAAACTAGGCTTGTAAAATCCTTTTACTGTTTCTGTGTAAAAGTGAATCTATGGACTTGTATTCTTCTCAAGGCAAGATATTTCAGTTCTGTGCAGACAAAGATTTTGTGGTGCTCTCACTGAACTTCATTTGGGGAGGCTGTGAGACTGACACTTCTTAATGGTGGACAGAAGAAGCACTTCACTAGCTGAAGTAATAAACCTAGACCCATTGCTGTTATTAGGGAAGACAGCAGAGAAGGCCCTACATGTGAATGTCCTTAGTGACTCTGTCCTGGGTGCACTAAAGCAGAACAGTTTATTATTTAATTCATCAATGGCCAAAGGGTTCAGTTGCCCCGCGGAAATGGCCTTCAACAATTGTGTGGCACATGCCTGTGTATTTACTACTATTATGAGGAACCTTTGTAATGATTTCTTGGTTTGTTATCTCAGAGCCTACATTAGTTCTTCCAAACCTGAGGAACTTCAGGTTATAAGAACTTCAAGACTGTATTTTAATCTTTCTTGAATCCTTCTTTTCCAATAAAAAGGTCATTCCTCAATATCTGGGTAGATTCAGTGAAGCCATACCATGAATTCATGGGACTGTTTCAAGCAGCTATTCTGTAGAGTAGATGGCCCCATAGTTTTCAGGTCTTTGGGGTTGGTTTTTTTTTTTTTTGTTTTGTTTTGTTTTGGTTTTTTGTTTTTCTGAAAATAGTATCTACTTCCTTCCTGTGATGAACAAGAAACTTTTACCAATGAACAAGAAGAAGGAGCAGTTCCTGAAGCTTGTCATACTTTCACTAAGCTCTACTCTGCTCTGGTGAGACCCCACCTCCAGTACTGCGTCCAATTCTGGACGCCCCAACATAAGAAGAACATGGACCTGTTGGAGAGGGTCCAGAGGAGGCCACAAAGATGACCATAGGGCTGGAGCACCTGTCCTGTGAGGACAGGCTGAGAGAGCTGGGGCTGTTCAGCCTGGAGAAGAGGAGGTTCCGGGGAGACCTTATAATGGCCTTCCAGTACCTCAAGGGGGCCTACAGAAAAGATGGGGAGAGACTCTTAGAATCATAGAATCATAGAATCATAGAATCACATGGTTGGATGGGACCTATAAGATCATCTAGTCCAACCGTCTTCCCACTACCATTGCTGCCACAGCTACTAAACCATATCCTGTAGCTTCTCATCAAGCCGCCTCTTGAACACTGCCAGGGACGGAGACTCCACCACCTCCCTGGGCAGGCCGTTCCAGTGCCTTACCACTCTTTGAGAGAAAAAGTTTTTCCTCAAGTCCAATCTAAACCTCCTCTGGTACAACTTGTGGCCATTTCCTCAGGTCCTGCTTGTTGCCTGGAAGAAGAGGCCTGTTGTGACAGGACTAGGGGTAATGGTTTCAAAATACAGGGAGGTAGATTAGATATTAGGAAAAATTTTTTTACACTGAGGGTGGTGGAACACTGGAACAGGTTGCCCAGAGAGGTGGTGGAAGCCCCATTCCTGGAAACACCCAAGGCCGAGTTGAACGGGGCTCTGAGCAACCTGATCTAGTTGGAGATGTCCCTGTCCTTGCAGGGACAGGACTTGCAGTGTTGGACTAGATGACCTTTGAAGGTCCCTTCCAACCCAAACGATTCTATGATTCTATTGTATGGTTTGAAGATCCAAAACATAACACTTTTGGAACAACTTTTCCAAATTATGTCCATGGGGTAGTGTGATGGTTTAGCCCAAATCACCACACAGCTTCTCGCTCACTCTCCCCCTCCCCAGGGGGATGGGGGAGAGAATTGGGAAGGAAGGAGAACTCGTGGGTTGAGATGAAGACAATTTACTAAAATAAAAGGAAAAACTACAATAATAACAGAATATAAGGATATTAAAAATATACAAAGTGAACAATATGTGTTTTCTCACCACCCGATGTCCCAATGACCGATACAGCCCGTCCCGAGCAGCGATCACGGAAACAAACCCGAGCAGCAAGCAAAGGAGCAAAAGGGAGCCAGCAAGGTAGGGGGAACGATGCCAGCAAAAACAAGCAGGAAGGATGGATGCCAGGAAGGCAGATACCCACCCTCGCCTGCCCCCACTTATATACTGAGCATGACGTTTATGGCATGGAATACTCTCTTTGGCCAGTTTGGATCAATTATGCTGTCTGTCTTTCTCCCAGCTTCCTGCATCTGCAAATTAGCGAGACTTGGAAAGCAGGACGGTGTCCTTGGTCTCATTCACAACAACTGGTATCATCAGGGTGTTTATGAACATTCTTCACACACAAAATCCAAAACATACCAGCTACTGAGAGGAAAAATTAACTCCATCCCTGCCAAAACCAGGACAGGTAGATAAAGCTGCTATTTATTTTCTCATGATTTCTGTAAGAGTTCTATGTTCTTAAAGAATATTCAGGGCAAACTGGGGCTGTAGCTTTTCTCAGTAGTCACCAGCATTAACATGAGTATATGAGTAGAGCCCTTCAACTTATTGCTTGGTAAAAGGGAATAAATATTATTTCTCTGTAACCACTCTAAAATCAGTAACTGCAGCTTTATCTGGTGAAAGGAGATCTACAAAAAAATAATTCAGTCTCGTGCTTTGCCATGGTCTCCCTTGTCCACCCTGCTGAGCTAGACCGGCATGCAGGTATGTACACGGGCACTGTCATATAGTGTGGCAGCAAAGTGTCTTAGAAAGCAAGACCTGGAGAGTGAAGAGAGCAATTCCTCATGGAAAAGTTAAAAGTTTTCTTTAAAAATCTTTCTGTTATAATCTTGTAAAGGGAACTCAGAAGGCATCAGATGTTTCCTTTACACGCTTAGCAATTCTTTGCGAAATGAGTCTGAAAATCTGTTTACCAAATAAAGCTATAAACTCTCCTCATGTCATAAACACCACTCCACACTCTCATGAAGGACTAAGCTTTTTCATTATATGTTTCTCAAAGTTAGAAGAATCACTGAATCAAAAAAAAAAAAACATTCAAGTTTTACAAATCTAAACCATTTCCACAAAGCTTTCAGAGAGAAGACTTTCTAGGCTGATTTCTCCTCTGCAATTGCAATGATCATTGGCCTTTCAGGCACTCCTGGGATGCTGAAATGCACCACAGATGTTTAACTGCTCATTAGTTATAGTCATTTCAATCCTCTGAGTTATATGAATGTGTTTTTCTTGAAAAAGGCTATGCATGCTACTTTTGCAGAATGGCATGCCCTAGTCATGCCATCTGACTGTGGTCCCCTTAAGGTAGTCAATAATCCCTTCTTTTCAGATCTTCTTCCCTAATGGCCTTTTCACATATTAAATACATGTATTTTTCTCCTAACCTATATATTTACAGAATGAGATCATCATATGTTGTATGTTAGCACCATGATTTCTTTACATGAGCTTATGTACAGATTTGAAGGCCAGAAGCAGCTTCTTTGACCAATTTCTCTGACCTTACAAGTAGCACAGGCTGTAAGGTTTTCACAGGCTCTTTTACTCCGAGAGAAAGAACCATGCCAAGTAGTTGACTCAGTTTCTAATCACTTTAATTAAAAAAAAGAATGAGTAAGATTTTTCTAGATTTAGTGGTGATATTAACACAGTAACTAACAGTCTGTACAGTACAACACATCCCATTCAAAGAAAAATAAATATTTTCTAAACTGTCACTTGTCTCAAGCCGATGATAAGGTTGCTGCTTATACACTCAGAAACATTTGCATGCCAAAACTTTTTTAGTCATGGTGCAAACTAAATATTTAATACTGTGTCACTGCATTCCCACAAAACATAGTCCACTTTCTTCTCCAGATAATCCATTTCTGCCTTCTGACTGGAAACAAATCACTTTCAGTTACATGGCAATATGTCACAGAGCAGATAAAATTGAACATAAATTAAATATTTATCTTTCTAGGGACATTCTCCTTAGGTATGTGCAACTTGGGTATGTTTATTCAAGAGGCAAAAAAATTAAAATTTGAAAAGAGCTCCCTGTGACATGCTTTTCCTCCAGTGAATTCTGATTTACAGAGAAGTCAATGAACTGAAGCTAGTGCAGCAGGAATATCAGATTTATGTTCCTGGCCCTTCCTTTTCTGACATGAATGCAACAGAAGAACTACAAGATGGATTCTGGGTGTACTGAGTGCTGACTGCTATGCACTAGTCTTTTTAAATGATGCAGATGACAAAGCAGTGCCAACATCTAAGAGCCTCAAAATACAACTTTATAAGCACAACTCAAAGGAACCAAACCAATTTTCTATTTCTGTGCCTCCTTCACTCTTTCCCAGGGCTGCTTCCAAACCAAAACTGCAGGTTTGTTATAGGTCCAAGCTGCACATCTCCCCAAGAGTAAAAGCTTGCCTGTGTGCTGAGAGAAAAAAAAAAAAATTGATAAGAGAGGTAGAGCTACTTTAGCAGTCAGACTTCAAGGTGACTCCTGATTTACACCTGCATGAGCATTAGACCCATCATGTATAATCTATTATAGGCGAAGGCAAAATGATGGTTTAGCAACTCCCGAAAGCATTCAGTTTTGAAGATACAGTAAATAATATGAAATATTAATCAAACTCTCTCAAGAAGTATTCTGATAAGTAGTGTTTAATGCTCTGCAAAATTACATCTTTTGAATTACACTTTTATTTGGCAATTTAAACTATACATAAAAAACAATGTTTAAGTATCTCAGTAAATTTCATTCTCAAGTAATCAAAGTTGTGTGCTGCTACTGGAGATGAGAATCACTGTGAAAAGAACATGAGACTCGACATGTTTCTGCAAGTTAGTCAAATCTATGTGTGGGAGGAAGCCACAGAAATTTATTCACGCTCCTATTTTAGTTCAGAGCATCAGCGTGAGTTGCACCAGAAAGGGAAATGCAGTCTGGATAGAGAATCTTGGCAGCTGTCTCAGATAATAATAGAGAGGAGATTTAAGCATTTTGAAAGATGTTTCTGGAAGACAGGCGTACAGATGTCATTTCCACATTTTGGCTTTTTTTTTCATTTATGCATATGTATTTCTTTTCTTTTTTTCAAGCAAATGTGTGATTTTCTTACAATAATGGCTTTCAAGGGTATGCTGAGAAAAATGGCACCATGATGACATATCCTGGCCAAATCCTCAACTTCTTTGCCTTTTGCTTCTTCCCTAGTGACTGGATATTTCAACTATCATTCCCATGGCCCCCAGAAACACTGAATTGTCTTGTTGCAGGAAACTGAGAATATTGAGTTTCAAAGGATTTAAAAAAAAAAAAAATCAGTAAAGAACTGATGCAACTTAAAGATGAGGTAAGTTTACAGAGGAAAGAGGCAAGGAAGTCAAGGTCATAAAGTAAGTGAGTTTCCAAATCAACAATTTTTGCTGCAGAATGATATTCAAGATGCCACTTTGCACAGTGGTGAGTGCTGAGGCTGCAATAATGTCCCTGCATAGGCCTTCATACAATGTGCTGTGCTCTTTTTCTCTGCAGTAATGGATTAGTAATGAAGGCAGAAATGGAGAACTCTCCAAATAAGTGCAGAGTCCTGCATAGAAAATTTACAGTCAACTCAACATCAATATCAGTAAATAAACTATAAGGCACTGAACTAGCTTAAGGCTTCAAGATAAGGGCATGAGGAGGATATAACTGTCAGGATATGGAATGTATTATTTCATCTGTGAATGAGCAAATTTTTTTTGTTGACAGGTATCTTACACAAATCTTTGAGAAAAAAAAAAAGAAATTGTTTTATATTTTTCCAGAAGTTCATAAAATAAGTATAATTGATGGGCATAATTTGAAAGAGGTGCTTTTAGAAAAAAATATGCCCTCATCTTCTAGCTAAATGATAATCTTATATATAGCTATTTAATCTAGAAATATATAAGCTCTGCTGAAGAACTAATCCTCATTAACACTTAAAAATTTAACACTTAAAAATTTGCTAGTCTAGTTAACCTGGCTATGGAAGTACTCAAGTATGTAAAGCAGGCATACTTCATAAATTCTTATGTCTTGGATAGTGTGCCGTTGAAATCTATATCAATCCCAAAACTTTGTATGCATGCTTAGATTAATTGAGAAACGGAGTGATCAAATCAATACAAAACAGTAATATATATAACTATCAATATACATGCAAATAGTTGGCACTTTTGTAGTGTCTTTCTAACACTCAGTTTGTTTTAAAGTTTCACAGCCCAGTTCTGTAAAGCAATTTAAGCATATAGCTTCTTTCTTGCAGTATAAAAAAGCACGAATTCAATCTTATCTAAGAGGACAATGAGATAGACTGTTTGTGGAGATCTCATCACATGGCAGAGTTTCTGTACTGTACTTCCCCTACAATTCAGAGTCCAGATAACATGAAGTGGCCACAGCACAGTAAGAAGAGAAGTTTATATAAGAAACGCTGCTTTTTCTAATGCTTGAGACAGTTCCTATAACCTATATCACTACTAGAACATCAGCTCAGCTGTATCATTGACTGAACATCAACTGAAACCTGATATATATGAATAACTTTCATTTATTGGCTTTGAATATTAACCCACCTTAACCCATTCTTCCAAGCTTAATGACTTCCAAGTTTAAAGGCTTTACGGGCAGAAAATCAAGAATAAAATTGACTAATCTTGCCTGCTGCTCCCGATGAGAGCTGTATTATCAATGTTTTAACACTCAGTTAATGATACAACATGTTGTTCACTGGTATAGAAAGAGGCCAATCAGGATCTCATGATCTACTTTGCCTCAGAGAGAGGAGGAACAGCCGTGGTTTCCAAAGGACAAAGCAGGTGGAAAAGAGGACACACGATAAATTCAAATTGCACTGACCCAAAGAGCCTCTTTAATGCATCTGTATAACACATATCTCTTCACTGACTATGCTTGCAAACCAAGGAGTCATATAAATGTAACATTTTAATAGAAGAAAGTAAAGAGACTTCATCTTTAAAAATACACTAATACATAACAGAGACTTGGGAAATGATCCCCAGCATAATTCTTTTGTCTTCTCCGGACCTCTCTGATTTACAGTGCTGAAGATGTGGTCCACAGCTGCAGTAGTAGCTGCAGTAGAACATCATTTGCTTCTTTTAGGAAAACAAATAATGTCCACAATGTGGTCTTTGGTACTAGCAAATATGCATAAAGCAAATTTGAAAATATAATATAAATTACACAGTAGTTGGTATTCCATTCTTTTTGTTCATGAGTTCCAGTCAAATCTTGGTAAAATGCATGCATGTCTACTCTAAATATGGCAGAAGCTATTCTGGAACAACACCCCCTCCCCCAGCCCCCCAAACTGCAGTTTAATTTGGTACGGTCTGAATTATTTCTTTAGAGTGCATTGCTGTGTTTCAGTTTACTCCAATTACAGGAATAATTTGTGATTCTCTGTGAGGAGGTTTCCCAGGAAAGATAAAATCTTTTATTTGAGCAACTGACATCACTGAGAAAAACAGACAAGCTTTCAGACACGCAAGTCCTTTAAGTTTCCGTACATGTATTAGTCTAGTAAAAACAATGAATATTCAGTTCTACCAGTCCTGTTCTGAAAGAACATCCCTTTGGTTTTGGAATGATGTTCACTGCTGGTATTGATATGTACATTACCTAAAGGGTGCAAACCATGAACTTGTCATTTTCTGAGGCAGTGTAATTAACATGTCTCAGACCCCAGAAAAGGACTGTAGACCATAATAAGACACTTGTTTAACCTCATGCCGCAAACACCAAAAATTCTGGTCTTTCAAGTTGGGAGGTTTGGGACTTGTTTCATCACATGGTCCCATCCTTTCCCACCCTGCAGTCAGCATACCTCTTTGTAAGTAACTAATGCCTGGTGTGGAGTAGCAGCCAAAAGCTGTCTGACTGGGTACGCAAAGATGATTCCAGGACTAGTGTAAATGTTCATTTTGGAGAGTGCAGGCTTCAGGACCTCAGGCTGACAACCTAGCTCTTTGTGTGAATAGTCTCTCTGAACTCAGTGGACTCACTTGTGGAGCTGAAATTTCATGCTGTCTGTTGAGACTAAATGAAAATATTTACAATGTAATTTGAAAATATTGAATTATGAAACATTAATGATTTTGCCACCACATTTTACTCCAAAAAGATTCTATTTTAACTTGAAATTCTACTGTTTACTACCTTCAGATCTTAAGTGGGTTTTTTTTCATCATAATCTTATTTCACTTTTGAAGATGCCCTTGCCAAATGTTTCTGTGCTAAGATTTATAAATTATGAGGCTCCTGAGGCTCTGAAATAATTACTATGTAACACGTGGTTTTAATTGTAGTAACTATTTTTTTTTCTGTTACCAATTTTTTTTACAGGTTTTGTGGTACATACAGTAATTTTCAGATAGCTCTTTAAAGCCTTATCTTTCACATGCAAATATTTGGGTGTCTGACCTCTCTTTAGTGCAAAACGTTGGTTTAGAACTTAGTCTTCAAAGACATATGATTTTACTTAAGTAAGTTAGGTGATCTCAATGCTAGAACATACGTTGCTTGAATGTTGATAAGACTTACATGTTAAAATTTTAATCTACATGGATTTAATAACAGTAATTTGTTGATCTAAATGACATCAGCTGAGCCTACAGAAACAGCACTGGTGAAGATCATGGCTGAATATATGTCCGTCTTGCACATCACACTGGAACATTTATTATATGAATTACTAGTGTTCATAGCTTTATCTAAAAGAATAACTGCTGCTCCAGAGACAAAATGCTTAATTCAACCACAAAATTATTGTCTAAAACTTGTAATATTAACAATATTAAATATGCCATACCTATTAAAGAATTAGATTTTAAAACTAGTAAAATTCATTGCTTATATCAGCACTTGGGATTTTATTTCACTTCCTTGCTAGCAGATGCTGCAGAGTAGATAACTCACCTTGTCAGAGCACCTGGAGAAATCCAGTGTAGCATCCTTTTAATCATCATCATATTACAGGTCCATTTGTAAGTAACCAAGCAGTTCAGTATCAGAACCTCAAATTAATGTCTTCTTTTCCTCCCACTCCTATTTCCCTCTACAATGTTATGATTACTTTTTTTTTTTTTTTTAGGTTTTCCTCCATACCACAAGGTACCTAGCTCATTTTGGAAGAGACATTGCCAATGAGGACTCTGCTGGCCTGTAGACTGGAGGATTTGACCCAGTACTGCTTGCCTGTGGTGGTTCCCATTGCGTTACAGTCCTGAGCAAGGCCATAAGATCTTCCATACAATGATCTGGCTTTGTAATGGAAAAATATAATTAATGTGCTCCTAGACGTGCCCTTCTTACCTGTGTTGACTTGGTTTTTTGGTACAGGTGTATACAAAACACTCTTATGCCAGCAGTCTGGATTAAGGATGAATATGAATCAGATACTCCTAAAGATGTTGCTGGTGGTACAAGTCCTAGCGGTACAGCTGGTGGTAGAAGCTTTTACAGATTAGGTCAAGTCAGTGATCTTATTGTTGTCAAATTAGCATGCAGCACTAATGATAGCTTTAATTATAGGGTATTGTAGACTAAGAATACATGATAAAGCCTGCTGGAGCAAAGTTACCTTTTCTCTCCTCCAAAAAGCACATTTTTTTCTGATATATCTGAACTCAAATTATGTATTTGTTCACATTCAACATTTCACATCCTATGGCCAAGCGTTTTCACTCTAGGATTAGGTTTCTAATCCCAGATTTATTAGAAGATATAATGCGGACCCTGGAGAAAGACTGAAACAGAAGGAACCTGTGGAGCAATTCCTGTTTCTTCTGGGCTGGAAGAGAACTGTCTACACAAATGTATTGTGTCAAAAACACTATATCTCTGTCTAGGAAAATTATGCTTTTTATGCAATTGGAACAAGTAATTGAAAAAGTACAAAATGCAGCAGACAGTCCAATGGTAGACAAAGGTGATGTAACATTGTTCTGTCCCTGGAAACACAGTAACTGTAAGAGTGGGAATTTATATAAACTGGTTTGCAATTCCAGGTTAAATTTATCAGCTTGGTGCCATATATTTTGTTCTTCCTTTTCCAGATTAAAAAGCTTTTACAATTGGGAGTATAGCGTCACCCACTTAATTGCTGAAAAACAGAATGAAGTACTGGCTACCAAAAAATTTGGGGTAGCATATGAAACAGCAGCAGGCATGATGGCTGCCTGTTAAAGAACACCCTTTTTTGTCAGTTTAAAAAGAGTGTTACTGGCCTGTGAAGAATGATGAAAACAAAACCATGAGAAAATCTAATAGGATAAATACTAACCTGAGCAAGGGAAATTTAACATGCAGGCTTAAAGTTCAGAAGTAGATGTAAGAATTAGACATGTGGGAGTCAATGCAATGAGTGATCGGATTCTTCACTGTTTTAATCATTCTGTAATTTCTCAAGTATTTGAGAGAATGATAAGGGCTAGACTATGAGCGATTGCCTGTTAACTACAAGGCACTTACAAGCTGTCCAGGGACAGCCGCCTGACAGATATGAAGGTCTTCCTTTTGCATAGTTGGGCTGATTAATAATCTTTTGAATCTGCACGGGCATAGATTATCTGAGATCAAGTCCTGATAACATTCTCTCTCCTGTTTATACCATTTACAATTTGATTAGTTGCTTCCACTTTTCTTTTAGGTATATCTGACATTATCCTTTAGAATGAATACCCAACAGTAGTTCTGAATCCATATCTCTCCCATAGACGCTGTCTTTCTTCTCTCACATGATGAAGTAGGAAAACTTGCAATCTGCAAATTCAGATTCTGAATTTTCCCTTTGGTGACAGCAGCATGTCTTTACCAGAAAGTTCAAACAGGGCCTAATACCTGAAATATTTGCTCTTCAGAAATGTAACAGTGAGGGTAACAAACTATGTGCACAATGCAACAAAAATTATTTACACTGTGAATCTGTGTTTAAGCAAGTTTACCTGGGCTCTGGGGATGCAATGATGAGAAGCATTATGCAGAGGATTACAGAAGATAACATCTGCATCTTTGCATGGATCCTGGGCTGGGGTGCTTCACAAGGCTGTGCTGCTCTGATTCAGTCTCTCTTAACTGTGGAAAAAAAAAAAAAAAAGCCTTTCCATCTAGACAGAAGACAGAAACTGCAGGAGGGAGTCAGAAGTACCTTTGGCATAAAGATTACTTTGTCTGTGTTCACACTGTAAAATGGGAAGCACATCAGCTGAATTTCAGTGAAATTCATGAAACATAGACTGTATCCCTAGGCCAGACACTTTGACTGAAATTGCCCTGTGACTTTGAAAGATTTTCCATGGGTAAGAGAGAAGAAGAAAGCTTACAGTGTTTTAAGAACTTTGAATAAGGGAGCTCTTTTATTTTTCAGGGATCTGAAATCTCTTGAGAAGAATGATTAAAATAGTAATATTAATTTTCTTTTCTCAAATATGAGGAATGTAATTGTTTCTGGGGTTTCTGGGGTGTGTATTAAGAACTTCTTTTTGCATTCCTGCAAAAGAGGAACAGCAAAGGTTCCCTGTGGCAGTAAAAGTAATGAATACTTAGCTGAACTGACCAATTCTGGACAAAGGGTATATCTAAACTTCAGATATTCATTAATGTAATAAAACTTAACAGTCTGAGCATTAAATGGAGTAAAAGTCTTCAGGAAGTTTCTGAAAAAGAAAGGAGTCATGATAGATCCTGTATTAATAGTATAAAGACAGGGTTTTTTTCCTTCCCTGAGTTATCTTTTAAAACCATCTAGAAAAGAATATCAGGGTACTAAAGTCTATTTTATGCACATTTGCCCTGATTCTCAACTGGTCAGCTAGGAGTGTTGCTAGTCCAGGTTTTGCCTACATAAACTTCCTTGACTGCTTTAGCAGTGATAATTATGGGGATGGTATTTTCTTCTCTTCCCCTACAATCTCTTAAAAAAAAAAAAAACAAAAACATATTCTTTTCTACCTGTGACAGTGGTGGGTTTTTCTCCTTCTGAGTGTAAGCACTGCAGTGCAGCTAAATTAACCCATGGGTTACCCTCATAGGAGTTTTGTGTGTGCTGGGAGACACATATACACTCAGAGGAAGGACAAAACTGAAACTGATTTGGGGAAAGTAGATGAAATGGTAATCTCATATTTGAGATCTCTGAGGCTGAGGGTAGCAAGCACATAGGCTAAAGTCCAAATTCCCGATGAGACGCACACAGATCATAAAATTCATAAATTCAGAGTCCAATTTGACAGAGAATATAATACAGGAGTGTGAATGTACAAGCATACATATTTTGTTATAGGGTTCCTTAAAGCTAGTTGTTGGTTAAATAGGATTTCTATTACAAACACAGAACTCTGTCTTTGGTCAGCCCTTTGCTAATTAGCAGCTCTTCATTTCATCAAATGGGGGCTGTATCCCCAGGAATTACTCTGACAAAGGGGCCTCCCAGAATCTGGAAGATTATTGTATTTCAATTTGAATAAATTTAAGGCAAGGATGACTGATTAAGGATAGATATCTCTGATAGTGTTAGCAAAAGAGAAAGAGTGCAAGAGACCATTTCACTTTCTCATACAAGTAAAGTGAGGAGAATTTTGTCTGTCCTTAAGTTTTGTGGCAGCAAGGTCCCTGGTGTTGGGTTTGAACCTGTTTGCATTCCTTCCTTCTTTTATTTTTATCTCTCTCTGCTGTTGCTATATGCGGAGCCGATATTTACCATAAAAGCTTACAATGATTCTTATGGAGCCTTTTAAGATTTACCTGTGTTGATAAAAAGAGGCTCTTAACCCAGAAGTTCTACTTGGGGCAGTAACAGCAGAGAACAAAAGATTGCTGTTAGTCCTGGGCTCAGTCAGGGCAGCAGTGGTTGACAGATTCCTCTCCTGGGATCAAAAAAGAGGTTCCAGAGAGCCATTAGCTTGGAAATCCCACCCAGAGCAGGATCATCCGGTAATGGGAGTTGTCCACAGGAGGAGATGGTATTATCATGCCTGGAAGGAGAATTGCATGATCATGCATTGCCACTCCATGGTCGTCAAAGTATTGTGACCCCTGGGCTGGCGCAGGAGTGTCCAACTGACACAGAAGCATAGGTGATTGACTGCCGATCAAGCCCGTCTGATCCTTATTGCTAACAGCTCCTGCCCCGCTCACCCTTAGGCACAGTGGCACGGCTGGGCCAGCTTAGCCCCTGTAGCTTTGGATCCGCGTTAACCAGCACCGCTGTCAGTCAGTGATTGCATGGGCACAAGCGGGGAGCTCAGCATTCAAGCATGGGGACTCAAGCATGTTCTCATCAAGGCAAACTGACATCCTTTACAAGGCTTTAGTTATGCCTGCATCTTTTTGATCTCAAGTTCAGGCACAGATGTGTAAAGAGAACTTCTTGTTCACACTTTGGTGACTGACCATTGATTCAAGTCCTATTAAAAACAACTACAGGAAAAAGAAAGAAAATTATTTTTTAAAATGGCTTCTTTCTACTCTAGATGACTCCGATACAAAGTACAGTGTAGGGCTGAGTCAAGATCATAGATCTAAGAGGGAAAAAAGAGTGGCTGGCAAAAGCCATTCTTTGATTTTTCACTAGATGCAGAAATAACACTAATTGTGGGCTGCTTCTGTCTTGTTAGCAGCTGGTTTGTGGTAGTCCTCCTCTATAATCTTTGTTTCACCTACCACTGTGTCCTAATAAAAATAATGACTGCTACATGGGCAGTAGTTCTGAACAGTGAAACCCACACTTGCAAATTAATGTTGCTTCGAGTTCAGCAGTTCCAGCTTTGATGGATCTTTCTTTTCATTTTTGCAGTCTTGAGCACTGTGGTAAACACTGGAGTCAAAATTTACTAGAGAAGCCATCAGTGATTCTGAAGGAAATTCAGACTCTGTCCTGAGTAACAGTAAGCAGGGCACACTAAGTATATTTAAAACTCCAGTCTGTTCATTTATTTTAGTGTGGGTCTGATCTATCGGCTCTGCAAGCAATTGGAAAAAAGTTAGATTCTATATCATTAATATTTGTCATAGTTCAGCCCCGATCGGGACCAGACTACGCAGTCTCTCTCACTCCCCCCACCCTCTGAGAGAATAGGGAGGGATAATATAAGAAAAACGGCTCGAGGTTTGAGATAAGGACAGGGAGAAAATCCTTAAAGTTACCCTTACAGGCAAAACAGACTCGACTTGGGGAAACCTATTCATTTATTACTACAAACAGCAGGCTAATGAGACAGAGAACAAGATAGCCTCCCTCCACCCCTCCCTCTTCGCAAGCTTAACATTATCGCTACCACCTTCCCCCCCGAGCAGCACAGGGGGAAGAGGGAATGGGGGTTGCAGTCAGTTCATCATACGTTGTTTCACGCTGTTACTTCATCGTCGGGGGAAGAACTCCTCACATTCCTCCCCTGCTCTGTTGTGGAGTCCCACCCACATGGGGCAGTCCTTCGTGAAACTGCTCCGGCGTGGGTCATCTCTTCCACGGGGTGCAGTCTGTCCAGAACAGCTGTCCCAGCGGGCCCTCCATGGGCCACAGCCACCTTCAGGCATCCACCTCCCCCGATGTGGCGTCCTTCACGGGCTCCAAGTGGATCTCTGCTCCTCCGTGGACCTCCATGAGCTGCAGGGGGACAACCTGCTCCACCATGGTCGTCACCACAGGCTGCAGGGGAATCTTGGCCAGAAGCCACATTACTTCTCCCCCTCCTTCTTCACTGACCTTGGTGTCTGCAGCCGTTCCTCACAACAGGCTGGCAGATGTCTCTCAGAATCCTTTTTTCATCTTATTCACTTCTCATCTCCTCTCCACTTCTTGCAGCCAGGCCGGGCCGAGTCAGGCCCAGTCGGTCACCTGGCGAGAGGCCAGGCGGTGAGGCCTGCAAGGCCCATGAGGCCTGCGCCTCCCCCTCTGCACCTCTGCCCCCACTCAGCTTCTTCACGTCTTCTCTTCTTTTTTTTTCTGTTTTCCCCTTCTTAAATACGTTATCACAGAGGCGTTATCACGGAACATTCTGCTGTCAGTCATCTCGGCCTTGGCCAGCAGCGGGTCCACCCTAGGCCCGGCCGAGTCCACTGAACAAAAGGGAGTGACTTCTAGCAGTTTCCTACAGAAGCTACCACCTTAGGGCCCCCCCACTAAACAAAACCACAACAATATTTTATACTACAAATGTGTATCATCTGTGCTGGTGTGGTAACGTTTTTTTCCCCTTTCACAAATGGAATCTGGCTGGCTGAATACAATAGGTATTGGTAAATCACTGTCTGCTCTGAAGAAAATTACAGCAGGTTCAACTAATCTTGGGTGGAAAAAAATGAATGTTGACACGAAATTGAATGATATGCAAAAGAAGAAGATGGTTTTTCAGAAGCATTCATATAGAAATTTTAATTAAGATGTATTGACTGATAAACAGATCTCTTTAAATGTTGTTTTCCCACAGCACTTATTCTTAACCTGTAGTTTTTTTTTGTTGAAGAAATAGTTAGCTGCAAATACCTTTTTTTTTTTTACCAATAGGAGAGCATTATACAAATACTGTGCTGTTCTGCTTCATCAGTGGTCAAGATTTTTGCAGTGTAGTCTCTGTTTTGAATCTGTGTAAACACTGAAAGGCAAAGGGAGTCCAATGTGATTATGCAACTGCCTGGAACAGAACAGCTCCCTCCTACACAGACGGACTCAAAAACTGAGGCTGGGTCTGTGCTTTTACGTCTCTATGCATCCTTCCCTTACCTGAAAATGAGATAGAAAATTTTCCTCATCTTGCATACAATAGATACATTGTAAGCTACCAAAGCTCTTAATATACATTTAGATTTGTGATTTTGGTGGCACTTGATATATTTTGTGAGATTACTATTCCCGCTGTCTTTGCCTAATTTAAGCAGAAGCTGGTTTGCTCTATGTATGTAGAGTAATGTCGGCCTTAATGTACCCAGGGCTATTCTAGTGATGGCTCTCTTGTCAAGACAAAGGATCACTACATTATAAAGCATATATGCTTTTTAATCTTTTCCTGCAATCTCATTCACAGCCGGTGGTGAATGTGCTTTTAAGCAGTAATGAAAGAAGAGAGGGTAATTCCAGCAGATGGAGTGCAATATTCAAGCCATTATACCAAATCACACCTAGAATATGGTATCCGATTCAGATTATTTGCATTCAAAAAAGACCTATTAAAATCAGAAAAGTTGCAGAAAACTATGATTAGACTAATCAGAGGTCTGAGGGGGAAATTGCATAAAGTTAAAGAAACAATTATGTAATAAATAGCATGAGAATTGGGTTCCCACAAAATTCCTTCTGATTCAACCCAGATAATTCTGATCCTTTAAGTCTTACTTTCATGTTCCAGCCTACATTCCTATGTAGACAAATCTGATATTTTAGATTGGTCTGCCAGTTCTCTGAAAACTTACAAACTGTTGATATGTAGATTTCAATTGGCCAAAGCATGAAAAGATATCAGAGAAAGAGCTCCAACAGATCTTGAGAAAATGAGAGGCTATGTGAGGAAGAAAAGTTTGCAGGTGTTATCTACAGCAAGATCTGCTGGCTAAGGTTAGCACACTGAACCTCCAGCACATGTACAGCTTGAAACCAGTGTTGACATGTTCTTCCTGCTTCACAGCTGGCATTTAAAGGATATTAACTCAGCTGAGGATATTACTTAGCAGTGGGACACAGTAGAACAGAAGTGGGACTTGGAGGCACTGAGATATCAGGGATGTCAGGGAATATGGGACGGAGATTGAGAGGATGGTGATGGTGGACCCAAACTTGTGGGAAAAGAGCATACATGCATTTGTGGCTCTAAAAGAATCATCTCTCTTTGTTGAAGGTGCTGGAGTAGAAGACTGCATATCCACCAATCTTTTAAATTCCTAGTTTGCAAATATTTGGTGGAGAAACTAACCTGCAACTACAATTTGCCTTTAAGATTTCTTTTTCTTTTTTTTTTTTTTTTTTGTCCTCCTCAGCTTTACAAAAATTCTACCAGGGTATATTCCCATAAATCTTTTATTCTCTTTCTGACATCTTTATTTTAAGTCTCTCTAGGAATGTAGTAAAATTCTGAACTGAATTTGAGATTCTATTACTGCATTACTGACTCTCTGCACATAGTTGGCTTGTACAGGAAGATTAAAATGCTATTTAATCCATATTCCAAAGCAGCCTTATTTTTAGCCTGTGACAGAGGAAGGAAACATTTTTTCAGTGAGTCCAAAATGAAGCATTATTTAAATATGTATATCCTTCTGCAACAAATGCTGTGTAGGTGGCAGGCACCACAGTGTATGAAGATCCACGGAAGACCTACAAGTCTTTAAAAATTCTACAGTACGTTTTTTGGGCAAGGAAAAGCTAATTCCACCCTATTACAAAGAAATTCTGTCTCCAGATGTAAAGTTTATAAAGTTGTCAGGAGGTACAACAAAATCTGGTACCATTTGAACACTCTTTTCTTGGTTCTTCTAGGGTAACCCAAATGAATTACTTAGGAGATAGAAGCATTATATAGGATATATAATACATGAGATTTGTCACAATAGATCAAGCATAATGTTTTAGAGTTTTTAAATCTTGATATGCTCTGATCTTTAGTAACTTCTTAGGCAGTGAGTTCTACAGTCTGATGACATAGTAAATGAAAAAGGACTCTTTTGATACAAATTCACAGTTTGCTTCTCTTAAATAGCTTAAAATTTTCTCTTGTGTTACAAGGAGAGGGGAGTAGCAACTCAAAATTAAATGATCTTCCTCTTCCTATTCATTATTTTCCAAACTTTGCTTTCCTCAAAAGCCCTTGTTCTGCCCTTTTCCTAGAGCAAACACTTATTTTTCCTCCTAGTGGAGTTGTTCCGGGCTCTGGGAAATGGTGATGAGATACAAATGCAGGTAAGGAAAGGTGTTAAGGCTGCAAATGGCCTCTGCAGAATAGGCTAACATGACCCTTTTTCTCTCTGCTTTGTTTAGGTAATGAGACAGCACTGAAGATAAGATGCTCAGTTTTTGGTTTTTTTTTTTAAATGAGAGAAGAAACAGAGAGATTGTTTGGGAAAGAGAGAAGTCCATATCAGCCTCTGTGGTAATCTTGATGGATTTTGCTCACTTGGTCCTCTGGCTATGTAAAACTAGTATGCACTATATATTAAAATATTCATAGACTGAGCGATAACCACCTTTCAGGACTGATGTGAGATTGACTCAGAAACATACAGCTCTTGGGGCTTGGTTCATGTTTCCTTAATGCTTGCTTTTGGGAACACTGCTCCCATTGATAAATTCTCAAAACCAACTTGTGAGCCAAGATTGCTTTTTCCTCTATGACTGACATTTTTTTTTCACCCATAAACCTTAGTAATTTTACTTAATAGATAAATTATATTCATCCCCTCTAGTGCTAATTCTCTGTGAAGGAAAGGGAATGCATAATTTAGTCTAGTGTATTCGTCCTGCTAAAATTCATTTACTACAAAATGCATGTCAAACAATGTGTCTTCTCAGATATCAATATCACTACCTTTACTAATATAAATGCTACCTGTTTTTCATAAAGTTAATAATAAATGACTATGCAAGTATCACTTAAGGTCCTAAAAATTGTTTAATTACTTGGAAAAAAATGCCAGATTTCTATCTCTGAAGTGTAATTCAGATTCATTTTTTATTTCAAGTTTAGAAGTCTATGACAAGAACATTAACATCAAGGTGTTAGCAAGGGTAAAAGAGGAGGCGAATATTTACGGAAGCAGCATATTATAGTATTTATACTATAATAACGGAGAAGGGGAATGACTTTCAGAATGAAAATAAAACTGAAGTTACAAGATGTAATTGTGTTGCTACGGAATGTGTCTTCAATTCTCCTACATAGAAGCACATCAAGGCATTCTGTATAATCCTCTGAGGTAAGCCCTTGTGGGAGTCTCACTGAATCTACCCCATTCAGCAATTGGCTATGGATTGTAGCTGGAGTTTCAGATTTCTACTCAAGTACACCTCTAGCAAAAGAAACTACCTTAGCAATACGAACTACAATGCAGCAAGACTCTCCTTTCGAGTGTTTTCAAATTGCCAAGTAAGAAAATGTTTCCTGAAACGTGGAAACATGAAAGAAGCTATGTACATAAGTCATACTAAGTTGTAACTTATAGGCAGTATAAAATGAAATGACACTTTCACGTCTGCTTCCTCCTTGCACCACTAATTCTGTTGAGTTTTGTGGAAGCATCGGGACCTACAAGGCTCCAGAGGAGGACTCCATTTCAGGTTCTGAAAATAAAGGGGGAAAAATACACACAGAAAGCAAAAGTACAGAACAAGCAAACCAGTCTGCAAGCTGAAACCATCTCCAAGGCCCACATCAAACCCTTCACCAACCAAATTTTGCTGAACTCTTTGCTCTGTCTATGCATTATTACCTCATGTCGTCTGTGATTTTTTTTCTCAGTACTCTGTGCAGAAGCCTTAATACACATCACATTGCTGATTTCATTGCAAAAGGGAGAAATCTCGAGTTTATGAAAAAGATGTGAAACATGAGACATAGAACATGTTAAATACTCTATATTTAAAATACTCATAGTTTCTCATGTATTGGATCATTTAAGCCTTCATCCTTTTTTCAGTTGTCTCAAACTAAGGGTATTGAAGGGCTGGGACTGTAATTCTGCTGCCTGGCCATTCTGCCACTAACTTTTGTCTCATTTTGTATACATGTCTCCAGCTTGGGCTTTGGAATTTATAGAAGTGTCTCTTCCAGGGACACTTCCAGAAGTTCCTGTTAAAAAAAGCTTAATTTCTGGCTCAATAACATCCTGTTGCAGATTTGTTCCCTTTTCAATTCAGTCTCTGATTTCCCCTAAAAACAAAATATATTGCAAAATGTAACTGGAAAGAAAAATCAGCATGTAATTACTAATAGCAGATATTCCCTGAATGTCTACATAAGTAATAATTAAATAAGAATGGTAGGTTTTCTGCGCTGCTTGATTCTTTCAGTCCTCCTTAAATTGTTTTTTATATTTTTAAATGTTCCTTCAGAAGTAATAGTTTGTAATAATTCTATGTTACTGAAGTGATTAAAACAAAGAATTATTGATTTCTAAATAAGACATTCCAGATTTACAGGGTGTTTTGGACCCAAAATACATTAGATATTACATAGGTCTTTCATTTAGCCTCCTGGATGTCATTTTACTGCTGATCATCACTACACTATCCTGCAGACTTTTCCCTCTAAGATCAGCTGATTTTCTGATTCTGGAATAGTCAAACAGGTAGCTCTAACACATTTCATTAGCATCAGCATGGGGAAATCACTAGTCAGTGGCTACTGAAACACCACTCCTCAAATTCAATCCTCATTCATTGATTTGCATAGCTATTAGTTGTTGGTTTTCATTTGCATTCCTTCCTGTGGGAAGACATCTGATACGTGGATAGGCCTTTTCATGGTTTGGTGGGTTTGTTTTTTTTTTTTTTCATTTAGAACTATAATTTGAGATAAAATTCCTCCTGCTGGCTTTTCATTTTTTTCCACCCTACTGAACTGGTCCCACAAATCTTGGATTGCTCAAGAGATTCTGTTCACTTCATTTGATTTTTCAGAGGGGACAAAGAAAAACCTTTAAATGGCTTCAATTAGCAATAAAAAAAAAAAACCTACACAAACTGTATTGAAATTACTTCAACAAAAGCTAATCTTAATTGCATTTACTTCAAGTCTCTTACTCATTCTTTCTATGCAATTGACCTTGATAATTTCAGCATTTTGTCATTTGTTCACTCCTCTGGTAGATTTTTTTCTATTAGAAATAGTATAGTTTAACAGTCCAGGAGGACAAAGGGAGAGCTAACTGCATACACCTCAGGAAGACCAGAATGAGAGCTAATTTGTCTCAGAAATGGCACTCTAGTTCCACCATATTTGTTCTTAAAGAATTTTTAGATCGTTACTCTAAGTAATTCTAGTCAGAGAAAACCTTCCTTAGTCAGCAAAACATTTTAAGGCAATGTTCAGTAACAGGCCTTCCAGAAGACTCTCATTGTGTAGGAGCACAAGTGATATTAAGAGCACATAGCCACTTTAAAAACAAAACCAAACCAAACCAAACTAAACCAAACCAAATCAAACCAAACTCCTCCATAAGGCCCAAGTTGTTTTTTTTTTCTTTTTTAGATACAAAGCTGTTCCAGCTATGATACTGGATTATAACTGCCATGGCGAGCTGCCACAAAGTCCATCAGTGTTCTGGGAAAGATGCTGTGGGCTCATGCTTTCGAGCTAATGAAGTCTATTCTTGCATTGTATTGCACCTTCCAGATAATCCTACCAGGTAAGCACTGTTTCCATAACCTCTCTTTGATCTCACAATTAAATATAGTTATGTTAGTTTGTTTTCATTCTCAATTAGGAGTTAAAATAGGTACAGTACAAAAGAAAACTATAGTTATCTCCTATCAAATGTAAATCACTGAGAGTAAATGATGCACAAAACCCCCACTGGGATCTGTAAACAGCAGATTAAAATGCATCACGTTACATTTAAGCCCTAGTACTATAGACATCATGTATACAGACCGAGCCTATGCACACATCAGAATGGTTTAGTTTTATTTTGCAGCAATGCCATTTGTTTTTCTATGTCATGGAAAAAGTTAGTTCTGTAGCAAATGGTACGTTCACAGAGAATTTGCTGCCTCAGTATGAAACTCCTAGAGAATCATTTGGAAAATGTCTGTTAAGAACCTCCTCTCTTGCATTTCTGCTGCTGCTAAAATATTCTGTTTCTGTTTAATTCCATTATGGATGTTTTCCAAATTCAAAAGACTGGCTGTGGGACTTTTATATAATCCTCCCGAATCTGAACAGGAGTCTGCATCATTTCTGCTGCTTAGAGAAAGTAAAGATAGAAAGATTAAGTATTAAAAAAAAAAAAAAAAAGAAAAAGAAAAAAAAAGAAAACCCAACAAGGTAGTACAGGTTTGGCAATAAACCAGGGCCTTAAACTAAAGAGGAGTCTTGCCTAGTCCTAGTCCCCAGGGCCAAGTGTCACGTCCAGCAGGCTTTTGCTTTGGGAATCAATAATCTCACAGCTTCTTTCCCATCCTTCACTAGTCCATTTCTGGCCAGTTGGCATCACAGTCATGCACTGAGATGAGATGTGAGGTGCAAGATACAAGTTCTTCTAACACATCCCCACAGCCTCATCCTCATGGCCAGTGACAACATTGGTTTTGCTGGAGGTACAGCATCAATAGCAGCAACTTCCCCAACACTGTAGCAGCACCAGGGTACTTCTCTGACTCACTTTTTCCATGTCAATGAAGACAAGGTCTTTTCTTCACCAAAAATACTGTTAAAACCTTTTCCCAAAGCTGCCCTCACTAGATTTTCTGTCCCTGTGCTGCAGGGCAAATGTGCAGTCTCACCCTGACCCCTGGGATGCTGCACATATACTTTCACACCTCTTGCACAACACCTGTAGAAAATTATATCTCTGCCACCGTCCAAGACCTATGACATCTGATCAGAGGGTAACAGAAACTACTAAGGGGTCATTCACATCTGATTTTCACAAAGTGCTGTACTGACTGCAAGAAAAGAAGGTAGAATAGTCTTCATGGCAAAATCACAACCCACTAGGAAACTGTTCACTCTGTGGCGAATAATGCCAACTGTTTTTCTGTTGTTTTTTGACTTTTGTTCTTAGACACAGGAAAGCTTAAGGAAGTTTAGCTGATGATAAGCTTTTCTCACTTGCATTCTGTGTGATATTGTGTAATCTGTTGCACCACAGAGTGTAGCACAAGGCCAGGTTTCTGCTCTTCAAAGTTCAGCCCAGTTCCTTATTTCCATCACTCCAGCCTGAGCAGTAAAGAACAGACAGCTGTCCATTACCTGGAATATAACTATTATGTATTACAGCTTCATTTACACTTTATTTTAGAGTTGTATCAGTAAGTCTAAATCCTCTCTACAGTAGTGGTCATGTCCTTTGCTGCAAAGATATTTTTTGGCCGAGTCAGACAAACAATAGTTTGTTTATGCCTCTATATTTGCTCACCATGTATGATGGATTTGTTGGTGCAAATGCTACACAAATATATATAGCACTCATTTGAAAACTTAGATCGGAACTCATGGACTATTTTTATTTTTATGGTGTAGAGTGGCCTGGCAACCTTTCAATTACTGAATAAACTCCTGGATTATTTATCATCACTGCATGGCTTCTACCTGGTCTTTTTGGTCATTAGGACATTGGTACACATAATATTACTGGCTGTTGTCTGAAATTAGAGGATTAGGGTACCCAGTCACCACTGCTCACTTGTGCTCAATGTGATGCCTGTGAACATCAGCCTTTCCTTACAGCCACTGAGATGTGGTGAGAAATGAAGGAACACACAGGTAAATCAGCTAACCCAAGAGGATATAAAGTGTCCAGAAAAAAACCTGTCCATAGTGTTTTGCAAGATATCATATTCCTGTAAGAGGTGGCAGATAAGATTTTTTTATCTGTTCAGTCACAACTGACTGACTGTATACCTCTGAGTGGCTGGACCAGGGAGGAAGGCTGACCATTTCTCGCCTGGCTGCGGCACACTGAAGGAGTGAATATTGTCCATTCCTTGAGTGCAGTTGCACAGGTCCAAGAGAAAATCAGAAAAAAACACTCCCTCTGGAGCCGTGCTTGGCATGAGTTCAGCCACACATCAGATGTATGGCCTGGCAAACCAGATGAGAGCCTGTTATCCTACCAAGTCCATCAAACAATGTAAGACTACAGAAAACCCCTGTGATTTAAGGGTAAATGCCTTTTCCTTCTTGTAGGGCTGGATTTCACTTACGGGTTAGTCTAGCATTTCCTAACCCATTTGGTTCTGAGTCACCTCATAGGGATCTCATACAGACATACCACAGACCCTTGAAGAGCTTCAGCTTGTGTTCTCCACACACAAGCTTTGCCAGTGCAGCCATCTGGGTGCACAGGAAGCTGTGGAGGGTTGTGTTACAGCGTCCGATTTCCTCTATGCTATTCAGAGAGGCTCTTCTCCTTTACCACTCAGCCCTCCCTTGCCTGGAAGAGAAACATCACTTTTGGATGAAGCTGGCTTACTCCTCATAATCACTTTAATAGATGCACGTCTCACAACAGAACTATAAATGTAGTTGTGTGGCTGGATTCCAACAAACCTACTTTCTCACCAGATTCAAATGAATGCCACATTTTTCTGAGCTTTTTGGCCCACCCTGAACTTCAGGATTTTGACAGCTATCTACTCCCTCCTCCAACCCAAAACAGCTGCAGCTTACATGATGCTATTCCATTGCTGACTAATGAAAAAGAGCATCACCATGAGAAACGCTACTCAAACTTCTGGTATTAATGTCATCGCCGATGCTGCTGTAAAGTGTCGTTAGCAGCTATATGCATTGCTTTCACAGAAGCAGATGTTTTGGTTTCTTTCCTCCTTACATGAGTATGGAGGGCTCTTTATTCTCTTTCTTGTGTGATCAAGGGCTCTGAATGGGTCTACATAGAGCTGTTATAAGGCACTGAGAGAGTTACTAGGCTGACAGCCTAGACTGGCTGGCAAACACTGAACAAAAACCCATCCCTCTGTATGGTAGTCAGCTGCCAGTCTTCAAGGGGCTTTCATGGTGTTCTTTCAACCATGTGGAAATTATCTGTTTTGCAAAATGGACTGTTCTCCTGAAGGATTAGGCAGCTTATCATTACCACATAATTTCCTCAAAGAAAAGCTGGCTTGCTCTTCCTTTTCATGCCGTTGAGTTACTTGAGCCAAAAAACACAGCTTGTAACTATGATTACATTAAAAACACTTTGTGCAGAGTCCTCTGATCTTCTCTAATAACAAAATAGATAAACTTTGACCTATAAGGATGTCTTTAACAGTTGTCTAGTAAGTCATGCAGGTGAGATGGCACTACTCTGACGTTCTTTATATTTAGCAGTCCTCTATATTTCCCTGTTCTTTCCCCTCAAACATGAGAAGCCTGACTCCTTTGAATAAGATTTAGGTAGGGTCAAGTGCCCTCAGATGAGGAAAGAGTCTCACTCTGTCAGTTTGGTTCAATCGCATAGAACTCAACATTTTAACCCCAAGCCTTGGCATTTGGACAAAATCTGACATTCCTGCCTTTGGCACAGAGCCACCTATGCAGTTTCTAAATTCTTGGATATTATATTCATGTAAGCTTTAGGGGGAAAAAAAGAAGAAGAGGGCCAATTAAAACCCAAATTATTCAAGAAAACTTTTATTGCTCTATTCAATAAACTTTCCAAGGTTCAAAAATCTCTTTTTATGAACAGCCCTCCATTGGAAACAAAAAGTAGCCACAACATGCTTACACTCTTTGATGCCAGGCTCATATTCTTGCTGCAGATGCACAAGGACAGACTCTGTGCAAGAGGCTTACCAGCAATGGCCTATTAAAGATCAAGTCATATTCAAAAAAATAACACAGAAAAAAAAAATCTTTTTTTTTTGGTAAGTTTTAGCAACATTGCAGAAGGAATTCTTCAGTATTGCCAGCTATAATGATTTCTACAGGACTCACAATGTTCAGACTTTTACAATAACTCTTGTTTGTTTATTTTTATAACTCTTTGCTGGACTCAATATTGCAGGAGAAGTTCTGTTTTTATGATTTTCAAGTTTTTCTATTGTCCTGTCTCAGAAGTAAAATTTAAAAAAATGCACAGAGTTACTATGTTGCATCAGTAACAAAGGTTGATACCAGATAAATTGAGTGACAAAGTGCTGGCCAGCCTGACTGGAGTGAAAAGTAGGTTCCTAATTTTCTTGTCAGCAATTCACAAATCCTTGTGTAAGCAAGGGAAGTAATGAAGCATGATTCTTGTCATGTTACCCTAAATTGTTTTATAGTCTTTACTCATCAAGTTTGACTGAAATTGGACACTACACTAAAAGCCTTTGGGCCAGGGAATACTCAGTGGTAGGCAAACACAGTGAGAAAATACAAGTGATTGTTTACTTAGGAATTTTGGCTAAGAACATCTTGGTATGATAGCACGGGCTGTTCAAGTGCAAAACAACTTTTTAAACTCAGAGCCTCACTGAGAACTTCTTAATATTCTACTTTGCTTAGTATTGAAACCTCTCACTGTTCACTAAACCACAAAACAGGTGATCACCCAACCTCTTAACACATAAGAAATGATCTGTCCTAAGTTTGTTTTTTTTTCACAAGTAACTTCTATTCCCTCTGCCACATTAAGTTTTCCATAAGAAAATTTTAATTTTTTTTTTAGTAGTACTGCATATCTGCTTGCTTTTGCTTTTTTTTTTTTTTTTTTGTGAATGAAATGCAGAAAAAGTAGGTAATTTCTATATTTGCATTACTTTTACAATAATTTGCTGGTGTATTTTTGCAAAGCAGCACTTACGGGGAACCAGGACTTGCAAAAGTGTGTGAGAATACTAAACTAAATACTAAAATTCACTTGTGAAATTTTGCTTCAGCCATCATAACTCTCCTTTTAATCTTTGAGATATTCAGAGATTATATTTTATGCTTACTAGGGGAAGGAGTGACAGAAAGAGGGGTGAAATGATGCTTTCAAAAATATAATTAGTCCAAATAGGCAGACTTTATTCTACTGTTAGTTAACAGAAGTGTAAAAAGAGCAGTAAAAGAAGTACTTAGATGGAATTGTTAGAATTGCATTTCATTATAGAAGTAAGAAGAAAATAGACCTGTTTTAACAGCCTTAACATGTTTTTTGTAGTCCTGTCAAAAATGAAGTTGTTACTGTCCCATAGGAAGTAAGAATAGTAAAATATTTTGAGATATGACATTGACAGAATTAGAGCAATTAATTCATATACTTTCAAAATATGTTGTGTGCCATAAAAGAAAATGTCTTCTTGCTAGCTTTGCAGAATGCTGTCCCATGAAGACTTTCTCCAAACTTACAGCACCTCCTTCTGTCCAGAAAACTGGAATTACAGACCTGCTATAGCTTTTCATATCTCAGTTGAACAGATACTGTGCGTACTTCCAGTCCCATTTCTGACTTTCAAAGAGGTGACTGTGCCTCTGCTCTGGGAAAGGCATGTCCCAGCTTGGCTCTAAGCTAGGCAAAGGGCTCCAGTTTCAGTTTTAGCAAAGTTTTATTGTATTGCTCACAGAGAAGTCACTTACACAGCTCCTCAACTTCTTACTTTCGCCCAGTGCTCTTTCTGTGATCTAAAAGCATACTTTCAGAGCTACTGAGGTACCCCCGATTGAGTTACAAGTAACTGCTCACTGAAGTGAGCAATCACCTGCCCTGGTGAGACCCTACCTGGAGTACTGTGTCCAGTTGTGGAGCCCCCAGCACAAGAAGGATATGGACCAGCTGGAGAAGGTCCAGAGGAGGGCCACGAAGATGATAGAAGGGCTGGAGCACCTCTCTTATGAGGACAGGCTGAGAGAGTTGGGGCTGTTCAGCCTGGAGAAGAGGAGGCTCCAGGGAGACCTGATAGCGGTCTTCCAGTACCTCAAGGGGGCCTACAAGAAAGATGGGGAGAGGCTGTTCAGTAGGGCCTGTTGCAATAAGACAAGGAGTAATGGTTTTAAAATAGTGGGGGGTAGATTTAGATTGGAAATTAGGAAAAAAATTTTTACAATGCGAGTTATACAGCACTGGAACAGGTTGCCCAGAGAGGTGGTGGAGGCCCCATCCCTGGAAACGTTCAAGGCCAGGCTGGATGAGGCTCTGAGCAACCTGATCTAGTTGGGGATGTCCCTGCTCCTTGCAGGGGGGTTGGACTAGATGACCTTTGAAGGTCCCTTCCAACCCTAACCATTCTATGATTCTATGATTCTATAAGTGCCTCTTTCTTAGCTCAGCTGAGATACTCTTCTCAAAATCTTCGTTCACTGATTCTGCAAGATACTGCTTTTTCTCTGCATTAAAATGATAGATCAGCAAGTAAGCAATTGCCTGCTGATGTAGGAGTGCAGCAGGAAAGATAACTCTGCTATAAATCATGCTAATGAATATGCACAAATATTACACATAGAGAAGACACGTTTTGATCAGGAAAACAATGCCTATTAAATGAGGCTATTTGCTTATGTTTACTTTGCAACCAGGATGCCATATAAATCACTTTACCTTGCATTGGTTTTCCTCAGACAATGTTCTTCCTCTGTCTCCATTCTTCCTCCAAACATCAATTTTACTGCCGTATTTTCAGCTCCTTTGATTGTGTCCAAGCAACTGAGTGGTCAGATGATGAACTGAGGGCCCATCTTAATATAATTTAAAAATTACAAGCATCTATAACACATCTATACATTTAGATGTATCTACATATTTACATGTATCTGCACTTTTACAGTATGGAAGCAATGTTCACTCACTGCTACTTTCTGAATTAAACTGAGCAACTATATGTGCAAAATATAAACACTGTGTAATGTAAGCACAAAACATCCAAATAGCATTCATAATTACTTAAATTGGAAAAGTTGTTAGCTTGACAGAAAACTGAAATCATACAAAGTCTAAGCTACTGTTCTAAATGTAACATTTTTTAGTGTCATTTTAAACAATTTGTGAAGTTTCCATGGATTTTAATACAAACTAAGATGACTACCTTATAAAGGAAGTGGTAAAGATTACCAAGATGACACTCCAGTAACTGGGGGAGCTAATAACGGCTAAATAGAAGAGTCAGTACTTTCCACTGGCAGATTTTACTTCATGACAAGCAAAGCACCTAAGTAAATTTATACAACATTCATGGACTGAAACCTATCATTGTATCTTCCATGAGCTTCATGCATTTATATTCTTTCTAGGTTTACCTCTTTCCTTCTCTTTTTAAAAAAGAATGAGTTATATTTCTATCCAGAAAGCACAACAGCACAGATGGACAGTTTTTCAAGGCATTCAAATGCCTTCATTACTTTGCAGTTATATCTCTACATATGCTCAAAAATTTCAAGTTTGCTGACTTAGGTACAGTCCTGAAGTAGAACAACAAAGCTGAAATAAATTCAGTATCCATTATATCATCTTCCTTCCTTCCAGCATTTCTAATCAGATATCCTGCCTTCTTCATTTATTTACCAAGTCAATGGATTTCAACTGGCATATCTTTTAACGTGTGGAGGAAACAGACACAGGCAAGCATGGCCAGCAGGTCAAGTGAGGTTCCTCTGCCCCTCTACTCTGCTCTGGTGAGACCCCACCTGCAGCACTGTGTCCAGCTCTGGAGCCCCACCATAAGAAGGACATGGACCTGTTGGAGTGAGTCCAGAGGAGGGCCACAGAAATGATCAGAGGGCTGGAGCACCTCTCCTATGAGGACAGGCTGAGAGAGTTGGGGCTGTTCAGCCTGGGGAAGAGAAGGCTCCGGGGAGACTTTATAGTGGCCTTCCAATACCTAAAAAGGGCCTAGAGGAAAGATGGGGAGAAACTCTCCAGAAGGGCCTGTTGCAATAGGATGAGGGGTAATGGTTTTAAAATAGAGGGAGATCGGACATAAGGAAACAATTTTTCACAATGAGGGTGGTGAAATACCGGCACAGGTTGCCCAGAGAGGTGGTAGATGCACCATTCCGGGAAACATTCAATCCCAGGCTGGATGAGGCTCTGAGAAACCTGATCTGGTTGGAGATGTCCCTGCTCCTTGCAGAGGGATTAGACTAGATGTCCTTTAAAGGTCCCTTCCAACTCAAACCATGCTATGATTCTCTAAAAGTGGCTAAGGAAATCTAGCCTGCTGCCAGTCTGCCTCATCTCTGCATACAGGGATGCACATCCCCACTGGAAAGCTAAAAAAGACTTTGAAAACTACTAATCTAAGTTAATAAAATTTAATTATTGCAAATAAAGTGTCACTGGTTTCCTTTAAGCATAAGAAATGCTCCACAAAATGAACCATTCCATTCTTCTCTTAGTTACTCTTTGATGGGTGCATCTCAGTGATTTTATTACTGAAATCCTGATAACACCTGGAAAAGGCAAACACATTTACCTAGAGATTGTACTGTGCTGGTCTTGCCAGCAAGAGGTTGCTGAACTTTGAACAGATTCGATTTTTTAGGAGATGCAATTAAGAAACCAATTACATGCAATGAATGATAGCACAGGATTAACAACTTAAATGTAAAACGTGGCTTTTTATGTCTGGCAAGGTTCCTATCCTCCTTCATTTCAGAAAGATGGACTTGGCTTAGACATAATATGGAGACAAGTATTCATTACAATTTTGATGGATTTGAAAAGCATCAGCTGAAGGTCCTCCACACTCACACAGCAATATTAATTGGATTCAACTGAAAGCTCAGAATAGATAATATTAAACTATTCGACAAACGTTCCTTCTAGGGGACTTACTATTGCATTTATCTTAATTATTAATGCAAAACCCCTACAGAAGTAGAATACATCTTTTATTAAGACTAACTATAAGGAATCTGGGAATTCTTCAGCAGTTTCATATTAACTTCAGAAAGGAAACAATGAACTTAAAATAATTTTAAAGAAAAATCTACATTTTCTCTATCACCAGAACTGATCATGTAACACAAAGAGGTTTGTGTCTGTAATAAAAAGACAGATGTACGTGGGTTGTACATAAAAAAGAGGCTGCACACAAACCAGCACTAAGTAAAAAAGTATAGGTATTACTGTCAATAATAGTTCAGTGTATCCCATGAGCAGTCAACTACATTTTCTTGTTACATATTTGGGGAGAGAAAATAGGTTTATCACAGTGGAAAGGACTATGCTCAGCAAATGCAAAACATTTTCCAGCTGCATTGTTCAAAAGACTCCATTGTGCCTCCTGTGTTTTTCAGATTTTTATCCTTCAGAGCATCAATGTTACAGAACAGATCTTGGCAGTTACTTTAACCCTTAAGTGTCCTCAGTTTTAAGACAGCACCTCAGCTTCCTACTATGCAGGAAGAAAATCAGATACTTAAGAAATCAGCTGTTAGAAAGAGTGGTTTAAGCAGAGCAAAAGAAAAAACTCATGCAGAGTAACCATGAGATAAGAAGAGAGAGGACTCATCCTTGCATACTGAAACATCTTAATTTGTGACAGCAAATAGTTCTTCAGAAGGGGCTTTGCAGATTTGTATGCTGAAATCTTTTGTAAGTTGCAGACACGAATCATGGAACAGCTGAAAGTTATCCGATTCACAGCACAACATGAGTTTAAACTAGCTAAAAATTGTTAACTACTGTATTTCAAAGACTATCCCTAAGACCTATGAATTAAGAAAATTATATAGTAATGACTGGCTTTCCTTAAAAAACACATTTGTTAGCAGTTATTTGGGCTAGTGCCTATTGCAATTTTTTTTAGTGAGAGGGGGGCATGCCTTTTAAAATATTGCCTAAGGTAGTTTGTAATTCTGCAGAAAAACCTTCTGGTTAGTGCCTTTTTGGATTACTTAAATTGTTTTCTTGGATAAGATTAATTTCTTGCAAAATTGATTCTCGTGAATGACTGCCATATGCCAATTTGTGTATCTGTTGCCATAATAATGAGAGGTTTTGAGATGCTGAACAAACAAAGAAAAAAAGCAAAACTAATATAGACCCATTGGATTTTGTAATCATGTACTTTCAGCTTTCCAAGGAGGAACAGCTCGTTTTGTGCTTTTGTAGCCTAAGGCCAAAATTCATAAACCCAGATGCATAAGGTTAAGCTGCTACATTTGTACTTATTTTCCTACACAAAAGTAGTTTCACTCTCACCCTCACCTTCCAACTTTGAAAGGTCATTTACTGCTCTCTTTAGCTCAGACTTTTTCAGGGTGGATTCACAGTTTGCGGTACTTAGCACACCTTCATTAATGTAAGTGAGGCTATGCTAAATTTCAGTGCTTAGAACAGATAAATTAATATATATTTAAGGTTAGACTCAGCCAATCAAAATATATCTTAACCTTAAGAAAAACTGGTATTTCCCTTTTCAGGCTTTTTATGTATTTATTTTCTGCGGAATGCATCTATGGGTCAGGTGCACCTTCTCTTTCAGCAAATATGCGTTAGTTCAAACAAACAGTTGGATAGTTTGCAAATTGTGTAAGCGTACATGAACCTCCAGTTGCACAAAACCAGTCACTTCATGACTATGTGAGTGGCAAGCACACCAGGAGAGAAGGATAAGGGTACCTTGATGTTACAGTTCTGCCACATATGCTACGTTACTACTGATAAAAATGGCAAACATTTGCTTCTTTCATCACCAAAAATAATCGAACGTGGACTCAAGAGTCACAATGGTAAAACTTGCTGCAACCAAAGACATGAAGTGAGGACCTATTTTCAGGTTTGGTACAAAGTGACAAAGAAATCTCACAGAGAAGTTGAAAGTATATTTTCATTTGTCTAGTGTGAGTTTTTTATAGATAAACACAGGTGAATATATTCCTTTAATCTTGAGTGCCTGTAGAGTTGTTCCCCTTGACTATTCTTCCCTGACAATTTTTCCACTATAATTATGAGTTTTGGAGTTAGAGTGATCTATTCTTGATCAGTTTGGAGATACGGAATTCACATCTGAACTTAGTCCATGTTATAAAAAGTGTGGAGAAATCTAACACAATGTTACATGTGAAAGAGAATTGCTCATTGCTACAGAATTAACACAGCTTCATCACACTAAATTCTTCCGCTTTGGTGTGTACAGCATGTGTTAATGCCTTGAGCTGCTTTGTGACTACAGATAGGTTGCGCGTGGAAGTTTTCAAACATAAAAGTCACAACTCAGAAATGGACCTTTTCTGATATAAATAGATTTCAGGTAAAATTTCATTTAGGATCCTGACCCTCCTGCATTCAAGTGATTTAAAGCAGCTTCGAAAGTCTTTGCAGACAGGCACTACACATCAGCAATATGCAAGTGTGTTTGCCCTATGCGTTGCTCCAAGAATAGCCGTGGTTATGGGATGAGTTAGTAATTTCCTGAGGTCTCTGAAAGTGAAAGTGCTTATTTACTTGGATGATATCTTGGTTGCTTCAGAGTCATAACTGTAGCCAAAACTGCCTATTTCTGCCACAATCCATCTGTTTAGGACCCTAAGGACTTATTAAGTATAGAAAAATCTATACGACCCCTTCTTCTAGCTCTGGCTTGCTGGGATTCACAGTGGACGCGTGAATGTTCACTTCTCAAAGAGGGAAGCCATTAGCAGCACACACTGTTCCGCTGCTTGTCTCACTGAGGTTGTTTCCATATTTAGGAAAGTTCATGGGGTTGCCAGTACCCCTGCACCCTTCTGCTGTTATGGCCCTTCTTGTTTTAACAGTTGAAAGGCAAGAGGAGAACAGTGAGAAATCAAACCTGCTCTCTTGTCACAGGCATCTTCAGCAGAAGAGAGGGAAATCAGTCATTGTCCTGCATGCCCCAGAGTCAAAGACTCAAGTGGCAAAATTTGCATTTCTTGCCAAGCAGATTTTGCAGCTGTTGTGGCTTAGCTGTGGTCACAACACAGTTTCTTGCTCCCCCTCTCTAGCAGGATGGGGGACAGAATTGGGAAGAAAGGAAAACTCGTGGGTTGAGATGAAGATAGTTTACTAGAATAACAAAGGAAAACTACGATAATAACAGAATATACGGATACTAAAAATATACAAGGTGAACAATACACGATTCCTCACCACCCGATGTCCTAATGACCGATACAGCCCGTCCCAAGCAGTGATCATGGAAACGAAACCAAGCGGCAAGCAAAGGAGCAAAAGGGAGCCAGCAAGGTAGAGGGAATGATGCCAGCAAAACGAGGAGCAAAGACGGATGCCAGGAAGGCAGATACCCACCCTGGCCTGCCCCCACTTATATACTGAGCATGACGTTTATGGCATGGAATACTCTCTTTTGCCACTTTGGGTCAATTATTCTGCCTGTCCCTCTCCCAGCTTCCTGCACCTGCACATTAGCAAGACCTGGGAAGCTGGACAGTGTCCTTGGTCTCATTAGCAATAATCATAGCATCAGTGCGTTTATCAACATTCTTCACATCCGAAATCCAAAACACATCAGCTACGGAGTGGAAAATTAACTCCATCCCTGCCAAAACCAGAACAGTAGTTTTGTAGGGCTACATTGACCAACTCAGGAGAGAGGTGGTTGTTTTCTAGGAATGACCAATCTACATTGCTGCACAAATATATCTGAAGTAGTGTGCATGCTTACTTGTACCAGCTGGAGGTTTAGCTAACCCCTGTTTGAGCACTGCTCCTTTCCCCATATTCCTGTAACATGTGAGCTGAGACATGTTTAACTGAGGGAGGCATCTGCAGCTACAGCCGAGTGACAGTGTCCAAACATCGAGAAACCGAGTACCTCAGACAGCAGGGCTGATACTGTATCTCTGTCTCAGGTAATTAAAGGCTAATCCGTTTCTGAGGCTCAGGCTGAAATTGGCGCTGTGTGCTCATTTCTCCCTCTCTCTTCAGTTCATTGGGAAAACTATTATGAGGTTACAGCTAAGACCGGATATATTCTAGTGTACAAACAAGTTAATGGGGAGCGTACTCTTTGTAATTACATTTTCCTTATTTTCAAGTATTATTGAAGAACAAGCATATATTAGATTCTAAACAACAAAAGCATTGCAATAAGAAATGAAATTGTGAATCTTGCATAATGGAGGAAGGCAATGTTATGTATAAGTAACATAGACAGTGTTCATTTAAATCCACAATAATTGTAATGTTCAACCTGGGTGGAATCCTTATCTGAAATCCATAAGGAAAAAAAAAAAAGAAACAAAACCGACTCTGTTTCACAGCTTTAGTAGAGGCAGGAGTCACTGTAAGGTTAGACATACCACAAAGGATATTAAACATGATACCATTGAGTATAACTGGAGAAATTAAAGTCATTGGAAGCACAATGTGTGTCTGTGATTCACAGTTCTGGTAGGCTTATTTCTGGGCTGAAGACGAGAGCATATAAGAGCAGTGAAGGTACAGTGATGCAGGACAGCCGCCTATGCTTGCTATGGGAAATAGACGCTGTAATTTTCTGGTGATCGTCAACTGTTCTGAAATGGTAGAAACGTATTACATGAGAACATAAAGCAGTTAAGAACTTAAATAAATAGACCTTGTTTTCAGAGCAAAAACCTCTATACAGAGTCCCAACTGAAGAGATGGTTTTAGGTCATTAACTTAAATATCGTAAGTACAGTAAGCTTCATAACCAGTACGATAACAATCCTTCAGCAAGTAATATTCCCCACTTGTAAGTAAGTGCATGTAGCATATAAAGGGATGGTCCTGTCCTGTTGAACAGAAGCTGGCAACAGAGCAGTTAATCTGGAGAGGGCTCTGTGGACCACAGTGACTTTTCTTTGGTTCCCATAAATCTATGGAGCCATAACAGTAACAGATCTGTGAGAAGATTTGGGATATGCCTCTAGAGTTTTTCTAAATAACACAATATATTTTAACTCTTTTCAAATAAATGGTGTTCCTCACTGGGGATGGCATTTTTCCCTCTCTTTTCTGTTATGAAACGTGGTAATAGCCTTTTATCATCTGGTGTAATAATATCAGGAGAACTGAAACTCATCAGTATGTGCCAATGCCTTATACTCCTGAATCACCTCTTCAGCCGCCTTATCTGTATAGAGGTCTTTGGCTGGAGAATTGTTTTGTGTTACAGAATTTTTTCTGAGATGGTATCTTAAACAAGACTTTTTGATACTCAGTTGAACTGTGAGAGAGAGCGAGATCAAAAAGCAGCTCTAGTAGCCCAGCTTCCAGATTTGAATTTCTTGTCCCACAAATTGCCTTGGACTTCAGCACCAACAATTTCACACAGCAGTCACAATACAAACACCTTGGTTCTTTCAAAAGATACCAGACTCAGGAGGCAATGTCTACCTTTCTGTCTTTCCTAAGTGTCCCAATTTAAAAGGAACACACTGGCAATTGAGTGAAGATCTGTTTATGAGATCTGTTTACCATACAGTAAACCATGTAAGTGTACCCTCAGGACTAGGATACAGGTTGTTTATATTCAGTGTGTACCCAGCAAACTGTCTGTTGGTCCCTTTTCATAGTAAAATGCCTTGAATGATGCTAATAAATCTTGAAAATGTCTATTCTTAGCTAGAAGGGTGGTCATATGGCAATTTAAGTGAAGGATGTGGCACTCATCTCCTGTGCCTGATGGTTTACAACCTAAATAGCCTTTGGATAAATATACTCTTAATTTTAAGCAGAAGTCAGTGGGGTGCCTATGTGTATACATATTTGTTGAAATTAGAACAAGATATAGAGAAATGTAATATTGGTAGAAAAGATTCGGTAGAAAAAAATCAATGGAGAAAGTGTGCCAGTCATCTTCCATGCAAGCAGAGGCAGTTGAGCACAAGTATGTGTTTAAAACATCACACGTGCACAAAAAAAAAACCCGTCTGTCACCACTTCACCAAGGTGGATCAGCTCTTTAGCAAAAGCTCCCTCACTCAGCTTTTACTGGCACAAAAATCAGCAAAACTGCAGCAGCTGACATCAGATGTGAATCCAACCTATGGCCTTTGCCTGAGGATTTTCTTGGGATTTGACCTGTCAAAATGTCCTGCTTCACACTTGGGACTCCCTGTTCCTGTGCTGCTACTGCACAACCAAATCACGCATCGCCAGCATAGTCCCTGGCTTCTCTCTATCGTCACAATCCTAGGATATTTTTTTTTCTTTTCCCTCTAATCTGACTGTTGATGTTGCAGGATCATGAGGAGGCCAAAGCATGAGACATATGGGCCTGATGGTATTGGGGAAACTGCGAGGAGCCCCACATTGTGGAGCGCTTCACCATTGCACAACTAGATGAATGGAGATACGGAGGAGAGGGTAAACTGCTCCTCTGTCCTGTAGCCAGTCAAAAGAAGAGTGGTTAAAGAAGGCTTAATAAGTCTTTGCTGATAGTGCTGTCTATCATGAAGTTTCCTTTTAGTGCATGAAACATACACCCAGGGCTCAATAAAAACTGTCTATGTACTCTGTTAATCCAATAGCCATGTAGGATCATTAAGCCAAGGCACTCCAAAGCTTTATGACCTTTTAATTTTGAAAGAGTTACTGAACATACGTTCAGTTCATGAATCTTTTAGAACATTAGTATCTCAGCCATTTTCCTACAAAATGGGGACACAGGAGTTATATTTCTTTCTTTGTACAGCTTTTATGAAAATGGACTGAAAAAGCTTTCAATAATAACTGAGAAGAGACAATGAAGAATAGTGACCTCTCGGTCTCAGGGTCCTGTAGGTCAGCTTACAGTTAATTTTTCTGGCTGTGACAGTCTCATAAACCCTATAAAAATAGAATTTTATAAAAGAAATGCTGACACTACCTTAGGTCTAATGGCAGTAGCATGGTGCTATAATTTTCTTTGCTAGTTAATCTCCTGGTACAGTAACCTGTGCTGCCCTAGGAAATTTTAAATCTCTTGGACAAAGGGGAGTAAAGGGGATGATGGGTGATGTTTTCTCTCAAAGGTATAAAAAGAGCATAGTAAACTGAATTAATGTTGAAAGTGATTTCACGAGCTCTCCAGCTCACATTAAATGAATTGTTTTCGTGTGCTAAGATATGTGGCTGTAGCATACTTTCTTCTGTGCCTTCTACCCCTGCATTTTATCAAGTTATTTCATTACACAGGCAGCTGCAGATACAGCTCTTTCACCCTGCCCATTCTAATTTTTGTTCTTGTCATGTGTGTCTTGGAAGCCAAGGTCACCCAAGCTAAGCTTTTGCCGTGTAGTGTGGGTTTCTGACTGACACAGTGCCTTGTTCTTTCTCACAAGTCCTCAACATTCTCTTTATTGTGTATTTGAAATGCAGGTTTCTCATGCCTGTGCAAGAGAAACAGCTCTGTACCAAGAGCTGAGGGCTCTCAGCAGAGTGGCACCGTCACTGGCCAAGACACACCAGGGCAGTGCCTCCCATAGCTACCTTGACCTGGGTGCCTCGACCTGGGATTAGCACCTCTTTGACCCATAAAATTAGGTTTTCTGCCTAGGCTTTGCTCCTCCTGCCTCCTTCAGATTTTGTGGCACACCCTGTCTGCCCACAGGCATATGCACCATGGCCATTGTGTAGCAGGCTGAGATCTAGACAGCTGAAGAAAGAGCCAAGCACTTAGGGGAAGGTATGGTTTGGTTTCCTGTGTAAGGGGATTAGTATGATTTTGGGAGAAGGGACGAAGGCTTGTCTCCTCTCCTTTTTCATGTGTTTGCCTACCTACAGCATCTCTTTAGAACAGCTGGGTCTCTTCTCTCTGCATGTTTTTGTTTTCCTGTTCTTCCCTTTTGCACTTTTGGGCTGTTTTTCTTTTATTTTCTATTTTATGCACTCATTCTTTCCCTGGTGACTGTCTCCTGCCATACTGTGCTCATTTTTCCTTTCCCACCCTAGAGAGCTCTCCTCTTGAGAGCTTCAAAGACAAAGTGTAGGGTCAGATCTTCGTCTTCACTCCAGGCTTCTGTATTTTGGTTCCTATCATCTTCACAGTAAGCAAGTGGGCTATGCATTGCACTGTGCAAGTCCAAAGCTAGAAGAGGGGAAGGAAAAGTTGAGTGTGAAGGCTTGAGTGTGAAGTACTTCTGGACTCCTGCCTAAGAGACAAGGAGGTATGGAGGCAGGACTGCACTTTGTCAAGTCAAAATACTTCTGCAGGCTTACTCTATCTTTATAGTTAACTCTGACTTGTGATTTGTGGTCTGGAAGTGGCCTTATTTGCGTTCTGAGGAATCATCCATGGGCATAAAAGCATTTGTGTACACTGTGTGGCATGTAAAATTCATCCAACATGTGAAGAGTTTTCCTGCATGCGGAAGAGTGATTCATTGCAACCTGATCTAGTTGAAAATGTCCCTGCTTCTTGTAGGGGTTTGGACTAGATGACCTTTAAAGGTCGCTTCCAACCCTAATGATTCTGTGATTCTATGATTCTATGATTTCTGCAACACACCAGAGGAAAACAGTGTAGTGGACACATGCTCATCTGCAAAGACGTCACAAAGCTGAAAGACATACCTGGGCTTCGCTGGCCCACCAACCGGTCCTTATTAATGAGAGATCCCCGAGGAAGGCTGTTAAACCTCATCCAGAGAGTCCCTGCTGAATGCTTATGTGCAGAAGGTAGAACCTAGTTAAAGCAATATTGGCATTCTGCATTAGCAGAGAAGTTCAGAGTTTGGGTTTTGGTTTTTTTTTTGGCTGTTATTTCCTGCATTGTTCCACAAAGCATAATTCTATTCAGCTTCCTCCTTACTTCATTATGACAAAGCCCCAGGCTTTCTTGAGCTATAGGTCACTCAGGCTTGGCACAGTTTCTCATATGAGCGAGAAGAATCTCAAGGCTTTCATGTATCTCCCTAAGGTAAATGTCCAAACAATGGTTTCAAGTGAGGGAGCTAGTCATGGTTGTTGTTATGGATTGTGCTCTTTGAACCACATTTTCTTGATTTTCTTCCCTGTAATGATTCACTTTTAAAAAAGAGTTGTTCCTTTGCAGAGGGAAATCTGTGCTGTGCTCACTCGCAAAACAAAGATTTCTTCCTCCCAACATAAACTACTAGAATCCGATACAGACTGGCAGAATCACACTCAGTCTAGTAGTCATCCTCTCTCCCCCTCTTTCTCTCCCTCCCCAGCCAGATTAAGGACAGGATGGAGGAGGTTTGCATTCACCTTGAAATTCTACACCTGCAGGATTTACATGGGTGCCAGCCCAGGCAAACTGAGCACCCAGCCTCCATGCTGCATTCATAACAACTCTACAACATGAAGTGCCTGACCTGAAAGCACCACCTGAAACCATGCTCTACCTTACGACTCCTTTGGTTCCCCTTCCAACATCCTCCTGTCGGTAAACACTGCGTACTCAGGAGGCCTGTCTGGATCCTCCTGCTGCTCTTGAGCGCTCCCCAAATTTTGCTCTGTCGCTGCTAAAGGCAGGGCTCTGAGATGAAGGAAGGTATACTAGTCAGCAGCCAAATTCCTGAAAACTGTCTTTTCAGCAAAAAGAACTAAATAAGGAATAAAGTGTCCTCTCACGCTGTAAAAACAAATTATCCTTTTTAATCTCTTAATGAATCTTAGGGTTAACTATTGATTTTCAAAGAGCAGCCCAAGATTCCAAATATTGTTTACCCTCATGAAAATCTTGCATAAAAACCTGGCTCCTGTCAATTTATAGCTAAAGAATTTTATTGCTGATGAACACAATCCCTCCTCATCAAAATGCATTAACTGTGTAACAATAGAGGTCTTCATGTAACTGGCTTTTGCTGTTTTTTTTTAACAGACTAGCAAGTCAGCTTTGAGATCCAGTTGGTGCTTGTAAAATTTTGGAAGGAAGAGAAGATATTTCCATTTGCCATTATAAATAATCTAGGCCAGTGGTCTCCCTGACTGGCTGCCTGGCTTCCCTGTCCCTAGTTACCATTCCTAAGGTACAGAGCAAGCGAGCCTCCTTTCTCAAATGCATATCTCTGCTTCCTGGCTTCCCAAGTGAGAAAGATTAATGAGATTTATTTACAGTACTGAAAGTCAGAGGCTTGATGCCCTGCTACAAACTATTAACTTTTTTTCTTGCAATTCAGGAATGGGGAGAAGATGCCTTATGCTACAGAGCAGAAGAGGAATGTACATTGTTTTAATGGTTGCAGGGAGTTAGGGAATAGGCTGGGTTTGGAGGTAGGAGGACCTAGCATGATTAGAGGATAAAATAGTTTTACAGGGGACAACCGTATGGAGCTTTATTGCCTCTGGAAATCCTTTCACCACAGACATGGAATCACATCTGCAGCAGGAGGTGAGATTGGAGGCCAGCTGCTGCCCTGGCTGGTCCCCTCTGGAGCAGGGGGACAGCAGGGGACACAGGGAGGACAACAGACCCTCAAAAAGCAGTGGAGCTGGTCCACGCTGCTGAGATTTATTGGATGTGCATGCTGTCCCATCTTTTATAACTCATCACCAAGCACTTCTGAACCAACTGACATGCAACAGGTACAACATCAGAGGGAAAATCAAGGTGGTATTTTGTTACTTCTGCATGCCCCAGCCCTGGGGTTGGTTAACATTATTTAAGCTCAGACTAAAACAGAAGACATTCCTGAACCTGCTTGTGCCTGGTAGGTGCTGGAGCATGGTTGGCTGAACAGGATGGGGACAGAGGACCTTTTCACACCATGGATACATTTCCCCAATTAACTCTCAGTAGCAACATATTCGTTCACCCTTCTGCTAAGGCTAGAAGCTTTGCTGGTATTTTAGCCAGTACACCCCCTGACATGTTTCCAGCTCAGGAAAGCAAAAAATAGCCTCTATGGTAACATAACATTTCTATAGTAAATCACAGAGTTGGGGCAAACCGAAATAAAACTTAGAAATTGGAGGGGGCTTGGAGGGTCGGGGGGAAGGAGGGGGAATCCTTCTGGCAGCTCTGTTTTTCTGACGCTTAGTTGCAGTGGCCAGGATTCACACGTACAGAATTCCCTCTAATGCTTTATTGCCTCATGTTTTTTGGAGGGCATGGCAAAAAGTTATGCAACAAGGAGTATCTGGCTAGGGCAATGTTATAGTCTGCAAAGCCCTACCTGGCACTAGTGTTTCCAAAAGAAGCTCTTTTTCTCTGCCACTTACAGAATAAGGTACTTCTACCCTTTGCATCTGCCTTCTCTGAAATGTTGTGGCTAAGAAATGGAGGATTTCCTTCAGCACAATAAGAATGTACCATTTTTCATCTCCCATGACTTAGGTGTTTATTTTTCACTGGGTTATTGCTTTATTGGGGTGGGTGAGAGATAAGGGTCTGAATTTTTAATTTCTTCATCTGGCTTTTGGTCCCTCATGGACTGAAAGAGGTCTTACTTGGACATCTTTTCTATTACTTCCAGTAAGCCTACAAGGCTCGCAGAGGATGCTCTGCCTCCCACTTGGGCTTCCCAAGCCCCCAGGGTACTGAAGGACACAGATATTCATTGTGCTGTGTAATGGATATATTCAAAGAAAGCCAGTATTTTAATGAAAAAGCACTTTTGTGTCCATATATATATATCTCCTATTCAAAGACATATTTTGCAGTATCAGGTAGGAATATGGATGTAAACAGGTCCATTCTGGATTTCTCTGTAACTGGACTGGAATACAAGCTTCAGCATTGCCACACACTTCTGTCTGTGATGCAGAAGGAAAAACAAGGAGTAAATATCCCACAGATGTGGCAAGGATTGTAAGTGCATGAAACTGGGTAGTGATAGTACTTGCTAGCAGCTGGTATGACAAAAGTTGAATTGTGAAATATACTGTTGTGCACCTATAGTAGATGATGAAGTAGGAGTGTTAAATACCTTGTAGGATTAAATCCTAAAGGAATAGCACTATTCACTGATGGCAGATCCCACATTTAGCAGGGTGATAAGCACTAGTGTGCTATTTGGTACATATCAAAACCAAGCCTGTGTCCTCTCTGATGAAAATTTCTGGCCTTAATGCTGTCTGTTTTGTCAGCCAGAGAGCCAACACAATGTGACCAGTCAGGATAGCATTTACGGGTTGGGGATGAGGGCTGAGGGAAAGATATGAAAGAAAGGAATGCACTTTGCAGATTACAAAGTGGATGTTCTCCTGACCCAGTCCCACTGTTGGTGTTATTCTGTAGTCTGAGCATATATCCCTCCAGAAACAGAGTTTGGGGGGAAAAAAAAGATGCCTTAGTGAAATCTGTGGCATAGGAAAGCTCCATGCAAAGGAAAAAAAGATTAAAAAATAAGGCAACATTAGAAGGGAAAGGGGAGAAGGGAACCTAACACATTCAAGTCATGTTGCAAATGAGCTTGGGAATGACTCCAAAACAAAAGCAGAAACATTGCTTACTTGTCTGGAGTCTGAGAAATGCCCTGCTTCCTCACATGTGTCCAAGACTAGATGCTGGCATGCTAAATTTTGTGCAACTCCTCTGATGCCTTTGAAAGTAAAAAAAAAAAATTGACTTTTATTTATTTGCCTAAAACGAATATCTGTTATGAAATTATTGTTGTGCACTTGACATTTAAACATATTATCCGATTAAAAAATCAGGAACATCTGCTACCCTGCACTAAACTTCCTGTAACTAAAGATGTGCAAGCCCTGGAGATTCAGCATTACGTGGAATATATTTGTTTAATATAATTGAACATAATTGTGCATGTAAAGTTTTAACATAATATTACTCAGCAGATGTGCAAATAATAGCTAGGTTATTTGCCACCAGCCATATGTTGGTGATGTGATGGCAGAAGCATCATAACACTTGGCAAGACAAGTTTATTAGTCTGAGTGACTGGACCAATGCACTGAAACTGAGACTGGGTGGTGACCTGAGGATGCTGATGTGTGCCTTGAGGAAATACCAATGTTTTAGTCTGGTGGAGAGCATATAATAAGCTTTCTTGCCCTCTGTCGGTAACGGATCCTGAACACGACTTTCAAAGAGGCAGCTAGTAATTTCACTGAAAGAAATGTTTAAGATGAGCTTATTGTGAAACCCAGGACAAGTTTATTGCATGAAACAGGAACTACAAAGTGAATATTTGTTTATCTGATGACTTTGGATTATCTCATGAAACTCATTAAAAAAGAGACCCAAAATTCAGTTTTCATCTGTCAGAATTCTGGTCTGAAACATATTTCAGATGTGCTTCTACTTTAAAGAAACTTCCTGTACTTGAGATTCTGAAGAAAACAGCATTCCTAGTTACAAGAGGTAATTGCTGTGAAGCTGGGAAAATACACTGATGCAAAAAAAAAAAAAGATGGCTAAACACTAACATATCTTTGACCTGCCTGCTTCTAGTCCTTGTTGCCCAAAAATAGAAGAATTAAAGTATTCCTGCATATTCAGGAACTAATAAAATTAAGCCCATGGACTGGCAGTAGGAATTGGGTGCCTGTCTGCATTTTTTATGTGTTAAAGGACTCAAATCTGACTTCCTAATGGTCTGCTGTTTAAGGTCTGGTCTTGCAATACTGATCTCAATATGGTATTTGTGCTGACAGGGTATGCCTTCCTAAGGATTAGGCTTCCCTCTTTTGTCCTGTTCTGAGAACACCCCAGACTTAATAGTAACTGACATAAGAATATGAAAAAAAAAGATGTGTGTTTTCATGGTGGACTGTCTCAAACATTTTACACCATTAAAGAGGATATTGGCTGCTGTTAGGCTGGAGTTACTCATGGTGTGTGTTACTCATGGTGTGTGTTTGATCAGCTACGCCAGGGACAGCAGTTCCCGCGGTCTTATTTCTATGGCTGCTAAGAAATCTGTGGGTTTAAAAGTGGTATTTGAAGACAGACAAGTGGGTAACAGAGTAATAAGGGATAACTGCGATAACAGATAATGGAGGTGGCAATTGTTCCTTACAGATACTTAATGAAGTTGTGCTGGCTAGTTGCTTGGACATTTCTAAAAGTTGGAAAGTTAGCCAAGGTATAAGGACTGCTGGCTGTTCATAAAAGGAATAGAATATCCTCTACAATAAAATGCCATCCTCAACATGGCTGCAATATTCATTATTATAATAAGTGCTTGTAAACTGAAGTCACTCTGACTAGCGTAAAAAAAATCCAAGGCCAGGAAATGTTACCTCAGGCAGAGATGCTGCTCATAAGCAGACAGCTGCTGAAGCTGTCATTTCTACTTCAGCAAACATTATTCTCTTCATCTGGTTAAAAATCATAACTTTGTCATTCCTCCTGAGAGCTCAGGAAGGTATTAATTTTTTTTTAAGTTGTCATGTATTCAGGAAGCTCCATCAAGCCACTATCAATGAGTGTGATATGGGAATTTGACAGCTGCACTATTAAATGGCTGCTTCCCTTCTTTCATCTTATTAACCTACTAAGAATGATTTAAATTCGAATTTGAAGCCACACAACCTTTTCGAGCCAGGAATTATTCGAACCTTATATTAACAGTGGGTTCAAATGCTGGCTAGATTGCAGCAAAGAATTTGTGCATCACATGCTTCAGCACTGAGTGTGGTAGTCAGAGCAATTGTGTATGCTTTTAAAACTAAATAATACAGCTCAAGACCAGAAAGTTTCATTACAGTTATCTAGTTTAATCTCTTGAGTATCATCATCCATGAATTTTTACCCAGAGATTTTTAGCATGAAGAAGTCTAGTTAGACTATAGGTGGATGTCAATTGTATGTCCTGAATCTTCTCTCATTATTTTAATATTGAAAAGGAAGGTATTGGCCTAGGATCTTCTTTTAGTGATAAATTTAAAATTGTTCTATCAGTTTCCTTTTTCATAAAGGATATCATTTGAGACGAGTCTGAACATTATAAACCTAGATGTCTATTCGTCTTTGTGAGGATATTCAGGAACAAGATATCTACCTCAAGGATCCTGTACAGATGGGATGCCTGTCTTGGATCCAAAAGGAATACTGTTTGGATGAAGTGTTCCCTATGGCAGCTTGGGCAGAGGCTGCCCACTCCAGTAGACGGAGGTTCACACAGGTCCTGAGTTCCCAGGGAAAACATTCATGGATCATTCTCTGGTCTTATGAGATCATGTCTTCATCACAAGCTGCGATGTAATGTGCTGCAGCTCCAGTGACAGTATGTTTTTGAAGTCATTCCACTTTCTTTAGGCACTTTAAAACCAGGATGCTATTGCACATGTGTATATTAGAAAAGTATGACCTTAGCTTCTCACATTTTATTCTCTACTAGACTGAAAAAGTTTTCCTGACCTTTACAAGGTCTAATAGGTTCACATTTGCAAAAACTGGAATTATAGTAGGTCCCTCCAGACCACCACATAGTGTGATCCTTCACTGCTAGAGCTCTGCTTCCTGGGCAGGAAAGCAGGGCCTTACCCTGTCTGTACCTGCTCCAGTTCCAGTATCACTCCAGGAAAATGAAACGCTGTAGTCATTCTGTTGATTTTGTCCTGTTGTAGATCCCAGGCAGGCTGTTATGTCTGGAGAAGATGGGATCTGCCTTGTTGTGGGAAAAGTCCTGAAACAGCATGCTACAACAATCTTCCCCACCAAAACCTTCTGCGTTGCCAGTGTTGTCTCACTTCTCAGCTTACTGGTGGTTACATGTTTATGGATCCCAAATATTCTCCTTTGCATTCAATATTTCATAGCTTTTCCAGGTAGTCAATTTTGAATGTAAGACTTTCAGTCCTTTGAGCTTTTGAGAAATGACTTAATTTATCTTAATGGCATAAATCAAATAAGGTATAAGTCAACAATCGCACAAGTCAAATAATATGTTGCTCATATGGCAATGTTAAACATGTTTCCTTCCCCATGAAAAATTTCAGGGTTTACTTCAGAGTGACTGTTTTGTTTCATCCTGAAAAGTACCTCTGCTTTGAGATTGGTAAAGTTATGATACTCTGTGTGTCCATTGAAGTGCCTGGGGACTCTTGTGGTTGAAAGGCACAATATAAATGTAAGATATTATTAGTATTACTTCTGCTAATAATAATAATTCAACCCCAGAACAATGTTTACAGCTGAGTTACTATAATCCCCTAAACAAATGGGTTTATGCAGAAGTAGAACTGCTGACATAAGCCTCCTGTAACAAGACAATGCCAGCAGACACTACTATAACTCAAGCAAGGGCCAGTCAAAATGATACAGCCATTCTGTTATGTGTTGTATATGGTTGTGAGTATTGGTGCCAGCTGTGTCATAAAGCATTCCCTGGAAATAATAACCCTGACAGATAATGGAAATGAATCAGCATTTTCTCCTTAATCAGAATGTTTTGCAAGCCTGACCATACAGTCTCAATATTCAGCAAGGAATATTTTCAGTTTCCCTCCCCCTCAAAAAAAATAAAAGTTTCAGTGAGGTTATGTCGTCTGTTTAATAAAGTTGGCAAGCTTTATTTTCTCACATCTTCTTAAGTTCTGCATGAGATACCGCTTTAGCAGATAGTGACAATTATACAGGGAATAGCAGGCTATTTCCTCTTACTAGCCCTGATAGCTGCATGATGGTGATGCTGGGAAGCTGTTCTTGAGCTGAAGTCACAAGTTGTAAGTGTAGTAGGGACTCAAAGAAGACCCACTTCATAAGGTAGGTGGGGGGTGTGGGGAAGCAGGAGATGGTTCTGTAGACATACATGTTACGCACTCCCTTTGGCTCATGAGAGAAGAAAGGCTTTGGGGTTTACTTGGCAATGCCCTGAGAGCTTTTAAGCTCTCCCAGATAATTGCAATACATCTAAACAACAGACAACAAATATTTTCAGTCAAAGTTCCACAATCAGGATCTGGAGCATTTTATTATCTGACAATTAAACTCAGTTGCTGAAAGTTTTGGAAATTGATATCTCGAGTAAAAACCCACCCTAGGTCAAAATATGTCCTAGCCTGCACGGAGAAAGTAAAAACATCAGACTTCCTGGCTTCGTCACAGTCCTAGTTTTGCTAAGAATGTTATTTTTTTTTTTGTCTCATAAAAATCCATGGAAAATAATTTTAAAACTAGTTTTCATTACATCATCTCTCCGTAAGCTTTATAGTCTTACTTTGTCTGGAAAAGTTAATCTGTCTCTTTCTTTTCAAACTTCAAATTTCCTTGCAAGGTTAAAAGTACACATCAACACATTTACCAAGATTTCAGAAGCAAACAGAAATAAGTTCTGTTTCTATTAACATTGTGAACTTCCCTGACAATCTATGCAAAAGTTTTTCATTAAAAAGACAATTATTTTTTACTTTTATTATATATATCTTCGTCTGTTTTCTTTTTCTCAGCACCCATATTAATTATATTTCCCAAAGTCTCCCTAGTGTTCCGAAATTATATTAGTTTTTGTACACATGCAAAAACCAAAATGTTTTAATTACAACTAAAGGACACAAAATTAATTTAGTCTCCATCATACATTACCATGTGCCTGAAGAGCTAAGTTTTCAAAATGCAGGGTCTGCTTGAGAGGTAGTACTTTTTTATTTCTAGTAGATACAGTTAGAATAAACACCAAATTTTTAAACTCAGAAATCATACTTAATTTTAGTATAAAGGCACTGCGTTGGTCAAGTAATAAGATGGAAATTTCTTAGATCATACCTCTGCCTTTAAGAATTGTATTTGATCCAGCTGCAGATAGATTCATCACCCAGCAGCATGCAGATGAATACAGGTCTGTCATCAAGAGCGTACATTTTAAAGGGCTGTAGGATGAGATACTGGTACATACAAGAGAGTGGTACCAATGAAGGCTGCAAAGTTATTACTTCTTGGCTAGGATGTCCTTTCTGAAAGGAAGTGTGATATGCGACTTTCCCTGTAGAATTTATTAGAAGGCTCTTCATCAAAATTTGGAAGTTTGGAGTTAAAAAAAGTCTTACCTAATGGGTGGATGACAATAAATGACTCAGAAATACACACATAAGAGAGCTCAAGATTTAAATATTATCTGGCCAGATAGTAATAAATACAACCCCAGAAAATAACACTCAAAACCCCAGATGGTAGGAAAGGGCAAAACGGAATTGAGTACATTTTTGTTCCTATCAGAAGAGAGCACGTGAGCAAGAGGTAACTGAGGTACTGCTCCATACATCAAACACAGAAAGAAGAGTGATGCTAGAACCTATCTAGGCACAGGACAAGGGAAAGAGTGGCAAGTTTTGTAAAGTCTCACAAACTTAGCATGCACATACACATGTGCAGATGTATGTGTATGTCGTAGTTCAGCCCCGATCAGGACAAGACTACGCAGTCTCTCTCCCATTTCCCCCACCCTCTGAGAGAATAGGGAGAGAATTGGTAAACAAAAGAAAACCAGAAAAAAACCATGTGGGTTGAGATTGAACAAAAAGTAAATTTAACAGTAATGACAGAAGAAAACAAAACAGTGATTGAATACAAATAGAGTATAATGCCTTACAACAAATCTCCACACCTAGTTTCTTCCAAGTAGCAGGAGAATGAGAGAGGGAACAAGACAACCTCCCCCCACCTCTCCCTCTTCCCAGGCTTAACATTATCTTTACCTCCTTCTCCCCTCCCCCACCCCGAGCGGCATAGGGGGGAAGAGGGAACGGGGGTTGCGGTCAGTTCATCACGCATTGTTTTACACCGCTGCATCATCGTCGGGGGAAGAACTCCTTGCATTCCTCCTGTGCTCTGTTGTGGGGTCCCTCCCACGGGCCACAGTCCTTTGTGAAACTGCTCCGGCGTGGGTCATCTCTTCCACGGGGTGCAGTCCCTCCAGAACAGCTGCCCCAGCACAGGCCCTCCACAGGCCACAGCCTCCTTCAGGCCTCCACCTGCTCCGGCATGGGGTCCTCCGTGGGCTGCAGGGGAATCTCTGCCCCTCCGTGGACCTCCATGGGCTGCAGGGGGACAACCTGCTCCACCATGGTCTTCACCACGAGTTGCAGAGGAATCTTGGCCAGGAGCCGCATTACTCCTCCCCCTCCTTCTTCACTGACCTTGGCGTCTGCAGCCATTCCACACAACAGGCTGGCAGACGCCTCTCAGGATCCTTTTTACATCTTATTCACTTCTCATCCCCTCTCCACTTCTTGCAGCCAGGCCGAGCCAAGTTGGGCCCAGTCGGCTGCCTGGCAGTAGGCCAGAGGGTGAGGCCTGCAGGGCCCACAAGGCTCACGCCTCCCCCTCTCTGCCCCCACTCAGCTGCTTCACATCTTCTTCCTTCTTTTTTTTTTTCTGTTTTCCCCTTCTTAAATACGTTATCACAGAGGCGTTATCGTGGGACATTCTGCTACCAATTGGCTCGGCCTTGGCCAGCAGCGGGTGCGCCCTAGGCCCAGCTGAGTCCACTGAACAAAGGGAGCAACCTCTAGCAGTTTCCTACAGAAGCTGCCACCTTAGCGCCCCCCCCCCCAACTAAACAAAACCAGAACAGTGTAAAACTAATTTACAGCACTGACTTTGAGATGCAAGTTAAAGCAAGATTAAAATTTTGTCTGAGGAAATGATGTGATCACAGATTGTCTCGTCTTCACTTTTTCTGGAAGCATCCTTCTGACTCTGTTATCTAATGTACCAAATTAAAGAGTCTGCTTGTTAGAACAATATGAGATGTAGTTTCTTCTCTTTTAAATCTTCCACACACACAAAAAAAATCCTACCTGCCCTTACTTTCCAAAGAGAACATTGGTTATTTGTGCCTACACTTCAAATTTCTACTCCTACAATCTTTTTTTTTTAATGTAAGTGAAGGTAAAGAAACTGCCAAATAAGCTGTGTTGTCCTCCCCTTAGTTTGCTGTAAGAGCAAAGCCATTATAGTTTTCCTCTTATCTCAGCAATCTGTTGTCTTTCTGTTCCTTGTAAAAGCTGTGTATTTGACTTACACTGTGGGAGAGAAGAGAAAAAAAAGATGCTTTTACAGGGTATATTTTCTGTATGGACAGGCCAAACTGCTGTGATAGTAGATGAGCTAGTCAAGTGTTCCCTTGGTCTCTGCCTATTGCAAAGTGAAAATCTAAATTGCAGTTCTCTCCTGATTCCCTGTGGAAGGTGATATCCATCTGGAAGATTTGGCTTTGGACAGCAGGAGAGTTCATAAAGTTCATATTAAATAAAGATCTGACTTGCTGTTCAAATTGGCTTGATGGTATGACCTACTCCACTTTCAGCTGGAGTTTTTGCTTCAGGGATGCTAATTATTTTTAGAATAATTTCTAACAGCATCTAATATTGATACAGGTAGCTGTTTAAACTCTGTTCATCCTTTAACTGCTACTGCATTTTAGTCTGTGGTCCTGAAAAATAGTGGGTAAGGGGTAGTATGGGGCACTCAAAGATGTGTAGGGAGAATTCAGGCTGTTTGTGTTACAACTCATTTTCTAAAAATTAGCAGAAGTGTTGCTGCAGTGGTGATCCCAAGAGTCCAAGAACAAATTTTCAGTTAGCCTGGTAGCATTTTCAATGGCCATGACCCACAGCACGACCATGGACCTGTAATATTAGTGCAGCCTTTGATAATTGACATACCTCTTTATAAAATCTCCCAGCATAGACAGCAGTGACATTTAGAGTTGAGAAACTGAGGCACATAGATGAAGACAAAGTGACCTGTCCCAAGTTAATAGGGACAGCTTCATAATCACAGGATCTTTTGCCTTTCTCTCGCACTCCAGAGTACAGAAGAGACTCTCCTTGGTCATTAGGTATTGGAGCTGTCGCTAATATTGGCCATGCCCCTCCAACACCAGTTCTTGCTCCAGATCTGGTGCCTGCAAATTCAGTCCTATTGAAGCCATGTGCATGGATCAGCTGGAAAATCCTAATTTTCTGCCTTTTCCCCTGCATAAAGTCCTGTATGGTACCTGTTTGGAAACCTCTGCATAGTTCCTCAAGACATTATATTCTGCCTTGCCAGTTGGGTGGACTTACTGATCTGATATTTTGCTCTCTAACTTGTCCAACCCTGTGCTAAGGACTGTATAGTTAATGCTCTCTTACATCATGTGTTTTCATTAAATCCAAACCCAAAGTCTCTTTAAATTCCCTTCTGTATATTAGATGCAAGAACAACTTTCAAGAGACATCATCTTGGAGGAGGAGAAGGAGGAAAACAAGAGGAAATGAAGATGACTGTAGTCTATTAAACTGATTTGTAGCAGAGTCATGACAGCAAATCTCCTTCTGCACTTTCTGTAGATTTGGGGGAGGGTCATTCTGTGGCTGAAACAGGACAGACACAGGTCAGTAGCTTTTAGGAACGGAAGCCCTGCCTTTATAAATGATCATCCCTATAGCAATCTCCTGTGCTTAAATAGAACAACTTGTAGCCAGTGGGAGATTTATAACATACTCTGGGCCAAACAATGACCCATGAAGGATGCTCTGTCTTGCTTTAATTTGGCATCCCACCAAGCTGTGTCTGCACTATTACAGAGAAACCTGCAACCCAGGCTTTGTGTGTGTGCTTGAATGTGTGTGAGCACACGCTGAGCTAATTGCTAGTGCTAAGCATCACTTCAAACTGAAATATCTGTGTCTGTATGATGATACATTAGTGTCTGAAAGATGTCAGATCCCTAATCAAATGTCTTTTGCCTTGGGGGCTGCCAGTAACGTCTCTGCAGTATTACTCATTCTGGCAGGTAGTTTTCCAGAAGCTTACAAATGCAGGACGCTTTGAAAAATTAGGAGATGAAGAAACTCCTCTTTTATCCAAAGAAGTAATATCAGGATCACCATTGTTCTGGCATGCTTTGGACTGTCTTTCAGCAAATACCCCCACAAGAAAGCTATACCCTCAGCTGTTGAAAATCAGTAAGGATCACCTTCTTTCCACCAGGGAATGATGCTGTGCTTGTTATGATGAAAAGCTATGTTTCTTTATGTAGAGGGAGGTCTCTATGTTCTGAGAAGTAAAATGTGCCTTAACACTGCAGGCAGCATTTAGGAGGAAAAAAAATCCTGAAGCAAAAACATAGGTTTTGTATAAATGCCCTTGAAGAATTTTTTTTAGCCTATGTGATCACACAATGTTTTATATTGCAGCTTAATATACACATGAGGAATTTCAGGGCTGTTGAGCATGCAGATTTTCCTAGGGGATGAGCGCAAGGTTATTCAGCACAGGTGTTTCTGTAATTGTACAACACTCCCTATTTATATGCCCACAAGCTCTTATTCCCTTGTGAATGATGTTCTTGAATAGCCTTAGAGCACCAGGTTCTAATAAAAAACACAAATAATATTGCTTTACAGTGACCCCTTCTGTGAGTCATCTTTCATTTCATGAATGCGTGCATCTCAGCGAGTGGGTGCTTTTGTGGTAAATATTATTCATTTAAGCAAGTGTGTGTGCACAGTTTACCTCAGATGTTGTTTTAGACAATAACATGGTTCACACACCAGGTTGCATGTACTGTACATGACAAAAGAGATCCCCTCGATTCCTATGCTGCAGATTATTACTGAAATGGTCAGGTTGCTCTCCATATTTGTCTACTACAACCGACATTGAGCATCTCTCCATTTAAATGAATAAAGTTGTGCTCAAGATACTTAAAGAAGCTGTGTGATTATCTCTATTGTTGCCATGCATATTCCTTTCCAGAAAAGCTGTGTGTCTTGTTACCCACTGCTTTTAGCTCATACATCTACCGTGTCTGCAAATCTGATACTTGTATGTGTAAATGAGCAAGCAGGGGATAGCCTGTCTGCTTCCCATCCCTCCTCAAAACTTTACTATGCCTTTCTACATTGTCATTCATACATCTGCTAAAACTCCTGACTACTGTAGCCCACGGATTGCAGCAAAAGGGATAAAAAAGTTACTCATTTATGTAAGTCTGACTTTTATTTTATTTTACAAAATAACATGTTTGTAGCAATCATTGTTTTAGGGGCTGTGATTAAACAAGACAACATAAATTATTCTGATTTTTTTCCTCTTTAACTTACGCCAAGCACATGGAAATTCATGAGACAGCAACAGGAGCTGTCAGTGTTCAGCATCTCTGATAATCAGTCCAAGAAGCTGGAGCTACTGTTACTGATGTGGTCACTATTCTGGTACTCGCTGCTGCTTGGTACATATTTTTATAGAATAGTATCATCTATTATTCATTTCAAGTTTAAAAATACACAGAAATGCAGCAGAGACCTGCCTTCACTGCTCTTAGATTCTTTTATATTGTTCCTATGTAGCTTGGACTCAGTTGCCTGAGTAAACACCACATTCTGTAATGAAAAGATTAGGTCCCCCCTGCTCTGCCATAGAAGGTCCCCCTCAACGTTGTATCCCAGCAGCCCTACTTAATTACTAATTAGTGTTCTTTCCATTTCTTCCCATGTCAGGTGTGTCTGATAGTGAAGATTGCTTAGCAAGTTGACTTAGCACCTTTGCTAATTGCTCAATAGTGCTGTGCTTTGATTTATTTAATATTTTTTTCAGGGCTTTTGAAACACATTAGCTCCAGTAACCCTTTCAAATGCACTGTTTCTATTATTGATAATATTCTTGGTTGCAAGAGAAATAATTTTGTAGCCTTTGTTTTGTGGTATAAAGCAAAATGTCTATTTTTTTTTACCATGCACTGAAGGAGGGTGAGATACCAACTGAGGTTGCAAGCTGTAAAGGCAAAGCTGAAGGGGCAAAGCTGCACAAGACAGCAGCCATTGGCAGTGGAGGGTAAAAAGCAGTCTGGAGTGCAACTTGGGAAAACAGAATTAAAGGTGACCTTTATTTAAGAAAGAATTTGCAACTTGGCTCCTTAGCTGTACTGGGAAGTCTCGTAATCCAACTGCAGTTGTATGGCAGCAGCATTTTAAAAACATATTGTCAGGCTCGCAATTCCCCAAGGCTCTCCTGATGTATGCCTGAGATCTTGCCCATAAAGAGATAAGTCAGGTTTAATGCAGACTGGTTTGCTAATCGTGACATTTACATTAATGCATTCCTCTTGCTATTACTCATCCAACTAAGAACATCAATGGAAAAAACCCACACCTATAACTGTGCTAGTAAATATTAGAAAGAATAAAAGTCTGAAAGTAAACTTAACAATCTAGATCTGAAAGAGTACAGAAAGGGATGGGGAAGGCACAATAGAACAATAGGAATTGTTCATTTTGCTACCCTGCTGTTGCTGTTACTACATTACTTCATATACATGCGCCTTTCAAGATGCTAGCTGCTGCTCTTCTGGGATCCACAAACTTCCAACTGCTGCCACAGCTGTGAGCCCTCAGTTGTTTCCTACACTGTTTGGTTTTGGGTTTTTTTTGAGTTAGCAAGGAGAGCTCAGAGGAACAGGAAATCTGTAACCATGAATGTCAGTAGTGGAGGAGCAATGAACAAAGAAGGAAAATTTCACAGTTTTTAATTAAAAAAAAAAAAAAAGAAAATCCTGTTTTTCAGTTTCTTCCCTCCACACAAGAAGCAGGTACTGCTTCACCACTTTACTTCTCACTCCTGAATCCATTGCTGGCCTGCAGGTCCCATCTCTCTGCAGGCAGAGGCCAAAGGGGGAGAGCAGCAGGGTCAGTTGGCCCCTTTTGGCAGCAGCCTGCTGCCTGCCCTGTCTGTGGGAAGAGCACAGCCTCCCTGCTCTGCTTGAACGGACACCAAGCAGGGCACAGTCCCCAACACGGTGCAGCCGAGAGTGCCAACAGCCCTGGCTAGAGACCCCTGCCCTTCAGGGATGGCAAGGGACAAGCAGCCAAGGGTGACCAAGCCACCGTGCAACAGCAGCCTCTGAGCTAGATTCTCTTCCTCTGAATTACTACTGCACTCTGCTCAGGCTTTGCATCGTGTAGGGTTGCACTTCTTATGATTTCTGATGGCTGATTTTTGTCACAGTTTCATGTGAAAGGTAGAGCTTTCCTCTGTGCAAAGCCCCGCTGGATGAAGAGGTGAGGGCATTTCATTCCAGTCGGTGCTGCTCTGAGTTAGAAAAAGAGGAGGCTCCGGTGGGAATGGGGCATTGCATCTCCCCAGGTAGTCCTGACAGCTGTGGAAGAAGAATTACAAAAGGCCATACCACTGTGCAGAGTTGAATTGGGGAGGAAGGCAGAAAAGTGTGCTTACAATGGTCTGAAATTTAGTGGAGCAGTTTGCAAGATAAGGCAAGGTGGGGGAAAAAAATGGGAAGTTGAAAATTGTCACTGGAACACAAAGAAAAGAAATCTGTGTTCAGAAACAAAATGATAGTCTGGAAAATGGAAAAGGTTTCAGCAGAAGGTTTTGTAATGTCAGGGGAAGTTAGGTTTGAAAGCAATTTTTCTGAACTGATCAGAACTCTTTGAATTTGCAGAGCTGTCACCTTCAGAAGAGCTCAATTCACTGCAATTAAATGACCTGAAGAATAGAGTAGTACTTTAAGTCAATTGCATTTCTGAAGAGAGATGCTGAAATGAGGAGTCCAGACTCTGTCAGCAAGTATAGAATAAAATGAATGGGACCTGAAGATGTACGACAAGAAGGTGAATTTGTGAAAGTAAGTAAAACAGAAAGACTCAGCTGAAAAGTCCTGTGTAAGACAATGCTCTGCCTCCTAATCAGAAGAAGAGTATTTGATACAATTATTCAAATAAAAGAGCTCTTCTATTAAGTATGCCTTTATCAAAATATCCATCAGAAATATTGTCCTGTAATTTTTAAGCTCTGGGCAAGTGCTGAAATGGTAAGCATGAAAGAACTTCAAGGGAACAAAGCAAAGTGCTTCTAGATGCAGGATGACAGCCAGGCATTTCACACGCAGCAGAAAGCTCTCTTGCAGTCTGTAGCGCTGTCTTTGGCAGCCTCCAAGTACAGCCAATATAGACAGATGCCACATATGGCTGGCTACCCTGCGTGTATGAACACATGGGGAGCTTCCTCATCTATTGCTTTCTTCTTCAGCCTATACTTAGGACTCTCTAGTAGTACAGAGTTTTACAAATCAGGCATTCAAAGCAAATAATTTTTAAAAGTGCACAGTGGTCCCAAGAGATCAGAACAGGCCATTTATCTGTCACTATGAATATCCAAGCATGTCTCTTTTTTAAACTGCCATTTCAGTAGAATCACAAAGGAGAGAGAGCCAGGACACCAAACAGATCACCGTTTCTCTTTGCAGCAATGGTGCTTCAGATCCATGGGTTTCAGGTGCATGCAGGGTGGGCTAGCTCACCATTGCTCCCTTGCTGCTGCTTATTTTTTTTTCCCCTTTCTGGGGATGGACAGAGAAGGGATTGCATTTTATTGGGCCAGAAAGTGAGTGGTCAGGAGACATTTCAAGCTTCAAGAGAGTAACTTTCTCACTTAGGAGAGAAACTTTTCTTCTGCTGGGAAAATATCACGATACCCAGCTTTGCTTACCCTCTTGTCCCAGGACTCGCCCTGGGTAGGTCTCTAAGGAGCATGGATAGGGTTTTGGGGCTGAGGCATCCCCAAGCAGGGTATCAGGTAGATAACTCCATGGCAGGACCCCGTGTCACCCAGCAGCACGTGAAGGGGAACGCAGAACCACAGTACCACAGTCTCTGTCCTTCCATTTTTCTATTCTAAAATCCTCCCACGTTTTTCCACTGCAGGAACTTCACTTTGGAGCTGACATGCTGCAGGGGAGTGAGCTTTGCTAATCTGTCAGCGTATTGTTTCATTGTGGTGAGTGTGAACAGAAAGGGATGCTTGAGGATTGCTGTCTGGATGCTGTGCGACTGAGAGTTAACAGGGAGCTGCTTGGAGAAGAGTTTTTGGCTGGGCTGTGAAAATGCATGTTTATGCAAACTGATACGAATGGTGCAAGAAAAATCAGAGGTGCTCTTTTGAAACTGTAGCCCTCCAATGGGGTCATGATATCCCTATGCTCAATAATCCTGTGGGGTATTTTTCACTTTTCCATTTCCACAATAGATTTAACACACATTTTTTTTTGCAATTATTGTTTCTCATGCAAAGTCTTTATCTTAATTTGCCCAAACACCAGCCATTTGTTTCCAATTATTTGGATAAGAAGCAGAATGGTGTTTTCTGAGAACGTATAATAACTTTTTACCCTTCTGAAACCAATGAGGTTTGACTGTGGACTGTTTGAACAATATTTTATTATTTCAGTGCATTGGTACTGAGTCACTTTTCTAACAGCCTGTATCAGTCACGCTTACAAGAAACACTTCCACAACCAATTGCTAAACTTATTGCTCAGGAAAGAGTTCTTTAAGTCACAGTGCTACTTTCAAGTCTGTTTCATGTTCTCTCTCAGGTTTGGCATGGCTAAATTCAGATATGCACTTAGGAGAATGTTGATGTGAATAAAAAGTGGAAGAGTGGATTCCTAATCCTTAGCATGCTCCAAAAACATAACCCGTCTATTTTGGAGTTTTCTGCAGGTTTTGTTGTTTGACCACGAAGTTTAGACTTGCAGGAGGGATCTTGAGGGACATCAGCCTGAGATCAAGCAGTGCAACAAAACATTTTGTGTGTGTTTGTTACTCTGTTTTTAACAGTCTTCAAGGGGCTTTACGATTCCACAGATCTTGTACCTGTTATAAATGAGCTGTCTCCACTGTCTTCCAGTATCAGCTTCAATGTCTTCAGTAACATCAGCTTCCACACTGGCTTCAGTAAGACACCACCTGCCTAAATGCCTGTCTCATCACTTTAATCATTAGTCTCCTTTCTGACATGTTATTAGCCTTATTAAATCTCTGACTTCTAAAGGTGATCATCTGAGACTTGTTTTCCTTTGAACTGATATAAAACCACTTTGAAGAGTATCTTTGGGTGCAAGGCATTAAGTAAATAAATTTCATGTAATTGTTTAATTTTAGTGGTTAAATAAATGTGCCTGCACATTCTAGAAAGCTTTTATGATTGAGTAGAATGGAAGCTGGAGTAGACTGCAAGCTGAGAAAAATGTTTTATAGGATACTTCTGCCTGACCACCTCCTTTCCATTGTTTCTACATGCCAACAGGTCTCAGACCATCTGAAAAGTCAAATGCAATTTCACACATGCAGCAATGTAATAGCAAGATTGGATGTACTTATGCAGGTACACTTATTCCACTCTAACGTATTCCACATACTCTAACATAGAGACAAAAATCAAAACATCCTCAAGGTGCAGGCAGCAGTTGTTACATTATGCCAAAACAGCAATATTATGGTTCTGACCAAAGATAAGTAAAAGTCTCACCCTGCTGGAAATAATTTGAGATTGTGTTTTACATCTTCTTTCCTTTTTTTATCTTTCTTTTTCTTCTTTTTTTTTTGCATGACTTAGATGAACACATGGAAGGTAACAAAGAGAATTTACCTTTTCTAACTCATTGTCCCCAAGATTTTCTTACACCATATGATGCCTTCCCCGTGTAACCATAAATAAACCTTTGGCACTTTAGCATCCTATTGTTTTTCCTTCATACTGCTGCTGTCAACATCTGCATGCCAAGAACAGCAGTAACCAAGATACGGACAGTCAGTCTCTCCCCACAGCTGGGTTTTCTTTTCACATTGCTGTTGTTATCAGACCACTCCTCCCTCTCTAGAGTACAGCCCTACAATTTTCCTGGCCTTAGTAGCTGTTGCTTCTTGATAATCCTTTACTTATTTTTTTTCTCTTAAAATTCACCTCATTTCATATAGCCATCTCTCATACTAAATTCCTGTTCCACTTTGTCATAATTTATGTATTTACATCCCTGTATTTTTAAAAAATTATTTCCAGAATTTTTTGTCTGTTTTCATAAGTCATTTGGTTTCCTTACTTGTATCTGAGAACTCTCTCCTAGCTTATCCAGACCCTGGACATGAGGCCAGTTCCAGGACAATTCTAGGACATCCCCATCTAATCCCTACACCAGGGCACTACATTGCTTCAAATCTAACTTGCCATCCCTGTCATTTTGAGTGTATGCTATCCCAAAATGTTGCAACAATATTCCTGAGCAACCTGAACTAACTCTGAAGCTAGCCTTGCTTTAAGTAAGAGGTTAGACTACAGAGATCTCCACAGGTCCCTTCCAAACTAAGTATCCGTCATATTACAATATGGACAGTCAGAGAAAAGGGACTCCAATTGAACAGTACATGTGTCTAAAGCATACCAATTTTGGACAAGTCAAATAATGTATTTATTCATTGCTTTCAGAGTTCATTGGGGAAAAAAAAAAAATCTATTTAAGGTATGAACTTGTGTGGAGCTATTTACAACATAACAGCATAGATCATTTACTAAATAAAGAAACAGTCATCATGCTCTTTTCAGTTTTGAAGCAGTGCTGTGATTGTGAGATAGATGATATACAATGCTGGGAACTCCTGAAACCAATTATGGTAGACAATTTTAACACTGCATCCTCAGATATGCCTAATTTGCTCTTACTGCTGTAACTAATGAGGTAGATAAGAAAATAATGTCCATATGCATATGTGAACATATGTCTTTATTTAGTAGCAATAGCAGAAATCATGATACTGGAAAATAAAATAAAAGACATACCTGATAACAATGATGCCATGAAGAGCACAAAAGTGTGAAACACCTCTTTTCTAGGCAGTAGGAAGAGTCCAGGACAAGACAGTGCAAAACTCTAAGCAACAAGAGGGTTAACGTAGGAAAAAAAAATCTCTGGTAAATGCTGGTGGTTCCCTGTGTCCAACCAACAGTGGCAGTCCATCACCGGCCTGTCTTTGGTTTTATTTTAAATGCAATTGAGGATAACTGTAAGTGTCTGCTGAAATTCTACACCATCCAGCTACTCCAGCTACCTATTTTCCCTCCCTCCCTTGCATTGTGTCTCCATGCAATTGCAAAGTGAGCTGTTTCAATGAGATGACCCACTGGAAAATGTTTCATCATGGTAATATAAAAGATAGTTATTTTGGATGTATTTGTTTTCCATCAGGTCAGGTCTGTTGGAGTTGAACGTACAGCAGTATGTTTTCTGGACCCAGTACAATGCGGGGGGAGTATGAGTGCATGGAGAGGTAGACGTGCCCTTTTGGCAAGATGAAGTTTCCGCATCACAATGTGAGATGGGACTGCTGGTGCAAAATGAGTTAACATCAACTGCGAGTTAAAACCATAAATATGTCATGTTGGTAACAATGAGTGTTTAGACTCTATACTATAATGGATATTTGTCAAACTTAAATTTAAAAGCAGAATTTTTGCTCTTTTTCTGTCATCCAGCCCTTTCTAGTTTTTCCTGTACTGCTGTTGTACTGTCTGAACCTTGTGTCCACTAAAGTGTTGGGATACTTACATTATTCAGAGCATGATAACTCCCTAAACACCTTTTAGAATCAGCATGAGCACTGAACTCATGCCAGGTAACTGTTTTATTGCATCTCTTCCACTGGCCTTTCCTCAGGACCTTTCTTATGTCTTGTTTTTCCACACCTGTCTTGTTATGTCTATGATCAGAATTTGTCTTTAATTTCCACTCCCAAATAGATCGTGTTCTCTTACCTTTTTTAGAAAGGCCTGTTCAGAGGCAGATGGTATCTACAAAGGAAGGAATTGCATCCTCAATTTCATGTGGCATGTCCTAACACCTCTGCTTTCCTGTCTTTTATCAGCTGGCAGGTGAGGCGTGTAAAACCACCGTTGCAGAATGAGGGATTGGTACCTGCAGTCATGTGCCCCAACCCCTTGTTTTACCTTTGGTGGAAGGAGAACATAGATAGGGAATTTATTTATTCCCACTGGTTTTCCTCTGTTCTTTCTGCCCACTCTTGCAAGACCACTGTGCACTGTACGGATGTCAGCTGAGTTGTTGCTGAACATAACACATCACAGGTTTTATGGGCTGTGCTCCATTTCACAGTGGTGGAGAACATGGAAAACCAGGGCTATTTATACTTCCTTGTCCTCCGCCAAGAGACTTGCTTTACAAGCATGTGGGTTTGCTGGGAAGAGTAAACTAGTTTTTGGAAGTTCTTTGCACTGTGAAATCTCTCATCTACTGCAAACTCCACCACCTCCGTGTGCATAGGTCCGGGTCTTGAGTGTGGACGATCACTTAAGTGCCTCATAAACCTACCTAGAATTTTTCATCTTGAGTTTTATATGGGATGCATTAAAAAGAGTTTTGCATGAGTGAGGCTCATTTATACAAGTCTTCCATGCTTTATTGAAGTGCTTCGTTGTTGAAATAATAGAGCACTGTGGAAGAGAAAAAAAGGCAAAAATTACAGCCTTGATTTAACCATAAAGACCACAGACATTAGGCATTGCCTAAAACTACCCATGTACATCTGATGGCTTACACAGATAATTACAAGGTATTCTGGCAGAGCAAGTACTAATTCTTTACCACTGAATTCCTCAACTAGGAATTACCCAGAACAGAAATTAGTTCTCTGTGTACCTTTGGTGAGCAGATGTTTGGCTATTCTTCAGCAAGGAGATCTTGACAGTTTTAAGTATAGGGCTGGCTGACACTTAGCTCTCTAATTACCTCTTAAATGAGCTTGATCCTGTCTGAATTTCAGATATATAACACAGCATAAACTACAGAAATGGCAGGACTGTGAGCAAAAAGGTGTTTTTTTTTTCTCTTGAGAATTTCTCCCATTGCCACCTTTGCAATAAGCTTGAAGATCCAGCTAGATGCACTTAGCTAACTGGGAGAAACGACATTTTTAATACTCAAGTTTTCATCCATTTTGAAAGAGTTCCTCTCTGGACTTGTATTTAGAAAGCTCAAAAAAAGCGTCATGTTTGCAGTGAAGGATGTAATTATACCACGTTGCCATTGAAAAAAAGTGACTCTTGGTATTCTTTTATTTAATAATATACACAGAATATGAATTAAATTTGCTAAAATGACTCATTTTTGAGAATGGATAGAAAGCATAAACATGACAGAAGAGTGATTTCATAGAGCAAGTCTGCATGTTTCCTCCAACGGTATTATTTTTGGTGGTGAAGAAAAAAGTTATTGCTTTCTTTCACTGACATAAAATCTTCCATGAAAATGAAGAGTAAATATTTTTCTGCCCACAAGCAGGGATAGTTACCCAATCGGTGAAAGTTTCTTTCAGTGATGTTGAGTACTTTCTGAGGGGGTGAATTTTTTTTTCTACAACAAAGGAAACATCAAAGCTTCATCTTAAATGTAGGTGAAAGTCTACCTCTTAGAGAAGATAGAGAGTGTAGTAATGTACAGTATCCCTAGTGCATCTCAGTTCCAGGCAAGGACGTACAATGCTATATTTGCATCTGTGTCTAAGTGGAATTTGTATCATTGCCCATAGGAAAAAAAAAAGAAACTGGAGGGAACTTACCTTCATACCTCGTTCTACACTTTTTCTGGCTAATCTACAGCAGCTCATTTAATTTTGTCTCTTATCTCCTAGCTATGCAATGAGGTGACACTTAATGTACAATGCCCTTGGTGAAGGAGGTATAAATGCACTTAAAATACAGAGATCCTCAAATACTGTGCTCATTAGACTACTCAAATGACAGAAAACTAGTGTGGAGCAGAAGGCTTGCTTTGAAAGAATCCTAAAACAATTTTGGATCTAATGAAAAAAAAAAAAAACAGTAACATTTTCTTTTAAGCTGCTAGGAGGATGTGCCAGATCACAGTGATTAATTTACTCACACACACCTATGATGGAATGCAGATGTACTCTTAGCCTGATAAAATTTGCATAGCTTTGATCAGATTTGATGGCCATTTAAATAGCATGACCTGAAATTTTCTTTTGGAGTGACCATGCTTGAATGGATAAGTCTGTCCTACAAACAGGTGAGTATAATGTCCTTACACTGGCTAGAGGCAAAACGCCTTTCAGAAGAGCTCTGCTTTCCTTGAGTGCGGTTGATTGGACCTGGAGAAATGGCAAGAGTACTTTCCAGCACAGACCTGCTAACAGCTCTTCCCATTGGAAGCCTGCCCAAGGAGGCAGAGATACTGAGTGCTTTACATCTGCACCAGGAGAGAGCTGTAGCTTTATTTGGGTTAGAGTAGGAAGATGTGTTGGACCGTCATCCTCTAGCTCTGTTAAAATGTGTGATATTGATGCGGAATGAATGCATAGAGAGAAACTTTGCAGCAAAGTATTCTTCCAGAAGATCTATGCTTCAGAGCAGTCCTGCAAAGGGAAGGACTCAGCATATGCCTTATGCCTGTGAGAGGAGTTTTGCATTTTGTGGTCATCTGTCTCTCTGTGGCACCACCCAAGCACATAGCATGCTGCTGCCGCAGCACATACTTCATTTGTGTGTGTCAGAATAGGGGAGATGGTGTGTTCTTGTGAGTGCCTGTTTGATGCCATCTCCTGCAATGCCATCGCAGAGACAAGCAATACGTTTCTTGCCAAGGTGACCTGAGGCTGGACCAGCCTAACACACTGACCTGGGCACTGACATGCAAGAATGTTTCTTGTGCTCCTGACTGCTCCAGGAAGAAGCAGAAGCTAATACCCAGAACTTCACTGGATTATTTCAGTTATTGGAAAGTCAGTAGCAAAAATTTCCAAAGAAGAACTGAAGGAATCTGCAAATAAATCTGCCATTATTATACAGATAATCAGGCATTTGTTTCATATAAATATTATATATTTATATACACCTAAACACATGCACACATACATCAACATAAGTTATTATGTGTACAAAAACCATACACTAAATTATACGTGAACATTGACAAAGAGTTCAGAATGCATCATAATGGAAGTGTGCTTCTTGTAATCCAAACATTGAATTGTATTTAACAATATTTTATGCCAACCACACATACAAAATCTGAGAGAGGACAGAAATGCAATGACAGGTTCAGTTTACAAAACTGGCCAGCTTTGCAAAAGACAGTATTGCAAGCACTAATAAATGAAAAAAAATCATAGACGCAGTAATTATGCAGCAGCTTTGCTATAGCAGAGACATATATACATCCTGGGCTGCATCAAGAGGAGCATGGCCAGCAGGTCGAGGGAGGTGATTCTCCCCCTCTACTCTGCCCTGGTGAGACCCCACCTGGAATACTGTGTCCAGCTCTGGACACACCAACATAAGAAGGACATGGACCTGTTAGAGGGAATCGAGAGGAGGGTCAGAGGGCTGGAGCATCTCTCCTATGAGCACAGGCTGAGAGAGTTGGGGCTGTTCAGCCTGGAGAAGAGGAGGCTCCAGGGAGACCTTACAGTGGTCTTTCGGTACCTAAAGGGGGCCTACGGGAAAGATGGGGAGAGACTCTTCTGTAGGGCCTGTTGTGATAGGACCAGGGGTAAGGGTTTTAAAATAGAGGGAGGTAGATTTAGATTAGGTATTAGGAAAATTTTTTTACAATGAGGGTGGTAGAACACTGGCACAGGTTGCCCAGAGAGGTGGTGGAGGCCCCATCCCTGGAAACGTTCAAGGCCAGGTTGGATGAGGCTCTGAGCAACCTGATCTGGTTGGAGATGTCCCTGCTCCTTGCAGGGGGGTTGGACTAGATGACCTTTGAAGGTCCCTTCCAACCCTAACCGTTCTATGATTCTATGATTCTACAATTCTATAGTATCTTTTTTGAAATAAGTAGGGTGTTTTTCTGTAGCAGGGTGCATAATGTATTAACTTAGATGCTTGTTTCCTGAACATATTTGAGAATATTTACTTGTGCTTCTGTATGTTCATTTTAGAAGCATCATCTCTGCCTCAGGTTGTAGTCAACTCATGGTGGTCTGAAGAAGAAGGAAAGCAGCTTGTAATTCACAGCTGCAATAGCTTAGAGGGCTCCTGTGGAATCACAGACCTGTTAGTGCTCTACAGATGGAGGTATAGTTTGCAGTCAGTTTCCCCCTAAAATTCAATCATGCTCTCCTTTGCTATACTTTTAGGGCCTTTTGGAGATAATTTTTATTTAAATTATAAGGCAAATAAGGGCCCACATAGTGTGTTCTTCTACCTAACTCAGATCACAGCTCTTTACCTAATAATTTCTGCACCAGAATCATAACCTTTATTTGTGCTGCAGCATCTCTCTGGGAGAGACAATCTTGATTCCAAAATGTCAAATGATATGCAATTATTTGCTGAGCCCTATCATGAGTATGATATGAATTGTGAAATGAACCCTGCTCTTTTAAGTAGGGAACTTGGCATATCTAGCATCAGCTGAACATATTGTAACGATCTATTTCTGTATCTGAAAAGTCCAAGGGAAACAACTGGATTGATCAATCTAGCACATGAGAATTGCAGAAACAGACTGTGCACAAGATGCTATTTTTTGCTGCCAGTTCCAAGGTCCTAGAAACAGTTGCATGTATAAACACGTCTGCTTGTCATAGATCACTCCTGTGTAATGAGGCAAGCAGCACATGGTGCTGTAGAAATCTAAAATGTGCCAAGATGAAGGAAGCGGCACCAACGCACAAGCACAAAACTAGTCATGCGGAAGATTACCAAACAATATTAACTGGAACTTTAAATATGAACACTTTTTATTTAAAAAAAAAATTCTGTTTACTTCATTGTAGCCGTTTGCTACTTTATGAACACAAATTTATCTCAATTACAGTGAATGCTGACGACAGAAGTAATTCCGAAGGGCAGGCTCTTTATACTGTTACCACACTAACATGGTGCCACACACAGAACAAGGCAATTCCTATCACAGGTAGAATTAGCAAAATTGGTAATAGTAATAATAATGATTACGATCATGATCCAATCAAAACAGGCAAGTTTTGTAAACTTTCTTGCTCTGTTTTTGAGATAAATCCAGGTGATGTCTCATACCAGAAGATGTAATACTTTCCTGTTCCACAAACAATTCATAAGCATGCTAAAGAAGAAACCAACACAGATGTTCTTTTTTATTTGGAGGAACAGACAGCTTGCAGCATAAAATTTGGGCCCATCTTCTCAGAAAGACAAATAAAATGAGAAAAACCTCACTACCATCCTTTCTCCTTCCAAGCACTCAAGTTCCTCTTTCCTTCTGAATTCACTTGTCCTTCTGAAATCTTTTTTTCCTATTTCTGCCACTCTGTTATTTCAAACTTGAACTCTTTCTGTCCAAACATCCCATTTCCCTACCTCTAGCCAAGAAAGAGTTGCTACTGAGTGTGCTCTTCCTCCAGCCAGAGCCCACTACAGGCTTCCCTTGCCATGTTCCCATGCAGGTGGGACATCCCACAGCAAAGGCATCACATTGCCCTGGGCCTCTGTTGGCCTCAGGCTGCTTGCTGCTCACTTCATAAGACCAAAATGACATAAAACTGTCCACATTTTCTTAAGTGTTTCTAGAGGAATGACCTACTTGTCTGTAGTGTACTTTCAGTCACTGAAATTTAAATTATGTCTTAAAGGTTTTTTCCTCTTGCGGTATCTATCCTATATTCAGTGAAAAGATAATTCAGGGGTCTGAATATATAACCTTTCGGATAATCTTGAATGTTTGAATAGCATTTTATTTTACAACTGATTTTTGAAGAGCTGGTCATCCTCAGCAGATTGTTGCCTAAGTCAATGATGTCAAGTAGCTATGGTGACTCAGAGGAAACCAAAATATGCAAAACATGGTGTTTCCAAAGAGACTCCAGTACATAACATCAGGGATCTTTGTCTTCACTCCCTTCTAAACTCCTGCAGATTTACAAGTTGTGTAGATTTGAAAGGTGTTTCCCAGAGCGAAAGTTTCACATTTGCCTCTGTGCTGGCAAAGGTGGATGATCTCCCAAAATTGTCCGACGACTTTGCAGCCAAGAATCATGTACATATGCATGTGCAAAAGGCTGCAAGATTGCTGCATGTGTTTCATGTCTTAGGGCTTAGCATTTCTATAGCTTTATCATTTCTAAGCTCTGTACAACTATTTTCTAAGCATTAAATAATCAATCCAGATCCGAGCAGGGCTGAGGTTTTTTTCATCTGTAGTCTTTAAACATGCACTTATTTCTCTTAAGATCAGTAGCATAAGTTTTAGTTAAGACTGGACATTTTAGACCTATTTCATGACAGGGCATTATACATTAGGAAGACAGAGAAAAGCCGTTACGTGGATTTTTATTACTCTGTAGGTACAGGCTCAGGGAGTTGTACTTTCTCGATGCAGGCTTGGTGAAGATGATTCCTCTTTCAACAGTGACCCCTTCTGGTGCACACGAGGAGATTGCCCATGCTGCACACACCGTACTGAAACTGTCATTTCTAATATGAAATACTTTGCTTATAAAAATTATTACATTTCAGTCGTGATCTGAGGCACATAAGTGGAAAAAAGCAGTCTGCCATAAAGGCCTAGCTTCCTTCCTGACCTTGCTGTATTAAGACATCCCCGAGTACTCTTAATTTTTTAAACACTAAATGTCATTTAACCAAGATCAATGTCTCTTAGCAGAGCTGAGTTGCTTAGAGAATATGAATCGATGTTCAGTCTTGTGCTGTGCTGGCTTTGTTTAGCGGGGGGCTATGGCGGCAGCTTCTGCAAGAAGATGCTGGACGTTTCCCCTTTGTCTGGTGGATTTGGCCTGGTCCAGGGCAGACCTAGTGCTGGCCAGGGCTGAGCCAATTGGTGACAGTGATAACGCCTCTGTGATAATGTATTTAAGAAGGGAACAAAAATTAAAAAAAAAAAGGAGTGAAGAAGCAGAAGTGGGGGCAGAGAGGGGGAGGCACGAACCCTGTGGGCCTTGCAGCCCTCACCCTCTGACCTCCCGCCGGGCGGCCGACTGGGCCCAACTCAGCCCGGCCTGGCTGCAAGAAGTGGAGAGGAGATGAGATGTGAAGAGACCCTGAGAGGCGTCTGCCTGAGCCAGTTGTGAAGAATTTCTTGTGAGAGGAACGGCTGCAGACACCAAGGTCAGTGAAGAAGGAGGGGAGCAGTGATGCTGCTCCCGGCAGAGATTCCCCCGCAGCCCGTGGTGCAGCCCATGGTGAGGCCGGCTGTGCCCCTGCAGCCCATGGAGGCCCACGGAGGGGCAGAGATCCACCTGCAGCCCAGGGAGGACCCCACGCTGGGGCAGGCAGATGCCTGAAGGAGGCTGTAGCCTGTGGGTGGAGGGCCCACACTGGGGCAGTCGTTCTGGAGGGACTGCACCTCGTGGAAAAACGACCCACACCGGAGCAGAGGAGGAATGTGAGGAATTCTTCCGCAGAGGAGGAGTGAGCAGCAGAAAACAATGTGTGATGCACTGCCCACAACCCATTCCCTATTCCCACTGTGCTGCTCGGGCCAAAAAGAGGTGGAGATAATTTGGAACAAAGTTAAGCCTGGGAAGAGACAATGGTTAGGGGGGAAGTTGTTGTGGTTTTTTTCTCTCTCTCATTATCCTCCTTTGATTTTATTATTAATAAATTGAAATAATTTTCCCCAAGTTGACCGTGTTTTGCCCGTAACGGTAACTTGAAATTATCTCTCCCTGTCTTTATCTCAAACCTTGAGCCTTTGTGTTGTATTATCTTTCCCCCATTCCCTCACAGGGTGGGGGGAGCGAGTGAGGGACTGTAGCTTGGTCCCAAGTGTGAGTAAAGTATGACATGTGCTAAACATAGAAAAGACTGTAGGTCTTGGGCAATAATACCTGTCAAACAACTCATTATTTTCTTTCTGACAGTGAAATACTGACATTTCCATTCTTGTGAATCTGTTCCTCCCATCCTCGCTTTCACTTCTTTCTTTCTGAATTAAGAGTCTTAATGCCATTTAAAAGTTTAATGAATCCTTTCAAGACCATTTGATTGTAATGATCTGTGTTGTAGAGCTTTCATTCTCTAAGACAGTCTTCATTAATTTATCGGCAGGGTCCTGTACTTTTTAAGCAGAGGATTTATAATTCAAGTACTGCAATGAAGTTCCAAATAAACATAATATACAACATAGCCAGAAATTAAAATCCAGAGTAGATTTGCTGTTGCTTTTCATTTTTGCAGGCTGCTCGCTTGTCTTCTAGGCATGCCACCATTTCATTTCATTCGATAAGCCTTTGAAATTTGTACCTTTCCAGATGAAAAATTTGTTGTTTCTTCTGGAGTGGCATGAGACATTCTGTCACATTCCTCTGCAAACTGACAACGCTTCTTCATCAGTACAGCTTTGCTTCCTCAGTGCTGTTCCAGCATTTGGTTCCACTTTTTGCTAGTTTGAGTGGTGTTTTTTTGGCAAGGGGTGGAGAGGCTGATCTAATTAGATGTAGTTCCAGTGGGAACACTTTATAGTTTGTGATATTGCAGAGCGTCTTTTTCTACTACACACTGCAATACACTTGTAAAACCATAAAGCCTAGCAGGAACTCCAATCAATTTAGTTCTTCCCTTGCTCTGAAGCAAAATCAACACCACCATGGTCACTCCAGCCAGGTTCATATCCAACCTGTTCCCGCAGACCCCAAGGGCAGACTCCACACCTTCCCAGCGTGCTTTCTTCTGGGGCTTGGATAACGTCAGAAACTACTTCTGATGCCTAAGCAGATTCTCCCTTACGGCTATTTAATGCTACCATCCTGTTGGCCTGCCCTTCATAAATGCAGAGAACAGGTATTTCTGTGATAATACCTACCTTTAAGTGACTTGGGTTCAAACCTCATCTGCCGGTAGTCTTCTCGTAGTCATCACTGCAACGGAGGCTCAGTCTCTGGGGGAGACTATTACAATATCTCTGGTTGGGAGACAGAGAACCAGCCAAGAGAGCACAACATGGACACAGTGAGCACCTCATTGAAGGGATGGCTGGAGCTGCTGTCTCCTGTCAGCTAAGGTGGTTTAGTCATTACAGAAAGAGCTGCAATAGTCATGAAATATGAATATTTGTCACTGTCCTTGAACTCCACTCCTTTCATATTTCTGTCTCTGCCTCTCCTGAGTTGCTGTGGCAAGCCAGTGAGACAGTGCAAGTTTTCCTGCTTGCTTTTTTTTCACCTTTCCTGCTGTGAATGTCAGATCCTGTCTCTGAGGTCTAGAGGGTTACTCCTCTGTGAAAGCTACAGGCAAAGGCTACAAGAACAGCCAAATGTTTTCAGCAGGAGCTGTAAGGTATGGCTGCTTTGTGGGAGGCCAGGACAATCAAGGAGACAGTGACCAGTGAGCACATCCCGGATGGGTGGATCTTTAAATTGAGGCTAGGGAGGAAGATGGTAACGGGGAACATTCTGAAAGACCCTCAACAGAAGGCTCATGACTGAGCCCAAGATGGGAAAGGAGAATTGGGAAAGTATGATTTGGCCAGAATAGCTTGAAATTATGCTCCTTGAGACAGGTGATGGGACTGGACAGGACAGATGAGAAAGGAAGAGCTCTTGATAGTCCTCTCCCAAACCCACCAGACAAAGTATGTAAACTGTTCAGGACCCCATTAAGAGCAACTGGTCTGAAGTTAGTGGGAAACAAAATTTCCTCTTTTCTTGCAGTTTTACTGGTATCAGGATGGTTGCTTATTTGTTAAATTCACTGTCAAAGAGAGGGTATGAATATGGAAATGACTTGTTCCCTGTTTCTCAGCTACTGCAGGATTAGCTTTTCCCCAGAGTCCTTCAGGACCTAATGCCTCTGCTGGAAAAGAGGAAGAGAGGCACTTCCTGAAGATCCTGTTAAGAACATCCACATGCTGCCAAAGGCTATTACATGGCTTACCCACGCACGATAGACCCACACGGGCTCTTTACCATCCACTGAAGTTTATTTCATGACAAAAGGCATGTGGAATGGTACATGTTTGAAATAGCGGGAAACTCTCCTGATGTGTATTCATTTTAATATCATTAGGCGATGTACTGCTGCCACAACTTTCCCAAATGGTGAAATGCTGAGGTTTGAAAAGAATGCCAGTGCTTGTTGGAACATTATTGATGATGCTTATAGTATCTTCAGAGCACCAAGGGCTCTGTTTTAAAGTGGGATTTCTTATTTTTGAAGTTCACTGACTTCTAGGTTTAGGATCTCATTCTTTTTTTTCCTCTGTTTTCCTTAGAAAAAGCAGTCGAATGCTTTATTTAAAAACAAACAAACAAACAAACAAAACGCCCAGAAAAACAGTTTGAATACAGTCAAAAGTTTGAAACAGACAAAAACTACAAACTGGATATGATTTGTAATTGTAATAATTTGTGAGGTAGGGTTATTGCTAACTATATGAAGATTTCCTTGTTCTGTTTGCCTCTCAAAGTCATTGCATTAGACTGTGGAGCATAAAAACTTTTAATGGAAATTCTCTAGAGAACAACCGCTGCCAGATAATTTTGTACTACAGCATTCTCACCAGCCAAATGCAAAAAGGAGTGAACTCAATCATACCAATTTGGCTCCAGACTTAGCTTTCCAAATCCTATTATTCAGGTTCTTTAACTCTGACAGTGAATAGTTTTTTATCAAAACCAAACAAAAATGATACATAAATTAAAGACATAATAGCATTAATAATGTACAGGAGTTTTTTTTTCCACTGTTACACTTCAGTGTACTGATCCTGCAGTGTGACATAGGTACCCAGATGAGTACAACATTTGGCAGCTTAAGGTGAACAGTAAACATGATAAAATGCTTCTTAAAACTACAGTCCCCAAAACTTCCAGTGTCCAGTTCCATGAACAGTCAGCCAAATGAGAGGTGAAACACAGGTGACATGATAAAAACATGTTTTAGCAGCACTCTGTCACTCTTTCCTGTACAAAGTAAGCACTGAAATTGTTATGCAGTGAACAGATTCATAGGTGTTTCCACTCAAAAGAACCCCTCCAAGGGAGACTCAGGTTTAAGACACTACAAGTTGAGATCTTTCTCCTCTTTTTTGGGTTTTTGCTCTGATTATCAGGTGTATTATACTTCTTGCTCTTTGATACCTTTTTCTGCGTCAGTCTGCAGCAGAACATAGTGAACCTGTCAAGAATCCTTCTAGCTGACTGATCAGTCAATGGCAACCAGCAATTTCACAAATGAAGCTGTTTAATCAAGGTATCTAAGGTGAAGAAGGTACTCAGGGAGCTTTGCAGGAAAGGGAGACTAACTTGTCATAGCTTCTTATGCTATTCGCAAGTTCGTAAGAGCAGAGTAACTCGGGTCAAGGAGGGAAATCATTGAACAAGAAATAAGTCACTGAAGGGCTTTGCTGAATCAGGTTTTAAGTGTGTACTCGGATGCAGTGGGAATTGTGCATCAGCTGAAGTTTGGGCAGAATTGAAATCTTTTCAAAATTTATCTTAACCAATATCCTGAAAAAGGGTAATCTGCTGATTTAGTGCTTACGGCCCTCGTCCGCAAACTGCCATGTTCCCTACACTCTCACATGAATACCTTCATAGATGTTTATAAGCATTTGGGGTGGGTTTTTTTCCCCCAACAAAGGGTGTCTGGCAAAGTTACTAATTTCATTACCCTCTCTTAATAATATAGTTGTCAGTGCTGTTGCAAGATTGCATGTTTCTTTCTTATAACCCTTATGCAGTCTTCTGAATGTTCTCCAGCCAGAACAGCCCTCTCTTCTTGCACCTGCTTGACATTAGCACTCCAGAGTGCACAAAGGCATGGGTCCCTGCGACACTGCATCTGCACCCTGACGCTGCTCCACTGAATCTTGTCAGCCCCCGTCGCCTTGTACAGCTTGGCAGAGGTCACAATAAGAACCAATACCCATACTTTGGAGATGACCTTGGATTTAATTGGATGCATAGATAAGACTGAACCCACCTGCCTGCCTGTATAAAACCAAAAACTTTGGATAGGACTATGCCAAAACTTGTAAAGGGGCACCATGCTGCTCTTTGACAAACACCATCTGTCACATAGAGCCCTTTAGAGAAGAAATATGTTCCTTTCAAAAAGTCTGAAAGACGGTTATCAAATCCAGCACTTCAGAAGTGATAGCTTTCTTGCATTATTTGGCCATGCATTTTCATGTGCATAGCTCTCCCTTGCACTTCTTCCATTTGTATTAACCCCTTCTGAGCTCAGTGACGGAGAGCTAACTTTATGCAAGATGATTGAAAAAGCTCAGCTTCTTTTGAGCAGAAAAAAAAAAAGGGGCTTCAAGCAAGGATGTGATTCTCTCTGAATGGAGCAAACACTGGGGAAGAATAAGGACTACTTAAGCTAATGGATGGTGGTGCGAGCTACTATGGCAGTCTGCAGACTTCTGGAAAAACATCCCTATAGATCTTCATACTCCCTTCACTTATGGAAAGATTTCATTGTCAGCACGGGGTTAGAAATCTTCCTTACTCCTTTTATGTCTCTCTCAAATTGAAGATTTCAGTCCTCCATGCAGTTTTGTAGTAGGTGGCCAATGCAGAAAATGGAACAACTGTGGAATTAAGAAAGCGATTAAACCAAGTGTCCTGGTACTTAAGTCATTCTATGAATTAGATGTGAAGATATTTTTCACCCATGAAACTTTGTGACACATTTGTGACACCAGTGCCTATGAACCTACTGCCGTCCTGACCCTGGGAAGCCATACTGACCCTGTGCTTCATACCAAAATCTTTGTACCAGAGAGAGCTACAGGCTGCACAGCCCAGAGGGAAGTGAACTCCAGAATAACTCACAGGCAGAAGACAACAGCTGCTTGTGGTGGCTGCCGTCACTCTGCAGCAGTACAGGACAGAGCTGGTCACACAGAGACTCTGAGGTAAGCTGGGTGGTGGCCGCAGTGGCCCCGATTGTCCACCTTGCCCTGGTGGCCAGGGCTGAAGGTTCCTCAGCTGCCCTTCCGCCAGCACAGTTCCCCTTTTGCATGCGATATTCCAGGACAGGCAGCCCATTCGTCCCCAGAAACTTACAGGGTTTAGAAAAGGCTATGCTGCCAATACAACTGCCCATTACCACTATCGTACCAGCCACTCAAAGATCTCCAAGTACTTTTTAAAGTACTCATTCACAGCAGGCTTGCAAGAGAGATAATGCTTCATCAGCAGCTGAACTACTGAGCAGCAACCCTTACAGAAATTATGCCATACACAGTAACTCTGGTTCTGGCTGACTTCTGGTGCCATTGAGTGGTCCTTCAGTCAACAGGGTGGCTTGGCCAGGTCTATACTGAAGCAGAGCCATGAGCAGAGTGGTTTCTAGCTCCCTGCAGGGCTGGTAGCATCGTGCCATGTTCTCTGCTTTCTGTGGCAATGGCAAGGGTGGCTCCTGGGCTCGCCTAGCTCATTATATTATGTATGATAGACAACATTAAGAGCACAAGTATAGATTTACCCACAGATGTACCGTGTGTGTCTCAGAGGAGAAAAATGGCACTCTGCTGCTAAGCAAGAGCAGTAAGTGCTGAAAGAATAAACCACTTCACTGCTAACAAACTTATTGTAACAGTCCTTAAAACAAATCAAATCTACCATCTCCATCAATGTCTGACTAATCATTGGACAAGAACTTGTCTTCTTTTTGTATTGTTTCTCTGCAAACGTCCCCTGTCCTTACTTATTTGCTGATTCTTGCTACAGATGATATAATACTACCTAATTTACATATAGATTAAAAATTACCTTGGAACTTATTTACCCCTTGATGAAGAAATGCAGTGGAACACCATACAGATATATAGATTTGATTAAGCCTGTGTCATATTAAATATTAGAACTTAAAATCTGGGGTTCAGTTTTGCTGGGTCAGTATGACAAACTGGACTTCAGAAAACTGTTGTTTTCATAGCAGTTCAGGTACAAAGTATTGTTCCAGATAATAATAGCCACTGCTCAGCTGTTGCTATTTACTTCAGAGTTCAAAAGTTATTAGGCTTGCTCTGGTTATCAAAAATTACTGTTTGTTCTTGTGCCTCATTGCCTTAGCTTCAGCACATTTTACAAAACTTTCCTGTCTGCATCCCGGCCTCAGACATTGTCAGCCCAATGTGCTTTTAGACCTGGCATCATGGAAATAGCCCTCTCTCTCCCGGTCCATCTCTCAGCTTTGTCTCCTGATGTCAGTTTCTGTATCAGGACACTTCATCTTTGTCCCCAGAGGATGTTAGACACTGACGAGAGCTGCAAAAGCCTTCCACAGCCAGTCTCCCAGTGTAATTTAGTAACAACAGTGAATGCTTTTTGCCAAACATATGCTTAAGTTTGAACACCCAGGTATCACCATGTCTTCAGTAACACATTCTCTGCAGAGCAAACAAGAACTAGAGATGGAAAAATAATATGCAGTGATGTAAATTAATAAAGTCCTCCCATTTTCCTTAGCTTCCTAAGGAAATAATTAAACTTTTCGGTATTAATTTACTGAGGTCTTCATATCTTCTACCATGCATTAAGCTTCTTTATTACAAAATGTTACAGATCTTTTATCATCTCTGACTGCTTGTTTTCAGTTTAACAAGAATAATGCAAGGAACAATTGCTGAGAATGAGACAGGCATACACAGTGTTCTTAAGCTTACTAATTTTCTTTATGCTTCATGTGTTACTGACACTTCATAGGCAGCTGAAATATGTCTTCACTGACCTTTTTTCTGTCCTTTCTCAGAAGAGGATAATGCATATCTTTCCTTTCTGAAGAACCTTGCAAGTGGAGCATGAACTCAGTCTTTGTAAATGCATTTCAGGTACTCAAAACACTGCCAGGATGCTACCAGGCAGCGGCTCTGTCAGAAAGGGGAGACCAAGGCCCTGACTGGGGCACATGGCAGCAACCTCCTTCTAACAAGGGCCAGCCTTGCTGTCCCCAAGCATAGGCATCTGCACTGTTTGCTGGCTGATATTTAATGCCATGAAGAATATGGAGTTACGCTGAATTTTAGTATAAAGGTGGAGTGTAAGTCAGTGGACTTCTAGCCATTTTCACTCCTCTGTAACTTTAGGTCTTGGCTGCAATGCCTAGTGGAAGAAGGGCACTCATTACCTTCACAAAAACAAAAACTCAGGTTAGAGACATTTGCCTGTCTGATTGCACCCCCCTATAGCCATGGCTATCCAACATTCACTTTTTAAATGAAATTACACCTCCTTCACAGCTAGATCAGGTGTAGGACATTGGGTTAAAAAAAATTGGATGAGAAAAGACATATTGCCAACCAAAGTGCTCATTACTGTTTTAAAAAGGAGACACAACTAAAACTTCAGGAAACAGCAGCTTTAATGATTGGTATGTGTTCCTTGACAAGAATGCCTTTTAAGAAGGGCAGATAATGGGTCCTCCAGCATTTGTAAAGAGATAGGTTTAGAGCATCCTTAAACTCCAAGGCATTGATTGCGTCTGTAAGCTTGAAGCTCTTGTGCTGATTCTCACATGGAGCAGTTCACGTCCAACAGCATCATTTGAAACCATAGGACTAAACCAAATAAGGAGAAAGAGGATGTGAAAAGGTACATCAGTATTGTGAAATTATTCTGTAGGGAACTCTCCAAGCTCCCAGAGTGGCTGCACTTAGAGCTCACTCAATACTAATGGGGTGCCTGAAGTAGGTTCACTTTTCTGGGAAGCAGGAGTAATGGCAACACAGCTCCATCCCTTCCTGGCTCTGAAGACAGATGCAGGCAGAGCAGCTCTCACTCACACTGTCCCCCCTACTTCTCAGTAAGCAATAACCTCCTCTCCTGGGTTGTTTTCTCCCCCATCACAGCCTACCCAGACTTCTGAAATACAGCACCATGCTTGCCACCACAGAACAAGAGGCACCACAGCAGAGAGGAGGAGAGAGGTATTAAACACCCTTCATTTAAAAAATAAATGCTGCTTTTTATTGTTATGGTTCACAAACATTGCTGAAAAAAAGTGCAAGTAACTAACACAGAAGACAGGGTGCACAAAAGGGCATCATCGGCTGTACCGCATACATTTTTCTTCCTTCTCTGTAAATGGAAAGTATAATAAAAGAATTGCACCTTGTGCCTTCAACACAGTTCAAATCTTAAATTGTGTCAAAAAGATATGTGCAAGGTCAAATTACTAGTTTCATTAAAATCCTTCCTCAGAATAGCTTCTTTTTTTTAAGTGAATACAGCCTCTTCACTGTTACCCCTTCACTCTTGTATTCACTTTGGCATACATGATTTAATTTATTAAATATCATTAAAATGCATTTAATTTATGCATTTTAAGATGCATTGTGAGAAAGATAAAGGACAGATTCCCTGTAGAAATAACTAATATTTCCTGCAGTAAGTTTTGTCACTTCTCTGATCACTTTGATTTCAAAATAAAGGCCATCAGTTTTAATTTTTTCTAAGCTGCTCTTTTCAAAGATTGCTGTTTCAAAACATCCTCTTACTGTATCTCACACCACTTTATGGTGGTGTTAGTACAGGAAGGCCATATATAAGTAAAGAAACCAAAAAGAAAATGCACAAATATGAATAAAGTAGATCTTAAGTTAGACTTTTTCCTTAAAGAAAACTACAAATGCTTAAGCTGTAACATGATTCCTTGTAGTTACTTCAAAATCCTTGCTGTCCTGAGCTAACTCTGTTTTCAAGAATTTATTATGACCTTATATATCCATTTGATAGCTGGGTGAGGTTTTTTGCCATCTTGATAACCTTGGTATAATTCTGAATATTAGTTTAATCCTCCTACAACCTTTACCCGGACAAAATCCCTCATATTCAGTGTGGCAAACATTCTACCCTTTATTTTTTTTCATTGTAAGTATCAGTTTTCTTCCCAAATGACATGACCATGTCCATACTTATCCTATTGCCACACAGGAAAATAACTTTAATTGGATGTAAGTGTGTGTTCTATGAAAACTATGTGTTCTTAACTGTGTGGGTATGTATGCCTGCGTCTTGGTACATCTCCAGTGCACTCATAACACCGTGTCATCCTGATATTCACAGAGTATTATGCTCCTCTGGCAGGACTCTGACAAGTCTTCTTGGATTCACCTGTGACTGGCCTGTCTTACGTGGGGTGATTTGCCATGCATATTGTCTAACCTTTAGATAATCAATACAAATAATGGTCTTCACCGGAAGGAAGTCAGATGTTTCAAAGGCCTGCAGGACAAAAAAAAACCAACAAAAAAACCATTAGTGGGCTATTTGTGAAAGTAGAGTGGATATTTTGCACCTGGTAGGATGAAAAATACACAAATCTTGAGATGTTGTTTTTCCTTTGTATTTCATGACTGGGTTGCTGCCATTTACAGTTAGGCACATGCCAAATTCAAGAAAAAGGTCAAAGCGGTCAGCGAGCAAACAACTGAAGGAGCTTCTAACTCACAGCCTGTGCGAGCAGTTAAGGAATAAGGATAATAAATAAGGAAGAACAAGCTTTGAATTCACCTGACCTGCTGCTAGACAGGAACAAAAGAAGAAGCGCTCCAATGCTGATCACTTAGAGAGAGACTGACTGGCTGACTTGGGTGTCTACAGACGGAGTACAGTAATCCGGCAGCAATGACATAGCCGCTCTCCAGGCACCACCCTTGCTCTCCGAAACCCTCTGCTTTCCACTTGGGTTATTATTGCCTTCTCCATCCTGAAGCCTCCAACTGACAGTATCATGAGGACTGTACTTGTTTCCCTACCAATGATGCATATTTTGTAGACGAGACAATACAGTGATTTTTTAATTTTAGTGTCCCTGTAACTTTTCCTTAAATGGGTAACATGATTTTTATTTTTTCCCTGAGTAAATCAGGTATTAGTTTATGACACAAAAACTCAGCTTTTTAAAAGCTATGTCTTAAAATCATTCTATTTTATTCCCATCTGTGCAATGACTAAGGGACTTGTCCTACAGACCTGTTTTTCCCCTTTGAGTGAGGGGAGAACGAGAGTTATTGCCACAGCTGCAAGGGCCTTTGAAAGGGAGACTTTAGGTGTAAATTGGGCACTGAACTACTGTTGTCTTGGAAAATGTCTCCCTTAATAACATGCTTTGGCATCTGTTTTAATTTTGGTTGCTGACATAGCAGAAAGGATTTTGTTTCCCTTCATTATTGTTTTCCCTAGGGAGTTTCCGCAAAATATATATAACACTCATATCTTTCTCTTACAGTACCTGTGAGATGGATAATACTAGCAGCTCCTGCATTCTTTCTAGACCTCCAGTCAGCTCTATTAAGAATACCTTTGTTTAGTCTTTGAGAAAACAACATATATTTTTTTTACTGCCATCCTGAGGAACTGGTTATTTCTCTGCATCATGCTGTGATACTGCCTTCAGTCACATACTTCTGGAAAGCGCCCATGTGCTTTTTCTCTGTTATATTAAGACATAAGAAGATTAAAGTTATATATTTCATTTAAGGTGATGTTTAGTTTCAGATGTTCCTGATCCAGAGTGTTTATGCCCAATTAGATACTCAGGAGAGCTTATCATTTAAAGTTCTTTCAACTGGCATCAGAAAAGTAACATTCATTTTTTAGCACAAGCTAAAATTAAAACCTAAGTCACTGCAAGTCATTTGAACTGTGAATCACAGTCTCCATGACTGGAAGTTTCCTTTCTGTAAAGAAGGGATGTGTGTTTCGTAGCTCTATACAAGTCTGCATCAAAAATAGTCTGAGGTATAGGAACAATACTGAACGTTACCAGTATTCAGTACCATGCCTTTGGTCTAAATATATACAAATAAATAAGCCATGCATCCAGATCTTGCCTAAATTAAGCACACAACTGATGCAACAGCATAATAATAGTGTGATCTCAGCTGGCCTTTTATCCACGAAAATAGCAATATCTAAGGATGACTGAGTTGCAATAAATCATAATACGTTTTAAAAAAATACAAAATTGCATCCATATTTCCTTTTTTTTTTTTTTCCCTCTTTAATTCTGGGACATACCTGGCACTCTTTTTCATGTCTGCATAGCTTTTGTGTCCTCTTTCAGATGTCTGTCTTCCTTAAGCATTTCGGTCACACCTAGGGCAGAACATATGAGAACCATGCCATATTTTTCACCCCACTCCCGACCTTGCTTCACAAGACTCCTTTTCAACACCAATAAAACCAGGTTGTGGTCTGAAGGCAGGCAAGAACAACTCCTGGATTCCAGAATAACATTTCGAGAGCATTGCCTTTAATCTCTGCTACCTCCTGTAGAGACTGGCACAAGCACAAGGTCAAATTAGCTTTCCTTATGCCAAAATGGATGGGTGTGTTGCATTACTCCCGTCTTAGAGAAAGACTAAGCTCATTGCAGCTAAAACTGAGATTTGTGACACATAGGAACTGAGAGTGCACTATTAGGACATAACTAACATTAGCTTGCCTTGAACCCAATATAAGCATACCAAAAAGTGTAACCAACAGCAGCCTGTAAGTATCTTGTGCCATTCTGATAGCATCGCCATACACAATGCATGTTACATACGTGTCTGAGCAATGTGGCTATCAACAGGGGAAACAAGTATACACATCACTGCACACAGGAAGCATCCAACCAGGAAAAAGTTGCCAATGGACAAGATAAATACAAAAGGCTGCAGTAGGCAGGACATCCTGCTGCAAACAAATGAAGGATGACTGACAAAACCAGAACCGAAAGCAGCAGAAGAGAAGTAGATGAGTTCCCTCTTTCAGGAGGCCGGTGAAAAGCATATAAACATCAGGCAGAGAGAGGAAGAGGACAGGCCTGTGTGTGATCAGACTTCCTTTGTCAAAGAGCTCTGAAGCCTGATTGTCTCCCCCAGCAGACCAAGGCCAACAAAGACTCATGGCATCAGCTTTGTGGTACCATATGCACTGAGGTGATTTAGGATATCAATGTTAGGGACAAACAGCTTTATGTATGCTGTGAAGATGATTAATATTGTGTAAGTACTGTTAGCACAAAATGAGTTGTTAATGAATTAATTTAATAAAGGCTTTCGAGTTTAAAATTGGCCTGCTTTATCAGTCTGCTAAAAACTCCCATCATAATGATCTCTAGTTCCCTAGATGTAACATATATTTACATGCAAGATAACCCTCTTTTTAGCTTTAATGATTACAAAGTAAAAATGTGAATGATTGATTGATTACCTTTATGGGTGCCAGGGTCCATCTTTGCTGTGAGGGTACTATGTCTGACTCCTACCAGGACATGTGCCTCTTTCTCAGTGAAAAGAGCTAACTAGAGGCAATTCATATGGCACTGTAAGCATCTTAATGATCAGAAAGTGCCAAGCTGATGGAAGCTTCTGCTATAACTACTGCAGGTAAGTAAATATATAACTTTTCAGTGTAATCTAGCTACTGAAATGCTGTTTGTAGGGCATGTCCTTCTCTGGTGTAAATTAGCCAAGCTCCATGGCAGTTCATCAGACCCAGCTGAGATACTGGTCCCGCTCATGAAAACTAATGCTTTGCAATTCAATCACTTCTCAAATACTTGTTAGCAAAATGTACTTGCTGAAAAGTTTAGCAACTAATCTTCTGTCTGTCTGTGTCACTTTTAAGGTATCACTGCTTATGTATCTAGCATGGAATCTCCTGCTAATGTCAACATATGCTCTATGTCATCTTTAATCATCTCTAATTTTGCAAAAGCTTACTCTTTAGCAACCCTACAGTTTCACAGGAGAAGTGTGCACCTTGCTGTCCTTCACTTTACAAAGACATAACTAGAACTTCACCTCCTTCTGTTCACAACTTCAAAGGGAAATAGTAGTAACACCAGTCTTGTGTTTAGTCAGCAGTGCTGCCCATTTGCCCAAAGCATTTGATTTGCATACTCTTTAGATGCTGTCATGGTTTTGTTAGTGAGGGGGGGCCTAAGGTGGTAGCTTCTGTAGGAAACTGCTAGAAGTTGCTCCCCTTTGGTCAGGGGACTCGGCCAGGCCTAGGGCGGACCTGCTGCTGGCCAAGGCCGAGCCGATTGGTAGCAGAATGTTCCGTGATAACGCCTCTGCGATAACGTATTTAAGAAGGGGAAAACAGGAAAAAAAAAGAGAAGAGAAGATGTGAAGAAGCTGAGTGGGGGCAGAGGCGCAGAGGGGGAGGTGCAGGCCTCATGGGCCTTGCAGGCCTCACCCTCTGGCCTCTCGCCAGGCAGCCGACTGGGCCCGACTCGGCCTGGCCTGGCTGCAAGAAGTGGAGAGGAGATGAGAAGTGAATAAGATGTAAAAGATCCTGAGAGACATCTACCAGCCTGTTGTGAGGAACGGCTGCAGACACCAAGATCAGTTCAGAAGGAAGGGGAGGAGTAATGCGGCTCCTGGCCAAGATTCCCCTGCAGCCTGTGGTGACGACCATGGTGGAGCAGGTTGTCCCCCTGCAGCCCATGGAGGTCCACAAAGGAGCAGAGATCCACTTGGAGTCCGTGAAGGACCCCACACCGGGGGAGGTGGATGCCTGAAGGTGGCTGTGGCCCATGGAGGGCCCACTGGGGCAGCCATTCTGGAGGGACTGCACCCCGTGGAAGAGATGACCCATGACGGAGCAGTTTCACAAAGGACTGTGGCCCGTGGGAGGGACCCCACGCTGGAGCAGGGGAGGAATGTGAGGAGTTCTTCCCCCGACCATGAAGCAGCGGTGTGAAACAACATGTGATGAACTGACCACGACCCCCATTCCCCCCTGTGCCACTCGAGGGGGGAAGGTAGTAGAGATAATGTTAAGCTTGGAAAGAGGGAGGGGTGGAGGGAGGTTATCTTGTTCTCTGTCTCATTATCCTGCTGTTTGTAGTAATAAATGAATAGTTTTCCCCAAGTCGAGTCTGTTTTGCCCATGACGGTAACTTCAAGGATTTCTCCCCATCCTTATCTCAAACCTCGAGCCATTTTTCCTTATATTATCTCTCCCTATTCTCTCGGAGGGTGGGGGGAGTGAGAGAGAGACTGCGTGGTCTGGTCCCGATTGGGGCTAAACTACGACAGATGCCATATCTTCTTCAATCTGATATGAAAAGGATATAACCTTGCTAGTCTGCATCAGATGTCATTGTTATTATATTTCTGCAGCTGATGCTGTAACTGAAAGTCTTCTCTGCCTGAATGCTGGGCTTACCAGTTTTTGGTGTCTATCTGAAACATTGCTCAAGCATGCCTCTAACAGTGCATACAATTGATGTTTTTTGTCATTTTATTTTTTTTAAATATAAAAATCAAAATTATACTCCACTAGGTATTAGGATGTTGGTAATATCTTAAAATATTTAATAGCACACTCAAAGTTCAATTAAAAGTACCCCTGCGACTTTGCAGGCTGAAACAGAACAATGCTATAAAAGATCCCTAAATTAGGTTTTAGTGAAGTAGAGATTAGAACAAGTTATGCAATACCAGGCAAAATAGAGTTCATTTGCACTTATAAGCTGATTACACTGCTCCCTTGCTCTGACTAAAGTGCCTTGGTTGTCCCACTTCAGACTCCACTGATAGCGCAGCCAATTTTCAATTCCTAAAATACATATTAGTATATGTAATGACATTAGGAACACATTTAACTTCTCTGAGCGTACATTAATCATCATTCTGTGAGACTTGGTACATGTTTGTGGATCTAAAGCTTATGACCTTGTGAGACACATGACATTTTTTCTGGTCCTCGGTACCAGTGGGAGTTAGCGGCTCACTACGATTCCTCCCCGCTGGCTTCTTAAAGCTTCCTCTGCTCTTTCATACAATCCTGTGCAACCTAAGGTATAAGAGAAAGCTTAGGCAATAACATTAACTCCTTTAAATCCCTGAGGATTCACATATGCTCTTCCATATCTCATCGTATGCCAGAGCAGCCAACTGAGTCCCTGCAAGGTACTTCTTTCCCTGATCCCAGGGACAGCAGGTCTCAGACCAGCCTCCTCTGTTACCTGCTATGTTTTCTGGGGCTTATACACATTGCTAAGATGGCTCATTTTCTCAGTCTACAGATTTACTACATCACTCCCTCATATAAGAAATGCCTCATTTGTTATATAGCTCATTTAAAATCACCCTTAAAACAAGCCAGCCTGAAGTGGAAGACAAAATAGCATCATAACTTCTAATGCAGCATCATTACAAATGTTCTTAATAAAGTAAGCAAGTGGAGTTGGGGCAGGGGGTTGTTACAGCAGATATTGAATGTGATTGCATCATGATCATACTTGGATTCCTTACGTTTCAGGCTACATGCACTAGGGAAAGCTTCCTGCTGGAAGAGTTTCCTTCTTGCAGCCAGCTTTATTAGTTTCTTTGGGCATGGAAACGTTCTGTGATTGGACCACAAGATCTTCATTCTGTCTCTTCACACAACTTTTTGACTCCTTGATGTCACATAAAACTTCTTCCTCCTACCTCCATGACTAAGGGTGCTGCTTTTACAGAGCGAAGCGTCTTCATCTCTTGAGCATAACATTTAACATCACTGACAAAACACTGAACAGAAATACTAGAATGGGAAAATGCAAGTGTCTCTTTACTAGCTCTTGATTGAGATTAGACATGACCGTAATTAATCACTGCAGGACGACATTAAGCTTTGTGTGGCTGGTCTCCTCCACAATCTTTGAGAGAGCGTAACAATTACAAAATGCAGATAACCACATGGTGTGGCTTCCTGTTATACTCCTTTGTGTTCTGCACCTTCAGCATTGTTTACGATTTCATATTGTTTCTTCTATCAACAAAATAACTTAATTTGCTTTTACATGTGTCCTGTTTGTACAAGGTAGTTCTCTCAGATACACATACCAACACTGGATTCATGCTTTACATTAAAATACCTGAACAACCTCTCATTAATATGGCTGTAGAGCTCATGGAGCGAGGGTCGTCAGAGTGAGGATGGTCAATGGTACTAATTATCAGATATACCACCCCTCACCATGCGAGATCAAATACAGCAATCTTCAGATCGATAGCACACAAAACTCAATAACATCTGAAGTTGTAAGTGGTAATCAAAGAACTGGTGAGTTTGTACAATCCCCAAAGATGCTGTTAACAGACTGCAGCTGTAACACACTGGAAAACAAGCCAAGAGGGACCTAATTCACTTTATTCAACAACTTTCTAAATGTTATTATGTTGTAGAAATTCTTGGATTTTTAATGAACTAAAAGAACTCTGTCTATTCCCTGTCAGATATGTGGGAGTCAGGTAATGTAGTGGGGTTTTTTTGGTCTTTGTTTTGAATATACATTCTGAAAGATGCTCTGGAACCAGAAATTTTACCTTCAGAAGAGGTTTAGCAATAAGTCTAAGCATTGTTTGAAATGTCATCTCAGAGGGAAAGCACGCAGTTGGTCACAGTCATGCATCTTTAGGTAACCAGCAGTGTTTTTGCAGTGGTCATGGCTGCTGGTAATTGCCACCTAGCCACTGGAAAATCATGCGAGGCACCAAAACTGCTGCACAGACAGCACCAAAGGAGTAGGTGAGAGCAAATGGAACACTCCTGGCATTTTTGCCAACAGCCCTGAAGGTCTGTAGGCCTCCACCTACTCCACCAGAGACTGGAAATCTCTGCACATCAAATTATGGTGAATCTTGTTCAGAGAGCCTGGCACCGGCCTCCTGCACTGTAAAGGGGTTATCAAATGAAACCACTGTGTTTCTTCTAAATTACCTTCTTGCCATAGACATTTCAAGCATATGAAAGCTGCTAAAGTGCAAGTGCACTTTATATAATGACATCAGTGTGTGCCAAGCAATTGGCTCTTATGTGAACTTTTGTGGCAGAGATGCTAGTTCTCTGCTGTCATTTGTTCTGCTGCGTATAAGATACGGCATCTGCACAGTAATTAAAAACAGAGATTCAAACCACAGATAGTGGCGATGTTACTGAATATATCTTTGACCAGGTAAGTCTCTTGCCTTCTGTGTATTCAAAAAAGGCAGCACAATTAAAGTGTCTGTGTATTGTAAGGGAATTTGAGCAGCTAGGAAAGATACGAGTCGTGGAAGTGCTCTGGGGCTTGCTAGCAAAAAAGAATCCAAAAGAATGGGGGTTTTTTTGTTCTTCCCCTGGTGCAAAGCATGCTGCAAACAACAGGTCAAAACATACCACTCCCTGCTTCTCTAGGTGTACTGCAGCACAAGAGAGACTGCGCTCCAATTCCCCAAGCCTTGAAACAAGCCCTTGGGTGTCAGTTACGAATTGCCATAAGGAGCTGTCACTCACCCCTCTCCCTTCCCTATCTCTTAGCAGCAGAGCTGCTTTGAACTCATTAGTGAGAGGTATGTTATTTGCAAAGACTGTTAACTCTTGTTACAGATTCTGATCTCAAACATTTGTTTAAACAAGAGATGGGCTTGCTCCTTGCCGCTTTTGTTACATTTCCTGACAGAATACAGTAAGCATACAAAAACGTGTTTTTCACAAGTATCTGGCTAGCATGAAGATTGCAGGTTTAGCCTTGCAATGCACTAAGCTTCTTGTAAAGTGCATTCTTAGAACAGGGCAAAAAAACACAGGGCAATTCTCCTGTCCTGCTTCAGTAGCCATGATGAGTGATGGATTACTTACATCTCTCTGTCAACAGGAAAAACAACTTTCAAGGTCTCTCATATTTTTTTTCTTTTAAAAAAAAAAAAAAAACAGAATGTCTGATCTTACATGCTGGCTGATTTTTTAATAACAAATGGATATGATGGCCTTTTAATCCTTGCTTCCAACATCAGTTTACTGTCTCTGCCATTAATAAAGCCTGAAAAAAATGAACCAGTAGTAGGGAAAAAATGTACTTTTCCTTATAAAATTTAATGCTTCTTTTAGCATGTTTGGTGTTACTATGACAATAAAACCAACTCCATATACACTCATTACTTCTCTGAATTAAGTTTATTCAGCAGCACTTGAACTGTAATTTCTCATGCTCTAATATCTCATATTTCTATTACTCATTTCTGCCCTGAATACCAGCTACTGTGCCCTGCCTTTTGGAAAAAAATAAATCATTGCCCTCATCAATGAGAGTGTACAGGGCTTACACCGTGCTTGAAAATTTCAGAGACATATTGGACAACTTTCTGTGAAGTTAAGTGCTGCAGAAATTAAAATTCTTGTCACAAAGTGGCAAAGACTGCTCTTAGATCCATATTTCTAAGCCACCAATTTTATCGCTCCCTATTTGGGAGCTGCATTACTAGTTTTAGATATTAATCCACACTACGTACTCAGGCAAAACTTCCTCTTTAAGTTCCACCATTCTGCCATGAATGAAGAGAGACCTTGGGTTTGAGCTGTGTTTCTCTATGCTGGTGAAGAGGAAACAGAATACTATACGCTCTCCATCGTTTCTGTCTATCTGAATATTTTCTTGTATTTCCTAAATATAAGCATTTGTTATACTGGATGTGGTACCTCACTCCTGTAAACAGTCCTTAGAAATTCAGAACTTTGTCTGAAACTGTTGATTTTCTTCAGCATCATCTAAAAGTACAACTGCTTTTGCAATGAGGCAATGACACATGAGGCTACATTAGGCCATCACCCTTACACCAAGCCACACAGCAGAGTAGCTTTAAAATGCCTGATAGGATTTTAATTTCAAGGGGAAAATTAATAGCATGTTACAGGAAAAATGGATAAGAAAGCAAAGATAAGATTCTTCAGTGACAAGATAAGAAAAATTGAAAGCGGATCATAGAACAGTTTGTGTTCCTTAGACCTTTTATACGTTGAGATAAGTAAATGCAGTGGACAAGAAATACCTTAGATTGTTAACATCAACAGGCAGGAGATAACCGTAGGGGTGAGGGGACCTTCAACAGTCCTAAAACCTATGCAGCCAGCAGCCACCTCATCATGCGGTTACATACCTGGCGTGCACCTACCGATACCGAAAGGCACATTCTCACATGTGGCTCCTTCCAGCTGATGACAAAGTGCTGAGCTGCATCTGGATTTAAAGTACTTCCCTATCTGGAAAGGATATGAGACTTGGCAACTTCTGTGATCCTAAGAAACCATTTTTCTTCACTGCCCATGCCAGCTGTCTGTAGGACACAGATGACAGAAAATTTGTAATTTTGTTTAGCTCAAGAGGAGGAATAAAGACACTTACACACCTAAGAGTTCATAAGAATGCTCTGCATAAAATCTAGCTGAGGTGTCTTCTGTCACACAAGGATGGAAAAGCAGCAAAGAGATAAGCACGCTGCTTGAACAACATATGGATTTTGGGTAGCACATTTTTGTCAGAAAAAAAAAAATCAGATTTTTCAACACCTGTAAATGCCTTAATAATGGCAAAAGAATTGTGATGTGGAGATTTAAATGAACTGACATTGAGACAATGAAGCCAACTTAACAGCTTGGTAGACTAGCTCAATGTTCAGAGCTCCATAAACTTGTGATCACCCTTCAGCTGGTGCCATTTCAGGCACAAAACGCACCAGTGTCACTAAGACTCTTTTCAAGTAGTTCATCCAAAGGACTACACGTTCAGAACACTATCAGAGCACCAAAAAAAATAATTATCTAGCTTGTAGGAATTGTCCCCTAACCCTGTTGAGCAGGCAGTTCTGGTTAGTCTGTTTTCTTCTAGAATTAGGAGCTGTTAAATCAGGACAGAGACATAACCGGGGCACACAGCATGGCTAACAGTAAAGCTATCCCCAGTCAGTTGCTGGATGTTTAATGCAGATTGTGATGTCACATATCTAGAAGGGAGGAGTGGTCAGCACGCTAAGTATGTGTGGAAGTGGTTTTTATCCAAAGAACCGACAGTATGTTTTATTGAAAGTGTATGCCTGTCCTGGTTCTAAGGTTCCGTGCTTTGGTTTTTACTCTTACAAGGTCGTTACACTTGGATATAAATGTACAGCAAGTTACAAATATGCAAGCAGGCAGGACAGAATTTGGCTTTCCAGCTCCTCATCCTTTCCTCCCTGCCACAAAACTATCTTTCTATGGTTAATTCTCTTCTTAGATTTCTGATAGCTAGGGTATGAGAGTGATTGTCAGGATGCCTGCGAGGCCCCTTTTCTTGTTCAAACAGCCACATAACAAGAGTGGATCACACAGGGACATCAGTGTAAGGGTGAATGTGAATGGGACACCTAAAACTGTCTCGGGGGCATTTGTCCAATACTGATAGTGCTAAAGATGAAGATTACTATCAGATGGATTAAACAGTAATCAGCCAATTAGGAGACTTTGTAAAAAAAGGAGTTAGCCTGAAAAGCGGCAGAAACATTTGCAGCAGTGGGGAAGACAGCAGAGTGCAGCAGAGCCAGGGCAGCCTGGGTCACCCCGAGAGCTGCTGGTGCTGGGGCAAACAGAGCAGCCTTGCTGCAGGGCACCGCTGGGCACCCGCTCCCCATCACGGCAAAGGACACAGAGGAGGGAAACCCCATTGGCACGTGCCTGTGGGACCTTGCATGGACCTTCCTCAGTGGCACATGGGTCTCGGTCAGAGAGGTGGCACAGGTGCAGCTGGAGGACCCTGTCAGACACAGAAGCACTCGGGAGAGGGGACATGAGCTTGTGACCTACATACCAAATCATCCATTTAACTCTGGTGGGGCAACATACATAGATGTTCTTATAACTTTTAAGGGTTATAGATGGGTGCATAAAAATTTGTCAGTGGCTATTAGTGCTCTGCAAGCATTTAGTATCAGTTTATCTATTATACTGCCAACACTGACCCTGAATGCATAGTTTCTTGATGGCAAATTAATTTCAGGTCACTAAATATGATGGAACACTTAGATGCGGATTTGACAATGAGGATTGGAACATTTCTCTGGTTCTAGAGCAGCAGATGATTACCAAACAAGTTCAGCAACTTATGCTTAAAAGAGCATTGTGAAATATCTGAAACATCAAAATTATTCTTCTAGTGAGGATGAAACTCATCTGTGTTATTAGGTTTTTACAACTTTTATGTAGACATCTGCCATCTGCCACATTCCCAAGCCCTCCAAACCTCCTGTAGCTCCTCACTGTAGTCCTTCCTTGTAATGATGAACAAGGAACCTAAGCCACATTTTCACAGCTGATGAGGATGGCGAAAAATCTGTCCAGGGCAGCTGTGATATAGCTGATCCTGTCTCTTACCTGCAGCCTTATTTGCTGTTTCAAGTGAAGCTGCATCTTAGGGTTTATTATTTCATGAGTGCAGTCATCATGTGTGAAGCACGTATTGCAGTACCCAAGGTTATCACAGCAGCTTTCTACGTTGCTTTAAGGTGTTGTGGTACTAAGAATATATAGAGGTAGCCAAGGTAACAAATGAAAAGCAAATGCTTTTTATTGGAAAAACATTAAAAAGCAGATGCGTAACAGTCAGTGATTCAATCAACCTGACTGACTATAGAAAAAAGCACACATGGAGGATTCAGCATTCCTGAATCAGACTTATGATGTCTGCTTTTGGAGGCAGTTGGGACCTTGGCTGACCTCTTAGGAAATTTTAGGACTGGGTCTCCAACTGGAAAAGACTAGGAGGAACCTTCTGGCTGCTTTCGAGTTTGAGTCTGACCTTGGAAGACTCCTGAGGAAAACTGCTTTTCCTGAGTGACTTTTAGTTTACATGGAAAGTCTTATGGAAACTGCTTCTGCTTATGGAGCAATGTGCTTTGGTGACTCTAAGCAAACCTGGTAAGGCTGGACCAAAACAGTGGCGATATCAGAATAACCCTGCTGCTTTCCCTTGACAGAGACCTTGACTTCAGAAAGACCCTACCTTTTTCCCTGGAAAAGCTTGCACCAAACTGATGAGCATTGACCTCAGATACTACAGAAGAAAACTTTTTACCCATCTTAGGCTTGTTACCCACCCCCAACCTACCCACCTACCCTGACTGCAGCAAGTCTCTGACCCATTCCAAAGCTGAACCAGAAACTGGATGTTCCCATGCTACTTAGGAGTGTACATTACTGTATCTTCAGAGAACATGATGGTAATTTTATAAGAAGTTACATACTTCCTTCAGAAACAATAAACACTCCCTACATCTAGCGTGGTATAGTAACACTTCCAATGGCAATAAGGCAGATGCCTTTAAACTCAGTGACGTCGGTTGAACTAGGTGACTTTAAAGGTCCCTTCCAACCCCAATATTCTATGATTCTAAGAAATGACATTGGAAAAAATGAAGTAGGAAACAAATGTTTTTTAAAAGTGTGTACATTAATATTCTGTTAAAAGTTGAAGAAGAAAGAACTTCAAGTATAGAAACACTGTGTCTCAAGTTTTTATGTCAAGGCTCGTGAAAGTGCTGTGCATCCATGAAAATATTTGGGCAAGATACTGCAAAATATGGGCTGGTTTAGGTTCAAAATTTGAACAAATTGAAGTCTTCACTTTCAGTCTGAATATGAAAACCTTTGGACTTAAAAAAAAAAAAAAGGCAAACGGATTACAAATTGTCTTTGCTGGCTTTCCTGATGTCCCTTCTCCAATGAATAAAAGTACTGGTACATGAACAAATAGTAGGGTACAGAAGCGTCCATCAAACATCACACTTCCTGACTAATCTTCTTCAGCCACACCCGACTGTGAGGGGAACGCAACTTCTTAGCACAGAGTCTGCTCGGTGATAGCAGGTATCTGGTTTGTTTTGCTGTCTAAAGTTCAAGAGTGTGTGCAGCTGGAACATCCATGAGAGAGCCTTACACTCTTCTGCCCGTTTGTAGATAAAGGCTAATGCACTCATGCAGAAGATTTCAAAATATTTTCCAAACCTGCCTGTCCTAATAGAGGAGTACTGGGCCATTTTCATAAGCCTTGGAGGAAAGGACAAGACTTCCTCTCTTGAAAATCCTTTAAGATGTCTGGATTGCCAGCAGCAAGCATGGCCATGGCAAACTGCAGGGACTATCTGCAGCTTTTAAAAATAGCATGTTGCCACAGATTTTCATCAATACATCTCCATCTTCCCCAGTAAGAGAAGTAAAACTCAATGGAAGAAGTGAAACTGAGGAAGAAGTGGTTTATGTAATGGTACTAACAAGAAGTGCTGCTATAGTTTTTCCTGCCTTTTTCGTCTGTAACACGTATTGAAGAAAGCTTTCTGTTGAAGTTGTTTTTCCAATATCTTTCAGACTTGAGAATTTCCCAGCATACACATCTCCTATTTTAAAATATGATCTTCGGTTATGAGCAGTTATATCATTATAAAGCTTCATAAGACATAAAGATATATGCTTGCTTCTGTACAACATTATTGTTGTACAGAATTGTATTGCCTGTCTACCTAGCCGCACAAAAAAAGAAATTGATTCTCAGACAGACGAGCTGATCTGTTGTACAGCTAGGCTGTATCATCACGAAAATGTTCATACAAGCAGAAAAAGGAAAGTGGGAACACCCACCTGGGGTTGGGAAGAGATAGCAGACCACCTGTCTTCAACAGCTGTGTGAATTTAGATTTGATTTAATTCAGCTGTGTAACTGCACCTGAACAATGGCTTTGAGTCTTAGAATGACATCACACAAATAAATCTAGCACAGTGACTCGGATCATGGAAATGAGCCTTAGCTAAGCTCTTACTGCTATGAGAAACCTCATTTTACAAAGCACATCTGAGAGACATACAAATGACAGGACATTTTATGTTATTTATTGAAAGTGACATGTCTATCTTCACACACCAGCTAAACTCTACATCGATTATTGTATGTTTGCTTTAACATCATTTATTATCTTATTGAGATAGTATCCTGCTTCAGTGGCATTAGAATAAAACAACACAACTGAGTATACTTCCATGGTGGATTCTCCTTTTCTTGAGTTTCGTAATTTATTTATTTCTAATTGATGCTGCAGCAATACAGTGTAGACTCCACATTCCTACAACTTCACCAAGTCAAAACTACTTTGGTGCTTATTGTAGCAGATCCTGTCTTGCTGTGTTTGGAATCAACAAAAAACTTGGACCTCACTTGACCACTACTCCATCAGAAATTAGACAGTATCACCTTTGGAATTTTTTATTCTAAGTATTTCTAATCAATGCTAGGCATCTTTAAATGCAATGATTTTGGTTTTCCTTTTTTTTTAAATTTGTGTCAGCTTAAGAGGAACTCACAGTGTGATTTCAGGAGCCAAGCAAGAGTTAATTATCTTTACTGCCCAAGTCCCCAGTCCATCTATCCAAACTGTACAAAGCTGAACCACTGCTGTGTAAAACATCTGTCCAGACAGAGGAAGCACAGTGGTTCCTGAGCCTCAAAGCAGCTATTGTCTGAAAGCTCTTTAGCCATATATATTCTGCCTCCCACCATCCCTTTACATAAATATTTTGTTGTAATTTTGCCTTTGTCATGTGGACTCGAAGAGATACTGTACCTTTCTTTAAGAGATGAAATTACCTTTCCATGTGTAAAAGGATAGTGAAAAAAAGAAAAGTCACGGGAGTCCTCATCGGCCAAAATAGCTCAGCACTCCAAAACTCGGGATCCATCCATTTGAAAATTGTTAACTTCCACTAAGTGGGTCTAGAATTGCAGGCTGCTTTCTGTCACAATAATTAATGAATCCCTACACTGCTATGTCTGTGAAGTATTAACACAATAATGACAGCAGCCTGGGATAGCATCACTCAGATAAAAACAACTGGTAGCATGCAGCTAGAATCAACACTAGAAGTTGTGTGAAATTGATTTATATTCACAGGCCAAGCTCGTATTTGCATGGGCCCTAGCACTTACTAAAACCAGTGTTTCTAAGAACAAGTTAAAACAAGTAACAAGAGACTCTGTAAACATGACAGTGACAGTGCAAGCATACTTCACTGGTTTTAACACAGATGTGAAACTACCGCCTTAAACCATCAGCCAGAGATACTGTGGAAAGTGCCACCTTTCCCCTAGTTGTAGGAATTAATAGCTGGGGATAGGGGAGTGCAAACTTTGTTTCAGCTAGAGCTAAACCTGGCTTTATGTTGCTTATATGCACGTAAAGCGTAATCTTGGCTCTGATTTCTGCAGACACCACCAAGTGTTCCTGCTTCTTGCAACCCCAACCAACCTTTCCCATTTGCTCTCTTTCACCTTGTGCATTAATTTTGTGGCAATCTGATCTGGCTGGAAAATATTGATTTTATTACTGTGAACTTAGCCTGCTTCAAGATCAATTTTTTGCAGTGGTGCAAACTTGCATTGGCCTGAGTGCATACATGGCTTCAGTGCAGCAGGGCAGCTAGGTAATACCTTCTGTTCCCATGGTCTTTCTCCACCAGGCAGAGCAGCTGAATTCCACTCTGTTTTGTTTCATCCCTTTCCCTTTTTGTCTGTGTACTCCCTTATTTTAAAGCATGACATCAATCACTATGATGATTCAGGATGCCATACTAAAAACATATATAAACAAAATTTAAATGTGTTTTTGCTTGAGCTCAGAGCCTGAGCTCATTTTCATCTTCTCTGTCCCACAGTATCATTTAATTTATTTGCAGATGTGCAGCATTAGGCTTCATATCCAGATATATTCTCTGTCAGGAGAAAAAAATCTGCTTACACTGCAGCCTGGCACCACTTCCCTGACCTGTCCAGACAAAGCACCTACAGAAATATTGTTGGTCTCTTCAAATCATACACTATTTGAATTCAGCAAATTAAATATCAGCAACTTTTAAAAATAAGTTTAATCCCACTGTTTCTCCAAGCTTGTGGATAAATGTGACATAAATTTTATGTGGTCATTTACTTTTACTGGAGCTCTGCTTCTCAAAAGTTAAAACTACAACTGAATACACAGACATGAGTGATTTTATACTCAGTGTTTGTTTTAAAAATCATTAATTAAAGTAACGCCAAGTGCAAATTTTAGCTGGATCAAGACTCCATTTTTTGACGTGAAGCTATTCAACTGCCCAATATTACGGGCATTTCAAGGAGGGTAATTGTTGTGGTTAAATTGGGAGGGAGTGGCTAAAAAAAAAAAAAAAAAATCACACTTCAGGTCTTTTGTGCCCTGTTGAGACTTCCTGTATGGGCCTGTTCAAGCTGCTTTGGAGACAACTCTTCAGGGTACAGCAGAGGGGAGGGAGCGTGCAGGACTAGAGCTGTGTTGTTACATCAGAGAGGTCTTTCTGGTTTAGGCTGTAAATAAACAAATGCCCCTTATATTATGTGACTACAATTATTTTCATGCAGACTGCACTGCAGAAGTAACAAGATGTAAAGGTATTTACCCTATACCTGTAAGACTACATGATGCTCAAACAAGAGCCCCTTCACTGTTTTCCATACAGGACGTTTGCACACTAACCTAATTCCGACATTATTATCTTCCTATTTTAAGCTTAAAAGCCCCTCTAAAAAGTGATGCACTGGCATAACGCAGTCCCCCCAGCTACCTACAGCTGGGGCTTCCGGCTTCCTTCGCAAGCTGCACCCCACTTTCGTGCCAGCCCTGGGGCTGGTTTGGGATTGTTCACTCCCGCAGAGAGACCTGTCCTTCCCCGGGCACACCGGCACCGGGCGCACCGCAGCTCCGAGGTGCTTCTGTGCAGGCCACGCCGCTGGCCGCCGTTTTACCGTGAGGTAAAAACGCCTCCCTCCTCCTGCTGCCGCGGCCATTGGCAAACAAGGCCCACCCTCCGCCCAGGCAGCGATTTGGGCAGCCGGCAGCTCTGTTCCCCGCCCGCCCGACTCCCCAGGCACCGCCCGCTCCCGCCTCCGGCCGGCGCGGCGCGGTGCCGCGCATGCGCGGGAGCGCTGCTGAGGCCCGTCCGCTGTGTGGGCAGGCGGGAAGGGGGGTGGGCGCATGCGCGGGGCGGCGGCGGCCGGTGCGCAGGTGAGGCGGGCGCGGGGCCGGGGTGGCGGCGGGTTGGGGCGCTTTCCCGGTCCGGGGCGGGTGCCGTCCCCTCCTGTGGGCAGAGGGAGGGAGCCGGGCCTCCTTGTAGGTCGCCTGCCAGCCGCTCCCCCCGGGCGGTGGGGTCCTATCCGAAGTTCAGACCCGGAGCTGGAGGGTGCGGAACGGCCCTGATCCCGGCTGGTGCAGCCGCCGGGCGGTCGCCGTGTGCGGCGGGTGAAGAGGCTGTGGTGAGAGAAAGCCTCTGGTCAGCCCCAGGGCGTGAGGAGGCAGGGGTGACTGACGCTCTCTCTCGTCTGTCTTCCCCAAAAACCGTGAAGTGGCGTTTAGAGCCTCAGATGGGGTCGGCCTCCGCGCTGCCATCCGTGCTGGTCAGCGGCAGGCAGGGCACGGCCCGGTGGTGTTCAGCCGGGCCTGGGAAGCAGCCCGAGAGAGAGGTGAGGAAAATGCACGTGGGCGATCTTATCGGGGAAAAAAAAAAAAGTTCGAGTACCTGAAACGAAACAGTGTCCGAGGTCTGGCAAGCTCCGACTGTGTCAGTGAGATGGGTGTTTCTGCTCCTTCGGGACTGGGGTTGTCTCCCCTCTGCTGTCATGTGGAGAGCTGCGGGCAGAGAGGAAAAGAAAGCCGAGTGCTGGTCATATGAGGTTTCATCTAGAGAAGTGCATTTTACCCTTTGTAGTTTTCCATCCTGGGTTGAGTTTGTTCGTAAAGCTTCTTTAATATGTTCCTGTGACTCCAGCATGACTTTTAGGGAAGGTGAAACTTCCTGTTATCTTCTGCAGCACCATCACAATGGGGAAGCTGTAGAGTTTTTGGCAACTGCTAGGGAAATTTTTAAGGATTTGTGTCTACAGAATATGAAGTATATTCCCTCAATACATTCCGTAAAGTCCTGAGTGTCTGTCTTATATCGCGACACCCTTCATGTCACCATGATGTAAAGGATGTATTTATCATATGTCAGTTTTCTTATACAAGTTGAATGTTGTGCAGGCTCATCATGCTTGTATAGTGAGTAAAGAGTTTTTGAGGTCTGGCTGACTAACGTTTGTAAAGCATACCACTTTGTTATGTGGAAGGTATGCATAGACACTTCCTTCTTGAGTGAAGTATACAATGAAATCTTGGGTGTAGAAGTCAACTGGTCTCTTGAAGTCTTATTTGGAAACAAAATAAGATGAAATAATAATGAGTGCTGCTCTAATTATTTTTTTTCCTATGAAAACTTTTTTTTTTAGGTAATGTAAGCATTTCAGCTTCACATGAGAGAGGAAGCAGGCATGTCAGCTCTTTGTCCACCACCATCTCCTGCAGTTGCTAAAACAGAGATCTCTTTGAATGGCGAGTCACCTTTATTAGCTGCCACTTTTGCTTACTGGGACAACATTCTTGGCCCACGAGTGCGACATATTTGGGCTCCAAAGACAGAACAGGTACTTCTCAGTGATGGTGAAATAACTTTTCTTGCTAACCACACCCTGAATGGAGAAATACTTCGGAATGCGGAAAGCGGTGCAATAGATGTGAAGTTCTTCGTCTTGGCAGAAAAAAGGGTAATCATTGTGTCATTAATCTTTGATGGAAACTGGAACGGAGACAGGAGCACATATGGACTATCAATTATACTTCCACAAAGTGAACTTGGCTTCTACCTGCCGCTTCACAGAGTGTGTGTGGATAGGTTAACACATATTATAAGGAAAGGAAGAATATGGATGCATAAGGTAGGTTTATTGTTCGTTACTAAAAGCAATTGTCCAAGTTGTCTTGAGCAAAAGCAAGAATTAAGATTCTGTGACATCTGTTATGTAGCAATCCAGACACAAGGACTCAGAGGAAGCTGACCTCTCTACCAGTATATGATTTTGAAGGTTAAAAGTCATCAATTTCAGCAAATTCAAGGCTGGAGTTTTTAGCCACATGATTTATCCTAGTAATATTATATAACCTGTACCAGGCTATGTAGGTAAAACAGGTGTCGTGTACAGTTTTTTCCTCTCTGAATTTTATAAAAATTGTTGCTTTTAACTATGTTAATTAGTATATTTAAACTAGGTAGAATTGTAAATTTATTGTGTTTCAAATCATTGTTTTCACTGCTGAGATCCAGAAAAGAGAACGAATGCAATTAATGTTGTCACTGTTGTTACAGTTTTATTAAAAAAAAAAATCAGTGAACAGTTGGGCAGGTGTTAAATTGTGTAAAACTAATGGGAGAACTACAAAAATACTTCTGCTTTAGTCCAAATATTTCTACTTTTGAAATTAAAAAAGGAAAACATTTAATTTTTTCTGAAGAATTGCAACTCTTGCCTTTGACTACATTATGGATGTTTCCTTATTAAGTGAAATTTTTTATGTATTTTTGTTTAAAATAAATAACATTCTAATAATAAAAATTAAAATCTGTTGTCTTCGTGGAGCGCAAGTTGTCTTAGAGCAGTAGATTGCATGCCAGCTGTAATGTGTATGGTGATGCATGTTTGTCTGATAAAGTTTTAGTTCCTCTTCTGTTTTGAGACCTCCAGTCAACATACTTCAAACTTCCTTTTTGAGTGTTCTTATGTGAACTAGTTAAGATTCTAGAAATAATAAGCAGGTATTATTTTCTGTGGTGGTGTTTCTTTTTTGCTACACGAACAAACTCCATTAATATTTGCTGCACTGCCTGATGATGGCAGGCACTGTTTTCTATCACATTAGCTCTTGATGTTTCTGGTTTTATTTTTCAGAGGAAGGATAGGACATAAACCTTCATTTTCAATGTAGCAGAAACACAAACACTTTATTCCTGATCTAGTCTTCTAAAAGCCTACTGGATCTTAGTGCTTTTGACATAAGTGAAGGCTGTCTCATCTTCTTGATTACATTGCTTCTTTGTCATTTAGTGTCTGAAACACTGACTTTTAATGAGAGTGGTCAAATAAGAATTGTCCATCATTCTTAACTATAGTTCCTCTTCTCTCTTTTTGGACATTGATCCATATCAGTATGTTTCCACAGTAGAAATAGCCTTGAAGTGGCATTGAGGATGGAAAAAAAAGTTTTCTACTAGTTTCCTCAGAAATTAGTTACTAAATTCTTAATTCTTTTTCAAATGTTCTCGAAGCAGGTAGCCAACTGTGTTAGCTGAGACAGTGATACTTCTGAAATAGAGATTTCTTGTCTTTCTTGTCTTTTTTGAGAAAGATCAAAGATCCTTTCATATATCTGCAGTTCTGCCACCTTACCTAGAAGAGAGAAAACTGCTTTGGAAATGTAGATTAAAATTTAGGTATGATTTGTAGAATGAGAATATTTAATTGAAACAGGCTTGTTTTGTAGTTTGTGTTTGGAGGCAGTTCAGCAACTATGGCCATATCAGAACAAAAAATATTGAAGCCATATCTGAAAGGAACTATGTATCTGTTCTGGAATATCTAATGGTTATCATTACCAGCTCTCATGAGTTCTGCATAGAGCCGGACAACAGTTCCAGCTAGACTTTAGAAGACAAGAAACCTGAACTCAAGGACTAGAAGAAACGTGGAACAGTGTTCAGACTGGCAAAGAAAGACAAGGACCTCCAAGCAAGTCATCTCTATGGGATTAGAAACCTCTTTTATCTACCTTAATTTTATGTTTCAGATGTTTGTCTAATAATTTGAGCAGTTATATGTCTAAAACGAAGTGGCTTACACTATTTGTTCAGCATTATCTTCATGAAGACTTTATTTTAAAGCAAAGGATCTTCATTGTCAAGGATGTCTTGCTTCACTAACACTGAACTGAAGGGTAGCGGAGCCCTGAAGTAATCTGCCTTGTTCCAGTATTGTTTTTCACAGATGCTTCTTTTAGATGGTTAGACAAGTTTTATTACTGTTTTAGGGCAAGTTACTGTAGCTTGTTCCCTATTCATCTGCTCAAAAAAAAAGGTTATATAAATTATTTTCCCACTTGGAGTTGATCTAGTTTGAGTAGTTCAGTCACAGGAAACTAATGAGTAACCAATAAAAATGCAATAACCTGTCAGCATCTAGAAAAGATATCATTAGTTCTCGCAGCATCTTCTATTTTTTTTTTGTTTATTGTATTGATTGTTCCAGTGATTAATGCTGAATTCTCTTCGTGAGTAATAATGTGATTCTGTTTTAAGTTGCATTTTGAATGCAGTTTGCTTCTCAGCTGCTGATGAGTCTGTTTTGAGAACTTTGTCCAGTCTCTTGTACATTGTGTTTTGTGTATTTTGAGGTTTCATGTCTCCTGTCCTTGGCTATAAAACAATGTTTTGAAGACTTGTCAGTGTCTCAAGATGTAGAAAAAAAAAAGAAGTCCTGTTTTTCCTACCCTCTCAAAAAAAATTTTTTTTTTCTCATTCTGGAGATCTCATTTTTCTCTTGCTGCATCAGGAACCATTAATCTATATCTTAATCCATTTCAAAATACAAATCCATACATAAAGTGGAATTCTGCACCATAACTGGATCATTTGGCATTTTCTTGATCTGTAATGAAGAAATTCAATGTTTTATCATTGTCATCACATCTTCCGTCACCTGCTACTCCTGCTCAAACATGTGAGAGGTTTGGTGGGGGACAGAGCAGGGAGCATTGATCTGTTTAAAATGACATCACTTCCGGCTAATGTCAACTCTGTAAACAAAAAAGACTTGAACATCGAAATTTGAGTCTAAGAAGCGTGACTCCACAGGGAAGAAACTGTACCATTTGACTGTTGTGTGCATACATATATAAGCAAATACCAGAACTTTTATATTTAACTGCTTCTCTTGCTCAGGAGAGGCAAGAACATTTCCAGAAGATTGTCTTGGAAGGCACGGAGAGAATGGAGGATCAGGTAAGGGCCACCTGGTTGATGTGTACGGCACACCATCACAAAACTGTAACTACATCTGGTGACTGTAGAAGTTGGTGCTCCTTCTTATTTTTGGGAACCAGGAAGATATTTTGGACTGCCTGATGACCTTCCATGCACAAGAGGCAAAGTTTCTGAAGACAGAATGATGGAAGCTGTGAACAAATTGAAGGAAAATATATTTCATCACTTTATGGGTAAAGTGGAAATCTATGAAGAATATTACCTTTCAGTAAAGGAAAGTCATTTACCTGAACTTGAAGCTCTGTAAAGGTAGTAGCTTCCATAGATTCGTGCTCACGTCCTGTCAAAGATGATTTTTCACTAGGTCATTACCTTTTCGAGTTACAGAGATGTCCAGAGTCTGTCATGTTGGAATGTGGTTGGAAACCTAATGGATAAGATTGTGAAAATCATTTGCTTTCTGAAACTGTAAATATAAAATTATGGCTTCAGTTCCTTGTGATAGATAAATCAGATAAGTAATTTTGTACATTAATAATGAGTATGCTTGGTTTTGTTTTCTTGTCATTGTTAAAACATCAGACTTGGATCTAAAATGCTTAACAGTAATTGCACGTAATATGGTATGATCAAATTATCTGAGTCCAAATACTTCTTTTCTAGGCCAGTTAAACTGATAGTGAAAATTAGCATGGGACCCTGGAAATACATTTTAGACATGGTGTTGAGAAACAAAATATTTATGTTTCCAGTTCATAATTATTGATGAGCAGAGCCCAAGAAGTCTATATATCGATGTCCGCTCATACCACACTTCCATACAACAGGAGGTTAAGGGTGTTTTGCATGTAATATTGCAAGTTCATGTTAGTACTAACTTCTAAAACTGCCCAATGTGCATTTACTTCAAGCATTGTATTTTTTTTGCACAGGGACAGAGCATCATTCCAATGCTAACAGGAGAAGTCATTCCTGTAATGGAACTCCTTTCATCTATGAAATCACACAGTGTTCCAGAAGAAATAGATGTAAGTCCTTGTGTTCTTTGGATTCTTAACAAAAAGTTACTTTGGCACTCTGGTTTGGTACTCTCTTTGGCAGACAAAACCCCACAGTTGTCATAAATTCTTGTACACTTAAGTTGTTTCGTATCAAGTTCTCCTAAGTCATATAGGGAATGGTTTAACGTAAGTGGTTTAGTTTGGTAAATATAACAGTACTAGCAGTGGTTTTTATGGTCAGCACTTAGCAAAATTGACTGTGTAGTATGATACTGTTTTTAAGAGTGGAGTGGAAAGGCTATTTGATGCAAACCAAAATGAATACGGAGGTAAATGATTTTGATGTTGATACTTGTTTCAGCATGGCTTAGAGTTCTCATGGAAGAAGTAGAAATCATCTCACCTCCAGTAATTTAAAATATTCTGGACAAGGTTGTAGAAAAAAGAAAAAAACACCGGGAGGAATCTGACTTGTGACTGGTGAAGAATATTTAATAATTGAGTGACTTTGTCATTTTCAGCTTTGGCTGAAGTCAGAAGGTGTTTGTAGAGCTGTGCTTTTTTGGGCTTAAATAGTTCCCAAACAGTTCCCACCTGTCATCAAACAAATCAATTTATTGTAAGGTGTTGCAGATCTTGTCTAACAGTTGTTTATTTGCTTGCATTTCAGATAAGTGACACAGTGCTAAATGATGATGACATTGGGGATAGTTGCCATGAAGGCTTTCTTCTCAAGTATGAATTTCAGTTTTGATTTATGCTGTAGTAAAATAGTTTAATCTTATGGGCGCATATATATATATCCGAATGTGAACATGTATTAGATTAATTTTCTTTATAGGAGGGGGGGAGGATGACATGTATTTGGCTTTTTTTTTGTCTACAAAATACTGTGGGAGTTGCTGTCTTTTTAGAAAAATGGCTCTGGGCTAATAGCTGCATCTCTGTAGACTGTTGTCAGAGTCATTTGCTTGATAATAGAATTCCTATCAAAAATAATGTTGAGACTTATGTTTAATTTTGTGAGGATATATGTCAAAGTCTTACATTGTTAGTAAATACTAAAAAAACTGGGTTGTGTTTCCTGCATAAGCTATGCATAAGAGTCATTAGTGGTATGGCGTATAAAATGCTTATTATTAAATTGTGTATTTCTCTTATTTTCTGCTGCTTTTAATGTATAAGTGGTAGTAGTTGCACGTGACAGCAACTTGGTCTCTTCCTGTGGGAAAGCATATTTCATAGATTTTAATTGATGTTTTGGTACCTTTCAGAACATCTCCCATGTAACTGCTTTCATTTATGTAGTGCTTAGTGCTAGCTATACATCATAACATTCGCTTTCAGTACTACAGAAATTAACGTGTTAAATGTAGTTTTTAGTTCCGTAGAGAATTTGGGTAATAGTGAAGAGAATATCGTTGAATGGATTATTGTAAACAATTACAGCCATTGAGCCTACAATGATAAGCTATTTTCCGTACCAGATAGAGATTTATTGGGTAGGTAGTAGCTACAGGGTGTCAGTTATCTCTTTGTCCTACTTCTTCTCTCTGGAAATTTTGTCCTGAAAATAAGAGAGTAACTTGGCCATTCATGTGGAGAGTCCAAATGTCTGCTTTCTGGCTAATCTGCAAAGCTTATTAGCTCATCTAGGTTCCGATTTCAAGTCTTAAATATAGTCATGTATGGATTTTTACATGCTATTGAATAAAGATTGGATTAAACTAAATAAACTGCCATATCAATAATGACAACCTCTAAATAAGCATGCTTTCCTAGTAACTTCTAAATGAAACTGAATATTTATTTCAGCCCTAAAGGAAGAATTTGTAAGTATTCAGATGGCTTTAAATTTAACTCTTAGAATATACTTGATAAGATAAATAGTTGCAGGTCCACTATAAAGTTCACCTATAGGATTTCAGAGTCTGAGTGTAGCTATTATAGTTCTTATAAATTAGAGGTGTTTATTAGAACCGGATAATAAAATACAATGCATCATTCAGGAAGACAGCATAAATGTACTTTTGTATATTCACAGATACTGGAGAAAAAATTTTAATAGTGTCTAGACTTTCTAGGGTACCTAGACTTTTTGAAGCTGTAGGCCAGGTGTTGGTTTGAGAAAGTGCAGGGGGAAGGAAAGATGAGGATAGAAGTTTCTTAAGGACAAGTTAAGATTTGTCAAGGTTTGTACAAGTATATTTACTGCAGCCTCCAAACTTAAGATAAACTAAATCAGATCTGTGCTGCTGGCAACTCAAGAGACAAGATCACTCAGCTTCTAGCATGCTTGTGTTTTCTGAGGGACTCAAGCTTGTTATACGTGCTCTTGCCCATGCTATCCAGAGTAGAAAGTTTACATGCCAAGTCTCTCAAAACTGGCCTGTGATCCATAGTTTCAAAAATGACAAAACAGTGGAATAGATCTTCTTTCAAGATGTTTTCAAATCCTTCATTTTTAGTATGTGTCCTGTTACTTTAGATGATTTATTGTATGCAGATTCTCTAATACAGTTGGGTAGTAGCAGTAGACAGTTCTGTTTGCTCTGTAACTGATGCCTGGAGGTTCTAAGTGACAGTCTTTTAGTTCATCAATGTGAAAATGCAGATACTGTTGAACTTTTGGATTTCATCAGTAACCTACACAGCTGTGTGAGGTCCTGTGGGTATGGGCCTATATTTGTACTAGGATCACTTAATAGTTCTTGTTAAGATAATTGGTTTTTTTGAAAAGTCTAATTAAATGTGTTCACCTATGTTTGTTTCTATTTGCAGTGCAATTAGTTCACACCTGCAGACCTGTGGTTGTTCTGTAGTTGTAGGAAGCAGTGCAGAAAAAGTTAATAAGGTAATACACTTTCTTATAAACTTAAATGCTGATTATTAGGAGTGTTAGTGTGTTATTTGGAAGGCTCAGCTATAAACATACTTGAGAATGAAGGAAGGAAGGAATACCATTGTTTGGGTATCTTACTGCTGATTGGTCTAGCAGTTGGTAATTCTGCCTGAAAATTGCCTTATCAGTTGTATTCTCAGTATAAACAAGTAGTAAATGAGTCTGAGCTTTTAAAATTAGGTTTGTTAGCTAAAATGTAGAAACTGAAGAGGTCTGAACTGGCTTGCCGAGTTCAGCTATGTCAGTGGGTATTGTCTGTGTATGCTTAAGAAATTAGTATCTGCGTAATTTCTGTTATGCTGAGGAGTAGATATACTTCTGCACCATGAACTGCTTGTGTGTCCTGGAACTTCAAAACTATCGAATCTGTGGTCACACACACATGTTGAAACAGGCAGACCTACTAGGATATTAAACCATTTCAGCAATGCCAGGATTGTTTTTTGTTCATAGCTGTGCATCTTCAGTCTGTTTAAAATTTGATTGGTAAATGAATGTGCAGTTTAACTGGTAGATCTTAAATTAGGTTTGAGTCAGCTTTCCAGAAGAACCAGAAGGAGGCAAAGTACAGGTATAAACCCCTAAAACTGAGTCCTGTAACAACAAAACGTGCACTGTGTCGTACATCAGGGATGATGTTTAGGAGCTTTCAGGTCTGGAAACAATAACCAGCACTAGCTGTACCTCTTGTTGGGGAAGAGGTCCATTTGAAGGGAAAAAAGGTCACTCTTGGGAGCTCTCATTTCAGAACAATAAAATAGTTACATTTTTGTGGTAGGTATTTTTTTCCATGCTGTTACTATTTTTAACTCTCTTGTTATGAGATATTTAATTTGAACCAATATGAAACTATCACTTGTACTGCTTTTCCTCTAATATTTTGGTGTAAATTGAGAGTTTCTCAATTCTTATTTTAATCTTACCCAGTATGTGAAGGAAAAATCGAAAGAGGATGTTTTCCTTATTCAGAATTCTCCAAGTACTTTTTGTGTATAGAGCTTTTTGATTATACCAAAATGCTCATTTCAGATAAACTGAAAGCAATTCCTGTAAAAGATACACTTGTGTTTGCTGGCTATTGAATTATTTCTTAAAGCATATTTCTTTTTAGCGTAGTGCAAGGTATCTGTGTTTTGTCAGAGAGATTTCCCTTTGACTTCCATCTAATTAGGGTGTTACTCCATCCCTTCTAATAAAAACACTGAAGTTAATTTTCAGTTAGGATATTCAGAGACAAATCCTGAAGAAAATGTTGTTTTCTTTATGAGAAAATTTATTTCACTAAATCAGTTTCCTCTCTACATTCACTGCTGGGTCCTTTAATAAACCTCTGATTCAGAATATCCCTGCAACTGGGAATGAAGAGAAGAGCGTCACAAAAGTGTGAAATTCTAGAGCCTTCAGGTATTAGGCACCACTGCACTTAATGAGTATACCAATACTGCTGTGAGGATAAGGTTTTGTGTAGCGTGACAAATTTTCAGTTTACACTGGGACATCTGAGCCATGTAATAACAGTAGTCCCATGTCCTGAGACCGTGACAGAAGTCCTACAGTGATAGGTGGGGAGAAGCAGTATATTCAGATAACTTCATTTTCTGATAAGGAGTATTTTTTTATATTGGGCTTTTCTGTCTGATTATGTTTTTAATTGTGATGTGCTAATTATTGAGCTCTGGTTTATTTTGTAAGACTGAAACCTTCCTTTGAGGAAAAACTCGTTTCCATTTTCAAAGCTGCTGCCCTTTTTGATACATGTGTATTTGTATCTGTGTGTATTGCCTCAACATGAAATAAAAATTAAGACCAGTGAGCCTGCTGAATATATTATGTATTAATTGTAGAGCATACATATTATATATTATTTATTTTATAGTACGCAGGGCTCTTTGCTGCAGTGAAATATAATAGTCTTCTTTTTAAAATATTCAAGGCACCTTGAGTAAACCTTCATTTTGAAATAAGCAGTTTGTGATGCTTTGTAAAGCATTGGAGGGTGGAAATGCATTATTTCATGTATATTGGCACTGATGGTAAAGTACCATCTTTACTTTCAAGTGAACAGTAAATACTGATACTCAAATTAAAAATAGTCACAGGCAACAGGGGAACCAGAGAAAAGAAAATTATCAGTTCTTAGCTGAAATCAGCTAACCAGTTAATATGTATTGTTTCAGGGTTGTAACATTTGCATATGATTAAGTAAGAATAATAGAGGAAATGTTAAAGGCTTATGTGGTTATAAACAGCTTAAAGATTATAATTCATAGGATAATTAATTCAAAGGCTTTAAGGTGAAAATGGTTACGACTGTGTAAAATAATATATTGATAAGCTAAACACTTACGAAAAAAGCATCTAGAGGAATGTGAGTCTCAGGATACATCCAGGGTAAGTTTCATAAATTCTACACAGTTCCTTATCGGTAATGTGCTCTGTGAGTCACAGTGCAGCTCTTCTAAGTAATTGCTTTCTTTATGGCATACTTTAGCTTTCCTTAAATTAAAAAAAACCCACCTATTACATCTTGCCAAAGTGGCAAAAAGCATCAGTCAGAAACAGATTGGTTTAGGTACTGCGTAAACACATTGTGCAGGGATAGAGCCTTCTCAAACGCCTTACAGACACAGACAGGACGCCACAGGTTAAGAGTGAAAAATTAGCAGAATGGAATACATGTTTGTATTTGGAGATGATTAGTTGTAGCTGTTGCAGCACAGGAGTTTGAAAAGGGATAATGAAGTACCCTTGTTGCTTTTAATTAAGATTCTGAGGAAATTACTGAGGAAATAAGCATGAATACTTATTTATGAAATTGACTGTGCCTGATTGGAGACAATAGCTGCTGTTTCAATATGGAATGAATCAAATAAGAGGCTTAAAAGGCTAGGAAGGTATTTAGAGTAACTTATGTTTATGTAAGAGGAAGAGGTCGCAGAAGGTAGAAGTGGTTTGTTCTATGTAGTTAGCTAAAAATCAAACTGCCAAAAAGTGTTGGATTTTTTCTTCATCTGAGAAGAAGTTGGAGTAATGTGGTTTACAGCTTAGTAATTTAAGCATGTCAGTATTCTGTGACCTTGGTAAAGTTTTGGCTTTTCTAATCCTGATGAACATTTTTTATTCATGATTTGAAATGCCTAGTATGTTCTAGTAAGAAATTGTATTTGATTATGAGTTCATTCCTTACATTTTAATGTTTTTTCAAAACTGTTCTTTTTAATGCAGATTGTGAGAACATTGTGTCTGTTTCTTACGCCATCAGAGCGGAAGTGTTCCAGACTCTGTAGACATGAGTCTTCTTTCAAATACGAGTCAGGACTTTTTGTTCAAGGCTTACTCAAAGTAAGTGTGCTTAGGAACGTTCTATTCTTCTGTAGTTTAAGCAGATTCTTCAATGTATGTGTAGGCGTGTACATATGATATGCACATGCATACACACATTTGTGTTTGAAGAAATATGTCATCTTCCCTTGATTTCTTTCTGTCACTGTAGCTTTCCTTGGAACTATTTGCATGTTAAAATTCCAAGCCAGTCTTTTCTCTGATGTATCTGTTTCTTTAGTGTTGTCCAGAATTGTTTGTATACTTTGAGGTACAGTAATAGTATTCTTTTGCCTACTTGAGGCTAGAATCCCAAAAGGCATTAAGCTTTTGTGTTGTACCAAAACCAGAAAAAGAACAGTCCATCAGTCCAACAGTTACCAAGTATTTTAAAAGGGCTGTAGCAATGGGTGAAGATGAATAGAAAAATAATGAGCAGTCTAAACCTAACAGGTAAATATAATCGTGTAATGTTAATGGGCTCACAAACCAGATGATGCAACACTGTGCTTCACAGGTTACCTTAGTACCTGTTTTCGCTGTTATATCAAGGGAATCATCCAGTACAAAGGATTTTTTAGTGGGCTACAACCACCAGTTCTCTCAAACAAAACATATCTAAACAAATGGGATTTAAAATGTAGGCATGATGCTTTAATATTGTTTTGCTCCAATATAGCTTTCTTTTTTTAAAAAAAAAAAGTAACGAGAAGAATAATTTTTTTCACTCAAACAGGATGCAACAGGAAGCTTTGTGTTGCCCTTCCGTCAAGTAATGTATGCCCCATATCCTACTACACATATAGATGTAGATATCAATACAGTGAAGCAGATGCCCCCCTGTCATGAACACATCTATAACCAACGACGATATATGAGATCTGAGCTGACAGCATTTTGGAGAGCTAATTCAGATGAAGAAATGTCTCAAGATCATATTATCCACACAGATGAGAGCTTCACACCTGATTTGTATGTACTCCTTTCTCACATCTCTGAAAGTTACTCGATTTGGGACAAGAGAGTAAAGTAGTAAAGAGTGTACTTTCTAATAAAGTACATGAAGGTTTTTTTGCTTTTAAGAAGCTTCTTCAGCTCTAGTAGTTGCATTTGTTTGGGAGGAATTTACCAGTTCCATCAGTAGTTTTGTTCCATTAAATATTACTGAAATTCATTTTCAGTGACACTTCTGACTATGTTGTTAATTTTGTTGCCTGTTTTAATAAAGGATATAACAGAGCTAAATGTATTTGATAAGGCCCAATGGCTTTCCTGGGTTTAGTTCATTTCATCTGAAAGTTTTGCTTTAAAATTCTGTGTTAGCTTTAAAAATAGCAAGATTATAATTCAGTAAAATGTTGGATTAACTTTTAATTTTGCCAGATTGTAAACAATAATGCTATTGCTGTGCACAACTGCTGGACAGTTAATGTCCCTTCATGGCATTACCTCATGTTTGTTTGCTTTCTTTTATAGAAATGTCTTTCAAGATATCCTGCATCGAGATACATTAGTAAAAGCCTTCCTGGATCAGGTAATTGGTGCTTGTTCAAGAAGAACAGAACTGAAGTTCAGTACTTTGAGCCCTAGTAACAGATAATTTAACATGAATAGATAATTTATTGGCTTGGTAGCTCTTTTTCGTACCAGTGCTATGATTCTTCTCTGCATAACTAGAGAGAAAAATACTTGTGTTATTTGTAGTATTAGTGTAGTACTGCGACAGTGTCTACCATTACAGTATTGAGAAAGCTATGTGACTGGGATTAATTTCTGATTATTTTAAAAAGAAAAATAATACTTTATCCAAACAGCATTGTAAAACAGCGTAATTTTTTGCATGTGAACAGCTAGAAAACTAAGAAAGAATGTTGAGTATATCTACAAATCTCGTGTTAATGTGTCTACTTTGATATAATTAAGGATATGTAACACATGTCTGCAATGTTTCTTTATATTCTACATTCTTAAAATTATTATTGAATTTCCATGTCCAAAATTAATTTTCTGGTATAATTTTTAACAGATATTTCATCTGAAGCCTGGCTTGTCCCTAAGGAGTACTTTCCTTGCACAATTTCTGCTAGTCCTTCACAGAAAAGCCTTAACTTTAATAAAATACATAGAGGATGACACGTAAGTGAACAGATAATAGAAAGCAGACTTTAAGAAACTTCCTGTGTTCTTTTTTACAACACTCTTTTTCAATTTCTTGCAGGCAAAAAGGAAAAAAACCTTTTAAGTCTCTTCGTAGCTTAAAGATAGATCTTGACTTAACAGCAGAGGGCGATCTTAACATAATAATGGCTTTGGCTGAGAAGATTAAGCCAGGTCTACATTCCTTTATCTTTGGGAGGCCGTTCTACACCAGCGTACAAGAACGTGATATGCTCTTGACGTTTTAAATTTCTCCACTGCTAACATGTAATATATTGCAGTCTTGCATGGCACAGAAAGAAATCCGTCAGTGTGACCACTGCACTTGTGACAGTCATTGACTTCATAAAGGATGGAGCATTAGGAGCACGGCAACACTACAGTCTGTCCGAAGCAGCAGGGGCTCTTGTTGGAGGGAATATCAGTTTAGCTAGACAAGCATGATTTTAATGAATCCATCTTTTCTGTGTGCTATTTTTAACAGTAAAAGTAAATGTTACCAGAGGTTCCTTTGCCATATGGCCTCAGTAGCTAAATTTGAACTTGTTTTGGTGTACGATAAAGGGAAGCATTTTGATTTTCTTTCCCCAGAGACTTCCTTTAGGTGTATGTCAGTTTTCCCCTGTTCTGCTGTGTCAGTGTTTTCAGTCTTTCCACAGAAAACTATATATATATATATATATATATATATCTTCTCTGATCAGAGAGGCTAGGGAATAGGGGCCTCCCAAGAGTTTGAAAGAGTTTTTTGAAGTATTTCTTCTTATGTATGTGGTACAAATTTGAAATATATCTTCCCTCATCTCCCTTTTTAACACTACTGGCTCCTTCATTTAGGGCATTTAAAGGTGTTCGGGATTTTTAATATACTACAAAGTGGTATTCTTGTGTGCAAATTGTTGACAGCTTAAATAGCAGCACTCTGCACGTGGGAACTAGGTCATTATTTAAGCAGCTTTGTGCATATAATTGCCAGCCAGGATACTCTGTCACAAGTTGTTGGGCCATCCTGCACTGAAGTGTTCAGTGATCCAACATAATGGAGCTCTTTTAAAAGACAAACCAGAAAACTTGTGTCATTCAGCAAAGTTGTCAGTCTTTCTGTCTGTAAACTGCTGCTGCTTTTTCCGTTGTCAGTTAGAATAAAGTTCGCATTAAATTATTAGACCTTCCCAAAGAACACGAAGGGGATAGCCAAACTGAAAGACAAAACAGTATTTTTTTTAGATTGCGTTAATGTATTTAGTAATCCTTAATTCAGAGACAAGCACAGCTATGAACTAATGTGATTAGCATTTTACTAAGTGAATTCTTGTCAATAATCTTGCCAGTCTTCTTAGTTTGTCTTAGCACATCTTCAGCTTTCAAAAACACATTTTCTATTTGTATGCATCAACCTTTCTTTCTCAGTAGCATGTAGAGCAATGTGGTGTCAGGTTAATCCAGACCCATGTTTTTTTTTTAGTTTTGACACATGGTTGGTGCATCTGTACTGTGTGTTCTTGTATTTATTCTCCCACAGGAATATGTTTGTGCCATGTTTTAACATAACCTCATAACTCAGTATTCGTAAGGAAAGAGCTGCAGTTGTGATTGGAGAAGCCACTGTTTTATTGCTTAAATTGTTCATCATGCTCCTTGGTGAACAGGTTTCTGTTTTCAAGGTAGCTTTTTAATGTGTCTTTCATGCAGTGAGGCATAAAAGTTAACAAAAGTTAAATTCACAACTTTTTCTGAAATGTCCAGTGCTCAGATTTTAAAAGTACTACTGTCCTTTATTTAGGTGTCCAGAATTCCCTTACATTTCCTGAAAGACAAAGATTTACAATTAAATACTTAGTCTTTTCTTCTGAAAGACGTGGAACTGAGCCTCAGCTGCACACCATTTTTATTAACAAACATCATCAGCATTACCTAGTTGAATAAGTAATTACATTTTGTGGAGCCAATTTTTTTTCTTACATGTTGATGTAAGACTCTTGCAATGAGCTCAGCTCTTTGTCAAAAGAACTTGTCAGAATTATGCTGACATAAGTTACTTGTGCTGAGATTCTGTTTATCTTCCTACCATTATTATTTTCTTCTGTGTTTTTAATCAGTTGATCTATTAGAAAAGAGTCTGATTGTGCTAAGTTTTTACTTTCATGTCCAAGATTGTGAAAAATATGTAATGAACACTGCTGAAACTTCTGATGTGCAAGTTATATTGAAGTCTAAACAGCTTTGAATGTGCTGCTGAAATAATCACTTCAGCTTGATAGGCATTGGAAACATAACATTGACACTAGTAACAGTAAAGCGCTGTTTACTGAAGATGCTGTCACTTTCTGAAATTACTAAAAGGTGGAACCTTTCTCAGTTGCTACTTTTGTTGCACAGTTGTCACAAGTGCAGAATGTATAGTGAAGTAAATTATAAAATGCATCTGCATGTTGTGTTGTAAATCTTGCTCAGGAAACAAAGTATTCTAATAAAAATCATGCACAATTTTGACTATAGTTGCTGCTGGTTTTTTTCACAGAATTTCTGTTCCATATCTGATAAAATAATTATCGTTTGAAATAAAGAAGAAACCTTATTTCTTCTTGTTAAAAATTATGTGAATCATAGCCTGTCTTTGATAGAAAGTCATGTTACTAAGTTCCTCCATTTCTGTTAAGGAATTACTCATTTCAAGCTGTGACCGCTGTGACTTGCTATGCCTCTGAAGTGTTCAAATAAGAGTTTAGCCTCTACTTTTAGCAAGTTTTTATCTCATATGTGAGAATGTAGAAATGGTTTCAGGAGTTCACTTATATCTAGCAGTCAGTGAATACCTTTCTTCAGGGTTTTAATTCCTTACAGTTAAAGGAATAGGGCAAGTTTATTTCTTCCAGTTGGATTTGAAAAGGGGTTAGTGTTTTAGAGCATTTTTACTAGGACATTTCCCCTGATCTTGATTCCTGGTCTTTGCGTACCTAGAAAGGTAGCATAGAAAGACATCCACTGGAATCTTATTTGCTAGGACTGCAGAGGATGTTCCCAGTCTATATCAATATGTCATAACGTCAGTTTTAGTCCAGAGCAAAATGGGTATTTTGTACCCCTGACCCACCAGTATGATACACCAATAGAGAATGCCAGGACTTCTAAGCTCCATTCTCTACTCGGAAAAAGTGTTAGGAAGATTTCTCTCCATATTCTCAGATCTGCGAAGACAAAGGGAAGTGTTCCAGGAAGATGAGGGCTATCATACACGCATGTCATTCACCTCTATTGTCCAATCAGAACCTACAAAGAATGTACTGTGTCCTCTCTTCAACAGTAAAGAGGCATAAACCATATTCATTAGTATGCAGAGTATTTTTTTTGCACATGAATACAACCTGGTTGTGTCATTTACCTCTGTCCTGGCATAGAGCTAGGCTCTAACCGGTACACCGAAACTCCACGGCAGCATGACCTTATTTACAAGGTTGTTGACGTGGTACTTTTGTTAAAGGAAGTAATTATCTCAAAGCCATGCTGTTTATGTGCATATCTAGAGGTTTAAAACACAGAAGACTTCAATTAAAGTTCGGAAGTACGAACAAAGTACACAATCCTGACAACGACCATCTAGTAAGTCTGATTTTAGTTCTAACTGAAATAACAGAGCTACCCTAAAAGAACTTTTATCCTTCTTTTAGCACAGGGCACCTTTTCAAAGCAAAAGATCAGTGGAAAGAGAAATCTCTATGTAAAACGGCATGGAATGGCAACTGGTAATGGTTCCCTTCTTTTAGATGTTTCTCTCTTTACTGTCATGTATGTGGGGGAGGACCCTGACAACTGGGGAAAAGGGCCAAAAGACTGTCTAGGGAACTGCAAGTTGACCAGTTTCACTCAAGTATGCAGGGAAATCATGGCATGTGTCTTCTTGGGGCATGTGTCTTGCCACACAAGGGAGAAGCTGATGGGGAACTGTCAGCATGACTCGACCAAGAGTGAATAGTGCTTCACCCACCTCCGTGCTTTCTGTGGTAAAATTACTGGATTTGTGAACATATGGAAAACGTGCTATCATTTAGGTTGACTTCAGCAAGGCTTCCAGGACTTTCCTACAATGTCCTTGTAGCCAAGCTGGATGTTAGAGTCTAGGTGGGTGCCCTACCACGGGGGTAAATACCTGCCTAGTGCTTGGGCTTAGAGTTGGTGGCACTGGGTTGAATCCGTCTGGAGGCTGCTGCACCATGGGGTCTCACAAGGTTTGCCCTGAGGCCTGTCCTGTTTAACATCTCTATCCACAAGCTGGGAAGGTGACCAAGTGCACCCTGTCAGGTTTGCAGGTGCTCCAGACCTGGAGGGGAGCAGTAGATATGTACGAGGGCAGGGCGGCTGTCCAGAGGGACCTGGCTGATGGGAGGAAAGGATGAGTCCCCCATGCACTTGAGGCAGGAGCAAAGGGCAGCCCTGTCCTGGGCAGGCAGAGCCCCAGCAGCAATGCCAGTGAGACCGGCGGCAGCTCTGGGGAGAAGACCCTGGCAGGCAGTGAGATAAGGGAAAGTTTTTTCCCCATTAGGACAGTTGGGCAGGGCCAGGCCCAGGAAGGTGGTGCTGTCCCCTCCTTGGAGGGTTTCCGCCCCACACAGGGTAAAGCCCTCATCAACCTGGTCTGACCCCATGGCTGAGCTTGCTCTGGGCAAGGGGTTGCTCTAGAGACCTCCTGAGGTCCCTGTCAGCCCAAATTGTCCTGCAGTGCCAGGGTCTGGCAGGCAGGCTGCAATCACTGCTGTCAGAAGCAGAGAACAGCTGAGGTAGGCAGTGACCTCTGGAGGGCCCTGGGTCCAGCCCCCTGCTCGGACGAGACCAGCTTCCATTGACATTGCTCATGGCATCGTCTGGTCAGTTCTGATTATCTCTAACGGCACAGATAAAAGCAAGGGTTGAAGAAAATCCTACTGTGAGAGTACAGGTGTGCAAGAGCTTAAAGGTGGCCCTGGATTCACCAGTGAAAATGTGGGTGTGCTAATATATGACTCCCAGATAGAAACATTCAGGTATCAGGAACATGGTATCTACATGGTTGAACACACGTGTTAAAATTAAAGGAAGCATATCCTTTACCGGAAACATGAGGGCTGATCGGCACTTTTTGTAGAAATATCTATCTGTAGCAAGGGCACAAAGACCTTTAAGAGAGAGGAATGTAGACATATAAGCAAGGGTAATTACATAAAGTAACTTAAGGTATTTTTGAGTGTCAAAGTAAAAGCTTGATGCTGTGAAGCAGTGGTATCTCAAAGGTAAACGTCTGAAGCTTCATCCCTAACCTGTATCTAATGATAAGCCAAAATGATTGAAAATGTACAACAGCCAAAAGCTAATTTGTGACACTCTAAGCTCAGTGCCAGCTTCTCTTCCATTTAGAAAACTGTCTCATTATGGTACAACAGAGTGTCTTTTCCAGTTTCAGTTAAATATCCCTAACGGTTGCCAGACTTTTGGTTTTCAGTAGAAGCAGCAGCATAAGAAATTACAGGTCAGGGAATACTGAAATTTAGTATTGCAGCCTATACCAGTAATTCAATATTCCTGCCAAAATGTTCAGTAGTGTAGCTGACTGATGAAACTGCAATTTCAGCCTTCCACGTTCATCCACTGGGATGCAAAGCTGTTCGTCCTTGCTGAGATTTCTGTCTGTCTAAGGCCCCCTCTTCATTTTGTCTCCTGCTGGTGTTCCCTGCCCTGTCTCTGTGACAGCAGTATTTGGAAATACTTTATGATAACCTAGATTCTGGAGGAAGGACCTTCTGGCATTTGGGTTTCTTTTTTTTAGTAGCCAAGGGCAGCTGTATAGACCAACCACACAGAGTACACAAAGGACCTGGACAATAAGTAATGGCTAATTAACTTCATCCCAGTTTTTGGCAGAGGATTGGGCACTGGCAGGCAGAAGAACATTTTGGGTTCAGTCTGCTTTTAGCATTGATACTGCCAAGGTCTGACATTTCCCCTTCAGGCTGGAGACTCGAGAGGTCGCTGATGCAAACTGATTAACACATTTGTTGATTAATGATCACATTAGAAGGAAATGGGTAGGACAGCAAAATTCTCAGCGATCTAGGGAATCAGATATACCAGCCTGTAATTAAATAACAATGTGGAGTATTAGGCTTGACTATGAAACTGTTAATTATAGGTTTGAAGTCCAGTGAAATGAAACACATAATCACACTGAAATTACAGTTCTGTTAGTGTGGAGGTGGAAATCAACTTTGTCCCCCACCAAAACTGACAGACACAGACCTGATGGTGAATTGTCTGAGGAGGGTCCCTCTGGCATCCCAGTGGGCTGGGGCATGCGGATCAGCGTCACTGCTGTCTGCAAGCCTTCTGCTCCTGCTGATGGAGAATCCACCTTCCTTTTTTCTCTTCCTGATTTCATACTTTGCTCCCTATTTTTTCTTATTTTTTTGCCATCCTTACACCTTCCTTCCCCCACTAAGCTCCTCTCAGGTCCCACATCTGATTGCTTTTCCCCATTGTTCCTAGTTTTGTTACATCTGTACCCAAATTTGGTATTTCTGACATTGTCACTTAGGCAATATTGGGCATATGTGGCTATACCAACAGTAGAGCTCAGCGTGAGTGGCTTTGCACCCCAAATTTTACCTACTGTTTTTCACTTCAGCCTGGTTGGACTTACTCAATTCCTAGAAATAATTAATTTTCTTTAGTCTCCATTCCCCTCCCTGGCTCCTATTAAGCACAAGCAGGTTCTCACCATACCCACCGACTGTTTACATACGAGGGCAGCAGAGTAACTTGTTTTTCACATTTCTGTTGTGAGCTGTCACAGGTCTCCATGGGACCTTGGCCACTGTGGGGTTGTGTGCCCCACCAGACCATCCAGTATGCTGAAGCCAAGGAGGTTGTGAGCTCCAGAATGTGCAGGAAGCCAACTGAACGAAGCCATTTTGGTGCCAGGACCTCCAGGATGGGGAAAGAGAGAGGCACTAACAAAGCTCCTGCTAGGGCACAGGAGGATGGGCGCACAGCACCTGACAAAACAAGCTTGTGGTTGTGGTTCAAGGATCCATGATGCTAGCGTGTCTTGACTGCAGTGCACTCATGGATGTTTGATCTCCTGTGACTCCCACCAAATAAAGCTGCTCTTTGATGCCAGCTGATAGTTGCCATGGTGGCTCTATAAAATGTGAATTGTACTTTAGACCCTTCATCATCCCTGCAGTTCTCCACAAAAAAAAGGCAGCTATATGTCTGAATGTTTTTTAGCATAGATGCAGCCCACATGACTGTAGCATCTGGCTGTATTTACAGCTACCTGTATTTCAGGCAAAATTTTCACATAGATATAAAATGTATACAAATAAAATGTAAAATATGAAGATGTGACAAATACATAATAAAGCATTGCAGTCACCTTTGTGATAATACGTTTAAGAAAAAAACTGAAGAGCAAAAAAAATCATAGCTAACAGACTCTATTAATTTTCAAAAAGTCTCTTTTCAAACTAATCTTCCAGTTTCCATTCTCATCTTTGTATATTTCAACAGATTTCTTTGGCCATTTGTGAACAAACCTACCACTCTGTCACTTGTGAAAAGAAATATCTGTCTGTTTGACATGTCTTACGGATGTGGTGACAACATGGTGTCTTTAATTAGTTCTAGAGAAATGCCAGCTTGTAAATATGCCTATTACAGATAAAACCAGGCAAATCTATAGGGCTGGCTTCACACATTAGTGTTAGAGTACATCCAGGTTTTTAATTATGGAGTTTTGTTAATCAAGAGTGTGTACGCATAAAAAAATTGTGCAGTGCTTGAGCGAATGGTTGTGTTGGTGGAGGCTGCATTGAATGTTCCAGTATTTTATGTAGCTTTGTTATGCTGTCTCTGCTGGTAGTTTTATTTGAGAGCACAAATTCACAAAATGAATACCAGAGGTGCCTTTCATTTTGTTAAAAAATTTCATTTTTAGTCCCTTTTTTTTTGTTGTTTATTTCTGATGCTTAGTAATGAAACATATTACAATATCAACGCACTGGGACAGATGCCAAAGGGTATGTGTGTTGGATTAAGCACAAGCCTTCTACAAAGAATAATATTCGGAAGTTGCAGCAATTTCAAGGCAAGCTTTGGGCAGCCAAGAGCTACCAGAGTGATGCTGAAGCCACAGGCTGCAGAGAAAAACCAGACAGCAACAGTTTTGAGACAGAGCTTCAGCCCTGTTTCCAAACGCTGCAGGGCAGCCCCACTCTGCATGAAGAGGCAGGTGCTCCTGGTGGTCTCAGCTGCTTGCTGAGCATCCCGCAGGAAACTGAAGAAAGATACCAAGAGGCAACTGTGCTGTGAGCTCCAGCCCGGACGTGGCTTACCCAAGGAAGAGGAGCAGGAAGGGAACACAGATTGCCTCCCACCAGCCCCTGTGATTTGGATTCTGCCTTTTGGCTCTACAGCTCAGTGAGGGACAGAGAGGTTTTTCCCATGGAGGGGGAAATGTACCCATGGCCTTGCAACAGTTTAAATGGGGAAGAATTCAGTATTTTTCACTTGAGGCCATTTGTCTGAGCTCCAAAGAGCCTGACTGTGCAGAGACTGAAAACATTTTTGCTTTTAAACCCAAACAGGGCCGCTTCTTTCCTGAAACACAAGCCAGTCTTATTCTGCTGTGCCATGAAAGATCAATTCTTCGGGCTGTGAAAAGGAGGCTTTTGGATAACTGGGGTGCCAGAGGTCACAAGGCCATCCTCTGCCCCGCTTGGCACACAAGAGACCTCCTGTCTCTCTGTGGGCAGCTGCTGGAAACAGCTTCGCTGCCGTCGGTGGAGCCTGTGACCGAGCCAATCGAGGAGCTGCCGATGGGATTTCAAATGCTCTCTGTTTGCAATGAGAATTCACAGAATATTTGGAGGAAGAAGCTGGGAAGAACATCCCAATGACACAGCAAAAGCAAACTGCGTGGTTATGGCTGTGCTGAAAGAGCAGCATTCACTCCCGTGCAGACAAATGATTTGGGCGGAAGGAGGAGGACTTGGAGTGGTTAGGCATGAAATTCCCAAGTGGGAAGGTAAAAAAAAAAAGATCCATCCATGGAGGTCAGGGAAACTGAGACAAAGCCTTCCTGGAAGGGGAGGACGAAGAATGAAGGGATGCTGGGGAGGGCAGAGCAGTGAGAGATCACCAGTGCCGTGCTGGGTAGCACGGTGCAAAGGTGCAAAGGGAGGCTAGGAAAGCCAGAGCTGCATGACAACCACAGCGCTGAGACGAAAACCAGTGGATACATTCAGAGAACAGCCTTAGTGGCTGTGTGGTTACTCAAACACAAGCCTGTTGTTTGGTCACATCGTGTTAGCCCTTTGTGAGCTGCTGTGGGAGTGGTTTCATAGAGCAAAACCATTGCTGCTGAGGACCTGAAGTCCACATTTCTTGTTTCAGCAGTTTCACTTCAGATGAGCTTTAGTTCCACCTGGTACACTGACTGCTCACTAGGGACCCTTCCCGTTCAGTTTAATGGATGCCATCCATTGTATGCAGTCCATTAGGTGAGACAAACCACAGCGAGGAGGGATGGATGATCAGGTGAATGATTTCAGGAGAGCATTCCTGCTGTGAACTGAAACACTGCTGCACATGTACCCTCTGACCAGGCAGCTGATCACAGGTAATGCATACGAGTGTGCAGGCGAAACTGAACAGGAAGAAGGATAACAGACTAGAGAAAACGGGAAAAGAAAAAGCAGAAAAGGAAAGGGTAAACTATCCAGGAAGCTCCAAAGGAGGGGAAAAGAATACCAACAGACCTTTATGTTCAAAGGTAGCATGGCATGGGGCAGAAATGAATCTGTTTCGAGATCTGTGCCTCTGGTTAGAAAAATGGTCTGTTTTTATCATAAACACATTTGATTTTTCAGCATTAAAAAATCTGAGTGGTGAAAACTAAATAGATATTAGAATTATCACATTTCTGTGCCTCTCCTATTTTCCTCACATTTCGTTTGGATTACTATACTTTTCTTTCTAGTGGTAGAAGACTGCTGAAATGCACTTATTCAATTCCTTCCTCCTTTTTCCTCCCTCCCAGCTAATCATTGAATGCAGACAACATTTTTACTTCCAGCAGAAAATTGATGCAGCATGCATCAAAAAAAGCAGGCAGAAACATGCCTCAGCAAATATTTTGGGATGTGCTTTATTATGAGAAGAATTTTTAAAACTATTGTAATATATCTAAAAGTTTGCAAAGACAAACAGCTTGAGCAGAGGCTATTGAAGTGGAGTGAAAAACATCTACTGATATCAGCCATAGGACGAGCTTGTGGAAAGACTTACCATGTTAAAGTTTTTTACAATTTGTTTGAAACAGTCTACAGAAAGGAACTCATTAGTATGTTAATTGCGGTAGGTTCCTGCGTTTCCAATGCAGCCTGAGTTAAGCCCACTTCTACTTAGTTTTAGAGGGTTCCTCTCTAAGGGCTTTGTGTGCTGCAGCATTTCCAGTTTTCAGATGTTTGGCTTCTCATTAGAAAACTCCAGCAGTATACAGAAGCAAGGCATCTTGGAGACATCTCACACTTCCCTGTGGGCAGAAATTGTGGAATGCTGACTATTCTGCATGTCAGATTTCGCCAATGGCTGGAGAAAAATAAAGCCATTATGAAAAAAAGCATTTTTTTTTTTTTACAACAGAAGTAAGACCCATCTGGTTCTTATACTGTTTGAGACCATGTCTATTAAGGTTAAGCAGTGCAGACTTCGCTGACTTAAGGAAAGACTTCAGAAACAGGATATTTTTGTTTTAAATCTGCTTGGCTCAGTGCAGGGGGAAGGCTGTAGGTGAGGGGAGGAAAGACAACTAAGTGCAAGATCTATGTGTTTTCATGATTTCTGGGGCAGCAGAGAGCTAAATGACATCCACTACAAGCTGGAAGGACTTTGCTTACATCATGGTAGCATCTCAGGGTTTCAGCTTGGTGTCCTGAGCATATCTGAAAAAAACAGCTTGAAAAGTCTGGGTTTTAGACAGCTTTTTGATGCTCTCAGTTGTTAGCTTTACATTTCTTGTTAAGGGATTGCTCTGACGAGTACAAATGACTCTACAGGCAGGCAGCTGCAGAGATAAAGGTGATGAGGTTTATACCTCATTAATCAGTGTTAAGTGATTACAGTGAGCCACTTGAAGCCAGCTAAAGATGGTCCAGAATAAGAATTATTCAAAGCCTGCTATGTTGTAATACCGGTTTGCTTTAATAAGTGATTTCTCTGAAGGAGACACGTAGTTTGCTGTTTTCTTGCGAATGTATGATAGCTGCTCCTAATAGCATTCTGGGTTAAAGGGTGGCAGAAAAAGCTCTTGAAAGTAGAAAATTTTAGTTAACAAAACAGCTGTTTATTGTCCCAAGTGCAGACACGTCCCAAAGTCAGTTTGAGCCAAGCCAAGGCCCGTCAGTAAGAAAGCCATGCTTTGCTCTAGAAGGCACATCTACAGCACAGCATTTCATAGCCTTGATGATGCAAACATGTCATTAATGATCGGCTAATGACAGGGTTGCTGATTTGGACACCCAAAACTAGCAATGAAACCCTGTGCTGTTTCCGTAATGCTGATCTTTATTCAGCTGACACTAATGATGACTATTTTTTTCTTTTCAGTTTCAAATCTTTTTCCCTAGAATATTAAGTCTCTGACTCAGAGGCCACTGAGGGTTTCCAGTACCAGAAAGGACCATCTTTTTTCTGTCATCTGCCTATGGATGGAAAGAATTAAAGCATTACCACATTCTCTACCTTACTGTGCATGTACTGCACGCTTAGCAATGACAGAGAAGTGTGGGTGGAGCTTTCTCAGTTAAGGTGCAAAAAGGCAGTGCAAACTGCAACTTGAGTTTTGTTCTTCACTTTCCTTTTAAGTTCATTGTGATTTGAAGTCCTCCCATTAAGTTGACATAAAAAGTTGTTTAGCCATCTGGATATGGATAACCAGTGATCAGTTTATGTAGTCTGGGAATGCATTTACATAAACTTTGGTAATTTAGTCACCCCAAAATAAAATTAAAGTGTCTGGACAGGGCTTCACGCTCAGGTCTGCAGAATCCCACTGGAGTTACACTACGAAGATTTCTGCATGCAGGCAGGGCCCGCTTATGCACACTTTATTTCATTTATTCAAACCTCTCTGCTATTCCTTAGAGAATTACATTTCCTAGGCAAACTGCAACACTGCAGATAATCCACAGGGATGTCTAGACTAGCTCTGTATTTGGAAATGCATTCCCCACTCCCTTCCATTAGTCCTTTTCACCAGCTGGAATGCACAGTCTTATCTTGTGATGGATTAGCCCACATTTCCATATCTCAAGGAGATGAAGAGGTGTGCTGCTACCTGCTCTTTAATGAATAAGTACATCTGATTTTCCCTGTGGCCATGAAATCGGTGCTCTGAGAGATAGGACTGTTATTAAAGCTAGTAACTTAATTTGAAAAAGGAAGTCATGTGCTTTAAGATGAGATTTTAGACTATGAATATTGCCTCTATTATCAAGTGAGTCCTTGGAAAATGTAAGCCTTGTGGTTTAACTGTGTTTTGGAGCTGTATTTACCTGATTCCTTTAGTTTATGAAGGAGTATCTGATGTACTTTTGAAGGCAAGCACTGGGCCCTTGCCTTTCCTTCAACTGCTGTGGTAGGAATAACTTTGCAAAAGTTGTAGGACACAGGTGATACTGCTCTATGTGCAAAGAAGAGTTATTGTGTTTTTCTGGATGTTCCTGTAGATCCACTCAATGAAACAGAGCACAGACTGAAAAAAATTGACTCTGCCCTGCTAGCCAGTGCATGTAACGTTATCCAACACATCCTGTGGAAAGCTGAAACACACTGAGGCTGCAGCCTTCAGGGTGAAAGAGAGAACCAGGTGACAGGTAAAGAATGATCTTTAGTATTTTCTGCTCCCACTGCAGTATACAGGGGTCTGAGCCCTTCTTGGGGGCATCAGCCCACTCATCTTCACACCTGCTGTTCAAGCAAGCACATCTCTTTCACTGAACCAACACTTTGACTGTGCTTTGTAAAGCAACCTTCCTTGTATGGAAGATGGAAGTGTTATCTTTAGATAAGAGAGTGAATTAATAATACAGTAACTTTTTTTTTTTTTTTAAGGGAAACACGTGAAAGTGTGCTCCCTGGTCTGTCTTGTCAGAAAAGTCTTAATTCAAACTTAAACTAGTGTTCTGAAATTGTTAAGACCTCAGAGAATAACTTCCAAGAGTATACTTTATTTAGGTATGTTTTACAAGACATAAAACCAGAAATGTCTTTCCAAAGACAGTGGACAATTTATTAATTTATAATAATGTTCAAAATAACAGAATTTCATAATCTAGATATTCTGCCAGCTGATGCTATGGCACTCAGCACATAAACTAATTATATGCTGCAAAGAGCTTCTCCTAACCTTCCCTCTCCCAGTTGCCAGACTGGAAAATAGGCCTTAATAACACATCTGGGGGTTCAGTGTGGGGAGAAAGAAACCTGAATATCCAAGTGCACTTGCCACCCACTTCTCTTTTATATCAAGGCTTCTGAAAGCTGAGTGCCTCTTCTGCTGATAAAATAACCAGATCCAAAACAATTGGAGCCTTGAAAGCTTTGAATTTTCCCCAGGGACTTCCAGGCAGCCAGTGCAGCTGTCTGAGCTGCAGTGTAATGCTCTCCTGTCAAAAAGGCCCACTTAATAAGTGGGCTGACAGGTTCCAAATTAGCTTTGGCATTCAAATGGTGTCATTAAATAGAAGGAGAGATTAGGGCTAGATAAGGAACAGGCCAGCCTGAATGTGAAAGAACATTAATCCACAGCTTTTTCTAGTTGCATATACATCTTTCTGAAAAGTGTTAAAGAAGTAGTATGTCAACACTCAATAGGCAAGATTAAGTGCCAAGTGAAAATATTTATCATTGTATGTATGTGGGTCTTTTAAAATGTCTGTTCACACCTAAACTGTTCTATGTGTCATTTATAACACATAGAATCCAAGAGATACTGTGAACTTTTCTGTACTCCATATCTGTTTTGAAGTGTTTAGTGACAAAGCATGGCAGACATTAGTTCACATGGGGTTCCCTTCAAAATGGGGTTGAAATATTTAAAGAGCAGTGACATTCCGCATAATTTCCATTTTTTTCCCTCTTTCCTAAGGTATGTTCCCCATAATGGCAGGCCAAGCTAATACAGCATGGACTTACTGGGTTTCGCATGAAACATAATTCAGAGTGTGTTAAAAAGGGGAGTAAACTTCTTTATTAAATACTGAGATGGCTGGGAACTTGGGCAAAGGGGGCAGTTTGCAGGACTTTGCATATGGTCTGTTATAAGCACAGGCCGGGGAAGGAACATGGTAGTTTCAAGCAGGAGCTGGGAATTTCCATGGGGAACCTGTAAGAGTGGAAGGAAATAGATCAGGAGAAAACTTGGAGGCAGCTCTAGTAGCAGCCATGCTTAGGGGAGTATTCCAGGTAGCTCTTGCACACCAGGAAGGAGCCAGGCTGGATTCTGAGTATGAGTGATGCTCCTCTTCCTTCTTTCCATAGCACTGCAGCTATATCTGTCTTTCATCCCTGTGTATCCTATGCTAAACAGAACATTTCTGTTTCTCATTTCGTACTGTAGCAAAGGCTGATGGGCAGGTTGGACCTAGGTGGGAATACAAGCTTGGTGGTTGACGTTGGCTGATGGTTGATGTTACCTGGAGATCTCCTTGCTTCCTCTCCTGGAAAGGTTGTTGTACATGGTGTCCTCTCACAAAACATTGCCAGCAATGCCTGAAAGAAAGGGCTCTGTTTCGCAGGACTTAGGCCAGTAGTTCAGCTGATGTCCCCAGGTTAACCAGCACCCAGCCAGCCCTGCCTGGTGCTCTAAAGGCTGTAATGGTTTTCACCTGCTGGAGAGGTCACAATTCTATCCTTCAGCTATACAGGATCATTGGGGAAAGCTGGTTTTGGCCATGCCTTTTCTGTAATGTGACTTGAGCAGCTGAAAACAGAATCCTCAACAAATAGCTCTTAATGGAGCTGGAAACTGAACTTTGTGGACCTGCCAGAGTGCTTTCATATTACATTAATGTTACAGCAGTCCCAGGAGGAGATACAATTTTGCTACTGGTTCCAGGAAAACATTGTTTCTGTTGTTTATCCTCAAGCAATGTTAACCATTTAGGTGGTCATGTTGGCTGAAAAGCCTTAGCATTTGAAGGCTGACTTTTGTGTCTTCTGTCAGCTTCTGATACAAAGACTAATTTGCAGTAACAAAAATTAATCCTGAGCTGAAATTATATCTGCTTCGTCAGAGGGGAAGGGGAGAGGAAGCAAGGATTCGAAAAAAAATAAAAGGAGGGGACTTCTGTTTTGTCAAAATGCAGTAAGATTACAACACTTTCTGCATTTTTACCAAATAAATCCTAAAGAGTTATTGCCATTTTAAGAATAGAATTCAGTTCAAGAGAGGAGTTGAATTCAACTATTGTCCTGAAAGAAGACTTGAGCCTGAGTTAGAGGAAACCATAACTGGGTTTTGCTATTTACTTTTTGCTGGGTAGGAATGGCAAACAATAATCTCAAAGGGACAAAGGGCGCTGAACTCCATTCTTGGTCACTCCCACATGAATGTATACTCTCTTCATTGCTAGGAGTGGAAGATTTTCTTGGTTTACGCTGCTAAGATGGAGCAAAACTTGTTTCCATGTACTTCAAGATAAAATCTGGAAGGCATTACCTTACCTTCAGAGGCAATGCCAGCAGAGAGGCTGTATTTTGCACTGGAGAGTTCTAGAGAAGTTTTCCTAGTGTAGAAGCAAGGCTAACAACTGGGTGACGTGTGCCTTTTCCCTCTCAGTACTGTGTTTCCTCCTTAATTTTAGCATCACTCACAGTGCTTAGTGAACACTAAAGAAATTGCATTACCATAGAAACACACCAGTCCCTGCCTGTCTCATCAGCTCTCAGCTACAGAAACCTGTGAGAATATCCCACAGGTGAGCAGAAACAGGCAGGCAGCAGAGGTAAACAAGGTGACTCACGCAAGTCTCTTGACCTCAGCAGTGTTTCTCTTTCACTCCTGAAACCACCAGCAAATGTAGTCCGCTGGTGTTCAGCTGCTCTCCAAATGAAACAGGATTCCTTCTGCGAGACAGTGATGTGGATTTTGACAGCAGTAACTGTGTCTGAGTACTCTACCCACATCTTTATCACCAGTGTCAGACCTCAGCTAAATATGGGTTATTTTCTTGTCCACCCTCACCAAGTTTTCAGCTCAGAGGTCTTGAGGCAGTTATGACAGTCCTGGAGGAAAGGCAGGCAACCAAAGGCACAGACACACCAAAATGTGCTCAGGCCTCTGGCACCGCAACGAGGCCACCGAATGTTCCTGCTGATGCCATTCAGCCCCTGGAAATGAATTGTTCTACGGGCAATTATAATTATCAGGACAATCAACAGAGGGAATAGCTGTCTTTCTGAATCACTGAACCAGAAAATAGGCTTTTGACAGGATCATCATAATCTCTGGCCAACATCAACAAAAAAGGGTGCCAGCTCTAATGAAGCTGTCAGCTTTATCCACAGTTCTGGTACCTTTCCTTCTCGTATCCTGCCTCTTGCCAGCTCTGGAATCAGTGAGTTCTGGTTGCAAGTAGTGGTTATTATGCAGGAGCTAGTTGTGGATGCTCTGTGAGCCACCTGTAAGAATGGCAAAGCTAGTTTTACAGTGCTTTTTATGTCCCTATATTCACTGCTGCTGCTTGCCACCATACTGCATAAGCTGGAACATCTCCAAATTGCAGAAAGCCATCTTAAAAAAAAAAAGTAAAAATAATGAAAATAAGTCAAGATACAAAAAAGCTGATTCTATGTCCACTCATAATAACAAGGACGCCTTTTGAGGGTCCCCCTGCACAATCATGTTCTTTTACCAGGTATATCAGTGGGAGATTTCCAGGGTGTGATGCTTTCGAATAAATGAAAATTCAGGCCTGGTGGCACAGTTCCTAAATATAACAGAGAGAAGATTTACTACTGTAATATTTCTGCTTAATGCCAACAACTTCCACATATATGTTCACCATATTAAAAAAAAAATCCTAAAAACATGTATTTTAAAAAACTTCGCAGTATCATGTGACTCTAGAGACTTTGCAGTAGGGTATTTAGATTTTCTATTAAGAATATTTACAGCATCTGGAAGCATATTACATGTATTGCCATATTAAAAAAAATAAATTCTACATCTTTTTTTAATGGGAAAGAAACAACCTCTTTCTATTTGTAATCACAGCTGCACATGTGTATGCTGGGGAGGGTAAATTGTCTATCTGTCCCACATGGGAGGAGGGTGGCGACGGCACTTATGGGTCTGAGTTGTTCCAGCAGTGTAAAGCAGGTGACTAGGGAGTAGAAATACATCTAGGAATTAATGTGTGGAAGAGATGCACTTGTTAGCAGTAGCAGGTGCAAGCCATATAGTGGTGGCAGCTGCTCCTGAGAGAGCAGATTTGGCCCTGCTGCACTTCAGACTCTCCCTCAGCAACACCAGCATCAGCTCGCCTTCAACACAGGTGCAGACATCTCAGCAGTGCAGCCACAGCTGTTTGCAGTCCAAGCCACTGCAGGCCAACCTACTCCCTGCTGTGGTCTTATCTAGGTTGGTGAACACTCTTTATGTTGCCAGAACTATCTGAGAAGCAACTATGCTAGATCTGTGCCATAAGTAGGAATTTCAAGGGGATAGTATGGTGTGAAAGAAGATTAGTGCATTGAATTTGTCTTTATGGCAGCAGGTCTTTACTGTGCAGTAATTCGGGGTTAAGTCAGAACTTAATGCTTGCTACTGTGTAGAGCACAGTTACGCTGTGAAAAATGAAGAGCTGTTAAATCATGAGCCAGTCATGAGGGATACTGACATGAAGTACCCTATCAGCTACCAACAGAAAGGAGTGCAGGGAGATATAATCCTCTAAGGCTGAGATACTCAATGGCTTTTCTGCCTCAGGCTTTACTGGCAAGGGGTCTAGTCACACTGCCCAAGTTGCAGAAGGCAAAAGCAGGGACTGGGAGAATGAAGAACCACTCACTGTAGCAGTCTGGGACCATCTAAGGAACCTGAAGGTGCAGAAATCCATGGAACCTGATGAGATGCATCTGCAAGTCCTGAGGGAACTAGCAGATGAAGTTGCCAAGCCATTGTCCATCATAGGTGAGAAGTCATGGCAGCCTGGTGAGGTTCCCACTGACTGGAAAAGGGGAAATACAACCCCTACTTTTTAAAAGGCAAATAAGGAAGACTTGAGGAACTACAGGCCAGTCAGTCTCACCTCTGTGCCTGGCAACATAAGAAAGACATGGACCAGTTGGAGAGGGTCCAGAGGAGGGCCACGAAGATGACAAGGGGGCTGGAGCACCTCTCCTATGAGGACAGGCTGAGAGAGTTGGGGCTGTTCAGCCTGGAGAAGAGAAGGCTCCAGGGAGACCTTATAGTGGTCTTCCAGTACCTCAAGGGGGCCCACAGGAAAGATGGAGAGAGACTGTTCAGTAGGGCCTGTTGTGACAGGACTAGGGGTAACAGTTTCAAAACAGAGAGAGGTAGATTTAGATTAGATACTAGGAAGAAATTTTTTACCATGAGGGTTGTAGAACACTGGAACAGGTTGTCCAGAGAGGTGGTGGAAGCCCCGTCCCTGGAAATATTCAAGGCCAGGTTGGACGAGGCTCTGAGCAACCTGATCTAGTTGGAGATGTTCCTGCTCCTTGCAGGGAGGTTGGACTAGATGACCTTTGAAGGTCCCTTCCAACCCTAACCATTCTACGATTCTGTGATTCTAAGATCATGGAGCAGATCCTCCTGGTAATCATGCTGAGGCATATGGAAAATAAGGAGATGACTGGTGACAGCCAACATGGCTTCACTAAGGGCAAATTGTGTCTGACCAATTTGGTGGCCTTCCAGGGTGAGGTTACAGCACTGGTGGATCTCTAAACTGGAGAGATATTTATTTGATAGATGGATAACTCAGTGAATAAGCAATTGGCTGGATGTTCACACTCAAAGAGTTGTGGTCAACAGCCTGATGTCCACGTGGAGACTGGTGATGAATGGCATTCCTCAGTGTTCAGTATTGGGGCCATCCCTGTTTAATATCTTCATCAGCGACATGGACAGTGGGATAGAGTGCACCATCAGCAAGTTCGCCGGTGACACCAAGCTGTGTGGTGCAGTTTACATGGCGGATGGAAGGGATGCCATCTAGAGGGACCTTGACAGGCTGGAGAGGTGGGCTTGTGCCCTCATGAAGTTCAACCAGGCAAAGTGCAAAGTCCTGCACATGGGTGGGGGTAATCCCAGGCGCAAATAGAGGCTGGGCGGAGAACGGATTGAGAGCAGCCCTGAGGAGAAGGGCTTGGGTGTTGGTTGACAAGAAGCTCAACATGAGCTGGCAATGTGCGCTTGCAGCCCAGAAAGCAAACTGCATCCTGTGCTGCATCAAAAGAAGCATGGCCAGCAGGCCAAGGGAGGTGATTCTGCCCCTGTACTCCACTCTGGTAAGACCCCACATGCAGCACTGCCTCCAGCTCTGGAGCTTCCAACATAAGAAGGACGTGGACCTGTTGGAGCAAGTCCACAGGAGGGCCACAAAGATGATGAGAAGGCTGGAGCACCTTTCCTGTGAGGACAGGCTGAGAGAGTTGGGGCTGTTCAGCCTCAAGAAGAGAAGGCTCCAACAAGACTTTACAGTGGTGTTCCACTACCTAAAGGGGGCTGAAAAGAAAACCCAGGAAGAACTTTTTACAAGGGCATGTAGCGATAGGATAAGGGGTAGGGGCTTTAAACTGGAAAAGGGTAGGTTTAGATTAGACATAACGAGGAAATTCTTCACTGTGAGGGTGGTGAGGCACTGGAACAGGTTGCCCAGAGAAGTTCTGGAAGCCCCAGCCCTGGTAGTGTTCAAGGCCAGGGTGGATGGGGCTCTGAGCGACCTGGTCTAGTGGAAGGTGTCCCTGTCCATGGCAGGGGGGTTGGAACTAGATCATCTTAAAGGTCCCTTCCAACACAAACCATTCTATGATTCTATTCTACAAAGAAAGTATATTCAGTTTTGCATGCATTGTGGCTTTAACCTATTCAGAATTTCATTGATTGATTCTCTGTATGTGTTGATTTTTGTTAAGTTTGTCTCCTTTCAGTTTTTTTTTTTTTTTTTGCTCTTTGTACCCTGGGTTTTAATTTTAATAGTTGTAAAAATTACTTTTTTAAAAAATAAAAGATATTTTTATTTAACTTGTAAGAGAACTTTCAAACACTCTGATAGCTGCTTAGCTACATGTCACTGGCTATATGCTCTGAGGCTGCAGAATGGCGTAGTCCTGTGGTTTCAGTAAAGCTCTATAACATATAATCAATAGTAAGGCCAATGCTAATATACACAGAACTGGGTGCCGGCAAACACAAAGACATACTTACTTCAAAAACAGATTGAGTGTTTAAAGTTACCTTTCCAAATGTTTTTAGTCATGCTATTTTGAAGCTTCAGATGCTCACAGCCCCGGACATGAGAGCCTGCTATAACCTACTTCAGTGCAAAATCAGCTGGCCTGAACTGCCATTGATGGGTGGCTGAGCTAAAGAAAGATGCTTTATTTTTTACTACAGTGGACTCAGCTTTGGAGGTGTTAATCATCATCAAATGAGAGGCAATAAGCTGCTGTGAACAATAACTTCTTAAACACCCCAGTCGACTCCGTTAGCTAGTATTTTGCAACAGCCTCCTTTGGCTCAGTCTAAGCTGATTCAGGGCCCTGACATAAAACCAAATCAGTAAGTTTGATGCAGAATGGAGTAAAAATTATCTCCAAGTTTATATTTGGTTTAACAAAGCCACAGTAATTTCTTTTAAACTCCAATCAAAACCATAACCTGACCACTTGAAAAAGGAAAGAGGATGAGGCAGGCTCTAATTTTATGCTGCTTTCCCAAGAAAACAGAGTTTATAACAGCATCTTGGTTACATACATGTTTCTATTCTTCTTACTGTCCTCCAATCAGTTTTCATTTTGCTGGCCAGAAATTGATTAAGGGATGCAAATATCAAAGATGGTATATTCCAGTAACTCCTATGCAAATTTATGTCAGGGTAGACAAAGAGATGTACCCAAACTTTGTGGTCTACCAAGAAGGTATGAGGAAATTAGTCATATCAGGCACAAAACCCCACCAAAAAAAAAAAAAAAAACACCAAAAACAAAAAAAAAACCCAAACCAAAAAACAGACAGAAAAGAGCCATAGGAGAATAACCCTTGTAAGATCTACTTGCAAGATCTTGGTTCTTTCAGAGCATCCAAGCACATCTAGCACCAAACAGAAGAGCAACGTCACAACAGGTTGTTACTGCTAGTTTAAATTGTTTGTACCACTGTGATATGTCCCATCTGTGTCCTTCTCCATTCTGGATTCCCAACAGTGGAAGATACTCAGCAGTCCTCAACCATTTGATGCAGTCCTCAACCAAATGTAATTTAATTAATTACATTTCAGTTTGCTCATACTGACAACAATTAATCTGAAGACTTGCACCTGAGCTGCGTGTTTTGACCTTAACTTCATCTTCTTTGCTGTATGAGCTTAGAACAGGGTGTACATGACTGAATCGATTCCTAGTTAAATTCTGCAAAGTGGGTTCACCATCCTGGTCTCTGGCTTCTCTCCCAGCAGCAAAGGAGTAACTTCCATCGAGTACGCTGGTGAAAGTGGCTGTCGTAATGATTCAGTGTACAAGATTACAGAGAAGGGAGGTGCAAGTGTCTTCCTGTTTGGAAAGTCAGCTTTTAAGCTCTTTGTTCCTTTCACCTCTCGTTCTTGCTGGAGTACACTAACACCTCTAGCAATTTGTGATGGTTAGAAAAAAAGAAAAGGATGGTGGATTGAAGTTCAGGAAAAGAATCGTGTTCGTAGTTTGTCCTTTCCAGACTCTAGTTTGTCACCAAAAATAAATCCATCCTAGGCAAAGCTGGCAGGTTCTTGACGTGCTTTAATGATTATGAATCAGAGAAAAGAGAATGCTGTCCTCAAAGACATTGTCTATCCTTGTTTGAGTACGTAAAACAAAGTGGATCTTGTCAACCACACCTACTGCATTTTGAAAACATCTTTCTGTGCAGTGTTTAGAGGGATGTAGACTTTAAACTTTTGAGGATACTGGGACAATGGGAAGACTTGTGTATGTTATTCAGTTGTTTTTAACAGGGAATTTGTCTGAAAATTGTTTTACTGTGTTGCTGGGTTTTGACTGGGTATTGTCCCAATATTACGTACAAGTCTTTCCAAATACTTTACAAAAATTTGAGTGTGGCATTTTCTCTTTTCCACCTACTCCTTCTTAGGGGTCCTACAAACCCTCTGTAGGCATCTTTCACTGTCTTCAATTTCCAACATAGGGATATGGGATACATGTCAAACCAGGCTGCAGCGCAGGAAAAAGAAAGGACTGACTCACTGCCTGAAAGCAGGGAATTGCTAATGAGATAAAAAGCAGTTCTACCAGTGACTTGAACCTGTGCATTCTGTTATCAGAAAGGAGATTATTTCCACTGCTCTTTGTTCAGATAGCTCTGTGAGTAACACCTAGTGGCTGCCACACTAAAAGTAAAAAGTTTTTTAAAAAGGATCACTTCTCAGGCTGTTCATACTGTGTTTGTGAAGGTACAAGGGTCACTTCCATTATCTTTATTTGCACATGTTTGGAAAGAGCAGTTAATCAGTCACAATATGGTATTTCCTCCAAGCTACTCAGTCTCCCCTCCTGTCACAAACTGCTGGCATCTCCTTAGTTACCCATTCACCTTTTCTTCTCTGGTTTGGCAGCCAATAGTTTCTAAGTCAAGCTCTCACCTAAGAGGCCATGGATTCAGGCTTTCCCTCAAGCCAGGCCAGTTGCGGTTCAGCTTTGCCTCTGCCACATGGGAGCGGCTGCCCCAACTCCATCTCCCACGTGCAGAGAGACAGAACTTGGGCCCTTCTGCAATGGTACAGCTGGGGTGCACAGCAAGGAAAAAGAGGCCACCTTTTATTGCCATTCACAGTGGGAAAGGAGGCAATGCCAGTCTTCATCAAACCTTGTTGATTTGTTGCAATCTTTTGCAAACCTGTGAAGTGGACAGCCCTCTTTCCCCATGCCTTCAAATATACTCTCCGGAAAAGAGACTGACCAGTCCCTAGGGGCATTTGTCAATGCTTGCCATGCTGTTCTTGTTCTCAGAAGAATGCCTTCAATTTTGTGTATTTTTTTTTTGTCTTGCATCTTCATTAGACTGTACGGTTCCTCATGGGCCCTCTCCTGCTTGAAAAAGGGGATTTGGTTTTTGTTCACTCAATGTTTGTGAAAACAGGATATCTCAAACTCAGTCAGCATTTCTTTTGGGTTTGAAATTTTTACACTTAAGAATAAAGGGTTCGGCACACAGCCATTTTATTTTCAGTTGGGTGGCACTGAAATGGGTCTCTGCTCTGACCATCTTTTTCTCCCCCTCCTCCTTTTTTTTTTTTTTTTGAGTGGAAAAGATGGATCAGGTGGGATGGTCTTTGTTGTCATGAAGAGGAAAGAGCTTTTTGTCCAAGCTGTGTATATGTGCTCATCTGGAAGAATATTGTTGGGTTTTGTTTTGTTTTTTTTTTCCCTACTGAAGCAATTATATCAATATAATTGCAAAGGGGGATTTAGCTCTACAAATAGTTGTGTATCAGCCTACTCCCATAAACGCCATGGAGTAGATAAACTGAAAAGCACTTTAGCTGGTAAAACAGCAACGCAGATAGGATTATTTATCTTATCCTCCCACCCTGAAGGAAGGGACCACGGTCCTTGGCCTATGCTGAGGTGGTAAAGCGACACTGTTGTGGAGAGCAAACTCCTCTACAGCAGCGGGTCTGCGAGGAGCCCTGTGGGAGAAGGTCGTGGGGGCTGAGATGTTGTGCTGCAGGCCTCATTACAGGTCAAAGTTCTGTATGTGCTGCCTGAACTCAGGTAAGTTTTCCAGTAAGCTCAGCTAAGCACGGCGCAGGATTATGGCTCTTCCCGGCAGCCGCGGGTCAGAGTCCCAGACGGGGGCCGCAGGGGAGGCCTCAGGGGCGGGCTGGGAGCTGAAGGGAGCCGCCGCCGGGGCCATAGCCTTCACCCTCACGCCGCCCCCAGCCCTGAGCAAGGCGGGGTGTTCCCTGCACGGCAGGCCGGAGGAGAGGGCAGGAGAGGGCAGGGCAGGGCAGGGCAGGGCAGCGCCGCCATTTCGGCCGCTGCCGCCGGTGCCTGCTCCGCGCCCGCCAGGGGGCGGCCTCCGCCCAGGGCCGCGCCGAGCCGTGTGGGGCCGCGCGGCGGGAGCCCGGGGCCGGCGGCGGGGGGGCTGGGCCGGGGGGTTGGCAGCGCCTCGCCGCCGCCGGGGCTCCTGGCACCGGGAGAGCCGCGCCGGGCCGTCGCGTCCTTTCCCTGGCTGTCCGGAGAGGAAGGCACCTGGGTGGGCGGCAACACCCGGAGGTGTGGAGGTAAGGCGGGGGCTGCTGCGGCGGGTCGGGTCGGGTCGGGTCGGTCCCTGGGGAGAGGTCGGTCCCGCCGCCCCACAAAGTTCCCGCTCGGAGCGGCTCACCCTCCCAGCGCTCCTCCTGCTCAGCCCAAACGGAGACGCCACCGCCGCCGCATAGCTCCTCCCAACCCTGCCGGCTGGGCAGCCCACACCTGCCAAACACGGGGGCCCGGCCGGTGCCCGCCCCCGCCGGGGAGGGTCTCCAGCTGCCCCACACCCGTCGTGCGCCGCCGGCCCGGGGCCTCCTCCGTCGGGAGGCAGCGGAACCCGCCCCCTGTCCTGGCCGAAGCGGCAGGTGGGCTCCGTGTGAGAGGACGAGGCGGTCGCTGTGAGGGGCGCTGCGCCCCCCGGTCACCGGCACTGTGTGGGTACAGCAGCCGGCTGCCTTAGGGTGCATGGAAAGGTGCATTTCCCTAAGGGCTCTTCTTGTTTGTCCCCCAGCTCCTCACCCCTTCTCCGAAAGGTAGGTCGCTGCCTGCTTTCCTCCAGAGGTTTGCTCGATCTTGCTCAGGGAGCTGCTGGCTCCGCAGACCTGTTGCCGCACGGTGGATGCCTGGAAGATGGCGGGATCAAGCCACACCTGGGCAGAGGGCACCGGGGCCTCCTGCTGCCCACCCTGTCAGGCCTTGGGCAAGCAAGGGGACACAGAGATTAAAGAGAGAAAGGAGGAAGCAAGGAGTCATCAGACTTGGGTTTGGATTGTCTTTCCTCCTCTACACAGTATTTATTTAAACTCAGTATGGTGTTCCGCCTCCCAGCCCTCTCATCCGCCTGCCTTTCTGCACCATACTCTGGCGCGGGCAGGTGGGATCCAGAGCCCTGCCCGCGGGTGCTGTTGTACCCGTGTTGAGCGAAGGGATGGGAGCCTCAGCACCACAGACTGGGAGTTTGTCTTCTGGTGTGGCAAACGCTAGGGAACAGCCTGTTAAAAACAGCAATTTTAGCTGCAGTTCTTTTAATGTTGGGGATGAAGTTAGTGTCCCAAGAAACCTGCCGTGCAGCTGATCTGGCAGGTCTTTTAGTTGTGCAAAAACAGACTCAGGGCGCTGGATTTTGCTTTTAGTTTGCAAGGTGGTTCAATGAGAAATGGTTTCTGTTAAACTCCTTGTTCACTAGTGGAACACAGGATTTGAAATCTCTGCAAGTCTTCGCAGCATCACGATGTGACAACCTGACAACTGGTCACTCAGAGACTGACCCAGGGCTTGTTATGGAGAAATGAGTAATTGCCAGTGTGAGGACCAGTGAACCCTAGAGGCACCCACTGTTGTCTTAAAAGAGAACAGCTGCAATGCAAGCACAGAGTGATCCTGGTTGGCAGGGGCTCCTGGAGACTCCTGCTTGCAGCTGATAAACCTTGCAGGTCGTCTGTATTTCTTCTGGCAAGACTGCTGCCAGCTGGCATTTGCAGATGTAGAGGCCTCCTTGCTCCCACTTGATGGTCAGATCAACCTGTTCTGAGGCTGGTTGTGGGCAGTTCTTGTAAACAAAATGTTCTGACTGATGCAGAGATCTGTACTAAACCAAGTTAGAGCAAGAACCAGTTATCTTTGTGATTATCAGATGGATAAAGGGTGGTTGAGGATCCTTCCCACCCCTGCTTAGATTGCAGTGATTTCTTATATAGACAACAGGATTGTTTCTATTCTCCAAGCCACTTAATTGTGGTTTTACGCACAGATATAATTTGAATATAATGAGGGACACTCATAAGAAAATCTTCTGGACATTCTTCTCAGACTGGAGAGTTTATGGGCCAGATGCTGTGTAGTAGGTAGATGGAGAGCCTGTTTCTGCCTCTTCCACCTTAAGCAAAGCATGTTTTGTAAGATATGCAGACTCCTCTGAGTGGACCAACAATTGTGCCAGTTTTGGTTCTCCACTCTGTGGGGTAAAGAGTGTTCCTGGCAAAAAAAAAAAAAAAAAAAAAGAAAGAGGAAACTGTTCTTTTGTAATAGAGAGTATACATATCTTGAAGGGTTGGAGGGCGAGCAGGGTAGAAAGAAGAGGAAAACAAGGTAGACAGGGTACAGTCAAGCAATACTGAGTTCCAGTTGTTGTTGTTTGGCATCAAGCAGCTCGGAATGATGATTTAATGCTGTTTGCCACAATGTTGGTGTAGTAGCTGGTGCTGCTTAGAGCGCATTAGTGAGTGATGTGAAACTTGGTACTGGACCAAATCACTTCAGCTCCTTTGCTGATATTTCTCTCACAATAAATCAACTTCTTTATCAACTGCCAGCAAAGTACTCAGCGTCATTTGAGGTCCCTGAAGAAGGTATTCGTGTTCTGGAACAGAAACTAAGAAGCAGAGAGGGCCAAGTGTCCTGGGAACATGGATCACAGAGTCATTTGGAATAGCAATTGTTTAAAAATGTTACAGGAAAATATGGTACTGTTCTTTGTTTAATATTCAGTCTTTATCATGAGTCAGGTAAACTGAGATCTCGGGCAGAAGAGTTTATAGACAAAACACAAAGTTATTTTCATTTTTCTGTTTTAGGTTATTATCTCAGCATTAGATGCTTCAGTAGTACCTTTGACAGATAAAAGTCTTGTGAGCTTCTTCTGAGACAGAGACTGAGGACTGGGCAGGTAAGATGGAGACAGAAAGCTGAAATGACTAAGATATAACTGGAATTTTAATGCTAACTACTGTACAATTAAATTTACTTCCAGAGAAATTAGCAGCTTACTACTGCAGTATGCCTCTTTGGTAATTAGCAGATTAGTATGTTAAAGTAAAAAAAGACTTATGATGGAACTGCAGGTATGGCTAAAGATCTAATAGTCATACACGGAGTAACTGAGGCACTCTTTTAAAGCAGTTTGGACCAGATGACAACAGAAGAAGAGGTTTTGCTCACTGTTCTCCTGCGGCTGTTATGCAGCCTCACTGCTGCACTCCACTTCCTCTCTTCTGCTGGTTCTCATATGCAGCGGGCATTCTTCCCTGCTTTACCTTAAATCTTTACCTTGGAACAAAAGTATGGATTTTGTTTGTTTGTTTTGTTTGGATAAATTCCTGGTTAGCTCTAGAAAAGGTTCAACAAGTGTTAGAGCAGGCCAAGAATGTGTAATTGAAAAGTGGGGAAAGGAGGAAGCGAGGGTGTAAAATTGGGTCATCCTGTCTTGTGAACCATAACTGTAGTTTAATTTACCCCAAAAAGATTAAAAAATATTTAGGCTAATTAAATAGCTTAATGGGAACACACTTTTTAAGAGCAGAAGGCTCTTCAGTCAAGACTTTCCAAGATCTGTTTGATCTAGGAAACCTGTGTTTAGATTTAATTTAAAATATCTGCTGCTTTTGCTGGTGAAGGCATTTCCTTACTACACCAATACAAGCAGAAAAAAAAAGGATTTTCTGTTTTTGTGTGAAAATTGAACATATTGTCACACTATAAAAAGACACAGGTTTTTAAGGCAGTAGCAGATTCTGTGGCTAATAATGTGCAGTATATCAAGGTACTTGGTAATGGAGCACCTCTCCCATTTTAAAACCAAGTCTTTCCCCACTGTAGTGAGCATTGGTTTTGAATTTTGTTTTTTGTAGTGTTACACTTATTACCATTTGGGAGTAAAAAAACCTGAAAATATATCCATCATAATTATGCAACTCTGAAGTTTTAAAACAAATGCTAGCAGATAGATGAGTGCAGTCTCTAAGTCAGGGACTGGAGGGAGTGCTGAACAGGCTCTTGAAACAGCCTGGGAAGGCTTGACACCAGCCCTTGACTGAGTAGTACTCATAGCGTGCTGAAATCAAAGAAGTGTGGCTGAGGGCTGTAAGAAATGAAGTTCCAATTTATTTCTCACCCTTTGGTCATGTATTCCTTAGTCCAGTTCTAAATCTTGGGAGACAGGCAATTTGTCTCTTCCATCTGACAACTGTTTATATTTCAAAGTGATTGAGCCTGTCGTTGATCAATACAATGTGGTACAAACGCGAGCAGTGAACATTTCAGATGGTACTTCCCTGAAAAATATGGGCTTCCACTTTTTTTTCTTTTACCCAGTCAAGAAACTGTCCAGTTAGAGGATCTTAAAATGTATTTTTTCTTAGAAGAAATTTTGAGTTACTTTGAATCTCTGTATAAATTCTAAAAGTCTTAGAATACCATTTTTACTTTCTCATTTTAGTGTTTTTTTTTTTCCCATGTTCTTGTATGGAAGTACCTGCTGACATGGTAATAAAGTGCTTGATAAGGTAGACATTGAAGTAGTTTGTATCCCCAGTGGTATAAAAACAACAATCTAAAAAAAACTTGAACAAATACACAAGGGTTAGTGTCTTTCGGTCACCAGTTACAGTAATCATAAAGAGTTACAAAAGTTACAAAAAGTTTAATTATAAAGGTTACAAGTAACAACAGACGTCTAGAATTTTTCATAGAGCATTGCAGTACTTCATTTCTAGATACTCCTGTAAGGGAAAAGGTCAAGATATAAAGTTGTTTGCCTTCAAGTAGTAGAAGACCATATTCAGTCTCAGACAGCGCAACTCTTTCTACAGGGATGGAAAGTTGCATATGAGTCCTCATTGAGGGTTAACACTGAATTCCAGACGGGAAATGTGAACGTAGTATTGTCTACAGTAACTTATTTTTATTTCTGTAAGGTGTAATTAAATTTAACTTGTAAAAGCAAATTTTTTTTTTTTTTCAGAAAGCTAGCATAGGCAGTTCTTGAACACCTGTTCCCTATAAATGTTTATCTGACACCAGTCAGTTAAGCTCACTTGGATACCCCAAATTATCACCTAATGAGTGCATGGCTTTACAGCCTCTCTATTTCTCCCTTCCAAAAAAACCAAAACCCTCCATCTTGAAATGTGAGTCACAATTGACAATAAAGCATGCATGAGTTAATAGGCGTATCTGCTGTAGGTTCATGAAAGTACCTCCCAAGAAGAGCACATGAAGGAAGCAAATGTTTCCACACTGTCCAGAGATGGGCTTTTGCTCATGGTGCTGTCATTACCTAGGCAAAATATGGTGGGATCCCATGAAGAACTGATGGAATCTAATGTAAGGATATGTAAGGTTGTGTCAGTCTTATCTGCTGAAGTTTGTGCTGACTCTTGTTTTTTCAGACACTGAAATCCAAGTGCAGATTTGAACAAAGGGAAGCATGTCCAGCATAAATATAGGTACATAGGAACAGATTGACATCATCTTGCATGATGCATTGTGCATAGGGTAACCTCATGATCATGGGCTTCAGTTCAGCAGCTTCCTTAAGATGAGTATCCAAAATTGGGCTATATTAATTCCTCACAGCAACTATACATTAAAAGCAGCAAATTAAAAAAAAAAAATCAGAATTAAATGTGCTTGAACATATTTTGCTGCTGTCAAACACTACTATGGTATCAACGTAGCTGCAGAGTGTTTAAATTAACAAAACAGAGATTCCAGACCAGCTGTGGAGCCTCAAACTTAAGAAGGACATGGACTTGTTGGAGTGAGTCCGGAGGAGGCTACAAAGATGATGAGAGGGCTGGAGCACCTCTCCTATGAGCACGGGCTGAGAGAGCTGGGGCTGTTTCGCCTGGAGAAGAGAAGGCTCTGGGGGGACCTGATAGCGGCCTTCCAGTACCTAAAGGAGGCCTACAGGAAAGATGGGGAGAAACTCTTTAGCAGGACCTGTTGCGATAGGACAAGGGGTAATGGTTTTAAAACAGAGGGAGGTAGATTTAGATTGGATATTAGGAAAAAGTTTTTTACACTGGCCCAGGTTGCCCAGAGAGGTGGTGGATGCCCCATCCCTGGAAACATTCAAGACCAGGTTGGATGAGGCTCTGAGCAACCTGATCTGGTTGTAGATGTCCCTGCTCCTTGCCAGGGGGGTTGGACTAGATGACCTTTGAAGGTCTGTTCCAACCCTAACAATTCTATGATTCGATGATGCGTGAGGTTGTTGGGAATTTAACATTAACTATGTGCCAAGTTGATCTTATGCTCCCTATATAACCAGTTAAAGAACTATGCTCTTACCTTGGTGATTGAAAGTGGACTTATATTCAGGAGTCAGAAACCCATTATTTCCCCACCAGTTTCTGTAAAATAGGAGCATGTGAGAGTGAAGTGAGTGGACCTGAGCTCCTTAGCTCAATGTCTAATTTAGATGCCTAAAATTAGGCAGTTCTAAATATCCTGTTGTTGCACTCCTGGAATCAGGAAGAATAATACCATTCCATTAAGATCACTACGCTCAGATTTCGTTTTCTTCTTTTTTTTTTTTTTTTTTTTTTTTACCAAAATGGGAAGCGATTTTGAGATATATATTCCAGTTAAGTAAAGGAAAGGCATGGCACTAAAGTTGCTGTCCAGTCCTCAGACTTCTCAGGCAAAATGTTGAGATTCTGTCCTCAGGTAATAGTAACAGCACATTGAATTTTTTCTCTTCAGAATATTCCATTTTTCTTCCCCAGTCCCATATAGTCACATAAATATTTTAACTCTTTTCCTCTTACATTCCAATTCAACATGTTCCATTTATGATAAATACATTTTAGGAATCGAATATACTTAGAAATCTGAGATGGGGAAAAAATCCATGCCAGAACTCATCCAGTCTTCTAATATATAGGGAGTGGTACTGAGTCACAGGGTGTTCAAGATCTCTTGAGTAGCAGTTAAACTGATGAAGATGGTAACTTGAAACACTGCTTGGCTCTGCCTGTGTGAGGGAAAGAAAGATGGGAGAGGAGTAGGAGAAACTTATTTGCATCTGTGTCCAGATAGTAAATATTTTCAGAATTATCTTGTCTACTTATGAACTCAAAGCGGATAGAACAGATGCTCACTTTATATAGTGTTGTAAACCAACGTATCCTAAATCCATGCTGTAGTTACAGACTATGATGTATAGAAAGATGGGATTTATATCCACACAGGATATAGAGATAAGCCTACTTACAAAATAAGGATCAAAGCTGGGAATTGACTTTTCTAGCTCAGAAGGTCTACCCATCAATTTTTTTTTGAGTTTCAAGAGGTCCAAGTCACATTAAATTCTCCTCTGTTTTGTAAATTAAGATCTTTGTATCATACAGGACTCCAGGAAGGTCTGTATTCCTTATACATATCTGCATCTGGTACTTTTTTCTGCAGTAGTGAAGTAATGCGTAAGTAAAATCTATGCAGTGTCCAAATGCAAGAGTTTCAGCTCATAAAGCAATTGACATATTCTGTGGAAAGACCAAAAAAACTTTTTTATAGCTCAAAGAGAGAATACAGAGGAGCAGTAGCCACTTGTTTTTTAAAGAGCTTATCTACTGCAGAAGTGGTGATACCAAGTGCCCCTTCACTTGAGTAATCTACATGTTTAACTTACATCACTGAATGTTTTTTTTTTTAAAACCAAGGCCCAATTATCAATTTGAAAATTATTAAAATGGGGACATTAAAAACCTATCAAAAAGGGGAAAATAATCAGATTCTTACAAAGAATCCAAAATTAGAAGATATTACCTCTTTATGACGTGGATTTTTTCATAAGACTGTCAAAAATTATGAGGCATGTTCTCAATTCCAATTGGACTGCTTCCCAGGAACAATGGCTGTATTGCTTATCTATTAGGAAATTGGTGATTCTTTGAAAGTACTTCTTCACACTGAATGTAGTGCTTTTTAGGATCCATGTATGAAAGCTGTTTCTTGCTTTTGATAGCTCTTCTGACAAACATATTTCTAATTCTTCAATTTGCTGGTGAATTCCATTTTGGAATTTCTCGATCATGCTTACATTCCAAGCACCAACAGGAAGATTTTTGCTAAATAGTTGGAAGATCTGTTGGAGGAACTCATAGATGATCATTGTGACATTCTTCTTTGTGACCTTGGTAATCTCCATGGGGAATCTGAAATCTGTCGTTTCGCTGAGACATTGCTGAGAAAAATAGCCACCCATTTTGCACAGAAAGTTCATGTTGTGGTAGTTCACTTTGTCTCCTTGGAAAAGGCAAACTGGATGCGAGATGTTGATGTACAGTGCCAATGTAATGCAAACTCTCAGTAAACTTCTCTGAAGCAAGATGGTCATACTGATGAAGCCCTATTTTCCTTGCCTTTTTGCAGATCCGTAAGCTTGTAGTTTCTTAGTTGCCTTGTCAGTGTTCAGATGCTTCTCTTTCATGTCTCTGAATTTATTTCCTCTGTATGACATTCTGGGTATTACTCATTTTGTAGGAATTGCATTTTTATCAGCTGTGAGCCTGCCAAAGTTTACTGTTTATTTCAGTTTCAAACAGTTGCAAAGGTTTACTCCTTTCGGCTTTGAATATATTTAATTGAAAAAAGAGTAATTGATTCAATCTGGTCAGTCAGAGGACATGGACAGATTAGCAAGTTAGAATCTGGTAAGGGAATTTCATCTTTTCTTATTCTTACTAGAAGGCAGTCTTGCTTTATGCTGAGAAATTTTACTTTTATGCGTAAGTTGGCAAAGACAGAAAAAGAATCACATCCTCAGCTAACAGATATGTGGATATGCACTCTAAGCAAGATGTAATTTTATTGATTTAAAACCAAATGTCTTTTTTGTTAGGACAAATTGTTTTGTTTGGGAAGTAGCTTAAATTTTATTAGCAAAATAACCCTGTTGTTGACACAGGCATTTGCTCACTAGGGGCATATGATGCTATCACTAGGTTGGCAAAAAAAAGAAGTATATACAGCTCTGAGGACAGATCCTTTGTTCTCCAAAATCTCTGGTAGTTTGCTGCTCAGAGAAGCTTTCTTCTACTTAATCACTTGATGAATCAGCCTAAATATTTTGAGATGTAAAGGAAGGCATGCTTTTATGTAAAGAGGAATTCCTTACATTTTAGACTAAGAAAACTTCTGTTTTGAAGCATCCTCCTGTGAAGACAAGCTTTCAACGAGACTGAATTTACTTGTGTTGGTAGCAAAATGTCCTGTCTTTGGGACCACTGCAGCCAGTGCAATGCTGGAATGTGTCTCCCAGTGTCTGGCCAGTGTACTTCTCTGAATATCAAATCTTTGCGGCAGCTTGCAGCAGGACTGCACATAGCCACCAAGATGTTGATTATAAGTGCCCAAAACAGTCTCGGCCTTTTGTGATGACAGTTCTGAGACAGTGCTACATAAGCACTGTGGCTTGAAATGAAAGTGCATGGTTGGTTCCTGAATATGCACTAGCAAAGTGCCATATTTCTAGGTAGTGCTGGCTTCCTCATGTGTGGTACTAACCGTTTTAACTGGTTCCTGTCATCACAATATGAGAACTCACTGATGATTGTAGAGAAAGATTGGATTGAGTATTAAGATAAGCAAAAGTTACAAGGCATTTAGCAGACAGATTTGCTTCTCTTCTTGTGGGAATCTTTCAGGATTGCTAAATCTATATGTGAACCGAAGTGATTTGGTCACTGAAGTGTACAGAGTTTAGAAAGCCAGAGGACATGCCCTTATGTAATTTAGCCTGCATAATTGCAGGGGTATTTGAAAAAGAATATGGAAAACATTGAAGCTCAGGAATGTTGATGTAAGCAGCAAAGGAACTCCTGGATGCTCTTGAGATTCGAGAATATTTTGTTAAAAAAAAAAAAAAATCCTCCTGGTGCTTGGAAGGACCTGTTAAAATGTGAAAGACTGAAAGATTGCTATGGATAAGCAGTTTTTTTTAGCACGCCATAGGATGACTTCATCAGTCATACAGTAGGACTTTACTGATTTATTAATGCTCCTGTGATTATTCTTCTTGTTTTGCTACTGCTCATGCTAATGGTGTAGTAGTATTGTGGCATTGTCATAAATGACACCCAGAGATTTTCAGAGGAGTTAATTTATGAATGAAATAGTGGGGAGGATGGTTTTGTGTTTGCAAGACTGGCCAGAAAATCCAGAAGGCTGTGGTAGACTTGATGCATAGATTTGCCACAGATATCCTGTGGTGAGACTCTGAATTACTTTCAGTACTTAGTTCTTTTTAAAGACAGGATTCTTAAATTTCCCTTGCTTTTTATTTTCTCTGTCTGTTTGTATTCCTTAGCACATTTAAGATATGTATGACTTCTAGTGTGTAAGGAATCCAAACTTAGTTGTAAGCGTTGCCTTTGTCATATATTTTTAAATTTTTTTTTTTAAGTCTACATATACTGAAATGATAGAAGCTAAACTGTAATTAGCATTTAGTGTTAACATGTAGCGTTAGGAAGATTAGAATATCTAATTGAAATGTAGTGTAATAAAAGGTTACTGAAGCTTGTACTAGAGAGATATCTATGAGTTCTCCTGAAATTAGGTCTGTCAGAAAAGATCCCAGGACAAAGGATGCATTTACTAGTTGTTACACTCAGCCTAAAGCAGCAGCGAATGTGTTTCTCAGGATTTTTTTTTACATTGACACAAAATTGTTAAAAAAGGCAGTAGAGCATTTCTTTTTTAACTAAGGAGGTTGTAGTGTCAGAAAATTATATGTTTAATAGACCTGACTGAGCAGAACAGAAATAAGTAGCAGGCTGAATCAGATCTTGATGCATGGCTGGAAGCATATAGTGAGAGATTAGTTATGTATGCTGAGCTGAAGTGGGTTCATTCAAGGCACCATACGAGAATAAATCACATCAGATCCGTGTCTAGGTTACAGCTAGAGTAATCGCGTTAAGAATGTCTATACAGTAATGCCACAGAGATCAGAGTCTGATCCAGGTCTCCATACCAGGAAGTGGACTGAGGCTGAAGACTTGGTGGCTCATATATCCAGGTGCCAGGATTCGGAGACATCTACATGGCAGATGATGTGTCTGAGCCCAGCTGCTGGAAGGATTCACTTTGTACATACATGTATATTTATATATCCTCACTAGCAGACCTCCATCCTGCTTAGCAATAGAGAGGAACAGGAAGAAGCCTTTGATACTCATGTGACTGCTCTGTGTGTCTGTCAGTGTTGATCTCATAGTGTGTGTGTGTATATATGTGCTGTATATGTGTTTGCATGTGTGTGCCTACGGGAAATGCATGCTCAGCCTCACCTGTTGGACCTGAGAGCATGGAGCTGTGACAGCCTTGCTTCTGTTGGGCTGCTGAATTCTGCCCACCCTACCAAATTTTGGTCGTTTTCTCTCAGCCAGGGACCACCAATTCCAGTAGGAAATCCACAGTCTCTTCTAAGTGCTTATAAAGTCCCCATCTCACTTCATTCCTATTATTGAGGGCTGTACAAGTGAAGGAACACTTGCAGGGACAGGAAGAAAAGATTTATCTTGGAATTATCCGCTATGCGGAAAATGTAGAGGACATAGCCAGAAAAACAGAAGTGGAATACCCTGCAAAGGCTGTTTGGCTTTTCAACGGATTTTCCATCCGTCTACACTGTCAGACTCTTTGTGTTAGATTTTTGTGACTCTAGTGTTCTCATTTGCTTGCAATCAATTCTAATAAACAGTTAGACTAGCACTGTTGTTCATCCGTCTGTAAAAGGGTCATCTTGACTGCCAATAAAACAGCAATCATGAAAGCATCTCCACAGTGATAGGAGATATAAGGTTTCTAATGCTTTCTCACTTGTACTAGTCAGTGCTGATCTTGTCAAAATTGTATGCTTGTGTGATAAAATAATAAACCAAAATGCCAGACTAGGTTCCAGGAGAGAGACTCACTCCCAGCTGCAGAGGAAATGTTTCATGCTGCATGTGTTTTTAGATATCTTTGTTGGTCAAATTACTCTTAGGAGCAAGCCTCTAATAGGGCACAGATGATGTGGAGCTTAGGGTGAAGCTTCACCATACACAACGAAATTGATCTAATAGTTAGCTCCTACCCACAGAGTTGGTTCTGTTTTTTTTCCTGTTTGGCCTTAGGACTGTTTGAACTTGGGAAACTAATGTGACTGAAAAGCCAATCTCCATCCCTTTCACTGGGAGAGGCAGCAGGGGAAAGGACAATGTTTTGCCTTCTTTTGTATCCTGAACTGGCTAATCAGAGTAGAGCTGGTGCTGGCACATAGGGACAACCAGAAGAACACGGCACAGGAGCAGGACCTGCTTTCGTCAGCAGGCAGTCTTCAGATCACCTGAGATTATGTTTAGGCTTAGATGATCTGATCTTCCTGATTTCCCATGGTAAGGCCTCTGAGGGAAAAAAAAAAATATTTTCTTAGCTTTTAGAATGATACAGACAATTTGGATCAGGTCTCTTTGCCTTCAGACCTTTTCACAAGGAGATGTGATACTAAGAGGCTGGAAACCTGGTATTCTGAGTTAGGAGCCTGTGCTGTGCAGCCTGTAGCCTGTGTCATGTGATCTTACCTCATCATGACATCCACCAGCCCTATTTTGTGGGAGAGGGAAGCATTAGCTATATTGCAAAGTATCTCAGCTCCTCATTTCTAGCACTTGGTCCTGAGATTGTAGAACAGAGCAAAAACATTTAAAACCAAACTAATAAAAAGCTAAGAACCTTACCAAGTTTAACCAGGGATTTCTGACTACTCTGTGTTTGCTACAGACCTCTCTCTTACAGAGCTGATGCCAGATGGAAATCAGTCTGTGCTGTATGTTAGCCTGTGTGAGTACTAGAGGCTGCAAAAGTGCATTAATGTTGTTTCACCTTGCAATATATGCATACAGTGATTCTGTAGGCTGTCCTGTATCATCCTCATAATAACAAATAACAGCGTATTTCTTGTCACGTTAAGTAGAGGGCAGCTACTGTTCTGATGTAGTGAAAACTTCTTTGTGTTGCTGACAAAGCCTTTTTATTTCAGCATGGCAGTTTGCTTGTGAGAACTGTCTTGAACAATGCGGCATAACTGTAGGAAGACTGCTCAGTAGTGATGCAGAATTGTCTAGACATGGTGAAGTGAAAACTTAACTATATGTGACAGGTGTGTTTATAATTTTAAAAATTTTATTTAATGAGCTAATGGTTTCTGAGCTCCTTTCACCCAATTCTCTAACTCGTTCTCCTTGTGTTATGTCAAAGCTTTCAGAAGGTAAGACAGAGGACATACTGTAACTATTTTTCAATTCCACATGTGCTGAGTGCTTAGGTTTTTCCTTAGTGAGGTCAGCAGGCTTGTTTTCATCTCTATCCAGCTGCTAATTTTGTGAACTCTGGAGGACAGTATTTATTTTGAGGTTTGAACTGTTCTCTCAGACATCATTGAAGCTGGAGGACGGTTTGGAAAGTTGTTGCGGGAAGCAAGACAGACAGTTGGACTGTGTAGTTTCTTGTTTCTAGGAAATCAGTTGAGAAGTGTAATAGAGATATAATTACATATTTTCCCTTAAAAAGTTGTCTAAAGTTAATAACACACATAAATATCATGTCTTTGTAATTAAGCATTATTGTTAAGTGTAGTTGCAGTGGACTTTTTGTGAACACATGTGAAATAAGATGAGGACAGAGAATACTGACATCAACTTGGTTTGACAATAGGAGTAATAACCATGCCAGTTTCTGCTTGTTTGGATGGTTGGTTGGTTTTTTCGCAGGTAAATGTTAGCATTTCAAATTAACTTTATTTCTCCTGGGGAGATGGTCATGTCATGAAAATGGTCATTACCAGCAGTTTTAACAGCCTGCCTTGCTAATAATCTTGGCTAAAGGCTATTAAATGTTAAATAGTCACAGACACACTTCTCTCTGTGATTGATGGATTATGAAGTAACCAAGTTGTTGCTGAAGACTCTCATAAGCCTTGACAGGAACATGTGATCATGTAGGTTCCTGCAGTGGGGCAGATTCCAAGTTGGGAACAGCTAATGTTGCTTCATGAAAATATGACTGTATCTATTCCGTGTCTGCCATGTACATAGCCATGTGTCTGCCGTGTTCTGCCAAAAACTCTCTCATCAGCACACAGAAGGGAGAGGGGTCAATAATGCAGAAGAATGGAAGCTTTTGCAAGAACCATCAGGAGGAAGAGATTTCCTGCAAAGCATGAGGTGCACTTGCAGAACTGCTTCACTGCTCTGCAGACTGAAGACGAAGGACCTGTTGCATCAGGAGAGATGCTGGAGCTGCGTAAGGAAGCCTGATCTGCTCCCAGTGTAACAACCAGCACAGCTCAGAAAAGGCGACGGGTGGGTGATAGCAGTAGGCGACTCTCCTCTGAGAGGTATGGAGGCACTTGTTTGCCAACCTGATGCAATCTCTAGAGAGATTCGCTGCTCACTGGGGTTTTGTATCAGGGATGTCACCAAGAGACTACCAAGCTTCATAGAGCCCACTGACTATTTGCTGTTGCTGCTGTTTCTCGTGGGCACCAGTGGTACAGCCAGGAGGAGTCTGAGGACTATCAAGGATTACAGAGCCCTGGGACCAGCGGTAATGGACTCCAGAGCACAGGTAGTTTTTTTTCATTAGTCCTCCTGGTCAAAGGGCTAGTTGAATCTGATGAATCAACAAATGGTTACAGGACTGGTGCCACAGCCAGGAAGGAGTTCAGTTACTTAGACTATGGGACTTGCTTTCATAAACCTGGTTTACTGGGGGCAGATGGGATCTATCTGCCAGAGAAGGCGAAGAGAATCTTTGGTCATAGGTTTTCCAAGCTGGTGAAGAGGGCTTTAAATTAAAGTTGCTCAGGGAGGGGAACCTCAATCCATCCCACTCCTAGCAGTTTGATGTCAGTGCCAACAACAGGTGCCCTGAGCCTGTAGAAAGATCACAGGTCAGCAGGAGAGCACCTGAAGAGCAGCACAAAGGAATTCTAGCCACTCCAGCCAGTAAGTCAGCTTCATCGGGGGCCCAGTTTAAATGCCTCTATGCTAATGCACGTAACATGGGGAATAAACAAGAGGAGTTAGACATCTGTGCACACGTGCAGGCCTGTGATCTTGTTGGCATCACAGAGACATGGTGGGATGGTTCCTGTGACTGGAGCATTGAAATGGAAGGATACAGGATCTTTAGGAAGGACAGGCAGGGGAGATGAGGAGGAGGTGTTACCTTCTGTAGTCATGGCAACTGGAGTGCATGGAACTCTGCCTGGGGACAGATGAGGAACCAACTGAGACCTTATGGATCGGGATTAAAGGGAGGGCAGGGACAGGTGACATTATAGTGGGGATTTGTTACAGGCCATCTGACCAGGAGGACAGAACGGACGAGGCCCTCTATAGACAGATAGGAGCAGCCTCACAGTCACAAGCGCTGGTCCTCATGAGGGCCTTCGATGACCCTGATATCTGTTGGAGGAGCACAGCAGAGCGTAAGGAATCCAGGAGGTTCCTGGAATGTGTTGATCACAACTTCCTTCTCCAGGTGACAGAGGAGCCAACAAGGAGATGTGCTATGCTTGGCCTTGTTCTCACCAACAAGGAGGGGCTGGTAGGGAATGTGAAGCTCAAGGGCAGCCTTGGCTGACCATGAGATGGTGAAGTTCAAGATCCTTACGGCAGTGAGGAGGGCACACAGCAAGCTCACTACCTCAGACTTCAGGAGAGCAGACTTTGGCCTCTTCAGGGAGCTGCTGGACACAGAACCATGGGATAAAGCCCTGGAGGGAAGAGGGGCCCAGGAAAGTTGGTTAATATTCAAGGATCGTCTCCTCCAAGCTCACTTCCATGCATCCCAATAAAGAGGAAGACAGGCAAAAATGGCAAGAGACCTGCATGGATGAACAAGGAGCATCTGAACAAACTCAAACACAAAAAGGAAGCCTACAGAGAGTGGAAGGAAGGACAGGTAGCCTGAGGAATAGAGACATTGTCCAAGCTGTCAGGGATCAGGTTAGGAAAGCTAAAGCCTTGACAGAATTCAATCTGGCCAGGGATGTTAAGGGCAACAAGAAAAGCTTCTTTAGGTGCATTGGAGATAAAAGGAAGACTAGGAAAAATGTGAGCCCTCTCCAGAAGGAAACAGGAGATCTGGTTACTCAGGACATGGAGAAGGCTGAGGTAGTCAATGGCTTTTTTTTCCTCAGTCTTAACTGGCAAGGGCTCTAGCCACACTGTTCAATAAGCAGTAGGCAAAAGCATAGACTGGGAGAATGAAGAACCACCCACTGTAGCAGAAGAGCAGGTTCAGGACCATCTAAGAAACCCAAAGATGCACAAGTCCATGGGACTTGACGAGATGCATCGCAAGTCCTGAGAGAACTGGCAGATGAAGTTGTCAAGACACTGTCCATCATAGGTGAGAAGTCATGGCAGTCTGGTGAGGTTCCCACTGACTGGAAAAGAGGAAACATAACCTCCATTTTTGAAAAGGGAAATAAGGAAAACTTGGGGACCTATAGGCCGGTCAGTCTCATCTCTGTGCCTGGCAAGGTCATGGAGCAGATTCTCCTGGAAATCATGCTGAGGCATATGGAAAATAAGGAAGTGATTGGTGACATCTTCATGATAACATGGCTTCACTAAGCACAAATTGTGCCTAACAAATTTGGTGGCCTTCTATGATGGGGTTACAGCATTGCTGGATAAGGGATGACCAACTGACGTAATCTACCTGGAGTTGTGCAAAGCATTTCACACTGTCTTGCATGGCATCCTTGTCTGTAAACTGGAGAGACATAGATTTGATGGATGGACCACTCGATGGTTAAGGAATTGGCTGGGTGGTTGCACTCAAAGAGTTGTGGTCAACATCTTGATATCTAAGTGGAGACCAGTGACAAGTGGCGTTCCTCAGAGGTTACCATTGGGACCGGCGCTGTTTAACATCCTTGTCGGTGACACAGAAAGTGGGATAAAGTGCACCCTCAGCAAGTTTGCTGATGACACCAAGCTGTGTGGTGTGATCAACAAGCTGGAGGGGAGGTATGCCATCTAGAGGGACCTTGACAGGCTTCAGAGGCTGACCCGTGCAAAGCTCATGAAGTTCAACAAGGCCAAGTGCATGGTCCTGCACGTGGGTCATGGCAGTCTTAAGCACAAATAGAGGCTGGGCAGAGAATGGATTGAGAGGAGCCCTGAGGAGAAGGACCTGCATATGCTAGTGGACGAGAAGCTCAACATGAGCCGGTAATGTGCGCTTGCAGGCCAGAAAGCCAACCGCATCCTGGGGTGCATCAAAAGAAGCATGCCCAGCAGGTCAAGGGAGGTGATTCTGCCCCTCTATTCTGCTCTGCTGAGACCCATCTAGAGCACTGCATCCAGCTCTGAAGGCCCCGGCATAAGAAGGACGTGGAACTGTTGGAGTGAGTCCAGAGGAGGGCTAGAAAGATGATGAGAGGGCTGGAGCACCTCTCCTATGAGGACAGGCTGAGGGAGTTGGGGCTGTTCAGCCTGGATAAGAGAAGGCGCCAGGGAGATCTTATAGTGGTCTTCCAGTACTTAAAGGGGGCTGATAAGAAAACTGGGGAGGAACTTTTTACAAGAGCATGTAGTGATAGGACAAGGGGTGATGTCTTTAAACTGGAAGATTAGACATAAGGAAGAAATTCTTCACTTTGAGGGTGGTGAGGCACTGGAACAGGTTGCCCAGAGAAGTTCCAGAAACCCCCTTCCTGTAAGTGTTCAAGGCCAGGTTGGTTGGGGCTTTGAGTGACCTGGTGAGAGGCGTCCCTGTCCATGGCAGGGGGGTTGTAACGGGATGATCTTTAACTCTCTTTCAACCCAAACCATTCTATGATTCTATGAGTGTTTGAGGTACCATCCGTTCGTACAGTGCAGACTACATCAGAAATAGTTCAGGCTTCCTGCTTGAAGACTCTCAGTGAATCCAGTGACATTCATTTGCTGTGTAGATTGTGACTCCAAGTGAATAACTATTTCTACTATGTGTTTTTCTACTTAAGATTTTCCATAAGTCTGTCTGTGAAAGAGCTACGTGGGTTTCCTAAGCACTTCCGCAGTCTTTGCTCACTAAGAGATTATTTGGACTCTCTGGGAGGAGATAACTTCTGGAATTAGTGAATTGGTGCATCTGCCTTTTGACGCGCTGCAGTTAGTAAGTAGTCTAGCCCTTTCGCAACAATGCTTACTTTGAAATTGCTCAACACACGTGACAGGCAACTGAGCAGGCTAGCGTGTGACAGATCAGTGTTTTGGACAGCATCTGAACACAGGAGCTTTTGATGTGCAAGAACTGTGAACCAGTTCACTGTAAAGCTTATTCAAAGCCCGTATGAATGACAGCTTTAAACTGTTGATAGAAGAAAGGTTACTGAGTTCCTGTCTGGACACTTGCACATTAAGCAAGGAGAGGTAGTATGGCAAACTGCCACAACAGGCTGCAGTGCTATAAATTTACTCATCCCAATCCCACAGTGATTGACACTGACCAAACAGCTACGTCCTCACTCCAGAGGCTTAGTAGTCACCTTCCCTGAACCATAATTGAGATTAGCTGTATGGATTTGCGTCAGAATTGTGGTTGGAGTGAATGTTGAATGCTGCAAGCATAAAGCAGCTCTGGGCCCCAAACCTCTGCCTGTTTCTAACAGTGAGGTGAGCAAGTTTCTGGAGAGATTGATGATTTCCTGGAAAAACTAAAACTGGGCTCAGTGAATGAATCCCCTTTTAGTCCACTACTCCTATTGACTGAAAAATAACCTGACTTGGAGACCTTGAGAGCTGTAGACTTCCCTAAAGCTTCTTTCCTAAACACCACTGTTGCTTTTTGTAGAGATTTATAGCAGAATCTTAGCACTAATGAAGAGAGAGAGGAATTCAGACCAGTAACAGTATTTTATTGTCAGAGGTAAAACACATGCCTGCCATGTAACAACATAGTGAAGGGGCTGAAAGTTTTTTATTATGAGTACACCCTTGGGCTGCTGTTTATGCAGCAGGATTTACCTGCTGTGCAACACCTCTATTTTGAAAGGGTGAAGCAACTGAAATTTCTCTTGCAGGTCCCAAACCACAAGGTGCTACAAGGCAAATCCCTGAGATGCACCACTGTTTTGGCAGGTGTGTCAGTTTTGATTACCTGTGATGCTAGTTACAATAATAAACTAGAAATGTTCTTGTAAGAAAAACTCTTCCAAGAATGGTTTATATCATGATAGCCTGAAGAGGAGTGAAGAGAATTAGTTCCATTCAGTAGATACAACTAAGAAAGTAACAGACAGGCTTTCTGGTAGAGAAGAGCAGAAGGAGTCCACACTACACTCCTTGCTTTTTATGTCATTACTTAAAATGTAAAAAGGACTCTGGAGAAGAAGAGAGCAGTGGTAGTTACCTCTGTCCTCCTTTATTTATTTCTTCCTCTGCTGTGACTGCTGGAAAGATGCCTTTAGTTTTTACCAGCATTTAGGTCCCAGGCAACCAGAACAGCTGTAGGCTGCACTGACCAGTTTGGGAACTGCTGTTGAAAAAAATCCTTGGCTTGTCATCTGTACCCTCCACACTCCATGTCAAAAGAAAGCAAGTACTTACATGATTCTGGTTACTAACACCACGTTTTCTATCTACAAACTCTTGTCTTGGCAAGGTGATGAAGAAAAAGTAGCTTCCAGGTATCCTGCATCAAATTTCTATGGTGCTAAAAGGGCAAGGTTTTCCTTGTGTTAGTTCACATTTTTAAAAAAATTTAAGAGTATTTTGAGAAGTGGAGGGAGAGTGCTGTTCTGGCTTTCTGGCTTTTTCTGCCCATCTCATCTCCTTGGTTTGGGCCACCTTTACTTTGTAGAGATGTTGCTTTATCCACAAAAGGAGTCCATTTGTTGACTTGGTGACTGGTTTGTGGTTTGTTTCTGGTTTTTTTCCCTGTAGCTTATGCAGCAGCTTAATTTAAAATGCTCCACAGGAAGGGTGTTGACAACTGCTGTTGCCTGCCAGGCAACTAATAATTATATAATGCATCTATTCTGACCCAGCATGGGGGAAGAAGGAAGGGGAACTCCCAGCACTGACTACTTAGCATTGCCATTCTTTTTTTTGTGGACAGAATTTGGGCTGAATGATTAAGTCTTTGCATCTCTGTAAAGAGAAATGGGATGAGATACTCATGTAGACCTGTGGCTCTTGAGCAGAGGACATCAATAGTAACCTGTTTCTCAGGAGTTTAATACCTTGTAACAAATGTCCTTATAAGTAATAGATATCCTTAAAAGTAATACCTTTATAAATATAATGCATGATATTTCTAATGGGGTCTTGAACAAAGTAATTTCCTGAATTACTTTCTTTAATTTTGTTGTGGTTGTCAGCACCGGACGTGTTGTTAGCAAATGGAGGCCTGATTTCTTCCTTCAATGAGATAGTGATAATTCATCCTGGAGAAAGTGCACTTTTTTCCTCTGATCCAAAGCACTTGGTTCCAGAAAAACATTCACTGTGGTAGAGTCTGAACCTACATACAAATTGGACATATCTGGAAGTCTCTTGAATAAGTTCAAACGTACAGAGGCCTTTACTCTAGGTGCCCCAAGGTGAATGAGTAACTGTTCTCTGTTCTTTATTGATCACAGATTGATGGACAGATATGCTACATTGGAAAGAGGCACAGGAATGGGAGAGAAGATGCTGGGCCTTGGAACCTCAAGAGGTTTTGCTTTTTCTCCCATCAACTAAGTTTTCCCCTTGACACCGTTGTTCTTTTTCCTCCTCAGAAATTACTATTTTCAATTAAGCAACGCTGTATAAATCTTTTCAGTCTAAAATATTGCTATTCCTTTGGAAAGTGGTACAGCTTCCAGAGCTACTTAACAAGACGGTAAAGAAGTGACTATCAAGCAGTTAGATGAAGGACTAGAGTACATACAGGAGACACAGGTGAACTCATAAAGTAAATAAAATTCATCTTCTGCTCTTCCGTCCCAAAAAATCTAATGAGACATGTCTATACTTTTTCCAATAACCTGAGCTGGCATCTGCCACTTCTACTGTTTTCTGCTCTGCTTGCAGGTTGAACATGCCAAGTTTAATAATTGTGACCATGCCTATTCTAGTTTAATAACATTGAGACTTTAAGAGCAGTGCAATTTCCTAGCAGGGATAAGATGAGGGATAAGATGATGTCAAGTTTGTGCTATTCATTTTTCTGACATCTTAAAGTTCAGACTTACTTCATTTCCAGTGTGAATCTATTAGATCCAGAAGATTCCATTATCCAGTGGAAAGTGGATAATTTCGTTGTTTCATTGGGCAGGTTCAAGCTGAGTTAAACAGAGGTGCCAAAGTCTGCTTCAAGAACACTTTTGCAGTCTAGCTTTTCTAACAGATGGGAACTCCGAAGGAGGCAACTGTGATTTTTCTTCCTTGGTCTACTATTGGCTCTCTGTGTGACCTTGGACAAATTAATTGGTCTCATACTTCTTGCTTTCGTCTGCTGTTCTCAAAGCGCTTGAGTAGACAAATATTATACACAAGAGACAGTGGGATGGGTTTTGATAAGGATTTTGTGGTTACATCTTAAAGCAGAGAGAGGAGCTATTCACGCTCGAAGGGAGGGATGCCATCCAGAGGGACCTGGACAGGCTGGAGAGGTGGGCCTGTGCCAACCTCATGAAATTCAACTAGGTCAAGTGCAAGGTCCTGCACCTGGGTCATGGCAATCCCAGGCACAAATACAGGCTGGGCGGGGAATGGATTGAGAGCAGCCCTGAGGAGAAGGACTTGGGCGTGATGGTGGACGAGAAGCTCAACATGAGCAGGCAATGCGCCCTTGCGGCCCAGAAGGCCAACTGCATCCTGGGCTGCATCAAGAGGAGCGTGGCCAGCTGGTCGAGGGAGGTGATTCTCCCCCTCTACTCTGCCCTGGTGAGACCCCACCTGGAGTACTGTGTCCAGTTGTGGAGCCCCCAACACAAGAAGGACATGGACCAGTTGGAGAAGGTCCAGAGGAGGCCACGAAGATGATCAGAGGGCTGGAGCACCTCTCTTATGAGGACAGGCTGAGAGAGTTGGGGCTGTTCAGCCTGGAGAAAAGAAGGCTCCGGGGAGACCTGATAGTGGTCTTCCAGTACCTCAAGGGGGCCTACAAGAAAGATGGGGAGAGGCTGTTCAGTAGGGCCTGTTGTGATAGGACAAGGGGTAATGGTTTTAAAATAGAGGGAAGTAGATTTAGATTGGATATTAGGAAAAAAATTTTTACAATGCGAGTTGTAGAACACTGGAACAGGTTGCCCAGAAAGGTGGTGGAGGCCCCATCCCTGGAAACGTTCAAGACCAGGCTGGATGAGGCTCTGAGCAACCTGATCTAGTTGAGGATGTCCCTGCTCCTTGCAGAGGGGTTGGACTAGATGACCTTTGAAGGTCCCTTCCAACCCTAACCATTCTATGATTCTATGATTCTAAAACCAGGTCTTTCACTTTTATAATAAAGTAGCTTTTATAATCTGATTTCTTTTTGGTTTGTTGTACTGATAAAGACACTAAACACAACTTGATTACATTAATGACCTGAAAGAATTATAGAGAAGGAAAATTCCTCTTGCGTTGTAGAGCTTATTATGCTTGCAGGTGTAGGCTTCTTACTTCGAGCTTTTTCTAGTGCTTTGTGCTAGCAATTTACTTGTTTCTGCAGTGCCACTAAATGTGGCTGATTGCAGGGGCAGTGTGCTTCCATTGGGTATGTAGGGGACAGAAGAGTCCTAAAATGTAATGTAAAGTATGTAGAATACTGATGGTATTCCACTGTAATCCCTGAACAAAACCTTGATTTGACACTACTTTTAAGAGATCTTGTCTTGAAACAAAAATGCTTAGGCTGAAAAGACTAAGGCAATGGAATTGCCTTGTGTTTAAGAGCAATAAGTCTGGAAAGAGTAAATTTGAAGTTTCATTGCAATATGTGTAAGGACACCAGTGGCTGCTTTAAAACCATAAGGCCTCCAATGGGATTAAATAGAAAGTGTCAGGGTTTGGTGTTTTCTTTTTAATTGTCCTTTAGATTTTAAGTCATGTGTATAAGAATCTTAGGTCTTGTAATCTGTTGCAGCTGTGGGAGATGCTTCTACACTGTTGTATTAAAATTCAGTAGAGAACTATTACTCTGTCTTTTTCATGAAGACCCAACACAATATTTACATAATAATTATTTGTTTCTAAAAATGTCTTGCATCAGAGAATCACACAGTGTTTCCATTGAGTGTGTTAGTTAAACCTTGTTTTACATATAAGCATTACTGTGCTTCTGTTAAGATAGTTGAAAAAAAAATGGGCAGATGAACATGCCCATAATCTAATGATGTGCTAGTGGTGGGAGCATGAAGGGAGGTTAAGGACAGGATCTCAGCTTCCAGCTTACATTGTAAGACTTGTACATCTGGGCTCATCACCTGAGGGTACCTTTATTGTCAGAGGAGACAGATGAGCATTTTTAAGTTTGATGCATCTGATGTGTTTTACATGTCTAGGATGTGATGAGTAGTGTCGTCGAAATTAGTTTCTCTTCATTAACTATAATGGGAGTCTAGACAACAACCAAATTTGTCAAAATCTGTAACAGAAATACCAACATTTGAACAGATTATTCCCTTCCCAAAGGGAAACTGTAACTCCTCTGTCTTAACCACTACCCTACACTTCATCCCAGAAGAAATACATTCTCTGGGTTTATGTACTCTACTATGACAGTAACCCATATGGCTTACCTGAAAGCTTTAATTTTTGCAATGTTCTCAGTTATGGCAGTGGAAGCTGTGCTTGCTTCTGCTGGACTACTCTGTGTATCTGTGGCAGAGCCACCAGTGTTCTACATGACAGCAGCATTGATTAGCCTGAGTGTAATGCTGGGCCAGTGTGCTCCAAAGGGCGAGAAGGCTGCCCCATGAGCTTACATGCTCTGAGGAGTGTAGCGACACTTTGAGGACTAGTCTGGGCTGATAACCACAAGGACAAAACATTTCTGTATCCTGGGCATGCAGTGATGAAGGATCAGTGCTGGCTAGGTCAGGAAGCTTAGGTGATCAGGCTGTGCTTAGTATGACATTGTCTCACTGGCTGGAAATGAGTTGTCCCTGTAAATTGTACAGTCAAAATTTGTTCAGTCCTATCCTAAGGCCTTTCAGAATTTATCCTGTATTAGGCAGTGTCGGTCCAGATGCACAGAGTTGCCTTACTCTCTCTTCTCCAGGTTTCCCACCCAATAAGCTAGTGATAGATAACAGAGTTGTTGGAGCAGCTTGTTAGGAACTTGGTTCATGTGCTTATTTGACTTAATCTGTGTGATTGTTTATTATACGGTATCGTCTGACATTTAGTCCAGAAAGGAGGAGATGCTGAGTTATTATTTTTAAGTACTAGATTTCTAAGGCAGGGCCATTAGTTGCCTTTAATACGGGCTCATGCTCAGCAAGGCAGTAAATTAAGCTGATAGATACTATGTTACTGTGTTGTTTATATTGCCTTATCACTTGTAAATTGTGGGGTTTAATTATATCCTAATCACTGTGTTTATGTTGCTGCAGTAAGACTATCAGGCATTATTATTAAATTGAGCACAATCTGTACTGTTTTTAATGATCAAAGCTAAGCTTCTCTGTGGACAGGTCAGTCTTGTTTTGTTAGCTAAACTAAAGGAAGGAATGTACTATCTTCCAGTATATTTCATCTGATGTGAAAGTTATTTTTCAAGCATAGAATCATAGAATGGCTTGGGTTGGAAGGGACTTTAAAGATCATCTAGCTCCAACCTCCCTGCCATGGGTAGTGACACCTTCCACTACACCAGGTCACTCAAAGCCCCATCCAACCTGGCCTGTCTAAGATTCTTGAATTCCAACACTTATTTTCAAAAGCACTTGATAGGAAGTATACAAAATAATGAGATCCACTAAGGGTATATTTTTGCCATGATTTTTCATGCTGAAAGGCCAAATTTTTGTTGGCCCTCCAGACTACTCTCTTACCACTTGTGTTAGGTAGACAGGAAATAGAATTACCATTAGTCAGCCAGTTTAGTACAATATTCTAGAAAGGAGCAATTGAGTGCATTTTCTGATATGTTAAATCCTTATGAAAAATTGGCTCTTAAAGCTTTGTAGTTAGTAGATCCTTAACATCCCATTGCATCTCGTGGTTGACAGGTAAAGTATTTCCCGAAGTGGTTTCTTCCTTTTAACAAAAATAGTTAAAAGGGACTGTTACTACTTATCTTCCAAAAGGTCATCATCATAGTTTTCCTCTGGAACTAATGTACTGCACTCCCAGCAGATATTTGTTTCAGACCTCTAAACATGAGTGAATGGGTACAATAGCAGAGGAGGACTGATACTCAGTCTGCAAAAACTGACATGGAAATTGTAACTTAAATGGGAATGTGTTTACCCACAGAAAGATTGCTGCTGTACTTTAAGAAGTTGTTGACTTTATTGTGGGGTAAATTTAAGCCTTTACAGGATAGTTTTGTGCTAATCTGTGGTCCTTTTTACGTCCATCTTGGAGAAGCAAAGCACGCTTCAGTTCTTATTCTCTGGTTAGTGCAAATATAGCTTAAATGAGAATTTGTCTTTATACTGAAAGTTTATTCCTGAAGGTCTTTCTGTGTGCGTGGTAGTGTTTAAACTCAGTACAGACAGTAGGTAACAGTAGGGGTTGTTCTAGTTTTCAGTGATACTGAGGCCTGAAGCAATGAGTTGGTTCTCTGTGTTCCCCATAGATGTCCCCTTTCTGCAGGCCATTTAGTTATACCTTCATACCAAAAAAAGAAGTGCAGCTGGACTAATTCACTTGTTTGGGTTGCTGCCCATACTCTTGGAATCTGTTCCAGCAAAGTCTCATCTTTTAATGTTCACGTGAACAGTAGTACAGCCATGCATCATCTGCACCCTAGACTAACTGTATTCATCTGATAATGTCTTAGAAACCAAAACGTTATGAAGTCTTGAGCAGACGAGAAGCATAATGCTTGACATAATGTTTCCTGCACTTTTTTCAGTGAAGCTGTTGTAATATCTGCCTGATATTGGAATAAACCATGCAATTAATCTATCAGTCCTAATGACAAAGGGCTGTGACAGATCAGAAGCGAGCATATAAGGTTACCCTTTACCCTTTAGCAACCGTATGTTGAAATCTCTTTTGTGCAAGGCACAGTTCAGGTACGGAGTATGCAGTTTCACAGCCTGGATACAGTATCTCTGCCACACAGATGAAATATGAGTCAGTATATCCAAAGACTGCTGTAAACAAACAGAAGTTTTATGTGTCCAGCCTACCATAGGTGACAGCTGTTCTGTGGAGTTTTGCAGCGTATTGTGTAATTTCGCTTAAGGGGTGTTGAATAGGTACCTGTGTACTAGAAGTTAAGGACTATATTCTGCCTCCATGGGTCTATCTTTGAAAAAATGGAGGTTACATCAAATGTACAAGCTTTGAAGGAGATCTGTAGAATGTGAAGGGAACTTGTTTTATCTCTGTAGGCCGGAACAGCTACATATTACATCTATGTGACTCTCTGTAGATGTAATCTACTTCACTGAATTACATTGGACTTTGAATAGTACAGTTTGCATGGGGCTGACACAATCTCAGAAGCACCCTTACATTTTTTTTTTATTCTTAGCAATATGTTTATAGTAAAGTAAATATCAGGCCTTTAGATGGATAGACTTCTGAAAGTTATCTGTTATCTTGTGTTGGAATATATTGGCATGACCATTTTACTTCTGTGAGCTTAATTAAACTCCTGTTCAGTGACTGAAATATATTTGAATCTGAATGTATGTTTGCATTGCAAGTTAGCTCTTTATTTTTCCATATGTAGAACATTTCAATTTTACCTGTTGCTTTGACTAGTTTTTTTTTTCTTTTAGTAAGTAGTGGAAAATATAGTGCCATATTTGTTTTAAAATAAAGAATTTGGAGGTGAAAGAAACAGAAGAGTGATGATGCTTAGCAGAATTTGGAAAATCCTGATTTCCTCTCAGTAGGAGATTATTCCATTGTAATTATAACTAATGTAGTCATTATTTGAAGTTTTCTCCTATATTTATCATGTTCCTATATAGGGATCATGTTCTCTAAATGTATGTATTACTTATACCACACTTTTCATACCAGGTTAAACAGGTGTATTAAAGAATGAATCGCAGAGTAATGACTTTTATCTTGAATTCCCAGGTATGCTACGTCAGTCTGGCTCTGACCTAAATGGAGCTAATCTCATTTTATTTTAAAGCAAGCAGATGAAGAATGGGGTGATGGGCTCTGGTCTTACAGGCTGTATAACTTGTCATATGTTGTCCTGTTCTTACAACAGGAAGTGTGCAATAAGAATACTTCTCTAATTGGATGTACGCCCACACACAGGCAATAATTTAATAATTGAACCTGTCTGCACATGATGATATAGAAAGCAGCAAACATAGGTGATTTACACTAACTTTGTATATTTGCCTGATTGTTTTCCATAGTTGAACCTAGAGTTAGAAATTTAATAGAGGCAAAACGGGATGTAGCCAGCAACCTTTGCTTTGGTACCTGCTATCAGCCTTCTGAATTGCTGTTTAGCTGGCATTTAAACCAAAGCCCGTTGCCATTCCTGGATGGGACTGTGAGAAACACTAAGTAGAAGAGTAAAGAAGGGGAGAAAGAAGAAAACTGCAAGGAAAATTCAGAGGATATTTTGGAACAAAGAGAGGATTAGAAGGGATAGAAATTTCTTACAAACAACAGGGGAAGGCATTTCTAAATCTTTGTCTGATCTTACAGCATTGCCAAGATGTGTGTTTTCAGTGTGTGAAGAGTATGCAAGAAGCTGTCTATTAACTACCATCCAATTTGCTGTAATCATGTCATCTGCAGATACGCCTCCAGTGATTTGCACCTTGCTATTCTTTGGGTATTATTGGTGGTTCCTAAAGAAATATCTAGTCTAAGTTTCAGGTCTTGCTGGAGACAGAGTAGTGGTCTGCAGGACAGTAGCTCCTTCAGAAAACTGCTTGCATAAAAACTCAATTGTGTGGCTTGCCGTCCTGGGTTCTCACTCATTATTCTGAAAAAAAAAAATCTTGGGCTTCTGTCCCTGCTGTGTTAGGGTAGGTATTCAGTCTTCTATGTTAGTCACCTGCGTGGCATGCTTTTCAGAGAGCAGATGTATTATTATTTGGGAGTACTCTTGGGATCTGTGGTGATTGCTGACTCAAAAATTATGATGGCACCTGCCTCTCTATTAGCAGATATTGTGTGTGATACAGCTGGGTTTACTCAAATAATTTGGGACTGGATCAAAACCATAATGTATGGAATGCATGAGTGGCAAAAGATGTGATTGAAATGGGATAAAGAAGAGCAAGGCTGCAATACAATTTCCTGACCATTTCCTTTTATTTATGGAGCAACCAGAATGATGAAAGCATCCTATAATGGGCGGTAGGTCTCAGGCTGTTTTGGCTTAGTACTGATTTAGTAATAAATTGCAAGTGCTAAAATTTGTGTGAACATAATCAGCATTCTCAGTATTGTTAAAGATTCTGTAAAATTCTAATGGATAAATTAGAATGTTAAAATAAATATAATAAAGGCATGTAGTAGAAGTGCTAAATATATAGTGAAAAAAAAATCTCAACACCATTATCTTATGGGTGTTGCAGGATGTGTGTTTCTGGTAGGAAGTAGGAGAGGGAAAGAGATACAGAACCTGGGCATGGAGACATTCAACAAACTTAACAGATACTCTTGTTTCTGTTATGATGTGAGCCAGAGTACAGCGTTTAGGCCCTGTTCTGGACAAACAGGTGAAAAGCGTGTTGCTGATCTAAGTGCATCCCATTTAGAAGATGGTACAAAAGTGAGGGGAGGGCTGGGGTAGGGTAGAAACTTCAGGTGTTAATCACCTTCCAAGACCAAGCAATAAGTGATGTTTTAGGAGGATATTCTTTGGTGTTGTTTTTCTTCAGTTAAATACAATTAAATTGAATGTACAAATTATGATTTATGTAAGATTCTCCAAATTATCTGCAAAAATTGTATCTTGCAGCCCTCCTGGAAACACTTTTAGGTCAGTTTTTCAGCAGCAGAATATTAGTGGATAGTGAAGTGCCATATATTCAGATTCTCAAATTGGGAGTGAGCTGTTAAAAGAATGAGATAGAAGACCCGGAATCTGAGTGCAGGCAGTACAGATAGTGCAGAACTGTTTACCCCAATGACTTCTCCACACATTTTGGTGGCTTTCATGCTTTGTTTTGGTTTTTTTTTGTTTTGTTTTGGTTTGGTTTTTTTTGCTATAATTACTCTGAACTAACCTCTGCTTCTGACACCTTAAGGGTTATGTGAGTGTCTGAGTCTTATGAAATCTTGTTTTGAGGGAGTAAGAATCTTACTGGTGTATGGGTTATACGCATGAGTTCAGTGATATGCTGGAGATGCTGTGAATTCCTCCAGTGCTGTAACGACTGTAAGCATCTGTTGATTTAGATGTGTCTTTGGTAAGACAGCCTCTCCTGCAACATATGTTCTCAGCATCTATACTCTTTTGGTGGAAAGTGCCAGAATTTAGGTGCCTTTTAGCAGTTTCCTTTGAAGGTTCTCTGTCCAGTTCTGCTTTAGATGTGAGGCTATAGGAAGAAGTATGGTGGAAAGTGACATCTAAGTTTCAAGGGTTCATTAAGAATCATCACCACAGAATGTCTTTACTGACATTTTAGTCATAGCAATTAAATATTTGTAATGCTGTTGCTCTGGTAGCGACCTAAGACAGACAGAGACCTTCCTTTTGAGCCACAGCATGTGCTACACACAAGTGTATGTCGTAGTTTAGCCCTGATCAGGACCAGACTACGCAGTCTCTCTCCCGCTTCCCCCACCCTCTGAGAGAATAGGGGGAGATGATATAAGGAAAAACAGCTTGAGGTTTGAGATAAGGACGGGGAGAAATCATTAAAGTTACCGTCATGGGCAAAACAGACTCGACTTGGGGAAAACTATTCATTTATTACTACAAACAGCAGGATAATGAGACAGAGAACAAGATAACCTCCTCCCACCCCTCCCTCTTCCCAAGCTTAACATTATCTCTACTACCTTCTCCCCCCCGAGCGGCACAGGGGGGAAGAGGGAATGGGGGTCGCAGTCGGTTCATCACACGTTGTTTCATGCTGCTGCTTCATCATCAGGGGAAGAACTTCTCGCATTCCTCCCCTGCTCCATTGTGGGGTCCCTCCCACGGACCACAGTCCGTGAAACTGCTCCGGCGTGGGTCATCTCTTCCACGGGGTGCAGTCCCTCCAGAACAGCTGTCCCAGCGGGCCCTCCACGGGCCACAGCCTCCTTCAGGCCTCCACCTGCTCCGGTGTGGGGTCCTCCGCGGGCTGCAAGTGGATCTCTGCTCCTCCGTGGACCTCCATGGGCTGCAGGGGGACAACCTGCTCCACCATGGTCGTCACCACAGGCTGCAGGGGAATCTTGGCCAGGAGCTGCATTACTCCTCCCCCTCCTTCTGAACTGACCTTGGTGTCTGCAGCCATTCCTCACAACAGGCTGGCAGATGCCTCTCAGGATCCTTTTTACATCTCATTCACTTCTCATCTCCTCTCCACTTCTTGCAGCCAGGCCGGGCCGAGTTGGGCCCAGTCGGCTGCCCGGCGGGAGGCCAGAGGGTGAGGCCTGCAAGGCCCACAAGGCTCGTGCCTCCCCCTCTCGGCCCCTGCTCAGCTTCTTCACATCTTCTCTCCTTTTTTTTTCTGTTTTCCCCTTCTTAAATACGTTATCGCAGAGGCATTATCACGGGAGATTCTGCTACCAGTCGGCTTGGCCTTGGCCAGCAGCGGGTCCGCCCTAGGCCCAGCTGAGTCCACTGAACAAAGGGGAGCGACTTCTAGCAGTTTCCTACAGAAGCTATCACCTTAGGCCCCTCCTCACTAAACAAAACCAGAACAGTGTACAAGTAGAAACAGAAAGCTATCATGTGGTGTTTTTTTCTTGGTCAGAAGTTATTGGGGAGTTACTGAAATTATGGTGTGGGAAACATGCTACATAAACTAGTTCTGTATGAGGAAGTTTAGGCACCTTGACAACTCCCATCTTCAAACTGTGCCAGCTTCACAGTCATTTTTTGATTAAAATCAGCAATTGCCTTTTAGTTAGAGCAAAACTGAGCAGTGCCAGGCTGTGAGGAACTCTAGTTCAGAGCGAAGTCCTTCAAATGGCACCTTCCAGAGATTGTCAGCTGTGTTTCCCTGTTTGCTGGCAGCTATGGCTGTACAGACCACAAGGAGTACTTGATTATTTTGCTTCAGAATAAACTGCTTGCTGTAGATCAGGAAAGAACCCATCTTAACCCTTCCCAGTGGCCATTTTTGCATATTGTATGAATAATTATTTTTATTCCCTTCTTTCTGTAGTCTTGGGTCTTTACTGGCCATGGGTGTGGGCAACTCGGTTTGAAAAGCCAGATCCTTAGCTAATGATCGGTCTGAAAGTGAAGGAACTTTTTCTGGTTTTATACCTGTTAAGAGCTTGGTGCTATAATTCTCGCAGTAAATTTTTGTGTGAATGGTTAGAAGCAGAGTACTGCATAGTGCAGAATGATTTAAAGGAACACAAAAACCTGAGCACAGAGCTAGTGCTGGATGAGAGGTGCTCTGATCACAAACTGTAAAGAGTACTCAAATACTGTGGTTTTGCCTATAAAGTGCTTACTGTAGGAACTAATTAAAAACCACCCGAACCCTCCTTTCAGATCAGTTTGTGAGTAGTTGTTTTGTTTGCTGTGTTAAATGCCTTTGAAGCACAGTATGGGTTAAGCAGTACGTAGAAGAGGCTTTGAAAGTAGTTTAAGTCACTAGAATGGTAAAGTAGGATCTTAAACTGGAAAGTTATTCTTCGGTGTGTAAGAGGAAGAATGCAGTTGTTCCCTACAGCATATTCCCTACGGCATATTCCCTACGGCGTTGCTCCTCTATGCACTAGCACTCCACTGCACTGTGGTCTGTGCAGAGCTATCCAGTCAATGTGGTCCTGGCTACTTACTATCTGCTAAACTGCATTAAAGGACATAGCATTTTTTCTGTCCTATACTCTCCCCAGGTGAACAATCCTTGTTACAGTAACAGTTGTATAATGAATTGGAGAGGAGGCTGGTTGTCCTTAGATGAGGTAGTTACTATCCTCTGTGTTCCTTACCGGTATTAAATATTTGCTATATCATGTCTCTGACTTAATTTACTTGCTTTCATTATATTTCAGGTACTGCAGATGGCAAAGAAAAAAACACTGTTTTTTTTTTTTTTTATCCAAGTGAGTCCTGCAAGATTGCTGATTTAGAGCTCTGGAGTGTGGATGACTACGTCACCCCAGTCATTCTGTTTCTAGCCTTGTTTATTGGGGTGGTGCATATATTTAGCGGAGTCTCTGTTTTTTTCCCCTGTGCATAATAATAGGTCATTTTGACCAAATGATAAGGTTGAACATGATAAAGTTGCAGGATGGTGATCAAAATGGTTCTCTGGAGAAAAATCTCTTCAGCCATCAAGTCAATTTAATTCTGCAAATTAAGCCCAACATATAAATCAACATGGTGGATGATTTATTTCTCTGAATTTTGAAAGCGTAGATAGGCACTTATGACTCCACCACCATCTGCAGAGGCTATGCCTTGTGACTGCATGCAGCTGAAGCACAGTATGACATGCCAAATTGCAGGCTACCGGTACACCAGACCTGTGACTTGCAAAATAATTCCTTTCACATCTGTGAAAGCTTTTGTGGTCTTCAAGACTCACATACAAATACCTTGACTTTGTGTCTCCTTGGTATGAGTTTGGAAACGTCCATAATCAACAGTAGTTGCTGCCACTCTTGCTATCTGGCATGTTGATCCAAACCATGGGAAGAAAAACCAGGTTTCTTCTGTTGTTTCATACACTTAGCTTTTCTGATAACCATGCAGAGCTGTGGATCCTACAGCTTCTGGAGCTCCATTTCAGGACAAGTTTTTAGATTTATGGTATAAATAACTGAAAGATATTTGCAGTATAATTATCAGGGTTTTTTTTCATATTCCTCCATTTGTAAAAAAACGATGCATTTTGCCTTGTCTTGATCAGCCCTGCTTTATAAAGACAAGTAGATCCTATCTCCACTTTGTTAATACTGGAGGTACCTTCACTGTCATCCTACTAGAGTGTTTAGTGCCCATAGCAATCCTACCCAGTTTTGAGTTACTGGCAATCAATTTGAGGGGCTGCATAGGTCAGGCTTGACCTCAATTACTGATGCTCCCATGATTTTAGGAAAATTTTGTCTCTCAGCAACATGGAGTTAAGCATAATTTTTTGTAACTGAAAATCACCATGCCTGTGTTGAGAATTATCAGTGTTTGTTAGAAAAGGTGCAGCACACCCACTGAAATGCCATAGCTTCCTTGTGGATCTTTCCTTTGGAAAATATCTGAAATCTTGAGCTTCTTAGGACAGTTGCTGAGGCACCTTGCCACCAACCTGCCTCTTCCTGTCCATCCTCCCCATGTTAATTTGAAGTTTGGTGGGAGAAGCCAGACTAAGGCTAAAGGGTCTGAATGGATGTCAGCTGCCCTTCTTACATCTGGTTTTCAGTATGTATGCTTGCAGGAAGTCCTGTTTTGTCCATGGAGTGTTAGTTATGTGTCTCTGCCAGCACAGCGTATGTAACATGACTCTGCCTTTGTTTCTTTGTGTGCTTTCCCTGGACAAGAAAATGAGTGGTTTTAATTGAAATGTCACTAAGATGGAATGTATGATTTAGACTTTTTTCTTAAAGCAGAACACATACATGGTTTCCTAAAGCTAAGATTCAGACCATGAATAAAACTGAGTTTGGCCACTGCATGCAGAGTAGGGTGTTTGAAGTTCTAGGGGATAACTGCTAGCAGATAAGCCATTGTACTGCCTTGTACAGAAAGATGTGCCCTCTGGTTGGTCTGTAAAGAGAGCAGGAGAATAAGGCTCTAGCATGAGGTCTGAGACCACATTGTTGTGTGTGCGTATTTCGCTGTTCCCTGTCACCCACATGACCTGACTGGCATTTTTTTCAACAGCCTTCAGTGGACTTAGTTTTAGGCTTTTGTATTGGAATTGTGTGAATGTTCTGAAAGTGTAGGAGTGAGCAAGAAATCGTATTTTAACTCTCTCACGGTCTACTCAATTGTGCCAGTGCTTTTAAAAGGCAGAATGTAGATTTAGGAGTGAATTAAGATAAAAAGAACAAAGAGATTTATGAAGTTCAACCATAATTTAATATAGAGTTCTTATTGTCTTGTCAAAGGAGAGTGTTCAGAGTGTAAAATTTTGGTTCTGTTGAAGTCAGTATCTGAGCTCCCACTGACTGCAGCTTAATCAAAATTTTGTCTTCAGAAACAGACTGGAGTCAGAAATGAAACAAACTGGAGCAGACAAATGTGTACTATTATAGAGATTCAACATCTAATGTAATTTGTATCTCCTCTTCTTCAATAATGTTAAAATTTTCTTACTGCTTTCACATGCCCCCTCTATATTGTTTTTAAAGGAATAAAGGATAACAGTTCTCTGTTGCAGCAAATGCTGCAGTAACCTTGCTACATAAGTGTAACAACAATACGCTGTTGTGGTGAGGACTCAGTCCACAGAGACGCTAAGATTTTGGCAGAAGGTGGGTTAGTGAGCTGGTTCTATTGTTACTCCTGCCACAGTAAGCGAGCCAAACCACCAGTATGGTAACTGTTTACAAGAGCAATGATTATTAACAGCAGCTGGCTAAACAAGGCACATGAACTCATAAAGGGTTTGCTTTATTAGTGGTGGAAGGATGTAGCAAGGCACAAGGGCTTGATAATTGAAAGCAGAGGCTGTTTGTGTACATACACAAAATGTGGTTTAGTGACTGTCCTTGCACATGTACTGGCCACAACTCAGATCAGTAAAAGCCTGTGAACCAGGGAGAGAGCTGGAAGAAACTGGGTGTGTAACAAAAAAAAAAAAAACAGCATTCAAAGGGACTGTCAGAACTGCGTGCTTCTGTGTGATCTGTCACTCTGTCAGACCTCAGCCTTGGTAGTTGTCTGAGCTAAAGGGAGTTCCCCACCCACTTTAAAGGTTTGGAAGGTCTGAAATGCTCATGACAAACACCGTGATTCACTGAAGTGGCTGTGGCTGAAAAAACACTCCCATGGGTTTCCTGTTCCATGTCTCATCCTCTGTCTTCCACACAGACCTTTCCTTTTGCTGTCCTCTTCCCTGTGCTGTGTGGCCAAGCCGGGGATCAAAAAAATTAATTGGGATGAAAAATTGGTAGCTTGTTTAATTAGGCTTAGTCTCATACAGCTTCCTGCAAGGGGATATATAGAACACCTGGGCCAGATGGCAAGAAGGCAGGAAAATGAAAGGAGAGGAGGTGAGGCAGGACTGACTTTTTAGAAAAAAATTGTAGCCATACATACCTCACTATGACTGTCAGTTTGTAGAGGGTCAAGACCTTAAACTCCTGGATGACAGAGGAGCAGAGACTGAAATTCAGTGTAATCTAAACCATGCATTTTTTGGAGTTGTTTTACTATAATTCTGAGAGATGCCTATTTCAGTTCACCTTAAACTGTATGCTACAGTAAGGCCATGTTACTGACTGGATTGCTGTGGATGCTGTGACGATATGAACTTGCAGTGAAGAAGTAAGTGCCAGGGTATGCTCTGTATCTTCATGGTGAAGGGTGTACCTTTCCAGAACTTCAGATGAGGTGTAATTATACTTAGTGCTTATAAAAGGCATTAGAATGATACTGGTTGAGAGGTAAGTCTTCTGTTAAAACACAAACATTTCTCTGCATGATTAAAAGCATGCTTCATTTGGGTTAGTAAACAGCACTTAGCACCCAAGATTAGAGCAGTCATATCTGATTCTGCTGCTGTCAAACAGCTGTTGTACTTCGCTGTAGAAATGACTGCTGTTTAAGTCAACTTGTAATTGTTTTGTACAGACAATTTTCCTAAAAGGAAAGAAGGACTTCTTTTTGTAGACTGTATTGAAGGGAAATTTGTTGAAAGAGGTGAAATTAAATGCTTGTAAATAAAGCATTGGCATACTCAAATGCAATAGTTCTACCTAACACTGCTTCTGAAATATGCTCATGACAAATATGATAATATGATTAATAGCATTTGTTTAAAAAGGACTGCAAACATGGTGTTTTATCCCCTGATGCGTGCCGAAGCCATTGCTACTCAGTCACAACAGAGGGACCGGCCCTCATCTTTAGCCATTTATTATATTTCAATTTTATCCCTATGAAAATCTCTGAATTTTAGCAGAATCGTAAAGCATAATTTTATTCTCTTTGTCAAATGTTGCTATAATATTAGTGGAGCTTAGAGATTTTCAGGCAGAAGCTGATCCGATTTAGTTATTGTTTCTCACATGTTACGTAACTGTGTTCATTTTTAAAGCACCTGGTTTTATAGACAGTTACACACTGTATTTTGCTTTCCCTTTCCAATCTTTTACCTTAGAAATGGAATAGAATGGTGGATAGTCTAAACAATAAAATAATCAAAGGTCGTTTATATTTACTCCATTGAGCCTTGACACTTTGATTATGAAAATACTACTTATGCTGTTTTCTGTGATCTTTTACAATTGTGGCTTTTCTATTCTCATGAAATCACTTGCTCCTTTTTTTCACATGCACAGACACAACAAAGGCTAGTTATTGCACATCAAATGAATGGATGTTGCTATATTTGTGAAGTGTTTCTGACTATAGGAAGGCTTCTTTCTAGTCAGCGCTTTCCACTTAAGTACCTTGAGACTGCGGTGGTGTTACTGTGGTTATCACATACAGATTAGTGCAAGGTTATCTTAGTAGCTTTAGACAAAAGGGAAGAACTTGGAGAAACCCTAGGAGTCCTTTCTTGGGGAGGACTTTAAACAAAATTCTGATTTTTTTTTCCTAGAGTTTCTGGGACTTCTACCACAATAAACAAAAGCAAATTCTTGTCCTGAAGCATCAGTAAGCTTCCTTTCACTGGATGCAACCATTTACTATTGTTATTTTGTGTATTAATTGACATGCTGTAGGTTTCATGTAAATAAGACAAAAACCATGGAAAAAGGCTGCGGCGGGACATTGTTGTCCTTAGTAGTGGTGGTTCTACCTGAAAACTTCAACTGTAGAAGCCATGGAGAAGCTATCCAAGCCAGCACCTGGGAAACTGAGATACTATTTACACATATCTGTGTATACGTCTTCTAAGTCTTACAGTAATAATCAGACACCCTTAATTCTGGGAGCTTAGTCTTTATGGAACTTGCAAGATTGTTGAGGATAGGATGAAATGTAGGGAAGGATACACTGACTCTCAAAACATGGCTCCTGTGTTTGTGTATGCTACTTTTAAGAGACATTTTATCTGTAACCTAAATTTGCTTTGATCCTTTTTCCTTTCCCTTTCAACTTTGGCACAACCATAAGACAAATCTTAATCTCCTTGTGTACATTATAAGTTATTATAAGGGGAGAAGTGTTTTTTTTTCCCATGAGGAATGTCTTTTCATTTCATTAAGTCATCACTATGAATGCAAATAATAGCACAGCATTTTTTTTCTTGTGATTTCATGTAAAACTTAGATAAACTGCACAAATTTAAGTCTGTAAATAAGAGGCATGGAATATTATTGTTCCTACTCACTTGACTAATTTTTACTTAGAAAGGGTGTTTTCGGATTTCAGGACAGGCTTTTCCTTACTGAATAGTTCTTTGTACTTCATAGTGTTAAACACAGAACCTGTTCATTGTATTGTATAGTGTAGTAGTAGCTCTCAAACAAGAACCTGGAAGTAGAGAAAGTGTGCATTTGCTCAGTCAGAAAGGAGCATGGTATTTGTATGTGCATCCATATAATGTATTTGCTGCCCCAGCTGTCTAATGTAGCTGTAGTAAAATGGCCCCTTGTATGGATAGAGAAGTATGAAGCCAAACATGGTAAGTCCACAAAATGTTAGACGTTAACGGGATTTGCATCAAATATGTGCTTTCCTATAGTCTTCAGCTTTGCATCAGACTATGCAAGTGCTCAGAATGAAGACCTGTATTTTGGAAAGAAAAATGTAACAATCAGCTGATGCAGAGTTGGTTTTCAGATAGTGCCTTGCTGGATAGACAGCTTACTGTGTGTTTGATGCTGGAGAAATAATGTCTCCTCACTTTCTTGATTAATAAAATGAGAATTGTACCAGTTAGCTTCCCAGCAGCCCTCTAAAGCTTGTGTAATGCTAACTAGAGTGCTGTGATGAAAGGTGTGTGTTTATAAAGAGTGCATCATTTAATATTCTTATTACCTATGATTTAATAGAAAGTATATGACAAAATGATATATTATGTTTTTAACTCAACAACGACTCAGACATGATGGTGATCATGGTGTGTGGTTTGTTTTGGGTGTGTTTTTTTAGTAATATCTGCATGGGCAGGATTGGTTTATTACTTCCATACGTTGATTTGGTGTACCTGATATTTAGACTGAGTTGCTGTCCGTATGTGTGCATGTTTCTACATAAGGCTGGAGACAGCATTGATTACTGTAGTGCTGACACCATGGATAAAGCTTGTGAGGGTCTGATTCTCCATTCTGAGATCATCTCCAAATCTGTGCTTACCATGCTCAGGCATGACTCTGCCAGCAAGAGGATTCACCCAACTCCGTTATTCATGCCATGAAATAGTCCCTCAGGAAAAGCTGTTGGTGGCTGTCACACATCTTCAGAAATACATTACTCTGAAAAGAAAGAACAGAAGCTGAACAGCTGGAAGGAGTTACCTATCTGAGCTCCCCATACCAGGACAGACATATATTGAGTCTAGTTCAGAAGAGCATCTAGAACACTGGCTCTGAATACCATCAAGCCAAACACCATGAGCCACAACACCATTCTTTATGCCCTGTTGTGTAGTTAGGACCTGTCATTAAAGATCAGAAGCCAGTTTCTGTCGCTTTTGACACAGGTACAAGTCAAGAGCAGTTCTGCTTCTGCACTTGGGAGTGCTGGTGGATGAGAAGCTTAACATGAGCTGGCAATGCGCCCTTGCGGCCCAGAAGGCCAACAGCATCCTGGGCTGCATCAAGAGAAGCGTGGCCAGCAGGTCGAGGGAGGTGATTCTCCCCCTCTACTCTGCCCTGGTGAGACCCCACCTGGAGTACTGTGTCCAGTTCTGGAGCCCCCAACACAAGAGGGACATGGACCAGTTGGAGAAGGTCCAGAGGAGGGCCACAAAGATGATGAAAGGGCTGGAGCACCTCTCTTATGAGGACAGGCTGAGAGAGTTGGGGCTGCTCAGCCTGGAGAAAAGAAGGCTCCGGGGAGACCTGATAGTGGTCTTCCAGTACCTCAAGGGGGCCTACAAGAAAGATGGGAGAGGCTGTTCGGTAGGGCCTGTTGCGATAGGACAAGGAGTAATGGTTTTAAAATAGAGGGAGGTAGATTTAGATTAGATACTAGGAAAAAATTTTTAACAATGCGAGTTGTAGAACACTGGCACAGGTTGCCCAGAGAGGTGGTGGATGCCCCGTCCTTGGAAACGTTCAAGGCCAGGCTGGATGAGGCTCTGAGCAACCTGATCTAGTTGGGGATGTCCCTGCTCCTTGCAGAGGGGTTGGACTAGATGACCTTTGAAGGTCCCTTCCAACCCTAACCATTCTATGATTCTATGATATTACTATGATATAAGAAGAGACTGCAAAATATCTTTTAGCAATAGTTAAGTTTAATTTTACATGCAAGGAGTTGTGGGTGTTACTGTGCCACAGATTTCAAGAAGTTATGGTCCAGTCTAACCAATACCACAACATTGTTCACAGTGTTTCACGTCTGAAGTAACCCTCCCAAGACCAACTGAGATAAAACTGAGAGCATTTCTTGTTCTCATCAGATGAAAATTGTCAGGGGAGTGAAAGTGGTAGCCAGCAAGCCAAGTTTCATTCTCTAGTGCTTTAAAAATCAGGAAGTTTTGCTCACCATTTGTTGTTGAGGTTGTCTGATGAGTTTTCCTTCGCTAATGCTATGAGATTTTGAAGCAATAGCTTTGCTTTAGAAGTCCAATGTTACAAAGTTTTAATTGACAGTACGTGATCTGGGATGCAATGACAAACCTCTCTTGATTGTTGATTCAAGCACAGTGCAGCAACATATTGGAAGTCTAATGGAGAATGAGTTCTTGCAATGGCATAGTGATTCAGTCCAAAGCAGAGGAGTGGCCATCCTACCATTAACTACTGCCACATTATTGCCTAAGCAGTAAAGATGCTTTCAGAGCTCACAGACTCTGACTAGGGCTTTCATGTTAGCTTCAGCCTCTAAAAAATCCAAACCTAAAGTGTCTGTGTTTAATCTCCGCTGAAAATCAGGTAAGCTTGTTCTTCTATCTCTTGTGAGTAAAGTGAGAGCTTCTTTATTCCAGTGAAGTAATGGTGATGCTGTTTGCAACTGTTTAGAAGAGCCTAAAAAAGCTGGTTGCTTGAGTGGGGGGAATAAGGGTAGCTGTGTAACCTGCAGGAAAGCAGTCTGTTTCAGAAGTGAGGGTGTGAGTCTTAAAATTCTTGTTTATTTCTTAATTCCTTTCTGTTAGCTTTTGAGTGAAGACAAGGGTTGATTAGATAGCAAATATCCTCAGGAAGCAGGATGCAGAAAAATATTTCAGAGGGCGGAATCACTGCAGTATTTCTGTGAAATTCAGGTCATACACTCTTCTATTTTGTATTCTTGTATGTTAAAATGCCTGAGAAAGCAAGTCTATCCATTCCCTGGCTTTGCACAGCCTTCACTCACATTCTCAGAGAGAGAAAAAAAAATCAGCTCTTAGCAGAGGTAAGTCTCTAAGAGAAGTTCAACCGAGAAGTTAACAAGAGTTTGACTTCTACAGTCCAGCTTTGCGAGGATAGTATGTAGTTTTGTATTGTGTAATGTCATAGGAAGATGACAGAGGAAGAGCCTTAGCTTTTATTGCAAGATGGTGAGCAGAAGACTCTTCAGACAGGAATGTATAGGAATTGTTGTTTGTTCTGATTCTGCCTTGGTGGGTTAAAGAACAATTTAATCTGACTGCATACGAGAGTAATCTTTTGAATTGAATTTGACCGTGATGTATGCATGCTTCTACATAAAATTTCAACATGTGACTCCTAGTACACAGAAGACTTGAGAAAATGAGTTGTTTGCTGAATGTTTTGATTGCTTTTTTTTTCTCTGCATTAATTTGTTTTATGCACACTTACTGAATGTATGGAGAGATGTGGGAAAGAGTACATATTTAATATGATTAATTATGTTTGCATATTCAATAGAAAATAGCTTATAAAATATGGTGTCTTCTGTTTTTCTTGGAAAAGGTTCAACAGCACTGAGTACTGTGCTTCAAAATGTGTCTTTTGAAGATGAGTGTTGTTTGGCACTCTGCTTGTTGTTTTAAATAAAAACTCTTTCCATGTTCTGGTGAATATTTACAGGTGAGGAAGGGAGTCAAGTAGCCACATAAGAGTGCCAAGTGTATTAAAGTGGGGAAAAAAGTAGTGACCTGAGCTGTAAGGTTCTGGAACTGACATCATTATTACTGCAAACTGGAACACTGGCTCCATGCCATCTCAAAGTGTGTCAGTCTCAAGCTCAATCTGTGCAGCAGTACTCACCTATTTTAGAAAGGCTTTTGAATAAACACCTGACTGCCACGGAGCATTTAAGAGCTGGGGGTTATGGGTCTTAGTAACAAAGAACGAACTGTAGGGCAAAGTTGTCTCTTTTAAGTGTCTTCATTTCCTGCCAGTGGCACTTAACTAAATTGTTATAAGGCTAGTTTTGTTTAAAGTCTTCTTTGCCCAACCTTTGTCAGGTTTGAGGATCTCTGTGTTTGAACATTACTCTAACTGGCATGTCAGATATGACATAGTATCCCTGGATTTAATCCCTGAACTTCTCATATTTTGCTGGCACAGAAAGAAAGACTGTAAACTCACGATTGGAGTATCCCTCCATCATGCCATCAGCAAAAAGAAAAACAAGCACTTCTCTGCTGGCTTTGTTTAGCTGCTGCTTGACAGCAAATTGCCCAGATGCTTAATTGCTCAGCTATTTGAGGGAGAATTTTTTATGGCACTTCTCTTCTGTGGGGATGGGGTCTAGCACACCAGATTTCTTTTTGCTTCGGTATATGATGCTTTCTTGTGGTGCTTAAGAAAAAAGAAGCACGTACCTTTTTCTCTCCTTTCTGCCCCTCAGCAAAGCTTTGGGCAACTGTCTTTAGAAGAATTTCGTGCTTTCCAGGCACAGACTAGTAAAATTTTCATGGACATGATTTCTGTTAAGGGAAACAGTGGAGCACACATAATACCATGATGAGAATTCATCAGCCACTGATAGGGTAGGATTTTTGTAGTGCTGTGCAAATTTAAAACATATTGTGTTATTTAATTTAAATAATGCACAGCAAGAATGTTTACTCATAAAACCTTCAGTACTAAAACAAAAGTCTAATTGAGATAGCCCCTAATCTACCCAATCGCCTATTAATTGCCTACATTTACTGATGATAATACTCTTCTGCACATATATATAGGAACAAAAAAGGCTCTAATGCAGTAATTTATTTTTTTCAGACCAAATGACTGTTAAAACCATTCTTTGTTGCCAGAGTAGGTTAGATGGAACAATAGAAAGTCTATGTTCTTCCTTTTGTAAGAACAATGCCAAGTATTCCCCTGTAGTGAACACGAATACAGCTACAAAGAAAGTGGCAGCTTCACCATTGCTTTCTAACCATTCTGCACAATCCAATAGAAAGTTAAGACCACTACTGAATTGCTGAAAGTGAGTCAAGAAAAATAACAATCTCTGTATAGTTGTGTGGGTAACAGGAATTATTTCAGTGCAATACTGTAGGTTTTACTCTGTGAGGTTTGCAAAAACAAATACATCATTAATTAAAAATAGAGAACAAATGTGGAAAAATCTTGCTTATGGATTTTTTTTTTCCTGCAGAGAAGAGCATTGAGTCCATGGCAAATGCTTAGAGGCACATCAGTCACTTTAGGTGCAGTTAGATAAGACTTCTAAATTGTCACATAGTATTTTGTCTGCTAAATTTGTACATATATTATGTATGGTATGCAGTCACTGGAAAAAATGCAGCAAAAAGAAAAGGTTCATTTAAAAATGATGTAAAGATAATTTATGATAACTTAAGAACCTCTGTTTGGGTAAATATTTAAAAAGCACATAGAACTTAATTCCATAATAGTTTAAAAATAACCTTTTTTTTTTCCTTCTAAGTTTTAATCAGATAAGGAGTTGGCCAATTTTTAAGGCTAGCTTTATGTATATGTGCTTTTGAGATCTTAATTACTAGAAAATTATGATGAAGCAGTAACAACTGACAGAGCAGAGTTGAGCTTACCACTAACATCTATTGTTTCCATATCCTTAGGGACATGAAGCCTTTTGGGAAGGCTTTCAAGAAGAAGAGCTAGTAGACTGCTCTGAAGGTGATACGAACTTCTCTGAGAAAAAGAGCAGGGCCTGGAGGACCTGTGATAGGGAGCAACTGTTTTCATATACCTGCATTAAATCTCGGCTGTGCTTTTCTGCGAGCTGCTGCAGAGCACATTAGCAGACATGTCCACAGCACTCAAGCAAGTTTTTAATAAAGATAAGACTTTTCGTCCAAAACGCAAGTTTGAACCTGGAACCCAGAGGTTTGAACTTCACAAACGAGCGCAGGCCTCTCTGAACTCAGGCGTGGACTTGAAAGCGGCTGTGCAGTTGCCCAGCGGAGAAGACCAAAATGACTGGGTGGCTGTCCATGTTGTTGACTTCTTCAATAGGATCAACCTCATTTATGGAACTATCTGTGAGTTCTGCACAGAAAGGACCTGTCCAGTGATGTCTGGAGGCCCTAAGTATGAGTACCGGTGGCAGGATGACGTGAAGTACAAGAAGCCCACAGCGTTGCCAGCACCCCAATATATGAATCTTCTCATGGACTGGATTGAGGTGCAAATCAACAATGAGGATATATTTCCTACAAGTGTAGGTAAGTGCGAGGAAGAAGTCCTAAAGAAAGCATAAACTGCCTTCTATTCTGTGCCCTAAGCACTCTCATTTTTAGAGATTGTAAAATTCAAGCCTTTAAATGGCAGATGAGGAAGAGGAGTGTGTCTTGCATGAATACTGTGAGATGTATGAAATGTTAACTGTGGCTGCTAGATATGGTGGGGTTTGTTAGCCTAAAATGTTTTCATTCTAGGCATTTGTCCCTGGTAAGCCTCTCAGGTTAGTCACTAAGGGTGGTTAGGATTGCATTATTAGCTTGTTGAAAGCTAATCAAGTTTGCACTGCTTTGTACTTTGCCTGGCCACTTCGGGAGATACGGAATGGATGGAAAGCAAAGCCTAATTAGAGAGGTATCCTACCTCAGAAGGTGTGTACAGCTATGTGCCGTACAAGGCAGTGGAGAGTCGCGAATGCAGTTAATTCTACCCTCCCATCCTCTCTTGACTTCCCATCCAAAACTCATGAATTAGGAAGTTAGTTATTCTCCAAATTAATGTTTCTGAGACTATATGTAACTAACAAGCTGTGCTATGGTTTAAAGAGACAGTCCAGATGAGAGAGCTGTTAAGGGTAGCACAATTTTCCTTTTATAATACTATAGTTAGTTTTCCTGAAGAATGGGACAGGTGGGTGGAAGTATCTTTGCTGGAATAGTTCCCTCCAGATTAGGAGGACTTTGCAGAAGAGCATGTGGTGTAGTGTAGACATCCTAAATCTTTAGCTGTGTCTGCAGGTAATAAAAAAGACAGATAGTTATACACTAGAGATGTCAGTATACTTACGTAATTTGTAGCAGTTTTAGTTTGCACTTGCAAGTGGGAAGGCTGGGAGCTTGCTGTAAGAAGTGTGAGGTGTTATATGTGAGTAGTTGGCCCAGATGAGTAATAAACCGAAATACTCGTGCTAAAATTTTTTCAGCTGAATACGTTGAAGTTTAAGTGTGGCTAGGGCCTGCATCTCATTAGTAATCATACATCAAGAGGCTATGTCTGTCATGATTTCCTGACCTTTGAGATACCTTATTCTTGTCCTTGACAGCTGTTTATCTGGAGAAACTTGTGATTTGTTTCCCAGTTCCTATCACTTTTCTTTTCTGCACTAATAGGTAGAAAGAAGGCAGTAACTGTATCTTTTAATCTGGTGCTTTGCCAGCACAGCAAGAAGGAGGAGGATTTCAAAGGAAGCAGTATCATATATTTTGTGTAGTGAAAAAATGGGTTTGATTTCTCAAGCATTTGTTGTTTTATGTTTCTTCAGTGTGAATGGTTTTTGGAACTGAAGGTGGGTTGAAGGTGCAGTGAAGTATGTGATTTTGCTTCATTGGTATTTCTGCAGGCTTTTGTTAGATCAAGTTTCTATCTTGGAATGTTCCATTATTACTCTGTGCTCTTGCGGTTTGCATATGCACAAAGTGTGGTCTGTATGCAAGCGTGGGGAGCAGGTAACACACTGGCATGCTGATGGGCTTTACTCAAACAAACAATCTGTAACACCCAAGCTTTCAGCTCTAGATGCTCCCCCCTTATGTTTGCAGTAAGATATATCTGGAGGAACTTTTATCCTGAAGGATTGCCTATTATAAACCTAAGAATGGAATCAGTAAATACCCTCAATCTTCTGTTTTTTTCTCCTCTCAGCAGCTGCTGCTGCTGTAGGTTAAATCAAATCTCAAGAAACTCAGGAAGGGGAAAGGCCTGTAGGGGCTGGATTGTGATACAAGTCAGAACAGGAATGCTTGATGTCTGTGAAAAATCTTCACCACACTCTGAATTGACCCAAAGGAAGGGGAAAAGTCTGCATGAGTGTTCATGGAGTGGTGAAATGCACCATGATTGTGTTACAGATTGAGATGACTGGACAGCCCCATAAAGAGATTTTGTAGGTACCCTTTGGAGCATTATTCAATAGAGCAGCACTTGCATCCCTATTCCACACTCGCCTCCTCTTGAGCCTGTGTTGCAGATACCATAGTTGTCGCCTGCACACTTCTCATTATGTTCTTGATTTTGGTATTATTTAATTTATGGTATGAAACTGTTGGTAAAATTGCTTGGGAGGCCTTAGGTCTTACAGTTCAGAAAGAGATGCACACTGTAGTGAATTTAGCGTACCTCTTCTTTCAGTATGTCCCTACTTAGACACCCAGAATGGTCAAAGGTAAGTCTGAGTCTGTTCCTGGGTAAGCTACTGTTCGTTCAAGGGAATCTTTCTGATTTATTTGCACATCAATCCCTTAGCTGTAAAATGGAGATGATACTACCTGCCAGCTTGTCTGAGTACCATACTCAACATGTATTTGATTACATGTTTTGCTTTTCACAATTAATCAGAGAGAAGTTTTGTTATTTTGTTGGCTCCTGTTTGTTCCTACCTGTTCTGCAGCAGCCCTTGATTGCATGCATCATGGGCTTCATATTAATGCAAACCTGTATTTTTATTCAGATAAATTAATGATAGTGAAAATTATGATTGTTCATTCTTTAAAGCAATTGAAATATATCTTGAAAGATTATATACTCGTATGTGAAAAAAAACCAAACCCCAGGCTTAGGTATGTTTGTACTAATAGTACAACAGTTTTAAAGCATTGAGTGGCTTTACCTTAAAGAGATTCATTTATTGCTTTGAATCTTTGTAGCATATTGTCTGCAGAGAATTGCTCTGGAAAAACGTGTATGTCCTGTGGATGGGATTTGGACTGATCTTTCCATTAGCAAATGAGTTTGGTGAAAAGATCCAGAATGGGATTCATAGGAGTTGTCCACAGAAACTTGAGCACATTTTCCTCGGTTTAATCCTATTAAATTCGTCCTCTTTCATTTGACATGTCTCATGCAAACTATCTAAAGAAGAATTTCAAGAAATACGATTAAGTGCAGCTTTCATTGAGGAGCAACTTTCAAGGAAAATAATTTCAGGATAGGGATAGCCAGGCTTAGTGGGTGCTTTTTTTTTTTTTTTTTTTTTTTTTGTCCTTGGGGTTTGTTGTTGCTCCTCTGTGGTTAAAAAAAAAACATGAATGCAGTTGAGTTATGAATTGTTATGAATGTTATATTTAACCCTGTCAATGTTTACATTGGCACAATGATCTCTGGCCACTTACCGGTCACTGTACTTCCTGTGGTCTGGTGCTATTTCCTCTCTGCTTTCTCCAGTCATTCTGGTCTGTTCATTTGCTGGTAAAGAGCCTCTTCCTCCAGCCACTCTCCCACTAATACTGCACTGGCTGGCAGGAGAAAAGAGAGCTGGTATGGGAACGGAGGAGCTGTCAAGAATTGTATGCAGGTGACAAAACCAAGTGCTGAGTATTAGGACCACTTCTTTGTACAGCAAAGCTTTAAAGACTGTTTTTGTAAAATGGCCTCATAGCCGGTAGAGGATTTTAGACATGATTATGTCCTTGTTCTTCTTTCCATTATTCTCAATTTCCTTTATCCATTTTAAGTGGACTTGAGGCATATAAGAGTCTGGTAGCTCTGGAAACAAGAGCTATCAGGAACAGAACGGAGGAGAGTTCACTCTGTATGCCTGCTCAGGCCGCTCTGGTGAAGCTGTCCATATTCGTCTCCAGTATGAATATTTGTAGTGTGTTGGAATTTTGTTTAGCTTTAGGGTGAGCTCTTTTTATTCAGTAAATACTAGTTGCTCTTCTAGGCACCTAGTAGTCTCACTATTGAAACGCTTTTCAAGGGATATATTTCCCAGGCTTATATAGATAACTACATACTCCATAGCCTCAAAAGTATGTTCCACTCTGCCCCTTTTTTAATCTCTGTGCTTTTTGGTAAACAGGCTGAAGAAGTAATTTGGAGTGGGAAACATTAAAACCTTGGGACTGCTGCAGATTTTGGTGAACTGCAATTGTCAGCTTTTATCAGATGTGTTTTGCCAGTGTCAAAAAAAAAAAAGGAGCTAAGAAACCAAGCAGCTCTTTACTGCTGTGTTCTCTTCAGTCTCTGATTCCCAAACAAGACAAATTCAGTTGCCTTAGGTTTTTGCTCCGGCTCAGTGCAGCCTTAAATTGGGAGCAGTTCTGTCGTGTTTGGATTTTCAGTGAATGTAATGGGTTTTTTTTGTTGTTGTTGTTGTAAGAGTCACTGGGAAAGAAATCCTGGTATTTAAGGCCACAGGGGATTATTTAATTTATTCTAATCTGACCTCCAGCATAACAGGGACAAAAGAACGTCACCATGTGATTTCTTCATCAGGTCCATAGTTTGAAATGAAAAGACAGTCAGAAGACAGAGAGTTCTGCTGAAATGTTAAACGAGAACATTGACTTCTTTTCTGACTTGATATAATGAAAAACTGTTCCCATTGAGGACAATAAAGAAGTTATGAGGGGCCCTGAAGAGGTTGTCCTGTCCCCATCCTTTGGGGTTTTCAAGATGAGGCTGGATAAAGCCCTCAACAACCTGATCTGATGGCTACGTACAGCAGAAAGCAGGGATGCAGACCTCTGTGCCAGCCTGAGTTGTCCTGTGATTGTTAATTCTAATTTCAACACTGACAGACTGCTTCAGGAACAAGAGCTAAATTGATTAGAAACTGATTAAGCAGTTTAAGAAGCTGCAATTTGGCATTTTATGGTAGTACAAAATCACGTTTAAGCTATGAGAGTTTTTGTAGAGGAGGATTTCAAAGGTTATTAAGTTACTGTAATCAAATAGCCAGGTTATGGCTGATCAAAATGAAAACATACTTATAAAGTGTTTAAAGCCTAGGAGTCCAGCTGAAAAATTAATGTATCTTTAGAAATATGCTGCCTGGTCCATGCTTAACTAGTAAATTTTAGTAGCTGGCGGCTTCAGAGTTTTTTGCACAGAGCACGTGTGTGACGCTACTTCCAAAAGAGGAGCCCAATATGTCACCACAGTGCCTCTACAAAAGCCGACTGAGATTCTGGAGGGCTCTTTTAAATGTGATTCAAAACAACCACTAAATCAAGAACTAAACTTTAAAAATTATTTCTTACTAATATTGTGGTAGAATTTTTGTGGTTCTGTAGCCAATAATAATAGTTACCACTTGGGGCACTTCTCTGCAGGGGCAGGGAAGCAGCTGGCTGGTTAGTGTGAACAGAGACTCCTCAACTACTTTTACTGAGGAAAGGCGTTTTCACAATACAGCCTGTAGAAATGTGGGGAGAGTGTTCAACATCATTGACTTTGTCTTACAACTGTCCCTGCCTTAACTGCTCTTCCAAAGCATGAAGAGGTGCCCATGGTGTGGACCAAGTGGTGTTTGCTGGCATTTGCTGCATGTACTTTTTCTTCATCCTTTGCAGCCATTGCAGTTGCATTTCCTAGGAACTGCTGTTGCTTCATGCATGCTTGCGCTGCCAAAAAAAAAAATAAATTACAATCTCTACAGCTGGTTTGTTTCTTTCATTTTAAGACAAAACTTTGCCAGGGGCTGAAGGGAGGGGTCAGATTGCTGGTTATTAGCTAGTCATTCAGTCACCTGGTGGTGGATGCATATAGCTGTAGGCTACCAGCTGAAGACTGTTGTAAGTTCCAAACAATCCTTTCTGCTTGATCTTTAGACCTGTCATACCAATGCTGGATTTGGTCTGAAGAATTTTGTTCTTTAAAGCTTATCTTCTTTTCACTGTTGCTGCCCTTCTTTGGTCCCTCCTTCAGCATGGACGTGCTTGCGAAGAGCTTTGAGTTAATCTCTTGTGCAAATGAAATGTAGTCTATGTCTTGCAGACTTTTTCTTTTTTTTTTACAGTCATTAAACTTTGTGAATTCTGTGTTTATGTTACAGCAGTCATAGCAGCAGCAGCACAGCTATCCTCTTAGAAAGTCTCATATCTTGAAATATATGTACTTGGGAAATATCAGGTAGATATTTTACAACTAAATTACATGTCAGAGCTTCTTCCTCCTCTCCATCTTTTTTGTTCCTGTAGTTCAAGATCTAACAGATGCTTCTATGTAAACTAAGCTGGCAGATGAATCAACCCATAAATGCAGTACCCCTTCAAGAGTACCCTCAAAGAAGATTGATAAAAATTGTGTTGGCCCCAGCTGTATGATGAGTGGTGTAGTTTACTAGGTAGCTATCTGGCCTTCTTAGCATTGCATTAGTTTCTTGCTAACTGATTATACTTTGAAGCAATTTGATTCCCTATTTTTGTCTAGTATCTAAAATGCCTTGAGCAGTCTAGGCATTCTGCTTATACAGGAACTGAAGCATGGGAGTAGTCTAGACAATCCTTAAGCCCAGTCATTGTCAACTAACAAGTGACTGCTCCCAAAGCTGTCTTCCCCAGTGTACCCTCTTGACCTGATGCTAGATGTGCCACTTGAGGGACATAAAGGTCTACTTCCAGCTCATATATATATATATATATATGAACCCATTCTTCAGTCTAGTTCTAATCATAATAGAAAATATGTGCAACAGTAAGTAAGCACAAATTCTTTAGCACATTATCTGCTTTTCCATGAGGATTTGGCACTGCTGGTATGAAGCTGCCTCACCTGGAGAATGCATATTAGAAGGCTGAAGCCTCATATACCAGGTTTTCTGTATTACGGCTATTATTAAGGGCTAAAAAGCACATTTACTAACATGTAAAAAAGTAGATCTCAGCAGATTTCGTCTTCCATTCTCCATGCTACAGAAACTTTAAAAAAAAAAAAAAAGCAAGCCCAAAAAGTTAAGTGGTAGCATGTCATAGAATTATAGAATCATTTGGGTTGGAAGGGACCTTTAGAGGTCATCTAGTCCCACATGGGAACTAGAGTGGTCTGTCTGTCCTGTAGCTGCCAAGTCCCTTGTTCTTGAGGAATTCAGCTCTCCAGCACATTGTGATTGCATGCACTGTGGGACTTTACTCAAATTAGTCTCTCAGAGGATCTGCAAGTCCACAACCACAGCTTCAACCCTAACTGAACTTGTAGGCTTTTCTCTTTAGCTACCTTCACAGCACAGCTGATATCTACAGTGTACTAAGTCTATGGCATACTGGGGTTGAGCTCGTGCCCGACTCAAAAGTGTGGGAAACTCAATATTTTAAACATGCTTTACCTTGGAAAGTGGGATTTTGTGAACTAAGTAGTCTGCATTCCACACTGTTGTGTGCATTCCTTTCCCTGATGAGCAAGGAGAATAGCTCCTTATTTGAAACCTTATAAAACAGGCTTTGTCTGATATGCTGCAAAGCAGAATATGTGTAGGAGTAGCATTTACAGATCATAATGACTTTGCTGGTTCATTTTTTGGAACCAAAACGAAATAAGATTTGCAAATATAAACTTTCTTAGTGGATCCTTTTTGCCTACGTTTGTATTGCCAAATTTAAGTTGTTATGTAAGCTTGGAAATATTGTAGAAAATTCATGGTAGTTCCTACTCCCAGAGGTTTTTTCACCCTTAAGATCAATCTTTTGAGGACAACACTGGTACTTTTTGGGCATGTTTTATGCAGAATCTAGCCAAGCGAAGAGACGTGTCAGTGGAGTCTTCAAGTACCCCAGACATAGGGTAACAATCATTAGATAAAGTGTTGTCAAAAAGATATAAAAATAAAATAATTTAGTCCTCTTTAAAGTACAAGCTTAGTTTAACTTCACTGTGGAATGGCTGGAATGCTTACAGTAGTGTGGTTCTAAGGTAACTTCTGGAAAACCTAAAACAAGGACAATGTCTTCACTTCAGCCAGCAGTATTATGCATCAATAAGTTTGGCCACTTCTTTTCAAATTGAATTTTGGTCTTCTATATTCACATAAAGTATGTAAATAGAGCAAAATTACAAACCTTAACAGGGAAAACTTGTTAGTTTCTTTTGAATGAGGTCCTCATGTCTTATTGGAGGAAAGTCAAATGTGTACTTGAAAAATACATGATTAAAAAAACATTGTGTTGATAAAAGCCATATGTGAGCCTTTGTGTCAAAATAGTGTGGCCAGCAGGACTCAGAAAGTGAGTCCCTTTGTATTTGGCAGTGGTGAGGCTGCGTCTTAAATACTGTGTCCGGTTTTGGGCTCCTCACTACAAGAAAGGTATTGAGGTGCTGGAGCATGTCCAGAGAAGGGCAACAAAACTGGTGAAGGGTCTAGAACACAAGTCCTATGAGGAGCAGCTGAGGGAGCTGGGATTGTTTAGTCTGGAGAAGAGGAGGCTCAGAGGAGACCTAATCGCTCTCTAAAACTACCTGAAGGGAGGTTGTAGTGAGGTGGATGTCAATCTCTTCTCCCAGGTAACAACTGATAGGATGAGAGGAAATAGCCTCAACTTGCTCCAAAGGACTGTTAGATTGGATATTAGGAAAAATCACTTAACTGAAAGGATTATCAGCCACTGTACCAGGCTGCCAAGGGAAGTGGTGGCGTCACCATCCCTGGAGGTATTTAAAATATGTGTATGTGTAGATGTGGTGCTTAGGGATGTGGTTTAGTGGTGGACTTGCAATGTTAGGCTTACAGTTGGACTCAATGATCTTAAGGGTCTTTTCCAGCCTAAATGATTCTGTGATTCTTTACTCTTTAAACACAAAACCAAAAATTACATATTCAGATAATCTGAAACATTTGTAAGCACAGTGTTTGTTCTGATAACACTGCAGGGAAAAACCATTAAACTTTATCAATATTATTTGTACAAGCACAAATACAGACCAGGCACAGAATGGAAGAGAGCAGCCCTGAAGAGAAGGACTTTGGGGTGTTGGTTGATGAGAAGTTCAACATGAGCTGGCAATGTGGGCTTGCAGTTCAGAAAACCAACCACATCCTAGGCTGCCTCAAAAGAAGAGTGGCCAGCAGGTCGAGGGAGGTGATTCTCTCCCTCTGCTCTGCCCTGGTGAGACCCCACCTGGAGCACTGCTTCCGGCTCTGGAGCCTTCAACGTAAAAAGGATGTGGACCTGGTTGAGCGAGTCCAGAGGAGGGCCACAAAGATGATGAGAGGGCTGAATCACCTCTCCTGTGAGGACAGGCTGAGAGAGTTGGGAGAAGAGAAGGCTCCAGGGAGACCTTATAGCGGTCTTCCAGTATCTCAAGGGGGCCTACAAGAAAGGTGGGGAGGAACTCTTTATCAGGGCCTGTTGCGATAGGACAAGGGGTAATGGTTTTAAGCTAAAAGAGGATAGATTTAGATTAGGCATAAGGAAGACATTTTTTGCAATGAGACTGATGAAACACTGGAAGAGGTTGCCCAGAGAGATTGCAGATGCCCCATCCCTGGAAACATTCCAGGTCAGGTTGGTCAGTTCCCTTCCCCTCCACTGATGGTTAGCGTAGCTTCCATGTGCCTAAGCAGTACACTGTGAGATGCCAGGCAATTGTCATTACGCTGTAACTCACGTTAATGACGGTGGCCCCAGAAGCTGTAGCCTGATAGTCATTCTCAGGCTGAGTTGTAAGCTCTGTGTCACAGGGATGAACAACTCTTACAGTAAAAATTCTTTGGTTATAGCAGGCCATGTGCCACAAAATTTACGGACTGTGGAATATAAAATAATTTTCAGTGTTTGTCACTGTTCGTACAAGTCCCATTTAACCTCAAAGAATGGTTTTCAAGTAAAGAAAACCACAAAGCCAAGGTCTAAATTGTTCCATTTTCCCTGAAAACTGACACAAGTCACACTCCAGTAGATGATGCATCACAGTAGTTGGTGCCTCCACATGCAAACGGATACAGGAATTTCCTAAAACACAGATCTCTGTAGTCTTTCCTGAGTCTCCCTTTTCAAAAGTTTTGCTTTACTTGGAAAATCCTCTGAGCTGTGCTTAGAATCCCTGGAATAGTGGCTAAATGGAGGCCATGATACCTAATGGTATGACTGAGCAGAAATACCCACTTACAGCAAATTCAAAGATTAGAAAAGACCTGACAAATGCTCAGAGCATCTCAGCAACACAGTATGGAGAGAAGTAGGCTTTCCTGACAATGCTGACACAGAGGTTTTTTTTCTTCTTTCCATCTCACAGTGAGTCAAAAGTCTGAGTAACTCTAGGAGGGCTGTGCCCTTTCATGTGCTTGAAAATATACAGTAGAAACTTGAGTCTCATTCTCATCATGTGAGTCAGTGGTACTTTGACTCACGAGAAACAACAGGAAGGTTGCCGAGACATCTGGAATCAGAGATGATCGAGAAGGAAATAATCAGTTTGTTAATTGTTGGAAGGGGAAAGGGAGGACAATGAGCAACTTGTCTTTGAAAGACAAAACTCTCATCTGGGTGTGGAAAGAATCATAGAATCATAGAATCATAGAATAGTTAGAGTTGGAAGGGACCTTCAACGGTCATCTAGTCCAACCCCCCTGCAAGAAGCAGGGACATCCCTGACTAGATCAGGTTGCTCAGAGCCTCATCCAGCCTGGCCTTGAACGATTCCAGGGATGGGGCATCCACCACCTCTCTGGGCAACCTGTTCCAGTGCTCTACAACTCTCATTGTAAAAAATTTTTTTCTCATATCTAATCTAAACCTACCTCCTTCTAATTTAAACCCATTACCCCTTGTTCTATCACAACAGGCCCTACTGAACAGCTTCTCCCCATCTTTCCTGTAGGCCCCCTTGAGGTATTGGAAGACCGCTATCAGGTCTCCCCGGAGCCTCCTCTTCTCCAGGCTGAACAGCCCCAACTCTCTCAGCCTGTCCTCATAGGAGAGGTGCTCCAGCCCTTGTATCATCTTTGTGGCCCTCCTCTGGACCCTTTCCAACTGGTCCATGTCTTTCTTGTGTTGGGGGCTCCACAACTGGACGCAGTACTCCAGGTGGGGTCTCACCAGGGCAGAGTAGAGGGGGAGAATCACCTCCCTCGACCTGCTGGCCACGCTCCTCTTGATGCAGCCCAGGATGCGGTTGGCCTTCTGGGCCGCAAGGGCGCATTGCCCACTCATGTTGAACCTCTCGTCTACCAGCACTCCCAAGTCCTTCTCCTCAGGGCTGCTCTCAATCCATTCCCCGCCCAGCCTGTATTTGTGCTTGGGATTGCCACGACCCAGATGCAGGACCTTGCACTTGGCCTGCTTGAACTTCATGAGGTTGGCACGGGCCCACCTCTCCAGCCTGTCCAGGTCCCTCTGGATGGCATCCCTCCCTTCCAGCGAGTCGACGGCACCACACAGCTTGGTGTCATCGGCAAACTTGCTGAGGGTGCACTCTATCCCACTGTCCATGTCGCCGACAAAGATGTTGAACAGGGCCGGGCCCGGCACGGACCCCTGAGGGACGCCACTGGTGACCGGTCTCCACCTGGACATTGAGCCGTTGACCACCACTCTCTGAGTGCGGCCATCCAGCCAACTCCTTATCCACCGAGTGGTCCACCCATCGAACCCATGCCTCTCTAGTTTAGAGAGAAGGATGTCGTGCGGGACAGTGTCAAATGCCTTGCACAAGTCCAGGTAGATGATATCCGTTGCCCGTCCCTTGTCCACCGATGCCGTCACCCCGTCATAGAAGGCCACCAAATTGGTCAGGCACGATCTGCCCTTGGTGAAGCCATGTTGGCTGTCACCAACCACCTCCTTGCTCTCCATGTGCCTTAGAAGGACCTTTTCTTTTAAGAAGTGGATATTCAGCTGGACTGAGAAACATTATAGTTTACCCATAAATATATAACTGTTGACATTAGCACGGTGAAATAATGGTAACTGTAGTTTGTGCAGCATCAGCTCTAATCAGCCTTAATAGGAAGAACTCAGCCCTCTAATAGACAAATCCCTAAAGCTTGAAGCTGTAGTACTTAGCAATGGAGAGGCTAACAAACTGCATGCTGGATGACATCAGACCTCTCAGAAAAGTGCCAGTGACTATTTGGGCATTAAAACAGTATATCTGTTTAGAATTTGCATACTCTCAAATTAGTTGCACACCATGACTGCCTTTCTCTTGGAATTTTAGGGCTTGTTTTTGGTTTGTTTTTTTTTTTTTAAGATCTAATTGATGAAGAGCCCTATAAAGCAAGGCAAATGTTACTATTTCATTTGTCAAATAAGAGACCAAAGCTCAGGTAATCAAAGTAGTCTATGTAATGTATGAGTAGCTACACAGTTAGGAAATTCTGAGTGGAAGTGATATTTCTTGGATTAAACAGTGGTTTGCTGGTGCATCCAAAAACAGGTAGTGTCAGTGATTCCAGAAATACTCTTGATCTATTCCTAAACCCCTATCTTCGTGTATGCATTTAGAGTTAAGGAAATTGAAACCAATCCCATTCATTTCTAGCCCTCTAGTGGCATGCTTGACAGAGTTTCTGGAGGAATTAAAATTGCAGATCAGAGAAATGTTTTGCCTAGGTGTTTGTTTACTCGGGACCTACAAGATTACAGTCTTTTGAGACTTTTGTTCCAGATCCATGGATTTTCAGCACACAATTTGCAGAAGAGAGGCTGTAAAGTTCAAAGCAAGAATCCATCCAGCCCAGTAGAGGATGTCCATGGGAGAAAAGTGTAAGAAAAGAGGAAAGTACTGTTTTCCAGCAATCCAGATGGGCAGAGATTGTCTCAGAGGTGTCAAAACATTCTTTGATCCAGGGGTTTCTGGCAAGAATGAGGATCTCACAAATGGCAGTCACACTATTGTATCTTCATGGTGACTCGCTGTTCTGCTCATTCCAGTTTTCTACTGTATTGGGAATTTCTGCCCATAAATTTTCCTGGTGAAGAAAAGAGCAGTTGTAAAGTTTGGGCCAAAGATACATCCTTCTGTTCTCCTTTGAAGTGAATGTAAGGAATGTAAAACTTTATGCTCATTTTGTGTTTCATTTACACTTACAGTTCCTTTAAATACTTTATAATTTGTCTTTGAACAGGCATATTTTAAAAACTCTTTACGTCACGGTAGCCATCACATCCAACCCCAAAATTTTTGAATAAAAATCAGGGCTTGTTTTAATATTCAGGTTGTATTGTAAGTTGAGCTAGTTAGTTGCCAGTTAGCTAGCTATATGTTTTTGGTGGAGAGATGACAAGCATTTGAAACTATCCCAAGGCACAGCAACAGGTTTCAAGAAAATGAAAAAAAGAGTACAGTAATTTAATTGCCTTCTGAAAAACCAACAACAGCAAAAGAGAGAAAAAAACCCCCACAAATGAAGCTCCAAGGAGACCTTATAGTAGTCTTCCAGTACCTAAAGGGGATTATAAGAAAGATGTGGAGAAACTCTTTAGCAGGGCCTGTTCTGATACGACAAGGGGTAATGATTTTAAGATAGAAGGAGGAAGATTCAGACTGATTATAAGGGAAAAAAATTTTTCAATGAGAGTGGTGGAACACTGGAAGATGTTGCCCAGAGAGGTGGTGGATGCCCCATCCCTGGAAACATTCAAGGCCAGGGTTGGATGAGGCTCTGAGCAACATGATCTGGTTGGAGATGTGCCTGCTCCTTTGCAGGGGGGTTGGACTAGATGCCCTTTAAAGGTCCCTTACAACCCTAACCATTCTATCATTCTGTGATTCTAAGTCGAGGTTATTCACTCGTGTGGACATTTGCCACCAGGATGGCAATAAAGTTTTAGTTTTGCATAGTCCACACCTCTGCAGACATTCGGTTTGCAAGACACTGAGGACTTCATTTTGAAGCTGCAGATGCTTGCACATGAGCTGAGAAGCTTTACAGTGAAAGAAGTAAGGATTTAATTATTCAAGATGAAAAAATTGTCACATGGAATGTAGCCTTCAGATAAAATGAACGATTTCCTTGTTGCCTCTCCTGTCATCTATCCAAGCGTACCCTGGCATGTCTCCTTTTATGAGGGCTCAGCTGTTAACACACACAAAACTTCTTTTCATCTCATTTAAAATATGTCTTAACACTTCCTCTTTAAATAAAATTTTAAAATCTTTAAATTCTCAGAGTAAATACTGGTGGCGATGACACCTTCCTTGATTTTTTTGGGCAGACTTTTCTTTATGTGAGTTTTTACAGGGCTAATTTACAAAAGTTATGTTTCTTTTGTCAGGATCTTGGTTTTTTGGTACTGCAATTTCTCCTGACATTTTTCATCATCTTGTTGGGTTTTGTAAATATAGAGAGAACAGAGTCAGGCTCTGACAGATGTCATTGACTTCCAGTAAGATGTCTGAATCTAAAATCTGATTCTATATGGCATAACTGGGAGCATTAGGATAATTATTTCTGTAATTGGAAGTAGTTCAGCGTGTATAGGCTGAAAGACAGAGAAGAGCACAGTTCTTTTCACCAGCTGCAGTCTGTATTCACTGCTTAGCCAAAGCTGTCCTAAAGGTCCGGGAAAATTTCTCCAACAGGTGGGATCCTCAGACATACACCAGTACCACTGTAGTGCACCAAACCCAGTTTAGGGTGGACGTAGCATGGGACAACAAAACTGGATTTCTGCTTTGGCAAAGAGTCGTGTGTCAGGCAACTGCAGAGATCTTGCAACGAATTAGAGCCTCCTTTGAAAGCTATTTCATCTCTTGCTTTATCCTGCAATCAAACCCACAAAAGCTTACCTGAAATAGCAACAGCTAAGGAACTGTACCTGCTTTTCAGCACTATGAGGTGGTATAGCTATGGAGGCCACTCACAGAGTTACAGGTCTCATTAAAACTCTGTTCTTTCAGAGAATTCGAAGTCCCCAATATTTTTTTTTATAGTTTTTCTTTTGGAGTCCTACACTTTAAAATTGAGCAACTCCTTTTCAGTCTTATTACATGTTACATATTGTGATAAACTGTTACCCGCTAGATTTCTGGCCTCGGACTACTAAACAGGCATTTACAAACTTTTCCAGTGATAACTAACTTTCAGTCTTCTTCCAGCAATGAGCAAACAAGTTGTCCATGTCAAGAGTCACATTCTGCCTTCACTAAGGTACAAAAAACCTTGTTGAGCATATACCTAAGTTATCTGCACCCCCGAGTCTGTTCCCAGTCTCCAGTCTGTGCTGTTGGTCTGAAGTGGAAATGTATGTGTGTTCCTCTCCTGCTTTTGGGGAAGGAATTGCTCTCTGAACCTGTCAAGATAACTATATTCAGTACTCTTTGGTCTAGGTCTGGCACCCTAAATTATTCTGTCAAAGTACTCCTACAGCTATTGAAGTACAACTCCAGGTGGGAATTGAACCGTGTAACGCCAGTACAACTCCAGGTTTGCAGATGGGAACAGGTTTCCTCACCTCCTAATGTGGTTGTGTTTACAGTGGAGCTCCATAGCAGCATAACTGCAGAATCACAGAATAATTTAGGCTGTATGACTGCATTTTGATAATAGTCTGTGTAACTGGACATGATAACACAGGTATGGCTATGGACAACAGAAAGGGTTTCAAAAAACTGTGTCTGTTTTCAGTTTCATCATAGAGTCATTTTCTTATGTACATTACTTTATCTTTCCCTGGAAAATTTGTTTCAGAGTGACTTGCTTTGCTTTGACTCACTTTCTGCCCCTTGTCACATAAACTGTTTCAGTTTACCTCCTAATATGTAGAGGGTTTTTCTGTTTTCTTTTAAGAACAAACACAATTGAAGAACACTGTATACGAAGGACTTTTCTAGTTCTTGTTCCTTATCCTTTTTTTTATTGAAACCCCTAGGAAAAAAAAAAAAGTGGTCTCTTGATCATGATGTAATTATTTACATACTAAAATCTACTTTGTGATATTGAGACTGCAGGTGGTAAATGCGTAAAATGTTGGCTAGAAAAGGAAGCAAAGGGTAAGAGGTCCAACAAAGCAAAGGTCAGCAGTGCAGTTCTGCAGCCTAACACGCTGGGACTTCTATTGCTTAACATAGTCATAGGTAAGCTGGAAAAAGAGTGAGTAATGAGGTGATAACATTTAATGATGTTATAAAGTTATTTGAGGTAGCAGGAGAGGGACTGGCTTTGAAGGATTTCAGAAGGCAGTACTGTGAGACAGTAACTGGGCAATAAAAAAGCAGATATAATTCAGTGTGGAAAAGTAAGAAGTGATGCATGTGGGAAAACAGTCCTGATTTCTGTATAAAATTACCGTCTCGCAGGTGACCGTTACTATGCAGATTAAGAAAGACAGTTCAGTGCCAACAAAATGTTAAGAATTACTAGGAAATAAATTGTGAGCAAAACAAAAATCATCGTTATGCAGTTGTGTAAATCCCTGTTTCTCTCACACCTTTTGCAGTTCTCTCATCACGGAGAAGGTAGTGTTAAAACTGGAAAAGTTTCAGAGAGGGCAATGAGGATGAGCAAAGGTATTGAAATGCCTCTGAATTAGGAACAGAGGAGTTGCCCTAGAGATGTGTCCTTAGAAAAGAGGTGAGCTGATGAGTAGGAAATGTTAACAGCGTTGCAGGCAGGGTTTGCCTGTTTACTACCTCTTCCAACGAAGAATTCACCAGGGAGAGTGAGGCATGCAAGAAACAGCACCTGGCAGACTGCAGAGCACCTTGTCAAAGGCAGCTGTAAGTAGCTGCAGGTGGATTTGAGGGGTAGCTGGAGAGGCAGGTTGAAGAGACATCCATTGCAGGCTACTGAAAAGACAAGCCACAGCAGGCTCAGCAAGTCGCTTGAGAAGAAAGTGATCCAAGGCAGAGGAGGGCATTAGGAGAAAACATCATATATAGACTACTGGCCTGAACCAGAACAATTGTTTTTGTTACATATGAAGTAATTTGATTATTCTTCATTAAGTCTTTTGGATGTAATGTATTTGCCTCTACATCTAGTTCAGCTTGGACAAACAGGTAGAAATAAGTGGAAGCAACGTACCCCAAGCTGCTGCTGTTCTTGGTTGTCTGTTGTGCCCTTCTGACAGGTAGTGCCTTCCCCTGTGGCTGCTTGTGAACCGGTACCCAGACTGCAGCACTTTTCAGCACATTACGGTGAACAAGCTCAGATTTAACTTTTAGAAGTAAATCAGATATATGTATAATAATAATAGCAAGGTTTGTGAAGGGAGCAGAGCAGCAGGTTTAAGTGGTAACAGCCAATTGATTTGCTGTGCCCTGTGGTCTGTCTGGCTGAACTGTAAGTTTCAGAGAAGACAGACACAGTTGTGGATGGTAAGCTGAAAATCTCTGTTATGTTTGGCAGTGTAGTAGATGGTCTGTGTTACTGATGTAGCGCTACACTGAGCACTGACTGCAACAGGCTTTTTCCCCCTCATATTAGCTGTGTTACTAATGCTTCTCTTAGATTTTCAAGGGGCTAATAGATAGGAAATTTTGTAACACTGCAGTGAGAAATGTTTGTTACACTGGGGCATCCCATATAGCTTGTACTTGTCATGTTGTGTACTGAATTACTTTAAGAAGCTTTGCCACTTTACAAAGGTAGGTGTTTAGCAGCCATCGTGTAATGTAGCATCTCCTCTTGTTTTATAGGAACAAAGCAACCAACTTGTTTAAGAATTTTTTTGACTTCTTGAAGTACACTTTCCTCCTTCGAAGTATTCAGTCAGGCAGTACATTTTGCTGCTGTACAGGACCAGCGATAATGATCACAGTTGGTTTTTTTTTGTTTTTTTTTTTTTTTTTTGTGCTTGGATAAGTTCCAGGAATCACAGGGAATTCTGGCCATAATCTTCCTGGGCTTCCATGCGTACTAATTTTGTCCTTGCAGGAGAAATAACTATCGTTAGGCGTTCTATGCGGCATCCTAAATGGAGTCTTTGTAGAGTCTTTGTAAAGCTTTATTCAGAAAGTCTCAATGCAGAATAATTGTTCCATTTCTTCCTGGGGATTGTATTTTTGTGGGGAACTTTGCAAATACTGTAGTATAGCAACCTCATTGTTTTCCTTCCAGTTCTAAGCAGTGTGCATTTAAACGTCATGGCAGTTTTAATCTACGCTGCTTATTTTGATCGCATTGTAGCGGTTAGAAGTGTAAGAATAACCTAATTAAATCAGTTACAGTTTTGCCAGTCCTCACATTCAAATTATGTAAACCAGGCCCAAAGTGTCTAAGAATAAATACTGTTGTTAGTTTTTTCTGGTATTTTGCTAGAACAAGATGTTCAGAGTTTTCTCATCACACAGAGAATAATACAAGTTGCAGATGGATAGAAAAGCTAAATAAATATACAGCCATAAGAAAATTCACCAAAATAATCAAGCTAATGAATAAATTTGGTAAGTCATCAAAACTAAATCAGACTCTTAGGTGAATAATTTAACTTTAGAAAGTTTTCTTTTATACAAGACATTAAGAGGGAAGGAAGAGAGGGGCCAGCCTTAGAGGCTGGCAAAGCTAAAGAGAGCTTTACTATCCACGACTTGCATGAAGCAATATTTTCATGCTAACATGAGAAGAATACAAAGGCAGTAGAGCAAAAGAGAGAATGAAAAAAAGAAAGAAAGTACAAAGCAGGTGGAACAAGTGATTCGACAAAGCCCTACCTTCTTTATTTGATATTAAGCCTGTGTTTACATGCACCCCTCTTCAGGTAAACACCTAAGAGCAAAGACTTGAAATGGGTAGTGGTAATATTAGGGAATCTTGCCATAGGTCTCCTTATATTAGGTGGTTTTTGTTTTTACTGATCCTCCAAGCTTTCTAACAACAGGAATGTGATGCTTTAATGGAATCTCACACACTCAAGGAATAGTTTAGGGAAGTTGCCTTGGAGGTCATATTATCTGCTCTTTCCCCCCATGCTATGGGCTTTGTAAAGCAATTACAAATCAGAATGACAGAATTTAACTTCATTGTCTCACAGAGGTTTTGTCGGAAAAATTAAAGAGAAAGTTTTAATTGTATATTTTCAGATAGAACAACTTAATTTTGTCTGAAAACAGTAATTTAAAGGTAAAGTGTATCTGAAAGGTTTCTCTGTATACTGACTAATGAAGCTACATATTTTAGTCTGGGATTTCTCTTTTTGATATTTCTAGAGCTGCTACATGTTCTCCTTTTTGCATCAGAAAGTTCAGCGGAGATACTGCAGCTGCTTTTAGAGCTCAGTAGTGCACCCTGTAAACATCTGTGCTGTAAACAGATGGTTTTTCTTTTTTTTAATTGGCAGGGTGCCAACATCTCAGATTCAGGGATTGATGTGGCCTTTATTCTAAACCAAAGTTTACTGCCAGAAAGGAAATGAGAGTATTAAAAACTGCACATATTACTTCATTATTTATACTTAGGGAAAGCTTGCTTTTTTTTTTTTTAAAAATACATATTTGTACGTATATTTGTTTTTCTTCCATTTGCCTGGTTGTTAAGTGATACTCTCCACAGTGCCAGCAACACCTTTGCTGGGACTTAACTGTGACTCAATGATGGTCTGGAGGAGCTCTAAAACAGAAGCAAAGTTTTTTGTAAAGGACCATCCATAGCAAATTTTGAATGAATGAACCCACAGTGGGGTCTGTGTGATATCTCTGGGTGCTCTTCAGTCATCTTGTATGCAAAGTTAAACACAACTTAAAAGGCACCTTTTGACTGAACCTTCAGTCTACCTTAACTGAAAAAAAAAAAGCAGATTTTTAAGTGAATTTATTTTCTTTAGTATTTTAGATCTTGTCTTTAGTGTTCATGTTTCAAACTTTTTTTTCCTGCACAATCAAGAAGGCTCAAACCTTGCATTTAATTCTGGGATATATATTAAAAGATTTTTTGTATACATGTATGTAATAGCAGCCCAGTTTTTCACATAGCCAAATGATTCCAGGAGCTGAAGTGCTGCAAGGAAAAATGTCCATGGAGGAACACTCGTGATGGTGCTGTAAGAGTTCCTCATACTCCCTAAGGCAGCATGATCTTCTAAGTCCTTGGAGAGGTCGGTGCACAAAGTCAGTTATTTTTTTCATATCTTGCAGCCTTCAAAGTGTTTGGATATGTTGACCATGCTTGGAGACTGATAAACACATTGTCCTGGGAAGAGTCCTGCTGAAAAAGTGTTCTGAATCAGGAGCAGGAGTGGAAGACTCAAATCACCATGATGCTTTCAGGGGAGAAATAAACAGATTAACAATAACCTCGAGCCTGCGGAGAGCAGTGCAGTTGTATCCTTTGGGTTTAGGGTAAACTTAACTCAGTTTCCGTAAGCAGGCATTTAGAAGCTGTAGTAGAATGTATAACAATGGACCATCCATACTAATGCAGTGCTGCTGTTGAACATTTTTTTTTATTTATTTACTAATTTTTTGTTAATGCAGTAGGTGACATTTCTGGGAAACTATGAGTGAGTTCCTAACCATGGTATAGCCAGAAAGTATGACTTGGTGCAGAAATTATTATGTGAAGTTCTATGCACTGCATGTTGAACTACACTGTAGTATCAGTCTGTTATGGCCGGATGGAGTACAACAGCCATCTCTTTCTTCTTACCACTTCTATTCTGTCTGGGTTTTTGCCTTCAGTATAGCATGTTTGTTGGAAGAGTTTTTGAACACAAGCTGTAACTATTGTTAGAAATTAAATGTTTTGATAGTGTTTTGCTCTTGTCCTGACAGAGCTATATGATCTAAGGAGAGAAAATAAAGTACTTGGTCTTTGCAGACCATCAGTTTTATCTCGTTACAGTTACTAGCAATGAACTTGCTGTGAAAGCGTATGAGTTTAGTGCTGTTGTTCTTTGAACAGGCCCACTTCCATGGCCATGTTAAGCTGTTGCTGTCAGAAGAATCACAACTGCTGCTGCATTTATCTCTGAGATAGAAGGAAAGAAAAAGGCACAATGCCTTGAGCATGTGAACCCTAGAGCCTGTCTGTGTCTTCTGTTCTCCAGTACACTCATAACAAATCACACCCCATTCAGCTTCCTGGAACATCACTGAAGGATAAGTTGGCAGACTGGCCTGCTCATTATCATGAAGATCTAATGTTTTAAGACACCCTGAACTGGAAATCCTGAGGGTGAGAGGAGGATGTAAGAGATTAGTATTGACACCGTCCTCAGGACTTTAGAAATCAAAAATAGAAACAGATCTTTTGTGAGAAAGCAGCAGGAAATAAGAGATCTGTTTTCTCTTTGATTTATTCATGTTTTTTGTTCCATTGAAGAGTGAGCTTGATCTCAGCACCTACAGATACTCTTCAAAATGCAAAAGTGAAACCCTTTTGAAAGTCTGTCCTTGCCTGCCAGAATACTGACCTGTCAGAGGAATGAGTCTACAGTAGTCTGAATCTCCTCATCCAGTTTTGTGGTAGCCTTTTTTCAGTAATGCACAGGTAGTAGTTAATTTGTCTTTGACATCACTGTCTGGGATGTAGATGCTCTGCATCTTAGACAGCTCTTCAGTGCTCAGAGCCTAAACACCCAGACTCAAAGCAGGTGCCTCTTCTGTAAGGATGCTTAAGGATAATTGCTGAGCCAAGACCACATTCACACATCGTCCTACTTTACAGACAGGAAATTTTAAGTGTCCAGATATGTCAAGCTGCCAACTCTGTGACAGGTTTTACACACAAGTTTTATGTGTCCTTCCGTATCTCAACTTTCAGGCTATGTTAGTTACAGTGTGACCATATACATGCCCAAAAACTTAGAAGCTGATTGATGTTATACACCATATGAGCAGTGGCAGAGATCATGTAAACAAGTTAAACCTACAGATAAAAACATATAGACATTGAAACATTAAACATGAAGATAAATGAATGGTTGCTCCTCGGGTGATTAATGTTAAACATATAGATAAATCAGTCTCTTCAGTAAGAAACTTAAAAGTATTCATTTAGCTCTCTTACTGAAGTGGAATAATCACCCTTGCTAGTAAAAGTGCACTTAGTCTTACTGTAGGTTTCTAAAACTGTGCTAAAAACAACAAAAAAATCCCTCTAAATCCCAATTTCAATTAAATTGTCCTTGCATTATAAAAATAATGTGTGGATCTGACCAGTATTTTGATTTCAGATATAAGGTGAAAGGAAAGGCAGGAGTGTAGATGGTATCTGTTGTGCATCTGAGGAGTGGAGTGGAGGTATATACTACTTTTCTGGCATATGAAAAAAAAGTATTTTATTAATTTGTAGGGAAAGCAAGCACTCTAAAGAAACTTGTTATGATTCTGTGTTTTAATTTCTTTAAGCTTTTCATTTAGGAAAATGAAAGCCTAGTAAGTGTTTTCTTGTTCTTATTTTGAATGAAATAAAAGTAATTCCTGCAGAACCATCTTCTAGCTTCTAGAAAAAGATATTAAGCTAAAGTAATCTTTGCCTTATTTTCCCTTCAGCTCTGTGACATTCAGTGGGCATTAAATGGAATAACAGAAAACGTTCACAGGCAATTTTCAAGACCGAAACAAGAGTTCAGTTAGCTGAAGTGGTTGCAATGTAGAAAAGTTCTTTATAGTTGAAAGGTTGGTTGCTAAGATGGTGTTGACCCTGACTAATGGGGTGTGAGGTGTTTCTTCTAAAGGTAGTGTTCGAGGCTGTCAAAAATCTTTAATATTGCAAGCTTTGGTGAGTGGGAATTGGAGGATGGATGCTGAGTTAGGGAAGGATTCAGAGTGCATTAACCCTGTAAAAGATCTGTTAAAGAGAAAGTTTTGCTCTATTGAAGTCATGATGCCTCCCTTTCTCAGCCAAATTTGATAATAAAGCAAATCAACTTATTTTTGGCTATTTATGTTTTAAAATATTCCTTTCATTTGTTCTCTTTGAAAACTTTTCATCCTGTAATGCTTTTGATTTTTATTGACTTATTTTAATTCAGAATTTTTATTAGCACATGAATCCTGCAAAAGTACTTGGTTAAGGTCAAGTTAATGCAAGTTTGCACTTCCAGGAGCAGGACTTTATTTACTGGGCTACAGAGTCAAACTGTGTCTTCTTCTGCCTTCTGACCTTGCAGGTCTTCTCTTCCTTTCAGCACAGTGGCTTCAAGACGGCACAAGGAGTGCAGCGGCCCAGATTAATCAGTTTTCTATTGATAAAAATACTTCGCTGCAAAAGAGCAGAAAGAGATTTGAGTGTCCTTAGCTCTGGAACTACTGCCAAGAAACCTGAGTAATAAATAAAAGAGAGACAACACTACCTTCTCTGGCTCTGCTCTGAAATTAAAGCAGTCACCACTGCCTTTGGTACTGAACCTGATACAACCAGTGCATACCAGGCATGTGCTGCGTGTTTGTCAAAGGAAAGCCAGATATCTTGTTTAGTGTTTGAATATCAATTCATGTTTACATGGGAGGGAAGGACTGACCTCTTCCAGTAAGACAGTTCTAAGAAAACAAGAGAAGCAAAACTTTGGGTGCCTTGAGGAGGTCCTTGGTTGAGCAAGGCCATGAACTGGCAGCAACTGAAGACAGAGTAGCTCAGGCTGCAGTTCTAGACTTCTGAAGAGTGAACCTGACTTAGCTCTCTGATGTTTGAGAGTGCATAAGTGTGCTGGGAGAGGATTGCTTGACTTTTTTTTCTTCAGCTGATGGTTCATTCCATTTCACAACCCCTTAACCATTGTAAAAACAGAGTAGTGAAAAGCATCTGCAGTGTTATCCCCAGATCTGATGTTATAAAAGCAAAAATAGTTAAACATGTAAAAGCGGATTTAAAAGCCCCAGCTGACTCTTGCTTGCCAGCTTGCAGCATTCTGTCTGAGAACGCCAGACATTATTGCAGGCTACATTGTTGTAAATCAGGATTAATTCAAGTGAACTCAGAGACTAGGATCTTGGAGTTTTTTGGTCTTAGTTTTCTAGATCAGAACTTTGAATCTGTCACCAAACTTCCTGTGCACACTGCTATGTAATTATCTTTCTCTGTCTCATGGAAGAAGTACATTTTACTGAAGGGAAAAATAACTTAAAACTTCTAAATCACCCCTCCAAGAAACTATTGGTATGCACTGAGGATATTTGCATGCACATACAAGATTCCTGAGTCAGCACCGATATCAAAGGGCCAGAAAATTCCTTACCTTAGCAGACATGGGCTGTGATCTGAGGTGTTAGGACTGCCTGAATATTTCTTCTAATGGCCCACTGAAAAGGAATTTAGCACAGTAATCATCTGAAGAACCAACGTTTCTTTTGTGATACAGACCTTTCAACTACAGTTACTAGTTAATGTCGTGCAATGAGTTTTGGCAGATGGAAGGCCTCTTGTTTTTCAGTTAACTGCTGGAACATCTGCGTGGTGGGGACAGAAGGCTGTTTTCTCTGGTTCTGAGTGCGTCTCCAAGACCATGCTGCTTCCTGCTTCTGATAATGTTTTGTATTGCTGCACCTTGCAGCATCAGTAAGCCCAAGAGAAGCCCTTAGACTAGCATATTTCTTCCAATGTCCCTGTGAAATTAATGGGGAGCCAAAGTGTTTGTTTCCTGAAGACATCGGTGTTCATAACAAAAGTAAAAGCCGTACTAGCCAGTGGCACGCTCAGCATGGAAAGCCAAAAACCATTCCATTACCCAGAAATTGTCAGGCTATGATAAGTATTGTAGGAACAAAGCTATTAACAAACCTCTGCCAGGTGGGGAGGAAACTTTTTCCATTGATATCTTGGCCAGGCTCCAGTTTTCGTACATACTTTTTCCTTACATTCACTCATCGGGTTAATAAACTCTCTTTTCCCGTCCGAAGCTGTTACACTGCCAGCCAGCTGCTGTATTTTCTGTCACAGAAGAGTCTTCATTTTTTTCACCTGTACTGTTCTGCTAAGGCAAGGAGAGCTCTAAATTATTATAATGGATTTCCAAGCCTATTTTAGACTGTGTATATATTAATGCCATGTAAAGTTGTTCAAATGCAATGCTCCAACAAATCTCATTTTGTTACTATGGTGAAGATGGGTCTTTGAGGGCAAATGAATCACACTGTCACACAACCATGACACTGCAGCTCTTTATGGCATTCAGTGTTCTCATTGCCTTGAAGATCTGCAGATCTATTCTGATGGGTTTATCAGCCTGCTTATTGTCTGGGGTACAGGTAGCAAGAGTGTTCTCCTCTCTGGCATTTCAGTGTTTCTCTTCTGTTCCTCTGCAGAAGCAGAAGTAATAAATAGCAGGGAGGAGGTCAGACTATAGTCAAGAACAGCTATTGTAAATTTGCTTAAAATCCAAGGCTTACATGGTGCAAGGATTTAGATCCCTCTGTACTCTGGTTTCAGAGAGAATCAATTTAGGTGCTTGCATATTTGAGTGTTTCGCAGTACTTGCATTATAAGGCACCTCTTGTGCTGGAATTGTTAATTAAATGGCAAAATTTAGTACCATCTTGATATACAGCAGCAAGGAGAGCTGTTGTGGATGTTCAGGTAGTGCAAAGCTGCAAAAAATTTTCTGATCTGTACACTGTTCCATTTAGAGTTCTCCCCAGGACAGCACATGGGTACCTTTGTTGAAGATCTGACAGTGAGCCTGCCTGCTGATTTTATTCACTCAAGAGTAACACTGTTCGCGAAAAAGAGACCATTTTGCTTAGAAAGCTATGTAATCTCAAGAGTGTTTTCATTTCTTCTGCTTTCTCTGATATGAGAGCAGAAAGGAGGGCAGTGTAGTCTAGTTTGTCTCTAATATTTTGCTGCTATCTACTTATTTGTGTGAGGAGCAAAGTCCAGCAAAACTGACGTTGTTTTCATTGGTCCTTGAGACAGGCACTTCCTTGACACACTGAGATAACATTAATTATCTGCTTGGATCAGAGTAGGTGTTTTTGCATCAAAGCTTCCAGCAATAGCTGAGGGCATCTTTTGCAAATTTTTGTACTTTGGGCAGGGATAAGAGAAGGAAAACACAGAGGGAGGAGGGGAGGAAGGGTTTGGTTGAGGTGCCTTCTCCAAATTGTTAGTTTCTGGTGACACTGTTTTCTTGCTCCTTATTATAAAACTGAAGAAAGAAAAAAGCTTACTTTACCAGGTTAGTATGTTTTTAAGCTGTATTTGCAATACAGTAATGTCAATCCTTTTGCCAGTGGAGAGGGAGTCTATCTTTTTCCCTGCATGTGTATTTTTTAAAAAGAATGAGTTGTGACTGTGGCCTATAAAAGGATTTTCAAATGGGCAGCGAAATTTCTGTGCACAATTGCCAAAGGGTTTACCAGCTAGCCTTGAGTAAAGCAAGACTTCAGACCACACAAATACGGGAAGTCAAAAATGCTCATGTGTGTGGCATCACAGAGGATTTAACTAGGCAGTCGTTTTCACTGCATGTTACAGGTGGGAATGTGAGCCAGTCAAGAACTGCGTGTACACTACAGGCAAAAAGTCTGGGTTGTTCTCTCTGGTTCCGCAGATTCCACTTTCTGGGACCATCTACTTCCTGACTCTTGCCTAGAGATAATGAATCAGGCAACAAAGACAAACTGTATCATGACGTTTCTTATGTTTCTTCTCTAACCTGTGCAACTGACCTACTTCAGGGAAGGTTGTGATACATATTGAAGTAAGAAGATTCAAGATTGTCTTCTATCAAATGAGACAGGCTTTTTGCCTGTTGCATTCATCTCGAACCTTTAGTTACCCTCCTTTATCCCCACCTAATTTAGTTTCTTTAACTTTTAGTTTCTGTCTTAACCCACCATTTGTTTGCATAATACAAAGAACAGGTTTTGTATCAGCAGTTTAAATGAGGGCCTTCATGATGGCATTAAAACATCATTGTTTTAAACCAACAGACCATTCACTTACTGGTGAACACTGCACAAGATGGTCAGCATACTTTCCCATGTTATGGTGACCAGCCTTTTAAGCAGATAGGAGTCATAATACTGCTTTTGGGGAGTGAGTGTCATGAGAGGAGGGCCATGACACTCTCTGCAGTTGTCATGTATGTGGAATACTCAAAGAATTAAGAGAACAGATCGATGGCACAACTTACTTTTTTACCACTGTGTTATGTGCATTTGGTGCAGAATAGATTAGATCTGGATGCTTACTCTGGCGCAGGAGCAAATCACCTGAGAGCAAATTAGTAATGTGTAAGGAATGAAGTTGATAGCACAGAAAGCTCTGAGTATAAGGCTATTTTCAAAAAGAAGGAGAAAATCTCTCAATTTTCTTATGGAAAAGAATTTGATAAATGGATCAGGCAAGTTGAGTTTTGGAAGTTGTAGAGAGACATGCTCGTGTTAGGAGTAGCCTTTTCTAGCAAGTCAACAGAAGCACCAAGGTCCCTGGAGCACAGGGAAATGCTGTGATTGTTCCCCTATGCTGCTGTGGTAAGTCTGTCACCAGGGAGTATGGGTGCAGCTTTTCTGCGGGAGCAGGCTGTCTGTTAGTACAGCACACACTCCAGAGGTGTGGGTAAAGTCACGCTGGCTGTGTTTGTTACTGGTTATACCCACCTATCTACCTCGCACTAAAAGATTTCCCAATTGCGGTTCATATAAACCCTGAATTAAAGGAGCTTCTGCTGTGTGACTGGGACATTTGAAAGCTCTTTGCACATTCTTGGGACATAATGAGGAGCTCTGGGGTTTTGGACAGCAGGTTAACAGTTACCTCTCACACAGCAGCAGTGGGGCTCAGCCTACGTGTGAATTGAGCCTGACAGTTCACTCATCCGGAAATACTTTTTACAGCAAGTAGCAGCTAGCTCAAAAATGTCAGTGTCCTCTTTGTATTTCTGTTGCCTTTTAATAATTGTGACTCAGTAATCTAATTTGGTGGTTTTACATTCTGTCTCTTTACAGTATCACCTTGCAGATAGTAAGATAGTCGTATTTCTTTTTGGAAATTTTTTTTTCACTGGGAAAAGAATCCTAAGTTTAAATAAATACTTGAACTTTGGGTGGGTTTGGGTAGGTTTGGTTTGTTTTTTTTTTTTTTTTTCTGTTTATCTCCTTTTTTAACAACAATGTTCCAGGAAGGGAATTATTAATCCTGGACTCTGTTTTAAATGAGAGCTTGGAGGGGAAGAAGGCAAAGGCTACTGTGGCTGAGCTGAAGGACAGAGAACAGACACAACACGTCAAGGATCTAAATCTAACCTAGTCCATTCCCAAGAGCCACTTGTAACGATTATGTTCTGTGGTTGATTTATTTATAACTATAGCAGTTGCAGTGGGAACAAAAGATTAGGCCAAATTCTGACCTCAGAATATAAATCTAGAATAATTTCACTCTAATTTTTAAGTTTTTATGGCATTACTTTGGATTCATTCTACTGTAACTGAGATCAGATTCTGTTCTATTTTATTAGATTTTTTTTTTCCTTTGAGACTGCATTTCTACCATCCTGTTGTCTGATTTTAAACACAACAGCAGCAGAGTATATCTTTGAACTAATGCTGCAGCCACCTCCATATGCTCATCCGTACCTTGAGGCTGACCAGACTGAGCCTCCTCTACCCTGGGGACAGACTGGCTGGCAGGCTTTCCAAGACCAAGGAGTCTAGCTCACTGCACAGCTACCGATTGCTTTCAGGGGTACAGGGAGGCACTTTTTAACTATTTAGGACATCATGTCAGTTTGTAAACCAGTTTTCCAGAAAGGGGAGGAAAGTCAGAGAGACATTATGGATCTGTGATAGCAGCAACATTTCACTGTTTATTTAAGAACAGAGGAAACAGAGATAGCTGTGCAAAGTTGGAGAAGTTCCACAATGGCAAATGGAACTACACAGCCCATCTGAAAACTTAATGCACATGGGGAGCAGTGGGAACACTGCAAGTTTATTATGCACCCTAAGCGGTTCTGCACCAGCTATTTTTTTTCTGTGTGTTGTTTATATGTCCTCAAATTGACTGCCTAACACATCTAAAAAACTGTGAGATGAAAGTACTTGCTTGCAGGAGAAACTGCTTTACAGCCTTTGCACTTATTGCCTGTAACTGTTAAGTGGGAACATGGACTGCTTGGTTTATTCAGCTTGTTTTAGTCAGTTAATACAGAAGTAAGAGTTTCTTCATTACAGTAGCATTCTTCAATAACAATCATATGTCAGCCCGTGGAAGATGAAAGTAGTTATTCTCCATTTTGGGATATACCTGTTCTGAATCAGAAAATATAGTGCCTTCGAGAATTCATAGAATGGTTTGGGTTGGAAGGGGCCTTCAGAGGTCACCTAGTCCAACCCCTGTGCAAGGCACAGGGACATCTCCAACCAGATCAGGCTGCTCAGAGCTCCATCCAACCTGGCCGTGAATGGGGCAGGGGTGGGGCATCCAGGGATGGGGCATCCACCACTTCTCTGGGCAACCTGTGCCAGTGTTTCACCACCCTCATTGTGAAAAGTTCAGTGAACCAGCTTGCAGTGACAAGTGCCAGCTATTCCCCTTACCCTTTTATTAAGATTTAACATTTTCTTTGGTATATTTTTAAAATTCTGGTGTGAGTAGCTTTTACAAAAGTGTAAAGCAGGCTGCTGCTGTAGTCATTTCTGAATTTAGCCATGCTCTGATGGCTGAAACATGATCCCCCTGGTTAATAAGCAGCTAACTGAGGTTTCTGTTACATTTTTTGATAAAGTGTATTTATTTTGCCCTTGGAAATAACAACAACTGTTTGTTATAATCCAGGTGTTTGGCTAATTATGTGGAGTTTTGATTCAAATATTGCCAAGACATTTGTAAATATTGTCATCTCCAAAGCTTAACGATGTCTCAGTTCATGGCTTGAGCATTTAGGACTCCTTCTTTGTGACCTTTGATATTGGCTTTAGCTTTGAGATGAATGGATGTGACAGCCAAGCCCAAACATTTCTTAAGGAGATAAAGTAGTTGTGCTTTGATAGATGCAGCTATTTCTCTAGTCCCCAGTTTGTATATCAGGAGTAAGGGCTGCATTGCATCTCCAAAGCTGCTTGAAATTATATCAAAAGGATTTGCCTCCAATGAACCCAGTACAGGCCAAAAAGACCCAGGACCTTTCTCACATTATCTGCACATCAGCAATGGCAAATGTAGGAGCCATTCATGGGTACACTGAACAGGACACTTCTGCATGCTGCTGTGCTTCCCCACTCGCATGCTAACAGACACAGCCGCGTTCACATCTGCAGTGGATGTGCCCTGGTACCTCCTTGGCCAGAGACTCCAAAACAAAGTGCATATTTCTGTTGATGGTACCGAAACTGGTTACAGCCACAGTTGATAATTTATGTAATCTGTAATAAAAAAAAATCTGGTTTCAGTATGGAAATTCTCACTGTATGTCCTCCCATCCCCCTTGGTGAAACTGGGAAATTTGTCCATTAATTCACCACTCATATGAGTGCTGAGTAGTGCTTAACAGAAGGTTAAAATCTGAAAACTAGAAAGCTTGCAATGGTGTTAATTTAATATCTCCATCTTCTTTCTGCAAATAATAAATGTTTTTCTTGTTGAGAGCACGAGCTGAGCTTTTAGGGAATATGGGACCATTTAGCTGTGAGGTTTGTGGGTTTTTTTTAAAAAAAATGGAAGCAATAACTACATAGTTCAAATCTGACTAAAACATGAACTATAACAAAAAAAATCAGGAGAATGTACAGCAAAGCAAAGCAGCAACAGAGTTTTGTGCATGACACTAAAGTCATCATGTCTGAGGCACAATCACAGAAGGAGATGAACCCTTCAGTATTTTGGGGCAGCTCAGTGATACACAGTGCCGTGCAAGATCAGTCTTTAATGAAAGGCGGTTTTGAAGGAATTACCAGTGCCATGTTGTGGATACCTGACTGTTTACTTGCAAGTGTTACTTTTGCTGCTGCTTTGGAGTCTCCAGCTGCAAAGTGGTGAAACTTCTAAGGTATTTTGGAAGAGCTATTCCTATGTCTCTTCAGGAGTTTTTCTGTCAAAAGAGCAATCAGATTGGTACACATAACTGGGAGGAAGGTGAAAGCAAAGGGGACTGTCCTTCATTCAGTTATTTCAAATTAATTACTAAATTTGATGCTGTGGAATGCCACTGTTGAATAAGATGACTAGGAGAGTGTCTATCACTTCTAGGACAAGCTTTGTATGTATGAGTATGGGGAACAGCCAACTCAGGATGTAAAGCCATTGATGTTAATGGGACGGTATGCACTGCAGTGAAAATCACATTTCTGAACATTACAATGGATGTTCCATGGAAAAAGGACCAGTACCTGTCAATTTTGATCCAATGAAGTTGCTTAAGTATTTAGTTATCTTCCATACTAGCGATCAGATTGCATTAAGTTATCTTCTGGATTGGAAAGGAGGCCTAGGAAGTCATAACTTAGTTTGCAGTTACAAACTCATGCTTTGCTCCAAAGCTATTGTTTTGGGAGTATGACAGGATGGTTATGACAACCTTACCTTCTCTATTCACAGGTGTTCCCTTTCCGAAGAACTTCCTTCAGATCTGCAAGAAGATACTCTGCCGGCTTTTTCGGGTGTTTGTTCACGTCTACATTCATCACTTTGACCGTATCATCCTTATGGGGGCTGAGGCCCACGTCAATACCTGTTATAAGCATTTTTATTACTTTGTGACAGAGCTCAACCTCATAGACCGCAAAGAACTAGAGCCTTTGGTAAGTGTGAAGTCTGGGGAAAAGCTCTAGGAAATTTTCCTCCTCCCTTCACTGAGCCTTTCCTACACTTGTTGCAGTGAGTTTCCTCTAGGAATAAGGTCCGTGGTTGAAGTCTTGCATCTGTCCATAGACCTGTTACATCTGCTGCAGTATTTGTGATATGCTTAGTAGGCTCAATAGAAAGAGAAAAATGCCGTGTATTTTGTATGGAAAAATACAAGGTATGAAATTGAAAATAGAAGTTCATTTGTCTTCTGCTTCTTCCTGTACTATATATTTTATATATAATTTTATTCTGTCTTTTTTCATTGATCAGCGTGGTACTCATAGCAGTCACTTGAATGCATGTGAAGGTAACAGTGGTCTATACAAAGGTGAATTGGTTGGGCTTTTTTTTTAATCTTTAAGTAGGTGTTCATGAAGATATAGAGTGTGCTCTGGATCTAAGTGAGACAGATGAGGTGAGACAGATGTTCAGACAATTAGCAGCATAACAAAACCAGACACTTCCTTTTGGACTGAAATAGATCAGAATTAAATTAATTCTTTCCAAAAGAAAGGCTCCAGAAACGGAAATGCATTTGCTGTTGCTTGCAAATAAAAATAAAATAAAATTGTAAGCAGAGAAGGAAAAGTAAGACGCAATTCAGAATATAGTTTGTGCACAAACCCTCACTGTGGGCATTTAGCCAACTTTAAAAGGCATGAGGGCAACATTCCTCCATGGGTCAGTTTGGAAAATACTATGTCGTACAGCTTATTGATGAAGTGCTAGAACCACTGGGATTTTTTTTTTCCAGAGAATCACAGAATAGCTGAGGTTGGCTGGCATCTATGGATATCATATAGTCCAAATCCTTGCTCAGTGCAGTGTCACCTAGAGAGGACTGCCCAGGACCATGTCAAATTTTCAGTTGTTCCACATAAAGGCACCTTGCAAGAAGGTATATAGCATAGTTGGTATGAAACACTTCTGAAAGTGTGGCAAAGTGATGTTTGTCTGCATTTCCACAGGAATTGGACTGTTGCACGTGTGGAACGTGTATGTTTATGTTGATTGAGGAAGAGCCTGTAAAGTGGTCTTCAGCAGTTCACAAAGCCTACTGAAAGACACTGTGTATGGCATGTATTGATAACTTGCAATGTATCTATGGTTTCTTTCTAGATAAGAGAACATAATATGCCGTCTAAATGTGTGCTAAGGGATAGAAGGAGGCCCTGCAAAACAGCATGTCCCTGACAGATTAGTGATCCTAGGTTAGCTGTAGCTGTTAAATGCTGAGGATGAGTCACAAGCAAGATAAAAGGCAGGATATCTCAGAGGCAGAAAGAAAGGTGATCTCAAGGCCATTACAACATCCTTACTTGCTTTGAAATATGGAAAGCACAAAAATGATTTCATAGAATCATAGAATCACATGGTTGGATGGGACCTATAAGATCATCTAGTCCAAGCGTCTTCCCACTACCATTGCTGCCACAGCTACTAAACCATATCTTGTAGCTCCTCATCAAGCCGCCTCTTGAACACTGCCAGGGACGGAGACTCCACCACCTCCCTGGGCAGGCCATTCCAGTGCCTGACCACTCTTTGGGAGAAAAAGTTTTTCCTCAGGTCCAATCTAAACCTCCTCTGGTACAACTTGTGGCCATTTCCTCGGGTCCTGCTTGTTGCCTGGGAGAAGAGGCCAAACCCCTGCTCATCACAACATGCCTTCAGGAAGCTATAGAGTGCAAAGAGATCTCCCCTGAGCCTCCTCTTCTCCAGACTAAACAATCCCAACTCTCTCAGCCGCTCCTCGTAAGACTTGTGCTCCAGACCCCTCACCAGCTTTGTTGCCCTTCTCTGGACACGTTCCAGGGCTTCAATGTCTTTCTTGTAGTGAGGGGCCCAAAACTGAACACAATACTCAAGGTGCGGCCTCACCAACGCCGAATACAGGGGGGTGATTGCCTCCCTGCTCCTGCTGGCCACACTATTTCTAATGCAGGCCAGGATGCCGTTGGCCCTCTTGGCCACCTGGGCACACTGTCGGCTCATGTGCAGCTGAGCATCAACCAACACCCCCAGGTCCCTTTCCTCTTCACAGTCCTCCAGCCACTCAGCTCCGAGCCTATAGCACTGCATGGGGTTATTGTGGCCAAAGTGTAGGACCCAACACTTCGCCTTGTTGAACCGATTTAATGCTGCAGTTGGTGGTTAGCAATATGCCTGCACTAAGCAGACAGACAAAGGACTGGGGCTAGAGCGGTGCAGGAGGTGGCCCAAGTCCAGCAGCAGAGCAAGCAAGGAATGTGCTCCAACTGGTGTGTGCTTTCCGCTTGCATTCCAGCATTCCCTCCCTTCATAAAGTTATCCTTAGGATCATCGTATGATGCAGTATTATTAATTTTGCTGGGATGCGGGGTCTCCCAGAAATGTTTCACCTGCACTGGGGAGGCACCATGTCAGCAAACTGACAAAAGCTCCACTTGCTTCTGTCTTCCTGTCCTTGTCTTGTGTGGGTGTCAGCAGAGTGGAAATGCAGAAAAAAAAAAAGCATATGTCTGCATTTTTGTCTTCAGCTGGGCAGCGAGCAGGGAAGGAGTTGCCAAACAAAAGCAGACATTACAAATAATCCTGAACTTTAATGCAGTAGTTGAGGACAACATGTGCCCTGCCAGGTTCACCATGGCAGGAAATGAGCCCACATTATCTCCCTTAATTAGAAAATGGGCCAAGAGCTGATTAAATAAACAGATTGCCACATACTTTAATGAACAGGAAGGCAACTGATTTATCAACATAACTTCAAGAAAGGAGAATAATTGGGGAAGCAGGCAGTAGATAAATAGTAATACTAGCCTGCAGGACTTATGCTCTTTGTTTAAAATAGATTTTATCAGCCTTTTACAACCCAGTGCAGCAGTTATAAAATCAAATTAAGCGAATTAGTCAAACAGGGTTTCCCCTCTCATTCGGCAGTTGCATAACTTGTCCATTCTGCAATCAAAGAAGGAACTATAGTTTAAAATGTTGCATATCTTTTCCCATCCCCATCACTATGTTAATTTGACAGATCCCCGAGTCTTTTGTAGAGCACTTTTATGTGGGGACAAAAAAAGGACGCTGGCACAGTCACTCACCCTGCAGGTGGTACTGAGTTAAAAAAAGCATGTCTAATTGGTTAATCTGGGGGGAAAGAAGAAGTCTGAAAGCATATCTGGCTTTTCCTGCAGCTAACAGGCAGACAAAGCAGTCTGCACTGTGAGAGCTCTCAGAAGACCTTTAAGGCACACCTCCATGGGAAGGGTGTCAAGAAATAAACTGAGGTTTGAATTGTAAGATGTGGCATCTGCTTTGTGCTGGCTACCTGTATGACCGGCTTTATTTTCCACTGACAGTAGTTCACCTTAATTCACTTCTGAGCCCCTTCCCATGGCCAAAAATGTCTAGCAGAGTGGTGCCTATTACCTCCATTTCACCCTCAGTGTGTGTAGGTGACTGCTTATATAGAGTGCTTTAAACACTTCATCTAAACCTGCTTTTCAGTAAGAATCTTAATGCAGCTACCTGAACACAATAACTTACTGTTCAAATGACAGCCCAGCTACAGCAACTAATGCTCCTCTAGTTCCTTCCTGGGATCCCTTTTCTCTGACAGTGGATTTCATGCTATATAGGACTTTAGAGATATGCCAGAGTACTTCATAAGCTCATCATGAGCAAAACAGTCTTGGTTTGGGGAATTTCATTTAATCTCTTGCCTCTTAACAAAACTTTTGATTACAGATCTGGGTATTGAGGAAAAAAAGACAATTAAAACACTTGGTGAAGTAACACCTTTCTTCCCAGGGCTCTAATTTAGTAAAAAACTTCTCTTTCCTGCTCTGGATCTTCACTCACCTTGGTTTTGCTACATTTTACACTCAGCTACTCCTAGTCCCCTTGCTGAGGTGAAGGGCAATGCAGGAGACTGAGGATGTGCGTACTACTTCTTGCTTCTTTCTTGTTTTCCTCCACTGCAGCATGGGTTTAACATGGGTGACAGTCCTTCCATGGTATCCCTGCTCAGATGTGGGTTGCCCATGACCCACAGTCCCTTTAGGGGTGTGCATGCTCTGGCACAGGGCACTTCTTTCAAAGAGGATATCTCCAATCACATCCCCAGCAGTGCCACCAGCTCATGGCCTCCTGCCACAGCAAGTCACCCCTGTAGCCCCCTGCTGCCAAAGCCCTGCCAGTTATGCCCAGTACAAAGCATCCTCTTCAAAGTAAGTCATATGCAATGCGTTGGTTAAAGCCTTGCTTTCTGTTTCCAGTTTTGTTGTGAATTTCTTGCGTATCACTGGGTAATAGCTCTCTTCATTATTTTTCCCATGTGGAATGTAAGAATATTTAGCATTTGACAGAAGTATTGTGAGCCTGAATTCAACAGTATTTGCAAACTACTCTGATGACATGAAATAAGGGTTGTAATAAGAGTGGAGCTTGCTCCTAGTTCAGCTTCCTACCTTCAACAGCAAGCTGGATCCTTGACACATACAATAGGAATGGGAGGACCAAAATTTCCTGTGTTCCTTAACTTGGTGTTCGCTAATTTGCTTTGCTCTTGCTTTAGGAGTTCCAGTGGTGAAAATGAGAAGTGTGCAAGCACCACGCCATCATACTTCCTAGTTCTGTAGCTTTCACATGGAACTAGCAGTCTGTTAGTCTGGACTCTGAACTACAGAGGCAGACCCTTGTTCCCCTTCTGTCCCAGAGGGTGGATTGGATATCTTCAGAACACCTTCGTAGAACACGTCATCTCTATTTAAGTGTTCTCAATATATGCAAGCATAAAACTCCATCCTCACTTGTGAAAGTTGAGGCTCTTTGTAGTTTAAGATGTAACTTGAGACCTGTTTTTAATGTATTTTACTGGGACAGGTCACTCATCATCTTTTTATACTTTTAAGGAATACAAGCTGCTGTATGCAAGACAACATAATCCCTTCCAAATAGTTTTTGATTTCTTTAGCTCAACACAGCATAAATCATCATAAATCTGATTTTCTGTTACAGAGAAGTGAGTACCTTCTCTGAAATGCATCACCTTCCATTGCTCCTGTCTCAGAAAAGAAAGGCTGACTAGCAGGAATGAAGTACTGCTACAGGTAGAGCAAGTCACCCTAAAGGAATCTGTCGCTTGAAAGTGTCTTCTAGCAATGTGGCAGCATTGGGTCACAAAAGAAGTTTCTTTGGTGTAGATAACACACTTTCAAACAAAAATAATTCCTCCTTCCATTCCTCAGTGTGAGGGGGTGAGGTGTCTTTTTTAGCAGTAGCTGTGACCACCTTCAGATGCCTGATTTGGCTTGGAGATTGCAGAGCCTATTTACTGCTACACTCTTAAGCTTAGCTGGAGCAGGCACAGATCCTATCATGAAACCCAAGGATCAGTACAGCTACAGCATCATGACCTCTAGAAAAGGCTACAGCATCATGACCTCTAGAAAGGGTGAGGGGCAGAAAAAACTAAAATCTTCTGAAAAGCAATAAAGTTAACATCACAAAGGCATTAAACCACAAAGTGTTGGTTGTATCTTTTCTCGCAGCAGGAAGGGTCCTGTCAGGCAGAGAGACAGAGGCAAAGAATCCAGCAGCTCTGTTTCTCCTTCAGTCATGTAAGAGCCTTCTGATTTAGAGGCCTTAGAGATTTGTGACTGAATCTCAGTGCAAAGCGTTTTGTTGGATAACAGTTGGTAATGCAGCCAAGTCTACTCTCAACTTCTCAGCATTGATCTGTGTGTACGGCAGTTATCTTGTTTTGATTTCTAAATCTGTGCATTTTAATTTGCCTGATATTTCACTGTGCCTTGTGTTTGTGTGAGTTAAGTTAAAAAAAAAAAAACTAAAATTGTGGAGATTTCAGTGTTAAATTTGGAGATCTGAGCATGGTGTAATTCACTTGAAGAAACAAGGTTCACAAGATATTTTTTTTTAACGTGTGGGAGGTGTGGACCTAGCTCTTTCTCTCACTGTTGAGCATTACTCATTAACATAACCTTAAATTGTATCTCTAAAGAGGAGAAATAGGGCAAAAAATAGTATTTGATCTTCTTGCTGTGCAAATCTGTGCAAGGTCATAGAGGACATAAGAATGTGTGCAGGGCTTGTATATTCAACATATAGTCTGAAACTCACATTCTAATAAAAAATCTAGGTGGCAAACCGAAGTGTATTTCACCTTTGCGTGGCCACCCAGTTACAGAACTGTGGGCAGGTCAAGCATGCATATCGTGCCAGTGAACAGTGGAAAGTGATGTGCAAGGAGGACCCTGACAAATAGTAAGGAATTATTTATGTGGTTCAAGTACATTTACTTCTTTCATAGCTATTAGGAATTGTCAAATGCACAAATCTGCCACTTTTTGTACTTTTTTTTCTGTTTAACCAATGTAGTGTCCTCTTACAGAGCAAAGAGTACCTTTTGTACTCTTTCAGAAATATAAAAAAAATATATTGCAAACTTTTGACGCGGAAGTAACGGACACTGCTGACTACCAATATGATCAAGCAAATGCCAATTTATTGTTGATACATCCCGGTTAATATAGCCCTTCTAATTCCGTATCATGCGCAAGCTCTCTACTAATTGGTTAACTATATCATGCACGCGCTCCTAGCTAAAATATGATTCGTTAAGTCTCTATGTTCACGCGCACGGCTCTCTCCACCTGCACCCTGCTTCACGTTCAGCCCCCAGTCACGTATGCCAGCAGTTTTCCTTCTTCTCAAGGCTGCTTCGTTTACTTTCTCACAGGAAGCTTCATTACTTTCTCACAGGCGGCCTCATTATTTTCTCACAGGTGGCTTCAGTACTTTCTTACAGGCAGCTTCAGTACTTTCTCACAAGCGGCTTCAGTGATGTCCTTGAGGCCTGCTGCTCACAAACATAACAATTCCATTTGGTCTGGATTGTTCACTAAGTGTCCCTGGTGCTCCAGGTATCCAACAAATCCCCCTTTTAGTTTTGAACAATCCAGACCCAGTTTCATCGTAAGTTCCATAGCTTTCACAAAGCATTTTAAAATATACCCCAAAATCATCAGTGTCAACAGCAAACCCGTCAATAATACCAACCCATAAACTATCAAATCTTTTAGCCAGCCTGTGACCCCCAAGGATTTCAACCAGTCTGTTAACCTGCTTTCCACTTGTATTGCATGCATGTTGCATCGTAACTCTGCCAACTGATAGCGTATCGACTTAGAGTGATCAGAAACATTCATGCAACACATACCTTCAACATCTTCATGTCCTTGCGCTAATAACAAAAAATCAATGGCTGCTAGATTCTGCAAAAATATCATGACGCATGCTATCCATGTCTTCTAATAATCCTGATAACATGCTAGAGGTTAAATTCATTTGCTTTTGTGCCCAACAAGCTAATTTATTTAAGTTAGCTAAAGTTTTTGCAGTTGCTGCCCAAGGAACAAATAAAGATAATGCTATCCGCTCAGCTGTCCCCAACAGGGTTAAATTGCCGTCACAATGGGGAGTCAATGCTTTTAGCGATCTTCTTGCTCGCGTATGATTCCATAATGTTCTCATAGATGGAGCAAACACTATCAATTTTCCAAAATAACATGGTCCTCCTATAGCCCTTTTTGATACTCCTGACCTTATTTTACTACAATATCAACTAGGTTCACGGTTGTTTGGGTGGTTTTTTTTGGTTTTTTTTTTTTTTGTGTGTCAGATTGTCTGTATTGAGTTGTTAATAATTTTTTGCAAGCATGGTATGTTAATGATTATGCCTAGTATGATGCGTAGTATCACAATTCTGATTTTAACCAAGGACAGCAACCACCCAGTTATGCCACACACAAGCTTAGTTAATAAAATTACTGATCACACGTTATACATATTCATGATTACGAAGCAAAGCTAAGTTTCACTACCTTCTAGTAATTTTCTACTATAACATTTTTCTACTATTATAGATATAACAACTCCAGTAACTTTCTTATCTATAAGAGCAATTACTAGTTTTCTGCAGGCCTCTGTTGAAACAAGCCATAAATTCTGCTAACAATGTTTTGGATGTTAAAGCTTCCCTTCTCATTCCGTGGCTTTCTTTCTGAGAGCATGATTGCATTCCTCCCCCAAGGTCGGTGTGCTTTCACTGACACCGTACTGGCTCAGCGAAATACCACATCTCCCCCTTCTTTGTTTATGAGAAGAGGCTTGTTTCAACGCTTTATCTGTTAAAGTCTGCACACATTTTAAGACACAGAATATAGATCAAAATACATATATAAAAGGAATGAATAAGCATCCTACAGCTATTAGTAACAAGCTTATATCAAGTCACCAAAAGACTTCTGAATATATCAAAACGATCACTTTGTTGCTGTTTTTGTACTCCTTTTTGCAAGTTTTGAATACTTTTGTGAATAGATTCTGAATGATCAGACAGATTCATGCAGCAAAGCCCATCAAAATCCTGACAATCATGATTTTGTGCTAATAATAAAAAAAAATCTATTGCTGATCTATTCTGTTACTAACCCAACTATGCCAAAGACACCGCTGAGCAAGAGGATGATTATCAGCCGGGTCAGAGCAGAGAAGGGAGGCAGGCGAAGCACCTTCAGGGCGTCCCCTGTTGTTAATAACGTGTGCTCTGGGCCTGTCCTCTCCCCCCAGCTCCGAGCCACCTCTGTTTAATACCCTCCGCAGATTCAGTGAAAGAGTGCTGACTAGGTGTTGCTGCATGCGTGGCCAACGCATACAACAAGGCGTGACCAGACGTTGCTGCATGTGTGGCCAGCACATGCAACAAGGCCTGTCAAAATATGTGCTCTGCAGGCTAACAGCGGTTCTGTTTTGTAAAGTAGCATAGTATATAGAATCTACATCAGTTAACAGCGTTAATAGTGCCGATGCAGTTGTATTTATTTGCTTAGCAAAACAACAGTCCGATTTATTTAGTGTAGTTAACACCTAGGCACTTGCCACACCAGGTGTAAAGACTGAAGCAGCAATAATTTTACTTAGTTTCCAAAACTCTGTATTATCTTGGCAACCAGATTCAATGCTATGTATGCTTCGTTTAGGTCTTTTATGCTGTCTGGATTTTGATATGTGCTCGCATGATTACGTCATGCTGTGTCGTTGCAATGTATAGATCTTAAAGCATTTACAATCATTACCCCTCTAGAAACATTAGCTCTTGAACAGTTAAAAAAAAATAGACAGAAGTCCATCTTTACTGATCCCAAAAAGTTCCATCTTTTGTAGTTTTAGCACTCAGCACTCGTGGCTGCTGCTGTTTTACACAGAGTTGCTGTCCTACCGGTATCTGGCAGGTCAATCAAACATGTTCTGAAATACCCGCAGACGATACAGACAGGGATCCACTTGTTCACTGCTCCTGTAAAGACATAAGCGTATCCCTTCCCCCGTGTTATAAGAGGGAACGGTCCTTCCACTTATACAAAGCTTGACTCAGACAGGAGTATCTGTTAACCGTGTCAGGGGCGGGGGGTGGGGGCGCCTGGCGGCGGCTGTGGCCCCGGGCATATAGGAGGAAAGAAAACTAAACCCCGAGGTTTAAGACAAGAATAGGGAGGGATCCTTAAAGCCACCGCTACAAGCAAAACAGACCATCACTAAAACCAAAGCAGGATAAGGAAAAAAGGAACAAGACAACCTCCCCCCACCCCTCCCTCTTCCCAGGCTTAACACCATCTCCACCTCCCTCCCCTGCCCCCTTAGCGGGACAGGGATGGGGGGCGGGGGGGGGGGAAGAGGGAATGGGGGTTACAGACAGTTAATCACGCGCCGCTTTATTGATATCAACGGTTTAACTGCTGCACCTACAGCAGCAGCCATGACTGTAGCCTTTTCTTGTTCTAACATTCGCTCAGCAGCTTCCAGCAGTTGCCCTGTACTAGATCCTTTTGGCAGCACACTAAGGGCTCTCTTAGTTTTTTGGGTTTGTTTTTTGTTTTTTTTTTCATTAGCATTATTAAAGGCAAGCATATCTAAGAACTTTGCTTTCATGTCATCATCCAGATCAGGGTGAGCCATAATTGCAGTGTGCAACCGATCAATAAATTTCCCATATGGTTCTGTGGGACCTTGCCTTACTGATGTAGAGGTAGGTCCGAACTTTTCATCGTACACCCTAGCAAGCGCTCTATAAGCCAAATCTTGGCCCAGCTCTAACAGTTCGGTAGCAAATTGCGCTTGCCGATCAGATCGTGTGTAAGGTCCCGCTCCCATCAGCATTTGAGTTTGCACCCCGAATAATGGATCACCCTGTTGTCGAGGCGTTGCAGGTGCCCTATCACAAGCAGTCTGCCAGTGCTGAAAGAACTGCAGCTGCTGCGACGGTAGCAAAAGCATCTGGACAATCATTCTAATATCATAAGGAGCTAACAACAGTGACAAAAAAATATGCTGCAACACAGATTGAATATATGATGATTTTAGCCCATATTGAGTAACTGCACTTTTGGTTTCCTTCAATATTTTCCAGTCTAATGTTTTCAACACACTTTTCCCAGTATTATCAGTCACAACTGGAAATGCCATGGGCAAAGGCTGTCCTTCTATCACGACATCTCAAATCACCTCTTTCCACCGCGCTATCGGATTCAAATCCCCGGCCCCTCCCGCCGGCATCCCTTGCAAAGGTGCAAAACGACTGATCTCACCCGATGGTCCGTTTGGAACGAATAGGTTGGACGCTGGCAGGTCTCGATGTGGCACAGGCGAAGGAGTTGACAAGTTTCCCAGTGACGCTTCTAGGCGAACCTCTAGGGCTTCCAGCCTTTTTAGCGTCTCTTGCAGCTGTGTATCCTTCAAGCCGGATGAATGTTCATCCCCCTCTTCCTCACGCCGTGGTGGCAGGGAAGAAGGTGGTAACGGGGGATAAACCGGAGCTGTTGGTGCCGGCGAAAAGGCTCGTGACTCTGAGCCTGCACTGGCGCAGCGTGGCGGGGTGCCCGGTGGTGGTACATCTGATGGTGGTGAAAAGCCTTTGGCAGTTTTTCCCTCTGGTGCCCACATATCTCTAGTTATAGGGGCTGTGGCTGCATTTCCTGGAGTCCTTGCTGGGGCTCGAACCCCCCCACCCTCAGCACGAGCCGGGGCGGCGGCAGGGCTCGTTAAACCTGAGAACAGCATGCTGGTAGCGGAGGTGGACCCGCCGGCTGGAGTTAAGGCTGCGAAAGCAGACGCGACGACTGAACGTTCGGCTTTCATGCTTATCAATGTTTCATTAATTAGCCTCCACACGGTGGAGAGTTTGCTCGCCTCCTTTGATCCTTTACTTATTTCATCCCACAGTTCTTTTCCTATATTTTCCCATGTCGGGAGTTCAAAAGCATCATCAACTGTGGGAATTAATTCCCTTTTCTTTGCCCACTGCAGCAAAGCTTCTAGGACGGCCGAGTCATAACTCAGTCCTCTCATAGAGAGCATATGTTGGAGGAGCTTAACCACTGCTGACTCCTCTTTGGTCAGTGTGGACCCCATCTCCTCCCTGGCCGCTCGCCTGGCCAAGACAAGATTCCCTCCGTACCTTTTGTACCTTTTTGCGCTATAGCGACTTCCCGAGTGCTGGGGCAGCACTCGCCTTCGACCGGCGTCTGCTCCCTCTTCTTTTCCTATTTCGGTTCCGTCGGGATGTCCAACGCCGATCTGAGGGTCCCTGTTCGGGCGCCACCTGTTGACGCGGAAGTAACGGACACTGCTGAAGACCAATATGATCAAGCAAATGCCAATTTATTGTTGATACATCCCGGTTAATATAGCCCTTCTAATTCCGTATCACGCGCAAGCTCTCTACTAATTGGTTAACTATATCATGCACGCGCTCCTAGCTAAAATACGATTCGTTAAGTCTCTATGTTCACGCGCACGGCTCTCTCCACCTGCACCCTGCTTCACGTTCAGGCCCCAGTCACGTATGCCAGCTGTTTTCCTTCTTCTCAAGGTTGCTTCATTTACTTTCTCACAGGAAGCTTCATTACTTTCTCACAGGCGGCCTCATTATTTTCTCACAGGTGGCTTCAGTACTTTCTTACAGGCAGCTTCAGTACTTTCTCACAATCGGCTTCAGTGATGTCCTTGAGGCCTGCTGCTCACAAACATAACAATTCCATTTGGTCTGGATTGTTCACTAAGTGCCCCTGGTACTCCAGGTATCCAACAGCAAACCAGTCAAATTCCCAGCAGATTCCTACATAACTTTGGAAACTGTTTATGGCAGTGAAATTTCCCTTTGAGAACAGAGGTAGAAGACAGAATATAGCCATCTGCTTTGCTCATTTTCCAGAAATCCTTTTTTTTTATAAGTCTCATCCTGTGAAAACTTTGACCTTTTTCTCAGACGTTGTTTTTCATCAAAAGTCTGTTTATGAGATCAGAAAGTAATAATTACAGTTGAATGAAGAAGAATAGAGAATATTATTTATGTGTGCTATTCTGATAATGGTTCAAATGCTGATTTCATTTAGATGCAGAGACAATCAGCCATGGTAGCAAGTGGATAACATTGGGGCTGGAAGTGGTGGCAGTCAGTGGAGCTGAGTGTATAAAAATAGTGAAGCTGGTAGTTGTCTCCATGGACATGGAGTTAATCTGCAGGATAAGCAAAGACAGTAAGGTTTTATTGCCTTATTCTCCATTATTCTCAGTGTAAAAGCTCCCATTGGCTTTATAGCATGATTTGCTTCTGATAACATTTTTATGCAATATTTGGAGCTGCTTAAAAGTAACCATCTAAATGGGTTTTTTCCCCATCTTGACAGGAAACTGTCTTTCTGAATGTAATTTCTACTTGTCCAGGCAGTCTACTCAATAAAGATATGAGTGGTTAATACATTGACCTCATCATTAAAATCTGTTCAGTTTTTTGGTTTTTTTTTTTCCTTTTTTTTTTTTCTCTCTCTTTTTTCCCACTAGGAAGCAGTATTATGTATTATTTGCAAAAACCTGTTATGATCTGGGTGACAGAAGATTTCAAAGTTAAATATGTTCAGGAAATTACATGTTGAGGTTTATGTAATGACCATAACTCTACCTTCCTCTATTTTATGACTAAGAGCTACACTGATGCCCTGATAACACTGACATGAATCTGAGGCACTTTCTTTTCTGTCAGTGGAGTTATTCCAGATCTTGCTGTAAAATTCAGAGAAAAATGTAGCCCCACAGCGCAGGTGGTATGTTCATGTGCTGTTTTTCTACCAGCCCTAGTATGACACAATATGCTGCTTTGTGCACTGCTGTAGAGTGCTTTGTGCTCTGCACCTCATGGATATATTAATTGCCAAGTTTGTAGACACAGTTAGGAGAACAACAGAGTACTACAAGGGGAAAGAAAAAGTTATTTTTGTACTTACAGCCAGGAAGTCAGAGGTGCTGCCATATGTGTGGCATTATTTCTGAAAGACAGTATTTCCATCTCCAAGCCTTTCAGCCAATATCTTCCATAATCTATTTAAAAAAAATATCACTTAAGGTATGTTTCCACAATCATTTTAAGCCGAGAGTAATGCAGTCTGAAATTGGAAATGGGGATCGTACCCTTCCTATCACCACTCACTGGATAGTCCTCTCTCCTTCCTTGTGTCAGAGCTAGCCTTTGTGTTACAATAGTTAGGTCCAGGGATGGATCAGCTGAGCCAAAACTGGTGGTTTTCATAGAATCATAGAATGGTTTGAGTTAGAAGGGACCTTTAAAGATCATCTAGTCCAGCCCCCCTGCAAGGATGTAACTGGATCAGATTGCTCAGAGCCTCATCCACCTGACCTTGAATGTTTCCAGGGATAGGGCATCTGCAACCTCTCTGGGCAACCTGTGCCAGTGTTCCACCACTCTCACTGTAAGAAATTTCTTCTTTATATCTAATCTGAATCTACCCTCTTTTAGTTTAAAACCATTACCCTTTGTCCTGTTGCAACATACCTACTAAAGGTCTGTCCTCATCTTTCTTATAAGCCCCCTTTAGGTATTTGAAAGGCCACAAGAAGATCTCCCTGGAACCTTCTGTTATCTAGGCTGAAAAACTCCAACTCTCTCAGCCTTTCTTTGTAGGAGAGGTGTTCCATCCATCTCATTATTTTTGTGGCCCTCCTCTGGACCAGCCCCAACAGGTCTATGTCTTTCCTGTACTGAGGACTCCAGAGCTGGATGCCGTACTCCAGGTGGCATCTTATGAGAGCAGAGTAGAATGGGAGAATCACCTCCCTCGACCTGCTGACCACACTGCTTCTGATGTAGCCCAGCATACGGTTGGCTTTTGAGGCTGTGAGCGCACATTGCCAGCTGGCTCATATTGAGCTTTTCATCCACAAGCGCTCCCAAGTCCTTCTCCTCAGGGCTGCTCTCAATCCTTTCATCATCCAGCCTGTGTGGATGCCAGGGACTGCCCCAATACAGGTGCAGGACCTTGCACTTGGCCTTGTTGAACCTCGTGAGGTTCACATTGGCCCACTTCTCAAGCTTATCCAGGTCCCTCTGGATGGCATCCCATCCCTCAGGCATGTCAACTGCACCACTCAGCTTGGTGTCATCTGCAGACTTGCTAAGGGTATGCTCAATCCCACTATCTATGTCACTAAGAGGGACACTACTCATCACTGATCTCCATTCAGAAATTGAGACGTTGACCACACTACCCTCTGGATGCGACCATCCATCCTGTCTTTATTCAGCAAATAATCAATCAAATCCATATCTCTCCAATTTAGAGTGAAGGATTTTTTGAGGAATAATGTCAAAGGCCTTACAGAAGTTCAGATAGGTGACATCTGTGACTTTTCCCATGTCCATTGATGTAATCACACTGTCATAGCAGTGACATAGAAGGCCACTAGGTTGGTCAGGCAAGACTTGCCCTTGGTGAAGCCATGCTGGCTGTCTCAAATCACATTTTCCATGTGCTTTGGCATAGCTTCCAGAAGGCTGTGTTCCATGATCTTCCTGGGCACAGAGGTGAGGCTGACAGGTCAGTTAGTTCCCAGGGTCCTCCTTTCTACTTTTTTTTTAAAAAATGAGTGCAATGTTTCCCTTCTTCCAATCACTGGGGACATCATCTGACTACCATGACTTTTCAAGTATCATGGGGTTGGCAACTACATCAGCCAGTTCCCTCAGGACTCTGGGATGCATCTCATCAGGTCCCATAGACTTATTTATGCTCAGGTTCCTCAGGTGGTCTCAAATCCAATTTTCTCTTACAGTGGGAGGGACTTTGCTCCCCCAGTCCCTACTTTGCAGTCCATCCACTAGAGAGGTGTGGAAAGAAATATTGACGGGAAAAGTTTTGAGTACCTCAGCCTTCTCCTCATCTGTTGTTACCAGTTTGTCAGTCATGTTTATCAGGGGGATGTGATTTCTTTGACCTTCCTTTTCTGGCTAACATATCTATAGAAGCTCTTCTTATTATTCTTCGTGTCCCCTGCCAAGTTCAGCTCCAGCCACACCTTGGCCTTCCTGACCCCATCCCTACACAACGGGGCAACTTCCTTATACTCTTCCCAGGATGCCTGTCCCTGCTTCCACTGCCTGTGCATTTCCTTCTTGCCCTTTGGTTTGACCAGCAGGTCTTGACTCATCAATGCTTGCCTTCCTTTCCTGACTTCTTATAACGGGGGATCAAGAGCTCTTGCACTCCATGGAAAGCACCCTTAAAGATCTGCCAGCTCTGTTCTGCTTCTTTGTGCCTGAGGGCAGTTTCCCAGGGGGTCCTATTGACTACCTCCTTGAACAGCTGGAATTTTTACCGGGACACGTTCCTGAGCAGTTACACACAGCCTAATATTGGCACAAGACAGAGGATGGAAAAATGGAGCTGGGGGAAATGTGGTGGTGCAACTGTCACTTTTGTGGCAGCCTGCATGTCTGACAGCAACAAACACAGCCAAAAGTGAAGTCCTTCGCTATGTGGTGGAAGAGTGAGTGTCCCTGCCTTGACGTGGGAGATTGGGCTTGCAGCAATTGCTAGTGCTAGTCCTGCCAGGTGTTTAGGGGATCACACAGAAGTCAGGATATCAAATCAAGAAGTCTCTGTTTTCACATGAGTTTTTCCAAGCACCCTGTCTGTTTCAGGATGAGCTAATTAAAAGTACCGTAGGCAGACGGTGCTCAGGTGAATATTTAAAGTTTCCCTTTTATGCTTTTTGCTTTGCCAGGGCTAAAGCAAGGCATAAATATCAGTCCCCCAACTCTGTCACTACTGTGCATGAGGCCCGGGTAGCTGCTGTAACACATCCAATTTACTACAAACAGTACATCTTTTCACAAAATAATTAGCAGCTTTGCTGCATCTTTGTCTATGCCACAGAAAACATTTACTCATCAGGCTATTCTTTGCTAGAAATGCCATAGACATAGCAGAAATACTGAAAACATAGCCCATCTGGCACTAGCCCCATCCAGCACTCACAATGGAAAAATCAGCAGTAGCAGGCTTAACAAAACATGGCAAAGTATTGGCATTTTGACGAGGGTACACTCAGATGAAACACAGCTGAGTTAAATAGGATGATTAAATGACACCGCTTCTGCAGACGAATTTTTCAAGCATATATTTTAAAATAAAAGCATACTTTTCTTAATTCACTTGATTTTTCCAAATTATTGTTTTGTCTGCTTAGCTAATTTTTTTTTGTTTATATTGAAAATCAGAATTTGCACTTTTCCAGTCTGTTTTCTCCACATGTCCATTTACAGTCTTTGTGAAAGCAGTGGTAGTACCCATGAATCAATAGTCTGTGAAATATAAATTATTTGCCAGTCAGCAGAGGACAGTTTGAGCTCAAAAGTAGAGCAGAACTAATTTCATTGAAGTCATTGTGTTCTTATTATCACTATTCTTTATAGCTCTTCAATTCTGTTTTTATGTTGCTGCTCATTGCCATCAAAGGACAGCCCTTCAGGTCCTTCAGAAGTGTCTTGTATTATAACACTTAAAAGAAGCAAGACAACAATAATATTAACACATTGTTTTCAAGATATCTCTGGCTTTTTGTCTTTCTAGACTTCCCAATGTGTTCGGTGTGCTGTCTGGATGTCTTAAGCTTTAGGCAGGGAACATAAAAGGTTTAGTCTTGTTCAGAGCCATAGATGCTGCTCATGCTCCAGAATGATAGCTGATCATTCACTAATTCATCTATTGTCAACAGATTCTGACCCAAAAATCTATCAGTGAAACTTCTGTATGAAAAGCTTTTCTTTATGCTTTCCTCATGCCTTGACGTTGGAGCATTCACAGGGAGAGCTGGCAACCTCCCGCCACACTGGTGAGAACAGACGAGCCCAACCCAAATAGCTCCTTCTGGAGAAGCTGGCATCTAGCTTTCCCATCACTGCTCTGATGTGATTTTGTGTGTCCTCCCACAAAATAGCACACCATGACCTCTACTAGATGGAATTGACTATCAGCCTCTCTTAATGCAAAATTCACTTGCTAAATATTTATCATGTGCCTTCTAGAAAACTGTGTCCAACCGTTACATGGGCCAGTAGATGCAGAGCTAATACTCAGTATGTGTGTACATACAGATAACTGAGTCAGAGGTTGTTTAACAGTGTGTGTGTGTTCAGTGGCTCCCTTTAAGCATGTAGTGTAGGCATACAGCTATTCTAAAACTGTTCAAAATTCAGGTACTTGTGTGTTCACAAGTACAATTCACAATATGAATTTATCTAGTAATTCAGTTTTCCTACAAGGTTGTTGCTTATAGTTGCTTTAAATTGTGTTACTGATGACAAAGTGGTAGAATGACTTAGTACTGGTTTGGGTATTATCCAAAATTAGATAAATACTCGTTGAGACAATTTTAAAGTAGGTATAATTTTCTTTCTTCCCCCCACGGTTGTTTGCTTTAGTAAAAAAGAGCTCCCAGTTAGGCAAGGCTGGTCACTGCTGCTAACTAGCAGTAATATTTTTTCTTCTTCTTTTTTTTTTTTTTAAAAAAAAGGGAAAAACAAGAAACTAAACATTCCCTGCCCCCAGTCCAGTTTTTCCACTTCAACAAGATAATGGTAATAATATCCAACAGGATTTCTTTTACATTGTATAAATGATGAGAATTTCTCAACAAATGAATCTGATCACTAACTGAACAAGAAAGCAAGAAAATGCCATCTTTTCCATCTCCTCCATTTCCTGCAAGAAGTGGGCAAATGAGAACTCTAGCAGTTAAGATTGCTGAAAAATAGGATTCTCAACTTTGATGCACAAAGAAAGCAGAGTCATAAGATGCACTGCAGTGCCAGAGCAAATAATTTCTGGCATGCATGTTTTTAGTGACTATTTTTATCATATTAGCTGCTTTACTTGCACTGAACCCAGGCATTGAGAACAGGAGGGCAGAAGGACTTTCCTACTGACAATTTTGTATATATTATCAACTTGTCAGAGGTTTTGGAGTGGTTCTTTTTGGTGCTCTGGATTAACCATTCTGCCATCTTGTACTTTTAGATAATTGTCTCTCTTTTGTGGGTACTTAAGTGCAGGTACCTGGTGCTGGTAACGAGTAGTAAGTCCTGTTTTAAAGTTCAGCTAATGGATGTAAATTACAGCCTGCTGAATAAAAATAACTTCTCCAAGTTAATCCACATTTCACAGTTTGTAATAAATGGCACCTCATTAGTACTTCAAAAAGATTATTTATACAAAATTGAAAGAGTTACAGTTAACAGGCCAGACTAAAGCAAGAACAGGAAACTTCTGAAGAAGCTTTTTCCTCAAAATGTTTTAAATTTAGCAAAACACTAAAAGAGCAGAAACTAGCTGCAAAATATCATCCATCTGATACTTTTGCACTTCTTTTTGCCTTTCATTTTGGGCTTCTGATGAGTTACTGAGACTCTTGCCTAGTCAATAGGTTGGTGCTCTGTGCTAGCTCACTATGTGTGGGGAGTAGCTGGCTTGGTTACAGCAACAAGGAGAAAAAAGAAAGTAGAAAAAGGCAATTGTGGTTGCAAAACCACAAAGAATGACAGGGGCATTCTAGGTCAAGTGTGATATAAAAAAAAGAAATGTGAAACTATTTGCTTTATAATGGATACGTGTTTCTTCTGCTCTGCTCACATGGGAGGTTCCTGCACATGGACTTGCCCCTGTGTCTGAATTATGAGCTGAATCAGAACCAGAATTGCTCCTTAGTAACCACAGTGGGATACCTTACTCTGCCTGTTTTAGTAACTTGTAGCCAATATGAAGCAGAGTTGCAGTTCATGCCCCATCAAGGGAAAACCCTGGAGAATAGCCTGTATGTGCAATCAGAAAGTGACAAAATTGCTAAATGTTTAATCAAATAGGCTTTTCCGTGTATAATGTATATGGGTCCATTGACACTAGTTCTTATACCCATTAGCAAAAGGGCTTCTTGCTGATTGCCTGTGCTTTGTGTGAGGGCACATTAACAGCCAGTAGAGACTGGAAAAAAAGCTTTTTCACCGGCCATGCTAAATATGTGATGGGAACACCTCTACCATGGTTCTTGTAATGCTTTTGGAAATGCTTTTGTCCTATCCACATTAACATCTCAACTATTCTTATTACTATGGAGAGAACTACTGGTGTTCATCCTCTTCAACAAAATATCATCATCCCAGTTTAGATATATCCTGTGCTTCTCTGAATAACTTAGATCAGCTGCCCTTACTAGACTGAAACAAGGAGGCAGTCCACTGATTGAGTGTTGTCAATCTTCATAAATAAAAGACTGCCTAAAAAAAAACCAACAGCAGCGAAAGTTGAGATTTCCTAGAAATCCAAAATTACTTGAAATTGTTAAAAAATATCTGTGATTTCCTTTCTGTAACACTTAATCCAGAAACAATTGTGGCATCAGAAGGCAATTGTGAAAATATTATTAAGAACAAGCTTCAGGAAAGCTATTCTAACTAACTAAAAAGATGTATTTTCATAGTTTGAACAGTACTTGCTGAGTGACTCTATTAGTCTTATTGGGTGTTGAATTGGACTGTTGTTATTCTCTCTAAACAGACATGAACGAGAAAAGTGAGAAAGAGCAAGCCCAATTTTTCTAATTGCCAAAGGAGAAATCTGGTGCCACGTGAATGTGGCAGTTTTGTAAAAAAAAAAAAAAATAGAAATGTACATTTATTATCCCATTTAAATAGATCTGTTAGTGTATAAAATTATTTACATAAAATACTTATTGTATACAACAAAATTGTAGTTCATTGTAGAGAACTAACATGTCTCCTGATAAATTTTCTGTAAAATTTTACACTAATAGTGTTACTGTTTGCCTATTCACTCTGCTTGGTTTCAGTGTGAAAAGCAGCACATTTAAAGTCCATTTGGTAGAATAAGATGCACTAAAACCAACCACGGAACGACTTTCATTTTACTGTTGCAGAAGACAAAAACATGAGAAGGTGAAAGTACCTCCTTGGAATACAATGCCATTAAGCAAGTCAGTCATCAAATGCATGTTCTGTGTATCTACCTGGATCAAACCCTACTGACAGGTGCATTTCACAGTGTAATTTCCTGATCCTGTTCCTGCTTGCAATCAGTTGATAAAATGCCTTTGTCATCAGTGATAAGGGATTACATTTGCAGACAGGAGTATTATCTTATCCTGCAAACATCACCGTACAAATTCAGCAGTAATCAACTAGGATTATTACAAGGCCGTCCTTAGCTTCAGAGTAACTACCCTGAAGCCAAACAGATTGTAGGAGAGATTAATTTAGTCCTGTGCATAATGATAATTGAGACTCATTCAAGTGGAAGAGATCCTGAAACCTAACAAAGGAAATACCCAAATGATCAATATGCCCACTGGATAGCAATTACCAGTCTGTCCTTTTTTTCTGTCAGTGCACAGAGACAGGGGCAACTAAGGAAGTAGAAGGAATTTTTGTTAGTAACTTCAGAGAAAATAATTTCTAAATGAAGATTCAAAGCATGGCTCTAGCTAAAAATGCCAGAAAAAGGAGTTTTGCAAATTACTTAACTGTTACAAATCTGGCTTCAGCCTTCCTATCCTGGTCAATTAGCTGTCTGAATATAGATTAGTTGTGCAGCAGTGGATCTTAGGCCGCATGATCTGTGCTATTCCATAATAAACAGCCTCTTTTCTGTCCGGGATACAAAGACCTTTGTCCACATGATGATTATTTGTCAATTGTTGAAATCTTTGTGAAGAAAACAACAACAAAAAAAAAAGTCACACAAGTTATAGTCATTTGTGCTTTGAAGGACAGTGTTTAAAATGTTTTTTTTAAACCTTTTTCTTCTTCATCTATTTATTCTGCGGTTCTCATTCTGATTTGGACACTTCTGATCTGTGGTTCATGATTAGAAAGCTCTGCTGGAGCAGACACAAGCAGCACTGGGACATGCCTTTCTCCACCCTATGGTCACAGACAGAAGAGCAAGCCACATCCAAGGGGAACCCCATATATATGCAGAGGCTCAGTGATATACCCGTGGAGCCAGTTCACAGCCCCTTAGGCTTGTCAGCTGGCAATAGGAGGAGGTGAGGAGGGGAAATGGCAAGCACTGCTCGGCTGCAGTTTGGGAAACTGGAAGTAAGGATGGGACACAGGCACTGAATGAGGATTCGACTCTTTAAAGCAGCCCTTGTTTTAGTGAAGGTGGTTATTGCATTTATTAATTTTTCCAATGTTCTTTTAGAATACTGTTATTTATACTATTTACTTATGTCACTTCACCCTCTTTCTCGTCAGCTTTTGCACAAGACAGACTGCAGACCCCTTACTTCCATTAAAACTGGTACGAAGGTGATGTCTGGTTTTTACGCCTTATGTTTTGCCAATTCCATATTTGACTCATGCAAGCTTAGAAAAACCATTTTCATAGAAGAACGTGATTCTTTACTGGGGAACTCATTCTTCTTGTAACCCATTCAGATTTAATCAACATCTCCCCATAGGTAGGTTTGTCCCGTTGAAGACATTTCTTCAGCTACTCATGCATGGTGTAAGATGTCGGATTATTTCCATTCTTTTTCTGCTTTATCTAAAGGTGAAATGAGGAGTGAAAATTAAAATAGTTAGGTATAGATTTATGTGCTGAATGTATCTGACATGCATCTTAGAGCAGTAGGGAGGGGTCCTCTCCCCTTTATCAGAGCTAAAGATTGATTACCCTTTTAAGACTGTATGTTCCTTTTTTCCTTTCTTATGGGAAATCATGTTGGTTCTCCTTGAAAAACATTGAGGAATGCGTCCTTCCGTGAAATCACAAATACTAACAAACTAGAGAGACTTCTGGTGCTTACAGAGTGGCTTGTTATCATTAACTCCAGCAAGTGAGGAAGTATGTTAGGGACTTGACAAGAATAGCAAATATTTCTCTTTATGTTACTTAGAAGTTAGTTCTGTTAAATTCGCCTCAGTGACTGGTCTGTAGATGTACTTAACACACAGATAGGGTTCAGATTTTATTTTCTCTTTTATATTTTGGCTTTGAAAAACAGCATTTATTTCTGCCTTCATTTTTTAAATTTAATTATGTAGTCCAAAATTGAAAGCAGAAAAAAGTCCAAATGCAGCGATACAGAATAATGCTCTGGAATGTCTTGCAATTAATTTTCAAGAGGAAGCACATCTGTTATCAGAAGCTCTGTAAGGAGAGTTTCTGTTAATGGTATTTTTGGTGTTTAGTCAGCACAGAATGACTTTGGAAGTTTTAAATATCTCTAAAAATTTTTGTGGGTGCTTGTCTATGTCTCCATGTCTGATTCTCTAACTTGTCTGTCTAGCCTGTGTATTTCATTTAATATCCAGCTGGGGCTGGGTATTGTAATACCTTCGGCCAAAAAGTCAGCGTTTCTAGTCTTCCTGCCTTAGAAGAGTCAGTCAACAGCTAGTTGTCATTTCCCATGTTTGGGAAGTAATCTTACATACTTTTAAGTGATAGTTATTAGTCAAGAACATACCTCTACACCTTTCTCAAATTAAAATGAACAGTAAAGTTTCAGAGAAGCAGAAAACCAAGAAGACTCGTGAAACGCTGAAGAAGCCTCAGATTTGAGTTTGTATTAAAGGCCATGCTCACCTCATGGCTGTGCACCTCCAGAGTATCAAAGGAGCCAGATCTCTGATGAGGTTTGAGGAGAACTTATCTACTGAGTTAAGTGGGGTTAAGTGTGCTAGGTTCCTTGATGCCCATTAGAATCAGTGGGAGATTTTCCAGCTGGCTCTGTGAAAACTGGGTGATCAGTTTTTAAAGGCAAGTATCTCAGAAGGAGAATTTGGCAAGTAGGAGGAGCAGTTTGCTCTACGAAAGGCTCAGCAGTAGGCTCGGCAGTACACACATGCCTCCTGCTGCCGCCCGGCTGAGGTGGGATGCTGTGGATATGACCTTTCCTCTTATTCTCACCAGCATTTTGAGTGAAGCTTTTTCTTTGCTAGCTTCATGATTATATCTGTCTCTTTGAAAAACCATTTCCTGTTTATTTTTCCTCCCTATGGTAAAAAAGAAACAACTGGAAGTAGGTCATACTCACAAAGCATATGCCAATTCACTCTTACAAGGATCATGTTGTAAGGTTTTTTTAACAAAAGCACATGTAGTTTATTGTCATCGGCTGAAATCAATAGAAAATGGAGGAGTGCAATGTGACCACGTGTCTGTACTTCTTTGTCCTTCATTTACCAGTAACAATACAGGTCAATACCGAAAAAGTTTCTATGCATCAGAGGTGATGATGTTTTGTAAGTTTTAACATTTTTCTGACTTTACAACTTGGGTGAGCATTTCCAAAACCAAAGCCAAGCAGGTGTTTGAAGAGAAGGCCTGTTAAGTAGAAGCAGGGAAAAAACTGCAGAGCCATTTGCAGCAACATTCTCCTGACAAGGTGGGGTAATAGGATTTAGAGGAAAGACAGTGGATGTAAGGAACCATGAAATATAACCATATAACAAAAAAAAAAAAATCCAGAAATGAAGGAAGGGAGAGACTTGGGGACAATTTGTATATGAATATAAAAAAATAAATTCTGCTTTGGCAGAAAAGTTAGGAATGGCATATTCCTGTGGTAAGTTCACACTTCATAGCTCTTGAGCAGTGAAACACTCCCAACTGCACATAGCTGAAACATTTCAGAAACTCACATGGCAAACTGGTTGAAAGCCCTCTATTTTACATCTTAAGCATAGATTATCTAGGCTCCTACTCTTTCCTTTGCCTGAACACATTTATCCATGTCTAAACTCTTGCCTCTGATGGTATTTTTTTCTTTAAGATCAGATTGGAGATGCATTTTGCATGTTGAATGTGCTCCTTATGATATTTTATTTTTCTATCACGAGGGACTTTGCTTCCTGCTGCTCCTGAAGGAGGGTGGCCAAGTTTACAATGACTCGCATACTGTCCACATACCCACTTTACTGCTTTTCTAACAGGGGAAGGTGCTACTGTCTGACTGCAAACAGCTGTTCAGCAGCAGCTGCAGAAAGAAGTGATGGTGTTCTACCTCGCAGACCTATTAGCTATGATTATTGGTAGTAGAGTACTGATGTGCAGGCACCTCTGTAAATATAGGGGTATGCAAAGATTAACACTGCCTTGAGAAGCATTTGCGTCTAAGTCATCTTCGAATAAGGGAAATAAAAGAATAATTTAAAATCTGGGAAGAAGACATAGACTTTGGAAAACAAGTACTCCCTTCCTGAGCATGTTCTAGCTCCTTTCTACTTGCAGCAGATTCTGCTGAGGAAGGTGCTGAACAGTCTCCACAGTGTGTGTGCCTCCTCGGTCCATAGCAAAAAGCCTGGCACTGTTGCAGTGCAATTAATAACCAAGTTAACTGATAGATACCCTCTGTAAATAGAAATGGTTAAACATTTATAATCTAAACAATGTACCTTTGTCTGACCTGTGTAAAAGCAAGAAGTGTAATGCTAACTGCATCAACAACCCGTGAAGAACTGCTTAAGTTTGCCAAACTACCAAAAAAAAAACTAGGGGGAAGGTAATTCTAGCAGGGGTTACCACGACCTCTTACTCACAGACCCTCTACCCAAATTGCACCACTGACTCAAAAGAAGCAGACGGAGTAACAGGACTGAGCATGCACACTAATGTACATGCTGGGCAAAGAGACTCTGATGAATCATTTAATAAAATAACAATGCATATATATTAGAAAGTTGAATATGTGAGTGCTTTGTGTATAAATAACAGGCAGTTTGGGGCTTTGGCGTGTGCTGTCTCCATTCAGTGTGTGGATTGGCTTTTTGCACATCGGGTGATGGACCCAGATTTGGGACAGTAGCACCACAAGCCTGCAACCAGCCTGCAGAAGCAGCTCAGAGTGCAGACTGATGGGGACCGGCTGGGGCAGCACCTGGCATCCTCAGCTGGGAAAACCAGCTCTGGAAATGGCAGCAGGCCCCGTTAGTAAACTGCACACTGTCAAGCCACATCAGGGCTTGTGGCCCCTGCCCTGCCCTGCCCTGCCCTGGCCTCCCCAGGAAGATCTTCCTGAGGGCTTCAGATCAAACAGAGTGCTGCTGGATTTTAGCAGCTTCTAGAAACCTGCTTTGGTCAGAGCTAGTTATCATGGCGTTGATGTGGTAGTAAATTATATGCTGCTCTTCAGTATTTCCTAGCATAGTTGCTTTTTCTGATTTCTCAAAGAAAGAAGAGGGAGATGCATTTTGTTTCTGCTTATATATAAAACAGGAGGATGCTGTCCAACAGTATGCTGAATTATATTAAGTTCTGCATTTCATGTTTGTTGCTCTGAAGGAATAAGTCTGATTGTAGCTGTTTCAAAGAAAAACAAAACAACCACCCAAAAAAACCCCATTAAAAATGTAAGAACAAAGAGGGACAAATTTTTCCATGAACATTCACCTTTGTCACCTTTAACAAATCAAAGGAAAAGCATCTACTAGTTCAGATAACTGCATGGATCACTGTGGAGATCACACATTACTGTATAAATTACTGTACTAATTGCCATTGTCTTTATAACAGCTGCAAATGACAATATCCCATTCTATTGCATGCATGACAGCAAAATAACAAGTGATGCAAGATCGTTTATGAATCTGCAAGAAATGAAAACTAGTTAAAACTTTGGAAGGGGAAAAATGTCCTGCCATTCTGCATAGGATTCTAGGTGGAGAAATTATTTGTTAAGCAATAGAGCAAGATAGCGTTGCAAGACTGTCAGGAAACCCTTTACATTAGATATTAATCATGCTATAAATTATAACAAATAATTCAAGCAAGGTAGGAAGATTTTCAGAAACTTCTGATAACTTGGTAAATCTAAATAGATATTCCAAGGGAAATGCAGCATGATCTGGAGACACTATGAAAGAGGACATAAGGGGACAACCTGTACAACTGTGGTTACCCTTAAGTGTGGCAGCCTTGACAGCAAACAACACACATTAATGCTGTGTGTGTGGATGGCTGTTGAAAAAACTATGTGATACATCATTCCAGAAAATCTTCTGAAAAATATAAGGAGTTCTACAGAATGGGGCAGCAGGTTACCACAGGGTTTACATCAGAGTGCCTGTAAATCAGATCAAATAAAATCCTCTGTGGATCCCAAACCCCAGTGCCTAATGCAGTCTGTGAACGTTCCAAGACCCCATCCTAAAGACAAATACCACAGCTCCGGTCAAGTCTTTAAGAAGATTTGTGTCCAAGTGCCCTTTGTGTCCATGTGTAGGCAGAAATAACTAGGCAGAGAATGTATCTCAATGTTTCCTGTTGGCTGCAGGTTCAATGACAACGGTTGGAATCCTTTTTCTTACATTAAGACAAAAGGTTTCCTGCTTTTGCAAGTGATTTATTTCTTTTTTTTTTTTGTGGGGTGCAGTACCATTTACCTGACATTGCGAGGGAATTGGTAGAGTATTAAAGCGGTTAAAAATGACAAAATTCTGCATGCTAGTTGCCAGTTATGTTCCTTGTCCTTGAAAGTGCCAGAGGGGAGCAGAACCGTGGTAGCATATAAAACCACACGAATTTGCAGAGATGCAGATATGTTAATTGGGAAGAGATGCGTGCAGACTTTACAAAAAAAAATGGCATTTGCTTTTTAATCTCCCCTTCTTGTCTTGCAGAAAGAGATGACAACCAGGATGTGTCACTAAAAAGTTACCTGCTGAAGAAAAGCAAAATCCAGTTTCATTCTTACTGCGGAGTTCAAGAACATGATAGCCCTCATGGACTGAGCCTGCTTATTAATCTATGGAAGCAGGAAAGCTGGGAACCACAGTTACTTTCACAAATGCTTCCCACTGCTGTCGGTGTTCTTAACCCTGAATATGCTGCTAAGAACCTCTTCTGAGCGACGTGAATTATTGAGAAAAAGAAGAATCCACTTCATATTAGTTCTAGCTCCTTCATTAGGAAGAAGAACCTCTTCAGCCATGAACAATGACAGACTGTGCTCCTGCTGCTGAAGCTTTACTGAAATTCAGATCCATGGGCTGACCTCCACATTAGTTGTTCTGAAACGAAGCCGTATTGTTAGCTGCAATGTTGTTTCCTTTTTCTTTTGTTTCTTGGTATGTCCTTTGTTTGCTAAGTGCAGAAGAATATTAAGACGGTCTGGAATCACAGAAGACTTTTATCCTTTAATGCCTCCCACCCCTCACCAGGCCACCCAAGGCTTGGCCACCGTTCCCAAATGCCAGTGAGCCTTGTGTTTCCAGGAACATAGCCATGTCCTTCAGCTGATCAGGCAGTTTGTGCTTCATTGTGACTTATAATTGGGTGACAATGGGACAGTTTCTGATCTCAATTACATGACTAGGAATCCAGATATAGCTCTGCAGTGTTGAAGTCTTTTCTTTGAATTCTGACAGCAAATCTGCTCAGTATCTCTACTTTACATAAAAAAGAAGCTATAGTCATCATTTTCCAGACGTACCCTTTGAAATACACCAGTATTTCATGTACTTTGATATCCTCCTGTCCTCTTTGGAAAAGGATCCCTCTCATTCATCTTAAAGTTTCATCTTTTCAAGGAAAAAGAAATTCAATTTTAGTAACTGGGAGCAAGATACAGTAAACATGAGTAGTATAAAGGAGGGACTAAGTGAAGGTCTCTGTTCCATCTAAACAGTGTCCAGCAGCAGTGTGGCTTGCTTTCCATACTGGACTAACACAAATTTTTTTTCCAGTACTCAGTCCAACTTAACTAATACATGTATGGACCGCCTGGAAGGATCTGTTACAGTAAATGAAGTCTTCTATGCCAAATATGCCCTCACAAGATGCTTTCTTCTTTGAAAAAAAATAAATAAAGCAATACTTAACAGAGAGATTGCAAAAGACATACAGGTGAATAAATGGGAATCAAGTGGAACACACCTATATATTCTGTGCCTTCTAATGAATTTTGCACACTTGTGTTATTGTGAAAAATTACTCCTTCCTGAGTAAGTGCTGAATGCTGTTGCTGCCTTCCCCTTGTGAATTAGATGTGTTTACATCCTCTGAGACAGTATCAGAAGCGAATCTCTTAGAGTATCCAGTGACTGGAACATTTGAAATGGAGGGGTAGCAGACACTAAAGAATAACAGCAAACCTTTTCTAGCTCATATTGTGGTACATTCTGATTTGCTTGCCTGCTTGCTTGAAATGGGACTTGTAAATGTTAGTGATCACGTCCTTGCTGGGACAAAGGGCTTTTGTCTGTGAATATTCAGTGTAGCTATGGTGGAGGCTTTTCTGCATCTTTAGAATTATGCAAGCAGCATTATGCTTTGCTTTCAAGGGGATGGACTGAAGTGTTCCTACCTCCTTTGGTGGTCTTTGCAATCAGGTTAATTCTTTGGAGACTGGAATATGCACACAGATCATTTCTGGCCTGCTGGCACTTTTGCAGGATATGACTAGCTTGTGGAATTCATTGTCGCAGCTGCTGCTGAGCTTAGTTGCCTCATTTTAAAGAAAATGAGAAATGCTACATCTTTGGAAGAAGGTAGGTGGTACGTGTGGATGACAACTGCCTGGAATTACGACCTCAATTACATATGAAAGGTTTTCTTGTACTCCTCCGAAGTGCCTGGACTGTTGCACTGTTGCAGATAGAGCTGTAGCTGATACAGCTCTTGAATTTCACTGTGGTCGGTTGCCATCTGCTGTTCTTATGGCTGGGCAGTACTGTAGTGCTCTGTTTTAAAGATTAACATGAAGATGCAAATGTGTGGAATTTTGTACATAAAGATCCAAGACACTACATAAATTGAAAAACATGGTATTTTATGCATAAAATAATTTATTTTCATTTTATTACACTACTTACCATATGCTGTTTTGAGTCTATTCACTGCAGCTCAGCCTGAAGATGAAGCAGAATTTGTTCCCAGTTACTTTGAATTACATTTTAATAACCATTTTGTGAATGCTTAATTTTTTGAATGCAAAACTTACCTGTTGGAAGATTTTCCTTTTTCTAAAACTGTTTTTCAGAAACTCTTGTGTTTCCTTTTCTACTACAGCATACTGTATGAGGCAAAGGAGGGAAATGTAGAGCTGAACCCTAGAGGATTTGTGTTTGACTAAAACAGGCCAAAATTCCTGTAATGGGAAAAGCCTATTACAACCTAGAAGCTGAACTAGCCACAAAGAAGTGCAAAAAATACTTGTTTTGGTTGTTTATTCTGCTGAAGAGAACATGGAATTTGCTAGGTGATGAAATAAACTTCCTCCAAATGGCAGGGTTTGGCCTTTTACAATGAGAGTTGTGGAACACTGGAACTGGTTGCCCAGAGAGGTGGTGGAAGCCCCATCCCTGGAAACATTCAAGGCCAGGCTGGATGGGGCTCTGAGCAACCTGATCTAGTCGGGGATGTCCTTGCTTCTTGCAGGGGGGCTGAACTAGAAGACCTTTGAAGGTCCCTTCCAACCGTAACCATTCTATGATTCTGTGATCTCCTAACTGGTACTCTGGCTTCCAGTGCAGAGGTATTCAGCCACGGCCTGGCCGTCTCATGCCATGGGCCATTTCTCCTTTTTCTATACCTGGTATTTGATATCGCAATAAGAATAATGTCTGGAACGTGGGATCACTACATAGAAATATTGTATTACCTCTTCACATGGAGGAGAGAGGGGCAGCATCCTGTTGGATGTCGTGCTTAAGGATTCCGTCTTCATCCGTAATTTGCTCAGAGCCACATCTGGACAGAATCATGCTTTGGTTGTTAATTGCAGGCCCTGATTTTTGTGATTCCTCAGGATATGTAATGAGAACTGAATTTAAACGTGATTGTATGCAGAGGCACCCATTTCACCTACTGAAAAGAACTTTCTACCTGACCTTAATTATGTATGTTCCTAATCATTCCAGCATTTCATATGGTTCTGGGATTTAGGGGATGGGAAAGAGTGGTTGTTTGTGTTTATTGGATTTTTTTTTTTAATCGCCTTTCTAATCTTTCAATCAGAGCTTGTTTTTCTTACCTAAAAACATATTTTTTTTTTAGTCTGGTACTTAAGAGATGCCATTGGTGTTGAGCTTTGACACACTATAAGAGGGATAACTCTGGCTAATTGAGACCACAGTCAGCTTTACTTCAGAGTGTGAAAGGTTCCTGTGATACCAAAATTGCCTTCAGTGATTAAAGACATAATAGATTTCATTGATTGTCTCTGTAATAAGGGACGAACTTCACTTTATGTGAACATAGACTAGTGTCACTGTAGTGACAAATGTAACACGAAACAAATCTTAATGTAACCTCCCTTAGGTTTAATGAAGGATGGAGCCCCAGAGTCTCTGAAAGGGGAGGTTTTTTATGGATACACAGCAGTGAAACTGATTCTTTCCATCAGATTTCAGAGAAGTTCAGTACTTAGAAAAGCTTGAATTTTATCCTAGAACTCAAGCTCTAAGCAGCAAAACACCAGACAAGGTATTTAATTCTCCCAACCAATGAATTCATGACGAACAAGGCAGAGAGAGAGGAGGAAAATATTTAATGTGTAACTATGGTTAGACATACAGAAACCTAAGGGGTAAACATTGTCCCCGTGATCATGTGCAAGAAAATTCCTGGAGCTCCTTGGAAAGGAGAAAAGAGAGTGCTACCCTTTGTAGTCAGGGAGCCGCTATTTCCAAGTCTCTGTTAACAATAGACTAAAAGGGTCTTTTAGCACCTTTGTACTTCGGGTTGTATAAATTACACATCCTGGAGTCCTCTCACAAAAAGCCATTCTTTCTTATTGCTTTTTACCTTTTCTGTGCATTTTTCATGTTTCTCACCTTTTCCAGTCTCAGAGATGGCCTTCTGACATTTCTCTTTGCTTCCCCAAGAACAATGTTGTCACAAAAAGTAGCATCTCACTTCTCTCTGTGCCTCTAGAAGGGATACTTCTCACCTACACCCACTGAAGAGAGACCACCAAGGGCTGGTTTTCCATTATCCATTCAGAAGAGCAGAACCAGAGAGCAGGAGGTACCTGCATGCACTGCAGTATCGGATGCACTATGTATAAAACAGGAATATGCTTGCTATTATACAACCTGCTTTAAGTACTCTAGAAAGGGGATAACACTGAGCGACCCATTATAGAGAAGTGGTCAGTGTTCAGACGTTTTTTCCTATATACTGAAAGAAATTAAAGACATTTTTAATAATTATGGAGATTATTCCAAGGGCAAAACAAGCCAAATCAGTAATAACAACCTCGTAATGGTATACATCTAAATCTCAAATGATCAAACTTGATTTTTCATTTATTTTATCCTAGATATAGAGGCAATGTTTTTCAATTTAGTCAAATAAGTTGGAGCTGTTAAAATAGTTGTCTGTTTTCAGGTTTAATAAGTTTTCCCATTTTAAAGACAGATATAATATAATAAGGAGTTATAATAATATTCTCCCAGGGAAAAAAAAAATATATTACTTGTCCAGTCTAATACATACGTGCACATGTGTGTGCGTGCACACACACACACACACACACATATATATATGTATATCTGTTTGGGTAGGCATATGGATGTGGAAGTATCAGTGTGTGCATATTTAGACTCCCTGCTCTTTCGCACAGAATATGTATTTTTTTATTTTGCTAATGTTTAAGGGGGATGCTTCTTTCTAAGAAATAAGTGGTTGATTCCTTTTCCTTCTCCATGTATCGGCACTGTTTGGTATATATATATTTTTTTTTTTTCATGAGTTCTGATGTGTCTTAGGCTCTTTTAGTTCTGTTTGTTATTAAGTGGTGGTCCAACTGTATGAGAAGAGAGACTGACGCTAACTGCTGTAGTCATTGAAAGAAAAGGAAAGATTACTTTTCAAATCAGTCTTAGTGAATGAAGCAGTGAAATCCAAATCTGAATAAAATAAACCTAACCTTGCAGAAGTGTTGTGAAGTTGCTTTGGATCTAACTGTTCAGCAAGAAAAATGCATGTGGTTTTCATACTGTGGGGTAGAATTTCCTGGCAGGCTCACAGGACTTAGAGGTGAGTGCAATTCATCATTGCCAATGTACCAGCTTCCTCACAGCTCTCCTGGCATTGATGCAACACCAAGAAAAATCAACCAAATATAATGCTGATGAAAACTGGCCAGCCTCTCACTAACGCCAGTGGGATCAGATTAGCTATGCAGGTAGCCTTTCTTTAGCTAAGCTGGCCCACTAGTTCTTGCCTGACAGTTCTTCGATCTTGGATAATTGATGGGTTTCATCATGTTCTTCAGCTGATTCCTGACGGAACTCTCCAAGCCAGGAGGGACGTGTAAGTAGCACCAACCCAGTTCAAGGCAAAGTTTCATCTCCTAAAAACAGAACTAAAGAACCTTGGTTAGAATTTGTCTGCCACAGAAGGAAATGGAGGTCTAATAGGATAAAAGAAACTACCTCCAGCTTGTGGACTTACAGCTCATGGGACCGTTCTCTTTGTCCCTTGAGCTTATTCCTAAAACATACATATATATATAAATATATACACACTATTAATATACTGAATACGAGTCAGTTACAGAGCTTGAGGGGAGCAGGAGCATAGGGATTAAGAATGGCTACTGCCTGTGTAGAGACAGCACCAAGGAGAAGAAGTTAGTGGACTTTGGCTGTCTGGTGGTGGGGAGAAGCTGAAGATTAGAGATGCTGGAACTAATGGAATAACTGGAAAACAACTGCTGAGGGAAGCTGAGGAATTTGGCAGAGCTGAAAGAAGTCCAATGGCAAGGGTAGCAGGAAGGTTCTCAGGGTAGTAGTATGTGCATATCTGTACACCAGAGGGCTCTGCCACCAGTCAGAGGGCCCTCAATAGGCTGGAGAAAAAGGCCAAGAGGAACCTCAAATAAAGGGAAATGCAAAGTCCTGTGCTTGGGGAGGAACAGCCTCAGGCATCAGTATATGCAGGAAAGCAGCTGGGCGGGGAGGGACCTGGGCGTCCTGGTGGACACCAAGCTGACCATGATGCAGCAATCTGCCCTCATGGCAAACAAGGCCGACAGACTCCTAGGAGGAGTGTTACAAGCATGTCAAGGGCTGATCCTTCTCCTGTGCGCAGTCCTGGTGAGGGACACCTGTAGTGCTGGTTCCAGCCCTGTGCTCACCAGTACAAAAGACATTACAGACTGGAGCAAGTGCAGAAAAGAGCCATGAAGATGATGAATGGACTGAAGCACCTTTCACACGAGGAGAGGCTGAAAGAGACTGGACTGTTTAGCCTGGAGAAGGCCCATGGGGGATGTTATCTATACGTACAGATATTTGATGAGGTAAGTGAAGAAGGCAGGCAGACTCTTCTCAGTGGTATCCACTGACAGAAGTAATGGACACAAACTGAAGTACAGGAAACTCCTATAAAATGTGAAGAAAACCTTTTCCTCTGTGAGGATAACATGGTGACACTGGAACAGGTTGCCTAGGAAGGCCATGGGGTCTCCATCCTTGGAGACAGTGAGGAACCCAACTGGACACAACCCTGAGCAACCTGTTCAAAGTGACTCTGCTCTGATCATGGCATTGGACTAGTGACCTTCAGCAGTGGCTCCGATCCAGTGGTGTGGTGAGCCTACCATTACAGCAGTGACAAGTCTTTTTAGTCTGCCAGTGTCCATTTCCTTGTCTAGGCCAGAAGAGACCTATGCTGTCAGGGGAAAGAGCTGCAGTAAACTCTTCCCTCTCCAGCTTTGCTGTGTGCCTCCCTCTTTTTCCCCAGCCTGGCTCCATAAAGCAATGAAAGCTGAACAGCAAGTAGAAGGCACCTCCTGGGTCAGCCAAGGAGTGAAGCAGCAGGGCAGAAGTGAGACTGGCTACTACATTCCACACACCCTGAGACACTGGAGAAGGTGTCTCCAAGTGTCACCAAGTATCGTTGCCGCTGAAATGTGAATGATGATTGCCTGCGGCTGCACAATATGATGGCAAAGCAGGATTCAGTCCTTTTCTATTCCATACTGCTCTTCACAGTCCTCAGAGCCAGCATAAAATAAAAAACAGGCAAACCCAGCAGTCAATACGGTGAGAAATAAACAGGTCTGTCTGATAAAAAAAAAAAAAATTGTTCTGATGTACAGCAGATAGACCTCGTGAGCCCTTGGATTGTATTTAATATGCCACAGCAATTAGAGCAATTCAAGTAAATTGACATCTGAAGATGTCACCCGCGTGCTGCATGCATTTTGGTTAAGCGGAGCAATTCTGGCACCATTAGCAGCAGAGTAAAAGCCACACATTACCTGCACCCACAAAAGCCATACTTTAGGTAACTAACCATTCACTAATAAATAAGGCACAAGGGGGAGCAGTAGTTAGGAGGGGAGGTGGCGTCTCGTTGCATAAACAGTAAATCAAGCCCCTCTCCTGATGTAAGGCAAATTATATCACGTTCTGTCAGTCAAACAGAAAAAAAACCACACCACCACCACCACTAAACCAAAACCAGGCAGTTCTAAAATCTGAGATATATATTTTATCAGCAGGAGTTGTGTCATGGAGTCCTAGAACACTGCAAAATCTTGCCAGGCTAGTCAGCTCTGCAAAGCAGGACAGGTTTATTTAAAGTGTTATATTTAGTCCAGTGTTAAGCACCTGTCATGTTACTTCTGCATTGAAATGGGCAACTTCTTTCAGCCGGCAGTACTTGTCGGTGTCATTGCTGTTCATAGCAAGAGGCTTGCTTCTAAGAGGTGGTATCGCTCTCACCAAGTGAGAGCAGCAGTTTGATGAACACGTCCACCTTCATGTGAATCGAGCAACAAAACAGCAAAGTGGCTGGTAACCCACTGAACGTACCTGCATCCTTTCTTGCTGATAGCCTCTGGCTCGGTGGTGCTGTCATTTTAGACACATTGTCAAACAATTTGTTTTCTACCCAGTGGCACCCGTCTTTGTAAGGGAAAAGAGAGTCAACAGATACGGTGATAGCAGCAGAATTTAGGCCTAGGTTTGGAAGACCTCCTTTGTGCTGGCATGCTGCACTGGAGTTCATTTCACTCAAAGTTCCTGAGCCTTTCAGGCTCTCCAGGGCTCAAGCTGTGAAAATCATCAGATGTTTCCACAAATTGTTCTGTTCTACTTGCAATAGACAAGTAAACTAAATGCACGTGCACTTTATACTATGTTAACCGGAAAAAGAAAAACAAACCACCACCTGTTTTTGCTTTCTTAGGAGACTTTCTCTTAGCAAACTGTCAGAGGAATATACTAGCAGTGCAGTCTTGTAACTCTCACACTTACCAGTAGTTTCAGTGACATACACATGTAAGAACTGCACAGTTAAGGCCAAGAATCAAGTCACCTGCGCTTCCAGTTGCCATCATAATAACCATATTAATACTATGCTCAATTAACCTGCCTACTTGCTTGCTTAATTTTTAGGTAGCTATGACATGATCAAGTGTGAGGAGAGAAATGGTCTATACGAGTTGACAAACTCTTCAGAGATAAAAAACCAAAATCCTAATCATCTAATACATCACATTTATCCCTCTCAACCTGAATGGTATACAATAAATTTATGAGCTGCTGCATGTAGCCTGAGAAGAAGAGTTTGTTTCCTTAGTAAGCAGGTTTCACTAACAGGACATCCTTCATTTTGTGTTCCTGTGCTAGATTTACCTAGCAGAAAAAGAAATCAATATAAGAAAAGAAAATTACACGAACACAGCATTGTTTTGGTTTAGTGGTGGTGTCCAGAACCCATCACCCACCCAGCCTGCTGGTGATGTGCTTCTAGGCTGATCATTCGTGACAGTGAAGTCGCACATGTTTCTAACTCTGAGTTACTTGAACATGACTTACGGTTAGGAAAACGGGAGGAAGGTTAGGGTAAGGAAGGGGCTGAGTTGGCTCAAAAGAATCAGCTTGTTAAGTGGCACTTACGTGTCACCAGTGCATGATCCTGAGCTTTGTTATGTGTGGCTGACCATCAAATGTCTGATCCAAATAACACATGGAAAATTGAATTTTGCTGAGAGATGAATACCTGAATGCCTGTCAGGGTTCCCACTTCAAACAACCTGAATGCTCCTGCAGATGAGCAGAAACTGTGGCAAAGCTGCTACCTTAGTCGGACACAGCATTTTGTTGCTATTAGCTAACATTTCACAAGTTGATTTTGTTGGATGGACCTACATGAGTCATTCTTTATGCCAGCCCATTGGAAAAAACAATTCCAAAATACAAAGCACAGCAGAGAAGAAATGTATCTTAGCAAAAGAAAAAAAAAAACAACCAAAAAACAACAAAACAACCTGATAGGTTTACTCTGCAGGCCTGGAGAGTGATGTGGAAGGTCAGCCTGTGGTGCTGTTTTTGACGCTGTCACTTCAGGTGCTGGGAAACACAACGTCTTCAGTTTGTTACCTCTGATTTGCGGGCTCTTGCATTTCCACAAGTTGTCATGATGCAAAGTGGTCTCTGGAAAGTGATCAAACTACAGGAACAAGAACATAACAAAACACAAAACCCGCACCTGAGTTCAAACAAAGGTCTGAAAGTTTGACGTCTATAAAGTACGTGGTATTAAAAGCCTTACCGCAGCAGCTCTCTCACTAACAGACTGCAATAACAAATGAGACTAAACTTTATTGGCATTTCCTGGTCTTAGTAGGTGGCTTTGCAGGATTCAAAGTGAACCTGATGCATTCATTCAAAACACGTAGTTTTCCTGACAGTTTGGCTGTTCCCTGAGGGTCTGTGGCCCAAGCAGAGGCTCATTGTTAGATCCAGCTAGGATTTGCTGTGTGCCACCTTCAGGAGGATGAAAAAGGCTTCTGCTTTGCTCAAAAGGAATGAGAGAGGTACAGAGCAGAGCAACCAGCAGCACGAGTGGGTAAAGGAGAAAGCTTTTTGTTTGAACCAATAAAAGATTAAAGACCATAAAGAAAGCTGAGTATGGTATTTAACTTTTCTGAGTGAAACAGATGGAAACTGTCATGGGTTACTTTTTTTTTCAAGAGGAAACTCTGAAATAGTATTTTTTCTATTTTTCTAATTCCTGTGTGAATGTACAAATTTCAACTGTTGCCCATGTCCTTTTATATTTGAATTAAATTAAATCAGAATGTCTCTTCTGTAGCTGTTTTGACTGTCCAGACATCAAGCACCTCAGGTTGGGTTTTCTTGAGAGTTTTTTGTTTTTTGGTTTTTAAGTGTCTGTGCTGCACTGCCTCTGGCCTTCTGCTCTGAGCCTAGGGTGATGTGAAAAAAATGAGGAAATGTCCAAACTCTTTTATTGTGTTCTTTCTGTAGGCTAAATTCATCAAGCCTTTTTCTTGGCTGCCAAACCCAGGTTCATACAAGTAAATTCTTAAAATCCTGCTCAGAATAAAACTATGGCAAGGAATCAGCATGCTAGAAATGGCACTGGAGCTGCCAGTGCTTAAGGTTGCTGTGTAGTCACGATATAGCTTTTTACTTTGAAGATGGAAAAAGCTGTATTTTCCTTCAAAGTGAAACACAATATACTGTGTGTGCAGATTTTAACTAAAAATCTAATTCTGTGGTTGATGGACAGAATGAAATACACTTAAGAGTTTTTCGAGCAGAAATTAGTTCATAGGTTAGTGTGAAGTTCCTCACATTATATTCTGTTCGGTTTTTTGAGGTTTGGTTGGGGTTCTTTTTACATGTCTTTGGCTTCAGTTTTGTTTCTTTTTTTTTTCTTTTTTGTTAGTATCTCCCCTGGTACTTGTTTTGGGAAAAATCAAGTAAGGAAATCGTAGAAAATTACAACATTTGGCCCAAGAACATCCTCCACAGGTAGGAGGTACTATCAGCTCTTGTGAACACTCAACTGGTCCCCTTCTGGAGCACTCAATGAAGCAGAAGAGAAGAAGAGATAATCCTAAGCAGAAAATATATTTATGTGTGGAAAGTAATGCATTTTGAAAGGCCATGAGAGGAAATTAACAAGATGGAGCTCATTAACTTTGGTGCTGTAGCCACACTTATTCATTAAGGTGGCAGGCAGTATAATGATTTATTGAAAAATGAAATTTGAAGAGAATCTATGATTTATGGTAAAAGGAGACAAGCAAGTAGTAAGACAATTAGGTTGTTGTAGATCAATTCCAAGACAGCTAAGAACTAGTATCCTGATATTTTATGTGTAATACAGATGTACGCATATCTCTTCATTTTCTCTGTATGCAAGGTGAGAGAAAATGGAGATTAATGTAGAGTGAAAATTAGGAAGGCAAAAGCCCAGCTTGAACTCAACCTGGCCACTGTTGTGAAGGTTAATAAGAAACGCTTTTACAAATACATTAACAGCAAAAAGAGAGCCAAGGAGAATCTCCACCCTTTACTGGATGTGGGGAGGAACATTGTCACCAAGGATGAGGAAAAGGCTGAGGTGCTTAATGCCTTCTTTTCCTCAGTCTTTAATAGCCAGAGCAATTATCCCCAGGATTGTCAGCCCCCTGACCTGGAAGATGGGGATGAAGAGCAGACTGAAACCACAATCCAGGAGGAAGCAGTTATCAAAGTGCTACGCCACCTGGACACGTACAAGTCTGTGGGGCTGGATGGGATCCACCCGAGGGTACTGTGGGAGCTGGCGGAGGAGCTTGCCAAGCCACTTTCCATCATTTACCAGCAATCCTGTTTAACAAGGGAGGTCCCAGATGACTAGAGGCTTGCCAATGTGATGCCCATCTACAAGAAGGGCCGGAAGGAGGATCTGTGGAACTACAGGCCTGTCAGCCTGACCTTGGTACTGGGGAAGATTATGGAGCGGTTCATCTTGAGTGCACTCACCTGGCATGTGCAGAACAACCAGAGGATGAGGCCAAGCCAGCATGAACTCTTGAAGGACAGGTCCTGCTTGATCAACCTGATCTCCTTCTATGACCAGGTGACCCATCTAGTGCGTGACAAGAAGGCTGTGAATGTTATCTACCTGGACTTTAGCAAAGCCTTTGATACCATCTCCCACAGCATTCTCCTAGAGAAGCTGGCAGCTCGTGGCTTGGACTGGTGTACCCTGTGATGGATTAAAAACTGGCTGGATGGCTGAGCCCAGAGAGTTGTTGTGAACAGAGTTTGGTGACCGGTCACAAGTGGTGTTCCCCAGGGCCAGTCCTGTTTAACATTTTCATCGATGATCTGGATGAGGGGATTGAGTGCTCCCTCATTAAGCTTGCAGATGACACCAAAGTGGGTGGGGGTGTTGATCTGCTTGAGGGTAGGAAGGTGCTGCAGAGGGATCTGGACAGGCTGGATCGATGGGCCACAGTGAACTGTGTGAGGTTCAACAAAGCCAAGTGCCATGTCCTGCACTTGGGTCACAACAACCCCATGCAACCCTACAGGCTTGGAGAAAAGTCGCTGGAAAGCTGCCCGATGGAAAGGGACCTGGGGGTACACCCTGCTGAACATGAGCCAGCAGTGTGCCCAGGTGGCCAACAGCATCCTAGCTTACGTCAGAAACAACGTGGCCAGCAGAAGTAGGGAAGTGATTGTGCCTCTGTAGTCAGCACTGGTGAGGCCGCACCTCGAATGCTGTGTTCAGTTTTGGGCCCTTCAGTACCAGAAGGACGTTGAGTTGCTGGAGCGCATCCAGAGAAGGGCAACAAAGCTGATGAGAGGTCTGGAGAACAAGTCTTATGAGGAACAGTCAAGGGAACTAAGATCGTTTAGTCTGGAGAAGAGGAGGCTGAGGGGAGACCTCATTGCTCTCTACAACTACCTGAAAGGAGGCTGTAGGGAGGCAGGTGTTGGTCTCTTCTCCCAAGTAACTAGTGATAGGACGAGAGGAAATGACCTCAAGTTGTGGCAGAGGAGCTTTAGACTGGATATTAGGAAACACTTTGTTACTGAAAGAGTGGTCAGGCACTGGAACAGGCTACCCAAGGAAGTGGTGGAGTCACCATCCCGGGAGGTGTTCAAAAAACATGTAGACGTGGCACACTGGGACATGGTTTAATAGGCATGGTGGTGTTAGGTTGACAGTTGGACTTGATAATCTTGGATATCCTTTCTAACCTTGAAGATTCTATAAAATACCTGCATAACCAATCTGGATAATTTCAATGTCCTGTTAAAGTTGGAAGGTGGTTTAGGCCATGTAAATAAACAAATGTCAGTTTTGAAAATAATTTTGGACATCTCTAACCAAGGGAAAATTTAAATCTATTGTTGTGCTACCTCAAGCAGAGACCTAAATCACTTGTCTGCTCCTTTTGATATCAGTACCTTCTGCAAGAATATGAAAGGTACCTCAGAATCCAGTCTGTGACTACTATGCTGTCATTTATTTTTTGCCCAGCACTCTGACTTGGCTGGCCTCTACACTTCAACACCATTACTGTGTAATAATTGATACACACTACAGTAAGAAGTACAATCATGTTACTTCAGCTTCAGTTGCAGTAGATCAGATGCATGGCAATATTGCCCATGTGTGCTCTCCAGCAAGTCAGTCATTTAAGCAGCAGTGAAGATGTTTATACAGATATTTCACCATGCATTTGCAAGAGATGGTGCACTCCCGGCAGCATCACTTGGTGTCCATGAGGAGGAACACAGAGGGTACTGGCCCAGGGGCTGGACAGGCACTAGCTGTCTCTTCAGAATGTCTAAGCCCTTGTTAAGGAGCAACTCCTCCCTACAGCAGATGGGGCAGCTGCCTCTGTGGCAGAGAGTCTCTCACACTTCCTCCTGGTGCTGCTGCAGGGCTCAGGCTCTGCTGGCTTGCCTGCTTCATTGGAAACAGCTCAGAGCCCATCCACTGTTGTTAGGACACAGAACCTGTTTTGTAGATGAAGATGTACGGGTGGAGCAGAAGTGGCCCTCCTGCTGCAGGAAGTCACCAGCTCCCAGCCTTCACCATCAAGGGAGTCTCCATTACCCAGCTTGATAAGCATAGACTCTGCCTGCCCCTCCTTTGGGACAACTGGATGTTCAGGCTTTTGTTTGGACATGACCCTGTTAAGTTCTTTCTTGGTAGATCTGAGACTGTGCATCTTGTTGACCTTCTCTTGTTGCTCCTTTACTTTGCAGTAGAGATCTTCCAATGGCACACATCGCCCTGTAAACAAAGGCACTGTCACCCCCACCCCGGCCTCAGTGAGGCACCAGCCCTCTGCACGGCGTTCAGCCCCACGCCTGGAGACCTGCATCCTCCTAAAGGAGTCCCACCTAGGTCAAGATCAGGAGCAACTGCTCCAGCGGGTGCTCAGGACTGTAACCAGCCGTGCGTCACCACCATCGTGAAGCACATATGCACAGCTCTCAGCATGGTTCCTGCGTCCTTCCGCACAAATGGTTGTGCTGGGCGTCTGGGCTGCCTCTGTTAGCTGCAGTCATTGGACTGAAGTGTTGAAAGAGCGTCACACTGGTTCCAAGGCAACTTGCAGTGGTATAAAGAGGAAGAACAGTTTGAAGCTAGTGGCTTTGGTTTAAACAGTGACAAGTGTTTTTTTTTTCTTCTTCTTCTTCTGTTTTTTTCCCCCTCCTCCTCTATGTTCACTATCACCTTCTTTTTCTTCCATTCAGGTTTCATGCTCCCCACAGCAGCAATACAAGGAGAATAAGGAGTATGCCTCCAGTTTGGTGATACATCATTATTGTACCCTGGGGTACAAGGTTGTGGATGATCACCCAGAGTTCCTTGATACTTCTTCACTTCAGGCCCCTCCCTCCAATATCTTCCAAAATGTTCATTTAAATGTTTAGTTTTTTCCATAGCCTCCATTTTACCATGCGTCCAGTTCTTCTAGCTCAACCTGTCAGCTCAAAATCACATTTGCTCTTGTTTTGCAGCACAAATTTCCTGGTACATCTTAAGGTTGCTTTATATCTCAGTTCGTTAACTGGTCAATCAAGCACTTCTAGGCTGCTTTGAACATGAACCCTAATTTTTAGTTCCATCACGCTGCGCTTGATCATGGGGCTCCCATTCAGTTTAACTTTAATTCCTTGTGGACAGGTCTGTGCGCTACCTGCCATGACTGCATAGGGAACTGCCACGTGCATGTCTCCTCTCTGTTATTCCTCTCACATGTCATGAGGGATTTATCACTTGAATACAGTCTGCCTCAGACAGAGGTTGAACCTTTCTTTGTCTCTGGAGAGATTGTCTCTGATGTTAGAAAAGACATGTCATGTTTTACACCAAAAAGGGTTCAAGTGCTCATGTCCAAATGTAAGTTTGAAAAAGTAGTGACTGTTAAAAGCAAAACTGAAAGTCTGTAGGAGGGGCCATGGCTGTAAGATCACAGCCCGTTTTACTCAGCCAAAATCCATTTTACTGAACAGCTGAAAGCTACAGACTGGATCGCTGTGTGGCACACCACACTTATGTGATTAACATAGCAACAATAAGTCAGCTTATCAATGTTGATTAAATAAGTATTTACAAACTATGGGCTTCTATTCTCCTGATATAGTTACACTGTTCTCAGCCTTCCGTTTTTCTTCATATTTTTGTTCTGCAGCCCTCTCTCCTCTAGCAAGTATTTTTTCATTCACCTTTTAAAAACCTGGCTTTTCTTTCTGCAGTCAGCAGAGGGAGCTATGTCACTTACCTATGTAAGACCTTAGCCGTTTGTGCTTTGAATCTTATTTTTTCGCCCTTTTTCCGTTTCACGTAGGCTAGAATGATTCCCAGGACTTAAAATCTCTTTAAAAGACTCTGGCACAGTGGCAGTCAGACAGGTAGTTTCACAAACTGTTGCAGATCAAGAATAGGATACATTTCCTAGGTTCTTCATTTAAAATGAACCATGCCAAATATTACTAGAAGTCCATATTCTGCATTATCTAAACAAAGAGCATTGTATTTTGAAGCTATCACATCTTTACAGAGTTTAGAAAAAAAAAAACCTTGTAATCAGAAACATGAGTCTGAAACTGTTTTAGCTTAGAGTCAAGTAAAAATAATAGGGGAGAACTGAAAGTTGAGTTGAATCTTATGCTTCGAGATTGAGTCGCGGGGTGTGTGTTGCAACAAGACTCTTCAAAGGAGACAGCTGCTTTTTTTTTTTTTTTTTTAAATAGGAGCTATTACAAACAACAGTGTCAAATTGACCTCCTTCCCTGAGCAACACACAGCAGGGTTTAACAGTGAGGAGTCACATGGGAAAGGAGCTGCTCAGTCCTTCTGCACCCCTAGGGCCCTCTGCAGCCTTTGTAAGAATAAAGAATAACCTTATTATCCTAACCTCAACCATCTGTCATGATGATGTCCTCACAGTGCCTCACCTTTGAAGGTGTATCCGCCCCCCCCTTAAAAGCAAGGGACAAATCCAGAAAAGTTTCAAGGTAGGTTGACAAGGATCAATGGAAGAATGGAACTGCTTCCAGAATCGCAACCAAAAAGTGGGTTGGAAAAGATCCATGTTGGAGGGAGGGGGGAGTCTGTTATAAATGTTGGGTGCCAGGGATAAAACAGGTAGCAATTGACTACTCATTCTGGTAAGGAAGGCAAGGAGCATCAAATGAAACCCGTAGGAGCTAGGTTCAAAGTACGTAACAGATGTTGTCCTTGCCATGGGTGGTGAGCAGGCTAGATGAGCCTTTTCACGCTGCTCAGCTGTAGCTTGAGCTCAGAACTTACCAAACCTCCTCTGCAGAGGCCTGGAGGGTTCCCTAGGGATGACTCCCATGCTCCTGCTCTGTCTTCACAGCTCCCCAGCCACCTGGCTCCTGGTCTCTGCTGGAGATAGAGCACTGGGACAGATGGACCCATGAAGTGAACTCACCCTGACATTTGTTCTCAGCAGTGAGCTGCAGGCCACGCTGCTTGTTCTGGATGAGGGGGATCTGGTCATTACTGCCCATAGCGCCCAGGAAGCCTCTCAGTAGGTCGGTGGGCAGTTCTGCTTCAGCCAGGGCAGAATGGCTGTCGGGACAGCAGCCTAGACACAGGACAAATACACACCTACAGCTGGGGCACCTCGCCTGGAGAACCAAACAGCCCTTCCCTTTTCCTTTCCCTTTCCTCCCCTTCTCCCTCGCCTTTTCCCTTTCCTTTTCCTTTCCCGCCACTTTTCCCTTCCCTTCTCTTTTCCCTTCTCTTTTCCCTTCTCTTTTCCTTTCCCTTCCCTTTTCCCTCTGATATCCATGACTGAAACTTTTATGAAATTCACATGAATTGATTTTTATGAAATTTTCCATCAGGTAAGGACAACAACTGTTTTGTGAGATGGACTCTGCCTTGAGCAAGCCAAGGTACTTTGTGTAAACAGTGTATACTCTGCTAACGACTGTACCCTTGAAGAGAAGCTGAGAGACTGATAGCAAAAAGAAACATCCAGCCCCAGAAGGTGTGGAAAGCTGGATGATTGTCAAAGGAGGAGGAAGTCAGCAAGGATCTGCATGGGAAAGGGAGAACCAAGATAAGCAAAGAGTAACATGACAGATAGGGCCCAGAAAGAGCAGGATGATGCTGTAAATCTACTGGAAAAAAAAAAAGAAATACCAAGATAGGCTCAAGGAGAGCAGACCTGCTGGAGAAGCCCAAACGGATAAGGAGGGATCTGGAGCATGAAAACATTTGTGAAATGAAGGGGATGTATGTCCTTGCAGGTGCAGAACATGGATAAAGGTTGTGAATGGTCAACAAAATTCCACTAATTAGTGTTTTCAAGTGAACTCTCATTATAACAGGAAACCCACACCTCCATGCTAAAATCGCCCCTTCCTCAGATAAAGACCCCTACTCACCGAGCATGTGTAGTGCATTTAAGAAGTATTGTACCTTTAAACTAACATAAGAGCTAACCAGTTCTAGTTAAGGAGGTGTGACCAAAAGGCAGCACTGTATAACAGTGCATAATATTCTGTATTCCGGTGTAAACGTGTAATGCAATTGTAACCAGGTGGGCTAGCTTTTCGGATTTACCCCCTAGCATCATCTCTGCGCAGAAATGAAATAAATAAATACCGCTGCTCCGGGTGTAAGATTGGTGTACTGCACACCCACTAAAATAACCCAGATTTGGGACAACATCCCCCCTGCCGCTCCCCTTCCCTGTCGCCGTTCCCTTCCCACCCTCACAGGCGGGCCGTGGCTCCGCCCCCCCCGGCCCAGCTCTCCGTTCCCATTGGCTGGCCGGGGCCGCGCGCCGCAGGCGAAGCACCGAAGGCGGTGGCCGGCGGCGGCGTCGCGAGGCGCATCCTTCGCGCCTTCACGCGCTTTCCCCTCCCGCCCGAGCCGGCAGCCGGTGCGGAGCGGTGCGGAGCGGTGCGGAGCGGTGCGGAGCGGTGCGGAGCGGGATGCGCCCCATCGTGCACCCCGCCAGCTGCTTCAGCGCCTCCTTCTGCCCCATCGGCGGCTCCGCGGGCAGCGGCCCCCGCCAGCCTCGCTGGCGGCACCAGCTCGAGGCGTCGCAGCGCGGGGAGCAGCCCTCGGCCGCCGCTGGCCGTGCCCCGGGTGAGGACGGCGGGAGCGGGGGCGGCCCGGCCCGGCCCGGCCTGTCCCGCCGCAGCCTCCCCAGGGGTTGTGAGCGGGGGGGGCTGCCGTGCTGAGAGAGCCGGTTCTGGGGAGCTGGGAGGGGGGTTGCAGCGCTGCCGGCGGGTGTTCGGGGGGCTGGGGCGCGGCCCCTCTGTGGCGGTTCTGTGCGGGGCTGCAGGGCCGCAGCTGAGAGCTGAGGGCGAGCAGCAGTGACAGCAGCAGGACTGCGGTATCCGCTGGCGTTTGTGCCCGGGCTTAGGCTTCGGGCAGCGGGGCTTGGGAGGATGGCTTAAACCGCTGTGCGGTGGTACAGTAAAAGCTGGTGGCTCCTCGCTGTCTTGGTTGGAGGATCTCACCTCTCCTTTGTGGTGGGTGACCTTTAGGTCTTTTATTGAGGAGCAGAAGTTGTGACATGAATTGCTTTTAACCTTTGTAAGGCACTTGCTTTCATTTCAGGATTAGCGTTCTCCAAAGAGTCCACTTGTACACCAGTGAATAACTGACATTTTCTACTGAAACTTTAGTATGCCTTTCCTGTTTTGCTCTACTTTCTTCTTCCTTTCTAACGAAAGGTGAGGAATAAAATTAGTGACTAGCTTTTTTGATGTTTCTCGTGTTCCTCTTAAGACCGAGTGTTCTCAAGCAACTGTAAGCTAGATCTCATTAGCAGAAATAGTGTTGTGTTCAAACTGCTGGCAATAAAGCCAAATGGATGCAAGAGGCAGAGTACTAAAATGACTTTAAAATGAGAACCACAAAACTTATCAATACTGACAGCCTGTGTTTAATGTAAGAAGCAACCTGCTTCCAAAGTGGACTTGAAAGGCTTATAGTTAAAAACAAGTAGCTGCTTCCTGATTGCCTTGAGCTTGGATTGGTCTCCTTTGCATTGTTTGCTATGGATTACATTGATAGTTTTAAGAGTTGCTTGGTAAGTACGTAATCCAGGAAACTATCAAAGTGTCTCTTACTCTGCCATGTCTGTGTTTTTTAAGCAGATTCTACTGATTTTCTGCCTTCACAGCTCAGGAGTGCTAAAACTTCATTCATTATGCAGGTTCTCACTCTGTATGTAGTCTCTTTAACAGGAGGTTTTATTTCCACAATAAGTACCTTGGTTTTCACAGTTGCCTGTAAATGATAACATTTTACTTCTTTCTCAAGTTTTCCGTGCTTGAGCATAAGGAACTGCAGCCTGGAAAAAGTACTAGGATAACTTGATGGTTGCTAAGATCTGTGGCAGTCAGGGAAAAAGAAAAAACAGTGTGGAGTTACCCCCCCTTCCTGACTTCAACGTGCTGATTTAGCAGATAGCTAGCTGTGCAGCAATGGTGTGACTTATCCAAGGCTGAGTCCATAGGTGTTCCCTTTCAAGTAATCAAAATCCATCATTAAATGGCTTCTGCAGTTTCTGGCAAGCTTGAAGCTTGAACCCTGGAGGTTCATTCAGGCTCTGGTTAGTCAAAGAATAATCCTATAATACGGATTACTACATAGTCTAAGAAGTATCTCACCTATATAAAAGGTGGGGAAACATTACCTTTCTCAGATTGTATTTCTGATAAGAACAGTTACCAGCTCATAGTGACTCGAGTATTTCTTTGAGGTAGGGAGGTGTACTGGTTTTGGCTGGGATGGAGGAAGTTTTCTTTGTACCTCTATGGTGCTATGTTCGGTTGCTGACCAAAACAGTGTTGATAATACACAGATGTTTTAGTTATTGCTGAAAAGTTTTTGCACAGCCTCAAGGGCTTCTCTCTGTTTCTCACACTGCCCTGCTAGAGGGTAGGCTCGAGGTGGGCAAGAAGTTGGGATGAGGCACAGCCAGGACAACTGACCAAGGCTAACCAAAGGGATACTCCAAACCATATGGTGTTGTGCTTGGCACAAAGAAAGAAGGAGGAAGGAGAGGCATTTGAAGTGATAGTTAGGCACGATAAAGCCCTGCTTTCCTGGAAGTGGCTAAACATCTGCCTGCCGATGGGAAGTAGCATGTGAATTCCTTATTTTGCTTTGCTTATATGCACAGATTTCCTTTACCTAGTAAACAGTATTTATCTCAACCTATGAGTTTTCTTGCTTTTACCCTTCTGGTTCTTTGCCCCATCCCACTGGGGAAGTGAGAGAGTGGCTGGATGGGTCTCAGCTGCTAGACAGGGTTAACCCACAACAACAGGGTGGTGAGGCTTTGTGGTACCACCCTGTTTTAGTGTGTTGTTACTGTGTTAATGCCAAAATTACTTCTGTTTGAGTAACCTAGAAAGTATCCCATTCACTAACGAAATGTGACTTTCTAGTAGTTCCCTGAAATGTTTCATAATTACTGTTGAAATCAAATGGTTACATGTGTTTTTAAATGACAAAGTAAATAGCACTGTTGTTAAAATAGGTGATTGATGCTAGTGGATCTCTTGGATGACAGGATCTCTATACAGTTAATAAAATTCTGGGAGGGTAATAACCACTATATTTTGTGATTTACCAGAATATCCATGTGAGGATGGAGATAATGCCTTGAGAAAGGCGAGTTTTGGTAAGCTAAAAGGATAGTTGCTTAAATGTGCAGTTGGAAAATTCAACTTTCAAAGATGCTTAAAGTTTGTGTGCAGTTATAAATGTGCCTGGCTTGAAATGTTACTAGGTATTTTGGACAATGAGACTTGCAGTCTTGTGCATAATTAATAAAATAGATTATTTATTTTTCCTCAGCTGAAATTTCTAGATTGCATCTTAGGGTGACTTAATTTAAGCTCACAGCTGTCTTTCCTCAAAGAGAGGCAGATGACTTAGAAAAACTGAAAAGGATTAGAATAGCAATGTATTTAGTGAAGAATGACATCAGAGAACAGAAGGAACTCTCACAGTGCAGTCTTCCCAATTAAATGATTATAAACACTTTAACCCTTAAATGATGTTAAAGTAAGATACTTTCTCCTAAGGAAACTGTTGTAGTGCATTTTTTATCACACACACATGTCATGTGGCTTCAGTTCCTGCTATATGAATAATGGCTGGTTTTAATTAGAAAAATACATTGCTGATTATAGTTGTCCAGTAACTGTCCTTGAAGATCATTTTCTACCGAATTGTTTTGCAGGTCTGTCTATCTCCTCTATAACAAATGAGAATGAAAATGCTAAGCAGCAGTGTAAGCCAACAGAAGTGTTTTCATGTGAAAATAAGGACAGGAATTCAAAGACGTCTCCATTTAGGAGTGGATGTGTGTTCACAAAGAGGTCAAGAGACTCTTCCGTAGTGAAACTTGAAATAAAACTTGAAGACTCTGATGATGAATGTGATCTTGTCATTGATGTGTCACCAAAAGCTGTTAATAAAAAGCCAAGAATAAGTAGGAACTGGGGCAAAGAAACGACTGCTGTAATAAGTCCAGAAAGTTTACATGATAGTGCTATAGCAGACATTTTTGAGTGTGCAGAAGAAAAATCAGATACAATTATCACTTTGCGGAAGAATGACAAAAACTTAAATAAATATGAAAAACGAAGCAATGTTTCTTCAAAAGTAAATGACATTTTTTTGCCTGATGTAAATACTGATATATTGAAGGTTTTGGAAGAAAGAGATGCCCTTGCTTATACTGAGGAGAAATGTGTGTCTTCAGCTTCTTCTTTTGAGGCAGACATGCAGAAGACAATTCTGAAGCAAGGGAATGCAAAAACCAATATGTTGGTTGAAGCATATCTTCAGGAGCATACAGCTAATGAAGACTATGTGAACAGCAGAAGAGTTACACAGTCTGGCTTGTGTACTGGTCACTCAACAAAAGGTGAAACCGCAGCTGAAAGATCTTATAAGGAAATAGTAGTAAATACACAGGAAAGACAACGCATGGCAGAAAAAGGAGGTAATGATAACCCAGAAGATACATACCCATATCCAACTTATTATTTGAACAAGAAAGAAAGTGAAATAACTCCACTGAGTTCATCCACTGAGTCCGCTGAGGAGGCAGAACTCAGTGGGGAGGACACAGAGCTCTCTGAATCAGATGATCCTTTAGAGGAATGTCGGAGAATTTTTGAGGAGTTTGAAAGAGAAGCACAAAAGAAGGACCATGATAAGCAGGTATTTCGTTTCCCTTTCAGTGCTTGGGTTTTTTTATCTGAGGATATGAGGATGGGAAGTATACTCGAGTTCAAATGCTCTTTCCAAAATGTGTGTTAGTAAAGGTTAGACACTTGAGCCTTCAACACTAGTTGACAAAGTTGTAAGGAACACTTATGACTCTCTAGTCTAGTTTGACAATGAGTGATCTGTATATTTCCTGAAGTAGAAAACTGCTCTGAATGGCTCCCTGACTTGGGGTAGCCATTCTTACTTTTACTGTAATAATCAAAGCTTTAGAGGCAGTTGTGTATTCAGCAGTCTCCTGTTGTTCGTATAAACAAATGTAGGAACTTTGAGTACAACTGCCTCGGCTTCACAGCACTGTGGCTCAACTCTTCTGAATGTAAACTGTCTAATACTGATGAAATTGTAAGTCTTCTAGTGAGTTTTTTGACTGAATATCCTGAAACATTGGAGTGAACGGGTCATGAGGATATTACTGAAGTCTAGAGTTTCATAACAGTTGGTCTGAATAGGCTGTTCTTGTTTTTAATAGGCCCATGGAGGAAATGTAGATCTCAATTTATTAGAAACCAAAGTAAATGTTCCTGGTCAAAAGAGAAGAATTGCACACGCGGCAAAACTTGATGTGAGTTATAATTTTGCAATAAACTGGAGGTTAGCATAGCTTCACTTAATATCTGTAGACTCATGTTGAACATCAGATTGTAATCTAATTGTAAAAATATTTTGAAATTAATTACGACAAATGTCCTGTCAGCTTTTCTGTTAAAAGTTGTAGCAAATTTGTAGTACTTGGAGTTGGTTCCTGATGCAGGTGAAGTAAGCTGCTGCCCAGGGCAGCTGAGGCTAATGACTACTGAAAAGTCATTCTGGAGTGGAGGCTTGTACCATGAGATTACAGATACAGCACTTGGAAACTTGAAGTGGCCATTGCTTTCTCTGCTTGTAGAATCATAGAATGGTTTGGGTTGGAAGGGACCTTCAAAGGTCATCAAGTTGAACCCCCCTGCAAGGAGCAGGGACATCTCCAACCAGATCAGGTTGCTCAGAGTCCTGTCCAACCTGGCCTTGAACGTTTCCAGGGATGGGGCATCCACCGCCTCTCTGGGCAACCTGTGCCAGTGTTCTACCACCTGCATTGGAAAAAAAAAAAAATTATAGCACTTTAGGTGGCAATGTTAATAGCAGGCATAATTCTCTGAGCCCCTTTCACCACCCCCTGACCTCTTTCAGCTTAGTGTTTTCCTTCTGATAGCAAAATTCAGTTTTAAGAAGCAGTGTGTTAACTTTAACACTGTCTTGCTGGGATTTGGGACTGATTGAATGTTAACTATGGTTTTCTGTGTATGCCTATTGGGTACATAACAAAAATGAAGTGGTGCCTTTCAAAGTATCTCCTTGGCAGCAGGGTCGTGATACAGAAGTTCAGCAGACGCACTGGGAGGCAATGGAGGTTGCAGCTGCTGTTAAAAGGGGACAAGCTTTTATTGCTACAACTTCTGAACAGAAGAAAACTATGTCTGGGTCATCAGCTACTCAATTTCAAAGCGTCGGACCAATGGGTATGACAGCTTGATCCATAGGTTTGACAAACTAAACTTCATTTTGCTTTATTTAGACATTACTTGAATGTGTTCGTTTTGTTGTGATCAGTCTTAGCTGTGAATTGAATGATAGTGAGTACTTAGCTTGTGCAGATAGACACCTACAAGGTTATATGTGAAGTCCTGGTAGCTGTAGTGGAAAGGGGGCAAATACTTTGTGCTAATTTCTTTGAACATATACAGTGTTGACCAAAATCCTAAAAACCACTTGTTTTGTTGAAAATCTTTTGATACATGAGTAAATGAATAAAAAAAAAAATCTAGTGAGTTTTCTTTTAGTACTGATATTAACTGTTAGGTTTCTAGTCTGGAACTTTAGTTTCTAGTCTTTCTGACCTTCTGGAACAATTTGTTAAATCTTGTGATTTGAAAATTGCATGTTCTTCTCCCTTTAAATTCTCCTTCATATGTGAAAAATCCTGGAGCAGAAGTTATTTTCAGCATTTTATACTGGTTAAACAGTGTTTCTCCTCCAGTTCTTCTACTGTCACTTTAAATACATGCTTACAAAGTAACCTATTTAGCAATTAAATTAATAAAGTACTGCTTCATAGTTTCTTTCACGTATCTTTTATCACATATGCTATAAAACATCTTCACATAAAATTGAGTCATTCTGCCACTGTTTACATTCTTTCTGAATAACAGTAAAATGAATTAGAGTATCTCATGGTGTACAAATGTGTGCTGCTGCATAATAGATGCTGATGCAAGTACAGCAGGCAGGATGACTGCAAGTCAAATGCTAATACCGTGGCTCCAGAATCTCGTGACAAATTTTTACTTCTGAAATCTGTAGCTCTCCTGACTTTAAAACGGCAAAGCAATACTTCAAGGCACTTACTGATTGCATTGGAAGATGCAATTAGAATGGTGGTTTACCTGTTTTTTGGGTTTTGTTTGGTTGGTTTTTTTCTTGCTATCATGCTTTTTTGTGGGGGAGTGCAAAGGGACAGGGAAGGCAGGTAAGTAGATGTTTAAAAATCATAGTCATTACAACTTGAAAATAGCTTTTAACTTGAATTGTGTAGCTGCTTTTTTCTAAAGTTTTCAAACTGATATGTGAGTTCAAAAATACTGGAGAGCACTTTGTTTAAAATCTATTGGTGGAAGTGAAGTCTTAATACATTTCCTGATGTTCCAGGTTTGCTTCCATGCATCAGTTTACTTTTACACTGCTTTAACAAAGGAGCTGTGAAATACATGTGTTCCAGATTAATGTGACTTAAATAATAAAGCTTACCATTAGAGTTTAGATTCAGTCTGTATTATCTCTGTGTTTCAGCCTCTTTAAATTTGCTTGAAGTTCAGCCTATTGAAACCAGCAGCGGTCAACTGCATTTACTACTGGAAGGAAATGTTGCAACAGCAATGCTCTGTGGACCTTACATTAGTTCACTTGAAAGGACTACTCTTGTGCCATGCAAGGTACTGTAGAGTTACTGCTGCAAAACTTGGATATATGAATGGGAGCAGAAGTGAAAAACTGCTATTAATTTCAAAAAGTATTTTATAATGTAGACCCAGTAATGTGATATATCAGTATAGGTTTTTCAAAGAGTTCCTTTTTTTCTTTTGTGCTTTAATCAAGTTGCTATGCAAATTGTATTTTCATTTTCTTTGGTTGTACTAGCCCATACTACACAAATGTAAGTAATTAAATATATAAATTGTTTGTGGGAGAATTAAGTACTAGTTTGTTTTCAGTTCAGTCATACTTGCGTCTTGGTTGTTTTCCCTTTAAACTTCCTGCCAGATATAGTAGCAGATGATGTCTGATGAAAGGCTTTATTTGGTTTCAAGACAGGTACCCCTATAAATTAAAGGACTTTCAAGGAACTTGTTAGAAAGTTAATGCAGGCAGATTTTGGCTTGTTAGTGCCAACTTTGCTTTGTAATTTTGAGTGGCAGAGTATTTTAAGGTTCTCTTCTCAGAAAAAATTACTCTAACTTTGCATTATTTTTTCTTTCTTAAAGCAGAGATCGCTGAAGATTCCTGGGGTCAGATAAATTACAAGATCAGAGTATTGCTTCCTAATTAAAAATATCAGATGTTATGGCTTCAGTCAGTTTGATTATTGATATTTTTGTAGGATCTTAAGTACAGATTACTGCTTGCTTCATATCTCCAGTATATACCTTGCTTCTTAAATGTAATACTGCATGCCCCAATGGTGGTGAGACTGGGTTGTGACAGTGATACACATTGCCTTTGTTTCCTTTGTGCAAAAATTACCTTATTGGTATTAGCACTCACATTTAAATGCTGCTCTTAAAGGATTTTCCTTAACAAATAAATGTGGTATAGACATATTACTACTTGTTTGATTCATACAATACATTCTTGGTAACTCTTTGTACCTTTTTGGGTGTGACAGTACCATTGTTAAGCTAAATTACTGCCAGGTTTTTGAATGTGATGATTTTACTTCTGTGCTTTATGTTAAAATCAGCATATTGTGATAAGCAAAAATTCTGGATTGCATCATCTAACAAAGGCTACAGCCTCCTAAAAATAAACTCTTTTTTTTTTTCAGTCTAGTTCAATGACTCCTTAGTTTACACTCTTAGTGAAGTACTACCTGAAAAAAAGGCCAGATGGACAGCATGACTTAAATAATAACAGAACTGCTAGCATTTGCTGAAGGACTGAACTTTCTCTGAGAAAAACAGAGATTAAAAAAATAATTTTAATACCTCACATAGCTTTGAGCAGAAGATTATGTTGTTTAGTTCAAGCAGGCAAAACCTATTCCTGATGGTTGTTTCTGGCTCCCTGTCGTATGAACTCCATTTTTCTGCATAGCTATTCAGTAATACTTGAATTTTCTTTTTTTTTTTTTTTTTTTTTTTTTTTTTTTTTTTTTTTTTTTTTCTCTGAGGACAGGGAAAAGAATCTCTGAGCTGATTTTAGTTCTTTTGGCTATTTGTTACATATTGACCACATTATTATGGGGGCTTTTTGTTCTTTTTTTTCCGAGGTTTCTGCTCAGAAATGGCCTTGCATTCCAGAATCAGGATCCAAAGTACCATTTGAGACAAGACAGCGATATGTCAATTGTTTTTTTTCAGAATGCCTCAAAACTTGTAGCACAGTGAATGAAGCTATTTACAAGGTTTGTAATGTTTTATGGATCTTTACAATTCCTCTTCTGAATTAAATCAGTAGGTCTTACCTTGCATAATGTGCTGATGGGGTTTCTTTGTTTGATAATTTTTTTTAAAGGGAAATATTTCATACTTTTCAGTAAGCAGAAGTTAAATGTTTTTACTTGAAGAAAACTGAAACTGATTGAAAAAGCATGGCAAGTATAAGAATGAGTACATTATATCTTTAGCACTGCTAATTAGCTTCCAAAAATACATGTTAGTTTAATGTTAAAAAGGAAAAGGCTTTCTTTTGCAAATGAAAATAAACATCTTTTTGTGAATACTGGAGGCTTCCTAGAATGTGATAATAACTTTGAGAACTATTTAGGACAGGAGGAAAACATGTCTGAAGAAAAGCTATAAATCTTTCAATCATTTTGAGCCTTTGATCTTGTATTTACTTTTTACACCACACCAAGTGCTACTCAAGCTTATAGCCAACAGATACAGTCTGACAGGCACAAACGTCTTGAGCTTAAGCTTTAGATGATCTGAATTTCTTGCATGCTGGGAATTGAAAGAATTTATGGAGGTCCTCTGATAAGAGACTGCATGTATATTTAATTATACACTGGGTGAAAGCCTGTAAAATATCACATGTCTCTAGTCTGCCACTTACTCTGTATATTATGCGGCATGCACTTACTTTTGCGGTATGCCTTACTTTTTATTCTCACTAAGTAATGTTTACCTTCGCTTTAACTTCCTCCTGTATTATTTCTCAGCTTCATCTGTTCTCCCCTTTCTCTTTTCTGCTGCTTAGAAGCTGTACTTGGAATTGTACTCAGTGTAGTGATTCTTAGAAGGTGGTGTTTATCCCTGAAATGAGCTTCTCTTTCATTGACTATGCAGGTAGTGTAAACAATAAAATAAAACCAGGGAGGAAGCATTTTTCTTTCCTTAGAAGATCAATGAGTATACTCCTTATTTTGAGTGTGGTGCTTTGTAGTTAAAAAGTGTTGGATCTTCCTTTCACTTATGTCCTTATGACTTTACAGAAAGCAAATTAAGGAAACATTTCCTGACCTAAAAGTGTAATAATGCCTCCTTTGAAGCAGAATCAGAAAAAATCTTTTGGTAGCCACAGGAAAGGCTATCCTAAGACTGCTCAAATTCCCACAAGGATTAGATTTAATTTCTGAGTTGGAGCACTGATTTCCCCACGGATCTTTGCTTCATAAGTACTGATTTGTCTTTCTAGGTGTCTCACTTTTTGCCTCCTGTTGCACTGCAGATTTAGGACACTACTTGCATTTATATCTGCCTCTAGGTTGAGAATCTCAGATTCTAAATGGCAGTGCTTTTTGTAGAACATACAGTACTCTACTAACACTCCATCTTTTTTCTTTTTCTTTTTTTTCAATATAGGCCCTGACAGAAGAGCAATCTGTTTATGATCGTTGTGGCAGTAAAAACACGTACCTGAATTTTGCTGTGAAGACTCTCAAAAAGCTGAGAGACAATGGTAGTTGTGCTTTCAATTAAGTTTGTTTTTTTTTTTAATGGATTGTAAGTGTAGAAATTAGAACAGCAGAAAAATGTCTTTTTAAAGGATTATTTAATTTAACTTTACTAAATATATTTCTGCATATTTAAGTCCTTTTGTAGAAATCTGTCACTGAAATAAATTGATGTTTTGATTTCTAAATATTTGCTTAGGCTATTAACAAGAAATCTGAAATTGAGAAGAAGTACTAAAAATAATATTTTCCTGCATTCAGGGCAACTTGATAAAAGCAGATCTTCCAGTTATGCTCGATCCATAAAGTCAGAGGAAGACAAAGGTAAAAAAGGGGAAGGGAGATGTCAGTTCTTCACTTTAGCCTATAAATGGGCTTGTTTCAGCGTGAAAAAGTTGCTCTGTTTTCAGTCAAGCTTTATCTATTAGCCACTGCAAAGGTTTCCAACACAATTCCCTATCTGAAGGCTCATTCTTAGTATAAAAGTGTTGAACTTTTTTTCTTTTTTTCTTTTAAAAAGAGCATGTTTTTTAGTATTGCGTGCCTAGCCTTTCTAGGATAGCTAGTGAATTAACATCCTTATTATTTAGTGTCTTTGTTTTTAATAATGCTTCACCTCTAATCACTTCTAGTTGCTCTCGGGTACAAGCATATAGTTTTTTTGCATGTAAACTATAATGCACATCTTGTAATTTCAGTTTTGTTTTATGTTGGAAGTACTAAGATACTTAAGTACTACTTGATGTTTGTTCTAATATTGCTTAAGCTTTAGGTTTGTTTACTTATAGGTTTTTGGTTGTTTTTTTTTTTTTTTAGCATTTACAGGTGGTGCTCTATATGAACTCTTAAAATATTATCTTCTGACTGAGGAACAATTGAATGAAAATAATTTCCCTCGACCAAATCCTGAAAAAAATGGTAGTGCTATACTTACCGGGGTTGTAAAAAATGCTGGATATGATGGTAAGCACCTACTAGACTGCAACAAAACTCGATTTCAGTCAGTGGTTCACAGGACAGTAAAATAAAAATTAGTGTAAGAATTATACATTACACCAGTGTTCTGTTTTTAGTGCCTGAACTACAACTGAATTCACAAGCTTTCTTAACTAAACCATGAAGCTTCATAGGTTTTTTAAAATTTTTGTTTCAACATGGCAATTGAAAAAGTTACAAGTAAACTTGAATTTCTTATTGTACTATAGAGGAACTTGTTTGGTTTTTGTTTGTTTGTTTGTTTGGGTTTTTTTACAAGTGGCTAATCTTGGGAGGCTGCTTATGTATTGATATTTTGCTCTCCCAATTACTGTTCACGTAAGGTTTTTTAATACTTCAATTCATCATTTTTTAACTGTATTACAAGCCAGGTAGAAAATAGACTCTGTTATCCTTTTTTTCAGCTTTCAAAAGAGTGTGCTGTAGGTGTGGCGAAGTATATGCTGTTACTTCTTCAGGAGAATATAGGCGTAAAGAAGAATGTCACTATCATTCTGGTAGGGTATTGGAACAAAAAGGTAGGTATCCTTGGCATTAAGTCTTTGTGGAACCTGTTAAAAGTTATAACATCTCAAAAGTTATAACATCTTGTCAAAATTGAACAAGATCAGAGTATGAAACTTTTTTTGGACAAGGTTTAGCTAAGATACATTGTGCTATCTTCTACGAAAGTGGCTAGTTAGTAAAGCCATTTTCTCTGAATATACCAACTTGAGGAAAGCTGATCTTATTAAAACTGAGTGGGAAGAAGGTAGAAAAATGTTCATTGTGTGGCCTTGCCCTAACTTCTAAGTGAACCTTGTTATCTTTTCTGAGAGACACCTTAAATACTCAGAAGCTACATCAAATATTTCCCTCAGGGAGAACCCTGTAGAACATACCACAACTTTCTCTCTCCCATTCATTAGTGTTTGTTTGTTTTTGATGAAAACTTTGTGTCAGGAGGGTATTGTTTGTCATCTTAGCATAGGTGGGATGTGTAGATGGGACTTACTTCTTTCTGTAGTGCAGTCTCTGGAGAAAATGGAAAAGAAATTTGAGAGGAGGAGTGAGGGTACTGATTTGTTTTTGCCATTGCTAGTTGCTGCAAAAACTTTCACCTTTTCTTTTTGGCAGTTCCTGGTGGCATGGAAAAACAGTATACCTGTTGTGAGAGAACAGTTGGGTCTCCTGGATGTCAGATTGCAAAGGTAGGAATAATGTGGTCAGAAGGTTTATATAATGCAGTATCTCAGTTTTGCTTTCTAGGTCCTTTTGACATAAAGCTGGGTCATAGCTTTCTGTGAATGGTTTGGTATAAGCCTTTTAGGTTTACTTAGCAGTGTTTAGTTAATTATATGCAAATATTGACAAGAAGTGTTATGTACCTATATGTGCTCCTGATTCTTTTAGAGAAATAAATTGTCCATCAATTTGGATAAGATGTATCTACCAAACTTGCTCTTAAATACTAATGGAAACTTTGCAGCTTCATGTTCATGATGGGAGAAGGAAGAAATTGGAAGGCTTCATGAAGACGTTAATGAAATCACCACCTTTAGATGGAAACTATGGTGTATATGCTCTGGACTGTGAGACGGTATGAGCAACCTAAAAAAATTAATAGAAATAGAAAACTATCTTGTTGTTTATGAAACAATTTCCTAGCTGTAGTAGTTTGGCACTCATGTCTCAGACCTGCAGAACTCTGACTAGTGACTCTACATGACTAGCTTCAGTCTAAATAGTCACTCTATATGACTAAACCTTTGGTGTTGAATGTGAGCAAAATTGTTTGGATCTGTTGAATTGGTAGCCAGTTCTGCTTTTTGACCACCTTGCAAAATGTAAGGAAACGTCATTGCTGTGTAAATTCTTGTTAAATTTAACATTTTTTTCTTCAGTGTTACACAACCCACGGCTTGGAATCAACTAGGGTGACAGTGGTCAATGCAAAGCTACAGGTTGTCTATGATACGTTTGTTAAACCAGACGGTGAAGTTGTAGACTACGATATAAGGTATGCTGATTAAGTCTAATCCTGAAGTACTATAGACTAATAAATTGACAGATAACTATATAAGAAGAAACATGCTTCTCTTAAATGTCTGTTTCCGGTAACATAAATCAAAGACCTTCAACCAGGAATGAAGCTTTTGTTTTTGCAGGCTCAATTAAGAGGGCTTTTTCTCTTTGCCTAGTTCAATTTATTTTTTTCCACATTTGAAGACTTTTTCTCCACTTCCTTCAGAAAAAAAAAAAAAAAGAGTTTAACTCCCAGAACTTGCTAAATTCCTTAAGGGTATAGAAACAAACGCAAGTTTCCTCTATACATGTTGTCTCACAGAAAGGCAGTGTAGTCATAAGCCATGCATTGAGGTGATCAGATTATACAGCTTAACAAGATTTGGCTATATTTAGTGCAGATCACTTGTATTTGATTGCCCTGTTTGGGTTTTGTCTTGTAACACGTGTTTTTGATTCCTGTTAGTTCTTTGAAGTCCTACCTCTGCTGTGAGAAGAAGCTCGAGTTTTGAGTCTCACAGCAAAAAAAAAAAGTTGAAGGACCAACGTAATGTGTTCCTACTTCTTCAACAGCAATATTTATTTGCTCAGAGCCCAGTCTTTGGTCCATGCTTAAAAAACAGACTCAGCTGCTTGTAGTGGTAAAGCTAAGTTAATATCACCTAGCTTAGTTTATCTGACAGTACCTAGATGAAAAGGAAGAGAATGAAAAAAAAGCCTTATGCTGACTTCAACATTGTGTGATTACAAAACTGACTAGTGTTAACTTCAGATGCTGGAGGAATGACAACTGTAAACCTAGTTCCAGATGTTTCTTAGTGTCTTTGTTAATGAAGCTCTTCTAAATCTGTCTTTAGACTCTCTGGAGCAACAGAGAATGATCTGAAGAATACCACAACATCTCTTCGGGATGTACAGGCAATACTGCTGAACTTGTTCAGTGCAGATACAATTTTAATTGGACACAGCTTAGAAGATGTCTTATTTCCTCTCAAGGTAAAATAACCTGTTTGAAGCCTATTTGAAGAGGTGACTACTTGTCTTTACTGTGTTCTAATTAATTTCGAAAAGGAAAAGCATGTTGCTTTTTGACAGATCAACGGGTACAAAAAAAAAATCAAACATACTTGACTGTTGAATAATAGCTGTATTAAATATAATACTGCCTTCAGAGAAGGAAAAGATGTATATACGAACACAGTATGGTAAAGATTCTGACATCTGGACTTCCTACTTTGGTGTTTTGCTCTTCTAGCTGTGCAACCATATATCACCACTGAATAAGATTGTCTTTACTTCTGAATTTACAGAAACCTAGAATTACATGTTTTCTGATCTTGCTGAACTCATGCCAACAAATGCATACAAGGCAGTGACAATTCAAGTAATGTTAAGGTATTGCTGTTAGAATCTCTGTAAACGATTATGCTGCCTGTCAGGTAATTACCTTAAGTACCAGAAAATCATAGATTGTGCTATTAAATATCAAAGGCAGTGATATTCTGTAAGAAATATAACCATCTGCTCAGGGAGGCTTGGGGCAATCTTATAAATGTATATCAATACATCAATACAAGGGAACGTGTGAACAAGACTGAGCCAGGGTCTTTCCAGTGGTGCCCAGTGCCAGGGAAAGAGGCAGTGGGCACAGACTGAAACAAGGAGGCTCTCGCTGAATGTCAGGAAACACTTTTTCACTGTGAGGGTGACAAAGCACTGGCACAGGTTGTCGGAAGGGTTATGCATTCTTCTACCTTAGAGGTGCTCAAAAGCCATCTGGACATGTTTCTGGGGAACTGACTTTAGATGGTCCTGCTTCAGCAAAGGGTTTAGACAAGATGACCTCCAGAGGTCCCTTCTGATCTCAACCATTCTGTGATTATTACTAATGAAGGAATTAGAGTTTGGCCTTTATAGGCTTCCCTGCTTGTGACATCTAAAGATCAAAGCAATTAAGACTTTGCAGTATGGTATTGGCTGTCTAAAACCAGAATTAACTGTGTTCACTGTATATATACAACAAATGAATAAATGTCAATGCAGTGTACAGAAATCACTGCAAAGCATAATCTTACCATGGTTCTTGCCCCACAGTTTCCCATTCTGTAATGAGTAGAGGAACACAGGACAGACAATGTAGTATGTGGAGCTCAAGGATTAGTTTAGGCGTATTGTTGAGAAAGGAAATTATTTAGATGCTAGATGGGATTTAATTAATAAATAATGAGGTGCAAGACTGTAACTGGATGTGTAATCATTACGTGGCCTCTGCTTTTTTCCAGCTAATTCATGACACAGTAGTGGATACATCAGTAGTGTTTCCTCATCTGCTAGGTTTGCCTCACAAAAGACCACTTAGAAGTCTGATGGCTGACTACCTCAGGAGAATTCGTCAAGATGATGGTAAGAGCATAGGTTCTGAAAAGGTAGTAATACACTTGCAGTTATTTAAAATTTTGTCTTGGATACCTTTGGTTCAATATTATAGTAAAAGCAGAGGATATACCCGAAGGGTAAGATGGTTGGTGGTGTGATTTAAGGCCAGACAGCAACTAAGCACCACGACTCATTTCCCCCTGCCCAGTGCTGTTGGCTTGTCAAAGTGTTCACCATACAAAAGTGGTCCTTTTCCTTGTAAAAGGGCCTTCTTAAAATTCTGAAGGTAGCAGGATGAGGCTAACATCTGTTTCAAGCTTATCCAAGCTGATAGAGGAGCTCTTCAGCTGAGATTTTCAGTAGTAAAATTATGTTAAGTTTCTTGACTGGCTGTCAAAGACACATGAGTACATCTGGTTTACGATGTGCATATGATACTATGAAACATTGCATCTAACACACATATTTTGCATTGACCGTGCCATTCTAAATAATTGGTTTTCGTCTGGTCTTACATACGCAATTTAATTTGTTCTGATAAACTGACAGATTTGTATTTGGTTTTTATCAGTGAAGCCTGGTGGACAACAAATAATATTCTATTCTGCTAACATATCTTCATTGCCCAGAGAGTACACAACTGGTTGCACTGAGCAAAACTTGATGACCCGATGCATAACTTCCACTCCCTATGTTTATATTGGTTTGTGATGCTGCTTTGTGCTAGTTTGTATTAGTTCTGTGCTAGTACAAGAGAACGGTAGTAAACTTCACATCTGGTTTTGTGGGTTGTTTGGTTTGGTTTTTTTAAAACCTAGAGATTAGTAGAATGAAACACGCTTTGCTGTCAGAAGGCAGTAGGTCTCTGAATTTAGTTGATTATTTGCCTTTTTTTGACCGTCTCAAACTAGAGTTTGACCAGGAGTCCATTTTAAAGGGTCTCCACTCAAGGATTTTTTGTGTCCAAGATAGAAGAGCTGCAACTGCTAAGGTAGCTTGACTTACAGTATATCGCATACCTGATTTGACTGAAATATTGAAGAATACCTAACGGATAGAAGACTATAACTCCACTTGAAAAAAATGTCTCATACACATTATACTCCCTTGAGCAGGTAAAAACAGCAGCAGCTTAAGGGTGGAATGGCAAGGCAGAGCAGTACTTCATGGGTTGGAAAGCAAATGAGAATTGGTATTTTCTGTGATAAAAGTTAGTAAGGATGGAGGGGAAGCTCACAGGATCACCTCTGTTTTCTTATCCGAATGACAAAATAATTTTTACTTGATTATTGGCAATTTTTCTGTTTTATTCCTTGAGGTAACTCTAGGAGAGGAGAAAACTAGAACCAGCTGTCTTCTGGTTCTGTGAATAGTAGAGGTTACCAAGTGGTATAAACTTCTCTGCCACAGATAAAAGCTATGACTCTCCTCCATTAGCTTCCACAGCTTTTTATATGTCCAGTCTAAATAGATATTGCAGGGATAGTTCTTCTAAGATATGCTGGTGAAAGCATTCATGTAATACGAGTGCTGTTGCAGATAACTACCGTGGGTGTGGAAATGGTGTTCACTGAGAGGGCAGTATAACCACTTCCGCATTCAAGGAGGTACTGCACTGCTTTAAGCCAGTAGATATCTGAATTGCAACTACATATCTGTAAATGTCTGAAGATCTTTATTGCTGAGTATAGGCTGCTACATATGAAAAGTGATCTCAAATCACTGGCATTTAAGTTTTGCAAGAGAAAGCTTTACGATTGAGTCATCTTTTGTTGTGACAGCACTTAAGTCCTCTGCTTCTCTGGGGAATGGAAAATCTAAGGAAATTATTTCTCTTGCTAGTATCAGCTTACTATATTGTGGTATTCTTCCCTGACCAAAGCAGTTATGTAATCAGTAGATGTGTAACCTGTGCAGTAATGCGGTGCTGTAGTGGAAAGAAGGAGTACCTTTTTCTTTTTTAGTCACTAGCTCAGAAACATAGAAGGGGAAGGTAATTTTGCCATCTTCAAACGAAAATGCTGAACTGTATGCTGTCAGATTTTTCTTCCAAACTTTTTTGGTTTTGGAATAATCCGCCTCTGTCCCAGATCTGTTTATCTGATATTTGTACCTTTATTAAAACTTCTATACTCAAAATGGTATCTTTATTTAACAGAACTTAAACCACACAGGATTTAGATTTCCCCTGGTCAGCTGTTACAGGATTTAATAAGGTACACACATTCAAAGTAGATAATGAGACAATCTAACACTCTCATATTTTTCTTGATGAAGATGATGGCTGAATATAGTAAGGTTATTCTCTACCTATCCTTGTTGGAGAGCCCCAACACGCAGCTTTGGTTTTCAGTAGGGAGTGCTCAGAACTTTCAGTAGTTGACTACGATTATCCTGACAGTGTTTTCTTGTATTGACTTAGTGTTAGGAAGGGTATTCTGATGCCACACATTAAGTGTCAACTAATGAGAGGCTTGTATTAATTTTTTTTTTTTGGATGACTACCACTATTTTCCAACCAGAATGAATTAGAACCTTTGTACTGTACTTTTTATAGTTAAGGGAATTGTATAAAATGTGTAATCTTGTAAGTTGTTGAGTTTTTAAGCTTTGACTAAACATGTAATGAAAGCATATAATCTTATATAATTTAAATCCTCTAACTCCATTCTGGTCAGATTTTGTGGAGCATTTCAGTAAATCAGGACAAGTAGATTCTCCTTAGTTAAGCAAGATATAAATTACCATCTAGTTGCAAAATTAACTTGTTATCTGTTATTCTTTCAACTTCTTATTTGAAACTACGTGCCTTGGAGATACTGGTTTTCCAAAGACATTTATGTTGGATACTCTAATTTACGCATCCAGGCTCCATTGGATATTGAAGCTGAAGGATGCAGTAGGAAACTGAATATTGCCAGACAATACTGGACTGCTAGAAGCATATGGTTATTACCTTAAATGCCTGGTCGTAAGAAGTTGCACCAAAAACTGCCTGAATACCAAGTATTATCTTAATATTCTCAACAATTGTTCAGCTTAATAAACAAAGCTACCATTCTTTTATAAAGAAATACATAATGTAACACTTCTAACTTACTTTTTTTTTTTTTTTTTTTTTTTCTTCTTCTCCAGTTGGTGGTCATAATTCCAGGGAAGATGCAATTGCTTGTATGGAACTAATGCTTTGGAAGGTCAAGGAGGACAATAAAAGCAGAAAACGGTGATTATTATGGCTTTGGAGCAACAAGATGGGGGGGTGAGAGGGGAGCAAGAAATCAACCTCAGCGTCGCACACTGCTCTGTAATGATTCAATACTAATTACTTTTCTAATGTAAAAAAGGGGACAATGGGAAAATCTAATGGGAAGACTTGACAGTATCTAGTTCTGAGGCTTAAAATGTGCAGGAAGGAGGAAACACAAATGCACAAAATACATACAAGTAAGATGTGCAGAGTAAGTTCTTGTGTGAAACAGCAAGCCCATGTGTTTTTTCTGTTCTGTTAAAAGAATATTATTTCTGTAATCACCCTTACTAGTCTGTGTAGCTGAAAACTATAATTTGCAGTAAGTGAAAGCACTGTTGGTTAGAGTTCTAGATATAACTTTTGATTTCACATTTTTCAGCCTCTGTGAAATAAAACTTAGGTTTCTGCAGTGTGATTAAAGTTTGATTATTGTTTTCTTTTTCCCTTTCCCTTCCTGCCTCTCTCTACCTTCAAGGAGAGAGAAAACAAACATTGTTGTTTTTAATGTACTAATTGACACAAAAAGGCATAATGGTAGAAATGTAGCCTGTTCTGGAGCAGAATCAGCTGCTCTCTTTTAATAAGTTGAGCCTGTAGGAAGCTTTTCAACTGTAAAAGCAATAAGCTTTGACTTACAAGGGTTACAAAAAAAAAAAAGTAGAGTATTTCAAGAAGTAAATACATTCACTGCCTCAACTAAAATTGGATTATACTCCAACATATAATTACCTGTCTTCTGCCTAAGGTAGAATTCAGCATCTGCTGCCTTCAGAGATGAGGACTTTTCAAGTCTGTTCCCACTTACTTTTGTGTGAGGAAGACAGAATGAAATGCAAATATAAGAATGGACCACATTTTTTGTACGACACTAGATCTGAGCTAAAGTTATGCTTTGCACTCATTCGTCAAAGTAAGCTGAGAGTGGTGAGGAAAAATGATCTTGGCTGAGAACTGGGTGAGAGAAGATCAGTAGTGTAAAGATCTCACTGTTCTCAGATGTGCCCTGAAGAATGATTACACTGCATGACTAAATATGTATTGGAGTTTAAAAATCACTGTAGCTGCTTCTTACACATTAAACTCATTTTCTGTGAAATACTGACAGATGATAGCTGTGATTAGAAATAGCATTGCATATTCTATATTCATTGTCCTGTATCTGCTACTCAGAATGTCAAAAAAAAACCCAAACCCAACCCCTTCTAATTTTCCTTTACTGAAGAATAGGTAATACTTCTTTCTATATTCATAGAGCAGTCCTGTATATAAGCCCTACTACAGGTTAAAGAAGGGGCTTTGGCATGTTTTTTGCAAAGGTGACAGACTTGCTCATAGATCCTCCCAGCTTTGAAAATGTGGTTTGTGGTTGTTTTTTTTTTTATGTTTGTTTGTTTTTGTTTGGGTTTTTTTTTTTTTTTAGTGAAGATTGCCCTTATTATTTGGCTTTGAGTAAACCCAAGAAAAGAATGTTAGGACGTGGAGTTTTTGAAAAAAATGAAAAACTGTTGTCAGTGGTAGTATCATGCTCTTAATAGCAAAGAAACAAATCGAAGCTCCTTGGGAAGAAGAGGACATGGGATCTGATGTATTGTGCTGTGGAAGGCAGAACATAAAACCTGCTAATGGTCAAGCTGGAAACCTTTATATGCCGTCTACTGCCATAAGTCAGGCCAATGCTGCCTCTATTTGTCTAACCTAAGGACTACATGATCTTTCTGGCAGACCAAATATTGTTTTGAAGCATTTCAGTATGGTGTTTTTAAGAGGCCATGCCACACTACAAACTGCATAAGGGATAAAATAAGCAAAAGTAAGCAAGCCCTGCCTGTATATTATAGGTAGTAATTTATAATTATGCAGTGAAATTAAGTGAAATACAAATTGAATAAGCCTCATGTATATCAAGGCTAATTGTAAAAATGTGTTTTACAATATGTAGTATGTTTCTCAATCCTGTGCTTCATAATAGTTGCTGTATGATAATACCTCCAATAGCATTAAACACTTCAAAATATGTGCATATTTTGCATATAGGCAAATATTGACTGTTAAACTAGACAATGCAATAGCATACCTTATATCTCACAAGTGTCAAGAGAAATTTTTGAACAGGTTGTTTCTACTAGCTCACATTCAAATGGGAGTATTACTTAATAATTAATTATCCTTGGTGACCATACTGCATTGATGTCTGCTTGCAACTCCCGTTGTCACATTGAGCTTAGTATTTTTGTTTGAATTACAATGAAATGTCTACAAAATACTGCTATAAAAGATCCCCATTTAGCCATCAGTGGCTTTTCAAAAGTATCAAAAATATCTAAGACTGCAATACCTATTGCATTACAATATGTAACTACTATATCTACATGACTAGGAAAAAACAAAACTCTGCATATGAAACAGCAGATTTCATTACTTCAGTCTATTCCTACTCTGAACAGTATATACACTTCTACAGCCTGTGGAGGTTACTGTGTGATATACACATACATATCTGTAGTAAAACAGTATTGCTGTATTATGTACAGTGAGAGCTATACACAGTTCTACACAGCACATCACATTTTGGGCTCCAGAAGACTGAGTTTTGATTTTCTTTAGTACATCATCGCCAAATGAAGATATCTCCTGTCTTAAGCAGCTTCTTCAGCGGAGCAATCAATGCCTGCGTAAGTAAACTTCTCATATAGGGTAGTATTCACATAGGTCTGGGAAGGAAATAAACAGAGTGTGATGCAAGGTGCGTTACATCAAGAATCCGAAACTATACTGAAATTATTCATGGCCTAATTCTTTTCTATGGATTTATTCTTACCTTCCTTTCTTCTAACATCCTGTTCAGTGACACGAGTATCTGAGCAAATGATGGTCTTTCATATGGTTTCTCTCTCCAGCACTGTCTCATTAGATCATACCTTTAAAAATCAAACACCAACATTTGATATTTTGGATACATAGGTTAAAGCTACAGATTTGTGTTTAGTGTAAGATTGTGCACATTCCATTTTTCAAAGGAAAATGGATTTATACATAGGTGGAGTTAAATTTTCTACAGCTGGTTGCTATGTGAAAAGAATTTTCTTTTTCTCTACAATAATCAAAAAAGCTCTCTTTGAGCTAAAGCCCAGCTATATTATGTAAAGAACAGGATCTCTGGCAGGAGCAGAGAGCCTGGGAAATGGTTCATGGCAAATAAGAGTGCATGCTGGGTACAAAAGGACTTAAGTAATTATTTCCACTTGTGCATCCATGTTATAGTGTTTTTTTTAAAAAAATATCATTTTTATATTTTCCTGAAAAAAAAAATTCTTTTATTAGTTTCTTGTAGACATCATGTATTTCCTGTGGCAGATGTTGTGTTACTCTGTTTTGTTTGCTGAGGCAGTTACTTACACTTCGTCATCACAGTTGAGAGGCTTTTCAAGTCTGTACCCTTGAGGCAGTTTTTCATACAGTTCTGCACATGTCATTCCACAGTACGGTGTTCCACCTAAAGCACAGTTTTTAACCGTTGCCATGAACACAAGAATTTTTTTAATACAAGAAAGTTTAATTTCATAGCAGAAATGAAAAAGAATGTATGAAAGGTACATTAGTCCAACGATAGGGAATATTTTGCAGCTACGTTTTTGTTGTTAGTGTTTCTGTACTGCTTAATGCACAGTATTGAAGAGAAAACTAAAAGTGAGTATAAGCTTTTATCATCTGTGGACCTGACCTAAATTTCTCTACAATTTCTCTGAGTGCCTGCCTCTGATTGTATTTGAACTGGTTTTGCAATACCTTTGATGGCAACAGACAAGTCATTCCTTCATTAGCATGGTATTAATAAGATCCAGTATGAACTCATGGAGCTGTTAGTGTCAAGCTGGACTTGCACCTTTTTGCAGATGTTTGGTTGCTAAGACTCTTGATTTTCCACACTGCAGTGTGTTAGTTCCCATCCATATCTAGTGCAAAACCATTTAGTAAGAAAAGTTGGGGATAAATTAGAAAGCAAGAGTTCATGATCAGTCCAGTATGCAGTGTGCACCTTGGTAAGTATGCCTGTCCTGGCCAGCAGACCATGGGGCACGCTCCAAGGCAAATCATAAAGGTCCACGTAACACAATCATTTTGAACGCTTTGAGGCTGTATCACATACATAGTGAACAGACGTGTATGCAGAAGTGAACTCTAAGTTTTATTTCAAGATTAATGTTAAAAAATTTTCTTTGAGAATACTTGGTGGAGCAGATGTTTGCCCCCCGACACACACCCCGAAGTCATTAAAATATAAGTCTTGATTTAAGACTCAGGAAGGCTGAGGAAAAGCCACATAACAGACTCAAAACTTGATTGGATTAAGGCTATAAATCATGTGGTATGCTGTACTTTAGATATGGCCTAGGTTTTATAGTGCAATGAAAACATGATCATTATGTTTTTCTCCTTTAGAATGGTACCTGAACTGAAAATGTGACAATTGCATCTCCAAGCATATTGAAGCTACATAAAATTTAGTAGAATGAAACCGAAAAGCTTGAAATAAGTCGCAAAACAATAATTTTAAACAGACTGAATGAATGGAGCTGAGTTGGCTCAGATTGGTTTATTTGTGCAGTACAAAATGCAGATACTTACCTAGACTAACAATTTCCCATAATAGGACACCGTATGACCATCTGCAACAGAGGGATATTATGAAGTGCAACAAGATTTCATATTTTTAAGTGGTAGATAGTTTTGCTGATATTCAGAGAACACAGAGAAGTGTGATTAATTGTTTTTTAATTTTTTTAAAAAATAATATTTGTATAATGATAGGATTTGTAGAATCAGAAAACTGTAGTGAGATCTTTAGCAAAATTAATTCACTGTGAATCCATCAACTAGAGTCCTTTACTGGAGTGTGAGCTCTCAGCAAATTGTGCTATTACAGAATTGCTTTGCCAAATATCACTTCCAACTTCCTGACTAAAATACTGAGTTTCTCTGAGTCTCCTAAGGATTCATCAGGTTTCTGATTTCAAGTGAGAAACATAGCTAAAGTAGTGGCCCAAACTGAGTTAGCTTGTGAACACAGAATTTGTTCAGATACTGATGATGAAATTGAAGTAACTTTTTTTGTTATGGATTTTATTTTTGCTTCCATTGCTCACTCATCCTGATGCAGTTTCAGATTTTTTTTTTCAGTTAAGAGTGCATGTCTCATCCTGGCTGTCAAACTTTCCTTTGTATTGAAAATGTATCTTTATTAAAAAAAAAGACCATATGAAAACATACTTACACATCACTGTTTGTGGTGTAAACACTGTAATTCAAAGATTCAATTGCCATCCATCGCACTGGAAGCCGTCCCTAGAAATGATTTCATGGAAGTTTATTTTGTTGGTAGTTGGAATAGCAATATTGCAATTCATACTCCAACAACTGTTCTGTGTGTTACCTTAATTAAAAATGACTTTGTGCAAGTAAGATTTACCAAGTAAATAAACTTATTTCTTTAAGTTATGAATTTACTTCCCAAAGGGATGATTAACACAGAAGCTAATAGAAAATTTATCCAATCAGCAACAAGAGGAAAGGGAAATAATTCCAGAGTGATATCTTATGATGCCTCTAACCAGTCCTGTTCCCTTGACCATCTGGTGTTATTCCTGGTTCATGACTACATTATCCTTATTACACATCATCCTCTTTCAGATCTTCCAGAGCATTAGCTCTGGACAGCTCATTTTTCAGCTCACAGATCCTGACATACCTGTGGTTACTTGTCTCACTAACTTTGGCCTTATTCAATAAAATTAGACTAGCTTTCCTCAGACGGACAAATTGTGGTACAGAAATATTTTTTCTATAGCTGTACAGATCCATCCATATGCACATACCCTCTTCATTTGTCAAATGTATATTGTACTTTTTTATAGTACAGTTTTAGTAAATCTCATAACTGGTTATTCTACTGTCATCCATATTAATAGAAATAATTTTCAATTACATTATATATCATACTATAATAACGGTATTGAATTGATTTACAAGTAATGCATGTATATTAATAAACACAACATAAATATTTATACATGTAAATATATAACATTTCTATAATCAGTACTGTAATACTGTACAATGAGTTTATATTTTTGTTCATATGGAAAAACAAAGTAAGAAATAAGAAAACAAAAAATTAGGAAAACAGACTGTATCAGTTTGTTTTGATCCTTACCATGGTCTTCTTAACATAAACTTCCTGACCCCTTGATAAGCCGAAGTCAGCTATTTTTGCAACATAATTTTCTCCAACTAAGATATTTCTTGCTGCCAAATCTCGATGAATAAACTAAAATTTAAAAAACAAACCAAAAATGAAATATCCACAGTATCTACGAGCTTTGCATGTATTATTTCAGTGCTATATTGAAAATTGCAGACATTCAGAATAAGAACAAAAGCCAAAACAAACAGCTTGGTATGTCACTATCAAGAAAATTTTAAATTTCATCTGAAGATGAAAGCATTAGTTACTGTGTTATTTGTAAGTTTTAATACCTTTTCATGGATTCCCTGTGATGTAGTATTTGATAGGGCTAAGTGAACACAACAAAATAAAACATCCAGTAGGTTCTATAGAAGCAAAAATTAAAACCTTAATTCAATTTCATTAAAAGGTATAGTCCTGAAAAATGAATTACTGTGCTTTCAGTGGGTAGAGAGTTGAAGACTGACCTGTTTCTGGCTCAAATAGTCCATGCCTCTAGCAACGTCTGCTGCAAAATGCAGAAGTTGCTGAGAGGAAAGCGTAGATGCAGTACTGTTGGCAATAGCAAATGCTGGGTCAGTCTCTAGCACTCGGCTTTTCCGAAGGAAGTCCAGTAAATTTCCATGTGGGGCATATTCAATAGCAAGATAAAGATATCCTAATGAATCAGATAGTGAGCATATCACAAAGTGAAATATGGTCAGTAATGGTATTTAGGCACTTTCTCTGCTTTGAGTGAAAAAAAAACAAACATAAAACAGACTTGAGGGGAAATACCAAACACAGTAATTCCTAGGTGCAGAGGAGAATTTAGAGCTATTGATGAACATCATTTCTGAAGGATTAATGTGAGCTTGTAAGACCTAAACTTGATTTTATTTGGCTTTTTAACAAATGTTGCAGAAAGACTTGCTTATGGGGTAGTGCTTCTACGGACTGTATGGGCCGTACTGAACTGGGGGGGATTGAACTAATATTTAAAGTACCTATATTCAAGAGTTGTCTTACCCCGATGCTCACATGCTCCCAAAAGATTTATGATGTTGGGATGATGACCAAGTTTACAAAGAACTTCAAGTTCTCCAGCAAAGTCCCTGTGATCATCTTTTGAGGCATACTCTGAAAATCAAACAAGCACGCATTTATGTTTTCCTTTGAACTAAATTTATGACCATATTGTTGTTAATTATGATGACTCTGAGCCAACTGGGGTACTACTGCTTCAGCCCCAGTAGAGAGAGAAAAACTCTAAGATACTGAAAAAAAAAATAGGACTTTCCAATCCAAGGAAAAAAAAAGAGAGAACTTAATGTCTGTAGCAGCCATCTGCAGAGAAAGAAATCATCTTAATGTACCATGTCACTTCCCTTATTATTGTGAAATGTAGCAGATCACATGAAAACTAGCTGTCTAAAAATCTTTGCATATATGTGCTGTTGGTTATTTCTGCCTTCATGCAGATCTTGGCTCTTCTTTACAGGATCAGCATGGTTAGGAGTGTCTCCCAATTTGCCTAGATAATGATCTAGTGAATTGCAAGAAAATATGTACATTCTTCCAGTATTCTATGTATTACAGTTCTCTCTGGAAAGTGGCAGTCATGCCTAATGAGTACAAAGCAAATGAGTGATCCTCATAGTACGTGTGTATATAGATGCATAGATACAGTTGTCTCTTAATGGCTAAGGTAAAGCACAATGAGCAAATGCTGTGCCCCAAGGCTAGCTCTGTGCTCCTCTCCCTGTTAAATGCATCTTTTAATGGCTCACAGCTTGCCAATTAACTCACACATGAAGTTTCTACTGACCTATGAATTGGAAAATAGATAATAATGATTTTAACGATTAAAGAGAAATGTAAACCAAATTGAATATTTATTTTAGCTTTAGGAGAGGGCTACTAAGCATTTCTTATGACAGAGAAACACGTGAAACAAAACAAGAAAAGTCTTCCATCTCAGAGTCTCCGTTCTTTACTACCTTTCATCCTTTTAATCGCAGCATCCATGCGTAGGCCATCTTTCTTAATGCGTGCTTTCAGGACTTGCCCAAAGTTACCTTCCCCAATCACATCTTGAAATTTTATGTCATTCCACTCAAGAACTGGATAAATAGTGGGGTCTGGGCTGTTTTTGGCTTTCCTGCTCAGTGTGAGGGTACCTGAGTTAAACTGTACAGCTGGCTCTTCCCTCTGTAACAGAGTTAAGCAAAGGATATTAATTGTGGTTTCTACTTTACCGAGCAATGCTCTGACTACACTTCCCAAATACGTGTGTGCTCACTCATATACACACATGCATAGAGCCTAATCCAACTCTTGCTTACACGAGAATGAGTACAGTAGACAGTTACACCTACTTTAAATGCTTACTGCCCTTCTGGCCAGATCCACAAAATTAATAAGGCTCCTAATTTGTGCACAAGTACCTTTGTAGACCTGTGCCTTCTAAACAATTTTATAATCATCTTGAAGATGGAGATGGGCAAAAATCGTTCGTAAAACTGATCTCAAAATTGCTTTAAGTCTTGCTTTAAGATTTGAGATTGCTTTAAGATTTGAGATTTATCTTGTATCCTGTGCTGATACGGCTCAGTAGGAAGACTGAGGAAAGAAGAAGCAAGGAAACAAAAGAGATAGGAAATGATTTCCCTCCTTATTTGAGGAGACATCTGTAATTCAGCTACACATTCCTGTGAAATACTTCTCTGGGAAAAGTTTCAGAACAAGGATCAGGAGGTATTCTGTGTGACCTGGGAACTGATTATATTTTTGGATGAGCCCTCTGGCCCTCTGTTTATGAATCAACCTATGCAGCTCCGTATGGAGGAGCTCCTTGGCCCAGCTTTGTTCTACCTCACAGGTTCCCCTCTGAAGTGAGAGAACAGCACGGGAAAGCAGAGTGATAAGGAGACTGCAGAAGGATACAAATATATACGTGTGTATATATAGAGAGAGATATTTCTATACGATGTTACAACCTTCAGCAACTTCCTCACAGCCAGAAATATGATGCTGCCATTAACTGACCCCTGGTGTGCCATCCCCAAGTTGAAAAGCCATGACGGAGCTGGTGCTGATGCTCAAAAGTAGCATTAAAAAATACTGTCCTTTTCAAAATCAACCACAACTTCATAGAGGGAGAACAGGCTCCTCTGTTCTGTCTGGCTCAGTACTTGTCACACACAGGTGTGACCAGGCCAAAAAGGGAGAAGGATCTTTTGTCAAGTTAGGTGTTCTGCCTCATAGCCTAGAATGATGATGATTGCTTTAGCTCTGGGGTCACTAGCAGAGAAGCTTTACAGGAATAGCACTGTTTATACATATTAAGATAAATCAGTATTTGGGAAGGCCAAAGAGAAGGTATTGGAAAAACCAGGAAAAGATGGGGCCAAAATTAATAACCACACTGACACAGGAAAGCTGGAAACCTACCACCACATTTTGGAAAGCCTGAGCCATTCGACGCTGGAAGTTGGCTCGCTTTAACTGCAGCATGATGAGAAAGGCCAGGAGGATTGTTACACAAGTCATCCCTGCAGAGCCAAGGATAGCAATAAGCAGCATTCTGCCTCCTTTTGATTCATATGAAGCTGTTGAGGAAGCACATAAAGAATTCATCATTATTTCCAGCTAGTTCTGAAAAAGCCTTGAAAAATGTATAGCTAAATGCTCATGTGTTGTAAACTGTGTAAAGACATAGAGACACATCCCCTTGTTTTCCAAAAATGTCACAGACATTGGATATTCTGATTTTCAGATGTCTGAGCACCTGCAAGTCCCACTGAATTCAGGCCGAGCAGAGCTGAGGTCACATTCAGGGATCTAATAGTCCTGTTATGTGCAGCTTCTTTAATTTATGAGCTGTTGGACACTTTCTAGTGGATAAACACGGATGTTGTATGTTGGGACTTCACCAATGCCATGCAGTGAACTAAGAATCAATTTTTCATGATGCTGTGTTGTGTATCAAAAGAGGAAAAGAAAACTAAATAAAAAAACCCCACAATATTATGACTTTGCCTTAGCTAATCAGTTTATACCACAGGCCCGAGTTTGCCCAAGTCCAGAATGCTGGAATAACAAACCTTTAGTTTCTGGAAGAGTCTTCAGTTCAAATGATGTGTTTGGGTTGCTCAAGCCAATGTTGTTCTGAGCATTAATTTGAACCTGGTACACAGTGTTTGGCTCAAGGCCTTTCAGATGGTATTGGGTCATGCTGGTGTTCTTTATGATAATATCGATGTGGTTGTACTCAGCCTTGCCGTAAATTTTGTAGCTGATGATGATGGAGGAGATGGAATGACCTTCAGCAGTTGTCCAAGAGATGACTGAGGATGTGTCTGTGGTGTTAGAAAACCTGACGTTGTAAGGTGCAGGAGGGATTCCTGAGAAAAAATACAAATACACACAAACTGTTGAAGTGTACATCCAGCACTTTCTCCTTTCTGCAGTGAGCTAAACATTTTCCTTGGTGCTTTTGCTGTGTTAAACAGAAGCAGAATTTTGATGATGAGTTACGGTGGTTCTATGAACGTGGTAGTTCTATGAATGCAATAGTTTTATGAACGTGATGTGCGGTCACCCATGTTGCAGTACTCCACACTTCCAGCAGAAGTTGGAGTGGCTTTCAGTGTAGTCCTGTCCGTGGATGAAGGTACAAATGCTCTTAGCTGTATGCAAGGACAACATGATTGCTTTCAAATTAATGCAGAAAGAGTTAATTTCCTTCTATACCAAATCATCATCCCCATGTAATCCTTAGGTCCCAGACTTTCACTGCTGTCAAGATCAAACCCCTGTCAGGATACAGGCTGTTAGAAAGAAGGGAAATCAATACCAGCGTTTCCAGAACTTTAATAAAAAAACCACCAGCAAGGGGGAGTGCTGGTCTTGTGGACACACCCATGACTACTAAGCTAAGTACCTTCTCCTGGAAAACAGCACCCTTTTGTTTTTCTTAGTGCAGTTTGGCATCAGAGCTCAGCAAACTGGAGTGTCCCATGAAGGCCATTGATACCTTTGTTAATACATGTAGGATTTCAGTGAGGGCCTCCTCATACGACCTGTAAGGAGGAAGAAGTCCACCCTTCCAGTGTGTGGTATGGCACCTATGAGCCATTCATCTGTTCAGGTGGCACTTCATTCAGATAGGGCACTCAGAGATTTCAAGGGCGGTAGTTGCTTTTCAGTGTAGCACACTTAACTTTACTCATAGGGGTTCTACCTTGCATTGTATCTTCTCTTCCTTCTCTAACTGACAAATATTTCTGTATGGACACAGTTGAATTGCATAGTCTGAGTGGGTTTGTTTTTTTTTTTTTCGGGTAACAGAAGAGTTTGCCATAGGGAACTCTGTGGGTTCATCATTATGAGGAGGAAAAAAATGCTCCGTGCGTCAGAAGCATGAATTGCACGGAAATGAACATGTGGATTCCCAAGATTTTAATTTGGTTTTCCTATTTTTTAAAAAAACTTCATTATTAGTTCCTAAGAATTTCCAGCAGAACAATTTCTTTGGACACTGAGCTATAGAGTAATAGAATAATAAAATATAGAATAATAGAATAATCAGAATAATAGTAACAACAACCACAAGTGATCACCATGAACACAATGTTACCAAAACAAAAGATTACCTAGAGGAAAGACGGGGAGAAACCTTTTAGCAGGGCCTGTTGTGATAGGACGAGGGGTAATGGTTTTAAAATAGAGGGAGGTAGATTCAGATTGAACATAAGGAAAAAATTTTTTACACTGAGGGTGGTGAAGTACTGGCACAGGTTGCCCAGGGAGGTGGTGGATGCCCCATCCCTGGAAACATTCAAGGCCAGGTTGGATGGGGCTCTGAGCAACTTGATCTGGTTGGAGATGTCCCCGCTCCTTGCAGGGGTTGGACTGGATGGCCTTTAAAGGTCCCATCCAACCCAGACTATTCTATGATTCCAGGATTCTAGACACTTAATGTAGTCATTAAGTGACAGTTGGTCTGACCACTGGGGAAGGAGGAAGAGGTAAACAGAAGGATGTGAATCAGCTACTTACTGTCACTGAAAGTCCATGCATACAGATAGTTGCTCCATTCTCCTTGGGACCTGGCGTTCACCCGTACCCTGCACATGTATTGCTGTCTAGGCTCAAGATCTTTAATGATCAGGGTGGACATATTTCCTGGCACTTGAGTAATAACACTGCTCTCGTCACCGTTGTCATTCACACTCTTCCTTTCCACTTCAACACGAATGTCATCCTCTGTCCTCAGTGTTAAAGGATGCCATGACAAATTCAGTGACGTCATACTTTTTGGAAAGAGAGTGAGACCTTCTGGTGGAGGAAGACCTTGGAAAAGCCACAGTGAGACAGGGAACAATATTTCATGTCTGGTATGCAAGATAAAATAGGGTACTAGTTATTCCCAACCACTTCCCCTAGCTTGGAGTGACAAAGGGTAATTCTCCCCACCACTCCACCCAATTTGGCAGAAATTTCATCAAAAAGGTGTTGATAGTCTCAAAGTATCTTATCAACAGCTGTTGTGTCAACAGAAACGTCTCTTCAATGAGCCAGTGTTGCAGATGCACCTTTTAGACACAAGAAGCCGGCTCTTTTACTCTCTTGTTAGATGGTTCCTGGTGCAATACTAATTTATGTTCTATGTCTATATTCAGTTTGGGCTGTATCGTCAGTGGACTAAAAACTTTTCTGCTTGTTCAGACATCTTTGTTTTTAAAGTAAACCGATCTAATAACAAGAGGAAGGACTGGCAGGCTAAAGAAGCGATTTGTATCTCCAACCCTGCTGCATAGCCAGCCAAAATATGTACATTTTCCTTTCCAGGATCCCCCATCTCAAAATCAGGGATATTAACAGCTCTACCCTTTTCTGTTTTTCTTCATCTCTGTGTTTTTTTTTTTTTCTTTCCCCCATTCTTTTTTTTTTTCTCTTTGCCTAAGATTGTTTTGAAAGACTACATAGTCTTCAGGTCCAGCCTTCCTTGCTCAAATGAAAGCACTCTGGCAGAGATCAGGGAACGGACCACAGAGAAAAACAGCTGAAATAGCCCTTTTGTGAAAAGCCAAGATGACGACTTACCAAGCGCAGCTGTTGTGAAGCTAGCCTGTGGTCCAGGATGGCCTTCCCCACCTTCCCCTTGCCGACTCAGCTGGACACAGAACTGGTATTCTGTTCTTGGTTCCAGGTTGTCCAGTCTTTTTGTTCTGCCTTTTACTGACAACAAAAGGAGAAAGTAAAGCCATGGCCCATACTGAAAAATGTTGAGGAAGAAAAGTTTTGGAAAATATTCCTGAACCACTATCCATGGAATTTAAGATATTCAGGCTCTTCTTTTTTTTTTTTTTTTTTCCCTGATTCACTAAGATAAACTATTTAGAAGTATAAAATACTTATTTTTAAGTTAGCTCCAACCTAGCCCAAAGGATGTTTCCCTCTGCCTTTCCTTCAGGACAGAACAAGACTGGTTTCTTAGGTTCTTAGGCACTGTTCATTGTGTACGCAGATCTTGGTTTATCTTGAATTAGTAAAACCAGTTGTCTGTTACTTGTTAAAGTTCCTGCAATGTTCCCTACAATATTTTAGGTCTTACATAAAATATTAAAACAGGCTGGAAGAGATCATCTAACTCTCAAGAAGGCTTCATTTTGCCCAAATCGTTCCTGATAAATATTTAGGTAAGATATTTGTCTCACCAGAGGGCACAATACACACGAGGAAAGATTGTAGATGCTCCAGGATGTCTCCATACTGTTCACTGCTTTTGAAAACCTGCTGTTTACATGGGAGTTTTCAACAGCTGGGCCAAACATTGAGTACTGTTTATTTTAAGGAAGGAGGGATGAACCCTTTGGTTACTGAAACCTGAATATGCACTTTTGACTACTATTGGTGTACAACATCCACATTAACATTAACATTATATATAGTGATAGACAAAGAATCACACATCCAGTCATGAAAGATTTAACATTTATGCTTTGTAGAGTCTTTTGAGTCTAGTCAAGAGCACACCCCAGATTATGTTTCAGCATCCAGCTGAAGTTTGTGTTTAAGGGAGTTAAAGAACATCCTCTTACCTTCCACAGACATCCAAGACTGATAACGTTTTGCTGGCTTGTACAGGAGTTTTGTTGACACAACAGGTCCATCTCCGAGATGTAACTCGGCATTGATATCAATTATGAGAAAATTATGTCCACTGTCTGTCAGCCTTGGGGCGTACTGTGGCACAGGAGGAACTGAGCAAGAATGCAAGTGTTAAACCAGCCTTTTAATTCCCTGTATCGGTAAAACTCTAGTATCTTCCTAGACATACAGAAAAATGGGAGAAATTCTTCAAAACTCTTACAAAGTAGACAGGGATTAACAACCTACAGCTGACTGTTTAGATCTTACAAAAAAACTCTTAGATTTTCTTTTGTTCCTTACCATCACACTAATTTTTTTCAATACACATAATTAGAACATTATTTATAAAGACTTTCTGTTCATATTCTGACCATAGATATTTATTCAGACATTTTTCTGCGGTGCAGAGAACAGAAAGGTCTGCCATGTGAGAGTATAAAGCTGCTCTTAAAAGAGGTAAAGACATTTGAAGGGATTCATGCTTTTACCTTTGACTATAACTTGAAATGGTTTCTCTGCCATTCCTGCTACTGTCTGCACACTGCAGACCCAGGTTCCTGTATCACGGGGCTGGATTCGGTTAATTGTAAACATGGCTTCAGAGCGATTACTGGTCACAATTAGGGCAGGCTGAAATGACAAAAGGCACACAGGGCTTGAAAAATGTGAGCATTTAGGAATATCCCCATGACACTTTCTCTCAGTTTAGGAACTCATTAGAATTTGGAGATATCAGTAGAAAGGGTCTACAATGGTCAACTCCATAGTTTCATATGTGCTCATGAGGTCATGAGGTATCTCAGAATGTAAAAACACAATAGAAATAATAGGAAGCAATTAATCAGGAGCCTACCTTTAGGACTGTTCCATCTTGCTTCAAAAGTTTAAATTCTTCAGATTTAGGAAGTGGCATCCCAGTTGCTATACACAAAGGCTTGAACTCAACACCAGAATTGAGTTCTACAGGATCTAGTAAATTTTCTATCTGAGGTGAAAGATCTGCTGAACCTACAGAAGACATACAGTACTTTAATGTCAGCCATCAAACAGGACTTTAAAAAGGCAGCACTGAAACAGGTTTAGGTGTGCTATAAGCATAGGCAGCACAGGTGTCTGGTTCTCCCTTCACTCATGTGGGTATATGCAAGGATCACGCTTAGCAAAGTGAGCACTGCCACATCACTGTGAGTATCATGTGAGAAGGAACCAGCTCTGTGTCCATTCTTCTTTCTTTTCCCCTCCCCTCTCCTCTATTTCTCGCTAACATTCTAAGTACAGACAGTCTATCTATGGCAAAACCATGCTCACATTTTGTACTGACTGCAGAGTATTTGTTTGCTCTGCATTTTGTCTGTTTGTAAGAGCAGTCAGATCACAACAGTGTAGTTTGGCAGGTTGGATCACAGTCTTGTTTCTCTGCTTGTTTTTGCACTTGTCAAGCTTTCAAGCTTTTACAAATTAATGAAGGATTTTTATATTTACTTATCAAGCAGAAATAATAGATTCTGAGTGCATTTTATAAAATATGTGTGTGAACCTTGCCTGAATCCAAAGAGATTCTGAACGAGCTATGTTCAGCTTTGCAAGCTTAACTCTTTCTCAGAGAGACAGATCTGTTTTAAGCTCTGGGGTTGTTTTGGTGTCTCAGTCATCAATTTCAGATAATGATGCACATGGTGTAGGAGTGTATGCAGATGAGTAAGAGGTAATGGTAAAGTACCGTAGGCCTATCAAAAACGTGATCGTGCAGGTAGGATGTGCAGCTTCTGCCAGTAGTTGATATTAAGGTCAGCGTCAAATCCTACGGAGTACAGTTTGAAAATCTACCTCTAATGAAAGCAAAAGCAGATGAAATAGTAGCATACCAGCCTGCTAAATGCAGCATATGGGACAGAGACTTAAAAACAACTGATCACAATAAAGATGTATAGAATTGTCTGGGTCACTGTAATGTAATTAGCAGAGAAAGGATACCAGCCTGGAGTGTTCATGCTGTGCCAGCATGAAGATCTGTTTCAGTTACACTGGGAAAAGCCATTTACTACAGTGTTACCTTGCTTTACCTTCTTTTTCACATTGAAGACCATGCCATCCATGGGAGCAGATGCAGCCCTTAAACCTGTCGCATGTCCCTCGATTGTGACAATTGCATTTGAGTTTGCAATCCGACCCATAAAACCCAGGTTTGCATTCTGCAAGTACATACATTTCCAGTTAGTGTAAAGGTACTAGAAAATGTCTTCCATTAGTTTTCAATCTCATTCATCAATTCTCTGGTATGGTTTAGTTCCCTCAGTTGGGTTGAGTTTGAAACTACGTGTATTAGCACTAAATCACCAAATCATCCACCACAGAGCATCCTGAGAACACACTAACATAAAAAACATAGAGCACATTTGTAACTATGCCTGTCATTTGTAGACTAGATGCCAATATGGGAACTTCTTCAATCTCAACTGTTTACACTTTACACTGTGGTAGTCTCCAAAGGCTTCATCAGAGCTATGTCACCATTGAACAAGATGGCACACATTCACAAAGGAAGACATACTTTTTGTCCCAAGGAGATTGCAGTCTAATTGAAATGACCAAGGCTGATTATGCTCAGTGTTGCTCAGCAGCATTTATATGTTTGGCACTAAATTGTTCAGCTTGACTTGTAGAAAACAGAACAAATCTGTAGCTGTTAGAGGATTTTTAGTGACCTGGTGGAATGTAAAATCATTTTGCAGAATAGTTTGAATAGTTTTAGAATGATAGAATCATAGAATGGCTTGGGTTGGAAGATACCTTAAAGATCACCTAGTTCCAACTACCCTGCTATGGGCAGGGACACCTTCCACAAGATCAGGTCACTCAAAGCCCCATCCAACCTGGCCTTGAACACTTCCAGGGATGGGGCATCCACAGCTTCTCTGGACAACCTGTTCCAGAGCCTCACCACCCCCATAGTGAAGAATTTCTTCCTTATATCTGGTCTAAATCTACCCTCTTCCCGTTTAAAGCCATCACCCCTTGTCCAATCACTACCTGCCCTTGTCAAATGTCCCTCCCTGTCTTTTCTGTAGGCCTCCTTTATGTTCTGGAAGGCTACTATAAGGTCTCCCCAGAGTCTTCTCTCTGCCAGGCTGAACAGCCCCAACTCTCTCAGCCTGTCCTCATAGGAGAGGTGCTCCAGTCCTCTGATCATCTTCGTGGCCCTCCTCTGGAGTCACTCCAACAGGTCCACGTCCTTCTTATGTTGGGGGATCCAGAGCTGGATGCAGTACTGCAGGTGGGGTCTCACCAGGGCAGAGTAGAGGGGCAGAATCACCTCCCTGGACCTGTTGGCCACACTTCTTTTGACACAGCCCAGGATGCGGTTGGCTTTCTGGGCTGAAAATGCACATTGCCGGCTCTTGTTCAGCTTCTTGTCAACCAGCACCCCAAACATCTTTTATTCAGGGCTGCTCTTAATCCATTCTCTGCCCAGTCTGTGTATTTGCAACCCAGGTGCAGGACCTTGCACTTGGCCTGCTTGAACTTCATGAGTTCTCACGGGCTCACTTCTCCAGCCTGTCAAGGTCCCTCTGGATGGCATCCCTCCCTTCCAGCGTGTCAACTGCAACACACAGCTTGATGTCATCGGTGAACTTGCTGAGGGTGTATTCTATCCCACTGTCCACATAGCAGACAAATATGTTAAACAATTTTAAACTTTACCATGTTCTTCTTATGCGAATCTGACATGGTCCTCTGAGATGGGTAAATATTGTTATCCCTCTTTTACAGAATCTATCCTCTGTAATCTAATCTATCCTAATCCTTAATTTCCTCTGTTAGTTCTCTCCTGTATTTCCTATTTGCAGCACACTAAGAACTCATCACCTTTCCTCATATTTTTTACTGTACCTTTGTCACATTCCAGTCCCATCCATCCTGAGGCACAAGAACAACCATATGGATCTGGCAGACAGAACATATAGTTTCTGCAGCCATAGTTTTCTTTACAGCTCTCTTCACAAGTTTTGCCAAATGTATTGGCTCCACAAGCTGTTGAAGGGAGAGAGGGAAAGAATAGCCCAACAGCATTAAGTTAGCAAAAGAGCTAATGCTTAAAACCATAGAGCTTTAGACAACAGAAAACATGACTTAAAATGAAAAAAATAGCATTTTTACTATTCAGATACCAGATATATTATCATCCATAACAACATGTTGTGGCTGCACTAATGGTTAAGTTCAGGCAGCAAAAACAAACATAACTTTCTGCCATGTGAGGATCCATCAGCAGAGCACTCGTTTTAACAACAAACCCTCTTTATAAGACTTATTTAATATAAAATGAACAAATAGTGCCATGAAAATCAAATGCAGTACCAAGCTTAAGCTTTTACTTTTCTGATATGATCAGCACTATATTAGCGTGGCTCAGATGTCAACTATTTCAATAGCTTAGCTCCAGTATTTGCAGCCCTGCAATTCGGTCAGCGTATTAGGATACATATTTTGAGCATAGCGAACTTCAGGGTAATCATAGAACAGCCCAGGCCAGAAGAGACCTCAAAGGATGATCTGGTCTAGCCTCTTGCGGGAAAGGAAGCCTAGATGAGGTTATCTAGCACACTGTCCAAGTGCATATCAATCAAGAAGAGCTGGAAACATTCATCTCCCTGGCAAAATAATCTCTACTAAGAGAAGAGAGGGAGAGCTTAAATCACAGCCCAACACTCCTGTCTTCAGCACCAGCTGTAAATGCTGTGGCTATCAAGAGTAAAACAAGGCTACTCCATTTGATGCTTCCCTCAATAACCTGCCAACTTCTGCTACTGAGAACAATTTAATAAGCAACCTGTGAAAATAATATTTGCTTACCTTTCTCACATGTTTTTCCCATAAAACCTGGAGGACAGATGCATTCCCCAGTATCTTCATGACAAATGCCATTGTTTGTGCAGGAAGGGCAGTGGGAGCTACAGGAAGGGCCCCATTTCTGAGCTTCGCATCCTTTTATGCAAAAATATAATGAAAAAATGTTTGTCTTCTCATTCAGTAACAATCAAGAAGTAAAATTCTTTTTAATTAACACAAGCAGTGAAATACATAAAAATATTCTCTGTAGGGACCCTCCTAAAAATCTCATCTGACTGACCTAATGTAAGGAATCAATTTTTCCATTGTGGAAGTGCCCCTATTTCTGGAGCAGACCTGCTGCCTGGTAGGCAGTAATGCTATGTAGCATCTTCAAAGAAGGAACTGAAAAAGTCTTTCCTTTTTGAAACTAGAAATAGATTATTTTAGTTTGGAAATTGACAAAGATGTTATATTTAAGATTTCTATTCTCATAGCAGGAATCTGAGACCTATAAAATGTCCAGGAGCTGACTGAACTGGTAGTAAGCCAGCAGGACAAAGCTGGCATCACGGGCATTGTATCAGCATTTGGCAAGACATGATTTTTTTTCCGTAGCAATATTTTTCCTGAAAGTTCTTTAGATTGGGTTCACATCTCTTGTATCTTTGCTAGCTTCACTGGTTCTTTACAACAAAGATCAATCAACGGGTGACCTGTTTCTGGAATAAACGGACTAAGAGCAATCAGGTTTTTTTTAATGTCTGTCATTATTTTCTTTACCATTTCATAATTTGAAAAGATACTACTACCATTAATCCTGCCAGTGAGAGTTTTGATACTGATTTAATAGAAGCCAAGCTCAACCTCTAAACAAGTTTATATGACTTCATAATGCAAATACTTAATCTATCCATACAAGACACAAAATTCTCTAAGCTGGTTTTGAAATCTGTGGGAGCTGAGAAGACTCAATAATTTTTAGTATTTGATTTGTAGCAATGTTTCTTGTGTCACAGAAGCTGACCTTCCTGACTTCCTCTAGTGTAAAGCTGGGACTGAAACTGGGAAGTCCTCAGGCAGGCTCACTAAAACTGGGTAATCCAGACTTGGATCAGCTTTTTCAGATTTCAGTAAGCGTTTAATGAGTCAACATGGTACTTGGAAATCTATCTCCTCCTTCTCCCAGGATGAAATTCTTACATGTGAATTTTTTTTTTTTTTTAAAAAAAAACTTTGCTAAAAATCATCATTCTGTGTCTATGGTGCTAATTCAAAGAGAGACAGGACACGTATTTGAGCAGTGATGTGTAATCATCCATTCTCTTTATTGTTGGTGTGCTCCCTACCACTCTCCCAGACTATGCCCCAGCAGTTTTCCCAACAGGCAGGACAGGCAAGACAAAAGCCTGTTTCAAGGCAGGGAGCAGAATTTATGCATAAGTCTCCTGCTGTGCAGCTTGGCACTAGTGCAGAGTACAGATCTTGGACCATTTCATTTAGTAATGTGGCAATAGCTTCAAAATCCAAATTTGGGGCATTATATTGATTCATTTGCGACTTTTGGATGTCAGCAAGTAAAATACGTCTTACCATCAGAAATATCTTCTCTGTAATGTAAGATATTTGAACAGCTATTTATTTTTATATAGCAGTTTTCTATGTCTATCCAAGTTAATAGAATATAATGTTCTTTATATCTGATCAAACTGGACAGAGCAGCATGAGCTACAAGACATGCAGAATATTTAATGGAAAATATCCACCTGCATTGTAAACTGGTCCTGTCATCCACAGGGATGTGAACATCAAGAGCTAACTAAGGCTGGGGTAGTTTGTGAAATTACAATAATATACACTGAATATGAGAAATCTTAGGATAAATGGGGTTTGGATATAGGCCACCACAGAGAACAGAGACATTTGAAAATGCCTAGTTTCTGCTCAGTCCTACATCTTATATTCATGGCAGACCCAGTACCACCGTCTTCATTCATGCTTACTTGGTGTTTGAAAAGCTGAGATGCTGAGAAAAGGGCTAGCTATCCTGGCAATAGCTAAGACCAACTGGACATAAACCTGATTTTTTTTTTTTCTCTCTCAGCTGCTTAAATCAGTACCAGCTTGTGCCAAAGATTCTTGGAAAAAAAAATATTCTGACATAATCTGTTGGCAGCTTATACCAAGAAAGATTTTGCCCCTTATTTGGGCACAGTATAGGTTTCATTTCAGATTCATTACAACTTTAAAGAGTTAATCATCAGCACACATTAATGGAACTTACGTCTTACAATAAGCCTTGTGTAGGCAGAAGTAAAGAGGTTTCCTCCTATATATCTGGCAGAGTAAACGCCTGCATCCTGTGGTTGAACTTGAGGATACGAGACTTCCAGCTCCCCTGGCACTTCATGTCTGGGCACAGAGTGGATGAAGGAACCTGGGGAAGGAGCACATGGATACAACAGGCAGAAGCCATTCATCTTCTACAGACAGAAATGAGTTTGCATTGGTTACAGAGGAAGGACAGCTGGGATGAACTAAGCAGCAGAATCTATTTATTAGTTATGAATTTTCTGACAGCTCTTCTACTAGTTTTTGATAATTGGAGAGCTGCAAGTGAAAAGGAAGCTAGATCTTGAGGAAATTGAGTAGATGAATGGGACAAACAACTTTGAGTTCAGCATTGCTTTACAGGGTTGTTGCTAAGAGCCTAGTGGTTAAAAGTGTTCATTGTGGTTTTTGGCTTTTCCTGAAGAAAGGAGTAACCTTCTGTAAGGAATCTAGTGTGGCTCAAAGGAGTCAAATAGCAAATGCCAGCCAGGCCCTATTTAACCTGAGTAGCACAAAGATTGACTTAGCAGACCAAAGCAGGAAGAACACAGCACAGCTTTATAATTTCTTCCCAGATTTAACATGTTTCTGTCTCTTCTGTTGTTTTCACCAAGGGAGCTTGTCTGTGTTATTCCAGGTTTGCTGTCGTTGGTCATACACGTTTGCTAAGTAAGGCAATAGCATTTAGTCTTCTTCCATGCCTCTGGATCACCAAATAACAACACTTGAACACTGGTTGCTGTCAAAGAGAAGCTACATCCAGTGGAGTTCAGGACCCCCAGGAGCCCTTCCACTCCAGGCTCCTGCAGTTGGCTAATGCTAGGTCCAGCCAGCGGTCACCAAATCATACATGCACGTGATCACACACACTGTGCTGACAAAGCCAGCCACCAACAGACCCACAGAGCAGAACCATGTGTTTACAGGCACTGCATGTGAAAGTGGGACTCACATACACGTGGAAAACCCAGACAGCCCCATCCTATTTGTGCTTGCCAGCTAGTCAGGCTTGCTACAGATCTCATACACTCACACACCCAAAAATGGGTCTTAGCTGTCCTGGACCCACAGTCTCTCTAAGTGCTGGCTCTCAGACTTTTTACCCTACTCTCTGGTTAGCCTGGTTTAAAGTTCACACATGCACACATGCACACATAAACAGGTCCCTGCCGTAACTGGCCATAGACTCTCAATCTCTCTGGTTGCTGGTCCCAGACATGCAAGACTCTTTGACCCCTAGCATGTGTTTCCAGTTCCTACAACCCAAACCTGTTGTGTCTTCCTGTCTGGCCTGAAGATCACTAGCAGGTTGTACATGTGCATACCGGGCAGAGTGCACACTTATGTTGAAGAAGTGAAGAGAAGGCTCGGGGCAGTCTTATAGCAGCCTTCCAGTACCTAAAGCGGGCTTATAGGAAAGACTGGGAGAAACCCTTTAGCAGGGCCTGTTATGATAGGATGAGGGGTAATGGTTTTAAAACAGAAGGAGGCAGATTCAGACTGGATATAAGGAATTTTTTTTTTTTTTTTGCAGTGAGGGTGCTGGAATACTGGCACAGGTTCCCAGAGAGGTGGTGGATGCCCCATCCCTGGAAACATTCAAGGCCAGGTTGGACGGGGCTCTGAGCAACCTGGTCTGGTTGGAGATGTCCCTGCTTCTTGCAGGGGGGTTGGACTAGCTGACCTTTAAAGGTCCCCTCCAACCCTAACTATTCTATGATTCTAAGAATAATTAAGAATAGAGCTTAATAAAATCAGACCAACCGTAGTACAGAGCTTAGCGAGATCAGCAGCACCTTTTAGCTGCCTCCTGCCCCATTTTCCTGTGCTTGTTCCTTTCCCTTTCACTCTGAGCCCTCCCTTCCTCCTGCTTGGCTCTTTCTCTAAATATCCCATTATTTCACACATGCTCACAGTCCCCCTCAGTCAAGCCATAATACAAGTTTGCTCTTTCCTCTGATACCCTGCTTACCAATTCTTATACCTACAAACCTCTGGCTGAACCTGCTCAGGGCTTTCTGGTGTTCCCTTAGTGGCCATCCAAAGCTGGAGAGCTCTGCCCTTTGATGTTTTCTCTGTCATCTGTTACTCCTTAGGGCTTGTGTGTCTGTTTATTTATAACTTTTCTTGTTTCCTGTCATAGTCTTCTGTGTTGAATGACCACTATCCAGATGATACTTCCACAAATCAAAGGCCCCTACCTTTTACACACCTGCACAGTTACGCTGATAGTGAAACAACCTTTTCACTTTGTTGAAATAATTTACAAGGTAAACAGCATCAGGTAGGACCTTCATGTCTGTGATCATACACACTATCACACTACCAATTTGACTGTAGTCAAAGTTTTCAGCCTAGAAACCTAAAGCTTTGCATGAGGTTCATAACCAAAACGATCTTGGGTCAATTTAGTCTATGACAACACGTAACAGCTCTTCAAGAAAACAGGGCCAAAGAAAAAGGGCAAAGAATGAAAGGGATTAGTTCATTTTTTTTTTCTGTATCTTTTGAGTTACAAGCTGCAACACAAACTTGGCAGCAAATTATTAAGAAGGCCTTATGCTCACAGTTTTTTTAGCAAGGTTCAATTTTTGTAGCTTATTTTCCAAGACGGCACATGTTATGTCAATGTCTTAAAGCAATCTTGTACAGCAGAATAGTTACATTCTCTAGACAGCCTTTGTGAAGGTCTGCAAGGGGGAAGTAGAGCTCAATCTCCTCCTTCTCCCAGAATGAAATTCTTACATGTAGATACACAAAAAAAAAAAAAAAAAAAGAAAAAAAAATAAACAACCCCCCCAAAAAACCAAACAAACAAAAAAAAACCCTGCTGACTGAAGTGAAAGAATACAACAATTAAATAAAATACAACAAGTATTTTCTTTGCCAGCTGCTGTATCAGGAGTCCTCAGGGATGCTATTTCATCTGCAATCTCAGGTGGAGAACTTGACCTACTGTCCAGAGTTCATTAACCTCATGGTTAATTTGAGGCTTTTTGCCAAATTTCCAATTGGAATCCACCATGGTGTAAGCACTCCTGCTCCAACGTATCAGCTTGTTCTTGTATAAGAAAATGCTGACAGAAAATCGCAAAATTTCCCTGGGTACTCTGAAAGGACAAGTGTTGAGAAAATTTCTCCACTGTGCACTGTCATAGCTGAATCTCTGAAGAGCAAAGAAATAGGTCTTTGAGAAACTCTGCTTTTTTTTACTGCCTTTTTAAAAAATACCTTTTGGTTGTTCTCCTCTTCCAGCCTGTAGAGAAGTGTTCCAGGTATTCAGTATCTGGGGTTGAGGTTGACTCACCACATGCGGTCTTTTGCAGCGTGCTGACACTTCCTTACCTCATCCTGCTCTATTTACTCCCTGTTTCCTGGTAGCTCACTGTAAGCTAAAGTTTCAGTAGACAAAGATGAACCAGTACATTATGTGTGCCTTCCACAACTGTAATTTGTTGGGGTCTAATATCTGGTTAAGTATGAAGGCACTGTGTGTTTTAATGACCAGCATTTTACTACATTTCTCCAGGAGGTAGATAGCAAACTGCACGTATTTCCAAATGTCAAGCAGTAGCAATACACAGCTGAACAGTGAGTTACATGTGATTTAGGTGCCATATTAGATAGAAAAGTTGGTGTCATAAGTTTGACAACCTGAATAGTTTTTGTAGTCGAATTAAATAAGGTTTAGATTTTGTTGACAGTTTTGCTTTTCTAGTAGAAGGTTACTGCTGCTTAATTTTTCAGCCTGAAGAGCACCAGAGAAGAAAAATGGCTTCTAAAAGCCATTTGAAGGAGCAAAGGTATGTACCTGAAAAGCAGTAAAAATGCAAAGAAAGATGCGGTAACTACGCCTTCACAGTGCCACAGAAAAAAAAATTTTAAAAAAATTTTAAAAAATGCTGAAATCAGCCAGGCAAATATATAAGGGCGTATAGAAGGAAATAAAAAAAAAATGAAAATGAGAAACAGAGCAAAGGTATAAACAGAGAATTTAGCATTCTGGTGGAAGAGTCAGAGGTCAGCTCGTATTTTGGATATAGCAAATGGCCCCTATAGGGAACTTTAAAGGCATGAGGCATGATGTCTGCTCCAGTTGCACAGCATGGGCATCGTCAGCCATGACTTCAAACAGTTACATGGCATTTGGCTAAGACAGTGATGGCAGGGAGAGAAAAGGCAAGGGAGAAAGGCTAATTACCATTTTTGTAGATCACTGCATCTTCCTCTTTTGCTGCCATTCTGATGAACGAAATATTCACATGCTCTCCCTTATTTGCTGTAACAGTTAACGCCACTGGGTGAAATGAGGCTGAAAACAGAACAGGACAGAGGTATGGGATAAATAGCAGCAGTTATTGTCTCTACCTCGTCTCTGGGCTGAAAGCTGAGAACAGTTCACAGCATGATCCTGACTCAGATTTTAATAATTAGATTTCTTTAGGGCACACGCTGACTCTTTGTCACCAGCAACATCAACTGTATGTTTTGGCAAGGACTGAGAACTCACTTATACCCCAAAACAACAGGCTGCCACTGGAACCTCTGACACAAAATTTAAAAAAATTTAAAAAAAAGAAAATTGGATTTTAACTCAGTAACTGGAAACACTTCCTAACTAGGAGCTCCAACTGTCTATAAAACACTTTCCCAAGGTTCTTCATCTCTTGAGACATTTTTAAAGCAGACTGGATAAAGTACTGGAAAATGTATTGTAGGGAACAAGCTGTTATTGGCAAACAAATACACTGAGTGACTCAGTGGTTTTCTGTTTAAGCTTTATGATGCAGAACAGTCAAGATGATAGTTCAGGAGACCACAGTCATGCAGGGTCTGGGGGAGATGTGGTAAGACAGAGTAGGTCTGTGCTCGTGTTAGTTCACCATGCTCTCTATAAATACCGAGAGTATTGGCTTGCACTAAGAACAAAAGAGAAACACATATTCACAGCCAGTGGCATCTTTTTCAAAATATTGTAATCTGAAAATGTGACTTAATTAAAATTAAAATTCTGTGGGAGGAACTGTCTAGATCGGTGATATTTTTCAATTTTCCAGTTGTGAAGTTGAAATTCATTTTCCTGCTTAAAAATAAAAGTACTTTTATACATTTGTTTATAGTTTTTTATTTTAGAAAAATAAGAAAGTAGTAGATAGAGGGATTTTCACAAAATTTTTCCCTTTTTCTTATCATTACTAGTGAAAAAAAAATCAGAAGATAATTGGGGAAGAGACAGAAAAAAAATCTCAATAAATAGTTCTTTGTGAAACCCCTGAAATGACACCTTTAATTGCAACATTACTTTGAAACAAGTTAGAGGATGTATGTATTTAGTTGGAATTTAGTTGGAATTTAGTTGGAATTTCCAAGGGAAACCTGTGAAGTTTTTTGAGGACAAATTCAGGTTTTCTGACCATTTTTATCTCTCATGTTTTATGCCATACTGTCATTGATATGTCATATGGAAAAAAAAAATCACATAATCTCTTCTAAAATTAGGTAAATTTAACTTCCAAACCACTCAGCTCTTTAGCTGAGTGAGAATATTCCACCTTTGTACTTTCCCTTTTTATAGCACTCAGGGGAGTGAGGCATTGATTTTCGCCAGCCTTTTTGCTCTTTCTGTTTTGGAGTCTGTTTAGCCTTACAGTTCCTCCCGTGCCAGTTCCTCTTGGGTAAGTCCATCCTGCATCTTGTTTTGTTCAGCTCCTGGGAGCTCGGTTCTGCTGCCACCTGCATCCCCAGCGAGGTGAGTGGGACCTTTCCGACAGAAAAACCCACCTGAGCCTCAGCTGGAAGGAATCCTTGGAGAGCCATTCACGCTCCTACTCAGCTCTGCATTTCAACAAGTTCAGCTTCTATTAATGTCGCATTTATTTCACAGGAAATATTTTGTTTAAGGAACACATACACAAGTTAGTATGAACAAGTTAGTATGAACTAGACCACTTATTCGTTAAAAAATTGCCATTTATCGATAGTTACACTTTTTGGTTCATTTTTAGAAAACTGTCGATAAAGTATACTTTGGTTCATACCAATGGTTGCAGGAAACAAATTTGGGGTCTGTGGCTGAAATTTGGTGCCAAAGAAATACATAGAGATAGGATCAGAAAGCAGAGAAAAAAGGATCAACTAAATTTCTATTATATTATATATGAGATAGAGCTGTAAAAAGCGAGTAGGGAAATGCTACATCAAAGTTTGTATGGAGCAAAAACTGTGTATGTACGTCCACAATATTATTTTGTAAAATGTGAGGGAAAAGAAAGTGTAGTGTTCTTGCAGTATTTAATGAAATAATATTTTAATGCTTCCATTTCAGAATGACATTTTAATTAAAAATAAAAGTCTCTGTGTTACAGTGTGTGATATAAGATTAAAGAAAGAAAATTAGAGTAAAAATGAAGACATTTTGATAAATCCCAGGCAACCTCCCTCCTAGAGTTTTATTTCCTTGAGAATTTCTGATATTTTAATTTTTTATTTCTGATTGGAAATAAGACTACTATTGAAAACTAATAATTCTTTGCAGAACAGAATTTCTATCCCTGTGTAGTTGTAGCGTTTATGCTCTGAGCCTCTGCTGTGTGTTTTCATTCCTTTGTAAGTGCTATCCAGCTGATTTCAGCACGACTCTGCCTGCATGGTACTAAGCACATGCATGGGAATCTACTGAGCATTTGCCGTGTTACCTCGGCACGGGTATCTGAACCTACATTGTAGAGAAACAGAGAATTCTAATATAGAATAATGAAATAAGATGTCATTAGAAACAGGCAAACTGAAAGCAGTCCCAGCTTACTGTCAGCTCCTGAGTTAGAAGTTATTTATGAATAACAAATGCATGGTGAAAACCATTATGTATTTATGAAAAGGAAATTCAATAGCTTTCTCAAAAAGGAATTGTGGGTTACAAATGTTCCTAAGTGTTTTAGTTGCAGTGATTTTGGATGAAATTTAGAGACATTATTAACTTTTTTACAAGATATTAAACTTTTGTATTCCCATTTTCTTTTATTTGTATTTGTATGTATATTTGTATTCGCATTTTCTTTGTCTTGCTTAACCGCAAGACTTTTTCTTCAGAGTATTGTTGCAATGGAAAGGAACATACACTCCCTGGTGGGCTCAGTTCCAACGTATTTTTAGATTGTGACTTGTATTTCATGATTTCACATCTCGAATGTGCCAATTCCTTATAGAGACATAACGAACAGAGTTGCAGGGCAAGTGCCATAACATTCAGTTGCTAGCATTTCCATTATTGTCCCTTTGCCCACTGTAGAGAGTTTCTGTGGGGGAAATTCAATTGTATATATGAAAATATACATTTATTGTGTAGAGAAAGTACATAAATTAAGTTTGACTAGGTGCAGAACAGGCTATCTAGTGTTCTATTCCAGATATGTGTGCTGTGTATAGTATAAGCATTACTCACCATACATATGTAAAGCATAATCTGTTCCCTCTCATTGCATGTATGAATATTACATGTGTAACCATAATACAAAAATATAAAGAATTCAGAAGAATGGACTAGTTGCTTTCAGAATGGCACATGTGTAAAAAAAAAAAGAGTAAATCAGGAAAATTAACCTGTATCTCTCATATTATACAGCAAAAATCCTCACTGTATCTGTATATCTGATAATGGGTATACAATCAGGCCGGTGACAGTTCCCACTAAAGTCAGTAGGGCTACCCAAATGATTAACACTCTGAGTGTTTCAGCAGCTTCTTGCCCTGAGGCTGCAAAACAGTGGCTGGATTTTCAGAAGTGCTTCTCCTTCCTGTGCCTTTTGCGTCCTCAATGGGAAACTCAACTCTTGCTGAATTTTTGGTTTTGAAAAACATACTCTGCCTTTGAAAATTATTCAGACAACAACAGTAAAGGGGAAAAAGGCCTGTTTTCCAACTACAGATGCTTTGCCAAACCTCACAGTCCTTCACTGACCTCTTCTTCCTCTTTCTGAGCACTTTAATAGCTTTGAGAATTTCTGTCGTACCTCTTTCTCACCCATTTAGCCTGATTAGATTATACGTGTTCACCAACGAGCTACTAGCTCAAATTTTGTCAGTGAGAGCTTTTGCAGAGAAAATCTGAGAAATGGATTAAAATCTAGAAATTATTCGAAGAAACGTACCTACTGCCGGTGTGAACATTATATTTCTAGTTAGAACATCTGTCACATAGAAAGCTCTCAAAGTTTTATTATTTTAAATTCTATGCTCCTAGGTTCAGAGATACCAAGTGCAAAAAAAATGGTTGGTTCAGAAGACACTCTTCCACCCACCGAGGCTGTTCTACAGGACAGCCAGAGATATGCTCAGCTCACTGGCATTCTGCCACAGGCAGGGTCACATTGACTTTCCATGGACTGTTATCTTATCTCCTCCTCATTGCAGCCTCCTTTGAAACAATGGAGTTGTCAGCCTGCATCTGCAGAGCTTTCTTGATGACCAGTCCAAGCCTTTAAAGACCACATTTGGTCAGAGAAAACATAAGCCAAAGAGAGATGCACTTGTTCTGCCCACCTTGCTTCTAACATCCCATACTAAAATAAATAAATAGGCACTAGCTGTAGCTTGGACAAATGAAAAGCCTTTTTTTTTTTCTAAATTTACTATATATTTTCCAGAGATATCAAGAATGATAATTACTCTTATTAAAAACATATAAAGAAATATTAAATGTGTCAAGTTTTCTCACAGACCAGCTGCCATGGCACAAAATATTAGGAATATAGTGAAGTCTACTAAAAATCAGCTCAAGTTTTAAAAACTTGATTTACTGCAGAAAGTGAGCCAAATTTTTTTGCACTTCTCTGTAGTGTATAGTGATCTCTGCTTTGGACCTTATCCCAGAAGTCTAATGAGGTCCAGAGACAAGCAAAATTTTGCACATAGAAAAATGTGCTTTGGTAGCTAGAGTGCTGGACCTTGGAAATCCCACCTTCTCACCCCACCAGCTCCCTTCCATATTTGCTTTTTCTGCTGTGCATGGCCTTAAAAACAAAACCAAGTCAATAGCGAATTGAATTTTTCTGAGTAACCTTCTTAGGTTCTGGGAAACTTATCTGGAGTTTATTTCCGGTGCTGAGCTGGATCTCTTTTTCCTTTGACTGACACAGACTGTGCAGATCCAGTGTTCCTGATCCGTAGTTTCACAGAGCCTTAGGCAAGGCAGCTTTTTTCTAGGCTCAGGGTGCCCATTTATTAAAAGAAAAGATAGTGATGTTTAGCTATCTACATCTTAGACCTGTCAAGACTTTAAAATGGAAGTATATTTACAAAACTAGGGTGTAGGATGTAAAAAGACCAGTTTAGGAGTTACCACGTGTGTTGTTTTGTGAGGTCAGTACTTACCTTATTTACTACCTGACTGCATTCCTGGCAGTAGCCAGATACAGGCAGAGTACCTACAGATGTCTGACTAACTTCCACAAGGAAATGAGTAGCAGCTAGTATGGACCAGTTGTCTCTGCACTTCAGAAAAAAAAAAAACACTGGCTTGAGCCAAGTCTATTTTTGTTGACTTAAGACTGCCTTGCCTGCTCTGGAGCCACATATGTGCACACTTGTGTCAACCATATATATAATTTCCAGTCTCAAGCACTGACATGCAAGATTCAGATCTGACCATCATACAGTACCTCCCAGTGGCATCTTCATGGTATGTATCCTTGTCACTTCATCCTTAAGCTTCCCTTCACAGTAATAGGCTCCAATAGTTTCACTGGCCTGTTCCCTCTTCCACACCACCGTTTTGGCTGATGCTCTCTTTGAATCTTCGTGAACTTCCAGTGGTTCCCGGTGCTGGTTTGCCACATCCTCCTGGTCTCGGTCGATTGTGATAGACTCACGGGAACGCCACTTGGAAGTGATACAGATAAGGGATGTCTCAGAGTTGCCCACCAGAGGGAATGAATTGATTAGTATGAGGTCCAGTGCCGCTTCCACTTTACCTAAGGAAGAAAGCAGCAAGTGAAAAAAATTTACTGCAGAGTATGTGGCCAATCAAATCATCCAGTACTCAGGATGTCTTGCACAGCTTTTGTGAAAAATGGGAAGTGTGTAGATTAACTATTCTGCTACACTGACTTCAGAATTTACTTTTTATGTCATAAACAGATGGAGTTCATTCTTCTCAGAAAAGGAAATAAGCCTCACAAACTCCTGGAATTTCTTTTAAGAACTGTTGCAGAAGCCCAAAGAAAACCATGTGCTGCAGAAGCAGATAGATCCTTGCACAGTTAGACAAGTACATAAATGCCTTAAGTACTCTGTGTTGCTGGTAACAGGGTCAGTAGATCATAAGGTTGTCAGCTTAATAGTGCTTCTTTTGTGTCCTTTCACAGATTTAATACTTATTAATTTATATGAAAGAGTTATGTCTTTCATTTATAGGAACTGGTAGTGCCTTGAGCACTTGGAGTATTTTTTTCAGCTGTTTTGTGAATTTGGATTAATAATTTCATAATCATTCACATGTTAACCATTCAAAGCCCTAACAGACAGCAGCAAGAACCATCGCACAAAGCAACTGTCACAAAAACAAAGAGCAAGTTGGCGGCGTTAGTAAAGCCATTTATTATGAGGTTAAGTTTAAGTAAATTGAAATGGCTCCCTTTGATCAACAGAACTGTCAGAAACACGTGGAGATGTAAGTTCTTTGAAAATGGTAGGTACAAGCCTAACTAAAACAGTCTCTGGCAGAGAGTTACAGATTTAGTTGTTCAAATGTGCATAGCAGGAGGGAAATACAGCTCTCCTATAATAAAAAAAAATTGCAAATAACAGGCGTTTCCCTTTACTTTTGAAATTCAGGGTAACGAGAAGGGAAACAGTAACATTTTTTCCAGCTGAAACAGGAAGAATAATTGATTTCTTTTTTTCGTCACATCTATTTTCCTGCTTTGGATACAAGTGTATTTGGTATTTACACAGACAGACCCAATACTTAGTGTCGCTCAGCTTCCAAATGTTTCTCTGATTGGAAGGAAGGGGCATAGTCTTAGATAAGGGAGGTCGAAAGGTTTCAGCGCTGGCTGCAGTCTCTGCCTGTGTCTCTGTAGCGCCGGCGGCCAAGGGAGGAGGTCCTCCTCCGCTTCCAACGCCAGCAACTGCTCTGGGGACAAAAGTATCTTGACAGTGCGCCGACACTCGCCACACCCAGCCAGCCTGCCGCAGCTACCCACCCTGTACTGTGCCAGCCCAGATAACTCGCTGTTTCATGGTGAAGAAATGAAACCTTCTGGAAAGGATGCAACAGCCGTTACAGTTAATATTGCATCAAAGTGCAGGTCAATGAGGTCAATCAGTCCTGCTGCACATTACGAAAATAAATCCTTTGGACAAAGTTGAAGAAGTATGTTATAGAAATGAGGCCAAACTTGTGCATTAACGTTACAGGACATTTATCGCAACATTTTTACTTTTATATGAGGAACTTCTGTGCTCTCACTACTGAGGCATCAGCTGAAGGCAAGTGTAATTCAACAGCCACCAACATTGAAAGCAGAGAGATTCCATTTATATCAGCAAGGATCACCTGCCAGGTAGAGATACTATTAAAATCATAAATTGCAAGATCCAGATTTCTGCAAACTTTTGTGAAGCTCAGAACCAAATCTGGATTCAAACTCCACGACTTGATGGGATTATCAGTATTGAAGTCAGGCGGGGTGCTGCAGATCAGAACTGAAATATTTTGACATTTCTGCCTAGCATCCACAGAGCTGCAACCATCTTTCCAATACAGGGAAAAGGGACCAGGTTGCTGGGTTCCTTTGGAGGATGGCAGCTCGTCCAGGGCTCCATTTCCATTTCTCTAGCATTTCTCTGTACCTTTGACTTCCAACACAGATTGAAAGATGAAAATAATACTTCTTCCCCCGTCACCCGATCTCAACCTTTTAATATGCTGAGAAAGAGTAGTAGGAGAAGTCTGAGTTTTGAGGACTAGCTTTCACGTTGCCTTTGATCTCTATGCAAGACATAGAAAAGCAATGTCACATCAGATTCAGGGCATTTGCTGCATACTTCTCTGTTTCTTTGTAGCAATATAAACCGTGTAATTGAGGTATAGAACAACCACAGTTCAGGTGTATTGCTTATTCACGCTTGTGATTATTCCAGATGAATGAAACTCTAGCAACTGGTGGATGGATAGCGTTCTGATCTATTTTTTTTTTTTTTTTGTCGTGTTAGACACCACAGAGTAACCCAGACACCGGCATGAGGCAGACAGAGCACAGATGGAGTTTTGGAGAAACAGTAGAAGGTCTTTCTGGTTTAAAAGGGAGTAGTATCTGTGCATAAGTATGGAATCATACACCAGGCATGATTTGGCAGCTAAGTTTTCACAGATGGAATATATTGCAAGAAGAAATTAAAATATATGCAGGTGAAAGTTTTGCACTAAGAAAAGGTGTCCTTTAGGTGTATTTTGAATAAAAACCAGCATAACAGCACATTGATTTGAAGGCAACTCACTTGTTTGACTCAGAATCTAGCAGGACTGGCATTCTAAAATCAGCCTAAGGCCTCTGAGGTGACAGGAAGGGTTTCTTTGACTCCACTGGGAGTTGCTGTCCTCAGATTGTGGAAGAAAAAACCCAGAAAAGTGTAAAGCACACATACGCTTTATGCTTAGGGATTCCTACAGCATCACTTTCTGGTAATGCAACTTTAACCCAACTGTCCTTACTAAAAAAGGTGTTTACCTAGTCTGGCAAAACTTAAGCTAATTCTACATTGGTGTTAATGAAACCTCTGAGTATGTAAGGACCAAATAAGGACAACAGGATTTACCTCTCTGAGAAAAGCACAACAAGTACAGACAGGAAACATTCTGTCTCCATGTCAGTGACAGTCCTCTGTGCTTCCTTGAAAAAGTCCTTTGACTCCTGCCCCGGTCCTTGAAGAAGTGACCCAGTCAGGAAGGCACTGTGCTGTGTGCGCAAACAGATTTTGAGAACAGAGAGCACTTCCAGAAGGCTAACCCTGGAAATGAGAGATGCCATACAGAGACGATTCATTGCCCGGTATTTATGAGACACACTCACTGTCGTGCAGGGCTTTCAGCCCTTCCAGCACAGAGAAAATGGCACCCTCTAAAGCACTGTGTTTAAATAATAGCACACCTCCTATAACCCAGATGGCAAAGCGAATGCAGAGAGACCTTTGCAGTTCCTCTTGACCAACCCTTAACTACAGGATTGTGCTCTCCTGCTAGGTGATAACGGACTGCAGCTTGCACAGCTTCTCTAGTACATATTTGCCTGGGAAAACTGTGCTGAACAGACAATAAGTGTGTACTATGCTGTCTCTGCAGTCCCTGTGTGTCCTCATTCCGTAACAAATTGCCATTCATAGAGGCACAGAGCAATCACGTTTTCTATGCTGTGTTGCACCAGCAAAACTCAGCCAGGACCAGCTGGGAGAAACAGCTCTCAGAAATTCCCTGGAACACATCCCAGGCACAGTTCTGCCCAAAGAGCAAGAAGTCTCTGATAAAGTTTAAAACATCGCTTCTCGAGACTGGAATTGCTGCTAGACACTAGTTTGGGAGTAAAACAATGACGCAATCTTGAGCTAAGGCAGTTTAATGCCATTGATGAGTAGATATAGCAAGTCTTTCGAGAATAGAAAAGTGTTACGATTTGTCCTTTCCTCTCAGAAAGTCCCTGCCCAAGTAATTCCAGATTTACACTGTTAACCCTTGTCTGGTCCCCAGGAAATCAGGAAATATTCAAGACACTTTCTACCTAATGTGAGGCCTTGGCAAAGCTGACTGTTAATTGCAAAAGTGTTAGTACTGTGGGGTGGCTAACATTCCTCTACCACAGGAAGCAGCCAAAGCAGTCGGCTCCGTCAAGGCAAAGGATAACCGTACCCTGCTGCCCCCCAAGCACATATTTAATCACTACTCCATGTGTGCAAGTTATACTGAGAATGCAAAGTTTTGAGTAAATGTTTTAGCTCTTAGATATTACTGAGTAGTAGTGGAAGGAAATTAATTTTTTAGATGTTAAAAATCTAATGATGTATTTTTTTATATATTGGTAGAGCTTTATTAGTAATTGCTTGAAGTGACTATAAGCTGGAAGTCCTTCCCTTGGCATTTGGAACATAACAGAGGAAAAAGAAGAGCTGTGGTAAGAAGTGGAAAGATTAATACTTTTAAAGTACTAATTATTTAATAAAAGAGGGGAGGGCAGAAAATGCCAGTAAGTTCCACTCCTTTTGTTCATCAGGTGAAGCAAGGAGAGTAAAGGGTGATGTAATTTGAAATGCTTAGGCAGTTCTTATTTTTTTACTGTTGTTGCTGGGAACATAAATTATTTTTGCTATTAAAAGTAGAATCTGTGCTTAGTTTAGGTTTGGTGTTATGCTGAAAGTAAAACAGACATTTGCACATAACACTTATGGCAGAATTTAAAAATAATTTTGAGATCAATAAAAGCATATGACCCAGACTGTCAAGTCATCAACCCCTCCTCCTTCAAGTCTCTTAAAAATCAACATCAAGCACTCTCTCAGCTTGAAAGAGTAAGGTTTTGATTTAGAACAAACCTAACTTGCTAAATAGCCGGCACCTCAGTATTTCTCACTGTGTCTTGTTTTGTAGTTATAAGTTCAGCTGTACCCTCCTTGATTGTGTTTTTCTGTAAAAAATCATAAACGAGATTAAAAGAATTTAACCAATCTATTTAGGAATACAAACGACAATCATGTAAGCCATTTTGCTGTAAAAGTATAGCATTTGATTAATCCTTAGCGAGCTACTGAATAAATTACATCATTGATCTTTTTTTTTTAACTAACTAAGTAGCCAATTTGAAGATAATTAGGATGGAAATAATGCAAGCGAAATAGTAAGAAGTCAGTAAAATAGAGACCCGATCCTCACATCTTCTCTACCTTAAAAAAAAATAAGGAAAAAATAGAGTACTTCTTACTTAGTATTGAAGCTAGTTAGAAACTAACCCAACGCATTAGCTGTTTGCAGATATTTTTCATATGGAGAGTGGAACATGTACCACACCAGAATTTGGCAATCTTTGTTTCCTCTCTTTCTGTGCACTCAACATTTCTCTTATCAATCTTTGTTATTTTTTGTTCATTCTCTAGAAAAGTAAATAATTTGGGGGGACTTTGAAATCATACACTCATTTTATGGGCTCAGCGGTCTCTTAATGTCCTGGAAACTTCATCTGGGATGCAAAGATAGCAGCAGCTCAGGTAATTTCTCCCAGTGACTCAAGCTCTCCTCTGACAGCTCAGTCCTCCACAGGAAATCAAGGCTGAAATTATTGTTACCCAAACAGATTAAGATTCTCTGCCTCACAGCAGCAGCAGCAGAGCAAAAAAAAAAAAAAAGAGAGACTCACAGAAATGCTGCTGGAAAATAGCTCATAATCAAGCAAAAAGTCAGGTTTGACAATAAGACCTTTCTTGTTCTCTGCAGAAAGAATCTTACTACTTGTATCTTACGTGATGCTGTTGGGCAGCTGTGGGACGGCTCACAGCTCAAAGAATACTAAGGACTCTCAGCCTTAGAAATAGGGCATTACTTGTTGGGGGAAGGTATTGCAAAACTAATAAGAGACAAAAAAATTAGTGACAGAACATCGCGTTGCTAGTTAGTAGTAGAGGGAATGCCAGAACACAAGTATGAAAAATAAAATAGTCTGTCAAAGCTGCTAGGGCTAACGGTTTCTTACAGGCACTTGGGTACTTCTGGAGCAGCTGAAGGAAATGCAACTGCCTTCTTGTACAATGGAGTGAAGTTGTTTTCTCTACCTTTCAGTTGTTTCACAATCCACGAAAGCAATATTTTAAAGATGAAACAGACAGAAAAAAACCACTGGTGTGGCTTACTTGGAGTTTCCCAGTGAGGGTGCCTAAAGGCATGTGTGTAAGTAACCGAAGTGTAGAAAGATGTTCTCTCATGACTTCTCCTTAGGCCTGGCTGACCAAAAGCAAGTAAAGTGGGAAACAACAGAATAGCAGAAATTACTTGTTGAACAACCAGCTGACAATGTGCTAGGTAATGCTGAAAAAGGATGAAGAATGTGGGAAAGCTGGAGTAGGACAGGCTGGTAGTTCAGCTACATCTGGCTGGATTTGCAGCTAGCCAAATACAGGTACTGCCAGCAAGAAAGTACTTGCGAGCAGGAAAAAAATATGTCCATAACAACAGTGATCCTTGTAAGCTGCATTATGAAGCTACTACGTATACTGCATGTTGTTTGTTCGCATGTGCCAAGATGAAGCACGCAAAATAACATGTATAATCAATTAGTCTTCACAGGATGTATCAGTGCATACAGCACGTGTAAGGTCAACAGTCTGGAAGTGTCTATGAGCATTGGCTGCTGGATGGACACAGTCTAATACTTTCTTGCCTGTACAGGAGTGTGCACCCTCACTTTGGCACTTACTGAGTTTTCTGAGTAGAGTAGTGGGAGATCTTTCTGGTGCTAAGCACTCTTTGTGACTAACGAGGCTAAGGTCCCTGGCCAGTGGAGCATCTGGGATGAACAGCCAGAAAATAGTACAAGAGAAAATCATCAGTGAGATCAGAAGTGCAGATGGAACTGCATTGTTGAGAGAGACTTGTTACATCCAGAGAGGAAATTAACCAAGCGGCTTCATTAGACAGGCTGACACAATGCAAAAAGCAAATAAACACCAGGCAAGCAAAATATTGACCTTGAAGCAAAAAGTTTACAAGTATTATGCTTGCATACAGAAATGTCATTTGTGAACCTGTCTTTCAAAAATCCTTTCAGAACTTACAAAATGTCTAATAATTACACATCCTAAAAGTGCTTGCATTTCCTAGTGATGAATTATAAAACTGATTTTGATGGATTTTTTTACTTCTTTATAAGCATTTTGAACTCCTTACAGGAAAGTCTCAAGTTCAGACACGAGCTGGTTCTATGCTGTGTATCTCCACCAAAACCACAGTGGAACAGCATCCTAAATACAATCTTGCCAGTAGCACAGGGTAGATAATCCCTTTGAAGGACAATTCTTCGTCACAGTTTCTCTAAGATATTCATCCCTCCAGTCCTAGACAGATCTTGCATCACATTGGGAGCTGACTATGGAGCTATACACCTGTCTCACAGAAGTGGTAGTGCACTCAGTTCTGGTTAATTTCTCCTGTGCCTGCCCAACACCCTCCTCACCACAATGACTTCTTGGTCTTCCATGGAAAGCCGAACAGGAGTTTTTTGTGTTTGAGAGGCAGGCCTTGGCCAAGCAGGCTGAAGTCTATGTGACCAATACAGAGCAGGTTTTCAACCCAGGAAACTCTCACTGTGGGCACATGAAGCACCAGCTCCACATCTCCCTTACCCTAAAGCCAGCTGCTCAACTGCAGTCAGTCTCTCTGACCTCTATGCTCCCTCTTGTCCACATAAAGCCTTCCAGATTAAATTATTGTGAGTATCAGACCATATCTGCAAAATGTTACAACTTTGTGTTTTTTTCCCTGAAATTAAATTTCAGCAAAAAGTAGTCCATCCAACCAGCTTAATCATGACTACATAGCCAAACAGTCTAATATATGTGTTCGTGTGTATATATATATATATATGAAGTCTGTGTCTAAAACAATAGCATATATTAACACTTGTGAATGTATTGTGATTTCATTTCACCCTTTCAGATTTGATTCCTCCAATTCAGCCTTTTCACTCCTAACTATTCCCACTTGCTGCTAAAATGGCCTTTGGGATCACAGCGTTCCTGAGAGCTACTCTGACTCTCACTAGGTCTCAACCAGGCTCACACCAAAAGCAAACTCCAAAGCTAAAAAGTAAAAGTGTAGCAGGCAGAAGCAATTGCTGGGTCTCATAGGTCAAGTACACTTCAGGAAGAAGGAATGAAAACCCTTTTAAAATTTATCTTGCAATTCACATTAGTAGTTTGATAATTTAGGTGTCTAGTCATTAGGCACCAGCCTAATGTCTAGTCAGCATAGTTTTGAAATACTTGAGATTAAAAGCTCAAGCACGGCTTGTTTGTGTCACTGCTTTGGCTGTGGGACCCTCAAAATCCCAGCACTGCAGTTGCAGGACAGATGGTTTGAAGTTCAGGTGCCATTTTGACCTGACAACAGCATATTTGAAGATGCTTACAGAGGCCTAATCCCTTTAATTATGGGCAGAATGACATTCATGTTTGCTGCTACACATATGTACTAACCAGAGGTTAATACAAGCTTTCTTTGGGTTAAGGTTTACAAGGGAAAAACAAGTCTTAAACCAGAATTATTAACACTTTCCAGTCCAACTAAAAATTATGTTTTCTTATAATTCTGAAGAGCCTACAGCATCGTAATGATGTTTATGTGTCTGGTAATGTATGTTAAAAGCTGCTTACCTTTCTAAATATGTTAATAAGTCATATAGTAATGATTATAGATATCATTTATGGGTTTTTTCATAACGCCTACTGATCCAGATGAAAACACAGCCATCAACAGGGATGACAGAGAGCTGCCACTGAATGCCACTGCACTGTTAGCTCCACTGCTACCCTTTCTTAAAAGGCTAATATAACCTTTTGTGTCTTTTACTACATATGGCTCCAACAGTTAAATCACAAAAAAAATCCAGTATTTTTAGAAACTTACTGGATCTAAGACTATTGGTAGAGCAAAGCTACAAAGCTATAGCAGAGAAGATTCTGTCTCTCTTAGAGAATGGAGATATTTGACAATGTATTTATCTCCTTCCAGAAACAGTCAAAGAAATGTGCTAGAAACTGGTTTTAATTGTTGCTGGTTTCCACAAATCTCTTACTGTCAGTGGCTGTCTTGCTAAAATAAGGTGCAAACATGAACATTTCTGAGAGTTAGCCCACAGTGCGAAACTGCAAGCAAATTTCCAGACCATCTAAGGGTTTTATTAAGAGGCAAAATGCGAGTTCTGACATTCATTCCTTGTTTTGTCCTCGGCCTTCCGAGGGAATAGGTGGTTCTTCTTTGGTCAGGATATACCTCGCCACAACCCTGCGGTTTGAATCCATACTTCAGTGTGGATGGCAGGATAACTTTGATTCTAGAAAATGTTGGCTGGAGTAGAATTAACCAAAAGAAAGACACATGGTGGTGCTCAGTCTTATTTCAAGAATCCCAGCAGGATTAAACTCAACGCCTTGTCAGTTTAACTGAATGTTTGCTATGGCAAGAAGTGACTGTATATACAGTGCAAAAGTGAGCATTTGTGTGTATTTTGAACGTTACTCTCCAAATCAGATCTTTAGCTCTAGCTGTGAATGGAGTACCCTTATTTAAAAAAAAAAAAAAATTAAATCAAAGGCCGTTTCTCATAATGGGAACCCAGCCGATGGTCTTCACCTTGGAAAAGGGTGGAGTGGATTTTGTTCCTACACAGCGGCACACCCAGCGAAGCCCAGGATCATCGGGGACGGGGTTAGCCAGTTCACCGTCTGCGCTGAGTGCAACGCCTCCCCGGCTCAGGGAATGTCAGTCCCGCTTTCCTGAACTCCGCCTGCCCTATCTAGAGGAAAGCAGGCTCGCATTGTCTTCCCCCGCTCGCCCCAGGAAACATGATATCATTCTCAAACAAAAGCGGGAAAGCTGACAGATCTATTGAGATGGGTGTGACTCCAGCACACACCTCGCTGGTCAGCCCCTGTGGAAAAGGCAGTGACTGGCAGCTCTTCAGGACCGAGCCGTCTGCACTGTCTGGTTTTATTCCCAGTCTCCATCGCCGACATTTGTTTCTCCTGCGCCTGTGACTTCATGAAGATTGCCTGCTTTCTGTGTCAGTTAAGTGTATGTTACCACATAAAGAAATAGGAGAGGCAGGGAAAAAAAGTTGGGGTAACTGGACTTTCTTTTCTTCTCCATCCGTGAAGCTTACATCACCAGATATCTCCTCAAAGAGAAAAGCTAGAAGAGACCTGAGGGCTAAATAGGTTGAATCAATGTGCAGCTGAAAAATCAAGAAACTTAAGCCATAAAAGAGGAATTGGTAAACAATCCACAACCCATTACAGCAATGGCTAGATAAGAACACTTGCAAACATGCATTCAACAGATTTTAAACACTTTTTTTTTTTTGCCTATACTAATCTCTAGCCTTTTATAGATGCCAAAAGTAACATCTCAAACTCATTTGTCTATAGTTTCATTTAGCTATTAACATGCTGCTAATCAAGAAGATCTGGACATTGTAAAGCAAGTTACAGGGCAATGAGGACTTCTCTCCTTTCTTGCTGCTTTTTGGTTTTCTTTGCAGCACAATCTGCAGTTTTACAGCACGTTACCTTTTTATTGTGAGATGGACTGGAATAACCTATGCATACCTCAATTAAAAGCTTAGGAATGAGTGAAGATTCTAAGGTTATTGTGTGAGTTGGATTTCTCTTTTACAGATTTTTTCTTGGTGTATTACCCAGAAGAAACTGTCTAGAAAATCAAAATATGGATGGAGAAAGCAATACTTAAATGCTGAACAACTAAGAATCTGATGGGAAGAACACAGGCTTCCTCCGGGTTCTGCTTGCGATAGCTTCAGCAAAGCATCTCTAACATTAATGCTCCAAATACTATAAACTAAATTAGCATTATTGTACTCTTACTGTATACCTTTGTACAGATATCTCTTATGCCTAACTTTTGATTTGCTGGACTAACGACATTTGCTGATAATACTGAATCATTCTTTAGCTGTATTGAAGTGTTATTAATTGATCTTACATACAGTGCATTAGTCTGCTCTTTTTGTGCACTGACTTTCATCTAGATTCCAGTTGTGGAATCTTGTCAACAGACTTGTGAAAAACCAGACACTGGACTACCTAGAAATGTCAGCGTTTCCTACTGCACACCTGATTCATAAAGTCAGTCACAGAAAATGTCGACATTTAATCTGTATTTAGAGCAGATACCTACGCAAAGACATCAATGGTTTCAATGTAATGAGCTTTATGAAAAAGTTAATACCATTAGACAGAAGAGAAACCTTGTTGCAATGTGCATATGTGTCAACAAATTACTTCAACAATTAAAAAGAGGTAGCAGCAGCTTGTACACGTAAATAAACCCTCCCCAATAGCCTGGCCACAGTCCTGCCCTCACTTGCTGTGAGAGCACTGCGCAGACATAAGTGGTCTCACCGAAGCGAGCACAACTATGTAAATCAGCAAATAAAAGTGCTGGAGTAAGGAGTAGGGAGTCATGCGTTTTGTCTGCACATCGCGTGAGAAACAAGGAAGGCACGACGGGTCGCCTACAGATATTAAAGCAAAAACTTACCTGAAATCATCAGGCTGAATCCATAGAGAACTAGATGTGCTAAAGGGTCCATGCTTTCCAAAATATATCCATCCAGTTCTTACAGTCGCTCATGGAGTATCCTTTTCTCAGGGCAGAGGTTTACTGGTTGCTCTTCTTCTGCATGGTACGCTGTTTACAAGTCACGGGCAAGAAATCGCAGCACTGGAGCAGGCTGGAGCAGTCTCATTGCTGCCTGAGTACAGGGAGTTTAAGTTCCTTTTTCCTGTTTCCTTTGTAGATTAGGATGGGAAAGGCAGGATCTTAAAGGCATTTTTATATCAGCGGGACTGCAGGGCAGTGCAAATCCCGTCCATCCAGCAATACATCAAAACAGTTATCTGAAGCTGCTGGAGAAGCAGGGGACTGCTGTTGGTCACAGTCAGCAAAATCAGAACAATGGTGGCATCCTCCAGTAGGCGGGAGAGTGAGAGTAAAAAGTTCCCCAGCTAGGTACGGTCGGTGGAAACTGTCATCCCCTTCTCAAAATGCAGATCTGCTAATTTCTCAAGGCGCTATTGTCTTTTCCCTTATTTATTTGAACCACACGTAAGCTGCTGGCTGCAACACATCTTGGCACTCAGTAGTAAAAATATGAAGTAAACAATAACAAAACAACCAGCTGAATCTAGTATAGACCAAAGCCAGCAAACTACTCCATGTGCTTTGCTGGAAAAAAAATTTCTATATGTTTGACAATTGGAAACAGAACTGAAAACTTGTTGCAATGACAAATTCCACTCAGAGTTATTATGACTTCAGTGGGATCAAAATGTCACATCACCCAGGGGGGGCTCAAAACTCAGAAGCTAAAACAAAACATAAGGAAAAATACAAAGAAAGCCACAAAAAATAATGAAATAAATGGAAAGGCAGCACTCAGATACATAAATAGAATTGCAAATAAAGGGCAACCTTATTTACCACACAACTAAATATAACCCATGACAATGTAGCATTTGAAAGTCCTGTAGTTCTGCCAAGATGCTAACACCCAGAATTACGTTTACAGAAGTACAGAAAAGCGAATGTTCAGCATTATTTTGGAAATGGAGTATGGGTTGATCCCACTTTGATTTAGTTTCCTTAGGAAGACCTTTTAGCTTTTAGTTGGTCTAGATTTCACAGAGGAAGTCCTTTATACCCGAGTTCTGTTGCCATGTGGACAAAAGGATGTCACCTACAGCAGATTCAAGTGCATTAACCCAGACCTGCTCCTCACATGTTGCCCACCTCCCCCAAAAATATAACTGAAAGACCAACCAAGTAGGAACTGCAACTGGAAATACACTCTGGGTGCAAAAACAGAATGTGAGATCAAAACACTACTGAAGTTCCATTTTGAGGCTTAAAGGAGGCAGAATATAAGATACCTGGTCTGGTTCCAGACCAAAATATACTCATGTATTTCATCTGTCTTTCATTTTTAAGAAAATTTTCTTCTACACTTACACATGAAGAGACAGTGATTGTCCATACTCCAATTGCACATTAGCCTTTATAAGCCTGCTGGTACAGACCGCTCCAATGTCAGAATACTTAGTGTATTACCAGATACTAAGTGTTATCGTAATTCCTGTCTAGCAGGTAACTCTGTTCTGTTGCCCATTTAACCCACTTCTAACATGGCCTATCATTTTTTTTTTCAGTATGTTTTTATTTGCTGAGGGGTGGGGAGTTAAACAGATTGTTATTGTGAGCTTGGAGGAGTTTTTAAACTTCTCACTTAAATCTCACTCCCCAGGACATAAACAGGTCACTGAGGAGAAATGCATCATGTCTCCATTTTTAATGCAGCTAAGTGCAAAGCAATGCATATCGACTGCTGCTGATACTGATCTTGCGGTATGCAAAATAGTCAGCTATTCACTATTTTTTGAAGAATCAACTTGTGCCTACTGGTCATTTCATCTGCCATGGTGAAAGCAGACAGTGTAAATACGCAATGCTTCACAAATACATCAAAGCTGCAAAGACTTGCTGAATCCAGAAGAGAGGAAATATGTACCTGCCCAGATTAGAACTTGGTTGGGGTACCAGTCTCAGCAGACTCATGTATTTGTTTTAGGTTTCATTATGTAATTTCATTTCTGAAGAAATAAAGAATACCGTCTACGATTCAGCAAACAGTTTAAAACTTGTTTATGTGTAATAAGTGTTTAAGCTTAGATCTGTTTCTATTTGGAAGGCGTTTAAGTCCCACAGCTTGATTATTGCTCCCACTGAAGTAAAAATTAATCACATTATAAGCTTTTGCTAGACCATGAAATTTAAAGGATTTCACTATTTTGGCTTATTCTTGTTCATGTTTAAGTGCCTGCCTGCCCCACCTTCCATATTTTGATCCTTATATTTCATGTTATTAGACTGTGAATCTTCCTAAAAGTAGGTCATGTCAATTTTCTGTCCTGTGAGCTAAAAACCATATGATCTGATCATCCCTCTGATTACTGAACAACACAGAACCGCAGTAGAATTATTCATCCTCTCCACCAAGCAGCAATGATACCGTAGCAGATCCCATACAGGAGCCCATCTCTTTCTATCTAGACCTCAGCTTGAGTTGATGGATCTATAACAAGAGGATCTTAAATCTCAGCCTACATTCAGTGTTACAGAGCAGACTAACTGGAAATAGCCTTCTGGCAAAACCAGTTTGCCAGTGAAAGAAACTGAGCTGAAAGTGAAGGTAGCAGGGAGAGTAAAATATGATACCGAGTTACTTCAGCTTTTGCTGCACATGGGGCTAATAGAGGCTCTTGACTGCAGATCTGGCCAAAGAGCATGCCCATGGCACATCCTCAGGTGGGTACGTGGCTGTATTTGGGCCCCATAGACTGCGCCCTTTTTCTCTTCTAAAGGTGTTTGGAAAGACTCAGAGAGGCTGTACCATTCTACATGACCTCCGAAGTGTTCCCCTCAGGAACATCAGTTCTGTTGGTGGTTAACTGCTAATTAATACATACCAGCATTCACATCTAACTTAAAACCCACCACAGTAGCATGCATGAGTTTTTAAATTAGTTACAGCAGGGAAACAAATTGTCTTTCTGCATGTAAATATAACTCTAGCATTAAAGATGGTTTTTGTAATTCTGTTTGCTGAAGGCTAATTTTGCGATATGTCAAGTGCCCTGAACTTCTGACACCAGGCTTTCCTCTTTAGATAAGCAGCATGCTTGTCTCAAGGACAATCCATTCATACATGCTGTAGCTTATGGAAATATGCGAGGAGGAAAAAGGAACAATGCCACTCTGCACTTTAATCAGGTAGATGTGTTAGCAGAAAGCACATATCCTTTTGCATTATCTGGCCTGTATTAAGCTTTCTGGAAACAAGCCATTACTTTGGCCTTGACATGATGTTAATATGTGTTAGTAGGAGGCCGTAAAGGAACTTTAGGAATTATTACTCATTGCAATCAGCTAATGTGAAGCAGACGCTCATAAATAATGGAGTTCAAGCTTCTTTTCTTAAACAGATCCTGTTCTCCCCTACAGAACAGCCTGTGCCACTAAGGCCAACTGCAGCTCCCAAGCCATCTCTTTTGGGTCACCTGGAAGTCAGAGCTAGCAGCTAGGTGGCCGCTCAGAGGCCGCGTGCTGCTGCTGGTCTAAGCGGTCAGGATGAGGACTACCTCTACACAATGCTGTGATGGTGTAGAAGCAGGAGGGAGAGAAAGGTTTCTGCAGGACATAGCTAAAGATAAGTCATACTAACGGGGAAGGGGTGGTGTGGAGGGGAGGTGATGTTGTAATAGGTGGCTGTGAGAAACTTTCTGGTGCAGTAGAAAAGGTAACAGAGCCTGGTTTTTGTTACTGCTCATTCTCCTGGCTTGGCAGCCTGTGCTGAGGAGGTGCAGTTACGTCTTGGTTTTTCTACTGCCTTTCCTGGATATGCATACTCAAAAGGTACTGCAGGACTGCAAACATAGCTATGGTCAGGTTTTTTTTTCTGCTCAGTGTTTTTCTTTTCTTCTCAAAAAGGAGCTTCTCTTGGATTTTCAGAAGACCATAGTCTGGAAAATGGCTGAGTATTGAGCTGCCTACAGAACAGCCTCAGCCAAAGGGAGCTGTTACTCTCCTGTCTTCTTTGTTAGTGAGATGAAATGGAATTTACTATAGTGAAATTAAACACAAGATCTCATGGGAATCTCAAGTTTCTCTCAAGGGGAAAGTTCAGCTGATGACACAAGACAACAGTACTTTAGGTTCTCCATATCAGTAGTCATTGTGAAGGACATCAGGCTTTCGGACTAAGGTCTATACTCTGGAAAATTTTACCCTGTGAGCCATTTGTATTTTGCTGACATAGGCTTTCTGTAGATTTTAGAATGGCCTGTTGCCAGCAGAAGGACAAAAAAATAGTTTTTGTTTCCCAATTCTTTGCTGACCAAAGGGGCTGAGACTATTTTTAAAAATGCTTGGAGAAAGAAGTGTGAGAAGTGAAGTGAAGAGCCAGCAATGCCACCGATGATGTCAAACACGTCTATGAAGTACATGAGTGAGAAGTAAGCAGGCTAGTTATATCCCACTTAGTGTGTATGAAAAAGGATAAAACTACATCCTTGTTGTCATTACTTTCTAAGCACATTGTTTTCCTACTTTAGAGCATGTCTCCTCTGTTTTTTGAAAGATCTGCTAGAATAGGTGATTCTGAACATGTGCGAAGTTAACCCCAAATCAAGCTTTTCTTTCTGCCAAGATTGGATCAGATTTGGGAGCACAAACATAAGTGATGTTAATACTCCTGCTGTCCCAAAGCCTAAGTCTGGAGACAAATGAGATTCTCCAGTCTGAAAGAGGCATCATCCAACAGGAGGTGAGCAGAGCTCATAAGCAGCTACAGAATTCACAATTTTTCTCCTCTTTTCTCTTACTGCTTTTCTACTTAAATTTTCTACAATATGTTTTGAAGGATGAATGAACCTGTGTACTTATGTTTAATGGCAACAACTGTATATCCAAATGTCTTTAAGATGCTAACATTGAATCACCCCAAATGATGCACAGCAATAAAATATGACTGCCTAAAGTAGTCTCTCGTTAATAAGGCAAATTTCGTATCTGTGCAATTTGGAGAGACAACGACTAATTGCATAAGCCACTTAATGCACATGAAGTTTGCAGATCAGACCATTGCTTTCAAGGAGCAGGAAATGGGTCATGCCAACTAGATCTCAGGGTTAGTGCTTTAATCCATTAAGGTTACAAAAATTTATTCTTAAAATCCTGTTTGCAGGACCCACTGTCTTCCACTGAGTTAATCTCACACTGTTAATCTGATTCTAATGGTAATTTTTATTTGATGTCTGCATCATTTAACTTTAACTGCCATTTGATAAGTGCATCTTAGTGATAAATTTGCTGTCTACCTATCTCTGCTTCCAAATTTATGTCATGCTGTGCGACATAAAATCTTGTACTGATACAGAAGAGCCACGTGTGAATGGTTGGTGAGCTGCAGTGCAACAGCTCCTTCTCCTGAACGCTCCAGCTCTCACTTCAATCTTGGCTCTGTGTGAGAGAATGATTTTTAAATAGCAATTTTTTTTAAGAGGTTGAACAATATAATTTTAGGAATTCTTTAAATATGGAAGTGTGAAAGATATGCACATCTCATCTTAAGGTGAGAAGTTAAAATATAGATTTGCATATAGGTAAAGAACTTCAGTAACTTTCAGCTCAATAATTCTAAAAAAATATTAAATACAGCAAATTTTAACATAAGTCTAAAAGCCATTAAACACATTATTTTAATTTAATTTGGAAGAAAAAGAAGGAATAGGAAGGATACTGCAAATTTGAAGGCTTTATTTGGAATTTTGTTTCTCATGCATAACTGTTGGGGTAACTGATACTATTGATAATTTCTGCTGAAATAATTATTTTCTTTTTCCTTCTGCTTTTCAGAGGTGCTGATTCCCTCTCACCCCACTTGAAATACTACTTGTGAGCAAACTTGTGTTGTATGTTGGAGACAGAGGTCTTGCACCTTACTTATACTTTGCTGTGGAGCAGAAATCCTGGGCCTGATCCAAAGATACCAGTGCTCAGTTAATCCAGCTCAGTCACTTTAGATGAATGTAGCTTTCAAGGAATTAGCTTTCCAAGAGGAAACAAGAGTGGATGATTTTACATTTCTGGCTCCTTTTTTTTAAAAAAAAAAGAAAAAGTGAGAGGCTTCCTCCATTTCACACATTTGGCATATTGTCCGGTTAATCCTCCTTCCTGAAAGTAGAACCTGCAAATGTAGACTGCAAGTTGGGGCAAGGAACATTTCTTCCTCTGCTCCAAACTTCTGCCAATCCCAGTGAATCAAAGTTGGGGTTTGAATGGAAAGCTAGGGTTTGAATTAAAATCATCTCTGCAGTTGTGAAACCCCTAAAGGCTTCCTTCCTCTTTACCAAAGAAGAAAAGGATGACAAATATTTTTTGCGGGGAACAGTTCAGTTCCCTTTTCCAGTGATTCACCTACATTTTGCAGCATTGCTTTGGCTGGAGTTGTCACCTACAATAGATATAACGTTCGGCATTCAGCTAGTATTCACCATTGTGCACGTGTTCAAATGTATTCCAATTTTATGATCTCTTTCAGAATCTGAGGGTTTTTTTTTTCACTCCAGACAATTGCCACGTCCACTCCATCCAGATGCCTTATCACTATGAGACATGCCTCCAAGGATTTCACGCAAAGAAGATACTTTGCATAAGTAGGCATTTTAATATCTTTCTCTCAAACTAAGATATTCTATGGCTAGTACCTCATCATAAGGTCTGCCATGTGCCTTGTATTTTTGTTTTACAGTTGCAGCAGAAAAATGGAAGTGTACTGAAAGATTTTACAACAACTTCACTTTGGAAACATATCCCTCCGACTGTGAAACAGTGTGCATCAGCACCAAGAAGCATTAACTAATGTTGTCGGGCAGAAAGAACTAAGAAAGAACCTCTGTGTTCTGCCTATCTGGAATTGCTCACAGGAACGCTGCATGTTGTCTTCTAAGTTCACGAATGCAAGGAAAAAATAGACTCATTTTGAAAGAAAAATAAGGTTTTCTTGATCACAATGAAAAGCAGTGAAGGTAAGATGAAGCAGGAAGAAGAACAAGAATATTAACTCTTGCCTGCAGCAAAAATACAGTGTGCCTGGAGATCTGACGACCCAAGTAAAGTTTGTGCAGTGTCATTCCATCTTGAGCTGGGAATAATGACAGTCATTCCTATGCTCATCCTCATGCAAAGCACAAACATAATGTAGAAATAACTGACTGTCTGGTTGAAGATTTTGAAACTGAAATGCTTATCTCCATGCAGTGTGCCAGGCAAGTTGGGTTTGGGGTGACAGACACAGTCAAATCTGGTATCCTAACACCTCAGTGTCATTTTCTGGGAAGAGGATCAGGTTAGAGAGCTTTTAAACAAACTGAACATATGTAAATCCACAGGGCTTGTTGAGATGCCCCCACATGTGCAGAGGGGCCTGGCTGATGGCATTTCAAGGCCATTCTCAATTATCTTTTTTTTCAGGGTAATAGGGATAGGCTCCTGAAGACTGAAAGAAAGTAAATGTCACTCCTATCTTCAGGAAGAGAAAGAAGAACAAGCCAACTACAGGCTGGTGAGCCTCACCTTGATCCCTCAGAAAGTGATGGAGCAACTTGCACTGGAAACCATTTCCAGACTCATGAAGGATGGGAAGGTGATGGCGCGTAGATGGCATGGATTTATGAAGGGGAAATTACATGTAACCAGCCTGATAGCCTTCCGCTGAGGAAGGTAACTAACTCAGTGAGTGAGGAGAGAGCTGCGGATGCTGTTTACCTCAACATTAGCAAGGTGTTTGATGCATTTCCCATAAAATATTCATACATAAGTTGACAGAGTTTGGGTTAGGTAAGTGGACAGTGAGATGGGCTCAAAACTGGCTTGGGGCTCACTGCGATCAGTGGCCCAAAGTCCAGCCAGAGGCCAGTCAGTAGTGGTGTACCCCAGGGGTGGATACTTGAGCCGATACTGTTTACCCTTTTTACTGATGACTTAGATGATGGGTCAGAAAGCCCCCTCAACAAGTTTGCAGATGATACAAAGCTGGGAGGAGTGGCTGATGCAACAAATGAGTGTGCCACTGTTCAGAGGGACCTCAAGAGGCTGAAGAAATGGGCAGACAGGAATCTCAGGAAGCTCCACAAAGGTACATGAGCAGTCCTGCCCTTGGGGAGGAAGAGGCAACCATATGCACACTGGGCTGAGAGGCTGGAAAGCAGCTTTGCTGAGAAGGACCTTGAGGTTCTTCCTGGTGGACACCGAGCTGCCATGAGCCAACAATGCGTGGCAAAAAAGGCCAACAGCATGCTGAGGTGTGTTAGGAACAGCATTACCAGCAGGCCAAGGGAGGTGATCCTTACCTCTATTCAGCCCTGGTGAGACAGGTGAGCAGAAAAGGTTTTAAATTTCTCCACCCCATAGATGCTGCCACTTAATTAATGGCCTCTCAGTTTGAAGTCATAGCACAAAATGCATGAAAGATTGCCTGGGTGGAGAGACCTCTGTTACTGAATTAGTGTCTTCATATACACACAGGAGCTTTGGTGAAAACTTGTATTTAAAAAAAAAAGGTTAAAAGATTAAAGAAAAGGTTATTTTCACTGAGACTTTAGAAGCCATACATGGATCCAATTTACTTAGCTCACTATTGGGGATGAATTACTGATCTCTTACAGGGAGACAAAATGCCAGCTGTGTAGCTCTCCATTTAGAATCCACATAGTTCTTTTCAGCCCCTGGTACTGTGACCATGATCCAGGACCGTAAAGGATGAACTGTTAAAACGAAGGAACAATTGACAAAATTCTCAGACAGAAACAAATAATCTAGAGATTCTTCAACAGAACAAGGAAAAGAACAGCACACTGGAGAGAGGGCTTTTAGAAAGGCAGCTCCTGGGAACACAACGAAAATCTGTAAATTTTACCATGCTATTTTACAGAATCACTACAAAGGAATAAAACCATCCCCTGCCCTGAGTGAAAGCTAGTTTAAAGCAGTCTGTTTACTCAGTCTGCAGCTTTTTTCCATTGTTCATTAAAATACATTATTGTAGCACATGTGGAATTCAGGAGGCGATCTCTCCGGCTGATGGTTTGATTGGTGAGAATATTAGACTTCAACTTTATCTCAGCAAATAATGGTCTCTCTCTGGAATAGCTGAAACTTTGACAGGAAGGAAGAGACATTAGTGGGAATTTCCCCTAAATAACAGTCCTTGGTTTATAGAAATCCTGTTCCATTATCTCTAAATATTATACAGACACAAATATACAGAGCAATAGAATTTACTGTGCTCAATTTGAAAACACAGTGTTTTCTGCAAGAATCTTAAATACTTTTGTTTTACATACCTCTTTGTACTTAAAATGACAATCACTGATTTGGAGAAAATTAGTGACAAAAATACAGAACTTCTATTTTAATGGACTCAGTTCATTTTCTAATTCTTTGTCTACTCCAGTTCTATAAAATGCAGCATATAATCTCATTCTTTTTTTAAAAACTTTTCTAAGAGAGCAGAACAACTAAAATCCAGACCCCACTTTTTTATATTATTTTTTGTAATGGGCTAGATTGCTGTCTGGCTAAGATTCCTATCTACAGTCAACTGTGCTTTTTTCTCTTTGATCAGGACTAGTTTACAACGTACCAGCTGGAGGATATTATCAACAGACAGGTTATAATTACATTACATGTAGAATGTGAGGAAAGTACATAAATGGAAATTTGATACAAACTTTTTCTGAAATTTCTGTATTATAAAGCACATTGTTATTTCTGTACCAGTCCTGTTTTTGTTCTATGTTGAATCTCTTTCTATGTATTTTTGGCAAAGTAGAGGTTGCATATGACACTGCAGCTTGAGCCTGTGCTGAGACAAAAGCTCTCAGCCTTGAGCTGAGAGAAAAAACATTGCAGAAAATACAAATAATTTTCCCTGTTATTTCCTTTATTGGTGAATACTACAAAGGTAAAATGCTCTGTACAAGCTCAGTACTAGCTATGTTTCATTACTTTTTATTACAGTTCTCTCCTTATAATTACATTAAAAAATATAAAATAAGGAAGCACGTCAGTTGTCCATTGGGTAATGAAAATTTGCTGACAGATCCGAAGTACATTTGCTTTTATTATAAGACCTTACACTATGAAGCAATTCTGACTGAAAAGGATGCTTGTCATCATTAGATGTTTTCCTTAGTTGTTATAAATTGCTATTTAAATAGGGATAGTATGTTGATATTACCATTTATCTTATTATACACTTAATTTAAGACAATGCGTATGAGAGCCTGTCAAGCAGTCCTTATTCAGGGAAAACTCCTATTCTGTTTGGCAGGAGTAGGACTACAAGACAATTAGAGAGCAGACTGAAGTTTCACATTTGAGATGCAATCCAGCAATGAGCCTCGGTAAAATGTTCTGATGATTTTACACTCATTGTGCAGTATTTACCTTTTCTTTCTACAAGTTTCTAAAATTAAGAATTTATTTCTAAAATTTTTAAATGTTTCAAAAGAAGAGATATTATTAAAACCTGTGACTTCTAAAAACTTGGAAAAATACTTTTAAGAATATCTGTCACTATAGTGGTGAATGAGTGAGCTTAGTAGTCCAGCTTTCCATGCTGCCTGTGCACATCTCTCATTGTTGGTCCACTGGGGCAGGAAGGAAGTGCCTGGGTTCAGTTCTTGGTGTTCTGTAAAGCTTCTATGAGAGCTTTGTTGTATTCTGTGACCAGCTTTCTCACGTTCTTCATTATTGGCTGGTAGTCACTCTCCTGACTTTTTGTTGCTATGACTGATTAAAAGAATTAAGGAAACAAACTGCCAGAACAAATATTAGCAGAATTAGGGATCCTAGGGGACCCACAATACAGTAACTTTCCTTCTGTGAAAAATGTGAAGGGTTGTAAATAATGGAAAAAACTTAAACTGGGTCTAAAATATTAACACCAATTTACTAGCTGCCATCTGAGTCAGTCTTGTTTTCACATATGTATATGTGACAATAGTCCCTCATGGAAAACTCTGCCCACTGCTACACTGCAAACAAAACCAGTTCAAGGGACTCAGTTATTTACAGCCACACAGTCTGGCACTTTGGAACTTTGGCTACAAAAGTACCAGTCCAAGAAAGCAGGACCTTTCTTTCCACTAGCCCACACAGACATAAAACTCTGTATAAGGGACTGCACTTGGATAAAACACTGTAGCATGTTAGGAGGTGCTTTTACTGTCCTGATTGACTTTTTATCTTGGTTTGTTCTAGAGTTTCTTCTGTTAGAAAAAATAGGATTGAAGATTCTTGCTTTAATAAAATATTCCTGCAGAGCCTTCTTCATAGAGGAGGTGGCTCCAATTACATTATGTTGTCCAAGATTTTTTCAGATTTTTTTCTAAGAATTAAAGCACTTATCAGATATGAGAAATGGGATATTTGGAATATGAAAAAGATACTGTTATATGTAGATCCTATATTATTACTATTAGTTTTCCCTGCTGGCTAGGCTATTACAGAATTGCCTGAAAGATATTCTCGTGCCATTTTCTGAGACATGTAGCAATGCTCATTGTCCAACACAACACTGGATGATACTGTCTAGTTTTGCTGTTACTTTTAACAATTACATTTGTACTATAATCATACAACAGCGATTCTATGCATCTTTGAGATTTCAGATTTTGTATTTCCTAAGTAATTTTTAATAAGCTAATTTATTGAAGTGAATCCAAAGTCCCTAGGATATAAAATAAAAGTGCAACTATGCCCTACTTAGATCTCTACAGTAACTAGTAGAAATATAGTAATAGTAGAAAATAAGAATCATCAATTCTAATTAAAAAACTTTCAGTGCTTTTGCTAATTTCAGAAACTACCTTATGAAAGTCACCTGCAGCAAGTAAGATTTTGCTGATGTTTTGCAAGGTCTTATATGATTAGTGGAATGTAATTCTTTAATTAGCATCACATAATGACAGAACTACAATGAAATTCTTCCGTTCTAGCCCATTTTGCAGCTGAAGCATCTCCGTGTCATATCTTAACACATTTACGTTTTTCCCCCCAATAATAAGCAATTTCTCTTTTATTTGATAAGAAATACATTAAATACATACAATTTGTTGTTTACTTCTTCATTTATGAAGTTTTAAAACTGCAAAATACCCTCCAAAGTCACCATGCTATACAGATTTTTAAACATTGCTACACTTGCTGGATCATTTCAGGTAAGAATGGACAGATAAGAGGCTGCCCTTCATATGAAACCTATTGGTAAAATCAACCCAATGGGAAAAACTCCAGACTGCAAGACAAATCTTACACTTTAGGACCCCGTAAAATCATATCAGACAACACATGCAAATTTTGCTACATATAATACCTATCAGCTAACCAGACTTTTGCAAAGCATCGCCTTTCCCCTCCTCCCCTGTCTCCTGTACTCCATTCCGTCCTGTCTTATTCTGCTGGAGGAAACAGACTTCTTCCTCAATTAATACAGTGTGTGAATTTTACCTTATTTCTTACAGAAAAGGATACATTCCTTCATCATAAAGTTATTTTGCTCATGGTGCTGCCATTTCCTCTCCAAATTTGTAAGCTGAAAACACAAAAGGAGTCAAAAATGAAAATGATAATTATTACACATGTACTTTATACAAAGAATCTACCAGAAATGTTGTATCAATACCTTGTACTCTATCGCCTGATAAGATCAAAGTAATGTCACCAAAACCCCACAGAAATTAGAAACAATAGCAAAATGATTTTTAAAGCTGCCAGTGATTAACCTGTATATAATTTAGCACTTCATACATCTATTTACATAAAAGCACTGCATACAACTGCAGTCGTGGATGGAAAAAAACAGTTCAGAATTCAAGACCCGTCACATAGGGAAAAGAATAAGTAAGACAGAAATAAAAAGATGAATGCTGCTGGGAGATGCTAATTCTCATTATACTTCATATCATTTAAATGATCTCTTCTTAAAATCACTAAGATCTAAAATCACCAAAGATACAATATTTCCTGACACTGTCTTGGACTTTGAGCTATACAGAAGAAACTTCCTTACTTCCATAGTTAAGTTTCCTGTCTGATGCCAGAAGCTGTGATAAGAACAGAGCTGCAGCGAGAAGATTGTAGGAGTGTGGGTTAAGTGCTGGCACTTCTTCAATACTTTCAGCATCAACAGGAAACTAATGTGGACATTATATCGATGGCTGCTTCCTTACAATACAATTTTATAATATTTGTTTTTCTGATGCTACTGTTCAAGGCTCTGCATTTCAAGATATGCAGATGTTATTTTTAAACGCAAAAACTGAAAATCATTCTGAGACTGAATGTTCAGTGGCGACAAAGGTAATAAACTAGAAAAACATTGCAACATTTTACTTAAAAGCTTATTTTTGAGGTAGAAGCCATAAAAATAGTTGCTATATTACTCAAAATAAATCTTACAGTGAAGAATCAGTTATCTAGTGTACTGGTTCACAGTAAACATGGCAGTCATTTACTTCCAAGATACAATATTTCTGACCAATTATAATTTTTATTGCCCCCTTTGTAGATGTTGCTACATGCAATACAGTCGGTAAAGAAGCCTAGGTTTAAAATACTCTATGATATAAACCAAAGGAAATAGTCAGCGCATTTTAATGGTAAATCCTTGAATGCCACAATTCATACATCTGATTGCTTGCAAAATCACCCAAATCCTCAAGATAGGTAAATGGTATTTGTACTTCAAATGCTTGATGCACGTCAACTAATCAGCTATTTTAAGATATACCTTTATTCACCCTCACAACATTTACACATAAAAAGCAAAGAAATAAATCCTTTTTGCACACATTGAAACAGAATTGCCACAGATTAATGAGCTGAAGAAATGCTGTACAACTACTTTGTAACATCATTATGCAAGTATCTTAACCCTGTCCGGGTATCAATTTGTGATTTACATAATATCTAGCACTAAGAATCTGTTCTTGGCATAAAAAATACACAGTATCTGAAGTCTTGCAGACTTCGGCATGCAGCTTGGTGATTTATATCTAGAGTTAGCCCACAATGATCATATGCTATAAATGCATACGTGTATCTCCTCATTTAGATCTATGCCCTCTCATTCACTCTATCATAAAGATCACTCCGAATAAACTTAACTTAAACATGTACAAATATCACATTCAGCTTTTAATTGAATTAGAAAAAAGTTACAGTTCTAAAAGACAAAGACCTCAACAACCTGAATCCGTAAAAATCAGTGAAATGCAGAGACAATCTATTTTTCAGCTTATTTTGAGGTTATCAATTTTCCTTCTGTGCACTCAAACTTCCATGCCAGTAAAATCCTGTTGCAAAAATGACAGGAATTTATTGTGTTTATAATGGAAGAATCAAAGCTACTCAAGAGTTTATAAACATCTTCTTTCCTGATTCACTTTTGAAATGTAAAGGTAAATATACTCATATACCAAAGCTCCTTGGGTTTAAAGAACTCTGAACAAATTGTAAAACTTCAGTAATCTGCAAGAAGCAGAAGGACTTGAAAAACGGAAATGGAATTGATAGTACAGGTTGCAAAAAAAAACTTACCACCATAATCTTAAAAGCAAGAGAGATCTTATCTAATTAGTATTGATGATTTTTCCTGTAGTTTTTTAGTAAGTTGGTCCTCAAAATTCCTCAAGGAAAGGAAAAGCAAAAGGGGGAAAGTTCTGAACAAGACTAGTACAAACACTTAAACACAGAATTTGCACAATTTTTGAGCTCAGAAAGACCTCTGCCTAGTAACTCAGAAATCCAAAGCTTAAAAGAAATTTACTGGCATGATACTAACTTCGTTTGAAAACAGAAAATATGGCTAAGCATTTAGAACACATAACTTTGAAAACTCCCTGAGAAGGAATAAACTGGTTCCGTTCACACAAGATTTCACTTGTATGAGAAAACTGAAACTGTGATAGGAACAACTGAAGAGATACGCAGCTTAGGCTATACCTGAGAATGTGTTTCGTTCTCTTGCAGCTCTCTCTTTAGTGTCTCATACTCTGTATTCAAGTGCTCCATTATTTTCTTGAATGCATGGTTACGTTTTGTTAATTTCTCCTTGTCATCCTGGAGTTTCTAGTCCGAAGAAAACAACACAAACTGATTAACAGATGAGTTAATATGCTCTGGGCTGCAGATAAATTATTTTAATTCAGCTTTCAAGATGCTACTTTTTCTTCCCTTCAGAATAAGATCACATGCATAAAAAACTCATAAGGCTTTTCTCTAGCAATGCATGCTCTATCCTAAAGATAATATTCAACAGTTAGGGCCAAGTTGTAGGCTAGACAATGATATATCAGCACAAGTGGTAATGCTGATGTTAAGAATTTGTAGGAAATTTATCACAGGTGAAACGGGAAGTGCTCCAGACAGAGTTTGTCTCAGAGCAAATACATGTAGGATAGATATTTATTTTTTGTTTGAATTCTGTGGTTAGATTGCTAAATTCAAACTTATGGGTAGTAGAAAAGTTCCAATGAACACTAAAATAAATGTGAAATTTTGTAGAAGGAAGTTATCAAAAGGTATCCAGCTGATAGCCTGCTACATGTACCCAGTTAATAAGTCACATATATAAGCAGAGAAGCATTTGGATTCATTTGCACGGGCGTGCAAGCCCAGTTTTCAGTTATCAGTCAGGATTCCCAGTCATAGACCTGGATTCCCTTCCACTACATGCTCAAAACCACACAAATTCTGTACAATCCAAGATTTCGTTCCTTCTGTTACCTTTTTCTTCTCTTCTCCTGATGCTTTAAGAGCTGGCAAATTATTATAGACCTCCAACTCCATCTTAGTTTCTTCAATTTTGTCTTTAAGAGAAGCCAGTTCATCAACCATCTTGCCCTCTAAGAGTTCCATCTTCTGTAGGTCCATCTGCAGTTTTTGACTCTCTAGATCACCAGATACACCACGTCAAATTACCAGTACTTTGTATTTCATAACACATTGTCCCCTGTATAAAGGTTTATGCTATACTTAAGCAATACAAACAGCTCCTGTGCATCTTTCTGATTTCATATTCATGGGAATGTTAATGTGAATGAAAGAAAAAAAAAATTGATCTTCATAATCATCCTGTAAGTCAGATTCCTATTCCTATATTACAATTACTGTATTATACTAGTTAAGTGATGAGTAATGAAAACATGGAGATTTTCTATACCACAGTGTGGTATTTCTATTGTTATTGTTATTTATAGCATCAGTCAACTTCAAGTTTTAAAGCAGCGGTGACACCTTACAAAAAGTTGACTGCAATAATGCAGACAATTTAAAAAACCATTTTTGTTAGTTTTTAGCATCATGTTGTTTTTATCTATGTTGCTTGTATATGATAAGACTTAGTTTTATGAGAGTAAACAGCCAAATTTGCTTTAAACATTTGCTCTGTACAGGAAAACAGTTCCGTATCTCCACAGAATAAGAACTGTTATAGCTTACAAAATGAGCACATGCTACAATATAGACCATTTACTTCTGACAATCCATTAAAAAGAAACAAGAGAGATACCGCTAATTAAAGGAGTTAGAAGTATGGATGGATTCTTATATGAAGAGAGATGTATAGACTGAAACTGTTCAGACACTTAAGAGAGCATACAGTAAAGATGCACACACAAAAAAGTACACTTTGATCCAGTGTGGGGATAAGTTACTCACTCTGAGTGTGGAAGGACTAGATGTGGCTAGACTTGTTTTGGATGGGTTTCTGAGCTGCAGCCTTGTCATTGCATTTTCTTCATGTTTTGGAATATTTAAACACATGGCTATGTAATCTTGAGTTTCAGAGTTCTATCTAACTCAGAAGAATGATACAAATAATGCAGGGTTTTTTTCTACGTTCTAAAATATCAAGCAAAGTGGGCTGTTGGGAGAGATGAGATAGCACAAAGACAGTTCTGTCAGCATAGACCATATATTTTGCTCACGTACTCAGATTTGTGCTCACCACCTGGAAAAAGGGTAGGCAATTTCCCCCCCAGCTTAACCAAGGCAGTATGGCAGAAGGGAGTGACAGGGACAGAGTTCACCTTTCAAAAAACGGTGGGTATGGTTTCCTTAGCGGAACTATTTGGGAAAATCTCAACTGATTGAAATCTTGTCAAAGCAAGAATCTTGTGTATTCATGCCATATACTCAATTTTTAGAGAGAAATATTGTCTCTAATCAACACTTCTGGCTTATTCCAGAGTGCTTTGGTGATTTTGTTAGGAACTTCAAAACAAAAAAAAAAAAAAAGACAAGCCAAGATTTTTGTGCACAGTATGCAATTATCCTGAGGAATACACTTCCACAAGGTAAGACTGAAAGGGTCCTGTATGTGCAAAGTGCATTTATATAAATATGCAAAATTTCCATACTGGTAAAAAGAAGGGTTTAAAAATAAAAGGTTTATAACTGCATTGCATGTCTGTGATTCAATGTTTATGCTGCCTTCCACCCTAAAGGGCTTAAGAAAACACTTTCCCTGTGTTTAGAAATTTCATAACTGCCCACAATTTCACTTTGAAGTACTTGGTATTGGTTAATGTCAGATCCTAAAACATCACTGAACAGATCACAGCTCTACTTCTCTTGTTCGTATGGCTCTGTGGTTTAAAGACAGATAAATGCTTAAGGACCTCAGTAAATTAGGGCTTTAACGATAAAATCAGCAAAAAATGGAATTGCAAAATAAAAATAATTCAAATTGGGAAGAAATACTAGAAAAGAACTTTAGATTTTCTTAAGGATTTACTTAGGCCCATTCACAGCAGTTTTGCTTTTAATATAGTTGTTCTAATATCTGTATCTTGTTATTTATAGCAATATAGCAATGTGCTATTCCTACCCACTCACATTTTCTGGAGAAAAGGGAAGAAACTGGAAGGGGTGAATTTTATTCTTATCCAGCAATAACCTCAATAAAAAAACCTCAAAACTAGAAAACCTCAAAACTTCTCTAGGGGAAGAGACAGGAAGAGGATGCAGCCCAGTTCCTTCTGATACACCATGAAGTTGCAGCGTCTAGCAGGCAGTGTGTACACAGTAGTAAACTCTCAGACCAAACTACAGTGACCCAGGGAAATGTTTTTGGGAAACTATGCCATCAGCACTTTTGTTTACTCTTCATAGTTTCCTTTTTTTTTTCTTTTTTTTTTTTTTTTTGAGTTCTGCTGGTGGACATTTTATATCTTTGTTACAGCAAGAAAAAATGGAAATCCAGATTTTAATTGCAACAAAAGAATCTTGAAGATGACTGTGCTATAATTCAAAGGTTATGGAGAACTTTAACTGCGCAAACAGAACATTTACTGTATTTTTAAAGAATCTGAAGTTGTTTGTTACAGTATCTGTGACTCCTTGCTTTCAGAAATTTATTTATGAATCATTTAAATGATCTGCTGAAAATTATGTACTGTAACTTCCTTCTCTCCCCTTGTGAAGAAAGAAACATGTCTTTCAATAAGGTCTCTACAGCACTGTGTGCTTCTGGAACATCCTCATATTGTAAAGTAGTAAGAATTGATGCTTACATGAAAGAACAAAAAGTTACATTTGAAGTGTACGGCCCAGCTTTTTAAACTACGCTAGAACTACAAAATGAGCATTTGCAGACAAGCGAACACTAAATTTTCAAACACACATCAGAACAATCAATTTCTGTAACATTTTGTGCATAACAACTTCTTATTTGCACATAACTATTTTGAAGTTACAACACAGGCTCCTATTTTGAAAATTACTATCAAGTACAGCATGTAATAGCCTTCTAACAAAATGATTTATGGTTCTTAATTCCTGCCCTTTCCTTTCAGCCAAACAAACAAGGAAAGGCTTGCTGAACCAATAATGATATTGGCAAAGGCTTAGAATTATGAGAACAATTCCACTATAAACAGTACAAATAAAAAACTAAATAGATACTTGTTACGGAAATGAAAGAAAAATACTGTCTGCTTTTTGAAATTATAGGCAAGATACTGCAGATTCTTACACATAGTTTTAAGTATTTGAGTATTTCCAAAATGAAGTCAAAATGAATATTCACTTTGCAGAATCAAAGCCTGAGAATTTGAGAGCTATTCACTGTTGTTGCCAATTATTCTCCCATGTTACGTACTCCTTTACAGAAGCACAAATAGTAAGTGATACTGAGAACTACATTTAAAAATAATACAAACAATACATGGTTACATAACTATGGAAGTCTCTACTTCAATTTATTAAACAGTACTTTAAGATTGTGAAAAATGTTTATTTTGAGGTAAATATTAGTAAAGTCAAACTTCTAGCTCAAAGAACTTTGTACCCCTGTATTAAAATACATCTGTTTAATGTGTATCTGTGGAGGTAAGCTGATCATTTATTTATAATAGTAAGTAAAGTACTCCTGAGGAATATAAATGTTACCCACAAGAGTTTCAATTTGTCAACTTGCCCCTTTACTTTAATATTTGGAGATCACTGCTCTTGTACTTGTTATTAGTGTAACAACTCAATTTTAATTTTTTTAAGGAATGAATTTGAAAATTTATTGCTCATCTCACCTGTAACCAGATTCTTAGCAGTGCTCTGTGATTTCTGCATTTCATTTGATTTGAAAGTGAGGTCTTCCTGCATAATCTTCAGCTCTTGACTGGTAACAGATGAAATTTGTTTCATACGATTCACATTCTGTGTGTTTACCAATAGGAATAATGAGAACACATTATATCTTTGAAACAACAAATCATAACTGGACAAGTGAAAAAATCTCCTGTCCTGGTACATTCTCTATTATTTACCTTTTCTACTATAAAGACTGAAAATACTGAAAATAATCAGAATTGATTGAAATGCGAATGATTTTCATTCTGTCAAGTTTTGATAAAACATGTACTGACAGGAGACTGAAGATGAAACAAAAATGGAGTAAGTGTAAACTGTATTGCCATATTGATTTCTTTCAAAGTAAGTGTCATTGCCTGAAATATACCTTATGATATCCCACACCGAAAGAGTTAGAAGACAACTGAAGGGATGACATAACCAAAGTATTATTCAGCTGAAAGACTTCTATAAAACAAAAAAATCCATACGAACCAAAAATGTTAAAAGAAAAAACGTTTTCAAAGTGCAAAAATATGTCAGGCTACAAATGGGAACAATTTCTAAAGGGTTTACATTAAATATGACCCATCAGGTTATTCCCAACATAATTTTAGTAGATCAGAGAGATGACTGGAATATTGTCCGTTACTTAATAGTAGTGACAGAATAACCATGAATCAAGATTTGCAGATTTTAGGTAAACAAAATATTGCAGTAGTTTTATTTGCAATACTCTGAAATGTTTATCATGCATGGAATAATGTTCACTATCACAATGATGATGAGTTACAGCAATTGTGCAAACATTTCTTTTATTCTGGTCACAAGATTATCTAATGTTCAAAACTCCTTTCCCAGAAATGAAAAGAAACTAAACTGATTTTTTTTTTTTTTAACTACAGCAGTACATGGTTTAATGTTTAATCCTCTTGAGAGATTACTATGCAGATACTGACTGGACAATGTATAAACCCCACTTTTCTTCCTTATCTCTAACAGGACCTGTTCTGTGCTTCTAAACACCTAGCTTGCCACAGGAGGGAAATGTCCTTACCCTGCTTGAGCGCTCCAGGAGTGCAACAATGTTTGCTTCTACTTGGGCCTTTCGTTCCAGTTCCTGATTCTTCACCTCTTCAAATGTCTCAAGAAAACCTAGAGATCAACAAAGACGATAAAGGAGACTGCCGTTTGCATGAGTACAGCACAAGTCCTTGTCGTTTCCAGTCAAAACTTTGTATTAAATTGATAAACTGTACAATTTCAGACAGGTTACTTTAAGATTAATAGTTTATTTTAGAAGTGTGTGGTAAGAGTCCTTGAAACTTGTTAACTTATGGGTTGGAATGAAAAAGAGCACAATTTTTCTAGAGACATGCATTTGACTGACTAACAACACGAGGTCACCACCTCCTTGGACACTGTTTAGGTAAGGGTTAGCACCCAACGAGAAAGGAGTTTCATCAGCATCATTTCTGATACCCTTCTGAATGCTTGTCCCAGCAGCTGCTGGTCTTCATTTTTCTGAAAGCTTCCAAATGGGCTACTAAATAAAGAAAATAGGCGACTTCATGAACTCTAATGGCCTGGATTAAAAGCCAAACACTGCTAAAGACCTGAGACCGATATTCACCCGGTAATATCTCTTTCTTTCAGTATGACACCCCTTTGCTACAGCTAATTTACGTCCATTCTAGAAGTGTCCAGCTAAATCTGTCAAGACAGTTGTAATGGTGGCATGTACTCTGTATTTGTGTCCTAGGCATACTACATTGTATTTCTCATGATAGACACACCGAAATAAAGGTGCTGGAGACATCACATGAAAGTCAGAGGTCGATCAAGATGCCACCTAGGTCTGTAAATTATGATCATCCCTTTCCTGCTGGGTTCTTCTCCTGAAACATGGCTTTAAATACACCGGAGTAGTGAGGAAAAGTAAGAGTTTGCAAACTTTCTAGCTGGATGAAAAAGAGGAGAAGTGCTTGTTTGAGCAAGAAGAATTAGGTAACAGTAAATTCAAGACGGATTATTTGGGAAGAGAGAAAGAATATAAGAAGAACTACTTAATGGAAACACTGACAAATCCTGAAGGGATGAGGACTGACCAGAGAATTGTGGATCGCAGAGGATCTAGGATTTTTTAAAAATACCATTTTAAAATTCTTTACTAATAAAACATTTATGGATAAGAAAACTATCATAATATCTGGCATCATCTGCAATGCTGTCCATGAAAGAGTTAACAGACACCTCATTGAGTACAGCTGCTAAAACTTTTAGAGTGGAAAATGTGAATGACTGGAGTCAGGGGTCAGTACTAAGGTACTACAAAGACCTTCTCTGAGGCAGAGATTTCAGGATGAAAACTACTTGGAATTCTTAGAGCTAAATGAACAGCATTAGAAACACATTTGTAACGTGCACAGCCGATTGCTAAAAATAATGACTACTTCTGATGCAGATTCAGTTGGCTCAAAAAGGTGAAATAGTTTCGGTCCACCTGACACTGACTAGTAACTGCAGAGAACAGTACTAAGCAAGAACGTAAGAAGGTTTACCTTTTGCCAACACTACTGTGAACTAGCAACCAGAAACATAGTTAAAACCAAAGCTTAAACAGCTTACAATTGAAAAAAGCTCGTCAAATCCCAATTGCTGAATAAGACCATCGCCAGGTCTGTTTTTCTTCACTGCCTGGAGCGCAAACGAAGCTGTTCCTAGAAAGGGAAGTTTTATTTGCTCTCTGTGATGTTCTCTTCCTTCAGAATTAACTTGTCTGTTTTATCTTAAAGAGAGCACAATTATACTTTGATAAGAGGAGCAACAATGACAGCTCCAAAAAGAGCTCTTTCCTCAAAGGGCACTTATTGGGTATTTCATACCATCTGTTGCTCTGAAATACAGACAGGAATTTTCTACACTAAGAAAACATCTGAGCAGAAGAGAGCTATGGGAAAGGGCAGTAAGGTAAGTAATAGTATTGAAATTCTTGCTTAATGTTTTCGGTTAAAAAAATGTAAGTTGTTCTTTCCTTTTATGTTTAAAAAAATAAGGGGGTAATTTTTACAAAGGGAATCACTCGGATAACCCAACACAAAACTTTCAATCACATTTAACTGTTCAGTGCTCCAGTGGAGAGCAAAGGCTTCATTAACACGTGACTCTTGTGGGGGTCTAAGCCACTTCTGTTCAATGTAACGGACGATGCCATGGACTTTGATGCATCTTTGTAAGATGTCTGAAATAAATTGACTACAATATTCTGATATATTTATTTCCTTCCAAGGAAGCTGTAGGCAATGAGGACATTGAATTTTGCAAAGCACATGTGCAGGGAAGGCAGAGGAGTGAAATAAAAGAACCTTCATGAAAGAAAAGCATTCTGACATATTCATAAATATGAAACAAAGCCAAAGCACTGTACCTCCACAAATACATAATTTTATAAAACTGAGCCTGAAACAGTGTAATTAAGACCTAAGAATTGTACCTATCTGACAAATGACATGCCTGTGTATACCTACTGCTGTGGTATTTTCTCTTCCATGTTAGTACGATACAGCTAAGCCATGTTCACTTTGTCTTTCGCTGTAATTCTGAGCCATATCACAGAGCTGTGCCTAATGAACTGCTTCTGATTCTCTATTTTTGCCGTTAATGACTCTGCCTACATGTATAAACTTACACTTAATCCTTTTTGAAATTTTGTACTTCATTTCTAATCTGCCATAAGTATTTTAATTCTAACCTTCCAACATTATTTCAGCTTTTCCGACGTAGCATTTTCTGTAAAACAACATATTTGCTCTCTCTGCTGTCATCCAGATGATTAATAAAAACATCAACTAACCTGAACATCCCAACACACTGCAAAACTCTGCTTAATACATCCTACCATCTTGGCTGATTAATAATTTTACAATCAAATGCACAGTATAATGTGCATTTGGAAATAATGGAAAATATTGCACTTGTTTGCTTCTAAGAACACCACAAACAGCAGCAGAAGAGGTACTGAAGTACACATCATCTGCTGCTCCTCCTTTATTCTGCATTTTTTTTTCTCTCAAAGAAGGAAATTAGTTGTTTGTTCTTGAAAAATCAATAATAGTGTTATCTATACTCCTGTTTCTGTAATGTTTAGAAATTATTTGCTGCTTATTTTTTCCACAGTCTTTCTGGAAATTGATACTATGCTGACTGGTCTATACTTCCCTATCTCCTCTTCTTTAAGACAGGGCCCATATTTGCTCTTTTCCCATCTTTAACATTCTTGCATGTTCCCCCAGACCTCTCAGTTAATGTCAAACAGCTCTGGAACTGCATCAACGTCTCCTGAAGAAGGGTGGAAGCAGAATCAAACCCCAAAAAGTCAGAAGGATCACAGGGCCCCCGTTCTGCAGTCTATATTTGTCCCAAAAATCAAGATCAAGTGAGCTTTTCCCCTTCTGCTTCTCAGGAAATTAGGTAATTTGAAAACGCAGAAACTCTGTAAGTATGCTCTTATCCATCTTTCCTTATTATCCTGAGACCCTTCTTTCAGTATCATGCTAGCCATAAATTATATTTAACATTTTTGGAGAACACTGTTACAAAAATATTTTATATACTTTGGCCTTCATGGCATTATTTATTGATCATTTTCCCCTTTTGCTGAGTAACAGACCAACTTTTTTTGCAAGCTGCTTACTACAGTATACTAGCAACAGGGTGTATTTTAAAAACAGTTCTGTTTTCATTCTGTTAGTTGCTGCTGAGGTCTCTACAACATTAGAACCTTTTGATATAGAAAGCTTTAGTTCATCTTGAATAAACAGATATAAGAAGCCTTAATTTTAAAGAATTATGCAATGTCTATGCTTGTCCATTTTGAAGTTCTGCTTTTAATGAGGCCTGATCAGCTGGTTCTATGTACCTTTCATTTAAATTAATTTTAAGATTAATTTCAGCCTTGACTTCATAAAATAAAGCTGTGTTCCTAATATCTTTAATACTTGATGAAAAGCCTTAAAAGATGTTCCAAACATTTGTAACTGTCCTATAAATCCCAAGATATCAATTATTCTGTCCTGAGGTAGATCTCAGAAACTTCATGCAAAGATCAAGACATCAGTTCTATTCAGCTCTAAATTAACTGAGTGTTAACAATACAATAAAGCTGTATTTTAGTAGAGTTCGGCCTAATTAAAATATATTAGATAACTTACTGTCCATGCTTTCTTCTCTCTTCTTCAGCTCCTTGTATTTCCAATTTTCCTCTCCTGCAAGAGATGTAACATCGATTTAACTTTATATTGTCTCAGTCCTGGACTCCTTTAGGTAGGCAAAAAGTAAGTTTTAAAAATAAAAATTCTACGTGCCTAGAAACTACAGGACTCATCCCATGTCATTTAATGTCACTTCAATTGACTATGTCACACATACTTTTACAGTAACCAAAAAGATAATTATTTTAATAAATCAGCCTCAATGCAATTTTTAGAATCTTTTACAGGTTATAATTTTTATAAGTAAGAGTGGGATAAATACTTGGTTTGAACAAAGGAAGTTCAAAGAATTTTTCTGAAGTCAGATGAAATTCAATAGCAGAACAAATGCTTTTGTGTATTTGGGCACTATGATTACTTAAAACTTTCTGCAGCTCAGTTTAACATACGGGCCATTTCAATGGCGCTTTGATGTATCAGAATGGCCTTTCATAAGGTTATGCAGCTTGTAAGCAACAGTGTGACAATCTCAGGGAAATAAACAGGAGAACTGTACAAGCAATTGTACAGGAAAATAAAATCCACAGAAAGCTTTCTACAATTAAGTTTAAAATAATATTTCCATATACGTTTTTATGGAGGTGTTAGGAGTAACGAATAACATACCATACATAATTCACTCCATCTTTAAATCCAACTACTGACTATAAATAGCTCTTAATGAAAATGTACTAGTGAAGTTGGAGACCTGATATTCTTGTCACAAGTTTCACTTGTCACAATTCAGCTCCTAAGAATAATTTTAAGTTTAAAACATGTCAATTTTTAATTGATTGAGTCTTGGTCATTGACTAATTATCAGCATAACCTTGTAACTTTAAGGAGTATAAAGAAAAAGAATGAAGTAGATATAGATATAACTGAGCAAGCAAATTTCTCCAGGTCTTTTTACTTGTACACTCCCATGCTTTCCTTTTTATCTAGTATACACAAACAATAAGAACATCCGTGGGCCCCTAAGGGACTGTGATTCTGCTTCAGCTTCCTTGCAGCTGTGGCTTTGTTCCTTGCTGGACTCTCTCTTTCACTTTGCAAGGCAAGTCCCCAATACTTAATAACTCAATCTATTCTAGTCTTAAAAAGTCTACAGTGAGCTGTGAAATAGTGTGCTACATGATCTGCCAAGTGTTTAAACAAAAAAAAAAATTATGAAATAAAGACCACAACCTTTAAAATGTTTTTACAGAGAAGTTTTCTTAAAAATATGGCATTATTGCATAAATATCTTAGCCTCTCATGTAATTTATGAGGTGTTAAATCTATTCCATTATGAGTTAATGTTAATTTTGCCTAATCAGTTAAAGATAACTGCTAGTACATGGAACATATAATAAGTATGTCAGTTTTTCACTTATTTAGCTTTTCTTAAGTGAAGACTAAAATTAGTTATTTCTATTTATGGTCTGTTTATTTTGGTTTTCCTGCTTAAAAATGATTCTAGCACTAAAATATTTAGCCTGAAACATTAAAGAAATCCTTAGTTGTAATTTTTTTTTTAACTGCAGTTTTGTGAATGCCTTGTAATAAACAGTTTAAATACTGAGCCAAAAGTAAGCTGCCTGGGGAGAGAGGGAGGACAGGAACCTCAAGGACAGACCAAGATGCTGATTCAGAGCAGAAGTATGAATGGCCCTCTGGGATTCTCTCTCCATTCACTAGAAAATAAGTCATTGGGAGATTAGAGTTCTGTGTTTTAAAGCTAATCCCTATGAATATCTTCCTTATTCCCCCTACGATATACCAACAGGTGTAACTCCCTCTATAGAATACCACAACGTAACTTTATTCTGAATATACTGACTATTCCTAACATGTTGACAGAGAGCATGTGCTTTCTCCTACATATGCTTTAAATTCTCTTCTTCAACATAGGTCTTTTTCTAAAACAGTGAAAGACATACAGTCCAGCAAGAATGATTGTGTGTGTAAACATCATAACTACAAAAAGCAAAAAGCAACTCACTTCTTACCTTCTGCATTTCTCCAAAGATACAAAAAATAAGATTTGCAAGCCAAGCAAAAAGGAAAAATTAAAGCAGAATAGTAAAGTTGGCAATGATATTATCTGGAAACAAGAAAGCTAATAAAACAGTCTTAATAATTTATTGGCACAAAAGTAATAAAATATCTGGAGAAGTATGAAATATTTTGTGATGCAAAAGACAAGAAATATTTATTCAGGGTAAATTTTAGAAATATTTGTTCACCTTGAAGAAATTTACACCTAGATTTTACACTGATCACCCAAGAAAAGGTATAAAGTAAAAAGAACACAAATACATTAATTGATCACTCCTACAGAATTTAAATAACTTGTGACACAGTTTTCCAGAATGTATGCACATATTTATATAACCCCTATCTAAACAAGATTCCTTACAATTAGAAGAAGTTTTTCTGTGGGATGAATTTCCACTTTAAGGAGAATCTTCCACAGCTGTTGAGGGCCCATGCTCAAACTAGTTACTACCTCCAGAACCTTCCAGGGCCAGGACAAATCCCAACCTAACCTAGGCTTATGCGCCACAATAGGTGTTTGTTGGAGGTAAGTTTCTAAGCTAATGCCACTCCTAAGCAGCTCCCAAACTCTTCTTGCAAGGATCAACCCAAGAAGTTTAAACACAGAAAAAAATAGTACTGAATTCTGTCTGTTTTACACATTATTATTAAATATCCTCAATTCCACATTCACTGACAGTATATGAGATCATGTAAAAGGTAAAATAAATAAAAGCTTTTCTAAAGCTGAGTTGGTTCTGCAATGCTGCCAGTAAGAGAAACTTATATTCCTCAAGCAGTCCTAAAAATAAAATTGTGACAGAAAACCGGACAGCTGTACTATTATTTTATATGGTTGTTTTACTACTCAATGTGAACACAAATGTGGCTACTCCCCATTTCTTAAACCTGAAAAGTGAAGCCTGCACCCCTAGATACAAAACCTTCTTTTGATGGTGAATAACGGGTATTTGCATAAGCCTAAAAATTTCAAGCAATTAATGCCCATAACAATAAGTGTTACAATACGAACAGATACAGCTCTGCATAGTCAGCTACAACTTCAGTTGCATTACCTTGATGATTCTCCAGATCGATATCAAGTCTTTGAATGACCTTTTTAAAATGGTTTGTTTTCTCTTTTACTTCTGTCAGCCTGAAAAATAGATAAAGAAAGCCAAGGTTAAAAATGTGTTGTAAACTACTTATGTTTTTAGACAAAAAGTGAGACAAAAATCAAGAATAAAACCAGCAAACCTAAGTTTATCAAAATCAAAAGAATATCAGGAGGATTGCTGCTATTCTAAAAGGTATGTGTAAGCAGCCATCACTTTAGTCCCTGTTATATATTAAATATATGTACTGCCACTCTTTTTTATTAAAAACATTTTTTTGTTGAGTCATTAGTAGTTCTTAACTTACTCAGCTGGTCCCTCTGCTGGTTGCTATATAGCTTTGCAGAGGTATAACATAATTGGTAAACTACAAGGAACCGTATTCCTTAAAAATTACCTATGTGTTAACTAAAATTCATTAAGAAAAAGACTGTATTACATAATCAATCGCTTAAAAACATTTTCATGTAAAATCTCAAACATACTTCTCTGCTACTGCTCCCTTCCAAAAATTCTGTTAAGCAACTTATTATCCAGCCAAAGTTGTCTACGTATTAAAAGTTAACCAATTTTTACAGTTGTGAATACTGCTTAGAAGAATTTAAAATTGTTTCTAGGAGATTTCAGAAATTATCCTAATTTGTCTTTAAAGACAGAAAAATCAAAAGGCTCAAAATCACAAAAATATCATATTGTTTTATCTCCCCTTCACCTCCAACACATTACTATTTATTATAACATCTACCAAAGTTTCTGGTAAATTTTCAGAAAGGTCCAGTACCCAGGAATCAAGAAGCAATGCCCTGTTACTCTTTAGTAACAGGAACTTTCTGTAAGCAATTTTCTAACTCTTAGGTTTTAAGAACACATAACAAACAAACTCTTCAAAATGTAACCGCAGCAGAATGTACGCTCAACTTCATAGATGTCCTGGATTACTATCTCTTACGGATGAATGTCTTCCTTAGCCGTAGGGAAGTTTGTGTCACTATTATTACCAATTTATACTCTCAAGGCTTCTTCATAAGGATAGGAAGTATCTTATTATGCAGATCTAAATGTCATGTCACTATAAAAGTTGTTTAGTTGAAACAGAAGGATATATTCTATTCTCTGTGGAAAGTTAACACTGGCACAGGCTCAAAAATGTGCTGATGTTCGAAAAGTCCACAGAAATATGTGATGGAACTCAACTATCTGTCTTTAGGGTCTAAATGTAACTTGTAGCAACAATATAACGGGGTTACTCACTGTCTTTCCATGCTCGCTATTTCTTGACTATCGTCCTTAACCTATAAAAAAAGTACAATTAATTTAACATATGAAATAAAATCTACAAATGAAAAAAGGAAAATAAAAAAAGATTTCTTAAATGAGTACAAAAGGACTAGAAACTCAGCATATGAAATCACAAACTTGCTGTCACATTGTTTGACAATGACTCTTTATTGAAGAGAAGTGACATATGTTATGTCTTCCAAATGTTCTTCTGCTTTCTCAATACACATCTAAAAATCAGACACACTTATCAGTGTCATTCAGTCCAATAATCCATATAGCATATATGGATAGCTACATAACGTAGCATAGACCCTTGTAAACTAAATTGTTCCTGGATTAGTACATCTGCTTAGTACGCCACAAGGATACTGTCTGGAGTTATGTTATAGAACTGCTCAATAGGATCAGTTTTCCCATACCAACATGAGTGATTAATTGGAACAAGTCAATCAGCTGAAAAGCTGACTGCCAATTTTGTTTCGGCTGAACCTGAAACATCTCATTCAGCCAATTCATTAACTGTTCTTAATTTCAGATTATTTGTGCTGCTTACAGAGTAAATAAAGACAAGGTTCAAAACCAAGTACTTTCATATACTGCCATCCCTTAAAATACCGACTCAGAGAATCTTTTACATTATAAAATTTTATGTTCTTGCCTGCTTTAGTAATCTCTCTCTTTCCTCCTGTGGAGATTCCATGTTCTTATCCTCAGCAATCATTTGATCTCGACGTTCCTCAAGTTCATGGAGCTTTTCATACAGCTGCACAGCCTCCCGTTTCACCTGGGAGTGTGCTATTTCCTGTGGGGAGAAGCAAACACCTACTAGCTATTTTCAGATGGCAAGAGAGCATTGCAGAAATTGTGCTTCAGTTAAGTAACACTTATCTATATACTGAAAGTGAAGCTTATGTTTAGCAAACAGTACAGAGACAGCATAAACAATGCATTTTATAATCCATATTCTCAATATTGCATTTTCTGGAATGGATATCCCAGTCAGCTGCTTCTTGCTTTGTGAGTTCATCCTCAGGCCAAGTTTCTTACTAGATCTCCTACTTCACCATTTCTAGTGCATCCCAAACCATATATAGTATTCAAAAGGACTAGAAAAATGTCTAGTAGTATTTGAAAATTATACTTTCTGAATATATGCATGACTGTTTCAGCTCACAGACACTTTTATCCATGAAAGACCCAATATGAGAAAATTCTCCTCATTCTAGCAATATGACAGTGTATTAGAACTGTGTGTTTATATATACATGTGGCATAAAAAGTATCTTAGCAGGTCTGACTTCGTGCTTCAAATGTCAGTTTCTTTTGAAACGGAATGTGGAACAAGAAAATCATTCTCACACATCCTGAAAGTTGAAAACATATTGAAAAATTAGATCTCACAAATCCTTAAGAAGGAAGTGAATGATAATTTCATGTTTGTCTCCAGAGAGCAATTCCAAATCAATCAAAAGTCACACACACAAAAAAAATGAAATAATGAGTAACTAAAGCTAGGAAAGTTCAGCTATAAAAATTTTGCACTTGACATCTAGTAAAAACAAATTTTACCCACAACTGATTAGAAATTACTGGTGGAAAACAGCTTTTCCTTGCCATTCTAGCACACCACACCTACAGTATCCGAAAATTTAAGTAAAAAGATAATAGGTATTTTTCTACTGCATTATTGTTTAGACTGGAGTTCAGTGAAGACTGGTACAGAGACCACCTGTTATCATACATACAGCTCTTAGAGTCTCCTCCTTTACATTTAGTGCGTCCAGTTCCTGCTGTTGAACAATCAATTCCTAAAGAGGAAAAAATGCAAAATTAAGATAAAAATCACTACTTGAAGAGATTACTTTTTTGTTCTGCAACTTAGTACTTGTAAAATGCTGTAAAACATCTCATTGCTGCTCTTAAAAATTTAAAAGACTGTGCCCAGCTTCTCCAAGTAACTCAGATACAATATCCAGTTACTTTCAGTATTCAACTTTTCCAATAAACCCTTATTACTGTAGTTATTTGCAGTCGGGCTATTAAAAAAAAAAAAAATTTGGCCCTTTTCCCACTACTTTTCTTGAAATTAGTACTGAGGGTGGAAGTTATCATTTTTACTTCAGAAGTTTAAAGTCAGATTTTAAAACCCGAACTAGTCACCACAGTTTCTTCATAGCCCAGAAAGAGGTAGGTAGGCTCTGACTAGTGACTCAGCTCATCCTAAGACAGCTGGGAAGCACTGGCCTCAAAAGATACCTATCTCTTCATACAGACTGTACAGAGAAACTTTCTAGGACTGTATGCCTGAAGCTAAGATGACCCCAGAAAACCTAGAAATCTTACTGGTTTTGTTAACATTAGGATTAGTGAAGTCACAAAAATTTTACAAAGCTCAGTTCATTTTTCTGCCACATTCAGATATACAACAAGAACAACAAAAAAAACCCCAGTCAGATTCACTTTTGCACACAGGAAGAAAACTTTCTGCTGAAGTGAATGAAAAATACTGCTGGGATTGCTTTTCTCTTTTGCTTGCCTTTTACACATGACGAAATACCTAAGCATTAGAGTGGCTTTAAAAATCTGCATGTTAATCCTCAAATTTAAAAGCAAAATTATGCACTTCATTTGTTCTTAAAATAAGAAATACAAAAAGACAAAGTATTTGGTTTAGTCAATTGCTCTATTTATTTTTCCGGCACTTCTACAATCAATTACAGTACTAGGAAGCTTTTTTTATTGTGTTACTATGTTTCTCAAGCTCTTTAACATCTAAATTGTACCTGGAACCAATGGAGCTAGACTGAGAAACATTTCAGGTAAGTACAATGAGACAAACCAACCTGGGAGAGTTTTTCATTTGCAGCCTTCATCTCCAAATATTTAGCTTGATTTTCCTGTGACATGTCTTTTACTATGTCATCTGCTACAACTTTTTCACGTTCAATATCCTCTTCTACACCTTGAATTAACTTTTCTGTGCTGTAAAAATAGAATGTTTTTGTAACTTTTACTAGTTGATGCTGATTCTAAGCACCCATTTAAAACTCCTCCTCCTTCAGCCTCACTGAAATGTTTGTTTAACACAAAAAGTCCACAGACTCTAAAAAGGAGTTACCCACTTGTATCTAATCTTCTTCGAGTCGGATTAGCTATATAAACATTCACACCATGGAATGCAGAAGATGAAGAATTCTTTGCCCTTACAGTGCTCATACAGTACTTTCCAACACTCCCACTCTGCCTACCCACATAATCTTCCACACTGGCAAAAGTATACTACTCCCTCTCAGTTGCTCTGAATCAGTGAATTCCTGGAATAAGAACAGGCAGTCTGAAATAAAGAAGCTTGTATGTGATTTTTGAATGCACATAACAAGAATATATTATATAGACACCAGGACTTGACAATGCCGGATAATGATAGTAAGATGACTTTTAGCAATGAACTGTTGGATTCCTTAAGAATGAGATTGGCTTCAGAGTCTTAGGAATTAGCCATTTCTAACATTCTTGATTAATGACTTTAATCTCATTAGGAAATCAATGGGCAGCAACCATAAAAACTTCTCTACTGCTGCAGCTATAGTGAGCTACAAGCAAATGTATTAGCAGATTCAAGGAAGGCATAAAGAGTTTTTACTACTGTTTCAGGTAATATCGAGTAATTTATATGAAATTCCTAAAAGCTAGAGAGTCAAATAATTTGAGAACATAGCTAAAGGAAACTAACAAAAACTCCTGAGACCCCAAAGAGTTTTATTTCCCTTCACAGTTAATAAAAGATTGTTTAAACTGTTCGCTTGTTTGCAGAGTGACTTCTGCTACTAAGAATGAGAAAATCAGCTAGATACCTTCCTTCAGGATTTATTTCTCTTCTATTTTTCATTACCTCTTCCTGAGCTGCAAGATGCCTAAAATTTTAAATTGTGTAACTATCAGATCAATGATGGCATCCAAGAATGCCCACAGACTTAAAAGATGATGCAAAACAGTGGAACTGCATGAGGACAATCTCAGGGTAAGAGAATAATGAAAATTTCATAGAAGCAGAGTAGAGCTGGTGTTGGAATGGACTTCTGAAGGTCAGCTAGGCCATCTCCAATTCTGAAAGCATGGTCACCTAGAGCAGGCTGTCAGTGACTTGTTCAGATAGGTTTTGAGTATTTTGAGTATCCCCCCACAACCTGCCTCGGGAATGTTTCGATGTTTGGCCACTCTGACAGTAGAAAGAGCTTTTTCTTACATTTTAATGGAGTTTCCTGTTCTCTGATTTGTGGCCATTGTCTCTCATCCTGCCCTTGTGCATCTCTGAGAACAGACCAGTACCATTTTCTTTACTCTTGCCCATCAGATATTTACTTTGAAAAGGTGTCCGCTTAGCCTTCTCTTCTAGACATCAAACAATTCCAGCTCCCTCAGCCTTTCCTCATAGTTTTCACCACTTCTGAGAAACTCTAAAAAGAGATCCGAACGTGTACCCGGTCTTCCAACTGGCTTCAAGAAAGATCTGTGCTTTCCAGGAATCTAAGGATCTTAAGCAGAAATACTGTCAGGTTAGCAACTCAGGCTGCAAAGATGCTTTGGAGCCTGATGATGAAACAAATCAAACTGACTTTCCTGAGAGAAAAAACCAGTTTGTTCAGACCCAGTCCAAAGACCGAGGTCCCCACTCTAAGTACACCAGTTTGTGAATGGATAATTACGTTACACTTATACTGAAAATAAGTAATTTTTTAAGCGAAGCATGCTCTTAAGCTATGAAAGTAGTTCAATTCAAGATGCCCTGGAAGGCATGGAACTGGGAGCTGGCAGGGAGCTTTCATGTTACCTCTTTATTGGAGGCTCCTCATCCCTCAATCCGGGCCTATGAAAGCTGCTGCAAGGTCTCAGCAGTGACAGTTTCTCTCAAGTCAAGCCCAACTGAAGACATGACAGAACGAAAACAGAGAAATTGCAATGCAGAATTCAAGAAAGTGTTAAGGTTTCTGATTTCCAGAATAAATCTCCACACGAAGATGTAACTCATTTGAAGAGACTGTCAATACTGACCACAGGGAGCTTGTCTTTAAGTAAAAACAGGGTGCCTTTTCCTGGAGATCACTGGGGCATTTAGGGAGGGAGAGAAGAATATCACCTGCTACATTGGTCCTGTGGTCCAAAACACCACGTGGAAGCAGCTGTCACTGTTGAGGGCAGTGGTGTCTCCAAGCCCTATGAGATTTTTCTCATCTATACCTGAGACTACTACAAGTATGCACGGCAGAGTAAGGAAAGAAAGCCTACTTTTCCAGCCCCACTGATGTCAAGTGTGTGTGGACACATTACATAGAAGCCTCTTTACCAGAGGTAAATCTGTTTTTCTTATGTGATAAGGACTCCTGTCCAAATACTTCAAGGTGAGCCCGTATATCCTTGAGACTAGAAATGTTTGATTTAACTGTGACGCATCTTCTCTGGCAGAAACCTTTTCACAGAAGGTTAAAACTCAGTGGTTTTCTAATAGGCAACAAAAACATCAGCAATGGCTGTCACAGGAAGACAATTCATTACCACAAGTAATTTGAAGACTACTGATGAAGCTGCATTGGGGATAAGGCTTGAAAAAGTTGCAGAATGTTGAGATATTACACAAAAAATCAAAATGGCAATAATATCAAAGACGGATAGTGAAGCAAACTGGTTTCTACCGCCACATATTTGAGAGGAATAAAGAATGAGAGGAGACTGAATTGTTTCATAGTTTGATGCTGTGCATTGGACAGGATGACGCTTAGAGAATGAGCACCAAAACAAGAAAAAAGATTTATTTGATACTGTTTTTGTGTATCAATACAATCACTTTTTCAACCTGCCTATAGACATGCTCTCAAATCACAGCAAGTATAGTTTGCTTTTAGAATTTTTCTGAAATATAGACCATATAACAGATGTCCTTAAGTGCTTGTAATTTTTTGTAAATAATGAGCTTTATATATCACACCCTGCACGTTCTCTGATGCTGATGTTTCCAGAACATATGAATTTACATAGATTCAAGTAACTACAAGAGATCTTTATTTCAGGATGCAAATATCTTGATGTTTTCTTCATTTGATGACTGATCACATTGAAAAAAAAAAAAAAAAGCGCGCAAGTCTTTTTCTGTCTCCAGCATGTCTTTAATTGATTATAACCCAACTTGCTTGTAAATTCCCAGCGGCATTTTACCTCCGTGCTTCCTATGTGATCTGGAACTTGACATTTGAGCATACCACTTACTATTAGCCTTCCCTATTGGCTGTGGATCCAATTAAATCCAAGATGATAATAAGAAGTTGCTCAACCTAGTCAATCTTTTGCTAAGGATTTTCTAGGTTTATTATTTTTATTTTTTTTTACACTGCCTGCTTATTCATCAGGTACAAAGGTTGAACACAAAGTGCTGTTGCAACATATTATTTCTTGTCAGTGCATTTAAAAATCTGCACAGGTACATATGCTGCCTCTAAGAAGCAACAGAAAGGTAAGACACTTGGCATATCTTTTTCAAAATGCACGCAAAGAAGAACTAGTACAATTTTGTTGCTAGACTGGAAACAAACACATCCTGAGGTACATTAAAAGTTCAGGAATTACTATGAACCTTGGACACGTCAAGTTGTTAAGTAAATTGTACTTCAGAAGAAAGCCAGGGAACTGCCTGTTTCTTCTCTGAAAAGCGGACTATCTGATTATATAAACACCATTACCTCCTCAAATCTACCTTTTCCTTTACAAATGCAAGAAAAATAATGGGAATTACATGACTATTAAATGATAAAATCTTCAAAAATTCTCTGAGGAAAACTTTTTAAGAAAATGTTTCTAATTACAAGGAAACGTCAAGGTATTACCAATGTATTGCCAGGCTCAGTTTCTTTCCAAAGCAATTACTTTAAACAGCAATTGTTGAAGTCTAGTTCTAATAAAAGGCTAAACTGCAATTAAAATTACAGATGCTTTCCTGTTCTTCTACTGATTGTATGGGTTCCCACACACACAACGCAGGACATTAAATTTCTAAGAAAATCCCTAACTTTTCAGTAGAAACTAAAGTAAAAAACAGAAACTGTGTTTTTAACTTAGACTTATGTAGAATTAATTTTAGACAGGAAAAGGATTTTTCAAGTTAACAGCATCACCTTCATTCAGACATTTTCACTTTTTGCTTGAAGTTTTGATAAATTTTTTAATTAAATTTCATTTTCAACTTGATTGTTATTCATTAACTTACAGACTAACTTTTAAAACAATATTTTACATTATTGAAATATTTTAAATAATATCATTTAAATATTTTAATATTATTTTAAATAATATTTTAATAAATTTCCCACTCTATTAAAGACATATTTTTCTTGAAATCTGCAGACTACAATAATACTGTTATTAATCTGTGTTTCTAGATTGCCTGGTTAAGGTCCTTTCTGTTTTTGAACACCTTGGAAGTGATATCTTTAAGGTCCAAGTATGCCACAAGAACCAACTATTAACATAGTTTATATCTGGAGTTCTCAAACTATGTCATGTTTTCCACTGCCAATATACCAACTGGCTCCAAAAAGTATGCAGGCCACCAGTACCATTACTGACAAGAACAATACCTAACACAGAACATAACACCATAGTGGCAGCTGCTGCTAGTACCTCTAGTCCCTGCTGCTGCTGATGTCTAACAAAAAGCTTTATGGACTCTTTGTATTTAATGTAAATTTCCAACAGTAGTAGAAATGCACAACGGTTGAGAGCAGTCTAAGTGGTATTTATCTTCTTCTTCCCTCTAATATAGTAGTAAGTTTCCAGGCTGATTCAGTCAGATGAATGAGATCAATCCTCAGACACACCAATGTACAGAAGCAATCACTTGACCAATTTGTCTGTGACCTCATACACTCCATACTGAGCAGCAAGGCCTCGTGGTACTCTTTTTAATGACTGGTGGAGCTTTTTTAAATCTGACTGGCTGCCTATCTTTAGCATTGTTTGTGCAATTGAGCTTCCTTATGTATTTCCCTCACTCCTTGTTAAATTCAGTGAGTACTCTTCACAGCTCAAGATTTTAAACAACTATCTTGCACCTTACATTTCAGTCTTTTTTAAACTGGAAGATAGAAATCTGGGAAGGAGATGATAGTAAGCTTCACTTAGTCCATGATCTTTTCTCTTCAAATACTTAAGAAAAAGTGTAAAAATGATGGAATAATCTACGTTTTTACATAACACTTTAATTCAAGTCCAACATAAACAGTGACTAATTAGACATCTGACAGAGATGGTTTAACATTCCTGTTCAAGATGATCTTGCAGACAACGCCTGATTCAAAGAAGATGGATGACTGACACTTTCTCTGAGATGCTAATGTCACAGTGAATACCATTTGTCAGAAAAGCTTTCCTGACTCTCTAAGAATAAAGTTCAAACCTGTAGAAAAACTCCAGCACAAGAGATTGAACCATGCTTACTTAGTTCCAAAGATCAGAAGCAACAACTACATACCTTCATAATACAGAGGTCCCAGTTTATGTCATATGATATACATTATATTATGGATAAGAAAGAGATTAGAAGATCAATCTACTGTTTAAAAATTCACAAAAACTGCCTAATAGCTTATGTAAGAACATAAGAGAAACACAACTGGATAAACTGACAATCCATTTAGTACAGTATTCTATCTCTGTCAGTAGCAACAGCAGAAATTACTTAGGGTGAACATGCAAGCCTGAATACTTTCTGCAGTTAACTCCTCTCACAGTCCTCCAGTACCCACAATTGCTTTAACAGGGGTATTAATGAGTACATCCCTGCCTGTTCATTTTATCCATTTATGAAACTGTTGTCTATTAACTTGTCCAATCAATCCCTTTTCTATTTGCTGATATAGTCTGCTCACTGGATTTTAGGTTTAGGTCAATTAAGTGAAAGCTGAATGCATTAATTCTGATACCCTATGTTTCTCCTCTTAATTTTACATTTTGTAATATCTATGTAGAACAAAATTCATTAAATTATAATTGAAATAACTACATCTATACATTTAATAAACTACCACTACAGAAGACACTGGTATTCTGGTCTTGGTATGCAAAAGTGTTGTTTTTCGCTAGGCACCAAACATGAAATTCCCTTGGCTTGTGATCTGGGCTGGAACACTGTTTTTGAATCCAGTCACTGCTGACTGCAACATTACTTCTCAAACTGTAAGTTTTGTATGTATGTAAATTAGTATTATTTTTGAAAGACTCACCAGAAGCTAAGGCATTTAAAAATGGTAAACATAAAAATCCTAAACAAAGAAGCACATAGACGTGGTTTTCCGCAAAACGGAGAGCTAGCTGCTGGCAGTCATTGCGAGTGAGTGAGTAACACTGAAACATATCCGAGATGGTTTTCTATCTCAGCCAAATCTCTCTGCAGACAACAGGAGTGCCTCCTGTCTCTTTCTGGAATAGACCTGAAAACCAACTGTTACTCGGACAAGCACAACTATTGCTCAAGTTAGAGAGATTTATTGAGTTAGCACTTGCCCAAGTCAGGTCCAAATGCACAGAAGAAATTTTAAAGATTTTTTTCAGAGATTAATGGATTTTGTACTCATTGGCAAACGGAAAGGAAGGAAGAATTCTTGATTAACAGTCAAGTGAGAAAACTGGTATTGCACTGTTTGCTCTGACCCACTGCCTACAGGACCAGTACTGTATCTACTGCATGTTCACCTTTGAGACAAACATGAAAAACAAAAAAATCACCACACAATGAGTATATACAGTGTAGAAAATGCACTCCATATATATTTGTTTTTAAATAAGCTATCTAGACTCAATTTGGTCGCAGCAGTTAACAAGCTGAACATAGGGTACTTATTTAGGAAGAGGTATAATGCAATCAACCCTTTCCCAGTACTTAGAATCTCCTTTAAAGCCAGTTCCAGTATCTTGACACTAAACTGTAGCCCACATCGATGCATACATACACATAAAAAGAAATCTACTCTTCTAATGCTAAACTTCAACCTAGGCAACCAAAATGAATTTAAGGGCTATACATATAACAAAAATATATACTAAATGTTTTGTTGAAGGTCTGCTCCAAAGATGCTTTAAAGAGTAAACATAGCTGGTTTAAAACAAAACGTTTGAAAAAGCATATTTGAATTAATTTTCATCCTTGAATCCACTTCCTTTATGACACCTTCTTTCCAGATTACGTGGTAAAGGAATCTCTTTTCTATCCAGACAAACTTCACACAGAATTCCAAAACAGAGAGACCTATTAATTCCAAAACAGTATGGCAAACTGGTTACATTCTGAATGATCATCACATAAAAACCCTTGTATAACAGAGTTTAAGCACTAAGTGATCTAGAACTTCAAGTCTCTATATACTAGGAGGATTCATTCCTCTGTATCACCAGATCACATGTATATTAAGAAAAATGTAAATAAAATTGCATGAAAAGCAGTAAAACTTCTCTTTTAAAGGGCTGGTGTTAAAAAATACAAGAAAGATTTTTCATGTCTTTAGTAGTCACCACTGAGACACCTTCATCACTGGACCTCCCTACAGTATTTAATTATTGTCATTCTCTTCTTTTTCAACAGGTCATTTGCGAGGAGTCTGGAAAGAATCTCTCTAATATCCCCATTAACCTTTTCCGAGATGTTACTAAATTAAGCCTCAGAAATAATAAAATCACTTTAAATGATAGTGACAAAGAGATTCTCACAAGTTTTATTAACCTCACTGAACTTTATCTGAATGAAAACATGATTACTGAACTGTATAATAACAGTTTCTGTAGTTTGACAAAACTCATAATTCTGGATATGAGCAACAATCATGTCAGCACAGTTCATAAAGCAGCATTTGCAGGATTAAGTCAGCTGTCAGTGTTGAATCTATCCTATAACATGATTACTCAGCTACATTCAGATGTATTTACTTCTCTAAAAAGTCTGACAGTTTTAAATCTACAGTATAACTTTCTGAAATATTTTCATATAGAATCATCTTTTAAATTGATTAAAATAATTTTAGCTGGAAACCCATGGACCTGCTCCTGTGACCTCCTTGATTTACAGATATGGCTAACTGCCTTCAATGTGACAATGGGTAAGTTTTGGTATGAGTAGCATTTCTTACTTGTTTACATCAAACAGCATTATCTTGTTTTCTCCTGACCCAGATAATATCCATCATCAACTTATCTGTATTTTGCAGTAATAGTTCAGTTACCCATGAAGATTTATTAGAGTGCCAATTAATTAACAATATCTCATAGCCTTTCCACTGCTCCCATTCACAGAAAATGAAAAGAACACTACTTGTACGTTCCCAAACACCACGCAAAAATTGTCTATCAAGACAGCAGCTATCCAACCATCTGACTGCAAAACTGAAAACACTTATTTAGAAAGCACTGTAACTTCCACTTCTTCCATTAAGTTTAAAAGAGCTCTGACTCCAAACATCACTGGAAGCAATGGAACACATGCAGGTAACAAACTGATGTTTTGCTTTACTGCTTACAAGCTGTTTGATTTGCTGTTCCGTGATTTCAAACTGTTTCGTACTCCTAATACACTGTAATTCTTCCATAAAACCCAGCGCTACGGAACAAGCGTATTGCCAGGTTTTGGTAGATTGTACATACTTTATGGTGAATGTTAAACTCTACTGAATAAGTGTTCAAAATGAATAAATCACACCTGAAATCTCAAAGGATACTACAAATTGATGATGAAATTTCAAAAGCTTGAAATTCAGATGACTGTTGAGATCTCCGCCTATCAGAACCAGGGAAGTATCTTTAAAAAAAATAAATTACTTCTTCCAAACTAACTGCTTTTTAGAGCTAACTGTCTTCTTAAAATGTGAAAGAGTGAGCCTATTAATTTTAGTCTTGCCCTCAACTGTGTTCAGTGTAATTTTAGTCCTGCCTTCAGTGTGTTCCATATTCTTTGAAAATTTCAGTGATTAGCCTCCTTATTTTTCTTCACCTTTTGATATTAACTCCATCATCACTCTGTAATACTCTAACTTTTATTTTTGGTAAAGTCACTTATTTTTTTTTAAACATGCAAATTAATGTTCTTCTACACTCTTCCATACTGAAATCCTTTACTTCTTGCTTCCAGCTAAGGCAGAAGAAATATCAGTCTCCAGATACATAGACAAATTGTATGCCACCACTGTCACAGACTTATTTTGCTGTAGCAGCTACAATCTCTTTTAGGACAGTGGCCAGCACACAAAGTCATCTACTAAATAAAGACTACTGGCAACTACAGTCTACTGAAATTTTTATTACAGAAGAAATACAATTGAAAGGATACGCCAAATGAAAGATGTACTATTTTAGGGTGCAGATATCATCACCATACAGAAATTTAAGCCTGGGAAATTGAATTTGAAGTAAATTATTGATTTTTTTTTCCCCAAAGCCCAATCTTGGAATTTAAATTTTGAAAAAATGATTATTTTATCTTTTATGTGACCCCAGAAGTGAATTTGATTTTGAATCTATTACTTAATTTTGATAAACATGCATGCTGGATTTATATTGATAGAAAATATTAGATGTACATGCATTTTTTGCTCTGAGTGATGTTACTGACTCTCTAGTAACAGCAACAAAATTCTACTAAAGCTTTGGAGACACTCAGTAATTCCCTTATCATTGTTTATTTTGTGTATTCTCGATCTAACTATGAAAAAAAATCATACTAGATTTCTTGCTGGTATTCCTCATAAAGATGACTCTTCTTTTTCTTCCATTTGTTTTAAAGAGTTACCACGTTTTGGCAAAAGCTGGACCTTCCTAGCGGGTGTCCTAGGGTTTGTCCTAAGCACTACACTCCTGATTTTTACTGCTATAAAATGCCCGACATGGTATCACTATTTGATCAGCTACAGACACCGTCGTCTGGAAGAAAATGACTCAGAGATGTTTGGACAGGAGTTCTCAGCTGACATGAGTTCTCCTCCTACAGTATCAGATACAAACAATGAAGATCCCATAGTAATATTTGAGAAAATCCATGCATTTGTGCCTGGGGAAGATGGATTTATTGAGGATAAGTACATAGATTCTTATGTAACTGAGGAAAGTTAATGTCTTAAACAATGGATTATGAACTGACTTTTGAAAACTGTAGTACACTTGTACTTTCATATTACACTACTTATGTACAATACAAAATGAAGCTAAGCAGTCCATCTCCTTTCATCTTGTCAAAACCATAACAAGGTGTTACTGCATGAATCATGAATCTAAAAATCAAGGTGATGTGCGTGCATTAGTGTGCACAACAACTATTTCAAAACATGCAAAAAAATACTTACAACCCACCTTTTATAAAAATCTATTTGATTATTTATGGCAGAGGGGGACAGCTTACTGTATATTACTTAACATGAACAAGTCTTAACAAAGCATCTTTTGAAGCTAGCAGAATCACTAATGCTGTATATGTAAAGAAGTCCAGAAAGGAAAAATAATTTATATAAAATGTTGAAGCAGATCACAGCCAGACTGGGGATTGAATCCAAATCAATGGTGTCACAGCTCAGTAGTGTATTAGGCAAAACTAACACAAAATAGAGAACAGAGCGTTTGGGTTTGCTACTGAACCAAGTTTTTCCTTTCATATTTTCTTAGCACTTAAAAATACATTTAGGGATATTAGAGCTGTTGAAAACCACAGTGTTATTGAAAAGTGACTTATTATTAAATAGTAAATTGTTTTTTTAAAGTGCTTATTTATACATCAAGTCTCATTGTTGAGATTGCTCTTACTGGCAACAAGCAGGAAAGAAAATATCTGTCTCCTGCACATTTGTCCCTAAATTAGACATCTCAGAAACTCACTCTCTCAGCCTATACAAGCCAATTTTATGGCTTACAAATTCTTACTGCAAGCATCTCACTGTCCTCATCTTCCCCTTCACACACCCTTACCTTACCACACAGTTCTAGTTCCCACTCCTGCTTGCTTTCCCCACTCTGCTACTCCACAACACAACCTCCAAAACTCAGGAACTTGACAGCAGATTGCCAAAAGAGAGGAGTCTCCACTGTCATGCAACTCCTCCTGGATGACATGGTAAGTGTCTCCACAGCAGTTATTCAGACGAGTTTAAAGCCGGGAACTCCAGCTGCAGCATGGCACTGACATATTGGTGGGAAATTGCTCAGCTATCACACTGTTAAGGAACTTATGAATTGGGTAACACCTCAATTTTACCAAGTTCAGTCAATATTTTAACAGCTTCAGAGAAATATACACTTCATGTACTTACGCTTGTCTTTCTGTGAAAATTTTATCCACACTCTGAGCATCTCGGTCATTCTGAACCTTTAACTTAAAAAAAAAAGGATATTTTGATATAATATATGATAATGAAGATACAGATATTATAGACAAATTCAAAGTTTCCTTTAAATGAGCAAGAAGCTGCTGAGAATGTAGTAGAGGAAGGAGCAGCAGAGGCTACCTGCCCCAGAGGTTTTTTGCAGTTGATACTGAAGAAAGACCTTCTGAAAGTGCAGTCTTCCACTGGAAACCAGATGAAGCAGGAAAGCACCTCCATGTTTGAAAAAGAAATACAATAAGGTCTGTAACAAATTAATTCACTTACTATTGCTGTGGGATCTGTTCCTGGAACACTTAGTAAAATACTGTTTAAGGCTACAAACAAAATGAAAATGTAACACTTGAAAAGCATTCTTCTCTTTTTGTGATTGCGACTGTATTTTTCAGTAAAATGCAGGGGGGAAAAAAAATGTTTTGACGAAGAAATACTCAGGTGGGTTTTCAAGCTACCAAAATAACCATTTCTAAAAATAGTTTCTTTTGCTTATGGACAAAGTGACCATAAGAAATCAAACATGCTTAATGTCACTCACATCTTAATACTTACGGGAACACACTAACCATGTTAGAAAATAAAGAAAAAAAGTAAAGAAAGTACAAAGCTCATTGATTTTGTGGTTCATAGAATCACAGAATCTTTAAGGTTGGAAAAGATCTCTAAGATCATCAAGTCCAACCATCAACCTAACACCACCATAACCACTAAACCAAGTGCCACGTCTACACGTTCTTTGAACACCTCCAGGGATGGTAACTCCACCGCTTCCTTGGGCAGCCTGTCCAGTGCCTGATCACTCCTTCAGTAAAGAAGTGTTTCCTACTATCCAACCTAAAGCTCCCCTGCCACAGCTTGAGGTCGTTTCCTCTTGTTATCTGGGACACGAGACCAACACCCACCTCCCTACAGCCTCCTTTCGGGCAGCTGACGAGAGCAATGAGGTCTCCCCTCAGCCTCCTCTTCTCCGGACTAAACAACCCCAGTTCCCTCAGCCGCTCCTCTGGAGAATTGTGCTCCAAACCCCTCACCAGCTTTGCTACCGTTCTCTGGACATGCTCCAGTGACTCAACATCCTTCTTGTACTGAGGGGCCCAAAACTGCACACAGCATTTGAGGTGCGGCCTCATCAGTGCTGAGTACAGGGGCATGGTCACTTCCCTTCTCCTGCTGGCCACACTGCTCCTGATACAAGCCAGGATGCTGTTGGCCTTCTTGGCCACTCGGACACACTGCTGGCTCAATCAGCACCCCCATGTCCTTTTCTGCCATTTCAGAGACCAATTTGATATTTATTACACTTGAATCATTTAAAAGGCAAAAGAAAAAAAGAGAACTAGGTTTCCAGAAGACCAGGCAGCTTTACAAGGCAGTGCAGTCTAGTGAATTTGCCTTTCACAAGACTAGCTTTCTATGCTTCCAAGTCAAATAAAGAATATATTGTAACACTCAGAACTTTGGTTGGGATGACAGCCTTCTCAAATCTAGAACACAGAAAACTAGCATGAGGCTATTAATGCAACACTTCAGACAACTGTCTCACTGCAAATATGTTGCCAATATTATGGTTAATTTTTAAGTTTTAAATTAGTGCTATGCTTTTTTTATATATGTCATACATTCAAAGCACCAAGAACGTAACACACACCATTTCACTGTTCAAACATAGCAAATATCCTAATTCTTACCATATTGTAATCTTGAATCACTTCTGCAGTATCTGTATCAGTGTTAAGTATATCCACAACCTGAAATGAGACAGAATTCCAACCTGTTATTGCTCTCTTTTTTTTTATTACATAAAAACACTCAGACAAATAGGTAGCAACTCACAAAGCACTCATGAAAACACAGCAATTTTCTGTTATTGCAAATGGAAAAACATGATTTGGGAATCCTTATAAGTTACATGCGGTTTTTAGAAGTAATCGTCATTATATGTAGCTGTAAAAATCCCACAAATATTATGCAGCAGTAATTTCTTAAATCCATAAGCAACTGCTTCTCCTAATGTATAGTACACTTTCTCTTTCTTAAATATTTTCCTTAGTTTCCACCTTTTTCCTTCACAATAATTGAATAAAAAGCAGTATTAACCAGTATGTTTTTACAAAGAATTGTAAATAAAAAACATGTTGAAGTAAAGCACGAACAGCAGAAAGTAAATTAGAGAAGGGAGAGCATTCAGTATCAGAAGTTGGCAGCAGCATACCATGTTGTAGTCTGCTAGCTGACCTTGAAATTCTTTGATTTCACCAGCTAAAGTCTCTGCCCTAAATACAAAACAAAAAGGCAAACTTAATATGGGAAGATCTGTACATATAAAAACAAAATAATGAAAAAACCAAGTATTTTTTTGGAGCCTGCAGAATACCCAAGAACAGTCTTGTGACTGAGAAAGGAAACACTGCATTAGCTGCAATATATCTCACCTTTTTTCATATGACAAATAGACAGATTTCTCTTGCTTGTATATTTCTACTTCTTCCTGCAGCTTGTTAATTTCTGTTGTGAGTTCATTTGTTTTGCTTCTGCAAAGAAAACCCAAACAATAATCATTAACATTTGAATGTGCAACTAAAACACATATAGAACAGAAGTTATATTTTACTAAAAGAGATGTGCAATCAATATCTCTTTCTAACACTGCCTCATGTTACAGATCAGTATTTCAAAGAGAGGTGGATATGTGAGGAAAAAAATAGAGTGGTTCTATCAGATAAAATCATAAGCAGTTGTTAGAAAACCTGGATATGAAATAAAAGGTTTTAATTAGCTTTTTGTCCCTGCTGGTGTAAGAGATGTAAATTATACTCAAACAGACAGTAAAAAAAAATAAAATCATAGTGTCATTTCACAGAATGTGGATATCATCCATATTTAAAATGACATCTTTTAGGACTGATTAGTCAATGCTGCAATATGATCAGCTGACAAAGTAGCATATGCAATACGGTTTCTGCAAGGCCTCGCCTTTGTCAGTGCTAAGTCAACGTATAAACCAAGTAAACCACCTGAAATGTACCCTAAGAAGTGCTTAGTTTGTGATGCTTCTTATAATTAGAGCTATCAGACCTATCAAGCATTACATGTGGAAGCCCAAAATCACTGACTCTTCTTTTACTAACGCATTTAACTTAGCAAGTCTAGTAATAAAATGTCAAAGGAATCTACTCGTACTTGGACATAAGCACAAAATTGCTTTCTTCCTACAAACTACATGCAAAATGATCTTAACTCTTACAACAGGACAGATTTCATTATAAGTGAACACCTCTTATCGCATGCTATTGTTAAGCACAACAAACTTCATGTCAGAAAGGGAGCAGAGCATTAAACCTTCTGCAGTTCGAACCTGTTGTTAAGACGTACCTCAGAAGTCCAAGATAATATGTTTTATCCATTATCTGTCTCTGAGGACCTACAAAGGAGAATAAGATGACATTTGGTTAGAAAACAACTAACTTCGATGAACTGTAAATTGCGGAAACAATCTGCAGAATGTGGAGGTAGAGAACTGCCATCTTCTCAGTGCTTGTAAATAGATTTTACCTGATTAAAAAAAACAAAGGTAGAAATTAATTTTAGACTGTTGTGAAGAACATTACTTTTTCAGCTATATGAATAGCTACTTGTTCTGTTTTTATTTAGTGAGGCGGGGGCTATCGTGGCAGTTTCTGTAAGAAGCTGCTAGAAGTTGTTCCCCTTTGTTCAGTGGACTCAACTAGGCTTAGGGTGGACCCGCTGCTGGCCAAGGCCGAGCTGATTGGTAGCAGAATGTCCTGTGATAACACCTCTGCAATAACGTATTTAAGAAGGGGAAAACAGAAAAAAAGGGAGGAGATGATGTGAAGAAGCAGAAGCAGGGGCAGAGAGGGGGAGATGTGAGCCTTGTGGGCCCTGTGGCCCTCACCGCCTGGCCTCCCGCAAGGCGCCATTTGGGCCCAAATCGGCCCAGCCCGGCTGCAAGAAGTGGAGAGGAGATGAGATGTGAAGAGATCCTGAGAGGCGTCTCCCTAAGCCGGTTGTGAAGAATTTCTTGTGAGAGGAACGGCTGCAGGTGCCAAGGTCAGTGAAGAAGGAGGGGGAGCAGTGATGCTGCTCCCAGCAGAGATTCCCCTGCAGCCCGTGGTGCAGCCCGTGGTGAGGCCGGCTGTGCCCCTGCAGCCCACAGAGGACCCCACGCCGGGGCAGGCGGATGCCTGAAGGAGGCTGTGGCCCATGGAAGGCCTGTGCTGGGGCAGCTGATTCCTGAGGGACTGCACCCCGTGGAAGAGATGACCCACGCCAGAGCAGTTTCACAAAGACTGTGGTCTGTGGGAGGGACCCAATGCTGGAGCAGGGGAGGAATGCGAGGAGTTCCTTCCCCAGTGACAAAGCAGTGGCATAATACAGCATGTGACTAACTGATCATAAACCCCATTCCCTCTTCCCCCCTTTGCTGCTTGGCGGGGGAAAGGTGGTAGAGATAACGTTAAGCCTGGGAAGAGGGAGGGGTGGAGGGAGGTTATTTTGTTCTCTGTGTCATTATCCTGCTTTGTTTTTTAGCAATAAATGAATAGTTTTCCCCAAGTCGAGTCTGTTTTGCCCGTGACGGTAACTTTAAGGATTTCTCCCTGTCCTTATCTCAAACCTCAAGCCTTTTTCCTTATATTATTTCTCCCTATTCTCTTGGAGGGTCGGGGGAGTGAGAGAGAGGCTGCGTAGTCTGGTCCCGATTGGGGCTGAACTACGACACTACTACATAACAAAGTATTTTAATTATTCTGCAGTGATGGAAAAAGACACATTTTATCCTGTTCCATTCTCTTGAATTATTTTCAAATACAGCTCGGGCACAGAAAAGCCTTTGTCTTCTGTTACTGCCATGAGCAAAGAAAATAAAAGAGGGATGTTTTAATCTTCCTTTCTCCTCCTATTAATCATATCTATTACCTCTGCAATATATACAGCTATGAAAAGTTTTCCCCTAAAAATCTAAATATTTCTTTAAAATGTTTGCAGACACCTTAATAGCTATTTTCAGTAAAAAATACCTTTCATTGCAGTTTTCATTCCACTTAATCCCTGTTGAGTCACTGGACGGTCTGCAACTTTAATCTGAGATGATAAGACTCCTGCAGTAGCTGAAGAACCACCACGAGAACTGGGTCTTGATGTACTAGGGGCCATCTATAAAAAAAAAAAAAACAACCAAAAAACCCACAAACCTCCCAACTCTAAATTATTAATTTATTATCCTTATACAATTTCCAAAGCAAGTAAAAACTTAAGTTACTCCCTATCCTGTTCTTATAAGAATATTTTAGCATTTAGGTATCTTCAGGTAAACAAAACTTCAGTCAAGTATCTATTGCAGAAGGGTAAGAGACTACCTTGCAACAGTTCATTGCTCCTTCTGTCTGCAACATCAATGCTATGAAGGTCTTCCAAGTGAACTCTTGATGCTAGATCTCCTTGGTCCCGTTTAAAATTAGAAAATAAAACTCTCTACAAAATCAAAATCTTAAAATTCTTCACTCCAGTCACGACGCAAAGAAAAAAAAAACGGATAAAAATCTAAATATATTGAAGCTAATGTTCAAAATCTTTAACATACCCCTGTTCCTATTCTGGTTGCTGATGGGGTCCTTGATGACGATGAAGGCCTTGCAGTCAGCCCTGTTCCTGCTCTTGAAGAAGGACGAGCTACTGGAGGTCTGTGATTACTGGCCATATTTGTTCCCTTTTTAACATTCCACTGGAAAAAAAAAGAATAGAAATAGTCCTTTAATTTGTGTAAGTTCTTTAAAACTACCAGAGATCCAACTTTTTACAGGTTAATTCTTCCCCTTATGAGGAGTTTAGTTTTCTTTAGAAATCTGCGGAGCGCGTCCTTACTGAAAAAGCATGGTGTGAGGCAGAGCTCAGAAAGGACCACAGGGGTCCATCACCAAGGTGAGACCGCAGTCCCTCTTCAGTGTCTAGCCAGCACTCAATTCATATTATTAAACCGGTAAGTCCTACTAATTCTTGTGGCTTTTACTGCTTCAGCACCTGCCCGCAGAACTCGGGTCTCTCATGAAACAACCTGGAGCAGAACAGCTGCTGTCAACACCCGCCGGGGTTATCTGGAGACAGTCCCTCAGGCGTCACCAAGCCAGCACAGCAAACCCCACCGTGCCACCCCCGACACGGCCCCCCAGGAGCTCCTTCTCGGCGGGGACAGCTTTCCGACGGCCGAAGCTGCTCGGAGGGGCCTGTCGGGTGCCGGTACTTCCGGCCACGACCCAATCAGCCAGCCGGACCGCCGCCCTCCCGAGGCGATACAAACCTGCCCGCAGGCAGGCCGAAGGTGTTTGCCGCCGGGGAGGGGCGGGGATGGCGGTGTCAGCGGCCCCAGGTACAGAAGGAGGATGCCCCGCGGGGCCGCAGACAGGCGCAGACCCCGCTTCCCGAGCGGCGGCAGCAGCCGTCCCCTCACCGGCCTCCCGCGCAGCCGCCACGGGCCATGCGGCCGGTATCGCAGCAACCACCCAGCCAAGCAGCGCAGCGCCCGCGTATCGTGAGATTCAGAAGTCTCGTTCCGGCCGCCGCAGGAAGGGAGCGCGCGAAGACTACACTCCCCAGAGTGCTTCGCGACCCAAGTGCTGCGGCTCTGCGTCCCCTCTGGCGCACGGTGCCTACCGGGACATGGAGTCCCACAGTCCCCGGCCGGCGCGCCCGCTGACACCTTTTCCGGCGCGGCAGTCTGGGGTTTCCGGTTGCCGCCGCGGCCGCTGCTGTGTCAGGACTGCTCAGTGGCTTCCCATCATGGAGAGCGAGGGCAGCGCGTACCGGCTTTGCTGCTCCCTGGTGGGGCACGAGCAGGACGTGCGGGGCCTGACCTGCGGCATCTTCCCCAACGGCAGTTTCGTGTCCGTCTCCCGGGACAGAACGGCGCGGCTCTGGGCTCCTGACAGGTGAGCGCCAGGCCGCGGCCCTCGTCGGCCGAGCTGCCGGAGCTGGGCGGGCCCGGCCGGCCGCGCTCAGCGGGAGGAGGGGCGCGGGGGTGCTGCGGCGGGGGCTCCGCCCGTACCCCGCCGGTCCCTGCGGCCGTGTTCTGGCTGGGGACTCCGGGCTTGATCGGCGGAGGCCTGGGGCCGGCCTGTGCGTGGCGGTGGGAGTGTCCGCTGGAGGCGTTTTGGGGAGTTCGCGAGTGGCGGAGGCATTGCCGCCTGCACGCCTGCTCTCGAGGAGGGCTGCATTTGCCTAAACAGGTAACTGTTGGTATGAGAGAGCTGGGGCTGTTCAGCCTGGCAAAGAGAAGGCTCCGGGGAGACCTTATAGTGGCCTTCCAGTACCTAAAGGGGGCTACAGGAAAGATGGAGAGCGATTTTTGACGAAGGCGTGTAGTGATAGGACAAGGGGTGATGGCTTTAAAGTGGAACAGGGTAGGTTTAGATTCGACATAACCAGGAAATTCTTCACTATGAGGGTGAGGGATGGTGAGGCACTGGAACAGGTTGCCCAGAGAAGCTGTGGATGCCCCATCCCTGGAAGTGTTCAAGGCCAGACTGGATGGGACTTTGAGTGACCTGATCTTGTGGAAGGTGTCCCTGCCCATGGCACTAGATGATATTTAAGGTCCCTGCCAATCCAAACCATTCTTATGATAGTTCAGTGCACTTTGCAGACACTAATAATGTCTATAAGTCTGTGTGTCTTTTTTTTTTTTTTCCCCAGGTGATATTAATGTTGTTTCTACCTTTTGGTATTCAGTACCAGAGTAATCCTGCTAGGTAGCAGTGCTGCATTTTTTTACAGTAAGGTGATATGCTTTCAATATTTTTTAAAAAAAACTCTTCTCACCCTTGCTGAGCAGGCTTCTTTCAACATAAAATGGAGTATGAACCAAAAATACGCAGAAAATTTAAATACACAAAGACATGGGGAAAGGAAAAAAAATCCCAGCATTTTCTCTGATACTCATATTGTACAGAATTGTCTCCTAATGGATTTGTCTTGTTGAATTCACTCAGTGAATTTATCAGCATATTGTTATGACCAGAAGAGGTACTGCTAAGCAATGTGAATGAGAGATGGTGGAGATGTATGGTATTGCAGGAAGGTACAGGACATTATCCCCTCACCTGTCTATAGTTTCAAATTGTGAACTGCATTCTGAAGTTGCTAGACATTGATATTCTTTGCACTGCCTTCTAGTAAAACAGAGAACTGGCAAATTTGCCTGAATGCTTACATGTGTTTAAATTGATCTCTGTAGCTCTGCAACCGAGGAGGAGGAAGACTAATCGCAGTGTGTTGTGTTAAATCTCTCATCAGAAGGGAAAGATCTTGTTGAATTGCATGCAAATTATTGCAGGAAAGGAAGTCTAATTCTAACCCATAGTTTTTGAGGGCTGTGTGAGGAAGACATAAGTAACTGATACAGAGTCTTAGCGTTGGTAATCATAGAATCATAGAATGGTTAGGGTTGGAAGGGACCTTTAAAGCTCATCTAGTCCAAACCCCCTGCAACCCTGCAAGGAGCAGGGACATCCCTGACTAGATCAGGTTGCTCAGAGCCCCGTCCAACCTGGCCTTGATCCCAGGGATGGGGGATCTACCACCTCTCTGGGCAACCTGTTCCAATGTTCTATCACCCTCATTGTAAAAGTTTTTTTTTCCTAATATGTAATCTGAATCTACCTCCCTCTATTTTAAAACCATTACCCCTCCTCCTGTCACAACAGGTGCTACTGAAGAGTTTCTCCTTGTCTTTCCTATAAGCCCCCTTTAGGTACTGGAAGGCTGCTATAAGGTCTCCCTGGGGCCTTCTCTCCAGGCTGGATGCCTCCTGGTATTTTTGCGCAATTTGCTCTTCATTGGGAGGTATTGCTCCTGAGCTTGGAGGAGATGCTCCTTGAATATCAACCAACTTTCCTGTGCCTCTCTTCCCTCCAGGGCTTTATCCCATGGCATTTTACCCATCAGATCCCTGGAGAAGCCAAAGTCTGCCCTCCTGAAGTGTGCAGCCTTGTTGCTGCCCTGAGGATCTTGAACTCCACCGTCTCATGGTCACTGCAGCCAAGGCTGCCCTTGAGTTCCATGTCCCCCACTAGCCCCTTCCTGTTGGTGAGATTGAGGTCCAGCACAGCACCCCTCCTTGTTAGCTCCTCTTATCACTTGTAGGAGGAAGTTGTCATCCATGCATTCTATGAACCTCCTGGGTTGCCCGTGCCCTCTGTGTTGTCTCTTGAGCAGATGTCAGGGTGGTTGAAGTCCCCCATGAGGACCATGGCTTATGACTGTGAGGCTGCTCCTATCTGTCTGTAGAGGGCCTCCTCCACTTAGTCCTCCTGGCCAGGTGGCCTGTAGCAGATCGCCACTGTAATGTCCCCTATTCCTGCCCTTAACTCTAATCCTGACCCATAAGCTCTCTGTCAGCTCCTCCTCCATTCCCAGGTGGAGCTCCATGCACTCCAGCTGGTTGCTGACATAGAGAGTGACACCCCCTCCTCGTCCTCCCTGCCTGTCCTTCCTAAAGAGCCTATATCCCTCCATCCCAACGCTCCAGTCATAGGAGTCATCCTACCACGTCTCCGTGATGCCAACAAGGTTGTAGCCCTGCAGGCGTGCGCACATCTCTAGCTCTTTCTGTTTATTCCCCATGCTACATGTGTTGGCATAGAGGCACTTAAGCTGGGCACCTGATGAAGCAGACTTGCTGGCTGAAGCAATAGGAATTCCTTTGGGCTGCAGTTTAGGTGCTCTCGTACTTACCTGTGATCCTTGCCCAGGTTCTGGGCACCTGTTGCTGGCACTGGTGCCATACTGACAGTGGTGGGCTGGATCGTGCTTGCCCTTCCCTGGCAACATTAGTTTAAGGCCCTCTAGATGAGCCTGGCAAACCTTTGCCTGAAGATTGTCTTCCCCTTCTCTGTCAGGTGTACCCCATCAGCCCCTAGTAGAACAGGCTTCTCAAAGCAAGTCCCGTGGTCTAAGTACCCAAAGCCCTGGCTGTGGCACCACTCCTTAAGCCATGTGTTGAGTTGCCAGATTTGACTGGCCCTTTCAGGCCCCTCCCCTTTGACCAGGAGGATTGATGAAAAGACTACCTGTGCCCCAGAGTCCTTAACTGTTGCTCTCAGGGCCCTATAGTCCTTGGTGCTCCTCAGGCTGTTCCTGGCTCCATCACTGGTGCCCATGTGAAACAGCAGCAGTGGATAATAGTCTCTGGGCCATACAAGGTTCGGTACTCTCTTTGTGACATGCCTGCTACAAGCCCCCGGCAGACAGCACACCTCTCTAGAGAGCGCGTTAGGCAGATAGGTGCCTCCGTACCTCTTGGAAGAGAGTCGCCTGCTACCACCACGTGTCTCCTTTTCATGATAGCACTAGTTGTTATGGGAGCAGGTCAGGCTGCCTGGCTCGGCTCCAGTGCCTCTCCTGAGGTGCTGGGTCTGACTTCTTCAGCCTGCAGAGCTGCAAAGCGGTTCTGCAAGGGCACCTCAGGGTTTGGGGGAAGTCTCTTTCTCCTGCTGGCCCTTGCCTTTGTGAGCTTCCATTCGGCATTGTTTGCCTGCTTACCTACCGCATGTGTTGGTGGGGGGTTTTGGCTGATTGACTGGGGGCTGTGGTTCCAGTGCATATTGCACTTGGAACTGAGAATCCAGCTCCTTTTCGGCCTCCCTGATGTGGCGCAGCCTCCTGCAGCTCAGCTGCTGCTGCAGGAGCTCCTCCACCCGGGCACACCTTCTGCAGGCAGGGCTGCCTGTCCCTGCCCTGGGACGAGGGCCCAGGCACTGCCTGCAGCCTGAGGTCTGCACTGCAGCCTCTCCCTTCGGAGGTGTCGGACACCGCGGGGTAGCAGGTGCGGACCTCCCGGCCGGAGCTGTAGCCATTGCTCTCAGGCGGGTGTTCACCGTGTTGCCCTGAGGCTCAGGTACAGCGAGTACCCTGGGTCGGTGCCCTCCTGCCCTTGCTGCCATGCTCTGCCCTGTTCGCAGCGCTGCCTCGGGAGCGGTGCTGGGCCGCTGGTGCTCCTGGCTCCGCTGAGGTGTCGTGCGGGCTGCTGGTGGTTCCTTGGGCAGCTCTCAGCTCCCCCCGGAGCTTACCTGCTGCGGGAATCCCCACTGTGCGCTGCGCTGGGACACGCGACTGCTGGTTGTGCTGGCACCGGAGCTGGCATCCTGGCGACTGCGATGGTAATGATTTTCGTTCTTTCTGTGTCATCCACAGTATTTGTTCAGCACAATGCAGGCATAGTTACTAATTCAAGAGCTGGAGTATAAAACACCTTTTTTAATCAGTGCCTCAAATAAGAACTGTCTGTACCATGAGCCTGAACTGACTATCATGTGTGTTTAGTCTTAACAGGGGTTTTACTGAAATGCACTGTATGAGTGGCCACTCAAATTTTGTATCTTGTGTGTGCATCATACCTCCAAGTGACCTCTATCCTCGTGGGCTGATTGCAACTGGTGGCAATGATCATAATATTTGCGTTTTCACAGTTGACAGCTCAGCTCCTCTTTACGTCCTCAAGGGTCATAAGAACACAGGTATGTAATAACTTTTATTTTTAAGTTTGTTACATGGAAGTTAACATGATTTGTTAGAGAGGATATTAAGCTGAAGTTGTAAAACTGAATTTTGATTTCTTTGGTATTTAATGCAGGACATCTTTAATCATAGCGTCTGCAAATACGATTTTATAATCTCAATTCATGCAGTGACTGCATTGCAAGGACTTCCAGGTTTACATTGATGAATGCTTGAGCTTTTACTGTATATGTGAACACATAGCAACCCTTTTGCGAAGAGTTGCCATTTTAAGAAGCAGTTAATTTAGTTCTCAATGTATTAAGCTTAATTTTTATGTAAAAGTTGATAGAAGTAGAAAAAGTGAGCTTCCTAAATAAACAAACTTTCACTGCCCATTTTGTTACCTAGATGGGGAACTAATATTATTTGGTGCTTTAAATATATAGTGAAGGCTAAAAGCTCACTGCCGAGATTTCATCTGTCTTTAGTCAGGTCAGCGTAACATGTGACATGTTAAACCAACTTTGAATACCTTTTCTTGAGCTATAAAAGATTCATCAATTTTCATATTAGCTTACTAAGTTTGTCTTTCTGTGAGCTGATCTAGTATTTAATAGATCTTTGAACAGTGTAATCCTATAATTGTAGGATTTAAAAAAAAAACAAAACAAACCAACAACCCAAACATTTCAAGTCTTTGAGTTTTTTGGGGCTTTTTTAACTGTGTAAAAGAATGGTTGTTAAAAGAGACCAGTTTGAAAATGCCCCAGACTGCTAAGCAGCACCAATAACTTATTTTTGTATTGTAAACCTCTTGGCTTTCTCTGAGAAAGGAAGAAAGAAAATAATGTCCCTGTGTAAGGAGGAGGCATGGAATAGCTTATCAGAAACCTGGGATGGATAAGTAGTTAAAATAATATGGGACATGCTTCCTCCAGAGGTGTAAAAAAGGATGAGGTGTTCTAGGCAAGTTATAGATTCACCTACAAAAAATATTTGTAGCAATTTTTACAGTAATGTGAAACACTAAAAAATGTAAAAGTACATTAATTGTAAAATCTGCTTTAAAATGGAAAGAAAGTAGGTCATAACAAGTGACAGGGGTAGAATACTGTCCTGTTTCCACTGTGAAGTCACAGAAGTGAGAAACATAAAGCCACACTTTCCTTTTATGAACAATTATGGACAGGGTACTCTCTGTTCATGACTTAGCTCTCTTTGTAAACTTATTGGTATAACCTTATTTAGCACCATGTGTCTTCAGTTTTATACCTGTGTATTACTGGGGCGTCTGCAGATTATCTTTTTGCTAAATCTTTAAAAGTCACCACAAGTTCTCAGTGGTAGTATTTTCCCTTCCAAGAAGATGAGCTAAGTACTTTTTGTAGGAAGTCTTGCTTCTTGAAGACGTAAATTAATAATGTTGATGAAATCTTGGCTTTCTCTATAATCTTAAAACTAAACCTTTGCATTAATTTTGTGTCTTGACTAGTTATCTAACTTGCTTGTCAGCGTATTCTAGTCTGAGGAGAAGAGATCTAGTACTTAGAGAAATTTAAAAGTATGAATGGCAAAAAGATGTGAAATTTTGAAATGTAAGGTGAAGAGATTTTTAAGCAACTCCTTTCTAGGTTGCAGTGCAACTACAGTTCTACTTAATGCTTCCCCAAACTCCTCAGCACTAAATATGCTGCTAGTGCGAAGTAAATCTCCTTAAATATATCTCTTTAAATTGCTGTTATAAGATTGGTGGCAGTGCAGGAAACTTGTTAGTGCTGATTTGAACATTCATTCCAGTTTGCAGCCTTTCATCTGGGAAATTTGGCACATTATTAAGTGGATCATGGGACACTACAGCGAAGGTCTGGTTGAATGACAGATGTATGATGACATTACAGGTATGAAGTTCCTCTATGTGAATGTAAAGCAGGTACTCTGAATTTTATTGTGACAAGCCTAACAATGTTGGTTTTGGTTTTTTGGTTTTTTTTTTTTTTTTTTGCAGGATCACACAGCTGCAATATGGGCAGTGAAAATATTGCCTGAACAGGGATTAATGTTGACTGGCTCAGCTGACAAAACCATTAAACTGTGGAAAGCAGGCAGATGTGAAAGAACATTCACTGGTAAATGTTGCTGAAGTTGGTAATTTCTTCAGGGTTATGTGTTTGGTTTTTTTTTAAATAAAAATTAAAATCCCACAAAACCATAGATAAATTAAACTATTTTTAGGCAGAATTTCTAAAGTGTCTAAAGTTGTATGCCCAGAAACAACATAATTTTAAAAATAATTAGATTTTTTTCAGGGAATCATGACCAGTGAATTGTTGGGTTTTTTTTTTTTTTTTTTTTTTTTTTTAAAAAAAACCCCAACTACTCCCATAATGAAGATTGGTTGCCAGGATTTAGATGTGAGCTAAATAGAAATGGTATACTGCCTCTAATGGAAAGCAAAGCTTCATTACAGGTTTTCCTTTCTTCTATAAAGGACATGAAGATTGTGTGAGAGGTTTAGCTATTCTCAGTGAAATGGAATTCCTTTCCTGTGCTAATGATGCTAGTGTTCGAAGATGGCACATCTCTGGCAAGTGTCTGCAGGTGTATTACGGACATACAAATTACATATACAGCATCTCTGTCTTCCCTCAGTGTAAAGGTAAGATTCTTTTTGTGACTATTACCCAACATTTTTCCAAAATAAAATGACAAGGTAGGCATTGTGTAGTTCTGTGGAGCTGTCAAAACTAAGACAGCATTTAATTTACTTTTTCCTTTAGCATAAATAAAAAAGTATTGTGATTAACTCCAGATCACACCTCTGTCAGTAGGTGAGATGAAATGTCCTGAGTTAGGCCTAATTGTAAGGCTTAAGTGAAACTTTGGCAAAGAAACAGGCAAAGCTATAAACTAGGTTGCTGTGGCATATTACGGCATGGACTCAACTTGTAGTGCAAGTGAGACAGTTTATTTTGCAAGCAGTGCTTTATACTCTTATGATAAGACAGCTCTTTGCACGAGTTCTACTACCCCACTACTGTCCAATCTGCTGTCGTATCATGCGTTAGTTAGCCAATCCTGTTGCTAATCACGTGGTATCCACACTCCTGCTGACATTGTCCTGTTGCTCCTTATCACGTACTCTCATTTTCTCCATAGTACTGTTGTTTCTCATCACGTACGCAGTTTCCATTTACTTTGATACATTTGCTCTTGTTCCCCTCCTCTACATCACCCCTGTTTTTGTTTAATAGTTCTAAAGCAAGTGCTTCATTGACATGCATAAGCATAATCTTGTTAATACTGCGTTCGATCAGCCGCTGCACGCAAGTCAAGATGCATGGAATACAGACAGAAATTAAAAAAATTACGAATATCCCTAGTAAACATAAAATAACAAGCTTTTTGACCCATGGCTCAAGGTTCCCAAACCATGAAAGAAAACCAAAAAAATCCTCTTCTGAGTGCAACTTCAATTGTTGGGTCAAAGCTTGCAACTTCTCAATACTTGCGTGAATTGACTCCGAATGGTCACTAAGGTTCATACAGCACATGCCTTCGAAATCCTGACATCCGTGACCTTGAGCTAAGAGTGAAAAATCAATTGCTGCTCGGTTCTGTAATGTAGCATGCCTTATTGAGTTAACATACATTAATAAGCCTTGCAAAGCAGCACTAGTTGCATTGCTTTCTTTAGCAAGCCAACACCCTAACTTGTTAATGGTGGTTAGTGCTTGTGCTGTCCCTATGGATGCAATCAAAGAAGGAAAAACTCTTTCGCCCACATTCCAGAATTGAACATTTGAATCACAGTTCTCCGGGAACGATGTTGCAGCTTGTCTTGTATGACGACTGAGTTGATATGTCAGATTATGAGATGGAATGCTAGGATGAAACAAAGTTAGTCGGCCAAAAGCACATGGCCCAGCCACAGCCTTCCCGGGAATACCTTTCCATGCCCTATCTCCACAGATCAAAAAGATACCATCAGGAAGGCCAATAGCATCAGTCCCAGGGATAAGTTGACTCGACACAGTGTTATTACACCAAGTCCCGTTCTTAAAAACTGCCCTGTGTGGTGAAACATCAAACCCAGAACTACTCAGGTATATTCTAGCTGTGAAGTTCAAAGGGAAACAAATGTGACTTTGCAATGTACCCATAATGTCTAACTCTTGTGGTTGAATTGGCAAGGCTGGGAAATCGTTTACCATGTTTAGCGATGTATTATACCAGCCTTGGGGTCGCAATGTGGCCTTTGGACTTTGCACTGAAACATGGTAAAGGGTATCTAATTCCTGACTTGCCAATGGTATGCCTACCAAACATGTGCGAAAAGGATGAGCTGGTGTGACCGTGGAAATACATATGGTGCTTGTGTTCGTTGCTTTAGCGAGGACGAGCCAGACATTGCTGTCAGGTGCAGTCAAGCCGACAGTGGGCAATCCTGTGGCTCCTCCGATGAGGCTGAGACATAGGGTTGTACAAAACATGATGGGACCCATTGCAGTCAGTCACCTGTAGAAACACAAGCATATCCCCGACCCTACGTTATCAAATCTTTTGGTCCTTCCCATTGTCCAAAGACTAGATTTTTTTACTGTTACCAATGGTTTACCTTGAAAGGGCACAGATAAACCGTGTTGTTTTTCATATTTTGACTTATACATCTGAGCTTGATTCAGAAAATTAAGAACATAAGTTGCTTTCTGCAACCTTTCCTATGTGGATTCCAACCCCATACTCCCCCCTTTTTGTTTTGTGAGCTGTTCTTGCAAAATCGTTCAATAATAGTTCAATATTTGCTTCAAAAATTGTTCAATAATTGTTTCACCTGTGGCTGAATGAGGAGTACCTGTAACACGTTCAACCCCCCATTGTTGTAAAAATGCTCAAATGTGAGTGGAGCTATAGGCAGGCCTATTGTCAGTCTTCACTTGTTGGGAAGCACCTAAAATAGCAAAACAGGTTAGCCAGTGCTTACAAATGTCACGAGCCCTTTCTCCTGGATGTGCGGTAGTGACAAGATACCCAGGAAAGGTATCTACTGTTACATGTATATATTTCATTTTGCTGAACTCTCCAAAGTGTGTGACATCTGTTTGCCACAAATCATTACCTTTAATACCACGTGGGTTAACTCCTTCATTGGCAGGCAACGGGGCTAGGAGTTGACAGTCAGGACAGGTACAAGAATACTACGTGCCTGAGTCATGGTTAGTTGAAAATGCCATTTAAGTGCTCTGGCATTTTGATGGTAAAAGGAATGTGACAATTTGGCTTGCTCAAATTGATTAGGAATCACTGCAGACATGGTGTAGAAGTCTGCTAATTGGTTCCCTTCCATTGTGGGACCAGGTAAATCAGTGTGAGATCAAACATGCATAACAAAAATCATGCTTTCTTTGATCTATTAAGGACCAAAGCATCCAAAGCTCAGCCATCAAAAGGGGTTATGCACATTCTTAATCACTGAATAATCAAGCCTTGCTACTATCCCAGCTACATAAAATGAGTCAGTGACAAGATTAACAGGTTCATCCTTAAATGGCCATATTCACTGCAGCCAATTCAATTACTTGAGAACAATTTTTACTTCACGCTGCCGTTCTGCCGCTTGGGATGTCTTCCATACTATGGTGGCTTTTCTTGATGTGTCAGACCCATCTGTAAAGACTGTAATGCCTTGTACAGGGGTAGGCCAACAGGGTAACTTGGTATGCAGGGGCAATTTAGTAATTTCAGCCGAAATCCAATGTTTCGGGTAACGAATGGAGATGTGGCCCTGAAAATCAGCTAAAGCAATTTGCATATCGAGACTCTCAGCGAAAAGCCAATTCAGATTTTTTTTGATTGCGGGAATAAAAACGACAGACGAATCTATTCCATCAAGAGCCTTTAATCGGCCCTTCCCTTTCGTATCAATTGAGCATAAGCTTCAAGGATTGTTACCACTGTTTTTGATTGAGAATGTGGCAAAAAGAGCCATTCAATTACTCGTAGGAGGTCTTTTGCATTCTCTTCCCATTGAAAGAGAGCTGCAAAAAGCTGATGGACATTAGCAATCAGCAGGCCAGCTTGCTCGATGGCCTTGTAGACTTGTGCAACAACCCTTTCTAAGTCATTGTCAAATGGTGCAGCAACTAGAATGTCGTCCCTATAGTGATAAATGATGGCATCTCTATTTTGGACTCTCACTGGATGACGTGCTGCATCAACAACAGCTTGGCACATCATCGGGCCGTTATTACCATGTGGTAAAACTGTCCAGTGGTATCATTGCATGGGTGCTTGCTGATTTAATGATGGAATGGAAAAGGCAAAACGCGGTGCATCTTCAGGGTGTAAAAAAAATAGTAAAAAACCAGTCCTTTAAATCAATCACTGTTAAAGGCCAATTAGCTGGAAGCATAGGTGGTGAGGGGAGCCCTGGTTGAAGTGCTCCCATAGGCTCAATGGCAGCGTTAACCGCTCTAAGGTTGTGCAAAAAGCGCCATCTTCCGTTCTTCTTTGGAATACAAAAAACAGGAGTGTTCCAAGGGCTCGTGGATTGCACAGTACACTCCTTGCATGCCACATCATGAATTGAGTGGGTGTTAATACAGTTTTCATTAGAGACTTGCAATCGTGTGGAGCTAGGGTATACGACTCCACTAATGCTTCAAGCAGGGTCGTAGTAAAAGGAGAACATACCCCTTTGTCCTTCACTGTTTGTTGCAGCTCCTTTATGGCATTGTAAGTGAGAGGCTGCCAAACTGGCTGCTGGTTGGTTTAATACATAACCGGACGGGCTACGGCAATTTGCCAGTCGCTGTTCTGCATCACTTCCCTCCTACATGGCTTCCCAGGTATTATGAGTTCTGGCACTCGGAGCTGCATGGCTAGCTTTCACATCTCTCAGAGTAGGGAACAGATCGGGTTTCTTTTCAGGGTCTGTTGGACCCGGGTCAAATGGATCTTCCTCTGGAGAGGTGTCATTATTAGCAAGCATAGTATCAGGGAAAGGATTGGTAGGTGGAGCCCGAGTTGGAGGGGAGGGTGCTGGAGGGGGGTGACCGCACCCTACCAGCATGGAGTTCTCTGCACTAGCCCCTCCCGCCCGCCGCTGCAGAAGGGCGTGCCCGCGGTTTGGGGATCTGGCAACGGAGGCGCTGATACCTCAAGAGAAGAGGGAGTGTTAGTAGTAAGATTCCATTGAAGCATTTTGATGGTTAGTATTATTTGTCCCCAAGTGGCCAGGTTTTTGCAAGCCTGGCTATCTCCTGCTGCGGTGGCCTTTTGCAGGCTTGCACCCACTCCTTCCCATGCCTCTAGTTGAAACGTCCCAATTGTTGGAAATTGTGGATGATTATCACGAATCCACTCTAGCGAAGTCACTGATTGTAGGCCAGTGACATTTCTGCCCTGAGCTTTTAGCATTATTCTCATCACATCAATGCCTTACATCTGTTCCGAGGACATTTTCTCTCCCATGGTTCCCAGCGGCTCACCTGTGTGCAGGTGATGGGTGCACCTCTTGATTACGTGCATCCTGATCCCAGTCTCTGGTTTCCGGTCTCTGGTTCAGCTGGGCTATGCCACTGGTCCGGACTTTATTCACACCTCCTTTCAAGTCCCTGGTCAAGCACCATTTGTAGCATATTACCGCATGGACTCAACTTGTGGTGCAAGTGAGACACAGTTTATTTTGCAAGCAGTGCTTTATACTCTTTACCAATAAGACAGTTCTTTGCACGAGTTCTGCCACCCCACTACTGTCCAATCCACTGTCGTATCATGCGTTAGTTAGCCAATCCGGTTGCTGATCACGCGCTGTCCGCACTCCGGCTGGCATTGTCCTGTTGCCCCTCATCACGTACTCTCATTTTCTCCGTAGTACTGTTGTTTCTCATCACGTACTCAGTTTCCATTTACTTTGATACATTTGCTCTTGTTCCCATCCTCTACAGGTTGCCACCTGTATTTCAGCACTGTTGCAGAGTACTAAAATGGTAACATGTATACTGTGCAAGTATAGTGTAAGATGGAACAGTGATGGTTACAAAATTGTTCAAAGTTCTTTGTTTAAACTCTTGAAACAAGGAAGGAGTCTTTTTGTTTATCTTGAGTATAACTTCAGTCCCTGTCTGGCTGTTTTGCCTGCAATTTATGCACTTTTTCTATAAGACAGCTATTCAGTGGCTTTCTTTTAGCTCTCTTCCTGCAATTGATAGAAGTATTAAATTGTAGAAAGGTTCTTTTACTGATCTTATTTTTAGATACCCAGTTGCAGAATGGCATCTAGTATAACAGTACACTAAAAATACACTTTAAAAGTATTAATTTTTCTTTTCAGGTTTTGTAACTACTGGAGAGGATAGATCTCTTAGAATCTGGAGACAAGGAGAATGTGCTCAAACAATCAGACTCCCAGCTCAGTCTGTATGGTGCTGCTGTGTGTTAGATAATGGTGACATCGTAGTTGGTGCAAGGTATCCAGCTTTTACTTTCAGTGTATTTTTAGATCTAAATCTAAAAACCTGTGGTTAAATTGCAAGCATCACTTTGGATCATCAAAGTTCCATCAGTTTTGTCTCTGTTTAAAAATACAGCCATTAAAGAGTGCATGGGTATTAAATTTGAGCATGTGCTATACTTCATCCAAAAAGCCATTCTTTTGTTATGTGAATTGCAGAGGTAGAGTAAATTCTTTGGAAATGTGGTAAAGCAGGAATAGACTGAGAATGGACTTATAAGTACTGTATAAAGAACCCTTCTGATAGGCAATATCCTACCTTGATTTTAAAATTGTAGTGCACATGGATTTACATGCTTAAGTCCTTCTCTGGGTATTTTTAGCATGAGAGTGAATTTTTTCATAAAAATGATGGGGAAGGGGTTTTGGAAATAACGATAGTATCTCATGATATAGAAGTAATCATTAGAATGTCTGTAATAATTTTGACATTTAAAATAGTGTTTCTATTTGAATGTTTTCTCTCTGTTCAGTGATGGAATTGTAAGAGTGTTTACAGAGTCTTTGGAACGTACAGCAAGTGCTGAGGAGATTCAGGCTTTTGAAAATGAGCTTTCCCAAGCATCCATTGACCCTAAAACTGGTGATTTAGGCGACATTAATGCTGATGACCTTCCTGGAAGAGAACATCTTAAGGATCCTGGTAAGTTATTGTACTTATGCCATGTTAGAGATGCCTCCAAATCTTGGTTCTGAGGTATTGAAAATTTCCATAGTTTCCAAAATTAATGCTTTGATCACTTTCAACAGAGCTGCTGAACAAAACAGCTTAATTTTGCTCTGATATTCTCTCATTGATTCTTTTGGACGCAAGGCTCTAGTTCAAATACATGAGTTTTTTGTAGACAAAAATGGTAAAAAATATTTCTTTTATGAGATAATTTAGAAGGTGGAATTCAGGATGCTGCAGTGTGTTCAAGATGTTTTGGATCTGTTATGCCAGCTTTGCCAATAGGATATGAGACAGGTAATTTGCAAAAGGACTACTGAGCGTGGAATTTTTTTCCTAAAAGAAAAGTAGATGCAAATTTTCTGCTTTAGTTTTCAGCTTAAAAATTAGTTTGTCTCGATTTACTCAGTTTACGCTTTCCAGGTACTTGGGAGATTACTGAGAATCCATGGAAGCAGTGGTAGTTAAGATTACTCTTAAATAGACAAGTACTTCTTCCCAAGTTGAAGTAACCAGTGACCTCAGCCCTTAGCTCTGATCAGCAAGTGGCATAAATCTTACTATCATATGGAGCTTCCCATCTTGTTAGACCATGGGAGAATATCACCTTTCTTGATTGTCATCGCCCTGGGAATATGGTAAACTTTTGACTTTTGGTGGCAGATACCATTACTGTAGCTGTAAAATACTGTTGTCAATATTTCTGCTGTTCTTGTTGCAACACACTCTATTTAGTTACTCCCCGTGCTGTGAATTTAAATGTTGGTGAACTATCTTTTAATTTTTAAATTTAGCCACTCTTTGAAGACTTTTCTTCTATCCTAAAGTAAATCAGACTCTTGAATTTGTTCAGACTCTTAAATGCTCCTGTCTACAGGGACAAGAGATGGACAGACACGGCTTATTAAAGACAACGGGAAAGTAGAAGCATATCAGTGGAGTGTTAGTGAAGGAAGGTGGATAAAGATTGGCGATGTTGTTGGTTCTTCTGGAGCTACACAACAAACATCTGGAAAGGTTTTATTTGAAGGAAAGGTACATGAAAACTTCAACTTGTTTTATTTCTTCCTAAGTAAAATGCTTAATTTCCCATTAAAAAATTTCTTCCAGTCTTTGCTTAAATAAATATAATTTGGAAAACAGGTATTTGTTCCTATTTTTTTGTTGACTTTGATCTATTAAATCTCAGAGGTAGAAGTATAAGTAACTACTACTTGCTTTATTACTTTTGAAACATATTTTGTAAAACAAGCCAGTTAACAGAGACAAATATTTTGGAGAAAGGTAAACTATTAGTAGAGAAATTATCAAGTTCCCTAGTATTTATTGCTAATACCTTGAGAAGTTAGTTTTAACTTGGTGTCCAAAAGTAGTGAACCATACAATTTATAATGCAAGGCTTACCTAAAATATTAGGTACTAGGCTTTCTGTACCACTTTTCTGTAGTAACTTTCTAACCTAAAGACAGGTAAGCTGAAAAATGTTTCCTTTACTGAAATAGACACAGAAAAGTCTGTCTAGTGCTACCACAGAAGGCACACCTTTGACATACTAATTTTATATCTCATGTGGCTTAAAGAAACCTTAAGAATTTGTTGTTTCGTTGTATCAGAAGTGTGCTTTCAAGACGGGAGTTTGAGGCATCTGACTGCTCTATAGCTTTGCAGGCAGCCAGAGCTGTCCATAAGAGTTACCTGATCCATCTGTTATTTTGTAATATTTCTGCACTGCATTATCATGATGTGTTGTTCTAGCCTACTCTTCTAGAACCAGAGAATTCTGGAAAACATAGTGTATGGTTTAAGTATTTCTTACTTGCAGCCTGTATAGGAGAGTATTATTGATATAATTGAAGTCTTTAGGCAAGGGTCTAGGCCATTATTAGTCTGCATTTGCTACGCCTGTATGTAAAAATTGCTGACAAAATTCTAATTTGTTTTAATTTTTATTCTACTTCAAGGAGTATGACTATGTTTTCACTATTGATGTAAATGAAAGTGGGCCTTCCTACAAACTGCCATATAACATCACTGATGATCCTTGGCTGACTGCATACAACTTCCTGCAAAAGAATGATCTAAATCCTATGTTTCTGGATCAGGTGGCCAAGTTTATTATGGACAACACTAAGGGGCAAACACTTTTGAGTACAAGTGCTGAATTTTCAGATCCGTTTACAGGTAAACATTTTAAACTTAAATGATGGCATCAGTCACTCCTCCCAGTTCTGTCATCAGCAAACTCGCAGAGGGTGCACTCCGACCCATCTTCCAGATCATTAATGAAGATGTCAGACAGGACTGGACACAATACTGACCCCTGGGGTACACCACCAGTGACTGGCCTCCAACTAGATGTAGTGCCACTGATGACCACCCTGTAGGCCTGGCTGTTCAGTCAGTTTTCAGTCTATCTGCTCAGGCAGACTTCAGTGTTATAGCTCCTGCACTCTTGTACAGGATTTTCATGTCATCAAATGATTGAGGGCAAGGCATGGAGAGATCTGACAAGAAAAATATGAAAACTTCACAAACTTGTGACATATGTCAGGAAAAAATCTCCAACAAAATTTTAATCAAGTCAGTTGTATTTTTCAGCCTAGTCTTTTTTTTCCAGTAGAAGAAAACTCCACTTTTCATATTCCTTTAAGAAGTGGCCAAGTGCTGTTCAGGCAGTTAATGGAATACAAAAATTTAGTTAGAGAATTAACTGAAACTGAGTGAAATACATAAATGACCCCTTTTCAGGCAGGAAATGGAACTAGAACAAGTTAATTATTCATATCCTGAATTCATATGCTTAATCAATTACATCCTGCTTACCACATTTACAAAATAAACCAGTCTTATTTAAACTAGTTTAACAAAGATGAAGTTAGGAATAAAATGTTATTAAAATTGAGCTAAATCTTTTTCTTGCAATGAACTAGAAATGAGAATACAGGCTGTTAATCAGGTTCAGATGTAACTTGCAGAGCTGCAGTTATCTGAAATTATGCACATACTTTTGATTTGGCTATGTCCAAATATGTAATGCCTATGCTCCAGAAAACAAATATCTGACCTTCAAATAATTGGGAAGAATTTGTTCAGCATCAGGAGTCTTCTTTGTGGATAGGACCAGATTTTTTATAATGCTACAATAAAGAATAAGACATATTTGATGTTTGGCTTTATTTTTGAGCTGCTTCTCTGAAAAGTATTGACATTTTAATAACATCAAACTGTGTATAGTAGTTGTTGCTTTTCTGTTTCACTAGGTGCTGGACGTTATGTTCCAGGCTCTTCATCTGGATCAAGTACAATACCTGCGGCAGATCCATTTACAGGTAATGTGAAATTCATAATCTGTCTTGCTAACATTTAAGATGCGTATTTCATCGTGTTCAGTTACTTCCGTGTTCAGCTCAGTTCTCCTTTTAGGGCAGTCGGGTGGGTCAGACTGGTGAGGTGGACTCCATCACTGTCAAAGCATGTCCAGATCTGTTCAGTAGAGGAGAGTCCTCTGCTGTCTGGTCTGCCTCATGTCACTGTGTCCTCTACAGCAGGGGACTAAGGTCTTATGCATTGCTTTGTCAAACTTTGTATGCATGGCCAACACAGGAATGGGTGTATTCATAGAAGTAGTTTTCATTTTTCTTTATTATTTCTTTTTTTTCTTATTACATGACCTGTACTGGTACCTTCCACCGTAAATTTTAGATTCTAAACCTCTTTGGCATAGCTAATTTAAAGTCCTTCTCACTAGTTTAGCAAGCCTGTTTACAAAGACATTCCAGTTCTGCTTTGTCAGACTTATCCCATCCCTGCTTAGTATAGCTCTTGCTCCTCAGAGGGTCCTGCAGTCAATAGACACCAAAGTCTTGCCTGCAAAACCAGCCATGCAGTGAGTTGCTGACCCACTTGATGAGCCTGCTTCTACTCAAGTGCTTTTGCTTTGCTGGCAGCATCAAAGAAACACCACCTGGGCCCTTCACACTTGCTCCCAGAACTTTCTAATCACTTTTGATATTCTCCAGGACTTCCTTGGCAGTATCATCGATGCCTATGTGGAAGAGTAGCAGTGTAACAGTCTGAAGGCCTAGCAAGCCTTGGCAGTATCTCTGCAGCATCCTGGCCCCCAGCAGACACAAACCTCCCAAGACATGGGGTCGTGTTAGTAGATGGGTACCTTCAGACCCTGCAAGAGGAAGCCTCCCAGTATTGCTGCTTGCCTTTACTTTTTTTGCAGACGTGAGGTGCAGTCTCAGCTGGCTCTGATGCATCCCTTGTTGGGTGTTTGTCCTCACCAGTGCCTGTTCTGCAGTTGCAGATCTGCAGGTGAAGCAGAAGCCTTCTTGCTGTTGTGAAAAGCCACAGCCTTCAGCTTTCTCCATCTTGACAGTCTTTCTCCGTTCCTGTTCTACTGTGGTCTCTAGCTGTGTCTTCTCCCTTGCTTTGTGTGGCTCAGGCTATGGTCTCTGCAGATGCAAAGACCCTGCAGTTCCTTTACTTGAAGGCTCAGTGCTGCAAACAGAGTCCACTCCCCCTGGAGGTGTCATGGATAAGGTATCAGCTGTACCACAGACTGTGCCAGAATGTCTCCCAGCTGTCGGCCACTTAACTTGCAAACGCCATCAACGCCACCAGAACCACCCTCACATGTAGCCATAGATTTAATCTTTAAATTTCAGGAAGTGTAGAAGACTTCTTCTTAATTTCTTTAGTTCAAAATAACACCTTTAGTAGTGATGTTTGAAAACTAGTAGCTAAATGCAGGTATGCGTTACCTCTTTACCAGTGATGATGTTTAAAAAGCCTAATGTCTCTGTTCAGGTGCTGGTCGCTATGTTCCTGGTTCAGCATCAAATGCAGTAGCTCCAGTGGGTGGAGTTGATCCATATACAGGTAAGAGATGATGCCTGCCAATGGAAAGCATCTCTGTTATTTTGCTTCAGTTTTGCATTTGACATGGATTCTGCATTGATGCAAATTTATACTTAATTAAAAATGAGGTGATTGAAGCTGCTTATACTCTGGAAATTATTCAGAAAATAGGGATAACAGAGCCTTCCTTTACACATGGGAATCATGCACAGAAGCTTTAAAATGTATGATAATAATCTGGTTTTGAGAGGATTTTTGGTTCCTTACTAGTTGTGTTGTTGATCAAAGAAACTGATATATGTACTTAGTAGAAATTACACAGTACCAACCACTGATTTCCCTGTGATTCTAGGAAAATACTATAGGTCATAGATTAAAGCTTTTTATTGCTCTATTTCTAAAGAGATTTCAGGCTGCTGTTGCATGTGACATTAACTTGGTCTATCTGCAAGTCTTCCAATATATAAAAACTTCACCTATTCATTATGAAAACAATCAAAAGATAAGATTTTGGGGACAGCAGGGATCTTTGTTCTAAAAATGACTCTTGTCTTTTTCATGTCTTAATTGCAGTACTCATTCCTATGAATGCCTGTGTGTTTAGTTAATGTAATTCAGAACTCACTGTTAATAATGTACACTTGTACAGTAAATCTTTACATTGGGGGAGAACAGTTTGTGAAGTATTGCTTTAAGCTTTAACCCTGAAATGTAAAAATAACGTAAGGAATGACAGCTATTTGCATAAGCATTCAGTTTTTTAAAAGATACTTTTCTGAGTAGTGTCCAACAGGAGAGACCTAGTGTAGGATATTGTTCTATGTCAGACACTTTGGTACACTGTTGAACTTCTCATGTTCCCTTTTTGTAGGAATGGGCGCCTACGAGTCAGCTGCAGCGAAAGTTGAAAATATTTATTTTCCAAAGAAGGATGCTGTCACCTTTGACCAGGCCAATCCTACACAGATACTGGGTCTGTGTTTTAATTTCAAGGATGGTTTTAATTTTCATCTATCTGAAGTAACTTCACTTTTGATCTTTTCAAAAAGCTAAGCGATTTTCCATAGCTTTCCTCTTGTTTCTTGGTTTTGACCTTTTAAAATTACATTCATCACTTTAATGGTGCAGGTATTCGAAGGCTTAGGAGTATGAGTGGATTTAACAAGAACTCTATCTAATACAGGATATCCAATTTTTTCCCCCCCTCAGCTCTCAGTCCAGTGTCTTTTTATTAAGCTGGTACATTTGAATACTATACTTTTGAACTTTGTGAAGTTGGCGTGGGTCCACTTTCCAAGCCTGTTAAGGTCTCTCTGGGTCCTGTCTGTAGTATTGCTTTTCTACATACTGTTCAGGTTTCATTTTCTGTTTAAAAATATCAGAATCTTCAGTCAGCCTTGTCCTGTGCCCCTGAGTTTTCTTGTGTTATGGTATTTGTTTGTTCTGGGAGAAGAGAAGGGATTTACAAACTAGAATTTTTTTTTCTATAGGTTGTCGCTAGTAAATACATTTAGCTACCTCTTTTGCAGGGATTTTACAGTAAAAATTTGTCCAGAACTTACTAAGACAGAGAACAGTGAGAGTGGCTTGTTACTGTAAAAGCTGGTCAGGAAACTCTCTAAGATTCAATCTGGAGTTTCCGAAAGCAAGCATTCTTTATTACAGCGCTGGATGCATGGGGAATAGCTCCACCTAACGTGCATGCCGTTATCCGAAAACAAAGAATATATAGAGAGGTTATACCTATATATTCATTAGTTTCCCAATAAATCATTAGTATATTCATCACATTTCCTGGAACTATTTAGCATATTTAAATGTCCTTTGTGCATGTGTAGTAAAATGGGTCAGTGGTCCGCTGGGGGTCTCTGGTGGTCACAGGCCCCCAAAAGTCAGTGTCCTTTAGCTGAACTCCTTGCTGGCGCATGCTCAATATACATCCTAAATCTGTTACCAAATATCTACCAGCCCAAATTGGTTCAAAACCCCTATCCTCCTTGCTCAGGCCTCTAACACAGTCGTTGAGCAAGGAGCTACTTACCTAAGAAAAATACTGTTAGCAAGCTAAGTTCAGCAACTATTCAACTTGGAGCGTCTTTAAACAACTTTCTCTTTTAGTCTGGTGATGTTCTCTCTACACCCCTTGCAGAGAAGGAACATCTGTGAATAACTTGCTCTTTTAGTCTGGTATCAATCCCTCCTTTTCTTTAAGGATATTAGGTTCCAGCTGTGCCTGTACATTCCAAAGGTTACAGTGACCTACTCTATTCTCAAAAGAAAAATGTTAGTGAAACATTTTACTTACAATTTCATTTTGCTTAGAGGCTGACTTTCATTCTGCTACGTTAAAGTAAAGCAGAGACTTCTACTTAGTCATAAAAACATACTTCAGTTTGTTTTTGTCCAGTATTCTTGAAGGACAGCTGTATTAGCCATAGCCTTAGTGAGTTGTTTGGTTATTGAAGCTTAGAATCTGAAAACTAGGTTTACTGAGTTTCATGTAGTCTTGTAACAGGGCATGGTTAAATACATTTGTAAATGGCCGGACTGAGATATGTATGTTTTTTTTTCATAAGAGGCCCACAAGTGGTTTTTGTGTGTACTATAAAACTCATAAGGGTGTACTAATGTAAAACTGCCTGCTTGTGTGTTTATTGTTGTGGCCCTTATCAATTCTGGAAAACTGTTATTGGCAGGTGCTTAATACTAGACCCATTTTAAGGAAAATGCTATACATTAAAATAATTTTTCCAACACTTTGATTTCTAAATTGCCTTGAAGTTTGAAAATAGGACATGTTACAATAATATTTTGCTTCTGGCACTTAAAAATATAAAAACTGTGATCACACTAAGAACATATAGTTTCTTTATTGTTTTTACTACCTAGTAATAGAAAAGAGGAGAAAGGGCATCATATTTCAGTCATGCAAACCAATGGTCTTGTGATTTCTTTTTTCTGCATTTTTGCCTGCATCTAGGCTGAGATTTGAACTATAGATCTCCGTGTTGCAGTATTAGAGGGGGCTTAACAGTAGCAATCATTGCAATGATTAAAAACATAAAAATAGAAAGATAATGGGACTGGGAAAAGTAGTGTGAAAACTCTAACCCTCCAAAAACAATTACAATAGTTGCAACTTGTTAGTAAAGCGCTTTTGTAGTATTTCATACAAGATCTGGATTTGTGAAGTTCTAATGTCAGAAAGCCATGCCTCTTCTGTTGGTCTTACAGGCAAATTAAAGGAACTTAATGGCAGTACAACTGAAGAACATAGGCTTACAGAAGACGACTTGATACTCCTAGAAAAGTTACTGTCTGCAACATGCAACACGTCTGCAGAAACACCTACAGCACAGCAACTTCAGGCTTTACGGAGAGCAGTTAACTGGCCAGAAGGTAAATACTTGCAATTATTTTTTTTGTACTGTCATCTCATCAATACTTCACCATGAGCCAAAAGTCTTGTTACGCTGCCTGTTAACACAGAGTTTGTCCCAAAGAGTTTATAAGTCAAGCAGAAACCAGAAGATGATAAACAGATGCTAGTAGCACTGATCTGTAGCAGAGGTAGTGGCATGAATTGCAAAACTGGCAATTGCTTGTCAGATTTTGTTGTTTGCACAACAGTAAACATAAACGAGAAACCTGGCAAAAACATCAGTCATGGTTATTTCATTAGCAGGACCATCCTCAAGAGAAAGGTGTGAGGCTTGTTTGGAAATAGAGCAAAGAAGTGTGAGGTTGGAGTCCTGAGTTTTTATCAAATGAGAGATGAAATAATGGAGATAAATTATTAATAAATCCTAAAGAGCTCCTGTTTAATATGGTAGAAAAGAAGTTACTGAAGCTAGGTTATGTGGTCAGAACTGCATTAGTGAAATGACATTCTGAATGAAAGTGGAGCTGATATAATTTCATTTGATAATGTATTGTTTTCAGCCCTGATGGATTGGAAAGGCTAACCCACCTTCTGGAAAAAAATGATACATTGCATATATAAATATCTAAATATGCAGTTAAAAATGAACTGTTTTCTTGAAATTGCAGTTCAAGACTTATTAATGGGAAGAATATTTTGGTATTAAAAATTTATTTTCATTATATAAAATCACTTAATTGAACTGTTTTGCACAGCTGGCGATGGCTAATGTCTTTATACCTTTCAGACTCTTTGTATTGTACAAAGCATTAATTCTCAAGATTCTGCATATCTGCAGGAAAAACTGCTCAATAATTAGCTAAGCAAGTTCAGCTTTGAGTTGGTTATACGCATGGGATACCAATATAAGACCCAAGAAGCCAGATACATTTGAAACTTGATAAAGTGGGGAGGAACTACTGAAAAACTCTCAAGTTCAGTTTCCTTACAGTAATTTCCACCTGATCAGTTGAGGACATCTTTTTTTCCTTCACAAATTATGTCTGAGAGTTGGAGGTAGTCCTATTTTTTTTTTTTCTCATTTTTCTTCCTGTAAGCAGTTCGTAGCTGTAGCAAACTGTAAGATAGGGAATGAGGACAAAGGGAAATGCTGCCCGTGTAGGGGTGGTCAGTCACTCAGGAGCTTTCAGAGATTAGTTACCATATTTTGTGCTTGCCTTCAGTGTTATTGAGGTTTTAGGAAAGACTTTACAATTGTTTGCAAAGCACTGTTTATCTTAAGTTAAGGAGCATGTTTTTTTGTGATTAAAGTGTTACTAGAAGGGGTTTGTAAATACCTGTCTTTATGAATTTCAGACAACTTGTGCTTTACCTCAGTGTCTTCCTGCATGAAACTGTTATTGTCTGTTGGCCAAGTTAGGGGTCTGTATCTGAAACTCATGAGCACATTTGCACATAATGTGACATTAACACTAAAATATTTGTTTTGTTTCTTAGATATTGTCTTTCCAGCTCTAGACATTCTTAGATTGTCTGTCAGGCATCCCACTGTGAATGAGAACTTCTGCAGCGAAAAGGATCATGTAGAATTTATCATCCTTCTCCTTAAATTTCTGAACCCTAAAGGAAAGCAAGCAAACCAGCTTTTGGCACTAAGAGTTCTTTGCAATTGTTTTGTCAGCCAGGCAGGCCAGAAGCTCATGATGGAACAGAGAGATGAAATAATGACACAAGCAATAGAAACGAAATTGGGCAATAAGAACATCCACATTGCGCTTGCCACACTGATGTTGAACTATGCTGTATGTTTACATAAAGTCAACAACATTGAGGGCAAAGCTCAATGTTTATCAGTAATCACCACAGTTATGGAAGTTGTACAAGATCTTGAAGCCATTTTCAGACTGCTTGTGGCTCTTGGGACGCTAATCAGTGATGATACAAATGCTGTGCAATTAGCTAAGTCTCTTGGAATTGACTCTCAAATAAAAAAGTATGCCTCTGTATCAGAACCAGCTAAAGTAAAGGAATGTTGTAAGTTTGTTCTTAATCTGCTATAATTTTTTGTTTTTCTTAGTACTTGGGAGACATAATGTATGCAGGGGTAAAAAAAAAAGATGCTTCTGTTCATACTTTGTGACACTATAATGGAGAAAATACTGTGGATAAACTAAACTTGATTTGTTGCACGATACAGAGCAAATAAAACTTTTTTCACTGTTTGTCATTTGACTGCTTTTCTGAAGTCTACAGTGCGCAGGATCTTTGCAGGAGTCCTTCTGATGTAGCTCAGATCAAAATAGATCACCAAGAAGTCAAGCCATCTCAGTACTTAAAGGTGATCAAGATGAAAATGCAGGAAGTGGCTGTGATTCAGTGACTGTCAACTCCAACACTCACTTCAACGACATTTCTACGTTTCAGCACAGTCTGTTCCTTGATCATGCTTTTTGTCAGCAGAGAAGGAGCCCTGAGAACTGTCAAGTTCAGTGGTGCTTTTCACAAGCTTATTAGTTAACATTGCTTAATAATTAACCCTTGTCAAATATCTTAGTAAGGAAATGGCATTTACCTACTTTTTCCATCAGCTTTTTTCCAGTTCCTTTTTGACACCTACGTCTTTTATGGCTCTTACTGTTTTTAACCTAGAACTAAGTGAGTTTCTGAGGGGTAGCATCTTTAATGGCCATGTAGATGTCTTGCTTCACTCATAAGTACGTATCTTGTATCTTGTAAAATGGCTTGAACTTCCACAAAAGCTTTTACATTACTTTTAACTTGTCAATGACAGGATTACTCCACCAGTTGTTAGTAAGTGTCTTACTCTACAGTATGTTGTAAAATGTTAGGTGATTTAAAAAAAAAAAAAGTCATCTTGAAGAGTGGGAGAGAAATTTATGTGCAGAGAAGAGATTGAGCAGCAGAAACTGGAGCAGGCTTAGGAGGCATTTCAACAATGCCCTTAATAACATGCTTTAACTTTTGGTCAGCCCTGAAGTGGTCAGGCAGCTGGACTAGTCCATTGTAGGTCCCTTCCAACAACTATTCTATTCTAAACTGTACAAATGTGAGGTCAAGCTTTATGAAGTAGCTTTAACATAGTAACTGGTGACTGTGAAAAGGGAAAATGCTATTTTACAAGTATTCCAGTACACTTTGTCTCTCAGATCCTTAGCTGCACACTTGCACTGTTACACTTGTGTATGAATTTCCAGATATGTATCCTCGTAGTCTTGATCATGGCCTTAGTCACAGTTTTTCTCACTTGATCCATTGCAGGTTCATGTACAAAGCAGTCCAAGAGATTATTCAGAATTTACAGTGTTTAACAGTAGATCAGTCCCTTCCTGGGAAAACATGTAAGAAGCTACCTTTAGGAAACATGTCTGTGAAATAATGTGCCTGTCTGTTGAATTTTGGTTGCCTACTACACAATTGTTCTTGAAGCTTCAGCTTTTTAATGTTGTGCTCTTTAACTGTGTTTGTACATGTGCTATGTTAAGAAATCTATACTCCTCTAACTCTTTTTTTGTTATTGTGGAATTGCTCTGTTACACATTACCTCTTTACGTGAAAATTGTCATGAACTTCCCAGACCAAAAATTAATGTTTATATTAATAAACATAGTCTGACAACTCCAAGAAATGGTATATTAAGAGATACTAAAAAATCCACTTAACTTCACAGGGAATTGATGGGACACAGGAAGCAATCCTTCATCTGGGGACTGCAGAACTACATGTTAGGCAAGATATACAAAACAGGCCAGGAATATTTGGATAGAAGGACAGCTGCTGCTACAGGGTACTGTGGTACCTGACCATTTCATGATTTAGCATTTTCTGCAGGAACAGAGGGAGTTGGGGACACATTAGATTTCATCCCCACAGGAATGTCCTCAGAGGGTGTGTCTCCACAGACGTGCAGTGACAGCATTGGCAATGGAGGTAATGTGTAAAGGAGATAACAAAAAAGTTGCAACACACAGCAAAATCTTACAGTATGTTGCAAGATCTTGGAATAAAGTGGGGTTTTTTTTAATTGATACAGAAGCATGTTGGCATTCTTATGCCTTCATGCATTTGTGCAGTAGCTTTCAGTGAGGATTTTCTCAAGCTAGCAAAACCAGGTATGAGCTAACACAGGTTGAGTGCAAAAAGGGGAGAAACTCAAATCTTGCACAAAGTAGTGGACATCTTTTTCTTCTGATGTGTAACAACTAAGTATCCTTGTCAGTATTATCTTGAAAATGAATAATCGCTATTGCTCTTGTTTTAAATGATACTGTTTTAAAACTCCATTGTGGTACACGTAAGCATGCATGTGCATTAACACAGAAATATACGAGTGTACTACAAAATCCGCTGCTGAGATTATCAACAACTACAAAACCCTAAGGAAGTCACCAGGATGAAGTTTCTGTTTCAGTGAAAGGATGTTAAATCTATGCCTAGGAAATGTGCAAGGCAGGACATCAACGGTTTACAATCTTTTGAGACCAGAGGCCATTGAAAACAAGTATGTGCCTAGCACAGAACTGAGAGCTAGCTTACTGTCTACAGCAATAAAACTTAAATAATCTGATCTGCGTGCTAAGTGCTCTTGATTTGATTCATCAGTGGAACAGTAAAAGTCTGAGAGATTTCAAGAGTCCCTGGAAGAGAAATTATATCTTCTGTGTCCAGTTCTGGAGCCCCCAACACAAGAAGGACATGGACCAGTTGGAGAAGGTCCAGAGGAGGGCCACAAAGATGATCAGAGGGCTGGAGCACCTCTTTTATGAGGACAGGCTGAGAGAGTTGGGGCTGTTCAGCCTGGAGAAGAGGAGGCTCCGGGGAGACCTGATAGTGGTCTTCCAGTACCTCAAGGGGCCCTACAAGAAAGATGGGGAGAGGCTGTTCAGTAGGGCCTGTTGCAATAAGACAAGGAGTAATGGTTTTAAAATAGTGGGGGGTAGATTTAGATTGGAAATTAGGAAAAAAAATTTCACAATGCGAGTTATAGAACACTGGAACAGGTTGCCCAGAAAGGTGGTGGAGGCCCCATCCCTGGAAATGTTCAAGGCCAGGCTGGATGAGGCTCTGAGCAACCTGATCTAGTTGGGGATGTCCCTGCTCCTTGCAGGGGGGTTGGACTAGGTGACCTTTGAAGGTCCCTTCCAACCCTAACCATTCTATGATTCTATGAATTCAGAGCCTCTCAGTAGATGATACAGTTCTGTTGGCATCTTTTTCTAAGCTAGGATGGAAGGTCTTAGAACAGTGAGCAGCACGCAGTAGCACTTCACATCAAACCTTTGTTGTTAGGCCTGCCTTGGATTTTATGAAGTGGAAGTACTTGGCATCTACTTAGACCAGAACTCAGCAGAGAATATAAAATGCCTTACCAGGGAACTGAATGAGGAATCAAAACTGACTTAGGTCAGCACCAACTGCTGTATTTGCCAAGACAAACAGCGAGTAGAGTCACATAACATAGTACACATGAATCAAAGGATTTCTGTAATTATTATTACTATTATTATGCATCTTGCTCTCATCAGGGTCTAATCTTAAGCAGACTGTTAAAAACTACTCAGGCTGCAGACAGAAATAGACTAACTTCAGTCTGCAAACCTGTTGCATTAAAAGCACTGTACATGGAACTATACATGCATGAATCGTTGGATGCAGTCATTTCTCTATAATGTAATATGCTAAAGTAATCTACTCTAGAAGAGTAGTACCACAGAGCAGTACTAAAGAGGTAACTGTAAATGCTTTAGGAAATGTTATAACCTGCTGCTTCCAATTGTGCCAAGTTTTTTTTTTACTTAAAAATATTTAGTTAAGTTGTCTTAGCTGAATTTGATCTCTTACTATATACTGTGATCACTTTCCTTTTTTTTTTTCTCGCTGTCTTTAAACTATCCACAAATCTTAAGTCTAGGATCAGTAGAAGTTTCCCACCTTTTCAAAATGTGTATGTAATAGACTGAAATTAAATGTTAATCAACAGGATGCCATATGTGACTGTTGAAAGCCTAAAGGAGTATCTGGGCATTTTCAGATTTCCTGTGGTTCCAATGGATTTTTGATGTTTATTCACTGTAGAGACTGAACTTTCCACATGGGTGGGAATTTTTTCTTCTAGACTTTCCAATTGCAAAGATGAATTTGCAAATGTGGGACAAGTCGCTGTTATCTGTATCAAACACATAGAAAAAAAGAAGTGTTAAGTATGAACTACCTCTTTTTGACAATCAATTTTGAACCCTGTGACCACATAGAAGCCGGTATTGTTAGAAATTGTTTTATCAACACACCCAGTTAGCTTCTGCACCGCGTGAATAGATGCTGCATTCACTGAAAACATAGTCCACATAAAAAAAAAAAGGTGCAGGTTTCATGTAAAAATAGAAGCTTTGGCAGTTACTAGGTATCTGAGGATTCCTGATTCATCTTAAACTCTTGTCCTGTTTGCATGCCTAAGCATATACTGCTTAACCTTTTGCTTTCCATATAGTTGCTCAAGGGGTCTCATTTTCATGTCAAATTCGTACACCTCTCATCAACGTTTCCTAATAACATTACCTCTGCCGTCTTCAGAGTACATCTCATTTTGTGATGATAAATATCAGGATCTGTTCCCACCCATCCAGGTAAGCTAACAACATATACTAATCAGGATCAACTCCGACCCTGTGACTGCCTATTAGTCTGCAGGAACTCATGCTTACTGAAAAAAGAACAGATGATACTTAATTAATTATTCAAACCATTTTGAAAACACAATGTCAACCACTGTGTTACCTGTATTGGTTTATTATTTTTATCATCTGGCCACAATGCTTTTTATCACCACTGGCTTTGTACAACTTGCATTTGGTGGACGTCTACTTAAATGGGGCAGTACCACCAATGCTGTCTGGAGATCCAACACAATGTGGAATACATCAAACTGGAAAACGTTTGAATCTGGGGAAACAAACAGACCCAAAAGATGAATGGACATTCTGGTGCATTAAATAAAGAAGAAAATTATTGCAGGTCTCTGCACAGAAAAGGAGGTTCTTAAGACAAATTATTTCTGTGTAATGATGGACATTTGTCTACTCTGGTCTTTGTTTTGAGCTAACTATCCTCTTTAATTAGCATTTGCCTCTACATGGTGGCTGAAGGCTGATCAGCGTATTACCGAGCTGCACAGAGTGCTCATCTGCCTTTAATGGGCTTCTCTGCTGTGATTCCTACTTGTTTCCATCCCATGAAAAATAGTTTGTGTCACACTTTTGCAGTACTCATGAAATATCACAGAAAACTAAATTTATTGTTGATATGAGCATTCACTGGGATATGCATATTTCATTTTTTAAATTATGGATATTTCCATGCTTGAACCATTTTTAATGGAGCATGTCTCAGTAGACGTTAGCAATGCACCAACCAAATCCATAAGAACAAATTTCTGAGGACAAATGGTTACATGAGAACCAAGTTTAGGTGTTTACTGTGATGTGTAATCTGTTGCTTAAAGCTTCATACCAGGACTCAGGACAGCGGCTCTAACAATTTTTAAGCAAGTCTGAGAGATGACTCTCTGGAACAAGAGAACTAAGTCTAATGTCTCTCTGCTTGGCAGACTATATGGACTGCAGCGAAGATCAGAACCGGAATAGATGAATCAGCCTTAAAGATTATTTATTTTTTTTTCCCCCAGGCAGAACATCTCACAGGCCTGTTCAGAGGGTTTGCAGGTGCCGCTGAGCACAACGACAGTGGGACCTGGCTAACTTGGTTCCCTGGGGTTCCCCAAAGGCTTTGGGCAGGATCTTCGGTTCCAAAGAGCTGCCAAGGGGAGCGAAGGAAGGTCCTCACGTTGTTGAAACAGGCTGAAAGCCAGGGAAAACTGGTCAGGATTAAACAGCAATTACGGAGGATCAAAGATATTTGCCTAAACGGGTGCCTTGCCTAATCTGCAAACAGTTTTATTCCGCCCTCGCTACCCGAAAAAAGCCCCACTCAACAAAATTTAGAAAAGCACCCCACGACCACTCCGTACCCACACGGGCGCCACGCAAAGCCCGCCTGAGGCTGACTCGGAGGCCGGAGCCTACCCGCTCTCCGCCCCGGAGGCGGCGCGGTTCCCGGGCCGGGCCCCGCCCCACCGCCGCCCGCCTCACCGGCCCCCGGCAGCCCCAACGGCTCGGGGCCCAGCCCCGCCCACCCCGCCGCGCAGCGCGCTGACGCGTGGCCAGGCGGCCTATCCGGGCTCCGCCGGAAGCACGCCTCGTCCTGGGCGCGCGGGCGGCGAGCCCGGGCCGGGCGATGCCGGGCCGCAAGTCTTCGAAGGAGAAGAAGCGGCGGCGGTCGCGGTCCTGCTGTCTGGAGGGGGCCTCGGGGCCGGCCGGCAGTGAGAGGAAGCGGCGGAGCACCGAGTCCAGCCACAGTGCCCTGGAGGTAGCGCGGGAAGGGGGCGGGCGCGCTTCGGCGGCGAGGCCTGCCCGCGGTCGCTGCCGTGGTGGCGGCGGTGCCCGCTTCCCGGCCGGCTGCCGTCCGGACCGGTGGCACCAGCACGGGGCTGGCTGCGTTCTCTCAAAACTTGTCAGCGTGCAGCTGCGGAGAGGGGAACGCTCGGAGAGGCGCGCAGCAAAGGCACCCACCCGCGGCGAGGACGGGCGGTGCCGTGGGGCTCCCCGTGCCCGGCCAGGGGGGGCCGGTCTGTGTTTTCCCGGGTGTAAGCGGTGTGGGGCACGAGCTCAGAGGCGACTCCAGTCGTGGTGGCCCTGCGTGCGGGGTCGTGAGTCTGTTCCGGGAGCTGTGCGAGTGTAAAAACTCCGGTGACTGACGCTCAGGAGTGAATCGTGGGGCTGTCAAAACCTGTTTTTTTTTTCTAACTGTAGAGGTCTTCCACTGATGTATGGAAGATGTATTCTCTGCATGAAGGCGACTTTTATTCTTAGTAAACTACCGGACAGGGAATTGTATGTCAATTTCCTTCTTAGCTGGGTAGCTGTAAACTGTAAGATTAGTGTTTTAATTGCACAGCAAATCAGGGAGATAGATTTCCTCTGCCTCAAAGCATACTTTTGCCTATAAGCAGCAGCTAGGTATTTGCAGGTAATATTTTCCTGTTAATATTTAAAAGCACTTTTTGCCTCTTGAAGCTTTTAAAATTTCCCCTAGCATATGAATGGTTTTATGTAAAAAAAAAAAAAAAAAGTAGATTCTGTAATGTAGTTACCATGCAAACTAAAACGCTATTTGGAAGCTCAGAAGTCCACCTTAAGATGTACCTTGCAACTATGAAAGGAAACCTGTTGCAAGCACAAATGAAGCTGTAAGTTTCCTTCTTCTCCAGTTCATCAGAAAATGTGAAAATTGTACTTGTTGTCTTTGGTTTTAGGAAGAAAAGTGCAATGTACCATCTGGAGAAAAAGTGGAAGAAGCTGAACAACCGAGTGATATAGAAGAAGGAGGATTAGATCTCAGTGTGTCACTCAAGCCAGTCAGTTTCTACATCACGGACAAAAAAGAAATGCTTCATCAGTGTTTCTGTGTTATAGGGGAGAAAAAACTGCAGAAGATGCTGCCTGATATTTTAAAGGTACTGAAATACCTTTATATACTTCTTACAAGTTTGAATGCTTGTATAAAAGCACGTTTATCTCTTGAGTCTAGTGGACTTCCAGCTTAAAAGCTGCCTGTGTATTTCTTAAATAAAGACCGTATCAAGTCTCTGAAAGCGAGACTTTTTAAAGATATGATATGGTTATTCCAGCTTATTCCTTTTTCCACTGCTCAGCCAGTGAGGAACTGCAGGCTGCTTATTTCTATACCATCAGTCTGTACTAGTTAGTTAAATGCAAAAGGAGTTTCATAATTGCATGGAGTAAATTCGGTAGTGTTGTTCAGTAATAAATATGCTGATTTATTAATAAAAGTTTGATTTCTGTTTGTGTCAGCTGGATTTATTTGCATTAATGTCTGAGATGAGGCAATAAAAGCCCTTCTTGCTAAACAGCTTCTGAAGCTGTAACTTCTGTGGGCTTTAGTGATAGTATTGCTAGACTTTTATTGGCTTAGAACATACACTTTTTGAGTCTTGTGAACTGTAGGGCTTGGTAAAAATAAGCTAGGCTAGCAGCCTGTACAGAAGAAGAGGCTGCAGGTAGAATGCCACTTTTGTGATGTTGTTTAATAGTTTTAAAATTTTTATCTTTAATGTTTGAGTCATAATATTAGCATAGGTGAGGCAGGACTTCTTCATTTTAAGCACCTAGTGAATTGCATACAGTCTCATCCATTTCTCACCTCTGGGAGAAGAGGTCTGTTGCAGCTGGAGGCAAAGGCATTATTAAGTTTGAAAGGAAGTTGCCTCGTGATGTAGAACGAAACCTACAGTAGAGTCCGGAGTGTTACAATATGCTCACCACTTCTTAAGTTTGCTACTTTTATGTGGTATCATAGTTCATTTGAAAGTGTGAAATTATCACTTAGTTTCACTGAGAGGGCACCAAATAGTATGAGAGAAGTGAAGGTAACTGAAATACCTGTAAAATCTTTGGCAGCCTGTGGTATATATCAAGCATGAAAAATAGATCACAATTTATGTATTTCTTATGCTTTCTTTATTGTGATATGCAACTGTTGGTGTGTTGCCTAAGAATGTGTCAATCCAGTGAAGGTGGATTCAATAGTTTTCTCTGGTATTTGCAGGCTTAATTATGTAATCCACCTGCTCCTGAGTGATGCAGAATCAGAAACAGTCAGGGCTGCAGTTGTTTGCTATTCCATGCTTCAAACATGGCACAGTATTTCTGCTGCTCAGTGTTGCAGCTACGGTGAAAACTCCAAGCCATAGGTCAAGTAACTGATAGTGTACATTGTTTAATTTTTCAGAAAAAAAAAGACACACACACACAATTTTTGGTAGCTGTCAAACACCTACCAGGTATTCTTCAATAGTTGCATCAATGCAGATCAGAATGGGGAAGGGACTTGCAATCTGAGTTTATGCTTCATTCAGTACTACAGTTGGAGTACTATTTATGGTTCATAATTACTCTGTCCTCAGAAATTTTTAGTAGCTGGTGGTCTCTCTTGTCTGTCTCCTTAGAACTGTTCCATGGATGAAATCAAAAGGCTTTGCTTGGAGCAGTTGGAGCTGTTATCTGAAAAAAAACTGTTGAAGATACTTGAAGGTATGAATAAAACATCTAGGCCCCGCTGTGCACCAGAGAATAGTTTGCCTCTAAACTGTTTCTAGCTACCTATATATATATATATATATCTATCTATCTATCTATATATATATGTGTACACATCCCCCTCTCTAACAATAAGTATATATTAGTGTGTGTGTGTATATGTATTTATATATAACCATTACAAATATACACGTGCTAATAGTATGTATGTATAGTGTGTGTGTATATGTATGCTGGTTTTGATCTTTTAAGCTTTGATGAAATTGTCCATTGATTTAGAAGCTATTAGGGACACATTCAGAAATCAGTAGTATAAGCTGCTGCTCCTCAGTATCCAGACTAAAAACAAAGCTTTTAACTTGGTGGAAAAAACAAAGCTAGGAGTATAGAAGTATTGTTGGAAATCCATTACTTTAGGTAAACTAACATTAAGTTGCCTCCTGGTTTTCTGTGGGGGAAAACTGACATACTGCAATACTAGTTCAATTGTATTAGCAATTGCACTAGTGTTTGGTGTAGTTACAGGTTTCTTGGTGGATCTCTGCTCTGCTGAGATACACAGTTTGTGTACTTTGATTAAGGATATTCCAGCTTTTTAGTATCTTACTGAACTTCCACTTCATATGCAAGGGGTATAGAATTTATTTGTAAACATATTGATGTCTTCTCAGTTAAATGGAACTCTCTGAATTTTGAATACTGCAGAGTACCTTCTAATTGTTCTGTCCCCTATGCTTTATTTTTAGTACAACTCTATAGGCAATAGCTATTCTGTTGTGTTTTTTTTTTTTTTTTTTTTTTTGTAATACAGCATAACTGAAAAATGCCAACCGTATGGGTAGCAGAAAACTCAAAGTTTTTGGTCTTCAGTAAGTCTAATTTTAGAACATCTACTTAACTGGGAAAAAAACCCATCTTCTGCTGATTACAGTAGAATTAATAATTGAGAGTAAGCCTAACTGTATAGTATTAATTATATCACCTGTCTAAACTTTCATATTTGAAACTGTGTATACCTAGGCAAGGTTGGAGCTGATTCTGATTCTGACGAGGAGGCAGATGGAGGAGACAAGACTGGAGGTGAATCAGTCAGTCAGTGAGTAAAAGACAAAACACTTAAAAACTTAATTTATAGAATACTGAATATAAAAAGAATACTGAGCAATACAGGGATTTTTCGTGAGAAATGATCAGATGTAACATTGAAAGCCCCAGTGGCTGTATCCTTAATTGTGTGATTACTTTAGTTGAATGACAGTGAGTTGTGCTAGCAAGCACTCAACATATAAACATAGTTGTGTCACTTTATAACATTAAATGTCTCTTGAGCACATAACTGATTTTCGTGGCGGTATTATCGCTACCATCAGTTCATCAGTTGAGTTGTGGTGATTGAACATATGCGCTCCCCTAGCCTGCAGCGGAAGTGAGGTAATATTATTTAGGTTAACCTTCTTTGAGTGAGCTAAAGCAGGTTGAGTGACTTCTTCCCACTTAGGTCAGTGACCTGTTAGGGGTATTTTTGACTCAGCTGAAGTGTATCCCTTCTCTTCCACCCTTCTTTCTGGTCCTTCATTCCTGCCCCAGCTGAAGCAGCACTGACACTCACCTGTTCCTGTGTTCTCTGTTAGGGATGTTGTAGAATGTCTAGAGTTTCAATAACAGAGGCTTCTGGTTTCTTATTCGTAGGTTGACATCTGCCAGTTTTGTAAAGGCCAACAATTTTTAACCTTTTCTTAAAATACTTGTCTGGTTTTTAAAGGCAAGTCTTGTGTAGTATGCTATTAAGTCACTTCTACAGTGAATGAGGGAACTCTTTCTGACAGTTTCCGTGGAGGTAGTGAAGGGGAAAATAAAATTACTAGTTACCACCCAAAATGTACAAAATTTTGAGTCAAATTTGCTTATAGAAGACAAGATAAAAAGCTTTTCCATTTTCATTGCTGACCTGATTACAGGTAGTCCGCAGGTTTAGTGCACATTGTCATAGTTCAGCCCCAATCAGGACCAGACTACGCAGTCTCTCTCTCACTCCCCCCACCCTCCGAGAGAATAGGGAGGGATGATACAAGGAAAAAGGCTCGAGGTTTGAGATAAGGACAGGGAGAAATCCTTAAAGTTACTGTTACGGGCAAAACAGACTCCACTTGAGGAAAACTATTCATTTATTACTACAAACAGCAGGATAATGAGACAGAGAACAAGATAACCTCCCCCCACCCCTCCCTCTTCTCCTGTCTCTACTACCTTCCCCCACCTCCCCAAGTGGCCCAGGGGGGAAGAGGGAATGGGGGTTGCGGTCAGTTCATCACGCGTTGTTTTACGCCACTGCTTCATCGTTGGGGGAAGAACTCCTCACATTCCTCCTGTGCTCTGTAGTGGGGTCCCACCCATACGCCACAGTCCTTCGTGAAACTGCTCTGACGTGGGTCATCTCTTCCACGGGGTGCAGTCCCTCCAGAACAGCTGTCCCAGCGGGCCCTCCACGGGCCACAGCTGCCTTCAGGCATCCACCTCCCCTGATGTGGGGTCCTCCGCGGGCTGCAGGTGGATCTCTGCTCTTCTGTGGACCTCCATGAGCTGCAGGGGGACAACCTGCTCCACCATGGTCATCACCACAGGCTGCAGAGGAATCTTGGCCAGGAGCCGCATTACTGCTCCCCCTCCTTCTGAACTGACCTTGGTGTCTGCAGCCGTTCCTCTCACAAGAAAAGTTCTTCACAACAGGCTGGCAGATGCCTCTCAGAATCTCTTCACATCTCCTCTCCTCTCCACTTCTTGCAGCCAGGCCAGGCCGAGTCGGGCACAGTCGGCTGCCTGGCAAGAGGCCAGAGGGTGAGGCCTGCAAGGCCCATGAGGCCTGCGCCTCTGCCTCTGCACCTCTGCCCCCGCTCAGCTTCTTCTCATCTTTTTTTTTTTTTTTACCTGTTTTCCCCTTCTTAAATGCGTTATCGCAGAGGCGTTATCATGGGACATTCTGCTACCAATCGGCTTGGCCTTGGCCAGCAGCGGGTCCGCCCTAGGCCTGGCCGAGTCCACTGAACAAAGGGGAGCAACTTCTAGCACCACCTAGCTACCACCTTAGCCCCCCCTCACTAAACAAAACCACAACAACATATTTAATAAACCTCTGAGACTATACAAGACAATACACCACTGTTGGGCAGATTAAAGTACCCCTTAGTTGCTGGTTTGGTTAGTTCTCATACTTACTAAATAGAAAAAAATGGATGAGAAAGGTAGTGATAGTAATCCAAATTTCACATTCTGGTCAGTATTTTTGATTTAACAGAGAGCTGGTTTCTGATCCTGTATAAGAATTGTTATGAAGTTATTGAATAAAGTAATTTTTTTTTTTCATCACATCTCATCATACATCATACAAATCTACAAGAAAATGGAGTGATAAAGTTTAGTGATCTTTCAGTTTTTTCTCATGTGATACATTTTAATATCTTCTGACACTATTTCTTGTGGGATTCCATTTGGAGCTTATTTGCAACTGTATCTCCCCTTTGCTATTTGTTGCTTACATAATCTATGAATAGTGTCAGTACACTCCATTTGGGCTGATATTTTTTTTTTATTTTGGACAGTGCCCTCTGCTGGCTCTTTAAAAAAGCAAAATAAAAATTCAAATACTACAAAACACATTAACTCTCTTTACATAAAGGAATCTCTATTAAGTGATTGATGTTCTGCCAATGAACTTCTAAACAGAATGAGAAGAGAAACTTGTTGGCTAAGGAGACTGTGAAAAATGCCCCAGGATTTTGATGTCTGGAGAATTTATTTTTTTTTTTTTTTTTTAAGACTTAATTCACAAGCTCTTTACTGTTGCAAAATACATGAAATGTTCTTCATCTGAGAGAGCTGTGGCAGGGTTAGTGCTGCTAGATTTCAGGAAAGTAGTTCCATGGCTGCAAGGTGTTTCAAAGCTACTGTTAAGACATGTATTTATGACCCTTAGTTACAACAGATTGAGAAAAGTCTTGCTTATATGTAAATAAAGTAATGATTTTAGATGGTAAAAACCTAAAAAGGGGAATTTTTTGTTGTAAATTAATGAATAAAATACCAAAATAAGGAAAGCAAGCAGGATTCACCTTTTTTTTTTTTTTTTTAATTAGTGGATATCTGAAGGCACTTAACCGATTTACCCACAGCAAGTAGGAAGGTTTCAGGAAAATAGCATTTATAGAATCTAAATTGCAGTTTGGAAGTCTATTGTTTTTACGCAGTACAGTTAATATTCCAGGCATAAGCAGTGACTAAACCAAAATGAGTTGGTATTGTCTACCTTTTCTCATAGCTGTGTTGAAGTACACCAGAAATAAAACTGACCAAGTTCTTTAACCATTGTTGTAGTTGCCAAAAACTGACAAAGCTAGGTCACCTTACGTTGCTAATGAGAAAGACGTAAGCAATAACTGACAGCAGAACTGGGAAGAAATTGTGTTTAAAAAAAGTAAAAAGAACTAAGAGACGTTGGTCAAAGTTATAGAGCAGATTACTTCCTTTAATGAACAGAATAGTTGAGGTGCCCCTGTTTTTTGTATCTCTGTTCTTAATCCTGATGGTTTAACATTTCAGAACCCTCCAAACTGGCCAGGCAAGATATGTTGGTGTACGAATTGTGGCATTTCCTCCCCTTTCAATGCAGTGGGTTAAAAAATAGTATGCTACACACAAGGTTACTGTCTCAGAACCTTGGCTTATAGGTTCAGCTGTGTGTTAGCTTAAACAGAAAACAAAAAGGGGAAGCTGTTTGGATGATAGAGAAATAAAGGGATAGAAAGAAATAGGTGAAATGAGGAAAATTAAGATTTTATATTAGTCATTAAACCCAGTGCTCAGTAAGTAGAACAGTGTTATGCTTTAGCAACTGTAAAATGTCACAAGCCTTTTTTACTAAATAGGTCTAACCTTTGGGCATTTAGGTTAACTTTTTTGAATCCTATGTGTAAATAAATGTAAGTTCGATTTTGCGAAACTTTAGAAAACTGTTTCAGCCAGAACAGCAACAATTTAGTCAGTAGGCAGGGAGGCTAAGGATGCAACAGTGAAGAAATAGTGAAAACTGCATTGCTGAGCTGAACTTTGGTTCTTTGTAATCACTAATATGTTTTAAATTATCATCTGAGTTTAAATAAATGGTTGAAGTTGTTTGCCCTGGGAACAGAAAAGACTTCAGAATGAAAAAGACAGTTTCTTTGTTTATGTTCTCCCTGTTGATACTTCTTAGTTTGTCTTCATTACTTGTGGTTTTCTGTAAATGACAACTTTTTTCTGCATTCTGTTAATGATGCAGCACGAAACCTTTTTTGTTTTAAGTACAACTTGTCATAGTTGTTTTTATGGACCTGTAAATGTGGGAAAGGAAAACGTGAATAGCAAGTCTCAGTGTCTTAAAAAATTTGTTAACTGATTGGAAATGTCAGTTTGTTTCTTTGATCCTTGTTCTTTTTTTAGAAAAAAAAATAGCCAACAAACTTATTCTTCAGCAGTATCCATATATCAATAGAAATCCAGAAAGCTTAAATCAATGAACCTGAAGAAATTAGAAGTGTATCAAAATATCCTTTCTTAGAAGGAGATAGTTTGTACTGTGTCTTTTTTTTTTAATTATCTTTCCCAAAATATGCAAATACTTATCTGTCTCTAAAGACCTGCACCCTGTCTGTATGTTCTGAAAGTAGCAGAGATCTAGACTCTTTTCTCCAGGTACAGGGAAGATTGCAAAACTCAGACCTTTATCTGAAACTTTTGAATGGTATTGCATCTGTAACTGTAAATTGAACCTTCCTTTTTCTAATGCACATATTCTCATTCTCCTAGCAGAAGCGGAAATCCTGAGGCTTTCCCTAAATTTCAGCTCTGTAAAAGCTTCAGGTGCTTCCATTAGCATGTAGATCACTTACTCTGTTATTTTGTCACCAGCTTCTTCTGAGTTAAATACTAGAAATCCTGGAATAAGCACACAGAATAACTGAAGAAGCAGGGCCTGTGTTTGCCAGTAACTGGAAACTGCTGTTACAATAGATACGCTTCATTACTTGTGAGTTCTCTGTAGATTTTTTAACTATACAGTTCTCAGATTTTTGTTGCTTCTTTGTTACTGTCTGCAACGGAATCCTATTAAACCAAGAGAATTGCTGTATACCAAATGTTCTGGTTTTGTTAGTGAGGGGGGGCCTAAGGTGGTAGCTTCTGTAGGAAACTGCTAGAAGTCGCTCCCCTTTGTTCAGTGGACTCGGCCGGGCCTAGGGCGGACCCGCTGCTGGCCAAGGCCGAGCCAATTGGTAGCAGAATGTCCCGTGATAACGCCTCTGTGATAACGTATTTAAGTAGGGGAAAACAGGAAAAAGAGGAGGGAAGATGTGAAGCAGCTGAGCGGGGGGCAGAGAGGGGGAGGCGCGAGCCTCATGGGCCTTGCAGGCCTCACCCTCTGGCCTCCCGCCGGGCAGCCGACTGGGCCCAACTCGGCCCGGCCCGGTTGCAAGAAGTGGAGAGGAGATGAGAAGTGAATAAGATGTAAAAAGGATCCTGAGAGGTGTCTGCCAGCCTGTTGTGAGGAACGGCTGCAGACGCCAAGGTCAGTTCAGAAGGAGGGGGAGGAGTAATATGGCTCCTGGCCAAGATTCCTCTGCAACTCGTGGTGAAGACCATGGTGGAGCAGGTTGTCCCCCTGCAGCCCATGGAGGTCCACGGAGGGGCAGAGATCCACCTGCAGCCCGTGGAGGACCCCACGCCAGAGCAGGTGGAGGCCTGAAGGAGGCTGTGGCCCGTGGAGGGCCCGCTGGGACAGCTGTTCTAGAGGGACTGCACCCCGTGGAAGAGATGACCCACGCCGGAGCAGTTTCACGGAGGACTGTGGCCCATGGGAGGGACCCCACGCTGGAGCAGAGGAGGAATGCGAGGAGTTCTTCCCCTGACGATGATACAGCGGCGTAAAACAACGCGTGATGAACTGACCGCGACCCCCATTCCCTTTCCCCCCCCCCCCCGTGCCGCTCGGGAGGGGAAGGTAGTAGAGATAATGTTAAGCCCGGGAAGAGGGAGGAGTGGGGGGAGGTTATCTTGTTCCCTGTCTCATTCTCCTGCTAATTTTAGAAAATAAATGAATAGTTTTCCCCAAGTCGAGTCTGTTTTGCCCGTGACGGTAACTTTAAGAATTTCTCCCCGTCCTTATCTCAAACCTTGAGCTGTTTTTCTTATATCATCTCCTCCTATTCTCTCGGAGGGTGGGGGGAGCGAGAGACAGACTGTGTAGTCTGGTCCTGATCAGGGCTGAACTACGACACCAAACTTCCAAATGATGACAGATATTTATATGAAAACTTTGAGTTAGCCAATAAATGTCCTGCAAAACCAAGTAGGCAGTCTTCCAATCTCATTCGAAAGGTATTAAGATGTTCGTGAGCTATTTCTTTCCTGTTCCCTGAATTGGCTCTTTAAATACCCTCTAACAGAAGGATTGAAAGTAAATTATTTGCTAGAAGTATTAAAACAACAAGCATGGTAATGCCATTATAGTTTGTGTGTATAATGTGAGTAAATGATCTTTTGCTTTGAAAATCTTATGTGCTTATTTTTTTTTCACCGTGTGACAATTTGCAGTTTAATATTTACTTTTTCAAGAGTTTATAGGCTTTTTACTGCTTTGCAGTCATAAGCGCAGTTTTTACTTGTTTTATTTTAGAAAGGTTAGCAGTTTAAAGACTTACCTTGTTTTAACATGTTTTGCTCCTGGGTACTGGGCTGTTCACAAGCATGCAATTGGCGTCTGATATTTACACCTCTAGGACTATTTGGTTATCTTCACCATTTGGAAACACTAAAAGAATTGACTACACAAGTCACTGAACAGATACATAACCATTTGACATCTGTTCTCTGTCTTCTGTTCTTGTGGTGTCCTCAAACTGCACCTGTGATCATACTGATAGATCTTTCATAGTTCATTAAACTGTTTGATTAGCATCTGTCATTTGGGATACTTTTCCTGAGGAGCACTGCTTCATAAGGACTTTGTTCCTTTTTTCTTTTTTTTTTTTTTTTTTTTTTAAATGGCTTGCTATTAATTATTTTAGTTCACATTTGTCATGGAAAACTAGCCTTGGAACAAAAATTTACAGGAAGCTTGCAAGGATTTGAGACTTCTGAAAATGTTTTTTAGACTTGAAACTGCAATGGGAAATTTTAATTTAGGAAGATACATCATCTTTATGTCAAGAATAGCAGAGGTGCCGATCTTAATCCTCACTCCAGAGATTTAGGTGAATGTTTCTTAACAACAGTTAAAAGCACTGTAAGGAAAGTGTCGCATGACTGTATCTCATGTTGTCGGACTGTCGTCTAGTGCACTACGTGAAGATATTTTTTTCTGTTACTTTTCCTGTTGGTCTCCAACCCCAGTTACTGCTGATGTTTGGAATCCCAGCTACTGCTGTTGCAGTGCTGTTCTTAGTCCTTAGCCATCCATCTCTCTGACCAGTACCCCTTTTCCTAACTTGTGCTTCTGTCTTACCTCACTCTGCGTAATCTGCTGGAGTTGTGGTACCAAATCACCCTCAAACCCAGATTTCTTTCACAGCTATGCAAATTCCTGAAACTAATAGGTTCTGTACAGAATCCATGTGTGTGAGCCCAGGTAAGCGTTGCACTACTGCAGAGCATGCCAACGTGAAAAGCTAGCATAGGGAAAATTTAAATTTACAGCATTTGTCACAAACAAGCTCTTTCTACTGAAAAGAATATACTGTGCAAATGTTATTCTGTTATAAACTCAGCTTTTCTTTTTTTTTTATCTTGGAAGAGTGACTTTGAACTTAAATGTCATCCTGAGGGAGAAGTGTTTTTAAAGACTAATAAAAAGAGGGAGCTCCAAATTGCTGTAATCACTTACTAGCATATTATGAAGGAAGGCATTAAAATTTTATACTGTGCTTAATTTTAGATTAGCATATCTTCTGCTCCCATTGTTTGCAGTAATGATGCTGTGCTACCCTTTCTTAAGTCTATACTGAAGTAGAGATAATTAGAAAAAGTATTTCTTGCTAACAAGCAAATTAAACAAAGTTAATATGTTGAGAGTAAAACTGAATTGTGAGCTGAAATGCTCTGCGTGGCCACAAGATGGTGCAAAATGCCCACCTAGCGAATGAAGTAGTGACGGTTCACCAGCGGTACAGTCCAATCTGATCAATTCTGAAAGAGTTAAACGTGCTGCAAAAGTACTTCTGGGTTTTAAAAATTCTTTTCTGGACAGTAGATAACAGCTACACATTCTCCTTAATCAATTCTTGTATGCAACCATACACATTTATATTGCAATGGGTACAAAAAGTGTGAGAAACAAAAGAGGCTACTGATTTGTAGCCTTTGCTACAATAGAAAAGGAAATAGCAATCAAAATGACTCTATCTTTCAGACTAAGATGGCTACAGGAATTATGGTGTTCTCCCTCCTGACATAGCCATTGGACACATGAGAAAAAAAAAATCTGTATTTGAGAGCATGGGGAAAATAGATCTGTATTCAATTTTAGGAAAAGCCTTCAGGCCATTACTGAAAAACAAGTTGTAAAAGTCATTATATTTACATCTCTGATACCAGAATACTGCTGTCCTTTTTATAGTGGTTTGCTCCCACAGGCAGGGTTGTTGCATTGATTCCATATTACTATGTATGAAACCAGTGCCACGCTGACATTCAGGATAGGAAATTGGCAATCTTACTGTCAAAATGCTCACTAAACATGGCAATTGAACTTTTCCTGTGATTCTGGGTCCTTCTGCCTTCCTTCTTCCTATACATTTCACAGTATTTTCACAGTTTGTATAAAGAGTGCATGTGAAACATGTGAAGGACATGAACGTCCCACAGAAGTATCTCTTCCTTATCCCTTATATAAAACAGTCGAAACCTTACATGTCAAGGGTAGAAATTTTTAAATAGAAGAAATAGAGAAATGCAGGTACTGAATAGACTTTAACAGTTGAGTTGCATTTCATTTTACAAAGTGTCCCTTTGTAAAACTATGAGGTTGTGATGTAGGAGAGGTGGATGGTGGTGGGGTGATGGTAATTTCCTGAAAGTAGCCTCTTAATTTCAAAGGAAAACAGCAAATAGTATCTGAATGCAATCGAAACTGTAGTTTGTCATATAATTTAACAGTGTAACATTTTATTCTGAGTTTTAGAGGAAAAAACTCCTAATGTTAGGAGAAATCTACCAGTAAGGATTACTATTCTGAAAGGCTAGAGTTTAGTGGAAATAGTTACTTTATCCTTGTGTATCACTAGACGAAGAGGAAAAAAAAAAAAAAAGCTCATTCTCAAGTGTGCTTAGATTAGCACTTTTTGCCTTTATTCATACTGTAGCTGGCTTATTGGCCTACTACCACATAATTTCTTTAGTTAAAGTAAATGTTTCTTAGAAAAGTTGTCTTAAATTGTAAAAGACATAGATTAAAATGTCATCTTATTTGTTTCCAGACAAGACAACAGTATAGACTCTACTTCTTCTCTGAGAGAAGACAACAAGCTGGAAAGTCAGGAATCGAAACAAGGTATGTAGAAGAGAAAGCTGAAATTTTGTTTTGTTGATGTTGGGCAGTGACAAATTCCAGTTAACTGATAGCTCTCTTTTGAACAGTAGGTGCAATCACAGAGAAGCATCCTTTTAGAAATCAGCTGGTGTAGGCTTACAGCGTCTCCCTTGGGCCTAGTTCCAGAAAAGAAGACAGGAGCATTGAAGAACACGTTGTAGGAACTTTGGCTTCTTTATTCTGTGAGACTGGAGAGTTTTTTGTGGCTAGAAGCTAACTGCAGCTCTTCAAAGTTTGCTAGTTTAGCTTTTGGAACACGGCTGAAGCTCTTCCAAGACTCATTTGGCTCTTCATATCTAGTTTTTCACCTGAAAAGGATCTTCAATCATTTCAATTTTTTGGTATACAGGTGATTGCTAATACTGCTATTACGATTTGCTGAATTCTTCGAGAGTCAGTTTTACTTTCTCTTGAGATGAGAGAGAAAATTAAAATACACACACATCAACAGAAGAAAAAGAATAATTCCCCGCACCAAAATCAAAATAATATCCTCACAACACTACAAGTGAATAGATAATTGAGAAACAATTCACCACTTGTCCGTTCACCACAATTAGGACATAAATTCCCCAGAATGATTTCGCTCTTTTATCGAGTTCAGTCCCTGTTTTGCCCATTACTGTCTACAGTACTCCATTCTGACATCGGTAGAAATCCATTATAATATTTATTTGCCAAAAGACTGCTTATAATTTAATCTTTTTGTTCAATCTTGATATATGATACCTTGCTTTGTTTAATTGTGTCACTTGAGGTCTAAGTAAATGGTGCTTGGCACCCACCACTCTTGTTAACTGGCATATTGTACTTAAAGTCAGTGCCAGTGGAAGTACACTCTCAGACTTTTGAATCCCTGAGGACGAATGTTCTGTCTTGTATATTTTCTCTTTTTAAATGTAAAAATGTCATGGGTGGGATGTTCAGGTACTACAGTGATTGGCAGAATAGAAAATGCAAAAGCTAGTAAGGTAGTGGTACAGATTTGAGTATCTGCTGTATAAAAAAACCAGTTTTCTTAACTTGCGGCAGTATTTGTTTTATTCCAGTCATTAAACCAGCACCATATAACAACTGCCAGTATTATTTTGTGCTTACAGCAGTAGAATTGTAGGTGTTTTTGTCTCAGTCTATTTATTTTCATCTGGACTAGCTGTATGCAGTAACATCAGAAATATCTTTTCCAATTAAAGACTGTTGCAAATTCTTATAAGCTATATTTGTCTTCTGCAAAGATCTAACATTATTTGCTTCCCGCAACTCCTATTTCACATTTTGGAATGTTATCTAAAAGATATCTCTTGGAATAACTTTGTGAAACGTGTTTTTCTGAGGTGATTAGTGAGGAGAATTAAACAGAGAACACAAGAGTCAATAAAATCATCAAAACTTTTAGAAGCAGGCTGCTATGTCTTTGTGAGGAATGCCTTAAATATTGCTCGTTATACTGTATGGAGTGACCTTAGAACTGACAGATTTCCTGCAGATCTCTTCCACTTTTTTATTATCAAAGGGAATTGATGACTGTTGCAGATGATTGCTTCATTGTTGTTTTTTATGACTTAACCAAGCATGGTATCATGATGGCTTTGGGCTGTAACAGTGGCTTCGCTCAAGATTTTCGCCTTAAAGAGCTTTTGAGAGTATCAATATAAATTAAAAAATATAACTCTAATCATTCTGCTGAGCTGCAGCCTGTGATGCTATGGGAAAAAAAAGAGAGAATGAGAGAATAAGCAAAAGTGAATTAAAAAAAAATTAAAAATGGAATTAAGTGTGCTAAAATGAATTTTGCAACTGTGGCTGAAGGAAATAGTAAAAGTTATCAAAATGAAAAAGATAATGAGAAATGCTGGTCATGAACTTTATTACTGGGTAAAACTGCAAAAGAGGGAAGTAAAGCCCATTAGCTAATTAAACATATAGGCCAATGAGCTTGTATGAACACTGTATATACAGTTCCAAATTCTGAATGGAACCCAAGGTGGCTTTGCCCAGCTTCCTAGTCCATACTAATTCTGGGACAGAATTGCATTTTGAAAACTAAGTCTGCTTTAAAGATAATAAACAAGAATCAGTTTTACACTGCAGAGGCTTCCTTGTGAAATAAAACCTTATGACATTTTAATTAGGAAAATAGATCATGTATCTCCATGTGATGGAATAAATTTTCCTGGTACTGCTGCTTTGCTATACAGCATGTTCTTTTAAATTGGTATACAAATGCATTAACACTTGTCTACATTAGGTCAACTTTAAAAGTTGGAGGAGAAAAAGAGGAGGAATTAGTTGTCTTAAATTTGTAGATCTTTTTGCCACTCTTAAACTGCAGAGAAACACTTTAAGCAGAAGTAATTTTGTAAGTCGAAAGAAAAATGGTTCTGACTATGATTGTTACATTTGTATTACAGGCAAGGGAGAAGATAGTGATGTCCTCAGCATAAATGCAGATGCATATGATAGTGACATAGAAGGCCCATGCAATGAAGAAGATGGCCCAGATGTGCAAGAAAGCACTGTCAGAAGTGGAGCTGGTCAAATAGATGACCTTCAGAAGGACATTGAGAAAAGTGTGAATGAGATACTGGGATTGGCAGAGTCCAGCCCAAAGGAGCCCAAAGCAGCAACCTCAGCAGTTCCTCCATCAGATGATGTTCAACCATCCGCGCAACAGCTGGAGCTTCTGGAGCTCGAGATGAGGGCCAGAGCTATTAAGGCTCTGATGAAAGCTGGTGATGTAAAAAAACAACCCTAAGATTGTTTAGATTTAATTTTCACTATTTGTTTTGAAGGATATGATGTCTGTTCTCTTCAGTGCTGAAGTACATTTGGGTTGGGTATGACATTCCTCATTCAAACCCTGCTGTATATCCTGACCTGCCTCTTAAGCCATTGATAGGTGGTTTCATTGCCTTCGGCGTGCTGCTTTCATGACGTGCACAGAGTGGTTTGATGCCTCACTGAGATCGAGTCTCTGTGCTGGGTTATCCACTCAAAGAATAACACACTGTATAGACCTGTGGCAGGAGCCTGGTGCCTTCCAGAAAGGTTCGGAGAATCAAGTTCTTTGTACGCCCATGGTTAGAAATCAGCAGCTATTTTATTTATTAGGAACTTGTTAAACTACTTGAGAAACTTGATTTATATGTACTTAATTTAAAATACCATTTTGAAGAGGTCTTTTGTCATGTGACTGCCTTCAGCATTCTGTGATGAGAGTTGAGATTGCTTATTTCTCCTTGGGGCCCAGCTCATCATAACGTAGCTATTCTAGTTAAAATGAATGGAGATTCACCTAAAAGCACACTTAATATTTAGAAAGTTGAATTTCTAAAGGGAGGGATTTTTTTGTTTTCAAATAAACAGTTGAGCTATTGTTATTTTCAGTGTTATGAAAGTGCCTGAAAGTGACAAATACCAGAGTTTTTATATTGTTGGTCATTTAATTTTGACACTGTTTTCTGCTGTTTATCTTCTGTGTCATAACTGAAATAAAGAAAATAAGAGTTTTTTTCCTTGACTATGAAGCTTTTTTTGTTGAATATGTGGCATAATATGTAGGGCAACTCAGCAAATCAGACTGCTTAGAAGACCTCGAGTTTAACTGATGTAGTCATTTCCTGTCCCCTGTAAATAGGAAAATCCACCTTATTTCAGTATAATTTTTTTTTTTAATAGAAAAGCAAGTAATGAGAGAAAGACAGACAGTTGGCAAAACCTAGATATGCTGTCTTGTTCTTTGTAAAGTCATAGGCTAGTGGAACTATTTAGACTGTAAAAATAAGTTTTACTTCAATCCTTAGGGCACTGAATACCTCACTTTGCCTGCTCACCTTTCAAGTGAGTCTGAAAAAGCTCACCTGCAAGGATATTTACTTTGTAGTCCTGCTATGCAACCTTGTATATCTGGACCAATAGGAAATCTTGTTCCTTATTGTTTGCCTCTCTTCTTTCACGTCGAGGTTCGTTTGCCAGTTCTGCAATCAGCCATAGCACTGATGGGGTTTGGAAGCTACCAAGCAATATGAATAAACAAAAATCAGTCCTTAACATTGAGGAAAAATGTACAGTATGGTAATAGCTGATTGATAGGACACATGTTTCTAGACCAGTGTCTTTTCTTTTTTTACTGGTACTCCCAACACCTGTGGTTTTATCACCTGCAGAGGTGATTCCTTGGTGACTGCATACTTCTGTGTGTTTCCCATGTATTTCTGCCAGCCACTGAACAGCAAAGGGCTACCTCGTGCAGAAGCCGTGCTTCGGTAGGGCATATCTTAGAGTGTCTTAGGCAAGCTGAATGTAAATCAGGTTTAATTAGAAATATATTTCTTACCCCACCGGCAGAACTGGTACAGTCAAATATACAAAGTCTATTCACTGGTGTTGCAGAACAATACATCTGCAATTGTTTGGCAGCAAAGAAATGCTGCTAGAAGTAATGATAAACTAGAACATAGTTCTCTTCTGCTACCTACTTGCTAGAGGTATATGGCTTTTTTTTTTTCTGAACTGAGCTTGATTTTCCTATTGGTTTTCCAGGTCACCTTATAAAAGATCATTTTGTAGTGTGTTGAATGGTCAAAGGGTGTTATTTCAAGTCTATATCAAGAAGTTGCATATGCTAACTTTAATGTGTAGTGTGACAAAGATGAAACAGGTTACTATGGTTGTGACAGAGAAGATTTGTAATTACAGCCCAGTTTCATTTGAAATTTAAAAGAAGAGAAGGATTCCAAGAAAATTAAATTAAAAGAGAGACTTCATGTGATTGATTACACAAGTGCAGCTTATTTTTTAAGATATTGTAGAGTTGCTGCTTAGGTTAAAAACAGTTCATCTAAATTGTGTGGGTTCCTGCATTGATTCATATCACTACACACTTTAAAAAAATCCAGTGTATTTAAAATAGTCATTATACAACTGTTTTGTTGTTCACTTTTAAATATCTCTTTGATTTTTTTCCTTGAAAAATAAGTTTAATATTTCACTTGGAGAAAGAGGCAATTTGTATGTAAAATGCAGTAAAATGAATTATTTATGAAATCTTAAAATAATTTTACTGGTTTCTGATCAACCACTTTGTTGTGAGAAAGTATTATACACTCGGTGTTGGTCAGCGTGAGGAAAAAGATACTGATTACATTCTGCACTGCAACAGAAATATTTTCTAATTTCCTTACAGATGAAGAACAATGCTTTTTTGAGGAGGAGAGTTGATTGTGTTTGTATTGGGTAAATAAAAAAGTGTGACTCCCCAGAGAGCCAAAAGTATCTATTATTTCTTTTAGAGGCTTTGATGTTATTTTTATGGTGATTTCATAGAGAATAATAATTAGACTTCAAATGCCACCTTTGAAAGACAAATCACAGGCATTTCCTCAGAGAATTAGTTTTGTTTGTAACACCCTTTTCATTACAGTATTTGTTCTCAGAAAAATATTTTGCTTAAGAGATGTAGTGCATTGTGTAACTTTTTTTTTTTAAACTATAAAATATTTTCTTTGCTGTTTAAAATTATTGTAATTATTAATCACTGACTTCAGGTTGCTTCTGAATAGATACAAAGGTAGCATGTAAGGAATCAAATAATCTGTGCAGGTGATTTAAGATGATGCTGTCCTAACTGGCTACTGGTGAAATGCCGTATTAAACCTGAGCAGCACGCCACTGCATTGTGAATCTCTCCAAGCAAAGCAGCTGGACAGCCCTCTCCTGCAGTGTTGTCTGTATTTGAGGGAGCAGGGTTTCACAAACAGCAGCCACCGCGGGGGAACCCTGTAATGGGACAAAACATCTCTTCACCAGCAGATTTTTTACACAGTCAGAGCTTTAAAGACCATAAATGGTTGCTTCATTATTACTATTATTTTTAAAATATTAGTCTACGAAAGTGCTTATCTTGACTAAAGTTACTTCATTTTCATTTGAAGATAAAGCGTGTCAAGAGCTTGCTAAAACAACAGCAACTGAAAAAGATTTTGTGCACATAAATGCGTAATAAGTTGTGGTATGGCATTTTACATGCCCATTTCAAAATTCTAAGCACTGATTTAGCTTTATGAGATCACCAACGTTGGTAAATGTGCCCTTTTCACAGAAGTAATTGAAGATTAATTGTGAAACAGGTCCTTTAGTCAGGAAAGGAGATAAGGTGATTAACTGATGCAGAAACATAAAGAACAGCATAACTTCAGGAGCATAGACACAAAATTAAAAACTGATTATGAAGTCCTGCAGTTTAGTCCCAGTAATATACACCTTCATGTTTATTGCGAAGTCAATCTGCAATATATGGAGAGAGAAAAATGTTTATTCAGTTTATTTATGGCCAAATCCAAATGTTAAAATACTGGAATTATTTTTTTTTTGTAAAGTCTCATGTTTCATGGGTCTTTCTTGGCATCAGTATTAACATATGTAAACAGAATATATAGAAGGTGAAGAAAAAATCTGAAGTTTGTAAAAAGACTTAGCCACATGCTGATTAATCAAACTGACTCTAGTCAGAGTATCGGTGTAAATATTGCGTTGTTATTAGGTTAAGAGAACAAGGAAACATCTCTGTTTAAAAAAAAAAAATAAAAAAAGCATAATCATTGAGTGCATCATTACTTTCTTAAGCACGTGGGAAAATGGCATCTGTTTTCATGGGATCTGTCTTGATTATTGTCAGACGCAAAACTGAATCTTTGCGTTTTGTATCTGTGGTTCTGCAAAGTTGTTCTAGATGAGTATTGTACACTGACTTGTCGAATGAATACATGATCTTCCAGTCAATCTTATTTTCCTTACAAAATCTCTGCTTTACTTGCCTGGAATACTGTGTGCAGTTCTGTGTTGTCTGTATTGAAGCTGGGAGTGGAAGAAATGCAGACAAAGACTTCTGAGGTCACCAGAGGAACAGAGGACATGACACATAACTAGGAAAGCTTGTCTAGTCTAAACATGTTGAAACTTGCCTGTAAAGGCAGGCAGAAATGGAGTACTGGGAAAGACATTAAGCTGAATAGGAATACTGGTGAGGAACTATGAACACATTTTGGTTAGATTACTTGTTCCCACACTGCCTCCTTGTCTCTTCCCTCCTATACCACTCTTGTACAGTTAAAGTTGATGTGGGTATGTAAAGGACCACATCAGAAAACTTTTTTTGAGCAGGAAATCCTGTCCATTTGCTCCTCCCCACCTGGATCAGCATCCTGATCGAATTTGCTGTGCTGATACAATAGAATGAGAAGTTAAAATCCAACTACTGAAAATGGTGCTGGATTATCTCAGACAAGTGATATCCCAGGTTCTTGCAGCCCTTATAGTGTTAAGGTCCATGATTTAATTCTGTCTTGAAGTGATGCAGATCTTCACTCAAAAATGGTTAGCTGAACTGCTCAAAATTTAAAGTATTCTAGCTATTAAATTTTCCAGTCTACATACTTCTGGTTCCTGGTGTGTTTTTTTTTAAGCAAAGTCACTGTAATGGTTACCATGTATAATGTAGTTAAAGCTGGTGTGTCATAGTTGTATGGAAATTAATCTTTTGAGTTGCATCCACACTAGGGGGCTGTGTTGCTTTAACAATGTCAGTTTCAAAGCACTGTATACTAAGAGCAGAACCCAAACTGTATAAACACATTGTAAGCACTGCTTTTCTCTACGTAAAAATGGGGGTGGGAGCAGAATAGTAACGGGGAATGACTTGTGGTTTAAACAAATATAATGTAGGAGCAAGGAAATTTTGTTGTGTTTTGTGTAGTTAGGTGAAATCTTGAAGTTTAAGGGTGAAGCAATGCTCATAGTCTTGAGATGAGTAAAAAGGGTGAGACCACCACCCTCGTTACTTCAGTCCTAATGTGGCGCTTTGACCTAGGATGCCTAACCCAATCTGCTGGAAGTGGGGACAGGTAAGTTGCTCTTCATCAAGATTTACCAACCGTAGCACTTTTTCCTCCATAAAGGGGAATTTCTATACCCTGCAAATCCTAGTGCCCCTGCTTTAGTGTCCTGTGTCTTTGGCTGCACCAGTTCCTGTATCATCACAGGTTGTAGTATTGCTTTGTTACAAATATAATCACTCCTTAAACTGTCTTTTTAGATAGTTTTAGCCTGGTATATATCCCAAGCAAAATTAACATTAGTTGTTTGATATTTTCTCCCACTTGCATTCCAGGCCTCATCAGGACATGGAGATACACTGAAACTCAGTGGTTGCGGTATTGGTACATAAGCTGAAGGGACCTCCTGCCATTGTAAAGGCAGGTAATGTCTTTTCTATCTTCAGTTTCTGCTAACCCTTTTAAATACTCCGTGGATCAAAGCAACCGTATTAATGGATTATCTTATTGTTTAACTGTGTAAAAAAGGGTATTTTTAATAAATAAGTTTCTTATGGAATTTATCTTTGTACTAAACTGCCATAGAGCTATTAATATTGTTTCCAGGAAATTAAAATAGGTACCATCTACCATAATCAAAGTTCCCTTTAAATTCCTGAGCCTGTTCTTTCATATTGTATGGGCATCTCTGAAGAGCTAGAACCTACTAATAGAAACAGTTGGGTACCAGGTGGAATTTAGGCCATTCAAATATGTCTCTTCTTGCCAAATATTGGTGTCAGGTCACATAATACTAGAGCTTTGTCTGTTGTTTCAATAGCTAATCTGCATATTCTTTCAAAAAATACAACATTTGTATCTGCTTTGCAGGAGAGCACCTTGCAACAATTTCTGTGCTTGCATTCTTTTAAGAGTAGGCCTTTATACGTATCTTGGCGTGATGATATTTATCAACAGTAAATTACACATTTGGTGAAATAAACTGATACAGGAATTGGTAGATCATGGTTTTACTAAATCTACAGTTGGTAAATCTTGGTTTTGTAGCAAGAATAACGAAGCTCTGCAGGCACCTGTCTGTTTGCAAGGTAGGGTCATTCCAGTTTGGTCAGTCCTGTTCCTTGCACTAATGCTATGCTGGGATGTTTTAATAAAAACATTGGCTGTTTGAGAACTGAGAAATTATGTTTACTAAGTTTTTTTTTATTACCTTATGAGAAGTTTTGCATGTCAAAAATGTGAATGTCTGAAATGCTTTTTAGTGGACCACTTTTTGCAAGTACCACTGCCACAGCCCTAAATTAGCACTGAAATTTGTATCGGGAAGGTAAGCCAGAAACAACATGGGGACAACAGGAAGGCACTGAGCCCCTAATTACAACTACACTTGCTGCAGGAAAAGATAATATTGCTAGTACCATTCTCTAAATATCGACAGGCCAAAGGGAGTGAACTTAACTGAAGTGAGAGCTGTGATCAGTGAAGAATGGCAGCTCCTAATGCTGTTGGGGTATAATGCATGGTTATTACTGAAAACTGGAATCAGGGTCAGGAATCAGTATTTGACATGGTTGATGAGGAGGGCCACGAAGATGATCAGAGGGCTGGAGCACCTCTCCTATGAGGACGGGCTGAGAGAGTTGGGGCTGTTCAGCCTGGGGAAGAGGAGGCTCCAGGGAGACCTTTCAGGAGCCTTCCAGTACCTCAAGGGGCCCTACAGGAAAAATGGGGAAAAACTCTTCAGTAGGGCCTGTTGTGACAGGACAAGGGACAATGGTTTTAAAATACAGGGAGGTAGATTCAAATTAGATAGTAGGAAAAGATTTTTTTACAGTGAGGGTGGTAAAACACTGGAACAGGTTGCTCAGAGAGATGGTTGATGCCCCATTCAAGGCCAGGCTGGATGGGGCTCTGAGCAACCTGATCTGGTTGGAGATGTCCTTGCTCCTTGCAGAGGGGGTGGACTAGATGACCTTTGAAGGTCCCTTCCAACCCAAACTCTTCTATGATTCTATGATGTGTAAACCTAGTTAGAATTGCAATTCAGACCCTCTCTTTAATGTTGGAACAGAATCTTGAGTAGAGTAATCTTAATTTATTGTTACTTTAGTGATGATACATATTAAACAAATCTACAAATGCCAAATTTTCTACTCACCAGTAGATTTTATATTTCTATTTATTTTATTTTATGTTTTATATTTATATTTGAGGAAGACTTTCCATACTTATTGTATTGTTACACAAAGAACAATGAATCCTCTCATGAGGAACAAAAATTCTGTTATCTACTCTCATCATGTCTTAAACAAAGGACATGGATGCAAGAGGAAAGGTAGCACTGAAATATACGTGAGATTTTTTTGTACATCTGTGATTATATTGTAAGGCGACTTTTACATTTTCTACTAACGTTATAAATGGGCATACATGCCCATATGTCAAACTTAGGAGTATTCATTCTTTATTCCTTTGTAAGCAAAAGGGAGAAAATGTTTGCTGTCTGCAGCTCCCTGTATTTTTATTGATAAAATGCTGTAATCAACACTTTGTCTCACTACTTAATTTCATTTTTTTTTTATGTGCATCTCAGTAGGGAACTCTAAACTGTACTTTTATAATGTCTTCTCTCTCTGCTAACTTTTATCTCTAGCTACTGAAGAAGATTAATAATCCCCATACCTTAGCTGCAGAAGTTTAATAAACAAAGCTTAATTAAAACAAGAGAAGCACAATAAACCCAACGGGTTCTGCTTTAGCACTGCAGATTGTAATTTTTCTTGTTTGTTGTGTGTTTTTAAAAATCAGCGTTGGGGGAGGGATAGAAGAGAACTTCAGGTTTTTATATTTAATTGAACTAACAACATGTGCTGACAAGTAATAAATAACAGCGACACAGAGTGACTAAATAAATTGGTTTCCTCAAGCAATGATTCATTTGCTGTCTTTCATTGCCATCAGGTTAAGAGACAGCTTCTTTTTGTCAGCCTACAGGAGAAATATTTGCTAGTGCAACAACCTCCTTTCCATTCCAGCCAGAGCAGCCTTTTAAATGCATTGAACTAATATAAATAAAAATACAGCAATTAAATGAAACTTGGGCTGCTCATTGACTTAAAAAAAAAACCCTGCAGAACTGGTTATCAAGAAAGGCATCTTGCAATGATTCGGTGCACTTTGCGGAAAGGAAACACTGCTGATAGACAAAGTTCTTGTACTTTCGGAGATAAAGAATTGAAAGTATTGAAACAGGGATAAAGTCCCTGATCTTAGTAGGCTTCTGCTAAGCATTCATCATTCAAGAACCAGATAAATACAGACTAGATTCTTGCAAAAATCCTTTATTGTCAGACTTATACCCGCTTATGAAACAGATTGATCAGTTCTTGATCAGTTTCACCATTTGGAATGTTTTCTACTAGCTTAATGTATCATGTGGTTTTACTAACCTTACATGGGGTCATTGCTACAGAGACTGGAAAACAAGAAACTAAACAGAAAAACTAAAAATCAGCTTTTGTGACCTTCCCCTTGCACAGTCCAACACCAGGGTGATAGGGTAGGCTTGGAGGGATACAACCAGAGTGAAATTTATGGGACTACTGTAACTTTCACATAGAACTCAGGCTAAAGATGTTGTCACTGCAGTCTTTCTACTAATACTCTGCTCATTTCTTTAACAAGATTCCTTTTGGGATATTTGATCTGAAAAGCCTAGCTAGTGCTAATGATAATAAAATTACCTTTCTAGTCCTGATGCCTTTCCCAGAGGGACTGGGGTTGGCAGGAGGAAGGGTCTGTCAGGACTCCTGTGCACGTGGAGCCGGAGCACTGTGCAGCCCAGTTCCGGGCAGGAAAATCCCCAGCAGCGATGCCGATCGGGCCAGGGGCAGTTCTGGGGAGAAGGTGGGCTGGTGGGCAGCAAGGTGAGCACGGTTAGAGAGGCTGAAAATAGGAGAAAGCTTTTTCCCCACAAGGACAGCTGGACAGGGCCAGGCCCAGGGAGGTGGTGCTGTCCCATCCTTGGAGAGTTTCCAGCCCACACAAGATAAAGCCCTGAGCAACCTGGTCTGACCCCATGGCTGAGCCTGCGCTGGGCAGGGAGTTGGAATGGAGACCTCCAAACATTCCTGCTGGCCTAAAATATTTGATGGTGATCCAATGTTGTCAACTCAGGGAGGTTATCAGAATGCTGGAGAAGATTCCTGGAAGATCTAATTAAGCAGAAATTAAGTAACTAGAAAAGGTGCAGTACAAAGGAAGATTTTAAGGATCTCTTCATTAGAAGCAGGTTAGTGGATGCATTGATCACTGTCCTTAAGTATTACTTAGGAAGCACAAACCTGATAACAGAAGGCACTTCAGTCTGCCAGGAAAAGGTACAACAGGATCCAATGACGGAGACTAAGAAAATCTCAGCAAGAAAAAACATGTACTTTTTAAAAATTAACATAATTAAGTGTTTAATTTGTTGGAATCCTCTAGTCTCAATAGAATGTAAGCGTGCTCAGTTATAGTCAGCATTTGGGCCTTGTACTCTGGGAGCCTCGAGCATTGAATAACATTTCTTTTTCAAAAAGGATCAACACAGGACAGAGTTTTTTCTGACCAAAAAAATGAAAGATGCATATCAACCGTTGACTGAGAAGATGCAAAAATAAAGTGTAGGAAGAGAGCCTACCGATGGAAAGAACCCCTGCTGTGCAGGGCAGAACCATGCTTTACAGTTCCATGACAACTGGATGGAAAGGTTAATCAGAAGCTTAGATAAGTGACAGAGACCGGTAACAGCCTGTACCTGGTTAATCTTTATTTCTAAGTAATAAAAACACAACAGAAGAGAGCAATAATCAGGTGGAAATGCAGTAACAATACTTGTAGAAATCGCGTAATTAATGAGGAATTTCAACACAGCTACAGTCAGCACCTGTCCTAATACTGTAGTGGCATTAAGAGTATATTACAAACAGTGAGGTTTTGGTGTGATCAGGAATGGACTTCCTGATCAAATCAGATTCCCTCTTTTAAAAGACATAGAAAATAACTAGAAAACATTTCTCTTTGTATTATAGCCTATGCTGGATATTGCTTTATTTACATTAGGAGGTGCTAGGATGGTCAGTGGAGAAGAGACATCTGACAAGGGGAACTCTAGAACTGATCAAAAAATACTAAATCCTAGAAGGCATGGTTTCTATTGCAAAAATGTTTGCAGGTGCCCTCTAGGCATTGAAAATGCCTTTCATAACACTTAAGCCAACAATTGGCAAGATTCATTTTACCTAAAATGTCTAGTACACTGTAATTCCCTCCTTTTCGTTAATGTTTCCGATTTCCTAAGTGCTGCATGGATACCTAGTGGGCCAGAGGCTGAGCTGTTGTGGACACCATGCATTACCACGTCAGTCACGTACCATATCATGCAGAGGAAGGTTCCTCACAGAGTCAAGCAACAAGGAGTCTGCCATATGGGCAACTCTTGAACTGCCACCCTCTCCTCTATAAGCATGTTCTCCCAGCTGCCCCAATCATCTTTGATGGAAAATGATCTTGTTTTTACTACTCAGGCACCTCCTCCTGCAGCGCATTCTGAATTGCAGCTGTCCTGGATGTGGGATCCCAGCATTTTTTTATCAGCTTTTTGATCTTACTTTTGCATGCCCACGTATCAACCAGATTTATGGTGGAAAAAACTCACTCCACCTAATTTCAGCCTCTTCATTTAGAGTGAATGAGAATCTTAATGAACTGCCCTGTGGAGCAGGGCAATCCTATGACCTCCTTTACTGAGGTGGGCAACTGCGGCATAGCGATTTGAAGTTCAGTTCACAAAGCTACTTGGGCATTGTCATGCTGACTATTAGAATGACTGCCTTTTTTAGCTGCTGCTCTGAGTTAGGCTTAAACTTTCCATCTTGCTCTTTATTTTCCCAGCAAAATAGTCAGCAGGCATCCTCTTCACTGTTCCTTGTGTGATCTTTCGCTCTGCTCTCGATCTAGAGTTTGGAAGTTGTAGAGGTACCTCTTTCATATCTATGGGAGAAAACTGACACTCTCTGGTGGGCAGACTCTGATAATCTGTAAAACTTCTTGGTTCAGTACAGAAATTCTTGTCCTGCAGACTTACCTCCAAGGCTAGAGCTGTTGTGCAGTTACAGTAAATACTAATGAGGTTTCTATAAAGACAGAACTTGTGCACCTGCACAGGGTGGTTGTCTCAGCACTCATGTTCAAATTAGTTTTTCTTTTTTTTTTTTTTTACTTTTCCTGTACCTGTTTATCATCCCTCCTTGCTCCTGTCTGTCTGGTTTTAGGCTGTGTCTCAGTCTCCCTGGGAAGATTTCTGCTCACAGTGTTTTGCTCTCTCGGGCTGCCCTATATGCCTTCCCAGATAACTAGAAATTTCTCGTTTGTCTTCAAAAGTACAGTCAGTTCTTGGGGTAATCCTGAGGCTTATATGGAGGAAAACAGCCACAAATAACATCCGTACCTGCCAGACACTTTTCCTGACCCTGTCCCTTTCATATCCTTTCTCTCCTTCTCTGCTTGTGAAGCACAGCCTGGTTTTAATGAGCCCAATCTTTCCCTCTGTTAATGAGAACAGAAAGGATTTGTGTTGTTCACAGGCAACAAGTGTTTTACTGGCAGCAACTAGAGGTTGTTAACATACTTTTTGGTCTGTGGGGAGAAAAAGTACTGAACAGGTGCTTTATATATACTACAAAAAGAAATAAGGATATATTATTTTATAAAGAGAATTGGTTGGCTTTGTGACCCAGGTTATTAAATCCAATGAAGTTGGTAATATGATTTCTTTGTGTTTTGATAGAATGTTCTTAAAATGAAACTGACAAAATCTAATATGCATTTACATTTGGAAGAATATACTTTCATAAGTATATAGAGCTTTTCTCAAAATCAAGTATGGAAAGTTTTCCTGCAGTAGATAGCTCACTTGATGGTGTTCAAAACATGTTTCACTACCCAGATGGCACAAAGTTCCAAGCTAAGAGAAGAGCTGAACATGAAGTGCGTAAGTAATGAATAACATTAAAAATCTCTTTATTATTGAAGGGTTTACATTACTACTAGTAAAGAGTGGAAAAGTGAGGGACAGTGTTTGCGGCAGCTCAGTATCCTTCTTTTTGAAGAACTGCATGCTCCAAATTAGAGGTTTTGTATTATGCCACCCCACTGTAGCATGTTTTCTTACTCCACCTAAGATCAAATATTTCCGAATGACTAGCCTATCACTCTCCATCCTGTTTGTATAACATGCATTTATAGATTATCAAATGAAAATAAAAGAATTGCCTGAACAGTGTTCTGCCTGTTTATACTGTATGATGCCCTGACTCTATATTTCCTTTTCATTTCACGTATTTTTGTTATTGAAAATATTTATGTTGCTGATACTGCTAATGAATGCACTGCTGTCATATCTGGATACAATTTACAGGAGCCATATGCAAAGAATGAAGATCAGCTCTCTAAGTATTTTATTAGACTGCTTAAATTTGTATGCTAGCGATTCTGCAAAATTTTATTGAGGGGTGATTTCTTTTGTTAGGTTTTAGGCCTGCTGTTATTGCAGAGCTGCAAGCTTTTCTGGCTCAGAAATGCAGCAAAACTGTTGGCGTGTGAAAGTTTTACCATGTGTAATAGGCTGTTCCCACATGAATAAAGAGAAGTAAAAGCACCCTGCTACTATTTTCTATGTGGGCATATATACACAGTATGTATGTACGCATGTTCACAAACATGAAGCCTCTCTTTCCTTTATTACCAGCAGATGGAGGTAAGAAGGCCATCCATGGGAAAGGAATAACTCAAAAACAATAGGGGAGACTGGATGGATGAAGTTTCTGCACAGAAATTTTCAGAAGAAAAATCACAGAAAAATCATGGCAAGTATTGATGAAATCAGTGGCTGTCAACATTTTCCTCGATTAAACATTTTCATTCCATGAAAAACCACTGTCAGTGTACATGAAGGCTGCATGGACTCATTCAGTGAGTGTTCCCGAACTAAAGGCTTTTTAGGAAATAGAGTCCTTTGCTGAATCCCTGTCTTTTGGTCAGGGAGTGGGTGGACATTGTAGATTCTATGCCAAACTTTATTTTTTCCTTTCTCCTTAATATGAGTCTCTCTGTAGCTGTAGTAGTGGGGTGAGAGGGAAGAATAGACGAAGGATTACAAGAGACTTGGTGGACATTTTAATTTCTCCATTTGTAAGCAGAAAAATTCCAAAGACAGGAATGAAGTTTGCATATGTATTTTTGATGGGAGGACATGGGCAAAGCAGGATGTATTTCTTTAGTAATTTTATGCCACACAAATTCATACCTAACTTTTAAAGAGCTAATGAAAGATTAAATCTGTGCTGAAGCCTTTCTGAGAAGATTAACTTCTCCTCTGGAGTACAGACCTAGGTTAGCACAGTCCTGCAGCAGAGCTCCAGGTAGCCTGTCCCTGGGCACAGCGGTGGCTGAGGCCCTTCTGCTGCTCTAAAGCATCTGCTTACCTGAAAAGCCAGGCTCAGCACATTACAGCAGGTGTGTTAAACTGGTTGGCGATGTAAGAGGGTCTTTAGGTATATGAGATTTTCCCTTTAGACAGGGTTGCATTTAACCCAGATGCTGCTCACTGTGCAGCCTTACTGAACAATTGCGTCTGTGTAACTGAGGGGCGGCACAGGGGGAAGAAAAAGACCCAACATCTAGAGCAGGAACTCCATAAACTGATAAAGGACCAAAGCCAATGGCAATGTGTCCTAACATCTGCAAAGCACTGTTAATACTCAGGTACCTCATGGAGCATGTACCTGCATCTGTCTTACCCAGTAACAGCTTTCAATGGAGAAATTATTAGTCTATTTCTTGCACATATCATTTCCATAACATACCAAGTTGCTAAATTATGGATGAAGTTCCTGAAGTAATTCCTTGCTAGGGCAACCTAAGTGATAAAAGCCACAAAGTCACTTTCGTGAAACCTCTGAGGTCACTGGAGTGTTTGGAAAATGATACTCCTGGCCATCCATTAACCAGGTCAAGTCTTGTTAAAATTTGCACAGCAGTCTGAAGGTGTCTCTTGAAGGAACTGATGGAGCTTTCTTGTTAACCAAAAAATGACAGCAGTGGAAACAGAAGTAACAACAGGAAGATAAAAATGGGGAGAAGAGCAGGCAGGTGGCTGGGACCCAAAGATGTTGAACTGTGTACTGAGGTAATTATAACCATGCTGGCCCACCCGACTGCAGGGATGGAGAGCATTCGTCCCTGGCAGCAGTGGATGGCCAGCACAGGCCAGCTGCGAGCGCAGGCTGCGCGTTAGGCAGCTCTGAGTCACTCCTGGTGTGGTCAGCAGAACACAGTATTTAGGCAATTCACAGTGTGTAGCTGGAAACCCTGTACACTCCTTGACTGGGAACCCACCTGGGCCTTGTAATGCTATGCTTTAGAGGCTTTGTTGTACCCTTGCAGGATGCACTGAACAACTTTGCAGGCTGTATTTGTAGTGATGCTCCTTAAGCAATAACAATCAAAACAAAGTTGTATGTTTAGCAGAAGTATTACAGGAATTAGCATATAAACAAACACAGGAGAAAGGCAAGAACTGTACAAGCTGTTTTGTTTCTGATATTGTTTTCTCAAATTAATTGACTTCAAACTCCAATCTTGGGCTTGTGTCTGACTCTGAGTCCCTTCATCAGGCCTGATCCTGATCCCTACCCACAGCCCGATGTCCAAGCCTCGCATCTCCTGTTACTGTCCCCAGGGAGGTGCCTAATTCCCAGGACGAGGGCTGCCCTGCCTCTTCCCCAGCTGCCCTGCTCTCTGATGGGGTGGTTGGATGGTCCTGGCTACCAGGTCCTGACCTGCCAGCTCCAGGGGAGCCCCCAGTGCTTCCATCTCCAGAAGATTCTGGCCCCCATGGCACCTGGGCAAAGGTGATTTTTTAATTTTTGCCTTATTTTCTTTTACTTTATTTTCCTTCTTCAAAGACTTCTGGCTGGACTGTATGATCATGTGGCATTTATTCATGACCAGGCTTAAGAAGTATATTGGCTCTAGGGGAAAGCTAATAATTATGTATTAACACAAATAAGAATCAACAGACTATTCTGTGCTCATCTCAGTCATTTGAGTAACGTCCAACTTCCTCTTCCCATCTCCTTTTACACCAAGAGAAATAATTGCTGAGAGCAGAATCTGAAACCCACAGAAGTTGAATGTCTTCTTCCCACCAGTAAGTCTGATATCAATCCACCCATGATGAGATTACCCAAGGTGGTTTCTCAGGTCTTTGTGGTGGCACATTTGAAGCCTGGGAAAGCCTGTGCATTGCCCCACAGAAATACAGCATATAAGGGGCTTTTTACTAAATGGGTCTCCTGCAAAAATGGCTTTATTCCATTATTTTTACCAATCTGTCTTTCTAATTTCTTGAAGATACTTGACTTTATTCTACTTTACCTACTGTTTGCAGCTCCTCTACATTTAGTATATTTTGCAGCTTTCAGAAACGTAATAGAAAAATAATATTTGTTGCCTTTAAAAAACTATACATGGGAGGCTTTAAATGAAACCAAGACTAATACAGTTGCTTTTCCGTAAATATCCATGTGCCTGTGAAAATTTACGCCATGATCTTTCATTTTTGACTGTACCATTCAGTCTCCATAAAAGTTTATCTTTTATCCAAACAAATTTTACTGAGTTTCGAGGTAAGTTCTCATAAAAATGCTGAAAGCTGTACCATCATCCAAATAGAGTTCATCTAGGTCCATGTTCCCTTTATCTCCTAATCTTAGAAGTTGAATAACAAGAAAAACAGTTCAGTTTAATCACATTTGATCTTTAAATTCTCTGTCTGGTGCTAGAACCAAGGGGACACAGATACGAACCTCTGTGCCAGTGCTTCTGCAAGAATCTGCTAGAAGTTTTCCCTTTGTCTGGTGGACTTATCCGGTTCCAGGGCGGACCCACAGCTGGCCAGGGCCAAGCCAGTTGGTGATGGAATGTTAAGTGATAATGCCTCTGTGATAATGTATTTAAGAAGGGGAAAAATAAAAAGAAGAAGAAGAAGTGAAGAAGCTGAAGCACAGGGTAGAGATGGGGAGGTGCGAGCCCTGTGGGCCTTGCGGCCCTCACCCTCTGGCCTCCTGCTGGGCGGCCGTCTGGGCCTGACTCTGCCTGGCCCAGCTGCAAGAAGTGGAGAGGAGATGAGATGTGAAGAGATCCTGAGAGGCATCTGCCTGAGCCGGTTGTGAAGAATTTATTGTGAGAGGAACGGCTGCAGGCGCCAAGGTCAGTGAAGAAGGAGGGGGAGCAGTGATGCTGCTCCCGGAAGAGATTCCCCTGCAGCCCGTGGTGCAGCCCATGGTGAGGCCGGCTGTGCCCCTGCAGCCCATGGAGGCCCACGGAGGGGCAGAGATCCACCTGCAGCCTGGGGAGGACCCCACGCCGGGGCAGGCGGAGGCCTGAAGGAGGCTGTGGCCCGTGGAGGGCCCACTGGGGCAGCTGTTCTAGAGGGACTGCACCCCGTGGAAAAGGACCCCGCACTGGAGCAGTTCGTGAAGGACTGTACCCATGGGTGGGACCCCACACTGCAGCAGGGGAGGAATGTGAGGAGTTGTTCCCCTGAGGAGGAAGGAGTGGCGTAAAGTGATGTGTGATGTACTGACGATAATCCCAATTCCCTATTCCCTTCCCTGTGCCGCTCAGTGTGGGGAAGGAGGTAGAGATAATTGAAATGAAATTAAGCCTGGGAAGAGGCAGGGGTTGGGGGAAACTGTTTTTGTTCTTGTTCTCATTATCCTGCTTTGGCTTTTTGAAACAACAATAAATAAATAGTTTTCCCCAAATTGAGTCTGATTTGCCCATAATGGTGACTTTAATGACCTCTCCCTGTTCTTATCTCAAACCTCACGCTTGTTATATTATCTCTCCCCTCTTCCCTCAGAGGGCGGGAGGAGTGAGTGAGCGACTGAGTAGCTTGGTCCCAAGCAGGGTTAAACTATGAGAGTGACGTTCTTTAAAATGTTTTAAAATATGTTTTTTTAAACATGAAGGTTTTTTTTTAATTTGCTTTCTGCTCTTTTGACCTTGGGTGATGTCTTCAATCTTTTCTCCACAGACGGGAAGACACAAAACTTAGTTTTGAAATATGAACACAAAACTAGAATTTCCCCGTGACACATGGCTCCAGGAACAGAGGCTTTATGAACAACACATTTTGTGGTATTTGTTATAAAATCACACATATTCCACAAGCTTGGCAATAGATTCCCTTGCTGCCCAGACTTGAGTATCCATGTCATTAGGCTGTTACCTTATGAGGAAAATCATCTGAGCAGACAAAATCAGTGAAGTTGGTTTGTCCATCTGGCTCTTACCACTACTTTGAGGCAATGTCTATCTTTTTTTTCCTTCTCACAATTTTCTTTGTTTCTGTTTGCTGGAGGTGCTTTTTACAGAGAGGAGAGCATTTCTGCTACTTTTACCTCTGGATTAATTCGACTGCCTGTGCACTTGTACAAAAGACACCCCTGAGAGCTTGACACTGTACTCTGTGGTCCGAGGACAATAACTTTCTTCAGTTCAGATTTCAAGCCACCTTTACTCTTAATTCTTTCAGTTTATGCTAATCCTTTATTCTGTTTTGTTGCCCTTATGCTTTCCCCTGCAATCTTAAATGGACCTTCAAGAGTTGTGGCTCTTTCTCCAGTGTTTTGGGTTTTTATTTGCTTGCTTTAATTCTTGAGCTTCTGAGTCTCTGCACAGTTCATCCATGGTTCTTGTGCTGACTGCTCCTTCAGCTTCTAATTTTTTTTTTCTTGTTACATTCTTCTTTTTCAGAGAAGTTGGTGTCTGCTCTGTTTTAATTATAGAAATTTCCCCCACCTGCCTTCTGCATGCCTTGCTCCCATCTATCTCATGCCAGTGTCTACATAAGGTTATCTTGCTTTGCTTCGAGTTATTGTCCACTTGACCAACACCATCTCCCTCTAGACTCCAAGTCATGCTCTTGAAAATCATTTCTGTATATGGAGGTGTGGTGGGGTTGGTTTGTGCTGTAGCCTGTTGTGGGGACTTGACATCCCTGGTGTCCTTATGACTGTTGTAAGCAGAACTGACGGAGGCAGGAATGGGAAGGCATCAGCTATTTTATGCAAAAACAACTTGTTTGTTGAGCATTTACCTGCATCTGTCAAGTCAGGGCTGTTGGAGGGTAAGCAGAATCACAAAAGGTTATGCTATAACAGCCAAATGAGAAATAACATCTAGAGATGACTGCATCCAGAATCCTATGCCCAGTCCTGGGTTCCCCAGTAAAAGAGAGGCATGGACATACTGGGGCAAGTCCAGAGCAGATCCACAAAGATGATAAAAGAGTTGGAGCATCTCTCCTATGAGGACAGGTTGAGAGAGCTGGGACTGTTCAGCCTGGAGAAGAGAAGGCTTGGGGGTGTATCCATGTATATAAATACCTCATTGGGGAAATAAAGAAGATAGTCCTAGACTCTCCTCAGAGGTGCCCAGTGACAGCACAAGAGGCAATGAACACAAAGTGAAGGACAAGAAGATCCATTAAATATAAGAAAACACTTTTTTAATGTGTGGCTTTTTGAGCACAGGAACAGGTTTCCCAGAGAAGCTGTGGAGTGTCTATCCCTGGAGATGTCCAAAACACAGCTGCACACTGTCTTGAGCAACCTGCTCTAGCTCAGTAAGGCAGTGGGGCCAGGTGATCTCCAGAAGAGCCTTCAGTTTCAGCCTTTATGTGATTTAGTAATGTTTCTAAGCATCCTCACAGTGGGATTTACAATTTTCTCAATTTATCATAACGAAATCATTAAGGAATTTTGTTTGCAAGTGAAAGGCAGTTCTCAGATTAACTTTATTGTATCTGCATATTGAGCTCAGGTGAAGTCCCTTTTGCCCTGCTACCCTGATCTGCTCTTCAGATATGCTGTGATTCCTGCACATTTCTCTATGCAGTCATGAAGCCCTGTACCCACAGTAAGCCTTGTGAGGAGAGGAAGGCTTCGCAGAGCTTTTGCAGAAATGTATGGGTCCCTTCTGCATCCTTTTGAAAGCAGCTAAAATGCTTGCTTGGCTGGTGATCTTGTTTTATATTCAGTCCCATTATTGATAATGTTCCATGTGGCAATAACTTCACCAAGAGATACTTAGTGAACTTAACAAAAATTTTGAATATAAAGGTTATATTATCAACAAACGGTGGTTTGAAAGAACTAAATAGGATTATGAAGATTATCCTTCTTTAACAATGCCTTAAATTTTTATCTCCTTATCCCTTCCTCATTGCTTTCTCTCTCAAGACATTATGGTTTATTGTGTCTCCACTAGGTACCTTGCATATGATTTACACACTGAATGGCTCTGCTTTCAGAGCAAAGTAATGATATAATATCCCCATTTATATTCAGAGCAGTCAACACTTTCTAGCTCTCTGAATAATAAAACCACCTGCATTTAATATACATGGAAAAATAGGAAGGCAAATAGCAGATATGGCACAATCAGATAAGTGTAATCAGATAAAATATCACAATATTATAGCAGATCAGCATCTGGTAATGACTTGAATTTAAAAAGACTGACAAACAGCATGGCCTAAAGCAATCAGGCATACCTCATTCGGAGCTACTTATCCTAGATTTGATTGCTCTTCTCATATGTTTCTGGCAGATTAAACATTCAGGCTTTCTTATTTTAACTCTTCTTGTACTGCATCTCTTTAAGTGGAAAAATACTAGCTTTTTACCTTTGTATTCCAGAGTGAGAAAGCAACAATAAATTATGCAGTGGAGGAAGGAGCCCAGCTCCCCTCAACGGTTGCAGCAAACTGAGCCAAGCAGCCCTTTTGCAGTGTGCACACAGTTGCACATCAATCTGTGACACCTGTCTCTGTGGCTGCTGCCAGGGCTCTGGGATCTGTCCTGGCTACTGAAGAATTAGTGGAAACTGAAAGGTTTTGGTTTTTTTTTTTTGTATCTGGAAACTCCCGGATGAGTGGAATACTTTATTTGTGCATGCCACTGCATCCAGTGGGACGCTGGCCCCCTTTGGGGTAACACAACCAATATGAATTGAGCAACATCACGGTGGAGCTGGTGCTCTGTGGAGGTGGGACATCACCTGTCCTCTAGTTATTTCTGTGTCTTTGTCAATAGCAAGTTGTAGTTGTTAATGCAAGTGCTGGAGAAGCACCCAAAAATGATGTTAGGAACGTGTTCCTCTCTCCTCCCCTTTCCCTTGCCTGCTCCCTGACCTTTTTATGGTATATTCTCCTCTCATTTGGACAAACACTTCTGGTCCTATCAGGACTACTGATTGTCTGCAATAAAACGTAGCTGCAAGCTCTCTCTTGCACAGCTTGGCTTAATGCAAGCATTGATGGTGAGGAGCTGCTTTAATTTCTTCTTTCTGATTTGGCGTCCCAGGCGATGCTACTCCCGGGAAGCATATCCATCATGGGTGCGGGGAGTTCATTCGCTCCTGATTACTGAGCTTGTGATTGGACTTTGCATGCTGCAAATTGAAACTCTGCATCTCCAGAGTATACTGGGAGCTACATGCTTGAACTAAATGTTAGGTAACCCGATTTTTTTTTTTTCTTTTACATCACAGGAGTCTATGCTTACTGTAGCACCAGAAATCTTTTTACTATAGCTAAAACCATGTAATAATAGAGCATTTGAGGAGGAAAGGGAACATCTTACAGCCATGTTTTTTTCCCCATTTGATCACATCTGAGATTAAATAATATCTCAGATATTTTGCATGTAACAGGCAAAAATCCCGTTTGGACTCCATATGGAGTATGAATGGTTCAGCCTTTCTCAGCAGAAGCTAACAAGCAATTTAAACTCAATTTCAGAGGAGCTTTACAAGAACCTCTATATGCATTTTCTTTACCAAGCTAAGGCGTAACAACTAGTAATAGACAGAAAGAGGCTACAACTTTTCAGATGTAAGTTGCCAGCACTGTCTGGTTGGGCTTGGGAGTGCCTCTGAACGTATGGCTGTCGAGAAGCTGTAAATTCATTACCTCTAACTCTCATGGCCTCAGATTGAACTGTCTTAGTCTGCTGGGATTTCTGCTAGTCTAAGACCACAGGTAAAATGGTCATTTTCCTCTTTTTCTGCTGATTCTCAGGAATTTATTCTTCCTTCAGAGCACTACTATATAATACTGTGAAGATGCATACCACTATGTGGACTGTAGTACTTATATATGTGGATTTTCTGCTTCTGTTTTCTCCCAAAAGTAATGTTGAACTCTAGACTTATTTTCACAGACATGCAGAGCATCCCTTGTTTCCCATAGCACGCAGAGTTGTTGAGAACCCAGCGAATATCTTGCATGCAACTTGGTAGAATTTGAGTGCCAGATAATTCAAAGTTTTCTTTGAAAATCTGAGCCTAAATGCTTAAGTCACAGAGAACTTCTAAGTAGTAGATACTGTTTTCCTTTGAGAACACCTTGCAGGAGCAAAACTCCCCCCTCTTGAGATATCCATATCCTCCTCTTCCATCTCTTCCTCAGATTATGTTTATCTTTCTTCTTCCTTGTCTTTGGCTTCTGATCTGGAGTATTATGTACAGGAATATGTGCAAAATGAGTGTGTTTTTGTGGGCTAAGAAGTGAGATTTACCTGCACCTCTTGGATAAATCATCTCCTCTAGTGTCAGAGAAGGGTAATGTACAGAGACTTGGTGAGGACTAGAGACAATGAAGTTATAGCCCATAAGATGATTGTCACTCATTTTAAAGAGAGTACAAGTGGTGAAAATTACCAGCTTTTGCACGCACACATATACACCTCCCTCATCCCCCCGCTGCCCCCTCATTGGTCTCTGTCTTGCTCTCATTCACTATCAGGGAGACATTCCCTGATTTATTACTTGAAAGGCTGCCATCTCTCTTCATCTCTTGAAAGGGAACGTTTTACTTTTTTTTTTGTTTTTAAGTATGTGAATAGGATCCCAGGCAGTCCAAAATATCCCACAGCCCACAAATGAAATAATGAGGTATTAGAATGGGGAATTAACATCTAAATGTCAAAAGAGCTATTACTCTATACACATCCAAAATACTCTCACTCAGTGTCCTCCCAAAAGCTAGAATGGAGTAGGACCCTTTGGTATTCCAAGTTTCTATAGAGAAACTGGAAAATGATGCATTAAATCACAGTTGATATTCATTATGCTTCCTTATACGCACTCATATGCTGTAAGACTGTGAATTTGCAGTCTGAGGGGGATATAGAGTAATTATCGTACAGGCGTGCCTGCATTAGCATTTGTAGGAATCACTCAGGCTTGCTGGGGATAAACATATACACTTCTGCTTACTTCCCATTTTATAATTACGAGAGATACTTTGTAACAGAAGTGTGACTGAACTTTTGCAGCTATTTGAACCCAGATTGAGAACTGGTGGTACTGCAACCCAGTTACCAGTTTTGCTGAGTTCAGATATCTAATTTTCTTTAGTAATTGAAGTTGAAAAGTGGTAGATAGTGTGCACCAAATGTACATTAACTTCTATCTCTGATTGCTGATTTCTCTAAAAAAATCCTTGTGAAATGTATTTTTCAATTAGCAGGAAAACTCTAGTATTTCAAAGGAACTCAGATACGGTTTTTAAAATTTTAAAATATCTCTCATGACTTGTATTTAGGAAAGTAGTATTGGAAAATAGCTAAGTACGCTGAATAACAAGAAAGACAATTAACGTATTTTCAAATGCATTAATATTATGTCTTGGCATGTCCTTGTTCCTTTTTAAAATTAGCAATGACAGACACTGAGACCCTATTAATTTCTTAATAGGCTAATAGACGCAGTGGAGCATGTAGCAAAGAATAATATAAATTAGTACTTGGGTTTATAAACATTCAAACCTTATTTGGGATGATGTAGCACAGAGTAAGATGCAGAAAGAGAGAAGACTTAGGTTGAAGTCAAAGCCCTATTTCTCAATGTTCTGTTCTCTTCCTTCCAAACCCTAGGGACACTGGACTCAAATTTCAAAATAATTCCCTAGTTTCTTTCTAAAAAAGAATTCTGAGCCAAATCTCAACCCCATGTTGTAGGACTAGAAACCTAAATTTCTTTAATTTTCTGTTGTGAATTGATGTTCAGGAGATGTTCAAAATTTTGAAGTTCCTGAATATTTTTATGTCCTTAATTCCAGATGTATACTGTGATGTCATAGTAGGAAAGTACGTACTTATGGGAAAAAAAACACTAATATACTTTGGAGAAATTGTGAACATATTTATTTTGGCTTTCATACTGCTTATGTGTATGTGCCTTCTCCAAGGTATTCCTCTCAACACTTATCAAGTGTGTTTAGAGAAGTGAAGGTATTTTAGCTAATCTTGGAGACCTGCAGTAAAGGTGAAGGAAATGAAGTCTAAAGTCTCGTCCATGGAGGCAGTGAAGGGGTGAATTGCATCAGCTTACATTCATTAAAAATCATTTATTTCATAAAAATTCTTCCTTTTAGAACTCTTAAATTTTGCTCTCAATATATTTTTCAAAGTAGAATGAGGAGGGGACAAAATGGGTTTAACAGAAAGGAATGGAGGATTAAAATTAATAACAATGTACCAAATACTCCTGGGTCTTGGTGGGGTCACAGTGGACACTAAGTTAACCATGAGCCAGCAATGTACCCTTGTGACAAAGGTGGTCAGCAACATCCAGGGCTGCATTGGAAGGACTGATGCCAGCAGGTAAAGAAAGATGATCCTTCCCCTCTGCTCTGGAGTGCTGGGTCCAGTTCTGGGCTCCTCAGTGTGAGAGAGACCAGGCATATTGGAGTGACTTCAGAAGAGGGCCACAAAGATGATGACGGGACAGAAGCACCTCTAAAATGAGGAGTGACTGAGAGAGCTGGGACTGTTCAGAAGTTAAGGCTCAGGGGGATCATATTCATTGTGTAAATATCTGACGGCAGAGCAAAGAGGATGGAGCCAGACCCTTCTCAGTCATGCTCAACAACAGGTCAAGAGGCAATGGGCAGAAACTGAAATACAGAAAAGTCCATTTTCTGGACAAAGGTTTTTTACTATGAGGGTGATCAAAAACTGGAGCAGGTTTCCTAGAGAGGTTGTGGAGTCTCCGTCCCTGGAGATATTAAAAACCTGACTGCACACAGTCCTCAATGACCTGCTCTAGCTGACCCTGCTCTGAGCTGGGACAGCTGGACTAGGTGATCTCCAGAGATGTCTCCAACTTCAGCCGTTCTATGATTCTGTGATTCTTGACATTATCCATGTCTATCATTCTGGTTTCAGCTGGGATAGACTTATTTTTCTTCCTTACTAGCTGTTATAGTGCTGTTTTGGATTTAGGATGAGAATAATGTTGATAACACACTGATGTTTTACTAGTTGCTGAGCGGGCGTACACTAAGTCAAGGACTTTTCAGCCTCTTGTGCCCTGCCGGCAAGAAGGCTGGAGATGCGTAAAAAGCTGGGAGGGGACACAGCCAGGACAGCTGACTCAAACTGGCCAAAGGGATATCCCACACCATATCATGTCAAGCTCAGCATATAAAGAGGGGGTGGCAGCTGCTGGTCAGGGACTGGCTGGGAATATGTCACTGGCTCCTGAGCAACTGCATTGTGCATCACTTGTTTTGTAGATTCTATTATTATTATCATAATCATTATTATAATTATAATTATCATTATTATCTTCCCTTCCTTTTGTGTTCTATTAAACTATCTATATCTCAGCTCATGAGTTTTACCTTTTTTCCAATTTCCTCCTCCATCCCACTGTGAGGGGAAGTGAATGAATGGCTGTACGGTGTTTAGCTGCTTGACGGAGTAAACCACAACACCTATAAAAAGTCCATGATTGAATCTTGTTTATTTTTTCAGTTAAAAGAAGTAACATACAGCAATACTCCCCAAATCCCAATAGTCTAAAAAATCTCCAAGAATCTTTTGGAATTGAGCCTGATTTCTTAATAAGAAAAAAGTTCTAGAACTGAATATATATATTTATTCCTGAAATTTCCAGGATAAATAAAGATCAAGCATATATGCAAATAAGTTGTTTTAATGAACAGGTTCAAAACAGCATCTATTTTTATCTAGACTGAAGAACCTTACATTTATTTTAGCTGGAGGCTTCAGCCAGAGTCTGCAGTTAAAGCTGATTTTACCTTTCACTCCAAGTAGTGTAAGCAAACATGAAAGACATGATGTAGCTGTCATTTCATTCAGTTATTTAAGAAGAAAACTTAAAATTTCACTATTTAGACTTATGTTCTGTTTTATGTTGGAAGACTGGCGGACATGTTTCATCCTTTTGAAAGCCAATTCAAGCCGGTTCAACCCTGAGGTCTGCTTTCAATACATTTTTGTTGCAGGGACACAATGAGTACCTGTATAATTTTCTTATACTTTTATTTAATTTATTCTGATTTTCTAGAGTACTGAGCTTAAAATAAGATCAACCAGCAGAATGTCTATTTGAAAAGTGATTTTGGATTTTATCTTCTTACTCCTGAATCTGTCAGAAGATGCTTCTAGCAGGCACAACATGCCCCTCATGGCTCATCTACAGCAGTATTGCTCCTTTTTCAAACTAGTGTAACATCTTTTTCTCTGCAGTATGATCTTCCTTTTGGTTTTTTGGTTTTTTTTTTGTTTGTTTGTTTGTTTTTGTTTTTGTTTTTGTTTTTATGGCATATAGCACAAAGATAGCCAGGTCCATTATAAAGAATATGAAATATAGCCATCAAACAAGATATAAATTAACATTACCATCACTGTGAATTAGCTGGAATACAAGGTAATTCTGCTCATGTCTGACTTGGGTACCTCTCCAAGACCCTTCTCTCTTCTTTCAGTGCTTCCTTTCATGCCTTTAACGCTACTGCATAGGAAAAGCGTCTGATCCTGGATGAACATAATATGTCACGGTATTTTACTATGTATTTATCTTAACTTTTAATTCACTCCATCTTGTCCTTTTTCCCTTTATTTTTTTTCTTGGCAGTGGAAGAGCCGAATAAGCCGGAGGCCACACTCCTACTCCCCATACTGACAAATGACTAACTCCAAGGAGAAGTTCATTGCTGGTCCAAGGTGCCACAAAAGAAGGTGTGGCCCAAGAATAATCTCTCTAATAGAGTCATGATAAAGCATTAGGTAGTAACATGGTATTGTTTGTGCTTCTATGCGTTTTCTGACTCCTGTAAGAGATTGAGGTTCACAGCAATTCATTTATTTCTCTCAAGAGCTGTACTCCTTAATTCAGCAAGGTGCAGATCCCTTGTTTCACAAAGCTTTTCTGATTTGAAGATGTTACTAATTAAGGTGAAGATCAGCAGTTACATGTGACTTTTATTTCAGCCGTGATGAAACATGAGGGTATTTGTGATGCCTGCTGTAAAGCTTCTTGGGAGTTTAGTCATTAAATGCAGTCACGCTGATCCTGTTTTGTCCATTATTTGTATCCTCTCATTCCAGGTGACAGAATCATTTTTTAAAAGTGCAGGCCATGTGAGCTGGTTGAGTGGAGAACTGTGAAAGACTTTAATAAATTATAGGTGGATTTATTAATTCTGCTCAGGGCCATGGTAAGGGCTGAATAGAAGGGAAATTGAACTTGTCCTTTTAGATGGGAGAGCACCACCTTTTTTTTTTAAAAAAAAAGGGAGAATGTAAAAGCCAGGTCCATTTCGGCTACATCCCAATTTCAAGGTTAGAAAACTTCATTTTCTCATCTAGTGAACAACTATAGTTACCTTTCCCCTCTGTCGTGGCAGCCTTTCAGCAGACTAAAACAGCAGAGAAAGGGAAGATGTGATGGGCCTGACTGAAAGCTAATAGAAAATGTCTTGACTATTTCAAAGTAGCATACAGTTTCTCAAAACACTTTCTTCTGAAACTGTCTAAGGTAATGATGTTTTACTAAAAAGATAGTTAGAGGAGACCAGTTGTCAGGGACCAAAATGAAAAGCTCATATCCTCTTACCAAGCTGTCTGTCAGATTTGAACACTACTGTTGCACTTAGCTTAGAGTAGTGAATTAGATGAGATATATAATCCGAGGTGCTTTTTCTACTGGCAATTTATTTTCATTTACATTAGTTTCTCTACATGAATAACTACAAGATGCATTAAACTGTTAAATACAGACAATACCCAGCTGATTTCTTGCAAAATAGAAATGCTGAATGAATGTATATATATATATATATACATTTATCTACCTATCTATCTATATACCTACTTATCTAGCTACCTTCCTACCTATGTACATATCTATAAAATAATCCACTTAACATAGATGTTACTGGAATGTCACGTGGTGGAATTATGTTAATGAGCCCTGGTATGGGATTTTTTACAGCGATCTGCAAATGTTTGAAGTTTTTTTTTTTTCCAAACTGATGATGTGTTAGTGACATAATTATTGAAATATTAGGAAACAAAAACCTACACAAGAGTAATCCCACTGCAGAATTGGGAAGGCAGTCAGAAAAGTCCCTCCTATTTGATTCTGAAACCTATTTTACCAAAGCCAACAAAAGGTAATGCTCCATTTAATTTATGCACCTCATTGCAATATCTATTATATCTGTTTATACTTAAGTTGACTGTTACTGGAGGAGGCAGCGAGGGAGCAGTGTGCTGTTGTAAAATAAAGTAGGTGGTGAACAGATTTAGTGATGAACCTATTGTCCATGGGAAAAACAAGACTACTACAAAGTCTGTGTTTAAAATGACAGATAAGGTCAAGCCACAGAGATCAAACCAAAATAACAACACCTCTCTAGGATTCAGGATGTAAAATTTGTGTTGTGGAGGTGGGCTTTCGTCTGTTAGGGCACATAGCTTATTTAATTGTGTTAGAAGATGCAGTTAATGAGATTTTGGATCTGTTTTTATGTTTATATTTAGTTTCACTTAAAGAGTATCAGTAAAACTCTTTGAGCCACACATTGATTCCATGGATGCTGCTGTAAGTTTAAAAAATGCCATTGGTTTCATCGCATTACTCTGAACTGACATCAAGAAGAGTGGAATCTGACCTGCCAATTAGAATTGGCAAATGCACTTCTTTCCTTCAGAGAAACTAGCTAAACATGAAATCAGCTTTGAATTTTTCTACAAGTATTATTTGTCTATAGAACTAATTGAGATTTTTAAGTTAGGATCTCTGTGGGACAAAATATGTGCTGATATAATTTAAAATTAGTCTGAAAACATGTGTAAGTTACTAATATTTGTTGAAGTAAGCTGGGCCAAAATTTAAAAACCTTATCTCTCACAGAATTCAAAGTCTAAATTCTTATGAAATCTGCAAATTTATCCCTGCCTTTAAAAAAAAAAGTTTAGAGGAAGTATTTTCCAGCATCACAAGTTGAAAAAGAATTACATTTCACAGAAAAAAATGCTACTTGAGTTTTCCAATGCAGCAAGTAGGAAGTCTGTGATCATATAAAGGTGTTCTATGTTTTTGTGGACATTATTCTGAGATACAAATAGCTATACTCTACTGGATACCAGTGGAGCTATTCTGATTTATTCTTATATACGAATATGGCATGTATATTTTTTTTCTTCTTTACTAAAAGAGGCAAAAAGTACCTTTTTCTTGTTGAAGAAATGCCACAGGTTACACAACTAATGACGAAAGTGAATAAAACAAGACCTCATATTTAATTAATGGATTCTACCTTAATGTGATCATTATAGGTGGATGTAATTCACCTAGCAGCTATCTCCTAACTGGATAACACCAGGAAGAATGAACTGACATGACATTCTTCTTTGTAGGCTAAGGTATACCTATAGGGTAATCTCTTACATTTTTTTTTTCTTTTTAAAAAGTAATGGAATGCAACATTTTGGAACACGACTGTCGTAGTTCAGCCCCGATCGGGACAAGACTATGCAGTCTCTTTCTCACTCCCTCCACCCTCCGAGAGAACAGGGGGAGATTTGGTAAACAAGAGAAAACCAGGAAAAAAACCAAACATGCGGGTTGAGATTGAACAAAAAGTAAATTTAACGGTAATGACAGAAGAAAACAAAACACTGATGGAATACAAATACAGTATAATGCCTTACAACAAATCTCAACACCTAGTTTCTTCCAAGTAGCAGGAGACTCCCTTCAGCACCCTCCTCACTTATATACTGAGCATGATGTCAGATGGGACGGAATAGCCCTTTGGCTCATTTGGGTAAATTAACCCCAGCTGTTAGCTAATTAGTTAACTATCCCAGCCATAGGGGCTACCAGCTTCAGTTCTGCACCTAGCTCAGGTAAATATTAACTCTATCCTAGCCAGAACCAGGGCAACGACAAGCAATCATTATTTTTATAATAAAATTATTACTCTAAACTGAGTAGAAAACATTAGTTTCAGAAGCAGCACATAGTGATTTAAAAAATAATATTCATACCTATTGTCACACCCACTCAAATACCAGCAACTATGTATCTCGAAAAGGCAAACATTTTTTTTTTTTTAAATCCTCTGGATAGTGTAGAAACAAATTGTGTTAACTGGGTTATGTTTTGACCCACTTTATTCCCATATACATTTCAGTTGTTACAGTCCTTTGACTTAAATTCACTTATATAGGGTTATTTTCACTGGATTGCAATTTTTTTTTTTTTTTTTAAGTTGGTTACAGTTTGAGGGGGAGATGTGAAAGAAGTGATTTCCAGTTCTAGATGACCTCGTAGGGGTTGTTCGGAGTTTGGTTCATCTCCCACTATATTTAATGACATAAACTTTCCTTGACTCCTGTAGTAGGGTAAAGCCTGCAGGGTCCAGTCCTTCCATCTATCAAGTACTTCAGATTAATGCTAAGTGGCCTTACCCTCCATTACAGTCAATCAGAGTTAAAGATGAGTATTTGCCCAATGTAATAGTGACCTAATTAAGACCTATTGTGATGATTTAAAAGATACAGAGATTTTTTTTTTTGTGCTCACCTCTATCTTAGTGAATATTGAACTTAGTGAATATCACCTTAATGAAAGCTGACTCCAGATCTATGCTGTTATAAATCAACAGAGAACTGAAGTAATACATAGGTATGCACTTTGTTTTGAGGCTCAGTGTGTATTAGACCTACAACAAATTGTTACCTGGTGTTACAATAAATAGTGTTTTGCCAGCTTAGCCAACATCTGTACTCATTGTATTAGGTGTTATGATGACTCAAAACAACAACAACAACAAATTATGTAGTGAAGAGTTTGCAAGAAAAGCACAAGATAAGGTAGCAGCAGAAAGAATACAGTACTAAAATAGTCCCTGGATTATAAAACTAGGGTTGGCAGAAGTTATGGAGTATTACACTGCTGCTTCATCAAGCAGTTATTCCCATCAGCAGTTCTCCCAATAACTCATTTTTCCCATTGTGCCAGATTTTGTATACTACTTTTGTAGCTTTTGTGGTTTTAGATTTTGAGTGCATCACAGTGTTGTACACAAAGTGTAAAGACCAGTCCCAGCTACCTGGTTTTAAAGCAATAGGCTCCATATATTCCCATCACTGGACCTACTGAATGCGCACATGCATAACCGACTGACTAGAATCAGTGCACATCTGTGAATCCCTTGAAGGGGATGGTGAACTCAGAGCACCCCGGATCTTTTGCAGGTATATTGCAATGCATACAGAGCAGCACCAGGCTAAGGCAGAATATCATATGTGCAGAAGAGCTCTTATGCGTGCAGTGGCCATTTCTGGGCACTCTGTCTGACATACAGAGGCCTGATAGGGTCCATCATTCACCCCAAAGTGCCAACATAGCAATTAACTAACAATCAAAAATTATATTCTGCTGCCAATGCTGTTGAGGTTAGTGAGTCTGGAGAACTATCCCTTCAGGCAAAATTGATAAACAAGGACTTGAGAGAGAGAGGTGGGTAAAGAACAAACCTTTCCTTCTTTTCTTCTTGAAGAGAACACAACAACTCTCCTACTCCACATCGATATGATGCCACTGGAATGGCTGAAATTTGTATTTACACTGGAATATTAGAATGAAGAATCTGATACAGGAACAGAGCTGTACAGGTGGAGAAATCACATTATCCTCTTGCCTGACTAGGATATATGAGTGCACAGGTGTGTTTCTTTCAGCCTGAGCACATGTGAATTTTGAATCCTTGAGCCCTTCCTGCTGATCTTGTCAGGCAGGACTTCTCAAATATATAGAGAAGTTTATCCCCATGTAAATAGGTAGAGGGAATTGCAATGAGAAGGATTGCAGTAGCAGGGCCAGAAATCTTAACTTCTGTCTTTAAGCTACTGCCTGAGCCACACCTACAGAAAAACGACACTGAAAGCACAAAAAAAAAAGGCCAGGCAGCATAATATAGCACAGACTGTAGGTAGCTAACTACCTACCATTAATCTCCTTCTGAATCCTCTTTCCTGAGGTTCATTCGTTTTGTCCCCTTCTTGACATTATAATTGCCTTAAGAGAAGTGTGCAGAGTGTATATTGTGCTTGTCACTATCTCCTTGCTTCACTTTGAATTAGAGGTAGAGGAACCTGAGACTGTTCAGAAAAGAGGATCTTTAGCCAGATTTTCAGGTTGGCTTCTTTAATGTTCTGGATGCTTCAAAGTCAGTGCCTGCCCCACTGCTGTGTTTAAGATCTGTTTCAAAAATAAGGGTGTGCCTATTAGCCACACGTGCTGTCAGCTGCCAGCAACCTCCTTCCCTGGAAGTTGCAAACTCTTGCTCTCTCTGTGATTACAGTCAAAGCCAACTAACAGGAAAAAAATACCAGTTTGAAAGCCATAACACTTCATTAGCCTGACATGATGTTCTTGGCATCGTTTTCTGCATTGCCTAAAACACAGTGTTTTCAGAGCCTAAAAATATTGGAACATAATGAGTGCATATTTGTCAGAAAAAAAAATATGACTGCAGGTTTGTCTGCGAAGAGTGTGGAAGTATATCACAGGTACAGCATCAATGGGAAACCCTGGCTGTTCACTGTGCACTGAGATTTTCAATTTCTCTACTTGAAATAGAGGGCAAAATCAGGTTTGTAACCCTTACATGAAGGCAGATGCAGCTGGATGCAATGCAGTATTTATGGCTTTCTGTACTATTGTTTTACAGTACCAGTTGTCAACCTGACCAGAGTGACCTACTATCCAAAGCTCTTCACTGTCATACTGCTACTGAAAAAATCTGTATCATCAACTAGAGAGGAAAAGAACTCTCTCTGAAAAGTGTTCTCTACGCTGCCTAGCTGCACCTGAGTGGCTGAGAATGTGGGCAATTCCGGATTCAAACATAATCTTAAAAGACCTGAACTCAGCTGAGAAATTCAGTGCTCAGTGAAATTATTACAGTGTCATACTGTTCCAGTAGGACCAGGATTCAGTGGTCTGGCTGTGGTGTCCTTACTCTGTTGCAGAGTGTATGTTAGAAGCTGGGTCTGTCTATAGGCAACCAACAGTACATGCAAAGGTAGCTCCCCAGCTAGGCACAACAGCAGAACTGCTCTCAGTGGATGTTGACTACTTTATCTTTTAAAAGATGTGCATATATTTAAATAACACTCTATGAGAATGCCACTGAAAATGCCAAGAAGCAGAAAGAGCTCAAAGAGGAGATACGAATCAAAGAAAAATTAGACTGGTAATTCATTAACGCTGATTGTAGTAGTTACTCTGGAAAATGTTGAAGAGAGAAGGAAAAGACGTATTTGTCACTTTCCCCAGAGACATGCTTATATTGGCATTTCTTTGGCATGGTTGGTGTACATTGAAGGTGAATTAAACCCTGACTTTTACTAGCATAAAAGGACTGGTAAATACATTAGCTCTGACAGCAGAATGAGAGAGGATTGACTTAAAAAATGCTCAGAGTTCATCAACAAAATTTTATTCCGGACATTTTACCTTCCCCCCACCCCACCCCACCCCACCCTAGTAAAAAGCTAAGATTTAAAAATCTTTCAAATAGATGGAACTTTACACATATGCCTATTTTTCAGCATGCAAACTGCCAATTCAAGCCTAAGACACTGCCTTGGAGACCTGGTCCAAATTTCTGCTTGCTTTGGGGGTGACATTTTTTTTTTACCTTGCCTTGCCTTGCCCTGCTCTGCCTTCCCTTGCCTTGTAAGCAGCTGCCCTTCATACTGCCAGATTTCTTCCTCTGTCTGAGGAAACCCTGGTCCAAAGGATTATGTCGCCACAAGGTGCTGAGGTTTCTACAAAAGGGTATGTAGTCACAGTCATCCTGAGCAGTTCCATGCAACCCACATAGCTGGATCCAGCTTCCCCTGAGCAATCAGCAAGACCATGGTCAGAGTTGCAATGGAAGAGCTGCATGTTTTGAGACCGCCTTGCTCATGTAAGTTCAAAAGGCATCGTCCTCAGCATTAGCTTAGGACATTGATAAGCCCTGCTGTGCCCTTGCCTACCCATACACACACACACAAACTGAAATTCTGATGGGTGGCCTCTTTTGTTCGGCTCAGTTTTTTTTTTTTTCTAAGACCAGCATAATTTCAGCTGCGGACAGTTCAAATATCTTACTAGATACCATGCCTTTAAAAAATATTTTTAATTTGGTATGACCTTTGTTGCCTCAGACGAGGCTCTGAGCAACCTGATCTAGTTGGGGATGTCCCTGCTCCTTGCAGGGGGGTTGGACTAGATGACCTTTGAAGGTCCCTTCCAACCCTAACCATTCTATGATTCTATGATAATTTTACTACTGCATGACAATTAAATTTATTTTATTTCTTAATATGATTTCCTCTTTAATGATGTATTTACTGTCTTTACTGTGGTGACAAGCCTGTTACCTCTTTCATAATAAAGTAAGTTCAATAGTGCTATCAAAGCTACACTATAAAGTCCTAACTAACTGTTAATAATTACAGTATTCTTCTGAAACTCCTTTGTAATTAGCAGGCTACCAGCAGAGAACTGGTTGCCTGCCAGTAATTTGGCTTGATTTTCTCATGTACTGGAGCCCTTCTGTGTTGTTTGGATGGCAAAAATTTCAGCTGCAACTGGGCTGAAAAAAAATTGTGGTTGTGTGAATAGTTTTTTTTTCCTATAAATTGCAGCTATCTGGTACTGATTTTTCAGAAGGGTTGGCCTAAGATCTTTTTACTTAGTAATTTATGGTATGGAAGTCTAGGAAAGTTTGTTATTAAGAAAAATTACTTCAAATGCCTCACTAATGTCTTAAACTGGACTTGTTTTTTTTAAAGTACACATTAAGATGCATGGACTTCTTTCAGGCAAAATGCCTAAAAGGCATTTAAAGAATACCTTTTTTTTTTTTAAAGTGTACACTATTACCTGAACTGATACAATGCTGTTTACCTCATTAGAGGAGAACCTGAAATTAGAGCATTTGTCAGAGATACGAACCCTGTCCAATTTTCTTGCACTGAATGCTGACCCTTAATTCTAAAGATAATATTTTGAATATCAAGACTGTTAAGCCATTCTTGGGGATGATTTCATAGAAGATCCATCTAGCTGATATATTTCTGCTGTAAATCACAGAATTTCTGACACCTTTTTTGTGCCTGTCATCTACTCTGAAGCTAGTATCCAGCATCTTCTAAGATGTGTGCAATGGAAGCTTCTTCAGGCTTGTGTTGCAACTGCTGTTAAATGTAGGCGCAGTGTAATGCCCTTGCCAGCTCTGGCTTATTGTTTCCCCTTGCTTCCTACTGCATTACGAACTTTTAAATGAATGACACCTTTATCTTCTTTGAAAATTGCATATTCAGGGCAATTTTTTGTCTTTCAGAGAGGGCCGTTGGACTGACAGTTTTCTGGTATCCTCTACAGCCAGCACAACGTGATGGCTGTCTTTCACCAGTTCTTTGGCAGCACGGTGAACTTGGCTCTCCAAACTTTAACCCAGAGAACACATTGATGTCACCCAAAATAACTACATAAGAGCAAGAATTTTGCAATAGAAATTTTTATTTTGGGGGATGGGAGGAAGAAGAGAGTGTAGTGCATTGGTCTAGGAGTGAGATGTCTCTCAGCTCCACACTTTCTGATTATACCTCTGTGCTTTGCTCTTCACTGCCGTAAAACAAGCAGACCTTCAAGGAATTTCTGCAGAAATCATCAGTCACTTGTAACATTTTCGTTGCATGGAGTAAGGCAGTAATGAAGTGATTACTTTCTAGAACAAAGTGGCTATAGGATTGGTTGTTATTTTCCCAGGTAGCAGAGTTTCAAGGAGTCAAAAAGTCCATCCATACAAGTGTGTGACAGAGTATCAGCTTTCAGTCCAGAGGCCATGCAAAGAATATGGTTATTTAGTGGAATGAGTTCACTCTTTAGTAGAAAGTAATCCATTTCAGAGAAACTATCACATATAATTTGGTGCAATTGAATTTCTTTTTTAACCTTTTACTATGATTTATGTGATTAGGTCACCAGAGGAAGTGGTTTCGGAAAGCATGATTAAACACTTTAAGGAAGTAATTTCTATCTTCAAGCACCTTGTGTAACTGCACTTTTCAAGTATTTGTCCTTCCTCATCAGCCTGGTTGCATCAAAATGTAGAAACATGTCCTTCAAAATGCTATTTTATTTTTTTTAATATAAAACCAGCTGAGAACAACTGAAGCTGTAAATTAATTGTTATTATTCTGATAGTGAATTTCTTCAGTTTTTTCTCCATAATTTGAGTTACAATATCAATTTTGTACATTGCTATTCATTGTAAGCATAGCATAATAAATATCTTTTCTCTGCAGTGCACCTGCTGCAACTTACAATTTTAAAACTGGTATCTAAAATTATAGCCAGTAGATAATGCTTGAATGAAACATAGACACCAAGGAACAGTTCAGAACAAAGTCATTTTTGAATCAGCTCAAAATATTTGTTAATACCTTTACCTCTCTAATAAACCTACATTTCCAAAGAGAATGCTGTACTGTCCAAACATATCCTCCCCTGTTTGGCTCCTGGCTTCAATGCTAACAGGCAGAGAGAGCTACAAACTATTCCAGTGGTGAGAAGGTTGTGACCCATTAAAGTTCACCAGCTCACTGAACAGTGATTAACATTTAAAATGTAGGCAAACTAGTCTTTAATTAAAGTTCAATAATGGAAGGCTTTGAACCTGTTCATTGCCATTGGAAATAATCACAGAAGAGAAGCAGGGTGCTTATCAACAGAAGTCATTATCATAAAAGGCCAAATTCAGCACATCTTCACTTCACATCTTCACCATGTTGGCCAGTGTTGACAGAGAGAGACACAGGTCACAATATATGGGCGTGACCTGGTAATATACAACTTCCCTGCGTCACTAAATCTTGTTTCCAAATCTTGGAATTTGCTCCTTGCAACTGAGGCATCTGGTTGCACTCTGTTGTTAGGTTCATGTTTAAACATCAAAGTAAAGTTAATTTTCCTCTGCAATTTGCATAGCCTGTCACTGTTGAGCTTCGGTGAGTTTAGCTAATGGTTTTTGTATTAGATCCATGAAAGCAGCTTAGCAACTCAAGTCTAATTCCTCAGACCTCAACTCTAATCTAGGATATCTTGCCTGCTTCTCTGTACCTCTTTACATGACTCCTATCCAGCTGTACTCTTTCTCTCTTTCAATATCTCTCCACATGCAGCCAACATTGTATAAGCTTTCTCCTACTGCTAATGCTGGTGAAAGTGTATTAGTCTGGTGAAGAGTATTTGCAGGAAATGCAGGAAGATGGGTAGAGCTATTTTTAGAGTGCCTGTTCTGAAGTGCAAAATTCATATCATTAGTGTTCCTTAATTTTATTTATCTCTGGGAGATTGACAAAAACCTTATTTTCTTTTGTGTCTACACATGTATATCAAGATAAAGATTAGCTGCAAAATCACAACTTGAAGTTGAATTTTTCACATCATCCTAGAGCATGGCAGAAATTGAGATGTAATTTTCCATACATTCATCATTTGCACTGGAAAGATTTTTGTCTTATTTCTATGTCATATTGCTTCACTGTGAAACCTGTGAACAACACATTCCTATGTGGCACCGAGGATTGTTACTACCCAATTAACTCAACAGTATATGAGGATATTTAGCAGTTAGAGAAAATCAGTGGGTTTTTTTCATCTTGTGATGTTTGAATTCACTTAGCTTACTATCCTTTTGCAAGATAACTACCATATTGGACTTTTACTCTCATCTTCTCTGGAAATGATTGGATATCTGAGAGAAAGATATGTTCATGTAAAGGATTTGAGAAGTCTCATGAGACAACTCAACACAGAAAAGGAGCATGGATTAAGTGCCCCGACTAATACACCTTCACTCAGTAAATCACTGCAGTTTAAATGCCACTAGTACAAGAATTCATGATAGCCTTGCTCTTTTCACAATAGGGCTGGCATGTATACTTGCAAGTCAGTACATTTCAAGAACATAATGCATTGCTCCATAAACTACTTTGTGATAAGATGTTTGTGGGATATTAAATGTAATATATCAGCAACCCTCATAAAATGTTATCTGTGTTTGTTATGATTGTTGCATTAAAAGAGGAGTGATGGAAAGGGCAAGGAACAGAAGTTATTCTGCAATCCGCACAACGCTACACAAAACACAAGAACAATGAATGTTTTCTCAGATATCCTTCTGTAAGATCAGTGTCTAAAAGCCCAATTTCCTTCTCTATGATGAGGGGACTGAATTTTTTGTCTTTGTTTTTGAGTGCTCAGTTTAAGAAAGATGGAAAGCTTGGAGGTGGGAAACAACCCTCTGACAGTAAGACCCCTTGGAAGTGTCACCAGTTCAGGAACACAGGAATTGCAGAACTTGTTTTCAAAAAGATTTTAAGTCAGTTTCCTCACAAAGTCTCATGCTGCACTTTAAATTTTCCACTTGAACAATCACTGTTTAAACAAGTAAGTCCAGCTGAATCACTCATTCATTCTTTGCAAATAAGATTATTCATCAAAAATTCCTTCTGAATGCATGATCTTCAAGGTTAATAATTAATTGGTCATAGTGTGGGAGCATTAGTCAGTCAATGAAGTATAGGACTCCAGAAATGCTCATCAGTAGGGTGGTTTAGTTGCTTTTGTTTAAGAACTACAAATCTGAAAGTTTATCTTTCAATTCTGCTTGTGCAGTTCTCAAGCAAGAGATCTCTGGAGATCTGACATAGTCCGTGTGCTCTGTCACCAAGATGGACAGGATGGAGACTGTCCCCTCCTCAGCCCCTGCTTGGGATTTACCTGTTGGACTTTGCTGACTTTAAGAGATGATAGGCTTCTGACTTCTTGAAATCAAGCATAATAAAGGTCCCCTGCCCAGCACATACATACTGCTGCTATTAGGGGCACAAGCTTCATCAGCTTATCCAGTGAGATTGACAGCAAGTGCCAAATACAAGACATCTTTCTAATGAGACTGGCCATCAACTCATTTTTACAAGCAATTTCTTTTCTATACAACCTGTCCCCATGGCAACTGACTATTGAGCTGAGGATCACATGTATCTGCTGGTAGCTAAATTTTTATTGTCTCTTAACCAAGCTTGATGTGAAAGGGAGGTGATCATCTTCTATTTGGTGCTTGTTTACAACAAATGACACAGTAATTCTTCCTTATTAATGCACAAAATAAACATAGAATCTGCTAAACTGTGTCAGATTTTTGCCCCATTGCAGATTTTCCATGGCTCCAACTTGCTATCTAGATTATAACCTTTGCAAGCAACTGCTAATTATGATGCATTTCCCTATTAACAGTTGTTTTTCTTGTATTTTCAGCAAATGTTAATTGTATACTGAGGGACTAAGCCAAGCCTGTCACTAAGTATCACAGTGTAATAATGTTCTCTTAAAGAATGAGACCACTTAATCATAAAGAGTCAAATGCCTCGTGTTCCATTTTCTTCAAGCTCTTTGCCTTTGTGGGTGAGTTGGCTTCTGCAACCACAGCAATGGTCGCAGTTGGTGACAGAACAAGATATATCCCAATGCCGTTAATGTTAGCAATTGTTTTCAGGTGTTTGACAGTTCCTCTACCACAGCCTGCTCCTCTGGGGATCATTTGCCCGCATGGCAGCCAGCCTGAACAGGACTGCTGCTGGAGGAGGCACACGTACTTTCCTGACCCAGGCTCCAAGTGCAGTGCTTGGCAGCTGTTAGATGGTTTCAGTTACTGTGGAAGGTGTGGGGTCCAACTACTCACTGTTACCACAGACTTTTACCGGCTGTGTATCGAGATAATTTAGAGGTGTGGTGACAAGGGGGATCTGATTCCTTTGGCATTGCTTTGTCAGGCTTGGAAGAAAATTTGGTATTTTATAATTCCCAAATTAAATGCCACAATTTTACTAGCATAACCTTGCAACATTTTATCATTTGGTTTGCAACTAATGCTTATATGCTTAGCTGCATAAATTTAATCATCAGATCTTTTGGGTTTTTTTTTTTTTTTGGTAGGAGGGTTCATACAGTACACATTTATTGCTCAGAAAGGATACAGGGTATCTATATAGGGCCAAGAGCCTTGGTGTGATGTAGCCTGCCCACCTGCCACGTTTCCCCTGTAACAATACTCCTAGAATCTCTTGCAGTTGTAGGGAGAGTGATGCACTTCACTCGTAAGACAGAAGCAGCAATATGCTTTATTGATATAAAACAGTGATTTAACAAAGTTTGATAGTAAATGCGACACTGATTTAACAAGATTTGATGGCGAGGTACACTGGATTATTTACTGCACAGAGGACAGGGTCAGACAAAACTGTCAGGGGGACCATCCCATTGAGTCACGAGATTCAGAAAGGACCTCCTTGCTTTCTAAACTGCTTCTCAGAGAGGAGTCTGGGTGCAGCTGGATCCAATCCTAGTCCCAGGCTTGACCAACGGTTTATGTCTAAATGACTATGGGTACACTATCAATCCTTTATATCACTTAGCTAAGATGTCAAAGTTCCAGCACTCTTATTCACAATTCACTTATGGAGCATCTGACACAATAAGGATTCTCTCAATCTCAAGGAGTAAACTTGAGTGGCATCCCTACTCAAGTGGAGATCCCCACGTGCAGCCCCCTGCTGTACAGGAGAGCTCAAAGGGCTCTTGGGCTGCTAATTAGTTATGGAGTAAGATAATTGATTCACAGTCATATTTGCATACTGACTGCAGATGTTAGTTTCTTCCAAATTTGGCCTGAGTCGGACATTGACTGGCACTGTGGTTAGGTATGCACTTCACCATAAATTAGATCTTGACTATCGTGTTGTTATCTGTCTCCCCTGAATCCAGTTTGAGCCAGATGCAGTCATCATGACCAGACACATCCATCACGGTGCCACTGGTGATTATTGCTTGAACAGGGTTACGGGAAAAGGTCAGGTTGGGGTGGGGGGAGGAGGGAAGCACACCATCACAGAGTCTGCATATCCATCTTGGTTGCCATGGTATCTGAGCAATTAATAAGGAGGTTTCATGTGTTATAAAGACCACAAGGTCCTTCTACTTGGTAGCAACAGGTGAAAAGGGCTGCATACGACCCAAAGAACCAAAGACTTTCAAATGAATCACAGTCCACCAAATTACCTGCTGCTCCTGCTGGTCCCAGGAGCATCTGAGTGGTCCTCATGGCTAAGAGCTCTTATTAGTGTGCCCAAACTACTCCTGTCCGTGGGTTAAAAACAAATTCATTCAGACAGTCACGTAACAAGAAGGTGATGTAGAGATTACAGAAAACTTTGTAGCTCTCTGATCTGAGAAGCTATTTTTAGGAGAAAGTGTCATGTACCACACATAATGCTTGCATCATTAAAAATAAAATTTCATAAGTATGATTACTCAAGCGTAGGCTATGACAGTATATCTGCCTGATGATGAACTGCTGTATGTTCCAGAAGAATTCAATAAGCAATTCTGCAATACTTTTACTATTTAGACAACTTTTAATGGGAGAAAGAAATCATATTGCTTCAAATGTTTTCAGTTAGTTGCTGGCTTAGGGAAAAAGAAACAAATAATTTAATACATTGTTGTTAACTTTTCACAGGTATCACAGTCCTTAGATGCTCAAAGGAGGCAAATACGTGTAATATGAAAAAGTGTCTGTAGTTTTATTATTAGATTTGAATTACATATTCAGCACAGCATAAGAACCAAATGCAGAGACTATTGCTGGTCAGAGTTATTGAAGCTGTTTTTTTTTTTTCTTTTTTAATTATTAATTTATTTTCCCTTGCAGGACAGCATGTGCCTCACAGCTCAGATCTAAGAACCATGAAATGTCTAAATTCATACTATGTCAATGGTTCCCATTCCCTATCATCAGTTATTTAAATTAAAATAAAGCAAGATACATTACTTTTCACTCATACATATATTTAGACAATGCCCCATAGACTCAGTTTAGTACCAGCTTCCTCCGAGGGTGGGTCCCTATAGTGGGTCTGTGCTCAGATGACTTGTGCTGACCATTTTTGCTGCAGTTTGCGTTTTCAAAGAGAGAAATACAAAATGGAAACACAAAATACAAGCAAGGAGGAAGAAAGCTCCTGAAATAACAATTACTTCTTAACTAAAAAAATTGAGAAAATAATTGAGACAGATGACCAGATTTAGTAAAAATAAACCTCACTATTAAAAATTAATTAAACATTTGCATTTCAGAGGCAAGTTTCTGTGCAAAAGTTTGGGGAACAGCAGGCTGACGGTGAAGATTATTGACTGTAATTTGCTGAAGGTTTGTAAGTAAGTTATGTGCAATATATGGAGGATTTACTCAGCTCTGCATAACAGTTTTATTATTCTTTTAAAGTGAATGATTTACAACTGTTCTCAGAGATCTTTTATCAGCCACTTATCTCCTTCAGCTGGACCTGTGATGTGGAGGGATAAAATTAATTGCTGTTTAATATCATAAAAATTAATCAGACCAGAACAGCAGGAGAATAATGGCTGCCTTAATGGTTAAGTATTTTACATTTGGCGACAAAACTGCAACTCAAAATATAAGGAATTTAACATTCATCCCTTATCTGAACACTGAAAAATGTTGGTGACTTTTGCTGCATATTGTCATTTTAGTTGTTGGTAACTAAACAGAACTATTTATTTTAGTGGAAGAAGTTCCTTGTTGCCTAAACAGTTCTCCCTGCCCTGTGCTATTGTCAAAACTTTAATCCATCAGATGGGCTATATTCCTTACAGCTTGGTCCGCTATTACAACCTTTAGACCAATTAAAATGTCCTTTTATGGATTTTACCTGCTAAATTATAACTGCATTTTTGCTATCATTGGTTTGAGTACAGCAGCAACAGAAAAACCATGAAAATATTACTTCTGTGCTGTTGGAATTAATTTTTGTAGTGTAGTGGTTCTCCATATTTTCCTGCAACATAGTCAGTCTTTCCATAACCATGTAAATTAAAGAAGTCGAAATAGAGAAAGCTGGAAGGAAAAAAAAAGAAGTATTTATGGACATAAAAATATAGTCCACAAATATACTGCACATTTATTACTAAATTTCCATAAACATTGTGTATTTTTCTGGGTGAGAAATTATGCATGAAAAGTATCATAGGTAGAGCAGCAGGTATACCTTCATGCACATATTCCTGCAAGAAAAGATCCTTGGAGATTTTGCAGCTTTTTTCATCCTTGAATGACTGTGATGTTTAGGTGTGTCACACATATGAGTAACACCAAGCACAGCACACTTTTTCTGTATTTACAATATTTACACTACTGACAAAAAAGTATTTCCTCCAGATTTTATTATTCTGTTATACTAGATGTGGGTCTGTGACTGTAACTTGCAATAAACATAGGCTCTGCTAAGTGAAACTTACTTCTAAGTTTCTTTCTGGTCCAGGAAAGCTCCCTTTGCTGCTGTTCTACACCTTCCAGGAGCCTGTATGTCCAAGTTATTTTTGTTGCAAAACACAGTTTAAGTCCAGCCTGCTCTCATACGCTCAGCTCCACTGGATAGCGAGACTGGCTTCTCTACCACCATGTTATGTGTGCTGTCTTTAGATATATCGCTGTGCCTGCTGTGTTTTGAGGTGGAATGCAGTACACCACACTGTTCTGTATTTCAGCGGTAGTGTCTTCCACCAAATTAACTGACGACTGGCTAGAGTATCAAGAGCTTCAGAGACTTAAAATTCTGTTGTATTTTATTACTTTCCAGATTGCCTGAATGGCACTTGTTCATTGACTTGTGAAATTCCTGCTTATCTTATGCATTTCATCCTCTCCATGTCACAGGAGTTGCAGCTCCAGAGGACTCTTAGCTTTTTTGGTTGTACTATTTTAAATTGGCCTTACAGCTGCTAGCATATGCTGCTCAGTGATCACTCAGAGTAAAGGAGTCCAGTATAAGCTGTCATCATTATTTATGTGATTTCTACTGAGTCTTGTAAGCTGAGCTTCTTAATAAGACAAATTGCTTATTCCAGAATTATCACGGAAGGTATGGATCCCCAAGATGGAGAAAGAGGTCATTCTGCCTGAATCTGTGCAAGTATGGTGCAAAATGTCTGATTTCTACTATCTTTCCAAGGTGATTGTCATCATAGAATCATAGAATAGTGAGAGTTGGAAGGGACCTTCCAAGGTCATCTAGTCCAACCCCCTGCAAGGAGCAGGGACATCCCTGACTAGATCAGGTTGCTCAGAGCCCTGTCCAACCTAGTCCAACCTGGCCTTGAACGTTTCCAGGGATGGGGAATCCACCACCTCTCTGGGCAACCTGTTCCAGTATTTCACCACCCTCACTGTAATTTTTTTTTCCTACTATCTAATTTGAATCTTACCTCCCTGTATTTTAAAACCATTGCCCCTTGTCCTGTCACAACAGGCCCTACTAAAGAGTTTTTCCCCGTCTTTCGTGTAGGTCCCCTTGAGGTACTGGAAGGCCACTATCAGGTCTCCCCAGAGCCTCCTCTTCTCCAGGGTGAACAGCCCCAGCTCTCTCAGCTTGTCATAGGAGAGGTGCTCTAGCCCCCTTGTCATCTTCGTGGCCCTCCTCTGGACCCTCTCCAACTGGTCTATGTCCTTCTTATGTTCTTATGTTATCATGACTGCCTTTGAGCTACCTTGAACAGTTCCCTGAACTTTTTGAAGCTGTCATTTGAACCTAGGGAGATATTAAATATTTCTTTAAAGTGTAGTGACACGTAGGCACTCATGAAGACACTTGCAAATGCCAAGTCTTATTTTCTCAGTTTACCTGTTCACCTAAAAGATGCACGTAAGGCATTAAGCAGATGTTTGGTCATCACATCTGAATAAACTACCTCTTAGTCTCTTATAGGTGAAGGGTGAATATTTTCTGTAACCATAGAACTTCTCAGCTGCTTGAAATGTCTGAACTGTGACTGTTGCCCCTTTAATGTTTATTCAGGCCAAACCCCAATCAATTTTAACAAATGTTTTGTTCACAGTAATTATACAGGATTAGAATCCCCCTCTTTTTTTTTTCCAGACTGTGTAGTATAAAGGACATTTTTATTAGTACTTTTCAAGATCTATAATGTATTCTTTGCACTATGTAGCAGAATGTAATAAAATTTCATTTTATGCTTGGAATAAAAAACATCTTAGACTTGTTGTAACCATTATAATGTAAAATAAAATTATTACAAACAACTGTTAATCCTATTGGCCTTTGATTACAGTCAAGTGTTTTATGATATTACAATCTGACTGGGCTATGAATAAGTCAGGGTAATTTACTTTGAATTGTAAATGCTCAAATAATAATTTTCTCGTTTTTTGTTTATTCTTTCATAATCTGTTCCTCCTTCTTCAGTTTCAGGGAAGTGTCTGCCTTTATTTAGATTCTCCAAAACCAGAATGTGTTTGCAGATTCTCTCATTTCCATAGATAAATGTTGCAGCATCAGAGGAAGAAAAATTCTGACAAGAAAGCTTTCTTGTGTCATCTGTAGCAGGAAATACATTGGTCAAGAGAAACTTCTCCCTACCAGGTTACAGTACATGGATTTTACTATGCAATTTTATAGACGCAGATGAGAAGATTTTTATTGTACAGCAATATCCACAGGTAATTTGCTTTTCCTGAATACTTTTGTAAATACTGGATGGCTCAGGAGACCAGTGATGAGATAACTCAATGGTAATGGGATGAAGAAATTTTCACTTTTGGGTCAGTAGTTTGAATCCAGTCCATCTAAGGATCATTTTAAAATCATTAAAATTCAGTGGATGGGTGGTAATTCAGAACTTGGGAAATCAAAATTCAGTTCTTCCTCTCCTTCTAACTTCCCATGTTACCTCAGGAATGTCACACAGGGTGAGATTTATGAAGATATTTATTATTGAATTGTCTCCATGGACCTGATCCTTCACTTCTTTGATTCATAGCCTCCATCTGTGGCATGTTCACAAGCACTGTACATTCTGTCAAATGACTCTTTTTTTTCTTTAGAAATGGAGACTGGCAGTTATTCACAGACATCATACTTTAACATACACTGTTGTTGGACATAGCAGCAAGGAGTTAAGGAACTGAACACTTCTTTCAGAAAAGGTATGAGCCCAGGCAGGATGAAATAACAGGCAGGATGAAATCACCTCCCCTTGTTGGATACCTGGAGTATCAGGGACACTTAGTGAACAATCCAGACCGAATGGAATTGTTATATTTGTGAGCAGCAGGCCTCAAGGACATTGCTGAAGCCACCTGTGAGAAAGTACTGAAGCCACCTGTGAGAAAATAATGAGGCTGCCTGTGAGAAAGTAATGAAGCTTCCTGTGAGAAAGTAAACGAAGCAGCCTTGAGAAGAAGGAAAACAGCTGGCATACGTGGCTGGGGGCTGAACGTGAAGCGGGATGCAGGTGGAGAGAACCGTGCGTGTGAACAAAGAGACTTAATGAATAATATTTTTGCTAAGCACATGCATGATATAGTTAGCCAATTAGTAGAGAGCTTGCACATGATACGGAATTAGAAGGGCTATATTAACTTGGATGTATCAACAATAAATTGGCATTTGCTTGATCATATTGGTCGTGTGCAGTGTCCGTGACTTTCGCGTCAGCATCCCATAGGCTAAGCTGCCTTGCCCATGGACTTTATGTTTTTCAAGGACACTTCCAGCTCCATGTCAGGATCAAAATGCTGGTGGGTGTCCCACATTGCACAGCACATGAATGTATGGTCTATACCACACTTAGGTGAGAGAGCATCTGAAGTGAGGAGACAGATTTCCTTATGTATTTTTAACAAGGATGGATAAGGACTAGGGAATTGCTTTCTGGACATGCCATAGCTAAATGTCATATATGCACCTTGTCTCACTGCTTGCGAGAAGCATGCTCTTTTTACCCCTTTATAAACATTTTATGGTATTTATCTAAAAATAGATGTGCTGAGGTGTATCAATGTTAGGAATCTTCAGAGCAAACAGCTGTCACACCTTCCACACAGTGAAGCAATGCTCTACATTAAAAATAGCCTGAGATCCCAGCTGGGAGCAGCTCCCAGCTAGTGCTGAAACTTCAGCTGGTTTCAGGACAGAAGGGAACTAAGTCATTGTCCATGAATTCAATTCCCCACAGTCATGTGAAGAAGTGACAGGGATTTTTTATTTACCTTCTTTTACTACTGCTTAATGTAAACAACGTGCAATTTCTCAAATGCCATACAAGTTAAAGGGAGAGAAAAGTACTCCTTAGCCTTTAAAAAGGGAAAACAAGTGAATAAATAAATAAACAGGAACAAATAATCGAGCCAAGACATCTACTTTTGTAAGAATGGTCAGACTAAGTACTTTACAAATGCTTGTTAAGCTCTTCTTAATTACAGATATTAGCCTCACACTGTGGCAAAAAGCACTGCCACTGCTATTTTCAACTCAGGGCATAAAGTTATCTAAGTATTATTTAGTGGTAATCATTAGAAATTTGAGGTTTTTTTTTTTTTGTAAACCTGACTGTTCCCACACAACACAACCTGTGTGAGAGCTGATTTTCATCTTGAAAACATCATTATTTACAAAGATATTATCTTACCTCTCTAAGTGCAGAGCACCTGGGTAGGTATCCATTGATGTCTGGTATGTGTGTTAAGACTCAGTGTTAAACAAAACCATGTCTCTTATCAGCACCAGGGACAGCCAAGTAAATGAGCATTTTACATGTTCTATCACTCAGCTTTCAATTATGGCGTTATAGCTTCAGCTTTCTCCCTTTGAAGCTGTATAATACACTACTGCTCACTTAATGTTAGAAGCCAGTCCTCTTCCAAGCATCAAGGTGAGTTCAGTGCCTGATATTCAGCTTATCTATAGACATTCCAGGTAGTCATATAAAAAAGGAAGAAAAACCTAATCACAGCATGATTCTGGATCAGTGGTAAACACAATCTGCCCTGAAGTGATCCTTATCTGTTTGTATTGGAATTTTAAAATAATCCACACTTAGCAACCTAGGAGTACTGAGCAGGTGATTCTATAGAGGGGATTATAAAAAGAAAAGATTAAATAGCCTCCTACGACCTAAGACTGTCTATAAAACGAAATATTTTCTGCCTTTGTTAAAGGGAAAGGCACTGTACACCTCACTACATCAGCACTGCTGTTATTTATGTTTGCTATTACATTTGTAGTCATATGCCCATCGTGCCCACACTGCTGTATATACTCACACCAAAAGGATGGCCCTTGTCCTAGAGAACTTTCAAACTAGGTGGAAAGTCAGGAGCAAGAGAGATGTATTCCCTGACTGCTAGTTTCCAAGGAAATAATGCTATTTCATAGAATCATGGAATCATAGAATCATAGAATATTTAGGGTTTCAAGGGACCTTTAAAGGTCATAGAGTTATCATTTCAGTTAGCTATCATTTCAGCTATTCTTTTCAGTTAGCATAGTAGACAGTTCCCACTTTCAGGGCATTGGTAGCCTAATTGTTGTCAGCTATTGTTCTATTGAGTACATTATTAAAATAAGATTTCGTCCCCATTTCTTGAAGAACACTTGATAAATCTGTTATTTCCTGTCTTAAAAGCTGGAAAAATGTCCTTTTTATAGTATTAGTAAAGCAAATGCAGTGATCTCGATATATTGCAATGTAGCAGGGTTTTGATAACCAGGTCTGTACTCATCTTATATAAAAAGTCAGAAAATATTGCTGAATAATTACTGCTAATATACATATATTGCATTAAACTAGGTCCCTAAGTCCCAGTCTTCACTTCTGTGCCAAGATGTTAACTTGTCCATAACTCAAACACATTAGAAATTGGTATTCTGCTTGTGTTGTTTTTAAAACATCGCCATAATCTATTTCCCCTTACACTACAACTTTTAAAGTATATTTTTATGCAGGTTCAGAGCTAGCACTAGTGATTCTTTTGTGTGCAGATCGGGCTTGAATCACAAAGAAGCGAATATGGGTCCTGCAATGTCCAATAATTCGAAGTTGCAGAATATCTGCTTTGAACAACCATGACTTAGCCTCCAGAGTGCATTAAGAGCTTATTTAGTGGGGGTACAACAATGCCTTTACAGAAGTAGCCAGTGATTAATGAAATATATCCTAACTATTGTTCATATGTGGTATCAGATCAGAATACTGGAGGAAAAAAAGCCCATGGCTTCTGAGAGCTTTATTCAATGCAAAGACTCCAAGATGAGAGGACCTAACTGTCCCCATTCTGCAAGGCATTGGAGAAAGAGCATTTTCTATGACAGTCTCTCCACAATGAGATTTCCAAATATCTCCCAGATGCTAATTCTGGATCTGCTGATTCTGGAGACCATACTTTGCATGCCAGTCAGCTGAAAGGGAAAGCTTCCAAATAAATGAGGCAACCAGGAAAGAAGCTAGGGAAGACATAACAAATAGCAGAAGTGAAAATAAACAGATTCACACATGAGATGGTAAGTATTGCCAATACTGTGATGCAAAGTGTTCTAGAAAGTATCTGTTCACAAACAAAGTTACAATGAAAGGTGAATAAAATACAATTAACTTAATCCTTATTATTCCTGAGAACAGGCTCATGAATAGATATTGCATCCAGGCTGAAGAGTTTTTCAAAAGTTAGTAAGAAAGTGGCTTCAGGGATACCATCACTATTGTAAATCTAGGAAAAGGTATCATTGCTATGAATGCTAAAAACGTTATGATGTCTTTGATAGGGTCACCAGGGTATAATTTCATCACTGAAATCTCAGTTAAAAATGCAGCAAAGTACATCTGAAAATCTTCAGTGGGAGCAGTGTTATTTGAATGGCAAAATGGTATTAGCCAGTGCTAAACCCACTTTGATTCTATTACAGCTTTGTATTAATACTATCCTTACCGGTGATGTGAATTGCTTTCCCTCTCTGAATGCAACATAAAAGTGAACTCCATGTAGATCTGGTTAGGTGAAAAATTCAGATTCTATGCAGTCCTCTGTAGCTGTATACACCTTTAGGTATAATGCTTATTAAAATGTTCGTTTAGCTTTTAGGGAGGATTTTCACAGCATTTGTGGCTGTGTGTTTTGTTCCTTTGGCCCCATCATAAATTTAAATGTCTTGCTTGAGATGTAAGATTCACTGATATGACTACAATACAAACTCACCTACTTTCTACTTTAGCCCTGACCTGGCAATTTTTATAGAATGGAGTTAATGTATCAGTATTATCAGATGTATTTCTCCACTTGCTGGAGAAATAATGGCGAAGATGTTCTTCAAGCATAGACAAACCTGTACAGTAAAGAACACAGCAGAATCTCAACATAAGCATAGAGAGTTTCAGAAATATAAGTCCAAATGTTCAGTTGGATACAGAGCACCATAAAGTAATAGTTGAAGAAATCCTGTCTGAGACCTACTGAACACATGCAGATTGATTGTACTTTACATGTGCAGTAGAAGTGTGTTCAGCTCCACATTGTGTAGTTACAACCATTGCTGAATGTCCTGCTGTCAATAAAATATTTCAAAAACTGATAAAGTAGATTACATGGCTGGCAGGTCTTCAGTTGTGAGTTTGTTCCACTTCACTTGAACTACAATGAATAAACAATATGGGACCAAAATGCCTAAGACCTTCCTGAATGCCCACTGGTAACCTACAAGTGTAAGGCTCTGTAGGGCATTATTATCCTGCTAAGTCAACTAAGTTTTTATCTTTTAATGAATATCTCTCCTTTGTGAAATGAGAAGATAGCAACGTACTGCTCTTTTGTCTCCTTTGGGAGAATCCTATCCCAAAGAGAAAGCTGTCATTATAAAAACTGTGGGATGTGTTCACTCTATTTTTGGTGCTGTTGCAAGGGAGACTTTATGAAACGTTGAAACAAAACTGTGCATCCGGCCACTTCCAGGTTGTGGATCGTCTAGAAAAGACTTCAGGTTCTTCAGCATAAGTCTCCCTCTAACCAGTAAAAGATCAACTGCTTGGTAGTTCACCTCCTGAAGAGCAGGAAAAGCACTGAAATTCACATCATATTGTTAGTGTTGAGCCTTTTTTTTTTTTTCTGGAGATGTATTGAGTGCCCTTCTGAAGTTAGGAAGCTATATTTAAAAAGATTATTAGTTGATTCTTCTGTCTTTCAGAGTTTTCTCTTGGTTGGGAAGGAGGTAGCAGAGGCCTTTTCACTCTCTGATGCTGATCTCAGCTGTGATGTGAGGATCAGGGCAGTTAGGGCTGAATTCCCACTGTCTGCAGGCCCAGAAGAGATTATTGCTATTCAGTCATGCCAGGCTGAAGACTATGCATTTTCTTCTATGAAGTATATGCCACTTCTCATTAATTCTGAGAGACCTGCTACTTTAGAAACCAGGGTAAACAGAGTCATGTATTGGATGAGATCTCTGCTGTGAATAAATTTATTTCCCAGCAAGTGTAAAAAATGAGCAAGGCCAAAATCCCTCAGAGCAGAAAATGTCACAGTGATTGCTAATACATTACTGTGCAGAGAAATGCCTAATAAAACCCCTATTAGGATGTCATACCTGCTTACTACTGAATTCTCCAGAAAGTTTATTTGATATGTCTAAGCTAATTATCAAAGTCTTGGTGATAAGAAGCAGCTCACTGGGCTTGAATGTGTCAGAACAGAATGACTAAATTGTGAGAATTCATGGGCCTTTGCTTTGAATAATTAACTTGACTCTTTGTAGAAAGCACACACCTTGGAAACTAATTTTCTCTTTGCACAAAGCAGTTTGTCCTTGTGTTGCCTTTGAAAAGTAAACTGTTTAACTGTGAGGCTATTCTCATCTCCATTCTATTAATCTTGGAGCTTTTTTTTCCATATTTTCCTCTCTGTACTTTGTGTGTTACTGCTCTTGCACTGACAAAGCTCTGTTCTTGCTAAAAAATGAAATGTGAGATCGTGTCATTTCCACCAAATGGAATAGCTGCATCCTTTCAGCACTGCCTTTGTGGCACAGAGCCTTTTTCCCCTTCGTAATGCTGACTGTATTCAAAGAACACCAACTTTGCACTGGATTTGCAACAGAAACAAATGGTTGTTGGTATGCACAAGGAGTACGACTGACTTGGCAGGAGGGAACTGTGGTAGAGGCTCCCGTGTTTCCTGAGTGAAGTTCTGACTGCACTCAAGTTGGCGTCAAACCCCTGCTTACGGCTGTGAGACTGGGATTACATCGTTTGGATCACAGGTACGTTTCTGCCCCTGGTGAGCCGCTGTTGCCAAGGATAATACACTGTTTGCTATGTGATTGCTTGGCTGAAGGGAACGGTTCCCTGTCTGCTGCCTAGTGAAGTCCTATGTCCAAATTTCAGAAGCCATCATTGCATTTGGCAGTTTTAGCATAAGGATTAAAGTATGGAGGCCAAGTAATTTTTTCATCTTTAGTCTTCCTTTCTTAGAATTGAAGAATAATAAGCGTGGCAATGACAGGCTGTGGTACCCAGCCTCTGCATTAACAGGTCACTCAGACGACCATTTGGGGAAAAGAGGAGGACTGCACAACATCTTGACCTGTTGCAACCTCATCTCCTGTGGCTACATGACACGACCTGTAGCTCCAGCTACAGAGCACTGGACATGGCCTGTGGGCTCTTTGATCTCTTGATGACATAGATGAGGAAGAGTCTGAGTTTTAAATAGAGCTGACTGGTTCAAAAGCAGGAAAACAATAACAACATTTGCAAGTAAGAGTTTTTCTCTTCCAGTCAAAACAGTCATGCATCCCTCCAGAAGGAAATGCTGGTGCATTACAGCCTTTTGCTCATATTGTTTTCTGAAATGGTAGAGCACCGTGGTGTATTTTGAACTGTCTCTAGTGGCAGATTACCATAGTACTATTCCTCTGCTGTATTATTTTGGAAAACACACTTCCCCTTAAGTCCTGATAGAATACATTATGAAAAGGAGCTAATCAGTCTCCGATGCCAGCACTGTGCCTCTAGGAAATGCTGGATGTGCTTATCATTCCAGACACTTCCTCAGCTCCCTGGTTCCCTTGTACTCTGTGAAATCTAACAGGCATCCTTCTTGGCCACCCTGGCAATAATACTTTCAAGATAAGGATGGCCTGTCTCACACCAACAAATACAGATTTTCTGTTCTAGCTTTGATTAAAAAGAGACAAGGAAGATGTAAAGCTATCTTTAAGTAACATTTACATGGTCTATTCTGGATCTCACCTGTAATTATTATGCTTAAAATTTGCTCAAAATACATTAAACTATGTGAAAAGCCAGGGTTTCATATCGCTAAGGATAAGATGGGGTCTGGATTTCCTGAACCAGAGCTCCTTCAGTACATACAGCTATAACATTATGTTCTGCAGGGAGTTCTTCAAATTTGCAAGCAACTAGGGAAAATTCTTTGATGTACTTTGGTCCAGAAAAAAACCTGCTTTGTAAGATGAGGCATGCTCCTCACAAGGTGCAGCTAAAGGAGCCTGTCGATGCAACACAAGCATCCTTTATTACCCTTAGTGTGATCAAGTAATTTGTCCACTGATCAAAATGTCCGTCCCAAAACTATTATTTTTTTTAATGCTACAGGCTGTAAGACTGAAGCCCATCTCCTTTTTCTATGCTGCATTTACAGGCACTGTTAGCAGTTGCTGTGGATAATGAAACTTAATAAAACATGTTCCTTTCAGATCTTGAGAGTGCTTCTCTAAAATCTGTACTCGACTGGGATGGGTCTGACAGTTTATCACCTTAATTCTGGGTTACTATTTAGTAAAATTTACAAAAAAGTAACAAATATTTATTCCTATGGGGGAAAGTGATGAAATTTGGAAAGTATTCAGTGGTTGTGCCACAAGATATCTGTAAAAAAACTTTTTGTGTCCTTCAGGGGCCATTACTAAAATGAGCACCAGTATATTTTGTCTTTTTTGGATGTGAAATTAAGCTCAATGATTCAAAACACATGAGGTTTATCCATCTGTATGACCCTTGTTGTGGAAATCTCTTTACTCACATCAAGCTGTACAAAATGAATGTATTCAGGAAAACTTTACCTTGAAGAGCTATGTTGTCCTTCCAGTCCTCTCCTTAGTCATAGGTAAATGGTGCTGGGAGAGTACACCAGTAAGGCATCGGTGTTACATTTGCCTCAGGATAAATTTCTTAACTTGTTGTCAGGTGCTAGCCAAAATCACAGAGAAAATACTAATCCACACTGATTGTTGGCATAATGTGGTGTAGAATAATGTCATGCCATGTCTGCTGTGCAAACCCCAAACTTTTGAAAACAGTGTTCTGGATCAAGACAGAGCAATCACACATAAAAATTTCACTCCAATGAAGTTGCTGAGCATTTGTTCAGTGTTGATGTTGTTATTTATTTCAATCAATCAAAACCTTCCTTTTCCTTGGAACAAAAGAATACTTCATTTTTGTATCATATCCTGTATATGAAATAAACATGAAAAGTAGCTTCAGAAAATGAAGTGAGATTTTTCAACACAGCTGTATCAAAAACCTTACTCCAGACTTTTTCAAAGCAACATATCTTATACATTGATTAATAGTTGTTGAGTATTTATTGTTTTTTTTTTCCCCTCATTAGAGAAATATCTCACCAGAAAAATGTTATCCTATTTTAACAGTGAATTTCTGATAAATTACTTTATAGGAGAAGTAGTTATGTTCAAAAAACAAAACAAAAATCATAGGATCATAGAATCATAGAATGGTTAGGGTTGGAAGGGACCTTCAAAGGTCATCTAGTCCAACCCCCCTCCAAGGAGCAAGGACATCCCCGACTAGATCAGATTGCTCAGAGCCTCATCCAGCCTGGCCTTGAACATTTCCAGGGATGGGGCCTCCACCACCTTTCTGGGCAACCTGTTCCAGTGTTCTATAACTCGCATCGTAAATAATTTTTTCCTAATTTCTAATCTAAATCTACCTCCCTCTATTTTAAAACCATTACCCCTCATCCTATTGCAACAGGCCTTACTGAACAGCCTTTCCCCATCTTTCTTTTAGGCCCCCTTGAGGTACTGGAAGACCGCTATCAGGTCTCCCCGAAGCCTCCTCTTCTCCAGGCTGAACAGCCCCAACTTTCTCAGCCTGTCCTCATAGGAGAGGTGCTCCAGCCCTTGTATCATCTTTGTGGCCCTCCTCTGGACCTTCTCCAACTGGTCCATGTCCTTCTTGTGCTGGGGGCTCCAGAACTGGACACAGTACTCCAGGTGGGGTCTCACCAGGGCAGAGTAGAAGGGGAGAATCACCTCCCTCGACCTGCTGGCCACGCTTCTCTTGATGCAGCCCAGGATGCGGTTGGCCTTCTGAGCCGCAAGGGCACATTGCCTGCTCATGTTAAGCTTCTCATCCACCAGCATTCCCAAGTCCTTCTCCTCAGGGCTGTTCTCGATCCATTCTCCACCCAGCCTGTATTTGTGCCTGGGATTGCCATGACCCAGGTGCAGGACCTTGCACTTGGCCTGGTTGAACTTCATGAGGTTGGCACGGGCCCACCTCTCCAGCCTGTCAAGGTCCCTCTGGATGGCATCCCTCCCTTCCAGCGTGTCGACGGCACCACACAACTTGGTGTCGTCGGCGAACTTGCTGAGGGTGCACTCTATCCCACTGTCCATGTCACCGACAAAGGTGTTGAACAGGGCCGGGCCCAACATGGACCCCTGAGGGACGCCACTCGTGACTGGTCTCCACTTGGACATCGAGCTGTTGACCACCACTCTCTGAGTGCGGCCATCCAGCCAACTCCTTATCCACCGAGTGGTCCGTCCATCAAACCAATGACTCTCTAGTTTAGAGAGAAGGATGTCATGTGGGACAGTGTGAAAAGCTCTGCACAAGTCCAGGTAGATGATGTTAGTTGCTCGTCCCTTGTCCACTGATGCCGTCACCCCGTCATAGAAGGCCACCAAATTGGTCAGGCACGATCTGCCCTTGGTGAAGCCATGTTGGCTGTTACCAACCACCTCCTTGCTCTCCATGTGCCTTAGTATGGTTTCCAGGAGAATCTGCTCCATGACCTTGCCAGGCACAGAGGTGAGGCTGACCGGCCTGTAGTTACCCGGGTCTTCCTTATTCCCCTTTTTAAAAATTGGGGTTATGTTCCCTCTCTTCCAGTCATCGGGGACCTCACCAGACCGCCACAATTTCTCAAATACATTAGCCAGTGGCTTGGCAACTTCATTTGCCAGTTCCCTCAGGACCCGCGGATGGATCTCATCAGGTCCCATGGACTTGTGCACCGTTAGGTTCCTCAGATGATCCCGAACCTGCTCTTCGAGTACAATGGGCAGTTCTTCATCCTTGCAGTCCCTGCTTGCACCTTCTACAGTTTGGGTGGCGGGACAGGAACTCTTGTCGGTGAAGACTGAGGCAAAAAAGTCATTGAGAACCTCAGCCTTCTCCATGTCCTGGGTAACCAGGACACCAGTTCCCTTCTGGAGGGGGCCTACATTTTCCCTGGACTTTCTTTTGTCCCCTACGTACCTATAAAAGCTCTTCTTGTTGCATTTTATATCCCTGGCCAGATTCAGTTCTGCCAGGGCTTTGGCCTTCCTCACCTCATCCCTGGCCACTCGCGCAGCCTCTTTGTAGTTCTCCCAGGCTACATGTCCCCACTTCCACCCTCTATAGGCTTCCTTTTTCACTTTCAGTTGGTCCAGGAGCTCCTTGCTCATCCACGCCGGCCTCCTGGCCTTTTTGCCCGACTTGTTTTTCATCGGGATGCACCTCTGCTGAGCTTGGAGGAGGTGCTCCTTGAATATGGACCAACTTTCCTGGGCCCCTCTTCCCTCCACGGCCACCTCCCATGGCACTTGGCCCATCAGGTCCCTGAAGAGGCCGAAGTCCGCCTTCCTGAAGTCTAGGGCAGAGAGCTTGCCATGTATTTTCCTTGCTGCCCCGTGGATCTTGAACTCCACCATGTCATGGTCGCTGCAGCCAAGGCTGTCCTTTAGTTTCACATCCCCGATCAGTCCCTCCCTGTTGGTGAGCACAAGGTCGAGCATGGCACCCCTCCTTGTCAGCTCCTCTATTGCCTGCAGGAGGAAGTTGTCATCCACGCATTCCAGGAACTTCCTGGACTGCCTGTGCCCTGCCGTGTTGTCTCTCCAACAGATGTCAGGGTGGTTGAAGGCCCCCATGAGGGCCAGGGCTTGTGACCGTGAGGCTGCTCCTATCTGCCTATAGAGCGCTTCGTCTGCTCTGACCTCCTGGCCAGGCGGCCTGTAACAGACCCCCACCGTAACGTCCCCTGTCCACCCCCATTCTCTAATCTTGACCCAATTGCTGAAATAAGTTTTGGTTCTGACATCAACTTCAACTGTGGCCAGCTTGTGGACAAGCAATATTTCTCTGGGAATACAGCATTCCTTTTCATGTTCAAATGGGATAAAATTGTCATGTTTTGAGGTAGTTTACTCAGCAGTAAGTTTCAAATAAAATAGTTTGGTTGTAATTAGACATATTTTTCTGCTTACTAGAAGCACCTCCTTAGCTTTATTTACAGGTAATGAATTTAGATGAGTAAAAATTTGGGTAGCTTGCCTATTTGATTCTTTATTTTAATTATAATTTTTAAAATGGGCTTTTCAATCTAGAGTAAGCACACTTTCAGAACTATATGAATTTTGCTAATTTCAGGGAAAAAAAGAATATTTGTGGTTTTTTTTATTAACACTCTGACTCTGGATCTAACCTCAATCCATCCTTCTTCTCCTTTTCTTCTGGATAGGCCAAAAAGGCTAACTTGAATAAAGTGTTAGAGAGACAGTGAGAGAATATCCAGTTTGTTTAATAAATGACCACTGACAAAAGTATTGAGTAAAACCAATATCTGTTTTCTTTTGGCTCTTAATGGAGGAAAGTCGTGCATGCTTCCTACAGGATTCTCAGGGCCCTTTGGTCTCACCAGTCACGTCGTGGCAGAGAGGCACCAAGTGCCTCTGAATTCCCCACACAAGTGCTGGAGGCTAGGGGTGACTGTCCTCCGTACACGCTGGGTACTGAACTATACTATTTGCTGGAATAAACCAGTTTCAAGCTGCTCTTAATGGAGCTCATTGAGTTCCATCATTGACAGGGCCATTTGCTCTCCTGCTGGCTGTGAATTTAAGACATTACACATATTGAGTACCTCTCCATCGGTGACGGAGGGCTGGAATTTAATTTAGCCCTATGACTTGTACTGCTAAGAGCACGCTAGTGAGTAAATACTTAATGAATATAGGCTCAGCTTCTCTTTCATCTACCTGTGTTTGAGTGGGTGACACAAAGTAGAAGAGCACGCTGAAAAGAGCCATTTAGCGCTTGAAAGGATGTTGTAGAGGTTTTATTTCCTGAGGAGCATCCTACCCTATGGTAAGATGGTAGCAGACAAACTTTTGTGAAGAGTTTCTACTTGGCTGTATGACTATTCAAGAGACAATTGAATTATTAAAATACTTTTTATATTCCTGTGTAAATAATTTCTTTATCTGAAACTCACAAAGTACAACACTCACACACTTGTCAGCCAATGATTCAGAGGAAGCAAAAATAATAAAAGTAAAGGAGAAAGATTAAGGATGTAATTGTGGAGGATGATTGATTACAATACCATTCTTCCATCTGGGCTTTTGCAGCAGGAGTGTGAATTATGACGCAGAAGAGCAGAGGCGGGGGAGTTTTGAGGACACTGTTGATGAAGTGATTACAGGTGTGACATCATAATAATGTTTTATCTAATTCTCTTTCCTTTATATGAAAACATATACAGAAGCCAAACGGAAAGGTAAATGCCATGACCCCGATTTGGGTGGGTTTTTTTCCACTTTTCTGCTTTGTGCTGTTGGGCTATTTTGCACGTTTGTGATATTCTCCCATTCAGGGACAACACACCAAAATAATTTGTGCATGTGACAACAAAGACGTTTGTTAGAATCTTAGAATCATAGAATCATAGAATGGTTAGGGTTGGAAGGGACCTTCAAAGGTCATCTAGTCCAACCCCCCTCCAAGGAGCAAGGACATCCCTGACTAGGTCAGGTTGCTCAGAGCCTCATCCAGCCTGGCCTTGAACGTTTCCAGGGATGGGGCCTCCACCACCTTTCTGGGCAACCTGTTCCAGTGTTCTATAACTCGCATCATAAAAAATCTTTTCCTAATTTCTAATCTAAATCTACCCCGCTCTATTTTAAAACCATTACCCCTAGTCCTATCACAACAGGCCCTACTGAACAGCCTTTCCCCATCTTTCTTTTAGGCCCCCTTGAGGTACTGGAAGACCACTATCAGGTCTCCCTGAAGCCTCCTCTTCTCCAGGCTGAACAGCCCCAACTCTCTCTGCCTGTCCTGATAGGAGAGGTGCTCCAGCCCTTGTATCATCTTTGTGGCCCTCCTCTGGACCTTCTCCAACTGGTCCGTGTCCTTCTTGTGTTGGGGGCTCCAGAACTGCGCACAGTACTCCAGGTGGGGTCTCACCAGGGCAGAGTAGAGGGGGAGAATCACCTCCCTCGACCTACTGGCCACGCTTCTCTTGATGCAGCCCAGGATGCGGTTGGCCTTCTGGGCCACAAGGGCGCATTGCCTGCTCATGTTAAGCTTCTCATCCACCAGCACTCCCAAGTCCTTCTCCTCAGGGCTGCTCTCGATCCATTCCTCGCCCAGCCTGTATTTGTGCCTGGGATTGCCATGACCCAGGTGCAGGACCTTGCACTTGGCCTGCTTGAACTTCATGAGGTTGGCACAGGCCCACCCCTCCAGCCTGTCAAGATCCCTCTGGATGGCATCCCTCCCTTCCAGCGTGTCGACGGCACCACACAACTTGGTGTCGTCGGCGAACTTGCTGAGGGTGCACTCTATCCCACTGTCCATGTCACCGACAAAGGTGTTGAACAGGGCCGGGCCCAACATGGACCCCTGAGGGACGCCACTCGTGACTGGTCTCCACTTGGACATTGAGCCGTTGACCACCACTCTCTGAGTGCGGCCATCCAGCCAACTCCTTATCCACCGAGTGGTCCGTCCATCAAACCAATGACTCTCTAGTTTAGAGAGAAGGATGTCGTGCGGGACAGTGTGAAAAGCTCTGCACAAGTCCAGGTAGATGATGTTAGTTGCTCGTCCCTTGTCCACTGATGCCATCACCCCGTCATAGAAGGCCACCAAATTGGTCAGGCACGATCTACCCTTGGTGAAGCCATGTTGGCTGTCACCAACCACCTCCTTGCTCTCCATGTGCCTTAGTATGGTTTCCAGGAGAATCTGCTCCATGACCTTGCCAGGCACAGAGGTGAGGCTGACCGGCCTGTAGTTACCCGGGTCTTCCTTATTCCCCTTTTTAAAAATTGGGGTTATGTTCCCTCTCTTCCAGTCATCGGGGACCTCACCAGACCGCCACAATTTCTCAAATACATTAGCCAGTGGCTTGGCAACTTCATTTGCCAGTTCCCTCAGGACCCGCGGATGGATCTCATCAGGTCCCATGGACCTTCTGGAGGGGGCCTACATTTTCCCTGGACTTTCTTTTGTCCCCTACATACCTATAAAAGCTCTTATTGTTACATTTTATATCCCTGGCCAGATTCAGTTCTGCCAGGGCTTTGGCCTTCCTCACCTCATCCCTGGCCACTTGCGCAGCCTCTTTGTAGTTCTCCCAGGCTACCTGTCCCCGCTTCCACCCTCTATAGGCTTCCTTTTTCACTTTCAGTTGGTCCAGGAGCTCCTTGCTCATCCACGCCGGCCTCCTGGCCTTTTTGCCCGACTTGTTTTTCATCGGGATGCACCTCTGCTGAGCTTGGAGGAGGTGCTCCTTGAATATAGACCAACTTTCCTGGGCCCCTCTTCCCTCCAGGGCCACCTCCCATGGCACTTGGCCCATCAGGTCCCTGAAGAGGCCGAAGTCCGCCTTCCTGAAGTCTAGGGCAGAGAGCTTGCCATGTTGCTCTTGCAAATATGATGGATGTTGCTAAAATTTGGGTTACTTCCATGGCTTTCAGTGGAACAGATCTGATTTGCGAAATTTTAGGAAATATCTGTAGTCTAGTTTACTTAGGTATACATGAGTGGAAGAGGAATTTCTGAAATTCCATTTTAACAAATGAGGAAAAAAAGAGCTAAGAGAGAAAATTTTTAATGTACTTTGCAAAAATGAAAAGAATACAGGAATTACGTAAGATCTAGAATGTATTGTGTATTACACCTTTGCTATATACGAAAAATTAAGGCTGCTTTGAGTGGTTGCTTTTGTCGCTAAGGTCTCTGAGGAAACCTTGATTTTTGCCTGGCTTACACTGTCGACTGTAGCAATACACAGTAGTACAAGTTCAGATTTCTATTCCGGTATCTTGGTTTGGGTGCACTTTTATATTTGCTTTGCACTAGTAGGAGTGATTATTTGAGTGATTATTCAAGTAAGAAGATCATAGTGAATAAAACTTTACATGACTTGAACACAGAAAATGACCTAGAAATTACCAACTGAAATCTTCTCAGGAGAAATGTTGTAAAACAGAGGTAACTAAATGTTTTTGCAATTTTTTTCCTGGTTGCAGTGGCAAAAAAAAAAAAAAAAAAAAACGAAAAAACAAAACAACCAAGTAATCCTGGGGTTTTGTTTTGTTCTATTTTGTTTTTCTCCTTCCACTTTCCCTTCATCTAGCATTGATGACTCAAAGAATATGAGTGCATGAAATGGAAATATTTCTGAGCTGGATAAGTTTTTTTTTGGTGTGTTTTGTGTTTTTGTTTCTTTGGCTTTTTTTTCTGTTTTTTTAAAAAGAAAGAAACCCCTAAAAATCCTTTCTTAAATTGAACTTCTCTAGAACTTCTGGATCACAAAAAACAATTCTATGCCAGTAAAAGATAAACCCAGCCTCAAACGTATTTTGTCCCACTCCAGGGACTGTATGACTCTGGGACTTTTCCACTGGCACGATACCATGTTGAGTGTTCTGCTTCTATGTAGATGCTGTAACTCTCCTCCAAAGCTCAGTCTACCTGAATTATGCTGCCTTTTTACTCCAGACACCAAAGCAGTGAAGCCTACTGCTTCCCTTGTGTAAATAATTTTCTGCTATTTTCAACAGAAAGCTGTAAATTGCCCTATCCAGATGAAGCCAGAAGCAGCTCAGATGTTTTTCCCTTTTGTAGGATCAAGGCTTTGGAGGAATTCAGTGCTTGTGACAAAATCCAAAGCCCCATGACTTTTGTATGGTTACTGATTTTTCTGCAAATACCTTTAAATGCCTCCAGATTGTAAGCCTTTTCCGGCTTTTTAGAATTGTATCCCTGTACCATCAGATTAACTAGACCTAATCTACTGTGCCATATGGAGCACAGGTTATCTCAGCAGAGGAAAGAAGGCTTAAAGTTGAAGAGAGTGTGAAGGAAGCTTCTAGGTTGTAAGAGTCTTTGCTCTGAAGAGAGTTTATAAAAAGGATTTAAAAGGATTTATCTTTTTTTCTGACTTGACAGGGCAGTGCTCTTCAGTGGTTTCAGTAGTGCTTGAATATTGATGGGGACTAGAAAAGGTTAACAGAAAAAGGGTGCAAAATATCAAGTGACGTAATTTAAAAGCTGGGAACCAGATAGAGATTCTGCAGGAGATGTTTCATATATTATAGCCATCAGATGGCAAGTGAGCCATCCAGACAAACCAGGTTAGAGGAAGACTTGACAGTCTTCAAATCCACCTACAGCAGTGAGCTCTACACGGAGCTGCATCTTAAAGCTGTTCAGGAGCTGCAGCTTTTGCAGAATTTATGGGCCACTTGATTAACAAAGTAAAAAAAAATTAAAAATTAACAAAAATTAACAAAATAAAAAAATTAAAAATTAAAAGTTAAAAATTAAAAAAATGGTGCTTTCCTGAGCACCATAAAGCTGTGCTCTATAGAAAGCCTGGGTCCTCCCCACTTCAGAAAATGCCTTTCCCCATGGTGCTTGGCTATGGTTGCCATCAGTGTGGGCAGCTGCCTGTTCATGGGGTTGAGAAAGAAGAGTGTGCAGGTTCACAAGGCCTTAGGGACACAATTACTTGTCAGACCTTTTGTTTCCTGGACCATCAGCCCTCCAGAATGATGTTAAAGCCACCATTGTCCTGTTCTCCCCAGTTCAGGCGGCGGCTCCAACTCAGCCCATGGAAAGGTCTAGGGTGCTCTTGCTGGGGAGAGCCTAGGTGCAACTGGTGCAAGGCTGTGCTGACTGCATGGAAAGAACAAATTTCCTATCTTTATTTTCACTGTTTTAACAGACAGACATTTCAATCTGGAGAAACTGATGAGTTGGCTGTCCTAGTTTAGCCAGGATGCAAAAGCATTGGCCGTCTTTACTTTAGGATGCTCAAACAGATAAAGAAATGGCTCATTAGAGCTTCAAGAACTCTCTGAAGAAGTAGAAGATAGACCAAAATAAACTTCCCCTTCCTGAAGTTCACTTTTCCCTTCTAATGATCTTTCTTTCTTTTTGCTTCTTTGATCTGTGCGGTATCTTGATTTTCTTTCTCTGCAAGTAATTTTACATACTGAAAACTATATATTTTCAGAATATATTTAATTTCAGAATGACCTGTGCTGCTAGTTTATTGTCATTGTCAGAACACCAAAAAATAAAATGAATTGAACAAACTTGATTTCAGAAAGGACTTCGTGACCCACGAAATAGTACTTCTCACATTGCTTGAGAACAGGCTGTACTTACCCTCTTGTCAGCTTGTTGGTTTGAGCTGGTCTGCAGGTGATAAATGTTAACTCCCATCCCTGTGACAAGCTGGACAGGGCGTGCTTAAAGATCAATGGTTCTTGACTTTATAATGTGCACAGGATATAATTGCATGGTGTCTTTCAGTAAGCTGTATTTCTAATTTTAGTCTACATGTACCGTTCTCTTGAATTGCAATTAAAACAACAGAATAAATTTTAATTTTCAGTAAAAGTGTCAAATATTTAATTAACCAAAATAAAGGAGGAAAATAAAAATAGGAAAAAGATGAAACATCTGCAGAGCAGAGTTGTGATACTTCATAAAAGAAATAACCTGAAGACCTAAGGGTTGGTAGCAGATTAGATTGTATAAGTGTGTCGGTTTCGTTTAGTGGTGGCAGCTTCTGTGAGGAGCTGCTGGAAATCTCCCCTTTGTCTGGTGGACTCGGTGAGGTCTAGGGCAGACCCACTGCTGACCAGAGCCAAGCCAATTGGTAGCAGAATGTTCCCTCATAACGCCTCTGCGAAAACGTATTTAAGAAGGGGAAAAAGAGAAACAAAAAAGAAAACAAGATGTGAAGAAGCAGAAGCCGGGGCAGAAAGGGGGAGGGCCTCACCCTCTGGCCTCCCGCCGGGCAGCCGTCTGTGCCCGTGAAGGGCCCGTGCTGGGACAGCTGTTCTGGAGGGACTGCACCCCGGGAAAAATGACTCGTGCTGGAACATTTCATGAAGGACTGTAGCCCGTGGGATGGACCCCATGCTGGAGAAGGGGAGGAATGTGAGGAGTTCTTCCCTAGAGATGGAAGGAGCCATGGAAAACAACATGTGACGAACTGACCTTTAACCCCCATTCTCTATTCTCCCCCTGTGCCACTCTGGGTAGAGGGAAGGTGGTAGAGATCATTGAAATGAAGTTAAGCCTGGGAAGAGAGAGGGGTGGGAGGCAGTTGGTTTTGTTCTTTTTCTTATTGTCCTGCTTTGATTTTAATAATAAAAAATAGTTTTCCCCAAGTCATGTTATGCCCATGACAGTAACTTCAAGAATCTCTCCCTGTCCTTATCTCAAACCTCGAGGAGCCTTTTTGTTATATTCTCTTTCCTCAATCTCCCCCCCCCCCCCCAAGTGGGGCTAAACTATGGCAATAAGACATGTATTTGATCTTTTTAGAAAATTCTGAATATAAATGCTTATAACTTGTCCTGTAACTTGTTACTTCGGAGAAAAGACCAACACCCACCTTGCTACAAGCTCCCTATCAAGGAGTTGTAGAGAGTGATACATTCTGAAGATGTTAGAATAGAAGGAAATTAGGTGTAGTGGTTTAATTTCCATGAACTTAATGTTTGTTAGGTATTAATAAAAGACCAGTTTCCAAGAAAAAGGTAATTTAAGAAGGAACACAGTCTAATCCTTGTGGAAACGGAAACATAAATGTTCAGTAGTGCTGCTTTCTTTACGTCAGTAACCTTTCTTCGCTGAGGTCTGTAACACTCAGTTTGCAATCCAAAAGGGTATGATGACCCAGCTAACTGTAACACCCTTTTACTCACACATCGTGACATGTGTGCGCTTGTCACCCAGATATGAATTTAATAGGAAGTTTATGAATTCTGTGATCTCATTGTCTTCCTAGCCTGAAATTAGAACTGTCTTATTGGAATACATGTCCTCTCACTCTATTCTGTTCCCATCACTCAGACTACATCTGGCCCCAGTGTAACTTATACTTGCTTTTTATCGGGGCCAAATTCAGCTTGGAGATTTCCTTGCAGGCACTGTTATGGGATTCTCAGATGGTTTAAGCAGTAGGCCTAATCAGAAGTTGTCCATGCTGTGCTGTGTAGAGTAACTGAGTAACTGTGTAGAGTTATGTGCCTGAATTAGAAAGATTGCATTGAAAAAAATCAGACTCCATACAACATCTCCGGTTCATTCATCACGTTCTTTAGTGATTAAATTTTGGTGTTTATTTGGACTAGAAAACTATATATCTGTGTGTCTTCTAGACTTGGGCTGGCTCATGACCACAAGTAATAAGACATTACAAACATAGCATCAGAAGTCCAGCAGTAACTCCGGTTAGACATGGTGTCCTTCTGTTGAAACCTTAATGCAAATTCTTTTCTCTGCACTAAACTTCTTGAACAGATCTGGGGAAAACCTTTTTGTCGGGGCTGACATTTTTTTCTTAAAATGAATCCTCCATTTAAGCAGTGTAGAAATTGTCATGAATATGTTAAGGCTGATATCTTTTACATTTGTTTGCATTACTACAATATTCTAATCTTTGAAACTATTCTGGGCTTCTCTGAATATGAAAGGTGTTGTATCAGGCCAGCTACTGCCCTGGTTTTTTTTTTTTTTTTTTTTTTAACAACTTTCCCTGCCAAACAGTTAAATTCTCACCTTTTTCTCTGACCTTTTCTTACTGAAGTGTATTGAACCAGTTGCGGTTTAATGACAAAAGATGCAATAAATTTCAGGATTGTGGGTAGCCTAAAAACACATCCTTCCTTTCTGTCTGCTTTCTTTTTTTTATAGGGAGTTTTATCTTCAGTGACCTGAATGAATTTCTCCTGTAGAAGCAATGTTAATTTTATATTCTGTAGATAACCTTTCTGTGTACATGCCAGTGTTTGTGCATTCACATACATGCTGAATTAAAAAGTCACCTCTCCTTTGCTTATGATTCTTTTCCAATCATACTTGGGAAGGGAATAGAAAAGATTTCTAGATTAAAATACAGTTATTACCTTTTGATGTAATGGCACAGATTAAAAACTCTTGAATATAGCTGAGTTGCAATAGACACAATTGGAAAAACTTCATCACTCTTGTGCTGTCTTCAAGAGTAGTGATTAATGTACCATTGTAGGATGATATATATGCCCATAGATTACTGTTTGAATTACTGTGCCAGTTTTATGACTTATTATTTGCCAGAGATCTCTGAATTTAAAGATCAGAGAAGAATTAAAGCATTTTCTTTTTCTTCCCAGTGAGGCTTAAAAAGAAAAAAATACGAGGAGTAGGATGGAGGGAGACAGATGACTCATTCTGGCCTGAAATTAAGCACCTTGAGTAAAATCAGTCACTTGTCACTGAAGCTTGCAAAGACTTGAACACATAATTATTGGAAAACAAATTCCAGGAAGAGATACAAGATGGAGTGTTCTTATATTTACTGAGTATAGTGCTATGTCTGGACATAGGGCTATACATTCCTAGATTTGCTGATATGATTTCAAATAGGTCTTCTCATACAACAGAGGTGTATAGGGACACAGAAGGAACAAAGTGTGTATGCTGTAGAGTTTTTTTTAATACTAATTTTCTGGCCTTTATTACTGTGACAGTGAAGTAGAGAAATACAGAAACAGTTTATGATGACCGGAGCCACTTCTTTGGGGGATGCAGGTGTCTCTTTTCCAGGAGCTGCTGTAGAACAAACCAGCTGGGATAACGCAGCTCTTCTGCGGAGGAGGGAATTTGAAGAATTTTGAACTTCGGGATTTGTAGTCTGCTTTGGCGAAACTAGCTAGTAATTGTCTCCTGCCAGTGGCAGGGAAAGTCAGAGATATTGTGTACCCTTACCTTGTTTCCGGGGTGTTTTGCTCTGGTTGAGTTTTCTTTTACTGCAGGACATGGAATGGAAAAAAAGGGATGACCTGTGAGGCTGATGGCTTTAAGAAAAAAAAAATTAAAAATCTGTAAAGAACCTATTTTGCAAATTATGTCTTTTTAAAATGGATATTTTACTGGAAGGATTTAATGTTTGCTGGGAGAACTGAACAGTAAGTTACTAGCACTGTATGTCTCAGAGAAATCAGTTTTTGCAGCTTCAGAAAGTTTGTCACTCTATGGCTACCCATTAATGCTCAAATTATAGCAGGCATGACTGCCATATTTACTACAGGGTAACATGTTCCAGGCTGGCCAGGGCAAATATTCAAGTTCTCAAGAGAGCACCGTGCTAAGATTTAGTCAGTTCCCTGAACCATGTCAGGAAAGTGAGAGTTCAGAGTGTAGAACTCCATTTGGCTTCTGTGTTGGGCTGTCTTGGGTCAGATGAACCAATCCAGCTGGGTGTAATTTATGTTAAACTTACAAAGCAGACTACTGGTTGGAATTAATAACTGTGGCTGCACTGACTTTAAATAGGATAGGAGAGCTGACACAGGTGGCTTCCATTTCTAGAGGATGTAGAGAAGAACCACAAACACCTCCTCTTTCCCCCCACCCCACCTCAAGTTTATTTTAAAATTATTTTGGAGTAGAATAGCAAAAAATATAAGAGACTTCTATGTTTAGTTTTGAAAAGTTGCTTCTCATGAAGCAGAATACCTTTTAAATTTTATGTTCTAAGTAAAATTTTTTATTAAGAGAACAAATTAAAAGTAATTATAATAAACATGACATTGATACAAATATGAAGCAAATGTGAAAAATTCTGTAATATTTCTCAAAAAGATTACTTCATGTTTTTTATTAAAGGAATATAAATTTTGTCAAGGATATTCATTGAAGAAATAAATGCTAGGGTTTACAATGAAAATAATGAAGAATTTTTAGGAAGTATTTGCAAGGATGTAATCTTGAATCTGTGGAAATAATTGTAAGATCTATATCCATTATAATCAGGAAGCAAAATGTTCACTACTGAGTATTTCTGGCCAATGAAAATGAACTCGTCTTGACTTTTGAATTTTGAGCAGTTAGAGACCCTAGTGGACAATATTAAGTATTAAAGAGTAATTATAGAAGTATTGAGTAAATCTACTTTCAAAAAATCTTCCCTTATGAAAACTGATATAGAAATAGTTTCATCCTTGCAGTAAATTCTAGCATTTAAAAAATGATTGTCATTTTCAACTGGATCTAAAAGTCGAGAAGAGTGAGGGAACAGAATGCAAATTGCAAAAAGACTGGAATAAGTGCAATTTCAATGAAATATCTAATTTTATTTATTTTTTGTTTTCTCGATATTAAGTCACTTTAATATGAAATATTGCTGATGATGTTTAATAAGATAAATTAAACTAGAACACTGGAATAACAGAAAATGTAAATTACAATGGAAATAAGCAGCAATATGCTGGGTCTTGAATTAATTTGAACTTTTTCCTTTGATCTTGATGCAATGAACATACTTCAGGACAAAATAACTGTTATGTAATATACTGTTTTCTGCTGGGAAAATGTTGCTTTGAAAATTCTTCAGTGAATTTAACCTTTTTTTCCTGACAAAGTAGGTAATTAGCTAACAGATTCAGTGTTTTGTCTTCTTGTTCAAAGCTGCTCAACATTACATGTGGCTCCACTGCAATAACTGTTACCTGTTGTTAATTCATCAGCCCTTCCTCAGGTCCAGTCATTTATAGGATAGTTCGGTGTGATTTGTTCAGTGTGGTATGACAGTATCCATCAAGAAGTAACCAAGAGCCACCCCAAAAGGGTTTCCTCAGTTGCCTATTCAGTGAGCTAAAAACCTTTGCAAGGCTGTTTGTTACAGCAAAAAAGAAAATTATCCAGACTGAGCTCCTGTGCTTTTCTTCAGGCTGCAACATTTGCTATCAATCTTTTTTTTTTTATATATATTTCCTTGCAAGGTAGCAGAACAAGACCCAGTGTTCCTTTTCTGAGACCTGTCATTTAGAAAGTTTCTGAAGAATTCCTCCCAAATACCATTAATGATTGTGCCATCCATTCCCAGGACTCTTCTTTTGCTTTTCTCCTTGTTACTCCCCTCGAAATCCTTGCAGTTCTCTACAACAGGTTATAATGTACTAATACATGTATTATTTGGAGAACAGGCTTTGTCACTTAAGACTGTTTTGAAATTCACAGTTTGGGAGTCAAAATCATCCAGCTTTTCTGTGCTCACAGGTGGAAATTTTCTGGGATTGCTTCTGGGATTTGCTCCCAAACACAGTTTTTATTTACTCTGGTACATTAATGAATGGATGATAGCTGGAAATGCATATTGTCATGCAACAGGGTTTGCCTTGTGCAGTAGAAGAGAAGTTACATATCCATAATATTTTGTGTACTGCAGTCCCTCAGTGTTAAGGTATGTCATCTTAAATATGATTCTTGTGATACCAATGCTGAGTCTCTGAAAAGGGACAATATATTTTTGCTGCAAACTGTATGCTTGTGTTGAAACCCTATTGAATGGGAAATTGTTCACTGAAAAGATACAGCAATTTTAACTTCCAGTCCTAGATACTTGTTCTAATTTCAATTTGAAAACTGTACGGGAAATCTGTGATGAATATTACAAGCAAGCCTCAATTTTGGTTTTGACTAAAAGCTTTTGATTTGGTGTCCTTTTACTTCTCCTCATTGATTCACTTTACCTGTTAGTTTCCAGTGTGACAGAGAAAAAGGAAATTAATGTTCCAATAGCTTTTCTTTTGCTTTCTCTTTTTTATTAGACCTTAATCTCAGCTTTTCATGAAATTTCAAGTGGCTGTTCAAGCATGAGCGTGGACACACACTTGTGCAGATGAACACATGCACGCACATGTGCACACACAAGCAAACAGGCTCCCCAAAATGGGAGGGGAAAACTGGTTTAATTCTGCTGATGTAAATGTGTAGATCATTCGATATGCAGATCACAGAAGAAAGCCATTCTGCTTAGCTCTAATTCCATCAGGATCATTTATGTTTTGAAGGATAGGAAAGAATGAATTGAAGATCAAATTCGTCAGCTGTATTTGGCTTCATCCAAGATTTATGGCGGCTGCTTTCAAGGGCAGCTAAAACCAGCCACAGAATTCATATCCGTATCACTTTCTTTCTTCTCTTTCAATATTTTATAAATGTTACAGGCAAAGTCAACCTTTGGAGACATCAAGATTAAACAAGCTTTTCCCTCTTGGTCTCCCTGAAACTTCAGTGAGATATTCTGTGTTTAGCAGCTTCCTTGACATAGTCCCTCTATGCTTCCTTTTTTTTCCTGTAGCCCTGAGTTTTTACATATATCTTCTTGTCTATTTACCAAACGTGATTATGGTGCTCAGGTTTTTCTGTTGTTTCATATTGGAAAAGATTGTGTTTTAGTTTAGATTGCTAAGAGTACAGTATCTATTCATATTGCCTTTTGACTCAAATTCATTTTTTAGACAAACGTTTCAGTCAGATCTGTTAGATGGGTGAAGAGACATAGCCAGTTTAAACAGAGATAAGCAACAGGGAAATACCCCAATTATTCTTTGTGTGCATAAGAAAGAAAATGCTTTCTCTGTGATGTCTCTGTAAATGAATAAGGTTGCTTTCTTTTAGATTCTTTGATTAAATTTGACAGCAAGAAATATGTCTCCCATTCATATGATAAAGGAGGACAATATATGTGAGGCTGATACAGTGACTCCTAAATTATCCTGAAGATCAGGAGCAGTGCATAAGAACTGATAAAACAAAGTAGTTCTCTGCTTGTAAGTTGCTCCAAACTTTTTTGTTTATTTGTAACAGTTTCTCTGAAATTCCAAGGTTGGGCAGCTTTGTTGAATAAAGTTTATTAAACTACTGGGCAGCTTATTCAGAATGGCAAGGGGTTTACATGCTTACTAATACTTTGGACACTTCGGAATTAGTTGAGCGAAAAATGCATGGTCAGAATCACTGGTCGTTTCATCAATATCCTGGATCTGCATGAGTGAAATACATTACGTGCGATTGAAAGAGAATTAAAGTACGGGGTTACAGAGCCTTTGGTCTCACATTCATTGTCTTAGATCCTGATAGCCATCTGTTATAATCCAAGTTTAGAAATGTTTTTCACTGCTTTACTCTTGCCAGAAAGCTTTCCCAGCTGGCATAAGCCAACAGGAAGTGCTACTTTCTCTCAGGTCTTTGCGTCCTCGGGTTTCAAGGAGCCCATGAGACTTATGGTGATAAAAAACTAATTACTTTTGAATCCCTGGAAGGGTTTGGAGCTGTTGTTATGTTGACAGTGCATTGTACATCATACTGGTACAGTCATCACTATTCTTGTAAGAACAGAAAGTCTTTGTTTTTTTTTTCTGAGTTTTCTGTGTCTTCAGAGAAGATATTAAGGTAAGAAGTTAATTAAGTTCAAGATAAAACAAAACAATAAAATAGAAATGTAATATGTAGGTCATATTTAGTGAAGGAAAATCCCTATTAGCCAGATGTTAAGGCAGCCAATTAAATGACTTAATAATATCTGCAATTTATTCCTAGTAGACATTGCAATAATAATGGTAATTTTAACATTGTGAGTTATACCCCTTGCCTTACTGGGAATAAGCATTCTTCAAAATGCATATCTTGCCAAACCCATTGAAGTAGATCTTTTCGGAACTGTTAGGTCTTGATGCGCTCCCCACAGATTCACTAGATCTCACAACACTAATGGATGGCCACAGGGAAACTTCTTTTCATTCTCCTGCAGAGAATTCTCTTGTAACCCTTTGGGACACATATAAAACCAACATTTCTACATTAATTAAAACAGTTTGACGTACAGCTTTAATTCCCAATTCATATGATATAACCTGTGGGACATACAAGGATCGGTCGGTCCTTTCAAGAGAATCTGTTAGACTTCTTTTTAGGTCTGCCATCTCAAAGGAATAGAAAGAGTTAGGATTCAGAGGGTTACTCTGAAAATGCTTTTTAAACAAGCCAAATTGAGCAGAAATAAAACACAATTTTGTAGTTAAGTAGTTTGTCTATCTTAGATTTTGTGAAGTCTAAAAAATAGGTGAGTGGAAATGAACAGAAAAATTCCAAGCATGATCATATCCAGTTTGCTACTTAAAATGCAATGTCACTACTTATAGTTTTGTTAGGAAGCTAGCAGATGCCTCACGACATTCATGGATGATTATTGTCTTTCTTCTGTCTTCAGAGACTATACCTGTGAGATCTCTACTTTTTTTTTTTTTTTTAGTAATCCAAACACTTTTAGCAGCTATTCAGATTCTTTTCTTTTCTGCTTATGTTAATGAATATGGAGTAGTTCAGGCTATTGGAGATTCACAGGAAAACTGGAGATTCAGAAAGCTCAGCTGGACAAGAGTCTGAGCATCTGATCTCACTTCAAAGTTGAACTATATTGCTTCCAGAGCTGCCTTCTAAATTATCCTGTGATCCTTTGAGCAAAACCCTAATGACTCTCACCTGCCCACATACACAGCTAATGACTTCTTGTGTTCTTTGTTAAGCCCTTAAGATTGTTGACACATTATGAAGCACCAGAGTTCCTCCCAATTTAATCTGTGACATTGCTCAAAATCCCAAGGTGATTTATTTTTCCTTAATACACAGACTGTATCATACTGGCCAATCAGTGAACAAATGAGATGAATGCAGTGAAACAATTACAGACTGTCACATGAAAGCTGATTTTCTCCTCGGGACTGTATCTTTTAGTGTATACTGCTGCAAAGTTTGACACACATGAAAGCTGGAACTGACAACCAATTATCAGAGTTCCCCACTCGGTGGCAGAGTGCATTTTACACAGACTTCAAATATTAGTTGTGCAAGTATTCTTTGTTTGTTTGATCTTCTGGATTTAAGGTGCAGAACAGACTTAAAACCTTAGGTACAGCTTCTCAGTTGCTCTCTGAATTTAGAAAGTTTTGCAGGGAAGTGCAGAAATTAAATGTATTTAAATGTTTCAGCCATTTCAGTTTTCATATTAAAGGCTCACTTGAACAAGTGGTCTAAAGTAGAAATTTGTGCAATTCTAGCAAATTCCAGTGAAGGTGGAAAAAATTTGCCTTGAGGTAGCATCTGCAGAAGTGCTATAGCAAGCTTTTGGAAGGACATATTACTGAGTGACCCAAGTATTAATGCTGGGAGACATTTAGAGGCAAAAGGAGAACTGGGGGTCTTAGTTAGGACCAACAATATATTGTAATGTTTTTATTCAATATTTGTGTGAAAAACTAAGAGGTTGGTAAGAACAGAAGATACATTGTAGGTGAATTTAGGTAAATGGCAAAGGCACATTCATGCTGAAGATGAAATGGACTGTTGTCTTTTTAGAAAGGGCGATGCAGAAGAATGTTCTATCTTCTATATTTTAATAATGAGTAGGGGAGAAATGTTAATGCACAGTTATTCTACCAGAACCAGATCTCAGCAGAACCTTTAACAATATGCGATTAGAAGGGTCTCATACTTCCCTCTCAACCTTGTCTTGTTTTGGTAAGAAATGGATGTCTGACAAAATATACTTAAGCTTCTGTTTCCTTTACCAAGAGGTGTTAACAGAAACCTTGTTTTGTGTTTGTTCAAAAGTGAAATCTTTCATTGATGGCAGCTGCAGAACCAAACACTCAAGTACCAAACAAGTTTGAAAAATTATAAGCTGAAGAAATTACGAAGTACAGAAGGTAAAGTGAAATAACTGTGTCCCATTCAAATTGTTCCTCTTTTGACTCTGCAGATTATAATGATGGGGCTTACTTCTCAGGTCTTGCTTCTGAAGAAAGACACGAGATGGCTGAACTTCATCTTTGGCCTCCATGTAGTAGTGGCTAAAGGACAAGGTCCCTTGTTATTTAGAAATTGGAGAGCTATCTAATTCCTGCTGATTGTCTGCTGTGCAAGAAAAATTGCCCAATATACAAAAGACAATCAGTGCAGTAGGATCCTCTGACCATGATGATCTTAAAATTCTAGGATTCTATGATTAATTCTTGCTACACTGGCTTCTTCAGACACCGTATGGTTCATTCTCCGCTATGGTTTGAAAAGGTGGATAAAAGGCAGGATAAATTCTTCTCAATTTTCATACATAACAGGTAAATTGGAAGTCCTTTAAATCTTGGATACCTAATCTGACACACTTGGAACAGGCTTATTTTTCAGACAGTGCTGAACATCTGCATTCAGGCATTGTCTGCTGTTATACAAATTACTGTGAATAAACTTGTAGTAATTAATTTGTAAAATAATCCTCTTACAGTATTGTCTGGGATGCTGTGTACAATGCATAAAGAGGGCTTTTAATGAAAGGGGCTAAATGCCTAGAATGATCAACATTCACTGAATGGAAAAGAGAGGATTGGTAAAACTGAAATGAGTGAGAAAACATGATTTTATGTAAAAGTTCCTGCCTCAGGTCTCTAAGGAAACTATAAAGGTTTTACTAGGAAATTTCTTATTAGAGGGACTACTCAGAGGGAGGTGGGACATATATTTCCACGATCTGTTTGGATGTGAGATGCTCAACACAGCAGTGCAATCACCGATCTCTTGGTTTCAATAAGTCACATTCCAAGAATTAATTGCAGGAATTTTTCACTTGAGATAACAAATGCAGGTGGAAAAGAAAAATCATTAGCCATTTGTAGAGATTTTCAGCGAAGAAAAAATAGTTCAGGTTTACTGAACCAAAAAAAAAAAAAAATCAATAGAGATTATCTACTTTTCCTTAGAAGCCAGCCTTGTATTGTCCATCCTTCCAGTAGCTGAGTGGATTAAGAGAATGGGAATTAAAATTGAGGGTAACTGCATCTCATTGTCTGTAACAGTCAAAGATTCCGTTTAAAAAGAACTAGGAACTTGGGCATATTTTTATACTCAGCTGCACAAGATAATCGATACGTGAACATGATTCCTCCCCATAAATACTTCTTTGCCATTTTCAAACTGCAGTGTCTGTGAATTCCATTTTGGCTGCTATGTAACTGTTGTCCTAAAAATAAATACTAACAAAAGTCTGGAGATTTGTAAGAGAAGCATATTCTCTTCTTCAAGTAAAGAATGGATTATGTTTTTTGGCTTTGATAAACTTAAAAGGGTAATATAGTTTAAAATCACACAACTAAATTCTGGATGATCTATGCAGAAAACATTAATCTTCTGTTATCACATAAACACTCAACAAATCTAGATTTAGATTCTAAGATGAAGCTCAAAAAAATTTCTCATTTTTGATAGGAAACTATTCATTTAGTCCAGTTACAGTCAACATACGGCTTTGAGGTATAAGCTCAATATATATCTACTTCCCGGCTAAACAGAATCCTATTACAGGTCTCACCTTGCCCCTTTAGAAATGCAGTTCATTACGTAAAGTACACAGTTTCCAAGGAACAGTATTTTATGCAGAAGGTGTGAATGTCAAGCAAGGACAAAAAGTTTACATCATTAGAAATTTTCTTCTAGCTCTTTCAGAAACTGTCCTTCCAGGCCTTTCAAGAAAATGTCTCAGGTGTATTTGTTCTATTCTCTTGATCACATTAGGTGCTCAGAAACCATCGTGATGAGTGCAGTGTGAGAGAGGCAGACAATATAGCGAATGAGATAGCGTGAAAGTGGCATCTGCTATATTTAAGAGTCTGTTAGTGTTCCCACAGGCACTCTGTAGTGTATCCACTGGCACACTGATGTTTTGCTGCAAAACACATCACTCCGGGGCACTGAAGTCGCCCTATAACATGCCATGAATACAATACACAGCCTAAGGAACTGAGACAAAATGTTCACTCAGAAACACAGTTAAGGTGTAAGCTGTCAGAGCTCATATGGGGCTCTGAGCAACCTGATCTAGTTGGAGATGTCCGTGCTCCTTGGGGTTGGACTAGATGACCTTTAAAGATCCCTTCCAACCCAAACGATTCTATGATTCGATGGTGGAATTTATTTTGCAGAGACATGATCTGTGACCATACTTTTGAAAATATAAAAGGAATATGTTATGAAAAAGCATGACTTCATAAACACGGATTGCTGTGCTCTCACCTAACAATGGGTTTGCTAAGTTAATTTAAATGCAGATTTTCCAGCTCTCTTTTTCAAGCCCCCAGAAATGATCCAGAAGAATTCAATGCAAACAATTTTGTTAATTTTTGACTATAAAGTAGCATTTAAATGCACTGAAGTCTAGAAGTAAGAGGTTAAATATTCCATGTACTATGTTGTATCAGAAGGAGTATTAAAAATGTAGTAAAACTGAGCTACACCACAATTAAATGTAGCTTAGAGATTTCAGTTAGAGGCTTGCCTAAATAAATATTTGAAGGTCAAATTTCTTTGCCATGAATATACAATTAGAAAGCATTTTGATACCTGTCTATGGTACCTGAAGGAAACATAAGGTTGTCATTGTATAAAATACTTTAAAATAATATTTTTGAAATATTTTTAAATAATTATTTTAATAATTATTTTTATAATTATTAGATAAATATATAAATAAATATTATTAAATAAATAATTATTAAATGAAATTAATTATTTTTAATAATTATTTATATAATTATATCTTTCTAATTTTATACAAATATATTACTTCCTTCTTGGTGTAAATGTGAAAACAGATATAATCTGGGCTGTTTAGCACTGGTAGCAGAACCTGACGTGAAATCATGGTCTCCTGCAGGCCAGTCCAGTGATCTAACCAAAAGGCTCAGTAGAGTGGTCCTCACATTACAATCTGTATTTCTTCTACCCAGTTTGGTCATAATATTATGACCACAGTGATTTGGCAGGAGAGTTTCAGCAAAGCAAAAAAAATGTTTTCTTTCTTTTTTTTTTTTTTTTTAACCACAAATTCTGTTTTGTTGACATGACTGCAAATAAAGTAGCAACACTTTGCTTTCTGTGTTGGTCTGTGTTCAACAATGACAGTCTGTTTTTTGGAAAATCAAAATGCCTCCTTTTCAGACCAAAAGTTACATCTTTTGAACGCTACTTCCCTGGACGCAGTGTGATGTATTTTGTGACTTTTTAAAAAAAAAAATCACCTGTTGAAAACTGCCACAATATCACATATACAATCTAGAAGCACCAAAGGCCACACAAGATAATGAGCTGCACAGGATAATACACTGAGGAAAGAACACTGAAAAACAGTATAAAGGATTTCTTCCATGTCTTCCATGGCATGTATGTGTAGTATTGCAAAGCCATAATGGGCTACAAAAGAGGAAAAAAAAATAAGCTGTGTTTTAAGTAAATTTTCCTTTTTTTTTTTTTTAATAACACTTTAAAAATCAGAGTATCATCTAGACCTTGCTTGTTTAATTTTCTGGCACTTTCTGGTATACTTTGAACAACATTAAACTGGATATGCAAGTCATTGAATAAAAACTGATGAGTACCCATGTGAATGGCAACAGAATTGTGTTCTACCAGAGTAATTTGAGCAATGTACTTCACAATTACTTAACTTCACAACATTCACATTTTGCTGGCCACATAGGACAGAAAATAACTATTAAGTCCATTTTATGTGTTGGGGAGCTCAGATGCAGGCTAAAGATTTCTTTATTCTCACAGTAAGAGTTTATTCAAGAATCAGTCCTGCTTTCCTAACTTCTCATCTTAAGCTCTGACACTTCCATCCTCTTCCCTTTTATCTGGTGAGTACACGTTTTTCAATCAGTATTTCTTTCCCCTTTTCTCTTTCTCAGCCTTCCCAAAGTACTAATCCTAGGACAGCGGTATGAATCCATGTGCCAGCAATTTAATTGGGACACAAAACCATCTTACAAAACTGTATGCTGTCCTCAATTCAATATAGCACTTAGGCAGGCACTTAATCAAGTGCTTGGACATACTTTGGGAATTTAGGGTGTCAATTGTTAAGCACATAAAATTCCTACTTATGTAGCTAAGTACCACTTTTCTTTTCCAGTGAGCAATTGCTTTCTGGAGATGCTAATCCAAGGCTGATGAGAATACCTAATATGAATATTTGGACATGAGGCTGAAGTCTTATTTATAAATTGGTTTGTAAGGTAATCAAAAGATGCAGTTTGTGAGATTACAGCTTTAAAATACTCATTATTGCAGATTTTTTTCTAACATTATAATTGCTTTGGAAGCTTCTAAGCATTGTATAATGATGTGGTGGGTTACATTTTGCTGGCCACCAGATGACCACCAAGACATTCTCTCAGTCCCTCTCCTCACTAGGACAAGGGGAGAAAACACAATGAAAAAACTCATGGGTTGAGATAAGAACAGGGAGATCACTTACTAGTTACCATCGTGGGGAAAACAGACTCGACTTGGAGAAATTAATTTAATTTATTGTCAATTAAATTGAATAAGATAATGAGAAATAAAAACCGTCTTAAAACCCTTTCTCCTCACCCTTCTTCCCTTTTCCCAGGCTCAGCTTCACTCCTGAGTTCTCTACCTCCTTCCTCTGAGCTGCGCAGGGGGACAGGGAATGGGGGTTGTAGTCAGTTCATCAAACATTGTCTCTGCCACTCCTTCCTCCTCAGGGGCAGGACTCCTCACATTCTTCCCCTGCTCCAGCGTGGTGTCTCCACTGTGAGAGACAGTCCTCCATGAACAGCTGCACTGTTCTCAACTGAAACACGTTTGATTTACTCAAGGCACCTTTGTTCTAGGGAGCTTGTCATAGATATTTTTTGGTCTTTAGTAGGGGATGGATACCACTGATAAAATAATGTGTTTACTTCATAAGTAGTTATTTTCTTCCTAAATAGCTGATTTTAATGTTTCCTCTGCAATCTTTATTTGAAACATAACATTTCAGTAAATAATCCAGCAAGTACACTTTTCTGCTGGGAAAATTGCATAGGGAGAACAGAGGAATGTTATAAAAGCTTGATTAAAGATGTGACTGTCATTTTATTGCTGTCAGGGTTGTGTTTTGTTTTTTCCAGGATAAGACAAGTCATATTTGGCCTGACGCTACAAGCATAACGTATAGCACTACACAAGGCAATGTTACTCTTAGTATGGGAGGTCAACTTTGCTTTTAGGTGTGTTTTTGTACATAGAGGGAAAATCCTAACTTCAGAAGAAAGGCATTTCATAATGATGATGTCATTGATACTGGACTTGAGGAAGTAATCATAATATTTATACATACAGGAGAAAACATTGAAGTGACTTTTCAGAGGAGGAGTTAGCAGCTGGACAATGTTTGGTTTGATGTAGACATCTCTCAATTCTGACCCAGAAAATTCCCCAGATGCTCAGAGCCTGTGTGGACAACAGTACTTGGAACAAACAGAGGAAAAAGTGAATCCATTAAGTAGCCTACGTACTACAGCAGCTGCATTAATTGGAGCACAGAAGCCATTCCCCTACATGTAGTGATATACTAATTGACTATTGCCATACCTATTCTGGCAATCTGGGTCCACAATGACTGGCAGGAGCCTGGGGGGATCTTGGTATGTGTGCCACAGCTACAGTACCATTTTGTGGTTAAGAAAGCCAAAAGTCATGGAAATTAGATAAAGAAGAGCATAAGTCTTGCTTTTATGGCATGCTAGTGAGATTTTTTTTTAGTGGATTCTTTCAGACTTTGGCTCTTAGTCCTGCAGTACCCAATTTGGTTTTATCTGCAGCTCACCTGAGTTAGTACAAAGTCCTGAAAGTACAGGCAGGATGAAGTTTAGAATGAGTTGATTATCTGGCTGAGATTATTTCTTTTATAGACATCCATTTTAGGCCACGCTCTGCTGTCATATAATATAAGTTTGGACTGGTTTTAGCAGTGATTTGGTATGAAAAAAAAAGACTAAGCTTTTTGTAGTGTGTAAACCGTTTCCTCCCCATACACACACACACAGAGACCCAAACACACACACATACACACATCTGTATATCTCCTTCTTCCCTTTGGGGATGACGGTTAGATTTGTTCGTCTGTTATTTTAGATAACCTTGACAAGAATGTACAAAAGGGACCTGACTTTCTCCTCAGAAGGCAAACTCACTCAGCGATCTTGGCTTTAATAAGTAGTACTACTAGGTCACTAGTGGGTCACTGTGGCCAAATGCATTTTATAAATGACCGCATTGTATCTACAGGGAGACCTAAAGGTTTTGTGATAGCAACCTCTCCTCTTTCTGGAACGTAAATATTCACCCCAAATTTATAAAACTAGAATCATAAAAGAATAGGGGGTTGAATTTATTTATTATTTAGCTGAGGACATTTTTATGGGGTAATAAACTCCTTTTCAGCCAAAGGCATATTGCACAGACAGACTCTGTTGATGGCAAAAACTAAACCAAGAAATACCTTAAACCCATTAAACCAAGATAATTATCAACTGTAAATCAATGCCACAGTATCAAAATGGACCATTTAATGGATAAAGGACAGAGAGGACAAAAAGTTGCAAGGGCTAGAGCATAACATTTGAAAAAGGCAATAGAATTAACTTAGAAACAAAAAAGGTCTATCTAACTGTAATTTTGTTGTGTTCCCTCCTTTCACTCTAGATACTGCTGAATTTGAAAAATGTGGCCATGCCCTTGCTCTAGATTGTGCAATTGCTCTAGGCAGCTGCCTGTCTGCAGTCAGATTTCTCTGTGGGTCCGTTACATCCCGCACTGGGCACTAAAAGCTCTGACTCAAAATCTGTCCAGGTCAATGGGAAGATTATTCTTGACTCTAATAAGCTTTAGACAAGGAGTTTTTCATTAGGGCTAGTGCTTATTTTGTTACCTAGGAAAGCAAGACCAAAATGATGAGTGTCTCCCACGTGTCTGAGCTGTATAGTGGTTCCGTTTTGTTTCAGTCAAAAGCAGCGAAGGCAGAGGAGAGAAAATAAAATGATGCTGCATATGTAAGAATTAAATTGGCTTTTCTCTGCAGTACTGCCTCCCCTCTGTACAGCATGGACATTTCTGTGTTTGGCTGTTGGTCCTCAAGATGCAAGCAGCTGATCTCCCAGGGGAAAGGAAACACAGCACCATGTTGCTTTATCTGGATGAAAAGCGGTGAGAAAACAAAGCTTGGAATCATGAAACTGGAAACTAGACTAGCTAGGGTCCTAAAACAAAAAGGAAAGGTTGAAAGGCTGAATAGCAAAAAGATCATTGTAGAAACTTATGAACTCTACTGAACCTACTGGGCGTATGGATATGGATATAGCCGGTGAAACATGGTACAAAACCTGTTTCTTGTTTTTCTTTCATTGAAAAGACACTGTGAGTAAGCTGCAGTTTCTCCCCATTAAAGAACTTTGGCCTCATCCCTGTCTAAAAAAAGATCTTTTCCATTTATCATTCTCTCTTTTTCTGACAAACAAATGACAAGATGACACTGAAATGACACTCAGCACAGAAATGGAGAGCCTTCCAATGATTTCATCTTGCTGGGAGTCATCAAAGTATTTGTAGCAAGGGAAAGTATGGGCTTAATTCAGAGCTTTGTTCTGCAGAGATCTTCAGAATCAAGCATAAAATAAAGTTTCCTTTGCTTAGTGATCGAAATAGTGTACTTATGAGCTAATTTTAAAATCAGTGAATTTATCTGCCACTGCTGAAAGATTTCTAATTTATCCAAACTATTAATGAACCTCTTTTTAACTTCCTAACATATTTGAAAATTTCTATATTTTAATTATAATTTTGAGAGATTTTGTGTGACTTCTGGGTTTTTTTAACAGAAAATAGTACATCGACAGGAAAGTGGAACCTGTTTCTACCTGACTCCAAAGAAAAGCCTTTAAAGGCACGAAGGGTTCACAAGCAAGCTTTGCCATTGATGTGAGTTGCAACTTTGCCTGCTTTGATTTTATCTATGCTAATTGTAAGTCTATATTCCGAAGGGAATATGGCACTGTGATACAGTGGAGTGAGTTCAAGTTTTGAAATTTACATGTTCAAGTCAAATGCCCCCAAAAACAGACTAGCATGTGCTACTGCTCTCTTCCACAGTGAAAGTATGCCTCTCCAGGTCACAATCATAGGGCAAGTTTCTCCAGATTTCTGACAGTCATTGAAAAATATTGTCCCCTCTAGTGAGTGATTTGGAGCTTAATTTCATTGAATTGTAGAATCATGGAATAGTTAGGGTTGGAAGGGACCTTTAAAGGTCATCTAGTCCAACCCCCCTGCAAGGAGCAGGGACATCTCCAACCAGATCAGGTTGCTCAGAGCCCCGTCCAACCTGGCCTTGAATGTTTCCAGGGATGGAGCATCAACCACCTCTCTGGGCAACCTGTGCCTGTGTTTCACCACCCTCAGTGTAAAAAAATTGTCTTCCTTAGTCTGAATCCACCCTCTTTTCATTTAAACCACTACTTCTTGCTCTATGACTACAGGCCCTACTGAAATGTTTGTCCCCTTCTTTCTTATCAGCCCCCTTTAGATAGCGGAATGCCACTATAAGGCTCCTTGGAGCCTTCTCTTCTCCAGGCTGAGCAGCCCCAACTCTCTCAGCCTGTCCTCATAGGAGAGGTGCTCCAGACCTCTGATCATATTTGTGGCCTCCTCTGGACTCACTCCAAGTGGTCCATGTCCTTCTTACGTTGGGGACTCCAGAGCTGGATGCAGTACTGCAGGTGGGGTCTCACCAGAGCAGACGGGCAGATTCACTTCCCTCGACCTGTTGGCCAGGCTTCTTTTGATGCAGCCCAGGATGTGGTTGGCTATTGGTTTTCGGTTTTATTGGAAAACAAGGTATCAACAATGGATATCTGACGAAAAAAAAAATTGCTATTGTTACAGTTTCAATATGTCTTGTAAGAGAAGAGGGTGCAGGCTTAGTGAGGAATGAAGTCAGTATTAAAGAAACTGTAATCATTGAAGTAAAAAGAGGGAGGAATCAAGGAAAAGGTTTTAAAACTCTTGAAATAAAAATTGAATTTTGATTAAGTTAGCTAGTTACTTGAATGTTATTTAAGCATTAGTTGCTGAAAGGCTTAACAATTAAGTAGTAAGTATGTATCTGTTACATTTAGAATTCTGTTCATCCAGCTGTACGTTGTAAAGCTATAATTCAGTTGGGATGTTTTAGTGACAGGAGATACAGGCACACAGCCCAGGTAATTTGATAATGTCACCAATACCCAGGGGTGGAACTGAAAGGGAACATCACTCCTAACAAACTGGATCTTTTCATTTTCCTGCAAACTTGCTGTCCTGTCTACAGCAATAGATGACATCTGAGGCTTAAAGAGGGATAAAATCATCTGCAGGATGAACCCTATGTCTACAGTGAGATCCAATATTTTTTTAGTTACTTCCCCCCTTCCCCTATTTTAACATTAAGGACTGTGTCTTCGGTTAAGTTGTACCTATTCCTAGCAACTATTGTGGAAGGTAGCATAGGGTTTTCTGAGGTCTTATGAGTGCAAGCAGTTTGGTACAAGCATGAGGCTAGCAAGCATCATAGTAGTTCTTAATGCATGGCACTTGAGGAGGCAGAGAAGGATGTTGAAATAAGGGAAAACAACAAGGATGTTATTATTTTGCAGTCATAATTGCTTATTAACAGTGCTGATGGCAGAATCCTGCACAGCTGTGGTTTCAGAGGGTTCCTTTCCTTTTGTGGCTGCCTGTTCTCCTGTGGCAGTCTTGGTTACCATGGGGAGGTATCAGCTTCTTCTGATGAAGGGTACTTGACACCTTTTGCAATCTCTGGATCTTTCTTCTTGCCCTGTACTGAGACGTGGTTTAACCTAAGCAGTGTTATCTGTTTTAGTGTTTGAATATTGCACTCCTGAAAGATTATAGAATATTTTTAGATTCCTGCTAATATAATTATGATATTTTTCTTTGACACAGTAAAACTACATAGTATTATAAATCTCTAAAACTGTTAATCACTTTGCTTTATTGTCTATAGCTTATCCTTCTCCCTTATTGCCTTTTATTGTATTGTATTTTATTTTATTTTATTTTATTTTATTTTATTCATTTAGATTAGTCTTGGAAATGGATATTGTCAGAAAATCCTGGTGCAAAAGAACTTGATGAAAATTCTTATAATGACCCAATCAAGCAAAATAATGTGTCTAAATGCCATACTAGATCATCTTTAAATCATAATTTCCGAAGCTGTATTTCCTTAGCAGTGTGGGTAGTTCAGTCCTGCACAGGAGGGTGATTATGGTTTCAGGGGATATGAGGAAATGAGGTGAAGATATGTATGCAGTGGGAGGTGGAAGAGAGCATTGCAGTCGACTGAGAACAAATTAGATACTCATGTATTATCGGAAGGAATTTCATCGTATACTATTTTGGTACAAAAAAAAAAAATCAAATGAAAAACCAAATCATTGATCTTAGCTTAATTTGCTACTAATACTGGCCAGGAATTTCCCATGGACATCTTGCTTTTTTCAATATAAAATCTGGTTTTGGAAGAAAAGTTTGATGTTTCTAAGACTTGATAGTTTTGAATAATCAGGAAAAAAAATTATACGTTTGAGTTAACTTTTAATTTCCAACCAGTTCATTAAAAAGCTGCAGGTGAGGTTGTGCAGTGTCTGATGGGAGTTAGAACTTGGTTAAACTATGCTCCAGGGCTTTCCTAAAAACTGATCTCTTTGACTAAACTACACTTTCTGTGGCGCACTGTCATCCATCCTCTGATTAAACTAACCTTTCTCTATCCATTAAATCAACGGATAACTATCAGGGAATTTAGTATATGTTGACAGGGTTGATTAACAAAATAATCTGGCTGACCTGCAACAAGGAAATTATGAAAAAAAAATATACCTAAATGTAGCTCTTGCTGTGTTTGGAGTTTTACTGAAGTCTGTCACTTCCCAGTTCATGCAATTGCATGGAGAAGACAGCCATAGCTTTTTAAAGCAAGTGTCTAGCCATAATGGCTGTGAACAAGAAAAGTATGAAGAGATGATCTAGGGGTGTCTTAACAGCTTGATATAAAGAAAAGAAACTTAGATATTATGAAATTATTCTTAAGAATATTATGATTGTTTCTCATTCCTCAATTATCATGTATGGTGAATTCCAGCTTAGATATGAAATTACAGGTGTGCTTTTAGTGAATCCTTGTATTTTACCTGGTGAAAATTGCTATTTGCAATTACTTATGAACCATTTTTTTTTCCTGAATTCCACAGGATAGTTCAGTGTTGCTGTAATCCACTTGGTGAAGTAGTTTTTCATACCTGGTGAGTGAAGACTCCATGTGCTCTGGAGTCATATTGGTTAAAACAGACTTTGTAAATTTGGGGTAGATGTTTTTTTAATATTTTGATAATCACAAGGGGTGATGTTTACAACTTCAGATAAAAAGAAATTTACCAAACACCTGTGTCCAATCTGAATAGTACTCTACCTAGTTTATATGTGATGGCTCTGTGCAACTTGGAATTAGCTCATCAGGGAAACAAGGAAACAACCCCTCCAGCTCCAAACAAATGAAAATAGGTCTGTGCAGTACCTCCTGAGAATCGTAAAAATATAGTTTTTATTTTGCACCATATAAACAGGTTGTGATGTCTAATCTGTACTCTCTCTTTATAGAAAAAAATATATGGGCATTTTGGATATCACAGAGACCTTTGCCTTCTCCAGCCTGAAGAAACTGATGCCTATATTATCTTTTTAAATGACCTATCTTTCTTACGCTTTTCCTCATCAAAACAACATAGCAAGTTCCCAGTGAGGCAATCATACTGTAAAAAGAGGTTGCAGTGGAAATGATACCAATTGTGGTTAGACAGGACTATTAAGTGCGAAACATGAAATGGAAAGCATACTGTATGCTAATGCTTGGCAGAAGGAACCCCTGATGTGACCCTATGTTGGTTCATATACTGTGCATCTCTGATCAAAAAGTGTATTAAGGAAATGCTAAGGTTGCCTGGTTGTGCATTCAGAAGTTCAGAAATGTAGAAGGCTGATTCTACGACCTTGATTCTTTCCTTCTATGCTTGATCGTTGGAGCACATCTTTCATTTTAGGATTGCACAATATTTCTTGAAAATGTCAGCAGCCCCTCCACCTTTCTAAAATTTCAGGTACACATCATACTTGTAACTTTTAGTAATGTTTTTTTTTTCAATCTGGATTATTAATCCAATTAAATTTTGTCACCATAGTGTAGTACACATTTATTGTTGGATTGTCTTTTGGTTTTGTTTTGGCCAATTACAGAAGGAAGTTTGGAATATTCTTTTCCCATTTTGTGGGCTGTTCTAATTTACTACAAACTATTATAAACAATTTGCAACTACAATTTAATTTATGACTAAATACTAAGAACGTACTGTCTCTAACATGCAAATCTATCTCAGGTCCTGCAAGGAATGATCTGGTTATGTTGACCTTTTACATCACAAGAAATGTTTCTGGACTCATTGCAGTGTTTTTACAGTTCACACACATTGCTACATTCTATGTGAAGTTTCAATCTTATCTGCTTAACTGAAGAAATTACATGTTTCTTATATATAAGTTTATTAGTGATCTCAGATGTGATCAGGTGTGCAATACATAAATACAATTTAATAATAATATTTGCAGTTACTAATAAGAATGACATTGAAGGACGGGAGTAAATACCTGTGTCCAGAATACCTGAAGAGCAGGAAACAGGCAAGTTAAGTGATTTACTAAGGCTGATGCAAGGATTTGAATTTGCAGATCCTTGGCTCCCAGTCTGATGTACATGCCCCTAGGCAGTGCCTAGTGGTTCATTTTCTCTTGACTAAAACTAAACCCAAACCCAAACATTCAACAATCAATTATACATTAGTTGCATATTCAGTTGCACATTCAGGCTATCATTTTGTAAACATATCTTTTGTAGGCTGTCAAGCAGTTCGCAGCCTACAAAAGCCATAATGAGCATTACAATTTCAGATCTCTGTGGATTTTCTGCCAACACTGAGATTGGCTTTGAAAAGTGGTTGGTAGCTTTGTCTGTCCTGCCATAATTTGTCCTTTGCCTTACATGGCAAGTGGGATGTCCATAACTGTGTGTTGAAAATAACGTTCCATAACTTGTATCTTGTAGTCGTCTTCTTCACTGAGTCATTCTGTTACATGCATACCCTTGGTCGTCACAGTAGCTAAGAATAAGGGCTTTGTCAACATACTTCACACTCACACAATAGTTTGTTTTCTAAAGTATCCAGAAGAGCTGCTTCACTTTTTCTTCTTCCCAAAAGATTCTCCTTGCATCTCCTAACACCATACATAGGGTCCTCTCAAGCATTGTTCAGAGCTGGTGGTAAGTAGCTACTGGCAGGCAGCTTGGGCACATTTTTGGTTTATATTAATGAGTCCTTTATGGCTTATGGCCCAACCTGTGAGGTTTGGTGAATAAAAAGAAAATGGCTTCTTTTAATTATAAGTACGTATTTTTATCAAATTAAAGAAACTAGATTCTTTGTACTTGTCAGACTTGGAACATATAAAAACATCGTTTTGCTAAAAGGATTTTTCATGTAAGATTTCACATGTATGTCTGCAGTCTTCCTTTCAATGATTTTTGTACAGTCAAGGGAAATCAATTTCCACTAAACTAAAGTTCTTATTTTGACTGAGGACAAGGACTACATTTCTTCCTGGAGCTTGTGGCTTCTCTCATGGGAAGCATATGGTTCTTTCCCTGACAAAAGACATATTATCACCTTCAGTTTTAGACCACTTTGAGGTCTGAAGAAGTCCATTTGCTGGTGATCCCATTGTCTTTGCAGAGATTGGTAATTTGCAGCTATTAGTGTTAATATATTTTTTTCTTTGCTACTCACTTAGTTTCCTCCTTAACCTATAGCTTTCATAAAAAGCAGCTTGGGGTTTGTGCCACTTAACTCTGTAACTGTTATGTGATGTAACTTGCCTGTGCTGTGGAAGAGCTGCTTTTCCTTCCAGTATTGTGGTTACTGATGTGTAGCACTGAAACAGCAGACACTGTGGTAGTATATCCCCCCTTTCCTGTGCAATGACGATATTTCCTTCATAGCAAAGCTCGAAATATGGCCACCTGGCGTAGGAGCAGTGCCCAAAATGAGCTTTCACGGCACAGCAAGCTTCCAGATCCCTGAATGAATTGCCACTCCTAATGGCAGCACAACTTCCCTTTGTGTGACATTGGGTCAGGTAATGAAAAGATGTCCTCCCTTCTACAGCTCAAATGTTTTGGCATTTCCTTGCTTTTCCTTGTTTCATCTCCTACCCTTATTGTATCATTTCTGTACTTGCTCCATTTCTGAAAGATGTCATTTTTTCTATGTGTTCTACAGTAAATTTTGCATGTCTTTGCATTGATCATGTCAGTGTGGAACTTGTCAAGCTTCTGGAGGAGGAATCTTCCTGAGGACGTAACTCTGCACCCTTTAGCTTTGTGCTGAAGTAGGTTTCCCCATTTACCACCTCAAGCTTCAACTCTCATCCACATCAGTGTACAGGCATTAGTCTCTTGTCAAAGCAGAGAGAAGTGAAAGCTTGCCTAAATCCCAAGAAGCAGCTATAAAATTTGTCAATTTCAGTATAGTATTGAACATATCAGGAAGTTTCTAAAAATGCTCATGTGTGGAACAGATGGTTTGTAGCAGGAAGGATTTATTATTGCTTCCTAACAATGGTCTGATCTATTATTCATTTTTAATATGGGTCATTTTCTTGTATATCTCTGCATATTACTTGTGTTGGCACTGGTAATCATTGTCAATTTATGGTGGTCATCTTTGTTACATTATTGACTAGGAGCCATCCAAGAACAAGGTCTCAGGGTGTTGAACATGGGATAAACGGAGGGTGATTGTCCCTGTCCTGCAAGTACAATTGTGCCTGGATCCTAATACTGTCCTCTGGTTTGAGTGAACCTTATCTGAATATGATGTCAACTGACACAAACCAAAGTAAGTGGAGGGAGTCCTCTACAGTTCAGACAATTCTCTTGGTTTGAATTGCTGGTAGACAGAAAAATCTCAGTAGCTCTGGAGAATTGATTAGTCTGAAGTGACAGCTCCAGGAGGAGTCCAGTAATTTCTGCATAAGTAAGGCCATTATGTAAACCCAGTAATTGCCAGAGCTGGACTGTTAGCATGAAGGCAGAATATTTTTCAAAAAATTAAAGGATCCAGAGTGCTTAAGGCACCATGAAAGTACTATAGCATGTTTCTCAGAGGTTGAATGTAGCTAGTAACATTTGTTGTGGACTATGGTGAGATCAAACTTGCCAGCACTGACCTTTCTCATCTCATATTCCTTCTAGTTTCTCTAGTATTGCTCTGATAAAACAAGCTAGCCCTCAGCCCCACTTCTTGTAATGTAAATGACAGATTTGGGGGATTTTTGGCTTTCACAGAAATTATGTCAATTTTGTAACCTGGAGATGGGGAAAAAAAGAAGAAAAAAAAATTCTGAACTGCTGAAGTATGCTGTTTATATGTCTGCCTAAATTAAAGTCTGTGTGGTGTAAACAAATGTTATTTATCCATAAGTAGAAAACAGATTGCTACTTTATTTATTTATGCAATGTATTTTAGTCACTCCACAAGAGCCCAGGAAACCTCTGATTAGGAAACACTTATTTTCCTACAGTATCCAGGTAACAAGCCACTGACAAGTTGGTATCCTAATGAGTGCAGATTAAGGTAAAGCACAGGGATACTGTGCTCTGAGTAGAACATCGTTGTTGCTGGCTTTCAATAGAATGAAAGAGAGGTATTTTTTTTTTCATTTAAACTCAACTTTTGGTCTGTAGAACTTGCATATATTTTTAGTTCACAATGGACTTTAGCCTGTAGCATACTGTCGGGGCTTTCCCAAACTCTGCTAGTGACCTGCAATGCTTTCCTCCACCAACTAGCATTCTTGTATCCCACGTGTATTTGTTGTTTTCTAGAACAACTATTGCTCAGGAACTGCTTTGTTATGTCCTTGAAATGTCCACCAGGTACCTTTCTCTGCTGTCATGAAGACCTGTAGAAAGACATGATATGTTCTTTATCAAAAGAACGACACTTGTTCCAACAACAATGTAACAGATGAGGCAGGATGCAATGACTGGAGTCTTCTTGGGGTATAAATACACTGAAAAGGCTAGACTGTGCCCTGAAAAGCTTACAGTCTTAAGGTAGAGAGCAGACAAATAGTGGCAGCAAGGAAGATTTATGCATTTCACAGATGCAGGGAAGATGCTCAGGGCAAGAAGATAATTTGTCCAAGGAAGTCCTTAAGAAGCTGAAAAGCTGACTTATGCACAAGATAAGATCTTTTCTTCTAGTGTGATTTCCATTTCTGTTTAAAGCAGCTGAGGACCCGTCTCTTCAGAAGCACAGATGTGTTTCCCTGAGTTTTTGTGTATGTGTTGAAGTCATTAACATATTCTCCAAATAATTTGAAATATTATAAACTTTCTGCATCTTGACTATTAACTAATAGATAATGAGAGCTTATGATGTGCCTGAAACTACATTCTGTGCTTAAACAGCAACTGTTTCAGCAGGTACACTGAGACCTGCTGTTGGTCATAATTTCTTCAGCAGTTGTGTTACTGTTTGGGCCTTTTTTTTCAGAAGTGTTAAAAGTTGAAGACCATGAAGATGAAATCGCTCTAAAACCCAATTTCTCTCAAGTAGACTTCTGGCCACCATATTAGAATATACGTGTACACAGCTTTGGCTACAGATGCCCCATTGCAAGAAAGTGACAAACTTCAAAACAGACCTATTGGAAAGACAGTTGTCTTTCAAAGTCTGTGGGAAGATGGGATTGGAGGAAGGGAGCCGTGCAAAGAACCAAAAGTTAACTTCTAGGCTATTTCTTTATAGTTTATGGTGCCAGACCATGGGTCAGAAGGGCAGTTCTGTAGCAGTGCAAGGCTATGCGTCATGATCCTGTGGAGTAATAGTCTTTCTAACTATTGTTACTAAATTTGAAACAGCACAAATTGCACCATGTATCAGTAACTTCATAATGAACAATTATGTGCCCTGGAAAGGAGTAGAAAAACCAAATCTATGGACTAATGTTCCCCTTTCTAAGTGGACTAGGTTTAATTGCTTCAGATGCATGAGTATTAAGTCCATTGCTGTCTTCTACAGGTTGTGATCTTGTGTGTTCATGTACACCAGTGCATTGCACACATCTGTGCATAGACTCAGTAAGCCTAGTTCACACTGAAAATAATTTGCAGCTCTTCAACTCTGCTTCCAGTTAAGGAAAAGAGAGCATGCAGCTTCCACAACTGTATTACAGTGCTGTTGAAAAGGCCATTGTCTATAAGCAAAAATCCCTCAGAGAAAGGGAGAACTTTTCCTTTCCTAGACTTGGAGAAGATGGAACAGCATCTGAAGCAGTTTCACCTGACCATGGTTTTTGTTTTATTTCTTTCATGACAGAATGGTAATGGCTCCCTAAGGAACATCACAGCTTTAAGATTTACAATCCAGTCTCTGCAAGGCTGGGCTGTGACTTCTATGCCAGATGGTGTCCATTAAATTACTGTCAACACTGGCACATTTGTGAATTATCTGCTGCTTTTGGAGGCAAGCAGCAGCAGCTTTCCTGTGTTCTGAGGTCCAATTACTACACTGGCAAAGTTTTCTTCTGTTCATTTGTTTATTTTTAGTGAATAAAACGTCACCACCTTATAGTTCAATTTCATAATACAGTCATCAAAATTTTTGCTCTTTTCTTCTTCTTTCTCTCTCCTCTTTCGCTTACTCCTTTTCACTCTTCTTAATGCAAGTCTGATCTGGCTAGTGATGACACTCACACATTCACCAAAAATCTTCTGTTCAGAGCTTAGCTGAAGAGGTAATGCCAATCAATCCCTATGACTGAAAAGTACTTCCTGTGTGTTTCAAAGTTAGCAGAAAAGTTGGCATGTATGTTCAAGAACAGATAATGACCATTCTAGTGTGCTTGTCCTAGACCCTATTCTGGAGGCTTCTTAGCCTATGTGCAGGCTAGCTGACAGAGATGGCTTGTTTGCTGTGGTTACATCAAACAAAGTGATGACCCTGCACAGATTGAAACCTCTTAAAGGTATTTAAATACTGTAGACAATGGAAGTACTAATCATCTTACTACTTGAGGAATAAAATGTGAAGAGATTTAACGGCTTAAAGTTCACTCAGAAATCCTGTAATGAAACTGAGACTTGAAGTCAAATTTCCTTAACCCTGTGGCAGAGAAATGATGCTCTTCTCCTAAGTAATCATGGATAGAAATAAAATGAGAAATAAAATTGCACTGAGTTACAGTTTCATGCTGCTGCCCTTCCTTGACTACTTCTTAAAAACATTACAAAAATCCATGAAACATCAAGTTTTTGGTGCCATGACTTCTTTCTTTGAATTTATTACTGAGGGAAGGTAATTTTTAAATATTTTTTGCTTGTTTGGGTGCAGACTGACATTTTCCTCTGTGCAAAATATTCAAAGTTTTTGAACTGACTTTGCCTACAGTTAAAACTAATAAAAGGGTTTTTTTTTTAAATCCACTATTCTCTAGTGTGCTGCACAGAGCTGTCACATTCATCTGCTTGGAACCTCTCTCCCTTTTCTCTGTCCATGTAATTTACCTCCATCATGGCTTACAGGATTTTGTAGATTTATTATACAATAAGATGATAACTAATGGGGTTTAGCAAGTAACCAGGTCTTTTTCAGGGAGTTTATAAAATGGGGAAAAAGTTGTATATTGTTTCAGGTTTCAAATATGCTGCAACTGATTGTCATTTTTTAATGTTTGAAGCACATTCAATTCAAAGTAATTATTTTTCTTCACACCCACAACCTTTGTTTAGAGACTGATTGAGAAGCTGAGGGTCTGATCCTGTAATGGGCATTCATATGTCTCTCCCTGGCTGCAGAATACACAGCATCAAGGAGAATTAATCCTTTAATTCCCGAGATTTTCAGGAAATCACAGAGAAGGCTCACTTCTCAGGCAAATTAGTGTAACTTTGATAACTGAATTACTAAGAACTTAGTTTCCTTTGTACAAGTCAGCCCAATTTGCCTCTTTCCTCACCCTTGTCATGGTTTAACCCCAGTCAGCAATTAAGTACCACACAGCCACTCAGTCCCCTTCTCCCTCCCAGGGGATAGGGGAGAGAATAGGAAAGAAAAGAAAACTCATGGGTTGAGATAAAGGCAGTTTAGTAGGATAGCAAGTGAAGATATAATATATATATATACAAATAATGATAATAATATATAGGGATAATAAAATATACAAAACAATGCATAGTCTCTCACCATTTGATGACCTGATAACCAATACAGTTTATCCTGGGAGTGAAAACTGAAAACAATCCTGGAACAATCCTGAATAAGAAGAGAAAAAGCAAGAGCTAATCCACCAGCCAACACCCCCTTACATACTGAGCATGATGTTTATGGAATGGAATACTTCCTTTGGCCAGTTTAGGTCAACTGCACTGGCTGTGCACCTCCCAGATACTTGCATGTGCACATTAGTGAAACCTGGGAAGATGAGAAAAGTCCTTGGTCTCTTTAGTAATAATACCAGTGTAGTATCAACATTCTGAATATACCAAATCCCATACTAAATCCAAAAACACAGCAGCTACTGGGCAGAAAATTAGCTCCATCCCAGTCAAAACTAGGACAAATGTTTAAATGAATGTAGCTGTCCATGACTTTGATGATTGGGGGTTCTTTTACCTAGCAAACAAGTATAAGCCACATTAGGGGTAGTTTCTGTGTTTGGCTTGACAGAAATCTTTTGTTTGATAGCAAAGACGGTATGAATAACGTATTTTTAAATGTTCAATATGCACCTACTATGTGGAGGAAATTGTGCAGAAGAGGAATCTGAAAGTCTGCTTCAGAAACTCGGGTAAGCATTATGGAAACCACAATCACATTGCAATTTTTTCTGCATGTCAAAACGTAACTATGAGTGCTTTATCTTCTTGATGAAATCACCATTTAAAAATCATTTTTCATCAAAACCATTTGAATGGTAGTTGATCACTGCAAATGACTTTGCCATTAGGACCATAGCTTTGGTATTTTTCTTTCCTTTTCAGTATTAAAACTGCTTTGGAAGGCAGTGTAGAGGAACCTGTATGAATCAATAAGTGATTAAATTCAACTTTACATAGATACAAGCATTTGCAAAAGCTCCATGTATTGGCTTCTTTGTTAACTTGAATTATTTTCAACAATGAAGGAAACATTTGTCAGAGTCAGAAAGAAACATCACATAATATTCTAAAATGTGAGCCAAAATGCCTTTGGAAATAAAAGCAAAATAACCTTGCTTTTCAAGAAGGAATCCCTCAGGGGAACTTTACATTGTTTTGGGGGTGAGAACTTGGTGTTAAGGGGTTACATACACAAATTATGCCTAAGTATATTTTATCACATTATTATTGGCATTGTGGAAGTATATAGATGCCTACAAGACTGAAATTGTGCCATACCCAGCACCAGAAATACCTGACAATTGTGCTTTTGTCTGGCCCAAAATTTCACAAGATATTTAGGCTAGTCTTTCTCATTATACTATGCTGTAAGAACGGCAGAACTTAAAATTTTGGTGGAAAGACTATTCCAAGATTTGTATAATCAACAGGAGTAGTCCACATCCAGCTATTCTGATTTGAAACCAAAATAGGTAGATTCTTTTTCTCTGGAAGACCAAAGAAAGGAAATCAAAGAATGATAAACTCATGTTCAATTTATGCATATTGAGTTTCTATCAGGCTTTCTTAATAGGGGCAGTACACCTCTGCTACTCTAAGCAGGCACAAGAGGGCTTGGAAAAATTTTTGCTTAGTTATCTTTGGAGCCTTAAGATAGGAATTTCTATGCTTTCCTGTTGTGTTCCATGTTCATGTATTACCAAAGGTTTTTTATTGCTTGCAAATATTTGAGAATACTTACTCTAGCAAAGAAAGCAGTAGTTTGTACTGAATATGTGAGATTTGATCCAGTGATAACTGGGCTTGCATACGTAATGCAGGACTGATGTTTTTTCCTCCCCCAAGATTCACTATATCTGATATGAACCTTTGTGTTTGTTTTGGTTTGTTTGTCAACAGTTTTGTATCAGTCAAATCTTTCTAGTGTAAAACTAGCATTGTTGTTCCAGTAGAAAATTGGAACAGATTCTCAGCTTATGTAAATTTTCTCTAAAAAATGACCATGCAGCTTTGTAGAAGTCTTTTAAGGTATGAGCTGACACTATCTTGTACTCCTGTGGCATGAAATCTGCAGGTCACCCTGAGATCTGGGAACTTTTCAGAACATGTTGCCTTGCTAGGCAGGGGGACCCAGTTGTCTTGCTGCCACTGCTGCTCAGTGACTCTTCTGGGCTCAGGTGGACATCTGGGCAAACACTAGCTGACACTGTAATGCTGTTATGCAGGGAGCAAGAGTGAAAGAAGTCATCTAGGCTGGAGTGAAGTGTGAAACATGCTGTGCGACTCCAACCAATGCTGCGTGGCAAGTTGGGAGGGGGAATCAATTATTAATGGAAGAAACTGAATTGAATTGGGAAAATGGGTCCTTGTTACCCCTTGTACTGTGTTCACATGGCAAGGTTTTGGTAGTGAGATGGGCTACAGGAGTGGCTTTTCTGAGAAGCTGCTAGAAGCTTCCCCCACGTCTGACAGAAACAATGCCAGCCATCTCCAAGACGAACCCACCACTGGGCAAAGCCAAGCCCATCAGCAACAGTGGCAGTGCTTCTCTGTTTAAGAAGTGGGAAAAAAAACCTGAGCAAATGCGGCTTGAGGGAGGAGTGAGACTATGTGAGAGGAACGGCTGCAGACGCCAAGGTCAGTGAAGAAGGAGGGGAAGCAGTGATGCTGCTCCCAGCAGAGATTCCCCTGCAGCCCGTGGTGCAGCCCATGGTGAGGCCGGCTGTGCCCCTGCAGCCCATGGAGGCCCACGCAGGAGCAGAGATCCCCCTGCAGCCCGGGGAGGACCCCACGCTGGGGCAGGTGGATGCCTGAAGGAGGCTCTGGCCCGTGGAGGGCCCATGCTAGAAAGAGGAGCCCACGCTGGCTTTGGTGGGCACTGGGCATCTAACCAGGGTCAACTCACATACCCCTTTTTAGGCAGAACACTGCTACTGATAAAAGAGCTACTCCTTCTTATATATGACTCAGAAGCCTGTTATCTCAGTCAATTTTGGCAGGAACAGTAATTATGCTGATCAACAAAACCTCTGTATTGTAAAAAGTAATAAAAGTATTGTGAGAGTTGAACTAAAAAGCAGTAGTTTGTGGGAGTGTTTTTAGTCTCAATTAAAAGATATTAAATTAATTATACCTGTTTTGGTAGTACAGTTGCTGCTTTCTTAGGCATTTTGTAGTTTCCATTATAAATACAGTCCACATTTCTAACTGTGATGGCTGTCTCCACTGAAAAGGGAAATGGAGAAAGACTGGAAAAAAACCTAATCCTTTGATGATTGTGTTTGGTTTCATACAAGGTGCCAGAGCATTTTATTGTGTGTATTGCTGGGTGCCATGGCTGTCAGTATTCCAGTGACAGCACAGTCCTTAGAATTCTGTTTCATCACATAATCTCATAATATATAATGATTGTATCTCATATTCAGAAATGGATTCGGAACAATAAATATTTAAATGCAAAGGTCCTTATTGTGCTATCAGTTGATGCCTAACACCTAACTGAAACTCCAAACTGAAATCAGCAATGAAATCTGTGTAAAATTTAGTTATGTAGTAAGGCAGGAGGAGGTTGCTCCTCATTCTTCCTAATTTCTTTTTACCCTTTGGCATCTTGCTGCTTGTTACTGTGATGAGCTAAAATGCATGCTATAGTCTAGGACTGCAAAAACAAAAAAATTAAGATGGGCAACAGAATAAAACCAATCTATAGTTAGCTGTGGTATCACAGCTGATTCCAGTAGATCAAATTCCAATAATTTTTTGACTCATAATTTACCATGGTGTGACCCTTTTTTTTTTAAACTCTGCTCAGTGAATAATGGAATAGTGGAATAGTGGAATTTTTTTAGACTCAAATTTTACTGTGCTTTGCATTGATCTGCTACCATTTATTGTTATGAACTCATCAGTAATAACAAGAAAAATTGTGAGAAAACTGTGTAGGCCTGTAAGGAAGTGACTCTCACATTGTTTCATATCCTTCTCTCTCCCTTTTAAAGTTAGGCATGTTCTTTCTTTTAAAGTGTAGATTTTTTTTTTTTTTTAATCTCACACTTATTGTCATTACAGTGGTCAGACCCTTACTTGAACTGGAAGTGTGACCTGAGTTTGTATTAAGCTCTCCTTTCACACTTGGTAAAGGAAGAATTGGGCTAGGGGACGTATGCTTTGCACTTCAGGTAGTTTTCAAGCTCAAGCAGAGAAAAAAGATCATATTCAGAAGTAAAGTTCAGAGGATAGGAGAATCATTCCTTTGTAAAATAAGAGTGGTTAGTCCTAAGTTTATTTAGGCTTGACTTGCACTTGCTTGTCTCCTAGAGACGAAGTAAAAGAACCCGGCAGACTGCTCATCAAGAGAACAAAAGCAGAACCAAAAAACAGGTGTAATTCAGGCTAATAGGGATCTTCCTTAGCTGACAGTAGTAATATTTTTATTTCCAAGGATTGCCTTTTTTTTTGTCATTACTGTTTTTTTTTGCCTCCTCCTGACTCATGATGATGGATCTAAAAGAAACAATAATCATAAAAATTACCTACAAAGCAATGTAATATCACCTATTGTATTGACTGCGCAAGGTAATTTTCAGTGGTGTTAACAGTGCCATGGGAACACAGTCTCTGGAAATGGATTTGACTTTACAGATGCAGAGAGGATACAATTGCGCCATTCAATAGAACAGTTGATCTGACCTGCTAATTGGAATTAACACTAGTTTATTAAAACTACCAGTGGAAAAAATGTAAGTGAAGCTGTGTGAAGCACTGGTTATCATGCCACTCCACTGCTGTTGTTCTTACACAAATTCAGTGCTGGAATTGACCCTATCAATCACTCAATTCTTCTTGTGACCTCAGAGCATGAAACAAGTATCTCCAGCGCCGTCTTTGCCTACTTGGAACTTGCAATTCATCTCCTTTGATCTCGGTGTTAGTCCTGATGTGATCAATCACTCTCTGCTTTCTGAGTGCCTACAGGAAGGAGCTCTAGTCTTCCTTGCTGCTGCCTCCGGGTTTTACATTCCCCTTCTTTCACCTCTTGTTTTTAATAGTTGATAAAATTACTGCTGTTTTCCATCATACCCTTGTCCAGTGAAGGGCTGCAAGGCACCAGCCTTGAACTTCTTCTCCCTTTCCTTGCTGCCTCTCACGTGCCCTGTCACTGGCTGGAGCCTTGATTGTGCCTCCTGTGGTGGATAAGGTGGGTCTGAATCTTCTGGTTCATCCTTCAGTGCCTCCACTGTCCTTGTACTGTGCTGCTCTGTATCTCAACCCTGTCTACTGCCGCTAGCCTCTGTGCTGGGTCAAAGCAATTTTTATGCTGCACCTCTTTTCCCATTGACTGCCTCTAAACTGTTTGTAGTGAAGCTTTACTTCCTTCAGTTTGTTCCATACCTCTAACCCTTATAAATTACTTGAACTCCTTTTTTTTTTTTCTCTTCCTTTTGTGTCTGCCTATCAAATATTTCATGAACACAGACCATGGAGATGCTTACGGTGACCCTCCTTCCACCAGAGGCTTTGTCCTGATGTCAGTGTAATTGTCTCCTGTTGTAAATGCATGGTCAGAGAGGTCTCAGGAGGCTGAATTAAATGCTGTAACCTTTTCCAGAGAAATGGCACCAAATCACCTGCAGTCCTTTCTCTTCCACAGCAGTGTTATCACGGCTGTGTTTGTCCTCTCTGCAGCTGCTTTGACCTCTTCCCTTTCCTTGTGGCTGCCTGTCAAGGAGGTCCAGTGCCTCCCAGGTTTGTGGAGGGGCAGTGTTGCCCGAAATTGCAAAGAAGCAGGAGCTGACTAGGGAAGTCTGCTGGAAATTAGCTTTGGGTGTTAAAGCACAAAGGAGAGACTGTTAATGATGGTCTGAGTGATCATTATTAGAAACTGCCTACTGAAGAAAATTCTTACTAATTTCTGTCAAACTTATACCTGTCTTTCAATTTAAGTTCATATATTGTTCCTCTTATAATAGTAATGCAGAGTCAATTTGTAGTGGTATTTAGGCATAGGTTTCCAAAAGCATCTGGGTATCTTCTCTCCAATACAATTAAAATCCTGCCACATGCCATTTTTAATCTTTCAGAGTGTCTGGATACTTTGAAAACCTGCCCACCAGATATTAAAAATAAATGAATAGTAGTTTGGTTTTTTTTTTTTTAATCTTTTTTTTTTTTGTTCTTTTGTTTTAGCAGGGAGCAGTTTGCTATAAACACTTTAATTGCTATTTCAGGAACATTAGTTTATTTACTGCCTTGTAAAATGTGTCTAGACAGCTAGGAAAATAGTATTGTGCATATTTATTTACTTCCTTGAGTTATTTAATTTTTAAATTTAGATTATGCACTTATGTAGTTATAAAAAATCTGCAAAGAAATCACAATGCAATTTTAAGCTTAGGATGTTCTTTAAAAACAAATTCCTTCTTAACACTCTCATTTTGGCTTTTACTGTACCAGTACCTAGAAAAGAAACACAAGGAATTTTGCAACAGAAATAAAACTATTTCTTGCTCTAAAAAGTGTAGCCAGTTACTGTAAAAAATATCCCAAAACCAGGTTATGGCAGTAGAACAATTACATTTCTGGAAACAATTCTTATTATTGGCAAATATGTTTAATACCTTGATATGTGGAATCACGGCTTTGATACTGTTGTTGAAATTGGCTGGATTTCACTGACATATGTTTCATCATGACAAGATATTCAGAAATGTAGTAAATTTGTGACAAGTTAGCCCCATCTGTTATGTCACCTGATTTGTAGATGGGTTTCTTTCTGCATTTGGTATTTGCTGTCCCACTATAGAAATGAGAGAAGAAATAAGTCTACGGAACACAAGAGAGTGTTTTCATTTACTTTGAATAATGGCATAACCTTAAAATTTTGTGATAAATTGTCTGAGATGTCATGTTACCCTAGTTAGATTATTGTCCTGATCAGATATGGTAATTTCTAAATTTTATTAGTGCACTGGACATCAGGCTAGAAAGAAAATTAAATTCCTAATGAATAGTTATATTACTTCTTAAAGAGATCCTAACTGAAATATTCACCTTTCCTTCTTGTGGGACAATGACTAGAGGAGGAGATTAGTTTCTCTAAGGTTCATCCTAATAGAAGAACTTCTTAGGGTAAAATGCAGCTGCTACTTCCAGGATCGAGTGTGGTTGGCATGCTTGCTACAGCAGTTCCCTAGGCACTACACCCTGCTTCCCTTAGCATATACTAAGATAAACAGAATGGAGGATGGAGCAGAGTGAAGACACCATGGCCAAATTCTGTTATACTCCCTGCAGGGATGGGACCTTCATGGTACCTGGTGGCTGATAAGCCATATAGTAACTGGTAAACTGCATCACAGCTGTCAAAAAAAGAATGTCTGTTGCTGAGCTATCAACTGTGGTGAAATTGTATACTTTGGATGAACTTTGCTCATTATAATCTCATTATAATGCTAAAACACACCCACCTCCAAAGGGAGACCATCCCTCACTGGGCATACGCTCTCTCTATATATTTTACTGTACCTTTAAGAAATGAGGCAAGGAACACCAATCAATAATAAAAGAATGTACGACAAGAGTCACTCAAGCTTCACCTTAGTGTAAGAAACAGCATAAAAGTAAATGGACCAGGGCAGAAAATTAGGGAAGATTCCATCGTAACTTCTGGGATCAATTGATGGGCTGCACCGGTCTTCTCCCCAGTAGCGTTGGGTGAGAACCTTATTCTATGCATGCCAAAATAACTAACCTAAGCTAGCTGTTATTAGTAATTAATATTTGGTCGTATATCCCTTTAAACTCATTGTTAGAGTCAGTGTACCAGCAATCTTTGAACCTTATCCTGTCACAAATTTATATTTCATATAATAAAATTTGCACTTTGTGCAAATTCCCGGGATCTTGAATAACTGAAATATGGGGTTTGATTGACAATGTAGATCCCTGTGGATCCCTTAGTTGAATCACTCTCTGATATGGTGGGTTTGGATAGTCTGGTCAGGCATAAAGGTCTTGTCTTTCCTGGGATATTGACTGACTGAGCAAACACAATGTGTTCATTGGCAATCTGCTCTCTTAATGTAACACTTCTCTTCATGCAACTAAGAAAAAGGCTGCAGCACTAACTCAGCTTACTTTTCTTTTGGAGTTGTTCACATGATTTTGAGGGAGAAGGGTGAGTGAATGGGATTTAGTGGGAAACTCACACCTTCACCTGATGAGATTTGACTTTTGAGCTCCCTGCGATCACGAGAAAATATGTCAGTGTTTGATATTTAATGAAATTTGTACCCTACTTTGAAATCCGTCTCATCATCAGATTTACATTGTTAAGCCTTTTCTGGACAGAAGACAAAAAAAAAAAGGTGTGACTTGATCTGTCACTACAGATAGCTTCAGCAAGAGCAAGGCGGATGTATTTAGAAAATTAAAGCAAATTTAAATTCAAAATAAAATGGATTTAAGGCCAGATGGCTGCTTAGTGGATTTTTAAAGGGCAAAACGGCAAATCTGTCTAGGCAAATGATGCTCATTATAGAGGATATTTTTTCCTCTTTAGTTTAAATAAGCGTCCAAAAAATTACCAGGATGCGAATGTTTCATTTATATTTTACACTGGCAAACTTTTCTTAATTTAGTGGCTAAGCCACAATACTTAGTCAAAATGCTGCCTGTAGAAGCTAGGTGTGAGAACCTAATAAGTTCAAGAAGCTTGTATTTCAATCTGGTCAATTTCCTTTGCTTTATGAGGACAATCTGGAAAGGTGTCACAGTCGATTTCACTTGCCACTAGCCTATATGGTTCCAAGGGCCCATTCTGGCTTTGAAGAATCACCGCATTCTTTGACATACAAAAGTATATCACCATGAAATTGGAGATTCCCTTAATTAACCAGATATCAGATCAATCAGGTTGGATTATCTCTTTCTGAGGCTGGAGTGGGTAAAAGTAAAACTGCATGCTGTTTTTGGCTGGGATAGAGTTAAATTTCTTCATGGTAGCTAGTATGGGGCTATGTTTTGGATTTGTGCTGAAAACAGCATTGATAACACAGGGATGTTTTAGTTGCTGCTGAGTGGTGCTTACACTGAGTCAAGGCCTTTTCTGTCTCTCACTCCCCCCATCAGTGAGCAGTCTGGGGGCACACAAACAGCTGGGAACGGACAGAGCTGGGACAGCTGACTCCAACTGGCCAAAGGGATATCCCATCCTATACCATACGACGTCATGCTCAGCAATAAAAAGCTGAGGAAAGAAGGAAGGCGGAGACATTCAGAGTTACAGCATTTTGTCCTTCCAAGTAACCATTACATGTGATGGAGCCCCGCTTTCCCGGAGATGACTGAACACCTGTCTGCCTATGGGAGGCAGTAAATGAATTCCTTGTGTTTCTTTGCTTGCGTATGTGGCTTTTGTTTTGCCTATTAAACTGTCTTTATCTCAACCCATGAATTTTCTCACTTTTACTCTCTGATTCTCTCCCACGTTCCACTGGAGGGGAGTGAGTGACTATGGGGTGCTTACTTGCCAGCTGGGTTTAAACCATGACACTCCCACTGCATCCTTAACCCTGAAAACTCTCACACGTAATGGCAGTGTGACAGCTGAATGTGCTGCTAACAGAGACTGACAGGACCACTTATATCCTCTGCACATGAATTTGAGACTTCCTTATCTCTGATTTGAGTGTGAAATAGAGCCCCTGGAGACAAACTGCATCTCTCACTGTGGTGTGACTCCAGCTGTCAGTGAGACAGCTGCTTTTTCTCTTGTCAGACTGACTTCCTTGCAGGTGAGTGAATAACCTGACAGTTAATTATACTGTGTGAATTCTTACATTTTTATTAGTTGTAGATGAGCTTGAACACTTCTTCATACTTTAAGGATGTAGTCCAGTGCACAGGCTGTCGCTCCAGACCTACTGCAGTTTCTTTTCTTTTTTTTCATGGTTCAGTTGGAAAAATAAGAACATCTAGATCCCGATCTTCCTTTGTTTTATGTGGGCGTAAGTTTACTGATGCCAGTGGGATTTTTCTCTGAGTGAATCTGACTCAGCATGTTTTCTAATCTGTATTCCAGACCTGGCACAGGGTTTGATTTCATACCAAGGTATATAGCAAGCTTTCTACTTCTCTCTAATGCCGTTCAGCCCAGAACAATAAAATAATGTTGCTGGTTTATTCTGACATTAAGAAGTTCATAGCATCCTAATCTGTTTGTAGAACAGCAGAAATTTCTGGATGGTTACTGAATCCAAATAATGATCAGATTTGGTGTGGGAAGCTGAGATATGAGTTTTTTAAGACTACAAAGATTAGGAAGGTCAGTGGTAAATCTGGAGATAGACCCAAAAAGAAGGTATAGTAGGCAGTGTTATGCTACACAACTCATTTGAATGTGTCTGGAAGGCTTTCAAATATTTCCCCTCCAAAATTCTGCATGGAAGAGGAATTCTTAAGCTCTACTCTTTCTTTTACCTTTAGAAAATGCAATTGATGAGTAAAGGTAAATTCATGCATCAAGCTAAAGATCTCTATCCATTCCACCTCCAGTTGTACATATTTCAGGTGGTTTATGTTGTCGTTCTGTGAACTTCTTTACTTCAGCTTTGTAAATGATCTTGGAATACCTCTGTGAAATGCTGGACTGACAAGTTTAGGGAAAGGAGTCTTAAAGTGCACAAACTAAATCTGTAAATAATTTGTATGTAACTAAGCTTCCTATTATTTTGTGAGATTAGCTGATGTTTTACATAAAACTTTGAAGGCTCTTAAAGCTCTCTTTGTCCCCACCTGAGTAAAGCTATAAGGCATATGAATTAATTTAGCAGAAACTGATCCTGTATTTAAACACTGTACAAAAGAGCAATGTCTTCCAGATCAGTGCAGTCACTACTTAATACTTTTAAAGCCTCCTTATCCTCAGAAAGATAAAGTAGGTCCTTAATGCATGTGGACTTGACAGACTAACATTTTAGGCAGGGGTGAGGGCTGACCTTAGAGCATGAATGATTGTGGAAAATGGAAATGCCTTGGCTTTTCTTTAGTGAAACCACCATACTGGTATTTAAATGCAGCTTGGGTTTATCTATTTTCTTAATATGTGTAGTTTGAATATACCGGTAGGGTGTCAATTGCCACTGAGAAAAAAGAATTTCCAACAAAATGAAGTTACTTTCTTGCATAGATCTCCCAATATGTAAACTCTTGGCAGATATCAGCCTGGCTGGATTTGTTACTAGCCTCAGCAGAGAAGGCTTTATTTTTCATTACTACTTGCCTGAGCCATTTTATGGCATTTTTGGGTGAGAGTCCAGTCTCATCCTTGTCACTCAAAAGCAATATATCCAGAGGCAGAAATCAAATCAGACAGATTGCCTTATAAGAAGTCCTGTTTTTCTCCTCCCTTCCCAATCTTGCACCTGAAGTGTAACAGTTGCTGAGATGAAGTGTGTCTTATGAGAGGTTGAGGTCTTGTCCTCAGGAAATTACATAAGGAATGAAAAGAAAGCTTAGTTCACAAAGCAGAATAAGAATGCTAGTAATTACATCTCAGCTAGAATAAATAGTGTATTTAGCTTTCAAAACCTCTGACAAGCTGTGATGGGGGGAAAAAATTAAAGCTTCAACTTTTGTTTCAGGACAGTAAGTCTCATGACAGAAATGAAGTAAGTGTATATTACAGAAGTAATTTATTTGTGCATCTTTGGCTTTGCAGCACTAATAGGCTGCCAGGTATTCCAGGCTGCAGTTTGTCATGTTTGACTCCTTAGTCTTTTCAACCAATTGAAAAAATGGCCTTCTGCAGGCTGTCAGTGTCAGACACCAGCTCACTCACACAGAAAAAACTCAATTAGCTCCCGAAGAAAGCAACTTTTAAAAATGAAATGAGCTGCACCATGTAGGTTGAAAAGTGTTACACAATGCCAAAATGATAATATGGACAATCCAGAATACCAAAATAGTCATGATAGGTTCTTTCTTTATACTGTGCTTATTAATTAATTAGTGCTATTGTGTTCTAAGGACAATTTAGTAATCTGCCGGAAAAAAAAATCTTATTTTATTGACCAGAGTTAGCTGTTCAGATAGCTGCCGTCTCATCATCTTGTAAGGAACTACCTTCTGGTTTAAAGATATCAGCACATATATTTGCAAGTATAACCTGGCTCAAACCTAGGACTGGAGCCCACTAGGGAAAGGATATGCAGGTATTTGCCATGTGACTCCATGGCTTTTGAGATACTTAATATGTGTTAATTGAAAGGCTCATTATCAGTGGTCATGTAAGAATGTGTGTTTACAGTTTATTCATGAAGATTCAGAAATAATTAAGACAACAGGATCTTAACCATAACAGTTGAGAGACAGTGGAAGTAAGTTGGAAAGTAAAGAGAAGTACAGGAACAAGAAAAGTAGTTTGGAAATGCTTGTGAATAAATAGAGAAACAGCTAGCAAGAAGTCTGGAGATCTTATTCCCATTTGTTGTGGTTTTGTTAAGACTTTTCAAGGAGAGGACTTCTAGCAGAGTTTGGAACTGAAATGTCTTTTAAAATGTGGCTCTGTAGTCTACAGAATTGCTGTAATTAACAAACCAGAACTCTGGTTTCTGAAATATAGGGGTTTTTTTTTTTTGCATTCTTCACCAATTTTTTCTCCCTCAGAAGGAGCTCAGAAAGAGCAACTCTCAAAAGCCAGCAAGTGATAGGCCTGGCAAAACTCTAGGATTGTCTGGGTGAGCATCAGTCTCGGCTGGTTGGAGATAGCTGATCCATAATTTTGACACTGGAAGCTGTTCCAAGCCCTGTCTTTTTTTTTCCCTACTAGCCTCCTTTTGCAGTTGATTGTGTCCTATTTTATATTTGGTGTCATCTGCTTTTGTGCGGCTACGATATGCTGATAACATCCTCAGTTTTTCTTGTTAGTGCTTGTGTTAGGAAGTAGACAACTTGTTATTATGAAATTATGTGGAAACAGGCCTGTGTTTAATATGGTCATGAAGACAACAAAAAATGACTAGTGACAAATTTTTTTTTTCCTCTTCAAATTACTTGACAGTATAATTTGGCAGGGCTTTGATACTTGAGGAACTAAATAAAACTTAATTTTTCAAAGAGAACAGTCACTCCTTCAAGACTAATTCAGGAATTGTGTAAGCTTCAGTCTGACTTTATTCATGTTATTTAGTTCCTTTGGTTTCAAACAGGTGACATCCCTAAAATTATTTTTGAAGTATATACTTTATTTTTTAAAATACCAACTTACAGGCTTTAATAGTCATGTATGGTTCTTCCCATTGTCTCCAATTCTTTAAACGTTTTCCGTTACCTGACACTATCTCCTTACAAATTAAATAAGAGCTATTAACAGTTTAGGAGCTTAATCCCACTGATAAGCAGGTCCCAGGGGAGCTATATGCTTAAGTAGCTTCAAGGATCTGTACCTCTAGAACTTACTCAAGGTACATTGAATATTTTTGGAGAGCACAAGGTGTGGCAGCCCCCTGAGCTATTCTTTAAGTTAATTTGAATTTTGTGCTCATTGAAGCATTAACATTGCACAGACATTTAGGAACAAGATGGTACAAATGAGTTTTATGAGTAGGGAAGATAGATATTTGTGATACATTAAGATTATAAAATACAGTATGTGCTTTTAGAACACTGAGACTCTGGCTTCTGTAAATCTGGTGTGGATTGCAAAACCAACAAAACTCCTATCTGAACCTAGTTGGCTGAAATTATACACAAAATCCACTAAAAATAATTATACCATGTTTTGAATTAGAATTGGCTGTAGATATTCTATTTTCTGAGTTTTTGGGGGCTTTCACTTTATCTTCTCTGCTGACATCAGTCTCCTCACTCATTTCTTGTCCATGCAGCACTCTAACGTAGAGATACGGTATACATTGTGCAGAAGTGGGTCTAACTGGCAAAGCTAATGTAACTAAACCAGTAGAGCTAAACTTCAGTGGTATTTCTCTTTGTGGAGATGTGTTAAGATTTAATCTTTGGAATTTCTTTTGATTCCCCACACAAAGCCCTCCTAACCAGACTTCCTGCTTTCCTGATCTCCTTACCTCTCTATCTTCTCCAGTTCCCAAAAGTTTGTATATGATGGCAGTCAGCAGAACAATCCTGAAGAAGTCCATGAATGTGAACGTGAAGGTCTTCAGGCAATGACATGTGGTTGTGTGATTTTAATTGAGCATCAGTAACAATCTGAAGATCCACAAACTAGTTAGCGACACATCGAAGCACCTTTTCTAAATACATTATGTAGAATTTTATTTTTCATGTGTACTAGGCAAAGCAGAAAAAATATCGCTTATTTGGGGTCCCAGGAAGACTGCTTTATCTGTTGCTTTTAAATTAAATTTTTTAGGCCTTTTTTTTTTCTTCCCCTGAAAACATTATAAATGCCAACACAGTCTCTTCTTTCTACTAATTCTCATAATGATTGTCTTCGCTAAAGTTTAGATTTTCAAGAACTGCCATCTTAAAAATATGTTCTTTCATTCTGTTTTCTTACATAAAACAAATTCTTTGAATACCTCTCTATCTCTGTTTTTCAGACTGATCCCTTGTGCTCAGTTTCTTTTGCAGATATTATTCATTGTGCATACATCTGAATACCAGCACAGAGCGATCTCTATTGTTTTGCTTTTCATTGTTTGACAGAATGGTGATGGATTCCTCAAACTGAAAAGCAGCAGAAAAAAAATCATTGGTCCTTTGTGCTCTGCAGATTTTGGAAGATGTTGTTCTTTAATTTGTTCACTTCCTACAGGTGGGCCCATTAGAATTATGTCATTGCCAAAGCTCATTTGTAGTGCAAAAAGGAGTTACCTACTAATGGATTCACAAAGCTGAAATAGAGGTTGTTTCCATACTACTCATCATGAAATATTTTTGTTCAGTCTGGACGGAAATAGTTACATTCTGTTTTTGGTGAGATGAAAAACTTTGTAACATATTCACCATATATTCAGACAAATTGCAATACACCTTAAATGTGAATTTTCATTTTTCTTCTAGAATTATGTCTGCCTATTTGCTGAAATTATATGTGTTGTTTTACTTGACTTTAAAAAAAAAATAAAATCTGAAGATATATTCTTTGATCTCTCATATTTCCTTTTGAAAATTTTGTGGCCTTCTGTGAAATCCAGGACTTTGCCACTGATTCAGTCAGTGCAGGCTTCAAATAGTTTTATTTGCCTGACATCAGGGACAGAGATGACATGGAATCAGAGTACATTTTTTAGAAAAATATAAACAATACAGGAGTATAGAGAAGTTCTTTAAAAGTCTCTAATAAAGCCTGTGATAGCCTGAGATGTGTATAAATAAAAATAATAAAAATAAATTATAGGATCAAATTATAACTTGCGTAATTAATTGAATAGGTGTTTTCCTGTGAGGAAACGATGTTACTAGCTTGGGGCTTTAATGTTTTAGTTTGATAATGCAAATTAAAATACAGCTTTCTAGACTTTTAAAGTAGGAAAGTACACAGGGGTCGAAACATGCGTCTAATATTTGATTTACCTTATAATGTTTGATCATAAGCTAAGAATGCTGTTATAAACTGTAATATTAATCAGCTTTGAGTTAGAACATATTTCATATGGGTTGTGCAATGGTTGTACCTATGTAAGGATGGTCTCTGACATTTGTTGAGATGTGTTTAATAATCCGTATACACTTACATCACATACACACACACATTCACAAACACATGTTCTTTTTACCTTGTTCCTTTTCAATAAAAAAGTTAATCATGACTGTCAAAACACACCTGTTTGTTATGTTAATAAAGGAGAAATAAAGCCCCTTAAAAAGCAAATATCAGTCAGAATTGAATCCAGATGAATACAGTTTAGAAAAAATGATGCTGATTATAGAGTTGTTGCAAGTTAGTATAAGGCACTAGTAAGGACTAGAGAGTATCTCTCTCTCTCTCTTTTCTGTGTCTTCCAGTTTTCTGAACAGTTTAAGCTCTCCATTTTTATAGCCTTGTTGAAAGAAAAGGTTTATGAAATAATGATTATAAAAGACTGTATCTACAAGTCATTAATGACTCTGCAGCTTCCACTGAGAACAGTACCAAGGAGCACATTTTAGTTTTTTCTTTCTTTTGGGAAAAAAAAATGCAGAAAAGACTCTCTCTGTTTCAGTGTTCCTCTGCTTTAAGGTTTGAAATATACTTCTGGGAAGTTGGTCCTACTTGGAAATATATCTAACATATGAATAAAGTAAACTATTCTTGAATATTAACTAGACTGGGCTTTTTGTGACTAGCTAGGGTAACTATATACCCTCACATGCAAAAGTGTTCAAAGTAATGTTCTTAACCAGCACATTTCTATGTTAGACTTCAGTCGAGTTTGAATATTAATATCAGAGTTATAAGTCCGTTAACTGAAAATATGGGCTTATCCTAGAAATGCTAGTTCGACTCAACAATAGCAATGCAAATGTTACTATTCTAATAAAAGAAGCAAAGGAGATTTCAATCTGTTGTCTGGGAGCCCTGAGCACATACACGATGATTTATGGCCTAGCAGGCTACCAAACTAACTGCCTTTTCTAGCAAAGGTACATTTTTCAATACAACAGTTGCCCCCATAAATGATTCTGCATTCTGCCACTGTACCTGCTGGGAAAATATAAGCCTTTTCTGAGAGGGTAACATTGCAATCCAAGGTTAAAATCTAGGAAACTTGTCAACAAAAAAGAATGATAATATGACGGAAAATACAGCTATCAAATGAAAATGTCTTGCAAGTAATTCTTGTAATGGTCAATTTCATGTAATTTTCTGGTTCTTTTTTCCCCTCCTAAGTGAATAAGGTGGTATAGACATCATTTTAATATCTTGTGTAAGTATAGCAGGAAACTAGGTGTTTGAAACTAAAAGCAAGAGTAGTCATTTAGCACAACTGTGACCAGGCTTTGACCTCACACTCTTTCGCCCCTATGAGGCACTGGCCTCTGTGAACATTTTTATTTCGATGTATGAGAACAAAGTGCTTGCATTAAATTGCTCATTGTATCAAACTTTTAAAACTACAAGAGCACAGTAAGAACGCACAGATGCTATCCTCCAGCTACTAAGGGTGTTCGAGGCAGGGCATTACTGAGCCAGAAATGGTGTTTTATACTTAGAAGCATGCTGGGGACTTCTTTCCATTAATTTGCCCAGCTATTTTAAACCAATATAAGCTTTAGTCTTCAAAAATTCTTGCAGTGAGGGAATGTATTGCATGCCAGCTGCAGGAATATCCCCTTTTCCTTGTTTTGAATCTTCCACCAGCAGAACTTGAGTTAAAGTTACCTATTTAGGAGAAACTATCAATGCCCCTAAAGGAGGTCTATAGTACACCTATCAAGGTGCTTTTTTCAAGAGGGTGCTCAGAGATCTTTCAGGTATTTTTTAAGTTATAGATTCTTCAGATCATCCACAGCATTTTAGCCCAGATTAGAAGGAACAGGTTGGGAAAGAGTCACTTCTGTTGTGAAAACAGAATCTAAAATCTTACCTTCAAGCCTTATCTTCAGCAGTGGCTTCTCTTCTTTTTTCCCTCTCAGTATTTTTTTCTTGTTTGTTTTTTCCCTTGTTAATTATTTTCTGAATTTAAAATTACAGCAGTTTTTCTTTTGGAATGGACATTTTAATTCAAGCAGATACTATATTTCAATAATTTTTGTCCCATTCTTCTTTTCTGCTTTGTAATACAATAGAATGATTGCAGGTTTTTGCCTGTTTCCTTTTCTTATTTTCACATTTTCCACCTCCAGTTTTTGCATGGTGCATACGTAGCCATGCCTAGACATTGGTATGTTGTACATTATGAGATCCAGAATAATGTAGATGCATTAGACATAGAGGAATCAGACATACAATTTAAAGAAAAAAGAAAGACAGAAAGAAAGACTAAAATGGTTATTTTGGAAGAACCATGAATTGCAGAGAGAAAACGTTAAGAACTTGTACTTCTTCACTCTCTGTATTTATGTTCACATATCATTTTTGGTGTTATGTGTTTTACAGAATTCCCCAAGATAGCTTGCAACTTCAAGGATGTGACACTAGTGTATAACCTCATGCCTCTTGGTCATATAATTCATAATATATTCGTGTGCTCTATTTAGACCAGTGTGCTCAGGGACTGATACTCAGTTACTCAGAAGCAGCAGTTGACTTTTAATGCCTTCAATTCCAGTTGTGCTGTGCTGTAGTAAATGAAGGGGAATCCAAACTGAGACAAAAATGTTTTGTCTAGGGATGGCTTAATGCTGGATTTATATATGAATTTATATATGAATGATCTTTCACAAAAATCTGAAAGGTCAGGTACCAGGTTTGGGTCTGGTATACTTGCAGTTATCTGCCAGATACATAAAGCTGACACATATATATAATAGTATGGGTAAGACAGTACATATGTTGCCATCCAAAAATTCTGGAGCAGTTTATAGAATAAACATGCTGGTGCCCTTGCAGTATGAATAAAAGTTCACTGATAAAGGAGAGTTTTTTTATGGAAAATTTGATTGTTTCTCTAAGGCAGTAGTGGAAAATAGTAGCAAAGAACTTCTGATGAAATATTGGCTTTGGTGAATCCATTATCATATTCTTTATTGTGATCAACAAGGCTACAGTAACACTGCATGTTGTTTGTCTGACTGACTTTGCTAACTGTTAAAATCTTACTTCCCTTATTTTCATTAAAAACTTACTCAGTTCCTCAGAGCTAGGCATTACACATTTATTAATATGTTTACAAACAGACAACACGTATTGTAACATGGGAACTCATAATTTTTTTACAATGTCTCCTGGTTTTGGCAGGGATGGAGTTAATTTTTCCTCGCAGTAGCTGATATGTTTTGGATTTCATGTGTGAAAAATGTTGATAAACACCCTGATGATAGGAGTTGTTGTGAATGAGTACAAGGACACCGTCCTGCTTTCCAAGTCTCAATAATGTGCAGATGCAGGAAGCTGGGAGAAAGACAGACAAAATAATTGACTCAAACTGGCCAAGGAGAGTATTCCATGCCATAAACGTCATGCTCGGTATATAAGTGGGGGCAGGCCAGGGTGGGTATCTGCCTTCCTGGCATCCGTCTTTGCTCCTCGTTTTGCTGGCATCATTCCCTTTACCTTGCTGGCTCCCTTTTGCTCCTTTGCTTGGCACTTGGTTTTGTTTCCGTGTTCGCTGCTCGGAACGGGCTGTATCGGTCATTGGGACATCGGGTGGTGAGAAAACATATATTGTTCACTTTGTATATTTTAATACCCTTATATTCTGTTATTATTGTAGTTTTCCCTTGTTATATTAGTAAATTGTCTTCATCTCAACCCATGAGTTCTCCTTCCTTCCCAATTCTCTCCCCCACCCCACTGGGGAGGGGGACAGTGAGCAAGAAACTCTGTGGTAATTTGGGCTAAACCATCACACAATGTTTGAGAAAATCAGACACTGTTGCAAGTGCATTGATTTTTTTGAAGGTTAAGGTTTTCATTATTAATGTTCTCTTAAATGAATCTCAGTCATATGCAGTTAAGCACGCTGCTTTCAGAATAGAATACAATACATTTGCAGAGGTGGCTGTAACCTCTTAACTGCTGTGTGCTCTAAGTACCTTGTAAATTATATAGCTCCAGCGTGTTTATAAATATATTTATTACTCCCTATAAGACATTGATAGGTAGTCCTTGTAAAAGATGGAAACATCTTGGTCTTTGGTTCCTGTTATGTCACCTTCTCATATGGCAACATGCTGAGAAATACAAGGCAATAAAGCTTGTTATTTACAAGGCTGTGTCAAGCCTCACCTCTGATAAATAGTTTTATAAAGTTTGTGGGGATCATTTATTCATTCTGTTATTAAAGCGGTGTCCTCTTCCTGACAGATGAATCATCTTCTTCTTTCTGGCCATCTTTGTTGTATTCACTCGATTTGTAGTATCACCTAAAAAGGAATGCTTTCCATGTTAAATCAGCAAGTCAGACCTATAACAAACGTCATATTGGAAGGCATAATCAGGAAAACGGTAGTCCTCAATTAATGATACCTTTAAATAGTTAACCTGCTTATAAAAGTATTCATTACATTTCATTAGGTAAGAAATGCGAAGCTTGTGAAGCAAGCCTTTTTCCTGATTCTCTCTTGGTTCAGAGCTGGGCAGAATTTTGCCTTTCCACTGTAAAATGCTACTGAAAGCAAACAACTGAATTGTCTTAAAGAAATCTAGTAAAGATTTGAATTGTTGATACAAAACTAGATTTCAACAATTCATGTGCTTTTTGTTTAGTAAAGGATATCTCCAGTTTGCATATTCAATTATAAAGTAAATAGAACGTTCAGTGCTACACTTTTCCTTAAAATTTTAAAATTGACTTAACTGCAACTTATATCTATCTTTTTATGTTCAACATCCATTGCATAAAATACTTAAGCTTAAGCTGACATGGCATAATGTGGACTATCTTTGTTCTAGCTCCATAGGGATTGCGTGGTCACAGTAAAACTTGATTGCTGCTACTTTACTATCACATCACATATATATATATTTTTTTTCTCAGAAAAGGAGTCTGAAGCTGAGTTGGAGGGGATGTATACTTTAATAAACATAAAGAACAAAATAAATGTGTGTAACTTAATAGGGGGTTGAGAGCAACAGAGGGACACATCCAGAATAGACTTCTTCAGACTAATGGGGAGCCACGAGACTTGTGGCTAGAAATTTTTATGGCTTTTCACTATGCCTTTCAGTTCTGGATAAAAACACAGGGGAAAAACCATGAGACCTCTGGTGAGTGTTTCCTACTACAGTAGTTAAGTGAAGAATGATTGACCTTAAAACTGGAAGACAAGGCCCAAACTGAACTCAGATCCTTAAAACTTCATATACAAACTTTTTAAATCTCAGTTTTCCTGAAGAAGTCTTCAGGATTTTCCCTGCTTAGTTTTTAGCTAGTTACTGAGTTCACAGAATATTATAGTGTGGCTATTTTCTTATCAGAAAAAATATCAGCATTTTGGGAATCTGGATGTCAGTCTCCTAGTACAAGGCCTTTGTCTTCAGTCAATTGTACTTTGTGGCTCTCACCTTTATAAGATCAACATTTTAGCCTTGAAAAGTAGTATTTCTTGTATTTCTTGTACTATTGAGCTACAAAACCAAAAGATCAGTTTGAGTGCTTTTTACATTGCAAGATACTGCTTTATGCTGGAAATGCTTAAAATATTAGTTTTGTATGTTATTTTAACCTAAGTTCTATTTTTGATAGAGGAAGGTTGAGAGCTATTTTTTAAAAAGTGATTATTTATTGAAGTCAGCTATTCTAACTGTATCTCTTCAGATAACTTTAACTTACTAGCAAGAAAAAAAAATGTATTTACTGTAAAATATGAAGAGGTGGAAACACTATACCCTTAGGATGTAGCATGACTGACATGTATTTTTAATTTCTGCTCTTCGTCCGTTAAAAACTCATGGGGATATCACATATTACCACGACTCTATATCTGTTTTTCTCCAAAAGAAAAGTACAGTAGAGTTGTAATTTACCTGTAGCTTTCAATTTTTTTCTTCCATTTGGGATTTCAAAAGATCATGGAAGATTTAGATGTGGGAACATAACCTAAAATTCCTTGAAAATCCCAATCTGTATCAAAAACTTATACAGCTACATTTTCAACCTTCTTTACCTGTAGCTAAAGCTCAGCTGTTACAGATGACTCAATGGCTTTCTTTTTTTTAAAGTATTCATTTAAAATGCATTCAGGCAGTTCCTTACCTAACTGGAAGTTAAAGTCTCGCAACAATTTGCCATGGAATGTATTTCCGAATCTAACTCCTGCATTCAGTGTATGTGTATATTTCCCAAAGGATTTAATTCACTCTCAACCATGACTAAATTTGTATTTATGTTAAAGTAATAGTTTAGATTATTTTTCCCTCCTGTCACTTTAATGCCATTCTGTTCTATAGCACGTTTGAAGCCCTGCCTCGTCTCTTATTTGTAACGCACTGTAAATAAAATTGGATCCATAGTAAACAGCAGCTTAATGGTTTTTGTTCTTGTTTCTCAGAAGCAGGTTGAGTCAGATTGCTCCTTGCCTGACCTCTCTGGATTGCAGGAATAACATCTTCAGCTTTATAATCCTTATTGGACCTATACAATAAGTATCTTTGGTTCACACCCACTTTACTTGCTTGTAAAGGAAAGTAACATACCCAAATAACTACATAGGTTTTTTTTTAATTATTATTATTTTTTTATTATTTATTCAGTCTATAGCTGGAAGATAAATATTTAAAATGTCAAAAATTGAAAACATCTAGGAAAAGATACAGTGAAAGGAATTACTCAAGGATAGAATTCAAACTTCAATTTATTTTTATCTTTGAGAAATAATAAAACATAAATAGATAATAAACAGGTTGAATAGCAAGAGGAGAAAAGATGAGACCCAGTTCCTTAAATATTTGGATTTTTATTTTTTGGATAAACTAATGTGGCTGCTGTGGAGGCAAGACACTAAACTGGGTAGGTACACATAATTTGTGTAGCACAGTAGTTGTTATGTCCTGGAGAATTGCTTGACATGAAAAAAACCACACATTTAAAAATACATTTCAGTTTCAATGTAGAATTAATGATTTTTCAATTTATTCTACTGCACAAATTCTACATACTTGGTCTTGGAAATGCCACATTGTTTTTGATGAGTAACTCCAAAAACCTGTAATTCTGGCAAACACATTATTTTGATATGTGTAATTTGAAAGAAAAAAAAAATCATAGAATCATAGAATGGTGAGTGTTGGAAGGGACCTTCAAAGGTCATCTAGTCCAACACCCCTGCAAGGAGCAGGGACATCCCCGACTAGATCAGGTTGCTCAGAGCCTCATCCAGCCTGGCCTTGAACGTTTCCAGGGATGGGGCCTCCACCACCTTTCTGGGCAACCTGTTCCAGTGTTCTATAACTCGCATCATAAAAAAATTTTTCCTAATTTCCAATCTAAATCTACCTCTCTCTATTTTAAAACCATTACCCCTAGTCCTATCACAACAGGCCCTACTAAACAGCCTTTCCCCATCTTTCTTGTAGGCCCCCTTGAGGTACTGGAAGACTGCTATCAGGTCTCCCTGGAGCCTTCTCTTTTCCAGGCTGAACAGCCCCAGCTCTCTCTGCCTGTCCAGATAGGAGAGGTGCTCCAGCCCTTGTATCATCTTTGTGGCCCTCCTCTGGACCTTCTCCAACTGGTCCATGTCCTTCTTGTGTTGGGGGCTCCAGAACTGGACACAGTACTGCAGGTGGGGTCTCACCAGGGCAGAGTAGAGGGGGAGAATCACCTCCCTCGACCTGCTGGCCACGCTTCTCTTGATGCAGCCCAGGATGCGGTTGGCCTTCTGGGCCACAAGGGCGCATTGCCTGCTCGTGTTAAGCTTCTTGTCCACCAGCACTCCCAAGTCCTTCTCCCCAGAGCTGCTCTCAATCCGTTCTCCACCCAGCCTGTATTTGTGCCTGGGATTGCCATGACCCAGGTGCAGGACCTTGCGCTTGGCCTGCTTGAACTTCATGAGGTTGGCACGGGCCCACCTCTCCAGCCTGTCAAGATCCCTCTGGATGGCATCCCTCCCTTCCAGCGTGTCGACGGCACCACACAACTTGGTGTCATCGGTGAACTTGCTGATGGTGCACTCTATCCTACTGTCCATGTCACCAACAGAGATGTTGAACAGGGCCGGGCCTAACACGGACACCTGAGGGATGCCACTTGTGACCGGTCTCCACATGGACATTGAGCCATTAACCACCACTCTCTGAGTGCGGCCATCCAGCCAGCTCCTTATCCACCGAGTGGTCCGTCCATCAAACCCATGTCTCTCTAGTTTAGAGAGAAGGATGTCGTGCGGGACAGTGTCAGTCATATGTGTCATCCCACCACGTCTCCGTGATGCCAACGAGGTCGTAGCCCTGCTCATGTGCACGCATCTCCAGCTTTTCCTGTTTATTCCCCATGCTGCGTGCATTGGTATAGAGACACTTCAGCTGGGCCCGGGACAAAGCCGACTTTCTGGCTGGAGCGACAGAGGTTCCGTTGGACCACAGCTTAGGTTCATTTGCACTTACCTGCAATCCTTCCTCAGCTTCTGGACCCTCGGTGCTGGCACTGGCGCCATGCTGACAGCAGTGCGCTGAACTGTGCTCCCCCTCCCCCAGCAACACTAGTTTAAAGCCCTCCGGACGAGCCTGGCAAGTCTTTGTCCAAACACATTCTTCCCCCTCTCGGTTAGGTGCACGCCATCCGCCCCTAGCAGCCCAGGCTTCTAAAAACATGCCCCGTGATCTAGATACCCAAAGCCCTGGTTGTAGCACCACTCCCTGAGCCACGAGTTAACCTGCCTTTCAGGTCCCTGCCCTTTGACCGGGAGGATTGACGAGAATACTACCTCCGCCCCAGAGCCTTTGACTGTTGAACCCAGAGCCCTGAAATCCCTTTTGATGTTTCTCAGGCTGCTGCCAGCTGTGTCACTGGCCCCCACATGAAACACCAGTAGTGGGTAATAGTCTGTGGGCCGTATGAGGCTAGGTACTCTCTCGGTTTCATCCCTGATACGAGCCCCTGGGAGACAGCACACCTCCCGAGAGACCGCATCGGGGCGGCAGATGGGTGCCTTCCTACCTGTCAGGAGGGAGTCACCCACTACTACCACTCATCTCTTTTTCTTGGTAGCGCTAGTTATTACACGAGCCGGTCGGGCAAAATCTTCGTAAAAAAGACTTATTTTTGCATTAATCAAATGAAAATGTCTAATTTATAAAATGGAAATTAATATTTTCAATGAAATTAATAATTTTATATAAAAATCACAAACATAATCTGTATGAAAACTGTTATTGGCTTCCTTTTACTTTTTTCACTAGATAATCCTCTAATTTTTGTGTGTGGAGGGGTGAGATCATTATCACCTAGGATATTTAATTAACATGGGAAGCAGCCTAGTTTCTTTGCATGTCATAGGTAGAGTGATTTGGCCTGTATGACAGTTCACCAGAAAGCTCTGCTCACGTGTTATAACACTCCTACTAGGTCCTAAACTTCTTTATCTCCTGTTCAATGTTACCTCTTGGAATACTGTTTTATTGCTCCATTAAAAATGGCACATTGATTCCTGACAAAGTCTATACTTGATTTTCAAATCTGGCCCAAAAATAATTCTGTGAACTTTCACAAGAAATCTACCAAGACAAAACTCAGGCTTGCTGTTATATTAGAAAGAATACTCTGTTTATGAATACGAGAATTAAAAAAAAAACCCAGATCTATTATTTTAGAAGACTAAATATGCTGGTGCTGCCATTTAAGGATAAATGTATTGTGGCAGTTAGCTTGTTAAATTACTAAATAATAATATTAAACATTAAATAAATAAATATTAAATATTATTACATTATTATTAAATTATTAATATGCAGGTATGGAGCAGCCTTGAACCCATCTGTGTGCACTGGAGGTTTGTGCAGGTAGCTGAGATGCAGTAAACTTCATGCAACGGAAACGAAGAGCTGGTTTTGCTTTATTTCTCTGAATTTCCATCTTGATTACATACCAGCAACATAACAACATAATATAGAGAAAAACAAAATGAAACAAGAAAGACCTTCTTTATTGCAAGAAGCTACTTCTGGCATCTTTGTTGGATCTCCTTTGTCTTCTTGCATGCTGTACTTTTGCTCATACTGACTTTGTCTTGCTTTCTAAGTATGCCAATCCATTCCTTGAAAGAGGGAACAGTTATGTCATGTATTCTAAATGAAAACTACTTTTGTGTATGCTTATAAATGAAAAGGCTTAGAGTTTCTTATTTAATTATGTATTTTCCCTCTAACTGTGAGACTGAAACATCCTTTGTCTACCTTTTCCTCTTTTTAGCTGCATTTGTGGTGAACATATTATTGGACATAGTGTGACCTGCTTAACCCAGCTTGCCCAACCAATATGTGGGAAAGGGAATATATCGGTAATTTTTCCCACATAATGAATGTTGATATGAATTTTGTGCAAAATAATAATAACTGAAAAAATACTAGTCTCTAATATAACCATGTGAAGTTTAGCATAGTTTAATTTGAATGATGTAATCAGATTAGAAAGAGCTGGTAATGCCCCTGGAGACACATTATTTTCTAAAGGAAGATAAAAAGTACATGCAGTGTCATGATACAACAAAAATGGAAGTGGAAAGTGACTGAATGAGCTTGGTGACTCTATATTGGAGTTTTCTAAGGAGCAACAGGAAACATTGTGTCCTTGTGAACAAACTCACACCTCCAGTCCTTCCAAACATAAGACTGCTGTTTGCACCACTTGAAGGAAAGAACCGGTAACATTTGTGTTCTGCCTCCTTTTCTTCTAGCCCCTTCTTTTCTCCTGCATTTCCCTGACAGACAAAGGAATATTTCCAATGTAATTCAACATGTTGCTATTTCTTTCCTGGAATATGTAACACATGGTCAAGGGGAAAATCAAATGGTAGCTGCTCGGATTTGGTAATTTGTGAGCAAGGAATGACGTGGCATAAAGGACAAGTAGGTCCATCTGCAGAAGGGATTGAACTGGCTGGACGCAGGAACACCAGGGACAGAAGGACTCTCTGTAAGGGAGTGAAGTTTCCCGTGACAAGGAGGCAAGAAACGCCATAGTGTTGTCTTGTAGCAAGCAATTAGTTGTGGGTGCTCAGGGAATACCTTTGGGCAGGAGAGCCAGGCTGGGGGATGGACCCAATGCCAGGCTGATGCTCGTGAAACTGGTGCCGATGCATATAAGGATTCGGCTCGTGTCACGCTGTTGCAGACTCCCTGTAGAACTGCTTAAGGTGATAGGACTCCATTCAATGCATCATACCTTGAAGTTTTTATACCTAAGCACAAATGTGTACTTAATTCCCCAACACTGTCAATCAAGTTCTGTCTTTTTTCCTTTTTCTATGCTTCCCCACCTACCATTTTGTTCAAGTGTAACACACGATACCTGCAGAAAGTAAACAGCTGGGATTTAAGGTAGCTATAAGCATGCATGATAAGATGTATTAAAACACAGAGAATGTTATAAGAGACAGTCTAAATACTGGTTTTCCAGGTTTCACCCATAAAGAGTTGCAGTATTGTTTAGAATTTTTTTGTTTGCTTTTTCCTATTTACTGATGACAGACCATGGTTATTAGACCTTGCAGGCTACTGGCAGAGGTGTAAAACTGCATATCTGCCTGTAGCTATTATTTTGGAATCTGTAGTTTCTTGTTAGTGATCACAGGTACTGCGTTCTTCTGAGAGGTAGTTGTGAAAGGAAGGCTTGAAAAGATGGTTTAGTACACTTTAAGCTAACAACTTGCAAGGACCAAGAAGCTATCAGAAGAAACTGGTGTGGGTTTAGGGACTGTGTTTTGTATCTTTCTGAAACAACAAATAATTACTTCCTTTTTTTTTTTTGACAGCTACTTTATAGATTTTGGAGCAGCTGGATTAAAAAAACTCCAAAGCTAATGGAGATATTTTCATATGATGATGGGCCCAAGCATGTTTTATTTGCTAGTTTCTGAGAACACAAATTGACTTTACATGGGAACGTGATAAACACATTTCAGTGACAGTTTATGGTTCTTCATTTTTTTTTAATGCTCAATATTGTCTTTTGTTGATGGTTTTCTTACCATCTTTGCATTCTGTATGAGATAATATGGGAAGATAACCAGCATTTTGGAGGTAATTAAAAGCTTTATACTGAAGTTTTTCTGCCTATTAAAGGGATCTTTTCTGCAGAGAAAGAAATTAACATTCTTGGTGCTGGCTCACCTTGCAGGAGCTACATGTCTGGAAAGAGCAGAAAGATGTATTCTAAAGATTTTTAAGAGTAGAAACAACCTATTTTATCCACAGAAATTCAAATTAAATGACTCTTAGTATTAATTGCTAAATCTTACTGGAAGGAAATAAAGGTTTAGGTGAAAAAAAGATTTGTTCATAGTTTGTAACAGCCTAATTGATAGTGATAATTACATTGCACTTCTGCTGCATCTGTCATGTCAACATTTTGTTGTGTCTTTTCTAGGGTAGTTATCTATTGTTATCAGTATTTTGCATTTGGGGAAACTGATCTTTGGAGAAATTGCCTTGTGAAAGTGCCTGTTTGTATGCACAAAGCATCTGACTTGTCATGCTGTAGAAAAAGCAAAACCATGGTGGGTTCTGCTAAAGGAAGGGTTACGCCACATCCCTTTCTCTTTGATCCCCTCTAAAGCACCTTTTGTTGGGTAATCAAAGCTTGACAATGGCTTTGTCAGACAGAGAAATGAAGTGTCCCAGGTTCTGGGAATCTTACCTTCACTAGCTGCAGCTCCATCAGCATAACCCTTAAGAAGGTCATATAAAGAAAAAAAGTGCAAACCTCCTTTAGATGGGGAGCCCAGTTTCAGGAAGTGTTCCATAATATCATTATGTTTTATTTCTAAATCTTTTAATTTAGATGTAAGTTATTGATTACTAAAAAAGCTTAGAAGACACCATGTGACAGAAACAGAAAAAAAAGAAATGATGGATAGCTGAAAGGCATGAGAAGAGGGGAAGAAGCAATGAAGACAATTGGTATAAATTATATTCCCATTCTGGAGAATAAGCAATATAATATAAAGACTCTTTTACTTCTTCATTATTGATTCAAATAGAAAGTTAATTCATTGCCCCTGTCTAGTTTCTACTGGGCAGAGTGCCAGTCTCAGAAAGACAAGCCCTTAAATTGCATCAGTTCTGTTTTCAATCTGTTGTCTTAGCTATAAAGATTAAAAAAATAGTGAGTAGCCATACAATTGAGTAAGTACCCTCCAGATTTTCCATCATTTGGTGGTTTTTTGTAGATCAGTGAAAGGAAAACCTGACCCAATGCTGTTGTGAACAGTGACCTGCTGTCTGTCAAGTACAGTAGGTTAAAAGCAGAAATTAGGTGCTTGGCAATGGGCATGTAGCAGTCTCCCATACTGGCTGATTAGGCAGTTGTTAAGCCTAAATTCATATTGGGATTCATGTACTGGTGCAAAAGAAATATGGATATTGAATAGAAAGATGATCTGGTGGTTCAGACATCAGTCTGGAAGTTAAAAAAAACCTAATTGTGGGGTTACCATATTCCAAAGTAATGTTGTTGCACAAATACCAGATCTGTTGTATTAGAATTAAAGTTTGCATTTCACACAGAAATGCAGGTATAGGACATGGATGTTAGAGAAGGTTGAGAAAATCCCTTTTCAAAGTGAGTATCTTCTCTCACCTGTGTATTGACGGTCACTGGAGGGAAAGCATTATTGCATTGATTTACTGGTGGAAAGGACTTTTTGATGAGAGCTGAGAAGTCAGAATGAATCTAGTGAAGAGAAAGAAAAAATATAAAGTTCCTTCAAGAACTCCAATACTAGTACAGAAAGTCAAGAAGTAAGAATAATGAGGAAATATAGCAGTTTTTTTTTTTCAGCACTTGTTTAACTGGACTTAGGATTACATTCAATGAAGTTGTCAATTTTAATTTTATGAATACTACTCTAAAGGTCTCTGCGTATCTCATATGCACATTTTCCTGCCTTAATATATTTACATTGCTTTTATATTTCACCCTAATAGTTGTGCCTAATGCTTATTGGAATGTGATTAAAGCATCTTTATAACTGTTTTTACTGTATATTTCTGATTAGTAATTAAATTTCATTTCTTCTTAATCTACTTTTTGTTCAGCAGTGAGTGCATATAAGAACTAAGTGGAAAAACCTGCCAATAGAGAAGACTAAGTATGTTCCTACTAGCATATCTACCTTAGCAGTGACCTGTTTTTTTTTTTTTCTAAACAGCGGTGTGCACAAACAACTTGTGCAGTACTTCTGCTCTTCTGGTTTTAATTACCAAGTACGCTACATGTGTCAGTGGGCACCAGAAAAGCTGTATTAACTGAACAGTGGAAAGTTTGAGGCCACCGTGAGAAGCACTGATGGATGAAGTACAAAAGAGGAGGAAAGAAGCAAGGAATCAAAGGCAACCACAGTGGGACTGTGAATGGAAGACAAAATCTCACTGAAGAACCTGCATTTCAGGTTTAATGCAGACCCACATTAGATAGATAAAGATGAATGTGAATTTTAAATTATACTTAATCTTCACTAAAGTAATTATCTCTTTTAATGAATTATTTGCTAGGTAGTAGTTGTGCAATAGAGTATGAAACGCTAAGTGAATAAAATAAATTTGATTTTTTTCAGCCTGGCTTTTCTGTCCATTAATAAACAAGGCATATAAAATACACTTTTTGGAGTAATGTGGTGTGCCTATTGCTCTTTTAAGATTGATCTCACCTGAAATAATGAACATAGACATTATTTTGGGTGTCTTTCGCCTGTTATTTTGATCCAAGCAGACTATTTCAACATTTCTTCCCATATCTTGTTTTATTTAGTTATTTTTTTCCCTTGGATGTCAAGAAAGCCACATTCCAGATTTATTTCACACCTAAACGAGTGGACTAATGGAATGGTGTTTATGAGGGAAGGTGTGTTTTATCCAGATACTCTGGACTATTAATCACAAGAACATGAACTAAGCTCTGACATACTTATTTTTTGTAATATGTATGAAAATTGCTTATTTACTTCCATGTTGTTACAATGAAAAGAAACAGACCGGTTCTAAATGGCAATATACTGTAGTGAGAAACAATTAACTGAGTTATATATGCCCTTCAGTCAGGACCATTTTCTACTAACTGTACAAACTTGTAGAGACAGGACAGAAAAAAAAAAAAAAAGAGAGCTGGTGAGCACCTCAGCCAGGAGTATCAGAAAATCAAGACTTTCATAGTAATGAAAAGGAAATCTGGATGAAGTAGGTGGATCGAGAGACAGTAAAATTATTTGATGAATGTGTGACTGCAAGAGGGACTGAGACTGAAATTTGAAAATTTTTTATGTATTGGGTCAATGATTTCCTTTGTGGAGATGCCCAAGTTGTATAGCCCCATACTCTCAAAATTATTCAAATTTTAATCTAGTTATTGGGAAGTTATCCTGTTAATATTTTTTTTTTCACTCTCCCTCTGGCCACTCTGAATGAATACTCTTTGTACTCTAGGATTAGCTGATTATCTCCTACTACAATTTCTTATCAGCCCTTCTACAATTAAATTCTGACCTTGAATTGGACCTCTATACTCATATCATGATGGTGCAGTTAGGGAAGGAAAATTGTCAAACATAGTCATATAACAATCAAATTTAGTGAGGTGTTTTTTTTTTATGATTGAGAAAGATCAGAAAGACTTTGAGGCCTCAAATTCAAAACAACTCTCCTACCCACTTCATATCTCACTGACAGCATCCTGTGATACCTGTCATGCTGTGAATTAGGTCTGCACACTCAGATCAACATTCTTCACAATTCTAAGGGCCTTGAACATGTATATTTGGTTTGCCATTTATTTCCAGGAGTGCTGAAAGTGACCTAACTATTGTGCAACAAGACAGAAAAACTGATTCCCCAAACAAATGACGTAGGAGCTAGTGTGTGCATTATGTTCATATTTATGGTTTTATTTATTTGTTATGTTCACATTTATGGTTTTATTTATTTGTCTGTTTATCTACATGTGGTATAAATTCAGTGGAATCAACAGCACTGGGCAGGAGTGTGATGTGTTAAAATTACTCAAGTGTATTCTGGATAATTACCCTGCCTGTAACGGTGTCTGTGTGATTTCTTTCTTGAAAAGGTGGGGAGGAAGATGGACAGGCTTGTCTAAGGTAATCTTTTTGCCTGCTGGTGGAGAGTTATTTCAACTGTAAAATAAAAAGGACAAAGTAATTCCCTTATCTGATGACCTATGCCTTTGCTACCTGAATGCTCTACAGATTTTCTTGAGTCTTTGAGTTTTCTTTTAATTGTCATTGTTGTCATACGAGGCTGAAAGGCTGCACTCACCCAGGTTTATTTAATGAAACTCTAATGGCACAAATTAAAATGCTGAGAATATAAGTATTAATTGGGATTTTAAGATCTTGGTAGGAAAGTAATTAACAAGGAACAAAATATGGCAAGTACTACTCCTAGCAAGGAAGCTCTGCCACATAACGGAATTTTTAAAGCTTTCAGGCATTATTCAAGTACTGCTTAGAACAATTCACCCATCACTTATTTCATAACTACTCAGACACTATGGCCAGGATTAAAGTACTTTATAAAAGCTGTGAGGGTACTCAAAATATTGAAGGCATTCATGTTTGTGGACAACAAAGAGGGAGGAAAAAATATTTTGATAGTAATATGAGGGAAAGAAAAATGGGAGTTCTGGGGAGATATTTTCCTTTTTTCCTTTTCTTCAAGTGCAAGCTCTTTAAAGTAGTCTATCATTTGTGCAGCAGGTGGCACACAGCAGGTAGTACTTTTTGAGAAGATCACATTAAACACATGAGAAGGAAAATTGCAAGAGCCATTGAGTTGTTTCACCTTTCTTTTTCATACAAGAGGAGAGGGAATAAGCAAAAATAGAAAGGAAACAAACAAAAAAAATACTGTCAGTTGTTCCAGTAATAGTCATGTTATTCTGAACATATTTAAGCAGAGCCTGCTCTTTATCTGGTAAGTTTTGGTTTGTAGAGTGCTTAGAGCAGGGATACTCCTCAGACATTTTAAGGCTTTGCTTTAGTAGAATATTTAATAATGACAAAGTACTATTCCATGCTTGGTTTGTTATGAAGAAGGGTGGTTTTGTCCTAGAGGATGTAGTCAGTATACCTAAGATTCTGAGTCCAAGACATTATATATTTTAGCAAACGTGGAGTAATTTTCACTGAAGCTAACACATTCTGTTATCTTCACCTGCAGTGCTAACTTATCAGAAAGGCAGAAAGAGAGATGAGTATACTGTCATCATTATTATTGCTAGTATTATTAATGTCACAAACTAGTAGTATGATGCTTGTGAGAATTTTAAGGTGTCCATTTTCTTGAGATTAAATATTTATCTTTTAAAATCAGTGGGAGTTAAAACCTTTCTAGAAATCCACAGCCATTTGCAGGGATCGGGGATATCCTCTTTTTTTTGTTATGTGATGGTGAACTTTGAAGAACACTGACATGACTGATGCATTTTTCTTCTTTGGGACATCCACTTGGCTGTATGTCAAGCAGAGCCTTACCAGCACCGAAGTATGGGAGACGAAGAAAAAAAAAAAAAACAACAAAAAACCAGAATGAAACCTTATGGGGAGAAAGCCTGTTAGTGTTAGATATTTCAGGCTTTACATAGATTACTTTCTGCATTGATATGAAAATGTGGAGAGGCAAGTACTAAGTAAAAGTGGTTCGTTTTGTTGATACAATATAGGTTAGCATCTATGATCTGTATAAAGAAACTCTACATGATTTATTTGGAACATAAGACTTTGACCTACAAATAAATTACTGCCTACTGGTGGAGCAGCTATAATTGTAAATGTAGACCCTTACCTTGTGGTAGGAAAAAAAAAAGATATGTTGTAGTAATGAAAAATAAAAGATATGTGTTAGTAATAAAAAAAAAAGGAATAGTGTGAGAGAAGAGTGAAAAACTGTATGGCATAAAATCCAGCAAATTTTATTTAGCTTATAGTCTTCAGTAGCTGTGGTGTTGATACGTCTTCTGGAAACTATGCAACAACTGCCCTAAGAACATGCCTTCCCTTCTCCTGTTACCTCTCAGCTGTTCCTGCTGCTGTTTTCTTTTTATGAATTCCCAATTCTGCTTTTCGCTCAGTCAGAGAGGGAGCTGCGAACGTACAGTGGTCAATGAGAGGATAATTATTTTCCTATTCTCTCCCCAAGGATTTAATCCAAAGCTGTCAAGCAAGCAGTGTTCGTAACAAGTAAGTAGGATCCTAAAAGAGGTTACTGGTAAAGCCAGGAAGAGTAAGGACCCTTTTGAGTGGTGTAGCTCTAAATAACTTTTTAATTTTATGTTGGCAGAATGGAAAAGGAAGAGGTATTAAGCCAACAAGGCCAAGTGCAAGGTCCTGTACATGGGTCAGGGCAATCCCAAGCACAAATACAGGCTGGGAGGAGAATGGATTGAGAGCAGCCCTGAGGAGAAGGACTTGGGAGTGCTGGTGGATGAGAAGCTGGACATGAGCCATCAATGTGTGCTTGCAGCCCAGAAAGCCAACCACATCCTGGGCTGCATCAAAAGAAACGTGGCCAGCAGGTCAAGGGAGGTGATTCTGCCCCTCTACTCCGCTCTCATGAGACCCCACCTGGAGTACTGCATCCAGCTCTGGAGCCCCCAACCTTAGGAAGAGGTCCAGCTCTGGAGCCCCCTTCTCCTTAGGAAGAGGACCAGAAGTGGTGCTCACATCAGTGGCTCCCCTTTTAGGCTGAACAGAGTGTGTAGTCAAAAATATAAGTGTTACTTCTGCCAGTAGCATTAGGTAAGAGTAAAAAATGTGATGTGTTACTAAAATGGGCAGTATTGTAGCCAAGTTGATGGTTTCTCTAATATGTTTCAGGGACCGGCAGAAGAACAGAGTTGTTGACTGCATTCTGTCATCACTTGCTGATCTTTTAGTCATGTGTTGGGGCTATTTTCGGTGTTAAAGTAAGGTCTGTGCTCATCACATATGCATGAGAGATTGCAGACAAAACAGCTCGGTGCTTTTGACACAGTGAACAACCACAGAACTAATAGGTGCTTCTAAGAGGGACTTGATGCAGAGATATGAAAAACTGAAAAATCTGTCTATTATTCAGGACAGAGAATGGCTGCAGGCTCTTGGCAATAAATTGAACAATTAAGTGATTATTTTCTAATATGGCACAGAGAGAACTACGTGAGGTTGTCTTCCTTTGAAACATTTTCTTAATTATCTCCTGCCTTATCCTAGAAAATAAGGGCATATGATGCCTCTGACGGGGCTGTCATCATCTCAAGTGCTTCCAGACAAGAGACTGAAGATCTTTCGTTTCCCTTCCTGCTATAGTTGTATGTCCTCATGAGAAATATTTATTCAGAACTCTGTTTAGACTTGAAGTACCATCTTCTGGAAAAAATGCCCATTAGAAAGGCAAATAATCACAATCATCCTGGAGACTTCTGACTTAATTTCCTTTTATTCTCCTTCTGTTCACTTATAGCAAAAAGACCCTGTACAGCACAGAACCCAAGATGTGTTCCTCTGCTTATTCCACTCTCTTTTACCTACTTTCATTGTATCAGTTCCTCATTTTCAAAGTCAGAAGAGCTTTCTCTGTAGCTAGGTGCTGTTTCACAAGACGTTGCTCTGCATTTTCCTGTCTCTCACCCTTCGGTTGTGATGTTAATGCTATAGTTTTTGAACAATGAAGCAAACGATGGAACTATATTTCCTGGAATTTCATATTATTTCAGGAGAAGATATTGAGAATTTCCTTTAGATCTTTTTTTTTTAAAGAAATATTTGTCCTGATTGAGATTTTGAGTCCCTATTTTTCCAAGTGTCAAGACAGAATTTTTGATGTTACTCAGCCACATTCTTCTATGTCATTATTAGTCTGCCTGTGTTTTTGCTAAAAAGATTTTATTCAAAGTCCTTCTGGTTTGGCCAAAAAAATTTCCAGGAGGAGAATGAATATGTCATGTTCTTCCTAGTATTCATAATATTCGCTGTCCCAAGATTCTGAGATCTAAGCCATGATTTCACAAGCATTAATCAATTTTCTTCACACAGTTAAGATCTGGCAATGCAAATGTATCTCAATTGGGAGCAGGCACACAATCATGCTTCTGTCAAATTAGCCAGTGTACATGATAACGAATTTGTCAGCCTTATGCTTTTAAACAGCTATTATGCTAGCTGTGGCATAGCAAGAAAAACACGATCTGGCAGAAAACCCTAGAGCTGTGGCAGACTGACAGAAAGAGAGATTGATACGCAAAGACTACAGTACTTTTACAAATCCTGTCCATATTCATGCAGGTCTTCTGAAAGTATTTCTGAAGGTTGAGAATGGTGGTGGCTCAGGTTGGGCCAGGCAAAGGTGAAGATGGAACAATTAAGTCTGCAAGAGACACAGTGGACTCCACACAAGCAAAATATCAGTTGTGGGGGTGTTGCCGGTGAAGAAACCCGATGGCTGTTGTAGTCGGTGCTGTCACAACAGATGGAGGTAGAATGCCGTGACTTGGCAGAGCTCTGATGCTCTCTTCACATCCAGCTCAGTGTCAATAGGAATAGGAATAATCCTAGTTTTCATAAGAATCCTGTTGATTTGTTTGTGAGCAGCATCACAGGCCAATTTCAGGGAGGATGACTTATACTGAAGTAGCATAATTCTTTAAAGATAAAAATGTCATCTATTTTTGCCCAGTCTTACTTAAGACAGAACAGATCATTTCTTATATACACATTTTCTTATTTACGTTACCATGTGAAGCTGAGGATGAAATTAAGAACATTTTGGCAGTTATGCAATATAAACACAAATGCACCTGAGAGATAACTACAAATAATTTCTGAAGTGGGGTAATGGAACATTGCCCTTTTTTTTGTAGATATCAATTATGTTGTGGCTAAAACTCAATTTAATAGTAATTATAGGTAAAGTAATGGAGTTACTTTAGGTAAACCCAGAATCTTCTGTGAAACCTTCACCTTCGTTATTGCAGATTTAATGTATTAAGTGATTTTTTATCTGTGTAATCGTATTCATTACATGTAAAGCTTTCCTTTTGGTGATGAATGCCTTATACAAATTTGCAAAATCAGCTACAAAATATAAAGAAGGTTAAAGTTAAAAATAAATTTATTGCTTCCTGATTTTATTTTTTTCTCATAATTCTTCACTATTTCATGCATTTTTGTTTGTCATTTAGTTATGAGCAAAATTAATATTTCAGCTTCTGGAAAAGAAACAGTTATATAACTCACCCTTGTACTTTTTTCCTTGCTTCTTTCTCTTCAGATTTAAGCCATGAGAACTGTATCATAAATTGCAGCACTATAATATTCTTTGTGGGGCACTGAAGGTAGTTACTTTTAGAGAAAACTTCTTAAGCTCCATTTAAGGAGTGATCATTATTGATCAGGATAGGCTGATCCCGAATATAAGTTAATGCAGCATTTTTATGTTATTAATGAAACACTGCTGCTCAAAAGTAATAAAATTATGGGAATTAAAATGTTGGGTTTTTTTTTTTTCTGGAAATACCTGGATGTTCCAGAGACTTCAACAACTTCTAAATGCGTAATTTGTAGTTGTGAAGATGGTCAGGATGGATCTGGGGACCATCCCTTAAGACACTGTGGAAGATCCTTGCTCTGGGATGCTCCTCTCTGCCTAGCAACACTGCTTCTGCTGCAGTCATGGAATTCCCTACCCTTCAGCCATGCGGGGCTTGTCCGCTTGAGACACTACACCAGTTATATTGGCTTCTGTAGGGTACAATTTCAGCATGGATGATCAGTGCTGGCCAGCACTGTGAAGGATAACAAAAAAGGCTTTTAAAATATGTTAGCAGCAAAAGGAAGATCAAAGATAACATTGATTGGTTAGTGATGAGGTTGGTCACTTCTCAAATACAGATGTAGACAGAGAAGAAACATATAAGGCCTTTTTTTTGCCTCTGTCTTCTACATCAGTGATGGGCCCTGGGACCCCTGGAGCCCTGTGTTGGAGGATTATATCTGGCAGGATGATAAAATCCCAGCCGATCCTGAACTTGTTCAAGACTTGCTGCTCCAGCTGGATGCACAAAAGTCTATGGGGATCCAACGGGATTCATCTCATGGTACTGGAAGAGCTGGCAGATGCCATTGTGGGACCTCTCTCCATTTTTTTTCAACAGTCTTGGGAGTCTGGAGAGGTCCTAGTTGACCAGAAGCTGGTAAATGTTGACCCATTTTCAAGAAGGGCAAAAAGGAAGACCCTGTTTTTTATAGGCCTGTCAGTCTCACTTCAGTGCCTGGTAAAATTGGGGAGAAGGTTGTCCTGGGACTTACTGTAAAACACTTGAGAGACAATGAAATCATTTGCTATAGGCAGCATGGGTTCAAAAAGGGAAAGTCCTGCTTAAGTAAATTAATTTCCTTTTATTACAAGGTCATCCATGTAGCTGACCAAGGGAAGCCAGTAGATGTGGTTTTTGGGGATTTTAGCAAAGCTTTTGATACTGTTTCCCCTAGTATTCTTCTGGACAAAATGTCCAGCACATGACTAGACAAGTCCATAATACATTGGGTGACTACAGACCTGCTAGTCTAACCTCAATTCAGGAGAAATTATGAAGAAGATCATACTAGGTACTATTGAAAAGCATTTAAAGAATAATGCAATAATCAGGATAGTCAACATGGGTTCACAAAGGGAACTACATTACATCCTTCTACAATAAGGTCACCTGCCTTATGGATGAAGGGAAGGCAATGAATGTAGGGTTTTTTTTGTCCTTCTGAACAAGTTGATCAGCTGTCAGATAAGCAGATTCATGGTGCGCTGGGTGAAGAACTGATTAGACAATAAGGCTCAAAGGGTTGTAGTGAATGGGGCTATGTCTGGCTGGTGACTGATCACTACTGGTGTTCCTCAGGGCTCAATCCTAGGGCCAGTTCTGTTCAACATATTTGTCAATGACCTGGATGCAGGAGTTGAATGTACCACCAGCAAGTTTGCTAATCATACCAAACTGAGAGGTACTGATGACTTCCTTGTAGGAAAATAGTCATTGCAGAGGGATCTAGATAGATTGCAGTATTGGGTAATCACCAATGACATGAAATTTAACAAGTCCAAATGCCAGATTCTGCACCCGGCATGGGGTAACACTGGAAACAAGTATAAATTGGGAGTGGCTGGAGACCAGCCCTGCAGAAAGGGATCTGGGGGTGCTGGTTGACTGCAGGCTCAGGATGAGTCAGTCGTGCGCCCTGGCAGCCAAGAGGGCCAACGGCGTCCTGGGGTGCATCCAACACAGCACAACCAGCCGGTCAAAAGAGGTGATTATGTCACTGCGTTCAGCGTTGATGCGGCCTCACCCTGAATGCTGTGTGCAGTTCTGGGCCCTACAATACAAGAAGGACTTGCAGGTACTAGATTGCATCCAGAGGAGGGCAATACAGCTGGTGAAAGGGCTGGAAGGCATGTCTGCTGTGTTCTGGCAGCCAAAAGGGCTAGCTGTGTCCTGGGGTGCATCAAACACAGCATCAAGGGAGGTAATTGTCCCACTCTACACTGGACTGATGTGTCCCCACTGTTAGTCCTGTGTGCAGTTTTGGGTGCCTCATAAGAAGGACATCAAACCGTTAAAGTGTGTCCAGAGGAGGGTGACCAAGATGGACACAGAGTTCAAGGAGCCTCTGGATGATGCTGTTAGCCAGATGGTTTCATTTTAGACAGTCCTGTGAGGAACAGGGAGTTGGACTTGATGATTCTTATGGGTCCCTTCCAACCTGAGATGTTCTATGATTCTATGCTGACACTGGAACACAGAAAGTGAGAAATGTCTTACTCGGTTCTTATGCCCCAACTTATTTTTCAAGAAATGCCGACCAAAGTGTTTCCTGGGGATTTGAGGTGAAAGTGAGGAGAATGCTACCGAGCCAGCAGCTGCCTCTTCTATTTCATGCAAGTAAGACTTGCTCTATTAGGTCCTCAGCCAGCATAAAAGCATATAAATCATCTGTGGCTCAACCTGAAAAACACTGAGATTTGTTTTACACTATATGTCTTAGTACTGCGGCCACGGTTGTGTACCATTATACTGACGATGTCTGACTTCTGAAATATCACAGTATAAAAGCCCTATTCATGTTTTTAAACCCAAAACTAATGAGGTTTTCTGATTGTGGAGAGGTGGGGTTAGGTATTCGATTTATTAGTTCACCAAGCAAGCACGAGAAGCAAATTGGACAAAAAAAGAAGGCAAGAAAAGGAAATTGGACAGGAGGCATTACCTCACTGCTCTGATTTGGCATTGAACAGTGTGTTCTCAGACATTCTCCTTGCTAAAGGGGGAAAAAGTTCTGTTTCAAGATGTCCCCCACTTAGTAGGGAGGCCATAGAATACTATATTTGGTATCCTAATGAGAGTGGGAAAAAGCAAGAGAGAAATACTGTGTCATACATTGCTATTTATACAAACAAGTGACATTGTGTTCAGAGAAAATTCAATCTACACGACACACTGAGATTTGATACACGTTCTGAAATTCATTTTTTTTTCTGGCATTTACCAGCCACTGTCAGAGATAAGCAGACCTCAGAGAGATGTTTTGCTGTTCACTTAAACCAAAAGCAAATTAAACTGAAGGATGTAGCTTCATTGGATTCATTTGAGTGACAAGTAGCTTTGTTATAAATATGAAACAGTGTTACAAAGATGAACATCGCATTCAAATAAAACATTGATTATAGAGAATTACAGCATGTCCATGTCATTTCCTAACTAATATTTCATGTTACTTCTAGTTTGCTTTCTAGCTGGCAAAATGCACTGGCATGCTGGCAGCATGCATCCTGCTGTAGATCAAGCAGCCTTAGCTGGAAATGGGGATAAGTTCCATTATTTCAAATACTCCTTTCTTTAAACCGGTGCTCTCTGTTGTGTTTAATTACTCTCATATCCCCAGCTGTAGCCTTGGAGAGTGTACAGGAATTCAGGTTGGGGATTGTCCTCAGTCCTTCAGCAAGGCAGCGGATGGACCCAAAGCATCCAGGTTGTCTGCCTCTGGCAGATGAATGAGCTGCACTTCAGGCGGGGAGGATAAGAACAGAGCAAGGTGGGTTGTATGGTCATAGAAGAAATGAGCAGTTTGCTTTGAGATGTGCAGATTGTATCCAAGAGATAGAGGGCACTAGGAAGGTGCAGGAACCAAGCCATGGATTTGCTTGCAGGCACACTGAATAAAAATCTGTAGACGTCACAGAGGAACAACTCTCAGAAGATTAGTTGTTTGTTTTATTTTAGCTCTAAAAGCTGGACAGCTCCTTTAAAAAATGTAGTACATGATTTTCATTATCCTGTAACAAAAACAGACCACATTTTTAAAGACAGAAGCAGAGGAGGAGTTGGGAAAGCTGACATATTCTGGACAGGGAAAAGAGGAGAACTAGGTACTTCATTGCCAGATTCACATTGTTCTGGTAACAGCTGCCTGGATCCAGGAGTCTTCTCCTGCAAATTTTCTCCACATATAAACCCTACAATTTTGTGTATCAAATACTTGGAACATTTATTCTCCTACCATGTCCTTCTCTATGTTGAATTATATCTACTTGTAGTTGCACTCTTACCTACTGTGTCTCTTTGCATAGTAGGCAAAATTCTGCTCTCCTTCAAATCTGCTAATTCAGGATACTTACATGAAAATAACTGTTGAGTACAATCCTCTCCTCTTTTTTTTTTTTGACTGAGCTTAGAGTTGTCCTTAGCCCACACTCCCAGGTCAATAATAAGTATGCAGAACAACAGCAGGCCAAGTTCATGTGCTGCAAGTGAACTATACCAGGGATGGATCTGACCCTGCAGTTTTCAGTTCAAGTGATCCATCATTTTAATCTTCTATTTTTCAAGAACCTTTCCTCACATATTGCATTGCTGAGCGAGGAGTTACAGGTAGTTTCTACAAATCATTCTGACTATTTACTTTGGAAGGTAGAGGAAGTTTGACAGCTGTGATGAAATGCTTCTGTGGATAAAATGCTTGGAGGTTTTGGGGACAGACAGCTGAAACTATCTTTCCAAACAGTTACTGTTTGTCAGTAACCTTAACCTCTTCTGCTAATCCTTTTCTTTTTGAAAAAAAATAAAAAAGCTGATCTATGCAGTAGCAAAACTTCACCCTTCTCCTTCCAAGTCAGTTGGAACACAAAGATCTACATAATGTAGCATAGCTAAAATAACCTCCTAGCTAGAGGAATTATTTCTGAGAATGGATCTGCACATTTGCTGGGGTCAGTTTTGGGATTTTCATCTGAGTCTGAAATAAATTCTCACTAACAATCTGGCTTTCCTGAGGTTCTGAAGTAAAATTTTGCAGCTAGCAAATCAACTAACCTCATCACAGTTCAAGTGATGTGCCAGGTGTCTGATGAATAGTATTTCACATCGGTAACTCATTAAAGCTCAAATCACAAGAAATTTTGCTTGAGTAAATATTCAAGGAAGTGTCAGTAATTTTGAGAAATCTTAGTTTAGGGATGATTTCTGTGCCTTGAAATGGACTTTTGATACAAAAAGTCAAAATGCTAATACTTTACTTTGATATATGTAGCTAAAAATAATCTGATATTTTTAAAAGAAAATACTTAATTTCATGTGGCTTTGATCTTTTCTTCGGGTGCCTCATGCAATCTAGAGTTGAGATCACTTGTGGATGAGAATGCTGTTGGGTGAAAAAAATTACAATGTAATGATGTTTTCTTTAATTATTACTTTCAAAATACTTGCAATATTCAAAAGGTGACTTAGATTTGAGGCAGGTCTGGTGGAATCCTGTCAAGATTCCATAGGAAGATACATTTCGTCAAGTCCACCGGGAATTTGCCTGCTTTCCTGACAGCTACTGGCTTATCTTCCCTTCATGTCCTGTTGAATGGATGATGGAAAGTGTGATCAAGGTATCCCATTGCCTTAACAGCCTATGCTTCTGAACCTGTGGAGATCTTCTGGAGAGTTGCACAGTGGCCTTACCAGTACTGGATCTCCGCCTGCAACCTCAAGTAGAAAATGTATTTTTTTAAATAACAAAGTGCTCTTATTTCCAAATAGTCCTGCATTATCCCTTGAAAGCCTTACTGTCTAGCTGGATTATTACTCTTACAATGCACTTTGGTCCTACTGTATTTGAGCAGCTGTAGCAGCCCATGGGAATTTGCACTGTGTAATAATGGCAGAACCAAAGAGTGGGAAGGAAAACCTTGGTTGAAAGGGATGCTGTCTTATTAGGCTGTAAGGTCCCTATTAAACAGACAAACAAATAAAAGAGTTTGAAGAACTCACCATTTTCTGGGAGAGGGGAGTTGTTTGTTTTTTAATTTTTGAGTGGCTTTCATGTGAGGTTTATAATAGAATCATACAATCAAGACAGAAAATACATATGTCCATCAGACTTCCTTTTGTTTTTTTTTTCCTGCTCATCTCTCCTATTCATTTGCAACAGCCCTGCTTCTATGCCTGTGATATACAGAGAGTGACATGTCCCAGGCACTTAAAAAACTCTATCCAACTGTCTCTAGTGCCCAGATGAAAGACAATTATGATTCCACTTTTGCTAGACATCAACCAGAGGAATTTTCAGGGGAGGGCTGGTGTGTGGCAGCTCATGAGAAGTACAGGGGAAGGGAAGCAGTGGCCCACAACAAACAGAGCATCCCAGTGTGTATAGCCAGCAGGCAGCTCCTGGCTACGTTCTCTTTTACTGGAACAAAAGCCTTCCTACTAGAGCTCCAGCAAATTCTGAATATTTCATGTACAACCACTGCAACACAAAGTGTCAGCAGGAGGGCTACCACAGAAATGTTTATAGTGTTTCGGGTTTACTAATCTTCACCTTTTCGTTACCTTTTTGATTCTGAAATTGAGAAAACTTGTCAGATAAAATGTGCTGTAATAATACCTCTAGTAGAACTAAAGAGGATCCCGTTGAAAGAATTTTATATACAAAAGCAGTAGGGTCATGAAGGCAAATACATATGGGCTTTAATTGCTGAGCTGGCCTATACAGGAGAACATTGCTCTTTTAATGTTGATCATAAAAAATGTAATTCAGAAGTGCATTGAAGAGCTTTCTACACAGCTATCTGTGTGTTCTGAATGGAAGAGTGGCTTCTATATAGTTACATATTTTACCTAGATTTATGACATCACTACCTAACAAGTAAATTTTTTACCTGCTTGAGGACTCATATTCAGTTTTTGTGGGAAAATATACTCATAAAAATTCAAGTATTTCTCTGTTCTTTTCTTTGGATCAGTCCCTCTCTTCTTAAGGCCCCATTCTGGCCTCCTGCACTTTCAAAACTAAATCAGTAACTGTGGTTTAGCATATACCATATACCATAGCATACCCTGCACCAGGTGCCTAAAAAGAGACAAGTGCGCAGTAATCCTGAAACAGGCTTAGATCGGGGCCTGCTGTGGGATCCAGCTGATGTAATTTAATGTTTCCTGAAGACTAGGAGTAACCTGAGTACTCTGCAAAAGAAATGTTAGGAATGATATTTCCTATAGTCTTACACATTGAAGAGAGAATTGCTGAAGCAATTCTGCCTTTGCAGCACCACTCAAAAGCTTGAAAATTTCCTCTGGGGAATAACAGAGAGAAACAGTATAATAAGGCATAGGAAAAGTCAAGAAACACTATGAACAGAGAAAAAAAAGAAGCTAAAGGTGCAAGGTTCTTCCATGTTTTTGCTTTGTTTGATGCAGAGAGTAGGTAAATGAGCAGAAGGCAACAGGCACCAAAAACCTTGCTGAAATGCATGTCTGTTTTCTTAAAGCTCTAGAAGTGATTAATTGTTTTACAGTTTAAAAATTATTTCCTTACCTGTTCATCCAGAACTAAATAGAATTGTAGTCCATCATCATTGGCTATAAGCATGTTCATCATAGAATCACACAATGGTTTGGGCTGGAAGGAACCTTAAAGACCATCTAGTTCCAATGTCTCTGGCATGGGCAGGGACACCTTCCACTAGACCATGTTTCCTACAGCCCCATCCAACCTGGCCTTGAACACTTCCACATCCACTGGAAACCTGTTCCAGTGCCTCACCACCCTCACTGTGAAGAATTTCTTCCTTGTATCTAATCTAAATCTACTCTTATGGTTTAAAGACATTACCCCTTGTCCTATTACTGTGAGCACATGTTTTCCTCAAACATGTACTCTAACAAATATGCTTCAGTGGGATATGAACAATTTAGAGTGAGTTAGTGAATTAGACTAGAGGTTGTGAGTTAGCTTTCTTGGCAAAACAGGAAGTTTCCTGGAAACTTTTCACTCCCAGAAACATATATAATTTTTTTCGTTTTTCTCCCTGGGAATTTAACAACCACTATCTGGATGTGAATTCCACTGTTAATATAAGGAAGGCACTTGTCTGAAAGTCTAGGTATTAACCATTTGCATTTCAAGTACAGATAAAGGGTATAAAAAATAGTAAAACAATGTACTTAACAGTTTTTCTGTGCTTCTTATATTGGTTGAACTCTGTGTCTCTGAGCTAGGAATAGACCATTTCTTAAATGAGCTAGTCTTTTGAAAAACATCTTTTTGTCATTCTTGAAAGCATTCCCACAATCTGAATGACTCTATTTCTTGGTTTCTTCTAGAAAAAGTGGAATGGCTAGAATCTAGTATCTAGTGAAATTTTTAATTTAGCCTGATCTCCATGGGATTAATATTTGACAGGGCAAAACTTTCTGGCATAGATCTTCTAGAAGGTGACATCCAGTGGGAAGATGCTGACATGGAAGAGTGATATTCCTTTCTCAGATATCAGCTTATTTCAAGCCACCATATAATGCCATGCTTTCCAGAATTAATTTCTTTTGATAATATGAAGTCAAATCCACGGTAGAAACTTACTCAAAAGTCAAGGAGCAGAGTATAGTACACCTGGGATTCCAACACCTGTACTTTAGTCAGCTACTTCTTCTATACACTTTTTTTTTTTTCTGCCACAATTAATGGGAAATTTCACTTATTTATTCATGTAGGTACTTTACTAGTCTAACTTGAGATCAAGTTATACAAGTCATCTGTTGGTAAATTACATACTTGTTCAAAGTTGTTACACTATACTAATTTCAGAGGTTTCTTTAGTGCTACCCATCTTAATTTTTTTATGTTTATTATCTCTATACCTTGACATCTCATCTGTAGAATGGAGATAATATATAAACAAATATATGAAAAAAAAAAAAGAAAATAAAAGTGTCACCTTATATAGGTGTTATGAAGTGTGTAAGTAGTTCTGTAGAGAGCATGTCCTTTGTATTTGATATATTTTTTAAAATGGCAACTAGATCCTACATTAATTCTTTATTATATTACAGAGGTCTTGAGGGTTATTTTTGCACAACTATATTCAATTTATATTGAACCTTCACGTGTTCATCTTTATTAAATTCTACTGTTTCTACTGCAAAGGATGTGAAAATGTACTTCTTCCATCCTGCAGCCTTGATTCTCTGTTAGCTCTCCTGAATTCTCCACGATCTTTAGACCATTTATAGGTTTTTCACCATACCTTTATTCTGAAATCTAACTAACTTTCTTGTCTCTGCCCTCATCCCTCCTTCTAATTTTTTTAAGCAGCAGCCAATTCTGTATATTTACAAGATACAGATGGTAGGTTGCATTCTTGCTACTTGAGCCATTTTACTACAGTTTTAGTAATGCAGGGATTATTGTGCACTATATGAGTGAAAGTTGATATTTGTTTCTTGTATATACATGCTTGTATAACTTTCCTAACTCTTTCTATAGAATATACCAACATAAATGTGAATAATATACACAAATGCTTAAATCACCATGTAAATGTATAGATGTATTTCCTTTGAAGTTTCTTGTATTATTTTCTTATAAAAATCTGAAGTGACAGCTTAAAAAGTAAACTGAGTTTCTTTAAGGCATTTCTGAAGTTTGCTTCACAAGTACACAATTCTTTAAATTTTATGCCTCTTTTCATTTTTCTTTTCTAGTACTTTTGTAACCAGTACTTCTTCAGTTTTCATTATTTCCCACTGTGTAACAGAAATAATCAACGCTGAACCAGGTTTCAACAGTTAATTGGAAGAAACATTTATTGTTCCCTTTTTTTCAGAGTGCACAAAACCCCAAGACTTATTTTATCAGTTTAGACGGGTTTACTGTATGAATGCATCTTCAAAAATAAACATATGCAATTTATTAAACTTTTATTCAGTTCCAGATGAAGACTTTTGTTGATACCTATTCATTTCAGATACATGTGTGCAAATAATAAATAATATTTTTTGTATTTTCTTTATCCCTTTTAATATTTCCTACGAATTCATTTTGATGCATTGTTTTGCTCCTAGACCTATTTTTTACCCAGCATTTAATGCTGTAATCACATGAAGACTTGGCAAAATTCCAGCTAACAGAACTACAGATCTAGTCTTTTTGGGAAGAGTCCTTAAAGTTTAATCATAGAATCATAGAATGCTTAGGGTTGGAAGGGACCTTCAAAGGTCATCTAGTCCAACCTCCCTGCAACGAGAAGAGACATCTCCAACCAGATCAGGTTACTCAGAGCCTCATCCAACCTGGCCTTGAATGTTTCCAGGGCTGGGGCTTCCACCACCTCTCTGGGCAACCTGTTCCAGTGTTCTATCGTAGAAAATTTTTTTCCTAATGTGTAATCTAAATCTACCTCCCTCCATTTTAAAACCATTACCCCTTGTCCTATCACAACAGGCCCTACTGAACAGCCTCTTCCCATCTTTCTTGTAGGCCCCCTTGAGGTACTGGAAGACCCCTATCAGGTCTCCCCAGAACCTCCTCTTCTCCAGGCTGAACAGCCTCAACTCTCTCTGCCTGTCCTCGTAGGAGAGGTGCTCCAGCCCTTTTATCATCTTTGTGGCCCTCCTCTGGACCTTCTCCAGCCGGTCCACATCCTTCTTATGTTGGGGGCTCCAGAACTGGACACAGTACTCCAGGTGGGGTCTCACCAGGGCAAAGTAGAGGGGGAGAATCACCTCACTCAACCTGCTGGCCATGCTTCTCTTGATGCAGCCCAGGATGCGGTTGGCCTTCTGGGCCACAAGGGCGCATTGCCTGCTCATGTTAAGCTTCTCATCCACCAGCACTCCCAAGTCCTTCTCCTCAGGGCTGCTCTCGATCCATTCTCCACCCAGCCTCTATTTGTGCCTGGGATTGCCATGACCCAGGTGCAGGACCTTGCACTTGGCCTGCTTGAACTTCATGAGGCTGGCATGGGCCCACCTCTCCAGCCTGTCAAGATCCCTCTGGATGGCATCCCTCCCTTCCAGCGTGTCGACAGCACCACACAGCTTGGTGTCATCGGTGAACTTGCTGAGGGTGCACTCTATCCTACTGTCCATGTCGCCAACAAAGATGTTGAACAGGGCTGGGCCCAACACGGACCCCTGAGGGACGCCACTCGTGACCGGTGTCCACTTGGAAATTGAGCCGTTGACCCACAGTCTCTGAGTGTGGCCATCCAGGCAACTCCGTATCCACCGAGTGGTCCATCCATCAAACCCACGTCTCTCTACTTTAGAAAGAAGGATGTCGTGCAGGACAGTGTCAAAAGCCTTGCACAAGTCCAGGTAGATGATGTCTGTTGCTTGTCTCTTGTCCACGGATGCCGTCATCCCGTCATAGGAGGCCACCAAACTGGTCAGGCATAATCTGCCCTTGGTGAAGCCATGTTGGCTGTCACCAACCACCTCCTTGCTCTCCATGTGCCTTAGCATGGTTTCCAGGAGAATCTGCTCCATGACCTTGCCAAGAACAGAGGTGACCGATCTGGAGTTGCCCGGGTCTTCTTTGTTCCCCTTTTTAAAAATTGGGGTTATGTTCCCTCTCTTCCAGTCATCAGGGACCTCACCAGACCGCCATGACTTCTCAAATATGATGGCCAGTGGCCTGGCAACTTCATCTGCCATTTTCCTGAGGACCCGCGGATGGATCTCGTCAGGTCCCATGGACTTGTGAACCTTCAGGTTCCTCAGACGTTCCCGAACCTGCTCTTCGAGTACAGTGGGAGGTTATTCATCCTCCCAGTCCCTGCTTGTGCCTTCCACAGCTTGGGTGGCGAGACAAGAGCCTTTATCAGTGAAGACTGGGGCAAAAAAGTCATTGAGTACCTCAGCCTTCTTTATGTCTCGGGTAACCAGGAAGGCTGAGGTACTCAATGACTTTTTTTTTTTTAGTGGTAACATAATTTAACTCCCTTTGAAGGCACAGTCACAAATATTTTTTAAATAATTAATTTTTTTTAATTTACTTTGGTTTGTTGGTAATATTTTCTTAAAAGCTGGGAAATAAGAATTCTTAACTTCAAAACTTAGTTGATTTTCAGTTGGTAAACATGAATTTGTTTGCTTCTAAACCCTGCTGTTTAATTTCCCTTTATTTGTCAGACTATAGATGAACAGTGAACCTGACTACTCTCTTCTGTCATCACTGTGTCCACCCACATACACTTTTACTGAACTTTTCACAGCCATCCTGACACTTTAGTTCTTCTCCTTGCAGTGGCCAAGCTTGTGGGAATAGAGTTCTTTTATCTCCTTCTTGCTTAGAATAAGGGGCTTCAGTATAACGACACCACTGGAGAAAGAAGAAAGTATACTGCTAGTGGACCTACATAGGAATAAAGGTCTTCTGTATGACAGTTGAGAAAATCATTAGCAGTAGTTGTCCCTCTGTATTCATATGAACAGTTGTGTTGAAGTCCATTTCCAAAGGTCAGCTCTGCTAAAATGTCCCTCAGGTTCAGTGGTGAAGGGAAAGCAATAATTAGAAAAGAAACAAACGAATAACCAAAAGAGCATCATAGAAGACACAGAAGAACAACAAAAAATAATAAGAACTAGAGAAAATTGGTAAGGCATATCTAAATAAATTTGGGAAAAGAGAGAAAAAAAGCAAGGAGGCAGTTTTAAACTCTGTCAGAAGTAAAGGAAAGCTCACATTAGTGCAGGAGGTTAGAAACAGAAATGAATACAATTCCTTGAAATCAAGTAGGAAAGGTGTAAATGCTTCATTGTATTTGGAAAGGTTGCAAAGTATGTATTTGCGTCATCCATGGATGAAACTGAGGATGCCAAAAACTGCTATGTGTTTTAAAGTCATTGGTCTTGAATGAAGGTTAAAATATTTATTGAGAGGGACACCATGGCAGTTGAATGGGAACAGACAGATGATGTTAACGGAGCATATATCACATTTTTATGGTAAATAAACCGTACCCTGAAAACCATTCAGTGATATACTGATACTTGTGTCCAGTCCTGAAGCTGTAAATCCAGATATGTAGTTGACATCAGCAACTGTTCTGAAGTATGGAGAAATGTCAACAAGAGCAATAGCAAACAAGCCTACAGAATAGAGATGCTTCTACTTTGTATCTTGTGGCTCAGGCCTTTACTTGCTTTCAAAGACAACTATGTTTTTTTTGAGGAGTTGTAATGCCGTCTTTCAAAAATGACAGAAATAGCAACAGCTGTTAAATAGGAGATTTACAGAAAATCTCAAAGCATTCATGGCTGCCGTAATGAAGTCCCATCTTACCAATACCCTAATAGATAAAGTAAGAATATAAATTTTGAAGTGGATTAGGGATTTCTGTCCAAAGCTGTCTAACTCAATGCTCTGAAGGAATAAACAGGAGCTCAAACAGGTCTCAACAGTTTATCCATGGTACTGAGGAGCTTAAAGCAAAAAAAAGCTAAGGGCTGAATCTGGCTGGAGATTCATTATATACACCCAGCAGCCTCACTAAGATGTTTTTCAGACACCTGCTGTAGGAATTACAGGTGATTAGGATAACTGGATTTAACACTGAAGAATGTGCAAGGGCGTATTCAGTCCCAGCATCTGGCTGGATATTTTGATCAAGTCCTCTTGTGTGCTAACTATTTCTGCTTTCTGAGTAAATCAAAGATAACAGCTATCTCAAAATAGGCTTTCAAAAAAAATGTAATGGTAAAAGTGTACTCTTCCTTGTTCATTTTCTATCTTTTGCTTGTGGCCAAAGCAATGGTCCAGAATCCTGGACAAAACTGGCATATTTGTCCCAGATCTTCTCTAGCACTTTACAAAAATGCTGTGACCTCTCTTTTCCTTCTCTGGGAAACTATAATCCTAATTCAGACTTGGTACTCCAGGCTTATCGTCTGGTTTGCCTATTTGGATTGTCTTCAAGTCATGGACTGTCTCCTACTCTGTCCAATGGTAAATGCATAAAAGCACCCTCACATTGCTAGACCCTTAGGTCCTACAAAGAGAAGAACAATACATATCATATACTGAAGCATCACATTTGATTTTTGCCTGCAGACACATACATTCAGATAAGACAAGGAATATACAATTGTGATTCATTTCTAACCATTTAATCATAACTGGAGAGTCAACAACTGAGAATAATGGGTCATCTTCAGTGGTCAGAGGCTCAGAATTTAAATACTTTGCAGCATTAGCAAAGGCAAGGATGTATCTAGAGGGGTTTCCAACAGAGTGTGGGAGCTTCACGCCCTTCGATTTCAATAGGAGATGAATGCTCAGCTACTGGAAATCCCACACCATCCCTATATGCATCTCCAAGCACTTTTGAAAACCTGGCACAAAAATGCTTTCTAAATATCAGAGAGATGTCAGAGTACATTGCTGAAAGTACTGTTTTTCCCTAATCCCATATCTGAAGATTTGAGGCAACCTTTGAACACTGCTATATAGTTTGCTCTTAGTGTAGTAAAGTCCTTTTACATAATCTGTGAAAAAATTTAGAGTACTTGGGTGTGTAAAGTAGGGTAGCTGTTTAGGAAGATGGTTGACATTCATAAATACATTGCTTCCATAAATGATATTCTTTAAAACTGCACTTATTAAATTAATGCCTATAAATAATAAGTTCATTCAATGTCTTTCCTCTGTGTTCTTATGGAGGTAGCCAAGAGTATTTAGTAATCATGTTAGTAATTTAGTAATTTGATAATGAAGTTCTGCAGCAAGGTCACATAGAATGGATAAGAAAGTTACTTTCCAGCCTGTAGGCAAGAGAAAAATATCCATCTGAGTAAGAATCAATACAAGATAAAGCCCAACTAGAGGAGAAAAGGAAGAATGACAATTTACTTTAAAGTAAAGGAAGCAGGAAGCATCAAAACTGTAACTTTTGCAGTTAAGCCCTCTTCTTAGAACACACATTAATGAATGGATAGTCATCAAAATTTTAGTATAGCTTAGGGATATGGAACGAAGATAACACAGGCAGACGGGACTAGTCTCATAAACTGAAGTTAATGGATGATATTATACTGTAATGGAAATGTCATCCAGTAACAGGAATACCATTTTGTAATAAATGACACTTACATACAACCACTGTTAGAAACAATGCCTGAATAGATAATGTATAAAGCTAGCAGGCATAATATTTTCATTTTGGAAAAGAGATTTCCTACAATAGCTGAGTCTGCATTTTTCTAGCCAAAGTTCATCACGGTAACATCAGTTTCAAGGAGCTTCATATCTCAAAGCAACATATCAAAATTCTGTATGTGAAGGAGATGATACTTTTCTGATTACTCTGAAAAATTCACACTGTTGAGTCTGAAAAGTAGGGTTTTATTCCTTCTTCTAACTTCACTTTTTATCAGTTAGGCTGCAGATAGATTCTCTATACTATTCCTGCTATTCTCTATACTATACCTTTGCGTAGGGACGAACTATAATATGATATCTTTAGAATGAATAGTTTGTTTCCCTACTTCAGCACTATAGGTGAAAAAGTAGAAAGAAGCTAGTGAATACATTATTTTTTAAAAAATACGTAAGTTTGTGGCTAGAATTTCATTCTATAATGTAGCAGAATTGTCTCAGCTGCATTTTAAGTTTTGTACAGATTTTTCTCTAGTCTAATACTGATAGCATAAAAAATTATTTTCTTTTATGAATTATTATTTTTACTAACTTGGACAATTTCTGTTTGATCTTAAAAAGCCATCAAGGTACCTAGATATCTTTTTCTAGGAACACAGAAGAAAAAGGAGTCTCCCTGCTAATAGAATGGGAGCACTGAAACTTCACATGCAGATCCTGTATCTTCTTTAGTGCTTGTGAATGTCTTAGGATCATAGATGCAGGTATTTGATATAACATTCCTAGTATGATATCTGTACAATGAAGAACATAAACATGTATGAACAAAGGTTTCTCAAGTACGTATTTAAAAATTTCTAGATATCGCAGGAAAAAAATATTGTATTTGGAAAGAACATTGAATACTAAGAAAGTTGATCTGCATTCAGACTTACCAAGCTGTAGTTATTACTAGAACAAATTCTGTATTAAAGCAATGTAAGTCAAATACATTCTGCACTCAAGTTTCATGTTTAAGAAATGTTATGCTAGGGGAAGGGAAGGTGCAGGAACATGCAGGAAGGGACGGTGAGGGAAGGGAAGGGAAGGTGCAGGAAGGGAAGGGAAGGGAGAGAATATTATACTCAACTTAGAAGGGACCTGAAATGATCATCTAGTCCAACTGCCTGATCACCTCAGGGCTGACCAAAAGTTAAAGCATGTTATTAAGACCATTGTCCAAATGTCTCTTAAGTAGTGACAGGCATGGTGTGGAGAAAAAGAGTGCAGCACAGCTGTTTGATGTTGATGAATTTGGGCTATGTCCTTGAACACCACTTGCTCAATAACAAAAAACAGCAACTAGAACAAGATAAGGCAATACCAAAGACAAAAATAGTAAAGACAACCAAAAAACTATCACCAATCCAAATGAAGCATAAGGCGTGTGAAGAGTATATTGCTAACAATCAAATTAGATAATTAAGTGTGTGCACTTCATGTGTAACTTAGATTATAAAAGACTAATGCTGACTAACAATAAAGGTCTCTGGAACCCCATCCACGGTGTCTGTGTTTTTACTGCCACAGCATGGGGCATCAATCACCTCTCTAGGAAGCCTGTTCCAGTGTTTGACCACTGTCTTGGTAAAGAAATGCTTCCTAATGTCAAGTCTGAACCTCCCCTGGCACAGCTGTGAACCATTTCCATGCATCCTATCACTGGATCCCAGGGAGAAGAGCTCAGTAGCTCCCTCTCCTCTTCCTCTCCTCAGGAAGCTGTTAGAGAGCAATGAGGGTGCCCCTCAGCCTCCTTTTCTCCAAACTAGACAAACTCAAGAGTCCTCAGCCACTCCCCATAGGACATGCCTTACAGCAGCATAGTCACCGCTTTTGACCGGCTGGTTGTGCTGTGCTGGATGCACCCCTGGATGCGGTTGGCCCTCTTGGCTGCCAGGGCCTCTGCTGGCTCATCCTGAGCCTGCAGTCAACCAGCGCCCCAGATCCCTTTCTGCAGGGCTGCTCTCCAGCCGCTCCTCTCCAGTTTATACTTGTATCCATCTTGCGTCCATGACAGGTGCAGAGTCTGGCACTTGGACTTGTTAAATTTCGTGTCATTTGTGGTTTCCCAGTGCTGCGATCTATCTAGAACCATCTGCAAGGCCTCCTGTCCCTCATGAGAGCATCAACAGCACCTCCCCATTTGGTATCATCAGCTAACTTGCGGATAGTGCATTCAGCTCCTGCATCCAGATCATTGACAAGTATGTTGAACAGAACTGGCCCTAGAATTGAACTGTACAAGAAATGAGAAGCATCACCTTATGTCGCCAGTCCTTTGTACCAGCTCTGTGCCTAGATAGATCATCAGCACTGTCGCCTGATCTTGTGCAGATACATGCTTTAACTTTGTCCAGATGAGCTGGGACACTCACTACAGAGTTTACGCTGACCTCATGCTTAGTGTAAGGTTAGCAGATTAAAATAGAATAGCATAGAGAGATGATGCTTCATTTATAAAGTCAACTGCTGCATAGTTAACAAACTTACATTTAAATTAATGTAAAGGTCGAGTAAGTTTATAGTGCTTCAGTGTGTTGTGTCACGTAATTGCAGTAGGAGTTGTAAAGTCAAGTTTGCTCTATTGCAGAAGCATGGTTTCAACACCTATGCACTCAGAAATATAATTTTCCTCTGGGATGGGGGGTGGGGAAAGCAACAGTGCAGTCACCAGTAATCTTTGACAGTTTTAGGAATATGTTCATGGGGGAAAGTGATAAGACTTGTGGGTTGACCTGGCCAGAGATTAGATACTTATTATGAATGTCCTCATCTTTTCTTCCTTGCTGACTTACTGTTCTCTGTGTGTGTCATTTGGGAGTTGATTAATCAAACAAAGTGTGAACTCTCTTTTTGTCTCACTGCATTCCGGACCAGGGTGTCCTGCTAGTGTAAGAAGCTGCCCAGCTCCTGTTCCTTTGAAGACATAGATCATACAGAGGATGCAGCTCTGATCTATTTGAGATTGCTGTGGAAATACAGAGAAGGGATCTGAATTTGTTTCCAAGCCAATGCGGAATTTGAGTATAGTGACTGGGCTTGCTACAGCAGGAAAGACAATCACATGTGATGCAGACTGAGTACCATTGGAGTGGCTGATGGCTCTTGAATAGCTTAGATTCTCCCAAGAAAGTCTTTATGGAGAGGTTGCTGGGATCTCTGCTGCTGCTCAAGAACATAAGACATCTGTTATATTAGCAAAGAACACTAGAAAGTGGTACAAAGGCCTTTATATCAATCAGTGTTTTTTATTTATTAATTTATATTTAAAAGAAAAAGGTGATGTCTGTCTAGACCTCTTGGTGCAGTGACAAGAAATACAATCAAGAAATTTTTGCAGGGTTGAAGTTACAGTCTGAGCAGAAACGCAGCTACCCTCTTCTCCTTTTATCATGACACTCTGCTAAATTTACCAGAGGTATAGCAAATTGGATAAGAATTTGTGCTCAACAGTGGCAGTTATCTGTACTGCAATACTGGAACTTTAAGCAGAAGCTTACTTTTTCTCTCCTATGCTTTCAAAATCCTGGGATTTACTTCTTTAAGGAAATCTTTTTGGGGGATGTTTATAATTAGGTCTTTCATTAGGCATAGGAGACTTTTGTTTCCTTTGTAATACTTCAGTGGTTGTTCACAAAGCTGAAATGAAACATTAAAAATATCAGAAGAGGCCTATAATAGATTATACTTTGAAAAAAAATTATTGTGTATGTATGCTATTTTATGTTTCAAGAATATTTCAAGAGCTACAATTTTGTTTGAAAAGGCAAAGAACAAAAGTGATAGGCATTCATAACAAAATAATAATAATAATTCTGTAAGGTGATCTGAATGAAGGCTTGTGTGCCTAATAGTATGTCTGCTTTTTTTTTCAAACCACTCTGACTTGTTAAATAAAGTGCAATCCTTCTCAGAAGCCTTGTCTTGTTGGCTTACCTCTGACACTGTCTACCCAGGCATCTCAACACACTTGGCAGGGATGCAGAAAAATCACTGCCTTTGATTTAAAAATGGAGGACATGAGGTACATAGGGACAGATGACACATTGTTGCTGTAGCTTTACTCACTTCACAGAACTGATCACTCCTGAAACCTAAGATGTTTCAGATGTACATGCTTAAGCAAGATAAAATACAAATTTGGAGTTGGTTTTAGGTTTACATTCAGAGTGTAAAAGGCCTCTGAATAGATTATGGACTGTCACAGTTCAGAAGACTTTGGTTTTAGCTGCGTTCAGGTTAAAGATATGTATGCAATCCCAAGGGACAGTCGCAATTGCTGAAAATGAAAAGATGTTTCACTCATCATGGTCATGGTGCATGCTCAGAGCAGCTCTCACCTCTGGCTGACCTAAGAGAAAACCGAGATAGAAAATGATGTGGCTTTGTCAGGATCACCTGTAGGAGCAGTGCCCAGCAGATTTAGAGCATCCGACTCTCAGCTCTGAGCTCTTCCCAGGCATTGGTGTGTGACTGTGCACATATTTTTGTCCTGCTCTTTGTCCAAATCTTTTCGGTATATAAGCCTTCATAGGTATAAATGGAAAAACGACAAAAGCGGAGGATACTTGCAGGAAACAGCAAGGATTAAAGCCTGTTGGGACTCTTGCTCCTCTCTGAGGTGGCGAGGAAAGCTACCATGAAACGCTTCCTTACACAGAGGACATCTCCCTCTGTGCAACTTTGAAGTCTAACAAAAGAAGCACATATGTTAATTGATTTTAGTCTCTGTGTAGTGGGGCTTTTAAAACATTAAAAAGGCAAAAAGCTTTTGCCAGGTGAATTAAACATCCGAACACTAAAGATCTATTAAGCAAAGGCAGGGACAGAAAAACAGCCAGAATATTCAGAAAAGCTTCCTCACGTGAAGAGGTGTTACCATGGCAACAGGAACTGAAAATCTCTCTGTGTGAAGTTGCCCCCTTTTTGCCTATCTCATTTTGGAAAGTGGTAAAACCGAAGTACAGCCCTTGGAACTGCTAAGTGTTGATAGCAAAGTCAAAGAATCTCCTGAAATGTTTTATAAGCATTCATGATGAACAGTTTTATATCCACATTGAAGAATATAAAACAACAGTTGTATCGAACCTTTGGCAATTTGGGATCATTTGAAAAACGTAATACAGTTGCTGAATTAATTCCATCCCCAGGTGAATGTCGAGGATTTATTAACCACATAGCTCTTAACAGAAGTGCAGGGAACATCAAAATACATTTTTAGATATTATTCTGTAAATACATAGGCTGGTAGCCTTTTGTTGTTGACCATCTAGACTAGATTTTTGTGCAATATAGGCACTTAAAATATGGAAACCTACTCTCAAGCAGTTGATCCACTAACAAAGGGAAAGACACCTAATGATACACACACACGATATTGCTTTAGCAATTGTGTTTCACAGCTTCTGCAGCTCTACTGATCAACAATGTCTCTTGCAGAGGATATTAAGAAAACATACCAACAGGCTTTCTACTCAACTTTAACTAGAACTGGAAGAATAGTTCCAAAAGAAGTAACACAGAAATACTCCTCTAGGTTAGCTCCTGACTTGGCACACACAGGTCTTTTGATAACAGAACCAACCTTGGTAATCCATGAAGAAATAAATTAATTTCTTAACTTAATTAACAGAGATACAAAACCAGACATAAAAAAAAGATAAGAGGAGTTTTGTTACTGATTGCAGTGGGCCTATAATTTCTCATTAAGTTTGTAGCTTTCTTGCCCTTTCAGACACAAATAACATAACCACGATTAATTCAAATTGAGCAGGAAATGGTACACTCTGCTGAATTCTATTTTTATTACAGCAGGTCAGGTGGTATAAAGATTCTTCTCCTGCAGTCCAATTACATGATTCATTAATTTAGTTTGGGAGCTCTTTACTAACTTCTCTAACATCACCAGAACCACTGGTGATGAACAACGCAGAATTTTACCCTTTGAGGATAAAAGAAAAAAGATAAACGTCATTATGTACAAGTCTGGATCATAAAGATCGAGAAAACATTTGAGATAATGTTATCTTAAATTTTTAGCTAGTAGCACTGGATTTTTTTTTTTACTATACTTGTGCCATTAAAAGCTATATCAGGCAAAATTCAAATACATGGTTTCCATATGTTGCAGTTCAGCCCTGATCGGGACCAGACTACGCAGTCTCTCTCTCACTCCCCCCACCCTCCGAGAGAATAGGGAGAGATAATATAAGGAAAAACCACCTTAGGCCCCCCTCAATAAACAAAACCACAACACCATAGCAGAGAAAATTTTCAATGGAGCTTTTTAACTTCTGGATGTCTCAGGAAGTGAATACTGTCTGTTTGCAGATCCACTGTACAGCATACATTTCTTTGTGTTTGATGTGTCTCAAACATCTTGCCTGTGCTTTGTACAGATTAAGTGCTATATGTTTTGTTCACATATTTCTGTCTTGGAAAGCCCAAGTTGATGCATAAGAACTGTAGTCCTGCACTATGCCGCTAAACTGAATATTACTAACACTTATTCGCTTGTAAGAGGATATTCATGCTTGGAAAGAAGCAAGATTTTGGGAGATTTTTTTGAAATATGGAAAACTTACAAGCCCTTACTTTAAGGCTACTCTCATGGAAATACATTTTTTGTAATATTAGCAGCAAACACATCAAAATATGATTATTTGGAAACTACCTGAAGCACTGGATTTGCATCTGAAGTGAGTTAGTCAAATCTGTTAAAAGACAGCAGTACTTACGTTCTGTAGGGTGCTGACAACTAATACTGTATTTCACTACTACCACTTCCTGGCTCAAGAGTGGTAAACATATGTAAACAAAAAAAAAAAGGAGTCCATTTTATTTAACCTAGGAGATAAATGAAGCTGTAGTTTATCAGGAATACCATATTTTTTTGGAAATACCCATACACTGTAAACATCTTCTTTTTAAACTGTGCAGTTCCAAAAAGACCTTTACTTATTTTGGGCATTTTTTTCAGGAATATCAATGGTGATTCACAATCATGCACTGGTTTATTCCAAAGGGAACCTTTGGGTTCATACTGGCTAACTCCTCTCCTCTCTTCCACCCCAATTCAAACGCAGGTCTAATTTTGAAGTTACATTTGGTTTTTCAGCTCTTTGTTAAATCTTTTTTTTTTAATGCTTCCAAGGATGGAGATCCCACAGCCTCTGTGGACAAGTCCAGTCTTTGTTCACCCTCTTGGTGAAGAATTAGTTTCTTGTATCTACTCTAATTTCATTTTCTTTTATACTGCAACTTGTGGCTGTTGCCCCTTATCCTTCTGCTGTGCACCTCCAGAAAGATAGTGGCCCATCTTCTCTATAACCCACCATACATTAGGTTGTTGAAAGTAGTATTTAGACACCTCAACAGCTGCCTTAATCAAGCCAACCAAGCTTTTCATTCCTTCCTTTTTTGCTGTGTGCTCCCAGCCCTGCCTGCCCCAGGGACCCTCTGCCATTGTCATTGCAGTAGAGCAATGTCTTTCTGGTTCCTGGGGACACAAAACTGGAAGCAGTGCTCCTGATGTGGGCTTGCAAATGTTGTAACATGAGGTATGAAGCATAGCTTCTAACGCATTAGTCTACTTGTATGTGACAGTGTACTTCCTAGTATGTGACAGTGTACTTCCCAGCATGTGACAGCGTACTTCCCCAACCCTCCATCCTGTAGCCTGGCCACTTTTCCCATAACTGATCTCAAGTGATAACCATCAGTGATGAATGTGTCTGGTCCCAATGGTTGCATCTCACTCAAAGTGGATTTGAGGGAGACAGATAACAACACAATAGCCAAGGAATGGTTATGCACTCCCCTAACAACAGTGCTGGTTAATGCCTGACTCAAGCCAAATTTGGAAGAAACTAACATCTACAGTTGGTGTGCAAGTATGACTGTGAGTCAATTATCTTACTCCATAAATAGTGAGCAGACCAAGAGCCCATTAAACTCTCCTGCATGGCAGTGGGCTACACACCAGCATCTCCTCTTGAGTAGGGATGCCTTTCAAGGTTACTCCTTGAGGTTAAGAGAATCCTTACCACATCAGATACTCAGTAAATGAACTGGGAATAAGATCACTGAAACTTTGAAATCTTAGCTACGTGATATAAAGAATTGATTGTGCACATATAATCCTTTAGACATATACCATTGGTCAAGCCTGAGACTAGGACTGGTTCCAGCTGCACTTGGGCTCCTCTCTGGGAAGGAGTTTAGAAAGCAAGTGGGTCCTTTCAGAATCTCATGACTCAATGGGAGGGTCTCCCTGACAGTTTTGTCTGACCCTGCCTTCTATGCAGTGTACCATGCCATTGAATCTAGTTAAATTACTGTCACATTTTCCATTTACTAACAATCATTGTTAAATCACTGTTTTACATCAATAAAGTATATTGTTGCTTCTCTCTTACAAGTGAAGCGCATAACTCCATCTGTGATATCATGTCTGTCCTCTTTCCCAACTTCGTAGTTAACCTTATAGTTTTTCATAGCCATCAAACACAACATAAGTTTCATGTAGGTACACTCACGAAGAACATGGTCAGGCATTGCTGACATTGCTAATAAGTTCTATATCACGTGAATGGTAGTGAAAGGTGGTACAAAAGTTATTTTTAAATACACCATCAGCCTCCTAATGTTTGGCATTACCTAACGAACAAGGCAAGAGTACCATACAGTGTTCATAAATGACCTTCTGTCTGACCTATTGCCCCTATTGCTTCAGATGTCTTCTAGGCAAGCATGAAGGAGAGAGCAAGACAATGACCTTGTCTTCTGTAGACCAAAGTGTCTATTACAGAATGGTAAGAAATATTTTTCCTGGATTCAACTTAAGTCTGTAACGATGTGTCTTGTTCAAACACACAAGTGACAAAATTGCATAATTTCATTCCTTTTAATTAAAAACAACAGATAATGAACCTAGATTCAAAGACAGGGAGATTTGTAGTTTACAGTTGCATCGGCATTCTCTGAAGGTTGCTAGATATACCTCTATGACCTCTAGAGAACTGGGGAGTTAGTTTGCTGGCTCTTGTTGTCTCTTGCTGTCTTACATTTTCTCTCTTCTGTTGTGTTTTTCTTGCTGAGAATAGTGCATCACAGCTCTTGTTGCCCTCAAAATATTGCAGTACAGACCAGAAATTTATTATTTAGGGAAGGAGAGGGAGGGGCAGAAGGGAAGGCACAAAATTGACATCTGTCTGACAGGATGAGACGCAGGGATTTTGCATTCAGAAAAAAAGTCAACTTTCAGAAAGATTCCTAAAGCAATTACCATGGCTGGAAACAGGGGAGTTACGTTTCTGGAGCCACAGTGTAATCTTAGTATCATAGAATCATAGAATAGTTAGAGTTGGAAGGGACCTTCAAAGGCTATCTAGTCCAACCCCCCTGCAAGGAGCAGGGACATCCCCAACTAGATCAGGTTGCTCAGAGCCTCACCCAACCTGGCCTTGAATGTTTCCAGGGATGGGGCTTCCACCACCTCTCTGGGCAACCTGTTACAGTGTTGTATAACTCGCATCGTAAAAAATTTTTTCCTAATTTCTAATCTAAATCTACCTCCCTCTATTTTAAAACCATTACCCCTTGTCCTATCACAACAGGCCCTACTGAACAGCCTCTTCCCATCTTCCCTGTAGGCCCCCTTGAGGTACTGGGAGACTGCTATCAGGTCTCCCCAGAACCTCCTCTTCTCCAGGCTGAACAGCTCCAACTCTTTCAGCCTGTCCTCATAGGAGAGGTGCTCCAGCCCTCTTATCATCTTTGTGGCCCTCCTCTGGACCTTCTCCAGCTGGTCCATGTTCTTCTTATGTTGGGGGCTCCAGAACTGGACACAGTACTCCAGGTGTCATAATACCTTTTTAATCAAGGAAAATGCTATCTCATTTGTATTTTTGTCCCTCTAATATAACCTGTAACAGTAATATTGTGATATGGTCTTAGAAAGAAATTTGTAACCATATACTAGAACGTGCCACAAGTTCTACACTTAAAGACCATTAACTTCCTCCTATAAGCATACTGTGGCTAATATTTTGCTAGTACTTTAAAAAAACTTGCAGAATGCTGTAGTGGAGGGACCTTTTCCCCAATAGAGGGCAGTGTTTATTTGCTAAACAGTTCATCGTTGTGTGAATCGTTACACACTGTTCCTTTCTGTAAGCAAAGAGTAGAAAAGGACACTACAAACCAGTCCTCTCTTTGGTTCTTTCTCTTTTTCATTACTATTGCTTAGACCATAAATACCTTTTTAATGAAGACTGAAAAAATTAAATACTCTTTTTCTAAATCACAAAATTGGAGACAATGTGAGAGGAGAATCTTCCTATGTTAAAAGCACAACTTACTGTTGGAGATGTATTGACATACTAAAAAAATACATATTTTACAGCCCTCCTTCCTTCCACGCACATTCACGCAGTCTTAGCCTTTTCACCAGCAAGGGATTTAGTAAATATGACAGTGTCCTTTGGTCAAATACATCAGGAGATAGCAGCTTAACATGCCAAGTTTTATAGTTAGGTTTAGGTGGTCATGGTTTAGGTGACAAGCTTAGCCAACTGGAGCACCTTATAAAAAATGAGACTCTTAAGTTAATTGTAGGTATAGAATCAAAGATTTGCATGACTCTTTTAATATAGAACAAAAAAAAAAAAAAAAGCCAACCCAGAGTTGTAGTGAAGAAAGTAAAGAAATCAAGTACAATATTTGCATGAAGTGTACACTGTTTTCAGAGGTCATATCTGATCTGGATAAGGTCTAGTGCCATCATGCTCTCTGAAAGCCTTTAATCCAGTGGAATTGCCTAAAAGTATAAGAAAACTCCATTTATAGCTTATAATGGAAATAATGACATTTGTGCATGATATTTTTTTTTTTGGGGGGGGGGTGTTAATTACCAGATGTTAGAACTACTCTGTATCTTAAGTTATCAATTTTTCTCAGCTGTCCATTGATTGCAGGCTATTCCACGAAGTTTACTTACTGTTGCTTAAAGAAAAAAATTGATTGAAAAACAGAAAAAAATTAAGGCCTATGTAGGATCTTGAAAGTAGATAATGTTTTGCCGTTTTGCAGAGTTTGAACAGAATAGGTTTAAATGTTTGGATTTTTTTTTTTAAATAAAAGAGTAATTTTACATTTTAATTGTATTTTTTTCTTTGCTTTTATTTTATCATTTTTATCAAATATTTTGCAGCCAGGTGACATAAACCAAATAACACATAAAGGTGTTCTACGAATTATTTTATTTCTATTTCTATATTCCCCACTGTTTTCAGTATGAATTTTGAAAACCTTGACCCTGAATAAAAACCATATTAAGCTTGGGAACTCTCAATTCTAAAATAATAGATCTTATTTTTCAGCAACATATGTTGTAAAAGCTTATGTATTTGATTTTTACCTGTTTTTTGACAAGACAAAATCATAAAATTAGTCTTTTTCTTTGTCCTCAAGCTCTTCCACACTGATGATGTTTTGAAGAATTACTGATAGAGAAGAGGGAAAAGAGGAAAGCTGGCAGATGGGTGAAAAACTCAGAATGTAGGATTTTTATTTTTTTTTTAAATAAACTTTAATGGAGATACAGGCTAAGGTGTAATTTTAGTTGGAAATTCCCTCTCAGAAATCAAAAATCACATTGAAATATTTTTATTAAAACAGTGTAATATATATTTGTCACTGAAAGCCCATATTTGAGAGAAAAACAAATTATTTTAGTGAAAGCAATTGAAGACATTGAAATTGTTTTTAGCTAAGGACTGACAATCTGTGCAGTTTTGTTAGCTTTAACTCCTGATTTTCATGCTAGCATTTACTGAATAGAGAGATCTTAGTGTCATCCTTCAGCCAGAAATGGGGGATTTTAATGGTGCTATGAAATACCTCCATTGATAATATGTCCTTTCTGGAGCCTTCTTTTCAGCATAAATCAGTTTTGTCATCTGATTTACAATTCAGTACCAGAAACTGTTGCTGTAGCACAGCTGCAGAGTTGTGGGGGAGTCCAAATGAACAGCTGGAAGACGGAAATTTCTTATTTTTAATCAACCTTGTCCAAGAAGCCGAAGTATTGCTAGACACTTATTATCCCTAACAGGGAGCATCCTTAAAGGCAATTTCCATGCAGATCTAGTGTTCGAAGAATCCCATTCCCAGGGGATGCTCTACTGATGTTTAATTTTAAGTGCCATTGAGTCTCATGGGTTTTCTGGAGGAAAAAAATACCCACCCAATAACTCCAGTTATTTGAGTTTTTTTATTCTGACAAAAGGGAAGATGCTAGTATTTGCAGCTATGTTGTTTTGCAACTTGTCTCGGTGTAGTATAACATAGAATGAGACTGCTGATGAGCAGCTTTTTAACTTATCATGATAAATGCTTCCTGAAAGTGCAAGTGTTCCCTGTGGCAGAAAGTTAGTTATCTAAGTAAGTCTTAGTCTACTTGTTTTCCTTTTTTAAAATGTACTCTTGAGATGAAAAAGTAATAATTTTTTTTTTTTTGCATCATCCAAGGAGTGCAAGCCTACCTTGCAGGGCTCTGCAGTTACAGATCTCATGCTGTGTTTTTTGGCAATATTCCTCTTATCTCAACAGCAAAAGTCACATGGAGTAAAAAGCTCCTCCTCATCTTTCCTGTCTCTCCTTTTTTTTTCCAGAGATATCTTAAAATTAAATATTATAGAATGTGTCCCCCTAAATCCTAGTTGTTTTAAATAAGGCATCTAAACTTGCCTGCTTGAGAGACAAAACTAAATTCCTCATATTTAACTTAAGTGGAATTACTTGATAGCGATGACTGATTATAATGGATATTCTGGGACTAATGTCCTTTTTTTTATGCCTTGAGATAATAAAAAAAATAGATGAGATTCTTAATTTGTCAGAATTTGAAAAATCACTTGGATTTAAATGATTCATTTGATGAAAAGCTCTTATAGTAAATAATCCCTAACAATTTATATTTAGTATTTAACTATGATCTATGCATTGCTAAATTCAGAAGTCCCATGGCAAAGACCACGTCAAAAAGCTCTTTGAAAACTGAGATGATAAAACAGGAAAACATCCTGGTCAAATATCAGCACAGAAGCTGAAGTCTCTAATATATCTAGACCATTTCCTAAGAGTAACAGTGGCCATTACATGAAACCAAAATAGTGTTCAAACAAAAAAAAGATATGATGAAGGATATCAGTTGTTAAAATGTCCCATATAAGAAGCTGCTCCACTAGAACAAATGCATGCTGCTGATGACGTTTTAGTGACATCTGTTCATCGGTGCTGTAAACCATACAAGAAACAAAGGAAACTTTGCTCAGGCTTGCAGCATTTCCACCAGCGTAATGCCACCAATAAACTTTACTATCAACCTCAATTGCCTCAGTGAAATGGCCAATAAAGATCTTTCAGAAGGTGTTATCAATACAAAAACTTTCCAGACATTGCACCATTGAAAACTTCCCATGACAGCCACCTATAAAAAGTGATTCTATAAAACCAACAGCAAAAAAAAACCAAACCCACAACCCAACTCAAAACCAGTTCATCTGAATTTATGGAAAAAGTTTCTTTTCTTGAAGAATAGAAATGAATACCATGGGGTTTGACAAAAACACTTGTCTGTTCTGAGTAGAAAAAAAAAGCACTGTCTAAATAGATGCAGTAGCTAGGGAATTTGTTTCTAGGAAGCTTTAGCCTACCTTTTAAGGATCTAGTCTGTTGAACACTCCAGGGGGTAAGCCAATAGTTGGAAAGGCAGATGTTAAACTAGCTAACACAAAACATAAAAGGTAAACCAAAAGGTTGCATTTGTAACACTAAAAACAAACTGTCATAGTAAAATGAATTTCAGCTCTCTTCACTGTGGGTACCGAGCTGACACATGTCTTCCAGTACCAGAGGTAGTGGTTTTCCCTGTTCCTGGGGCTTTAAGTACCAATTAGGTTTTAATGATCAGTTTAAGTTCACATTAGAGTACTCATATGATGCTTTGAGGTCCTTCTTTGCAAAGCCAGAAGAGATTCAGTAGTGCACAGTAATTACCACCTCATAATCCTGAAACCTTATTTTATTAGCTCTCATTTCAACAGCTAGTGAACATCAGTAAGCACACCTGTGCCAGAACAAGCTCAGATCAGATCAGAGGTGGGATACGGAGTGCAGTACAAACAGTGGAGTTTTTCTCCTTTGGTAACCGAACTGAAAAAATAAACCTGTCAAATACATGTCTTGCATCAGAATTAAGCAGAAAATTGTCCTTGTATTTTGGTTTTGGTTTTTTTTTGTTCAAAAATCTGTGTTCACCAGAAATTCATTCTAATCAACTGGGAACTTATGATTTAGCCCAAAAGGAAGCAATCTGAGGTCCTAGCAACTGAGTACAGAGGAAAGAATTAATTAAAAAATAATTCACCCTCAAATGTAGAAATGTTGTGATAAAGTATGCTTGAATCTAAAGGTTTAGATTAGTTTATTTCTCTTTTGCATTTTAAGTATGACAATGTATGTTTCAGTATTTGTGGGGTTCAGTGTTTGTTTTTTTTTTCCCCCTAAAAAGTCACACATTCCCTTTCTTTGGCCCGAACAATTTGCAGAATTTGGTCACAATGTTGAAATTATTTCATTCACTTTTCTAAAACACTTTCAAAACCTAGAAGTCCAAAACTTTTGTCCTCACAGTGTTACTGAATACTAATTGTTGGCACAGATATGAAGAAGAAAAACGCTAACTATACAGATTAAACTATGCCTGGATAGTCCAGATTGATGATGATTCTTAAGCATTTGTTCTCCTTACTGACTGCTGAGAGAAAGGTTATTTCCTACTTCAGATGTACTTCCTCCCCAGGTACATGCAACTCAGTTTTAGGCTGGAAATTTTCACCATAATTCCTGATTTTTCAAATTTATACAATGGCCACAAAGAATTACAAAATGACTGATTTGCTAGTTCCCTCTCATCTACAGTCAATCAGCTTTTGTTTTGGAAATAATTGTTCTGGCACATCACAAGTGCCTTGCTAAAGTCAATCTGCTTTTTTTTTTCCCCAGATTTTGAAGACTCTGTGTCTGAGGTCTCTCAAATTTTGATGCATCTGCAGGTGAAAGACAGCAAGCTCTGAAGTTCCAGGTCACTGCATGCAGCTTCTAGTGCACCTTCTATTTCATAACCCTGTTAGTCTCTTTCCTCTCCCTCTACTGCCCTGTCACTTTATCCAGTCATGTTTACAAAGAGTTACCTAAATAAGAGAGTTCTTTTCTGCCAGCTTCTTCTTTATTACTTCTTTTGGTCAACACTTTTAAACTAAGGAAGGAGGTTAGAGTTCATAGTCACTGCCATTCAGTAATCTCAGTTAAGTAGAATTTCGTCTTGCTACAATGCCCTTAGTTAGTCTGCTACAGCTAGTATTTTTTTTTTTTCTTATATATTTATGTGTATTTTCTGACAGTAGAAATAACCAGAAGAGTGTTGTGAAACCCTGGAAACTTGTGAGCAAGACATTCCCAATCCACTCCTGTCTTCAGTCTGAATTGTAAGTACGGGAAAGCCTTGTGCACTGTGCTGGCTTGGTCCAAGGAAATACTCCTGTTTTGTTGGCTCATCTTGTCATGACTTATCTGAGCATGGTAAAATTACCAGTGTAAGAAGAAATTTCAGCATGTGGAGTTCTGGTTATAGAGAACTTTATAAGCAGCTACATAAACTGTTTTATTCCTTAATTATCAGACTGATTTCATATTCTTAACTGCTTTTCTAAGCCAGATCCAAGTAAAAATATTTTAGTCCAGAGCCAATAAACTACCCATATATTCCTGACTCCCTCTGTTCCAGGCGCTGACATAGCATAAGTAGAAGAAATTTTACTCAGACTGTATCCAAATGTTGTATTGATATCTCCTCTCTGGAGATTTAAACTCCAAGTTTTTAATCAAGTTCTTCTCCTTGAGTTACAGTTGAAGGTGTATGGCATGGAGAGAAAGAATCAACAGCACATTAGGCAGATGAAGTAAGAGGGATAAGTGCCATTACTTCTTTTGGCTGAGATTTTAGAGGTAAGAAATGGAAAACTAAGAAATAGGTAAAGAATGACTAAGAAATGGGTGAAGAATGAAAGCAGTTATTGAAGTCAGGACATTAGTGGAAGACTGAAACTATGCGTTAAGGCTAGCCTTTTAAAATCCTTCATTGCAGGATTTCTAGATGCAAAAATTTTAAGCCTTCAGAATGGAGATGTGAGCAAGGTTTGTGTGCAACTCTATTTAACATGTAAGACAGATGATTTTATGTGTCTTTGTCTTTCATTGCTTTCTGGAAGAAGTTAATGTATTAAAACATTCTATTTTAATATGTAATTTGTCTTATATTTGATTAATAAAAGCTACATGCTATACCCACTGCTGCTGAACTTGCATTCTTTAATAATAATACATGTAAATCCTCTGAATGCTTTGACTGAATTGCAGCAAAAGCAGTGATGTACAAGACACTGTGAAGACAGCTGAAATTATATCTTATATAGCAACATCGTTTTATAATCATGGTGACCTGGAGAAAAAGCTCCTATGCTCTGGCTTGAACTGTTGAAAATATCTATTTACTTTTTGCTGACATTTTATGATGTGCAACTTTTATTAATGGAGGTTCATTCAGGGCTGGATGCTGTGGATGTTTGTTGTTTGATAGTATTTAATATCGATTTTATGGAGCCATGTCTGCAGTGGTTAAAATCTAGCCAAGGTCACTGCTTCCTCAACTTCATGGGCAAGCCATCTTCCTTCTATTTTTCTACGTGTTTCAGTAGATAGTAGAATGAGAAGTACTCCTTTTTCCCCATAATTACCCTTCTAATTTATCTCTCCTCTGCTTCAAACTATTCCTGGACCTCTCCTGCAGTCACTGGTTCTGTGCAAAATTCTCTCGGCGCTCTTCCTTAGTGTTTGATTTCACCTCCTGGATATTCTCTTCTACCATCTCTTTAGTGACAATGGTTTGTTTTCATAATATGACTATTAAAAACGGTTTCCCCACGGTCTGCAATATGATTTGTTTTCTGTTCTTTAAATTTCTCTTTCTTGATTCGTGGTGTTTGACAGCTGCACAATTTCATTTGCTGTACCACCACTACCAATGCCTGAAATTCCTTTCTAGTCAGAGAAATGAAGCATTTTCTCCATGTGTGAGACATAGTCTTGTGTATCCTGTATTTGAATGTTAATGAGAAATCAGATGCTGTGAAATGATACAAAATGTTAAAAAGAGAATGAAGCACATAATTAAGCTTCTAATTTCTTTTCAATTCCAGAGAATTTATCACCTACTTCTTTTACAGACTTTGAATTCTTAGGGAAAGTTTGTTGAGTTACAACACAAAATCTAGAGGGCTAAAAAAAAACCCCAAACTTCAATACTTTAGTCCAGTAAAAAGTCCCCAGAAAGACAAGAAAAAAAAAACAATGTGGAAAGAGGTATTTTCTGGGTCATACAGAGCACCCTATGAAACATCATCTGTGTTTACCATCAGTTAAGGACCATTCATTTCAGAGAAATGCAGTTCATAAGTTTCTGTGACAGGACTCTGACTTTCAAGAGCTGCAACTGCAATACCTGGATAGATTTCAAGCTGCCACACTAAATTCCTGTTCTCAGAAATCACAGGGTGGTGCAATTAAGCATTGCTTATGCATAGCAGTTTTCTCGCATTTAAAAGAAAATGATCTGGTTTGTCATTATTCAATAAGTTCACACACAGTTAAATGATACATTTGTCCTATTTTTTTTCCCCACCATTGTGATGTTCTGCCAGTTTTATGTGATTTTCTGTGAGACACCACTTCTAAAGGAAAATAGAATGGGATACTGAGTGACCTAGGGTTTCGTGCATTCCAGATGAACACAGTGGAGGGATACACTCATTACTCCTGAAAGAAACAGCAAATAAATGAGCTAAATTTCTTAAATGTCTTTATGTAGCAACATAGAAGGAAGTTTTATTCTTAAGTTTGCCACATCAGTCTCTGCATGTGCCTCTTGAACTCTTCAATTGAGTGGTCTCTAAAAGTAAGGAATCTGCTCCTGATAAATCTCGATATTATTCATTCTGTCGTGGGAGTAAATATAAACACTGCAAATAACTAAACACATCATTTGTTCTACTTGCAAGATGTGAGTTGTGATTCCTATGTCATGGACATATTTGAAGCACAATTAGCTGATGTTTTTGGAGTAATCTGGCATGTAGCAGTCTTTATTGTTGTTTTGGAAGGGATGCTACAGCTAGCACCACAGAAGGAGGGCAGTAGAACTTAAACAGTGGCGGTGTTCTTGACTTCTGATACTGAAGTAAAATCCCGAGCATCATGCCAGTGGAAGTGTGAAAGTGAGAGGTCCATTTAAAAGCGTTGTAGGGAAAAGTCTGCAAAGCAAAAAGATCGATCAGACTCAAGAGTGCTTGAGAAAATAACCTTATTTTATCTTGCCAATTGTTCCTCCTACACAGTACCTACAGCTGGTACCAGTCTGGGTTGAGCAATACTGAGTAACAGAGAAGCTATTATTCAGCGTGTAATTAACTACACCTCCAATCAGTATACCTATTTTTTTTTCCTCATATTGTCCCGAATCATAGATCAAGCCTTCAATCCTGAGGACCTCTGTCTTCTGAAAGATTTAAAGAGCTTTGAAGATTTTTTGATCCCTCTATATAATACTTTTTTATCTATTTTTCTTTGATCTTTATCTCCTATGAATATGATTTTTTTTTTTCTGGCTGTTTTCCTCTCCCAACTCTTACATTATAGTCTCTCTTCCTTTCTAATTATGTTTTCAATCTCTGTCATTCTGTGAGTTTTTTGTTATTGTTATCTTTGTGTGGGGTATTTTAAAAACCTTTTTACAACCTTCTTTAACCTTTTCTACTCCTGCTTGATAATATTTGGCTGTGAATATTTTTGATACTCTTAGTACCTCCTTCACCATGCTGGTTTTTGAATTTTTTTCAGCTTCCTTCTGGTAATTATCTTAAGATATATTTACATGGAGTTGAGGACAAATTCAATTCTGGCAGCTTCTGAGCAATTACTTTGCTGAATTATACATAAGCATAGTGCTACTCATGCAACTCTAAAAAGAAAATGCTTGTTGTAGGTGTATTAGTACAAATGGGCATTTAACTGGTGCAATAAATTCTCTCTTTCCCTGCCCTGCTTTGTCACAAGCCAGGCATAGGATTCACCTTATCTGCAAAAAAAAAAATGGGTTAGGTTCAGTAGCTTTTGGGGTGGCATTTTGGAATTAAGGGGTTCCTAGCTGTGATTCATGCTTTAAGGAGTCCCTAGCTGTGGACTGGTTTTGGTGGAACAGACACACATACTCCGTAACATTAAGTACCGAAGACTGAGATGTTGGGATACGAGGTGGAACAACACAATAATACTTGGTTTTAAAGATGATTCAGCTTATAGAGAGCCAGAACACAATTGTGAAAAGCAGTCAGGAGTATGAAACCTTTTATGATTTAGTTGCATGACTGTCTTTATTCTCCATGTTCTCAAAACTTGGAAGTGCTCTTGTAGTTCTGAATTATTGATTACCAGCACAACTTCTTACTAAGCAGCCAACTGAGTCATCGTATTGCCATTATATTAATTATTTCAAAGCATACTGTTAGCAGCAAAATGTGTCATGTGGTTAAATCTCACTTTTTACTCTATATTGATAGAAGGTTAGTATGCAGCACTAGGGTTGGTACTAGTTATAAGGTTACACTACTTCCTAATGATTGTTCTAATGTCATCTATTAAATTTGGAAAGGAAATAACATTTACCATTTTTTTCACAGTGTAAAATTAGTAGCTTTCCATGCTAGTAAGAGTGAAAGTTTAGCATTAAGTAACCCCTAACTAACTTTGAACATCAGGTATTTGGTTAGTCTCCATAGTCTTAAGAAACACAGGTTTGGTTGGAGATTAAAATTACTGTGAAAGAGCTAAGTGCAGATTGATGTTTTGTAAGGAATGTTAGTAAGTTTGCATACTGAACTATTGAGCTTGCATTGCCTGTCTGGGTGCTATTCTAGACAGCTGGTAACAGTTCAGTGTGCTACTTCATTAACAAATAAAATTTGAATTACCCCTTGATGCAAAAGCAAGGTCATTACATTTAGATGTCTGCAAGGGCATTGCATTTAGATGTGTGCAGAGTGGAGACTAACAAACAACACGTTTCAAAACCTTAATGGGAACAATGCAATATTTCTTGAGATCATTAATTCCTTATCTGGTGTGTGCATGCCTCCTAACCAGTCTCTTTTGTTTACTTCATATTCATCAGTTTTAGTCTCTGTTGCAATGTTGCAGTCTGCATATGCAGATTAAAAATGCTCTGTTTATTGAATTCCAGGAAAAGCACATAGTTGCAGTTGAGAAATGGAAAACAAAGCAGTCATATAATTTCTACATTTAGAGCTTGGTTTTTGACAGAAAAATACAAACTTCAGCCGACAGTTGCCAAGGCAGATGTATTCTCCTCTTGATAATCAGAATTCTATAACAGATTTTCTTCTTTTCTAGTACTCTTTAGCTTAAAAGTAGGAAAGTTGTGAATGTCATGATTTACTCATCATAGAATCATAAAATCATAGAATGCTTAAGGATGGAAGGGACCTTCAAAGGTCATCTAGTCCAACTCCCTGGCAAGAAGCAGGGACATCTTCGACTAGATCAGGTTGCTCACAGCCTCATCCAACCTAGCTTTGAATGTTTCCAGGGATGGAGCATCCACCACCTCCCTGGGCAACCTGTGCCACTGTTCTACCACGCTCATTGTAAAATATTTTTGCTTAATATCTAATTTAAATCTACCTCACTCTATTTTGAAACCATTACCCCTCATCCTGTTACAACAAGCCCTACTGAAGAGTTTCTCCCCGTCTTTCTTGTAGGCCCACTTTAGGTACTGGAAGACCGCTATAAGGTTTCCCCGGAGCCTCCTCTTCCCCAGGCTGAACAGCCACAACTCTCTCAAGAGTGCTCCAGCACTCTTATCATCTTCGTGGCCCTCCTTTGGACCCTCTCCAGCTGGTCCATGTCCTTCTTATGCCGGCGGCTCCAGAACTGGATGCAGTACTCCAGGTGGGGTCTCACCAGAGTGGAGTAGAGGGGCAGATTCTCCTCCCTCGACCTGCTGGCCATGCTCCTCTTGATGCAGCCCAGGATGCAGTTGGCCTTCTGGGCTGCAAGGGTGCATTGCCTGCTCATGTTGAGCTTCTTGTCCACCAGCACTCCCAAGTCCTTCTTCTCAGGACTGGTCTCAATCCATTCTCCTCCCAGCCTATATTTGTGCCTGGGATTCCTACATCATATACTGCATTATTACAGATGGGGCATTTCTGAAATAGGTGTCCCTCCGTGGGACCATAAGCTTCTCAGATTGTCAACAAGCACGCCAGTTAGTGCCAGTTATAGTAGTGATTTTTGTCTTATCAAGATCTGTCCACTATAGACTACAAACTAATTTTGTATAAATAGTTTAACAGCTGTTCAGCAGCAGCGGCTTAGAGAGTCCGTATAGCTCTTGTATTAACTTCAGTGAAACTGCTGCCTGATAAAGTAATTAAACTTCAGTTTCTCACTTGATGACACCTGTGTTTATTAAAAATAAAAAGTTTTGAAGATGAGAGGATTTGAAAGACATCAAAATGAGCCAAGTATCAAATTCCTGGGCTGATTTTCCAGCCTTCTAGGTTGTATATTAGGACTATAAATGGCCCTCTGGATCATGTGAAATTTTGATTGTGGGTATTTAAGCAAATGAGAAAGATACAACTTAGCATCCATTTTAAATAAAATTAAAGTTTCAGACCAAAATTCTAACTCTACTAAATGCCTATAGTCTCCAGCAGAAAGAGCTTTTTATGCCTAACTGAGGGGAGGAGTTATGAATGTGTTTGTGGTAATGGACTAAATATTGCGAAGCATTGTAACTTGTAGCCATTCCCAAAAAGGACAAACAAAGGAACTTCTCTGTTAGGATATGATTTGGTAATTTTAACATAGATTGTAATTTGGTAATTTTTACATAGACTTAATACTGAATTTGTCTCTTTGAGGTAGCTTCAGGGTTATTGTCTTTCGATAACAACGACATTAAGTTCTTTATTAGTTGGTAGCAAACAATCAAAATTATGTGAAATGTCATATAAACTCTTAGATTATGTTCTTCTGGCTCTTAACTATACCTAATGAGATTATATCTGATGAAAAGACACACAGTCTAGACAAATGAAGAGGCTTTTCTTTCTTCTGCCTCGCCCACTAAGTCAAGGGTCTGATGACAATCTCACCTTACTGTTTCACCAATGCTGAAGCTGAAGATCAGCTGTTCAAAGGGCCCTCAGGATACAAGTAATCAAACGTCTGCAGTACCAATGAAGTGGTTTATGGTACAACATGAATTGGAACTGAGAACTGAAATACTCATAAGGCCAAAACTATCAATTTCAAGATTCATTTGAGCTGAGAACCACTAACTTCTAGACAACCTTCTACCATGGAATTATCAACAAGATTGTAGTCAGGCTTTTAATTTATTTTTACTTATCATAATATTTCATAAATTGAAATTCCTTTTTTTTTTTTGTAGTGGTTAGGATAACGTAGTTTAGTTACTGATATATATGACTGATGAGTCTGGCATGACAGCTGTCAGGGTCATGTCATGGTCATTGTCATGATAATATCAGTGTTGCAGAAACTGGAGAAGAGAGACATGAATCTAATTTAAAGATCAGCAAATAGTACATAGAGTTTTATGAATAAATTATTTCTTAAGGTATGTAATAATAAATTGAACTTTTATTTCTATATAGATGTAAAATTATTGAGAATTAATATAGAGATCAACAAGCCCAAGCAATATGTCTTACTTCAGGTAAGCAAACAAGGGGGGGAAACATTAAAAAATGTGATAGATTAATTTCATAAGGTAAACATGGATTTTTCTAGTGGCACTTATATGTATTTGTATTGTTTATTAACAATGTTAATATAGAGGACAGACGGTTTTCCAGTTTGAGTGCACACCACCACTATTGATGAAATGTAACTACAAAAGCATTTGCATATTCTGATAGTCATCAAATACTGATCTGATTACAAATTTTTTGGATCTTGGCCATTAAAGAAATAACTTCCCTACCACTTCGTACTACAGCCATGTTTTATTAAAAACTAATTTACTGATTTAACAGCTGATGTTTCCCTTAATGTATGATTGTTGTTGTAATTACAGTGAATTATATCTTGCATGATTGGATATGTATTCAGACATTAGCTTTTAAACTGGATTATCAGCGTAATAATAAAATGAATGTTTTTTTTTTTAAGAAAAAAACCCCAACTTACCAAAAGACCCAAATTCAAACAAATAAACTCTGCCAGTGATACATCATCTCTCTTCTCTCTCCATTTTCCTTCTGTCAGCACTCTTTGCTCCATTCTCTGGATTTTTTACATATCCTTCAAAGTTGTCTTGTTACGTTCTAGGTTAATGTTTACTAATATGAAAAATCCTTCGTAAGCCATTTATACACCTTTCGTTTTCAGTGTCTCAGTCTGCCTTCTGACAGGCTTGAATATGTCTTTCAAGCATTGCTCATTAAATCAAGTGTTAATATAAAAAAAAATGACATTTCTTGTATTGAAGTTTCCATATAACTGATGTTTAAACTATTCTGGGTCAGGTTCTACTACCAGTGTAAATCCAATGCATTTCTGTCAAGTTCAGGACAAGCTGCACTTTTATCCCCTGCTTGATCTTTCCAAGTGCTCCCTTCTCTTCCTGACTGGAGATTTTTCATGCTTTTGAGGTAGAAGTATGCAGTTTATCGAGCCTTATTTTAAGACTCTGTGTACCAGTCCTGATTATCTATTATACGTAATTGGGCTTAGATATCTGTTTTGAAATTGAAATCTATTTACAAGTTTGTGACAGCCGTTCTAGGACAAGCGTGGTGGTTATAGAGTAACAAACCTATTCGGCAGAAAGAAAATCAAAGAGCATTGCTTCCAGCTTGCTGTTATCTTACTTCCGTAGTGCGCCAAATCTTGCCCGCTTCTCCAGGTGCCTGAAAAGCTGAAGGAGGTGCAACTCACTTATCTCCATTCTCAGGTTTGGCACCTGTATCCTCCTTTCTGAGAACATATTTCTCAAGATCATTTTATTCCCTGTGTCTCCCTTTCCTTTTTGTTAGAAAGGCATCTATTTGCCATAGGAGAAACAAGACACTGCTTTCAACCACAATCTTGAATACTTCCCTTAAAAGACAGGTCAAAATGTTCAAATCAATTAAAATTATACCAGTGAGCGTGCACTGAACACACAGAAACCTCTCCACTTTCCAGACAAGGGGGCAGCACTCTTAGATCAGTGGAGGTCCTTGACCTGACATCCAGCTCCTCTCACAACACTATGAGTAAACTCTGCTTAAGCTCATGTCCTGGGAGTCACTTCAGTTAAGTCTCAGGCTTGTGCTCTGTTTTTCCCAGAAAAAAGGTGGTCACGTTCCTTGAGTGTGCAAAGGGCTCATTGGACAATCAAGTGGCCACCTTTCTCAGCCTCATTTTATCTCCATCTATAAGTGGTTGTGCAGCTGGATAGTACTTGCTTAGGACTAGGCCTTCAGACCAGTGACTATTCAGTCCAGTATGACTTGGGTAAGTATGATTACTAAAGAACCATAAAACTGTATTCACTTCAGTCCAGGAGGAACAATAGGTTTGAGATCTGGGACTTTCAATGCTTATTTCACAGAGCTGGAGTTTGCATCTGTTTTAGCCCACTTTTCAAAACCGCCATGCCTTTGAGGAAAAGCAGAGACTGTTCAATCTCAAGGCACAATATATCTAAGACATATAGATCATAAACAAAGCCAATATGAATGTCTGTTTTATATGTGTTATTAAAAGGAGGAAAGAAAATATGAAGCTGCAAACTAGTTCTACTCTTGCTGCGATGCCGTATGTGCATGAATCATGAATCAGATTAGATAAGCAAATCTCACTGCATTAGTGGAGAAATCAATACTTCAAAAGGTAAAAACTCCAACACGCTTTCATTATATACTGAATTTCTAAAATATATTTCCAATCACCTCAAGCTTTTTCAGGGCTGCCAGGGAAAATGTTTGGCATCAAAGGTGAGTAATAGCGTCATTTATTGACATGGGATATCAAATGAGGTGAACATTGCATGAGGAGACGTGCAGCCTCACCAGTGCCAAGTACAGGGGTGCGGTCACTTCCCTACTTCTGCTGGTCACACTGTTCCTGATGCAAGCCAGGATGCTGTTGGCCTTCTTGGCCACCTGGGCACACTGCTGGCTCATGTTCAGACAATTTTCAGCCAGCACCCCCAGGTCTCTTTCTGCCAGACAGCTTTCCAGCCACTCTTCCCCAAGCCTGTAGCGTTGCATGGGGTTGTTGTGACCCAAAGCGCAGGACCCGGCACTTGGCCTTGTTAAATCTCCTACAATTTACCTTGGCCCGTTGATCCAACCTGTCCAGATCCCTCTGCAGAGCCTTCCTACTTTGAGCAGATTGACACTCCCACCCACTTTGGTGTAATCTGCAAACTTAATGAGGGAGCACTCAATCCCCTCATCCAGATTGTTGATGAAAATGTTAAACAAGACTGGCCCCAAGACTGAGCCCTGGGGAACACCACTTGTGACCAGCCACCAGCTGGATTTAACTCTGTCCACTACAACTCTCTGGGCTCGGCCAGCCAGTTAATCTTTAACCCTGTGAAGAGTACACCTGTCTAAGCCATGAGCTGCCAGCTTCTCTAGAAGAATGCTGTGGGAGACAGTGTCAAAGTCTTTACTAAAGCCCAGGTATAGAATCATAGAATCATAGAATCATAGGATCACATGGTTGGATGGGACCTATAAGATCATCTAGTCCAAAAGTCTTCCCACTACCATTGCTGCCACAGCTACTAAACCATATCTTGTAGCTCCTCATCAAGCTGCCTCTTGAACACTGCCAGGGACGGTGACCCCACCACATCCCTGGGCAGGCCATTCCAGTGCCTGACCACTCTTTGGGAGAAAAGGTTTTTCCTCACGTCCAATCTAAACCTCCTCTGGTACAACTTGTGGCCGTAACATGGTAGATAACATCCAGAGCCTTTCCATCATTTCATGGTTGCTAAGCCTAAGATGGCCTCCAACCACCACATCTCCCACCAGCCCTTCTCTGTTAGTAAATAGCAGATCGAGGAAGGCATCTTCCCTGGTAGACTAACTCACCAGCTGTGTCAGGAAATTATCTTCCACACACTCCAGAAACCTCCTTAACTGTTTCCTCTCTGCTGTGTTGTATACCCAGCAGATACCTGATAAGTTGAAGTCCACAACGAGGTCAAGGGCTAGCAACTGTAAGACTTCTATCAGCCACTTGTAAAATACTGCATCTACCTCTTCATCCTGGTTAGGTGGTCTATAACAGACTCCCAGCAGCATATCTGCCTCGTTGGCCTTCCCCCTCATCCTTACTCATAAGCACTTGATCCTATCATCACAATCATTGAGCTCGATACAGTTGAAACACTCCCTAAGATACAGAGATCCCCCACTGCCTCTCCCTCCTTGCCTATGCCTTCTGAAGAGCTTATAGCTGTCCATTGCAGCACTCCAGTCATGAGAGTCATCCCACTATGTTTCTGTGATGGTGACTGAGTTATAGCTACGCCACTGCACAATGCTTTCCAGCTTCTTCTGTTTGTTGCCCATGCTGTGTGCATTGGTGTAGATGCACTTGAGTCAATTTCACCTCTAACATTGTCATGCCACTCCTAGGCTCATCTCTAGTGAGCCTGGTTACATTCCCTTTCTGCTTTGAACCTCATTTAAAGCCATCTCGGTGAGCCCTGCCAACTCATGAGCAAGAATCCTTTTCCTCCTTTGAGAGGGTTGAATTCTGTCACTAGCAGGCCCGGTGTTGTGTAGACCTCCTCATGATCTAAAAAACCAAAATTCCACAGATTACATCAGCATTTGAGCCACAACTTTATCAGGTGAGTTTTCCTGTTCTTTTCAGTACTCTTCCCTGCCACTGACAGGAGTGAGGGAAACACTACCTGTGCTTGTGGTGCTTCAACCAATCTTCCCAGTGCCCTGAAGTCTATTTTGATTGCTTTTGAACTTCTCTCCACAACCTCATCACTGCCAACCTGCATAATCCATAGCGGATAATAATCAGTGCATAATAATACATGCTCACAATTTTACTTTCAGGTGCCCACTCTGTTCTAAAAACACACTAACTCGACCGAGGCCTTCCTTATATCTAGATATTGCTGAACATGGAAAGTAAAGTACACAGAATACAGGAATTTCAAAATACATATTAAAAAACTTATTAGGAAGGATACGATGTCTTGTGTTTTTGTGACAGCTGTGAAAAATGTGGAGGTTTAATTTCTAGGTGAGCTGTAAGTGGCCAATATAAAGAAGTAATTCACAAAAACCTAGCATCCATTTGGCTGGCCTAGCAAGTGAATGAGCTACCACTAATATAGTACAGAGCCTCAACTACACATCAGTCTAAAGGTTGCTTTTTCTATTAGAAAATGGTAGATTTTTATAGATGACAGATTGCATGATATACACCCAAAAGGTGAAATTAAGACAGGCAGGCAGCAATTTCCAGATAGTCTTATTTCTACTTACATGCATGTTTTTCCTAATTTCTGGCCCAAGGCCTCTGTTCCTTGGGCTTTCCTCACTGTTCTTCAGAAGATTTCAGGGGTTTCTGGTTTTTTTCCCTTGTTGATTAAAAAGGTTATAGGAGGAATGTAACCCACTGGAAAATGCCTCTTTCTTTTTGGTAAGGCAAATATATCATATTCTGCAATATTTAGATTGACCTTTGAAAATAGCTTTGATATTCTATAAAAAAATCATAGACAACAATTCATGTTGCAATATACTTGTACGGCTGATAACTAAAATGATCCCAGGTGATACCTGAGGGCTAGGATTCAAGATTTCCAGCAGTAGAAAACACTGTTTAGTGTAAAATATAACTGACATGCCATTGTATTATTGTGAATCAGACAATACAGCAAGTTGCAAAGATGGCCTCCAGTGGTATCCAGCAGAAGGAATTAATGATGGTAATTTAGACCAGTTAGGTACTGGCTTCCTAGGTTTAACGTGTCAATTTTTATTTCCTATGTTCTCAGCTCAGGGCTTATTGTACTAAGTGCCAGCTCAAATCACACTGTGCAGACATGTTGTAAGAGAGATACTGCAAAATGGATAAGGCAGAGAGTGGACTAAAAGGCACTGGGGGATTTAAAACTGAGACAGGAATGTAATTCAGATCTTATAACAACCCTTTTGATACTGTGGCTGGAGTTTGAAAAACTCCAGAAGTGAATATGAGCTACTGGTTCTTCAAATAGTGTTCTTGGATGAACTTTATCAAGAAAGGCATTGTTGTTTTCATTTAAAAATGGGGAAATTGAGGGACAGGGAATGGATAACTCATGGTCATGCAGGAAACAAACAGCAGAGAGGTATTTAGTTAGTATGTAATAATCAATTTTTAAATTTAGTCTTGTCCTCTGCTCTGAACCATGCAAGCTGTCCTTACTTGCATGACAAATCACTTCATTGACAAAAGACTCGTACAAGGTCATTCAGCTGAGTTATTAAGGCTAAGGAGCATACGACATACTAAATCTCATTAGAATTACATTCTGTGGCACTGAAGTAAGCTACTTCTCAAGAATTTACCACTGAACAAAGATTTCAGGTATTTTGGCATTTTTTTCTATATTTTACTTCCGGGTAATTCAGTAACGCAGTATCATTACAAGAGGTTCCTTCCTCAAAGCCTGCCTCAGTTTTCCTTTTACTTTGGTCTCCCCAAAGTTACTTTTAGATACTAAAATAGGGTTGACAGGAAGGAAAGTCAGCAGTGCAGGAGACAGACATCGCTCATCAGCTATGCTAAAAGCCAGGTTTTAAAAATTCTTAACATATTTCTATATATTTGAAAATCTGTGTTTCAGAGACACATATTATCTTTCTTGTATGGCCTGATGATCATCCAGCAATGCTTTGTACCTGGGTAGGATCAGCAGGATATCATGGTTGACTATGCTTAGATTTTTGCCCATTTCCTTTGGACCTTTGCAGACTTTATCATCTACCTTGAAGAGTTTTAAAAAAAAAAAAACAACCCAAAAAAAGATACTGAACTAAGAAATGTTTCTCTGTTTTCATTTGTGTGTGTGAATCTTTGTGTGTTAAAATATATATTAATGAAAAAGCTTTCCCCAAAGACACCTAGTAAAAATAAATAAATAGCTACAGGACCTCACCAGCTGCTGATGTTGCCAAAGGGAAAAGGAACTGTATTCACTCTGGCTGAGGACAAGAATATGCCCTGAATAAATCTCCTTTCAAATTATCAGTTCTTTCTGACGTGACTGTCAGGAAAAAGAGAGCAAAACTTTTAAAGAAAAAATTAACTTGCACTTACACTTTGACAACAGAGTGCATTACAGTGATTGAACTTTATTAAGAGAATTGTTTGCCAGCTCTATTTGTCTTTCTTTTGGCAGCTCTGCCATAAATATTTAATTTAATTTATGTTCCAAATTAAAAAAATGTCTGTATGAATGCTGCCCTCCATGAAAAAAATGATGCTTATATATTGCTCTGCCATTCACAGTGAAACATCTCTATATGAAAGCTGACTATTCCTGAAGTTTTAACCCTTTCTTAGATGGGAAGAAGGAGGAAGCCGGTAGAGTTAGAAAAATACACTGAGAAGTAAAACATATGACTATCGTAGTGAATTTTTTTTCTCCAGACAAGGATGTGTTTCTTGCTTTTAACACAGTGTTCATTTATGTTTGCTATATTGTCTCAAAATTGGACAAATATTAGGTATTTTTCAGTCCATACTTTCAGATTAGATTATCAGTATCCCTGATAGAAGACTACTGATGGTAGTGGATTTCATCAACAGTTCATTTAGCTTGGTATGTCAAGGTACCTAAGCCCCAGCAGTAGTGACTGAGTACCCATTTACTAGGGCTTTTCTTGTACATGATCACATTGGATTACTGCCATTTTGTCACACGTAATGTTGAAATCTGCAACTTTATTTCCAAATTTATTTATTAATTTATTTCCAAATTTCCAAAATTTATTTTGTTTTTAAGGACTAAACTTGAAATCCAAAGCCCACATAATCCTGAGTTCTGTATACGTACAGAACTTGGTTTTATCCATACATAAACCTTTTCTGTCTGTTTCCTGTTGACTTTACAGTGAAATAATATTTTATATTCATGAGCATTCCCCGTGACACACAGGGATGTGAGCCTGAGGCACCAGAAGAATGAAGATTCAATTGCCCTGGCAGTGAGGAGACTTCAGTAATGGTTTTACTGCAAAAGCCTTGTCATTTTTTGTAAATTGTAGGAAGTCAGAGACCTCCAAGGTTTGTGAGTGAATGTGCACTTCTGATCAGAGGAAGTGGAATACTTGGTTACATTATTTTATATATGAGTAGTTTACAACAAAGGTGTTCGTATTTAGCTAGACCACCCAATGCTAGAAGTAAATATTGGTTTGTCTGAGTTGAGCTCTGAGATTTTCCTCTGACCTTGCTGTACTACTAAAGAGTGGAGAAAAGAGAAAATAAATGTTTTCAAAGGTGACACTGAATGAGGTGCACAAATCCAGTTGGTTTCTTAACTGTTTTAAAGTGCCCTAAAATAATGTTTTCATATCTTGTTATTTTTAGTAATTAAACAAATAAATAATTTGTTATTTTCACAATGACACTTATTTGAAGGTTTTATTGCTACCTTCCTGCCTTAATATGCTGCTCAAGAATTTTTACTTGAGGCTAAACAAAAGTATTTTGCTATTTGTACAGAAAAAGGCCTCACAGAGGATCTTTGGTACCCAGAAGACTTAATTAACTGACAGTCTTCCATCAATGTACAATAATCTCCACATGATACTTTCAATGTGTATAGTACATGCAGGGTAATTCAAAACAAATTTTAGGATATTTCAAACAGTAAATTCCCTCAGCAGTATCAGTACTAGTGTTTATTGTCAGTTGAAATTGAGTTTAACTGGAAGGTTTTATAGTCTGAAAAGTCCTAACATTTTTTTTAATTACTTTGTGCATATTTAACATCAATAAAATTGTCGTCTGGTGTCTTGGGTACCAGTTCTTTCATACAGGAAATTCATTATGAAATTAAAACTGTAATAGTTCGTCACAGTGAAAGGACTTCCTTTTCCCTCTTTTTCCTTCTGCTGCAGACTCACTGAGATATCCCTCAAATTATGATTTAAATTAGATTGGAACTACTGAAACAACATTATTTTACCTCCATGTTAGTATTAAGACATTTTAATACTAAGACTGCACTCCAAGTGGTATGTGTGTATGCTTTTATGCCTGTAAGAGAGAGGAAGGAATTGAAGGAATTAAATAAGAATGGTAAAATTTTTATTAAACAAATTTCTTTTACTTTCCTTTGGCAACTAATTCAGCACTAAAATAGTGTCGTAGTTCAGCCCTGATCAGGACCAGACTACGCAGTCTGTCTCTCGCTCCCCCCACCCTCCGAGAGAATAGGAGGAGATGATATAAGAAAAAACAGCTCAAGGTTTGAGATAAGGACGGGGAGAAATCCTTAAAGTTACTGTCACGGGCAAAACAGACTCGACTTGGGTAAAACTATTCATTTATTTCTAAAATTAGCAGGAGAATGAGACAGGGAACAAGATAACCTCCCCCCACCCCTCCCTCTTCCCGGGCTTAACATTATCTATACTACCTTCCCCTCCCGAGCGGCACGGGGGGGGGGAAAAGGGAATGGGGGTCGCGGTCAGTTCATCACGCGTTGTTTTACGCCGCTGTATCATCGTCAGGGGAAGAACTCCTCGCATTCCTCCTCTGCTCCAGTGTGGGGCCCCTCCCACGGGCCACAGTCCTTCGTGAAACTGCTCCGGCGTGGGTCATCTCTTCCACGGGGTACAGTCCCTCCAGAACAGCTGTCCCAGCGGGCCCTCCACGGGCCACAGCTCCACCATGGTCTTCACCACGAGTTGCAGAGGAATCTTGGCCAGGAGCCATATTACTCCTCCCCCTCCTTCTGAACTGACCTTGGCGTCTGCAGCCGTTCCTCACAACAGGCTGGCAGACGTCTCTCAGGATCCTTTTTACATCTTATTCACTTCTCATCTCCTCTCCACTTCTGGCAGCCGGGCCGGGCCGAGTTGGGCCCAGTCGGCTGCCTGGCGGGAGGCCAGAGGGTGAGGCCTGCAAGGCCCATGAGGCTCGCGCCTCCCCCTCTCTGCCCCCCGCTCAGCTGCTTCACATCTTCTCCTCCTCTTTTTCCTGTTTTCCCCTTCTTAAATATGTTATTGCAGAGGCGTTATCACGGGACATTCTGCTACCAATTGGCTCGGCCTTGGCCAGCAGCGGGTCCGCCCTAGGCCCGGCCGAGTCCACTGAACAAAGGGGAGCGACTTCTAGCAGTTTCCTACAGAAGCTACCACCTTAGGCCCCCCCCCACTAACAAAACCAGAACAAATAGTTAGAAAAGAAGATTTTCCCAGATATTTTCCCATGGTAATATTACTGAAGACTTGAAACACAGCTATGTTTCTTCCTATATGTGGCAGTGGACTCTAGACACATTCACGTGTAGGAAACATGGTATATTTTCAACACTAGAGGAACATATCTGGCAATGTGCAGCATCCTGTAAATCTGCATTAATTTTGACAGTGTTGAGCAGTCTTGCTTACATCTCTGTTGTTTTTAGAATAATCACTGATTGATGACATCTTGCTGAAATCCCACTGAGAACAGAACTTTTCAAGTGTCTAACAATATAGATGATTACATTACATCCTACACATTTACATTAATTTAAGATAATCAGAAATTATGTCAACTCAGTCATCTAAGATCTTAACCACACAGGTAAATTTAAGATTTCCCTAGTGATGTGACTGACAGGATTTGCTCTGTAGGACCAGTTTGTTTCACAACCTCTTTGTATGCATCAGCTGTCAATAAGGGCATTGCTGCATTGCTGTGATCTCAGGAAGTTTCATTCTGTACTTAAAGGAGTTATCTCAAATTTATTTCTGATCTTACTGAAAAAAAATAGCAAAATCATGCTATTTTCACACTGGATCTGCTCTGCAAGGCAGCTGTAGCACTTTTAAGCTGCTTCCTTTGCTGTTGGTTTTTGTGCACCTCTTACGTCTCTAACCTAGATCTATTCCGTGGGAAGTGCGCATTGCTGCTTTAGCTCTGTCACTGTGCCCTCGTTTGTGATGCTAGTGTCCTGTCTTCTACAGCTACAACTGCAGGCAAATTCTAGTAGTGTTTTCTATTCCTACAGTTAGTCGTCCATTTATAGTACAGGAGTGAAAACCTGTTAAGCACTTTCATGATTCTCTTATTTTATATAAATAAATATTATGTTGAATTAACACTTATTTGAAGCACATAGGAAATATTCAAACACATGCATACATTTTATGTGAGGATAACTTACATGGCTCTGTTTAATTTAAGTTAAATCCGTCTCTTCAACACTTCTGCATTTCCTATTTCCTCATGCCTTGACTATTAAAAATTCATTTCATGTTTGTCTGCTTCTTCACTACTGTTCGTTTCTGCTCTCTACTTACATCACATTCTTGGATGTCTGAACACATTCTTACAAAAATTTCTGCAATAAGAAGTTGGGATTTGTTGCTTTTTTCTCTTAGATCTGTATAGAGTAGCAGTTTATTTTTTTCTAAGATTTTGGGTTTGGCCTCATTTCTTGGTTTCTGTAACCAGTTACACTGAGTACAGTTTTCTCCCAATTTCTAGTTCCTTCTTGTATCCAAATAATGTTTGAACCCATGGATCAACATGAGATTTAACAAAGTGGTAGATGTCTCCAGAATAATGGAGTTATTAAGCATTTTGTGAAAACAGGTGTTTAGAAAGAGCTGAAAAGCCATATAAGTGATCTCAGCAAGGGCTCCTGCTGAGGGAAGAGCTGCAGTGGGAACCCAACACTTGCTAAACACTGGAGAATATGTTCTTTGAAATGTCTCAATTGAAGATAAAAACATATATAAGACCAAGCTTCTTTTACCTTAATCTACTTTATAAAATGCACATTGCTGCTCTGGGAAAAGGCATGAGGAAGACATGCTTGCACTAGAGGGCTGTAGTTGAATTTCAAGATGCAGAGCTTTGCCTTCTACCTAGATCAGGGTTATCTTTCAGTTGGATAAATACACACTGAAGTGTCAACCTGTGCTTTCATCCTATGGCTTTTTTCCAGACTTCACAGGGCCAGCTCAGCTCCACAGAGCTCTTTGGACATGAGGGCCCAGGCCTAGTACATTATTTTGCTTCTACAAAAAGGCCTGCTAAAAGGGAAAGGGCAAGATAACTATGCTTACAGTACCCTGTGTTTCTGAGAAGAAAAAGATGCATTTTATGTTATTTGTAATTTTCCTTCAAGGCTGGAAGCAATTTATGTTACTGCAGAAGGGTTCGTTCTGGGGCAAGGTATATTGCTCTGAATCAAACAGGAAGCAATGCCAAGTCATGGATTTCCCTCAGTGCATTGATATTTTGGCTGACTGAGTCTGCATCATAGTTACTGTATTCCACTTCATTCAGTTACAGGACAATTACTTGGTACAATTCATGGGTCATGGGCAGGCAGTATTTGTTAGGAGAGAGTACATACTATGTAATCATTGAAAAGCCCATACAAAGTAATTCAGAGAGTATATGGATGTTTAAGAGACTTACAAATCACTTTCTTGTGGATACAGCATTACTAGTGATTGAAGTTTGGTTATTACGTGATTTATAGATGTGCAAGATAAATCCATTTAAATTAAATGAATGGCCAAGTAAATCTGTGTGTTGGAAGACATATCCTCTACCAGTGAAACAATGCCAATTTACATTGGTTTATGATCTGGGTTTAAAAAAAAAAAAAAAAAAAGTGATCCTCTAGAATCTCCAAGCTGATGTAAATGTATATTTTTAAGCTTATCATAAAATATCTTTAGCTTCCTATTGCAAAAAGATAAACACAGTATGGATCATTATAAACCAGGACTGGACAAAATAATTTCTGGAGTAACAGTCATTTAGTGGGCTTACTTAGCAGGATGAGTGTGTATGCCTAGTGACCCAAACTGTTAACACTTGGGCAAAGAAGTGGCATGAGGCCAGAGCTCTGCTTAACTCCCACTTAAGTCATTGATCTAAGAGGCTGAAGAGACTTAAAAAGTTCATCAGCCTTCTGCTGCCTCCATGCATGGAGATCTGTTTCACTTTCTGTGAGAAATAAACCAAATTTTCCTTCAGTTACTAAGCTGAATTAAACACACCTATATAGTAATGAAAAGGCAATACAAGCCATACCAAAAATTTCAAACAGAAGCAAACTTGATGCTAGTGACTGACTTGTTTCATCAATGACTCTTTCCCCTAGAATTACTGTAAAATGAAGTGAAGAATCCACATGCCATTTTTGACTGACTTTTCCATTTATGCTCTAACCTAAATGATTTCACTCAGTATCTCAGTCTCACAGAGAGCAATGTTTTGTCTGCTAAAAGCAGAGGGCCAGCTGACATATTTATTTGTTTGCTGAGGTTTAAGACAAAATCAGGTAGCCTTCACACTCCCTTTTTCCTTCTCATTGCTCTCTTTCCTGTCAGCAACTGCTGCTTATTGCATCTTCTGGTGAACACACTGCACATTTCTCATGAAGCCTCCTGTGTGAGCTAGCCTGTATGTTGACCCGTCTGGGGATTTCCTTCCCTGTGAATTCAAAGTCTGTCCAGTTCAAACAAACTTCAGGATGGGAATTTACAGGAAGTTCCTGCAGGAAAGATTACTTGATGATCTTGGTCCTGCAGAATCCAATCTGCTAGGAAATTATTTGTGTGTATTCACTTCTCTCAAGGGTTTTCTTAGTGTAGTATTTTAATTGTTATATAGAATGTACTTGCTCTACAGTAGGCCATGCTTTTTTTTTTTCAGGTTTCCATTTTATTGAGCTATATTTCAGTTCAAATGAAATACAGCTTTGTTAAAAAAAAAAATCAATTTTTTTTTGAGATCTGTATCTCAGCATACATTTTTGGTAACTTTTTTTCATTTTGTTTTGTTTTTGTTTTTTCTTTTTCGTCTTTTGGATTGACTTAGCAGCACTAGGTACCTTAGTTTAAGCAGGGTTGAATTGAAGGGCTGAACACATAGAAGTAGGAATCAAGCTTATGTTTTTATGAAATGGGAAGGAAAAGCTAGTCCAAGGCTCCTGAACTTTTCTTTTTTTCTCTCCTGTGTATGGTTTGTAAATTCTCTGCTCTCTCTAGACAAGACCTGAAGAAGTGTCGTCAAATCACCTGTGAAATTTTTAGTTCTCATGTTTTCCTTCCTGAGAAAGGGAGTATTTTATGGAGGAGAGATACTGGCATCCATTTTCACATCCACACTCTCCCTTCCTCTGTGCATAGCCCGTGCTTGTCACCATTTCAACCAAAATATTACAACATTTTTTTCTCATCTCTGTCTCACAAATCTGCTATCCTGGCTGCCAGCCCAGAGTATGTACTGACATTACAAGGCAATTCCTGTTCCCATCCTTCCTGGTTTGAGTTATATGGTAGGCAGATAGTTGAATTTAAAACTGTGCTGTCTGTCTTTCTCATGCTGGATATTTCAGGTTTCTCAGGTGCCATGCCAAGCAAGCAGAGGTCTAGTAAACAAGAGTCAGGGGAAGTGCATCATACAATCCCTCTGTGAGTGGAAGCTGAATTAGACCAAGTACTCACAGAAACTAAGAGATTACCTCATGGTTAGGTCTGAATTTTTTGAGGCACCATTGCTGGAAAGAAATCCCTTAAGTATTTTATTTTTTTTTCCCCTCGAGTTTTGCCAAAAACTAACCCTGGCCCACAAAATTCTTCAGCCCTAAGCAGAATATAATGTTTACCTATGTGTTTGCTTCAAATGTCTCCTTCATGGACTGAAAAATCTTTTTTTTGTCCTGATGATGTGGATAATTCAAACACATTATTTCTACTTGAAAATAAAAAAAAAAATCTGCTTCATTTTTCAGGAAAATCCCCAAACAATTATCTCTGGGCTGACTTCAGTGTTTCATTTAAATAAAAAGAGCTTCTCTATAGTGATACTTTCGTGTGCTTGCCGAGCAATTCTTCTGTGCTGCCCCAGTTCAGAGGTAGAAGTTTTCAGACCTCCACCTCTTCTCTCTCTCTTTCTTCCTCTTATCATACACAACTCTTAAAAGCTTTCTTGCTTTGTAAAATGAGCCTGCTCCTTCTTCAGTGAAAGAGTACAGAAATGTGGCAATTGACTTTAGGTAAAAATAGTTCTGACCCTGAGGAGAAAGATTCTTGTCCTTTAACACCACTTAGATTTCTATATTCTCCTCTTAAAGTAACTCAAGAAAGGTTTAAGTCTAAAATACGTTGAGCAGACTGATTCGTGTGATTTTCACAAATGCCTGACATTTCAAATTTCCATTGTCTCCAGTGGAAGCTACATATAACTACCTTTTTTTAACATTAGGCTGCTTCTACAAAATCTGGAAATGCAGATTCAAAAATCAAACTTAATCCCTCAATATCAGAACCGCATTTTTTAAAAAAGTAAAACAGTAAAAACTAGTAAAACTATTTTTTTTTAAATTAAAAAGGTTTTAGTAAAAACTTTTCCTACTATATTGGAATGGGCAGTAATTTAAGTTGGAAGCAATCACAGCCTTCACATGAGGATCAACAACATCAATACATACTTGTAAGTAACAGTTGTATTTGGCATTTCCAGCCAAATTTCTAGCCAGCTGGTTAGCATTTATGGCTGCTATTATTTTTTTTCCCTTGTATACTCCTACAGGGGCTGTGGAAGACTGGCTGCAAGGAAATGTATGCTGGGAAGGCCACAGTGGAGGGAGAGATGTAGCTACCATGTGAAGCAATGTCTACTCTTTTGGTAGAGGGGAATCAATAATAGGATCCTATTAAACAGTCTTTTAGGTATTTAACAGTCCTTTAGGTATTATTCAGCTGGTGACCTGTGTATCTCACCATTGAATCAGCAATAAAAGTAAGCATTAAACTCCACTCAAACTCACTTTTGTTGTCTAAGAATTTGGACCCAAGTGATTCCACTTGCTCACCAGTCTCTGGCTGCTGAACCAAAATACTTCACTTTCTTGACATCTCTTGATAGCATCTGTCTTATCTACTAAAGTGACTGTGGCGTCTCGGTAGACTTCTGTGGCTGCTCCCCATGTGTCACTCCTCCCTAATGCTCAAAAAAGAAAGGCAAAATTAGAAAGGACTTCTATGACCACTGAGTTCAGTTTTCATTTACTATGGACCCCACAGTAAAACAGAAATCCTCTCTCATGATAAAACATTATGAAAGTAGTGGGACTGACTGTGTTCTGTAGTGCTCTACCTGAAACCTCCCTTCCTCCATAGGTAGAAACTGCTGTCTAATTCCCAGCATATATCTGGGCAGCTTTTCTTAGAGTTTAGCCAAACAGTTATTTTTCCTTCCCTAATATTTAAGCAGCATTTTCTTACCCCCTATTTTTTTTAACTGTGGGATCCCTCTTGGCCTTCCTTTTGCTAACACGAGCAGGTGACGAAGGCTCTCTGGACTCCCCTTGTACAGGAGTAGTAGACTCCAAAGCCTTGACTATTCCTGTAACATTTCTTCTGCTTATTCCAGTTTGAGTTGCTTTTCCTGAATATGCAACCACCCACAGTGTTACCTGAGCATGTTTCATCAGTACCTTCTATAATGGTACTAATACTTGCTCTGAACTCTCTTCAGACATCTTAGAGATGGTGCATTGTGTGTTGTTCCACTGATTCAAATGGAAACCAAGGCACGAATTGGCCATAATGCTACAAAGAAAAACCTGGCGCAAACCCTTGACCTTTTCAATACTTGAACTCCTTATGCATTGTTAAGGGCCAGATGCACCCATGGACAGGTAGGTGGTGAGAGTGTGCAAAGAATGCTACCATAACAAAGGCATGCAACTATAATTGGTTATATTTACAAAGAGGAGTAAGATCATACTAAGAAGATCAGTCCTGGTTGAGGGTTACAGCAACTAAGCTGAAAGATGTTTAATAGAAAAATAAGGTTAAGTAGACAGGGTATATAACTTCTAATCTGCAACAAAGAAAGAAACAAAATACACCTCTGCATCTTTATTCCTGGACATGTAAGGCATACACATGAGACAAGAAGGTACTGTAAAGTTCCCTCCTTTGTCTTGTTCGGGCTGCTGCCATTGCATTGGACTTGAGTGGTACCAAAAGCTTTTCCCTGAGAAATGATCAGAAAATTAGCTTCACCTAGGTCATGCTCTTCTGACTCTGACAGGGAGAGTGCTAACATGTTGCTAAATAAACAATTTTTAGCAACAGTATATCATTCTAGGTAAGAGTGATGCTATACAGTAACGCATAATCACATATATCCTGATTTCATATGGTACTTTCTGAAAAAGTATGAAGCGGTTAATCAAGGTTATATACAGTAGGATTTGATGTTCCTCTCTTTCTCTTTTCTTCAATGGAGTTTAAAAAGGAGATATAAGACACGGAGCGAAGTCTGATCTTATTTAATTTCCCCAAAGCCTATTAAACTTGCAAGAAAAAATTACATTATCAATGGCTGTCAAAACAGAATTTATATGGTTTTTATATCATTCAGATAAATTGTGGAAAGGGTACAGAATATCAGTTTGCTTTTCTACTCACTAGCATGGTAGATCTGCATACTTAATGTTCTCATTTACTTATATGGTGACAAACCCTCAGATTCTGTATCTGTTTTACTTACATGAAAGTCAATACATTATGGTGTATGGTATTGGATCTGAAATATTTTAAAAACTGTTTCTCCCTGTGCATTATACTTTGTGCATGACATTTGAAAAAACAGCAGTGACATGAGAGTTCTAATTTTAAACGTAAATGTCACCTGACTTGAGAGAAGCATTATCTTTAGACATGAAACAGAGTGAGGAAGAGAATGGCAATCCAGAAACTTTTGTTTCCAAAATTATTTATCCTATGTACTATAAAGTGAGGGATTTTTCTGCTCTGTTTGGACAGCCTGTGTAGGAGATTTCTTGTTCTCTTTTTATATAATTTTCTTGGCAATTCTTACAAAAGGCCTCTTGAGAGGTTGCTATGTTGCCTCCACAGCAGTTGTTTGTGCTGCAGGGAAGAGGTATTCCCAAGAATGAACATACTGTTATTAAAATCTGGACATATAGTAAAATTTTCAGTACTGTGAATGGAGATTTAACTGCATGTTTTCAGAAACATATGTGCCTCAGTAATAGAAGGCTAGGCATCCTGCTGAAAATTTGCCCTTCTCTTTGCCCAAGTTTGGTTACTGCGTCTCCTATTTGGTGTAGATCTGCTCTGTCTTCCCAGATGTCCTGTTAGCCATGAGTGTCCCTATACTTCAGCTCCAGTTGATTAGAGTGAACTTATTAGCCCAGAGTTCTCAAGAATTAGATGTAGCCCCTTGCAAATCACTGGTTAAGAGAGAACCGAATCATAATTACACTGTTTCCTCTTTCCCATTTGAAAATGTATTTGTCTAAATCCCGAACCTCTGTGGATACAGGCAGGCTAATGCTTTCTCTTAGATGAGACTAGGATTTCATCAGAGCCTTGGGAAGAGAAGGGCTTCAAATGGACAGAGCACACTGAGACCTGAGGTGACCAGTCAGTATGTGCAGTGGCAGGGCTGCGGTCCCAGAGGGACTGAGATCGGCAGGAGGAATGGGCTGACAGGATGCCATGCACTTGGGGCTGGAGTGCTGTGCAGCCCTGTCCTGGGCACACAGAGCCCCGGCAGTGATGCTGGTGGGGCTGGAGGCAGCTCTGGGGAGAAGATTCTGGCCCCTGGTGGGCACCAAGCTGAAGAGAGCCAGAGGGGCTGGAGATTAAGGAAAGCTTTTTCCCCATGAGAACAGCTGGGCAGAATTGGGGCCTGAGAAGATGTTGACATCTCCTTCTTTGGAGGGTTTCCAGCCCCCACAGGATAAAGCCCTGAGCAAGCTGGTCTGACCCCGTGGCTGAGCCTGCTCAGGGCAGAGGGTTGTTCTGGAGACCTTCTGTGGTCTCTGTTGGCTGGCCTGAATTATCAGGTGGTCCTAAAAGGGTTGGCAGGTCTATCCTAACAAAAAGATTTCATAATCTTATAACAGTTGATGATACTAATGTGATCTTAATTGCAGAAGGATTTACTTAAAGACTGTGTTTTAAATTTAGGCGATAGAAAAGCCAGTAAATGTTAGAGTTATATCATAATTTAGGAAAAGTAAGAAAGGAAGGAGAATGGTGTCATGATGAAATATTTTGATTCCCATTTCATAGGGCAATTATTACTTTACTTGTAATATCTCCTTACATCCCTTTCCACAAGGAATTTTTGTTGTGAGATAAGAGAATACTATGAAAAAATGATGATGGTAATTGGAATATAGCAATGAAAACAAGGAGTTAAAAAGAGAGGAAAGAGCAAGGATTTTGGCACAAGAAAAGAATCTAGTAGCAATTCTCCACAGGCAGCAAATAATTTGTTTGAGTGCATAATTAATAGATTTGTCAAAAAGTACTTAGATTGTGAAATATCGCGAGTAGCCCTGTTTCCAGACGGATTAAGATGAATGGATTCTCCAGCAGAGTATGAAACCTTATTGCTCAGTGGTTGGAGAATTTGCTGCATCTAGATTTGTCTGAGTTTCTGCTTCTTTAATCTCTTCCTTCTCTTGCTCCTCTGCCTGCAGGGGAGAGGATGAGGAGGAAAGAAGACAGAAGAAAGGAGTACTTCTAATTCCAATACTGAATAGTGCCCTTTATCTAAAAGGCATCCAAGCAGACAAAGCTAAATCAGATGGTCAATGGGAGATTATTCACTGCACAGGAATGTAAAATGTGAGGAATGTGTTATTATACACAAAACAATTAAGTCATGTACCAATACAGTTCAGAGAGAATAGCATACCCAAGGCAGGATATTTAAAAATCAATTAATACCTTGCAGCTGAAGCTCCAGTAATGGGCTAGGAGGAGAGAGATAATTTGTAATGTTGAAGTGACCTGTAGAAATAGCTTATTCCAAGTTTAGTATTAAATATTTCCTTACTGAAAACATAGGAAAGCATTTGGAAAATGCTTAGGATTCAATTCAAGCAAGAAATAACTAAAATGTAGTAGTAGCAGTAGTGAGGTGGATATGCACCTTTTAAAGACTAAACAAGCATGAGGAATGGCAGTTACCCAGATTTTTAATTTTGGATTCCAGTTCTGACAGAGCAGTGACAATGTGCGAAGGTTATGTGATGTTCCTCTGGCCAAAAAAAAAAAAAAAAAGAGCAAATTAAAACTGTTGATGGTAAGTGAAATACAGTTGGTTGATGAGAAGCTCAACAAGAGCTGGCAATGTCCGCCAGGTTGTGGTTGGCATTCTGGGCTGCATCAAGAGGAGCATGGCCAGCAGCTCAAGGGAGGTGATTCTGCCCCTCTACTCTGCTCTCATGAGACCCCACCTGGAGTACTGTGTCCAGCTGTGGAGCCCCCAACATAAGAATGATGTGGACCTATTGGAGCAAGTCCAGAGGAGGGCCATGAAGATGATCACAGGGATGGAGCACCAGGAAAGTTGGGGTTGTTCAGCCTGGGGAAGAGAAGGCTCCAGGGAGATCTTATAGCAGCCCTCCAGAGGGCCTAAAGGGGGCCTATAGGAAAACTGAGGAGGGACTTTTGATAAGTGAATGTAGTGATAGGACAAAGCGTAATAGCTTTAAACTGGAAGAGGGTAGATTTAGACTAGATATAAGGAAGAAATTCTTCACTATGAGGGCGGTGAGGGACTAGGACAGGTTGCCCAGAGAAGCTGTGGATGCCCCGTCCCTGGAGGTGTTCAAGGCCAGACTGGATGGAGCTTTGAGCAACTGGGTGTAGAGGAAGGCATCTGTGCCCATGGCAGGGGGAGTTGAAATTAGATAATCATTAAGATCCTTTTCAACTCAAACTGTTATAAGTCTATGATTCTATGCTGATTTTGAAAACCTCTGTGTTGTAGTTCAGCCCCGATCAGGACACAACACTCTGTTAGTAAAGAAATAGTAGTTGCATTTCTGTCATTAGTTTTGGAATATTTAACAACATGTGATCCTCCCACTTTCCTAGTGAAGGCAATGTCATGCTACTAATAAGAAAAGGACTATACATACGAGCTTGGCCAGCCTCAATGTATGTTCCCAGATTCCTCAGAGGGCTACAGCAGAGATGTAGACTTTCACCTTATGCAGAAGCACTGCATAAGAAGTTTCTTTTTAAATAATTTTTTTTTTGCATGTGCTTGTTGAATGTTATTTTCCCCTCCACTTTCTCCCTTGTCCTTTACCTCTCATTTTTAGTTTGGAAAAAGCTTGAACTGAGTGGAAGTCAATGTTCCACACCTCTTAAAATCAGAAAAATATCCTTTTAGACTTAAAGTACAGTTAAACTCTTTTTCATGGAGATCTACACCAAAAACTCACATTGAAAGGCATACAAGTATTATCAAAATTACATTTTTTTGTCCCAATCCATGTTTAAGCTTTACAGTCAGGGCCCACCCTGTTATTTTTTTTATTAGTACTTTTGTTTAGTTTAGCTTGTCTTCAGATCTCTTTGAATGGAAATAACATTTTAAAATGTTATTTGGTTAAAAAATCTTAATCAGAAATTAAAAAATCATTCATCCATGTGCTGTATTTTTGAGTCCTTTCTGCTATTCATTGGGTAGAAAAGCCTAGTTACACATTTAGATGAGTCTTAAACTTCATTCCTAGGACTTTCCAGACACACTTGCATTTTAAATCATGGAATTACTGCAGCAGAACATTCATTTTTCAGGATTAACCAGAGAACTGCATGAGACTGGGACTCACGGACATTACTATAGTTTGTCACCAGGCTGCACTGAGAACTAGGATCAAAGTTGTTATATCAGTTATTATTCCTGAAGTTAAGTACTGCAAATGTCAGTGTGAAGATGACAAAACCTATCATACTGTAATCTTTGATGAAAATGAAATATTATGATGTTCCCAATGAAATTCTGAATTAAGGGAAATTTAACTGAATTAAAATAAAACCTTCCTTTTAATTTTCAGAAACTAAAGTGAAACAGACTAAGCTATGTTCCTCCTGGGGCATAATTATCCATAAATGTATTTAGTTTAGGAACATAAGAGGGAAATGCAGCAGATACGTCAGTGCCATGGATCCAGAGTTATGCGTCTCTCTCAATATTATATTATTTTGAAAGAATGTTGCCTTTTCTCCTGTGGAGGTCTGGTATGTAGGAGAGACCAGAAAATTAAACACTTTTCAGAAGAGCCAATGAGATGGCTTGCAAGTTCAGTCTTTATTGAACTTATTTAACATAAACTAGCAAAAAGTCATAACTAGACAAAGAAAGCCATGAAAATATATGTTCTGTTCTAGTTTTCCTGAAAAAGTTAAAAATCTGTGACAAAAATCTTCTGTTTTTTTTTTTTTTCCTGAGAAAGTATGTCAGGGGAAAACTCCTGGCCTTTAGTTTTGTTGCAACACTTCCCTACAGCCAAAAGTCTGCCTGCATTGGGGGATATTGTTAAGCTCTGGTGTCTCAGAAGAGAATGAGAATTATGGATTTTATTATTTCCAGAGGAACAGACTAGTAATGAAAAACTGGAGCATCTGGTTATTGGAGTGTTTACTGGAAAAGGAACAATCTGGTTACTGGAAATGGAGCACCTGGTTAGTGAACTGCATATTGCAGTATGAGTTGTAAAAATAAGTATGTAGTTTGAAAAGGACTGAAATGACTCTGGCTGACAGGGATAAAAAGGAAATATTCAGTTACAGCTGGCTCAGCACATTCCACCCTCTAGAAAATATGCAGAGTCTACTTTTCAAAGGACTCCGAATACGTTCGAGAATCTTATTTAGATGCTTCAGTGTAGACTCAGGTTTTCAAATGTGAATGGAAATGGTAAAGAGTGGGCATGAAATTTTGAAAGTAAAGTTCTGAGCTAAAAATCATGTATTTACCTAACTATACGTACACATGCAAACACAAAGAGCTGACTTATTTTTCTGGCTTTTATCTATGACTGTATATATAGACATATATTCATTATAGCTGCCACACAGGTACCTGTTTGGCTAGGTACATGCATGAACACTCAATGTACAGACATCAAATAATTGTGCTTATAAAATGGGCATATTCTAACCCACATATAACTCTCATTTTATTTTTTTACAGCCATTGTTGGAGCAATATTTTTATGACATCATGCATATTGTATTAACCTCTCCACATTTCTACTCTTTCTACAAGGATAATTAATGGGATATATTTTGGCCAATTACTTTTAATAAAAATGCATGCTTTATCTCTATAAAAGAAGATAAAGTATGATACTGCTTTGGAAAACTCCAAGGATAGTACGAACCTTGGAAAAAAAAATCAGTGAATGCCTAAGTATATATTAAAAGCCCGCAGATAACATGAGGGGTTTTTTGGGTCTGATAATAGAAAAAATTACAGTGTTATAGCTAATTTAGATGCAAAGTATTTGTCAAACAAGTCCTTATTGCTTCTTCAGAAGCTAGGCGTGCAACTCATATATACACATGTATATACACTTTCTGCTGTTCATAAATCTATTTTTCCATCAGTGTGTTGGATCTGTTATATCAGCCAGAGAGAAAATCCTGCCAAATCCTCATCAGTGTCAATCCACTTAACAAGTCAACTTCCTGTCTCAAACCTATAAAATCTCTCTTATAACTCCAGGAAAACAAATATCAATCAGAATAGATACAACAAATTGATACTGATCTTTTTCTTTAAAAAAAAAAAAAGTTTTAGCATCAAATAGCAAAAAGTCTGTTCATCAGTGCCACTTGCAACCATGGCTTAGAGAGTCCACTGAAGTCAGCAGGCTTGTGGCCTGTCCTTTCCTTCAACTTTTTGTAGAGTTGCAGAGGGAAATATCATTGAGCTCTATTTTTATGTATGTGGTAAACTTAGGTATTCTTCTAGATAGAGATGAGTTTGGGAATGGTATTTTATTGTGCACTAGGCAGTTTGTACCACTGTGCCGCAAAGACACGTGCAATGCAGATCCTACTTTACCAGCTCAGCATTGCTCAGGTGTTCTGTGAAAGTCAGGGCAAACCATGCTTACAAATAGCCACTAGGAACTGAAGTCTGTGATCCAGATACCTCAGAATAGCCAAACAGACAGAGGAAGAACAGAAGTTAATTGTTTTACAAATTTAATATTACAGTTCTAGTCTCTGAGAAACTTCAGCAAACAAATAAATATCAGTATTTCTCATGGAACCCAGCACACTGAATTCCTTTTGGTATTGTGTAAGTATTTAGAATTCTTATTTATATTAACTGTAGTGTGAATTAGCGATTTAAATACCTTTAAAATTCAGGCTTATGTATTTTGATTCTATGTTTAGTGTTCCAGGCAAACTGCTACTGTTCAATTTTTTTTTTTTGCTGTTAGAGTGATCAGTATATAAGCATGCATTCGTTCTTCTACAATCATTGTAAAATATTTTTATATATATATATGTATATGTATGTATATATTAAAAACCTCCTTCAAAACCCCTACTGTCCAAGTTTTAATTTTTCATTAAGTAGTAGGAACTGGAAATCTCAGAAGTTACTGCAAGAGATCTTTAGAACATTTCCTGTATCCAGCTCCACTGCCAAATGACTCTATGGCAATTTTCCTAGAAACAGGATTAGCGTGAAAAAACCACCAAAAAAAATTCTGGTTTTATGGTACAGCTTGCTTTATAGAAAATAAATCTTACTATATGAATCTGTTGAAGTTACTAAGAAGCTGAACTGGCACCAGAAGTGGAACTAAAGAAATAAGATTGAAAATTGAGATGAAAGTTTGTTTGAACTTTTAGATCGCTTTGCTATGACAGCATCCACTTCTTGTATAGTCATTTAGGAATAACTCATCTTTGTATATAAATAGATGATCTACATAGATGTCCATTCCTCCTACCCAAGCTGCAAAACTAAATGCATTAACTATGTAAGACTTGACTAACCACAGGACTGAGCAGTTTTCAGTCCATAAGCCATACAAAACCTGTTGAAACAATTCTTAAAGTCTACAAGCCCTTCCCTGCCTTCCTCAGACATGTATGGTATTGGGGTGGGTTATATTTTAGGTTGCCTGCATACTTGATCTGCTGACTGAACTTGCCTATTCATATGGACCCTATGTCCCTATGTAACCAGGAAAACATGTGATATGTTTGGGATACTTACATGCTGGTGACAAAACAGGTTCATGTCTACTAAGTAACTGGAAGAACGACCTATTTTTGAGATCCTGGGGGTACGTCCACAACAATTATTTTACCCAAAGTAGCAGAAAGTTGGTTTCCATTTCATTCCCATATGAAGTTTTCTGCATGTGAACTGCTGAATTTTCACAGATATAGACTCCTGTCATTCCCAGGGACTTCTGCTGGACCCTGGGTGCCCAGCAGCTCTGCAAAGCAGACCTTAAAGATCTGTGGTTATTATTGCAATTCCCATGAAGTCAATAGAATCTGAGAGGGAGCTGCAGTCAGCTTTTTTTTAGCTTGCCTTTCCACTGTAAAGGTTTTGGTCCTGTGCTGTTTTGCTCCTGCAAAGAGATTAATGAGAATGATTCTTATTTTCAACAGGGCTGCTGTTTGAAGTGAGGATTGCTCAGGCATATAAAGCTTCTCAGGACAAAATCCTTGGTCATCATTAAATAAGTAGCTTTGCATTCTGTTCTAAGGAACACAAAGGTTCAGCATCAGCAAAGAAATCTCCACAAGTGTACGTTCCCCTCACTTCTTCAAACAATTTAGGTTGAATTGTTCTCCTCTATCTCGAATAACAGTGACTGTTTACAGTTCAAATGTGATTTCTGGTGGTATGGCTGCCCAGCAGTTCAAGAGGAAAATGCACTGAAGAAACATGTCAAGGAGGTTTTAATAACTGTATTTTGTAAAAGTTACAGAAAAAACAGGTGAGTAGGATATTTTACACATCTCCCATGCCTCCTGCCCCTGCAGACAGCAGTTTGTAAATGAGGCAGCTGCATTGAGCTTCATCTATTGCTCATTGCAATAGATGCTCAAGGAATTTGAAGAAGTTTTTTTTAGTTTCCTGTCTGTTGAAACAGTTTTCCTGCTCTGTTGAAACAGTTTAGAACAATTATTTGAGATATCTCAGTTAACTAACTACCCTATAGCTCTTCAGTCTCTTCAAAATTAATATGCAAACATGATCCATGTATCTCCAGCAGCTGCAGAAAGAGGATCCTATTTGAAGGCTTTTTAAATTGACATGATTGCACATATTTGGGCTGAATCTGTCTAGATCCACAGATGATCAGAGTCCTGGCTTCCAGGTACCTGGTTCCCAGAGCAGAAACAGCAGCCTGGAATAATTAACCATCTTTTCATGTGCAGTACAAGGAATGTTATGGGCCTCAAAATGTGCTTTGTAACTACCAAACCAGCATTGTGCTGGACTTCATGCTTCAGGAGAGGAATAACTAAGTCACTAGACAGAAAATGTCAGAGAGAGTGAGCTACATGTGAAATCCCACCTTTCCAATTCTTCAGGTTCACCAACAGCCTTGAATTAAGTACCTATGTGAGAGGAGGATTTGCAGTTTAGAGCTATCTCATCTATAATTCTAGGCCTTTTTCTCAGTGACAAATAATGTGTTGAAAGGACTTCATCTTCAAAATTCAAGCAGCTTAAATTGGTCACTCTGACTGAGCATATTACCTACGTGAGGGCCTTAGAAAAAGATTTTCCAACTGGAAAGAGGTTAAGCTGTTCAGTCTAGTAGGCAACATATAACAGATGAGGAAAAAACTCAGCTGACTGGCTAAGCTGGCAGTGGACTTAGCTCATAGTTCACCTGAGGAGGAAGAAAACAAATCAGGGATGGCTTCTGAGTGCTATTAGCTTGCTTGGAGAAAGATATCATCGGCTGAAATATGTATTTTTATTTTATCAATCTGAAAAGGGAGCTGCTTCTTGTGTTTTCCCCAGAAGAAATTATCAGAAAGATTTCCTGCCCTTTTAGACAATTTTAAATATTTATTTTTATTTGAATTATTAATTTACTGTATTAATTTCAGAGTTGGACTCAGTGACCTTTAAAGGTCCCTACCAAGCAAAATTGTTCTGTGATTCTGTGATTTGGGAAACTGATTTATTTTAAGCCATGTAGAAATAAATGTAAGTCATGCTAGTATTATAAAATAGGTTTAATTTTACATGTCAGTCTACATTTTGCTCTCCTCAAGGAGTCTTTCCTTATAAGCTTGATCTGTGTTTCCTGGGCTTTAGGAACAGTAGGGAGGGAAAAATGGTTGGATGTTTCATAGCTTATCTGTTTTTACATTTTAGCCTTATTTTCATGACTTAGGTGTGACTCAAGGCAAGTTTTATACCTGTTCCGTCCATAAAGGAATACTTGTCTACTTATTTTCAAATTCTTATCACAGAAGCTTGTAGCTCATGAGGCAGGGATGTTTGTTTTAAAGAACTTGCATGAATTTTTACATAAACTAAATGACTAATTGAAAAGATTATGAGACACTAAGTTACTGGCGGGAAATAGAAAACCAATAGCATAAATCTTTAGATCAAAGTGATTCTCTGTCCCTCTGGTTAGTCTCATTGTCGCAGTTCAGCCCTGATCAGGACCAGACTACGCAGTCTCTCTCTCACTCCCCCCACCCTCCGAGAGAATAGGGAGAGATAATATAAGAAAAACGGCTCGAGGTTTGAGATAAGGACAGGGAGAAATCCTTAAAGTTACCGTTACAGGCAAAACAGACTCGACTTGGGGAAACCTATTCATTTATTACTAAAAACAGCAGGATAATGAGACAGAGAACAAGATAACCTCCCTCCACCCCTCCCTCTTCCCAAGCTTAACATTATCTCTACTACCTTCCCCTCCCGAGCCGCACAGGGGGGAAGAGGGAATGGGGGTTGTGGTCAGTTCATCATGCGTTGTTTTACGCCGCTGCTTCATGTTCGGGGGAAGATCTCCTCACATTCCTCCTGTGCACTGTTGTGGGGTCCCACCCATACGCCACAGTTCTTCGTGAAACTGCTCCGGCGTGGGTCATCTCTTCCACGGGGTGCAGTCCCTCCAGAACAGCTGTCCCAGCGGGCCCTCCACAGGACACAGCCTCCTTCAGGCATCCACCTCCCCCAGTGTGGGGTCCTTCACGGGCTCCAAGTGGATCTCTGCTTCTCCGTGGACCTCCATGAGCTGCAGGCGGACAACCTGCTCCACCATGGTCGCCACCACAGGCTGCAGGGGAATCTTGGCCAGGAGCCGCATTACTCCTCCCCCTCCTTCTTCACTGACCTTGGCATCTGCAACTGTTTCTCTCAGAAGAAAACTTCTTCACAACAGGCTGGCAGACACCTCTCAGAATCTCTTCACATCATCCAGCTCATCTCCTCTCCACTTCTTGCAGCCAGGCCGGGCTGAGTTGGGCCCAGTTGGCCGCCTGGCAAGAGGCCAGAGGGTGAGGCCTGCAAGGCCCATGAGGCCTGCACCTCCCCGTCTCCGCCTCTACCCCTGCTCAGCTTCTTTACATCTTCTCTTCTCTCTTTTTTTTTCTGTTTTCCCCTTCTTAAATACGTTATTGCAGAGGCGTTATAACAGAACATTCTGCTACCAATCGGCTCGGCCTTGGCCAGCAGCGGGTCTGCCCTAGGCCTGGCGGAGTCCACTGAACAAAGGGGAGCGACTTCTAGTAGTTTCTTACAGAAGCTACCACCTTAGGCCTCCCCTCACTAAACAAAACCACAACACTCATTTTTTTTGTCTTTTTAAACCTAGTCATTACACTCAGTAACTGCATGTACTGGAAAAAAAAAAAAAAAAAAAAAAAAAAATTCTGGAGTGTTACCCCTGCCCCTCAAAACAGGATCTGCTATGACTCCTAACAGACTTTGATCCAACTGGATCTTACAAACTTTTGATGATGAAGCTTCCATCACACCACTGGCCAAATTAGATATCCTACCTGTGGTGAAGAATATATGCCTTAAAGCCGCGAAGTATAAGATGGAATTTTCCCAGATAATATCATTGACATATCTTGCGTTCTGAAAAAAAAATTTGGTTAAATAAGGACAATACTTTTACAGAAAGGTAATACTGAAGAAAACTTCTATTTAAGCTGCTGCCTTTCTGGAAGTACTGAGGTATCATCTTTCACACAGAAAACAGAACAGGAGGAGCTTTCTTTTTTAAGGTCTGTGCTGAAAACATCCTTTCTGAATGTTAAATTGCATGGAATTCACTGTAGTGCAGAAGGCTGAAAGGCCAAGTTTACTGTGCCAAGAGTTTCATTTATATTGTATTGTCCTGCCTTCTTCCAGTACAGTTGAATTTATGGAAATCTGATGGCCTCAAAGGTGGAAGGACAGCACCTCCCTTGCTCCATCTTTAACTTGGACTTGTACTCTGGCTCATACAATTTTAATGAACTTTTTGATTAATAATAAATAATAGACAAAATAAATACCTTTATCCTATAGAATGGTCTGTACTCTAAACTTGCACTCAGAAGAATTTATTCTGACATTCAGATTGGCCTGATGAGGCAGCTTAATCTATTGGAAAGTTTCCATTTTAACTCTCACAGATATTCAGGCTGTCTTGTTACGTATAAGGTAACACACCATCAATATATTTAGCTCGAAATTGTCATGAAAAAGAGAAGGGTAAATCCTTACAGGAGCATTTTTGTTTTATTTTATTGTGTTTGTGAGGTGTTTTTTTTTTTTTTCCACAGCAGTCCCTGCTTGGCTGACATGATTTCTTTGTTTTCATATGCATCTTAACGGTTAACTTCTTGGATGGAGCATTCCAGCTCTGGAATCTCAAGGCCACACAGAATAATGGAGCCTCCAACAGTCACATTTTCTATCTCACTCTTCCTGGAATATGTCTTAGCTCCCAAGACGAGCAATCTAACATCCCCTTCAGTTGTCCTGGCACTGCAGTGGGGTCAAAGAGATTGTCTTCTTTCCCGTAGCCACCAGTGCTGAAACTAGGACCAGATCTGATGCTGAATCCATACTGTTCAGTTCCTAAAGCTTCTAAGCCCACAGATTTTAAACTAAATTAAAATTCTCTGTCCTTCCTTCTACTGGGTGAAACATGATTCTGTAAGTAGCTTTACTGAAATCAAAGTACTGAGTTAGGCAATGAAGTTCAGAATTGCAGTGTTTAACTGGAGGATATCTTGTCAAAATATGTTCAAACAAATTACAAGGTACATGTGACAAATATGAATATGTCAATTTAATACATCCAGATGAGTAAATTAAGATGTTGAGAAGTTGAGGTCAAACTTGACTCTAACAGCTAGTGCTTTGCCATACTTTCCTTCCAGGATGATTTCATGTCTTCATGGCGAATACTTTAAGATGGTCACCTTGTGAGGGAGAGCAACAGCAATTTTAATTTGAGTGTAGATGCCTAATTTGCAAAATGTATTCTAAGATAAGCCAGAAATCATGGAGGTCATCAGAACTGATGTACAGAGGTTAGAAGACCATTTTCTGTGTGAGTTGGCATGGGCCGCTCAGGGAACCGTTGTCTGACTGGAGAACAAAATTCATTCGTAGATTTATTGGAGAGTAGGAAAACATACATATATGTTTCTTAGTGAAATCTGAATTTCATGTCAAGATTTACACTGTCTTTTATTTTTTCTTTGATGTTCCATGAACAAGTAAACAATCAGATTTCTATTAATTCAAAGATTTGAGCATTAGCTCTTAGTCATATTTTGCCTATGGAATAGCTGACCTTTTCCCTGTCTTTCTGCAACACTCTCTTTCTAGTCAAAGCAATGGAAACAAGGTTTACTTTTTTTGTAAGGCATCACACAGAAGACAAACTTTGATCCACATAACTCATTTAAGGCAGGACTGAGCTTAAACCTTTCAATTTTTTGGTCTAATAGTTATTCCTCCTTGCAATTAAGTTGGATGTCAGAAATGAAACATTACTGTGAAGATGAGGAGATGGATTACTGATACTTGGCTTGCTATGCTTACTCCGTTCCTAAGAACTGACATTTAAACTGGTTTTATTTCTCGACTTGCTCTAGCATTTTTCAAAATCAGAAAAACAATGTAATAGATTGTCCTGCCTAGCTATTCAGCCACGGCTCCTTTGCTCGCTGCTGCAAAGAGTCAACAGAGTTTAAATCCATGAAAGATTCAGGGGAATGTTCTTAACATTTATTAGTTTTCTTGGCTACTCTTTACCAAGGGAATATATCTTTAAATAAAGCATGCAGTTTTTTGTTTTTTGTTTTTTTTTCTGTTCTTCTCTGTATCTGACTGATACTGTTCAATCTCCACAAAAGTAAAAGGAACTCAGCTCATCTAAACCATCGGAGGAGCTGACCTGAGCATAAGTAATTGGTTATTTTTAGCATGCCTCTTAAATATGAAATTGTGTGAGGTGAAAGAGGTGGAACAAATCATTTTTTATTTCCTATATGCTAGATTGATGTAGCAAGGCAAAAAGTGGGAGCTACCCTTTTGTGAGAGGTCAAAGCAGTATTATATACCCTATGCACAATAGTTGTAAAAATATTAAAATTATTTTGCTATTCTGTACAAAAGTAGAGTGTTTCCTGTCCTGCATTTACTAAAAAATGTGCATTTGCATTTTGTGAGCATAAAGTACTGTAAGTGAAGTGGTTGGGTTATAATTGTCTCCATGTTCTGTTCCTGAAATTGAAGGACCTTCCCTCTTCATGCTCTTGCTCTTGCTCTCCTCTCATTGTGCAATTTTTATGATTAAACATAACATTATAAAGGTGCTTCTTCATGTGTATGACTCCTTTCTGTGTCTGGTTTTATGCCACTGATATCAGTTAAGCTTATGGAGATTCTTGCCAGGGGAAGTAGGAAGAAAGTCAAGGTCGCTAGTGACCATATTTGTTTTACTTGCTGAAAAGAATATGGTTTTTAAATGTGCCATCTTATGTGCTATGAGCATCTGGCTTTTGGGTTAAGAACAGGAACCTTTCATAAAAATGAAGTGATAAGAAGAAAAATGAAGAAACTTGGTGGTTAACATTCATACATCCTTTCCCCATCGGATGACACAGGCAGTAAATTTGTATGTATATGGAATGAAGTATCCACTAAACTAATAATGCTATCTTATCTTATCTGATAGTATCTTTCTACTATCTTTCTCATGAAATAAAAGCTTGACTTTGCTACTAGATGGCTGTTCATCAGCAGGGTGGGTTGGAGATCTACCTTCCATCATCATATAGTGGCTAGTGGAGCGTAAGTATTGCTCTTCTACTTAGGAGTGTTTGACATCTATTTATCCTGAGAGATGTATTACTTGGATGTGACATTGCAGATAAGTCTCCTCAGAAGAGGCAAAACGATTCTCATAAAACTCAGATTAGACTATAGAGGCACTGATGTGTTTACCTAGTGCATCAGCCATCTTTTCCAGATTCTGCAAATCTGAAATTTTCTTTAGGAAACTTTTTAATGTCTTTTTCTCACACTTTGTTATCACAGGATTCTAGGACAATTCAGGCTGTCAGGGACTTCAGGATGTCTCCAATACAAGCCCCTGCAACCACAGGTTCAGCTGGGGGGTCAGACACAGGACTTTATCCCACAGGGGCTTGAAACTGTCCGAGAATGGAGATAGGAGCCTCCTGAGAATCCTGTTTGTTTGCCTGAGGATGGGAATGGCTCACTCCTGCCCTTGGAGGACACTGTCTTTAAAGCTCTGCCAGCTCCCCAGAGCTCCATGACCCTTTGGAGCTGCCTCCCCTGGGATCCCACCTACCCACTCACTGAGTAATCCAAAATCTTTCATGAAAACCTGGGTCTTCGCTCTGCTACTTGCTTTGCTTTTGATTTCCTTAACACAAGAATTCAACTTTGCTTCAATCCTTTCAGGACTTTGATAATGTCCCTGCTCCTGGTCAATATTCATTGCATGTTTGTGTTAAGCAGACACAAACATCCACATGCAAAGTCCTGCTTTCCCTCTCAGTGTAGATAGTAGGACCCATGAACTGAGCAAATCCCTCTCAAATGCTTTTTCTTTTTTTTCTTTTCTTTTCTTTTCTTTTCTTTTCTTTTCTTTTCTTTTCTTTTCTTTTCTTTTCTTTTCTTTTCTTTTCTTTTCTTTTCTTTTCTTTTCTTTTCTTTTCTTTTCTTTTCTTTCTTTCTTTCTTTTTTTTTTTTAATGAGAGCTTCAGTTGTAATCTTGAGCAATCTCTTTCTCAAGATTTGTGAGAGAAGAGATGTGGAGCTTGCTTTCATGAGTAGAGTCCTCGTCCCTATGTTTGAAAGTGGTCTCTCTTGTTGCTGGCACTGCCGTCCTCCATTTCTGAGGCTGCAGATCAGTGTAATAAGAGGACAGAGCCCAGTTTGAATATTCTACTAGTGAGAAAAACACCAGCATAACAAATTGCATAAATACATGATAAATAAAACAAACTTCTTAAATAATATATAGAGAGACTAAAAACCCTGCTTATTGAGAATTTTCTACTTACGTAAATAATGCATGTTTTATAAGTTTCAATGAATATTGGTGTGGTTGTTTTCTGAGAAAACCATGAGGACTAAATACTAAATACTACCTTTGAATGACATTCAAGAAACAAAACAAACAGCAAATGTCAAAAAGGGTGCTTTTTTTTTTTTTTTTGCATGGAAAAAGATGGGATAACACTACAAATAGTGCAGTTTGTCAGTTTTGCTAACCTTAATGAAAGGTTAGCAAAGATTTTTGTACTTGTGTAGATTTACAAGGAACCACAACCTGTTTAATAGTGTAGAAATAGTCAGGGCTATTTACTAGAACAGAGAGTGAAACTCCTTCTTAAGCAAAAATTGATCCAGCTGGTTAATTTGATTAAATACTCTGGTATTTAAAGATATTGTTAAGAACAATGGGTTAAGTGCTACTTTTCTGTGGAAACTTGATTGAATCTCATATTTTCTTTGCATGGGTCTCCATTTGTAAAACTGGAATGACTGCAAGAGGCAGAGCTGAATTTTAGCAGAAAAGAGGGAAGATGTGCTTGTGATCTGACCCATGCTTTGGGAGTGCTTTGTCCCAAATCTGTTGGTGGTGATGCTGAATTAGCTACAGCAATTCATGAGCAGCTGTGGTAAGTGAAAAATTTTCTTCTTTTTCTCCATGTCCATTTAAGGGACTCTATAAGCAGGTGACTGATATAATTCTAGAGTAATTTGAGGGCTGTATCTAATGTTATGTAGATATAAAGGGCTATAAATGAATGTACATACAGCACTACTGACAAATATTGTGTCAACATGCCTTTGAGATTAAGGGTTATGGTCAGCCGTACAATCAGAACGGTTGTTAACAGGGATGAGAGCAGCATTGCCAGAGGTATCAGCTGAAGTGGAAGAAAATTTGTTTCTTCTAAGTGTCCCAGCAGCAGGCTGCAATATATGAAAATGTTGTAATGCTGGTTAACTAACATCAGAGGAAACTACATGGGAAACAACAAGGTGGGGGGCGGGGGTAAATGGGTGTACCCTTACAAAAGCAGCATTTGTTAAACCACAAAATCAAGACTGAGGTAGTCATCATGGTTAAAAAAGATGAGCCATCAAGTAGATAGGCAAGACAGAAGGGAAACCCATCCTAAAGAATATCCTAGAGTAATGGGGAGACTGAAGTTGGGTTTGGCCTTCTGTTTTCTCTCATGAAGTCTTAAGACTCGAGCGCAAATTTTGATATGTGCTACTTCTGTCATCTACTGAAGAAACAAAGCAGTGAACTGAAAAGATCTACTGAAAGATGTGGGTTCAGTTAGAAGGTATTTTTAAACTGTCTTGGGAGTTGCAGGACTGTTGCATGTGGGTTCCATTTTCATGAGTGCAATGGACAGAAAGCCTAGGAAGTAGTCTTGTTAGAACAAGGAAGAACGCCACCGCACTTTAGTGAGACTCAAAAAGCTCTGATAATGTGGACTGAGGAGGCAGGAGCTGTCTTGCATATTCAGCAGTGGAAAATTGGACAGGTCATTTCCCCCTGCTCCTAATCCAAGAGCTACCTTCCCTGTGAAAGGGTCTCCTACAGACAAAGTAACTAAGAAATGCCATGAAAGTAAGAGATAATCTCTTCTTCAGTTGACTACTTTGGGTCTCCTAAACCTCAGAGCACCTGTGTCTTCTTTGTTTCTAACACCTTATCTCATAATAGAGAAGACAGTTTTGAAGTGTATCCTTTCCAGCTAAAAATTAATGTTTCATGAATTTTTCCTGAATTTTTCTAAGGTTCCTAGAAAACTACCGCAGGTCGTGCTTTTAGCTTTGACTTAAATGCTGTTCCGTATCACTGATGAGTCTTCTTATTCTTTTCAAAACATCTTCCATTTTAAATTGCTTAACATCTCAACTCAGGATGTCAAAGTTTTCCAGTCAGTTGAGAAAAATACTTTTTTCAAGTGTAGAGATTTTTGTTGCCCAAGTAAGAAATGTCAAGTTGGACCACTGCAGAGTGTAGGTTTCTGTAGCTTTCTTCCAGTATGCATTAATCTGCCAAGTGGAATACACCTCTGAGGACAGCTGGCTATCACAATGAGGCCAGCAGAGTTCAACTCTAGACAAAATATAGTAGTAGAACTAATCATGTGAACAAGATAACAAATTTGAAAGACTCCAAAAGAATATAAGTTTGTATTTCCTACCTTTTGTTAGGATAATGCAGCATGCATAGTTTTCAGATATTTTAAGCTATACGCAATCTAACTGGTAGCTATCTGATGAACCTTGTGCAGTGGGTCATTCAGGTGGCTAGCTTTCTTTCACTCACTTCCTCTTCTTTTTTTTCTTTTCTAAAAATCATTGCAAATTTTGTGAATAGTAGAGGAGATGATAGTCTGTGATTCTTCTTCAGTACATATATTGCTACTTACTTATAATTGTTTAATTCTTTTTGTTTTGCTTTTTGTGACGTACTGTCATGATTGTAAATAAACTCTCATTCTGACATGAAAGTTCTCAGGAGCATCTCTTGGCTGTTGGCAGACTGCTCACAGCAACCTTACACAAAATCGAAGGGTTGAGTTTCCATTTCCAGACTGAGAAGCTGAGAGTTGGGCATGATGAACAGTCCGCATGAGAATCCTGGTTCAGCTGGGGAAGACAGAAAGCTGTCTCCCATGTATCTCTATGTATAAATCATGAGTAATAAACCATCAAAAAAGAGATTAACTATGATATTAGATTTATTTTTTTTATTCAGGTGATTAGGAATATCATATTTTGGTTCTGTTAGCAACCAGCATCAAGGCTGGAATGTTCCCTTTGATCTGAATTGATAGAAATTAGAAACCTGATTGTACTTTGTGCTAATAAGCCTTGTAGCTTCTGAAATACCCAAATTATCTTCACAGAAAACAAGAGGTGGGTTGTTCTTGTGGCATATATAGTTCTCTAACCTAAAGTGTATTTTGGATGAGTGGAAATAAGGTACAGCTGTGGACACAAAGTTCTTTGCTATTTTCATCTCGGATTACAGACAGCAGAGATAGTGCAACTGTGTGTAGAAGAAAATGTTTAAATTTCTTTGTGACTGCAATAACATTCTTTGAATATCTCTGGTCTGCTGTTCAGGTGAAGCCTCTGTGGGGGATCTTAACTTTATAAACTGACACAGACCTACCCAGCACACTATTAAGCAACAAGATATTGTAAAAATTCTCAGAAGGAAACCCATTTGCAGCACCTGAACCAAATTAGATTGGTCCTGCAAATTTGAGGCATTATTCTTCATCATTCTGTACTGGCAGGAAAACCTGGTAACATCTTTAGACAGAGCTACATGGACAATTCTTTTCTATGTACAAACAGTCCTGATTCTTCTAACACCTATGTTTGCCCATTCTTAGAAGTGTTAGGTTTTTTTTTCTCTTGAAGATGGATATTGGTCCTGTGCTGAAATTCAAGAAAAATGCAAAATTATTCCTAAAAAGATAATTCTGTTTCTGACTTAATTCTAGTAGTGTCACCAGTTTCCTTCATTGTATCCCCTGCAGGATCCACTTCCACTATCTTTACTTTCAAGGACTCTAAACATTATGAGAACACTTGCTGCAAAAATCTTGCACATAATTAACTATGAGCTTTCCTGATCATCTCATCTCTGCCTTGACAGTTAGAAAATGGATCATTGTTCTTAATAACAACACCATAAATACTACACTTCATTAATTGCCTGCATTTTGGTAGCCTTTTAACGGCCATTCCCTGCTTCTTTAGGGATGATAGCACTGGCAGCACAATGCGGAAAGTATTGAGAAGGTTTTTCCTCATGTTCATCCCAGCTTGGTATGTGCTGAGCCAAGAGCAGTCTATGAGTGTGACTAGCATTTGAGAGAAGACAGCATGATATGGGAAGTCTAACAGAAGATTGATTTAGTGTGGCTGCCGTGGCTGTTTAAGCCAGAAGAAAATGATTAAGAAAAAGAACCAAAAAATCCGTAACTTCTGATGCTGCAGTGTTTTAGTGGAAAATCACATGCTAAATGCAAGATTTTATTTTCTCAGTAAGGAAATATTTTACTTGTGCTGTGACCTAATACCTTGCCCAAATAAAAGTAATAGATTAAACTTCTGCATTATGAGAGATGTGAACTGTCAAGACTTTGTGGGAGAGGGATTTAGAGAGCTTCATCTTCCAGCAGGCAGGGTTAAAGGTGGCCACAACTGTTCATGTAACAGCTTTAAGAGTTTCCTATTTCTCAGCACAGTTTCCCAAGCTTTCTCTCCCACTTTTGGCATCTGCAAAGAAAGTATAAAATGCATTTTCCTCTCTTTTCAGTACTTTCTTTTTCATCTGAAGAAGCATCAGACTGATTACTATTTGACCTACAACACTTTTTTTTCCCCTGCTGTCTGGCAATGCTTGCTTAATATTTTAGTTTGTTTGGTGTCAATGTTTGTCAGGATGGGAATACCACTCTCTAGCCTCTCACATTGATAGCAACCAGGAGTAGCTATAACCATGCATTTCTTCAGCTCTATTAGAATGCTGCGAGATCTTTGTTATCTTTTTTTTTTTCCTGTTTATTTTATGTTCCTCTGAGATTTATTTACTGGCATAGCTCAAAAGTGCTATTTTTAAAATAGCAAAGGCAGTTCCAGAAAGCTAAACAAAACAAAATCCCACCAAAACCTAGCCAAAATGAAAATAAATATCTTTTCTGCTTAGGCAGTGCATGTATGCCCCCTTTCTTCCTAAAACATTTACATTTGCCATTTTGCCTTTAGCAATGTTTACTGCAGGTAACACCATAGATGTAACAGCAACAGGACTCCATTAGTTTTGTGTACTCACTGCCCTGTGTTTCAGAATAGTACAAAGAGTACACCACCTTGTACATCCTTTCTGGAGCTGGAAGAAGCTGCTTTTTGGGTAACTGGCTGTCCAGCAGAGGCCAGGGAAGTGCTGGAAGCAAAACTTTCAGGGGACTTTTGTCAGAAAAAAAAATCTTACTGTAACTTTTTGTAACTCCTCTCTTTCGTAGCTGCTGAAACTCTTTAGGCACATTGCAAAAGAAGTAGGAATTGTTGGCTCTAAAACAACGAAGGGCAAGAGATACAACAGGAATACATTTTCATAGTTCAAATTATGAGGTTGTTTATCCTACTGCACTTCAGATGCAGGCCACGGTGATTGTTCTTCTGGGGCTTCATATGCAACAGCAGGCATTTGCAGCCTGTAGGTAAGAAATACACACATCTACCCTCCAAGATGTGCATGATTTTTTTTCAGGAACATGCAGGGAAATAACTTCTTGGTGAGTGCAGGAGGAGCTGCCCCATTCTGCAGCTCCTGGATGAGTTCAGCTGCAGTGCTCAGAGATGCACAGCGTTTCTCCTCACAGCTCAGCAGTGAATTTGCAGGCTGTTTTCTGTTGGGAAGGCAAATACTATTCCCTCTCACAGGTGGGAACACCTCCAGCAGGATGACAGGGAGCCAGACCCCAGTGCCACAGCCACTTCTGCAGTCTAAAAGCACCTTCAGGTGCATCCATGTGTTCTCAGGGCCAAAAGATTAAGTGACAAAAACCATAAAGTTGCCTAGACAAGGAGGAAACCAAGTTTTTTTTTTTCTCAGTGCTCCTGGAAGGAGGTTGGTGTTGAACTGTATAGAATAACTGGGGACTATGAGACAGAGAAACATAAATTTAATCATTTACTATGACATCTGAATAGGTGTAAATCAACATCTCAGATGAGTTAATGTTGTTTCCAATGAGATATCACTGTCCCAGCAAGGAGTTAAACTGTGCTTCAGTTGGCAAAGCATGCCCACAGAAATGTTAGTATTTTACAGCAGAGTAAAAAACTTTTGAAAAATCAGTAACTCTCTTTCTGGCTTTCTCTCGTGCCAGGTGTACATTTATCAGTACTTGCACCTATTAAGTGACTCATGCTCTTTCGTTCTTCTGACCAACATTTCTTGGTGGGCCTTGCACTCCAGCTGAACTGTTTCATGAGTATCCATACAAATGGTCTCATCCTCACATGCTTTCACTTACAAGATAGCCTAATTATGAAGCAAAAATATTCTGAATTGCTTTTGGATAGATATTGTGAATGTCTGTATATGTTTTTGAGTAAAAAGGTAAATTATTTACTCCTTTAAACAAATTGCTAATAAGGAAGAAAATAATACAAAAGAATTAAGTCAATGAGACAATAAATTCCTATAAGCAAAACAAAACTTAGTGCTGGATTTATAAACAGTGCTGCAGTGACTTCTGGTCATAATGAAGTCTTTAGTATCAGGTCAGTGCTATGCACCTGCCGTTGAAGAGTCTGTACAACATGTATTCTATTTCAAGAGTCTGCAGTGCAAAGGAGGTTCAGGTAATTCCTATTTCCTATCCAGCACATTTTTTGCCAGGTTTTAAATCACAATAAGTTTTGATTGAAAGAACTTTAAATGCTGAACTCTGGATAACTGACCTTATGTTTTACTAAACTTAGAGGTGACTAACTAAAGCAGACTTGAAACAGTTAACATTTTCACAAAACATTTTTGCCAACTGTCTTTCTGCAATGATAATTTGTCATGGATTTCTCTGTAGTATTTGCTTTGTGGGGACTGGTAAGGTTTCATCTTAAGAGTGAGCTGGGAGGGAAGAGAGGGGGCTGTTACTTTAAACTTCCATGCAGAGTTTCACATGTGGGAAAGTATTCATCATCCATCAATTCACTTTAACACGGAATGCTGTCAAAATGATTTCTGCAGGAATTAATAGGTGCTGAACTCTCCTGAAAATCTCATCCTTTAGAGAGTATTTTGCTTGTCGGTGCTTGAACAGAACTTGTTGTTAGCATGCATACTTTTAGTCTCCAGCTCCAAACCTGCTGTCTTTTCAGAAGCATCACTTTGTGTGTGACTTTCCTGTAACCTCATTCACTATTCTTCACTGCATATTTGACATCATTCATATTTCATTGCGACAAGCTCTCTAAATTCTAATACAGAATACTTTTAAAAAATGTCTTTTTGTGTGATGGTTACCGAGCTTGGGAATCATCATTAACTTACTGTAACTTAATTCATTAAAATGAATAATACATACTTTTTTTTTTTGTAAATGACAGTGAAATATGTGGGTTTTTTTTCCAGGCACTAGTATTTCTCTGGTGGCGATATATCTTTTGATACATGCCACCTTTATATTCTTATTTATTGTCCTTGGAAATCAGTCTTCCTGGATATGCTTGCTTTATGCTGCACAGTGCTAATTTAGCTGGGTGACACTGGAACCTCTCCCCTCAGATTTTTAATTTAAAATTCTTTCAGAATCAAATTGTAATTGGAAATGATATGTTCAAAGGCACAAATAAATTTTATTGGATACTGCATGACAGAGCAAAATGTAAATGGAGACTAAGCATAGAGAGTGCTCATATTGCAAAATATTTCCAAGGTTACAATGTGCATTATGATCTCTTTCTTTTCTATACCACGACCTTCATGTTGTAAGAAAGGTTTGAAATATTTCCCCAGTCCTGTCTGAAACCAAGGAGTGTGGACTGTAGCTCTCTTCTCAGTTTACTTCTGAGCCTACACTACCATATTTTTTGCAGTGAGATGGAGACAGAATACTTTTTCAGTCCAATTACTTGTGCAGCAGCACTACAGTGAGTTACATAAGTGCTCAACATGAAGCACATGGACAATTCCATTTTCTGCCTGCCTTTTACCCTGGCTTCTCTCGTGTCTTGCTAAGATTTTGGCATATCCTGTGGTTTATGTTGTGCTAGCTGTAGTCACAGCAGTTAATTTTCATTAATAGCCTTAATATGAGATCAGTTTGTTAGGAAGGCTGACTTCCCACTGCCAATCAACACCTGAGATATTAAAAAGGTTGGCAAGGAAAATAGGAATAGAAGACATTCCAAGACAGGAAACTTTATATCCTGTATAGTTAGAAAGAAACTCAGCCAGAAGTAATAATTAAAAAATGTGGCATTGGCTGAGGATTTGAGGCACTACAGGTAAAACTAAATGCAAGCATTCCCTGTTTGAAGGTTGTATCTACCCCAGGAAGAGAAATGGAAGCAGAAGACTGACAGGTTAAGCTGGGATGGTGAGATGGAGAGAAAGACAAGCCGGCAGCTCCTGCAGCAGAGGCAGGAAGGACAGTCACAGTCACTGTGTCTTCCTGCAGGAAATGGGCTGAGGACTTCCCTCTTCCCTAGCCATAACTGGCACCAGCCATGATTTGGACCCCTGCTCTGGGCAGCTCCAAGCCTGCCCTTTGACATGAGATAGCAAAGTAGGAGCGCGTCCCTGACCATCCTACGCCAGTGAGGGTATGTGATGGTTTAGCACAAATCACCACACAGTTTCTCGCTCACTCTCCCCCTCCCCAGGGGGATGGGGGAGAGAATTGGGAGGGAAGGAGAACTCGTGGGTTGAGATGAAGACAATTTACTAAAATAAAAGGGAAAACTACAATAATAACAGAATATAAGGATATTAAAAATATACAAAGTGAACAATATGTGTTTTCTCACCACCCGATGTCCCAATGACCGATACAGCCTGTCCCGAGCAGCGATCACGGGAACAAAACCGAGCAGCAAGCAAAGGAGCAAAATGGAGCCAGCAAGGTAGGGGGAACAATGCCAGCAAAAACAAGCAGGAAGGATGGACGCCAGAAAGGCAGATACCCACCCTCGCCTGCCCCCACTTATATACTGAGCATGACGTTTATGGCATGGAATACTCTCTTTGGCCAGTCTGGATCAATTATTCTGTCTGTCTTTCTCCCAGCTTCCTGCATCTGCAAATTAGCGAGACTTGGAAAGCAGGACAGTGTCCTTGGTCTCATTCACAACAACTGGTATCATCAGGGTGTTTATGAACATTCTTCACACACAAAATCCAAAACATACCAGCTACTGAGCGGAAAAATTAACTCCATCCCTGCCAAAACCAGGACAGGGTACCATTGTTCTGTGCAGTTCCCTGCCTCTGTCAAAGCATATCCTGATGTGCATAGACTCACAAATCATGGAATGGTCTGAGTTGGAAGGGACCTTTAAAGGTCATCTATTCCAACTCCCCTGCAAGAAGCAGGGACATCTTCAACTTGGCTCTCTCCAACCTGGCCTTGAATGTTTCTAGGGATGGGGCATCTACCAACTCTCTGGGCACCTTTTCCCAGTGTTCCAGCACCCTCATTGTAAAACACTTTTTTCTTACATCAAGTCTCAATCTGCTTCCTTCTATTTCAAAACCATTACCCCCCATCCTATCACAACAGGCCCTGCTAAAGGGTTTCTCCCTGTCTTTCCTATAAACCCTCCACCATGTTGACTGCATCACACAGCTTGGTGTTGTCAGCAAACTTGCATCACATGAACAGTCAGTATACAGACACTTGCACCCCAACTGTCTGATCACTGCTGCTGGGATGAGGGCTGGTGCACAAAGCAGGACCTGCCCAGTGGTAAGAGATGTATCTCTGCTAGCTCTTAAAAACTTGAGAGGTCATTGATTTTAAAACCTGAGGTAAGAATTTAAACATATGTATTTTCTTTTAAAAAAGCATGGCCCTGAAGTTTAAATCTAACTTTGAATCTGAAAGGTGTTCACCGAACTTATACTTGTTCTTTCAAATACTCTGTAACATATTTCTTTATTCTACCTTCACATTTCAAATTGTTATCCTAGTTACCAAAAACAAAGTCTGGGAGGACAAAGCATTTCAGAATCATAAAGAGTTAAAATTAAATGTAGCTTAAAAATGCAGGCTGACATGGTAAAGTCGTGGAAGACATTCTTCTGTAGTTACAGGAACAAACATTTTATCTACCCTCAATTTTTTTTTTTTGTGGTTTAGTTCTAATGAAATCTCCTGTTGTCTTCTCTTTTTTTGTTTTTCTTTTTTTTTTTTGTGGGATTTCTTAATTAAACTTTTATCTAGCTTGCAAGTCAACAAGACAGGTATATATTTTTTTTGTCTAACATTACTAACTAGAAGCCACTGTCTAAAACAGATGAAACAAACCTGCTTTCTCTGCCTTCTAATCACTTAAATACTTCCTTTTAGTTCAAATGGAAAAAGCAATATATACGGAAAATGCCACAGTATAAACACATAATCACTTACTGGGACTCACAATGCTGTCAGCTGTTTATGTGTTTTGCTGGCAGAAAGAAGCATTACTGGGGAAGTTTGCAATCAAACTATTTGTAGTTCAGGTGAGTACTAAAATGCCTTGCCTAGTTAGTTTTGTGCTTTTTCAATTTTTGAAAAATTGAGTGACAAGGAAGACTAGAACCAGCCACAGGCAGACTAGGGAGACTAGACTGTAGCCACAGCTATACCACTGGTGACTGCAGGAAACAATCCGGTAATCTCAGGAGCACTTACCAGTGTGCTCATCACTAAGCAGTGTTGGCAGAAGCCCCTCAATGTCTTAGTTTAAAACCATGTTTTAAGCCATGAGTGTTAACTCTGGACAAAGTGACTTTACAGAGTACCTTAAAAATAATGAGAATAACTGCAAGTGCCTATTCCAACAGGTCTTTTACTTCCCTGCTAAGCAGTTATTTTAATTCCTGTTACCACTCAGGGCCAGCGATGGCAGAACATGAGGAGCTGCAGCTCTGGAATAGGCCAGATGCTGATTAAAGAACTTGCGCTGCCTTATTTCTGCAAAATGAAAGAGAACACAGATTATTTATTTGCAGTGAAAGAAAAATGGTTCAAAAAGAAAGTTTGCCACCAAAAACCTCTTAGCATCACCTACATACAATATAATATTTTTTTCTTTTAAGTCTGATACCTAAGAATACACTTTATTTTCCAGTTCTATCTGAGAATAGAGTTTGGAAAAGTCCAAACATGTATGAAGCCACAAGGGAGAGACAGGCTATACTTACAAGCAGCTATAATGCATCAGTTATATGATGATTTTTTGCTCTTACGCCCTACTCTGTGCCAATTAACCATAGATTGTTCTGTTAGCTTTATTTGGCACAAAGAAATAAGTCCAGGCAAGGTAATGTTTCAGGCAAGATAAACTATCTGGAAGCCATAAAAAGCCAATATTTGGTTTCCTTGAGGAGGTGATTCCCTTATAAAAACAAAGGAATATATGGCAATAGCAGGATGGGGATCCCATCAAGCTGTTTCTTCAATAAAAGGAAGCATTTTGATGCACTGTGAAAAATTAAAGTCTTAGTACTGAGGATCTATGTCAACTGATGCATCTGGTCAAAGCTACAGCTTGCACTGTAGTCACCATAATCCGAGGGAAAGAATACATGCTTTCATTATTCTTGTCCCCTAAGAACAACTCATGTAACTGGCTAAAGAAGTGGTTCCCAGTTAACCATGGTATACAGCTGTTTTGGGAGATGCTTCTGAGGGGAGTTTCAGAGCTGCACGTCCATTCAGTACCTCCTGGAAAGAGCAACAGCAGTTCTAGAATTTTACCTCAGACTCTGGATCAAGTGCCCACAGGTAATTAAATTAACTACTAAATCAGTAACTTTTAGTTTAGAAAGAAGACGCTAGAATAAAAGACTATATGAGAATGGTATCACTATGGTAGTGGCATCACCATGTCTTCCTTGAGGGCAAAGTGTGCTCTTGGCCTCTCTGATTTTCTTCTTATTCTCTGAAGGGAGGTTCCTAAGAAAACAGATTTACTCTATATTGTGTATGAACTCATGATGAATACCTAATGCAACAGATATTATCTTCCTTAGAATGCATAAAAGTATGGAAAATTCCAGAAATCTGTAGTACAAGTTCATTTGTAATAGAAATCATCAGATTATACAGTGCATCTGTATTTTTTGATATATCTACTTCTTAATATGTACACTAAATACTCTTGCACTGAATTGCTAATGAATCTGGAGTCTGAACGCTGCTGCTGTCACCCTGCTGTCAAGCCTTCTGAGTTTCAGCCACGTAGTCAATATTTTTAAAATTTCAGGTTGTTCACAGTAATTCTGTTAGTCTGTAATGTCTGAGTGAAGAATGTGCTTAATGCTTCAGATAAACAAAGTAAAGGTTGCTCTCTCCTTCAGTTTGTCTGGGTTAGAATGGACAACACTTCACGCTGCTTCCAACTAAGAAAATTTAAAACAATTGCTTTTTATGGAAAAATTCATCCTTCATAGCAGTTTAATAAAAATATAATTAAATTGATCAATGGACTTAGAAAAGTGAGAAAGTGGGTTTGGATGTGCCCACTTTCCTGCTATCTCATTTTCTGTGCAGTTCTGGGCCCCACAATTTAAGAAGAACGTGAAGGGCCTTGAATGCATCCAGAGGAGGCCAACACAGCTGGTGGAAGGGCTGGAAGGCATGCCGTACGGGGAGTGGCTGAGGACTCTGGGTTTGTCTAGTTTGGAGAAAAGGAGGCTGAGGGGCACCCTCATTGGTCTCTACACCTTCCCGAGGAGGGGAAAAGGAGAGGGAGCTACTGAGCTCTTCTCCCTGGGATCATGTGACAGGATGCATAGAAATGGCTCCAAGTTGCACCACAGGAGGTTCAGACTTGACATAAGGAAGAAAATAGTGAATTTTTTTTGTTGTTTTTCCATGCTGGTAAGAATATTAAGAGTTTATCTTCTGTCACTAGTAATGGTTCATTCTATGCCCAAAAATGTAAGTCTACAGTTGTTATTTGGGAAAAAAAAAAATAACAAAACCACGACAGTTATGCTCAGAGTAAACTAAGTTTGCAACAAGCATGTTGCATAATAAATTACTAACAATGAACATTTTATCCATGCTTTTAAGACTTAATTTTTCCCCTGTATTTTTTTATTTTAAACACCAAGATAACAAAAAAAAAAAAAAGAACAAAAAACCTGTAATGAAATGATGAAGGTTTGATGTAATTAATGATGAGGTATGAAGTAAACTTAATTCTGATTTCCTTTGTATGTGTATGGTTGTATTTCATCTAGTGTACAGACAAATGTTCCACTCTTACTATTTTTAATGCAAACCTTTTCTACATAGTTATTATTAATAGTGGTTGTCCATCACTATTAATAACAACCAACTGTTTGTGTTTTACAGTGACTGTGCCTGAGTGCTTTTTCTATGGCTACAAAATTCAGTTGGTGCAAAAGAAACTTTTAAAAAATCTTAATTTGAAGAGAAACATGTAAAGCTGACCCTTAAGATTACACTTCCCTAAGTTTCCCTTGGATTCTCTCTTCCTTCTTTGGCTTCTTTGATATGAATTATTTCAAATGCAATTAGATCATCATCATAAATTATTGCAGTGTTTCCTGTCACAGGCACTGTGTTCCCATGTGGCAATGAATATTCAGATTTTTTGAGGCTATACTTCAGGCAATATTTATACCTTTCAAACTGTCCACAGATCATTTACTGAGTTTTGTTTCACCTCAAAATGCTTTTTTTTTCAGCAATCTGACATTTGGTATTTGGATAAAGTGCTCCACTCACCTCACTGGCATCTTGGCATTATACTTGGAACACTATTGATATATGGGTCCTATTAAGAATCTGTTTCTGATGTGGTAAGCCACCAGCAAATTTTTTCTTTTTGAAGGAACTTGTATTAAAATAACTTTATTTGATCTGTACATACATTTATAAGCATTTTCTGTTACATACAGAATGTTATTATCCATTTAAAATCTCTCTTGCCCTACAGATCCAGTCAGAGGTTTCAAAAGCACTGCTGGCTTTGAACAGTCAGCTTCCTATTTTTGTGTCAGTCATGTTACACTAAAACTAAATATAGCAGCCCCCTAGGTAGGATCTTTAATAAAACTGAAAAAATATCACAGAATTATAGAATCATAGAATTGTTTGGGTTGGAAGGGACTTCTAAAGGTCAGTTATTCCAAGCCCCCTTCAAGAAGCAGGGACATCTCCAACTGGATCAGGTTGCTTGGAGTCCCATCTAACCTGGCCTTGAATATTTCCAGGGATGGGGCATCCGCCACCTCTCTGGGAAACCTCTTCAAATGCCTCATCATGCCCACTGTAAAAAATTTCTTCCTTATGTCCAATCTGAATCTGCTTCCTTATGTTTTAAAACCATTACCCCTTGTCCTATCACAACAGGTCCTGCTAAGAGTTTCTGCCCATCTTTCCTGTAGGCCCCCTTTAGTACTGGAGCTGGCTATATAGTTTCCCTGGAGCCTTCTGTTCTCCAGGCTGAACAGCCCCAACTCTCTCAGCCTGTCCTCATAGGAGAGGTGCTCCAGCCCTCTGATCATCTTCGTGGCCTCCTCTGGACTCACTCCAACAAGTCTATGTCCTGTCATCACAACAGTCAGCAGGTTGACTTGGATATTAGATATGTTTTAACTGTGTTGGGTAGAACTGACATTTAAGGAATATCTCTAATTAAAGTAAACTAGAGTCATAGAATGTCATTCATTCCAGACATACTAAATGGACATAGATAAACATATGGGGCCTAAGTATAGAGTAAGGGAGAAAGGGTCCCTGATCCAACCACCAAAAAACGCATAATACACAGAAGACACGGAGTTTCCCAGACACATCCAAAAAATTGTATCTTTCAGAAAACGTCTCAAGGATGCCTAGGCTGCAATATATCTTGCCTCTCAGGCTCCTGCACTACATTGCATATTCCTTGTGACATTGTGGCACTTTTGGAGCCTGCAATAGCATAATATTTCATTAAGAACTGCAGCCTATGACAAATGCTAAGAAGTTCTTGGATTTTCATCTGTCATCTTCAGAAAGGCATTTGAAGGAGCACCTATAGCTGAACTTTCAGAGAATGAAATCATTAAAGATTCATATCTCTCCAAGTTTTAATCTAGTTTGGACTGTTGACCTTTATTTATTCAATTGCTAGGATTTCTCATCTTGGAGCATGCTGAGTTACAAAAACTGCTCTTTACTCTAACTTGGAAAAAAAAATAATGCAAACTTCTTTTACCGCAACCCACTTTCCTAAAGAGTCAAAAAGTCTAAACAAATTCTTCCACTGTGGAAACCTGCTGGGGCTATATGTGCCATGCTCATCTTTTTCTATTAATTCTAGTTTAAGCGAAGCTCAAGGGCAGCTTCTATGTGGAGGATGATAGGGTCCGTCTCCACCTGAACTTCATTACACTCCACAAAGTCTTCCTAAGTCTTATTTTGGGCTGACTTTGGGGTTTTGAGCTAAAGCATGGGCAGCACACATGCCAGCACCAAGCCTGGTGTCACCACACATCAAAACAGAAAACAGTCTCCACTTGCAGGCCTGCAGGATTATACCAAAACTAAAAATTGCTAGAGTTGGCACTTAGGCTGGAGGTTGCTCAAGGCATCCAAAACACCTCACAGAAATCTTGATAGTGTGACTGCACCATTTAAATTCAGAGGACTTTGTTAACACAGAGTGAGTCCAGCAAACTCTCTGATTTACATATGCTGTTATTAAGACAGAATCAGAACTGGAATGTTAACTGGACAACCATATTAATTACAGTGAAAAGTGCTGTCTACAGGCTTGTAAGACCACGATGCGTACTGTTCATGCAGTGTCATTGAGCTGGTTCAGTGAACTTTGCAGCTGCTATTTAAGAAAGAAGTTTTATAGTAACAGTGATATTGTCAATCATCTCAATTGTTTCATCAATATATGCAGAGGTAGTGGCTCCCCAGTGTATAGTCATTCAAACCCAAATCATGTGCCATCTTTTAGAACTAACTCACTTGTAGGTTTAGCTTTATAAAAGTATGTAGACAAGAGAAAACATAGCCAAGAATATACCATTCAGGTAATTCTTATATCTTTTTGTTCCCATCAAAAGATATTGCAATGAGATATTCTAATTTACAGAAGCAATTTGTTTTTTGAAAGAACTAATCACACCAAGGTAGTAAATTTTTTACAGGTAGAAATTTAGATGACATCAAATTCAAACTCCTTAATCCACAGTATCTTGGTAGAGAAAACTTATTTTAGTGTGATAGGATGCTGTGGTCAGAAACTATGTCAGTATTTCTCACCTAAGACTCTCTTTTTCTCCACCACAACTCTATACATCTGATTCTGTTGATGCTTGAATGAATGTAAATAAAAAATGGTTTAACTGAAGCTTATGAAGGTTGTTAGTGAGAAACTAACATGGGGAATCAGGTCCTTCATCTAGGAGTCTATCTACTGCTGTTTCATCACCAAATTCCTTTTTACCTTCACCTTGACTCTTAATAAATGCTTTAATCTTTTCCTCCTTGACTGTTAGAGTCTTTTCTTGTAAAACCTCCTAAAATCCTACTTTCTAAATGTCAAGAGGTTCCAGTAGATATCTCATTCCAGGAAATAAGACCATCCACTGTCATCTTGGCTTCCTACTCATCTTTAAGGTCAATTTAAAAAAGACCTTGCTGTTTTTTAAAACTATGACCCCATGGTCTTTTGCCTATATACACAACTAAAATAATCATGTGGTTCACTCCTTTCATTTTAACAGTAGGCTTTTATACTCTTCATCCGCTAAGTGTCTGCATCCTTTTTCTTCACCTCATCAGAAAGTGGTCAGTGCTACTTTGCATCAAAAGTCTAAAAGACAAAGGTCGTGCTCCAGAAAACACGTGGCTTGTATGACCGGATCAGAATTAAACCTCAGAATCAAAAGTGCAACACCAAAATTGTATCTTTTGGGAGCCTAGTGTGTCTGATGTACCCCCTGAGAACACTACCCCTTTGTTCGACAGACATGTCTTTGTATTTATCTTTGTAAACTCATGGCATATCATTTTAAATGTCTCTGGGCTAAACGAAAAATCTAAACAAGAAAAACAAGTATGCATAAAGCTTGTTGCCTTGTGCTAACCCAGAGAGCCACAGAATTTCTAGCTCCCTACAGCAACTCCTCTGTAATCACTTTTCTGAACAAGCTTCTCTGATTTGCAGCCTCCTTGAACTCATGCTAAGGCCAACTGTCTAATAGTCTAATCAAGCCTCGTTAACAAGTCAGCTGCTTTGTTCAAGGCTTTTCGCAGCAAAGAAAGACTTTCTTGGATTCTATGACTTTTTCATTATTCAGCTGGAACTGCTGCTTTGTTTGGAAAGGAAGTGTAATAGCCATGGGGTGACTTTTCTTCAGAGGAGACAGTCACTCACAGATTCTATCTTGACAGCTGTGAACTTTTTATGTCATAGCCCCTGTCTGCTTGTTTCAATGCTTGCATCATTAAATGACGCACCAAATGCATGCCTCCACATAAAGACTAAGCTGTAGTCATGGGAACTTAATCAGATAACGATTCCTGTTTCTAACCTTCAACACTGTACAAATAAGTCTTTCCATTTTGAAACACATCTGCTTGCATTGTCTATATCACCACATTTCATGTCAGATATGTCATCTATATTCATCGCAAATATGCCTATGATAGTAATTTGAGGCACACAGTGATTTTTATCAGGCCTATATACCCATATTAGCAAACTGCATATTTCCCTTGTATCAGTATTTATTTCTACCACTAGCCTTTACTGACTTTTATCTCTGTTTAAACTGTTTTCTTTTTTTTTTTTTTTAAATGTGAGTAACAAGAATGATTCCAGAGAAAATTTCTTGAATTTTTAATGGAATTTTTAGAACATAAGAATTACAGATTTTAAAAATCAACCTCACTTGTCCATTATTCCCCATGGAAATGCTTTCAAACTAAATTTTTCTTTTAAAACTCAAGGGAAAGTGTTTTCCTGTTCGTGGTAGTCTACATATAGAATCACGGCACTGTATATTTCTGATATGCATTCAAGTCCACATGCTTAGACATATCTGCTTTGATGTGTTTCATAGTCACTGCAGCTAAACTTGAAGTAAAATTGAATAAATGAACTTAATGACACAAAAAGCACTTGTTCTGGCTGAACACCTCTTTCAACGACCATTCTGTATGACTTTAAATTGAACCGTGTTATCGGCTCTTCCACACTCATGAAGTTCTGTAAAACCTTAGTTACAAAGGAAGAGTAGTGGTCTTTCAGTAGTGTAAGGCATGCTACCTTTCTCCATATATTATAGAAACTGCCTGCTAATCTGAAATTCCTGGAGCTGTGTGGCTGTAACTGTCACAGACATAGTTTTGTGCCATTAAAGACCCTTTTGCCAATTAGAGGCAAAGACTAAACACGTCTTTTAGATCTGTAAAAAACAGCCAAGAAAGGCTGTTCTGCAGGCTTGGAAACTGCCGGCTTCCTCTGCCTAGATACATTGACAGAACAAATTGGCCAGCATTGTCAGGATTATTTGGACACAAAAAATGATGAAGTAAGTTACCTGGAGGGAGATCATGGATATAACATGCAATGCAGACTATCTTTTTGGAATCAGCTAAGTGTTAGTAATTGACATAATACAAAATATTACTCAAATGTCTTGACCAGAGTTATAATTTACTTTCATATGTTGGTAGTATTCATGTAGAGGCAGTAGGTAAGATTTTCCAATAGAGACCAGATTCTGTTGAAAAATGCTTCACGTGTTCAAGAACATAGGTCAAGTATCTGATCCAAGTTGTGGTTTTATGGGCTCATCTTCCAGCCCCTTAGGTTCCCACGGTGTGATAATTATAACACTATTCATGTGCATGACAGAAAACCAAGTCTGATTTTTCACTAATTGCTCTTACTTTTACAACTGATTTGAAGCACTGTCTAAGTCATGGTGACTTTTTTAGGAAACAGTACTTAAACATTTTTGCAGAGTGAAAGTTAAATCTGCTATCTGGCAGATGTGCCAGTCTGTCAAACCAAACAGGGTCACTGTAACTACAGACTGGTACTCCATGCAAACTACAATGTCCAGAAACTTCAGAAAAAGGTTTCAGAAGGACCACAACAGTATATTTCTGCCATTACAAGGAACTCACTAGCAATGCTTTCTTATGGGCCGAGCAGAGATACTGTTCCAGGTGGAGCATCTTCATACAAAAGGAAAGTGGTAACATGCTGGTTAAAAAATGTCAGGCCTAACTAGTCTAGCTGGGTAAAGTGGATGCAGGTGAGTTAGTCTGTGCTATGGCGATTCACTGGTGCCACTTTATTCAGATTTTTTACCTAACAGAAGACAAGGCTTTTCAGTCTTTGCAGACCAGCCTCCTGTGTTGGAGGAGGAAGGACCCGGGACACCACTTACAGAGACCAGTGTTTAGGGCAAGGACTATTTTGACCATAGGCCTTCTTAGCAAATGTTTGAATTTAGATTTGAATCTAATTTCCTACTTTTCAGAGTTTTTGATACAAATGTAGTCATCATTTAGTAAAAGTATAAAGTACTATTTATCCTAAACCCACAATACATTTGTGACAGGAAATATATGCAAAAATCTGTACTCATAATACTACACAGAAAATGGATATGCTATAACATTCCATTCAGAAATTGCAGGGCAAGCACAAATGAAATATAAAATGTCTTAATTTGAATATAATCTAATTTATTGTTAATTGCTCTGACTTACTTCTCAGAATGGCAATAAAACTAGCATCCAAGTTCAAAGATAATTTTTTTTTTACTTTGCTGTATTCTTTACTAACTCTTCAAGGTACTCTCCCAGCTTTACTGGTACATCATGTTCACTAATTTATCTCTTGAGTGTAAAACTTGAGAAAATGAGCTCTACTGAAGAGATAGAGGAAGAAGGGAGGAACATCTCTCCCTCCTCCTTACAAGCATGAAATGAGAATCATTCAGAAGACTCTTTCCAAGACAGAGCATCACCTCCACCATTCCCCAGCACAATATACAGAAAAGCTCTGATTAGCAGCACAAACAAAATACATGGGCAGGTAGCTGGACAACATGTGCACAATGGCAGTCCTCTTTGTCCTGCCCAGGAGGTCAAATTCCTGCAGAAGCAGGACCACAGAACATTGAGTTAGATGTCGGAGTCCAGGCAGAATTCACTGGGGTAAGAAACTTAGCCACTCACACACAGAAAGATATTAAGAAAAGGGCTGTCTGCTGAATTTCCAGTTACTCTCTGGTACATACACCATTCATCCTTCATTTTAAGTCAGGCTGCAGTAAACATTTAAAGGAATGCATTGACCTATTTGATGGAAGAGGGTTTGTAAAATTATACAGTTAAGTACCTAACCATTTCAAAATCTGACCCTGTGTCTCTTAAGGGATCAAAGCATGGTAGCTTCCCCTAGCTCTTCAGAAGTTACTGGAACCAGTGTGGATTCTGATATAGCAGACAGTCCTGCCTTGCCCCATGATTGTAAACTAAACTCATGTTCCACCTCGACCTTACATCAACCAGTTGATTTGCTGCATAAAGCACAGTGAGGTGGATCACGCTCATCCACGGGCTGCTCTGCCACAAGTTGCCCCTCCTGCTCATTGCCATCTCTTCGCTCACCTATTCACCCTGCAGGGCACAAAGCCTGATTCTCCTACTCTTTCTGATACAATCTGAAAACCAAAATAACATTAAAACGTGTGCTCCCAGGTCTTGTATCAGTACAGAAAATCGACAGTAAGGAGCACAGAGATCTGCAGGGAACCTTGTTTAGGTAGCATCAGATACCAGTTAGCTACTTTGTTTTGCATGAAATAGAATACCTCAGTGCTTTGGACCTAGATTTAGTCTTAGTTATAAAGGGGGAAATTAGTACATAGAACTGAAAGTAAAGAAGAAAAAGTATGAATCATTGCCTAGAGTTTATTTGTCTCTCTCAGTTGTTGACTGAAGAATATATAATTTGCTGCAGAAAAGTGAGCTTTCCTGCAGACAGTTGTCTGTTGGTGCAAGACGTTGATGCACAAGGAGTCATTGTATATGGCAGAAAGAAATAGGAAAAATGAGGAATATTTAGCAGAAAAAAGCCTTTTGTTTACGTAATTTCAAGATTAGCACCCTTTACCAGTCATCCTCAAGACATTTCCTTCAGGATTCATTTCTTGTTTCAGTCCCTGAAAACATGATTTCCTTTAAAATAAATTAATTTGTACTGCTAGATTATATGAAAGAATTATTGAAATAAACACTTCTCTTGTTTTCTTCCTTCTTTTTTCCTTCTCGTCTTAACTTTTTCATCTTTTTGTTCCCCTTAGGAAAAGAGATAGTACATAGTTAATGAAAGTACCATAAGCCCTTTTTAGTTAGCCTGAATGATTTTCTTCTCAAGTATAAATTTGTATTCTCTGTGATTCTCTGTGATATTTTATTCTCTGCATATCTGCAGGCTGTACTGTTAAAGGTCAGTTTAAGATTTACTCAGTTATTTCTGTTCAATTTAAAGTAGCCACTTCTGGTGAAGACTGAGAACTGCATAATGGCTACGGTCATGCAGTAATCAGAAAAAAAAATGCTGTAGAATATCTTTGGCAGCAACAGCCAACTTTAGCCATTCCAGCACTGTGTGTACCTCTGTGTCTGTACGTGTGGATTTGCAGATGCCTTGTTCCCGTGATAGCCACACAAATGTGTGTTAGGCATAATCTTCTACTGAATTACTATTGTATCCCAGATAACTAAGAACTTTACTTAAAGCTTATGCACTGTGGCCACATAAAATGCTGGGACATCACAAAATTAATTTATATATGCTCCTGTTTAAAAAAGTTCAAAGCCCTCACCATATACTTCTTATTCTTTGTTAACCTCTCACTGGAGACAGTACTTTCTCTTTGGATACCTTTTGATGTAATGCTGACCCTGAAAAGAACATATGTTTTCTAAAACACATCAATTCTGATGCTATTTTATTTGAACTAGCTAGTGAGGCAAAATTCCTACCTGAAAAGTGAGATGATATCTGAAATGCAGATGCCAGGAGTTCTTTCCCATGTCCAACTTCTGGGCACATGCCTTGGCTACTTTTCAGCTTTAAGCAAGGAAACTTTTGGGCTTAAGCTCCACACTTCAATGTGGTTTCCAAGACCAGGAGAAAGCTTCAGGGATCTTTACTCAGCAATGTTGTCAGGAAGATGACTGTCCACAGCCCTACAGCACAGGGATGAAAGGAACTGTTGGCTGCTCCAAGTATACTTCTTATGTCTAAATTTGCCCTATTATTATTATTACAATTGTAGGCCATTCTAGCCCATATGAGTATTTGAAGCACTGAACTACTGCTCTTGATTGGTACAACTCTATGCATGGAGCATTTTCTTTCTCTCTTTTTTCCCCTTTTAGGATTATCTCCGTGATGGCCATATGCAGAATTACAGATGGTTCTGAACATGTTTCCTGCCAGCTATATTCATGGTGTGCTTGGTCTTCCAAAATGAAAGGTCTGAAGAAGTTCAAGAGCTTAAAGAAGGTCAGAAACTAAACAGATGAGATGTTAATAAGTTGAAATAACAGGTAACGTAGAAACCAATGTTATTAAAGCCCTGATAAAGGGTGTGCTTGTTTTTTTTTTTTTGTGGGGTTTTTGTTTTGTTTTGTTTTTGAAGGTGCAAGCAGGGACTGCGAGAATGAAGAACTGCCCATTGTACTCGAAGAGCAGGTTCAGGATCATCTGAGGAACCTGAAGGTGCACAAGTCCATGGGTCCTGATGAGATCCATCCGCGGGTCCTGAGGGAACTGGCGGATGAAGTTGCCAAGCCACTGGCTATCGTATTTGAGAAGTCGTGGCGGTCTGGTGAGGTCCCCGATGACTGGAAGAGAGGGAACATAACCCCCATTTTTAAAAAGGGGAATAAGGAAGACCCAGGTAACTACAGGCCGGTCAGCCTCACCTCTGTGCCTGGCAAGGTCATGGAGCAGATTCTCCTGGAAACCATGCTAAGGCACATGGAGAGCAAGGAGGTGGTTGGTAACAGCCAACATGGCTTCACCAAGGGCAGATCGTGCCTGACCAATTTGGTGGCCTCCTATGACGGGGTGACGGCATCGGTGGACAAGGGACGAGCAACTGACATCATCTACCTGGACTCGTGCAAAGCTTTTGACACTGTCCCGCAGGACATCCTTCTTTCTAAACTAGAGAGACATGGGTTTGATGGACGGACCACTCGGTGGATAAGGAGTTGGCTGGATGGCCGCACTCAGAGAGTGATGGTCAACGGTTCAATGTCCATGTGGAGACCGGTCACGAGTGGCGTCTCTCAGGGGTCCGTGCTGGGCCCGGCCCTGTTCAACATCTTTGTCGGCGACATGGACAGTAGGATAGAGTGCACCCTCAGCAAGTTCACCGACGACACCAAGTTGTGTGGTGCCGTCGACATGCTGGAAGGGAGGGATGCCATCCAGAGGGACCTTGACAGGCTGGAGAGGTGGGCCCGTGCCAACCTCATGAACTTCAGCCAGGCCAAGCGCAAGGTCCTGCACCTGGGTCATGGCAATCCCAGCCACAAATACAGGCTGGGCAGGGAATGGATTGAGAGCAGCCCTGAGGAGAAGGACTTGGGAGTGCTGGTGGATGAGAAGCTTAACATGAGCAGGCAATGCACCCTTGCAGCCCAGAAGGCCAACCGTATCCTGGGCTGCATCAAGAGAAGCGTGGCCAGCAGGTTGAGTGAGGTGATTCTCCCCCTCTACTCTGCCCTGGTGAGACCCCACTTGGAGTACTGTGTCCAGTTCTGGAGCCCCCAACACAAGAAGGACATGGACCAGTTGGAGAAGGTCCAGAGGAGGGCCACAAAGATGATAAAAGGGTTGGAGCACCTCTCTTATGAGGACAGGCAGAGAGAGTTGGGGCTGTTCAGCCTGCAGAAGAGGAGGCTCCGGGAGACCTGATAGCGGTCTTCCAGAACCTCAAGGGGGCCTACAAGAAAGATGGGGAAAGGCTGTTTAGTAGGGCCTGTTGCGATAGGACGAGAGGTAATGGTTTTAACATAGAGGGGGGTAGATTTAGATTGGAAATTAGGAAAAAATTTTTTTACGATGCGAGTTATAGAACACTGGAACAGGTTGCCCAGAAAGGTGGTGGAGGCCCCATCCCTGGAAACGTTCAAGGCCAGGCTGGATGAGGCTCTGAGCAACCTGATCTAGTTGGGGATGTCCCTGCTCCTTGCAGGGGGGTTGGACTAGATGACCTTTGAAGGTCCCTTCCAACCCTAACCATTCTATGATTCTATGATTCTATGAAAATATAAGGAAACAGATATAGGAAATTTTTCTTTTGGAACTGCAGACACAGGTAAAGTGGAAGTAAGTATTTGGCCAAAGCTCCATTCTCAGACAAAGGTATTTAATTTAGATCCTATCCAATGACTCTGTCTTCTGCACCTCTTGTGCAAGTGGAGGGCAAGGGAGAAGGCAGCATTACCGCCTTATGAACTATTTTTAATTCAGCTTGGTTCTTAAGGCTTTCAGAAAAGTGCTAAAAGGGTTACCAAAAATCCATATTTCTCACAAAACTCTTAAAAATTATAGAAGCTTTACATAGGAATCACATGCTCCAAAAGAGATGTCCTCCTGCACAGATGCTGCAGTGCCAATGGGTGAAATACTTTGAGAGTTCTGTGTGATTTGTTAGCCCAAATTTCAAGTACAGAAGTGATTTAGGAGTTTAAAAATCATTTGCTTTCCTTCAATGAGATTTAGGCTTTTAAGTGCCAAAGTTGCCCAAAAATATTGAGTTCATAGGTATTTTACAGATTCTCTTTCACTGCACAGATTTCTACATTTGGAAGCAGTCTCTAAAACTGAAGTTTTGAAAATTACTTTTCTTCTTCAGGGATTCTTGTCAGTATCTACAGACTATTCAGACTGATATTTAGTTTTCTATTTAAATACATTGGACTATTGATTTCCTCTCTTTCATTTTCCTCCTCACTCATTTTCTTTAGACAAAAAAAAATAGGAAAAATACTTGCAAAAGGAGAGGATATACTCCTCACATATGAGGACAATTACGTCTGAGGAACAGTACAGACTGCTGAAATTGAAATTTAAATTCATGATAAAAGCCTGCTTTAACTGTCTAGGAAGCATGAATACAGGCAAATGGAGGTTGGAGACAACCTACAATGAAAGTATCAGAAAAGGAAATAATTTTGCTCTTCTATTGATTTAGAGAGTCACTCTGGTGCAAAACAATTTTTCTATTTGCTTTTTGCAGAATCATTTGGCAATAACTGTAATGGGTGATTTTAAACAGAATATTTAGCAAAATATTGGAATAGAAAGAAATGGCAAAAGTGATATCATTCATTCATCACAGAAGGCTGAAGTTCAATAGATTTTTCCTTATTAAACTACGGACTCAGTCAATGAATAAGGAAGTAAATATTGTTGGACTACCTCAGCTGTTGTCGTGGTTTTGTTAGTGAGGGGGGGCCTAAGGTGGTAGCTTCTGTAGGAAACTGCTAGAAGTTGCTCCCCTTTGTTCAGTGGACTCGGCCGGGCCTAGGGCGGACCTGCTGCTGGCCAAGGCCGAGCCGATTGGTAGCAGAATGTCTCGTGATAACGCCTCTGCGATAACGTATTTAAGAAGGGGAAAACAGAAAAAAAAAGAGATGAGAGAAGATGTGAAGAAGCTGAGCGGGGCCAGAGGCGCAGAGGGGGAGGTGCGAGCCTCATGGGCCTTGCAGGCCTCACCCTCTGGCCTCTTGCCAGGCAGCCAACTGGGCCCGACTCGGTCTAGCCCGGCTGCAAGAAGTGGAAAGGAGATGAGAAGTGAATAAGATGTAAAAAAAAAGATCCTGAGAGACATCTACCAGCCTGTTGTGAGGAACGGCTGCAGACACCAAGGTCAGTTCAGAAGGAGGGGGAGGAGTAATGCGGCTCCTGGCCAAGATTCCCCTGCAGCCTGTGGTGACGACCATGGTGGAGCAGGTTGTCCCCCTGCAGCCCATGGAGGTCCACGGAGGAGCAGAGATCCACTTGGAGCCCATGAAGGACCCCGTACCGGGGGAGGTGGATGCCTGAAGGAGGCTGTGTCCTGTGGAGGGCCCGCTGGGACAGCTGTTCTAGAGGGACTGCACCTGTGGAAGAGATGACCCACGCCGGAGCAGTTCCACGAAGGACTGTGGCCTGTGGGAGGGACCCCACGATGGAGCAGGGGAGGAATGCGAGGAGTTCTTCCCCTGACCATGAAGCAGCGGCGTAAAACAACGTATGATGAACTGACTGCAACCCCCTTTCCCTCTTCCTCCCTGTGCCGCTTGCGGGGGGAAGGTAGTAGAGATAATGTTAAGCTTGGGAAGAGGGAGGGGTGGGAGGAGGTTATCTTGTTCTCTGTCTCATTATCCTGCTGTTTGTAGTAATAAATGAATAGTTTTTCCCAGGTCGAGTCTGTTTTGCCCATGACAGTAACTTTAAGGATTTCTCCCTGTCCTTATCTCAAACCTCGAGCAGTTTTTCTTATATTTTCTCTCCCTGTTCTCTCGGAAGGTGGGGGGAGTGAGAGAGAGACTGCGTAGTCTGGTCCTGATTGGGACTGAACTACGACAGCTGTATTAGGAATATGCCACCTGCAAAACAGTTTCTACCTGCTATTAACTGTTGGTAAGGAGAAAAACTGCCTGCAGTTAATTAATAATTACTTCAGTTAGAAAAATGCTTCAGTCCTCTAGCTGTCATGCTGTTTTTGGGAGCCAGAAATTGTGGTTATTGTAAAAACTTCCATTCTGTAAATATTAATCACCTGTGATAGATTCATCTCCATTGCCGATGACAGATTTTCACACTGAAAAATCCATTCCTTGTCATGGATTTTCATGGCAGTGGCCTTGCACTGAGGCAGTCTTGTGACATGATCTTATAGCTTATAGTTTGCTTCAGCTGACACTTGCCATTTTCATCTTGCCCAGACTGCTGTTTCAACAGAGTTTGTTGCTATGCCTGGAGTTGGTAACTCCCAGGCAAAGCATATCCAGGCCTTATGTACTTGCATGAGACAGAAGATGGGCAATACAAGCCAGTTTCTCCTGCTTGTATGTTAGGTCACCTTTATACTACCACTATCCTGCAGCAGCCATACAAATTGCCACGAGGATGACTGTGGCATGTATAACCACATGAAATCTTCAACACTGCACACGAGATGCATCCTGCAATCCAAACACTGGCATGTATTCTTACCTCGTTCGACATTTTCAAACTTAGTTTAATTACCCTGCAAATTGCATTGTACTGAGTGGGCAGATACGTGCTAGATCAGATTTAAATTGCTAGCTGTGGCTTGGTTCTGCTACCTTCGTCTTTTACTTCATACACAAGGGCAAGACTCCAGTTTTGGAATGGGAGGAGGTGAGAGATGGCCTTCATGCACTTATGTAATGATGTAAATTTTTGTGTGCAGAGATAGAAAAAGGTCTGTGTTTGGCACATTTCTGGCAATCATGCCCAAAAGCTGCTCCTTAAGCTTTCCAGATATTTACAGGGCTGAAAAGAAACCCTTTATCGAACCAGTAAAGCAACTGCAATGCAACCTTCTACATTTACATTTTAAACAATTAAAACAATCAGACACCAATACTAAAAAAAACTTCAGGCATAACTCATAGTGATTTATCAACACCTTACACTTGTGAGAAATGACTAGTTAGCAAACTAACTGTCCCTGTCCAAAAATAGCAAACCGAGAATAAGCCAGATTTTAAAAACACTGCCTGTAACCTCCTCTTGGGTACAGAATTTCAACTATCTTAAAAAATCTTATCATAGATATAGCTTTTCAGCAGGTCCAGAAGAACAAAATAAGGTTAGATCACTGGTTTCTTATAGAAGGAAGTAGATAGAAATCATATCAACCTGTGGAAAATATGTAACAAAAATACTTGTCTTTATGCATTTTTTTTTTAAAAAAAATAATTTTTGTTGTCATACTATTTTTAGTTTTTAAATTTCAGCATCTTGTGACTGCTGCTTTGTTCACATGAGTCTTCCACAGCGAGTTTCTTGCCAGTGAAAACTGTCCGACAGCTGCAGGAGGTAGGGTCATCTTCCTCATTTGTAGAGAAAGCCCATGAAAACGGTCATGGTGCCCTGCTACAGCATTTGTGGGATGTACTTCTTGGGACTAAGAAGTAACTAAGGAATCTCAATGGTATCAAGCGCCTGTTTCAACCATAGAAAGTATACTGCCAGTTTTTACTGATTAAAAGTGGTTTACATTCCTGCTGGCCCTTCATCAGGACAGAAGAATAAAGAATGCTTGATGGGCCACTTCTTAGGCAGAAAGAAATTTACTTTTCACCACGTGAGGAAGTAGAAAGCTTAGAGCAGCTCTGTGCCCACGGATCAGAAACCTGGATGATGACTAGGCTACAGCTGGGTAGGCTGGCGATGAAAGCTGGAGAAATACCAGAACAAGGATTTTAGAAGTACTTCAAAAAGACCAGATTAAAAAGAAAAGGATAAATATAAGTTGTCCTCTGCAGCCTACTCTGACTCCAGGTATTCACAGAGCCACAAACCCCTTCCTTCTCGTGTAACCGCTGTCCTGCTGTAGAGTGCAGACCATCACCGAAGCCTCATCCCTCTGCCAAGTGTGTAAGCAAATGGGCAATTACAATGATGGGGTATTCAGGTAAAGAGAAGAAGTTTCAGTAGTTTTAAAGTAAAATCGAACATTTATTCCAGGAAACAGAGAAGAATAAACAAGAGGAAAACAGTAAACATAACACAAGCAGAAAAGTGAAAGCTCAGAACTGGATCTCGAATGCATTTCACATTGGTGGCTGGATGGGACAACAAGCAGGAACCAGTCAAGGTACAAAGGTCCTGGGGAAATTTTTTAAAGTTTTCAATGAGACAAAAAACATGTTAAAAATACTAAAATACCAGCTTAAGTCAAACTAAAAACCATTTTGTTTCAGTTCTGAATTATTTAATCTCCTTCTGATCTTATTGTTCTGATGAAGACGGTTTTTAAATGGAGAGGGGGGTTTTGAAATACTAAGTTGAAAGGGTTTATTTCTCAAAACAAAATGTTTCAACATTTCTTTAATGAAGCATTTCATTTTGAAAATGTCAAAACATTTTACTTGCACGTTTTCAGAAGAAAATGTTTTGACATTTTGAAATCTCTCCCTTTCTGACAAAAATATTTGCAGAGTTTAATGCTAATTTAGATTTTTAACACCTGACTTCCCTCACACACACACACACCCCCAGAACCCATACTCAAGTCCCAGATCTTTCTGAGCAACAAATAAATTAGTCACACAGCAGTGATCAAAAAGCAGCTTCTGACATGTGGGAGTGGGGACTCCTTGTTCCCCTTGTAACACAGTTGGATTCATGGTAGTTCAGCAGGGCTGCAGGAAAGCGTGCTGGGGCTGCCAACGGCGTGACTGAGATGGAAATGGTGACGCTTGGCAGCTCTGTTGGTGAGCATAAGGAAAAACTCTTACCCCACAATGGTGCATGGCTCAGGGTGCTTCTCCTTAACCACCAAACCTGTGGGAAAAGTAAAAAAAAAAAAAAATGAAAGTACAAAAAACTTTTGAATTGGTATTCAAAACAATCTTCTTCTGAGTATTTCATTTCTATGACAGAAGACCTCCAAGAACCTTTCTTGAACCTACTGATGCTTAAAATGTTTGTGCTATTTCCCCCTGCAACTCTTTTTGCTTTTGTATTTTTATAACCATGTTCTGAGCTTTGGGCACTTTGAAATTTCTGCTATGGTTTAATCATCTACATTTATTGTCTGTCTCCTTCTGACACTGTGGTTGTTTCATTGTGCCTTACATCTTTTTGTCTCTTCAAATAAGACTCTTATGTTTGCCTTTTGAACTACCTTTTTTATTTGTCTACAGAAGTGGAAGGCTGATGATTTAAAATTTCAGTTTTTAAAGGACTAATCACATAGCGTATCCAATGGAAAAGCTAGGCTGATCCTCCACTTGCTCACCGTTAGTCTTACAGGAAAGCTCTCAACAGCTCATGTAGTGTTGACTCCATGTTTCTTCCTTCTGATGTATTTGAGTTGCTATCATATAATAATGATACTATTTATTATCATTATTTATAATAATTGCTGTGATAATAATAATGATATTATTATTAGAAACCAATTAGAAAAATAACAAACAAAACCTGTGAAGGTTTACCATGTAGTTAATTGTATTTTTACAATGAACTATTAAGAGGGGCAGGGATTGCTGTGTAAGCCTCTCCATGCCCCCTTTTACTTACGGCAATAAAAGGTAACAACAGATACTCTAAGAAAGGGGCAGTTACGGCTCGTAACTCCAGAATAAGACTCAGGCAATAAACCTCTACATTTACAGAAAAGACCAGCATGCAGAAAACTGGAAGGACACAGTTATCGTCCAGCTGCTCATGTAACACATTCAACATACTGTGTTCGTTAGATGCCACTTGGAGGCATTGCAAATATTGCATAGGGAATAAATTGATTACAATTAGGTGTGGCAATGCTAAACTTGACTTTGTGAATCTAGGTCTATGTTCTCTGCTGCACAGCAGCCTACTCAGTTAACACAGAGTTAATTTGTAATTATTACTTCCACAATTTGTAAATTATATGGTGTGCTATAATATATGATAATAGCACAAGTGAGAGAATTGATGTCTTAACAAAAAATGCCGTAACATTGCTATTATACTACAGCAAAACAAATTTTTGCAAAGAAACTCAACTTATATTTCTCTCTAGTAAGCTAATCATAATGCTTTAATGCCCTGAGATAAACTGCAATTAAATGAACAACAAATAAAACCGAAATGACCACACAGAGATGTTAGAGTGCTCAGGACAAAAAGATGCGAAAAGAAGACAGGGGAGAGAAAGAAATAATTCCCTGAGAGATAAAACACTGTGCCATGTCTAAGCACAACAGGACTGAAACTGCTTTCCACTTTTGTTTTTACTTTTTTTTTTAATTTCTTAATAATTTTATTATACAGCCTAATGACAATTAGTGTTTACTAGAAAGTGAAACTACTATCAGTTTTCTTATACTAAATGCAAGAGCATATTTAAAAGTGTAGTTTGATGTCTACAAATTAGGCAGTTCTCATCGCTTTCTATTTTCCTCAGCCTGAGCTTCCTGTGATCTGTGAATCAGCTTTAAATGATTTAGAATTTCATAACAATTTTACCCCTTATAACTCATTAATTACTTAGCATGCTGTTAGTAGTCTATTCTGTAAACAGAAGAAAGAAAATAGGCTACAAGAGTGGAATATAAACAGAATTAAATACACTGGAAGCAATTTAGAATGTGGAGGCATTACGGTGCTTTGATGTGACCCTGATTAGTGATTAGTGTACTCAGTGCTGCTATTCGCTCAGCATGAAAAGAGCACAGAAGGTGGCAGTGCATTGGCCTCAGTTGTTTTCTTCAGCCCTCAGAGTATATAAAGATCATAAAGAATATTTTGCATGTGGTGTAACCAAACCGTATCACTTTGTGGATGTGAAGTACTTTATGAGCTCTTTTGAATAGGTTTTTCACCCATTTTAAGACGTTTCTGACTCGAGTGAGAAAATTTATGAGAGTTGCAAATTCACTTGTGTTAGACCGTTTCTAGCTCTGTCAGAAAAGCAGTCTAAGAAGTATCATTTTTCTGTTGGCTCCTTTCTTGAACAGCAAATTGTTCTGCTGTAGGAACTTCACTGTACTGATCGCGCGCAGCAGTAGAATAACTATGGCATTTTCCATGTCTCTGTGCCGTTACAGACCAGAAGGAAAAGGAAACTCCCTGATTCCTGCAAATATGATGCTGTGAAATGATCCTTATACTAGCGCACAGAGATGTAAACAGACGCACAGCAAACAAGTGGTGAAAACAAGAGCTGATGTATGAGTCTGAGCTCCTGGCTGCCTGCACAGAGCACTACCAGCACAAGGAAGAGAAAAAAGGAAAATGACCATGAGAAACTATTTTTTTTTCATGTTATATTTAAGTCACTTACAAGAGAAATTGTCTTAAAAAGTACAAAATATGAACAAAATAAAGAAATATTAATAAGTAAACCAGCTTCTCTCCCAATGTAATTATAAATTGTCCTTTTGGTCTTTTGTAAAGTAGCCCCTACAATTTTATTTTTTTCACCATATTGGAAAGAGTAACATGTCCTGTGGTTCTCCTGTGTTTTTGCTTTTCAGAGTTCTCTGTAGATTTCTCAGCCACCTTGTGACAAACTTAATTCCGAAAAACAAACTATTCTTAATTTAAGTATGTGTTGCTTGTTACAAATATGAGTAATCAGGTTTATTGTTACATCAGGTATCTCGGATTTCAAATATATTTCACAGGGTTGTAATCTCATTGAGATTTTAGATTTGGTTAGCAACTTTCTGTAAGAGCAGTGGCACTTGAGACTTTGTCCAGAAGATGGCATTTAACACTGTATAGAGAACAAGCACTTGTCTTATCTTTTCCAAATCTCTTGCATCTCATATTGAATTCCTAACAGGACTTAACTGGTGAATGGGACCTTTCTTTGCAAGATAATTTCATTCTCTTGAAAATTATTCCAAATAGAGGGTTATGATGTGTATTATTTCTTACAGATTTCTTAATATACGTCAGATCTGTTGCACATAATTCCAAGCTTAGTGACTGCTTTCCCAGGCACTGGTCTTGTGAAGCTGCCAGATCTGAGGTGTTACATAGCTTATTTCTTTATTTGCAGCCCACATCTTCAGAGGAAGGTAAGACCTGCCTACTATGGCAATGACATAAAGGAACTTTTTGTACTATAAATGATTGTTTGCTACCTAGCATATGCAGTCTCCTAAAGAAATTGCATACTATATCCTTATCTGCACGAGAAGGAGAAAAAGCACAAAGTCAGAGACCGATAGAAGATGGGTTGCTTGAACTGCTTTTTCTGGAACAAATACAGTTTCTAACGGAGAAATCCGTTGTTCTCATTTAAAATGCTGAATCATGTCCTCCCTTCTTCCCCCACCCCTCATATTGAACTCTGCATAATTATTATCTATATTGCACCAATTGAACTCTAATGTAAGCATCTTCAGAGTGAAGAAGACAATCTTTAGATGAAAGAACAAACAGCAAAAAAAAATGAACTACGATATTAACTTCCTCCCTCTTTTCATTCTGTTGTTATGGTAACAAGAGATCCAAAAGTGTTATACACAAGACATGGTACCAGAATAGTACAGTATTTGTATCTAATGTCAGGAAAAATGTTTTAGAAGTGCCATACAAAGCATAAGATGTGTTTGTTCCATGTGTCTGTTCCTTAGCCAGAGAGTAACGAGTGAGACTGTAACACCCCCTCCATACCTTTTTAAGATGACAACTGTTCCTTTTAAAAAAAGTAACAAAACCCTAGAAAAACCCTATTCTACTGGGTTATTCATAAAGACCACATCCCAACAGAATGTCAAAAAACCTCAGATCATTTATTTTAATGTATGAATGTAGACTTTTGATCCTAGTTCACAACTCTTACCTACCAACGACCTACAAGGATATCCAATGTCAAGAATTAAATCCCACAAACTCCTTACACCATTCTAAACCTGAACAGGGTGAATCCTTTTTATCTCCTGGGAAAATTTTATTTCTTTTCTTTCACCACACAAACCTTCCCAAGCAATTAAACAAAATAAATAAGGTACCTCACAACTTGCGGGAATTATCACACTGTCTTGAAAAACAGATGAAAATTATTGAAATGTGTTTTCCAGCTGGGGTATTATTGAGTTGGAACAGTTAACCTTTTAAGAAGTAAGACAGTTTTATTCCTGTCCCCAAACCCAATCAAAACATCAGGTGACTGACCACAGCACTATGAATCATTCTAGAGTCCTTTATCATACATAAATAGTAATATGGTAAAATTTGTTCTGAAGGCAGATTTATGGTAAACCAAAACTGTAGGTTTAGAGAGAGAGAAACAAGCATGAATAGTATTGTTCTTGAGGTATCAACAGAAAAACATCCAATTAACAGAGTGGTCTGAGTTACAAATAAAATTAAACAAATTACCCTGACTGGCAGAAAATAGACACTAAAAGCTCCAACTGCAACTTTCTGATAACATGGAGGACAGCTGAAGAGAGATTCAAGCAATATTATACTTCATGTATGCAAAAAGTGCTAGGAACAGGAATATACTTGGAAGGTAATTTTATTTCGTGATACTAGGAAGTTAGGAAACAATTAGTGTTTTTAATACTTTTCATTTAACTCCTGCAGTGGAGGGAAGCTTCAAAAGCTCACTACAAAGTTGTGATGAGTAACACATTCCACTTTGAAGTGAAACACAGGAGAGCTGTATTTTTAAAGAAAGCATAAAAAGGCTCCGGGGAGACCTGATAGTGGTCTTCCAATACCTCAAGGGGGCCTACAGGAAAGATGGGGAGAAGCTGTTCAGTAGGGCCTGTTGTGATAAAACAAGGGGTAATGGGTTTAAATTAGAAGGAGGTAGGTTTAGATTAGATATGAGAAAAAAATTTTTTACAATGAGAGTTGTAGAGCACTGGAACAGGTTGCCCAGAGAGGTGGTGGATGCCCCATCCCTGGAATCGTTCAAGGCCAGGCTGGATGAGGCTCTGAGCAACCTGATCTAGTCAGGGATGTCCCTGCTTCTTGCAGGGGGGTTGGACTAGATGACCTTTGAAGGTCCCTTCCAACTCTAACTATTCTATGATTCTACGATTCTAAATCTGATGGAGGCTGAAGTTCATTTTACAATTTTGGGTGCATTAATGTATCTCTGAAACGACTCTAGATTCTGGCTTGGACTGGGACTGAAACATTACATCTGCTTTCCAAACAACTCTTTCAGCTAGGTGGAGGCTTGTAAGAAATCCAAAACCTAAAAACTAAGCCATATTTGGCCTTCAAGGGTGAAACTTGCATTTACATCCACTGCAGTTTTCATCAGTTGTAGACCAGAAAAGCCAGACTACACCCTTAAAAGCTTATACCAGGTGTCCATCGGGCCCTGAAACTTTTAAAATGAAAATGGAAACAAAGACAGAAAGAAATTAAAAGTGAGGTTTGCATGCTGACCATGGCCATTGTTATTCTGAAAAAGATGCTAGGTTTACCTGCAATGGGAAATAAACCTCACAAGACGGCAGGAGTGGCAAATGAGGCATTCCTGCAGAAGCATTTGTATCATCAGAGTTAATCACTGATGCTGTCAGAGATAATTGGCATTCTGCTGTCCAATTTCAGCAAGGTGGGCTGGGCTCCACTACAACCATAAGGACAACCAGAAAGGCCATTTAGTCAGTGGATTTGCCCTAAGGATTATCCTTCAACTAATGCTGACTGTTGTCAGTCTCCGATTGTGAAAGGACTTGTGAGGATTTATTACTGTGGATACTCTGGTGAGCACTGAAACTCCTTTGTGAAATGGTGGAGACCCTCTTAGATTCATGGCATCTGATACAGAGCTCAAACTGTGCAGGAAGTAGACATTTGAAAGTCTGTTTGACCCTGAATAACTAGATAATGTCACACTGGTACCTGCCTTCCTTGAATATATGGAGAGGTTGGAGCTAAGCAGTGAAGTCAATGAGACTGATGGCCATATATAGGATCGAGCATGATTTCTTGAACAGACCTGCTTCCTGAACTGGGGCTAATGGGTTATCTTTTTAGAGGCCTGAAAGGCAATTAGGCCGCCAGTTTCCTCTAATTTGCTTAATCGTGTTACAAACTAGTAATACAAGTGAACCAGTCATAATTTCTTAAGCTTCATGGAGTGTATTTCCTAAGCCACCCTTTTTTTTTTCATTTTTCCTATAATGAAAAGGTGTATTTGCCTTTGCACCATCTGTTAACTACAAGAGTTGCCAGAATGAGCAAGGAATGTAAATTAGGTCATGAACAGTGAAGTTCACTTTCCTTCTCATTGCTTATGTTCTTTTAAAGAGTTAATTCATTTTCTATTTATTTTTTGATGAAAGACTGAGCTAGGAGACCTTTGAAAATGTCTATGACTCACTGAAGGTTTCTTAATTCTTGAGATCTTTAAAGGTAGTTTTGAAAAATTTGAGAAGAGGTCTTTTTTTTTTGTCCATCACATAAAATGAGAGAGAAGATAGTTTCCAGAAAAGACAAAATGGATCTCTCTCTCCCTCCTCCTAGTGTTGAAGTTTTTTTTTTCCAGGAATTCTATGAAATTTTGCAGAAGAATGAATCTATTGTACAAATACTATATTTTAGAATTTAAGTAGATGAGGATCATGATAGAACTTCGCTTTGTGTTATCACAATAAATAATAACTTACTCATAATGGATTTTTATGAGGATATTATAGAATCATAGAATAGTTAGAGTTGGAAGGGACCTCTAAAGGTCATCTAGTCCAACCGCCCTGCAAAAAGCAGGGACATCTCCAACCAGATCAGGTTGCTCAGAGCCCACTCCAACCTGGTTTTGAAAGTCTCCAGGGATGGGACATTCACCACCTTCCTGGGTAACATGTTCCAGTGTTTCACCACCCTCATGGTAAAAAATTTTTTCCTTATATCTAGTCTGAATCTATCCTCTTTTCTTTTAAAACCATTACCACTTGTCCTATTGCTATGGGCCCTACTAACGCATCGGTCTCCATCTTTCTTGTAGGCCCGCTTTAGGTACTGGAAGGCTGCTATAAGGTCTCCCTGGAGCCTTCTCTTCTCCAAGCTGAACACCCCCAACTCTCTCAGCCTTTCCTCACAGCAGAGGTGTTCCAGCCCTCTGATCATTTTTATAGCCCTCCTCTGGACCCGTTCCAAGAGGTCCGTGTACTTTCCTGTACTGAGAACTCCAGAGCTGAACACAGTACTCCAGGGGGAGTCTCACGAGAGCGGACTAGAGGGGCAGAATCACCTCCCCTGCTGGCCATGCTTCTTTCAATACAGCCCAGGATACAGTTAGCTTTCTGGGCTGCAAGCACACATTACTGATTCATATCCAGTTTTTCATCCACCAGCACCTCTAAGTCCTTCTTTGCATCACTGCTCTTAATCTCCTCATCCTCCTGCCTGTATTCATATTTGGGATTGCCCTGACCCATGCACAGGACCTTGCACTTGGCCTTGTTGAACCTCACGAGGTTTACATGGGCCCACTTCTCAAGTCCAGGTCCCTCTGCATGACATCCTGTCCCTCATGCATGTCAAACTCAACACTCAGCTTAGTGCCATCAGCAAATTTTCTAGGGTGCACTTGATCCCATTGACTGTGTCACTGATTAAATTAAGTGTTGTATGTTAAAAGGATCAAATTGCTCAAGTCTTATTCCGTGTGGATGTCCAAAGAAGTGAACACAAAAATGAAGAAATAGAAATGATCTTAATACCTATAGTAATGTAACCAGTCAGTATGATCTAAAAAGTTTATTGCTTTCTCCATGTGAATTTAAGGCACCTGATAGTTCAGAGTGATCATCTGGTTTTGGAGAGCAGATAACTGAACTTGAAAATGGCTTCCTCCAAAAGGTGGAAAAAAATCAGACAGTGGTGGCTGTTGGGTGCTGCTTCTCCAGCCCATCCTTCCAAGCTGACAGTTCACACACTTTCCACCAACTCAGAATCTAGAGAACAAGTTCTATGTGGAGCAGCTGAGGGAACTGGAGTTGTTTAATCTGGAGAAAAGGAGGCTGAGGGGAGACCTTATTACTCTCTACAACTAACTGAAGGGAGGTTGTAGTGAGGTGGGTGTCAGTCTCTTCTCCCATGTAACAAGTGATAGGACAAGAGGAAATGGCCTTAAGGTGCGCCAGTGGAGGTTTAGGTTGGATATTAGGAAAAATTTATTCACTGAAAGGTTTCTCAAGCATTGGAACCGGCTGCTCAGGAAAGTGATTAACTCAGCATCCCTGGAGGTATTTAAAAGACGTGGATGTGGTGCTTAGGGACACAGTTTAGTGTTGGACATGTCAATGTTGGGTTTATGGTTGGCCTCGATGATCTTCAAGGTCCTTCCCAACCTAAACAATTCTATGATTCTATACTACGGTTCTATGATCTGCCTCTTTACTCAGATCTATATGCTGTTTGCTAAAAGCTGGCAACTAATTAATATGCTTTGCTTTCCAACATCACCACTACAAAACACTTCCTCTGAGGAAATCCACAGATTCAGCATTTGATTGAGATGTTCTTACTTTTGTCTAAGATGCTTTTTGGACTTAGAGGTATTCTGGGGGAAAGCTACTTAAGAGACATAACAAAACCTAAATAATAAAGGAACACAGATTTGAGACTTGTTTCTTGTTCTGATTGCTTATCAATTGTCCAGTTATTTAGACAATACTTGCTTTTTCTTTTCATAGCCTGTTGACTAATAACAAAACAATACTATTTTGGAAATATTTGCTGTGCTTGTTTCAGTTTGGGAACAGCAGCAGCATCCAAATGACATTTTAATGTCATGAACCAGCAATCCATCTGCACAAGACCTAAGGTTTAAGAGCAAGGCACAGTTTTATTTTTATTTGTGCCGCAGTTCAACCCTGATCGGGACCAGAGTACGCAGTCTCTCTCCTGCTTCCCCCACCCTGCGAGAGAATAGGAGGAGATGATATAAGGAAAAACAGCTCGAGGTTTGAGATAAGGACAGGAAGAAACTCCTTAAAGTTACCATTACGGGCAAAACAGACTCGACTTAGGGAGAACTATTCATTTATTACTACAAACAGCAGGATAATGAGACAGAGAACAAGATAACCTCCCCCCGCCCCTCCCTCTTCCCAAGCTTAATGTTATCTCTACCACCTTCCCCCTTTGAGCAGCACAGGGGGGAAGAGGGATTGGGAGTTGCGGTCAGTTCATCACACGTTGTTTTACACTGCTGCTTCACGGTCAGGGGAAGAACTCCTCACATTCCTCCCCTGCTCCATTGTGGGGTCCCACCCATACGCCACAGTTCTTTGTGAAACTGCTCCGGCGTGGGTCATCTCTTCCACGGGGTGCAGTCCCTCCAGAACAGCTGTCCCAGCGGGCCCTCCACGGGACACAGCCTCCTTCAGGCATCCACCTCCCCTGATGTGGGGTCCTTCACGGGCTCCAAGTGGATCTCTGCTCCTCCACGGACCTCCATGGGCTGCAGGGGGACAACCTGCTCCACCATGGTCGTCACCACAGGCTGCAGGGAAATCTTGGCCAGGAGCAGCATTACTCCTCCCCCTCCTTCTTCACTGACCTTGGCATCTGCAGCTGCTTCTCTCAGAAGAAAACTTCTTCACAACAGGCTGGCAGACTCCTCTCAGAATCTCTTCACATCATCCATCTCACCTCCTCTCCACTTCTTGCAGCCGGGCCGGGCCGAGTTGGGCCCAGTCGGCCGCCTGGCAAGAGGCCAGAGGGTGAGGCCTGCAAGGCCCATGAGGCTGGCGCCTCCCCCTCTGCACCTCTGCCTCCGCTCAGCTTCTTTACATCTTCTCTTCTCTCTTTTTTTTTCTGTTTTCCCGTTTTTAAATATGTTGTTGCAGAGGTGTTATCACGGAACATTCTGCTCGGCCAATCAGCAGGTCCGCCCTAGGCACGGCCAAGTCCACTGAACAAAGGGGAGCGACTTCTAGCAGTTTCCTACAGAAGCTGCCACCTTAGGCCTCCCCTCACTAAACAAAACCTCAACGATTTGGTCTTCTTTTCTCATTGCAGCTACTTCACAGAGGTACAATACTGCACAATGAATTCAAGTATGAGTTAAGAGTCTCTCAATGTTGTGTATAAGCAAACAATTAGACAAAAGTAAAGCTTTTGATTAATTTTGTAATTTATTCTACTCAATTGGCCTTGCTCAAACAATAAATTCTTTAGTACATTCACTGCTCTAAACTGTATATAAACTTCAAATTAATAGTTCTCTGTCAGCAAAGTCTGTGGTGAATACCTGCATGCAGCAATACCTAATACATACGCCTTTAAGAATAGAAATTAACTTTTACTTATTTATCTGCTAAAATTATTTGGGATGTGGGGTTCACAATTCTTTGTTGGCTATTTACATAAATCATCCAATCTGGAGATATAAACAATACTATATTTTAAGCAACTCATTAATCTTGTTCATTTATAAATCAGTTATAACAGGCTGGAGAGGTGGGCCCGTGCCAACCTCATGAAGTTCAGCCAGGCCAAGTGCAAGGTCCTGCATCTGGGTCGTGGCAATCCCAAGCACAAATACAGGCTGGGCGGGGATTGGATCGAGAGCAGCCCTGAGGAGAAAGACCTGGGAGTGTTGGTAGACGAGAGGTTCAACATGAGTTGGCAATGCGCCCTTGCGGCCCAGAAGGCCAACCGCATCCTGGGCTGCATCAAGAGGAGCGTGGCCAGCAGGTCGAGGGAGGTGATTCTGCCCCTCTACTCTGCCCTGGTGAGACCCCACCTGGAGTACTGCGTCCAGTTCTGGAGTCCCCAACACAAGAAAGACATAGACCAGTTGGAAAGGGTCCAGAGGAGGGCCACAAAGATGATCAGAGGGCTGGAGCACCTCTCCTATGAGGACAGGCTGAGAGAGTTGGGGCTGTTCAGCCTGCAGAAGAGGAGGCTCCGGGGAGACCTGATAGCGGTTTTCCAGTACCTCAAGGGGGCCTACAGGAAAGATGGGGAGAAGCTGTTCAGTAGGGCCTGTTGTGATAAAACAAGGGGTAATGGGTTTAAATTAGAAGGAGGTAGGTTTAGATTAGATATGAGAAAAAAATTTTTTACAATGAGAGTTGTAGAGCACTGGAACAGGTTGCCCAGAGAGGTGGTGGATGCCCCATCCCTGGAATCGTTCAAGGCCAGGCTGGATGAGGCTCTGAGCAACCTGATCTAGTCAGGGATGTCCCTGCTTCTTGCAGGGGGGTTGGACTAGATGACCGTTGAAGGTCCCTTCCAACTCTAACTATTCTATGATTCTATGATTCTATGATTCTATAATCAGGTGCAACTGATTATGCAATTCAAAATTCAATTGAAAGTGTTGCAAATACATCAAACTGCATTTTGTTTTTGAATGAGAATGATTATTAGGAGCTTGGGCCTGTTTACCACTGACTTTGCTCTAATCATAGCTTTGTGTAGCATGACTCTTCTGAATTGCCCATCCAAGTGCATGAAGTAGCTGAATATCCACTTCTGCTCTGCTTTTTTATAGGCGACTGGTGCTGGCCGTGCTGATACTCCTCTTTGCTCTTCTGCTATAGTGTGATAGAATTAATGTTTTCTTCATTTAAAAAGTACTATTTTGGCACTGTTTTCCAATTTAAAATCACCTAGTAAATTACCATCAGCACTGGATAGAAACCCTCTCATTTTCATGACAATAAGGAGATCCATATTGTGTTGACAAAGGAGGACAGAACATGTTTGCATTGAATATTAACTGGACTGCATGTATGAAAAAGCTATGGCAGCTGATACTTGACCAGGGAGTCCAGCCAAGCCCACCAATTACCCTGGCCCCTGGAGTGTAAGCTCTCATTTTGAGAATCTTTTAATGAAATGTTATGCAGAACATGGGTACAGGCTGATCCGGGAAGGCTCACACACTTAGCCTGACTGCTGTAGAATATCAAGGACACATTCTGTGTCCTAGAAATTGTAGTTTTTAAAGGCAGAATAATTAAAGAAAGGTGACAAGGGGTAATGGTTTTAAACTATAAGAGAGTAGATTCAGATCAGACATAAGGAAAACATTTTTATGCTGAAGGTGGTAGAACACTGGAACAGGTTGCCCGGATTGGTCGTAGATGCCTCATCCCTGGAAATGTTCAAGGCCAGGTTGGATGGGGCTCTGAGCAACCTGATCTGGTTGGAGATGTCCCTGCTCCTTGCAGGGAGATTGGACTAAATGAACTTTAAAGATCTCTTCCCACCCAAACCATTCTGTGATTCTGTGACAAATGGACACTTGGATCCAGGGCAACATGATCTTACCACAACTATTTCGGTATTTTTCTTTGATAAAATAACTGGTCCTTTAGGGTGTGTTCAGTCAAGACTTCTGTCACACATTGTGTGGAAGATAACCAAATAAAGTAGAAAAGATTTAGATTATCCCTAAATGGACAAAGAGTTGGCCAAAAGGGAAAGGTAATGAGCGGTTCTGGTGAGAGATCACCATTCTTGGAAGAGGAAAATTGCAAACATAGTTCCTCAAGATTCAGTCTTGGGAACGATCTTATCCAATGTTTTTGCTAGCAACTTTGTTATAAAGCTAAGAGTGTGCTATTGAAATTTGGTGGTGACATAAGCCTCACAGTGCCATTAACACAGAAAAAAAAATGCAGAAGAAACTGGATCATCTTTCAAATCAGGAAATGGCATGAAATATAACAGCACAGAGATGCAGAGTTAGGATATAAAAATTAATATTTTTAAAAACAAACCCCCATTTGTTGTATTCCAGATAATGTTCATTCCCAGGCACACAGCACGAGTAAGTGTGCTGGATATTTGTTAACCAGCATTTCAACTTTACAAGAAATGAACAACTTTTTTCTAGGTTAGTGTTTGACAAAGACCCAGTACAAGGATCACATACGTTTCTTACAGCACCTCTGCCATGAAGTCAATCCTACTTTGTATACAGATGAGATAGTAAATTTGACAGACCTTGAAGAAAGCCCACGGGGTCTTTATGAATGATGAATGTTGGTTTAGGACTAAAACCTCCAAATGAACTCTGCTTGCAGGCTTTATAGTCTGTGCATATACAAAGTTGATTTGTTTCTTTTACTGAATGTGTTCAGTGTTGTGTCTGGTGGTAAGAATAAAATTATAAATGTTGGTGTATATTGCTGCTAGATAGTGACTGGAGAAATTATTTCTTCTTCCTGTGAGGTTTTGTAACTGTATCTTGGGCTGATCTCTCTCCTTTGAGACTACAGAATACAAAATCCTGGGGGAATAAGATCATCAGTGTGGAACATCTTCTTTCAAAATAATGCTTTATACATAATCCTATTTGGATAGAACCTTTCATTTTAGGATCCCAGAGCATTTTACTGGCAGTAGATAAGTCCCATTACATTCACTAGGAATATTACATCTATTTGGTAAATGTTACAAAGAAGAACTGGACAGGGTCAGTGACTTACCTCAGGTGGCTAGTGAATAAATGGGAAAAAGCAGAATTAGGAACTAGAAATAATAATTCCTACATCCTAATATCAGACCCAGCTAACAGGAGAGGCTGCATTCACGGTTTTACAATGACAACTTTTCGAAAGGATTCTGTTTTTGACCAGCTGCATTTTTTTTTTCATAAAGAATGTTCAGTTTCTTAGGAAAATAAGATTCTTCATTTTCTATTTCCATGAGATTTCTGCCTCTCCTCAATGAAAATGTTTCAGTTAAACAGCGTTTTATTTGGACTCGAATATTTTTAAGAAAGCGGCATTTCGACTACTGCATGTCCCTCTTTTCCTGTAGGGCCTGCACAGAATCATAGAATGGTTAGGGTTGGAAGGCACCTTTAAAGGTCATCTAGTCCAACCCCCTGGCAAGGAACAGGGACATCTTCAACCAGATCAGGTTGCTTAGAACCCTGTCCCACCTGGCCTTCAATGTTTCCAGGGATGAGGCATCTCTTGGTCTAATTCTCCCTGCAACATATAGAGTAATCAAAGACTTCAGGGATGCTCTGCTTCTAACTTCTTTTGGGAGGGGACACAGTTATGCATCGTAGGTGAGGGTGTCTAATTTCTGATAACAGGCAGTAAGACAACCCCTTAAGTCACTGTTATACATTTGTGGACTGAAACTCTGGTTTGGTATTGATGTTTTTGTAGCAAAACTTTAAATTCAAGACAGAAATATTTTATTTTAATCAACATTTTAAAGAAAAAAAAATCCACTATTGCCAATATAACAGCTACTTTTATATCTGTTGATAAATACCTGCATATGTCTTTCTGGAATGATCACTTTCCATGCTCCCACATTTTATATAATACATTTTTATATGACTTGTACTTTTTAAAAAAAAATCCTATGTATTACAAATTAAAGTCTTCTGCTGTAATCACTTCTGGCCTACTCTGTTCAGATATTCTCCATTTTAATCTTCACCTATGCAGTACCAGAAAAGTCAGATTTATTTTATCCTCTAGCCCCATCACACTTCAGTTTAGGCACCAAGATTTCATTACCTTCTTTTCACCATCTTGTCGTTTTGCTGTAGTTCTGATCTGATGAGTCTTACAGAGAAATACATTTAAAGGCTGCTGCTGTGACATCAGGGAACTCACTTGTGCAAAATTTGACATCTTGACTATTTTGTCAGGTTTTGCTGGCTTCCAGATTGTTACAAAATTGATTTTTATTGATTTCAAAGTGCCACTGACTTCAGATTCTGGCACCATCTCTTCTTACTAAAAAAAAAAATTCATGCCTGTTCTTCCTGATCTCTCTCACAGTACACTCCATCTGAGGGAGTCTGATTATTAAATGGATTCAGATTACTTGACATAAATGGAGCTTCCTGATTAACTGCTGAACCATGTCAGATACGGGTCACAGGACTCTCAGCATCAAAGACATTCCCATTTGTTTCATGGGCATGACCTTATTCCCTTTTAAAAGGATATTTCTACCTATAACAGCAGTGTAGAATCCCTATCTATTGGGACACTGTTGCAAACAGCCTTGAACAAACAAGGTAGGTCTCTCACTTAAGAATGTCTCATGTATGTGACATATGCATATCAGTTGCCACGATATTAAATATTCTCTGATTCTCTATTAGGACAAATACGCAGTATGACTTATACATATTACCTTGACTAGCACTCAAGCTCAGCACTAAGACAGAGTAATTTCATCCGATTTGATGACTCCATACATGTGCATCTATCCTACAACACTTATCTACCTATATAGCATGTGTTCTCCCCATGTCTAACCAGGGCACCTATCAGAAAATATCACAGCTCTCTGCTAGGCGGTTTCTTGCAAAGTTTCTTCTGAGAAAACCAGAGTAGATCATAAATGTGCTGAAGAGCATCTCATTTTACAAGTCTCTCCCCTACACACTTAATCTCACTTTAATGTCTGTGTTGTCGTCATTATCACCAACAGTCACAGGACAACATTACACAGATGTCCTCTCACCTTCCTTAATATCTGTTGTGGAGAGACATATGAATAAAGGCATCACTTCCAATTTTAAGGGTAAAAATCAGTTGACAGCTGGTCACAAAACATTGCATAGTATTTCTTTAAAGCCAGCCTTATAAGAGGAATGTACACAAATATCACCAGTTGCAGAAATCTATGTCAACATTGTTGTTAAGTTGAAAGGAATGTTTGATAGTAAAAATATTAAAAAAAAAAAAAGTGAAACACAATCAGGAAAGCCTAGGCAAAGAGAAAATGAGTCGAACACATGCTAGTATGTCCTAAGCGAATGTCTCAGAAAGATGGGTAAAAAAATCTAGCACAGTTAAAGCACAGCCTATGAAAAAAAAAGCCGTATGGTTTAATGTCCTAAATAATTAATTCTTTTCAAAGTCATTCCCTTATGCACACTTTTGCTTTGGTAAGAAGAAGCTGACAATATTCACTTCCCATGCCAGTGAGGATGTAACTAGGGTTCCTGCTCTACAGCAGAGCCACAGCCTGTAGTGTCGTCTCCAAACCCAGGAAACATACTGGATTACCCTGGTCCCTCAGAGAAAATCTGTTACAACAGCTAGACTTGCTGTCACTTGATTTTCCATCGTGTTTCACTAAGCAAAAAAAGGAACCTGAGAAAAAAAACTACATTTGTATGCCTGCCAGTCCATTTGTTCGATGTTTAAAATCTGAGCACTGTCTGCTTAGAGATGATTAAAGAAGAATTCATTAAAATAAAACATTAAAAACATCTTCAGAGCTGTCCAATCCCCACAACCCTCTTGCTACAACCCTTTTCCTGCCGGTGGAGCATTTTTTGCAGCATAACACTCGTGGATAAAAGTTGGGATTCACTTGTAGTGTGTTTCTGTGATTTGTCTTTCAAGTTCAGGTTCCTGCTAACAACCTCTCTCTTCTCAGCCCATCTTTCACCTACCCTGAGTCTACAGCACTCATTTTAATAGAGATGTTTCTTGTGAAGTGCTCCAGGTACTCTGTTTGAAAGGCACAATACAGGTGCTGTTGCATTTTATTGTATTATTCAAAAAATGAACAACAGAGGTACTAGCTGACTGAACTGACAATGTTAAATGATCACTGTGAGGGAGCTTTGGGGCCTTTTAAATAAACTATGTGTGATTTCCATAGATGTATTGCTGTTTAAATAGCCCCTAAGATAGACAAGCACATTTGAAAAAGAAAGAAAGGATGAAGGCTGTTTGCCATTTCCACAGTTGACATGTCAGTAGTGGAGTAACCTGGGGAAAATGAAGGCAAACTTGTCCATGAGGAGACAATAAATGAATAATGCACAGAAACACATGCACACATGCATAATGGTGCAGAGATATAATGAAGTGTGCTGGAAAAAATAAAGGTATGATGTCATATATGCAAGAAAAATTGGGTTGGATCTGATACATTAAGTAAGATTACAGGGCCACTTCAGCATTCATGCTTGCTCTCTAAATAGCGGTATCACAGCTTGTCACTATCTATATATATGTGCAGCAGGCCTTATGCTGTCCAGTATGATATGAACGGGGAAACAGAATGAAACTGAGTAAATGAAAATGAAGGACATGTGAGGAGAAAAAGCTTAACCATCAGGTCTGTTAAACTGTAAAAGTGTTGCCTTACGGAAGCAGTAGAAACACCACCACTTCAGTTATTTAAAACTGGATCAGACAAAGATACAAGGCTACATTCTGCTCCTGTTGTATTAATATCATTCGGGCTTTGAAACTGTGTTTTCTTTTGCACTGATACAACCTAAAGCAGAATCTGCCTCCTTGGGAACACTTTATTTTAGCAGGGATTAGTAGGGAGATGAGACATGCCGTGTGCCAGGTCTTTTCTCATTCTTAATACCTATCAGAAAATCTGGAGATAGGGTTGAGTATCAGAAAATATATATTATAATAGATTTGACCATTTACTTGTAGGATTTAAGTTAATATCCTAGGAATGTTTAGGGGTATGGATGGCACGGTCTCTTACAATATCAGAAATATGGCATTTTCAAACAGCATTCAAATTTCCAATGGAAATGGATACCTTTTTGAGTCTTTCTGCACTAGCTTGAATGTTCGTATGATTTTGAAGTGTCTACTGTCATACTGCTATGTTTGTGGTAAGCATTGTCCTGAGACCATTAAATGACTTCCATTTACTTGTTTTCTTTCTTTGTTTGGGTGGTTTTTTTTCACAAGAATTTGTTTCAGTATAATCAAAATTTGTTAGCACAGCTAATTTAAGTGTAGTATCTTGCAGACCTTTTCACAACTACAGTAATGATTTTTTCATAGAATCATAGAATCATAGAATGGTTAGGGTTGGAAGGGACCTTCAAAGGTCATCTAGTCCAACCCCCCTGCAAGGAGCAGGGACATCCCCAACTAGATCAGGTTGCTCAGAGCCTCATCCAGCCTGGCCTTGAACGTTTCCAGAGATGGGGCCTCCACCACCTTTCTGGGCAACCTGTTCCAGTGTTCTATAACTCGCATCGTAAAAAATTTTTTCCTAATTTCTAATCTAAATCTACTCCCTCTATTTTAAAACCATTACCTCTCGTCTCCATTTTTTAATTATATTTTTTAGTACTTATTGGCCTGCTCTCTTTTATAGATGGGAGCCCTTATTTATGTAAAATAAACTTTCACACATTTTAACTGAAAAACTGACCTGAGACTGAATTCAGATAGAATGACCTCAGCAGAAAACCTGGCCCATTATATTTTAGGTAACCAGCTGGCTAATAGCTTTGGTGGTCTCTGTGGTAAAGGCTGCTGATATGCAGAATGAAGCTCTCTAGGGAGAACACTGACTCTTATTCATTGCAGTTTAAACACAGCACTTGTTGCTGCATGATAGATTTATTGTCCCCAAAATTATCAAGATGATTTCTTAGAGGATCCATTCACAGGGGATAAATGGTCCTCACACATTTAATTTTCCGGATACATGTTGAATTTCAATGGAAATACAGTAGTTCAGTACTTAAATATCTTTTGAAAATCAGATTTAAATTGTATATTACAGAGGTTTTTGTCCTATGATAAAGACAGATTGGTGTCAGCTTGATCATAGAGAGGATATCAGATAAGTGTAACCTTCTTTGATTTATTAAGCTCTATTTACTCAATATTCAATTCTTTTCCATGGGCCAGTACAGTATATAATTTCTGCCCAGGTTCCTGGGCTCTGCTGAGCTTTAGGTACCTCCTGTTTTTGCAGCAACCTATCTCCAGCTTGTTTTCATTTTCTATCCACTTGCACTAGGAAAGTCCATCACTGTGCCTGGAAACAAAACACTGTATATGGGAAATACAAATATGTAAAGGCAATGCTTCCATTTGCTACATTTAACAGTCTCCTTTTAAATGTTAAAATAATTTATTCACATAAAAAGAAGCTGTACACATTTTACTAGTTGAGAACATATTTAAATCCCAACTATATAGTATATCTAATTTCCAAAAAGCAAAGTATGAACTCTGAGTATTCATTACTGAGAAAGTGTGCAGTGCTTTCCTTCTTGATGTCTATTGATTCAGTCTGCCAGCTGATGAACACAAGTGCCTCTGATATGATGGAATAACTGGCTGACATTGCACAGTGAGATCTGGCTCATCACAACTGAATCTGGTTGGGATCAGCAGTGTTAGCATCTCCTGGAAGTGGGTGCACTGGTTGGGGATCCTACAGGGGCTGTTCAGAAGACTGGTCAGAAGGGTCTACGTGTGCCCTGACCTTCAGAAGTTCAATGTCCTGGCTGACTCAGTCATTCATGAGGTGCTTAAAAATGAAATCAAATGCTTGAACTTTGGTTCCTGGCTTTGAAAGTAATACTTTAACAAATCACTTTAAGAAGCGTGATCACTATATATAAGCTTGACATCTGATTCAAGGTAGTATTACTTTTGCTTTAAAATAAGCTTAAGAAAATCTAACATTTTGTACAGCTATTCCTTCTATGTAGATACTGTCTATTCTCCCTTTCCTCTGAAATAATTAATTTCTTTTCTTCTTTCACAAAGAAAATCTCTGTTACTCTTTGTGTCCAAGACAAAGGCCTTCCAGTACCTAAAATGGGCTTAAAAGAAAAACAGAGAGAAACTCCATAGCAGGGCCTGTTGTCACAGGGCGAGGGATAACAACTTTAAAATAAAAGGAGGTAGATTCAGGCTAGATATAAGGAAATTTTTTTTTTGCAATGAGAGTGCTGGAATACTGGCACAGGTTGCCCAGAGAGGTGGTGGATGCCCCATCCCTGGAAACATTCAAGGCCAGGTTGGATGAGCCTCTGAGCAACCTGATCCTGTTGGAGATGTCCCTGCTCCTTGCAGGGGAGTTGGACTAGATGACTTTTAATGTCCCTTCCAACTCAAACTGTTCTATGATTCTATGATTCTGAAGTGGGTGATGAACTGGCTGTTGGATGTCTGTTGCTGTAGCCTGGAGTAGTAGAGCTCGGTTCAGAGCAGTCGTGCGGCAAAGATCAGCATGCTCTTGTGCTACTATGCATACCAGGGTTTTAAACAGTGCTTGATGGTCTAATAGGACAAATCAGGAATTCATGCAGCTTGTTTCTTCTGCCAGATATGTGAGCTCTTTTGGCATTTTCTCCTTTTGGAGATAATTTAAAGTATTTCACTTTGCTTCCTGATCTCTTTCCTGACACTGCTCCTTTAAGAAATATTTATGCTGTAAATTAAGGAGACAGAGCTCTTCTATGTAAAAGGTATATACAACATCCTTTTAGGGTCCTGCAAATAGCAAATGTGGCTCTTGTGTCAGTCCCACCTGTCCCAGTGAGAAAAGAGAAGAAGAGAAGGTGCTCTGAGATCATTACCCATTCTTCTTAGAGATGCAACTGCTCTCTGCTTCCTGGAACATTTTCAAGGTCACAGAGAATTTGAAAAACAAATTGTTTGTATTTCAACATTCTAAAATATTTTTGAATTATAAATTTAGTATAAAGTATTGCAAAAAATAGTTTTAAGGTAAAAAATAAAAATATTTACATTTAAGCTGCCTAAACAATTATTTCAAAGTGTATTGGTATGAAAGATACGTTGTTGTCACCAACTTTATTTGTTTATGAGAAGATCTCCTTAGTGCAGATGTGTATTGAATGCCTTGTAATTCCTAAATGACCACTCAGGAGCAAATACAACAAAGTAAAGATGGTTTTGAAGGGACAGAGATGACAGCGAGACAACAACCTTTGCTTCCTTCTGTCTTCTACTAACCAGGAATAGAAGGCACACAGCATCTTGCAGGGCAAATGTCACATCACTGCTGAGGACAGTAAAATCTTTTGCTGCCACAATGGCTTTAGACTCCGCTTTTGAAGAGAGAAAAAGAGAGTCTAGAGACTTTGAAAGCTCATTTAGTTCATTCCCTTTTCCCAAAAGCAGACATAACCTATATTAAGTATCATGTGTTGTGATAGATTTATAATTTGTGAAAAAAAAAGATAACCTTTACAATTATTATTTAGGATTTATGGGGGGTAGGGAGGGGCAGGGTGGGCACGGTGTTAAAAAGCTGTCGGTTTTGGAATGACATTAAGGGAATAACAAAAAAGGTATTCATTTTGAAACATGACTGGAGGAATAATACTCCTTGACTTGCTTATGATGTTTCTGTCATGGTTAAAAGCTGCTGAGTGTAACAGCTGCACGTGTCTGGGAAGGGTTGTGTTCCCTCCTTTCACTATTTTCCATTCATTTTTTTTTCCTATTCCATATTTCCCATTCATTTAATACTTATGTAAACACTTCATCATGAAAATATTATTTTGCCATTGGACATAACTTAAATGCAGTTCAACTGGCATTATATGAATATAGAAATAGATACATAGACTGTCCAGAGTCTACAAACACGCTGGTTTTGGTTGTGCAAGGCTGGTACTCAGTGGTTGCACTAGTAACTCAGTGGCAGTCCTCATAATCCAGGGATGGTGGACTTTTCTAGGACTTCATGAAGGCATAGTACATTTGCTGTAGTCCTCTGTTAACTTTCTTCTTTTCCTGAGGCTTGTGGGGTACGTTTGTTCCTAGACCTAAACAAGAAGGGGATATATTATTCTCAAACAGTGTAATTACACTGCTGATAGGTCCTCAGAGATCATCCTGCATCCTGTTTCTGGAGGATGCAGTATTAATTATAACTATATTGCAGTTCTGTGCTGAGTGAGCTCAGAAAGCGAAGTAAGCTAAGAACAGAAAAGAAAGGAAAAAGCCATCCCTGGCCAAAAAGCCATTATTTTATTGGAGGCCATTAGGAAACAGGACACAGAACAGACACACTGACTTTCATACATGAAAAAGCTAGGGTGGCCATAGTAATTCTGCAGAATTCATACCAATTTGCACAGGATTAAACAATTATGCAAGTTGCAGAACTCTAAAGACTCAAACAGTTGCACCTCCTCAGCGGTTCTCTTCATTCTTTGTTAAGAATCCACCTCTTAACCCCAAAAGTCTTCTCCAGGATTTCATGTGCACTCTTTAATTACATGAAGTAAAGATCTCTGTAAGGAGGCAAAATATTACCATTTTAGTGCTGAGAAATATTAATAGTCTGTATCAGTATCCAGGCTCAATTCAAACAGAACATCCTTTGAGTTTTCCTCATCTTGTTTCTCAGGGAATTTCCCAGCTCCCAAATAGTCTGGCTTTGTTTGTCTTGCATGAATTTATTTTCCCCCATGGCGCAGCTGCTGAGCAGTGTTGAAGGTGTTTGGCAGTTACTCTTCCCCATGTTTTTGGCTAGATGAAATTTGCAGCACATTACGCTGCTTGACAGGAACAGAGAATCAACCCCAAGGATTCGCTGACAAGAAAAGCCCAGATGTGATGTGTGTAAGGTTTCAATCTTTTTTCTCCTTTTATCTGTGAAGGAATTTTCTCAACTATACTAATTACAATATCATCCTGTTACAAGCTTCATTAAAACACTTTTAGCCCTATTGCCTGGAGCTTAGAGAATTCACTGTCTTTAAATAATCCAAGAGAGAAAAAGAAAATCAGATGAGAGATGGTACATGATTTCATTTACTGTGTTGCACAGAGAGACAGAAATTGCCAATCCACAAAGAAATGAATATAATGTTTCTGGTGGGAATTCAGGCTATGCTGGAATTTTTCTTTCCTCCCCTGCACCTCCACATAGCTTAGATTAGGCTCTTGCTGTTCATGAAGTGCTGTTTTGGTATTGACTAGCACCACTACGCACTCCTGAAAGAGGCTGCTAGGTTTATGAGAGTACGGTGTGAACCAGAACTCAAGATGGGGGGCTGGACAGTGGGAGATGTGAAGAGGGCCCACATCTGCCCACCTCTGCCTCCCCAGGCAGTCAGTGACTATGTATGTATCTCACAGAAGGCTTGCTCAAGTCTTATGCTAGCTTCTTGAAACATGGGTGTTTATGCATATAATTGGAAAAATTGATCTTTTGCTTGGGTGCTGCTGTTTCATTTTCTAGGTGAAACAATTCACTATGCTGGCAAGCTATCCTAATGCAGTTCTTCTAGATCATAGCAGCAGGTTTATTTGTAATTCTGTGCACAGATTTTGGTTTTGAAGTTGGCTTAGACTTTTATAAAATGCGAGAAAACCTCTTTGAAACTCTCTGGGGAAGGAAGAGCTTCACTATTTATTATCCAGATTAACTGCTTTTCTCTCCTCAGAAGCTTGCCATTGCTTCCCTACATTTTTTTTTGCTAGACCTGACTATGCACTTGGCATGCCCAGAAGCCATCCAACGCCGTTTCAGTGATCTGAACTACACACCAACCTACCTGCATTGGGCTGCCTCTGCTCTCTTCAGCCTGCCTTGTCCTGGGGTAAAGAGGGCAAAAATCTTTTTTACCTATCTGCACCCGATAAGACAAATAAATCCTTTCCCCTGCATTATCAGTCCTGTCAAAATTATCCAGCCATCAGCTGGATAGACAGCTTTAGTGTGTGAGACTCTGTCCTGGTATCCCTGGCACCTCTTACTCTTTGCAGTGCCTTTTCTATATGGCATCAATGCTTAGAACAAAGGAGCACTACTTTCAGATCTGAACTGGCTTCCAGTAACCTCCTGGGTGAAATAACAATTTAAGCTGTCAAGCTGTGAACACTTTGGTAAGCAGCTGCCTGATAGATGAAATTTCCTGCCAGTGCCAGAGGTAAGAATAGCTTGGATGCTATGGCTGACACATGCCCAGCACAGCTGCGAGGAAGCCACCAGAAAGACAGTTTCTGTGGAGGATCTTCCATGCTGCAGGTTAGGCACCTCAGGTATCTGCTAGTGCCTGCGCTCATCCACTTTCCAGGCAGACTGCAAGTGCTCTGTGATTTTAGTCTAGTACGGCTTGCTCTATTTTTAAACTACATTCAAGGAAAATCTTTGCTTTATTTGGGAAAAAAAAAAGAAAGAAAGAAAACTCTTTTGCTGTGTTTTAGCTTTGCTTTCTTTTGGTTTATTGTAGTTCTGTTAAGTGCTACTTTGGCATTTGGCATATGCAGGTCTTTATCAGAATCTGGACACTTCTGTCACTGGAAGCTAGTATGATCTCAAGTTGTTATGGAAAACAATTTGTTGACAAGAGCTTTTAAGGAAACATAACAAAGCACACAGGAAAAAAAGGTCAGTCAGGGAGGATTGCATTACAACAACACAACTGATTTTCAATAAATATTAAAAACAACATCTGCTGTTCTCTTTAAAATTGTGAAAATTTCATTTTATTAAGATCTGAGTAGAAAATTACTTTTAGATCACTTTAAAAGTAATTTGCAGCTTAAATGTGCCTGTGTTTTGGGGAGTAATTTATGACTACATTTTCAGATTGTATGATGATTTTTATTAAGATCATTTTTCAATTTCCTTCCTTTTATGAAAAAAAGAAAGGTACTAAGTGATTACACATAGATTTCTTTCTCCTTACATCTTCTCACTTTTAACACAAACACTTACTCTATAAAGTAAATAGCTCCATGCTGTGCAATACTTCTATAAATAATTCTAAAATGATAGAAAGCTGTTGTGGTTTGGGCTTTAAAGTATCGGAGTATTTAATAACTTCAGATTCACTGAAAATCAAGCCTGCCTCAGCATAGTCTACTGCACGCGTTGATACAGGTTGATACGCATTCATGCACTACAGGACTTAATTTGTTTGTTTTCTTCCTACCTGATTTCAAATCAGGAAATTAAAGGTGAACAAAAGAAAGTTATTGAGTGGATAAAAATACTTCCTTTCAGAGCTCTGAAAAGCACTGTAATAGGAGATTAATGCCACAGACAGAAAGCACAGAAGCCCTTCAACTGCAGCTGAACGCAGCAGAAAGAAGGGCGCACACAATTTAGTACCACTGCAGGAAAGCATCCTAAAATGCACTAAACCCTTTGCCTGTAGTTTTAGTAGCAATCTAGCTCTACTGAAAAGCTTGCCAATGCCATTTTAATCCTGCAGTCATCGGAAGAATCTTACGGAGCGGAGATCCTTTATGCCTCCTGGGCATGTAGAAAAGCCCATAAAGTCTACATATATATATGCATAGAAATTACCTGCAGCAGACATCATAAGGTTATCTCAAGATCATGGTATGATGAGGGATCAATACTTCATTCATTTGCAACTTGATTGCATCATGGGAACTAGGGTGGCTGCTCTTTGGACCATTTCCAAACTACTTGAACATATGCTTTCTCTGATCTCAAGCCAATAGAAGTCCATGAAGATTACTGCCTGATTCTTTCATGCTTTTATGAGGCCTGACATTACTTTCATCCTCTTAATATTAAGATATCAACAAGAATTGCAAGTATCCAAATTCTTATAGCAAATTTACTGGATTATTAGACTAGTGGCAAATGGCCATAAGCATTTTTACAGTCTTCCTCAAAGTATCTCAGCTTAAATCACTGTGAAGATAAACACTGATGAGTAACAACATGGGAACCCCAAAAGGAGTACCTGGTGGGTTTTCTTCTATTGTTTTTAAAGAGCATATTGCTTAGAAGCCTCTGTGTACTTCATACTTCCTATTCTTAAAGCTCCTTCACTCTCACCAAAAAACATCATTATAATTTTAAGAAACAACCATTAACCAACACACTCTAACTTTTTTATGACACAGTTCACATATACCACTGATAAAAATTATTGAATAGCAGCTCTGGAGATTTTTGTTCCTCTAAGTCTGCTATGTGTCACACTGAGAAAATTTAGAGATGTACCTCTCTAAACCGAACATTACCTTCACCACATTGGTGGACTCACAGCTTGCCTTTTGATGCATGTCAGACTCTACATCGGTTCCCAAAGACAGTGTAAGATGTTCGTTACTATCTGAGAATAAAATATGTTAAAGTACTTTAAGCATAAAAGATAATTAATTGTTAGCGTCCATACAGTTTTCTGTTCAGTATGTTAAGAAAAAGGCTGTAAGGATAGAAATACTTCACTAATGCAGATCATGCTTTCACTATAGCATGTGAGTTTCACCCTGTGTGAACATGAGTTCTTAGCAGCACCATTATTCTTGTGAATTGGTGTCACATTTGTTTATTAAGTATTGAGTCTTATATTTGTCATCTACTGTATGCAAGGTTACATTTTGTTGCTGTGAGTTTGGGGACCTTGAGACTGCATTATAAAATGTAAGAAAACCACCCAATCACATATACGCAATTAGAAGACATCACTAAAAACTAGCACAGGCTTCATATTCATTTACTCTGAAAGAAAATTCAAGATCTCTCACTTTCTTACAGCTTTGACTCACCAACTACCTTGTCATACATGCAGCTGCTAGAGTTCAACAGCCAGAATTACAGATGATGTTCCATTGTTCTTTTGCATAGCATTTCTGCTTTAGATATTTTAGATAACTCTTCCTTTTGGTCTTAAATTTGTAAGTATGTTCTGCAACTGGATCATTACATCTTGACACAAGTATATGGATTAAAGGTACTGTAACTAACATTTTTCAGCAAAGTAAACCAGCAATGCTCAAAAAGTAATTTAATCTTGAACTTATAGATTTCTCTTAAATTTTCAGCAGATTCCAGGGAGAGGAGCATGAGTAAATAGTTCAAGGTAGACAGTCACTGCTCAAATACAAATTTTTTCTGACAGCTGAACGAAAAAGTTGTTGGATGGGCTGCATGGCTTTTCTGAAACAAATTTGCACTGTAATATCCAGAGAAGAAAGAGATACTTTGAAATTATACAACTGGCATATCTGTACATACAGAAAGGTCTGAAAACAAAACTATTTCATGGTTCCTTTTCCTGTATTTAAACCTTCCTCTACACTGACCATTAAGGTCCCTGTACTGAGAATACTTTTTTTTCTTGAACAGAGTCGTAGTAACAAATATCTTTGTGTGCCTCTGCAAATGTATATGAATGTAGTGCTTTATTTCTGTATCTGAGTTGTGACAGCCTTTGGCTTTCAATCCAATTAACTGAGTCATACTGTTATAAAACTCCAAGGAGAGAAAAATGTCAGCCCCATAAACTTAAAAATAACAGGATTGCACTCTTTTTTTTTCCTTTGAAGGACACACTTCTCTTTCAACTGTATGACCTCCTTAATATTTTATAGGTTTAAAATGAAAGGAAAAAAAAAATAACCTGATTTTGAATTCCACTGGGTCGTATATTTAGGAAGAGCTACATACATATAGCTTACGGCGATTTTCCAGAAATATGTACCCTATGTGTAAGGACGGAACAGATGAATAGTCTTCATATTACTTATCCACACCATATGGTGTCTTAATATGGAAAAGAGCAAGATCCTAAAACTCTTGCTCTTGTGTATCATTTAAGCGAAATCGTGAAGAGTTATGGAGTATCAGCTGGTACACAGAGAAACCTAACAAGAGTTTCCAAGGATTATGTGAAAATCCTGTTCCTGGAAGTGAGGAAGGTGGTCAGGGAAATGTAACTCTCTTTCAAGACCTTTAATCACACCAAGTGTTCAAAATCAGAACGATTAAGATCTACTTATTCTTCAGGGGAGCAGCACTGACTGTCACTAAAGGATATACGAGCCCCATGCGTAGCCAAGCACTGACTATGTGAGCAGGCAAAGATGTCTGGAAGATTTGGTAGTTTCATTTTGTGTAAGGTTCTGCCTCATCACACAGAGCAGTTTAGGTTTGGACAGACACTGCAGTCTGCAAGAGATGCACCTCAAACCAGAGATGGTCTACGCAAATTCATAACTAAATGCCTGTATGTGAAGTAGAAATTTGACAGCAGGAAGGACAGATTTTTAGAAGAGGATAACAGGAAAAAAGCCAGGGGATTAATGGATTTGGATCAGAAATTGATAAAAAAAAAGCAAAAAAGAGAAACTAGCTATCAGAAAGATACAGAGCAGAAGAAATTCAAGGTGTGTAGTGTAATCCAATCAATTGCCGATGCTTATTGCAATAATCACAAGAGGGTGTTTTGGAAGGTGCAGTGGGAAGACAGAAGCTGACCAAACGCAGCCCTCTCACCTGAACTGAAATAACAAGAATAACTAGTTGATTGTCAGTCTGATGTTGCTAAAGCCTGAGTCATGCTTTGGTCATATTTGTAGGTTCTCTTGACAATAACTTTCCTCTGCTTTGATTCCCTTTGCTATGAAATATGTTTTGTAATTGAAAAGATAATTTATAATTTTAAAATTGTGATTTCATATAGGATCAATAGCAACCTGTAGTTTTGGAAGCAAGCACTACAGGGATATTCCTGAAAGCTCCTGCACCTTTTCTATGCCTTCATGATACATGGGAACAGTTTCAACTTTTTCTGCTCTTACCATTTTGCATAATATTTTTAGCACACACACAGAAAGATGGGATTTGTTGTTGTTTTGCTTGTTATTTGAACATAAAAGCTACATGGAATATTGTTAACAGGAATGAGCTAAGGTTCCTTTCAGAGATAAAAATGCTGCTGTACACAAAGAACAGATTTAATAATCCAGCTTCTGGTTCCCATGTAACTACAAACTCCCCTTTACTTCAGACACTATTTAGCCTTTTTAAAAATGGTCCAGAAACTGTGGAAACAATTGACTTTGGTAAGTTCTGACTCTTTTGTTTTGTTTTTTTTTTTGTTGTTTTCTGGTCTCAGGTCTGCAACTTTTGCCACATGGATGACTGAAGCTATCTGCCTGTGTGAAGCACCAGTGGGCCACAGCAATGCATCAGCTGCTGTGAAACGTCTTTTTTTCAAAGGATGACTCAAATACTAGGAGTACTGTCCCACTTGCTCACAAAGTAAAATCAGAGACAACATGAATTTACTGTTGATTTTGGAGGGAAACATGCCACTAGTCTTTATTCTTATTTTAGTGCTATTTATAAACACAAGGGAACAAGCACTTACAGTTTTGGCAAAAAAAAAATTGGTTTGTAGGCAGCTTAGGATTTACATTATACTGGCAACACTTTCAAATAACTAACACATCATGTGGCTGGTGTGATTAATGGTCACAATACATTATGTCCCAAAGTATGCATTATAGCAACAATAATTATCATAGGCATTTTTTTTGTAATTTTATAAAGGAAATACGCAATTTTGTATGAGTTTGCAAGTAATTTAGAGTGGTCATTCATTAAAAAACTGTTATGAACAGGCTAAAGGCCAAATGTGGTTTGAAACTGGAGATCAGATAATTTACCTGTATTTATATTTAAGTCTTTGTGCTTAATTAAAAAAAAAAAAAGAAAGAAAAAGAAAAATGAGGATTCATACAGCAATTAGTTTGAAACCATTATGAATTAGATGTGACTACCTAGTGTGCTCAGGAAGACTCTTGAACATCTAATTAGTGTTAACAGAAACTGTCTTAAATTTCTTTAGACTACAGAAATTATTCTTGTCAAGAAAACAATCAGTCATTTAACTGTATCATTTAAGCATATCATTTAAGATAATAGTACCTGTCAAAGGCAAAGACACAGACCCATCCATTTATTAATGCCTTATGTACTCCAAACACCATCTGCTCTGTTTTGTCTCATCCAGCTTCTTTCTACTGGTTGTATGTTCTTTTTTAGTTTTATTTCCTTCATCTTTTTGTCCAAGAGCTGGACTTAATTCCCACTAATGTCAATGGAAGGACCCTTCCTGACTTCAGAGGCGTTGACTCAGATCCCATGTTGTTTTCTCTGTCAGCTTACTCTTTTGATCTCCTAAATTACAGGTCAATTTTCTTCCTTTAACAATCTCTTTCTTATTTCTAAATTCTGCTCTCTGTCTCATTATTCCATTTTCATATTTTTAACCTTGTGCCAACACAAACTAAATAGTTTAGCTAACTAACTTTTAGTCTCAAAACTACATGCCATGTTTTCCCCATCCTCCTCTTTCATTTATGCCTCTCATTCAATTCTTTCTGTTTCAAGAGAAATTATCTTGAGATTTCAAATATTTGATATAAACAAATTTTTCTTGACCACATAATCTTAAACAATCTCTTCTCTGAGTATATTTTATATTTCACTCAGATACTGCAATTTAAGTTTTTCTTAGGTTTTTTTTTTAGTTTATTTTTCCTCTCATTGTTTTACTTTCCCATGCTGTTTTTTTTTTTTTTTCTCCCTTTGAAGTAATTAGATTTTACATTATTTTGAACAAGGCAGGTAAGGGATATTGGGTCTTCCCTTCTATGGTTCCAGGGCTACCAAGAAGAGACAAGCTGATGAGTAATGACAAAAACATACTGTGTTGTCAATACTAGGATTTCAAAAGCTGCAGTGCCCAGGAATCTCTTTCCTTTTGCATATTGGCCAAAGTAATTGGAAAGATTATTTCTAAACACCGTGTAGCATCAGCATACTAATGATCATCCAACCCTATCTTGCTCAGTCAACCATGCCAGATGAGTCTGTATTATAGAAGAATGCTTCAGCAATTGTATCAGGTTTGTATACCCTCTGTACATGGTAAGAACCCGTCGCTTACAGCAAATCTGCCCCATTGTAGGGTATTCACTTTCTCTTTCTCTCTGGGTTTTCTACAGCAGGACAACAGCAGAGAAGTAAGGCACTGATAGACCCAAATGAGCCTCTTTTCATCCTGTCCCATGACACAAATGACTCTATGGATGAGCTCAAGCTCCGTTCCCCTTTGAAAATGGAGAGCACTCCGTCATGCTGCAGCAAGTTATCCAATAGTCCACTTCTGTTTCCTTGCGCATCCCCAAGCCCTAGCTATTGAGCAACTACATAGGCTTAAACTTCTGTGTTTTTCAGGGAGAATTGCTCGGGGAAGAAGACTTGATTCCTATTGAGTGGAGGAAAAGTGGGGCTTGAGGTTGAACTGGTCACAAAAATGATGAACCTCTATGGCATCTTAGATGAGAAGAGCAGCTGTTCCCCTTAGCAAATTAATTTTAGATCTCCTGTGCTTTTTTTTTGGGGGGTCAGGTTCAGATTCTTACAGCCTATAGATGTAAAACTTCTAGTGTTGAATTTAAAATATTGAAAATATTTTCTTCATGACTTTTAGTCCGTTTTTGGTCTTTGAGAAGCCTGGAGTACGCAAATTTAGAGGAACATACTTTTGCTCTGCTGCAGTGCTGTCCAGAAAAGCCCTGCTTAGTGCCCTTCATGACAGCTCCCAGCAGGCTACCAGAGACCATTCCCACCTGCACCATGACCTGATCTGTGGTCTGCCACAACCTTTGCATTTTGGTGATGAACAGCATATGCTACTCGCGAATGGCAGTGCCACAGCACAGCTGCTTACCTCTCTGCAGCACGGATGCCCTGAGCACTGCCAGTGTGTTGTATGCCACAAGCTGCCACATGAAAGACCATGCAGCACAGGGGATGGGTGAAGGAAGACTTTGTGTTCAGGCTTGTCACTGCTGAAATGTGTAGGGCACTGGGAAGAGCAGTTCTGTATACTAGAGGTACCTGAATCAGACTTCCTCCCTGGCAGTTCAGGTTTATCTCCCTAAGCCACATCTTAGAGTTCATGGTTCCCCTTCTAAAAGCCTGAAACAATCTCACTAAGAAATAAAAATATTTTTAAAACAAACAAAAATGATATTTTTAAGTTTATTTATTTATCTTTCTTTCTTTCCAAAAATTCAAGTCTGTTCTGTTTTAATCTTAAAAAGCATGGACAATTTATATTGCTTCAGCATACATTATTTAAATCATTTTTTAAAAAATATGAAACATTAATAAAATTGTTCACAATAATAAGAAAAACCCTTCTAATCTCACTCTTCTCAATACAATATACTTTGATTCTTAAAGTAGGATAGTACAAAGCCTCCATAATTTTACTATTGCACAATCAATGCACACAAAGAGAAATTTCAAAGAATTGCTAACTTCAAACCTGGTGTCTGCATGATTGTAATTAACTTCTCCCCTTCAAAGACAAACCTTGAAAATAGATCTTATGAGATAAAACATGAGAATTATACTAGGGCCTGATCTAAAGCACATTTTAATTGGTGGGATGTTTTATGAACTCCTCTGAACTGTCATACCCGTAGTGTACAATTCTGCAGTTCTGTATTATGGCTTTGAATTGCAAATAACAAACACAAACTACTTAAAACTCTTCAGTAGAAATTTACCTTTGTCATACCAGGCTTGCTGTGTAACTTCCCCCACACACTGTAACTCTGGATAATCCTCTGATATGGATTCCACTCATGCTTTCATACTTTCATACATTCATACTTTCCCAAAGTAATCTGATTGCCAGTATTGCAGTGATTTTTGAAAAAGATTAAAATTACCTGATTTATTTGTTTCCTCCACTTAGAATCATAGAAACACAGAATTGTTTGGGTTGGAAGGGACCTTTAAAGGTCATCTAGTCCAACCTCCCTGCAAGAAGCAGGGATATCTCCAACCAGATCAGGTTGCTCAGAGCCTCATCCAACCTGGCCTTGAGTGTTTCCAGGGATGGGGCATCCCCCACCTCTCTGGGAAACCTGTGCCTGTGTTGAACCATCTTCATTGTAAAAAATATATTCCTTATATCCAGTCTGAATCTACCTCCTTCTAGTTTAAAACCATTACCTCTCATTCTACTGCAGCAGGCCCTGCTGAAGAGTTTCTCCCCGTCTTTCTCATAGGCCCCCTTTAGGTACTGGAAGGCCGCTATAAGGTTTCCCTGGAGCCTCCTCTTCCCCAGGCTGAACAGCCCCAACTCTCTCAGCCTGTCCTCATAGGAGAGGTGCTCCAGCCCTCTGATCACCTTCATGGCCCTCCTCTGGCCTCTCTCCAATAGGTCCACGTCCTTCTTATGTTGGGGGCTCCAGAGCTGGACTTGTCACCTTTTCTTCATTTTCACTGCTAAAAACAAACAGGAGATCCAGAGTGGAGGAAAAAAGTCAAACAATAAAAGACCCAAATAGAGACCCTACCTTCTGAGAAAAGGAGGGATAAAAACCAGACACTTAGAAGTGAAATAAAAATATTAACTTTGATTTGTTTGTTTGCTTGTTTGTTTTTTTTTTTTTTAATATTTGCACCCATTTTTGGCCCTACCGAATGAGAAGTACTTCTAAATCACTATTATTTGCTCTACTACCACAGAGAGATCAGGCTGCCTAAGGAGATATCAGCAGCAATAGCAAATGTCCCCTAAGACATGGCAGCCCAAAAAAGGCACAGCTATGTGGACGAAATTGTTGGTTTTTTTAAGCAGAAAATGCAGAGCCTGGAGACCTCCAGCAGTATTAATGGGGGACAAAAAAAAAAAAAAGAAAAAGGAAAAAAAAAGATCAAGTTACTAAATGACTGTGAGTTTTCTTCTGCTCAAATATAAGTAGATGTATGCCTGTGTGGGTAGGGAAGGGAAAGTTTCTGGGGAAAGGATAAGGAGCTGAATAGGAGACGTGAAGTTTAATTTCTGTAAAAGTTTAAATCTCTAAAATCTGTATTCTTGAAGAAATATCTTTATGAAATGCCTTCTAGCTAGGTCTTTTAAGCTCATTCTCTTCAAAGGTCATTCTTCATTATAATGTTGGATTTAATTTTAATCATAAAGTAAAATTGTATGCATATGGAATATGTGAATAATAACTGTATTTTATTAAGATTACTTATTGTAGCAGAAGCCATCTCAATCATTTAGAAAGGGAAATGTCACAGCAGACTTCTTTTTCTCTCCCCCGGAACTGGAAGTCCTGGCACTGTAACTAAGACAATTTCCTCTTTCTTAAGAGGACAGCAAAGCCAGGCTAGAGCAACTGCAGATCATCTGATCTACCACCTTTTGAGAGGCCAGATCAATTTGCTCCCTGTGCAATGAGTGTTTGCTAAGCTCACCCAGTGGAGATCCTATTATGTCCCTATCCTCCTTTGTTCCTTCTGTTTGAAAATTTTTCCTAATATTTAATTTGAAGGGGGTTTTTTTTCTGCCTTTTTTTTTTTGCCAACGTTGGTAATCTTCCTTTGATTGTTCTTGTGTTACTCCTCAGTTTTGTCTAAGCTAAAAAATTCCCAATTTGTTTGCTGTCTTCCTGTCAGCCATGTTTTCTAGAACTCTAGTTATTCATTAGATCACTCTGTTGCCACCTATCCACATCTCTCTTGAAGTGCAGTGGCTCTAATGAGTCCTCTCTAACAATGCACTTATTGCAGGCTCCATTTTTCTTTGTGTCTTTCAATAGGAAGATTTTTGCAAAATATTAACTTATATCCAGCTTTCCATTTACTGTAACCTTCCAGATTGCTTCCTGCACAGCTGCTTCCCCAGTTTTCCTCCATCCAAAATTTGATGTACTTGCTTTATATTGAAATTCATGCTAATTTCACCAGACCATTTCTCCAGTGTTTAAATACTGTTGAGATTCAGTTCCTGTCCTACAGCACACATATAACGTCTCACAGTTTCATACCATCTGTAAACAAAATATGCATGATCTCTATCCCAGATTGTTAACAGAAATAATAATAAATAAATAAATAACCGCTCCTCTCTCTCCGCAGTCCAACAGTCTCTGATAAACCTTCCTCTTAAATACAGCCACCTCCTCTCCATGTAATACAATCATAGAATCATAGAACTTTTAAGGTTGGAAAAGACCTGCAAGCATCAAGTCCTCTTGTCCTATCACAAGTTATTTGGGAGAAGAGGCCAACACCCGCCTCCCTACAACCCCCTTTCAGGTAGTTGTAGGGAGCAATGAGGTCTCCCCTCAGCCTCCTCTTCTCCAGACTAAACAATCCCAGTTCCCTCAGCCGCTCCTTATAAGACTTGTGCTCCAAACCCCTCACCAGCTTCGTTGCCCTTCTCTGGATGCGCTCCAGCAACTCAATATATTTCCTGTACTGAGGGGCCCAAAACTGAACACAGTATTCGAGGTGTGGCCTCACTAGTGCTGAGTACAAAGAGATGATCACTTCCCTACTGCTGGCCACACTGTTCCTGATACAAGCCAGGATGCTGTTGGCCTTCTTGGCCACCTGAGTACACTACTGGCTCATGTCCAGCCGGCTGCCTACCACCATCCCCAGGTCTCTTTCTGCCGAGCAGCTTTCCAGCCACTCTTTCCCCAGCCTGTATCATTACATGGGGTTCTTGTGACCCAAGTGCAAGATCCAGCACTTGGTCTTGTTGAACCTCACATAGTTCACCTCAGCCCATCAATCCAGCCTGTCCAGGTCCCTCTGCAGAGCCTTCCTACCCTCGAGCAGATTGACACTCCCGCCCAGTTTGGTGTCATCTGCAAACTTACTGAGGGGGCACTCAATCCCCTCATCCAGATCATTGATGAAAACGTTAAACAAGACTGTCCCAAAGACTGAGCCCTGGGGAACACCACTTGTGACCAGCTGCCAAGTGAATTTAACTCCATTCACCACAACTCTCTGGGCTAAGCCATCCAGCCAGTTTTTAACCCACCACAGGTCAGTGTCAGTGACTGGCAATTATTATCTGATATGAGTATCTAATCTAACCATCTAGATTATGCTTCCCTGCATGCTTACATAAATGCCATGTATGACCTATCTGAAGCTAAATTAAATCTGCATTTTGTGATATAGATGGGATGTGCTTTACTCTTATGTTGAAATTTTTTATTTATTCTCTTTCTTATGCAGCTCCCCTCACATAAAGTTCAGCTTTCCACCTTTGCTTTCCCTTTCTGCAGAGTTGTGTACAGCTCAGATATTTGTAGTACTGGGAGAGCTCTGGGTAAAACATTATGCAAGCTTTCTCATAGCAGGAAACTTAGGATTTATCGTATCTTAAAAAGCAGAAAGAAAAAAATTACACCACTTTCCAAATAACACAAACTTGTTTTACCCAGCCACTCATTGTATGAAGATTTTTCCTTCTCCCTAAAGAAATACAATTATTTATCAAATCTCTTTTAGGTTTTGGTTAGACAGGTTGCATGCAGGCTAAAAGACAGTATTTCAAATTTAAGCTCTACAGGTCTGATATTTTGATCTGGGTCTTTCTGTGACATAATCTGTAGATGGAGCTAATTCAGATTCTTGGCAACGTAATGACTGCTCTTCTTAGGAATGTTTAAGAAATGTATTTTGTACTATGAATTCCTCTGACTTAAGAAAATCTTTTTCACAGGAAGAGAGAAGACATCCACATTCTATTTTCTTTCAGGTCTTCTCACAACAAATAATCTCACATGTAACAAAACCTCACACACTTCTACCTCGCATAACTTACAGGTCAGATGGACCTTAACTTTTTTCCAGTCCTTTTCAGGACACCTCAGCTGCTGTATCACAAATGTACCAAATCCTTCAAAGATGCAATCAGTGTTGTATTCCTACAGAATCACAGCTATAGCCATGGAAGACTCAGTTATTAACAGTGAAATACTGTCTGTGGAAGGACTTGCCGCATTTCAGTGCATTGCATTTGTTTGTTACCTATTTTTCCAGAGTTAGAAAAAAAAGACGTTTTTATTTTACCTCCTTTACCTGACTCAGTTCCCTTTAACCTCCACAAACCAGGTTGCCTGTAGCTGGTTAGAAAACTTCTCTCTGGAAGTAAAGCCTAGGAACTAAGCACAGATGATGAGAGAGGTCATCCTGGCCTCACAGCCGCTGTCACAGCTTTTCAAGGGAATAAACAAAAATGCATGCTAACATTTTTCCAATTTGTGATTCACAGTCAATAAAGAGAAAATGCTAATCACACTAATTTCCTCCTACTGAGAAAGTGATGCATAAATAATCTATTAACATGTAAGGGCCAACAGGGTTAAGCTGTTCAAACACTGTCATTGATTTCTTCCCTTTTCCCATATGCTTACTTCTTCTCACTCAACCAGTACTAAGCAGCACTTCTTTGCAGTTATGCTGTAAAAGTTTGTTCCCCTGAGAATCTCTTGAAGCCTCTGCTGTTGAAACAATAATTACAAGGAGGTGAAGTATTTCACTAATCAGCAGCAGGAGTCTGCAGGGGTCCAAAGCTGAATGACAAACGCCAATATCCACTTTAGGTTTGTTGGATCAACAAGCCGATATGGTGAAAATGATCCATCATCTTGTCATCAATTTCCTTTGCAGTCTCAGAAGCCTGCCAATTAAAAAAAAAAAAAAATGTAATCACTATGCATCACTCAGCAGTGATTGCAGGCACATGATAAATAGGATCTTTTGCTTTCTGTCTGTTCAGCACCTGATGTCTTTTGTTTTAAATTGTGCATTTCCTGAGGCTGCTGTGGATTCCAATCTAAACTCAGAAAGAAAAAAAGTACCATAAATATGCATAGGCTGGATTTTAGTTACCATTCATTAAAAACAGTTAAACATCATGGCTAATTTAGAGAAGCAGCAGGTAAAATTTGGTATCAACATAATTCTAAGTACCAAACAGTGGTACTTCTTGTTTCCACTTCTTGTTTCTTTTCACTAGAAATCTACCTGCCCCAATTTTGTGAATGCAGGCTCAGAACAGAACAAAACCCAAAGCAAAACTGGGCTTTGGGAGGTCTGCCACTGCACCAGGTGTGTTCAGGCTCCAAACACAGCAACACAACACTGGCACCTGCATGCTTGCAATATAAATATTGTTAGAATAATAAAATAGGCTAGACTCAGTGCTTGCATTTGCTTGAATCCTTCCTCAAGTTTAACTGTGCCAAGCTTATCAGTCTGCAAAACCTATCCCTGATAAACTCTGTCTTTTTTTTTCCCCTCATAAGAAAAGGAGTGCCTTGGGGCCACCTTGCAAGAAAGCATTTATTTGAATATTTGCTCATACTTTGTACTTTAAACTCCTTCTGCTGAATTTGTAGCTCAAGTCTGAAAGGCTAGACGTTAGCAACATGAATGTTTGCAGAAAGATTTTTCTGTTCAGTAGTGCAAGCTTTTTTTTTTCAGATTCAGATTAAGATTTCATATAGCATTAGCAGAAAGCAGGAAACAAAACAACAGCATGTGGCAAGTGATTGCTCAAAACTAAACAGCACCTGCTCTATAATATGGAGCCTTAGAGGAAGGAGTATTTACAACAGAACAAAAAGTCAAATATTTGCAAAGAGAATACGAGAAGATGTCAATCTGCTTAATGGTACACTGCACCCAGAAAGAGGTGAAATACAAGCAAAACCCACTGTTGTGAGCTACTTGTTCTATAACATCCTCAGATGAGTTCTGCCATTCTGCAGCTTAATTTATCAACAAGGAAGTTTCAGCCTGTCTTATTAAAGGAAAATATTGCCTCTCTATATAACACTTTAATAACAGCACTCTAAAATGTAGTCTAGATGGGGAAAAGTGAGACAAAAACTTGGAGGCTGAATTTTCCACAAATGGAAATGCCATTGTAAATCTGATTTTTCAAATAGCTTCTTCCATTAATGTCTCAGACTGGGCGCAATGACAGGTGGTGTATGCTTTTAAAACAGTCTTGGGGGACCAGAGTCCCTAATGCAATCATATGTAATAATGACAATGTTTTGGCTTTAAAAGAATGCATCCTTCATGATCTACTGAGTTGAAATAGCTAAGCAAGGGGAAGTAATGAATTTATTTATATATTTACATTCTGGTTGAATGGGAGGTGTTAATGTAAGAATTAAAATACAGCCAGCAGGAACCCAAAACTGAGATCTGAATTCTAGGTATTATTTTTTCGTCTTTTACAAGAAGCAGGATTTTCTTTCAAAGTAAGCATAAACTTAAACATCCACAGACTAAGCAGAGTACAATAAGCAAACAGCGGCCTTAAAAAATAAGAAATCCTTCATTCTGAACTCCTGATAGTGGTGTCCATGCTGCAAAGATGTGTATGTTCACAGCTGGATACCAAAAATGTTCCACTGTTTTCTGAACCTCTGCTTCAAAAGACAAACAAATACACATGCAAAAAAAAAGGGAAATTCCTGCATACTGAGATATATGGTACCTGCTACTTAGAAGTATAATTTAAGAACAGCAACTTAAAAGAAAGCTAGTAATGTTACTGACATAACGTTTGGCTTGTTTCACATGCAACTTTTAAATTAGATCACAGTGAATGAATACATGGAATAAATAAACACATTTAAAATTCATCTGCATTAACATTTTTTTCCCTCCTACAGTTACGTAGCTTTACAGATTTCGAATCCAAGGTTAGATAAAATATTTCAAACATTTTAGTAAAACTTATTGAATTTAACACTGCAATCGAATTTTAAAACAACTTCCCCTCAATCTTCTTAATTAATAATAAATAAGTACTTTAAAAATGTATGCTGTCTATATACATGAAGACTTTGTATAATGAATAAAAGCTATGGAATCAAACCTTTATTTTTAGTGTGTATGCTGAAACCAACTCTGAGTCTTCTGTTTGTCAGTGTGCCTTCAAATATCACTTTCAGATTAACACCATGGCCAGACCCAGGAACACAGCTGACACAAAGTACAAGGAGCTAGGCAAGGGCTGAAAACCAGTCACTAGCATGCAGGGAGACATACTCAAGTACTTCAGCAGACAAGACCGCCACATTTCATCACGTTAGCAGTGGTCGCAGTCTGCTTTGCCACTGCATGCCTGCCTGTTTGCTCCTTCCAGCTCTAATGCGCCAGCCTGTACTAAAACATCATGCATTGCAGTTGCTTCTTAGATGCATGCTGCCCTACTTTTCTTTGCTCCATTTTCATATATCACTTCTATATTCCTTTTCCTCCCTCCCTTCCTTCCTCCTTTCTTTCCTTCCTTGAACAATCACTACCACGTTGTTTGTTGGTTGCTTTCTGGCTTCTCTGTGTAGGTCGCCATGATGTGATTTGATATACAGCATGTTCCCAGAAGCACAGAGTAACTGGTATGGCCAGCAACGGGGACGGTAATCTCAGTACGCTCAAATCTCAACCCCTCTGTCTTCCTTGCTGTTTTATCAACTGAACACACAACACTCGCGTTGCATTTTGGGTAAATAATTGCACTGTGTTTCTAACGCAGTGAAACTAAGAGGAGAATTTAGCAATTAGCAGTTAAATGAGTGGTGACTTGTCCTTGCCAAGTGACAGGCAGTAACCTTTTGCTAACCTTGTGAGACAGGACCAGCAAAAAAAGTTCCTCTCCTGCTGCTGTGCCCAGCTGTCATGGCTTTTTTACAGGGACTAGCAGAATGGTTTTAAAGAAGATGTGTTTTTATAAAAAAAAACAACTAATTTTCAATAATGGTGTGTGGACACTTAAACTGTTAAACTAATTGTGTATTAAAGTTTATTTAGTTTTTGTCCTGTTGTGGCAGTGAGTAATTAATCCTCCTCATACCTGTGCACTGGATGTGACCTACTAAGTTGCATGTCAGACTTCAAAACCAGCGAGAATTTAAAATAATCCTAGTCTATATCATGAACAATTAATTTTGCGGTGAAAACAGCCCCCTCCAGCTCTGCTTGAGTTGTACCTGAAACTTACTGACTTAATATCCTATTATTTGGAAAAAGAGCAGCTCCACTTGTTAATATAATTGCTGCCCTGTTTCTCTTTTCTTGTGATCAAGCCTGCTGCATGTCAGGATGTTGCATGAACATTTTTCCTGGGTTTTTTTTCATTTTTTTTTACTGGTTTTACAGCACAGAGTTACACTACTACAAATGTTCTTTTAAATAAATACGTGGAATATAATTTAAGTAACCGATTTTGTGCATAATTTGAAAATCTCATACTATGATACACTTGCTTTAGCAAGTGGATTAGTGATGTTTGGGCCTAACTTTTTATAGGCTCAGGAGACAAAGCCAAGTGCTACAGTTTGCTACCATTTTTCTGTTTATGGAACGATGTCCATCTATGAAATTGTTTTTTCATAGTAAATGTCACTGTGCCACTACAACTAATCAGACACACTTATTTTTGAGCTACCTTTTAGGACTTTACCCCATGCAACAGTAATAAATGCTAATAATGCTGGTAATATAGGTGGGGTGGTTTTTTTCATTTTAAAGGATTGAGTGTTTCTAGCTGTTATGATTTATCTGATTTTACTTTCAAATGCAGATTTTAAAAAATATTTTCTAATTGTTTAGATTTGGAGCTGAAAAAGTTAGCAACAATGAATAATTTATTGAATGAAGTTAACATGTTTTTCATCTCATTGAATATTTATATAAAAATCCTAATTCCCTCAAATGTGTTCAGTATTCGAATCTACTGGTGGATTAAGTGTGGGTTCCCAGTGATGTCTTTTTAAATACTCAGACCCAAGTCATGTTACTTATGACTGTTCAGATAGCATAATTTTGCTTTGGACTCTTCAAACATGTATTCAAATGTTTTTCATCTGTACTGTTTAAAATGTAAAATTAGTCCTTGAGGCTTCAGCACCACATGTTGCTACTCTGACTTACAAGCTTCCCTTGTTCACGTGGATTGAGACTTTACTTTATGACAAATGGAGCTTTTTAGAAAAGAAGATACCGCTTGTTACAAACCATGACACAGGCAGAGAATACTCTGGCTTGATGTAGCTCTGATACCTGAAGGTGGCTACCATGTAGCTCTGGTACCTGAAGGTAGCTGCTCATCCAGCCTGACAGGGACTGTGGGTCAAGGTTCCCACGTGATGCAGCTCTCAGCCTGATGTATTAAAATAAACCACGGATATTTTCAGCCTTTCCTACTGGAAGGACATGGAAGACTATGGCTGAGGATAGGAACATACTATTCCACCCAGGCTCTTTACACTGGGAACAAAACTGGATGTGAAAGGTCCAAGACTTTCCACAGAGCTTTCCAGAACTCACTGTGCCCTAGTACTGTCTACTCCGTAGTACAGCAGTGATCCTCAGCCTGTCGTTGGAGCAGCTTCTTGCCCTTTGCAAGTCATGTTAGGAACGTCGCAACTGTAACACTGTAAAATAAATGTTTGGCATACCATTCTCTTTTCAACTGAAAACCAATCTTTGAGTGATTTCCATAGCAATAGGGATGCCACCGAAGTAAGGCAATTTTTTTTTTTTTTTTGCATTTGCAGTTCCATTAGAGTATTGTTTCTCCAATAAATTTATTTAGTACAGTCAGACATTGAAATAATATAAAAATCAGTTGTGGGAATCATACTCCAGAAGACTCTACAAATATTTTAAAATATTAAATCACAAGTTAGACCTATCTTTAGAATTCTGCACTCTTCATACACCTTACCTCCTCATGTCCTCACCTTTGTGACAGCTACAGCTTGGACAGCTCTCAGAAATGGGATTTGAGTAAAACAGATTGGTCCCTCTTCTCTACAAAAGCTGGGTAAAATTGGAACCATGACAAATGTTTGCCTTATTAGAAGCACCATAAGTAATCTTGTTACCGTAATTTTCATGCTAAAAAGTGTACAACAGGCTTTTATTCTGAAAAGATAGATTTAAATCAAGCTTGAACATTCATGGAGATAATGCAGGAACTTCTACACTATGGGAATGCATAATACCCCATACATTCAGATATGTTCAAAGGCACAGCTAAGGCTCCCTATCTTGAAGCTATTTTAATATTAAAAAAAAACAAAACAGTGTTTGCTTGTATAGTAATTTTTTAAAAAAGTATTTACCAGATACCTTAGAGAATGAGGCCTCATCAGTTATTACAGATGAGGTCAAACCTAAGTTTCCACAGAAAATTTGCTCTTTCTCAAACTGCTAGAACAGCAACATAATCTTTCCTAGCAGAGTAAGTCCGAGTTTTGTCTTTGACATCACAAGGCACTAAAAAAATTGACTTCCAAGTTTGACAAAATTAGTAATTTTAAAATCATTTCAGCATCTAAGGAGATAAGAAAGTCAGAGAAAAGCATGGAAGGAGCATGGACTCACAAGTATCAAGGATTTCCACCTTTGGAGAAACAGAGGCCCTCTGGAGTAGAAATAGGAAAGACTACAGGTTACGGCAATGCCAGGACAGAAAAAAAGATAATCTGACAACCAAGTAAACAAAGCATCTTCAAACAAATGGAAAGTCACTAGAAAGTTACAGTAGATCGAAGATGTTAATCATCCTTACTGACTTTGTAAGCCTAATGGCAACTTAAAAAGCCTGGCCTATTATCAACAGAAAAGGATCTCCACCTAGTTTCATTCTTTCTTTCCTTCAGTGACTCAAAATTACAGAACTGAACTGTATGAAATGGTTTAATTAAGACCAAAGCAGCTTCTATTCCAGGGAAACAGCACAAAGCCTTAACAGAGCCTGAATGTATCCCTTTGAGAGACCTGGGAGGAAAAAAAAATCCTTTTTTTTTTTTCTGAGTTTGGTTAATTCATTGTCATCTGTAGCCAGGAAAGGAAAAAAAAAGGTAGTGTGATATTTCTGATCTGATCAAAAAAAGAGATAAAGAACAAAGAAGAAACACAAAGCTTACATGAGAGTCTGTTCTTGTGATATTTTTAGTACATGTTCATAGATTCAGGATATTCAACATATTGTTGGATAAAACACTTAATGCTTCAGTGATTATTCAAGTTCTTTAGAGAATTGCCATATCCAAGCCCTTTAGAGAATCTCCATTACTAATAAAATAAGTGACTGAGAAATTTGGTGCTAAAAGCAATGCAGTGTTTTAAAAGCAGCATTTTGTGTTAGCAACACAGGTACCCAATGTTCTGATTTCAACCTATTTAGTGGTTCTTCTGGGGCACTTTTCTTTTCCACTTTAAGATATATATTTAGGAGTTACTGAAATAGATCCCAAGACTCTAGTTTTAATGAAGCTTGACAAATCTATTGTCATGTAGAGTAATTGCATGGAGTTTAAAGGTACTAACTTTCAGAATGAAAACATGAACTCTGCCAGATAATTTGGTCAGATGCAGGAAGAGCTAACTGATTTGGATCATGGAATTATTATAAAACAAATTGCATGTGATAGTGGTGATATTATTAGTAACCCCTATGGTACTGCCAATTAATTGTAACAGGAGTTAGATGAAACCAGAACACTCCTCATGTAAGCTGTAGTGATGTCTAACAATATAACCTGAATGGAAGCAGACAAATTTCTCAGTATATTTTATTCTTGTATACTGATGAGATTTTGAAGTGGAACATCATGTTGAAGTTCATCTTAATAAATTGCAAATTTATTCAAGCATGCTCCCAAACCAATAAGAAGAGATTTTGCTGTTGCCTGAAGAACTGGATGCAAACAGGACTTCTTCTAAGAGCTTCCTCACCATCTTCCCTGTTTGGTCTTTCCAGTTAGACCAGACTTGTTCTTATCATTGGCAGCTATACGACTGAGAAGACAGTGCCTACTATGAAACAATCACCCAGGTCATCACAGAGGAAGTGAATTCCGAATTTTAAATAACCAAGAAAATAGAATCTTTTACTTCTAATTTTTGTTTTGGAATATTCCTCTTTGCCAAATCAGTGTTGCTTTAATTCTTAGGAATTAAATACTTTTACTAACAAATCCCTTGATAATGAAAACAACAGGCAAGTTTATGAGATTCAGGATAACACCTCCACAGAAAAAAAACCAACCAACCAAACAAAACAAATAAACAACCCTCTTCAGCTTTTTAAAGTGCAGCATTATTGTTCACTGCATAATGGAATCATTCCAATTTTTTTACCAGGAATATAAAGATTTCTCATTTATTTTAGGCTGAGGCAAGACATTGCTAGAAAAAAGCTAATTGTATGAAGATGGCTTTATGAAGAATAAAAGCTGAACTCAATGAAGAAATGGTGAGAGAAGCTGTCAAATATTTTCTATATGTGTCCTTGTATACATGTAGATATTAGGGGGAAAAAAAAGCAAAAGCCACATCAATCAAGCATTTTATGGGATACTGTTAGATCATTAGCACTGGTTCTATAGCATATACCATATACTATATACTATATACCATATACCATATGCCAGATACCATACACCATAGTACGTATTATATATACTTAGCAGAGAACTGAAGAAATTTTTTTTTTACTGAGTTCTCAGCAATTACCTTTTGACAAAAAAGAAGAGAAACGTGCACATATAGAAACAGATCTAATGCAACAATATATCACTCCTGGCACTAGGGTTAAGTAATAAAAATATACTACTTTGTGAGCAACATGCTTCTTTCTAGCCTACATTTTTTTTTCCTGCACTGCCAGATTTTGTGATATTCAGTTGCACTGACAAAATTTAGAGCCATTTTCATTGGTGACAACACCTCATCAAGATTACAGTGGAATAACAAGGATCAAAATGTAAACCCTGTTTTCATTGCAGCTAGATAAGGAAGAAAAGAAACAGAAATACAAAAGATCTAGAGAAATACATGAATAATTTTCTGGAATTACCAGGTAACTTACCATACTGCACCAGAAGGAGCAGTGTCTCCTTGGCTCCAGCACAGGACAGCACAAGCTGCTGCAGAGAAGACAGTTTAGTAGCTCTAGAATAAACTGCTCCCAGAGAACATGTGTTTCTAAGTCTCATTAAATACAGGTTGAAGTCTGAGTTTTAATCCAGGTAAATGTTGATTTGTTTTCTTTGTTTGTTACTCTGTTTGGTTTTGGTTTTGGTTTTGGTTTTTTGATTTTGTTTTTTTTTTTTGGGGGGGTGGTTCTTTTTTTTCCCTATTTGATCCTGCTTGTTCCTTACACTAAGGAATGTCAGAAGTAAATGACCCATGTCCCCACAGAAAGTATTCTATGTGTCTTCATATATTGGATTAATTTCAGTTATTTGCACTATGTATAAATTGATATGTGTACTTAATTAAGAGAGTTTGGGGTAGGAATAGTGTTGAGAAGCCACAACTGAGGAGAAAAATCATGCCATTGCACTTTCATCTTCAGTCTTTCTTAATTTCTTTAGCTTTCATATTTCTTTCACTATGCACAAGACTCAGAGAATTCTGTATGTATGTATTTACACATGTAAAAAGGTCTGAGGAATTTCAGGTCTTCAGGGAGCAAGGAAAAAACTACAGCTCTGTGCAGACTATATGGTATTGAAAATGCTGATGTTCACATTTCTTTGGGTCTGATTTCCACTATCATTTTAATATGCAATGGTTTCCATATCCCCAAAATAAATGTAGTTTGGCAAAAATAATACTTTTTAGTGAATTTTGTGCCATGATGGTTTTATAACCTACAATCTTACCTCTGAACAGACAGTCACAACTTGTGAGTTTGAGCGAGTCACCTGGAAATAAAGGTGCATATGCACTGCAAATGGAACTGTCTTCCCTGTGACATAAACACATACAGTATAGATTTATGGCAAGTTTACGGGATGATGAACTACAACTGAAATACTCTGATTTCCATGCTGCCTGCTACATCCCAAAATTTCTGAATTTCTGTCAAACTACTTTTACAGGTAGTGACTTAAGGCTTTCATCTGACTACTGCTTCGATGGCAACTTCTCTGCTACTACATTTGCATTTTGCCCAGTGTGTATAATAGAATGCATAGGATTGACATGGAATCTGGTTTTTTTGTTTGTTTGTTTGTTTTTTTGTTTTGTTTTGTTTTTTTTTTTTTTACAGAATCCTCACTGTGGGATGGGGGAATGTAAGGATTTCTGCCTATCCATCTGGCTCAGCTGGAAGGAAACTCCCAAATAAATTTACTTTTAAAAATTGAAAAAAAATTCTCTGGCTTCATCAGAGCAACCTGCAGTTATTCAATAAATAGTGAGTTCCAAATGACACAGGCTAAGTAATTTTCAAATACAAAAATTACAGGAAGAACAGTATTTATGGTACTAGCGCAAGGCATTCCTTCTGGTGCAGAACACCAATAGGTCAAAGTGAATATCAACTTCTACAGCGGAGGATATTGGATGGAGGCTGTATCAGCCTGTGTAGTCTTCACATTATCACCTTCAAATGACTAACTGCATGCAGAAAAAAAATGTCATGGTGAAGGGTATTTATTGAGTCATTTCAAGTCAGGTTTCTGAGAAAATGAATTAATACCTGTGCCACCAATTCAAAATATGAATTCATTTTCAGACATGGTAGATAACAGACCAACTATCTACAGATTCATCCTGACTCTGAACACAGTATCAGGGAAAAACAGTGAACCTACAGACTGCAATTTTGTACAGAGAGGAAGGAATTTCTTCCTGACCCTTGGCATTGATTTGCTTGCTCCCTGTAAAACAAATGTGATTATCTCCTTATTTTAGCTTTAGCTTTTGTTACCATCACTGTTAACAGTACACATAATCTGATCCAGTTTAATAAACATCCTTACTCTTGGTGTCTCTTATTGTACTAAATTTTATTATGGGTCAGATATTCTTCCCATTCCTTTTACAGGGATGGAAATATGTTGTGATGAGGACACTTTATTAGGGCAGAGCTTTTGGCTGCCTGTGTTTATTACTTTGTTTTTAAATGCTCTGAATATGTCCTTCCTTCAGATCTCAGAAAAGATGCTTATACTGCAGAGTGATCATTATTTAAAGAAATATATATTTCTTTACTATTTCTATTTTTTTTATTTCCACTTAGAGCCACTTTAACTCTTCTTTCAGCAGAACCTGAACACAGTCCTTGAGATCTTCCATCAAATACCCATTTTGACATATCTTTAGAAAGCAAGATACTCAGAAACAATTGGAGATCAGTGGCCCTCACACAGACTTATATAGCAGAGTACATACAGCTTGTGCTCGACGTAGGTCTAAGTCTAGGAAACGTTAATGATATGCTTAGCCTTACAGTAACAAGACTTCTTTGATTATTTGGTGAATAATCATCTTCCTAAAAATAAGAACTGGTCTGGCTCCTCAGATGTTATGCAAAGAGGCTGGATATGAAGCTGATTTAAAGAGTAGAAATACATGATCATCGGAAAGGCTATTAAAGTCTGGGTCTACTTTAAAAGTTTTTACCTTAGAATGACATCACAAGAAATCAAAGCGCTCTTTTAAATGGAAAACAGCATCCTTCATCTAGGAAGGGGAGAACATGCAGTGCTTCCTGACAGATCAGGCCACAGACTAAGGCCACCGTCTGTTCCACCCTGTCAGTTTCACCATACATGGTCCATTCCCAGTCAGGATTCAACAGATGTGTAATAAGCTATAGGTGGACTTTCATAACCCTGTCCCACATCAGACTACAGATTAGCTACAACTGTGGGTTTGCATAGCGATGAAATAGCCTTTTCATATTAACACTAAAACATATTATTATTGAGTCATTTCTGAAGATGTAAGACGTCCATCAACATTTCCATTTTACACAAGAACAGTATCCAAATGTCAGCTTAGTGAGTGGGATTTAAATAAGAAATAATGTTAACCATGTTAGCTATGACAGAAACAATGAATTGGAGGTATTTGTTCTTAATAACATTTATACAAATGCATATAAATGCCACCGATTTCTACAGAGCTCAAATACATTCACTGAGCTCTGAAATAAAAATGTTATTCCTTCTGCTTGTTTTGTGTAACTAAATCCATGCAGGTTATCCAGGCTAAGCATAAATGTAGGAAGTGAGTGAATGAAAAAGAAGAGTATTACTAAGTAAATGTTTCCAGAGTGAGGAGAAAGGTCACATTGTACGTTTAAGAAAATGAATTTGCGATACAGATGTGTGACGACCTTCAGTTAGTCAGGATGAAAGCAAACATGGATTGCTATGTTGTAGGTAAGTAACAGTGCATATAACATGTAATAAACAATCAAAACAAAGCCAAACCAGAAAAAAAAATAAAAGAGTTAAAAATAAAATAACACCCTTTCAAAACAAGATCATTCTCGGTTATGCAGGCCAGTCCTAATTCTTCCCCTGCCATCCTCCATAAAGGAATAGTATCATTCATAGACAATAAACGTGTCTTCAAGCGCTTCCAACAGTGTCACTTCTACCAGTGACCCATCTAGCTTTCTCTAAACAGACTGCTGACTGCATTACGTCTTCACTGAGAGTCACTCAGTCAGGCAACCAAGTACTGGACAGCAGGATGCCACCTGCCTGCGCTTCCATGGACTGTAACTCAGGAGTACCCAGCAGCTTTGCTGGGGCAAGAGGAGACTGCTCCCATCACCAGGCACTTTCTGCACAGTCTATTTATTGCTGGTTCTGTCATCTTCTTGTCCTGTTACTTAGACTCAAAACACAACTCTAGTTTCCTGTTCAGGAAAGTTAATGACAAGTAAGTTGAGGTATTTTTATATTTGACACTATAACCAAATAAATTGTGTTCCATAAAGATTTTTAAATCTCTCTTGAATACAAAATGATTTATTTTGTCTCTTAATGGCAAAATTTGCCCTTTACAAAACACTAACAAAATGACACAGTCACTATTCCCTCAGAAATATTGATGATTGTGTCTTTAATAATTTATTTTCATCACTGCGTCCAGTATTATTGAATATATTAATGTTTGTGTAAACACTGAACTTTTGTAATAGGTTTCATCTCTCTTACAATCTTTTAGCAATTGATCTGTAGCATCTCTGATAAAAAGTACTGCTTTTCCCTGATGTTATTTTGATTTACATACTGTGTTCATAATACTTAATTATATTAGCATAATTAGAGAGGGGTGCTTTTTAACGGAATACAGTTCATCCCTGTCCCGATTGTTATGGGCCTTTATACTGCTGTTGTTTGGTTGGATTTGTTTTCCTTTTTAATGCTTTAACATTTAAAAATAATATAAATATGATAGCATCATGAAAAGATGCTGCTATCAGTGACACCTTGCAAGAAAGATATTATAAATAGCAAGAACTAATGCAACTGGGATTAGACTGTGAAACAAAAATATGTCTGCAGGATATATAACAGTATGTGAGGTGTAGTCTGTTGATTAGGACCAGCAATTTCAAGGAGCCCATGTTCCTAATTCAGAAGTCTTATTCAGTCTCTGCACTTGTTTTTCCCCTGTGTGACCGTAATTATACACATCACAGCAGCTCAGTTTTTGGAAGGAGATTCTCACTTCAGGTGCTTCAGCTTTGTGACTGCCATAGACAAATGATTTCCAGGAATCCTGAGTGTTGAGAGACACTCATTCAGTGCCCTCACACAGTGTTGACTGCTGATGGCATGTTCAGGTATCTCCAGGCCTTTATAGCTCAGGCATTTTTCAGTCTTCAGTGCTGAGCTCTTAACCAGGGACATGAATTGGACTGAAGAGAGTCCTTGTACTGCAGGCAGATCTCTTTTTTGTGCAATGTCAGGCTTTCTCTAAGCATGCAGCTCCGCTCTGTCCTCTCACAGCTGGTGTTCCCCCTCTTGCTCTTGCACCCGTGACAGAAGATTGCCTTGCAACTCCTTTGTGAAAACAAGCCATGGCCTTGTCCAGCAAGGACAATCTCTATATTAAAACTGTGTCCCTGAAAAAAATTTAGGTGCTGTAATTTAACTTCTTAGAAAACTTCCTTCTACCTTTTACAGAAATCACGGGAGGCGGTCACCATGTTCTCATTTCACCTGAATTCAGCGGCTCCTACTGGGATTAAGGAGATAAACACACCTGCAGATGAGAGAGAGTAGACTCTTAAGAGTGTTCAGAATAATAAATTAGTATTTCTACTTTCCAAAAATGATTTCAAAAGAGTGTGAGCTAATAGCTCCAAGCACATCTTCATGGCCAATAGCCATAAACTTTGGAAGCTACTCCTTCTGTGCATAATGACTTGCAAAGACTGATTTTATTTTATCAGCACACTGGAAATACAGTATAATCCACATAAATGGTGGAAAAATCAGTATTTCTACATAAAAATACTCAGTTAACCTATCCCTCCTAAAATGACAGGAGATTTTTAAATATAAGGAAAGAAACTGAGCATCTGTGAAAGTGATGGGACAAGAAGCATGTCTGTGAGGATGCTCTTACATAGCTTTAACTCGCCTTGTGCCTTGCTGTGGGCAACCATATCTTCATAAACATTTTCATATGACTCCATGTACCAGAAATTTACTTAACAGGTAAAGAAGAGCCCCTCAAGGCTAAGTCAGAAGAGACTGTCTTATCTTGCACACTTCACATGATTTCCGCCGAGGAGCTGAGCCCAAGGTTAGACTGAGGAAGAGAAGGCTATACAAATGAAGAAGCTAGTAGGAGATTCCTTTGATACTCAGGCCAAGATTCAAGAGAAAAGAATGAAAAAGAGCAGCATCTTTCAGGGCAAATTCCATAGGTGCCATGTTTAGGTCACAACCAAAGGACCCATCCTGGATCCTCAGGACAGAGTATTTAGGGGGAAAAAGTGCCTCTATGGTATCTTGTCAGCTTCTTACTTTACTAGTTGTCAAAAGGCCGATTCAGCTTCTAGTATATGGCAGCACTGCCCTGAGGCTGCACTAAGTTATGTCTGTCTAAGTTATCCTTACCTCCAGCAGCTAGGAATTACCAGAGCATAGAGAGTTATTGGCTATCTTCCTTTCTGCAATAATTACTCTAAGATGGAAAACTATTTCACAGGGAGTTTCTAAGGGGTATTCCACACGGACTACACCTGCTGGCTTAAAGAAGATGAATTGTGGTATTTTATGGGCAGTTTAGAAATATGGAAAGACATGCAGAACAGTGGCCCTGCCATGGCTGAAAGAACTTGCAGATGTCACAGCCCTGCAATATTGAGCAAAACAACCATGCAGCAAAGCTTAGGTTCCCCTTTTCCAGCAGGTCTGTAGATTTCAACAGTATTTTCCAAATCTTTATGTGCAGCCTTGAGAGCAGCCTATTCAATGACAGGAGCAAACACATTACATTTACAGTAAAGGTCCTCTATTTTGCTAGAAGAAGTAAAAGAATGACAAGTAACACTATTCATGCAACATCTCAAATAAAGTTCAGTGGCAAAGCTTTTAATTGTGCAATTCTGTGACTGCTAGAAATAGAGACTACCCTTCACCATTTTAATCCAATACATGAAGCATTTCTAGGCACTCACCTATGCTTCAGGCAGCCAAAGGAAAGGTGTTAGAACTGATTTATTCCAAAATAAATTAAACCCATCATAACAGAAATAGAAAGAAAGGTCCTCACCTTACCTGAATTCTCAAAACCTCCTTTCCTCAAGGAAATATATCTGAAAACAGTAGCATGGACTGAACTGTGTAACAACGCTCATAGGAGGGAAGAAGTCCAAAGGTCTGGGGAGAGAGAAAGAGAATTGTATTGATCAAATAGAAAACACTTGCGCCCTTCTTTCCAGAGCATCTCTGGACACAGCATGTCCCTCTGCACTGCTGAAGCAGGGCTGGAAGAAGCCCTTTGTGGCAGTAAATCACGGACTCCACGGATGGTGTTCTGGAGACCTTTATTGTTAGTCAGCATTAGTCTTTTATAGTCTATTAAAGTTACACGCGAAGTGCATACACTTAATCATCTAATTTGATTGGTAGCCATATACTGTTCACGCACCTTATGCTTCATTTGGATTGGTAATAGTTTTTTGGTTGTCTTTACTATTTTTGCCTTTGGTATTTCCTTATCTTGTTCTAGTTGCTGGGGTTTTTTTTGTTATTGATCAAGTGGTGTTCAAGGACATAGCTCAAATTCGTCAATATCAAACAGCTGTACTGCACTGTCTGCCTCCACAGCCCTTTGACATCAATGGGGTTGTGGCCAGAAACCTTCAGCTCTGTATCACATATATGGGTAGAATCTCACCCTTGCAGCACTGAGGGTATTCACGCAGAGGGTAAATTCACATACCTATGTCCATAGAAATACACTGGGCGGGGGAGGGAAGAGACAGACTAAGCACAAAGAGTGATGCTGAGTCACAAAGTCCCAGGCAGTTAACTGAGATGTGGTCTAATCAGAAAGGTTTGTGCCAGGAGGAAGAAGACATCTTTATATGTCCTCTGGAATTCTGTGCAATTGGAAAATGCGACCAAAAGTAAGCTGGCCATATATATGGCCTCCCAAAAGTCTTTATAGGGTCTTATACACAGCTCTGAGTAAAACACAGGGACTCAATCTCTTAAAATACTACTAATGATAAAACATATCGTTCATATAATGATTTGTTTTCACCATGAGAAAATGCTGGTAGTTAAGCTACTAAGCTTCCATACTGAGAATTACATTAAATATGTTTACTGATGGATTTAGTAAGGACTATGCAAGTGAAAGGACAGTGGCAAGGGAAACCACGTGACAGAATATAACACTGATGTATTATGGAGGTAATTAACTAATCCAAGTGGCTAATGAAAGTAATAACACATTGTGCCTTACACACGCAACTTCATATTTAGCTACCCCTTCACAGAAAGGATGTAGCAGAAATTAGGAAGTTGTGGCAGCAGAAGAAAGACAGATGCATTTAGAGACAGAGAAAAAATTCTATAGAAGAGAAATGGGAAAGAGAACCGACCTTTGGAGAAATTGAACTACGAAGGAAGCATGAGTTGTTCAAAACAATAAAATGTATGTAAAAAGAAAAGGGAAGCTTTGTTTCACTTCTTCATTCAATAAATTGTACATGTTGAATGCAGCCAGAGAGTACTGTCTGTATTTAAAACTAATCAATTGCTTATTCCCAGTGACATTCAATTAGCTGGCAGCACTCGTTGCACAGGGCACTAGCACAGTCAAGAACTTAGCAGGTCACTGAAGAACTGAACATAATAAGAAAAAGTAGATTAAAAATACTAAGGATTAAAACAGCCACCATCAAATACAGAAATACTTCTTGTTGGGGAAGAGATTTAAAACTTCCTAACTAATGAGCAGAGAAATCTTCAATCTATTTCTAACATTACCAAGAGAAAGTCTTGCAACTGTTTCTGCAACAATTGATAATTTGGAGAAATTTTACACTGAATTATCTGGACCTTTGTTTTAATCCAATTTCATATAAGTAGGATTTGTAAAAAATTCTGCTTCTTTTATTTCAGTTTAATTGAAGAGAATAATGCTCTTTTGGGATATTGTCCTAACATGTTAATGTTTTCCATTGTGACACTATTCACTGAACATCTTCCAGCTTAGATACATCCATGGCATTTCACAAGGAATCAGTTAAAAAATGCTTAAATTTTCAGCAACAAAAAGGAGAACAATTTTTTTTTCTTGTTTAAAGGATGATTTCAATGAAGATTTAGACTTGATAGTAATTTTTTTTCTGTTGATTCCTCATTGTACGTGTAGCTGAAATATTTTTAATAGATTTTAAGTATAACAATTCCCAATTGGAAAGCAGAACTAGGCACCATTTTGGTGGAACTGCTTAACCAGAACATGCTACCGAACCATATATTCAGTATATATTCCCTATGCTTAATAAGATTTTATACTTTAACAGTTCATCCAAAGAGAGGTTGAAGATGAGAGAGCATCTTTGAATTTCATAAAGGACTGGGCAAAACTGAAGATCTTCGCATCTGCTGTTTGAAAAGTCCAAAACTAAGATGCATGAAAACTTTTCTCTTTTTCATTCCTAAAAGCAGTCTTTCAGGGAGGGATAGTCTTGCACTGATTGTAAGGAGCACATATGACCACGGTGATAGGTAGGCATAACCTCTCCCAATCTGAACTAAATTATTATTCTGGATACATGTTTCATGCCTGTTCAGAAGTGTAGTATTTATCTACTTTGCTCATGAATTTTACTGGAGTAATGAACCAGTACTCTCTGCTTACTAATTTGTACAAGCAGATCTAACTTCGGGAAAAAAAAAATTATCTATCTATCTAGTCAACATGGTTGCATCATCTTGCTGGAATGAAATGGTCTTCTGAATTGCACTTATATTACACTGATTATATAGTAGGAAGTTAAATTTTTCTATTAAAATATTTTCTTTCAAGTTCAAGTTAGATGAAAGATTAGCCTATTCTGCTCATAAAAGTGAGAGTCAAGTAAGAATACATTGCTTTTTAATGTAAAAAATATAATACATTTATATTCTAGTCAGCTTAACAAATTTATACTATTATGCTATATAATTTTTACTACTAAAATTGTGTTCTTAAAAAGAAATCTATCCAAGTTGCTACTGAAGCATATCTTCAAGGAAAGACTTACATAGCCTTGAACAACTCTTCATATGGATTTTGTTAATGGGTCTGTTTTAACCCAAACTGTTGGGAGAACACATGCAAAGGTCTCTCAGCTCATCCTAAGAACCCACTGACTCAGACTCTGGCAGGACAAAGCCCCACATCACAGGTGTCTCTGCAGGTTGAAGCTAGCTCTTGGACAACACTGCTATGGTTTCTGCTCTGATGCACATGACCTCAAGGTCCATATAGCTTGACTCAAATCACTGAAGTCCATAGAAAAACAAAACAAAAAAAAAAAGCCAAAACCTTTCCTTGACTTTAATAGACTTTAAAACTTCCTCACTGTATAATTGTTACTGTGATATTGGTGACAGAAATTCTTGAACTTTTAATTTCTAAAAAAAGGGACATTTTTGCTCATACTGAATATATGGTTCAGTAGCATGTTCTGGTTAAGCAGTTCCACCAAAATGATGCCTAGTTCTGCTCTCCAATTGGGGATTGTTATACTTCAAATCTATTAAAAATATTTCACCTACACCTACAATGAGGAATCAACAGAAAAATTATTATCAAGTCTAAATCTTAATTGAAAACATCTTTTAAACAAGAAAGTGTTGTTGCTGAAGTGATTTGATAGATGATAAGAGTCTAAGAGGAAAAATAATGAAACATACTTATGGTTTCAAGTTTTATTTTGTTAAATTGAGAATTTGTGGACCATAGCTATGTATGCATTTCTGGAGCACACAGAAAAGTGGGATTTCTATCTGCATGTAATAATAAAAATATTTAATAAGGGTAGTCATTAACTATAGCATAATTCCTTTTTTTTTTTTGTAATCTCCATTTGTGCCCTGCCTGAGTAATCAAATTGCAGTATAATACTGTAAATGACAATAATACTCAATCAAGTGTGGTGAATATGTTACTACAGCTAATAAATTATGAAAGTCCTTTTTTTCTTTTGAGGAACCCAAGAAAACTAATCTCAACATAAACCGTGTATTTATTTTCTCCTCCTTGAATGATTCTTTAAAATCTGGGTCACTAAATAAAGGAGCTAAAGAGTTTTTGTAAGTCCTAACAAATGACTGATTATCTCAATATAATTGTAAAAATATAGCTGTGTTCTCCTTCTCTGCAGGATTTTGTACTACACAATGTTCAAGATTCACTGGGGTGTCACAAAGAACATTGGGCTGATCTGTAAAAACATGTGGAAATTTGTAACAGGGACAGTTGCCACATGGCTAGATTAGGTTATTTTGTATTGCCTTCATACAATTCAAAGGTTACAAGGAAGGCACAGGGAAGAAATAAAAGAGTTCCAAAGAAACAGTTCCTGAAAAAATCAAAGACAGTCATTAAAAAACAATGCTTGAATTAATTGTGCAGATTTTTCTAAAACCTGGATTCTGACCAAGGTACAAAATACACTTTGTTTGTTGGGGAAACCAAAAGGTTTACATTATTTGAAGTGTAAAAAAGGCATTCTCTCTACAGATGTGGGAAATTTATGTGAGCACCAGGTACATCCAGTGCACGACTGAGTAGAAGAATTAGTTAATACTGCTCTACAAACCTGTAGAGTCCGATAGCACAGAGCTCTGCTACTTGTCTTTATTATCAACCATATTTTGACATGCAAGAAAAAGTGTTCCATTTTTATCCAGCCAGTTTCTAGAGTCTGTGAAGAACAAGCTTGATTCTCTAGATAAAGTTGTATAAAAAGAATGAAGCAAACAAAATATTTCTCAGTAATAAAAAGAATGTATTTCCTACTATGTGGGAAAAGCCATGGATCAGACTCCAAGTCCACCCAAAATAGCAACAGGATCCTTCCTATGTCTGTCTGGTCATCTCTGCACGGCAAGCTACTGTGATCTTCTGTGTAGAAATAATGTCAGGTATTACAGCATGGTTTAATTGCTGCTTGACTTTAAATGACTATTAAGCTCCCTTACTGAACCCGGTGCCCTAGAAATGGAACCTTTGTATTAACACAGAAGAAGAATCAAATAAAGTAATCTCTTTGCTCTTTTCTCTCATAAAATACAGTTTCCTTGTCCAATACCTCAATGTCACCACAAGTCAATGAAGATTAATGAAGCAAAGGGAGACAAAAAAATGTCTGCTGTGTTAAATATTTCTGTGCTTGCTTTCTATAGCAGTACTGATTAAAATGCATGACCTCCTATAACCTTCAGATTTCTTCTGTTTAAACATTGGTTCTTAGGGGGAAAAAAAGAAAGGAAAGATTGCAAGTTAAATCATAGATAAGCTGTCATGATGGTGGAGACAAGTTCAATATGGATGAATTATCTATTAAGACATACAAAATCAGTGTCAGTTGATCCTTCTGAAATGTCCTTACATGTTTGTAAAAAAAAAAAAAAAAAGGAAAGTTGTGGCAAATGAAATTTTGCGTTACTTTAATTTTGTAAAATTATAATGCTGCTAGGATTTACAAGGTCAGTCTTGTATTACGTCTGTCCAGTTGGCTAGCTGCTTGAAGGGACTCGGCACAGTCTGAATAATATATGGTGGGAATGTGCCTCATAGTTGGAAAAATTACTAACCACAACAAAGGGTATATATCTGAAAATACAGGATACAATATGAAAACAAAAGCCTTCATAGCCATAGATGAATAAGACTACTTAAAAAGTGGTCTGCCTAAGCAGAAGTTTTTGGAGACTGAAGCTTTCTGCTGAATTTAAAAATTAGGTTCAACACCTCAGAATTTGAATTAATGCTAAAATGTAGTCAAGAAGCAAGACAGGGGATAGTACCTAAGTCCACAACTGTGAATAAATCATCACAATCTAAGCAGATCAAGTACACAAATCTAATATCTCATGAAGAGAAAATAGCTTGTACCTCCAGTGCATTTGTGCAGATAAACTCTATTTTGTGACCATAAACCTCAAACAGTAGACCCACCATTTGCAGCTTACATGGGTCTGTATACAGAATTTTTACACAATATAGTACAAGAGGAAATGACACAGCTGGAGTAGCAGGAATTGAATGAAAGTTGCCAGCCAACACCAAAGAAGCTTGTGTGAAATGACTGAAATCTATTTCTACTTACAGTGCAGCAATATCCATGTCATCTCTTCCACCAATTCACATCCACAGGAGTAAGGGCAGCTGAGAAGACAATGAATAAAATTATGGAGAATAAAATATCCTTTTCTGCCTGTGCTGGCTACGTCTATTACAGATGAGCCTTGAGGTACCTTGACAGGGCACAGTGGAGGACCTTAACTTGTCTACTCCTCTCTGAGACTTTCCACTCAACTTAAGTTGATAGCACACACCAGAAAAACTGCATTCAGGTCTTGAAGTCAGTTTGTTGTATTTGAATAATTAAATAAAGACATTTGATCTAAGGTATCAGTGCTATACTAAGGATTCTTGAGACAATGGTCAAACAATAAACCTTGAATTTTTGCTAAGAAGCAGCCCAGTATTCTTTTTTTTTTCTTCACAGAAAGTGAAGAACTGCTAATAGAAGTAGCAGAACTACTCATGTCAGCACAGCTAGAAGTAGATAATATTGGAAGAAGAGAAGGACCATCTCACCCCCCCCCCAATAATAAGACATGTTAGCTTTTACTATTAGGAGATGAGGAAGAAAGCAACTCCAGACTATATTTACTGAAAATATTAATTAAAAGCCTAATTTGCCTTCATTTGGAAAACTTATATATTCAGGGAACGTTACCATGATATCTTTTATGTTGAAGTCAGTCAGATAGCAGTTTCATACTGAGAGATTCCTAATTGATTTGGCCATAAAATAAGCCTTCTCTCCAATGAAGAAAGGCAAAATGATAAGAATCTATATTTACATATGCATACATATACATATATCCATAAACACAGAGAGACTGGGAAACAGAGAGTAAGAAAGAGAAATAAGGAAAAAGACTTGATAATTCTACTTCCAGGTGCACACAGATATCATCAGGTTAATAATATAACAAAAAGTTGAGGGAAAAAAAAAAAGCCAGTGCTCAAATAGAGAAAGTACTAAGTTGTCCAAATTCAAGACATCCAGGGTATATATGGGTAGGGAGGCAGTTAGCTCCTCCCTGGAGGACATACAGCAGAGGGAGAGAGGGGCCATATGTTACTTTGGAAAAAAGAAAAAAGTCTTGAAGACAAGGCCTTTTCTTATCTCTAAAGACAGTGTGATCTAGTCAGGAAATCTAGCCCTATGAATCTTCGTGTGTCAGAAGGCCATCACTCAGAACGACCTAACTGCAGCTCCACTGTTGTGACATACTATTTCAGGAGCCGACAGAGGAGGTGACATGAACTCAGTGTCAGTATCCAGTGTGTTCATACACATTCTCGCTTGTTCTGTTCCACTCATATCGCAATGCCAGGGCTGGACTGTAACCCTTCTTATTCAGAGGACATCAGCATGTCTATGTAGGCTTACTACAAGTCCAACAGAAACAGTGGCAAACCTGTGCCTGCACACAACTCCTGCAAACAGCACAGAGCCCACTCCACTGAGCCTGGAGCTAAGGTTTGCTGCCCGGTGAGGAGATAAGGCATGCTGGCACATCAGGGCTTCTTTGCACTGGTCTAGTGGAAAGAAGATTAGACAGCACCACATCTTACCAGCTCTATCTGCACAGATAAACCTGTCTGTATCTGCACAGATAAATAGTTTAGTGACATACGACACAAGCAGATAAACCAAGATTTGATTTGATAATTCTGCTTTCCTATTTCTCTCCTCTGAATGCAGAACACAAACTGTGACTAGGCTACCAGCTAAGTATTGTGTCAGTAGAAATCAAAAAAGTGTAGCAAATACAGGCAGTGGATAAAAAAATAAACTGGTGTGGTCTGACACTACCTCCCCATATTACAAAATAGAATTATCTCCTCATTGAAGACCTTGAAGACCTGGACAAAAGCCTTGATCTGAGTAGGGGATTACTGCTATCTACTATTATGAAAGTATTTTCTAAGCTGTGTGTAATGTTTTGAGTTTCACTTTGAAGACAACACCGTTGATGACCCTCTTCTCAGACCTATGTGTGTGAGCATACACACACATATGCATGTTGATCTTATGTTAGAATCTGAAAGGACAGTTCTCTCAGGTGTTGCATGCTTTCTTCAAACACTGGGATATCAGAGACTGCCCATCATCTTCACTGCCAAGCTGAAACCTCTGAGGTGAATGTGAACTTTGTTCAAAAGCTGAAACAGAAGTCTTTACATTTATCACTGAGCAATTCCTCAGGTGAAGCTGTTCTTCAAAGTACAGTGTTAGGGAGGGAAGGAGAGAAAACTTTGTCTCCCCATTAAGCAATTTTAGCATAATTCTGAACAAATAAGGTTTGCTTAAGAGGATATGACTAAAGTCACAACTCATTATTTTTTTGTGAGGATTGTGATTAACAATTCTTAAGTACCACAGGTGCAGAGAAATGACAGGAAATCCTAGCTGAGGCTCAAGTCAATATATGGTATTAGTGTGTTAGACTTCTTTGAGCTTCTGTGGTCTTTGCAACTTACAAAAAAAAAGATCTTAGAGGCAGTAAGCCTGTCCCCAAACTAAAACTACAGCAAACATGCAAACATTAGCTGTATTTGTCCTCCTGAGTGCCAGGGTGGATTACAACAAGCAAGGATCATCAATCACTATTTCTGCTCACAGAGAAAACCTAAACTCCTTCAAAACAAGCAATTTTGAGGTAAATGAAAGCAAAATTAATCCCCAGGCAGATTTCACAACAATTACGTTACAGAAAAAAAATCTAAGCAAGAAAGAACATGCAGCAGATAGCTGACTCCTTAATTCATTTAACATGCCAATAAAAAGAAAATTTTAAGAGATTCAGCGATGAACAGCTTGTCCAGTGCAGCATTGTTCAAGGGCTTGCCCTTCAATCATCTAATTAGAGTCAGAAGGATATAGCTGATGATAATCATCATATTTGGCACTTGCTGTATGCAGCGTCTTTCATACAAGGATGTCAAAGATTCACAAACATCAGTTTGCTATTCTCATCAATTCTTTCACACAGTAATATTAGCATTATATTCTTACATAATTCAATATTTTTTAGATATTGTAAGTTACCTGAAATTACTCTAGGTTATTAATTTTATCACCATGCAACCTCAGTTAGCAAAGTCACAGAACATATCTAACACTTCTAAATTACCAGAAGCTTTAGTCAACAGGGGTTTAAGTCTGCTCTCAGGATTCCCAAATGGAGACTTTAAGGGCTGCATTTGCCCTCTAGTATAGTGGAGAATTGTTTAGAACTAGTAGCTGTTTTGATTTAGAGAGCAACATTATTTATCATTTGTATTTAAACAAGCACTGGATAGAGTGTTTATCGATTCTTCTTATTTACTGAGCAATAAATATTTTTGCTTAAGGTTTGCAATATAATTGTGCGCTTATTTTCTACTCACAAATCTCTCCTACTTTTTCTACAGGATTTCTTTTGTGCCCTTCCAAAATGCGTGTGGAGATTAGATCCCTACCAGCCTGGATTCCACACTTGACATCATAACCAGAGGAGTTGGAAGAAGATGACATTTCAGGAAAATGATATCTCTGTGAAATGGATATGATCCTGATCCAAGACATCAAAATAAATATGAATCTCTGCATTTACTAGAAAGGACATTTCTGTTGGAGCCGTACATGAACATGAAGTAGTTATAAAGACTCTTATCCCATTGTCTCCCCTCCACAGAACTACCTTTTTGGTATTAGGAAGTGATGACTCTCCTTTTTCTTCCTGTAACTATCTTCAGCAGTCTGCTCAACACCAATGACCATTTTCTTTCACTAGAAACAAGGTCATACTATCTCCCAGCTCTCTGTTTTGCAGTATCATATGAAAGTTTGTCCTGTTCATCCCATCTTTTGAACAAGTCCTTTTGAAGCAACCAGGCTCAGGACCTCGGTCACGTTTCTTAGCAACAGTTCTAAACAAATCATGTGGTTTGTAAAGATCCTTGGTAGTGATCTTGTTGTTTCATACAAAAAAAAAAAAGCCATCCTCTGTGGCATGTTCCTATGGTAAATACTGTTACCTGCTGTATTTGCAGAACCTAAGACTTTGTGATGTGTGAGCAGTTCTGTGAGCCTAGCATGAAATTCTCTATAGAATCATAGAATCATCTGTGTTGGAAGGGACCTTTAAAGGTCATCTAGTCCAACTCCTCTCCAAGGAGCAGGGACATCTCCAACCAGATCAGGTTGCTCAGAGCCTCATCCAACCCAGCCTTGAATATTTCCAGGGATGGGGCATCAGCCACCTCCTTGGGCAACCTGTGCCAGTGTTCCACTACCCTCATTGTAAATTTTTCTTTCTTATATCTAGTCTGAATCTACTCCCTTCTATTTTAAAACCACTACCACTTTTTTTTTTTTTTTTTTTTTTATCACAACAGGTATGGCTAAAGACTTTCTCCTCATCTTTCTTATAAGCCCTCTTTAGGTACTGGAAGACCACTATAAGGTCTCCCCAGAGCCTTCTCTCCTCTGGAGTGAACAGCCCCAGCTCTCTCAGCCTGTCCTCATAGGAGAGGTGCTACAGCCCTCCCCAGCCCTCTGATCATCTTTGTGGCCCTCCTCTGGACTTCCTCCAACAGGTCCATGTCCTTCTTACGTTGGGGGCTCCAGAGCTGGAGGCAGTGCTCCAGGTGAGGTCTCAAGAGAGCAGAGTAGAGGGGCAGAATCACCTCACTCAACCTGCTGGCTATGCTTCTTTTGATGCAGCCCAGGATGCGGTTGGTTTTCTGGGCTGCAAGTGCACATTGCCAGCTCATGTTGAGCTTCTCATGAACCAACACCCCCAAGTCCTTCTCCTCAGGGCTACTCTAAACTCATTCTCCACCTGGTCTGTATCTGTGCTTGGGATTTCATACAAAAAGAAAAAAAAATTAAAATGTACTAATATTAATTTTAGAAATTTCACTTCTCTGTCATTTCAGTCAAAATGCATTTCAGACTCAGACAGAATTAGTTTATGTTGAAAATAAAAATGTATGCACTAATTATAGAAAAAAAAATGTTATTTTGGAATCTGAGACTTTAACTACTTGTGTGGGTGGAACAGTGATAATTAAGGAGAGAATGAGAAACTCAACACAGTAAATGTACAAGAAATTGCACATCACACAGAGTTTTGAGCACACAGCTCTCCAACCCTTTAACTTTTCAATAGCTCTATAGACCAGTGAAACACACGATTCAAAGTAATTGTGGTTGATTTGGCAAAAAGATTTGCAACATCTTCATGCTGCCATTTCTGCATCTACCGTCAGATTCTCACTTGCCCTTTTGCTTCTTTCATAGGTGTATAATAACTATTTAAGATGTGGCTGATCCCTTTTGTCCTGTACATTTCCAAGAGCAGATTTACAAACAGCCAGTCAAGAAAACAGAGCACAGAAGTCCATACCAGATATTTATGATTTTAAGCTGGCAAAGCAGTTCTGCATCCCTGCTGAAGAATTAGTGATTAGGCTACCATCAGGCCTTCAAATGTTGTAGCTCTGTCCTCAACGTACCCCACTGTCCCTCAAAGTAACTTACATGCAACAGGTGTGGAATACAGCTTCAGAACGTCACAGATGAGCTCCTTCAAAAGATACTTTTTCTAGCTGCTCTGGGGACCATCCAAACACCCATGATCTCAAAGGGAAATATTTTCTTTGACAGTCTAAGGGTCCATGAAAAATCATAGCATGAAAGCAAATTCCACTATGTAATAAGACTAGCACTGGAGTTTCAATAAACATAGACCTAAATGGCTTCTTGTCTATCTGCTCTTACAAGCTCCTTGAAGACAGGACGGAACATGACACTCAGCGCAACACTTCTTCCATACATTTCTTTGTAGTAGGCTTGATCTCTCATCTCCATGTAGTCCATGTAGACTTATGCTTAAAAAAAAAAAAATCTGTAGTGAATGTGGAAAGGTGAACTACCCTGAGAACAGGTATTTCCTTGCCATGAAAACACATTCAAGATGAAGGCTTGCCTTTTAACAAACACCTTTTAACTTGAATTGACCTCCTTTAAAGAATTCATAGAAAACTTATGTGCCAGTGCAATGGACGTGACAAAAAATCATAGGCAGTATTTTTTTCAAGTCCAAGGATACATCTAGCCTCTGCTAATTCTTTTTTTCTAGTAAAAACAGAAATAAGCCACTATTAAGCCACTCGAGACTCTTTTAAAGCAGAATGTTAAAAATGTTAAAGGCCACAACCACCTCACATTTGATTGATTGAAAACTGATGCTATACCAGTCTTCTAAATAGTTTAGTATTTATGTTAATCAATATATTATCATTACAATAAATTTGACTAAATCGTCTTATTGGTTCTTGTAAAATGGCTGCTTTCCATTCACAAACCACTGAAAATTTAAAGAGACTTAGAAGGCATGCTATTTGTGCAGCACAGAGCTGAGACCTTCTAACGTCTTTCTCTCCATACTACATCCTATATTGTTTAAAGTATTTTTGTGGCGATAGAAGCAGAGTCCATTTCAGGCTTACAGAGGACAGCAAAGGCTCTCAATTTTCTGATGCAGAATACTTCTGTTCTTTAATGTTTTAAGTGCAATGGGGTGGCTATTAGGAGAAGGAAGACAACACATTGCACATTGCACTGACGGTTTGGGAATAAGAGAAAAATTATTTCATAGATCTCACTGCAAGTATTGACGGTATCACCCTTTCCACTCATTACTGCCCCTTAGAAGACAAATAGCTGAGAAGATATAAGACATCTTGCTGCTACCTCTGAAATTAATTTAAACTAACCTTTTCTACATTAACTAACACTACACTGCCAATTACATCATGTTACCCCTAAGAGCTTTTAAAACCTCCAGCCAGATACACAAGAGCACTTCAGCCTACTACTTCAATGCTAGTTAATAGTAACTGACTGACTGCTTGGTTCAACAGGCCAATCCACCCTCATGCAATTTTCACACAGTCATGTCACAATTAAATCTCTGATAACTAAATTTTATTACTAATATGTGGTAAATTTTGTCATTTAAGCTGACATAGTTCCAGGTTTCTCTCATACCAGTATAAATATGATAAAGAGTAACATCATAGATTTCAATACAATGAGATAAAGAGAAATCAGTACAAAAATGAAGGATTTAACTCAGTTCTCAAGATGTTTGGCATATAGTTTATTATTTGAGATTCTGCTAAAAAGCTAAAAGCTAAATATTAACAATTTGCAATTAACAATTAATTAAATATGAATCCAGGTAGACACTAAAGAAGCAAACAGATTCTTTGAGCTGCATTTGTCAAAGAAGCCATGCGGACAGCAGGCGAAGAGCGAAGAGCTTACACAGTACATGGTCAGGATAAACTCTGCTATTTAGAAACACCTGGAGAAGGAAAAACCTTCTGATTATTTGTGCTATTCTGTAAATGGAAAATAACACTGTTTGTTTTTTTTTTTTTTTGCAGAGACACTCAGTTCTTCTGTAAGTTGCCCATTTGCTCTGAAAATCATCATCAACAACTAGAAGTCATTTCTCAGTACTTAGGCCCACGTACTAGTCCATACTGTGTATTGTAATATTGGCAATCTTTGTATGTTCATAAAAAAGAACAAAAAAAAAAAAGTTAAATCTTTTTCCTTTCATTCCTCTAGCACAACTTCTTTAAAAGCCTTTATTTTTTTCATTGCATTTTGAAGCTCTTGTGATTCATGAGTGAATAAACTAACTTCAGCTCCAGTTTTATTAAGTACAGTGATCAAAGTGCAAAGCATAACTGGCCATTCTCCGCATTACAATATGTACATCATATGCATATTGATTAAACAACTGACTTTTCATCTGGGAAAGACTTTAAAATAAGGGCCATCTGGTTTTATAACTTTCATGTAGCATTTGGTAGATCTCAGGCAGTGCCATCAGTACACTGAGTTTTTTATTTGTTCATTTCTTCTCTATAATTTTACAATGGAAGGTAAAAATTCCTTTATTGTTTGGTAGTTGTATTATCTCCTTGAGCTATCTGAGCTTAATACTTGCATGGTATTGAGCACATATTCAGAAAGCTGCTGATAGGAAAAAAAAAGAGAACTAAATATTTTGGTTGCTAAAATGTCTCACAGAATGTCTAACTCTGCCTGAACAGAGAAAAGGTTCTCAGCTGGGCTGCAATTAGTGTTAAAGTCTCAATATTGCTGCTTCCCCAGCATCACACAGAAAGCATAATCTGCTTATTAGTATAATATCATTTAGTACAAACATCTGAGTAGCAGGGAAGGGGTAGTTGGGATCCACTGCACGAGCTGGACTACAATAAAACAGACCGAGAATCCTTCCTCTGAGAAGGCTGGGCAGCTTGAGATAGATTTAAAAAGCAAATGAAACACACAAATGGGGTAGAGTGAGGATCATAGGGTAAGAAAGGGATAGGGAAAATAAGATAGTTGTTAAAAAGAGTGTAACTAATAGAGAGTCGGACATCTCTAATCAGTAACAGTAAACACAGCCGTGCGCTATGAGAGAGAGGGGTTTTGAAGATAGATTTTGGAGAACAAGCAGGAGATTTAAGGGTCGTGATCATAAGATCTTCTTGCTGGAAAAGTACAGCAGGAGACTACCTGCCAGAAAAGTAAAAATCATTCATTCTTTAGCCAAGATTAATACGTTTTCTATACAATTTAAAATGTCAGGCAATTTCTGTATTGCCATCTGAATCATACATAAGAGAAGCATGAACTAAGTGACCTAGATAAAATAAAAACTCACTCCAGATTTCTATTAACCCCTAACTCAAGGGTATAAATTGAGTTAATATTTTGGATTTTCACATACCTTTCCATTTCTGGGTAATTCTTTATTAGCTGTGAAATGCTGTCCTTAAGCAGAGCCATGGATTTCCAAGTCAAAGAAAATTATTATAAACTAAGAAATTCACACTGGAATCTCAATGTGCATTTGCATACAATGTGCTCTTCCTGTGGCTCTAAATAAAGGGTTGCAAAGACATATGAACTAATCTATCCTCTGTTTAATAGGAATCTCAGGCATGCAAGTTGTGCTGTTTTACTGTTGTCTGGAGAAAAGTCCTGCTATTGCTCCCATGCCTACAGAGTCAACAGTTTGTTTTTCTTACTCATTTGTACTGCAGTGATTTTGGCCATAAAACCACATAGTAGGTAAGCACATCACCTGTGCAGTGCAGCAAAACAGACAACAAAAGAGATGCCCTAGGCTGCAAGTCTTGTAACAGCATGTCATGTGTGAAGATTTCCAGTCTGCTTTGGTAATTCTGTCCATTGCTTTTGAGTTTCAACTCTGGCTTGGAGAAGGGCTGGATGTAGCTGTGAGCAGCAAGTATTCACACTCAACTGCACAGCAGCAGAGCTAGACATACGCTGATAATGAAAAAGGCCATCCTGGCATCTCAGTCAAGAGACACACGAGAAAAAGAACAAAAAAATAGATGAGAAAAGAAAAACTAAGCACTCTTGCCACTGGAATGCAGATCCAGTCAACATACGGAAATTTCCATCTTAGTTCCTCTGCTGAGTAGCTATTACTCTATGAAATTTGTGGCATACTTTCTTTCTTCGCAGCTGTGCCACTGTGAAAATTCTGTCCATGCTCAGAGCTATAAGAAACCTAGATTCCCAGGAAATCACTGCTAATATGAAGATTAAAGTAATAGCTAAAATTCTAGAGTGAAAAGTGATAGCCCCCATTCAGCTCCTGGATTTGTTGTATGCAGAAGACAAAGGAGAAGAGGAAACAAACTTATGACTTCATATTTAAGGGGGCACACTCCACAGATGACAGCCATCTCATGCAATCTTGGACAAACTATTTCCCACCTTGTGCTTCTCATCACCCCCAGCTGAAGAGCAGGAATAACACCTTCTTGCCTTCCAGGCACCTTGTGAAGGCAGCACACTGAGACCTGTTCCTAGAGGGATGCTCCTTCGACAAAATCACACAGATCCATGCAACAGCACTCGCTGGCAGCTTCTAGAAGAGCTTCAGCAAAGAAGTTGAACTGATGAGATGGAGTTAGTGAATCACCTGTCACCCCCCACAATTTGTTCCATGCAAACAAATCTGGAAAATAGCTGATAAGAGCACTATTGTTGCCTATTCTGGGGGGAAGAGAAGACCTCTTTTTTTTTTTTTTTCAGTTATGAGCTTTCGGTCTACTAGCTTTTAGCAGAAGCAAATCTATCAATGAGAAGGGAGTCATAGGAGGGAGGAAAAAGAAGAAAATTAAAATTTTAAAAAGGGAGCTCTGAAGATGAGATAAGATAGCTATTTATATGCATTTAAAAATAATTCTACTGACTGGAGCTTAGCAGTGTTGAAACAGATATGCATCATACTCGACTGACACATTTTATAGTTATGCAGATGTTATTTAAGTTAAAAAAATATTTTAAAGCATTAACAAATCATGTTCATTTTATGTAGAGCATTATACAGATTTCAGATTTTTAAACAGAAAAGAGGTATGCAGAATGTGCTAGAAAATAAGGAAATCTATGGTTTTCCCTGTTGACTGAGGCACTCCACTCTAAGAGCAAATGTTTTATAATCTAATACAACCTGGAGCACTACTCCACACTGAACAAAGATGGTGAGTCACAAGAAGAAGATCTGCAAACAAATAAAGCATCCCTGGGCAATCATCTAACATGAATGCCTACTACAGCAGGATTTTAGCCTTTCACAGCAGCATCTATGGCTCTTGTTCAGCAATCTTCAGTAAAACTTATTTCTACATCAGCCATGCTTACAGATCATAGCTGCAGGAGTTCTCAGTAGCCTGTCTGTGAGGGGAAAAAACCTCATAAATTAGAACCTAGGGTTAACTTTAATAAAACAAAGCCCTCTAACAGAAAATATGCATTTGTTTGGGCCAAATATTTTAGGGACAAATATTTTATTTAGTGACAAATTAACTTCTAGATATGTGTGTCATGTATACTTCTGGATTTCTATTTGTTCTATCAAGACTTGCTTGCTCCTTAGAGAAAATGTCACTGCTCATCTGTAAAAGAAAGCCATTCATGCTAGACAGGAAAGATAACATGAAAGTTAATAACTCTAACAATCCAGTATTTCATGGGTACGTCTTTGAGCATCCATAATGCAAAAGGCAGCTCTTCCTCACGCGGACAGAAAATCAGCCTATGTTCTCAACCATATACAGCACTTCCACGTACTAGAGCCACAGAATTAAGCCAGCTGCCCACAGCAAAGTAGTGATCAGTTGTTACAATTATGTCAGAAAATATGTCCCTTGGTAAAGCTGACAGCAACACAAGTGGAAAAAACAGGACGACTGGAGTAGGCAGCAGAGTGAAAGCGTGTAGGAATTCACTACTTAATAAACTTGCTAGTCTTTCTACAAGGTGTTCAGTGCCATCACATAGAACTCAGCAGAGAATTATTATCCTACAACATAGCTCAATATTTTTTCAAAATGTTAATGTTCTCTTAAGTTGTATAAGGCAATACCTACTTCATTCTTTCTTATTAAATACAGCCATCTTGCTTTACTTCTGCAGAGAATTTTGCATAAGGGCTATTTCTAGATCACACTACAGAGGAACTATTTTTCTGTCTCCCCAGACATAGTTACTGATCTCTGCAAGGAAGGAGGCAAGCAGATACACCAGGACTCTAAAAAAACACATACAGCCATACACTGCCATACAGCCTCACTGGCACAAACCTACACTTGAACTGCTACAGCTGACTGGTCTAAGGATAGACACTGTCTTCATTCCAGTGCTTGCATCTTCCTGTTTCAGCTCAATTTTGCAGAGGACACAGAAACAACAGACACACGTTTTCCTTTCTCATGGCACTGCCTCCTTCAGCAGCATCACACACGGATGGTCTTTTGTGCAACAGACACTTGGTTTGTTGCTGTAGTGACAAGTAAAGCAATCGAGAAAGACTTTGAACTGCTGGGGCTTTACATGTTCAGCTCTCAGTGCCATTGAATTGTGCAGCAATGATAAAATCCTGTGTGGTGCCAGCTTCTTGCCCGCTCAAACCAAAAGGATTATTTTATCGGGTTCAGCAGGTATTGGATTTTGCCCATGATGTTCACAAAAATTTGCACAGTCTGGATACTAGAAGGCACTTTAATGGGAAAAGATAGGTTTGTGAGGACAGAGGTTTTCTACACAGATGCTGCTGATGGGCAGAAGTGACCTACGCTTGACGTCTCATTTAAATAGTGTATTTTTTCAGCAAAGCAGACTCAGACTGCAGAAAGGTTTTCTTTATTAACTCTCTTCATAATCCATTTCTTCCTTAATGAAGAGAAGAAAGAACATTTATTTCAAAGAAGATCTATGTCATCAAATGCATACTATTTGTTCTCGGCTTCTTCCTGATTGCAAAGTTGTCATTAAAATGACTGAAATTATTTATAGCAAAGCACTCTGTCAGCCAACCCAATAAAGATCATCCAAGTAAATAAACCACCCACAACAAAAAAAGGCTTATTTCTGTCTACAGCTACAAAGTAGTTAAACAACAAAGAAAGTCATAACTGAATACTTACAAACGAAAACCAGCCAATGGTTTTTTTTCTTTTTGTAGGTATTGCTAAAATTAAGGGTAAACCAGATTGTTTATAAGGGTAAGATTTTAAGTAACATGTTTCTTACAGACTACACTTCAGTATGGATCATTATTAACATGACTGAATAAAAATTCTATAAAAAATACATATAGCTAACTGTCTACTACACCAACGTACTTTTGCTAAGCTGAACCACTTTGCATGCTACTTTGGAAGGATATCCTTTTAGATTAACAAACATGACATCCAACTATGTTCAAGTCTTCAAAAGAGAGCACATTACTTGGTCAGAAGTAATTTACCGGTCAGTAAGCAAGTGTTTAAAACACAAATTGCTTCCAATTTAAATGTTTTCATGTTATTTGCACTTGAGAATGCTCTCCTTTGTCATCAGTGGGGAGTACTTTGCTGTTCTCATGCAAAACAAAATTTGAAGCAGGAGAGAAAAAAAAAATCTATTATTAATTAGACATAAATTATTCCTAATCTACACACAGTGCTTAATCCCTGGTTCACAGAAATGCAAATTGTGCTTCAGAAACAATATGTTAACAAGCCATTTGTCAGCAGTAGACAGGAGTCCAAGCTCAATATAAAATATAGAACAAACACTTTAAGCTCATTCCAAAGAACACCCTGATTGAAGGTCTTCCCTGAGCTGTAGAGAAATGCAAGATGGAAAGCTGTACCTATAAAATAGTTCACATTGTGAACCTCTTCATCCATTCAAGGATGAGAAAAAAAATCACCAAAAATATGTTTCTATCAAATTTCATACTTAGCTTCGTTATGAATAGCAGAATATCCCTCTCATTGATTTACAGTGCTCCAAGAGGAATAAGGAAAACAGGAAGCTAAACAAGTGAAGAACCTCCAAGCCATGAGCACCGTTCTGCTTCTTTCTCTCCAATGTTTGCCAAAAGACATTAATGAAATCAAGAGTTTATGTGTTTGTAACACAAATGTAAGTAATGTAAACATTTAAGACCTGTAATAGCAAAAAGTATTTAAAAAAGAGTTCCTGAAGACATCCTCTACTTCCAGACTTAAGCACCATGCTCCAGAGAAGAAAAATTTTCGCCTGTAGTCACGCTATGCTTAGGAATGGTTCCATAGACCCTTCTTCCCAAGGGCAGAAGCATGCTAGAGTAACTGAACGCTTTATCTGATCCACTCATGGACTTCCTATGTTCCTATGTGAAATATACGAAAAATGTGAAAAATAGTTGAAAAATGTTCCTAAAAGCATCACTTGAAAATGTGGGTTTTTTTCCACATGGAGTCAAACAATGTAATTTCTGTCATATTCCATTACCTCATTAACTTAGAGAGAAACATCCCTCAGTTTGGGAAGAGGTGAACACAAGAGTCTACCTTTTGTGTAATGTGCTGTTCATTACAATCTAAGCAGAAACAGGATTTTCTTCTCTTCTATACACAGAGATAGTGCAGAAAAAGTTGAGTAACTTGGAATAAACAGCTTCCTCCATTAGAGATGCTGATGCCTCAACTACTGTTCTTCCTACCTTCATACTTGTTGCAGGTGGCCAGCAGTCACAGGAATACGTAGATATTTTCTGTTGCTATGATTAATTTAACTGTCTAGTTAGAGAAGCTGCATCAGAAAACTAAGATAAAGCACACTACAGAAGTAGGTGTCCTCCGTGAATTTCACTCAGATCTGATCCCAGTAGTCCTACCTTTAATAAGCAGGAAAGGTTATATTCCCAAAAAAAAAAAAAGTCATCTCAGGACAACTGCCAAGCAAAATTTCTTGGAGAGGTATAAGGAAACACCCAGACTCCCTGGCTACAGAAAGAGAGGCACAAAGACCTCTGGTAGTATACTATGACCAAAGGATTTCACCTGTCATCATGGAGGGAATAAAATTATCTGCATTACATCTTTCACTGTGAGTATATTATAGTATTTGAATTAACCCATTCGGTACTTAACAGCAGGTGAAGATACATGTGCTGCCATCCTCAAAGGCCATTTTCCCATCAGTTCAGAAAAATAAAGCTACAATGCACTGCTAGCAGGGCACACAGGGCACAGAGCTCCCAGAGGATATAAGCAGAGGCAAAAAATACCCAAACCAAACATTTTGCAAGTCCATTAATATTAAGAAAACCAAAGAGTTTGTGGCTTCTTGCTGCAGAGTGAGAGTTACCAATGTGACACTGAAAGCCAGAGTGTTTGGTATCTTTGTAACATTCATCTTCAATAAAATATCTGAGGACTGTAGCAGGAAGGAGACATAAGCTCTCTGCCTAAAACAGTCTTTAAGTACTGACGAAAAGTTGAACTACTGATGATGACTCAGGACCTAATTGCAGTTTCCTTTCCCTTCTTGTGGAGACAGGAGAGAGTCTAGCAGATTTGAGTATCACAGTTGTATTTTCCATCCTTAAAAAAAACAGGAAGGGGAGTAAAGAAGCTATAGATGATCTACTTAACTTTCATTGACAGAAAGCACTGAAAGAAATAATAAAGCACCGATAAAATTATTTTAAAAGACAAGTAGCAGGAAATGATTTCATAAAGAACATGTATCATCAAACTAAATAATTCATTCCCATGTCATGGTAACACGCCTTGTGGATAGAGAAGTGTCTGAGTAAGTAATATATCTTAGCATTAGGACAGCTTTTGGCATTTATAAGACTCTTCCAAGCAAGCTAGGGAAATGTGGCCTGTACTAAAGTACTATAAAGTAGTCCCTGTTGGAAGCCCCATACAGTAGTTATCAGTGCTCCATCACAACGCTGCAAGGACTCATTAAATAGATTACTGATGCCACCCACCCCATGCTAAACACTATGTTTCTTTATTAGTATACGCATTGGTCATGAAATCTGTACATGAAATTTGTCAGGGTGGTGTGAATTCACATAGACTGGACGACAAAGCTGCATTTAGAAACTGGAGAAACACTTTTAAAAATACTATTGAATGCAACAAGGAGATGTGTAAAATTTGTGAAGTTCTACAGAGCAAGAACATGACTGGAGGGAGGGTGGCACGTAATGGCATGGAGAGCTAGATCTGTAGAAAAACATCTGGTGGAAAACAAGTCAGTGAAGTAGTTGTAATTTCTGTGAAAAACACCTTCACCATAGAGAGAAATACAAACAGGACAATTATCAGGAAGAGAAGTTAATATCCAAGTACTCCCACTCTGGTCTCTATTGCTACTACCAAAGCTGGGCCCTGTCCAGTGTGGGGTACTCCAAGTCAACAAAACTACTGATGCTGGAGAAACAAATGGATCGATGAAATGGAGAAATACTTAACTCACTGAAATCTTTAGCTTACAGGAGAGAAGATTGAAGGGACAAAAAAAACCCTTTAAATTGTCAAAAAAAAAAAATTAAGCACATTCAGCAAGGAATAAGGGAATAATTTCTTTGCTGTGTCTTCTGGGGATGAAGTGGGCTTATGTCGCAGATATTTAGATCAGAGACTGGGAAAAGCTTTCTAATGGTGAGGATAGCTAATAGCTGGAAGAGTTTGACAAAGGAGATTATTATACAATCTACCTTGGGCTAATGAGCTCTCTGTCATTTAAAATCAGCCCAGAACATGTACCCCCAAAATCTCCAAATACCTTTTAAATATCTATCTCCTAGCATAATTAATGCCTCAGCCTCTGATTTACTGTTGGAGATCCTGTTGTTATGCTGCAAAAACGGAAGCTCTCGTCCAAGTATCACTGCATTCGGCTGAGAAGTATACTCCTGTGTCCTTTGTACTATACACGCACAGCCTGCACAACACCATTCAGCATAAGCCTACTACTGAGAATATGATATTCATCACATGAGCTGTCCTCGTTCCATGAAATGCATTTTTAGATCATATTCTAATTTATGACAACATTTTCTCTTGGCTTCTGAGAACTGCCTGATATAGAAATACACAATGTCACAGCAATGACAATTGCTGCTCCACAACTATTCCCACTGAAAGCCAATTGAATTTCAATTTCTTTTAGTGGGGAAAGCCAGGAGGAGCCAATTATCGTTGCTTCAACACTGTGCAATTTTACCTCGGGCATCACTTAGGTTCCAAACAAAAGCACTTCAAATTCTGCTTGAAACCTTCCTCCCGATGTGCTGCTCCAACTCCCAGCAGCAGCACTGTATTGAGGGAGGGTTGCAGTAAATATACTTAGCCATGTTGGTCATGTTAGTAAATAAATAGATTATTATATACTCTGAATATTATAAATAGAAAGAAACACATTCAAAATTTAATGCTGTTTGCTCTATGTTTTACAAACTGTGTTCCAAAGCATTGCACTGAGTCCTCCCTGTCACAACTTATTAATGGATGAATTCGGTGTGATTCTTTACATTTTGGACCTAATTCCCTAACCGAGAAGAAATCTTAGCTCTTCTTTATGCCAGGATGGGAGTGTGAGTACACTGCAAATGCTGCACGCACAACAGCTACTCCCATAGTTTATGGGATCACGTCTGCACTTGTATTTGGTAAAACCAAATAATTACTGAGAAGCATTTCCAATTGTCTGCTGATTGGCTCAGCTTCCTGCAGTATTGAGGGGGTAGCTCTGAAAATCTGTAGCAGATGTGCTCCCTCAGTTTTTTTTTTCATTGGCTTGTATAAACAGTCGGGCTCTGTCAGCAGAGCCAATGCCATTCTTATAGTCAGATAAGATGAAGGAGCTGTGGTATGAAAGTTAGCTCACAGGCAAATTAAAAGCACAGTGACTGAAACAGAAAACTCATTTTATATCATTATGATTTAGACCTATCATTGATATGAAGCAAATAATACAAGTCACAGCTTTATAAATGAAGTTGTAATGGCAATGCAACGGGTTTCAAGCCAAGTTCTCAATTCTACAGCTCACATTGTGAAAATTGTGAACCAGCTTCGGCACTACTCAGGAAGCAAAATAATGTGCCGTGTTATTTTTGCAGCAGCTGCCCTAATTGCAGGCATATCTATCTATCTGTCTGTCTCTTTTTTTCTGCTTCTGTCATACAGTTGTATGATCTCCAAAATTTGCTACTATGAGGTAACAACAGTAGCTCTGCCCTTTTCCTCACACATGCCAGGTCTGCGCTTGAGGCAATATTGATATTCTAAGAAATACTGCCTATAGATTTATACATATACAGACTACAGACTTCCAATTTCTGAAATACTGCATTTTATTCTAAAATTCAATATCTGATCTTCATATATAAAGTGCCAACATTCTTCCAAAGTATTTTTATCATTCCTCAGAATTAAGCTGGAGTAGAAGATTTTCAAAGTAGATATGAAAGCAGTAAGTTGTTCCATTCTCATTAATTTTCTTAAGAGGTTAACATATGAACAAAGACAGATTAAAAAAAAGGTAGCAGAAATTTCTTATAGGGTAGTTTTCCGAGGAAAAATCACCTGACATTGCACTATTTTTAGCACCATCATTCACATAAGGGCTAAAAGAAAGGATTAGCTGTCAAGAAGTTATCTAAAAATGTCAGTCAATCAAAACTTTCTAGTTCTTAAACTGTGAAATTAGAATGAAAGAACTGCCATCCCCTTTTTGTTTATTGTGTCTGTTGACTCAGCAATTTCCCAAAAAGCAATGGCTATCTCTTTCACTGACCTTGTAAAAAGTCACGCTCATGTAAAAAGTCAGAAACACTCTATGCTACTAACTGCAGAGGCTTATAGGTATTGACAAAGTCTTTTTAGATATGTAGGAAAAAAACCCCACATATTTCAAAGTGTATATGTGATGCTGAGAAGAAAACAGGTCTGATTACTCTGCAGTTGAAGGAGTAGCTATCGTTTGTGTATTATAAAAAGGAAAGCAATAGGCGTTATTCCTGTACACAAGCAAGCATGGATGAAACAAACAATGTCATCAGCCTGTGAGCAACTTCTGTGCATCTAAATGTGAACTGACATCTTGCTGAGCACAGAGTCAGTGTATGAGATCTATGGTCTAAAACTGTGCTGTGAGCGCATTCTACATGGAGGAGTTTCCTGGTGCAAACATTAAGGTGTTTTCAGCCCCTGAGGGCTTGCCCTGATTTCAGCCTTCAGTAAATCTGCACTGGTGCATCTTGCCTCTGGCGTCATGCAAGCAGTTGCACAGCCTTCTCAAACTGGGGAACTGCAGTAGGACAACTGCACAGGGGACTGCCCACAGCCGGTTAAATTCAGAGTAAATAATCCATTCACAAAAATACTAAGGGGATTTTCTGCATAAAAACACTTCAGTTCTTCAATGCATGTCTCTCCCAAAGGTTTTCCAGTAAGGCAGCTGGAATAACATGACCAAGGAGAGAACCACAATATCTGAAGTCAGCGAACTACAACTCAGTCCTCTGCCATGTGTCCTCTGGAATCACAGCTAGAAATTACATACTGCACTCTGCATCTGTTCAGCATTTCAGAAATGAATCATCCAAATAAGGCTGAAATGAAAAGTTTCTAAAAGGAAGAACATCAAGATACAAATGACAAAGTACAGGAAAGGGGGAACTGACAGTGCCTATCAACGGGAGTGAGAAACTGAGAGTATATTCAGTTACTTTGATATTTCTCAGACTATTTTCTGTTTCCAGGGGATGATGATTTGCAAAGGAGAGAGGTTTTTAGAGAGGGTAGAATTGGCTGGACAAGCTGGACAAGATGCCAACTGTCCTACATTCCCTTCACTCTTTCAGTAGACCCTGAAGATTACACTTTGTATTTGTGGGAGTAAACAGTGGTCCTAATTTACTCAAATATTTCTCTTTTCACACTTTAGATGCCAGGGAGCAAGAAGGTTGAGGGAGAGAAGGGTGGAAAATATCTTCACTATATTCAGCTGTAAACTTCAACAGTCTTCAAACCTGTATATCCAGCAGATTTTTGTGAACATGGTGAATGATCCAGTAGTGATCTCAACTGTCTTGCTAATAATATGTTTATATGAGAGAGCACAGGAGGCTTCTTTAGCATAATGACACCATTATGCTAAAGAAGCTCGTAACTATCCCCTTGCCAAGTGTCTTGCCAGAAAGCCTGAAAAATAAAGAAGAAATACAATTTCCATAGGGGCTTGTAATTCTCCTTTCTGGCCTCTACTTGCAGAGACTCAGAACTCAGGAACAAATTAAACAGCTCAGGAAGGCATGACAGTTCCAGTATGTGGGCTGTCAAGTTAATTTATGAGTGTGTATAATTGGGGGGCTGCTTTTTCTCTGGAAAGATGAAACAACTGAGCCAAGAAAGATTGGTATCTGCCATTTCCAATATACATAGACAGACATTTTTAGAGTATGAAAAGAGAGAAAAGCAGAGAAGCACCTGTGCAGTCACTAAGAAGTCTGCAAGGTATAAAACTGTATCATTGAATACACTTTCTAGACACAGGGCTTTAATCACCACTAACTTTCAGGGCTGTATGGTAACTGCAGAGAGATTCAGAGCAGCACCATCCCCCAGGGAGTTCTCAGCAGAATTCTGCCTACAAACAACACAAGCAGGCAGAGTCATTTCCAAGGAACCGAGGGAATAAAGGCTTGTTTTATTCCAGCCTCAGTCCTGGCTCTGAAATGGAAGTGGATGTGGGATAAAGTCATGCCCTAACTAGCCATGCTCCTTTTGTGCAGAGGATATTGGACATGTGATAAATCCCAAGCGCCTGCAGGGAGCATCCGTACTGAGATTCTATCTGCTGCTCTCAGAGAAACACACATCAAGGGAGCAGTCCTGTTTTGAACTCCACACCCCCTAACTAGGCACGCTGGGGTTGCCAGGATCTGTCCGTTGTTAACTGCCAACCTACGATGTCAAATATAACTTATTAATTAATTCACAGTTAATTACAGTAGTTGCCGAGGGCAATGGTTCCAAGGCAAATAGGTATAACTATTACTATGTTTAGTGAATTACAGCTGCCTGTATACAAGTGCTATGGGTACAGTACCCCTTTAATTTGATAAACAAAGGCTACATATAAACTGTGGAAGCTGGGGGCATTTTGCAATTCCAAGTTCTGAGGCTAGATGTGAAGACCATATGCTAGAATGAGTCTTGCACATTGGGTATTCCTAGTCTTCATCACAATTTCTCCTGGAGGGAAATCCCAGAGGGTGAGGTGGGAGGGAGCTCCAGTGTATGTCATCACACCTTCCACTCCAGATGACTAGGGGAAAAGGGGTGAAGATGAGGATACACCACAGAACATGCACTTAGACACAGGTAAAAAGATGAGATTTACTTTGGTACATTGATAGCAAGGAATAAATGAAGCTTCAAATCCTTCCAGTGACAAATACACAGCCTTTGGGTTTCAAAACAAAGTAAGTATTCCAAAAAACTCTCCTGAAGGATTTTTCTTCAGCTCTGCCATGTGATTGCACAATATATGGGCTTATAGAAACGAGTACATATGCATACTATGCATATATACCCCATCAGTTATCACCATTCACATGATTCAGCATTATGTCCTGCCTCAGATTTCCCTTGGTCATTCAATGCCTGATTTTGGAACTTCTTCCAGCTACCTGAGCAGGGAACCTCTTATCCTAAAGTAGTCCAAGATCCCACATATCTTCAGCCTCACTGACACAACCTTCAGTTGCAGTCACGCAGAGTGTCACCTCGCAATATAATTTGAATTCCTCATGAAGATACTGACGTAACATATTAAAAATGGAAGAACTGGGCCAAAGCAGGGTGGGGTTTTTTAGCAATATTCTGATCACAAAGATACAGGCACACTTTCTGTTCACAATAGACAGGACTGATCTTGTCCTCACTTACGACTCTGTAGTTAGAAATAACTCCTATTATCTCAGTGGACTGATACAACTGTATATGAAGGAGATCTCACATGAACTTGAGATCTTCTGAACAGCCCAGCTTCAGACATTGAGTCTTTTAAATGTTGGCTGAAAAGACAGAGTTCAGGAAATATTCTGAGTTATCTTATTCACCTAACAGCAATTGATCTGAAGCTGCAATTACAACTAAGACACATAAAACTGGGCATATTTAATTAACACATTTAAAGTGGAGGTGACTGAAGGCTACTTGAGACATCACATACAGTACTGCCTTTCCATGTACCTGTGCTGTGGCTCACTCTTCTTTTGACTGCTAGAGCAAACAGGATGTCATTCAGAGCAAGGATGGAAATATGTATGAGTTTTTCTTTTGCATAGAAAGGTTCAATCATCTGATGAGGTAACTGATCTATGCAATTCAAACACCTGCACAGAAGTGAATTACATCCAAAGTGAGCACCTTGTACTCCAAGAAACATATATACAAACAAACAAACAAAAAACCTCTGTTGATTTTATTCATTTCACTGTAAGTAAACCCACTACAATACTTTGACCAGCAGGAAACTGCCCACTGGGATACAAGATCATATGCAGCTCATATGCTAGCAAAATAAGTGGGCTTGACATTTCAGTGCTCTGCAGCAGCTAATAATTCCTGGTAGTCCTGGGTCAAGTATTGAAATTCCCCGTCACTCAAACATTTCTTGATATATTTAATGCTGTAACTCATTTCTCACACAAAAGACTATTCTCTGCAGTCTCTTTATATCTTTGAAAGTTCTTGTCCAAGAAACCAAATTTTCTCTTCAGTCTTTCTAAATTTGATCCTCAGCTTCTCTAGAGTACCACAGTGCCACTGACTTTGATAGATTTAAATAGTTCACACTTGCTAATGCAGCTTGTACTTACTGTAATATCCCAATATAATGTGCAAACCACTAAGCTTGTTGAAGTGAGCTGTTTTAAAATGCTTTAAAAAAATTAAAATAAATAATTATTTATGCAATAATTCCAATAAACTCGTCTGGGATTTGCTAATGAAAAAAACCAAAGACTTAGACTGACGATTCCTAAATATATTTTGCAGTAGGAGTGACCATGTGTTCAAAATTTTATTTTTTAGTTTGACCAGCAATACCTGTCACTAATATAGATTATGTCAGACCTGGTTAGCTTTTAGGTGCAGGTTTTAAATCTTAAATGTCTTCCTTTCAATATCTATAACTTATTGCAGAGCTGAAGCTCATATACAGATCTCACAGTCTACTGTGTAATTGACTTCAGCCCCTTTCCTCACATAATAAATAAATTAGATAATACTGGAGCCTTTAAATTAACAAAAGGTTAAATAACAGTTTATGAGTTCTCTTGGCAATTTTCTGGCCAGCACCACATTTTCCATAATACATCATTACAGCAATAGCACTCTGCAGTATTGTAGTTGTATTACAGCAATATCATTATGGGAGAGCTGCTGCTTTGAGATGCCTATTAAACAGGCTTCAAGACCCCAGGAGCCTCCAAACAGTCAATAAATTGTACATTATCCAGGATTGCTCAGTGAGCTATAGCAGAGGCCACATGACTTAAACAAAGCTGGCAGCTGTTCATTCCCTTTCCAGGGACTAAGCCACGCTGGAGAAATCAGAGTTCCCTTGCCCTATCAAGGTGTGTGAGGGTGGAGTTTTTTGATCATAAAAAACCTAATACATATTCAGTGTGTGCTAAGTCTTAATTTTCTTTATTTTCCTGTTATAGCAAGCAACAGGTGTTCTTAAGGTATATTCTTACCAAAGATATAGTCCAAATGTCTTATTTGTGCATCATCCTGAAAATATCACAAAGGGACAGTCTCATGCTGGGAATATTTTTTTAGTATAAATTGGAAATTCTAAAAGGAAACGTAGCTCCATTTTTTGTTCCTGAGAAAATAACTGCTAGGACATTTTCTGCTTGTAAAGAGTAAAATCCACTCTTAATCATCAGGACAGTACAAGCTTTATAGAACACCATCAGGGCCATTTGCATATTATTCTGAGAATTTAAGTTATGAACTGACCTCAGCAGAGAGACAAGCTCTCTTTGAAGTGAAAATCACCCCAGGCATTTCTGATACTTAAAATATGTCAACTCAGAAAGCATGGACGGGCAAGGAGTGATGCCCCAATGTCAAATGTCATCATTGAAACACAGCCAAAGCAGCACCCTCTTGTCCAGATTTCTAGAGACTCTTAAGACAAAAAAAAAAACACACACTGTTTGCAATTGCATTTAGTTTTTACACAAACTTACATTTATTTGAATGACAGTTGGAGTAGGTTGTGGAGGGTAATAGGTAAACTGTTCAAAACCAGACTAAATCATAAACTGTCAAACAGAATACAGATGGACACAGGACCACTCTAATCAATCAGTAAGTGAAAAAAAAAATGTTCAGAACAATATCAGGGAGGTGTGCTTGCTGCCTAAAGAACTTTTATTTTTCCCTTTTTCATACTCCGCCTTGATTTCAGTTGATGTCTTTCACTCCCCTCTCCATTGTACTCTCTGCCCTCTTCCCATCACATGTCAGCCCAAAGATGCAAAGGAATATCTTTATTTAAGTTGAATGCTTTAATTCCAAGGGTTTGAATAAACAAAAAGTTAGGAAATCAGTATGTCTAAATTTGTCTAAATCAACTGTCCAGAGTATTTTGACTTACTACGGTGACTTCGTCCACCTCTGTGAAATCTGGTGATCCTATGTTTTAAGCATGACTCATACTCAGTATGCATTTCATGGCCATAAATATGGCTGTGACATAAACAAAGTATTAAACTGCATTAGACCTCTAGCAGCTGACTAGTTAATATTTGAACATGTTAGATTTCATGCTACAGCGCTGCTTACTACAGTGCTGCTTACTACGAAGCATTTTGATCAGATATATTTTCTTGTTTTGAACACTGATTTCTTTTTTCTTCAGACACTTCACTGGTCAAATGCTGTGTGCAGACAACTGCAAAAAAGGACATGTAAGGATATCTATCAGCAGTATGTCTAACAGTACCTATCATCAGTGGATTGGCTCACACACAAAGATGTCTCTGTAAATTATAATATTTCCTCTTCCTGCATTGACAAGAATATTATCAAACTCAACCTTTCCTAAGGCAAGAACTTGACATATCAAGGTTTTTTAATCCACTCTAAACAATGCATGAATTGGGATGTAAATTATTACTAAATCAGTCTTGTGAGGTTTAGTCTGCACCTCACAACTTCTCATCTTTTCTTTCAGGCAAAGATACACTAAGTTGTTTGTAAGCCACCGAAGGCCTAAATTGGTGTAGGCCACACAAATGGGGTGTGCCACCACTTATCCTTTATGTTACAGGAAAAGTCATCAATTTTATTTAGTTTCTGCTCTTACATGATGTCGTAGTTCAGCCCCGATCGGGACCAGACTACGCAATGTCTCTCTCACTCCCCCCACCCTCCGAGAGAATAGGGGGAGATGATATAAAGAAAAACGGTTTGAGGTTTGAGATAAGGACGGGGAGAAATCCTTAAAGTTACCGTCATGGGCAAAACAGACTCGACTTGGGTAAAACTATTCATTTGTTACTACAAACAGCAGGATAATGAAACAGAGAACAAGATAACCTCCCTCCACCCCTCCCTCTTCCCAAGCTTAACATTATCTCCCTACTACCTTCCCCCCCCGCTTCCCGAGCAGCAAAGGGGGGAAGAGGAAATGGGGATTGCGGTCAGTTCATCACACAATGTTTTACGCTGCTGCTTCATGGTCAGGGGAAGAACTCCTCACATTCCTCCTGTGCTCTGTTGTGGGGTCCCACCCATATGCCACAGTCCTTCGTGAAACTGCTCCGGCGTGGGTCATCTCTTCCATGGAGTTCAGTCTCTCCAGAACGGCTGACCCAGCGGGCCCTCCATGGGCCACAGCCTCCTTCAGGCATCCACCTCATCCAGTGTGGGGTCCTTCACGGGCTCCAAGTGGATCTCTGCTCCTCCACGGACCTCCATGGGCTGCAGGGGGACAACCTGCTCCACCATGGTCGTCACCACAGGCTGCAGGGAAATCTTGGCCAGGAGCTGCATTACTCCTCCCCCTCCTTCTGAACTGACCTTGGCATCTGCAGCCATTTCTCTCACAAGAAAACTTCTTCACAACAGGCTGGTAGATGTCTTTTAGGATCTCTTCACATCATCCAGCTCATCTCCTCTCCACTTCTTGCAACCGGGCCAGGCCAAGTCGGGCCCAGTCGGCCGCCTGGCAAGAGTCCAGAGGGTGAGGCCTCCAAGGCCCACGAGGCCTGCACCTCCCCCTCTGCACCTCTGCCCCCGCTCAGCTTCTTTACATCTTCTCTTCTCCCCTTTTTTTTTTTCTGTTTTCCCCTTCTTAAATACGTTATCGCAGAGGCGTTATCATGGAACATTCTGCTACCAATCGGCTCGGCCTTGGCCAGCAGTGGGTCCGCCCTAGGCCTGGCCGAGTCCACTGAACAAAGGGGAGCAACTTCTAGCAGTTTCCTACGGAAGCTACCACCTTAGGCCCCCCCCTCAGTAAACAAAACCACAACACATGACAATTTGTATTATACTGTGCAAGATATAATTAGTAGCAAAGAAAAAAATGAAATTCAGCCTGCATTTCTCTTCCATTGCTCTTTTACTATGCCTTATTTTTAAACATAGCTCTGAATTTCTTTATTTGCTCTGAATCCCATCACTTTAAGGAGTTACACTTATTAGCTATTCTAACAACTAATTAGAAGTAGTAGAAAAGCCATTTTTTTTCTGCTTTCTGTAGACAAAACCACAATATTCTCATCAGTCTCCAGAAAAAAAAAAGGTGACAGATTTTCGCCAGCTAGCTATCACTGGGATAGTTTGCTTCTGCAGTTAAATATGATTCCTGAATTACATTCAGAGAATACCATCAGGAAATGTTGAGCATAAAAACGTACTATGAATTCAGAATGACTATTTGGAATGACTATTCAGAATGACCATTCATGCGTATCCGGGAAGCCCTATATAATGTACTCAGATTTGCTGACGAAGATAATGACTAAACCACACCTTCTATTTGCACAAAATATATGTTAAATGCACCTCAGTATATAATGCAGATAAAAGCCAGAAATGTTTTAGAAACATGAAACCTTATCTTTGACAGAATTTTGAACAGTGAGTCTACCTAGGTGTCTTCAGGACAGCACAGGAATTCAGTTGAACATGTTTTGTGTTTGGTGATCACACACTAGAATCCTCAGCACAGTGCTGAATATTTCCTTCACGGAAACTAGTAGACGTATTCAGAGACCTGTAGAGTCTTTTAGCCTCTCGAGAAAAAAACTGCAAAAGGATTTAAAGGCTGTAGGCCAATGGCTCAGCTGTTGTAAACCAGTTTAGTTCCAGGGAAAGAGGGTGAAGGAGACCAACTGACCAAGGCTAATTTGTGACTCTATGGAGCAGGGAACTGGTTTTGCTCAGAAGGTCAGAAGGGTGTGAACAATGGCAGGAGGCAAAGCTTGATAAGGGAGCAGGGGGGATGGAGACCCCCCAGATCTTTTAAATTCATCTCAAACACTCACATAGTGGAATGGTTATCATGACACTGCAAAAGGATGTGGCTGGGGGATGAAACCTTGTGGAGATAAGGTGGCCTTGCCTTAGCCCATTACCACATTTCTCACATTTCTAAAGATACTGTGCTGGCTGAGTGAACTTTGTGTTAGTAGCACCTCATTAATGCCAAAATGCATATTCCAAGTGACATCCCCGAGTATGTACACCAAGGTTTAGGAGATCATGCTAAGTTACATCATCTGTAACCCAGCCTAGATCATGCTAAATGTCAACTAACCCTAACAAATTACCTTGATAAAAAGCTGTGGTGGTTTAGCCCGGATCACCACACAGTTTCTTATTCACCCTCCCTCTACCCAGTGGGACAGGGGAGAGAAATTGGGAAGAAAGGAAAACTCGTGGGTTGAGATAAAAACAGTTTACTAAAAATGCTAAAAACTACAAAGCTAACAGGATATAGGGATATTAATACCTACAAAATATACAAAATGAACAATGTACAATTTCTCACCACCTGATGTCCGAATGACCGACGCAGCCCGTCCCGAGCAGCGATCACAGGAACAACACCGAGCAGCAAGCAAAGAGGGGACAGCAAGCTAGCAAGGTAGAGGCAACGATGCCAGCAAGCAAGAGAGAAGAAAAGGATGCCAAGGGTGCCCAAACGGATACCCGACAAGAATGTCCGAACAGAAAGGGAATACCAGAAAATGATGCCCCCTCCCATGGGCAACCCCCACTTATATACTGAGCATGATGTTTATGGCATGGAATACTCTCTTTGGCCAGTTTGGATCAATTATTCTGTCTGTCTTTTGCCCAGCTTCCCGCATCTGCACGTTAACGAGACTTAGAAAGCCAGACAGTGTCCTTGGTCTCATTAACAACAACTCGTATCATCAGAATGTTTTTATCAACATTCTTCACACACAAAATCCAAAACACACCGGCTACTGAGAAGAAAATTAACTCCATCCCTGCTGAAACCAGGACAGTATCCACCCCTTATTCCATACCATTTACGTCATGCTTATAGATATACACACAGATATCACTATCTCAATCTATGAGCTATCCCTCCAAAGTCTGTTAAGTTGATTTAGTCCATGACTTTGGGCCCCCTCTGTGATAGCAGTCTCTCAGGGCAGGAGAGATGGTATGTAGTGTGAAGTTGTTACATACTGCATCTGGAACTCGTAGCTGGTACCTCTGGCGCGGCTGATGTATCATGTTCATGGTCTGCAAGTTGAAGATGTTGATCTCGAGGAAGTTGTTGGTCACCAGTTCTGACTTCATCACTGCTGCACATTGCTCAGTTTCATCGAAGCTTGTTCTTCACTGGTGAGGGTGATTCTTGCTGCAATACCTCTGATAGAACATAAAAGAACTACAGACATGATTATATACAGTTCAAATTATTGGCTATTTTCACCTAGAATCAAATCTCCTTGAGGTACACATCGGACTTCCCCATCCTCCCGCATCACCCACCAAGTACATCCAGGTCCTTGAGCGAAAACAATCCCACGGATGGGTTTGCCTTTGCCCAGAGGAGGAATAACCCAGACTGTTTTCCCCAACATATTCCTTACATGCACCACAGGAACTTTATCACCATCTACAGTATGTAAAAGTTCAGATTGGGCAGGGCCAGCTCAATTGATGGATCCCTGAGTGTTGACTAACCAAGTGGCTTTTGCTAAATGTTTGTCCCAGTTTTTGAAGGTTCCACCACCCATTGCTTTCAGTGTAGTTTTCAGCAGTCCATTGTACCGTTCAATCTTTCCAGAGGCTGGTGCATGATAGGGGATGTGATATACCCACTCAATGCCATGCTCTTTTGCCCAGGTGTCTATGAGGTTGTTTTGGAAATGAGTCCCATTATCTGACTCTATTCTGTCTGGAGTGCCATGTCGCCAGAGAACTTGCTTCTCAAGGCCCAAGATGGTGTTTTGGGTGGTGGCATGGGGTACAGAATATGTCTCTAGCCACCCAGTGGTTGCTTCTACCATTGTAAGCACATAGCGCTTGCCTTGGCGAGTTTGTGGGAGTGTGATGTAATCAATCTGCCAGGCCTCTCCATATTTGTATTTCAGCCATTGTCCTCCATACCACAGAGGCTTTAGCCGCTTGGCTTGCTTAATTGCAGCGCATGTCTCACAGTCGTGGATAACCTGTGCAATAGTGTCCATGGTTAAATCCACCCCTCGATCACGAGCCCATTTGTATGTTGCGTCTCTTCCTTGATGGCCTGAGGTGTCATGGGCCCACCGAGCTAAAAATAGTTCACCTCTGTGTTGCCAGTCTAAGTCCACTTGGGAAACTTTAATCTTAGCAGCCTGATCCACTTGCTGGTTGTTTTGATGTTCTTCAGTGGCTCGACTCTTGGGTACATGAGCATCTACGTGACGTACTTTTACAACAAGCTTCTCTAACTGGGCAGCAATATCTTGCCACAGTGCAGCAGCCCAGATGGGTTTGCCTCTGTGCTGCCAGTTGCTCTGCTTCCATTGCTTTAACCACCCCCACAGGGCATTTGCCACCATCCATGAGTCAGTGTAGAGATAGAGCTTTGGCCATTTTTCCTGTTCAGCAATGTCTAAAGCCAGCTGGATGGCTTTCACCTCTGCAAACTGACTTGATTCACCTTGGCCTTCAGTGGCTTCTGCCACTCGTCGTGTAGGACTCCACACAGCAGCTTTCCACTTTCGATGTTTTCCTACAATACGACAGGATCCATCAGTGAACAGAGCATATCGCCTCTCATTTTCTGGGAGGTTGTTGTATGGTGGGGCTTCTTCAGCACGTGTAACCTCTTCCTCTGGCGTCATTCCAAAATCTTTGCCTTCTGGCCAATCTGTGATTACTTCTAAGATTCCTGGGCGATTGGGGTTTCCTATTCGGGCTCGCTGTGTGATCAGTGCGACCCATTTACTCCACGTGGCATCAGTTGCATGATGTGTAGAGGGGACCTTCCCTTCGAACATCCAGCCCAGCACTGGCAATCGGGGTGCCAGGAGGAGCTGTGCTTCAGTACCAATCACTTCTGAAGCAGCTCGAACTCCTTCATATGCTGCCAGTATCTCTTTTTCAGTTGGAGTATAGCGGTCCTCGGATCCTCTATATCCCCAGCTCCACAAGCCTAGGGGGCGACCTCGAGTCTCTCCTGATGTTCTCTGCCAAAGACTCCAGGTAGGGCCATTCTCCCCGGCTGCGGTGTAGAGGATGTTTTTCACATCTTGTCCTGTCCGGACTGGCCCAAGGGCTACTGCATGAACAATCTCCTGTTTAATTTGTTCAAAAGCTTGTTGTTGTTCAGGGCCCCATTTAAAATCATTCTTCTTTCGAGTCACTTCATAGAGAGGGCTTACAATCATACTGTAATTTGGAATATGCATTCTCCAGAAACCCACAACGCCCAAGAAAGCCTGTGTTTCCTTTTTGTTAGCTGGTGGAGCCATAGCTGTTATTTTGTTGACCACATCCATTGGAATGTGACGACGTCCATCTTGCCATTTTACTCCTAAAAACTGGATCTCTTGTGCAGGCCCCTTGACTTTGCTTTGTTTTATTGCAAAACCGGCTTTCAGAAGGATTTGGATTATTTTCTCCCCTTTCTCAAAAACTTCTTCTGCTGTGTTGCCCCATACGATGATGTCATCAATGTATTGCAGATGTTCTGGAGCTCCACCCTTTTCTAGTACAGTCTGGATCAGTCCATGGCAAATGGTGGGGCTGTGTTTCCACCCCTGGGGCAGTCGATTCCAGGTATACTGGACACCCCTCCAAGTGAAAGCAAACTGTGGCCTGCATTCTGGTGCCAAAGAAATGGAGAAGAACGCATTGGCAATATCGATGGTGGCATACCACTTGTCTGCTTTTGACTCCAGTTCATACTGAAGTTCTAGCATGTCTGGCACGGCAGCACTTATTGGTGGTGTAACCTCATTTAGGCCACGATAGTCCATTGTTAGTCTCCATTCTCCATTAGATTTTTGCACTGGCCATATGGGACTGTTAAAGGGTGAGCGGGACTTGCTGATCACTCCCTGGCTCTCCAGTCGACGAATCAGCTTGAGGATGGGGATTATGGAGTCTCGGTTGGTGCAATATTGCCGCCAGTGCACCGTGGTAGTAGCAATTGGTACCTTTTGTTTTTCAACTTTCAGCTTTCCCACAACGGAAGGGTCCTTTGAAAGTCTGGGCAAGATGGACAGCTGTTTATTTTTCTCTGTCTCCACGGTGGCTATACCAAAAGCCCACCGGTGCCCTTTTGGGTCTTTGAAATACCCACTCCTGAGGTAATCTATGCCAAGAATGCAGGGACCATCTGGGCCAGTCACTATGGGGTGCTTTTGCCACTCATTCCCAGTCAAACTTACTTCAGCCTCCAATACAGTCAGCTCTTGGGATCCTCCTGTCACTCCAGAAATACAAATGGGTTGTGCCCCTTTATAGCTTGATGGTATTAGGGTACACTGTGCACCAGTGTCTACTAGAGCTTTATACTTCTGTGGGTCTGATGTGCCAGGCCATTTAATCCATACAGTCCAATAAACTCTGTTGTCCCTCTCCTCCGCCTGGCTGGAGGCAGGGCCCCTCTAGTCCTGTTTATAATATTTTCTATTCACTTTCTGTGAATATGAATCAGAAGTTCCTTCCATAGGATCAGAGGTGAGATCAGCCCTTCTACGCTGTCTGGGGAACTGCCCACTGGAGACTGGAGCAGCAAATTGCCTGGAAGAACCTCCCTTTGTGATTGTTTTACCTCGCAACTCACGTACACGTGCCTCTAAGGCCGAGGTGGGCTTTCCGTCCCACTTCCTCATATCCTCTCCTTGGTCACGCAAGGTAAACCATACATCATCTCGTCGGGTGTACCGTCTCCCTTGAGCAGGAGGAGGATGAGGTCTTCTTCTAATAGCTGAGATATTGGTCCGTGCAGGTGGGGAGCAAGAATCTTCGAGTTTCTGACACACCTCAGATAGCTTTTCTAACAGTTTTTCAAACTGGCTTTCAGATTTCTCAGTCAGTCTTTCTACAGCTGAGACACAGGCCCGCATCGGGGAAGAGAGATTGTCTTCATATTGTCGGAGCTGGTTAGCCACTGCACGTACTGGTGGCATCTCATCATCTTTCCAACTCATTGCTGCCAATGAGTTGGCATACGATGATGGTGCACTCTGTACAAATTTCCGCCACATGGGTCGGGTACGTTCAATTTCATCTGGATCTATGGATGTCCGTGGGTCATCCAGGTTATGATAAATCAGCTCCCGAACAGCTAATTCCCTCAGAAACTGGATACCTCTCTCCATGGTGGTCCACTTGCTTGGGTGGCATACAATATCTTCCTTAAAGAAATACCTGTCCCTCACACCTGACAGGAGTCTCCTCCAGAGGCTGCAGGCTGCTGACTCTCTTCCAATCACCCTGTCAATGGCTGCTTCCCTAGACAGAGATCCCAGCTGCCTGGCTTCCCTGCCTTCTAATTCCAGGCTACTGGCCCCTCTGTCCCAGCATCGGAGCAACCAGGTGACAAGTTGCTCACCTTGATTACGGCTGAAATCTTTTCGCATATCTCGCAGCTCACTCAGGGATAGGGACCGGGTGACTACCTCCCCTTCTGCCTCTCCCTGATCATGTGATGGGCCTGGTTCATCATCATCTTTCACTATGCGAACTGATTTTTTGGTGTATTTCTTATGTACAGGGGCAACTGATACTGGTGTAGATGATTGGTTTTTCGGTTTCTCTTTGGTACTGCTTGCCGAGGTTTGAGTAGCCACAGTGTCTGGCGTCGGGGCTGAAGCAATCGCAGTGCCCATAGCAGGGGCTGGGGTAGCTGCAGCGCCTGCTGTAGCGGCTGAAGTAGCTGCAGTATTTGTAGCAGCAGTTTGAGTAGCCACAGTGTCTGTTGCGGGAGGTGGAGGAGCCATAATACTTTTAAAAAATTGTTTAAACTTAACCAATATCAAGATCTGAGATAGCTGCAAGAGACTTGTCACCATGAACACGGTGGTAGGGGTATCAAAAGGGTATTCAAAATTCTCAAAAGCTGTTGAAATTAGCTTGGTGAGGTGGGGAAAGCTGTAAACAGATGTTCCCCCCGTGGCCTGGCTTCCCGGAACAAAACAACAGGTATAGTTCCAAACAACACCCACAAGATGGCTCCCGAAATACCCGGGTGGAGCTGCCTCTGCCTCCTCGCTCTGCACACTGCCCGCCGCCATTGAGTACAGATATGAAAATGGTCCCGTTACCAGCAATCTCACTAAACAAATCAGTGCCGCATAGCACAGCACAACCATAATCTTAATCCAACACACTGAATTGATAAACCGTGCATAAACACCGACAAACAGAAAATACGGCAAGTAGGGTGCTGCCCAATACAGCTCTAAAAACAACTGCGAGAACAAATAAAACAACATTGTGACCAGCGATGACCAAACCACCTTAATGAACACTTGTAACAAATCTGTTTTCAACACACTGTGTTCAAACCTGTCCTTATCTCAACCCTTCAGGACTGACCGGGGCTTGAACCTTGGATCCTCAGACTAAGGTCTGATGATCTCACGACTGCTCTAGTGAGGCCCCTTCGAGCCCCACATTGGGCGCCAAAAAGACTGTGGTGGTTTAGCCCGGATCACCACACAGTTTCTTATTCACCCTCCCCCTACCCAGTGGGACAGGGGAGAGAAATTGGGAAGAAAGGAAAACTCGTGGGTTGAGATAAAAACAATTTACTAAAAATACTAAAAACTACAAAGCTAACAGGATATAAGGATATTAATATATACAAAATATACAAAATGAACAATGTACAATTTCTCACCACCCGATGTCCGAATGACCGACGCAGCCCGTCCTGAGCAGCGATCACAGGAACAACACCGAGCAGCAAGCAAAGAGGGGACAGCAAGCTAGCAAGGTAGAGGGAACGATGCCAGCAAGCAAGAGAGAAGAAAAGAATGCCAAGGGTGCCTGAACGGATACCCGACAAGAATGTCCGAACAGAAAGGGAATACCAGAAGATGATGCCCCCTCCCATGGGCAACCCCCACTTATATACTGAGCATGACGTTTATGGCATGGAATACTCTCTTTGGCCAGTTTGGATCAATTATTCTGTCTGTCTTCTGCCCAGCTTCCCGCATCTACATGTTAACGAGACTTAGAAAGCCAGACAGTGTCCTTGGTCTCATTAACAACAACTCGTATCATCAGAATGTTTTTATCAACATTCTTCACACACAAAATCCAAAACACACCGGCTGTTGAGAAGAAAATTAACTCCATCCCTGCTGAAACCAGGACAAAAGCATTGCCTCTTAGCAAAGAGTGTGACTTTCTGGGCAATCACTCCTACAGACCAGAGAACCCTGTTGGCTGGACCAGTGCTGGAACCGGGACTGGTGATCTCTCTCTCCCTCTATCTCTCTCTTCCCTCTTTCTTCTTACTCTTTTACCTTCTTTCTAGTAAGTAACACAAGGCATAAAATCCTTGCATGTGTGGTAAACAATATTTGTGCTACTCAATTATTTACCAATGAGCCTAACTATTGAATAAAAGTCACTGTTTACCTATGGACTGGTATTGCATATACCTTATTCCAATCAGCGAATCTGAGTCACCTCTTTCTCCTCTCGCCATTGTGTGCTGGGATCGAGTAAATCAGATGTGACGTAATTGCGGGTGACAAGTTGGATCATGGCAGACGCGAATGCAATTTACATCAGCTGTGACTTGCATTTGTGAAGGCTTCAAGGTAGAACCAAACCAAGTGAAGTTTACTTGAATGTGGACTGCACTAGAAAGCTGTAGACTTGCAGGACAGAGAGTCACTTTTCTTTTCATCTGTCTAAACAAGATGAAATGTGAATGATCCTAACAGATTTATGAGTCTACATAAATCGTCTTTGACATTGTAGGATTTTCACTTTAATCTATCAATTTGTAACTTTCTTCCATAGAAGTAAGAGTCCATACACATTTTTAGAAAATTAAAATGCAATGGAGTTGATTGATGCCAAGGTTCTTGATTAAAATGGAATATCTGCTGTAGGATGTATCTTTGCTCCTTGCAAAATGTCTATGAATGGGAACAAGATAAATCATGGAATCTCTTTACCATGCAAATGGTTTGTATTAAGCAGCAACTTCTCAAAAAAAAAGTTATACAAAAGCTCCTGCTGTTGGAGTCCCACTGTTTGCAGGGAAGCACTTCCGACGAATAGTAGCAGATAATATAGTACTCTGTATTTGTAAACATAATTAATATCAAAGATTTGCTCTAGTGATCAACAGCAACTATGGGAGCTTAAAATGAGATAGTATTTTTTTTCTACATTGCTTAGTGATGCAAAATATAGTGGATATTGGGAGATTTCAGGAAAATGTCTGGAGTTGATGGATGTATTTATTTATTCCTGACAACTCTCTTGAGTTTGTTTAGCTGTTTGCATTTCTGTATTTAAAACATTAATAGGATCTAATTCACTTTAGATTCTTTGTTTTTGCATAGAAGCCTGACTGCACTTCACCAAACAGGACGTGTTATGGCCCACCTTTGTTTACTAACTCAAAGTCCACATTGGCACACATTTCACAGGATCACAGAATGTTTGAGGTTAGAAGGGATCTCTAGAGGTCATCTTGTCCAGCCATCCTGCTCAAGCAGGGGCCACCTAAAGTCAGTTGCCCAGCACTGTGTCCAGAAGGCTTTGAAATATCTCCAGGGTGGGAGACTCCACAACCTCTCTGGGCAACCTGTGCCAGTGCTCAGTCACACTCACAGCAAAAAAAAAAAAAAAAAGTGTTTCTTCATGTTCAGATAAAGCAAATATCAGTTTGTGCCCACTGCGTCTGATCCTGTCACTTAGGCACCACTGGAAAGAGGCTGGCTCTGTGATCTTCACACCCTCCCTTTGGGTATTTATGTACATTGATAATCTCCTCCTGAGCTCTCTCTTATCCAGACTGAGCAGACCTAGCTGTCTCAACCTCTTGTCATATATGAGATGTTCTAGGCCCTTCATCATCTTCGTGGCCCTTTGCTGGGCTTCCTCCACTATGCCAACGTCTCTCCTGCACTGAGAAGCCCAGAACTGGGCACAGTACTCCAGATGAGGCATCACCAGTGCTGAGTAAAGAGGAAGGATCACCTCCTTCAACCTTATGGCAACGCTCTTCCTAATGCAGCTCAGGATACCATTTGCCGCCTTTGCTGCAAAGGTACATTGTTGGCTCATTTCAGCTTGGTGTCAAACAGTACCCCCAGGTCCTTTTCTGCTAAACTGCTTTGCAGCTGGGCACCCAGCATATATTGCTGGCTGGAGTTGTTCTTCCTCAGGTGCAGGACTTTGCACTTCCCCTTGCTGAACTTCAAGAGGTTCTTGTCAGCCCATTTCTCCACCTTGTCAAGGTCCCTCTGGATGGCAACATGACTTTCTGATGTATTAACCACTCCTCCTGGTTCTGTGTCATCATCAAACTTGCTGAGGGTGTACTTTGCCTTATCATAGATATCATCAATTAGGCTGTTGAATGCTATTAGAGCCAGTACTGACCCCTAGTGTACATCACCACTGGCCTCCAACTAGACTTTCTCTCACTGATTGGAAGTCTCTTAAATTTGGCCGTTCAGTCAGTTTTCAATTCACCTCACTTTCAGTGCATCTAACCCATACTTCATCAGCTTCTGTATGAGGATCTTATGGGAGATTGTATTAAAGGCTTTCTTGCAGTCCAGGTAGACAACATCCACTGCTCTCCCCTGATCTACCAGGCCAGTCACTTCATAATAGAAGATCATAAGTTTGGTCAAGCAAGACTTCCCCTTTGTGAATCCATGCTGAACACTCACTTCTTGTCCATTGTGTGCCTGAAAATTGTGCCAGATTATCTCCCCAGGGATTGAGGTGAGGCAGATCGACCTGTAATTCCTTGTGCCCTTCTTTTTCAAGATAGAGTGACATTTGCTTTCTTCCAGTCCTCAAGCATCTCTCCCAACTGCTGTGATCACTCAAATATAGTTGAGAGTTTAAGCCATATGTTGGTGACAGTCACAGAATCATAGATTCATAGAATAGTTTGGGTTGGAAGGGGCCTTTAAAGGTCATCTAGTCTGGAGTAATCACAGATAAACAGCATGCCACTGAGCTGGCCACTTGAATATTGTGGCCTTCTTAGCAACTCAGAAAGCCCTGAACACAAATGCAGTCCATGTGTTACACAGTGGCACCTCCAAACTTGCCACAGCCAAGGGAAAGTGTTGGCAATGTCAAATGGCTTGGGATCTGAGTCACCTGACTCTAGATTGTATTTGTCTATCCCTAAACACTCATTAGGATTATATTTTGATGGAAATAAAATTATTCCATCTCACCCAATTACTCCGTCTCACCCAATAATGTGTTGGAGACCTCTAAATATTAACTTTAATCCTTCATCCACATTTCCCACAAATTAAAGGATTCCATTCAAGTACACGTAATTCAAATCAGAATTTAATTAAAAGTTAATTTCTTTCTGTACTTTACCAGTGCATTTCAATGGACCTATCATTTTGCTCCTTTCTGAGCTTATTAAGCAGTTACAATTTCTCTTTAACTTTCTCTGACCGTATTGCCCTTATACGATCAACTTCTGCTAGGTTATTGTACTGTTAGATCTACAGAAAAGTCTGAAATTTATTAACTGCCAATTATTAGCATTTTCTCTAATAAGGTCAGCGCTAATTAGCCCTAAAATCAGCAGTGAGTTACTGTAAATTATAAAGTCACCATTAACATTGATTATCTTGCTAATTAGTCACGGCAAAAAGTAGACCATTTGAGCAACAAATGACATTACTATGTCATTACAAAGGGCCATCGCAATTAGACATAACCCCTGTTTCAGTTTTGCTTCAGTAAGGACCAACAAACCAGATGGAATTCAGTAACTGATTAATTATTAATATTTTTGCTGGTTTTAACCAGAGTTCTAGCTAATGCACATTCTTTCCCTAGACATTCTTTAATCATAACTCTTCCTAAAATATCCACTGATATAAACCAACTCCAACACACCAAGGAGGCCTGCATATCCATTTCTACAAAGGCAAGAACATCAAATAAAATAGAGACAAAAAGAGCTGGAGGTGCCTTCACAAGACTAAATTCTAAGAGTTTAAGGTCTGGACTATTCTGAGACATCTGCTTTAAAATCTAGAAATACTGGAGGTATCAAATTAAATGTTCATTTTCATATCTGATTCTGACAGAAAATCTACTCACTACTGCACAATACTTAAAGTTAGTTAACAAAAATCATAGTCTTTTAAATACCTGCAGGGATGGTGACTCAACCGTTTCCCTGGGCAGCCTGGTCCAGTGCTTGAGAACTCCTTCTGTGAAGAAATTTTTCCTAACATCCAATCTAGACCTCCCTGGTGCAGCTTGAAGCCATTTCCTCTCATCCTATGACTTATTACTTGAGAAAAGAGACAGACACTCACCTCACTACAGCCTTCTTTCAGGTAGTAGTAGAGAGCGATAAGGTCTCACCTCAGCCTCCTCTTCTCCAGACTAAACAACCCCAGCTCCCTCAGTCGCTCTTCATAAGACCTATGCTCCAGATCCTTCATCAGCTTTGTTGCTCTTCTCAGCACCTCAATGTCTTTCTTTCAGTGAGAGGCCCAAAACTGAACACAGTATTTAAGGTACGGTCTCACCAGTGCCAAGTACAGGGGCACAATCACTTAGAATCATAGAATAATAGAACAGTTTGGGTTGGAAGGGACCTTTAAAGGTCATCTATTCTAACTCTCCTGCAAGAAGCAGGTGCATCTTCGACTAGATCAAGTCACTCAGAGTCTCGTCCAACCTGGCCTTGAATGTTTCTGGGGATGGAACATCCACCACCTCTCTGGGCAACCTGTTCTAGTGTTCTGCCACCTTCATTATAAAATACGTTTTCCTTATGTCCAGTCTGAATCTACCTCCTATTTTAAAACCATTACCCTTCATCCTTTCACAGCAAGCCCTGCTAAAGAGTTTGTCCTCATCTTTCCTACAAGTCCCCTTGAGGTACTGGAAGACCACTATAAGGTCTTCCTGAAGCCTTCTCTTCTCCAGGCTGAACACCACCAACTCTCTCAGCCTGTCCTCGTAGGAGAGGTGCTACAGCCCTCTGATCATCTTCGTGGCCCTCCTCTGGGCTCGCTCCAACAGGTCCATGTCCTTCTTATGTTAGGGGCTCCAGAACTGGACACAGTACTCCAGGTGGAGTCTCACCAGAGCAGAGTAGAGGGGCAGAATCACCTCCCTCAATCTGCTGGCCACGCTTCTTTTGAAGTGCACACTTCCCTAGTCCTGCTGGCCACACCGTTTCTGACACAAGTGAGGCTGCTATTGGCCTTCTTGGCCACCTGGGCGCACTACTGCCTCATATTCTCCAGGTCTTTTTCTGCCAGGAAGCTTTCCATCTGCTTTTCCTCAAGCCTGTAGCATTGCTTGGGTTTGTTATGAACCAAGTGCAGGACCCAGTACTTAGTCTTGCTGAACCCCGTACAACTAGCCTCAGGACATCCATCCGGCTTGTCCAGATCCCTTTCTACCCTCAAGAAGACCAACACTCCCACCCAACTTGGTGTCATCTGCAAACTTACTGAGAGTGCACTCGATTCTCTCATCCAGATAACTGACAAATTACATAGAACTGGCCCCAGTACTGAGCCCTGGGGACACCATTTTTAACTGGCCAACAACTGGATTTAGTTCCATTCACTACAACTCTTTGAGCCTGGCCAGACAATCAGTTTATTACCCAGAAAAGAGTACAACCATCCAAGTCATAAGCATGCAGTTTCTCCAGGAGGATGCTGTGGGAAAAAGTGTTAAAACCTTTACTAAAGTCCAAGTAAACAGCATCCACAGCCTTTCTCTTGTCCACTAAATAGGCTGTCTTGTCAGAGAAGGAGATCAAGTTAACCAAGCAAGACCTGCCAGTAGCAGCGGGAGTGGGAGTTGGATCTAGTCTTTTCTCGGGCGACCTGCTCTCCTATTGACAGGCTCTGACATCACAGCTTTAAACATGGTCCTCACCAGGAAGCGGGCTTCCCCCAAGAAGACTGTGGCAACCCAGACAGAAGGTCTGCCCAAAAATGCGGCAGTTCAGGTCTCTGGCTGCAGGGAGTGCCTGTGCCTGCTGCTGCCAGGAGAGGACGGGAAGGATGCCACCTGTGCGAGGTGTGAGCAGCTGGATGAGCTGCTCAGTCTGGTGGTGGAGCTTAGGGAGGACATAGAGAGGTTACGGAGTATCAGAGAGTGTGAGCGGGAGATTGACTGGTGGAGTGACTCTCTGCGAGAAAGACGCAGAGATTGCACCCCCCGGACTGAGGGAGTAGTGGACACTCTCCCTTGCCATAGTCAAGCGGAGAGGGACTGCTTGAGAGAAGAGGAGGGATGGCAGCAGGTCCCAGGCTGGCGTCGCAGGCAACCCCCATCCCGACCTACCTCGGTTCCCCAGGTCCCTCTGTGTAACAGGTTTGAAGTCCTGAAACCGGAGGGAGAGGCGAGTGAGGATGACGTGGGAACGCCGCCTCCTAGCTTGCATAAGGTGAGGCAGTCGGAGCCACGCTTGAAGACTGCCTCCTCCAAAAAAGAAAGAAGGGTGATAGTTGTAGGTGACTCCCTTCTGAGAGGGACAGAGGGCCCAATATGCCGGCCTGACCCTACCCGTAGGGAGGTGTGCTGCCTTCCTGGGGCCCGGGTCAGAGACATAACCCGGAAACTCCCACAGCTGGTTAGGCCCACTGATTATTTTCCACTCCTCATAGTTCAAGTGGGCAGTGATGAAATTGCACAGAGAAGCCTACGAACTATGAAAAGAGATTTCAGGGGTTTAGGGCATTTGGTTCAAGGAGCAGGAGCTCAAGTGATCTTCTGTTCTATACCTTCAGGGTCAGCGAGCGGCACGGAGTGGGCTTGGAAAGTTCCATTAATGAATAATTGGCTTAGAGGCTGGTGTCGAGACAGAAACTTTGGGTTCTTTGATCATGGGGCAGTTTACTCGGCCCCTGGCCTGTCTTCTGTTTGTGGAACCCACCTTTCTTACAGGGGACAATGAATTCTAGCACAGGAGCTGGCGGGGCTTATCGACAGATCTTTAAACTAGCTACGAAGGGGGAAGGGGACAAAGCAAGGCCCTCAAGGGAAGAGCCCAGGGGAACGGTGCTCGATCTGGGGCTGAGGCAGCCGTCTCGGCTGAAGTGCATGTACACCAATGCACGCAGCATGAGTAACAAACAGGAGGAGCTGGAAGCGATTGTGCGGCAGGATAACTATGACCTGGTTGCCATTACTGAAACGTGGTGGGACCACTCCCACGACTGGAGTGCTGTGATGGAAGGCTACAAGCTCTTCAGAAGGGATAGACGAGGAAGGAAGGGTGGTGGTGTGGCCCTTTATATTAAAGACTGTTTTGACGTTGAAGAGCTTGGGGTTGGGAATGATACAGTTGAGTGTCTATGGATAAGGATAAGAGGAAAGGCCTGTAGGAGTGACATCGTGGTGGGGGTCTGTTATAGACCGCCTAATCAGGATGAAGAGAAGGACGAGGCGTTCTATGGGCAGCTTGAGCGAGTCGCGCAATCGCCAGCACTCGTTCTTGTGGGAGACTTCAACTTCCCTGATATATGCTGGGAATATCATACAGCACAGAGGAAACAGTCCAAAAGGTTCCTAGAGGGTGTGGAAGATAGTGTCCTTATGCAGCTGGTACGAGAGCCTACCAGGGGTGGTGCCCTGATTGACCTACTCTTTACTAACAGAGAAGGTCTGGTGGGAGACGTGAAGGTTGGGCACTGTCTTGGGCAGAGCGACCATGAAATTGTAGAATTCTCTATTCTTGGAGATGTCAGAAGGATCACTAGCAGAACGGCTATCCTGAACTTCAAGAGGGCAGACTTTGACTTGTTCAGGACGCTTGTTGCGAGGGTCCCTTGGGAGTCGCTCCTTAAGGGTAAAGGGGTCCAGGAAGCCTGGACGCTCCTCAAGATGGAGATCTTAAAGGCACAAGAACAGGCTGTTCCTGAATGCTGTAAGGCGAGCCGTAGGGGAAGAAGACCGGTGTGGATGAACCGGGAACTATTGTTGAGGCTCCGGAAGAAAAAGAGAGTCTATGTCCTCTGGAAGAAGGGACAGGCTACTTGGGGAGATTACAAAGAAGTTTCTAAGGTATGCAGGGAGGAAGTTAGGAAGGCAAAAGCTCAGCATGAACTCAGATTGGCCACTGCAGTAAAAGAGAACAAGAAATCCTTTTACAAATATATCAGTGGTAAGAGAAGAAATAAGGAGCATTTACACCCTTTACTTGATGCAGCGGGGAATGTGACCACTGAGGATAAGGAGAAGGCTGAGGTCCTCAACGCCTTCTTTACTTCTGCCTTTAACAGGCAGATCAGTTATCCTCAGGGCACTTTATGCTCTAATCTGGAAGTCTGGGATGCCAGGCCGAGTACACCCCCTGTGTTACAGGTGGAGACAGTTAGAGAGCTCCTTCTCCATCTGGACTGCCACAAGTCCATGGGACCGGACGGGCTCCATCCTAGGGTGCTAAGGGAGTTGGTGGGGGTGATTGCCGAGCCGCTCTCGGCCATCTACCAGCGGTCCTGGTTATCTGGGGAGGTCCCGGAGGACTGGAGGCTTGCCGATGTGACTCCCGTCTACAAGAAGGGCCGTAAGGAGGATCCGGGGAACTACAGGCCTGTCAGCCTGACCTCAGTACCTGGGAAAGTTATGGAGCAAATCATCTTGGGTGAGATCACTCGGCATATGAGTGGCATCCAGGGCATCAGGCCCAGCCAGCACGGGTTCACGAAAGGCAGGTCGTGCTTGACCAACCTCATTTCCTTTTACGACTGGGTGACCAGACTGGTGGACGAAGGAAAGGCTGTTGATGTGGTCTACCTGGACGTCAGCAAGGCCTTTGAGACGGTCTCTCACAGTATTCTCCTAGGGAAACTGGCTGCCTGTGGACTGGGTAGGTATACCCTTCTTTGGATAAAGAATTGGCTAGGGGGCCGTGCCCAGCGGGTGGTGGTTAATGGAGTCAAGTCCAGCTGGCAGCCTGTTACAAGTGGTGTCCCCCAGGGGTCGGTACTTGGGCCCATCTTGTTCAATATCTTTATTGATGACCTAGACGAGGGGATTGAGTGTACCCTCAGTAAGTTTGCAGATGACACCAAGTTGGGTGGTGGTGTTGATCTGCCTGAGGGTAGGGAGGCCCTTCAGAGGGATCTGGATAGGCTGGATCACTGGGCTGAGCTGAATGGCATGAGGTTCAACAAGGCCAAGTGTCGGGTCCTGCACTTTGGCCACAATAACCCCATGCAGCGCTATAGGCTCGGAGCTGAGTGGCTGGAGGACTGTGAAGAGGAAAGGGACCTGGGGGTGTTGGTTGATGCTCAGCTGAACATGAGCCGACAGTGTACCCAGGTGGCCAAGAGGGCCAACGGCATCCTGGCCTGCATTAGAAATAGTGTGGCCAGCAGGAGCAGGGAGGTAATCATCCCCCTGTATTCGGCACGGGTGAGGCCGCACCTTGAGTATTGTGTTCAGTTTTGGGCCCCTCACTACAAGAAAGACATTGAAGCCCTGGAACGTGTCCAGAGAAGGGCAACAAAGCTGGTGAGGGGTCTGGAGCACAAGTCTTATGAGGAGCGGCTGAGAGAGTTGGGATTGTTTAGTCTGGAGAAGAGGAGGCTCAGGGGAGACCTCATTGCACTCTATAGCTTCCTGAAGGCATGTTGTGATGAACAGGGGTTTGGCCTCTTCTTCCAGGCAACAAGCAGGACCCGAGGAAATGGCCACAAGTTGTACCAGAGGAGGTTTAGATTGGACTTGAGGAAAAACTTTTTCTCTCAAAGAGTGGTAAGGCACTGGAACGGCCTGCCCAGGGAGGTGGTGGAGTCTCCGTCCCTGGCAGTGTTCAAGAGGCGGCTTGATGAGAAGCTACAGGATATGGTTTAGTAGCTGTGGCAGCAATGGTAGTGGGAAGACGGTTGGACTAGATGATCTTATAGGTCCCATCCAACCATGTGATTCTATGATTCTATGATTCATAAACTCGTGCTGACCAAGGCTGACCACCTGGCTGACTGAGGCTCTGATCATCCCTGTAGTCCTCCCTAGTTACCTATCCCTTCTTACAAGGTCATAAACTCTCATTTATTTCCTGATTTCCACCCAGTGCTCTCTATTCAGCTGGGTCAGTCTTCTTCCCCACCACCTTGTTTTTCAGCACATAGAGACTGCTTGTCCAATGACACCTTTTAACAACCACCTTTGATCTCACTGCATCCTAATGTCATAGTAACCCTGCAGCTTGTAACACAGAACGTAATACTTTTTGCTGCTTTTCTTACTCTACATTGCCTGCATTCTACATGTTCTTATGTTTATAGATTAAGACGTTGACATAGCTTTCTCCTGCAGTGTATCAAATGTGGAAGCAATCTAAAAGGAAAACAATGCAACAAATCACAGAATCACAAAATCATAAAATGGTTAGCATTGGAAGGGACCTTCAAAGTTCATCTAGTCCAACCCCCCTGCAAGGAGCAGGGACATCTCCAACCAGATCAGGTTGCACAGAGCCCCATCCAACCTGGCAATGTTTCCAGGGATGGGGCATCAACCACCTCTCTGGGCAACCTGTGCCAGTATTCTAAAACCCTCAGTGTAAAAAATGTCTTCCTAATATCAAATCTAAATCTACCTTCCTCTATTTTGAAACCGTTACCCCTAGTTCTGTCACAACAGGCCCTACTGAACAGTCTCTCCCCATCTTGCCTGTACCTTGAGGTACTGGAAGACCACTGTAAGGTCTCCCTGGACACTCCTCCAGGCTGAACAACACGAACTCTCTCAGCCTGTCCCCACAGGAGAGGTGCTACAGCCCTCTGATCATTGTTGTGGCCCTACTCTGGACTCTCTCCAACTGGTCCATGTCCTTCTTATGTTGGGGGCTCCAGAACTAGATACAATACTCCACGTGGGGTCTCACCAGAGCAGAGTAGAGGGGCAGATTCTCCTCCCTCGACCTGCTGGCCATGCTTCTCATGATGCAGCCCAGGATACAGTTGGCCTTTTGGGTGGCAAGGATGCATTGCTGGCTCATGTCAAGCTTCTCATCCACCAGCACTCCCAAGTCCTTCTCCTCAGGGCTGGTCTCAATCCATTCTCCACTCAGCCTGTATTTGTGCTTGGAGCTACCTCGACCCATGTGCAGGATCTTGCACTTGGCCTGGTTGAACTTCAGGAGTTTTGCACGGGCCCACCTTTCCAGCCTGTCATGGTCCCTCTGGATGGCATCCCTCCCCTCCTGCATGCTGATGGCACCACATAGCTTGGTGTCACTAGTGAACTTGCTGAGGGTGCACTCTATCCCAGTGTCCATGTCGCTGACAAACACGTTAAACAGAGTTGGGCACAAGATGGACCCCTGAGGGACACCACTCATGACCTGTCTCCACTTGGACACCGAGCCGTTGACCACCACTCTCTGAGTGCGGCCATCCAGCCAACTCCTTATCCTCTGAGTGGTCTTTTAAATAATTAGTTAAAGTAGAAAGGCACTATGTGAAATATACAACCCTCCCCGCCTCCAGATTAATGAAGGAATGAAGACTGTAAACCTGGACATCATAACAGACCAGAGGTATTGAAAAAACAAATGAAGAAGCATAATTCAGTGCAGTTCAAAGCATGTAAACAGAGCTATGTACTATAATTTTTTCTTCTTTTTGTAGATAATTACTTTGCTGATTATCAGAGAGTTCAGAGACTAAGTCTAGTTAAGACCGTTTTAAAATATACTAGGTCACATGCTGTGAAAAAAACATCCCACTGTAGGTAGGCTGCTTGCCATAACGCTGCCTGTCCTCACAGCTCAGAACCACAGCTGCCTGTCCTCACAGCTCAGCACAAGTTAGCCTCAGGAGTGAGTACTGAGCCTCATTAGAAACAAGCCTCCTCACACCTATGAAAGGTTATAAAAACATACATATATCTTTATGTTAGTTTTCATAAATAGAATGCAGTTAGATGGAGAGGAGATAAAGGCGAAGAAGCACTGAATCTCTATTTTATGATAAGTTAGTAAATGCAGTAAACTGGCCTCAAACCAGCATAAGAAAAGTGGAAATGCAAACTATATTGTCTTCACAGTGCTATCTAGTTTCTGAGAAAAATTGTTTATGATTAAGATGTCTTTTTTTCGGTCTTCTTTCCCTAGAATCCACTGAACTTTAAATTTATAATCAGCAGATAATTTTTATAATTCAAAAATTTTTAAACACAACAGCAGAAGAGTGGGTGGTTTGAGCACTACGAATCAGTGATTTAATCTGGCCAGAATAATTTTAATCTGCATTCACTCTTCCATGGCTGACATGTTAAGAAAGAAACTTTTATATTCCTCAATATTTGACACATATCAGCTTTCTCAAAAAGCGAAACCTGGAAATTTCACAAAACTAATTTTACCCTGACATTCCCATAACTGAACTTTTCAATGAACTTGACTCATACCACATTTTTCTTATGTCTCATGAAAGAGACGTAAGAAAACAAGAGTATGCCTTTGCATACTCTTCTGTCCAATTTACTTCCTAGTCCTACCACTGACAAGGTATACTGATAAAAGGTAACAAACAAAGAACAATTAAGTACCTAAAAAACTACTGATACTGTGTAAGTTAATTCTGAACAAGGTTGACCAACAAAGGATTTAAAGTTTAGTATTGTCTGCCTGACATTATCATTACAAGCAGTCAGTATCTACAGTGGAAACAACAATAGAAAGTTTGATTAACATAATATAATATAGGTCATCTCACTTACAGAAAAAATTTACAAAAAATCCCAAAGAGAGAACTAATGATTCTGCTCAAACCCTGTCAGACAGCCTAAAAGCCCCAAGAAAAGTTTCCAGAGTGGCTAGTCAAATAATTCAGGAGAACGAAAGATTTATTCGGGATTTTATTGGTCAAATTTATCTTTACCATCTTCATTAAACTTCTTTTGAGTAGGAAACGAGTTTATTTTTATCAGCTCTATAAAATTCAGTACTGAGACAACTTTGCTTACACATGTTGAACTGAAGATGTGATTTCTGCAAATCCCTGCACAAATCACTTCAGCTGATGTGGGAAACAAATTGATACAGAAAGTACAAATGCAAATACATTTCACAGATGAAGCAAATCACCTATATTGTTACTTTCTTCAGTAATGACTAAACATTAAGGAAAATGGGCACAGTGCCTTCAAGGTGATGTTTTATATTGACTTACTGAGATATAATGACACTGCAAAGTTAGAAGCAAAGCCCACAACAGCAGGACAACTACTTTTCACCAGTTAGCACAAAATATTAGGATTTGTAGCTCAGAGAAAAGACAGTTAATAAGAAAAAAAAAGAAAACAGGGGAAAAGTCTAGCTCTTAAAAACTAATTTTGCTAAAAAGCATGTTCTAAGTGATAAAAAATATTGAATGAACTGCAGCCTTTGTCTTTTCAGAGGGCACCAGGGTTGTTTTTTTTTGTCATTAGAGGTGTTTTTTGATTGGGGTTGGTTTTTGGTTTTGGGTTTTTGTTTGGTTGGTTGGTTTTTTTAATTTGTGTTTGGATGTGGGCGAGGGAGTAGTTAGCATAAAAAAAGACAGGGGAAAAAAGGTTTTGAAATCTGCTCCAGCTTCCTCAAGGAGAATATTTATTTTTGAGTAAGTTATGTAACCTTTATACACCTCGGGTATATTCTCTGAAAAATGGCAATGCAGAATTCCACAGAGAATTGTGGAGTTTTACTAACTGGTTAACCTCTTTGAGATATTTGGATGAAAGACAGTATTTAATTGCCAAGTGCATTAGAGCTTCACACTGACTGCCTTGTATCAGGCAGTAGAAAATCAGAGCAAGCCAGAGATAGTTAAAACACCCAAAATGGACGACAAAATGCTCCTGCCTCTCATGTTTACTGGTTTCTCATTTCTTTCTCTTAAGGTAGTAGCTTTGTGTAGTTACCTTTAACCAATAGCCAACATCTGCAATATTACATAGAGTAGCGGGAAAAGAGGTAGCAATGCTTTTGTATTAAATATTCTGCTTTTAGTCTATAACATCTTCCACTTGCTTTCTCCCGAAGACATAGGTAGGGGATACTACATATATAATATTTTCATCATAAAGGTAATTTGATATCTCTAGTTCCTGTTACCTTTTCATAGTATCTGTTGAATATAATGCTTGAATTTCACATTTTGGATGGATGCTCAGAAGTTTATGTAAAGTGTTTACCTGGAATGCTGAAAGAGAACCTACATTTTTATTTCCTTATGCCTGTGCTGTAGATTAATCCATTCTTTCTCACATTGTAAATTTTTTTCACTTTTAAAAGTTTCTAACTAATTTCTGAATAGTAATGAGTTGAAGACTCAACACTCTAGTGTCACAGCTAAATCAAAACTGTTGCTAAGGAAAGAACAAAACAAAACAACACAAAACAAACCTAAAACCCCCATATTTGTATGAAAAACAAAATGTGGCCATACTGGGCTCTGAATTGGAGTCCACAATTGAAATCTATCCACTTTGCTCCTAAAATTTTGAAAGTTCATAGCACCAGCTATGTGTAAACAGTAAACGTAGTAAACTACCTAATAACAATAGCATATGTTCATATAGCACTTCACATTGTGATGCACAAATATTAACTAATTAATTCCATTCATACTCCTCTGAGATAGATCCTATTAAACATAAATGTTAGAGATGTAATTACATGCCAACCATTATTAGATTTCTAAGAGTTATCTTTAGCAATTAGCAGAAAATGTAGTTTATAAATCTCTATTCCATAATCCATTTTCAGTTAGCTAATATATTGCCATCAGTTATTTAAATGTTAGGTGACTCATTGTCACCCAGATAGCCTGACCAGAACAAGAAATGAGACTTCTGATGAGCAAACTCCCTTTTATTTCCGTCCTACTGTATTCTCTCTGTGACATGATCATTAGCAAAATTTATCAGCACTGTCCAATATCCCAAGGACTGACTTGGGACTGTCAAATATCCATGCTTTTCCTTTGCTCATCAGCATGCAATGGCTTCTAACAAATTTTGTGGCTGATGGCCACTTACAGTGCAAGCAAAGAAGCTACCTTATCCCTCAGAAAAGTGAATAAATTTCTATTATTTTTCTAGAAGCGCTTCGTGTCCTAAGCTGTGATTCCCTTGTCTAGCATAGTATGTAGACCAGCAAGGAAATACCTTCCACCTGCCAGCCTATCCTGTCTTAAAAATCACATAAAAACCTGAAGCCAAAATGAAGGGATTCCTAAATACACATTCTGTGCGCTAGCCCTTTCAAGATGAAACCATGGAAACTACTGGAAACTTCACCTGCAAGTAAGCCTGTTAAAAACAAGATCATATTTGGTTTTTAGCTAGACTTCCAAAAATTGACAGGAAAACATTCAAGCAGATGTCTTCCCTTCTTGTGGGAATTGCATCCCCATAAATCTTGAGGCAGCAGATTGTGATAATCAGCGATGTTGAAGACAATGCTATAACCTCCCTCATCCCTGGGGTTGTATTGGACAGGTGAGGATGTACTAAGCAAAGTATACTGGAAAGCATCATATTCAGGAGACAGGCAATAAGATAGAGATGCCTGGCTGATGCTCATGACTCTCTCTGAAAAGATTCTGTGGTGAGGAATGATAAGGCAGAAAAAGCAACCTGACAGTCCACAAACACAGTCCCTGTTCTCCTTTGGCCACACATAAAAAAAGGATGATGCAGAGACATCTTCCACAATGTTTAGCAACCAAGCACAAAAGACATACAACTAGGTATAAACAACCAAAGTTTGCTCCTTTTCATCACATGCTGTGTGGTACCTCCATGCACTCCTCTACCAAGGGCTGGCAGTCAGAGTCTAGTCTATGAAACTGAGGAGCAGAAACACTTTCCACAGAGCCTGGAAGTGTATGTGAGTAGAGGATTAAGTTCATCTATTGTCCTTTTAACAATGCAATTAGAACAGAAATACAGGAAGGCGAGCTCATAGAAAAAGCTTCACAAAGCTTTCCTGCAATTTGTGGCTGAGGTACAGACAATGGTTTATCTGGAAATGTCTCAGAATTGCCTGAAATAATGCAGGCTCATGTAACTCAGAAGTGTCAAAACCAGTTAGGATTAGGTGCATCCTGCCCCTTCTCCAGTTTCTACCAATAGGTAGAAATGTGGTTAATAATATGCAATGGGAGTAAAGCTGTTCCACCATAAGCAGAATTAATCCCTTAGCTTACTTAAAAAGAAAGAGACAATGTCTAGATAGGCGACTCTTTCCAGTACAATTTGCAAATAATTTACCTTTAAGGTGACCAAACATTGAGAGGCCTTCTCAGCTCCAAAGAACAGCAAAGGAGTCTGCAAGTTGGAACCATATTCCAAATGCCAGCTTTTCAGTCCAAAAATCCTTTGGTAGGCTAGCGTATCACTGATGAGGTGACACACTGCAGTAACCAGGAAAAAGCACTGAGCTACAGAGCCAAAAGGATGCTGAACACTGCAGTGGCACTAGCAGCCCCAAGCTTTGGTTATGACTCCATTGTCGCAAGAGCTACATCAACACATGAAAAAAAAAGACAGCATCTGCCTCAAAGAGTGTACAACTTAATAAGAACAGAAAAATCTGTTCTACCACTGAATAGGATGATACAAAACTGCAATCCTAAGCAGAGAATTGAGTGTAGAAAGGTATAAATTTACATAATAAAAGCTGCCGCAGTTGAGAAACTGATTACTTGCAGTGTTTCCTGGCAAATACAGTACTACTTTATTTAATAATTTTTCTTGCTTTATCTATTATTTTTGTTAAATGGGGAATACAGATGCCAGCCTATTAATTCCCAACTATATTTTAGATATCTCCTCAGCATTAGACACAAAGTTTGCCTAACTAGAAAAATAGGAGAATGAATACATCTTTACTGTTCTGCTATTCCAAGAACAGATCTTCCAGCCTTCCTAAAAAATAGGTAGGGTTTTAGTGCCTTGTGCAACATGCTTGGAAGATCATTACATTTACCAGTACCTTGTGTTCCTCAGGGGCCCATATTGGGGCTGGCTCCATTTAACATCTTTGTTGGTGACATGGACACTGGGATAGAGAGCACCCACAGCAAGTCTGCCGATGACACTGAAGCTTTGTGGTGTGGACAACCTGCCGGAGGGAAGAGATGCCATCCAGAGGGACCGTGACAGGCTGGAGAGGTGGGCCCATGAGAATCTCAGGAAGTTCAAAAAGGCCAAGTGCAAGGTCCTGCACATGGCTCGGGGCAACTCCAAGCACAAATACAGGCGGGGCAGAAAATGGATTGAGACCAACCCTGAAGAGAAGGACTTGGGAGTGCTGGTGGATGAGAAGCTCAATATGAGCCAGCAATGCGTGCTTGTGGCCCAGAAAGACAATGGCATCCTGAGCTGCATCAAAAGAAGCATGACCAGGAGATTGAGGGAGGTGATTCTCCCCCTCTACTCTGCTCTGGTGAGACCCCACCTGGAGTACTGCATCCAGCTCTGGAGCCCCAAACATAAGAAGGACATGGACCTGTGGAGTGTGTCCAGAGGAGGGCCATGAAGGTCATCAATGGGCTAGAGCACCTCTCCTATGAGTACAGGCTGAGAGAGTTGGGGCTGTTCAGCCTGGGGAAGAGGAGGCTCCAGGGACACCTTACAGTGGCCTTCCGGTACCTCAAGGGGGCTTATAGGAAAGACGGGGAGAAACTCTTCAGCAGGGTCTGTTGTGATGATACAAGGGGTAATGGTTTTAAATAGAAAGAGGTAGATTCAGACTGGACATAAGGAATACATTTTTTACAATGAGGATGGTGGAACAATGGCACAGGTTTCCCAGAGAGGTGGTGGATGCCCCATCCCTGGAAACGTTCAAGGCCAGGTTGGATGCAGCTCTGAGTAACCTGATTTGGTTGGAGATGTCCCTGCTCCTTGCAGGGGGCTTGGACTAGATTACCTTTAAAGGTCCCTTCCAACCCTTCTATGTTTCTATGATTTAGATTGTTGTGGAACAGATCTTTCTTGCAGCTCAGATTTGTTGTTACCTTGAGTATCAAAACTCCTAAATTCAGCATTAACCAAAACAGTAAAAGTGCAAATATAGAATCAAAATACTGATACAAATATGCATGTCTCCAAACCGGGATATGACATTGTTTCAGGAATAAACCTTTTTTTTTTTTCATTCTGAAGTTCAAGAATTTTTGCATGTATGTTTGTCAGGGTCAGGGTTGAGGGGAAAACAGAAATGTGCTACCCATTGGCAGAACATCTAACTTCATGAGGAAGTTGATAAAAAATACAGGTTGTTTTCCAGCTGTCTCCCATTGTCCAAAAGGCTGTCCATTCTGATCAATCCCCCAGCAGTGGAAAAAAAAAGTATACCGTAGATTTCAAAGTATGTATAACTAAATCTCCATGGTGATATCTGATACCTAAAGGTAGTCTAGTATCAAAAAAGGTGAATCCAACTACAATAATTTGGTAACAGACTTTATTTTCTCTCTCTTTTTACTGAAATATGCACCGCAGAAGCTGTATTTTGTTTTGTTTTCTTTGTCAAGTTGAAGTTTTGTCCTTGCATTACAATGAAACAATGTCTGTTTGGGGACATGGGGGAAACTGCACTTATAAAACTGTTTCACTGTGATTGATGATAAAGTCTCTTTGATTAATGAACCGGTATCAAAGCTTCTGAAACTGACACATAGCTGGAAAAAGTAAATCATCCTTTCAAAAAAGATGAGTGGAGATTTTTCCTTTCTTTTTCAAGGGAAAAACAAATTTCTCTTGAATTAGTCTCTCTCAAAGCACCAAGAAACTAACTGACTTCACTCTGACATTTCCCATCCTATACAGCAACTACTAAGGGACAAGTTTCTTCTTGAGTGAAAATTACACCTCAGCAGACAGTCAGCACATTGCTATAAATCACTTAAGCCCTGCAGTCTTAAGTGGTGCCTGCAGCATAGCCCTAGCAATTGTTAGCTGCATGGGGATGAACTGTCACATTCCTTGGAGAAGCAAGTTGTTGAAAGAAGCAGAGCCAGAATACCACAATCAGTCTCAACATAAAGCGTGTCTGTTGAAACGGAAATAAATCAAGACACTTTAGAACAGGTCTATGTACAAGAGAAAACTCTTTAAAGTAGCAAGTACAGTAATGGACGTCACATATAATATTACTTATTGTATACAGATATATTTAGGTCTTCATGTATGTAAGCTGTTATATATTGAAGAGAACTTGTACCACACACATTTATTTTATATACACATGGCCCACAATTTTCAAGACAGAAACAGCCTCAAATAAAATCTAGTTTGATTCAGAGATTTACACAGTTAATTTAAATTGTGAAGTTGTACAGAACTAGACAAAATGGAACTACAGGAAAATTTTTTTAGTTAATTAGACTAAACAGTTCATTAGATTGAAGTGTCAGCGTACCACCCTCCTGTAAGTAATCTGAGAGTCTGTTCGCTAAGATCTACAGCAAATCAGACACCACATTCTCCCTGGCTGTTGAATTTTAGCAAAGTTTTTGGTACTGTCTCTCACAGTATTCTGCTGGACAAAATGTGCAGCATGCAGCTAGACAAGTCCGTAACACGTCGGGTGAGCAACTGGCTGACAGGTCGGGCCCAAAGCATTACAGTAAACGGCGTTACATCCAGCTGGTGGTCAGTCACCAGTGGGGCTCCCCAGGCCTCAATTTTAGGGCCAGTGCTCTGTATTGTTTTTCTAAATGGTCTAGACACAGGAGTCAAACATACATTAAGTGGGCTTGCTGATAATACTAAATTAGGAAGAGCTGTGGACTCCCTCATGGGTAGAGAGGCTTTACAGAGAGATCTGGATAGACTGGAGAGCTGGGCAATCACCAACCACATGCAATTTAAGAAGTGCCAGATTCTGCACCTGCCATGGGTGCAAGACATAGGCACAAGTATAAACTGGGAGAGGAGCTGCTGGAGACGAGCCCTGCAGAAAGGGATCTGGGGCGCTGGTTGACTGCAGGCTCAGGATGAGCCAGCAGAGGTCCTGGCAGCCAAGAGGGCCAACCGCATCCTGGGGTGCATCCAGCACAGCACAACCAGCCAGTCAAAAGCGGTGACTATGCCACTGTGTTCAGGGACGATGCTGCCTCACCTTGAGTGCTGTGTGCAGCTCTGGGCCCTACAATTTAAGAAGGACCTGAAGGTATTTGAATGTATCCAGAGGAGGCCCACACAGCTGGTGGAAGGGCTGGAAGATGCATTCTGCGAGGAGTGGCTGAGGACTCTGGGTTTATCTAGTTTGGAGAAAAGGAGGCTGAGGGGTAGCCCTGCAGGCTCCAATATGCAAGAGGAAGCCGGCCTGTTGGTGGCCGCCCTCTGTGTGGGTCCTGGCAGCTCTTTATCTGCGCCTGTCCCTGCAGAGCAGGAGCAGCCCCAGCAGAAGATAGGGCAGGTGGTGGAAGCAGGTCCCTCTGCCCAGATCTGCAGCTGCAGCCCCTCTCCTCCTGGCCGGGGAAGACACTGCTCACCTGGGGGTCCCCGGCTCCTAGGACTCTACCCAGTCCTGCAAGAGGTCACACCACTGGCAGCACGAGGCTGGCACCCCGAGGTTCATAACATGGGGGCCAAAGTGCACCAGGAGGCTTTCATTAGTCACCTCACCAGGGGCTACAGTGATAGGACAAGGGATAATGGTTTTAAACTAAAAGAGGGTAGAATTAGACTAGACATAAGGAAAAAAAAAAAAGCCTGTCAGGGCTTGGGAGGTATTTGGACAATGCCCTTAATAACATGCTTTAACTTTTTGTCAGCCCTGAGGTGGTCAGGCGTTGGATTAGGTGCTAACTGAAAGTTCCCCTCCCCTCCACTCTCCTCTCTTCTCCCTCTCCCCTCCTCTCTCTCTTCTTTTCTATTTCCCTTACCTTCCCTTTTGTCTTCTTTTCTCTTTTCTTTTCTTTTTTATATTTTTTCTTTTCTCTTTTCTTTTTTTCTTTTTTTCTCTCTTCTCTTCTCTTCTCTTCTCTTCTCTTCTCTTCTCTTCTCTTCTCTTCTCTTCTCTTCTCTTTTCTCTTCTCTTTTCTCTTCTCTTCTCTTCTCTTCTCTTCTCTTCTCTTCTCTTCTCTTCTCTTCATCTCTTTTATCTTCTCTTCTTTCTCTTCTCTCTTCTTTTCTGTTTTTCTTCTCTTTCTTCCACTCTTAGAGGATTTATCTCAATTTAAGAAATAAATATTTTACAGTGAGAAAATTTAGCAAGCGGAAGTGCCAGATTCTGCACCTGGGATGAGGTAATTCTGGTTATATGTACAAACTGGGGGACAAGAGGCTGGAGAGCAGCTGCATGGAAATAGGTCTAGTGGTCTGGCTTGACGGCAAGTTGAATATGAGTCAACAGTGTGTGCTGGTAGCCAAAATGGCCAACCGTGTCCTGGAGTACAAGCACAGCATAGCTAGTCAGTTGAGGGAGGTGATCGTCCCACTCTACACTCCACTGGTAGGTCCCCACCTCAAGTCCTGTGTGCAGTTTTGGGTACCTCAATATAAGACGGACATCAGACCATTAAAGTGTGTACAGAGGAGGGTGATCAGGATGGTGAAAGGCCTCGAGGGCAAGACTGATGGGGAGTGGCTGGGCTCTCTCAGTTTGTTCAGCCTGGGGCTGTGTCCTGGTTTTGGCAGGTATTTTTCCTCTCAGTAGCTGGTATGTTTTGGATTCGTGTGTGAAGAATGTTCATAAACACCCTGATGATACCCGTTGTTGTGAATGAGACCAAGAACACTGTCCTGCTTTCCAAGTCTCGCTAATTTGCAGATGCAGGAAGCTGGGAGAAAGACAGACAGAATAATTGACCCAAACTGGCCAAAGACAGTATTCCATGCCATAAACGTCATGCTCATGGGGGCAGGCGAGGGTGGGTATCTGCCTTCCTGGCATCCATCTTTCCTGCTCGTTTTGCTGGCATCGTTCCCTCTACCTTGCTGGCTCCCTTTTGCTCCTTCGCTTGCTGCTCGGTTTTGTTTCCGTGATCGCTGCTCGGGACGGGCTGTATTGGTCATTGGGACATCGGGTGGGGAGAAAACACATATTGTTCACTTTGTATATTTTTAATATCCTTATATTCTGTTATTATTGTAGTTTTCCCTTTTTATTTTAGTAAATTATCTTTATCTCAACCCACGAGTTCTCCTTCCTTCCCAATTCTCTCCCCCATCCCCCTGGGGAGGGGGAGGGTGAGCAAGAAACTGTGTGGTGATTCGAGCTAAACCATCACAGGGAAGAAATGTCTGAGAGCTGACCTCACCACAGTCTACATCTTCCTCAAGGGGGACAGCAGAGGGGAAGGTGTTGATCTCCTCTCTCTGGTGCCCAGCAATAGGACACAAGGAAATGGAATGAAGCTGTGTCAGGGGAAGTTCAAATTGGACATTAAACAGGTTGCCCAGAGAGGCAGTAGGTGCCCCATCCCTGGAAACATTCAAGGTCAGGCTGGACAGGGCTCAGAGCAACCTGATCTAGTGGAATATGTCTCTGCTCCTTGCAAGGAGGTTGGACTATATGACTTTTAAAGGTCCCTTCCAACCCAAACTATTGCATGATTCTATGATTCTATGACTAGGAAAAGGTTCTTCACTGAGAGGGTGGTCGGTCACTGGAACAGACTCCCCTGGGAAGTGGTCACAGCACCAAGCCTGTCACAAGTTCAAGGAGCATCTGGACAATACTCTTAGTCAAACGATTTAGTTTTAGATAGTCCTGTAGGGAACAGGGAGTTGGACTCAATGATCCTTATGGGTCCTTCCAACTTGAAATGTTCTATGATTATCTAGTTATTCTTCCTACCACTATTTTTTTATAACATGCAGCCTTGCTGCAATTTTGGAAGCAGTTTTTTTCTACCTTGAATTAAGATAAGATTTTTTTTCCCCATCTTTCATAGAACCAAAAAGCTTCACTAATGTTTATTCATTACTGTACAAGGATTTTAGTTATTTTATTCCAGCAGTAGTGATTTTCAACTGCTCCTGTGCAGACAGTGTATTTTGTTCTCTGCTGTGATGCTGGACTTGGTTCTGGCATGCGCACCTTCTGCACTTGACACAGGAGGGAACTGACTCAGAAAGATTTTACTGAGGTTTATAAATTTTTGGTGAGAACAGACCTCATTGTCCCAATGCAATATGTGCACCTGTGTGGCTGTATTTAACATTAAGTCTTTCAAATAAAGCTTCTTTCTTTTGTTTCCCTTTGGTTATGTTCAGTTCACTTGAAATACTGTGGTTTGGGGCCATATTGTTCCATTATAACTGAATTGTCTTATTTGGTTGAGCATTTGGGAAAAACAACCCTCCTGCCTTCAGCCACCTGAACCTCTGAGAGGCTCTAGCCCCAGACTCTGTTTAAAACTGAAAGCCATATGTACAATTTAAAGACAAAGAAACCAACAAAAAGGTTCTGTTCAGCTACAGAAAGGCTTTTGTATATTATTAGAGAAGGGCCGAAATGAGAATCACATGGACCAGAACAAGTGTAAGTTCAGATTTAAAGCTGAGCCATTGCTAGCATCTGTGTCCTAAATCAGATACATATCATTAGATGATACCCTGGAAAAGTCCCAAATGTTGCGCTAATATAATTAAAGTCCCATATTCCAGAGCACTGTCCAATTTGTTCTATCAAAACTTCAGATCTCTTCAAACCATAATCAGAAAACACTACACAGGTATTTTTGTCTGTCTCAGACTGTTGCTTATCCTATCATCTTGCTACAGGTATTCAGAGACCGGATTTAGTCTGGCCATACTTGCCTCTTCACCAGTTTATAGCTCTTTTGGAAAGTAGTTTGTCCGGTGACTATTTCTGCTTCTTTGCAAAGCATTACTGCTGATCTCTATTGTTGAGGCATGATTAAGAAGTTCTGCAGTGTCTGTAGGTATCTGTAAAAGGGTTATCCTTCTAGTTTACTATTTAAAAGCCAACAATATTACTGGAATTGTGCAGAGCACAAAAATCACGACAGTGTCTGCAGTGGAGAGCTTACGAGTTAAAGCTATGAAGCACAAATAGGCACTTATTTTCAATGAAAGGAAAAGAGCTTGCGTCAAAATCTTCTGTGCCAACAAGCTTAACAGCTTCATGCTAAAGCATTCACCACAAATAAAGATTCATGGCTCGGTCTGAAGAGGTTTTGAGCACCCACAGTTCATAACGACATTACTGGGAGCTGCTGGGCTAGAGCACCTATTCAGAGCAGGCCATTAGCTTAAATCAGAGTAAAATCAGCAGAGGTTATAAAGTGTTTCACTGTTATTTGTCTGACAGGTGTTGTCATTGAAATGGTGGAATTAGGGTACTGCAAAAAAAACCACAGCTTAGCCAAATAACTGCAGCTGTTCGGTGCTGGGTTGTTTTGTTTTGTTTTAATTTTTGCATACGAGAAATTATTTGGGAATAAGACAAAAGGAACTCATGGCATTTAGATATATGCTGTTACGGATCAAAGGGCTAATATTTGTCACTATCCACAATTCTGTAATTAGTCAAGAATCTGTGGGATGAATACTATGGCAATGTTCATCATGAACATGCACAATAATGACAGTTTTCCCTTATAAAAGCTTTCTCCCAAATAGAATAAATTCTCCCTTTTCCTCTTTGCTTTGACAAACATATCACAAAGGACCCAATGTATCAAATCTCCACTGCAAATTGGAGGAAATTCACTCAATTTGAGTTGTTACTGGGGTAATGCTCAATGTATTATAGTCTGGAGGAATCAGTTTGTAGTCTGTACCACAGTATTCTGTAGAGGAATCAGCACACAGAGCTTGATCTTTACTGAGGATGTTTGATAACAAGTTCTGTGTTTAGAACTTATACTGCCTTCTGTAATAGCAGCAAGACACAGTATGGACACTGGATGTAATTTATGGCCCTGTTTGGGAGTTTTGTGCATTCTGCCAGAATTCTAGTCTCATTTCTAAATGACAGCTATATATTAGTAACATTTATATTGGACACCCAAGCTGTTTTCCACTGAAATGCTTTAAAGGGAAGTTTGCAGGTCTGCTGCATAAGGCTTCACATTTTTTTTTTTTTTTGTAAAAAATTACAAGAAAAGCAAAGGAAACAAAAATCTAGACATGTTCTGTATCAATCAGCTGACTCCTACATAAGGTTCTCTCTGTATTGCAGGAAAAAGACTGCTGCGTGTGTGATACTACAGAACACCTGATGAACACATAACATTGAAGGAAGCTTCAAGCTGTAATTTTTCCATTGTATGTACCTGACAGTCAGTACAGTCATTTTTCTTAAAGACTGCATCCCACAGGAATAGGTGGAATATATAATGTTACAAACACAGAACAACCATGAACTGCATTACTCATTCCTAAGGTTTGGACAAACTTTGAGCAAAAATGTGCACATTTTTAAGTAGTTGCTGATATATGTCTTTAGAGTGCCAAGCAGTAACTTACCTAGCACTTTGAGAGCAGAGGCATGTGCAAGGGTGTGTAACAATGCAATTACATGTTAAGAAAGCATTTATTGATAAGAACATCATAACGATAGTATGAATTCTATTTATGCACTGCAGTGAAATGCACAAGTTGCTCAAATATCTGCATTTCTCATTCACATCCAATTTACTTCTGTCCTTCCCTCTTATCAGAATCCCTTCAGCCTACTTTGATTACTGTAAATTTGTGAGCATTTAAAAGCACCCCTCCTCAACTAAAAACTGGCCTGTAATCAATCAAAGAAAGAATACTCTGCAGAAAGGAATTCTCAAACAGCACTGATGCTTGCTTGTATTGTCTAGAGCTGTAGTACTGCCTATAGCCTGAAACCACTCACACACTCAAATGAATGTGTAACAAGCAGCTGTACATAGACAAGAAATTGCTGAGCAGAATCATATGAGTATGAAAAAACAAGGATGAAAATAAGGATGCTTAAAAAATATTACCAGGGTAAAATCCTGTATCCGTCCCTCTTTCCAAAAATAAACATCCCCTTCCGCCACCCCCACCATTGTATTGTGTTCCCCAGAGCCATGAGTGGCACTACTCCATCCGAGCTCATGACAGCTCGAACGTAGTCTAGTATCGCTGAATCAACCGTGCCTGACAACAATGGGGTGCTCCTTCACCCACATCATGCTTGCTACTTTGCAGAAAAAGAGCACAATTGCACACTTGGTTTCCCACGGGGTGTTGCTAAATTGGTCTCTGCTATCCTCCGCTTTCTGTTACATGTTTGCTACCATTGGCAAGACAATCTCAAGAGATTTATTTTCATCCAGTAGGAACTTATCTTTCTTTTTCTTTCTCTCTTTCTTTCTCTTTCTTTCTCTCTTTATCCTCCACCCCCCTTTTTTTTCCCTCTCATCCTTCCTTTCTTCCCTTCTCTCCCTCTTTCTTTCTTTTTTCCTTGCCCCCCTCCTCTTTCCTTCCTTTCTCTCTCTCCCTCTCTGCTTCCCTCTCCTCCCTCCCTCCCTCTCAACTGGAGACCTGTACAACAGTGAATCTCCTTTTTCTGGTCCCTCGAGCAGGAATACAAAGACACTTGTGGGGACAGGGAAGAAATGCAGCAAAAATCAGTGTCCCATTCAAACTGTCTTTTCTGCACGGTGAGGGAATAGAAACTGAATGGAGCTTCACTGTTAGCAAACAATGACAGTGGCACAACAGCTCACAACTGACCAATTTTGGGCAGAACAAGCCTGAGAATTAAGGGCCGGTTTTGTTACTAATTCCTACTGTGATCCACATCTCCTGTTGAGTTAGGACTGCATCACAGTCTCTCTGATCATGTTCTAGCATGGTGTGTGTCTTCTCTGCATAAATAATTTCATCCTGTATGTGTATTACTGTTATTTATCTGCAGATCTGTTTAATGTCTGCTTTTGATGGTGAAAACTTCTCATGGGGAAACAAAAAATAGCTCTTGGCATAGAGAGATTGCAAGAAGATTTAATAAAAATCCCCCCAAAATTAGACTTTTAAAAGATTGGAATAATATAATTTTATATGTGAAGTCATCTTCAATATCTAGACATAATTTTATTTTTAAAAGGCATATTAATTTTATGAAAGTACATTTAAAAAGTATTAGTAAGATTATTCTGTCCCTAAAAGAATGACTAGAACTTACTTTGAGTGTTTCCAGTGTTTGTCTTTCCTTTTTCATTCTTTTCCCTTCAAATTACTTACTTTTTCCTATGCAAGTTAATGGATTATCCACAGAGAAATAAAAAATACACTTGTCGTGCTTGTATTACTTTCATTCATTGTACCATGTAAATGAATTGCACTTTTTAGATAATTTAAATTACAGTTTCCTCGTTCAGACAGATTTCAGTCCCCATATGACAACAAATAGTGCTGGCTTTGCTCATGAAAATAGCAGCAGTGGATCAGCCTGCATGACTGAAGCCATTGTACTTTGATATTGTTTAATAATAAAAACTAAGGACAATTCATAGCTTGATCTGTTTTTCTGAGCCTGATGTAGGAACAAAACATTAGTACAAATTATCACAACAATTTCTCCTAGTCTTCAATTTCAAGAAAATGCCTCAGTCAGTGGAAGTTTGTGTTACTATTACTTCAGCACAGTTTTATACAGCCTTTACCAGCCTCCACCTAGTCAACCTTCCTTTTGAGCTCACCGTGGACATCGGACATCCTTCCCATATATGATGAGAAAACGACAATATTAATCTCTCCCAACTGCAGTCACCTGGAAAGCTAACTACTGCAAGATAAAGCTGTCTAGAGGCTTTCTCTACAGTCAAAGGAGAGAGATGCATCTCCTGACGCCCCATCATTTGTGTTAAATACTTTGACATTGTTTGTAGAGTGTGCTTCCTGAAGTCAAATTTTGCTTCTTGACAGAAATTCCCACACATTTCAGTAAAAGATTTGTCTCTTTTCTGGAGTTTAATTAAGAATGAGGAATACTAAATTTTTACATAGTTTTGCTTCTTTTTTTTTTTAATTTGATCATTTTCTTATGACAGCAATACTGAAGGTCTACATTTCTATTAAAGAAAAGATGCTTCTTTCATTTCTTTTGTTCCCGAATCAGATATTTCTAACTGTTGTCCTGTTTGTTTTCAGCACCACACTAAAAGGTCCAAACTGAAATACTGTGTTACTTGTGGCAGATGATTCTGGAAAGAAACATATTTTCTTTAAGTCTCTTTAAACTTTTTTTTTTTGTTGCCACATTTACTCTAGAGTATCAGGAATGGTACATGCCATTTTAAAAATAAACTGGTGATTCATTTTAAGCACAACAGAAAGTGAGGCTATCAGAGATTTTATTTGATTATCTAACCTTGAATCCTACCAATATGGATGAGTCACTGTTTCCTTTCGCTCCTCTCCTACTTTTTTTTTGTAACAGAACTGCAAGTATCAGGACATTGTATGAGAAATAATCTTCTGTGGGCTGCTCATTTCAATTTTTTTTTTTGTTCTTTTTTCAAGACATCCTGAATGTCATGTTTTAAGCGTAAGGATTCATGAAGGGACAGAAATAAACTTTTTTTTTCCTCTCAGCTCCTGTATGCAGAAAGCAAACAAAGTTCTTTAAAGTAGCTCTCTTTTCTGGTTCAGCCTTGATACATCTTGTAGGATGTAACTTGCAAAGGTATTTTTAAGCAAACAAGTACTTACCGTGGAATCATAGAATGGTTTGGGTTGGAAGGGACCCCTAAAGGCCATCTAGTCCAGCCCCCCTGCAAGGAGCACGGACATCTCCAACCAGATCAGGTTACTCAGAGCCGCGTCCAACCTGGCCTTGAACGTTTCCAGGGATGGGGCTTCCACCACCTCTCTGGGCAACCTGTGCCAGAGGTTCTACCACCCTCAGTGTAAAAAATTTTTTCCTAGTATCTAATCTAAATCTACCCCCCTCTATTTTAAAACCGTTACCCCTACTCCTGTCACAACAGGCCCTACTGAACAGTCTCTCCCTGTCTTTCCTGTAGGCCCCCTTTAGGTACTGGAAGGCCATTATAAGGTCTTCCCAGAGCCTTCTCTTCTCCAGGCTGAACAGCCCCAACTCTCTCAGCCTGTCCTCATAGGAAAGGTGCTCCAGCCCTCTGATCATTGTTGTGGCCCTCCTCTGGACCCTCTCCAATTGGTCCATGTCCTTCTTATGTTGGGGGTTCCAGAACTAGACGCAGTACTCCAGGTGGGGTCTCACCAGGGCAGAGTAGAGGGGGAGAATCACCTCCCTTGACCTGCTGGCCACGATCCTCTTCATGAAGCCCAGGATACGGTTGGCCTTTTGGGCCGCAAGGATGCATTGACAGCTCATGTTAAACTTCTCTTCCACCATCACTCCCAAGTCCTTCTCCTCAGGGCTGGTCTCGATCCATTCTCCGCCCATCCTATATTTGTGCCTGGGATTGCCACGACCCAGGTGCAGGACCTTGCATTTGGCCTGGTTGAACTTCATGAGGTTTGCATGGGCCCACCTCTCCAGCCTGTCCAGGTCCCTCTGGATGGCATCCCTCCCCTCCAGCGTGTCGTCGGCACCACACAGCTTGGTGTTGTCGGCAAACTTGCTGAGTTTCACTAATGAAAATAAAAATTCCCTTAAAGTTAATGATTTACTCACACCATTTTCTGAATTAGTTTGGACATAAGTATTTCCAGAAACAGGGTTTCATATTGTTTAACTTAGCAGAACTTTCCTCTCCTGCCCATCTTACCTCTCTCTTAGTAGTTCTTACATTAAAGACCATGAGTGAATTGTGAATTATTCCTACTGCATTTTGTTGGTGTCTCTATTGTTACACTTCTTGTCGCCTATGACTAAAAAGACTTTATTGCCCCAAATCTCATACTTTTCTTTTCCACACGAATCAGTCCAATAAAACATGTATTTCCTGCCTTGTTTATATACTTAGACTATTACAGCAACTATGGTGTTTAAGACGTAGACTTTTTTTTTTGCAGTTTTATTATAGATCAGTGCTTTGAGACAAAATTTCACAGGTTATTAGCAGTCTTTTCTGTGTTTGCAAATTTACAAAATCAGTACAGCTCTAAAACTCAAACATGATCCAGACTTCGTCACGCTCAGTGATACGAGTAAGGCAGGAAGTTTTTTTGTACACAATTAGAATACTCTTTGACATGGCATTTACAAAACAACTACTGTCAGAAAAAAAAGATAATATTCAACACAGGATTTTCCTTCCTATTCTTGTCCCTACTTATTCCAAATGTTCTTATTTCTACAATGGCCCTGAAATCTCACAAAAATTAACATATTATATATAATCATAAGAGGCAGGAAAATACACAGTCACCCCTAGGTATTGCAAATCACACAATAATACAATAAAGACAGAGACAGTGCAAGCGCACCAGGGAAAGATGTGACTGTTCATACTCTTGATCCTTGAACAAAGAAGCTCAAAGTTTTCATGATATTGCCATATGTTATTCTTAGAAAAGCAGGACTAACACCTTTTGCTCTCCACTTGGTAACTTCCAAAACAGTCTAATAACACAAACTACAGCAAACATGTTAATCCAACTAAGAACAGCATTTTGTGATTCAGTCCTCTCCCTAGCTCTTGTACATATATACACATGAAGAAACCCGTTTATTCACTTTTAGTTTCCTGAAGCATTAACATGGCAGAAAAAAAACCAAGAATCAGAATATGCAGCATTTAAAACCAGCATTGCAATTGGCCTAACATGTAAGTCAAGATTTTTCTTGCGGTTAGAGAACTCAGGCAGACAGGACTCTGGGGTGCCACTGCTCATGTGGTCATTGCCCATTCCATCAATTTGGAAAAGACATTTGGATTTGCAGCATAAAAAATTGGTATAGTAAGACAGACCTGACTTACAAAGGTGCTTCAAGACTTTATTGATCATCCATGAAGTTCCTTCAATTCTAGCACAAAAGATGTCATCTATGTGTCTTTTATGCAAGGCATTGCTTCTCTGCTTGCAGCTGCCTTGCTTCTCGGGTTTTCCTGGCCAGGTCTTCTGGTCGCAGTAATCCATTCCTCTGGGCTTTGCTTATATCTATATTATGTCTCTGCTTGCTTAATACATCCAGGAGTATAAATAAAAATTTCTGGTTGCTCATAACAAGTCACCAAACTGGGAACAGTTTACTGGCCAAAAATAATACAGATTCAACACTACCACTTTATTACTCTTAAAGTTAGAAGAAAAATAGAAAGAACAGTGCTTTCTGCAAGGCACCAAAGTACTTCCTTTAATAATACAAAAATACACGATCTTTACAGAGTTCACATCTATACATAAAGTACTTAAGGTAAGAATTTATGGAAAGCATGCAATATTGTGAGAAACTCTGAAAGAATTTCAATGAATTTGCAATCTAGTTTTCAATTGTGACTATTGATTCTGTCAAAACAAGCATACAATTCAATATATGCCAGACATATTTCAAGAAATGACCTTCCGAACTCATATACATACCAGGTATCCTGGAAGAGAACCCTCTATCAACAAATCCAGCTTTGAACACCAAAACTTTGAGGAAAGCCAGTACATTTTTCACAGTTATTTACACTTTGGACTGCCAGTAGAAGCATTTCCTTAAAGATTTACGGTACCTACCCCGTACTTCTGCACCTTATTCCTATTAATGGAAGTGGTGAGTTAGCTATCCAACTCTTTTCCACTGCCTGACACATCAAAGAAATTTAACATGGAACTTACAGTCCTTAAAACAACTATGATAAATGTCTCAATAAGGCTTTAACAAAGAGAGAATCAGCTGGTGGCCTGAAAGACTTGAGGAGTGCAGAAGAATCTCTATATTCTCTACAAAGGTTAATTTTGTTCTGCAAAACGTAAGTCTGTAGATAGCCACTATTCGTAAGAAAACAGCTAGGAATCTACAAAGATTGACATACACATATTACACTTCCAGCTACCCAATCACATTAAAAAAAAAGCAAAGACTGTAAATATTTTTACCAACATCAACTTAAAGCTATCACTATCCTTCCCATTCTTACATTGTATATTCACAAATGGAAGGAAAGTGGTAGTCTTTTTAAGGTTAATGGAAAAGGCAATGGTCTTAGCAATTCTGAAATCATCAGAAATTCAGAGGAAAAATACTTTTCTGTTAAGAAGTGTAAATTCGGGGAAATGGTGGGACACTGATTCCTGCTGTATATAGGAACCTGAAATATCACGCAAGATGGAAATGTAATGGCAGATTCTCCACAAAATGAAAATCCATGATAGCAGCTATAGCTCTCAATTTTATACCACAATGATGAATATTAATTCTTTTTCAAAATAAAAGCTACATACTTTAGAAAGTAACACTCCTCCCGCAAAACAGTGTTCAATAATTTGCTTCCTAGCTTTATGTTTGTTGTATTGAATAGTGATTTTAACAAAAAAGCAAGCAGGATTGTGTCCTCACAGTGAGACTTCTGAATACTACTCTAATGCTAGCAACCTTGCCAAGCTAAAAGCAGCATTTTTAGAACTTTAAAACAAACAGAACAAAAGGGTTAGTGTTTATAAACAGAAAGCTAGTTTAAACGACTAATGTCTCATGTAAAATCTCACAAAAAACAGATCTATCCAACCCTGTTATTTTCATGTGACCCATAGACAACTGTGATGTTCAAAGATGCACAGAAGACAGATACACCATGCCCACTGGAATTCAGTGGAAACTGGTTGTTCAACCCTTGGAATTTCTCTTTTAACTATAACTTCTTTTGGTTCCACTGTATACTCTTTCTTTTAAATTTAGCTCAAGGTATTTTATTTTTCCTTTACTGTGCTGACTTTGTTTAGGTGGGGGGCTATGGCGGCAGCTTCTGCAAGAAGCTGCTAGAAGCTTCCCTGGTCCACTAGGGCAGACCCACCACTGACCAGGGCCAAGCCAGTTGGTGACAGTGATAATGTTCCTGTGATAACGTATTTAAGAAGAGGAAAAATGAAAAAAAAAAAGAAAAAAAAAAAAGTGAGGAGGTAGAGATAACTAAACATGAAGTTACGCCTGGGAAGAGGGAGGAGTGGGGGGAGTTATTTTGTTCTTTTTTTTTATTATCCTGCTTTGATTTTAGTAATAAATAGTTTTCTCCAAGTCGAGTCAGTTTTGCCCGTAACAGTAACTTCAATGATTTCTCCCTGTCCTTATCTCAAACCTTGAGCCTTTTTGTTGTATTATCTCTCCTTATTCCCTCAGGGAGTGGGGGGAGTGAGCGAGAGGCTGCATAGCTTGGTCCCAAGAGGGGCAAAACTATGACACTTTTCTAATTTCAACATGTGAATTACCTGACTGCAGAAACAGTGTAAAGACACCTCAAGAACTGGCAGACAATATAGTGATGCTTCCTACTGATACTGATATGCTGGATTATTCCTGAACTGCTTGAAAACAGACGGGGTTGAACTTTCTGCCTCTTACCTGGAAAATAGAAAACCTGCTATTTTCAGCTTAAAGAGAAGAGACTACAATAGCCAGTCAGTCTTTTCTTAAAGGTAGTTGCTTGCCAGTGTCAATAATTACCTCTTGACAATCAGCTGTGAAAGATAATTAGGTCTTAATCCCACAGTGTTTTATGAGTCTGCAGGTATGAGGCTCAGGGGTAGAGCAAATAATATAATCATCTGGGAATCAACTACACAGGCTTTCTAATTGTGTCTCCTTAGAAATCACATCTTTGGTAATATCATCAAGAATATGAAAGCTGCAAGTCAGAGAACTGGAATACAAACCAAACAATAATTATTTACATTATGAACTTTTTTTTTCCTTTAAGAAAATCTTTGTTCTACTGTATTCCTATGCTGGTCTGTAAAATAGTGGAGGAAGAGTATTACTACAGATTAAGTTCTGCATACACAGCATGGAGCAATCTTTTAAAAGAAATGTTATTTTGACTTCTGCTATTCTAAAACTGTTTTCCACCCTTTAAACTCTATGCTAGGCAAAGGTATTGTTTTTAAATTAATGTATGCTCTGAGTAAATAAACTTATAGAATGTGTGTTTCAGATACCATTTCTATCAGCCCAGTGCAAATTGAAATGGTCTTCCTGGATTGGAGGTATTGATTTTAAAATTCTGATTCCAGCCATTTCTGAAGGAAAAGGGAAAAGCTGTCACGTTATTCCATATTTGCTACCATGCCCCACTGCTATAACATGAGTAAACTGTTAGTAATGCAACAGGAGAACCTTGATGCAGACACTATGTGCGTTATCCCTTGGGCCTTCCAGTTTTTCAGTTGAGAACTTTTCTATTCTGTATCTACAGTTTTGAATGAAATAAGTAGAAAAAAGATCAGGGTCTAGAAAATTTTTTCAGCTGGGAGAAAAACTAATAATTGCATACAGGTATTCTTTACATATTGTCACAGTATACATAAATTTCTGTTGTTTGAAGAAACGCTTGATTGTCAGTCAGCATCAGTCTTTAGTACGGACACTTATGTATGCATTCAGTTTCCCTTCTTTTGGTACAAACTCATTCTTCCTTGAACATGTGCCCAAGGTAAAAACCATCTCACATTACTTTATATATACTCATTTGTATATATATTGGAAGATTTCATTTTACCATAAACCATTTCTGGAGTAATTACTCTTCTTCCCGTTTTAGTATGCACCATCGTATAATCTATGTTTAACAGAATGGATACAGGAGGTACATAATGTGTTACAGATTTCAAGGTATCATCTGATCATCATTTTTGATAGTAAACCTTATAAAGAACTTAATTTTCTTGCAATTATAGAAGCTACTGCTGCCAGATTTGCTTTTTTTTTTCCTTTCAGAATGACACAGGGCTGGTTGAAGGCTTAAGCACAATCTCCTGAGATACTTCCCATTTTGTCTTCCTATTTTGCTTAATCACTTTCTTTGAGTATTAGTTCTGTGTTGGACCTGCCAGGTCAACCTATGGAAAATACCAGATTCTTAACTAGGAAGTTTTTCAGGCTGTATCTGCTGAACTGCGCAGAAATGTAAAGTACTGCTGTGAAACAAAGACTAGAACATCACAATCATATTCCCTCATGCTTATTCTCTGCTCAAGTTTCTACTAAATCTACAGGTTTCTATTTTGCAGCTGTTGCCTATTTTTGTTCTGAGGATGGGATGCTAGACATCTACAATGAAGGCATCTTTCAGACACCCTTTAACAGCCAACCAAAAGGAAAAAGTTGTCTGGAACGTGATCTACCTGACCTCTTTCAGACACCAGCATTACAGCAAAATGAACTGTGTTCAAGAGGATCTAATCAACGTAAGTGTAGCATATGTAATCAGATGTAAGCTGCAAATGCAAGATTAATTTCACCAGATGATTTGGGAAATAAACAGGATCTGATGTTTGTTCACGCCCTCAACACCTTTTGTAAATAAAATTTAGCCCAAGACACCAGATTTCAAGATGTATTTTCTAAGTTTCTGCTGAAAAGCAGGGATGAGCAATATTTCTTAGAACAGTTGACCCTAGAGAACAAACTCTTGACTTAAAACATTGCTGAAAATCACTTTTTCCCACCTTTTTTTTTTTTCCATCTATAAAAAGAACTTCTATATTCTGAATTTATAAGGCTTTTTCTAGCATGGCTTACAGATGATTAGCCATACACAAATACAAGGCACTTATTTAGCTTATTCACTATTTCAGCTGTGCAAACGTCTTGCTCTAATTTTAAAAGTGCAATTTCAAACTCATTTTTCCCATCTTTTTAATTGGGACCTCAACCACTACCTGTAATTAGATGTTTTATTTTTGACTTATAATCCTTAGCTATCTCATCAAATCTGATGAGATCAACTCAACTGTCTGAGTTATGGTTTATTGTTCCTATGCAATTCAAAGATCCTATTTATGGCCAAACTGTTAAGTTTCACTTAACAAAGTAACAGGGCTGACCTACTTATCAATAAGCTTTGCCTTTTAATGTGGTGCTTTTCACTTCCAGAATATGGAATTCCATTTTCATCCTCTTACAGAAACACATACACACAACACATATGCACAGAGACCTTCTCAGAAAGGACAGACAACCCCTTGCCCTCTACTTTGGAGTCTAACCAGTGCTTTTATTTTCAGTCATAAGGCTTTGTTCAGAAAGCCAAGCTGAAGGGGAGCCTGTTGCATGCTGAATTTCTTATAGTTTAACCCAACCTGTAATCCTTAACACACTAGTCTCTTTCCTCTCTGTTAATGCCTGTGTAGCTCTGAACTCAGCTTCCCTACTCCAGTATTTTGAGGGACTGTTCTTTTCTTACAGTAACACAAATTTTAATTAAAACAGGTAAGTCAATCTTCCTTTATATATACTCAGTTTTACTTACAGCAACACAAGGAGAGGACTAAATGGTGCCGTCAAACAGAGATGCTGATATTTGATAGCTTTTAATACTATTGCCCATACCAACAAAATAAATAAATGCCATCAATATTCTTTACTTCTTTAGTAATTATTTCATTAAAGTAATACTTATGCTGTCAAGTACAAGCAAGAACTGCTGGTTCCAGTGAAAGAGACTGTGTTGGATGTTTGTCTCAACATTGTCGGAATGTCAAACCACTACCTGCCATCACCGCCATAACAATGGAGCAGCAGTCAAACCACAGGACTAGAGGCTTCCTGCTTTCTTGCAAACCTGAATGCAGAGTAAATTCTGAGAAATTTAGCCTTACCCCTGCACATGCGCCCAGACCCGAGGCCAGAAAAACAGAAGGGCCCAGAGATGGTATTGGGCATGCGTACCACCAACAGGGGAGGGGTGTGGTTAAGCAAACCAGCTGTCCGAATATGCTATGTGATTCTTGGAAGGACAATGAATATGCAGTGAGATGACCCAATAAAGGAACAGAAATGACCAACATCGGATGGAACGTTCTCCCACCAAGTGAACTGGACTGTTGGGACACCACAGCCCCAGGGTGATAACTATTGCAACTGAAGTTTTTTCCCCCTTTCCTTTCTCTCTCTCTTTCTTTTGCACTTGTGAACTTGTTGTCAGGCAAATAAAGTTACCTGGCACTTGACTCCATTTTAAGTCTTAATTCTTTTCCTGAGAATATGAGCAAAACCTCGCTCCGGTGTGTGATCAGCACATGACATTTTTTTAATTGGTGTCACGAACAGGATCTCTCAGAGCGAGAGTGCTATACTGTTCCTGGTTGCACAGCATTTGACCTCATTTGTGTCTTAATCTCACTCGAGGTGATCGAATCTGCAGTGAGAGGTTGGTCCACCTGCCCCTAGCCTCCCAGACTCGTCTGAGGTCAGCTAGAACGCAAGAGGAGCTTCCTCTCATTCGAAATCGGATGGTTAACATCCAGCTAGTAAGTCTATTTTGTGGTAATATCTACGCCAAAGGTTGGTTTTGAAAGGAATACTAGCATTAACTGCAACAGCAACTCAGCATATATTTTATAAAACTGTTCAATGTATGAAACTAATAAAGTCCAAGATTAAAGAAAAGTATAAGAAAGAAGTAACTTAGACCACAGGTCTACACTTACTAGGCAAAGATCAGCCATCCAGCTAAGCAGTAAATACCCTCTCAAGCCACCCACTTCATCCTCAGAATGCTTGCAAAGGGTGAGTTTACATAACTCACAAAATGTCACTTCTTCCAAGGATGACAAGGCAACTTCTAATATGCTCTGTTCCCCAACACTATCAACAGTCAAGGAATGATGACAACTTAAACACAATGCCTAAGGCAGATTGGCAAAAATGTAAGTAAATTAGCTTGCAAACCTTCTTCCTCTTCCCAACACTGCACTGCAAATCCCTAGTTAGAGACTGCTTCTGATCTCATTTACTCCAGGCTGACAGTAGTGTAAGTACAATCCCATGGCCTTTGACAGCAGCATTCCTGCTTTACATTAGTGAAAAGGGGTAAGAATAAAGCCTCTCTATTCACTCTTGAATTTACAGTGCTGAGAACAAATATGCTGTGTCTTCTACTGAGGCTAATTTACAAAGGTGTTAGAGGTGACATTTTAAGCTTTTTCTACATATACCTTTTTTAAGCAATGATCAGCTCAGAATGCTGACTAAATTTCCTCATGATCTAATAATGCTTTAATGAAGACCAACTAAAAGTATCAACTGATAGCAAGGCTATTGGAAGTATTATCTATCATCTTGTTACAGATTTTCCCTCAGTACAACAGCAGTGTCCCTCCTTGTCTCTAAACAGACTTTTTTCTTTACAAAAAGTTTTACTTAGTTCTGCTGCACTGCAGACTAGAGCTAGGAGGTGAAATCAGCTGGAAAAGGACCAAGTTCCAAATCTTCTCAAGTTGGAAAGGAAATGTTCATCTCCTTTTGATACACCAGACTACAGATGCCCACTCCAAAGATATTCCTTCCCTTGAACCTCAAAAAAGACCCACAGATTGATTGCACTCTCCTACATTATTTCCAGTACTGTTAGAAAACTACACATGCACTTCATGTTGCTATTTTTTTACTGATGTCAAATGTAATTCTTGGTACAAGCTCATGTTTTACTTTTAATGGTGATCCATGGGCTAGGGTATAAATGTAGATGCATATGTTTCCCATTCTACACTGAAACACACCAGCATAAAGACCAAGGCCGAATAAACCCTCTATATTTTAAATTTGCTTCCTAGTTACCATTTATTAACTGTAACATTGTCTCTTTCACTCTTGTTCACCAAGGAAATGTGTTCCCCGACAAGTTATCACAATTTCTCTTTCTTCTCCCTTTGTGTTATTCTCTTATCTGCACCATTTTCTTTCCCCAATGTTTTTTTTTTTCTTTTTGTTCCTCTGTAGCTCTTCCATTGCCTTCATTTCCAGCAGGTCCCACTAGATTTTGCCCTATTCTGTTCACTGAAATGTAATCAGTGACGCAACTAATAAGAGCATTTTACATGCCATCAGAGAAGTCTTGAAGGAAGCAAAAGTCCATCTAATGAGACTGGATACTCTTTCCCAGTAAGGGTTTTCCAGGCTTTCTTTCAGGCTGAGCCACAAAGAAAATGTTCATTAGTTACCCTCTACTTCCCCTTGGAAAGATCGGAACCTGATAGCTAGAAACTTCCTGTTTGTTAACACACATTTAGATTCTGAAACACATTAAAACAGCTCAGTGGGGCCTTGCAGCTGGAAAGATGACATCACTGAACTATGTTATTTTGAAGGCACTTACCACTTCAGTTTAAAAGCTAATGCATGCTATATTGTATTTTTAAATTTGTTGCTTGCTGTCCCTTGGATGACACTGCTTCATGTATAGACACCAATGCTCTTATCTTCAGGACTACACAAAATATCTACCTCAAAATGCCAAGAGCTTTTCAGAGTTTCAACTTTGAATCAAGTTCAAGCCTGAAAGCCATACTGCATGAGAGCACAATAATCTACCTTAATTTCAGGAAAATCCATATGAAGTATAAGTACATGCACTTCAGGGGAACACACACAATAGAAGAGAGACTCAATGGGACATTTCCGAACCTTTGTGCTATTTCTCAAAGGTTGGCATGGTACCAGTGGGATGCTATTTTAAAAAAATGATAGAAAGGAGGACTCTGGGAACTACTGACCTATCAGCTTTACCTCTGTGCCTGGTAAGATCATGGAACAGATCCTCCTAGAAGCTATGTTAAAGCACATGGGGGACAGCAAGGCGACCCAACACAGCCAGCAGGCTTCACCATGGGTAAATCTTGCCTGATCAACCTAGTGGCCTTCTATGATAGAGTGACTGTATCAGTGGACCAGGGAGGAGCTACAGATGTCATCTCTCTGGACTTCCGTAAGTCCTTAGTCACAGTTCTCCACAATATCCTTCTCTCTAAATCAGAGAGACACGAATTTGATGGACGGACCATTCAGCGGATAAAGAATTGGCTAGCTGGTCACATCCAGAAAGCAGTGATCAATGGTTCAGCGTCTGCATGGAGATCAGTGATGAGTGGTGTCCATCAGGGGTCCATACTGGGATCAGTACTGCTTAATATCTTCATCAGTAACATAGACAGTGGAATCAAGTGCACTCTCAGCAAGTTTGCAGATGACACGAAACTGAGTGGTGCAGTTGACACGCCCAAGATGCCATTAGGAAGAACCTGAACAACTCGAGAAGTGGGCCCATGTAAACCTCTTGAGGTAAAGCAAGGCCAAGTGCAAGGTCCTGCATATTGGTCAAGGCAACTCCTAGAATTGATACAGGGTGGGGTATGATGGGATTAAGAGCAGCCCTATGGAGAAGGACTTGGAGGCACTGGTGGACAAGAAGCTCAACATGAGCTGGCAATGTGTGCTTGCAGCTCAGAAAGGCAGCTGCATCCTGGGCTGCATCAAAAGAAACATGGTCAGCAGGTTCAGGGAGGTGGTTCTGCCCCTCTACTCTGCTCTCTTGAGACCCCGCCTGGAGCACTGCGTCCATCTCTGGAGCCCTCAGTACAAGAGAAACAGGGACTTGTTGGAGCAGGTCCAGAGGAGGGCCACAGAAATGATCAGAGGGCTGGAGCACCTCTCCTATCAGGAAAGGCTGAGAGAGCTGGGGTTATTCAGCCTGGAGAAGAGAAGGATCCAGGGAGACCCTCCTGCAGCCTTTCAGTCTTAAAAGGAGCTTATAAGAAAGATAGGGACAAACTTTTAGCAGGGCCTGTTGTGACAAGACAAGGAGTAATGTTATTAAATGAAAAGAAGGTAGATTCAGACTAGATACAAGAAAGAAATATTTCACGATGAGAATGGTGAAGCACTGGAAGAGGTTGCCCAGAGAGGTGGTAGATGCTCCATCCCTGGAAATATTCACAGTCAGGCTTGACAGGGCTCACAGCAACCTGATCTAGTTGAAGGTGTCCCTGCTCATTGCAGGTCCCTTACAACCCAAATCATTTTATGATCCTATGATTGAGCAGAAAGGGAGTACAAAAATTTAACTAAACTCAGCTTGGCCCTAACTTTTTGTATGACTTTCTTTAAGAACCACAAAGAAAACAGCTACTTGTTCATACAAAGTGCAAAGCTACTTCAATTCCTTTAAAAAATATGAATTTGGTGTCCTCAGTTTTAAAGGGAATGGTGGGCATCAACAGTTTTTATTTTCCTTGTGAGGGGTGTTTATAGAGTCTTTTTCCTGGGCAGGTGGGATAGGATGCAAAATCAATGGCAGATGATGGTCCACAAGCATTCACGTTTTATCTTCTCATTTACAGAGGCCTGATACCATTAAGTAAAAATAGGGCTTTAATCAACAGGAATGGAGATAATATTTATCCCTACTACACCACTCATGTTTAAAATATTGTGTCCTTCACAGCTGTTCTGTAAGCAGAAAATCATTGAAGACCAGATAACTACTCACAACTTCTCTAGTTACTTCCTCCTTTTCACCTCCCCCTTCACACTGTACAGTGTAATCCTATCTCACAACTAAAGTCTATGCTGATTTATTGTCTTTCTGCAGTCAGTACTTGCTGTCATTACCTTCAATCCAAGAATATAAAATTGGTGTTTAAACACTGTCCGAGTAATTTCAAATTCAGTAAATTCCCTTCTGATACATGAGTATGATTTTTACAGGAATAGAGCCCACCAACCTTCATGCTTGTATACATGCATGTAATTTCCCAAGTACAATAAAGGAACATGAAGAAGTAAAATAGGTGAATAAACAAAATTCAGAGCCATAATACAACATTCACTGCAACATTCAAGAAACGCTTAACCTCAAATCAAAGCTGGAGGTGCTGTTAACGATGACTCACCCGTCAGCAAAAGCTCAAGCTCTATGTTACCCTATGTACTGTTTCTCAGGAGTTCATAGACCTGGTCCACTTCCACATAGACTGAAGAGTCTCAGTGCTTTACTGGAATCAGCCTATAGCTCAACGTAAAGCTTTATAAGCATCTTGGCAGTGGGTATACCTATGGATATCCAAAACAGCAACATTAAGAAGTTACTAATAAACAGGCATTAACGTGTTTCTTTTAATGCAAAACCAGTTTAGTCACATATTACATGGAATTACTATAATGCCCTAGTCAATCTCTCCTTTAAAGCTGGCTTAGTAAAGCAAATACTTGCTGTAAATTCATTTTTGCTGATTAGCAGTCACAGCAAAAGTACAGTAATACTAAAATCACTTCCATTTTGCAATTTGCTGTTTCTTTTCTAAACTTTTAAGTAAACAGTCACCATTTAGAGCTGAGAAGGTTCTGGAAATAATTATTATAATCATTGCTATGCATTGTTTGTTGAACTTCAAATACACGATTCATACTCAAAGTTTCAGCTGGTAATTAACAGCACACCAGATCATAAAGCAGATCATGGTTCCCATCACAAACAGGTTACAATCTGAAGTGTAAAAAGTACACAGAAGTTCACAGTGACATGTATTGCTCTGTCACGGTAATCCCAACAGGACTACTTAACTGAGCAGATACCTACATGGATGGTTATGTACATAAGGCTAGACAAAGAGGATTGATGAGAATTTCAGAAGATTAATGGATTTCACCACCCACTGTGAAATGCCATGATATATAGAGTCCTAACATTCTACTTCTCTTATTTTGGAAATGGTTTATGGGCAAGTTTAGACCACATAATCTTGTTACTTTAAGCCAAATAATTTACTGGCTGTCAGAACATGTTGCATACTAACTATGCACCCTCATAGCCTGCATTTCTAACTCCTTAAATCCCAACAACCTACCAACACTAGAATGGACTGAATAACATTTATATAACTAGGTCTTAATTTAACAAGTGCTCCTGAGCCAACATTAACTTTCCTGTGTGCTGTAGCCACCACTTTTAAGTAATAATAAAACTGAGGCCCACTGGAACACTGTTCAATCACACCAGCCAGTTGAACTCCACCTTGTCTGACAGAGGACAGGGTGGACTTGGGTATTCTGAGACAGAATCGCTGGCCCAAGACACTCCGTCACCTCAGACGGCTGGAAAACAGGGTGGAGGAGAACAAGTTATGACCCAAATTGAGCCGATGGGTTTTTGCCCTTAGGCCCCAAGAGCCCTGCTCGCCAGCAGCGCTGACAACAGCAGCCAAACTGCAGACAGCCACCCCCCCATGAGACCACACCCAAAATGGCGCCGCCCCCAACATGGCGCCGCCAGGCCGCACCGCCTGTCCTACCCCGACCCCCGACCCCGGGCTCCGGCGGCCGAAGCCCCGCCCCTATATTTGCATAAGGCGGTGCCGGCGCCGCGCACCTCCCTCCTCTCGCGGCGGCGGCGGCGACGGGGCGTGCAGGCGGGCTGCGGGAACGGCACGGATGAGGCGCATGCGCGTTGTGGACGGGCGCTGGGGCTGTAACGGCTCAGCACGGAGAGGCCGGGCGGGACTCGCCGCCGCCGGTAGCGGCCGCCGCGGCGGGGCGGAGGAGTTCGCCGCGGCGGGCGGCGGCCAAGAGGGCTGGCGGGGCCAGTCGCGGGGCTCGCCGCAGCAGCTGGCGGAGCGGTACGCGGACCTGGCGGCCAGCCACAGCGAGGCGCTGCGGCAGCGGGAGGAGCGGGAGCGGCACAACGCACGGCTGCGCCAGGAGAACGCGCTGCTGCGGCTGGAGAACCGCCGCCTGCGCCGGGAGAACCGCTGCCTCTTCCGCCAGGCCCTGCTGGGTCCGGGTCGCGGCCCCGACGAGCCGGCCGCCTCGGAGTCGGGCGAGGAGGCGGAGGCCCTGCGCGCCCAGCTGGGGCGGCTGCAGGAGAAGCACCGCCGGGCCTTGCAGCACCTGCGGCGCTGCCGGGCCGCCGGCGGGCCGGAAGCCTCGGAGCTGGACGAGCTGCTGGAGGAGGACGAGCAGCCGCCGTCTGCCCGCGAGAAGCCGCTGGAGAAGAGGAGCCTGGTGCCGCCGGTATAGCCAGCCCGGGGGAAGGCGCGGCCGGGAAGGCTGCTCTGAGGGGCCTCCATGCCCGCCTCCTCTCGCCGCCTCCGGGCGCAGCGCTGGACCTTGGGGCGGGGGAGAGGTGGCTTAACCCCGCCTTCCTCCCTTCGCTGCCCCCAGTGAAGCGCGGGGCTGACTCCCTGCCTTTCAGTCGAAACAGGCTCGTCCCAAAGAAAGGGTGGGGGAGGAGCTGGTTTTCGTTTTGTTATTTTCTTAATCCCTTTCCCAGATGTATGACCAGGAAACATTAACCGTGATCAAGAAGAAGCGGGCTCAGCTGGAAAACTGGTGCTTGGAAAAGGCCAGTGTTTTAGTTGAGCAGCTGTGGTCATGGAGAAAAGAACCACACGAACAGTTGGTCTCATGTCACCTCATAGCATTGAACTGTGCCTCCTTCAGGGACCAGCTGTGGATCACCATTTTTTCTCTTTGAGTTAGTGGCTGTCGTGTAGACCTGAATAGCCATGGAGACTCAAAAGATGGCTCTGACTAGTTCTTAGTGGTCTGTGTATGTCTGTTAGGAAAAGGAGTGGAGAAGCTTGCAAGCTGTTTTGTCAGCACTCCAGTAAAAGTTGGTGATCATTTAAACTCCTCTGAATTGTCTGGACGTTTACTGCAAAACAGTATTTGTATCTTTAATAATGGACTTTGTTCACCATCATATGAGTATTGGTATGAATTTCACACTTTCACATAAAACTGCAGCTGATAAGAAATAAAACCATGACACACCAAATGGCTGTCTTAAGTGTGATTTTTGACAGTTAATTTGAAATTGTAGGTGAAACACCCTTCAGGCCTTTGTAATGCACTTCTCAAAGCCAAAGGAATTGCTTATTTTTTGGGCCTTCTGCCTTAAGAAAATTACTATTTGAAAGCAACTTACTTAAGTTTTTCAGACTTACCTTCCTTTAGAAAAATCTAGTGTTTCAAAGCAAGCCTTGTAAAGAACTGAGACATCAGCTAGCTTTGTAATGTTCACACTTTTTTTGTCACTTAAAAGCTGTCTGATGCCTTCAGGTTTGGGGTTGGTTCCTTAAAGCTGTAGTAGTCAAAGTCTGTTTCAACTCAAAGTGACATGAAAGGGTGAAAATCTGCCTTTTCTAGAAGTATCTCTGATAACAGAACTTCTGAAAAGAGTATTTGTTATTTCTTCCTATAATGTTAGTGTAAGCCTCTAAACATAAAATGGCTGTAGTGCTTGTTAAGCCTTTTTGGATCTGTGGTCTTGACTAAGTGCATTCTCAAAATGCAAAAACAATTTCACACAGTGCAGTTAATCTCTCGGTAACGAGAAGCTGTGGGCGTTGTCCTTAATGAGAAAGTGTGGGTTTTGATGTCTGGATGTGGTGTTTGATTATTTTCTAAACAAAGTGTTCTCAGTAATGCTTAAATTGGTAAATACTCAAGAATTACAGTACCTAAAATAAAAGCACGAACAGGATTGTCTTATTTTAATAGCAGTTTCCAGTAAAGTATGAATACCCAGGCAATGCAAACAATCTGTCAAACTAGTACACATAGGATCGTGTTAAGATACAATGCTAGAAACGTATAACTGTGCAAGGCATCATTTTTGAAAGTTAAGGTATTGTCAGGTACAAAAGAGATTCTGGACTTTTCTGATACAATATGCAATTTTTTTTTTTAATTAAACTTCTGGAGCACTCCCAATAAATGGAGTTTTTATGCAAGAGTGTTAAGTTCTATGCAAGTCTATGTAAAGGATTCTTTCTTTTTAATTTTTTTTTTTCTATATCTTGATAAATTCTAAAACAAACCTGCAGATTACAAAATACAGAGAAAACAAAAAAGGTTAGTATTTCAGTAAGATTCAAATTAATGTGAAGAGTGCCAAATAAGAGATTTTAAGTATTTTCTGAAATTGCTGCTTTTAGCTGAACTGCAGTAAATTGTTACTTAATTCAGTCAATTTGCAAGTTTAATTTAACCAATTCTATGATCCTGTGAGTTTGTTTTTGAGAACAAAAGACAAGCAAACACGAGATGTAGGAAAAGTCTTCAGTAAGATGGTGCAAAAGTATTACTTCACTCAGTGCCCCTCAATGATTTGCAGGTGGTGGTTTTCCTAAAGGAAACACATTTGCATGATGCGTAGCTACAGGAAACTACAATACTGAGACTTACAGGAAAAGTGAATGTACAGGTGTATATCCCAAAGGATATACAAGCCTTAATGCTTGTAGTCTGGATTTGTCTGTATAACTTGTTCTACCAGTTAGAAGCTTGTTATCATAGGCAGATGCTCACATCTGGCCCTAAAGCTGCAGTTCAGCCAGAAACCCTTCTGGATTTGGTTGGCAGAAAGCAGAGTATCTTTGGAATTGCCTGATACATTACAGCATCTACACATCTGGAGTGATGGGAGTAGTGTTACTACACTTATGAAAAGCTTAAACCTTTCTTTACTTTTGGTTAAGATCTGGTTGAGGTTATTTTCCTGTTTGAAAATGTTTTTGCTTATAACTAACTTCTACTGCATTGTGTTTTGTACTACAGTGCATCAGAGTGCTATATGGAAGTGAATTTGTTTGCAGGTAAGTTTTTTATTAGAGAATGGATTGAGTCCAAGTTTGTGTTTGGGTGTTTTATGTTTTGTTTAGTTTAGTTTTGTTTTTTTTTTCCTCACATAGAAACAATATATAAAACATTTGGCAATAATACCTTCCTGATTACCTTGTTAAATTGTAGTCTTTAAAATATGAATATATAACTTTTTTTACATAAATGTATATAAATTTATAGAGGCAAACAGAACCAAAAATCCTGTACACTTTCACTTCATTGCTAAGACAACAAAATTATTTTCTTCTATTTCTTAAGGAAATGTTTAATCTTAGCTGTAGACTTCACTTGCCCTTGTGTCCCGTGCCTCATGTTAACAAATTATTATGAAGTGTGTGTTAAAATGGAAGCTGTGTGCATGACTATATTAAAACTGTACTAAAATCTTCTGGGGCCCTGTGTGAATTTGATGGCAATTACTTTAAAACACATGCGTATGAACAGAATGGCTCAGTGTCGGTGCTATATTTAATATACACTCTATTGCTCTTTTGAGACCTAATTTAAGTTTCATTAAATATTGCACTCTGAAGGAGTCTTTGTCCGCTGCGCTCATCTCCTTGAATATGTTAGGGCCTTGGAGTGCTTTAGCTGCCCACAGAGAATAATGAAATAAATTAAATGTCTTTGTATGATAAACTAATGCCATTCAGATTAGTTTCGTTCAGCTACTTTCCTACCAAAGCAGTCATCTGTTACTCTTCTATCTCGCTGTGTTCAGCATCCCGTTTTGCTTTTCTTCAGTTCAGCAAAGACACGATGTATAAACAGCCTCTTTTCCAAACTTGCAAATGATACAAAGTAGTGGTTTAAAGCTGTATTTTTAGTGATCTCAAATTAACAAGGTCTTTCCTGTGTATTTTTAGGTGATATCTGGTATCTGTATTATCATACTGGGAAGTTCAGGTGTAACTGCCTGAGAACAGTCATCGTTCTGTACAAAATCCAGATTGAATTTACTTCCACATCCCTTCCAAAATAAAACCTTGTATCATTCAGAGAATAATAGCAGCATGTGATTATAAAGCTCTTCTTAAAAAAAAGCTTACAACCAGTATTATTTCATGACTTTCAAGGCCGTTTACTTGCTCTTTGTGCTGTGACAGGTCTTTGTTCAGACAGAATGTAGTTGTAGCAGAAGAGAAGATAAAAGACATTACATTTGGAGGGCATAAAGATGCCACTTCAGATCTGGCTTTACAGGAGGGAGTGTGGTATAAGGCTGGGAAGACATGAAATTTGTTAAATAATATAGAGGAAGAGAACATTTTGTGAAAGAGAATTACTGTAGAAAGGTGTGACCATCAAACAAAAACTAAAGGAATTATATATATATAGGTGTATTTTTATTGAATAAAAATGTTGACTGCAAAGTTTGGATAAAGTAAAACATTAACAGTGATGAAAAATACAACTGTGTTATACACTGGCATGTCTCTGAATGGAGGCCAAGCTTTGGACAGCTGCTCTACTAAGAATCCTCAGCCTCTGCTGAGATTGTTAGCACTAGTGCTCGTTAGGGTTAATTTATTTCATGTGAAAATTTGTCAGGGACAGAATATTGAGCTTCTCCATTTTATAAATGCTGCAGGATTTTCAATGACCTGAGGTGCTTTACACACTTGTTTGCAATTTAGCACCTAGACTAGTACAACTCTTAACCCCATGGTGGAGTACTGGTTCAATAGTAGAGGAGTGTGCTGCAATCAGCCCGCAGCATCCAGGTGCAGTGCCTTGAGAAACTCGCTTCCAAGTGCCTGACCCAGCCTTGATGCTGATTAGTGTGTGAGAGCTCAGGGCATACCCAGAGGTGAGGTGGTTGCAAAAAGTGTAAATACAGTAGGTCTAATATCTTAGCAGTCATGACTTCTGTTCCAGTGACTGCCTACAGAAATTATATGGGCTGCTGGAATAGCAGCTGGTGTACTTCTGCGTGAATTGCGAATAATTAGCTGCACCTGTATTTCTTCTCCTCAGTATGAAATAGTTTGGTCTGTCCCTCAGTCAGAACCGTAAGTCTGTGGGCATTTGGTATTTTTTTCTTGGTATTTGAAGATGATAAAATTTTTCTGCCTGGCTTTATGACTTAAAATTTTGAATTTTGTTATTGCTTTTCATTTGGAAGTGATGATTTTTTAAAAAATGTATGAAAAATCTTAAATGCTTTTACAGTTGGCAGTTTTGCTGTGCTGCACTGGTGAGGAAGAAGAGCTTCAGGGTGGATCCTGTAAAATGGTTCAGAATCAGACCAGTGTACTTGACACATTTTCCCAATGATATTAAGAGTCCAGAAGTAAGATGCAAAGCAGAAATTTTCAAAGAAATCATATGGAAGATTCTTTTTTTCTTCTGTTTTGGTTTTTTTTTTTTTTTAAGTGATATAAGAACTGTAGCTTTTACAACTGTTAAATGTTTCATTACTCTGCACTGTAAATATAAGTGACTGGATCTACTGAAAGACTTATCTAAAATAAGGCACTAAAAGCACCAGAGGTGCTCAGAAATCTAAGTATAAGGTCTTTACTAGCAAAAGCAGTCCCAGAAGGTTCTCTTCGTTTGACCGAGGAAGGTTGTGCCTATTTTACTTTTGAAAACGCTGTTTGTTGTGAAAGAGGCAGCTGTGAAAATAGTGTAAAAGTCAAATTCGACCCTGTGTGCTTGAGACCTGTATGGCAGTGCTGAAAAAAGCACTAGCGATTGGAGGAATGTGCGTGAAAAGCTGCTCATCTGAATACGAGTAGACACTCTTGCTCAGAGGACATCTGGAGAGGAGATGAAGGAGGGGGCTTCAGATGTCAGTCAACTTGGTTGCTGGCCTTCTCTTGGTACCAGAGAAGCTTTTGTTTGTGTTTTGCCAAGAAAAATGTTTAATTTCGGCTTTTAGCTGAAGAAGCTTTCATGCCCTCTGTGGGCATTTCTCTGTCACCTCAGTGGTTGCTGAGCGGGCAAAACTCAGAAGCTTGCAAGATTTCCCTTTGGCCAATTAAGAGGCCAAAGGAGTGGCTAGAAAAAGACACATTATATCTGGTTAAAGAACAGATGGGAGGATTTCTGACCATATGGGTAAGAAGCCCTTGTTGCGTTGAAGATTTCCTTGTAAAAGACGCTAAGAAAAATGCTAGACGCCAGCAAGCTGGTGTAGGAAATACTGTTGCAACAGTGTAGCAGAGTTGAATGCAAGCTCTTACAGGAGAGGAAGATGTGTTTATTTTCAAAAATTAAAGCAGAATGAACTTTACTCATTCAGATTCATGCCTTCATAGGGAAAAACTCATGAGCACTGAGATGCATGTGCCTGGCAGAACACATGTACTCTGGTGGTCCCCAGGCAGTCCTTCCAGGATTCCTTGGGTGAGATGTAGGACAAAGGATACCATCTTACAAACCTCTGTTTTTAGGTTGTTTACCATATGCTGCCTTTGTATATAGTTTTTTTTTGTGCCCTTTATGAGCTGTCTGTGAGCAGTATCTCCATCCCACCCCCGTAAATCATCAGGGTTTGTACCCTCTCTCTTCTCTCGTGGCCTGAGCATCCTGAGAAGCTGCCTACAGATGTATGGTGGGGTCTTTGTGACCCGGTAATGTAAGTGCCACTCCTACAGCTCTTCTGCAATTTGCTTCCTTTACGGCTTTCACACCGAGACCTTTTCCCCCTCCACCACATAGACTCATCTTGACTTTTCTGTCACAGGTGTCTGGAGCAGATTCTGCTGTGCCCTGGCAGCACTGCTTTGGAGTGAACTGGGACGATTAGTACTTTTCAACTACATTGAGAACTGCTTTTACAGCTAAATTAGTGCCTGCTCTCAAACACAGGGAAAGAATGCATCCACCTAACTCTCAAACTGCAATCACCCGATTTTCATTTTTGTACTTTGTACATTAAACTTCATCACGACCTTAAAGCTTTCCTGTTCTGTATGCCAAGCAGTACTGTAATCTCAGAAACACTGAGGCTATCATTGTGTTAACCCATGCCTACTGCCAAATGGGATCGAAAGTCTTTATGTTCCCCCATGTGTTAAGCTATTCTGAGGGGCTCATGCAGTAGCAGTTTCACAGAGCGGTCCTCAGGCGTCAGACAAAGGATGCATGCAAAATACCGGAATGCTACCATTTTCTTAAGAAAACACAGCTGAAGGTGAAACTCTCATACAACAACTTAAAAGCTTAGAGAGCTTATTCAAGATCTAGCCTCTGTCTTTGGCATAAAGAAATTCCAACTCATTCTCTCACTTTGTAAGAGATTCCTTGGCTTTGCCAGCAAGGAACTCTGTTGTCTTTACCGAGACGCTTCTACACTGCAGAAAAATTGAATGCAATGTCTATGAGACAGAAAGGAGGCATTTTACTGATCTGTGTTAAGTGATTAACTCGCTGTATGACAGAAGCCTCTGTTCAGTGGGAATAAGGGTGCTGGGTTCTCAGACTTTCCTTCAGAGAGCTACTGTATAGTGATTTCTAATAGTGGTACCTCTTAATTGGTACATTCATTTTTTATTTTCTTTTTTTCCCTCTTCATAGTTCCTACCTTTAATTCCTTTTTAATAACCCTATTTTAAAGTATCTTGAGGTTCATCCATCACTTGAAATCTTGAGGACTTTTAAAATTTGTTTTTCTCTTTAGAACTCCTGAGGTTCACAAGGGGAATAGGTTCAGTATGGAATCTCCTCTTTATTTGAAAGATTTCCACATGTTATGTGGGTATCTTGAAAAAATAATTATTTTTGTGGTAACAGAGCTGTTACCTGAAGGTGTTGGCGGATAAAGCAAACATACTGGTTCTCGTAACATTAGCCATAAATAAAGTACTTACTATCACTACTGCTGCCTCGGGAAGAAAAGTGGAAACGTGTTTATATGAGCCTTTCCTGTGTAAATCAAAATGTATAATTTCATAAGGAGACAACTAGCCAAAATACCTGTCATTGACCGCTCTTCACAACAAAATGGAGTACAACATGGAGCAGAAGAGCTTCTATTTTTTTTCTGTGTAAAAGGTTGTGGGTTTAAGTGCTTTCATAGCTTTAACACAATGTAAAAGTATGATGTTCAGTCTCTGCAATCAGTTGTTGAATTCAACTAGTTTTTCCTCTTTAAGCACAGGTATGAAAACTTACTTATCCTTTTCATGCTAAGTCTTTTCTGTGACATGATTGTTCAGTATGCTTGTGCAGTCTCAGACTTTTTACACCAATTCCTTTCTTTTCAAAGCAGATATTTTAATAATTTAGATAGAAGCTGTCAAACTAAGAAATTTATTTTCAGCTAGTAGCATAAATTTTTGTAAAGAAATTCACATTATGCTGCAGCTCATTAGGAATCTGGTTTAACTGAATCTGTGAGGCTGTTCCTAAACTGTATAGTTGCAAAGTTATATTAACTGCAAACTTCAGTGCTGCTGCCTCATTAGAAAATTTGTCATAGTTTATTGTGTATTTGTAATAATTTTCTCTGGAATGCCAAGTATATTATACAGTGTCTTTTTTATTTAAATGGCTCATGAACTCTCTGGAATACAGAAAGTGTTAGAGGACGTTATTTGTACATTTGAATTTTTGGGGAAATATTGTGCTCTTATACTAATGTGCAATATAGTGAAATAGCATGGTTCAGTATAACTTTATTGATTTAGCTGAGCCAAACCACTAAAAGCAAGTGTGATCTGAGTTCAGCACATCAGTTAAACACGGTTAACTAAGATGTTGCACAGCAGTGGACATTTCTCCTTAGCTGCCTCATTCTTTCTTCTGAGTAACCCTTGATTATTTGAAGGAAAAAAAAGATTAAATGCCATGGAGTGGAGTTTGCACCACTGCGGGGTTGCACACTGTGCCATTTTGATAAGGTCCGTAGGAGGCAGCTTTTCTCCTGCAAGTTCTCAGCTTGGTAACTTTTACCAGATAGCATAGCAGGAGTACTTATCAGTTGTAACAACCTGAGGAAAAAGGGTGGAGGGAATTAGAGTGTGGGTAAGGACTCTAGTTTCATATCTTTATACTGGTGGTAGGTGTACAAGTGTGTGTCTATACGTGTATGTAAGTGTATGCACATACATACGGTAGTCTTTATAGAATTTTATACCAGACTTTTTTTGAATACACACCAAATACACACCAAGGTAGAAGATCAAAATGTTCTCTCGCATGTCTGTCCTCTAGGCTGTGCTGATTCCACTTCTACTCCAGCACACTACAGCTTGTACGAATAGCTCCATCAGAGGCTGCAGCATTGGTGCTTTTCTTCTGGACCTGTCTACCTAGGGAGGAGGAAGAGGAGCAGCTAAATTTACTTGTGAACAGATTTCTGTATACAAGTGGAGGTTATGATGGCGAAATAGATTGTGTGGGTCTGTCCTTGCTGTCATCCCCACTGGTACTTGAAGCAAAGATCCAGAGATGTCCACAGGCAATAGTGGGGTCCAGACAAAAGGTTTTGTAGATGAGTATTTCTTTCCTTTGTGCTTTGCACCTGGAGATTCACTGAATTCTTATCTTCTCTGCCCCCAAGGATGCTGGAGATGGCTCATTCTCATTTCACTGTGATTTGATTAATTTTCTAGTGATTAAATTGTGTTTGAGGCTTTATGTCTGTAATTATATTCAGCTGCAGCTTAGAAATTTTTTTTCTTTTGTTTTCCTTTTTTCCCCTCTTCCTATGCACCTGTTGTTGAACATTGATTCTTTTAGATACTGTAATATTTTGGTAGACACAGGGAAAAAAAAGTACTCATTCATACCATTCTTTTTTGGAAACCAGTGGAAGTAATCAACTGAGATAAGCCAAAAAAATTTGACCCTTCTGAAGTGATGGTATTATACTGATATTTTGTGTTTGTTGCAAAAGGATGATCACTGAAATGAATTCTGCCTTCCCTAAAGCTGGTGATGCAAAGTGGGAAAGCTGCATGTGCAGCACTTGTCTTAAATGTCTCATAAAGCTGAGAACTATAAAGAATGGAGTTTCTTAGTGTCTGCCTAAGTCTTTCTGTGCTACAGCAAAAAAAAGTAGAGATCAGGGTATCAGTAACCTAATTTTATGCTAGGTTTCAACTTTCAATTAACCATTAAAAATGATGAAATAAAATATGCAAAGCACTTTACAAATATTGCAGAAAGATGTTTTTATATTTCCTGCACTTGTAATCTGTAATCAGCTATAAAATTGATGTGCATGGCTATCAATCTGTTCCAGATGGGCATTCTTCCATCTGTTACTGGTTCCATCGATTGCTGAAAAAAAGTCCTTAAATATTTCTGAAGTGAAGGTATATTGCCATCATAGAAAGAGGGTATTCCTTTCACAGGTCTGGTAGTCCTGTCTTGTCTTAGGAATTGATACCTACACGTAGTTATCTAAGGGACTCAGACTACTTATGTGTGTGGAGAATAGCTCTGCGTAGCATCTGTGCACTACAACTTAATGAATCTACCCTACCAGTGTAGGCTTTCTTTTTAAATTTGTTCTGCTAAAATAGTGACTGGCTTTACTGGTGAAGAGAAGTGGGGCACTGATGTTTGAATCGTATTTATATTTTTTTATATTTGAGTAAAATGCTGATGATGGACACTGAGGACTGTAAGAGATAAGTCCATGCTTAGTTTCAACTAAGACAAATTAAAAGCAAGTTAGCAATTCTGCATTTTGTCGGTTAAGAATCCCTTAGCTTTTAAGTTTTCCATAAAGAACAGTTTTCTTACTCATTTTCCTGTATGGCTCTAATAAATAACTCTGTCTTGACTGACATAGAAATAATTTTCCTGAAAATCTCTCTTCTTCAGGTATACAGAAAATATATTTTTATTTTGTTTATTAAATAAAAAAACCCTAGTCATTACTCAAATGCTGGTCACATTTTAGTATCATAGAAGTGAGATCAGATGCATAATGAAAAGCATCTTTATGGCGTTTCTTTCAAGTGACATATTAAAACAACTTGGAAATTTAAACTTTATTTTTTGGTTGTGTGGCAAGTTTACTGTGGTTATCATAGTCCAGAGCTATATATTTGGTTTTATATTACTATTATTTCATAGATATCTGAGATACTGACTTCTTAGCTATGTTTTTTATGCCAGGAAACATGATTTCCTGAAAGACTGAAATACTCTTACAAAGATTTTAAAGGCTGGAACTTAGTATGTGTTCCATATGTGACTAAGGACACCTTTGTCCTTTGACTAAGGAAGGATTTGTCACTAAAGAGCAAATGTCATCTGAAATGCTCATGACTGTTCTCTCTCAAGCCTTGGTGCAGTGTACAATGCGAGATGAGTAAGCAGAAGTCTTTCCCGGTGCTGTTTCACAAGGCAGGGATTCAAGTGCTTACTTTACTGTGCCTGGATTTATAGTACTATTAGGGTGCTTATTTACTTTCAGTGGGATCTACTTAGTTCCAGATTAACCTCTGTGCTTCAATTCCCAGCTGCAAATGCATTGCTTATCAAGGAGGCAAAGCAGGGTGGGAAGATGCACAAGTGTGCAGGAGGCTTGGATGCTCCAGTGGTGAAAACTATGTCTGCACAGAAGCAATAATAGTGACTTTCTCATGATAGCGTTTCAGTGACCTGAGACCTGTCTTGCAGGAACATGAGAATAAAGTCAATCTGAAGTAGTACGTAGTACTAACTAGAACTTAGCAGCAAATAAGTTTTGGAAAAAAATGATAAGAGATGGACAAATCTAACATCGCAGTTCTCTCATGATACTTGTTTGCCTTCTAGATATGAGTGCTTCAGAGATTTTTGAGATGGTTGTAGGATAGAGGGAAAATGATATTGAAGAGGGGAAGGGAGAAGAGTGCAGGAAAAAAATGAAGATAGAGGAAACAGAAGATAAAAGTTAGTTGTAACTTGTGGAATCATTTACGGGACACACTGGAAAAGGGCTAGTGAAATGATAGGCTAGGATTCGGGGAGGACATTCATGGGTAAGGAAAGAAAAAGGAGAAAGAGCACAGTGGAGTAGGTAATGTCACAAATGCTGGTTGCGTAAGGCAAGCAATATAAAAATGTGAAATTTTAAAAGTTATGAAAACAAGTTGTAGAACACTTTGAAAAAAACAGCTACAAGATCTATGAATTGTTCTTTCTTTCTCAGAGTATTACGTAAATGAAAGTGCTGGAAAATGGTGTAAATAAAATTGATGTGTGTAACATGACTCATTTGATTGAGACAATGTGGCTTTCCCGTCTTATAGGTTCTGCAAGGAACCTGTCCTGTTAAGGATTCTCTGTGATAAGAGCTGGAGACTATGCTAACGTCTGAATGTGTAGGCTGATAACCTTTATTAAATAACTTCTACCAAGAATAATCCTACGGAAGTCAACAGAGATCATTGTCAAAGGAGGCTCATACTTTGTGTGAGTAAGGGTAATGTGGTCTGACTTATTAATCTGAAAAACTTCTAGTGACAGGAAGAGAGCAGCCAAATCAATATGGAAGAGAAGATTATTCCCCAGCAAATTCAGTTATCATTGGTGATGAAGTAGCTAATCTAGATAGTTACTGTGAACATGACAACTGTGGTAAGAAATGATTGAATATTTGCAAACTTGTTGTTTATACTTAGGAATCATATTTTACAGAGATAGAAATGTCCTTGCTATAAACTCAGCAGATTTATTCCTTCACCTGAATAAGAGTATATATGTGAAAGGAGAGGGCTGAGCACTGCAACTAATAAAATGTAGCAGTGACTGCTTGCTTGCCTCAGCAGGCTGAGGATAGCTACTTTACGAGAGCCTTGACCTCCCCTCCCAGGTGAACACCAGTAAGGGACCATGTCATCGGAGGGACACTTTGCTACAGAGTGAGAGGGGCACAGAGCGTGCCATGGCATGGTGGGCACCGTGCACACGGCTGGGAGGAGCCGATGGGAGGAGCAGGTGCCATGGGCTGCCTGCGGTTTGGGGCATTAAGCCAGCTCTGTGTGGGCCCATTTCCTTTTGAGCAATGAGTGTTCCCAGATAACCATGACTGCTTTCAGCAGAAATGGGCCAGCAGCCAATAAGGGCAGTGCATTCTTGCTGAGAAACGTCAAATGATGGAGAATTTTGCAAGGAAGGGCATTCGTGGAGCAGGTCCATCCCCAGGCCACATCTAATAGGCTGGGCATTTCCATGGTGTACAAGAGATCCCCATACCAGGGAGCAGGAAGAGTTGCCATTGGTTCTTCCGTGCACAGAAAGAGTGTGTGTGTTTAACACCACGCAATCTACAAAGATGCATCTCCTTGCTTTGCCAGCCTGGTGGGGCACGTATCAGCCAGGCTGTTGTCGGCATCTCTTCAGGGCCTCTGTTTGTGTAGGGGCACAGATGTGTCAGTATGTTAGAGTTTGGGAAATGTAGGCTAATACATTCTGATACATTTTAATAAATTCAGTTTTAATAGATTTTTATGCGCTTATGAGCTTGAGAGCAATGAAAGTATAGTTACATGGGAACAAATACACCTGCTGAAAACCTGATAAAGGCCTCAGTATCTGAATCTGCTCTGACCTTTTTTAAAAAAATGGAAAAGAAAGCATTTCAGAACACATATGATGCAACATTTTTAAAAAAGAGTATTTTGGTAAATAGCAGTGTCAATGATTATTATTTTTGTGTTAAACAATGGCCATGTCCCATTCCCACACTTTTTTTTTTTCTTCAGATGCAAAAGGTACTGACATGATCTACCTGGGATTTTTAAATGAATAGCACAGAACAATTAAAATTAGATGCTTGTAGTGATGGAAAATTACCATTTTCATTGATGTTGAGGTGAAGTAGATTGCAGAGCTATTTCACAGGAGGTCTTCTGAGTACCATCACATTGTTTATCCTCCACAACAATTTGGCATATATTTTTGCTAACTCATTAGTTTGAGAGAAGTACTTGACGAGTCTCCAAATTTCAAAGGTAGAACAGAAGATAATAACTGAAGAAAGATTTTTTTTTTTTTCCTTGTTCTTCATACTGTAAAGTGAAATTAGGAGCAATTGCAGGGCTGGAAAGGGGATATTTTTTCTAGTTTGGTTTCCTACAAAGATGGAATGCAAATGATCACTCATCTGAGTGTGTGCCTGTATCCTCCTATGTTCTTCCTGATTTTATTCACTTTGAGACATGCTATTCTACTTTTTTTTTTTGACCTAGGGCAGTTTCAGTCAGCAAGCTTTCAAAAGCAACCTTTCAAAAAGAATCTTTGGAAGCAACCTACAGCACTGAGGTTGAAACAATTGACTAGGGACAGGTAAAGGGACAGAAACCTTTTAACCTGGCATTGCGGATGGGGAAAAATATATTGTTATTGGGAATATATCCAAGTCATGTACATCAGGGATATGTTCAGTAAGGACTGTAGATTGGTCCAGTCCAGTGGGTGAATATACAGTCATACACATCTGCACAGTCATATACATTCACCCACTAGACTAGACTGATCTACATGTATGTATGTATGTATATATGCATGTAAGTATGTGTATATGTATATATAGAAATGTAATTGTTGAGCAAACAGCTGGCAGCTAACTCATCTACTTTCTTTAAACTGTACAAATCTACTGGGTCTGATAGTTCCACTTGGCCTTTAGAAATGCTTGAGAAGGCCAAAAAGGAGGGAAAAATCTTTCTTGACAGCTGATATTAGGAATTCTTTCTTTAACTTTTAATTTTATGTGTAATAACTGGAAGATTCAGTCTGAAAATATTTAGTAGATGCTTCTGTGATTCCTTAGTTCAACTTTATACTATGCAATAATGTTCCAAGTTCAGCTGCTTACAGACAAAAATTACTTTTAAAATATCTTCTCAGGAATAAAAGAAAAACGTTTTTTCCCCTCCCCTTGTATTTTCATGATTTAGAAACCTGTACCTTAACCAGAATCCAGTAACGCAAATTAAGTCATCATGAAAAAAGCCACTCCTTTAGAATATTTTACACTAAATGTACAATTAAAGGAGTCTTTCATTGACTTGAGAATCCATCTGGAAGATTATTCTCCTCCCCCAAGTCTTCATATGCCAGCTACTGGTGTTTTCAATCAAGTAAAAGTGTAATTGCTTTGGTGCACTAAGTGTCTCTTCTTCATAGCATTGAGCAAAGGAGCAACACTGAATTTCCTGATTAAAGATGGCTTTGTTAGCTTCTCCTTGGCCCATATGTACGTTAAGAAAGACAAGTTTTGGCTGTTTAACTCCGATTTCTTTGCTCAGTCAGAGTGAACAACATGGTTACTTCAAAATTACAGGGACATGCTAGATTGGTGGGGGAGTGGAAGGGCAATATTTCATTTTAAGATGTCTTAATGTCTTTAATATTGTGTTTTTGAAATGAAGACAAAACATTTGAACATCTTGGAAACACGTCAGTGATCCCCAGAGAGAATTCTTTTCTTATTTTTTTTTCTTAAAAAAAAAACATTGCTCTGAATCAGAAAAAAAAATGTTTGATTTTGTTTTTCTTTGCAATATTTCTCATGAACTGACAGTTTACAGCTGAGCTTTTTGACACATAAGTGCTTGGTTCTCTTATGCTTTATGTAAGTCTTGCAAGTACTGTTTAGATCAAAATCTAGTTTTAGATTAACAGCCGGTGTTTTGCTTTCTGCACATAAACTTAGACATGAAGTGTACAGTTAAACTCTTCTGAGTAAGCCCATTTTTAAACATTGTTAATATAGCTCAGTTTCCATGAAACTTAAATATAGTACTGTTAGAAAACTGGCTGTCAAAATACTATTGGATCTATCAGTTTACTATACATCTTCTCCAAGTCAGTTTCTTCTGAGAAATGCAAAGGATATGTCTTTCAACTGTATACTGTGTTCATTTTCATCTATTTTTAGAAAGTCGTTCTCCTCCTAACTAGGCTTTTTGTCTACAAAATTTTCCCTTTTAGCTGATCTTGAGGGGCAGCACTATTTTTAGACAGATAGATACCTACTGAAAAATACATAAATCTGATGGAAGATGTGAACCTGCTGAAAATGACCTGAAAAGGACTTTTTTAAGTCTCAGGAGCTTATCTGCATTCCCAAGAGACTTTGTGTTTGCAGAGGGAGAATATTCTGTGCCTAGGTGCTCACATGGAGAAAACTGGGTGTCTTTGGTTTTACTTTTGTATCTGCATCGTCTGAAAATTGTGACGAGAACCTGGTGTGATCATCAGCAGTACTGCTGATAAGCCTGCAGACCGGAATAAACTCTTTGTAATGAAATCTTACTAATGGAAGCAATCTATACTTTTGAAGTAATACTCTTCACATGAGAAAAAGCCAGTGAAAGCAGTGACTCGATGCAGGTGGGCTTCACTGGATCAGTAAAAAATATTTACTATTTTTTTTTTCCATAAGTATTAATACAATCCAGCTCTTTTTCTCCATTATGTGTTTGCAACAGCTTTGTAGTGTCAGGAGGGAAAAAAACCAACATATTTTTCTTTACATTTAGAAGAATTATCTGAAAATTTTGATTGAGAAGGTACCTAGTGACTACTGTAGTTAAGACTAACATCTGGGGTGAACAGTTCTCTGGCTAAACAAACAAATTTATGAGTGGAAAAAAGTGCTAAACTTAATTAAATCCAGGCAGTAGGGACTTTAGAGGAAGACTGAAGGTGTCCTTTTGTGATCATCTGGTCACATTGTTTGTGATTTAAACAGCTCTGCCTTCAGAAGGTCTTAAAATGTAGCCATCCAGGTTTTAGTAAGGGATCAAATGCACAGCATGGCTTCAGAGGAGGGAAAAGTATTGTGAAATTCTTGCTCAAGTGAAACGCTTAGTGGTTTTGGTCTTCAGTAAAGATGTGTCTCCACATGCTGAAACTTGCTGTCTGAGCTGTGCTTAAAATATGTGCTTTAAACCAAACCAGCTAGGTAAAGAAAACAATAATGCTTCAGGATGGTCATCAGAAAACCTGCTAATTACCAGCGCTGGGGAACGAACTCTGCTAGATATTCTTTGTTTCTCTTAAAAGGAGTATTTTGGTTTTCTCCAGTTTGACAATGTAATTTTTACGAAAGGTCATTTTCGTTAGCTCTAGATGTGCACCACCCTGTCTCATTGCCCATAGGCATGCTGTTTTCCTTCATCCTCTGTAAAATTAAACAGTGAATATGAAGTTAATGTATGTTAACTGCCTCAGGCATATTCCAATTAAATATAAACAAAGGTTGGACCACTTCCAAAACATTTAGGGAATATCACTTTCAATCATTTTTATTTTAAATTAATAGCAGAGTTTCTTTAAAAAGTAAGAGACTCTCAACTGAATCAAGGAACTTCAGGAAACACGCATAGCAAGCATTTGAATGAAAACAAAATGAATTAATGTTCCAATCCGCAGACACTGTACTTGGTATGTGCATATGTCTCTGCAAAGGTGAGGGGAGTACTTTATCATGGCCTGATTTTTTTAAACACTGAGTAAGTGAAAACCAGATGGGTTTTAAGAAGTCTTACTGCTCTCATTTGTTGCTCCTAGTCCATGGATATTAAGGACACACTGATAGCAGACATAGAAGGGATCAAGGGAAGGTATTTAACAGAGGCTGGAGATGAGGCAGTGGAAATTTTGAAATATGTTATTTAAGTTTTGAAATATTTATGTTTTGAAAAATGTTATTTATTTCAAGGACGAAGAATTATGTCTCAGATGATGGAAGATCTTGTGTAAAAAAAAAAAAGCAATGATGTTAATACTCTGTTAAAAAAAAAAATCTGAGAGGAAGACAGTAAGCATATTAGTAGTTCTGGTTTACTGTGTTATCACAGTAGTGTGAATGCGTAGTATGAATGCATTATGTTTACCTTCTGCCCAAGTTAGATGCTCAAAGGCTATAACTTTCTGTTGTCAGCAGAGCTTGGCAAGACCCACACTCTATTTAAAACTCATTTTTGTTTCAAATTGAAATCTTAAGTGCTGCATAAGCATTTGGCAGACTGTATTTACACAGGTGAAAGCAGTCAATGAAAAAATAAGAGTGTGATTTTCCAAAGTGTCTAAATGCCTTTCACACCCACTGCCAACTGGATAAGTCTCTTACCTTCTTTGGAAAATCTTGCTTAGAGATTCTGCTACTTGCAATCATGTCTTCTGAAGATAAACAGGAAAAGTCAAGGGAAAAGTACTGCTAAAAAGCCAGAGAACAAAATACAGAATCAGCTATAATGTACAACCAAACTATAAAGATAAACATGATTTTTTAAAATGCTTTTTCTAATTTTTGAGCAGCAGCTAACTGGTTACTTTATTCTTAGTCGTAGCCATGTATGGGTAGTTCTATGCTAGACTAGCTACTTAAGAGTCAGTGGACTGTATCAGGGCTTGTGTCCAGTAAAAATTAGTATATCATTGCCAAGGAGGAGTACCCAGATGATATGGTCGGTTCAAAGCTGTAAACATTTGCAAGATCTAAGTGTGAAAATTTGACAGTATGTCAAAAATACTGGGGAGTTCTGTAGAAGTCTTTGTGTTGTCTTTAGCTGTAGTATTTAATTGTAAAAATGTTTTGTAATATCTTTAGCAAGACTTCCATGACACAAAAAAATTACTTCTAGAAGAGCCAAATACCTCTCAGATTAAAATCCCTGAGTACATGACTGAGAATGTTTTCCATAGATATATTAAACCTCTGTAAGATTTTAATGGCTTGTATACTACAGAGCCATCTCCGCCATTAAGGGTTCACACTAAGCTTTGTTGCCTTCCTGAATACATGTTGCTCAGATTGTTGAATTTCATGATAATGGGTTGATTTTTGAACACTTAGTTTATAACCCAGTTTCTTTTAATGAACATTTTTTCATGTGGTAAAAATTAAAGTCTAGCACACATTTAATTTTAAAAAAATTAATTTTCAGTACTGTCATCCTATTTATGGTTAAAAGTTCAATAAGTTGTAATATCTACATCATGATCACTTGGAGAGTGTGTTTTATTTTGATAATACACTGAATTTTTGAAACAAGCCACATCCCTGAACATAGCTATTTACTGGCAGTATACAGGAGTTAGGCTTTCATGGTAAAGGGGAAGAAAAGTAAATAATACAACTCATCGGTAACAATTCGTATTTATACTGTTACTATACCAAAACCAAATCTTTGTTTAATTGTGTATTGTAAATAAGGCATTCATTAGTAATGTAATTCATAATGCCACTAATAGATTATTTTTAAAGTTACAGCATTCACTAAAAATAGATGGACAAGCACCACATTGCTTTCTCTTTTTCTTGATTTAAAGGATTTCTTCTTCAGTTTGAGTGAGAAAAGCAGTATGTATTAGTCTGCTGAGAATACCAGTAAATGTGATAAATCATAGAATCATAGAATGGTTAGGGTTGGAAGGGACCTTCAAAAGTCTCCTAGTCCAACCCCCCTGCAAGGAGCAATGTAATGGAGATTTGTGACGTGAATTCTCATTTGCTGTTATGTGGACTGATGCAGCAACACTTTGCATAGATTACATCCTGCTTTGTATAACTCATCGTTATCAAGAATGGATATGGGAAAGTAAGAATTTATGCAATTTGTCTCACTGAAAATCCCATTTATAAAGATGTTAAGATTGAGCTTGTCTTTATAAGCCCATGAACTCATTATGCAAATGGCTTTTAAATATATGGAATAGTTTTCAATGTTTTGAGTTTCATTTACTGATGTTGGAGGATATGGTCAGCTTGTTTCTTTCTGCACATTGGTGTGTGTGCCTTCATTTCTCTATGAAAATGTATTTTCTGGAAAGTTTGTTGCTACTTAACCATGTTCCTGCAGCACTTGAGTACAAAAAGCTCTGTGCTAGAGATTTGTGGTGAGGTCATGCTCTGCTGTACACATAACTCAGGACCAATTCATGTTATATATTAATGCCTTAGGTTAGATAGCTTTTAAATTATGTGCAAAGACAGAGGAGAACAGGTATCAAGAGAGGGGGAAAAAAGGGTAAGAAAGAAAAAAAGGTAAAGAAAACATACTAAGGATATTTGAGTATATTCAGTCAACGTTACAAGAACTATGAAACTAGTAAGTAGGCTGGCCCTGGTAGCTCTGGTTGCACCACATTTATGTTATTTGTCACAGAAACAACAGGAGTACAGTTTAGATGAGGTCAGAGCAGGAGCAGTTTATTGCTATAGGAGAGATCACAGAGCAGCAGCACAACAGCCTCTGCTGCTGTGAGCTCTGCCCAAATGCTGCTGTTATAGGGTTTATATCCCTTTAGCCTGGTTTTCACCGAACATGTCAGGAGCTGGCAAATAACAATGATTGAAATCTGTCAGATAAGGAAACTCCAGACAGTACATGCTTTTACAATTATTCCTGTTACAAATAATGCGCTGTTGTGTTAGTTAAATGGTGCTGACTGCCAAGACCATTAGTTGCAAATGTTTCTTAACTAATGATGACTGCAAAGGCCTGTGAGACATTAACTATTTTGCTTCCATATTTCCCCCTTTGAGACTTACAATTTAACACCATTTTTCTTGAATATTTAGAGTACAGTAGGAGGGCCATGGATGTGCTGCTTATGACTCCTGGGAGCCCAGGATCAATCATGGTGTGGGCTATGCTGTCCCACCATCCATTCTTGTCTCTAGGTTTTATAATCCTGTATGGTCATTAGTCCAAGCACTTCTTCCAGTGTCTTCTACATCCCCCAGAGCATTCAGCATTGTTATTCTGGCCTCTGCTTGAGCCATGCTGCCTTCCTTCTTCTCACATCCCAATTTGCCACAGTGTAAGTGAACCAGTACATACACAAACACCAAAGCTGATAATCCCAACAAATTATACTTCAGTGCTGTTTTAGGCAGTTTTTCCTATCCATCCTTCCATGTTGGTGAGCCATCCCCAGCAAAGAAGTTTTTCTCCAGATATTTCATGTGGCATCTGAAGTTTATCTTGAATTATGTGTACATTCATTTCTATTCTTTGATCTTCATCTGCATGGTGGGTACGGCACATGGTGTTAACTAATACACAGACCTCCTTAAGCAATGAGTACATAATCTGATACTGTTCTGTTTTGCAGGGCTACCCGTGATGCTTGTTTTACATCTAACTGTAAGGCTGAAACAGCATTACCCATCTCTTCTATTACAGCAGAATTTTTACGATAGCTCTTTCCAATTCTGATTCCTTTAGCCAAAGGAGAAATGTTTGTGTAAAAGAGTAGAAGCCAGTTTGTCAAGTAAGTGGATTTTCCAGAGTGTTTTATATTTCAATTGGTACCTTAGGGAAAGTTGTGCCGTCATTCCTGAACAGGTCTGGATGTGTTGAGATGCCAGGAAAAAAATGTCTTAATGGACAAGTGCCAGTCCAATTAACAGGCAGTATCTTAAGGGCACTAGAGCCACATACTCAGCATAATCATTCATTCTCTAAGGTCTTATCATGTAACAATTCTTACAGGTTAATGTATGGCCAGTACTGTAAACCCAAATGCAAAAAAATTCCCAGAGCAAACAAAGCTGCAATTTCCAGAAACAATTTACAGGTTCAGGTGATAACAATAGAGTCATCCAAGCCTATTTGCAGGGTTGTAGTTTGCACTTCTGTTGATATTTGAGCAAAGGAAGTTCACCCGGATCATCCATCTGTGTTGTGGCAAGTGAGACACTCTGCCTTGTGTCTGACACTGGCGTGGCCCTTTCACACTGGGAAGTGCAGATGCAGTTGGGCAGGCCCCCTTGCACTTTACAGAATAATAGAATGGTTTGGGTTGGAAGGGACCCCAAAGGCCATCTAGTCCAACACCCCTGGCAAGGAGCAGGGACATCTCCAACCAGATCAGGTTGCTCAGAGCTCCATCCAACCTGGCCTTGAATTTTTCCAGGGATGGGGCATCCACCACCTCTCTGGGCAACCTGTTCCAGTGTTCCACCACCCTCATTGTAAACAGTTTTTTACCTTATATAGTCTAAGTCTACCTCCTTCTTTTTTAAAACCATCACCCCTCATCCTTTCACAACAGGCCGTACTGAAGAGTTTCTCCCCGTCTTTCCTGTAGGCTTCCTTTAGGTACTGGAAGACTGCAGTACCTGATAAGGTCCCTTCCAATGCATTTGAAGGACATGTTTTCACAGGTGTATCTTAGTGTAGATGTAGACTCCTCGTTTGGAGGAGTGACAGATTTCAGTGTTAGGTTCAGGTGAGGTTGTGTTTGTGGAAAGTCCTTACACACTCCATTAATGCCTGAAAGTATTTTAGAAGGGGACCATCTGTCAGTTGTAAGCTGGCCTGTACGGGAGTTAAGGGTGCTGTATAAGGCAGTTGCATGGGTCTACCCAATAAAATGTCTCATGAGGTGGCAGCCTGTGTTTTCTATTTATAGTGCTTCTTGTGTACGTTAATGGGAGAGGTAACACATCCAGGCATTTCAGACTAGTTTATGCACAAACCTTTGACAGTTTGGTTTCCAAACTGGAGTTTTTCCTCTCTATAGCCCCACTGAATTGCGAGTGATGGGCACAATGATGCTTTGGTTCTGTTTGCAGTGCAACAAGGTTGCTGTACAGGTCCCCTATTGCTGTTAGGGGAATCATAAACCCAGGAATGAGTTCTCACAGAAACTTCTTTGCTACAGTTCTTGTATCTGCACGTTTCACATTTACAAGGACAGGACTCTACATGTCCTGAGAAAGTGTCTAAAATGACAAGGACACACTCAAAATCAGAGCATTTAGGCATCTGAATAAGGTCAACTTGCAAATTTACAAGTGGTCACCACGGTTTAGGGTATGCAGCTACTCTCATCTTCTGCTGCCCTATATTGGTTTTTTTTTTTTAAGAGATGTCCTAACAATATGAAGATTATAAAATAAGAACAATGCTAACAAGCTTCAGTCCTTTACACTGGTAATTTCTAACAAAATTAAAACCTTTGCCTGGTCGTTCAAGAATAAAATAAATTAAATAAAAATGTGTGTGAATTATACAAACCATAAATTTTTGTGGGCTGTAAAAAAATGGGGAATTATATATTAAGGTCCTTAAAGTTTCCTTTTCATTATTAGTTTTGTCTGTGGATATACCAACATTTTAATGATGTACTTATTAGCTCAGTGACTTCACTAAAGCATTCAATTGCTCTCATCCAATTCCAAAATAATGTGAAAACAGACAAATAACTGAAAAATACTGACACAAGAAAAACTTGGAGGAAACCAATCCTGTCATATAGCTGCAATCATCCCTCCTCTTCATTGGTGTGAATACACTGAATGGGCCACACAAGCAAGGGCAAGTATATATGCTTTTCCTCTTGCTGTAGTTCCAAAGCCATTTTGCCAGTAGTTTGCAGGGAGCTGAAAATCACTCCTTCTAGGTTCACTGCAGCATTTGTCCAGCCTTCTGGGTGGTTGTAGTACAATTAGTGCCAAGCGATCAACAAAACTGTAACTTGAAACTGGAGTGGGAGAGAAGTTTTCAGAGCAATAAGAGAGTCTCCCACCTTGCCTTTACTGTGTTCTCAAGAATACCTACTAGAGAGAAATTGCTGCTCACATCACAGCAGCTGTGTGGGATTAGGGGGGTTTCAGTTGGCTGACCCCACTTTCCTCATCCTTAAATACCTAATCTCAATTGGTGACTGTCAGGTAGTTAATTTAGAGCATATTCAGTGTGAACTGAAACATTTAAAGCAAAATTCCTGTTGCTTTGATAAATAAGCCTGTTATCTCTGGCTCCTTGGAGGGTGGCAGTCTGAATGTTATCTCAGCAGCTTTTCCCAGGTGATTCTCCTTCACCAGCTAGTGCCTTTAACATGTACATTCACCATGTGTGTGCATTGGGAGATGTCCTTCAGGACACCAACCTTCCACGTGGCCCATCCCTGTGCCTGGATTGTTGTCATTCTAAAGCGCAAAGTCTTTCAAAGGATCCCTAAAAGGGCTCAAGCTCCCCAGGAGAAGAAAAAACATTAAAAAAAAAAAAAGTATCTCATTGGATCAGAGAATTATGCAAACATCCTTGGACACATAAGGCACAAGTCATACTGGCTGACCCTGGGTTTTCCTGGCCAGCCACCTCTTGTTCCCAAGCAGGATGGGATGCGTTTATCTAATAGGCTCCACAAGAGAGTTCCATTTCCACTAGGCACATTATTTGCAGAGTTAAGTGATGTTTGTTCCCCTCTAATTCATTGATTTCCTGTGCAATGCTCAGTTCTACTGGTGTCTGTCAGGTTTAAATCTGCTTAAAAGCTGAGAGTCTTCCTTTGCAAATAAGCATTTACCCATTCTGCCTTATTCTTTACAAATTTGAACACTCAGCTTATAGAGAGCTCAGCCTTACCCTTATTCTCTCAAGTTTCCTCCTGTTTAGTAGCCAGTACCAATATTGGTTGATAGGTGGAAGTGGTCTGTTACTAACAGGTCTGGTAGTTACTCTAAGCACCTCTTTTCATCCCCCAAAGACAAATCCCACTTACTAGACCTGCAAGTTGAATCATTTGCACCTCTTGTGGTCCTCCTAATGTTCTGTAAACATCTTTCCAATTCGCTTGTTGGATTGATGCAATAATTTACTAGCACAGATCCCATTTAGGTGCTCACATAACATTTCAGAAGTTTGGTTACAAGTCTGTCACTGTAGGCACATTAGCAAAAGATCTGTCCCCCACATCACATAAAGTTTATATACCTGTAATCTCAGGAATAGTCACAACTTGATCAGAACCTGCTGAGTACACCAGGTGATAATAGATGTTAGGAGAACACTTGCCACTTTCCCAGCTGTGGATTCAACCAGTCATGAATGTGAGCAAGCTTGGAGTTTTTTGTTTGAGTTTTTTTTTTTTGTTGTTTTCGGGGGGTCTTTATTTGTTTTTAACTCTCCCTTAAGATGCTTTACTTGATCTTTCATTTTTTTTTCCCTGAGTCTCCTTGACTTCCAGTTTCAAAATAGAGTGAGGTAGATTTAGATTAGATATTAGGAAAAAATTTTTTACACTGAGAGTTGTAGAACACTGGAACAGGTTGCCCAGAGAGGTGGTGGATGCCCCATCCCTGGAAACATTCAAGGCCAGGTTGGACAAGGGTCTGAGCAACCTGATCTAGTTGGAGATGTCCCTGCTTCGTGCAGGTGGGTTGGACTAGATGACCTTTGAACATCTCTTTCAATGCAAACCATTCTATGATTCTATGATTCTGGTTTTGAATCCTGTTTTTCTTTTGGAGGCCTCCTGACACAAATAAATACATCCCACTGAAACTGGGGTACCTTAAGTTCTCTGGACTCCAAGGCACTCCCTAAGTGTACTATTTTATCTAAGTTAGGGTACCTTCTGTAGGAAACTTGCCTACCTGCAGGTTTTAGGAAAGCAGTATTTACACATAAAATATCCTGGAGTCCCTTTTGGGGTACTGAGGCTTCCCCTGGTTTTCCAGTCCCCATTTTCACACATTTCCATGCTGCCTGGGTATCAGCTCTGCTGGGTGTCACCTACTGCAGAGGTGTCTCTCCAGCCCAAGAGACAACAAAGACTTAAAGGAAAAGAGAGAAAACCCACAGGAGGGTCCTTCTGGTCACAGCCTTTACCCAAGCCCACCACACTGGTCGAGGTCAGGGTGATAGCATCAGCACCAGAATGGGCCCATACTGGAATCTACAGCTGGGTTCTGAACTGACCCATATTAAAAGCTGCAGTGCAACTGTCCCCGCACACCGTTGGAGCCCCAGGAGGGTTTTGAGGAGGGTTTTCACCTTTCCAAGGGATGAGAGGGGGTTTCAGCAGGAAGCAGTCCAGGCCACAGCACCATCTTTTTCCCTGAAATAATGGGAATTCAATTTAGGGGAAGTCAGAACAGCAGCAATTTATTGCTATAGGAGAGACCACACAGCAGCACAACAGCCTCTGCTGCTGTGAGCTCTGCCCGAATAGGGCAGTTGGAGGGTTTATAGACCTTTAGGGTGTACAGTCTGTTCTTCACTAAACCCTGTTAGGTAAGCAGGACGTGGTAAATAAAAACAGGGACTGAAATCCTTCAGAAAAGGCGGTTCCAGACACTACATCCTTTCACAAATAATCTATTCCTTTGTTAATGAAATGGTGCTGGCTGGCAAGACCATTAGCTGCAGAAGTTTCTTGACTAGTGAGTCCTGCAAAAGTCTGTGAGACACAATTATTTTGCTTCCATATATTCCTATTACCAATATACAGGTTTTGCCAATATCTTATTTATAAAATAGCAAGTGACACAGATGTCAAAACTCAACTGATCTCAATCTTACAGTTCTGAAGTGAGTGGAGCTGCATGGTATCACAAGGCAAACAGATTTTCAACCACTTCATGTAATGTATGTTTTAAAAGCAGCTGCCTTTGTAATTCTGTTTTCAGAAGTAGAAATCAAAGTGTCATTGCTGCCTTCTTGAAAGCAGGCATTTAACAAAGCATTAGACATCTAGAGTTCTGGCCTTTGCCAGTAAATGGAATGATAATGCTGCAACTGAATTTGTATCTCTCTCTCTTTATGTGCATATCAGTTAGGCAGTTACAGAGATTGCTGCGATGGAGTGTTTAAAAGACTGATGAATCAGGTCAATTTTAAACTCTAAAAAGGGCTTTACTAAATTAATTCATTAACAATATGACCCTCAGTAAAGCTCAGTTCTTACACAGTATTAATCATCACAACTGCATATGCAAAGATGTAAGTCTTCCACACTAATACCCTGGGTGAGCAAATAGCAAAGGACTGATGACATATAGTTGGGGCTGGTGACTGGGGTACATGATGGCACTTGGTCATGGAGGTGACAATAATCAGGCCTGAGAGCTGTTGGACAGGCGAAGCCAGAGCCATAGTGGGTTTGTCCTCTTTTTTTCTCTAGCTTTCCTTGCTGAGGCCTGGTGTTTTTAGGCTATTGCCCCTTGCCTGAAAGAGGATCTCTGCTTCCTTACTGATTATCTTGTTTTCTTTTGTCTTGCTAGTAATCCTTGTCTATTCAGAAGGGTGTCCTCTCTGCTCACAGTCCCCTGTGCTTATCTTGTCCTTTGTCTGGCAACTTTCATTCCCAGATGTCTCTTCTGTGCAGCCGCACCCATATTCCCCACTTCAGTGATCACCTTGCTTACATAGTTTGGCAAAATTGTGTTTGGGTGTGCCGTTTGCGGTGTTGGAAAATACTTGCAAACTATTGTTAGTTTGACTATTTTAGTACCTTTTTACTGAGATTCAAGGTTGATTACATCCTTTTGGGTACATTTATAATTTACAGGTGTTACAGACCTCTGCTTTGCTACAGTAACTTTTATTTTTCTCTGGATGCTATGGTATTATATCTCCTGCCACACAGTACTTGCAAGCAGCCACAGCTGCACACTTGGTGTTAAAATGATGCACAGCCCAGTAAAATTAGTTTTGCTCCCACAGCAAATTCATGATCATTGCTACAAGAAGCTCTTGCCTTCACCTATCATTTCTACCTGCATGGTCTATGCAGCCAGCCATCGTGGAGCCCATGTTCTCCTGAGAATTGCAAGAGAAAAGAAATCTTAAATGGATACCACAGCAGGTTGGAAATAGATATTTCTCTCACTGCTGCTTTGTCTCTTATAAATAGTTAGGAGAACTTTCAATTTAAAGACCCACAGCTGTAGTACTTGCTAATGAGTTACCTCATTACTACTACATTTACTAGGATTGTTCACTGAATCAGAGCTTATGCCTTTTATTTTTTTCCCCAAGCATTGTTTTCATTTTATTTTTTTGGGGAATGTAGTTTGATAGTGCTCTGTCAAGGCTAGCAATTTTACTAATAGCAAATAGGTAGAAAATATGTGCTTTGGAGAAGGCATAGAGGAGCTATCAACAGTTATCAACAACAGAATTATAGCAAAGGCAAGACAAACATCTGATTAATAAAATGGGTCACCTGTAAAACAGTGGTGACTTGTCAACTCCTTGAATAGGCCAGGGGACTCACTCTCATGGAAGAAGGGCAACAGAGATGCTTTTACAACTGAAATGGCACTGGAAGTAGCTAAGAAAGTCTTTTAACTTGTAAGGGTAATTGAAGAAGGTAAAAACAGAGTCAACAGGAAAAAGTAGACTGTACACAACCATCTTGTCTAACTTTATGATTTTTTTTTTTTTTAACAGAAGCATTAGGTAGAAACCATTATAGTACTTGCAAATCTTAACATTCATGTTAAAGAGATAACAAGGTCATGATGCGTATAGTTAAAAGACCACACAGGCTTATTTAGTATGAAAAGACTAAGGTCAAAGGAATGAAGAGACTGTACAGAAAGTTTTAAGTGTTTTGTTATTTACTCAAAATTGATTTAACTAGCCATTTTATTTGTTTATGAAGACCTAAAGCCAGCTTGAAGAAAGAGAAAAAGGCTTCCTCCCACTCCATGAACAGAAAAAAAAAATAGAATTAATAAAAAAAAGCATGAAAAATCCTGCTATTAATTCCTTTTTTTTTTTCCTTTGAGATTTTTCAGAATTTATGGCAATAATGGGATCAAAGTTGATCTGACACGGAGTACTTTTGAAGTGCTACTAGCAGGGATATTTTTTACTGCTGTTTTTACACTGATGCAAAACTATATAGTGTCTCAAGTATTTGGTGCTGAAATCAGACTCAATAAACCAAGAAAGGTGGACTTGTGTTATGCAAAGTCCACATGAAAAGCAATATGTGCATGCATTTTATTTTACCTTCCAGTAGGCAGTATCCATAGGAATGTCTGCCTTTGCAGATAGTCACTGGTGTTAACAAAAAAAAAATTGGCTTGAAGTATCCAAGCTTCAGGCTTTTGTCTTTCCATGCACATTGTGTGCACAGAAAACTTTACCCTAGGAGTTCTTTACCCTAGGAGTTCTGTGTTGCTGAGTGAGATTTCTGTTTCAAGGTTTTTGGTTACTATTTGAGCTAGTATATTACTCCCTTTGCCCTCAAATTCCACTTTTATAAATTTTGCTTATAATCTGCTACTCTACATACTTTTTGTTTGTTTGTTTGTTTTGACACAAATAAGATAATGGTGCTGAGAATTTCATCTTCTTGAGGTAAAACAAGCTGATGTAAAAATATTCTGGTGTAATTAACTATGAAGAGTTAGCAATGAAACTCATTCTTTCTTATGTCGGCTTTACTATGGGGGTGAAAACAGTAGAATCAACTCCTTTATTATCTTTGCTGGCTCCAGCCAAGACTTGGAAAGATCTTCCAAGTGCTACCACCCCTCAGGTGTGTGCTGCAGAGAACAGAAACACGTGTAGGCACTTCCGAGATTCATAACTTCAGTTAGACATCACTCTATCCAACAGCAAGGAGCAAGCAGGGAGGTCTTTCCTGCAGTGCAGCAGGAAAGTGCATTTGAAGGAAAAGGAGAGAAAAATTTTAAAACCTCACTCTCTGTGCTGTGTTTTCTCCTAGTGTCTCTGGAGCATGCTGGACGGAAAGACAGCACACAGAGTATATTGACTCCAGTGATTATTGTGGTGATTTAAAAATGAATGGCGAGTCTGGATCTGTCACTCTTCTGAGCCTTTTAATCATAACTCTGTGGATCTGTCATGGGAACAGATTCTTTTACATCACAGGAAGTATGCTTTAATAGCTTGTATTTAACTGTTGTTAAAACATAGTATCAAAGCAGGACTTCTTAAACATTAAATTTTGCTCTAATGTGAAAACATAAAAGCCAGTGTGAGTAGGGAAAGCAAAAAACTGAGAAAACCCAGTAGGAGATACCAGCTGATGACTGCTTCACAGTGCTGGAGAATGGCAATAAGTTCTGTTTTGTTCCCTCTACTGTAAGGAGAAAGTCTAATTTCTGGTAAAATAGGCTATGATATATGTACTTTTAAAAATCCTTTTAGTCGTGATTAATTTCTCTACTAATTAAAGTTACTAGTTTTGAGAAGATCATGAGGGATTATCTGCTTTTATTATAGCTCTCCTGCATATGACCTGTTGTGTAAGATTAAAAGAGAAGACATAATCTTGAAAAACCCAGGTGCCTTCAAGAAGTCTTCAGATTTGTCTATTCTCTGCAAGAAGGCTTTTATCTCTGAAGATGCAGAGTTTGCTATATTGGTGGGAGTTTAAAGGTGCAGAAAGCACTGTGCAAGATTGAGTTTCAGATTCAAGTTGGTTGTTTTGTCTTGGAGTCAGACAGCAGGGGAGGATACAGACTTTGCTTTTTCTAGAATGCAATCACTTTTTTTTTTGGTTAGAATAAATGAATGGTGTTATGGGGTTGTTCATAGTGGAGAAGGAATTAGGGATGAAGATTCCCTGAGTGGTTAGTAAGAAACAAGAAAGTTTCTGCTACAACTTACATTTTCAGTAAAGTAAGTTCCGTGACTTGACTTTACACTCAAACCTAAATAGTACAGTACCTAAAAATATAATGCAAAAATCCACAACAATGATATTATGTATAATGAGAGAACAAGTTACACCACTTGGAGTATTAGCGGCATTGTGACCTTACACAAGCTGACTGGCATTAGGCTGATACTGTCCCTCTCTGCAATTAAGAGAGGCTCTAATTAGTGTCTGAAAATGGTAGGTGAGACACATTTTAGCCTTTGAACATCTCAGTGAAGGAGAAATGAAAGGAAATTACAAGCAACAGCCCAAAGCCTCAGTGAGATGCAATTAGAAAGCAGAACATATTTTACTTTAACTTGGGTAACAGTTGGAAGTAACAATCGGAAAAAAGTCATTATTGATTTTATTGGTCAATTTTAACTGGTGAGCTAAGTTTCTATCTTCCTTCTTCATTTTCTTTTCATAACAAAATTCACTTGTTTTAGCAAGGCAAGTTACTTTTGCTAGTACATTACCTATGTAAAATCCTTTAGTGTATTGCACTTCTGAACTAAGCTGCTTTTGCTGTGCGTATTCTCCAGTACTGATCTGCTGGTCACAATTCTGCCAATATAGCAGAATTTTGTTTGCAGGTCAGATAATTATTAGTTCAACACTCTCTTATTTTGCTCTTTAAGCTGGGTAGGATGCAAAATCCCACTAGCTTTTATTGAACCCTCTACACCATATAACTCAATGCTGTGTTAACTGTATCTTACCTATTTTCCAGATCAGCATGGGTGATAAAGTGCAATGCAGAGAGACTCAAATGTAAGCTCTAATAAATGTTTTGGTTCTTGGTTTGAACACAGCTGAACAGTTGTGGACTGCTGCAAGCCTGGTTGCCCTGTATGGTGACTGCATGTTGTAACCATGCTGCTTCTGTTTCTGGAGCTAATTCATGCAGTATCATCTGAGGGACTGCTGCTTGATCATGCATTATGCCATGCAGATGTGCCGTTGAGCTGCTAAGTGACTTTAAAAATCAAGGCAGTGGCTTTCCAGTGCCACATGTTATCTGAAACTTTCTCAGGAAGATACCTTGCAAGATTTCCTTTTTTTTTTTTTTTCCATTCTGTGGCTATTCACAAGTTAGTGAATTTAGTTCTGCAGCCTTCTGATTTAAATTGGAGCAAATTCAAAGGAGTTGTATTGACAAGCCCTGAATGCCAGGCACCATAGGAGCTGGGGGCTGCTGCAGGCGTGTATCCAAAGAAAACAATCTTTGGAATACCAGGGTTGGAGGGTCACCCTAGTCCCTTCTAGTCTGCTGGGCCTAAGAATGGCACAACTTTGAGGTACTTTAGTGAAGTAAGCTTTCTGTTGCCTCCCTGACAGTCACTGCTGAATCAAGGCACCATGCTTAGGTAGGCTGGCAGAGAGAATGGGTAAAGCTGAAACTTAGCTTGGTGACAAGAGCAGCAATGATGCCAGGGATGCCTGCCCTTCTGGAGGAAGAGGTAAAAAACCAACACCTTGAAACAAGACAATATAGAGAATGCAATATCATAAAGAAAGAATGGTAAGGAGTAGATCCTTTGTAAGTTGCAGAGAAGGATGAGCGGAAGACTTGGTTCAGGAGTAAAATAAAACTTCATTGATTTTGGTTTACCCTTTTCTTAGGTATTCTTTTGAGGGTTTCTCTCTCTCTTCTGTCTCCCTTCCCTTAGTATAGTTTAGTTTGGCTAAGACTGAATCTCCATCCTTTCAGGAGTTGACACACTGTTCATCTTGATGCACAGAGGTGGCTTCCAATGTCTCCATGAAGTAATCTACTTCCACCAAGCCATGACCACTCAATGAGCACACCTCTGCCCCACTCTTAACGTAAGACCTAAGGTGAAAAGATTAAAAAGGTTTTATTAAATATTTGCCTTTTATTTGTGTTATATTAAGAGGATGAAAGCCAGAAGTAAAATGCATTTACTTTGCTACCATTCATTAAAGGTTATGCTTTTGATGGAGAGCATGCGTGTCTTTGTCACTGTGCCTTGGTTTATATCTGGTATTTCTTCTGTGAACCTGACCACTATGGACATCCAATAAATTTGTTTACAAGCTTCAAGCAAAAAGATTTCCTTTTCTTTTCTCTCCATAAATAATTGGACCCCACTTTTTTTTTTTTAAATATCAACAACATCTGATTTGATAATATTATTATCAAAACAGATGGGCTTAATGTTGCAAATCCTGGACAGCATATTGACTGGGCAGGAGAAACTGGCAAGCTGAAAAAGCAGAAAAAGTGTGTGGAGGGATCCCAGGCTTCTCAGTGTTGACATCTGTTTGCCTCATGAAAATAAGGAAGAAATGTATGCCTTGTATAGAGGTGACTAGTGGAGTCTTTGGGCTCTATCTTCTCACTGACATCTACTTTCCATTGCAATGACCACATAGATATTGTGCAACTTAGTCCCAATTTTCACAGACGTAACTGAGAGGAGAAGCAAATTAATGGGCTTGGTTTTTTTCCCTGTCCTCTTTGCAATATTGGCTAAAGCATAATGAAAGCTTCCTCTCTGGCCACACAAGCATCTTTTCTCTTCAAAGACCACGCTCTATGTGAGATAGTTCTTGTTCAGTGAGCACACAGGCAGAAGAGTAAATGATTCTGTGTGTGTGATGAACTAAGGATAAAATGCGAGATTAATCCAAGAGCATGAAAAATTATCAATTAAGAATTCTCATTAGCTGTATTTGGTGCCTTAATTGGCCTTTTTGACTGTGTAATCTCAAGTGATAATTATTTATGGCACTGGCCCATTCCTCTGTGAATATTATCTTTTAATTAATTCTAGAAACTGATTTCATTCCTGTTCTCCCTCCTTTCAACATGGCAGTTTTTTCTTGCCTTTTTTTTAGTGTAAACAGTATACCTCAAGTTTATTTAAAAATTATCAGTAAATAAAGACTAGTTTCAGCAGTGACCAAAGAGAAAAGAAAATCCCGAAGGATCGTGTCTTGCTACTTGAATCCTATATTGTGTGAACTTGTCTTAGGATGAGGGTTGTAAGTGAAATCCTGCTCTTACAGAAGTCTGTGAGATTTAAGACTTTGCTCTATGTAGAACCAAAATTTCTTTGCAAGTTTGTTATGTAGTTTTCAGTAAAGTATGTATTAATAAAATGAAGTTAACCAAAAGGAATGCAGAAGGTTATATTTAAGATTCTACAGCACTGCAGACAGCCTGATCTGTGGCTGAGTGATGTGAAGAATAACTTTCTTATTAAAATCAACAGACAATACATATCTGACTCTTTTATACAATTTCAAAATATATTTGGAAAATTACTGATTGACAACTGTGTATGTGCAGCACTAGGGTGCTTAGATAGCATTCATGCTCTAGCACTTCGGCAGTCAAATTATCTTATTAGTAGGTTCAGAGAGAACAGGTGGTTCAACTTTCTTGGTACTAAAACTTGCACAAACCTCCCCTCTAGATTGGAATCCAGTATCTTCTGAGGTACAAAACAGTGTACTGAAACTTTTTTAAAGTTTGCATTTTATTTTTTACCTTCTTTGTACTTCCCTCCTGGTAGGAAGCAGAAGTGCCCAACTTCATCAGAAATTCTGTTCTCAGTATTTCTAATGTAAACCAGGATATTCAAAAGATTACAATAATGATAAACTATTCTTACAATTCCTAGTCCAGATTTGCCAGTCTGAAGGCTGCTACTTGAGTGTGATACTAGATAAATTTTATTATTTGGTGGTGTGCAGATGGTTTCTCATGCCTTGTATCTCTGTGAGTTCACTTCTGTCCTTTGGAATCTGTGCTAACATCAGACTTCAGTGTAAAACTCAGTTGTAGTGACCACTCTTAGTTGTTACTTCCATGTGCATGTGAAACTGAACTGATTTATCCTTAAGAATAAACTTCTCACACCAAAAGTTTACCAAACACCATTTGTATTACTTCTGGATTCTCAACATGGCAAGTACAGGCAGCCTCGTGATTATGACAGGGTGCTAAATGTATACAGAGGATTCTCACGTATGTAAATGTGTCCTGGGCCATTCAAATAAAGGTATACAAATATGCAGAAGATATAAAGTTAGGGTAAATTCTGCTCTGGTCATAATATTTTCTTTACATGTCATATGTGATTAGTAATTCACATTGAGTGGACCAAGATAGTTTCTGAAGTGGGTAATATTGACGGAGGGAGGAAAGTTATTATCTTTCTGAACAATTGGGAAGGATGGGTTTGCAGGGCTTATGTGGCAAGCTGGCTGACCTAGACAAAATGTGTAATGTCACTTTCCTCTCTTAAGTGCAGTGTTATTTAGTACAAAGAAAGAGGTGCTCTCCATTTGAATTCCCTGTGTGTTATTTTGTTGGGTAATTTAGTAAAAGAGATTTTACCTCTACAAATGCTACAGAGTTCAGGTCTTGTGACCCCACAAATCCTTCACTTATTTGAGGTTTTGAAGGTCTAAACTTTTTCTTTTTCTTGACAATTTTGATTTCTTTCAATTCTACTGCTGGGAACTGATTTAAACCTCTTTTCAGATTGCAGATGAACATCACAATTGCTTAGCACTAGTTTTGTAATGATCCTCTACTCCCCTGTCATTCTTAGCAAGAAAAGAGATATAACTTTCCACAGCAGCTTGCCTTTGTAGAATGGTCTTTTGAAATTAGCCTGACCACACCACTCACATAATTAAAAATAATTGAATTAGCTGCTCTCTGGCAAATATGTGAGAACAATATTATATCTAAAATTGCATTCCTTTATAATTGGGTCTTAAAAATGAAACCTCCAAAGGCTGGAAAATCTTTTGTCCTTTTTAGAAGTAATTAACATTTGTATTAAGTTTTATATTTTAACAATAACCCAGAAAAAAAAAATTACCATAGTCTGTCCTTTAGTATCACTAACAGCTAGTGTTAGTATCATTAGCTATTTTTTTTACACATCTTCAACAAAGACATTCATTGTAATCTTTCAAAGACACAGGAAATTGCAAGGCTTTATGAGGTACCTGTGGAAGACAAAGAGGCCCAGATCCTACAGTCACTGTAAAATGCAGCCATTACTTGTCAACAGCTTAACATCCTATTTGATCTGCTGGGGATGCTGGGCCATTGCTTTTGGTGAAAGCAGAACAGTCTCCTAAGCATTTAATTCCTCACTTAGATGTGTGAGCTGCAGGACTTGCAAAGAAAATAGACTGATCTTATGGAAATCTCTCTGACAGGTCTATTTGTGATAGATATCCATCCATTCATTAATTTATTTGTATATAAAGGTTTGATCTATGCTGACCAGAGAAAATGGATCTTTGATCACATGAGATTAGACTGTGGTGGAATTTCCACTTCACTTCTTAAGTTTCCAAAATCAAAAACGATCACAAAAACCATCGATTGAAAAAGTTTTTGTTTTAAAGCAATCAAAATTATTTTATTTCCACAAAAGTAAGAGGGCCTACTTAGGTTCAAAGTCACATTTTGTCTTTTAACATTTAATGCACAACTCAAGGCATTTCAAAATAATTTTTTTTTTTTTCCAGAAAGGATCAAGGTAAAATACTTGGCCTGTCAGAACTCTTTCCTGTCTTCTCTTTCAGGTTTTTATTTCTGAATGATGAATATAGCCCAAACAAATATAATTTCAGCTAGGTATCTCTTACCAACTTTGAACTGGCCACTTCAGATGTTAGTTTTAAGCTGTTGTTCCACAACCGGTTCTTTGAAGTCAGAAACAGCCCAATCCTCTTTGCAGGTAAAATTTGGGTTCCTTTAATAAGAGTTCTGTTTAAGGTCTTGATGGCAGTTAATTGCAGTTTCTTTCCTCTTTTTGTCTGGTGGTAGGGATTCTGTTCTAGATCACAGTTTTGTGTTGCTTTGATTTTTGTTGGGTTGGTTTTTTTTCCCTAACTTTTTTTGCAGAACTGCTTTTCACATGGACATCACTCTTTTTTGGATAATACTTTATGAGTGTGTCCCACTATGATTTATTACATCAATATATCATTGGAGTGACAGCTGGCTCTGGTGATGCATGATCTAATACATCATAAGAACAACATCTCATTTGGGTTATACATTATGTAAGATTAATAGATAATCTCCCTCCCCTTTTTCTTAGCTGTAGACAGGACTGTTACTAAGGGCTGCAATGGTGTTGGAATTAAAGTGAGGTAGTATTTCTAGTTTTACCTTCTATTTTCACTCTTGAAAGGAGAACAGAGCAAGGTGTGTCAGAATAATTTTAACTGCAGCTGCAATAAGTAAGGGAAACTTGAATCCTGTCCTTAACTCATTGCATAGTTCTTACTTACAGAAAAAGGAAGGCAGATGTTAGACAAAACGCAGTGCTTCTCAGTATTATTCAAAGTTTCTCAAAATAATCACGTTCCTTCTTGCAAAGTGAGTCTGTTTTCACTGGCAGCCCAGTTAAATCTGCGAGAAGTCAATGAAAAGTGCTGCATGGACTTCAGAGCGCTTCATGTCAGTCACAGAATAGGAGAGCAGAGCAAGGTCTGAAAACCACGCTGCCAGGTCTCTAAGAAGTCATCTCCGGATGATTTTCAGATTTGGAAGATGCTGGACACTAGGTCATATAAGCAGATGCATTAGTTTACTGCTGCTAACTGGCTCAGATTTACAAGTATTTAATAAAACCATGGAAAAAAAACATGGAAGCAAATTGTTTTCTTTAAAACTAGTTGAACGGATGGTACATCTTGACTTTTAGTCTCTCTAATACAGGAAATGAGGAGCTAATGCAGTCAAAAGGGAGAGATTTAAAAAAAATATATTATCTAGAGGAGAAATACATGTACTTTAAAATTTGTTTGGAAGATTCTCAGCTCTCTTAGCTATAGATAGGAATCTGCAGGTACATCATGGTGTAAGACAGAAAACACAGTAACACAGATTATGAAAAGTGGAGAGGCCTACGATAAGTAAATTTGTTAAGTAGAGAAGTTTTTGTTTACCTCAGCAGTGCATTAGTGGGCCTAGATGTAATTCCAGGCCTGTGGACAAAACGCATTGCATGATCCTTTCTGGATGCCTTTGCAAAACTCTAATGTGAATTCCAAGAATAGAATGAGCAGAAATGCAGTTACAATCTGTCCTAATTGTAGGAGGACTTTTTCCTTAGTTGTGGTTAGGTTAAAGAAATCCTTAATCTAAACTTGCCACCAGTTGCTTGCATGTTGGTCTGTCTGCCTACAGTAAGTCATAGCTATCATGTGCTGGTACTGGAAATCCAAAAATGCAGTTTTTAACACCTTTGAAGTAGTCTTTAGTAATGCTTCTAGAGCTTTACTGCCTTGGTTAGAGAAAGGAACAGATTTACGGTAATATAAAACTTCCATCTCACACTGAAAAAAGCATGGTGGGAAGAGAGGTGGTAATATTTTTTGATGGTGAAAAAATCTTACTCAAAAAAGTTATCGAAACTGTTGACTCATTTCAGTGAAACCTCATGTCTTTCCTAAAAATTCAAACCTTTGTTTCAATTTGCTTTTCTTTACTGAAAAATATGGTGGTATTTTAGTTCTGGAACACTTCTACATTTCACTGTCAAACAGCTTTTAATAAATCTCCAAACTGTCTGAAAACTAATCTAACTGTTTTCTATCTAAACATTTTTTAAGGGAAAGCAAAAATTTGTATTTTTATTGATCACAAAATGATTTTTTTTTCCTCTTTGATTATTGTTCAACAAACTGAAAATGGAAAAATGTCAGTTCAGTGCAGCAATTAAAAACCCAAGCTGGAAAATTGCAAATAGAAAATAAGCATGCATTTTCGAACAGCGAGACCTGTTAACCCCTGGAAAAAGTTTAGTGAGAGGCATACCAGGTGCTTCATTAGTTGAGTTACTTCAATCAAGACTGAAGAGCTTTCTGAAACTGCCATTGTAACTCAGCCCAAATTTGGTAACATGATGTAGGGATTAGCAAGGTTGCCTTCTGTTGTTTACTGCAAGTCAGGTTATGTGATTGCTGTAGGTTCATACAGCCTTACAAATCCATAAAAGTGTGTAACTCACAACAGAAATCTAGAATTAGACTGGGGATAGCTAAATCTCTTTTATTCTTATGAAAAACCTGTTCCCTCAAGAAAGAGCAAATAATAGGACTTCCTTTCCTCTGAGATCCAGTGACAGATATCAGACTCATCTGCAAACCATTTAGCTTAGCTTATCTTTATCTGCTGCCTGCAGTGTCACTTGGGGTTAGCTTTCAAAATCAAGTGACTCTTCTCCTGCTTTCCCCTTGCACACAAGCACCAGATGAAAATAAGTAATTTATTTTTCATATATATAGCAAAATTAGTTAAAGAAAAGGGCTATGTATTAAATTCTAAAGCCAAAGATGTCAACCTAGTCCCACTCAGGCAGCCAGAAAGACAGACTTGTGCTTTTAACAAACAAAGTGTGTGTGCATTGCCATGCAGCAGGATGCTGCAATGCACTTAAGGTCACCCAACATAAAAATGTGAAACGACTTTCTTGTCCTTCCCTCTTCCCCTTTCTGCCTTCCCTCTATGTTTCTCATTTTCCTCCCTCCTTTCCCCTTTCCTTCCTTTTCTCCCTCCTGCCCTCCCCTCTTTCCCCCTTCCTCTGTCTCTGAAAGCCTTCTTGGACCTTTTTTCCAAAGGCTCAGGTTGGCCAAACGTGCATACTGACCCCTTCTTTGCCTTATTTCCTGTTTTAATTGAGTGTCGAAGGTTATACATTGCTATTAGAGCAAGACATGAGTGGCAGCAGAGGTCAGGGACTCTGTGGCTTTCTATTAGAGCCATAAAACCAAAATGGAATGATAATTTCACCTGCTCTAACCCCAATTTTTCCAAGATGTGATAGACAATGACCTTAGTGTTTAACTGCTATTGACTATGTAAACTGCAGCCATCCTAATTCTGCTTACTAAACAATAAATGTGCCCCTTATGACCAGGATGGGAAACAAAACAATAAAACATACACACAGAAGATTCAAACAAGCAGACTAGTCCAGATGACATAAAATTACAAAATAATGCCTTACTGGGGAGGTCAGACCTTTTCTTTTCGGTGTGCCCCTTCAGTTATTTCTTCTACAAATTTTCAATTTCTTCTTTTTGGCAGAACATCCTATATCCATCACCAAGTGTAGAGACACAGGCAATAAATCTTAACTGCTGGAGAAGTCCCATCTATGCCACTTGAAAGGTTTGTGGATCCCAGGGGGATTGGATTGTTTTATTTTGTGTGCATGTATTTTGGAGAAAGTGGGGAAAGAGTGTTTTGGGGGTTTTTAAGGAAACTTTTATGAAATGCAGGAGTATTCCTAAAAAACCTTTCTGGTCAAAAAATAAAATTAATAAAATAAAGGGTATATAACACTATTATTTGATATTAGGATGTTAAAATATTAGTATTCATTTATCATGAATGTCTAAGTTGGGGTTTGCAACTGGATCCACATCTCAGTCAAATCAGCTGAGGTATTTCCGTTTACCTGGTCTTTGATCCAGGTGCACAATGAGGAAATTCCAAGATGTAGTTCTTTACTAGTTTATAATTTGAGAATTAGTTTTAACCACATGGGATAGCTGGTGTAAAATAATGAAGTTCAATACCTAATTAATTAGTAATTACTACGAGAGAATTTCAGAAGGTGCTGAGATTCATTCTTTTTTGAACATCTACTTCTGGCTTTGAAAGAGAGCTATGAGAAGAATACTTAGTAGAATAATCCATTTGTTTGAGAAACCTTCTAAGACCATCATCAATCAAATTTTCACTTGTTCTACCCAGAACTATTTACCCATCCTTACAGAACACTTCTGCCCAGACTGTAAATTTTAAATCAGATTATGCAAAACAATACAAATGACAACTGTAAGCTTTGCCATAGCAACAGTGAGGAACTCCAGTGGATCAGAAAGGAGGACAGCCCTTTTTCATTTCCTATTGATGTCAGTATCCATGGAAACTTCTTTTAGTAGTATCTGCATCAGGCTGAGAAAGCAGGTAAGCTCTCTTCTAAAAGGGAGTACATTAAAAGAACGCAATCCTTTGCAAGGTCAGCTCTTGAAAGCCTTGAAGAACCCCTTAGCTGAGAAAGCTGGAGGACTGTAAATCCTCAGTTTATTTGCTAAGAAGCTCAGCTACAGAGAATCACATTAGCACTCTCTAACATGGACAGAGGAAAGTGAAGCCTTTGTTCCCTGCCTAAGATGTTGCACCCCTGAGAACTCCCTTCCTTCACCAGGAGAATGTACAGAAGAGGTCATTACGTGAACTGAGAGATTAATTATGAGTAGAATTCAATGGGGAGAGACTGACACAAGCACATGCACTGTATGTTTAAAAAAAGAAAAAAGACTGAATTGCAGGAACACCATATGGCAAGTGCCCATAAACTAAGTATATGTACACAGGAATATTATTCACATGGTAACATTTTAAAATATCTGTAAACTCAGCGTTTTATGGGTAAGTGGTTAGGAAGAAATGGTGCTACCACCCTCTCCCATCTGGGCAACTTGAGTGAGAAACGGAAGTTATCATATTTTTAAATCATCATGGTGGCAAGCTATCCTTGTCTCCCACTTTTGATTTCCACAATTAAATTGGCTTAGACATGATTTGGAGTAACAAAAGGTTACAACGTTATCACTTTGTGCTTTATTTGCAAGTGAGAACTGTCACACACTAAGGTTCAGTTAGGAAGCAGTTTCTAATGATTTTTAAGACCAAAGTATTCTCTAAAGCTAAAAAAAAAAAAAAACCACAGCAAAAATGCACTAGAAAAAAAATCAAGACTATGTTAAACTGGAATACAGTCTTTCTGTTAAATTCACTAGTTTGGGGACTACATCCCATAGGGTAAATTTTTATTACAGTACAATGAGAAAAGTAATCTTCCATAGCAGATGCTACATTGTAGTTAATTGCATAGTGCTGCCGTGAATGTGACATCGTGACAAACCTTTGCCTTTCCTTCAAACACGCTTGCATGTCACTGATTGATCTCCTAATCTCTCCTTCCTCACTGAAATAAAAAAAAAATCTGAGTTCTCCTAATGAGTCAGTAGTTTGTGGCTAAGGACACAATATATGGATTGTATAGTCCACATGACACACAATCTGCCAAGAAAACAACTTGAGGTCTAATTGATGAAGGAATCACATTATTGGAAATGCTGTATGGTTTAATTTATAAAGAATTGTATACATTTGATTACAAGACTTCTTCACGGTATGTTGTAAGGAAACCTGACAAGCGCAAATTGGATCCTCCTTGTAAAACTGTGAAAACCGTAAGCCATAGTAAAATTTAACCCCCACCCCCCAAAAAAAAAAAGAGTATTGCAGTGAAACATTTAAATATGCTTTCTGTCAGAATGAATGTAACTGAAATATTTAGAATCACCAGCTCACCTAGAACAACTCAGGGCAGCAGGGACCTCTGGAGGTCACCTAGTCCAAGCCCCTGCTCAAAGCAGGGTTTATTCAGGGACTTCTCTGAGTCTCAAACACTTCCAGTATGGGACATCCCACAATGTGTCTGGGCAGCTTGCTCTAGTATTTAACAACTCTCATCATACTTTTTGTTTTCCTTATTAGGCTTTCTCATGTTCCGACTTTTGCCTATTGCTTCTTCCTATCACCATACATCTGCAACTAGACTCTGGCTTTATCTTTTCCAACCAGACAGCAGGGAGGTCTCCCCTTACACTCCTCTTACCCAGGAGGAACCAGCCCAGCACCTTTCAGCTCCCCTTGCACATCCTAGGCTCCAACCCTGACCATCGCAGGGACCCTCCTCTGGACTTAGTCCTGTACGTCAGGGTCTGTCCTGTGCCAGGAGCCCAGACCTGGACCCTGGACTCCTGGTGTAGTCTCATTGGTGCCAAGCAGCGAGGCAGCATCAGTGCCTGGCCCCGCTGCTGCACCCATGCTGGTGCAGACCCGGGTGTGGGTCTGCACCAGCTTTGCTGCTCAGGAACACTGCTGCCTCCTGGCAACCTGCTGCCCCCAGGGCCTCAGGGCATTTCTGCAGAGCTACTGTTTGCATCAGCCATAGTAGCTCTCTGAGCCCAGCACTCCGGGCAATTTTCCACCCACTTTACTATCCACTTGTCCATCCCCGTATCTTACCAATCTGGTGAGAAGAGAACTACAAGAGGTTGTGTTAAATGTTTTTCTCAAATCAATGTACACAGCACCCACTACCCTCTCCCTGTCCACAGTGCTGGTTACCTCATCACAGAAAGCAATCAGATTGGTTGGGTGGGATTTACCCTTAGTAAAACCATGCTGACTCTTCCCAGTTACCTCCTTGTCCTTCCTGTGTTTAGAAACATCTTCTAACAGGATTTGCTCCTTCCCCTTTCGGGGGGTGTGATGAGGCCAAATGGCCTGTGGGTTGCCTGAATCCATCCTCTCCTGATCTTTCTTTAAGGCAGGTGCTCTGTTTGCCTTTTTCCTCTTTGGTCCCATAGGCTTCTGTCTGTTTAACTGGCTTAAGTGCTCCCTATCTCAGTCCTCCCTCCTGTGGGCACTACTGCCCTCCTATTAGCTCCAGCAGAGACCTAGAAAAACCTGAAAAGGCCAAAATCAGCAATTCTGAAGTACATAATTGTAATTCTGTTTTGCTGAATTCTCTTAGGACTTTAAACTTCACAGTCTCATGGTCACCGCAGCCAAAGTTGCCCTTGGTCTTAACGTCTTCCACCACTTCTTTCTTGTTTATGGGTAGCTGGTCCAGCAAAGTGTCGCCTCTAGTCTGTTGATTGATCACTTGCATCAAGAAATTGCCTGCAGTTGCCAGAATACTGGATTGCTTGTGTCTGGCTGTATTGCCCTTCTGTAAGATATGTTAGCATCTGTATCTGCTTTTATAGATAGACAGAAATTTCAGATTGGTTGAGTTCACTGCTGATAAATAAAAGAAAAAAGCATCTCCACTGTGCCTTAAAACATGTGTGAGAAATTGATTTTTCAAAAAACTATAGGAGGATGGAGAAAAAAAAAACACCCTTATTCTGCTTTTTCTCTTCTCCCCTTGCCTAGAAACTGCCTAGTTTGACAGAAGAGGTGTGGGTTAGACCCACGGCCAGTACGAGCCAATACCGGCTCTAAGAAAGAGTGCAAGTCCTTGAGGCTCACACTCTCAGACCAGCTAGATTGAAGCTTGTTGGTAGGGGTCTTGCTTCTGAAGAGAATCTGGCTTTGGGAAATAATCTGGACTTTTAGAAAGAAGCACAACTTTATTTTTGTACTTTCATACATAAGGGGTGAATAATCAATCTTTTGATGTTCAATTTTATCAGCTTTTCTTTTTGAAGCTGGGAATCAGTCAGCCTGGAAAGTGTGAATCAACTGACATACATATTCCAAACACAGATATTCTGGAAAGTTTTGTGGGAAACAAGCATGTGTATGTGAACAGTGCACTTATTTATCTGTAAGAGAAGAATAATGAAATGCTATTCACATTTCATAGATAGCATGGGCAGGTAGATGATATTTCATATTCTCTGTTCTAGCCAGGCAGCTTTTGGAAAATGACTGAAGTAATACATGAAAGTTTAAATCGTGTGTGTGTGTCTGTGTGTGTGTGCATACCTGTGCTTGGTTCTACTCAAGGCCAGAATAAAAGATCTAAATGTTACTACTGACCTTTAAAAATCTTTGTCTGAACCTGCCTTTCTGACCAAGTTCAAGTAAAGAAAGAGACGTGTCTCCGTGGGCGAGGAGAACTGCCAGTGTTTATACCCATAGGATGTGGATTTTACTTTTTTTTTTAACTCACTGTGCAAGGTCACTTACAAATCTTTTGACTTTTTAAATTAAAGTATAAGGGCAAAATGACATCAGTCACTTTAAGAAGTCATTCACTAAATTGCAATGCAAACCTGCCTGCCTTTCAGAGTTCTTTGGACCACACTTTTATTTCTCCACTGCAAAGGCAGTAGACTGAGCATTACAAGAAATAAAAGTTCCTGTGAGACAGTTTTACTGAAAGTAGAGCCATTGCAGTATTGCAACAGATCTGTGTGAAATATTCCCTGAAAACTGCTTTTTTTTTTTCTTCACAATGATCACACTTTTCTGTGATTGTTTTGCTAAAGGCTAATTTAATTATCATTACACCATGCATTGGTATTGTGCTGAATATCATGCTAGTGGTCAAACCTTGTGGTTGTTCTTCACAGCAAAGTAACACTGGAGGAGTTATGCAGGTAGAAGTTTGTCCAGGAGAAAACAAAAATGTTAACAACAGCCAACTGAAAAAGTTAAGAAACTAGATTAAAAACTGTATTCCTCTCTGTCATTGTCCTCTAGAGTACCTCAGTTCAAGGAGCCTTTGTGGAAAAGGTAACATGTTCCTCTTCTATGTAAAGAAATAATATTTTCATATATAAAACTTCTAGCCTCAGATGTCCACCTAAAAGTTAGAGACTTGTGGGAGATCTGGGCAATAAGACCAAAAGGACTAGGCAGGGGAGGGATTTGGGGATCCCTAGAGAAGACAAAGAAGACATCTGCTTCTGCATTTAAATTGTCCACAGGTCATCTGCATAGACAGCAAAAACTACTGCTGCTAAATGAAAGTAATGTTTTGTTTTGTTTTGTTTTGTTTTGTTTTGTGTATGAAAATGTTGTCTTTATCCCCAAGAAAACAGTGTGGAAAATGAACTCATGTTTTAATGAACCTTGTATGAATACGTGTTTTGCTTATATCCCAAAAATCTCTGTCTCATAATGCTTAAAAAGTGGGTTTTGTTTCCTTTTCCATCTTATAAAAATTTCTTTAGTGAAAGAACATATTGTTCTAACAACAAAAATTGTCCTTAACTTAATATAAGACATTTCCCTATGAAGCGTGTGTTTGAGAACAAGGACCATATACGTGTTCATGATTGCTAACCCAGTGCCGTTATATGGACCTGTGAGCTGCAAGACCATCTGATAAGTGAAATTATCACATATAAGAGACCACACTGTTTTATAAGAGTCATGGCAATTTTCTGTTTGTCACTATCAAAGCAGATAATCATGACAGTAAATAGTCAGAACTGTAGATCAAAGATGTTGAGGTGGCCCAGTATTACTCCTACCCCCATGCTATTCGAAGACATCTGTCCTGTCAGACGATGGGCAGTGCTAAAGTACCAGTGCAGCCCATTGATATGCAACATTAAGGGCAGGTATAACGCTGTGTCGTAATATATATCACAGTGGCTAATTTCAAAGAAGACAGTGTTTAGAAGCACCTAGTATTGACTGATCAGGATCACTGGCTGGCACTCTCAGCAATTGCTAAACTGTTTTGTGGCTTCCCAAGGTAGATGTTGTCCGTTCATATATAATGTTTTATTCAATATGAGAAGATGTGATACTTTCACTTTGTAAAACTCCTTGAGGGAATGTTCACTGCACAAATCAAACTTTATTGTTAGTATTGTGCTGAAAAGGAGATGGTGGAGAAATGAGTATTATTTCATTCCTATCCTTGTCTCTTGTTGAGAGGTGTCCCATCCTTTATGGGAAATCTGTCATGGCTTAAGTTAACATTTTGGTTTCCTGTATACAAAAAGCACCAACAAGTGCTGCTAGGTTACATCTAAACTGTTTAAGTTCTGATCTACTTCCTACTCAAATATCTTCCCTAACCTAGTAATTTGCACTGACTTCTTCAGATTTTTGTTCCAGTTGTTTTTCTGTTTGCTCATAAGCCCTGCTGACTTAATCCTCTGATCCATTTCCCCATGGAGAGCAACTTTTCCCCCAACTTCTGTCTACCCAAGAGATTCTCTACAGTGTTCCATGTTAGTTGGGTTTTAGTTGGGCCAGGGCCTGCCACTAGCCCTTATCTGTGGCTTAAGCTCGCAGGTAATCCTGCAGTACAAGAGATACCCTGAGATGAGAGACCTCTGTGCAGAGCACTCTGCCTCCTGGCCCTTCTCCTGCTTAGAGCAGGAATGGCTATGAATGTATCCATGTTACGTACTGTAGTCTGGCTGAGCAAAAAGTTGGGCAAGATTACTTAAACAGGGCTTGGCTGTCTGTATGTGTCAGTGTAGTTTTTGTTATAAAGGTACCAGAAACAAGCAATGGTGTATCAGCAAATGTTGTATTAATTCTACTAGTTCTCTGCCTAGCTTCTTTGTGAGCGTAATCAAGTGAGCAGGTACAGTGCAAAGTGAAGGGGGATAAAGACAGAAGGGGAAGGTGGACAGCTGTAGAGTAAGGCTGACCTGAACTAGTCCTTAGCTAAATTTTCCTGAGCTGAAAAACCGCTCAGGATCTGGTTAGCTCTAAATACAGACAGAAATCTGAATCAGCACACCGTTTAAATTTGTTCATCTATCTCTAATAATAACTCCAGACTCTTTCAGTCCCACTACTCCTTTCTTCCTATCAGAGATTACTTTGTTGTTTATAGTTGTTTAGAAGGTCATGTTCTACAATCATATATCCAACTGAACTGACTAAATATACAGATTTCTAGCACTGTGGCACACTTCATGGCATCCCACATCTTGCAGGGACAGGCCACCACCACACCATGAAACCTTTTAAATCGTATCAAATTTAATCCTGTGGTTAATGTTATCATAGAATCATAGAATACCAGGTTGGAAGGGACCTCAAGGATGATCTGATCCAACCTTAACTCTTGCTAATAAAAATAGGATCTGATTTTATAATGTTCTTTTAGCACCACATTAACCTCACATTGGATTAACAAGAAATATCACTGCAAACAATAATTAGCACAGCTGAATATTGTACATTGTGATAGGAGGGAGTAGCATAAAAATGAGTCAGTTGAGCAGAAATATGTTTAAGGGCTAACCTTGTATGAAAACAGATACTCCATTAAAGATTATCTCTAAAGAAAGCTTTGTTGTTGGGGTTTTTTTTTAAATTAATAGTATTTTTGCTGTTTTATTTTATGCCTAAGAATACTTTAGTTTCTAACAATAAAGAATTCATATTAACTCAACCTTTTGGGGCACTCAAAGTTTGCATTAATAAGTTTATATACTACTTAGATTATAGATATTTCAGCTTATTAGATATGAACCTTCTATGTTCATTTTTCCTGTGCTCTAGACAAAGTTTAACATTTATGGCTTATTTTGTGGTTTCCAAGAGATCTATCTGTTCCTTGCAACTTTGGGTATTGTTACAGAAAGTAGCACTCTTGATATGTACCTAGTCTTTAAAAGAATAATAATTGAAGAAGACAGAAAATTTAAAAAGCATAATTTGTTGTAATGCTTTGTAGGAGCATTTTCTTACTCTTTTGTTACAGGCTTTCTATGGGAAAACTTATATGGGAAAACATTATTAGCAAAAACGAAGTGTGACAGCAAAGAAACAGTTGTATAGATTGTTTCTTATAGAGCTGAGTTCAGCAGCAGCAGAAGGCACGTGCATTGACTTGTCCAAAGACCATGGACGTTTGTAAGACTCAAAATCACAGTTTCCTTTACAGAGCTCTGCTAAACCCATTTAAGGAAGGTGCAGGAAGGTGCGGAAAGGGAAGGGAAGGTGCGGGAAGGTGCGGGAAGGGAAGGTGCGGGAAGGTGCGGGAAGGGAAGGTGCGGGAAGGGAAGGTGCGGGAAGGTGCGGGAAGGGAAGGGAAGGTGTGGGAAGGGAAGGGAAGGGAAGGGAAGGGAAGGGAAGGGAAGGGAAGGGAAGGGAAGGGAAGGGAAGGGAAGGGAAGGGAAGGGAAGGGAAGGGAAGGGAAGGGAAGGGAAGGGAAGGGAAGGGAAGGGAAGGGAAGGGAAGGGAAGGGAAGGTGTGGGAAGGTGTGGGAAGGGAAGGTGTGGGAAGGGAAGGTGTGGGAAGGTGTGGGAAGGTGTGGGAAGGTGTGAGAAGGGCAGGGCAGGGCAGGGCAGGGCAGGGAAGGGCAGGGAAGGGAAGGGCAGGGAAGGGAAGGGCAGGGAAGGGCAGGGAAGGGAAGGGAAGGGAAGGGAAGGGAAGGGAAGGGAAGGGAAGGGAAGGGAAGGGAAGGGAAGGGAAGGGAAGGGAAGGGAAGGGAAGGGAAGGGAAGGGAAGGGAAGGGAAGGGAAGGTGTGGGAAGGGAAGGTGTGGGAAGGGAAGGTGTGGGAAGGGAAGGTGTGGGAAGGGAAGGGAAGGGAAGGTGTGGGAAGGTGTGGGAAGGTGTGGGAAGGGAAGGTGTGGGAAGGGAAGGTGTGGGAAGGGAAGGGAAGGGAAGGGAAGGGAAGGGAAGGGAAGGGAAGGGAAGGGAAGGGAAGGAAAGGGAAGGGAAGGGAAGGGAAGGGAAGGGAAGGGAAGGGAAGGGAAGGGAAGGGAAGGGAAGGGAAGGGAAGGGAAGGGAAGGTGTGGGAAGGGAAGGGAAGGTGTGGGAAGGGAAGGGAAGGTGTGGGAAGGTGTGGGAAGGTGTGGGAAGGTGTGGGAAGGTGTGGGAAGGTGTGGGAAGGTGTGGGAAGGGAAGGGAAGGGAAGGGAAGGGAAGGGAAGGTGTGGGAAGGGAAGGGAAGGGAAGGGAAGGGAAGGGAAGGGAAGGGAAGGGAAGGGAAGGGAAGGGAAGGGAAGGGAAGGGAAGGGAAGGGAAGGGAAGGGAAGGGAAGGGAAGGGAAGGGAAGGGAAGGGAAGGGAAGGGAAGGGAAGGGAAGGGAAGGGAAGGGAAGGGAAGGGAAGGGAAGGGAAGGTGTGGGAAGGTGTGGGAAGGGAAGGGAAGGGAAGGGAAGGGAAGGGAAGGGAAGGGAAGGGAAGGGAAGGGAAGGGAAGGGAAGGGAAGGGAAGGGAAGGGAAGGGAAGGGAAGGGAAGGGAAGGGAAGGGAAGGTGTGGGAAGGGAAGGGAAGGGAAGGTGAAAAAAAAAAGATATAATTTTGCTTGACTTACAAGGGAAGGAGGAAAACTACCCCAGCAAACAGTAGTATAGTGTAATTGCAGTAGACTGAATGCATACTACTTTTATAAGGCTGTATTACTTTTTTAAAGGATAAGCGTTTTTGTTGTGAATAGATTCAAATAAGATTCAATTGTCCCCTAAGATCCCATAATTTTCAGTACTTCCTGGCAGACTGTATTGGTGCCTTTCATGTGCAGTAGTTTTGAAATGCTGAGATGTTGTTATGGGATCCTAGCATAAATAACAAAAATAACTTTTCCATTGAAAAGAGTTAAGAAACCCAAAGGGATTGATAAAGTAAGCCCATTCACTTTAGATCTATCTTTTATTAAACAGATGAAACGAATATGTAATAGGTAATAAAATAGTAGTTCTGATACTTTTAAATAGGACTCAAAACACTTTGCCATCAAATTTGTATGTTTAATGAAACTAGTCCATGTACTGAACAATTGTGCTGATTTCTATCAATTTATTTCTAATTTGTAGGTGTTTTTCAGTTACATCTTGGGCCTCTTTTTATGTTGTCAAACATTAAAAAATATTGTTAAAATAAAATGAGCAGTATTTTTTTTCTGTTCTGTTCAAACCACAGATGCTAGATTTGATTTTATTTCTTACATTGAGATGGAAATTTTATTTTAATATGCAGAACTGCAGTCTAGGGAGTCATAAAATGCAGAGTGTTTTCATTAGATGATGGCTTTGCACCTCTAGTTAACAGGAAAGCTGATTCATCAAACAGTAGTGATCAAGATACTAAGGCCTAAAAGGAAAATTGACCACAAAGAGGAAAAAAAGAATGTACCTGTTTTGCAGTATGTAACTGTTTGCTTTTGGATTAAACTCCAATTCTGGCAATAAAACTTTTCTTTAAACATACAGCCATTTGTTACAGATCAAGGCAATAGCAAGGTTGAAGCATGTATTATTCTTCCATTTACAGACTGTTAGTTACAGCATTTTAAGGGTTGGTTTCTACGTTGTGACTCAGTCTGGTGTTTCTCTTAATGCTTGCATAATTTATGGAGTAGGTTTGTTTGAATAGTATATTGCTGCTAAAAATGTAGTAAGTGGATTAAAATAAAAAAGATGAAGCAAAGCTTGCAGAAAACTGCAGGTGCAAAATTAGTCCTGCATACAGTGAGCAGTATTTTAAGGAAGTATTTTAAATGTGAATTTAGTAATTTTCTTATTTTGATTTCACAACTTACATGAGCTAGCTTACTGGTTTGGTGAAATGTTGCATTCCTGTACCAGGAGGCACTAACTGGGTTCTTCAGTCTTAGCCATGTTTTGATTGGCATTTCATGGAGCACAGTGATTCCAAATAATTAACGGGAAGTCTCTTGGTTTTAGAGTATGAGCTACCACCTTTGTCATGACACGCACGGTGCTGCTGCTGCATGGTTTGAAACTGGGGGCGCATTTCTGCTTCCCATCAGAACACCTTAGTATAGCCAAAATAGGGAGAGATCTAAAAGCATATATGAGAGAATGCATCTCACTTGCTGAATAACAAGCAACAAAAAAAAAAAACCCAAGAAATACAAAAGAATAAAAATCTCCCATGCAGAATGATGCTTTTGCATTATTTATCTTTACATTTAATCTCTGTTAGCTCCTAAATGTTCCTTTTAAAGTGCTGGATGCTTCTTACTCTGTGGTCTTGGTTCTTCCTAGAACAGAGCTCCAGTTTTCAAATGCAAACCTTTAAAGAGCTACTCAAAACTACCTTTATGTTTAACAATCTCCTGTGTATTTCCAGGAGCTGTTTTTGCTGCTGCAAAGGGGTACAATGGAGCTTCAAGACAGAGCTGATGCTCACCTGTGATTAATCTTATTCAGAAACAGATAACAGCCTGTTTTAACCAGCTGGTTACTGTGTCCAAAATAGGCAGTGCTGCAATATCCAAGAATAATGTCTATGGTAAACTGATGTCCGTCCGTGAGGAATCTGTTTTCAGATGCGCAGTCCACAGTGCAACCAAGTGCTCTGTCATCCTCTGGGGATTTTTGTTATGTTTGTGGGAGCCAGGATCCTTAATTCACGCACCTGAGATGGATGCATAAAAGTACACAGCATATAAGACCCCACCTTCATAATGTCCTGTTCAAAGTCACCCTTTCCTTATTTTTTTTTTGTTTACGTATTCAGATATACTGAAAAATAATTCCTAAACTTTCCATTTATTTAATCATTTTGCTCAGTAAATCGTATGAGTACAGACTGCATCATGAAATGAGGCTACACATGTCCAGACTTGCAGTTTCCCTGCAGCAATTTATCAGCAATGATATTTTAATTGATCCCTACAGTATAAGCCAATTTAGGAAAATATCATCTAGGCAAGAGCATTTGGAAATCCTTTGAAGTAAAGAAATCTGTGTTTATATTCTCCCCTCCTGCATGCATTTGTTTATAAATGAAAAGAGATGCTATCATCTCTGCCACTCCCTCCCCACATGGCGATGCATTCCTTCGATTTTTTCCAGTTTCAAAATTATAAGATAAATTTTAATTCTAACCAAGTATATTATAATTTTTTTTTAAAAAAAAAAAAGGAAGAAAAGCAAATCTATCTCTGAGCTGGAGCCCTGAGTCCTTCAAAAAACTACGTAGTTATTGGCCTGAGAACAGTTCTATACTCTTGAATCAGAAGAAATGTGAAGGAAAAAATCAAAATACAAAGAACAAAATAATTTAAATTCATCTAGTAATCTCTGGAGCTGATATAGTGGTGCCCATTGATTTCTATGTCAAGTTCCATAGATGTATTTTAGAATCTTTAATGATTTCTTTTTCTTAAATAAAGCAGAAGGTAAGGGAGGTGGAGAGAAAAAACAGCTGACTAGCCCAGTATTTGTTAGAACTTTCTTTTTCATTTAAATAAGTTTTCCAGACTACGATATAAAAACACACAGTCTCCTCCTTGTTATGTATTCCTTTTGACCTGAGTGGTTTGATAAAACTTTTTGAGTAGAAATAGACAATGGAATGAAGTTGTATCTTTGATGCAACTCTATTAATAATATCTACACAATTTCCATGAAAAACATGAAAAACATTCTGCTTGTCCAGAATTTGAACCGTCTTTGCTGCCAGCACATATCAAAAAAGCTATCCGGTGAATTCATTCCCCATTGCTCTGTCCCTTGACTGTCCCTTTCTGCATGCATATTCCTGTTGCCTTTTACTTGCTCACAGGCCAGGTCCACCCTGGATAACAAATTTCATCCTTGTGTATTTCTGTTGTAGTGCTGAGTTAGAAATGGGAGACAAAGACTGACTTAGATCTCTGCAGGTTTCATGCTGATGCTTTTTCTTTGTTTGTTTTGGACTTTTGTCAAAAATAATACAGTTACACTTGGAGGTGTTATAGGGTAGAAAAAAAACACAGCCTTTCTTATATCCTTACATTTCAGTTTGTTTACTCTTCCACATGCCATTTTGCCATCTTTAGACCTTCCCAATGAGACTGTTCCCTTCCTTCCAGTAGCTCCTTTGCTCAGATTCCTGCTTCCATTTCCTTACCTTATTGCATGTAGGATCTCCGAAGAGTTATTTTCAAGAAACAATCTTTAAAGGATTTTTAATGGAGGAATAGCAATGTATAATGTAATATAAAATAAAAGTGCTTTGCTTGTAAGATTTTAGAGATTCAGAAACAGAGCTTAGAAAAACTTGATCACTTGATATGACTAAAAGAAATAATCACTAACAATAATGCAGAGTTTACTACCAAAGTTATTATTGCTTATGCTTTTTACTTGTTAAATTGAGATATTTGAGTTGCTACAAACAAAAATATTTGTCTCAGCAATTAGTCTGCAAGTATTATAAAATTAACATTTCCTACTAAGATTCTTTTTTTTTTAAAGTTTCAAAATAAAATTTATGAGCACAAAACGTAGAAAAACAGACACTTGGTTTCTTAAAGCTTTTCTGTTGCTCAGCACTAACCTTTAAGAATTTCTCTTAGTGTCACTGTACATTTCAGCCATATGAATGAATGAAGACAGTTGCTCTGCTTTAGTCAGTAGAGTGCTTAGCTCTGAGGGCCTCTCAGCTCTTGGTGGGTCACATCTTCTTTTCAACACATGAATACCAGTACTGGCTTATTGTTGGAAGGTGCTCTGAAGGGTAACCAACTGAACATGCACAGAAATTACTGAGCATACAGATTCAAGGAAGATTTCCTATTCTGAGCAAAAGTGTTTTGGCAGTTTTTGTATCAGAGCTGTGGTGAGCAGACAGCTTCACCCAGTAAATAATGAAAATGTTGTAAACACAAAAAAAAATCCCATATTTTCTTGCAGTAAGCCTTGTGTAGGAAAGGGAGAGATCTTTAAGGAGTCAGTGAGGATATATAAGCAGAAATCAGAGAAGCCTTTCTGCTGCTGTTCCTCCTGTGTGCTGCTCAGAGATGTCTGGTGACAACGTCATCCCTCACAGAGGACTTCTAGGCTTTGATATCACTGGAGCATAAAACAAAGCCCTGGCCTGGTGAAGAGTGATTTTTCACTACTCATACCATTTTGAAACTCCCCAGAATTACTTGAGGTTTTTGTATGTCTAAGAAGGAACAAGGGAAATAGGGGAGCTGTAACTCCTGTAGGTCCCAAGTGCATCCAGTGTCAGCTACCAGACTGACCACACTGACACAAGGGTTGGTGAGCAGAAGAGCTGGTGTGACCAAGGGGTGGCTGAGCCCAAACTTGACAGTTCAGCTTCAGCTGCAATCTCACCCACTGCACGAAGACAGGAGTTACAAAAAGCTATTGCCATCTCCTGCTTCAGGTCCACTTCTGGATTTGGCAATTCCTTAGCTCTCCCAGACAGAGAAATATGTAACCTGAGGTTGCTGGGGCATGTGGGCATGGTGATGGGCAGTTTGTACTTTTGGGTGGTGTTGGCTGTGACCTGAGGTGATGCTGGCTTCATGGGCAGAGGAGCTCTATCATGTGAGCTGACATGATCCAATTTTGGATTAAAGGAAGGCCCCTTTGCATTCTAGCTGACCTCAGACAAGTCTGGGAGGCTAGGGGTGATTAGACCGACCTCTCACTGTAAGTTCTATCACCTCAAGTGAGACTGAGACACAAAGGAGATCAAGTGCTGTATACCAGAAACAGCTTTTATTGTCAAAAGTAGAAAATAGTAGTGACAGGATAGGATAGAATAACAGGACAGAAATCAAGCAAGCAATTGGGATAGAGTTGCAAGAATAGTCACTACCATGGACCTGTGGTGCCCCTGGAGGTCCAAATCTCTCGGTGGGTGATTGCGTTGGTGTTTGTCCCAACAGTCCTTTTATCCCTGCTCAAGGGCTGTGGTTTTTGACTACTTGCACTTCTCCACCTTTCCGTACGTTCACACATACTTCACAACTCTGGCCCCGCTCTTCACACAATTGTTACATGCAGTTGTCCTTATCTTATCCAGAAACTTATCCAGAGTTTCTCACTTGGCCAAGTAATCCTTTGAGACAAATGCTCTACAGTCATATGCAAGCAAGCTTTGAGACAGAAGTCCCACAATTCAGCCTCTCACACTGACGTAACTGAATGAGTTTTTTAAATATCATGCCCAAACCAGTGATTAAAAAATGTATTTACTGTTGGTTTTTTTTTTTTAATTGTTGACATGCTTTTTTGGTTGTGGGGTGGTTTTTCTCCTCATGATTTGTATTTGTGTTAAAAAGTACTTGTTTACACAATGCTATCACCCTTGGTGTCAGATGAAATGGAAAAGAAAAGAAAAAATCTTTGCCTTCCATTAGAAACCTAGTAGGGCATAATTAATTCATTCGAATGACTAGGAGATCAATTGCAGAATACTGACTTTTACCAGTCAAGAAGCAAAGGGACAAACACAATTTAAAAAAAAAAAAGGAAGAATAACGTATCATTAAAAGTACTTTGTGGCTTAGTTGACAAATGTAATTTGATTTAAATTGTTTGTGGTAGTACTGCATTTAGTGTTAAGACTCGTGAATGCTCTGTAGTACTATTTGTAAAAATAAAGCAGTACATTACATTTGAAAACAATTGTACTAAATTTTATACTTTATGTACATATAGTGATATATGTGCTACTAATGCATATAACATTACCTGTAGAATAGTAAGGAATGCTGCATAGAGTTCAATTTTCTGGTTTTTATATTTTGTAATTTTCACATAACATTTCTACTATACTCTAACATTGTTTTTCTTTCCTTTGTTTTGCCTACCTCAAAACTTGCGGTAAATCAGTAAAAGCCTTCTAAGGGCTCTTTATGAGTGGGGTTAAGTCACTTTGGAGCACATTTTCCATCTGATTTTGCTGTTCCTAAGTCTCTCAAAAGCCTTCAATCTCTTACCTTTTCCACTTGATGCAGTGGCAACAGAAACTAATAAATTTGAATTAAAAATCTATCAAGTATAATGAATAATATACAGAACTATATGTGCACAAACAGCAAATTTGCACATATATCAGATAACTGAATCTAGAGATGCCAAGGACTTGAAAAAAAAGAAGGTATTTAGGTGTAAGTAACTTAATATAACTTTGAAAAGCAGGACTGCAATGGCTGGTGAGAAACCATGTGCCAGTGCTAATAGACTAGGGAAATAGCTTCATTCTACGAAGCATATTTGTTATGGAGGTTAATGCTCATTAGAGCACTGCTACACACTGTGAAAACTTGTAGTTTTTATTCTTTTTTAGTCTGCCTGTTCCACTTACCTTGAGCCACAGATGTTTTTGTTTTCTTGGGTATAATTTGGAGACTTTTACATTTTGTTCAGAATTTTTTTTTTAAAATCATAGAAAACATATTAATAACAGCAATTTTTTTTCTTCTTCTTTTGTATCAGAAATTTAAACTCTGCAGATTTTTTTTTGACTTGAGAAGTTGAAATACAAACTTAATTCTAAAGCTTCTAGTTCCACTTCTTTATGAAACAGGGAGTAGAGCCTGGAGCAGTGTAGATTTAAGCAACTAGCCATCAAAATACAGGCATGAGGCACTGCAGTGGTTTATGATCTGGCAGATGGGGGCTGGAGGGCCCTATTCATGTGCCTATAGGTCCCTAAAATGTAATTACCAAAAGGATACTGTTTACTTTTTTTTTTTTTTTCTGCAGGGTTTTATTGTAAGCCGTAGTTCTTTCAGGTAAATAAATAACAAGGGAGTTCTTAAAAATTAGTTAACTCCAAATCTCTTATACTAATCTAGGTAAGACTGACCAATAAGCAATTATGTTCTACATACGTATCTACAGAAATGATGCTGTAGGTGCTGCCTTTCAATGAAGTACCTTGGCAGATATTTTCATATCTAAAAGTGCTGCTAATTGAGATCTGTAGGACAAAATCTGCATGACTTGGAAAACAATAGGAAACACAGGGAGCACAGTGATTCCAAATATTTACTAGATAAAAATACATTTTTGTTCAGCTACTGTTTAGATGTCTAGGGAAATCAAATATATTTTCAAAATCACGAAAAACAATAGTGCAAAACCAGAAATTTAGCACTTGAAAATCTATGTTCTAATGCAAATGTACTACAGAAGATTTTTTTTTTTCCCTGAAGAAACAGAAAAGATGCTCAAGAGTGTTTTGATTAAAAAATCCTTATTATGGAAAAAGCAAAGCACAAGAATCTGGGGACAAAGAATACTGTATGCTGTGATGGATTTATTAAAGAGGAAATCCAAACTAATCTTACTAATTTGTCCCCTTGATCTATATTATCAAAATTTCACAGCCATACTCTGCACCATACAGAGCACGGAAATAACTCCCAATGTGCTTTCTGTAGTTGTCTCAGAAAAGAGGCACAGCCACCTTTATTGCTACTCAACACATGTAAGACTTGGAAAGAGTAAAGAAAGCATCTAAATCAAACACTTAGCTGGAGAAGAGGCAAAGAAAGCAAAGAAAAAGAATCCAATTATTTTATGTTTGTTTTGCTAAATGGTTTTTCTGTCAACGATTGTGGAGAAGAAACCCTTCCTTCCTCCCCCTGCCTTTTCAACTTGTTTGTCTCTGTTCTGTAAGGCTGGGAGCAGACAGTACCATATGACTAGCTATACATTGCTGCTGAGACTTCTGCCAACACTAATTAACCTCCTCCTAACAATACCAACAAAGTATAGCCTAGGCTTTGTCTGCATGCTATTTAAAACAACAACAATTAAAAAAAAAAACCAAACCTTTTCCAGTCATCTTGCTCACAGTAACTGTTCAGTTTGTTTCCCTTGACAGTGATCCTTCAGCTGAGGAAAATGTCCCCTTGCTTTGCCCCCACAAATGCTTGCGAGTTGTAAACTCGCAATCCCAGCTGCAGATGTAGTTCAAAGAGCAGAAGTGCTCTTTCTGTGGCTTTCTGTGGCTGATGAACTTTGCCGGAAATCTTTTGAATCCTGCAAGGTGCTGAGAGCTTAAAACACCCCACCAAAGACCCAAAGGGCACGGAGGATGCTCAGTTCCTCTCAGTGAGCACTCTGGTTACGTCAGCATCTCCTCTTTGGACCATCAGTGTACACTGGTGTAGGAAAAGCACGCTAAGATTCCAGGAGGCATAGGCAAAATCCTCTACATGCAAAGATTTTACTCTTCAGGTTTGTCGCAGTGCAAAATTTAGGAGTTAACATATGGAAGCAGCAGTCACCCAGGGATACGGCTGGGATCAAGATTTGGACAATTTGGTTCAGAGCATCTTGCCCAAAGGGAGCTGCAATGAATTTCGGGTGAGGCACATGAGCACCCCGGGGCAGGCAGCACTGGAGGTCCGGAGGCAGCACTGGCAGCAGGAGCAGTGCCGCTGGAAACCAAGCTTTGCCAACACCAGCTGTATCACCAGCACTGCTGGAAACTGCATGGGAAAGAGCTCTTCACTAAATCTGGCCAACACAGAGCTTTTCTTCTGCACTGAGCTCCTCTTTTACTAACCCACAGTTCAGCCTCTGACACGGTTGACTTATTTTTTTTGTGTATCACTGAAAACGACCAAATGAGGGAGATGAGGTCCTCTGAAAGTGGTTCAGTATTAAACAGCAAGGCACTCCTTACCTTTAAAAATGGCTGCTCATTAATGTGCAGGTGTCTTAAGGCATATCTCGTCTTAATTATCTCTGGGAAAAATAAAATAAAATTTTAGGTAATTGATCTAAATATTTTCAGAATTAATTCAGAGGTTGTTAGACATATGCTCATAAGAAAAAAAAAAAGGTATCACACGTACCTCTCTATTCTTAGATCTATACCAAAACCTTAATTTTGTTGTGGGTTTTGTTTTCCATTTGTGTGTATTTCTCAGCCTCCAAGGAATGCAGATATTTCTAGAGCAAGATGGTGAGGAACATAATTGGTGCAAACTCTCTCTGCAAAGAAGTCTTAACAGAAAGATTTTTAGCTACATACTCACATTTAACTTTCTCTTTATCTACATTTTTCCAGAAATGTTTCTTTTAGTCACACCATACTCTCACCAGAATTACTTCATCTACTAATTATGAAGTTACTGGTAGTTGTGAAGATGAATCCAAGTTATGGTTTCATCTACTTCCTCCTAATTTGGAGTTTCTGATGTGCCTCAAGCATCACTAAGATATTCATGACTGTCACAGTGCCTACAAAAATGAATGTGTTTATCTGTCTTCAATGTCGTTGTTTCCTGCACAAATCGTGCATTTCTCAGAAATCTGTAGATTGAGAGTTGTGCCGTGTGCCTTGTATGATGCAGCACTATGGTTGGTTCATTATGGGCTTGCACTTAACATTGGAGGAAACAGAGGCTGATTAAAGTGCAAGATCAGGCCTTATGTTAGCTGCAGCTTGAATGTAGCTTTTCTCTGTGAGTCAGTGACAAATAAAGACAAATGTGGTAGGGCTTATATAAACACCATTTATAAGAAGTAACATTGGCGTATATAACACGCTTGGCATTATACAACTTCTCCCACCCGAGAGCCAGAGTCAGACTTTGGCTACGTAGAACATGTCTTACAGGTTTTACATAGCTCTGTTTCAGCAAAACACTAGCTTTGTTTCTGGCTGTAACTATGTGATTGAGAGTGCCATCAAAAAGACTGGCCACATGACCAATACTAGATGTTTCTTTAAATACTTTGCTGAATTGGGAAATGAATGTCCCTGAGACATTCTGTGTAGCTTCTGAATCCCAGAATAGCCCTAAAAAAAAATCTACGTGGTTATAGAGACATTTTTTTTAATACCGTACAGTATGTAGCATAAGACTTGACATTTATATATATGCATTATTGCTGAGATGCAGTTGCTGTGGGAGGTGTAATTTAGAATTTTCCAACCCTTGCACATTTAAAAATCACAGCATTACACTAATATGTTTATATGCATATTTCCTTAATTTTTTATCTGAGAGTTGTACTGTGTATCACTTTTATAGAGCTCTATAAAGTATATCTAATTAGCCCTATCCATGTTACACAATTATTTGGGTTTCTGTGGTTGAGGAATGAATTTCACCCTTAAGGATCAAGTGCCTAATTATGTTGTTTAATTTAAATTTTATTAATGTTCTTAGTTCATTCTTTTTCGAATAAAAATAAGAAACCAGCAATATTTGCTCATAGCAGTACTTTTCAGCGGAATATTAAAGTATTTGATTTCTTAGCAGGATTTGTTTGAATGATTAAACAAGTACTTTCTGTCCCTTTACTCTGCATATGGAGGTAAGAGAGCTGTGCAGATTTAAAAAAAAAAGTCTGCATCCATCACGTCTTAGAATAACCTTCAGACACACAGCATACTGCATAAATAATTGATGCCATCAAGGCTTATGTCAAGGTACAACACAAACAGTTAAGGTATATCTCACTTGAACTAACAGGTGAATGTGAAGACAAAAGGTATTAAACAAAGACACGTTTTTTCATGTCTGCTGTTGGCATTGCTGTTGACTTTCTTTTGAGGGAAATTGGATCAATACAATCAGGGCATTAAATGTTTAATAACAATTTAAAACATTTAAATTTTGCTGCAGACAGACCTCTCTCAAGCAGTGGCTTAATCAGTAGATGAGAACAGAAGACTGACTGCCCTGGAGATGCAATGGTGCTGACTGATGGTCCTTGCACTACCAGACCTCTGTGAGGTGCCAGCAGAGTTGGTCTGGTGGGCTGGTGGCTCACCAGCCTGCTTTGCTTGGCACCTGCCTTGCTTAAGAGACATCCCAGGTATCCAGGTAGCTCTGAAGCTTTGCAGTCCATCCTTGCATACATGTCCATTCACCAGGGCTCAGCTGGGAGGAGTCTGGCTCGATGGAGAAACGAGAATGGAGAAGTCAGCACAGAGAGGAGAAAACACTCAGAGCAAAAACTGCTGCATAAATTCTCTCTCTGCTTGTTGGACCTGTGGTCTGAAGCCATGAGGCTTCTCTTCTCACTGCCTCCTCCTATGTTTTGCTTCTCAAAGGTGAGATGCCTCAGAGTAGAGAAACCCTGCCCCCTTGATACCCTCTCCACTTGCGATACGTATTGATGCATTTCATGCATATTGATGCTTCCCCTTGCCTGCTGTTCCATTATCCTTGCAGCTGAAAGTTGTGATACTTCATTCAAGACACGTGGCCTGGGAGCAAGCACCTAGCTACCTAGCTGTGACTATCCACATGGTGAAAGGCAAGATTCTGCCCTTTGCCACAGCAATACAGAGCACCAGGCTGGGTGAGCTAGGAAGGAAAAACCCACCTTGTTCTCACTGAAGGAATTGGTGCGAACATCACAGTCTAGGTATCTCACAGAGTGTTGAAATTTAGAAGTCATTAAAAAATCACACATAGAAATACATGTTACTGATCAGAAAAGCTGTGGTATGGTCCAAACTATACTCACATCCAGCATAACAAATAAAAAAAAAATCAATTTTATTTCTGTCTCATTTTTTCCCTTTTTTTTTTTTTTTCCAAAGAGGACATTTCAGAACATTCATAAAGTATGTGCAGTTTAAGAAGAAGCTTATTATTTTGGGACACAACAGTTTACTTGATAAATTAGTGACAGAAAAACTTTTAGCTAGAAATTTCAAATTCCATGAGTAACATATTGTGGTTTATTTTAAGTATGATAAATAGAGTGCATGTAAGATGAAGTTTGTTGCATACAGCTATTTCTACCATTTACCCCCCAAAACGTGTCAATAGTATATGTGGAAGAAAAGAGCATAAATAAATCTCCAAGTTCAGCCTTTCTGTATGGAATTGAAATTTTAAGAGGCTACATTCTCAAAAAGGACTGTGGTTTATAAGAGGCTTTAAGAGAAGACTGACTAGGATTTGAAAGGCTATAAATGTTTTTCTTCCCAAAACACTGCATACAGAAACAATACTTAATTTTAGTTTAAAGTATGTATCTATGTCAGGCTTTTTGGTGTTTTCCAATAGTCCTATATAATTTATTTAACATAACAATAATGACCAGGCATATCAATTGTCATTGTTCTTGGCTTCTAACAACCCTGTGTGGGTTCATCACCAGAGAATGGGTATTCTGTAAGGCAGAGGGTCAAACAGCAGGCAATCACATTGCTGTGGAGTCATGGCATCATAAAGCCACGCAGGTGGGCAAGGACCTTGGGTGTCATCCTATTGAGGTCTGAACATCTCTATGGATGGAGATCCTACAACCTCTCTGGGGCCTGCCTCAATGCTCTGTCTCCATTGCAACCCCTCATGAGGATGCATGCAACAGTAGTGTCCTCCATCTCCGTCCTTGTCCTCATCCCCTTCCTCTCCTCATTTCCAGGCTAAACCAGCCCAGCACCCTCCACCTCCCCTTGTACACCCTCTGTTCCAGCTCCAACCATCATGGGGACCTTCCAGTGGACTATAGCCTGTACATAAGGGTCTGTCCTGAGCCAGAAACCCAAACCTCAGCCCTGTGCTCACAATATGGTCTCACTAGTGTTAAGCAGTGGGCCAAGATAGTGTCTGGCCCCGCTGCTGTGTCCAAGCAAAGAGAGTCCGCTATTGTCATCCTTTGCCACAAAGGATCTCTGCAGACTTTCTGCCCACCAGGACACCCAGGTCTTTTATGAAAAGCTCCTTTGGCAAGTTGGTCACAACCCATAGGATTGTTCTGCACTGCTGTACCACATGCAGGACTGTGCATTTGCCTTCACTGACCTGAAGGTGGCTAGTTGCCATCAGCCAGTTTCTCGGTTTTCCTTAATGGCAGCCCTGCCCTCCAGAGCATTGACTGTTCCCTCTCGCCCACCCTCTGCACTTCCAGTTTGACATTAGCTGCGAACTTACTAAGAGGGCACTCAGTCTTACAATTTGGGTTGTTTATAAAAGCATTTTACACTTCTGCCTCCAGTCTCTCATTGGATGCTACTAGCTTCTGGTCACCTATAGCCATGATTTCAGTTCTTTGAGCCCAAAAGTCCACTTAATTTATCATTTGTCTATCAAGCCGTATCCTGTCAATTTGGCTACAAGGTTGCTACCAGAACACATGTGGCCTTGCTAAAGCCAAGGTTTACAACATCCCTTGCCCACAGCACCATATCACAGAAAACAACCAGTTTGGCCAGGTAGAATTTGTCTAATAGACCTATGCTTACTGTTCCTAGTCAAATTCTCATCTTTCATGTGCCTGAAGAAAGCTCATTTCATTGTTTTATTGTTGAATCATGAGTTGAACTAATACTTTACTGATGAGGTCCTCTTGGAAGATGCAATTAGAAGTTTGATTGTCCCCCAACTCATTTCCCTGCCTTTCAGTAGCTAGATCCCATTGTGCCTATGTGTGGAAAATGTTGAATTCTCCGTAATAATAATTATCCTCCAAATAAATTTAAAACATATGAAATTCATCTCAGCATTTACAGTACACAGCTCTCATGTGAGGGTTTACAGCAGCTGCAGACCAAAGAAGTTAGGAAACATAGTCTAGTAGTCCATTCTGACTTTAATTTCTATGAAAGCAAGAGCTGTAAGTTATCCAAATAACTCAGTAAGGGATACATAGTCAAATGAGGAGATAAATTTCTGTATCCTGGGGCTGTAAATCTGATCTAGTCTTGGAGTAGGAGACATCTTACATCTAATGCTAGAGAGGATGTCTACATCATAACGGGTGGAGTAGCTAGAAGACCCACTCAAGTAATGTAGCAAGAAGCACCTAGCAAAAAAAGTGAGAATAAAATACTCTATATGGTGTATTAAGACAAAAATCACCCCCCATATCCAGTCCTATAGTATTTTTTAAATAGTCTGGGCAGGCGAATATTACTACTCTTGTTACACTGATCGAACAAGGCTGCTTGTGTGTGGTGGACTTGCAGCAAGCCTGTAACAACGTCCCTGAGCATTGCATTAGGTTTATCAGCCTAAAGGAGATATGTGAAATGTAGAGTTGTAACCTTATCTAAAATGAGCCATTTTAAGAAGTTTTAGAAATCTTAATTTAGATGTTTCTCTTCAGGTCACCTTGTGCTAAGGGCTGTACAAACACAATAAGGGAGAAGGTGTTTGTCATGGAAGATACAGTATTCTAAATAACTACAACACAAAAAAAAAAGGGAAGAAAATGAAAGCTTGGGAAGATGAAGGGATTGTCCAGGAATCACACAGTAAATCACAGCAGAGCTAGGATAAAACCTAGATTTCTTGGTTCTGACTCAGTAATCCCAGCTATTGAGTATGCTGCTTCTCCGTGCAGAACATGAACACACAGTACTTTGTAAAGAAACATGCACTAGACATTTGGGTGTTATTGACTTCCTTATTCACAATAAATAAATTAAAGGAGTATTTAAATCTGCACAAACAGGACTTTTTAAAGGAATCTCTAGTATGAATCCTGGCAGGGTTGTTAGGTTTTCAGGCCCTTGAGTACAGAAAATCCACTGAAAATATCCCTGTCACTAAGGCAGGTTGTGCTCTCTGACAGGAATTTCACAAAATAAATACTCTCCCTGCAGAATCTGTAGGTGCAAAAGCTGCAACAAGGGAGTTTGGAAACATCTTTCCTGCATTATGAAGTTTTCAACACCAATAAACAAACAAAAGCAATAATATGCTTTTCATAACTACTGCTGAATATGCTGATACACAGTGTCAGGGGCTGCAGTGATGACAGATTTAGAGATCAGAAAATGAAACACACCGAATATTTTATGCAGAGCAGAGGACTGCCTTTGCTCAGCAGGGAAAAGGCAAAGTCCCTTAGTGTTACGCAAGACTTGTCTATATTTACATTTGCTTCTTCAGGGACGACACAAAGCTCAGCGCGCTCATGGCATCTGGCAATTCGTGGCTGTGTTCTCTTCAAGGAGCTCAGACTCAGCCTTAGGACAGCCTGCCTGTATTATCTGCCCACCCATGTGGCACATGGTCTTCCTCTTTCCAGGGAAACCTTTATATCCCCGTGTCTCCCTTGCAGTGGCCATGGGACAGCTCCTGGAGAGGTGTGCAGGAGAGCGCCGCGCAGCTGTGCTATGTGAGAACAAGTCGCTTCATGCACAGTTTCAGGGGTATCCTGATATACAGAAATGCCTAAGAATTCCTTTATGGGGTAACCAGTGGGGTTGCCCTGGATCTGCTTCCTAAGTGTTCCTGCTTGGGAACCAAATTCAGCTCTATCATCATGGCTGTTCCAGCACAGTGGTGCCTATGGAGGCATGAAGAAAAATGACTGAATGCTGTTGAAAATCTGGCCACCTTATTTAAGATCTTATGTGGAAGATAAATCCCTAAAATTAGTTCCCTGAACAGATGGAGACTTATCTCAGCACAATTTCCCAATCATTTGAGGTTCATCTATTAAGGTAAGAATACAGTTAAGCACATGGGAAACTACACCCTGCTGTGGTCTGTTGCAGACTTTTTGTAAAGGCAATATAATAGTATCTCAGCTTCACAGAAGAGTCAGAGATAAAGACAACCACAGCAAACAATACTAAAATAATCCTTAACTATTTTTTCCCTGATCAAGATTTCCAGGGTAGTTAGTGATTTTGAGCATCTCTGCAGCTTGTGAGATTGTCATAGTTCAGCCCCGATTGGGACCAGACTACGCAGTCTTTCTCTCACTCCCCCCACCCTCCGAGAGAATAGGGAGAGATAATATAAGGAAAAACGGCACAAGGTTTGAGATAAGGACAGGGAGAAATCCTTAAAGTTACCGTCACGGGCAAAACAGACTCAACTTGGGGAAAACTATTCATTTATTATTACAAAGAGCAGGATAATGAGACAGAGAACAAGATAACTTCCCCCCACCCCTCCCTCTTCCCGAGCTTAACATTATCTCTACCACCTTCCCCCCTTGAGTGGCACAGGTAGGAAGAGGGAATGGGGGTTGCGGTCAGTTCATCATGCGTTGTTTTACACCGCTGCTTCATGTTTGGGGGAAGAACTCCTCACATTCCTCCCCTGCTCCATTGTGGAGTCCCACCCATACGCCACAGTCCTTCGTGAAACTGCTCCGGTGTGGGTCATCTCTTCCACGGGGTGCAGTCTCTACAGAACGGCTGACCCAGCGGGCCCTCCATGGGCCACAGCCGCCTTCAGGCATCCACCTCTCCTGGTGTGGGGTCCTTCATGGGCTCCAAGTGGATCTCTGCTCCTCCATGGACCTCCATGGGCTGCAGGGGCACAACCTGCTCCACCACGGTTGTCACCACAGGCTGCAGGGGAATCTTGGCCAGGAGCCGCATTACTCCTCCCCCTCCTTCTGAACTGACCTTGGCGTCTGCAGCCGTTCCTCACAACAGGCTGGTAGATGTCTCTCAGGATCTTTTTTTACATCTTATTCACTTCTCATCTCCTTTCCACTTCTTGCAGCCGGGCCAGGCCGAGTCGGGCCCAATCGGCCTCCTGGCAAGAGGCCAGAGGCTGAGGCCTGCAAGGCCCATGAGGCCTGTGCCTCCCCCTCTGCGCCTCTGCCCCTGCTCAGCTTCTTCACATCTTCTCTTCTCTCTTTTTTTTTACTGTTTTCCCCTTCTTAAATACGTTATCGCAGAAGCGTTATCACAGAACATTCTGCTACCAATCGGCTCAGCCTTGGCCAGCAGCAGGTCCACCCTAGGCCTGGCGGAGTCCACTGAACAAAGGGGAGCGACTTCTAGCAGTTTCCTACAGAAGCTACCACCTTAGGCTCCCCCTCACTAAACAAAACCACAACAGAGATACCGATTTGAAACCTGTAAAGGTGGCTTTTAGAAAGAAAGAACAATTGCTCAGGAATTTCTGTTGTCCAGTCACAGTTTTTTTTCTGAATGTCTTTGCAGGAGGAGACTTATATAGAACATCTCTTTCGAGAAAGAGGTTTTGGTGCTAGTGGCTCTCATTTTGGTCGAAAAAAGTACAAGATGAGGCTTTCAGTATATCCTGGCCAAATTACAGCTGTCTAGTCATTTAAATTAATATACTAGCTTCAATTGCACACATATTCCTAATTTGCCTTTTAATTTTAATGACTAAAGAAAAAGTTTCTACCATCTGGAAACTCTCACTTTATTTTTCCCCATGTTTTCTGAGGTAGGATATATAATTACTTGGCAAACGATCTGCCTAATGCCACTACATTTTGTCAATAATTTGTATGCAAAAAATGAACCCTTGTCTGAGTGATAGTTCCTTTGAGGCAGGAGAGAGAGCAAAGGAAACAGTTTTAGCTGAACAAAATGTAAGCATCTTGTAAACATGTTGCTGAAGCACTTGTTCTAAACGATGTGTCCACAGAGACTTGTATTAATGATCCGAAACACCAGAGCAGTGTGAAAAATGACTAAAATACTGCCATAGATGTGTAGCTTGCATTACTGCCAGTGATGGCTGTCAACGAGAAAGGCAGGGTGGTGAGCAGGCACAAAAGGCTGCCAGAGGAGGAACGGGCAAGAGCGGTGTATCAGAGCTGGGGTGGCACCGGGCTTCATGGCATGGAGTGGAAGGTGGGCTGGTCGTGGAGCTGGGCATGCAGATAGTCAGGCCAAATTCATGTGACATCATATGTAATTGCCCTCCCCACTTATTGATTTTTCCAGAACAAATTTTTTAAAAGGTTTTGTCTATATGCAGCTTGTTTTCCTTGCACTCTTTGCCAGAGTGTGAGGAAAAACACACTGTTTTCTCCTCTTAACGTTATTTTCACTTATTACATATGTTGCTCAAATCAAAAGGAGAAAATTATTTTCCTCTTACTATTGCTACATAACAGATTTTTTTTTTTTTAAAAAAAAGAAAGCTTTTTAGGATGAGGGAATAAGGCAGATTTTTAGAAATTTTTTCACTGTACCTGTTACTCTGATTTTTTAAACTCTATCATAATTAGTTTTCATTTACAAATCTATTACAAAAATAGATAGGCTTGACTTGACATCCTTCTTTCCCTCATTGCCACACTCTTGCCACTGCTAACACTTGCAAGTAGTTTCAGTCATGTAAAGATAGTTTGCTTTTATGGGAATTTTACATGTATCAGAAGAAGGGAGCACCAAATATTTAGGGTGTCACAGGAATTTGGCAGGATCCTTAGAGGGTATTCTTTCACTCTTTTGCAATAAAGTTTCTGTTCAGCTTTTCCTGACAGGAAACGGACTTAAACCGCAACGGGATGCTTATGCTACACATGTGCAATGATTCAGTGACTCGATATTCATTTTTGAAGGGGAACCTTCAATCTCAGTTTATCGTAGCAGCAGTAACTTTCCACAGAATTAATGTGATGAAAAAAAATGAGCTATTAAAATTACAAATGTAGGTGTTGGTGTTGGAAAGGAGACTGAGGGCATACTAGCCTAAGGAAGTAAATTAGTCTTTTATCCTTAGCATTTGCTTAACACTGACACCAAATCAGGGCTGAAGAATGGATGTCTGAGACTCAATAGAAGCCTTTACTGCCACAACACATTCTATACATAAGTTTCCTGAGTGTTAAATGTAGAATTAAATTCCTTTCCAACAGACTAGAACTTGGACTATTTTCAATAGTTTAAAAGTAACAATTATTTTCCTTAAAATTTTCAAATAGTTTTCTAGTAATTTTGGTCAAGATTTTGAAATAGAGTTTTGAAAGCAGGTGACTGTAAAAAACATGGTAGTTTGTAGGTTTCTGTTTACATAAACAGTAGTTAGTCTGTTTACATACACAGTAGCTAATATAAGAATAATACCTTGGGCTTTTGCATTATCCTTTAACAACATCATTTTCTAAACTGTGCACACTGTTCTAACACAGCAACAGTGCAATCTTGGTATTTTTTATTCCTTTTTTCTATACTTGTTAACATATTTGAAATTTTTCATTCAGGTATCTATGTTTATTACCTTACAAAAATATCCACTTTTGTTTGTTCCATCTCTTGGCATTACAAGTTGAACTACCATGTGTAATCTAAAATATTTGCCTTTTACATGTTGTCAAGCTGCATTTGTAAGACAGACTCTTTACTCTTTGTAAAGATTCCTCTTTACAGAATTCGTTGTATCAAAATAATTTTGTTTAAATTTTAAATATCTTATGTTTAACACTGTTTATTAAATTATCATTTCACATTTCTTAACAGAAATTCTCATTTCCTTAATATGAGTCACATACCCAGAAGGTCCAAATTCTGCAGAATTGCATTGGTTATTGACCATGCATTTTATTATAACTGTTTCTTCAATCAGCAAATGTTAATTAACTATCTTGGCTTTGTTTTATATCTGTGAGTCTGCTGACCTAATGTAAAGAGAAAGCCAAGAAAATAAGTTGAAAATAACCTTTGCTAATGTAAAAAGAGGAAGCAAAAATGATGCTAGGTTTTTTTTTGTCGTACTGTAAAAAGGCAATCTAATTTAACTATTACTGTATCACTGTGCTAATGACCATTTAGCCTTTACAAATGACAATCTACACTAAAACAGGGAGCTGACCCATGCTTTTAATACTAAAACCATTTTTCTCTTTTGTGCTAATTTCAATCAGAATGGAAAATTGGGTGTAATGTTATTACTTAGACTGATTACAGTCATATACAAAAACCTTTGAGGCTTTATGCACCTTGTCATTGAAATTGAATATTTTTGAGAGAGTGGGGAGTTCAATAGTTTCAACAGCAAGGTTTTAAAAAAGTTTTTTAAAATAGAGACTTAAATAAAAAATCTATATACACAATGTTCCTTCACACCAAATAAATTTCTATTAAAGCACTGGATTCTTGCAGCAGAACTTAAACCAGTATCAGATAACACAGTCACCTCTACCTATGTGGAAATATCACACACGGAAATGACAGACCTGGTTCTCATTTTTGCTGGGGCTGTGAAAAAACAAACGCATTCCTTCAGCAGGAACTGGTTTGTTACAGCCTGTCCCCTGCTCTCTAGTAACCACTTCCGTACACCCTTTTATCCCAAGCTAAGCACAGAGGCAATTACTGCTTTTCTACTGTTGTTGAGCTCTAGCTTAACCTAACTTGGACATCACACCTCTGATGGTGCAGTTTGGGCTACTTCAGGATTTTCATGGGACCTCTTGCCCTGTGGTACTGAGTGAGAGGGGACAGTGCAGACATATTTATAGCAGAGGTGGCATAACAATAGTCGAAGTATAACATGAATGCTAACATGATGTTGGGCTTTTTTTGGAGGGTGGGCTAAAATCAGTGCTGGATTTAATTTTTAAAACTGAAATAGCTGAGGTTTTAAATCATAATATGTTCAGCTATCTCTCCAACAGGAGCAACAGTCTTCAAAAGGGCTTGTGTATGCTCTTGCAAAAACTCAATATACGTATATCTGCTGAAGATTAATCTGCTTTGGAAGAATATTTTTTTTTTCTCATTTCAGTAGTAATTATCCTCCCAAAGCAGACTTTCTGTTGTAATAAGGAAATCAAACAGAGGTGAAAAAGGTGACCAGTATAACTGGAAAACATCTATAGTTTCCTGCTAAATGGATAAAAAGAGGAGGAAGAAGAAACAACATCAATTCAGAGTGATTGCATATTCTGCCAGCACTCCTTAAGTCTGCATGTGTTGGCTTTGTGCTGTCTTTGAATATACAATTGAAATGGAGATAGGGTAATGTGATAGATGAGCCGCAGAATATGCACTTCTTGCATTTCTCTTCACTATAAAGCCCAGTTTTAATTAAGTTGCTTTCAACTAATTCAGGTTCTCTTTAAAAATGTAGTTAAGTTGTGTTATAAGTGACTGAGACATCTATCTATTTGAAAACCTTGAAATGGTAGTCCAAGATTTTTTCCCTTTCTTTTCTGTGTGGCCGAATCTCTGCTGTGGGAAGAACATATTAGAATCAATAGGGTAGTGATAGAAGTAGTTTCTGAGTTTGGTTTGGTTTTTGTTTTTTTTTTTTTTTTTGGTTGTGATAGTTTTTTTTTTTTTCTCTGAAGTTCTTATACAGACCAAAAGAATGTTTCTCCTTTATTTTCTTATTTTTTTCTACCATTGACCTGATTTGCTGTAAAAAATGAGCCTCTGATTTGGGATACTGCAAAGTCGTTAAGAAACCCCCTCTATGTACAGGTGGCTAAATACTGTTACTTCAGGAGAAAACAATACAGATTTACTTGTGAAAAGCTTGTCTAAACAACTGAATGATTTTTGTCTACTTAATGATATCCCTAAAGCTCTTCCCAAAATCATACTTGTGCTACCTGAAGTCAGGTTAATGCTACACAGAAAATGAGGTCTGGCATCAATAGAAGGGATTTCAAATCTGACCCCAGGATGACAAACAGCTCTGTGCAAGACATTCCCTGAGATGCAGAGCTTTTTGACCAGGAAATACCAATGTCACTCTGCTCCTAGGAGCTTCAGCATTATTTCTGTGCATGGTCTTTTTGTGGAGCAAGAAGTGAAGGACAGATATTACTTGCTCTTGGCTTCACCTTTCCGAGCAACGTGACATTGAAGACACATTACAGGCAGTGTTTTACAACTAGAATAAAAGACAAGAAAAATGTTTAGTGTTCTGTGACCTCATAAACAAGTTTTTATGTATGCAGGTAACTTACAACCATATTAACATGTTTATGTGGACCAAGGACCTCATCTCAAATGTCTAAGACTCTGAGTCATGCTGATAAATAATACCATTTCCCTTTTCTCAAATGGTCCTTGGGTATTTCATTTGTAACAGTATACTTCACAGCTGGCCTTGGGAATCTCGTGTGTTATGACAAGCTTTGCTTTGCCAGTCCTATAAAATGCAGAGCTTTTGTGACTCAGGTGCCATGCAGGAAGATTCAGTTTCGTGGCACAATGGTATGAACTGGGGAGTAAAAGAAACTGCAGTTGTTCATGATACAGACAGCACCATCTCTAAGTGGATTTCAAAGTTCTGAAGCCCTACTAAGAAAATCTGCCATCCTTGATATTTTATTAAATATAATTTTTTTTTTTCTAAAAAAAATGGTGGGTTTATCAGAAGCAAAGACTAATTGAAAAATACAGAGGCAGTAAGTTAGGAGGGCATGAGACTTGTGGTAACACTAGAAATAATTTGTTTTTTTTTTTTTTAATCATTACACAAAGATAGATAATTTATGCAGAGTGACCTACAAAGTCTTGACAGAAGTGTTGATCAAATACAGAAGTAACAGTTTAGGTAAGAATATAGAATTTTATTTGCTTAGCTACTATTAAACAAACCATTATGTTGGCCAGAAATTTTTTTCAGTGTTTGATACTGGAAGTTATTTGATCATTTTATTAAAACAGCATAGACAAAAGGCAATCTCTGGGCCGGAATTACAACATGGGAGGTGGTCCATGGTACCAAACAATTTTAAGATGAAAATATTATTGGATGAAAATGAGAGAACCTTTTTTTTTTTTCCTTTTGTCAGTTGAGCTAATGGTTGGTGTTTCACAAATGCTTTTTGAGTAGTGAAGTGAATTTAATTACTAAGCACTGCTGGGCTGGCAAAAGATGACCTGTTCTTAGTGGCTCATTTCACAACACTGTTGGGATTTGATGTTTCTTGCTCTTGTTTATTTTTTTTTTTTGTTGTTGTTGTTGTTTGTGCGTGTGTATTACTTTCATTAAGAGAAGAATACAGCACAGCCATTAAGCACAATGGAGTCTTCAAACTTCTCTCTGTGTTGGTATTGAACTGGCAGAACCAACTGTGAGTTTCTGGAAATTCATAGTATTTCCAGTTGATTAACTTGACTTTGCTTCTGCTTTCTTATAAAGAAGCTTTGTACAAGTTCAAACATCACAAATAAAAAGTGAAACAGAAACAGCACTACATAACTTAAGGTAGAAATTTAAAGTTTCCATTGTAAATGTCATTCATTTTGGTGAAATAATTGCTATAAGATCATCATGGTTTTCAAGTATGTGGTCTGACTCTGTAGTATTTTGTAGAAGAATTGAATAGTTGGAGGAGTTACCTATAAATTTTAATATGGTAAGACCCATAAGAGTTATGCAGAAAAAGTAAAGAATCTTAAAAGTTATCAAAGACCCTGGACCCAATTTTAGCTACTACTTCTGATTTTGATCCTGCAGTTTCACTGACTTGTACTGATGGCATTTAGATATCTAATCATTGAATGACAGTTACTTATGAAATGTCTAGACTTCTAAACAGTTACACTTAGGCTGTCTGGGACATCCAGTTGATTGTGGGCACAAAATTGCAAACAATTAGAGACTGAGGTAAAGCTGCTGATAAACCATGGAAAATATTAAAACATCTAGTCATTTAAAACATTGATATTGTAAAAAGACTGTTAAAAAGTTGACAGTTCTAACTAATACTACAGGTAAAAAAGAAATCAGCTTAATGGTCAAATACCATTATAAAAACCAGCAAAAATTGCAAGTGTTCTTATTTTAAAGATAAAATTTTAGAAGTCAGAATAACTGCCCTCAGAAGTTCTTGGCCCTCCTCCCTTGGCAATGACACTATTTTTGTTTGTCAGCAGCACCAATGAATACAGCTACTATACTGTATAAAATAATTGTATTATATGGCAGATAAAACAACGGGTATGCATCAGATTATAAATAATTTAATTTTATACAGGAATTTTACATCTTAATCTATTTGACCATCACTTTCACTTAGACTCTGAAATAAAATTATGTTATTGTGTTCCTTGCTGTAATCTAATATTTCACCCATAAGGAAATGTCAGGTCACATTTACAGCAATCTAGGGGCCTCTAAGTCAGATTGGAAGGTCATTCTATTTGAGCATTGTAAACGAACCTGTCCAGCAAAGTTTTTGTTAAGGACAACCAAGAAGTCATTATACAGTCAATTAACCCAAATGCCAGCAAAAACAATGCCTAGGCTGTTACTGTGTGTCCTTTGAAATGTGAAATGGTACCAGGCATACAGGAATTTGTCCTTTATTATTAAGCCTGGGGAAAAAATGTATTTTAAAAGTATTTCTGTAGAAAATAATTAAGTTACAGTGCAAATATCATTACGGAAAACAATATTTTGCTAAAATGAGACAAACAGTGTTTCAGTATTATGAAAAATATGGGTGTACATTTGTTTTCATAAAGTATACTAGGAAGCTTGACTATCTTTTATAGCCTTTCTAAACTGCTACATAAGCATGATTAAGTTCTAATAAGAGGTGCTTTTTTTTGCAGCAAACTGTAACTCCCTTTCTTAGATATGATTGTATATGTGTGCATTCACTGTATTCACCAATGGGGAATATGAGTGCAAACTTGAAAGTGAGTTCAATTTCACCTAGCTAACATTGACACTAGAAATTGGGAGACACAGAGATACAGCCAGAGTTGTGCCTAAGCCACTAATCAATCTGTGTTTCTCCATAGGCAGAAAGAAGACATGAATGACATTTCTTTGTAAATTTGTGAAGGGCTAAGAATTAGTCAACATATTCTGGTTATATACAATATGTTTTGTGTTCTGACTATTGCTTTGCAGTGGTATTTGTCTATTTTGTAGCATTGTAATGTCATGTCAAAATCACTAATTGAGCTCATCTATTAGCTGAGATTTCTGAAGATAATGCAAAAATAGAAAGTTGCTACTAATAGCTCTAGTGGTAAACCACATATTTTGAGCTATGCGCTGTTAAACAGTCAAAGCATTTCAATGCTTTCCTATTATTAGTTAATTTTACCCATCTTCACATCTGTCTGCTTTCCTGATTTATATGAAACCTCTACCTATATATACCAGGTGTGAAGACTATTCTCTTTGAAAAGAGAGCTGAGATGAATGAAAGCACTGGAGTTACACACTCTAATAGGGGCACTAGATAGAACATCTCTAAGGAGGAAGGAGAATTTTACTTTTCTGGATCATCACAGTCTATTTTGACTCAGGAATAAAACTAACATAATTGAACTGAGCTAATTTGAGTAACAGGAGTTGTCAGAAAAAAAAAAAAAATCTCTTCTTTCCTTTTATTCTTCTTCAAAGTGCTATATGATTAGTTTTATCATGATACCATGGAAGTTCACATGATAACACAAAAAAAAAAAAGGTCATATTTAGAGCTAGAAAGTCCTTTTGGCTTTTATATAATTCAGAAAAGGAACAAACCTTATTCTGACAAATTGAAGATCCTGCTGTCAGGACTGTAAGAGGGTATATAAGGGAAAATGTATTTTCATGGAAAATACAATATTTTTCTGTTTACCATCCTGCAGAAATTTCTGCATTCTGTACTGCAAATCCTTAAAGTCCCAGTGCAGTAAAATGCAATGCATTTTCTCCTGCACAGCGCAGTGCTGTGAAGGTTGTGGAAGAAATTGAATGGTCTGTCGTGGCTGGTAATGTTTAGTGATCTTTCATGATACAAGGTTGATTTCTTGATTCTCTCGTGGGCTGCTTTCCTCCATTTCTCTAGAGAGTTGTAATGAGAGACCTGTCAGAGTGTCGAAGACACCGTAGGTTGCAAAAGCAATCTCTTTCCCAAGCTAAGAACTAAACTTTGTCAAGGCAGCTTTATTTTGTTCTATTTTTAATGTTAGGCATGTTGGTCACAGGCTGGCATCGATGCTCTCGTGCTTACTTCATGGACATCCAAAGACTCTCATTCAGGATCACACAAGTGTATGAGTGTCACTAAAACAGGGTGGTTTGCTTCATTAGTGCAATCTCTAATGTAGAAGAGACTTTGTCAGTTTCTGTCAAGAAATTTCATAAAACCTACAGCATAACCTCGGACCTTCGGCATGGGTGAGGTACAGGCAGATTATCTTCTCCAGAGTGCACCCCTTTCCATTAGAGATGAGATTGGGTAAAGGAGAGAGCTCTCAGGGTAGTCAGCCCTAACTTACCTGTGAAATTGTCCTGCATTAGGAGTAATGGTTTCAAATATGATAGAAAACGTTTATGAAGCCCAAGAATGGAAAAGCATATTCAGCCACACTGAAGACTTGCATTGTTTTCCTTCTGTTAATGTAGGGTAGGTTTCTGAACTCATGGAGGGATAAATGGAATTGGGTGGTATGAATCTCCAAGTGAAATAAAAATAAATTCTCCAAACTCGTGCTGTGTTTCCTGCAGGTCTAATTGACATTTCTGGAAGCTGTGTTGGAACTGCTGTTCACCAGCTGTTTACCACCTTCTGTCTTGTTTCTCTGTAGGGCAGGGCTATCACAGGGGCAGGGGAGTGGCTCTGATCGTGTAACTGCTCCTGTCGTGTAATTGCTCGCAAATATTCTGAGTGAAATTTGGTGGGGTTTTTTTTTGCTTATGAAATACTATGTTTAAGAACAAAAATGGAGGGAACTGTTAATGACGTATTCAACGACTATAGGAAGTACAAATACAGTGTGACCCATGGCTAATGGGGTACCTAATTACTATGCTGCTTCTGTAACAGTTCTACAACTAAAACAAAAATCCTAACGCATTTAATACGTTTTATGCTTAACAGAGTGCTGCGAGGCACTAGTCCAAAGAACAGTCAAAGAGCTCTACAGGTGTACAGAAGCCTTCCACAACAAGCTGTAAAAGCAGTGGCCAGGGATATGGTAAGGAGGGCCAAATCCCTGGCAGAACTGAATCTGGCCAGGCATATAAAATGCAACAAGAAAAGCTTTTATAGGTACGTAGGGGACAAAAGAAAGTCCAGGGAAAATGTAGGCCCCCTCCAAAAGGGAACTGGTGTCCTGGTTACCCAGGACATGGAGAAGGCTGAGGTTCTCAATTACTTTTTTGCCCCAGTCTTCACTGACAAGAGTTCCTGTCCCACCACCCAAGCTGTAGAAGGTGCAAGCAGGGACTGCGAGGATGAAGAACTGCCCATTGTACTCGAAGAGCAGGTTTGGGATCATCTAAGGAACCTAAAGGTGCACAAGTCCATGGGACCTGATGAGATCCATCCGCGGGTCCTGAGGGAACTGGCAAATGAAGTTGCCAAGCCACTGGCTATCGTATTTGAGAAGTCGTGGCGGTCTGGTGAGGTCCCCGATGACTGGAAGAGAGGGAACATAACCCCAATTTTTAAAAAGGGGAATAAGGAAGACCCAGGTAACTACAGGCCGGTCAACCTCACCTCTGTGCCTGGCAAGGTCATGGAGCAGATTCTCCTGGAAACCATGCTAAGGCACATGGAGAGCAAGGAGGTGGTTGGTGACAGCCAACATGGCTTCACCAAGGGCAGATCGTGCCTGACCAATTTGGTGGCCTCCTATGACGGGGTGACGGCATCGGTGGACAAGGGATGAGCAACTGACATCATCTACCTGGACTTGTGCAAAGCTTTTGACACTGTCCCGCATGACATCCTTCTCTGTAAACTAGAGAGACATGGGTTTGATGGACGGACCACTCGGTGGATAAGGAGTTGAGTGGATGGCCGCACTCAGAGAGTGGTGGTCAACGGCTCAATGTCCATGTGGAGACCGGTCATGAGTGGCATCCCTCAGGGGTCCGTGCTGGGCCTGGCCCTGTTCAACATCTTTGTCGGCGACATGGACAGTAGGATAGAGTGCACCCTCAGCAAGTTCGCTGATGACACCAAGCTGTGTGGTGCTGTCGACACACTGGAAGGGAGGGATGCCATCCAGAGGGACCTTGACAGGCTGGAGAGGTGGGCCCGTGCCAACCTCATGAAGTTGAAGCAGGCCAAGTGCAAGGTCCTGCACCTGGGTCATGGCAATCCCAGGCACAAATAGAGGCTGGGCGGGGAATGGATTGAGAGCAGCCCTGAGGAGAAGGACTTAGGAGTGCTGGTGGATGAGAAACTTAACATGAGCAGGCCCTTGTGGCCCAGAAGGCCAACCACATCCTGGGCTGCATCAAGAGCAGTGTGGCCAGCAGGTTGAGTGAGGTGATTCTCCCTCTCTACTCTGCCCTGGTGAGACCCCACCTGGAGTACTGTGTCCAGTTGTGGAGCCCCCAACACAAGAAGGACATGGACCAGTTGGAGAAGGTCCAGAGGAGGGCCACAAAGATGATAAAAGGGCTGAAGCACCTCTCTTATGAGGACAGGCAGAGAGAGTTGGGGCTGTTCAGCCTGGTGAAGAGGAGGCTCCGGGGAGACCTGATAGCGGTCTTCCAGTACCTCAAGGGGGCCTACAGGAAAGATGGGGATAGGCTGTTCAGTAGGGCCTGTTGCGATAGGACGAGAGGTAATGATTTTAAAATAGAGGGGGGTAGATTTAGATTGGAAATTAGGAAAAAATTTTTTACTATGCGAGTTATAGAACACTGGAATAGGTTGCCCAGAAAGGTGGTGGAGGCCCCATCCCTGGAAACGTTCAAGGCCAGGCTGGATGAGGCTCTGAGCAACCTGACCTAGTCAGGGATGTCCCTGCTTCTTGCAGGGGGGTTGGACTAGATGACCTTTGAAGGTCCCTTCCAACCCTAACCATTCTATGATTCTATGATTCTAATTTGTGCCACTTTCCAGAAGACAGCAGATAACACGTGTGTCCTATTATTTAGCAGAATGAATTGTCTCTTCGATCCAGGCCCTTTGCTGTTTGTCAGCCAGCCACACTTCAAATGGTCTGTGCCTTCAAATTCCCTTTAAATGGTACAATCACATTATACATTCCTTGCCTATAGCTATTCCCCGTTAAATCAGTCCCTGGCATTTGACACTTACAAACTAAAAAAAAATGAGCTGGGTCCCTAGTTAACGTCTATTTATTAGAGATGATCTTTCATGTATAGAATTACCAGGACATTTGGCCTGATTTATTATACTAACATTTCCAGTTTGGCCCTGGGTAGGGAGCTGTGCTAGTAATGCTGCACCCTATGGTGAAATAGTGCCTAATCAGTATTTATGAATAGGGTTTTGGAAGTCACTAAAGAGCAGAGCTTTCACAATGGACTGGGGAAAAGGTTTTACCTCCTTAAAATACAAATATTGCTGAGCTTTGGGAATCTATATGACACATTAGGATTGAGGAGCTTTCATTTTTAAATTGCAGTTAAAAATGTGTAATGTAATACTGTCAGTAATTTAAATGTAATGTACATCTTTCAGGCATTAATGTTATTTGTTAAGCTTTGTAATTACTATGCAAATAAACTGCTGTATTTAAAAAATGGCAATACAGTGAATACAACAGAGATGATCAGCCTGAAATACTAACAAATCTGAAAATAACTACCTCTTTTTTTTTTCCTTTTTTTTTTTTTTGTACTTAATGTTGTTTGGATTGCATATTGGGACGATAAAATAATTTTTTGGTGTTGAAAGGAGACCTATGGGGCTAACACTGTAGAATAACAGGGTGCTGATTGTTTAATATATATGGTTTTCCTGAATCTGTGATCAGTTCTTTCATGTCTAAGTTCTACCATTAGCTTTTTTTTTTTTTTCTGTAATCTACCCTTGCGGAAAAAGTCCAAGCTATGCAAGGGAGCTTAATGAATAGACCGTTCAGTAGGGCCTGTTGTGACAGGAGTAGGGGTAACAGTTTTAAAATAGAGGGAGGTAGATTCAAATTACATATTAGGAAGAAATTTTTTACACTGAGGGTTGTAGAACACTCATACAGGTTGCCCAGAGAGGTGGTTAATGCCCCATTCCTGGAAACATTCAAGGTCAGGCTGGATGAGGCTCTGAGCAACCTGATCTGGTTGGAGATGTCCCTGCTTCTTGCAGGGGCGTTGGACTAGATGACCTTTGAAGGTCCCTTCCAACCTTAACCATTCTATGATTCTGTGATTCTTGTGTTACTAGAGACCCATCTAGCACCGTAAGTTGGAGTCATCTAGACATGACCTGAATCACATTGGATCCCATTACTTTGTATTCTCTCAGTGTGGAGAGTAGATTGCTGCTACCTTTTTTTTTCTAATGCAGCTGCCTTATATGTACTGAAAAGTTATAATCTTGTTTTCCCTTCATCTGGATATCTAAGTAAGTCCATTTTTAAATCTTCCCCAGATTCCTGTCTTTTAGACTTATATACTTTCCTTCCCCAGGAATTTCTCCAGTGATTCTGTGCCTAAAATTTTATATACGAGTTGAAGTCTTCCAAATATATTTCCCACTAGCCAAGGAAACTGTAAGAGTATGTTATTTCCATTACAAGCTATATTCCAGTTTATGTGGTCCACATTGATTATTGCTTTTTTTCACGATACTAAAACATTTTTATTTGCTATTACATTTGTGATGCAAAGTAACTTTTAGATTCTTTTCTGCGGATTTGTTATCTAGAGGCTTTTTCTCCAATCTCTATTTGTGTATCAGGTTATACTTGTTTAAGTGTGGAAAACTGTGTTTCTCCTATTTTAAAATGAATTGTGTTGTAATTTTTATTTTTAGTGAGTATTTTAAAGATTATTCTTTTGAGCATGCTTAAGAAAATTGTTGGAAATTTTAGAGAAAAATACTTGCATTTAAGCATGAAATCAGAAGGTGTGCAGCTGATCTGCAAAGGTCTGCATCAAATATTTGTCTACTACACATGGTGCCAATGACTTCTGTGACTCCCTGCTGCATTAGTTTAAGTTCTTTCTGCTTGAGTTTCCTTCAAGATATGATTATGCCAAGCAGTAGACTTGCATAGCTGGGCACAGCACATTGTAGCAGACTTGTGGGAAATGCAAACAATCTGATTGGGCTAAAACTCTAAACTTGGACAGTGTGTACCACAGTGAAAAATTGAAAAATGTGTACATTATTCTGTATTCTGATAGATAAGCAGGAAACGTTTCAGCAGAATAATGCAAAATTCAGCATTGGTGACCTAGGGAAATAGCCCTACACAGTTGTCACAAGTAATTCTCAAGGGAAATGTAAAAATTCATAGGACCAAGTAGCTTCTACAGTAAGCTTGATTTTTAAATGTATGGCTTAACATTTAGAGTGTACTTTTTAATTACAAAGAAATATTTTTTTTTCTGCTACTGGAAATAATTGAAAAGATCAGAGGGATATATTTTAGTAATTGGTTTACCTAAGGAAACAAGCAAGATTATACACTCTGATCAGATCCGTGTCAAATGTTGACCTCAAAGAAAATCTGCTGGGTCATTTGGCTGTGTTTGACTTCAAATAATTTACTCATTTTGTTGAAGCTTTAGTATATCTTGGGAAATCTTAAGAAAAAAAACAACTTATCTTTAGTAACATATACTGCTACTAACAGCAAATGTGAGTTAGTAGAAACTGCAATTATCAGTGTTAAAAAAATATTGACTAAGAATTTAGGAAGGAGTCTGAATGATGAATAATTAGTTTCAGGTTTCCTAATTCTGTTTGACTTTTTTTTTTTTTTTTGCAAATCAGAATAACACTCTCTGCTCCAAATAAGCTGGGAAAATTGTGGTTTTGTTTGGTGTAAAGCACAGCCAAAAGGGTATTTCTTGCCCTGAATCTGCCAGCAAAACTTTCTGTTAGTAATGGAAATGGTATGAATGGGTCAAGGTACAATATTGTAGATGTGCATACAAAATGTCTTGCAACTAAGCATAGATGTTAATATCCTTGAGTTATTCCTTCTCCTGCATATATGAATATGTATGAATCAGTATCGAACTGAGTCTTTTTGCAAAAAAAAATTTCCAAACTAATCAGGAATGTGAAAAATTCTGCTAAGATTCCTCTGCAAACTAATGGTGTTCAGTAAGAGTAAAAAGGCAATGATTTCTAGATCTTCGAACATAATAAATAAATGAGACTAGGAGGGGTTTTCAAATATGACCAGTAAAGGTAATTCCCATATAAGGAATTCTTCTTCCTTTCCTGACTAGGAAATAGCAAGATACTGAAAATTAGGCAGAGTGAGCAGAGGAAAAAGCCAAAATGTCAGAGGGAATGCTATGGAAGATTTTATTATTAGGTCTAGGAACTCTTAACAAGGATGAAGGATGGTCTTAAAACCCTTTTTTTTCTTGTTTCATTTTGAATGATGATATAGCCAGTTTCAGTTCTCCAAGGCCAAGCTGTCAGATGAGGCTGCGGAGCTGTAAAATCAGAAGTGCTCACACAGTTACAATATGTTAATACTGCTCACCAGCATTACATTGCCTGTGACTGCAGCTGATAGAGCAAATTACTAAAGACTAGCTACATTAAAAGAAGTAAAGAACTTTTTTTTCCCTTCTTTTTATTTTCTTTTCCTTAATATATGAAGGTGATCTGAGTATTTTATTCTAATGCTATAGAAGAGACTTACTTCCAGGATTATTCATCATCTTAATATATGCACTAGACTGAGGAAATTGATAGGAAGACAACACTATGATTGAATTAAAAAAACCCAGACTAAGCCAACACATCAATGATCTATTCATGGAACAGCTAATACCACAGTTTGTCTTCTATAATTGTTTTCAGAGTGACTTGACACACCTCTCAAAAAAAAAAAAAAAAGAAAGACTGGAGAATCGTCTTTTGCAAAATGCCATGCACATGTTTAACAGTCTAGTGTGGACTGATTCAGCCATCAGAAGCTGGAATGAGAACACACGGACTCATTTCCATTTCTCCATGGTTTGGTGCTGCTGGTTCATGAAATTTATGACTCCTACATGAGCTTAATTCAGTTCATGGTGAGAAATTATTATCAAGTAACCAAGGAATACATTCTTTGTACCATACAGTCCATTATACTGTTTAATCCCCTCAGCTCATTACTATGTTAAGCAATCATACAAATCGTATCTTTTATTCAGATGTTTTTTTCTGTAGAAGCAAATAACACATTAAAGGTCATAGTCAGAGGAAACTCAATGCATACATGAGTGTGCCACAGTTTATATGATATAGTGTTTGCTGTGTTAGCATTTTGATGATTTTTTTTGTCAAGTGATTTCCAATCAATAATAACTTGCATGTGCTTAAGCAAAAGGGCTCTGTAGTAAATACAATTATTGTTGAACTCTACTAAAAAAAAAAGCCTTTTGTGATAATTTTAGCAAGAATCATAATTTTTAATTTTTTTTTTTCAATGAATTAAGAACTATATTAACATAAACCAGAAAAATCATGTAAGGGTCATACTTTTGGAGCACTTTTGCACATTTCTTTAAAAATGACACGGAGCAGTTTAGTCCTGGGGAGCAGCTTGTCAAATAAGAAGTGGAGGCTTTATTACTACAAAGCTGTTACCAGAATTATCTAGAGCATATGTGAATGCATGTGCACATACTAAAATTTAATTTTAATTTTAATTTGTGGAGTGGTGCTTGATTGGGATGATTGACACAGTTGGTCAGGAAATTCTACCATATTGAAAAAGTGTTCTTTAACACAGCAGCAATCTGAAACTCAAAAATGTTTTATTTCTGCTGCTGAGTAACTAGATGGGGCTGAGCAAGTCTTTTAACTTTCCACTACATCAGTTTCAATATCTACAACTTGTCATGCATTTTCACCTCCTTTGTGAGGCTGTGATCTACCCTTGGAAGAGCTAGATTCTACTGTCCACAGCAGAGGTATATTTATATAAATATGATTTGTATGCCAAGTATTTTGATTCCTTCATTGTTGTTTTTACAGTCATTTTCATTAGTGTTTAAATTCTATTCCATGTCAGTTTCGACTTGTTACAAACACTGGTCCTTGTGTCAGCTGATAAGTACATAGCAAGTGATGCCTTTTAATGTATATTTTTAGAATGGGATTGTTGTAATCTTCTGCAAAGGAAAGTCATCAAAAGTTTTTAACTCCTGGTTAAAAAATAGCAATTTGCAGGGCAGGAAGAAATATGTAAAGAAATTTCATTCTGTAGAATAGAAAGTGAAGTGTATGAGTGTACTCTGTGATAATCATGATTGTCATTTATACACTGCCAATTTGTGAAGGCCCTCTTGCTGAGAGATGGCATTGATGCCACAGACTGTAAGCCAGTTTCAACATTCTATAACAGTGTTTCAACATTAAAAAGATGTCAGCTTTAAAATTTAAACAATTGTTTAATGTTTAAACATTGTTCTTCTTTATAGTTGTCCAACCAGGATAAAAAATGGAAGGAGACTTTTTCCTCTCCTCAAAGCCTTTGCCATGGAGTGTTAAACTGCCTAGACCATCTGTATGGGAGAATGTCAGAAAACTTTTTTTTTTAATTAAAATAAGTGACACTTACTTTGTCTTGCTATGGAGAAGAGTGAAATTAAAGACTGAAACCATACCTTTTATAGAACCTTGTTTGAAGTGATGCTTTACCTCCGAAAGTACCTACAAATGTGCAGTTTCATTAAGTCTGGGAGAAGTGCTAAGCTCTACTCAATGTCCTGTTTATTGAAGATCTCCTTAAGGGCTTTTGTATAGCTTCAGGGATAAATATAGCCTTTATATCCACCGAAATAAATAAAGGAGATCCCATCGACTTTTCACGTGCTGGAAGAGGGTCTAAAGTACTGTAGAGAGAAAACTATGAATCCTGAGGTCCTTTAATCAAAATTGATTTCTTATAAATAACTTCTCCAGAACATACCCTTTACTCATCTTCTAACTGCACAGAGGTAGTCAGCTTTGGTTTTCTCTCTTTCCCTTTGAACTCAGGAAACTCTCTTGCCTTCTAGCATGTAAACAGACAGCGTGTCCCAGATGGTAGCGTTATGTCTGAGCTCATCACGGGTTTTATTTTCACAGAGAGAGATTTTATTTTGTGTATCTAGTGTTTAGAGACAGAGAAAGTGAAGATGATAGCAGAAGAGCTGCTGTGCACCACAGGGACCCGAGCATTGCTCCAGGAGATCTGCAGTACACACTGTCCGCGAAACAGACCATGTGAAGCTCAGAGAGAAAGCTTGTGTGGAGAAAACAGGGGAATCAGAAGACAAACAAAGCACAGAGGAAAATGTGCAAATTAAAGCTGCCAAAAGCCCTTTAATATATGTACATAGCAATTTACATTAACCAAGAAAAGTCTGAAGCTGGAAACGGAGAGAATGGATCTGAGAAAAAGAGTAAAATAGCAGAAGTATGTGATTGGACATAGCAGATTAACACAGCTGGTACCCATTAGATCCCAGCCTAAGTCCCAGGAATATACTCAAATGACCTTCAGTACCTGATATATAAAAAAAAACTAAACAAATTCAGGAACTGTTTTATTCAGACTTTTTAAATTGCTGTTTCCAGAATAGCACAGCTTAGTTGGCATCCCAAGTAATGTGCAAAAAAAAAGGATATGCTTCTTGATATTGAAGTAAAATTGAGCACCAAATACTATGTTCACTTTGTTCTAGAGTGGTATTTGAAAGGATCACCCACAGTTCCTCCTTTTCTCTGCCCTCCCCAGTATTTCAGCTTTCAGTCAGAATCTTAGTGATTTTTGCTGCTATTTTATTTCCTTTTTTTTTTTAACTAAAATTATGAAAGTACTTACTTTGAAAAATATTTTTTTCTGCACCCCTGCATTCCCTGTGTACCCACTGTAACTTGTAATACATGGTTCTTCTTCATATGTTCTGTCTGATGTTGCTTTTGTGCTTGTTTTTTCTATATACAGTCTAAATCGCTGAAAATACAAGCTTGTGTGGCTATGTAGTTTCTGCCCTCAAAATGTACTTGCAGAAGCTTTTCTGGTGGTCAGCAATGATCTTTGCAAAGGTTACACTTTGCTATAGGAAATTGCAGTGGTGCAAAAAGCAACTTGCATCTGTTTTATAGATGCATGTAGAAATGGCTGCGTACTGAGTTCTGCAGTAACTGTGCATTTTCACTCAGGCTCGTGATATATTTGCGGTTTAGGACACCTGGGAGTAGTGGGTAAAATTGCTTTGCAGAATCTTTTCTTTGAAAATTTCGCCCTCTTTTTTTTTTCTCCATTCTCAACTATACCAAGAAACCGTGTTTTCGAGGTATTGCTGCCGTAAACTGTTTTTCCCTCAGAGAACATTCAGTTTATTGAAGATAAAGAATTTGCTGCTTCTCACATTAAAACCAGGGCCAAATCTTGTCGTTTTTTTTTTTTTTTTTGTGAAAACTACCCTTTGGTTTCTTTTGAATGAATGCTTTATGAGTTGTTTAGAACATCTTCTCTTCTCAGGTGTCACTTTGAAATATCTAGCTCTCACTTGTACAAATGATTGACCATTAGCTCAATTGCAAAAAACCAAACTTCTTACCTTAGTATTTAATTAATATTCCTTTTAGGATTTTTAATTGGTCTGAAGTTGACTTCTTTCACATGCTAACTTGAAAAGGTCACCCAAGTTAGTGCCAAAACAAATGTAAATTGTGTGGCTCAGTGACAGCAGAACACAAAACTCAGACATTGTAAAATATGTAAAAAAAAATCAGCAACATGAAGAGAGAGAAAGTCAGCAAAGGAACAAAAATGTAGATAGGAACTTTGTTTTCACCTGTCCATGCATTAAATTTCACAATGTCCTTCCTGGTAGTGCTGGTAGACTCCAGCTTTCACTGTAGTGAGTGAGTAGACTCTCAGAAAAATCAGAGTTGAGATGGCCGAGTCTTTGTTCCTTGGTCTCTGATATGTAGCTGAAAACAGGGATTACAGTGGTTTTGTGGAAGCTATTTGCAGGAGGTGGCTTGAAACAGCATAAGGGAGTACATCAAAAATGCCTCATTTACATTTTAGTCTCTTAGCTCCTAGCATGAAAGAAAGGGTGAAGACCACATGAAAAGAGGTTGTTTGTCACATTTCTTTCCTACTAGAAGTAGGAATGGCAGAATTGAGTCTTGAGCATTAAGTTCTCTTTCTAGATACACTCTTCCCGGCTAAGTTTAAGTGCTTAATCTGCAGTGAAAAATATTAAAGCTTTCTAAAGTTCTACTTGTATCCTAGAACAAGCATCTACAGTCTAGTCTCACTGACACTGTTAGCTGGGTTGTATTGACAATATTTCTTCCACACATTTATGATTCTCATTTTCTCACACCTCAGGATTTTTTTGTCACTTCTGTACATGTCTGTAATTTTTCTGCTCCCCAGTGATATTAATAGCATCCTCACAGCTTCTCCTACAGAAGCCACTCTACTACACCATGCCCATACAACTTCTGAACCATTCAAAAAAAAACCTCCCAGTAACCCATTCTAATTCTTACTGGGGACCTTGCAAAAGATTTGGCTTTTTTTTCCCCCACTTTAATAATGACCAACTGTTCATGTTCCAAAGCCATTTATTTCCAAAATTATATGTTGAAAAGGTGATTAGAAACTTGAGAAGACCACAAAAATAAGCAGGATGAAAATATGGTGAAGTTTAAGCTAAAGCTTTATAATTTCATGAAATTTATTAGCTGATACAGGTACTTGTAAAAGTTGAGAGTGGGGTATGTTGACACTGGATGTTCCGTCTAGTTGTACATCTACCCAGAATCCTCACCAGAGAGACTAAATCTTGTCTTAAGCCTGAATTCATTGGAGAGTATGCTGCAATATTTTTAGAGTGTGCTGATGTGCTGTTTTTACCCAGAGGTTGCCAGCCTCCTTCTGTTAGTATTTGAAATATATTTTCCTCTGTTTTTCTGAGTGCAATAGCTCTGTGTAGCCTCTGTTGCTAAGACTGCATTCTGTCATCTTTTCCATTTCATAGTGCCCTTTTCTTTGTGCAATTCTGGTCAATTTAAGAACAAGCTTTCCTCCTATGATTTCAGACATTAAATTACCTGTTAAGGAATCGGTTTGGGCAGTTCCTCAGCTATACATACTGCTTTAAGTTTCCTGCTGTCTCTTTTCTGACACTAGGTTGAGTGTAACCAATATTTAAAAAAACCTACAAACTTCTACTTAGTCCTCTTTTTCCTCCCATGGTTTATATATAGCACTTCAAGGGAATCTTTTGAGTGAGATTAGATACTACTGTAAAGACCTTTCTGCATACAGTTAAATCCTTACTTTCTTGAACTTGATTAGGTTACTGTCTACTAGCATGTTCACAGCTTTTTCACCCTAGAAGATATTTTGCTGTCTTCCAAAAGATCGAGCATTGTGTGAAATTAAGAATCACGTTCCTTAGTAACAGCTATTATATGACCCTAATAATTCCAATTTTTATCTTAGAGGGATTCTTTCTGACAATATTGGTGACAATTATGTATTTATTCCTTTGCAGACTTAATCTTTATTCATGCTTTTGCAAATTCCATGTAGGTAGAAATTTGGTTTTAGAAGAGATTGCTAGTGTAAAGATTTAAAATTTGAGTAACATTCTCAGGATCTGGACTTCAGGAAATGCAACAGAGACTTATTATCAACCTGTTTAAAAGTGCCATTAACATGAATCATAAGCACATTGTTTACTAGTTGATTGGTGGAGGGCCACGAAGATGATCAGAGGGTTGGAGCACATCTCTTATGAGGACAGGCTGAGACAGCTGGGGCTGTTCAGCCTGGGAAAGAGAAGGCTCCAGGGAAACCTTATTGTGGCCTCCAGTACCTAAAGGGGGCCAAGAAGAAAACTGTGGAGGGACTTTTGACAAGAGCATGTAGTAATAAGATAAGGGCTAATGGCTTTAAACTAAAAGAAGGTAGATTTAGATTAGATATAAGGAAGAAATTCTTCACTGTGAGGGTGGTGAGGCACTGGAGGTTGCCCAGAGAGGTCGTAGATGCCCCATCCTTGGAAACGTTCAAGGCCAGGCTGGATGGGACTCTGAGCAAACTGGTCTAGTGGAAGATATCCCTGCTCATGGCAGAGGGCTTGGACTACATGGTCATTAAGGTCCCTTCTAACTCAAACTATTGCATGATCCTATGATTCTGTCCTCATTTATTGCATCAGTGAATGAGGTGGACCGATTAGGGAGCAAGATATTGGTCTCAATTCAGTAACAAAGTTTTCTTCCCTGTTTTTCTTTGTTTGCTGGCTTACATAAAAAAAAAAAAGTGAAAACTGATAGTGTTTGTCTGTCTCTGTCAACCCAGATATATTGCCTGAAGAGTTTTATATTGAACGTTGTCAGTGTGCAAGTGTCAGAAGAATGTCCTTTTCAGTGCAAAAGTATTGTTACTTTCCACAAAATCTTAGTGCTTGAAGGAATAATAAAATAATTTTTATCTATGAAAAAACATCAGAGCAGAAAATTTTCATCAGCTCTAGTGCATGTGTAGGGCTCAACAGTGTTTGACTCCTGAAATTGATAACTTGCCTACTAAATGATTTAAAGACCTTGAACAAATTCCCTAAAACAAGGTGTTAATAGCTATTACCAACTATGTATAGTGTTTTGTAATTGTATTTTAATCATGTTATTAATATTCACCAAGGTGAGCTGCAGTGAGTGTGCTTGATAATACATGTATTAGGTATTAGAATACCCAGCGTGAACAGACAGAAATGAAGTAATTATCACAAACCTTGCTAATTAAGCACCTGTACTCAAGCCTTCATTTGCATTGCCTTTGAGTTATAACACTGAAGACAAATTTCTTCTTATTGAATATGAAGAGCTGGGACACCATCTGAAAAAATGTCACTGAAAGAGTAAGAGGCAGGCAAGAATTTATTCACAAACTTCATAGCTGGTTCTGTATCTGCATTTTTTAATGCATATGGGTAGTGTCGTGGTTTTGTTAGTGAGGGGGGGCCTAAGGTGGTAGCTTCTGTAGGAAACTGCTAGAAGTCGCTCCCCTTTGTTCAGTGGACTCAGCTGGACCTAGGGCGGACCCGCTGCTGGCCAAGGCTGAGCCGATTGGTAGCAGAATGTCCCATGACAACGCCTCTGCGATTACATATTTAAGAAAGGGAAAACAGAAAAAAAAAGAGAGAAGATGTGAAGAAGCTGAGCGGGGCCAGAGGCGCAGATGGGGAGGCGCAGGCCTCATGGGCCTTGCAGGCCTCACCCTCTGGCCTCTTGCCAGGCAGCCGACTGGACCCGTCTCGGCCCAGTCCGGCTGCAAGAAGTGGAAAGGAGATGAGAAGTGAATAAGATGTAAAAAAAGATCCTGAGAGACATCTACCAGCCTGTTGTGAGGAACGGCTGCAGACGCCAAGGTCAGTTCAGAAGGAGGGGGAGGAGTAATGCTGCTCCTGGCCAAGATTTCCCTGCAGCCTGTGGTGACGACCATGGTGGAGCAGGTTGTGCCCCTGCAGACCATGGAGGTCCACAGAGGAGCAGAAATCCAATTGGAGCCCGTGAAGGACCCCACACCGGGGGAGGTGGATGCCTGAAGGCGGCTGTGGCCCATGGAGGGCCCGCTGGGACAGCTGTTCTGAAGGGACTGAACCCCGTGGAAGAGATGACCCACACCGGAGCAGTTCCACGAAGGACTGTGGCGTATGGGTGGGATCCCACAACAGAGCAGGGGAGGAATGTGAGGAGTTCTTCCCCTGACCATGAAGCAGCGGCGTGAAACAACATGTGATGAACTGACTGCAACCCCCATTCCCTCTTCCCACCTGTGCCGCTCAGGGAGGGGAAGGTAGTAGAGATAATGTTAAGCTTGAGAAGAGGGAGGGGTGGGGGGAGGTTATCTTGTTCTCTGTCTCATTATCCTGCTGTTTGTAGTAATAAATGAATAGGTTTCCCCAAGTCGAGTCTGTTTTGCCCGTGACAGTAACTTTAAGGATTTCTCCCTGTCCTTATCTCAAACCTTGTGCCGTTTTTCCTTATATTTTTTCTCCCTGTTCTCTCGGAGGGTGGGGGGAGTGAGAGAGAGACTGCGTATTCTGGTCCTGATCGGGCCTGAACTACGATAGGGTAGTCATGGGAAATTTTGATACTTTCTGTTTCAGTAATTTATTTATTATTCTAGAGAAAGTGGTCTTCCAGTATGAAGATGCATGTAGCACTTTAGTATTAAAGTTTTTTTACAAGTCCCATTGTAAGTATGCATATTCCACTGTCTAAGTGTTCAGGCTGAAATTATATTTATTGATTCTTTTTTTTTTTTTTCATTGCCCTTGAAAGTCCACCCAAATGTCAATTTTAAGATAAAGAGACATTTTCTTTGTATCCAGGATTCCCACCAGCCCTCTGCAAGTCAGAGACACTGCTACTGGCTCTCTGGCGCCATGAACTGTGGAAGGAGTAAAATGTCTACCCTTAGTCAAGTTAAGATCTGCCTGGTGAATGTGTGTTACAAATACACATTCTTAGATTTCCTGTGTTCACATTTTGACTCTGCAATAGTGATGGAAACTTCTTCAATTATTGCAGAGACGGAAACTGAATAAGGAAAGAGGCAGTAGTGAGATAAGCAATGGTCAAGGCAATGAAACCTGCACTGAGAAATTAGATTCCATCTCTATCACAAAATTAAAACAAACTGATTTGGTGTGCCTGGTTTTTTTTAATACCTGACTAGAGTCCTGAAAATGATTTGCAGAAGTGCTGAGTGCTCGCAGCCAAAATGGAAACCAAAGCAATCTATCTTTTAAATGTGTTATGTACTACTCTCTAAAAAAAATCCAAGTTATAGATGTTTTGACTTGAACAGTCAGAGTTTATGGGTGCTTTTGGCTCTTATCTTGCTGGATTTCAACACTAAATTTTAGAGATTCTCCTTCTTCTCTCACAAAAATGAAACATAAATATGGGATGCTTACATGCAGTACTGGAAATCTCATTATTGTATATATGCAATACTAGGTGATAGGATAGCATTTTAGTACTGGACTCTAAGTAAAGCATGAAAAAAACATCAAGGAGAAAATGAATACTGTACTGATGTTTACGTAAATGTGCACCAGCTTCTCAGTGAAGTAAAAGGGTCTTTGAAAAAGAAAAAAAGGATATAATCCTCAAACAGGAAACTATGTATGTTCAGTTGAAATTGAAAGATGCATGTCCATTGGTGTGAATTAAGATTGTACAGTCAATTTGAGTTTTAGAATTGTAATGTTCTGAGGTGTTTGTCATTGTAAATTTATTATTATTCCATTGATGTTAAACATAGAGTTTGCTATGTTATGCTGTAGGATGATTGGCTTGCAAATAGAATAGTTCTCTCTGCAAAGGTAATAAAGTACCCTACTAAACAGTTGTTCATAACAACACTTGCTATTTTCTTACTTTTCTTCCATTAAATGTCTTCATAGGAAGTAATGGAGACTTTCTTGTATGTTAACAGTGCTGTTAATAAGAAGTCGGCTGACTCCAGTTGGCTAAATTAATCTGGTATCAAGAGAGTTTTTACTCCACATAAATCAGAAGTGTTGTGTTCACTCAGACCTTGACTGAGAGAGCATTTGTTTCTCTATGGCTTCTTTTGTCTCCTGAGGGAGGGCAGTGAATGTTACTGGTTAGTTTCTGTAGGAGTTGTACAGCAGTTTGCAGGAGGGTGTGCTGAAGCAGACCATGCCACACAGTAGCTTTCTTTGCATCAAAGAAATGAGTAGGGATTGTTGGACTGAACCCAAAGCTGATACGACACACATTGTTTCTTAAGGTTTGTAATTTGCAAGCAGTGTTCAAGGTGTATGAATTCCAAATTCCTTTTGGTATTACTAATGTCTGTATTAGTGCTTAGCATAATTTGATTTACTTCAGTAATAACAAAACTATACATGGGGCAACCTAATCCTGGGTCTGTGTATTTCCTTTAGATAAAGTCTATAGTTGCAGAATTATTTATTAAACTCTTCTTTGTATGTGTGGTAGAATGGAGACTGCATAACTGCATAAATTACATAAGATATCGTTGGGGAATTTTTTTTTAAATATTTTTGACTTCTAATCCTTTTTTTTTTTAACCATAATACAGATTAGAGAAACAATGCTGTAAAAAATTGCTGTGAAATAAAATCAAAGATTATGTTTAACTTGTCATACAAGAGCCTTCAGAGGAGATGCTCTTCTTTTAATTTAGTCCTTAACTCACCTAGTTGTACATTAATATTCTAGGACTTTATACATTAGTAATATGTAAGATAACACCATCATCTAAAAGCTTTGCAGTATCATGGGCATAGCAGCACGAAATGATCTATTCTTATCTTTACCTTTGTCTTTCAGGTAGACAGCTGAACAGTTCAACACAGATTTTTTTTTTTTCTGTTGTTTAAAAATAGTTGGCAATAGCAGCATACATTCAATGAATCAAGCTATTTTTGCTCCTTTTGCATCTATGGAGCTGCACAAAATGTGACCCCTGCCCCACTGTATTCAAAGATATTATATAGTGTATGTGCAGATAAAAAGACAAATACATATAAGATACCTTTGCAGAACAGGTGGCATGTCAGAGGTTTAATTTGCTTTTGACACACATATACATCATAAAACATTAAAAGAAATCCTGGTGAGTATTATTACTGCACGTGCAGTTAATGGTATGGGAAAACAGATTAAGGCAGATAATTTGCAAATCAAAGGCAAATAGAGTTTCACTTCCAAACCAACTGTTAGCAGTTGCAGTTGGAAATCCTGAATGTATTCTTATTAGTCCAATTATCGTACTTTTTTATTGTGGTGGTGCTGAGAGAACCTAGTCATGGTTCCTCTTCTTCTTGACACGTGCATGTCAGAAGTATAGTTAGTGTCTGCCCCAGAGAACCTATAATGAGAGCAGCAACAAAAGGAAGCGAGAAACAGACAGCTAGGAAACTCACTGTGTTAACAAATCCACTATGATCAGGGTAATAAGAAGCTGCCATGCTACAAAGGTGGTAAGGAATCTACTAGATTTCTTTAAAAGCTCTTTACTAAGTGTATGGATATATTTTTAATTATAATGGTATTTTTATGCAATTATAAATTAAAAATAATAAGCTCTGGAGTGTCTGGAAATATGCTTGCATGGCATAAGAGGAGCAAATATAAGCAAGGCAAGAAAATATTTTCCTTTGTGAAAAGTTTAGTGTTTGCATCCTCTTCTGTCCTTAAGAACAGACCTTAAGTGACTGGTAAAGGACTAACTGAGAGAGGACACATGTAGACTGTGTGGTTAGCACATATTTCAACATTTCCATTAGTTTTTTTTAAAATAACCTCTTATTTACGGGCAATGCAACTGAACCAAGTGGTTTGGTTTTTTTTTGTGTGGAAGATCCCCCTCTGTTCAGTGGTATTTACTGTGGATCTGAACAATAATGTGTAAACAGTCTGATAAAAGATTTGAGGAGTAGAAGAGGTGGGTGTTGGAGTGGCCCAGGAACAGCAGGAGCATGGACCAACACAGATCAGACAGTCCTTTTGTGTGGGGATGTTTATTTCATGGTACCTCCAGCTCTTTAACCCTTATTTCTAACTGTGGTAAAGTTCAAATTTTTACCTCTCAAATGGTGCTTATGCGATGTGGTATCTGTATGAAAAATGTCATGCATTTTATACAATTTTGCTGATGGTAGTAAAAGAAAAAAATCTTAAGAGAGACATCAGTCTTCTTTTTCTAAATACTGTACAGCAGTCACTGTTTGAGACAACCCAGCTGGTGGGTCCAAAAAACCAGCTTTTGTCTGCCATGATATAAGGCATTTCTGGGGGAAACAGCTGGGTTTCAAGAGGCAGAGATGAGGTTTATCACTATCCTGAGAAAATGTTCCTCTTAGCTCGCTTTGAAGAATTTAAGTAAACACAAATGGACAAATTAATATAATACTTATCCTAACATTTATCTAAGGCTTGTCGTGTCCAGGTAATGAAGCCTTCTCTGCACAGGATTACCAGCAGTAGTGGATGTAAGGGACATTCCTTCTTCAGTGAAGTTTTTTGGGCATCTGACAGTCTTAAAGCTTCAGCATATCTCTGTGAGGCGGGAAACTGACTGAATATGGGGAAACGGGGGAATGAAGAAAGAATGAAGATCTCAGAACTCTTTGGCTTGTTCTTGGATTATTTCTCCTTTTTTTTTTTTTTTTTTTTTTCCCCTGTGTCTAACAGACATAGAGCTTAGGAGAAAGAGAGGTTAAAAGAAATGTTGCAGAAGATCACTTCTGCTTGGAGTGAGAGCAAGGATGTCTCTGAATTTGGAGATAAGGAAAACCTCTGATGTTAATGCCGGAGTGACGAACGGTTTGAAGGCAGAATCCTGTTTGCATGACCCTCTGCAGCATTTCTGTGTCGAAAAATTTGCTAGATTCAATTTGTTTCTTCTGGAGTTGGGTCACAGTGAGGTGGACACATGGCATCTTGTGTAATCCTGAGAACAAGACACACACATCCTGAATGAATAGTAACTGGCTTCAACAACCAGCAGATACTAGATTTGTGAGCTGTTTCTATTTGTCTATTTGCATGTGAACCCTTGGGTACTGGAAAAATGTTTGCTACAAATATCTATGAATTGTAATGAATATAAAATAGCAACATTAGTACTTTTTTTTTTTTGGAGGCATAAAGTACATTGACTGCATTGCTAATGAAAAGATCTGAGTCCTGACCCAAAGAGTTTACTCTGCAATAGGAACCAAGACCTAAGTGGAAGAATATTTGTATGTCTGGATAGGTGTCCTGGTTTGGGCAGGGATAGAGTTAATTTTCCTCTCAGTAGCTGGTGTGTTTTGGTGTGAGTGAGAAACTGTGTGGCTAAATCATTACAATAGGGAAGGCAGGAGTTCCTTTATTGTATCATAGATGTTTTTTTTCTGGCTAGGCAAGTTACACGTGCTTCCAAGAAAAGAGAAAGTGAAAAAGGTACAAAGGAAAAATACAAAGGGACTACTCAGACATCAATGGTGAGCATTTAGCATTCAGTTAGTGTTCTTGTTTTGTTTAGTTTTATTTTTTTTTATTCTCATGAAAAGTCAGAATATGAAGCATACTAGAATAGTTATAGTAAAATTAATATAATAACTCATTACTCATTGGTCTTATGGAAGTTTGAAAACATTGGTGGTAGGCCCAAGATTAAGGGATGTAAGAGGCTGGCATGTAGGGCAAATCACTGTTTTTTAAAAATGATATTTCAATCAGATAAGTAGAATGACTAGATTCGTGAGGCTGATGTTATTTCATAAAGGGTAGAGGTAACAGTGAATAAAAAAAGTTTCTAGAAGTTATGCAGCTCAACTATCATTTGTGTCTTTGAGTGCAATGAAGCCATAAAAAGCCCCAGCTTTTTATGTAATTATTTGTTTTACATTATTCTTACCGCTTTGCCATAGCTTCCTTTTTCCATTCCAGTGCAACTACTCCTTCCTGAGTGGGAAACCATAATGGATGGCTATATCATACAGAGTTTGGAGGACTTATTCATTTTTCTTGCAAAAGTTAAATAAAGTGAAAAACTTTCAGCCCATCAATCCTTTAGCAAGCTGTCCAAGGTGACATTTCATTAGCACATTTTGTCAGTGGATAAATCGTACAGCATGCTCTGAAGAGAAGGAGGAAAACATCCAGTCCTTTTTCATTAGATCCATCTGAAGCTGGATCGCTGGAGATTACATACAAAAAGCACATGAGACAGAGAAAGCACTATTCTGTCTATAAACTCCATTAATCATTCATTCTCTTCTGAGTGCTTTGAGTCACTGCCCTGTCTCTGGTTGGGACCAAAACTGGCGATTTAATTTTGAGCTGCATGACAGATACATTTCAAGGAAAATCACAGACATAACGACTCCTGCCAGGCTTGATAAAGTCCTCATTCGTCAATTAAGGAGCTTCCAATAAGGCAAGATGGACAAAGCCAAATGAGGCAGCTCACATGATAATACGTGCAGGGTTGGGGTTGCCAGGTTTCTTCCCCTCTGTCTCGTGCACACACAAGCACATATTCCCCAACAACACACCCCCCCAACACACACACACATAGCCCCTCACACATGCTTTTTTTTTTTCCATCTGGGAATAGAAATAATTAGGAAGCTTTGATTCACTGGTCTGAACTAATTAGCTAAGGGACTGGGACTGCTTTGCTGCTGCACTGACGGTAAGTGTCAAAGGGCTGACCAAAGATAATAAATACCTGAGAAGTCACCCATTTACTGCAGTGTCAAAATGATTTTCTCTTAGTGAAATTTTCCCTAGCTCTGCTGAAAATGAGTGTTCAAATAAAAATGATTTATGTAAAGAAATCGCAGTGTGGCAAAATCAAACGAATTTCTGGAAAACGTGCTATATAAACAAATGAAGCTCCGACAATAAAAAGAGCTTTTTATTGTCAAAAAATAAAAATTATTATTAATGACCAATTTAAATTAGTAATAAGCCAATTAAAGGGGCACTGTCAAGTTAAAATTGTGAGTCTGATACAGTGTTAAGTCAGTGGCTGTATTAGGTATTGAAGAGTCATTTTGCAGTTCAAGACTTGGCTAAATACGCAGTTATCTCTGCTGAGGGGTTCCTAATCAGACATCTCTAACAATCTTTGTTTGTAAATATTCTAGCCTAGGATAAGAAGGTTACGCCCTTGTGCACCTTTATGTATAAATGAGTCATTAAAGAAATCCTTGGAACAGCTTTCACTCAAAATTCCTCTATTGGGTGGTGAGAGCACAAATGCTGGAAACTCTACAACTGTCTTAAAAATCATCAAAGAATTACCCATTTTACTCAGCTTCTTTGATGATACTTGGAGGAACTGATTCATAAACTTTGTTTTCCTGGTTTCACTTGCCTTTTGACTTTGCTCCCTTTTTGTCTTTCTAGTAGCTGTTATAACCTGTCCATCTCTATCACTTCCCATGACTAAGAATGTGATTTCTTTTATTCTCTAAGAGGAAGGATAGGATACTCAGAGAAGTCAGATATATTTTGATTTCCAGTGGCTAATTTCTAGTACAACATTCTTATTTAGGCTATTTAAAAGATAAATAGTTGGGTCCCCAATGGCCTACAACGAAAAACATGAAATACAACAATCTGTGCTAGATTCAGAATATATTTCTTCTTGGACATCTGGTGCCCTGACATTTTGTTGTACCTCATTCCACCTCCAGAGAAGGCTTTTCCTGATGTTTGGAGAAAATGAAGCCATAAGTCCTCATATTCCTGTCTTCTGTCTTTGTTTAGAGTGCCACTGGAGGAGACACAGATCATAAACTGGAGTTGTCTTGTAACTTGAAGGTTCAAACAAAGAGTGAAAGAGCACGGAAATGGTGGAAAATCATCTTTAACCTCTCTTCTGCCACCTTTTAGTTCAAGAAACACAGTAACAGATAATTCCCTCGTATCCTAAAAATGTGATTTGTGCTCTTTAATGTTTTACTTTGGTGATTAATATTATAATGTAATTTACTTTTCATTTGTAATCAGTTTAAACTTTTCTTTCTGATGTACATGTATTACTCTGGTGTTGTTTACAAGATTTGCTGACTGCAAGGAGTTTTTTGAATCTCAAAATGCTATTTTAAATTAAACTTTGAAAGAGGGTTTCCAAAATCCTCCTTCCTTTTCTCCCACCTCCTTCTTGAATGTTTAAAAGCATCTTCTTATGCAATGCAGTGCGTAAAAGCAGATTTTTAAATGGCTTTTTCATCTTGTAGATCTTTCCTGTCTGTGTGACTGAACAACAGTAAATCTGGCAGCTAAAATTTCTTTGTTGAGATGTCAGAAGTAACAGAATAGGATTATGACATTGTTCAAGTTAGCAAAAGTTGGCAGACTTTGCTTAGCTGCTCAGAAGTAATTGACTGTTCTGATATTAATGTCTGTACTCTGAGTGGCAAGACCTTTTCTTTTGCTACAGCTGCATTAGGCAACATCCTCCTTCTCATTAAATTTTGGCAGTTAGAAGCACTCAAGTCTTTCTTTGTAGAGAAATTTTAACTTTAGAGTAAACTTGATCTTTATTTTATGTACTATTTTCTGTAACATCTGAAATACCCAATATGAATAAGTATTTTCTACTCACCAGACTTTACTTTCTCAATTTCATTTGGTGATGACGCACTTGCATTTTTGACAGCCAATCACTGTATAACTTTTACTTTCATAAATGTGCAAGAAAACTAATTTCACAAAATTGACTGTGAAGGAATGAATGCATCATTTATGTACTCACTAATTAGCCAACATGTTTTGAAAATTTCACCTGAAAGAGAAGATGGTGATGATGCTGCATAGCACTTCCACTGATAAATGCCTTTTTCCAAAACACCTAGACCTTTTGCAAAGGAAGACAGTAGACACTTGACACTTCTGAGAGCAGACTTAAATGGATTGCATTGATAAATTCCATCTTTTCTCATAATTTTCACCTACTGTTTATTGTTATACACATGCTGATTTTTTACTTAAAATTGCAGATTTTTTTTTTTTTTTTAATTTACAGATGATGTTTTCACCCTCTTGTTGGAAGAGTAAGGAGACTTCAGCTTTCATGTTGCAGGCAGTGGGAAGCCTCCCTCTCTTTTTTATAGACATCCTGCTGTGGTCTTATGAAATGCATTATGTCTAAAAGACTCTCCCACTGAAGAAAAGGGAAGAAAAGGCAGCTGGTGAAGTAGTGTCTTTTGCTGGTATAAGGAAGGCAGGTGATGTTTAAGGAATGGAAGAGCACTGTCTAGCAGTAGTCCTTGAGATGATTCTCAAGGTATTCATTTTAGAGGCCTAATGTGGCATTTTGGAATGGTTTATAAAGTTGGGCGGAAAAAAGTAATTACGTCAAGTTCAAATTTTATTCCAAGGAATCTAGCACTCTGACTGTCTCTTTGGAGTCCCTGCTGGGAAATGTGAATGTGGAGAACATGGTCTTTGGCAGTTTTTCCCCTGCTGTGCTTCCGCACTCTGCCAGTGGGTCAGGAAACCAGCCAGGGATGGGACTGAAGAGGTCCTGCTGTGCTGCTCAGTGGGCAAAAGTGGTTATGGACCACTCACCCCAGGGAGTGAAAAATTTTGGTGCACTTCACCTATACAGGAGAAAAAGGTTTTCTGCAGATTTTTTATAAGTTTGAAAGCCTAAATCAGACAAAAGGTGATACTGAGGGAAAAACAAGAGGGTATGGAAAACTCAAGGTAGCTCTTGCCCACAAGGCCTAATTTAGGGGCATTTTGAGAGTATGGTGGCATGCACTAAGAGAATAAAACTTTTGTATCCTTAGGAATTTATCCTACAGATGTGAAATAGCTGCTAGGTATCTGTGTAAAATCCAAAGACAAATACAACACTGTTGTTTAAGTGGCTAGAATATGTCAGTTTAGTTAATACTCTACTTAACATGTTTTAATTAAAATAAATTTTGTTAGATAATGGTGTTGAGATATTTCTGTGCTTTCATAAAACCCGAGCAGTTTAAATGAAATCATTGCATTTAATTGCAATTTCAAGGAACATAAAAATAAATGTTCTTAGAGGTGCTGTATATAGAATCTCCAAAATAATTTTAACAGCATTTATCATTCAACAGCTGCAACCAGTAAATGTCACTAGTACTTATCTAACAGTAAAACTAATGTTCCTATTTGTAAGTATTTTTCACCATGCCCTTATTTTTTCCCCTTCATAAAATTGTATTTGGATTATACATATTATAGTAAAATCATGGTAACTATACAAATGCTGATATAAAATCATGACCCAAGATGTTTTATTTCAGGATTATGACAAGTTTATTGTAGTTATAAATACAAGTAAACTATACTATAGTTTTACTACATCTTTTATCTATTTTAATGCAGATTTGCCTCATGGAAGAGTAGCTCTTGTAGTTTCTTTGTAATGAATGCTATAGTTTTATTTTCTAACTACTAGAATTTTATGCCATTCGTCCTAAGGCTTGAAGCTTTTAAAGGCACATGAGGAATCGGATGAAACAACAAGATGTTTTTCACTTTAAAGAAATATAAGGATTTTTGAGAGACTCTTGGAATCATAGAATGATTTAAGTTGGAAAAGACCCTTAAGATTATTGAGTCCAACCATAACACTACAAAGTCCACCACTAAATCATGTCCCTAAGTGCCACATCTACACATCTTTTGAATTACCTCCAGGGATGGTGACTCAACCACTTCCCTGGGCAGCCTGTTCCAGTGCTTAATAGCGCTTTTGGTGAAGATATTTTTCCTAATATCCAATTTAAACGTCCTCTGGCCCAACTTGAGGCCGTTTCCTCTCACCTGTCACTTGTTACCTGGGAAGACACCAAGACATACCTCATTACAACCTCCTTTCAGGTAATTTCAAACAGGGATAAAGTCTCTCTTGAGATCTTATAAACTTGTATCTTGGTTGTTAGTAACTTGAAGTAGTCTATAAGGTGTTTCTGAGATCCTATAAGATGAAACTTTATACAAGCACTATAATAAATGCATACATAAAAGTGTTTATATCTTTGGCTGCTTACACACACAGATTAATATGCATACATATTTCTAATTTGTTTTTATACATGTGTATACATACATGCATGCGGAAGTATATATGGCACAAACTATATAACATATTGTGAAGATATTCATTTATAATTGCAAACTATAATTTATACATCAGTAATTTTTCTTTTTTTTTTTGTTTTAAAAAGTATACTGTTCCTTTAAAAGGAAAAAAAAAAAAGAAACCTCTCTTATTGATTCTTCTTATGTTCCTCTATTTCTACACTGCAGAAAAAAAAAATATGTAGGGCAAAAAGGAACACTTATAAATAGGAAATTCTTTTTCTTCTATGTTGTGGTGTCCTAGAGTGATATATTACAGAGTGTCTATTAGAGACAGAATACCATGTGAATGGATGGATTTAAGAGTCTACGAGAGAAAGCATGAGCAGCATGGGACCCGCATATAGTGACACGGTGACACTTCACCATTTATTTTCTTGCTTTTGTGGAGTATAATGTGGATGTTTTGGCCTTGCATAGACAGTTTTCCTACCAGATCTGAGAAAACATTCAAGCTATATCACTAAGCATGTCACCAAACCAGCCTGTGCCCCATAGAACAGCAGGGGAATACCTTTAATCCAACACATAGAATTGATAAACCATATTTAAACAGCAGCAAACAGCGTATAAGGCACTAAGTGGGCTGCTACCCAATGCAGCTCTAAAACCAGGTTTGAGAGCAAAAACAACATTGTGGCTAGTGATGACCAGACCAGCACACTGAGTGCTTGTAACAATTCTGCTTTCAACATGTTATGTTCAAACCTGTCGTTATCTCAACTCTTCGGGCCTGACCAGGGGCTCAGACCCTGGATCCTCAGGTTAAAGTCTGATGATCTCCTGACTGATCTAGCCAGGCCCCTCCAAGCGCCATGCTGGGTGCCAAAAAAACTGTTGTGATTTAGCCCTGGCCACCACACAGTTTCTTACTCAACTTCCCCCTCCGCAGTAATGAGGGAGATAATTGGGAAGAAAGGAAGACTTACGGATTGAGAAGAAGACAGTTTACTAGAATAGCAAAGGAAAATTAGAATAATGATAAAATATAAGCATACCAAAATATACAAAAGGAACGATGCACAATTTCTCATTACCTGATGTTCCAATGACCAATACAGCTTGTCCTGAGCAGCGCTCACGTACATGAAACCAAGCACCGAGCAAAGGAGAGAGAGGGAGAGAGCTAAACAGATGCATCCCACCAGCCTACTTTCACTTATATATTGAGCATGATGTTTATGGCGTGGAATAGTCTCTTCAGTCAGTTTGGATCAATTGTTCTGACTACATCCCTCCCAGCTTCCTGCACCTGCCCGTTAGTGAGAACTGGAAAGCCAGGCAGTGTCCTTAGTCTCAGTAGCAACAACTCATAACATCAGTGTGTTCATCAATATTTTTCACATTCAAAATTCAAAACACACCAGCAACTGAGAGGAAAATTAACTTCACCCCTGTTGAAATCAGGACAAACACACTCACAAAAGTGAATAATAATTTTAATGTTTTTGTACCAGGACCTTGACTTTTTAAGCATCTCAGAAGAGTCAACAAGGAGAATTCTGATTTCCTTCTCCTAGTGAGACCAGGAATGATGTAGATGAACATTTCTTTCTGTACTTCTGATTTTGATCCTTATTGAAGAACAGAGCTTTTAAACAGTTGAATTTATTTGGTTCCTAACTGTTTTGATGACTGGTAGTTGATATGTACCTATTAGGACCATAAAAGCCTAACAGCAGGTCTCAAGGAGCATACAGAAAAGGTTAAATTAATTACTTTCTCAATAATAGCTCTAGTAGTCTTCCATGAAAGCTATATAAGATGAAACTTTTGATTTTGAAAGGTTAAATATGGGACACAGCTCAGGTAGCTTCATGGCTGGAAATATTGCAGGTTTTTTACAACTATAAACCTATCTGTTTCTCTTTGACATGCAACATTTTACACGACAATCCAATTAGCTGTGCTACGTGCTACAAGTTGGTAAGTGCAAATGCCTTCATTATGTTTTCATTACATATCCAATAGTCGGTTATGGGACAGGGGACAGAGATGTGGTTTATAGTATGATCAAAGGCGTCAATTCACAACCTGTTCTGTACCATAATACTTAACTCTGTTTAATGGAATAAAGGTTGTAGTGGGAATTCCTTTAAATATCCAAAGGAAAGAATTCAAAAAGATCATATTGCATACTGCAGATTATAAAGGACATCCACACAATAAATATATATATAGTTAAGAAAATATATGTATATTCTCCTTTCTTTTGTGCTTTTAGATCTCTCATCTGTCTGTGAGATAATGGTAATGATGTATTTAAACATAGATTTGGAGCACAAAGGTGTATTGTCTTAGTGTTTTTACTTTGCTAAAGGCTATTCTACAATACTGCTTAGAAACAGAAAACAACCTTGAAAGGTCTTTACATTCCTATCTGGTTTTTAACTTATTTTTTAACTTCTCTGACTAGGCTTTTAGAGCCTGGTAAGGTTAGGATGCCTAAGCCAGTGGTCTTGACTGATAATTTGGTGGCTAACATTGGTGCTTAAAGACAAAAGATCAAACACAAAAAAGCACAGAGTAACAAAGAAAATCTGTTCTCCTTGAAAAGAAATTACAGATCTCTCTTTCCTCTCTTTCCAGTCAGATTTGGCATCTGTAATAATGTAAGAGTTACAAACAGAAAACTTATTAAAAATTAATCTCTACATTAAAATGTCTGTATGACTAATAGGACGAAACTCTTGCATACGATGCTATAAGTCTTACTGCTGGCACTAAACCCTTCTAATGATGGGTTGGACTAACGAAGTGTTAAAATTTATGTGCAACAAAGACTAATGTGATTTTTTAAAATTCCATCTTTAACATGGAACTAAACAAGGGATCCTTTAGGGAATCGAAATAAACAGATAGGTGTAAGTCATCCACTACTCTCCTAAGTATCCTGATAGTAAATAGTTGTAGGTGATCAGCTTCTGCTGATTCAGAAAAGAAAAAAAAAATAAAACAAAAACCTGTCTAGAAGTACTTACTGTCAAGACACTTAAGAGTTAAGTATCTGATTTGCATCCTTATTTGGATTCTGCAAGAGATCTCTTTTTTTTCTTTTTCCCATTTTTTTTTCTTTTTTTTTTTTCCCATGTTACTATAGCAGGAGTTGATTCAGCCCTGTTCCTTTAAATATCAAGAACATGACTATAATTCAGAAGGGTTTACGTAAACTTAACACGGGGCCTTTATTTTGATCTTGGCTATAATGACTGCAAGTAGGAATGTTTGTACTAGTATTTGAATGATAATAATATTTAGTTACTGAAATGTTTATATTTTTTAAGGAATTGAGAAATTAGAAGATGACATCTTTTTGTAGATTTAAGTGAGAGTCAGATATCTACATACCGTCACAGTGTGGTTCTGTGAGTTGAAGTCTGTTTCTGAGATTCTTGAAACAGATTATTGATGATTTAAATGTTTTCAGTCTTCAACTGCCCTTCCACTCAAAATTCTGTTTAGCATTCTTTATTATAAGCAGAAGGAAATAAAAATTAGGTAGATCACTGCTTCTTAAAATCATTGAAATAATTTATATCATGCTTTTTTTTTCTGGTCTAGAAGTGTTATGAGTTAATAATGATCTCTGTAACTCACAGGCTCTGGGGAGCACATTTAAGTATTTAGCTCAAAGGTCAGTCATATTTTTTTAGCAAAAAAAAAATTCTTTGTTAACTGTACTTTTAAAACTAATGATCTATTACATTCCCAAAGAAGAATAATATATTTCTGTATAAAACCACAACCCTTAAGGATGTTTTCAGTGTTTGAAGAACAGTTCAGAAAGAACTAACTACCATATTACTAGCATTATGTGAAAAGTGACCTGATGATAATATAAAATACATGTGCTTAAAGCCATTTGTGGTAATTAGCAGTCTGACCCACTGAAAATCAGTGAAAAGAGTTGCTAACTAGAACAATGCTTTGAAAATGCTCATATTGCATGCAGAATGTTAAAACTCTATATCTGTGGGTGTGTCTGAGTGTTGTACAGCAGCACCTCTGTATTATTTTTGTTAAGAAACAGTTCGTGAAATGCTAGCATAATAAATTACTACTTAGGGTTTTATGCATCTCAAAAGGAAAACAACAATATCCCATTAAATGCCTGGAATATTTGTGATGAGAAAATTATTAAAATACATGCCTTAGAGAGAGGAGAGTTTGTGAAAAAAGTGATGATATACTGTAATATTACGGGGAAAAGATGTAACATAATTGGGAGCTAAATGAGAAGCTAAGCATCACTGAATCCATCAATGACAGGGCTAGGGTCAATTCACCCAAAACTCTGAAGTAATTGGAAATTCACCCCAAAGTAATTGGTTACTGACATGTCTAGAATCAATCAAAAGTCAATAATGAGCCAGAAATACTAGTCCCCTTTATCTGTGTGTAGTAGAGTTGTCAGTTTTAAAGTACATATGAAATACAAGCTTTAGTATGTGAAGGGGCTCCAAAGGGAGGTGAATGTTCTTTTGTCGGATAGGAATGAACGTTCTGTTTCCTTCTGGATCATTGGTTCAGACCATAGACTCAGGGCTGTTTTCGGTACCCTGTACTGGCAGTGAGCACTGGATTGTATCCATTTTAGGTTTTAATATGCTACATAAGGCCACTTTCAATCTTCACCTTCTCTGAGATCCTCACAGTTACCTGTCTGCTGCATTCCTAGACCCAGCAGGACCTGGTGTAAGGGCAAGGACTTAGTGGGAGAGTAAGCAACTAGTGATCCAATGGCACTGGAGCAGTTTCTACTGTCTAGTCTTTATTAGCATGATAATGAATGAGAGAGCTTAGGGCAAATCTGAGTAATCAGGGACCAGAGTATGCATCACCTTACCAACCTTGCCAGGGATTTTGCTCTCTGTACTCATGTCAGCTCACAGATTATGAGGCTCATAGCTGTCCTCCAAGCTTTCCAAGAAAAAGATGAAAGAAGCCTCAGTGAGGGTCAGTGAGGGGGTCTCAACCATACTGGGTGATGCTCTTGTGCTTGATCCCCTCTTGGGCTGTGCTGCAGCCATGCTGCAGTCAGGCACCCTGTTGATGCAGATTTGGCCTCCCAGCTTGCCCACAGACCTGCCTCGTCTACAGACTCGTCTTAGAGGTCACTGGGCTTCCGGTAGACTATCAGCAGGTCTGTGCTATACTCTGCGCTTGGAGTTAGTAGCACTTGTCAGTAAAGGCACTGCCTCTTCCTGCCTTGTGTTGTGTTCTTCCTTTGCAGGGTGCCCTGCCTTTGCTGATCCCTTTCAAAACCTTCATGTATTTGGAAGCTTGACAGGTTTACAGATAGGTTTGCAGAAGAGAGCATTACGTGTGCATGGATTTGGGAATGCTTGTCTTGGGTGTAAGCCAAATTAATTCCTTATTATAACCCTGCTCCCACAAACCAAGGGCAAATAGGTAAGAAGAGCAGAATGGGACCCAAAAAGGCTTACAAGTGTGTCCCTAAAAAGCATTTATGACTACAGAGCTGGTGGAGGCTGAGCCCAACCCAGGTATATCCCAATGAATACAAAAAGAGTATCTTGAGAAATCACAAATCAGTCAAAGGGACAGACAGAAGGTGTGAGATAACTAGCAGAATGAATTAAAATACTTTAAATTAGTAAAATCAATAGGTTTTGTGATGTTGTGCAAAGCAAAACAGAAAAGGTGTTTTCCTCAATTCACTCCTTAAAACTCTTCCTCTTAAAATTAGGAAAATATGTACTCTTCGGCATCATAATGACAGATTTACCCAATAGAGTATAATGTACTGGTTTATCAGTTATCTTTAAAGAAGTCAGTGGTGTTGATTAGTTATGCTAAAGTTTGCTTAACTTTCCCATCTCTCTGTCACCCACTGTCCAAAATTGCCCTCTCTTCAGGCCATATTGTTATCTGATTTCTAGAAAACCTCTGCTGTGTGATTGGAAAGCTATGTCTTCTCAGGACAAATCTTCTCTTCTTTTTTGGTTCCATCATTTGAACTCATCTCATAAAGTTCCTTATGGCATCTGTCAAATAAATGTCTGTTGCTACTCAAAGTGCTCAGCACTGGTACTCCATACATTCCTTTTCATGCAGAAGAATGTCATTTTGTCTGAAATCTGCAATAAAATGGTTTAATTAAAGGGATTTTTACATCAAACTCTTTTTTTTTCACTTTTACATCAAACAGTGTGTGCTAATAACCCCTGATTTTACTCCGTAATTGCAAAGATCCTTTATCTGAACCAAAAATTCAGTGCGAAAAATAATATTTTAATGCTTGAAGCCCTTTGTGGTTTTTTTGGAACCTGATCCAAAGGTTAGCTTGTTTCAGATCAAAGATTATCAACAAGCATTACAGTTCTTATTAGAAGATCAACAGATTTCCTCATCCTTCTTGTGTTAAGTTTGATTCTGTCAGAGCTTAAATAACTTTGGTGTGAATAACTTTGTAAAACTCTGTAAGCTGAAACTTCCAGCTTTGTGTAGGTAGAAATTTTTGCTTATAGTGTCTCTGGTCACTGCTTTTCATTACCTTCTGTAGATGAATTTAGCTGAAGCATTCAAAGATATTGTTTCACTTTATTTTTTAATTTATTTCTTTTTATATGTGCAGTAATCAAATTGTTGCTCTTAGCAGATTGAAATCTTATTAAAATACAGCTTTTGGCAACTACAGTATTCTAATGTAGCAAAGCAGATCCTGTAGGCAAAAAGCAATGCAGTTCATCTGGTAAAGTGGTTGGTACCTCAGCTTTGCCAAAATACACACAGCTGCTTAGCTCTGTTGAGCTTAACAGGAGCCGATGGGTGCACAAAGTTCTAAGGGAACTCGTAGCAGTGAAAAATGAACTCTTCCTTGGAAATTTTGTTTTCTGGAATGCCACAGAGAGGAAAGAGTAGTGCTGCTCCAGAGCAAGCAGTTCCTCATGCAGAAGTCTACAATGAAAGTCATTGGAAAAGGAAGTTGTCCATAAAAGTTTTATCTTCCAGAAGAGGTAGCCTCATATGGATATCAGTTTTCTTCTCATTGCAAAGCATGTCCTGGAGCGGCAACATACAGCCTTATTTTATTCAGGCCTCCTCAGTCTGCATTAACTGCCTGTCCCCTTTTCTTCACTGTCCCACGCTAAGCACATTTTACTTTTTATATAAAGGATAGATAAATTTCAACAACTGATGATGTGAGGGGGTCTCTCTGTTTATAAGCTTTGGTACTGCAATCATCCAGCACAAAGTATGGTGCTGATGCTATGAACAGCTCCTTGGGAATGCAAGAAGCAGCTCCACCTACTCTCTAACTTTGCAAAAACTTCAACTTCTTGTTTAGAAGTCAAACGATGATTAGGTACCTTTCCTCCACATCACCAAAATTCAAATGTGTGCAGGAGAAGCTGCCAGGAGGTACCAAAAGCTATTTCAACAAAACAAGTATAAAAAGCATAACAAAATATAACACATAAACAGAATTTGTTTTAAAAGAAACACATGGAGACAGTCTAATCATTTATGTCCATTTTGCTTTTTTTTTTTTTTCATTCACAAAGTCCTTTATTCCTAATTTACAAAAACACTTCAAAAAGAGATGCAATCAGGAGAGCAACCAACCACCATTTTCAAACTATAGGAAGCCAGTGAGGCAGCAACACCTCTTGCCCTGACATGGAGCCAGTCACAGAAAATATCAGTGCCATCTGCAGCATTGAATATGCATTTAAAGGACTCGATGTGCTTTGCAGCAAGAATTATGGTATTCAACAGTAATTTTTGCCAAGCTAGCCATGCTTGTAGTCATCTTTTAGGAAATTAAAAGTCCCAAGAACATAAAGAATTCAAAGCTGGATAATGGCCGTATCTTCTAGGCTGGACAAGCTTGAACTGTCTTCTGGCTTATCGGAAATTGTCCACTTCATCTCATTGCCTTTTTCACTATATCTTAAATTATTTTATTTTTTCAAGATGTAAATCCAGGAGCTCCAAAATGTGGGGGTTTTGTATGCTCCAGCAGCATTTCTGGGCAATTTGCATGCTGTATTTTAAGCAATTTTTGTGTGAAGTGAGACTGCCTGCACTGCCTTAGCTGACCAACCATGAGCTAGCCTCCTCTCTCACCATTTTAAGCTAGAAATTGTTGTCTAGAAATTTGGTTCTTCAGACTATACATGACAAGTGTTACCCATTCTTAATGGAAAATTTCACTATGAGACTTTGTCGTATTTGTTTCACTGGCATAATAAACATCAAGCCATTATTTGACATGGCATCATATGTCTGGATGAGTGAAACATAAGGAGAAATATTTTAAGTTTTAATTCTATGATTACTGATATATCTCTTCCCTTCATTAAAAATCAGGACTGTACTTTTCAAGATACTATCTGATTGAACTTCCCAGGTGTCATAGTTTGCTTTTTGATTTTAACTTCTGAGAACTATTTTGATGTGTTCCTTTTTTAGAAATAAGGCACATATTAAGGTGGGTTATTGTTTTTATTTTACTGATGACCATCTTCCTTTTTCTCTTTGGTATACTTGGCCTTAGAAGAAATTTCAGCATTGGTGGGCTCTGAACACTACAAAGTTCTCAATGGAAACTCACAAAATCAGAATTTCATGTTGCTCTCTTAAACTGTAGAGTGAACTTTGGAAAAAAAAAGTTCAAAATAAACCCTTTTAAAACAACTTTTTTTTTTTTTAAAGCCTGAAATTTGAAGGATGTCTTTACACATACAAAGCAAATAGAAATGGTAATACGTTACTTCCTTCAACTTTCTGATTTTACAAGTCACTCTTGTCATTGTTACCACACCAGACTCACAGGATTTTAGGTAAGGATTATGAACGTCTATAGAACACCTATTTTAAAATGAAATTCTACCCAACTAATGAGTTCATTGATAACCAGGATTATTTATTTTTCATTGTTTCCTTGTGCTTTGTAATTTTGATTCCTACAAATCATTCTAATAAGCCCAGAGCTGAGAAAAATTTTAAACAAAATTTTAAAATAAGCTGAGCTATTGATTGTATTTATAAGTTTCTGATCATCAGCTTTATTCTCTATTTCATTTTAGTTCTTTAATTTTGAGGATTTTTTTTCAATTCACTGTAAACATGTGTGCAGAAAGGAAAATGTTTTAACCAACTTCTTATTTATTGTTTATTTTTATAGTTTTCTTAATGCTTTTTCCTAATTTTTCCTCTGGAAAAAAAAAAAAAAACAGATCTATTTGATACGGTATTTTTGAAAAAAAAAAAACCCACATGACACTTTTACCCTATTTTCAAGTTTACTCTCAATATTTGCAAAAAAAATTTAAAGCCATAGATACTACAAAATCAGATCACTGCAGTTGTCCAAGGAATTTGTTTTCTTCTGGCCCTCTGTTCCACCTCATCATTTTACTGAAGACCAGAGAAACACTCCATCCCAAGTCCTGAAACTCTCACAAGTGTACTTCTATAATTGTTGGTGTTATACCTGTGACCTGATAACTAATATTAAGCTTCCTATATTCCGTGGCTGAGAATCCAGATTATCGACAGACATCTTTCTCTTTTCACAGAGACTATGAGAATGTGGTTCTCGGCGCAGCCCGGCTGCAAGAAGTGAAGAGGAGATGTGAGACAATCTGAGAGGTGTCTGCCTGAGCTGGTTGAGAAGAATTTATTGTGAGAGGAACGGCTGCAGGCGCCAAGGTCAGTGAAGAAGGAGGGGGAGCAGTGATGCTGCTCCCAGCAGAGATTCCCCTGCAGCCCGTGGTGCAGCCCATGGTGAGGCTGGCTGTGCCCCTGCAGCCCACGGAGGCCCATGGAGGGACAGAAATCCCCTTGCAGCCTGGGGAGGACCCCACGCTGGGGCAGGTGGATGCCTGAAGGAGGCTGTGGCCCGTGGAGGGACCACACTGGGACAGCTGTTCTGGAGGGACTGCACCCCGTGAAAAAATGACCCACACCAGAGCAGTTCACAAAGGACTGTAGCCCATGGGAGGGACCCCACACTGGAGCAAGGGAGGAATGTGAGGAGTTCTTCCCCTGAGGAGGAAAGAGTGGCAGAAAGTGACATGTGATGAACTGACCATAACCCTCATTCCCTATTTCCCCCACTGTGTTGCTCAGGTCAGGGAAGAAGGTGGAGATAATTGAAACAAAGTTAAGCCTGGGAAGAGGGAGAGGTGAGGCGAAGTTGGTTTTGTTCTCTCTCATTATCCTACTTTGGTTTTATTAATAATAAATTGAAATATTTTTCCCAAGTTGAGTCTGTTTTGCTCGTAACAGTAACTTGAATGATCTCTCTCTTTCCTTATCTCAAACCTCGTCTTTTTGTTGTATTATCTCTCCCCTATTCCCTCTGAGGTTGGGGAGGGTGAGTGAGAGACCTCATCGCTTGGTCTCAAATGGGGCTGAACTATGACAACCTCAGAGACTGAACAAGTAAAACAGACTACAAAATATCCTACATGAACTGAATTAGTTATGTAGAAGTGAAAAAAAAAAAAAAACAAACAAAAAAACATGACGAATATCCTGCTGAAGGTTCTTGGCAGGGTTTGGGTCCGAACATAAGTGAAGAGTAAGTATCACAAGTCTGCTCATTTCAAATTTGTGAACTGCAGGAACGAGAAGAGTTGGCTGGATGTACAAGCAAGGATTTGGGAGGAAGGTAGGAAAAAGGTGATTTGGGCTGTCAGAAATGCCTATTTGTACCCTTGTGCTTTACATAAGTCAGAGTTTACGTGGATCCCTCTCTGTCCACCTCTCAGAAGCATACAGAAGATTCTCCAGAAAACAGCAGGTTTCTGCCCGGCTCACTGCTATTTTGGCACTGCTTGCTAAAGGTCAATTTATCTGCAAAAATCCCAGTAAAGAAATGAAAGGGAAGGAAAAGCTAAATGAAAATGCGAGGGGAAACTACTGCGTATAGCAACAAACATTGGTAATTTGGCCTCCTACCAACAATGCTAGTTTTCAGATATTTGCCGCAAAAGTATTGGTTTTCTAAGTGGATGAGGAAGATTTTTCTTCCCAAAGGTGAAAACTGGACTATTGTACCACAGCTGCCAATGCTGAAGGCACTAGATACTTTTCTGTGCTTCTTTGATTCGCATTGGTAATGTACTTGCACAGGACAAATTTTCATCCTGCTTTAAAATCTAAAGTATGTATGCCAGCTGTCAAGCTTTGATATGTCAAGCATGTCTATACAGCAAAATACAATCTTTACAGTATAGTCATCAGAAATGTCACGGAGAAAGATGGTGACATAGTCTTTACCCTACAAAATGCATGACTAGATTGCTATTTACCATTCCAGTTAAATTTGTGGTTCTTGTTACTTCTATTGCTGCTGCAGTTGTCTTGTTCCATCAGTCAGCAAAAAGAGACATAATCTCCCAGATTTGTCACGGTCTTAGTTGTTACATAAAGGTTCACTTTAAAAAGTTTGAGGCTATAGGTGTAATTCAACTATGGATTGGATTACATTAGCATCTTGTTGACTGTGAAAGGCAATGGCAAGTTATCCAAACTGGGTTTATTAAATAGACCTCTGTATTCACTTAGAGGAAGGTGTTCATATTTTGAAATGAAATTATGACTGCAGAATGCCACATAATAATAGTAGATACTGACAAAGTTTTTATTTCCTCTGCCTGCTGTTTCTTGTGCCTGCTTCTCCTGCTGTGTGGCATTGTATCTTGACAGTCATTTAATTTTAAATTAATATTTCAATTTTAGTTTAATATTTATCAAAACAAGTATTTATCAACATTGAATTTTAAAATAAAGAGACAGTTTTATTTGAAGAAAATGGGAAATACAGCAATTTTGTCATGAAAGGGAAAGGAAGAGATAAGGCATAGAAAAATACCAGTTGTTCCCTCAGAAGGTAATTTTTATTCTCTTTGAAAGTACACTTATTTTTTTTTCTGTGTACAACAAAGATAGCCTTTTGTTTAATGAAGAAGAAAATTCCATTACTATTTCCCTACTTTAATAAGCTGTAACATTCATACTAATCAGATTTATTTTGATAATCAATTACAGGGAATAATTTATTATTTAGATCTTGTTTTAAGGGTTACTCATGTAGTTACAGATGTAAACAGCTTTACAAATGAAAAATAAAAGTGCATTTTGTTATGACAATCCTCTGCTTATCACAGCAAATGGACATGCAAACGTCCATTTATGTATAGATTTCTTAGGACTGTTTAACTATGTGTCCTGAATACATACTTGGCAGATGATACATATTGTCTGAATCCAGGACTCTTGTTTTTTAACTTTTCCTGTGAAGTGACCTAGTCTTGCAATATACTTTATTAGGCTATGTGGAACACATATTGTTTGTATCTCAACCCAAAATGCAGCAAAGTGAATAACAGCTAATGAGAACAGCTGGTGTTTTTTGGGTTTTTCTTTTTTTTTTTCGGTAGGGATGCAACTAAAAACCTCATACTGCAATATGCGGTCAATTTTGAGATGATCTTCGCTCCTGAAATATCTAAACTGAATATTTTACATTTTTTTTGCTCTTTGTCTCTGGGTATCACAATCCCTCGTACGTGGAAGCATAACCACTGGACCAACTGCCCACATTCAGTGAAGTCAATCTGTGTATGCTCAGCAAATCCGTTTAATCCCATGTGGCTTTGTCCTACTCCGTACATGTATGCACTGATGAATTCTACAGCATGATGTGAGAGGTCCAGGATTTCCTGAACACCTGCGTGGTCACAACTGTCTTTCCCTGTCCAAAAATCCCTAGATAGAAATTGCAGAATGCTAGCTTAACACCAGGGTTCTTGATCCTGGATGTAACCACAACACAGCTGATAAGGTGGAATATCATCCCTCAGCTACAGAGGGAGTTATTTCAGTCCTAGCGTGGGTCAGTCCTTGCTTTGTGTAGCTAAATCTTGAGAACCTCCAGCAATGAAGATCCCACCACCTCTTCTGGGCATCCTGTTCCAGTGCTGGAAATTGTTTCACCTAATGTCCAACCTGACCTGCTCAACCTGCAAATTGTGGTGGGTGCCGCTTGTTAGATGATCTACCAATAACAAGTAGATTTTGTCTTGCATTTGTAGCTACCTTTCACATAGTCATAGGATGGTATCGTATCATCCCTTAGCCTATTCTTCACCAGTCAACACCTACCTATTCCTGCAGGAATTGTATAAATAGCAAGATAATAACAGCACCAGTAATAACTATTAAACAAGTATAAATACCAACGTATATACAAAATGCAAACTAATGAACAAACCAGACTTTGCTGGATGTGTAGATCTGCGACACAGTGTTTTATATTAGAAGTTTCTATATGGTAAAGCAAGCAAACATTAACTGTATACGTTATTATATATCTTTAATCTTATTTTCCAAATTATATCCTGAAAATTCTTCCTTAAAAAAAAGTTACACTGAGACACCAACCTGGCATGTAATTGACCTCAGACTAAGGGAGCGGAGAGATATTTACCCTGTGTGTGACTTCTGAGCTGCATCATGGTATTCTCCACTGTCATCAGGGCACTGTGCCCAGTGATGCAAGTCAATGTGATCTGAATAAAGAAAAAAAAAATTGTGTAAGTGTATTCTACATATCAAACCACTGTGTTGGGAAAATTTGATTCTTAGGTCTAAACAATGGCACTGAGCAAAAACTGGATCACTGCAGGAGCAGATGGTAGTGTTTGCAGCTTTGGGATAGACTTTAGGCACATATTCACCATCTGTCTGCACAGCATTTTCTCAAATTTTGCTAAATACTAAGTTTATTGCCACTAAATCTTACGAGCATTATGAGACAAGTTACTGAGTCTCACATTCAATGAAACATTTTTTTTTAGCAGTGTATTGTTAGTCAGATAAATAATGTGGGAGGGCTGTGATGAGCGTCTCTTCTCCCCCTCCCATAGCTACTCCCTTAAACAGGTCCTCTCTCTTTGTTTAACTCATCTCTTTGCTTTTCCTATATAGCCTTAATACAAAATATGCAAAATATAGCCTTTATAGCCCTCAGAGTTTTCTCAACGATAATTTTTAAATTTATTTTTTGCAAAATGTGTGCAAGTTAATGATGCTTCAAGTGCTTTCTGGTATTTTGACACCTGTTTTTTAATTTTCTCTCTCATTTTAACAGATTTTTTTTCTCAGAAATGTAATGATTTCTGTTATATATGAGTCAGTTGCCACAAAGTGTCTTTTCCAACCTTATTCCACTGAGAATCACTTTCTTTGTAATCAGGGGAATGAGGTGGCAGCTACATTTTTGATAAAGCATCTGTGGCTTTTCCTGTAACTTTTTAATATAAATTTCTAAGCATATCTTAGAAAGGATTAGTCTAGAGAAGGTTAGCAATGTTGTCACATTGTATATCCACAAGCCACTTGATTTTGCATACCTCTGATTCCTATCTTGGATTATGTTTTGGTTTTTATGCCTATGCTTATTATTACAACAAACTAGTCTCAGGTCTTGAGTCATCACTTGATCTCTGATTGCTTTAGAATTATTTTGCATTTTCAGTTTTAAAAAAATATTTAATTTTTCCTTGTTTTCAAGAAGGAAGATTCAAGCATTTTCAGACTCTGCTTAAATAAGTGCATTAAGTACCCTGTGTTCAAGAACTGTAGTTTTATATCAAACTAACAGATGAATCCTAAATTTCCCCAAAGCTGATTTGTGTAATTTCAGAGGTTCGTTATAATTGTTATTTGTTTCTGTCCTTTTTTATAACACATTTGATTATGTTATCAAGAAGAGGAAGTGATGCCATATAGCTTAATGACCAAAGAAGAGAGAGATGAGATTTTCATCTATGTCTCCAAGACATCCAGCTGGTGCTAGACTAGTCTGGCTAGTTGGAGCTGTACTTTGATAGTCATGTCTCATTCATTGTATGGTGTTTCTGATTAGGTTACAGTCAGTGACAGGGCAATTTTATGGTAACTATGGCAACTAGTTGGAGCCATGTGTCCTTCTAGACTTGAGCCTGGATTCATTTACTATGGTTGGATTTCTGCACAAGCTTGATACTGTTTAATGACATCTGCACAGCACGTATTTATTGAAATGGAAGGATGTCGTATCAGGATAGAGACACAATTTCTTTAGTTGTTTTGTTATCACTTCTTGGGAATGTACAATCCACAAGTGATACTCTTGTAAGCCATTTTTTTTTCTCAATCAAGCCACTTAAAATATGGTATTGGAAACACTGTCCTCTTCTCAGCTGGTCCTGTGTTGCTGGGATTTCTCTTCCTAACTACAGCCTAGATGTAAAAAATTTGGACTGAATAAAAAGGGAGAGTGAAACGGACTCCTGGTGCTTAAAGACTCCCTGTCACTAGGATGAAGACTGCAAGATGATTTGTTTATTTGAATTAATACAAACCTTATGACCTGTTGGATCTAAGCTGAACTTAGTGGTAGATGATGAAGAGAGAATGCAGTCAGTATTGCAATCTAAAACATGAGGTCAATGAGCCTTGTGGTCACAAACAGAAGACATGCAAGAGTCACTTTTTAAAAATGGATATGTCTTGGTTTTGCAGGTGAAAAAAGAGCTAACAGTTATGAACTCTTTCAGGATAGTTATGCATACGCACATACAAAGAAGTTGCTAAAATTAAATAATATAAGATAAAAAGATACTTCTTTGATAACTCTGCCTTAATCCTAATAGGTGGGTGGATTATTCTGCTTTAAACTACTAGGACACAAAAGCATAATGTAGTTCTCTGGATATGTTTAACATGTGCTATTAGTAGGATTGTAAATTCTTATTAATATCTGGAAAAGATGAAGTCATATGTCAGGGATGTTTTTCAAGTTAAAGTGTAACCATGCAAGTAAGTACACACAGCAATATGTATAAAAAAGGAGATATATTGCAAAAAATCCTTAATTCTTTTTAAAAATTGCTAGTATTCAGATTTCATGGAGTGAGACCTACAAAATGCAGTGCATTACATCTGTAAATATTTCACAGGAGTAAATATGAACAATGAAATCTTGCTACTAAGAGGTTTATCACATAATAATATATCTAAATTGACAAATATTGTGAGTTATTTCACGTTCTAATTACTGTGCATTGTACTCAGACTAGCTGTATGTTTTTTGATTAGTTAATTGCTGCTACACTTTTTCTTGATCAGACTCTAAGTTTTTTTATTTTTTGTTTAGCAATATTGGTGTCAATAAACAGGCATAGTGAGATAAACACCTCAGTGTTACACATTCTGTCCTCAGTTAACATAGTTAATACTGATTTATCATTTTTATTAGCATGTCCTATACAATTTATTATTTCTTTCTTCCAAATTATGTCTGTATCCAGTTGGCATTCCATTTTGCTTAGCAATATACAAATGCAGAGTATAGAACAGCAGCTATCCCAAATTTTTCAGAGCATATAAAAGAGAAAGACACTACATAAAGAATGGGCATAGTATGTAGCCTGAATGCTCTAGTGTCCAGAGGGAAAAAAAAAACTGTTTTCCATAGAAATCTGGAATTACTACTTCATATCTCAAATCTAAATACGTTGGACAGATGAAAAATGAAAAAAGAAAATCAACTTAATTTCTGAGAACTATCCAGAATTCTGACACCACCACCTGCCTCAAGTCTTTCAGCTGATGTGGCTCTCCAGTAAATGCAGTAACACAGAATTTGAGTGGCAGTGTGCTGAGTACACAAAGGAGGTATATGTAGGCATAAGAGGAGTACTGTCTGTGAGCCAAAAAGTCCATGGTTTTCCTATGAATGCCAGAGGTAAGTATGCAGGTCTCCATTTTCCCTTATACGTGTTGTTTTCTGTCATGTGCCACCATAAGGAAGATGCACCCGAGATAAAGACTCAAACTTTTGGGAAAAAAAATATCCCATCCATAAGCATGAAGACCTTAGTGAAGAAAATCTGGAACATCAGTGGCTGGTGATACATCTCAGGCTTTCACACTTCAGAGGTTTTTCTTCCCTGAGGCAAGGCCGATTTATACAGCCATTATATATGTGTTATTCATATGTCTTTTCACACAGGAATCACTGATTTATTCCAAGCTTTTGTACAGAGAGAGAGGATTTAATCTTTTCTGTGTCTAGTTTAACTACAGGGGCCTGAGTTAGTTGTGTACATCTTTCAAAAGCAGCAAAGCTCTGGAATTTTGGAGTAAACATTTTTATGGCTTTTATGTTGTAAAATTGCCGTGGATGGGAATTACAAAGGAAATCAGTGTAAAATACTCCCCACCACAATGCTCTCTCTGCTGGTTATCTCCTGAAAAAGAGTTGATTTCAAGCTTGCTACTGTGATTTGCACTAGAAGAAGAATAACTTCTGACTTCCTAAGTAACTATTTTTGTCCCTGTGAACACAGTCCACAGATTATGGTGGACAACGACAGTGCAAGCCAGTAGGGCCAGTGATTTGGCTATCAATGTCTATAGAAGGTAAAAAGTGGAATTTGACACTCATTAAAATCACCAGTTACCTGTATAGAATTCAGGATAAAATTAGTGTCTTAGATTTTCACTAGTCACTCCTAATTTGCCTTTCAGTAAAACACATCTATTGGTCTGCTGAACCTGCATTTTGGTGTTAATGAAAGAAGAAAGTGAGGCTTCCTCTGAAAGACCTGCATATGTTGTTGGAAAGAGTCATGCTGTAACTTTGAAAGATATGTACTCCATGAACCTACTCTGCAAAGGCCTAGACCTGTCATGCTGCCGTTATTCCTCCATTCATGTAAGTAAGTAGGTGTTATTCTTGTGACCTAATTCTAGATTAAAAATTACTATAAATAATAATCTAAATATCCCTAAATATCCATATTTAGACCATCAATCTCTGTAAGTGAACAGCAGTCTGAAAATGTTTGCCTTGACCTTTATTCAAATCAATGAACTGGAATTAAAGGGCTCATTTACCAATTGTTAATACCGAAAATTTATGGAGGTGCCATCATTTTTTGACACTGTCCCACACAACATCCTTCTCTTTAAACTGGAGAGGCATGGGTTTGATGGACTCGGTGGATAAGGAGTTGGCTGGATGGCCGCACTCAGAGAGTGGTGGTCAACGGCTCAATGTCCGAGTGGATACTGGTGACGTGTGGCATTCCCTAGGGGTCCGTGTTGTGTCTGGCCCTGTTCAACATCTTTGTCGGCGACATGGACAGTGGGATAGAGTGCACCCTCAGCAAATTCGCCGATGACACCAAGCTGTGTGGTGCCGTCGACACGCTGGAAGGGAGGGATGCCATCCAGAGGGACCTTGACAGGCTGGAAAGGTGGGCCCATGCCAACCTCATGAAGTTCAACCAGGCCAAGTGCAAGGTCCTGCACCTGGGTCATGGCAATCCCAGGCACAAATACAGGCTGGGTGGAGAATGGATCGAGAGCAGCCCTGAGGAGAAGGACTTAGGAGTGCTGGTGGATGGGAAGCTCAACATGAGCCGGCAATGCACTCTTGCAGTCCAGAAAGCCAACCGCATCCTGGGCTGCAGCAAGAGCAGTGTGGCCAGCAGGTCGAGGGAGGTGATTCTGCCCCTCTGCTCTGCCCTGATGAGACTCCACCTGGAGTATTGTGTCCAGTTCTGGAGCCCCCAACGTAAGAAGGATGTGGACCAGTTGGAGAAGGTCTAGAGAAGGGCCACGAAGATTATCAGAGGGCTGGAGCACCTTTCCTATGAGGACAGGCTGAGAGAGTTGGTGTTCAGCCTGGAGAAGAGGAGTCTCTGGACAGACCTGATAGGGGTCTTCCAGTACCTCAAGGGGGCCTACAGGAAAGATGGGGAGAGGCTGTTCAGCAGGGCCTGTTGTGATAGGACAAGGGGTAATGGTTTTAAAATAGAGGGAGGTAGATTTAGATTGGATATTAGAAAAAAAATTTTTACTATGCGAGTTGTAGAACACTGGAACAGGTTGCCCAGAAAGGTGGTGGAAGCCCCATCCCTGGAAACGTTCAAGGCCAGGCTGGATGAGGCTCTGAGCAACCTGATCTAGTTGAAAATGTCCCTGCTCCTTGCAGGGGGGTTGAACTAGATGACCTTTGAAGGTCCCTTCCAACTCTAACCATTCTATGATTCTATGATCATCTCATGCATAGTTTGCTTTTATGTTGTATGTCAATAGGATAATTTTCCATTATTTCTTAGGATACTTTCTATAGAGTAAGAAAAGACTGGGTCTATTAAGCTCTTTAGGTCTAACTGAATTTATTATTACAGGTAAATTGTGTTTTCCATGTGGTGAACTTCCATACATTAATTTCTTCTGTCGTAAATCTATCTACTGCCTATACTACAAAAAAAAAAATATTGGCTTTCTCCAAATGTTTAAGGCAGCTTCTGTGAAGATGAACTTTCCTTCTGCAGATATATGCACACAAGTGCACATACCCATTGCAAAAGCTTCTGTCCTTTGCAAATAAGAGCTTTCTACAAGACATTGAAATGCCCAAGGGTTTTGAACTTCAGTGATTTTGATTTCTGCTTTTCTCATTTTGCCCGACTCTGAAATGGCAAAAGACTTTCTATCCATCTTTGCACAACATTTTGAAAGGTGACTATGAAGCCTTCAGTGACCACATGTAAGATAGTAAGGAAATAGCCTATAAACACGAAGTTTGTAATAAACCATAGAATCATAGAATAGTTGTGATTGGAAAAGACCTCTAAGATTGTCAAGTCCAAGCATAATAAAGTCACTATGATAACCTGAATGGCTCTATATTGTTTTAATTTAACACTTAACAGTTATATAAAGATCTGAGTAGCAGAGAGACACATTGCTGTTGTAACTTTAATACTTCTAGGAACATTTTTTTTTTAAGTCCTTGAGTACCTTGACTTTCACTGAGTCATTCTGAGTCTTCTCTGAGTCACCAGTTCACCCGACACATTCAGCAGTGGGCCCGAAATTTCTCTAGTTTTCATTTTTTTCATTTATAAATTTGTAAAAATCGTTTTTCTTGCCCTTCACAGCCTGTGCCAGATTCAACTCCAGGATGGGCTTGGCCTACATAACCTCATCCCTGCAAGATTCAACAGCAAATTTATACTTATTCTGGGTCACCCGCCCCTGCTTCAGTCTCTTGTACTGTGTATTTTTCTGCCACAGTAAGGTCAGTAGCTCTTGTTGATCCATGCAGGACTCCTGCTGCATTTGCTTGAGCCCTTCTTGAGCTCATAGGAGGTATCTGATTATCAGCTGACACTGCTGTACCTCTCTTCTCTCCAGCATATTCCATACAATTCTTCGAAGCTGATCTCTGAAGAAGCTGAACTCTGTTCTCCTGAAATACAGGGCTGTGTTTCTGCTTTTGGCCCTACTGTCTCCCCTTAGAATCCTGACCTCCACTGTCTCATGGTCACAGCAACCAAGGCTGTCTCTGATTGTCACCTCCCTCACCAGTTAGAATCATAGAATGGTTTGGGTTGGAAGTGACCGTCAAAGGTCATCTAGTCCAACCCCCTGCAAGAAGCAGGGACTTCTTCAACTAGATCAGGTTGCTCAGAGCTCCATCCAGCCTGGCCTTGACTGTTTCCAGGGATGAAGCATCTCTCTGGGCAGCCTGTGCCAGTGTTCCACCACCCTCAGTGTAAAAAATATATTCCTTATATCAAGCCTGAATCTACCTCCGTCTATTTTAAAACCATTACCCCTCGTCCTATCAAAACAGACTCTGCAGAAGCGTTTCTCCCCATGTTTCCCTTTAGGTACCAGAAGACCACTATAAGGTCTTCCTGGAGCCTTCCCTTCTCCAGGCTCAACAGCCCCAACTCTCTCAGCCTGTCTTTATAGGAGAGGTGCTCCAGCCCTCTGATCATCTTTGTGGCCCTCCTCTGGACTCACTCCAACAGGTCCATGTCCTTCTTGCACTGGGGACTTCATAGCTGGACGCAGTGCTCCAGAAGAGGTCTCATGAGAGCAGAGCAGAGAGACAGAATCACATCCCTCAGCCTGCTGGCTACACTGCTTTTGATGCAGCCCACAATGTGGTTGGCTTTCTGAGCTGCGAGCACACAGTGCTGGCTGAGGTTGAGTTTCTTGTCCACTACTGCTCCCAAGTCCTTCTCCTCAGGGCTGCTGTCAGTCCATTCTCTGCCCACCCTGTTTTTGTGCCTGGGGTTGCCACGACCCATGTGCAGGACTGTGTACTTGGCCTGGTTGAACTCCACGAGGTTTACACGGGCCCACCTCTCCAGCCTGTCATGGTCCCTCTGGATAACATTTCTTCCCTATGCAGGTTCACTACACCACACAGCTTGGTGTCATTGGTGAACTTGTTGAAGGTGCACTCTGTCCCACTGTCCATGTTGCCGACAAAGATGTTGAACAGGGCCGTGCCCAATATCAGCTCCTGAGAAACACCACTCTTTGCCAGTCTCCACTTGAACATCAAGCCGTTGACCACAGCTCTTTGAGTATGGACATTCAGCCAATTCCTTATCCACCAAGAGGTTCACCCATCAAATGGATGAATATATACAGTGAAAACTATGGAAAAAAAAAAAGTTTTCTTTGGAGCTTTGGACCAGATCTGTCATGTTCTTAAAAAGCTGTTCACCCTATATGAAAATTCCAGCAAACTAAGGCACAAAACTTAATCTTTCCTAATTTATGTGTAAGATAGAGATATGAACAATTGTTTAAATTTTATATTAATCACTACACAGAAGCTGTGTGTAAATATGTTTACCATCTGCAACTTTCTGAAAGCTGTTCTGTGAGTAAATTTGATAGCTTCAGCCAGTAAAAATGTAAGTTAGAATGAGTTTGAAAAATTGCTTCTCCAGAACAATAGGCAATTTCACTACCTCATTTAGAGAATAGTCAGCAGCTTCTGTCCACTGTGTAAAACAATCAGAAACTTTGCTTTTTTTACCAAATAAGTTATAAAATAACTTATTTAGCAAATTAAATTAGGAGATTTCATTTGCTCACTTTGCAAAATCAGCTACCATGTGTTGTTTAAAGATGTATTTAAAGTATTCTGGTAGAGATAATATAAATCTCAGAAAATCTCCCAAAGAAATATGGGGCCATATCTTCTAAATTACCATAAAATATTCACTTTTTATAAAGGAGTGGTTTTGATTGATTTATTTCTCCTGTTTCACATAGTGACCTTTGGGATGCAGTGACTATCAATTTCCCCAGTGATTTTAATTTCTATGGTCTATCTGTGCACATTATTTCAGGCATTATATAGGTATTTGCGTATCAGCATTACTGCTTTTCTGCTACTGAATGTAGAGATGTAGAAATGTGACACACATTTCCCTTCTTACATCCTTTAGTCAAATTCTTATCTCTGTATTTATTGTTATTCATCAGCAAGTCAAGGTGACATTTTAAATGGTCCTAAGTTGTGACAAAGGAAACGTAGATGTGTGGCTATATTACAGACAAAGCAGGGGCTCCGGGACAGAGTAGGACCATAAACAAAGACATCTGTAGGTAAAAACTAAAGGATGTTCCCATTTGCTTGCATAGATCATGTAAACCTGTGCTGGCAAGGCTGGTCTTACAACTACCGATGTCCATCAGTCTGCTCCTATCCAGGTTCCCACGCTACTGCCAAAGTTATGACTGGGAACTTTCATTGGTAAGATGTGTCATTCCCTGACATGGGTAGCAACAATCTGGATTTTCTTGGAGCAGTTTTGCACATAGGATACAAAGAGTCATTTGCCAGAATTCCTTTCTATGATGTGGCCCTCTTCACCACTCAACTGGCTGAGAGGATGCTGTTACCTCCAAAAGGTTTCCAATTATGGATCTTTACCTTTTTACAGCCAAGCCATATGCCTGCTGCAGCCCAACAAAAAGTTTACTCTAGCCTGGTTTCCAGAGAAGATTAAATTTTTGCAGTTAGGTTGAGCAAATAAACCTTCTCATCCAGGGTTTTACTTGGATTAACTGATTAACTGATTAACTGAATCCTTGTTTCTGGAAAGAGGATAAAATTGTTCTCATAGTAACAAATGGTTCAACTATTGCAAAAGGAGAAAAAATCTTCTTGCTTCGGATGAAAAATACACCGAAAATATATTCTTATCACATATCATCTTCTCTAAATTTGTTTTTCCAAGTGTTTTGCCAAATATGAAGGAAAGTTCTTTGTAGCGATCTATGAAAAGCAATATAATTTGGAGCTTAAAGGTCAGGCCTACGAGTCTGTTTTGCTTGTACTTAGAGTCTTCTAGTCCAAAGAGCAATTGCTATTATTCTATGGCAGTGATGCAAGAAGGCTAAATCTGGGATGATAAAATTTCCATTCTTCTCAAAAAGGATAGTTTCAGACAGACCATCCATGGAGAACCCTAAACTAAGCTAAAATCTTCTTGCACACAGTTCTTCCACTTCTGCATTTCCACTGACTGCAGAGGAGCTATGTTTATCTGTACTAATTATGAGCACATTTGTAATTTTGCTGTGTGTACAATGAAGGGGGAAACCCTCTGTTGAAGTGCTTTAGGTGATGTCTGACTTACAGACAGTGATTTGACATTTTGCTGCCAGCTTACCTTGCCAATAAGCAGCATTTCCTTTCTGAACAACAGCAGCAGCATTGTCCAGGCACCTCACTGACTTCTTACTGTACAGCTCTGCAGAATGAAGATTAACATTATCATGAAAAGCATTTTCCTGAATAGGATTACCTGGGGCTTCCTATACATGCAATCAGTGATGATCTGTCTCTCCTTGAAAGCAGAGTCTGTATGCAGCTGCCTTTACTTTAGCTGTTAGACATACTTCATTTCTGTTCCCTCAGTCTCTGATGAGAGTTCTTATGACAGTATTTATTGTAGCAAGAACAATTTTCTTCATCAACATCTAATATTTCGCTCGGAATCCCTCTGGGACTTCTTCCCCCTTACCTACAGGAACTGTCAGCAATCCTACATACTTAGTTTTCCTACAAGTCTCCATTCTTTCAATTTTCCTCTCCAAGCTCCATTTACCCTGTCTCACACCAGCTGCAAAGCTCTTATTAGGTTTCATTGTTTTAGATTTATATTCGAGTTTCTCAGCTTGACTTTCTATATCTTTTATATGATTATCTACCCTTGTGCTTTTATTAAGGGAATGGTGTCTTGTGGCTCAAATACTGAGTAGAGGCTATCTGGACTCTATTTTGACTTCTGTCAGAAAGTTTATAGTTCTTTTGTATCCCAAATCCCTAGCATTAAGGTGAGGAAAGAGCGTTCTCATTTCCAGGCATTATGTGAAGTATACTTTGCTAATGACCGAGATGAGATTATTGGATGTTAGTGAAGTGCCATTATCAGTCTTTTGACTTTACTTTCAAAACACATTAGGCTTTGCATGACCATTTCATGAAAAAGACTTTAGCATTGAGATTATAAAATGCTCTTTTCATTGTTCTCACTTTGCAATATTTCAGCCATTTTTATTGAAATATTCAGCTTGGCGCAGCAGGCTAAATGGTCAAAACCCTTCCCCAAAAACCAAAAGCTGCACAAAAGCAGTTCAACAGTTCTTAGCACAAAGCTAGGAAGACTGCCATATTTTGTCCAGTATTGCCACTGCTATTGCTGTTACTACTATTACTGCCACTACTACAAGATACAGGAGCTTCTTCTATGTGGACGTAGCTTTCCACTTTTCATTTCCCAGGTCTCAAGCACTTGATTTTACAGCCTTAATGTGTTCTTTTAACATAGTTCTTTTTATGTGCTAATAAAAATCTGAAATTACCAAAATGCTGCCTCTGCTCTGCTAAATTCATTAGGATGAAAAAATCAGTAATTCCTTGTTGGTAAATTGCTTCCAAGCTGTGGGATGGAGAACAATATAGAACAAATAAGAGAGGGCACATAGTGGGCAATATCGCTGTGCATACATGTTATTTTAACAGATATTTCCTATTAATAAGGTTACTTAGCAGTTCATTTAATGTATTCTTTCTTTATTCCAACAAGCAGAAAGTCTTTTTGATTTAGTGTTGCTTAAATATTTTATAACCACATTAGTTAAGGGAAAATTTTATTAGAAAGAAATTCTTGTATGTGACCAGAAGAATTCTAAGGTACTATCTGTTAGCACTTAATAATAGAGGAGCAGAACAATTTCTTTACAATATATAATACTACTCCACCTAGGTATGAAAGTGTTTATAAGAGAGAATTATTATTTAGGGACATTGAGTTACAAAGAGGTAAAGTGATTTGCTGAGATTTTTCTGCCCTTTAAACTAATGAGAGAGACATATTTCTTAGGTTTTTTTCTCCATTGTGCTGTTTTCTGGATGTTGGTAGGGGATCCATTTAGTTCTGTGCTTTTGTTAACAGCTGAGGAAGATAAAACAATGTAAGCAATGAAGAACATTTGTTAGTGTTACTTAAACATGGCAAAAATAAAACATAATTGTGTTATGGTTTGTGTTCTAAAGAAGCTGATGACAGTATTGACTGATAGTATTTATATGCTTGGTTTCAGCTCTTCTAGCATCCAAATTAAAGTGAATAAAATTCAGCCAGTTGGTGAAGAAGAAGATGATAAAAATTGTAACAGATACTCTGCAGAAAATATCTTAAAATAACTACTTGATTAATGGTGATTAAGCATCCAAAATTAAATGTGTGCCTACAGAAAATGAAAAGCTAAAACTAGCAACAGTGCCCAAAGGCACCAGCATGAAGATAAGAGAATGAAGCCACATTGTCCCTGGCCTTGCTGAAGCCAGCCACTGAGTCTTGTGTACAATCACAGGCTTTTAACAATAAGCTTGCAGCATGTTTGACCACATGAGCTTCTGATCCAGCTTCTAAATGCTATTGCAGTAGATAATAGTAGTACAGTCTTAACCATGGCTATGAGTGTTGCTTGGGGAAAATCTGTTAGGATCAAGAGCAAATACTGTAACTGAAGCCAGTGAAAGGAGTCATCTATGCCAGAAATAAACACATAATATAAAACTCACTTTAACTTCCACGTAGTGTATAACTCATTTTTGCAGAAGAATATATAAATAATACATAGGAATAATAATAAAGTGTTTCATCAGTAGAAAAGGAACATGATTGCTTTTTAAATCCACAGAAAGCAATTCTCATCTACATATTTCTGAAGCCCTTAGTGGAGAGGAATGCTTCTCGTTCCTCAGTCTGATGAGACTTCTTTTCTCTCTTCATTGTACTTCAAGAACACTGTTATTCTAAGTGTCTTTACAAGATCTCAGGTGCTAATTAAGAAAGAAAGGACCGAAACATGAGTTGGTAGTTCAGTCATGGAACCGTAGATAGGAATTTGGTTCTCTGGACTGATAAGTTCCTCAACCTGTCATAAGCGGGCCCACAGCAGTAAGGTATCATAGAAAAAGTAATCTAAATTCCTCACCATAAAGGGGAGTCTTTTCAATTACATAAAAGAATTTCAATTACATAAAAGCCTATCATATGCTTAAACCAGTTCCCATGAGCTAGTAACCATTTAGTTCCAGAGATTCTACAAGGCTTGCCCTAATCAATTGCACTGCAGCTTTTCCTTCTACTCTTCTTCAGTTAATCTAGGCTAGCACAAGTCACAGTGATTGTCCACGGTATCTTATATCCTGACTGACTGAACCTAGAAAGAATTGAGGAACTTGTAAGAAAATGTCTTCTCAGGAGAATTTAAGATGAGATCTCTTCAGTGCTTATGTGGATGCTTAAAGTCTTTCCTATCTGTAAGAGGGAAAATGGGAGATTTTGAATACTATTTTTCACAGTAACACGAGGATTATTTACATATAGGAATTTGAAATGAGGGTAGGCAGAAAAAAAACCATTAAAATAAATTACATCTGCAGTTAAGCAACAAAAGTAAATTATGTCTATGAATGACTGAAGAGCTATGAAGAATTTTTAATTCAGCCGGAAGTAAGGAATAGACTATCATTGTGATTTTTGTGTCAGGTCAGCCTGCAATTCACTGCGCTGAGTCAAACTCCATATCAGGTACTACAGATCTATAATTTGTGTTTTATCTAGTTTCATCCCCCTCCTTTTATTCCTCACTAAACCTTTTTTTTTTGCAATCTGTCTTCATTTTGTTTCTTTTCCTATGAGCCTTACAACATACATTAAAAAATTCACAAGTGAAAAGAATGTTGGGATGAGGTGAGAAGCACCTTCAATGCCTTTGTCCAACTCTTACTTTGAAAAAATGTCAGTTCTTGAATGTGATTAGCTAAAGAGCAAAACAAACTCCTTAAACAATTCTTACACTCCAGTTATACTATTTATGACAGGGAAAAAAAATCATAGTGTCTGGAAAGGAGTTCATCAAGTCAGTGAAAAAATAATATGTCAGAATTTCCCTCCTTTGTGTGGCAGGATATTATAAGGAACTTCCTGGAGTAGCTAAAAGTCCTTACTAACAGGTTATGGGTTGCTAGTTGTTTTCCTGTGTTTGATTTGCATTTTTAAATGTTTAGTCTAGGTCTTCTTGCACTGGTAAATAACTGCAGAGCTATTTTGACTTCTATTAAGGTAAACCCAGTCCAGCCTTCCCATAACTAATAACAATGATGGCATAGTAAGAATCCTAGTAGGCACCCTAAAAAATTAGGCATCCTTGCCTTCCAGGTTATTTCTAGAGATGTATGTCTAGATTTCATATCTAGACTGTGCAAATTTTCAGTTCTGATCCTTCTAAGTTACTGAATTCATATGGTGTTTCATTAAGCACTTCTGACCACAGCAGGAACAAGCTGGTTGTGAAACACTCCCTTTGTGCTTAAGATGAACCACAGATGCCTCTAGTCTGGGTTGCCGTAAACTCAGTTCTGTTGGAACATTATCTTGTACCTATGCACATGTGTGTTCATAGAATTTATACTTTAATTTGGAAACAGAGCTGTAACTTGATTCTTTCACATGTACATTATAATGCTTTAAACAGATGCAACTCTGACAGAGTTTCATAAGGTTTTTAGAACAGCGTAAGTTAAAACAAAACTTACAAACTTGGCTGCATCTTGGGGCAAAAATGTTCAAAATACTTGCAAACAATGAATTGTAATAGCTTGGTCTCAAGTTAACAACAACTATTTAAAAACAGTTCAAAAGCTCTCTTACTGAGCAAGCATATGAGGCTGTTCATATGTTGTAAATAATAAGAATACTATGAAACATGAGAGATACTTGTCCATGAAACACAACCAGATGTTGTGGGTGTTATGTCAAAATTGTTGACTGAAAATCAACAGCCTGTGTTAAGCAGTAGGTTAGACAAGATTAACACTATAATCTTTGTAATTTTAAAGCGGGCAAATCTCGTGGAAGTTTTATAGAGGTCCACATGTGTAGCAGAGCACTGGTGAACTTGATGGTTCAAGCAACTACTGTTGCTTTTATTAGCCATTTCTACTGATTTTTCCCTACAGTCTGATACAGATATTTGAGATTTCCTCTGCTAGGTAGTATAGTAAATGTGTACTAGTCAATGGATTGATACCTGAAAAGCATATAGTCTATAGAAAAGAGAGAAAGAGGACATAGGAGAGGTTGGGAAGCAGAGCTGTGAAGTTACAGGCTTAAGCACATGCAGAAAGTTATCATCCAAACAGACATTAATATTTATTTTGCCTACTCATTTCTTTGGAAATAATCTTAGAATTTATCATACTTCTCTTTCGAACAGGCAGTAGATCAAATGATAGATATAATTTATTGTGTTATGTTTAAAAGCAGAAAAGGTTGTCCTGAGATGCTAATGAGCTTAAGAATTTAACAGGATTTTTTTAAAAAGCTTAGCCTTTTTGATCAGTAACAACTACTTGGAGTCAACAAAGTAGCCAAGAGAAATAAATGGCGTTGGAAGGGTTGCAAACACTCAAACTTGGTGCTGTAAATGTACGGATTAGAAGTGCTCACAACTATTGGATGAAGGAGTCTCAGGCTGCTGCTGGACCACTGCTCTGGTATTGTGGCTCTTGTGGCCTCTCTTCCTGTAAGGCCAACAGGAAAAGCTAATTAATCTACAGGCATCTAAAGGGATCAGGATTTCCCTGTTTTACAATGAAAACTGGAACTGGTGGATCAACCTTAGCAGGCAGCTCTCAGTCATGACCCATGGTGTCAGGTTGACCTTCTCACCTGCTTGGCTTCTAGACATGGAGCAAGTGCTAGGACAGCTACTGCTCCATTTGGAGCAATCCAACACACTTTGACAATTGTGTTACTTATTGGCTGTAAAATCTGTGCATCAACGTTTGATTTCTGCATCTGTAAGACTGAGTGAGGACAAGGAGAAAAAGCAAATTATTTCATGTCAACATTTATCTTAGACACTCAAATTTCTAACCATCAGTGTGGAGTATCCTTTCAACACTCATGCTGTGATGTCTACGCAGATATAAGTCACAAAAGTAGATAAAATTTGTTTTCTTCTTATCACTGCTCAGTTCTTCCTCAGAGTCTGTGATGAAGTATTTTCAGCTTTTTCTTAAAAATGATAGAAGTTTGGCTTTGTTTATACTTGCTCGTCATTCTGAGTTTACAAGAGTTTTAGGATTAGTGACTACCTGTCCTTTAGTTTTCTGAGAAGAGTAAGATAGCAGAAATCTTTGCATGTGAATTCCTGTTTTAAGCTTTGTGCATTCTTTAATATATTAAGACTGGTTTCAAATACTATTTTTTAATATTTTGTCACATTTTACAGTTTTAATTTTTGCTAATTTGGATACAATATTCATTTATAAAATTATTTTTAAAGTCTACAAAATTCTTTGAGATACTGCTTATTTTTTGAACACTAGAGATGGTAATTTTAATAGCATTCTTTGTCCCTGCATTTGGGATATTATATTATTTTATTTCACATCACTCTGAATACATATCTTAAGGGAACTCATTGTTTCTGAATCCTTCCTGCTGAAGATCCAGCTCTAAAACTTGTCCTGAAAGTGATGGAGGGTTGTGAAATTTTGTTGTATTCTTCTTAGACCAAATGAAGGTGTGTACAGATTTTTAATTCCTGAAATGTGTGATATTAAATATGCATTCTTCTGATACAAACTATCTCTTTTTCCCTATCTTTTTCTTCACAATGTCACTTTCCAGAAGTTTTTCTTCTTTATAGTTATCCTTTTAAATAGCTAATAGTATCGAAGCTTATTGTTCCACTGCTTGATGAAGTTTTAGGTTCTTTAAGCCACCAGAAATAGCTAAAGATGCAGTATAAAACTAGGTTCAACTTACTTGCTTAGATTGATTTACTTATTCTAGCTGTTATGTATTCAGGTAACCTCAATGATGTCTGTATTTTGTTATTGTTGTGAAAGGTAAAATTCAAAGCCCTGAGATTCAGTGTATGTCCAAAGTACTATTTATAGTTTACAAAAACCCAGAAGATAAAAAGGCTGATATACAAAGCATTAATGGATTTCAAAACTGGACTAACATGATATAGAAACCAGACTTTTTACCAAATTCGGTCATAAATGGAAGCCCCATGCCATTTTCTATCAGATCCTAATTCAAACAAAGTTGTCACTGGTCTGAATATTGAGGAGAGGGGGAAAAAAAAAAAAAAAAAAAAGAGGACCTCTCCATCTATATACAGCTTATTATGTACTTTGCTTTTTGATATAGATTTCTTACACCATGGAAGACAAGATGTCCAGTGTCAACATGGTTTTCTCCTGTCCCTCCTTACACTCTTTCAGATGTCACATATTTTTTTAACTATGATGTGTACCATATTGTGGGGCCACGTAAGGCCCACTTGACAATTATTTGTAAGCACTAACAGTCCTCATACCACAATGTAATTTCCTGGCTATTCAGATTGCTTACAGAAAAGAAGATCTAACCTGAATGGTAAGGATTTTATTTCTGAGTAAATCCCAATGATTTACGTAAGTAAAGATGGCAATAATAGTGGCACAGCAAAGTGATTGATTGTGGTCTACCTTTGCACTTCAAATCTGTGTGATGAAGATACTTTCTGCCTGAACAAGGAACAATTCTTGCAGCATGACACTTAGATGTTGAGATAAAAAGGCTGATACCATCAGTTGCACTTAATGAGTTCAAACTACCAACATACTGTCAAATGCCATCACCAATTACAGTTTTTAATATGTTAAATTAAATCTTTTAACTTTCAAATAAGCCTCTCTGGTATATTCAGTCATCCAGTGTTTCTTGGGTGCTGCTAATAATACTGTGGATAGTAGACTTGTTGAGAAAATGTGTAATCCATGCAACAGATAAATCCACTTTGTGAAGTGTTGTTGATTTCTAACAATAAGGAAGACATACTTCTTCTTAATTTTTATTTATACTGTACTATACTTATATGGAGTGAGGCAAAGAAGTCATGGACAAGGTTGTAAATGAATGCTGAAAGGGAAAATAATCTTTAGAACACATATATGATTGTGTATGAATCTGTTTCTACGATTTCATCTTGTCTTTGTTCATAGGAAAGGTGAATAAAAACCCAGCAAAAGAATCAAAATTTCTGCAGTGGGTTTGTTCTTAAGTAATTCTTGCATATTAAACTGAAGATCTCAGAGGAAGGATTGCTGTCTGAGTAAGCAAAAGAAAGCTAATAGCCCTGCACCACAAGCAGATGTGAATGTTGGCAACTTGAGCTGGACCTTATCATGTATCTCTCAGTGTATGACGCTCAGCTCCTGCACAGAAAAAAAAAAAAATAGTGCAAATATCAGGTCTTATTTTATTAATCAAACAGCAAACAAAAAAAAATCACCCTAAATAACTGTGACATTTGTAGTTTCAAAAGCAAGCCTTGAATTCATTAAAATAATTTCTTTTTAAACCTTATAAAACATTAACAAGAAATCAAAAGTATGTTGCCCTTCTTTTTAAGCTGCAGAATCATTAGATAATTTAACCTAAATTGTTAAATTACAGAATATATAAACTACTCCCATGAAATGGGGAATATAAACACATACTTTTGAAGGAATATAGACCAAGAAGAGCTGCTAGACATAGCTGTAATCGCTCAAGTGATGGCTACAAGACAACGAAATATTTCTTCTTATGAAAGTGTAAAATCTGGAGAATAACAAACAAGGTGATGACAAACATTTGTCAAGGCAAATCTCATCTAACCAACCTGGTTTTCTTCTGTTTACAGAATAGCTGAATTAGATAATAAAAAGACATTTTTTTTCTAAGATATCTATTTACTAAAATAAGAATCTTGGATAACAAAGGGATTTAAGATCTGAATGAAATTTTTGGAAAATTGATGGACAACTGGTTGAAAATCTATATTCAGGGAAAATTATCAATGAGTTGCTATCAACCTGAAATTAAGAAATGGTGGTCTTTACTCTTAAGTTTGCATATATTCATAATTTTCTTTAAAAAATGTAGTAGATTTCTACATCAGAAGTAGATAGACTTGCAAAGACTTTGGATGTCATTGGAAATAAAATATAAACCTAATATTAAGTGAAGAAATGTTCCAAAATCCATGCAGGACATTTGCTAAAGAAAGTACAAAGTATTTCTATATGATAGAAAGGTCTTATCTCCATTAGGAGGTGGAGGAAAATAGGCAGGCAGCAATAGTTAGTTTTAGAGTGGTCCATAAGTTGAATATGGGTCAAAAGGGTGATGAAAAAATGTGCTCTGTAAGGAAAGAAGAAAAGGGAAAAAAAAAAGTCTTTGATTGCACTTGTTATCTGGAGAAAAAAAAAAAACATAAAAGTACAATAACTATCTAACCGACTGTAATTCTGGAAGAGCCAACAATATTTCTAGGAACAGCAAAGAATTCCCCCTCAGCTTACCGCTGTGCAGTTGTAAACCAAATTACAAAACACCAACTTTTGGTAGATGGAGTTTTACTTTTTGTTGAAGTGTCTTTTGAAACAATAACATAATTCAAATGATCGTTGAAGCAACACGAACAGGAAAATATACCCAAACGAAGAGAAAACAAGGTAAAAAGCAAATTTTGAAAACTACTGAGTTTTCAAACTCAATAACCCCCAAAAGACAGAGAATGGAAAGTAATTTTCTTATGATATTTTCCTCCTCCATGTTCCAAATGTGTCTGTGGGTACCACACACACGTACCCTTAGAGACGTGTACCCCCCCCTACATGCACACCCACCACTTCACATGTTGAATTATCATATGTGCTGCTATCCACACGTTTTCACAGCTGCAGTTTTAGCATTGCCAGGTCAGAAGATTCCCCTGGGTACTTCTCAGTCTCAGAGATATTAACTCAAAAGCCATTCCTTTATTAGCAACAGCTACAGAATCCACCCTGGCAAAGGAGCTCAAATCATCTGTTAAGATATAACCATTCACCAGGCAAATTAGCAATATGGGTGCTGTGCCTCTGTAAACTCTGCTTACCTGCAAGCAGCTGGCACTCAGTTAGCCGTTCTTTAACTGCTAGTATTTCTAAGGCTTTCTGCTTTACATAGAGAAGTTATGTTAAGGTTACTTGCTCAGGATTTTGGGGGGTTTTTATTCCCCCTTCTTTGACCTGTTCCTTATTTAAAGTCTGAAGGATACAGAAGCTTGGAGAAGTTACCTGTTTGTTAATTTTAATTCTTGTAAGAATTTAAGGCAGGGCACTGCCTGCAGCTTCCTCTCTTCACAGGTAACAGGTTTAGTGGTAATGAAAGTAACTGTAATATAGTAAGGGAGCTTGGTTCAATCATACTTTTGGACTTCTGAAAAAAAAACACATATGTTTTTTTCTGAAAAGTAAGACATGACCTGAAATCCACTGGAAATATGTATCAAACTTTATTCAGTGAAATATTTGTATACATGAAAAAGAACTTAAGGGGAAATGTCTGCACAAAAAAAAAAAAAAAAAAAAAAAAAAAGTTATGTTTAACAGTACTCATCTTTTCCCTACTTGGGGAAAAAAAAAAAGTATTTTTCTCAACTGTCACTTCCATGTATTGACTCTTTTCTAATTCTGTTATGTGAGTTTGATAATCACATACTTCCTAAGTGAGAAGAGAAGATAGCTAGGTTACCTGCTGATAGATTTGCAAATAAATAAAAGTATCTCAACATCTCCTTATTACTAAAAACTGCAGCAATCTAATGGCTTTCTAATAAAATTCTGGGCTGAAAATCCTGCCATAGAGCTTACAAAGTTTCACCCAGATTTTCTTATTAGTTTGTACGCCAGTGATAGATATATTCACTGTTAGTTTTTGGATCAGGGAATAAGGGCCTGATTATAACTTAAGTGAATTTTGGCATTGAGTTTCACTTAAATGTTTACAAGCCCTTTTTTTTTTCTGTGTCCCACTCAGATTTTTCTTTGAAATGTTGCAGACTTAAAACCTTTTTATTTTTTTTAAAACAGATTGTTTTGTCATCTCATGCAAAGAGTTTACCAGAGTGAGTTCATTTAGTCCAAAAGTTTTAAACTGCAGAAAGCTATTGCTTCTCTAATTGTTTGTCTTCTGAGATGGCAAATGTGTTGACAGAATAACAGCATTGCTGATAAAGATGTACTGGTTTGTAACATATTTTGCACGTTACTGTGACTTTTAAAAGTGGAGATTAAGAGAGCTGAATTCTGAGTTGCATTATTTAGGATTTAAGAGGGAGAGAGAGTTCCAGAAAACTGGTGCTACGTTTGTTCCACATTTTTATCAGACACGTAAGTGGGCCAGATAGGCTCTAAAACTAATCATCTCAATAACCTACAGCTAGTTTAAAACCATGGATAATTCATTACTTGCATGTCTCTAGTAGTTAAGCATAGCATAAAGATTACAAGAGATTATGAATTGCTTACTGTCACTTTCATTTTACAACTTTCAGCTTTGACCCTAGTTTTAAGCCTTCCCAATTGACATACATGGTGTCTATGCATAAAGCAATTTAATTCGCTCAGGACGCGTGATTACCAGTTGCCTTTCTGCTGAAGGTTTTTCTGTTGATGTGGGGCTGACAATTGCAGTCTCTTGCCTCAGTGCCTCCTATGTTGTGCAAGTAATCTCTGCTGATTTACCATCTATTTTAAAGTAATGCCTCCTCATTTTTCATCCTTCTGTTTTGACTCCTGACAAAAGCACATATTCCTCTGAGAGACAGGAAGGTAGGAGATGAGGGAGCATCTCAGAAAGAGTGAAAACTTTGTTTAAACAGCATAAATTAATCCCATATCATACACTGTAAGTGACATGCAATTGCTTGTTGTTATCAGCCATTAAACCTTGAAAGCTATTGTATGCAAAAAGAGAAAAGCACGTAAATAATAGAGATAAGCTTTTCAAAGCCCTGGATGCCTGCAAACCTTTTGTGAACTGTATTCTGACTTTCCTAGATGAGGTGCATGACAACTGTTATTCTTCAACTGAGGAAGTGGATGGAAACCCAGATCTTGTGCTTTGGTCATGTACTAGCAAATTCATAACTGCAGTATTTGATGGTCTCACAAGTACTGATAAGTTTGTATTTCAATGCCTTTGTGAATTATGGAAAAGTGGCCTCCAATGTGAGGATAGGAAACTGGTGCACAGAGAGATGAGAGGACCTTCTGCTGTTGCATAGAGCAGATTTAGGAAGAGAGGAAGATTTTCCAAGTCCCTAACCAGGCATCTTTCACAAGTGTTGGAGAGGAAAGCATGTCTTGGAGTAGACATGACCAGCACAACAACCCTCATCAAGCAATTACCTGGGGCTTCCCCTAGTCCCATCCCACTGCAGCTCTCTGTGAAGCTATTTCCACTCATGTACTGTTTTCCTGCCTTCTTCCTGTCTTTCGTTCTGTAAACATTTTACACCACCACAGCTATTAGAGCAGTGGCTTCCTTCACCACGACGGAGCTCAGGAATAATGACACACCTCTGTGAATTTTACAAACTCCAAGCAGACTTGTCCAAACTCCAAGCACTGCAGTCCAAGATTTCTGATGACCACGCATCTATGCTGATAGGTATTCCTGTTCTCTGTGGAAGGCCCCTGAGTAATACCATAGTGATGCATCCATCTTACATCCAGATGAAGTATTCAAACACTTACCCCGTTTGTTTATCTTGGGATTCCTGAAATTTATGGGCTTTGCTGTGATGTTTAATCCCAGATTCCCTTACAGCATACAGCACTCCCAAAATCAAGCAGCAGGCACCTTTTCTGAGTCGCCTTAAGAGTAGAGGAAATTGTAAAAACCTGCTATAACACTCCAGTTATGGAGAGGAAAAATACATGTATATGGGATTTTTGGTAAGCCCAGCTCAAGCTGTCTGATTGAAGAGCAGCCATTCAGACAGCCTCTTGAGAGCTGCTGGAGCTCTTATCCATCCCTGCTAGGACAGACGATCCAAGCAATAGCAAAGCAATCAGATGAAATAGGCTCTGAAACTCAGAAAGCAGATGTGGACAATATGATTCATATTACTTACTGTTGTAAATACTATGATAGAATTGCAACGCTTTGCAGATGTGAGACACCTAGGCTTTAGCATTTGCAATTTTTCTCCTCTCTTTGTAATGAATACAGGTGAAATCTTTCACAAGTCAGTAGATAAGAATTTTTCATTGTAATCTTAGCGTCTGCCTTTAAATGTGAGGAAACAGCTTGATATTTGATGGATTTCAGCAACCGCATCACAGGATGTGACGATAGTGCTTTATAGATATGTTTGTTCCCACATTTCTCCCTGCAGCCGTATTTCTATATGCAAATACCACACTCCAATTTTAAGAGATGATTAGAAAGTGTTTTTGCCTGTGCCTTCTTTTTTGGCTGAATTATGCTGTGGGATGAGTAAGTGATACTTTTGCTGAAGTCAGAGGCTGTTGCTAATGCATAACCAAGGGTGGCATTTTGCCATTCGGATTTAATCACATATACCGATTCTATAAGTCAGTAATAAGTAAACAGATTTCTTTTGTGGCTGAGCCGACAAAACTGTTTGATGGTGTTTCTTCTCAGGGTGATCCTATTACAAATATTAACCTGATTCAATGTTGTGCGTAGTCTTTACAGGAGGATGTACTAAAAACATCCTTTTTGCAATCTTGACTCTGATGAGCCTAGTGCAATAAATGTCCTGTGTTAAGTTAGCTACTTCTAGAAACTTCTGTTTGATGTCCAGCACTGCATTTTTGCATTTTAGGTTACTTACATCCTTTTGAAATTATTTCATTTTCCAATAACTATCTACTACTTTTTATCTTCATTTTGAACCAGATGGCTCTAAAGACAAAAAAGTCCACACAGTAGCTTTTTAGCTAGTGGTTAATAATATCAGTTATTGTTTTGCTGCTGCAGCTATACATCAAGGAGAAAACAGTTATTGCTACTGCTTCTTAGCATATAATCAAACCAGTGTTTGAATCACAGTCTTCCAACTGAGAGGAAATGCAAAACTGAGATTTACGTTACAGGTAATTTTTCCCATTTCAGGTAATGAACATCTGTGCCTAGTTTGATTTTTAAGATCTTCTTATCAACATAAAGAATAGTTTATTTGTTGTATCTCTATCTGAACTTTATTCCTCTGTGAGATGTAAAAGCAATCGCTGCTGTATTCTTATCTATCGGTATTGCCCATGAGAGATATTATGATCCTTCCAAGGGCTCTTCTTCAACTAATGTAACCCCCTTGAGGCATTTTAGCAATTAAAATGAGTGACTAGAGGCTTTCATGACTTAATTTATACAGTATTCAAACATTACTTAGTCAATGCTTTCATTTGGATAAATTTGCATGAGCATAATGGAAATTCCCCAGTTTTCCCCTGAAAATTTGAGTTCTTCCACCATAATGATGTCTCCATTCACTTTCTGCCTGGTGATTTGCGTAGAGTGCAAGAGTCATGCACCTCTACACATACATAGTTACACCAGTGATGGGTGAAGCTTTGAAGATCCAGTGTAAAGGACAATGGAAAAAGAAATCCGGATAGCAGGGCTTAACTAAAATTATTCCGATTTTGCAAGTGTACAAAGATAAGGTTAAATCTCAAGACAATAATCTTCCCTGTACTACTAGCTTTGGGTTAGGCTGATAATATTTTTGCTGCTGTAATTCAGGTCCTGCTGTTCACCACAGCCTTTCAGAATTTCTTAGTGACAGGACTTAGTAGGAGGGATAATCTCTATTAGCAGCACAGCTATTGTAACACACTTACCGATTCAGCCTGTCTCTGCAACGTGAAGAGTACTGTACGTATGCTTAGATGATAAGTAAATACGTATTATTTATATATTAGGTATCCACATTGAGCATATGCTGTGAGAATGTACTTATCTTTGAGCAAGGCATTTGGTCATTCCATCAGTTACAGAGAAATTTCTTGAATTTTCCAAAGAAAATTTGCAAGTTATATTCATATGCTTGTTCTTATACTTTTATACACATATCCCTTTTCTTTTGTCCTTTTAAAAAGGGACTGAAAAGTTAAAATAAGCTGTTCTGTGTGTTTACCTTGAGATCTGGTCTTTGTTCTGTCTGGGAGATTTGCTTGTCTTCAATAGCAGCTGCACGGAGAGAGAGGCTCATGCATGCACACATACACATGGACATATATTGACATGCACAGAGTTGGACAGGATAATTACTTTGTAAGTATGATAGGGAACAGAAGGTCCAAATAATTAAATTAAGTTGTAATGTAGAAACAGGAATTTTAGTAGCTAGGCAAAAGTAAAGGCAAAAAAAATCCTCACAAAAACTAAATCTCCTTTTACATGGGATTTAATTCAAATCACAGAACATAGCACCTATTTGTGGGTTTTAACTTGGGAATAAGCACTACCCAAAAACCAGCGCAGAATGACAACAATCAAAATCAGCCTCAGCCAAGAAAATATTTTAAGCAAGTTTAAGCAGGTTGAATAGGTGACAATCTGTGAGTTTCATGCTGAGACAATGAAACTTAGGTATAAGTGTTTTCTACGTTTACAAGCCTCTTCAGGCGTAAAAACTCTGGTATCATTATAAAAAGCTGGTATTTAAATACGTATTTAAATCAATTACACATTTAAATCTGTTTTACAAGTATTGTTTTTCCCTAAAGCCTTGGATTCTGGGCTACACAGTTGGACCTCCCACCAAGCACTGCAGATGAAGTCCTCAGCTGGTGTAAATCACTCTAACTCCCCTGATTTCTGAGGTAAAGCATCCAAATTATTGACCTACAGGGATAAGCATCCCAGCTGTCACCTGCTCAAGCTATTTTTGTCAACTACAGTGGTTTTCAAACTAAGTTTATTTTCAATTATTGTATTTATGTTGCTATTTTGTCGCTGGTGATCAACAGATTTACACTAGCGTAAGACCTGGCTTGCTGAGAATGTAGTTTGCAGCACTGAACACATGGCAGTAACAGCCTGTAACTATTCCTGTGCGGCCCCAATCACATTTTATTTGTGCCGAATTTCCCATAGTGGCTGCTATTACAAAAGACCTAAAAGGATTATGGAACATGTGCTTTCGTTTTGAATTGGTTTTTATTTTCTTTTGCTTGAAGTTACCTTCCTGCACTGAAGGACAGTAGGTTTATCTTCACCTTGAGAATATTTTCTTGAATTAGTAGGTTTAAAATTTCTTCACATAGATTTTTTTCTCCACTGTTATTGAATCTTTCATTAAAAATTAATTTTGCCTACAGTTATATATGAATCTTCCAACACTGCATGATACATACACAGGGTAACAAGGGGAGGACAAAAAGAAGAGACACAACAAGTACAAGTTCACAGACAATAATGTCAAAAAGAGATCACATTTAAGTGAATATTGTTTTCTCTTGACAACCTTTTTCTCACGGCCAACTCTCTTAGTGTTTCATTCTGATTATATTTTACCTAGAATCACTGAACTTTGGAAAGAGATTAAAGGTTAGATTTAATATTGGGTTCATCACAAAAGTGAGACCATTCCTTTTAAATACAATAGTGATGAACAGTGAATGTAGAAATCTCTATGATTCCAGCTCAATACATCAAAGTAATACTTTCTCTGTGTAAAAAATTGAATCCTCAGGAGACTAATGATAAATATAGGCAGGTGGAAAATATTCATCAAAACATTTTAGCATTTAGGTAAAAGTTTTTTTTTCCAGTGTTTTTTTTTTTATGAAGAAGGAAAAAAAATCATAATGTTATTCTGTATCACTTTATTAAAGTTATTAGAAGGAGAGGGATGTTAAAATTTTATCATTCTTACTGAGAACCATTTTAAATCCAAACTGTCTTTCAAAGACTGAAAAAAATATGAAAAGCTGTTAATATTTATTCCTTATTTTTCACAAACTTTCATATAAAAATACTTGGCATTATTCCTATATTTCTAATGAAAAATTGCAGAGGACAGAGGAAAGGTATAAAACAGCAGCAATACAGTTCCCAGTGACTAGAAGAATTACATTTATTTTCTGTGACATAGCACTTCTCTTGCCAGAATCTGCCAGTCATAATGACAGATAATTTTTTGGGGGTATTTTTTTCAGCTGCAGTAATTCAGGACTCAGCAAAGCATCTAAACTCACATTGAACTGGACAAAAATTTTGTTGCAAAGGCATTTAAACAGAGGTTTTTGGACTTTGCTGAATCTGACCATAGAGAACACAACCAAAACCAAAGTCTTGGCTTATGTGCTGCAATTTGGGCTTGAACTTTGAGGGAAGTTTCTGATTTCTGACATACTGGAAATTCTCTGGTAGCTTCTTAATGAAAGAAAATCTCCAAAATAACCCTAAAATATTTATTATGTAGAAAAGCTGAATGGAGCAATGAATTCAGTTGCCTACATGCTTAGTTTGCTTTATTTTCATGTTAAGATTATTCAGCTTCATCTTGACTTTATAACCTTTCAGTATACTGATTTTTTTTTTTTGTGAAGAATTCCTAGTGATAATATGAAATTTGCCAGCTTGAGGTTAGTGGTTTACAGTTTGGAAGAAAAATTGGGATCACTCAGTATTTGCATGGGTTGTTGTTTGCTTTAGGTCTTGCAAACAGCTGTTGGTTTTTTTTTTTTCTTTTCTTCCTTAAAATTATTATGATGAAGTGTTGTTTAGAAATGAAACAATCACATTTGTAGAGAGGAGACATGTTATTATGACCCACGGGAAAACTGCATCTTTCACAGCTGGAGAAGCTTTTAGTCTGTCTGTTTTTCACTCAGTCATGCTAGAAATGAACACACAACTTATCATTTATCCATAGCATACTAGTGCTCAGTTGATCTTTTCTTGAAAGTAAAATACAGTGCAATTTTTTTGCAGCAAGAAACACTATCCATGGAGCATTCCACACCCACAGAAACATGATATACACAGGTGAGACCCTATTCAGCCTTTGATTGGTAAAGAAAGCAAGTGAATATGGCCTTCACAGAGCTCTTCTGGTGTTTGCCTTCATACCTAATGGGCTTAAAAAACATAATTAGATTCATTGTACAAGATTTATCTTCTTGACTCCATGCAGAATAAAAATACTTTGTGATTACCAGACCAAAAAAAAAAAAAGGTGTCAGGGAAAACAAAACTAAACAAAGAAGAAAACGTTCAAGTGAATGATTATATTTTAACAATGGTAATTAAACTTGAACCAAAATTAATCTAAGTACTTATGCCTAGCATCAGAAGTGTGGTGTGTATGCTGTGCTGGGACCATTGCAATTCTCTGCTGTTTAGGTTGGTGGTAGCACAGTCAAGGGCCATGTACTGCTGGCACTATGGAACTGCTAACGTTGGAGTTGAGCACTTTATTTAGGATGTTTAGAACCATAGAACGGTTTCGGTTGGAAGGGATGTTGAAGATCATTTAGTTCCAACCCCTTTCCCATGGGGCAGGGATACTTTCCAGTAGACCAGCTTATTCAAAGTCCCATCTTAGTTGGCCTTGAACACTTCCAGGGATGGGACCTCTACAACTTCTCTGATGGCCTCACCACCATCACAGTAAATAATTTATTCCTAACATCTCTAATCTAAATCCACCCTTCTTTCAGTTTAAAAACATTACTCCTCATCCTTTCACTAGACTCCCTGATCAAGAGTCCCTCCACATCTTTCCTGTAGGCTCCCTTTAAGTACTGTAAGGCTGCTGCAAGGTGTCCACAGAGCCTTCTCTTCTCCAGACTGAACAACCCCAACCCTCTCAGGCTGTCCTTATATGGGAAGTGCTCCAGCCCCCAATCATCTTTGTGGCCTTCCTCTGGAGTTGCAGGTCCATGTCCTTTTTATGTTGGGGATCCAATAGCTGAACACAGTATTCCAGATGGGGTCTCACAAGAGCCAAAGGGAAGAATCACCTTCCTTAACCTGCTGGACACACTTCTTTTGATGCAGCCCATGATGTGGTTGGCTTTCTGAGCTCTGAGAACACATTGCCAGCTCATATTCATATTTTCATCTAAGTCCTTCTCCTCACAGCTTGCAATCCACTAATCACTCACCCTGTATCCATGCTTGGGAATGCCCCAGCCTTGCACTTGACCTTGCTTGACTTCATGAGGTCCATGTGGGCCCATTTTTCAAGCCTGTCAAGGTCCCTGTGGATGCCGTCCCTTCTGCCAACCTGTCAGCTGCACCACATAGCTTGGTGTTATCTGCAAGCTTGTAGACAGTATAGTCAATCCCACTGTCCATGTCCCCAGCAAAAATACTAGATAATACTGGCCCCAATACTGACCCCTGAGAGACACTACTTGTCACTGGTCTCCATCCAGACATTGAGCCATTGACTGCAACTCTTTGAGTATGCCCATCCAGCCTATTGCTTATCCACTCAGTGGTCCATCTGTCCAGTCCATATTTCTCCAGTTTAGAGATGAGGATATAATACAGGACAGCATTATCAAATGCTCTGCATAAGTCCAGGTAGATGGATGCTTTTCCCTTATCTACCAATGCTGCAACCCCATTGTAGAAGGCCACCAAACTTGTCAGGTATGATTTGCCGTTAGTGAAGCCATGTTTGCTATCATCAGTCACCTCCTTATTTTCCATGTGCTGTAGCATAGTTTTCAGGAGGATCTCCTCCTTGATCTTGCAAGGCACAGAGACGAGACCGACAGGCTATTTTTCACATCCCTAGCCAAGTTGAGCTCCAGCTGTGCCTTGGATTTCCTGACCACTTCCCTGCACTCTCTGGCCATATCCCTATAATCTCTCCAGGATGTGTATCCCTGCCTCCACTGCCTATTTTTTGTTTTTTTTTTTTGTTTGTTTGTTTTAGTTTGGCTAAGAGGTCTTCACTTAGCCAAGCTGGCCTTCTATCTCCCTTGCCCAGCTTCTTGCACCTTCGGACTGAGAGCTCTTGGACACTAAGAAAAATGTCTCTTATTTGCTCTTATTTGCTTCTTTGCCTCTGAGGGCAGTTTCCAAATGGATTCCACCACTAGCACCCTAAACAGCCAGAAGTCTGCCTTTCTGAGGTTTGGGGTACTGACTTTACTTTTTACCCATGTTGTACCACTGAAGACTGAGAGTTCCACCAGGGCATGATCACTGCAGCCCAGGTTACCTCCAATCGTAACCTCTCCAATATGTTTTTCTGCATTAGTGAGCAACAGGTCCAGCAGTGCTTCTCCTTTAGTCAGCTGTACTATGAAGTTTTCCTAGTTTCCTGGACTGCTTGCAGTTCATTGTGCCACTTTTCCAGTAGTTGTCACAGTGATTGAAGTCCTCTATCAGGATCAGGGCCTGTGAGCATGATGCTTCCTACAGTTAAAGAAATAACTTCATCAGTCTCCTTTTCTTGATCAGGTGGTCTGTAGTAGACACCAATCACAAATTTTCCTTTGTTGGCTTGGTCTCTAATTTTCACCCATAAGCTCTCTACCTGTGCATTGCTGTTCTTCAAAGACAATTTTGTACAATCAATCCCATTTTTGACATAGAGGGCAACTCCCCCAGCTCTCCTTCCTTGCCTGGCCCTTCTGAAGAGTTTACAGCCATCAATGACAGCACTCAAATCATGCGATTCATCCCACCAGGTTTTTGTGATAGCAATCAGGTCATAGTTTTCCATCTGGGCAGCAGCTCCCAGCTGTTCCTGTTTGTTTCCCATGCTGTGTGCATTGGTACAGAGGCACTTCAGCTGGGCTATCAGCCACATTCCTTTTTTAGAGGAGCTCACCCTAATTGCTTTGTGGCAATCCATAGGTGTTTCTCTGTTGCTTCCTAATGCCTCACCAACCCCTGGCTCTTCTCAAATGCTTAGAACTCCATCCCCTTCCTCTGCTGAATCTAGTTTAAAATTCTGTTCATAAGTTCAGCCAGCTTATTGCCTAGGATACTCTTGCCCTGCTTGGTCAGTTGAGCCCCATCAGCTGTGAGGATGTCCAGTTTCTCAAAAGTATGCCCAAGATTGTAGAAGCCAAGAAATTCAGCATGGCATCAGCTATGCAGCCAGTCATTGACCTTTTCAATTTATCTCCTTTTTCTCAAACCCCCTTATTTGACTGGGAGGATAGAGAATACCACCTGTGCTCCCGATGCCTTTAACATCTCTGTCCTGGTTTCAGCAGGGATGGAGTTAATTTTCTTCTCAGTAGCCAGTGTGTTTTGGATTTCGTGTGTAAAGAATGTTGATAAAAACATTCTGATGATACGAGTTGTTGTTAATGAGACCAAGGACACTGTCTGGCTTTCTAAGTCTCGTTAACATGCAGATGCGGGAAGCTGGGAGAAAGACAGACAGAATAATTGATCCAAACTGGCCAAAGAGAGTATTCCATGCCATAAACGTCATGCTCAGTATGTAAGTGGGGGTTGCCCACGGGAGGGGGCATCATTTTCCTTTCCTTTTCTTTTTGGACATTCTTGTCGGGTATCCGTTTGGGCACCCTTGGCATTCTTTTCTTCTCTCTTGCTTGCTGGCATCGTTCCCTCTACCTTGCTAGCTTGCTCTCCCCCTTTGCTTGCTGCTCGGTGTTGTTCCTGTGATCGCTGCTCGGGACGGGCTGCGTCGGTCATTCGGACATCGAGTGGTGAGAAATTGTACATTGTTCATTTTGTATATTTTGTAGATATTAATATCCTTATCCTTATATCCTGTTAGCTTTGTAGTTTTTAGTATTTTTAGTAAACTGTTTTTATCTCAACCCACGAGTTTTCCTTTCTTCCCAATTTCTCTCCCCCGTCCCACTGGGTAGGGGGAGGGTGAATAAGAAACTGTGTGGTGATCCGGGCTAAACCACCACAATCTCTTTTTGACATTTCTGAGTTGCCTTATTGCAGCATCATTTGACCCTACTTGGAATAGTAGGAAAGAGTGATAGTCTACAGGCCCTACCAGGTTAGCAGTCTCTCCATGACACCATGTATTTCAGCTGATAGTTGCCTTGACTTTGGGCTAAGAATCTTAAATAAGCAAAAAGTTTTAAATCTACATCTTGTTTTTACTAAAAAAAAAAAAAGAGGAGTCTGAAGGAAAGATTTGCAGCTGCTTTTCCAAATGGCTGATAGTGCTAAATGAGGTCAGGAAAGACTAACTGGATCCTCCACTAACTAGCACACCATTAATTAAAAAAAAAAGAAAAAAAGAAAAAAGAGGAGGTGGGCAGAAGACATGGTTACATTCAACAGCCATATGGTCCAAGATTATTTGAAGAGAATCATTAACCATAGGGACAATAATTAAGGTCTCATACAAAAAAAATGACACTGACTCACCAGATATAAAATATATGTTTATATTACATTAATATTGCATTACATAATTCTTGTTACCACTCTACTACTATATCTTACAAGGATGATGTAGTTTTACTGGAAGTATCACTGTGACATAACAGAATCATTCTGCTGGAAGATGTGATGGCTCATGGAAAAGACGGAATTAAATCTCTTTCCTAAGGGAACTGAACACCAACTCCACAGTAAGTTTATGAATTTGTAGTCTTTTTTTCCATACATTATTTTATTAATTAAGAAAGAAAAGGGACAGCAAGAGTTACTATGGAAGGTATATTTCAGAGATGTTTAAATCTTAATGAAGGATACAAAGTGTGACTCCTTCTATTACGCTCATGAGTAACAGTGCTTGTTCTATGTGAAACTAGTAAATAACCAATTTTATTTTAAAAATGAATAGTCAAAACATCTAATGTCCTGTTTTCATGCTTGTGAAGTGTCCTGTAAGCCACTATAACTCTACTGGCTTCATCTTACTATTGAACTCATGTACTTTTCGAAATGCAGTACTATTATTATCTGCTGTTTAGCATTCTGGTTTCTGCTGTTCTCTCTATGCTTTGGGAATATAGCTTCAGAAAGTACAGAACTACACTCTCGTGAAGTATTTTGAATGCAATAATATTGGGAAGAAGAGTTCCTCTCCTGTGTAGATCCAGACTGATACGGTAACTTCAGTCTGCCAACATATTTTCTATGCACAACAGCATGCAAATCAAAGAACGTGATCTCCCTACACCTCTTGCATAGGAATGTATTCTTATATATTGTAGTATTTCAGTTAGCGTTTTTTCATATCCCTTAAATATGTTGGGAAGGCCACTGCTTTTCTTTTTTTTTTTCCCCCCCAGGAAGATTAAAAAATAAATATAAGCTCAGCAAGTATCACTGCCTGCATGAGGCATTTTCATAAAATGAATGACACAGTTGCTGATATTAGATCTTCCTTCATTTATTGAAAAAAGTCACTGACAACTATAAAACCACTTTCCACTAAATTGTAGATATTTAAAACTTAATTAAATTTAATAAGCAGATCTATTCAGAACAGCCTGAAATAAATTTGGAGTGCCTTGAAGGTCATTTAAACTTCTGAAATGCCAAAAAGTGTACAGCCACAGTGAGCAGTGCAAAAGCACCTTTTGTGAAGGAAATATTAATTTCTAATGTCTGTTTTATCACTAACAGAACTACATCAGCTCCCCTTCAATATGTAGTTTATGTAGCAGTGGAAACTTGATGTTGCTGTAACACGAAACACAACTTCAGAATGGGGGAGGCATATTTCACCTTCTGTTTTCATCTTTGTTGAAAACAGTGGTGGTGTTAAATATCTAGAATGATTACCCACTTTGGGACTTTTAGGTAATAGCTACTGTACTTGCTATTTGATTTAGCACGTGTGCTTGAATATTTTTGTATTGAATCCAATGACATAGCATACATATACTGTATTTTTCATTTCATTACTGATATAACTCTACTGTAGAGCTGCAGCAAGCTTCAACTGGAATCAATCAAAAGCCCTGCCTAATGTAACAGAGGGATACAGACCATCCCTGCACTCTATTGCTTAACATCTAAAATTATCATATTTTGCTCCTCCTCCTTTAGATAGTATCAGTAAAATTCTAAAGTCCTGATTGTTCTAAAGTCTTTATGAACTGAAACATTTGTTAATAGAACTGAGGACTGACTTAGCAAACTTTGCTCTTACTTGAAGTGTGAGCCTCATGGGAATTTGCAGGCCTACTGGAATTACATAGCATATGTTCATATATAATTATAAAGTTTCAAAAGATTTTTCTGAGAAAATAATATTTTTTTTTCCCCCGACTTAATTTTACTTTTTTTAAAGCAGTGTTATAAGGGATTGGACCTAGCAGTTATAGTTAATTAGAAAAATATAAAGTTTTCAGGAAAAAAAAACCTTTAAAGAAATTTAAAATAACAGTTTCCATCTTCCAAAAAGGCATGTTCTGTAATGGAAAATTGAAAGTGTTAATTAAAAGTTGTTTCAAGAAATACAACATCTTTGCTTAGGTAAGTTCTTAATGTACTTTTCTTGGTACTAGCCATTTAATGATCTCTTTTCTCTACCTGCATCTTTCAGTATCAGAAAATGAGATGTTGAGTAGCGTGATTGCATTGTTGAATATATGTTTTGACTCCTCCTAAGAACAATAAATGTAGGATTATAAGTCACTAAATTGAAAATTTCACTTCAGATTGATGGTTCTGACTGATTAATAGAACATACATTGAATTGTCAATTAATACTTCAAGATTTCTCAAATCTTAGTTGTTTTAAACTACTTCAAAATTAACAAAAGAAAGGAATAGCTAAGAAAGAGAAAGACAAAGAGGAAGGAAATTGATGAATCTTGATCCTTTGTAGGAAAAGAAATAGACAAATGTTTTCGTTTAATGTCCATGATTAGGAGTGCCCTAAGACAAGCTCTTGTTTAACAAAGATTTTTGGCAATTTAAGTGAATGGTTCTGAGTTGACATGTAAACACTAGGCATGTTAAATTTCAGAATCCACTGTGTAATGCCCTTCTTGCAAAAACAGCATGCACTGCTAGAAGGTGTTTGTGTTACCTCCTTTGTGTTTACAGGAATGACCAGTAAAAGCAACAGGACTTAGTTGCATAAATATACATAAATATACATATATACATATCATACATATATAAACACCTGGAAGTCCTTGGAAACTTGGGCCAAGTTTCACAAAGCCAACAAGATACTTAGGGTTTCTTGGATTCAACAGATAAAGGACTGTTATACTAAAACCCTTGGAGAGATCCCTTCCGTCTTGTTGTATTGACACTTAATTTAAACCAAAGTACCAAAAATAGGGGTAATAAGCAACAGAAGGGAAGGAAGTGACGGAGTAGGAATATGTAGTGAGATCATACCATACAGGTACTTACTTAAATGAGAAAATAAGGAAAAATCCTCTGTCTTGGCTTCCCAGCTTAGCTGTCTACCAATCTGTGGTTACCTTCAGACCTAGCAGAAGACATAATCTTGAGAAAAAGATTCTGAGAAGAGAAACCGATAGTGAAACTGATATTCAGAGCAATTAGAAGGCATATTGAACTGCCCTATCTTTGGAGAACTTTTCATCTTTTCTGGAGATGACTTATCCTAAATGACTCTTCCAAAGCCTCACACTGAGTGGCAGAGAGTAGAAACTCAAATTTTACTCTATTGCCCTCATTAAAAAAAATAAAAAAATACTACTTCACTTGAGGTGAAGTTACAACCTATTCAATCACACTTGAATACGAAGTGCATATTTTTCCCCCCAACTCTGCTCTTTACTTTTTGATGTGACGTATACAAGAAATTTCATTCCGAGATCATTGTAGTGTTTGATAGTAGCCTTAAGAAGAAAAGGAAACTTGATGGTGATCGAGGTATTTAACACAGAGAAGTAAAATTTTGAGGTTGTTTTGGATTTCTGAGAAACATTGATTTGTTGTGTCAGGAAAGTCAAGTTGTGAGATTACAGTGACACTGAATATTAAATGCCAAATATAATCCTAAGAAAACCTCAGCAGAAGATAAAGATGAAAATACGTATTATTATACGAATAAATCAACAGCCTTGTAGTCTCACAGCTTCTGTGCAAAAGTGGATGATGTGTAACATTTTGATAGAATGAAGTTTTAACTGCATGGCTCCTATGTGGCTTCATAAAACTGCGAATGAATTACTTAAACATGAAAATCAATTCCTGCACAATGCATTATAGCCAGAAATACAGCCAGCACAGAAACATGACACCCTAAGGAAGTACTCAGTGACTTCCCATTCTTACAATTGCCTTATACATGTCTGTTTGTGACTACCAAGGTTGTGGAAGAAAGGCACAGTACTGAGGACTGGGTTTAATAATTCAGTCCCTGGGTAGGTGCCCTCTCTCGCAGACTGCTTCCTGCAGGTGTGGACATATATACTGTTCTATCCCTTTAACTTACAAAGCCCCAGCTCAACTCAAGAGTACGTAGATGTTGATCTTACCTTTCCTCCACCTTTCTAAAGCATTAAATCTTCAGATGCAAACATTATATTCTGTTACCTGAAGACAGTCACCAAACATTTCCCATTCTCGTAGGAGCAGAAGAAAAATTTAGCTGCACCACCATATCCAAAATCATTATATGGATTTAGAGCTGCATAGGTACTTTAAACCAGATTCTGTGGTGCACCAGAACACACTCAATCCCTCTTTACCTTCTACATGCTTATAACATCTTCAGGACACATTAGGCCACCGAATGCTATCAAAGAAATCACTTTCCTCCCATAGAAAAGGAGGAGCAGAAACACAAAAATGCGAAAACACCTCTAGCCAGTTAAGACAGAAAGATGCCCCAGTACTAGAATTACTCCGCGGCAATTTAGTGATGCTGTCATCTGCATATTTATGGTCTAAATTAGCCCACATTTTAAACAACATTTTTTGAGCTACATTTCAGAACAGCAACCATAAACATTACATGTTACGCACAGTTAGAGCTTGGATTTGCACTTACCAACACAGATAGGTGTGTCTATCTATATCCACACGTACCAGAAAATCAGTTAATGTGTTTTAAGCTTGTGGAGTAGGAGAGAGGGCTGAATCTCGAGACAAGTTTTTTCTTTAATTTCTGGGGTTCCACTGCTGTCAGAAGGGAGCAATTCAGTTTCAGGAATACGAAAAAATCCCTCAGTCTCTATTTTGCTCAGCACAGCACTCTGAAATTTCACATGGAGGGGAGCCCTTCTTGCCATGTGTAAGCTTGGTGTTTCAGAACATATGGTATGTAAGATCACACACTGTTCTACATCTCTTGCCATGGGTAAGAGCAGCAGGGTGAGCAGAGGAGTGGAAGGTAACATTAATTCCAGATTTGCAAGCACTTTTAGTTGGATAATATTACCTTACTTTAGTGTAAATGATACTAATAGAAAAATTAACACAGTGTGGCACATAGCGTAAGAACACTAAGCTTTGGAAGGGAGGCTGATCTTAGTCAGGACCTTTATCCTGCCTGCCAGCTATAGGAAGCCAGTGATTCACTGTGGTACTGATGTGCTGATGCATGATGCCATCATTAAAAGATGACAGAGGGAGATACAGAGGGGGGCTAAAGCCTCATGTTACATTTACATCTGCACAGGGGACATTTTCAAATCCACCCACCTCCCCAAGACAATTAAGTTGCTTATTTTCCCAAAGTGCAAATATATTAATAAGTGGTGTTCTTTGTGTCTTCAAAACAGTGTGACTATGTGTTTACTCATACCTTCACTGTAGATTGTCTTCCATGCGGTGTACAACAAGATATAGCTTAGACAGGTGTTGTGGTTTACCAGCAGATGCTTCTGCCTCTATTTTCTCTTTCAGTATGTTTTTCATAGGAAAATGGAGGGACAATTGTGGAAAACCTCACTTCTAAAAATCCAGTCCCAACTACTACACTGGTTTGGACTGCCTAAGCAATGTACTATGTGCAATGTTTGTGGTCTAAAACAATACGCCTTTTGCACTCTCTTTTTCTGGTTGTAAGACATGCTCTGTGTTTACAGAGTCCCTCTACAGCACCTTCTGGGTATTATCAAACCTCACAGATGTTATATGTGAGGAACCAGTGTATTTATGATCTACAAACTATTTAAGATGGTTTTTAGAAAATAGAATAAGTGATAATGAACAGTGTACCTTTATTTCATACAGACATTTTCACACAAACTGACCACATTTGTTGTGTAATTGAAATGCGAAAAAATCATGGCACTAGGAGTAAGAAATAAATTATCGTGTTGGGAAGTGGGAATATACAGGTATTCTGAAGAGATAAAAGGAGGCATATAAGGTAGGCAGACACTGAAAACCTTTTCTAGAATGCAGGTGCCACTAAAAAAGGCTTTCAAAAGCACTCTGATGGTCAAGTCTGAGGGACAGAGATAGGTATGTGTTAAATTATGTAGGAGGACAGATGACAAGAAACAGAAAGACAGAGAGAGAGGAGAAAAAAGCTTTATGAGAACATTGTTTTGGTTTGGAAGAAAAGATTGGTGGATTTTAAACACAGATCTGAAGGGTAAAATGATTTAGAAATATTGCATAATGGATGTTCCTAGGTCCTATCTCCACCAAGAGATTAGTGTTTTGGATTAGCAAAGATTGAATGCATGTATTTAAATTCTTTTAACGTCATGATTATTAGTCAATTAAGAGTAGGCTTTGATTTTAATAAAAATAAACAGTTTGAAAGTATAACTTTCACTACTATTATCATTTATTCAAATTAAGATTATAGCACCACAAGACAATTCACACCAGCAGGGAGATCTCCAGCCTGACTCCCTGCCCAGAGCAGGCTTAGCCATGGGGTCAGACAAGGTTGCTCGTCTGCTCGTCTGCTGGAAACTCTCCAAGGTGGAAGACAGCACCATCTCTCTGGGTCCATCCCCGCTGCCTGTCTATCTGTAAGGGGAAAAAACTTTCCCTTATTTCCAGCCCCTCTTGCCTTGTTCAGCTCACCGCTCACCAGGACCCAGAGCCTTCTCCGCAGAGCTGTCCCTCAAGCCACCAGCATTGCTGCTGAGGCTCTGCCTGCCCAGGGCAGGGCTGCCTTTTGTTCCTGCCCCAAGTACATGGGGACTCTGTACTTTCCTCCCAAGGGTCCAAGTCCCTCTGAACAGCCACCTGTCCTCAAGCATATTGACTGGTGTCACCCAGTTTGGCATCACCTACAAAACTGATGGTGCACTTGGTCACCTTCCCAGGTCGTGGATAGAGATGTTAACCAGGACAGGCCCCAGGGCAAACCTTGCAGGACACTACGGGACACAAGCCTCCAGGCACGTTGGCCACCACCTCTGAACCCAACTTCCCAGCCACCTATTTACCTCCTTGGTAGGGCACCCACCCAGACCCTAACATCCAGCTTCGCTTCAAGGACATTGTAGGAAAGTCCTGGAAGGCTTACTGAAGTCAACCTAAATGATACTGTGTTTTAAACATGTCCACAAATCCAGTCATTTTATCACAGAAAGCAACCAGATGAGTCCACTGTTCCCCATCACTTTCTTCTTCCTCAGCTGCTGAAATACGTGCTCTAACAGGACTGACTCCATGATTTCGTTACTCTCTGATATGAAACTGAACAGCATCATCCTTTTACCCCTTTTTGATTGCAGGTGCAATATTTTCTTTCCCTCCTGTTGTCACAGACCTTCACTGCTCTTCAAAGCTGTTAGTGGCTTTGTGAATGCATCTTCCAGCTCACTTGGCACCCTTAAATGTAAATCATATGCTTCTGTGGATTTCTGTGGGTCGAACTCATGCAAGTCATCCCTGAATCAACCCACATCCATTACTAGTTTCTCTCTTGAACCAAGTTCTTAAGTGCAGAGCCAGTGCAGTGAAGTCTCAGGCATAGAAGGCATGGAACATCTCAGCTTGGTCTGTGTCCTCTGTCACTGAGCCACTGCCATTTCAGCAATCGTCCCACATTTTATTTTGCCTTTTACTACCAAGAAAGAATCATAGAATCATAGAATAGTTAGGGTTGGAAGGGACCTTTAAATGCCATCCAGTCCAATCCCCCTGCAAGGAGCAGGGACATTTTCAACTACATTAGGATGCTCAGGGCCTCATCCAACCTGGCCTTCAATGTTTCCAGGGATGGGGCATCCACCACCTCTCTGGGCATCCTGTTCCAGTGTTCTACCACCCTCAGTGCAAAAAATTTTTTCCTAATGTCTAATCTAAATCTACCTCCCTCTATTTTGAAACCATTTCCCCTTCTCATATCACAACAGACCCTGCTGAAGTTTTTCCCCATCTTTCCTGTAGGCCCCCTTTAGGTACTGGAAGGCTGCTATAAGGTCTCCCTGGAGCCTCCTCTTCTCCAGTCTGAACAGCCCCAACTCTTTCAGCCTGTCCTCATAGGAGAGGTGCTCCAGCCCTCCTATCATCTTTGTGGCTCTCCTCTGGACTCTCTCAAAGAAGCAGAAGCTGTTCTTGTTGCTTTTCACATATCACATTAGTCCCAGCTCCATTTGAGCTTTAGCTTTCCTCATACCATGTCTGTATGCTTGAGCAATGTTTCTAAATTCTTCCTTTGTATACTTTCCCTGCTTCAACTCACCATATGCTAACTTTTTATGTTGGAGCTCTATCACGATTTTCCTGCTAGCCAAGTTGAACTCCAGAGACATCTACTTTTCTCCCTAAGCCAACATTCTTGTGTATAGATTTATCCATCTTTGAAGCCTATTTCTTAGTATTAAGTTGCTTTGTGGATGGAATTTCCTTGTTCTCATTTATGATCTTATGCTGTATTACTTTTCAGTTTATTCTATCGGTGTAGGAGCCTAATACACTGGGTGTAAGTATTTTCTGTTTGGTTGGTTTTGTTCTACTTTGGAGGTGGCATAGTTAATTTAGTAGCTCCAAAGAGTTAACTGCTGAGATCTCTTGTCTTTTTGTGTTTTGAGAGCAAATTTTAATATAATCATATAGATTCCTAGACTGTGAGCATTGTTATTGCAGAGTGACAGGGTTTGTCAATTGTTATTAGGGTTGGAAAAACCCATTGTGAGATAGAAATCAGTTCTGTACAGATTGAACATACACATACAATCAACTTACTTAGGATAGAGGACGTTTTCCTATGCAAAAAGTCTAGAAGATTTAATTAATTTTTGTTTGCTTTTCATTATTAAACTGCTTTTTATGGTAACTACTCTGTGAATGAGAGCTATAAGCTACGTGTAAAAGGAGTCTTTATTCCTCTAGATGGAAAGAAAGAAAGTAAGCAACGATGTAAATACAATTTTTCACTTTCTTCCCTCTTCACTCATTCATTTTGCTGAGGGTACCCTTGCTCTTGCTAAGAGATAAGCACATTAATTAGAAGGCTCCAATTTAGGACACAATAGGGATTAGGAGGAGCTCCCTTGAATGGGCGCTCTTGGCAAAAATGTGAAAGAGGGAAGAGACTCCACAAATAATAGGCGGTTCCAGATGGACAAGTGGCAGCTCCAATTTGTTCCTATTTTGCTGGAAATAAAGGGTTAAGATTAAAAGAATTATGGAATTTTTATTGAATCAGATTTATTTAGAGAATAAACACATTTTGTCTGGATATCCTTTCTTATTCGAGTCTCTTTTACCACTACTCACTCCTAGGATAAATAATAAAAAGTACATTAATTCAAAATACTTACAGGGAGTGCCTTTAGTCTAAGCACTCTTTCTTCCGTCTCCCTTGTTCTTTTTTTCTGATCTCTTTACCTGCCTAACATAGCACACAAAAAGACACTACCAATATGTCAAGGCCACACTTTAGAACAAAATATTCATTTCCAGAGGCTGCAGTCTCCATTCTTTTTTTGAACCACTGCTGCCTAATAGTGTACTTCCATAGCTTGCAAAATCCTGTAGAATACCACATCAGCCCTCACACTGAACAAAAATTAATGTTTTTTTTTGTTTTGTTTCCATAGCTGACAGCTTTAATGCTCAAAGTGATCATGAAATAATTAGACTTTAATATGTGATAAGGGTGTCTTTCAGTAGAGGGTATTTTATCTCCTGGTTTTTTTCACAAAAAAAAAAAGTCTGCGAATTACGATAGAATTTATAATCTAAAAGTTTCAACTCATGATTTTAGAGTTGTTTCTGAAGTACTGTGACACCAGCATATGTACCTGTGCAGCGTCCTGGCAATGGTGGTCAAGGAGGATACAGTCTAGCTCTTCAGTTACAGGTGTCCCTCTCGTACCTCTTGTAGCCATCCTGAAATGATAATTTTATAAGTAAATATTATGAGCAAGTGAAACTATGAGCTAAACTCATAAAATGTTTCCAGTGTTTTGACTTAAATTGACAGTATAAGATGTTAAAATATGTATATATATATATATATATATGTAAGTATAAAACAGTTGTGTCAATCTGCCAGTTCACAGACACATTACACTGGTTGGACTTTGATGGAGGAATTGGAATGTGATGTTGCTTCTGGTTCTATACAGCTTATCGTACCACCATTGCCCTCTTTTCTAACACAGACAAAATATTTTTCTTGACTTTTTATTAGAAATTTTTAGATCCCTAATAAAACGCACCTAATAAATGTTTAACACTTGCAAATTTGTTTTTTACTGCCCTCATTTTCAGTGACAGCAGACAGCCACCTACTTCATCTGCTCTTGCACCTATCTGACCCCTAACTTACAATAGTCTGCAGAGACAGTATTTTTAAGAGAGTACTTACAACAGATCATTTATGCATAATATCCTCAGGTAAAAAAAAATAAAATTGAGAGGTTTGGGTAATTACATGCATTATCCAAAATAAAATCTTCACCAACTAGTATCAAGTGCAAGAAAAGATGCTTATACCTGGATCCAAGTTTTTATTCTCTGCTTTGGTTTTTTAAGGAAGAGATCAGAAAACAACATCCATGAACAGTCCTCTCTATCCTCAGGAAAATATGCTTTTTGTCACCTCAGAGCTTTTAACATTTAGACTAAAATATAAGTTCAGTAAATTTCAGATGTACTTTTCATGGTTCCTGATACCCATTGCATCTTAAATTTGGTGGTATATTAATAACAGAAATAATATAACTTACTGAATACCTCAGTGAATTCAAAACACATTGAGTTTTATTCTTTTCTTCTTCTATTCCTTGAATATTTTTAGATTATGAGTTCTTTCTGAGAAGTGATTGCCATGTTCAGCACTTACACAATGTAGCCATTTGAGAATTATGTAAATATGTATGTGTATCTCTCTATATAAAAAATTCAATAGGAATAATTTATCTGAACTGTTAAACCTATAAAAAACTCTTCAAATTTCTTTGAGAATAGCAACTCCTGCTCTGTAAACAGTCTGAGTTATGCCACAGCAACTCATGTCCTGAAGTATGTCCAAATTGCTTGGTAGTCACGTTGAAGAGAGATGGTATCTGCCTTCTTGGCCACTCTGAAAATTCTGTGCTTGTTCTTCCAAGTAGCTATACCCTTCATCAGATTTTGGTTAGAGGTCAGGATCAGACCTGGTGAGAGCAACCAGAGTCAGAGAGAGATCCTAAAGAAATTTTATTGAAAGGAAAAGACAGGTTCTAATTACACTTGCCTTTGCCTTTCTCCACCCTCTTGGTCTTAGGATTTGTTGATTGTAATAGCCTCCTGATCTTTCATTGAAATGACATATAACATCAGATCATATACAGTTGCTTACTATGTAGTGTATTTTTTAGTCATAGGTTTTTTCTTAAACATAATTCGAGTCAGATAGCCAAAAACCACTTGCCATGTCTGTAGCCCAGATGCCATCTTGACATTCTTTTTTTTTTTTAATTCTGTGATGTAGGATCTCAGTTTTGGGTGTATTGCCTTGTACTTTTTCTTTTCTACATCATCTTTTATCCCCTAGCTGAAGTCTTTCCTTGTAAATGGTGATGAAGTTCGAGTGCACCATGTTTATCCATCTAGTGATGCACCACTTTTCACCACTGCTGCACTTAGTATTAGCCTATCACTTGAGGCATCAAAGCATTTGCTCCTTTCTTTTGCAAATGAGATACTACATAGTGTCATTTGTATTCACCTCCGGCAGACGCTGAGCCTCTGTTCATTTCATCAAAGAACTATTTATGAGGCTGTAAAAAAGATGAGTTTCTCCGAATAATCTCAAATTAAACTTTTAAAAGTTTAATGTTGGCACACAAGAATAATTACAGTTATAAACCATTAAACATTTAGAGGAAATTTATAGTATTGGAGGAGGAAATTTACAACTGTGGTCAAATGCAATAAATTTCCTCTAAATAGCATTTCCACTGAAACATTTCTTTCTGAGAATTAAAAAATGTAGTGTTTTATTAACAGCATCAAAACGCACAGATGATGTCTTTAGACCTTATTTAGATAGGCAGATTCATATCTTTATAATATACTGTTAATTAACCCTGCAGAACTGTGTACACATATACTTTTACATATATAGTCACACATATATATGGTATTTTTTATTTGTTTGGGCTTTTTTTTACATCAGTAAGTATGTGGCTCTGAATTCACTTGTTATATCAGGCTGCATATGCTATGTGATGCTAGAAGGCAGTCCAATAGCTTGTAATTTTCTTCCAAGAATTATTATGTTGTGATTACCCCATACCTGCAGGGCAGTTAATGTCTATGAAGCTTAGTCAGTCCTTTAACCATTCCTTAGACAATCCTTATTATTCTCTGCTACCGTATCTGTGATTTAACATCATACAAAATAATCTCACTTTGATCCTCAAAATATTTCCACTCATAGAGCAAAATTTATGGGGTGTGTTTCTACTCATGTTACCTAATAAACCTCTGCTTTCTAGAAATATCTTCAAGTGAAGTTAGTTTATTTGAGGCAAAATCCAAGGCCTATGGAAGTAAGTAAAATATTCCCATTAATTTCTCTGGGCTTTGGTTCATGCTATTTTTCACTTTAATTATTTCTTTCAACATCTAGCTCTTTTGGAAACACATGGATTTTGTCTTTCCAATCAAAGTAAAGATGAAACATATTTCTTTTCATATTTTATGCCTAAGGAAGAGAAGAAGAAGCATTTCAGTTTCCTTAGCTGCCTTTTGATTTCACTGAGTTATTATAATTCATTTGCATAGCAAATAATCATATATTCCTATTTACAATTGTTTAGTATAAAGGAGAGTAAATCATACCACTGAAATAAAATAAGTCAGAAATATTTAACTGAACACATAAATTAGACTGTAATAATTTTAAAGCAGAGCCTGTACTATTCAAAATTTAGGTTTACACAGTACAATAGGACATAGCCATGATCTTTGGATGATATTACAAAATAAAAAATTATATGATAATATTTTGCAATAAATAATCACAGAAATAAAAGTAATTATTGACTTTCTTGTGCAGACTTTGTGTCAAAATCTGTTGCGTGTTTACATTTTGACAGACAACACCAGCTATCACAAACATCTCAAATTTAATTTAAGAGTGCAGTCCTCTTTTACTGGCGGCACTGGGTTTATTAAAATCTTACTGATAAAAGCTACTGGCTTTGACAGTACTTGGTAGTTTTTGAATGTGTGAATGAGAAATAAGGAAATCAATTTGAATGGAGAATCAGACTCTTAGTTTTCTTCACAGCATTTAGGTGCACTTTTGATTTCAGGAGAACTAAAGTTCCATAGCATTTCTGCTAAGACACTTCAGATGTCTCAGCCTAAGGCCTCAAAAGAACGTAAACACAGAAAACAAAACAGCTTCCTGTAAACCATGGGACACTAGGTCATCTGGCAGCCGAATGGAGTAGTGCTCCAAGGAAATACAAAGGTATACATATATGAGACCACAACTCCCAGAGTGAGTGCTGGATACAGTAGAACTTTGTGGTTTTTCCCTCTGTCCCACTTCCCCTTATCACTTTCGTGCATTTCACATCTTTGCAAATTTGTATGATTGCTTCTTAATTAAAATTAATACTTTCATTAAAAAAAAACCAGTGAAAAATATTTTGAAATTACTTTTCTGCTTAAATGTGGTGATTTTCTCTGAGCAAGGATATAGGACAAGGTGACTTGTCTCACACAATTTATTCATCTAGCCCAGGTGATGGAGCAAATGAATTAGCAATTGCTGCCTGGCAGCATTCATAAACCCTGAAATTGATCAAACGTCTGGACAGCTGAAATCAAGTCATTCCAGCAACCTATTGATAGTTATTGACTGTAGTAGGACTGCTGGCTTCCTTTGTACTAGGTGTATATGATTGTTGTTGTACTTTATACATACAATCCAGACACAACGGACCAGATAAATATTATTAGAACATACATATTTTATGCAATGGGAATTTGTATCTTGCTATCTTTGATTTCCCCACACAGCAAGAATGTAATAACAGTGATAGTTTCTACCGAGCATCAGTAAAAAGGCTCAGTTGTATGCCTCTGGATCTACAGATATAAGTATTAAGCATGCTGCCGATGTATGCTTTGTAGAGGATGGACAGGAGAAATTTTAAAAAACAGAGAAAAAAGCCCTACGAAAACAATAAGGGAAAGACCTTCAAATAACTTCAACAGTTGAGGCTTAGGTTCTGCAAAGAGAGAGAGACTATAACTGGAAAAGATAATCTAATGGGTTTAACATTTTTAATGCTTACTCTTGCAAGGTCTGTATGCACAGGATTTGTTTGGTAATACAATCAGCTAAAGGAAATACAGTGATGGATGACAGATTATTATAATTTCTGTGCTGCAAAGTCATGTCAGACTGAAATGCTTTCAGAGCTGCCAAAGCTACAATTGGCGCCATGATCTCTGAACAATGATCACAACAATTTGCAAATATATATTGATTAGTATATTACTAATAGGCAGCTTTGAAATCAAGAAGTAGGCAGCTGCTCTTTTGTAGCTTCTAAATGTCCAGCCTGCTGAGAACTGTGCCTGTTTCCGTCTGTGAGGGCAGCTGCCAGAGGCCGTTTCAGGCTGATAAACTTATAAAGAATAAAATGAGTATCCATTTAAAAAGCACTCCTCTAACTCTTCCTCCTTCCTACAATGAAAACCAAACTGTTCAAGAATACAAACTGAGGTATCAGTTTCTGCAGCAGATGTGTGAAATTGCTGACTGAGTGATTGATCCAAGCTAAAGGTAATAATTATAGCTTTTATCTTTATATGACAGAAAAGCTCCCAGGAAATCTAATTCTGATAAAGGTGATGTCTTCACTTTCATTGGTTTGATACCTAGTCAGCAGTAAAGTGTAACAAACCTAATTTATTTCCTCTTGCTTATTTATCCTAGGAATGGCTATAGGCTTTATCACATGAGAACAAATTAGTTGTTTCTAAATTTATGCATGATACTAATTCCTCCTTCTCTTAAAAAAAAATCATGTATGGGAAAACCTTATGATATATATCAGCTTCTCTAATAATCAAGGTGGGGGGGATGTGGGAGATAGAGATGTAATTTAAGTACTTTTTTATTACTTTCCTATTCAGCTTTTCAATTATTCTTCTAATTAAAAAAACAAAAACAAAAACAAAAACAAAAACAAAAACAAAAACAAAAACAAACAAACAAACAAAAAACCAAAAAAACACCAAAACCCAGATATATTACCCCTGGAATTATTTGAAGTGCTTTGTTTGGCATATTCTGATATCTTGTTCCCTTAGATAAGTTTGTGGGCCTATTTTCCTCTTTCCCTTAGGTTAAAACCTAGGTTAGGGAAGAATGCTGAAGGAAAACAAACCTTTAAAGCCTTCTAGCTTGTTACTGTCTTACTTTTTTGATAATGACTCTTACTGGATTTTACATGATTTATCACATTCTTAAAAAAATGACTGATGCTCAAAGTTCCTTCAACTTTAGGAAAACAATTTATTGACTGCAGCACCGAGACACAGGATAGCGCTAGGATGGTAGCAGTATGGCTGTACCATATAAGCATCTAAGCTTAGACTGGCCCTATTTAACATCTTTGTTGGTGACTTGGATAGTGGGATAGAGTGCACCCTCAGTAATTTCACCAGTGACACCAAGCTGTGTGGTGCACTCGAGACGCTGGAGAGAAGGGATGCCATCCAGAGGGACCTTGACAGGCTGGAGAGGTGGGTCTGTGCAAACCTCAGGAAGTTCAACAAGACCAAAGGTTGCACTTGGGTTAGGGCAATCCCAAGCACGAATACAGGCTGTACTGAGAATGGATTGAAAGCAGTCTTGAGGAGAAGGACTTGGGAGCGATGGTGGACAAGAAGCTCAACATGAGCTGGCAATGTACACTTGCAGCGAAGGAAGATTAACTGCATCCTGGGCTGCATCAAAAGCAGTGTGGCCAGCAGGTCGAGGGAGGTGATTCTCCCCCTCTACTCTGCTCTCGTGAGACCCCACCTGGAGTACTGCATCCAGCTCTGGAGCCCCCAACATAGGAAGGACATGGACCTGTTGGAGTCCAGAGGAGGGCCACAACAATGATCATAGGCCAGGAGCACCTCTCCTATGAGGACAGGCTGAGAGAGTTGAGGCTATTCAGCCTGGAGAAGAGAAGGCACTGGGGACACCTTATAGTGGCAGTCTAGTACCTAAAGGGGGCTTATAAGAAATACCAGGAGAAACTCTTTAGCAGCGACTGTTGTGATAGGAGGAGGGGTAATGGTTTCAAAATAGAGGGAGGTAGATTCAGACTTGATATAAATAAAAAGTTTTTTTACACTGATGTTGGTGGAACACTGGAAGAAGTTGCCCAGAAGTTGCCAGTGGTTGATGCTCCATTCCTGGAAACATTCAAGGCCAGGTTGGATGGGGCTCTGAGCAACCTGATCTGCTTGGAGATGTCCCTGCTTCTTCCATGGTGGTTGACTAGATGACCTTTGAAGGTCCCTTCCAACCCTAACTGTTCTATGACTCTATAAAGGCAAAAAGAAAAAATTTGGCCAGCAGTAGCCCCAGGGAAAGGGCGGATCAAGGAAAGAGAAAATGAGAGATAAGAGTAAATAGGAAAAGCAAGTGCAGGGACAACTGTATGATACGAGTAATCAAGGGGGTGGTTAGAAAATTCTGTATCACTTTGTAAGAGGATTTTGTTTCAGTTCTCTGTGAAAGGTCGTTCTGGGCCATATTTTCTGCAGATATTTCTGAAATGCAGCAGTGCCTGTCCAGTTTAGAGAGATTGGACCAGTTCTAGCTCATCATTGTTCTTCAGGTCATTTGTCTTATCCACACTTAGTTATTTGGGTCTTAAAGGCCAACTTTGTCCCTCAGACTGTTAGGAATTAGATCCACAAGGAGATACTAACAAAGAGGAGGCCTCAAACAGAATGTAGTCAGCAAGCTGTGATATTCATATGCAATAAATGGAGAAAACAATACAGCCAATGGTTCACCTATTCATGAAGTGAAAGAAATGTCTGTGGTTTTATGACAGTGATGTCAATTAGGCATCAATTGACAGTTAAAAGAGCATTTATTAAGACTTAATAGGAAAGATGATGTGTAATTTTTAATAGAAAAGATGATATATAACCTAGTTAAAATTATAGGACACGAATATAATTATATTTTCCACACATAAAAATTGTAACGAATATTTAGGCTCTTAATTGAATTTTAAAAAGCCAGTGTTATCAAGTTAATAATTGTGACAACTAATAGAGTATCTAACTAAATGTCAGTATTTTTATTAATTGATATTTAATTTTTTTGTAGACTGTCTTGGCAAATGTTAATTAAATGCCAGAAAATTCCTTACAAATTTTAACATATTAATAACCTTAAATTATGCCTTTATTGCTTACATAATTGTAAGTTAATTACACAGCTACAGACTTACTCTCTACCCTTTACAGAGAGCTCAGGAGGATGAGGTTTGTTGTGGGTCAATAAACTCACCTGCTTATTAGCCTCACAGACAGAAGTTGAAGACTGCTCCTCTGTAATAATGTTCTTTCTGTGGTGTAACATGTATTAATTTCTGGGCAACTCCTAGTCCTAGTCAAAGGAACTTGAACCAGGTGTAGTGTATATTTTTCCATATTTCCAGGATATATATGGCAAAAGCTCATTAATTAGGGCTGTAATGGTCTGGGATTCAGAAAAACAGTCAGAATTAGAATACTTACATTCTTGATGAAAAGAACATTGCAGCTGCTTTTAATGACTAAAAATTGCTATTAACTAGTTGTAGCATTTGTAATTTAAGTCATTCAGAACAAGAGAAGAGAATTCAGGTCAGCATGACCAAATATTTTGTCCTTTATCAAAATACTACACATATTTATTATTCAGAAAATTAATCAGTATTTCTGAGCAATTCAGTGCCTGAGTCCACAAGGTACTTCCAATTTCCTGACAAAACAACTTCTTTATGAGCAAGACTCACTACTAATCAAAAATACAAGCAAGTTCAGGACTCTTCTTTTCCTTCTCAAGGCCAGATATTTTCAGAATACTTATTTAGATGCCTAGGATCCACATCTAAGAGGGAAGTAGATATGTGAACCTTTGGTTCTATTGTATTTTTTAGCTGTTTTGGGACAGCTTGGGTTATGGCTTCTTATTCATTCTAAGTTGTCTTACTTGCAAAAGAGAGATCTCCACAAATACTGACTTATATTTGGTTCTTTTATCTCCTTATATGCTTTTTTTCTTTAAATAAAAGATAACATGCAGAATGAGGTCTATATGCAGATATAGACCTAAGTTTTTTAAGTCATTGTTTTTGGTACTTTCACTGTGAATTAGCGGTGGTGAAGTCACACCTCAGTGACGTACATGAACAATTTCACCACCAGTGGCTTGATTTCTATTTGCTAGAACTTCCATGCAAGAGTAATCTATGACTATTTGCAGAAGCATCCAGTAGGGAGTTTGAGGAAAAGTCAGGTCAGTGAGAAAGCTGACAAATCAGATCTGCACCTGTAAACCGTTTACTTTTCAGAGGAATGATTTTCTGTATTACTGAAAAAGTGGCTGTACTTGCATTGGTTTTCCAATTTTTGGAGAGGGATATTAGTTCCTCTAAACTATGGTGAGATTCTGTAATCAAAGCCTGTTTGCTGACATTGTGGTCAATGAACCAAAATTTCCTTGCATGCAAATTAAACAGTCTACAGAAAAAGTAGATGGTGATGTCTTAGCTACCCTGGATGTTTGTGTCTCTTACATACCTGAAAACATTGAAAGAAAATTTGTCAGTTGAGTGAAAACTATGCTGTGTTGCTTGGGAGGTGGAGTTTCTTAATAATTTAGCACAAGGAGCAATGTTTCTGTCAAAAACAGTAGACTGCCGGAAAAGTCACTTCTGTGCAGTCATTTTAATCCACACCCTGTCTATTCTCAATATGACTGTTTAAACAACTTTTATTTTTCTGCCCCAACAGATCACTTCTCCTTTGATTTCTGGACAGAATAATTTTCTTTCACTGAGTAAGAATTAATAATAAATTCATCCATACGTTATTTTTATGGCATCTGGGACATAGTAATTACATTGCTATTAATGAGATGTGTAAGACTTTCGTGAACTAGGCTTCTGCTTCCTCCTTTTTTTCAAGATGACATTTTGGAATGTAAGATGACACTGTTATGTAAGACATACAGTCAAAAGTTGGAGAGAAGTTCCCTTTACAGTTTCTTTCTCTCTGTACTTTCTTTCTATGTTCTTTAGGGTGGTGGAACTCTGGAACACATTGCCCAGAGAGGTGGTAGATGCTCCATGCCTGGAAACATTCAAGGCCTGGTTAGATGGGGCTCTGAGCAACCTGACTGGTTGGAGATGTCCCTGCTCCTTGCAGGGGTGTTGGACTCTATGACCTTTGAAGGTCTTTTCCAGCCCAAACCATTCTATGATTCTATGATATGGATGCAGCTAAAAGTCCTTTCAAAATCCAAATTGAATAAAGCACGTTAAGTGAAAGACAGCATTTTCCCTGTATCTTACAAGTGGAATTTCTCCGGGGACAGCAATCACAATCAGATTGTGTTATCTATTGCAAAGTATTGAAAGGAATCTTGTTATCAGAGAAGTTGACAGGAATGCATAAGGTCTCATATTGTGAGCTGATAGCAGATTTTAGTTAGTAAGTAAACTGGTTCTTTGTTGAGTAAACATGTTGCGGCTGCAGAGGATGATGTATATACAAGCAAGTACCCATGGCAATTTCTAAATTGTTCCCTACTGCTACCTCAGAGAACCCCTTTTTGTTCTCCCCATCTGTCATGGCTTAACCCCAGCCTACAACTATGCACCTCACAGTCACTCACTCTTTCCCCTCCCCAGCAGGATGTGGGAGAGGATCAGAAGAGTAGTAGCAAGAAAACTCATGGGTGTTCATTTTTCTAATGACAACCTCTATTCTAGAAGTATTATACCCCAAACTCGTTTTACATGAAAATTAAAGGATAGGATTCTAGATAGGTTTCTTTTTCTCCTTTTAGTATTAGGTGAAAATATGAAATTAATTTATACTGAGGTGTTTCCTGATTTCACACTATACTTTGAATATGTTGACATCAAACAAGTATTTTTGTATCTTGTTTTGTTAATGAAGAATGAGTGAGAAAATAAGAGAGCTCTTAGTCATTTTATACAGTATTGGAATTAAAGTATGCTCAAGTGCTCACTTTCTGAGCCTAAGAAATATTTTGCACTCTCTGTTAGAAATACTTTGAAGCATTTTCACACCCGTTGAGATCTGCACATTAATATAATTACACTGATGGACAGTGAAAAAAAAAATATACACACACATGCCCAGAGACATACATTCACAAACACCCACTTACTTGCAATAAATTCTGTGAGTCAAATGTGGTACAATTTTAAACTGTCTAAGATTAAAGTACAGATTAAACTTCTGTACTTACACATGTAATAGCCCTTTATTTATCTAGGTAGTGCTAAGATACTGGCTTATATCTGTATATTTCTAATCATCGTCTTGTGTAACAAATTTTAAAAAGCGAAGCTAAAACGTACTATAGCAATACATTCTTATGGACATATTTTGAATAATATTGATGTTATGAGATAATCACTGCAATGCTTCAGGCCAAAATTTCAAATTAAATATGTCTTTAAAGAACAGAATACGGAAATTTTCATGTTTTATTCAAATTGTTATCTCCTCTAGGAAATCTGTGTATAGTAGTTTTATTTCCAGGTCAACTAGCTCCAGAAGTGCAAAAATCTCATATTTAGGGTTTCTTTAGTTCTAATTTCCAGATAATTTCTAGCAGGAAATTATAATTTTTTTTACTGTATAAGTAAGTTTTACAGAATATAATTTTGAGAACAGACAAATAAACTACAGGAAAATGCATAGAATAATTAATCTTATGTTTCTCTTTACATTGTAGTATGAGTTTAAATATATCTGCATGGTTCAGTCGGGTGGGTATAAATCAGTTCTGAGTAGTAAAACTATCCTTATCCTTCCTGAAGTGCATAAAACTATATTTTGTTTTCCCTTGCCCTGATATTGTTCATGGGTTCTTAAGGACAGGGCTCCTTGTGTTTGGGTATTTTTAATTTTTTTCCTAGTTGTGGGGGAAATATTAATTAAAGAACTGGTGTGTTATTTTGTAAGAATTTTTTTAACACTGTCACCATTGGACTGACATTGTTTCTTCCTAAATCCCACATGCAATATATGCAAGAGACTGAAATCCATGCACACACATACAATACATACTACTCTGCAGTACTCATCTTGCAAAGCCCAGAATTGGGAAGACTTTCAATGTAATTCAGTTCTTTTTTGTGACAATTTGCTTGGCTAGTGATTTGGCCCTGCTTTCAAATTTTCCTTTTTTAATTACAGTGAAAAAAGACCCTTTATATATGTATACATTTAGGTTTTATTAGTTAAAGCATTATGTTAGGCATCTTTCTCTTCCGTTGAAAGAACAAGCTAGGCTTATTCATGATACTGTATATGTTTTGACATTTGAAAAAAAATATTTTACTTTATATGGCGGCAGCACAAGTGAGTTTGTTTCCCTCCCAGCTGCTTACCAGCCCATCAGGTGTTCATTTTTTTCAGTATGTAATAAGGTCTTGATTTTTAAGGAAACAAGTTACTCCAGTGAATCCAGTGGTTTAGTATGCAATGGGTAGGTACAAATCACTAGGCTCAGTACCAGAGGTGTAGGTTTTCTGTGCTACGGCACTACAAAAGTATTGTGTTAACATTACAGACATTAAGGACTATTTATCTTATCTACTGCACTACTGAAGTAGTAAAGATTTTCTTGAGGTCAGCAGTACATGTAAGACAGTTCTCAGATAGTGAAGTGGTTCTTCCTCCACTAATCTTAAGTGACTGAGACAACAGGAACATCATTGCCATTAGATGAGTAATTTTTCCCTACAGAGATTTTTTTTTAATGCTGGGTAAATAAGAAAATTCAGGACCTTGAAACTGCAGGTGTAGCTTTTGCAGGGATTCTTATTTACAGTTGTATATCAGATTTGCAATTTAAGCTGAGACAAGAGTTTTGCAGTTTTTCTGTAACTCCATGGAAAAAAAAAAAAAAAAAAAAAGGAAAATTGCTGGCAAAGAGCCATGGGAGTAAAAGAGCAGTTCAGTGACAATTCACAGTTGTCAAGGATATAATCTGAGAAGACAAAGGAAGAAATTGAGAATGGCAGTTACAAACGGAGATTTTAAAGTTACATGAAAACAAAACCATTTAAAAAGTAGTGCTGAATATGTCTTTGTGATGTGGAAAATGGAAAAAAAAATACATAAAGCAGATCTTTATCAGGCAAAAGGAGGTCTAGACAAAGATTTTAAAAAACTATTAAATAAAATAATAAAAAAATCTTCCATTTCTATCAGAGCAATAGGGACCAGAGACCAAAAATTAGAAATGGGGAAACAGAAGTTGTTGCTGAGAAGATGGTAATAAAGTTATATTTGTTCTGTTGGTCTTTTGGAACTCATTTCTCCATAATGGACCAACTAGGGCAAAATCTGAACATAAATATGTCTAATAAGAAAGCCTAAACATTTTATGAAGAGTGGAGGAGTAAATACTTTTTTTCTCCTTACTGATGTACTGAGGCTCATCACCTACCCAGTGAGATCAATAGAGAAACATCACTTTGTATTTGTGGACTCCAGATCATAACCTGGGTGAAATAAAATATTAAACTCAGTGAAATAGTACTATACTGCTTATATAACAGTCTAGAGGTGTTTTGAAATGACTTATTTAGACAGCAGGAAGAAGTGGGTTACAAAATATGAAATCCGTGTTGATCTTGCAGAATATATACAAGTAAATTACCTTGCTCACCCTGCCTTTTTCTCAGCCTGAATGAGGATGAGCCAGAGATTATCCCATTTTAGGAAATAGGATACTCGCAGCCATTTATGTAAACAGAGATTTATTGAAGCATTGGCAATATCTGCATCTGGTCCTACCCTTGCAATGAAAATCATTTCATACTCATTACCTTTTTGATAGGGGTGAGTTGAACTTGTTCTCTAAACCATCATGATACCACCGGAATTATAACAGCCCACTGGTCTGGCTTTATTGTATGTCTGCATGCTTTAAACAAGATTCCGTAGGTTATTCTTTCTCCTCTCATTCTACTCTCTGCCTTGACTGTGCTATAATTTTCTTCCCCTCCCCACTACTCCCATTTTTGTGAGGGAGTCTCTTTACTCTCCATTTAATCTTCCTCAACACATAGTTAAACGAGTGTTTATCTCCTGATGTGCACTGGGTGTTATGGCCGTTAGCTGTCAGAAACTGGGATGTGCAGTTGCCTGTAGTGTTTGCTGGGAGCAAAAAGATCTTGAACAGATTCGGGTGTTACACAGACCTAACCAAAACACAAAAGGGGTATCAGAGCTAGGTACAAGACTGATGTTAATTTGTGTAAATTACTGAAAGTCATTGTCACTATAAACTATACAGCAAGGAAAACAGCTACAGCAAATGTGAAAGCCATGGCTCCCTGCTCCCCACAAGAACTTGGCTTTATGATAGTTTTCATAAAATGCTGATTCATAAGCATTAAGAACCTACCAGACCAATGATGATGCCAAAGTTGGATAGCTATCTAAATTTCTAGAGTTAGGGAATATATTCAAGCCTTGCTTAAATCCGGAAGTTCAGAGAAAAAAAAAAAGGAAAAAAGGTCCTTCTGAAACCAAAGCAAACAAATAAACAACAAAACCAACCACTATCAACACGACAAAACTGAATCAAATGTTAGTAGCAAATAGTAGTAAACACATTTCCTATTTTTTTCCTGGAGCAGGTTTATTTGTTCTTTATCCAGTTATATGACTTTTCTTTTTAAGAATGGAAAAATCAAGATGAGAAAGTCAGTAGCACATAGTGCAAGAGTGCTGTGAAAATGCCTGACAGATGTCATCGTCGCTTGCTGTAATGTCTGGACATATTCGCATTCCATTGAAGCTACAACAAAGACTAGCTAAATACAGTTCACTGCAAACTGGGGTAGCGCAACTCACAAGGCCAGAAGAGGCCTTGCCATCCTGAGGGCTCATGAAACCAAAGACAAAGCCATCAACAACCTTGATATAAAGCAAAGAGTTTACTTTATTTTTTAAGGAAAACGTGGAATATCAAAGGCAAGTAAGTGTATTTAAATGTTAATAACTCGGGCATTAGTACTGCAAACATCCATGCAGTGCTCATTTACATAAACTAAGCGTGGAGAGTGACTCTACAAAGTTTTTGTAAGATGTCTTGATAATGCAAAGAAAGAAAAGGTCTTGTAAAAACTCTTTCTCATTGCTATAGATATAAGCTTATTTCTTTTAAATCTTTTAAATTTTATTTGGCTTATTTATAAATATTGATAATGGGAAATTTCATGTTGTAGAGTCATAATAGAGTCAGAATAGGCATTTATAAGGAGCCTTCAGAACATATTTAATCCAGTTAAGTGACGATTCACCAACCTGGTAAAGTCCTTTGTTCAAATATGCATGTTTTTAAGGTGTCTGTGTAGTCTTTCACATTTTATGTCTCTACTTTATTCACTCTTTTAAAAAGTAAAGTAACACAGTACATCAATTTTAAAATCTGGAATAGTAAAACTTATTGATGTACCTTCTGATATATAAGGAGTTAAGCCAAAGTAAATTATATCCAATATTACAGTATTACGCAGAACTGGTGGAAATTAGTGTGAGTTGTTTTGTTTTGTTTTGTTTTTAATTAAGCATTCTTCTAACTGCTGGGATGTTACACAGAATGACAGCACTATACTAGGACAGAAATAAAATGATTGACAAGACAATAGTATTCTGCGTAGCAGCGCACTGTAGCCTGCAGAGAGCTCCTGGCTTACTTCAAGTTTTATAGCCTTTATACAGAAAGAAGAGAAAGCTATCCCTGTACTTTTGTGCCTTCCTAAAACTTCACTTTATTAGAAAGCAATTGTAGATGCAACTCAGGTGTATCCTTCCTATCTTTTTCCTCCCTGGCTGGGGAAACAACTACATTCCTTTTTTACTGCCATTAATGATACCGAACGCATCTTTGTGTTCTTGCTAGGGGGAAGATAGATCACCAGTTTCCAACAGTATATGTGGACAGTACTTTGTGGTTTGGATAATTCCTCTGTTACATCAGAGATAGCTTAAAACAATTGTTTGAATTGTTAGCATCAGATGTAAACTAGTTTGCACCTTGAACTCTCATTCCGGAGGACTATTATTTTGATTATTCTCATTGTTATCAGAGGTGCTCACATACAGCTGGCCTTGTGAAGGACTGTTGACCTGAGCTATGAACTGTCTATGATGTTTTTCTGCATTTCTTTTGTCCTTCCACAACAACCATAGATCCCTGACTGGCATATAGTTACACGTCTTTTCTCACTTCAGCAAAGCAAGATTACTTGACATCAGTTCAGAATTGCACTTGCACTCTGTCTTGTTTTAACAAAAGAGTATAATTAGGTACTATATTCAAATTCTTTGAGACACTGCAAAAAAGGTGGGAATTTTTAGGGAAGAGAGTTAGTAGCTGAAAAGGAATCCTAAATGGTAACATTATCTGTTTGTCCAAAGCTAAACTTTATTACAACATTTACGTGACAAAACTGAAGTAGAATCATAGAATCATAGAATGGTTTGGGTTGGAAGGGACCTTTAAAGGTCATCTAGTCCAAGCCCCCTGCAAGGAGCAGGGACATCTCCAATCAGATCAGGTCACTCAGAGCCCTGTCCAACTTGGCCTTGAATGTTTCCAGGGACGGGACGTCCACCACCTCTCTGGTCAATCCGTTCTAGTGTTCCACTACCCTCTGTTTTCCTTATATCAAATCTGAATCTACCTCCCTCTATTTTAAAATCATTACCCTTCATCCTATCACAATAGACCCTGCTAAAGAGTTTCTCCTTGTCTTTCCTGCAAGACCCCTTTAAGTACTGGAAGGCTGCTGTAAGGTCTCCTAGGAGCCTTCTCTTCTGCAGGTTGAACAGCCTTAACTGTCTCAGCCTGTCCTCACAGGAGAGGTCCTCTAGCCCTCTGATCATCTTTGCAGCCCTCCTCTGGACTCGCTTCAACAGGTCCATGTCCTTATTACATTGAGGGCTCCAGAGCTGGATGCAGTACTCCAGGTAGAGTCTCACCAGAGTGGAGTAGAGAGGGAGAATCACCTCCATCGACTTGTTTGACACTCTCTTCTTGATGCAGCCCAGGATGCAGTTGGCTTTCTGTGCTGCAAGTGCACGTTGCCAGCTCATGTTGAGCTTTTTGTCCACTATTAGCCCCCAAGTCTTTCTCCTCAGGACTGCTCTCAATCCATTCTCTGCCTAGCCTATATTTGTGGTTGAGATTGCCCTGACCCATGTGCAGGACCTTGCACTTGGCCTGGTTGAACTTCATGAGGTTTGCATGGGCCCACCTCTCCAGCCTGTCAAGGTTCGTCTGGATGGCATCCCTCACCTCCAGCATGTCGATGGCACCACACAGCTTGGTGTTGCCAGCGAACTTGCTGAGGGTGCACTCTATCCCACTGTCCATGCCGCCGACAAAGATGTGAAAGTAGAGAAATCTCTGTTCCTCTCTCTTTCCTTTATTAAAGGCAGAAGAAATCAAAAAAGTTTTCTGCTATTGATTCTGCTGCACAAAGAGCACAAAAACCAACAGGGCTCGAAACAAAATGCTTTATTTAATAACAGAAGAAGGATTATATCAATATGTTTTTATCTGTTCAAGAAATTTCTCTGTAATTTCTCTAGGCTTTTGGTGCCCAGTGCTCTAATACTCTATGTGGCTACTAATGGCTTTCTCATCTCATCGTCTGCAACGCTAGAGTTTAAAATCTATTTACTTCAATTTCATGACATGTATCAAGGACAAAAGGATCTATTTACTGGCTTTATGTTACATGTTTTTATTAGATTAGAAGGTGCCTAGATGTCTTCATCAGGAACTCACATTGCAAGTTCTGAAGGAGGGAAGGAAAGAAAAGGTCACTTTATTAATAATTTCAATAGTCAAGCCCCTCTTCCCCCAGATTCTTGATGTAGTTTTGAATTACAACATATCTGGCACTAGTTTCAGTCTGAATTTCTCCGTTCAGTAGGCTGTATCTTGCCTCTAAGGTATTGCACTTTACCACCTGAGTCTCTTTTTTTTCTTTCTTTTCTGGGTTAAAACTATTTTTTTTCTTCTTCTTCTCAGGATGTACAACTCCGTCTAAACAATTTCAGCATGTGTGGGTGTTTGAGGAGAGGAGAAAACCTGTCAATAAATTTCCTTTAATCCTCCTGGAATTTTTCCCTGAAAGAAAACTTAGCCTAGAGCAACTGGGATATGTGTAAGGAATATAAATGGCATTCTCATGCCTTGATGGCTGACTTTCTCTGCTATAGATTGCTACCATCACAGTGCAGAGTAAATTACTTCTCTTTCTGAGGGGAGGAATTTTGAGCAGGAATGGGGAGGAAATGTGTAATGTACTGTGTCTGACCTGTCCCAAAGGTATACCACTCTATAACAATCCTTGGATGTAAGAAAGGATCTTTAACTCAAAAGTAGATGTGGTTTTTAGGTTCAGAGATTTTCAAGTTAGTCTGTCAAGCTGGCTGGCATAACAGCTGTTACAAAAACAGAGCCCACAAAGTGGGAAAAGGATGGGATTAGCAATTAGTGTAAGATCATATATAAACTAGATTCCTCTTCAGTGCATAGAGACTTGCAGGCTTGACAGTGACCCTTGCTTATTCTCCTTTGGAAAAATGCAACAGAACATCTTACCCTGTGGAGGCACTGGAACAGAAGGGATGATATGATGATGTATTCTTCTAAGAGAACATTCTTATCTTTCCATTCAAAGTTTGTCTCTAGAATCCATGCTGACTGTCTCTACCTGGCTTCCTTACGCTGAATGCTCTACCCAAATGCAAAAAGAAAAGCACTTTCCTCATGTGTTTCTGACAGAGCAAGAGCAGAACTGGGTGTTTCCTTCCTCCTGCTTTGGACCTGCTAGGTTGGTGCATGTATTTAGTAGGCACAATAATATGAGTATGAAACTTCCCTGCTTTGGGAAATGCTATCAGAAGAGAGAGAAAAAAAAAAAGTTGTAGTAAAGAGCCACTTGTGAATTTAGGAAACATATGACATGAGCCTTGAAAAGTACTGATACTGCATCTTCATGTGTCTGACCTGTTGCCATGAGGGAGCAGGTGCTCACAGTAATTTTAGACTGCATTCAGAAACTTTTCAACTAATCTGCGTGTTTTAGGTGAATATCCAAAGGCTGTTATTGCACTCTCCAGGACAAAGCAAGTTGAAATTAGACATTTCTGTTATGGCGGCAAAAGCCAGTTCAGGTTCCAGCATTCTAGTGTACCAGTTTCTTCCTGTGCAAGAGGACATGCATGTGTCAGATCCAAACCTTGTCTGGGCCTCTGCATTCTTCTGACCTTTGTTGAAATTCGATGGATGCTATTCTGTTGTACTCCATGAGTCTTTAGAGATTAAGAAGTTCAAAGGCTTCTTTGAACCTATTTATGTTTCAGTTTAAAGTTTCATATGCCATTTGTTTGTTACAACTTCATACCCTGGTACTAAGCAGCATGTCATAAATCATGCTTGTGTACCGTAGCAGTATTTCACCTAGTGCTGTGAATTGTTAAAATATCTGATAGTTTTTCTTAAACACTTCCTGTCCTGAAATTGTTCAGGAGAAAGAACTTCAGATGCAAATTATAAAGTATGTCTTTAGTCCTTGTGATTTCAGAAAAAAAATGTGTGCTTGCATTCCAAGCTCTTTATAAGGTGTCCATAATCTTCTCTAGCTTTACAGGATTCCCTGTGTATCTTAGATTAAATTGTTATCTTTGCAGAAATAGGGTTTAACTAAAAGTTAGAAACGAGTACATACTATAATTACAGAAAAAAAAAGAGATTAGCCTAAAAATAGCTTCAATTTATTAATACTTTTAATACACTGAACAATTGCTACTGAAAGCTGGAAGAAATGTTGCAAGAAATTTTGATAACACTCTTTGTTACACCTTCATTAAAAAAAAATGCATTAGACTTTCCTAGATGTATTATTTCCTATTCCTATGACGCTGAAACTCTGCTAATTTTTTTTTCCTGCTAAAAAAAAAAAAATCCCATGTTTAATTAAAAAAGTATAAAAGGGAAAATAACACCATCAGATATCCTAAGCAGTATTTACCACTGCTTGTGTTCTAATTAGGATTTTTGCATTTATGTAACACCAGTTCTTAAGCAGTACAAATTGGTACACTTGCATTGAAATTAATGGACCTCACTGTGTAAAATAGTTCAGAATATAGCCTATTTGGTTTGGGATTTTCTGTTTTTCTAATCTGGAGTGTAGCACAGAACAGTGACTTCTGGATCCTTCCTGATCTCCCTTAGAGGAGGATTTTTATTCTAAGGAGTTTTTACCTGAATACTTTTCTTCAGCTGCTCTCTTGAATTTGCCAGTCAGGCACCTCTGTCAGAGGCGCTTTGGGAATATCTTTTGTGAACTGTATCATCCTCTCTTTTAGCAGTTAGGAAAACATCTTTCACTCTTACTGTGTTTGCCTTCTATTTCTCCTTTGTATTTTTTTAAGTAATCTTTTTTTCCCTCTATATAGTGTTTTGTAGGTAATCGTAAAGGTTACTTGCAGATCTCAGATCTCTTTTCTAATTGTAAATTACAAAAGGAATAAGAGGCTTGGGGATTTTGAACAAAAATTTAGAAACTGCTGCCCTCAAGTCAAATGAAAATTGTGACTCAAGAAAAAGAATAGGCTTGAGACGTAGCCCGCACAACTTATAATTTGCCAGGCCCTTCATAGATGAACATGGCCTATACAATATCTGATGAACAGCCTTAATAGGGAATATTAGTAAAAAAAAATTAGAGCAGTGCTTCTCCCGTGCTTTGGCACAAATCAGGCTAGTCTGCTGGGTTAAGTGGAAAGCTGACAGATGACAGGCACTGATATTAGCAAGTTGTTTTTTTTCTTTAATGTCAAAGTGACTGTAACCCTGTTCCTATTTAAAGACAGTACTGTAGAAAGGGGGAGAGCTTTCTGGATTCCTAGTTTAAAAAGCCACTCAGAATTCAGATATTTACCCAATTTCAATATAATTATCTGTAACACCTGATTCTGCTTCCTTCCAGCCTAGCCTCTTTCTGGAAAGGAAGCACTCAACCCATTTCTAGTGGACTTTTATAAAAGCTGACCTCTGGTTTACATTTTCTTGAAACTTTGATTTGATTTGGGATATTTTTGCCATTTATTTCTTGCTCCACCATTAAAACTTCTGTTAAGTAGTCACTAAAATGAGAAAAACTTTCTGATACATTTCAACTTCATATCCTAGGCACAGCAAGAATAACCAAGTAAGGAAAGTATACACACACTGGTTTAACTTTTGCTCTAAAGGTTACTGGCTGTTGCGAGACTCTTTTGTTTCACATAGAAACATAAAGAGAATACATAAATAAGTGTAACAGAGAATGTTTGTGCATGGATTATTTGCTATTCTCTCCTCCTCTTTCACATGCTTTAGACACATATGTTGAAAACCCTCAAGCTTAGACTGGCAGACTTCTTCCTGAAGGCAGGGTAGATTCCTCTTGAAGAAAGGTAAAGTGCCTTTTCTTTGTTCACCATTTACACTGCTATATAAGAATGACTGTGCGCCACTTGCTGCACTAGGAAGAATTACTGCACAAGATAATTAAAAGGAGACTATTGGAGAGAAATCTGATGTTTGCTTTTGCTTGTAATAGCTGTCTTTTTCTGCTTCCCTCTCACTAGCGTAAGCACTATTACATTTTTATTTATATTTGTTGTTATTATTAGGTGTCTCCCCAAAGAACATTTTGACTGCAGAAGTCTGATAACTTTTAAATCATCTACTTCTCTTTCTCATCTCCCTTTTTTTTAATATAGCTTGGTTTAGAGACATTTGGCACATCTGTAGATACAAGTGCAGCTGCTCAACTGATGTTGCATTCCAGCTCCCTACCTCAATTACAAGCTAACTCTTAGATATTCTTGCAACAAATTCTCCATTGAGAGCTAAGAGCGACTAGGTTAAATCACTCTTTAAATGATTCTTCAATGCCCTTCAATGTCCTTCAAATGATTCTTCAATGCAGTATTCTTCAATGCCCTTTTGTATATAATGAAGAAAATGGAGCAAATACGTCTACTGCCTCAAAATGAAGCGATGATTAATATATGATGACAAACAGTCAAGAGAAATGGATGCAGGTTTAGCAAGAATGAAGGCCAAAATTTTAACTTGTAACTGATGATGAGTCCGCTTTTTTTTTCCCCAAAGAAATAGATATAGTTTTAAATGGTTCAACAGGCTGCAGTAGGAGGAACACAGTAAATGTAAACAACTTGGCCATTGAATCATGAATATTGCATTTGCTTGCATTACCTGTGAGATTGACTATCACTCTAAAAGGGGTCAAAGTATGAGTGGAAAGACCGCTCATTGTAGCAATAAATAAACAACAAACAAGCAATGGTGGGATGAATTCTGAGACTTTGTTCTGGAGGTTAAACTAACCTCTCAGAGCAGAGGGATTACTCCTTTATTACACTACAGGAGTGAAGGAGTAGCTCTGCCCTCAATGCTCCTTTCATTTTTTCATTCCAAGATCCTGACGTAGTAGTACTAGTATCTCTACTACCTTCCCCACACCCCGAACAGTACAGGGGGAAGAGGGAATGGGGGTTGCGGTCAGTCCATCACGCATTGTTTTACGCCGCTGCTTCATGGTTGGGGGAAGAACTCCTCACATTCCTCCCCTGCTCCAGCCTGGGGTCCCACCCATACGCCACAGTCCTTTGTGAAACTGCTCCGGCGTGGGTCATCTCTTCCACGGAGTACAGTCTCTCCAGAACGGCTGTCCCAGCGGGCCCTCCACAGGCCACAGCCGCCTTCAGGCATCCACCTCCCCCGGTGTGGGGTCCTTCACGGGCTCCAAGTGGATCTCTGCTCCTCCGTGGACCTCCATGGGCTGCAGGGGGACAACCTGCTCCACCATGGTCGTCACCACAGGCTGCAGGGGAATCTTGGCCAGGAGCCGCATTACTCCTCCCCGCCTTCTTCACTGACCTTGGCATCTGCAGCTGTTCCTCTCACAAGAATAGTTCTTCACAACAGGCTAGCAGACTCCTCTCAGAATCTCTTCACATCATCCATCTCCTCTCCTCTCCACTTCTTGCAGCCGGGCCAGGCCGAGTCGGGCCCAGTCGGCCTCCTGGCAAGAGGCCAGAGGATGAGGCCTGCAAGGCCCATGAGGCCTGTGCCTCCCCCTCTGCGCCTCTGCCCCCGCTCAGCTTCTTCACATCTTCTCTTCTCTCTTTTTTTTTTCTGTTTTCCCCTACTTGAATACGTTATCGCAGAGGCGTTATCACAGAACATTCTGCTACCAATTGGCTCGGCCTAGGCCTGTCTGAGTCCACTGAACAAAGGGGAGCAACTTCTAGCAGTTTCCTACAGAAGCTACCACCTTAGGTCTCCCCTCACCAAACAAACCCACAACATATCCTTTTAGTATTTTATTGTGTGTTCACTAGCAAACATTAAAGGTTGAAAAACAATGCTATCAATTAACCACTTCTTTTGAAATATTCACACTTCCATAGAAAACTCCCTTCTGGTATTCTTTTTAAATTATTTTATTTACTGAAGAACTTTTTTTTTTTTTAGAAGTTGCTATTAGCTTATTCAGCATTTGTGTTCTACCACTATAAAAGTAATGTGCTTTTTAATTGAGGCATTGCAGTGTAATTTTAAATACAAATGCAGTTCATCTTCAGATTCATATAAAAGTGTGTGTTATAAGGATTTCATGCCATCAAGCCTTTTTCTTGCTTATGATAAATAGAACTGGTCATAACTTAATTATTACTCTGCCATCAGTTTCCAAGAATATGTTGTGAAATTCTTCAGTGAGTTAATGCACGAGATTTTTCAGAAAATCTTTTTTTTAGTCTGCGGACTAGAGACTGCAAACAAAAATACAATTCACTATTTATGATGGGACTTCATTGCTAACATCTAAAAGAAAGTGAATATCAGATTCTATTAAATATTTCTATTTCAGTAAATTTTGCCAAATTATTTTGTTATACTAAGTCATCTAATAAAGAGAAGAAAAATACTGAGCAATGCAATATAGTTATCATTCTTAGAATGGAAGCACAAATGCTAAACTAAAAAATATTGTTTAATACTAGAGCACTTCTTCATGAATGTTCACAGTAAGCAAGTGTAAGCATGCTCTGGAAAACTGGTTGCCCTAATTTGCATTTTAAAATAAACTATTTTAAAACAATAAGTTTTTAAAAGTTGAGAAGAGAACATTGCTATGGCAATGATGTAACATTGCATGACATAGATTTAAGTCTGAGTATTTGATATTACATGATCATTTTTTACAGTATTTTTAACCGCTTTTCACTAAATTCTGCATTTTCCATCTAACTCATTGTGCAAGATTTACTTTTATGGCCAGCTGACAGTGATAGTCTATCCTTTGAGTATTTGGAGTGGTGCAAGGAGAGAAGAACCATGGCTGATTTAACTTGAATTAAGTTAAATATGAATCACTGAGTAGTTCAAATCTGATGTTCCCTATAGGTAATGAGAGCCAATTTTATCAATATTAGTTTTCCAGTTCACTAACTCTAAGAGCAGGACAGAGGGACCAGAGAGTATATTCATAGTTTCACCCAGAAAGTTCTGTTGTCAATCTTTGTGGAAAATGACAAGGAATAAATTTCAAGCATAGTGGATGCTGTACTTACCTTTTATTTACAGGTTTATGTGATGCTCAGCATCACTGCAGAAAAAGCAAATGTTTCAAAGCAGACAAAATTTATTTCATATTATTTTGTGCTACATAGTGAGGAGCTGGACAAATTCCTTTATTTAGCCTCATGTGAGTTACACCATAAGAAAGATACCATCTATTTCAAATAAGTGAAGTATCCTTGTGAAAAAAAAAAATACTTTTCATTAAAAGTTTTAAGTAAGTTGTCTGTGCACTTGTTCTGACTGGAATTTCTAGCACTTGTAACAATTCACTGGTCCTCTGTAGCTGCTGCTATTCAGAGCTTAATTTTCCTGGGCCTTTCCTCCCTCCAGGGCTGCCTCCCACGGCACTTTGCCCATCAGATCCCTAAAGAGGCCAAAGTCTACCCTCCTGAAGTCCAGGGCAGAGAGCTTGCTGTGTAGCTTCCTCGCTGCTCCGTGGATCTTGAACTCCACAGGCTGCCCAGAAAGGTGGTGGATGTCTGATCCCTGGAAACATTCAAGGCCAGGTTGGACGAGGCTCTGAGCAACCTGATCTAATTGGGGATGTCCCTGCTCCTTGCAGGGGGATTGGACTAGATGACCTTTGAAGGTCCCTTCCAACCCTAAACTTTCTATGATTCTATGATCCTAGGTAAGTTCAGTGTCTTCAAATTTATCTAGTTGAGTAAGAGATAACTAGTGGTATAATTTCCATCAATGTTGATAAAACCTAGGTATCCAAGTTTGTGTTTTCTTAGAAAAACGAGTGATAGAGAATGTACTCTGGCCAAGGATCTAACACAGATATCCACTTAGAATTCATTAAGTCATCACCAGTTTTTTTTTTAAAAGATCCATAAACTGCTGCATTAACTGCAATTGACTGTTACAAAATTTCCTGCATATCTGCTTTGTGCACTAGTTCCTAGACTGGTAGAAGACAAGGTCATATCTCTCTAATCCTCAGTCTTGCCTAGTTCATTCCCTGAAATGTTTAATAGTGCATTGCTTATTAGGTCTTAACTTCTCTTGAGAGAATAATCTGATATAATCTGTTTAAAATACTGGCTTTTTTTCCCCCTGTTTTAAACAGTTGAAAAAAAGAATGTAGAAAGAAAAGAAATCTAGCCAAATAAAGCACTCAGGAAAAATCACTGAAAGATCTGGGCAGCTGTCAAACCAAATTTGTTTTCAAATGGATATATTGGAAACGATAACTACTCACACTTTAGCCTATTAAACACAAAAAAAAAACCCCTTGTAAGTAGCCTTTATATCCCTGAAACAAATCTACGTGCACAGGATAGGCTAGAGTGGGGTTGTGAAGAAGGGATCACGCAATGTTCTTCTTTGCAGTTTGGCCATTCAAGTTCAACAGTGCTGCGAAAGCTTGTAAAGCTCAAAAGAAAAGACTGTACCTGTGCTTCAGCCTGATGCTCTGGTTTCGCAAAAGCAGAGCCCTTTCAGATTTTATTTTTCATCTGTAAGTCTAATACAGTGCCATTGAAATACACTATGTTTCAGTTTCTAAAGTGTAAAGAAACTATAAAGCAATCCAAACTCTGCCTGAATAAAACAGGGGGTCTAAATTTGGAAACAAAATGTTAAAAGTGTGGAGTGATTTTGGATACCTAAAGGCACATCTACATCAAGAATGGATAGCTAGAGGAGAATCAATGCACAAGGATCTTCATATGTAGATTTAGCTCTCACCCAAATGCAATTTTGCTGTGTTTCTTTGGAGACTCCTGTACTGGATCATGGAAGAGAGAAGCTATCTTCTAGCTATAATAATACTTTTAATTTTTACATTTTGTGCTGGAAAACTTGCCAGTGCAATGAGTACATTAAACGTGAAAAGTGAGAATGGATGGCAGAAGTCTAACAGAAGAAAGAAACAAAGTTAATAAGTGACTAGTGATCTCAAAAGTATGGAATCACAGAGACGTGGTATTAGTAAAAAGTAAAGACAAGCTGATAACCCCTTTGAAACTTAGAAGATGAAGGCATAATATAATGATTTGTGCCTTCAGTGTTTCATTTCCTTAAAATACTACTCCCTTTCCATCCTTGGATACTTTTTACTTGTTCCCATTCTTGTAGATATGTGTTAACTTTAAAGGTTATGTCAGTGGAAATTGTAATATGATGAGTCATTAACGACAGGGTAGGAAAGCAAAAAAAAAAAAAAAAAAACCAAAAAGTGAAAGGAGTTATCAAGTTAAGGATACAAACACAGAATTTTCCTACTGCCATTTTAAACAAGGGTTTAATGGTGAAAATTCTGTTAACTAGTTAAAAAATCCCAAATTGTCATGTCATAGAAAAGTAAAAAGAGAAAGGCAAAATGTTCAAAGCTTTGGAAGCTGTTCTGTATTTCCTGTCATCTTTACTTAATTTTATAACTTCTGTGAACCTTAAGTCACCCAAAAAATCCAGCCTTTTCAGGAGTATTACAGGAATATTGCAGAAGATCCTATTATGATAGTTCCTTGAAATAATTTATTGATGGAAGTAGAAGAATATGGTTAGAAGAGAAGAATATGATTAGAAGAGAGAGAGAGAAGGGAATACTCTGGACTTACTTGTGGACAGCAAATAAAATAATCCCTGTCAGGCTGCTCACAACAGTCTATATTCGTGGTGACAAACTGGTAAAGTGTTCCAAAATGGTCAACATGTATTGTGTGACTTCAGTAATGTACTTGACCAGGGAATAACACTGAATCTGTCACATGCTAATCTATAGGAAGAGGAGGACAAAGAGCAACTGCACACATCCTAGTCAGTCATCCTTAGACAACAGTATTTCTTTCATATAGGGTGAAAGAGGAATATAACACAACATACATTGCACAGGAGCTCAGGCAGAACACAGCAACAGTTTCAAAAGGGAGAGTTTTTTATCTGGCACTCATTATACGTGCCTGACAAATAACCTCTCATGAAAGAAAAAAAAAAATATCTTTTTCTACTCTAACTGCACTTTCTGTTAAAACCAGAATAAGCCTTTGGGAACGCTTTCCTGTGGAGTTGTGTGGCAAGTTTCCTCTGGTATGATCTCTGATTCTCTCTACCCTTAACTTTTAAAATAATTTAATAAATTTTAAAAATAATATTTTAAGCATTTTGATCATTAATTCTGTGCCTCACTGCTCCCGGTTTTGGCTTGTTTCTGTCACTCTGCCGTTTAATTATCACCCAGTTTTCCTAAAATCAGGTTGTAAAAGGCTAGAAAGATGTCTAAGAAGTAGGGGCTGTCACACTGATATCAGAATAACAAGGATGTTAGAAAAGATAGAAAAGTGATTTAAGGAACTGAGTGTCCCACAGGGATCGAGGATTAAAGGATATCCTGCTAGTCCCTATTGACTGTGTTACACTGACCAGTCATCAAAGGGAGGATAAAATGTTTGCAGCTAAAGCTGTACAACTGTCCTGCTCTTAGCTATATGACTGGCCCCAGAGTCAAGTTCCCAGGGTACAATAAGATGCAGCCTTAAATATTCTCTTCTGCAAGGCTTGTACTACACAAGTGTCTCCAGATTGCATACACTGTACACTTAGTTGGATGGGTACTAGGTGTTTAACTCCATTGCCGATGACAGCTGGTTTAAAACCATCTTTGTGGTGACTCCTTTCCTCCTGACTGCAGATAGATGTACACAGCACTTCCCCACTCCCATCCTCAGGACCAGAGTCTTAAATAAAAGCTCCAAGGCTGCAGAGCGAAGTGTTCATATGGCTAATCATGGACCTTTTTGTAGTATTGTGCATTCAACAAAACTGTGTGAGAATAATAAAAAGCAGGCAATTCCCATTGTTAGGTTTAGTATAAGACAGCGTCTGAACAGCACTTAGACTGGAGGAAAGGAGAAGACTTTAACCTGCACATTGACATCAGCCACCACCTCACACTTGCTTTTGTTACTTGATGGTTGCTGAGTGCACCGCCATTTAGACAGGGAATTCACATACCTTTGAACAATAATCACTCACCAAAGCTGGGACAACGTTTGTCTTTTTCTCTAAACATAAAAGTGATCCACATGTTCTCTGTTCTACCCAATGTTGATCATTGCTGAATGAAATCTCTAGCCCTCAAAAACTATGACCTTAAATTTCTGATCATTTACTACACACAATTACATACATAGATAACTGCATTTGAACTAATCTGAAAAAAGATTAGCAATGTCTTCTTAGATTTTCCCCCCTCCCATGCTAATTTACTGGCCCGGAACAAAAGAAAGCACTAAGAGGAAAAATTAACTGTGGTAACATCCAGTTCAACATCTGCCACCACACTATGTATTTATAAAAATAAATATGATTGGACTTACTGTATAGCTGGAGTATGATGAGAAGAAGGATTCTTTTAGTACCAAATATAGAGATCTGTGCTTGTCTTACAATCAAAAACCAAAAATATATGCAGTAACATGTTATTATTGACTGCACAAAGGCGGGATAAAAACTTCTTGCCAAAGTATACTTCTTTTAAGCTGTATTCTCGTCAATAAACAGTCTTTTGAAGTGTGAGGAAGAGTCAGAGACGTCATGCTTCAGTATATTTCCTTTCCTTGAAGGGTGTACATAGAGTAGACCCCCACCCTACCCTCCAGCTGTCATTGGAAATTGTTATTAACATTGACTTTTCTTGAATAGTGACTAATTTGGAAGAAAACCACTCAAGTTGCCTTGAGCTCAACTGGGGAGAAATTGGTTAACTACACTTCTAGAAACTATGGGTAACCACTAGTCCAAAGACTTTGTGAGGGTAAGTACTCTATTATGGTAATTGCAGCTACAAAACATATCCAGTTCATTCATAAATGAACATATAACTTTAAATATTTTAATGAAATCTTCAGGGGGAAAAAAAAACAAGAAGGAGAAAAGAATAAAGAAAACTCTCTTTGGAATGAAACTTTGATCTTGTGCTGAAAAAATGAACTGTTGCCCCATTAAAAGGAGTTATTTTTCTTTTGCTTAATGGCAGAAAAAATTAAGAAGGGAAAAAAAAAGTCACTTTCCATACCCAAAGAAATCTTGTTACTTCACTACAGCACATGTAGCAGTCATCTTCATGTACATGTAGATTTGTAACATAAATTTGCCGTGGTGAGAAAAGTGGATGTTTGCGTAGCTGTGCACAGCATGTCCCTGTCATGTTTGGTGTATTGTTCTCAGCTCCCAGGATTATCATTTATGTATGGTACCTATCCATTAAAATGTTACTTTTGGCATGTTATCACCAGCAGGAAAAACAGTTACAAATAGAATTCCCACTGCTAGTTTTCATTCACAAGCACATTTCTATCAGAATTAGAGGGATGCAGAGTTTTACAATTTGATGCTCGATGTCTTGTTAATCCTAGTCTTCACAGTCTTGACTCAGGTTACTATAATACCTGTAAATTATGTTCTGTTAAACCAATATCTGATGAAAGAAAAAAACAACTGCAATTTTTCATGTTATTGTTGCAAGTGTAAGTGTGTTTGTGACTGTAGCGCTGATGATTACTTCATTGGTAGTTCACTGTCTGAATCAGACAGAATCTAGGAGGAAATACACTGGGGTAGTTTAACTGGTTTTCTTACATTATATATCTTTTACTTATAGCTGGCCAGACAGGAGTGAGCAAGGTGCAGAGAACTACATGGTTTGTTTTGGTTTTTTTTTTGCTTGCCAGAGGAGAGTGCCATGGAAATTTGTTTCTGGAAAAGGTGCATTTTTGCAGTATTAACCTTTTCATCTTTCATGCATGTAATGTGTAATCTACATTTATATCTCATACCACAGGACACTGTTATTAGAAAGGGGAGACTGGAGAACACTCATGCATAGTTCTTAACCTGTGGTCATCTAGTCCAACGCCCCTGCAAGCAGCAGGGACATCTCCAACCAGATTGGGTTGCTCAGGGCCCCATCCAAACTGGCCTTGAATGTTTTCAGGAATGGGGCATCCACCACCGCTCTGGACAATCTGTGCCAATGCTTCACCACTCTTACCACAAAAAATTCTTCCTTATATCCAGCCTGAATCTACCTCCCTCTATATTAAAACCATTACCCCTCGTCCTATTGCAACAGGCCCTACTGAAGAGTTTCTCCTTGTCTTTCCTATAAGACCCCTTTAGGTACTGGAAGACTGTTCAAGGCTAAAGACAGAATGATTGGGCAAGAACTTTTTCATATAAGACCATCCTGTAAACCTTCAATCTGTTTTTTCATATACAGCATGGAATAAGGAGTATTACTTTGTATATTAAACACTACTATATATCTTACATAACTGAGTCTATATTAGCTGGCAACAGCTGCTTTCTAGCTGACATGCAGGGAATTCAACAGCAACACACTATTTCTGCTTCCATAGGTATTCACCCTTGTCCACTCTGTGCTAAGATTCTTTATAAATCACCTGTTAAAGCACTGATCCAATAGTCATTTCTCATTGTAGCATTTGCGTCTCTGACATTTTCTAAAGTTGCATATGACCTGCTGTTCAAGTTTTTAAAGATATTAATCTCCTTTCCTCTGCTCTGGTGCTTGCTTAATTTGGACAAAATTTGTACAGGAATGTTACCAAAAATTTGTTACTGCTTAGCTGATTCCACAATTTAGATGAAAAAAAAAAACATTTGCAATGTTAAGAAAAATCCCACATCTATAAACTTTCAGAGGCTTTTTGTGTCTGACTGACAACTGAGGAAACAGCACAAACTATAGAAGGGCTAGATTCTGCATATTAGGTCCTCCAGTGTAAGACCTCAGAGGTTCAGTCTGAAATGTGTTAGTTCAGAGTCAGATGCATATGTAAAGTTCAGCATTTTTGTTCCTGTAACTGAGATATTTTATCTTCAAGGACATCGCATTTCAGGAAGTGTTTCAATGTTCCAGATGGCAGAAATATCGTGAAACTAGAGGGAATTTCAAGGTTTCAAATGGAAGTTGAAGTGTCTTCCTGTGGGAAAAAAATTGGTGTTACATACCTGACTCATTGCTTTATTGAGGCAAAACAATATTCTTTAAAAAGAAGTAGTAACATGTTAGTTTTTTGTTTTCCTTAATTTTTTAAAAAAGTCTATTTGCCATAACAAAATTAGGAAGAGGAACTTTCAGTTGGCCCAGCCAGAGATATGAGTGCATTTGGTGCCTAGTGGCAGATATTCAGTACTATCCAGTTTAGCATCAGAAGAGGAACTGAACAGCACAGTAGCTTTTATACAGTAACAGTAATTGCTGTTAGGTTCCTGCCTAATATTTAGATTTAGGAAATAGTCACTGATAATTGTTCATACTATCTAGAGATAGTGCAGGACTGTTTGATAAAGTCTAGATATTGTAACACTATTAACATGCAGCTAAACCGCACAAGCGAAAAGGCTCCCTGGCAATAGGAAGCACTTGTTTTGCTCACTGTTTAGAAATCCCCAAAAATAAAATTATAAGGACAGGTAACATGAAAATAAGCAAACAAGGTAACATATGTGAAAATGTAACTTTCAGAGCTTTTTGTAAAGCAGAGGAATTCTCAACCAGTGAAGAAGAAAAGAAGAAAGTACACTTCAGCTGTTTTATGACTGATTAAAATTCTCTACCATGTAGAGCTTTGATGCAGTTATGTCAGACACAGAACAAACTCTGTCAAGATTCAGTTCAGTTATTTTTTTAAAGCTTTAAAATAGAATTTCTGACTAGATCTGAAAACCTCTAACCATGCACATCTGATCTACAACACTTTGTATGGAAGTAAAAAAAAAAAGGGGATTAGAGCACTGAAGTAACCAAAAGAACTCCTGCTGTAGCTTTTGTAATATGCCATCTATGCATAATCTTTTAGGCACCCTCTAATGTCATTCTAACATGTGGCTTTATCCATACAATTTGCCAATCTTGGAATCATGCTTCAGATTGTCACCAATGTCTGAGCTTCAGTGGAAAGATGGCAGACAGAGCCTGAGGTCATTGCTCTCCAGCACAGACCATTAGCACTGTAAGGATTTGGGTCAATTCCCACTGGGTCATCCAAGACAGCAATGATCATGGTATCTCCCAAGCTTTTTCTACAGTCCATTCCCTGCCAGCAGCCCTGGGCTAGTTTCCTTGTAGGTTTCTATGATACCCTGACTGATGGACCATAGCCCAAGCTTGCTGAGAAATTAGCATGTCCTCCACCATCCCCTTTTCAAAATTACCAAATGAATCATTGGAGAGGAAGTAGAATGATGTGTTGTGCCAATTTATAGAGGTAATTTTGGTATGAGTTCAAATATGTTACTTGCAAAAGCAAAACAGCAATGAAATAAAATATTATATTACCATGTGTCCATCCATTCTATTTGTATCTGGTTACTGCTGTCTTTTCATTTAGCAACATCTCTCCCCATTTTTGTCTGCCAGCAAAGATAATATCAGAGTTTGGGACTTCAATAAGTAAAACCATATGCTGTAGGACTGCTAAGCCTAGTTGCTAATCACAAAGGTAAAACCAGAAATACAGAAACACTTCTGTCCCTGTGTCACCTCTTACAGAAGCTGGTGTATATATCTATGTGACCAGGTGGAGGACAATCATATTGTAGCTCTGGCCCCAAAACCATATGGCCATAGCACTATTGTGTTGTAGCTGCTACTCCGTCTGAAAAATGCGCACTACTATTATACACCACCAGCTCAGAATAGACTCAGAGGAGACACATTAAACAGTGATCTGACTCTGTTAAATGTTTCTGAAGTGTGAAAAATGGATGAGTGTGCACGGGTATATAAGTACTGTCTTCCTCCCTGTTCTCCCTCTGCACAACAGGGTTAACAAAGTTCATTACTATGATGCTTCTAGGTTAAGCAGGACTGGAATGAAAAAAAGAAATCACTTAAAATATGACACATGACTAGAATTTGAGGCTGTCTTGATGCTCACAAGGGTCTGACTGGGATGGACGTAATTTTCTTCATAGTAGGTCATATGGTGCAGTGCTTTGAATTTGTGACCAAAACAATGGTGGAAACACTACAATGTTTTACCTATTGCTAAGCAGTTCTTGTACAGCATCAAGGCCCTCATTCTGACCCTCCAGCAAGCAGATTAGAGGTGGATGAGAAATTAGGAGGGAACACAGCTGGGACAGCTCACCCAAACTAACCAAAAGGATAGTCCATATAACATAACATCATGGTCAGCAAGGAGGGGAGGTGGGGTTTAGGGCAGGTACCTGTTGCTTGGAGACTGGCTGTGCATCAGTCTACTTGTGGGAGGTGGTGAGTGACTACTTTATTATCACTTGTTATTTGGGTTTGGTTATTTTTATATTTCTTTCTTCTTCTTCTTTTCTTTGCATATTAAAATGTCTTAATCTTGAGCCGTGAGTTTTCTCTCTTCTGGTCTTCCTATTCTCTCCCCTCTCTTGCTAAGTGTGGGGCAATTGACTGTGTGGTGCTTAGCTGTTTATTGGGGTCAACCCACCACACATGATGTGCACAAATTTCTTGCTCTGGAATAGGAAAGTTAAAACAAATTTTTGCACACAATTTTTCAACTTTTTGTTTTAGCCTAGCCTTAGAGGAGAACATGAGACAAAAAGCAAGCACTGCATCATCTCAAAATCAAAAGCGAACAATAGAATTTACAAATGGTAGAGAATTGCTTTTCTCTGGAAAGTAACTTTTTCCTCCCTCTATGATCACGAGCTATAGGCAGTAGCTGTTGTAAGCAAAACTGTATTAAACTTCAAGATAATGCTGTATCTCTGAGATGAGTGGTTACACTTTCTATGTTATATTAGACTGTCCAGAAAGTTTTTTTAAAAAATCTTTAGGACTCACTATAAACTAGGCTGCTCATTCAGACATTCATTTTTCTATAGTTTCCATAAATATGGTAATTTTAACATTTGCCACCTCTTTTCCTCCCAGAAACGATCCTCTCAGCAAGCCCATCGCTTCTGACATTTTCCTTCATTTTATAGAGATAACTAGCAACCTGGAAGTGCCTTCTCCAGACCCCTTGTGACAAGAATTCATAATATTAATCGCCAAAAATTACCAACTGCAGGGAGTTTTATCTAGCAAAGCTGCTCTGTGGCTTCCTCAAGACAACACAGCGCCATTTATGTCCCATGCAAGCACTTAAGTTTATAAATAGGAAGAAGCCCAAAGTATAATTAATATTTAAAAAGTAAAATGTCAGGCTCAGCTAAACAATTTTTCAACATTCATTTTTTCTTTTTTCCTTTTTTTTTTTTTTTTTTTTTTTTGGTTAAATCACATGTTCCTCAGAGAAATGTGGTTTGGGATCTAAGTAAGCAACTTTCAATTGATCAGAGCTAAGCGTTTTACTCCAGAGTGCCAAGAACTACACAGGTATGTAAGACTCAGATAGAGAATGAAAGGAAAATACCACTTAACTCTTAAACATCTGATAATGTAGAATCATGTCTGGTTTCAGCTTTTTTTTTTAAAAGAATATAGAAGCTGGAAAAAAAAACCAAACAAATAAAGAACACACAGTAGGAGGAAACTGTTACTAGATGCAGAAAATATAAAGGACTGTTTGCTAAGCCTATGCAAATTACATCTGTGATATAACCAAAAGAAAGAAAAATTATTTTTGATGATGTATGTCAATAATGACAACTTTTATACTACCAAGTTACTTCACTGAATTTTTAGCTTCATGTTACAGAATAGGAAAGTAGGGAGCAGAGATCTTATATGAGGTATCCACCTTCTTGTACAAAGGTAGAAGTCACGTAATAAAGTTTGAAGAGAAATGTAATTCTGGTGTGCAGTCTGGATTTCAGCTACAAAATTTAGTCTTCTACTAAAAATGTGGAAAAAAATTCCACTTTTTATAAAGAATTCAACATTTACAGTAACTCAAATAATTTTCTGTTTTGTCCTAGCAACACTGTGCTGAAATTACGATATATGTAAAGTAAAAATCTATAGATGACAGTGCTTCCGAGAATTATTTCTCCTTGTCCAAAAAAACACCAAAACTAGAGAAGGTCCATGAACAGTAATGAAGTCTTCTGTCTTTTTTGTATGCCCATAGTTAAGTGAGAGTTCTTATTTAAATGATCACTCTTATTTAAATTCTTATTATTTTTATAAATGTGAAAAAAATTATTTCTGAAACAAATTTAAGTAGAATTAGGTAAAAAACAAATACAGTCAAATGACCAGCAAATATGAACGAACTAATACTGTCAAAGAAACAGCAACCTGCCAAACTGAACAATAACAAGAATAGTCTGATCTCTGGTAATCATAATTTTCTGAAGTTTGAAATACCTGAATTCTTTGCCCAGGACCAATTGACGACTGTGTGATTTGGACCTAGTCTCTAGCTCTAAGCGTCTCCACTTATCAATGTTGAATTTAGATATAGTATGTTATTTTTTAACACTTACATTTTGGGAGCACCTAAATTTAGCTTGTCAACAGATAAGTCCAATAGTGTCATATGCTGTACAAACATAAAAGTGATAGATGACATAATAACAGTCTCCTCTCAGTGTTTACAAAGTGCTTTCAGAACCTAGGAGACATTAAGACAAGTCAAAGCTAAAGTGTTTACTTGCAGATAAATGCACTAAAACTCAGGTGAACAGAGGAAGAGGGCTACTATTGTCAGTGAATTGTTTATTGCAAAGCAAAAGAGACAGGAATTTTCCTGAGGAAGCCAGTCCACCATCAAGGTACACATCAAGTTGCTACTGTAGGAGTAAGTACGTCTGCATAGAGGCTCTGGAGGAGCCAGATACTGCTAGGGCTGAATGTAAGTTGCTCAAAGTGAAGCTAGTGAGCCAGTTGTTCAAGCTATGGCCTGTGACATACTGACAACCCTGTGAACTAACAAGAGAGAGAGAAAGCAAGACACGCTGGTCATCAGATAACAGCAGCAGCTGAGAATTTGCATCAGATTCTTGTAAAGGACAGGGTTAAGTCCCTTGTCCAAAGTGCAACATAATACTTGAGATGATGATTTGGGATACCCAAGCTTCTCTCCATTCTTTTATGACAAAGAAAACAACAGTTCAGCAGATCACACCATGATCTGTAAACACTGGCCGACATACAATTGCTCTACAGGTGATTTTGCCATCTCCTTTCTGTTTGTAATGCTTAGCAGTGCAAAAATAACGTACTAGCAAGTGGTCCTCAAACTTCCAAACTCTGTTCTGCTACTTTGACTCTCTGAGAAGTGTAAGTGTATATTTTGGTGCATTAACTGCATATATGTTTGCATAAGACAACTAGAATTGTTCATACAGATGTCAGCTAATTACAATATATAAAGCTAAAAAGATCTGATCTGTGTGACAAAAGCATAGAATCATAGAATTATTTAGGTCAGAAAAGACCCTTAAGATCATGTGATGGTTTAGCCCAAATCTAGCCAAAACCAGGACAGATCATCGATTCCAATCGTTAACCTATCACTACCAAGTCCACCACTAAACCGCGTCCATAAGCACCACATCTACATGTCTTGTAAATACCACCAGTGATGGTGACTCAACCACTTCCCTGGGCAGCCTGTTCCAGTGCTTGATAGAAGCTTAGGTGAAGAAATTTTTTTTTAATACCCAATCTAAACCTCCCCTGGCACAACTTGAGCCCATTTCCTCCAGTCCTATCACTTCTTACCTGGAAGAAGAGATCAACACTCACCTTGCTACAACCTCCTCTCTGATAGTTGTAGAGAGCAATAAGGTCTCTCCTCAGCCTCCTATTGTCCAGACTAATCCACCTCAGTTCCCTCAGCTGCTCCTCACAGGATTTGTGCTCCAGACCCTTCACAAGCTTTGTTGCTCTTCTTTGAACATGCTCCAGCACCTCAATACCTTTCTTTTAGTGAGTGGCCCAAAACTGAACACAATATTCAAGGTGTGGCCTCATTGGTGCCAAGTACAGTGGGACAATCACTTCCTTAGTCCTGCTGGTCACACTGTTCCTCATACAAGCCAGGATGCTGTTGGCCTTCTTGGCCACCTGGACACACTGACGGCTCATATTCAGCTGGCTATTGACCAAAACCCTCAGGTTCTTTTTTCCACTGCATCTTTCCAGTCACTCTTCCCCAAGCCTGTAGTGTTGCATGGGGTTGTTATGACCCAGTTACAGAAACCAGCACTGAGCCTTGTTGAATCCCATACTAGCCTCAGCCCATCAATCCAGTCTGTTCAGATCCCTCTGTAGAGTCTTTCCACCCGGAAGCAGATCAACATTCATGCACAGTTTGGTGTTGTCTGCAAACTTACAGAGGGAGCACTCAAACCTCTGATCCAGATTGTTGATAAAGACATTAAACAGAACTGGCCCAAATACTGAGCCCTGGGGAACACCACTTGTGACCAGCTGCCAACTGGATTTACCTCCATTAGCCAGAACTCTTTAGGCCTGGCCGGCCACTCAGTCTTTTATCCAGCAAAGATTATGCAGCCAGTTTCTCCAGAGTGCTGTGGGAAATGGTGTCAAAGGCTTTACTAAAGCCCAAGTAAACAACATCCACAGGCTTTCCCTCATCCGCTAAACAAGTCATCTTGTCATAGATCAGGTTAGCTAAGCAAGACCTGCCTTTCATAAATGCCTGCTGACTGAGGTTGATCATCTGGTTGTCCTGTATGTGTCATGTGACAGCACTCAATATGATCTGCTCCATAACCTTCCCTGAAACTGAGATCAGGCTGAAAGGCCTGTAGCTCCCTGGATCCTCCTTCTGCCCCTTCTTGTAGGTGTGCATCACATTTGCTAACCTCCAGTCAACTGGGACCTTCCCAGTTAGCCAAGATGGCTGAGAAATGACTGAAAGTGGCTTGGTGAGCACTTCTGCCAGCTTCCTCATTACTCTTGGGTGGATCCTATCTGGCCGCATACTGTGTGTTCAAGTGGTGTAGCAGGTCACTGACCATTTCCTCTTGGATTACTGGGGTTTCACTCTGCACCCCATGTCTGTCTTCCAGCTCAGTGGCCTGGGTACCCAAAGAACAACTGGTCTTACTATTAAAGTCTGAGGCAAAGAATGCTCAGTATCTGAGCCTTTTCCTTATCTTTTTCAGAATGTTTCCCCCTGCATGCAGTGGGATGCCTTCCCTAGTTGGCTCACTCACCAATCGTGTCAGGATGTTATCTTCCACACACTCCAGGAACCTCCTAGACTGTTTCCTCTCTGCTGTATTTTATTTCCAGCAGATGTCTGGTAAGTTGAAGTACCCACGAGAACAAGAGCTAGTGACCAGGAAGCTTCTCTTAGCTGCTTATAGAATTTTTCGTCTTGGTTGGGTGTTCTATAACAGACTCCCACCATGACATCTGCCTTATTAGCTTTTCCCCAACTCTTATCCATTAACAGTTGACCCTTCATCACCATCACCAAGCTCTAGACACTCCCTAAGACACAGGGCTACCCCACTGCCTCTCCTTCCTTGCCTGTTCCTTCTGAAGGGCTTGTAGCCATCCATTGTAGCCCTCCAGCTATGTAAGTCATTCCACTATGTTTCCATGATTGCAACTACATCACAGTGTTCCAGCTTCACAATAGCTTCCAACTCTTCCTATTTGTTGCCCATACTGCGTGCATTGGTGTAGATGCACTTCAGCTGGGCTATTGATCCTGCCACTTTGTTTGGTGGAGAAGCCCTAATTCCTATGTAACAGTTTACAGATGCTTCTGTGGTTTCTAACACATCAACAACTTTTGTGCCTTTGCTGTCACATTGATCTCCATCCTCTGCCTCCACTGAGACGGCTAGGGCGCTGTGCGCATTAGTACAGGAACATTTCAAATGTGCTGCAGTGTACTCAGCATATCATGGAGCAGACTGAAGGACCTCACTAGCACACCATCCCTCAAACATTGACATGCCAGCCTATGGCTTATCTCGAGCAAGTCTTGTTTTATCCCTTTCCCCCTTCAAATCTAGTTTAAAGCTCTTTCAATGAGCCCTACTACCTATTGGACAAAGATCCTTTTCCCTCTTTGAGAAAGGTGTACTCCATGTGTCACCAACAGGTCTGGTGTCATGTAGTATGACCTGTGATCAAAAACTGCAAAATTCTGCAGGTGATACCATTCTCAGAGCCAGATGTACATCAACTGATTCTTCCTGTTTCTTCCAATATCATTCTCTGCAACTATAAGGATAGAGGAAAAAAACACCTCTGCTCCAGATCCTTTAGACAGTTAATATGCGGCCAAGAACGACTTTGCAAAGTTGTCAGGTGAAGTTTGAAATGAACATGCACAATCCTTCTCTCTTTTAAATACAAATATTATTATGAACAATAGATTGTTATGATTAGTTATTAAGTTCCTGCAGATAAAATTGTGTTAATATCTTCTTTTTTTTTTTTTTTTCTTTTGAAAGAAAAAGCATGAAGTTACTTGTTTTGTGGTATTCTTAAAAAGCAGAGGAGGCATTGTATAATGTCATAGAATAACACTAGTAGTCCAGGAGGTAGGAGTAAAGCATCCAAAACAAAAACAAAGACCAGATGTTTTCTCTCAGAAACTGGACTAATTTTTATTCAAGTGTTTCTAAAGCATTTGGCTTTAGGCACAGATGGAATATTGAAAATATTATTAAAAAAGTGAATGTTTTGAATGATTTAGAAATAACAGGTTACAATGGAAACTGTTTTGCATAACAGCAATTTTCTGCATCATTTTTAACCTTAAAAATATTTTCATGCTTTAAAAGTAAAAAGACCTAAAATGACTTGATGCTTTCAAACTCTACATGTTTGAGACAAGAGAGATACACCATAGAGTACCTACCACATGTTTTAATATCACTCCCGTTTCTCTTAAGAAACACTTACTTCATTTGCAAAATACGATTTATAGCAGTAACAATGCAATACAATTACAAAATATCGTTATAGAAATGTCAGTGATTTATCGCTAGAGAGTTACGATTATCATCCATCTGATGCACTCGGATACGTGACACAGTGCTCTTGTGTTTAAGTACTGGACTAGAAAAGGAGAAACATGAGATGAGTCATCTATGATCTTGGACAAAGCCTGAGCACTTCCCACTTAATTGCTCTTCTTTACATCACGTGAATTGATTGTATGCATATCTCTGCAGACATTGTAGCCAAATGCTTCTGTGGTAGAGTCAGTTAATACAGTGAGACTGTATTACCTGAGACTCCGTGTGTGAACTGTTGGACATCCGCTACAAGATGAGATATTGGGCAGATCTACTGGTTGACTCCTTGCAGAAAGGCCCACAAAAGTTTCAGTAGTTATTTTTCCCCTTTATTATCATGTTATTACAGTGAAACAGCTACTGTAGTAGATGTCTGGTTTGTCTTTGTAGTATTCTACTAAGGTAGCAAAATAATACTTAATACAGCAGTTTTAGTTCTGTTTGTCATGCTCTGAGGTAACGTTGGGTAACTTGGGAACATTTCTAAGATGTGATGGAGGCAGTTAGCACTGATAAATGTTTTTTTTTTTCAAAAGGTTTTACTATCTTCTTTTGTTGGATAAGACAATTTTTTTTTCCTGGATATTTACAAACAGAAGGCCATTAGCAGAATACAGGACACATCACCCATATGATACTCTATGAATCAAGTCCCTAGCTCATGTTAATGGGCTAATCATTCTGGAGGGTCTGTCCTACCTCCTAAGTGTCATAGTTATTTTTTTATAGATTACAGTGAATGTGTTCTGTAGATCTTTTACATAAATTACTGCCGCAGAGTATGAGGTATAGCCAGTGAGGTAGGATAAGACATGTGCCCAGCACTATCAGAAACACTTATTTTTATTGACATCTAAAAAGTTACCACACAAAGCCTTTGGAAAATGCAGAAATATCTAAACCACAGCACTACTCTTCTTGAAGACTGTATGACATGTTGGAGAGGGTCCAAAGGAGGGCCACGAAGATGACAAGAGGGCTGGAGCACCTCTCCTATGAGGACAGGCTGAGAGAGTTGGGGCTGTTCAGCCTGGAGAAGAGAAGGCTCCAGGGAGACCTTATAGCAGCCTTCCAGTACCTAAAGGGGCCCTACAGGAAAGACAGGGAGAGACTCGTCAGTAGGGCCTGTTGTGACAGGAATAGAGGTAACAGTTTCAAAATAGAGGGAGGTAGATTTAGATTAGATATTAGGAAAACTTTTTTTACAATGAGGGTGGTAGAACACTGGAACGGATTGACCAGAGACATGGTAGATGCCGCATCTCTGGAAACATTCAAGGCCAGGTTGGACTAGGCTCTGAGCAACCTGGTCTGGTTGAAGATGTCCCTGTTTTTTGCATGGAGGTTGGACTAGATGACCTTTAAAGGTCCCTTCCAACCCAAAGCATTCTATGATTCTAAGTTCATATTCAAGCAGTAAGTAATGTTTGAAGCAGGGTTGCAAGTGATTAAGAAACAAGTATAAGCAGACCAACCATATCTTAGCAAGATTCCAGTCAGTGGGCTTACTCCTTCCTCAACCAACTGTGAAAAGACAACACTTTCTTTCAGGAGTGCGGATTTTTGTAAATTGTGGGAGCTACTAAACTGCTGCTCAGAGTTAACATGGTAAGTGCCCTGAAAGTTCAATTCCAATCACACATATGGTGAAATGTGCATGTACATATATGCTGATACAAATCCCTGTACTCTGGTATTTGTAAAAAAGTTCGTGTCACCTGCCCTGTTTTTTGAAACGTGTTGATGAATTTAAGTGCAATTTAAGCCCAAGGACCTCTCTGCCTTCATCAGTTTTAGTTAAGCTGGACTGCAGGAGGTGGGTGTGACTTTGTTTTATAGACTGATTCAGACTTGCTGGATCAGACAGAAAGAAAATGCAGCACAATGTAGGTGCCCTGGAACTGCACAGGATCCCTGGCATGCAGCACAATGTGTTCCCCTCACTGCATCCAGAGAGTGATAATGGACTGGGATGCTTTCCTGAGAGAGTGACTGGGAGTTCCTCATCCATGTGGTTTAGGGTAGCCCTTGCTCTTTCTGCTGGGAGTGATGACAGGAGTCCAGGGGAGGGAAGGTGCTGCTGGCATTGGAGGTGATGTGGGCAGAAGCAGCCTGCAGATGGGTCCAGGAGTAGCTTGGTCAAGTGACAGAGCTGCTCAAATGGCAGGAGACATCTGCAGGGACGTAGACAGCAGCAGAGATGCTGCCTTCTGTGCAGCTGTTTCTAACAAGCCCTTCTTAGATATGTCCTTCTAGGCTGCTGTTGTAAAATCCATATTTATTCCCTCAAGCAGACTTTGAGGGTTGACTGCTGGAGGTACAGGCACATATACCTCAGGGCTCTGCTTGTAAGCAGTCCCTGTAAGGCGAGGGAGCTATACCTACCTGACTGAGGCTGCTCATGGTTCCTGCTTCACCAGACACCTAGGACATTAGTGACAAAATGCTGTAGGAAAGTGGCATTTTCTGACTGTGCATTGGTGACAATAGTCTGTATCTTCTGTTCAGTTTAACATGGCATGAGTCTTTCCCATCCTGCTCACTGCAGGGAAGTGGTTTTCCTCCTTTCCTGAAGAGCAGAAATCACTGCAGTGGGTACTATCTTAAAGGTAGCCTCGCTTCTGCCTTGGGACCCCATAATGCAGCTCCTGTCAGAAATCCCAAAGAGTCTGGGAGATTTTTTTTGTGTGGTGGCATATGCCAGCTGAAAACAGTGTGTATTTTTTTTCTGAATTTGTCAGTCTCAAAGGAGGTGCAACTGCACGGTTATCAGTTATTTTGACAATAAAGCAGCATTTCCTTTTTCACTCAGTGATCTGATATAATTCTGCAATAATGACAAAGCCATTAACAAGCTGAAGCAAAGTCACATGAAGGTCTCCATTGCTAGTCTGGGTTTATTTTATGGTTTAGTTTTGCTAATGCTGTCTCTAGGCTGCCTGCTTTACCTAGTTAGGTAGTACTTTTTGCTGCCTATATATAGTAAATGAGGTAGCTGTATTTGGTGCTTTATAGGTAAAGAGGAAGACAAAATGTTTTATTTATTTGGTGATCTTGCTATGTAAATAGACATGACAAATTTACAATAATATATGCAACACATCTTCTAAAAGAAAAGAAGACACAGACAGGACATTGGAAATACTAAATAATGATTGTTGCTTCCAGAGTTATTTCCTTCTGTAGAATATTGCAACAGACTATTTCACTGCTGTGCCTGCATTTTTTTTTAAATACATAATTATTTGCCAATAAAGATCAGTAGTATATTATCTTTATAGCTGATCCAGCTTATTAGTAGGCTTTTTGGTTGTAGTTGTAAGATTAAATTTATTAATACAATTAATACAATTTTTGAGACAAAAATTCAAGACACAAATGCTTAGCTTTTTTCTTTTATCACCTATCATGTTGTTTTTCTTATCAGCTATTAACTTTTTTTCTTTTATCACCTATCGTCTACTTTTGAAGCAGCACACCAGCCAAGGTCATCCCAAGAATATTGTTTCCCAACTCACCTATGAGCATTTATTTCTAACAATTACAGTTAATGAAATACTCTTAAATGTTTCAAAATACTGTTATGATCAGCAGGGGACTGGGATGTAGCAGCACAAGACAGATGTGTGAGGTGATAGGAAAGCAAGTAAACACATTTTCTGGAGTGATTCACTTATATTCCTTCATTTTAGTTAGTTCTTCTAATTTTTGTTAAGAACACATTGGTTTTGAAGGACAAAAGCCTCCCCAAACTAGAAAATGGAAGTGGGAAAAATTATTTATTTGAGAAGCAGTCCACAGAGCTCTACATTTAAGCCTTTTTTCCAATGAATTATTCAAGTCACTTGTTCAGAGAAGGGATTGGCTCTGAAGATCAGAATTTCGGGCTTTCTAATGTTTTGCCTTTTGGAAATTCTGTCTTTAAGTAGTTACAGGTTGTTTTCTTTCCTTTCTGATGTGTAGTATAATGAATTTTCAGGATGTTTTATTTTGCAATATAGGGCATAGACTTACATCACTAACAGCTTTTTGCCATTTGGACTCTACAGTGTTCCTCAGTCAGGAATAAGACTGATTTAGTTACCATTTCTTTCCATCTCATGCTGCAAGTTTGAACTTGCAAAATTCTTATCTGGATTTTGTTTGCACCCTTGCTAGATAACTTCTCATGAGTTTTGATTCTGGTTTTGATTTTGGTGATCATCTAAGAACAGGGCTGAAAAAAGAAAGGTCTCTTATTGGGCTCTGGCATATTCTTTTGTTGCAACATATCCAGACATTCTGAGGCAGAATTAGCTTCTAGCCAATATCTATATATTACATGTCTTCCCAATAAAATAACTGCAATTATATGTCCTGTGTAGTCTTCCATCACCGAACTCAAGTTACTCCTTATTGCTACAGCAAACTGTCTTTAAGAAATAATAGGTTTGTTTGATACAAAAATAATGAAACATTTGTCCTTTCTACAGCCAACAAATTTTGGTATTTAGCACTCCATAAGACAGCTGGTTTGTGACTCTGCTGAAGTCAACAGATTCAACAAGGAAGAGGTCTAGATATTTGGAATCTCTGCCTATATATCAAATCCTCTTTGGTCAGTCATCGTTTTTACTGGGACCTCAATACTTTAAACAGGAGCTGAGAGCCTAACTGCTTTGTCAAATCTGTCCAGCAATGCACTCAGTGGTGCTGCTTGTTTCCAGTGCATGCTGTGGTTTAACCCTAGCTGGCAGCTGAGCCTCATGCTGCAGATCACTCTTCCCTGGTGGAGAGAGAGAGAATTGTAAAGGTGAAAAAATTTGTGAGATGAAATAATGATAGTTTAATAGGTAAAGCAACCAGCTAGCAGGTGTTTAGTCATTTCTGGGGAAGTAGAGCTTCGTCACACATAAACATGGAATCATAGACTACTTAGGGTTGGAAGAGACCTTCAAAGGCCATCCAGTCCAACCCCCCTGCAAGGAGCAGGGACATCTCCAACCAGATCAGGTTGCTCAGGGCCCCGTTGAACCTGACTGTGAATGTTTCCAGGGATGGGACATCCACCACCTCTCTGCGAAACCTGTTCAGGGAAGACAAGTGCTACAACATTGCATGTTCCCTCTTCCTCATTCTTTCCTCAGGTTTTATTGCTTAGCATGACATCATATGGAATGAGATTTCCCTTTTGTTAAGCTGGGTCCATTGTCCCATCTGTATCCCCTCCCAACACCTTGTGCAATCCCAGTCTGCTCACTGGAGGGGCACCATGAGAAACATAGAAGACCTTGATGTTGTGCAAATGCTGTTCAGCAATAGCTAGAATATGAGTGTATTATCAACACTGTTTTGGTCAGAAACCCAAAACATAACACTCTAAGAGCTGCTGTGAAGAAAATTCACTCTGTCCCAGTAAGTATTTTAATAATTCTATTTTTTAAAATTAGTTTTATTTTCTTGTAATTACTTTGTAAATTGGTAAATCATTACATAAGTGTTTTCTTGACTTAGATTTTGGAGGTATTTGAGCTATTCCAGCATATATTTTATCTAAAGGGGACTATGGGTTTGTGAATTCAGGACCTCATAGAGTTAATTGTGCTAATACAGACGTGTTTAAGTTTCAGCCTTATAAAAACCTGAGGAAAACAAGTAAATAAAATCTCTAATAGATATGAAAAAGAATTCAATAAAGTCTAAAAAAAATAGACCACTTCTATTTTTATTAAGGTCTTAAGAAGAGTTGCTTTAATTTCTTTGCTTTAGTCAAACTTTAAGTGAATTCAACGATCCTATCACAAGGCATAGAGTAAGAAGACATTTTTCCAGGGCAGGATCAGGGGGAGGCTAGGATAAATTCTTGGAAACATACATTTGATTTCTATTCTTAATAGACAGAGTAGCCACATACATTTCATCCCTTCCTCTATCAGGTTGTTTTTAACTGGTCGTCTTTTGCTCTGAGGAGAGACTCTTCAGACAGCATCATGTGCAATTGATGTTATCAATTACCTAATGGTTAATAGACATAAAAGGTGCCTAGGGGGAGGAAGCCAGCTGGCTAAACATGAGAATGTTCACTATTCCTGTTGAAGAAACTTGACAAGCTTCTGGTGGCTAGGCAGCCATAAGTCAGGCAGGACAGTGCTGACCTCCATCAGACAGCTCTTGGAAGGTCTGATTTTTTAACTTCCTAGATTACTCTTTTGACTCTGTTGGGTTTCTTGGAGCCTCATATACAGTTTTGTATCAATGCAACTGGAATCTTACCAGTACTGCTGCTCTGTAGTATCACCTTTTTTTTTCTGGACTTCTATGTTGTATGTCTTACCTTTAGTCATCTTGTTGCTGAATAAAGCAGCTAGTAACATTGAGCAAAGCCCCCAGACAGTACCTCACAAAACTGAACAGAGTGTCAAAGACTGCTGATATCCCAGGCCAGGTGTTACAAAAAGAAAAGCACACCAAAACAAGGAGTTTTGACCACTGTGGCATACTTAGCCTGCAGATAAGAAGGCTGAAATTAGGAATCTACAAATCAGTCCTCAGTGCAACTGATTATCAGATAACTGAGCCACCCAGGTGGCTGTGTTTTGTTTGGCTCTTCTAGCTCCTTGAAATGTGTAGAAGCTTTCTTCTTCACCCAGACAACCTTACTCTTTTGCTTGGGTTCTCTCTGCTCAGCTTCGGTGTGGATGGTTTTGACTGCCTCACACGGATGCCAAAGTGGATTTAGACAAAGATGCTGTCAAGTATTACTATGTTGAAAGTCATTCAGAGCAAATTTATTATTTTCAGGCAATGTGGAAAGAGTAAAGAAGAAATAATTCATAAGCATACAAAAGTGGAAGTGGTTTCGATGAATGTTTTGGCATGTACAGCACTGTGAACTTGTCAAGTGACTGAAAAATGGACTCACCTTATCTTTATCTGCAATTCTTCTGAAACAAACAAGATTGATAGAAATTGACTTCTATTAGCTTTTGCATAGTGTTCATAACAGTCTATCCCAGTAGAGCCTACCTGAGTCCTATGAAGAAATAAATGTATTTTAAATGCAATGGCTCAATTGACCTTAAATCACTTCCATAAGTATAAGTTTCTCTTGGTGTTTACCTACCAAGGACATTCTTAGTAAGTGCATTCATCTTCTGAAAAATAAATGTTTGCCATCATATCCCTGCAAACAAGCTCATAAAATATGAAAAAAAAACCAAAAACAAAAACAAAGAAACAGAGAAACAAATTAATAAGAATATGAGAAAAATATGGGTAAATAATTTATTCACTTTAAACTTATTTTTCTCTGTGTTCAGAGTTCACCATAAATCAATGGGTTTGGGTTTTTTTTTTAGTGTGAGATGATGTAGACAACTGTAATTGTCTGTCTTATTGTATGGCAATGAATTTATTCTCAAATTAGTCCAATCATGTTCTCATTTTTCTTGAAGTATCTGAGAATCAATGAGGATAAGAGTAAGATATTTATTAGGTGTTTGAGTTTCAAAAAAAAAGGAGGATATAATAGCCACCAAGGTTTTTAAAAATGTCTACAACACAGCAGTATCATGAATCTAATTAATCATATTAACAGTACCTGTACCTTAGACTATCCTTCTTTACATGGAACCATTACCAAACACCAAGAGCTATGAAAGGTGAAAAAAAACCTGAGAATTCATTCCATCTGCAGTGTAGTGTAGCAGCGACAACTCTGCAAAAATTAAGCACATCAGCATAAATGTGTGCCCTGACCCTGCTCCAACCTCTGACATAACAGTACTGCAAGAGAGCATGAGAGAACAGAATGCTATCAGCTAAGGTAAAACTATGACCATAAATAGGGATTTCAAAAGCAATTAAAACTCTATAACAAGACTTTCAATAATTTGTCTGATATCTACTTAGAGGGAGTTTATCACTGTCTTAACTCTAAGTCTACGGCTTAAATAAATTCACAATTCAAATGACAAATCACTCTCTCTTATCTGAATTTTTAAACCACGTAAGCCAGAAATTCAACACGTTTCAGATTCAGGTATAGGGCTTGTTTTTCCTTAAGAACTTTTTTGGCAATAAAACTTTGGTAAACTTTTGCCTCAGTCAGTTTTTTTTGAACACTTATTGAGGCTGCCGTAACAACACCACTGTATTGCAAAGGCAAAACTTCTGGGGAGAGCACTCAGATTAAGACAGAAGGGCATGTAGGTTAAAATAAGCAATAGGGAAAGAGTGAACTTGAGTACATGATGGCAGAGTCAATAAACTCATTACTGCTTTGCTGTTCCACTTCTGAAGAGGAGCTGTACTAAATCACACTTCACTTCAGATCTTCTGAATAGATGCAATCATTTTAGTTTCCAAGGTAATCAAAGTAATGTGTTTGAATTCTCTTTTGAAGATGGAAGCAACTGTCCCAGAGCTTGTCCAATATTCTGGTTGAATGACTGGTATTTCATATTAGTATATAAAAATTGAAAACCATTAAAACACATGTATATCAGAAAAAGATATGAGAAAACCAGAATCACTGAATACTTGGCACAGGCACAAGTTTTTACACATATTCCATGAAAGAAGTTACCATATTTAGATTAACTCTTCTAAACTATAATAGCAGTGGGTGTATTCAAACCAAAGCCTCAAAAATGATCTTAAGGACTTTGCAGAACGCAATGCAACAACAATGAAGGAACAGCTGCTGGAATTCTTTGGAAAAGCTTTGGTCTATTCAAAGAGAAACAATATAACTTGACCATTGTCATTAACTTCAGAGAGGTTCTTTGATGACATCCAAGAGGAACTAGAATGGTAGAAAAGATGTATATGGATTTTGCTCTGAGTGTGCTGTCATTGCACCATTATTTCCAGCATTTCTTATAAGAGATGACCTTAGAAGGAAAGTAGCCTGCCTTGCTGCCAGAAGCAATCTTTGTAGCAACACATGGAAATGCAATAGATTCTACAAATCTACAAAAGCTGATTGGTCAGGATCTTGAAAGAGTTTATCTTGTACTCAACGGTCCATCTGATCTTTTGGGTCTGCTAATGGCAAAAATCTAAACAGGGGGTTGTTTAAAAAAAACCACAAAATCAAAGACATTACAGATCCAGGCACAGAGGTAAAAGTCACTTTCCTTTCCTTAAGATCAAAATTACAAAATTTTTACTTTTTGTTAATATTAATGGTATTAATAATTATGGTGTATAAAACAAGTAGGCTAAAGAAAAGTCTCAAAACAAAGAAATAAATAAATCCACTAAAGCTTTCTAAACAAAACTAAAAGTCCTCAAGCAAACAATTGCAAAAAGTTCTTGGTCAAACTGAAAGAAAAAAAAGAAGAAGAAGAAGGAAAAGCAATCCCTTGAATACAATTTTAAAATACTCTGAGAAAGAGACATTTGCTATATGACAAGTAAAGGCTCTGTGTTTTTGTTACTTTCTCTATGGTTTAGGGCACATATGTGCTGCAATTTCTCCAGTGATAACATTGAGATTATAACAGTCGCCTCCCATGTATAAGCTTTGGTCTGTGTGCGCTATTGCAAGCATTAAAATACACAAGGAAATACAGCCTAACACGTGACACTTCTACAGAATTCTTGGAAGCATATTAAACTAATCAATTGCTTTATAAACATACAGAATTAAAAATATATACATATACTTTGCAGTTGTATTGGCATTTAATTGTCTACAAGTAGAAAATATCATTAAGTTGTCTCTTCTAGGCAATATTAGACAAGAAGAAGAGTTGAACTAAAAGCAGTGGTAGAAATGGATATTGATCTTATCCTGACTCAGAAAAAGAAAAAAAAAATGATATCTCATAACGAATAAATCTTTCCCCATCCACAAGGAAAGATACTAAGGGCATAAACCAGAAAAAGCTATTACAGAATAAAAAGGGGAAAAAAAAGGAAGTTTGGGGAAAAAAAATGTATTTATATTTAGACGATTTTACTACCCCATGAGGATGCCTTGGCAACAGTGCTGATGTCTCTTGAGATGATTATTCATTCCTTATCATACGTTGCCCCACAGGGTGAGGTGGACAGAGTGAAAAAGTAGATCTGGGACAGGTTCAGGTCTTGACTAGAGGAAGGACATGATCAGAGTCACAATTACATATCCTGACAAAAACAATCGAAGCTGAGGCATTGGATAAGCAACATCTCACTGATGTGTTTTGTACATTTAACTGCCCCTCTCTCCATCTCTGCTCAACTCACCGCTTTATGTTTCAACTCTGTTCGTTGCTTCTTAGAGGCTTGTGACTGTGGTCTTCCTTGAGATGTCAATGGCAGATGTGATCTCGAAAGAATTGTCCAACAGAGAAAACAGCTAAGTTTTGAAGCTAAAGAAAAACATGCCCCAATGAGTGCCCTTTTGAAAATCCCCAAAAGCCCCTCCAGTTTACAAACTCTTTGCTATTCTTCTCCATGCAGGCTTCAGTGCTGAGCCTCTACTCTTTTTAAGGAGACAGGCTAGGACTCCTTCCACTGGATTTTCACTTATTTCTTGTGCCAAATCATGCATCTTAGGAATTGTGGTAGATCATCTTAACTTTACACATAACTGTGGCTAATTTTCTCTAGGCAGTTGATACACTAGGTGAAGCCTGAACATGCTCTTCATTAGTCATTGAGGCGTGGTTTCAAATTACTGAAGTAAGTCTGAATAGCAACATTGTTAATGGGATTTGTGTATCTCTTTCCCACAGAGAGTTCTGTAAATCCCACCTAGAAAAAAAAATCTACTCTTCTCACAGGGAACAGAGATATTGCTCACATCTTGTTTCTCAGGCTTTGAATTAGTGGGAATTAGTTTTAATGGCAAAGTTCTTTGAGAAAAACTTCATACTCTCCACAGTTCATACATGTAATTTAAACTGGTCTGTCAGGTTCCAGAAGTGCTGCTCCTCTCAGAATTTTGGCTGGGTTTGGCTCTTAAAATACCTAAATTTACTCACAAATGGAAATAACAGAAGCTACTCACAGAAGGACTTGAAGATGTGACTGTATGGAGTAGGTCACTGTCCTGACATTTTTTAAGTAGAATTCTTACGTGTCAGTTCAAGTTGGTCCACTATGAACTGCTATGCCCAGAAATTGAAGGAGTACTTACACATCTTTATTACATGTTGTTATTGATACCACAAGCTTCACCCTAAAATGGGATATTTCTGGTGATTCGGTGTCTGGATGTAACTAGTATAATATGCCACAAAAGATTTTTGCATTCACAGTGAAAATGACAGCTTAATTGAACTGCTTCCAGATTCCTTGTTGACTCAAACTTTGAAGTGGGTATAAGTCATTTTCTCCTTGACAGACTGTAAATTTAATTTTTACTTTTCAACCTAGTGTTTTGCTTCTTGCCTGAGGTTAAATTGAATGAGCACTGGCGACAATTTGTTCTGCCTATGGATGTTCTGCCTCCACAGCAGATGTAGTATCAGAAGGTTTGATGTCTGCAGTAGAAAGTAAATAACTTCACCCCAAACTAGGAGCAGGTACATCAGTAGATAAGGAATGGATTAATGTATCATACATCTTCAGTGCTGGTAGTAACAGTACATAGGCTTATTTAGAGCTCCAAGTCTAACACTTTTCCTGTGGCCCCTCCATTTTCCTTTGAGATGCACTTGCATAGGGAAGACTCTTTGCAGGTTTCTTGTGTGGTTAAAGGAGAGCAGAGGTTGCTGGGCACTGTACCCTAACTTGCCATCCAGCAACTGCTTAAGGAGCTCAACGTTGGGAGTGGGCTACTGGCCCTCAGCTTCTCCTTTTACACAAACACTGGACTGATTGCTGCAGAAGAAAATAAATTCCTTAATTGAAGGGAGAGGAGCATAGGCATCTATCCCTGTTCTAGAAATGGCAGCAATGGGCAAAGTGTCAGCTATGGACAGAGTACTCCATAAGCATTAAGACTCAATGTGGATGTACACTTTCCTTTCATAATTAAATACATCATTTCATCAATATACATTTAACTTGGAGACTTAGAGCTCTGTTGGACCATAGAAAGTGTACAGTTCTGAAGAAAAATTATTGGCTGAAAAAGATACTGGCTACAGATCCAATAGCATGTTTCCTATAGCATGAGAGACACAAGGTAGGCCAGGGTGAAAAATAAAATAAAATAAAATAAAGAAAGACAAAACAAAACAAAACCCCCACTTTCTTTAGAATTTTGACAGTATCAATTTTAATTTTTCCATCCTAGTAGCAATAAAAATCCAGTTCCAGTTTTTGGTTCTGGGGCTTTTCCCACCTTTCTGTTACTTTTCTTTTCATGCCCCTGGAGAAAAAGAAAAGGTTTCATTAAGTGCTTTTGTAATTTATTTTTACTATATATATAAAAAAACTTGATGAAATATCTTGACTACTTAAGAATCAGATACTGAGAACTGGCTTCTCAGTTATGGGGGGAAAATAGCATTTGAAGTCAGTGAACTGCACAAGTTCACAGTAATTGAAACTCCTACTGTGTATGATTAAGTTCCTGCCAAGTAGTTAAGCATCTGAGAAATGTAATGTGAGAAAAAGAACTGTGACAATAGTGGAGGGTTTGTAAGCTTCTTTCTTCGTCATGCAAGCACTGATGGGGCAAGAAAAAAACCCATGATAGAATACCTGTTTTGCTAATGTAACTGCATCCTGTATCACAATAATTTCCTTATGTAGTAAATGTGGGTAAACATCAAGTTGTGACTTACAAAATAAACAGGTGTGAGATAGGAAAAATACAAAAATTATTGCACAAAGTCTCTTCTAAAGCAGGAATACAAAACCACTGCTGCCTTTCTAAAGTCATATTAGGATTATGACAACATTTGTAATACTTAAATTATACAGATTTCTGCAACTTATGTAAATTAGTAATTAATTTTTCATCCAATCCAGCCAGAATACTTTCCAGAAAACTGGAAGATCAGATTTATGATACTCTTCTCTTCAGAAACAACAACTTAATGACAAAACAGAAGAAGAAGGTTTAAATTTACATTTTTCTCATTTTAAACAAGCCATGTGCATCCGAGTTGTACACTTCCTTTCCATATCTGTCTATCATTCCTTCTGAAGTTTAACATGAAAATTGGGTTTCAGAGAGCTTAAGAAGGGAGTATTGAGGATACATGTAGATGCAGATCAATAAAAATCACAGAACAGATGCGAAGGTCGTTGCTCCTTCTTTCATCCTGGTATTGGTGATACTCTTTATTGGGTGTTGCTTGCTTTACTGAGCTAAGACTAACTCTTCGCTCATGTTAGAATCACTGCAAGAGAAAACAAAATGCTTAACCTACATTGCCATAACAAGGTTGTGACTCTGGGCCCTCCATAGCTGGGCTGAGAAACAGAGTAAGGGTATAGTGTTTTCCTTTTCCCACTTATTTCTGCATGTGGTCAGGCACATAGTATGTAAAAGAAATTATTGCTGCTGTGCATTAGACACATTGAGAACATATTACCCATCTTTGGACCCTTTTTTACCACCTAAGTAGCCTAAGTAAAGTCCTCATGTGGCAGATTCAAGATACTTTATCTAGTGTCTTAAGCGATCATTAGTAGAGTTGCATATTTTATTTGCAGACTACTTCCTTGCTAAAATGTGTATATGCAGCAAGCTTTTAAGTAGCAAAGTATTACAAGTTATTGTAGGCCTCAAGTACCACAAGCTTGACTTGTCGGATGAGTAAAACGTATGCAGTCAGCAGGCACCTAAATCCTGCTACAGACAAACACAGCTCTTTGAAATTGTTTTGGAATATAAAGAACTATGAACAATTATTCATTGCTGGACAGGCTGGCCTATTATTCAGTCCAGTGTAAGTGCAATTGTGTTATTGTAATGGTATGCGTAATGATTCACAGAGATAAGCAGATTAGCGTATCTCTCAAAGAAAATTATATTCTATTGTACATTAGTAAAAAGTAAGCTCAGTTTTCATTAGAAATGGCCTTAGACTCTGACATGAGAGGGCAAGAGGGGAAGGAGATGATGCTCTGATGTCTAAGTCCCCTCTTTGGCTGGCTTTCAGCATTTAACAGACTCAAAAATTTAGTCTTGCAAAAGATGATCTTTCTCTCCCTATGCAATAATCAATTATTTGTTACTGGTAATAAGCATGATGGCTTTTTTTTCCCCCTCCTGACTGGACTGATGGTTGGCTACTTTCTAAATAAGATTTCTTCACCATCTGCGCCTCATAGAATTGTAGAATCATAGAATAATTTGGACTGGAAGGGACCTTCAGAGGTCATCTAGTCCAACTCTCCTGCAAGAAGCAGGGACATCCCTAACCAGATCAGATTACTCAGAGTCCTGTTCAGCCTGGCCTTGAATGTTTGCAGGGATGAGTCATCCACCAACTTCTGGGCAACTACTTCCTGTGTTTCACCACTGTCAGTGTAAAAAACTTTTTCTTTATATCCACTCTGAATTTTCGCTCTATTTTAAGATCATTACCCCTTGTCCTATCGTAACAGGCCCTGCTGAAGAGTTTCTCCCCATCTTTCCCATAAGCCCCCTTTAAGTATTGGAAGACCACTATAAGGTCTCCCCAAAGCCTCCTCTTTTCCAGGCTGAACAGCGCCAATCTCTCAGCCTTTCCTCACAGGAGAGGTGCTACAGCCCTCTGATCATCTTCGTGGCCCTCCTCTGGACCTTCTCCAACTGGTCCATGTCCTTCTTGTGTTGGAGGCTCCAGAGCTGGACGCAGTACTCCAGGTGGGGTCTCATGAGAGCGGAGCAGAGGGGCAGAATCACCTCCCTCAACCTGCTGACCGTGCTTCTTTTGATGGAGCCCAGGATGTGGTTGGATTTCTGGCCTGCAAGTGCACATTGCCAGCTCACATTGAGCTTCATGCCCACCAGCACTCTCAAGTCCTTCTCCTCAGGGCTGCTCTTGATCCATTCTCCACCCAGCCTGTATTTGTGCTTGTGATAGTCATCAGTGTTGAGTGGTTAATTCACATTTTGTATGACAGTAGTCTAATATGATTGATTCAAAATACACTTTTCTGTCTTCCACTAAATCCTTCCCAAAACAATCTTACCTAACAAGCTAATTTATTACATATTTTTAATTATTGCCAGGGGTTTACAAGTCTCAATTTTGTTGTGTATTTTACTACTTCATCTCTTATTCTTGCTATACATGATAACATTTGGGGAACAAATATATACATAAAAGCATGAACCTCAGAAAAATCCATAAACCCTGGTGATAACAAGATAATCCAAATACCAAGTGCATTGGTAACACATCTAGGACAGGGAGATGCAGTTATTTATTGAAAACAAATGCTTGTGTCTAAAACAGCCCCATCATGAGATTTTTCTCCAGTGAATTGTACCCATTCTCTTGAGTTGAAAAAATACACAGCTAACTCAATAAAATCTTCTGCAGATCTCAGCTGAACATAACCCTGCCTAATGCAATTATCCATGTTTCATTTAGAAAAGTGAGCCTCCTGATGGCTCTGAGTATTTCTCCTTTAATAAGTGAGAGCATTTACATTTCGTTAACATGCAAAGAGTTTCCTTAGTGTATTTTGTGAGAATGAAAAAGAAAGAAAAAAAATAATCCAAACCCAATCCTTTCTTTGTGCTGTCTCAGTAGCAGTAATACAATAAGTTAAAGTGTTACACTGCAAGTATTTTTTTAAAACTTAAATATATTGAATCTGTTCTTTGCCTATGTATATGTAAAATGAGAAAGGTGTTGTTATTCTATGTTAAAGATTCTAAGAGTTTTTAGTGACAAGCAAGTAGGGATTTTTATTAGGAATCAGTAAAGTAATATACATGATACTACCATATGATACAGAATTCAGTTATGTATTCAATGCTACAGTATGAAAAAGAGTCACTGTTGGCAATGACCCCCTTTGTAGGAACCCTAAGTGCCAGTGTAAGCAATGTCCTTTCTTGATTTCTGTGCACGGTGTTTACACCACGGATGTGCAACAGATAGCTTCAACTTCTTGTCTAGAAAAAGTGCAAGCACTTTCAATCTCTGGACACTTAAAAGGAATGCAAGTTTAAAGAGACATGTTAAAAATTTTCTAAAAAGTACTTATTTTAAAGCTGTGTAGGTAGCCAGAGTTACATGCAGGGTCTAGTAATAATAATATTCAGAGCACTTCTCTGAGGTCAAAGAGTTCCTGTGTGTAGTGTGGATGCTTGGGTATATACAAGTCTTCTATACAAAAACTCAGAATCACAGAATCACAGAATTGTCAAGATTGGAAAAGACCTAAAAGATCATCCAGTCCAACCATCACCAATACTTCTCAGCTAAATCATATCCCTCAACACAACATCCAAACATTTCTTGAACACCCCCATGGTCGGTGACTCCACCACCTTCCTGGGCAGTGCATTCCAGTGCCTGACTACCCTTTCCGAGAAGTAATATTTCCTAATGTCCAGCCTGAATCTCCCCTGGCGCAGCGTGAAACCATTGCCTCTAGTTCTATCACTGTCTACAGGAGAGAAAAGGCCGACCCCTAGCTCACTACAACCTCCCTTCAGGAAGTTATAGAGAGCTATAAGGTCTCCCCTGAGCCTCCTCTTCTCCAGACTGAACAATCCCAGCTCCCTCAGCCGCTCCTCATAAGGCCTGTGCTCCAGACCCCTCACCAGCTTCGTAGCCCTCCTCTGAACGCGTTCCAGGGCCTCAATGTCTTTCTTGCAGCGAGGGGCCCAAAACTGAACACAGTACTCGAGGTGCGGCCTCACCAGTGCCGAGTACAGGGGGACAACTACCTCCCTGTTCCTGCTAGTAACACTGTTTTTGATGCAAGCCAGGATGCCGTTGGCCTTCTTGGCCACCCGGGCACACTGTCGGCTCATGCTCAGCCAAGCATCAATCAGTACCCCCAGGTCCGTTTCCTCCACACAGTCCTCCAGCCACTCCGCCCCAAGCCTATAGCGCTGCCTGGGGTTGTTGTGGCCGAAGTGCAGGACTCGGCATTTGGTCTTGTTGACCCTCATCCCATTGGCTTCAGCCCAGCTCTCCAGCCTGTCCAGATCCCTCTGTAGGGCCTCGCTACCCCCAGGCAGATCCACACTCCCAGCCAATTTGGTGTCATCTGCGAACTTACTGAGGGTGCACTCAATGCCCTCATCCAGGTCATCAATAAAGATATTGAAGAGGACAGGCCCCAGCACCGACCCCTGGGGAACACCACTTGTGACCGGTAGCCAGCTGGATTTAACTCCATTCACCACCACTCTCTGAGCCCGGCCCTCCAGCCAGCTCCTTACCCAGCCAAGAGTGTACCCATCCAAGCCATGGGCTGCCAGCTTCTGCAGGAGAATACTGTGGGAGACAGTGTCAAAGGCTTTGCTGAAGTCTAGATAGACCACATCAACAGCCTCTCCCTCATCCAGCAGATGGGTCACTTGATCATAAAAGGAGATCAGGTTGGTCAAACAGGACCTGCCCTTCATGAACCCATGCTGGCTAGGCCTGATCCCCCGGCCATCCCGCACATGCCGCACTCCTGGGCTCCTAGCTACAAATAAATTGAAAAGTGTCCTTACAAGCGTCACCATGACACAAAATGAGGTGCTGGTGGTGGTATGAGCAGCTGAGCAACAGTTTGCAGTATTACTGCCTCACAGATGCACCGTACCCAGGACCTGCAGAGCACCATGGTGAAGCTAGTTTCAAGGGTGCTGGGGATGGTGTAAATATAGGCTGCTTCATTATTATCACACTGAGGTTACAAGTCTTATTCTGTTGTAGGTACATCAATTAGAAAGAACAGAGGAAGTATAAAACTGAATTCACTAAGAGCAGTGTAGAGATTTTTCTCCCACAGAAATATCAGATGTAGAACTTTCTCTTGTGCTTCAGTGTGTTTTGGGAGATGGGAAACACTTGCTGAGGATTTTATGGAAAATTAAGAACGGGAAGTGAGACATAATAGACATGTTTCTGGTTTCTTCTGAACTCTTTATTGAGGTGAGTGTCACTTTTCACTCTGTAATCACAACTTCTCTTATTCTTTCTGGCACAGCTTGCTTGCATATGACTTCTTACACTTGTGATTTTTACACCGCGCAAAATGCTTGCCTTTGGGAGGAAAAGATTTTTTTTTAAATTAGTATCTAAATGCTTTGATTCAAAGGCATTCTGCCTTCTATCACTGACTAACAGAGCAATGAGGAACACAAGATGGAGTTCAGGGAGATAAACAGTGATATTTACCTTCACAGTTTTCTGACATGTAATGTCCTTCATGCTGCTTCTGTTCTTGCTGCCCTTCAGCTTTTGCTACTGAAAATGGCATTTGGATTTGGAGACAATGTGTCAGCAGTTCTTAGTCAATACTTCTTAGCCACTTTTCCTTGATCATGATGAGACATGAAAGAAACCTACTGTGAAACAGAGAAAACTGTTACTCCTAAACTCCTGTCTGATGAAGAAATGTAGCATTCTTCAAGACTTTTGCAGCCATCTCAGTATCCTTAGGGAATACAATCTTCCTCAGTAGAGAAAGTTTTCTGCCAAACATTTATCTGGTTCAGTCCTGGTTTTGGAGACTTTATTGGGTGGAGGAGTTGTAGTGCTCAGCTAATTTCCTTTACATGAACATGTCTTGTTGATATAGCTAATACTAATTAATGTAAAGCAAAACATTTTCTTTTTTTTCTTTTTTTTTCTTTTTTCTTTTTTTTTTTTTGCCTAGTATGATTCCTCTGCAACCATCACTAGCTGGTACAAGTTAGGCTACCTGTGGAACTTGCTCTGCTTTTCCAAATTGAGAAATTCAGATTGGAGAGAAGCAGTAAAAGAGAGAAAAGAGTGAAATTCTTAACAATCCTTAACCATTACATCCTTTCTCTACAATAATATAGGACCTTGAGTTTAAAGTCTGATTTGCATAGATTCAAGCTTTAAAAGATATACGTACACAGACCACATAAACTGACAGAAGTTACATGTTAGATAAGAAGGAAAGAGAGACAAAAGGAAGACTGATCTAAGGCTCCACAAGTCCTGTTTGCTGCAGAAAGCTCCGATATGAAGTCTTTCTTATTGATCAACACAAGAGTAAAACAACATAGAAAGCAGAAAGTGTCTGACTGAAAAATTTGGATTTACTTTTTGCTTGCAAGAAGCTACACGTGAACAATAATAAAAATACTGGGCTGGCTGGAAAAGCTGTTGTCTGTGACTCCAGCTCAGCAGAACATCAAGCCTGGCCGTTATGTCATTCACAAATTATTAGACCTGATAGATTCCGGAGTGACTCTGCTGCCATGCCAATGAGAACAAATCCTGGTTTGAATTTGGACCATGCATGGCTTAACATGAATACAGATAGCTCTCTGGAATTGTAAATTTCTATGCATGGCCTTCAAGAAAAAAAAGTTCTATGTACAAGTGCAGTGCAGAATTTACTCTAATTAATGTAGTGCTTGAGAGCAACAGGCATGTAACATTTAACCTGTTTACTACATGTGTGCCAAAAAGCTACCCTTCAATAACAGCAGAGGTGGAATGGAAATCAACAAAAAAAATTGTTCTACTTCAACAAACTCTGAGCCAGGGGTGGCAATTTCTTCTTCTTTAATAGTGAGAGGCCAATACAAGCTAGTTGATTTTAAGGGCATCCTGACAGTTTTAATTTTGGAGTATGAGGTTTTATTATGTTCCTGCCTACATCTTTATTGCTATTTGGTATTATCTTCTATATTGCTCTTGAAAAATGAAATACTATTATGTAGATTTAATAGTTGCATTTATCTGGTAATTCTCTCTTCTAAAGTGTCAATGTTGACTTCTTACAGACAAAGTTTTATCCTGCATTATATACTCACCCCAAATTAATTGCAATTTAATAACCTAATGTATTGTTACTGAACAGTAGTCTTGAAAGTTATACTGAGCTCTTAAACCTTTCATTGTTTCCAGGAGGTGAAAGCCATCTTACAGGTCCGTAGTTGTTACATAAATTAAAGGCAAACCTGGAACACGCCGGTTAGATTTAATGTAGGTGCAGACATGAGGAAAAATTCCAGTCCTCAAATAGGAAATTCCTTTTTAGAAAATGTGGCTGCTGTGGTGGAAGTTTTCCCAAACTAGTCACTGCAAGACCCATGATCCCTTCTTACTTCAACATCCAGTCTCTAGTCATGCAGTCTGAGTTATGTTGCAGGGCTGTACAATAGATTCTGCAAAGAAAGGGTCTTGAATACTATTACACTTCATCACAGTCTAGTCAAAATTCAATCACACTTGCTATCCTGTAATAATTTGAAGATAATGCAAGTGCTACATTAGTCTGAATTCTCTTGTTGTAGACTCTGTAATAAACCAAAAAAAAAAAAACCAAACCAAAACACTGCTTATATTTCTGCTGCATATTGTCCAAAATAAAGGGTAACACTGTGCCATTTGTGATAGATTGTTGAAGTTGTTCTATCTTCAGAAAAAAAAAAATGTGTACACTTGTGTGAATTTTATTTTATGCAGAATCTAGAGACATTTCACTGGAAATAATCACTAAAACATAGTGTTAAGATGATGACATCACAATATTTGGAAAGATTCAGGACAGAGTTTGAAGTTAAACTTTGACCATCACATTTTTTTTATGTAAGTACTGATACACGTATGAGCAAACTATTTCTTACTCCCTGTAAAATCTGCCCTACTAGCAGGTTTATCACTGTCTTAGTGGTCACCTTCGTGGTTCAATACAAGCATGACTAAGGCATGTTAACCTCTCAAGACATTTCCAAGCCACTACTTTCTCTCTTGCCTTATGACGGGTTAATGGTGTACGAACCAGCTCATTAAAAAACTCTCTCTAATGCTGCTGCTAAATCCAATATTGCTTTTCTTCTTCAGCCTCAGGGCATTTATCTTCTCTTTTTTTTTTCCTTTTTTTTTTTTTACATGAAAATGCATCTTTAGAGTCCAGCACTGTATAATGAATAACATAAGCAGTGGCAGGATTATCATACATTCATTGGTATAACAATAATGTTTCCTGAATGTTTCAGGAATTTGTTTTTGTCTCAAACTAGTCAAAGTACCTCTGTCAATATTTAATCTGTATTGACTCATAGCTTGATTACAATGCATCATGCTGACCACATCAATCTTCCCATAAAGCCTGGCTTCTGCTTCTGACAAAACTCTATTGATATATTTGATTCATCCTGACGTGGCAAAGCTGAAAAACTGCTGAGATTTTCACTCTCTATAAATTTGTGTATATTATTACCCTGAAAGGACATGCACAGCAACATCCTGCTAGGTTAACTGCTGCTTCTGTTTGTCCCTTTTTGTTTCAAATGCAAAAATGAAGCAAAGCAATAACAAACATACAAAACCATGTAAGGGTGAAGAAATAAGCTTTAAATTGTATCTTCTCTTGTGAACAACTTCTTCTTCCTCAAAGAAATCTGAAGCAATCCAATAAAACCTCAAAGCTTTTTATCTTTCCTTTGGGCATTTGATGATTCTTCCCAGCAAAACATCTTTGCATGTGCTTATCTTTGTAATACTACAAAGTCCTTTACTGAAGAGATATATGTTTAGGTGCTAAAAGCTTTTGTAGAGCTCTGCCCAAGATTACTTGTTGTTTTATAATCTAAAGTTTTATAAATTGATACATTAGTTTGCTGCCTAGTTTTTAAAAGGAAAACATAAATTCATGAGAACAGAAATGTGCTTGGGAATTTCATCCATCTATTATTTTCCCTTTAGGGCTTTGATCTCTAAACTCAGTTAGCCTGTATAAAAAATAACACACACATTCACATGAATAATGAATCACTCAGTTCATCAGAATTTCTCTGTTCTAGGGTTTGGGTCAGAAAGTTAGTAGATGGGAATAGTCTTAAAAAATGCTAAAATCTATAGCATATGAGTATTAATAAATTCAGAACTGGTTTGTTAGAAAACAAACTCAAAAGACAATAGGCTAAAACAAACAGGAGACAATGAGCTTACTGCCACAAGACATATTTGAAACAAATGTCTCAGACTTGAAGTTGGAGATTTAGATATTTATGTATTCACCCTTGCAGAAACAATATTCAGATGTATGAAAACTTCTGGTTAAGAGAGCAGTAGATTAAACAAAATGCATCCCCATAAATGTCTGCATGCAAGCTCTTGCTCTAGCAAGTGCATGCAGAAATTCTGACAGAATAAAGAAGAGCTGGTTATATCACTGTTAAGCAGTCATAAAAGCATAAGCATCTACTCTGTTACCTTCTACAAATCTATGCTTAGAAAGTATAAATGCAGCTAGAGTCACAAATACGTTTCCTATTCATTATAACATAATTTTGTGGTAGGTTCTGTAAACTTACTGCAATATACAAAATCAAATATTTAGAAATAACTCTTAAGGACCAAAGATTAGATCTTTGAAAGTAAATCTGTAGTGTTACTTACTAAATGTGCACTGCTTGATACTATTTTTTTTTATAGTCTTTTTCTAGAGGTCAGTTCTCATTTGGCTGACATCCCATATAACTTCACTGGCCCAGATGTGATTGCATGTATGTCAACTCAAAATTGAAGACCGTATTTGGCCTAAAATTTCTATGGGACAGATCACCATCTAGCATATATCAACTGAGACTGACCAGATTTGACTTGATGTTAGCTCAGAGAGTATCCTTTATTCTTGCATTTCATTTAATTTTTGCCTCACCTGAGAGCAGTGATTATAGTTGCCTCAGCAAATTTCTAGTTAGCACTGCATATTTGATTAAGGGTCTGACATTAGTAATATACGACTTTTAATTGTTGCATTGTCTGCAATGTTTCTTTTTCTGCAGTAAACAGATAAAATATTAAAAAGTCCTGTTCGTACAGGCAATCTTATTATTATAATGATGCTTTACTATCTACTGCCTTGATTTCTAGTTTAAGCATCAATAAAAAACACTTTGCAATGTCACAAGAAATAATGACTGCAAGGGTACTCTGACAAATTAGTATTTTTTAGTGTTAAAATTTGCTATAGAAATGGTCAGAGACTTTGTCAATATGAAAATTCAAGGTGTAGCCTACTCATACCTGCCTGATTAAATTCCTGAATCCTTGTTTCTTTACACTGTCTATACTTTGCTGCTTTTAGACTCGTCACTAGTTGTGGCTGAGTCTACACATCCCTGAAGATTCAGGGATTTTCTTTAAGCAAGCACAGTAGTATGAAGAGAAACAAAGGTCAGTACATAATATCTATCATTATAACAGCAAAAGGTTCAAATGTAGGGAAGACAGAAACTGTTACCAGCTGTTAATCCAAAGAAATAAATAATTGCATAATCTTACTGTCTTTCTGCATACTGGACAACTGTTTATTGCCAAGGAATCATAGAATATAGAATCATAGAATGATTAGAGTTGGAAGGGGCCTTCAAGGGTCCTCTAGTCCAACATCCTGCAAGGAGCAGGGACATCTCCAACTAGATCAGGCTGCTTAGAGCCTCATCCAGCCTGGCCTTGAATGTTTCCAGGGACGGGGCAACCACCACCTCTCCGGGAAACCTCTTCCAGTGTTCCACCACCCTCAGTGTAAAAATTTTCTTCCTTATATTCAGTCTAAATCCACTCTATTTTAGCTTAAAACCATTACCTCTCATCCTATCACAACAGGCCCTGCCAAAGCGTGTCTCCCTGTCTTTCTTATAAGCCTTCTTTGGGTACTGGAAGACTGCTATAAAGTCTCCCTGGAACCTTCTCTTCTCCAAACTGAACAGGCCAAATTCTCCCAACCTGTCCTCACAGGAGAGGTGCTCCAGCGCTCTGATCATCTTTGTGGCCCTCCTCTGGACTTGCTCTAAGAGATCCACATTCCTTCTTGTGTTAGGGACTCCAGAGCTGGATGCAGTACTCAAGGTGGCGTCTCACCAGAGCAGAGTAGAGGGACAGAATCACCTCCCTTGGCCTCCTGGCCTTGCTTCTTTTGGTGCATCCCAGGATTCAATTGGCCTTCTGGACTGCGCACACACATTGACGGCTCATGTTGAGCTTTTCTTCCACTAGTACCCTCAAGTATTTCCCAGCAGGGCTGCACTCAATCTCTTCATCCCCTAGTCTGTATTGGTACTGGGAGTTTCCCCAAACCAGGTGCAGGACTCATGAGGTTCACAAGGGCCCACTTCTTGAGCTTGTTCAGGTCCCTCTGGATGGCATCCCATCCCTCAGGCATGTCAACTGCACCACCCAGCTTGGTGCCATCTGCAAACTTATTGAGGATGCACTTGATCCCACTGTCCATGTCATTGATGAAGATGTTAAACAGTACTTGTCCCAGTACAGACCCCTGCGGGAAACCACTTGTCACCAACCACCATCTGGATCTTGAGTCATTGATCACTACCCTCTGGATGTAACCATTCAACCAATTCCTCATCTATCAAACAGTCCAGTTATCAAATCCATCTCTCTTCAATTCAGAGATGACGGGGACTATGTCAAAGGCCTTACAGAAGTCCAGGTAGATGACATTGGTATCTCTTCCCTTGGCCACTGATGTAGTCACTCTGTCTTAGAAGGCCACTAGGTTGGTCAGGTAGGACTTGCCCTTGGTGAAGCCATGCTGGCTGTCTCAAATCACCTCCCTGTCTTCCATGTGCCTCAGCATAGCTTCTAGGATGATTTGTTCCATGATCTTCCCAGGCACAGAGGTGAGGCTGACAGGTCGGTAGTTCCCAGGATCCTTCTTTTTACCTTTTATTTTTTTAAATTAGTGTAACGTTTCCCTTTTTCCAGCCAGCAGAGCCTTCACCTGACTGCCATTAGTTTTCAAATATTATGGAGAGTGGCTTGGCAACTACATCAGCCAACTCCCTTAGGACTCTGGGATACATCTTGTCAGGTCCCATAGACTTCTGTATATTCAGGTTCCTCAGGTGATCATGAACCTGTTCTTTGCTCCACCAGTCCCCATCTTGCAGCCCATCCACTCAAGAGGTGTGGGAAGAGGGGTTAGCAGTGAAGACTGATGCAAAAATTTTGTTTAGTACCTCAGCCTTCTCATCCATTGCAACACATTTCAAGTCTCCCCATGAGCAGTTCAGTACATCTGATTTACAGTTGTGACTAAATGCTGTAATCTAGCTGTTGAAAGTAGGTTGCTTGGCCATTTGCACTTGTGGCTTTTTCCAGCTGTACTTTTTCAGTTGATCTCTTTTTAATGTTGTGAAGAAAGCCCTACAGAGAAAGAAAAATCTCCCTGTAGAAGTTGGGATGAAAGTAATTTGCAATTTGCAATAGGAGTTTGCACATTTTGGATCCCAAGAACATTTTGGGATCTCAAAGTGCAAAACAAGTTCTTCTTAATCAGTAGTGTGAAGTACAAGTCCACTTTTATACATCTATATATCTCCACTTCTTTCTTCATGATGATGACTAATGATCCCAGGCTGTGTCTGAAGCTGGTAACAGACCACACAGCATCAAAAAGCCATGCGGACATGCACAAGCACCAGAATATGATGAAGTCCTCACTTGCCTTCTTTGACATCTAAAAAAGAGCGTAACTCCAACATCTTGAACTACAAAAGATTTTGCTCTGCATAGAAGGATCCTCTAACTCCTGGTGAAGCTACCTTAACAAATACTCAGTAGTACTGCAGAACTGTCATGATCAGGACAAAGACTCAGGTCTAAATGCTTCTCTTGCAGGACAGTCGGATTATCCTCATATGGCAGCAAGTAAAAAAACTTAATTGCAGACCTAGCTTATTTTGAAAATAACCTACAGTAAACCCATGAAAAAAATAACAGTGGTTATCAAAGCAATAGACTTCATATATAACAGCTATTTATTATATTATATAGAATATGTGTTTATGTATTTGCTATATGTTACATGTCATGTATACTATATTATATATTGTATATTATATATTGTATAGTGTGTATATATTACATATATTATAGATAAGGGGCTATTTATTTCCACAGTATGGCATGAAACATGTAGATGAATATAAATAGTGTATACAGTGAATGGGCTATTGTATCACCAGCTCTGGGTAAAGAATCAACCAGCGTAAAAAACACTTCCTCATAGCAAGGGACCTCTAAAAAGACTAGCACAGACCAGGGGTAGACTTGTGGCTGATCATTCTGAAAAATTTTATTAGGACTTTTCTCTGTGAGTGAAAATAACTTTTCTTTGTTACTGGAGTGTATTAATCCTGGTCTAGAGGAGATGAAATCTCCACTGGAAACAAGAAGTATGGTTTAAAAAGCAGCAAATGAAGGCAGGAATTTTTAAGCAGAATTTCCATATCCTTTGAACTTGAAAAATATGACTTTACTGTAGTCAAGGGTTAATATGGCATGTAAAGTAGAGTGAAATCCTATTCCTACTCAAGTTAATGTTAATGTTACTTGTCATCCACAGAGCTACATTTTCTCTCAAAATTTATTGTCTCATGTTCCCTGAGTGTGCTGTGAAATATGTATTCTAGGAAGGATGACTCTTTCTCCTGGTAAAAGCAATTCACTATGCCTACAATATGCAAATCTCACCTAGCATTAACTCAAAAGAACTAATTACTTGTTTTAAAGTGTCTTTATGAGGTTAAGGCTGAAAATTCACTGCAGCTCTCAAGTAGGAATTCATGGCATTTATGGATTTTTCTAGAGCTTGATATACTTCAGGAACACAGTGACAAGCACAGTGAAAATGGGAGAAGGTCTTTATGGAGCTTTTTTCTATATTGTCCTTATAATCTTACTGCTCTCTGAACCTCAGGAACACAGACATTTGACATTGTTCATTGATGAAGTAACAAAACACCTTGTATTCCAGGCAAGAGAGTTAAATTTTGAAGTGTTAACTACTTTGGAGTATACAGAAAAATTGGGAAGAACGTAATTTAGCTTAACTCAATTATTTGTTTTATAAATAAATGAAAGCAATAGAAGTGTATTTGTCAATATAGTATTTTAATTTCTATGATTAGTATTGTGTTTGTGAAATACTATTTTAAAAATAAAACATCATCTCTAAATTAACGGTTTCTACTTATCAGTACACTGCAGTGTCCAATTTGCATCTAAGGAGCCATTTATGCCAATATTATCTTGATTGCTGATGATTTTTTCTCTTGCAAATTATAAATTTAAATAATTTGAATATGTATTGGTTCACTGTAATGCTCCTAACTTAAGTTTCTATGTCATAAACACACTTGGAAAACTGTTCTCTGAGGAACGCATATCTATTTTCAGCCAGAAAGAATACCTGCATACACAGAGCAGACTCATGCGATACATAGGTGTCTGGGAAAGTTCAGGTTTTGGGGACAGATGATCTAGTGAGAATACAACCTGGACCAGAAAAAGTATGAGAAGTGGTTGAGAGGAAATCCTTTTAATGATGTCTGCTGAGGTGGGTGGGGGAAGGCCAAGGATATCCAGTTTCAATACAGACAGCGCTGGCTAGACTACTCAAAGCATGGGTTTAGATTCAGGCAGAGATGGCATATGGGTGAATGCATAAGCACTGATAGCACAACACACAGTTGAATGTACTGATATTTACTTCATTTTAGAAGGTTCTGACACTTTAAAAAATTAAGGAATTATTCAGTCTACTGACACCAAAAGGGATCTTTTCCAAGGAAAAGGAACAGGAATTCATCGTATTCCCTCCACACAGAAGGATTTGATGCTACCCCAGTGAATTAGAATAGAAGAGAACAGAACCAGATAGAATATTTCAGTTGAAAGGAATCTACAATGATCATCTGGTCTGACTGCCTGACCACTTCAGGGCTGACCAAAAGTTAAAGCATGTTACTAAGGGCATTGTCCAAATACCTCTTGAACATTATCAGTCATGAGGCATCGACCACTTCTCTAGGAAGCCTGTTCCAGCGTTTTGTTAGTGTTTGACCACTCTCCTGAACAGGAAATGCTTCCTAATGTCAAGTATGAACCTCCCCTGGTGCAGCTTTGAATGACCTCCATGTGTCCTTTCACTGGATCCCAGGGAGAAGAGCTCAGCACTTCCCTCTCTTCTTCCTCTTCTCAGGTAGCTGCAGAGAGCAATGAGGCCACCCTCAGCCTCTTTGTCTCCAAACTAGACAAATCCAGGGTCCTCAGCCACTCCCCATAGGCCATGCATTAGCAGGACCTGTTATGATAGGACAAGGGGTAATGGCTTCAAAATAGAGGGAAGCAGATTTAGATTAGATATTAGGAAAAAATTTTTTACAATGAGAGTGGTGGAACATGGGAAGAGATTGCCTAGAGAAGTAGTAGATGCCCCATCCCTGGAAACATTCAAGGTCAGGCTGGACAGGTCTCTGAGCAACCTGCTCTAGTTGAAGGCGTTCCTGCTCCTTGCAGGGGGGTTGAACTAGAAGACCTTTAAAGGTCCCTTCCAATCCAAACTATTCTATGTCTGTAACTTATGTTATTTGTAAATCTGATTTCAGGAATAGCTTATTCTTACTTGCCAAGTGGTTACAATATTTTACTTTATTTATGCAGGTCTTGGGAAATAATAATTTGAAGGATGACTCAACTTTGTTTTCCCAGGAAAACAAATAAGACCTGATTTGGAGAAGTTTTAGCTGTTCAGAAAAATTTGTGAAACTCTCAAGCATTTTTCTCAAATCTCTCTGTAATTCTTTTTCAAGGCATACCAAGAGTGGCAGCTCTAAAGCTTCAGCTTAGAATATTTGTTAAGATATGGAGAATGAATTTCCGCACTTTCAGCCCCAATGCATGTAACTTGTATAAAAATATGTTGTGAGAAAATGTACCTCAAGTTAAATCCTACTAAGACTATTACTTGACTTTCTTTTTTATTGTTATTTTTTCCCCCTACATGCCCTGGAAAAGTTCTAGTGTTTCTGGAGATCCCTGGTCAGCACACATCAAAGATGGAATTCCATGACATGTACCAGACTTGACATGTTAATTGTTCACATCCTTGAGCATTCCCAGGTTGAAGACACACAAAATTTGTAACTTTTTTGCTTATGGCAATGGCCAAGACCCATGGCCAGGGTATCAGAACCACTGGTTCTGAACATGCCTCACACTGGTGTGTGTTAACAGCAGAGCAGCAGTAGAGCTACTAGAAGTCAAAGGAGAGCAAGATTTTATCATAGAAAAGTAAGGCATATCTGTAAAGAGACTAATCATGAGAGCCAGCCAAGGTGGTAATAGGGAGCAGGGGATAACAGCCCTGAGACTTCAGGAGTTAAAGATCAGGCTGAAATAGGTGCCCAACCTCTGAGACCTGATAGTATCAAGCTTCCCACATCTTTGGCTGAAATGAGGAACAGTGAGCACTGTCAGAGGACAAACATTTGACTAAATGCACCCCATCTGCCTTGGCAACTCCTATCTTAATATTGTCACAATCTCTTACTCTAGACATTTACCCTGTTGACTTCTGAGACTCAGTACTGATTTTTTAACTTAGTGATTTTTATTTTAATTCCTTACAGCAGTTATTTTCTTCCCAAAGTCACTGTGTCATAAAACTCCTCATGGTTATATTCATAATAAATCTTATTGATCCCTTTCCCAACCAGCTGAAAATACAGTATACTTGTGTCTATACCTGAAATTCACTCCTGTTTATAGTCTCTTCTCAATCCAAAATCATATGTGAAACCAGTTATGCTTGTTTGCCAGTCTGCAGTTGTTTTCCACATCGCTGTTGCTTAGTTTCAGCTTTAGAATCTCATCACTTTTAAAACTTCCCAATTCTCACATTCTCCAGGAAAGTATAAAAATGAAGAAAACCATTCAAATGTTTGAAACAGGTATGCCCAGTCAGTGGAAATCCACCCACAAGCTGCATTCAGGCCTTCTTGAACTAAGCAGCATGATGAGAAAAGGACACTTGAGGTCCTTGGATAGATTGCGTGACAGTATGATTTTTTTTTTTAAATGAATTTTTTAAAAAGGAAGGAAAAAAAAGAAAAATTAACATCTGATTCATTCACCCATCCTCATGCTCCATTCCCAAGCAGGTTAGTCACATAATGTTCCCCAGGTGGGTACAACAGTAAAAGAAAATTAAGTCTTGTCATTTAGTATCCTTGCTTTACCTCACATTTGAGGCTAGATTGAACAACTAGAGCAGCAGATGCTGTTTCTTCTGCTATTGAAAATAAAAGCGCTGGGTGGAAATTAAAGTGAGAGGTACAATATAAGATAATGAGATTATGCTTCCCATTTCCCATGTGCATAAAAAATACATGGAATTAGCCTAGTTCTGGGTATTTATACCGTCTTGTTAGAAGTTGACATACAGTATTAATGCAGAAGACTCAGGTCAATTCAGGCTTCATGTTTGCAAGGAAAGGCATCCAAGGGGACGAGGGAAATATTTCCAGGGGATTCATATTCCTGTATTTCATACTTCTGATGAAAAAAAAAAAAAAAGAGATATATAGACACTCATAAATTCTGCTTTTGCCTCTGATCATGGGGAACAGGAACAGGAACATGCAAGGAGGAGAAATATGAAGGAAGATCATCTAGTCACAATATTCATAGGTTTTTTTTTTTTAAAGGAAAAAAAAAAAAAAACCAAAAAAAAAACCCCAAACAAACAAAAAAAGTGCCCAGACTTCTGCATATTAAAATCTGCTCCTACAGACAATCCACTGCACATATCAAAATATCTAGCAAATTTGTATACTGTCTCATGAACAGAACATGAATTGCTTGTGGACTGAGAAGTCTGATTAGCTAGTGGCGGTGTGGAATTTTCTCTCAAGAGACAGCATGGAAGCAAAAATCATTTAATAACAAGATAGCTTGATATTGCCATCTTTAGTCAGCTCTAATTTCCGTGAACTGTAAAAAGGAAACATACTGAGATTACATTATTATTTTCAAAGTGGGGAAACAAGTTTTAGAAATATTTGGTTATATTTTCTGTCTGAGTTAATTTAAACCTGTCTTAGGTCCTGATAGGTTTTTCCAGTTTATGTTTCATACTGTCAGTGTCCTCTATCAGATCTACAAGCATTCATAAGCAGACAAGTAAAGGCACTCTGGCCTATACAGAAAGGATTTTTAAAAGTACCAGGGAAGTAAGAATACATATACAGCCTCTCTCTTGCACAAATCTTACATCCTTCTTGATGTAAAGGTGTGAAAAACAGGGAAATCTAGTTGTTCAAAAGGCTATCAGCAGAGACCTCATGGTTCCATCAAGACTGTTTTTTTTTTTCATCCTCTTTCAGAGAAGGTGTAGAAAAAAAAAACACAACAGACCTAAGGAACTAAAATTGACTTCTGAAACTAGCAATATGTCACTGGTTTTGAGTAGCTTAGCAGTCTGTTGACAGTGGATCTACTGACATCTATCACAATGATGTTGAGACAAATTTCATCGTGGATGTTACGAGCTGGGATGCAACTCGCTGCAGACACAATTTACACCACCAGACAGCAAATCCGGCTGCAGGATGGCTGATATGCCCTAGTGGAAAAGCCTTTGCTTTGTGCATTGATAACATAGTAGTGTATCTAGAAGAATGGATATTAGCAATCATAAATCAGTTACAAATGCATACAAATGTAATCTATAGATTGCAATTTGGTGAAATCTTTCCGTTTTCTGCCCTCAGTAAGAACAATATTTATTCAAGGAAAATTATGCCTCCTTAGAATAAATTAAAAATACCCTAACTTTGAGAATGGCCTCATCCATCTTTTTTTTTTTTTTGTCCTCCAGAAAGAATGCCATCAACAAGATGCAATTCCATTCCCCCAGTGGAACTGAAGAGTCTACATTTCTTTGAAACAAATAGAATTATTTCACTATTGGATAGCTGTAATTCCAGTCCAGAGACATTATTAAACCTTTTAATCTACAGTTGATATATGGCTGTTGAATCAGTAGAAAGACTCCCAGGTTCCAGGGTAAAGCTGTACTTCAAAAAACGTATATGAGTAAAAATTGTACATACAAACAAGTACACAAAAATCATAGAATCATAGAATCACATGGTTGGATGGGACCTATAAGATCATCTAGTCCGACCGTCTTCCCACTACCATTGCTGCCACAGCTACTAAACCATATCTTGTAGCTCCTCATCAAGCCGCCTCTTGAACACTGCCAGGGACGGCAACTCCACCACCACCCTGGGCAGGCCATTCCAGTGCCTGACCACTCTTTGGGAGAAAAAGTTTTTCCTCAGGTCCAATCTAAACCTCCTCTGGTACAACTTGTGGCCATTTCCTCGGGTCCTGCTTGTTGCCTGGGAGAAGAGGCCAAACCCCTGCTCATCACAACATGCCTTCAGGAAGCTATAGAGTGCAAAGAGATCTCCCCTGAGCCTCCTCTTCTCCAGACTAAACAATCCCAACTCTCTCAGCTGCTCCTCATAAGACTTGTGCTCCAGACCCCTCACCAGCTTTGTTGCCCTTCTCTGGACACGTTCCAGGGCTTCAATGTCTTTCTTGTAGTGAGGGGCCCAAAACTGAACACAATACTCGAGGTGCGGCCTCACCAGCGCCAAATACAGGGGGATGATTACCTCCCTGCTCCTGCTGGCCACACTATTTCTAATGCAGGCCAGGATGCCATTGGCCCTCTTGGCCACCTGGGCACACTGTCAGCTCATGTTCAGCTGAGCATCAACCAACACCCCCAGGTCCCTTTCCTCTTCACAGTCCTCCAGCCATTCAGCTCCGAGCCTACAGGGCTGCATGGGGTTATTCTGGCCAAAGTGCAGGACCCGACACTTGGCCTTGTTGAACCTCATCCCATTCAGCTCAGCCCAGTGATCCAGCCTATCCAGATCCCTCTGAAGGGCCTCCCTACCCTCAGGCAGATCAACACCACCACCCAACTTGGTGTCATCTGCAAACTTACTGAGGGTACACTCAATCCCCTCGTTGAGGTCATCAATAAAGATATTGAACAAGATGGGCCCAAGTACCGACCCCTGGGGGACACCACTTGTAACAGGCTGCCAGCTGGACTTGACTCCATTACTACCCCCTGGGCACGGCTCCCTAGCCAGTTCTTTATCCAAAGAAGGGTATACCTACCCAGTCCATTGGCAGCCAGTTTCCCTAGGAGAATACTGTGAGAGACCGTGTCAAAGGCTTTGCTGAAGTCCAGGTAGACCACATCAACAGCCTTTCCCTCGTCCACCAGTCTGGTCACCCAGTCGTAAAAGGAAATGAGGTTGGTCAAGCACGACCTGCCTTTCGTGAACCCATGCTAGCTGGGCCTGATCCCCTGGATGCCACTCGTATGCCGAGTGATCTCACCCAAGATGATTTGCTCCATAACTTTCCCAGGTACTGAGGTCAGGCTGACAGGCCTGTAGTTCCTCAGATCCTCCTTACGGCCCTTCTTGTGGATGGGAGTCACATTGGCAAGCCTCCAATCCTTCGGGACCTTCCCAGATAACCAGGAGCGCTGGTAGATGGCCGAGAGCAGCTCAGCAATCACCCCCACCCTTAGCACCCTAGGATGGTGCCCATCTGGTCCCATGGACTTGTGGCAGTCCAGATGGAGGAGGAGCTCTCTAACTGTCTCCACCTGTACCACAGGGGGTGTACTCGACCTGGCATCCCAGACTTCCAGATTAGGGCATAAAGTGCCCTGAGAATAACTGATCTGCCTATTAAAGGCAGAAGTAAAGAAGGCGTTGAGGACCTCAGCCTTCTCCTTATCCTCAGTGGTCACATTCCCCGCTGCATCAAGTAAAGGGTGTAAATTCTCCTTGTTTCTTCTCTTACCACTGATATATTTGTAAAACGATTTCTTGTTCTCTTTTACTGCAGTGGCCAATCTGAGTTCATGCTGAGCTTTTGCCTTCCTAACTTCCTCCCTGCATACCTTAGAAACTTCTTTGTAATCTCCCCAAGTAGCCTGTCCCTTTTTCCAGAGGACATAGACTCTCTTTTTCTTCCGGAACCTCAACAATAGTTCCCGGTTCATCCACACCGGTCTTCTTGCCCTACGGCTCGCCTTACGACATTCAGGAACAGCCTGTTGTTGTGCCTTTAAGAGCTCCATCTTGAGGAGCGTCCAGTCTTCCTGGACCCCTTTACTCTTAAGGAGCGACTCCCAAGGGATCCTCACAACAAGTGTCTTGAACAAGTCAAAGTCCGCCCTCTTGAATTTCAGGATAGCCATTCTGCTAGTCATCCTTCTGACATCTCCAAGAATAGAGAATTCTACAATTTCATGGTCGCTCTGCCCAAGACAGTGCCCAACCTTCACGTCTCCCACCAGACCTTCTCTGTTAGTAAAGAGTAGGTCAATCAGGGCACCACCCCTGGTAGGCTCTTGTACCAGCTGCATAAGGAAACTATCTTCCACACACTCTAGGAACCTTTTGGACTGTTTCCTCTGTGCTGTATGATATTCCCAGCATATATCAGGGAAGTTGAAGTCTCCCAGGAGAACGAGTGCTGGCAATTGCGCGACTCGCTCAAGCTGCTCATAGAACGCCTAGTCCTTCTCTTCATCCTGATTAGGCGGTCTATAACAGACCCCCACCACTTCCCAAAGTTTGCAATTAAAGATTCAGTTTCTTATAGACTTACCTGCCCTGTTTCTGCATTTTGCAGGCATTGAGAGATCAGATTTCCTTTGCAAAATTAGTCATTAAAGGTCTGCTAAAATACACTTGATTAAAAAGTGTTTTGTTTAGCATGTCTGATGCCCTCAATAAAATTGTGGATAGCTTGGGCTATGAAAAATTTCACCTAGAATATGACTGCATAACTTTGTATCTTAACAAGGTACAATTATTTTAAAAGTTAATAGAGGAATTAATTATCTAATATTTATAATAATCTAGCCGAATGAAAGGTCTATGCAGGCTTGAAAGATAAATACTTAGAATTCTCTAATATTCTCTAATTCTGCTCCTCTGTTTCCTACCTGAATTCCCCTACTGTTATCTTTTTTTTTTTCCCCAAATATTCAGATTACATTTCCTGAATTCTTTTTCTAACTTTTACTATGACAAAAAAAAAAAAAAAGATATTAAATCACAGCAGGAAATAATCCCACACATGAAAAAGTCTTGTATTAAGTAGCCAACATTGCTGAAATGTAGCAAGCACAGAATTGCCATTAAAAAGTTATATATAATTCATAGAATGAAAATATAGTTCAGAAATCTCAGTCTCAAAAGACTTTACAAACAGAAAAAGAAGATAATTTCAATGATTGTATTACTGGGAATTATCTATTCTGAAGGTTTGCAACATTATCACCTTTCATTGTGATTTAGTTATATTATGTTTCTGAATTGCAGAGAAGTTTGTCTACAGGGATGACAACTACTCTAGTCTCTTGCTCAAGGTGGAAATTATGTTTATGCTAACATTTGAGTCTCACCAAGCAAATTCTTCATTATCATTGTGACAGTAGGATAAATAGCATGCTGTCATTTTAAGCATGCACTAAATCTCTATTTGATCCTCAAACAAAAGTGTGACTTAATGGAGACATGTTGACCAAGCAACCACTAGATCTTCACTGTGCACCATTATTTAGCGTAAGTTTTTCTGTAGATATGATGCATTGGGACACTTCAGTCTTTAGTGACCCCTGGAGCAAAGATTCAACACTACAGAAATAGTGAAATGTCAGTATTTTGCACTGAGCTGTCACATAAAACATTTAGATCTATTTAATTTTTAGAAGTCAAAATCACTGTAGCAACCAATGCAATATTGCAGGCGGAAAGAAATTTGAGAAAGCATAATTTCTTTTCTTTTTACAATGTTTTTCTTTGTTAATTGACATGTTTTCCTTCCACATACACAACAAGGCAGTTAGCTAACATTTTTTTTCACAGGAAGACACTAGTTCATATATTAAATAACTTTGTTATATTAATGAATATCAGTGCCTGCAAACACACATATCACATGCAATCTATGTTGTTTCTCTCTCCTTAACTGTCTATTCATGAGTATTTCATGGTTACTTGATATTTTCACCTCAATTATCACATATTGGGAAAGTTTTGATACTGACTAGACACATCAGAAACAGAGAATTCGAAAGTGGATTTGTTGGGAATTTTATTCCCTTCACCGGAACTGCATCCATAGCCATGCAATTCTTCATTACATTGCATTTTATTTGCAAAATTTTGAATTTTGTTCAAGACATGTTGTTCTGGTTTTATTTAGTGAAGGGGGCTAAGGTGGCAGCTTCTGGAGGAAGCTGCTAGAAGTCGCTCCCCTTTGTTCAGTGGACTCGGCCGGGCCTAGGGCAGACCCGCTGCTCGCCAAGGCCTAGCCAATTGGTAGCAGAATGTTCCATGATAACACCTCTGTGATAATGTGTTTAAGAAGGGGAAAACAGGGAAAAAAAAAAAAAAAAGGAAAGAGAAGAGAAGATGTGAAGAAGCTGAGTGGGGGCAGAGAGGGGGAGGCGAGAGACTGGTGGGCCTTGCGGCCCTCACCCTCTGGCCTCCCACTGGGCAGCTGCCTGGGCCCAACTCAGCTCGGCCTGGCTGCAAGAAGTGGAGAGGAGATGAGATGTGAAGAGAACCTGAGAGGCGTCTGCCTGAGCCAGTTGTGAAGAAGTTTTCTTGTGAGAGGAACGACCGCAGACGCCAAGGTCAGTGAAGAAGGAGGGGAAACAGTAATGTGGCTCCTGGCCAGAATTCTCCTGCAGCCCGTGGTGCAGCCCATGGTGAGGCCGGCTGTGCCCCTGCAGCCCATGGAGGTCCACGGAGGAGCAGAGATCCACCTGCAGCCCATGGAGGACCCCACACTGGGGCAGGTGGATGCCTGAAGGAGGCTGTGGCCCGTGGAGGGCCCGCACTGGGGCAGCCGTTCCTGAGGGACTGCACTCAGTGGAAGAAATGACCCACGCTGGAGCAGTTTCATGAAGGACTGCATGGGAGGGACCCCACGATGGAGCAGGGGAGGAATGTGAGGAGTTCTTCCCCCGATGATGAAGCAGCAGTGTAAAACAGCATGTGATGAACTGACGATAACCCCCATTACCTCTTCCCCACTGTGCCGCTCATAGGGGGAAGGAGGTGGAGATAATGTTAAGCCTGGGAAGAGGGAGGGGTGGGGGGAGATTATCTTGTTCTCTGTCTCATTATCCTTCTTTGATTGTAGTAATAATTTAATAGCTTTTCCCAAGTCAGGTCTGTTTTGCCTGTAATGGTGACTTTAAGGATTTCTCCCTGTCCTTATCTCAAACCTCGAACCTTTTTCTTATATTATCTCCCCCTGTTCTCTTGGAGGGTGGGAGAAGTGAGAGAGTGACTGTGTAGTCTGGCCCCGACTGAGGCTAAACTACGATGCGTGTTTCCAAGTTTTCTGGACAAAATCTACCTATAGAGGTAAATTCCCAAGCTGCTTTTGTGATAAAATATTTAGTTGATTTAACTAGGCATTGCCACATGGCTGGAAACAGGTTGTATTTTCTCTGCCTCCTGGTTATCACTTCCTTAAAGGAAAAGGAAGACCAGGTCTTTATCTTTGTCGTTATCTTTCAGAACTGTAAGGCTATGATTTTCTTACATGCAACGTAACCTATAAAAGATAATATTAAACAAGGAAAAATAGCTTACCTAGTCTGTTTGTTATATTCTCCATGTCCATAGGCTCTGTATCTTGCAAGTGATTCACAAATCACCTTCATTTATTGCCAGTGAATTCATATGAAACTAGAATACTGCTTATTATTTTTAGCAATCATCACCTTGTTAATTAATAATTGACAATTGCAAGTATGTTCACTAAGATTCCTCTTCTAAAGACAGTAATGCAGATATTAAAATGTTACTTGGAAATTATGATGGTTTTTCAGTAATATTGTTCATTTCATGTCAGCTGATATGAGAGAATAATGCACATAACAATGGAGAATAATGTTTGAGGTTTATTTTTAAGTGATGTCAGGATGATTTTTCAAAACTATTTCTGACATGTATTGGTCTCAAATTACCTGTCAGCTATCCCAAAATACTTTAGCAGTACTTTAACAATGTTCCTTTGCCTTTATCTAGGAATGTTTTTGATAAGATTTTAATTGATATATTTATAGAAGCAGGCTGAGTAAATAACAATGGCTTCCCATTTCTATATTTACAGGTAGATTATCACACAGATTGAAGTGTCCTATTTTCATAGAATCATAGAATGGTTAGGGTTGGAAGGGACCTTCAAAGGTCATCTAGTCCAACCCCCCCCCGCAAGGAGTAGGGACATCCCTGACTAGATCAGGTTGCTTAGAGCCTCATCCAGCCTGGCCTTGAACGTTTCCAGGGATGGGGCTTCCACCACCTCTCTGGGCAACCTGTTCCAGTGTTCTAGAACTCGCACTGTAAAAAAAATTTTCCTAATATCCAATCTAAATCTACCCTCCTCTATTTTAAAACCATTACCCCTAGTCCTATCACAACAGGCCCTACTGAACAGCCTCTCCCCATCTTTCCTGTAGGCCCCCTTGAGGTACTGGAAGACCGCTATCAGGGCTGTCCAGAGACTCCTCTTCTCCAGGCTGAACAGCCCCAACTCTCTCAGCCTGTCCTCATAGGAAAGGTGCTCCAGCCCTCTGATCATCTTTGTGGCCCTCCTCTGGACCTTCTCCAACTGGCCTATGTCCTTGTTATGTTGGGGGCTCCAGAACTGGACACAATACTCCAGGTGGGGTCTTACCAGGGCAGAGTAGAGGGGCAGAATCACCTCCCTCGACCTGCTGGCCACGCTCCTCTTGATGCAGCCCAGGATGTAGTTGACCTTCTGGGCCACAAGAGCACATTGCCTGCTCACGTTGAGCTTCTCATCCACCAGCACTCCCAAGTCCCTCTCCTCAGGGCTGCTCTCGATCCATTCCCCGCCCAGCCTGTATTGTGCCTGGGATTGCCACGACCCAGATGCAGGACCTTGCACTTGGCCTGGTTGAACTTCATGAGGTTGGCACAGGCCCACCTCTCCAGCCTGTTAAGGTCCTTCTGGATGGCATCCCTCCCTTCCAGCGTGTCAACAGCACCACACAGCTTGGTGTCATTGGAGAACTTGCTGAGGGTGCACTCTATCCCACTGACAAGACACTTCATTCTACAAAAACTCCATTTCTTTCTATCTGTTGAACTGTGTAAAACCTATAGACTGTCATCATGTAGTTATCATTATGAGAAAGAAATTGCTGTGGCAGAAATTGAAAAAGCACTGCTAGCCAACAAACCTTTAAAAGTCACATTTCCTCTGGAGAAATTCACTGAGTCATCATAATATGACAATTGTGCAATTTCTTCTTAGAATCTAGGAGCTATTGTAAAATACTAAAATTATAGACTTTATTTCAATGAGATCGAATGAGCCTGACGTCTTTGAGAACAGAAAAAGTATAGCTGGCAAGGATGGACAAGAATTAGATGGGAGAAAGTAGGGGAAAAATCCAGAAACAAGATGAGTAGAAAAAAGTGAAAAAAAAACCCCACGCACATAAAACCAAAAAAAAAAAGGTCAACTTTAAAGTCAAATATGAAGTGAGATTGAACTGCTGTATTTTCAGTACTCTGGAGTGGAAGGAAGAAGCATTTTAACATAATTTAGAAATATTTCTGTGTCACTTCTGAAAATATGACAATTATACCAACTTCAAAATAACAAGCACTATCTTAGGAGGAAAAGACCTAGAGTTTGGCAGATTAAATCTGTATCTCAGTTAAAAATTATGAGTATAGTATAGCATTTCTATCTTCTGCCCAACATAACTCCCCACAATTTATAAGAACTTGCAAACTGCCAAACACCTTAAAATAAGTGCATTTCTTTTCATTGGATCTTTTCATTTTTATTCTGGTTGTTTTTAATGGGGAAATCAAGTAGAACTACATGCAATTAACAAATGAAAAAGTTTCTCTATTATCTTAAACTTTTTCTTCAGACCACCTTTTCTTCACTAGGAAACCATTGGCTTGTAAAATATAGACCTCTGTTTCATGCCTATGCAGCATTGCATTTCTCTCATTTATTCAAATCACTAAGAAGGATAAGTTGCTTTAACAAGAAGGTCACACAAAACTTACTTCAAGGACTGGAGCTTTCCTTGTGAATATGGAATAAGAAGTAGTACTTTCCCTATTTTATTTAACTATGCAAAGGCTATATCTCCCGGGTGACCTGACACAGACCCAGTCAACACCATCCATAATGAAAATCAATGGCACCAAGTCACTAAACAATTACTCCATCTTCTTTAAAAATGCACAAGTCTTCAAAAAAACAAGGATTCAGAGACTGATTAATTTGCCATTTGCCTGGGAGATTGCACAAGTTGCATTATTTAAGCAGTTGTCTTGTCTTTGTGTCGTCAAAGGATGGACCAAGATCAAAGTCTCAAAGACTGTTGTGATCCCTGAAAAAAAATTGGTGACTATATGATGGGAAATACAGGTCTGAGCCCTGGTTGTGGAAGTTTTGTAAATGCATGTTTCTGTAGCTTCCTAATGAACACTGTTCTTCTGTACACAAAACCCACATTGATTAAGTTTTGCAAGTCCCCAAATTTGAGTTGGTATTGAAGAAAGTATTTTATATACAGTAATTTAAGTAAAATCCAGAAAAATATCAATTAAAATATACAGAGATAACAAAAACTTTGGAACAGGATTAAGAGCTAAAGGACCATTTTAAGGATGAGATTTTTCATGAGTGATTTTAAACACAGGGCATCCAGGGTCTTAACCTTTTTGTAGGCTCCTAAAAAAAAAACCCTAAAATCAAAAGTGATTCATGACTTCACATTTTCACCACAGTCTTCCAAATTGAGATATTGCGTAATTTTTCATTTCACAAAAGACCTTCTAAAGTCTCGGCTATGGTGTGCAACATATGTTTGGAAGAAACTGTATTCATAAGGTAATCAGAGTACTGAATGCAAAACCTTTGTGGCAGCTTCTTCTGCCTAGATTCAAAACTAATTTCTAAACCTGTCTTTCAGTCTTTCAGAATTAATGCACTAGATTCAGAAGAGCCCTACCTTGCTTTTAGCAAAATTAGTTCACAAGACGAAGAAGTTTTGTGACAAAGTCTCAAGATGGAGGAAGACTTTTTACAAGGGCCAGTGTCAGAACAAGGAATAATGGTTTTAAACCGAAAGAAGATAGTTTTAGATTGGATATAAGGAAGAAATTTTTTATTATGAGGGTGGTGAGATGCTAGAACATGTTGAGCTTAGAGCTGTGGAGATGCCATCACTGGAAGTGTTCAAAGTCAGGTTGGATGGGTCTTTGATCTAGTGAAAGATGCCCCTACCTATGGTAGGGGAGTTGGAGAGATGACCTTTCCAGCCAAAACTATTCTCTGACTCTATGATTTTATGAGTTTCCAAGTTATTTTGACTTATCCTTGAAATTTGAATAAAGAGGTCCACCAACACTTTCTAGTGGCAGTCATGTAAGCAGTTCAAATACAAAAATATTTTCAGTATCAAAATAAAGAATCAGTAAAATATGTTGGATATGATTCTTAAATGGAGCAGACTTCAGCATGGAGCAGAAAATGTTGCTGTGATTTTTCTGTGTTGCTGAGCCCGTACAGCAATGACAGCTATAGATTGTCATATTTTTTTTTCAGTAATACATGATGAATATGATGAGTAGACAGGAGGAAAGACATGAAAGAAATGTAATAAATATTTTCCTTGACAGAAGGATGTGCTGCTCACTTCTGCAAGCAGCAATATAACACATCTGTGAGTGTGTTAATGGTCAAGCTTTGCCCTGTCTGCAAGGGATGGTCCCAGCAGAGAATGAGGGAGCAGCTCAGTTACATAAAAGCCTTGGCTGTTCATTTCCTATACTCCTGACTTTTTTCTTTCTCCTTTAAAGTGTCATCTAAAGCACGTTGGAACTATTCTTCAGACTAAGCCTGTTTCTTTTTTCAACAGAGGACTATATGCTTTAAACAGCAGCTTTCTTTCCAATGTGCTTGACTTCTGTATCTATTATCTCCACGTATTTGTATCTTAAAAGAGAGGTACTGACATAAATAGTATATATTTACATATACGTGTATGTATATGTGTATATTTTCATACACATATATAGAGAGACTTTAACATTTTCCTCTACATAGCTGTTTCATTCTCTTTCATTCTGTGCTTCCTAAAGCCTTACTATATCTTAAAACAGCTCACATAATTTATAAAAGATTATAAAATCTCTTCTGCTATTCCTTCTATCACACCAAACCTGATTCCTCTGTTGGTCTGCCATTTACAGCCTGGATACTAGCCCCTGTCAGCACAGAAACGTGTATTTGGATGAACTTCTGTTTCCGAGATTGTTATTTCTTCCTTTCAACAGGTGTGCAGTTCAGTTGTCAGTTATCTTTTCTGTTGGAGAGTTTTTATAACCATTACAAAAGCATCACCTATGTGATCAGATTTCTGTAATGGCTAACTAATTAACTTCAGATTATTTATAGTGGAAATAGGGATTGGTCCTGCAATATTGCTGGCTGCAGCTGAAATCACAGGATTAGGTCACATGCTGATGTACAATAACAATGAAACCTCACGTACACTGTGTAGTTATAAGTCAAAATAACTGGTCACCGTGATACAGTATTATCAGAGCCATCAGAGCCCTGACGCTGGAGGGTGTTTAGGCACCTAAGAGTATTGATCTTGTACTGTTCGACTCCATTATGAAATCAATGGGAACTGCTTGATGCTCAAAGCTTTTGTAAAATCAAGCTGCCAATTCAGGGACATAAATATAGATTTAGAAATCAAACCTTAGACACCTGTTTTTTAAAAAACTTGACCCTGGGAGACCAGCACAGCAATATTAAAGGTCATGTGCAAATCAAAGAACATTGACAAGAATGCTGTTTTGAGCACAGATTTTGAAGATTTCCTCCAAAGTGGTAGGAAATTACAAGTCGTAATGCAGTTTCTCTCCTAAATCAATTTGTTTGTGGTTTGTGTTATTAGTACAGTCACTTGATATGACACTGAATGCAACTTGGAAAAGAAGGGCATTTGTTCTTTGCTTTCAGGAAGTTATCGTAGCTGATTTTTTTTTTTTTCCTGATGTCAGTTTGAGTAAGTGCTTTTGATATTTTCTTCAGTTAAAATTAACACTGCCAAAAATCAAGGACCTTTGTTTCTCTGAAACTGTATTAAATAATTCATACAGCAAAGAAACTCTAAGTCTTTGCTCAGAATAATAAAAAAAAATGTCCTCAGATAATTGCATTTTGTCTAGTCAATGCTTCCAGATTGCTGTCTAAACTAAGCAAGAGCTATGCAGGAATTGTGGTGACATACCACTGTGTAGTGGTAGTGTAAAAGCCTTAAGTACAATGATAGTGCAGGACTAATCATGTAAAACTGATAGATCCTGGAACTAAAACCACGAGCCTTACAAGAGACAGCTGAGGGAACTGGAGTTGTTTAGTTCAGAGAAGTGGAAGCTGAGGGGAGACCTCATTGCTCTCTACAATGACCTGAAAGGAGGTTGTAGCGAGGTGAGTGCTGGTCTCTTCTCCCAAGTAACTAGTGATAGGATGAGAGGAAATGGCCTCAGGTTGTGCCAGGGGAGGTTTAGATTAGATATTAGGAAAAAATTATTAGCAGAAAGAGTTATCAAGCATTAAAACAGGCTGCCTGGGGAAGTGGTTGAGTCACCATCCCTGGAGATATTTAAAAGACGTGTAGATGTGGTGGTAGGGACATGATTTAAGGTTGGACTTGGCAGTGTTAGATTAATGGTTGAATCCAATGATCTTAAAGGTTTTTTTTCAAACCCAAATAATTCTGTGATTCTATTTACTGCTCAGATATATGAGTGAGATTGTATTCCTTTTATGCTAGTTACATTTGTTCTAGGGAAATGCCTGTGTTTGTAAGATTTTTTTTTACAGCAAATATGTTTACTGATTAGTTTTGGTCATATAGAAAATAATCTCTGGGTCAGTGAGGAGGAAATCAGGATTGATCCTAATGTTGGTTAGGGCTAGGCAAACACAGCATCCAATCTCTGTATAGATTCTTCTGGATTTCAGAACCTCCTCTCATCTAAGGAAGTGAAATGTTTAATTTAGTCTCAGCTATCTGGACTGAAGAAAGGGAAAGCATTCTTGCCTTTAAGACAGACAACTGGGGTTCATGTGGTGGGGAGGTTGTGGCTGGCTTTACCATTTTGCCCCCTTGACATGGATCTATCTTCTGTGCCTGAGCTCTCACTTGCACTGTCCCTCTCCAGTGACTTGTTTTATCTACACAGGGCCTAAGGCAGAAAGAAGAAGAAAATACATGCATGTTCAACTTTAAAAGCCAAGTTGTCCCGTGTGATTACTCTCAGGCTTTGATGCAGAAATTAATTTTAAAAGTGTGTCTCTCTGAAAAATCATGGTGCACTTCCAGGCAGCACTGGTGTCCAAGTGCTCATCCTGGACCCACTCATGTGATGGCTGCACTCATCCTGCAACACCTGCTGCTAGCCCTTTCCCCTGCACTGTTCCTGCCCAGCCACCTCAGTGTCCTCCCAGGGCGTGTGGAGGGATGGAGCACACTCTGGCTCCTGCTAACAGTAGGCAGGGCACACATGCCAGGAAACACACGCTGTGCGCTGCAGGCTCTCCTACCATGACGTGTTCATGCAGTGCCCAAGACAATCATAGCTGAATTATTTACAGAGTGTCCTCCACTATTCATATTCTGCTTTATATTAGTCAGCTTGTAGCATTTTAACTTTTTTTTTAATTCTGAAATACTACACAAATAAATACTAGTAAGGTTATTTGCAAAAATTACAATCTGTATTAATATTGTGGCTTTTTTAACTGAGTCAAAACATTTACATTAAGTTTAAAACATTACTGTGAAGTAAAACCCAACTTGTTGTGGCCCTATGTTACACAGTAATTATACAGTCCCCTTAGTTATAAATGCTACTATTTCTGGGACAGAAGAACTAAGTAAAAATAGAATTAATAATTAAAAGTTCCTAGCCTATCAATAACAATACAGAATCAATCCATTCTTAAATATTAGCAAAACAGTATAAGTGTCATAGATCCTACAGAAGTTCTACTTTAATTGCAGATTAATTAAAAGTTAGAAAGTGTTAAGATTAATTGCCATGTCTAAAAAAGTTATACATTTCAATGTAGATATACTTTTATATAAAAAATTTCCCAGCTTTTCTTCCTATTTACATAATTCTAGTATAGACAAATTATTTTAATTATAATGTAAATGTTAAATGTTTTTTGGAGTCGTGATCTGAAAACTAACCAATTGAGAGTACTAAAAATACCGACAGATTTGTAAAACAAAGGTGCTGTAAAACTGCTATAGAATTCTTGATATATTTCCTCATGGTGGATAAGACACACATAAGAGATCTTTTTGTGTAATTGATGTGATGGGGAAGGATAACTGATATTATTCAATGAAGGCATGTAAATGCAACGCAGACTTCAAGAAATTGCTGTGAACTTTCAGGGTGCTATGTAAATTTGCTCGACTGTAACAAAGAAGACTCCTGCTGTGCAGCTAGGTTGAACTGAACTGAAACAATTAGAGTCCAAGCTGTAGATCTTTGCTCTATTTCTTTATCAATCCTATATTGAAGATACTGTTTCCCAGAATTACAGTCTGTTGCTCATTATCCCAAGACAGAATTGTCCGTACTTGCTCATTTCATATATCTCATGGCCAGAATATTGGCCACAGTCTCTTTGCTTAAGAAAGGGTTTCCTTGCAGCTGTAATGTTTACAATCACAAACATATTGTCAGTTTACAAAGAGTAACTATTAACAGAGACAGCAGTCCATAATACTCTGAACTAGTGTCCTGGTTTTTTTTTAGTGAGGGGGAGCTACAGTAGCAGCTTCTGTAAGAAGCTTCTAGAGCAGTGATGCTGCTCCTGGCAGAGATTCTCCTGCAGCCCATGGTGCTCATGGTGAGGCCGGCTGTGCCCCTGCAGCCCATGGAGGCCCACGGAGGAGCAGAGATCCACCTGCAGCCCATGGAGGACCCCACGCTGGAGCAGGTGGATGCCTGAAGGAGGCTGTGGCCTGTGGAGGGCCCACGCTGGGGCAGCAGTTCCTGAGAGACTGCACCCTGTAGAAAAAATGACCCACGCTGGAGCTGTTCATGAAGGACTGTAGCCCATGGGAGGGACCCCATGGTAGAGCAGAGGAGGAATGTGAGGAATTCTTTCCCTGAGGAGGAAGGAGCAGCGTAAAACGACATGTGATGAACTGACCATATCCCCCATTTCCTCTTCCCTCCTGTGCTGCTCAAGGAGGGGAAGGTGGGGAGATAATGTTAAGCCTGGGAAGAGGGAGTGGTGGAGTGGGAAGTTATCTTGTTCTCTTTCTCATTATCCTGTTTTGGTTTTAATAATAAATGGATAGTTTTCCCCAAGTCAGGTCTGCTTTGCCTATAATGGTGACTTTAAGGATTTCTCCCTGCTTTATCACAAACCTCGAGCCTTATTTTCTTCTATTATCTCTCCGTATTCGTTCGGAAGGTGGGAGAGTGAGAGAGAGACTGCGTAGTCTGGTCTCAAGTGAGGCTAGACTACGACAACTAGTAACTTTTAAATAACTAACCCATCACAAATATGAATATCAACAAACAGGTATTCTTTTAAGAAATACTTGTATTGCACTTTGCTTTTGTAAAATATGTCAACATGCTTCTCAATGCTAAGCCCATATGGTTACCTAAAATAAAAGTAATAAAAAATATTGTGATAGAAATGACAACTACAACGGATTTTAAACTTCTTAGCAAGTCATCACATTGCACAATTTCTTTCTGCTATTTAAGATAGGAGGGTGCTGACAGTTGTTACAGCACAAGCCTGAAAGGAACTTTACAGCCCAGACTGTATTTATTAGGTGAATCCTATTCATATAGGACTGTAAATATGTCATTTATTTCATGGCATTTCCTGGTTACCATCAATCCTAGATGTGATACAGTAACCTAGGATTAGGAAAATAAAACTTTTTCCTTTCTTCCCTTGAAATTTCTCCCCATGAGCCACTGTGCAGGCTGACCTATGCATCCCTCTGAGAGAGGAAAGGAAATCGGTGCCCTGCTGACCCCTTTGCTCGTGCTACTCAAGTGGTCCAGAAATGTATGAAGATGACTGGCTCCTCCACAGTCCTTTTATCTTTCCCTAGAGTAAAGTGCTGCAAGGAAACAAGCAAAACCATCCCTCTGCTGACCCCTAACTGCTCGGTGAAGTGGGATAGAGGCAGCAGCAGTGTACACCATATATACAAGTTGTATCTCACAAACTCACTGAGAAAGGAAGCCGTGGCATGAGAATTGTTATTTATCTTGAGGAAACAATGTCTCCCTGGGTTATTCAAGGGTTCATTCAGCTTTTGCTCAGCACTTTTTCCTAGCCTGTGTCTGAAGTCTCAAGCTAGCCCACAAGGAATTCCTTAACAGCTGTTATGGTATGTCATCACAGTTAAATCTCAGGATATTTCTGAAGATAAATTAGATGTTTCAAAGGTGTGACTCTATATCAGAGAAACTGATTCTAATACAGTAGCAGTAAATGATTCCTTGAGTGCAAGGTTTCCAAAAGTGGTTTTATTTTATGGTCCAGCTTTTTGTCTCCATCGTATCCATCTCTAGGCGTGAAAAAAACAAACTCAAAATGTCTCCTGAAATGACAGACTGCCTGCCGCTGACAGTGGAGCTTCTGAAATCATGCTGAGCTCCTCATTAAAGGACTCTCAATTACGGTTGGCTTTCTGCTTGAAATTTGCATCTGAAGGGTGATTGCTAGCCTCAAGGAACTACTTTTTTCTTTTACCCTGAAAAATGACAGCTTCTGAAGAGAGAACTTTGCAAACTGTCCATACTTATAGTAGGCCAAAGTCTTCTCTTTAGTGTTGAAGTCTAATATCTAGAGGAGCAGTTATAGTCAGAGGATGAAAAGAGAGAAATGTAGGAGGAAGTAATTCCAATGACCATGGGGCTGAAAATGGATCATTGCAATCACTGTTACTAACTTGGCCTCAGGCTTCTCTTGCAGCAAAGAAAAAATTCACCAGATTCCTTCCAAAATGCAAAAAAAAAAAAAACAAAACAAACCCTCCAGCCATCTCACAGCAAAATGTCATAATTTCTTTGTCTCGGTAGACCTAAAATGTACTTACCCTTTGTACAGAGAGCAGCGGGCTTCTGCTGAACGCAGAACAGGATTTGTTGCCTCCTGTTGGCAAGGAGTCTGCAGTACTCATGTCAGTATGCCCACTGTTTTCGTCAGTGTCTCTTACAGGAGGAAGGTAAACATTGACTCAGATCGCAATTTTCCCTATATTTTTCACATTGTTCTTTGGCAGAAGGATGAAATATCTTAATTTCAAAGTTTTCTTCATCTTTTTCTTTCATTATATTACAGCAACATGTCTTGATATGAGCACGATCTCATGCAAAGGGCCAACGTATAACAGATTACAATAATTACTCCTCTTAGTGAAAAGAAATTGCTATAGTTTCAGATGGCTTTCTAGTAAAGTAGTTGCACTAGTGCATCTGGCAGGAGAATAAGCAGACAATGTCAACAGGTGCAGGTTTTTATTCTGCACATGCACAGGAACAATATCAATTCATTGTAAAACGGATAAGTCTTGAAAATTAACAGTGATTTAAAGGAAGAGAAAATGGAATGACCATTATTTAATATTAGTGCTGCATTAATGTTACATTGGTGCTAGGCAATGTAAAAGTTATACCGCATCGAAGGAAAAATAAGGAATTGCTTTTTTCAATTTGCTTTTGCCAGCACCCATTCCACTTTAAATACTAACATTTAAATCACATATATGAATTTCAAGGAGAATGTAAAACTACATTTGCATATACTAGAGCTACATTAAGCATTAAAATAAAAATGGTTTGCAGTCGGTAAAAGTATTTTTAACAAGGAAAAAATTTTAGTTTCAAAATTTCTTGTACATTAAAGTTCAGTGAATTAAAGCTGAGACATCTACATGAAAACTGAATTATGTTTCACATTTTTTTTAGTTAAAATACACTATATTTGTAAAAATATGCACAACAAGACATTGAGACACTCTAAATATTTATTAGATATATTATGATTATGTCAATATAAATTGTGCCTATTTTTTCTCTGGCAATGTAAATGTCTTGTATTCTTTCTCTTCAATAAATAAAAATATCTCTTTTCAAGAAAGTTAAACTGAGCTGTTCTGGTTGTAACTGAGCATTTAAAAGGACATATTTAACAGCTTTCACACACTAAAACCCACAAATTGGATTAAGGACAAAACAGTTCATATAGTGCATTTGGTATATACCTATCTTTTCAGTAATTTCAAAACGAATTTATGATGGGGTTTTATTAAAGGCTTGGTTTTTTGTTTTGTTTTATTTTTACTCTGAAGTAGTTTAAAACATGGTATGTTTGAATGTTAAAATGGTTTCAAGGAAGATTAAGAACGTACAGAAGATGCTTCTTCCTTCAGTTTGCAGGAAAATCTATTCCATAAAAACTGATTGCTTTTCTTTTGGAATGCCCTTGATTTTTTTTTTTTTTTTAATGGCTTCTGATAATAACCTGTAAGACATTGTTAGGAAAAAAAAATGCACCTCATCAGATATTCTGTGCAGAATGCAAAACCCTCCTTCTGATAAATCAGGTCTATTCTCAAAGTGACAATTCTTACTTTGAGTTTCAGGCTGTACTGCAGCTCAATAAATTTGGGGGACTGGAAAAAAAAAAAGGCAGAAAAACACTCTGGAACGCAAACTCTTGGAAAAATAAATAGTTTTATATATTCTTTATATTGCTTAAGGATGAAGAGTTTTTGTTCTAATATTTAGTTTCTTCTACCTCATTTTGTGCCTGTGTTCTTGTGTCTTAAAGTCCCTAGTAGCTGTTTTTGTTCACTATAATGAAATGGATCAGAATGAAATAAAAACCACAGAAATTTCTCCTGCTGAGCTCAGCCCAGCTAGCAAGCAGCCTTGCCTTTGGCAGATGTTTCTGCTTTAAATTTAAGATGGCTAAAAGTTTAGAAACTTGTTTTAACTACCAATCTGGGTGCAAATACCACCACAGAATAGGATAGAAATTTGCTACCTGATGCTCACAAAAAAAAACCTACTAACCTTTATGGCAACGTCACAATAGGAATTTAGGACTGCAAACAACTGAACAGGTTTATAAAGGCACAATGCTACTGCCTGACCGTTGCACAAAGAGGGGTCTCAGTCAGGCCAGCCCTGAGAGCTGCCACATACCTTTGGTCCATGCAGACCACCAAGAGCAAGAGCATTTCCCATGCACTTTGCTTGAGCAACTCAAGTATTTACAGGGACACAGTGCAGCATCATGATCTGGGACAGTCTGTGCTTCTGTCCTTGCCTCTACTGCTGATGGGCTAGGAGATTAGCAGATTTTACTCCACATGTTGAGCGTTGTTAGGTACTTGGAACCAGCAATTATCAAACAGAGCTGGGTGGCTAAATGGCACTGAGGATCTGGGAATTCATCTCCCTTTGTCTCTGTTGTTCCACCTGTAAAATGGGGAAAACACTTTTTGAGGAAAAAGAGTTGCTGTTGACTAAGAAACACAAAATGAGTGAACAACCGTTGCACAATCAAGCTCAAACAGCTGGTTTTTCCCCTCTTGGCAATAACAGAAGCTCTTCCCTCTTCTTTCTCATAAAGTTCACAATGCCAGAAGCCTCCCTTGCTTTATTTAAGATACAGTTCTTTTGGTTTCACCATTAAGATGTGTACATACGTACCCTTTGTCCTGTTTGGTTCAGTGACATGGCAAGACAATCCTTGGCCTTTTTTAGTTAGAAATAAATCATTGATCTATTGTGATCTCTGAAGTCATAGAGGAACTTTTATTTGTTATTTCACATAAGGAGCAGAGATTTGTCTCTAATGATTTCATTGAGAAAAACAGAAGAGGAAAGAAGTAAGGTTTCTCTTTAACAAAGAGCTTACACACTTGCTTAATTTCAGTGGGATTCATTTAAAAATAAAAAATATTCCTGGTGACTTTTCTGGATTGGGTCTGTATTTTGGTTTTCAGGAAGCGAAAGAAAAGAGGATCCCATGGGCAGAGCATCCTGTGTAAAAGATACTGGGTTAAATACCTAGATTATTTTTTGATCAGCTAGTTTTAAAATTATCAGTCTTGAGTTAGCACCAACAGGCATATTATATGAAAGATCCCTGTTGTTTTCCTCTTCTCATTTGATCTATAATAAATATCAAATTCTTCTGGATAGCAGCAAGTTCTTGGACATCATTTAAAACAGTTAAAAACAGGAGTATTCTTCCTATGAGACCTACTAGCACCTGAATGACGTACAAAATACAGAAACTGTGTAGTGAACAAAATTTGTGTATTTCCTTAGCAAAAAGAAAGGACAGCAAAGCTCCCAACACATGGTAAGAGTCTATCATACAATTATCACAACAGGTACGTTTTCACATAGTGAAGCATGCATGATTTGGCTTTAGGTATTGTGCCACGCTTTCATGTCCTCTTTTTAAACAGGTACCTTTAAAAAGGTACCTCTTTCCTCCATTCTTCTCCCACTGCCTTTTAATGCAGTGTAAACTTTTGTTAAATTGTGCTACAAATACAAAAATACCTTTAAAGAGTCTCGAAGGAGTAGTTCTTTTTAACTGCTATACTATTACCTCAACAAATAAAGATGGGTAGATTAGAGAAAGGGGCCGATCTGAAAGTGTGGCCTACAATCTATTTTCATTCTGTATCACAGCATGACTGTACAACAGCAACATAGTCATTTTATCTTTCATAAAAGAGCACCATATGTTAATTCTGGGCTAATTATTTCTCATTAATGCTTTTTTTTTTTAAAAAAAAAAAAAAGTGTTACAGAAAAGGGAAAAGGATTTTCCTGTCACGGGTTTCTCAAAGGATTTTTTAGTAGACAGGACCTGACTGATAAAGGCACCAATTATGTGGTAATACCAGGCACAACCATAATCCAGTTCCTATTGAGCCATGGAACCGGTTTGTGTTTAAATATAATTGAGAATGAATATGACTTTACATGAGTTAAGGGATATGATTATTCATACCCTTAGCATTAGATACATACTCGGTGCTTTCCTGAGTTAAGACATACAAGTCCCAAAAATTTGTAATCGGTACTTTTCAATGTACTAATACTTCTTACTGTTTTATTCTGTTGTTGGAGCTTGCTTGCTATTTCCTTCGCAAAAGTGAATAATCCAGGCAGCAGCAGCAGCAGCACACAAAACAGTATCTTGGTAATACTCTCTGTTCTTAGTTGCTGATGGGGAAATGCAGCAAGTAGCTACAGACTTTTCTATCTAACTCAAACTTTGTTATACTTTAAAAGTTGAAAACAATTACTTTGTATTAAACTTAATTTAAGGCACTGCCGAAGGCCTCATAGTAAGTTCAAACAGTATTGTCAAGCACAGATTTATGGCTTTCCCATGGTTTTCTAATAATTCTAATAGCTTTAACATTAATAGTGAAATTGAAAAGAAGATAAATATTTGTGGAAGAAGCATTCAATGGATGTATATACTCAGGAATGATAGTTTATTGTATTGGAATGATACTATAGTACGGAACAGTACAGGAAGTATGGAACGATAGTTCCTAGTTTTAAAAACCAGAACCAAACAAAACAAAAACCACCTTTGTATTAAAAACAAAACACACCTTTCAAATAAACATTATGTGTCTGTTATAGTTCAGTTTAACTATGTTAGGGTTGGGTTGTTTTTTTTAAAATCCTTTTTTGTACATGTACATTAATTGCAACAGCAGTATCACAGCATTTTGTTTGCTTTCACTAAGAGCACCTCTGCAATCTTCCCATGAACTGGAAGTAAATTTAATTATAGAGTAGCAGGAGCTACGATTACACTTCAAAAGTGTTACTCTGAATGTTGGTAGCCCCACCTTCAAGGCTGGTCTAAATCTTCTTTCCCCAAAATAAGCCAGACATGGTTTATGTCCTCTTTTCATAGAGTTAGACTCTGAGTTATTTGCACTAAAACTAACATTCTTTCCTATCTAATACTTTAAAATCAGCAGGAATAGAAAAAAAAAAACAAACAACAGAATCTAGGGAAAGAAAATGTAACATTTTATTTGTAACTAATGAACAGTAATGACCATTCCCCTTAAAAAATCCTTCCCTCCCTCTGGCTGAAGGTACTTATCTCCACCCTGTCTTGTCCTGTGTTTGAAACTCGACAGTGCCCCTCAGGACCAGCAGCTTTTCTTGTCTGAAATCTTAAAAGGGCTTGTTTTTTCTTAGCAGTTGGTATTGAATTTTCTCTCCTTTTTCTCTTGGTAGTTGCTTCACTACTGCAGCCTATACAACTATGTAGACAGAATCTGACGTGGAGAATCTGGGTGGAGAAGAGCCTAAAATTAAGCAAGAATTATGTTTATCCCTGCTTCTAAATTCACACAATTTTTTCTTTTATTTTCTTTTTATCCTGTTAGGCAGCCGCTTCCTAACTTAAATAACTGCAGCCTTTGGCTATGTGTCTTGCTTTGATGCCATGGTGTGTTTATACATCTAACTCCTTGAAGAAAGCCCCCGAATGGGTATCACAATAAATTTTTTACTCCCTACCAATAATATAGACATGAAGACAGGGGTTGAAAGGCTGTAGTAGACATCTTAGATCTGCCAAAAAGTAAATACTGCAGGTACTGCAAAATAGGTCCTTTGATCAAAAGGGGAAATTTCAGTTCAAAGAATAAGGGCTTCATATCTAGTTTAAGTGTGTGTGAACAGCTAGCTGGCACTGTTAGTTAGAATCAATGGATCTCCTTTTCTTTTTTTTTTTTTTCCTGTAAAGTACAACCAGTTTTCTTTGATGGCTCCACCTTCCAGATGAGGAAAAAGAAGCTTTTTTTTCCTAAAACTTTTTAAAAAAAAAAAAAAACAAGTAACAGACTTCCACTCTCTTCTCTGTTTTTATTGCCCAGAAAAGCACCTGGACTATTCTGCATATAGTTATCTGTATAACCAGATTTATTCTAAACACAGCCTGAGCTACCCCTTAGACCTAACATGAGAAATGTTTCTAGAACATTAAATCTACTTCTTTGACACTTTGTCATAGCAGGACTCTAAATCAGGCTGTGTTTGTTCTGGTTTGTTGTTTTTTTTTTTATTTCTAAGGACAAAGGAGAAATTTATCTAGTCACATTCCAACAGGTTAGTAATGCCAGTGTATTTATTTTATTTTATTTTATTCTTATGTTACATATGTAACTTGTTTAAACTGCTGTTCTGTGCTCGTAGTGTTTATAATCACGTGAGAGAGTGCTCGGTTTGTAAGGTCAGATTTGTATGTGATAAAGAACACCAATCAGAGGGATGAAAGCAAAAAGAAGTTACACTAACCTATTACTTCTGAAACATTCTATTGTATCATAAATAAAAATAGTAAAAATCTCCTCCAAGTGCAGGAGATTCCTACAGGGGATAGGAATAGCTTTTTTACCCTACTGTTTAGCCCTTATATTCTCTTTATATAATGCACAGAGACTTGTTTTTGTTAGATTTCTTTATCTAAGTGCATTTGTGAAAGAAGACATACTGGGTCCTCAATCTTGTTCTGTAATTTGAGCTTGTACATTTTTATAATCATCTTCGTATTGTAATGCAAAAGTTAAACCCCTAGTTATACTCAGCTATAAATGTAAATATCTTTCTGCTCTCTGAAACTTGAATGCCCTCTGTAGGTCACAAGGCTTGGGTTTGGAGTTTAAAGCAAGTGGTGACTGAAAGCTCCATACAAAATTTCTGGAGAGCTCAGGAAGGTGGGACTCTTGGAAATTTGAGTACCTTTCCAAAGGCTTGCCGCATAAGAGCCTAGTAAAATGCAGAATTTTTATCTGCTTTCCAGAATCCTTCTGGAGAATCTCAGTAAGATGCTAGAAACTAAATGAAGACTGTAAAATAGTTGGCAATCACTGATGACATAATCTGTTGCCCTCTGTGAGTTAGTTTTTCCCCTTAGACTTAATATCTGAATCTGTTTGTTTAATAGCCTAATACATTCTTTTCGAAATTTTCTTCCTAAAGCACGTACATGCTGATGTAGGCTCACCTATTTGCAGAAATGTCTAAAGAGGCAAAACCTTTTCACTGTTCTCAATCATCAATTCTAGCCTGTCTTCAAAAGCTAATCTTTCCCCTCCTTTTATCAGATTACTTTCTTCTTTTTCTCATTTTCCAAATCCCAGAGAAGTTTTCCTTCAGAGGTACTTCCATCTGAAATTCATTTCTTTAACTGTCAATCTCATCAGCTGTCATTTGTTATCTCAGTCCAAAGTACATCTCTCCTATACTCCTGCAGCCTAGTATTTCTGTCATTTAGTTACTGGTTTTGATCTCACATTTAGCATTTACTAGCATTATCGTTCTACTGTTTGAGTTGTGCCATTGATTTAGTTCTGCAGAAAAAATGTATCGTATGTACAGTGGAAAAATATATGCTTTTTAAAGACTGGAATCATGAATGAAACTCTTTCCGAACTCCAGGAAGTTTATTTTGCAATATATTAATTTGCATAATGTAAGGTGTTAGAATGCTTTCTTGAAATACTGAAATTGAATTGTTTTATCTCCCGGTTTTGATGTAGCTCTCTTATACATGAAGATTTACTATGTCTGTAACGCAGAGACAGTAATTACAAATACATAAAATCACTAAATGGGGATTAGAGAAATGGACTGAGGTAGCACAGAAGTACTCTGCACTGCCCGTGGTGCTTCTGCTCAGTGGGAGACAGATCATTAGCTGGTGTAAATCAGCATAGCTCCAGAAGCCACTGGAGCTGCACCAATTTATGCAAGCTGAAGTTGCAGCCCTGGAGAACCACAGGCTAGTAAAGACAGAAATAATGGGAAGCAAAATTAGCATCTTAAAAAAAAAAACCAAGAAATATTGCCTTTTGCTATTTATTATTCTTGCTGCACTGAAGTGAAACAGTAATAAAATACTGTCTGAAAAGACAAAAGGCAATTCTGATCATCAGGAAAAAGGGTCCTGGATCATAGACCGAAAGTCAAAACACAGCCTAACTGTGCTGCAGGAAGAGGAATTTTTTCCCATTCATGAGAATATACACAGTGAATAGTTGTAATAACCAGGATACATCAAAGTTAATCCATCTTCTATAACAGAAACAGGTATACTGGATCAAGCTACAACTGTAGTAGCTGTAATTCAATGTATCTTTGAATCTCTCTGGTACTGTATACTGTGAAATAGAATATGAGAAGGTCAGGTAAGGCTTTTTCTAATTTTGGGGACTTCTTAGGACAAAAATTGTGTTTACATCTGCAAAAGCGCTGCTAGACATTTCTTCTGTTAAGTCTTCTGATTTATTATTGGCATCGTACAAGACATAATAGCTATAACTTCTACGACTCTGCTGGTTATTAAGTTTTAAATCTAATTCTTTAGAAAATTCAACAAAGCTAAACCCTGTATCTTATAATATAATTTGATAATTTTGACTGAATTCTACATTATAAAAAATGTTTAAATAATATGTATGATCGGTATTTTAAAGAAAATAACCATCATCTCTCAGATAAGGAAGTTTGTCCAATCTCCATCTGCTTCAGGGTGAGAAATCAGTCTTGGGAAATTAGCACCATTGAGGAATAGGTACCTTGACATGTACCTGTTTATAAATTGTAGTTTCTATGCTGTGACTCTTTGTCCACTTCTGTACATTTATGGAGGTGTAGTAACCCAAATTCACCAGTAACAGACTTTGCCAAGAACAAATGCTGTTATTGCAGCTCTGTGCAAACATCTTATCTTTGCTACTAATTCCTTTCTCACCAATAAATAAATAAATAAACAAATAAAAATGTCCAAGGCAAAACATGGCCTCAGATGTTAAAGTCAGATTTTTGTCACAAATTCTGCAAGTTGCCAGAAAATGCAAGAGACTGAGATAATCTCCTAAACCAGTCAGTTAACAACAGTTACTGCTGCTGTTAACAATAGTCTTCTAGCTTTCCACTTCTTTTTCTTCCTAATTCTAACCACAATAGTTATCCTCCACATTGCACAGATCTTTGTGAAAAATTCTAGCTCAATACTGTCATAGCAACTGGAAACTGGTATTTTCTGCATCTCAAGGTCATCTTCATATTATTTAAAACAATACACTGCATTGCATTGTCAGTGTCTTTCCTTATTAATTCCATACATTTTCATAGTATTTTATAGTGAATATATCGGTTAATAGTATTCTGGATAGATCTGAGTTATACAGAGCCTTATGTTTTCAGCACTGTTTCTAAGGAAAGTGCACTCAGATGTCCCCAGTTGTAGCATCAGTATTACTGGTTCCACACTCAAAAGTCACTTTCACAGAAAGTTAAATCTACCTAGAAGAAAAACTCAAGTTACTTAAAACATATGCGAAAGTAATTTCTCACTTTACTTACAACAAACAGGCGATTCTATGGGTGGTACTGGGCAAAAATGCTTATGAGGATCATACAAGCTAGAAGATATAATTTATTTCAGTTCACCAAATTCAGCTGCTAGTGATATGCAACATTCATTTCTGTAAATTTGTCTGTCATGACTTTGTGAATCAGAATTATTCAAATATAGACTGAGAGGTATATATAATGCATGAATACGGCTTCCCATCCCTCCTAAAATCTACTCTGTGCGGCAAATTTGCATCTGGCATTCTGTCTTCATCCTTTGTCCATATTGAGCTTGTTCTCAAGCAGTGATGTCCTTAATGAAAAGCAGTGTTTAAATCTCGGCTTTAAATTGAGGATACTCTTTGTTTTGTGAAACTATTGTGAATGCTGTTATTCGTAAGACATAATTGAGCTTGTTCTCAAGCAGTGATGTCCTTAATGAAAAGCAGTGTTCAAATCTCGGCTTTAAATTGAGGATACTCTTTGTTTTGTGAAACTATTGTGAATGCTGTTATTCGTAAGACCTGTATTCTATGTCAAATCTGAAATACACCAGATTACTGTTCTTTGTTTTTTCTTAGAAGGATTTTCGTGATGGTAGTTTTAGCTCTTACATCCCATGCTTTAAACTGCGGTTTACGAATAAAAGTAAAACTAATTACTGTCACGCCCTCTTTTAGCCAAATACAAAATAAAACTGAAGTTAGAATCAGGGTTATTCACCTATTTTGATTATAAAACTTCTCTTAGGGGTACCGAAAGATTTTGTAATCCTGTTCCTGGCTCCATTCTGAAGACCCTCTCTCAAATCCTGGCTGTCAGCACTGGAAATTGAGAAAAACTTGGTGCTCTGTATTGGTAGTATGTAAAAATATAAATATAGATATATGAACAAATAAATATTAAAAGCATATTATAAATATGAAGTATCATATATAGAAAATATCGTATCATATATATTATAGACAATATATACCCCTTCCCGCACCTTTCCCTTTCCCTTTCCCTTTCCCTTTCCCTTTCCCTTTCCCTTTCCCTTTCCCTTTCCCTTTCCCTTTCCCTTTCCCTTTCCCTTTCCCTTTCCCTTTCCCTTTCCCTCTCCCTCTCCCTTTCCCTTTCCCTTTCCCTTTCCCTTTCCCTTTCCCTTTCCCTTTCCCTTTCCCTTTCCCTTTCCCTTTCCCTTTCCCTCTCCCTTTCCCTTTCCCTTTCCCTTTCCCTTTCCCTTTCCCTTTCCCTTTCCCTTTCCCTCTCCCTCTCCCTTTTCCTTCTCCTTCTCCCTCTCCCTCTCCCTCTCCCTCTCCCTTTTCCTTTTCCCTTTTCCTTTTCTCTCTTTTTTTTAAAGCCATAAAATTACACCAAACTGAGTTCACATTTTATTAAGACTAGCACATCAAATTTATTTTTTCAGACAAGAAAGAACATAGACAACCTTGCATTTACATATACACAGACTGTGCCATGACACTGATTCAACACAATAACTTTAAGTGCACAAGGTAAAAGAGATGGGAAATAGTTCTGCTATCACAAAAGCCTACATCTTTGTAAGCAGATATTTACTGATTTTCACTGAGCTATATCCCCGAGCTTTAATGGAAAATGCGACTAACTTTTCTGACATGATATTCTGTATTTACCTTTGTGAATACACATCCTGAATTAGAATCTGCATGGCAAAAGATTTTCATAGGAGTATAAGCTGACTGAAATTACAGTTTCTCCAACTCGGTTAGCTTCGCAACTGGGTTCTTACCTTACAAGCTTTTACTTTATAAGTCTGTAATTATTTTCAGTAGCAAATATGCCTTTTAAAATAACTGGAGACAGTCTGTTGCCAAAGGTTGACTCCTAAACTGCAACTTAGCGTGCCTGAGCAAAGGATGCAATATTTGTCTTCTTAGCAATGCACCAGTGTTTTATAGGGAAATTAGGGTGCCTGTTTTTATTTGCCAACCATTGAAATTATAGAACACAGCAGAAGAGCTTGGCACAGCTCCAAATACGATCACATGGCATTATTTCTTTCAATATGTACTTTCAACTAACTTTCTGTGTCTGATGACAGGTTCATTCACTTTTATATACATCCTTCTTCTCTCTTTTTCTTGAAAGGTGAAATGCCCTTTTGAAACTCAGTCTTCTATAGTTACTGTGAAGTAATTGGTTTCTTTTATGTCAACCTTTTAACAAAAAAAAAAAGGTATAGGGCATTGTGAAATTATCAAGGCAATTGAACCTGCCTGTTTCACACAGAGAATTAACATTGTTCGGTGAAGTTGTGAAGATAAAATCTCTAGCCCTGAAAATTTTTTGTTGTGAAATGGTTTTCTTATCAGTGAGGTTAATGAAGATGTCAGCAAATGGGATGAGGTTTTGCCAAATGGAATTGCTTTCACCTCCAATCCAACTTGGAAAAGGTGTTAATCAGTATATTAATCTTATCACCAGCTGAGAAGACTGCTTTGAAACTGGTCATTTTGTTTTTCATTAGGAAAAACTGAAAATATAATTATTCTCAAAATCCATATTACCAATATGATTCTTCCTTCTCACTCTACTTCAAGTGCCTACTTTTGCAAAGATACGACAAGGATGGATGTGTGGACAGTGGAAGGGTAGGTAAAAAGATTACTTGCAAATGGAGCTGAACTTTCCCTGGACTTTTCAAGATATGTTGAACAGCCTTTTTCATGAACAGTTATGAAAATACTTGTGAAATTCTGTGGACCAATATGCTTTTTAGATGATGCATATTTGTCTTACACTATTCCTATTATGCTTAGGAGCTCTATGCTCACTGTGAATGATACTCAGAAGTTTGAATCTCTTTCAAGAAAATTTTTAGACACAAAGAAGTGCCTATAAAATATTTACAACAAAATTACCAAATTATAAATTCTCTCTGTAACATTTCTTTCTCACTTACCTAACTGATAGGAACTCATTAAAAATACAGTGTCTATTTTTTCACTGTCTCCAAAGTAAAAGGCAATTAGTGGCTTCTTTGATTGGTGAAAAGCAGCAAACCTGGTCATCTTCTGATGTAGATGTTTTAGCGCCTAGAATTATGTGAGATGTCTTTTGATAAAACTGCAGGACAGAATAAGTTCTATCACTAGTCATGGGTAAACAATGCAAGTTTTTGCATGATAAGGGCCTTAGTGCAGTAGGACATGGTAGGAGAAAAGCAATCCAGATAGAATTTAGGCAGAGTAGAGAAAGAATAAGATTAGCAGCAATATCATGAGACTAAATATTGATACTCTTGTCCTGTTGTTGACTTAGGTATGCAGTCTCTTGTGTGTACATTAAACAATGTGCTTCAGACTCATTTGCAGGACCAAGAAGTGGTGGGTTTTGTCTTTTAAATCTTACATTGGTTTCAGTTTTTGTCCTTGCCTCTCTTGTCTCGAGAGTATTGCAGGATATGTGAGACTGCGGAGGTGGTGGAACGGAGGAAGTGTGTAGGTACAAAAGTTTACCAAATCCTTTCTGAAATCTTTCAGTGACTATCATAGCTTAGTTACAGCTGGAAATGGTGAACACATGCTCTCCAAGATTTTTCAAGTCAAACTGACAGGCCAGCAGGCAGTTCTTCATGACATCTACTGTGAAAAGTCTGCTTTATGTACTACAGCTTCTATTTCCTTATGTTGTGCAGTTCAGTTATTATTTCAGTGTTAGCTCATTATATTTCTCATGAAAACTGTGAAATAGCACCCTCATAAGAAGCAGCAGTTTAACATAATGCTGTCACTTTGGTCTTGTTCAATCTTGTGTCATCTACTAATTCATGCTGAAAATTGTGTGTTCCTAAGGTTATCCCTTAACTCTAAGGTTCCTATGGTTGCATAACACTCTAAATGTACATTCCTTTTTCTATATTTTGAGCTTTGCAAAATAAAGTAAGGTCATTCCTCATTCTCTGTGTGTCTTTTTCTGACCTTCTTCAACTTCTATCACTCTCACTTCTTTTTGGAAACTAAGGTGAACTGAAAATTTAGTTAGTGCTTAGTGTCCTTTATGGCCTTTGAATCAAATCTGTGTTCTCACTTCCGAATAAATGAAAGGATCTAGAGACAAAAGAAGAGAAAATATGTCTAAAATGAAACAAATATTATTCTCCTACCTGAAAATATAAATGCCAATACTGAGTTACCCTAAGTCCAGTATTCTGTCTTTGATGAGAGCCATATACTTGGTACTTACATATAAGCATAGGAGGGAAAAAACCCTAATATTTTATATGTTTAGCCTCTGTGATAAGGATCCTGAGTCAGAGGTGTGTCTGTGTATTTAATAGCTACTGATGTATTTTTCTTCCTTGAGTTTGTTCAACAGCTTTTGGAACAGCTATAAACTTTTAGCAACCATCAAATCTCTTAGCAGAGCATTTTGCAGCTTATTGACTCAGAATGTGAAGAAATACCGTCTTTTGTGGATTAAACCTTTCTGATGGTTACATTTTATATCCAATATTTCTTGTGTTAGAGGAAGAGGTAAATATATTTCTCTATTTATTCTTCATGGTATTCATAATTCCAAAGACCTCTGCACTATCCTTCTTCCTGCACACACAAGCACAACTAGAATCACAAGTTTCATCATTCCACTTCCTGAATCTGTTCCAGACAATTAACCATCTTTGGCTTTTCACTTTTTCTGTATGCTTTTGAAATAGATACCAGAACTGACCTGATCTTAGGGGTGCAGGTACTATATATGGTCATACAGTTGGACTCTTTTGCTAAAAATACTTAGTATTCCATTTTCTTTAGCTGCTACTTAATATTTTCATTAAAACATATGTCATCACTCAAAGATTTCAAGCCTACGTAGAATAGTCAGCTTTGAACACATCACCATCCAAGAAAGGAAAGTTTGTGTTTTGTTTGAATGTGAGTGACATCACTCTTCTCTAAGTTGAATGTCATCACCTATTTTTTCTACCTATTCATTTTGTAACAAGCTGCTTCTGCAGCTCTTTATACTTAGGCCGTATGCTTACCTTCCAAAATAACTCAGCAAACTTCGTCTGCTTATTGTTTATTCTTCTTTCGTTCTTTATCTGAAGATCTTAAACATTTTTTAATTCTGCAAAATATCTCTTTAATTAATTCCTTTCAGTTTCCAGCATCCACTTCTTGCTACCACTTTTAAATTAGAACAGCTCAACAGAAGCAAACTGCCTAGGAGCCTCGGCAATACTCTGTCTTTGCCAATGTTTTGTTTTGCCAGCTGAGTCAATTCACCTTAGTCTTGGAAGTGATAGACTCTTGATTTCTTTGAAAATCAGACCCTAACTAATTTCAATTTCAACACTTAAAATCAAAAATTAAAGCATTAAATTAATTTTGAAAAGTTTGCATAATTATGTGCCTGAGATATCAAAGGAAATCACTAACAAGGTCAAGAACAAAGCGTGGGCCTCCTAAAGTCAGAAGCATTGGCACCACATGGTAGTTGCCAACAATGCTGACTAGAGCTTCCCCTCAGTAGGGCAAAACTTAGCCAATAAAGCAAGTCCTTCCACTAGGCAGTGAAATTCCTCTTACTTCAAAGCATGTACTCATGACAACCTCATCTCACACAAACTTCATGGTTATCATCCACATATGCAAGTCTGTAGCACGGAAAGGAACATAAAGGCAGCATTGAGCTGCCTGCCTGACACAGGACTGGTAGAGGACATGTGATCTTTGGCCAAGACTCTATTCCAGGACTGAGGAACAGAAAAAATGGCACTATGGAACCCATGGGCTGTGAGTGCTGTAGGTCCTGCTTGCAATCTTATTGACATTCAGAGAAAAGTGAACCTTTGCTATCTTCACTGAACCATGAGGTAGCTTGCAAGACTATAGAGAGATACCAGAAAAATTCTGGTGCTGTAAATGTATTATAAAAAAAATACTGAAAATTAGAATTAAGTTTATTGAAAAAAATAATACAACTAAAAAGTTTTTACAGATATTAGGAGAGTTTTTCTTTCATTTGTATTTTAAATTGAGCAGAGTGGAACAATGAAAATTGAATGCTTTAAGAGCCATCAGTTACATAATGATATAATGGGCTCTTTGAAGAAAAATTAGAGAGTTGAGACTGTTCTAGCAATGCAATGATTTGATTCCTTAACATCATTAGAGTACTCTAAAATCAGATTTTGGATCCTCTTGCCTAAATTCTACTCTAATTTTTTGTACCGCTTGTGTCAAACAAGTCATCCTGGTGTAATGTGGAGCAGAATTAGACCCTGTGCCTTACTATTGCATTTTCATTAGAGCAATGCTTTGACTTTCCATATTATCCTGTCTTCATTGAGCAATAATGGCTATTTGTGGAACAGTATTTTTCTTAAATGAAAGCCTCCTTTATGATATGCAGAAATCAGGTAGATACGTCCTTCTGGATATATTTTTTTCTCAGTATCAACAGGATCTGCAAAATTTGTGAACAGAAGACACTTAAGATATTCACAGAAATGTAGAGTTTTTCAGTAATGTCCCATAAATACAATTAGCATAAGGTAGTGAAACTGTAACTTTTTTTTTTCTTTGTGTGTTTTGGTGGACTATTCAAAATAATGACATGAAGGGAAAGGAGGGCTTTCATAATGTCTGATTCCTATGATCACCTTAGGAACTATGTTGTTCAATTCCAAAGGAGATCTGTCAAGTTTCCCACACCAAGATAAATAGCTGGGAGAGATCTCCTAGGAGATATCTCTGCAGTGTGGTAAATGGAAGCTTTCTGAAGGCTTTGATAGTAGACTAGAACAGGCCATAAAAAATATACTTGAAGAAGGAATTAGATGTTCATTTTCTGAAGTATTATGAGGAGAAATTTTAATCCAAGTATTCAGTGATAAAACCAATAATTGTTTCTAATGAAAGTGTCAGGCACTTAAGACTTTATTTCAATATCATCCTAAAAAAAACAATTTAGTGAAAGATAATATGTAATGTTCACATTATAAGCTAATTGCTTCGGTCATTATGTTGTTTTCTGAACAATTGAGTTATTTAATTTAATAATAATCTTTCAAACATGTTCAATGCTTTTTATTTTGTTGCATTGGAGAAGCTGTGATCTATTGAGGCAATGATCTGCCAACTGGAAAACTCAATAGCTCAGCCTTGATATGATAGGCCATAATACGCATTAGAAGGGCCATTATAGTTAACCATGTCAATAGCACTGACATTAATCTGGCAGTTTATGATACTTCAGAATAAGCTGGCAAAGTTAAGTAATATTATATGTATTTTTTTTTAATGAAAGAAAAGGTAGCATACTAAATATGATTGTCAAAAAAAGCTGTTTCATCACCAATATATCTCAGAAATCTCCAGTTCTACACATAGGGAAAAGAAAAAAAAAAAAGAAGAAGAAGAAGCTTAAGGAATTATTTAAGATAGTTGCCCTACTTATATAACAGATTTTATATTTTGATAAAGAAAATTTCTTCTACTTTCAATGAAGGAAATGTTCACTAAAGTCTGGCATTCATTCACAGGAAGTCATCACCATTAATGCTTTCCAGGGAAAGCATAACTACAAATCATAGTACCAGAGTCAAAACATCCATCCAAGCAGAAAGGGACGTCTGCAGAGCTCCTGTGCGGCCGCTTGCTCAATGAAGGGTGAACACTGCATTCAGATTAGGGTGCTCAGGATGTCTGCGAGCCAAGTCTTGAAGACATCCAAAGATGGAGACTCCACAAGCTCTCTAGGCAACCTGCTCCATTGCTTAATTATCCTTGATTTTCCCATGCCCCATCTTCTCTCTGGTAGGAACCTCTCTTACTTCAGACTGACCGATTGTGGTCCCACAGTACATCTCAATAAAGAGCCTGCCTTTGTCCTCTGGACAACATCCTTGCAGATATGGGTAGGCTGCTAATAAGTTGTTCCCTCCATATCCCCACAGATCAGTGTCCTCTCTACTACAAGCTGACTCAACCCCAGCCCCTCACTTTTTCCTCACAAGGCCTGTGCTCCAGCCCGCAACAATCTCGGCGACTGCCCCTGGATTTGATCTGTTTTTTCAGCACTTAGTGTGCAACATTCTAGATAACAGTTGCTTGAGTAATAGAGAATAATCCTCTTCAATGGCTTCTAGGCTATGCCTTATTCACTCCACCTGGGGTGTTGCTGGCCTTTACCACTGCCTGAGTGTAAACCTGGCCCCTGCTTAGCTCACTGCCTGCCTGAGACCAAGATTCCCCCGAGAACTGCTTCTAGTTCCACCAGCATTTCTGCTGGGGTCTGCCTGCCATAGGCAGGGCTGCCCTTTGCTCCTGCACCAATTCCATGGGGCTCCTGTCAGTCCCTTCCTTTCAACAGACCCAGTTCCCCTAGTTGAAGACCTTGTCTTGCATGCATCAACTGGTTCACCCACACCTGCCATCATCTGCTAACTTGGTGAATGTATACTCCACCTCTTCCTCCAGATCACTGATAAAGATATTAAACATGAAAAGTCCCACAACAGATGCTGAGAACCTCTACTTGTAACTAGCCTTCAAGCAGAATATGAATGGTTCATCACTATCCTTGAGCCTGTTATCCAGAGAGTTTTTTTCAGCCATCCAGTAATGACTATAAGGATGCTGTGGGAGATCATGTTCAAAGTCTTGCCAAAGTCAAGGTAGGTGACATCCACATTCATGGATCTAGTCATTTCATCGTTGAAATAAGTCAGGTTGGTGAGATCATTATTTACAAACATGTTATTCTTCATGTGCCTAGAAACTACTTCAAAGAGGGCTTGCATCATTATTTTCGAGGAACTGAAGTAATGGCAACTGCTGTAGAGTTCCTTAATTGTTCATCTTGACATTCTTGAACATTATGCAGTACTTGTATTTCTCTTATGACTGGAGACCTCCTCCAACCTTTACAACCTCTCAAAGAGATTTCTCACAAGCTCTTTCAGCGCTCTGGATGCATCTTGTCTGGTCTCATTGACCTGTAAGTGTTGAGATTTCTCAAGACATCCATGATTCAAACCTTCCCACTCTCAGTAATTTCTTTCCTCCTTAAAATTCCTCTAGGCACAAAGTTCAATGAGACTCTCATAAAGACCCAAAGAGGCAAAATATTGGTTAGCTCATCCTTATCTGCATTCACTGTCACTGCATCAACTACCTATTTAGCAATGTACACATACTCTCTTGTTTATTCTTTTACTGTTAAGTTACTGGAAGAAGCCCTTCTTGTTGCTCTTGATTTCTGTTGTCATTTCTATATGTAGTTGAGCTTTAGCTCCCTTAACATGACCCTTGCATGCCCAGACAATGTTTCTAAATTCCTTCTTTGTAGCCTACTTCAGCCTTCTGCTTACTCTTTTTCACACTGCAGCTCTGTTAGAAGTTCTGTGCTTTGCCAGGATAGTCTCCTGATATGTCACTCATTTTCAGGAGGATCAAGATGGACTGTTCTTGCACTTGCAAGAGGTTGTCCTTCAAGATCTGACAGCTCCCATGAGCAATTTTGCACCAAAGAAGGGTTGCTCTTATCAAGTACAGTGTCTGTACTCTGCTACTCACTTTCTTCACTCCCTCAGCATTTTAAACTCCTCTGTTTCATGGCCACTGTATCCCAGGGTGCCACTGGTTAGTCCATCCTTAACCAGATTTTTTTTTCATTTCTGAGCTGCAGATCCAAGATCACATCAGCCCAGTTGGCCTGTCTTATATAATTAAGAAGCTGTCCCCTGACGCTCTTCTCAAACTCCTGGGCTGCTTGTGACCCACTCTTCCAGGAGATGTCAGGAACATTAAATTTTCCCATGAGAACCAGTCCTCATCAAATAGCATAAGGGGGTCTAGTCCACTTGGTCACTGTTATCGCTGTCACCTTTACCAGCCTCTCATCCTGACTCATCCAGGCAGTTGCCCCCTCACTGGCAGGGCTCCACACATCTGAGCTGGTCCTCCACATTAAAGACAGACTCCTTCTTCCCTCTCCTTCTAAGAGGGTCTATATTTCTCCATCACAAGACAGTAGCCTCACAAACAGTCCCACCACATCTCAGTTACTCCAGCAGTGCTACAGCTCTGCACCTACACAAAGACTTCTGTCTACCACTGCCTGTCACCTGGATTGCACACACTTGAGTATGGACATTGGAGTGGGCTCTCTTTTGACCTGTTTTATGTCTCCTGAGAGCTCTCTCTCTTCCATCACCTTGCTTATGTACTTAACACTCTGACCTCCATTTCTTCACCATCCCTTTGTTTAAAGCCCACTTCACCAAGCTGGCAAAGTTACTGGGAAAGATAAAAAATCAAAAAATAAAATCCCACAATACTTTTATGGATGTGCACTGCTATATATTGCTCAAAAAAAAATTCCTTCTTATTTCTATTCACTGTAGGATATAAAGTCACACTTGGAAAGAAAGTGATCTAATAGGTTTTGTGGTACTTTTCTGACAAGGGTCAGATGCATGTCTTTTTTCTTCATAAACGTCAGTGATATAAAAAGAAGAAGATGGAAGAAAATCTGTAATGTATTTTGGAAGACCTCTAGCTGAACACATAAACATAAGTGGCAGTGGCATAGATTGCATGTTTTGGTGTGCAACTTGTAACACACTATGCCCACACCAAATGTTTGGAAAGTATTGTACAATGTTTACATGTAGAAGGTAGTATTATCAAAATTTAATCAAACCTAAATTATACATCTCTTAATTTTTTTTCAGTAATTAATGCATTAAGTGTACAAGTAAGGTATAATACATGACACGTTATAGAAAGGTAAGCAGCCTTGTTTAAAGACATTAATTAACAGGAACCTTGTCATTACTATGAAGTCAAATTAATTCAGAACTGGATACTTGAGAGAATTTAAAAAACTACAGCAAAGAAGTTGATAGTACATGCATGTGCTTTGGGCTGCACAGAACAGCAGTGATAGCAAACTCCAGTAGAGACTGCAATAGTTAGTGCACAGGTTTACTATGATTACAGAAAACAAATATGGACAAACTCATCAAGAGGAACTTGTACTGTAGGTATCCTAGCAAGCAATGTTTTAATGTTACTTAATCCTAATCTCTAAATAGTTAAATTCAATCTGGAGTAATCTAGGGTTCAGAGGAGAACAGGTCATCTCCTAAAACATAGGCTAAAAGTACATTTGCAAACTGGGCAGTAGTCTCAGACTGATTCCTTCAAGATAGATGTAGCTTATTGATTAGAGTAAGTGCAGTTAATTCCAGTTTGGAGAAGAAAATAGAAAGAAGGAGAAACATGAGAAGGAATTTATCAACTTGAATAATCTTTCTTTTGTCAGATAACGCTGTAACATTGGACTAGATGATCTTATAGGTCCCATCCAACCATGTGATTCTATGATTCTGTGATTCTATGATTCTAACATCCTGAAAGCTGCACGGACAGCCGCTTATTCCTCTTGTTGCTGCACACGCAGTGAAGTGTGAGAGGCAAATGCAGAGCAGTCCTCTACCACTCCCAGATGCAAATTTTCAAAGCGAGTTAGTTAAGTGCTTACATGGGTCACTGATGATAATTCAGATATCCAGGCTACTTTTCTGCTTTGCCGCTGTGCTTGTCTTCTCCAGTAATATGAGTTTCACAGTTTTTCAGCCTCTCTCTTCAGTGATATTAAGCATATTGTTCTGTATAAAACTGGATGTTCCTCTGTAGAGGATCTGGAGTTTTCTTTAATTCCACGATAAAACAGAAAACTATACAGCTTGGCTATATTATGCAATTGTCATAAGGTGGTATAAAAACTTTTCCCATATGCTAATTTCCATTTTGTCTTTCTTTGAATGTATCCTCCAATTCTATTTCTGTATAACTTCTGTGTAACTACATAGCAGTATTGATGCAGAGATTCTGCATAAGTTTAAATTTCCACATTTTGTAGAGTTTTATTGTAAAAATCATTAAGTTCAAGACTAATTTTTCTTCAGAGCTTAGACTAGCAAGTGGAGTTCATCTGTCAAGGGAACATAAGTAAGTGTACAGTGATACCCTTGTTGATACATTCATGAATCAATTGAGGTGTATACTTACCACAAATATATGAAATGGTCAACAGTATATGTTTGAATAGCAGCCCAACTCCTATCATAGAGAGATATGACAGCACCATAAATACAGCTACAGAATACAGCATGACAAAGTGTCATAAATATATCAAGTAGTAATACTGATTGCAAAACAGTGTCCATGTGTTTTCAGGGATCCTTTTGCTACACTGAATACTGGGCAGAACAGTCGCACTGTGTCATTAATTTCCAAGTTGTTTTTCAGGATGGTTCATAATGTGCTATACTGTACTTATTGCAAAAATTGCCTCTTTTCCATACTCCTGCTTTCTTTATATCGGTAGTATGAACTCCTGTATTGTTCTAAGGAAATGCCTTGGTGTATTACTTCTCAAAAGATGCTTCTACTGAGATCTTAACACAATGAACTCCTATTCTATGTTTTCCAGAATAGACAGAGTAATTTTTACCTTGCTATGTCAAGCGAGAAATTTTCAGAATAATTCAAGAGTAATACACTGTTGGAATGACACCATTGTGTACAGCTGCCACCCATCATCTGAAATGATTGTGAAAAGCCATTAGAGAACCAGGCAACTGAACTAATCACAATATCTAACATATTTCATCATAAATGTCTATGCAGAGGTGTGTGTTTGTTTTCAAAGAAAAGGCTATATGAGCCCCCTTGGGATTTCAGTGATTCAGGAAGAACAAATATGCATTGCTAATGTTTGAGAACATGACTATTTACCTGTGCAGGAGAAATGCTAGTATGAAAAGCTGCTAGATATTTTTGTTAATGGCTAAGGTCTGTGTCATGCATGTCATTAGTTACCTGAAAAATAAGCTGTTATGGGACTTTATATAAACTCACCTTATAAATTGGATGTAAATATCCTGAGCATCAGAATACCAGCAAGGGAAATGGGGCAGCACTGAAATTGTCTTGTCATTTTTCACCTTGTCCAGGAAGTAGTTTGACATTTAAACAAATAATTTCAGATAGATAAAGGCAAGCTGAAATTGTATTTAATCCTTTTTTTTTCCTATTCATCTCTGTGTTCATGTTCTTAATTGTTCTTTACTTTTAGATGTGCTTTAAGAGTAATTATCATTATTAACAATATTAACTAAAGATCAGTAAAAGTTCCTATTTCAAGCTTCTCAAACTACTTTATTTCCAGTAATTGGCTTCAGACTATCATAAGAATGGTTAGTAGTATTACATTCCTACAAATCCAGAGGAGGGCCACCAAGATGATCAGAGGGCTGGAGCACCTCTCTTATGAGGACAGGCTGAGAGAGTTGGGGCTGCTCAGCCTGGGGAAGAGAAGGCTCCGGAGAGACCTTATAGCAGCCTTCCAGTACCTAAAGGGGGCTTATAGGAAAGATGGGGAAAAACTCTTCGGCAGTGCCTGTTGCTGTAGGACAAGGGGTAACAGTTTTAAACTAGAAGGAAGGAGACTCAGACTAGACATAAGAGAGATTTTTTTTTACACTGAGTGTGGTGGACCACTGGCACAGGTTTCCCAGAGAGGAGGTAGATGCCCCATCCCTGGAAACATTGAAGGCCAGGTTGGACGGGGTTCTGAGCAACCTGATCTAGTTGAAGCTGTCCCTGCTCCTTACTGGGGAGTTGGACTAGATGGCCTTTAAAGGTCCCTTCCAACCCAAACTATTCTGTGATTCTAAATTGCCTCTTGAACATTCTCCTTGCTGAGTTAGAGACTGAGAACAGTATTGTAGTTCAGCTGTAATTTTCCATGTAAAGTTCCAGTTCATTTCAATAGGGAAGTGAGGTCTAGACAGATACGACTGGTTGGCAGCAGTGCCTCTGGAGTATCAGACAAAATTAGATAAAAGTTTGGCCAATGGCCTGCCAATAAAGGACCAGAGCAGAAAATGGTAAGTGTGTAACTGAGGTGCTTAAGACAATCCTCTAAACTAATGTGACAGCACGTGGCTCTCATGCCAAATTCTCTTATATGTGTCATGTAAGTACATGTTTCTCATGAAGGCAATCTAGGAGACATCCACCTTTGGGCAGGTCTACTCAGATCTCTCTCATGATCAAATATTCCTATCTGCAAAGCTCTCTTCTCTTCTTAATTAGCTTCTGTCGTCCAGGAACAACAAAGTCTTGCTATTAAGGGCAAATACTGTCATGTTGAAAAGCCATAAATTCTTCCTGGTTGACAAGTACTATAATCTGACATGCTTCCTACAGTGACAGTGAAGAGGGTCTTGCTGCCAGTGTCATAACCATGCTCTCTTCTGTGATTGGGAGAGCTATTCCAGTATTTTGCAGTCTGGTTAAGGTCTTTGCATCCCGTGAAAGAATAAATTGACCTCTCCTGGAGGACTTTTTGAGGGTTGTTTACTTTATTTGAAGATGTATAGATACACAGTTTCTTCATTTACCAATAATGTTGGCTGCAGGATGTGCATTTTACAGACATGGGTTTGACCATCTTTCTAGACTCTATTTTTTATTATTGGGTAGTGCAGTTCAAGGAAACAAATTCACAGCTTTTAAGTAATCCTTTTTCATGGATGCTAATAACTCCTGGCTGTCCCTGTGGTCTGTTCCCTCATTCTTAACTTCTTTTTGTTCCAATCTTGAATGCCTGATGTGGGACTCAGCATGGGAAGTTGCAGGTTGCTACTGAGGAAACAGTATTGTATTTGCCTGTGAACAAAATCTGTTAGCTCCTGGACTATTCTAGATTAATGTTTGGACCATGAAATTATATAGAGGAAATGGTGTGGATATCTCCCTGCTAACTGTTAGAGTCATTTTATGGCACAAATTCTGATACTTGCACTGGTTTATATCTAGCTGGGTATGACTCTATGAAGATAGAAATTGAGACATATTTTCATGACTAGATACCAAATATATGTATTTTGCTACCTCTGTTCCTTTGGAAATCAGCTGCAATACCAAACGGCATTTAAATCCAGCCATTGCCAATACAAGTCCCTAACTCAGTGGATGAGGCTTTTGCAAATTTAGTCTTTAATCTAGAGCAATGTCAGTACTTCACATTCTGAACTACATGTATTTGTAGCAAGGTAAATTAGTCAATGCAAGACTCTTGCACTGACAGAGCTCATGCAGTTTTAAAACCTCCTGTAATTGTCTCAGAACTCCAGTGTCACTGAGTCGCAACATGGTCTACAGTCAGCAAAACCACGTATTCTCTGGTAGAAATTATAGCCGATAGCCCTATATTACAGCATTGCAACTGCTAGTAACACGCTGTAACCTTTGTAGCAATCATATTTGTACACAGATAGCAGTTACAAGCAGTGAATCTGTGAAGAATGAGGTATTTGTGACCCTAACTTTAGCCACACAGTGTAGAGAAAGGCCTGCTACAACAGTAGAAGGTGAGACACAGGATGTGGCATAGAGGAGCACAGGCGTGCAGTGACAAGAGATGTGGCACAGGCTTGGCGCTAATGACCCCACAGCTATAAACAACTCACCCATGGTCGATTGAAGAAATACAGAGCTAGAGCTGGGCAAAACTGATTTTAAGGACAACAAAGAGAAAAGAAAAAATGTTCTACATCTATGTCTAATATAGATAAAAGCCACCTTATACAATAAACTAACATGTAATCTGGAGCTGTGATAGCAAAGAAAGAGGTATGTGTAAAAGTATGTTAGTAAACATATAAGACAACTTCACATGGATCCTAGAGTGAGGAAGAAGAAACCATCAACATGGACATCGTATTCTTCCCAGTAAAGGATTCTAGATGCTGAAACCCACTCCCACCACCACTATCATTGTGAAATCATCAACCTTAGGATGCTGAGGAGCAGCAGGAGGATTAATATAACACAAAGAAAAAGGGTAGAAACAAAAAGAGTGTGGAATAATATTTGAAGCAAACACAAAAAGTGAACAAGGTATATCACTTTTCAGTCCATGGGCTTACTTAATTTTTAAAACCCTATTTGTCACTATTTAGCAAAAGGGATACTAATTCACACAATAAGAACATTTTTACTTAAAGCAGTTGGAAAAAAAGTGATAGGAAAAAAATCTAGGATAGAACATTCTAAATGGCATAATATTTATTCTGGAGCAGTTCAAAGATCAACTGCTATGCAATGGCAATACATTATGTCTTTGACTGAGTCTTTATGACAATTACTTAAAATAAATAGCTTCATCTCCAAACCAGAGCCACAGCTGGAAACCAAATTAATCTGAAGGACAGCTTGTCAGTGTCTCAAGTTATATATTATTCCCAGCTTATTACCAAAATTGCGTTTATCCTTTTAATCCACATAATATTTTGTGCTATTTATCAAGCAAATTATTATTCATTGGTGTGACATGCATAATTTTAAGTAATTTACTGAGAGCTTGTTTTGCTTCATCTCTTAATAAGGAGCTCAAGGTTTTGAACAAAACATGACAAAGAAATCCCTAGCTAAATACATCGAAATTTTTCTCAGGTTGCCAAAGACCCATTCAGCATAGTGTAAATGTTTAGCTCCATAACCTTACACTGGTCTGAAATGTCCTAACACTGCCATAGATAAAGCAAAGATTTATCTCTATTTTTAAAAAGCTGGAAACAAAGTCGCACTTTAATTGTTAAAAAAATCATCATAAGCAGAAAAAAGACTCAACCAAAATATTAAAGATTTCTCACTTCATTGTCAAAGAATTTAACTGGACAATGTTCATAACAAGGTTCCCCTTTCACTAAAATATAGTGGTGAGAACCCAGATATCTTTTAAACAATGAATTTTTGTCTTCTACCCTCCTATCATCTCTCTGAAAAGTTATCTTTGAAACCAGTAATTATGAAAGGAGTCCTATATCCTACAGAAAACAGCAGGGAATCTCTTTGATTATTTATTGAAGATACTTTTAAAGAGGGCGATACTTTGATCACGAATACCCATTTTCAAAGACCCTCCAACTCTGCACGAGAAGAACTGAGGACTGTCTTGTGATATTAAGCAACATTTTTTTTCTCTAACAGTAGTGGGGTATTGAAGATCTGTATATGCACTGAAGAAGAGTAGATATTGTTGGAGTTCCAGGAATTCGTAGGTGTCAATTTTAATAGACATTTGCCTGACAACTTTTACATGAAATTGTTTACATTTGAACATCTGTAGAGAAAACACTTGTCTTATCTGTGCATATAATGCATTAGGATTTTTAGAAGGGTCCCACACAACTGCTAATGGTCTTTAGGGTTTATGCAGTATTGTAACATATACATCGATGTTTATCAGCTTTCTTTTTCTTTGGTAGAATGAATTTAGGGTTATGCAAAGTATTTTGTGAGCTGAAAATTGCTAAATTAAGAGATACAGATAGGAGATAGTAACAAACCTCAGTATAAGATGAATTTCCCTTCTTCAGCAACTTAGGAAGGGCAATGATGATAAACAAGTATGATTTAGATCTGTTTCAGCCATTTATGGAATTTATAATATTTTTTTCCTAAATTTTCTATTTTCTAAACCATCTGATCGGTTCTTGTTTGTTATTAGCTCTGAGAAATATTTCTTCTGAGATGTAGCAGCTGCTTCTCCTTCTTGTATAATATCTGATAATTGCACTGCAACCTCAAATGAATTGCAGCTAACTTGAATAGAAGCTTCCAGCTGAGACCTTTGTCACTTCTCTGAAATAGTGTGTATGTGTGTGTGTGTGTTTCTAGGGCTGGTGATATCTTCTTTAATGCTGTGAATTTTAACATTTTACTGATGCTGAGGGAAGGAGGGCACACTGGACATCCAAAATACTCACTATCTTTTTTTGGGGATTCTAGATCTGGTGTAACTTCTGTAACCTCTAATCTGTTTAAAATCGACACAAATTGTGCCAAAGCAAATTAAGGAGGTGCAGTAGAAAACTTAGATGATATTCAAATAGAATTCTAGAAGTGCAAAAAGACATTGGGTTTTTAAAGTGTTCCTTAGGCAAATTTGTTAAAAAATGACAGCACCTTGTTAGTCAGACATCCTGCTTCATAATCTGTCCTGTAACAAGCCTGTTTTTATTTTTTTGTTAAAATGTAATTTCTTATAGACATATTTGAAATACTTATAAGTATAGAATAGTATGATTTAATATCTACTGACATTAACTATGACAAAACCTACATTTTTAAAATAAAAGCAATAATTAAATTGTGCTCATTAGATATTTGGCTGTACAGAAAGATTTGTTTCAAAATCAGACTGAAGGATAAGTCATCTAGCACAAAATACTCACCACATATCTCCTCTATGATTTCAAAATCTCCTTCAGTTTTCTCTTCTTAGCTATCTTCAGCCTATTTTTCTAGTTCTTCTAAAATATTTATAAACTTAACTGAGCTATGACATTTTATTTAGAACAAATGCAGTTTAAAATGTGGTCTCTGCTGTTGTATCATCTCTCACTGCACCAAACTAAGTACTTGTTCACAAATTTCAGAAAGTAGAGTGAGTGCAGAGCATGTCAGCAAGGACAGAGTTTTTATCAAAAAATGAAGTGTTATGATGGAGCCTGAGCATGTTTGTTCACTTATAAAACAAAATGCAGAAAAGGATTAAAAATTAATAGGTTTTGTTAACATTTTTGAAAATTAGAGGTTTTTATTACATTCAATAACTAGATTTTTCTTTTATTTCCTCTATCTCAAACAGCTATTTAATGAAGCTGAAGAGCTAAAAAGAATAGGTCTAAGACACAGATGAAGAAAATTAAATTAACAGGAACATCTGCTACCCTGTTTATCTAATACTAGTCTAGCCCTGCCAGTTATTAAGCGAGTTCTTTTAAGGTACTCAACTACCTCTTCTCACACTATATTCCAGAATGAACACTTTTGATTTTTGTGGTCGAGTATATTTAACAAAATGAGAAAAGTATGGACATTTTATAATTCAATGTAACCTCTCTTACGTGCCTAAGTGTGACTATACAAAAAATGTTATGCAATTTTTTTTCATCCTGTTAAAGAAGTATATTTTTCACTTTCTTTAGAGTATGAACAATACAAGATATAAAACACATTTAATAAAATGTAGTACACTCAAAATATACTGCATATTACCATATTGAAAACTGCCTAGATCTGGTAGACTTGAAGTACTGTGATATAGAAGGTTTAAGTATGGTATTACAGGTCTTCAAGTTCTAAATAGGGCATTTATGCATGATAAAGTTAACAGTGGGAACCAGGAACTAATACTGGCACTGCAGGGCAGCTTCTGTAAAGTTCTAATGTTTGTAATTGGTAAAGCCAGAGTTGCAAACCCTGAACTATTTGTGCATCAGTGATTTGTCTGCTTGGCTGCTCAGATACCAAAATAAATCTCAGCTATATTTTAACAGCTGATGAAGAGGAGGAAAAGTATCTAAATATGTTGACATATTAAATGTGCCCAAAGAAACTTAATGAATCATACCAAAAGACCAACTTTCAATGGGCGAAGTTTTGTCTCTCATTTAACATTCTTGAGAAACCATTGGCTGTACTGAGATGATATAGTTTAGTGAAAACAAATTATTGTTATCATTTTGGTAGAGTAGAGTAAAGAATATATGCCAGATTAAAACCAGTGAGGTAATGGAAGCTTTTGACATCAGCTTGTAGGAATAAATGTGATTATCACACTAGAAAGTGCCATGAATCCTGTCCAACCCTGCAGAAGGACAATTCTGAATAAACTGAACTTCTTAGTAAAGATGATTAAAAAAATTAAAATATAAGGCAGGGACTGAGGACTAAGCTCTTCGGCAACGCCAGTTCACACTAAACATGGCAGTGGAAGAACTGCAATATGCTTTTCCATATACTATATTTCTTAAACACAGTTCCACATTTGGAGCAGAGGTAAGTCCTATAGCAGATCAGACTCTGTCCCCAGTGAATAAATGTCACTTATGAAACATCATACCGCATTATAAATCTTCCACAATTTTTTTTTTCAGTCCCACCTACATGCCCAGTCTGATCTGTTGACAAAAAATGAGAGCTGGTCTGAGGAATATTAATCAGAAAAAGTTGATGAAGAACAAAGTTTCAAAGTCGTTAAAAATGCCTGATAACATCATTCATAATTGAGAATAGGAACGAGGTAATTCTGAATGTTTATTTGGCTGAAGAGTGCTAAGAGTTTATTAGGGAAATAAAAAAGGTAAAGCCAATGGTGAGACACTGTAATGGTCTCATAGTTATTCAATGTGGCTTTAAACTAGATGGAATACTATGAACTTTTAAGAGCAACTGTTATCTGATAGGTTTGTTCCTTCTTCTGTTAGAATATTTTTTTTTCCTGTAAGAATCCTTTCCCTCTGAAATTGTACAAAAAAAACATTGATGAAGGAAGAGACTCCAACCTTAAGAATAAAATTAAATAAGTTCAAGATGAAACAGATCTTTGTTACTAAGTAAGTTTAAAGTGAAATTTAAAGAAAACTTTTATAGAAACTGACACATTGTGCTAAAAAAATATCTAGCATAGCATCATGTTACCTAAAAGCATTAGAGAACTTCCAGTAAGTTCCTAGATTGCTGAGATCTCCTTTTACTACATGACACTTTTGGTTTTGCTTTTTAATTTCCTTTAAATTTCTCCCTGCAAGAACCTTTGCAGCTCTGTTGATTTCAGTATTGTACAAATGTTTTGTTTTACTGTTAGAAATGGAAAAATGTATCCTCACATCTTTGAATGATCATTAGTTTCTTATTGTAAATTCTTATTCATTCTTTGTCATCTGTGCATTTTCTGTTTTCAAGAATTTTCAAGATTCCTCCACGCTATGCCCTTGGTACAGCACAAACTTTTTTCCAAGCTTCTGTCTTTCTAAAAATAATTAGCTCTTGTTTATATTTGCACATAGACAGGGTTTTTTTAGATTTGATAGAAAAATCTCCAATATGAAACTAGATCTATAAATTTGGTCTGCTAGGCATTTTCCAGGTTGTGATACTGCAACAGCAACAAAGATCTATTTTTTTTTCCCACTTTTCTATGCTAAGGTTCTATAAAAAATCCAATCTTCTGCCATATAAAGTTAAAATCAGGCAGGAATTATCATTCTTTTGAATAGCAGATAAAGAAATATTCTTTCATGCTAGCCATTGGTTTAATCCTGTCAGGGCTAAGCTGAGTTGGACATGGTTAAATTAAGTTGTATGTCAAGTGCTTACTCTTGAACATGTTGCTATGGTCTGCCAGAAAAAAAAAAATCTATTTAAAGGGACGAAGATTGGTGTATCCTTCCCTATCCTATCTAAACAGAGTGGGACTGTGAGATGTGCGTCACCATTTTGTGTGTTGCTGCTATTAGAAGTACGCATGTTTATTAGGAGAAAGCAGACTGGTGTGAACCCAGGTGTGGTAGGTATTCTATATGCATACTTAAAAAAATCTTGTGCAGCCAAAATCAATCAAATGGTTATTTAACGGCCATTCTTAGAAGAAGCTGAGTCTTGGGCTAATACTGCAACCATATTGATTCATTTTATATTCCAAGAACAGCTGAAAAGGCAGCCCTTCTGGACAGTCTTTTGTTTGATGTTTTCCAAGTCATAATGGAAGCATTTAGGAATTTTGGAAAAACAACATTTAAACTGAAAACACTTGAAGTACTTAAGAACAAGAAATGGAATTGGAAATACAGCATATAAGAACAGATTAAGAAAGAATTGGCCAGTTTGTGTTCTATGCACTTTGCTATGTGTACCTGTGCTAGAGTTACTACCACTCCTTTACATTATGACTATATATTTTTTTTTTTTCCCCAATAAGTCCTTTACCTCAATTCAAACACATAGCTTGTCTGTGTAACAGTTTCTTTGATGCTGTGCATATCAGGAATTTGTCAGTAGAGCTTATGGAGACATCAGTTTTAAATGGAGAGAGAGAGCTGTCTAGTATTTTAATGATACGTGGAAATTTCTGAGAACAGTTCCTCTGTGAAAAGAGGAACACTCCATCCGTTTTACCAGTTCAGCATCACAGTATCAGTAATTTGACCACTTAGGGATCAGAAGTGGTCCCTTAACATAACAGAATGTCCAAACATGTGTTTGCATCTCAACCCAAATCTATATTTCACCAGAGTTATTACCATATTTTTTCACTTCTGTCTGCAAGGTGCATTCTATTCAAATAGAGTGAGATATGTATTGTTTGCAGACAGAGGAAGTCTGGATCCAAATTAGTAGAGCAATACGACATTCTGTTGTTACTGTTTACTTTCTGTTTCTTCCACTTCATGTTTCATTTTCAATTCTAAATGCTGAAAGAATTTGAGATGAACTTTGCATGTAACTTCAGATGTGCATGCGTTGTGTTTGGAAGTATTACAACACGAAAAAAACAGTACATGAAAGACTAGTATGTGCAAAAGCAAAGTGGCATAGTCGGTTACTAATTGTTCAGTCAGCAAGTGTAATGAATGGCCATTATGGTTATTCATTGCTGATTGCCTTCCAAGCCTGTAAAAGACTGTGTCAAATATTTGTCTCAACATTGTCGAAACATCAAACCACCACCCAAACAATGGAATTTCAATTAAACCATAGGACTAGAGTCTTCCCATTATCTTGCAAGCCAACTCCTGTTGTACTGCGAACCCAAATGCAGAGCTGATTCTGAGAAATTTAGCCCTTCCCCCCGGCATGCTCCCAGAGACAGTAAAGGGCATGCAAATCACCTGGTAATGGGCATACATATCACCCCAGGTGAGGGATGCGGCTTAGGAAAACCAGCTCTTGCAATACAATGACTATGCAATGAAACAAACATAAAAGGGGAATCCACATCAACGGAATCTACATCGATGGAACCAACATCCACGGAATCAACATCGGAACCAACATCGGATGGATTGTTCCCCCATTGAGTGAACTGGACTGTCGGGACGCCACAGCTCCATGGTGGTAGCTATTGCAACTGAAACTCTTTTCCCTGTTTCCTTTCTTTCTCTCTTTTATCTTGCATTTGCAAACTTGCTCTCGGGTAAATAAAGTTACCTGGCGCTTGACTCCATTTTGAGTCTTAATTCTGTTCCCAAGAATACGAGCAAAACCACACTCTGGTGTATGAGAGGTTGGTCCAGCCACCCCTAGCCTCCCAGACTCATCTGAGGTCAGCTAGAACGCAAGGGGGCCTTCCTCTCATCTGAAATTGGAGCATGACAAAGCCCCAATTCAATGCCATGTCAAGCAAAATTATTGCAGCAATGTAGCAAAACCAATTAGACAGGTATAACTGCATTGGTGGACAGATACATTTGAAGTCAGCTAGCTTGAACATGCTTGAGTTTTTCAAAAAGGATAACAATGGGCAAATTTACTTACACTTGCAAAAGTCTTAAAGCAATTATATTTTATTTAAAAGGATGTGTGCATAATTAGTGTATTTATCAAACAGTTTCTAGCAAGGAAAAACTGGGCTGTAGTTTTGTCATGTAATGATTTTTTTTTTTCAAATTAAACAAATGTGCTTATCTGCAAATTTAGTTATGACTCTTATTTTCTTCTAATTTTCATAAGAATGTAAATCCGTTGTCATTTATGCAGTCATTGCTGTTTCACATAAACACAGGTTGGTGAAGAAGCAAACCCACTCCATAAGTCAAGTTTTCTGAATGATGGTGACCTTTTCATATCTGCAGTTTACATAGCAAATTTTTATGTTTGTGCAGTTTACATCTGTATTACATTCCCCTCGCCCTCAAAGCGTTGCACATGAAAGTCAAATAGGTTTGTATGGCAGCTTTTAAATAAGCATATAATTAATCATACAATAAAATTGGTTCCAAATCCACTGGAAACTGAATTTACTACTCATCATATCCACTCACCTCCTGTGTCATACAAGAGTTCTGTCCATGACAGGTTTCTCTCTATCTGTTTCATTATAAAACCTGAAAAAGATCCTGAGACACCTTTATTTGGAAGCTGAGAGAACTATTCCTTCTTACAGGCAAGCAGAAGCAAAAGAGCTGAAGTAATTTTTCAGACTACTCTATTTTCTCCTACAAATTCCTGCAAGAAAGTTATTGATTGGAAGGTGCCAGACTGTAGCCCAGCAGATGGGCAACAATCAGGGGAATGGTACATTCCATGTTGACTTTGCTAACCATAGACCACGCAGAAAAAAGGTAAGTTGCATCCAGAGGACAAATGGGCTGGGCATCAGTCTACCCAAGGGAGGTGATGATTGTCTCAGCATAATTTGTTTTGTTTTGTTTTCTTTCTCTCATATTCTACTTCTTCTTCACTTATTACATTATTTTAATCTTGACTCTCAATTTTTCTTGCTTTTACTCTTCCTTTACTCTTCACCCATCACTTGGCAGGGGAAAAGGGGAGTGGGCAAGCTGCACTTCTTACCTGCCTACTGGAGCTAACCCACAACAGCGTAAGAGAAGTCTGTGAGCTTGAAAATTTCCGATTACAGACTTAGCCAAATAAAAAATGTTAAATTCCAATGCCTATGTATAATTTCCAGTATTGTTATATATCCATGCAGCATTCAGAGATGTCAGAAATTCAGAGACGGCTGCAAAAGCCTTTGAAAATTTTATTCTGACACCTGCAGATTTATGGCTTCCTATCTGCTGTGGAGTTGAAAACTCAGGTTTTGACCTCTCAGACCTCTCTTGTTTATTTTGCCAAATACATTCAGATGACAAAAGGAAGGAAAAATGACAAAGCTCACCTTCGTGGAGTGTAGTGAGTAGAGCTAATCTGCAATAATTTATTCTATACTATGTTATCAGTTTTCAGCCATTGTCCCTTGTTCCAGAGGGTCAATCTTCTGTTCTTGGTCTTTAGCAGAAACAGCATAACACATGGAGAGAGCAAATTAAAATTAAAGTGACCACAGGGACTTGTAAAAATGTTATTAAGACTTCTCTTTTTTTTTATTAAAAATAATAAAAGCTGGTTTAGTTTTCAGCAGAAGTTATAAAGTTCTAGTTTTAAGAGCTACTATTTCAGGTAGCAACTGAATAGCAACTCTATTGCTAAATGAAAGTCATATTCTTATGCATGAAAAAAATTCCCACACTATAGATTACTGGAGAAGACTTGGTGGGTTCATGAAAAATGATAGGTTTTGAATTACAAAATGTTACTTGATTCAGTTTGGAACACAGCAGATTTTATTGTCATCTCAGTACCACCTGAATGTAATTAGAAAGTTGACTGAGACACCTATGTTTAAAAATATATAATGTAATGTAAATCCATGGTAAAAAATTCTGTTGAAAACAACTCCCTTCATCTCAACTGTTTTCCCTACTCCTTTTCATCAATAAAAAGCCTCTGTGAGAGCATTAATCTTTTTCTCTGAGGAGGTTGCCTGGACACACTAGTATAGGGAATGCAAGGCAAAGCTGAGGAAAAATTTTAGAAGATTACATAGATGAGCTGAAGAGTAAAAGGGCTCTTTTTTTACTGAGCAAAATTGGGGCACAGGCAGAGGGCAGAGACAGAACTTATCAGTAGCGAAAGAAGAAAAAAAAAATCAGTTGTGGAATGTAGTTGGAAGTGATACAAGAATTTAATCTACAGTTGAACTGATGGGATGGGCTTGAAACATTGAAAGGAAATTCATGTAAAACCAAAGCAGGTATACCCCACTGTGACCTCTAAATCATATTTGTATTTCAGTCCTGTAAGATGTTTGAAGTGTAATTGAAGATATAACTCACATGCACATTTTTAGTCTCCAAACTGGTTGCCATAATAAGGGAAAATTTTTGCTCCACCTATAATGAATACCATTTTAATATTCCTTTCAATGTTTATTTGGGGATTATTTTAGGGTCAGCTCCCACCTGCTCCCCCCAGCCCCGCCCTCCCAGTGTTTTCTTTCCTCAACTGAAAAAAAGTCCAGCTAATATATGTGAAAACAAAAACAAAACTAAAAAATTAGGGAAAACAATCAAAACAGGCATCACTAAAATGCATACAAAGATTAAAATAGGAGTTGTATCTGCACCTAAAAAAAAATCACAAAGGAAGTAATTTAATTCACTTTAGATAAGCATAGATAAATTCAAACAAATTCCTATTGTTTTTCACAAACAGGAAATAACTTTAAATATTTTGTTAAATTGTCAAGAAGCTTTCACTACTTTTGCTTTTGCCATTACCTGTAACATCATACTCTCTGCTTGTAAAACTGATAAGACATTTAGACAAGAATTAAATTCTAAATTAAACTTTTTTACTTAACTCTAAGTATTTTCTCTTTTCACAAGAAATCTTAACATTTTTTATCTCCATTTAGCTCTCTTTAACATTAGCAGCTTATACCATAATACAAGATAAGTAGCCTATAAAAATGTTATCTTTTTGCTCAGAGTTTAAATTAGTAGCTATACCAAAAGAAAATCCTTTAGCTGGATGTGAGTAGGGTAGTGAAAAGGTGAAATCAATGCAACATTAAAAGTTGCAATCTCTTTATGTCACTTTTTATGACCTCATCACACAGATCCCCAGGCTCATCATTCTCTATATTTCTTTGTTAATGGAATGGGCTTGATCAGCCTCTTTTCTACATTATCATTTAAACTGGTGTATTTTACAGTGTAGCTTTTGTAGTCATCTCTAGTTGTTACGGTTATAGTAGTAATGAAATCCATGATATGATGCCATTAGCAATCTATATAAAATCTATGCATTCAAGGTCAGTTCAGAGTCCTCAAGACAATGATAATTAAATCAGTTGATTTGTAGTAACTTTTTTTTTTTTTTTATTTGTAGCCAGAAGTTACAGAAGAATGTTGCACATTGTCAACAACCCACAGAGGACCAGGTTCATCATTTTAGGGGTTCATTTATCAGGCAAATGCCTAGAAGACCTGACAGCTCTAGATCCTGAAGAGTCATTCAGTTTTTCTTGCTTTTTTTTCAAAATTATGTTTACTACAGCTTTTTTTTTTTTTATCTGCCACTGCACTGCAGATTATATTTAGATTTTTCGTCAAGTAAAGATATTCTGCTGATGGCTTAGTAACTCAATTTAGAAGTACTACAGTTTGTCACATGGAAAAAAAATATATTTTACATAGACTTGACTGTTTTTTCTTCCTCATGAAATAAGCTCATGCTAATAGTGTTAGGATACCCCAGAATTGATGGCAATTTATCTAATGGCTTCAATAGAACAGTGGAGCTATCTATAGCTGTAGCTAAAAATCTGCAAGAATTTGAAATCTACTGTTACGGAAACATAACAATCCAATGGATTGGCAACCAAACTGGACTTCTCGCTTTTTCTCTCCTTTACATTTCTTTGCACAATGTAGGTGGAGTCATGACTTGCCTAAACACATTTTAAACATGCCTCTAAAATTTTTGAGGTGTCTGAATTATAGTTGCATGACTCCCATTGTCTTAAACAGGAAATGCCTTAGTAGCCTCTGTGTAGCACTTGGTAATATATAGGCAAAGGATTTTAGTCTTAATATATTGAAAAAGAAATATACGTGGGCAGAGGGATTCTCATTCCAGACTATTTTCCTTCACTGAATTTAATGCAAGTTTTCCCATTAATTTCAATATCTGGAAAAACAGATCTTCATGAATCTTGAGTCTGAGGAACATGTCAGCTACTGCCACAACAACTAGGGCATGTTAGTAGGATACATAAGCCATGCTGATACTGTTTCATATCTGAGTATGTTTGTACCTGAGGGTTTGTTGGGTGGTTTTTTTTTGTTTGTTTGGAGGGAAAAGAAGTAAATTTTCTTAGAGGAAGAAACATTGCCAGCATTGTCCCAATGACACATTTCAATCTTCGCATTTGGATTTCTCTAGACCAGACTCAGGCTATATCATAAGTTAGACAAACCTGAGCATCATCAGTAGAGCAAAAACAAATGTAAATGACATACCTACATTTTGACAGCATCTTCTGATGCAATTGATAGTTTATTAGCATGCAACCTCTCTGGCCATAAGCGGTTCAATGAACTGATCTTTCTGAGTCTAGGTGTAATAATTCTTCAAAACATGTCTGGGGGAAAAAAAAGAAAGAAAGAAATAATGCACAATTATTATCTCCCTTTTGTCTTAGGCATGCAGCAGCTTCCTAGTAACACATTGGGCCATAAGAAGTTTGGCTGCTTCCCTCTCCCCTCAAATTATATTAATCAAATTCTGGATGTTTATTTGATTGTCTGAAACTGCCACATCAAATATTTATGAAGAAATCTTCTAAAGGATCTAGCTCATGTTGTGAGGCTTGGAAATTGTTAAACTTGCTTTAAAGTGAATATCAGAGTAGAACATATGAGGGGCAATCTGAAGAAAGCAAGCTCAGTACCAGTAAGAAATACAGGGAATTAAGAAATAAGTCAGGAGACTAAAATGTTCGTCTCTTGTCTCAGGACAAGCAGTCCCTTATCAATAACTCTCCCCTTCAGAAGCCTGCTAGCCATTAACCACTGAAGTTCATTTCCCTGAGGGGACTTCTGCAGGAAATTATCTTGGTAATACAGAAGTTCACTGGAGGTAAAAACTTCACAAACTCTTTTCACAAGTGTACGTGGAGCAAGAACCCAAGGATCAAATTAACTCTAAGCTGTCTATACTAAACACAAACCTTATTTCTCAAATAAACACCTTAAGACCATCAATGGTTTTAAGAATGGCATACAGTTGTCAAACAATAATATTCAGTTGCTCTCAACATGAGCTCTGTTTAAACTCAAAACTTTTCAGTAACTAGGATATCCCTGGATTCATCCAGTCCCATAACTAAAATCACTGTAAAAAAAAAGTAGTTAGATGAAAACATGTATTTGTTGGTGGTTATATGAAGAGTTAATCTTAGTGCTGCACAGAAAGTACTTATCAAATGTCACTTTATGAAAGACACCTCGGTTAAGCAACAATGACAATGAGAAAATAGTGGCATTATGTGGTGGCTCTCTGGCAGTACTGTTATTTTCAATTCAATATCCCAAGTATGAATACCACTCCAGTTGCCTCAAACTTGATATCAGTATCTCCTTTCAGTAGATGTGACAAAGTAAATCAAACAGTGCCTTCTTCTCCGTAGAGGGGAAGTTTATTTATTGCAATCTAATCTAACTTTTTTTTTTTTATTGGTAACTCTGTCCTCCACTATCAAAACAATGACAAAATAAACTGAAATATCGGTGGAAACTTTATATTAAAATTAGACTTCTCATAAGACTTTGTTTGTAAAGAAAGGAAAATGTAATAACATTACGCATAAAAACAGAAAATTGTGTTTGTTATACTTTTGCAGAAGTTCATTGTTCCAGTAAATATGGGTACTGAAACCAAGTAATGAATAAATCTTAAGTGAGAGAATGTTAAAAGATATCCTAAAGTAGTATCAAGCACAGGAAAAAAAACATTGGGATTGTTGATTGCTTCAGAGACTTTTGAAACAATTTATGAAATCCAAAGAGATTCAGTGACCATCTACATGGTGTTGTCCCGTGTCTTTCTTGCTTTAAATTTCCCTCACATATATTCATACAATGCTGTTTCTTCCCCAGGAAATGCTTCTTGGATGTGACAGCACTGCTTCGGATGTGACAGCCTTTAAAGTCTGTCAGATTTTGTAGAGACACTAGCCTAGAAGGACTATGACTATAGAAAAACATGTATCTAAAACTAGATTAATTAGGTTTTTACAAAATCTGGATGCTATATGCATGTTAATCAACAGACTTGTCACCTGACAGTGGACATGGATCACGTTGTGCTGGAGAAAGTCTTGAGGCTGATCAGGACTTCCAATGCTGCATGAGATAAAAAGGTAAGTCTGGAAGAATTTTCATCCCAGCTATGGCCAGGGAAAAGAGAAAACTTATCAGAGAAGCCCAGGAGATGGCACCCAGAAACAAGGAAGGTTTGTGATCAAGACTAAAAGTAAGCCTACGCATGGCAAGACAACTGAATGGAGCAAAACAACACAAGTCTTTAGTGTGCAACAGCTGTCAGTCCTGAGACTCTGACCTCTTTGTGAATTTATATGTAAATCTTTTTTCAAATCTGTGTTTTTCTAAGTGCTGCATTTTGCATCAAAGTACTCAGCAGACTGGAACCAAGCAGACTGTGCAAGGCGTTGGGAATTTGTGTGTGTTAACGAGAATGTTGTTATGTAAGATGGTGACCAGTGGGTCTCATAACAGAGTGAGCACTCACAGAAGAGGAGATAAAAAGACCTTATGAAGCCACAAAGAAAGTCAAGCATATAGATCTGATTATAAGGTGTGAACAAGGAAGTCTTGGGAGAGTTTTAAGGTCACTGCAGAGCTCCACAAAAGCTGTGACAAGACTAACAAAATGTACTTTCAATGCTGATAGTACACCTGCCATTGCTTAGCTGACATTTAGTGACTCCAGATGTACCCCATCACTGATTTTTCTATCTAGTTTCCTTAACCAGAACACAGTGAAAAAAAACCCTACAGGTAGGAAGTACTCTACGGCATAAGAGTTCAGCTAGGCTCCCTTCATCTTGCACAACCTTCAGTAAGAGTTGTGACCAAAACTGCATCAACAATCTTGTTGTTCATCCTTGATGCATAACAACAACATGAGGCTGAAATTACTTGGTAACCACTTCATGTAGTTAGTGTTCTTAAGCTACAATTTTCACTAAATAATATGTAGCAAAATTACAATTTCTCAACAACAGTGAATGAATTATATATGAAATTATGAATTATATATGAAGCAGTAAGGACAATACAATTAATTCAGACTTATAAATATCTTTCAAGTTTTGGAGTTAGTGAAACTTGCTGTTATAAAAAGCATTTACAATTATGAAAGAAGAAATTATACATTCTCAAGAAGGTCACCCATGGCCACATCTATACTGAAGAGCACCACTTTTCTGTAGATCTCACCTTCCTATCCCTTTTAGACTTCCTGTTCTACTGACAGTTTAATATCTTCTCTTTGGTACTCTACAGTCAGGTGATATTGAAAAATTTTATTAATGGTTGTCTTGTCAATCTTTTTTTTTTATATGTATTCCTTATCTCACCTTTATTGCTTACAAGATTGTATCACTGCACTTCTGGTCTTCTGTCTCATAATTGGCTCATTATGTTGTCTAGCCAGATAAGTATTAATCAAGAATATCAGATACTTTGAAATGAAGAAACACCAGTGAAGTTATGACTACTGACACTGTTTGAGGATCTGGCTTGCTTCAACTCAGTTCAGGTTGTTTAAACACTGTATGAATTCCCTTCTCCTGCATATATATCTGCAAATCTGAGTCTTTAGCTCTCATAATGGGCTTGCAAGGTAAGGCATTTGCATCATAATCACAATAAACCATACAAATAAGGCACAACAAAACATGTGAGTATCTTAGATGCACTAGAATTAAAATTACAGCTGTAGAAAGAACAAGAGCACTCCATGCTTCTTGATTTCTGTGAACTTTTGAGAGACTCCTAACCTTAGTTCTTTAAAATATAAACACTGACATATCTTTGTTTCTTTTATTTCTTCTATATTTTTTTTTCTATTTCAATCTGAACATATGTGTTTATGTATATTATGAACACTCAGTAGTTCTAGTAGACTTTCTACTATAGGCAAAGGTGGTGTTTAGTGCTGGTCAAGATATCACACTCATTTAATCTTCTGAAATTTTATTTTTTATTAACTAAGTAGAAATGGCTAAAAACTTGTCCTAAATAATAATTCAAGAAGAGAATGAAAAATTTAAAATAAAAATTGAGAAATAAAAATGTTCCTAATATGTAAGTCATCCTTCTGATTTTTTTCTTACAAGATACTGTATGCTCCAAATACAAGCCTGTCTTTTGTTGCCCTTAAATTTCTGCTTCTAAGACAGAAAACATTCAGTTATTCAATGATGGACGACAATTAATTCATTACACACACCCCAGCAACAGTATCAAAAAAAGCTCTTAATTTCTTTTTCATTTTTCTCCCACAGATGCACCTATAGTTAGAAGAGCACATCACAGGCTTGGCCAAGCACCTCACATGGATGGGGAAGGAAGGGACCCTCCAGCTGATGTACTGTTCATCAGGGACGTCTGTCCTCATGGATGTCACTTATTTCTGCCAGGTTATGAAAATTAGAATATTCCAGGAGAAAAGTCCAGACTATATTTCAACTGTTTCCTATTCACCAAAATGTGAATAGCTTAAAGATGACTTAAAGAGAACCTTTTTTTCTCTGCTTTTCCAGATGTAAGCTTCTTAAAAACACTTAGGATCTTTCAGAACAACGTTTTCAATTCAGGACAGACAATATTAGAAATATACTTAATAATAGCTGCTTGTTTACTTTTCACTGAAGCCAAAAGGACTAAAACACAAAGGTAAATCTTTAAAATGCATACAAGTATCGTAAATACCAAACATTTAGATATCATGAGTCATACTACTGAAATCACAAGACTAAAAGTAATCACACCATTTCCTGCTTGTCATCTAAACTTTCAGCCTTTGAAAGGACATAGTTTGTCCCTTGGATTAATGAGATTCACTCATGTTGTTAACGTTCTTGAATTCACCCGCGGGAAAGCAACACAGCTGGTGAAAAGACTGGAAGGCATGCCCTGTGAGAAGCGTTGAGGACTCTGAGTTTGTCTAGTTTGGAGAAAAGGAGGCTGAGGGGCTGCCCTCTACATGTTCCTGAGGAGGGGAAGAGGAGCGGGAGCTGCTGAGCTCTTCTCCCTGGGATCCAGTGATAGGATGTGTGGAAAAGGCTCCAAGTCATGCCAGGACAGGTTCAGATGTGATGTTAAGAAACACTTTTTTTCCCAAGAGGGTGGTCGAACACTGGAACAGGCTTCCTAGAGAGGTGGTTAATGCTGCCTACCTGTCAGTGTTTAAAAAGCATTTGGACAATGCCCTTAATAACATGCTTTAACTTTTGGTCAGCCCTGAAGGGGTCAGGCAGTTGGACTAGCTGGTAGTTGTTGGTCACTTCCTCCTCTCCTCTGTCTCTCCTCTCCTCTCCTCCCCTCCCCTCTCTTCTCCTCTCCTCCCCTCCCCTCTCTTCTCCTCCCCTCCCCTCCCCTCCCCTCCCCTCTCCCTTCCCCTCCCCTCTCCTCTTCTCTCCTCTCCCTTCCCCTCCCCTCTCCTCTCCCTTCCCCTCCCCTCTCCTCTCCCTTCCCCTCCCCTCTCCTCTCCCTTCCCCTCCCCACCTCTCCAAACCTGTCCTCTCTTTCTCTCTCTCTTTCTTGTTTTGCTGTGCTGCACTAGTCTTTCATCCTAAAAAGCATAAACAAAATATTGGCTCCTGTAGCCACTATTTGCAAGGACATTTTCCTTGTGCTCTTTACCTCCTAATGAGCAGGGACTAACTTTGAATCTTGCAGTTTTACTGCCTACAGAGACAACTGTACTGGGTTTGTGTAGCAATGTTTTGGTAGCTGCGGGGCTACAGGGGTGGCTTCTGTGAGAAGCTGTTTGAAGTTTCCCCTATGTCCCGTAGAGCCAATGCCAGCTGGCTTCAAGACAGACCTGCCACTGGCCAAAGCTGAGCCCATTAGTGACATTGGCAGCATCTCTGGGATTAACATAATGAAGAAGGGGAAAAAAACCTAACCAACTGTGTAACGGCAGCAGGAGAGAGGACTGAGAATATGTGAGAGGAACTGCTGCAGACACCAAGGTCAGTGAGGAAGGAGGAGAAGAGATGTCTCAGGCACCAAAGCAGACATTCGCCTGCAGCCTGTGGTGCAGCCCATGGTGAGACAGCTGTCCCCCTGCAGCCCATGGAGGCCCACGGAGGAGCTGACATCCACCTGCAGCCCATGGAGGACCCCACGTTGGGGCTGTCCAAAGCCCAAAGAAGGCTGTGGCCTGTGGAGGGCCCGCACTGATGCGGGCTTCTTGCAGGACCTATAGCCCTGTGGAGAGAGAAGCCCACACTGGAGAAGGTTCACTGGTAGGACTTGTGACCTCATGTGGGACCCATGCTGGAGCAGTCTTTTCCTGAAGGACTGCACCCCATGGAAGGTACTCACATTGGAACTTCACAGTTCATGAAGAACTGCAGCCAGTGGGAAAGACTCATGCTGGAGCAGTTCATGGAGGACTGTCTTCCATGAGAGAGATAACACACTGGAGCAGAGGAAGAGTGCAAGGATTCCTCCCTCTGAAGAGGAAGGAGCAGCAGAAACAATGTGTGATGAACTGACCTCAAGCCCCATTCCCGGTCCCCCTGCGCCACTTGCTCAAAGGAGGTAGGGAACTCAAGAGTGAAGTCAAGTCTAGGAAGAAGGGAGGTGTGGGAGCAAGATGTTTTAAGATTTGAGTTTATTTCTCGTTATCTTACTCTGATTTGACTGGCAATAAATTAAAGTAGTTTTTCCAAGTCAAGTCTGTTTTGCCCATGAAGGTAACTTTTGAGGGATCTCTTCCTGTCCTTATCTCGACACATGAGTCTTTAATATTTTCTCTACCTTGTCCAGCTGAGGACAGGGAGAGATAGAGTGGCTTTGGTGGGCATCTGGCATCCAGCCAGAGTCAATCCACCAAAACAACATATGACTCATGTCCATTCTCTGGCATCTAGTTCTTGCCTCATATCTTCAGTCAGTGTTACTGCATCCTTTCAAGTCCACCTGCCAGCTCACAGTCATGTGCTCTTTCCATTTCTCTCTCAGATGCTTGCAGTCCTCTTTACTTTCTCTTTTTTTTTTTCAGTTCTTACCAGTCCTTGTCACTGCAAACATCACAAGAATATGAGCCAAGCTGAACAGCTAGCCTTTCTATGTGCATCCCAGCACCTCACTCTCCCTTATCTCTTCTTTAAAAATAAAGGAGCTATTTTTCTCTTTTTATTCCTTCACTCTGCCTGGACTGCAATGGAAAAAGAATCTTGAACCCAAAATATCAAAACATATTTTTCCCCATTTATATTTCACATGGTATTTTTCCAGAGGTCTTTAATATGAAGACAACTCAGACCTGAGTGAAGTGTTAGTATTAACACAAATGATGTCGCACTCAAATAAAATCCTACAAAATCATAAAACACTATACTTTGTGCATTTACAAGAACAGAATGGAAAACCAAGGAAGATTGTAGGAAATGTAGGAAAAAAGTCCAATCTCCAATACATATTTTGAAAGGATAAATCTCATCAAGAGAATTTAACATGGAGATACAGACGTTAATTTCAGGACAGAGGTGCCTGTATATACTTTGAGTACATTATTTTGACCTGTTATGAGAAGTTTATTTGAACTAAACATAAGAAAAAAGTAAGTTGCTGTCGTAGTTCAGCCCCGATCAGGACCAGACTACGCAGTCTGTCTCTCGCTCCCCCCACCCTCCGAGAGAATAGGGGGAGATGATATAAGAAAAACGGCTCAAGGTTTGAGATAAGGATGGGGAGAAAATCCTTAAAGTTACCGTCACGGGCAAAACAGACTCGACTTGGGGAAAACTATTCATTTATTTCTAAAATTAGCAGGAGAATGAGACAGGGAACAAGATAACCTCCCCCCACCCCTCCCTCTTCCCGGGCTTAACATTATCTATACTACCTTCCCCTCCCGAGTGGCACGGGGCGGGGGGAAGGGAATGGGGGTCGCGGTCAGTTCATCACACGTTGTTTTACGCCGCTGTATCATCGTCAGGGGAAGAACTCCTCGCATTCCTCCTCTGCTCCAGCATGGGGTCCCTCCCACGGGCCACAGTTCTTCATGAAACTGCTCCAGTGTGGGTCATCTCTTCCACGGGGTGCAGTCCCTCTAGAACAGCTGTCCCAGCGGGCCCTCCACAGGCCACAGCCTCCTTCAGGCCTCCACCTGCTCTGGCGTGGGGTCCTCCCCGGGCTGCAGGTGGATCTCTGCCCCTCTGTGGACCTCCATGGGCTGCAGGGGGACAACCTGCTCCACCATGGTCTTCACCACGAGTTGCAGAGGAATCTTGGCCAGAAGCCATGTTACTCCTCCCCCTCCTTCTTCACTGACCTTGGCGTCTGCAGCCGTTCCTCACAACAGGCTGGCAGATGTCTCTCAGGATCTTTTTTACATCTTATTCACTTCTCATCTCCTCTCCACTTCTTGCAGCCAGGCCGGGCCGAGTTGGGCGCAGTCGGTTGCCCGGCAGGAGGCCAGAGGGTGAGGCCTGCAAGGCCGATGAGGCTCGCGCCTCCCCCTCAGCTGCTTCACATCTTCTCCTCCTTTTTTTCCTGTTTTCCCCTACTTAAATACATTATCGCAGAGGCATTATCACAGGACATTCTGCTACCAATTGGCTTGGCCTTGGCCAGCAGCGGGTCCGCCCTAGGCCCGGCCAAGTCCACTGAACAAAGGGGAGCGACTTCTAGCAGTTTCCTACAGAAGCTACCACCTTAGGCCCCCCCTCACTAACAAAACCAGAACATTCCACCCCTCGCCTCTGCAAATTACATATTTAAGTATTATAAGTAAAATATACACACATCAACAGAAGAAAATAGAATTCCCCGCACCAAAATCAAAATAATATCCTCACAACACCAACAGTGGGTAGACAATTAACAAACAATTCACCACTTACCCCTTCACCACAATCAGAACATAAATTCCGCATAATCGTTTTGCTCTTTTGTCAAGTTCAATCCCTGTTTTGCCTGTTACTGCTCCCAATTAAACTCAATCCTTATCTCAAATTCCTCGAGCCCCATGTTGGGTGCCAAAATAACTGTCGTAGTTCAGCCCCAACGGGGACCAGACTACGCAGTCTCTCTCTCACTCCCCGCACTCTCCAAGAGAATAGGAGGAGATTTGACAAACAAAAGAAAACCAGGAAAAAAAAAAAAACCAAACACGTGGGTTGAGATTGAACAAAAAGTAAATTTAACAGTAATGACAGAAGAAAACAAAACAGTGATGGAACACAAATACAGTACAATAGCTCACAACAGATCTCCACATCCAGTCTTTTCCAAGTAGCAGGAGGCCTCCCTTCAGCACCCTCCTCACTAATATACTGAGCATGATGTCAGATGGGATGGAATAGCCCTTTGGCTCATTTGGGTAAATTAACCACAGCTGTTAGCTAATTAGTTAACTATCCCAGTCATAGGGGCTACCAGCTTCAGTTCTCCACCCAGCTCAGGTAAATATTAACTCTATCCTGGCCAGAACCAGGACAGTTGCCCTTTATGAATTATGTACCCATGATGCAGTTCTTAGAGTACAATTGTCTAACTTTTCAATGCACTATATGGCTCTTTGAGTTGGCCAATTACTGTCTGTCTCTGTATTGAGAAAGACACAGAATGAACAAGACCTAGTGTAACTAAACAAGGACAAAAAGTGTGACTGGCAATGTTACTAAAGATTAGAGTGTCTGTAGAATTTAAGAGACAAAATAATGCTATAGGAATAAGAATCACCATTGAAATATCAGCAATACATACAGTTAGAGAAGCCTACAGATACACAGCTTTTGGTAGTAATATTGTAAGTTCTCCATGGGAATCTAAAAGTCAGTCATTATTTTATTTCTGGTTATTAACAACCAAGTATCAAAGACTTCAGTACTTCAAGGAAATTAACCTATTTAAGAATAACACCTGAGAAGTTTATAAAATATTGTGTGATAGATAGGAAAATTCTTACAGGTATAAAATTTAGCTAGGACTTTATGTCCCTAAGTATACATGAGCTCATATCTCTTAACAAGTTTTAAAAGAGATGACTGCTTGTACTATACTTATACTACATTAGTCTCATGCTTGACATGATCAGAAAGGAACTTCTATTCCCAGGTACAAAACTTAGCTTCCACAAGTACTCGGTCCAGCTCTGGAGCCCCCAGCATAAGAAGGACGTGGACCTATTGGAGAGAGGCCAGAGGAGGGCCATGAAGATGATCAGAGGGCTGGAGCACCTCTCCTATGAGAACAGGCTGAGAAAGTTGGGGCTGTTCAGCCTGGAGAAGAGAAGGCTCCAGGTACACTTACAGTGGCCTTTCAAAGTGTGTCTATAAGAAAGATGGGGAGATACTCTTTAGAAGAGCCTGTTGTGATAGGATAAGGGGTAATGGTTTTCAAATAGAGGGAGCTAGATTCAAACTTGATATAAGGAAGAAGTTTTTTACACTGAGGATGGTGGAACACTGGTTGCCCAGAGAGATGGTAAATGGCCCATCCCTGGAGATGTTCAAGGCCAGGTTGGACGGGGCTCTGGGCAACCTGATCTGGTTGGAGATGTCCCTGCTTCCTGCAGGTGGATTGGACTAGACAGCTTTTAAACGTCTCTTCCAACCCAAAATACTCCATGATTCTGTGATTCTATGTCTTCTATAGATATGTTCAGTATTATATTTTATATATGCACATAATTCTCTGTATCTCTCTCTGTATGTGTATATATACTGTAAGTATACACAGAAGAATTGCTGGTCAGCTCCAAAGGACAGAACTTTCTGTAAGATTCTTTTTGTTAGTGCTGCTTTCTCACAAAGGAATATTAAAGAAAATGTACAAAACAAGTATAATTATTAGTTCCTAGTTCTAGGTACTAGAGTTGCTCCAGTATTACTTATCATTTTCTCTTTTTTATCTGTCTCTTTCTAATGAGATGTATATTTTGAAAAAAAAATATATAATTTTACTATGTAGGTTGCATTCTTTTTTTTTATTAATTCATGAGCAAACCAACAGAAATCTAGATGTAAAAAATGTATTTTAAGCAAATATCCAGAAAAACCATCCCTAACTTTCAGTTTGTAAATGTATACAGTTGTACCTATGGTATTATAAAGAGTTATCTTATGCGATCAAAGTGTAATTAACAGATCAGTATAATTATGTATAAAATCAAATAAGATCAAATGTTCACATGGGTTCAATATGCATAAATAAGAACCTCTGCAGAACTGCTCAGTCTGCAGATTATGTTGGTCTTTCGTTTCCAGCAGGAAAATAAGCCAGAAATACATTAGGAACCATCTATTAGACACTAGGAAAGAAAAAAAAAAGTGATGCAAAAGAAAAAATAAAACACTTTGCAATAGATATTTTCATTCTTTGGTTTCTTGTTTCAAATAAAAAAAAAAAAAAAAAAGAAGTCTGGCTTGAAGAAACAGCCTGCAGGTATCCAGTATTTTTGTGGGATTTTTGAAAAGGAAAAAATTATTCAAAACATTAGGCTTTATAAGGGTCATTGTAGGAGTATTGTGGGGGATATTTCACAATATATCTATTCAGACTCAAAATATCCCAGTGAAATGGCATTTGGTATTTTCCAATTTCTGTGAATGCAAAGGTGATTCTTGGATGAAATTAGGATGTTTCCCAATTTGAGTAAACTCTGTGATTTAGTGAATGGAGCAGAGTATTCCATTCATCCCATTTTATCACATTTTGGGCACCTTAGAGAGAAATCTCGTCTTCCACAGCATGGTTTCTCTACAAGAAAAAGATTGTTGAAGTCTAAGAGGATTTTAAATGAATTAGGGAATGTGAAAGGGAATGTGTGCAATTGTGTGATACAGTTCGGCTTTCCGGAGCACATCACATATGAATTAACCTGAAATTTTTTCAGTGAAGAAATACATTAGAAATATATTGCTAAGGGTTGTACACTATATTTGTTGTGTGAAAAAAAATAAGTGAGATACAACTTTACTCTTTTATATGCAAATATTTTGTTTACACATGCAATCTTTCAAATTTTGACAAGAAATATTAATATGTAATCTCAAGAAAGGAAATAAAAGGCTTTAAGAAAAAATTAAAACCTAATCATACATCTTACACAATGAAAAATATTTTAAATCTTATTTCCAAGCTTTTTGCTATGCTGAACTATACATAACTTTATTTCTGCTCCTTTGTGTCCAATCACCAGAGCAATGAAAACATTTTTGGAATACACCATTAACAATGAGTTTTGTGAAAGGCACATGCTCAAGAAAAATAATGAGAGAGATGGGATTTTCCACATAAGAAAGATCAAGAACTTAGAACTCAAAAGGAAGATCAGGAACTGAGAATATATAAAAACCTTGAAATGAGAGGAAAGGACTGCTGACTATCTTGAGGCAAATCAGTCCATCACATGAAGACTTTGTTATGTGGTCCCAAAGAAGTTTCAATGATATCAGAAGGCTGCAGTAGTCATCCATGGCTGGTTGAAAGCTAACCCAAGATTAGCAGGTTTTTCTTGTAATGTTTAATTAATTATAAAGTTTTCACACTGGATGGAGGTAAATTTGTCTTGATTTAGGCAAGTCAAGAGCTACCACCATTTCTTATTTTTTTTCTAGATATTTTAAATTAAACAATTAGATTTGATTTCAGTTTTAAATAGTTTCTCCTTTTTCTAAATGTCAAAGAGTACAATGAAATCTCATTATAAGGACAGAAAAAAAATAGCATTTATATTGCTCATTTACCACAGATTTAACATAATTACTCTACAAATATAAATAAGCTTTTTCAGGTCACTCATCCTGGGCTGTAAGAATAGGACCATCAACTTCTGCATGGTCAGGAGCAAGTGCAAGGTTTTCAACAGCAAAGTTCAGAAGTCACTTGAATGACATTTGAATTTTTGTGAGGGTTTTGACATTCTGAGTTAACTTCCAAAGTGACTAAGGTACAAAGGTCAGCCTTTGAAATTATTAATTTGACCAAAGCTCTCCTAAACCTGTAGGCTCACTAACTCCTTAGTCTTTCAAGAGTCAACAGAACTCAGACTTCCTTTACTTAGGCACTTTTGAAAATTGTGCTACAAATATTATGAAATTAAAACATGAATATTGCAGATAGGAATAATTTCCCATTATTAACGATATACATTTCAAATAGTGAAGGTGTCAAAAGACTACTTAGTATTTAATGACAAGCACATATGTCAGTCTTCACACAGCTGACTGAACAGAATTCTGGTCTGGTGACATTTCTACTGTTCTGCTAATAAATCATTTAAAAAAAATAAAAATTATCCTACATAATGAAATACCTTTCTTCCTCCATCCTGCTCTCCAGAGGATTAAGTACGTTCCAAAACATTTTCTTCCACAAATGGGTAAAATCTATTTCTAAGCCTATAGAACTGATGTTTTCACAATATTAAAAAATATAAAGCGTGTTTCAGACATTTTAAGTTTCTTGCACAAAAGGTAAGTATTTGTCTACAGTAAAATAAAGATTCTTTATATAACTTTTCTACCTCATATTCACATTAGTCAGGGAAGCATCCAACCTACTACAGTTACATGTGTATCATCTACTCCCTGCTAGACAGAAAGATTTTATCAGAAAAAGTGGTATCTTTGAAACAAGTTAGCAATTAGACCTGAACAAATGTTAGGAAAAAAATGTGAAAGCCATTTGTATTTGCAAAGAAAACTTACCATATTCTGGAATCCTTTGATGTCAGTTTACTTTACTTCAGCTTTTAACTTAACAACAAAACATTTAAAATTATGCAAATTTAGGGAAATAACTATTTCTTGATATATTTTTTTCTTGAATCTGTGATAATTAATGTTCCTAAGACATTAAATTAATGTGTGCAACACTACTGCTTTTGATAAGATGAAATATCAATGTAGTTAGCAGCATTGGTACCTTATATTGTAGACAAATATGCAAATGTGAATTTGTTGTCAGCCAGTAAGACAAGGAATTTGCAAGCATTACTAATTAAACTGGTTAGCTGTATAAGCCAAAATTCTAATTGTAAAATGTATACTTACAGCTTGAATGATTTGAAGAACTGTTGAAAATCATGAATAATTTAGAATAATTAATGTGCCTGAGAATTTTGAGAGATGCTTATAGTCAATCTGCTCAGTGAAAAAAGAAAGAGTCAGTTTGTTGTGTATTCTTATTTGGACTCTATAATTTTCTGAAGTTTATTTTATCTGTGAGGTTAAGAGTAAGCAATTAATAGGACACTCTAGAGTGAAATTACAGGAAATGAGAACGAGAAGATACAAAACCATTTTGTACCAACCTATGCAAAGACTATATGTCCAGTATAAAAGTAGTACTTCACATCCATAACCATGGATACAGGTAATACCTAGGATTATCATATAGCACAAGTACTGTTGAATCACAATGAGAGAAAAAGTATTTTTTTTCCAAATATTAGTAAATAAAAACTTATAATGCTGTCAGTTTTGTAATTTTGTAAGGGCCATTTTGCTCAGCTGGGTTTTTAAAAGTGAATAATAACATACAGTATTTCGGTTTTGTGCTCTGCAGATTTCAGAGTGAATTTTATATGATGAAATTTTGAAATTTGATCCATACAAGTTTGCTGACCAGCATCAGGCACCTCGCAAACTTGCTTATTCAAATGTGCTCAACAAAGAAACAAATGGGAGATAAAAAGATTCAAAAGAGTGCTGTTCAGGCCACTCATTTTGCTTCCTTAATAAATAATCTCAAACTTGGCTTTCGGTAGTTGGACAATATGTAACCATGAAGAGTTCTCAATGACCCATTGTAAATGGTTGAGTACTTTATAGAACATTTCTGTATTTATGTCCAGTTTCATTGAATTTTACAGAATGAACATCACTAGTACATGATTTTACTTCCTCTGTAGAAACTTTTTAGTAGTATTAATATCATTCTCACATTTCATTTGTGTTTTGTTTTCTATCTGGTAAAAAATAGTTATTACAATTAATTTCATTGTATTATTTTGTCTAAATTCCATGAAGTCTATTGGTGAAAGAGGTAATGCTCTGGAGTTTTGTCACTCTGGTGACTTGAATGAAGACATTTTCTGCTCTGTTTTTTCCTTAATTCTGAATTCTTGTGCCTTAAAAAAAAAAATAAATATTTCTGCTTAAGAAACTTGTTATCAGTAGATAAATTATTGATTATTCACAAAATTAATCTATTTTGGGGAAGTCATATAAAAACTCTGTATAAAGATTACTTTATATGCCAACATTTAAAATTCAGTAAGTTTTAAATTCATAAAATATGCTAACCACACTCTGCATTTTTCAATTTCTCTCTTTCTTCAGCTTGTGTCAAATTCCAATTAGTTTATTTTCATTTCCAGTGTAGTCTAATGTTAGAAAATGAAACAACAGACATGGGCATGATGAAAAGTAGTTTTAGGAGGATAATCTTATGAACAGGTCTTCTGGGAAATAATCTAGATATTTCTACTTTCTTTGAGTCTGGTAAAAGTAATGTATGTATTATGTAACTAGCTAGACTTCGTGAACGTAAGGGAGTTTATCTGGTTAAGCAAACAGAGCCGAGGTTCTGCTACATTATTGGTCCTTCTGGGAATACAGAACATACAACATATCCACATGTAGTTTTTGAACATGACTATTACTGGGAGCTTCGTGAACAGAAATAACTAGAATTTTTAGTATCTCTATCATGAGACTGGTTTTTTTTATGATCAATTAATTAAGATTCAATGCAGACATCTAAGGTTTATTACTGGCATCAGAAATCTCACCTGTTGAAATAAATATGCCTTTCGTGACTATGTGTACAAATTATGACAGCGTGCATAAACATTTTTTGTTTGAATTCCAGCACTTTAAGGACAATTTTTAAGGAATGTTTATGTCAAAGGAACAGCATGAAAACTTTGCCCTTATTTTATAGTGTGACAAAGTAGTCTAATGCAAATTTCAATTAGTTCTAAACAACATATAAAAGGTCTTAAAATTTCACTATAGGTGACATAACGTTCTTTAATATATAAACAGAGACTGGAGGAATTCTGTGTTCTTTAAATACATAGAATCATAGAATTGTAGAATGTTTTGGGTTGGAAGGGACCTTTAAAGGTCACCTAATCCAACCCCCTGCAAGACGCAGGGACATCTTCAACCAGATCAGGTTGCTCAGAGCCCCATCCAACCTGGCCTTGAATATTTCCAGGGATGGGGTATCCACCACCTCTCTGGGCAATCTGTTCTAGTGTTCCACCATCCCCAGTGTAAAAATTTTTTTCCTGATGTCCAATTTGAATCTGCTTCCTTCTGTTTTAAAACCAATATCCCTTGCCCTATCACAACAGGCCTTGCTAAAGAGTTTCTTCCCATCTTTCTTATAAACTCCCTTTAGGTACTGGAAGGCTGCTGTAAGGTCTCCCTGGAGCCTTCTCTTCCCCAGGCTGAACAGCCCCAACTCTCTCAGCTTGTCATCATAGGAGAGGTGCTCCAGCCCTCTGATCATCTTCGTGGCCCTCCTCTGGACTCACTCCAAGTGGTCCATGTCCTTCTTATGTTGGGGGCTCCAGAACTGGACGCAGTACTCCAGGTGGAGTCTCACCAGAGCAGAGTAGAGGGGCAGAATTACCTCCCTCAACCTGCTGGTCGAGCTTCTTTTTATGTAGCCCAGAATGCAATTGGCTTTCTGAACTGCAAGCATGCATTGTCAGCTCATGATTGACAAGACAACTGTTGGTGTACAAAGTGATCTTCAGGGATCTACGTACAAAAATATACTGGAAATTGTAAGAATATTTCAGAGCCCAGAAAAGTGTCCATCCAAGAGGAACACTAGACCCTTCTGCTTGGTCTACTGAAAAAGAAAACGGCAAACCGAAATCATCTCCATATAATAAATATTAGTAGAAGATATAAATTTATCTGTAAGATTGTTTAAAATTGTTACCTGACAAAATGAAACAAGGTTCGAAGTTTTTATTGTCAGAATGCTTGCCTGCAGAAGGAATTGACTGAGGTGTGTTGAGTTACGCGTAATTTGAAATATGGAAATAATTTTGAATATTCTTTAGAAATATAAGCCCTGTGTTGTGAAAATATCTTGCCAAATACAGGTAAAAATTGTAGGTCCTATGTTAAGCATATTAAATTTCCTAATAACAGCAATTACTTCTTCCATTAATACCTATGAATCCACTAACATAACCCGCAAAAAAACAAATCTCAGCCAGAAATAGTAGCATAACGATTGCTGCATTCTTCAGATATGCTAGAGTGTTTTAACTTTTAAGCAGAAAGACTTTATTAGCCCAAATCTTACAAAATTTGTCAGAATAACTGTGGTTTTGGAACAGTATTGAAAAGTTTTCTTTGTTATAATATCAACTATTTCTCCTTGCCCAAACTGATTATATGGAACACCATCAGATGATGCTATTAACCATACCTCTTTTACAGGTCATTGAATGATCATAAATTTTCCTTATTACTTTGTATTAAGAAAGCTCTCAGGTTAAAATTACAGCTATTCTTACTTTCAGAAAGAATAAACCCTACACACAACTGGTTTTGTCTGCCTTCCATGATTTCTGAAAAAAGCATGAACTTATTGGTTATTAAACAAGTGAAAGTGATTGTGATTAAAATTTATCCTCTTCTAGAAATAAAAAAAAAATTCCTAATTCACTTGCATGCTAACTATTTCTAATTATTGCATATTATTTTACATATCATTTTTTTGTGATAAGTTGCAGTGAAAAAAATATGCAATAACTTATCAACTGTTTCATTATCTTTAGGAGCCAGCAAGAGTAACCAGAGTGTGAAGTGGTTTAGTTTGTAATAGCAACAAAAATTTCCACACATTTATATGTAAAGAGGTCGTATAAGTAAAAACTGATGGAACAAAAGGCACTGTCTAAAAGATGGATGGGGGAAAAAAAAATAGTATTTGCAACCTTTGGGATACATACAACCCTCACAGAACTTGCTTCAACTGTCAAGAAAGGATCACCAGGGACTGATATCAACATAAGCTTTTAAAGTACATTATCTTAGTCTCACTCTACTGGTTCTTCTTCCTGCTTTGAGTGGGAGAAACACTTATCTTATTGCAAGATAAACACTTTAGGCAACTTTCTTACATAATTCAAAACCACATATTTACCCAATCTTCAAATACAGAAAAAAAAAAAAAAACCTCAAGTCATATCAGGTCTGTTTATCCCTGGTTCTAAAATCTGAAACAGACAGAAAACTGTCTATGGAGTAACAGAATGTTTTGTGATGTTAATGTACTCCCTTCATTTCCATGCTTCTCACAGCCCTGCTCTCTAGAAGTCTCAGGTCTTCAGTCCCTGATTTCTTCCCTTCACTTCTGCAATTCTGTGTCAAGGGATAACGCAATACCAAATGCAGAGGCTGCAACTTACTGCCATATAAGAGAAAAACTGACCATCTCCAGGTTCTATATTAAGGTCTTGTGGCCAAAATACTGAAAACTAGGCACAGACTTAAGAATTTTGCTGAATTGAGCCATGTATACAATTTGACTCTACAAAAGTTCAGTATTCATAAATTTCTTTAATGAAAAAATACATGACAAGCAAAACAGGCAAAATATTATTCTTTCAAAATGGATGAAGAAAACCTGCTATTTTATATAATAAAGAGGAAACCTATCCTTCATAATATCATGATGTATGTGATATGAAAACTTTGTGAAGACTACCAAAATATTTCTGAGAACTAACTTATCTATGTGTATACCCAAATCTTTCATTTATAGATGTATATCTAAGTCAATGTTTGTTTCCCCTAAAGTTAGTATTTTCCAAAGTAACAGTGAAAGAAGTTTTAGCCAAATATTAACCATAAAAAACCCATTAAATTCTTGTTGATAACACTAAAATTTACACTCAATTACATTTATACCAGCAAAGATATTTACTGCCTTCAGTTAGTGTCATCTTCTATTTAAACATTTTAAAAATCAAACCAAGAATGATCCCTTTTCATGCTGATAAAATCTTTCAGTAAATAAAAGTTCCATATAACATAAAGGGTCATTTATGAAACTATTTACAGTGAGTGATATTTACAATTTGGTTCTCAGAAATTAATGAGCATTTTTCTATAATTGTGTCTGATATACAATAAAGTATATACAGAGATGTCACATTACTGAATAGTCTTGTTTCCTGGATAATTGGCTTCTCAGATTTACTTTTTTTATTTTTAACCTTAGAGAAAACTGAAAGTATCTTGACTTGAAATAGGCAATTCAACGGATTCTTATTTTCTCTGATACTCAGGCACGAGTTTCAAAAACTCACATCCATAGTAAGTATTGTAATTCCTCCTGAGGTCTGCATCTGCTGAGTAAATTTATAAAGAGAGATATATAGAGGTCTGGGTAGTATTTAATCTGGAAATGTCCACTTATTAAACCAGAGGAGTCTTTCCATTTATCTTGAGTTTTCACTATTTGGAATGAGACACTTCTTCCAGAATTTCTTCAATACTTTAAAAATACTGCTTCTATTTCAAATTAAAATGATACACTTTTGCCATTGTTGCTATCACAGCTGCTCCTACCATGAAGATTAATTTCTAATGTTTTAATTTTTTTCTCCTGCTTGCCCCAAGATCTTTTATTAGTTTCAGTTTCAGAGAACAGTGGAAAAAAAATGTCAACAAATGGTGTCTGTAATGTTTTTTGTTTTTGTACAATGAACTAAGGGTATAATAAAGGGAGCTTTTATCTTAACCTTCCGGAAAGTCAAATGTAAGATACCTGGGGCAGAATTTGTGAAATTTTACCCCCAGGACCTAGTTAGAGAGGCATTTGCCTCCTCAAGGTATCTAAGTTAATGTTATGGCACTGTGTCAAAAAATTACTTATATTCACAGTACGCAGCGCTGTAGAAAGTTCAGTAAATATATTATTGATTTAGTAAAGAGTTCCTTCATTCATCTCTTCTCCTGTCTTAACCTTAGATACAGCAGCATATCTCAGACACTGTGCCTTCACTTGCTTCACAGAAAACTGTATTCTACATAAGAAAAGTTGTTTCTAGCTTGTTTGTATGCTGCTGATATGAATCTCCCCTGTAGCCCAACCCAAAGATTTTAAAATGCTATGTATAATAAATGCTTCTCCCTGAACCTCTATAATAGATGAATCTAATCAATGTGGAGTAAGAATATCTTGAAGTGATACAAATAGGAAAACAGCACAAGGAACTATAGAGTATAAGAGAATGTCTTTTGAGAAATGAAAAGAGAGACTGAGAAACTTTGAAGATTATCTCAGAAGCCAGGCAGATCTCTAGATGCGAATAATAAATTTTATATACATTTATAGCACTAAACCTTTCATTCCACTCTGAGTAATAATGACCTACCAGAATGGGAAATATGGCCTACAAGCTAGGAGACATATACAGACAACATGACTTCTTGAGAGGGTTTATGAATGTTTGTAGTCTATTGAAAATAATTTTTCTCCTTACAAGTTTAAGCTTTTGTTTTCTTGACAGGGTTAATCACTGCAGGTAAGTCACCTAGTGTACAACAGAACAGCTATAGACTCTCATAAACTATTTGTGTTCTCTAACCTCTCGGTTAAATTCTGAGCTGTAACCCACAAGCGCTTGTTTAAGCTCCAGAACAGCTGTAAATAGTAAGCCATCCACAGATTTTCCAAATATTTTGTACTGGAGTAATCAGGAGAAAGTAGAGTGTATTTGGAAAATTAGTGTTTTTGAGAAAGTCCCTTTCACCAAGGGAATTCTTACTGTTGGCTACGTAGGCTACACTGAAGTCAGTTAAGTCCATCAATACAGCTAGAATTCCAGCAGAATAACAACCAAATCCCTACTGTATTAGTAATCCATGCTACAGATTTTATATTTTGTGGAGATATAAACTAACAGTAGAACTAAAAAGGGGCAACCAGTTATTTCAGCTCCTGTCTTAGAAATGTCTTGTAGATATTTCATATCTTGCTGCACAGCAGACACCTATTAATAGCAGAATCATTAAGCTAGGACTAAGGCTGCTGACTTTTTATTTAAGCTCTGCTGTTGAACTTTTACACAAGCTTGGACAAGTAATTTCATTGCTTCTCATTTCACATTCTCCTAATAATAAAATTCAGACTGTAGAATTAAAAAGGCTATAAAAGACTGAAGTGTTTTTTTTTTTTTCCATTGGTAAGGATCAAAATTTTACATCTGCTTAACTACCAAGTATTGCTGTTCTGTTGGTATGATGTCATTTTGGTAACGGATTTATGAAGTAAGAGATATAGCTCTACATATAGGAACTTACTAGCTACTCAAAAAAAATCCCTTGATATCTGATATGAAAGAGAATTGGAAAAGAAAACAGTAAAAAGAGTTTGACAGAGCATAAACAAAACACAAGGATGCCCACTTTCTGTGTGTTTTCCATGCAGTACTCTGGAGAAGACATACAAATCATGAGATGCCTGCTGAACCACCAATTTTTAGTGGTTTTCAGGTTGCCCACCTCAGGAGCACTCACAGAACAAAAGATGAACTTAGATGTCAACATTGAACATTGCTGTTCAAAATAGAATCATAGAGTCACAGAATCATAGAACCATAGAATCTTTAAGGTTGGAAAAGACCTCCAAGATCACCAAATCCAACCATCAGCCTAACACCACTGTGTCCACTAAACCATGTCCTGAAGCGCCACATCTACATGTTTTTCAAACACCTCCAGGGATGGTGACTCCACCACTTCCTTGGGCAGCCTGTTCTGGTGCCTGACCACTCTTTCAGTAAAGAAATTTTTCCTGATATCCAATCTAAACCTCCCCTGCTGCAATCACAGGATAGTTGAGGATGGAAGGAACCTTTAGAGGTCATCTGGTCCAATCCCCCTGCTCAAGCAAAGCATCTAAAGTCAGTTGCCCAGGACTGTGTCCAGATAACTTTTGGATAACTCTAAGTGCGGAGATTCCATAACCTGCCTGGGAAACCTATTCCAGTGCTCAGACACCCTTAGAGTAAAAAAAAATGTTACTTGATGCTCAAAGGGAACATTCTATCTTTCAGTCTCTGCCCATTGTCTCTGATTCTGTCACTAGGCAGCACTGAAAAAAGCCTTCTTGCAGATATTTTTGTATAAACACACACACACACACATATGTATACACAAACACATCCTTCTTGTCTCCAGATGAATAGTTCTGGCTCTTCTAGCCCTTTCTCATACTGGAGATTTTCCAGTCCCTTAATCATCTTCCTGGTCTTTTGTTGGACTCTCTCCAGTATGTCCATATCTCTCTTGTACTGAGGAGCCCAAAACTGGACAGAGTACTCTTGATGTGGTCTTACCAGCACTGGATAGAGGGGAAGGAACATCTCCCTCAACCTGCTATCAATGCTTTGCCAAATGCAGCCCAGGATATCATTAGCCTTCTTTGCTGCAAGTGCACTTTCCTGGCTCATGTTCAACTTGGACCAGGAGCTTCAGGTCCTTCTTTTGCCAAGCTGCTTTCCAGCTGGGTGATTCTGAGCATATGTTGGTGCTTGGCTTTTTTCCTCTCCAACTAAGGACTTTAGGCTTCTGCTCTTTGAACTTCATGAGGTTCCTGTCATCCCATTTCTCCAGCCTATCCAGGTCCCTCTGGATGGCAGCACAACCCACTGGCCTATCAGCCACTCCTTCCAGTTTTGTATCATTGGCAAACTTGCTGAGGGTACACTCTGCCCTACCATCCAGATCATTAATGAAGATGTTGGAAAGGAGTGGACCCAATCTTGACACTGATCACCACCCTCTGAGCCTAGCCATCAAGCCAGTTTTCAACCTGCCTCTTTATCTACCTGCTCATCTGGCCTGTTACTTCAACAGCTTCACCATGAGTATCTTATGAGAGACAGTGTCAAAGGCCTTACCAAAGTCCAGGAAGACAACATCCACAGCCCTTCCCTCCTCCACCAGATCAGTAATTTCATTGTTGAAGTTTAAGTTGGTCAAATGTGACTTCCCCTGGGTGAACCATACTGATTGCTTCTGATGATTTTATTGTTCTCAATGTGCCTGAAAATGGTTTCCAGGATTAGCTGCTCCATCAAAATGAAAAGACTATTTCTTTGTGCTGCTTTAACTGTCTCCACTTCATATCATGTACTCACACTTTTTGTCTATGTTAGTAAAGTCTTTATAAAGTGAAGTCTAGGTGGCTAGGAGTGGTGTTACTCTGATATTACCCATATCTTTCAATTAAAATTTCTAGCAGAGGGTAGTGGATCTCTTAAGGGGCTGAAACATCCCAAGAAGTTTGCTCTTGCTCTTTCAGACTCAGAGAAACCCTTTTTTTTTTTTTTTTTTTTTGTGTTCTTGAGATACCGCTTTGCACCAAAAATTATTCTTTAAAAACAAACAAACCTGCAAGGAAAATAAAGCAACCATGTCTTGCTGGAAAAATACCGGAGATTAAGTTTTTCACATTATTTACTTCCAGAAAATGTGAGTTGTATATTATCTCTGATATTAACAGCACTTTTTTTTCCTGTCTGTTAGCTATTTTTCCTCTTCTTTTTGAAATAACTCTATTTTCTTTGCATTTTGGCAGGCTGATTGTTGCCATTGCAACCATCTCTTTCTTGGGTAGTGTACTACAGCTAAGGAAGACAGATAAAATGTGGAGCTGCTAGGCTTGCTCTTCATCACCTAGGAAGCTCTGCACACAGCTAGTTAACAAATTCCTTTTCTTCAAGGGGCATGAATGAGCTGCAGATGACCAAATATTTAAGGTATTAGTCATACAAACAGCAGATTGCATCTCCTTACTGCACTTCTGTTGCTCTTCAGCCTAAGTTATGCACCTTGCCTACATAATTTTGCTACTATAAGGGACAGTTATTTTAATATAAGCCAAGACAGAAATGTTAATTCCTGAGTAGTAATTCTGAGATGAACCATGCATTGCACGTGGTCATTCTATAATTTCCTTTCCACTCACTACACTAGCATCAGGCTCCCAAAAATTCACACCCTATTCAGGAACAGAAAATGAGCAAGCTCAGAGATTAACAATTTTGGATGAAAACTAAAAAAATGATGAGCAGGAAATATATATATATATACCTGTAGATTAAAAAAAAAAGTGAGCAAACTCTTTCTGTCAATCCATTTTCAAGCTGCCAACAGATCTCTGCCAAGTCTGTATAAAAAGTAAACATGAAGGGGAAAAAAAAAATCAGATTGAATTGCTAAAATATACTCTCAGGCTAAGAGTAGATATTACATCTCCAGTCACCTTTTGTGAGGTGGAGAGGTCCTGGAGAGGAAGGAAAAAGTATGTACTCTCAAAATTTCTCTGGCTCTCACCCTGGAAGTGTAATTGTCTCTTACACCACATCTTCCATACGTACAAACTCTGTATGTCAGATTTTCAGCATATGATATGGTTTTTTTATTTTCTTTTTTTTCCTTTCAGTCATCTGTTAAAATCATAGATGCATGGAAAACCCGTACCAAACATTTCACAAAAACACCATATTTACAGCTACTATTCAATAATATTGTAGGCAGCAGTGAAAACTAATATAAACTTTCAAATCTATGTAGCAATGATGGCATAAAAAATTTTAACAGTAGAAATTGTATTGCCTGCTTTTGCCTTAGAAAGAAGAGGAAGAGGTATGACTACGCTATGTTAAAAAACCCCAGAAAGTGTATCCCAGCACAAACAGCATTAAGTGCAAGAGGAAAACATTCTTAAGCCTCTACAAATAAGTGTTACATGTCCTGATAATCAAGTTGCTGAAAACAGAACTTCTTTTAAATGCCTTGACCTTATGAGTACTGAGGAGGGAAGGGTTCAGCAAAGAACAAGGGAGCAAATGAGGCATTTAACAGGTTAACATCTCATAAGCTTTTACTTTCATTATGCTGAATTTTGACCCTGAACTAGATTTGGAAGAAACTTGAAATGGATCAAAAAATTCACCGGTCTGCTCTTCTGAAATGAATGGCAGAAACTGAGAGAAAAGATTTTGTTTAAAGATACTGTATGGAAGCATTTTAACTTAGGAGAAGTCTAAGGAAAACCATCTTGCTGCTTATCATGATCCTAGAGAAAGCAGTTTTGCCTTTTGTTCTCTAGATAGGCATTGGAGAGACACAGAACCCAGTTCAGAAATAAGGTTTTATTACCATCATTTTCTGTCATATAAAGCAAGTATTACTTGTATGATTACGTGTATTGCTCTTAGATTCCTGCAAAATGAAGCCAACAATGTTTAAGAATTTTTCTTCACTTATTTAACCGCCTAGAATTTTTATATGAGAGACTCAGCAGGACCACCAGAAAATCATGTTCCAACAGAGAAAAGGACTGGTCAGAGAAATTCCTTCCAGCATACCAGCTGAAACAGTGACGTCTTGCCTTTTTTCTCCCAAAAGATTTTCACTGTAGTTACTATTAGTTTGTTACTCATTTTTACTTATTTTTATTGTTTGAAAATAACTCCATAATCATGAAAAGGGGGGTCCTTCTTTCCCTTATTTTGGTCCTTATTTGATCACCCACCTTTCTCATCTCTATTTTTAAACCTTTCTCTAAATGTCACTATTTATCCTTCCACAAGGCAGAGGCAGTTTACTGTTTCTTGTAACTGGGTCCATTCAGAACAAACAGCCATGGAGAGAGATGAGTCTATGAGTTTCAGTTCAGTTCCAGCATGTGCTTTTGAAATTAATCTCCCACTTGTTACCATGCTTTAGTTCCCAGCATAGAGCATTTCTTTCAGAGACACAAACTGGACTTCTTTTGGCTAAATGTGAAGTTCAAGGTGTGCTCTAACTGCTAGGCTGTGCTTGCAGACTCCAAAAGTATCACAAATTTCTGTCAAAGTGCACCAAATCTCAGGAAAAAAAAAAAAAGGCTGCTTTTTTTTGGGAATAAGCTCAGAAATGTTGATATTTTTCTCCTGTTGAGAAGCACAGTCATCCCACTGGGAAGTAACCACCCCTACTTTAAGGACCATTGACACTCTGTGAATGGGAAAGAGTGAAGAAACCACAAACACAAGTTGAACAATGTCTAAAGACTAGCTCTAACCATCTTTGATGAGCATTTTCTAAAAGAACACATGGATTTTGAATACCCTCCATCTTCCAAGAACTAAATATTGTTTTATCATTTTAGAAAAATATTAAGTTTTCATTAGTAACAATAAAAGCTTTTTGCCATCTCAAAATATGGAAGAAGTTAATAGAAAGAATACATCTGGATGCTTTGTGGGCCCCATAAAAACATTTTCACAGAGAGCAGCATACCAGACCTACATACAGTGAAAGTAAACTGGGTTCTTTGAATAGTTAGTTGTTAAAAGGAAGTGCATATCCTCTGAAAGGACAAATATTTTAAATTAACACTAACACACATTTTGACAAACAACTATGATATTTACAACCTACTGCTACAGCATATTAGACCCACATCTAGTATACTTCAGACTGCATTAGGACAGTTACATGGAAAATGATACCATCTACTGCCATAAAGTCAAAAAGAAACAACAAAAATCAGTAGTGGACAGTGTGTAGGAAGAAAATATTTCAATTCTGTTGAAATATTCTGGTTTTAGTTCAACATTTTTATCTTTCTTTCAACAAGTCATCTAATTTTCTGATTCTAGCCCTATCCCTGTGTAATTACAGTGAACAGTGGTTGGGCCATGGCAGCAGCACCTACTAACAGGCAGAGCTCACCTCTTTCGGAGCTTGATAAACCTTTTTTAATCAAAAGAGGATTCAGCTAGAGTAAATCTGTATGTGGGTTTATTGAGACCTGCAGATCTAACAAAACTAGGATGAGTGTGAATTAAACTCGGTTTAGAGAGAAGAGGGTAAAATTATTACTGTTTTTAATTGGTGTGATAATAGTCTATTTTTCAAGTGCCTTTGCTGTATCTAATAAAAGGCAATTAACATTTACATTACTAATTTTGAAAATAGATAAGTAATGATTATTCAGTATGATTCTAACATTAGATGCTACCGAGAGTCACCAAATATTGGTCTTTGGTGTGGCATATACTTGGATGACATTTCTGTAGCAGATTTCAAAATGCCTTAAAAGGATTAATGTCATGTAATTCATGTTCTAAAATTCAGTGAAAAAGCTGTGTATTATTATCACCTTTATGCAGACAGACTGGTTATTGGGCTCCCTGTAGGATGAAATAACTTGATGAAAGTAGATAGTCTGAGCTAAGCAGGGGAACAGACTACATGATTCAACAGTTCTGTTCGACTCTGATATGTGTGAATGTATAAAAAGGGAAACTGAAGCATGGATTGGTATAAGTTAAATCTTCAAAACTGTTTATATATTCGGGCATGCACAGAAAAGAAAAGCTGCCTTAGTGGAGCAGAAGGGTGACTGATTATGCTTTAATGGAAAACCACAATATACTAAGGCAGATTTTTTTTTTAAGGTAGTTCCCTGCTGCTGACTGTTTAACATCAGGGGTCTGAACAGATTGAAAGAGCAACTTCTGATTTTCTCCCCTATCAAATGTGAACCAGGCAATACCAAAAATGAGCACATTTCTCCAGAGGACAAAGCTGAAAATGTTAAAAGAACATGTACTGTTTGGCTTAACTCAGTGATTGCACATATCGAGTCCAGGCAGGCTAAGGATAAAAGATCCTTGAGATAGTTCAGAACTTTGATCTTGTTTTACAGAGACTAATTGATTTAAAATACATGCCACAGCTGCAGATTCTGAATGAGTCAGATTCTATTTCATTGTGATTTTGAAGGACAAATCAGGTGTCTCCTTATAATATTCTCTACCAGTAGAAATAGGATTTTCATCCCATTACTGTACAAGTTAATTTTCAAGTCAAACGTATTTAGCCAGTACAAAAAGAAAGAGGCATTTGTGACAATTGCAGTGATGGGAAGAATGACATTTTCAAGCTGTTTGGCAAAGCATTCACGGCTCGTTGCATTAACTCCACTCCCAAAGGGCAGCAAATTCGACTCCTTAGATCATGTGATTTAGAGTATGTAGAGAAGACAACAAAAACAACAAATAAATTATGGCTACAGTTAAGGGTGGTTACTATATTATTTATTAGCATGAAGCAAGTAATTTACAGCAAATACTGTCTGCTCAATAGATTTTACACCTCTGAAATTACCAAACCAGACATTTCCTTGACAACACTTGTTGATTTAAAGTATGAGGGGGTGGGGGGAGGTTTGGTGAACTAATCTTAAGCAGCTCACTGTTTCTATAGCTAGTTTTTTTAGAGATAACTAATTGACCTCTTCAAGAGCCAGCACAGTACATAAGAACAACAAACCAAAAAATTTTCCAGGTGAAATTGAAATAATTCTTAACAATTACAACAGAAGTCACTCAAATAAACATTTTTAATTTTAACTGAGACAATAATAAATGAGGAGTGCATTTCCTTACAGCCCATAGGATACTTACCTGTTTCTGGATATTTGATGATAAAGTACATACTGTACCCTTTCTAACATTTACACTTGTGTTGTAATGCTTAAATGCTCCATTTTACTTCTTCTGAAACTGATGACCTGTATGGGCTTGAAGATGGAGACAAAATAATTACAAAGCCAAGAAACCTTTATCAATAACACCTCCTACCATCCCTCTTCCATTCAAACAAACTGTGAGCTCAATTTCTGTCAAGTGAGTAAAGATGCTGGAGGGCTATACAGAAAAGGGACAGATTTTTTAGGTAGCTAGTTGTAAAATATTCAAACTCCAGGATGCAATGGGAAAGGAATCTTAGAAAACTATGCAATTTTGAGGATTCAATTGGACAGTTGGAAAGCCTTAAATAAAATTTTAACCAACTTCTAGAATGACAAAAAGTATTCCAAAGAATGTATGGACCAGCATGTTCCCTGAAGGAAATTTTTTAAAGTAGAAGACATGCCTAGTTAGTGGACTTCAGTGGCACTCAAATTTTTGCTGCAAGTACTACTAGACTAGTAGATGAGGGCTGTGAAGTATAAAAGTAATGCATCCATATCATAGATTAATATTACTATATATTCATTGTCTTGCTTGTTGAAAATAAGAAACATTTCGTATGTTTCCCAAAATAACAGTATGGCTTAATTTTTTTTTTTAAAAAAACAACTTCAGAAATTATTTTTTTTCATCCAATTCTAAGTTTTATACTTTAACACTAGTAACCTAAACTGAATTGTCACCTAACTCCATGTGCCTCCTCTAAGTTAGACAAATAACAGTTACAATGTACAGAGTTAGGAAATTTTCCCATTTTTTTCTTCACTATATTTTTTTAATAACATGAGAAATTTCTTCATTTACAAAAAGTAACAGTGGAGCTGTGGATTTGATGGGGAAATTAAGACAGAGCAAATTTATCTTATTTTTAGTGTGAATGTGGTTAAGTTCAAGTATACACTTGCAATTTGTAAATGAATAAAATATTAAGTGTCTTTATCAGCTTTACAACTAAATTACAAAAGGCTTATTAAAAGTACAGGAAATAGCAGACAAGCACAGAAAAATAATATTTCATAAATACCATTGTAATACTCCTTTTTTTTAGCCATTGTAACTCTTACATGTGCAAGCTTGCTATATAACAATAAACATTTTTCCTGTTTTTTAAATCATATTTATTTACTTACCATGACAGTGACCTTCCCTTCCCTTTACCTTCCCTTCCCTTTCCCTTCCCTTCCCTTCCCTTCCCTTCCCTTCCCTTCCCTTCCCTTCCCTTCCCTTCCCTTCCCTTCCCTTCCCTTCCCTTCCCTTCCCTTCCCTTCCCTTCCCTTCCCTTCCCTTCCCTTCCCTTCCCTTCCCTTCCCTTCCGTTCCCTTCCCTTCCCTTCCCTTCCATTTCCCTTCCCACACCTTCCCACACCTTCCCACACCTTCCCACACCTTCCCTTCCCGCGCCTTCCCGCGCCTTCCCTTCCCGCGCCTTCCCGCACCTTCCCTTCCCGCACCTTCTCGCACCTTCCCACACCTTCCTTTTCCTTTTCCTTTTCCTTTTCCTTTTCCTTTTCCTTTTCCTTTTCCTTTTCCTTTTCCTTTTCCTTTTCCTTTTCCCTAGTTGAACTAAGCAGGATATTATCCCACTTGTATAGCAATTCTTCCATTATTTCAGAGATAATAATGATGAATTACACAACATGTTGCAATGCTGTCATCTGCTTTCACCATCCTTCCTCTCTTGTGATCAAATCAACTTAGCTTTTAGTAATGAGACAACCTTATTTCGTGGAATGTTTAAAAAGTAAATATCAGAGAAGGACACGTGTGTGCATGAACAACCACGTATTTGCACATTTGTTATCTGAAGAAGAGCAGACTTTGCCTAGCAGCTGGTTGGGGCTAATACTCCTCTCCTTTAGTGTATCCATTGAAGTCTCAATTCAGCAAGAAGGAAAAGAATACTGAGCAGTTTAAAAAAAAAAAAAGAAAAAAAAAGCAACTAATATCCAGGCAGCAGCTGCAGAAGATAATGGATGGACTTACTTTTTACATTTTTAATCACATGGACTGGATGAATTATTTAGAAACCTTAAATATATAATGCTTTCAAAGCAGGGAAATGGACCAGGTTTCTAAAGATATTGACTTCCAAAGTGCTATATGGAGAGGCAAAGTATTAAATTTTTAAACATTCTGATCTTAATCTTTACATTACAGACTATCAGTGTATTGATTAGAGCAGTGTGCTTTCTTTCTTCTAGTGAAGGCCATTCGAAGATACTACTAGCTGCCATTCTAGGAAATACATTATTGTGTCTTCTTTATCTGCCCACATAATCAGAAACTCCCGGAGTTTGTTTTGTCAAGGCTGGTGTTTTGTCAGCTTTTTTTTAAAGCATGTTATGTGGTTCTAATTTTCATGAAGAATAGTGAGTTTTTTTGTTCAATTGTTAAAGGAATATGGAGATGTCTGTTTAACTTTGGATTTTGCAAAGTCAGAGATGATGTTCCAGCTTTTCTCTGCACAATCTAAAAACTGTATTCAAATGTTCATTAACTAAAGAGAGAAGAGAAACTAAATTAAATTAGTAAGTTATCCTATAAATAAATGAAGTGAACAGTTAAAGAGGGAGAAGAAGGAATTATCTTATTTAGGCAGACATTATGAAATTTAAGATTTCACAGATATTGTAAAGAAAGGAATTACTGATTTCTGACAGAAACACTATATTAGCATAGAGCTTAAATTATTAATGTGAGCCTACAAATTTCCAGTAAATGACTAATTTTCAAGTCCTCTTCAACGCTACGATATCATTTGTGAAAACAACCTAAGACAACGTCAAGATGTCCACTGACACTTCATACCCCTAGGTCAGACTGCATAAAAACAAGAGTTCTGAAAAAGTTTTACTTCCTTCATTTTATAGTGGTGAGGTATTATTTATAAAGAAGGCACTTAATTGCCTCTACTGTGCTATAAAAACCTTGAAATTAATTTAGAACTATAGTATAATTTCTGTAAAACACTGTAAGTTTTTGTTCTCTCCTGCACTTTTTAAAAGTGACCTACCAATTTAAAACTGTAGATTTAGGTTAGAAATGAGAAATTTTTTTCCCACATTTTGGTGAAATGTGAAGCACTAGAATGAAGCACTAGAATAGACTTACTGGGGCCTCCACCACTGGAGGTCTTTAAGAGCTGCCTAGACCACTCCTGTCAGGAGTAATAAAATTGTAGGTTTTTTCTGCTCTGGGGTAGAGGAGCAGAAAAGATGATCTCCTAAGTCTTTTCTACCCCTATCAAGATATTCTGGGACAGTGCCTCAGTAAGGCATATTCCTCAGTACCTTCTTAAATGTTTAACGTATCACAGAATGAATGGCATAGGTTTCAAGAGGAAAAGAAAAAATCTGAAGTAATGTACTTTAGAAACCTTTCAAATACAGTATTTTAACAGTCTTCCTTCCCTCATGATACAATTCTCCCTGGTTTAGAACAGAAGAAAAACAGGATACGGGATCATGCATGTTTCAATCTTCCTCAAACCAGTCTCAGCTGAAAAACTCTAGAAATTTCTTTCCATGTTGCTCTCTGAGAGGAGAAGAAATGGAATGAGAAGGACTTACTGATCTATCTTAGACCTTTTTTACAACATCTATTGCTGTAGTTTAGCTATAGCCTGAAACTATGCAAGATAAACACGGTAAGAAAAGATTTAGAAACCAAAAAAGGAAAGGCATAATGGAAAACTTGTCAGTAGCAATACACAAAAAAAGTGCTGGAAACACCACTGTTCTCAACTTCTTGGCTCTGTGCTTTGAATTTCTTGAGTTCAATTTCAATTCCAAAGTATTTGACAGCTGATTACCATTAGTATGCAGGGTTACATTCCTCTCAACAAAGATGATTAGGAAAAGTCTTCGAACAGAAAAAGTAAACAACATAAAAATTCCTTCCAGATGAAGTTTGATTGTATATTGAAAAAAAAAGAATTATTAAGAACCTTCCACTTAATTAAAAATATAGACAAAATACTGTGATTAGCCAGGCACAGGTTTAAGCATTTTGATGCAGTTTTGATCCTATTTAAATCAATAACTGAATTCTCACTTCCTTCATTAGAGTCATCTTCAATGTATAAAATATAACGTATAGTAATGTAATGTATAGTAAACCTCTGTGAACCTCTTACAGGAACTCCATTATATGTTCATTTTTAACATCTGCTTGTGAACAGTGTGGAATATATCTCTGCATACTACAGACCTTTGAAGAAGAGGTGCACAACAATGCCTCATTTTCTTAGGTGATTTTAGTCTGATCATTACCACATGCTACTTAGTTACGCCAGGCCATTGCCTGTAACCATTCATTCTCTACTAATTTCTCTATGAATAGGAGTGAAATACAGAATATTCTGTTTCTCTTTTCATTCCATTGTCTGCAACAGTGATGAGTGGAAGCTATACCTCAAAAAACAGGTTTTCATTCTTACCTCTCTTGGTCGTGTAACACTACAACATGTCCACGCAAGTCTGTGGTCCCAACAAGATGCAAAGTCCTGAGGGAATTGGCAGATGTAGTTGCTCAGTAGCTTTCCATCACATTTGAAAAGTCATGGCAGTCATGCAAAGTCCTCAGTGACTGGAAAAACGGAATCAAACTAATTTTTTTTTTAAAAAAAAAAAGGTAAAAAGAAGAACCCTGGGTACTACCAGCCATTCAGTCTCATCTCTATGCCCAGTAAGATCATGGAACAGATCTTCCTGGAAGTTATGTCAAGGCATATGGATGAAAGGGAGGTGATTAGAGACAGCCAGCATGGCTTCACAAAGGGCAAATCATGCCTGGCTAATGTGATGGCCTTCTATGATGGAATGCATTGGTGAATAAGGGAAGAGTAACTGATGTCATCTACCTTGCCTTCTGTAAGGCCTTTGGCATGCTCCCGCACAACATCCTTGTCACTGAATTAGAGAGATATGGGTTGGATGGATGGACTATTCAATGGGTAAGGAATTGGCTGAATGTCCATGCCCAAAGAATTGCAGCTTAATGTCCAAGTGGAAGCCAGTAAAAAGTGGTGTCCCTCAGGGGTCCATATTGGGACCAATACTACTCTACATGTTTATTATTATCCCTGGAAACATTCAAGGCCAGGTTGGATGAGGTTCTGAGCAACCTTATCTAGACAGGGATGTCCCTGCTCCTTGCAGGAGGGTTGGTCTAGATGATTTTTGAAGGTCCCTTCCAACCCTAATCATTCTATGATTCTACGATTAATAACATAGAAAATGGGATTAACTCAAAGCTAAGTGGTGCAGCTGCCATGCTCGAGGGAAGGGATGACATCCAGAAGGACCTTGACAGGCTTGAGGAGTGAGCCCATGTGAACCTCATGAAGTTCAACAAGGCCAAGGTCCTGCTCATGGGTCGGGGCAATCCCAGGCACAAATGCAGGCTGGGTGGAGAATGGATTGACAGCAGCAGTAGTAGATGAGAAGCTCAATATGAGTCAGCAATGCATGCTTGCAGCTCAGAAAGCCACATCATGGGCTGCATCAAAAGGAGCATGGCCAGCAGCTCGGAAGAGGTAATTCTGCCCCTCCACTCTGCTCTCGTGAGACCCCACCTGGAACACTGCATCCAGCTCTGGAGCCCCCAACATAAGAAGCACGTGGACCTGTTGGAGCAAGTCAAATGGAGGGCTATGAAGATGATCAGAGGGCTGGAGCCCTCAATGAGGGTGGTGGAACACTGGAACAGGTTGGCCAGAGAGGTGGTAGATGCCCCATCCCTGGAAACATTCAAGGCCGGGTTGGACAGGGCTCTGAGCAACCTGATCTGGTTGGAGATGTCCCTGCTTCTTGCAGGGGGGTTGGACTGGATGACTTTTAAAGGTCTTTTCTAACCCTAACTATTCTATGATTCTGTATCTTTTACTAGTTGTAACTCAGGTGTCAGTACGATTATCAGTGTAATATATGCAGTAAATATTTTTATACATTTTAACTTTTTTCTCTAAATATAAGAGGGAAGGAATCAATCTGCTTATTTCATTTCTGGGAAGACTGTGTACACAGTCATGAAGGGAAATAAGAGTAAAGAATTATAACTGACTCCTTACAAATAATTGACAATTGCCAGTAATAATTGTTTCTGAAGAGGTACGTGAAACATCAAGGTACAATTTCAAATCTAAAGATTTGTCGTGGATTAGACACACATTTCCTAATTACGTTTCTCTTAAGTATCTTGCTCAACTTCAGGTGCTGTTTGGAGGCCTATAAATAGAGACGGCTTTTGTAATAGGACCAAAGGTTTAAACATGAACAAGACCATTCCAAAGAAGTATTAGAGTCAACCATTACACATGGTCTATCTGAATTCACATGTGTATATTTTAAATACTGGCCAGAGATATCAAAAAGTGAAATCTGTGTTGTTTTCCATCACCTGAGTCTTCAGCGACATTCATGTTACTTTTAACAGTGGAGTGCTGAAAATACAGACTAGACGTTTAAGACTAATTTCAGGGACGTTTTAGTCTCTCCTAAACCTGTTACTGGAGATACTTGCACCAGTGTTTATTGGAATAGGCAGCACAAAATGCCATGAAAATAGTTTGAAGCCTGAATATGTCCGTGTCAAGCAAAAGACTTTCTTTACATATATTCTACTTGAGCAGTGAAAACATTGATCTTTCTGAAACATTGTATTTGGGCACGTCTAAAGTTCTTTAGTGAACAGTATAGTATTGTAGCTTTCAGCATATCGTCTTGCAGTCTGATTAAGAGCTAGAAAGGGTAAAACCCAACACAGGGATGCTTGTCTCTGCGCTGGGATTTATAATAGCTTAATACACACAACATGCACCACCATGCAAGTATTGTTACTGGTATGATAATAGTCAGTATAACAAGATGCCAAGCCTCCCCCATGGAGGGAAAATTTCCCATCTTGGTTTACTCACTGGGAGATCCTAACCAACTCAAATCTCTCTGTGATGCAATCTCTCAATCAGTAGAATGACAATAATAAAGCTTTTTCATTATCATAAGGCACTCTGACATGCATAACTTTAAAACAGCAACAATAAGTGTTAAGAATCAGGTGAACAAGACCCAAGCAGAAACATTCACTGTCTGTGTATCTTGTTCAGTTTTATTTTTATTTCATGTTTATGTGTATTGTTGCATTTCAGCAGGAGGATGAGGGAGTCAACAAAGGGCTGTCTCCATTTTCCAGAAAAAGAGCAGAAATGTCAGTACAGTAATGTAGTTTTCTTATATTTGAAGCTAAGTGACATATGAACAGTGTTTGCCAAATCAAACAAAGAAAGTTTAGGATACTTTTGTTTCATAGCTTCAGAATAATTTCTACCGAAAAGTTTATATCACATATTATTTTGGAATGGGATCCACATGCTAATTTATTAAGTTCTTAGTTTTCATAAGAATGTATATTCTAGTTTCTAAAGTGATTTGGGTACAGAGTAAGGGAGGTAATTGTGGTCACAGGAAGCTAGGCTTATTCTGTTTTTTTTTTTTTGCAGGAATAAGAGAAGCCTTAGGTGTTCCGATTTATCCTCTGGAGGAGTCTCCTAGACATTGCATTGCTTATGGGAGAACTTGACTTGTCAAGGAAGGATATGTTTGCAAGGAGAATTCACTGAGGCCAAATATCATTAATTTCCATGTAAATTAAGTTCAAATGTCACTTGAATTCCAATTGCTCTTTATTACACATAGATATATTTTATATATGGTTTTGAGTCCTCAAATAACATTTAGCATTTAAGACCCTAAGTAACTCAAAAAAAAAAAAAAACAAGCAAAAAAAAAAAAACCAAATGAAAAATCCACACTGCCCAGACATATTTATTCAAATAAAAAAATCAAGGTACCTAAATTGCATCAAAGCAAGCAGTTTATGTTTGATAGCAGTAGATTATCGTGTGGTTATATAACTTTTTAACAGAGGAAATACTGTTATCTGGCCTTAAGACACTGTGTGGACTGGATAGAAGTTTAGGTGCATTTACAGCAGCTTTATCTGCTGAGCAGAAGCAACGTTCGGGTGTAGATGCTGAGACTCCTGCACATGCAGTTCTGCCTTCTGAACCTTACTCTGCAAATCACCCTGCAGCAGTGTGGAGGACACAATGTGAAGTCAGCTGGTGCCCGAGACTAATAGGACTAGTAGTAAATAAATCTATCTAAGCAGTAAGAAGTAACAGACCTAGCATTTTTCAAGCACTTATCTTGGAATTTGCAATGTTTTATTGTATAGCTTTCAGTTGTCATTTATGCCAGTGGAGGTGTTTTGTTCTGAAATGGTTCTGGGTATTTTTCTCTGGATATGAAAAACATCATTTTGACACATACTTGGAAATTATTTTGTGATTTTGAAATCTAATCAGAAGCAGCATTTTCATTTCTCTATGTATATCAAAGGCAGCTTCATAGACAGTTTGTATAATATAACGCGATGAGGAGCTTAAAAAAGACAGAGATGGCAATTAACCCTTCAAACAAACGTGCAAGGCTGTGGTGGATGGAGTTTTAACCCACTGAAGTGTCTCAAACTGTGACATCTTTGTAAAAAATATTCTGCAGCCCAATTTTTCAAAATTGCCATGATACACAAAGCTTAAGAGGCAATTTTATGACCTGTATTAATCATGAATTCAAACAAATCACTTAAAATAGTCTCTTTGGGCCTTAAAATTTTTGAATGATATAAAATTTTATCTCCTGCATTTATGTATGTAAATGTGATACAGATGAAGCTCACTCTGCAGGACTAAATTAATGCATTGGTCATCCAGCTTTAATGTTTCAAAAATTTATTCTCAAAGCAATGCCATTATGTTCCTGAAACCAATTTATTGCACAAAGTTGTACTACTAGTTTGATCTGTACTGTTTTGTTTTTTTTTTTTAAAAAGAATTTCTTCCAGTATGAAAAACATGAACAAAAATTGAAAACTGATTACACATTCCTCCAAGGGGGAACAAGATTTTTTTAGAAGTCATTTTCATCAGCATATACCATACCCGTATTAACCTGAATCTTCTAAAATAAGTGCAAGTATATTTTGAAAAGTCTTTAAATCTTGAACATATTAAGCATATTTGGAAAAAAGACAAGGCTTGAGTGATAAATGCAGCAGTGTCTGACTGGTGAAGATGGGCAGCCCTTGAGGCACCCATGGTCTCTCCAGCACTGTACTTTGAACTGAAAAGTTGTTGGTTTTTTTTCATAATAGAGATGAAACATGAACCAAGAGCTGCCAGAAAACAAAGCTGGGATTAGCTCAAACTCAGCTAACTCAGGCTGCTTGTGGACATACAGAATATTTTCGGTTTTCAGTCTTCATCTTTTGATTCCAAGAGGAACAAAGATAATTCTCAAATTCGCTGGAAGGAAAAAGCAGCAGCAAGACTGTTTTCTTAGTGTAGTTTTCAGTCTCATCGGAAGCAAGATAAATCAGATTCCTTCCTTCTCTCTTTTTTTTCTGTCAGAGCAACAAATTTGTGAATATTTCTGATTATTCACAAATAATAATCTATAAATATTATTTATAGCTATTTTATGAGTACAATGTAACTATACATGAGATGCAAACCAAAGAGAAAATCTATAGTTACTTTAATTAAAAATTAAGATAAAATTGATACTATATTAAATAGCTGAGTGCTATAGAAGTGCTGAGGATGGCAGTGACACAGCTAATGAAAAAAAAATGTTTATATTGGGGTTATTTTTGCTTTTCTTAAAACTGCAAATCCAATATAATAAAAAGGTATGGAAAGAACTCTCTTCTACTTCATATACAGTGTTCGGAATTGTTATGCACCATAAATATATAGCTTGAATATGTACATATCAACATTAATTTTCTGTCTGACTTTTAGCTTACAGTGCCAAAGTCCACAATCTTTGTTTCTGAATAAGAGACACCAATAAGAAAATACCTATTTGAAGACTCAAAATACAAACATGTGGTAACAAAATGTCTACACATACAAAAAAAGTTCTTTCCTTCCTCCATTCTGCCAGGAGAATCATAAAGAAATATTTAACTTTTTGTGCGCACAAATTGAATTAAAGTGTTTTAGTTTTCCGAATAACTTTGAAATCTTCCTCATGTGTTGTTTTGACCTAAAACTTTCTGCTGAACTGCTAACGGGCCTAATGAGTTTTGTGGTGTGACAAATTCAGAGTCATGCTCTCCTTTGCCATTATGTCTCTCTAGAAAGACATCTCTGTGGTGAAAATGAGCCTGGAGCATAGCATAAGATTCTCATTATTATGTTCCTTTCCCTGCAGATGTACTTCAGGTGTAAGGAAGGTGTAAGGGAAAGTGAATGTGGCCTAATGGAAGTTACGTATTCTTTATACAAACTGCAGTTCAAATAAAGCACAGAAGTATAACAAAGATAAATACCTCACAGAGAGAAAAATAAATAATCTTCAGGTAAAAAAAAATAAATTTTTTTTGTTCTTTGAAAAAAAAAATAGTTACTTCAACTTTGATGGTAAAAAAAAGAAATGTAGAAAAATCTGATTTTTCACCAGAGAGACATTCCAAGTTTCTGCTAGCTATGCGCAGAGCACTGCAATGCTCCTTTGACTCTCCATACAAGATATGACCGAAGCCCTGTCTGTGAGCTCTGTGGCACCTTTAGCATGCAGAGCTTACACAGTCAATAGGCCACGTACTTCATTAGACTGAGTTTAAAATTACTACCTTAGAAAGACAGCCTGGCAACATGGCAAAAAGTCACATTCTGTAACTGGTTATCCTTTTCAGTATCAACTGCTCAGTGAATAGCAGATGAAGTAAGATTTTTTTTTTTTTTTTTTTTTTTTAATGCAGGGTATCTGTTTCAGTAGTCACCGTACCAAAAAAAATGGCTTTAAGTGTAACGCATTTTTTTTCACATTAATTTTCTGGAGACCATGGGTTGAATTACATTCTCTAAGGCCTCCATAAATATCAGAAACAGCAGAAGAATTTTTAATAGCCAAATCTGTAGTGGCTTAGTACTTTAAGTTATCTCAGAGAAAATACAGTAATAAAATGTGTTAATAAAATATATTCAAATTCTGTGAATTTTCAGTCTGAATAGATTTTGAAATAAAAATAGTAAATGTGACAGAGTAATTTATGATACTGCAATTTACCTCAAATATTTTTTTTTTTTACATTAAAGTGGCGGTTCATAGTCTTGTATAATGTATTTAAACAGTCAACATCTACCCGTTTACCCTTTTAGTATCTGCCATGTCTTTTGGTTTCATGAGACCCAGGAACTGATTTAAATGAAGGGACTGATAGAAAGAGGTCTGCTCTTTTTGCAGTGTCTTCACAATGTTTTATTATATATCTAACAGAATTTATTTATGCCCTGCATTTTTCTGATACCGTATCATAATGGGACACTTTTGTATTCAAAAGCGAATACCAGTCTGCGTGAAATAATTCTTTGAGCAATTGATGGGCAGCTGAAAGAAGAGAGCACTTGACAACTGCTGAGTGAATCACCTGTAGACAGCACCGTTTCCAAGGGCTCTGTTACACCTGCGCTCCTTTGTTCCCTTCTAGACACAAGCTGAGAGCAGATAGCAACCTGCAACTGTTTGCTCAAATAATATTCATAGCCTGCTACTTTGCTCCTGTGTATTAAAGACACAAATTACAAATTGTCTGGAAGAAAATGAAATTCAATATGAAAAGAAAAAGCCCAACAAAATGGTACCCATATTTATAACCAGACAATGGTGTGTATAGTGTGATGCATTACGGTTTCACAAACAATCAATACAAATTATTGGATATGAAATTACTTTTTGATTACCACTGTGAAAACACAAGCTGCTCAAGTCATTCCTCACACCACTATCGATTTTACTCTACTTTTTCTATTGCATTTTTAAAGCACTTCATGTCAATTCTTAAATCTCCATTCTACTGCTAAATGCTAAGCAAATGCACAGAGGATAAACCTGAATGTTTTAAGGGGGAGAGCTCTAAATATTATTTTTCATCCTCTAATCTCTGTGCTCTTTCTACTACAGCTTGTTGAAGACTGAAACATATTTCCATAGTCAAAATGCACATGGGAACTACCAGAATTTTCCTAACCTTTTAACCTCTTCATTTATTTCATGTTATTAGCCTTTACCACTCTGTAGCAGCTTTCTATCATGTGGCAATTTGCTTCCTGCTGATTCCCATGGCAATGGTCAGGTCATCTGTCAAATGACAGAGCAATATACTATCGTCATCTCTCAAAGCTGGTAAGTGGGTTCTTTTATTTTTCATTTGTCAAGTTGTCAAATACTCAGCAACAAGCGTGGTACTTCTGCCTTTCTTCTTTTCCTGAGAGGTGAAATAGGAAACTTAAGGACTAAGACAAAAAGAAACTTAGGAATATTCTTTGCTCTTGTATTCACTTTTTTTCTTAATTAACTGAGCTTTGTAAGGTATACAGAGTTGCTTTTTATTTAAGATTAGAGGTGGAATTATCAGGTTTTAATACCATGTGGAACAAATTTCTCCAGATCCTATAAGGTGGGACCAGTGCAGTTGATTTGCTATTTTCCCCACTATTTCGAATGTGCCAGTACTTCCAGTTTGCTGCAGTTCTGATGTTCTCTATGACGAACATCTATATTTACAATATATGCCTGACTGCATACCACTGAAAAAAAAATGTGTGGATATCTGTACAAGGAAAGAGTCAGTTAACACAATACTGGAAAGCTCTCTTGGAATGAAATAGAATCACTGTTCAGCACAGCACAATGCCCGTGTTAAACAGTGAGAAGAACTACTGCGCACAGTTACAAATTCAAGGGGATAATTTCAGCAGGCAGAGTGTGTGTAGTTATCTACAAAGTACCTAGGCTGTAATTCAAATGCAATGGTACTCTCCTTGCAAGACAATTAATTACATGATGATGTCAATAAGGACAAATTTTAGTTTCAGGAGTAATAAGAAAGAGAAAGATGCATAGGAAAGTCATGTGAAACATATGGATTAATCAAGATTTTGATAGAAAACTTCTTCAAAAACTGCATTGAGTACAACAACTCTGCTGAGGATGTGAAATCCTTTTTTTTTCTTCTACTCAGAGATTAAACACACAAAGAACACTATGTTGTCCTGTGTTGGAGACAAGTGTAAAGATGCTAAGAGAATGTCAAGTAATATCCAAACATAAAACAATATGAGAAAAAACCTTACTGCTTTTTTGCAAGGTATAGCGTTGATCTTAACTTGTTGGGTGCTTGAAAAAAAAATATAATCATCGAAGTTTTGGTGTTGACGTTCAAATAGGACCCTCCAAAACAGAATACGAAAAAAAGAATACTAATCTGACTACTGTTTTATTACATTCTGACTAACAAGAATTTCATATTTACACAATTTTACTTGCTCAGCTTCCTACTAGGTAGAGGAATTTATACAAAACACAGTAGTAAATTAGAAATATGAGAAAGTATTTGCAGCCTATAATGAACACTGAAAGTTGATGTGGGTTTACAGTAAATGAACTGCAGATGTATTGCCTATATTTAAATAATAAATATGAAGAAATAATAATAATTCACTTAAAAGGACCTATTTCTTAAAGGGTAAATAAAGTAACAGCACAATACAACAATTTTACTTTAGTGTTCTTAAAAACATGACTTTAAAGCAATATCAGATCAACTTTTTCTAACTGTGGCCAGACATTTTATAAAAAATAATCAACTTTTTAATTGAATAACGTACTTTGAATAACAGTGGCACAGTTCACCACACTTGGATTAGATTAGTGTAGTCCATATAACTTCAACACTCAGTAATAGTAATTGTTGACTGTTTGGCTCATGTCCAAATCATGTAAAAGATAAAAGTAACCAACCCCTTGGTTATGTCTTCCCAAGAATTTCTCTGCTGTCTAAGGCTATGACATTGGCAAGTCTCAGTGGGTTTTTTTTTGTTTTTTTTTGTTTTTTTTTGTAGCTCTGATTAACAAGATCAAGGAAGTAACTATAGGCTTCAACCTTAGACCTGAATCCTTTTTCCCAAAAAGGGCCTGTTACAATTAGCAAGAAATTACCATATTACCTTTTCTCTTTACACCAAATTACACATTTCTCAAAGGGTTATTCAGGAATTAGCTCATGAAATTATCTGTCTTCAAGTCTACAATGACTAGCTGTTCTAACAGACATGTAAAGCCCACATACCCTCACTCCTGTCACCATTAAATAAAGAAAAAAACAACACCCACATTATTTTTCATGCTTAAGAAAATATTTAGAAGCACAGAATCTAATTATTGTCTTCATTAGGGGGTTGGTTGGTTTGTTTGTTTATCTCATTGTGATAGACAAAGGCAACAACTGTTTTTCCTCACTACATATCAGAGTGGATTCAGGTCTTTGTAAAACATGCTGTTAATTAGAGATTATCCCAAATAACACAGTGGAAGATACACTAATGCATTCAGCTGTATATATGGCAGCTTTTATAATGGGTTTTGGAAAATGCTATTTGTTAGAAAATTCAAAATTTATTCTACTGTAAAAACTTTTGTATGACATTATCTTCTTGGTGCCTCATAAAAATCTGATGCTAAATGAGAAAATATCCTTCCTATTCATAGCACTATGCACTTAATTCACTTGTTTGCTTCTCATTTCTAATCAATGATTTACTCAGAAATGTTTTAAAAGAGAAAGAAGTTACTGAACTCATGCACTAATCAGTGTTTTACATGCTGTAATTACATACAAGTATTTAACATGCGTATGAATTGCACCAAACTGAAGTCAAAAGACAAAATCAAAGATACATGGAAGTAATAAAAATCATCTATTATAAGTTTTACTTCATCGTTTGGAATACATTCTTTGCCTGATCTGTAAGAATAGATAGTATGTTTTCAGCTTGTCTGGAAAAGCAGAAACATTACATTTTTTAATCCATTATTGTATTCTTAATGCTCGTTATTTTCTTGACCACTTCTGCAAGCTTAGCGTTAAGCTTTGGTTAAAGATGAAGTTTTATTTGGCGCTCATTTGCATTGAACTTTTCAGTCCTTTGCTCTCTGTCCTGTACTAATAGTCCACTAATAATCTTCAGGGTAAGTTGAAGTAAATGTTTATAGATACTGTGAAAGAAATACACATATTACTAAAAATAAAAGATCCTTTACTATTTTAATTTCAGTTGAGTTTTTCTAATGAGTAGCTAATTAAATATGAACCATAAAACTAAATATATTTTTTCATGAGAAAACAATACTTCACATGGACTTTTTTAAAGTGCCTGTCTTTCTCCTGTAGCAGTCTGTTGCTCCACTACAGTTTTCCATCCTGATTAAAAGAAGTTAGTGTTAGATTTAACAGGGATAAGAAATATATTTTCTAAAAAATATTAAATACATCTCAGTCAGTAGAACTGTATCACCAGAACAGGTGACATAACTAGTTATTTTATTAAAACAAGCAGATGTTTTCACATGAAATATTTTCTTTCCCAGCCTTGTCATATGAGATGCTTGAGAGACATAGACAAATGGAGACATGACAGAAGAGAGCAAAAATGATGACTGGATATCGTGATAGCATGGCTTATGCTAAAAGACTAAAAAAACACCATTGTCTAAGCTCATACCAGAGAAGAATGAGGGAAGGTGTGATCATAGTCCTCAGCTCAGCAGGTTAGCTGCCTCAAAACCAGGAAGAATCACCTGTTCCCTATGACTGCAGGGTGTTCAACAAATGGCAATAGGCTTAAATTGCACCAGATGACGTTAGAGTGGGCATATAAATAAAAATTCATCATGTTAAGGGCAGTCAAGCACAAGAGATTTCACGACCTGCTAGGCAACACTCTGCAGCCTCATCCCTGGAAATGTTACATGCAGGCTAGACAGCTCTCCAAAACATTGTCATTGCTCTTTCCTGGTGGAAGGGGAATGAACTAGATGTGCCCTGTATTTTGATCGGACGATCACATGAGAAATTATATGTTGTGAAGTTAGGGAAGGCAAACTACCATTGTTTTTGGTAATGTTGGCATTTGCTATTTTGTCTTCCCTACACTAAAAAGAGACACTGAATTGTATAAATGTGGTGCTGAACCTAAAGTATTCACTTCAACTGTACCTCTAAGAAACTGGTGCTGGGATTTAACATAAGATAACTGCCTGACTTGTGTAATTTTACTGTTATTAATGAATACTCTTGTCATTTTTCTTCATACTCAGTGGTATTCTGTAACTTTTTTTTTTTTAATTTCCTCTGGTAAGCTGGAGACAAATATGCTTTGCTGGTTAACAGCTGTACTTGTCTGGCAGTTGTTTGTAGTGGTATTATAGTTCAGTATTATCTTCATTCATAGTTTATACATCCTCTGCCATTGTAAATCAAGAGCAGAATCTCATCATAAAAAATCTCGTTCATTTCCTTCACAATCCATATTTATGTTTAGTCAATTTTTTTCAAGCAAACATAATGAAGACAAAAATTTAGGGTGTTTGTAATTGTAGTATCTGCAATAGGTGTAAGAGTACAGGTGAGTAAAAGAACAATTTTGAGAACACAATTAAAAGTAGTTTTCAGAATGAATGTAGCATTGGAAGATTATTTAATAAAATATTCAATAAATACTTAAGAAACACCTAGTATGCAGGGAACATTAACAGCCTTCTCTGCCTCCCTCTCTTAATAAAACCTGAAGGCATTTGTCACTATTTGGTCAGTTAATACTTCCACCTGTTCCAATACCTGATCCAAACTTCAGACAAGGAAATATGTATTTTTCTCTGGCACTAGAATTAGAGTGACATATGATGGACCAGAGGTAAAAGTGAAATGTAATTATTGCTTTCATATTAACAGAGTTACCAGTCAAAATCAAAGCAAAGTGCTTCTTGTCACATCCAGTGTAACATGAGCCCTGTGCAGCAATGATCACACCACTGTGCTGCCAATCAGTGTCAAGCTGAAAATCCCTTTAGGAAACAGCCAATTGCATTAAATGAATTGATATAGTCACGACTCTAGAATAACCACATGCTTAGAAATAGCACACATCAGTAGTTTTGATACGTGTGTATCTGTGTGACACTATTATACGTCTATGATAAATCTTGCTTCTTCTGTTTTTTCTTTGTACATATTGCTTCTCTCTTGCATCCTAATTTTGCAACCTTGAATGCTGGGATCCCTTCCTATATTTAATGAAATCTGCTAATAAATCTCCAAATCTCCCCCAGTAAGCAGTCCTGCTGCAGACTCAGCTCTCTCTCCCTTAGCTTTACTAGAGACAAAATAAGATCTGTGCACTGACAGAGTAAGCATTTACTTCATCAGAAAACATATTAATGGGGGCATGTTTCTGCATAATGTGCATCAAAATCTGAGATTATGACTAATTTGTTCTTCTATTAGGTGAATGATAAAATTATTTAGGTACATAGATATAGAGCATCTGGCTCTTTAGGAATCACATGTAGTTATCTTATCCTAAGTCTGTGAAAGTCTGAGAGCTTTTCCTCTATAAAATTACATTTACAGGAAAGACTAGGCTTTGCACAGAGAAGAGAAGATTGTGCGAAACAGAACTTCTGCTACAGCCACCTGAGAGTTCAGGACTATAAAGTTATGCAGTCTCCTTACCTTCTCAGTAAGGGATGTAGTGATAATGAAAGTGAAAGAGAGGAGAAAATGCTTGTTTGGGAAGTTGTTTGGTTAAAGCACTTAGTATTGTGTTTCATGGTCAAGTCTTGGCAGTGAATATAAAGGAAACAATTGTATAAAACACAATAAAATAACATCAGACCTAAGCATGTTATCTTTCAGATGCATTTTGACAAGTATTTGAATAGTGGTGCGCGTTACCTCTTCCACTCTACTGTTTAGTGGTCAAATCAATGATAGGCCACTAAATGAAAGTCCCAGTCTGCATTACAAAACTCTGGCCTTGAATGAGGCTGTAAACCCTGCAGAATTGTGTTAAACATATAGTGGCTTCAATGCAAATATTTATTTAAGTTGCTGTGCAAGAAAACCAGTGTGCTGGTTCTGGGTTAGACTGCAGCTTTCTCTGCAGTTGACCCCCCAAGACACACAGTTCATGAACACTTTAGAGGACATTGATCCAAACAGTTAGTGCAATCTAAACGAGTAAGTGGAGCTGCAGTTGATATGATCCAAGCTTATAGATTCTGCACAGTGTTTTGTCCATGCTGGATTCATCTGTTAGGAACAGGACAGCTGTGCTTCCGCTTGGGATTTACTTACAGTGTTAGATCTAATGCACATCCTAAAGCTCATCAGGACATGTTCATCACAACTGCTGGTACTACCACAGTTAAGCTGCTAAACCTCCAGAAATCCCAGACAGTATAGTCAGTTCTTTTTGTTCCAGAAACACAAAATTTACAGCCAGAAAAACAACATGTGATACACTTAATCAGGGGAAGAGGGAGATGAAAAGTAAGAGGCCCACTACCTTGCTAATAAGAGTGCACTGGGCCTTCTCACTTCCCTCTGCAGCTCTTATTGGAAAGAATGAGATCAGCCAGCACTTGGAAATTTTGCCACCTCATACTCCTGAATTCCTTAGTGCAGCTTTTCCTCAATTACTGAAAAATAAGTCCTTGCAAGAAAACAAAACTCTTAGGATCAGTACTCATTTTTGCATAGCCCTCTCCAAACACATTCATTGCAACATATTGTGTAGCTCCTATAATAATATGGGTTCCTCCCTTTTCTGCTCATCCATTACTGAATGGATATGTTTGATTGTTTTAACCTGGATTACCCCTGAATAAGATAGATAGGCTACTTCAGAATTTGGAGCTTCAGTGTTTCTGCCTCGGCAAAGCCTTATAGCTCTTTTAGATCTTCACAAAATCAAGGATTTCTTTTTTAAGAAAGAAGTGAGATTGGAGAAACCACTTATGGAATGAGCACAAAAACTATCAAGGGAGCAGGGCTCACATTTGTGGAAATATTTATTAAATAATCATAGAATCATAGAATCATAGAATGGTTAGGGTTGGAAGGGATCTTCAAAGGTCATCTAGTCCAAACCCCCTGCAAGGAGCAGGGACATCCCTGACTAGGTCAGGTTGCTCAGAGCCTCATCCAGCCTGGCCTTAAACGTTTCCAGAGATGGGGCATCCACCACCTTTTTGGGCAACCTGTTCCAGTGTTCTATAACTCGCACTGTAAAAAATTTTTTCCTAATTTCTAATCTAAATCTACCCCCCTCTATTTTAAAACCATTACCTCTCATCCTATCGCAACAGGCCCTACTGAACAGCCTTTCCCCATCTTTCCTGTAGGCCCCCTTGAGGTACTGGAAGACCATTATAAGGTCTCCCCGGAGCCTCCTCTTCTGCAGGCTGAACAGCCCCAACTCTCTCAGCCTGTCCCCATAAGAGAGGTGCTCCAGCCCTTGTATCATCTTTGTGGCCCTCCTCTGGACCTTCTCGAACTGGTCCATGTCCTTCTTGTGTTGGGGGCTCCAGAACTGGACACAGTACTCCAGGTGGGGTCTCACCAGGGCAGAGTAGAGGGGGAGAATCACCTCCCTCGACCTGCTGGCCACGCTTCTCTTGATGCAGCCCAGGATGCGGTTGGCCTTCTGGGCCGCAAGGGCGCATTGCCTGCTTATGTTAAGCTTCTCATCCACCAGCACTCCCAAGTCCTTCTCCTCAGGGCTGCTCTCAATCCATTCCCTGCCCAGCCTGTATTTGTGCCTGGGATTGCCATGACCCAGGTGCAGGACCTTGCACTTGGCCTGCTTGAACTTCATGAGGTTGGCACGGGCCCACCTCTCCAGCCTGTCCAGGTCCCTCTGGATGGCATCCCTCGCTTCCAGAGTGTTGACAGCACCACACAACTTGGTGTCATCGGCGAACTTGCTGAGGGTGCACTCTATCCCACTGTCCATGTCGCCGACAAAGATGTTGAACAGGGCCGGGCCCAGCACGGACCCCTGAGGGACGCCACTGGTGACCGGTCTCCACATGGACATTGAGCTGTTGACCACCACTCTCTGAGTGTGGCCATCCAGCCAACTCCTTATCCACCGAGTGGTCCGTCCATCAAACCCATGCCTCTCTAGTTTAGAGTGAAGGATGTTGTGCGGGACAGTGTCAAAAGCTTTGCACAAGTCCAGGTAGATGATGTCAGTTGCTCGTCCCTTGTCCATCGATGCCGTCACCCCGTCATAGAAGGCCACCAATTTGGTCAGGCACAATCTGCCCTTGGTGAAGCCATGTTGGCTGTCACCAACCACCTCGTTGTTTTCCATGTGCCTTAGCATGGTTTCCAGGAGAATCTGCTCCATGACCTTGCGAGGCACAGAGGTGAGGCTGACCGGCCTGTAGTTACCCAGGTCCTCCTTATTCCCCTTTTTAAAAATTGGGGTTATGTTCCCTCTCTTCCAGTCATCGGGGGCCTCACCAGACCGCCACGACTTCTCAAATACGATGGCCAGTGTCTTGGCAACTTCATCCGCCAGTTCCCTCAGGACCCGCGGATGGATCTCATCAGGACCCATGGACTTGTGCACCTTCAGGTTCCTTAGATGATCCCGAACCTGCTCTTCCAGTACAATGGGCAGTTAATGATTAAGCATTCTTTTACTCCAGGTTTGCTCTGGTTATTTTTATTACAGAGGGACCATTATTTTGTCTCAAATCTCACCAGATTTCAAAGGGAGAATTGTTGTCCAACAAGCTGAAAGGAGAAAAAGTAGATACTGTATTGAGTAGTCCTTCAGCTGATTTGTCTTTCCTTTAATTTGAGAACCGAACGCTCTATGTAGATATGCTATTCTGACCCAAGTGGATCAAAAACACAAGAAGGATATGTCAAAATTTTTCAGTCACAAGAAGAGGTAACAGAATCCTGCTACAGCCTGGCCAGTGGGAAAAACAAGCAACAGTGAAACTACTCCTCACTGAAACAAGTGAAAGGAAATAGAAGATGGTATCTTTTAACTGAGTGGAAGTATTTTCAACTTTTAACACAACTCTCAGTAACCTCAATTAACAAATTCTCTATTATCCTTTCAGAATAACTCTCTTTACTCATTAGAGGAATCCACAACGCTTAAGCAGATAGCATCAAAATGTATGTGTTAGTATACTATATGCAGGCTATCTAACCACACTTTTCTAAAGTGTGCTACTACTGGAATGCAAAATGAACAGAAATTATGTTTATTTTTAAGCTAAGCAAGGAATTATGTCGAGTATGTAACTAATAATTTAATTTATTCTAGATAGCAAAATAGATTTTAAAGACAGTTAAAGTTGCTCCAAGATAAATGACAATTTAATCACTAAAACAATTACTCCCTTGCTCATGGTGAGTAAAGTTTAGTGACCAAATTTATAACAGGTTTGTGAAATAAATGCAGTTTAAGCTAAAGATATTGAACTATATAGATCTGTGGCTTTCTTGAGGTCACCTGTACAAGGACTGGAATTAGGATAATGGATCAAGAGACAAAACAATATTTTTCAGCAGTTAAGCCATTATTTTTAAAGTGGATTTCAGCTTTTGAGGTAAGACAGCGTATCTACTGTACGGAATAAGATTTTATAAACTGGTATACAAGAGAAGCAGTGTGGGTTGCTGGACAGGACACTCATTGACCTAGGAAGATCTACTGTAACTTTATAGTGGGACTGCATATCAAATACGAGTCATGATATATTTGTGCTACTGTTTCTATTCAGACTTTTGTCTGCCTTGCCTGTTCAGATTTGAAGCTGAGATTGCATGTATTAGCAGGGACTGGCAGCACACAGAGTAAAACCTTGATCCTGGGAGCCATTGAGTACATTGTTTTATGTTGATTCTTATATTGATACACATATATTTATATAACATATTGATAGGTAAATATAGATACACATATCTAATATATTTATTGGATATATTATGTCTTATTTACCATCTATATCTGATGTCACGTATACTATACATACTTAATACATATAATTATATATCCTTCTCTAAACTGGAGAAGCATGGGTTTGATGGATGGACCATTCAGTGGATAGGGAACTGGGTGGATGGCCAAACTTAAAGAGTAGTGGTCAACAGCTCAATGTCCAAGTGGATACTGGTGACGTGTGGCATTCCCCAGGGGTCCGTGTTGTGTCTGGCCCTGTTCTACATCTTTGTTGGCGACAGGGACAGTGGGACAAAGTGCACCCTCAGCAAGTTCACTGATGACATCAAGCTCTGTGGTGCAGTCAACATGCTGGAGGGGAGGGATGCCATCCAGAGGGACCTTGACAGGCTAGAGAGGTGGGCAAGCCTCATGAAGTTCAAGCAGGCCAAGTGCAAGGTCCTGCACCTGGGTCGTGGCAATCCCAGGCACAAATACAGGCTGGGTGGAGAATGGATTGAGAGCAGCCCTGAGGAGAAGGACTTGGGAGTGAAAGTAGATGAGAAGCTCAACATGAGCTGGCAATGCACCCTGGCCAACCACATCCTGAGCAGCATCAAAAGTGTGACAAGCAGGTTGAGGAAGGTGATTCTGTCCCTCTACTCCACTTTGGTGAGACCCCACTTGCAGTACTGCGCCCAGTTCAGGAGCCTCCAACGTAAGAAAGATATGGACCAGTTGGAGAAGGTCCAGAGGAGGGCCACGAAGATTATCAGAGGGCTGGTGCACCTCTCCTATGAGGGCAGGCTGAGAGAGTTGGGGCTGTTCAGTCTGGAGAAGAGGAGCCTCCAGGGAGACCTTATAATGGTCTTCCAGTACCTCAAGGGGGCCTACAGGAAAGATGGGGAAAGGCTGTTCAGTAGGGCCTGTTGTGACGGGAGTAGGGGTAATGGTTTTAAAATAGAGGGAGATAGATTTATATTAGGTATTAGGAAAAAATTTTTACAATGAGCATGGTAGAACACTGGCCCAGGTTGCCCAGAGAGGTGGTGGATGCCCCGTCCCTGGAAACACTCAAGGCCAGGCTGGACAGGGGTCTGAGCAACCTGATCTGGTTGGAGATGTCCCTGCTTCTTGCAGAAGGGTTTGGACTAGATGACCTTTTGAAGTTCCCTTCCAACCCTAATCATTCTATGATTCTATGATTCTATGATTTATAAACTTCAGCCTGCTACTCCCACAATACAAAATGCAACACACTTTCACTCAATTAATTGAGAGTCTGGGTTTTATTCTTAATCATCATTACAATATAGTGCCCAAGTAAGTTGCTATATAATTCTGTCTTTTTACAGAAATATTTTCCAGTTGTACACCATAGGCAGGGAAAATATTTGTTTTGTCATCATATTGAATCAAACAGCTTGCTAGTGTGAATTTTTGCCATTGTATGTATTAAAATTTTATGTCTCTCATTTTTTCTTCAGTGAAATAATGCCTAATGGACTAAAAAAAAAAGTTTAAAGGACTTGCCAGATCAAACTTAAATTTGCAAATAATCTGTGATATTTTCCTTGACTGTAGTTTCATCCTCTGTCCATCTCATCTTGTCCATACTGTCCTTTCAAAAAAAAACCTCTTAAAACAAACTTTTTAAAAATTGTATGTACTATTTCAAATTTTATTCCTTGACAAATCTCCCTATAGTTGTAAATTCACTTACAAAACTATCCAGCAATTCCACTACAGACCTTATTACTCTTGCTATTTCAGCATTTTATTTTCAGTACTATGTAACCTATGATTCATTACTAGCATTATGATCATTTTGTAATCAGGAATTAACATATTTCTGGCTTAAAATGTCATTTTACAACAACACATTGTAGTGATGAATTTCTATATATTCATGGTTAGTTTGTGACCTGAGATTCACATTTGCATTTTTGCCTTTCTTTCCTAATTCTTTATTGTGTTCTTCTAGTGCCTTTAGCATTTTTTACTTTACTGAAAATCATTATTCAATTTTACAAATTCTTCTGTATTATTCTTCATTTTCACAATAAATTCCACTGTCTGTATAACCTCTTCTACTTTTGACAGATTGATGAATATACTTGTTACTTCAGGCCTTACTTAAAATCAACAGCTAACACTTAGTTCATCTGACATCTACATGAATATCTAATCGACCTCCCAGAGAAGCTGCTTTGGATAAACCTTTCCAAACCACATGATTTCTATGGTATTTTTTAAACTAGAAAAAGTTAATCTCTCAAATAGAGTATGTTTTCTAGCAGAATTTGTTAGGACATTGTACAACCGTGGGATGCCAAAAGTCCTGCCCATATTGAAGTCTTTTTTGACCTCTCATATTTGAGTGAAATTCATATTTTATCTGCAGGCAAAAATTCATTCCCCTTTTTCATGATGTTACTTTTCTCAGAAAGACATTTTAGGTCTTGGATTCATTCTTGTTGGTAATGACCTATTCCACAAAATGAAAAGAATTTTTAAGAAAGATAGCAATGCAGACAGCATTAGCCCTCCTGACCCTAGAAGGCAGAGACTCAGACCATATTACAAAACATTTAAACCAAATGTTGGAAGTGCACTGTAAATTGCTGTCATGATTGAAATGCATTTCTTTAACTGATAAGAAGGAAGAAAAAATGCATACAGATTTCCTTAGAAAGAGTCTTTTCAACTCAGCTGATGGAGTGGGACATCTTACATTATGCATTGCTTGCTTGTGGGATGGTACTGACTTGCTTCTCACTGACATGCAAATAACTTTTACAGGACTATCCTTACGCCCAGCAGTCAGTTATACAACTAACGTTTTCCTCCACAGTTACTGCTAGTAAAAAGTTTACCTGAAAAAAAGGCTTTTTTGGGGGCTTTACTTTTCAGCTTGCTGAAGACTACTCATGAGTCTGCTAGGATATTGTATCTTTGGCTAAACATGATATCTTATTATTTAATAACCTCTCTTGTGTTTCTATTATTGTATTGGTGTTACCTACCACTGAAAAGTCAGATATTTTCAAACTGTGTTATAAAAATCCTCCACATTTTGTCTCTGTGACTGAGGCCTTAAAAGAACGAACAGTGGCTTATGCTCTTCTGCTTGACTTTGTTCATGCTTTTTTTTCCTCTCATTCTCCCCAAACTACATGTTAGTTATCCTGACTGTTCTGAAGCTAGCCAGTTTAAGAGACAAAATGCTCCATCGTTTTTGTCAAATCTTTCTACAGCACCCAACACAATGGAGACAAGAACCATCTGGTGCACATCAAAAATTCGGTAACAACATATTTTCTAGATCTTCCCCAAGTCATAAATACTCTCCCTTATTTTGCTACAGTGTGTGCTAGTCTGAGTATCTACTTGATATTCTTTACCTAGATTCTTTCTTTTATTTTTCTATTTAGAATAGTGCAGATTCATATTTATACATTAATCTCTCATCAGTGAATTTGTCTTTCTATGTAACAAATATGTTTGCTTTAAAATACCCATTCAGCTCTCTCATGCCATTTCGGGAAAGGTAAAAGTTGTAGAGTATGGAGGGGTAGAGGGAACTGAACTTCATCAAACATTGATCTGCAGTGGATGAGAGCTTATCTACAATTTGAGGTGGTGCATATCTGGCTGGAAACAGCCAGGAAAAGGGACAAACGGTGCTATTGAACCGGCCAGAAACCATCTATACTAAAGACTATAATTAAAACATCCTTCTGTATCTCAGATTCTGTGTCTGGTAGACTGACTTGCAGCAGAAATGAAATTCTTATGTCAGTGAAGTTTTCCATATTCAAAGATATACACATACATAAACAAGTTACTGCATACATACACTCGTTACTTCTGTTTTCACAGAGATTTTTATTATCTTTCAATTTTAGTTGCTTAATATTAACAATCTAAATAGATGAACTCCCTATCACTTATGTGAATAACAATATGAATAAGCATTAAAAATATACTTCCATTCAATATTTTTAATATTGTTAACTCTTTATTACTGATAATAGCAGAATCATGCCTTCCTCCAATACAAAGACCTCCTAAGACTGAGAGAAAAATATGTAAAATAATTCTTAGAATTCAGTTCTGGAAATTGTTACTCAGAGGTCTTTGTTTTGACAGTAACCCTAAATAGAAATCTTTCTCAGACAACGCTGTGACATTTGTAATAAGTACATAAATGTCTGGAGGAATGTATGAAGAAGGTGCTAGCATGAACAGAATATAGAAGTGAGCATGACAGATTGGAATAAACTAATCTGGCAATTACACCAGATAAAACATTCATAAGAATCAGTCACTGGAATACATTGACTTCTGTCCATCCTTGGAAACTTTTTCCATATGCCTAAACGTTTTCTTTCCCAGTATTTATTCCTGGTTTTGTCTGTATACAAAATATTATGAACTATTGTACACATTTTTACTTAACTTTGCAATTAAACTGGTAATTCATCCTTCTTCTTCTTCTAATATGTTGGTTTTTGTTTTTTTTTTTTCTCCAGACAGGCAACTTTACCAGGGTCTAGCCTACACTGTTATTTGCTTTTTCTACGTTCTGGGTGGGCTTCACAGTGAGCAGACGTTGTATGTACTGAAGTTATGTGTGTTTGAATTCACTTCTGCAAGGTATTGAATGCATATCCCTATACAATAAAGAACTTATCCATATTCTTATATGTTTTGCTGGTCAGTGTATAATGACCTCTCCTGTCACCTCCACAGCAAATTTCTCATCCTATCCCAAAACTACTTACAAGAGCCAGAACCGAAGTACACAAGTAATATTCGATTAATTTTTCTCAAACACTTGTTCATTCAGAAAGAATAGAAAGGAAAAATGAATTTAAGGAGACCTGACTAAGATAATGTCTTTAAGCACATATCTTGCTGATAATCTTCAGTTTTGAAACTTATTCCATTCTCCTCTTCCACCTAGCTTAATTATATCAAAATTATATAATTCATAAAACAGACTGAGGAATAAAATAATCTGCATAATTTGTAATTCCACTGATTGTTTGTCTTTCAAAATGTCCTTTATATTGTGCCTAATGGTGGCTTTAATATTATGCCCAATGTCACTCTCTCTATTTTTTTCTAATCAGAAAAAAATAATGACATAAATAAACCCATATATGGTGAAGCAAGGTACAAGACAAGCTCTCCATTCTTGTTTGGTTATTGCAATGTAGATGAAGCCTGGTGTCAATCTTCAGAGATTCAGCTCTATAGAAAGGATTCCGAGATTGGATGATACCAGAGAGGAAAAGGGATTTGACCATATTAACCTAGTCACAGATCAAAGAACTATTGTAATGACAACTACCTCTGTTGAGCAAACAAGTATAATTGGAATCGAAAGTCACTAAAGTCAGGACAAAGGTATACAGCAGAGGTTCTCAAGAAGGCTTTCAGATTTTCTAATAGTCCTGTACAGTAACTAGATGTAGCTTCTTCTGTAAATCTCTTTTTTTTAAATGAATATGAAAACTTGCTGTACACCTCCTCTTAAAATACCCTTTCCTTGATTTATCATTCATTATAATTGCATTTTAGCACTTTTTAATGGTGACTGTGTCTGCACTTTTTTCACAGCTGTCAACTGAAATATAAGTTGAAATGTAATATTGTTCTTCAAATCTCTGATACTATTGGAGATCTATCATTTTATAAGATAGTAAATTATAAAGAGAAGGGATGTATGTTCAAATCGAGTTGAATTTGACCTTTAATAATTGTGTCCAGTAAGGCTGATAAAATTTCCAGAAAAGACATACTTTTAATAATGTATTCTTATGCAGTGCAGGTGTATATAGCATTGCTATATACAATAACAATTGTATACCTAGCACAGCACTAATAAACGTATTCTTTCTTATTGTCTTATCTGGAAGAAGTCTGTACTGGACTACACCTATGGCTTTCAGGCTGAACAGAAGAGAGATTGTGATCTTCCATATTGCTAATATTCTAAGAAAATAAATGTTGTAGAAGGACCTAGAAGTGGCATTTGAAAACTAAGCACAGTCAGTTGTATGCTTACATTAATGCACCTTCAAGCCCTATAAATACCTACATAAACAGCCCATTTGGGAATCTACATGCACACAAATTTAATTAAAAGCTACTGCAAATTCACATATAGGGAAATACCCAAAATCTGTTACAGCATAGCTAATATTTTCTAAGTCAACTTATAAACAAACAGGACATCCTATGAGACTGCAATTTTACACGTGTCTTCATGGAACATGGAGCTATGACAGGAATATTTCTGTGGAGGAAGACAGTCTCTGTGGCAGATTTGTTGCTAGGTTGTTGTTTTAAACTTCAGAGATAGCCAGTGTCCTGTCTTGTTTTGTTTTGTTTTCTAGGATTGCTAAGGTAACAGCACTGCTAGCATTAAGGCACAGTATGACATTTTCTTATGTGCAGGTATATAGTTAATCCTGAATATTTCACCTGCAGTAGATACTGAGAGAGCAACAGATAGATACAGTAAAACTAAACCCCAGAATGATAAAAGAAATAGTGATTCCCTCTGTAGTAGAATAGCACGGGACTACTTTGGACAGAACTTCAAGGAGTCCAGGGTTTATGGGGGTAGACTAGCACTTTCAGGCTAATCTACAACACTTAACATTGTGTGAGGAGTTGTATTCTGGCCCCTGGCCATTGGTTTCCTTCCCATCAGATGAAATGAACAGAAGCCATGAAGTTGTATTAGTCAATTGCTTTCCTGTAACTTTCTAAAATCCAAATGCTTTGAGGTTTCTGAACTACCACAAAGAGATTTTCTTCCAGATATCCTTGGAAAATTGCATATATATATGTATTTTACAAGAATGATGGTAACTGATGTTCTTTAACCTTTTTACTATGTTTGAAAACACTGAACTGTGGTTTTTAGATCTACATCCAAAACCAGTGTTACTACAGCTACTTGCTTGAAACAAGACATAAATGCAAGATATTAGTATAAGGAATGGGATTTTAAATAGTGATGCTATTCACTACAGATGAGTGGGGAACTAGAAGGAAGACATGAATGCAAAGCAGGTATATAAATAATACATAGTATAGGATAGATTATGGATGAGGGACATTGCATCGATATTAACTTTCACCCCCAAAATTACTTTCATTTATGGTATAACCCTCTTCTAGCTCTCTGTAAGCAGGAAAATAAGGGTATTTAATTAATTTTTTCACACATTAAGGAGTATTTACAGCTGTCTGCAGTATAGAAAAATGTTAAATTTGAAATTGACTTACATCTGACTTAATAAACGTACATTCTGGAATCACAATTTCTCTCCTGAAAATTCCTCTCCTACACATTTAAATTCAACTCAAGTGTATCTAAAGGTTAATGGCTTGTCTAACACCCAAATGGCAGCTCTAGAGAAAAATTCAGGAATTTTTTTTTATCATTCTCTAGCTATAGTTAGGAGTTCATAGCTTGAACTGTCTTTACAGTAAACTCACCACAAAGCTTCTTTATTGATTACTGAAAGCAAACTTTTCCATAGAATAGAGTTCATACTGCAGAACAGCGTAAAGTCCAGAGGTTTTAATTGGTTTTATTTATTGTATATCATAACATTAAAAATCTGTTCACTCTTTCTTCACCAGTAGACATATCATGCTTTACCAGAGCAGAAAAAAAATATTTAATCTGCTGTTCATCACATCCTAGGTGCTGTCCAAATTAGGAGCTAGTCTAACAGAGCAGAAGTTCTATACACGCGCATGCAGCTACTACACCTCTTACATTTTTACCTTACCCTGAGTTCTAGGAATAAACACATTAAAGTTTTTATCTTATTCTCATAAACCAAAACCAATAACATGTCAATAAAAAGCCAACAAAATATCTGAGATCACTAGATGAAAGGTGTTTAGCTGAATGCATCTTACAAAAATTTGTGTATCTATTACACCTTACCTATTTATCCTGCTGTCAAGTATTAATGGGAGGATACTACATAGTTCAAAGATAGACTTGCAGAGAGAAATACGCACTATGTAAACCTACAGGGTACCTCACTACATTTATCTCTCTTTCTTCTAAATTTGCAGAAGAAAACACCTAAAAATATCTCACCACTGATGGGACTTCAGTGATACTAAGAGAGAAATAATAAAATTATCTTATCAAAAGAAAAGCATTGAGACTGGCTTCTCACAATTCTTTTTTTTCTCCTTTTGTTTTTCCTCATTTCTTTTGTTTTCCTGCTTTGTACAACAGAATATCTGAACTGTATAAAGTATTTTGGCCTACTGTTGATGCACAAGGTCTGATGTACTTGACAAATGACATATTGGCAAGGTTTACACAGCTTGAAGCATATGCCAAGGCTAGTCTATAAATAATATTAAACAGGAACCTGTTTTTCCTCACCTCCCTTTCTGTGAAATGTTGCCTGAATTCTAATAATAAATCTGGAAAGGGACAGCTCTGTTGGTATTTGGAAACTCTCTCATACACTTTAAAGACTACAAACTGTATATATTCTGAGCTAGAAAGATATTCTCTCTTTTAAATTGAAAAACTATATAACATAAGGAAACTGTATCATTCAAGTGACATGAAATAAATCTCGTTAGCACAGCCTTCACTATAAATTAACAAAGATGCAAGTAAATATCTTTTAGCATAGTAAGGCTGATTAAATTAAAACTGAGTTGAAACCAAGGAAAGTGTGTACTAGTTTATCTTCAAAATTAGCATAGTTGCAAATAAAAACCTATTTAAATTAAAGAAATCTTAAAATCCCAGCTACGGCCTTGTATATTGTTCACATGCTATTTTATAGCTAAAATATTTGGTTCTGACACTTCTTCCAACTGTGTCCATTTCTGTTAATGGATATCAAACTGAATATGGTCAGTCAATTAAATGTAACCCTATATTATGTGGTTTTCATCAAAGCAGGTCTAAATTCTGGTAGCCTCAGACCCAAATTATCATTTATATCACAGACTACATGTTGTCTTTATTGTAAAGAAACTGCAAATTTAAGGCAACTCCCAGAATAATGTAAAAGAACATAAATACATAAAAAGTACATATAAATCTCAGGAAGTGCAAGTAAAGGGGGGAAAAAAGGGAAATTGACAGACATTAAATTCTCATTTCTAAGTGTCTGTTTTCAACTCAGAAGGTAAGTGTAAAAGGAGGAGCGGAAATGGACTAAAATAGGTTTTCTGGTTATACTAGAATACAGATCCAGTAAGGACTCTTCCCTGTAAGAGATTAAGAGAGTGGTATATTTTTTAAGTGAGTTGGTGTCTAGGAGAAAAAGGACAAAGAAAGAAAGACTTTGCTACAATTGAACAGGAAATGAAGAAAACTTCCAGTTAAGGTTACATCCTTTCAGCCAGTTCTGATCCTAAACCTCTCCTTCAGGGAATGAAGTTTTACAGTAAGCTTGAAGAAATCCATGTGGACATTTTTGTTCATACACTGTATTCAACTGTACTTGGTTAATGACGCAAAAAAAACCCCCACATTTGTAGCTGTCCCAAAGTAGGAACAGATTTTTCTTTTTAAATTATCAGCAGGCAAAAATATTACACAATGAAATAACAGTATGGGCATTAAAAGTAACGTGTTTGATTAATTTGACATGTCATTGACATTGCTAACTGCAACACAAAGTACTTGTTCAAGAAAGTACTACTTATGAAATTAAGATAGTGATTCAAGAAATATTCTGTTAACTTTGAGCACATTCTTTAACTTCCATTGACTTGAACTTACCTAAAACAAAGATAAATGAACTAATGAGCTCAAACCACAGCTAGGAAAAGGCAAGACAACATTAGGAATTACTCTTCCATTGTAAGGACGGTGAAGCACTGAAACAGACTGGCAGGGTGGTTGTAAACTTGGTTACATACTTTTGCTTTCCATAAGAAGAATTGATAGAGTTATTTTTTTCTTCCAAAGCTGATGTTTGAGCTGACATCTGTTGTGCTTGTCAAAAAAAAAAAAAAGGAAAGAAAAAAGTCACTGATAACACGAGAAAAGAAGAATGTGGTCAAGAGCTCGATGTCCAGATAGAGGTGAGTGACAAGTGGTGTATCTCAAGCATCCATACTGGGACCAGTACTATTTGACATCTTCATCACTGACATAGATAGTGGCATCGAGTGCACCCTCAGGAAGTTTGAGGATGACACCAAGTTAAATGGTGTGGTCAATATGCCTGAGGAATGGAATGCCATCCAGAGGGACCTGGACAAGCTTGAGAAGTGAGCCCATGCGAAAGTCATTAAGTTCAATAAGACCAAGTCTAAGGTCCTGCACTTGAGTCGGGGCAACCCCCAATATCAATACAGGCTGGAGGATGAGGGGATTAAGAGTAGCCCTGCCAGGAAAGACTTGGGGGTACTGGTGAAGGAAAACCGGGACATGAGCCAGCAATGTGTGCTTGCAGCCCAGAAGGCCAATCGTTTCTCGGGCTGCATCAAAACAAGTGTGGCCAACAGGTCAAGGGAGGTGATTCTGTTCCTCTACTCCACTCTGGTAAGAGCCCATCTGGCACACTGTGTCTGGCTCTGGAGCCCCCAACATAAGGACATAGACCTGTTGATGTGAGTCCAGAGGAGGGTCACGAAGATGATCACAGAGCTGGAGCACCTCTCCTATGAGGACAGGCTAAGAGAGTTGGGGCTGTTCAGCCTGGAGAAGAGAAGGCTCTGGGGAGACCTTACAGCAGCCTTCCTGGAGACGTTCAAGGTCAAGCTGGATGGGGGTCTGAGCAATATGATGTAGCTGAGAGTGTCCCAGCTCTCTGCAGGGGAATTGGACTAGATGACCTTTAAAGGTCCTTTCCAACCCCAACTATTCTATGATTCTATGAAGAATGTAAATACATATAAAAAAAAAAGTGTATTTATGCATTTAGTTGTAAATACACATGTAAAAAGAAGTTATTGTAGTGTTACTACAATAGGGAGCAGGAAGGAGAAGAAACTATGTTTAACAAAAATGTGGATTTCCAGTCAGTCCCCAGATTTATTGGACTTGAATGGGTGTTTGTATGAGTTAAAAGTGGGCTGCATTTGCAGAACGGAGTTTTCTAGTTGTCCACAGAGCAGGTGTAGCTCATTCATCCCATTACATGCCTCCATTCTGGCATGATATGCCATATGCTAGTATGACTCATTCCTCACAGATTCAGAAGTTGCTCAATTTGTCAGTAAGTTTTGCAGGTATTAAGCCTGCATTTACCCATTTGCAGTTGTTGACAAGAGCAAGAGCATCAGACAGTAAATGTTTTCAATGCATCAGCAGTACTACTCCTCATAGTGGAGTTTTCTTCTGACAAGAACATATCCTGAATGAGACACTTGGCGAAAGAAAATGTATTACAAGACAGAACAGTACTGTTCAGTCATACATTTTCAATAAGCCTATTCATGACTTTTAAATGTGTACTGTGCTTATGAATCTCTCTGAAAATGGCAAAAGACATAGATTTTTAATAACCCAAATATCTTCCATTAAACTTGATTAAGGTATTCAAGACAAAATAGAACTGTGTGACACTGTGAAAAAAATATGAGCCTGAAGCAGCATGACAGATGAGCGATTTAGCTACTGTCAGAATTAATAGTGGTCTGTTCTGTTGGTTCAGTGTTCTTTGGATTATGGCCCAGAAAAGTATTTCATTATGATACTGATTAAAGAAAATATGTAAATATCTAATTAACGTTAAGCCCATTGATTTGAAATTATGTAAGTAGTAAAGTGTAATGCCTGAATAAGGCTTTTAAGTGATGCTTTGAGCAGGCATTACTATGTTTATACACTCTGATCCAACAAAACTTTGATTCTAATCAGAGTGTTCTACTTAAAGTGAAGCATGAGGTTTTTTTTTTTTTCTGTCATGGGGCAATATTGCATTCAAAATAAACACGTGAAGGAACAGAAATCATATAGTTGCAAAAGTTCATTTGGTTGTCACACCTAAAATACTCTGAAAGTTATCACAGTTGAAAGAGAAATCCATGGACTGTAATCAGATTATGCTATTTCTTTTGTAGTAGGAAATCCTTTTTTATGCAATGATGGCATCATGATACCAAAGATTTTTGTGTACTTGAAGCCTGTGAAAGTAGACAAGCCATCTATGTACCAATATCACTGACATTCACAGGGAAAAATTTCCTGTTTGAAGAAGACAGAGGAAGAAATGATAGGTTGTTTTGTTTTGTTTTTTCCTTAAAAAGATGTTTAGAAAATATTTCATTTAATTTACTGGTTAGCTTCAGCAGTTGCTAAATGACCAAGGGTAGTTGGTGGACTAGAACTGGTGCTAATAGATTTGAAAAACAGACAAGCATAGGACAACAGAAAGAAAAAATAAGAAAACATGCTAGCATTAGTAAAACATTTGAAGGAGTCAAGAGACATATAAAAGAATCTGATGGGGAGGTTCAACAGTAAAGTATGAAATATATTTTTAAAATTTTACAAAAGAAGACAAAGTAAAAAAGTTATGTATTTCAGGATTTGTAGTCAAAATGGGTCTTAGTTACCAGTAAAAGGAATGAGTCCTTACAAAGCTTTTCAGATTATAGTTTGCTTTATCACATTTTGGTTTTGTTTTTTTTCCAGTTCTTAGACTATTTATATAAATATAAACCACACTGTTGTCATTTTTATGTTGTTTAGATCTTACCAAACACCTAAGTTTGAAAAGCTGTCTCTGAGTCTCCTTCTAGGCAGAGCCAGTCTGAGATATAATATGTTGACACTCATCATGAATTCATCAGCCTCAGCAAAAGAACTGATGCACGAGCAAGGACACAGATGGCATCACTAAATGGTTTGCTCAGTACCTGATGCATCTTCCTCAGCTGTCAGTAGATCCTGTCCACACCTGAAAGCTCACTGCTGCACTTTTTACAAGATGTTTTTCTGAGATTTACAATAAAACATCTTATGATGCCCTAGAGCCGGACAATATAGCATTAAAAAATTAGCAGTAGAAACAGATTTTAAAAGGTGGAATGACAGTATTAGGGATAGCAGAAGTAATGTCTAAGTTAAGTTTTAATTGTTGAGATGATTGTATACTAATATACTGGGAGATGTTCATAGGTGGGGGCAGTAAATCAAGTCATGCATAAAGGGCTGCAATGAGAGAAAAGACAAAAGAAAGATCAGAGATATCAAAGAATATTCCCATTAAATCTTTGGGAATCATATGGGACACATTTTCAGCACTATTGCCTAGTTCATTTGAGTGTTAATAACACAGATTCAGACCATGTCTCTGAGTCCACATAGTCCTGAGTTATTCCATCCTGAATTTTCTCTTTGATCCAGTATTCAGATCCAGGGTTTTGCTGGGAAGGGAAGGTCCTCCCCCCTTGCCAACTTCATATATGAGACATGGGTGCAGTGAGGGAAGTACAAGGAGGGTTTTAGTGAATTTACGTAAGTTTTGAGCCACGCAAACATGTGAGGAATTTCCTTTTTCTTTCTGCAATTAGAATATTTCTGTGACAGTATGGCTTACCTATAGACACAAATTAAGAACATGTAAGTGAAGAACCAATACAAACTACAACATATACATATATCTGCAACAGGCTTCTCAGACCACATGGATAAATACTCCTTTTGTGTGACAATGAGTCACATGTAATCTAGTAATCATGGAACAAGACACTGTAATATTTTAAATAAAATAGGGATGCTTTCCTTATTGAACTTTCACACAGTTCCTTCACGGTAATCCATATGTTCGACTGTGTTCTCACTTATCACTTTTTTTTTAGTGTAAAATAACTCCAGTAGTTTGAATTTTCCTATCAGTAGAGCATAAGTTGAGATTTTTGTTTAGAAATATTGTGTTGACAATAAATGTATGGTTCCAGCAGATACCTGCTCAATGCACAGTAAAAAGCAGAAAATCGTACCTGAAGAATTGCTTCCTCAGACTTCTGTTCTCAAGCTCTAAACACGCTGAGGTTGATAGACAGTTGTTGAAATCCACTGTATAACATTATATTGCCATAGCAACAGAGAGGAAACCATACTTTGCAAACAAAATTGGCAACTAAATGGGACTCACTGTCAGCGGTTGTGCCACTCCTACAACAGTGGTTTGAAAGACACCATGAGACGGCAACATGATAAGCAACACAGATCAAAGCCACTGGATCAGTGTGTAGCAAATTGACTAGCAGGCAGTAAAGAAAAATTCAGTTGAACTTTTTCATCACAATGATAAAAAAAAGTTCCCTTTTTCATTCAATAGGAAAAACACACTTATCTCTCTGCTTCTCCTTTGTTCTGAATGCTGCATTTTGTGGGTTTGGTTTGGTTGTTTTTTTTTTTTTTTAATAATCACAACAGAAGACAGCAGTCATTTGATTTATTTAAAATATATTAAACCAAAGTAACTGACTATTGATTAGGTCCATACAAAACAATAAGCTGAAAACTAAGAAGGTGTATATCTGCATTATTCCTGCTTGTTGACATCTCATCTGTCTTTCAGCTTTCTGATAGAATAGGTCAGAAAATATTCCTACTGCACATGCAAACACAATCTATCACTCCCAACCATACTGTTACTTGCACTGTTTATTACTACACAGCTAGGTTTCAACTTCGATACTGTTTCCAAAACATATGTAGAACGCTGCAGGACAAAATGCATTGATTCCTTGTTGATGCACTGATTAGTATTGAAAATGAACTTCAAATAGATCCTCCTCCCCTCAAATACATGTATAAAAACACCTGAATGGATCCATATATCTAAATAGTCCTATACTTCTAACAACAATGACAATAATAATTGTGAGGACTTCCAGAAAAGCAGAGTTATCTAGATATAACAGGAGAAAAATGTTACAGAGGAATGAAATCAAAGAAAACTCATTGTAGCTGTTAATCTGTCCAGGATTCCTACAAATATTTTTTAAAAAGAACATTTTTATAATTTAACACACTATGTTATTCCTATGTCTCTTTCTTATTTGACTGGGAAATGTGGAAAGACCATCAGCCCACCTCTTTCTTCGTTTTATAAACAAATGCCATACCAGGACAATACACAGTGTATATTCAATTAAAAAAAAATCCCTTACAACATACACTCTGCTCTGTCAGAACACATTTAAGACTCTGTATAAACTCTAAGCTCTTCCTCCTATTTAATGAAAAATACCCAAATCTATCTCTGCCACAAAGTCTGAGTATACTGTGCCCAGGATATCTGTTTCCATCATGCTGCATATGTGACAGTTGCTAAGTATCATTTGGTTTTGCCAAATGCAGTAATACACTCAGTGTACATTAACATGTGTTGGATCATTTTCTCCGCTCTTTATTTTCACTTTCCTATATACTGTTAGTAATGTATGACTTAAGTATGCTGCTCTTGCAAATTAATTTCTCATGTTTCTTCTTTATAGAGCTTTTCAGAATTATCTTTTATTTCTACAGTTAAAGCTTCTTTCAGGCTTAAAATTGATGTTGTTTTTTTTAAATTGTTTTATACAGAGATGTTATCTAAAAAAGGTTGTTAATCCTTGGCATAGACCAAAATAACGTGTATGATGTAGGGGTCAGATAGGATGATTTCAGATTAGATATTGGACATTATATTGCTACACAGAAGAGAAATGAAGGTAAAGAAAATAATAGGTGGTTCCCAAATAATTTTCCTCTCTTACAATGATGCGTTGTTTTAAATTGGATATTCAATGATCCTTGTTACTGAAATTTGACCTCCCAGCACATCTTGTTTTGTGGATAAGCAGACAAGATCTGCTATGTTATTAAGACAGGTACAACGTTAAAAAAGCACTTAGATATGGAACAAGCTGTGTTCTCCTACTTCTGCAAATCAAAACTTTCCTTTAGAATAGATATCCATTTTTGTTGATGGAATATCCCTAACCTATAAATGCACACCCATTCGCATGAGTAAACTGTTCAGAAATAGCAAAATGCAAAGAAGGGTAAAGGAAAACAAGAAAAAAAAAAAGAGTTTTTATTCTTCATGTTATCCAGTAGATAACATTTTTTGTCCATTGATTAATTTTGTATCAGATGGAACTGTGATGTATACCAGTTCTTACTGCTCTCCATGGTTACTTGGTAAACTGCAGAGAGATAAATAGTCATCTTCTCTTGCAATTTATTCTTTGTTTCAAATCATAGAATCATAGAATCATAGAATGGTTAGGGTTGGAAGGGACCTTCAAAAGTCATCTAGTCCAAACCCCCTGCAAGGAGCAGGGACATCCCTGACTAGGTCAGGTTGCTCAGAGCCTCATCCAGCCTGGCCTTGAACGTTTCCAGGGATGGGGCATCCACCACCTTTCTGGGCAACCTGTGCCAGTGTTCTATAACCCACATCGTAAAAAATTTTTTCCTAATTTCCAATCTAAATCTACTCCCCTCTATTTTAAAACCATTACCCCTCGTCCTATTGCAACAGGCCCTACTAAACAGCCTCTCCCCATCTTTCTTGTAGGCCCCCTTGAGGTACTGGAAGACCGCTATCAGGTCTCCCCGGAGCCTCCTCTTCTCCAGGCTGAACAGCCCCAACTCTCTCAGCCTGTCCTCATAAGAGAGGTGCTCCAGCCCTTGTATCATCTTTCTGGCCCTCCTCTGGACCTTCTCCAACTGGTCCATGTCCTTCTTGCGTTGGGGGCTCCAGTACTGGACACAGTACTCCAGGTGGGGTCTCACCAGGGCAGAGTAGAGGGGGAGAATCACCTCCCTCGACCTGCTGGCCACGGTCCTCTTGATGCAGCCCAGGATGCGGTTGGCCTTCTGGGCCGCAAGGGCGCATTGCCAGCTCATGTTAAGCTTCTCATCCACCAGCACTCCCAAGTCCCTCTCCTCAGGGCTGCTCTCAATCCATTCTCTGCCCAGCCTGTATTTGTGCCTGGGATTGCCATGACCCAGGTGCAGGACCTTGCACTTGGCCTGCTTGAACTTCATGAGGTTGGCACGGGCCCACCTCTCCAGCCTGTCAAGGTCCCTCTGGATGGCATCCTTCCCTTCCAGCGTGTCGACGGCACCACACAACTTGGTGTTGTCGGCGAACTTGCTGAGGGTGCACTCTATCCCACTGTCCATGTCGCCGACAAAGATGTTGAACAGGGCCGGGCCCAGCACGGACCCCTGAGGGACGCCACTGGTGACCGGTCTCCACATGGACATTGAGCCGTTGACCACCACTCTCTGAGTGCGGCCATCCAGCCAACTCCTTATCCACCGAGTGGTCCGTCCATCAAACCCATGTCTCTCTAGTTTAGAGTGAAGGATGTCTTGCGGGACAGTGTCAAAAGCTTTGCACAAGTCCAGGTAGATGATGTCTGTTGCTTCCATAGTTGTCCTAATGAGAAGTATGGTTGTTAGACACATGACAGATCTTGGCTCAAAGATGCATGCCTGCTATTGATTTGTTAGATTAACATCTCAGAAGGGAAAGAAGGATGAACACAAATTAATAAGAATCCCAGGGACAATGCTGAGAAAACCCATTTTACACAGTTTTTCAACTTCAGCCATACTAGAAGTTTTTTGGATCTGTCCCATGTGCAGCTTTTCACTGTTATTAATATTGTCTTTGATATTTTTATTGTTGCATACTGATGTTAATAATGCCTTTACACATAAATACTTTCTACTTAAACAGTTGAATAAGTTTTCATAGTCTTTATAAGCTTATTTGCCGTGCCAGGAAGATGGCTGGACTACACAGTATACTCAGCAAGAGGCTGAGTTCAGAAAATGGCAGTGGGTTTAACCTGGACATCTATGCCTATGTTGATCCTACAGCTTTACAGCTTTGTGCATTCTACTTACTGTTGTCTTTAGTGTTCTTGGTGCATCTTTCTAGTATCATCCCAGCATGACACAGCTCCATGCTTGAATTTTCAGTTAGTCTGTTCAGAAAGAATATATATATAAAGAGACAGATAAACAGAGTGATTCGTGATGTGGAAAAGTTTGCGTCAGAGGGGGAATTAAACAAAAGAAATTAAACAGGCAAAGGTTCTTCCACTTTCAAAAGATGCAGGTCAGAGAATGTGACACAGAAACCTAAAGGTAATGAAAACAAATATGAAATGGTTGCTTCTTATTTTTCATAACACAAGAAGTAGCACATACCAATGAGGCTTAAATTAAAAAGTAAAATGTGAGTAAATTTCTATTAGATCATGGAGCTTGCCATCATGGGGTGTTTTAGGTAACAGAAGTATGAATTGGATTAAAATAGTGGGTTAGACAAATTCATGTATGGAGGAGAGGTGCTTCAAGGAACTTCAAATATAATGATGCAAGTACAACTTTTAGCTTACAAGACATCTAAGGATTTGCTGATTGCCCGACACTGCAACAGTATGCTTTGCAATGTGTTAGATTCATCCCTGCCTTGGACATTTATGGTCCTTCCTAGATTTCACCAAAAAAAAAAAAAAATAGCATCTCCATTCTTATGTCCTGCTATAATTTTGAATACCAAAGAATGAGAAAGCTTTGCCCACTTTATTTTGCTGCTAAGTCTTCGAGACTATGCTATGCAGAAGCACTCATGTATGAACTACATTTCCATTCCACTACCTTGTAGTTGGAAGGATTTTAAGAACAACAAAATGTTTCCTCACAATGGGCCAAAGCCATCAGACAGTGAATGTGGTCTAAATGACACTTTTCCTTTGTTCATTTTCAGAAAGTAAAATGATTTCACCTTGTAAAATTACTAACATTAAAGAAGAATATTTGAACTATAAATGGTGACAAGTCCTATCTACCAAGATAAATCATGTTTTTGATGGATATGTACTAAAAGGGCTGAGTATACTTATGAAAATAAAAGTTAAATATCAAGAAAATAGGAAGAGTGTACAGCACTGCAGTGTGAGTAATGGCATACAACAAGCTCCTAGAAAAAAAAAATTATCTGTTGAGTGTCTCCTGTTAATCAGCATTCTTTCAGCTTTGTATTAATCTTTGAGTCATGGCAGTTGAAAGAAAGACAACACAAAGTCACTCAGAAAATTCTTAACTGTTAAAATAAATAAAATGACAGCTTTCCCCCATCATCAGCTGAACACAGTATTATTTATATCTCAGTCAGATCCACCCACCCAAACTATGGAGTTACCAAAGCAAGCGATGTGACCTTTAAGAAAAGCACCTTTCATTTCTAAGTATAGAGCATAAATTGAAAAAATAAAGGCATGAAGGACAGGACATGACAGAATTGTCAAAGATAATGCCATGTCTACAGCAATACTAAAGTACGAATGCATTGCTATCTTTAATATATAAGAATGCCTGGTTTAGTACATAAATACTTGTTTGATCATCCAGCCCTACTGAATGTGTGAATACAACAGCTTCAAAGGATGTTTTTCCATGCTTTCTTACACAGGCCAAAATTATTTTCAGATAAGGTAGCATCATAACATTTGGTGTACAGGAAGAGGTGGCCTTTTAGAGGTGACAATGAGAATGTATTTCTCTCAAAATTAAACATATGTGGAAATTTATGACATGATAAATATAGTTGTCCAATATACATAGCACACAACCAACATGTTGACATAGTGGCACAGATGCCTTCTATTAGGATGACTACACTTCGCAGCTGAGACAATCTAGGCTCTTGCTGCAAGCAAAAGAGAGAGGCACAATTCTCTCCTCTCTCCTAAGCCATGCCTTCTTCACGACATATTCTTACTTCCTCATTTGGCTTTGACTTTCTTCCAGTCTTCTCTTAGATTATTAAATTCAACCTCCAACACATACTCTTTAAAAACCCTGTTCACATTTTTTTTAGTTTTATTTTCTTCAGGTTCAGCAGCTGAACTGTTTGAAAGCAACTTCTATTACCTGGCAGGGCCAGCCTGAAGACAGGCTAGAGTATGAAGCCAGGACCTCTCTCCATAAGCCTAGAGAAGGTTCTTATTTCAGCAGTAGTGAAACATCAAACAGGGTAAAGCCATGGTCTTGTAACCCTACAGTCCTCTAGTCAGAAGAACAAAGCATGTTAGGATCTGAAGGAAACCAGTCTAACAGCACATAAATACTATCCTCTTTAAAGTATAGAGGGGGAAGTCAATGCGTGGTAAGTAAATCCTTTCTACAGTGACATAGAGTTTTCCCGATTTTCAGTCTTTTGATTTAATTAGAAAATTATCTTTGATGATGACCAACATTTTGCCAGTTGGAGGGTGAATGTACTTCTCCATGCAGCTGTTGAAGCTCTGTATGGAAATTAACACTACTTGAAAATAGATTCCATGCTACATGTGCAAGTGAACAGTTACAGTTATTAAAGTTGTTTGATTACTTACCTGTAATTACAAGGTCTAACCTGTTTGAATACGCAAGAATTTCCATCCGTTTCTACAAAGTTCTTTATTTCACTCTTAATTTTCACTCTTCATGCAAAAACAGGATTAGCATAATTACTTTTAGGAGACTAAATAGTATCCTTGATCAATTCCTGTATTTTTTCCAAGCTTTAGTCTCTCTGAATTTAAGAGTTGATATTCAGACGTGCAAATGATGCTAGGGTGTCACAGTTTAGCCCTGACCGGAACCAGACTATGCAGTCTCTCTCTCACTACCTCCACCCTCCAAGAGAATAGGGAGAGGTAATATAAGAAAAAAGGCTCAAGGTTTGAGATAAGGACAGGAAGAAATCCTTAAAGTTACAGTTTCGGGCAAAACAGACTTGACTTGGGGAAAACTATTCATTTATTTCTAAAAACAAAGCAGGATAATGAGACAAAGAACAATATAACCTCCCTCCAGCCCTCGTTCTTCCCGGGCCTACTTTATCTCTACCACCTTTCCCCCTCCAAGTGACACAGGGGGGAAGAGGGAATGGGGGTTATGGTCAGTTCATCACACTTCATTTTACATAGCTGTTTCGTCGTCGGGGGAAGAACTCCTCACATTCCTCCCCTGCTGGGGACCCACTGGGGTCCCACTCATGGGGTGCAGTCCCTCCAGAACAGCTGCCCCAGCATGGGCCCTCCACGGGTCACAGCCTCCTTTGGGCACCCACCTGCCCCGGCGTGGGGTCCTCCCGGGGCTGCAGGGGGATCTCTGCTCCTCCGTGGGCCTCCATGGGCTGCAGGGGCACAGCCGGCCTCACCATGGGCTGCACCACGGGCTGCAGAGGAATCTCTGCCAGGAGCAGCATTACTCCTCCCCCTCCTTCTTCAATGTCCTTGGCATCTGCAGCCATTCCTCTCACAAGAAATTCTTCTCAATCAGCTCAGGCAGACACCTCTCAGGTTCTCTTCACATCTCATCTCCTCTCCACTTCTTGCAGCCGGGCCGGGCTGAGTTGGGCCCAGTCGGCCACCTGGCGGGAGGCCAGAGGGTGAGGCCTGCAAGGCCCACAAGGCTCGTGCCTCCCCCTCTCTGTCCCCGCTTCTGCTTCTTCACATCTTCTCTTCTTTTTTTTTTTCTGTTTTCCCCTTCTTAAATACTTTGTTGCAAAGGTGTTATCAGGGAACATTCTGCTACCAATTGGCTAGGCCTTGGCCAGCAGCGGGTCCAGCCTAGGCCCAGCCAAGTCCACTGAACAAAGGGGAGCAACTTCTAGTAGCTTCTTACAGAAGTTACCACCATAGCCGTCCCTCACTAAATAGAATCAGAAGATAGGGTTATCACGATTTATTGCACAACTCTAGTTCAGAACATAGTTAATACCATCAAGATGAAATAAAATAGCAAATGTATAAGGCAAATATGAAAATTCCAAAACTCACATCACATATAAAAGTTGGTGACTTAAGTAGTTATTGTGTCATTAACTAGACCATTCTAGTTTTTGTCCATTTCTTCAGTTATTTTTCATACTGTCTACTCTTTCCTTCTTTGACTTCAACCCTCAGTCGCCTTCTTGGCACCAAAGTGTATTTTATTGACAGTGATTTTTCTTCCATTTTTCTCCGCATACATATGCTCCAAAGTAAACACATTTTCAAGATTATTTTCTTGTCTCAGAAAACCAAAGGGAATCTTGTTATTGACTTAGGTGGGTGCACAGGCAGACTACAATGGGTTCACAGGGACATACAAAAGAACTCAGTGAACCATTCCTCTAAGCTGAGTAACAAGAAAGGTCAGATCGTGCTTGACCAATTTGGTGGCCTTCTATAACGGGGTGACAGCATTGGTGGACAAGGGACGAGCAACTGACATCATCTACCTGGACTTGTGCAAAGCTTTTGACACTGTCCCGCACAACATCCTTCACTCTAAACTAGAGAGACATGGGTTTGATGGACGGACCACTCGGTGGATAAGGAGTTGGCTGGATGGCCGCAATCAGAGAGTGGTGGTTAACAGCTCAATGTCCATGTGGAGACCGGTCACCAGTGGCGTCCCTCAGGGGTCCGTGCTCGGCCCAGCCCTATTCAACATCTTTGTCGGCGACACGGACAGGGGGATTGAGTGCACCCTCAGCAAGTTTGCCGACAACACCAAGTTGTGTGGTGCCGTCGACACGCTGGAAGGGAAGGATGCCATCCAGAGGGACCTGGACAGGCTGGAGAGGTGGGCCCGTGCCAACTTCATGAAGTTCAACCAGGCCAAGTGCAAGGTCCTGCACCTGGGTCATGGCAATCCCAGGCACAAATACAGGCTGGGCAGAGAATGGATTGAGAGCAGCCCTGAGGAGAAGTATGGTGGATGAGAAGCTTAACATGAGCCGGCAATGCGCCCTTGCGGCCCAGAAGGCCAACTGCATCCTGGGCTACATCAAGAGAAGCGTGGCCAGCAGGTCAAGGGAGGTGATTATCCCCCTCTACTCTGCCCTGGTGAGACCCCACCTGGAGTACTGTGTCCAGTTCTGGAGCCCCCAACACAAGAAGGACATGGACCAGTTGGAGAAGGTCCAGAGGAGGGCCACGAAGATGATAAAAGGGCTGGAGCACCTCTCTTGTGAGGACAGGCTGAGAGAGTTGGGGCTGTTCAGCCTGGAGAAGAGGAGGCTCCAGGGAGACCTTATAATGGTCTTCCAGTACCTCAAGGGGGCCTACAAGAAAGATGGGGGGAGACTGTTTAGTAGGGCCTGTTGCAATAGTACGAGGGGTGATGGTTTTAAAATAGAGGGGGGTAGATTTAGATTGGAAATTAGGAAAAAATTTTTTACGATGCGAGTTATAGAACACTGGAACAGGTTGCCCAGAAAGGTGGTGGAAGCCCCATCCCTGGAAATGTTCAAGGCCAGGCTGGATGAGGCTCTGAGCAACCTCATCTAGTTGGGGATGTCCCTGCTCCTTGCAGGGGGGTTTGGACTAGATGACCTTTGAAGGTCCCTTCCAACTCTAACTATTCTATGATTCTATGATTCTATGAAAGTGCTAGATAAGCTTGACAAAAACAAACTCATGGATATTTTTGGGCACACATAAAGGTGCAGTGCACAAAGAATCAAAATCATAAGAATAACTTTTAGCTCAGATTTCAACAATCTCTCAGGGATATCTTTTGCATTTCTATTTTTTTCCTAAAGCAGTCTTGAGACTGACATATGTCTTTTAAAACACTTGCTAAAGTAGTTCATTATGTTACTAATATAACTGTGTACTCCAGTAGCACCAAGGAGTCCTCAGGATATGCATCATTCAAGAGCTTATGCTTTAAAATAGACCAGAATAGGGAGCAGGAACAAAAATACAATGTGAAATATACTGCCTATGATCAATCAGAAAATCAGTAACGGGAATGGGACTTAGATTTGGAAGTCCTCCTTCCCAATCCAGTGCATATCTTCCTGTGGGTATGGCACTGATGTGCTAAGTATTACTCTTGTCCAGGGAAGTCCTCCTTTCACCAGATTGCGCTACAGTACATGACATGGAACAGGAGACACACAAAGGGCATGACAGGTGCTTCGGGAATGGATTATAATGACTTGGCACCTATCTGCCTTTGGTACAGGCCCAAGTAGTGTTTGAATAATCACTTGCAGACTTTGCTCCATCTTACAGAAATATTCCACGAAGACCAGTTCTCTGTCTAATTGCCTTTTCCATGTAGGCATTAGGAGAGCTAGGGAGATACCTTAGGCCTAAAAGTCAATTACAGGTTGACAAGTCACTTACAACTGTACATGCTGTTCAGTCTGTGCAACTGTAGCATCATTTTGTGCCTTAAATTGCATCTCCTGCAAGCAGTTTTATACACATACTTTCTTTTCAGTTATGCATAATTTTCTCCTTGGACTAAAACCAGGATTGAAATTAATGGTGGAAATAGAAATAAAACAAAAAAAAATCCAGCAGAACTTTAGCGAGAAGTAATCTCCTGTTTCCCCACTGCCAACACTGGAAAACTTGAACAAAGTAGTCCTTCTTCATCCACATGTGGTGACAAGGTATAAGGAGATTTGAGCCTTCAGGAATTTTTTCTTATTTTTTCCACAGAACTTCTTTGCTACTGATTTATTACTGTGAGAAAGAAAAAGTCCTTGTGCATCAGGACTCTTTTTTTTTTTTCTAGCATGGCAGTCATATTCAGAAATAGAATAGGGTATATCTGTTGATCCCTCTGAAGCTCACTCCATCTCGCAATTAGTGAGGATGCTCTTCTAGATTTGTATTAAACTCCTTCAGCATTTAGTCATGTTCTGATATCAAGTAAAGTGCTTTAAAGCTCTTTAAAAAGGGCAATTTACCAATAAGTCTGGAGAACGGATCCGACAAAATTCTGTCCAAGACAGCAAATATAGATCCTTTCCTTACAGCACTAAAGCAAGTAGAATAACAAAACAGAATTGCTCTTACAGACCAAGGAAACAAAAAAAAAAGAGGGGGAGAGCTAGGAAGGGGAGGGAGGAAGAAAAGAAAAAAGGCAATTAAGCTAATGCAAGTTGGGTATCACAAGGTTATAGATATTTCAAGAGCTGAGCAATTTACCGTCTGGAAAGAGAGAAGAGCTCTTGCATAAAATGTCCCCCAGTTCAGATTTATTATGCTTTTACTTGCATTATATGTGATACAATTAGCAGGAGGTGCCAATAAGGCATTCTCTCAAGGACATGGTCATTCCATACCATCTGTTATTAATTGCATTGTCCTTTCCACAGCTAGCTAGAAGGGAAAAAGTTCTCTGAGAACCACTGGCAAATGCTGCGTGTATGATGACTGGAATTTAAAAATATCTAACCAGAGTACGCAGGTGGATGAAGAGTACCAGAGAAAAGCTTCTTCTCAAAAATCCAAGAAAAGAAATGCATGAATATAAGGCCGTAGTGTAATGTAGGTTCAAGTTGTATTGATTTTTAAAAAAAAAAAAAAAAAATTCAACTACAGTGATAACTACCCTGTAAAAATATATTGCAGAAACGAAAAAGGAACAATTAAAGCTGGTCGCTTTATATAGCTGTAGTGTATATGGTTTGTTGAAGACATGGATGTTTTAATGGATTTTCATTTGCCTGTCCCCTATGCTGCTCATAAAATCTGGAATCAAAGATAATAAAGATTGACTGCTCCTTTCTTTTTTCTTGAGACAGAGGAGGGAAGAAAAGGAAGGAGAAAAATAAATGACACTCTACCCCAGCAACATCAGTTTATTAGGCTATTAGTGAAAATACATTGTGGAATTTTGCCAACAGTATGTATTTTGTATTGTTTTGTTTAGTTGCATCTAGATAGTATGGAGTGCTTCGATATCTTACAAAGGAATGTAGACTAAGCTTTCTGATGAAAAAACAATCAAAAACATCCCTTCCCATATGTCGTGGTTTAGCCCTGGCCAGCAACTAAGCACTCCACAGTCACTCACTCACTCCCCCCTCGGTGGGATGGGTGATAGAATTGGAAGTGTAAAAGTGAGAAAACTCATGGATTGAGATAAGCACAGTTTAATAGGCAAAGTAAAAGCATTACATGCCAGCAAAGCAAACCAAGGTATTCCTTCACTACTTCCCATCAACAGGCAGGTGTCCAACCATCTCCAGGAAAGCAGGGTTACATCATGCAAAACAGTTACTTGGGACGATAAAATGCCATGACTCTGAATGTTCCCCCTTCCTTCTTTTTCCCTCAGTTTTATATTGCTGAGCATGACTTCATATAGTATGGAATATCTCTTCGGTCAGTTGGGATCAGGTGTCTCAGCAGCTTCCCATCCTAACTCCTACTCACTGGTGGGGTAGTGTGGGGAGCAGAAAAGGCCTTGACTCTGTGCAAGCACTGCTCAGCAGCAGTGAAAACATCCTTGTGTTATCAACAGTGTTTCCAGAACAAACCCAAAACGTGGCCCCATACTAGCTATTACAAAGAAAATTGACCCTATCTCAGCCAAAACTAGTACACCATATCACTGTAAAGATCTGCTAAACAAACTTATATTGGGAAGTTTTCATTGTTATGTTAAGCTAGGTTACTGGTTATATCCCTGTGCACCCATGTACTAAAAGAAGGAAAACAATCTATTACTACCTTTCCTTAGCTATTTGAACCAGAAAGAAAAACTAACCACGTTATCCTGACGTCACTGAAGAGGGCAGAAGAGGCTTGACTGTAGTGCATAGCTAAAAGGTCATGCCATGCAGAAGTGTATTCTAACAAATAGAGAAGTAGTGAAGTACTGAAGCTGAGAAAACCAGGGAAACTAGGAGACACATGAAAAAATCTCAGTAACAGTAGGCTGTGTGGCACATTCCCCAGGAAACAAAAATACAAGCTCCATACAAAACTTATGGACCTCTCAATTTCAATACAGTAGTTTAATTGTAAAATAGATTATACCAAACATGAAAACATTTCAAATAGAATTAACGAAATGTGGATTATGAAGTCAAAATTTTGAGGATCCTGATTGTTTTCTTAAAAGTGCTGGATCTTTTTAAAAGTCATGTGTTTCAGCGGAAACTGAGAGAGGCTGTCATTGGAATTGGAAGCACAGAGGAGACCATCACAATAAAACGAAAGGATTATACAGAAGAAAGAGAGGTGAGGCCATGTTTGAACTTGTATATTCTTAGTTGCTTTTTGACATCATATATAAAACAAATAGGTCTGAAGTGGGAATTTGAATTACATAGCAGATGGAAAGGTGTGAGGTGTGAGGAAGAATTTGAGGAAGCAGGTTGAAGTTGCTTGATCTACAGGAAAAAAAAACAATGCTTTTCACATACGGAAGTCAATACAAATAAGACATAAATGTAAAATATTATAGTCTAAGAGATTAATTATAAAGTCTCTACTCTGTAAGGAAGAACACACAAAACTGAAAACAAGACACAAATAAGTGTGATGCTTTCAGGATACAATACAGAAGTGAGACTGGTCTGGCTTATGATTTTCATATATATTCCTCAACAAGTATTAGGATGTCCAGCTTCCCAACAGTGTAGGGGTTTGCATTTTGTATTAAAAATGTCAAGTCCCAAAATCTTCTCCCCATTTTGTTCCAGAAACTAACATACATGGTGCCTGATGATTCACCTTCTCAGCCATTTTGGCTTTTATTTAAGCCCTGAAATTAAGTGCTAGCATAGCTAGTCTTTTGCTTCAGAAAAAATTTTATATTCTGTCTTCTTCAAGTGAAGTTTCAAAATACTAATTAAAGACTTTAAACTTAAATATTGAATACTGCGCTGCTTAAATTAACTGTATCATAGTTCTATACGTACATTAAATTAAGGAAATGTGATTGAGTTTGTATCCAAAACCATGTAAGTCTGTGAGATCCTTCCATCACTTGTAAGCTGTTTGCTCTTCCTCCTACCAAGGACCCGAGAGAATATAGCAAGTAAGGAGTGAAATTTCTTGTCATTTTTAAACAAAGTTATATTTCTATACTCTTGTTACCCTTTTAAAAGAATAACAAAGAAAACAACTTTACCCCCCTTCAAATCAGGCAGAAGTGGCTTTCATTCCCTCTCAGGGGTACCACCTCTTCCACTTTAGAGCAGTTCCCAGCCTGAGTGTCTTTCTCCACATTCAGCAGGAAACCTTTTATATATAAGTGGATTTCCATTTTCCTTATTTATTTATCCCACCAGGCAGGGCTAGCTGCCCTTTGAATAAATGCCATCCTAAGTGAGCCTTTCTGAAATTGTTAAAGACAGCACACTCTGAACTAGAGTCGCACACCAAGTTCTCTGTAGCTGGGTGAAACTTGGTTACTCTTAGGACAGAATTATAAGCTTCTGCCACTTAAGTAACTATTTGCAACACTAAAAAATCCATAGAAGCCTGTACTGTTCTTGTTCAAAACTGAGATGCACACCTGCAGAGTGTGCAAACCTAACACTGCTTACAGAGCTCTGATTACAAAGATTGTTAGTTACCTCACGACCCTGGCATTGATAAGAAGCTCATTTGAAATTGAAGCCATGATCTCACCATCCCACATAGAAATCAAAGGCGAAACAGAATATTTAGCTCAGGTATTGGCAAAGATTGTTCACCAGATCGATCAAAATCTATATATTTTTCCCTCATGTATGTTGATAGCTGTGTCAAAAAGGCTAGTGGACTGGTAGAAGACACAGGAAGAGCAGAGCAAACCGTGCTGAGCAGTTGCAGCAGGTAGTTGCAAACTGAGTCATATTTTCTTTCTTTTGAAAACCTTAAACTATGTTTGTTCTTCCAAACCGGAGAATTGTAGAATCAATCATAGAATCATAGAACCAGAGAATGTCTTGTGTTGAAATGGACCTTTAATACCTACAAGACACCAGGCTTGCTAGCAACAGATGAGGTGCACTTTTCCCAAAGGGGGGAAATGATCTTTGCACAAGTGTTAGCAGGGCTTATAGAAAAAGCTTTAAACTAGATTTGAAGGGGGAAAGGGATAAAATCAGGCTTCCTAGAGATAAGCCATGGGGAGGTAGGCCAGTGTTTGAGGGACAATGTGCCAGGCAGGTCCTTCGGTCTGTTCCACAATGTGGTGAGTACCCTGGAGCATATTTGAAACGTCTTCAATACTAATGCATGCAGCATAAGGAATAAACAAGAGGAGCTAGAAACTTTGGCCCAGTCCCAGAGCTACGACATCACTGGCATAAGTGAAACCTGGTAAGATGGGTCCTGTGACTGGAGTTCTGTGATGGATGGTTATAGGCTCTTCAAGTGGGATAGGCAGGGCATGGCAGGCAGGGGCTAGCCCTGTATGTAAGGGAGTACTTGGATTGTATGGTAGTTACAGTTGGCAAACACACAGTTGAGAGCCTCTGGGCAAAGATGATGGGGTAACAAAATTAAGCAGATGTTGGGGGAGTCTACTATCAACCAACCAGCTAGGATAATGATATTGATTAATTATTCTACAAGAAATTAAGGGATGCATCTAGATCAGCTGCTCTTGTCCTTATGGGTGATTTTAACTTCCCAGAAAATGATTGAGAATATCATATCGGGGACATAAACAGGTCCAGGAAATTTCTGAAGCATGTTGAAGGTAAATTCTTGGCACAGGTACTAAGGAAGCCAACCAGGAAATGTGTCCTCCTAGATTTGTTGTTTATACATGGAGAGGGACTAGCAGACGAAATAGTGATTGGTGGCTGTCTTGGTCACAGAGACCATGAAGTATTTCAATTTCAAGTTGTTTGTCATAGGAGAAAAACTACAAGCAAAACTTCAGCCCTGAATATGGGGAGGGCAGACTTTGGGCTGCTAAAGAAGCTAGTTAGTAAGGTCCCTTGGTAATCTGCTTTTGAATGTGTTGGCGTCCATGAATGCTGTTCAGTTTTTAAGAGCCATCTCTTAAGAGTACAGAAGCAGGCAATTCCAAAGTATAGGAATACAAGCAAGCAGGGCAGAAGGCTGATTTGGCTAAGCAGGAATCTTCTTCTAGAACTTTGGTGGAAAATGAAAGTGCATACACATTGGAAGCAAGAACAGATGAAGTGCGAAAACTACAGAAAAGCTGTTCACCACTGTAGGGAGAAAATTCATGCAGCCAAAACTCAATTAGAGTTCAAGCTGACCAGCATTGTGAAGGACAACAGAAAGGGCTTATTAAAAAAATATGTTAACAGCAAAAGGAGGATTGGAGATAACATCGGTCTATTACTTGACGAGGTCAGGCACCTGACAAATAGAGATGTAGACAAAGCAGAAACATTTAATGTCTTCTTCAGCTCTGTCTTCAACGGGGTGGGACCCCGGGAGCCCTGTGGAAGACTCTGACTGAGGGGATAACAAACTCCTAGCTGACTCTGAACTTGTTCAAGACTTGCTGCTCCAGCTGGATGCACCTAAGCCTTCCTAAGAAGGAAGACCCTGGTAATTAGAAGCCTGTCAGTTTCACTTCAGTGCCTGGTAAAATTAGGGAGAATGTTGTCCTGGGACTTATTGAAAAACACTTGAAAGACAATGCAGTCATTGGCCATAGGTAACATGGATTCATGAGGGGAAAGTCATGCTTAAGTAACTTAATTTCCTTTTATGACAAGGTCACCCATCTAGTTGACCAAGAGAAGACAGTAAATGTGGTTTTTGGGGATTTTAGCAAAGTTTTTGGTACTGTCTCTCACAGTATTCTTCTCGACAAAATGTCCAGCATACAGCTAGACAAGTCCATAACACATTGGGGGAGCAATTGGCTGAAGGGTCAAGCTCAAAGAGTTATAGTAAACGGGGTTATATTAGGCTAGTGATTGGCCATCAGTGGGATTCCTCAGGACTCATTTTAAGGCCAGTGCTTTTTAATAATTTTATTAATGATCTGGATGCTGAAATTCAATGTACATTAAGGTTGCTGGTGTACTAAACTAGGAGGAGCTGCGGACTCCCTCAAGGGCACATATTTTGGACATTAATTTATTTAGTACATAAAGACTGGATGAGGAATAAAACTTTACATATACTTAAAATAAAATTCCTTTTTTAATTTCCCATAGCTACTAAGAAGAAAAAGAAAAACGATGAGACTGAGTTCCCTGCAGCTCCATTTTTATCTTTCCTATTTTCAGTACCCTGAAGAACTGAAGTTCTTTGCTACTGTGTACTTTAAGATGCATATTTATTCAAACAGTGCCATAAAGTGTAAATCAACACAAGGTCAGGCTTGATTCACCATTTTTGTTAAGATGAAAGGAGTATTACTGATATATAATTTTTAATGTTTGCATTGAATATATCTTTTACTTCAATTACATAAACAGCAAGCTTAACTGAATTTTCAAGCCCTTTGGTTATGAATTGAACTTCTGAATGTTAAATTAACTATAAGTATTGCTATAAATATGTCATAAAAACAAAACACTGTTCTTGATTAATAGATTAAATTGAGGCTAAATTGACTTTTTTTTTCTTAATTTGCTTTCTCTATATTAATCTTATTAAAAATACCTCTGAATTTAACTAACATTTAACACAGAAATTGTATTTGGTAATTGACTTAATTTTTTTACTAATTGGCTACATATTAAATACTCATTTCACTACTCGTTACCAAAGAATAATAACTCCAGTGAAGAAAATATTCATCTTTTTGTTGGGGAGAATATAGGCAAACATTTTTGTTGAATCACCTCTAAGTTTGGATTATTATGAGCAATAAGTCTGGTTCTCTTACTTCTTATATGTAACTACCAGCACATTATACTTCACTGTAGAGCATTGGAGAAGCCAATAGAAAAATACTTAAGAAAGTAATTTGTCTTTGTTTAAACAGCAGTAATTGCTAGCCATAGATACCTGTACACTTAATTGCTTAAAAACAGTATTTACATGCACAAATTAGAACATTTCCTTTCTTTTCAAATAAGCTATGGTGATCAACACCTATAGAGACTTTTTCTTTAGTTGTGATGTTATTTTAAGATGACTTATAGAATTTTTATTTTGTTAGAACATCCTGTTCATAGATAAGCATCTTGTGGAAGAACACTTACAAAGAAACCTGTAAATGAAAAAAGCACAACCCGATGACTGGAAGAGAGGAAACATAACCCCCATTTTTAAAAAGGGGAGTAAGGAAGACCCGGGCAACTACAGTCCGGTCAGCCTCACCTCCGTGCCTGGCAAGGTCATGGAGCAGATTCTCCTGGAAACCATGCTAAGGCACATGGAAAACAACGAGGTGGTTGGTGACAGCCAACATGGCTTCACCAAGGGCAGATCGTGCCTGACCAATTTGGTGGCCTTTTATGACGGGGTAACAGCATCGGTGGACAAGGGACGGGCAACGGATATCATCTACCTGGACTTGTGCAAGGCATTTGACACTGTCCCGCAAGACATCCTTCTCTCTAAACTAGAGAGGCATGGGTTCGATGGATGGACCACTCGGTGGATAAGGAGTTGGCTGGATGGCCACACTCAGAGAGTGGTGGTCAACGGTTCATGTCCATGTGGAGACCGGTCACGAGTGGCGTCCCTCAGGGGTCCGTGTTGAGCCCGGCCCTGTTCAACATCTTTGTCGGCGACATGGACAGTGGGATAGAGTGCACCCTCAGCAAGTTCGCCGATGACACCAAGCTGTGTGGTGCCGTCGACTCGCTGGAAGGGAGGGATGCCATCCAGAGGGACCTGGACAGGCTGGAGAGGTGGGCCCGTGCCAACCTCATGAAGTTCAAGCAGGCCAAGTGCAAGGTCCTGCATCTGGGTCGTGGCAATCCCAAGCACAAATACAGGCTGGGCGGGGACTGGATCGAGAGCAGCCCTGAGGAGAAAGACCTGGGAGTGTTGGTAGACGAGAGGTTCAACATGAGCTGGCAATGCGTCCTTGCGGCCCAGAAGGCCAACTGCATCCTGGGCTGCATCAAGAGGAGCGTGGCCAGCAGGTCAAGGGAGGTGATTCTGCCCCTCTACTCTGCCCTGGTGAGACCCCACCTGGAGTACTGTGTCCAGTTCTGGAGTCCCCAACACAAGAAGGACATGGACCAGTTGGAAAGGGTCCAGAGGAGGGCCACAAAGATGATCAGAGGGCTGGAGCACCTCTCCTATGAGGACAGGCTGAGAGAGTTGGGGCTGTTCAGCCTGGAGAAGAGGAGGCTCCGGGGAGACCTGATAGCGGTCTTCCAATACCTCAAGGGGGCCTACAGGAAAGATGGGGAGAAGCTGTTCAGTAGGGCCTGTTGTGATAGAACAAGGGGTAATGGGTTTAAATTAGAAGGAGGTAGGTTTAGATTAGATATTAGAAAAAAATTTTTTACAATGAGAGTTGTATAGCACTGGAACAGGTTGCCCAGAGAGGTGGTGGATGCCCCATCTCTGGAAACGTTCAAGGCCAGGCTGGATGAGGCTCTGAGCAACCTGATCTAGTCAGGGATGTCCCTGCTTCTTGCAGGGGGGTTGGACTAGATGACCGTTGAAGGTCCCTTCCAACTCTAACTATTCTATGATTCTATGATTCTATGATTCTAAAAGGTATCAGAGATACTGAAAAGCACTTTCTATATGGTATAGTATTTTCTATCACACAGGGCAAAATAGAATATTTTTTCTTTTTAACTGATGAAAGCAGGACAAATTTCCTTTCCAGGTTTAACACCTGGAATCCTGGTCCTGAAAAGTTCCTATCTCCCATGCAATATAGAGCATAAAGGTGCTGACCTCTCAAATGGGTGAAAATCACAGACACATCGGTGCAGAACAAAGCATGGCATACAGTTCTAGACATTGAACAGAAATACCAAGGACATTTTACATCTTTTTCTTTAAAGAACACAAGATAAATAGAGCAGAGAGATTACAACCAATGTGTAGGAATGAAAGTCATGTACCTTAAATGCCAGAGATCTACAGATGATCATTACACTATAACACGCAAGCTACTTATCTACTACCTTCTGTGGCCTTCCTCCTGTTACTAGAAAAGAGATTACTGAAAGATCACAGGCTTGCATTTAGCCTGTCCTGGTTATCTATTTTTATATGGCATTTGTAAGTATGATGCTCTGAACATCTGTGCATGATCAGATTGTGACTGTCCCATGCCACCTTTACCCCTCTGCTTATTCCTGTATGCCTGCTTTATAACTAGAGTCTAGCACCGCACAAGTGGTCACTGAAGTGTATTCTCCTCCTTTGACTAAAAGATCTCAGCAAGTGTAAGTCTGTTATATATGGGTGAAAATTACTACAGGTAATTCAGTAATTTAGCTGTTAGAAAAAAAAAATCTAGGAATGTTTTTGTGCACGTGTGCAGGTAGACAACCATTCCTACGTAAAAGTTAGAAAAAAAAAGAAACCTGATTTATTGACTTACACAAGCTAAAATTTCAGTCTTATTTCCTCCCTTTTTAACATGAACTTCTGAATTTTGCTTTTCTTCTCCTGAAAGGAACTGCATAAGCCAAACATTTGGAAGAAGGCTTAGATATAAGCACCTTTCACAAATCCTAAGAAATCATCTAGTAGAAATCACTGAGGTTATGCACTTTAAACTGCAGACTGACTTGGGGTCGTGTTACAGTACAGTCATCCCAATTTATCAGCACACTCTGATCCATTTGAGCAATTTTATTGATTGAGACCAGAGTGTTGTTGCCTATTCTTTGACACTGTCTTCAAAACCATGTTCCTGACCAACCACACTGCCTCGGTGTGAAGCATACTTGGAAATGTCATCTGAGTGCTACATCTTGGCTGCTGCTGGAAATTCTCAGCCCAGCTGGCCTTCACAGTATCCTCTTGTTAGAAGCATCTTGAAGATGCTGAGATAAACCTTGCAAAGTGGCCTGGTTTGCACCAAACCCATCATCATTTTGCCTCATGTCCCCTTGCTCTTACACTCACTGGTTTTATGTATGGCTCCTTTGTGCAAAATTAAAGCACAGGAAGGGCACAAGCACAGGCACTGTTTGGCTAGGACCACAAGATGCTGTTAGGTGAAAGAATGGTTCATTTCTGCCTAAAAAGCACCAGGCTCTCATTGTACAAGAAGCAGTTGTACAGTCACATAGCCACAGCACTGGAAGGGCAACTACCAATACAAAATGACAGAGCTATGAAATCTGCACTTCCAAACACGTCTCTAGCAATATTTTCTCCTTGAAGAAACCAAGCATACTAAATCTTCTTGTCAACCGGCCACACCAAGCAAAACCAGGACACTCCCACACCTCCCAGAGCACAGGCTTAATCTGGTGCATCACTACCCTTCCACCTCCAGTTCATTGGGAAGACAATAGCTCTTAAATTGCATCTCAGTGGTGCACAGGATTTGTTCTGTCTCCTGCAGTTACTGTTTTAAGATCCATCTAAGTAGACACAAAATTTGTCTTTGCCTCTTTGTCATTTGTCACCACTAAGTATAGCTTTTTTTGCATAAATCATCAGTTCATACATACTATGACAACGTGTCATTATAAAATATTTCATAAGTGATGACCTTTGAGTGTTCTTATTCAAAGATTTATGAAAGCTTAGCATGAGGTATGTCTAATGATCCCTGTATAAACACTCTGAAAGCTTTCTCCTACAAAGGCTCAGGAAGGTATAAGAGTCAGTTTTGAAAATCAGTCTTCAGTCTAAGGTCCTTTGGCAGTGCTTGACGGTTCTCATTTGCTAAATAAAGTACAATGTGCCAATCTGAAATAAATGTAAATTATCACCTTTCTTCCATGTTAATTAAGGTCTGATTAGTGCATTCCAGCAGTTGTTGCTGGTATAGTAGTGGAATGTCTTTTGTTGCAAAAACAAAACTCATATATAAATCATGGTTCTTCTTCATCTATTGAACTTTGGGTTAATCTGTAAAGATTTCTTTGTCTGAAAATATTGTCAACTTAGTCTCTTGAACAAAGGAAACTTGAGGAGTACACACTGAATTTACAGTTGCCCACCCCATATAAATTCTGCTATTGTAAGGAAAACAAAGTTGCAAAATTAAAATTTATTCCAAACCCTCTTCCTCAAAGATGATCAAAGAAAAGCAGGACAAGTTCTACAGAGTCATTTGAGCCAGGCACCGACACATCACATGTGTTGATTACCATTCATAGAAAGTATTCTGAGTTTGTGCCAACAAATAGACACTGAAAATTGAGACCAACTGTGTAATTATGAGATATCTTTCATATATGATCAAGGTCAATGTGTCTTTTTATTTTGTATCTTAAATTACTCTTTTGAGATATTGTTTAAACACATACATTTGTAGAGCTCTATTTGTGAATTTTTCTTATGTAGATCAGAAAACATGTAGCTCAACAAGTTTGTGAGGCCTCCAGCAAAGAGACACTGCTTAAGAGTCGAAGACAAGTGCGATAAGCAAACATGACTGCCACATCAGAAAGGCAAGTAAAAAAGCTAATTTCTAATAATTCTATGCTCTAAAATGACTAAACCTTGAAAAGGGAGTGAGATGTGAGCAGTCAGAAAGGCAGCCTGGTTAGAAGGGCAAAATTACTGAACAAAAAAAAAAAAAAAAAAGAAACAAAAAAAAAAAGCCTACCAGACTGGAAATCAGGCCTGAGAACTGGAAACATCCTTGAAAAGTGCAGTTTGCCTATTTGTATTTCAGCTAGGATACCTAGAAGCCAGAGATATCCTGAGACACCACTAACAAGCTCAAAACCCTTCAAAGATTGTAACAGCAACTGTTGGATGTGAAATCAGTCTGGGAGAATAATATCTGTCTGGAAGGACAGAAAACATCATCGCTTATTACCTGTTATGGGTGAAAACAGAAACTAATAGCATCTATTAGCTACTTGATGTGGTGGGTGTCCTACACCCTCTTACGTCTCTAGGATATTAAAAGTACTGAATTTTCACACAAAATGGAGCCTCTCTGTCCAAGAACTTCCAATGCTGCATGTTCTTGTCCTTTCCTACACAAGTTGAAACCTACACAAGCTTTCTGTAGTATCTTGGGCTCTCTCCAGAGATGCCTGACTGACTCCAGGCTCTGACATGAATTGTCTTTGAGGTGAGACACTGTTAGTTACAATACTGGTCCCCATTTGGGTCCACTTTTGGAGATGGTTCGGTTTGTCCTTCCCTCTTTTGGGGCTGTGTCCTGGTTTTGGCAGGGATGGAGTTAATTTTTCCTCTCAGTAGCTGGTATGTTTTGGATTTCATGTGTGAAGAATGTTGATAAACACCCTGATGATATGAGTTGTTGTGAATGAGACCAAGGACACCATCCTGCTTTCCAAGTCTCGCTAATTTGCAGATGCAGGAAGCTGGGAGAAAGACAGACAGAATAATTGACCCAAACTGGCCAAAGAGAGTATTCCATGTCATAAACGTCATGCTCAGTATATAAGTGGGGGCAGGCCAGGGTGGGTATCTGCCTCTCTGACACCTGTCTTTGGTCCTCGTTTTGCTAGCATTGTTCCCTCTACCTTGCTGGCTCCCTTTTGCTCCTTTGCTTGACGCTCGGTTTTGTTTCCATGTTTGCTCCTCGGGATGGGCTGTATCGGTCATTGGTATATTGGGTGGTGAGAAAACATATATTGTTCACTCTGTATACTTTAATATCCTTATATTCTGTTATTATTGTAGTTTTCCCTTGTTATATTAGTAAATTGTCTTTATCTCAACCCATGAGTTCTCCTTCCTTCCCAATTCTCTCCCCTATCCCACTGGGGAGGGGGAGGGTGAGCGAGAAACTGTGTGGTAATTCAGGCTAAACCATCACAGGTTGGTAGAATCTTCCTCAGACACCAGTGTGTCTTCCCCTCTGATGTGATCTGGCTTATTCTGAAATCTGCCCAATTTGCTTCATCCCAATGTTATATATTCATTCAGTTAGTCTATCATAAATGTATTTGCTGCTATATTTTTATAAGTTTCTTTCACTAATAATAAGTTTGTGAGAATCTGTAATAGTGTATACCTAACTTGCTGTTATTGGCTGCTGCTATAACATTGATTGTTGCTATATAATTGATTGCTGCCATTATTGATTACTGAAAGAAATTTGTAATAACTTGATATGTATGTATTTATATTTACTTTGTCAGTCATAGGTATACATGCTAGTGGTGATTTTCTGGTAGTACATCTGCTTGTGGAGATTTTTTTGGTATTTGTGGTAATCTGTAATAAAGCAGAAAAATTTAGAGGATAAAAGCTTCTGTATTCCTGCATCCTACAGTATCCTACAAACCCACAGTCATAATCTTTACACATCCATAGGCTGTGTAACCTTTTGGGTCATAACAAAATGGTGGATGAAATTAATTCCAGATGAGTGGAAACCCCATGACCTGGGTAACGGCTAGATCCACTACTCTCACCTCACTCAGATGCCTGTTGCTTCAAGCTGCTTGTCCCTTCACCTTGAAGAAAAGATATGGTTTTGTGCAAAGAGAATGTGAAAGTTATCTACTATCAGTTGCATGACACTAAATGAATTGTTGCTCCGACCCAAAATGTAATTCAGCTGTATGAAAAGAGAGAAGAAAATAATTAGTCTCATATAGTATGCACTCTTAACAAAGTGTCATCAAAATAGATTAATGTCAACATGAATATGATTCTGGTTTTTTCTGTTTGTAATTGTTGGTGGACAGGAAACCACAGAACACTGCGTGGAAATAGCCTCATGCTATCATTTTCTGTTTCTTGCTAATGCTTTTTAGAAAAAAAAAACTTTAAATTATCTTTCATATGTAAACTTAAACTTTGCTGTTCTTTAGCCCCAGTAATACATTTACCTGTTTTATATGTAAACATCAACTTGGCTGCTCTTCAGCCACAGTGATACATTTAGCTGTTTTACTTGAGCCCTCTTTTTTTCCTCAAATGCTGCCGTCAAAGCATGCCCAATAGTACAACATGGTCCTCTGAGGTCCCTTAGATTTTGGGTAGAGTTTCAGGGTCCAAGGAAGATGCTTCTTTTTTTATGACTGAAAACAGTGCATGATTTCTTGTCATATCTTTTCGCAATTATGTCAATTATTAATCAGAATCATAGAATATCTTCAGTTGGAAGGCCAGGATTTTTACTGCTGTGGAAAAAAAATGTATCCATGGAATGGAGCAGAGACCAGCAGCTGAGACCACATAGAAGACCTGCCTGATAACTCTCATGTTTCAATCACTACTAAATTGAAAAAGATGCACATACGGCAATCAGCTGAGAATCTCTGTTGCAAATCTTGCATTAAAAGGCAAAAAATGAGTAGTTTCATAATATAAGATAATCCAAACATAAAGATAGTGTAAAATTTAGTTTTATTGAGCTTCTGAGCTTCAAGACACTATGTTTTCAGGAGAGGAGTGAAGAACTACTAAGTATATCTGATTTCTATCTTCATGAATTAATCAGAAAACATTACTTCAACTATAGGTTGTGAAAAAGGAGGCCAGGAAGCCTACGTATTTATGTAAATCACTGAATGTTGTAGCATTTGTTCATTTCCATGGGGATCAAATTTCTATATAATACTATTAATATTTGTTAAGTATTATGTTAAAAAATAGCATAATTAAAAACTAGTGCCTTTATGTATTTCATGCAATATACATATACACAGCTTATTTTCAGCACAAAGGTGTGGTAACTAATAACTATAAAAAGAATGTGAAACTCAATGGGACATTTCTGCTGCCCTTCCAAAGGAAAGTTTATCTAAAGCATTGCTCTAAAAGGCGGGAAGATTATTCTGCACTATCACCAAAACCACACAACATATTTCTGTTGTGTTCAGCTGAGTCTCTATCAACAAAACTAACCACCTAGATCAGCTCTGGGCCAATAATATTACATTTTCAGAGCTCTGACATACAGTCATCTAGCTAATAGAATAAATGGTCTTGCTAACGGAAAGTTCTAAGCATGAGGTTTTCCAACGATAGTGGTCCAGAATTTGCTTCCCAAACACAAAGTTGGCAATTTATGCTGTGACTGAACTCTCTTTTCACTTTCCTAGGAAATATGACAATATTCTTTTTAATATGAATGAGATTCAGTGTCAGAGATAACATTTTCATTTTATCCAAAAATATTATTTTCGTCATGTTCTGCTTGCTTGTTTTGGAGTAATGTGTCTAAACACTATGTTTGTATCAAGACAAATTCATGATTAATCTGAGTTCCTTTTATTTATCATTCATCTATCTTCTTTTTTTTTAGTAATTCAGAATATTTATGGAAGTTAGTTAAACTGCATTTTATTTTTGACGCCCTTTGAGCCCAGTGCAACAGGAGTAAAAAAATTAGATAAGTTACTTGGGTCAAGGAGAATTGTATTAATCATCTAGTGTCACAAGAATCTTCTGAACAAACAAATAAAGAAACTGTGCATTTATTTGGGAATACTCCTTATGTTTGGTCTTAGCCAAAGATAGACCAAGAGATTGTCTAAAGCAGAATACTACAATATAATTGGAGCACGCCCTTACTGGACTTTTAAACCCCTCTTTTCAGCCTTGGCAAAGATTTTAATTATTGAAGTTTTAAATAAATCCTAACTTTATACCCAATGGTCCTTCATTTGGTGCATTCCTATAAATTCTCATAATTTTTTTCTCCTTTCTTTTCTATTTTTTTTTAATTTTTGGTACTAATTTTCACCTCAATTTACATGCAAAACAACTTGTATTAGTATTTTGAAAAATGATTTAACGTGTCAAAATATCAAATAACTTACTGAAAAGTGAAAATATGTAACTGTCACTTTCCTTCTTCATTTAAGAATAAACCTAAAAAGCAACCAAGTTTGACTTGCAATATTCCTGTTTTGAAAAAATTAATAGCCATACATGCAAACGAATGCTGCTCTGAATGTATCCACAACAACAAGATAAAAGCATGCTAGCTTGTTGTGAAATTGGGCACACCAAAAGAAAGGTTTGAAAAAGTTGTACAGTACAGACATTAAAACTTTATACAGCACATTCCACCACTACATGCCGAAATATTTTATAGAAAGATCTATATCATTAATGAAAATTATTTCCTTAAGACAATATATCACACTAATAACCAAACTAGAACTAGAATCAAAGTTACTAACGCTCAATTAAATGCTCCTCACACTATTACGCATTCTCAGAAACAAATTTAGGAAACTATTCATTTTCTAAATTCCTGAAAACTTCTCAGCAGCTCCTCCTTACTAAATTGAAAAAAAAAAAAGGTGTTAAAACTTAGATTTGTTGTAATTAGCTAATAAATAGGAAGTGTTATTGATTTTGCATAAACATAGAAAAAAAACCTGTATATCTCTCTTTCTATATATATAGATATATAAGAACTATGTAAAACAGTTGCATTGACCAAACACTGACTTCACAGTTAAATGACAGTGCACTTTTAAGGTCAAAAAATCCTTTAATGTACAATAGGTTTAACAAAACACACTTAGCACAGAAGATATTTTCTTCATTTTTTTCTTTTGGTTTTGTTTCCCTGTCTGAATATGATACAAGATATGCAATAATTGCTCCATGATTCACTGAACTTTGAGTTAGCAGCAACGTTGAAAGACGTAAACAGAGAAATGTGCTTGCTTCAAATCAACCCCGCAATGATGATAGCAGCAAAACCTCAAGTACTATTCTTTTGACCTTCTATCAGCAATCAAGCCATATTATGACATAGGTGCATTTCCTCAGGCTTCAAACTAGACCCTTAACAATAGCTTCAGATGAATGCTTTCCTAATTATAAAAGAAACATGAAAAGGAATTAAATGGAAGCAGGAATTTGTTGTTGATTCACTTTAGCCAGGTAGACCTTCGCATCATGGAAATACACTTTTTAGCCTCTCATATCCCCCAAAATTTATCTTCTAATGGAACTTTTTCACTCTCAAATATATGGATTAAATATATTGATCTGTGAACTGACATTCTATCATTAATTAAGACACTGCTAGGTCCTTTCTAATTAAAACAGTGCATCAACAAACTACTTGGAGGCGGGGGGGGGGGGAGTATTTCCATAATGGAAACAGATTATTTTTGTGCATTAAAGAGTTCATATAAAAAAAAAACAACCTAAGATCTGCTAAATTGGTGCATTTTTCTCCCAGCAGAAAAAAATTATTCTCCCATCAGAAAAAAAATAATTACAATAATGACACTAGCTTTTTGGATTTATAAGAGTAATTTCAGCCCAGAGAGTCCCTAAGAACTACAAATTCAAAACAAATGCACTTATGCCTTCTTCCTGTCACTCTCATGGGAATGAATCAACATCCTTTATCCTTCATTCTGGTGGTGGAGGTCATCTGCTCTGGCAGAAGCACCTATGAAGGCAAGAGGGAAACAATTCTCCCTCTTGCATCATGAATACAAAGCATACTGTCTGGCTTCTATGCTTGAAGAGGAGCTTTGATTATATCTTTTTTTTTTTGACAGTAAAATGTTTTATTCTTTCTAATGTTTTATTTTTATTTTTATTTTTATTATTATATTCATGTGGTTGAAATAAATTTGAAAGGGACTCATTTTAGAGAATATATTAATAGAAGCAAAAATCCCATACCTTACTGGGATATTTACTTTATGTTCCCAGTATTATGTGTAACTGTAAAAATTAACATAAATTCACTGAAATAATTAAAGTAGTCTTGGTTTGTGATCTTTATAAAATAAGCATTCCCATCAAGTATCACAGACTTAAAATTAATTCATTGACTCTTTAGTTACCTTTGTTGCACTCTTTAAATTTTGCTTTCTGAGTCTCATTTTAATATACCTCTCTCTTTTCCATTTTAATATACCTCTCTTTTTTTACCTTGTGGCAAAAAATAAATAAAGAATTTACAAGATACTGACTAGACACTTGTATTGTTTATGGCTTTTGTAAGAATATTAGTCAAAGAAAATCAGACATAAAAATCTTCGCAGTTGTCGTGAGGTTGACAATGCATTTTACTTGTAAATTTTTAATATTAATATAAAAATATGCATGCAGCTTTTTAAAGCTTTTTAGTGCTGATTTTTTAACTTAGTTTAAATATCTCAGATTAGTTATCTAAAATATATTTATGGTATATTGGTATATTGGTATATTGTGTATACCATACACAATAATGGTAAAAATTAAACTGACTTAGTAAAAACTAAAAATTGTCTCACTTTTCTTTGTATTTTATATTTGGTTTTCAGAAAAAAACTAATAAATTTATTAGAGAACTGCTTACAAATACATGTAGTAGACGACTTACATAGGTTATAAATAGAAATATCTGTGACAGAAATCTGATCAAATGAGTTCCACTTACTCTATCAGAGAACACAAGCATTGCACATGAGGAAAATGCAATCAAAACTGTCTAGCACAAATCCAAATTTAAACACTGAATGTCACATTGAAACTCACCAGATAAGATTCAAAGCAACCCCATCTCTACTAGGAAAATGCAGACTTATACCATCACAACTATTTAATACATGTTTGAAGTGACAGCCTTCTGGAAACAAAAGCACTGACAGTTCATGGCTAGAGCTAATAGTTTTAAACACATTATGTTCACACCAATATCATCCTAAAATCTTAGGAGTTCAATATCATCTTGATACAGTTGCAGTACCATGTTATGGAATTCTTATAAATATTGTGGGTTGTTTTTTTTTTCCCCTAAGCTGTCAGCAAGGTTATAGATACTATTTTATCCATTTTAAGTGTTTGGGTTTTTTTCACATCTTGTCATTAAATAGATATTTACACAGCCATTGCACATATTGAAATCTGTCTGGTCTAGTTTTCTGATAAACTGCTTGACGTACTCCCTGTGAAGAACGTCCATTGATCTCAGAGTCTGTGGAAGTCTTTAGCTAGCTCATGGCAGACCAGGCTCAGAGGTTTAAAATCTAAGACTCTGCTTTAAAGATGGAGTTTGTCATCTGTATATGGAGGAAGTCCCTTGGCATCTGTCCAGCACAAGTGTCGGGTAAGGTCAACATTAGTACTTCCAAATAGTTTAATACAAACTGCATTAAGACATACTCCTACAAGTCTGTGGGCAAATGTTACTACATCACTATAGTTAACCTGTGCTTGTTTCTTTCTTCTGGACAGGGCAACCAGTCACGGTCCCACATTTTTTATAAGCTTTGAGAAAAAATTTAAAATTATGGATGAAAATTAAATAATTAGCACTGATGCCATTTGTCTCAGAATCAAGACAGACTGACACTCTGTGTTTCTAGTGTTTTGTAGGCACCAGATGGAAGTATGTTAATAGGTTCTTTTCTATTTATATTTTTATTGGTGTACTCTCCTCTGCTCTCCCATTGCCTTCTTCCTCACCATTAACAAAAAATCTTGGTTTTGTGCTTGGCTTTTTATTAATTAATTTCATATTCTTCTTACTTTTTACTTCACATGTACTTTTTCATTGCAGTGCTTTTGAAAGTACCATGTTCCACTATTCATATGGCTGTTCATATGGCTGCTGCTGGTAAGCTGAAAAATAAATGCCTTCTTGAGAAACTAGATACATAACTTTTTTTTCTAGATAGAACATTAGCAGACCCAAAGACATTGTTTTGAATCTATTTCCATACAAGGCCAATTAAAACTCGGCAACACTACTGGTACCCGTAAATTACCCATCTCAAAGTATGAGCACTTTCTGTCTGAGCGTGCTCAATATAAGAGCATAGAATCACTTACAGTGTATATCGGTATTTTCCATCTTGTATAATGATAAAATAACTAGAAAGGCAAAATACTCTTTTCTATGATTATTTGAAGAGTACTTTGAACTGAATAATTCTAATTCAATTGGAAATCTTGATTTTTACACATTTGTAACTTACTAGAATGTCAAGATTCATGAAGACCTAGAAGAAGTCTTGGAAGTTTTAAACCTTCCAAAATTCCTCAAATTTCTTTAGAGGTTATTTTAAAAATACCCAAATGTTTGAACACCATATATATACATGTGGTCCAGAAACAGAGTGAAATAAAAAGTCTAATCTACTACAGAAATAAAAGTAATTCTGTCATTCTGTAATTCTTATCGGCTTCCATGATGGATTGTCTAAAAGGACTTTACAAAAAGTTTGACATTACTGAAAAGATGCCATTTACAGGTATCTGTGTATATTTTTTGACAATTTTCCAAACAAAACTTAGTTTTGGTAAATTATATAGTAACTTAAACTTAACTTTTAATGTCATAGAGGATGTATTGAACTTCTTAACATTTTAGATAAAAGTTTAACAGCTGGACGTTTTCAAACATTTCAATCTCTCTATAAATCCAGTCACTAAAACAGAAAAAGTGCTCATCTTCAAAAAAAAAGCAATATATGTAGTAAATACATTGAATTTTCACTTTCAAATGAAAAATTACTTCTATAACAAAAAAAAATATATTATTACTAGTTGCAGTGACTGTGGGAATATTTAGCAACAACAGTTTCTTTACAATTCTGGATTCTTTTCCCCTTTTCTGATACATACATTTAAGGGAAAATTATGTACTTCTAGATACCCATCCAAATTTACTGTTGTGAATTCTGATACTATTTACTTATAAAGTTAATCTACTTTATTCATGATGCTATTAGTTTCAGTGATCATTACGGACCCAGAAAGCCATTTCCTATAATCATGACTCAGCCCAAATCTCCACTGATCTCAGTGCAAATTTCCTATGTCTGCAAGATCATGTATGATCTGAAAAAAAATCTACCTATCAGTGTGTTAGTGTGCCACCCACTGAAATATCCACCTATCAATTTTAGAATTATTTTCCATTACATTTTTGTCAGTTACTGTACAGAACATGGCTTCATAGAATGACTAGTCCAAACTCTCACAGAAGTTCCAATGGGAAGACAAAGGTCACATTTATACTCTTGTTACTGATGATACACTATGTATTAAAAATACCCAGTTGTCTGTCAGATCTACGGTAATCGATGTCTGTATGAAATATGTGGAGATAATAACACATTGCAATGATTTGTTTTACTCCATGGAAAAGCTATGCTGCTGTTCCTGATGAGAAATAATTGGTACATAGCATATAAAGTCAACATTTGAACTTAATGGAGTGTAAAGAAGGTGGTATTTCTCATGAAGGAACTGTATTATCCATTTAAACAGCTTTCAGTCTTACACATAAACTAGGAGTTAAGCAAGCCTTAGAAAAGAGAAACAAAATAGCAATGGATTAACTTGCCTGCATAATTCTAATAGTAGAATGCATTAAGTTTCTAAATGAAAGTGGAAGGAAGAATATCACCCTCTAATCACCCCTTTAAAAACTGCAAAACTAAGTGGAACAGATAACTATTTTTTGTTATTGCTATATTCTACCATTTGTAGAGGCTCATTGTGTTTATTTGAAAATAATGTAGCGTGAATCCCATTTATTGCATAATTTAGCAATCTTTTAATTTTATTTCATACTAGCGTATGTAACACAACATGCAGATTGTAAATAAAGGAACAGTTTGTGCACACAGTGCAGTGACTTTTAAAACAATTAAAGTGTTTGTTACACTAGTAAGTGCATGAAACTGACTTCCAATATTAAAGGCAAATAAGACTCAAAATTTACTATATGAACATAGAATATTTTCACCTCTGTTAATATTTAGTTTCTTTTTTTTTTTTACTTTAATGAAGCAGTGCTGGAAAGAGCAATAATAAATATTCCTATATCAGTCTGTCTTGAGAAGATAGGAAAATGGAAATTTTGATCATAAAGTCATCTGTATTGCAGCATGCTGCTAGGCCAAGATGTGGCATGAACCTTTCTGGCCAGACCTACTAGTAAAACTAAGTACTAAGACTCACGCAGACCAAGACTAATACTAAGTAATAAGACTAAGCTCTTGGTGCTTTCTTTGCAACATACACAGCTGTGGCTGTGGAAAATACACTTGTGGAGAGGTGGAGAGTAAACCTTCTCTGGGAGGTATTTCTTCTGAGAATGCTTAAAAAGAAAATAATAACCCCTAAGATTTCCATCAATTGTGGCAATATCCTTCAGATGCTCATTTAAACTTCACCATTTTCAACAAGCCTGAGTGAAATACCTGGAAGTTGTATACTATGTATAATTTTAATATTTAGTTCTATGTATCCTCTTTTCTCTACTTCTAACCTTTATAAAATAAAAATAATTAAATATTAAAACACTTCATTTTAGTTTGGTTTCACGTTAATCTCTGTTCTGAAGTCTGTAATCACATGTAAGGGAATGTGGTGAGAAGACTTCTGTCTGTATTGTTTTTCACAAGTCCTTTTACCTGTATGGGCTGTTTCTCTCATGGGGAAATTTTGACATAAGAGAAACAAAGGATGGATAATCTTGGAATAAGTTGTAATTTCTAGGCTCATTTACAACATATTTTACAGTAAAAATTAGTAAAAATTACTTTAATCAAGTGCAAGGATTGTGTGCTAATGTCTGTTAATTTAGCTACTTTGTCTAAATGTAGCAATTCTGCTAAGATTATCTATCAGTTTAACTGGAATTTTATGAATAGAATTTATTCAAGTGCATTTTGAATTAGCATGCTTATCCTAGAAGTTATTAATTTATTGGACAGGTATCACTATTTTTTTTCCTTAATGATTGCCTCGGTTTTGGCTGGGATGGAGCTAATTTTCTGCTGTGTTTTGGATTTAGTAAGGAATTTGATATGTGAAGAACGTTGATAATACACTGATGTTATTAGCTGTTGCTAAAGGGATCAAGGACTTTTTCAGCTTGCCAGGTTTTACTGATGTGCAGAGGCAAGGAGCTGGGAGGAGTATAGCCAGTAGAGCTGACCCAAACTGACCAAAGTATACCATTCCATAAATGTCACCCTCAGTATATAAGCAGAAGCTGTCTGAGGAGCAGCTTTCTCCCTCTTCCTCTTGCTCCTTAGGATCATTCCAGGATCATTCTTTCAGCTTTGTTTCCATGATCACCGCTTGATCATTGGGTTGTTGAGTGGTAAGAAATTGTGAATTGTTCATTTTATGTGTTTTATTACCCCCATATATTATTATTATTTTAATCATTATTAATATATATTATTATTTCTTCCTTTGTTATTCTAGCAAACTGTTTTTGTCTCAACCTATGAGTTTTCTTATCTTTCTCATTCTGTCCATCATCCCCCTGGGGAAGAGGAGGGTAAGCAAGCAGCTGCATGGTACTCGATTGTTGACTAGGGTTGTATCACAACAGTACTCTAGAAATTAATGTAAAGAAACAGGCAAACTAAGAATTAAATAGCAAAACCAGCCTCCTTTGAAAAGTTACTTCCCTGAGAAAGTGTTTTAAGGAAAGTGTGTGTTCTGCAAGATAGCAATATTTCAACACTTAAAACTTACTAGAAACAAAAAAAAAACCTCATTACCTCAGTTTGAATAATAATAATATTCAGATTAAAGTTTGAATATGCATTCTTAGCATCAATGCCTTCCTGACTGATTAGTTGTTTACTGTTCAGGTTTGCCTTTGCTGCATAGACTCATTAGACTTTATTGGGCTGGCTACGAAGCCATTTTTTTAAAAAAAAAAAAAATGCCTTGCTTAACACTCTTTCTAAAGGAATTTCAATTCCAGTTTCAAATATGCAGTCCTTCTAATCTCAACATAGCTTCAAAGGTGTAAACAAAACAGTAAAGATGTTCCGGGGGGGGGGAAAGGAGTGACTCCAAATTCTCATTTGTTTTATAAGAAGTCTGAAGAAGACCAGAATTAAGTCAATTTCATGCAACTGTGCACCAGATGGTGAGAATGAAGGTTAGATATGTCCAAGACATCTGCTGAAATTATCAGCATAAGAACTCACTGGGGAATCCGAGAAAGAGAACTAATAAAAATTGTATGTTTTTGTTAGCTATAAAGACTGCTGCTGAGCAATTCTCTCCTTGGATCTCCATCCAAAACAGGGATCAGGGTTTCGGGTCACTACACATCAAAATGCTTCTCACACCTAAAGCCGAAACATTGCACATAAGGCTTACAGTATGATAAATAATTGTAGCAGGTAAAAGTGAACACTAACATCTGTACAACAGCTTTAAAAACTTCAGAACTTCACCTTCATAGAGCTTGTAACAAAAGAGGCCATCAGTACTAGAATTACCTGTAAGGAAAATTAGTATTTTTAATACAACAATTTCTGTTATTCTCTTATCAAGTAAAATGGGAAATTTTGGACTACATGTCAATCTGTTTAAACAGATGCTTGCTACCTTAAAGGCTCATTTTAATGATTTTTTAAAGTGTTTCTAAGGTTCTAAATTACTCAATTTTCCCAATTTGATCTATGTACAAAAAAAAAAAAGAATTTCTGTTTAAAATTATATATTTAAAAACTACATTAAAAAATCAATATTACCAAAATGAACAATTCTGATCTATTTTGCAAGATTGTTATTTGCAGTAACTGTACAAAAGTTGCCAAAGGTTTAAATTTTCCTTTTATATTAGGACAGAGTTTTCTTTATATTCCATGTCAGTTTAAGTTTAAAATGGGATGATGGGTGATTATTTATACATAATGTTTACACATGAAAAATAGGGAATTACCACAGGATCTCATAGATTAACCCATAGTTTTATTGGAATAAAACACATTTCTCATGGATTTTGTCTTAAAAACCCTTCAAGACATGTAGAATAAATAAAAACAGCATACTTTGTGTTGTACAGCAGTTGCAAAGTTCTCTTTGCTACAATGTATTTAATATAACTGCTGTTTTCTGCATAGTATATTGTAATAGCCCAATATATTTACAAAAGTATCCTTTTTCAATGTGAAATTTTATATTTCATAAGAATCTAAAATAATGTGTTCAATTGCCCAGTCAAACTCATTTTTTTTTTCACAATACAGTAGGTTTTAGAACACAAGACAGACTTCTTTAGGTTAGTGTGCTCCCCAGAAGCACCAGCTCTTCAATTCTTTTGACTTTTCAGAAAAGAATCTGACAGTAAGCCAAGATAATTAATTTTGTTTCCCCAGTTTCCAGATTATTGAGAGTTATAGAGGTGTACATTATATAGTACAGGTGAGGTAATAATTAGTTATTTTATGACACTGTTTTCTAAAAATTTCTAAATTTTGAATGCACTTAGTTCTAGATATATCTCATTAGAGTCTTCCTTCTCATCTTACCTGTCTAAGTCCTAATCATAGCAGGGTTTATTTGCCAAAGCTGGAAACTGAGTACTCACATAGGTTAGCATCTTGTATTTGAAAGTGCTGAATACCAGTAGCCTGATTTCCAGCTTAAGCTGCAGGCTAGAAAAGCCTGAGAAATTAATATGTAGCAGTAATATATGAGTGTGGCTTGGTTTTCTCCAAATACTCACATTAATTTAACCTAGTTTTAAGTTTTATGAAGTTCTAATTACCTAATTAAATGCAGTTTATGAGATACTATTTGTTATTTGGCAGCACAGAGGGACAGAGAAAGAATGCTAGAATGGTAAAAGCTTGTCAACAGGTATTTTTTAGTACCAACAAAATTTGTTCCAAATTTAAGCAATTGCAAGACATTTGAAGTGATAGCAAAGCATAAAGAAAGTAATGAAAAAGAATAACTAATAGAAGAGTGCAAGATACACACAATTTACAGTACTAAAGTATTACTTCAGTACTACAGTGAATTAGTGAATTCATATCTGATCTACTTCATGAGCATAACCACAACAGCTCCTTTTTCTCTTTGTTTAATTGGCTTACTTTAGATAAACTAATACCAAGGGATTCCCTGCTGTTGATAGTGTCTTAGCCTAGTTCAGGGATTCTGATTTATACTACCAGAGTATCATTCTGAGTGCAAATAAGTTTAAGATTCTGAACAGAAGCCCCTAATGAACCATATCTACTCAGTAGAAATGAGTGCAGTCAACAGCTCACATAAAGCAAAGAATAATCTATATGTACTTGACAGCAATCATAAGATGGATTGGACAATGGTGACTGTGCAAAGCAAAAAAAAATCAACATATATGGAAAAAGGTTTTGTTCAATGAGATTACAGATTAAGAAAGATCCATATTGTAGTGAATTTCTGCTTGTTCCTCTTGTACAACGAAACAAAAACTTAGATCTTCAAGCTAATTTAAACTGCTGTGTATTTATGGCTAAAAAGGAATGAGATTTACCATCATCCAATGGTCTAACCTGCTCACTGGATTCACCAGGAAGTTTGTTACTATGTCTGTACAGTCAGTGCCCTACCTTATTCTTACAATCAAGATAATTTCAAATATTTTCCACATGCGTTTAGTCATATACAAACCAGACAAGAGTGGTGTATCTTTGGAAAGATTACTGTACCAGTGCACCACAACTGTTTTAGTCCCACACATAGTGCAAATGTCACTAATGCACTTTTGAAAAAGCAAAGAATATTTTAACTCTCCTTAGCTAAAGGGCTTAAACACCCCTTAGACTGAGCTGTAATGTCTTAGACTATATATTGAGTTACTGAAGTAGGATGCATGTTAATATTTCTCACTAAAAACTTTTGATCCAATCTAGTCCATTATCCATGCAGTTTACATTTAATATTTTGCAAAATTGTGTGTTAAAACCAAAAGTACTAAATGATAGGAATTTACCTAAGATGTTTATTTTTGTCCTGACTCTATTGGTTTCTGCACCTGGAGTAGCTAACAGCATCATTCCTCTTCCTTGCACTTTTGGTTTTGTGTAGGTGACAAGTTAATTAATTCCTTGAGAAAAAAAAAAAAAAAAACAAACATATTTTTAAAAACAGGAAACAAATATATGATTCCTGCTGTGACAGAATCATACTGTCTCTCAAACTTACGTAATGCGTTTTGGCATTCAAGGACTTGGATTTCAAGTCTTCAGAAGAATAAAATCCAGTTTATCAACTGGAGATTTTCTTCAAGAAGTGTAGAAAATCTATTGAAGATTGTTTATACTGCAGATACGGTATCCCAATGTTTTTGTCAATGGTACTTATGACATAACACTATATGAACCACATTGATTTCTGATGAAGGAACTTACAATAGTAATTGCTATTTTGTCTTATAGTTTTTGCAGCATCATCTTTCTGTGTGGACGTATGGGAAACTATTTATCTCCTTTCAAGATTTTTTTTTTATTTCTTTTATGTATTTTGCAGCCCATGTGCAAGCTATCTTATATAAAAAAAAAAGAAAGTAAAAAAAAAATGTAGACCACAAAAGGAACCTTTTATTGTTGATGTATGTGTAGCTAAGTTGCTTTAATACTCCTAAGCCAAACTTGCATTTAATTATTCTGTGCACATTTCATCTTAATTTGCTATTTCTCACAAATAGGGTATGCTCAATAAAATATTACACTTGTTTTCATCTATTCCAATCTATTTAATCTGGTGGAGTATATAAATACATAAATAAATGTATACCTGCAGACTCATACAAAGTACTTTTTTACAAATTTTGAATAATGTTAGAGGGATTAAAAATATTGAAAAACAAATATAAAGAGCTACACTGCTCATGCTCTGCAATGCAAACACGATGCTGCATCTCTTCTAATTGCAGATGGACCAAGTCAAAAATAGTCAGGCCAAACCACTCAAATGGTACATATATCATGGAACGGTTAGGGTTGGAAGGGACCTTCAAAGATCATCTAGTCCAACACCCCTGCAAGGAGCAGGGACATCCCTGACTAGATCAGGTTGCTCGGAGCCTCATCCAGCCTGGCCTTGAACGTTTCCAGGGATGGGGCATCCACCACCTCTTTGGGCAACCTGTTCCAGTGTTCTACAACTCGCATTGTAAAAAATTTTTTCCTAATTTCCAATCTAAATCTACCCCCCTCTATTTTGAAACCATTACTCCCTGTCCTATTGCAACAGGCCCTACTGAACAGCCTCTCCCCATCTTTCTTGTAGGCCCCCTTGAGGTACTGGAAAAAATCAAATATCAACAGTTTGGTTTCTTTAGATCTTTTCATTTATGCTGTCAGCGAACCAGGAAGGGCAGATGCAGTAGCTCTATACCAGTAGATTAATATCCCTGATCACATTTTAACCTGATTCTTGAAATTATATAGCTTTCATATAATTACGTGTCAGTGAAACATGGCATCGATTTGTCTTTTTTTAAGTATTTTTAAATCTTACATCTTCCAAGCTCCCTTTTAAATATGAATGAAATATTGCTCTGATCTTGTCTTAAAGTGAAAAATGTTAACTTCTGTACAATATTCTGTTTTATTAAAATCTATGTAAGTTCTTCTTCCCAAATCTTTTTCCTGTTCTTTTGGAGGGAGACAGGGCATTGAAAAACAGTCTCAGACTTTAATTCCTGTGATTAAAGAAAGAGACTTATCTTACAGCCCACTTCAGTAAGACACTGAATACGGTACAGAGATGTTTAAAGAGTGGCTTTATCCGGAAGCTGTTATGATGTCATTCGTAGATGTACCTCTTGGTCTGTACAGTACTTTTATGCATGCTCAGTGGAGCAGCATTTCCAGCTAACCACTGCAATTTATTATTTAATGGACTGTGTGATTAATGGAATGTATCATATTTTAATCATCCCTAAATTTTCCCTCTTCTGTCATCCTGAGAGACATTCATTGTGTTTGCTCTGAACTTCTTCATAGTTCTCAATAGGTTTTTTTTCTGTTAAACAGACTCAGTGCTAAATATTTAAAATCTTTACACATATATATTTATATATATAAGTAAAACATACTCAAAAATATGAACTCAAATGGAGCCCATACCAGTGGTCCCTAATGAATTCTAGATGCAGAATTTATTCCAGCATAAAATAAATACAGCTCTATATAGACTAGTAGCACTGTATCTACTAGTGCTGTAGTACATCGCACTAATGATCTTCTGAGGACTGCTCCATGGTGTTACCACAGCAGTTTGGATTCTGATTATCCAAAGCTGTGTATTAGTCTATGTTCACGGGAGTCAGTGAAGTCATGATAGTTTATACCAGCTGAGAATTTGGCAGGATCACCATGCATCAGTCTTATGCAGCTCTATATTAGTGATATCTGTGTTCTCAGAAATTAGTACACCCTGCAATGTCTTTCGAAGGTTTGCAATTACCACCTCACAAGAAGAAAAAACACAGAAATTTTCAGAAGTTCTTAAGACCCGTCTGTGTGCTGAATGGCCCCACAAGATGGTCCTGGCTTTCTTTCACCACTAAGCCTTCCTCAAACTCTAATTACTACCTGCACTCCTAAAAGTTCTCTCTTCCTTCTTTTTCTCTTCTTTAAGCCCTATTATCAATTTCCTGTGACTACCTTATTTTTTTTTCCTATTTATTTAGTCATTATCAAATATTTCTAAAAGTTTCCTTCATTTGGAATTCTTTGGGTATTGCAGTATTGCTTGGCTAACCCTAACCCCTCTTGTAGGAGCCTTAATGTATTTGAAGTCTGCTAGAATGAAGGACATACTCTGTCTCTCTCTCTGCTATTACATGGAATTGTATGTGATAATATATCTAAGAAAAGATGACATTATGACAGAATATGAAACAGAAAATCCAAATTTCAAGTTAATGATAGCTTTAGATAAATGTGAGTAAAACAGAAATGGAGAAGGGGGAAAACACTTAATTTGAATTCAGAGGTACTGAGCAGTTTAAACAGCTAATAACAGAATTGGGAAGAAATACAATTTGCAGCAATTTTGAAGAAGAAGGAGAAAAAAAAAACACCATTACAAATAGTTCTGGGTCTATGCCTAGCCAAGTGAGTAGCAAGGCAAAGGCAGATAATAATGTGATTACTTTGGTAATGATATGCATTAGATACATTATGGGAAACAATAATATTCCCTACTGAATGCAGTCAATCCAGTTATTGATTTTTCTTAATGGTAAAAGCACTGCTTCAAAACCAAAAAGAGATATCCTTTATTTATTCTCCCTCCCCTATGAGCCCTATCTCCACAGATGCAGAGTAGCAGACAGAGATAATGGAGTCATGTATATCTAATCTGACACCTACTGGGCCAGGCTAACGTTTCAGATAAAAGTTGCCTGGATCACTGCTGCTATAGCAAACCAAATGTATGAATAATAAAAATTAAAAAATCAAACTTCATTTTTGCTTGAAACATTATGGGGTTTTTTTTTTATTTTTTTGTCATTTATCTCCTTTTGCTCGAGTTTTTAAGGAAAGTCTTCAACCATATACTCTCAGAAAGGAATTCTTCTGACTGCAAAGCTAGGAAAACCTCTCTGATGTGCTGCTCCAAAGTCCTGGCACTCCTTATCTGCTCTCCTTCAATTTATATTAAATACAGCCAGATTTTTAACAAGTTTGCAAAATACAGATTCACCAAAGCTGCTGCTTCTATGTTGCCATATCCTGCTTTCAGCAATGAGAGAGATGTCTGACACATAGAATAAAATCAAGCTCTATAACAAACTAAAGTTTTGGTCATGACTCTTTTTCTCTCATGATAAGCATAAAAGCCTCTGAATAGGTAAAGCAAAAGAACATAACTGAGTCAGAAGTCACTTGTATGATTGATCTGATACATCAGTAAAATAAAAGTATTTGTAGCAACCATTTTTATTACAGCTTTTTTCCATTCACTTCAGGTTCCATTTTCTGAGTGTAAAGAGAAAAAAAAAAAAGCTCTATATCATACTGTTATCCCTTGAGCAGATTAATCTAAATATTTCACAGACATCTGGAAAAGTCCAAGATGACAAAGTTCTGATCGACTAAAGAGAGTATGTTAGCTATTCAATATCCTCTACTTTCATCAGTACTGATACCTTTATGATAGGTGCATAACTAATGTATTTTCACATAAAGCAATAAAACAAGGCACAAGATACAAATAGAAAATGAAACTTAATAAACATCAACTCTTAGTGGCATGTTACTAAATATTGAATGAGCCAATACATATTTTAATACAAATAGGTAGCTTGGTATTCAAAATCGTGGATTTGTGACACAAAGAATTATTATTTCTGGATAATTATATTCAGCATAATCTGTTTAAAATATCTAGTTTTAATATTAGCTTCTCAAGAACTGAGAACAAACAACCAAACAAAGAAATCAATTCAGAATCAATATACACAGAGTATGATTTACGGGTTCCAACCTTGCTACGTAAATGTAGGCATGTACATCCATATTTAGAAACATAATTTCTCACAAACATAGGGTCTTCACAGTTTTTGTTGACATATGTTGAAAATCTTCCACTGAAATACCTTCTTGTGGTGCTTGGAACCTAAGCAGGCAGTCTGATTTCACTGTTACTACCTGGGTCTTTTGAATGCACTCTCAAAAATATCTTTCTGTGAATTCCGATCTCAAATATATAGCAATGATTTTATAGGATCTGCCCCTGAAATAGAAAAAAAAAAAACCAAAAAACTAAAAACCATTCAGTAGGGAGAACCGTTAGAACCAGTCAAAGTAACAACTGCAAGTGGAAGAGGAAAGTTCACAGGAAACAGGGAGCAAGGAAAAAGGTTGAAAACCTGGGTACCAGTTGAAGAGGTGAAGAGTTAAAAGAGAAGTGGAAGATAAACAAGAGTAAAGAGAAAGGATAACCAAATGCAAAAAAAAAAAAAAAAAAAAAAAAAATTGGCAACAAAATTTCAGTCATGTGGACTGCAATTACAAGTAGTTGTAATTTTATGTGGAAAAGACCCTACCAGTAGAATGGCAGGGAAGGTGGTCATTAAACATTAGTTTTTGCCTATTTTTCCCTAGGACTGTAGCTCATACCTTCTTTTTTAACAATATTATATTTATTAGCCTACAGCTGAAATTGATTTAATATTCAGTACTATGCTGCTTCCGTGATCAGACAAAAATGAGGCACTCTGGGAATGTGGAGATCTATTACTTCAGTAGATTTTAACTTCTAGAATTTTCAGCCTGATTTAACAAAATAGATAATTTTATAAGTGTAATTTATGTCTCCTCCAACACTTACTTGCATGAAAGCTATGCAACAATACAAAACAAACAAAAAAATAAAATCCCACCAGCAAACGAAAACAAAAAGGACAATAAACGAATCTCCAGCATCTCAGGTTTGTAACCCAGCTGGTTTCTCAGCTTTAGCATTTGAAGAAACCATAAAGGAAACTAGTTTTCCACTAAGGCCAACAAGATGACTTGCTTCTACTATCTCCATCCTGAAATCAATGGAAACACTGGTATAGATTTCAGGCCTTTTCAGATATGCTCATCATTCACTGATACATTGACCTCAACCACTGAGTTTGGCATTTAACACTTCAGCAAATCTGCTCCAGTGTACAGCTCTAAAACTTGAAGAATTAAACACTTCAGACTTGAATATATTCAAGGTGGGGGCTGAGTCTTCTTTTTTCCTAATCACTAATTCTGATCAAATTTCTCTGATTCTATGTTGATAACAAAAGTCAAGTGAGATAAATACCGATATTTGTACGCTTCAGGTGAACAGAAACCCATTCCCTGCTTACTCCCAGTATGTAACATGGATACAATAAGAGGAATGATATTTTTTTAGAATCCAGTCTATGACTGCCAAAATCAATTTAGGTCACTTCTCAGATATGCACAGATTCTAAAATAAACCTAATTTTATGTGTTCTTGTACAATTGTTATATAAAGAAAACCAGAAGGCTTTTCAAACCACAGGCTGTAGTTTCACCAGAGTGCTTCCAACTATTGTTTTACATGTTTCTGCAGTATGACTCACACTTTTTTCCTAAATGATTAATGACTGAGAATACATTATTGAACACATATGAAAATCCTTCTCTCCTTTATAATCTAATTCATTTTCACTGTCATTAAAATGAAAATATAGGGCATCTTACTTTACAATATAATCATTTTGCTGGGAAAGAGCAGGAAAATATTGCAGAAGAAAACATTAGCAAATTTTTTTTGTTATGATCCATCTACAAATTTTAAAATTTCTGAGACATTAAACTAATAAAGATATTAAACATAAAGGAAGAAAGAGTTAGCTTTTAAAGATTAAATTGAGAGAGTGATAAGGAAACCTAGAATTAAATTATTGTTCAAGAATCTAAAGATTTTCTTGCATCTTCATTATTAAGAAGTTACCATTATTTAAAGGTAACATATTAGGGTCTCTTTTTCACTTGTCTTTATTTAGAACTTTCCCAGCTTTAAAATGTACCTAGTTAGTTCTCCAATGTAGACAGAGATCATTCTTCAAAGATGAAATGCTGTATTTGTCCAGTGGTTGCAGTTCCAATGTCCCCAGCCAAGCTGGATAGAGAGCTTCAGTAAAAACTGATTGTGTTAATTTTGAATAGAATACCATGGAAACATTTTCATCATTTTCACATTTTCCACATGTGGAAACACCCAGAAATCTTTGATTCTGCATTTTGTTCCATCCATCCTTCAAACAGGAGCTGATACTTTTATTTTGAAATGCACACCAGAAATGCAGGTGTTGATGTTTGTTGTCCTGCAAAAGCATATTTGTTGAATGGAAGAAAATTCTTAGATGGATTTTGAAATTTCTTTATTTATTCATAATAAGCTATAAGAATTTGATTGCCACCCCTCCCTTCCTTAAAATGACATTGTGGCAATCTTAATTTAATTTAATTAGTTTAATTATTCTTAATTTTATTTTAATTTTATTTTTAGATTATATAATTATTATTAACACAATCTTAAGTTAATCAGCTTCAACAGGCAATGCAACTGTATAGAATAAATAGAAAATAGGCAAAAATATAAAAGCATTGAGTTTAATTAAGTTTCATATATGCTTAATTCACACATGAAGTCTTATATATGAATTCATAGTCATATGCGCACATTGACAAAAACTATGAAAACACACAAAGTAACATATACTATATGAAAATATTGTAGGTTGTAACTGGGCTTCTCAGGTTAACATGTTTTTTCAAGTACCTCACTTTGAATAGATTAAACTAAACCAAATCCACCTTTCTCCCGTTTTATTACAAGTGTGATTTTGTCAGGATGTAACTTCTCTGAAAAAAAAAGATGCAAATCAAATGAGGTAGAAAGTTGAAAAATCTAGGCATCCACAATAACAATAAAGCCACCACCCTCATATTTATGATTCCCCTAAAAGTAAAAATGTCTTATAAATTAACTTCCTTGCATATGCCATATTATTTTGTTAAGTAATCAGATCTTGAAAAAGGCAAAAATGTTGGGAAAAATATTTTAAGGGATTTGTGGTTGCTGTTATATAGAAATAAAAAATACTGTGAGTTACAGCTAGCATATCAGCATTTTGTTAGATTTTTACAGCCTTTTTTTTGTCATCTTAACATCATATGTTACTTTAAAGAGAAACAGTCTTAATTTGGAAAATAGAAATTTTAGTACCTTTCATAGCACTTTGCTTTCCTGCTACTGTTTTATATATTATTATTATATTGTCAGATGTATTCACTCTTGCAGAGTGCTTTGCATTTTCAGTAGTTCTACAAGCTTGTTTTGTGGCACTATTTATAGAAGCAGAAATATAAAATGAATATTATTATTTCCACAAGAGAGGCAATCAGCTTTCTTAGTGTCTTGCCTCCATTGCATGAAACCTGCTACGGCTGCTAAAAAATAAAGCACTCTGTCATACTTTGCATGTTTTTTGGCTTTGGATATTTTGGCTGATGGTGCTGGAATCCTCCTCCCACTGCAGGATTACCAGCTTAGGGAAACGAAAAGTGAAATTTAACTGAAGAAGTTGGTACTTCAGGTTCCTCCTGAACCTCTTCTATGTGTTCTATGCGGAAACCCAGGGATGATTTAGCATCCGCTCTGACAGCAACTGTTGTCTTGTCTGGCCAGTTACATCTTTTTAGTGTGGCTGTAAAAGCTTACCAACATGAGGTTATAGTGCATCGGAGGACATCTACAACTGATTTTTCAGACAAAGCAATCCAGTGAGTGGAGCAGCAGAGGGGAAGGAGGAATCAGCCCCAGCATGGGCTGCAGACATGCTCTCTGTAATTGTCCCATCTCTACCACTGGGAAGGAGATTAAGCACATTGTTGTATCTCAGGGAAACAGCTCCCTATTCTTCTCCTGGGAGAATCAGGGAGACCAGCCTTCATCCACAAAGACCCTTTCCACACCACATGCAGAGGGCTGCTGTGCCTTTGCAGCCTAGAGCAGCACCGTGCAGTGGCAGAAATGAAGTGCTGCAGTCTAGTGAAACTAAGATATTTTTCACTGAGAAGAAACCTTTGTGGCAAAGAAAACAGCAAACATGACTACACTTGAAACTCCAAAAGCTGAATTATTCTAATAATACAAAGTACACAGGTTCTTATTTGACAAAAAAAAAAAAAAGAATTCTACTTGTAATTTCAGTAGTGAAAAGTGGATGTGGGGATATGCTCTAAAAATGCTGGAAAAAAAAAAAGGGTTTTCTGTCATGTTAAATGCTTTCAGGGGAATCCATTCAGCTGTATCTGAAGGCCTAAGTATATGTGAGATGTATTTTAGTTGAATTTTGGTTGACAGAAGCTCATTAATTTTGTATTTCCATGACCCTTCACATAAAATAGCTATACTAAGGCTGTTATTACCATAGTAAAAAGAATAGTTTAAAACAGAAAAAGAAATTATTTAGAAATACAAAGAAAGAGAGTAAAATGAAATGTTACATACTTTCCTCTTATTGGTAATCAGCATTTTAATAAAGGGAAAATTGTTTCCTAGTGAGTTAACCGTTGGCTTATTATGGCTGTTAAGTTATCAAGATCCTGCAGAACTACCTAAAAATTTTCACACAGAACCCACATTTTATTTTTAGCCACAAAACACTGATCTGTTGAAGCAGATCTTGAGCAAAGTTTATTAAATAAATCTTAAAGAGGAGTTCAGATCTGGCAATGAAATATGTTTCTCCTTCTTCTGTGTGCACATACATGTGTGCATCTGTAACATGCAAAACACTGAAACATCCTTTTTGCACTCTGCACATCAGTCCAGTGTCAAATAGAGCTAACATTCAGAAATAGCAGAGTGCCCCTGGAAAATGCCTTTAAAAATTTGCACGCATATCCATCAAGACATATGATAAAGAAGAATCAGTGAAATGCTAATGGAAAAAGATATCATTTCCCCGTAAGAAGGCAAGGTAAGCTTTAAAGAGAGCCAAATTATGTCTGCAGGGTAAGGACAGATTGCTGGCAGCACTTAAGTAAATTTGATTGAAAGCAGCTAATAATTCCCAAGTGTAGAAATATTAGACTGCTTGTACTAACAGAAATTATTTTCCACTTTGATAATCTAATTCTTGAAACGTATAGCAGAAATGCAGAACAAACACAAAGAGTGAAATCCTACTCCAGGCAAGCAATCAGTTCACAAATCACTGGCTTCCAATAATTTTGGCACATTCCCTACATTTCCAAAGGGCAGCAAATACATGCAATTCTGAAAACTTCTGTATGCAGAAATCTAAGTTTGAGTGGAACTACAATGTATGAATATATAGCACTGCTGTGGATACACTGTGACTAGTGTAAATGAATGTTCTGTATACTTTAAAGCATAAAACCAGCATGACAGCCAAGTTGACCCATCCAATGATATTCAAACTGCTACAATGAGCAGGATTTTACAAATCCGTTGCTGTGTTTTCTGCTCCTCTTTATTGGATTTATTCTACTCCTGCTTTGTGACTGTGAGGACTTCCATTTAGGGCTTTGCATGGCCTAATAAAATAAGATAAAAAATACTTGTTCAAAACAGAATATAAAAACTATCAATGTTAAACTAATTAGGGCAATGATTTGTTAATGAAAAACATCATCCTGTGGCAGTAGCAGCTGTTGACTGAAACACCCTGTCTGTACCAGTATTCATGTCAGCTGTACTTGTTCCACAAAACCTGCTTGGACTAATATTGAGGTCAGATTTTAATATTTTCTGGGAAAAAAAAAAAGACCTTGTGTCTTTAATTTTTAAGTTTTTTCAGTTTGCATTTTGCGACTAGAAATTCAAAATCAGTCTCTCCTCTTTTTGTATTGTTTCAGGATATCTACCTACAACATCAATTAAACCCCATACAAAAGGGTGCATTAGGAAACTGATGTTTCCAAAGTTGATTTAGAAATTTGGGGAACATTGTTATCCTCAATTCCAGTAAAGGAAACAGGCATGGTGACTTTTTCAAAATAATCCAAAAAGCAAGCCAAGCACACCAAGAACAGAACTGACTTCTGTGCTCTCCTGAAACTCAAGCCAGTAGTATAGCCATTAGTTTATCACAAAACTTCAGTCTCTGTTCCACTTTACTCCAAAGTCTTTGTTCCACTTCACTCCAAAGTATTTCTATAACATCAGTACCTACTAATATTTTAACAGAATCATAGGATTACAGAATGGTTTGGTTTGGAAGGGACCTTTAAAGGTCATCTAGTCCAACCCCCATGCAATTAATAGGGACAATTGTCAACTAGATCACTTAACCACAATGCTCTTCCTTGCCATGTCTCCAAAAGACACATATTTGTGAAATTATTGTTATCATCTGCCTGATCTGTTAAATACCTTCTATAATTGACTTTTCTGTATTTAAGTGTTTGGCTTGATAATTAAGGTTCCCAAATAAATACTCAAGCTAAGGACTGCACACTACATACAGAACACTGCAAACATAGTATCTCTGTGTAAGAAACCAGAAGAAAAAAAAAAAAAGTAAACCAAGACAATCCTCTAATTTGATCTCAATGTTGTAAAAAAAAAAATTAGGTCACATTTTGAAAGAATGGGAGGTGATTCAGATGGAACTGGGAAAAATACTTTAAACATTTTGCTAGAGTAACTTGTTTAGTATCTTTCTTAAGAACCTTCTAGAAAAGGGTGGCTCCTGTCCGGCTGGGCTTTTTGATACGGTGTCCCATAAAAACATTTCCTTCTATTTGTAGAAGAGCAGAGAGTAGAAAAAGAGAATGATGAAATGAAACATGAAAATGTCTTGTGCTGTAAATGGATCAACTGGGCTTGAGACAGGTCACTAGTAAGGTTTTTTAATGGTTTGCTCTGGGAGTAATCTTATTTTCATTAATAATAATTTCATTAATGATTTCTATACAAAATGCAGAGCCACACAAAGCTGAACTGCAAATCTGGGAAACATGGTAAGTACAGGGAAGGATCAGGGTGCAGTAAGGAAAAAAAAAAAGGTGTTCTGGAGGACTAGAGACGTAGAAACAAGCTGAAATGCAGAGACTTGAGATGGATACTAAGATTTGTTTTCTTTCTTTCTGACTGGGGGGAACAAGCAGTGAACTGGGTAATCATGGTTTGAAAGTGACTCTAGAAATGACAGAAAATGGTATTTTCATCAGACACAGGCTGAATGTGTGCTGCTAGTGAAGAATAGCTATAAATAAGTGTCGTGGTTTTGTTTAGTGAGGGGGGGCCTAAGGTGGTAGCTTCTGTAGGAAACTGCTAGAAGTCGCTCCCCTTTGTTCAGTGGACTCGGACAGGCCTAGGGCGGACCTGCTGCTGGTCAAGGCCAAGCCAATTGGTAGCAGAATGTTCCGAGATAACGCCTCTGCGATAACGTATTTAAGCAGGGGAAAACAGAAAAAAAAAGAGAGGAGAAGATGTGAAGAAGCTGAGCGGGGGCAGAGGCGCAGAGGGGGAGGCGCAGGCCTCATGGGCCTTGCAGGCCTCACCCTCTGGCCTCTCGCCAGGCAGCCGACTGGGCCTGACTCGGTCCGGCCCGGCTGCAAGAAGTGCAGAGGAGATGAGAAGAGAAGAGAAGAGAAGTGAATAAGATGTAAAAAGGATCCTGAGAGACATCTGCCAGCCTGTTGTTAGGAAAGGCTGCAGACGCCAAGGTCAGTGAAGAAGGAGGGGGCGGAGTAATGCTGCTCCTGGCCAAGATTCCCCTGCAGCCTGTGGTGACGACCATGGTGGAGCAGGTTGTCCCCCTGCAGCCCATAGAGGCCCACGGAGGAGCAGAGATCCACTTGGAGCCCATGAAGGACCCCACACTGGGGGAGGTGGATGCCTGAAGGCGGCTGTGGCCCATGGAGGGCCCGCTGGGACAGCTGTTCTGGAGAGACTGTACTCCGTGGAAGAGAGGACCCACGCCGGAGCAGTTCCACGAAGGACTGTGGCGTAGGGGTGGGACCCCACAACGGAGCAGGGGAGGAATGTGAGGAGTTGTTCCCCCAACCATGAAGCAGCGGTATGAAACAACGTATGATGAACTGACCGCAATCCAACCCCCATTCCCTCTTCCCCCATGTGCCCCGCGGGAGGGGAAGGTAGTAGAGATAATGTTAAGCTTGGGAAGAGGGAGGGGTGGGGGGAGGTTATCTTGTTCTTTGTCTCATTATCCTGCTGTTTGTAGTAATAAATGAATAGTTTTCCCCAAGTCGAGTCTGTTTTGCCCATGACGGTAACTTTAAGGATTTCTCCCTGTCCTTATCTCAAACCTCGAGCCATTTTTCCTTATATTTTCTCTCCCTGTTCTCTCGGAGGGTGGGGGGAGTGAGAGAGAGACTGCGTACTCTGGTGCCAATCGGGGCTGAACTACAACAATAAGCAAATTCATTTCTGTATTGTATCTGTTATCATCAGGAAGGTTAAAGAAGGAGTAAGTGCCACTGTACAGTGTCATTCATTTAGCCTAGAAATATCAAAGAAGGGATCACAGTCAATGAAACCTGAAATGGAGAGCAACACGATGCACTAAACAACAGTGCTGATTTACTTACAAATATAGACAGAACTGTTGTGGTAAACCAGGGACAAAATTAAAAAACTTTCTCACTTTCAGGTATTATAAGGCTCTGCAAAATCTGTCCCAGCATGTGACTGTTTTTGAGGAGAGGGTGTAAAGCTGTCCAGGAGAAGGAACAGTGGGAAAGGGGGAAAACTTTTAACAGAGTATAAAAAGAGATCATACAGTAGTATAGGGCTTGACTTGCTCTTCCAAAGTCTTTCCTATTCCTTCTTTTCCCCTTTTATCAACTCCTAGTTAGCCCTCACAACTCGTCTGTGACATAAATATTCAGTGTTCTTCCTGTTCAGCTGAAACAGAAGTATAGACACGTAAGTTTGCATTACTTTTGACTGAAATATTCTATCATGCTCTTTACTGAAGAGGTACAGTTTCACTTTGTGTATAATCACTGGAGCCTGCAACAAGCATACATGGCACTTACCCATGTGAGGCTTTTGCAGACAGAGTATAAAATGGAGAGGAACGAAAAGGAAATCAAGCAATAGCTTGATATGCTTGTTCATCATTCATCAGCTAATCAGTAGATGTTAAAAATCTAATGCTATTATTTTCCTGCTTGCATCCAACTTGTTTTTGTAAGAAATAAAACAAATTCTGACTAAATGCTCATTAAAAAAAAAGTTTCATTTCCTTTTATTGGCTGGTAAAATTGTCAAAAAAATTCTTAGGTAAAAATGTGTAAATGTAATTTTGTAGATACATATATATTTAGGGTATAGCGTTAGAATTTCACAACTTTGAGTTTTTGTACCACCACCTTCCTTTTGCCCACTGGAGGATTCTGAATGGGTCACTTGGTGTATTTTTCCCATTAGTATGCTTTAAGCATAATCCACATATCTCTGGAAATGTTATATGGTGCTGCCAAAGTTAACCCAACTACTCATCTTCACACAAAGTTAGGGAAATGGAAAAATATTTACAGATCTATGACATTCTGAAAAAAATCCAAATATTAAAAAATAAGAGATAAACTTAAAAATCTTAAATTGAAACTCGACTTGTTATTTTGCTTTTATATATCCAGTGCTGTTTGAGCCCTTCTAGGTGCAAATGGGTTGTATTTGCACATTTGTCTTCATAGTAGTAAATGAACAAAGATCCCTATATATGGATGTAAACTCCAGAGGTAGGAGCCTAAGAATAAAACCTAATTTTACACAAAATCCTTTTCTGCAAATTTATCAACTCTAGAGCTCTCATTCCTTCCAGTAATAAATTGCATTGGAAAGAGGTCAAAATATCTCAGTAAATTTTAGTGATGATTTTTGATTGTCACTAACTTTTTCTAAGTCAAAATGGTTAAAGCTCTTAAATAAAGCACAAGAATGAACAAAAACCGTAGTCAGGGTCAGAGCATAAAAGGTTGGTCCCATCTAAAAACCTTCAAAATTGCTTGATTTGATTCTTGAGGATTTTCTCAGTATGGTCTTTTGTGATCAGTGTTATCCTTGGAACGGCTAAAAGTGTGTTGACTTTCCGATAGCTCTTTCTTTGATTTATTTCTGAACTCAGTGGAGCTGCCCTGACTCCCCCATTACAAAGAGTAATAGTTTGGTCTCTGCGGTCTGATCTCCCATCAACGATTTGAGGATTAACAGGCATCAACTGCTGTTGGCAGTACAGGTGCTACCCGTGTAAGTCCATGTGTCAGTGGAAGAGACCTTACAGCATCAGGTTGTTGAAGAGATGAGAGGATTGTAACTAAATAATTCTTAATTGGTGTAAGCGATTCTCTTTCTTTTTGTTGTTTAACTTTTTATTGGCCTGGGCTGACCACTGAAAGTAAGAATGGAATATTTTGACAGACACAGAACAGCCTGATCTATAGCTCTCTGACAGTTTTCTGTAGTTTTCTAAAGATGGACTGGAAATGCTCTTTATTTCATCAGGATGTATCAAGCTTTCTGTGTGCATCATCTGGTTAGCTGGTGAACTACACAGACGTCTCCCTCCCTGACCACCAGTGGATTTGGCCCTTTTTCTGCAAAGTACTCTACTGAAATTAAACAAAAACTTTACAAGATATAGATATATATAGATACATGTATATATTTCTCTCTCAGAAGCTATTCCCGCTGCAATAGTCCACTATGTATAAAGAGGAAATATCTTCAGTTTCAATCCTGCAAGAATTCAGACTCATGCCTAATATTCAAAAGCATCAGAGCCTTAGCATCTTATGAACAGTAAGAAATAGGAATAAGTGAATTTTATTAGGTTTACACATATGACACATAGTTTTCCATTATCCATTTCTGTCTAAAACCAACTTTAAAATACTAAATTCAAAATCTGTGGCTACTCGGATATATAAAACTTGGATGCTGTTAACATAATAGCAATTGAAAAATATATGCTTCTAGAGAGAAAGAAGTCACATTTCCCTAAAAGACAAACCAGCCATGACATTTTTTGTTGTTATTATTTTTATTGTCATATTTCCTCCCCACTTTAACTCATCCCACAAGACACCACAACAGCTGCTGTAGAGGCAAGCTGCTGGGAAAGGCAGAGTCTAAACCAGCCTACCGTTTAATTCCTATCCTCAGTTGTGAATCAGTGAACAGGCACTACACAGTGCTCCGCATTATAGTTTTTACCTTCCTGATTGAATTTCCCCCTCTGTAATAATTGCTTTTAGCACCAAGAATACTGAGTTCCAGAAAACAGTCTCACGAAGAGACAAGGTCCCCAGCTGGGACGTGAACTTGTGGCACTGAAGTGCAGGGGAAGAAGTGCATCGAAGCAGTGGAGGAGCTTTGTCTTGCTAAAATAAGAGCCGAAGCTTTTCTGTAATTAACTCAGCCTGCTGCCTGACTCCCTGTGTTTGCTCTCAACAGAAGCAGATGTTGTACATTAGCTTGAAAAATGAAAGGCCTCTCGTTTACACTCAAAAAACTGTCCTCCTGGAGCTCACCAGGACAGATGTGGTGCCTACTGTGCACCCAGGGGTGCAGGTGGCTGCCCGCATGCTGTGTTCCCACAGGCCCTCAGCTTTTGCAGCCAGATCCGATTCCCCGCTGACTTTTGGGTTGGTGGTTTTTTTGTTATGATTGTGTGAAATATGACACTTCACTGAGTGTCCAGTCTGGGACCTGCTGATGAAGCTAAAAGCCAGAAGGTGCAGTCCAGTTCAGGCACCGCGGGGCTCATCGCAGAAAAACGTGAGTTTTGTTTTCTCTGAGGCCTCTTTTAGGAGACAAGGTCTCCTGTGCATCGCTGTACAAAAAGATTCATGTCAACATAACAGGCTGTCTTGCTGAGCTGATTAAAAAAAAAAAAACAAGCCCACAAATAACTTTTCCCCAGCTAATGAGAGGTAAATTAGGCAAATAATGTGAAATGCAGAGGGAACTTGCTTTGAAGTGCTTTCTTCACTTACTTTCACTATAGGCACCTGAGTTATCTAAGAAAAACTGAAGATGGCTATAATTCTAGTTGCAAAAGCACATTTATTCAGATGTATAGACTGGGAGTACGTCAGCACTGCTGAATTGTACTCATTCAATAGATGTAGTGCCCTTTTCCCTCCAAGAAGGAAAGTAGATTTAAAGAGAATCTCTATACTTCCTCCAGCTGGTGTACCAGCACACTTCAGAGGAGGTGGAACAGAGTCAGCAAAACAATATTCACTTTTCCTTGTTATAGTTTAATTATTAGAACCAATTCCCTGTAAAGATACCTGATTTCCTCTCCAGAACACAAATGCCAAACTGTCTTCAAAATCATAACATTGAAAAAAAAAAAGGAAAATAGCAATTTCTGAGATTATTTGTAGAGGTCTTTTACCAAGTTTATTTTCCAGTCACTTTATTTTCTCCTGTTCTGTTGCTCTTTTCTCACAATTTCTTCCAAGAAAATATGTTTTCCCCATTTCTTATCTTGATATTTTTTAAGAAGTTTATTAAACATTAACGTTCTGTGACTGTGATAAAGCCTATCTTTTATTTATTTATTTGCAGAATTTGCATTAAAAGATAGGAGAAGGACACCAACAGAATGGATAAAGGAATGCAAAATAAAAAAAAAATACAAAAAACAAAACCAAAACTGAAATATTTATCAGAGGCAACATTTGCCCACACAGTTATCATTGTGTGAAAACTGAGATAATTATTTTGTATTTTAACTTGAAGACCATGCATACAGTACAGGCAGGGGCAGTAATAGGTAATATCTTTGGCTACATTTTCCTTTCTAGAGAAAACATTTTCCTTTACAAGCATTTTATGACCTTTTAAAAAAGTGCTCCAGAATTACTTTGATTTGCTGTATGACTTTGACATTTGTCCAGGCAGCAGTCCTAGAGTTTGCTGCATTTCAATTTGGGAATGAATCTTTTCAAAGCAAAAGAGTTGCACTTCAGTTCACATCTTTCAACTGTCACCACGGTCAGTTAAGGCCAGACACATATAGTTATTTAAAGATCTAAGGAGGCAGATGAGGGACTCAGATGCTTAGCCCTTAGTACTTAATGCCTCCTGTTGTGTACATTTACCTGACTGTTTCTATTTGTCATGTTTACTTGCATCAATATGGAAAGTCTTGTAATATCACCTGTTCAAGATCAACTTGAATATCAGACAAGAGCAACCAGCATTTTAACCAGCTACTTAAGATGAAAATATGTCAATATTAAATTGAGTTTCTCAAGGTGCAAAAAGTTTGTGCTCAAATAAGGGGTGTGCTTCGCATGGGTCTTCAGTGCCTGTCAGACGAGCCTTGTGCTCGCTGTCTTTATTTTTAAAATCTTCTTAATTCCATCAATATCTGTCCAAAATAGATTTCAGTACTGGATACAGTACTTGGTTTAATATAGTAGCAAAGAAGTATTTTTCTCTCTTTTCAACTTTAAATGTTTTCGCTAATAAGACACATCTTAGAGATTAAAAAGCAATTTGCCATCCAGAACCACCCATGTTAACCAAAAATATGTTCTACAGATATTCATAAAGTTGTGTCGTCTACTTGAGGCTAGCAGCTGCCTGTTTCCTGACTGTTACTGCCGAAAGCATCTTTCTGTAAAATAAATGGTGATATGTAGGCTATAAGGCAAAAGTTTCTTGAGATTGTTCCAGAATTGTGGTATTACTGAAATCTGCTGGCTTCTTAAAAATAGTTTAACATCAATAGCCTATGGGATGACAGGAGGCCTTGAACTAACAAAAGACTGGAAGAGAAGGTGGCTTGGAAAAAGAAGCTGCAGTATTATTTAATATAATGCATTTAAAACCAGAAATTAATCATTAGGTTTGCATTCAGGCAACCTTTTTGTGATACAAAATCTACAATGTGGTATAAAAGCCTGCATTTCAATATTTCATACCAACAAAATTGTTTTCTAGAATTGTGTTCATATGCTGCAATTATTTTTAAGATCTCTTCTGATTGCATAATACTTTACTTCTGACAGTGCACTATAAGTAATTTGAAACTTCTGGATGAACTACAGTAATCCTTATGGTGATTGTCTTTGTCATTACGGACGCCTACAAAACGTTTTCTGGAACTTAAATAAGTGATGAGTATCACAACCACTTAATCTGCCACACTCTGCATATGGATAAAATAGTACTAGTTTAAACAAAAAAACCCCCAAACATATAAATAAATAAATAATATTTTTTGTATGGAGCATCTTGTTATTATCACCTTATCTGATCTGCCTTTACTATGTGAGTAAACAAACTACAGAAATATTTTACAAATATTATGCTATAATAAACTGTTAACCAACATTAAACAGACGAGGTAAAAATCACGTTACTTAAAAAAATCCTGAGCATCCTGTGGCTGTGCTTCATTAGGTTAGATTAAAGCTAATCTGAAAAAATTCAGAAGTGTACTTTCAGATTTCAGTGGTGACTGTGGTAATTTCTTTTATTAAATGCATGAAGAAGTTTGATTTTAGCAAAGGCTATTTCAATGTAAACTGTCTTTTGACATTAAAATACACAGGACAAGAAGATAGAACTGTCCTAAGGTAGTTTCACTTCCAAATCCAGTGTATTACAGAACTACAGAGTGCCCTGTGCTCTTCAAAGCAGATCTGCTGATTGATTCCCCTTGCTCCAGTGAGTCAACCAGAATTCTTCATGAGATGGAACTCACAGTCATCCTGCTGCCACTGAGCCTCTGTAATTAAGTGTAACCTACCTCACCACAGCAGGAAAGGTAAAACTTTCTGATAATGCAGGAGCACGCGACTCTCAAGACCCAGAATAAAAATTCTGAACTTCTCATATAACGGGTAAGTGGATGAGTATTTTATACTCCTGAAGTCCACCATGCTGCATCTCCACACACTGGTGCTGGAAGCTAATTCTGCAAGCAGTGCTCGGGAAATGTTAGTATCACAACTGCTTTCCACAGTTTAGAAATGCCTTGAAAGTCTTAGGTAGAAAACTAAAGAAGTCTACAGGCAGGTACACTCAAAAACTGTTTTTAATTTTCTTGCTTTTCTCTTTCTGTAACTCTATTTACAGTTTTCTGATTGACTAACTATTTGCATCACTAGAAATAGATATTGATTTTTCTCTCACTGTTTGCATAGCATGTCAATTTCATCCACTGAACACAAATTCCTGTCTCTGGAAATGATGGATCTAAATATTTAAAAAAAAAAATGTTGTAAACAAATCCCAAGGACTTTTGTGTATTTATCAAAAAGCCATGAAGTTTGCTTTGAATTTCAGTGTGAAAGAGTAAACTGACAAGTGAAAGACAGGAGGTCTACTTGCAGGCATAATTGAGAATCCTTATGGCAGCAACATGCAATTTAGAAACAGGTAAAATCTTCAAGTAGTCCCCAGATTGTTGTGTCATGGAAGTGCCACAGACACCTCCAGTTTCTTCAGTGACACTGAATAACATTGCACATTGTCGTGGCGCAACAACGAACTGACCCCCACTACTGGGATCCCATCCCAGGGAGAGAGACACAGACACGGATGTCGTGGAGTCAGCTCTCAATTTACTGCTGCGTCACATCGCAATATATACCCGTACGCCCGCTACGCAAGCCCATACACCCGCTATGCACGCAAATGCACCTGCCCCCTATGCCCGTGTACCAATCAGCACCTAGCACGAGGCATTGCGTCAGCAAGTGCGCGAATCGTTGCAGACCGCCCTTCCTGTGTATGTGCAGCCCCGCTCGCAGCCTTGTTGCTGCCTTGCAGGGCCCCATAGCACATAACTGATCAAAAGCGTATTCGTCTGTTTCCACACAAAAGGATGCTTTTTGAACAAAAGTCTAGAATGTGAATTTTCCTCCCATCTGCTTGCAGTATTTCACCTGTAAATTCTCCCAGCTGCTCTGTAAACACGTGTTCTCCTTGGCAACTCTGCCTCTCCCTCAGCTCCTTTCTCCTACTCTCCTCTCTGTGGACTAATAGCAGTCATTTATCATAATCTTTGGACAAATTCTCAAACACTAACATGACTAGAAAAAAAAAATAAAATGCCTAATTTCTTATTACAAAGCAGATCATGCTGCAGATAAGCATTCCTGAGTTTTAACCAGTGATCGTCCCTGAAAATCGAAGGGAAGATCTGAATTCTTTCGGTTGATCCTGGTCTCCAGATAGAATGTTCTTATCTTGTTCTCATGTCTCTGCTGAGTGTTTAACTTACCTGAATAACTGCAGATTGTTACAAAATTCATTGTCTTTTAGGGAATGAGTGGTTCTTGCTACCCCTTCCAAGAATTTTAATTGCTGCTAGTTTAAAAGCAAGCAAGTTACTTTTCATCAACAATGTTAATTTTGGTCATGAGTCTGAAAAATTTCAAATTTTGTGGAACTTTATGAACCACAAGTAAACCAACACTTATGTTTGCGGTGTAATAAAGGTGCACATGTAAGTCGTACCATGATGTTAATATAGTAGGCTGGAGATTTTGAAAACTTTATAGACTACAATAAATAAGGATATACTAATCTTCCAGGATTTAAAGAATCATAACTATATTGAAAATAATTTACACATAGATTTTTTCACATCATAATTTTTAAAAGAGTTTCACAGACAGTTTTGTAATTGTTTACCCTGCAGATTTTGCTTTTAATTAGCTCATCCTTGCCAAAGCAATTTAATTGCTAATGAGTTTCTTGAATGAATAATGACAAATATTTTATTATTTTACTGAAAGTCATTTTGCACAGAAGTCATTGGCTTAGTTCTATAAAGGATTTGTCCATGACAGTTGGCTAGTATTATTCTTGCTTTGTGCTCAAGCTTGCAAAGAAATCTGAAATAAATAATCAGAACATGTAATGAAGAGTAAGGTATATCCTTCTTATTCCTGTAAGCCAACAAATACTTCTGGTTGACTCTTGAAGATTTGGCTATACTCTTAGTGCATCTAAGCAATACTGTCAAATCTTCATACTTCATGCAAATGTAAGCAGCTGAGTTACTAGCCAGGATTATTAATTCTACAATCTTTTCTGTAACAGTATCTGTTTAGTATCTGTTGCAGTTGTTGGCTGGAGAATTTCACTGTCTTTTGAAGTGGATTTTCAGTTATTTGTACCAATTTTGCTGCAATTAGAGAATCAAAATAAATGAAAATTATAGGTAGCTATTGTCACTTATTTAATATCATCACTTGTCACAAAAATATAAAGATGTCCTGACTGGTTCAAATATTCGTAACTTGTCCTCATCACTGAAGTTATGGCTTATCCTCTACACCACAGGTAGAATAAGAATGGGGCAAGCATATAGGATAAATTATTGCTGTTATTACTAGCTCAGCTTCCCGTTGTTTACATCTGAGTGCCTTCCTGGGGAGGGTATGGTTTCTTTGTCAATGATTTTTTTTTCCTTAGCTCACCTTGAGTTAAGGAAAACACAAACTCCTAGACACCACTACATCCTATGCAAAAACTTCCACAAATCATGAGGAATCACTGTTTTTCATTTTTGCTGAACCTGGTTTCATTTATTTCCTTCTGCTCCCATGCCAGAAGAGAGATACCCGTTCAAGCTCTCCAAGGTCTTTGCAGACTTCAGTGTTACATCCCTCAACTGCTTCTTCTCCAGACCAGAGCCCTAGTTTACCCACTCATCCTTCTTTTAGGAAGCATTTAATGCCTTTGATCACTCTTATTACCTTTCTCTGAACTTCTTTGAGTTCAACGGGTATTAAACTTTGGAAAGGCTAAATAATGCTTTACAAGGCAAAATATAATGGGCTTCACATCAAAGAACTTGAGAAGTTATAGTAAGGAAAAGAAAGATAACAGTATAGACGAGGTGTAATCAAAACAGATAATAAAGTAAAAAAAAAAAAAGTCCCCTTACAATGGGAAGGCAAAGTAAAAGCTATACCCAAACTAATGTACACATCAAGCAATCTACTCCACAAATTACTAATAATATCATCCGATGATTGAATTCCTTGAAAAAAATCCTGTTGGTTTCATGGTCCACAGCCTCAATGAAATTCTGTTTACAGCCATTGTGGTATCACACTTGAGAAGCAAAAGAAAGCTGCTACTTGGCTATTGGAGAAGTTTCATACGGGATAGAGAAACTGTGGAGGTCTGGCTTGCTTCTAGCTGAGAGATGGAAAAGAACAATGAGTTTCTTGGGAGGCTGAGGAGTGGAGAGACAGGGGTCTCCCTGTCTCCTCTTGTATGCAGTCTCTTCATAGACTAACTCTATCCACTCCACTTCTTCCTTGAAGGAGTGAAGGGGAGAAGAAGGAGCCAAAGGTAGTAGTACACAAAGGCTGTGGAATAGAAATGGAAGTGTGACAGAGATTGGTCCTCAGGGCTGCTTCTGCTGGGGATAAGTAAGAGGGCTTTACAGGCCCTCAGAGAGAAGAATCAGTGGTTGGGAAAGCAGGCACTGCTCCAGCAGCCGGCTCCACCTCTGCCTGCATGAGCTGGGCAGGCAGCCCGTATCCTGTCTGCTTTGCCAGAGCTTAACGGCAGCCTTCCCTGAGCCACAGCCTGACACCCAGATACAAAGCTTAAATTACAAGTGGAAAGTCTGAGCAGCACACACTTTTATGTCAGCTAGGAAATGTGATACTTCTACTGCACAAACTGAAGTAATTCACTTTTGCACTTACTTCTGCATTTACTGTAGTTATTGTGGTTAATATTGCTACCTACCCGTAGATTTCTAAATAAATGCATTCTCATGGCACCAAAGAATTATCCTAATCAGTAAAAATAAAAAGAGCAGGAATCAAACAAAGAATAGGAACACAAACAAACTCTACACCATTCTGATTAGCTGCTAAATATTTTTAAATGCATGGTAACTAAATATAAGTATTGTTAAAGTCAAGCTTGAGAGCATTTAAAACAAAAGGTCACTGATTCTCACATGACACAGCAATCTTACGAACATTGCATGCTGAGTCAGCTCATTGCTTGAGCATTTCTTAGAAAAAGTGTTTTGAGCCAGGCTTTGCAAAATGATTCACCTATGCTATACCTAAAGGATGATATCAATGACAAATGATAGCAAATGGTTTTGTAAAATCTTTGAGAAATTAACTTTAAAGGATAAAACAGAATCCTAGAACTAAAATTATGTGTTTCCTAATCTTAATGTAAGAACAGCACTCATGATATGGGTGTCAAGTAATGGACCAGAACAGTCTCAGTAGCACACAAATTTCTTTTCCCAACTTTTGCCAGAATTATTAATATTTCACCGTAACTTATTTATAAAGAATTATTCTAAACCAGTGTAAAATTTCCCCATTGTAAATCACAAAGTACTGTAGAGATTTCCATACTAAGAGATCTGCAGAACTTTATAACCTCAGTGAAAAATGAGAACAGATTAGAGAATGAATTTAGAAACATGAGTGAAAAAAAAGAAGCAGCATCAAAGTTTTTTAAAAATTATTGCTGATTGAAAAAAACCAGTAGTGATTATATTTTATTGTTATTCTAATCAAGTATTGAAGGAAAGGAAGAACATGTATTTTAAAAAGATCAATGTAAAACCTAAAAAAATAAAATTTTGATCTATGAGAAAGACTTCAATGCATCATTTCTGAAAATATTCTTTGAACCTGTTATGTCAATGACTGATTCTTGTTAAGGTTGCACAGTTAGACCAAACAAACCAGGATTGTACATCCATTTAAGCACCCACAACAGCAAAAAAAAATAATGTTAGCCCTTGCAGATGTAGAAACAGAAGTTGGCTTGGGGAAAGTCCTTACTTCAAATTTAACTTTCAAGAAAAGCAGGATGGCTAGAACCATGAGAAAGGATAGCCCTAATCCCCTACTTGCTCTGAGTGTATTTTAACAAAGTAGATTCTTCCAAACAGCTAGTTTTGGCTTGAATCATCTTTAGGACAGAAGTACACATGTACCAAGTAACCTCTGTGTCTGCTGAGTCTATCATTGGCTGAGGCTGTGCGGCCCATGATTACTCTTAGCATATCAAACTCTTTTTTGATTCCTACACAGGATGTTTGAACAATGCTCAGATTGTTCAGATTTAAAAGTCATTTCTGCCACTTCCTGACTTTATATTATGGATAGAAATATCGAAGGAAGAAAAACTGGTTCTTAGTTTTTTGCTTGTTCTCCTTTTTTTTTCCATCCTTCCTGCTTCCTTCTTTTTATCTTATCCTGCCTCATTTCATTTTATAAAACTAAAATGAAAAAGTTCAAGTCTTACAAGATGCAAAATTATGTGTACTTCCTTCACCTTACTGCAATACAAATAGGATTGCTGGGGACAGCAGTACCAAACCAAGGTCAAGTGAAGAAAGGTAGGAAATAAATGGGTACAAGCTGGGGAATGCTCAAGTAAAGAAGGACTGTGAGTAAGGAGACAAAGAGATGGGAGTTAGTGGGATAAATCCTGTAGGGAAAGGAATTAGTCAGGAAGCCTGAGTGATCCACATGCTATGCTAAGAAAAAAAAAGATTGCTTGTCTGCTTCATTCTTTTTCACCATTACTTCCCACCTTTTTTTTTTTTTTTTTTTTTTTTTTTTGGCATAAAACAGACAAAGAAGGAGAAGGAGACTGACTACATGAGCCTCAGGGAAAGTTCCTGAAAGCTACACAAGAATTACGTGAAGCCTGAGGCACCAGGAGGAAGTTAGACAGATTGTGCAGAACATGAAAATTGTACTTCATTGCAAATTGCTTTAACCAGTTAACACCGACAGGTGCCAGTTGTGGATTTAGATGTCTAAAATGTGTAAGAATAAAAGCATGAGGCTACATATTTTTTATCTCCCCTTCCTTTGAATACAGGAGAAAGCAGAGTTGCCCTACAAAAATTCAGAAAAAGACAGATCATGACAGGCATTTCTAGCCAAATTTTTACATGAAAGATATGCTTTGATGTGATTAAATTAACATGTAAATAGAACATCTAAGTTTGTAATTCTGGTTTTTTGTTATTTCTGTGTATCACCTTTCTTTTTACAATAATGCAGCATTTATTATGTTAGCAAAGTTTTTTTCTCATTTTGTGCTTTCTCAGTTCTTGAGCTATGTAGAGGTATAACCTTTTGTACCTAATTGTTCTTTTCTCTTTTGTTTCTCTTCATTATATTGTATAATCACATTGTTTTCCTCTAGACAGGAACAAATGGTTCTGCCAAAAGTAGAAGCTGTACAACTTTAATGAAGTTTCTGGATGGTGCCCATGATTGATTTTAAACTAATCCAATTTCTTGTAAAGACTGTGTATCTCTTCTAACATCTCAGCATTTGACATCACAGCTACTCAAAAGAATCTCACATATGAGGGATGAACAACCTCAGAAGCACTACTGAGAGCATGCAGAGCCTCAATGCTTTCCACAAAGACATCAGGAGAGAAAAGCATTGTCTCATATACAGACGTTATTTGTGAATAATGTCTATTCTTTCAAAACTCAGAAAGATCTCAGCAGCTGATTTCGCAGCCAGATTTTGCAGTCATCTACTTCATGGTCGAAACAAATGAAAAAGTTAGTGTGAACTAGCAGGGGTCAGGACTTAAAGCCCAGCTTTTTAAGCTATGCATCTGCTTCTCAGCAAATGTCAATGGATGGAATTACAATGTGTTTCATTTCTGCCCATTGTACCCTTATAATTAAAGGTTAGTTTCATGAACCTCTATTATTTGATCATGTCTACCCACTCTGACAAAAAAAAAATCAATATTTTCATAAATTTCAATGGAAACTGATGCCAGCTTGTAAATTACTCACATAAAGGGATGTGATTTTATTTCAAAACTTAATATTAGTTCAATAATAACTACAGTTATTAAGTTTTGAAATAAAATAATAACATTTAATCAGTACTTCCAGTTCTTCCCTTCCCACTCATGATTCTCCTTCCTAAACTTTTAAAAGGAGCAAAATATTATCGAGATCTTTTAATGAGTATATGAAAACCCCTACCATAAGTTTTAAGGGCAGTAGGGTTTTTTGAGGCAAAGATTTAAAATATTTTCAGAAGTGTGATCCACAGCTCAGTGACATCTCATTACCCACCTCACATTCACAGCATACCTATTTATAACAATGTCCAGTTGACGACATGGACACTGGGATAGAGTGTACCCTCAGCAGGTTCATCGACAACACCAAGCTGTGTGGTGCTGTCAGCACGCTGGAGGGAAGGGATGCCATCCAGAGGGATCTTGGTAGGCTGGAGAAGTGGGACCATACAAACCTCATGAAGATCAACAAGACCAAGTGCAAAGTCCTACATGTGGGTCAGGGCAACCCCAAGCACAAATACTGGCTGGGTAGAGAATAGATTACAAGCAGCCCTGAGGAGAAGGACTTGGGAATGACGGTGGACGAGAAGTTTAACATGAGCAGGTAATGCGCCCTTGCGGCCCAGAAGGCCAACTGCATCCTGGGCTGCATCAAGAGGAGCGTGGCCAGCAGGTCAAGGGAAGTGATTCTGCCTCTCTACTCTGCTCTCATGAGAACCCACTTGGAGTACTGTGTCCAGTTCTGGAGCCCCCAAAATGAGACGGACATGGACCAGTTGGAGAGGGTCCAGAGGAGGGCCACGAAGATGATCAGAGGGCTGGAGCACCTCTCCTATGAGGACAGGCTGAGACAGTTGGGGCTGTTCAGCCTGGAGAAGAGGAGGTTCCGGGGAGACCTTATAACGGTCTTCCAGTACCTCAAGAGGACCTACAGGAAAGATGGGGAGAGACTGTTCAGTAGGGCCTGTTGTGACAGGACTTGGGGTAATGGTTTCAAAATAGAAGGAGGTAGATTTAGATTAGATATTAGGAAAAATATTTTAGAATGAAGGTTGTGGAACACTGGAACAGGATGCCCAGAGAGGTGGTGAATGTCCCATCCCTGGAAATGTTCAAGGCCAGGTTGGATGAGGCTCTGAGCAACCTGATCTAGTTGAAAATGTCCCTGCTTCTTGCAGGGACCTTGGACTAGATGACTTTTGAAGGTCCCTTCCAACCCTAACCATTCAATGATTCTGTGATTTATGGCTAGCTTCTTGCTCAACATAATCTGAAAAATCTTTTTTTCAAGTTTTCTTTCTAAACAATTAATCCTATCTGAAACTTCTCCAGACTATTATTATCACATAAATAGAGTTCTTCATATTTATCTTAAAGTATTTCATACTTTTTTCCCATACCATATCTCTAATTTGTCAAGACCATTTTGAATTCTAAACCCTTTCTCCAATGTAGTTCTTATCCAACTTTGTTTCCTATAGCACATTTCTTAAATAAACTCTTTATTCCTTCATTCAAGTACCTAAAACTATCAAGCAGTGCCTTTGCAGATCACCACATTTTTCTCTTTTCTAGACAAATGATTCCTGCTCTGTAGTACAATTGTCCTTTGCATATACACAACAGCTTAATCAACAGCATGTTTTGCATGTATTCTTACAAAAAAGAAATATTCTGTACAGGAATTGTAAATGATTTTTCAGATTAGATATCCTGTCTTGAAAAGCCTAGTTTAAACTATATGGAAGAAGCACAATTTTTGTTTCTCTCTTCATTTTTTGGTTTTTTTTTTTTTTTTTTTTGCTTGGTTTGGTTTGGTTTGGTTTGTGTTTTTTTGCAATGGTTGGAACACAAACTTTTTTTTCCAAGAAAAAGTGGTTATCACAACAGATAAACATTTAGATTGTTGACATTAAAATTTACCAATTATCTTTATTTCTATTTTTTCCACATAAAAATGTATAAATATCAAAACAGAATCCACATTTTGAAAAAATGTAAAAAATTAATGAATAAAATCAGCATTACCAAAATATTTATCATTAAAAAAAAGAGCTCTTTGGCCACAAAACATTTTAACACCTAACACTTTTCATTTGAAATATTTGACTTTATTCTAGCAGCAACAGAATATAAGAATATACACTTTACCTTCCACTAAAATCAGCTATTTGATATTTCATTTTAAGTTTTGCTAATAATACTCCACTGTTGCCTCTGTGTGCAGTTGTATTAATTATAGAGGTATACAGCTTTTTTGGAATGAGGAGTTTAAAAGACAGGTTTTGGCCTCTGGTTTGCTTCCTGTCCAGCACACACCTATGCATGAATCAACACAGAGTCCAAATATAAAATACTGATTGATTTAGTCCACTGTCACTCATGATACAACAATTCCGAAATGTCACTACTGGGTGGCCCACATGCTGTGGAGGAGCAGGTTGCCCTCACCTGTACTCTCAAAAAAAAAAAAAAAAAAGAGCAAGTACAAATTTCTTTCCTTGGAAACAAGACAAACCACAATACTTTTTTCCAAAGTGTTTTATCCTCCGTTCATCCTTTACTTTAAGAAACAAAGTAGTAAAGGATTTTGTACTTAATTTACATTAAAGATGAGTGCAAGAAACAGGTTGGTGTCAGCTCCTCCCTACAACTGCAAAACACTGGACTGGTTCACATGAAGTACCATCTATGAACTTCTGCGAGACTGCTCCCAAAATAGTATGACTCAGTGTAATGATGATAGAATCTATTCCTGAGGGAAAGCAACCTCATGTGTGTTGAAGGAAAAGAAAGAGAGATGCACACATACAAGGAGAATAAAGGGACAGACACATTAATATCCTTGATCAAATTTATTCATTTTTGTTTCTCTGTACTCTTTCAACCTAAACCAATTTCTTTGTTGTCACAGACAAAATTTAACTTGGACAAGCATAGAGAAAAAACTGCTATGAGGACTGAAAAGAAAGACTGCTTTTTTCTAAGCTGCCTCCTAGTCCTCTGTATTGGATGGTTGAAAAGTTAAGTACATAGCAGTCACTGACTTCAAATTAAGTGGTAATGAATGCACATTTCCATGAAGATTCCACGAGCTAGCAATTACAGTTTTATTGCAATTGGAAATAGTGAAATAAACTCAGTCTCAACTGTCCCATACATATAATTGATTAGTTAATTTGTCTTTAGCACTCTCACGGTTTTAATATTTCTCCATCAATGCCATGAAAATTAATAGGATGCAAAATGTATAATATCATATCCCCCACGAAACTACTGTTCACAACCAGTGAAGCATATTTATTTCATTTGCCTTTGGTGTGGGGTCACCATTTCTTTTCTTTTTCTTTTTCTTTTTCTTTTTCTTTTTTTTCTTTTTCTTTTTCTTTTTCTTTTTCTTTTTCTTTTTCTTTTTCTTTTTCTTTTTCTTTTTCTTTTTCTTTTTCTTTTTCTTTTTCTTTTTCTTCTTCTTTTCCTTTTCCTTTTCCTTTTTCTTTTTCTTTTTCTTCTTCTTTTCCTTTTCCTTTTCCTTTTTCTTTTTCTTTTTCTTTTTCTTTTTCTTTTTCTTTTTCTTTTTCTTTTTCTTTTTCTTTTTCTTTTTCTTTTCCTTTTTCTTTTTCTTTTTCTTTTTCTTTTCCTTTTTCTTTTTTTTTCTTTTCCTTTTCCTTTTCCTTTTTGTTTTCTTTTTCCTTTTCTTTTTCTTTTCCTTTTCCTTTTCCTTTTTCCTTTTCTTCCTTTTCTTTTCCTTTTCCTTTTCCTTTTTTCTTTCTCCTTTCTTTTCTCTTTTTCTTTCTCTTTTCCATTCTCTTTTTCTTTTCCTTTTTCCTTTTCTTTTCCTTTTTCTCTTTCTCTGTCTTTTTCTTTTTCTTTCTTCTCTCAGTGACATTTTCAGACTTGGCATTTTGTGACATTTTCAGTTTCATATTGCTAACACTCTGGCTGCAGAATTAGAAGTACACCCAGAGGAGGAGTTGCATCCAGGCACATCAGTGGAGGTTTACATGGGCTCCTTTCCTTACAAATATTTACAAGTAGACAGCTTTCATATGAAAAGGCTAGGTTGATTTTTCATTTTGTTTTTCTCTGTTGTGGTTTCTGTCATAATTCACTTCATTTTGTAAAACCTGTGGCTCCATAGCATTCCTCTGAGACTCAGTCAAGCAATAATAAACTGGAATAAAAAGAAACTACTGCTCTGCAGCAGTCTGTGCTTGTGTCTGGTAAAGGGTGACTCTCACAGAATAGGGAAGAAAGAATCCTCATGGAATAATTACTCTTAATCTCTGTTCCACACACATCTAGAGGAGTGACCTGCCTTGCTGCTTTCTGTCAAGACTATAATCTGCATTTCTGCAATAAATTACTAAGGTCCTACTAGGTACAGTGCAGGCTATGGTGCACTGTACCATTACTAACTGCAGCACTTTTGGTTTTTTGGGTAAACATAGTTTTTAATTTTACTTGATATGTAGTATAAAATATTACCTCAAGAATAGCACAAAGCAGTCCAAGAAACACATACTTGTTTAACCTCCAAGAAGGCAAGGAAATAAGGTGCTCTTAATGGGAAGGGATGAGTCAGGATTGTTTGCACTTGCTATGGCTAATTTTCTTTGAAGTTGAGGCTTTTTACCTCAATAGTTTCTGTAATATCAATGGGAAAAGGACAAAATATTAATTCATGTGACCTGCAGGGCTATTTGCCTCAGAGTCTGAAAAGTTTGACTCCACCTGTATCTGCAGGACAAGTTAAAATTTAAATCTAATAAGCAAACATATAATTAAAGTAATATTTATGTTTGGGTTTTTTTTTCCTTTTCCTAACCTCATTCTTGTGTCTTTGTAAGATCTAGATGGTATTTTTCATCAGATATTTTTCCTAGCTATCCCGCTACACAACAACATTGGTGGTACCCTCCCCTCCTTTCCATTTTCTACAAAAAGTAACATCGTTGAAGTAAATGGTTTTTACATGTTTCAATCGTTCAAAGAAAATAGACAAATATTTAAGAAAAACTATAGGGTTTTAGTATAAGGGCAAGGCATGATAGGAAAAGAAATAATTTCCCAACATGCATTATGAGATATAAAATGTACAAATATTTCTAGTTTTCCAGAGACCTATTTTGCCTGAAAAAAATAAAATAAGATCCAAGTATCCAATGTATATAAATATTTAACAATATCTTACTGGATCTTATGTCAGAAAGAGGTGTGAGACACTCAACAAGACACCCAACAAGATACCATCTCTGTCTTTTTCCCTCCATAGTTTGTATTCCCAAAAAAAATTCCCCCCAAAACACTGCCTAGTGATTTAAACAGTAGAAGAGAAGAAAGAAAGAGCAAAATATAAGTCTAGAAACAGTCAGGCCTCACAGACAGAAGCTAAATTTAAATCTACCTTTCTAGCAACATAGTGATGCCTTCTTCTTACAGTTTCTTTATGGAAGTCACTTGGTGAAGACATAATCATTAAAAGTGCTAGGCTAAAGCTTAAGTAACAGTGGGATGGTCATTCTTATTTATATCTACATAGATTTATTAAAAGCATCCCAGCTATGCTCCAGGCACTAGTATAAATATTAAAAATACAAATCAAATAGCTTTGACACTCCTGGCTGCCAGTGGTGGGTTGCGAACCTGCCATGCAAAGAAATACCTTATTAGTGGTCATCTTGATCACCACAGACTGTGCCTAGCTAGGTGAAATGACCAGCCTTGAAGGTCAGCCGTGGGAGGTTGTGCTTATCTAGCCAGTAAGAGGTATAACAGATTTATCACCACTGCATAGACAACAGAAAATCTCCAACCTCCAGGTTTATCTGCAAAGCCACTGTGCCTCTTATTTTCATAGCGAAGACTGGGAACATGTCAGCATCAGTAAGGTTAAATTAGCATTACTAATGTATCTATATAAATAATATCAGACATCAAGTTTGTTGTTATTTTCTTTTACAGTACAGTTGTTTTAAAGATCATGCTGTGTATTTTGTGGATGAGAAGTCTAAAAATTCCCATTTGCTTGTGATTTTAGTGAGCATTCAAGTGTAAATAGTAGCTGTTTTCCCTACAGCATCTGTCTCCTGTCCTTATCATATTTTTTCTCTAGTAAATGCAATATTCTGTCAGCATAGATAGCCCCATCTATTTTCATTACCCTTCTGGTTTTCTTCTAGATCTAATTACTTTATATATAACAAAGACCATACCTGTTAAGGATAAGAACTTAAGCACAGAACAGACCCTGCTTGTCTTTTCACAGTTTCCCAGCATGTAAGTATAGTTTAAAGTAAGAAAGCAGAAAGCCAGCTGATTTATTCCTTACTTATACTAGCAAGATTCTGGCCTAAAGCAATTACTTAGCATGCTTACCAACTGGAAGATCTCCATTCCCATTGTACTGCTTGCATAATCTAGTCAACACTACAGCAGAGGTATTATCGCTGAGGTTTTGTCTAAAAAGGCCCAACAATATGAACAACAACAAAACAAAAAAACCTCCATTTTTATATTTTCTTATATATTTGTGCTTGCACTCCACAATTTCTTAAAGTACAAGTGGCAAGTTACAGTGTGTCAGAGATGTTGGTTACACAACTACGGTGGACTTTTCCACTAGAAATATTTTTAGTTAATACTGTGAAAACAACCTCTAATCCAATGTTTTCACTTCTCTATAACTATGTACAGTGCTGGTCTCTGCAGCTCCAGAATGCAGATTTTGTAGTTTGAAAAGATATAAGAAGAGCTCATAAAATTACTGGAAAGAGGGACTAGTTTCCTTACAAGGATATAATAAAATACTAGACTTCTTTCTCCATTTGTAGAGGAAGAGGTTGCAGATAAATACAATTAAGGGTTGCAAAATCATGATTGTGGTGGTAAGATGAGTGCAGAACTGCTACTCAGGAAATTCTGGAATCATGGGATGCATGCTGAAACTATTAGGCGATCATTTTGAAAAAGCAAAGAAGGCACTTTTTTACACAGCAGATAATGAGCTTCCGGAATATGGCGCCACAAAGATTTACAAACGCAAACAGAATTAGCAAATTAGAAAAAGAATTAGCCTGGTTCATGGACAACAAGTCTTCAAACAGACCTGTAAAGTAGACAGGTAACCTACTTAATGCTGAGGTGATGGTGGGAGCTGGAGGGATACGAAGGGAAGGGACCACCACCGCCACTGCCACTGATGGAGGGAGACTACCAGGTCAGACACACCATCAGTGGGACCCCCTGGGGAATTCCTACTATTTCTTTGTTTGAACCGTAGCCCTTTTCATTTGCTTGCAAAATCTGACCTGCGAATTACCTTTCATAACTAAGTTTCCAGACCAAGCCATATTTTCTTCTTTAGTGGTGTTCACTGAGTATCCACACAGTCTTTGAGAACACTTGAAAATCAAACAGTAACCTATTGTAGCTACTTTTCCAAGTGAGGACAAGTCTTCCCTTGGAGGTGAGTCCACAACAGTCTTACTAAACAATATTTAATATTTTTTCCTCGTCTCATAGTTCTGATACTTAAGGATTCAAATTCCAATGATTTCACATAAGATTTTTAATAAGGAACTCATTTTTCTCTTGGGTCTGGAAAAAAATTACATGTCATAAAAAAAAAAAAGGGCAGTAAAATTTGACACTAAAATCCACCTATCCTTATCGGAAGCTGGCACAAAGCAGATAAGGGACCAACCTGTCGCCTGTAGGATGACCTATGTGTCAAATCACAAGAGCACATCTTCACTGTATGAAAGGTTTCCTCACAGAGATCTGGTCTATGGATAAATGGGGAGGCATATTCACACACAGTTTCCAGTCTTTCAGTCATCACAAACCACTATAAATAGAACACGAAGAAGAGCAGCAGCAAACAGCAATAAATACTAAAATGGGATAAAACAATGTTTAAAAAGCAGTAAAATGATGACAGACAAATCATCCTTCAACATACAAGTTACACAAAGTATGCCATTTAAGTCAGATGAATGATGTGCAATGTTTTTTTGAAGTCACAGTTTGTTCCCAGTATTCCGCAACAAGAAAGCGAAAGGGCCAGTGTAAGAATACCTCCATCTTTTGAAAAATAAAAAAAAAAAAAGCCACATTTCTTCTATTCATCAGGGATGACCCAAAAAGAGATAAGTTTGTTCTACAGTATTAAGCAAAGAGAATGTCACAAAAAGCAGAATTATATTGTATAGTAGGAAAGCAGTATCTCTTAAAAGGTACTATTTGGTCCTCCCTTTTCCCTCCTGTTTGTGTGTAAACTCTTACAGAAATGGTGCAGTGCACCAAAATTCACCTGTTACTGGCAGTTCAAATTAAAAATAGAAAAAAAATGGTTAAAAATACAGGGAAATGAACACTTTGATAAATGAGTTTCCTCAGTTTCTCAGTCAATGATGCACGCGAAGTTTCTAATTTTAACATAAAGGCAATAAATACACAGTGCAAAACGTATTTAAAAAATCCTTTTGTTAAAAAAGCCCTTTACTGTTAAAGATAAATGAGATATTTATTATGGCTTTGGGTTTTTTCCAAAATACAGCACTTCTGCTTGCACAAGGGTGTGAAGGATCAAATCACTGTCTACAACAGCTTGGAAAGAGTACAGTCAGACTTGACAGGCATAACGATATTTGTAAGTTCAGCCACAGTGCAAAAGAAACAAACCCTTCAGGTACCCATCAGAGGCAGAGGTGATCAGTCCAGGACAGATTCACACTGTGTTTTGAGCTTTGTCCCCCGTGTCCACTTGTCATTAGTGCCCATTTCTGATCTGGTGAAAGGTTGTTACATAGCAGCATGCAGTCTTTGCTATCACTGTCCTTTCTCTTGGGCTTGTTCACATTTTTCCCCTTCATATGTTTTGATGAAAAGCTCTTGATCTTTTCTGATAATCTGATGAAATAACCTATTTTCACGCTTTTTTTTTTTTGCAACCAGCTTATTCTTTGGTCCTACAAAGGGAAGGCTATAGTGGTTCAACTTCTCTGGGAGAGAGGTCCCTTGTGGAGAAGCAGCCCTGTGTCTCCAGCATTCGTTACAGCTCCTGATTGTCAGCACCATGCTAACAAAGTATCCCAGTATTAGCTAACAGGTGGCAAGGAAAACAGCCAAAGCCCCTCACACCATTTATTTTGAGCTGTGTCCATCACACCCATGGCCGTTGCAATTTTCATAAAAGAAGGTGCACAAGTGAAGCAAAACCAAATCTTCCCCAAAATTTACAGGTGCCTGAAGGGACTTTTTAAGATAGCAGTCACAGAGCTATTAAATGCTGTGATAGCAAAGATATTACCTGGAAGGAATTTACAAATTGAGAAATTTATAATCTTGTTCACAAGAGCTAGGCCAGGTCAGCACAGTAAAATGAGGATTTGTCTTTATTAACTAAAAAAAAAAATGTGAGGTAACAAGATAGGACTGGCAGATTGATTGGCAAAAGCCTGAGAATCAATTAATCAATTCACTTCAGCAAAATAATGTTTTTTTCCTGTTGAAAATCTACTTAAATCTACTGTCAGAAAAACAAGTAGAGCTAAAAAAATAATGTGAAAGCATGTTCTAAGATAGGTATTGACTTGGTCCTTATGCATTTCTTAAACTTAGCATCTTCACTTCAGTTTTATAGTGGGGGGAGGCTGTTGCTTGTCTGTTTTTTATGCAAATATCTGTTTTCATGTTTACATCTGAACAAAATCCAGGCATTTGCTACTTATTTTAGATCTGTATTAATATTTTAACAGACAAAACAGTAGACAGATGATATTGAAGGATGTACAATAATTTTCATTTTAAATGCCTGACATATAATCTAGTGAACTCAGTAGGATTATTGTAAATTTGTAAGTAGGAATATGTAAATTTTGTAAATATTAATTTACAGACTTCCATCATGCTTTCAATGCACTGAATTGTACTCAATCTGCAGCTCTATGATAGTTCCTTTCCTAATTTATCTAAGTGATTATAAGTATAGATTATTATAAGTGGAAGTGTGCATATCTGCAAAAAACCAAATCAGAGCCACATTATTGGCAAAAAGGAGAAGGGATTTTCTTATTCTACCTGCTTCCAAGTTTACCAAAACTATCAGCAGAGCTTACATAGCCTTTTCAACAAGAGACCTAACGGGAGGCAGGGAAAGGATTTCGCAGTTTATATAAAATTCCACCTAGCCAGAATGAAAACCTGGTAGAAGCAATATAGTTTACAATTTAAGGTTATTGTATATTCACGATTATTAAATTTTCCTAATTTAATAGGAAATATATATATCTGATATATCCTCCTCTTCTGATTTATCAGTCATTAATAGTCAACAAGAAAGATATCCTTTCTTCCTTGGCATTCTTGGCGAACCCAAAATACCCTATTTAGTCATAGTAATAAAAGTAAAGTAAAAGTAAAAAGTAAAGTAAAAGTAAAAAGTGCAGCCAGCCTCTAAGCTTCTTGAGTTCATTCCAGCTACTAACATTTTCTGAGAAGAGGCGTGTGCTCAGTGATACTTGGCAAAGTACAGAAATTCAGGGATATCTGTTTGGCTCTATTATCAGATTAAATTAGTAACTAGAAAATTTGTTTCTTGTGATGTCCAAAAACCCCAATGAGCTGAAATTAAGTATTTTGGAAGAAGAAGACAATACTCTATATAACTAATCAGGTATGGAATCTGTCAATGCATACATCACATGAAGCGTAGCAAAGGCCACAGTCTTTAAAAGGGATCAAAAGTAAGGACAGGTTTGCAAGCGACAGTGGATCTGCAGCACATTGGTAATCTTGCTGAATCACTGACATGACTTGACTTCTCTGTGTACATTTTATCACAGGTATCTGTCATGCTCGAATTTCAGATGAGAGGAAGGCTCCCTTGCGTTCTAGCCAACCTCAGATGAGTCTGGGAGGCTAGGGGCGGCTGGACCAACGTTTCACACACCGAAGCGAGGTTTTGCTCATAGTCTCAGGAACAGAATTAAGACTCAAAATGGAGTCAAGCGCCAGGTAACTTTATTTACCCGACACCAAGTTCGCAAATGCAAGAGAAAGAGAGAAAGAAAGGAAAGAGGGAAAAACGCTTCAGTTGCAATAGCTACCACCATGGAGCTGTGGCATCCCAACAGTCCAGTTTACTTGGTGGGAGAACGTTCCATCAGATGTTGGTTCCGATGCTGGTTCTGTCAATGGTGGTCCGTCGATGGTTCCTTCGACGTTGGTTGTTTCTGTCCTTTTATCGTTTGTCTCATTGCATATTCATTGTCCTTAAAACAGGAAGCCTCTAGTCCTGTGGTTTGACTGGCTTGCAAGAGAACAGGAATTGGCTTGCAAGATAACGGGCCTATGGTTTAACTGATGTTCCATTGCTTAAGGAGTGGTTTGATGTTTTGACAATGTTGAGACAAACATTCAACACAGTCTCTTACAGTATCAAATATCTAAGAAAAAAACACTTTTGTCAATGTCTCATCTGAATGACATGATCTTACACTGGTTATAGAACCCTAACAAGTCAAACATTGTGAACATTAGGAGAATAATCATCCTGTGGTAGATAGTATATATGTGGATGTTATAGTAAAAGAGTAGGAGAAGAAAGTATTGTGTTATATACAATTTTTTTTCTCAAATTAATAATGAAAGATATATGAAATTTCCTATATTTTTTTTAAAGTGCCCCTTTAGGTTCCAACCTATAGAATATCTTGCTGGTTTTTCTTACTAAAAAAGTAAGGAACTCTTCTTCCACTGATCTTAAACCTGGGGGTTCATTCTTAGAACCTGTATAGGTAATTACTACATCAGATCATTTCTGATTTCTACATGGTGATTGAAAATTTACCAGTCACTTTTACAGTGATCAAGACAGCCACCAAGACAATTTTCTCAATGATCTATCACCCAATGGCAAAGAGTAGCACTGGCCATTTGTTTTCTATTATATGTTAGTGGTTTCTGAAGCCCAAACATTTTATTTTGTCAAAGATAAAAATAAATTATTGTACTGCCTTTCACTCTTCTTTTGTCCCCATATCTCTTTCCATAGCAGCTGTTTTCAACATGCAAAAACTACTGTTTTACATGAAGGTGATTTTAAAAGCTGGATAGGTTGATTTGTAGTTTCAGAATTCAAATCTGAATAACACCCATCTTATATAATTCACAGTTTAATCAACTTCTTGTAAACAAATTCATTATTAATAAAAAAAAATTCTCTTTTATTTTAAACTCAATAAACTTCATTAAAAATAACTTAATTCAGCCCTTAGGCAAATCATATTATTTGGGGTTTTTTAGAACAAAACAAGAAGTTGCAATTACTTAATTATTCAAGTAATTACATGAGAATTACTATATACCACACTGCACACGTTAGGCTGGTAACCACCCATGGCTACAAACTTTTGTCAATGCACCTGTTGCTATAAGCACTCTGTCCTCTCATCCAGCTCACCATGTCTTATCCACCTGTTGCATGATGCCTAAATCTTAGGCTGAACTCTCTAACGTAAGCACCATTTTGTGTCATTTATGAAATGCTTGGGGCAAATAAATTCTGACCCCTGTTGAGATCCTTCAGGACTTCTATAATTCCAGAAACGTATAATTAGAAGATCAGAAATATAAAACACTCTGTGGTGATTTCACGTAGTCGAAGACATAAAAATATTTTCAGCCAAATGTGCTTTCAGCAACTATGAAATAAGCTTAATAGTCTAGCACCTGCAATGCTAGAATACAGGCCAATAGGCTCCATATTTTACATTACATAGTCTGTGATGATGAACTAATCTTAAGAAGGCAGAGCTGTGTGAAATATCTCTAGACATGTCAGTATCTTGGAGTAAAAAGCAAATATGTAGAAAGATTTTATAAACTGAAAACATTTTTTTCTAATTTAACAAAAGCATATAATCAACAAATACATCTTAGATTTAGAATGAACATCTTGACTGATATAATATAATGTCATATAACTTCCAAACCTGAATTGCAGTGAGTCTATGGTCCTGATTCAGTTTATGGTATGAATTGTCCATTCAATTCTAGACTAAAATACTTGTAGAAAAACACAATGGTACTTATATACCTCATACTATCAAAAACTCATGAAATTGAGTTAATTTCTTTGCATTTTGAAACACAGAACTGAATTTACTTTTTGGTAAAATCTCTGAATTTAAGGTTCTCAAACCATGCATAGCTTAGACTGATAGTTAACTCAAAAAAAAAAAAAAACCAGCAAAACTACTTCTGTATTTTGCATTTTGGCTGTGTGAATTGTGCATTTCCAGACTGTACATTTAGTACAAGGGATTAGCTGAAGCCAGTTTGGAAACAGGTAGAAGGGAAAAAAAAAAAAACAAAACATATATTAAAAAAGTATATGAAAACATACAAAATGCTAGCAAACCTATTAATTGCTGCTGGCAGGCAGCAGATAGCCAAGGTGTACCTGATATTGATCAGCAGCTTTGCCCTGATCTGACATCCAAAAAAAGCTTTTGAGTTTTAAGAGGTTTTGATGAGCAGCCCACCCTTCACTCTTGGCAAGAGTGGGAAGAAACATTGTTTGTTTGGAATTTTTCCCTCTGCCAACGGCAATCACCATTTGGGCCAGCATTTGGCAAACACAAATTTTTGTTCAGCTTTTATAATCTGGCTGCAGTGGCAATTGCCTATAAACAGTAACCACTTTCCAGTTCAGTAATGTGTCTAGTGAGGCTCTTCCTGTTGTTCTGTCTGATACAAAACATCAACTTTCATGACAGACATCACTCTAGGAAGGTGAATGACTTCATTCTTAGTGGCAGCATTTCAACTCAAAGTTGAATACGGGCTTGAATGCCTGCTCCTGCATTTCTTCTTCAGAGAGGTGGCTTGTGTCTCTCTAAGCAACAAGGAATTTCAATACTTATGGTTTTGTAGTTTTTGTTTTAAGACACTAACTTCCAGAATTTAGAAACGTTAAGAATTACATACATGTATTTTTCTCCTTCTGAACATGAGTTACGATTCAGACTTCAAGAAGGATGCTTACAGGCTAGTCACACAAAACTAGGTATATGAGGTATTATGTCTTTTAAGATTTCAAATTCATATTGCATTCAGAATATTTTGGTTTAAATATACATGAACAACAATGAAAGCCTATTATCATCAGGAAAAAACTAATTTATGCACAAAATGTACCTAAACTCCCCAACTCATCACAGCAGCTGCTTAAACCACAGATTTAGGAAAATATCTTGGATTAGTCTGTCTACATGCATAGACTGTTTGGCAAAGATGTTTTGTTCCAAGTTATCTTGGGGGATAGCTATCTTGGGATGCTTTCAATACTTTTGGGGAAAGAAAATGTCAAACTTTGAGACTCCTTGATAAGAAAGTGATATTGTTCTAGAACTAACCCCTGTTATCAGTAAAACATAATGCAAGTCTGCTAAAAAAGGCAGAGAGAAGTAATATAACAAAGACTTTGGAGAGGGAGATTTGCAAAATATGAAGAAGAAATCACATGCTTAAGCAAAAAAAAAAAAAAAACAGCAATACTCTTCATGCACAGATACAGCTTGTTGCTTGGTGTGCCTCAATGGTACTGTTCCCTTAACAAAGACATTATTTTCTTTGATATTGGGGAAAATGCGATTAACCAATGAACATAATTTTTAGTATTAACTTATTACGGGAAACAACTGAAGCATTAGTAATCTACTTGACTGGTTTTTAGAGATAAATTTTCTTATTCCTTGTGTTGTCCAATAACTTGCATCTTGTTGACTTTTCATCCTTGGAAGCAAATAAAGAAATTAGTGAAAATTTCATTTGAATCTCTTTACAATATCACTCCTGGACAATAGAGTCCATTGAAGCTTTAATAGATTCAATTTAAGGACAACTACAGGCCGGTCAGCCTCACCTCTGTGCCTGGCAAGGTGATGGAGCAAATTCTCCTGGAAACCATGCTAAGGCACATGGAAAACAACGAGGTGGTTGGTGACAGCCAACATGGCTTCACCAAGGGCAGATTGTGCCTGACCAATTTGGTGGCCTTCTATGACAGGGTGACGGCATCGGTGGACAAAGGACAAGCAACAGATATCATCTGCCTGGACTTGTGCAAAGCTTTTGACACTGTCCCGCATGAAATCCTTCTCTCTAAACTAGAGAGACATGGGTTTGATGGACGGACCACTCGGTGGATAAGGAGTTGGCTGGATGGCCGCACTCAGAGAGTGGTGGTCAACGGCTCAATGTCCATGTGGAGACCGGTCACGAGTGGCGTCCCTCAGGGGTCCGTGCTGGGCCCGGCCCTGTTCAACATCTTTGTCAGCGACATGGACAGTGGGATAGAGTGCACCCTCAGCAAGTTCGCCGATGACACCAAGTTGTGTGGTGCCGTCGACACACTGGAAGGGAGGGATGCCATCCAGAGGGACCTTGACAGGCTGGAGAGGTGGGCCCGTGCCAACCTCATGAAGTTCAACCAGGCCAAGTGCAAGGTCCTGCACCTGGGTCATGACAATCCCAGGCACAAATACAGGCTGGGTGGAGAATGGATTGAGAGCAGCCCTGAGCAGAAGGACTTGGGAGTGCTGGTGGATGAGAAGCTCAACATGAGCTGGCAATGCGTCCTTGCGGCCCAGAAGGCCAACCGCATCCTGGGCTGCATCAAGAGGATCGTGGCCAGCAGGTCGAGGGAGGTGATTCTCCCCCTCTACTCTGCCCTGGTGAGACCCCACCTGGAGTACTGTGTCCAGTACTGGAGCCTCCAACACCAGAAGGACATGGACCAGTTGGAGAAGGTCCAGAGGAGGGCTACAAAGATGATGCAAGGGCTGGAGCACCTCTCTTGTGAGGACAGGCTGAGAGAGTTGGGGCTGTTCAGCCTGGAGAAGAGGAGGCTCCAGGGAGACCTGATAGCGGTCTTCCAGTATCTCAAGGGGGCCTACAAGAAAGATGGGGAAAGGCTGTTTAGTAGGGTCTGTTGCAATAGGATGAGGGGTAATGGTTTTAAAATAGAGGGGGGTAGATTTAGATTGGAAATTAGGAAAAAAAATTTTATGATGCGAGTTATAGAACACTGGAACAGGTTGCCCAGAAAGATGGTGGAAGCCCCATCCCTGGAAGCGTTCAAGGCCAGGCTGGATGAGGCTCTGAGCAACCTGATCTAGTTGAAAATGTCCCTGCTCCTTGCAGGGGGGTTGGACTAGATGACCTTTGAAGGTCCCTTCCAACCCTAACCATTCTATGATTCTATGATTCTATGAATTTATGTTTTCTAACTCTGATATAATACAAAGAATTAGCTAGAGCTAAATGTCATGGTCCACTCAGGGTTGGTGATGGTTCTTCTATTGTGATCTCGAAGTGCAAAATTATGGCGAACATGCCAAATGGGTTGGTTTCCATCAAACAGTACAGACTTTATTATTTTGCCAGTAAAGTGGCACATGATAGGTAAAAGGGAGTGAAAAGGAAAAGTAAAGATAGGAAAAAGAATAATAGCTATGACTGCGGGTCCAAGGTGTCCCTATGGTCCCAGATCTAGGCAGCATCCCACTGGTTTCACAATCAATGTTGATGTCAATCCTTGGTGGGAAGAGCTCTCAGGGGTCTCATTGTTAGGGGTCAACCTTTTATACTAGGTAGCAAACCTTGCTCCTCCTTTGCTTCGGGGATCTCTGCCTTTTCTCAGCCCTTAGGATGGAAGTGTGTTTTTTGTACATTATAACGAGCAAGGTCCAGTTAAGGGCACTTTCTCACAGTTGTTTTTGAGATAGCAGTTGTGATTCATCCTCCTTGATAGCAGCTTCATGGTTATCTTTGCCAGTCTTAATAACAAGGATGAGCCGTGGCACCTCCGCTCACTCTGTCCATTGTCTCAAGGATGTTGTACATTTTGTTAGGCCAGAGTCAGCCTTGTCCATGGCAATCACATTCTGTTCCCAGGAGCAACAACTGCTTCTCAGGCAGACTGCTCACAGCAACTCATGTCAAGTTGTGAGCCTAACTTTTAGGCCACATCAAATCCATAGACTAACTGGCGGTCCTTGATGACAAGGTTGAGACAATGTTGATCTTCTGGATGACTCTTATACTAAGACAGTGCGGCTCAGGGCCCTGAGAGCATCCACAGGCCTTACCATGTCCTGGTATATCTCCTCTGGGATGCCTCACACCCCTAACCATGGGACTGGGACCCATGCCGTGTCCTGGTCTCTTGAGTGAGACTTGGACCTAGGTCATGCCCTTGTCTGCAGTTCTCCCACTGGGCCAGTTTCCTGCTCCTGGACTGAACCTGCACCTGACTTCACCACTGGTAATGTTCAGTGCACAGTTCATATATTAATAATAAAAATGAGCTGTTATACCTAAAAAGGAGAAATTTTAAAATTGATCAAAAGCAATTTATTGGTACAATGTGGTAAATAAATACTTATAAATAAAAAAAATATTACTAATGCTGTTGCTTTAAAATAAGGCCCCAAATAATATCTTGCAAAATCCTTCCAAAAGGTGATTCTAATTTAAATATATATATATTTTTTTTTACAAATCAAGTACTGGAAGTGAAGCTAGACTCAATTTATGTGATTTGTATACTTTTTACATTACCTCTATCAAAAGTAAGTGTTTCACACACTTTTACTCATTGTACTCAAAGTTAGCACATGGCGAAGATGAAGACCAGTGTAATCATCTGTACTTACACCTATATTTGTTGATAGATTCTATACATTATATCAAAATGATCAAATAAATGTTTGTCAATGAGTGAACTTTAAATTCAGTCCCTTGACACAAAGCTATGGGATCCTTTCCAATGCAGATAACTCCTAGTCTAAATCCTTAATATATTATATTCTTTCACTGTAAAAAGAGAAGTTGAAAACTTATCAGTTTGTTATGCTGAATGAAACCATCTTAAAATTTATTCCTAATCATCAGATTATGAGTTTCACTTGGCTTTACCTTTCTTCACTCATATAGGTATAGACATACACAGATTTTTGGCCTCTTGAAGCTATCAATATATCGAAATTTATAACTTTTGAAATAAAATGTTATGCCATTAGAATGACATTATTTCCACTATGCAAATGGACTGAACAAACTAAACAACACTGTGTTAAGAATGAAATCACATTTTCTGTATCTCTGCATTAACTGTTCATATTGATCTATTCCCATCTTACAAGTATACTTAAATTATGACAAATTACAATTTTTAAAATGAAAACTAGAGTTAAAATCATATGTAAAGTATATCTACAAAATTTAATTAACACATCTCAATGAAAACTTCATGGGAGAAAATGCAAAAATATAAAAAAACACTTTTATAGGACTTGTCGGAATGTATCTTATCACACCTTGGGCTGAACGTATGAGTAGAGAGGGCACTGTATTGGCTTAAATACTCTTGTACTTTCTATAACAAGACAAACCTCCAGTGCAGACATACCCACGTTATCTTTAAGTGTACAAGCTGAGGTATAAAAAAACATGCAAGCTGCCGCAATAGGAAGCTCATTGAGGACTAATTTGCCATCTTAAAAAGCAGAATTATCTTGTGCTGTGTTCCGTGTTGCTATAAGAAGACTGGTTCATTTTGGTAATTAGGCTAAGGCAGAAAGCTAAAACTGGGCAGGGAAGGATGTGGGGAACTGCAGCCTGTGACCACAGGACTGCTTTCCACTCCAGCATTTGAACACCTCCCTGCACTGAGCTCAGCATCCCCTGGCCTCTGAATCAATGAAACCCCCACCTCTACATCCACCTACCTTTTCACTTTTTTGTAGCCATTTAGCTCCACATCTCATTTCCCTCCATTTTATCTAAGAATACTTTTATCCTCTAGGGTCTCAGAGTGGCTCAGCAAGTGCCACCCTGTGAAACTGGGGCTGAACTTTAGGAGAAAGAGGGACATTTTAGCTGTAAATCTCTTTTCTGGAAGGGAGGAAAAGCGGGCAGAGAGGCAGCCAGTAGTGGGAGGCAAATTCTTCTATCTGGGCTGAGATTTGGGAGGACATGGAAGCTGGAATTCCTGGCATCATTCTGAGTCTGGCTTTATCCCTGTCTGAAGTCTCATGGGTAGCACCCACACATCCCATTTCTTGAGAACTGGCAACACCGCAGCTTCAACATGAAAAAAAGGCATGTGTGTAGAGCTGCCAGTATTTATGGGCACTGTGCCCAGTGTTCAGGAAGAGAAACAACTGGAATGTGCTGGGGAAGCTCTTTTGCATCTTACTCACATAAGTGTACCAGCAGAATTTAGGCCTTTTCACACTCTATGCCATGCTAGTATGGATTTCCGTGGGCCAGCTCCAAAGTAGGTAATTTGCACACTCTGGAGTGACTGAGATCTTTGTCCTACCTGGGAATCCCCAGCATGGCTGTGCAACCACCAGCTCAGTTTCACTGAGAAACAACAAATTTTTTTTTAATCTTATTAAGAACCATATTTATGAAGGTTTAAAATGTGCATTTTTATAAGGTTAAATAAAATATATCATAAACATTAATAAAATGTAGGAAATAGTTGCTTCAGAATAGAACATAAGTATTGTAAATAGTCTGATTTGGTAGTAGTCTCATAGTTCAGTGGGCTTAATATTGCTACATGTCTCATTTCCTCTGAAATCTAAGGTCACATAGCCCACCCCATGTCCTGCCTCATGTATGGTTCTTCAGTCTGGCAGTTGGATAAGGATGTATGGCAGCTTGAGCTATCTATGAGCTTTTCTACATTGCTCAAACCTTTTCCACAGTACATAAAGCTCACTGGAAGATGTTGAGAATGATTCAGAGTAGTCTACTGAACAAACTCTTGCAAGATTTTATTGACAGTTCAGTAGTAAAATTTCCCATGGAGACGGATATATCAATTTTTACTCAGCTGTAATTCAAACCTGCAAGTGCAAAAGGTGCTGTCATTTTCAGTGTCGTTGCACTAGTCAGACAAATTCATGCTGAGTGCCTCTAAATAAGGTATGTCCTTAAAAGCAAGCACATACATTTATACATGCAATACCAGCATAAAGTGTACTTAGTGACTCCAATTGCTAGTGTGACTGCTCAGATGGAACATTTCTGCAGAATGTATCATATCCTGTTTCTATCAGGCATACGGTATTCAGACACTCTCACGTGTTAAGAATACAATTAATAAATAATAACTAAATACAAATAAGTAGTGATCAAGAGAACAAAACACTAAGAACTATTCTAATGATAGAGAGACTTGCTATTATTCATCCATGTAATTCAACTAATTTCTACAAAATTAATAATACAATTATCCAAACCCAAAATTCCTATTCTTCATCTAGCAGCAGAAAGTGATGTGTTTTGGAAGTTATGCCAGTACTGCCCCTATACCAAAAGCTGAGTCATTTGTGACTTTGAAATATAAAGAGTTTAGCTTGGGTTTCTACTGCTAAGTCTAAACTGGCAAGTACTGTGAGAGGTCTAGGTTGTGTGAAACTCAGGTTCAAGTGTGGCGTTGTCAAATATGTCTTCATAATCTCAAATTGCTGAAGAGAGAAGGAATATAATCGATCAAAACATCGATCCATCCCAGATTACTCTATACTTGACCTCTTCAGCTTGCCTTAGTTACTTCAGTTGGTTCATTTTCTCAAAACACATCCTATTACTTCTCATTAATATCCTGGTCTGATTATATGCTTGTATCACACAAATGTCTCATCCGAGGTCAGTTTTTGATTGCAATAGACTTTGAACAGAGATGTGAATGAGTTGGTACTGCAGTTTTAGATACCACAGTGCAACTCTCTTTAGAGGAAAGAATCATGCACATTTTAGATTAGCAGCCCCTTTGCAACAAGCAAATAACAGGGACAAAATATTTAATCCACTTGATAACCTAAAAAAGTGTGTTACATTCAGGAGCTGAAGCAGAAATAGCACCAAAATTATTGCTTAGTACTGAAACCCATATTGTGTTATGAGACATCAGGATTGTTTCCATAATAAAGTGTGGGAGAAAAAAAAAAAGTTTAAAAATCTGTGAAGAGTGATAACATATGTTTCTTAATGGAAGAGAGAAGGAGAAAGAAGGAGGATTGCAATGATGATACGGCCTGCAGCTCTCTGTGTATGATACAGCCTTTACAGCAAGACAGTCTGTCTGCATTGGCTGGTACAATATTTTTACTCATACGTTTCCACCAGCATTGTTCACAGTGCACATGATTTGATGTAGCTCCTGCCAACAGTTTTAATTTGGCTGAAGCTGAGTGCGCAGCAATAAAACGTCGCTGCTGCACAGACTGTGTGTTTCTGCAATGCCAGCTCTGGGAGGAAAAAGGAGCCAATTGTGCCCAGCACCTTGCGGCCTGTTGCAAAGCCCACTGCGGTCAACAGGATTTTTTCCAGCGGTCTCTGTGGGGCTTGAATTAGGCGAGATTTCTGGCAGGAAGCCTTAATTCCATCCTACCCTCCTCTGACGATAATGGGATATGAATTCCCCTTTGAACATATTAGGCATAAACCGGCAAACTATATATCAGGCCTATGCTTTTTGCTCAGGCACTTTAGACTGGTTCTGCTCATGGCTCCACTAAGGTTATACTGGGTGCTGTAAGGGCAAAATTTAGCTTGAGAGATTAGATTTTTACTTCCCTCCTTTCAAGAGTGACCCTTCGGTCTCTTTAATTTCTGATAGAAAATCAGCTCTGAGAGCAGTACGGGCTTATCTGGTCAGCTACAGCAAAGCTACCCTGGTAAAGGCAAGTTCCTTGGCTTTTGTTCAACAAATGTAAAGCTACGCTGTTTGGTTCTGAGGTAATGGTCATAAAAACTAATTGAATTCTTTCAAGGTTGCTCTGAGAACAAATCACTATCTCTTCAAAGTTTCAAAACTGTTTTTCTTCAGCTATCCTAATCTGATTATTTCTTTCAGTGTTAAAGTTCAAATGATGGGTGTTTGTGTTCTGTTACTTAGTCCTTTTTCCTCTATCTCATTTCTTCTGCATTTTCCTGTAATTTTGATAAACCTCTTACATTTGACCTGCAACCATGTAAAAATTGTGTTCACCATAAATATAGGGCATAGGAAATAAATCCATTTTATGCTTGTACCACAGAAATACTTCTCATGTTCTCTACTAAGTTCATGTATAATTTCAAATAATTTATATGATTACTGGATGACAAATATACTGGCAGGTGCTTAGGAAGGATTACTTTACACTCTCTACCATTCTCTTTATATTACTACACAGAAAAAGGTACTGGTATTTGTCGTAGTTCAGCCCCCTTTGGGACCAGACTACGCAGTCTCTCTCTCACTCCCCCAACCCTCCGAGAGAACAGGGAGAGATAATATAAGGAAAAATGGCTCAAGGTTTGAGATAAGGACAGGGATAAATCCTTAAAGTTACTGTCACAGGCAAAACAGACTCGACTTGGGGAAAACTATTCATTTATTACTACAAACAGCAGGATAATGAGACAAAGAACAAGATAACCTCCCTCCACCCCTCCCTCTTCCCAAGCTTAACATTATCCCTACTACCTTCCCCTCCCGAGCGGCACAGGGGGGAAGAGGGAATGGGGGTTGTGGTCACTTCATCATACGTTGTTTTACGCTGCTGCTTCATGGTGGGGGGAAGAACTCCTCACATTCCTCCCCTGCTCCATCGTGGGGTCCCACCCATACGCCACAGTCCTTCGTGAAACTGCTCCGGCATGGGTCATCTCTTCCACGGGGTGCAGTCTCTCCAGAACGGCTGTCCCAGCGGGCCCTCCACGGGCCACAGCCGCCTTCAGGCATCCACCTCCCCCAGTACGGGGTCCTTCACGGGCCCCAAGTGGATCTCTGCTCCTCCGTGGGCCTCCATGGGCTGCAGGGGGACAACCCGCTCCACCATGGTCGTCACCACAAGCTGCATGGGAATCTTGGCCAGGAGCCGCATTACTCCTCCCCCTCCTTCTTCACTGACCTTGGCGTCTGCAGCCGTTCCTCACAACAGGCTGGCAGACGCCTCTCAGGATCCTTTTTACATCTTATTCACTTCTCATCTCCTCTCCACTTCTTGCAGCCAGGTCGGACCGATTCGGGCCCTGTCGGCCACCTGGCGAGAGGCCAGAGGCTGAGGCCTGCAAGGCCCATGAGGCCTGCGCCTCCCCTTCTGCGCCTCTGCCCCTGCTCAACTTCTTCACATCTTCTCTTCTTTTTTTTTCTGTTTTCCCCTTCTTAAATATGTTATTGCAGAGGCATTATCAAGGAACATTCTGCTACCAATCGGCTTGGCCTTGGCCAGCAGCAGGTCCACCCTAGGCCTGGCCAAGTCCACTGAACAAAGGGGAGCAACTTCTAGCAGTTTCCTACAGAAGCTGCCACCTTAGGCCCCTCCTTACTAAACAAAACCACAATATATATAACATATTATAAAGAAATTCTCTAAAAAATCAAGATCTAATTATTTTCCCATTTGTATGACTTCACTTCTCTCCCTCGGTTTCTGAAATATAGCTGATACATGCTGACTGGAGTTTCTTTCTCCCTATCCAAGTCACGATCACAACACTCCCCAACATCACAATGTAAGACTATATGAAACATCTGCCAAGATGTCAAAAAATCAAGTACAGAAAAATAACAAATAGAATGACTATGTGCATGAGAGTGAGAGACAAGCTTTCAGAAGACTCAGATTTTTTATTACATAAAGGAGAAAAAAAAACTAAACTAAAACAAAAATTTAAAAAGTTAAATCCACAGTAAATATTTTTACAACTAAGACAATATTTCTTGTTAAGTTCTCCAACAGAAAATTCTATTCCATTAAAACAAAAACATGAAAAAAATAATTCTAATTATCTTTTAGTTGGAATGTTTCTGCAAGAGAGTGAGAAAAAGTGTAGAGCTGTCAGCAGCTGATATTTAAGAATACACCTAAAAACCAAGCAATTTAGAATTAAGCAACTTCTTTGCTGCATTCAGAGTTTGCTTTGTAGTGATCTCATGTGAGTTTTTTAACTGCCTTTCCGTGTGAACATATCTTGTGCTTTCTGGTTTATTTCCTTTGTCTTCACATCCTTTTCCAAAACATAGATGATGTTGAATTTTCATACCCAGTAATGAAATCTAGTTTTGAAGTCACGAAGTTCACCACAAAATATTTTTCCTTTTGGCAGCTTTACATGCTTTAATGGCTGTAACAAACAAAGCTCTCGGATAAATCTAATAAAAAAACTAAGTAGGATACTGTGAAGGGTTGGTGCAACTTACTCATCCTAAATAACTGACAAAAAAGTATTGGAAGGAGTTAAAAGGAAATGATGTGCTATATTGGCTAAAAGCTCCTCATCCTTGGCTAATGCAATAAGAACTCTTTGTTTTCTTTTCTTTTCTTTTCTATTTTGTTTTGCTTTGTTTTAAATCAGAAGATGTTTCATACAGCTCGACAGACTAATTGGGCCCATTTGTAACACCAAAATGGTGCAAGACTTCAGTTAGGACCCATCTTTTTACATTCATGTCTGAAAAGAATATTCCAACAAATTTAACTTCCAATGGAATTGCTATTCAAGTGGGGTTAGTTGGAGTAAAGTGATTTGCAATCATAATCCTCCAGAACTGGGGACTTGAAGTTGCGTAAATAGAACTGTGTTACTCCTGCAAGTGTTACAGGACTTTAGTCAAGAAAGAGAGAGAGGCAGAAAAGGTCTGGAAATGAGATGCTGTGGTTCAGAACTCTAATTAAAACATAAGAGCATTAATTAAAACATATGATTGACTGGATAAAATGTTTAAAATTTTGCTTAATACAACTACTGAAGCTGGCAGTAGTTTAGCCAAGGACAGTTCAGAAGCATATCCCCTACGTTCTGCTCTGCGCACTTATATACTCCTCACCTGATGTAATCCTTCTCTTCCCAGTACCTGTGCTCCCCTTGTGCGTACTCATAATAAACTGAAGTAGTACAAGTGAACTATTAATAATAATTATGGGAGAAAACATGGTGGAATATTTACCAAACAAGGAAACAAATGTCAGGAAATTCAGAGCAGATCTTGCTTATTTTTGTGCTTTTATTGTGTTTTCAAATAAGTATTTTAAACCTGGTTGGAAACCAAGAATCTAAACACAAAGGATCTCTCAGTTTGCATTATGGAATATTTCCAAAAAGCAATTGTATTTGTCTGGAGCTTTTTGGTATGGTACAGTTTCCGTTACTACTTTGAGCTGTTTTAGTAGGTGGATAATCTTGTGGATATCAGCTGCTGTGCACATTAACATTTTTATTTGTATTGATTCTTGTCCATTTTTACTAAAGGCATCACGTTTATAACAAGGATGATGAAAGTACTGCTGGATCATGAGTTACCATTACAGAACTCACCACCTGTCTTGATAGTATCCAGAATAAATGTGTCCTCCATAAATCCTGGGTTTATTGGGGAAAACTAAGGACACTGAGCACCTTGCAGAACAGGACTTCAGCATGTGCAATGGTTCAGAAACAGCCTTTAAAATTCCTCTGTCATCCTTGTCACAAGGAGTCTAACATACAAGAAAAATGTCCCAATTCTGATTCTTAGGCAGACTTTACACAGCCAGAGAGCAAGTACAGTTTTCTGCACTATTTCCTCTCAAATTATGTCATAAATCATAAATAGCAATAGAATGGCACTCATCAGTCCCTGTTTCCTCTGAAGATAAAAGTGTTCACCTCACAACAGCTATGTGCAGCAGGTAGAGAAAAAAGTAAGGAACGGAACAGGTGACACCAAAGAATTAGCAAACCATGTGTGTAGGATACAGATTTGCAAAACTGATCATTTTCTTGGTGTGCTCTGCAGAGTCTACAAAATAATTTATCCAAGCTCTTGATATGGTTACAGTACTTAGTGTACAATCCTGTTCAAAATCCTGCCATTTAAAAACCTACAAGGGGGCAAGCTGATAGAAAAGGAAACCATCTGCGTTGGAGCTAGTCTTCTGAACTGACTAGAGTACATACAGAATATGATTTAAATAAAGCTTCCCATATGGACCCAGAAAATAAACATTGTGTTTCCTGGATAATTCTTTTTCATTCATTTGAAGTACTCATGTGACTAGCGAAGAACATAATTTATTTAAGCTTTTAAAAGGGTATGTCATAAAGCTCTTTTCTCTAGAGAGTGCCTGTACGTAAGTGGTGTGCAAACACTTTCCTTTTTTTCTGAAGTTCCCTAGGTCTTCAGAACAAAAGGCACTGCCATATGGGCCTACATATTTGTTGAGGGAACTTGATAAGAACCTCTGTAATGCCATAAAGAGAAATAGATAGCCTAGGCATAGCAAGATAAAGAGATTAATGCTTTGCTTCCTCTTAGATCAGAAGCTCTAAATTGTGTTCTTAGGAACTGGAAGGTGAAGTGATTAATGATCTGTGTTTGGTGGCTCAGAGTAGGTCCAAATAAATACAAATGATCTAAAGTTCAAATACTTTCAGGCTCTTGCATTTTTTTCACTTTTCATAGCTGAGATGAAAATTCAAACAAGATAAAATCTTCCCAGTGGCATTTTATTATTTTTCCTACCCTTCTCAATAAATGCATAATTTGTATATAAAAGTAGAAAAGACTGCAAAATGTTTGCACCCAAGCAAAGAGATTTTTCTGAAGAATAAATCTTATTAGATTCATCAATACAACTCTCAGTTTAAGAAGTTTCTGGAGCTGATAAACAGGAGGGAAAGCAGTCACAGTATCTCATTTCCCCTCATTTCCCTATTCCCATGCCACTTAGTGGTAGAGCTCTATCACTCGTTTTACATTCACAGATGGACAGTTCATCCCTGCATCATCCATGCTAATGATGTCCTCTCCTCTTTCAAGGTTCTAGTCATATCGTTTTGTATTTCTCCTTTGTTATCTAGGTACCCCAATTGTAGCATCCTCCAAAATGCTTGCAAAGTTTAAAATATAATTGCTATGTGTTATAGCAAAAATGTTAATGTTTGTTACCTTTCCTTCTTGAGGTATTTATCTCATTGTCTTTTGTACCCCTCATAGCTGTAAATGATCTAAGGCAAAAGCCTTTGGAAGACTCATCAATATAGGTTTATATATAAATATATATGTATGCAAATGGTATATGTATATTATATATGTAGAGAGATATACATACATATATAGACAGATGAAGATTCACCAAGACCATCAGTATCATGTTTTCTGCCTTTGCTATTTTCTTCTGCAGTCTATAGTCTTTCTAGATAACTTGTTTGCATGTTCTTTAAAGCAGCAAAACAGGGACAGTTTTACATTTAAATACCTTTCAGAACATTTGGACATGGTGTTCCAGTGCTACTGCCATGACCAGTGTGTTGCAAACTCAAATTATCTCCTAAAAATAAGGGGTATTTTTTGTAGCCAGGCTGAATGACATACATGTAAAGTCACGTAAAGAACCAGAGATCTGAGCACAGTTGTATACTAAAACTTACTTTTCACAGAGTCCTGCAAAACCAGCATAAATAATTAGAAATTTTTACTATTACTCTTCAACTTAGTACTGTCAACAGCAAACTTTCAATTTCTTAGATTGTGCACTACCTCTCCACACCTCGGTGTACTATCCCATTTTCCCTTGATCTCAGAGGCTACAATGTGGTTTAGGTATATTCAATCTGCAAATGATGTTCTGCAAAGAGCCAGAAGTCATACTGCAAAGATGCCTTAGAAAATCTTTCTTCTATGACTTCAGATAGTGATAACTCTGGAAGATTCAAGATATGACTTAGATGATGGCTTTATCAACAATCTGAAGGATTGGGAGACTTTTCAAGCAGATACTATTGAAGGCTTCGAGAAGTCTCTGAGTCCTCAAATTTTCCCCTGCTGAGGGCTGCTGAGTTGCTGTCTCTCACAGTTCTTCCATACCACAGCACAGACAGTGAAAAATCCCTCACAAAGGCAGTAAGCACTTTTTTTAAAAATATTATTTTCAATTTTGCCTAAAGGTTTACTGGTTTTAATTCTCTGGAACACACCCTTCTCTTACCTATCTCAATCCTTTTCTTCCAAACAAGATTACTTTCAACATTAGGGTTTCTCAGAAAGCACATAAATGCATTTTCTCGCCTTTAATAAAGAGAACTCTGAATAGGCTTCAATAGCGTCTGATTTCCTGTCAGTAAAGGTAACACTGTCAGAATGCCGTCATAGGCTTATTGCGTTATTGCATGATTTAAATCATTTCTACATGCCATATTACTTACAGTTAGCTAGGCAAGAATCTGTTACCATTGGAGAATTGCTCTAAACATAAGTGAAGAAAAATTTTAGAAATCGAGAACAGATAGAGACACTTAGTGTCCATACAGCACCAATGAAATTAGTATAGGTGGATAGATGCTAATCTTTATACTCTATTTAACACTGAATTAAGAGGAACTTGATTAATAGCTATTTATTTCATACACTTAATTACTGAAGGTCTGTTTTATGAATAGTGAAACCCATATAACACAGTCATACAAACTAGTTTTATGCCAAAATCTGGACGTTGTCCTGTCTTTTTCAAACACAAGAAGACAGGAAATACAGAATATTGGCAATGTTGGTAATGCTTTTTGATTCAATTTGATTTTTTGAGGGATGGATATCTGTGACTTGAGCATGCTGGTTCATATCCTGAAGGAGTACATACTGATAATCGCACTGCAGACCTAGAGAATGATTCCTTCTGGTCACTGACCTATTAGCTTCTTGGTAGTGTAGTAAATGTGACGCAGAAGAGGATGGTGTCTGCTGTTCTGAGCATAAAGATTTCTATTAACAATTTGCAATAGAGACAAATACATGTATCAAAAATTGTGTAAACATAAAATATTGAAGCTTTTTGCCTCCTGTGTCATAAATTCTAAAACAGATAGTAAGGGTTCAAAAGAGATAGTTTACTTGTTCTTTCCGTTCCAGAATATTTTTTTAAGTTTTTATTTACCAATAAGTTATCAAGTCAATAAAAAGAAATCAGAAGTAATTTTAACACATATTTTCATTGCTCCTACCTGTTAAGTAAGATTTTTTTTTTTTGTTTGAAAGACTAATTTGGTTTTTATTCTTAGAAGATATGCCAGTGCTTAAATTTAGCCACTTCCCAGATTAAATTAGGTGTCAGATCATTCCATGATCTATAATCCATGCAACACAGCTGTATGAACGAGGGCTGCTTGCTGTGGAGAAACACTAAGATTTGATCCTGTAAATGGCTTTATGTAATGTTTAGCTAGAAGGTGGTGCCAGAAGAAATTCTATGATTACACTTTATTCTAAAAAGATTGAAAACAACAAAGGACTATGAAGTATGAGACAATACAGCTAAATATAAGTAGGACTTGCTCTTTGTACATTTAAAGTCAAATAACAAAATGCTTTTCCACCACGTACAAAGCTTATTCCTGATTTTCACTCTGCTCCATTTTCTTTGTGTAATCAGTGATCAGGGTGCGCAAACAGTGAAAAATGGGGCCCTTTAAATCTCATCTCCGCAGATGAAGTGATGACAGAAGGGGAAACGGGATGCACACATTACAGATGGGCCAGGACCCAGCTTTCTTTAGTAGATTTACACCAGGGATAAATAACTGGTCTGCTGTAATTAAAAAAACATCAAGATCAAAATGTGCAAATGACAGTGCAAAAATTTAGAGTCCAAAAACACAGAGGATGAAAAATTATTATTTATGTGGTTAGTAAATTAATCACAAAAGCCACAGTCTGTGTGAATTTATCTCTGAACTACCAAGCGCTATTTATCAAAAAAGTAGAAATGCAAAAATCCACAAAGAGGAGAACACAGAGAGAAAAAAATCAGCCATCTGGAATACCTATATCCAATGATTCTACGTATAGAAGCATCTTTAAGCCTTCCTCCCTCGAGTGTAAAAGTCTCAACAGTATTCCTGCAGAGCAAATATGTCTCTTGAATCAACAAAGGTGGTGTTTCACAACAAAATCAGAAAAGCAAAATCTACTCATGTCAATGCACATTCCAAAGGCAATTTGTCTCTCTATATCTTGTGAAAAGCTTTCTAAATTGAATCAAAAGGAAAAACAAACAAAAAAAAATCACTTTTACATTTGGCAGGAACAAGGAGATCCTAATTCATAATTGCAATGGAATTTACAAGTCTTTTCATTAAATGTTTCCTCCCTATATATAAGGTAGCACAAATTTTGAGTCATCAACAGAGGAAAAGTCTTTCTTTCCCTATAATTAAAAAATAATCCAGAAATGTATTCCATGTTTTAAAATTACTCAGAAGACCATAGGATCAACCTTAGGACATTTCAGACAGTCCGGGTCCTTGGGAGATCTGCAGTCCAACCCCCTACCCAGACCAGCTTTCTCAGGGTTTTATCCCATGGAGGCTGAAAATCCTCCAAGGAGGGAGACAGCACCTCCTCCCTGGGCACTGGGCCCACAGACCCTCCAAAGCTTTCCCTTATCTTCAGCCTTTCTGACCCTGCTCAGCTTGCTGAGCCAAACAGGACACACGAGCTTCCCCCAGGGCTGCCCCTGGCCCCACCAGCATCGTTGCTGGGGCTCTGCCTACCCAGGGCAGGGCTGCGCAGTGCTCCTGCCCCAAGTGCATGGGGGTCTTGTCAGCCGCTTCTTCCCATCAGTCCTGGTCCCAATGAATGGTAAGCCCTGTCTTCATGCTTTCTGGCCAAGCTTAAGTATTTATTTTTTTTCCTGTTGACTCTTTTAATGAGTTGTGAATGTTGCCCCAAATATTTAGTGATTTTTCACACAAAATAAACTGAGAATAATTAAGTGCAGAAGAACTTAAATCTCATAAATAAAGACTATTTGTCTATCTGTCTATCTGCCCTTTCGGGTAGGGCATGACTGCCTTTCCCAGAAGTACAACCTCTGATACAGGCGGTGTTGGCAGTGCCAACAGCCTGGTGGTGTGATGTTATTTCTAGAAGATACACCTGCAAGATGACATAGTGCTGACACAGGTGTGCATGAAGTTAATGCATCTGGTTATTCTATTTATTTAAGTAGCTGGCTGTTCTGACGGGGACTGCAAATATTCAGACAAATTTCCAGGCCGTGAACTCTTTTATCTGCTGAAAATTCCCCCCTGAGCATGTAGTATCACTCTCTCTGGTTCCCAGGAGCCGTGCAGAAAATCCAGAGAAAAAATGGAAGTAGAGATACAAAGGAGGTTGGAGGCAGGGGGTGGGGTAGGAACAAGCTATTCTTTTGCTTTTCTTTTCTTTTATTATTATTACTAATAAATGAACATAATGGCAATATTTATAAATGTAGATGGTAGGTTTTTTCCATGTGCATAAGAGCTAATATCAGTAGCACTACATCTCAGACTTAGTCACTGCTTTTGTATAACTCCAAACAGAAAGTAAGCCTTGAAATCTCTTGATTGTCTTGTTAAGCAGGCTCTATTAAGAAACTGTAAAACAATTTGCATTACTTAATCTTTGGAATCCAGATGAAGCTCTGATCAATTACAACCATTAACTGTGGGTGCATAATACAGCAAGAAGACTAATGCATTCAATTAAGAATCAGGTGGGTCATTATATCTTTTCTATCATAGACAAAAAGTCATAAAAATAGCTAAACAAGTTATGTACCACATGAGGCAAACAGCTTATTTTTCAGAAAAACAAATTATTTTGTTATGTGATAGCCTAAGACATAAAAGGACCTCAGTAAATCCATTCTTAATATTAAGGCATTGACAATTTGGCTGTAGCTTAAGCTGCAAGTTTACAAGGAAAGTTGAGGGAAATTCTGTGCAAATTCTCCAGCTTATAGTCAAATATCCAAATATCTTGTGATGCAGTTGTATTGATAAACTGCACAACCCTTTTCCTACTCTTTTAATTAAAGATGCATTTTATCAGCTTCATTTAGAGGTTTGGGAAGACCAAATACACAGCACAAATAGTTACATACAATGTTCCTGAGTGAGGAGTGAGATTGAGTTTGAAACAGTGGAAGAAAGCTCAGGACAGCTTAATGAGAAATTGAAAGGTAACTAGCCGGTAAACCAATAAATTGTGATTTTATGAGCTGTGAATTTGATTCACAGACAATTCTAATAAATAATCTTTGAAATAAAATTTATGTTTCTTAATTCAAAAGCTTGTAGAAGCATTCTCACTTGTTTTATTTATACTATTCAATGCACAATGAGATCCTGCATTATTGAGGTGTTACTCAATTCTTGGTTAAGATACAGCCTAAATCAAAACAACACAGCAGCATTTTAAGAACTAAAGGCTAAAGAACAGGAAATTAATCATGCAGAAAGGACATGGCACATAGCTGAGGGAGTAGCATGTTCCATACTGTATAGTCATAATCTTTAGTTTTATAACTATCATCTTAATAAGGTGCACATGCGAATTAAAGTAATTAAAATATGTTTAGGAATTATGATGAAAGATATCAAGAGTCAAAAAAGAGCTTTGAATCAACCTGGCATTGTTTGCCACATCAGATTTTAGATGAGGATTGAGCACTTAGAAATCCTGCTGTACCAAGTCTGTGTCCCATGTTGTATTAAATTTCTTACTCTATTAAATGTTGTAAATTTGTCAATATTACTTTTTAATTAATATTTGGGTAGTGTAGCTACCTTTGAGAAAAAAAAACAAACCGTACTTGATCACGGCTTTAAAATTCAGCTGAATATTAAAAGTAAAAAATTACTTGTTTTAGATATATCAGAAGAGTTAGCAGATGATCGGCTGTATTTCCGAACAAGAGTTGCAGGTGCACTTTGGCAACTTTTGCACTAAAAGTAATGGTATGCATTATTCATGAAGAAGATCAGTTCTAGACTCGGGTAGATGAAACATTATTCATAGCACGTGTACATTATAGATTAGTGGCAATGAATTTTTCTCCTTTATCTCCTGTATTTTTTCATAGTGTTCTTCAAAGCTGAAAAAGGAAAAAGTAAATAAATACACTTACATGAAAGGTGGACTAAAAAGATGAAGCTAGGAAATTGTGGCATAGAAAAGAATAGATAGGTGGATATGAGCAGAGGTGTCGTGGACTTCAAAATCTCAAGCAAATGAAGAATGGGATTTTCAGAAATGATTTTAAAAATCTCTTTTCACATAATGCATAGTTCTACTTTGAAGTTTTCCTCAACAGAATGTCATAAAGATTAAAAAAAAAAAAAAAAAAAGAAAAGAAAAAAAAAAAGAAGCCAGAGAAACCAGACTAAGGATTAAGAATTTATGTGGTAAATAAGATAAGTAACTAGCACTGAAGTTAATGAAGAAAGAGGTTCTGTGCTTTCCACTAATAGATCTGGAACTGATCATTGTTAGAGATAAGATACTAGACAAGTAAATCATAAATTACTTGATACAGCTCATTACTGAAATCTTGCGATACTCTTTCCAGTCTCTTGACTGCCATAAAGGGACAAGTACCCCGTTAGCAGGTTGTCATCTGTATTATCACTGCACTCTATGTGCTCCTTGTAAAACACTAGTAATATCTGGTAATCAGGTAATGCCCTGATGCTTGTAGACTTGAGTCCTTCCTAATGACAACAACATGCAGAACCTGCTAATCATATTAAGAATGTTAGAACAAAAATGACCCTCTAAATGCCTTGTAGAGGTCAGAAAATATCCTACCTGAGATTACAAAACCAACTTGTAGTCACCAAGCAGTCCTGCTCGTCCCGTTTGACTCCTGTTAGAAGTGCTGATAACTTGAGTATCAAGCCTGGAAGCAGATTAAGCTGATGCTTGTCTTATCAGCCCTTATTTCTATTTCAGTGCACATAATTTGTCAAACATTATGCCATTTTTTGGGACATGGGAAACCCATCATGCCTTTCTGTCATCAAGAGCAGATATTGAACCAAGGTTTCTCAATTATCTGCAGAATTCCCCAACCATGGGCATAGAAAATTATTCCCATCTTTCTGTTCTCTTGTTCGTTGAATAATTAGTTTTATTTTCCGGTTGGAAAAGGCTCAGCAGGGAATACTAAGGAAATATGACTCAAAGAGTGTTCTAGAAAGCTAAGGGACATCTGAATTCAGAGAACAGAATTTGAACCCCAAACTTCTATGCTTCATTAGGGCCTAAGGTACGACCAAGAAGGATTTTTTTTTCCCGTTTTTTTTTTTTTTTAATTTCATATAACACAGGAAACTCTAGGCACATTACACCTTTACACTTTATGTTCCAGTGGAAATTTCTTTTAATTTATGTAAAACCATGGACTCTATCACCGAGATACCTTGTGCTGCTCATTATTTAATCTTTTTTTTTTTTTTTTTTTTGGTGGAAGAGGCTGCTGCCTTGTTTCCTTTTCCTTCATCTTTCTCAAATATTTTTTTTTGATCTCCAGATGACAAGAGAGCTTCAGTATGAATTTTAAAGATGCTAGAAATAATCCTTTTCTGTCATTTTATTTACTTAATATAAAATCCGACTTTGTGTCATAGAATAATTGTGTTGCTTTCTAGTTTCCCTAACAGGCCAACGAAAGAGTAATGCATACAAATAATTTCACTGTTTAAAACTTTTGAATAAAACATGCTAACCTTGTCATACTAAGTGATAGACAGAAATGTCACCATTGTTTGCCTGGGACAAATAATCCATATACTTCATGTATAATTCATCTGATCTTTAAGAATGTTTAACAACATTGAATTTAGATAAATTTCAATAGTATGCATCAAACTCCCTTATCAATTTACAAGTGTGCCTCATCAATTTAAGTCTGTATCTATATCTCTCTACCTCTATGCTAACCCTGTCAGGTTTGGAGGTTGTTCTTATTTTGTAGCACACATACACTAACACTGTCCAAGTAGTATCATTCAGTATCCTCCTTGTGACCTTCTCTCTACTGTTCTGAACTCGAGAACCTACAATAAACCAAGGTTGTACATCCATCACAGTGGCATTAGCAGTGGGGACAGGCATCTAGTAGTAGCTCGTCTCAGGGCCATTGGATTCTGAAAAGGGATTGAAACACTAGTCTAGATAAGATTGAAATCCCTCCCAATATAAGATTCCAATCCTTTCCTAAAGCTTCCTGTCCATCAGTCTTGGAAAAGAACAAATCTGAAAACAAAGGCTCTTGTGTGGCAGGGAGAACAGAGAAAAGTCTTACAGTAAAATGCGTGTATGCACATAAACACACTCGCATATGCTGAGTCTTGCTGTCACTCGTCAGCCTCAGAAGGGAAAAGATATGGACTTCATTTCTTTTAAGGTACCACTTTTGTGAAAGGCACTATCCCTGTACTGTCTATTTGGCATCAGCTCTGTACAAACTCTTAGAGGGCTGTAATGTGGCAGGATCAGGAACATAAGAGTTGTGGCTGGAAATTCCTAAGATGCAGAGTTTTTTTTTACATGGTGTGCTTTTCAGTAAAAAGGCTTGCACAGTGCAAATGCAACAGAAAATTTAATCTATCTGAAGGTTTTATGCAATAACAGCAGACAATCATAAAAAGGTTCTCTTTCTTCTAGGGTTTAACAAGTTCGCATGATGAATACGGTAGATACTCCCAATCTAAAATTTGTGCACAGGCATGGAGAGACACTGGTTAAGTGGGATGGAATCTCCGTGGCAGGAAAGTTATTCCTAAAATTATTTTTTCCCAAACACCTCTTGAACTTGCTAAAAGCTTGCTACTTCATCATATTTCTATTTCCCTGATGAAGAAAGTGAAGCAACAAAATATTGAAAAAAAAAAAAAAAAAAAAGCAAGAAAAGGCAAAACAACAAAGAGGCATTGCCTATTGCCTTCATAGGGTTTGTTTTTTTTTTGTTGGTTTTTTTTTTGCCATTTCCTGAATGGAGAAAATATAGTTAAAATTAACAAATCCAAAGGATCGTACCCTCAGGTACCTTAGACAACAGGGATCTAGTATATGAATAAAGTTCCCAGCTCACACCTCAAAACTCTTCAAAGAACCATGAAGTATCTTATATTCTACTAAAGTGCATTCTGCTTCTACTCAAAACAACAAATAAAGATGATTAATATATAAAGCTTTAACGCTTTTCTTTCCTGCCTCGCCAGCCCCTCACCCGCAGAAGAAGAGTACTGGCTTATTTCATAGAATCATAGAATCATAGAATGGTTAGAGTTGGAAGGGACCTTCAAAGGTCATCTAGTCCAACCCCCCTGCAAGGAGCAGGGAAATCCCCAACTAGATCAGGTTGCTCAGAGCCTCATCCAGCCTGGCCTTGAACGTTTCCAGGGATGGGGCTTCCGCCACCTCTCTGGGCAACCTCTTCCAGTGTTCTACAACTCCAATTGTAAAAATTTTTTCCTAATATCCATTCTAAATCTACCCCCCTCTATTTTCAAACCATTACCCCTCGTTCTATCACAACAGGCCCTACTGTTGTAGGCCCCATCTTTCTTGTAGGCCCCCTTGAGGTACTGGAAGACCATTATAAGGTCTCCCTGGAGCCTCCTCTTCTCCAGGCTGAACAGCCCCAACTTCTCAGCTTGTCCTTATAGGAGAGGTGCTCCAGCCGTTTTATAATCTTCATGGCCCTCCTCTGGACCTTCAACTGGTCCGTGTCCTTATGCTGGGGGCTCCAGAACTGGACACAGTACTCCAAGTGGGGTCTCACCAGGGCAGAGTAGAGGGGGAGAATCACCTCCCTCGACCTGCTGGCCACGCTCCTCTTGATGCAGCCCAGGATGCGGTTGGGCCTTCTGGGCCGCAAGGACGCATTGCCGGCTCATGTTGAGCTTCCCATCCACCAGCACTCCCAAGTCCTTCTGCTCAGGGCTGCTCTCAATCCATTCTCCACCCAGCCTGTATTTGTGCCTGGGATTGTCATGACCCAGGTGCAGGACCTTGTACTTGGCCTGGTTGAACTTCATGAGGTTGGCACGGGCCCACCTCTCCAGCCTGTCAAGGTCCCTCTGGATGGCATCCCTCCCTTCCAGCGTGTTGACGGCACCACACAACTTGGTGTCATCAGCGAACTTGCTGAGGGTGCACTCTATCCCACTGTCCATGTCGCTGACAAAGATGTTGAACAGGGCCGGGCCCAGCACGGACCCCTGAGGGACGCCACTCGTGACCGGTCTCCACATGGACATTGAGCCGTTGACCACCACTCTCTGAGTGCGGCCATCCAGCTAACTCCTTATCCACCGAGTGGTCCGTCCATCAAACCCATGTCTCTCTAGTTTAGAGTGAAGGATGTTGTGTGGGACAGTGTCAAAAGCTTTGCACAAGTCCAGGCAGATGATATCTGTTGCTTGTCCTTTGTCCACCGATGCCGTCACCCCATCATAGAAGGACACCAAATTGGTCAGGCACGATCTGCCGTTGGTGAAGCCATGTTGGCTGTCACCAACCACCTCCTTGTTTTCCATGTGCCTTAGCATGGTTTCCAGGAGAATCTGCTCCATGACCTTGCCGGGCACAGATGTGAGGCTGACCGGCCTGTAGTTGCCCGGGTCTTCCTTGTTCCCCTTTTTAAAAATGGGGGTTATGTTCCCTCTCTTCCAGTCATCGGGGACCTCACCAGACCGCCACGACTTCTCAAATACGATGGCCAGTGTCTTGGCAACTTCATCCGCCAGTTCCCTCAGGACTCGCGGATGGATCTCATCAGGTCCCATGGACTTGTGCACCTTCAAGTTCCTCAGATGTTCCGAAACCTGCTCTTCGAGTACAGTGGGAGGTTCTTCATCCTCACAGTCCCTGCTTGTGCCTTCCACAGCTTGAGTGGTGAGACAAGAGCCCTTATCGGTGAAGACTGAGGCAAAAAAGTCATTGAGTACCTCAGCCTTCTCTATGTCCTGGGTAACCAGAACACTGTTTCCTTCCAGAGGTGGCCTACATTTTCCTTGGACTTTCTTTTGTCGCCTACATACTTATAGAAGCTTTTCTTATTTCTTTTTATATCCCTGGCCAGATTCAGTTGCATCAGGGCTTTAGCCTTCCTCACCCAATCCCTGGCCACTTGCACAGCCTCTTTGTAGACCTCCCAGGCTACCTGTCTCCGCTTACACGCTCTATAGGCTTCCTTCTTTACTTTCAATTGCTCCAGGAGCTCCTTGCTCATCCACGCTGGCCTCCTGGCCTTTTTGCCCGACTTGTTCTTTGTTGGGATGCACCTCTGCTGAGCTTGGAGGAGGTGCTCCTTGAATGTGGACCAACTTTCCTGGACCCCTCTTCCCTCCAGGGCCGCCTCCCATGGCACTTTGCCCATCAGGTCCCTGAAGAGGCCGAAGTCTGCCTTCCTGAAGTCTAGGGCAGAGAGCTTGCCATGTAGTTTCCTTGCTGCCCCGTGGATCTTGAACTCCACCGTGTCATGGTCGCTGCAGCCAAGACTGTCCTTCAGTTTCACATCCCCCACCAGTCCCTCCCTGTTGGTGAGCACAAGGTCAAGCATGGCACCCCTCCTTGTCGGCTCCTCTATCACCTGCAGGAGGAAGTTATCATCCACACATTCCAGGAACCTCCTGGACTGCCTATGCCCTGCCGTGTTATCTCTCCAACAGATGTTGGGGTGGTTGAAGTGCCCCATGTGAACCAGGGCATGTGACCGTGAGGCTGCTCCTATCTGCCTATAGAGTGCCTCATCCACTCTGTCCTCCTGGCCAGGCAGCCTGTAACAAACCCCCACCATAATGTCCTCCGCCCATCCCCATCCTCTAATCTTGGCCCATAAGATCTCTGTCAGCTCCTCCTCCATCACCAGGTGGAGCTCCACACACTCCAGCCAGTTGCTGACATAGAGAGCGACACCCCCTCCTCGTCTCCCCTTCCTGTCCTTTCTAAAAAGCCTATACCCCTCCGTGTTGATGCTCCAGTCATAAGAGTCATCCTACCACGTCACCGTGATGCCAACAAGGTCGTAGCCCTGCTTGTGTGCATGCATCTCCATTTCTGGGCAGATTGACTTAGCATTTGGCACTAATTTCATTCAGAAGTAGCTGGGTACAGAAAAATCCTAATATCTCTTTTGGCAAGATGCTAGCTTTTCAGTTCTCAACAGTCCACCTTTTCAAACACTTTTCCAAAATACTTGCTACACCAGTGCCAGCAGATGAGCAGTAACTGGAAGGTTGCAAGTATGACAGCAGATGAGGAAGCAGTGACAACATTTACTATAATCTTCACTGGAAAAAAAAAATGTTTTTTATGAATTTGTACCTTAGCAAACTAGTCAATCAAGTCACACAATCTGTTTAATAGAGTGAGGAAGACGGAGGGAGAATAAGGATTATTCCCATATGTCTCATCTTCCTTGCACATTTCTATCTTTTGTCCATGAATGAACACACTTGCATTTGAAACACAGCTGTAAGCTATTGAAAGATTTATTACATTTCTATTGTGACATATTTAAGAGTATCAAATAGTAAAGAGGGCAATATTAATTGGAAATCCAGATCAAAGGTATCAGAATTATCTCTATTCCTTAACACAATCTAGGTAGCGGAATAATCCAACTTGGCTCTGAAAGTCTTAAATATATAAAGATCAGCAAGATGCTCCAGTTCTCTATGCTTCTTTCAAAAATTTGTTTTGATTTGCAGCCAGGATACATGGAGGCTGACAGTAATCCAAATATCTCTAATTTATGGTCCTAGGATTTGCTGATTTCTGCAATCCCAAAACTGGAAGGTGAAAGAGAGACAGTATTTCTGCGTATAAATTTAGAAGGGACTGCAAGCCTGCTTAGGTCATCCGCAGGCATATAAACAAAGATGGGAGATGGCTTCTAATCTTTGTACCAAATCTGATATTGAGTGACCTTGGATTTCCACTTGCCCTAGTGTATCAAAGTCTGCTTAGTGCGTGGGGTACAAAACCATGTATGTAAGAATGTTATGGAAGTAAATTGACATCTGTAAGGGCTTTAAAAATCTTTCATTAAAGACTTGAAAAATTAACCCCAGAACAAAACCGAATTATTTCTGTTGAGATTATCTCACTTGTCTGAACATGACCACACTAAATAACGCAACTCTGTGCTTGAGTGAACTACTGTACTGTCTAATTTAGTAGTCATATCCAAGGTAAAAGTTGCAGAAATAGTAAAAAAAGCAGCAAACATCATGACAACTAAAAATTCTAAGGAAGATGTTCTTCTACAGTAAAGAACTGAAATATAGAAAACTAAATTAGATAATTCTATTTTTTATTATATTTTTTTACCTTACTTTCTATATCTTACCTATCTTGAACTGCTGAACTGTTTTATTTTTGTCAATGATAACACACTTTTCTATAGGAGAAGAATAGCATATAACAAAGGTCAGCTCATTATAAAATGCTAAGACCATTGTCAACATTTCTGCTCCATAGAGATGTTTTGGATGGGATAGATCTCCTTTTTAAAGAAATCATATTGTGGTTCTCTGTCAGGAGAAATCTCAGACGTTCAAGTACCGTATTCATTCTTCATTAGATCTTTCCCTTAGCAATTTAGTAAGGGTGGTAAGCATTATGAATAACAATGTCTTAATAAATTTTGATTGGAATTTCTGGGTTATAATTATCCTTGAATTTAGACTGAAATTCTTACATTACTTGCAGCTATGTTACCTTCAAAACTAAACGTTCAAAATAGACGGATTTTTTTTATTATTAATTTTAATGGGTTTAGTGAGAAATCCTTCCTGACCATAGGCTTTAATCACTGCATCCTTGAAAATTAGCTCTCCTTGTGCAGGAGCATCATGTGAAATATTTACTTGTGGAAACTTAGCCTTTATAATATTAATGCAAGCAATCAAAAAATAGATGACTGAATCAAACTTAAGAACAGGAAAACACTAACTCAAATACTATTGAGTTTTTACTCTGCATTTTAGGAAGAGCTGTGAACTAGAACTAAGTATTTCAATTTTCTCCTTGAAGTTTTTATCAAAACATCTGATGTTGGCAAAAACAAAGTTGAAATGGAAGACTTATTTTTCAGGTAGTATACCACGTACTGTGGAAGGAATATTAAGGGCTTTGTGTTTCCAGAAGATAATTCTGTCGTGAATTTAAAAAAAAAAAAATCCTCTTCTTTCTCTAGGGGTTATTACTCATAGTGCTTCTGTACCTTTCCCATCTGCACCAGAGCTATATATATCCAGGTAGAAACATCCAGGTTGGCCATGGGAGAAAGTAAAACAATTATAGTGTGCTTTTTTTTTTTTGGCTTTTTTGTTTTTCCTGAGGCTCATTCACATTACTCAGTAGTTTGCATGGATAAAAGCATAAACAAATTAGCAAGCATTCCCTTCAAGAAATTAGTGAGAAAAGGTCATAGAGAAACCAGAAAAGAATAATTATACTTCTACATTCACCTTTTCAGAGGGAAAAAATTAGTAACCTCAAAATTTCTCCAGCCTGTGAGGATCAATACAAGCAGATAATCTGATGAAAGTCATCTTGCTCTCTCTTTCTCCTGTAGTTGCAATCCATATGGGAAATCATTGCACTAGACACCAATGAAAAGGAGAGAAAGTAGATGCAATGTGTGAAGGATGTAGCAAAGAAGAACTGGTTCAGAGGTGAGCATTAAGTCTTGAGATGGTGGGCTTTCAAGTAAGATCTTGTTTTATGTCATAGGCAGCCCGGATAACTGGAAAAATGCTACCGTACAAGCTTTTCTATGACCAATTGTTGACATGTATACTTTTCTCTTGTAAAGTATAGAAATCTTTACTGAGAGGCAAATCTATTTTTTTTTTTTACTCATATAGTCATAAGTTTTCCTCCAAAGGTGTCCCAGCTTTTGAGCCTATTACCTAAACAACTACATTTGGACATTCTTGACAATATTTTCCTTTTCATCTCAAGACATGATCAAAATATTAAATCTAGTTTTTCAGTATGGGAGGGGAGTAAATCAGGGAGAACCATTGGCCTTTATTAGGTGAAATGGTAACTGAAAATTCCTCATTGCAGTTGTGTAATTCTCAGTCAGATTAATTTTTAATTCTTTAATTTCACAAAGAGCAAATCTTAAAAGTAGTTTTTCCATCTTCTACAATGCATAAAATTTAAAAATGTCATAATCATTGATCAAACAGCCATAATTACACAAGGGTATGACTTCTGCTCTTGGGTCAAATCCAAATAGCTCAGTGCTGAGTAAGTAATTGTTGTGTAAAAAATAGCTGATATCTACTTTTTTTTAGAAGATAGACAGAGCTGATTAAAATTGTAACGGTCATGATAGATTTCACTAAAAAGACGCAACATAATTCACATTTAAAAGCAAAAAATTATACAATACATATTATACGTAGCTCCAAATGCAACAGGAAAAAAGAATGCACAGACATCTTACATGTTTTTAACACATGTATACTGCTCCTCTCTTCCAGCATACCAAAGAGAGCTCCTACTGAGTTGTCCAATTTTAAAGTTGGATTGTGCCGCTTTACTTACACTAAGCAGCAGCTTTGTTCAGATGTTATCTAATAAGTTTCAATGGTTCCTTTTGTAGAGCTAAACTTAAGCTAAATAAGGCTGATAGGATCTGGTAAGCAAAATCAGCTATCACATTTATTTGCATTTGTAACAGTAGAGCTTTCAACAACCAAATCTGGAGCTCTGCTACTAGAATGACATGAGGCATCCGCCATCTCCATCATTTTAAATCTAGTAAGAACAAGAATCTCAGCTGCAGTTAGAACAGTAGTTTATCAGACAATACATAAGCACCTGAGAGTGATACTAAGGAGGAAAACATGGGTGTAATTATTTTTATACATATTTTGTATTTTAGACATTTAAAAGGCATAACTTTTTGTACATTGAATTCACTGTTAAATGAGGAAGTTTTCATATTAAAGTATGTTTTATTAATAATAATAAAAGTTATATAATTAATAAAATTATTAAAATACATACTACATTATAGATTATAAAGTATTTTCTTAATGAAAGTATAATTAAAATATGTGCTATTTTTATTAATTTAAATTAGTATATAAATTTAAGGCAGTTAATATTACCTTATTTTTTGCATATGGAAAAATATCCACTTCAGTGGGCTTTCTAGAAATCCTACTGAGAGGAGACTGGAAGGAGAATGAAAAAAGAACAATACATCCTCCTTAGAACTCTGATCTTATTTTTGACCATCACAGCAAAAGTTGAAAAAATTAATCTTCACTACAATTTAGTAAGAGACCATTAAACTACTATGAACAGAAATGTATTAATTTTGATAAATACTTTATATACTTAAATACTCTACATTTGGTTGTGTAGAGCTAACTCAAATCTCACAATCTCACAGAGATCTTAGTTACTAAAAAGAATACAGAATCATAGAACAGTTTCAATTGGAACAGAACTTTAGAGGTCATCTAGTCCAAACCCCCTGCAAGGAGCAGGGACATCTACAACCAGATCAGGTTGCTCAGAGCCCCATCCAACCTGGCCTTGAATATTTCCAGGGATGGAGCATCAAACACCTCTCTGGGCAACCTGTTCCAGTATTCCACTACCCTCATTGTAAAAAATTTTACCTAATGTCTATTCTGAAGCTACCTCCCTCTAGTTCAAAATCATTACCCATTTTTCTATCACAACAGCCCCTGCTAATGAGTTTCTCCCTGTCTTTCTTATAAGCTCTCTTTAGGTACTGGAAGGCCACTGTAAGGTCTCCCTGGAGCCTTCTCTTCTCCAGGCTGAACAGCCCCAACTCTCTCAGCCTGTCCTCACAGGAGAGGTGCTCCAGCCCGCTGATCATCTTTGTGGCCCTCCTCTGGACTCTTTCCAACAGGTCCATGTCCTTCTTATGTTGGGGGCTCCAGAGCTAGACACAGAAACTACTTTTCACTGTTCAAATTTTCCTTGGTATGGATACAGGAAAGCAATGGAAGAAGAAAAAGTAAATCAAGTGATAACACAGGTCAAAACTTGATTAGAAATAAGAAAGTATATTTGTGATCTTACTTATCTTAAGAAATAGACTACATTACTTTGGGACACTGCAAAAGAGTTTTCTCTCCATAGTACTTTTGGGAGAAGTAAAGAAGGAAGAAATAAATACAATAAGATTTCTTTGTTCTTTTAAAGTTTCAATCTTCCCTTATACTTTCCATCCTTTCCTTTCCTTCCTTCCCACAACATGATTCAGACGCCTCCTTCAATGCAGCTATACCAACCATAAGGCAAAGATTTGTTGAAAAGTATGGTATAAACCAAATAAATAAATAAATAAGCAGCCAAACAAACAAATAAGTATAGTTTAGATCAGATTGGTCAGATCAGTGAAATTATGGGCCTAACACTGTAGCTTAATAAACTCTAAACTAAAGAAAGAGGACGGGAAAGTGCAGCTGAGTGTGGGAAGAAAGAAGGAACCAAGTCTATCCTCCCTGACCCTTTTTCCACAGACACATCATATGAAGCCTATTGTGAAACTACAGAACAAATATTTTTTTAGACTAATTTTACCAGTGACCTCCTTAGAGCACTAAGGAGGTACAAATCAAGCTGTTCAAGAACACAGTTTTGACCTTCCATGAAAGCCCTTTCCTTTTGTTTGCTTCTCAGGTGTTGGAATAAAGTGACAATAGAGGAGAAAAAAAAATACTAAGTACAAGCAGTAAAATATCCTCTCAAATTAGTGTTTCAGACTCTTGTTAGCTGTGATGTTGCCAGCTAGCCTGTCCCAGACAACCATAGATTTTTCCAGCTAAATTAGGTTTCCAACACAAGCAGGGAAAAAATTACCATTTAGAGAAGGCACTCCTTTGTCTCTTTCATAAAGAAGCGCTAATAATTCTCCCTCCCCTCCAAGTGGTCATCTTTCAACTTTTCTATAGTGATTTTGCCATTAATAAATATGCAAACATAATTAAAAGTCAGCATTCGTTCAGTTACAAGGAAAAAAGGTGTAAGAAGTTCCGCTGGCAGAAAGCATAGCATAAACTCTGGGGAGTTACTGGGGAAGTTCTAAGTCCTCTGGGCTCTATTAATGATGTGTTTTAAGGCACAAATCATTCAAGAAAATTAACAACCTGACATAAAAGAGCCATAAAGGACAAAGGACTTTGAAAATCCAAAAATACCAAATCAGAAAGTTATTTAATACAACTGTAATCAGCTTAAAATGGTTTCTTGCACCTTTCCACAGCCCCTACACAGTTGGCCCTTCACGTGTCACTTTTTCTGGCTGAGAAACACATTTCACACCACAATGGATAACTAAAAAATTAATTAAAGATCAACTTGATCATTGTTTAGAAGACTGATATGTTAAAGGTCTAAGATTTCCTTCTAAAAATAATTTACCATTTTATTTCTTTTGTAACTTATAACACTCACTTCATAACACTCAATTATCATCATCTGTGCAGAAAAAAAAAGTACTAGATAAGCCTTTCTAGAACATTTTAGCTGACATGGGGGCCCAGCTTTCTTTTTTAAACTAAGTTGCTTCAGAACTTGTAAGCTGTATGTACAAGGAGAAGTCTCAGGGGGAGTTTAGCTTTCCAAATTATTTCAGAAAATAAAAATAAAATATTGAAATATTTGTTAATAAAGAAAATATTTTTAAATCAATGTGCACATTTTACTTTTCAGATAATAGACCCTGGTCTACATGTAGGCTTGAATACAAGTAAATAAACAGCCTCCCTAAAATCAATCCTAGTGGATTGGAATGAGCCTACATATTGAACATTATTAGCCACAAAAGGTGGCTAAAATTAATTTGATTTAGGCCAATAATAAGTGTATTCTCCCTAGCTTTAGGCATCTAACTTAAGTGTCAAATTCAAAGACCAAAATTCTATATAGTTCATAGAAAAGTAAGTCTATTATCTCCAGGTGTTATGACGAGCTGCCTTCAGAGAATTCTGTGGAATGAGTTTGTTCCTCTTACGGGTTTCTAATACTTTCATTTACAAGAGAAAAGAGGTTCTACAGAAGATACTGAGTGATAAACAGTTTTGAATCCTTGGCATAAATGAAAAAAAATTGACTGAGCATACAGAATAAACTGTCACTGCAGTTTAATGTTTCGTTAATGCTCATATTCAATACTGGAAGAGTTTGCATCCCTACTTCTACTTGTAAGTCTTTCAGAGAGACATATTGATCATGCTTTTAGTTAGATGCTAGTTAAAAAACTATTAATCCTCACATACAGAATACACACAGGTATGGGTTCAGTATTGGAAATCAGGGATATTGGTGAAGTTTTTTAATTGTATATTTTTATGTAATTCTTCGAAAGCATATTACTGATGGGAAATATAGTAAAATTCATAGGAAAATGATATGCATTTTTATGGAAAAAGTTCATTTTTTTAAGAATATGGTGAAAAAATATAAAGGAAATTTAGACTCTAATGCTGCAGTCTTTATAGAAACAATCGTTTTTGCTTTATTCTTGTTAGGAGGGACCTCTAAATCCAATCTGATGGAGTTTGTTTCATTTCAGTCCAGCTAAGCAAGATACAAAGCCTGAGAATTTGAATTTAGGAAATTTCCTAAGTAGGTCCTGAACTACTCATCTTGCCTTATCTATGACTTGTCGAAACTTAGGGGACTAGAGCAAGCCACATAAGGAGAAAAGTCCTATGAGCAAAGAATAAAAACAGCTTTCATTTGTTCAAGTACGATGACTTCTCTGAAAAAGTGGGAAAGGACACACCAGTTAGATTATATCTAAACAGAACGAATACTAAATGGACTTGGCTTTCTGTCAAACTCCTTGGAAACAGCACACCTAAATATTTCTGCTGCCCTTCACCACATTGATATGGTTATTTTTCTTCAAAACAAGCATAATCGATTAATTCTATTGCCATATTTTCTGAAGGAAATTTTGGAGGGTTATTTTCCTTTTTTTTTTTTTCTGAGAAATTACTTTCTACCTGATCCTAATAGAAAGAGAAGAAATATATAACCTTTTCAGTAATTCTTACCTCCCTTAGGCAAAGGCTAATGGTTGCCGGGAGAAGAGAGGAATCAGAATTATTTCTTCTGTAGGCATGCTGTTTACTAAGAGAAAGACTACCACCTCTCTTTTGTGACCAATAACTACATGACAAATCCCTAGGTTCCTTTGTGATCAATATTTTTTGAGACTGAAACAAGAACTATTGATTCTTATAAATACTTTAAATCATTCATTCTATTTTTTTCCTCTTCCACTCAACATAGTATTTATAAAAATCTAAGAAATGTGTTGTGGGGTTTTTTAATAGTCAGAAAATTTGTTCCTCAACAACAAACAAAGTTTTCAGGACGCATGACTTAAGCTTGCAAACTGTCATGTTTATAAGCAATGTAACATGATCCAAAGACATCAGTAGGTTTTGCTCATGCAAGTAAAACTATTAACAAGGGTATATTCATAATTATTCACAAGGCTGAGATTTTCTTGGATGAAATTTAAAAAATTTCTATGAATAAAATATGTCTGCATGCTCTTTTCATTAAAAAGCCATCACAGTACATAAGTCAATACAGTACTAGCAATTTGTTTTCTGCAAAACAATACCTATGTGCCAAATAATTTCTTATATGCTGAAATATGTTTATTATACAATGTACCAAAGAAAAAAAATGTCACTACTACTTCACAAAAGTTGTGTAAACAGGATGAGGCAGGTAAAAAGACCTTGAAATTAAATCGTAAAGTAACCTGAGATTCCTAACTTCTTGCCTTGAATCCATCATTAATGAAAAAGAATATTATATTATTGTCACAGAGGAAAAAAATCTGAGACCTTGCTTTGATTGCAAACTATGTAATTACCACCTTGCAAATTAATATCATGCAGTTTGATACTGAATCTTAATGCAAAAACTGCATCATTCCACAAACATTCCTTGGAAGTTGTTCAGAAGTGGATCAATATTTGCTACCAACATGTGCCCTTAAAAAGTTCTAGCTATTCTTGACAGATTTCTTGAAGCCTACAGAGGAGCACTAGTATGCAAAGATGCATGCGAAACTCATTCATGCATCCTAACCTTGATATTTTACAGCTGATACAATAACAATGACCTTTATCCTTGAAATCAGAAGCTGCTCCAGTAAGAAAACAGTTGTTCTTCTTAAACTAGTGCATGATAAAGTGGTGTTCTTTCCAGAAGTGTTCTCTCAACTTCTGCTGTGCACTAAACCTGCCACTGCCAAGGGGTAACAGATTAGTAAAGAACAAACCAGACATACAAGTTTCTACAAAGGTGGTTCAACACACTTTGGTTCTTCAGGAAGGAGGCAGACCCTTAAATATAGTGCAAATAATAATTTCAATAAGAATAAGAAGTAAGACATACACTTACGTCTGCAAAGGTTTGAAATTTGCACTTAAATCTGAGCTTTCTTGAAGTCTGAGTGTTTCTACACTTCCCAGGGATAATAAGAAAATCACAGGAAAGTGGACAAAACTTGAGTACAATACTTCAAAGCTCTTCTATACACTCCGTGTATTAAGATATAAGAAAATCATCTATTTAGAAATATGTGTTTTATATTGAAGTCTGAACATTTATCCCTCAAAATTTATTAAACATCTTCATCAGTCATTACATGTGTGAATAAAACATTTTTTGTAACACAGCCTACTCCCATTCTAAGGTTCTCCCATGAAGAAAAATTTCATTTATTTGTGAAAATAATTAATCAGAAGCATGACAAAGAGACAGATCTTGCAGATAAATAATTTTTTAGAGGCTTGTTTGAGTCCTAGGTCGTTTCTGAAAATATATTAATGAGATAAACAGTAGGTGATTTTCCTGTGAAATCTTGCACGTAGAACACATACAGTGACAATCTCCAATTAGTTTGGACAGTACTATACCTCTGTGTGATCGTATAAGAAATAGAGTGGAACTTAACCAAGATTTTTAAAGTTCACATCTCATGTACAAGATTTAGGATCGTAAGTTGAATTTCTTTGTTTTCTTTTTCACCCAAGGCCATCAAAGAGCTATTTGTTTTGCACTTTTCATCTTTCCAGCCTATCATCAGTGCACTACATAGAGAAACTTACCACTTAATTTTAAATACAGAAATATAAAAAATTGTAATAAAAAATACTCTTGTATTCATAGTTTACTAACATGCAGTCTTACAGTGAACAGCATAAAAAAGCACTGAAGTAAACGTGAAAACTGACCAACATGTTGCTCATTCATGTTAAGATATTACCACCTTCTACCTCATTTTTTTCTCTCTACCCTATCCTGATGTCCCTGTATCCATGTTTACCACTGATTAACAATTTTCTTGTTCATCCTCTGACCTGGTTCTGTTGAGTGACTCTGGTTTAACTCATGAAAAGCAAACCATTTCACTTTTGTCCAAGGACTGCTCTACACAACTAGGTTAAAGGACAAAGCAATGAGCAATCAAATCATAAAAACAAGACCAGTAATTCTGAGCAGTTGTGTACTATGACCCCTGAATCTAGACCATGCTTAAGTGATAGCTTGCCTGGAAATCCAATGATGTAATGTAGAGATGTCATATTTGCTTACAGTCCTCAGCACACCTTTCAAAAGTAGACTCATTTTGTTACCATAAAAATATATACTAACAAGATTACTTTTTTAGGAATGCTTGTCACAAAACATACGTTCTGTGAAAATGAAGTTTGGAATTTCATCTATATTACTGCTTTTCAGCAACTGTAAGATTAGACTTTTAGCCACATTGAAGATAACCTTTTCATTACACTCTGATTTGATACTGCAATGTAATCTTTATTATTAACAAGACCATAAACCTTCAATACCCAACATTTTCCTGCAGTCTGTGGCTTTGTCTGCATTCTACCCAGCAGCCTAGTTCTTCTACACAAAGATTTATGTGACTGAGAGAAGATTCACCACATAACAAAAAATGCTGCACAAAGGCCCTTCCTAGTTTTGGGGGTTTTTTTAGGAAACAAATTTTATCTGCATATAGCTGATTAATTAAAAAAAAAAAAAAAAAGAAAAAACTAACCTAAATTTAGGATCTTAAATGTAGACCTTAACATTTTTTAAAGTCCTCAGTGCACAGAAAGTACTACTACACTCAAATAATAAAATCCATGTTTATTACAATTTCTAACTGTGCATTACAGGTGTTTTTTTCATACTACATAAAAATATTAGATGTATATATGCAACTTCATGTATATAGAATCATAGCATCATTAAGGTTGGAAGGGACTTCTAAAGGTCATCTAGGCCAACCTCCCTGCAAGAAGCAGGGACATCTCCAACTAGATGAGGTTCCTCAGAGACTCATTCAGCCTGGCCTTGAATGTTTCCAGGGATGGGGTATCTACCACCTCGCTGGGCAACCTGTTCCAGTGTTCTACCACACATACAGCATTAGTAATAAAAATTGTTTAGAAAAATTTTATAGGGCATCAAGTCCAATTTGTTGCCTAAGTTCCTTAGTGTTGACCATTTAGAAGATAGAAATATCAGATAACTGAATGATTATGGCTGCTCCGGGGGTTTTTTCCAAGTCTTAAACAAGACATACTGTAAATTTTGTGATGTTTTCACTAGGAAGTAACAAAAAGTTACCTCAACATTTTTGAAAAATTTAAGAAGGACAATTTTCTGTTCTGTAATAATGACAGATACACTCAAACCACCAAAATTTACACTGGTTTCTTTCCTATGTAAAGAAATTAGGCTGAGTTCAAAACCAACATAATCAGGCTCAACTCTGTTATAGCAGGTTTTTGTTACTATACAGCTCTGTCTCATTAATGCTACTGTGATGCTTGGAAGTGGAAGAGTTTGCGAAAGTTTAAAAAAAAAGAGGTCACCATGACATTACATCTAACCGATTACTTGGTAACGGTGTTTCTTTAAGCCTACTTTGAAACTGGAAAACATCATTATAGAAAGGTGTTTTCCCATAACACCCCAGTCTTGATATCTCAGATGCAAGGTACTAAAAATACAAAAGCTTGTTGTTCTGGTTTTGTTTAGTGAGGCGGGGGCTTAAGGTGGTAGCTTCTGTAGGAAACTGCTAGAAGTTGCTCCCCTTTGTTCAGTGGACTCGGCCGGGCGTAGGGCAGACCAAGGCTAAGCCAATTGGTAGCAGAACATCCTGTGATAAAGCCTCTGCTATAACATATTTAAGAAGGGGAAAACAGAAAAAAAAAAAAAAGGCAGAGAAGATGTGAAGCAGCTGAGCGGGGGCAGAGAGGGGGAGGCGTGAGCCTTGTGGGCCTTGCAGGCCTCACCCTCTGGCCTCTCACCAGGCGGCCAACTGGGCCCGAATCGGTCCGGCCCGGCTGCAAGAAGTGGAGAGGAGATGAGAAGTGAATAATATGTAAAAAGGATCCTGAGAGGCGTCTGCCAGCCTGTTGTGAGGAACGGCTGCAGACGCCAAGGTCAGTGAAGAAGGAGGGGGAGGAGTAATGCGGCCCCTGGCCAAGATTCCCCTGCAGCCTGTGGTGATGACCATAGTGGAGCAGGTTGTCCCCCTGCAGCCCGCGGAGGACCCCACACCGGGGCAGGTGGAGGCTTGAAGGAGGCTGTGGCCTGTGGAGGGCCCGCTGGGGCAGCTGTTCTGGAGGGACTGTACTCTGTGGAAGAGATGACCCATGCCAGAGCAGTTTCACGAAGGACTGTAGCCCGTGGGAGGGACCCCATGAAGGAGCAGGGGAGGAATGCGAGGAGTTCCTCCCCTGATGATGAAGCAGCGGCATGAAACAACATGTGATGAACTGACAGCGACCCCCATTCCCTCTTCCCCTCTGTGCCGCTCGGGATGGGAGGAAGGAGGTAGAGATAATGTTAAACCCGGAAGAGGGAGAGGTCGGGGGAGGTTATCTTGTTCCCTGTCTCATTCTCCTGCTAGTTTTAGAAATAAATGAATAGTTTTCCCCAAGTCGAGTCTGTTTTGCCTGTGACGGTAATTTTAAGGATTTTCTCCCTGTCCTTATCTCAAACCTCAACCCATTTTTCCTTATATTATCTCTCCCTATTCTCTCGGAGGATGGGGGGAGTGTGAGAGAGACTGTGTAGTCTGGTCCCGATCGGGGCTGAACTAAGACACTTGTGTGTTGGAAACTCATGTTTAACTGATAGATTTCTTGCATATAATGTTTCCATGAAGGCCAGCAGAATCACCAGTACACAATCACTGTAATTCTGAGATGTCTGCTTGGCTCAGCAGTTTTAATACACAGATCAATTTTGCATTACCTCCTTCTGGCTGTGAGTGCCTGTGAGTGCTCGTAGAGGGAGGTCATAAAACATTTATAGACCTAAGAATGTAAATTGCAGCAAAGAGTGAATCCTCAATCTGTGGACAGACCCTTGAAAGAGATTTTTCTGAGAAGTGTGCAGTAAGCATTTGTTCTGCCTCACAATACATAAAATTTTCATTTTAATTTCCTTTACAGAGTTTACCTTTTGATTAGTACTTGGGATTCTAATATATAATGCTAAATACCACACACACTAAAAATAATATGCAGTAATATTAATTTTTCATTATTAAAGTCCCATGTACCAAAAAGTGGGGAAAAATACACAATGTTCCAGTTCTACTCTAAGTGATAAAGCCAACAGATAATTCAAGAAGAACAGAAAGATCACACTCAGGTAAGAGTGTATAGCAGTACTTTGCAACACAAGAACTGGCTTCTCTTAGACTAAATATGAATAGAAAGGTAGTTTGTTTTGTTTTATTTCACATTACTTTCTTGAGTGACAATTTCAGAGAGTGCTAAAAAGATCCAACTTCTCCCTGAATATTCTGCCATTAAAATCAAATAATCTTTTCAGTTCAGGATGCTATAGTCATTGAGTTCCTAATTAAGAACTCCATTTGAGGCTTTGTATCCAGCATAGACACCCAAGCCTTCCTGAAAAAGTTTATGGTATGAAAATAGTACAAATATTTCAAGTTCTGAAGTATGCAGGAATTCAGTAATGAGAAAACCCACAGAATTCTTGAACACTTTGTGTATGTACATCTTTCACATTTTCTTTTTGATGGCTTACTAATAAAACAAAAGCAGTAAACTGAGCTAGTTAGAGATAAGCCTGCCTTCTGGCAATCACTAACAACAGCTGTGACCACTGTCACTAAATCAATGCTGAAAGTATTCTGTTGAAAAGTGAGAACCAAGGAGAAAATACACCATGAAAACATAATACAAAGCCCGTGTTTAGCCATAATGACCCAGGAGGATGCAAGTATTGTCCATGTCACACAAACTCTGCTGGGAAGAAACTGTAAAAAGGTAGGGAAAAAACTCAATAGTGCTGACAAATGAAATCAGGAGAAACTCAAACACAATGTACATCTTCACTCCTGGCAGAGGACTGATATATATATACATCTGACAACTGAGGAGTCTGTCCTACTTAACCCCTGCTTCGACCGCCTGTCCCACAGATGTTAGGAAGTTATGTTATTAGTTCAAAAACTAACAAACTACTACTCTTGAATCTGATGAAAATCAAATTACTAAACAGCAGACAGGTATCCTATGCACATATACATGTTGGGAAGGTGTTTTTTAGAAGGTTTTAGTGTCACAGAATCACAGAGTAGTTGAGTTTAGAAGGGAGTTTTCAAGATTGTCACGCTTTTTCATACACCAAATTGTAGCTGGAATTTCCTTCTTCATCAATACTTAAGCTATTCCTTGCAATCCACCTCATGCAAAGCAAACACTGCACTGCTATAATCAAGTGTACAGGATTCAGGAGAGAAAGCAATATGCAATTCAGTTAGAGTGACATTTATTAAGCTCTGATGTCTCATCTGAATGTCAGTTAATGTCATACACTGATTTTAGAGTATTTACTTCTTATATACTTTGTAGGTTGAAATGGCATTTACATGTCTTGCCTTTCTATGATAACGAAAATTGAAATCCAATATCTGCAATACCTGGATTTTTTTCCACAGCTGCTCAGCAAAATACAGGATCTTTAACCACAACTTGAGTTTGGCCTTAGAAATGACAGACAAAAATTTTAAAGTCTAGGCAGGGCAGGTACTGGAAAATATATGCAAATGTATAAATGTAGAAGTCAGAACATGCAATTTCGCTCTCTACCAGTACCAATGATTTTTGTTTTCTTTCAAATTTGGAAGTCATTTAAACTTATCTGCATAATGGGAATAACAGCTATTTGACAGTGTGCTCAATCATAGATTCTATTCTTGGATCCCTGGGGATGCAAGGTAGCAATTACACACCTTTCTTCCTCCATCATCTCTGGTCTGTTGTGTCAGTTACTACCTCCAGCTCAGCTCCCTACCTCTCTCATCCCAATCCTGGTTCTCACTTTCATTCAGTACTAAACTGTAGTTCCAGTCTTTTCTCATTGCTAAGCTCTTCACCTCATTATCTGCTCTTGCTAAGCTCTTTCCAAGGGCTCAGCAGTTATTTGCCTTTCTACATCCTGGTATCCTTTATGGAAGCTATGACAGCCAGAGACTGGAAAGTAGAGGGAAGATAATATCTCTGGTCTCTGTTTCAGTACCTTGTTCTGCTCCAGTCCCTTGCTGCAAGAAGAAGAAAACGTAACAGAAGTTTTACTTAAACCTAAAAGCCCCAAGCTGGAACATGTACAGAACACAACATCTTTCATAAAGTTAAATGCCACGCTCTAAAATTAAAGTCTTCATGAATGACATAGAAAATGATGGGTTTTTTCATTTTTTTCCTAATGCATAGAATTTGGCCAAATCATATAGATTTAAAGGATTTTCAGATGGAAGACAAATATCAAAACCAAAAAGAATTCTCCATCCATTAGGTCAATGCAATGTCCTTGACAACTTTCAAGATCCTTTCCAGACAGGGCAAAGAATTTCTTAGCAAAAATAAATTATTTTTTAACTTTTTTTTTTATGGACAGATGACAGTATTTTCCCCTGTGTCTCCTGACAAACAGACTGATGTTTCCAACATTACTTCCTAAATTTGGTCTGAGAGAAAAATATCCTCTAAATAAAACATTTGCAAAGTTACACAAAACTTAAAAAATGTAGTTCAAATGTTAAGTTTGCCGAAAGAGGTAATGTTATTATCCGAACCTCCTGTTAACAATGCTGGGTTATACTCCACAGATCATGATTTCCTGTAAGAAGAGAGATGCACTCTACACATTTTTTTTCTTCAGTTTTAGCACTTTTTAATATTAAAGCATGAATTATTTCTCATTGTATAATGAGAACAGAAAGGTAAGTGTGGAATTACCATAGTATATTTGAAGAAAAATCTGGAGCAAACTAAATTAGTAAAGCTTCCACACTTCTCCATTTTGATTTTGAACCAGGATCAAAGTCTATGTAAAGAAAAAGTCTATTCCTTTCTCATTAGTAGTGGTACTCTCTGTAAGAGTTTATTTTGGTCCATCACAGCAAGTCATTCGGATTCTATACTAATGTTTGTCTGCTAAAACTACAGTTCATCTAAAGCATTCAAGATTATAATTGATCTCCATAATCAACTTCAATAGATGGTTTCACCTCTAAATTCACCCCCTACCTGTTCTTCATTGAGGGTTGTAGGCAGTTTTTTTATCCCCCTCTAAATTATTTCCACACTCTGTCAAAAATTAACCACTGGAAGCATAACTATACAGGCTTATAACGAACTGAACGAGGCCATCACATTTCAGTGCTTTGAGATGAATCATGAAGTGCTTGTAACTCTCAAGATCAGGACAGAATATCTCAGAAAAGTTGTACAAATTCCAGAGGTGTGGCAATTTTAGCTTCAGACAGTTTTGTGCCAAGAAAACCAAGAATGATAATTGATAATTTATAATAACCTTTTTAGGATTGCTTTGATCAGGAGAAGTCTTATACTAGTCCTTCTGCATTCTTGATGCCAGATATGATATCCTACCAAGGACGGAGTTAGAGTATTACATATTTGTAGCCTTTGTATAAGGGAGTGTCTTCCATGTGATGAAGATACAAAATTAATGCACAGACCTAGGAATTTGTTTAATTTTAATTTCTGAACTGAACTTTCCAATAACTGTCAACTTCACAGATATTGTCTACTGCTTGATCTGCTGTTACATAGTCAAATAAGCACTGACAGCTATTTCTTCAGCTGCACCAGGGAAACCCATAACACCACTGTAACTCAGACATGGGAATTCAGCACAATCAGTGAGCAAAAGAAAGATGTGTGATGCAGCTCCACATGATAACACAAAAATAACTTTTGGTTCTGATTTTGAAGAGGGTACCCAAAGTCTTTGGTAATTCAGTAGACAAAGAAAGGTAGAAAGAATGAATGATGACTCATGAAGCTACTCTTTCAATAATTTGCAGAAGGCAAGAGAAATTATATTTTGACAGAGAGCTGAGAAACAGAAGTATCTGTTCACAAAGAATTCAAGCTCTTTTGTTTGCTAAACAGATCTAATTTAGCCTAGTCTTGCTGCCTTTAGAAATCACCAAAGAATGTCAAGTCAAATATGACTTTGCCTGTGGAGAGGGAAAAGAAAAGACATTGCAGAAATATTTTATAAACAGTAGCAAGGAATGGCAACTAATTTGAAACCTAAATGAGGTTTCATTGTCATTGTTTATATTGCTTTTTAACTAGCTCATTATAACTGTAATATGCCTACATAATTATTCCACAGGATTTTTTATAAACATCATATTATTTTTTTCTCTTCCCTAGTTTATCTGTGTTTTACTTCTAATTTTTCTGAAAAAGTCTTGCCTGGTATGATTCTTTCTCCAGTTTTCTTTGTGGTTTTAGGCTGAATTTAGAGAACGATTTATGTTAGTTCTCTTACTTTTTTTTTTTTAACCAAAATGCATGATACAATGCAACATCAAACAAAAATTTTAGGGAAATCTACAAGTAGCACAAAATGGAAGAGTAGTTTTTGCTTTCCCTTTAACTATCTAGAAGTAAATAGCTTTTCTGTCTTCTATTTAGTCACTCTGATATTTTTCTGTTTCACATTGTGCTCTGGTTTTTGTGTGTTAGTCTTTCATTATGACTCGAGTGCTTTTGTTGGATTCGTCTGGCTGTGTCTTTGTCTAATTCAGTATTTTATGATATAAAATGCCAGCCTACGGAATCAAATACCATGAGATACCATAGAGACAACAAAAAAGGACTACTTTACAGATAGTAAGAAAATTTCAAACTCTAATTTGTGTTTCTTTTAAATGTATTCTCTGGAGGGTAAACAAGAAAATTAGTGTTGTAATTTCTCTTCTTGAAGGCTTTTCCATGGAACCAATCTCCAAACATTCTTATTTACTCTTCTGTACCAGAGAATGCATGAAGTGAATAGGAATATAATACATCCTTATGAACTCCATTAACGTGGTTTGTGTATTTCTAAGTAAAACAAAAATATCCTTATCACTTCATATCCAGACTATTTATACACGCATGTTATGCCAATTTCCTTTCTGAAGCAATGACACTGATCGTAGGGGTATCCTCACAACTGAGTGATGGTTGATTGGGTGAAAGGATGGCCATATGTCTTCTGAGTGACTCTGACTCCGTAGTTTGTATCCATTATTTTCCTCTACAGAAGACAGGAGGAACTTGCTTCCCTAGTTGTTCAGTGAATTTTCATCTAGAAACCGTATTGAATTGGCAATGGTTACATGATTCTTGAGTTACCTATTCTGTGGATGATGCACACTGTAGTGCAGCTGATAAGCATAAAGGTATCCGTGTAAGTAAGAAAATAAATCAGTTATCTGAAGTTCAAACTCTCTGGGCACGAAAATTTTTAATGCAAAATGAGGAGGAAAAAAAATCTGACCCTTAATGATTATAACTAATGACTGCAGCAAATGTTTTAGCTAAGAGAAAAAGGTCAAAAGACTGCTTAGCATGTAAGAAGAGATAAAAATTACTCGGCGCAGAGCCAACTGTTTTCCAACTTGGACTTGCATCTGCTATTCAGGAGTATTCCTTGTAAGCATGTTACTTTTTCATACATAATAGGTTTCACCCTGCATTCCTCACATTTCATAGTAGGTCTTGTCAGTAGTCTAAGCAAATAAAACTCAAGTTAATATCTGATATCTACACCTGGGGTGATGTTACCTGGGATTTATGAAATACCATACTGGTGCAGATGTGCTTGCCATTTAACAAGATTGTATACCTTTAACAACAGCCTCTGCATCTTTTTCTGTAATGCACCAGGTCATTATAGAAGAGAAGACAAGGCCATTTCTTTCTTCTTTTCAACTTTTCTTCTGCAAACCTGAGCTACAGTACCTGGTGTCATTCATATGATTTAGCATAATTACATGTAAACTTTATGCCTCTTAAGACTTAACTCTACATCCATCATCAAAGAGCTCATTTGTTTCAATTCATGGAAGATATAACTGAACCATCTGACATTTCTCATACATGAAAAATCCCATGTCATCTGTTTAAGTAACTGAAACACTTTATTAGAACAGCTGCAGAATGATACTTGAACATGTTAAATCTGTACATATGTCATTATGTTAAATTTGAAGTGTTAATTTTTTGTCATTTTGTCACTGTTCAATGACTGTTTGTTTTACTTTTAATTTCTTTGTTTCTTTTTTGACTTGGCTTTTGACTTTTTAAAAATTTTGATAATTTTTATGATTAATATATTTTATTCTGGTTTTGGAATGCAATATTGCATCCACATCCCCTTGCACCCACTCTCCAACATAAATGGCTTGTTAAGCTTTGGTTTATTAGTGGTCTTACCTAATCTGTGCTACCTAGGATCTAATACCCCTGTTAAGAGTTGATTCAAAGAAAGAGCAAACAAAAACTACGTATCTGTAGATTATTTAATAATGGATTTAGCAAAAGGGAATGTATTTTTTTTAAAATATTAAGAGGGAGGCACATACTCTGGACAGGTTTAAGAAAAAGTCTTATGTTTACAGGCTGTCAGTAAGTATTCCAGTGCGGTACTGGGCATTCTCCAGGTCACTGACTCTGGCCTCAACTTGTCACTGAATCCAAGTGTCAAAATGCTGTCAGCAGTTTTCTCTCAGATTCACCTGGACAGCAACAGTGAAGGGTAAGAAAAGAGAGGAGACAAGGGGAAAAGAATTATTACACAAACTCAAACTATCACATCTAGGTTTTTTATTAAATCTATGAACACTCTTATCTACTTTCTACAGATTTATGAACTTTCCCGTTTCATGTTTGACTAACAGAAATTCCGAAATCACCTACATGAGCTATCAAGGCTTTACAAACAGGGATAACTAGGTGAGAAAGCTTTTCTTTATTTCCTCTTGTTGCTAGATGTAGACGTATCTTCAACAGGCAGATGAACTTTAGCTGTATAAAAAACGCAGTGCCTACTGTATAATAATAATATTAATAATAATAATAATAACAACAGCAACAATAACAACTATATAATAACTAACATTAGATAATTGTGACTACACTGTCACAGAAAATGATGCCATACCTGAAACAGAAACTGAAAAAGCATGATTTTCTCAAAAGGATATGAATGTTAGGTCAATTTAAAATTTATAAAAAGAAGGGAAATTATTCATGCAAGGTTTGCTGATTTTTAGTAAGCTTGGATAACTGAGAAACTATCTTTAAGAAGTAAGGGAAAATATACTAATTTTTAGACTACGCTGAGCAGACCTACTCACTGCTTCATGCACTTATTCCAGATCCACCAGACAAAAAGGTGGTTAAAAGACAAACTCCATTGTTCTGCAATAATGAAATGTGATTATATGGCAGATGACTGCCCATGCTTTGTATAATTAGTCCTATACACTCAATCACTGATGCAGCAAGGAAGTGAAACAAGAGAAACTATTAGCCACTTTGTGCCTCTTGTTTCTCTGTAGTCCTTGGGAAAAGACTCTTAATACTGCTCTTTTTCTAAAAGCAGGACACAGAGCAGCAGAAGATGGAGCAGGAACCATGTCTGTCCTCCAGAGATTTCACATACTAAATAATACAAAACTAACAAAGATTTTGTTGTGTAATGGACACCCTCAAACACCTAAAATGGGTCATGAGGTACAGTCACTAAAGAAAACCCAACTAGCACATCACAACAGGAAATAAGACATAATGTGAAGATAACTTAAAGCATTTTAATGAGGGGACAAATATAAATACACAGTGAAAATAATTATTTTGCACGGATTTCCTGGCAGAAGTGTATTTTCTGTCCTAGCAATCAAGGCTTAGCCTTATTCTTCATAAGCAGATAAGCCTGGAGTTCAAACCAAATAAAAAATAAACAACAAAGGCACACATCTTCTGCGGAATGCATTTACATTTTTTCTCTACACATTTCCAGTTTAGCCATCTTTGCATTCTGGGCAACCAAGAAACGCCTACAGGGATTTATTCTTTTTTAAATCACTAGTAAACAGATAAAGAAAAAAAATATCTGAAATAAATCTCAGGTCTGCAATCTCCTAAAGACTCCCAGAGATTCACAAAGTCTATTTATTAGAATATAATTACTACTGTTCATTTAAATGCTTAAATTATTATAGAATCATAGAACAGTTAGGATTAGAAGGGACCTTTAAAGGTCATCTAGTCTAACCCTCCTGCAAGGAGCAAGGACATCTTCAGCTACATTGTTATAATCAGGTTATAATCCAAGCAAAAATGGAATAACATAAGGCAAAAGCCAAAAGTCCCATATTGGTCATACTAAAAAAAAATTACAGTACTGAGTACTTCACTTGACTGGCATGTAGCCCAGTGGAAGGAACAACCTGCCAAATAAGCAATGATCCTCAGTTATCTCAGGCTCATATGGGCACATTTTTTCAGAAGATGTTAATTTTCTTTTCGGAATTGCTATAAAATAACCATTGTGAGAAGCATTAAAACATAGTTTTCTGATTATATGAACGTGAAATTAAGTTGCTCAGCTACCATAATGGAACAGAAAAACTCCCTGAAGTGAGCAAAAAGACGGCCAGCACAAATGAGGTCTGTGCCAGCAGAAAGTAACACTTTGCACATGGTTACTGCTCCACACAAGCTGGTAGGTAACTACCATATCTGAAGACAAGACATATGACTTTGTCTTCTTTTTTGTGATCTGTAAATATTTGTTAACATTATGTGGAAAATTAAGACATTTTATGTCCTAAAGCCTCATAAACATTAAAATAACCAAAGCAAAAGCCAGTCTCCAGAAATAATATGAGTAGATAACTAGTTTAAAGTGCAAAATACACAATCCTCTTTCTAATCTTAATTGCACCTGCAGATATCCCTATTCTACTTGAAACAGTCTTATCTTTCCCTATTTTATCTTTTTCTTGCAAGCCTACCTTTTGCTTCTTTCCTTTCCTCCTTTTAGTGCCAGTTTCTCTGCCACACAAGTACAAAAGGCTTCATTAACACAATTGTTTTTCACTCCTTTGGGTTCAAAATCTGTTACTTTTTTTCTGTAGTCTTATTTGACAAAAAAAAAAAAAAAAAAAAAAGAAAAAAATGGAATCTGTATGGGCCCATACAAGAATCTGGCACTTAGTAGCTATGGAAGTTTGCCTCAGTATTTCTGCTGTGATCTCATCTCTTTTCCAATCTGGAAAGTCTTCACCTCTGTCTTTCACTTTTCTTCATTTCATTAATCAGCTTTCTAGATTAATGCCATACTCTGGTTTATGTGTGAGTTTCCATAAACAAGTAGTTTTGCAAATAGTAACCTGTTGTTCCTCATTTGCAAATAGTAACCTGTTGTTCCTTGGAGATTATACAATTATGTTGCAGAGAGTTTTCCATTTCTCTTCTGTCTTTTCTTTACTTCCTCTAAAATTAACTTTCACTGCTACAGTCAATGTGTATTATCAGCTATAGATCCCACTAAAATATCTTCATGCATGTGAAACTGTCTCACCCTCCTTTGTGCAATGGCTACCTTCTTCACATGAGCCCATAGCTATCATCTTTCTTTACCACTTGCTGCAAAATTTTAATATCAAGTTTATCCTTTTCAGCCATAAAATTACCTATATTTCAGTATTGTTAAACTATTCTTATCTTGGGAGCACTTCTACCTTAAAGCACTGCTTTAAATGTAAACACAATTTATTTCATATTCTATCTCTGAGCCAACTAAAACAATCTTCAAACTAGTGTTCAGTGTTATTTTTAAATGTCAGCATTCCTAGGTCTATCCCTATTTCTGTTCTTAAAATCATATAGAAATGCAACTGTTTTAAATATTCTATCATCCTCTAAAATAATTCCTCAGAAGTACTACCTGCTAACTGCCATAGACTTGACTCTTCAATACCTTTCCTGAGCTGCAGGTACCCTTAAGGGGTATCTCATTCCTAAGCCATTTCATAAGTTAAAAGACAATCGTTATTTCTAGAGGCTGGACAAATGAACCTTCTACTTGTAACACCAAAAGTTAGAAGGATGCTAATACACTGCTTGCCAGTGTATTAGTCTATAAATTGCAGAGCTTGAAAGAAAAGGTTTAGAGCGTGTTTATAGCTCCACCTCAAAGAAAGACAATGAATATTGCATGAACTCAGCCAGCAACTGAGCCAGAATGTGTACTGGAACACTTCTCAAAAACAGATTGCAAACCACTGAAAACATCAAATCTAAACAGACAAGAAACATCATCAGACTTGGTTTCTTTTCTACCTTCTAACATGTTTAAGGAAACACAGGAAATGGGTGGAAACCAGAAACGCCAGTGGGAATCAGAAATTGCTACAACAGCATTTGATTATGTAGGACTGATGTTTTTCTAGAACTTCAATTCATTTTTTTGCAGACACAAATGGATGCACTCGTGACATCTATCCTATGGTTTATCAGCATAAAATTTTCTGGTGGAACTTCTAGTCTTTAAATACCTATTGGTGGCCATTCACACCTAATAGCACTCCTCTTCTTTCACTCCACTGCTCAGGACTTCTTGGCTGCTCACCACAGCTCCATTGCCAGCTTGTTAGTTCGGTTCCTAACTGGGTTGCAAGAAAGGCAGAGAGCTAAAGCTTGCAAATCACTGATTTGTTTCCTCCCTCACCTACATCACTTTTTCCTTTTTTATTTTTCTTTCTTTTTAAATAAAATGCACAATAAACTACTTTGGAAACATTTATTAGCTCTTTAAAAAAAAAATGTTCAATTGCTGTTTGTGGCAAAAAAAATATTGATAAATGACCAGTTAATAGCTATGCAGCATCTTTCATTTTTCTGCTCTGCAGAAAAAGCAAGGTTTTGTAAAACAGTAGAACACATGCAAGTTGGTTTCAGTGATTCAGGTCAGTATGAAAACTCCAAATGAACAGTTAATTTCAGCTGTTCCTACTGTGCTGTCAGTACATCTTATACCAAATGGAAGATATTTTTCCCACTGTGTTCCTGGCAGGACACATGCATTCCTCAGATGCTTCATTCCTTGCTTCTTTAAAAGGCAACTGTCATCACAAACAGTGAGCAACCCCACCTCTGCTTCTGGGAGATAAGTATGCTTCATCAGTAAGGTGCAGTAAAGATAAAATTAGCATCTGCTGTCTTTCCACAGACAATGTATGAAAAAAATAAGTTTCCACCTCTGCAAATAAAACACATGGACTGTCACAGTGCTGTCAGTGTGGATGAAACTGCTTGAATTTGTCTGGAAACAGGGAAAAACAACACTATTCTTTCAGTAACTGCATCATATTTCTATTTTTGTATTATAATTGAATTATTTTTCAAATGGCATATTCAAAAGAAACACCCTGGAAGGGACAGATCTTGTTTTGGATACTGATTTATCTCGAAAATCTTGGGTTTATTACATGTTCCTAAGGTACTCCTCAGCAAAGTTTCAGCTTCCTAGAAACCAGTGAAAATGGGTAGATATTTCACTCTTTGACCCCAGATTGACTTGTGGCCCTGTTCTCAATAAATATCTCTATGTAGTCTGAGACAGATGCACTGAAAAGAATAAGTACATTCTATGAACATGAAAGGAGAAAGATTAAATGACTGAAATTACTATTCTATCCATTACCAGTAATGTAACAGGAAAGAAGGTTCTCTTTTTTAAAACAATCCAGAATTAAGGTATTATTGATATGTGGAATTACGATCTGTGAACACAAGAGCCATCTGTCTATATGCAGTGCAGCAGCAGGAAAATAAGGCTATCAGCTTTCAATATTCAGTAGATGTAAGATATTATAAAAGGACGTATTTTATAAATTATAAATAATCTTATTTTATAATTCATGGCTAATTATTTTCCTCACAAATCCGTTCTCTTCCTTTGCCTCATTCTTTTCAAAAAGTCTAGTGTCCTTTGTCACTCAAAGATTTTGCAAATTGGATATTGCTTTTTATTCCTTTTTCCAGTTCTCCCTCACACAGCATTTAATCAGAACCCTACTTTTTAAAGGCTCATATGAAGCTGTGTGCATTTAGATCAAGCCTAAAGATAGTCATAGAAAATTCTTCTGGCTGCCTGTGTACTTCAACAGCAAAGTCTGCACACCTCCACGCCTTTCCCAATACCATAGTTTGCCTAACCAACTAGCCCTGAACTCCCATCTTACACAAAAAAACACTATCTCTACTTCCAGTATCTTCTCCTCTAGTGCTGTCCATATCATCTCTTGTCCTCCTGCCCGAGCCTATTCTTTTATGCCAACCTATAAACCATATTTGTAAAAGCCATACTACTACATCAGAAGATCCAAGCACAGCATGGTTAACAATCTCCAGGTGACAGCAGAATGGTGGTATTTCATCTCCTCCAAGAATTTATCCGTCTTGTCCCTCCCTCTGCCAGCAGTGCACTTAATCCTCTGAGAAGTGCCATGCACGTTCTGTCTAAGACTTCATGTCACTAATAAATAATAGCTGCAATATCTATGTATCTCTAACTTCTGTAATAATACCTGTATTTATAAATTAATAATTATATTAATACTATATAATTATTAAAATAATAAATATACAACAACCAGTATTCTTTTTTATTGCCTGTTATTCCTTTTCCTTTGAAAGTGTTTCTGCCAAATGGTATTGTTATGAATGGGTATAGGCCGCTTCATTCAACTTATCGTCACATGCAACTCCTCTGCACTTTAGTGTGTCTGTTGCCACAAGCTTTAGCTGATTTGCTGTAGCTTTCTGAGTGTTTGGTGTAATAATAGATACAGTGTCCATGCTTCATAACACTACTTTTTCAGTACAGATGAATATATGAATTTTCATATTCCTGACTGATCTATGTGTTTATCTTTTAGAAAAATCTGCAGTAGTATTTATAGAAGCTTGAAAGTAATAAGTGAAATGCTTTTGAAATGTTTCTGAAATATGTTTGCTACACAGGCAGAGGACTGTGCTAGAGGACTTCTGTGCCCACCATAGCCATCATAAGCTGAATGGCAAAGATTGGTGAAATTCAGACAAGAGAAGCTGGAAAAAAGGCCTTGAAAAAAATCAAACAGAAAATCAAATTTACCTAAGCTTCAAGAGGCAGAACTTGAAGATGTGTAGGTAAACAAGAAAATTATTAACAACTTTTCATTTGTGGACACAGTTAAGAAGCACCCATTCTAGCTAAGGCAGAGCTGGTGCTTTACTTTTGGGTATTATATGTGATATTTCAGGTTAACATAGCTTTATTCTGAATTACGAAAGGCTATTAATTGTGTATCATCATCTCTGAGTTGATGCAATTCACATTTTGTACATTATTTGGCAAAAGGAGCTGATTTCAGCTCATATTCTCCTCAAAATAATAATCTTCCATCACTTTTTTCCTACTTATATTTTCCTTCACTAATTCTGCATCGTGAGCCTTAGTATTTCTCTTTCATCACACTTCTTCACACTAAGACGTGAACATCACACATTTATCTTTTAATCCCCTCTTCTCCCACCTGTCCTGCAGCCATAGCCTCCAATCTCACTTATCCTTCTTCCCCTACGTACACCCACCAACAACTTAACTGTAGTTGAAGGCAGTTAGAGTACATTTCTATCCCGTTTGGATTTTCCTGCAGGGAGAAAGAATAATGTGTGAGGAAATAAGTTTCCTTCTCCTTTTTTCTCGTCTCCTGGGAAGAATTAATATCAATATTCCATTTGCTTTCATGTTAAAATAAATGCTAATTAATGCTAACATTCGCAGCTCCACAGAGACATGACTATCCCACACAGTGACCAGTTCTACATTTTCTTGTCAGCTGCTGACCAGCAACTTTCCCTGCTTCACTGCCTGAAAGTGGAGCTGATGCAGCAAATGAGAAAATAAACCTAATGGCAGTAAGAAGACAAAAATAAGATCCTAGAACTCCCTCTTTAGCTCTTCTGAGACCACTTCAAGGACAAAAGCCTTCTGTCAACAAATAGGACCCCTTTAAAACTTTTCTGCAGGAATCATCCTTTGAGTAAAATCAAACACAGCTCTGTAGCATGGAGAATCCTCAGAAGACCTCTTATACCACATGAGCAACCTTTCCCCTGACAATGCTCAAAGATACAAGAAAATAAGCAGTGTCCGTGTTCAAGAAACTGAGCCTATGCCAATTAGAAGCCAGTTCTGCTAAACAAGAAAAATGCTCAATAAATATGGAGCGTAACCGTTAGTACAGATGAAAATAAATGAACACAAGATGAGTTATCATTAGATAATTTAATAGTAAGAAGGATGGTCCTTTAGCTTAAGGGGGCCATTTAACTGACAATGGCATTGTCTGAAGTGTGCTTCACTTGGAGATACTGGAGCAATTGACGCACTTGTAGTAGACCAGAAAGGAAAGTTTTACTTATTTCTGTGGAGTTCTACATTATTGAATTATAAGGGTCTGATTAAGACCTTGGCTTCCTTTTTTGTACTTTCCAGTTTTCTCCCTGTTAGCACAGAGTGTCATTTGAATATCAAATCTGATTGGACTATCAAATCAGATACCCAAGGCATCTCTGCAACATTGACTGCAATTAAAAATATTTGCACTTGAAATTTTTAGGAATAAATTAGTGAAAAAGAAAGATAAGCAAACTTTTAAAATCAGATTATATGGGTTCTTATGTTACAGTTTTAGAGAATTTTCTGTAAGAAATAAATAGGCCTGCCTTCTCCACCACACTCTGCTGCTTCCATGTGAGGGCTGGAACTTTGTTACATTTCACTTTATTGCCACCATGATAACATCTTGGGTTTAACATAGCATTAGAATATGTACCTACATTCGCAGCTGGTACTTAGAGGTACATTTTGTATTTAACACACCTTGCCTGTGGTTTCTCTCTTACTTTAATCTTGCTGAAGTATCCGTTTAAAATAAACAATCACTTTCTGTAACAGATTAACAATTATTACACTGTCTATCAAATATTTATCAAAAAATTTGATTGTTTTTTTCAAATAATTTGATTGTTTTTTCAAATTGCATTGTTTCCACTTATAATAATATTTAATTTGCCAAAAATTAGAGCTATCTTACTTGAATCTTTCTTCCCCATCTTTTTTTTTAAGATTTTCTCCAATGCACCTAAGTTGAACTTATTTCTCTCAGATGTAAACCCAAATATCCTGATCAATCTCATTTTCACTTTAACTTTTACCTATGATTTTGACTCTTGGAGTAAGGGAGGATAAGGGGGGGATAAGGGGGGATAAACTCAGTAATCTGGCATTCCCCACACCTGGTTATTTTGCTCTCACTTGTTCTCCTGAGCTCCACAAGAAGTTTCAGAAATTGTACTGTTTCCACCAGCACAGAGCAGCATGCTAAAAGGGCAGTTGTCTGAAATTAGAATCAAAGCCACAAAAGCTAAAGGTAGTTTTAGGCTAAGACTACCTTAGTCAAATATAAAAAATTACATTGTTTTAACATAAATGTCATCATAAAGCTTGTAGGAGTACAGTTTCAAACACATTATCTTTTACCTTCTACTAATAACATATTTTAGAGAATACAGTTTAAAAAATTCTGTCCCTTGCAAAATTGTACCAAGATTCAGGGTGCTAGTTTTTCAGAAGACAGTTTACTATCTAGAGAGGGAAAAAAAAAAATTCAAAAGAAAGATATATTGAAATTTCCTGATAGTAGCAAAAATTTGTAATCATATCCAGCCAAAAAAAAAAAAAAAAAGCCAGTTTTGTGTCCTCATAGATTGTCTCCAAGGTTGATCAGTATGTGAAACTTTACAGGGAGGTGGATTAAAAACACCGAGTGTACTTTTTATTTGGAAATTTTACAGTAATATCTAGGAATACTGTTTTACTTTATGAAGATCAGGTCTAAAGTAACTCTCCTTTCCTGAAGCCAATAATTTTTAACAGAAGACAATATAAAGTCTCTTGATTTAGGTCCAAGCCCCATTATTTTATTGTGATTGAACATAGGGCTCAGTTTTGTGACATGCATTTGTTGGAAGATTATTTTAGTTTTTCTCATTTACCCTTAAATTTCATTTTCTTTAGCTGCACATGTAACTCATAACATAATTTTCTGTGCATATAACAAGGCTGAATAGTGGAAAGTTTCTAGTTGCACTCTATGTATTTATGTCCACATCTCCTACTCAAATCTGTTTGTATACTGGGCAGAACCACCACCTGCCACCTCTCATGAGTTCAGAAAACCTCTTCCTTCATAGCCTATATTCCTTAGATATTGCCATGCTTTTATCCTTGCTCAACAAAACATCAATGATGTTTTTCTGAACCTGCTTAATGACTCGCACCACTGCACTTTCAAATTCTCATCCACCTGCTTTATGACTGACAGCATCCTGATGCATCCAGTTTCTGCCAAGTACTTTTTACATTTCATTCTTTCATCGATATGCCGGAAGATTGAGGTGAGTTTGACTTTGGATGCAATCCACCTCCCTGGTCGTTTTTCTTCCCTTCATTTGCAGCTTTCACAAATAACAGCGAGCATCAAAAATCTGCATGACAACATAGTCCCAACAGGTTATGCTCATTGCTGGGCTCAAGTATGCCATTTCAGAACTGATATTCAATTAGCAGCATTCACCTGCAACAACCTGTTGCTTTTATTAATTCTCTTCAGCTCCTTGTCATCTTTAAGTACATCATCAAGTATTTCTATAATAGGTGTATTTGAGATGAAATTATGATAGAATAGCTGTATAGTATGACTATAAGGGGAATGTGAAAATATCCATGACTGTATAACATTCACATTGATGAATTCAGAAGAAGAAAAGGAACAACAGGTCTTGGAAAAAATGCTCAGTAACTTTTGAGATTCAAACAGACAAGCAAACAAACGCATAATGTCAAAGAGAAAAAAGGACATGTGGGATTTTTACCCTAAGCATCTGCAATTGCTTGTTCTGCACAAGCAGCTCATAGTTTTTACAAATCTGGAGCATTATATCCAAATAGAGAGGAACTGTGAGGATATTTACTCACAGTGCACTTAGCTGAAAGAAGCAGCTGCACATGAACATACACACATGTGCGTTTCAGTTCCATAAAGACACAGCACGGTTTCTCAGCATAGACATAGTTGTTATTTTTGTATGTTTTCTCCTGGTAGCTCTAAATAAAGGCTGTCAAGTACATAAAGAAAGAAAACTAGTCCTCTAAAATACAGGCATATATAGTTAAATTAGAGAATTGTAAAATATTTCTGGAAATAAGAAAAATAAATGACAACTCTTTTTCCCTCAATCTTTTTTTTTTGTAAAGTGAGGTTAACGAAGGGAATTGAAATGTGCCAGAAGCAAAATATAAGGAATTAGATTAATTTGGCATTTGAGATTAACTTCAGAAACACCAACAGTGTCAAGTGAAATGTCCAGGGTCAGCAAATCTATACATGTACATGTTTGCTAGTTAACATCAACTGTCACGTTGACCTTTTTAGTACAACAAATTATCTGATTTCATTTCAGGAGAGTGAGGCTTGGCAGTTGAAAGCTCACAATGTTTGGCAACTTGTCAAAAAAATGTATTTTATTTCATCAGGAAAATATCTGTGAAATAAGTAAATCAGTAAAATATTAGTTCACTTTTTTTTCATTAATATGAAAGAAAATGCCAGCTGGAAAGTTTTGTGTCTTTGTGATAGAAGTTTACAACAGAGCTCTGATCTCAGACGCATCGGGGAAAATTATGATGGTGTACAGAAGCAAAGCTGGGTCTGCAAATCTTTAATGTTGGAGTGTAACCATGCTGAGATGAATCTGTTCATCAGCTTTATAAAGATGTAAATATACAAGCTGCTTTGTTAGACCACTAGAAAATGAGACTTGGCACTTTTCTACTATAACCAAAAGTGCTAAGATACCCAAATCACCTACAAATTTAAGACACTCAATTTACCACCATGTTGCACCTTTTGGCACCTGCCTCCATTAAATCTCTTGAGTTTAATGAGGTATGTCACGTAAATGAAACTTCTTGTGTCCTTGACCCCAAGTGACACCTGATGTTCTAAGAAGCAAATGAAATATAATGCTATTTATGAACTGGGTAAGAAATTATAATCTCACTACATAAATCAACAATATTATTTCATCTCAATCAATGGCTCAAGTTCCTTGACAGTAAAATTCACGTCAGCAAGGGGAATTCAACTGCAAAGAAACTTGACTCTATGTTGAGCTTTCATTGCCCTTTTGACATGCACATACACACACACGTGCATGAACACACAAAAAGGAACTTAAAACGGCATGGACCTGAGCAGTCAGCTATGGATATGGGTGAAGAAATAACTTGTCTGGCCTTTCTGAAGCCAAAGAAAGGCTGTGAGGTAGTCATACTTTACTGGACATCCCTCTAGACACTTTCCTAGACAGCAGAGTAGGTAGTAAACAACGCACAAAGCTATGTGCAGTATCTTGTAGAGGTAGATCTGGTGATGTACGGAGGAATAGAGGCAAAGAAGTAGTAGAAGGGGTCTACTAATCAAAATAGATTAAGTGCCTCAACTATCCATGGACTGAACAACTCTAGGCTACAGAAATAGAAACATTTCTGGAAACATGAAAATATGAAAAGGACTTGTCAGAGAGGCAATGGATGAGAAACTCTACGTCAAAGCTATAAAAACAAGATTTTGGTATACAGAACTCAATTGGATGCTTATATTTACCATGTCTTGAGTTCTAACATAAAAATGAAAAGGCAAAAATTAGTATAAAGGGGAAGTCTTTATTCTGAACACAGTGATACAGTAATTTTCTAATTCTCTCAAAATATTATCAAGATTAAAAGCTTAGGTGAATTAAAAATAAATTATTATACATTTACACATATTATGAAAATGCCAAAATAATGGAACAACTGAAAATGCAGAAAGGTTATTTTGTTACAAAAAGAATAATCCTCATGTTTTAAAGGATGTTACACAAAGAAGTGTTTCTCACACGTTCTTCTGGTGTTTCTGGCACTGCCAAGAGATTATATCACTGCAGGTAAATCAGTGAACTGATCTACTATAGTAATTCACAGAATTTTTGCATGACTGAGCCAAAAGGTAATGGAATTACAGTACATAAAATGCAGAAGAAAAATGTTCAAGCACATCAGAAAAAAAAAATATTTTATTTTTTTTAAAAGCCATTGAATTAAAAAAAAAAATCCTCAACCACAGTCATATTATAATGCAGTGTATATCAAGGAGAGCTGGGAGAAGGAGAGGGTGGGTGAACAGAAAGAAGACATCAGACAGCTCATTATTAACTCAAAAGATTAATAAGAGCGGACCGTATTTTATCAAAGTTTCCCAGTTTATCAATCAATTTAAATAAAACTCTTTCCATTACAATGAGAACAGCCAGCTTGAAATTGTGATCACTGATTGATGAATTGGAAGTGGATTAATTTTAAGGTCATAAGAAAAGAATGAAACTACCACTCTCTTTGATACCATTAATCTCCTGAAGAATTGATAGATATCCTGCAGTAAAATATATATTAAAAAAAAAAAAAAAAAGAGCAAGGAGATTGGAAGCATAATTTTTTTTGGAGGGCCAAAATACATATCCTTGAGGAAAAGACAGCTTATTTATTTTTTCATTCTGAGTAACTCACTTACCAATATTTATCACAAATATACCATAAGGTTGTACGCTCTATTCCACATGTCAGTGATATACAGAGAAGTTGGTTGTCATGATGTGGCAAATAGGTAAACCTATGGATTTAATTCTTTCTGTTTTCTGATATTGATTTGATTTAAGATAAACAAAAAAATTAATAAAACAGTAAATAATAATAACGATAATTATAAACTGTATTACTAAGCAAGGGTGACTGTTAGTTAATGATATATCAGTGCTACAGAGAGCAGAGATTTATCAAAATGCTGTAAATGAAGTTGTGATCCTCCACATAGTTTTACACACACATTTTGGACTGTCTGTATAGTTTCAGAACCTGAAACTGGACATCAAACTAGGTATTCCCACTTGGGACTTTGGTCTTCACTAAAATGCTTGATGCTCATTGACCATGTAATGGTCTTTTGGCAGTCTCCACTCAAGCCCTTGTCTTCCATTGGCACTACGCCTGCTCACATATCCTTCTCCCTCTTTGACTAGTGCTCAGGTCCCAAGTGATGTTTGTTTTATAAGGGAAGCCTGCAAAACACTGCAAGTGACAGATTACACTCAGAAGCCAGCTGTTTGCATATTTGAGTAGACAGCAGGAAATCTTTGGACAACTCATGGGTAAAAATCACAGAGGTACTGTTAGTATTTTCAGACATTGTTTTTAATCTTCACTATTCTTACTGACAGGATGATAATGGCTGTCCACAGGACACCAGCCAGATGACCATGTATATCCATTTTGCCACTATGACAATGATACTTGGTGACCAATTGAACTACCTGGATTGTCAAGGACAATATCCCTTTGATAACTGCTGCTATGTACTTGTAACATATAAAGTCTTTTCTGTGCTAGAGTTGTCTTCAAATTCAGCTTTACTGGAGTTTCTTTAAACCACACATAGGTGGTTTTAAAATATAACCCACAATTTGTTTATAGTTTTATTAAAGTATCCTTACTCTGTTTACTACTTTTTCATATGCAATAGAAGAAATGAAAAACAAAGATAATTGATGAAATATAATAGATGCATTCTGTGTTAAATGTTTTCAGATCATTTGCTTTTAATGATCAGAAATGTGTCAAAAATTTAATTTCATACTTAAAAAAAAACACTTGCATTTTTCCCCAAATAAAAGCAAACAAACCTAGCTGTATTCATACTCCTTTTAGTTTCACTTTCAGCAAACAATCTAGTGGGTAATTTGCCATCTGAGACTGAATAATACTAAAGTAAAATAACCATATATAATTCACAAGTTCAACATAAAATACTTGTTTTAAATCTTATGTTCCATCAGGCACATTTTAAAAGTTGCAGTGTTGATTCAAATCAATCACAAATAACCTTCAGAATAAACTCCTTTTATCGGGGAAGTTCCTGTGGCTTGGGAAATTGTTCTGAACAAGGTCAAGACCTTGTTCAGTTTCTATGCCCTTAAGTATCTGCCAAAATTAGAAACTAACTGGGAAAACCAACCAGTGCCTTTAGAAATTAAGGAAGGGAAGACGTTCAGCATAATCCAGTGTGTCTCTTAACACTTAGCCTGTGCAGCAAGCTCACTCAATTTGATCCTGAGGATCATAACATTTGGTATTTTCTTCAGGTTCTGATGGCAGAAGTACCTCTATTTAATTTTTTTGTCTATTTAATGTGTAACCTTACATTCCTTAAGCATGAAGGCTAAAAATAACATTACTTGCATTTTAATTTGTCTTCTGGTTGTTTAATTTTAAATTTCTTGTTTTCAAAGGCTCATAACTTCCAAGGAACAATTTGGTGAATTCATGGAGATGATGCTTCTAATCCTAAAGAGGCTTCCACCTTTAAAACCACATTAGGTGGTTATCAATAGTAGTTTCACGCATTGAAGGGTGCTGAAGGACCACCCAGGCACACGTACACACTAGGATGTGGCAAGAGTTCAGTGCTACAAAACCTGTCAGAAATGTGGAACCATAGCATACTGGTATGTTTTTAAGAAATATGAGTGGATAAAATTCGCTTTTCACCCAAGCCTCCTTTCTAGATCAAGCCAGTCCTGCTAATGTAATCATGCCTCTTCAGAGAGAAGGAAACACATATAGATACATGTTGACATCTTACACGACCTTGGTTATGGTAGAATAATGCTTACTTAGCACTTAGAAGCAAAACTCAGTTGCTAACTTGTATTCTAACTACTAGCCCATTGTGGTAGCATTGAACTGCCTCATTTTAAGATCTGATCCATTGTATTTCTCATTTCCCTCTGAGCATTGTGTCTGATAGTGTTCATTTAAGAGTACAGAGATGCTAAGAAAAAAAAATGTCAAAACAATGAAATCTAGACGTTACAAAACACCTGATTTTACAAAACTTGGTCAAGATTACAAGATATTTTTAAATGCAGAGGTCTAAGAAAAAGTCTTCTACCAAGTGTTTAGGAATATTTCTACAAGGTGTGAAATTCCCTCTAGGTGTGGAAAGAATTTGAGGAGAGCAGTAGCCCCTATATGCACCACTAATAAAACACATAGTTCATGTCCTCATCATGCTTTTCACCTCTACATCCCATTCATGCTGGAGTTGCCTCTGCCCAGTAATACCTGTCCATGACAGAAATAATTAGAAATAAGCTATTTCGCAGTCACATGCTTTGTTCTTACTCTTTTACATAGCAGATATCTTATGCCATTACACTAAAAGTAGGTGTTCACTTCCTTTTCTAGATAGTAGTCTCTATACATTTTACATTCAGCAATACTTTTGTCAGATCCCCTGTAAACTAAATATCTTTTAATTGGGAGCGGAAAAATGGCATTTCTTCCTTGCGGAATTACTTTCAGGCAGTGTGTTTTAAAACATCCTTTAAAAAATAAGCAATACAAGTGCCTACCTAGATAATATGCTACTATAACTGAAGGGAAACTTCCTTTAAATCTGAGCACTAATGAAAAATCACACTGGCCTCCCACAAGCAATAGATCTCATTGCTCTAGAGCTCTCTCATTGAACATACAAAAGTTCAGACCAAGAGAGCATTTACATTCACTCCTGTGGCACTGCTCCTCTGACCTTCACAACATCCTGCCTTAGAGATGCAGATGCAGCTCAGCCATTTTCAGAGTCAGTGAAGAAACAAACATAGAGATAATAAAGAACAGATACAGCATTTCTTGTTTAAGTAAGAAAGAGAAAAGAGCCACTGCTATACAGTAAGTCGAATTCTGGTCACCCAGTGCTTCATATGTCTAAATTGTGCTGTGGGTCTATTTGCTGGAAATGGCATAATAAAAAACTGCGATACGGTGTTTATTTTGTTGTGGGGTTTTTATCTTTTTTTTTTAAATTCCCTTGTAAAGGCAGCCCTAAATAACCCAAAATCCCAACTAAATTAAGAGATAAAATAGTAAGACAAGGATTAATATTCTGACAACAAACTATATACCTTATGCCGTGAAACTTCTGTTTAAAATAAGTGCACTCTAAATAAGACCAATGGCAGTGAATGCGGCAAATCTGAGTTCAAGTCATTATGTTCTGATAAGGCAAATATGGTGACTAGTAGATACTGAGGGAAGTGAAATATGGTGAACAAGAAAAAGAAAAGGAATCTGACAGTTGATAGAAATAGGACAAATACTGTGACAAATCTGTCAAGCATAGATATTGTCACAATGAGCTAAAACACAATGTTAAATTAGAAATGGATATGAGGCACTATTTCAGCAAAACTGGAAGTGGAAGGGTAAAAAAGAATATCTGCTACCCTGCCAAATGCAGCTTCCAGTTTTAGGAGAAACATGCATCAGACTCGGTCAGGACAGGGTCAAATATATAATGCAGTTCACAAAATTGCCACAAAAAATGGCATAATAGTAACTGTCAGCATCAGCTTCAACGACATCATTAGATACTTTGGTATATGCATATTATAGTCTGATGGCAAGATTATAACATTACATTTAAGGTTGTACTGAAGTTCTCATTTTAGCAGGTTCATCTATACTTACAGATTTGAATTATTTTAATACGCATGTATGCACAAACATAACTTACAGTTCATGTTTATATTCCCACTGAAATAAAATTTCTGAAATATCTCCATAAAGTGTCACTTTTGCTTTGGATATTACCCTGCACAGAATGACATGAACTAAAGCATACATCTACTGCTAAAATCAGGAGGCAGAGCAAGAGGATCAGAGAAAGCTGCAATGAAAGAGAAAAGATACCTGAAGAAATGGCAGTAAGAAGAGGGCTACCATGTGCTAATAAGAGTTGAAAACTCCAAAGCAGCAACAGTCTAGCCAAAGTGTGAAACAAAAACCACAAATGACCTGTTCTTATGGGGCAGAGAAACTCGCTGGAATTCAAGAACTCCTCAAGGTAGGCAGAAGAAGGGCTTGATAGGCTGGGGAGGAGACCTGGCAGTGGTACCGCAACTGGATGAGAAAGAGAAAAATGTCCTCAATGGAGAGGACAGAAATGTCAATATGAAGAGTATTACATTTCCTTTTCAAGGAGGCTTTGTTTCTGCTCTACGTACTCATCTACTCTTGACAGAGTAGAATACTCATGACCAAAAAAAATCACGAACCTTTGTTTTGGCTGAAACAGAAAAATATCTATTAATACACTATGATGATATTTGCTTAAAGCAAATTTTACATCTTTTAAACTAAGTATCTAAAACAGAATCCAGATTCCAGAAAGCAGTCTTATGAATCACTGTCACCAGTAAAAGATCTGGGCTGGAAACAGGCAGCAGAGAAAAAGTATAAATTCGCTTCTTACTGGCAGTCAAAAAATCAACTGTCACATTTTCTTTTTCAGTTTACTAGGTAGTGTTTTGTGAGATTATCTGGGAGGTGCACAGAAATGCCGTATACAACATAAGTACAAGGGACGTTTCTCAGACTCCCTTCCTGAAAAAAAAAAAAAAAAAGATCTGTCAAAGTAACCCTTACACAGAAAATACTCCAACTCCCAAGTGGCTGAGTTCATCTTCATTTCAGCACCTCCTGGCGTTCCCCACCAAGGGGATGCCTACACACATGACTTTTTTCCTTTGAAGATAACAAATACATGCAGAATGCTTCTAGTGTTGTCATTTTCACCTGAATTCACATTTAATATTAGACAAGCTTAAAAAAAAGGAAAACATTGAAAGCTTATTCTAGCAAAGAAAAAGACTAAATTTGTAATTACACACTGGAAACAAGACTACAAGAGAGAACAGAAGCAATAAAATATGTCCTCAGATTATACTAAAATTTGTAACTAATTTATTTTAAGATGCTTAACAAAGATTACAGGTATTAAATATACAGAAGCCAATTAAATGGGACACTAGTGTCCTCTTCCTGAGCTCTCTTCCTTACAGGTGAATCTGAAAGCTAGCCTAGCTGACAGGAGCCAGGCAGCCCAGTTCACACCCACTTGCCACTCAGCCCTTCAAGATAAAATCCTCCTCCTCTTTTCACGTCTCTTAACTCCAAACTTAATTTCTGGTTCTTTCATCAGTGGACTGATATTTCATTAGAGGAAATGTAGCTGAACATCTCTGCAACTCTCTCCCTTTACTGTAAAAAAAAAGTAAAGCAAGACCACAGCCCTTCCCATAGCTTATCAAGCTGGCCATTCTATTCTTTTTTCTTTTAATCAGGTTGTGTCTTTTATTTTAAATCGCTTTCTTGCTTGTCAAAATGTTTTCAAAGCTGTCATAATATTTTTGTAAGTGTTATGTCACAAAGAATATTTACTGTATGTACAGCTTTATCAAAACTGCAGTATTTGGTTAGAAAGATGCCCTGAATGTCTGTACCTTATACTTCTAGAGTTGGATGTCATTTCAACAGAGGTGACTGCCCCACCCCAGACGTGCAAACACAAACACATGGATATATATTTAACAAAATTTTATAGCTCTATCGAGTCACACTGTGGAATAAAACCACTGCTTTTGCGGATACCCAAGTGAAAGCCTTGGCTGAAAACTGAACAGCCTCCTTGTTACACTCTGCATAACAGAGAAGGAAAAAAAAGAGCAAGAGAGAAATAAATTAGTTCTTTAAAGTTGTGTAGCAACAAAAACAGCAGAAGAGAAAAGGGATATGGCTGTTTTCGTATGCAAGGAGCTACACATCTTAAGATGTTAGCATGAGTCACTGGGAGACCAAGTACTGTTGAACTCAGCAAAATGTTCTTTCTCTGGAATCAGTATATATATAGATAGATATAAATATATATATATATATATAAAATATATGTATAAGTCTATATAATAACAATAAGCATAACCTAGAAAACAGTATGTTAAACAGACAAAATATAGTCACTTTCTGTAGCCTAGGGTTCTGCCAATTTCTATTCCACACAGTAAACGTCAAGAATTCATGGAAGCAAAATATGCTTTGCAGTCTTGGAAATACTTCTAGCAGTTATCTGTACTGGAAATGACAGTACCTCTTGTACTATAAACACCATTACCATAGCTGCCTGAATGCTGGGGCAATACTATTGACAGCGTAGATATCTTGACAATATGTGACAACAGTTGTCTGACAAAGGATTTGTGAGCTGCTTTTTTGCTTGCAGCAGTAAGGATGTCAAGGGTATTATTTGGTAAAGCACAACTTCATGCTGCATTTCCTGATCATTCTTTTATGGAAAGAAGGAACTGAATTGACCCTGGTTAGTAGAATGTACCCTTGATGACTGGACCATGAAAGGAACTTTTATATATCAAACACACATACAGATTGAGAAAATAAATTTAAAAAAAAATATGTAGGTTGATATATCGAAGTATCACCTAATGAGACAATTGGCAAAAATGAGACCAATCTGGAAATTTTTTTTATCCACTTTAAAGGAAGAAACACTTTTTTGTAATGTAATTTTGTCTTTGTGATGGAGGATCAGCCATTGTATACAAATAGTTAACTACCATTTCAGTAATTCATCTTCCAACAAACTCTCAGTTCTCTCAGTAAAATATTTTGTGGTACTTGTTCTTCCTGCTTGTTAAAAAAAAAAAAAAGTTCAAAAATATTTACAGGTACTGTTGTGCATATTATGCAAAGAAAAAAAAAAACCAAACACATTTTATCAGTTCTTCTGTAGATTGCTACTTGTTGTAGCAAGCTGACTCACACACCATGCTGATCAAAATCCTAGTTCTGTTGCATGATAACAACAGGTGGGAAAAATAAGGGACATAATAATAATCCAAGTATAAAAACTTGTCACCCAGAAATTCTCTCATTTCACAGAGCATTTTACCTCCACCATATCTGGGCATTCACATCATCTCAGCAGAACCTCTGCAGTTTCTTTAATGATACTCTGCAATGTTGTTAAAACCTTTCTTTCCAGGCTTCAAGAAAACATTCTGCTGGACTCACATGTCAAAGAGCAGCATTTGACTTTCACATGGTACTGTTCCACAGATCTCCAGGTGCTTCACAGAACATTGTGAACTGGAGACATATTAAAGAGAGCAGTTCTGGGTCATGAGGCTCACTACTGAAAAATTCCAAAAGAAAACTTGGGTCTTCTGAACTTCAGTAAAAAACTCCAAGTACAAGGTCACACTGCATCTTCACGTTCAGAGGTCTTCACAAACAGTTGTGAATTTATTTTTTGTCCCACCATTGAATCAGAGGGTAAGAGATGAAAATAGCCTCCCATATAACCAAACATGGCCATCTTTTCAACAGAGCAGCATTCTAACCTGATTAAAAAGCTGGGTAGTAGCAATTTTGCACGGATTTTCTTATTGTGATCATTGCAGTACACGTCCTGCACAAGGAATATAGTGCTATAATAGAGCAAAAAATGAAAGAATTCAATTGGCAAAAGAGAGACACTCAAAAATGTGATTAAGTATAAAATCACATCTAAAAAATAGTGATGATGTCAGATACTTCCACCACAAGCAAAAGTTCATTTTTTGTTATCTGTAGTCTGTACCTTACCCCTCATATATCCAGGAAGGAATGAACAAAGCAATAAAACACAAGGCCATGTCTAAAAGGCTATCAGCCCATCTAGCCTTTTGTTTGCAGGAAACATTTGAAAAAAAAAAAAACCTCACAGACCTCATTGTATTTATTTATTAAAAATGCAGGAGCACATTTCCTGTCTTGAAGAAGTCTCCAAAATCCCACACCCATTACAGAGTGCTAGAGTTAGGGATGTCTCATTTTTGACCCCATTTAGACAAAGTGGTAAGTCAAAGGTGCTTTATAGAATTTAACTATATTTAAAATTATAAGTATTTAACAATAGTTTGTTCAGAGTGGAGAAGATGACATATTCTCAGTTATTTAACATTCACTATTTGATCCACACACACAAAATGAATCTGCAATTTAGTTCAGTGGACAAAAAGATTATATGTTACTGCCTTTTTGTTGACAGAATGATGCAAGCAAAATTACATTCTGTTGACAAAAATTAAATGAAACTTAGTTGTTGAATACTTTGCAAAATGAATATATAAATAAAGAATTCACAGAAGAAGAGGAGTGACAGTTATTGAAGGCTTATTTTCAAAGCAGGATAGTTCAACTCACAGATGATTTTCACTACTCTATAGGATCTCACAAAACTCCCTTAATTCAGAATATCCTTTTGGTAGGACTATTTAATAGTAGTTTTCATATTGAGTAAGAAGGCAGAAAATTTAAGCCTGGCCATGACAATCTAGTTTTAGGCTTTGTCAATAAATTTTCAAAGTATAGTCAGGCTTTCATTTCTAAAGTTAAAGACCTGCAAGTGGTGGGGGAAAAAAAAAAATCAGTTACATCCATTTAAAATGAAAAAAAAGGGTGACTCCTGGGCTCTGGCTCCCTGCAAGTGTCATTGTAACACACTGTAGGTAGATAACTAGCTGCATCCAGCCATCTGAAGCTTTTCTGGTTTCAATTTTTAAGGTTCTTCATTGAAACTGGGAATGGGCACATCGGCACACTATTTTAAAGCTCATCAGTTTCATCCACTTCAGTAGAACTAACTCTCTCTTAAGCCAAAAAAAAATTTCACTGTTGGAGTCAGTGCTGGAGCAATTTTGTTCCACCTTGTTCATTTATCAAGTTTTATACACTAAATCCAAGGACTAATTACCACTGCATTGAACAATTCCTTTTTTAAACAAGTCATAAATCTTGGCAACTGTTTAAACACTTAGCACTTTTTCCTATATTCTAAAGACATAATTCTATAGAGAAAAATGCAAAATTTGGAATATCTTTTCAAAATGTAGCCTCCACTCAGACTTCTGAAATCAACAGATCTTTTGTCCAAGTGAAATGTGCCAAAATGACTTGCAAAACGGACATAAATCAAATAACCTCTTTAGATTTGTTCTGCAGATGTTTTTTATAGATACAGCTACGGAGGAGGCTCCAATGATAGAAGATACAAGAAAATTTGGGGGAGGAATATGGCTGAAATATATTTTTAAAGCCTTTATATAAAGATCAACTGTTTGCAGCTTCTGGTTGTAAATCTACAGTCAGGTAATTTTTTCAGTGCTATATTCATTTTAACCACTTGGGACACTGTGGTACACCTATTGACAACAGTAATTCGGGTATGAAACTCTTGAGAGACCCCTACAAACATACTAGACTTGCACACTAGACTTGCACTAACTCTGTTTCCTGTAAAGTAATCACGGCAGCTTGATAGCCGTACGCCCCTGGGAATGGTTGTCATTATACCCAAGAGAAAAGAAAGTTTGCTCCTGTGCATTAATCTACATGATAGAGCTTAACCATATAAAAAAAAATAGCACTATTTTAAAAATATGAAAAAATGGAAAAATAAAAATTAGCCTTTTTTCTGTGATAAAACCAACATCAGTGTCTATCTTAGTACATTTTTAGAGGTTCATTACAGGATTATTTTGTAGTGTCCTTCAAAAATGATAATACACACATTTGGACAATGTGTAACAGTGTATATGAAACTTTGATTATGTAACCTGCACGAACAGAAAAGACCTAGGTAATTATAGTATTGATATTAGATATGGTATTTACAAGAACAAACATGCTTTCTAGAGCTCTGTACAACCTAAAACACGTTTTCAGCAGCTACATGGACCAAAATGAGAAATTTATGTGTGTGCATACATATGGTTTTATATTCATACAGCATTATGTTGTTGAGTAAAATTCAACAGGTAAAAAGTGAAAGTGTGTTGTGGTTTAGCCCTCATCACCACACAATTTCTCACTCACACTCCCCCTCCACAGCAGGATAAGGGAGAGAACAGGGAAGAAAGGAAAACTTGTGGGTTGAGATGAAGAGAGTTTACTAAAATAGCAAAGGAAAATTACAATAATAATAGCATATAAGGATATTAAAATATAGAAAAAAGAACAATGTACATTTATTCACCAGCCGATGTCCCAATGACCAATACAACCCATCCTGAGCAGCAGTCATGGAAACAAAACTGAACAGCAAGCAAAGGAGTGAAAGGAAGAGAGCAAGATAGAGGGAACGATGCCAGCAAGAGAGAGAGAAAGATGGATGGTAGGAAGGCAGATACCCCCGTCCCAGTCAACCCCCACTTATATACTAAGCGTGATATTTATGGCATGGAATACTCTTCTAGCCAGTTTGGGTCTATTATTCTGTCTTTCTCTGAGCTTCCTGCACCTGCACATTAGTGAGATCTGGAAAGCAGGACAGTGTCCTCAGTCTCATTAGCAACAACTCCTGTCACCCGTGTGTTTATCAACATTCTTCACATCCAAAATCTAAAACACACTGGCTACTGGAAGGAAAATTAACTCCACCCCTGCCAAAACCAGGACAAAGTGTTAAATATCTATTAAGTAATATTGTGTATGAGATTTCTTAACCTTTTCCTCTCCCACTGTAAAAATGTATACATACACTGCAGTTAATTCAACATTGCTGTAGACATGAGTTATTCATAGAATCATAGAATGGTTTGGGTTGGAAGGGACATTTAAAGGCCATCTAGTTCAACCCCCCTGCAAGGAGCAGGAGCATCTCCAACTAGATCGGGTTGCTCAGAGCCCTGTCCAGCCTGGCCTTGAATTTTTCCAGGGATGGGGCATCAACCACCTCTCTGGGTAACTTGTGCCAGTGTTCTACCACCCTCATTGTAAATTTTTTTTCCCTGGTATCTCATCTAGATTTACTATTTTCTATTTTAAAACCATTACCTCTCATCCTATCACAACAGGCCCTGCTAAAGAGTTCCTCCCCATCTTTCTTATAAGCCCCCTTTAGGTACTGGAGGCTGTAAGGTCTCACTGGAGCCTTCTCTTCCCCAGGCTGAACATCCCCAACTCTCTCATCCTGTCCTCACAGAAGAGGTGCTCCAGCCCTCTTATCATCTTCATGGCTGCACCACACAGGTTGACGTCAGCGAACTTCCTGAGGGTGCACTCTAACCCTCTGCCCATGTCGTCATCAAAGATGTTAAACACCCTTCATGAGAGTTAACTGACAGCAAATACTCCTTTTCTTGCACCTTTCCTCATGCTGAAATGTCACAAAGGATGAGAAAAGCTATCTTTTTTCCCCATTCCTGTTAAATTCAGACTAGTTTACTAGGACACTAGTTTACTAGGTGTCCTCACAGTTGCCTTTTACTTTAAAAACATGCATTTATTACCTTGCATGTGATGTATAATGTTACCCATCTAGTTATCTTCTCATTCAGCCTAGCTCTTGCGTTAAATTCCATGCAAGTTTTTATTTAAATTGACTGAAGTCACCAGGCTTTGCTTGAGACTGTAAAACTAGCATCTAGAGCCAAATGCAATGTAACATTAGCAATGTGTAAGTTTCCCAGGCAGTTCTGCCAAAGTACCACGATCATACTTACCACCTGCTATTTTGCCTGCAGCATTAAGTAAGATAAAAGCCTTAACCATGCCAAGCAGTGCATTCATTTTGAGGAGGAAGCAGAAGTACAATATAGAGGATTCCCATAAATTTGATGTGGCGCCAAAAGGGAGAGCAGCAAGATATCAATTTGACCAAAATATGTATGTATTATGGAGAAAGAAGCAAATTTTAAAAAAATCTTTCTCACGTAACAGAAAAGACTGGATATGCAGTAGGAAGCCTTGAAAGTATTTTCAGTCTAAATTAATATAAAAAACTGAGATAAACACAGTGAAATTCTACTACATCTAATCAAATGCAAGCAAAAATTACTTAAGAATACCAAGGAATGTGACAGATCCTTGAGAGGCTACATGACCTGGTTCTTTAAATTATCAATAAAAAATAATTCTTTAAAATACTGGTCATTTATTTGAAGAACAAAATTTAGAATATCCTTTTCAGTCATTCTCCTGTCCACTTTTACCAGAAACCCACAACATACCTTCAACTAGGCTGAAAAAATTAAAGACAGCACAGGTATACTAGATAGTTCTATTAGGATGCTACTATTTGTGTTATAGCTTCAAACATCCTCAAGGTCACTGTATAAGCTTGCAAATTAGTTTTGCTTTGTAGTATCCGTAATGTATTTTTGGTAACACAGAGGTTATGCTTAGTTTTATATGGGTTTTGTAAAAAATAAATGCAGGACACATGTGAATTACAAATGCATATGCAGTTTCTAAAAACAGATGGAATTTTGTATGTCATAACAAGCACAAATTAGAAACAACATTACAAACTTCAATAAATAAGTGACCACTGTGGATAACCAGAAAAACAAATAGAAAAAGTAAATGAAAGAGCAACAACATAAAGAATCAGTGCTTCAAAGAGGTTGCATAAAAGCTTAGAGTAAAGGAATCAATGACAAGGATCAAGAATGCTGTGATAAAAATGAATGAAAAATAAAGCATAGAGTGAAATGATAAATAATAAATGATTTTACAAACACATGAGGAGTAAGAAGTTGGCAAGGGAGACTGCTGATTCCTTGAGGGAAGGTGAAGGAACAAAGCAAAAGAAAATGTAAATATTACTGGGAAAATTAACGCTAGAATGAGAGAAAGATTTTCAAGGTCAAAGGAAATAACAACTAGAAAGGGAGTTAAAGGGTGTACCAGAACAAAAGTGGAAGGAAGAAAGGAAACTTTTAGTGCAACTGAAAATACAAACTGTCTCAGTAAGCAGGAGACACAGCAACCCAAAACTGCAAAGCAAAGACCAGATGAGAGAAATACTCCCCACAAAAAAAAAAAACAAAAAACACTCAAAACAGGAATTACCGACCCTGTGTTTATTAAATGTCATAAAAGGCAGAGTGATGTCCTGCTCCATAGGCATGGCTGGGTCCGCAGTGATTTAAAGAAACATATTCAATAAAAATACTGAGATTTTCATGTAACAAAATTGGAGTATGCTATTAAAGATTAATTAAAATGACACAAAATACAGAATTAGAACAGGCTTTAATTTGGTTGGTTTAAAATGGAGTAACTATTATATTCTGCAAAGCTATTCTGATTTATCTAATATCTGAATTCTTTATTGAGATTTTAACAATTTGGGTTCAAACCTACCCATGACTTGTTGCATTGCTGAGATTTAATGTCTCAGCTTCATATTAAAAAAAAATATATATATAGAAATCACGACAAAATGCTGTCCATTGTTTCTAACCTCACACAAAGCCTTCTGCATGATAAGGATTTCCATTTAAAACAGAGGTGATGAGAAACACGAGTCAGGCAATATTTCAGGCTACAGAGCCATGATTAGCTCAAGGAGTCTTACAAATTTTTCCCACCATTTGGACTGTAGATTTGCCCCCTCAGATATACACCTTCATATGGTTCCTTCACCAAAGACACCTTGATTAGCTATTCTGATACCACTAGTTGAAGTCATATTACTACTGAGACACTTTCTTTCTGCAGTCTTCATATTTGGCCCTCATAAGAGCTTTGCTAAAAACACCTTTTCAGTATTATGATTCATGCTACCACTAGAAACTTCAGAAGGAATGTACCTGATAGTCTTTTCCATAGTTTGGGGATTAAACCTACATCTTACTTCGGAAAGAAGGTGTGAAGTAATCTCAAAGCCACCACAGTACTGACTTTACCATTGTGTACACTTGCAATTGTAGAGGTAAAAAAACAAAAAATAAAGAAAAGAGCCATTGTAAATCACAATAGAAGGAACTACTTCGCAATTTGGCACCAAAAATTTAACAAGCATTCTGAAGCCATGTATGTAACCTAACTGAAAGGTTTTGTTGTCACCAAGGGATGGACGGAGACGTGTCCACGTGACGGACTCTGATGTCACCTAGCAACGGCTTGGAACATCCCTGAGCAATGGACTGTGACCAGGCGACCCTCAGTGCCTATGAGCGCGTGCTGAGTCTCAGCCGGTCAGCTCGTGCCCGGACTCCAGCTGAGCAGTTGGCGAGGCTGGAGCTCTGAGCTAGGTCTTTGGTGCTGGTGTCGTGCTCGGGGAGTTGTTCGTTGCAGCTCTCCGTGTGCGAGGCCAGAGCCCCTGCAGGATTTTCCCCGGCCCTGCCAGGTTCAGGCAGCCGGGATACACAGGAGGTGTGCTCGCAGCAGCAGAGGTGAGCTGGCTGGGGAGGTGGGAGGGTTTCCTTCTTGAGGGACCTGGGCATTTCTTCCACCTCTCCCCGGGCCAACCAATGACGATGGCCTCTCTTCCTTTTCCAGCGTGACACCCGCTGCTGCAGCACCAGGGAGAGGGAGCGGCTCAACATCCCCAGCTCCCCCCAGCCCAGGCCCCAGAGCCGCTGAAGGATTTTCCCCGGCCCTGCCAGGTTCAGGCAGCCGGGATACGCAGGAGGTGCGCTCGCAGCAGCAGAGGTGAGCTGGCTGGGGAGGTGGGAGGGTTTCCTTCTTGAGGGACCTGGGCATTTCTTCCACCTCTCCCCGGGCCAGCCAATGATGATGGCCTCTCTTCCTTTCCTAGCGTGACACCCGCTGCTGCAGCACCAGGGAGAGGGAGCGGCTCAACATCCCCAGCTCCCCCCAGCCCACTGCACCGGTGGAGAGCATGGCCACAGAGCTGAAGGACCGCTGTCCAATATGCCTGGACAGCTGGGAGGAGGCCAGCTACGTGATGCCATGCCTCCACCAGTTTTGCTACCTGTGCATCTTGCAGTGGGCTGAAAGCAAACCCGAGTGCCCCCTCTGCAAGAGGAGGATCCTCTCCATCTTGCACTCGGTGCGGGCGGACGATGACTACATGGAGCACGTCATCACACCACCTGGGACATCATCAGTCATTGTCCGCCAGGCGGCAGGAGCTCCCGGACCCCAGGGCGCCCACCACCTCCATCGCCGTGGGGCAGCCCAAGGACGGGCGGCAGAAGGGGTGCCCAGGCGTCCTGCGGGCAGCCTCCAGCCCCCAAATTGGCTGAGCCATTTTGAGGACCACCCAACGCTCTTCCAGACCCTGCAGTCCTGGGTCCATCAGGAGCTGGAAGAGCTCTTTGGCAACAGGGTGCTGGAGGCAGCCACGGCGGAGGACACCAACACAGGCATCCCCACCAACAGCAGGATGGACGCAGAGCTGCCGGTCCAGAGGCTGCGAGGCTCCCTCCAAAACCGCACGGCGACACGTGCACAACAGCGGGCACGTGTCGCCGTGCAAGGGCCCAGCGGAGAGGCTCATCGTCCCCTGGGCCGGCAGGATGCCCATGCTGCCAGGGGGCGGGAGGGCAGCCCCGCGGGTGCTCCCGGCCCTGCTGCTTCCCCAAGACGGTGTCTCGCCCCCAGCACAGCCCCGTCTGGCAGCCCTGCAAGATCCAGTGGGGAGGAGCTGCCCGGCGCCTCATCCACTGCCCCTGGCGGGAGTCCTGGCAGCCACCCCTCTGCTCCCACTGCCATCTCCGTGGAGCAAGAAGAGGCCCGGTTGCAGCCACGGGAGCCTGTGCCCGGGCCCTCCACTTCCAGCCCGGGCAGTCAACGCTCCCCTGGGGGGCCACGGCGACCCCCAAAGAGGAAGACTGGCAGCTCCGAGGCCTCTCCAGACAACAAGAAACCAGCACCACGCCGGTGACCGGGGAGGGTGCCTCGGGGGATGACCCAAACAGGACCGCGCCATCCACTGGGACATCTGCCAGCCCTCAAGGGCTCCCAGCCCCCTCAACCCAATTATCCAAGTTAAATAAATGCATTGAAACGACAGAAGAAGTCTCAGTGTCACTAACAGTGCAGGTGGCCTTGCTATCCTCGCCCTTTCTTAGTCGTTTTTTGCCGAGAGGGCTGCGATGTAACGCTCAGGGCTCCTTCTACGTGTGCCCCGTACTATTTCACTGTTCCCCGCAAAGGCAGGTGCTGCCCAGATCCGGGCCTGCACCTCTGCAGCTGGTTCCGGGCAGAAGTTTCCAGCTGGGGGCTCTCCAGGGCCAGCGCGTGCCCCACCACTCATCACCCCAGCCCTGGTCTCCTCAGCTCCTCCTCCTCCTCCTCTGCTCCCCTGTCCCAGAGCTCTGCTCTCCTACCACCTGCACTGCCCAGCGCAGCCGCGCCACGGCAGCACACAAATCCTTCATCCTGCGTGGAGTCACGACTTGGTGCTGCTCTCTGCATCGAGGAGAGGAGAGGAGAGGGAGGTGCTGAGCTCTTCCCTCTGGGATCCAGCGATGGGCTGCATGGCAGTGCTTCAAAGCTGCGTCAGAGGAGGTTCAGACTTGATATTAGGACACCCTTCTTTACCAAGAGGGCGGTCAGACACTGGAACGGGCTCCCTAGAGCCAGGTGCTCGATGCCCCGTGCCTGTCAGTGCCTTCAAAGGAGCTACTTGGACAAGGCCCTTCACAACAGGCTTTACCTTCTAGCCAGGCCTGGAGTGCTCATTGCCATCGAGTCCCCGAGTGACAGGTTCTGTTGTTACTGAGGGATGGACTTCACACTACATCACTTTACAATCACATCACAGTTACGATCACTGTTATGGTCTTGCACGTCTTCAGACAGATTTTTCATCCTTTTTTTTTTTGAGATTATATACTGTCATTCAGTTTCCAGGTACAGTGTTAGTCATGTTGGTCATTTATCTCACGATGAGCTCCAGAGAACATTCCACTCTCTTTTTTTTTTTTTAATCTCTGACCTTTTAACTCCTTCAAAATCAAGAATAAAAATTTGTTGCAGTAAGCTTTCTTTTTTGTGTGTGTGTCAATTCAGAAACCTTCAATACTTAGAAAGTAGGCTTTGCATAAGGAAAAATGTAGATCTGTCTTATTTATATGACAATGAATTTGTTAGTGACAATTGAGACTAGTTTTAAGTCATAATTTTGTTTTTTATCCTAACTCAACATCTCAAACAACTTCAGTTTAAAGAGAAGTGAATCTTCTAGGTAATAGATAAAGAGAGGTAACCAGTAGAAATTAATTTTGCACTGTTTCCCTTATCGTGAAGAGGCATGGAAGAGCCATGAATTCTGCAATTCTTGCAGGAATATATTGAGTTTTCTTGAGAGGCTATTTGTATGACAATGACTTTGTTAGTGACAATTGAGACTAGTTTTAAGTCATAATTTTGGTTTTTATCCTAACTCAACATCTCAAACAAACAACTTTATTTTAAAGAGAAGTGAATCTGCAAACAATATATTAGGGACTTAAACCAGATGATCTGACTTAAATAGCTTTTTGAGACTTACACGTTATCTAGCTATTATTTCTGAATTTCTTCTCTTGTATGGGCCATGATAAAGAAGTCCAGTAGGAGGATTAACGCATAAAAATCTCAACACATCTTCCCTTGGCAACAACAACCAAAGTTGTGAAAAGATGAGGAAAGGAATGTACCTTTTTAGACTGCCTTCACCAGCGGAAATATGGTGTCTTTAGTCTGACCTAAATCACATGAAAAAGAAAGGTGGAGACCATTTCAGACAGGAATTTACACCAATACTTTTATAATTTTGCCACACCATAGCTTTGGCTTAAATGGTTCCACTTTGTACGCAAACTAAACAGAAGAGTATTGTTTCTTGCAGTTGTTTTCCAGTACAAATGGCAAACCGGGAGACAGACAGGAAGGCCAAGCGTATGGATAGTGATTTACATCGAGTCTTCATTGAAGGTTTCCGAATACCACAACTAGAGTCACACTTCACATTTATGGAACACAAAAATAAACGACGAATGTGCCATTTTCCTATGCCTGATGAACTGATTTCTTTTTTTCTCTGTTACTATGGGTGCTGTAAAGTTTATCGTATTTCTATGGCACCTCAGCTTTAAAGACTGATTGCTGATTCTCCAAGTCTCCTCTTAGTATGAGTCTGTCTAGCTGGGTTTCTTTGACACTCCTTCTCGTTTACTTTCTCACTGAGGCTCAAGTAACAGTGCAACGTCTTATTTCAAAATCAGTTTTCTTTGGAAGATGAAGTACAAGGGGAACAGTGCTGAATAGCCTCTACAATCTTAGAATTACTTGGAAAACTTTTTTTTTTTTAACATCACCTAGAATGTGACCTGAAATGGTCCTAGAGACCTGGTCGATGCTTCGTGCCTACGAGTGCATTAAAAAGAGGCATTTGGAAAATGCCATTCAGAACAGGCTTTAATTTTAAAATGAAGACGTCGAGGCTCAGGTGCTCCTGGCTCAGCTGCCCCTCTGGTTTGTCAACCTGCCTCTGGGACCCCAAGGAGGACGTAGTGCCCAGAGGAGGCCTTAGGAGTGCTGAGCAGAGGGGATCACCCTTGTACCTTCCGGCTGGGGGAGAAAGATGGAGGACCTGCCAGGGCGTGCCAAGTGCTGCCTTTGACACCCCGTGGGAGAAAGCAGGGGAGCCCAGAGGGCTGGCCAGCAGCGCTGGGCTGTGGGGAGGGCCTGTGGGACTTGGTCCTCCAGCCTCTGAGGAAGGCACGAGGCGTTGGCCTGTGAGCCTTCTTGCCATATGTGCCTGGAGACATCTGCCACAGCCGAAGTGACATGACAGGGCCCCAGGAAGACAAGGCCAAGGCCTCGGTGACTGGCGTGAAACACCGATGCCAAGAACAAGACAAGAGATGGAGGGGATGGAGTGGGCAGTGGCGTTCTGGTAAGCCCAGACACTTGTGCTGTGGCTGTGGATGAGGACAGCCTGTCGTGATGTCCCTGACCAGTGGACAGCGACTTCACCAAGCGATGGGTTCCGATGCCATCGAGTCCCCGATTTTGGCAACAGGTTTTGTTGTCACCAAGGGATGGACGGAGACGTGTCCACGTGACGGACTCTGATGTCACCTAGCAACGGCTTGGAACGTCCCTGAGCAATGGATTGTGACCAGGCGACCCTCAGTGCCTATGAGCGCGTGCTGAGTCTCAGCCGGTCAGCTCGTGCCCGGACTCCAGCTGAGCAGTTGGCGAGGCTGGAGCGCTGAGCTAGGTCTTTGGTGCTGGTGTCGTGCTCGGGGAGTTGTTCGTTGCAGCTCTCCGTGTGCGAGGCCAGAGCCCCTGCAGGATTTTCCCCGGCTCTGCCAGGTTCAGGCAGCCGGGATACACAGGAGGTGTGCTCGCAGCAGCAGAGGTGAGCTGGCTGGGGAGGTGGGAGGGTTTCCTTCTTGAGGGACCTGGGCATTTCTTCCACCTCTCCCCGGGCCAACCAATGACGATGGCCTCTCTTCCTTTTCCAGCGTGACACCCGCTGCTGCAGCACCAGGGAGAGGGAGCGGCTCAACATCCCCAGCTCCCCCCAGCCCAGGCCCCAGAGCCGCTGAAGGATTTTCCCCGGCCCTGCCAGGTTCAGGCAGCCGGGATACGCAGGAGGTGCGCTCGCAGCAGCAGAGGTGAGCTGGCTGGGGAGGTGGGAGGGTTTCCTTCTTGAGGGACCTGGGCATTTCTTCCACCTCTCCCCGGGCCATCCAATTATGATGGCCTCTCTTCCTTTTCTAGCTTGACACCCGCTGCCGCAGCACCAGGGAGAGGGAGCAGCTCAACATCCCCAGCTCCCCCCAGCCCACTGCAGCCAGTGGAGAGCATGGCCACAGAGCTGAAGGACCGCTGTCCAATATGCCTGGACAGCTGGGAGGAGGCCAGCTACGTGATGCCATGCCTCCACCAGTTTTGCTACCTGTGCATCTTGCAGTGGGCTGAAAGCAAACCCGAGTGCCCCCTCTGCAAGAGGAGGATCCTCTCCATCTTGCACTCGGTGCGGGCGGACGATGACTACATGGAGCACGTCATCACACCACCTGGGACATCATCAGTCATTGTCCGCCAGGCGGCAGGAGCTCCCGGACCCCAGGGCGCCCACCACCTCCATCGCCGTGGGGCAGCCCAAGGACGGGCGGCAGAAGGGGTGCCCAGGCGTCCTGCGGGCAGCCTCCAGCCCCCAAATTGGCTGAGCCATTTTGAGGACCACCCAACGCTCTTCCAGACCCTGCAGTCCTGGGTCCATCAGGAGCTGGAAGAGCTCTTTGGCAACAGGGTGCTGGAGGCAGCCACGGCGGAGGACACCAACACGGGCATCCCCACCAACAGCAGGATGGACGCAGAGCTGCCGGTCCAGAGGCTGCGAGGCTCCCTCCAAAACCGCACGGCGACACGTGCACAACAGCGGGCGCGTGTCGCCGTGCAAGGGCCCAGCGGAGAGGCCCATCGTCCCCTGGGCCGGCAGGATGCCCATGCTGCCAGGGGGCGGGAGGGCAGCCCCGCGGGTGCTCCCGGCCCTGCTGCCTCCCCAAGACGGTGTCTCGCCCCCAGCACAGTCCCATCTGGCAGCCCTGCGAGATCCAGTGGGGAGGAGCTGCCCGGCGCCTCATCCACTGCCCCTGGCGGGAGTCCTGGCAGCCACCCCTCTGCTCCCATTGCCATCTCCGTGGAGCAAGAAGAGGCCCGGGTGCAGCCACGGGAGCCTGTGCCCGGGCCCTCCACTTCCAGCCCGGGCAGTCAACGCTCCCCTGGGGGGCCACGGCGACCCCCAAAGAGGAAGACTGGCAGCTCCGAGGCCTCTCCAGACAACAAGAAACCAGCACCACGCCGGTGACCGGGGAGGGTGCCTCGGGGGATGACCCAAACAGGACCGCGCCATCCACTGGGACATCTGCCAGCCCTCAAGGGCTCCCAGCCCCCTCAACCCAATTATCCAAGTTAAATAAATGCATTAAAATGACAGAAAAAGTCTCAGTGTCACTAACAGTGCAGGTGGCCTTGCTATCCTCGTCCTTTCTTAGTTGTTTTGCCAAGAGGGCTGCGATGTAACGCTCAGGGCTCCTTCTACGTGTGCCCCGTACTATTTCACTGTTCCCCGCAAAGGCAGGTGCTGCCCAGATCCGGGCCTGCACCTCTGCAGCTGGTTCCGGGCAGAAGTTTCCAGCTGGGGGCTCTCCAGGGCCAGCGCGTGCCCCACCACTCATCACCCCAGCCCTGGTCTCCTCAGCTCCTCCTCCTCCTCCTCTGCTCCCCTGTCCCAGAGCTCTGCTCTCCTACCACCTGCACTGCCCAGCGCAGCCGCGCCACGGCAGCACACAAATCCTTCATCCTGCGTGGAGTCACGACTTGGTGCTGCTCTCTGCATCAAGGAGAGGAGAGGAGAGGGAGGTGCTGAGCTCTTCCCTCTGGGATCCAGCGATGGGCTGCATGGCAGTGCTTCAAAGCTGCGTCAGAGGAGGTTCAGACTTGATATTAGGACACCCTTCTTTACCAAGAGGGCGGTCAGACACTGGAACAGGCTCCCTAGAGCCAGGTGCTCGATGCCCCGTGCCTGTCAGTGCCTTCAAAGGAGCTACTTGGACAAGGCCCTTCACAACAGGCTTTACCTTCTAGCCAGGCCTGGAGTGCTCATTGCCATCGAGTCCCCGAGTGACAGGTTCTGTTGTTACTGAGGGATGGACTTCACACTACATCACTTTACAATCACATCACAGTTACGATCACTGTTATGGTCTTGCACGTCTTCAGACAGATTTTTCATCCTTTTTTTTTTGAGATTATATACTGTCATTCAGTTTCCAGGTACAGTGTTAGTCATGTTGGTCATTTATCTCACGATGAGCTCCAGAGAACATTCCACTCTCTTTTTTTTTTTTAATCTCTGACCTTTTAACTCCTTCAAAATCAAGAATAAAAATTTGTTGCAGTAAGCTTTCTTTTTTGTGTGTGTGTCAATTCAGAAACCTTCAATACTTAGAAAGTAGGCTTTGCATAAGGAAAAATGTAGATCTGTCTTACTTATATGACAATGAATTTGTTAGTGACAATTGAGACGTTTTAAATCATAATTTTGTTTTTTATCCTAACTCAACATCTCAAACAACTTCAGTTTAAAGAGAAGTGAATCTTCTAGGTAATAGATAAAGAGAGGTAACCAGTAGAAATTAATTTTGCACAGTTTCCCTTATCGTGAAGAGGCATGGAAGAGCCATGAATTCTGCAATTCTTGCAGGAATATATTGAGTTTTCTTGAGAGGCTATTTGTATGACAATGACTTTGTTAGTGACAATTGAGACTAGTTTTAAGTCATAATTTTGGTTTTTATCCTAACTCAACATCTCAAACAAACAACTTTATTTTAAAGAGAAGTGAATCTGCAAACAATATATTAGGGACTTAAACCAGATGATCTGACTTAAATAGCTTTTTGAGACACGTTATCTAGCTATTATTTCTGAATTTCTTCTCTTGTATGGGCCATGATAAAGAAGTCCAGTAGGAGGATTAACGCATAAAAATCTCAACACATCTTCCCTTGGCAACAACAACCAAAGTTGTGAAAAGATGAGGAAAGGAATGTACCTGTTTAGACTGCCTTCACCAGCGGAAATATGGTGTCTTTAGTCTGACCTAAATCACATGAAAAAGAAAGGTGGAGACCATTTCAGACAGGAATTTACACCAATACTTTTATAATTTTGCCACACCATAGCTTTGGCTTAAATGGTTCCACTTTGTACGCAAACTAAACAGAAGAGTATTGTTTCTTGCAGTTGTTTTCCAGTACAAATGGCAAACCGGGAGACAGACAGGAAGGCCAAGCGTATGGATAGTGATTTACATCGAGTCTTCATTGAAGGTTTCCGAATACCACAACTAGAGTCACACTTCACATTTATGGAACACAAAAATAAACGACGAATGTGCCATTTTCCTATGCCTGATGAACTGATTTCTTTTTTTCTCTGTTACTATGGGTGCTGTAAAGTTTATCGTATTTCTATGGCACCTCAGCTTTAAAGACTGATTGCTGATTCTCCAAGTCTCCTCTTAGTATGAGTCTGTCTAGCTGGGTTTCTTTGACACTCCTTCTCGTTTACTTTCTCACTGAGGCTCAAGTAACAGTGCAACGTCTTATTTCAAAATCAGTTTTCTTTGGAAGATGAAGTACAAGGGGAACAGTGCTGAATAGCCTCTACAATCTTAGAATTACTTGGAAAACTTTTTTTTTTTTAACATCACCTAGAATGTGACCTGAAATGGTCCTAGAGACCTGGTCGATGCTTCGTGCCTACGAGTGCATTAAAAAGAGGCATTTGGAAAATGCCATTCAGAACAGGCTTTAATTTTAAAATGAAGACGTCGAGGCTCAGGTGCTCCTGGCTCAGCTGCCCCTCTGGTTTGTCAACCTGCCTCTGGGACCCCAAGGAGGACGTAGTGCCCAGAGGAGGCCTTAGGAGTGCTGAGCAGAGGGGATCACCCTTGTACCTTCCGGCTGGGGGAGAAAGATGGAGGACCTGCCAGGGCGTGCCAAGTGCTGCCTTTGACACCCCGTGGGAGAAAGCAGGGGAGCCCAGAGGGCTGGCCAGCAGCGCTGGGCTGTGGGGAGGGCCTGTGGGACTTGGTCCTCCAGCCTCTGAGGAAGGCACGAGGCGTTGGCCTGTGAGCCTTCTTGCCATATGTGCCTGGAGACATCTGCCACAGCCGAAGTGACATGACAGGGCCCCAGGAAGACAAGGCCAAGGCCTCGGTGACTGGCGTGAAACACCGATGCCAAGAACAAGACAAGAGATGGAGGGGATGGAGTGGGCAGTGGCGTTCTGGTAAGCCCAGACACTTGTGCTGTGGCTGTGGATGAGGACAGCCTGTCGTGATGTCCCTGACCAGTGGACAGCGACTTCACCAAGCGATGGGTTCCGATGCCATCGAGTCCCCGATTTTGGCAACAGGTTTTGTTGTCACCAAGGGATGGACGGAGACGTGTCCACGTGACGGACTCTGATGTCACCTAGCAACGGCTTGGAACGTCCCTGAGCAATGGATTGTGACCAGGCGACCCTCAGTGCCTATGAGCGCGTGCTGAGTCTCAGCCGGTCAGCTCGTGCCCGGACTCCAGCTGAGCAGTTGGCGAGGCTGGAGCGCTGAGCTAGGTCTTTGGTGCTGGTGTCGTGCTCGGGGAGTTGTTCGTTGCAGCTCTCCGTGTGCGAGGCCAGAGCCCCTGCAGGATTTTCCCCGGCTCTGCCAGGTTCAGGCAGCCGGGATACACAGGAGGTGTGCTCGCAGCAGCAGAGGTGAGCTGGCTGGGGAGGTGGGAGGGTTTCCTTCTTGAGGGACCTGGGCATTTCTTCCACCTCTCCCCGGGCCAACCAATGACGATGGCCTCTCTTCCTTTTCCAGCGTGACACCCGCTGCTGCAGCACCAGGGAGAGGGAGCGGCTCAACATCCCCAGCTCCCCCCAGCCCAGGCCCCAGAGCCGCTGAAGGATTTTCCCCGGCCCTGCCAGGTTCAGGCAGCCGGGATACGCAGGAGGTGCGCTCGCAGCAGCAGAGGTGAGCTGGCTGGGGAGGTGGGAGGGTTTCCTTCTTGAGGGACCTGGGCATTTCTTCCACCTCTCCCCGGGCCATCCAATTATGATGGCCTCTCTTCCTTTTCTAGCTTGACACCCGCTGCCGCAGCACCAGGGAGAGGGAGCAGCTCAACATCCCCAGCTCCCCCCAGCCCACTGCAGCCAGTGGAGAGCATGGCCACAGAGCTGAAGGACCGCTGTCCAATATGCCTGGACAGCTGGGAGGAGGCCAGCTACGTGATGCCATGCCTCCACCAGTTTTGCTACCTGTGCATCTTGCAGTGGGCTGAAAGCAAACCCGAGTGCCCCCTCTGCAAGAGGAGGATCCTCTCCATCTTGCACTCGGTGCGGGCGGACGATGACTACATGGAGCACGTCATCACACCACCTGGGACATCATCAGTCATTGTCCGCCAGGCGGCAGGAGCTCCCGGACCCCAGGGCGCCCACCACCTCCATCGCCGTGGGGCAGCCCAAGGACGGGCGGCAGAAGGGGTGCCCAGGCGTCCTGCGGGCAGCCTCCAGCCCCCAAATTGGCTGAGCCATTTTGAGGACCACCCAACGCTCTTCCAGACCCTGCAGTCCTGGGTCCATCAGGAGCTGGAAGAGCTCTTTGGCAACAGGGTGCTGGAGGCAGCCACGGCGGAGGACACCAACACGGGCATCCCCACCAACAGCAGGATGGACGCAGAGCTGCCGGTCCAGAGGCTGCGAGGCTCCCTCCAAAACCGCACGGCGACACGTGCACAACAGCGGGCGCGTGTCGCCGTGCAAGGGCCCAGCGGAGAGGCCCATCGTCCCCTGGGCCGGCAGGATGCCCATGCTGCCAGGGGGCGGGAGGGCAGCCCCGCGGGTGCTCCCGGCCCTGCTGCCTCCCCAAGACGGTGTCTCGCCCCCAGCACAGTCCCATCTGGCAGCCCTGCGAGATCCAGTGGGGAGGAGCTGCCCGGCGCCTCATCCACTGCCCCTGGCGGGAGTCCTGGCAGCCACCCCTCTGCTCCCATTGCCATCTCCGTGGAGCAAGAAGAGGCCCGGGTGCAGCCACGGGAGCCTGTGCCCGGGCCCTCCACTTCCAGCCCGGGCAGTCAACGCTCCCCTGGGGGGCCACGGCGACCCCCAAAGAGGAAGACTGGCAGCTCCGAGGCCTCTCCAGACAACAAGAAACCAGCACCACGCCGGTGACCGGGGAGGGTGCCTCGGGGGATGACCCAAACAGGACCGCGCCATCCACTGGGACATCTGCCAGCCCTCAAGGGCTCCCAGCCCCCTCAACCCAATTATCCAAGTTAAATAAATGCATTAAAATGACAGAAAAAGTCTCAGTGTCACTAACAGTGCAGGTGGCCTTGCTATCCTCGTCCTTTCTTAGTTGTTTTGCCAAGAGGGCTGCGATGTAACGCTCAGGGCTCCTTCTACGTGTGCCCCGTACTATTTCACTGTTCCCCGCAAAGGCAGGTGCTGCCCAGATCCGGGCCTGCACCTCTGCAGCTGGTTCCGGGCAGAAGTTTCCAGCTGGGGGCTCTCCAGGGCCAGCGCGTGCCCCACCACTCATCACCCCAGCCCTGGTCTCCTCAGCTCCTCCTCCTCCTCCTCTGCTCCCCTGTCCCAGAGCTCTGCTCTCCTACCACCTGCACTGCCCAGCGCAGCCGCGCCACGGCAGCACACAAATCCTTCATCCTGCGTGGAGTCACGACTTGGTGCTGCTCTCTGCATCAAGGAGAGGAGAGGAGAGGGAGGTGCTGAGCTCTTCCCTCTGGGATCCAGCGATGGGCTGCATGGCAGTGCTTCAAAGCTGCGTCAGAGGAGGTTCAGACTTGATATTAGGACACCCTTCTTTACCAAGAGGGCGGTCAGACACTGGAACAGGCTCCCTAGAGCCAGGTGCTCGATGCCCCGTGCCTGTCAGTGCCTTCAAAGGAGCTACTTGGACAAGGCCCTTCACAACAGGCTTTACCTTCTAGCCAGGCCTGGAGTGCTCATTGCCATCGAGTCCCCGAGTGACAGGTTCTGTTGTTACTGAGGGATGGACTTCACACTACATCACTTTACAATCACATCACAGTTACGATCACTGTTATGGTCTTGCACGTCTTCAGACAGATTTTTCATCCTTTTTTTTTTGAGATTATATACTGTCATTCAGTTTCCAGGTACAGTGTTAGTCATGTTGGTCATTTATCTCACGATGAGCTCCAGAGAACATTCCACTCTCTTTTTTTTTTTTTAATCTCTGACCTTTTAACTCCTTCAAAATCAAGAATAAAAATTTGTTGCAGTAAGCTTTCTTTTTTGTGTGTGTGTCAATTCAGAAACCTTCAATACTTAGAAAGTAGGCTTTGCATAAGGAAAAATGTAGATCTGTCTTACTTATATGACAATGAATTTGTTAGTGACAATTGAGACGTTTTAAATCATAATTTTGTTTTTTATCCTAACTCAACATCTCAAACAACTTCAGTTTAAAGAGAAGTGAATCTTCTAGGTAATAGATAAAGAGAGGTAACCAGTAGAAATTAATTTTGCACAGTTTCCCTTATCGTGAAGAGGCATGGAAGAGCCATGAATTCTGCAATTCTTGCAGGAATATATTGAGTTTTCTTGAGAGGCTATTTGTATGACAATGACTTTGTTAGTGACAATTGAGACTAGTTTTAAGTCATAATTTTGGTTTTTATCCTAACTCAACATCTCAAACAAACAACTTTATTTTAAAGAGAAGTGAATCTGCAAACAATATATTAGGGACTTAAACCAGATGATCTGACTTAAATAGCTTTTTGAGACACGTTATCTAGCTATTATTTCTGAATTTCTTCTCTTGTATGGGCCATGATAAAGAAGTCCAGTAGGAGGATTAACGCATAAAAATCTCAACACATCTTCCCTTGGCAACAACAACCAAAGTTGTGAAAAGATGAGGAAAGGAATGTACCTGTTTAGACTGCCTTCACCAGCGGAAATATGGTGTCTTTAGTCTGACCTAAATCACATGAAAAAGAAAGGTGGAGACCATTTCAGACAGGAATTTACACCAATACTTTTATAATTTTGCCACACCATAGCTTTGGCTTAAATGGTTCCACTTTGTACGCAAACTAAACAGAAGAGTATTGTTTCTTGCAGTTGTTTTCCAGTACAAATGGCAAACCGGGAGACAGACAGGAAGGCCAAGCGTATGGATAGTGATTTACATCGAGTCTTCATTGAAGGTTTCCGAATACCACAACTAGAGTCACACTTCACATTTATGGAACACAAAAATAAACGACGAATGTGCCATTTTCCTATGCCTGATGAACTGATTTCTTTTTTTCTCTGTTACTATGGGTGCTGTAAAGTTTATCGTATTTCTATGGCACCTCAGCTTTAAAGACTGATTGCTGATTCTCCAAGTCTCCTCTTAGTATGAGTCTGTCTAGCTGGGTTTCTTTGACACTCCTTCTCGTTTACTTTCTCACTGAGGCTCAAGTAACAGTGCAACGTCTTATTTCAAAATCAGTTTTCTTTGGAAGATGAAGTACAAGGGGAACAGTGCTGAATAGCCTCTACAATCTTAGAATTACTTGGAAAACTTTTTTTTTTTTAACATCACCTAGAATGTGACCTGAAATGGTCCTAGAGACCTGGTCGATGCTTCGTGCCTACGAGTGCATTAAAAAGAGGCATTTGGAAAATGCCATTCAGAACAGGCTTTAATTTTAAAATGAAGACGTCGAGGCTCAGGTGCTCCTGGCTCAGCTGCCCCTCTGGTTTGTCAACCTGCCTCTGGGACCCCAAGGAGGACGTAGTGCCCAGAGGAGGCCTTAGGAGTGCTGAGCAGAGGGGATCACCCTTGTACCTTCCGGCTGGGGGAGAAAGATGGAGGACCTGCCAGGGCGTGCCAAGTGCTGCCTTTGACACCCCGTGGGAGAAAGCAGGGGAGCCCAGAGGGCTGGCCAGCAGCGCTGGGCTGTGGGGAGGGCCTGTGGGACTTGGTCCTCCAGCCTCTGAGGAAGGCACGAGGCGTTGGCCTGTGAGCCTTCTTGCCATATGTGCCTGGAGACATCTGCCACAGCCGGAGTGACATGACAGGGCCCCAGGAAGACAAGGCCAAGGCCTCGGTGACTGGCGTGAAACACCGATGCCAAGAACAAGACAAGAGATGGAGGGGATGGAGTGGGCAGTGGCGTTCTGGTAAGCCCAGACACTTGTGCTGTGGCTGTGGATGAGGACAGCCTGTCGTGATGTCCCTGACCAGTGGACAGCGACTTCACCAAGCGATGGGTTCCGATGCCATCGAGTCCCCGATTTTGGCAACAGGTTTTGTTGTCACCAAGGGATGGACGGAGACGTGTCCACGTGACGGACTCTGATGTCACCTAGCAACGGCTTGGAACGTCCCTGAGCAATGGATTGTGACCAGGCGACCCTCAGTGCCTATGAGCGCGTGCTGAGTCTCAGCCGGTCAGCTCGTGCCCGGACTCCAGCTGAGCAGTTGGCGAGGCTGGAGCGCTGAGCTAGGTCTTTGGTGCTGGTGTCGTGCTCGGGGAGTTGTTCGTTGCAGCTCTCCGTGTGCGAGGCCAGAGCCCCTGCAGGATTTTCCCCGGCCCTGCCAGGTTCAGGCAGCCGGGATACACAGGAGGTGTGCTCGCAGCAGCAGAGGTGAGCTGGCTGGGGAGGTGGGAGGGTTTCCTTCTTGAGGGACCTGGGCATTTCTTCCACCTCTCCCCGGGCCAACCAATGACGATGGCCTCTCTTCCTTTTCCAGCGTGACACCCGCTGCTGCAGCACCAGGGAGAGGGAGCGGCTCAACATCCCCAGCTCCCCCCAGCCCAGGCCCCAGAGCCGCTGAAGGATTTTCCCCGGCCCTGCCAGGTTCAGGCAGCCGGGATACGCAGGAGGTGCGCTCGCAGCAGCAGAGGTGAGCTGGCTGGGGAGGTGGGAGGGTTTCCTTCTTGAGGGACCTGGGCATTTCTTCCACCTCTCCCCGGGCCAGCCAATGATGATGGCCTCTCTTCCTTTCCTAGCGTGACACCCGCTGCTGCAGCACCAGGGAGAGGGAGCGGCTCAACATCCCCAGCTCCCCCCAGCCCACTGCACCGGTGGAGAGCATGGCCACAGAGCTGAAGGACCGCTGTCCAATATGCCTGGACAGCTGGGAGGAGGCCAGCTACGTGATGCCATGCCTCCACCAGTTTTGCTACCTGTGCATCTTGCAGTGGGCTGAAAGCAAACCCGAGTGCCCCCTCTGCAAGAGGAGGATCCTCTCCATCTTGCACTCGGTGCGGGCGGACGATGACTACATGGAGCACGTCATCACACCACCTGGGACATCATCAGTCATTGTCCGCCAGGCGGCAGGAGCTCCCGGACCCCAGGGCGCCCACCACCTCCATCGCCGTGGGGCAGCCCAAGGACGGGCGGCAGAAGGGGTGCCCAGGCGTCCTGTGGGCAGCCTCCAGCCCCCAAATTGGCTGAGCCATTTTGAGGACCACCCAACGCTCTTCCAGACCCTGCAGTCCTGGGTCCATCAGGAGCTGGAAGAGCTCTTTGGCAACAGGGTGCTGGAGGCAGCCACGGCGGAGGACACCAACACAGGCATCCCCACCAACAGCAGGATGGACGCAGAGCTGCCGGTCCAGAGGCTGCGAGGCTCCCTCCAAAACCGCACGGCGACACGTGCACAACAGCGGGCGCGTGTCGCCGTGCAAGGGCCCAGCGGAGAGGCCCATCGTCCCCTGGGCCGGCAGGATGCCCATGCTGCCAGGGGGCGGGAGGGCAGCCCCGCGGGTGCTCCCGGCCCTGCTGCCTCCCCAAGACGGTGTCTCGCCCCCAGCACAGTCCCATCTGGCAGCCCTGCGAGATCCAGTGGGGAGGAGCTGCCCGGCGCCTCATCCACTGCCCCTGGCGGGAGTCCTGGCAGCCACCCCTCTGCTCCCATTGCCATCTCCGTGGAGCAAGAAGAGGCCCGGGTGCAGCCACGGGAGCCTGTGCCCGGGCCCTCCACTTCCAGCCCGGGCAGTCAACGCTCCCCTGGGGGGCCACGGCGACCCCCAAAGAGGAAGACTGGCAGCTCCGAGGCCTCTCCAGACAACAAGAAACCAGCACCACGCCGGTGACCGGGGAGGGTGCCTCGGGGGATGACCCAAACAGGACCGCGCCATCCACTGGGACATCTGCCAGCCCTCAAGGGCTCCCAGCCCCCTCAACCCAATTATCCAAGTTAAATAAATGCATTAAAATGACAGAAAAAGTCTCAGTGTCACTAACAGTGCAGGTGGCCTTGCTATCCTCGCCCTTTCTTAGTTGTTTTGCCAAGAGGGCTGCGATGTAACGCTCAGGGCTCCTTCTACGTGTGCCCCGTACTATTTCACTGTTCCCCGCAAAGGCAGGTGCTGCCCAGATCCGGGCCTGCACCTCTGCAGCTGGTTCCGGGCAGAAGTTTCCAGCTGGGGGCTCTCCAGGGCCAGCGCGTGCCCCACCACTCATCACCCCAGCCCTGGTCTCCTCAGCTCCTCCTCCTCCTCCTCTGCTCCCCTGTCCCAGAGCTCTGCTCTCCTACCACCTGCACTGCCCAGCGCAGCCGCGCCACGGCAGCACACAAATCCTTCATCCTGCGTGGAGTCACGACTTGGTGCTGCTCTCTGCATCGAGGAGAGGAGAGGAGAGGGAGGTGCTGAGCTCTTCCCTCTGGGATCCAGCGATGGGCTGCATGGCAGTGCTTCAAAGCTGCGTCAGAGGAGGTTCAGACTTGATATTAGGACACCCTTCTTTACCAAGAGGGCGGTCAGACACTGGAACAGGCTCCCTAGAGCCAGGTGCTCGATGCCCCATGCCTGTCAGTGCCTTCAAAGGAGCTACTTGGACAAGGCCCTTCACAACAGGCTTTACCTTCTGGCCAGGCCTGGAGTGCTCATTGCCATCGAGTCCCCGAGTGACAGGTTCTGTTGTTACTGAGGGATGGACTTCACACTACATCACTTTACAATCACATCACAGTTACGATCACTGTTGTGGTCTTGCGCGTCTTCAGACCGATTTTTCATCCTTTTTTTTTGAGATTATATACTGTCATTCAGTTTCCAGGTACAGTGTTAGTCATGTTGGTCATTTATCTCACGATGAGCTCCAGAGAACATTCCACTCTCTTTTTTTTTTTTTAATCTCTGACCTTTTAACTCCTTCAAAATCAAGAATAAAAATTTGTTGCAGTAAGCTTTCTTTTTTGTGTGTGTGTCAATTCAGAAACCTTCAATACTTAGAAAGTAGGCTTTGCATAAGGAAAAATGTAGATCTGTCTTATTTATATGACAATGAATTTGTTAGTGACAATTGAGACGTTTTAAGTCATAATTTTGTTTTTTATCCTAACTCAACATCTCAAACAACTTCAGTTTAAAGAGAAGTGAATCATCTAGGTAATAGATAAAGAGAGGTAACCAGTAGAAATTAATTTTGCACTGTTTCCCTTATCGTGAAGAGGCATGGAAGAGCCATGAATTCTGCAATTCTTGCAGGAATATATTGAGTTTTCTTGAGAGGCTGTATTCTTTCTTTCACTAACTGGAAGGTAGCCATAGGATGTATTCTTGTTATAAGGATGTCACAGCTTTTTAGCATGTATATATGGAGAGATACAGATTTTACAATAGCCGTGTTCATAATTTGATTTCAGGGATATTTTAACTTCCAGAGACCTGCAGACTCCTTCCACACTGACTGTCATCAGTTGTAGGCCCATCTAAAATATGTGCAGATAATTAGGATTTTTTTTCTGAAGATAAGGGAATCAGGGGGATAAAGCAATGCATGATTACTGTTAATTTCAAGGGCTAACAGGAATCTGCATGGGTTACAAATCCTTATCATTTTATGGTATTACCTTTCAACTGCACAGCTTTCAATAGGTTAGGGTTCTTTAGCGGCTCTCGAGATACTTATCTCTCCTTTTGGGATAATACAGAAGATTGAAATTATCAAGCTTGAGTTACAGGACTTGAGCTAAATGCCCCCATCTCATTTTAAAAGTAAGATGGCTGGCATTTTCAGAATGTTCAAAGAAAGTCTGGAGAATTTTTTTCCCAATTTTTGTACATTTGTTTAAACTTTTCATTTCCAAGATACTCTTCTCAAGTTATAAATTTCATCCAGCTTTCAAGGAAGTGGGAGAAGTTGAACAGAAGCAACAAAAGGAGGGAGGGAAAGAAATGTCTTTGGTAGCCAAGACTGTCATGCAGCCTTGATACCAATGAATTCGATTAGGAAGTGTAATAGCCTCCTCTATGTATCCATTATTTTAGAAAGGTTCATTTTTAAAAGCTATAAAAACATTACATAAGCAGTATGTACATCCTTCCATCCCTAACAGTATGAAGTGATAGATCTTTTCCATCAGAGAGCAACTTAACAATTAATTTATTCCAGAAGAAAATGTGAGCTCTCACAAGGTGCATTTGACTGCACAGTAATCCAGTAATTAAAAAAAAAAAAAAAAAAACAAAAAAAAAACCCCTTATATTAATTATTCTGTATATTTGGGGATAAAGAAAGCTTTGGAAGTACTAGCACCACACATTGTTTCAAAATGACTGGCTCCTGGAGGAACCGACTCAGATAAGTACTCACATTGTGGAAGAAACACATTTTAATGAGTTATCTCAGTGCAGAAGATATGTGCTTCAATAGGATAGATTTTTTTTCATAAGACTATACTGTATTAAGTGTACTACAATTTAGGATTCAAGAGTTTTATTCACTTAAAACAAATCCTTTCCTTATCAGGTGAACCTATTAATATAATTAAAATTAAGCTCTTATATCACACTGTTCACATTCATTTTTTCAATTCAATTTTAACCTAAAACAACCCAGGATTTAAAGGATTCAATTCAAATTGTTGTTTGCAGTGTCAAAGAAATGTCACAGCACCCAGTAGTGCCACTGCAATTAAGGTGGTGTGTCAATTCAGTTCCCTACTACATACACACCCTAGAAGGTGTGTATATACACACAAAAAGACCTTGTGATCTAGAAAGCCCAGTATACGTGGTTTTCTAGCAGTGTTCACTCCATATATATTTCATATAGGTACACACATGCTTTCCTTTGTGGTGAGGAGTTCAAAACACAGGTGTTTGAAGGGCAAGGGATGGTAGGGAGGACATTTCTGTCATAGAGAAGATTCATCACTGTGACAAATATACAGCCTCCGAGACTCACATGCTCAGAAGCCTTTGTACTTCTTCTCCCAGAGTTCTTCACAAGTAAGAGAGCAAAGAGGTCAAGGAAATTTGTATGGCATTTTATGAGAACACAGTGATTGTTCACATTACTATAAATTTAAACTCTTCTCAGAATGATAGCTTCCAGCACAGTCTTCTGCCATTGTGTTTTCCACGAAAATATATTTCACTTTCCTTCCCTGCTCCTCTTCCAAAGGTTGGACAACACTTCAGTCTTCATGTTTATGAATTATCTCAGCAAGCAGCTGGTATAAGGAATAATAACTCAAATGCTAGGAAATGCTAGAATTGAAGGTGACCATGGTCTTAACTGTGATCTTGCTGTGAGACATTTCTTGCCACAGACTTTGGTGAAATAACTCAAGGAATCAGCTTGGAAGCTGATCCAGGAATTTAGTTAGAGAGTGACAGTTATATCTTAGAGTTCCAGAAATGATTGATGAGCTCAGTGAAGTATAAATAATAGAGGTTAGCCTCTAGTCCTTTTAGGATTTCCCTAAATACACTTTTAGTAGAGAGAGAATCAGAGGGAATCAGAGAATCTTTCTTTTAAGTTATTCTGAATTTAATGTGATGACATGTTTTTTCTCATTTATTTTTTATTATTCATGGAAATAGCTACCAAAATCCAGATGAAACTCAAGGTGCCAGGAACATAAGATCTTGTCTCAATCCCTCCCTACCTTCCTTCTTGTTGTTGCCCACTTTTACTCACCTCAAAATTTCTCTTGTTTCCAGGGCAAGGACAGGTGGATATCTACAAAGTATGCTATGATTTCTATGTCTTACCTTTTCTGTTGCCTGTTTGATAGTAACACTTGAAAAGTACTGATTTAACCTGATAAAAACACTCAGTTTCTCCTGGATTTCTCAGCACATTTAAAGTCGGTGACATATACTCTGCTATTCTCCTTTTGCTTTTGAATTAATCTAGATTTTCTGACAAGAAATATTTACTAATTTAATAAAAATTAAAGCACATAGCACAAGAATGAACAATGGAGGGAAATGTTTCTACAAGAAAACTCCATCTTCATTTTTCCAACATATAAAACAGCATTTTTTTTATCTTACTGTTTTTTTTCTGGTAGCTTATATATAATATTTTATAATTAGATACACGCTAATTTGAGTTACTCCAAATTTGCAGAGAAAACATAGAAATTCAGAGCTTGAAGGGATCCAAGAAAGACATACTTCTGTTCTGAGACAAAATTAGATATGACTAACATAATCTCTCATAATCAGCTCTACCATCTGAGTCATTTTCCCTTTAAGAATGCCTCAGAGTTTCTTTTACTTTCTGGGCTTTAAAAATAAATAAACAAAGTGCAGAGCAACAGAAAGCATTGGAAGAAAAATACATTCCCCAATTTTTAATAAAGAATGAAGAAAAGATAACAACAGAGATCTGATGCAAATACTCCCTGCCTATTTTCCTTTTCCTTCAAACAAAAAATGTGGGGCAAGATGAAATCAAAATTACCTATTTAAGCAGAACACTCTAGAGAGTCAATCAGCTATAAAAATCATAGAGATTTGAAAGAAATAGAACTAGAAGAGCATAAATAGCTTACAGAGCAAACATGTAATTTTGCTTTTAAAATTGTCCATATATAGTGATTATTTCTTCATATCCAAAAAGTCAAATATAGTAGAACTTACATTATAAGCTTATTTATAGAGGAGAGGTGAATCTTTAGAGAAGGATAAGCACAGAAGGAAAAAAAAAATCTTGATTATTTAATGCATTTTGGGAAAGAAAATTTGGCTAAAGTTGCTATGTTACAAAGTCTGTAAAAAAAAATAATCAGGATATTACTTAAAATATGGCTATTATTCTTTAGCTGTGATGAGCCAGAAGGGAAAAAAAAAAAAAAAAGCAGAAATATAGGCCTTGTTGCAGAAAACTGCAATGTAAGTTAGACTGCATACAGTGACATGGAAAGAGAAGGAGAGGGAACAAACTACTACTACTACTACTACTTTACTTTTTTTTTTTTTACAAATACAAACATCTACATACACACATGTAAATAAAAACAAAGAGTATACATACAAATAACATAAAGACTGCAAAAGTGTACATTTATTCTAAAAAAAAAAGAGGACTATATGAAATAAATTAGTAAAGACTGTAGGTGGAGTAATTTTAAGTAGGCATTTTCTTTGTTAAACGCATCTTTAAAAAGGTTCTAACCAAAATACTCTATTTTGTCAGAACCACTGCAACTTACATAGAAGAGATGCATACACACATTGTACTTTCTTTATAGTTAAGAAGTTTTCACTTGCTGTTTTTTTCTCTGGCATTCAGCAGGCTTCCTGACATGGAAAAACAAAATCTAAGATAAAACAGCCTTCATCTATCCATCTTCACGGGTCCTGAGTCCTTGAAGACACTTGCAAAGACCTCAGGGAGACTGAAGGCAAAAGCAGCATTCCAGTTCTCCCAGCTGACTGTTGGTAGCACTGCCACAATGGGCCAGATTCACAGCTGGAAGGACACTTCCAGCTCCTGGCCACATCAGAGAGGAGCAGGGATCTAAAAGTGTTCCTCAAAGCAATGCAAACACTCTCCCATCCCCAGATGGAAATGTGTATCCTAGTTTATAAAAGATCTTTTTCCTTTCTGAAAACAAAAAGTATCTCAGATTAAAGGTCACAGAATTAGGTTAGTACAGTAAGCAAAACAGTAATAAATGCTAAGTCATGCCGGAGATGTCCAAGTGACTGGCTAATCTGCACACTCTGCTCTTTTGAGCCCCACATTTAGCAAAGCTGCTGTGTTTTAGTATCTCACTGCTGCCAAAACCAATTACCAAAAACAATTTCATGCATGGACAACACTGATCCTACCCTCCCCACATGCACTATTTAAATTGGAACGGATGTCTTTCTCAGCCTTATCAAATGCAGATTAATAACTGAACACAAGAGTTTAGCTCCACTTTACAGGTAATTTTGTTATTTTATTGCTTTTTCTTCAAGGAACACAAAGAGATGTAATCACAGAATAACTATTTGGCTAACCAGGTACTTTAGAAATATGGTAGAGTTGAACCATTGGAGCACAAAATGTTTAGCAGGGAACACAAAACATTCCATCTAAATAAGCTAACAAGCAAGAAACACTCTCTAGTAAAATATCATACAAGAAATATACTGCAAATTTTTATAGCAGTTCAGTGAGAACTTCTTTCATGACTCAGAAGTTACAAAGAATAAAATTTTTCCATAACCATGCTTAATCAATAAATCAAAGCATAAAACTCTATAATAAGCATAACGGGAAGATTAGTTGGCCATAATGATGAATATGTTACTTTTATTTCTGCCTCCTCCCTAAATAAATGTATAAGACATCATCAGATTTGTTTTCATTACCCAGCTGCAGTATGAGAGGAAGGAGGGAGAAGCTGAAGTAGAAGGGAAAATAATATGTTATTGCAAAGAATGTGTGTTATTACATATGATATGTGTTATTACTCTAATCTTTACCAGAAACTAGAATTTGGATCAGAGGGTTGGTTTCGTTTGTTAGAGACACAAGAACCTGATATAAAATTTAGAAATCTCAACATCCATACAGAGCTGTGCAACATAGTTTTGTTTCTATCTATCTCATTTATGCTCTGATCAAGGAACAGCAAGGTCTTCCGTTGCACAAACATGCAGCTAGTGTGTGTGCCTATAACTGCTAATAAAGACAGCGGTCCCACATTTTTTTAGAACTTCCACACAGCTACAATTTGGTTTAATAGGAGATGTAAGGAGTGCTCACTGATGATAAAATCAAGCTCTTTACAATTCTTATCAACTCAGTGTACCGACAGATCAGTTTCTTTAATAAATAAATATTACGCTTTTAATTATTGTATTTCAGCATCTGAAATCTGTGGGTATATTAATTGGACATCTTTGCATATTTCATAATATTTGTAAAAACAGAACAGAAGTGCTGAATATACTTTCTTTTAGTATGCTTCAAGTATCTTGCTTTTTTCCCTAAAATGTTATGTAGTCATTAATGTAACTGCTGACTTCAGTAATGGTCACATTGTCTATATAAGGCCCACATCAGTCAGATTTCACGTTCCACAAAAGATTCTTAGTAACAACACTACACATAGATGTGCACTTTATTGCATTCCCTGTAGTTTACACAGGTAGTAGAATTCTGTACAATTTCTGCGGTTATTTTTCCTTTTAGGTATAAAGTACCAGTATAGAAACAGACTCATGAAATCTAGCTCAGTACTTTTTAACAGGACTCTGGACACCAGATACCACACCAGAAAGCCAAGTCACAAAAGAAATGCCATCACAGTGAATACAGTTCAGAATATAATTTATTTCCATTTAATCAATAAGCATCATATTAACATCTTAAAATACATATCATTATTTAGAATGACAACTCACAGGTAAGAATTTTAACAAAAACAAACTATGAAAAAAAGTCACCAAAATTTGGTTAAACACAGACAATCAGGAATTCAAACCACAAGTTACATAGTATTCCATTTATATTATACATCACGTTGAAGCCTCAGTAAATATATAGTCCGGACAGATAGCCCTAACCTTTAATAGCTTTAGAATAATTTTTAAAAGAAGTTGAACAAAATATTAAAACAAAGACACCACCATGCATAATGCCTTTCTAGTAGTGACTTTTTACTGAGACAGGAGAGAAAAATGGTGCTATGTTAATGATAGTATGGAACACGAGCCCTCAGATTCAGCACTATTTAAATGTTTTATAACTCCAACGGAGCACCTCAAACTCTGACCAGAAATCTGTCAATAGACAAGAAAACAGAGCAAACTGGTTGCCATCCTGACAGTGCATTAAAGAAATTGAGTAATGCATTTAGCATCAGTTTCCGCTTCTGGATGAACTCAGGACACAAGCTCAAACAGAGCATATTAGGGTAATTTAATTTTGAGAAAGAAAAGGTCACAACCTCCTACCCAAGTACAGATGGCCAAACAGTTAAGCTTGGTGCTTAAATAGTTCGGTAATGTAAATGCAAGTGATGACCTAAAGCCACTCCAAAATTTCAGACTGGGCAACTCTGAGTCATTGAACACTTTGATCGTCACACAACTGTGTTGTGCAGACACAGCAGACAAACTCTATGTCAATACCAAAAGAGCATCTGGCTCCACTCACAGCTTAAGGCTTTTGCCTACATCATTTGACTTACATGAGGCAGTCTTGAATTTGGATATCATTTACATGCTAGACATGCTGTGCTGTCTTGCCAGCCTAGAGCTAATTCAGTTGTAACAGGAAGGACAACGTGATGCAATGTTGTGATTTCAGTTACTTTTGAGAACTGCTTGGGGTAGCAGAACAATATTTGCAAGTCCTCATTATGCTGTACCACTCAAAGAAGTAAAAGACAGTTTTGCCCGCACGAACCAAGGACTGAATGGACATTCTGGATACTAAATCATTATCCATTACCGTCAAAGTGATCCTGCCACAAGTATTTTGCGCAGACCTTATTTACGTTATCATTACCTCAGATGGGCTTGATTTTGAACATGTGAGAATTCAGTTTCCATAACATCAAACTGACACAGAGTAAGATTTCATGAGTGCTAAAATAAATGAGCAAGAAAACTGTTCAGCTTACAATGTAAGAAAGTCACAATTTAGAACTCACTCAAACCAGGCTCTTCATAGAGATATGGGTAATGGTTTAAAATTAAAATAAGGTAGATTTAGATTAGACATAAGAAAGAAATTTTTTACAATGAATGTGGTGAAACACTGGCACAAGTTGCCCAGAGGGGTTGTAGATGTCCCATCTCTGGAACCATTCAAGGCCCAGTTGGACGGGGCTCTGAGCAACCTGATCTGGTTGGAGATGCCCCTGCTCCTTGCAGGGGCATTGGGCTAGATGACCTTTAAAGGCCCCTTCCAATCCAAGCTATTATGATTCTATGATCAAACTTACAAAAGTTTAAACCCACAAACTTGTCCCTCTCCCCAGTGTTGCCAGAAGGCTCCCTATTCTCAAACAGTAATGAAAGGTGAGGACTGCAGAAATGTGTATTATTTGCAGAGACAAAAAAGAAAAACAATAAATATTCTGGGTACTCAAGTTACATTAAAGATAGAATATTTTTTAAACAATATATGCCTTTAATCTTCCAACATAACAACACCATACCATGATTCTCTTCTGGAGAAATTCTGCCTCTCTCTTCCTCATCCACATTTTTCCTGTACCTTTTTTAGATTATTACTCAATATGGAGATTCCTGAACCTAAAATATGCAACTCCATCCACTGGCTTCTGAAATGAAGGGATGTCTGTTCTGGTCCTCAGTAATTTCCAACTTGATCCATCAAGGCAATTGAAAACACACCAGAATGTAAAGAGAGACACCTAAGTCCATGCAGTAGGTTTTACAGGGTTTTGGAAGCTATCAGTAGCTTCTTTCAAGCTAGCTATGGAGCACAATGAGAAATGTGAGGAGTTAAGAGCTGGCAGCGCTGTGCAGGTGCAAACTCGGCAAGACTGGTGTATGTGAGAAGTGAAATGTTCAAAATGGTTCAGGAGCACAGCAGAAACAAGTACAGTGCTCTCAGCAGGGGAGAAATTAGCTGAGCAATTTTATACATTTGTTTATACCCCCGAGACAGAGTTTTGAAAGAGTCATAATCAGTGTGGGAAGACATCAGACTGATGTATAGCGAGGCTGATATAATCCAGCATGGAGTGGATGCCATCATTTTCCTCATCATTGTTGGAGAAATAAATATTTGCATCTATACACTATTTGCGTGGAGTCTCACACACATATTAAGGGGCGTCTGAGAGACTCATGAGAGCAAATAAGAAAGTAGCTCTACTCGATTTTATTTGACTGAGCTAAGCCCTTCCTTCATGAAACACACACTTCTCACCACCACTACTGTTTATGTTTGAGAAGCTCAGTAAAGTTCATTAAATCCAGTGTTGAATTTTAATGTACCATTAACTGGCTAAAGGTTGTGTAAAGGTGCTCTTTACCAGCTGAGTAGCTCAGAAAAGCCCTCCTGTTGACTGCTGCTAGCAGAAATCCATGCTAAAAGAGTTTTGCCCTTGATCTGTGGCTGCCATCAAGAGCAACAGACTGAACCAGCAAAACACAGATTCACAAACGACTTTTTGGAAGAAGGAAGATGGGCCATGCAAAGAGCCTGACTGAAGTACCTTTGCCCATATTATATCAATCTTGTCTTTCCTTAACCTCGGTCTTTTTCTTCTCTCCTCCTTTGTCCCTCTAGCAAACTATGACTTGCCTTTCCGCCAGAAACATTCTTCTGGAAGGGAATATTTTTTTTTTACATATTTATGAAGACAGATGTTTCTTCCACACACTTCCTCACTGGTTTTCCAAGCTCCTAAAAGAGTAAGTTCTTTTCCCATCTACTTTTTTTTTATTTGTCTTTGGCTTCTCAAAATTTAACACGTGCTAGTTACCATGGGTGTTCTGTCCTTGAAATGCAAGCCAAAGCATGCAGTGTTTACCAGTCAGGAAGCTGCTATTAAGAAATGCCAACACAGCCACATAAGTATGCTCTTGCTCAGAAAATAAATCCTGATCTGGGAGTTTTTAGTGCTACACCCAGGAGGCTTTCAAAAGGAAGGACACTAAGCCTCTTTTCCGGCAGAATATGACCACCTGGCCTGCAAAGAGACAGTTTCCATCCTACAAACTGCATCAAAGACAACCTGCACCTGCCCGCAATGCAACTGGCAGGGCAAATTGGCCACAGGCACCTGGGTCCTTAAAGGGATAGTGCACCTTCTCATTTTCTGTTACTAATAATTATAACTGAGGCAATTCTAGAGGTTCTTCATCAGTTTTCATCTGATCCAACCTTCACAGAGGCCAGTGGTACATGTCAGGAAATTAGAAGCTGGATTTCTTGGTATATTGTCACAGCACTAAACTGAGAAACGGTCAAAACCTCACAGCCCCTTTCTCAATATTTTTACAATTATCACAATATTTTCTATGCAACTCTTCTCTGTTACAATAGTGCTCACAATTATTCTACTGGCTACCAGCAAGTTGCTAAGCATAATGACATGATTTGCACTTGAGTCAGGTGAGGCGATGAAGGCCATCACACCAATTTGTTATCCATAGTAAGGAAATCTAAAAGAAAGCAGCAGAGTGTGTGGAGTAAAAGATAAGGAACAAGTTTAATGGATCAGACCAGTTACATCATGTAAGCAAATCACAACTGTTTAACAGGTCGCATTTAAAATCATAAATCTTTATGTGCTACACTTCAGTCCTATTCAGGGTACTCCTCCGACACATTACATATAGTCAAAGCTGTCCAGTTAGTAGGGTCTTACAAAAACCTTACAACCAGAGCACTGACCTATAATTTAACTTCATTACAAGGATGTAGATGGTATTTATTGATTGGGATTTCTGATTCAGAATTGAACATGATGCTCAAGTAAACATTATAAGAATCAGTTTGATTAGTTACGTTACTTGCCTGCTTAATCTGCAGTTTGGCTTCACATTTTCTTTGTAAGATTCATAATGCATATTATAAATCATAAAATTCTCCTCTGGTTACGTTAAACTGATATTATAAATGCTGCCTCTCTGCTTCCCTTGTCAAATGGCCTTCAGCAGACAGACAGGAAGCTTTAGATATAGATAAAGAGAAATTAGAGAGATATTGGATATAGAATTTCAGAGACTACATCTCTGCAAACAGCTGAAGGGGGATTGTTTTCACTTCAAATATTTCCTGTTCCAGAGAATTCTCTGGAGTCCCATTTACTCCCAATGGTGTGGAAATGGCTCAAAACCAGTAGTTAAGAGTCTTTTCCACTCTGGTATTGGAAAGAGATTAAATTTTTTTGTCTTAGTGCAGAACTTTGTGTAATGCTGTGTAAACAGACCCATTAGAAATAGGATGAGTGAGAAATAACATGCAGCTTTGACATCGCTATGTATTCCTGCAGTTGCTGCGGCTTTCACCAGAGGCGACCAGAGAGGATGCAGAAGGTAGCTGCCAGCTGGCTGGCAACAGCGTCTGTCCATCTGTAAAGCAGTATTATAGGAAATTCCTGGCTGGGAAGATACTGGTGACTGCTGAAGGAGGACCATAATGACACAAAGACAAGAGATGGAAACAGAGACCTGAAATGCCACTTTGGCAGCCCTACAGATGCATAAATCTTCACCAAAAGTAATTAAAAACACACCAGAGACTGACAAGGTGTTTAAAAAAGGTGATTGTTTCTTCTTTCCCCTTTATCAAAGTCTCAATGTCGTGCTTTTACAACTGTTTCCTCTGAACTCTCAATTTACAACCCATTGGTACTTCCTAAAATGTCATCTTCTGATTATATCTACTAAGAAACCGTGTTTTGAGATATGATCAGATTTAATTTGGAAATAACACAGAAGATGAAGTGGGCAAGGATGCAACACCCAAAGTATAATTCCATACTCCATAAACCTCTGCAAAAAGTAGGCCTTCATGTGTATGTATTGTGAAGAAAAAGAGTATAAAATGTATGTTTTTATTGCAAATAGGTCATTTACCTGTAACTATCACTACTGCCTGATGGCTAGAACAGGAAAAGAAGAAAAATCCAGCTGGTCACACTGCAGAAACACATTAAGTCTTGTTTTTGTTTCAGAGATCATGAAATCTTCTACTGACATTATGTGGTAGATTTTCAGAAGCACGTGCAGGGTTTCAGATAGACAGACCCTTTATTTGTTGTGAAGGGAGCTCTGCATATAAACTCCTGTGCATCAGGCAGAAAATAGATCCCTTATGCTTTGAAAATCACATCAGTCATTACCAACAGAAGTCATTGTCCGGACTACTTGACTGTTCTCTGGATCTATCCCAATCTGTTAGTTGCAACACCTGACTTTGTCATATCCTTTTTCAAATATTAATTTTAGCTATTCACCCTTATGTATGAGCTATTTAAAAGTACAAAAACCAAACACTATAATGCCCAAACTTAAGACAGGAAAAGGAGAATTGTTATTTCTTAACATCTCTTTCTTTATATTATCTACTTATGTCTCGAAAATTTTATCTGATGAGCTTTTGGGTGCAGAACAAGACAAATAGTAATAAAAGAGTCCTTTTTTAAAAAACTGGTTAGGCTGAACAGAAAGCTGCCCAAAGGCTCTCTCCTAAATGATACATGTTTTTGTTTTAATCCTAAATGTTGAAGGGGAAATTGTTAAAATCTTAAAGGGCATATAAGATATCAAGTTATTTTCACACTTTGTTTTCACTGAAAAAAAAAAAACAGGTTAGCTAGCAAGCAACAACAACACGAGTCTGTGACATAGGTTTCTGGTCCAGTGCCCCTGTCTACACTTGCAAGCCTTACACTAGTAGAGATAGAAACTACAGAGTGCCTGTTCTCACCAGGATCTGGCCTGGTGTCCATTGTCACTTTTCCAAGAGAAAGTAGTGCTCGAAATGTACTGAACATCTCACTTGTCTTTGTAAGTTGTGAACTAACATGGAATAGGAATGGTCTTGCCTAGAAAAAGTGGTCTTGAAGGTCAATAAAGGATTAATAGGAAAAACACCGTAGTTTCTAAGAAAGGCTGGAAGAGTTTCTGTTCAGAGATGTACTATAATCACAGCTTTCTCAGAGTGTAACACTTAACTAGAAGGTGAATATTTTTGCCATCTTTAAATGTAAGGTTTCATTAAGACTACAAATACAGAGATCTTTGCAGATCTGTTTCCGTACTCCTTCCATTAGACACCCCAGAGAATGCCAAGTGATACTCTAACTGAATCAGTGGCAATTAGATTTGACATTTTCAGTTTTCCTAAAGCTAAAATGCAAGCAGCAAAATACTCTAGGAAAACAAACAAAAAAAACCACCAAAACTCATATTTCAGTCCTTTGTTCATCACAAAGGGACAAAAAAAGAAGACCCTAGCCATCTGACCATCTTTTGCAGATTGGCTAAAAATTTAATCAGCTTTTTTGATCTTTGCAAATAAGTAGCATGGTAAACATTTTCAATTGGCAAACTTATTCAGAAGAGGAAAGTGTCCTAGTAATAATTACCTGTTTCTTCTGTAGTAAAACATTTCATCTTCATCTCTTGCCCTTAAGCAGTTTCCTTCCCTCTGGCCTTAAATTCCACTTTCTCTCACTCTCTTGAAGAGGGATATTCGTCAGTCGCAGTTGAATAAAACCTTTCATGAAGTGCACTAGTTCTCTAAAGACTGTCTAACATGTAAACGCAGGTTTTATCATGTTTAACCCTGATATTTTGATTAATAGCTTAACTGGGCCTATTTTTCCTTCTCCTAGTTAACCAATCTACCCTATTACTAGCATCATCTGGGGCTGGCCTGTTTGCAATATAACTCCTGTAAGAAAGACACTACTTTGTCCATCACTTAGCTAAAAGTTTTCCCTTGGCGCTAAAACAAGCAATATATTAGTTCTTCAAAGAAGAAATTACATGACTCATTCCACACCTATGCAGTATGGTTAACTGTCATGGTTTTGTTAGTGAGGGGGGGCCTAAGGTGGTAGCTTCTGTAGGAAACTGCTAGAAGTTGCTCCCCTTTGTTCAGTGGACTCGGCCGGGCCTAGGGCGGACCTGCTGCTGGCCAAGGCTGAGCCGATTGGTAGCAGAATGTTCCGTGATAACGCCTCTGCGATAACGTATTTAAGAAGGGGAAAACAGAAAAAAAAGAGAGAAGAGAAGATGTGAAGAAGATGAGCAGGGGCAGAGGTGCAGAGGGGGAGGTGCCGGCCTCATGGGCCTTGCAGGCCTCACCCTCTGGCCTCTTGCCAGGCAGCCAACTGGGCCCGACTCGGTCCAGCCCAACTGCAAGAAGTGGAGATGAGATATGAATATGATGTAAAAAAGATCCTGAGAGACATCTACCAGCCTGTTGTGAGGAACGGCTGCAGACGCCAAGGTCAGTTCAGAAGGAGGGGGAGGAGTAATGCGGCTCCTGGCCAAGATTCGCCTGCAGCCTGTGGTGACGACCATGGTGGAGCAGGTTGTCCCCCTGCAGCCCATGGAGGCCCACGGAGGAGCAGAGATCCACTTGGAGCCCGTGAAGGACCCCGTACCGGGGGAGGTGGATGCCTGAAGGCAGCTGTGGCCCATGGAGGGCCCGCTGGGACAGCTTTTCTGGAGGGACTGCACCCCGTGGAAGAGATGACCCACGCCGGAGCAGTTCCACGAAGGACTGTGGCGTAGGGGTGGGACCCCACAACGGAGCAGGGGAGGAATGCGAGGAGTTCTTCCCCCGACCATGAAGCAGCGGCGTGAAACAACATGTGATGAACTGACCGCAACCCCCATTCCCTCTTCCCCCCTGTGCCGCTCGGGAGGGGAAGGTAGTAGGGATAATGTTAAGCTCGGGAAGAGGGAGGGGTGGGGGGGAGGTTATCTTGTTCTCTGTCTCATTGTCCTGCTGTTTGTAGTAATTAATGAATAGTTTTACCCAAGTCGAGTCTGTTTTGCCCGTGACGGTAACTTTAAGGATTTCTCCCTGTCCTTATCTCAAACCTCGAGCCGTTTTTCCTTATATTTTCTCTCCCTGTTCTCTCGGAGGGTGGGTGGAGTGAGAGAGAGACTGCATAGTCTGGTCCGATCAGGGCTGAACTACAACATTAACATCGAACCAAGTGTTTACAGCAAGATGCTCTCCTTAGTTATGAAGAAATCATTTACATGTCAAATATCCACCTTACATCCAGCCTGTACCTCCAAGAGTTGCAAGAACATTTCCTTGGAACCATAATCAAAATCATCTTTGGCAACATAAATATCGTTGTTAGATAATTTTCCTCATTTTTTAATCATTTTTGTTTGTAGTTGAAAACTTAATTTTTTAAAGAACCCTTGTCCCTTCTAGCACATATCCTTGATCCATTTCTCCTAAATTTTGCCCTTCAGTCCATTTTCCTACACCAATAATTGTTGGAGTATTGTTGTTCTTTTTTTTTTATAAAGCCCTTACTAAATATCATTTTCTTTTTTTTTTCCCCATTCATAGTCTCATGTTAAGTGGAATAGATTTCCTCTCTTCTTTCACTTTTACTTCTTTTGTTAATGAGTGGAAGAAAAGACACATATTTATTATTTAACTCTCACTAAACAGTTAATCCCGGAACACACAGAACTCTTTAAAATTTTTCTGTGCGCCATATGAAAAGTACTATTTTATTTACCATTGTTAATGCAATAAAAATTCAAGAAACTGCTTCCAAGTCAAGCATTTTTCAAGGTGAACAACATGCCTCTGCAAGTAAAGCAAAAGACTTGGCAGAGTCATATAGACCTAATTTTTTATTTCTCTCTATGTCTTTGACATATCATGTGAGTGTGGGCAATTCTCTCATTTTTTCTTGCAGTACGACATTTCCCTCCATGCAAATGACCAACAAAAGAAAATAGATTAAAACAATTCATTGTTAAATACTAGATTTTGTTCATAAAATGGAGAAATGTTACCTCCAATTACAATTAGTTACAAAAACTGAAGTCACACTGACCTTGTCTATTTGAATTGTCACTAGAAATTTCAAAGTAAGTCCAGCACACTTTAGGAAAATAGAAATTCTTTGTACTACAAAAAAAAAAATCCTTATTTGAAGATTTTCACATTTCAATTCTAGATAAATCATTAAAAATCCTACAGTAACTACAAGTTTTCCACAACATGCAGTTGAACACGTTCTCAAAACAAGAAATGTATAAAGAAAAAAATGCTGTGAGATGTTTTGTGGCTCAGCTCTATCCGTTTTTCTAAAGTGAAGCTAGTCCACGTTTACAATATTTGAAACTCATCATATTATTAAGAGAGTGTCTGTAACACAGTAATGCAATCAAAGATGTAAGTCCTCTCATTACATAACTTTGCATATTTTGAATGAATATTAGAAAAGGATTTTATGCACCACTTGGTCTTCAGAAAGGAAGACTGTAGTCTAGAAAATAGTAGTTTTTCAGTGGAACGCTAAAGTTCTGAGAATCTCACTTTCAGAAGAAGTTACTACATTCCTAAAAATGCAAGCAAAACCTGTTCTGTGAAAGAGTTAATTTTGCATCCTGCCTTTTTTTGAAACATTGACTTCTTCATTACAAAGACAAAAAGAGCCAATGGTAGGTGTAGGCTGGCCTTGGACCAAACTATAAACGTCATGAGATCATCAGCATGAGGAAATCTTATCCTCCTTGGTCATTAATCTTAATTTCATTAATCAGATTTAGAACTGCAATTTTGTTTGTCTGTGTCTGGATGGTCAAAAACTCAGCAATAAAGAAGATACTAAGCAGATATTTGAGCTGAAAACTATGGCATCATTATACGGACTTCACTCCTAATAAGAGCGTCTTTAACTATCATCTCCCTTTTTCTGCAGGAAACTAAGAAAGAAAGATCTTTCTTTAAGAAAAAAAGATCTTTCTTAAAATGTGGGTAAGTATATATGGTTACTGCTTCTTTTAGCAAATACTACTAAAGCAAAATCTTAGAGTGTAGGAAGTTTTATATTTTCATTTTTCTAACAGTTTAAATAAGCGAAAGCTATTCAACAATACAGTAAACTGACATAAAAATTGTTTCTGTCAATGTGGCTTACATCATTTTGAAACTACCACAACGTATATCTTTATGCAACACATTTTTACTACTATGTAGTTACAGTATAATAATATTAAGCCATAACAGTAAGTGGCACACTCAACCTGCACACTTGTATAGAATATGTTTTCATTTATCTTATGCAAAACATATAAAATCCTTAATACTATTTTGCACAAATCTGACCACTTAAAATTCAACGAGTCAAACTACAATAATAGTTTCATCAATGTCAATAAATGCCCCTCATAATCCTGTCAGATAACTTTGTTATTAACATTATGTTAAATAAAAGGGAGTGGAAAAAGACAAACTTACCAACATATCTTTTTAAAAACAATGAGGTTAGGCCAATAGTGTTTTTGCACAGTACAATGTAGTCAGTAAATGCACGAGGTAGAAATCGGCTATCAAAGGAGTAAATAAACATGGATGGTAAGGGCAGAGTCACCTTAAAGTGCACTTCTACTCTACAAAGGGACTGCAGAAAATAGCATCATAGTGTTTGCATGTTTGTTGATTTCTAGATTTAGCTTTCTTTTGTGAATTCCCTTGTGAAGGAATTTTTTTTTTCCTTCTCCTGCTACCAGCTCGTAAAACTCAAAAATTATTCAGAAAATTTTAAAAAGTATTTTTGGGTTTGGTTGGTTGGTTGTTTACGGGGGAGAGGAGTTGTTCTGTTTCCATGATCTCAGCACGGGTAGCAATTGTGGGCCAAACTTATGTTCTCAACAATTTCATATGAATGTCAATCTGCCTTTAGAAACCGCAATAATATACAAGAACGCATCAAATCCTGTTAAACCAATAAACACAATCCTATACACAGAGTTACACATGTGTATACAGTTATTTCATTCATATACGGTGAGAGCTTGACTCCCCCTCACAACTACAGATGAGACTCTAAGATATTGGATGAGCCTGTAACGTAACAGAGAGCTTTCTCAGAAAGCAGGCAAATGTCACTGCCCTTTTCATTTCAGCAGGGTGCCAACTCACTTACCAGTGACTGCCCAAATGATGTAAGCTCCTGTGTCTAACTTGGTGTTTCTTTCCATTGAGTGTTATGATAACGTTTGAAATGCTCATCTGGTCATTCTACTGTCTTGGAGATTATCCTGAGACACTGAAAAGCTATAGACCACTATGTGTGTTGCTCTAGTGTTAACCTCTCAAAACATTCCGAAGTCTTAGTCTTCTACTTCCAAAAGTTTTCCATTATATAACACCACCTCCTCTGATTCTTACTTAGATTTTTCTTAATCCACAAGCAAATGTAACTCCTTCTTTTCCTCTGTCAGGAAGGAGCTGTACCCAGTGAGTTCAAGGGAGGTCGAATGTGTATATATAGCTGGACACGGGAATCTGAGGACACAGACTGCTGCAAACTTGCATTTTGAACACCCGCATAACTGCGTATGAACAACATCTTGCCTTTCTCAAGCCAATGAGTAAAAATAATGAGTACCACTATCTTTTCTGCCTTGTAACTCTGCCATTTAACTTTCAGGTTACCCAGGAAGCAGACCATATGGGCAGCTGTCACTGTCACCAGTGTGTCTCCACGTTAGGCTTAATTGTGCAAGTCTATACTACTCCCTGAATGAGTTTCTTGATTCATGAGCCTAACAAATCACAGCTAAGTCGTAAATGAAGCATAAAGAAAAACCATCAACATCTGAAGGCAGATACATTTTCTGTGGGCAATTCAATGATAATAAATTTCTAAAAAGTCATTTTTGACTAAAGTGACCACGGACACGCTGACAGCTAAAAATTGAAAGCTAATGGAAACAGTAATGAGATTTAGAGACATAAAAGAATTGCAGTTTGTTTTATTTCCTCCTGTGGTCCTTTACAAAGTAGACTTCCTGATGTTTCTGTTACTGCCCATCATGCTGTGATGAAGCATAATCTTGATTGTGGCAAAGAGAGGCAATTGCAATGAGATATTTTCTGGTCATGGTGTCACTTGGGAGATGTAATGTGGCTGAGAAATCCAACTTGCAGAGGGGAAGCAAACGAACAAACAAAACAAGTCCTCTTAGTAGAGCATACAAGAAAACAAATAAACTGAAATTATTTCAGTTTTCAATGCCATTATTAAAGATATGGAAAGCTTGACTTTGAGGAATCAAGTTTTCCCTGCAAAAGCAAATAAATATTTCACCTAGATTTCAGATCAGAAAAAAATACGTTCACTAGAAAATTTGCATGAACCTCAGATAAAACCTCTTTTTTTGCCACCGAACAGGTATGTTTGAATTCATAGGCACTAGCATCTGTTCACTAAGAAAGCCATTTTATTTTATTTCTTACCATTCAAAAGAATTATCATGTAGTCCTGAGGACACTTCTGTCCTCTGTTACCTCAAAAAAAATCTGTTTTCCAAATCTCTGAAATGGCCAAGAGTTATATATTTTTGTAGAACAATTTGACAGACAAGGCACCAGTTCAGCAAGTCACTTGCAGGTACTGGATTTTGAGCACACGCACAAACTCATTGTCTTTGATGGGATTTGACTGCTCGTGTGTCATTTAGGAATACTACATATCAAACGTAAGCTTTCTTTTGTAGCATTTCCCCAGTTCAGAAGTACAATTATAGATTTAATCTTAGATTCATAACAAGGGTTCTTAAAATAATGATTCTTACTTTTTTTTTTATATTAGAACAATGTTTATGAAAATATTAGCCCTTGACCAATACATATAAATCCTTCAGTCCTTATGATGGTAATAGTACCATGAAAGCTAGTTATGTATAATGGGTTGTAAGACTAAAGTTTTTTGCAAAAATCAGAAAGCAGACAGAATTTTCCCACAGCTCTGGACAGAGCCAAGTCCTGCCCTGCCAGCCCCATGGGAAGCACCTGATCCTACTGACCCCCAGCAGCTCCCAGCCCCCACAGTGTCCTGGGTGTGGTTTTTGCATTTCTGTATTAGACATCAGCACTATGTCATGGTTTGTGATTAAATGGACCATGAATGAAGAAATTATTTAACTTATTACCATCTGTAGTTGAAACCTGAAGCAAAGTGCTGTTACACTTTCGCAACTTTCTGTTCACGTGATCCTTTCATGCTGGAGTCCTCTGACACAAACAAAATTCAGTCAAAAGGAATAATACCATCATGTATAGAATACAGTCCTTTAAATCTATGCAGGGCCCAGGTTCAAGTCCTCAAGCATCACATGGAACTTGGTGAAGTTTTATCTATCTATGTATAAAGATTTCTCACTGTCTAATTATAATAAATTCTCCATTGCAAATTAGCTGAATGTTGTATGCAGCGTTACCCTAAGGATACTGCAAAGGCATCTTTACCTTGTAAATATATTGAATGGTAAATTCATTGGATTCAACTGTCTTAGTGAAACTTATGTTCCCCTAATTACCTGACCCTCTTCTCAGATAAATCTACTGTAAATATGGAGGATTCTGATAACCATTTAAAGCCACTAATAATAATATACTTCCAATCTGAATGACTTTCTTTTAGACCTGATCTTGATTTTTCTTTTTTTGATAACATGAAATATTATCTGCTAAGTACAACCACTAGAGAATGTATATAAAACCCAAAGGAAGGGAAAAAAGGTGCAATATAGTAAAAAAAAAGGCTCAGATCAACTCTGTGTTAAAGCAGAACCAACAAAAGCAAAGACATTGAGCAACATGAACAATAGCCGTACACAAATCTGAAATTTATGCAGCTCTGAGAAGGAGATCCATCTAAGGATTTATGGCCTTGATCAGAGGCAAATCATCACGCAGCTCTCTGAATGTAAATTACTCTGTGTGGACCCTGAATTTACTCACACATAGTTTTATTGTGGTTTGTGGGTGTGTTCACCTGAACTATTGCTTCCAAGATGCTGAAGCACATCTCCAGGTTCATGTGTAAGTCATACATTCAGTATTCAGCAAATTACACACAAGCACAAAGTTGAAAACTCAAACAGTGAAATCTGAAGGAAGGACATGCCTTGAAGTGAGGCAATTAATTTAAATGTATATCCCTGAATTATTGCGTATGCCTCATTGCTGTGATGGAAGCTGAGGATCTGTAGAAGATCGTGTACAAAGTGCCATCTTATGTTTCCCTGTAAAATGACTCAAAGAGGACCAAAGAAAGATGTCAGAAAGATGTCTGCTATTTGGGTCACATCTTTCCTTCCACTGTTTGACCATTCTGGGTCTGTAGACATAGCAATACTATTGTCTAGTCACTGAACAGAATTCATTTCTACTAATGTCAGCAAAAGGTAACATTCATATATTAATCCCCAGAAATCCAAAGTTTCATTGGGATACAATACTTCAGGAATGTCTAAATAACATATGTCAATAACATACAGAAAGTCCATTTCTCAATAAAAGAGATGTGCAAAAATAAATAGAAATTCATATATACTGCTGTCCCTTCTTCAGAAGTGTTCAGCAACTTTAGGGTGTTTAAATAGAAAATTATATTCAAACTACAGGATTTATAGGCTAGCAAAAAATTAAATAACTAATTCTGCATTAGGTTATTTAGCACTCCACAGAAATTGCTTTAAAATCCCTTTAAATTTCTCTAAAACCTCTCTTTTTAATTCCCACTCAATTCTACAGAATCTTCCAGAAAGAAATACTGCTTTTGGCAATATAAGCAATGGAAAAGTTCCTGAGAAGGAACTCTTTTGGGGCCAGAGATAGAGAAAATATGTATTCATCTGAATACAAAGAATCAGAACAGAGTTATAAATGTTCAGGATTGCTGTTCCCCTTTCTCAAGTGCTAGAATGGAAATGTGAACTATTTCCACAAACTTGCCAGCATCTTATGATCTCAAAAGTTATTTTTGAATTTATTTCTCACAGAAGAAAACCTACATCTTCCAATCTAAAATTAGACAGTGAGCCTGTCTTATCCTGCAGCCAATCACATGTAAGGTAGGTACTTAAATAAAAATGAGAAATCGGAGAACTCTAAAAGCATTAGAAGTAGGTCATAGCGAGCCTTAGCTATGCTTAAGAGAAACTTTCAGTAACGAAGGTATTCTTGTTAATAAGCTGTAATGTAATCAGCTTTTTCATGAGGAAAAATCACCTCCACATAAACTATAAATTGCCACATACGGAGCCAATTAATGAAGCTAGAAGGTTTTTCATATGCTTTATCCAGCGTACTTAGAGGAAAAGTCCTTGCCTATAGAGCAGTTTTCAGGTGCACATTAGATAGTCACTTATTGCTGACTCTATTTAGCCACATTAGATTTAAAGCAAGGTGTTCCACTTTCATGAGGTTAGTAAAGAAACAGTGGCTCAGAGAATGACCTGCTTAAGTCATTTAGGAAAGGAAAAGAACCAGTAACTGGTGTCTTATCTGCACAAGTTTTGTTTCCACAAGCCTGAGCCTGGAGGCCGTGGCACACCTACATCTGCTCCCTTTTTTTATGAAGAATCAAGTGTGGCATGGTGTTTATTTTAAATATAAAAGTACCAGGAACTGCAGAGGTCTGGAAAATGCCCTGTTGGTTTGCAGCAGCGGCACAGGATAACATCTTTTCTTAGGCAGTATCTTTTACAGGTTTGACAAAAGAAAAGTTGCCTGCAGGAGCTGAAGAGCTGTTTCACACTCTTGGCCTTAGCGACTGAATTTCTACATTCAGGGGTTAGTTCGGAGCTCATGTTCTAACAACAGTTGTCAAGATCTCATGTATACCTGCAAGGACCTTGGTGCTACTTCACCAGTTGACTGTCAATAGCAAGAGATATTACTTCTGATTAAACTCAGAGATTAAAAGTTGCACAGGAACTAAAATGTACTTTCATACAGAAGAAAAATCTAGTCAAGACCTCAGGAACAATGGGCAAGCTACAGAATCATCCTTTCAAAGACATGTACAACTAGAAAATGAAAATACTCATGTTTAAAAAAAATTGCACTTCCTAAAATTTTATAGACTCAAGTGAGACATTCATTTTCTTCAGTAATTTCAAAAAACTTCCATTTATTTTTTGAGTTCTTGGCAGTGTTTAGTAAAAGTTTTTTTTCAGCCTGACTAATTCCTGATTAGGTTTTTTTTTTCAGCCTAAACTAATTCCTGATCTAGATATTTAATGTACGTGTGTCTAATTCGCTATTTATTTAGTCATCTTATTTGAAGAATAACATGTATATCACCTATAAAAGGCTTATTATACAATTATGTTTTGTCTAATTCTCAAATATTTTTAGAAGATTTTTTTTTTTTTTTTTTAGTTCTTAATGTGCAATATGATATTTGGGCTAGATAAACCAAGTACTTACTGCAACTCTGTACACGTAGCAAAGATGAAACTGTATCTAGCATTCAATTATATTTGCACATAGTTTAAAAATTTTGATGACATGCAGACTGGTAAAAGAGATACTGTATGATTATACTGAAGTACTGATATCTTCTTAGGATACTATACAGGGATAATTCTTGCTATTTTTAAAGACTAATGGTATAATTGCATTTTCAATTACATGAACCACTAAGTAAATTCCCTATTTCTAACTACCCTAGTCTCTTACATTGCCATTAGAAAAACATTTCTTTATTCCTCTTCTAATTATTTTTATTTCTACACAGTAAAAGCATTTTGCTGCATATTTCAAACACTTTAATTTACAATTTGTTGGCTAACAATAACACATTTAATATACAGAAGTGTTTATGGGCCTTCACGCATCATATTAAGTCAGCTCAGAATAACTCCATTCTCTCTTTACTCTCACCCCTAACAGCAGTAGTGCAATTGGACTTATTAAATCCCCACACACCCACTCTTTGGTCACTTCAGGGTATTTTAATGGTCATTTTCTACCAAAAAAAATATGCAACAAATACAATATGACTATTTATTGAGAGTCTTTAGGCACTGAATTTCTGAAGTAAATTCTAAAAACACTTTCCCTGTCGCTGACCTCTGGAGTACTTCACATGAGAAGGAATATAATGAACATATCACTGTAACCACCATATGATTATGATAGTTATACCACTATAGCTTCTTCAGAAACTAATGAGGTCAATAGCTTAGCCATTTTCTTTTAAGAAATATTGAAATTACGTGTTTTATAAATAAGATAGTTTAGTATTATCAGTGATACTCAAAGAGAATCTATCAAAGGTTATCAAGGCCACATTCACAAACAATCCTTGGTTCGTTCACTTTTTATGTAGCAACTGGGTTTTTCTTCTTTACATCAACTAGAACAACAGAAAATTTGCTTACAACGAAACATGCCTCATACTTGACTTTAACCTTTGCATGTTTGGATTATGGAAGAAATGGTGAAATACATTTCTGTACAGAACATTGTAGTTTCTTCTTTTTTGCAGCATTTATGGAGCTATCAGTTTTAGTTTCATATCTTCACTTGTATTTTGTGGTTTTATCTTCAAAAAGATGACGCACTGATATTCAGAGAAAGAGCTTAACTATTGGAACTGTCAAACAACTATTCTGTCAATGGTTAATTTTTCAAATGTGAGAGTAGATACTAGATTGCACATGGAAAAAATAATCAACTTGTTTCAATGTTCAGTGATAAGGATTTTTCCATCTGCTGGTTCAATACTAACTTAGTTTATATTCACTCACAGCCAATACAATTAAAACTTTACTTCGAAGTTAAATCTTCCAGAAATGGAAGAAAATGGCTGAGTGGATATACCATGAAGAATTTCCCCTTACACAGACAGACCATTCCTACTGCCTTATACATACAAACACTTATATCCCTTTTGTAGGGCTGAGAACCATGTGATAAATTGCACAATCAGGTGATAAATTACAGACCCATGTGATAAATGAATTTGTCATGTACCTTTGACTGCCTTACCTGCCCTCTACCCACTAATCTATCTCCTGGGACTTTCTTTAGCCTCCAAAGCCCTAAACACTTTCAGAATGCCATCTTAACTTCAAATCAGCTAGGCAATAAAAAAAAAGTCTTCTTACTTCTTATATCCAGAAAAACAAAACAAATCAACCAAGATTTACTGAGGAGGACATTAACTTCTGTGGCTGTGACAAATTTTCTTAGACAAAAAGGTCCCATTTTACAGTAAAATCTCATTTACAGAGATAAAACCATGTATGCTCTTTTCACTGGAAAAGGGGCACAGCTTCAGCTTTTTAATAGCAGCAACACAGCAACTTTTAACCCTGGAAAATTCTGATATAAAGGCTAATTGCTCATTTTTACATAAATAAAAGCTATTATAGATCATATTAAGAAGCCTTTAAGTTTCACTATTCCTGTCCTGTATTTGATAACTAAGACACCTGATTCTACCAGTTGAAAGAAAAGCACATGAATGTGTGACCATGTAAACATATATATAAAAAAAAACCCCTAATTTTCCAATTTTATAAACTTCTAAAATAATTTGTTGAAATAGGCTTTTTAAAATACGTGATATACACAACCTTCATTGGTATGTGATCAGTGCAAAGAGGTTATTGCTATACATTTCAGAAGTGGAGACCTGCAAGTTGTCAACACAGGACATCCCTAATGTGTCCTACACTCATCCACTCTATGGGCCCATATGCATGGTCCCAGACGCACAATGTTTCAAAGATGAGCAGCTGATGGTAAAATTGGCCTGCACCCAGAAGAAATGCTACAGGAATACAAGTACTGCTAGCTGCCTTGAGATCTCCATGATCAGCTGCCAAAATCTGTAAATGACCAGCCAGGCTTTAAGAGATAATATCTCATCTGGAACATTCTCACACGAATATGTAGCCCGAGATTACGCTGTGATTACCTCAGAATAAAAGCTGTTCTTCTTTTCTCTTTTCTTCTCTTTGTAGTGGGGTAAAAACCCTAATGCAGAGGAATGCCGAGATTTTCTTTAACAATCTTGTAGGGGGACTTTCTTAATAACACACCTGCTGTCAGGGTTTTTCCGCAATTGGTATCTCATCACGTGCATGTGCTACAGGGAGAATAAAACGTACAGTCAATGTCTTCCAAGGCCAGATTTCCTTCTCTGACATGACTGATCCATCAACAAAGGCCATTAGGTCTTCCTGAAAAGGTGATTGAGCTGGCACTAACAGCTACCCATACATCTAGCTGGGATTGCAACTGTCCCAGTGTCTCTGTTTATTTCCAGCATTACCTTTCCTACATGATCATTTATGAACAATTAGATATGGATAACTGGCAATCCAGCAGGATATATTCTAAACCAGTTGTGCTGTTGCATTGCACAGTACCTGAGGGCCTTTTTTCCACATCTTCACAGTTAGTACAATAATAATAGCTGGCTGAAGCAACTAACGAACACCAGCAAAACGCTTCATCTGTGACAGGGGAATGACCAGAATGCAAGACCTCTGACAGTTAATTCAGTTGTTGTTTCATTGCAGAAGGAGTTAAAAGTGGGAAAGTAGCACAACACACTGAGATTTTTTATGAAGTGTGATTTACTGATACCACTTGCCTTGTGGGCTAACTTTTCTAGATTCAGGAAATGCTGAAAAAAAAAAAAGAAATTAAAATACAGAGGGAAAAGTTTAGGCAGAAAAAGGTTAGAAGTTTTCAATCAGCTGTCGTTGGATTTTATTATTTGACCTTGCTTTAATGTTGCTGTATACGCATCAGCTACTTGCAAGTAACTAGCCAGGAATAATTCTCTCTTTAACACAGACTTGGCATTTGGGAAGGCATAGTCCACTCAAAACTGCAGTAGTATAACAGCAACTCATTCACTGATTTTAAATTAGAATCTTCTAAAATTCTTATTTGCTGTATCAACAGTGCAGAGGAGACAGTTTAGCTGACAAACATTCCATAAATGCCCTTTTAGTGAATTGCTGATATAGAACCTCCCAGTTGATTATGTCAAAGTACTTTTTAAGTGGTTTATAAAAATCTTGCAAATCTACCCTGCCTGAACAACTTTTTTTTCTGCATTTAAATTCATCGGCTCTACCATAGCAATAAGGATGTCAAGACAGAACTCTTCAGGGTTTTCCTAAAGATCAGGCTGTAAGTTTGTAGCAGGAATCATTGATGCTAAATCTTGGAAATCCCACTCCTGTTTTGGGTTTGGGTTTGGGATTGTTCGAGGTTTTTTTGTTGTGTAAGTCCGTCCTTCTGTTGTGGGATATCTGGAAAATCATCAGACAATCAAAACAGCAGGTAATAATTTCAGTGCCAACATTATTTTAGTAGTGATTTTGTCCAACTTTCTGACAATCCAAAGAATAAGGATCTTGAAAGTATTCCCTCTAATTTAAGAATACGGACTTAGAATAAGGTATTGGGCTTAATTCCCAGTGTATAAGGAGGGCTGGGCATCAGCAGTTTGCACTATGCCAGGAGTTTCTCAGAGAACCATGAATCAACGGTGTAATTTCTTACAACTTAAAAATGAATGATTAACAAAGAAATTTGATCCAAATTGACACAGTATTAGTTCAACTCACCTTTGCTTAGGCTTTTATACGTAGAGGAAACAAAGGCTTTTTAGCCATTTTTGATGGAAACATGGAGTACCACTAGTTTCTGAGCAAGATTTCCTAGTTGACAGAATTAAATAAGAAAACTGCAAGAAAAGGACTTGGGGTTGACAACTAAACTTTCCAAAATCATTTTGTAGAAGTCTTTACCATGCAACTCTGATCATTTATTCTGTCCTATGCTAGTGCTTTACTTTTATCCTAATCACATAGCACTAGCATGTTGAATTAGTTTTCGAATCATGGGAAAAGATTACTCAAAACTTGCAATAACAACAGGGCAAAGGTCCTCAAAACCAAACCCTATCACTTATTTTCATACCACATGTTCTTTACCAGTTTAACATGAAGATAATTGTGATGATCCTATCTAAAAACTCTCCATAGCCATACTATTCAGCTGGTGGCTTCCTTGCATTTATTAAGGATGCCAAGTCACCCTACTACCTTTAGCTTCATTGCATACCACAGGAGTCATTTTCTAAGGAAGACAAGCATTTGGACAAAGAAGCACTACAAGAAAAAGAACACTTTTTCTTCCTTAATCTCTGACAGCACCTACATTCTGTCAATAAATAGCATTATTTATGCATGCATGATATCTAAAAATTAATGATAAATTGACTGGGAAAAAAACTCTCATTTACTAACCAAAGCCCAGATAATATACACCTGCTTTAATAAGTGAATTAGTTCAGTCTGATTCTCACTTCATTTGCACTGAATTTGTGTACATAAAACACAATACACAATTCCATCTATATGCTTTAAAATACAGTTGGTTCTGTTCAAAGAGAGTTTAAAGACAATTTATAGTGAGATAAAACTAATGGGAGACAAATTAAGAAAACTAAATTTTGGCAAAGCTAAATTCACTCAAAGTAAATAAAGTACTTAGTGAAGTAAGTGGGAAAATTACACTAAATGATTAAGTGTTGAATCACCACCCTATTTATCTCACACTGCTATTTTTAAAAATAGCTTTCAGTGTGCATGTTTGCTATCATTCTTTTGGTAGGAACACTGTGGCACATATTTTTTGAAACTCATTCTTTCTATTCAGCAGACAAGAAATGTCACTGTTGATCATAGTTTTGATCCATCTATGAGACAACAGTGCCCTTCCACACAAGGGCCCATAATTGAGTAGTCTCACAATAACTAAAAGACTTTATAGTGTTCCTAGCAAAGCAGTGTGAACTCTCAATGTATTGTCTGTGCTGGACATATTGTAAGATATGGACTAGAAAGTGCTTACTCAACCACCCCTGCTTTATAATAAGCTCAAGTCAATCAATCACCCCACTTCATGTTACGAAATTATTTTCATAAAAAGAACAATGATCCTCTTTTTTTTTTAACCTGATAACTTGTCCTATAATACACGTCAGCATCATTTATAGAGATACCACTGATCCTAAGGGGAGATTACAAATGCTGTGTTATCTTCAGTTTGCATTCTCCAACACCACCATAACAATAATATTTTGTGTTAGTAATGCAATAGAGTTAGGTCTGTAGGGAAACTGGGTTCAGTTTCTTGTATTCTCCCTTGTCCTTAAATGGAGGGATTGATCCATAAATTTTGGATGCAAGTGTCTTAGGCCAATTAGTTCATTTTAGACATAGTCCATCTAGAAAGACCTAACACTCTGAATAATGTTCTACTAGCACAAATGCTTCTAACTTCATACATTTTATATTTACCCATGAAAGAGCTTTTAGAAAGGAAACATTGCAGTCTCACCTAAGAAGGATCCATTATTTCTGAACACACAACAGCACTACAGAGCAATTATAAATTAGAATAAAGTACCCTGTGAATCTTGAAATTTCTGTGTCTGCTATGGTTCTTTCAGGAATATAGAACATCCTACCATGTGCTTAAGTAAAAAGTTGTATGTTCAATCAACTAGACAATTTTTCCATCTGTAAATACAAACTATTTAAAATCTGATATTCAAAGAAAAAAAAATTAAAGGGTCTTTTAAAGGAAATTTTTTCCTTTTTACGCAGGCATCTTCAAAATTTAATGGTAGGTAATAAGGATGCAGAGCTGTGTAAATATCTGGCTAGCAAAAAGTCTACAAAAGTTTGAGCAATGTTATTACTATGCAAGACAAGGAGAGTGAATTGAGTACCTTTTCTATCATGGATGCTGACATTAGCCAGGAAATAAATCATCTCCTCTGCTACTCCCCCAAAGGAAAGAAATTTAGAAGAAGCTGTTGCATGGAAAGAAGAGTGTCTGCGAAGAAAGACAAATTATTATGCATAGTACATCAGAAGAAATAATTTGATCCAGATTCATTCTAGGGGTAACTTTAGGTACCTAGTAAGAACTCTTACCAAGAATGTATAAAGTCTGTTCACTGTTAATATTTTCATATGTATACTATTAGTATTTTTCATACAAAACAATTAGTTCTGTGTGGAAATATTTGTACTTAACAGCTGACTATGAATTTTACTGCTGCACAACATTCAAAATCACATACCTTACCCTCACATATTCACTGTTGCTAAGTTATGTTCTATACACACTTTCAGTTTCAGGTATTTTGTTTGTATAAACCACTTCCTATTTGTATAAACCACTTCCTATTACTACCTGAGAAGAAATAGAAAACAGCTTTTAAAGTTTTGCAATAGTGCAATGAAAGAGCAAAGCTAGTGTTATCCTTATAAAGTACTCTGTCATTACAGTTGCCACTATTTAGGCATTTTTCAGTTTCATTTAATTTCCAGAGATCTTATGTGATTTTATGTTCACGTTTGCTTATGCTTTAATTGTGAAAAGCCAACCAAACAGAACAAAATATTTCACGTATAGTGTAAATGGCTATGAAGTACACCAAAGACAACTTCTCAATTATGTTAAAGTGGTTTACTTCTCTTACCATTGCCTCTTTATAGGTTTAGCAAATTGTAATATATAGCCATGAAAACTTGTGTAGCAATTTCTCATGATCTCAGGAATTACTTAATTTACAATAAATGCTGTCTATGCATTACAGTGACTGGCATGGAACTTTGACTTAGCAGTATGGTTTGCACAGGGATAATTTGGGAAAAGGCACTGAAAAGCCTGTTTGCATTCTGCTGGCTAGAAAGGTAGTCTTGCCTTTAGCATCTCTGTAAAAGGTTTCTTAATTCAAACCATTCTATCTCAGAAACACATAATGCTTTCCATTTATTACTAATGCTCTCACAGAAACACAAGGACTCCAGTCACCCAATAGGAGGGAGGAAGAAGAACATAGAATCATAGAATCATAGAATGGTTAGGGTTGGAAGGGACCTTCAAGGGCCATCTAGTCCAACCCCCCTGCAAGGAGCAAGGACATCTCCAACCAGATCAGGTGGCTCAGAGCCTCACCCCACCTGGCCTTGAACACTTCTGTGGATGGGGCATCCACCACCTCTCTGGGCAGCCTGTTCCAGTGTTCTATCAATCACCCTCATTGTAAAAAAAATTTTCCTAATATCTAATCTAAATGTCTCTAACTCTATTTTGAAACCAATGAAACAGTTAACGGTAAAAAAAAAACCCCTGCATTTAATAATTAACCAAAATAGCTCATTTCACACACATAGTCAAAACAAGTAAGGGACAACCAAGCAGAATTTTGAGCTCCTGTAGTGTTACTCCTTCAAAAATTAAACTACTATTCTTCAAAGAAGAATTAAATTAGCATTTTTCTAGCTATAGAAAGAAAAAGCAAAACACATGTATGACCATTTCTGGTTAAATCTCTGAGTTAATGTAACATCAGGGTATGTATCCTGGTCCAGGCTAGGATATGATTTCCCAATGCACTTAATCAGATACACAAAATTAAGCATGTGAATGGCCCCACTGAACTCAATGGAAGTATTCATAAGCTTTAAGTTATGTACATACTTAAGTACCTTGTAGGTAGAAGCCTGAAGTCCTGCTTCTGTGTTTGGCACTCTGTAAGAGAGAAGTGCTGAGGGACAAATTTGGTACTATAAAGCTCCTCTTGTGCTATTGAGAATCTTTGATGGGCAGACTCTATTGATTCTGCTGAGGACAATATAGTTTTCCCAAAAAAAAAATTTTATTGTTGCGTAGACCCTCCCCAAATGTCAGAGTTTCATTGTTATGCTAAAGTTTTGTTTTCTAACAAGATAAATGAAACAAATTTAAATATGTAAGTAAAATAAAAGATAATAAAATCCATTAAAATGAACTATTAAAACAAAATAAAGTGTTCATGGCCTAGAAAATATATATACAAAACTGAGTTCCAGTCTCAGTAATTTCTACATATGTTCAAAACCCATAATTAAGTATTTATAATAGCTTTAGGAGTTTAGAGGTTTTTTTAATTTCATGCATATTGAAAGTAACAAAAACCTAGAAAAGATACTTTGATCTCTAATTGTTGTGTATGAAGATAGCCGTATGGGATGAAGGTATGAGTCATCTTGTATCATCTGTTGACTAAATGAGAAAGGTACTCGTACATGTCCACCAAAGCAGATAAAAATTCAGAAACTAAACCAAGTCCAGTACATCCCAAGGAATTTACTATTTTCACACAAGACTTGTGGTAGAATGACTCTAGAGAGGCAGGCAGTGATAATGGAAACAATCACTCTGTCATTCCTCATTTTCATAGAAATACAAAGGGCTTTCTGCTTTATGCTCTGCCTCTCTCTTCTCCTCCAAAAGGAGGTCTGAGATCTGAGCTGAGTGACAGAAACTTTATGCTATCATAATTCTTTATGATGAATGGGCCAGTAAATTTCATATACCTCGCTTTCCTTGTTGGAGTTCCTCTAGCCATATTGATAGGTGTTCATTTTTCTCTTTATATTATTGTGACTAACTCCCTAAGTACTGCAGGGAATAATTTTTTTAAAGCTTCAATACTGAATTGTAATTGGAGAAAAAAAAAGTATATTTTTTTACATATATTTGTGGACTAAAAATATCCAGCATGTCAGCACAGATAGCACGAGGCACTGAATTCTACTTACAGCTCAACCCTTATTACACACCATGAGTATAAAGAACTGCTGACAGGAAATCTATGACTTAAGATCCAGCATAGAAAACATTAATGCAAACAGCTAGCACCCAAAGGACCTGGCATTTATTGCACTTTCTACTGGAAGCACAAGTTTTGTACACCAAAGGTCAGGGTGGAGGGAATAACTTTTCTCACATGTTCAGGTAAACTGTCTCTCATACCTGAATTAAACAACTTCAGATATAGAAAAACCTTAATTAATTGTGAAATAAGCTTCTATCTCTTTCTTTGTTACTGCACACTTCTATTTGCATATCACAACTACATGCAGGTAAGAATGAAACAAATAACAATGCCAGTCTTTTTGTAAATTTCAAAATGCAGAATTGTTATTCACACTAAAGATGCTGTAAATGTCTTCTTTTTTCTTAGGATATCTATTGTTTGATTAGTTGGAAGTTATACCTTAATCTCACAGGGACTTTAAAATTAATGCTATTTTCAGGTCATGGGTATGATAAGACATTTACTTTCTGCAGAAAACAACAGCGGTGGTTGAATTTCATGATTAGAAAGAGTGTCCAAGAGTTAGGACTTCTGATATCCACACTTGTCACGGCCGTTAGCCTCCTCTGCTCCCAGTCCACCTATTGAAAAATTACCATAAAAATACTGTACATGGACATGTTAGGTGAATATCTTCAAAGTATCATTACAAAGTGTCCTTGAATGAAAGGTCACTTAAAAAGTGAGATGTAATAGATATTCTTCTGAACAGGAGCATGATTTCACTTGTTTAGGCATAAATCAATCATTTAAATTATACAAAGCACCAATAAGCAACACAGTTAATATTTAATCTACTGTCAAAAAGCAAGATGCAAGAATAACATGTTCAGGAAAAAAAAAATTGAAATAAGAAGAATAAGGGAGCCTGAAAGCTCCAATTATCGTCTAGTTTCCATTTTCATTTCCTGCAGAACTATTTTGTGAGTCCCTAGGAAGTATTCAATCATCAGTTGTGAATGATGTCACTCCATTTATGTGTCATCTGCTGTATCAGTACCAGGGCATATGCACTGGGGATGTACAACATATCCCATAGAGCCAGATGAAAAGAAAAATTTTCTCTTGTATTATGTGTTTGAATGATGTAAAGCGGGTCATGTTCTTCAGAGATGTCTTCTGTATAATTAAAAGCAAAAGGAAGAGCTCAGATTGAATCTTTGATAGAAACTGCCTTTTAAAGAGATACCCTGTCTGAAAAGATTGGTATTCACAAGGCTTTCAAATATATTTTGATGTCAGCTCACCTCAGTATTGACACTGTTTTGATTGCTGAAGAAAAAAAAAAAAAAAGAACTATTTGCAGTGTTTCACCTAGATTTTATTGACACATTTAACTGTGTTTGGAGTTTTAAAAAGAAAAATACGTGATAGTTAAAAGCATGCTCTCTCCTTGTTGCCTCCCCTTTATATGCACTGCCGATTGACAGCTTTTCTCATGATAACACAGCTTGTCAAAAAAAAAGAGAATTCTACAATGGAATCAGAGTGGCTGAAATACAAATAACTGTGGAACAGTGCAGAAGGAGACTCGTGCTAAACTTGGGTTTACAGTGCAGTCTCTGGTTCCTTTTGCTCTGCTGGGTATTTGTGGAGCTGAATTCTTAGTAGAGCTATATGGAAGTCTGAAGCACTGAGCAGCGAGTGTCCTGTATTAAATGCTGGCATTTTTATTTTTCACTCAGAAGCTGCAGTAGGGAGACAATTTTTGAAAGCAAGGTCTCATGCAATGCAATACAGACAGAATGCAATACAATACACAGCCTGCCTTGAAATTATGTCCCTGATGTTTTATCAATCCAGATGAGAAAGCTTTAAGAAACACAAAATAGAAGTCCACTCTCTTCATAAGTGAGACACCTTTATGTATATACAGTAGAAGAAACTAACCTAAATTAGTGTATATATCTTTTTTGAATCTGTATTTTCAAAACTCCAAAGCTTAAAACGTGGGTTTGTTACTTAATTTGACACACTCTGTGGGATTAGCTCTTCAGAGACTACTGAGTGCTCCGAAAACCTCTCTGGAAAATCAAGACTCTTTAAGGTACCAGCAGTCATCAACAACACCAAAAATGTGTAGACTTCATATGTATATGTATGTATGCATGCAGATGTACATACAAACTGGAAAACATAGATATCTGCTCACATATATATACACACAAACACAGTATTTTATGCACATAAATACATCATGACTGAAATTCACATGTGCTCAAGACCATTATTGTGGTGGTGTTTTCCATGGAAAGTCAGCAAAAGTAGTTAACTAATAAGTGTTGATATTTCACAGCTGTCTCCTAGAAGCAAACAGTAGTGCCAAGTAATCTCTGGTAATCAAAAAACACATTACAGAGGGTTTTCAAAGTACTTCCCCAATTCTAGACACAAGAACTTTTCTGATTTTTGATAACACATTCTAATTATATGGTCAGATATGCATTTTCTACCGATTTATGAGAAAACAGACCTGCAGATATTTTTTTTAAATTTATATAAAATTCAGTTGAATAAATAGTCTGGACATTCAAAACCTCTACGTGAGCAGCACAGTAAAAACTGGCACCAGTACAGCAGGTAGAAGGAAGTTGTTGCTTGTCATCTTGGGGAAAAAGAAAATGTGTATGCACCCAGAGTCATTAAGGAGAAAACACTGTTACCACACTTCACTTAAGAAAGATTTTACAGAGGAATATTTGCAGTAACACTTGTCATCCCAAAAATCACCTCTTAAGTTTGTCCACATTCCCACACAAACTGCAATTTTGTACAAGACCTGTCCATCTGGCCCAGTATCCCATCCTTGATAGTAGCTCATCGCACCACATGCTACAAGAAAAAGTGTCATAGCCCTGCAGTGGGCAGATGTGGGATAGTCCCAGATATATCATTGTAGGTGAAGAAGGGCAAATGCTACAAGAATATCTTAAGTAAATAATCAGTTTAAAATTCCAGTTTTGTGAGACTGAATATTTGCCATTTGAATTCTGAATCTCCTCTTCTTGTAATGTTGCAAGAAATTACATTGCCTGATTTTGCAGTATTGTGACTTGCCATTGCAGAAAGCCATAACGAGGCAGCTATTTCATTTTTTTTGTGTGTGTGCTTGCTTTGAAAAACCCTGCAGACCATACAGAGCAACTGTTTAAGGTGACTTGTACACTAAAATAGAGAAGAACAGTATATTTTCTTTCCCTCATCTGTTTATTTTTGTAGTTCTATTTTAAATTCTCCACTATTAATAATATTCTTACAGTGTGTGTATTCAGCCCATTCCCCTTGCTTCATTTCAAACATCTGCTTTAGAATGCAAAAGCCCTTCCTAATCAGGTGAGAAGAATAGTGTACAGCTACGTAGTTTGATTTTTTGCAAATTTCTTCACACTTTAATAGCATAATTCAATAGCATTATGCAATGCTGTGCTGCAAAAGAACAGGGAAGACACTGTAAGACTCAGACTATCTTGAAAATTATTAATATTTTTATTAATTTTATTAGCATAAAAATAACCCAACCAAATAAAATCAAGCTAACGTTGCTCCAGTAATGAACATCATTAATTCATATTACTATAAATATGAATTCTAAGTCATTACTAGGACATTTTGCTGATGTCAGTCAGAATATACTAACCCAGCTTTAATATTACCAAAGTGAGTATTCCCTCTTGTCCTGACTTAAAACTAAACCCTGTACTCTTGTAACACACATAACAAAGACTGGCGTGGGAGGTGCATCCCTTACACAAAACGTAAAAATAATGTTTGTCATCTGCTAACTTAAAATAGTTTTGCTAAGAAGTGACAGGGTGGTGCAAGGCCACTTGCCTCTCAGCCACACTGCTAGCAAGGGGTCAATTCACTGTTAAAACCGATCCTGACTTTTGTGGTCCAGGCATGTATCCTCTAGCAAATTTGATGAAGTAAACACATTATAAGCACCATTTGTGTTTTCTGGAGAAAAAAAAAATAATTAAAAAAAAAAAGCCCACAAGACACTCTAAAAGCTCTTGACCCAAAAAGGGCTTTAAAAAGAGAGGTAAGGAAAAGCAAATAGCTTTGCATAGATGGAAAACTTATCTCGCATCACTGTATAGGTGATACACATCATTGTAACCATACTATCAAGAGATTACTGAATATTCCTGAGGTAATAATGAACTAAGACATCTGGAAATCATTAAGTTATCAATTTCTACTATTGTGCTCTCAAAAAGATCTTGTGAAGAGACACAAAGTAATCGCTGTCACTACAATATTAGACAGTATGTTATTCTTGTTTTCCAGAGAACTTGCCATGTAGTTACCATTAAAAAAATTGCTCATGGACTTCAATAGAAACTGAGCAAACAGCAATACGAAAAAGGCATGAGAATGAAATTGTGTGAATGCATAGATGTTTTGTAAAAGGTAGTCAAATACAAGCAAACTATATCACAAATGGACAAATTGCTTATTCCTAAAAAAGTTTTGTTATTTCAATATCTTCTGCCCCTTTAAGGGGGCGCCACTCAGGAGTGGTGTTGGAGGGAAGAAAAAAGTTAGAATTAAAAGTACATTTGTATGAAATAATGAGTCATGACAAATCTCCCATGAAAATTAAAATCCACTGACCCATGCACTCCATAGGTTTCACAGAAAATCAACAACTCTACCTCAAAATTGTGGTTTGCATTTTACTAATGCAACAAAGAGTGAACATTTTGGTCCTTTGTCTCAGTTGTACTGAGCTGTATCAAGAATATAATTTCTACTGAGTTCATTAAGAATTTTCCTGATTCTCAGGAAAACTGCAGGAGCAGAATAGACAAAAAGTAACAGAACATTTAGCAAAGCACAACACCTTTTCTAGCGAACATTTCTAAACTATTTTTCTTTGGCCCTTTCCCAAAAGAATTCCCTGTCTTCCACCTCCTTCCCACCCATATTTGAATATTCCAGCTTTTCAGGGTTATTAACATGTTTGTTCTTCGTTACTCCTTTCCCAAATTCTAAGCACCTTTTACTTCCTGTTTCTTTCTTAGAAGGAATAAGATGGGAGGAAAGGAATTAACTTCTCCATTTCTGGGATGCTACAACAGAAAAAAAAAAAAAAACTTTACTCTGTGCTAAGTTACAATGAATATTAATAATACAATCTCCTAAAATACAGTGTTGCTATGAGATACACTTGCAATTGATTTAATGTTTTCAAAATATGTATATTTCAGCTGTTCATGTTTATTGAATTTGGGCTAACATACAAGAGACCTGCCAAAGGAAGGTTTTTTGTTTTTTTTTATATTTTAATTTCGGTGCAAATTAAGCAAGCAGTTTTTGAGTAGCAAGAAAACAAAAGTCATATCTATTTGGTCTATTTTGACACAAGAATATATTTCTCTGCCCAGAAAACTAAGATCTTCTTAGAATAATGTTGGGGGCTTCTTTAATAAACAAATATATTTTAGGACTTTTATCATAGAATCATAGCATATCTTGAGTAGAAAGGGACCCACAAGGATCATTAAGTCCAACTTAATGCCTTTTTAATTTAATTCAGTGATTTGTGGGTGTTTTATTTCTCATTTCTTGGTTGCATTACAAACTTCTCCTTATGACTATAAAGTCTAGAAACTTAAGACAATAAAAAATGGGAACCTGAGATTTTCAGACATTCACTTCTTTACACATACTTTGGGTAAATCATAACACTCAAAAGTTCTAAGACATCTGCTAAGGTTGTGAAAACTTGTGTTTTGTCAAAAGATGTGCCAACACCACCTGATGTTGTTCCCTCTGTTCCTTTCTACCTCACCACTTCTCCACGTATTAGTTAATACACATCATGTCTTCCAGGCTGATAACTTTGGAGGGAAAGGAGTGACCTCTAATTTGTACTTGCACTCCACATATCCTACCAAGGTCCATGCTTCTAGGGTGCTCATAAACAACTAGCGTGAATTTGAGCATCCATAATGGTATACAGAAATAAAATAAATCTTACAGCCATTATACACTTTTTAACTAAGTATAGCTGAAATTTGGCAGGGAAAACTTTTCCTTGGTCCCTCTGTGGCTGTGCTTTCTCTTCATACTTGAGGCCCATCTGCTGAAAATAAGTATTTTCAAAAGTTTGAATGAAAATTAATTTTTTTTGAGTGAAAACATAACTTGGGTGAAATTGTAAACCTTTAACCACACATGGGACAAGAACCTCGGGGTGTAAATTGTACAGCTACAGAAAAACATCCAAATCATTCATTTTTAGACAGCATGAACATCTTGAGCACCGATGAGACTGTAAGACCAGCATTGTCTCCCTTGGTTTCATAAATTGTAGGTGAATATGTTGCTTCACAATTTAAACTGGACCAGGCTATATGGAAGGATTTTGTTTTTTTTTTTCCCAGCTGCTGTTGAAGAGATAGCTTCCCCTGATCACTGTTTTTCATGCTTTTTAGTTAAACCACTTCCTATCACTTCATGCTAGTACCAGTTGAATTTTCTTTTTTTTTCCTTACTAAAATAAAGTTCAGGTATAGTGCCTTTTTGTTGAGTCAGAAGAGAAACACCTGTAATGCACTCTGGTAAGAATTACACCCATGATCATCTCTAACACAAGGAAATTACAGAGGGAACACCGTACATGTCTGCAATGGAAAAGTTCTGGTAGTTCCCTGTGGCTTACTGGTACCCAGTCTGAAGGGTGGCTCCACTGGCAGGTTGTCTGCCCTTGCAAGCATGAGGCAGACAGAGTTGCTGTTTGGGCAATAGAAGCTGGAAATCAACAAGCAAGACAGAAAGGGGCTAGTTTTGTGTGAAGGTTTACAATCTCCTACAGATCCAGTTTATTACACTAAATAATTGCTTCTGGGAATAAAAAAGACCCACTTACACAGCCTTCATCACAACACGAGGAGGAATTTAATACTTTGCCTCATACAGAGGCACCCCATTGCCCTCTTGCACCCAATATAGAATCATTTTATTTTCAGCTGGTGAAAAGGGTGCATTACTTTATACAAAACATAAAAAAGCATGACCACAAGTGAGAAAAATCCTTCAAAGGAATAGCTTGAGGGAGTAGTTCTGGACAACCAAGCATAGTTATTCCCAGGCACACCACAGAGAGTATTGTCTGGCATTAGCTCTGAGAAAGCACTGCATTGAAAATACTCTTTCTCTTTACCATTCACAGAGTCTGCTCTGGTTCCCAAAGCAAATAAATTAAAGGGCACAGGCGATCAAAAATGAGAGGAAAATGCAAACTTTCCAAATCCTAAAAGAAAAAATGTACTATGGCTTTTGCATTTGTTTGTTACACTCTTCAGAGAAATCATTTCAGCTTAAAATTCTTCTTTCTTTATATTAATTTTGCTTCAGACTCCTAAACTACATAAAATCACCTATCTATAGGAATCTAGAGATCAAGAAACATTTGCAAGCACACTGCTTTACAAATGAACTGTTCTATCAGCTTCAAAAAATTGATCTTATTACATTAGAAATGTGTTGGTCATTTACAGTGTACTCCATGATTTCCATACACAAAACCTGTTTTAAAAATTCTTTATACTTAACTCAAGGACTCTGAGTTGTCCCTGTTTATTTTTACTCCAAAGACTCAGGCTTTCACAGGCCATGGCAAACCTACCAATTGGATCTAATTACCTATGAAAAATACTCTAGTATTAAACATTACAGTTACACTATTTTCTTTTAGTCTTATGAAATACAATAGATATCTTATTTCTCTGATTTCAAATCACAGTCAGAGGATCAGAGACACAAGAAAGAGGACTGCAAGAAAATTGAGGAGAAATGCATGCATTTCATAATAAGAGGACACATTACTCCTTAAGCCAACATTTAAATACCCTGAGAGTTTTTAGTGAAATAAACAAATTGGAAGACATGGAGAACATTACGAGCAGATCAGCATAGCAGCTTTTTAACTTGATGAGTTATTCTTATTATTTGCATTAATGACATTACTAGTGACTTTTGGAGCTTAGTTTCATTGCATAGGTCAGCTATGGTCAGTTTGCTATCAGTATCAACACCAGTGACAAAGCAGAAAGAAACCAGAAAAATATGTTGGATTAGGTTTAAGTAAATTATGTTTAGAAATTCACTGGTCCCCATGAAGAAAACATTTCCAGTTTATTTAGTGTTTCAGTGATTTTTAAGAAACAATGGAGGCCAAATAATATTTCAAAGGGTTGAAAAAGGGCGGCTAAAGTGCTTGCCATTATTAATGGGCGTAAGAGAGAAAGGCAAGCCAGGAAATTTCCATTTTACTTTAATTCCTGGAAAGTATTTGAAAGAAATAATCAAACATAATTTTTACTTTAAACAAAGCAACGAGAAGGAAACAAAGATATAAATAACATCCAGTGTGCAATTGCTGAAAACAAATTCTCTCAAATCTGACTATTTTTTTTTTTTAATAGTAGAAGAGTATGCCTTATAGCTGGAGGACAACATATAGATGTTAGTTGTTAACTTCACTAAAGCTCTTGGCATGAGATGTTTTTAGGAACAAGTAAGGAAATAATGGTTAATATGAAACCACTATAGGACCAAGTAAACCTTCTAGGGAGACTGGAGATAGTAGTTGAAGAAGGTAGTTATCAATGATGCACTATCAAATGTGAAGGAAGAACTGAATGTTCTGCATGTGTATGTTTGATATTATTCTTTTTTTTTAATTAAAATCCACTTATTAAATTCACAGAGCTCAGAAGGACTACACGTACATTGGACAAAACAGAATTAGAAATCAAAATGGTCTTAAAAGTTGGAGAACAGATCTGATGGAATAGGACTAACATGAATTTACACCTAGACAAGAATAATCAAACCTGCAGCTGCCATAAAGGGAAGGACTGATTAAGCAGATCTGCTGAAGAAGAAGATATGGGAGTTACAGTAAATTGCAAACTGAACAACAGGTCAACAATGATGTGCTGTTTCAAAAAAGGCAAATATCAAAGGAAGATACATAGAAAAATGAGGAGAGATGACAGTAAGATGTGTAAAGCAATCTTTCCACTCTACTCAGAAATGGCAGAGTCTCAGCCAGAGCACAACAGAAGACATTTATCAAATGGAGATGATCCAGAGAAAACTAATGGCAGTTCTAGAAAATATGAGGTAGGAGAAAATACTGAAGAAAGTAGGAATGTTTAGTTTATAGAAGTAGAAAGAAAGAGAGGCATATATTTCTTAATTAAAATATACTAAGAGTAGCTGTTAGAGAAAAAAAGGAAACAATTCTCTTCTACGATGCAGACAAGAAGTAATGGGCTTAGATCACAATGGAAGATTAAAGTTTGACATCTGGGGGATCTGTAAGCTGTATCAGCATAGTGGCAGGATCCTGCCTTGGATCTGCTTTGCAGGAAAAAAAGATGAACTAAAGCATCTCTCAAGGTCTTTTCCAAAACTATTTTTCTGACATATGAAGGCTTCAGCAGCAGATACATCTCAAGTAATAGGTACACGTATTTCTAAACACATAACTCACTGGAGTTCTCCCACTGTAAAGGAATTGTGTGCTTTTGTGTACATAGAGCAAACAGTGATTTGGGGAGCCTCTGATGATTTTAGGCTGTGAGTCAACCTACGTACTCTTGAGCCATATCCTTTGCCATCACAAAAAAAAAAGTGGCGAAGACCTGAGCTGATAATCATTCTCATATAGATGGTGAAATGGTCATGCCTCAAACCATCCATACCAAAAAGCTTCTGCCACAAAATCCCCAGACATATCTTACTGGCTGAGATTGCTTTCATCTGCATTTGTCTGGACATGTTCCTGGGAGGAGTAGTAAATAATCCCACACTGGTAATGGATGATGATAAAATGTCTATTCTCATATGCTGGATTTGCCACCTCCCTTAAATGCAGTTGCTTGTGAGGTAGTATTGGCTTGGTTGAAAACCCTAGTAGGAGTTAAAATCACTACTTTTCAGTAATTTTATTCTTGTCTCTCTACAGCCTTTTGTCGAATTGATTGTTCACCCTGAGGTCTGTATTGTCTACATGAGGATTTACAAGATACTATGCTGCCCATTTCTGAGTCTGTAAGGTCAGTACTGTTGTTAAAGCAAAAAAAAAAAAAAAAAAAAAGGAAAAAGACCTGAAGTGATAATAAACCTAAAATATCCTCTGCTCTTGAAAATGTCAATTTGTCTGGGACACCGTGGGGTTTCCATTGACTCATACGTTCTTCATCGGCTACTGTCAACCTGAACAGAAGATCCTTAACAAGATTCAGGAAGAATTTTTTTTCCTTTTACCTAAGACATTATGGTATAACAGCAATTTAAATATCACCGCTTAATTGGCATAGTGGCCTAAAGGCAGCAGTATCAGCATCAGGTCCTGATGTACTAGGTGTTGGCGTAGAGAAGCATATAGAAAAATATCCCTCATTTCATTACTGACTGTACACTTTAAACACTTTCCACCCAGAGGTAAACTTGCTCTTTACAAATACAACTGGATTTAAGAAAAACCCTGCACACTCTGTGAAGCAAAGGAATAAAAATGTCTTTTGGAGATGGTCTGGTGATTCAATAGGTTGGCACCACTCACTGCTTGCTTACAGCTTGTTGGTTTCTTTCAAGACACAGCTCTTGCAGTCTTGCAGTATGGGAAAATCCCATTTCACTAACTTAAGTCTCTAACTTTCATATTTGTGAAAGAAAACGTGAAAACAAGTAGTAAGTCCCTCTTTCACCAAGACTCCATGGCTCAGGAGGCAGTAAAAAAAAAAAAATTAGCTTTTTCTCTTACCTTAAATGTCATGATTCCTGTAGGTCTTGGGGTCAATGATATGTCAGACAGGAAATGTAAAGCACAGATTAGGAGCATTTGAAGAAAAAAAAAACCCAAACAATAGAACACAGTCAAGCCTGGGGTAGCACCAAGATGTGAATTCTTCATCTTCTATTTCTTTCCTAGCAGTTTACAGTCTCCTGGTCTCCTCACAGGTGGGATGCACAACTGAAGCATATTGCTCCCTCCTCTCTCCTCTTCTTTTCCTTCAGCCACCATAGGCAAAGGCAATGCACCATAGGAGCTGTACTAATCCAGTGTTCGCTTCTGAAGATGCAATGACAGGCATTTACCAAGAAAATTTACCAATTCCCTTCAGACACCACCAGTGTACTAAAGGCAGGTGCACTATGCAATTCACACTTGCTACCAGCAACCTGTATCACCAGGCAGTGCACAAAGGGTCAGGCCTGTGTTTCCTTTTCTTCTCTTCCCTCCATGTGTTTCAGAGACATTAGTAAGAATAAGGAAGTAGAATGGTCTTAGCTGTGCTTGTCATTTCTGTGATACGGCTATATATAAAGCAAAAGGAATAAACGAGTAATTCCTAAATGTATAACAGGTGTTGACTCAGTACCTTCAGGGAGGTACCACAACCTTGCAAGTGTTGTGCCATCATATATCAAAAGACAATTTAGAGCTTTTGAAGGCCAAAAGCCCAAGACATTGACTTTGTGATAAATGAATGTTACCCAAAAATCCCTGCTGACGATATGAGCAGACCAGCGATATGAGCTTCCAGACTTGCAAGATCTCTACTATAGCTTCCAGAATATTGGAAGGACAAGGGGGTACCACTATTAAAATACTGCTTTGCAATTTTTAAGGAACAGAATTTATTCAAAGACTGATAGGAGAAAAAATGGCAGATAGGTTATTTGTGGATATCATTTGACTAGCTCTATTTCTAAGCAGCTTTTTGCCATTAAAATGTCTATTGAGTGGTAAAGCTTCTACTCATTTTTCATAAATGCACAGCCAGCTGAAGCTACAATTTCTGCAAATAAACTTGTTCCAAATATAGCTCAGAGTACAGTAGGAAACTGATTTATTCGTGATATTTGGATGCTTAGAAGTGCTGGGACACCCAGGAGTGATGTTTCTATTTGGCTAACAACTGCTGGGGACTAGCAGCACTGAGCATTCCCTAGTCACAACCATTTGTGTCAATCTCAGCCAAATGTTTTAAGATACAAAACTATTATGGTGTATCAATTATTAATTTTGTTATGAGAATTTCATCAGTAATTTTAGGTATAAGGAGTGGAAGGCTGAGTGGTTTGGGCACCTTTCCCACAAGGAAAACATTCAAGTTTCCAAGTACTTTATTTTAGCTTGATTAGTGTTTTCTGCAATCTTGTAAAATGCCTGTGATGGTTCTATTTTTATCAGGATTTTTACTTCTAATTGTATTTGGTTTCATGTATTCTTATGAGATTCAGTGTTCCTAGGAGGATAATAGTTTCTAGCTCAGGGATAACAATATCAATGCAGGGATAGCAATTTTAATTTTTATTGCCATGTTTGAGGAAAATCATATCATTGATCTTCCCAATCAATCAAACATGGCATTCTCTGTCCTCCGCTCAAACCCAGCCACCCATATGCACTCTATGCCCTCAGCGCTGTTCAGCTCTCCCCACTCTCATACCTCAGAGCCTCTCGTTGCAGAGCAAAGCTCAGAGCTCCTGCTCCCCTGACCAAGTTCATCTTAATGGTTCCGGAGTTCTTCCCTGGAGAATTGATTTCTCATCATCTCTGCTAGGCACATCCCTGCACACAGGTCAACACATTGCTCTGCTAGCACAGATGCCCTGCAAATCTGTAAGGAGAGGTACAGCTCTTCCCGCAGCAGACCAGCCCTCTGGAGACACCTCCCGCGCAGGCAGCCTGCGTAATTCCCTCCTGTCAGCCTAACCTGCACCGCTTAAAACCGCCCAGAATCACTGGCCAGCCTCTATGCAGCTCAGCTTCTCCATGTCTCTGCAAAATCTAAGTTGAAGAGGAGACTCAGCAGCAAACAACTTGCATTTCAAGAGGAAATATAGCACTGGAGTGGTCTGTACACTGACGCTTCGCCCTGTCGTAGCTAGGGGAGTAGTAAATCCCTAATTATAGCATATGGCTGGTGGCCAAGTAACCAGCAGCACTGTTCAGCCAACGCTAAATGAGAAGCTTCACATCTGATAAAACAATAACTTGTGTAGTGATGCACCTTTTCATTTGCTTACAGTAAGAAGATAAAAAATCCAGCACTAAAAAGACTGTCTGAGAAGGGGTAGATGCAAACTGGCAAGAGGGCATATACTTGCATTCTACACAGTAAAATACTTGTCCTGAAAGGTCTTTGCCTTAACATTATTATTCCAGGCTACTGTTAAATATTTATTTCTGCACATTCTCTCCAGATGTCACAGTGAGGGTTGGTCGCTGTTGCATGACTGCTGTAACTCACATGAGTTTCTGTCTCCAGAAGGGGCATTTCTAGCTTATCCCAAAGGGCTAATGAATCCTGACCCTCACCCTGGAGTCAGTGCTGTGACCTGGCCCTAATGGTTGTCTTGCAGCACTCCACCAATGCCAGCACAGCACGCTGCTAGCTGCTCTAGTTTTCAGATGAGGTTTGGGGTCCCAGAGTACTGGTAGTGCTACAGTTCTATTTCAGGTCCCATGGTAGCTGATGCTTTTTTTAATATCCAGCCCATGCTGTTGTGTAACTATACGAGAATCTCTGCTTTCATTTGCAAAAAGGCAAGCTTTTAACCTTCCTGGGAGGAAAATTTGAACACATGTCTCAAGTGCATCCTAATAGCTCAGAAGGAGGAAGACTGCATTATGCAATCAATCAAGAAAAGAGGCTGACTGCGGTCTCAGGGCTTATGAAAGATAGAGGTGTACAGAAAATGGGGAAGAGTTAAAGTCACCAGTTCAAATGCACTTCCATGGTTTTTTAACAGTGCTAGAACAAGGAAGTGCCAACATATCCCCTGCCTTGTTGGCTCCTTACAGACACCATTGTCATCTCATCTAAAAGAGATTTGCAATGACTTGCGGGCCCCAAGTCCTTTTGCTACAGGTTTTGTCCCATTGCTTCTTTTACATCCCTCATGACAACCATACTGGAAGACAGTTCAGTAGAAGATGGCACAATAAGGGTAGAACCTGTACATGTTCAAGAGAGCTTATACAGCTGATTCTGCTAAACAACTGTTCTGCTTCATTTTATATTTGTGTTTAAATATAGCATACATTATCACAACAAATTATTATAGATATTTTGCACAATCATGTGTAGGACATAAGCAAAATTAGGTCGTTATGCACAATAATGGAATTAAATTATCAATGGCAATGTTTTAATCTAAGCTAAGTCTAGGCAATAACAATTGCTACCTCTAGATTTTGTTTAAAAAACTTAAAGTTTTTCTATAACAAATAAGGGAGAGGAGAGTATCTCCTTTCAATTAAAGGACTGTGACAATATCTCCATGTCTAGCTCCTATTGTAATTAAGTTTGCAATTCCTGATTTTAAGAAATATCAGCAGTTAAATGTATTCCAGGAAGAGTGAGGTGTTCATATTAAAAAATTTAATTATTTTCCTTCTGAAGTGTGTTTAATGCACATTGGAAAGTTTAAAGACCTTACTGAAAGTGCTCTTTTGCTTACTTTATGGATCTTGCAGGTAAAGTTATTCTTTAAAACAATGTGCTTGTGGCCCAGATCCTCAGTAGGCCTTAATGACATTGTTTCAGGGAAAACAGCTGAACTACATGTAGGTAGATTAGCTGCAGGACAAAGTCCTCTGGTCTTGTCATATTCATAACTATCTCTCTGAAATGAAGACTGCTGGCAGAAGTGGGACAGGTTAAAATTATGGAACAAAGCAGCAGTCAGGAAAAAAGATGGCAGCAGGAGGGCCTAAGATTAACTGCGCATGAACCAGAGGGAGTAGCTTGTGTCCAGCTACTGCAGTCTGCATGTTTGTCCAGCTTCCCCTTCCTCCTCAGGGCGTTTCGGGATACAGCAAAGGCATTTGAGAGGAGAGCAGCTGAGGTACTGCGAGGCTTGTGGTTTGGCCTTGGGAAGGCAATTCTGCCCTGCACACTCCTGCCTCTCTGCCTGGAAAGCAAAAGAAAAATCAGCAGCTGCTTTCCTCCTACAGGTAAGTAAGTGCTCTGGGGCTGACAAGGAAAGAAACATTTTCAGAGAACTAGTTATGAAGGCTGCATTCAAACCATGAGGTGTGTCGACTTATGAGCATGGGTCAGGCCGTCCATAACATTTCAGAAAAGAAGCATGCCACAGAGGGACTTATTTTAAGGCACCTGATTTTATATCTAGGCAACAAAATCATCATCTGGACCTGAAGTAAATGCTGCTATGTCCCAGCCTGAATCCAGCGCTGATTGTCCAAATGTGAATAAATGCACAGGATTGGATCCTAAGGCCACAAAAAAAAAAAAGAGGTGGGCTGAGGAGATGGAGGATAAAGTTGAAAACTTAACGAACTGAATGCATTTGCACCTTCTCCACCAAACTGGAATGAGAGCAAAGCTTCTGGGACGACAACTGAGGGGACTAGAGGAAGATCCGTCTGTCAGCAGAAGTAGCATCTTGTGCTAGGCCAGCTAGCTGGGGCTGCAACGTAAGCCATAAAATGTGTCTGCTTTCTCCTGATGTGTCAGATGGACTAACTGGAGTTATGTCTCACTCCTTGAACTCTTCTCCTCTTATTCTCTACATTATTCTTTTCTGCAATGCCTATCACCGTTGTATGACCGCTGGCAATAGGCATTTGCCCCACGTATGACATGTCCCCGATTTGAACAACTTCCTTTGTGCAAGGGAGAGCAACAGGTTCAGCGGCAAGGGCAGCAACTTCATCCCTTGTCTCCTGACAGTGACCCTGCAGAGAGAGAGGGACACGGGAAATATTGCAGGGGTTATTACAATATTTAGGCTCCAGATTTGAATGCTCATTTCCAAAGGCAAGCCCGCCTCCACCTCTCTGCCTAAAAACTCAGTCCATCTGTCTGTCTTTTCTAATGATCGCTCATATTTTTATTTGTTTTTACTATTATGTAGCTAGTGATACAGAAAACAAAATATGTAATGAGAGAATTGGGTTGGGGATTTTTTTTGCTTATTTTTTTTCTCTGTTTCCCTTCCATTCTAGCTGTGAACTTGCTCTAAGGCATTTGTTGAAATTGTTGCTTTTAAGTTTGCTTTGTGGAGAAGGATTTCATGACTCCTGGCCCCCTGAGGGTTGTTCTTTGCCCTACCACTTTTCTCTGCCATCTGGCATGTTTACTTGAAGTAAACGTGTAGGGTCAGAGGCCAACGTGGACATGTGGAGGGACAGCTTTATCATGAAAGCTGTAAGGAATGAGTGGGTGCTTCTGAATATAGCACTGTGCATTTTGTTCAGCTGCTGAACACAAAGAGGTGAGGTTAGCCGAATGGTTGAAAGAAAATAAAGAAAACCAAATAGACAAGCAGAATGGTAGATTGTACAACACAGGGCACTCAGTCCCTTTTATTTGTTTTGGTTTTTTTTTTTTTTTCCTAAGCTTTTCTGGACACATTTCTAAACAATATGGTAGAGAGGACAATAAAACCTCCCTCCCCCAATTCTTTTGGAGATCTGAGTTATACAAGTTCAGTTGTGGCCTAGAGGCCTCGAATCGCTGCAGGTGCAGGTAGGTGGGCTACAACAAGCGCCGATACCTATGTTCCAGCTGTCAAGCTACCATTTGTTTAAATGCAAAGTTCTAATTTTGGCACCTGAGGACAGGAATTAGTTTGACACGACTTGTAGGAAGAAAGGAACTGAGTGAGAGGGCCATAGAAACGTACTGTCTTCAACAAGGGTGACCTTGCAGCTCGTGAAGGTTTCTAGGTAGGAGGGATAGAGCTGGGCGAGCCAGAGACTCTCCTGATTTTTGGCTGCTAGCTTTGTCCAGAGTTGGCCACAGATTTGTTACAACCTTGTGACTAGTACCATGACAACCTAAAAGCCCATTCCCTCAAAGATTTTCTGCTTCATGCACACTTACTTGCCAAATCTAGCGTCTGCTAAACAATTCAGAGCTGCTTTGTTGTTGCTAAGAGAGTGCCAGTACCCCAAAACCAAAACTGGCTCCACCTTCGGATGTTTTTTCTGTGGCATTTAATCAGCAGCTCTAAGACAAAGAGATCTACTCATAAGTGGCCCCATCTGAGAGAAGTCTTCTCTGTGGCTGCAGTGTGGATTGACAGCAGCAGAGTGTCAGTGTAGGGGTTAGGTCACAAAACTGGCCCCCCAAAACCTGTCTCTGGGTCCAGCACAGACGTCCAGCCTTCACTAATTGTGGCCACCTGTCTCCTCATGACCTGATAGCAGAGGATAAGCCTGCCTTGAGACCTGGCTTCTTTCATGGTGGAGTAGGTGCCAGACAAGAGGATCAAAGACCCACAAGATGGTGTACTCCCCAGGAGAGCAGAAATCGACTGCAGTGGGTCCTCTGCACAGAGCCTGCCTACTACAGACAGAGAGGAGGCAATCTGTAACCACAGAAAGGATGGCACAAGTTATTGCTGTCTGAGAGCAAAGGGGAGCAGGAAAGCGTTACCACTCAGACGCACAACCACAAGCGCCGCCCTTTGTGGAGGGTACTGGGTGAAGAAAAACTCATGCTGCAGAATTCACTGCACAGCATAATGACACTGTGCACTGTACAGGGCCTTCAAAAGAGGAAAACCATCTGTCTAAAATTACTCCAACCACTTTCAGATTATATGTAAATCTGACCATTTAGCAAATAACACACAAGTTAATACTGACATCTTATTAATGGATCCCTTTTTGCAGCTATGAAATAATACTCTGTGAATCAACTTTACTACATGAAGTTCCTTTCATCCATATTTAATACTTGAACTCTATTAAAAGTTTATATTAAGCCTGGGCAATGAATAACAGAAATAACTGCATCTTAGATTCTATCAAATTTTCCTTGGAAATAAATCAATCAAATAAATAAAAAATGGAAACAAACCTAAGCACTGTATGTTTCATCTTTATCAACTTGAATTTTTATTTCACTGGTGAGGAAATAGGGGGGTTTTTTTGGCTTCTAGTCAAAACCTTTTGCAGGTTTCAGACCACTTGTGTCCCTGTAATTCCTTTTTCCTCTATTTTTTAACACGGATTCATAACCACAAAAAACCACCAAGGACTGTTTTCTTTGAGGCATGATGGAATTAGAAGGGCTAAGTGATTATTCTGATATAAAAACCAGACTTGATGTTCAGACAAGCTAAAGCATGCATCTCTAGAGGCTACTCTACATCTTAGCAGATTTACCACAATGTCTCTAGAGATAGATAACTCACTATCATTATGAAGATTTAAAAAAATAAAAGCAAAGGTACTAATATAACTACATCAGATGATAGCTCTAAATATTAACAAAGGTACACTAGTCCTCTTGTGATAAATGTTACATAAAAATCCAGGAATAAAAATTAACAGAGCAACTAGACATTCATATTGGAGAAAAGAAACAGATATATCCCTGCACTGAGGAAGTATCAAAGGACTGCTCTGTTTGTGACTGAAAATAAAAAACTAATTTCAGAAAATCTGCTTCAAATACCCACATTCCCACCAATTTGATGTCTTTCGGTACTATCATGAGAGTAACTGCCACAGAACCAAGATGAGCAGATGAAAATGGAAATATCAGTATTATTCATAAGCTAGCCTGAGACACATTGCCAGGACCACATGAGCTCCCTCAGGGAGGTCAGTCCATATGAAGTTCTGCCTACACAGAAATTGTATCACGGATCCACCTCTGTGAATGTCATCTCACCCCAATTATGATGTGAAAAAAACAATTAGGCCTACCGGGACAAAATAAGATCTGTTAGCCTTACATGCCTGAATTTGGGAACTTGAGGGACAATCCTAAAACAGAGCAACTGTTCAAAATTTCTACAGCAGAGACTTTCAGACAAGTTTTGCCTGATGTCAGAGCACCAAATCTTGCTGACTATTTCACATGTAAAAAGTCTCATCTTGAAGGTGAATCTTCTGAAACCAGCCACCAATTTCAAGTTGAACTAGCTTTAACCTTGCTTCACACTGCTACTAGAAGTATATGAGTATGAGATAGACAAAACCTTATCAAGAAGGAGGCCCCTATAGGAGCTCTGGACACCTCTATCACTTTGTCAGCAGAAGAATTGACTCAGTACCATTTGCAACTACAGACATGCATGTAATTCTTGGAGTATTTATTCCATTTGTAAGTATGCAATGAACAGAAAACAGCTGCTTCCTAATTCTATTTAGAATTCTAATTTGGTTGCACTAACCAGGGATTCCAGTAATAAAACTTGCACATGTGGGGAAAGAAAGCAGAAGGAATCAAGGTTACCCATTTGGAAGAGTCTCAAGGATAAGATTGTCATAACACTACTCTATATTGACAGTTATTATTTTCTCTTGGTGCAGACTAATCCAAATGGATTCTGTCGGTATAAATGCATAGCATATGCAAATATGAGAATAACTTGTTTGAATATCCACAGAAATCAAGTGCATTTTGCAAAAACATTCATATCAATTATCTGATTGTAACAATTTAACCCTTCCAATCAATGGCTGACACAGTATCACAAAGTCAGTAATTACTGTTAAATAGTGTTTTGAATTTTCCATATCAACAGACAGTTAGAAATGTGTGCAATTTATTCATAGACATGAACACACACAAAAAAAAAAGACCACTTAGCTCATATAATAATTTATTTCAAATTGCTTAGATCTATGCACATGCTCACATATACACTGAAACAGACATGCTCTTACATACACTTACTCCTGCCGAAACAGGCAGGAATTTGCCCAATGATTTATATCAGTATTCTGGAAAGCCATACAAATATACAGCATAGCTACTTATTTCTGTTTTTTAAATGTTCCCATTATCATTTATAGACACTAATGATCCCTTAATGATAGTAATTTTTATGCCTTCATTTTATGTCTTGCTTACTCTCCAATATCTATTGTAATTTGTGGAGAAATGGGGTTGACATACTGTTACCTGTGATGCTTACCTTACCCTGTATTGCTAGTTTTCTTACTGCCTGTGACAGAAAGTACACAAACTGTGAATAATACAGACATCTACAGAGCAGAGAATTTCCAGGCTCAATTTTTTAAATTTCAGTTAAGGTCGTTGGACAACTTAGACCAATGATGCACCTTGAGCCTTGCCAACACTCAGAAGATTGAACTAGTTCAATTTTAATTGGTTTTCTAACCAAATTAAATAAATGGATACAAGCTTCTTGGTAAACAGCCATTTAAAAAAAAAAATATTGCTTCCATTTAGCTTAACTTAATTACAAAATATTTCTATTAGCAAAAATTAAAAGCTTGGCTTCAACCAGCTAATTCAACTCTATTAATTATGCTTTATAGGTTTTCTAAAAATAATAAAAGCCCAGTTCAAAGATAAATGCAGTGAAGTTGCACAATGCAGACCAAAGAAGTAGTTTATGTTCTTCTGAATCAACAGAAGTGCTTGACAAAGAATACAGGTTAGCAAAGTTAGGGTTTTAGAACAAAAATTAAAGGCAGGTGTCCATGGAATATAAGATATATACCACCACAAAGACATACTTGTAAATAATTTTTACTGATCACCCCCTTCTCCACTGCAGTGTTATGTTCAGTCTACTAAATACATCAAAAAAGTAACAGAATTTTGAGGCTAAAAGACAGAATTACACCCTACCTGCCTGGTTTGCCCAAATGCTTAAATGCAAAATACAACAAGGCAACAACTTCAACCTCAGATCTTTACAAGCACATTCACAACTAGCAACACATGTGCATAAAAAGTCCAACACAACTATGTACAAGTGGTTTGAGATAGATTTGGTCCTTTAAGTGCTTTATCTTAAAAGTGCATCACACACTACTTTTGCATGAATACTGAGGCAGAGAATCACAGCTGTTAAACCAAAACACCACGTTGCAAAACTGATAAATGGCTTTTGTCAGTACCTGTTACTGACATGAATGCTAATGACCTGATCACTAAAGTAAACTCACTGCAGTTGTTTTAACATGAGCAGAGTACTTCTCACTAAATACTCTTCACTAAATACTTTCATGTTTACACATTACCATAAGGATCTCTTTCACAGAAGGAAAGGAGACAGATACAGCAAAATATTATGCCATTCAAAAAGTACAGTGAGCCTTTTTCAATTAAAACAATAAAAATAGTTGTTTCTGAAACTATTATTACCATGCAAGTCAAGGGCTCTATTAATTTGTAAGGGAAGTAATAAAATTACAGGACTGGGCAAGCAATGCATCACATTAGTCTCAGAAAAGATTATCAGTTTTTAAGTATTGAAACCAAGGATACATGGGAAGCAAGAATCTCGAAAAACAATTTCTAATGAAAATTTTATTTTTATTTCCTTACATTTCCAGTTATAGTATATGCCTATTAGCTGACTCCTGAGAGCCTAAGCAATAGATACGCTACTGGTGGATTAGCAAAACACACTGGTTTACACAGTAAATATGAATAAAATATCTCCTGTGCCAAAACTTGCTCTTCAACATTTCACATATAACCATTCATCACAAGGCCTAGGAAAGTCTGCAGTGTGAGATCTGGCAGGGTTACACAAATATCATATTCCAGTAGTCCCATCCCTAGGAATCATCACTCTCCCAAGGATGCCATCTGAGGAAAGACTTGTCTACTCATTTACTCAGAATACAGAAAATTGTAGCTTTTATGTTAGCTTGCTCTGCAAGCAGATCAAGATTAAACAGGAAGGATTCCTGGAAGGCCTGGAAGTGAACAAACAAAAGGGACAGAAACTCTTGAACCCGAACAGCAACCACCAGGTCTATCGTGTCTTCCAATTACATTCCATCAACCAGCATCATTTTAATTTTATCAGGATTCAGTTTTAATTATCTGGTTTCCACTCAAACCAGATGTGAGTGGCCTAAAGACTGGCAAAGTCAAACAAAATCATACTAAGTTTCAAAAGAATAGTGTCACAGTTTAAAACAACTCATTTTCTCCCTCTCCTCAATATGTATGTTGAGTGGACACACAATGCAAAAGAGCCCTGACATACCTTAGAAGAGAGAAGCCTTCAGGCAGATGATCAGCTATTTATCACTCTACTGATCTTTCATTTTTTAAAATCTGGTATCACAAAAATAATTCCATCTACCTCTGTCATGATCTGCAAGCACATGCTCAGTACTTTGTAGCAGAAAAGCCTATTGCATTTTCCTTACAACGGGCACTAATGTTCCGAAAGATATGCAAAGAGTTGTGCCCTTGAAGAATTAATCCCACGGCCAGATCCATCCAGATGGACCCCTGCTCTCACCCAGACTCAATAGCAAAGGCAGGCTTAAAAGCATAATTGCCATGATTTTATGCACAGTCATAACAAATTAAGGTTGTCACCTGTCATAGGCATTTCTGGCTAAAAATGGATAAATATATTCATAGAGTTGTCTTACAAATCTAGTTTCTGAATGTTTTTTACAAAGATCTTACCTGATGCTAGAAACATAAGATAATATAAACTATGTCTAACCTGATTTTTTTTCCAGTTTTAATGATAGCTACCTCCACCTTATTTAAAAGTTCACTGTCTAACAAAGTAAGTATCAACCTCAGACTGATACTGATCCTCTCTGAAGCCAAAACTGGAATTTCCAGTGCTTTTAGATGATGCAGTAGTGAGATGGTTAAGTATATTACTCTTTTCTTTAATCTCAAGAGTTTATTAATAGCTATTAAAAAAGGAAGATGATACTTTAAAAGGGCATCAGAAATCTGTTACAGAGGTGGACCTTCACTTTGCTACAGTTTCAGCTTTCAATAATCTTTTTTTTCCAGCATTAGGATAAAAACAGACAATTTCCTCTTCCTCTCTCCCCTATACTTTACTTTACAACCTCAGTTTCTGCCTCAGAGACCTGTATTTCTGTTTTGATTCCCCTGCCACACAGGTAAACATTGTACTTTTCATTCGATATAAGTCATTAAAGTCAGTAAACAGCAAAAATGAATAAAACAGCAACTTACGTATTTTTAACACCTCTGAGTTAAAACCACTTCGCAATAGGGAAGAAGAACAGATGCTCATTTCTAAATGCTAAAGCCACCAACTGGGAATATGCCAGTTGTAACTGCTGCCATCTGTTTTCAACTGTTCTTTTTACCTAGCTCTCTGAGATTCATATCCGAATTCACAGCCATACATTTCCACTAGGAGAGGGGCAGTGGGAATAGTGTAAGCAGGAATTTTCCCATGTGTTCTCACCTTCATTAAATAAGAATTTTCAGTAATTACTGGTCTGCAAGATCTCTATGAAATGATAAATCAGGGGCAGTTTTTGCAAGGATTATATGGTGACAGCAGTTGTTTAATAACCACTTTTCATTACTGCTTTCCCACATTTCATTTAACTTGTTTACTTTCCCACTGCTGCTGTTCATCTTCCTACTTTCTCTCTAGTCAGGTAAAAAATGATATACAGCTCTAGGTTTCTGTAGGGATAACTCAGCTCTTGCTGGAAACAAAGCACCTTCTGCATACCCAAGTGTCTGTTACTCAGAGTCAGTTCACTATTGAGTTGCATTATGCAGTTAATGTTTATTTTTGTGTAAACACATTCAGATACCCCTTACACCCATGTACTCATAGTTTTTGCAGTATGTGAGACAGACTGTACAAGATGGCAGTGCTAGACTGACATAAGTACAATATGACATACGAAATGTAAAAAAAAAAAAATCCCCCATTAACACCAGCAAAAATCCTTTTAAATGCCAAAATCTATTTTTGCTGGTTTAGAGAAAATGCATATTTAAATCTTCCACAGACCCCCCAACATATATAGTAAAAAGCAAAACAAAAGTTCTCCATCCCTTCCAGCCTCAACGCCATTGTTTATCGGTTGATTATTTGGAAGACTAGATTATTACTCGGGCTGTTTATTGCTGACCTAGAGTATACCACTACTGGATATTTTATATATGAGCTTCTGCAACTAGTCTACAAAAGATGTGTCTGCAACAACCCCAGAGAGGCTTTCCTTTTTTCATGGCAGCTGCCATCTCAGCCAACACTTGTACTGAATCAGGCTCCTCAAGAGTTAACCACAGCAGATGCTAATATTTCAGCTAAAAAGCCAAGAACTATAGCTGGCCTATGTTTCAGACCACATCTCCATACCTCAGGCATCTTTTCTAGGGTGTTCTCTCAGACAGTCTGGCCAAGGATGCTGACAGCATTTTCACTTCTCAATAAAGAACAGTTACAGGACTCTATCAATGTCTGCTGAGCTATGTATCTTTTAAAGGGTGGAGATCTCACTGAAAACTACTCTCACAAAGACCTGAGAGTAGTTTTCAGTAGCATTGGCAGCCTGAGCCATACCGAACATTTAGTTGTAATCAATCTGATTATTATCCTCTTTTTTTCTCTCTCCATCATCAATTTATTGTAGTCTTACTGGTCATTTTCATGAGAAAACTTTGAGCTATAACAAATGCAGCACTCCACCTGAAGGCCTACCATCCTATCTCTCTCTCTATGAATGGACAGGGATAGAGAGCGCTAAAACGATTTAAGAACAATGGGTCAAAGTAAAGCATTACTCCAAGTGACCTGAATATAAAAAATGTCATATAATTTAGTTTTTACTTGCTCATCGTTATTTTTGTCCTGAATGTTAAAGAAATACAATTGAGAAAAATACTACCTAACTATATTTTTACCTTCCAATATCAGGATTATCAGCTAAGAATAATAAAATTTAAAATTATCTGAAGAAATAAGTATATTTCTCTTGAGCTCTGCTGGTATATCTACTGCTTTTGACAGCAATATGTTCCTCGTCAGTCAGTCATATTGGTAAGGGTCATAGAATCACATAATCGTAGAACGGTTAGGCTTGGAAGGGACCTTTAAAGGTCACCTAGTCCAACCCCTGCAAGAAGCAGGGACATCTCCAACTGGACCAGGTTTCTTAGAGCCTTATCCAACCTGGCCTGGAATGTTTCCAGGGATGGGGCATCAACCACCTCTATAGGCAACCTGTGCCAGTGTTCTACCACTCTCATTGTAAAGAAATTTTCAAAATGTCTAATCTGAATCTACCTCCCTCTATTTTAAAACCATAACATCTCATCCTATTGCAACAGGCCGTGCTAAAGAGTTTCTCCCCACCTTTCCTGTAGGCCCCCTTTAGGCATTGGAAGGACACTACAACATCTCCCCAGAGCCTTCTCTTCTCCAGGCTGAACAGCACCCACTCTCAGCCTGTCCTCATAGGAGAGGTGCTCCAGCCCTCTGATCATCTTTGTGGCCTCCTCTGGCCTCGCTCCGACAGGTCCTTGAATTGGTAACAAAAGAGAACACAAGATTTTTCACTTTCCTTTTCGTATTTTTAAAGTACCACAATGAGAAGCAAAGGAGTGAAGCACAAGTGTAACTTCTGCTGAGCTAAATCAGAACTGGTAGAAGTCTGTGGACACAGATTTGTGTGCCAGCACAAATCCTGTAAACAGATAAAGAAAAATGAGGACATATGAAAAGCAAACTCTTACCACCTTTCCAACACACACTCGCATAGTTTTGTAAATAATGTGGTATGAACTCTTCAACAAATATTTATATGGAAAGCAACACTGATGTGAACTATTAATAGGTGTCAAGTTACTCTGATGTAGAGGTTTTGTGGAGTCTGGAAGGCTCTGAAACAATGAGTTCAACAGAATAGCAGAAAGAAGGTGTTTTTATAATGCTTCTGGCCTTATATCCCTCTCTGAAAAAAAGCTGAACTCTGTATCTTTTGTTATCACATTTAATTTCAAATGACACCTTTCAGAGCATAGACAGTAGATGTGCCCACGATGGTATCCTAAATTTGGCTGGAGCTTCCAAACAACCCGTACAACACAAACAAAAATTAATTCATGCTCACCTTTCTGATCAAGTCATCTCTTTATTTCAAAGGTCTGTCAGGGGTCATCCATGTTGTATCAAAGAAGATGAAACACAGTGAAAACTAAAAAATCTGTCTCTACCATCTGGAGAAAAGCAAAGCCCCACATCACATGAGAATCCCACCAGCAATGTGAGACTGGTCAGCATGAGGCTGTTCAGCACGAGTCTATCATGGAGCCGGGCATGCTAAAGAAGTGGTCTTCTCAGAGTGTCACTGACAGACCACATACTATATGGCCTGTTTTTCCTTCTGACTCTTCCAAGGAAAAGAGAGGAAGCTGGGGCGGCAGGGGAGGCAGAGGGCAGGGGCGAGGCGAGAGAGAGAAGAGAAAGAAGGAAAGAAGGAAAGAAAAAGGAAGAAAGGTTATTTTTGTAATTTCATTAGTAAGTTGGGAGAGAGTTTAAATGTTGTTTTGTGCAGTTGCTTTAGCTACTGTATGACTCTCCTGAAAATTCGTATCATACTTAAAGGTTAAGCACCACAAATAAATTTGCCTCATGATGACAGAAATGTCAAGGAAAAGAATTAATTTAATGAGGAGAGATGTCCCTCTGCAGCCAAAGTCCTACCTTGCACTATCAAACAAGGTCTTACAGTCCTTAAATGTCAAATTATTTTTTTTCTTTTTTCTGTCTTTAAAAAAAATCAGAGCAAGATAAGTCATGAAAGAGGCAGAATGAACCATGAGAAAAGCTAATAATAAGGAGAAGTGTACTGCTATGCAATAGTTCTCTTGAAAAGAAGTCAGTGAAAATAAAAAGCCAGGTACCAGAGAGCATATTTACAAAGTACAAAAGCTTAATGTGAAAAATATGAGTGCTTACTATCAATGACATTTTGTGTCTACAGTTTTACTCCGAAACTGTAGAATTTGAAAATGACAAAATAAAAAGGTAGGGAAGGAGGATGAAAGAATTGCACTGCGAAAGGTCTTCAGGACCTTTACAGCCCTAAGAGGGAGATCATGGAAACTCCTTCGGGAAACTAAGAACACACTAGTTCACTAGAAAATACAATATTTAAGAAGAAATAGGCTTGACTGATACAAACAAATCATGTCACATCTTCCCTGAAATATTGCTAGGAAGTTTAAAACAGAAATTCCTTTTGTTTTCTCTATTAAAATTACATGAAATAACAGTAGAGGTGCACAAGCACAATTAATTCTTTTAGTTCTGCAACCTGGCTCACATGTATGGACACGATATGTACACTCTATGAGGACTTCATTACACTGTTAGCAAGAAATGCTGAAAGGTACAAGGACTTTGTGTAAATAGTCTGTTGAAAACTAGTGTTGATTCAGTTTTAATACAAACCACTTGAACCTCATGAACTGCGTCACTCAATGACATGACCCAACCACGTAGGTCATTACACAAATACATGAGGATCTTGGCCTCAGTACTAATTTTTGCAAAAACACATTCACAGCTGGTCACTGAGCATCAGGTATAGTTAGCCTCACAGAAAAATAAATAGTTCTTCCACTCATATATAATAGAGAGGATGTGTATCACAGTCCAGAGAAGTATTAAGCAAGACAAATATACTCCCAGTTTTTGAAAATTCTTAGTGAACATCAAGATATACTTTTAAAAGTACACCTGCCAAAGCTAGTGCTTTTTTCTCTATTGGTTTGAATAAATTATTTCTAAAATGGTACACTCTATAAGAAGCAAATTAACTTCATTTTTATTTTTAAAGCAAAAAGGAAGACCGAAAAATTTTGTGTATTACAGTACCATAAGACAATAAATACAATAGACATATCACTTGGAAAATCAGTTTCTGACATGGAACCCCTGTGTAGTAAGTGTTTGCAAAAAAACTTGGCCCTGCTTGGGACCAAACTACTAAGTGGGGGACTCTCCCCACTCTTGGAGGGAACAGGGGAGAGATAACACAACAAAAAGGCTTGAGCTTTGAGATAAGGACAGGGAGAGATCATTCAAGTTACCGTTACGGGCAAAATAGACTCAACTTGGAGAAAACTATTTGTTTATTATTAAAACCAAAGCAGGATACTGAGAAAGAGAACAAGATAACTTCCCCCCACCCCTCGTTCTTCCCAGGCTTAACATCCCTACCTCCTTCCCTCTGAGCGTCACAGGGGGGAAGAGGAAATGAGGGTTATGGTCAGTTCATCACTTGTTGCTTTACATTGCTCCTTCTTCCTTGGGGGAAGAACTCCTGACATTCCTCCCCTGCTCCATCATAGGGTACTTCCCACAGGTTACAGTCCTTCATTAAACTGCTCGTGGGTTGTTTTTCCATGGGGTGCAGTCCCTCCAGAATGGCTGCCCCAGCACGGGCCCTCCATGGGCCACAGCCTCCTTCAGGCACCCACCTGCCCCGGCGTGGGGTCCTCCCCGGGCTGCAGGTGGATCTCTGCCCCTCCGTGGGCCTCCATGGGCTGCAGGGGCACAGCCGGCCTCACCATGGGCTGCACCACGGGCTGCAGGGGAATCTCTGCCCACAGCAGCATTTCTCCTCCCCCTCCTTCTTCACTAACCTTGGCGTCTGCAGCCATTCCTCTCACAAGAAATTCTTCACAATCAGCAGACAGACACCTCTCAGGTTCTCTTCATATCTCATCTCCTCTCTGCTTCTTGCAGCTGGGCCAGGCCGAGTCGGGCCCAGACGGCTGCCCACTGGAGGCCAGTGGGTGAGGGCTGTAAGGCCCACAAGGCTTGTGCCTCCCCATCTCTGCCTGCACTTGTGCTTCTTCATGTCTTCTTAATATTTTTATTTTCTCCTTCTTAAATACATTATCTCAGAGGCACTATCACTGCCACCAACTGCCCGGCCCTGGCCAGCAGCGGATCTGCCCTAGACCCAGCCAAGTCCACCGGACAAAGGGAAAACTTCCAGCAGCTTCTCGGAGACACTGCCACTGTAGCACTCCCTGCTACACAAAACCAGCACAGCTGAAAATGCAAAGTTGAGCAGAACTAAAGAGGTGAAAAATGTACCAAGACCAGGGAAAAGCCACTGTCATGGTCTACAAAAAGGACTAAAAGCTAGTGAGCCAATGGAGCTACAAGTAATGATTTACAGGCAGGAATTCCTAAACATGTGCTATTGGCATCTTCAGGGATAGAGACCAATCTAGAAATACACCCAAAAATCCTGACAGTTGCCCAGCTACGATGCAGAAGCTCTTCCTGCTTTTTGTCCCACAAGAAAAAGTGTTAGGACAAGCAGTATCTCTCCTGGGGTGGGCACGGCAGGCAAGTGGAGCGGCAGCAGGGTAGTAGCAATGCCGCTCGCTCCTGCTGCTACCACTGACACTATGGCACAATGGACTTTCTCTCCGATGATAGCAATACTTGAGCAAACTAAGGTGCACAAATAACTGGGGGGAAGGGGCTGAGAACAGAAATCCCTCTTAAAAAATTATTTCTTCTTTCTGTCAGTTTTTTGTAGATGGTGATCCTGAGTAGGATAAAGAAAAAAAAATATTTGTTTTCTCCCTGGTCTTTCCAAATTGGAAGCTGGATACAGAATGAGACCAGTAAGCAGCAGAGAAAGGGGCAGTGTGATCAAAATCAAGACCAGAACCCAGGAATTGAAAAAAAAAAAATGATCCAGCAGCACAAACTGACTAAAGTAAATCTGAGTCTAGACCTTGAGGTTTACTGAATTCACCTGGATTGTGAATGGTGTCCGAAGAACGATCTAAAATGCTTTCGATAGATGTTCTCACTGAGTAGGAACTACCTCCTCCTGAAAAAGCAGCTGTTCTAGCTTCTTCTTTATCTGTTCTGGTTTAGAATTTCCATACTTTTTTTTTTTTTTTTAATCTCGGCATCTGTTTATTTGATACACAAAAATAGCATTTTCTTTCTCTTCCTTATGTCTCAGCACACATACCAGTTTTCACAAGCCAATTTCCAGCTCCATAGGAGAGAAAAACACTTCAGGAAAAAGAAAAAGGAAATTTTTTCTTAGTTTGTGTGAGATTGAGGCATCATTTCTCCAGACTTACCATTATAACTGTTGTTTAACTAAGTCCCCTTTTCAAAGAACTGTTTTATTATTGTTTTATCAAGCCTTTATGTGCCAAGTAGTAGCAAGCCACCAGCCTGACCCTGGTCTAGAGTTGAATAATGCCACTAATGCTTCAGATTTTTATTACAAATATGGAATCCATGGCTGAGGTTTTCAAAAGTTAGTACATAAATTCAGTGTCTTTCATACTTTTTTATTGTTTTAATAAATGGTTAGCTAGTGATTACTGTTAACCAGCCAGAATTTCTGCTTTAATCAAGATTCTAAGCAGTGAACATTACAAACTTACTCCAAGTATTATAAATATGGTAATTTCAAACTCATAGTGTTACTTTTTCCTCTTGAAACAGGGAAAACAAATCCTGCTAAAACTGCCCTGAATTGCACCAGGACTCCTCTACCCTTACATTTCATGTTTGTGTATTTCATGAACTATTTACCCGTATACAGTACAAATGTGAATCATTCTCTCCCTAATTGCCAATATGTCACTGTTAAGCATACATATGCAGCTGACAGACTGACCCACCATTTGCTGCAAGGGGAGAGTGTTGAGAAGGCAGCTGTCACAGCGATATCAGTGCTCTGGTCAGGCGGAGCAAGCAGACCAGGCATGCACGAATTCCATTATCTTAGCCTTACCCTTAATCCTGCCGCCCTACAGAGAAGGGTTGTTACAGGCTCAGCTAGCAAAGGCCCCAGCTGCAGTATCCTGTTAGCTACCATCAGCTGCTCGCCTTAGTAGCCTCTCTGGGGAACTGCTAGTCCACCGCTTTCATCTACAGATGTTAAATCAAATGTTTTTTCAAATCTTTGGCATGTATTCACCAGGGACCCATCAACTTGGTTTTATCATGCTCTTAAAGATTCCTATTCAAAACATGGTTGGCGGTACTTCTTTTCGACAGCTAGCTGAAATTCAGGGCAGTTCATTGGGTCTGTGTGGTCAGCATTGCGCGTATGGGTGGGGACAGTGGTATTTGGTAGTATTCGTTGAATGTCTTTCATGAGGGAGCCTAGCAGCTTGAGGGATTGCAGGACAATTGGATCAGCTAGACTACTGTGTTTACTTGGTTTGTTAAAAATCCCTTTAGGCTCTAGAGCCAATATATCTAAAGTACTGTTGCAGCTTTCTAGTAGTTACAGATGAAGGAGCTGTGTAGCTTCATTTAATCTCTTTACTTCTTTGGAGATCTGCATACTTTTACCATCTCCATTACCTTAGGAGCTGTCATTGGATTTAACTTCCTGCACATTAAATTAGTGTCAGCTGTCATTCTTCGTATATGCTGGTTAAATTCCATCTGGTCTATATGGGAGTATGAGGCAGAGACAGTAAATGTATTAAAGTTTACCACAGAAAGACTGAAGGACTTACAGTCTGGAATGATGGTTCAGATAAACACAACTAAGTTCAGGTTCTTACTGCGCTTCTTTTCAAGGCTGGTACAATTGATGTAAACCTCTATAGCCTGCCACTTTGAGTGTTAGGAACATTAAAAAATAAAGCACTTTCTTATGCTGAACTGATGGTTTTTCTTCCCTCTCTGCCCTCACACCCTCCCTCCATCCCCTCAATATAACATCAGTAAGCTTTTATGACATCTTCAATGATATGAAAGCTTCTGTGTTTTTAAGATAATTAATGTGTTAGATGAAACATTATTTCTGACTAACTTTCCTGATATTTTTCTGATGTATATCCATCTTCTAGCATGGTTTGTCACATTTTTCTGCCGTCTTACTAGTCTAACTTTCCTTCCTATCTCATGCTTCTTGGTGAGCACCTACAAAGATCATTATCCTAGTCACTTCTGGTGGGACCCCATGGAAGACAGGTGGTATGCAACACTTTCCAAATAGAAATGTGGAATTCCCTTATCTTCTATGAAAATTAACAGAAATGGGACCTTATCTCACTGTGTGTGTGATTACTATTTTAACACACTGATAACATAATTTAAAAGCACACTTCTTAGCCTTTGGAAGCCATCTTGAGAGTGTAACAGTCTAGACTAATGTTTTCACTAGCAAGGTTTATTAAGTTCTGAGATTCATGAGCTAGAATTCAATGTTTATTGTAAAACTGAAACCTGTCATTTGGACTGTCCACCAATCTGATTTGTTTTGATTTTTAAATGCAGATTTATAAAGGATGCATTGTGGTTGAGAGAGATTTCTTAAAAGTAAGATAACAAAGTTTGCAGATGGCACAAAATCATGTAGGTCACTGGAAACCTTTACACGGCAATAAGCTGGGAAAATGGCGAATAAAGCACAATGCTGAGAGATATAGTCGTACATTTTAGGAGTACTACACATGTATATTGCAAAATATGAAGTCAGTTTCTACCATTCAGGAGGATATATTGGGTGAAACTGAGTTTGCAGTGCACAATACTTCAAGTATACTGTAAAAGCATGGAAATGTTTACCAATTACAGTGCTTCATTACGTGTCTTGAGTAAAGTTCAGTAGAGGCATATGTTAATGTTTGGTCATTTATCAGCTAATTCACAAAGGAAGAAATCTGTTTATTTTCCTGAAGCAACTTCTTTCCCTCTTCTGCCACACGGTTGTGCTGGCTGGCCTGTTCAGGATTAGCAGAACAAGGCAGCAGTGGTAGACCCTCTTCTTTGGCTTCTCTGGTGTAACCCTCATTGCAGAGAGTCTGCAGAGACTACCATGATGTCTCTGGCCATTCAGTTCTCAAGTTAATCCCTGCTTCAGAGTGTGAATGGCAGACACTGTAAAATGGCTAGCATAGCTCATCCTAGTCATGGAAACCACACTGGAATATTGTTCTTAGTATGTTTCCATCTTAGGACATGGACAACACGATGTATCTTTCTTTAATTCTTCTCATAAGCTTCATACATTAATATATAAAACATTTAAATTACATTTCCTTTTTTTTTTGTAACAATGTGATGAAATTAGCTATTTCTTCCATACAACAATGATATTTGTAATTACTTCTTTTTGTCACACACGAGAGAATATATCATGAATACCAGCAGCCATGGTTTACGTTTGCAGCTGTGAGGTGAGCTGAAAAGGGGTGTTGCATGCTTCTCTTCTTTATGAAAGACTAAATTGTATTTTAGAACACTTCTTCTGGTGTTATGGTATAAAGTGGAAAAAGTGGAGATATTCCACATTTAAAACTGAATGTAGAAGATGAAGATTATGATTTGGTTATGGAGGTTATAATATGTCACCTGTCATACCTCCAAACACCATGGCCAATTTCAATCCTGAATTTCCTCCCCATTTCGGTCAGATGTCCAAGGGTACAAGCACAGCAAACTATTGAAATACTACTTTTTTTTAATTCAGGGTCGAAAAGAACAGATTTCTAGTTATGTCCTTAGCTGCTGCTGTATTGATGAATAGGTTAGGGCTACTGATCTGATAAAGGGACCCAGCAATGAGACAGTGATGAGATCCAAGGGGAATTGTTTGTCAGGAAGACTCATCGTTACTGAGCCTTGTTAAGATGACTGGAGGAAGACGAGGAGGGAAAAAAATCATTTTAGGTGGAAACCTTGAGAAACATCATTGGATTCTAACACTGTTGGTTACATTTGCTGTCATTGCTCATTCCCAGATGTGGAATGCAACTTATGCCAGAGATATCAACATGAGAAATGCACAAAAAAATACCAGATAAACAACTGAGGCAAGAGATACAGAGGCTGAGAGGTCCAATGGAGATAACTCCTGCTCTTACCTCCATTCCTTGATTCATCCTTTCTTACCACTGAGATTACTACCTGTAAATAGTTCAGCTTAGTCTTCCACGCCTGCCATCCTCACCACTGCCGGGCACACTGTGATCTCCATCTAGTTAACATAGGCATGTGCAGATGAGAGAGATATCTGCCATGGACTTTGCAACATCCTGACCACTGTCTGACTGCTATAAGGCCTGCAGAAGATTAAAGACCAGTCAGCCTTGTGATAATCTTGAGAGGGCATAAGCAGAAGCAATCACACTCATAGACTTTTCTGCGTACCTTCTCATCTGCTTCTGCTGCAGGAAAGGAGCAGTGGTGAATCCCACCCCAGCTTTTCACCTGAGAGTGATGCAATCAGCGTGCTGGCAGGGGAAAACAGTTCTGCAGCAAAGGATGACATGTTCCCAGACAAAAGCAAATGAACAGTCGAAGAAAAATGTGTCTGAGGAACAGCATATACAAAGACTCCTGCCCTGTACTCACTTTCTGGGCCAGGATGTCTTGTAGACCTTGAGCAGCTGTGTCTAGCTGCAGGGCACATGTGCTCCAATTTGAGATCTTCCTGTTGTGGTTCTCTATGCTATACCCCAGCTGCATCCCAAATCCTATCCGGGGAAGAAACCTGAGTACACACACGAGGGGAAGCCAGGCTGTACAGGCTTCACAAAGCCTCCAGAGAGTTCCCTCATCCTGAAAGTCAGGGGATCGGGCTGCAAGTTGTGTCCCACGGCACACACACTCCATAACGCTGATAGCAAAAGCTCTTGACAGCTTCTTTTATTTGAATTGAACTAGAGAAGGAAAAAAATGCAAGGACTTAGGTGGGATATAAGGTGTCTGAATTTAAGTTTCAGTGCTTCTGTGCTTGACCTCAAAGTGACAACAATTTTTAAGGCTATAGAACATGTCACATGCGCACAAGCAAACAAAATGTATTCCTTTAAAAAAAAAAAGCTTAAAAAGCTCATTTTCTGTGATTCTGGGAACAGGAACTGTTCTATAAGCTAGTTGTTCTCCTCTCCATCATGTTACCAATGGTCCAGTTCTGAAACAGCACAAGGAGTAGAGGGGCCACTTGGCCACACATTTCTTCTTGTTGTGAGGGAAGATATTCTAATGTTTGATCTTCTTTTAAACTTCACAGTCCTGTCCTCAGAGCAGTGCCAAAATATCTTTTTTTAAATTTTTTTCCAACCTACTGCTTTTTAAAATTTTGGAGATAAGGGTTTTGTAATAAAGAGAGCTGCAACATCTTTTCTAGAGAGAATGGAAGCTGGATCTCTCTAGCATGCATTGTGAATCATTTTAGCTTAAACTGGTCTATGGGCTTAAATAAATAGCTCTATTGATCCACCTCCTTTCAAAACAAGCTGCATTGTTTCACAATGATGTATGCTCCACTCTTGTTCTCTTATCTCCTGTCAAAGCTTAAAAGTACACTACTGCAAAACAGAATGTCCAAAATAGTGTGGAGAAGAAAAAAAATTTGTTATTGATGATATCTTAGGTTTGGTTTGTGGTATCAAATTAGAGAGGACCACGCTTGAAATTACAACCTTTTTGCAACTTTAGGTAGCATGAAAAAAATCTGTACTTCAGGGTAAGTATTAACCTTTGGACAGTCAGACAAGGTCAAACCAATTTGGAAGAAATAGCTAACAACAATAAGAAATATCTAAAGGTCAGCTACCTAACCTTTACCTTATTGGGTAAGGTACTAATAACAGTAGCAGTACAGATGTGCTGTTGAAAGTGTTTTGTCTGTATCAGAATATAAGAGATTTCTGCTAGTTTGGCTTACAGCTGCCTGGGACATTAAGGGTAAAAGATACCACACAGTTGAGATACATCAGGCTAAAATTCTGGAACCACTTACTCAGACATTGTCTACAAAAGCATTTTAAAAGTATATATTGAGAAACAAAAAAACTACTTGGCTTTATGAATCATGCAGTTTTAGGAAAAAAAAATAAATCAACCCACCACTGAAACTGAGTTTCTCACAGTCCCTTCACAGTGCTGTATACTTTTCATGTTCATATTTCCAAAGTTCTCAAATTTTCAAAAATTTTAACTTTTCTTCAGCACTATTTTCTTTAAATGGAATTTGTGGATTCTGCACCTTAGGAACTGTAGAAATATTAAGAAATAGGGAAAGTTTGGAATACATTTTATTTCAGTTCCACTGCAGTTAATTGGAAGAAACTACTAAGTGAATCACATTACTTATGTAATTCTAAAGCAACTGACAATATGGTCCAGGTGCAATTTTTAGATGTAAAAGATCAGCCATGTTTCTAAAGATTTTATCAATTGGGACTTTGTCACTGTTGCTATTAAATGAACTCCGGGGTATTCAGATCAACATAATAAGTTTTATGGACAGTAAAGCATTAGACTCTTTAGCAGAAGAATGACATTCACGAGTCCACACTCTGTGTACATGTTGATATGTGCGTACTACATTGTTTCTATTGGTTCTCACTTAACTTCAAGCGCATCTTCACAGCAGAGGTGAGATACTACATAGCAGGTTATGGTCTAAGTATAGAGTGGAGATAGAAGCCATAGAAATATGTCACTGGCTGGACTGCTGTGCTTTGGCCTTTATTTGGGAATTAGAAACTTGCCACTCAGAGTCAAGCTGGTACTTGGATCAGTCAGAGTTCCATAAGCTACTGTGAAATGTATAATACTGATTTCGACTTTTTGGTTAGCTAGCAATGTTCTTCTTTCTGTAGTTGAAACCTCAGGTAACCGTGACCTTGAGAGAAGCAGCCTATATGTAAATAGCTTAATGGAAAAAAAAATAGCTTAGAGACAAAAAAAAAGGGAAAATAGAATACTTAACAATTCAATTACACAGTAGCACAATTACTCACTTATACAAGCTGTAGAGGGGGAGGTAAACTGAAAGGCATGTTTTCTCATGAATTGTTGTTCCTTTGCTGTCTTTATGTGAAACAAGGCATGAAGCTCATGCTGTTTGTCGTACATTTCTTTCAGGTAGGCAATCCTGAAAGATGAAGGCACAGTGAGAGCGCAGGACTCTTAGTGCCTCAAAAGCTCCTGTGAACCTTGCCCTCAGGCTTCATATTATTGGCAAAACTTTGTTCAGCAGCTGGTTTGTCATTTTGCTGCAGCCACAGTAGTTTATGGTTAGAGAGATTAAGGAATATGCTGTAATAAATGTATTGTACTGCTGGAGGTAGCAAGGCAATTTTTTCCCTTCCCCACAAGACTTCAAGTATTCCTGCTCTTTTGTGATACAGCATAGCAGGTCTCTCCATCTGCTTGGCGTAGCTCACTCCTTGCCATTATGAAACAGCTTTCCAATGCGTATGATTTTTTGATTTGTGGTTGTAATCAAATTAAAATAATGCCTCACACCCAGTGCAATCCCAGTGATCTCTGAGGAGTGCAGACCACCCTGCAAGAGGTGATCAGCATGAGTCTGCATCTGATTGTTTCCAGAGCCTGACAGAAACAGCCCCATGAGGATGAATACAGCTGCCTCTCTGCAGCAGCAGGAGTTAGACTGAAAAATGAGAGGAAGGAAAGAAAAACATGTCTGGTGTCAGTAGACAGAGTTTGCTAGGACAAAAATAGGTTATTTTTTTACTTTTATTTTTTGACAAACTCTTTATGTTCACAATGCACTGTACCAGGTAGTCAAGCACAAGAGCAAATGCAGAAATCAGTGGCTTTCTACAACCTGGAGACAAGGAAGAGATTTCCTCTGCACAGGCATGATTTTGCACCAGCATCCTATGAACCCTCCATCAGATTAGCCCTGCCTCACAATATGAAGAAGCACAGAAATATTAGAGGATTCTCAACACCATGAGAAGGAATAGTTAGGGTCAGATCTCGATGTACATACTAGCAGCCAGACTCAGCAATCAATCAGCAAGAGCAAGGAATATGGATTTCCTGTCAGCCTTCAGCTAATGCAGACAGGAACCCAAAGCATTTCATATTTGTTTGCATAGGAATAGGAACAGGCCTATAGAAGCAGCTACAAAAATCACCTGTCTTCCTGGGATGAAAAAACTTATATCTGACATTTCAGGAAGATAAAGGAAAGTCACCATCCTTTACTTGACTGTAGATTCTCTTCTAATTCACTTAAAAGAACAAATCATGTTACAGTTGTCTAAAATAAGAGGCCAATGGGCTGGTATGCTACTTACACCAGGTTTTATGCACTCCGTCGAGCTAGCAATGGACAATTCAGAGCCTTCGTGTCGGTATAATTGCTGGTCTCAGAAAGTACCGCAGAATAAAATGAAATTCTACTGTACTTTAGCAGAGGAAATAAGAGATATCTCAATATGTCAACTAAAACTATTTAGAAAATGACTAAATTAAAAAGGATGGCTTAGACATAAAGAAACAGCCAGTTTGATGGGTTTGTGGCTGTATTGTGTTCTTCCAGATGGAAGATCCTTCCTTGTCTAAACCAACAGAGGATGTCAGCTTCATGCAATTAGAGTGTCCAAGATGAAAATTAAAGTAGAAAGTATTGAATTAACAGTAACACTGACTGTCAGAGAATAAAAGACTACGGACTAATCAAACAGATTAATTTACATAGTATTTTCTATCTGCATGCCAAAGTACAAAGAAATTTTTCCTCTGTTCCATAGTCAGGGAAACTGAGGAATAAAGAGATCAAGAGATTTGCTGAGGGAAATATTATTCCAAAAGACTTCAACTCCAATCTCCCATAGAAGGGATAGGCCTGGAAATGAAGGAACAACAGGTGAAAAAAATATTTAAAAGGAATGTAGCTTAAAAATTAAAGGTACAGCTACTTTGTTCAGATCTTATGCGTGCAGTTGTTAGATGAATAGGTTAAAGGAAACTGTGCAGAACAGCAGATACTGTAGAGTATTGACACATGCACATCTTTCTTTTCTACAGTTGTCCTCAGCTGTGGAAATAGTAGTGATGGGTATTACTGATTCTTTTTGGAAGAGAGGAAGCGGCTCAGGCTTTGCCAAAGATTCCTTCCTCTCTAATACCAGGCATGTTCATAAAACATAGATACAGCTATCTTTTTGCATCAGAGAACAGGTCTGCAGATAAATCCACCAAAAGCAGTGTTTCCGTATGTATACTGTGGAAATACTGGCCATGAGAAATTACAACTTTTCTCAAAGCTGAGCAAGAAGAGAGGCATGTTGTTTCTCAATATTGTCATGGTGACAGCTATCTTCTGTAAAAGTTCTCATGTAATTATAAGAATTGTTTAATATTTTTCTGGAACTGTTTGCTGGCTCCAGCCAGCCAGTTATTCTTCTTCCTCTGGTTGAGCATAGTTATGACAACCTTGAGCTAATGTCTTCTTTTGCCACTTTACAACTCACATCCATCTATGTTAGTGTCCAGTTACATTGTATGCAGATCTATCTTTGCGTAATAGATTCCTATTTTTCACTTACAAATATTGTAAATTATTGTACAAATGGTAATTCTGATGGTGTCTAACAATCTCAGCAATGATAAAGAACCTGATGACATCCTGGCACTTGCAGGACAACCAAGGATGAGGCCCAGCCAGTATGAGTTCATGACGGGCACGTCCTGCTTGACCAAACTGATCTCCTTCTATGACCAGGTGACTCACCTAGTGGATGACGGGAAAGCTGTGGATGTTATCTACCTGGACTTTAACAAAACCTTTGATACCATCTCCCACAGCATTCTCCTAGAGAAGCTGGTGGCTCATGGCTTGGAGAGGTGTTCCCTGCAACAGGTTAAAAGCCGGCTGGATGGCCAAGCCCAGAGAGTTCTGGTGAATGGAGTTAAATCCAGTTGGTGGCCGGTCACAAACAGTGTTCCCCAGGGCTCAGTACTGAGGACAGTTCTGTTTAATATTTTTTATCAACAATCTGAATGAGGGTATTGAGTGCTCCCTCAGTAAGTTTGCAGATGACACCAAACTGGGTGGGAGTTTCGATCTGCTTGAGGGTAGGAAGGCTCTGCAGAGGGATCTGGACAGGCTGGAGCAATGGGCCGAGGTATGAGGTTCAACAAGGCCAAGTGCCAGGTCCTGCACTGGAGTCACAACAACCCCATGCAATGCTACAGGCTTGGGGAAGAGTGGCTGGAAAGCTGCTCAGCAGAAAGGGAACTGGGGGTGCTGGTAGACAGCCAGCTGAACATGAGCCAGCAGTGTGCCCAGTTGGCCAAGAAGGCCAACAGCATCCAGGCTTGTATCAGAAACAGTGTGGCCAGCAGGAGTAGGGAAGTGATTGTGCCCCTGTATTAGGCACTGGCGAGGCTGAACCTCAAATACTGTATTTAATTTTGGGCCCCTCAGTACCAGAAGGACACTGAGTTGCTGAAGCATGTCCAGAGAATGGCAACAAAGCTGGTGAAGGGTCTGGAGAACAAGTCTTATGAGGATCGACTGAGGGAACTGAGATTGTTTAGTCTGGAGAAGAGGAGGCTGAGGGAAGACCTCATTGCTCTCTACAACTACCTGAAACAAGGTTGTAGGGAGGTGGGTGTTGGTCTCTTCTCCCAGGTATCAAGTGATAGGACAAGAGGAAATGGCCTAAAGTTGTGTCAGGGGAGGTTTTGATTGGATTGGATACTAGGACAAATGTCTTCACTGAAAGAGTCGTCAGGCACTGGAACAGGCTGCCAAGGAAGTGGTGGTGTCACCCTGCCTGGAGGTGTTCAAAGAACGTGTAGATGTGGCACTTCAGGACGTGGTTTAGTAGCCATGGTGGTGTTAGGTTGATGGTTGGACTAGATGATCTTGGAGGTCTCTTCCAAACTTAAGATTCTATGATTTTATGATTCTATGATTACATCAGCCTCCTGACTATAAAATCATGACTCTCCAAAGAGAATGAAGAATAAAACCCCATCAGACTTTAGAGCTTACAGAAAATGCTACATGAAAGCATTAGCCTAAAGTTACTATTATAGAGAAGTGCCTCCAGATGTCTCCTATGGCCCTTCAGAGTCCAGCTAAAAGAGCCTTAGAACTTGCTCCATTTTATGATTGTTTTGATTAGACCGGATTTCAGGAGACTGAAGTGAAAATAAAGGGAGTGAGGGGGTTCTGCAGCACAAATTTATTTTAACAACAGTGGAGCCTCTATTACAGTGAGAAATTGTGAAAGTTCCCTGAAGTAGAGCTTCCATCAGCTGGAGTCTAAATACCAGCAATGCAGTGGGAGAATTTCGCTAGTCTTCCCTTGTGCTTGGAGTTTCTCTTTGCATAGCCTATCTGTATAAGCCTTTCACATCCTTTAACAACTTTTCCAGCATTCTTATTATCTTTTAATCTTCATATTTATCTCTAGTTCACACAGTTCTAGCCAGAAATCAGCTCATATTTTGTGTGGAGTAGTTCTCCCAGTAAAGTGGCACAGCATGCGACAGAACGGAGAGCAGCACAATGCGGACCAGCAGATAATGATGCACCGAGTGATGGAAAAGCCTCTGCAATCCACAAGATATCTCATCATCTCAAACACAGTCAGCCCACACTTTGGCTTGCCAATCCGTGTCTAATGGTCAACAACTGAATCATGTCTTCCTTTTAAAACTTTAGCCAACAGCCTGTGTATTGTTTAGAAAGAAAAATATACCATTTCAAAAGATCTAATAAAAAATAAAATCAGCTTCCAGAGTACAGACTGCCTTTACTTAATCTGCATGTTACAATTATCTAAAAGATTGTTTTAATCACTTAGATTACAGGATTATAAGAAAAGGGTATAATTTTATTGCATATATTTAGTCATTAAGTCTGAAGCAAGAAACTAAGACAGGAAAAAATAACAGGAGCTTTAAGAACAGCTTTGTGTAACAACGTTAAAGCCACGTAGTTATCAGAAACCTTCTAAAATGTGAAAAGCAGATCCAAAAAGCACTTTAGAACTAGATTTAAATCCTGACCTGCACTTTTTGGTATTTATTAGACCAGGAACTGCTAACCACTATAAAAAGAGCACAATTATTTTCTATCCCCTTTTGGCAAAGTCTGGCCTTTCCTGCTGTAGTTGTTGCTACAAATCCCAGAACTAGAAAATAAGAAAGTAAGAAATGTTTTGACATTCAAATGTTATTGCACTTATTCTGCATAGGCAATATAGACAGGTAGACACTTGTCTTTCGAAGCTGTAACTACTAAAATAATTACCAAGCCTTAAAATAAGTCCTATGTTAGGAGTAAACTAACCCCATGCTGACATTTCTTAAGAAAAGGCACTTTTTAGCAGGGCCTGTTGTGATAGGACAAGGGGTAATGGTTTTAAAATAGAGGGAGGTGGATTCAGACTGGAAATAAGGAAAAAAATGTTTACAATGAGGGTGGTAGAACACTGGCACAGTGGATGACCCATCCCAGGAAGCATTCAAGGCCAGGCTGGACAGGGCTCTGAGCAACCTGATGTGGTTGGAGATGTCCCTGCTCCTTGCAGGGGATGGACTAGATGGACTAGGTGACCTTTAATAGTCCTTCCAACCCAGACTATTATATGATTCTATATACAGCTTTATATATACATTTGATAATACTTTTATTCATGAAGTAAAACTGTGGAGATAGCTATTGCTACTAATAATTTATTATGGTTTACTGAAAGTGTTACATTTCAGGAGATTCAAAAGATTACGTTTATATGGATTAAGGTCACACAGGAAATTTAGTGTATTCCCTATATGTGTACTTCAATATCAATAACATGTCTTTAACAAATTAGTTGCCTCTGAAAAATACTCTTTACTAATAGATTTTGCAGTATATTTCTAACCAACACATTCAATGCAAAAATAGAAGCTTTACATTCACCAAATAATTCTCAAATCATAATATATATTAACATTTTAAATGTTAGAAAAGTTTCAGAATATGTCTCATGAGTAAATTTTCTAAACTGCTACATGGGTGGCAAAATCATGAAATTGTTAAAAATGCTGCACTAAATATAATTGGACTATTAGACAGCTTCTCTGAAATACAGCTTACAAAATAAAGCAATAAAAACTGTTGAGTGATTCCTCCCAAAGAAATATTTAACCTAACTCCAGATATAGCTGTTCATGGTTACAAATACTACAGCAAAATATATCGCAGAGAGAATAGTTAACAGAAGTGTAAGGCTCTGTGACACTTTCCACTTCAAAACAGGGCAGCAGAGAAGGGCTGAGGCTGGTAGGCACCACTCTCTCCTCTCAGGAACCGGGGCTTCCTCAACGTCAGTCTTACCTGAAAAGACTAGGGTAAGAAGGAGCTGATTTCCTCAGCCTTCTCCATATCCATTACAACACGGTCCCTGCCTTTTTTTTTTTTTTTTTTTCACTGAGCACACATTTCCCATTGTTTTCCTTTGGCTGTTTATGTACTTGCAGAAACTGCTCGTTGCCCTTACCAGTTTCAACTCCAGGATGGCCTTGGCTTTCCTAACCCCATCCCTGCATGACTAGGCACTGTCTTTATATTCCTCCTGAGTCACCTGCCCCTGCTTTCACCTCCTGTACACTGAGCTCTTGCTTGTCCATGCAGGCCTCCTGCTGCCTATGCTTGACTTTCTGCTTGTCAGGGTGGACCTTTCTTGAGCTGTGAGAAGGTAATCTTTGAATACCAATGAGCACTCCTTGACCTCCCTTCTCTCTCCAGAACTATATGCCAAAGAATTCTTCCAAACTGATCCATGAACAGGCCAAAGTCTTATCTTTTGAAGCCCATGGTTGCGGTTATTGTCTCTGTCCTCTTCCCTCCTCTCAAGGACCCTGAATTTCACCATCCCATGGGTGCTGAAGGTTGCACGGTTGCCCCAGCCTTCACATCTCCAAATAGATCTTCATTGTTTGTAAGCATGAGGTCTAGCAGAGTATCTCTCCTTGTTGACTCCCTGATTACTCGTGTCACGAAGTTGCTGTCAATGTACTCCAGAAACCTCCTGGACTGCTTGTGCCCAGCTGTGTTGTCACTCCAGCAGACACTGGAGTTGTTCAGGTCCTCCAGGAAAACGAGAGCCTGCAAACATGAGGCTCTTCCAGGATAAGTCTGAAGAAGGTCTCATCCATTTTCTTCTTGATCAGATGGTCTGCAGCAGACACCCATGATGACATCACTCATGTTAATCTGCGCACTAATCCTCATGCACAAGCTATCAGCTGGTTCATCACCCATCCTAAGGTAGAGCTCTATAAAACCCTGCTGCTCTCTTACATAAAGAGCAACTCCCCCTCCTCACAGTCCCAGCTTGTGCTTCCTAAAGCACCCATATCCATGTATGGCATCTCCCCAGTTATGCAAGCTATCCTGCCACATCTCCGTGATCCCAGTGTGTTCATAGCCCTGCAGCTGCATGCAGACTTCTAATTCCTCTTGTCTCTTCCCTATGCTGCATGTATTAGTAAAGGCACTTCAGACAGGGACCCAAACGTGCTGCTTCCCCAGAAAACGCATAACCATCTCCCACATGCATCTATCCCTCGGGCACTTCCCTATTTACACATCTGTGCTCAAAGGGATTCCACTTCAGCCGTCTTTCATTGATTACTATGTCACTTCTTTTTCCCATGACTGTGTCTCACCTTCCTCATCCTTACTTGTTTGTTGAAGAATCTCTCCTTCCTCCATCATTCCCAGTGTAAAGCTCACCTTACCACGTTATCCACCTGTTCAGACAGACTCTGTCTCTTCCAAGCAGCTATTGATCCTCAAAGATCATGGTCTCAGAAGCCAAAACCCTGCTGCAAACACCAGGCACACAGCCAACAGTTGACCCTCAAGATTACTCAGTCGTCCTTAAGCCCTTCCCCCTCAGCAGCAGAATCCAGGAGACACCACCTGGTCCACCATGCCCTTGACCACTGCCATTAGAGCCCTGTGGACACACTTGATACTTGCCAGACAGTATCAGTGGTGGAAAAGCAGAAGAAGGTAATAGTCTGAGAGCGGCACCAGCCCCAGTAGCCTCTTCACAATGTCCTAAAAGCAAGCCCATAGCAAGCAGCAAATCTCTTCAGATGACAAATCAGGTTGGCAGGTGGGGACTTCTGTCCCCTGCAGTAAGGATTCTCCTACCACTATCACTTGCAGCTTCCTCTTTGTGCTCCTGAGCAGCTCAGGCTCAGCCACTGGAGATGCTCCATTGGATGGAGATGCTTCCAGCTTCTCATCAGTTACAAGGGTAGGGAACCTTTCTGTAAGTGCAAGTCTTCAGGTGGAGCACAAGCCTTCCTTCTGATGTGAGAAGTTACCAGCTTTCAACTTTCAACATGGTTGCTGCTGCCACTTTCCAAATTCATAGGCAGAGACTCTTTTCGGCTTTCTACTACAGCTGGAGATTTCAGCTTTTGAAGCTGCAGAGACCAAGAAGAGATCCAGTCAATCTCTTCCTCATCCTTTCTGATACTATACAGTCTGCTGATCTCCTCCAACAGTTCTTTCACTTGGTAGCACAATTCTTCAGCAGCTGACCACCTCCTGCAAGCCAGAAGACCATGTGCCTCAGCCTCAGTGAGAAGCCCCAGGCACTTCCAGCAGCCTCAGACTTGCAGAGCTACTTCTTTCTTCTGAAGCTCTCTCTGGGTCCAGGGGTCTGGTAGTGAAGGAAGAATTACTCCAGAGGCTGCTGGAGGCTTTTCCCTGGGGCATGTGACCACCATAGCTAGGCATGGGTATGTGAGACAGAGTAGGTTTGCTGGTCTCTGTGCCCTGCTGTGCAAACTGCTGCCTCTGCTAGCTGTGATTTAGGTTGGCTTTTACATAGACCTCTCTTTTAGCATGGACTAGAAGGCTGCTTGACACTCTCTAATCAGAGGTTGGTTAGAATAAAGGCTGCAAGCATTCTTTGTCAAGGGCAGCTGATACAGTTCATTAAAAGATGCTAGCTCTACCCTTACCTTAGCCCTATCTCTGTCCTTACCCAGATGCAGCTGAAGCCCTCCAGTTCCTCAGAGGGATCCCAAGAATCCCCAACGATCCTATATAAAGTGCTCAGAAGCTCAAGGAGATCTCAAGAGGAACTCAGAGAAGCAGAGCAAAGGAACTGCAGTGCAAACTGCTGCATCTATTTGCTGCCTCTGCTGGCTCCGCTATCCACTGTTTGATGCTTAGTCAAGAGTTATGATCACTGAGGTCTGTGAAGACAGCGCACAACCAAGAAATACTCCCTTTAGATTCACCTGGTGGGCAGAGGTACAATGCAAGCGTGTGTCTTTGCCTCTCTTAGGTGACCCAGTCATTTCCTTGGTTCAGCATGAAACACTGTCTTTACGGCATCTTGAAAAATGTACTTTCTGCGTTCAAAGCAAAGTAAGCAATGCACTTACAGTAACCCATGCACAAAGATGAGGAGCAGGGAACAGGAGCAGACAGGGAAAAGAAGGGTGAGGATACAACCTGGTTTTAGCCAATAAATTTGCTACAGGTTAAAAGATACACATCATATCAGTGTGAAAAACTAACACTTCCCAAGTGTCACCAATGTGTTCTTAAACTATGATGTTGACTGACTTTCAGGAGTAGGACGTGTTCCTGTAGGGCTATTTTGAATTGGGCTTATGCAAAAAGATATTTAATATACACCTGCAACCTTGTGTGTAGATTTGTAACTATTATTACTGTTACAACTAATAAACCCTTCTGTAACTTACCCAGTTCAGTCATCAGTAGTCATGACAAAAAGCAGTTCATACACAAAAAATCATTATTGCTATTCCAAATCTAGTCCGCTCTTTCTTCTTTGATATACAAAAACTGAATTTCAGACTGTATGTTAATTACAAGGACTGTTAAACTCTTTCGACATAAGGCTCAGTCCTGCAGTAACACATAGTGAAAGGCTTAATGTCCACCGTCTTCACGACCCCAGTCAAGTCAAATCAATGGCATTGGTCATGGCAGTAAACACTGCTACACCTTGCAAATGAATTTGCTTACATAGATCAGATTCCAAGGCCTAATCCTGAACATCTGCATGATCAGGATTATATTCTGTATTTTTACCTACTGCATTATTTCTTCACTACAGCTGGAAACAGATCTACAGCAGGACTATGGCACTGTCTGTACATTGTCTTTGCAAATTCAGAAGTAGCTCAGGGGTTCCAAGTACAGAAGGGTAAACAGGTGTACCCATGTGGAGACAATACATATTTTTATTCACTTCCAGTATATGCCAGGTTTAATTTATTTCATTTATTGGTGGAGATAGTTATTTTTTGAAAAATCTTCTAATTCTACCCTGACTTCATGTGTCGCAGGCAGTGAGCAAAAGGCACGTGGTGCTATATCTTTTTGAGTTGTGCTTCCTTGCTCCAAGTTTCATGATACTACTCCTGAACGGGCTGAGATCGGCCAGAGCTCCTGCACCTCCACCTTCAATTCATTCAACACCTTCACACAACGTGGACAACAGACTTTCTTTAGCTGCTGTGACTCCAGTGGCTTAGCAGGTCAGCAGTTAAAAAAATCAGAAAAAGGCAGACGGCACTCTTTTGGGTGGGAAAGCAAAGGGTATGCGAAAAGATTGTGTACCACATTGTGAAAAAAATAGAATTCCTTATAGAACATTTCTGTAATTTGCACTTACTGTTTGAATTTCTGATGGGAAATTGAATGTAGTACATTGGAGAACAGCTCGCTAGGCTCACAGATACCTGGAATTATGTCCTGCCAGGTTTGGACTTGACAGAAACCCTCCTGAATACTCAGAAATTTTTAGTTCAAACAATTGATGGCTTTTGAATTTTTACTCTTCTTCTGCCAACATTTGGTTGTCTAATCATATGTCCCTACTGTCTGAGGTGAAGTCAATAAAGAATTTATTTATTCATCAGATTTTCTGGAGCTAGAATGATATATTGAAAAATTACACTTTTACTGGAAAATAGCAGCTTCTTTTTGGCAATGAACGTCATGCACCCTACTTGCAATTTTAGAATCTGTTACAAAATTAACATTTTTAACTTCACAGATAAAGCTTGAAGATGAACCTAGGATTTATTGTTTTCTTTCTTGAGCTCTCGGTTTATTTGACCAGTAAAGGACTTTCTGTTGTTGAAAATTTCTAACGATGTAATATGGCCAAATGCTACTCTTAAAATCTGAATTTAGTCTTGTTCTGAATAAACATAAACATCCATATTCTGAACAAGAGCAATGAAACAGAAAGGTATTACTGCACTAAACATGGAATTGAATAAAGTTATCTTTCAAATACAATTAACTGCTACAGGCAAGTGCTTATTCCTCTGTGAGACAAGAGCAAAGAAGTGAAGATTTAATTGTTGCTTTATTTTTATGCTAATGCATTATTTATACACATACATGTGTTGATGTATATTTATCACACATGTATTTATTAATTTGTATAACTGAAACTAAAACCATCATCACTACTTGTTTGATGAAAATCCCTCAGGTTCACTGAAAGGTCTCCAGAATGGATTCACAGATTTGGGATTTAATACATAGTATTGACTATAATTTTGTCTTTGTGAAGTGAGAAGTTAACTTATGGCAGGAGTTTCCCATCTCTGTTTGGAAGATCCTGTGACCTTTTCCCATGTGCATAATGATATACAGGCAGCACTGATTTTAATCTTTGATTTCCTGTCAACACACAGCATGGCCTCCTGCAAACCATCACACTTCTATCTCAGCCTCCCTTTAAAACCTGCAAATAACGATAATTAGCTCCTTTATGCACATCATTTTAGCAAGGAAAAATGTAAAAATGTTATTACTCATGCAATGTCACTTACAAAATAAACTATGGCAAGAAAATATACTGCCATGTCTTTCTTGATTTATGTCTCAGGCAGGCATTGGGACAACAAACATGAGGTTACAGACTCCACATATTGAAAATAGCACAGCCTCCCTTTTGCAGTCTGTATTTTGCTCAGTTCTTTTGCCTTTTTTAATAAGAAGAAATTCATTTCTATATTAAGATTGACATTTTGAATCAGGAGATTATAAGATTTTCACTGTATGGGAAAAATTAAGTGATTGACTATCTCAACATTTTCATTTTACAAATACAAAATGCAGATTTCACAGATAAAAGCACTAAAAGCACTGTTTAATCTAAATAGTATTTTCTTTACACATTTTCAAAACAGGCAGGAAAATTAAGTGCAGGTTTGTGTGGCATACAAGTGAGCACAATTAAGGAATCCTGTATTGTTGTATTCTGAATAGACTTGTCACATTACTATTCAGAGCTTTTGTCTAGTGACAGTGGAATATCAAAAAGATACTGAATAATATAGCAAAAACCTATTATGCCATGAGATCTAATCTTTGTCTGCATGTAATTGCCTTATTAAAAGATTTGCAAGCTTACTCTTTTGGTGATTCTGAAGTAAACCAAGAAAACCATGTTGTTTAAAAAAAAATAGTTAAAGCTTCTGAAACTCTAGTCCCTGTAATATCACAATACTCTGTAACTTAAACTGGAAATTAAAACTACACCCCTCTAGTACTATAGCAATCGTAAAGATGCTTCCAGTGCTGCAATTATCATCGGAGGTATGAATGGCATTTTGGAGGAGCCTTCCTTCCTACTGCCCCATCTCCTCTGTGAGTCTAACGGGCAGTGCTGCAGGAGTTGTGTCTGTAAACATGAGAGTCCCATTTATTCTGTAATACCTGTTATGTGGCACTTCATCTTCTGCCGGCAGCAGCCAGCAGAGCCCGGCTGGGACAGAACCCGCCAGCTCCGCCAGGCTCCCTGTTCCCAGGCTCCCTGCAGGCAGAGCAGTGCCACAGCCCAGCAGCAGGACAGCAGTAATTGCACCTTTCTGTTGCCAACACCCATTAAAAATTGTCAGCTTTCATAAACAGTATGACTGGATGAAACATTTATTTCAGCCCTTCAATCCATTTCCTTTTATTTATTGTGATGCTTTACTTTTTGATTGTACAGAAAGCATGGGATTGCTACCCTTAGCAACCAAAACGATTGCTTTTTTTATCTGCAGATAAGGCAGCGAGGTGTAATGCAAGCTTCCCTACACAGAGCTGTGTTAATTCCCCTCATACTTGGCCTGGGCACACCATTCTCTGTAGCTGAAAGAGTAAAAGCCCATTTCATTGTTCTGTCTGTCCTAGATGTCATTTCAGGAAAAAAACAAACAAACAAACAAACAAAAAAAACCCAGTTGTTTTAAAGCTTTGGCTTCTGTGCTTAATTTTACCGTCAGTACTTAAAAGCATTGGTTTTGCATTGTGGGATTGTTATAGAATCTAGCCTGAGAACGTTTTACTCCTTGATAATTATATTTGCTCTTCAAGATAACCAAGACAAATTAGACAGATACAGATTCTCTAATACTGCATTCCATGCTTTAACAGTGCAGTGCATGACTACTTCCAAAATCACAAATATGTACTCATAACTCAAATACAATTAAATCTGAAAATTAAGCATAAATGTGTGTTTGTTACTCATTTAAACTTCTTGCCATCCTGTATAAACTAAAATGACGCAGGTGTTTTATTTTTGTCTAGATCTTTCTTAGAGTCCAATTTTTTTCCTGTCCTTATAATATAACCAAAAGCAAATTGAGCCAAACGTCTCCTTTACGCAATGAGAATCAGATAAGCACAAGAGATTAAATGTAGGAACAATTAAATATTTTGTTGTCTATAGATGGCATATGAAGTTTGAAGTGCCTTAATAAATAAATTATAATCTTACTTTAAATTGGATACCTATAATCTACTTTTAATTAGTATCATTAAGAGTAGGCTGAATAAAATGCAATTATAGATGTTATTTATAACTCAAGTAACCTACACTTGCAAGGGTGCCTTTTTATGGCAAGAAACTGAATAAACTGTAGTGAAAGTTTATAGATATATTGTTCTTAATTTGAATTTCATGTGACTTTGTGCCATTTGTAGACTACCATGATACATAAAAGTCTATGAATAGCACCCAGCAGCTATGTAAGGTGCACAAAGTAGAATGCGTCCTCTAAAGCCAAGTTTTCATGCACAATGTATTTGTCCTATGTCAAGCTACTAACAGATAATGAAGAAACTCTCCTGGGGAAAGCAGTTTGAATCTTTTTGCTTCAAAGCTGTCTAGAGGTGATTTTTCCATGTCTGTTTGAAATATTTGATATTGGCTGTTGTGAGGAATATGTGATTGCTCTGCTTCTCAGCCCAGGTCTCTATTATCCAAGTATAAGAAAATTCCTCACCAGTGCTCATTTTCCATGTGAAACTGGTAAGAAATTTACCACACTAAAAGAAGAAAAAAAATTTCTCTCTCTCATTCTATCTGTGCTTCTCTGGCAGAAATATGAGATGCTGCTTGGAAATCTCCAGTCATTAGGCATCCAGGTCTTTTGCGGGCTATCAGAAAGAAGGAGGAACTCTGCATAGCAAATCCCATTCCTACTTCCACCAGCCCCACTGACTGCTCTGCAGAGGCTGTCATCCAGACTCCTATCTCCAGATAAACTAAGCGTCAGGAGAAACTCCAGAGATTATTTTTGCAAATTTATATGCAAAATAAATGAATCATTGAATACTTCTAAAATAATGCAGTGAAGCCACTCTTAGTGGAACAAAACAATTTGGAAATTATGCCATTTTGATTTTGGATACTTTGATATTAGAGTGTTATTACAAATGTTCAATCAAAGCCTGGGTTCTGGTATATATAGTGAAGTGAAGCATCTATCTTTCTGTTTCTACAAATCCATCACTCACAATTGGAATTACTTTTTTTTCAGTTATTTACCAATCTGCAGAAATAAAAATGTTTGCTGAGATCATACCAATTTAGCAAATTCTGTTGGAACTCACAGAGGTGTGACGCTCAGCAAACTACCTGGGAGACTGGCAGCAACCAGAGACACTAGAAAAATGGGAAGTTCCCAGATGCTTAGACTGACTGTTTTTCAGAGCGTGCCTGTCGTAGTTCAGCCCTGATTGGGACCAGACTACGCAGTCTCTCTCTTGCTCCCCCCACCCTCCGAGAGAATAGGGAGAGATAATATAAGAAAAACTGCTCGAGGTTTGAGATAAGGACGGGGAGAAATCCTTAAAGTTACCGTCACGGGCAAAACAGACTCGACTTGGGGAAAACTATTCATTTATTTCTAAAATTAGCAGGAGAATGAGACAGAGAACAAGATAACCTCCCCCCACCCCTCCCTCTTCCCGAGCTTAACATTATGTTTACTACCTCCCCTCCCGAGCGGCACGGGAATGGGGATCGCGGTCAGTTCATCACACGTTGTTTTACGCCACTGTATCATCGTCGGGGGAAGAACTCCTCGCATTCCTCCTCTGCTCCAGCGTGGGGTCTCTCCCACGGGCCACAGTCCTTCGTGAAACTGCTCCGGCGTGGGTCATCTCTTCCACGGGGTGCAGTCCCTCTAGAACAGCTGTCCCAGCGGGCCCTCCACGGGCCACAGCCGCCTTCAGGCCTCCACCTGCTCCGGCGTGGGGTCCTCCATGGGCTGCAGGTGGATCTATGCCCCTCCGTGGACCTCCATGGGCTGCAGGGGGACAACCTGCTCCACCATGGTCTTCACCACGAGTTGCAGAGGAATCTTGGCCAGGAGCTGCGTTACTCCTCCCCCTCCTTCTTCACTGACCTTGGCGTCTGCAGCCGTTCCTCACAACAGGCTGGCAGACGCCTCTCAGGATCCTTTTTACATCTTATTCACTTCAACTTCTCATCTCCTCTCCACTTCTTGCAGCCAGGCCGGGCCAAGTTGGGCCCAGTCAGCTGCCCGGCAGGAGGTCAGAGGGTGAGGCCTGCAAGGCCCATGAGGCTCGCGCCTCCCCCTCTCTGCCCCCCGCTCAGCTGCTTCACATCTCTCTCCTTTTTTTCCTGTTTTCCCCTACTTAAATACGTTATCGCAGAGGCGTTATCACGGGACATTCTGCTACCAATTGGCTCGGCCTTGGCCAGCAGCGGGTCCGCCCCAGGCCCGGCCGAGTCCACTAAACAAAGGGGAGCGACTTCTAGCAGTTTCCTACAGAAGCTACCACCTTAGGCCCCCCCTCACTAACAAAACCAGAACAGTGCCCAAGAAGGGGAGACAAATACACAATTTCAAAAGTTTGGGATTTTTCTTTGAAGTGGAATACAAATGTTCTCTTCTTTTTTTCTTTTCTTTTCTTTTTTTTTTTTTATCATAAACAAACATTCTTCACTCATCTTACTACATTGAAAAGATGGAGACATGATGGGAACACATTAGCCAAAGACCAAAGTCCCAGAGCTGTCAATGGAACTTTTTTCCCTAGTAAAATTGGTGAGAACTTTGTTTGAGAAAAGCAATGACAACATATACAGGTGGTCTGGGCAATAATATCAGTTTTGAGGCAGTAAGGTCTAAAAAACCCAGAACTCCAGAGTGTGAAAGACCTCAATACTGGTCGGGCTTCTGCTCTGTTCTGACCTGTCCAAGGAGAAGTCGATGTTCATGGTACTGCCATGGTACTGTTCAATAGTTTTGCAGTTAGAATCTGACAGATATGATGCTGAGGGTCTTAGCTGCCAAAACAGGAATATTTCATACCGGGAAGCAACTGATTGAATGAAAGGTGCCTTTTAAAAAAAATTTATCATATTCATTCAGCAGCCATCTCTCCAGCAACTATAGTTACCACCCAGGAAGATGTGATATGCTTGGGGACAAATAATTGACATTTAAATATTTCATCTTCTCATTAGAAATCTTACTGACTTTGATTATCATTAAAAATAGTAATAACAAAGTGCTGGCCTTTAGCTCTTACTTGACATCTCAGACCACCTCCCTCATTTACAAAATGATGTTGCTAAATATTCCTTATGTGCTTTTGAAAGATTGGCCTCTTTTTCCTGCAGCAAGAATGTTTACAGATTTGTTTTTCTAAATGGGAAAGACTAGATTAAAATAAGATTGAAGTCCTTTGGTTTACATTTATTTAATAAAACCCACAGAAATATGCAGCTGTAGAAAAGCAAACAGACAACTTTGGCAACACATGTGACCAGGAGAGCAAAATTCTAAGATCTGCTAAGCCAGAGTCCTAAAAGGCAACCATCATAGAAATTGAGTTCTATTTCAAGTGGTAATCATGTTTATGTGGAAAAAGTTGAGGGCTTAACCCGCAGCTGCAGCAAACAGGGAAGTGGTGGAGTCACTGTCCCTGGAGGTATTCAAAGAACGTGTAGATGTGGTTTAGTGGACATGGTTTAGTGGACATGGTGGTGCTAGGGTGATGATTGGACTTAATGATCTTAGAGGTCTTTCCCAACCTTAAAGATTCTATGATTCTATGAAAACAGATAACCCTCAATGCATTAGAAAGCCAGATCCTGATGCAGAGGGTGAGAGCAGGGAAGGGCTAGAGGTACAAAGAGGTGAAAATGATGGGGTAGAGCAGCCTCTGACATGCAGGGAAGTCACTGGTACTTTGAGAAAGCTGATCTGTTTCCATTTACAAGTGTTTTTTGAAGAGAAAGGTGAGGGTAAGCACCCACGGTGTTTCCTAGTCACAGAGTTGTGATCCCTCCAGTCTCAACCTAATGATGGGAGCAGGTAGGTGTCCATGTACAAAGACAACATATTAAAATAATAAAGACAAGGATCTTCTTTTTTCCTCAGTGTGGGAAGGCATGAGGAATAGCAACAGCTTGAAGGGCTATACTTGGATAAAAGTATTTTTAAACAGTAAAAATGCCAACTTGACTCTAGTATTTAAAAATTGAGAACAGTGTATCATATCCCAGCACCTGAGGAAAGCAACGGTGGTGCATGAATTTTACATCTGTCACCTTTTTCCCCCATCAACTCCAAATTGTATAATTTTCCCCACATCTATTTGTGTTGCTGCAACTTACAGTTTGATGCAACTATGTCTTGACTTTAAGAGGACTACAAACTTTTTGGAGCAGGCATCATTTGTTCCTCTATGCTTAACATGTCCAGCTGGCCAGTGTTCCAGCTTCAACTATGAATGTGAACACAAGATAAGTGGTAAAGCAGATCATATTTTCAAGATGAGTACACATAACAGAGCTGTGGCCCTCTTCACATACCGTATTACTTTAGCAATGTCAAGTGACGTTCACTATTACTTCAGTGGCTCGAGAAAACTTTGATCACTCAAGATTCAGCTTTGAAGTATCCCTTTTAGTGACTGGATTTAACAGCACATCAGACATCACCTTGTGTGTAGTACATGTGGTAGTACTACAGTCAGCATAAGTATTTCAAAGTACAAACTAGTTCTGCAGATACACAGACTTTTATTTTACAGCTTTAGGATAATTTAACAGCATCATGGAAATGGCCTGGAAAGAGTTACTACATGCTCACTTCCACAGCAGGTTGGTGTTAAAATTTTCACTTTGGAAGGGAGACAGAGGCATGGCAATTCTGAACATTTCTGAGATGCAAGCTCCAAAAGTTAGCGTTTATATCAGTAGTATGTGTAAAAGGTTAGGTCTGGAAAGTCATGTAAGACCAAATCTTTAGAAGCAGCCACTGACCTTTCAAAGCTCATATAGACCTACAGAGTCTGCAGGCATTCAGTACTTCAGAAAAGTAATGACCTACAAGTTTCAAGCCTGAGAAATAAACACAAAAGACAGGACAATCATTAAAGGACAAATCAAAAATGTGGGCCTAACTGACTAAGTACTTCACAGTTTCAAAGTGACAAAATACTATGTCTCTCTAGGGCACTAGAGCACTTAATTTGTGAAAAAGTGAATCTTTGTGACCCCCTGAGAAAGAAGATGGACTAATAAATAATGCTGGAGGGATTTCCACACAATTATATTGCAATCTTCCATAATACAATGATAAACAGACGATATTTCCTATAGTCAGCAAAAGCTTTTTGGCATCTTTTCAGCTCTGTTAAGGGATATTGCAGGTATGTTTTATTATCCACGCTCAGCTGGTTGTGTTCTGCTTCTAGGATGCAATACCTGACTTTTTATATTAATTTGAAACAGGAATATATTACCAGAAGTATTTTATTACTATAATATATGCTGGGGATACAGTTTTAATTTTAATCCTTATTTTTTCCTAGGCTAATGATTTTCACATTAAATATAATTGAATCTATATTTATTCAAAAATATAACCTGTTGGTACATTTAAAATCGTACAAATTCATGAGGCTGTAAGGGCGACAAGGGCGACACTAAATCTTATGTAGAAAGTGGTATCAAAAGTCTGTCTCTAAAATAATTTTCAAATAAGTTTGGAATTTTGAATTGACAGAGAGGTTGTTGGCCAGCTCTAGCTATAGCACAATATAAATTCAGACACATTTAAATAAATATGCTTTTTAGTAGCTGTTTTGAATTGCCATCACCAGTTTGGATGGCAGCAACCATGTACAAGCCAAAATAAAAACAGTGGGTAGAACAAAAGTGGTGCAAACAGGTTGGCATCTGCCAACTTGCAGATGCTGCAGTTTGCTAACTATCTGACTATTTTGGTAGAACATGGCATGTATCCCATGCAAACTCTTTTTAAAAAACAAACAGAATGCAGCGCATAATGAAAGACTAAGAAAAATAGAGTTTATATCTTTGTTACTGTTCAGAGCTCTCCTTCTTCTACAGGGGCACCAAGACTTTTACCTTTTAGAGATACTAAAAACTCTTCAGGATGTTCTCCAAAATCCCAGAAGCTTTCAAAGATATTGTTAGTTTGGTCACTACAAGTAATATTAACACAATACTAAGAGTGGAGAAACAGGAACTTCAGAAGACATGGCTCTTTTGTTGCTTAAGTTATTTGTAAACACAGATACAGCCCTTAATAAGTCTTTTTTGAGCTGTTCAGATCTCTTCATTAGAGGAGAAGCTCTGAGCAGCTTCAGTAGATTAAGCTATTTCATTTATGAGCCGTCATAAATCTACTAAAGTGTGCAATCAACACAGGAAAATACAGAGGGTATCTATATTGCCTTTTAACCCTCTACATCGCAGCCTTTGGCAAATTATGACCAAAACATCACAGAAGAATTTTCCTAGGAATTACTAACCTCAACTAAGTCAGCAAAAGTATAAGCTGATTCATTCCTCATATTGTGTGCACCACCTATTCTGCAGTGTTGAATGACAGAAGATAAAGTGAACCACTGAGCTGTAATCACATCTCTGCACTGGCAGATTTTGCACAGCCACAGGGATAAAATCTAAATTTACGTTGGACCCTTTGTATAAAGCTGAGTTAAGCTTTGTTGCCCCAGGGAAATAAATACTGCTATGGAAATCAAAATACAACAGTCGTCCACAATGTATTTGCTCAAATCTGAAGAGGGAAATCATAATTTCTTAAACTGAATAGCAATATTTCATCTTCAGAATACATAAAGTGACATAAGTGATTTAAATGGGATCGATTCAGGGGTTTTGTAATCCAACATAACTTTATCGAAAAGTAGATGAACTAGGACCATTGTACTGCTTCAACTTCTATTCCAATGCAGGAGAAAGTATAAAAAGCATCAGCTGAAGCAATAGAGTGCTAAAGACAACAGAAAAGAAATAAATATTTACCAAGAGACTTCAAGCTGTATTACAGAAAAAAACCAAAAACCCACTTTTATTTTTTCTCCAGACCAGGATGCTCTGACGTAAATTCATTTGATTACCATTTACAAAATTCATGCATATTCTAAAGAAATCATAAATAAGCAGGAATCTGTGTAGGATGCAGGAAACTGTCTTAAGCGCAATTATCAAGAACCTCTTCACAGTAATAAAAGAAAGATAAATCTTCAACAGCACACTCAAAACCACCCCCTCAAATTGAACTCTATGTGAACGGATATTCTCTGCAGCATACTTTAAACATGCACAAGAACTGGGGCACTGCTGAGGAACAGAGGAAAAAACTCTGAGGAAGTGACCCGTTACACAACTTGTCCTAGGCCTGAGTATTCCACACTGAACAGCAAAAGCAATTTTGTAATGTGCTACTTACTCATGGATTTGGTCCTGTTCTGTTTAGCTTTAAGATTTCTTAGCAGAACTGGAGAATTAATAGGTTTATGAGAATACAAGAATTCCAAAATTCAGCCTGCATCTTTACACTCTTTTTGATGTTAAATTGTGAAATTATTTCTGATACTGTTAGTGGCTGTTTATTTCAAACTCATTAAAAATTTAGGATTTCTTTTTTTATTATCTACATTCCAAACATGCAGCAAAATAATATATCAAATACCATTTTCCAAGGTGACATTATGTCATTACACATACAATGAATTATATAAACCAATCTGGGAAAGCAGAGCATACATTCAGGTGAAGCAGAAGATCATGAAAACATCGGCTGGTAGCTAATGTATGCTAAAGCCATTAAGATGTTCTACCACTGTGGGACAACATTTAGTGTGCTTCCTTCTGAAACATTTTTGGAGGCTGTTTTCATATTTTCTTTTAGCTGATACCATCTCTTTAAATCATTTTCTCTCAGTTTTTCTACCAAAATGCACTTTTATAATCCTTTATGTACTAACAGAAATATTCACATATTCAGATTCAAGAATGGAACGCCATTTAGACTCAGTTTCTGCAGAAACAGATACAAATCAGGGATGGTGTCACTAGCTAAGCCCTAGCATAATCCTTTTAATTTCCCCTTGGCAAAACACGGGAGAAGGAGGGATTTGGATTATGCAGCAGAAATGGAAGTGACTCTCCTGTACATACTTCCCAACAAGCTGAAATGGTAGTGATGTCTCTTGCCTAGGAGACAGCAGAATCATGGTCAGTAGAGACGGTAATAAAATTATTACAGTGCTATTTGTATATCATTTATGTCAAAAACAAATTCTAACCTTAAGTATTGATTGCACTAAACGTAATGGGCACATACGGAGGCTCACACCATCACTACTGGAATTTCAAAACCACTAGCAACAGCTTAATTTCATTTTAATTTAAGTTAGAAAGTGGAACCTCTCACATGTTCTCAAATGGTCAGGAGCTGCAATGGTAAATTACAAAATAACTTCATCCATCAGAGAGAACAGATATTACTTCTATGTAAAACTGCCAGAATGTTTACAAAATTGGAAAATCTTGTATATATCATGTAGCATTTTTCTTATTGAGAGTTATAAATATTCATGAGTTACATAAAATTTCTGCAGTGAAGAAACTGAGCAAACAACATTTACTAGGAAGAAAGAGTTGCAAATTGCCTATGAAAGGTCCACATTGGAAAAGTCAAGAATGTATCATTTTTCTGCAAAATTATACGACCTGCACCACTGAAATTACCTATTGTTTGATAGTTAATGTTTTTTACCTCTTTTTTTTTTTTTCCCTTTTAGCTCTCATTATTCCTGGAACAATATTCAATATTTAAATGCTGTTATAGTGATCTATTGTTTCCATTTCAACACTGGTTCTGTTGTCACTGCCATGTTTGGTGGGGTATTTTGAATAACCAGAATGTATTCAACACATCACTCATCCTGCGTGTTTGTATAGGCAGTAATTTAATTGTGCCACCCACATACAACACAACCTTATGGTGTACTACAAAAATATGTAAACCCAAATAATTGCTAGCCAAAGAAAGATTATTGTCTTTGGCTTTGTTTTTACTAAGTGTATATGAGGGTTTTCAGTTGCTTCTTATCTTAGTTTAGGGAAACTTGTTCCATGTGTCTTAAAAACATGCACACAAATATTTTCCCTGATTAAGGTATTTGCATCTCTCTTTCATTTTGAACATCTTTCATAAGTCTGAAGCGGGAGATGTGGCTAGAGGCGGTAGCATTTCCAACAGCAGCAGTGACATGCCCGTCCTCACAAGTCACTGCACGAAACCAGTGCAGGGGTTCTGTGTTTCGTGCATCTCACTTAGGTTTATACACTGACAATGAGAGGTTCTACATCCAACGTGTACAAGAGGGGTAAATTCACAGGAGAGTACTGATTCCATGCAACGATCCAAATACGATGTGACGATCACAATGTAATTAAGTCACACTGTATTTCTGCATTCTTATGTTTGCTTAGGCATCTGTCTGACTCACTGATATGCTGGCACCTCTGAGTAAATGCTGATCTCAATCAGATCCCTGTGGCCCTTACAAGGATCGGAACAGCTTGGGGAACATGATTATAAGAAAACAGTAGCAGCTAAAAATAATTAATCCAATTCCAAGAAGAATGCTAGTGAAAACTGCATTTTCGTGCTCTTTACAAAGCTAGATGCTCATACGAAAGTCTCATAAAAGGTCTGTGGCTTTTTAATGGAAATTTAATTGTGTTTTGAATTTGTGCATTACCAATTTCATTACACTTGCCCAATCTAAATCATTTAGAGTATCTATTAATTATTTTTTAAAAAAACTGTGTTATAGGAAAGAAGAAGAAAAAAAGAATTATGGATAGATAAAAGTTCCTTATTTTAGGAATACCAAACTACACAGTCAGAGTGCTGAAGCATCATTGGGCCATTGATCTGAAGTGGAAAAGAAAAATTTGGCCTGAAAGGAACAGTACAGTATTTATTTATGTTAACACAAAACCACAAGGAGTTAGTGAATGAGACCTCCTATGTATACATGGCAAGCTTATTGTCTTCAAAATTAAGCTACGTTTCCAGCCTGCTGTGAAGAGTGTTTTCTGAGTTTTGTTAAGCATTCAGGCTTAGAAAGTGATTATCGTTGTCTACAGAGAAAAAAATTGACTTTCCTTCCTTTCTGTTTTACCTGTAAATATGATTTCTGAATTAAATATAATCACAGACTTGGGGTCTGAGGGGAGAATGGAAATTAATAGGTCTTATTATTGATCCTTCACTCTTTGTAACCATTCACCAAATTACTCACAAGATTATTGCTCGGCTGTAAAGTCCTGCTGCAGCCAGACTCTCACACAAAACCCAGAACTGCCTGTTTTGTGCTGTGTTCCTTGTAGGAATTCACTTGCACTCTCAAACCAAGTGTATTGTGGTCTGAAACGCAAAGGGAAATCTTGGCCCTGTGACAGTCAGTGAGGATTTTGCCAACAGCTTGTGAGGCTGTGGGTTCACACAAGCTCTTCCTGCCACCAATCATCTTGTACCAAGATACAGTGAAGCTAAAGCTGAAGGGATAGCGAAACAGATTTTCATGTGGCACATGACCAGAAGTGCATTGCATGCACTCTTTCGACTCTGTCTGAATGTCTGTTCCAACATGAAAACATCCTGCACAGCAAATCAACGACGTATGCCCGTACAATCTGTTTACATCCTTCTTAGTTCCTGCTCCTCAAAAGCCTGGTCAATCAGGGTAGAGTGTGTTCTAAAGCCTGACTTCAGCAAAGTGCTCTCTGGCAAACCAAATCACCAAATTAAGTTGAATCACTAATGAATCATAGAAATTTTAAATACACTTAGTCGAAAAGTAATGTTTTCAGAAGAATATTAGGAGCCTTAAATCCTAGTGGTCATCTTTTGTGATGCTACATCAAAGACGTCTACACATATTAGAAGTCGATTACTTTTACACATAGTAATAAAACACATGAGATAGAAAGGTTTGTATACATACAATTTTGCACTTGGTACTTACCTTTGGTAGGAACTTCCATCATGCAATTCACCAGCTAAATTAACAACTGTACCATTACTGGGGTTTGTATATAATTTGTTTCTTTTTCTCTATTTTCTGTGCCTTTAATTATGCCCAACACCTATTTGAATCAGTGACAGGAGCTGACACAAAGGGAAAAGAGAATTTGTGCTTAAAATACACTACAGCTGCAAAGACCTGATGCATCACATTTTTCAAGTATATAGTAAAATCACATGAAACTGTTTTTCAGATTTTCAGGTTTCAGTACAGTAATTCTGGTGATGATGGAAATAGAATTTCTCATTGATTTTGACTCACTTTACCCATTTGCAAACTGTATGGTAAAAACGCACTTATCTCACAAGTCCAGGAAGACAGTGATCTGGCAAGATCATGGAGCAGATCCTTCTGGAAATGATGCTAAAGCACACGGAATGCAAGAAGGTGACTGGTGACAGCCAACATGGCTTCACTAAGGGCAAATCGTGCCAGATCAATTAGATGGCCTTCTAGGATGGATTTACAGCATTGGTGGATAAGGGAAGAGCAACTGGCCTCAGCTACTTGTGCAAAGCATTTGATGCTGTCCCTCACAACATCCTTGTCTCTAAAATGGACAGATACGGTTTTGATGGACAGACCACTCAGTGGATAAGGAATTGCCTGGATGGCCACACTCGAAGAGCTGTGGTCAACAGCTCAATGTCCAAGTAGAGACCAGTGATGAGTGGCGTTACTCAGGGTTCCGTATTGGGATCAGCTCTGTTCAACATCTTTGTCAGTGACATAGGATAGAGTGCACCCTCAGCAAGTTCAACAGTGACACCAAGCTGTGTGGTGCAGTTGACACACTGGAGGGAAGGGATGCCATCCAGAGGGACCTTGACAGGCTGGAGAGGTGGGCCTGTGAGAACTTCATGAAGGTCTTGCACATGGCTTGGGGCAAACCCAAGCACACATACAGGCTGGGTGGAGAATGGATTGAGAGCAGCTCTGAGGAGAAGGAGTTGGGGGCCCTGGTTCATGAAAAGCTCAACATGAGCCAGCAATGTGCACTTGCAGCCCAGAAAGCCAACCACATCCTGGGCTGCATCCAGAGGGGTGTGGCCAGCAGGTTGAGGGAGGTGATTCTGCCCCTCTACTCTGCTCTCAGGAGACCCCACCTGGAGTACTGCGTCTGGTTCTGGAGCCCCCAGAGTAAGAAGGATGGGGACCTGTTGGAGCAAGTCCAGAGAAGGGCCATGAAGATGATGAGAGGGCTGGAGCACCTCTCCTATGAGGACAGGCTGAGAGAGTTGGGGTTGTTCAGCCTGGCAAAGAGAAGGCTCCGGGGAGACCTTATAGCAGCCTTTCAGTACCTAAAGGGAGCTTACAAGAAAGACTGGGAGAAACTCTTTAGCAGGGCCTGTTGTGATAGGACAATGGATAATGGTTTTAAAATAGCGGGAGGTAGATTCAGACTGGAAATAAGGAAAAAAAAATTTTACAATGAGGATGGTAGAACACAGGCACAGGTTGCCCAGAGAGGTGGTGGATGCCCCATCCCTGGAAACATTCAAGGCCAGGTTGGATGGGGCTCTGAGCAACCTGATCTGGTTGAAGATTTTCCTGCTCCTTGAAGTGGGGCTGGACCAGATGACCTTTAAAGGTCTCTTCCAGCCCAAACTATTCTACAATTCTATGATCCACCTATCTGTCTTTAAATCTTTCTTCCCTAAAGGTAAGGACTTGTCTTCCAAATATCCATATTTCATCAAAGTGTTTGTAAGTTTATCTCATTCAAATGAAAATAATGGAAGCACACATTCTGCCTAAGATGACATCAAGTCAGTGTGAAAAAGAGGGTGAATTTCCTCCAGCAACCACAGTCTCCTGGTGATGACTGCACATGCATTAATGCACACATCTAACTGTAGTCCTTGTAATGAGCCTGCTTCCACTTCTGTTCAGTTACCAGTCTCCAGAGTGGCTTAAGAGATTCCTGAAAGAAAGAAAAAGCTCTTTGCCATGCAACTAGATAAAAAGGAGTGAACCACATACAGATATTTCTCATTAAAATGAAAAGCATTCCCATAAGGTCTTTTTCTAATGGACGGGGAGTGGAAGGAGAGGCGAAATAAAGGCAAAGTTATTTCTCAGATGTAGTGGTGTGATTTATACACTTCTTGTTAATTGTTACAATGGATAAATAATGCAGCCCTTCAAATTGTACACAATTTGGATGTGTACAGCCATCAGCTAGATGGTCTCTCTTCAGAACTTTCAAGTCTGTCTATTCACTTTCTGAGTGACAATTTCTTGTTGGGTTCATACTCGACTTTTAAACTACATTTTCATGTTGGTTCCCATGTTTTCACATTCAGCGCAGTTCTTCTTATGTCCTCACTGAAGGCAAAACCTGCAAGGATGGCTGTGGAGGACTGAGACAGAGCAACAGCTGAAAGGAACAAATTGAAAGTTAACACACTTCCTACCCAGGTGCTCCCTAGAGAAAATAGGTACAACCTTCTGTAAAAGAGTTGCTGGCATATTTTTTCCCCTATGTTTCCTGGAATAACTAAGTTTGAAGTGGAGCTTCACAACAGTAGCAGTCATAACATCACAGGACAGAGAGAAATCAAATACCTTTGCTGGGAAGACCGAGAGGAAAGATGGCATCTCGCTAACCATCATGAGGACATGAAGTGGGGTAAATCTCTCACTGCCTTTTGCAACTGGATGTGGAGTGGAAGGAATGGAAACCAAGTGATATTTCTTCTGTATCATTAAACTGAGCAAATATGTTACGACCACTGATAATACTGATGCATCATTAGCTGTTGATGCAAAGATGCCACAATGCAATGATTTTGTGGCTCTCTGTGGTACTGTTTGATGACAAGATGTATCTCCTACTACTAAAGGTTGAGTACTTCTGTGTTTAGAACAAGAAGACATTACTCTATTAATAGACAAAATTTACATACTTTATCCTGACTCTGCTTTCCAGATGGTACCTAAATATCTCCAGGCTCCAGGGCAGAACAGAAAATTTGAAACTGCTTATACAGAATCCCAAAATGAAAGACAGAAAGAAACAAGCCAGCTCCTGTCTTTTCAGTTAGGAGATTCCCGTTCTTTTCGGCCACATGTGTGGCTATAACTTAAGGAGACAGTTCAGCTACACTGGGGACAGTAGAGCAAAGTTGCCTCGCACGCCAGGAGATGCACAGAGCAGAAAGCCTAAGCCATCTCATCTTGGCAGAAAACCAAGGATAAACATCTATAATTTATTAATATTCACTTTCCAGAGCCCAGAATGAAGACGTGTTTTCACCCAAATCCACACTGAACAATGAAGCCTATATTTATTTTTATAATGCTATTAATAAAATAAAACACTTGAGTATTAATGCAACCAATAGATACTCAGTAAGTTAGATCTAAAAATAAGTTCACACACATGAACTGAAATGAAAAATATTAGCCATTATCCTAGAGGATATAATGAGAAGAATGTAGCAAATAGATTATATTTTTATTATATTTGTATTGGCTGAATAAAATCTGAGGGCATGACATTTGCCTAGCAGCTAATGAGAAACTAATTGTTCTTTGTTTGTCATATGTTACATAAATAACATCGACCTAAAAGCACAGATTGTGAGAGCATAAAATCTGCTGACACAGTGAAGATAGCTATCCAAACAGGAGATGCAGTTTTATTAGAAGAATTTTGGCTTTGAAATGTCTCATAATCAGATATGGTGATGGCCCAAGAGCTGAAACTTTACATCCGTACTTCATTCAAGTTCAGCTACCTCCAATCTGCTGTAAAATCCACCAGAACAGCTAACAAGCAAGAACAACTTCCAGTAAGAAGAACAAAAAAGCTCTCAGTCATGAAGTTAGGTGATCCATGGCAATCAACATGGTGGTATATTACCTGCATGGTGGTATATTACCTGATCAATTTTATTCTCAAATATTTATTTCAATACATCTGTAGGCTAACCAAAGGGAACTAGTTACCATCTGCTCTAATGTTCTACATTAATTAATTTTTTTTTTCTCATTCATTACCTTTTTGGAGAGAGAGAAATCTCATCAGGACCCCTTTTTTTCAAAGATGTGATCATCCTAATCTCCATGAAATCCAGATGATATTGAGGAAATTCACTAATTTTCCAAATGTTTTCAGTAACTTAAAACTGGACAAACATAGAAAACAGAGTAGAAATACATAGAAGTATCTAAGAGTAGACTAAAGAAAATAAGTTATATTCCCACTGCAGGGTATAGTAATCCCTTCTTTGACTTCAGTAGCTAACAGAACATACCATTAATGAAGCAGAGTGCTTGTAAAAGCTGAAGAGGGAATACAGGCATTATGAAATAGGCAGAGAAGTATATGACTTCCAAAAATCAGTTGTCTTTGCAAGTACTACAGGACTCTTGCCTAGGCGGTCTTTTGGAGCAACTAAATATGAAAATAAAAAGGGAAGTAGTGCTCAAGGTAACCTCTATTTTTCCTTACTTTTATAGTTTCTTCCATCACAAACTATTCTGTCCTTTCCCACATCCCTGTACAAACACTGAACACAAGTGTGTAACGGCCAGATGCTTAGGGACTTTGTTGAGGTCTTCATTCTTCCTGACATTTAACAAGTTATCATCCCTTGTCATCGTGCACTGGGTCTCCAAACCTGCGGGAGCAGACGTGCTATGGGTGGAACGATCCTTGCTCCAAACATGAGCCTTCACCTCTCTATCCACAGATAAAGGTTCCAGTGGAGGACAGCGTAACAAATTGCCAGGAAAACATTAAACTCAGCTCTAATCTCCCAGTTTCTCTGGCACAGCTGGGGTCCAAAACCCAACTTCTCAGACATAGTTGTCATAGAGTCAGCCTATTGTATATATTTTTATGCATGACGATAGTGCTGTTTTTTAAGTATGTATTCAGTGTGCATTGTTTCTGGAAACAAAATCTTTGTGAATTTTTTTGTGTATTCTGCTCTTCATCTCAGACAGAGAGAAATGCAGCTAATATACACTGACTGTCCTTTAATGTTCTTCAGTAGGTACAAGCATCTCAGCAATGTTAGTAACAGTATATTCATGGTGCTTCTCATAGGCAAGGAAACAATAGGAAAAAAAAAAGATGAGACAGGGCAAATAAAGGACTTTCAAGAACTTTAAAAATGTAAGAATTAGATACTCGATGATATGCCTTTGAAGCACTGCAGCCATATGCCTTCACAGCACAAAACCTAGACTACACAAGGTCCCTAAACGGCACATGAGGACAAATGCTTCAGCAGAGTGGCTCAGAAATTAACACTGAATATTAATCTTATGGTGGAAAATTTCTCGGAATAATTGTGAGGTTAGAGATCAGAAATAACTCTTGTCCTACGTGTGCTAACAGATGTAATTACACTCTCTTTTTTCTTATCTTTTAATCTACTGAATCTCTAAGTCCTCACAACACACTGGCAGAGGTTTAACAAAAAGGTAGGGAGTTCCTACTCCTAGAAAATTTTCTAGTCATGGTGGGAGTTCGGAGACGTGCCCTTTGAGTATCCCAACTTGAGAAATTAATTCCTGAATTCCTCCCATTTCCTAGGCAAGTTCTGCAGCTGGTGTCAGATGGGCAGCATCAGCAGCATCAGTTGCCTGTTGCGAAGGATCCGGTCAAGAAGAGGTTATGGAGCTGGGTTATGGAGCTGTCTGTCCTGTGCACCAGGACAGATTAAAATGAGCCTCTGGAATGGCCAAGGCATCTCCATTCTGAGACGCCTTAGGCTGAAGGTCTCAGACAGTATTTGGGCAGCTGGAAAAACAAAATGGAAACCTAGGAAATATTCATTTCAGACAAGGAGATGAACCTCATAACCGCCAGGCCACCATAGAGCAAAGCAGTTCTTAGATCTCCACAGTTGCTGTCCCTTGCATGCTCAGCTCTTTTTGGGTTGATTCATCCAAAGCAGCTCAACCAACGTAACAGCTGATGTGTGGATGTGCATGTTGACTACCAACATGCCACGTAGTATTTGACAACATGAAACCCCTCCTTCCCAATGTGCAGAAGCAGTGCCTTCCTGGAGACACATTTTGGACAAGACTCACTGAACTGATGGTGTCACACCTCCCCATCTCCAGCCACAGGAGCTGAGGCTGAGGAACAGCTTTTAGGCAAAGGCCAGGGCGCCCAGAGGCGCGAAAAGGGGCGCCGCTGGTGATGCGGTGGCACCAAACCGGTCGCATGGGGGAAAATGAGGGGAAAGGGCGAAAATCCCTAGAGGAGTCGGACACAGGCGGGTCATTCCAGTCTGGCGACAAGAATCCCAGGCAACCGGATGGGACCCCGAGGCCTGGGCGCGGCGTGGGGGGGGAACGGCGGCCCTCCCCCCGGCTCTGCAGGCAGCTGCCGCTCACGCTGCACTCTTTTTCTGAATTTTATTTTATTTTTTTTAATTTTTTTTTTTTAGGCAGGCGCATCCTACAATCGGACGGGAGCGTGGGTCCCTTCCCTCCACCCACGCCTCTCCACCCACCTCCCTCGCGTTTCCTGCGTGGTCGGGAGGGGCGGGGGAGACGGGGGCGCTTGTTTTCCTGAAGCCCATGACAAAGCAGTATGAGGTCAGAATGGTAAGTGTAATTTTTTTTTTTTTTTCACTATTGTAATTTCTTCTGGAATCATGTTGTAAAAAGAAAAAAAAAAAAAAAAAAAACCAACCAAAAAAAAAACCCAGGTACCGTCGGTGTGGGCGAGTGGAGGAGGAGAAAGTCGTGGCCCCTGAGCCCGGTGCCCGCCCGAGGTGCAGCCGAGGCACCGGGAGGCTCCGCCGCGGCTGTGCGGCAGCGAACCGCATCTCACCGAGGGGCACCCGCTCCCCGAGCAAGCCAGGCAGCGCAGTTCGCTGGTTGAGTTTTTAATTTTATTGTGGTTTATTTTATTTTATTTTATTTTATTTTATTTTATTTTATTTTATTTTATTTTATTTTTATTTCGTTTCATTTTATTTCATTTTATTTCATTTTTTTGTCATACCAGTTTGATTTTATTTCTGTTTTAAGGGATGGATACTTCAGCCAGCTAATGGAATAATAATAAGGAAGTTTCCTCACTTCATAAGTACCTGAGGTAACTTCCCTCACGGCAGCATTCAGCAGTAGACAACATATTGTAGACAATAATAATTAACTTGCACTGGCTTCTTTCTGTGGATCTCAGGATCGTTTCTGTAGAAAGTAGCTGTAAGTCAGTATTATTTAACTTCATTACTTAAAGCAATACAGATAATTGTCAGCAGTGGTAAATCTAGTCACTGATCAGATAACACTTTTAGGCTATTGCCTGTTATTGAAAGCAACCAGAACTTAAATGTAGTCTAAAGTGTACAAATAGAGGAAAAAATTAAAAATAAGGAAAAAAAGAGAATTGAAGTCTGCAGTGGGTAAGAAGAAGCTAAGAAGCTATAGGTTTCCAGCTGTAGCTACAAACAAGGGTTGGGGTTTTTTTTCCCCCTAAGATGATCTAATCTTTAATAAACAAGGTTTTGGTCTTTTTTTTTTCTTCTTCTTCTTTTTGTTTTTTTTTTTTATTTTCTGTCCAAAGGCAGTAATGTTTAGGTTAGTATTTCCCACGAATATAGCTAGATGAACATGCAGGTATTCCAGCATTAGCTTACCTCAGACTGTCTCATTTTCTTTTCAAAAATATTAATCTTCCTCTGAAGAGCTCAGTAATCTGTAAAATATCAGTATATGAGTACATTCAGTTTAATATTAGTTAGGGCAGTAACTTCAGCAGAGTTTGACCCTGTGCTGGCTGCAGGTAGCTGAACCATTCTGAGAGACTGCAGGTGGTAAACTGTACACATATTTCTGTAGCTAGGTTGTTGTTTTTTTTTTTCTATCAGAAAGTCTGTTTCTCCAAGGAAACTGGATCCACCACATGTATTACTATTTTCCTTTTATAGCAACCACACAGAATGTAAGTGCTAGATGTATTTATAATTTTGGAGTCTAATTTCTCAGGAAAGTCCCCTAACTAGAAGGGCACTGACTTTTCTTGCTGATACCCTCCACAAATGCCATTAACTTCATGGGTAGGGAGTACACAGGTTTACCTGTGCCTGTCAGTCTGTTTTCTCATCGCCTCTCAAACAGACGCACTCAGCCTCTGTGGCAGCAGCTGCCCCCCCTAGTTACACAGCCCCGTTGTGCCCCCTGCCCAGAGCCCACCCATTCAGCTGCAGTGCGGTGGCAGAGAGGGTACCTTCATATATCCTCGCCTGCATCTGGTTGTGGAGATGTCACAGGCTATGCATTAGTGACACCGGATGTTAAAAAAAAAATTCAAAAAAAGCTAAGAATACGATAGATCAAATTTACGAACTGCTAATAAAAGGCTTTGACAACCAAGAAAACTGGAAGATTTAGAGATTCAAGATTTGATAGAATTATCTTGCTTGACAGTGACTAAGAATCTGACAGTCTTGGTAGATGATAGCAGAGGAAAAGCTTTGTGTTCCTCTCTGGAAAAAAAATCTGCGTGCTCATGCAAACACATTGTGTATTTTACCTTCCTGAAGAATACATGGATGAATGTTGTGATGAATGTGTTACTGAAAATCAGAGCAGTGACTGTGAGCAGAACAGACACGGAGACTTCTGTGTGAAATTACAAGGAGTGGGAAACACCTTACAGCAAACGAGTAGGAAATTAGTTTAAATTCTTCCAATCTGTGTGAATATGACACTTTCTTACTTCAAAGTCCAGCCATAGTGTGAAAAATGAGAATTCAAATTGAAGGGTAACAGCAGAAGTACCAGAACTGCATCAAATAGTAAAGATTTTCTTGAAAATTTAAAGTAAAGGAGAATGTTTGAAGCTTCCTGGCCACTCTCTTCTGCTTCTTCATGAGTTTCTGAATGATGCTTTAAGACTATTTCCTTATAAAACCACCTAAAAGGTGTGAAAGTCCCTGTCAGGTGCTAGATATCAAGAGCCAAAAATGCACAGGAGGCATGGGATATTTATTCTGTTAGAATAAAAAAGTTAGTTACATTAATAGTTTCATAATTAAGACACTTTAAAAACAAGGTAACAAGCACCTCTTGGTTTAGCACCTTAATATAATTATTTATTTGTTTTATCTTGAAGGGTTATTACTGTAAAATGATTATATAGAAAAATATTCATATCAAATAAGCACAATTCAAATGCTTTCCTGTCTGCCAAAATATTTTATGACTTTATCAGCTCTCGATACTTTTCAAGTTTATGTTTTGCAGACTTATATAGAATCAAAGCATGAGTTCATATTGAAATACTTCCTGCTTCAACTACTGATTTTCAGTAGTGATTCTCCTCCTTAGAAAAGAGTTTGAAATTTTGGGAATCCAGGTTCTAAATGAGACTGTTTTGCCTGTTTTTACAGAACATATTGGAAGTAATGAAAAAATAAGATGGCAGTTATTACAGGGTTTCCACCTTCAAATAATGCAGATGTCTGTTAGTCAGAAGTGTGAGAATCATTTAAGAACTGATCTCAGCCTAATTCAGCAAGTCACTGCAGCACCTTACAAATTTCGAGCTGAATCAATTGCATGCTTAAGTCTTCCGCCATCTAAGATTTTACATGTGGAAAAATGAAAAATAAAAAACCCACACTGCTTTGTTCAGAAGCTGTCTGGGTCTTTTTGGACAAATATTATTAAAGCTAATTAATTTTCCTGACTTGAATGTTTGGTAATTCATGTAAGGAAAGCTGTTGACCCAAATTCTGCAAATAACTCTGCATGCCTGTAAAGTCAACGAAAGTTTATAAATACTTTTAGAGAAATGCATATATCTTTGATGCTCTCAACAATACTGTTAGGTGTCCCAAATCTGCTTCTGTTCTATATTTATAACAGGATATTGGCAGATACACATGCCTCATTTATTGCGGAGAACTACACATTTTTAATTTTGCCTAGTCCTTGGAATTAAATTTCTTTAAGCATTATAGAAGTGCAAAACATTAAAATGTGTATTTTAGGAACTATCTTTTAAGTCACTAAGTCTTTTAAAACCTCAATGCTTAAAACAAGCTTTTGCTTTTTTATGTATTCATGATATCAAGGTCAGTCCTTCAGATTTCAGGCATTCAGAGACCTCTGGCATTAGAAGAAAATGTACATAATTGTCTGTGAAGAAGAAATCTGTGTTGAAACTGAAGCATTTTGGCAGCAGAGAGTGTAATTCATCAAAGCTGTGTTTTTCTTGAAATTTGGCTTCACAAGTTGTATTGCTTGCCCTGGGTGTTGTTGGGTGACCCAGTGACAAAAATGTCAGGCTGGCCTACTTTCACAGAAATAGAGCTGTGTTTGTTAGAAATTACAGTTATAAAAATAGGGGTTAACATGACCAGGGTGTTATTCTACTAAGGGGACAGTAAGTAGGTTTTACGTCTAGAAAAGTTGTTTCTGTGAAATGAAAAGGGTATGGCTCGGTCTTTTGGTAGGGTTGTGGTGCTGATCCCTGTGCTTTCCTCGGGATTATGAGGAGAACTGAACTCCCTTCCTCTCTTCACCTGATGCTTATGTTTACTCTGGGACTTAAGACTTATTTCTCTTCCAGAAATTAAATCTACACAGTCATCTATGGCCACAGATGTGCAAAATTGGCATATTCCTGAGAACTTTTTTTTTTTTTTTTTAAGTATGAGGTCTAAATACTTAATGTCATTATGGGTGTCAAGAGGTATGGCCGCATGCAGCCTCAGCATAGGGACAAATCTACAAATATTCCAATTTTCAAAACATTTTTTTTTCCCCTCTGCAGAACCATTTAACATGAATAAAGTGTTTTCCAGCTTCAGTGACTACATTTTCTACATTATGTCATAGCTACTGGGGTCAGCGTGGCCTGAGGTAGTGCTGGTTGTTCCCTCCAGGCCCGAGCCCACGCTGCCCGGTTCCTGCAGCCCCGCTGACCGTGCAGGCAATCTGCAGAAGTGATAGTTTATAAACAGAGTGCCAGGAGTGGGCATTGATGGCATTGAGGCCCAGGGAGTACAGGATGCTTGGTTTTAGCCAATATTTACCAGTAAGTCAAGGTTTTGATTCTTACATGAAGATGTTAATGCCTGTTGAGTTCATTTTGTCTCTCTAGTTGTGCAATGTTCATTGGAGCAGTCTGGGATACTAAATCCAGATGCTGTAAAATATTTTAATATAGATATTGAAATATAACATTTTAAAAAACATATAAATCAAGAGCAAAAAATCAAACTAAAAAAATTTACATTTATAAGGCCTTTTTTTTCTTTTGGTAGCAGGAGGAAGAAACGAGCAAAAGAAGTTCCCTGACTAGTGTCTCACCTTCGATTATGATTTCTTTAAAAACAAGTGACCATGGGATTCCACATTAAAAACTGAACATGCCGTGATGGGTTTTTGCATCCTATGGTACACTATGTTGTTCAAAGCATGCAGAATATGAAACAGATGGCTTGGGAAGGCTGTCAAAAAGACCTGCTGGGCCTTCGCTGGTATTACCTTAAAGCAAGAGAGAAGATGAGTAAGCGTGCTGTAATTTTTGGCCTCAACACAGCACTCAGGAAGTTCAGGCTTCTGAAGAAATGCTTACTCAGTCACAGTACCGTATAAAAACAAGTATCTATTTGAGTTTAGTGGAACAATAAAAATTATTTGAAATTGAGATTGATAACGAAAGGAAGAGAATGGGAGATTGCAGTGGAGGAGGGAGGAAGGGCAGACATTTGCCTGAAGATGCTCATCACAGGGCTCAGCAATGCAGAAAAATACATTTATTCAGGAGTTTCACAGGTCATCTTTAAATATTTTTGTGTACAGTGTAGCAGAAGCTAAATCTTGCCATCTTTAGTTTTGATTTTTTAAATTATGATTTCAGATTATGTTATTTCCTTATGGAAATAACAGTTGTGCCTTCAAGACCTGCTTAGTTTTGGTATCAAAATGTCTAAACATGTAGTACCTTCCAGCCAAAGGCAAACAATGTATTTTATACTAGAGAACCTTAGGCGTGAAAATCAGACCCTACTGTATAAACTTGAGTTTGCAAGACTGTCTTTTTAGGAGATAGTTAATGTACTGATAATATCTGCTTGCAATTTTTTTTTTATTATAAATAGTAGGCAATCCAAATTCCTCATGTTCTAGTCCACAAAAAAAAAATCTGGAAGAAGTTGGTTTCTTTGGAATCTCATTCCTGCAGCTGCATGCTGTCTTATTTACCCTTAACTGAGGATAAGTACACTTAATATTTCAAGTCAAAATTATTAAAAGTACTACATATTAAGTAGTATTAAAAAAGTAATTCCATCTTTTGAGTTCACAGATTACTGAAATGAAGATTTATTTCCAGAAGCTCAGATAGTTAGGTAGCAGTTTGAAATGTGGACATTGCAGCATAAGCAGTTTTCTTTACTCATTGCTGAATTTGTGTTAACTATAAAAAATGACCATCTAAAGTGATCACTGAAAGCTTCAGTGTTTTTATGCAGCAGAGCTAGTGTCATTGTTTGCAACTTGCTTTACTGTCTGTTGTTAGTTTCCTTTAGGTATTATCATTGCGCAGTTGTCTGATAAAGCTGGAATGTTTAACTATCTGTCTCAGCAATATTTTTATTTTTCAGCTCTGGAGTACAGCACATGGCTTTGCAATACAGTTATTTCAGAGCTTTGGGAGATTAATAACTGCTAAAGATGCTGTTACAATACCTAAGTTTACCTGTTATTTTGAAAATACACCTTTAGCTTATTTTTACTTAGTCCCTTTCTTGGCACTGGGCTTTCATTTCCATGTTTTAGGAAAATCCTATGAATGTTGTTATGTTGCTACTTGGAAAAGGAATAGAAAGGAAGAAACATGTAAAATACTCTTGAACTAATTTTGCTTGTGATTTTGAATAGCTTTCAAATTAGAATGATTTCCCAGATTTTTATAGGCTTGCCCAATCCAGCTGTATATTTTATATGCTAATCTAAGTTCTATTTTTGTTCCCCTTGGGATTTTAAGTGATTATAATTGTTGCTCTTCAAAAGCCAAACAGATGATGATTGCTGCTTCAGGAATATACCAAAAGAAACTGGCTTTCATTAAACCTGCTCATCCGCTTCATAATTATCTCCATTTTAGCTCACTAAGAAGCAGGAAAATGGCAACTACAGTTCATTGAAGCCAGTTCAGTTATTTAAACATCACTTTACTGAGATAACAGGAGGTGTTAAAGCAGGGAGGCTTTTTCCTTTCAAACACTAGAATATAGCCAGCACTATAATAGGGTTGCCAACTGGGAGACCAGACCCCTCATGTCAGCTTGAAATACAGTGCTAGAGGCCAGGAATGGCAGAAGATGCTCTGGTCCCTACTATGGTCAGGGCCACTTCTGGAGGACAAAGTGTAAAGTAGATTGACAGCTATTTTGCAAGGCACCTGCCGGTCTGACCTTTCTGCAAGAAATGAGAAATCGGAGTAAGTAGAAACATGGGATAGGAGGAAAGAAGGTTAGAGCAGGCACAAGCGTAGAGAGTAAATAAGAGAATAAATAGGCAGATGACACAAGCTTTGATTGTAGGTTCACTCTTCATATCTGTCAGACCTAGTGATGTTTGAAATGAGCTGGGCTAGAGCAGAAGGTTTCTCCAGAATTTGTTTCGGTAATACATTTCAGCTTAATTCCATTTTAAGAACATTAATGGAGAAATTTTGCAGTGAAGATCGATGTCGGAGAGGAGCAAGTCCCTGTGAATTGTACTAAGATGCTGCAATATCTACCATGTTTATCTGGCATAAACAGCAGTACAAAGGCACAGAGGTTTCTCAAGACCTAGAAATATGTAACCAGTTCTTTAATTCACATAATTGGTTAAAAAACTCATGCATTCAAATTTCTGCACGTATCTTCTAATGTTTTCCTTATCTTACAAATGTAAATAGTTGTGGTTTTTTTTCTACGTGTTCTGTGAAGTGAGGCTCCTGCAAGGTACAGGAAGAAGTCTGACCATATGTGTTGCCATTTGTCCTCCCCTGCTTTCTTTATCCTGGCAATCAGTGCAGCGTTTTTGTATAAATCACAGCTTACCACTCAAGGGGACCTGTAAAAAACCAGTGCCATCAACAGTTTCTTCCTCAAAGACAGATTGCAGCAGCTGTCTAAAAACCTGGTTATTTCATCAAAGCAAGCAAGAATCTTTCACAGCTTTAGTCTCCTACATGACACATTTATGCCAAGGAAATGACCAGGAAAAAAGTAGGAATTCACAAAGGGATGAATGTGGATTTTTATTTCTTAAATTTAAGCAGAGGTGCTTTTTCTTTTCAAAACTGCTTTCAGAGGAAAACATCATTTACTTCTTCCAAAGGCCTGGTAGTGCATCTACGTTCTTCTCCGTTTCCCTCGTTTCAGCACAAGTTCCTCAATTTTGCCCAAACGGAGCTGCGTTTTCCTCCCTCCCTTGCACCACTGGGGCAGGAGGATTCCAGAGGTTGCAGCAGTGCCCCTTCCTTGCCCAGCTGCTCAGGAAAATGAAATCGCTTGCCGACAGAAGAACAGCAGCACTGAGGTGAGTCCTATCTGTAAGGCAAGTGGAGAATAGGGGACTGATGATAAAAGCAGCTAATATAAGGATTTATCAGAGCTATCACCTACTTTTCATTCATTATCAAGAAATGACTGATCGTGTCACTACTGCCTAAAAATCAGAGTTCAGCCCAAAGCAACAAGGGTCAGGAAATCCCGAGCTGTGAACCCTGTCTGAAAGTTTTCTTTGCTTTGCCTTCCATCTTCTCTCATCTAATATGAATGTGTGTTAAATCAAACTCTTAAGTGTATTTAGGACTCGGTTTTCCCATTGCTGGGAATGCAAATTTGTATTTGCAAAATGTCATGCACTTAACAAGGAAGGGAGTGGGAGGTGATTTTAGGAAAGCAGACTGTAGAAAGAGAATTCTGTATTAATTATTTTTATAAATGGTTTACTAAACGAACTGCTATACCTAGGTTCTCAATTTATTACCTTTTCTAAGGTAGCTTAATTGCATATCTGCTTCCTAAGCTATTCAGGACGTGTTTCTGCGCTAGTGAGTGTATAGCATAACGATGTGCATTCTGCCTCATCACTCTTAGACCAAACTCTTTGTAGACAGTGCATGTTCACAATGGCAAATGGTACTTCATTGTCCTTATTACGAGCCAGCCACATTACATACTTTTAGTAACAAAGTGTTCTTAGATCCTACAGCTGGAGAAGCATTTATGCAGCTTCTGTAATTACTTGCTTACATCTACTTCTTGTTATATTATCATTCAGAATAAGCATCTTGAGCCAAATTAACATGGAAGGTATTGAAAACATATGCAAAATGAGCATTGAAAGAAAACTCTGCGAAAGTAGACTCTTTTGTAATGAATTGCAAAATACAATTTTCCACATTAGGAGTACCTCATTAAAATGGAAAACAACTGTAGTTTGTATTTGACTTTCTTTTTATCAGTTTCCAGGTTTGGCTTTATTCATGGTAGATACCTGATCTTAACCCTACATTATCTGCCTCTGATGTGATTGCCTTGTTTAATTTAGAACTCAAATTTGCAGAATTAGAAAATACTCTTACAGAACGAGTAAACAGTAATAAATTAGCTGTGATGTTGTAAAGAAATGGATGAATATGATGCCTCAGTACTTACAGCTATGAATATAAATTGACTAGATACGTTGTTGAGGAGGGTTTATTTTAAAAATACGGTGTCTTTATTCTTTTTTTGCAGAGTTCTATGGATTGTAAAAAAAAAAACAAACTTCACAAAATTAAAATCTGTTCCAGGTAGTGTTAATAAAACCAAGGCAAGAAAAAAGAAAAGGATTAACTGAAAATTGCCAGCATAATAGGAGTTAAACCATGTAAGACTAGAAGGGATTCTTCTTTCCTCTGAAATCTAAGAGAAAAATAGTAATTAAAAAAGATGTTTCACAGTACATAATGTCGGAATAAATCATGAAAATGTCTGTTGCTACTCAAACAATTCAAAAACATCTTTATTACAATTTACATTAAGGCATTTGACTTTTGATTACTGAAGCGGTTCCTAAAGCAACAATAATATTTTATTTCTCATATGAAACTGCAAAATGAAGGAGGTGGCGCTTTTGGTGTACATTGCTACTCCATTTGAGAACAGGTTCTACATACAGTACAATAATTACCCCATGCAAAATGATACATGTATAGTGTTAAGTAATACAAGTTCTTGGCAGTTAAATAGGTAATAAATGTTCTGCACATTTGACTTCACACACTATAAATATTTCCATTTATCTCAGTAATATTACCATAACAAGGAGAGCAAAGTATGTGTTGAAGTTTCCACAGTGTTACAGCTCTACAACACTACTCCTAAGCCTTACCCAGACAGAAATGACAAAAGTTGTTTTCCACAAAAGCAGCAAAACTTAAAAGCAAGGAAGAAAACATTCTATCCACTCATTGGGACTATTCAGCCATTTTCTGGGCTTGTATCTTTGTTTTTAAGGAAAAATAGAAAAGCAAAAAATTCCGTAGTTGTCTCTTCTTTCTGTCCAAAGCGTTTTGACTGCTCAAGACAATACTTGGTTATGGCTGAATCAGCACTTTACAGTGCAGAGTTGGGAGAGGAAATAGATGGGAGGGAGGATCAGAGAAACAGCAGTTACATGAAGACTAACCCCAGCTTTGTTACTTCCAATAACCTCATTTTCTCTTTGTCTCAGTATGTCGTGGTTTTGTTAGTGAGGGGGGGCCTAAGGTGGTAGCTTCTGTAGGAAACTGCTAGAAGTTGCTCCCCTTTGTTCAGTGGACTCGGCCGGGCCTAGGGCGGACCCGCTGCTGGCCAAGGCCGAGCCGATTGGTAGCAGAATGTTCCGTGATAACACCTCTGCGATAACGTATTTAAGAATGGGAAAACAAAAAAAAAGACAGGAGAGAAGATGTGAAGAAGCTGAGCGGGGACAGAGGTGCAGAGCGGGAGGCACAGGCCTCATGGGCCTTGCAGGCCTCACCCTCTGGCCTCTCGCCAGGCAGCCGACTGGGCCCGACTCGGTCCAGCTCGGCTGCAAGAAGTGGAGAGGAGATGAGAAGTGAATAAGATGTAAAAAAAGATCCTGAGAGACATCTGCCAGCCTGTTGTGAGGAACGGCTGCAGACACCAAGGTCAGTTCAGAAGGAGGGGGAGGAGTAATGCGGCTCCTGGCCAAGATTCCCCTGCAGCCTGTGGTGACGACCATGGTGGAGGAGGTTGTCCCCCTGCAGCCCATGGAGGTCCACGGAGGAGCAGAGATCCACTTGGAGCCCGTGAAGGACCCCGTACCGGGGGAGGTGGATGCCTGAAAGCAGCTGTGGCCCGTGGAGGGCCCGCTGGGACAGCCGTTCTAGAGGGACTGCACCCGTGGAAGAGATGACCCACGCCAGAGCAGTTCCACGAAGGACTGTGGCATAGGGGTGGGACCCCAGGCTGGAGCAGGGGAGGAATGTGAGGAGTTCTTCCCCCGACCATGAAGCAGCGGTGTGAAACAACATGTGATGAACTGACCGCAACCCCCATTCCCTCTTCCCCCCTGTGCCGCTCGGGAGGGGAAGGTGGTAGAGATAATGTTAAGCTCGGGAAGAGGGAGGGGTGGGGGGAGGTTATCTTGTTCTCTGTCTCATTATCCTGCTGTTTGTAGTAATAAATGAATAGTTTTCCCCAAGTCGAGTCTGTTTTGCCCGTGACAGTAACTTTAAGGATTTCTCCCTGTCCTTATCTCAAACCTCGAGCCGTTTTTCCTTATATTTTCTCTCCCTGGTCTCTCGGAGGGTGGGGGGAGTGAGACTGCGTAGTCTGGTCCGATTGGGGCTGAACTACAACACAGTATTACCAAGAACCAGGAAAGCCATAGCCCTGTGGACTGATGGGAGATGCTGGAAGATGTCTCCAAACAGCAGAACATGATCAATTACATGCTGTGGAGATGCAAGAAGGGCTGAGCCTCCTCTCCCTCTTTTTATTAGCTTGAGGATGAAGCTCCAGGGGAAAATTTTGATTCTGAGGAATGAAAGAGATCTGTTTTGAATTCAGTCTACACTCCTCCACCTCCCCAGTGTAAATTTCCCCCCAGGCTTAACGAGGATAACAGCTCTCTCTTTAAGTTGTGATGTGGCTCCTTACATCCCAGAGTCTCTGTTTCTTGCTGACTTTTCTCTTGTGTATGAACAAGGGAGTCTCTCCCAACTCAGATACCTACAGTCTGAAATAGTTTCTTCACTCATTTATTTTCCTGTTCTTAACTACCTCAGTTTCCTGTCCATAGAGAAGTCATTGCATGACCTCCCCCTCACAGCCCATCCCGTTGGTGATGTTGGTTGTTTTCTACCACACCTTCCAGGCACTGGGTGACAGAGCATTGCCACATGCTAGCACCAGGTTGTGGCAAACTAAGTGTTGATGCTGTCTAACAGGCTGCAATGAGAAACTCTTTTGCCTGTGACTAAAAGCCTTTTATCCCATGTTGTGGAAGTGGGCAGCACATTACTAAACCATCTTCATCGAAGATGTATTTAAATATTGAGGCTCTTAAGATGTATACTCTATCAAAACTATGGTGATGCTGCAAAGGTATAAGCTATAAATAGTTTGTCTCTCTGTCTTAGTCTTTCACAGAAAACACAATTATTCCAAAGAGAAAATGCCGCAGAATAAGTGACTGCCTGAACATCATGTTACACAATGCATTTGCATGACACAAAATGCTCATTTGCATAGTTATTGCATAGTAGGTTTTTCGGACCTGAACCCCCTAGACAAAATAGAAAAATGCAAGAAAATATAAGCCTTTGTGAACATGCTAAGGAAACAGAGGGATGTGAATATATAAAAGAAATACTAGGAGAACTAATAAGATCCCATTTGAAGGCAAATAGATATCACACATCTGTGTGGTATAAAGTGAGAAGATGGATGTAACTTTCACAGTTCAATTATTATACTCCTGTTCTGAATGCTCAATGACAGCTATAGGGATGTCTTACAGGGATTAAGGAGGAACTGTAGCCAACAAGTATTAAATAATTACTTGGAGAGTAACCTGGTATTTACTTTTTGTCTTATGGTAGCAGCGAGGAGCACTGATTAAGTGCTAGCTAGAATAAATACCTCCAGTATAAATCTTGTCAATTTCAAGATTTCCCATGCAGGGAAAAAGACAAAAAGGACCATGGATGGAAAGATTAAGTAAGGCTTTTTACAGAATTTGTAATAATTGTGGCTTAATTGGTTTTGTTGCTTTCATCCTCTTTCATGTATCTTGGAAATATGCATCTCATCTCATGTCTTTGGGAAGAAGCAAGATGTTTTCAGAATCTAAAAGGCAATATCCAGTCATCCTGCAATGCTAATTCTTTCCCTTTTTTTTTTTCCTGCCAACACATTAAAAAAAAGAAAAAAGAAAAAAGAAAAAAAGTTAAGTTCTATACGATTAAAGGTGACTTGAGGGAGACAGGCAGGTCTTAGGTTTGGAATGCAAATTTGAGTAGCAAGACAGATATTTTACAGCTTCTTGATACATGGGGTGACTTCACTTTCAGCTTTGTGTTAAATATCACATTTAAATCAGCTTTAGATCTCATAATGTAGCTTCATTTCCTGTAAAGGATGAAGAAAATGACCCATGTATGACTGTGGAAACATCTGGGAGGAAAATTTAGTAGAGTTTTGCTCTATCAAGAAAGTACTGTGGAAAAGCAGTTCCCATCATTAAAACCTGTTTCTAAACCATGCAAATTGAATCCTGACCCTTAATCACATATATTTCAAGATTTTCTTATTTGAAGGTAAAAAATAGATCTCTGACTGTACTTTCACTTTCTATGGATTAGAGGTGAATCCCTAGCATTGTTGATCATGTCTGACAATGATGTCTAAAATGTAGAATTTTTTTTCTTCTCACAGAGATTAAATTTGGTAGGTATGTGCATTTATGCTAGTGATCCACGGTTTTTAGCCCAAAGTTTTCTTTAGTAAGTTAATGTCACCATTTTTAACTGCTCAAATAGGAACTATGAAAGGATGCATGATTTTTCAGACTGCACATTGTCTCCAGCTAGCTTAATTCTGGATTCCCATGTCTCAAGTGGACCAAAAAAAGGGAAATAAAAAATCAACAGCCAAACACTGAAAGGCACTTTGAAGATAGAAGTCTAGGAGATCAGAAGAACAATCAGTCTTTGAATTAATCTGGAAAAAATGTTACAATGCAAATAGCTTTGTTCGTCAGGCTTGTACTTGCTTGGTTTCAATGCTTATTGACAAAAGAGGAAAAATGTGTAGAGAACTTGGTTAGTACCTTACATTTTTTTTTGCTCAGCCTATCAGCTCTATTTCTTTTTCAGGTTTTTTTTGTGTTTTTCTTTTTCCTCAGACATTCAATTGATGATAAAAGGCAAAAAGAGAAAAGCCCTATTTAGAACTTCAGTCATTTCGGTGGTGAGGAACGATACCAATCAAAAGGGTAAATTGATAAGGAACTTGAAGAGATAAATAACCTGTCCTAACTCTTTGAGGAAAATAAAGTGTATATCCAACTTGGAACCTCAGCAGCTTGCTTAAGTAACGAGGCCTTAACTACTCTTAGAGAATACTTTCCAGTTGTTAATCTAGATTTTATATGTTGTGAATTAAGCCATTTTCATTTTTTTTTAACTTGCAATGCACATGAAGACTATTTGATCATAATCTGCCAATAATGGTTACTTCTAAAAGCAATTTTGTACATCGTTTGTTACTGTTCCTGTTCCTAAACAATTTTTCTCAAAATATATTCGTAGGTTGTGTTTTCTAAAATGTTTACTTTTAAACACCTTTGCATGGGGTTTCTCTGATTTTCTTGAAACATGGGAAGACTGGATACAGCGTTCTATTTTTGGCTCATCAGTGTCAAATCAGAAATGGATGAATGTATGTTTATACATCTCAGAGTGAAATACCTCTTTCTTGCAACATCATATTCCCATGACTCATTTAGTATGATGCAGTAGCATCCTACAATCTCTTCTTCAGTACTGCTGTTATTCTCTGGTTTTTATTTGCACATTTGATTAAGATCTTACTTTTCTAAAAATCATAGTCACTTGCCACTTATCCTTATCAAGCTTTGTCTTGCTGGTAAGTCTCTCTGTTCTGAAAAGACCATTTTTTATTCAGCATTTAACCACCAAATGTTTAGAACCATTCTGCTTGCTGCAGTCCATGGTTTTCATAACCATTCACTATGTTCCATCCTCCAAAACATGGACAAAAATACTATCTTGACTTTGAAAGATAAACTCTGGTGGGTCGTTATTTGGTACAGCCATTCATTTGGCAATGAATACCACTAAGTGTTCTCCAGATACATTTTTGTATAACTTTTTTACAGTAATTTAATTAAGACTGTGCTTCCTTTTTATCCCATGAGAAAGACAATGCCAGTGGTTGGCAAGAAACTCTAAAAATCAGCGTATACTAGTTCTCTGCCTTATACAACATGCTAGGATTGTAGAAGAAAACAGGATTTGCCCAACAACTTGTTCCTGGCAGATCTATACTTCTTAGTGCCGTAATTTTGGGGGCTGCTTTTGAATTAAGAAGCAAAAAAAAGACTAAGTAGTCTCCCTTTTCCTGTATCTCTGTTTAAAAAAAGGAAATAATATAGTACCTTTAAACCCATTCTGCAGTGTGTATATATGTTACCTAATGACCAGATATGCAGGAGAACTTTCAGCAATGAGTAAATGTCCATGACATCACCAGAATAATTTGCTGTAATTTTATCACATATTTTATTCCACTAAACCATCTCATAGTGCAGTACGCTACTATTAGTTTGAGTAACCTTTTAGATATTTGCAGCTACATGATCATTTACGGTCTGGATTTTGCTGATGACTCATCTCCGGCAGAATCAAAGTAGTACAGAGCTATGCATAATACTTTTGAGGCAAAAAAACCTAAGTTGTATAAGCAGAAGAAACAACCTCCAGCACTTAGAGACAAGAAAACTAGGCCTGCACCAGTGGAAGACCATTAAGTCATCCACAAGTGAGTAATTTTGACATTAAAAAGAAGAAAAAGTAGTTATTGAAATAATTTTTAGCCCGATCCTCCGAAGTTTAATCTTAATGATCAGTGTAAATAAGATAAGGGAAGCGTTTTTTGGAAGTAAGATTTGATCTTCATAGCTAGTAATTACAAGGAGCAATCAGCAAAGTCTAGTTCTGCTGCTTTTGAATACTGAGCCACTTCCTCCTAAATGAATTGTAACATATGTAACATACAAAAGTAAAAGAAAAGTGTGAAGAACTGCTTGAAGTTAGGTGAAAAGCAGGAAGGGGTACTTATGGAAAAGGAGGTAACTGGCTTTAATGTAATGCTGAGAAAAGAAAACATTTTTAATATCCCTTCTTAAGAGTGTACAGATAGTTGTCCACTCCCTACCACTTAGCATTCATAGTACACGCATGTTAAAGAAGTTGAACTTTATTTGGAGAAGGAGGAAAATGTATTATTCAGGCACCTTCTAAACTCCTTGCACATTAGAGCAGAACGCCACGTGTACCTCCACTGAATCATAACTGCCAGCTGGATTCATATTATCTTAATTGAATAAAACAAAAGATTAAAGTTGATACTTAAAATTATGTGGAATGTAGTTAAGAATTGCTTTACAAGGTCAAAAAAACCCCTCAAACCATCCACTACAGGTGTGATCTGATTATCTGAAAAGTACCTAATTACGTATTATACAAACACTCTGGAATTTATAAGGATGTTTTCAATAAAGTAATAGTAGCAACAGCCATTATTTTACTTCACTATGCTGTCAGCAGGAAATATGCTGGCATGCTAAAAAGCTATCTTTGTGTTATACGTGCTTTTCCCTCAACAAATGAAAACAAATACAGGCTTTTGAAAAAAAGGAAAATCCATCTTTTAAGTCAATATTCTTATAGCTGTAATACCATGAGAGGATGTACTAATTACAGTAAGTTTATAACCATACATCTCTTTCCCGGAGAAACTTATTGTTATGGTGGAAGTCTAATCTGACTGAACTGACAGTATTTGGTATGATTCACTGGAGAATTTAAAAGGACTTGTTATTTTTGGATAACAAACAGCATTAAAAATATTGATTACACTTTTGCTTTTGATTGTCTCTTTTACACAAGGTTATTTCTCCTCACATCTACATGGTGCTTCACTGGCAAGGGTATCAATCACTTCAGGCTCTGGATGCATATTCCCCGCAAATTAGAAGGGGCAAGGACTGGTTGTTACAGTTGACTTCTCTGATTTGTCACCTTCATTAAGCTGCCTACCTACTTGTGAACTACTGAAATGCCTCTTAAAAATCCAGTGCTTTTCTGCTTTTGGAATAGGCACTTGGCACTAATTTGCACGTGTTAAAACCACACAGCCCTCCTAAGTCGCTGAACAAGTTTGACCTTACCCACATCTGCCTTCTGCTGTCTCCCAGGCACCTCGTGGTTTTACTCTCTGTCACACCATTAGAAAGCTTGGGAACAAGAGGTGTTTCCAACAAAGTGCATGTGTCAAGGACGCCCACACCCGATCCTGCCTTTCCTCTTGACTCTGAGAAAGCTTACTGTCTTCAAACATGAAAGAAATGAGTAATCTTCTGGGTCCTTACTACTCCTCTTCCTCTTCGTCCTTGCTAGCCCCCGCTGTCAGATATGTTTAAGTGACAGGCTAAGGTCAAATATATGTCGTTAGATAATCAGGATAGAACTGGTCTTGCCTCTCTGCCCTCCATTGAACAAATCGGAGTGGTAAGTCTTTGTGTTCTGAGTTCCCCTTGGTGTAAGTACCTAGTGACTTGTCTTTTGTTAAGAAATAAAGTTAACCTTGTCTTAAATCACTATCCAAAGACGATGGAAAGTTAGCCTTAATGGCCAAAATTAGATAACGTAATGGCTTACAAGCCCATACAGTTACTCCAGCTCTTCAGGAATCAATCACAAGGAGTTAAGTGAATGTAGCCAACCCTTCTTTACAAACTAATACTCTGTGACCTCAGGTTATGTGCTCCATCTACATTCCTTTTAATTGCATTTTCCACAAAGCTTTCTCCGAAAAAAAAAACCCAGATCAAAGGTAAGCTGAACTCAGTCTAAACTAAGGATTTCTGCTGGGGAAAAAAAAAAAAAAAGTGGAGCTACAGTATTCTACTCTGATGATGTTAGTCCATCAAAAAAACACAGTTTGAAACGATTTTCTGCTCCTATGAAATGCCTTAGTGTGTACTATGGCTTATGTTTTGTCAAGTGAATAATTCAAAAGGTTATTATAGATCCTTTTCACATCAGCAATTAATTTTTGTTTATCTGTGCTCACAAACACATGCTTCTATTGTCTGTTACAGAACTGAGCTTGTGTGCTTTAATGTGAGCTTGACTGTTCGTTCTTAAAAATCACAGTGCCCTTCCTTCTCCTGCAGAGGAAACAGGGAATTGAAAACAAGCTACTGCAGTTTCAAAGTGGAAGTGTTTTCTCCTTTGTAAAAAACCTGACAGCCAAACGGACAGCTTGTTCTGGGACTCAAAGACACGTCACAACAGTGAACCAGAGGAGGAACCCCCACCCGACTTCAGGTACTGCTGGGACAGTGATTTGAGGTGGGGATGTTAAAGCATTTTTATTAAAGCAAGCATCAAGTAAGAGAAACCTGTTTCTCTTTGCTGAAAACATCCTAATGGCAGTTTACTTCACTGGATTATCAGCAACATGCTGGCTGTGCCACCTGAATTTCAATTTCTTAATTTACAGCACAGATAAAATAGAATAGAGCTGGATCTCTGCTGCTCTCTACACTGGGCTGGTCTTATCAAGCGTGAAGTTTGGCGCATTGCAAACCTATTCCAGTCATTATCTGTTGAGGACCTCTTGAGCCATCTCTATCTCTGCAATGTGCTGATAAGACAGCTGTTCCTGTAGCTGCAGTGTCTCTCCGGGCCTCAGTCTTCTTTCGGTGCAAACTACAGCTTTGTCACTGTGCCCTGATGCTGTCACTTTCTCTGTTGTGCAAGCGTTTGATTGGAGCACAAAAGAGGCTGATGGCAGCGATTAACTGGCAGGTGACATAGTCTTACTGTTTTACAATTAAATGTGCATTACACACCACTGGAAATACAAATCCTCAGTAAAAGAAGCTACCTAAGCTATGGTGCATCGGAAATCTGCCTTTGCCTGGTCACAGTAGGAAACAAGTAAAGATACAATAATTTGAATAAATAGACAGCTTCTTTCTGGCATTATATTTATCTGGATTCAGGTTCCACAGCTGTCTGTAGAAAGTGAGCAATTGTGCTTACTTTGTGTGGAACTGAATTTTTAAGACACCTTTTTAGTCTCAGTTGAAAAAAGTGAAACACCTCTTCTGCATCCAAGTGCTAACCTCTTTCTGAAAATTAGTTTTTATTAATACTCAGACATTGCTGCGTAATAGATAATAATGTAGCAGCCTCAGTTGCAGTGTTTGTACTATTGTAGTTTCGTACAATATCCATGGCCATGGAGAGGCTCAGCAAAGGAGGATGTAAAACAATGATTCATCTATAGTGAAGTGCAGAGCCCGTGCAGGTGTGTTTTGCACCAAGAAGTGTCTACCTGAAGACCTGATCAGAAGCCTTCCTGCCTATTGCCACTTACTTGCCGAAGTAACAGAAACAGAACTAAGCTTGCGCTGTAAAAATGATCCGCGGAGTCTCACGGGGTGCAGTGACACGCAGACATGCATACACACAAACACACACACGTACACGTACCGATGTGAGCGTACCGTTTCCCACACGACGACCACCAGGCAGCAACCATTTGCCAAGCCCACAGCGACATCACGTACCTCACCTGGCTTTTTAATTTTTTTTTCTTCCCTGGGGGAAATGCCCATTTGGCGCCGTGCCCTCGGTCGCTGCAGTGCCGGCAGCCGAGCCAGCCAGACGCGAGCCCCAGGGACCGTGTCCCTCCCGCCCTCCGCCGCCCCCGACCGCCGCCCCGAGCCGGGCCGGTCCGGTCCGCGCCGTCGGGGCGCGCCGCTGTCCGTGGTGCTGAAGCGGCGGCGCTGGCTCCACGCGGGCCGCTGCTGGTGCGGCCCCGCCCGCGCAGCGGGCGGCCAAGCCGTGCCTTGCTGCCTGCACTCCTTTTCCCACTTCTTCTTCTTCTTCTTCTTCTTTTTTTTTTTTTTTTTCCCTAATGCTGGTTCTTAAACCTCTTTCTGCCAGTGCGTTGCAACTACGGCTTTCACTGCTGCTGCCTGACCTGCCGGCCCCGGCCAGAGGGTTCAGCACGCCCAATCCAGCAATCCCCTTCTCTCCTTCCGGAGCTTTCCCATGTCCGAAGAGTATTTAATAGGCCACACACGTTTTAGCTTAAGGCTATGTCCAGACAGCCAGCTACCGCTAATCATAAAGACTTCTTTCCAGACATATTACCTAAGCAAAGGGGAACTTTGCAGAAAAACATGTTTTTTTTCCTGGGAGAGGGGAGATTTGAATTTTCCTTCCTCTGCCATCGCTGTCATCAAGAGCCACTGAAAACGACACACCAGAGAGGGGACGGGCCGATGACTAGACAATTCACTGTTAATAGCTATTTTCTGCCTAATTTCACTTTAGCGCCGTTTATCGACAAATGTGACAGACGTGAGTGCATTATTGGTAGAGATACTAAGCTTTGAAATAAAATGCGTAAAGTTTGCCTTTTGTCGCTAAAAGCTGGTCACTAATTACAGCTGGGGGATTGTTCCTTTTCAAGGGAGTAGGAGGAGGAGATGAAATTGGAATCCTGAGTACCAGACCTGACAGGGAATCTGCTGAGAGCAGTCTTTTCATTTCCTGAAGGTTCAGAAAGACACACTTCTGATTTCTAATACACATTTTGGCTTTCCTTTTAAGCCAAATTTCTTTAGTTCTCTACAGCTGTATGTTCATACAATTTTTATAATTTCGGGGGGGGGCAATGCATTGAATTGCTTAGGAATTTCAGAAAACTTACTCATTTTCTTCCTTTCCTCCTTTCTTTTTCTCTTCTCATACATTGCCAACATTCTGCTAAGGAACAGTCTCATTAGCTTAAAACACATTCAGCACAAACTGGACGAGGTGAGAGAGTAACCAGCAACTAAACCTAGTAATTCCAAAGATGGCAACACCATGCACAGGTTTTACAGATGTTTTCTACTTAGTCTCTGCTTCAAAACTCAGCCTAAAACAAATAATCATTTTTTTTTCCTGAAAGACGTATACAAAACTTGTTGATGTACTCACAGCATAAAGAACATGACCAAGTTTGTTGTTAATTGGGGTATCATTAGGAGACTTTCAAAAGCAGGTTTGCTATATGAAAGGACAAAAGTTGCCATAATTGGACAAGGGTCAGCACCAGGTGTAAGCTGAACAGCAGTGTAAACTCAGAGGACCTTCTTGAATACTAACAGACATGCTGTTGTGCTGAGAGCACAATTTACACATGCAGTTCCACAGACAGTGTGTGAACAGGCATCACTTCATGCAGGACTTCGGAATAAGCAGCAGCTTTGAGGGAGCAGCCACCCCCCACCTCGCTCTTTATTCAGTCCTTAGATCCACCAGCTTGGCACTTGTTCCACCAGGGAGTTATTCCCTTTTTCAGAGTGCTGCTGATTCAAAACGCTGGTGATAGATTGTAAATAATCAGCTAAAGACTGCGTGTTCTAGAAAAACATCAAATGCATTTGGCATATAACTAATCACATAGAATGTGAAATCAGGCCCTGTATAACACTCAGTTACGGTCACAGCGGTAGGATAGGGAGATCATAAGGAACATAAGGCGATACATAAAGAAGCACGTTTTCTCTTTCATTGTATTAATCATTTATAAACACTCAAGGACACTCTCAAGAAACACTACTTTATGTCTCCATTTGAAATCGCATGCCTCTTCATTTTTCCACCTTGTTACATGCAAATACCAGAATATTCTAAATAAGCACTTCCTTTCTGCAGGGTGTAAGTGCTTTGCTATTGGAAATATATTATATACACTCGTGTGTTTTGTGTCAGGAAAAAAAAAAAAAAGAAAAAGAACAGCCACGTCTACGAAGCACTTCGGATTCTGGGAAGAAAATTACAATCAAGTGCAATGAAGGTCAAGCAGTATAAGAAATAAAAGGCACGTTTCTGAATACCATGCAGAATTTTTCTCTTCCATACACCACCACGTTTTTCTCTGCAGACACTCTTATCTGTACAAGACATAGGAATCAATCGCATAATGAGTAAAAGCTTTTTTTCTTCCTTCCTTCCTCTCTCCCTTCCTCCCTTCCCTCCTTCCTCTTTCTTTTCCTTCCTTCCTTCCCGCGTTTCCTTCCCTCCCTCCCTCCCTCCCTCCTCTCTTTCCCTTCCTCCTTTCCACCCAGAACGTCTGTTACAAAAAATCTCTCTCATGGGTACGCCTGCTCACAGAAGGACAAATCGCAAAGGCAGCTATATAAACTTTACGGGCGCGGTGCTGAAACATGTATGGCCACAACTGCATGGAGTGGAACGGGGGAAAAAAAAAAAAAAGAGGTGGGGAAAAGGGGAAAAAAAAAGAAAGGAAAAAAAAAAAAAAAAAGGCTGTTTTCCCGGCAGCCCTTCATGGGAAGGAGCGGTACCCGAGAGCCAGCCGCCCGGGCCGCGCCGTGCCGTGCCGTGCCGTGCCGCGCCGCGCCGCTCCCGCGCGGCGGGCCGAGAGGACAGGAGCCGCCGCTTCTCCACGCAGCTGTCCGCGCTGCCGGAGCCGTGCCCCGCCGCCCCGGACACCGCCCTGCGGCGCGGCGTGGGAAGGGAGGCGCGGATCCGCCGCGCTGCGCCGAGCGGACACGCGTGGCCGCGGGCGCCGCCCGCGGAATCTCCGGCCAGGCCCACCCGCGCCCGCGGAGGCGGCCTCGCGCGCCGCAACGCAGCCTGAAACCCGGCGCCATGGGGCCTGGCGGAGTGGCGGTGGGCACGGCCAATGGGCGGCCGTCATCTGGCCGGGGGCGGGACGAGCGGGCGGTGGCCGGGCCAATGGGAGGGCGCGCGGAGCCGCTAGCAGGTTCCGTTGCGCCGGGGTGTGCGGAGACGCTGCTGCGCGTGGCGCCGGGGTAGGCGAGGGGCGGCCGCCGGGCGGGGGAGCCGGGGGGGGGTTGGTGGGGGGGAGGGGGAGAGGGGGGAGAAGCGTGTGCGCAGCCGCCCGCGGACACGCGCCCCCCCCCCCCCCCCGCCTCTCCCCCCCCCCAGCGCACACGCCCACGGCCGCGGGGCCGGTCGCGCCACGCAGACGCACGCAACCCCCCGGCACGGCACGGCGGGGCGGCGGGCAGGGATCCGGGCGGCGGAGCCGCTATAAATCTGCGGAGCGGTCCGCCTCCCGGCACGGCAGAGCAGCGCACGGCACGGCGCGGCGCAGCGCGGCACGGCGTCCTCCCCCCCGCAGGCACCCCGCGATGCAGCAGCGGGTTGGGGCGGCGCGGCGCTAGGAGGGACCGGCAGGCAGGGAGCGGGAGCCAGGAGCCCGTCTCTGAAATCGCCCTTCCACCCCGCGCCTCTTTGTTCCCGTGTTTCTCCCTCCCGCCCTCCCCGCTTTTTGTTCGGCTGGGCTGCGAGAGGAGGGTCGTCCTGTCACTCTCTCGCTTTTTGAGTTCTCCCTTTTCTATTTTTTAATTTTCTTTTTTTTTTTTTTAATTTTTTCCTCTTTTTGATTTTTTTTTCTCCCCAGTGTTGGACTTTTGGGGGAGGGGGGTAGCGGATTTTTTTTTTCCTTTGGTGTTTTTTTTTTTTCCTTCCTTTTAGAACTGTCCCTAATTTAGCTCTTGTGTGTTGTCTTGAGAGAACTATCCATCTGCCTCTTACTCCTCTTTATTGGGAGAACTGCACCGTTACTTTTTTTTTTAAGCCGAGGAGGGGAAGGTAAGTTGTGGCTTGCTTCTCTCCGTGACCGTATGGGCGCGATGGGTTCCACGCGCGGTGCATGCCCTGCACGCCGGTTACCGGTGTCGGCTCCCTGTTAACACCGTTCCTGCCTGAGTCACGCCCTTCGCGCGTACTACAGCGCGCCCGCGGAGCGGCTGGAAGCGTGGGGAGACCCGCGGCCGAAGCCGGGGGGGGGGGGGGGAGTGGTGGTCCACGCCGCGCCCACGCGGGAAAGCGTGCACGTCCCTCAGCTGTCCCGGCCCAGCTGCAAAGTTCCCCGCCACGCCACGCCGCGCCGCGTGCGGAGGGACGGGCCCGCGTCCCGCGAGCGGCAGGGATCGCTTTGAGGAGATAAACCCGCATTTGCAGATGAGCCGGGATAAGACCCCCGCGCCTAATGGCATTACAGCTGGCGCCGCGGTCCGCGGCTTTTTCGTGGGGCGCGGAGGCGGCTGCGTGTCACAGCGCACAAAGACGCGTCCGGCCGGAGCAGGACAGCGCAGGGCGTATTTGTCAGCGGGTGCGGAGAGTAGGAGGGGAGGGGGACGGCGAGGCTAGGAGAGCTGGGGTGGGTCACCGGCGGGGCGGGGAGTGGGGGGCCGTGTCCTTCCGTGGGGATGGATAAGGCGCTGCGGGAGGGGGCGCGTCCCTTTGTTCGGGGCGGTGTGCGCGGTGTTTGCGCGGCGGCGGGACCGGTCTCTGTCCGTGGTCCTATTTCCACCTGTGACAGCAGCGGGCGTGGGGGCGGCGCGAGCGGGCCGGGCGCGGGGCTGGCCGCGCTCCGTCTGCCCGTTTCCAAGGACCGGTGGTGCCGGTGCCGGCGTTGGTGCGGAGGAGTCCTTGCGCACGGAGGGCACACCGAGCCGTACCATCCCCCTGGGGACGGGACCCCCATCCCCCTCTCCCGGTGACACCCCCTCGAGTGACACCTCGCCCGAAGGAGCGGAGCCTTCTTGGGGGGAGGGGGCCGGCGCGGCGCTCGGCAGCCGCCCTCTCCCGGGGACGGAGGAGGGTGGGGGGGGGTACCCCGCGCCGTCGGACGCCTTCGGACAAACGGGACGGTGCCTGTCGTAGCGGCTTAGTGCCGGCCGCGGGGGCTCCGCGCCGGCACAGCTGCCCCGGGAGAGCCGCGGACCTCTCGCTGCCGCTGCGCCCCGTCGGACGGGGGTCTGAGGGGCTCGTCCGACCTGCCGGCCCGCGGTTCGGAGAGGAGGCAGCGCGGGACCTCCGAGGGGCAGGGCGAGGCAGGGAGCACTGTGGGAGGGAGCCCTGCCCCTGACCCCGCCGGGGACCCGATGCCTGAACACCGACGGGAACGGCAGCAGCGAGCCCGCCCCCCACCCTCGCCCACTGGGGGCCGCCCGCTGCCGCGCTCTCCCCCCGCCCGCTGCGGGGTGCCCGCTGGTCCCGGGGGCGCGGCCCCGCGGGCGCGGGGCTTCTTGAGTGGCCGCTGGCGGCGTCACTCAGGCGGCGGCCGCGGGGGCGGGCGGTGGGGGCCTTTATCAGCCCGCCGCCACCTTCTTCCCCACTACTTGTGGCGGAGCGGCTTCGGTCTGCTGGGGTGGCGGTAGCAGCACCGGTACTGGCGGAACCAACGGGTGAGGTGGCCGCGGGGCGCCGCCTGGCCCTTCCTCTCCCCTGCCCTTCCCCAAGCTCGGCGGCAGCGCGGGTCCCGGGTTGTTAAAAGGAGGGCGCGTTGAGGGGCTCAGAAGGGCGGCGGGGGCTTGCGGGCAGCCGTCGGGGAGGTCCTGGCTGAGGCACGCATGGGGGAGAAGGGGACGCGGAGCGGGGCTGCAGCCCGCGCAGGGAGGGACTGAGTGAGGGGCCGCCGGTACCTGGCCAGGGCCCCTCTGGGAAAGGGGTGAAAACCTGCTGTGTGCGGCGACCTTCCACTCCCGCGCCGTCGCGGGTGACCAGTAGCTTTCCCCGTTGCAAACCCCCCGGTATTTGCGGCGTTACATCGAGAGAGGCTTCCTCTTGCCGACAGTGTTTTGGTAGTTTTTTTTTTTTTAATTTATTTTCTGTCCCTTTTCTCCCCCTTTCTCCTGCTAGATGGGCTTCATCGCTTTTTTTTGTTTTGTTTTGTTTTACCCTTGAGGGTTTTCTCAATGCCTCTCCTCCCCCCTCCCCTCGTTGCCCATGTGGCGCTAATTGGGCGAGTTTAGCACCTGTTCTCCCGACAAAACACTGTTCAATAAACGCTTTGTTTTGTCTGCAGCATCTCCCTGAATGTCTGTCTCCCCCTGCCCCCCTCGACCACTTGAGCCTAGCTCCCCGTTCTCCTGCACCCCTCTCCTTCTCCTCCCCCCCCTCCGCCCCCTTGTTCTGACCTCGCTCTCACCGGATCGCTGACGTCCACAATGGTGCATCTGCCGCCCTCGGCCCGCGCCCTTTTGCCGGCTGGGGGGCGGGGAGGCTCCGCTGGGGCTGTGGGGGGTGGTTGCGGGGGGGAGGGGGCGTGGGGTGTCTGCAGCCGCAGGGGTGTTGTGGCTGCCTCCCGGCGCACCTGTGCTGGGGGGGAGGGCAGAGCTGCGGCGGGTGGGGCCGGTCCCGAAGCCGCCGGGCCCGGTGCAGCCCTTGCTGCGATGGAGGACGGCGCGGTAGCCCCGGGGCGAGCGACCCGCTGCCGTCCAGCCCCGCCCTGGGGGTCGTCGGCCCTGCATGGGCTGGCGAATGGAGGCCCCCCCGAGGTGGGGTGGAGGCACGGCCGGTTTATCGTCTGGTTTGTTTTATGTCGGGGGTCGCTTCACGCTTTCGGCGGCCGCCCCCGCCCCGCGCTGCAGGGGCTGTGCCGAGGTTGTCGGGGTTTGCCCGCCGCTTCGGGTTGTCCTGCCCCGCAGAGAGGGAAGGCTCCTCGTCCCGCGTCGTGTGCGTGGATTACCTCGGTAATCCCCCATGCGCATCAGTTTAAACACGGGTGTAATCTGTCAGAGCAGTAAAACCGATCTTTAGTTTAAAACAGAACAAAACCACAAAACAATACCCAGCAAAAACTAAATGAAGTGCTCTTACTGCAGTTGATTTAATTGAAGCGTCCGAGACTAGTATGTATTGCTGTGTTTATGGAGTTTTGAGGACAACTTTGGTAAAACAGTTCAGCAGCTACATGGTGCTTCCGCGTCTGGTTTTCTTACACGTGATTTTTGATCAAGCAGCAATATCTGATTGAGTATTCCACAACGTACCTGTTCTTTAAAGGTGAAAGATTCCCGGTTGTTTTTTTTTTTTTTTTTTTTTTTTGTGCTAAAAAAAAAACCCCTCCGTGCCATTTGCCTTTTATTTATCTGTGCCTCGATGGCCAGTGTTAAACTGAGGGAGTCTGGAAAATACTTCAAAGCAGGAACCTGTTCTGTTGAGGAAATGGGCACCAGGGTATTAGCTGCAGCTTCAATTTTGCATTTTTCCTTTAATCCCAAAGATCCTGAATCCTGAGACTACGTTCAGTTTTCCTCCTCTCTCTCTTCCCTGGCCTCTTGGAAATGCTGTACTGGGGGGTGATAGTTTTAAGAGTGGATTTTGAGTCTGTTTTATAGCTGTTATGCATAAAACATTTCTTTTGCAAATACAGAATTGATAATTCTACACAACGATTAAAATAGAATATTAATTAATGAAAGAGAAATGCAGATACTTGTAGTTTTTGCTGTGAAATATTGAGAGTGTTTGCAGCTATAGACACACGAATGACCTTGAAACTGCGAAGGGATTTTATTACGCTTACTAAAATCCGACAAAGCACATCTTTAATGCTTCTTTCAAATGTCCTGTGGCTGTACCTAAACTGATATCTCCATTCAGAAATAGCTGTCTTCATTTCGTATGTTTTTATTCTGATGGAGTGGTTGATCCTTTCTATAGGCAGTAGAAATTTTTTTAATTGCTCTAGTCTTTGTGACAGATACCTCTTCAATACGTTCATATTTGCATAAATCTATTCCTATTATTGGCTTAATCATACTAGTATAATATTTCTGCATATAAATTCATTGCGACTTTCCTCTCCTAATGTGAACATCAATTTTCACTCTTCTCCCTGGATTCTTTTTAAAAACTGTTTTTCAGTGAGAGGGGAAGATCCTTTTATCAGTGCGGGTTTTGTTGTCATTGATTTACTTACTGCCTCTTCAAAAATCGTGAACTACCGCACTTTAGATTGAGCTGGGTGATCCAGGTGTAGTGAGTTGAAATTGTTCTAAACAGCTGCTAGATTTGGAGTATCTGCTTTAAAAAAAAAAACAGACCCAAACCACACCCCACAAATAACAAAAAAAAAAAAACCCAAAAAAGCCCCACACACAAAAAGGATTTCAGATTATTTCCCAAGTTTCTGCGTGGCAATATTCAAACTACTGTGAGGTGCCAGGCCAAATGAATTCTATTAAAGCCCCTGTAACACTAAGCTGGATTCTTGAAGGGACAAAGCTGAGCTTGCTTTATTTGGGGACTAAGTAGGAAATAGATGACATGTAATCCAGTGTTCTAAAAGCCCAAGGAATACTTCAGCTTTCCTGTGCTTCTTAAAATAAGTAAATGCTGTTGCAGAGGTGGACTTTGCAGGTAAAAATAGTACCAGGATGTAACCCCAAGCTCCTTCCTAGTAACAGTGATGCTGAAACGCTGCTTTTATAGGTAGAGCCCTTGCTGTTTTACAGTGTAATGGCTTTTGATTATATTTGTTGCCGCTGATGTTCTTCATAGCAATAAAACAGATTGTTAGCTAATGGATAAACTCAGTTTGTGATGAATATACATTTCAATCTTGCTTTAAAGCAGCCTTTGCTTTTGCTCTAATGCTTTTCTAATGGATTCTCATGTCTACAGAGGGCAGTGAACGTTATCAGCTGTTGCTAAGACTTAAAAAGTGAGAGAATGTTGCCTGTGTGCACAGAGCTTTCTTTTCCTGACAGCCCCCAAATCAGTTGAAAAATCACAATACTATCCAGCAAGATTAGCTAATGATGCTTTGGGTTTCAACATCTGTAGCTGCAATTCTGAAGGAAGCCTGTACACGTTTTTTGATCTGTTGCTCGTGTGAATCTACCTAATTTGCCTTACTGGGAAGGATTAGTTCTGGAGAAGCTGCTGTAACAGAGTTAGAGTTCATAGCTTTTAGCTGCTACAACCAGTGGGCCAGATCGAGGTGTTTTGTTGCCTAATCCTTGTTGAAATTTTAAGTCATCCTGAGTTTCTGGTGGCAAAATAACACAAAGAGGCTCCTTGATTGATGTCCACTGAAGCTCAGAGAAGCTGCTGATGTCAAGCAAGCAGCTTTGACCCAGTAGGCATTGCTGTTGATTTTTTAGGGTCTCCTAGCATCTAATATTTTGCCAGTGAGCCACTGAATACTGTGCTAAATTCGACAGAAGCAGGGATTAGAGAACAGCTAATTGTTCGTCTTCTCTGCTTTTGGAAGGGCTTGCTGTTTTGCGTAGGCTTTCTGGAATACAGCTCTGCAGAAAGTACACCTTGGAAAGGTGACCTCAGTGAAACACTTGGCTTCAGTAGTCAGTGTTTTTGTGGGGAATGCAATTTTTCAGCTTTGAACCTAAGTGAAATAGTTACAAACAGCTTATGGCAGAAATCTTAAGAAAAGCATGCTTCCTCGGAAACTTATTTAAAAATTCTAAACCCACATCAAGGTTTTTAAATAGCTTGGAGTCTAAATCTGACTTTGCTGGCAAAATAGCTGGAGATTTAGGAGCAGTAATTATATAATAACAAACATTGTAGTGGAAAGGTCTTACCTGCATGCATTTGAAAAATGCAAATTGGGAACAAGCTGAAGCTTTCCAAATGGAGCTTAAACTAATGTCACACTGTTTTCTGTGCTGTTTGAGCCACTGTTCCTTGTGGTACTCCAGTACTTAAGCAACAGGGGTTTTAATTTGTTTGGATACTCATAGTAAGCCCAGACATCGTGTGGATTTGGAAAAAGCTGTAGTTTCCTACTAGAAAGTCGGGATGAGTGTGAGGTGTTTGAATGTCTTAGCAATGCTTCAGTGTTGTGAGTGCACCAGCTCAGGATCAGAATGAGAATCATTCCGGGCAGTTTGAGACTTACTGGTTCCTCGTTCCCTCGTATGGTCCTGACATTGCTGGTGACTCAAATGGCGCAGCTGCTGATCAGGAAACAGCACACACAGAGGCTTAGGCTGGAGGCAGCTGTAATGTGTTGCAATAATTAGTATCTTGGTTTGCTGTGTTTAACAAAAACCAGGTATATCCCAGTAAACCTGCAGTACTGGCCAGATGTCACAGAAACTAGAAAATACTAGACTGCTGAGGACACTGTAAGGTGGTCTTAAGGAACCCCCAGTCTTCACCTGAGTGTGGAGTAAATTTAGAAAATGTTTTATGCTGGACACTTACTGAATTGCTAGAATGTTATGTAAAGTGTGCATGTGCAGTTTCTTGAATACTTAATACCCGAGTACTGGTAAAATAGGGAACACTTAAATATTCAAATGCTTTGTGAAACAGTCTATGCAGAGTTAAGAAAGGCTGTTCCAGGTGTCCTGGAATATTAATCTGTGATGTACTGAGCAGCCTTTCTGTATGTAGGTCTGTGCTGGCTGCGTTTGCTTTCAGACACCTCAGGGTGAGTTTGTTTAACCAAGTACTCAGATTTAACTGAATCAGCTTTAAGTATTTTGTAGAGTGAAACTGCCAGTATTTTGTGGAATTAAAGTGCCATTGCGTGATTGCTGGAGTACTGATGTTCTTCTACACGTTAAATTTTAATGACAGAAATTAAATTAGTAGGATTTGAACTTGTTTACCAGTAGTATCCCTGCTCCTTACCCTGCTCTTAATATTTTTTCACAAGTAGAATTATGGTCAGAGAGGGTTCTTTGAGTCAGCTTTCTTGTGGCTTTTCTTTAGTTGCTTGTTGTTTCTTATGTTGATCTGTTGAAGATTTCTGCCATTTTACCGGGAGCGAGGTAGGACAAAGGAAAACAGGGGGATACTCTTTGTGCCATTTCCCCCTGGCCGAATTGCCAGGGTGAGGCAGAGGTTTCAGTGGGGTTTGCAGAAATTCAGACTGTACCTAGATGCCGTGGGGCTTCAGCATTTGAAAGGGGCCCCTTACGCTGGCCTTGTCTTTGATTTCAAGGTGTGTAGTAGATACATTCGGAGCATTAGCATTCATGGTATCTAAATTGAGTTGCGGGGGGAAAACTTGTGGGTTTGAGAGCCTTGAAATCTAGAGCTGTGTCTGTTTTTACTGAGATTTGGACAGTCAGCCTTTGTGTGCAGCTGCCTGCAGGGTTTTGTTCCTGTGTAATGACTTGGGAAGTTTACTGTTTGTATAGCTTAATGTAGATAAAATCAGCTAAGGACATGGTGATGTCTTTTAGTAATGGAACTGTAAAGACCCTTGAAGAAATGGAGTTTCCTGTTTTAGGCTTACCCCAATAGATATGTAGTTTATACTTGGCCTTGTGAGCATGGCACGTTGTGTTTTGCAGTTGTTTGTGGCATGTGATTTTTAGCTTCAGTACCAAAGTGGAGCATTCCTCCACTTCTTATCTGTTAATAACTTCAATATTTTCAGTGTATCTGTGAGTATATTCTTGAAGTTACGATCTTCTCCCTTACATGCAGCAGAAACAGCTGTGCCTGGACTTCAGCAGCACCTTTGGAGAAAAGTGTACTTTTGATAGCTCGTGGAGCCAGTGGGGCACAAAGCACTTTTTTAGTTGTGGAAATAGTTTAGGTTCCTGCAACGTTGTTCCAGGTGACCATGAGAGAAGTGCATGCAAGGTGGAGAGGAGGAGGAGGTCCCTTGGAGCTCTACTCTAGTAAAGGATGAGGAAGCTGGATGCAGGAGGGGATAGGTCTTGTGGCTATCATGGCAGACTAACAGGTTGTTCGGGGATATTTCGTAGAATCGTAGAGTGGCTTGAGTTGGAAGGGACCATAAACATCATCTAGTTCTAACTCCCCTGCTGTGGTCTGAGACACCTTCTGCTAGACCAGGTCGCTCAAAGGCCCCATCCAATCTGGCCTTGAATTTGGACTTCTGAATTTGCTTTGAGCATATACATGCATAGCTATTGCACTGAAATGGATGGTACATCACAAAAATGCTAGCAGCAAACATGCCTTCACTGTGTTTTCATTTTATTTTTGTGATGGAGTCCTTGTTTCAGTGCCATCCATTTTGTTCATCCTCTTGAAATGCTGGAAAACTAATGCCGTGACCTTTGTTTTATTCATCTGTTGGCATTAAATTTCGTGTGCATCAACTCAGTTTAAAGGCAGAGCAAGATCTTGGGTTTATTTACTTTTTCTGTATCTGCTATTCATCTCCAGTCTTGAACCAGCAAATGTAAGTAGTTAAAGGTAAGAGATCAACACTATTGCTTGCATATCACTGTTGATTTAAGAAGGGCTTAAAATCTTTTAAATCTTAATATCCCAATACCTGCTATAATTGTAATTAGGATTACTTTTATGTCTAGTGACATGCTTAGAAGTCTCATCAGACTTCCTGCTGTGGTTCCTTTCTATCCAAAAATGCATTAGAAGCTGCTCTCTGTTTCCAAAAGAAGGACAACTAAAGTGAGAACTCTAAAACATCATGTGTTTCTCATAACAAACTATGCATGTACTGTGTGCATGCTAGTAGTGAAGAAATTAGTGTATTAATGAGTAACTTTTTCATTTTTATGTGCTTACACTTAGAGCTATAACCCAAAATTGAGTTCATAACCTAAAAGTGCTATTGGTAATCTGGCCAGAGCACCCATTCTGAAGGGAACTGGAAAGTTGCTGACAAAGTGAACTGAATAAATTGATGAAGACTTTAGAAGCTGCTTTTGCATTCAGATAGCTAAACTGTGAAACTTGGTGTTGCAATAGCACTTGCCTTGTCCTGCATCCATGGTTGAGATGTTGGTAGGTATGATGAGAGTTAGACTCATTAACTAACTGAGTAGCTGAACTTTTTCTGTAACAGTTGAGCAAACTCCAAGAAAATTGAATGGAGTCATGCTTGTCTCTTGATAGCGGATATTTTTATAAGAAGAGTAGTTCTTGTAGTGAAATTCCTCTGAACTAGTATAGCTGAAGTATAGGAAAACTAGTCATCCTGATAGAGACCAAGGCTTTTTTTGGATATAGTTCTGATCGAGGATCTCTTCTCTGATGAAATTATAACTGGGCTGCAGGGTTACTTTTTTGTGTGTGAAAGGTTTCTTGCACAGCTCAGTGTTTGAGATGGTGACTGTCCACATGGAATGGTATGACCCATGCAAAGATTTGAGCAGCCTAATCTAGTGGAAGATGTCCCTGCTGATGGAAGGGGCATTGAAACTAGATTATATTTAAATATTCCTTCCAACAGAAACCAGTCTGTGATTCTGATAAAATGTCTGTGAGAGGGACTCTCTGTCCAAGTTGGATAACAGTAGGAGAAATTTAGATTCCATTAATTTTGGGGACTGATAATCTAGTCTTTCAGAAATAGCTGTTACAAAAGGTGTAGATATTGCAGGCTTTTGCTGTGGCAAAAGTACAACCTGTTCTTCTCTTGTGGATGACCTTTTTTGATCTTTGCAAATACTGCATGTGTATAACCAGATGGAGTAAGGATTACGTGTTTTGAAACATGTTTAGGTGTTTTGAAACAAGGGATGTCAATGTTCCTGAGGAGATGCTAAGTCAAGTTGCCTGTCTGGTGTGAATTGCGTGATCACATGCACCAGGTTTCCTGTTCAAAGCAATGCATTAGAACAGAAAATGAGTTTATAAGATCTCTAGGAATGGTGTCCTTTTTTGACTAAAATCAGATACTGCATAGTTAATTTAACTTACGCTTCTGCATACTGAGCTCACATAATCTTGGTATATACTGTCGGAGTGCCCAAGATCAGGGACCTAATTTTAGTATCTGTTGCTAGTACTTGCTTACATATTCTAGTAAAATTAATGACCATCTAATTCTAATCGTTCTCCTGTTTGTTAAATTGAGTTGACTTGCCCTTTTAAAAACTGATTTACATATCTTTTAATTACTTACTTGCCTAAGAAGGCTGTACTACTTTTATCTGTACATATCTGAAAAATCTGACTGTTAGGCTTTTAGGAAGAGCTGTAGGCACATGATTTTAGTTATATGTTTAGTCCTAATTAGAGTAACTATGAGTAAATTCCATGAGATGCTATACATGTATACAGGACTTTCCATTGACCTACATGGATAGCGGTCTTCCAGTACCTCAAGGGGGCCTACAAGAAAGATGGGGAAAGGCTGTTTAGTAGGGCCTGTTGCGATAGGACGAGAGGTAATGGTTTTAAAATAGAGGGGGGTAGATTTAGATTAGAAATTAGGAAAAAATTTTTTACAATGCGAGTTGTAGAACACTGGAACAGGTTGCCCAGAAAGGTGGTGGACACCCCATCCCTGGAAACGTTCAAGGCCAGGCTGGATGAGGCTCTGAGCAACCTGATCTAGTTGGGGATGTCCCTGCTCCTTGCAGGGGGGTTGGACTAGATGACCTTTGAAGGTCCCTTCCAACCCTAACCATTCTATGATTCTGTGGATGGTTATGAAATGGTATACTTGGGTACAGTGTGATGTTGACAACACGTAGTACCACCTGCACAACTCTGATCACTTGGATGTGGATGGTAGGTTTTTGTCATGTGTGTGGACTGAAGGGTTATTTAATCCACAGTGAAAAAAATACAGAAGCTGTACAACAGGATTAAACGGGAATAGCATCAGTTTTTTTAAATGTAAAAGTATTTGGAGTATTGTGGATGATAGCGAAGAGGTGAACATGCCTTTCATATTCAAGTGCGAGATTAATAGTTTGAACAGTGTCTGTGACCCAAATTTGACAACTCATAAGGCTGATCAGTCACTTGGGATATCTCTTAAGGTATGCCTGACTCCATGTGATGCTCCAGCAGTAAGTATAGCTCATCTGTCCTTAGCTTCCAGGTGTGCCCTTCCTCCTGGTACATGTCAGGTCTGGTTTTTTTTTTTTTCCTGATCTGAGGAAGATGATGAGCTTACTTGCACACTTATGACACTACTGTCTTAAGTCAGTGATAGCCTCCAAATCAAAACTTTGGCGGCATCGTCATGCTCTCATGTTAAGCATTTTAAAAACTTACTTGATGGTCTGCTTGCTACAGAGGTTCTGCCTTGCTTTAACTTGAAGGTTGATGGGCAAACTTTTAAGATTTTTTTTCTTAATCCCAGATAGTAATGTTTTTGTAGGTTTTACATTTGGCTGGGGAACTTACACACTGTATCTCATAACTTGAAGAGTCATCTTCCACACCTGCTTGAACCCAAAACATGTCAGAGCAGGCTTTTAGCTACTGGGTCAAGAAAAGTGTTCCCTGAGGAGCAGTTTCCCACAGTTGGCTCCTCTGTAGCAGGCAGCCTTAGTTGAGAGCCTAAGCCTTTCTTGCTGCTGCTAGCTGTTGTTCAAAAATGAATGCTTTGTGTATAGCACAAAACTAGGTGGGACTAAATAGTGAGAAGCTATTCCTGTAGCAGAGGAACCTCTATGCCCAGCTCACGTTCCCTCTGCGAGGTGGCAGCTCGCTGCCCTGAGCATCCAAGGCAGGGCTCTGTGGGAGGGCGAGCTTTCTGGGAGGAGGTCCAGGGCTGCCCGTATCAGACGTGGTCGGTTCCAACTGGATCCGCAACTGCTGCACCACTGCAGGCCCTGGCCAAGCCTGTCAGGGGGGAGTCTGTGCTGCCTCCATGGAAGCCTGCTTAAGAAAGGACAAAGTAACACACAGGTGGAGAAGTATGAGGGGGAAGAAGCCTGAGGAAACAGCCCTGCAAGCGCTGAGGTCTGAGCAGGGGAGGAGGAGATGGTGCTGGTGGCCCGCGGCAGGCTGGCCCTGCAGCCAGGAGAGGAGATGGCGGCTGAGCAGGCCTTTCCCTGCAGCCCATGGAGAGGACGGCGCTGGAGCAGATACAGGCATGGCAGCCTGTGGAGCATCCTGTACCGTAGCAACTGGATGTTTCCAGAAGGAGCTGCTGGCTGTGGCAGGCCCTTGCTGGAGCCAGGGAAAAGTGTGTCTGTAAACCTCTGTCCCCCTTGCTCTGCTGTGGGGTAGTGGGGAGGAGGTAGGGGAGTTGGGAAGGGAGGATTGAAATAGAGCCAGGAAGATGAGGGTGGAGGTGAGGAGACAGTGGTTTAGTTCTGTTTCTCATTAGCTAAATCCATTTTAATTGACGTTACACTAAATACATTTTTCTCAGGTTGAGTCCATTTTGCCTGTGACACTAATTGGTAAGTGTCTTTCCTTGTCTTTTTCTTGACCCATGAGCTTTCTCATGCTGTTTTCTCCCGCTGTCCTGTTGGAGGCTGGGTGAGTATCTGGCAAGCCCCCCACACAGGTCACCCAGTCAGCAGCTTAGTCTGTGTCAGAGGGCAGTGAATCTCTGAAAAATGCACATTGTGCTGCTGGCTGGATGTAACTGGCTAAGCAGAGCAATATGTGTAAGGGTGAAGATGGCTGTGCTGTGTGTTAAAAGGCTTCTGAATTTAGGTCTGCCTACTCTGATGCTTGTGTGCCTGTGAGACATGGCTTCTCCAAACTCGGTCACCTAGTTAAAAAGGAATAACCAGGCTTTAGAGCGGACCAGGAATGTGCATCCAGGGTGTTATTAGGGAAAGGCTTTGTGTTTTCCTCTGTACTCCAAGTTGTGCTTGCAGGAAGAGATGGTTGTGTGTAAACGCTGTAGATCCTCAGGCAGGATAGCCGCTACGTGCATTTCTGTGAGTACCTGACCTGATGAGATTTTTATCTTCATTCATACTGGAATTTGATGAAGTTTTTTAGTGTTTGTGGAACAGACATTCCTGTTAGAGCAGGTATTCCTGATAGCCACAGATCCTGTCCTTCCCAAGGAGTCAGAAGTTGAGGTTTTCTTAGTTTTTAAGTAGGGAGTAGTTCCATGGCATATGACTTGGCCTATTCTTTTGTTAAACAAAGAAATTTTGTTAAACGAAGGACCCTGTTGAAATGGGTCCTACCACCTTCTGTGGTCAAGGCAACTGTTGTTGATGTCTTGTTTACTGCCATGATTAAAGACAGGCAGTCATCCTTCCCCAGTGCTGACAGACCTTAAATCGTCTTGCTCTGCTAGGTAATTGTCCCTTCTTTTGAGCAGTGAGAGTCAGCCTATTCTTATTAGGTGGTATACTCAGATGCATAGTAATTGCAAACAGGACAATGTACAGCCCTGTCGTGGGCAGACAGACACTGCAGTGATGCCAGCAGGACTACAAGGAGAAGGCCTTGGGCCCTGGCAGGCGGTGAGTTTCTTAGGACCAGAGAGGCTGGAGATAAGAGAAAGCTTTCCCCTCACAAAAACAGCTGGGCAGTGGGCCTGGGGTCTAGGGAGATGGTGCTGTCTCCCTCCTTGGAGAGTTTCCAGCCCACACAGGATAAAGCCCTGAGCAACCTGGTCTGACCCTGTGACTGAGCCTGCTCTGGGTAGGGGTTCAGACTGGAGACCTCCTGAAGTTGGTCTTGTGGGCCTGAATTACTCTCATCTGTCTACCCCGTTGGCCTATGAAATGCATTTTTTTGGACAGACAACTGAGATATGGCAGGATCCTCTGGTTTGATTTCATAGAAAGAAGAAACAAGCTCAACTCTGGTAAACAAAGCCCTTGTTTTCATAGCATGGCTGAAAGATCTTTTTTTTTTCGGGGGGGGGGGGGGGGGCTGCGTAGCTTTGACTTGCTGTATCTGACCTAAAAAACTTGAATTTTATCGAAGGGACAGGCTGACGTAGGAAGAAGATGTCAGGATTGGATTCTGATCAGACTCTTGAAAGGTCACTGGTTTGGAAGATGTGCTGTAGCTTTTCAGTTTTGTGTGATGTAAGCTTTATGAGGAGAAGAAGCTGACAAACCCAAGCTGGAATATTTTAATAACCAGAAATATCAGAGTATGAAACTACTGGCTGTTCTTATGAGTGCCTTTCAAGTAGAAACTCAGTCCTTTGCACTGTTTAACACTTGTGATACTACTTTGACACTCTCTCCCTGTCCTCTCCTTCAGGCTATAGGTATTTGGGATAACAATTGGGTACTTGATACTGTTACCCACTATGTGCGCAGCTGCCCTTACAAGTCGACTTTACAGTTAATGCATATTGTAAGTCAGCAGTTTTTCCCCAAGGTTTTTCTTGAATAGTAGTAGAGCCAAATGTTTGCCTTGTCCTTGTTCTGCAATTCCAAGGGGCTGTATGGTATTATTCTTTTGAGAGGGAAGAATTTAGTTCTTTTCTTCTATGTAAGTTGACTTATTCAAAGAATAAACAGTGATCTGTCTGAACTAGAGGATCAGCTTAGGGGCAAACAGGCTCCATATTTAGATTTTAAGTAGTCTTCAGAGCCCTCTTGGAGCTAAAAGGATGCACCTGTGCATGAACCACTCTTTTTGACAGCAGTGCCTGTCAGAAGGCTTTTGTGGAAATTCTGAAAGGGCCAAATGAGGATCCTTTGACAGCTGCAATGTTCAGTGTGGGGATGTTAGTGATCCTTTCTGGATAGGAGCTATAATGAGAGAGCTACTGGCCAACATTTACCCAATCTGTCTGTGCCAAGTAGAAGCTATTCAAAGTTAATTGTACATCAATTTAAGTGTGAGATTTGGCTTTTTTTTGAGAATGCTGGTTCAGATAGCAAAGTGGGTTTTGGGCACAGTTCTAGAACACATCTGAGCTTTGGCCAGGTTTGGCTTTTTCAGAGGCAGGTCGTCCAGTGTCCTGTGGATCAGGATAACTTGCTGTGGGCAATATCCATCAGAACAGTCCTTGGTGTAGTAAGAAAGGAAATGTGGCTTGAGAGAAAATGAAAAATGGAAAAATGTGGCTTAGGAGTCAGAAGACTTGAAGATCGCTGCAGTGATCAGAGTAAACCTGTTCATGTAGCAACATAATCTAAGTCTGGTTTATTTTATGGTGTTAGACTTGGATATCAGTTTTCTTCCAGAATTAACTTCTGCTGCTTTTCCAACTTCCTCGTTTGTGGAAGCAATTGTGGCATTATATAGTTAATTGGTAACTTAAGAAGAAGAGGCAAAGGACTAGCTGCTCTTCTGTGCTTCTCTGACAGAGGGACTTCTGTATAGCAAATAAAAAATGTAACAGCTTCGTCTGTACCCATTTACTTTTGACATAATGCTTCTGGCATGAACTCCTGCTTCTGGTGATAAGCTGGTAATGCATAAAAGGCGTGCCTCTTCTGCAATTAACAGTATATGGCCAACTGGTCACAACTTACTGTATCAGCAGTACCTTACTTGCTGTCCATTTTTCTGTGTTACATAATACCAGGTGATCTCCGGAGGATTGGGATGCAGAGAGTGAAGAACTCTCATGTGCATGAAAGGCAGTGGTGGCAGAAGGGGGAAGCAGAGATCACAAGTAGCTGTCCTTGTTCTGCATTTACTTCACTTTGCTGCAAAAAAATATTTAACTTGCAATATGATGTGGACAATTTTCTTAGGTAAAAAGGAATGGAATACATGTTTAAGCAGCCTTTCCCAGTGTCTTCTGTGGGACAAAGTAGTGATCATGAAAACCGGGTAACTATCTCGAGGATTGTGAAGAATTGGGAAACATGACTGTTTTAAAGTAAGCTGCTAATGGTTTTGCTTTAGCTTCTTAGCATTGATACTGATGTGTTCTTCACTGCCTGCAATACTTCAAGTGCAGTGCATACCTCATGTGAGCGGCCTCCTAAATGCACTTAAAAATAAGGATCCTAAACTGGACTTCTGGAGCATCCTACCTTGTGGCCATTCGTTCCAGTTAGCAGTTGGGATTATCTGTGCCGATCAAAACCAAAACAGTTGCTGTCTTCTACAGCCAGATTACTTCTTCAAATTCAAAAGATATCTCTTGAGATGTACAAGAAATTGTTCTCCTTAAATGGGAGGAGATCAGCAGATCTAAAACTGCTGATGTGGGACTGCTAGTAACTCAACATTGTAGTGTTGAAATATGTCACTTTTTGTCTTTATAGAACTAGAGCATTAACCAAAGTTAATGTTTCAGTCTAATAAAATTAGTGGTGAAGTCCTGTTCTCTCTGCCTTCCTGATTCCCACTTCTCTCAGGAGAAGTTCGCTGCTCAGGATTTAATCCTGATAATAGTTTTGATACATCAGAGTTGAGAGAGGTACACTGAATAGATTGTGGTGGGGCTAGCAAAGGTTCAACCGTGCAACCAAAACGTGGGAGCGTGTTCTGGTTTTGTTAGTGGGGGGGGGCCTAAGGTGGTAGCTTCTGTAGGAAACTGCTAGAAGTCGCCCCCCTTTGTTCAGTGGACTCGGCCGGGCCTGGGGCGGAGCCACTGCTGGCCAAGGCCGAGCCGATTGGTAGCAGAATGTTCCGTGATAACGCCTCTGTGATAACTTATTTAAGAAGGGGAAAACAGGAAAAAAAAAAGGGGAGAAGATGTGAAGAAGCTGAGCTGGGGGCAGAGAGGGGGAGGCGTGAGCCTCATGGGCCTTGCAGGCCTCACCTTCTGGCCTTCCGCCGGGCAGCCGACTGGGCCCAACTCGGCCCGGCCTGGCTGCAAGAAGTGGAGAGGAGATGAGAAGTGAATAAGATGTAAAAAGGATCCTGAGAGGTGTCTGCCAGCCTGATGTGAGGAACGGTTGCAGACGCCAAGGTCAGTTCAGAAGGAGGGGAAGGAGTAATGCAGCTCCTGGCCAAGATTCCTCTGCAACTTGTGGTGAAGACTGTGGTGGAGCGGGTTGTCCCCCTGCAGCCTATGGAGGTCCACGGAGGGGCAGAGATCCACCTGCAGCCTGTGGAGGACCCCACGCCAGAGCAGGTGGAGGCCTGAAGGAGGCTGTGGCCCGTGGAGGGCCCGCTGGGACAGCTGTTCTGGAGGGACTGCACCCCGTGGAAGAGATGACCCACGCCGGAGCAGTTTCACGAAGGACTGTGGCCCGTGGGAGAGACCCCACGCTGGAGCAGAGGAGGAATGCGAGGAGTTCTTCCCCTGACGATGACACAGCGGTGTAAAACAACGTGTGATGAACTGACCACGACCTGCATTCCCTTTCCCCCCGCCCCCCCGTGCCGCTCGGGAGGGGAGGTAGTATAGATAATGTTAAGCCCGGGAAGAGGGAGGGGTGGGGGGAGGTTATCTTGTTCTCTGTCTCATTATCCTGCTGTTTTTAGTAATAAATGAATAGTTCTCCCTAAGTCAAGTCTGTTTTGCCCGTAACAGTAACTTTAAGGATTTTCTCCCTGTCCTTATCTCAAACCTTGAGCCGTTTTTCCTTATATTATCTCTCCCTGTTCTCTCGGAGGGTGGGGGGAGTGAGAGATTGACTGCGTAGTCTGGTCCCGATCGGGGCTGAACTACGACAGAGCGATAACATGGGGAAACTTACTCTATCCGAGCTATTGAATCCAGTCATGTGAACAGGTACAAAGGAAACTGGAGAAGCCTGGAAATAGACTGATATTGTATGGAGGAAGAAAAACTCCAGAGCTATAGCAGTCGCATGAAACTCCTGAATGTCCTTGTTTAATCCTTTTTCTATGACTAGATGTTAATAAGTTCTACCACAGTAGCTGTTCTCTTGATATCTGGGTGAGACCTTCAGACTCATCCTTTCCAAGTGATGTCAAGAAGGAATCATAAAAGGAATGCTTGATCTCCTTGTTCTAAAGAAGCCTGCCTGGATTTTTATACATCTTTTCAGTCCAGTGAATTGTAACAGCCTTTCAAATTAATAATGAAAAATAGCCTCTCCTCAAGGTCAGGCTGCAGAGTGAACCAAGCTGGTGTCATCAGTTTATTAAGGAGAGTGGCATTTGGAATACTCCTAACAGTGAGCAGCTGGCAGTCTCTGTGGCTCTTCCTCTGAAAGCATGCTTCACAAGTTAGTGGCAGTGTATTTTCCTTGAACTGCTTTGCTGTTCCTTGATTAGGAAGTGCTTATGACTTACTGTGATGTGTGGGTGTAGCCACAGCACAGCTTCTTGGTGTCTAATCAACATTTTCCTGCTTTATTTTGCATTCTAAAACTAATCGTGCTCCAGCTAAATGTAGCCACCCTTAAGACCTGCAGCACTACTACTGTGTATCAGTAAAACATGCTTGCACATGGTACAAGAAACAGACCTGTGCTTGTTTTCTTCCCTTATCCTTTCACGGGGGGACACTTTTTAGCAGGGCCTGTAGCAATAGGACAAGGGGTGATGGTTTTAAACTAAAAGAGGATAGATTTAGACTAGACATTATAAAGAATTTGTTTACAATGAGAGTGGTGAAACACTGGCACAGGTTGCCCAGAGAGGTGGTGGGTGCCCCATCCCTGGAGATGTTCAAGGCCAGGTTGGATGGGGCTCTGAGCAACCTGATCTGGTTGGAGATGTCCCTGCTCCTTGCAGGGGTGTTGGACTAGATGGCCTTTAAAGGTCCCTTCTAACCCAAAGTAATCTATGATTCTACGATTCTTTCTCCACCACACAAATATTTGGTTAGGGAAAGGATTGTGTTGACATATGGATTGTAAGTGACATGGGATTTACGTATTTTCCACTCTTTTGTGAGAAGCAGGGTATAGTTCTTTTTGAAGTTGTCTAGCTTACATGTAATAGTGTCTGATTTGGAGAAGGTAAGTGGAATCTGTGAGGGCTTCAAGTAGCCATGGTCATTGTGGGGCCACCTGCCAATGAGCAAACAATTGATATTGCAGTTGTGTACTTAACAGTCCAGCAGCAAGAAGCTACTGTTGTTCCTGTTGAGGTATCAGCTATCTTCTCTTCCTTTTTTTCATGTAAATCTTAACGTTAAAGTTTTAAGATTAGTCAAGAAGTGAAATAGACAGCTGTGCTGGAGTTATCACCTGCCTGATGCTCTATATGGACTTCCTGGAAGCAGAAGTGGCCACTTAAGAGTAGCTGTGGCTGGTTCTAGTACATACTGTTCCTGATGTCAGTTTTCTACCTCAGCATGAGCTAAGACACTGGCAAAAGACTGAGAAAGCCAAGGCAACTGGTTATCCAAGACCAGGATTGTAATCAGGATTGTTCATTGGTTTAGTGTTTCTACTCTACTCTTAGTGCCTCCTTGTGCATAGTGTGTGTGGCATTGCAGAACCCTATTCTATGTGGAAAAAAAAAATTAGTGTATTGGATAACCATCAGAGTTAAGAATAGTGTTTGTTCTGTTCAACTTCAGTTAATTGTTTCTAGTTACAGTTCTGCTAAACAGGCAGACTTCTGTGTTCTGGGTTAGATATTTGCTGAAAGTCAAGTTGACTGTAGACGTTAAGCTAGCAGTAATTACAAGATGGCTAACTTGAGTGGTACTGCTAAACTGTTGTCCAGTTGCTTTGTCCTTCAGCATTTGGGGACAGTGTCTTGAAATGTCTCCTTGTGGCATCCATCAGGATGGAGGCTCATGGGTGGGAAGCAAAAGCACTGCTAACAGTTAACTGGAGTTGGAGGTGTTTGGTAGCTACAGCTCTGCAAAGGTGGTTGTAACAGAAGAACACAGGTGTACTCAATAATCTGACAAGTGCTCCAGGCAAGAAAAGATTAAACAGGTGATGGAGGAGGCAGAATTATTTCGGTATAACACAGATGCAAAACTTAGTGCTTTCAGGAGATGTCAGTGGAGACTTCTGCTTGGTGAAGAATTACATAGGTAAGATTTGATGTGTGGAGAGGAAAAAATCCCAGAAAGCCAGAACAGTGATGATGAGCTCGCACAGTAGATCAAGCAACAGTTGCTGTTCAAGGCAACTTTTTTCTGCCTCAATTCATTCCCAAGCGTGTTTTTTTTTTTTTTGTAGTTTGCATACCACTGTTCCTTAATATTGAAGAATTCAGTTCTGAAGCCTCTGTAAAGGCATAACACATCTTGTCTATCTCCAGTTGATGTGGAAGCTATCACAAACAGCCTTGAGGAGGTAGGCAGTAGAAATGTCAGAACACAACTGGGGAGATACAACTGCTGATACTTCAGATTGATCTATCTTTATTAAAAAAAAAAACAACTTTGAAGCATAAAGCTTTATTTCTTGACCTTCCTTGTTGAGTCTGTTAATTCACTGAATGCATTGACTTCCTTAGAAGGTAAGGGTAGTGTTGGCAGGACTCTCTTGAAAGAAACATTGTCTTGACACTGTCTTGCTTTTACTCACCTATTTATGCTAGTAACAGTGGCAGGCCTATAAGCTTGGGGGAAAAAATTATGTTTGTTACACAAAATGAGATGTTCTCTTGAGCATAGGTGGCATGCTTTAATGTATTCTGGAGAACAACTGTTGTCTTGGGCTGTATGTTTTGCCTGATAAACTGGAGAATGGAATTGCATGGTAAAGAGTTGTAATCTCATGAGTGTGTAATAAGCAGTATTGAGCTAATATTTTAAAAGTTGAATGCTACTTTGCCAAATAATTTTTCTGGAGTTCTGTGTGTGTGAATTCTTTCTCTATTTATGCTCGTTAAGTGAGTAACACAAGTATATAGTTTCCTTTATTGTTGATATTTTCTGTAAAGGGACACCTTAAAGGTAGGCCATCCACAGGTGATATGCCTTTTATTTTTCCCCAACATCCGTGTGGCTTAGAACACAGTACTTGTTTGAAACTTTGCTAGTAGCATGACCTTGGGCTGGGAATTCAGGTCTCTGATACTCCTTAAGTCTGTCTTTCCCTCTTTCTCATTGCCTGATCTTGCCTATTAAGCGTTGTTACTGTTAACACAGATGTGGAAGGTAAAATTTGATGTGTAGATTTACCATAATGTATTCCTGTACCTGCAAGTACATTTGAATGTTAATGAGAGGTAATATAAATGAACTCTACTTGCCATTGCAGATAGAATAATAGCATGACTACATGATAGATCTATATGTTTCCACCATTTACGAATTATGGAAATCTCTCAGTAGCTCTTCCCAGTTGCAGGAAAATAGGCAAAACTTAATGTATTCTACTGGGGTTCAGTACTGTTTAGTGACTAGAGCTGGTGCTTAACTGCTCTCTGCTTGCATACTCAAAGGTGTTTCAGTTTTATTAATGACTGAAATTATTTACAATTGTGGAGGTTGGCAGGCACCTTGGGAGATTGTCTGGTCCAACCCCCGGTTTAAAGCAGGGTCAGCCTAGAGCAGGCTGTGCAGGACAATGTCTGGTTGGGTTTTGGATGTCTCGTGCTCTGCTCAAGCTGTTCAGTGCTTGTCCGTGTTCACTGTGGGAATAAGTTTTCGTACATTTAAACGTAGTATGTTGTCCTGACACTGGATACCTCTAGAAGAGTCTGGCTTAGTCATCTTCACTCACTTCCAACTGCTATTTGTACTGGTCTTACCAGTAAAGATCAAGGTGAAAGAGACATAGACTGCCTCAACCTCTTCCGTGTCCATTGTTACCATGTTCCCTGCCTTATTCAGCACCAGGCCTACATTTTCTGTGGTCTTCCTTCTGCCTTTCTTTTTCCAAATGTCGGTCTTAAGTTAACTTAACTCTCCAGCAGTGCTGGTAAGTTGAATTAACTTCCACAGTTTTAAAGTATGGACTGTGTAATCAGCCAGCTTGCTAACACTTTTAAGAAAAATGCTCAGAATGATCTTTCCTCCCTCTGTATTATGGTACAAGTGCTTGATTTTTAAAAGCTTGTTTTAACTGGCTGGTTTTAGTTCTGATTTTACCCTTCTTAACCATTGCCAACAAAAAGAGCTATGAAGTAAAGATCTGCAAACTAAATTTTTCTGACTTACTGGGAAGTTACCATAGTCCTTGTCTTATCAAAGAGCAGTTAATATCCTTGCATTTAAAGGTGCAGCTTGGACAGTAGTTCAGAATCCTGTATTATGCTATAGGTATTTACTCTTTTTTGTTTGCTCTGCAGGTTGTTGGGCTGTAGTTGGAGACTTGCTGCGGTATAGAGTGCATGATTGAGTGTTCTTTTTGAAATTACTGTTTTATTCATAATCAACATTCCATACTGAGTTGCGTAAGATGGATGCCATAGTTACTGGAGGTTTGGTTTTGGGAAAGTTCTGAATGTACACCACCAGCTAAGTTCTTGTTTTGAGAACTTGCTGTCTCTTTGAGCTTGTCACAATGCTGATAGCAATCAAGTATCTAAAGAGTTTGCTTTTTGTGTCTAATCCTTAGGAGAGGAACCTTGCACTATCTAAACAACAGTCTACATTGATGTTACATGGGAAAAAATGAACTCTGGTGTTGCAGAAGTGGAGTAAAGTACATTATTTATCAGCAGCAGCATCTAAAAAACTAGTGAAGACTGAAGACAATTGATGGCTGAATAAATGTGTACTAAGCTTGTTGTCTTTGTAGAAGCTGTTGCTAAATCTGAAGATAGACCTTTGCCACAACTTTCTCAATGTAATTTCTGCAACCTTTGAGTGTTTTGGGAGTAGGACTTTCATCTTTATAGTACTTTATAGACTTGCTAGAGGAACTTTTATTTCCTCTGTTTGGGCTTTACTGCTATCAAGTAATCCTCAGAGCTCTAATCTCCATGCAGGACTACTTGAATTCTAGTGGAACCTGAAATTACAGTTGGCAGTTCTGACTTAGAAAGGTGGCTGTTTCCTTGATAACTTTCTCTTTTACTTGAGAGCTAAAGAAAGAAGTCCTCATTTGTAATGTTCCTACAAAACTTCACTTGTGTGCTGACTTTTTTTTTTGCTTTTCTTTTCACTTGTTTTGCATCAAGGGTACTGCATGATGGCTTTCTGTCTGTGAACTGATACACCAACAAAAAGTCATAGATAATGTTAAAGAAAAATGATTTTCTTGTTACAGAAACAGCTAAATATTTTACTTTTCTGAGCTGGTTCTCTAGCATCACTCTCCTATTTTTGACAAACTCAAGCATTTCCTCACTTAATTGGAATTATTTCTAAATAAAGGACAAAAATACTAATGATTGAATTGTAAATAGACTCATAAGTCTGAGTTTAGCCAGAAGATTTTGTGATACTTCTCAATGTAACTTCTGTAAAAGGGCTCTATTTTGACAATTTTATCCATTGTCAAGATTTGTGGGAGAAAATGTTACCGCATACAAAAGGCATGAGGGTTAGAAGTATCTCTGGGAAGACGTTACACAAAACACCATAGATTCGGGACCGTTTTTGTGTGAGAGAGGAAAATCCAAAGAGTTAAAAAAACCATTCAATTATCTTTGTCTTTAGTGGACCAAAGTTTGAACTGGAGCTACTGTTTGTATGGTTTGAGCAAGACTGAAGTACCTTGGACAAAAACTTTTCTGTCGACTGGCTCGATGGATGTTGGCCAGCTTAGCTTTTGTGGCACAAATAAGAACTCCTGTGCTTTAACAGGTTTTGACACAAATTCTTTCTTTGGGGTAGAAGAAACAGCAGATGTCTGGCTTCTATTTATGTCGCGGGAGATGGTGATGAAAAGGTAGAAGACAGGCTGAACCTGTGTAGGCTAGTCTTTCTAAGTAAGTCTACTAGACCTATAGCTCCAGAGCAGTAACTGCAGTTGGCAGGTTCACTAAGTTCCCTCGCTTATCAGAAAAACATGCCTACTGAGCACATCCAGGTTTGCATGGCTCTTTCTTTTAAGTCTGAAACTCACAGGAGAACTGGCCATCTGTTTTAGGTTGTGTATAACTGTCAGTTAAATAACTGAATTCTGTGCCAAAACTTTGTGTCCTGTGTACCAGTTGAGCTGATGCGAGGAACAGAAAATAGAATTAAAAGCACTTTGGCAATCTGTACAAAAATGAAGCCTGTTATGAGCTATGGAAAAGTTACTATTTTATGCTTCATGCCCATTAACACTTCCAGTAAGCTTGAGTCATTCATTATGTGAGATTTCTTGGTTGTGAGACAGTGTTACCTCTGTATGACAGATTGTGCTGAGGAGGAAGGTAAGGGTTTAACTCACTGAGTTAATGGATAGAAAGACATTCTGTATAAACAAATTTGAATGGCAGTGGAACATTTGATGCATGGAGATTACTCTGAAAACTGATTTAATAAAAAGGGATTGGGTAGGGTGGTAATTTGGGAAAAGTAAACTTGATGTAGCATCTTGACACAGCCTAGCACATTTTCTTTTTTTTTTTTTTTTGAGATCTTGTTTCTCTTCTGAAGCCGGGTGGTATGGCACGCAGTGTGCTAGGTGTCTGGTGTGTCAGAACTTGATAATGAATGCACACAGTTTCTGAAGAGAAGCAGGTAGCCTTAAAACGAGTATTTTCGAAGTCAGAATAACAATGAGGCTGGACTTGCTTATTTTGAACTCCAGTTGTCTCTGGATGAAAGCAGCTGTTTTTAAAGTGAGATTTTTTTTTTTGACAGAATATAAAGGGAAACTTTTAGAAGTCTCTTATCTGACAATTTATCTGCTAGAATTTGAGATTGTTGGTACTGGTATATGAAAGATTAAAGGAAACCTGCTTGAAGAAGCAGCTTATCTGTTGCAGCATTTCTTGTGCCACAGGCTTATTGGAGCAGTGCCAGGCAGCAAGTGATTTGCCTTAAATTTGAGACATTTTATCACTGTCAATTTGGAATTTCCCATTTTTGTGCAAACACTATACAGTTTGGACTTCTGAAACTTCAGGTGTAACGTTAGTTGCCTTTTGAATATGTTTAGAGTTGCGGGTGGAGCTTCAGGGATTATTGGTATGAAAAAGCAGAGAAGATAATTGCAGTGTTGTGTGTTTCACTTGATAGTGCCCTGCATAATTAACCAAAGGGTTATGGATTTTTTATATCTTCATGGTTTCTATCTTGTTGTGTATGTATACTGCTTGTGAAGGTACAAGGGGTCATTGCCAAGCTCTGAGACTTAGCACAGTGCCCTAGGTACACATGGATCTTTTGTGACATCAGTGAAAGAAGTGCTTTCACAGCATCCCAGAAGTGGGAGAAATGAGACTTTTGGATTAATGTCTTTCTAAATTAGAACATAACCTCCTGAGTAATAGTATCTAGGATTTGCATCATTAGTGACTGAAATCAGTTATCTCTGTATTCTGCCCATCTTTCAAGGAAGACCTCTGCAAGTATATAATGAAGACTGCTGTTTTCTTGATTCAGGTTTTGTGCTTGTCAGGCCACTGAAATGGGAAATACTCTAGCTGTCATGACAGGGGAGGGCTTCAAATTACTCTTGCCCAGAGTGAAAAGTTAAAAAATTATTTGTCACTTAAAAACAGGAACAGTTTCCTTGAAGTTACTAAGTCTTCAAAACTTGACCAAAGTGCTCCGATGGTGAACTATTGAGGAGTAATAGTGGAGGGTTGAGTCTGTTGTATTGCATTCTTACAATGGTATAGATTTTTTTTTTTAAAAAAAGTACTAAGCAGCCAGTGGTATCTTACATGGATAGGGTTTCATATCCATTGATATACTTGCAGCTGTTTTTGTTCTTGTTAAAATTCTTCAGGTAGATTTCTGTTTAGTTCTTAGGAATGAAACAAATTTGAATTTCTTTTTAATGGAGCCTCTCTCTGGCTTAGTCTAGGGGTGGACACTTCTGGTCTCCTGATTTCAGGAGAGATGAACGTACTGAAGAGAGTCTAAAGGAGGGTGACAAAGACGATGAAGGGACTGGAACATCTTTCCTGTGAGGAAAAGTGGAGAGACCTGGGACTGTTAGCCTAGGGAAGAGCAGGCTCAGGGGGATCTCATTAATGTATATAAATACCTGCAGGAAGGGTTCATAGAGGACAGACTGGTTCTTGCCAATGGGTGGCCAGTGACAGGAGCAGAGGTACAAACTGAATCAGAGGTGGCCCCATCTGAACATCAGGAAACCCTCTATTGTGAGGATGACAGAGCAGTGACACAGGTTGCCCAGAGAGGTGGTGCAGGGTCCCACCTTGGAGGTGTTCAAAAGCACATGGTCCTGGGCAACTGCCTCTAGGGTAGCATAGTTTGAGCAGGGGAGCTGGACCAGATGATCTCCAGAGGTCACTTCCAACCTCAACTAGTCTGTGATTCTTTGAGTTGATTGGTCAGATATTCTAAGAATATTGTACGTGGTGCTTTATTGAGCTGAATTTCAACTTTGAAAATCCTTTGGGAAACAGAAAATGTTACTGCTGGAGCAGCTGTGGGGGTTGAAACATGCCAGGGTCTGCAAAATCAGGCTTGCAGGTGAAAGGTCTCTTTTGTCTGTCTGTATGTAGGTTCCGAAACCTTCTCTAATAATTCAAATTCATTTAACAAGTTTTTTTGTTACTGAATCTTTTTGGAGATGACTCTACATTTGATAGATGCTGGGATTAAGCACTAATGTCCCTTACTGTGACATTAGTCTTTTTTTCACTTAATAACAAGACAAAGTTGACGTGCTAATTTTGGAAAGCCCTCCAAAGCCCTCTAGCTAGAGAAAAAGTATGATATGGACAGTCTGGGTTTCCAGACAGGATGGAGGCATGCTCTTCCAAGGAGCAGTGATTTGGTTGACTACTGATGGTCTTGGAGTAGCTAACGTATGTCTAAAAGCTGTTGAGACTCATCTGACTACGGCAGGCTGTTAAGAATTGATAACTGGTAGCTTTTTTAAAGGTATAAATGTAACATTCAAAAATGCGAGGCTTGGAAATGAAGATTCTGTGTAATGGAGGGCTCCGAGCATCCTAGAGCTCACCTGATGAAGACTTTGTTCATTTCTCACTGTCATTGGTGACCTTGTACTGATTATGTCAGTTTTGACTTGGCATATCCTCCTCTTCTTGAAGCATTTTGTAACTCTTAATAATATAAGGTGTTGAGTCTTCATTTTTTTTGTAAGCTTTCAGGAGCACCTCTTTTTAGCTAGAAAAACTTAACTAATAAACTCTTTCTGCTTTGCAGTCTTGTGTAGCACCAGTGTTGGAGGGTGACAGCTTTGTGGGGTGAAGGAGTTTGTTTCGTGGAGGTGGTAGTATGAGCATTTCCCTTCGTAATGGACTCCAAAGATTCTGTGATTATGTGCTGTTAAATCACTGAATCACAAAAACTTTGCTGAAAAGCAGAAGGAGCAGGCAATCCCAGAAGCAGGTTGCTCCCAGAGGTTAACAGAATCTGCTAGGTCAGTTTACACTGGTGCAGTTTATTGTGGGTCAGATAATCCAATCGTAATAGGCTTGCAAAACAATTGATGCCACTTTTCTCCACTTGCTTGTCAAGTGGGCTCTCTCAGCCAGCTGAATCACTTCTACCACTTACTCCTTTCTGAGGTCTGTTGAAAGATTCCTGCTGCTTCTTTTCTGCAACCTGTCTCAATAAATGCAAAAATCCACCCCCAGCGTCATACCTCTTCTTAGTGCTTCAGAGCAGAATCTTGCTAATAATGTTAGTCTGTGTAGCTAATCCACTTACTGTAGTGGATTCTGAAGAGAAATCTAACAATCTGTACTTTGCATAAGCAAATTAGGATGTAACAGACTGGTATGACAGTTGGGAGACTGCAGTGCTTACTGATTTTAAAATATTGGAGCTAAGGATAATTTTTAGGTTTTCTTTCTCTACCATTTTATATTGGTTTCTAGTTTACTGCTAAAAGACCATTTGCCATCGAGCACTGTTCCTACTAGTTTTGGGAGCCTGTGGAGGGTGGTAGGGAGAGAAATACTCTCTACCTGTGTTGTAAATCAGCTGTGAGAAAGTGTCTTGCTGAACAGATAGTGCTCATGGATTATTTTTTCAAATTCTAGATGAACAGGACATCAAATGCTTTTGGTGCTGTGTGAAAAAATCAAAAGGGAGGAGAAACACATTCTGGGGACCCCAGTCCTCCTAATTTTAGACTAGTGCTTTAGCATGCTAACATACTTCAGAAATACCTGTTAGTGTCTCTTCAGCTGAGAAGACTGTTCAAAGGTATTGCTGCTGTGTGTTACAGCTTGGTGTGTGGTTGATCTGCATCTCTTCCTTGATGTCTACCTGGCTTCCTCCTGAAGAGTTTACTTAAGGATGCTTAATTGTGCGTTTTCTTTGACTAATGAAGTAGAAAGCTCAAAGCTCTCTGCAGTACAAACAAAAAAAAAGTTTGTTAAACATCCTGGAACAAAATGCTTTTTGTCCCTCCCTCATTCTGTGTCTCACCAGTGGATTTGTGAATCTTTCCATGTGTTAAATACTACTGTGAAACAAGGAGTGCAGCTGTCAAGAGTAAATTGGTGAAATTTCTTGTATTCAGCGTGTCCCTTTCCTGTTACCAGAGGTGGAAGGGAGACCTTGTAATCTTACTGATTTTCTGTATAGACAGTGCTTTTTGAAGCACATGATATGGATCAGTCTTTGTTAAAGCTGAAAACATTAAGTAGCTTCTGAAGCTTCTCCTGGACCACATCCCTCCACTTGCTGACATTGAAGATGAAAGAAGATGAAGTAAATGCATTTTCCTTAAACTTGAATAATTTAGATTACTTAGTATGTCTTTATATTTGTCTTTTATGTACTGTTCTGTTTGGAACGGGATAACTTACAGTCAGATGACTCAGTTAGGAGACACTCTGGAGACCAGAAGTGTTTTAAGACTTAAAAAATGCTTGTAAAATTTTAGAGGAGGATATGATAAACTTCCTGACACAGCCCTGGTCTTAAACAATGACTGATAAAAACATACATAGTATATCAAAGGACAGTTGATGACTCCTAGTCATTACTAATAACTACTCAAGCTCAGATTTGAGAAGTTCTTGGTGGAAAGAACTGACAGTATTCTAAAGTCTTGCATTTGAGTTTAGTAATCTATCACTGAAACTTAGTGTGTGCTGTACACTTCTGTTCATTTTAAATAAAACTTTTACATAGTTCTTTGTGGGAATCTCTAAATTATATAATTTTTTTTTGTATAGAACTAATGCATGGATTTGTTCTTAACCAGTATTTGCTGAAGTTGCATCAAGACCTGATATTTGTAGATCACCCATAGTCACCTCTTGGAAAGATTAGCTTGAAAATCCTGCAGCCCATTCCTGGGCTGTTCACCTGATCTCAGTGTAGCTGATAACAAGCTCCTGTGTTGAAGTATGTATGAACTATCTTTACAAGAAGACCTTCTGTTTTTCATTGTTTAAAGCGGATGAGTACTTCAAGGATTGAGGAATGCAGATGTTCTCTGTCAGCAACCATCTGAACATCTCAGGTAGCGTACCCTGTCTGGTGCCCCCTTAATAATGGATCCAGGAGGTTACAAATGGCAGGGTGGTGTTGCCTGTGTTGGTTTTAAATGCTTAGCTACAGTAGAGATAATTCAGTAGCCGATGCTGAGTGCAGCCAACTGAAGAGTGTTAGAGACTTACAGGGTGTTCAGCCACTGAGCTGTGTTGCTTTTATTGTTGTAATAAGCTTTGCTTTGTGGTTCATTAGGTGCAGCTGCAGCAAATTAAAACCAGCTAAAAAATAACTCAGCTGATCTGCTTCGAATTTTTTTATCTGCTCTAGGTATTTTTGTCAGAAGTTACAGGCTTGCTTTCTTTTCAGGTCCTTACTAGAAAGAGTATTTAGTTACAGAAGCTAAATGCACTTTGAAGGGGACAAATATTTAAGTTTGAGCTATGTTAGTTCTAAGAATTATCCCAACTTGCCTTTTTTTTATGCAAAGGATAAAAATCAGCTGAGGAGCTGGTAGTTTGGAGACATCCATGTGATTTCTGTAACCTCTGATACTTAACAGTCTAAAAATAGTTACCATATGGGATGTCTTTATTGTGAGGACAGCCTCCGCTACTTGAGAACCTTTCTGTGTTTAAGCACTTTCTGTGCCTAAACATTTTTAGCTATTTCTTCAACTAGATGAAGTCGTCATATGGCTCTGAATGAGAGCTACTGTCACTGTCCACAGATCTAGGAGGAAAGGGGGTTATCTTCTCTAAATCTTGTAAGGGTAGATATGGCAGCATTCTGTGTTCAATCTTCTTTTCTACTGGGTCTGTTTTAGATCTAAGGTGAAAACAAAATGTAAAAAACTTTGATCTTACACCAGTGAAAATTCAGCAAATTTTAATCTTAACACGTGACTTGGATCTGTTTTAAGTGTGTCCATTACACTTGTTTAACCTTCTAGCAACCTACTGAGAATTTCTAGCTTCAGTAGAGGTTATTCAGAGATGTGCCTGACAGACCCAGGCCCTACTCTAGTAGCTCTTGCTCCTCTAGAGAGTTCACAAACTGCAGAGAGAAATAAAAGAACACTTCTTATTTGCCTCTATGCTGAGTCCATTTTACAGTTAGATGTTGTATACAAACATAATAATCCTTGCAGAGTGGTTGCATGTCCTTTCAAGATTATCAGTAAAGAAAGCAAAATCTAAACTTGCACACCCTTGTGTGGCACAGGTTGTAACTAGTATATGTAATCTATCTAGTATTTTTCTGATGAAAGTTTGTGGTAGGTTTGGGAGATGAGTTACTAATAGTCTACCTATTGCAAATTGGAAATAATTACTGTACTACAAACTCTTCATCATCAAATAATGCTTGATGGCAGGTCCTTGGTGTCAGAATGGTGCTCTTCATATTTTACTTGTACAATATTCTGATATCACCCTCCTGTCTCTCCTGATGGCATGCACTTTCTTTAAAGTGATTTGTAGATATGTGACTTCAACTTTTGACTTTAACTTTTCCAGACTTCTCATGCATTGGCTTTTTGAAAGTCTTTGCAACATCAGGCCCCAGAGCTTTGGTACGGTTAAATGAATTTCTGTAGTCATGAGTCTCAAACTAGTGTTCTTTTAGTAATTTTTTTTTCTATAAATTAGTGAGTTTACTGCAGCTACTGCTAGCTTTGGGCAGCTAGTCCTGATATGTTCTCTCTGCCTAGAATAAAAAAGCTGTTAAGGTTTTGCTTTACCCATTATGCATAGGCTGAGCACTCAGCGGTCTTTCAGCTGAGGTACTGTCTTGCAGAACTCATTTGTAGGTAACGTGTGGTGACCATGTGTTCTGTGCGGTATTTATGTAGGATTTGAGGTAAGAACGGTTTAAATTCCTTTTTCCTTAATGCTGTTGCTAGGAACCTATTTTTCTACTTTGACCAAAAACTTTACAAAGTGATGAATAAACTTCTGGAGGTTAAAAGTTGAGTGACCGAAAGGTCCATTTAGTGTAGAATGGTATATAACATGCCTGCAGAGTGAAATAAGTAACATCCTTTTCAATTTCAGAGCTGGTTTTAAAAATAATCTAACAACCCTCTGTTCTTGTTCTTTAATGTTGTACCTGTATAATAGGGAAATGAAATACAGTTCTGTTCTTTCAGGCAGAGATCTGTGGGTCATTGATATCAGGGCTTCAGGATTTAAAGGTGCTGGTCCGTGTATTAGGAAATAGGTGGAAGAGAGTTCTAATATATATTTGGCTGCTTTTTGGTAGCCAGAGAGGAGGTGGAATTCCTACTTCCAGAAAGACATAATGTCTTCAAGTAGTTACATACAGTGTGAAAAAGGAAAAATCTTTGCTTTCTGATTGAGAGACAGTATAGCACTGTGTATAAACTAACTCCTTTCAGATTTTGGCTGTCCTCGCTATGAGCTCATTTCCAGAAGTGGATGATTATTTGTCTTATGCCTGTGTCCTTATGTTCTTAGGAACACTGTTCTTTTAAATGCCCACATTTAAAATGTGGGCAGCAGAGCTTAAATGAACAACCTATGCAAATGAATACTGTGGAGTAAATAGTTTTCTTCCTGACTGACTTTTTTTAGAGCTAAACCATGCAGACACCTAATGAAACAGACTTTTTCAAACTCAGAGCTGATTCTGTTACAATTTGAAGAGTCTGTGCCATTGTAATCTGGATGGCACCCTTTTGAAAATAGGATACATGGAAGTTCATCTCCTACAAAGTATTTACATGGTGTAACTTCAGCTGTTTTAACTGTTTGGGACTTGTGTGCATATGTAGTAGCAGTGTATGATCATACAGGACAGTGAGAATCCATATCTAATACCAGCAAGGTCTTTAGTGCTGGTAATAGCAGTTTGTCCAGACTTGTCCGTAGCACTGATGCCTTTTGACCTATGGTCAGCATGTCTCCAGTGCTTGCTTCAGGTTTTTTTTTCCTGCTTTAGTAAAACATTCTTTACTTGGTGCTGGTAAAGCGTATGTGTAAGTACCCTGCATTTTAAGAGATTCAGTATAAACACTGTCATCTCTTTTGCAGGATAAAAACATCAGGAGGGAACATGCATACTGTTTCCAAACAGCCTTTATTGATGTATTGATGTCTTTGCTTCAGAAGATATCCCCTTCCCTCCCCAAGCATAATGTTCACACTGTGAAAGTGGACTTGTTGCTGTTTTCTAATTCATTACGAAACATAGTGAAGAGAGACAAAACTTCTGAACTTAGATTCCTAGCTCCATGTCAGAGGGATGTCGCAGGATAACATCCACTATCTGGTTTATTTTGAGGTATTCCTTAGCACTTGAGAGATCAGCCTTTGGGTGCCATGGCAAATAATGTGATTTATATCCCACCCTGCTATAAAGGGTGCTAGAGACACCTTAACTTCCTGATGTCAAACTTGGGTGCTGCATGAAAGCAGTTGCCCTTCTCACATGCCTCGGGGGTCAGTGCATTGTTGTAGTGAAATGATAATAAAAATACGCAGGTTAGCCCATATAGGAAGCAAGGGTATCTTAAGTCAGATTGCATCAGCATCATATTTTCCACCAGTGGATGTTCTCAAAGTAAATTGGTTGCTGCTGTCTATCTGATTTCTCTGTCCAGGCTCCTTTTTTTCCTGTAGTGTGTTACAGGGTGATTTTTGGGGCTTAGGGCACTTCCTAGTGCTTGATGTGCATTGATAGAGGTCAGGAAAGTGTAAGTCTATTCAGAGTTGTGTGCTATTGGACTGACTTCATTCTTGCTATCATGCTATCTTGAGACTTCTCACCAAGTTTTTTTGTAAACTATTTTCTTTATTTTCCTTTGATAGTAAAGTTTGAAGATATACACAGGAGAATAAAATAAACTGGGAAGGTTATGATTGAGTATTTGGGAGCTCTTTTGCAGTGGTATACCTCTGTGACTACTGTTTTTCTTGCTGTTGAGTTAGGTATATAATTAGTTTTACTATGAAATGGGATATTACTTCAGTTTTTTGAAGCAATAATAAAGCTCCTGATACTGTGAAGTTAGCTTTTCAAAACTAATTTGAAAGAAAATTGTTTCATCTAAAATTTGCTGTTGCATGGTCTAGACTCCTGTAGTGTATGTATATACAATGTTTAGGGGGCTAGACATAGATGGTAGAAATGTCTACTGCATAAATATCAAGTTGAAGTTTGAATGAGTTTAGGTATAACACCTGGCACAGGGTAATGGATGAATAATATAGCATAAGAGTAAAATAAGAACATGTAGGTTACCCTTGTTCCTTACATAGGTTACCTTAAGTCATTTTAGGGATACTTAATGGAAATTGGAATACTGGAAAACTCTAGAGGTGGAAGACAAATTAGATATGGCTTTCCATGAGTAAAAGGTTAGGAGAAAGAGCTAGAGTGTATGGAAGCCAAATGGCCCAAGAGGCTTCATATTTTCTGAACAGAATGATAGGAAAATGAGTAGCAGTATTATTATGTGTTGTATTCGTAGAGATATAAAAAAGGGTTCTGAAATCTTAGCTGCTGTGTTTCTCTGTTCTTGAATTTGTTTGTGCAGGGGTTCCCATCCACAGCGATATGAAACCCTAAGACTTAGGTAAGATTTCTGTGCTAACTAAAATAATTATTTTAAAATAGGAAAACTTCTTAAGTATCTGTCTCTGTGTTTTTAGTTGGATTATATAAATAAAGATTTCTGCATGTAAGTCATCTCAGTATAGCATATGGATATGTCGTGTTATGTCTGTGCTGCATTATTCATTACTCATGGTGTAGCAGGATTAAGAAATGAAGTTCTCTTCATCTGCTACTGGAAGTCTCTGCGTTCATGGAACTGCAGTGACTTCCTACTCCTAATGGGGCAGGCAGAGAAGGGGTCACAGCTGTCTTTAAGCTTGTTGTTTTTACGATTATTAAATTCAGACCATTAAGAATGCTACTTAAAGACTGAATAGTCAGCCTTTATCTGTAATAGCTGTTCAGAGTAAACTGGCTTTGGCTGTATTTTTTTCATTTCATTTCATTTTCAGTTTATTATGAACAGTTGGAGAAGAATGACTTTTTGATGTCTTCACTCTTTCTGGATGATCTTAAATCTTTTTGTAGTAAGTGAAGTAATGGAAATAAGGCTGTTATTGAAGCCTGAGCTGCTCTTGACTAAAGAGGGCAGAAAATGCTGACTGTAAGTGTTTTGGTTTGAACAGTCTTCCTTTCGCTGTTCCAATCCCTCATGCCCAGCTGTGGAAAAAAATTGTGCAGCTCAAATCAGTTGGTGCCAGAAATCCCTTGGTTTTGCCTTTCACCAGTGACAGAAGGCAGGTGTATAGTGTTTGGATAGTGTTTAACATCTGGAAGGTGTGATCTAGGTCACTGAAGCAATGCTGGACAATGTCGTGCTCTGGGCTGTTCAGGTAGGTTGTTTACTGTTGTCTGAGTTCATGGCAAACTACAGTGCCTCTTGCCCTGTCTTGCTAGTTGAGCTCTAGCCTTGCTGAGCATCTCTTCTTCTTCTGAAGGTTTAATGGAAAGTTTAATTTTTCCTGTGCAAAAGTGACTTGGTTCTATGTGTATGTAATGATGCATGTTTTGGTTTGGTTTGAATACTTTTTCATGTTGCATATAACCCTTGCTTGTCAGTTTTAGAATGCAATCTCCAGCTTGTGAGATGGCTGTCTGGGCAAGTGGAGGCCTATGAACGTACAGGTTTTGTGTTCCTGTCCCAGCCTGACACCATTTTGAAAGGACTTGTAAACAAGGGTGTGGAGGAAGGGAGAGGCATGGAGGCTGCTGGTTTTTTGGCTTTCAGCTGCTTACTTTTTTCCCTTTTCATATGGAATTGAAGATGTCAGTTGCTTATAACTAGCTGTGTATGTGAGGGTTTAAGTGGGAGGGATAGAACTTCTTCCTTGCGTAATCTACATTTGAGATCAAAGTTTACTATGAGAGAACAAGTCCCTTAAAGGGAGGAAATCAAGGGGATTCATTCTGTCATTTGAAGGGTAAGGCTGTGATGGAGAGATACAAGTTCTTAAAATCTGGTTCTGTACGTCTGCTGGGGTGCACCTCTGGAGTGTCTGCGATACTGCCGAGGTTTGGGCCCAGCCATCTCTTCAGTTTACCAGGGACCTGTGAGCGGGAGGAATGCTGCCATGAAAATTCAGTGGAGCAGAAGTGTCCCTCTAACCTTATTGTCTTCAGCCTGGAAGATGAGTCTTATTTTCTATTGTTGGGCCTTCCATTGCACTGAAGAAAATTGGAGTGCATGAGGGACAAACCCTTTTAGCTATGTTCTCCCTCAGGGAGAGGAATGGAAGGGTAAGTGGAGTTGTGGAGGGGCCTTGAGGTTGACGAATGCATTCTTGATCAGGAAGAAGCTGTTTTTCTAACTTTTGTTTTTAAACTTGAGTATCTCTTCAGAGTCAAGCTAACCTGGTTTGCTTCCTTTTCGTGGCTGTTGGTAAAACTTCAGCTTTGAAATTGCCAGTGGAGCAGAAGGATGTAACTGCAGTGTGAAAGAAGAAAGTTTTACACAGCCCAACTGAAATAGTGAGGTAAATGCTAAAAATTGAAGTAGGCATCCTAGCCAGTTCAAGGGGAGCAGGTGCTGTATGTCTAAAAGTGGATGTTGACTTTGAAGCTCTTGAAGCTATAAAGATGCTATATTTGAAGAGTCCTCAAGTTGTCTCCTTTCACCCCATTGAATCTGTTTTCTTGTGTTATTCTCAGTAGGCTCAAGAGGACTGCAGTTGTTTAAGGCTGAAGGGAAATGCCTGCAGTAAGATACTGTGACTTATTGCAGTATACATCTGCGTTTTCACAGAATTTCATTGCCTTGGAGAGTGCTTGCTAGAAGGCTGGAAGCTAGCACATGAGACTGGGACAGCATATGCAAGTGTTTAAATGAATAAGAGCAAGAACTGCAGTTGGAAAGATTTTGTGAATTATAAGATGCAGTTGAAAAGTCTGAGAATATCCTTTCCTTTAAACAATGGTATCATTTAAAGTATCAATCAAGTCTGGAATTGTTCATGACTTGTTCAAGGTTTGCTGTTTGTTTTGGTCCTAAAGAGCTATCAGTGTGATCCAGTGATAGTTGTGGTGGAACTCTTGCTGAACATCAGCAATATTGACTGTGCTCAGACAGGCCCAGCTTGACATTTATTAGGCATTCTAATATAACAGAAGCAATCATGTCATTGACGTGAATAATTAGGAACATAAAAATGGTTTTCCTTTATTGGAATCTCACTGGAACTGATCACTTAACCGAATGCAGGTGTTTGTTTTAGAGAAGACTATTAGAGCTGATATTTCTAGTATGATTTCTAAGATAACTTATATTACCCGCATATTTCCCTCCCTTTACCCCAGCTGATGAGGTAGTCAGTCAGTAATTGCAGTCAGACAGAAGAGCCTCCTGCATAGTCTCTAGGTTACTCCATTGTCAAGCAATTTCTTCACCTTGTTGTTAATGCATTATATTTTCAGAACTCCTTGCACATCTTTATGCTTACTTCTTTCCTAATATACTAGCAGTATTAGTGTGACATTATTTAAAGCATCCCATAGGTTATTAGGTGTTTTACAGGAATGCCAAGAGTTTCCAAAAGCATTGCATACTGTGTGGAGACACTTCTAAATCTCAGTATACATTTTTAGTGTTCTCTATACATTGTACATTTTTACATTCAGTAGATAACTTGCCCTTTCTTCATCTGTCGTTTTAGTGCATCACCAGAATTGCCAAGCTCTTCAGGATTATTTTCCTGATAGCAGAATTCATGCCTGAACGGATGGCTATTTCTTGTTCAGCTGTCTGCAGTTGTCCACTGGTCTTCTCATTGCCTACCTGGAATGGGCAACTCTCTCTAGCTGCCTCTTTATCCTTGCTGAAAGCTGCTGCAGATCAACTTCTGTAGCACCAGTCACAAGGATAAATTAAAACCCTTTTGCTTACAGTCCATATGACTTTTTCCATATCCATCTTCCATCTCTTCACTCACTTTCTCACCATGTGTTTGAGGCCAAGGTATAGAAGTGTTAAGCAATGTTACTTGTTTTGTGATTCATACGGGAGCCAGTGTGAAAAGGTTTTCCCTTCTAACCTATCACCTTAGAGAGACTAAGTAGTTGGGTTTTCTTTGTGGCATAGGGCTCCTCTGCTTTCTGATCTTAACAGTGCCTGTGTTTACAGTAGTAAATTTGAAAGTTACTTTGAAAATTTTTGTGCAGACTCACAATATGTGCTGTTAACCTGTGGACTTCAGAGTAATGGTCAAGCTCTCCTTGACAACTACATTTCCTACAAGGAAACTGAAAGAGTGAGCAGTGTTTTGTTCTGACAAGCAAGGTTGACCGAAGAGATGCTCTCTGGCCTATATAGGCCTTTAGCCCTGAAGAACAACCTGTGTAATAGTTTTTGCATATGCTGGATTCAACAGCCTCCATTATCTCTTAATGTACTACTTTTTTGAGTGTGCACAAATCAATGCTGTGCTTTCATGCAGGCTCATAAGATATTTGACTATTCAAAGAAAAAGAAACCCTTACTATTAAAACTGCAGTGAAAAATCATCAAAGAGGAAGCATTAAGAATTACAGCTATTCGAAGTACAAATAGTGTACTTTATTTTTTGGGGATACTAAATTTTTTTGCGGAGTTCTGTTTTTTTAAAGCAAAATTCAGCATCTGGGTTATGTCAGAGCTATTGCCTTTCACTGAGCTGTCAAATAATAAATGATTTTTTCTTTTTAAGGTGTTTAGCAATGCTCCTCGCAGACAACAACTTATCCTTGTTAAATTACCTTCATTACTGTTGTAAGTTAAAATCGGTGGCATAAATCCTCTGTAAAACACACTGGGTATTTAAATTTGAGAATAATTTTATTACAAGCTGAGACTAAAGTTCTGGTTTAGACTTTCATATCTGGAAGATATAAAGGACATTGTACTCAGCCACGGGCTTCTACTTCTTCTGCTATATAGTATTATAAAAAAAAATCTGTAACGTCTGCTTATCCAGATAGCAACATGTGATAATTGTGCATGCTTCTGTTGCACTGTCTCTACCCAAGAGGAAAAAAAAAAGGGGGCAAGTACTGAATTCTAAAGCAAGTTCTGAAAGTCTCTGGATGTATGATTTGTCAGGAGCATGTTTAGGATCTCTTAAGATTTTATCAAAAGCGCTGTATCAGCTGTGACCCTTGATGCTGGAAGCATCTCATGGTGCAGCCTCAGTTGCCTCTGAACAGTGGTAACCTGTTGGAGGCAAATGTGTTTAGTATCTGGTGTCTTGCCACTTAGATTCAGGGTGCTGATTTTTCTGTAATCACTTTTATGTATTAATACCATTTAGAAGAATATAGCTTAACCAGGGCAGGCATCTGTGTAGTGATTTTTTTGGTGTGGAGTCTGTAATTTTTTTGGTGTGGTGTCTGTAATTAGGTTTTATATATGTAATTTACTTCTATGTGAGAATTTTTTTTCCTCAGTGGCAGGGATGCACCTATGTGAATCAAAACAGGTGGTAGAAAGGCTTTCCGGAAGTGGGATGCACTAAAGATTTATGTCCTAGTGTGTGCATCTGAGGTGATAAGTGGTTGAAGGCTTTTCTGTTTTGTCAGAAACCTTGGTTCTGTCTCAACACTGCCAAGATCCAGCCTCGGCTTCCATTTTCAGCTGAACATGAGCAGTTCAGTATGTTACCTACCAAAATACTTGTTTTGCGGAGAAAATTAGTAGACCACTGTGACTGTCTTGCAGGTCTTCATCTTGCTAGCTCTACTTTATTTTCTGAAGCTCTTGTACAAAAATCTACTGTTGATATAATTGGAACTGTTCTATGGCAACCAGAACTAAACCAGAACTAATCGCATAAACCATATGGCTTTTTAACTCCTCATGTGTTTGGTCTTTAAAAAATAAAGCCTACTTGCTCCTCTACTTAGGCAGACCTTACTTGTGACTGATTTGAACTGCAGCTAATTAGAAATGAGGATTCAGTTAATGCTGCTAAGAGTGTTCAAGAGTGTTAGGACTTAGAATCTTAACGGTGCGTGGTGAATTAGAAGTGAGTTTATCGAAAGGTAGATGTCTCCCATGGACTGCATGTTAACAAAGGGAACCACTCACAGTTTGAACTGAACAACTTTGTCTTCAGTTCTGCTTCCTTTCAGGACTCTAAAGAAGGAGCAGATTTCCAACTTCGCGTAATTGTCCTCACCTTAATCTGAATGTATTTTAAGACAAAATTACCTTTCTTTAATAGGAATAAAGCCCTGTTTCCTGAACTTACCAACTTCTTAAATTTTAAATGCAGTAATTGCTGAGCTATTGTAATAATCCAAGTGTAACACTGTCTCTGAGGCTAGTAGTCAAAAACTGTATCAGCTTTTTAAATGGTTCTGGTGATTCTTCAGTAGTTCAGTATTTTAAAACTTTTGGGGACTAGACACAGCTGGAATTCTATGCTAATGTGCTATTTTAATCTTAAACTACAATTTTTAGTCTAGAAACTGATTTTTCAAACTAGTTTTTCTTGGTTAAATCCTTCCCCCCCCCCCCCCCCCCCCCAATCAGGTAGAAGTGTATATAAAAGGGTAAGAACTTTAGTTTTTCACACTAGATGTAAAAGAGCATTCTGTACACCTTTGAAAGTAAGAAAACCAGTAAAAGAATTGTAGAAAAAAGCTTGGTTTTGGGACATAATGGTGTCGTAGCTGGAGAACTAACTTGTAGATTGATGTGAGTACCTTGTGGAACATTTCAGTGAAGATAGGCGTGTTATGCAAACCAGAATTACTTCAAATGAGAGATGCTCTTTGCTTTTTTTGAGAACCGCTGTGATGCTCAAGGGTACAGTGAAGTTTATGTAGTCAGTACACTGAAGTTGTATTCACACATGTGACCTATCCTATTGGAGTTTTCCTTCTGCAGCCCATGGCTGACAGGAAGCAAATAATGTGTCAGATCGTGCTGCTTTGAGAGCCATGGAGACCCAAATGCATCATCTTGTGCATATCACTACAGTCTCCGCAGGACGGAGTTTTGTAGATTGCTGCTTTAATGCAGTGTCCTTAATAAAGCTTGTCTGGACTTAAAAGTAGTCAGTTGAGACTTCCAGGTTTTTTTTTTCCATGTAATAAGCAGTTTATCAAACATGCTTGCCTGTATACAATGGGGAGCTTCAGAAATGCAGTTGTTAGCATTGGTTGTGGGTTGAGACCAGAGAGAATGGCTTGCAAGCTTGCCGATGGTATTAAAGCATCAGTATTTTGCATTAAGAGATTAAAGGCCATTATCAGTGTAAGTTAGAAATAAAGACCAGGCATGAAGTCAGGTAACCATATGGACTTTGGTAGCAAACTGAAATGAAGACTAACTTACACTGTTTTAAAACAGGAAAGTTGTTTTGAAATATGTGTTTATAAACCCTGGATGCAGCAGCCTTCCAAAATCTGAGTCCTTGTTTTTTCATCAAATTTGGACATACCTCATCTACTAAGCAGGGGCAAGAAGGGTCTCTTGTATTTACACCAGTGTCAAGCTGTGGCAACAGTGAGGAGTCTTCCTATTTGTGCCAGTATTGTGGTTATGTTTAGCATTTTGATTGCTTCTAATCATCTGCAAATGGCCCATTAGCTTTTGTGGTATTCTCTTAGCACTGTTCATTTCAACTCAACTGAATTTGCAATGATGTTTTATTTAAAAACAAACAGTGTGCTTGGGGACAAAAACACCCTATGAAGAACTCTTGCATATCTTGCCCCAGTTATTCCACCTGAGAAATCCGTGACTCTGCTGCCACTTGTATGTCCAGTGGTACTCTTAAACAGATATTGCAAGGAAACTTACTGAATACCATCTATGCAAGATTTTAATTTACTTAATTTTTAAAACCTAGGATTTTAAGAACAGATAGGATTCTAGCAAAATAGTTTATCTTGTGTATTTTTTTTTTTTTCGGCTGGGAAGGGCATGTAAGGGGAGCTGTTTTTCAATGGTGCATGGTCGTTTACATGCTAATGGAAAATAGACTCACTGTGTTTTCTGTCTTTCCTCTTTGTTCCGTCTTGAAGATCTGAAAACTTGTTTTGTGGTATAGTTCCTTTTAGACATGATGTGGTTCTGCAGGTAGTTTCCAGGGTAGGTGCAGGGGTAAATAGACTGCATTATCTTTTAAATCTTCTTAAAAATAATAATCTTATTTAATGTAAGAAAAATAACTTTAGAACTGAATTTTGAAAGATTAGATTGGAATTGCCTCAAATCCAATTAAGCCACACTGCATGGACGTGCTGGGAATATAAATGCAATTACTGTAAATTTGTACAAACTGATTTGTTGCATTATCTTGCTAATCTAACATACGGTACTTTTTGTGTCCATATTGCAGACGGCAACTCCAAACTAACATGGCAGTCAGACTCTGTGATGTGGCTTCTCTGCTTAGAAGTGGTTCGTGGGCAGCAGAGCCTTGGACTGGGGTCTGTGGGATTTTTCTTAAATTCTGTAGGCTACTTCTTTCATGTTAATAGTGCTGAGGCCATACCAAACTCTTTAATCTGCCATTTGGAATGTTAACTGTCTTCTATGTTTCGTTATAGGCTGCAGGTTGTGTCCCTATTCTGTGAGAGCCTAGAGCGCACTGGCGTACCATGACATCTTTTTCTATAATATGGTGATCTCCTGTAGAAATTACACTGCAGTGGCTTGCCTTTCTTCTAATGTCAATTAGATTTTGGTACTAATTCAAAATACCCAGTGGATAATTGAAGAGTAGTATTGTACTAAAATGGTTTTGGTATGGTCTGAATACTAAATTGCAGTAACTTTAAAAACCTGTATACTTTGTATTTATGATTACTATTTTAAAAGTATATTTATAAGTCTTATTCTAAGAAATTGTTTGAAAACTGTAAGTTTATCTCTTGAACTATTTTTCTGGCTGGAAGATACTTAGTAACTGCTGAAGTGCTTTGTGTTTTATGAACAGTTATATTCAATCTACCAATGGAATATGCATTATTTGTAAAACATTAATATAACTTTATTCAGAGCGGATGGTTCTATAGCTGAGAAATGCTGTAATTTCAGCACACACAGGCTACTGCAGCTGTTCATTTGAATGTTGGCTTAGGATCTCGTTCTTGCCACCTGAACATGAAAATAAATGTGCAATTAAGTGAGGATTATTTGTTGTCCTTGCTAAATCCTGCTAATTTTGATCAATGAACACTTTAAATTTGAGAAAAAAGAAAGGGGGGGGAAAAAGCAATCCTAGAGAGCCTCAGTCAGAGCAAAGCGTTTGTAGCTGCTAGCTCTGCCACGTACCCTAATGTTTTAAAAAGTAATTTGTCTTAACTGGGATCATCTACTTTCTCATGTTTTCAGCAGGCTTGTTTCATCACAGTGCCACGAGCAGGTTAACCCTTGGAGTTAGTCACAAGAGGAAGAAAATGTTATTCCAGTTGTAGTTCCTCAGGAAAACTAGATCACATTTTTTCTTAATAGATGCATCTTCTGGTTTTTTGTGTTGTGCTGAAGTAACCCCTTGGAAAATACTTCTTTATGCAAAACATGGAAATGTATTCCCAAGAATATCTGAATTGTAGTTTAAGACACTCAGCTTATCCCCTCTCATGTTCTTAGGGAATTCAAATTTGCACTTCCTGAGTACAGTTGACGTAATCAGCTGTTTGGGTATGCATTGATTGCATGTGCTGCTTTTAATAGGACAGCTAGGACAGATAAATCACAGTCAGGACCTGTAAAGGTTTACACTGTGGTGTTATAATAGGCTTTTTTTGTGTGAGAACTCCTTCCTCCTAGAAATTTTTACTGTCTTTCAGTGTTCGGATTTTTTTTTTAAGTGAACCTTCTTGACGAGTCTTGCTTTGAAATGTTTCTAACGGAAGAATTAATTTATAGACTTTTCTGTTGGATGTTGTCCTGTATAGTTGATCTCAAACAGGATAGGCTGCCCAAGTCTTGGATATTGGGTTTTATTAAGAATCCACTGTATTTACCAACTGTTACCATTCAGTGACTGACTGTGATGGCAGAGAGCCTTTTGTACCTGTGGTAGCTTGTGAGCAAGTACTGATACTTCTCCAAATGGTTGCTGCTGTGTCTGCCAATCATACAGTCAGTTACTTTGAAGTGAAACACAGTAGTTCCTGGAGTGATGATCACTCCCTTGTTTTGATGTCTAAAAGTAAATCAAGCTAAAGTATCAAATTTAACTGTTTTCAGGGTGCAGGGGAGGGAAGAAATGAGAACCAGGAATTGTCAGTTTAATAAAATAAAAGCATTTAGAAATCTGCTTCCAACCTGTGATGACAGAAAGTTGACCTAGAAGTTATCAAGGAAGAATTTGGTTTCTATCTCAGTACATCAATTTATCTATTTAAAGTACTGAATCTTGGTTTCTGCTGTTGCTTATGAGAAATTGACTCAAGATACAGTTAAAACCTACCTCTTTTTGAAAATAATCAAATATGATAACTTTAAAAGCTCCATTTCATATCATTACAGTTGTCAACTGTAAGTTAATAGAACTGATTATTCTTATAACAGGCTGAATCTGCTTGATAACTTCTATACTAATAAGGCTGTGATGCACCTAAACGAAGGGAGTGGGGAAGGATGGAAACTGTAAGTTCTGAGTGTTGACTTAATTGAGAGAGCTCCTAGAAGACTTCAGTGGCATCTTTATTGGCCACTATTTTTAAACTATTGCCTTGAGTAACAATTAAATCTTTCTGCATTGGTGGGTTTTTTTCATAGAGGCGTATGCCACTTCTGCATAGTGACAGGTCTTTTTAGATTCTTGTCTGGAATCTCCTAACAGATGATGAAATAGGAATTTTGATAATTCCTGTTTTATGTATTTTTCAGCAGGTAATTGCTGCCATGGAAACACAACTGTCTAATGGACCAACTTGCAATAACACAGCCCTTGGTTCAACCACCATAAACAATTGCTCATCACCGGTTGATTCTGGGAACACAGAAGACAGCAAGACCAATTTAATAGTCAACTACCTTCCACAGAACATGACACAAGAGGAGCTGAAGAGTTTGTTTGGCAGCATTGGTGAGATAGAATCCTGCAAGCTTGTCAGGGACAAAATAACAGGTATGTTGGTATTGGGATTTTCTGCATCTCTTCATTTTCCAGACAGTAAGCTGTCAGATGGTGTTTTGTAATTCTTTTAAATCATGGAATAAAGCTGGAAGAAGCTGATGCTCATAATGCTAGTCAGAAGGAACTTAGGTTCATTGTTATCTAAAATCTACACCCCAAAATTAAATGTCTGTATTTGCATTTCATCCAGGTTTGTATGAGGTGCTATAAATGCTAATAGGATACTTACATATTCTGAGCTTTAGAGACTTCTGAAAGAAGATTCAGATGTGGAAAATCAGATTTTTATACAAGGTTTATTTTGGGTTTTGTTCGGCTCCATTGGAGTTGTGACTTCATTAGCCCTATTTGATGCAAAACTTCCCTTTTGTAGGGATGAAGATAATTTAAATTGTACACTGGGAAAAGGGTGGACTTTGTTTATTCAGCTTTGTAGGTAAAGACGCTTTTGCATTGCAGCACTTGAGCAATTTCTTTAGGATACACACTTGAATTTAGTACATGCTGAGAGTGCAAGTATGAACTGAAGTGTGATGTGTTCTGTTAGTACTTTAGCAACAGCTGGTGCACAGGTCACAGGTATTGTTTAACTTTGAAAGAACTACCAGATGGATGCCTGTACTTTAAAAGAAGAATGAAAGTACGGTAGGCAAAGTTCAGTTTCTCATCTCCGTTTTTTTCAACTCTCGGCTCTCTCAAATTAAAAAGCATTCATGTACCACTTATGTGATGTTGACTTTGGTATTTTATTTCCTGGGTTTTTTTTTTTTTTGCAGAGTCATTAAATATCCAGCTTTCAAGAACACATCTTATGTCCTTGGTTGCAACTCTTGAATGTGCTGGTTAGCTTCTGTGTATTTAAAACTATATCTCTTTGAGGCTGCACATTCTCTATGCTTTGGTTTAAGAGATGGAAGCCAATACTTTCCTGTTACTGAAAGGTAGTGGGAGAACATGAATGTTTTTCTCATCCTTAATGAAAACTTCTTGTGACTCAGTGTTCCCTGAGCAGCAACAGTGGGAAGACAGAGCTTTAGTTGATGCAGATTGTATGTGGCTTCAGCCCCTGCTATGCATGTTTGTGTTGATGGCTTGGGTGTGCTGGAGAAATGTGTTCCCCATCTGTGTACATGAGTAGTGGAGAACAGGGCCTAAAAACCTTCAGGCAGCTCTGCACCAATCCAAGGAAGGACTTGTATTTGGCATGTAGTAATGCTTTCTTCTCTTGTCCTGATGACATGTTTGCTCCTCTAGCATAGCAGAATGAAGTTATGCCACCTTTTCCCACATTGATGCAGACACTACATCAGTACAAGGATGGTGCTTAAACAAGAATCTGGCAGCAAAAAGACACTAAGGGAAGTATTTCCCAAGTGTTTTGTTGATCTGCATCTACTGAGGGTCACCAGACTGAGCTAAGTTAGGGATCTCTTCTCCTAAATTTGACCAACTAGTCTGCTGTACAGTGAGACTAACTTTAGACAGAGCTAAAGCCTGTACCTTTTTTGAATAATACAAAGTAGTTTTTAATTGCTGGTGCTCATACCTCCATTCTGCTAATACGTAATCAGTGAAAATACTGTTAGGATTACTGAATAATCACCATCTTTTCTGAATATGCTTTTTGTCACCATTCTCTGCTTGCTGGAGACAGCATTTGTGACCGTGTCTAAATGTTTGGGGTGGTTTTTTTTTTGTTAACTTGTGCATGGTATTGGAACAACCTGTTACATATAACAGGATATTTTTTACTTTGGTCACTTTTGGCTACTGTCCTCTAAAGTTTTATTGTCGAACTACACTTCTGTATCCCCAGTCACAAGGTGGATTCGCAAGCCCTACTTCTTGGACCTGCTGCAGTTCAGCTCTATACAGCATCAGTCAATTTTAGACTTGACTTCAGATACCTTACAAAGTAGAAACTAAAGACAAGGAAATATGTCCATACTCAGGACTGGAGAGGTGATGCTGTACTTCTGAGACTGCAAGTATGGGATTTTTTAAGTCTTGATCTTTTCTACTGACTGTTCTACACACAGTTTGTAAATTCAAAAGTAAATTTCCCCAAACCAAGGGAAACCTGCGTGAGCAGTATGATATTTAAAAGATAACTGCCAGAACATATACTTATGTCTTGGCGAATTCATTAGGCTGTGTTTCGTGGCTGTTCCCCATTTCAGTGAGTGGTTGCTGACAACTTACCCTTGCTGAGGTAGGGGCCATTTAGTGGCAGAAAAATGAGTCAAGCTATGAGAGTCCCTAAAGCCCAACACTGACCCTTTGGCTTCCTTCTTACTGAATAGTCTCTGGCTGACTTTTATGCCTTTGAATGAAGGTTGCTTTGCCTCCCCTTTGGGTTTGAATGACCAGCACTTTTTCCCACAGCAGATGGCTTGCTCTGAAGACATTACAGATTTAACCATTCCACTAGCTAAAGTGTGATAGCTTTGGCTACTGAAGCCACTGCTTTTAGTCCTTCTGGACTGACCAAACCCCAGAGCAATTTCTGCTCTTCTCTTGTGAAGAATAGAGAATGTGCTTGGGGATGCCAAAGAAACTAGACTGGGCTGATGCCTTACTGTCTTCAGCTGAAGGCTGATTGATGCAGGAAAAAAAAAGCCTGTCTTCTCTATATGTAATGATTTCTGTGCTTCGAAACAAAAGGGCCTTTGCTTAGCTGTTTCCTGACCTTTTGCTGCAGGATTGGAAAGTTACAGCTGATACCCAGTCAGCTAGTGGGATAGCTGTTGAAAGTATTTATCTCTGTATTGCAGATCTGAGTTTGCATATTTAGCATTCCTTATTAAGGTTGCTTAAAGAACTACGTGCATTTCCCAATTAGGAGGCTGCTGCAGGTACACAGAAGCGAGCCTCAAAGTCTTAATGATGGGTATGCAAATTGCCCACATCCTTACAGGATGGTTTTGATGTTTTGTATGCTAGAAGCTCACATTGCTGCTCCTTACCTGGGAGCAGAATGCAGCAAGACTTAATTGCAGATTTCTTGTTTGAAGGTATGATGTTTTCTGTATAGCATGGAGAGATGTCTAAGGATCCTGAATTTAACTACATTGTTAGTAGATGAGAACTCCAGAGTTGGAACTATTGGAGATACAGTTGGTATCTCTCCTTTATCAGAGAGGAGCTCCTCAGCTTTGAGGTATATATTCAGCTGCCAGCAAAAACATTGCATTTGTCTTGTTCTGTAAGGTTTTACTATAAATGAGACTGAGAAATGTGGTGTCTGACCTTATAACTGCATTGGGAGCAATACTTCTGATTTAAGTAGCCTGGAGCAAGATTATCTTGTGTTTGTGGAGGCTGGAGAGAGAATGCTCTAGTTCCAGTTCTGTTCTTACTCGATTTCAGGTTTTCTACAGAGTTCGTGAAAAGCAAATTTTCTTTTTCTTTCTACAGTTCATAACAGGGACTGTGACTAGCTTGCTATGAAGGAAGAGACTTGGCATGAATTTCAGAATTGTATTGGTTTAATTCCTGTGTTAAATCAGTAATTTTTTATCTTAAATTAACTGTCATTAATACTAGATACTTTGTGAATACCTATGATTGATGAGAAGATTAGAGGAGCATAGAAATTGAAATATACTTTCAGGCTAAACTGCAAATGAGAATTAATAAGGGGCAAAACTTTGTTTTGCCCTTGACTGTCTAATTCCGTTTGGTCCATATCAATATTGGATGCATCCTCTGGCTACTGTATGAGGTGAAACTTCATTTATGATATGCTGGAACTGAGCTATTTGCCAAGCAGATGAGACAGCTCCAATGTAGGAACACTGAGAAATCTGATAGGATCTGCATGAGTGAAGGAAAAGAAACATGCAGAACAATTAGTCAGCAGTGAAACATTGCATGAAGAAAAGAATTTTAACCTCTCTGTCCGTGTTGGCAGACGGTGTTGAGAGTCCCAGTCCCAATGTAACCCACTAGTAAATTTTAAGACTTGAAAACCCTGCTACATACTGGGTTGTCAATGGCATGTGTTGAAATTCAGAGGGATCAAAGATGGCTACTGCCATCTTGACCCAAACACTTGTCAGAGTATCCTGTGGATTTGAATGAAGCTGTCTCCCACCTTATTATTTAATATTCAGTCTGTGGTCATGTATGCAACACTAGAGTGCATTTAGGACTGTGTTGTAGCAGTGCTCCAGTTCTCTGAAGATGTCTGCACACTTCAGGATTGAAATGAGTTGACCTTGACGGCCTCCCTGCCTCTGAAAAATCTGTTGGTGGGAAGGGAGGCACCCTGGAGTTCACTTTTTAACTTCATGGGAGCCATCTGAAGCCCTGTTTCTGAAGGGCTGTTCCAGTAGTTTCAGTGATACTTTTTTCCATGGAGTAGAATTTGTTAAAACAATATCTTAATTGTTTCACCCAATGGTTATAGTTCCTTGCAATATACTGTCAACATAAAGTGTATCCCTTATTGATTTTCATCAAAGGGTTTAATTGTGAAGGAGACAAGGGAGAAAGCTGAACTGCAAAAGGTTCCTGCTGGCTGTCTCCAACCATGTAGTTCATGGGTACAGCTTGCTGTTGGGACAACACCGGTAGCTGAAGGAAGTTTTACTTGCTTAGCTAATGGAAAAACTGAAAGTGTTCTCAACAGGAATTAAAATAGCTGCTCTGTTTTACTGAATGCAGAGAAATTAAACCTTAGTACTAATGAAGATTTTAAAGGGTGCTGAACTAAAACTTTGCGGAGTTCATACTCTAACATCAGGCTGAAATTAGATGTCATGAATTTGGGAGAAGGTCTTAAGTTTTCTTAGCTTCAAAGCTTCTGTACTGGTCTTCTCTTATAATAATCATATGCTCATAAAATCGGTCACCCTTCAGTGTGCAATGTATATGCATTGAGTCAGTGCAATGGTAGGAGGGACTCTGTGCTGTCAGATCCTTGGTTAGAGTACTCTCCTTTAGTGTAATCTGGGGAAACACTTGGTGACAATGCTGAGTTGTACTCTGTCTAAACAACGGAGGCTATGAGATGGAGAAGGATTTTTCTTTCTATAGGGTAGGTGCTCTGATGGAACACTGATTTCTTAGTGATGGCTCTTACACTTGCTGTGACTTCTACAGAAATCTTCTGGTAATCGAGGGAAATATATTGTGTGGTCTCAGTGGAAGCAGTAGGAAGTTTGTTGTCTGACTGGCTGCTTGAATCTAAAGCATATGAAGCTTGTTAACCTCTGTAGTTGCCTCCACTCCTGTCATACCAATGCAAAACCAGCTCACATTAATGTCTGGCAAGAGCAGAGCTGTTGGAAATGTTAAGTTTTGTCAGTACCACTGCAAAGCTTCTGACTTCTGTATGTGAACTTTAAGCTTCAGGGTGATCTAATTGTTCAGTTAAGCCTGGGCAATCAGGTTTTTCAAGCTGCTTTGTCACTGTTGCTTTGAAGAGTGTTAGCTTACTCTTCAAGCCGAAGTCTTTCACTTGCCTTAATGTAAGACCAATTCCAGGGCATCTAAACTAATCTTACAGGAATATGTGAAGAAAGTATGGTCATATACTTAAGCCTTAATCTGAGACTCTGGACTTGTTGCTGCTTTGAAGTACTGTATGTGGTCCTGAGGTAGGAGACAAACTAGGCAAGTTGTTTTCCTTTTTTTCTTAATGTCCCAGGGGAAGCAATAGGAGACAAATAGTATGGTGTACCTGTGGAGTGGCTTAGTCTACAAAGTGACTACTTATCTACAGTGTAGGAAGCTTTAAACATTCCCATCACAAAAAAAAAAAAAACAACTTGGAGGATGGTAGAGCAGTGAGTAGCTGGAATTCCAGGTATTTGCTTATGTAGCCCAAGTGCCTGATACTGGGAGGACCACATGAAAGAACCGACAAACACAACTTTACCCCTGTCCAAAATAAGTTTACTGGTTTTGTGAACCTCCCCAGCACTTTTTCCTTCTCAGTCTTTACTCCCAATGTGCATGATGTTTGCAGTCCTGTATCACTAATCAGTCAGATGTTTCTGCAGAGTTTTGAGTACACTTGTGGTGGGAGTGTAGAGTAGTTTGACAGCTAAAGGAGGAGCTATCTGAAGCTGGATGCTCTTTTGTGGTGTACTGAGTCTGTGAGAGGCAGGAACTCTTGCTAGCTGCTGCTTAGTGGTGTGCTGAGATAGGGAATGAGTTCTGGCAGCCTGACAATCTTTGATTTGGGCAGGGATGTAGACAAGTTATTGCCTGGCAAACTGTGTCTTACCAGCAGGATGACTTGTGCAGACCTTGACTAGAACATAAAATCAAGAATAAAAACTCAGCGGGATCGAAGGCAAGTTTATATATGGTGATTGTTTTAAGACCTTAAAGGACAGATTTTCTAGGGGTGGGTGTGAAGAGGAGGGTTGTTCTTAACATCAACTTTTTAATTTTCAAGATAGTCCATGTTTTGAACTCTGCAGCTGTTAAAATGCAGTGTCTGTTGTGGCCTAGGGACGCAATGTGTTATAGCACAAAGGTAGTAAAGTAATTTTGAACTTCATGTCCTGGTTGGAAGAAAGTGCAACAGCAGAGCATTGGCCTACTTAGCTGGTGGTTGGAGTACTGTCCTATTGTCTCAATTGCAAGAAGAATCCTGAAGGAGTTACGTTTTCAGCGAGGCCTCATGCGGGAGTCCAGAGCACTATTAATGGAGACTCATCTTAAACCTGTTAATATTGTATCCTATAGTTACTATTCTCTGATTCTGCGTATTGCTATTTAATGTTACTGAAAAGGACTCAGCGGCATTTACTGTGCTTTTCTGTGATAAACTGCATAATTTATTGCACTTCACATGTCTCCTGGAAGTGAGTCATGCAAGCAGGTGGAAATGATGTTACTCAAGATAGCACTTGATTGTCTTTGCACTTTCTTTCCATTCCTTTGCAGACATGACACTGTCTTGACTTTTCAGAAGTTTATAGGCTTTGTTTTTACAAATAAAACAGTAGCAAAAAAAAATTGAATAAATCAGCATAGTCTGTTCCAGGGATTCAGTTAAGTTGCCTATTTAGTCGGTTTTTACTACTGATATTGTGGAAACAAGCTATTTTTAAAATGGTTAAACAGTTTATTCATCTGTATATTAACCTGAATTAGAGCTCATCTCAATATACAGCATAAACAAGGACTTAATGTTTTAAAACTGTGACTCTCTTTGTAAGGCTAAATATGATTAGGGACCTTTTTGAAATGTAGTGAATCAGAACATCATCTTCATTAAATCACTCTGCTTTGCAGCAAGTGCTGTGCTTTTCATGGGAATTAGTGATGTACACTCTTCTGCAGACAAATTAAAATGCACTCTTGTCAGTGACTGCAGGAACTTACAGGAAGCCCGTGAAAGGGAGTCTTGTAAATGGGCACTGACCTTCTAGTGATGTGGGCTATCTTGTGTGCTTGTAGCAGGGGAAGTGCTCTTCGCTTCCACCTTGAGAGTCCCAGGTGGCAGCTTTGGCATGTCTTATCACTGCATACTCTTTCATAGGTGCTTGTAGGTACATATTTCTGTTATGTCCTAGCAATTCTAGGCCAACTGTTTGAGTAAATGTTAATTCTAGTGGAAACTAGTGTATGTTAAAAGACCTTGAATAATCTGGAAGTTTTTATAGACATCACTGCCTTTCAGGGTAACTGTGCTGTTGAGAATACTGCAGTGTATAGTAATCAAGATGTTTCAGTGAAGTTTACCTCACTTTGGGTGGCAGTGTTACTGACTTACACACCATGAAGTCCATTAAACTCCAAGGATGTCATGTGGATTATAAGGACCTGAGTATCCCTGCAGAACATAGGTACTTCCTCTCAGCCACCACAGGCAGAATAGCAACTAATAAGGCTTGAAGCTGCAGGTGGTCGTGACTGGTTTGTGGTTGGACCATTATGTATTGAAGCAGCTAGTATATTGTATTGTAGAAGTAAGACCTAAAACATGTGCAAGAACTTTATTTGGCTTCATGTATTTATACTTGCCTTGCTATATGAAAGCACTTGAGTTCTGTATTTTGTTTTCTGTCATCACAGTACACTTCAACTGGCAGTTCTTACAATACAAATTTGCCAGGCTGACATTTCTTCATGTGCAGCTGCAGAAAAGGATTTATTTTACTGTTTTCTATGGAATTTTTTGTCTTCCTGGAGTATGCTGAGTGTGAATAGAAGTAGGTAGGAGGTTGTAAAAGGCAACTGAACAAAAATGTGCAAGCCTCTAGTTTTAGTGACATAATACTTCAATCCACATGTAAAGAGAAAATAACTGAAAAAAATACAGCTCGGATCTTATATTTCATTTTATGATTCCTTTAACAACTTCTGTAAATCTTACCAGCCATTGAATTGTTTGTATGGGAAAGGATCTTAAAAGATCACCTAGTTCCAAACTCCTGCCATGGGCTGAGACACCTTCCACCAGACCAGGTCACTCAAAAGTCCCATCCAGCCTGGCCTTGAACACTTCTAGGGATGGGGCATCCACTACCTCTCTGGGGAACCTGTTCCAGTGCCTCACCACCTTCATGGTAAAGAATTTCCTCCTTAGGTCTAATTTAAATCTACTCTCTTCCAGTCTAAAGACATTCTTTATTGTGCTCTCACTACACGCCCTCGTAAAAAGTCCCTCCCCGGCTTTCTTGTAGGCCCCCTTTAAGTATCAGAAGGCTGCTATAAGGTCTTCCTGGAGCTTTCTCCAGGCTGAACAGCCCCAACTCTCTCAGCCTATCTTCATAGGAGAGGTGCTCCAGCTCTCTCATCATCTTTATGGCCCTCCTCTGGATTCGCTCCAGCAGGTCCATGTGCTTCTGATGTTGGGGGCTCCCGAACTGGACACAGTACTCCAGGTTGGGATCTCACGAGAGTGGAGTAGAGGGGGAGAATCATCTCTGTCAGCCTGCTGTTCACAATTCTCTTGATGCAGCCCAGGATGCGGTTGGCCTTCTGGACTGCAAGTGCACATTGCCAGCACATGTGGAGCTTCTCGTCCACCAGCACTCTCAAGTCCTTCTCCTCAGGGCTGCTCTCTCCATCTGTTCTCTACCCAGCCTGTATTTGTGCTTGAGATTGCCCCAACCCATGTGCAGGACCTTGCACTTGGCCTTGATGAACTTCATGAGGTTTGCATAGGCCCACCTCTCTAGCCTGTCAAGGTCCCTGTGGATGGCATCCCTTTCCTCCAGCATGTCAACTGCACCACACAGGTTGGTGCTGTTGGTGAACTTGCTGAGGGTGGACTCTACTCCACTGTCCATGTTGCCAACAAAGATGTTAAGCAGGGCCAGTCCCAATACAGACCCCTGAGGAGCACCACTCATCACCAGTCTCCACTTGGACATCAAGTCTTTGACCACAGCTCTTGGAGTGTGGCCATCCGGCTAATTCCTTATGTACAGAGTGGTCCATCTGTCAAATCCATGTCTCTAGAGACAGGATGTCTTGTGGGACAGTGTCAATGCTTTGCCCAAGTCTAGGTAAATGACATCAGTTGCTCTTCCCTTATCCATTGATACTGTACCCCATCATAGAAGGTCACCAGATTTGTCAGGCACAATTTGTCCTTAGTGAAGCCATGTTGGCTGTCGCCAGTCACAGCATTATTTTCTGTGTGCTTTAGCATAGTTTCCAGGAGGTTCTGCTCCATCGTCTTGCCAGGCACAGAGGTGAGACTGACCTGTAGCCCTCTGTATCTTCCTGATTCTCCTTTTTAAAAATGGGGGTTAGTTTCCCCCTTTTCAGTCAGTGGGAACCTCATCAGACAGCCGTAACTTTTCGTATGTGATGGAGAGCAGCTTTGCGACTTCATCTGCCAGTTCCCTCAGGAACTGTGGATGCATCTTGTCAGGTCCCATGGGCTTGTGTATCCTCAAGTTCCTTAGAACCCTCAGCTCCTAGATTTATCAAAGGCACAGCCCTGTTACCTTTAAGCCTTACGCACTATTGACCGGTTGTTTTGGTTATTTTGCTTTTACTGTTTTCTGACCTGAGACATTTGGTGGAACTGACTAAAACAGAAGGAGACTTGTAATCTGACTTCTTTCCTATCATCTGAGTTTCTGGAGCTATTGAAGATAAAAGTTCCTTTTTTCTCTCGTGGTCTTTCTGGTATGTATGGCTTCATGCAGGCTAAGCCACAGCTGTTTCTGAAATGCATTTGAAGCCTGATGTTGCTGCATAATGGCTATAAAGTCTTGCATCTCTATCAAGATGCATTGATTTCTGTGTGCCTCCCCCTTTTTTTTAAACCTAAAAAAAGCTTCCTTCTAGAAGAATTTTGCTGTGTTTCTGTAAGAATTACTTTGTGGAAACATATTTCAGTTTCAGGTAAATAAAAGGTCAGCTTTCTCCAGCATGTCCTTTTCCTGTGTGTTTACCAACTACAATGAGAAATAGCTTGTTTTCTACTACTCAGTATTGCAGATTAGTAGTTGTTCTTGTTTGTTAACAATGGCTATTGAAAATGAAAGGAGGATATTCTCCTTTGACATACTTCGAAGGACATACTTCTGAGTTGACAGTTAACATATAGGCTAGGGGAATAATTTGTCTTTTGTCAGCAATTTATCATTTTGTTACTGTTTTTTTGATCATCAGTAAAGATAAGGAAAAAAACATACAATTGATAGCAACACTGGAAGTTAACTTCTGCACAGTGTACCCTAAAGGGGATTCCTCATAGCACATTTCAGGATGTCTCTGAAAACTCTTGAGACTAAGTAGCAGAGTCTGAAAGTAAAACAAAACAAAGCTGCAACAATAGTATGTGTTAATGTGAAGTTTGGGAAAATAATTTGCATTCAATTGTCATGCTAGCTTTTTACTTGTATGTGCAGATTACTATATGCTTCTAAACAGCCCAGCAGTAGAGGAAGATGCTCTATCCATCCACTTATTATTTAAGGTGACTAGATGGTACAGCAGGGCAGAATATTTAACGCTGCTGGCCATATTCCTGACAAGGACAGATTGACTGCGAAAAACCAAACCTTTCAGCTGCACAGAATACTTTACTACTAATAATTGTAAAAATTAAAGGGTAAAGCCAGCTTTCAAAAAAAGTAACCGATTTAGCAAATTCCGTGGTATACTTTCACACCTTAGCATAATAAGGAGCTTCTGCTTACAATATGACAAGCTAGTTTGTGAGTTGTTTGTGGTTGTCACTAGTTGTCTTTGAACATGAGAGGTTGTAACAGGCAAGACTACCAGTGTTCAGCCTTCTGTAGTGTCCATAAGCAAATGCGCTGTAACTCTTCTTTCTACAAAACCATACACCTTCCCATGCAGTCCCTGCTTCTATCTATGTTTTTTGGGCTTGAGATTTCCTATTTGAATATGGTATATCTGTTAGTAGCCCTCAGTTAATGTCTCATCTGGCTTACTGAACATCTTTGATTAGATTCATGTCAATCTTGGTCTCTGCAGTTTTCCCTACCCTTGGCTTTCTCTGCTGGCTGTGGGGAAGAACCGGAGCTGCACCCTTATTTTTGTATCTGGCATCAACAAGGTTTTTTTTGATGAAGCAGCAGATGATGATCATAGAATGATTAGGGTTGGAAGGGACCTTCAAAGGTCATCTAGACCAGCCCCCCTGCTCCTTGCACCCTGCAACCAGATCAGGTTGCTCAGAGCCCAGTCCGACCTGGCCTTGAATGTTTCCAGAGATGGGGCATCAACTACCTCTCTGGGCAACCTGTTCCAGTGCCTCACCACCCTTGCTGTAAAAAACGTCTTCCATATATCTAATGTGAATCTACCTCCTTCTAGTACCATTGCCTCTTGTCTTACCACAACAGGACCTGCTAAAAAGTTTGTCCCCATCTTTCTTATAGTACTGTCAAGTACTTTGGTGTTTGGTCCTTTTCGTTCAGTCTTCAACTTCAGTTTTTCCAGATTCAGAGCAATAGCTGAGAAAGGGGGAGAAAGAGGCATCAAAGTATCAAGTATTGAAATCTAGTAGCAGTCATGGTTTACAGGTGTTTTCTTGGAAGCTGCTTAGCTTGCTGCCTCGGTGGTGTTTGAGTTACAAGTGTTAGATAAATAGAATCCATCTACTGGAACTGTGAGCAAACTGCAGTTAAATTGGGGATTGTTTAGTGTCTCATGTGGTTTCCCTCACTTTACTGAAGCTGCTTTTAAAATGCAGTTCAGGCCTTAATGCAGACTTCAGAGGACTGTGAAACTTGGGCGGTAATTTATAAGTGGGAAGAAAGCAACACTGATGGTGTTCTGTGCTTACTTCTTCAGCCTTTGTTAGACCACAGCTCTGTGGGTAGTTTTATGTGCACTTCTGCAGTGAAGTGAACTGAATGTCTGGGTGTGTCCTAGCCTCATTCAGTGCCAAAGTAATACTGTGGTAATCTCGGTGGCTTAAATCAGATGCAGTTGACAGTGGTGACTTACGAAGATGCAGTAACTTTTGTTGAAGCAGAGCTGGTACTAGCTGAATGATCCCCCTGTCTTGGCACAGGAGTGATTGGTGGGCTTGTCTCTTAGGAGGATCAACCTGAGAGCATTCTGATGTCTTGAATTGCGAATCCAGACAAACAAAAGATTTGAGTGTTTCTTACTTGGATATCTGAAACTCTTTATCATATTTTTCATGCTCCTGAAGCCAGAAGTGCTATTGATGTTTCCTACAGCCACACTGGCTTGCCTTCAGGACATCATAGGCTGTGACTACTTGCAGTTTTTAGGTTGATCTTAGCATAACACTGTCTTTTATGCAGTGCTTCTACTGCTTTTTTTTTTTTGTGCTGGTCAGGGAACCACGTCTGCTCTCTGAAATTCTAGGAGACTTGTGAAAAATTATATAGGTCCATGAGATGAATTCAAATGTAGGCCTGTAATGCTGTTGTGTTTCTTTTAACAGCATTCTTCAACCAGTGTGTGCAACTTCTAGGAGCGATGAAAAGCAGAATAAATCCTAGTAGGAAGTTGCTGTGGACTTGACTTTGGTTGACAAAGATATGAAGCTGACTTGTTATCTTACAGTAATTTAGTGGATCTTTGTCAATTAACTTCGTAGACAGAAACAGACATTTACAGCTTTAAAAAAAGAATGGACTGTTCTCTTTTAGTCAAGGACTGGCCAAGAGATCTTCAAGGAGTTAAAGCACTGAAGGTAGCACATGCAGCTGAAGTTAAATTATAAAAAATGTCTCCAGTCTGCTAGAATTCTTATGTTTTTTTTTTTTTTCCTGTAGACTTACAGACATTGAGTTTCAGCTTCTAGACTTTATTACTTAACCTCAGAAGTATTTTCTTCACTGTCATATATTGATGCAAATAGTATGTAATTTTTTTGGAAGATAGGTGTTTTTTGTATTTTATTCTTCGTGATGCTGTAGTTCTTGCGGATTATATTACTTTAGTTCATGATTTTGGAATAAGATCTTTTTTGCAGAACTTGAAATAGCCTAAAGTGTCTGAAACGTCACTATACTGAAATCAATGACTGTACTGTAGAAAAATCCTATTTTTAAAAAATGCTTATCTTAATTTTTTTTATTGCGCTCTGTAGAAAATAAATGCATAAATATGTATTATCTTCTATTTAGACTTTAAATTTTCCAGGGTATGATAACTGTGTGTTTCTGGTGAATTTTTGTCCTAGATCATAAAACTAGTTTTATAGCTTAGTGGTATGTATTAGTTTTCAGATGTGTTATTAACCAAATGTAAGTGGTGTTCTGGGTGGTTTCGCTTTCTATGTAATATGCATATCAGGATGATAATTTGATAATTTTGAGTTCTTCTTATAATTAGCACTGATAGCACTCAATTAGTGAGGCTACTTTTCTTACGCTATTTTTACCTGTTAAGGAGATCAGTAAGTGGAGGAGGGGAAGTGGAACTTAAAAACCTAGCTCCGCTTGCTCCTTAAAATGAACCAGTTTGTTCTGTGGAACTCATTCAGTCTTACCTTATTAGAAATTGAGTACACACTGAAAAGGTTTTGAGGGCTCAGCTGATTGTAGTATTTGTTTTGGCACTATTTTGTTTTTGCAGAAAAAGCAATTATCTGAAATTGTAGATTGTCTGTTCTGTTTGGTCCGCAGACCTTACAGGAATGTTTAGGAACTCCAGACAAGGTGCAGGATTAGCTGGGTGCTCTGGCAGCTTAATCAAGTTACTTCCAAAAGGTAACTTTCCCAGCCTTTGCACTGGGTATTGGAGAGCTCTGATAGGAAACAGCAGCCAAGGACTCCCTCGTGTGGTGGGTGTGCCAAGGTTACGAAGGCATCTTCCAGCTTTGTTAAAAGGCAAGTGTTTTGATTCATGCGAGCAGGGAGAGCGTGTTAAAATAATGCACGTAGTTGACCCTGGGAACAAATGCAGTGGTAGAAACTCTTCTAGTACCAAAGCTGCTGTTTTTTCAGCACCTACTAGTCATCTGGTAATACTACTATTCTATACTAGTGGAGCAGTACTGAAAAAAAATACTAGCTGCGTGCTCAAGCAAAGATCAAGTCCTACAGTATTGGCTCTGGATTTTGTCTGGGAAGACAGGCTTCTCAGTTATGCATGTAGGAATATCATGTTCAGCAGTTGCTATTTAGAGAGGAGAATCGTAAGGACATAGATTCAGTGGGCAACTGGACAGCAGGAGACTTCAAAAGCAGAAAATAAGGAGGCTTGATATTGGCCAGAAATTTCTGGGGTCAAACTTCATATTTCTGCCCGAAAAACCATTCAGAGAAGACCTCATAATTTACCAAGATGCTTTAGTCAGTCATGAAATAGAACTACTGTGCTAATCAGCTGCTCTCTTATCATGATGCTACACAAAAAAAAATATATGCAGTCTTTTTCAGGAGTGATAAAATATTGCTAGACTACTGAAAATGCAGCACTTGAGTTCACTGTGTGCTTGTAACCTCACAAGGACTTTTCCTGGGTGATAACAGCTCTCACAGTACTTTAGAAGTAGCTTTTGAAAGGGCTTACTTAACATCTGTTAAGCTAAAGCTCATACTTGTCTACTTTTCACGCCTTTCTTTTAAGGTGTAGCAGATTGTAAATGACACTTGAGCACTTTCAGGCAAACTCTGGTTAACAGGACTGCATAGTTCAGATGACTGAACTGTCTCTTACTATGCATCCAGCCCAGCAGCATTGAGTAAAGAGCTGTTGAAGATGCTGCCTTTGGCACTTGTGTCTGAAATAGTATTTCGTCTTGGTTCTGAGGTGCCTACGGTCTTTAGGGCATGTTCCTCCTGAAACTGAGTGGTAGCTTGTGGGTTGAAATTGTAACAGAAGCATTTTACAGCCATTCTGCACTCCGATGTCTGTTATAAAATAGATTGTTGTCGTTTGGCCACTGCAGGAGGAAGCAACTACACAGAGACATTCTTGCCTATCTGTCTAGTTATAGAAGTTTTCTGTTGTTCCATGCTGTAGTCCCACTCTTTTATTTACTTCACTTGTTCTCCAGGTTTATGGGTGTAGTAGTCAAAGGGAGAGGACCTCTTTAACTTGGCCTTCAAGGAAGCTGTCTGGTCTGAAGGCTTTTGTCCTTTCTTTCCTTCTTTTTGGAAGTGCAGCATGGAGGAATTTAGCTGTAACGTGGCAGGTATATTAAAGCTTTAGAAGATAAGCTACTGTCTGTGGCTGTTGCAGCTGCTTCCAAAGGAAGAAGGAAGGAAATGAAGGTTGATGAATATACCTCTTTCTTGCAAGAATTGTCAGGCAGGCAATTTCCCAGGGAGGTTGAGAGGAAAGGCTGTAAAACATCTTAATTGCAGGCCTGGTGTGGTTGGACTACATGGTCTGGTTCAGCTGCTTGTGTAACTCCTTAACATAAGAGTAGAATCATAATGCAGGTTTGTTGGAAAGAAGAAAAAAAGGCTTGACAGGGGTAGATAATTCAGTTTGGAATGTCTTTCAGATTCTTTTACATTCCAGTGCAGTTGAATTACTGTTTAGAATTAAGGTTCTGTATTTCCCAGAGAAACAAGAAGCTTAGATGTAGTAAAAATTATTTGAGAAGAACAAACTGCTAAGAGGTGGTAATTATATACAGATGATCTAGGAAGAGTAAAACCTTTGTTACCGTGCACTTGTCTAACTGTGTCTTACTGTTTACAGGTGCTGTCCTCAATCCATTTGGGGCATAAATTGCTGCCTCGGACAGCTGATCACCACTAGCAGTCCGACCCTTAAAACTGTATGTCAGTAGACATACAACAGAAAGGAGGCACCACCAGCTTTTAGAGTGCAGAGATATCATTTTGAATCTAGAAAAAGAACAATGCTTCATCTTATAATCTGAATATATGATCTCTAAATTGATAACAAAGTGTGGGGGGGTGTATGCAACTGAGAACGGCAGTAGACACTGCAAGAAACAAGTCATGTCAGGTTCCCCATTCAGAAGGAGGAAATGAGCTGTATTTACTGTGGAAGTGGACTTTGAGTTAAACCTTCAGACTACAGCAACCAGCAGGAAAATAGGTGATCTGTTGCTCTGCACTATTACTCAATAACATCCTATTAATTGTCCAGTCTAGAACAATCTCTGTGACAGATCTCGTTAGTTAGTCTCCCAACACCAGACTGGGGAATGCTTCAGGACACCTTGACTGTTTCATGCAACCAAGTGTTTCATGCAGGAATGCCTTTTCAGCAGAGGACTTATCTAGGTAGTAAGATGCATCAGTGTTCAGACAGCTTTCAGTACTTACTTTTTTCTTTCATGTCACCATCTCTGTTGCTTATTATGAATAATTTTAGTAGTAACAGGACAATAGGAAAAATTGCCTTGTCTCTAGATCTTACTTCTCCTCCAGTTCAAGAGAGGTTTGCATAAGTGATAATAAGGATCATCAGGTGAAGTCAGCTGGCTTGTAATTGCTTTTGAGCATTCAGTAATTCAACAGTAAGCTCTCTTAAATGGTGTAAATAGCTGCATCTCGTGGAAATGTGCAGTGCAGTGTAGTGATGTATTTTTTCATTGCATAATCCATCTGAGTTACCATAAGGAAAAATCGTACTTTGCTTGAATTTTGCTAAACAACCATTTAAGTTTCTCAGTCTTTTTGTCGTTTCTTCACTTGTGTCACATCTCCAGTTGTCCAACCTAAGTCTTCATTGTGATCTTTCCTTCTGAAATTCAGTTCTTGTAACAGGACTGTCCTATAATTTGTCTCCTTGTTGTGGTTTTGTTTAGTGAGGGGGGACCTAGGGTGGTGGCTTCTGTAGGAAACTGCTAGAAGTCGCTCCCCTTTGTTTAGTGGACTCGGCCGGGCCTAGGGCAAACCTGCGGCTGGCCAAGGCTGAGCCAATTGGTAGCAGAATGTTCTGTGATAACGCCTCTGCGATAACGTATTTAAGAAGGGGAAAACGGGGGGAAAAAAAGGGAGAAGAGAAGATGTAAAGAAGCTGAGTGGGGGCGGGGGCGGAGACGGGGAGGCACAGGCCTCACCCTCTGGCCTCTTGCCAGGCAGCCGACTGGGCCCGACTCGGCCCGGCCTGGCTGCAAAAAGTGGAGAGGAGATGAGATGCATGATGTGAAGAGATTCTGTTGTGAAGAACTTTTCTTGTGAGAGGAACAGCTGCAGATGCCAAGGTCAGTGAAGGAGGGGAAGGAGTAATGCAGCTCCTGGCCAAGATTCCCCTGCAGCCTGTGGTGATGACCATAGTGGAGCAGGCTGTGCCCCCGCAGCCCATGGAGGCCCACGGAGGAGCAGAGATCCACCTACAGCCCGGGGAGGACCCCACGCCAGAGTAGGTGGATGTCTGAAGGAGGCTGTTTCACAAAGGACTGTGGCGTATGGGTGGGACCTCAGGCAGGAACTCGGTGCAGCATGGGTTCCTTTATATCTTTGCTGGCAATAAATGAATTTACCATTTTTTCCCTTATGTAATATTGTTTATCCTTTTATATTGTTATATCTCCAAGCTAATCTTTCAAACTAGCATTGTGTGATTTAGATATATTGGATGGTTCCCTTTGGCTTGTTGATTGTTTTTTGGACCTTGTTTCAGTTTCTAAAAAAAGAATGGTCAAGGAGTACTGAGAGGGTATTTCTGGAAAGGTCCATCCTAATGAAGGATAGTGTTCTTACAAAGTGATGTCCTTTTGCTATGTTAAATTTTGCTACCTGTTTGCATTCTTACATGCTAAAAATACTTTTAACGGGATATATTGAAGGCAGCTAGGTAAGGATAGTGTATTTCTAAACTCTCAAGTGTTTGATAAGTGCTTAGATGGAATACACTGTTAAAAATGGGCTGTGTTTCAGTGATTAAGAGCTAATTAAAAACACTTTGTGTCCATCTATCATCTGAATTACCAATGCTAAAAACCTGAAAATGTTGCATCTTTGCACGATATTTAACTCATGACCAGTTACTTGAACCGGTTTTTTCAAATATAGGAACAAAAGGAGCCTTTAAATGCCTTGCTACTGAGAGACTGTTTAGTGTGTGAATAACATCTGTAAAAATGTTTGGGTTCTAATTTGGCTTAAATTTTGATATTGAAGTGTATTTAGAACACACTCACTTTCAAGCATTGAAATTGCAGAATTTTGCCACTCTACTTTCAATGTTCGATTAAAATGTTCAAAAGTTAGCGGATTTTTGATGTTGCCTTAACCTTGAAGGTTCTGCGCTTCCTTTAGACTCTAACAGATTGTAACAACTATTTTGCATAGGTATTTTTCAGTCTTTAATTGCAATGACTGTAGCCATTTTTGTGTTGATCTTAGGGCAGTCTGTGGAAACAGAGGAAGCTAGTTAAAAACTAGCTGGAAAAAAAACCTTACTGGAAAAAAACCTTACTGGAAAAATTAGATGTTGTGAGCCTCTGAAACTTTGTTGTCTGGGGCAGATACTGTTCTTCAGTGCACTGTGTAGCACTGCGGTACTAATGATCACTCTTCTTCCTCTCTTTGATCAGGACAGAGCTTGGGTTACGGTTTTGTGAACTACGTTGACCCCAAGGATGCAGAAAAAGCTATCAACACTCTGAATGGATTGAGACTTCAAACTAAAACCATAAAAGTATGTAGTACTAATTATGATTTAAAGAAACTGAAGTGTTTTGACTTCTTGTTGATCTGATACATGATTTGTTTTCCCTTACCAAGTGTAACTTAAGCATTCAGCTAATGTCAATAGAATAGACTAGGATTTCATCATGTAGCAGATGGTTGGTCCTTTATAGTCCATTTAGATGCAGAGTGGTAGGTTATGAAAAATGTTGATTTTTTTGTGCACTTGATAACATCTTAGATGTGAGCTTGAATTGTTTTAACTGAGAAATTCTGTTATGCAATATTGCATATAACCTGAACGCTGTTTTATGTGCTTCCTCCTTATTTTCTCAAAGGTGGTGTAACTGACTTACTAATATTCCCTTTTTTAGATTACGAGTTTCTTGTTTCTCTTATAAATCCTTAAAATGAAATGCTGAAATAACTGTTTTGGTTATCTGTGAATTACTGTACTCTAGGGCTCAAGTCTCTACGTCTCCCATGTTTGGGATTCCTGGTTTTTCAGTTGTTGCAACTCCTGCACCTCTTGTTTACTGCATTCAGTTTCTTAAATTTCTAGAAGCAGAAATCTTAAGAGTAACTCTCTCATCTACTGTCTTACTGCAGTATCAGAAGAGTGAGGATACTAATTTGAGCAATTGTTTGGGCTCTGGAATCTTGAGAGAGAGGAGATGAAATAAAATTTATCAGGGAATGCAGACTTTTGAACATGTTTTGCATGTGTTGGTGCCTGAAGGCAGTCCATGTTCCAACCAGCCCATTCTTCCTCATTAAAACAGCAGGGTTTGCTAGCAGATCACTTGGATAGTGGCTGCCCTCTAACTAGGATCATGTGTGAACCGTAAGATAAAGTTCAATTCTAAAGAGATTTTAACTTAAAAAGCAATGCAGAGCCACTTAAAGATGACTGAGACAAAAATAAGGTGGCAGTAATTATGGTTAGAATGCCCTACCAGTTCTGGACTCATACAATCTCATGAAGTGGTTACACTACTTGAAACTTAAATACTGCCGTTTAACAAACAGTGAATCACGGCTTACAGTAACAATGGATAAGACATAGGTAGATGCTTTGCTGCAGAAAGTTCCCTATGTTTCTGGCAGACTTCTTCTCCATTGGCAGTCTCTTCCATTTTCTGCTTCGGAGGAAAATTGGGAAAAGTCATTTTGTGCTCCACGTTTTTTGAAGCTGTCTTTTTGGGTGGTGGTGAGAAAGGGAATGGGCTTGTGTTCCAGTAGTATTGCAAGTACACTGTATCTTTGCATTTGATGTCTTGACTGGACAAATGAAAAACACATCTGTCCACGGTAATATGTTGAAAGTTCTGGTGACTGTATATAGCTACGCAAAAAAAATGATGTTATTATAAAGAATCAAGCCCAGTCTTGCAAATCAAAGTGATTTCTTAAGGAGGTTTCCAGTGACTTACTTGAACGTGCCAGTATATGAATTCTTAATCCTCTTTCATCTTTCTAAGTGATTAATGCAAACAGTCACTGTTTGCAGTGACAGTCACTAAAAATTGATTATAAAAATATCGGGGGAGGGGCGTAAAAATGGAGTAGACAGATGTGGGTGATGACATTGGTACTTTTCCCTTCCTGCCTTCTCAGAACATGACAGTAGAATTGTAGGTTATAAAAAATAGCAAACAGTGACTCTTGCAGTGAGAATAAAACTTATGTGTAAATTTTCAGGGATTTGTGATTTAGATGTCCTTAGCTAAGGAAAATCTGAAATGTATAAATTACCACAAGCCAAAATTATAACTTTGTCACCAAATTAAAGAAAGTACTTTTTTTTTTCCTGACTAAACAGATATTTATAAATGTTAGTTTCATGTTACAGGTAAAATTCTGACTCTAGCAACCCACATTCAGCCCTGTTTAACTTCAGCATATTTCAGTGTTAGTGTACAAGACTTGAGGGGAAAAACCACTTTACTCTCTTCTCCTTTACTCTTCTTGGATGTAAGCTGGGTTTCAGGCTAGGTTTTCATGACTGGGTTCTCCCAAGGTGCTGTTTAGAGAGGCTGATTTTTACCTCCTTCCACATAGCAGAAGAGGCAGAGGCTAGGGAGATCCCCGATGTGATTTGAGACTAAAGCTTTTGGACATTGGACAGTTGTTTCTCCTGTTTTAAAAAAAAAAAAGTTCGGCAAACTCAGAATCTGACCTTTTACATTTACTTTCAGCTTTAGAAAATGGATGTCAGTGAGTTTTTTCCATATACCTTCATACAGAAAATGATGGGATAGCATAGTGTTAGTTGATATTTTGACTTCAAAAGAAAAAAAATGTTTGTTCTCTCTATACATTTTTGGGACTTCTTGTAGAAATATTTAGTAGTTCACTAGATTGATGGTTGAAAGTGTTTGTTTCCTATTAGTCTATAAAACTGGAAGGAACGTTGTTGGTTAGGTGATGGATCCTCACATTGTGACTGGACTGGGAGCATTCCCACTTGGAATTGTCCTGATCCTGATATCTTGTGTTCTAGATTGGGGCCATGACACCTACCTCTCATCTGCTGCTTCTGTACTAGCCTATTAGTCATTGGATATTTTCTCTTATTGCAAAAAGGGGATGCTACCTACTGTTTTCTTGAAATAAAATGTATTAGGTGAATTAGCAAAATGCTGGCTTAAGTTTTTCTGTATGGGTAATGATATTAAAACTTAATACCTGATACCTCTTAAAAAAGAATATTATCCTGTGGAATGCTTTATGAATTAATGTATTGAACTATTTACAAAGTATCTTAACCAAATTTCAGATTCATACCTCCAAATCAAGTCCTGTCAGTCTTAGTCTTAGGTGCCAGTTGTGTTGCCTTCTGCTTTGACCTTTGAATATTAAAACTGCGGAGTGGGTATGCATTGATGTGGAAGGCATGGCTAGGTGTGTGCCCACTCTGCTAGGCAATACACCTGTGCATCTTTGATGGTGCCCTCTGTGGCAAAATTCATGGCTTATTTTTGATGTAAGCAGGCGTCTTGCAGGTAATCTGTGAAGTTTTGGCTTCATTTAATTATGCAACTTCAGTGTGAAAACCAGTTGTATCTCAGATATAAAACATTTTCTGTCTTCTCTTTTGTAAGAAGCTGCAGCTGGGAAGCACTTTGGCTCTGTTCTACTTAAGAGCCAGGGAAAGCACAGACTTCTGTGCTTGGGGTGATTTTTCTGCTTACCCATGTACTTGTCTGACTTTTTTTCATTTGGATTGTCCTGGAAAGATCAATTCTTCCCAAATGTGGAAAAGTCAGAGGAGCAAACAACATAAGACTCAGTGATAAGAAAATTCAGTGTGTGTTTTGTTGATTTGACTTCTGCTTGGGAGAGGGGAAATCCTCAGTGGCTTCTTCTCCTCTTGCTCCTGGGAAAATTCCCTTAAAAAAAACCAACATATATATACAAGTGAATTTATTGTGAGATTATCTGTTTAGGAATATCTGTTAGTGAGGTGTCAAAGACTTCTACATTAACAAGAAAGTGTAGTAAGATTCTCTGTCTAAAAAGTGGGCAAACAAATAGGCTGTCCTTTAACTGGTGTAGAGCTGTGTAAGATGCTGAATAGGAGGCAGCTTTTTACCTGGATTATTAGGGGTAGCGGGAGAACACAGGAAAATCTCTTTGGCTTTTCTCTGGGGATGCTAGACTGCTTGAATGATGGACGTGGTCTTCTGTGGATTGTAGCTGCCAAGAGGACACTGCAGATGGCAGCAATGCAGTGCTTGTCCCTGCCTTGCAAGGTGAACTGAGGCTGAGGAGCCCTCCTGTCCTGTCCAGAGCACTCCAGTGTGGGACAGCCTTTATAAAGTGGCAGAGCCTCTGCATGTGAGAGCTGGCAGGTAGTTTTCTTATTCATACTGGTAATAACATGTATAGACATGTATTAAAATACATGTTGGAAAGGGGAAACAAAAGCTTGTCCAGGCTAAAGACCTAGGAGTTGTCCTTTTTCATAAGATGGCATTGATTATCTAGCTGCATTTTACCTAGCTTAGTAATTCTTAAAAATCAGATTTAGTAAGGTTTCCTTCTCTTTGGACTATTGGGGTGTTTACATGAGTAATTATCACCTGTCAGGGGAATAGAGATTTAAGAAATATTTTATCTTCTTCCCACTCCTTTATAGCTTTGCATATATTAAAAAAAAAAATCAAGCTTAAGATGTAACATTCTGCCAACTTCATGTTGGAATGTTTGGTTACAAGCACAGATGTCCTACTTTGCCATCATCACCTAGTTAACTGCCCTACTATAGAATGCTGGGTGATGAGAAAAGCTAGCTACGGCTTTGGTAGAAGAGTGAATACTGAACTATCAGCTTTACAAATGCCCAAAGAAGTGCAGTAAAGCAAGGGAAGACTTGAAGTGACAGATATGCTACAGCTTCATTAGTGTCCTCTGAGGCAGAGTGTCCTTAAAACTTGGCATGATACAATGCAATTTCACTTATTTCCTTGAACCATTACTTAGATTTACAATAAGATTAATTTTAAAGGAATTAGCCTCTAACTTAACTACTCAAGATCTCCACCCTTATGAGCTTCTAACTATGATAGTACTCTTGAAAACACTGTGTATAAATACACAAAATTACAAAATGCTGTAAGAGGAAACATGCTAGTTTTACATGCTGCACTAACTTCACAGTTAAAGACTGGCATTACTCCTGTCTTCACCACTCGTAGAGGAAAATTTCAGTGGTGTCACTTTGTACCAATTTTTCCATTAACTAGTGTCCCTAGGAAGCAATGAAATATGAGTTGCGTAAAAAGTTTATTAAAATACCAGAGGCAAGTGAGCTGTGAAGGTAAGAGAAACCCTCCTTACCTTCTCGCCTCCTGCCTCTGCCCCCACCCAGCACTACAGAACATTGATCTAGTGAGTAGCAAAAGGGGATCCTATTTGGACGTTTAATTAAAGCTAGTGAGTTTTACTGATGCTATCAATCAGCAAAGATTGAGAGGGAGGGCATAGTGCCAGACCATTTAGTGGTCTTGACAGGGTAATTAAATACCTCAGGACTGTCTTTTTAAGGTAAAATTGAAGTTCTCTAGCAGATCTGAAGAAGAGCAATTTGTCTTGGAACAAAGGTAAACGTGGTTTTTTTCCCCTTAAATTTCTGCAAGAGTTATATAAATGGTAATTGTGCAGTCTTTTAGTTGTGTTATGGTTAAAGCTTTGATAGCATTTGCATTTTAAATCCCCCTCCCCACCCCAAACGTGCCTTTTTACCCCTGGGTTAAACTTGTTCTTCACTAAAATTCAAATCCCCTCAGACTTTGAATGTTACTTAACCAGCTTAAGCTGGCTGCTTGTTTTTTTATGTTCTAAATAATTTTGAGAGGAGGATTCACTTCTGGATGCATATTGCTGTCACTTTCTGTGAACCACATGACAGCCACGCAGTTGTTCATAAATGCCTAACCACTCTGAGAACAATAACTCTGTGTGTCAGACTGAACTATGAAATGTGCTAATCTTACCTTCAGCAACTACATAGCTCGTTTTCTGTTTGGACCTCAAAAGTGCTGCCTTGAAGCTGATCAGTTTCCTGCAGGAGTCTGTCCCTGCTTTCCCTGAGGCAGAGGATCCTTAGACCAGTGCAGCTCACCCTAAGGCTGCTGAGCAGGTTTGTGGCCAAAAAACCTCAGTGATGCATTAAGGTCCTTTCAGAGCCTCCACAGAGGGTTTCTGACGCAGAAATGGAGATGTTAGAAGGAGCCAACAGTATTATAAGAGGTTGAAGGAAGACTGCAAGCATTGCTCAAAACTCTAGCTCTAAGCAAGTGAAAAACCAGTAAAACCAACAAACTCTTGTTACTAGCGAGATTGGTAATGCATCTTCCTGTCTTCTGTCCTCCCTGTATTATGCAGAGTTCATTAAGTAGGATATAACTTTCTGTATGAATCCAAAATGCTGCAGATGCCAAGCATGGACATCTGTCTGGGTTTTTCTTGAAATACAAGTAGTTGTTTTCTCCACAAGAATGCTCTTATTATTGTAAAGTACAGCTGCAGTTATTTTTTAAATTATGGAAGTCTTGAGACAAATTGACCTCTATTAAGTTACTGGCTTTCAAGTTTTTTCACATATTAATTAAATATTGATTCTGAGTGTCTTTCATCCCTGCAGTAATAGTTTTTCCTTAAAAGTGGTAAGATATTCTAGTGAAGCAATAACTGTAAATGGCAGTGGATGTGTTTTGTGCATTTCTATAAGATGTGTCTATGGAATGAATAATGCAAAAGAGACTCGGGGACGTGCTTGTCAGCATCTCTGTCAGCAGCAGCTCCCTAGACACAAACATGGAGAGGCTTAAATATACTTGTTTCCTTCAGAAAAAACAAGCTTATCTGAACAGATTCACCTCAACTCCAAAAACAGAGGGAGAATTGGGATCTGCTGCTTCAAGATTTTGTTCTTGTTCATATTATTCCTGTGGAGGACTTGATGTTATCCTGTGTACTCTTGTCCACTAAAATATGAAATGTTTGTTTTTTTTAATTGGGGTGTCTGAAATTTGTGATGCCCTTAGTGATTGGGCGTGAGTGGGGATGAAGTGTTCATCAGATCAGAATCAGGAATGTGAAGTATGGAGGAAGGATTTTGAGACTATCAGAAAGTGAGAAGCAGGAAATGGGAAAAATATTTGAAGACTAGATCTCCCTTTGTTTCATAACTTTTCTTTATATTTAAGTTCTAGTTTAAGTATTTTTTATCATTGAAGAGGCAATGATAGCTACAATTGCAAATTTTAAAATGTTCTTTCAAATTAGTCCTTTTGAAGGCAAAACAGCAGAATCGCTTCTGTGATTGTAGTGCATAATTCTCATTTCCTGTTTTAGTGTAGAAAGAAGCCAGTGAACTTAATTATTGTCCTTCTCTTATAGTAGTATGATAAACTTCTGATAGTAGAAGTAAAATGTAGTATCTTGGTCACTTCTGGGAAAACCTTGGATTCTGTTTTTGTCTGTAGCAAAATTTCCAGTTGGTTTCTGTTGGTAACATGTTTGTACTATTACATTTGCTTCTGTTCACTAAATGGCATTTTGGGTCTCATGTATCCACTTCAGACCAAGTCTTGTGAAAGCATATTTCTGGTGTTCCTATGTGGTACGTACAGCAGCAGTTTCGAGGTCTTCCTCTTTGAGCAGTGTTCTGTCTTTAATCAGTTAAATCCTAAGGAAGAATCTACACCCATAAGTGAAGCTTTGAGGAGTATGTGTTTGTAATTCCACAGAGTTTAAATTGTCCTTACAGAGGGAGGTCTGTCATGTTTCCAGTTTGCTTTGCCCACAGAAACGAGTGCACAGCATGTACGTATTTAACGAGACGGTTCTGTGTATACTGGGAAAAGTGGCCTTCAAGCTTTGCTTGGAGTGGAACTATCTTTCATTTCAGACAACAACCTGTCACTGGGTAGTGACAGCTGAGACCTGGTCTCTGCTGTGTGCTGCAGCATCTTGTTACTGGAAATCAAATTAAGAAGAATTCTTGAGTCATGACATCTCATATACTAATTTAAGTGTGACTTAAGATCACTTGCCTGGCACAATGGTGTCTGAGAACATTGCTGTTAACAAAACCAAAGAAATATGTTCTTGTTTTTACTGTGCTTGCCAAGGGTGGTTGTATATTCCTAGAGTATCCTCTTTCCAATATAAATCTGTCTGGTTTGCAGGGAGGTTTAACCAGTTTTCATGTGCACAGACTGGGTGGTAATTTATTTGGATTTTTTTGTTTGATCATCACCCCCCCCCCCCCCCAAATGTGCATTTTAAAAGAACCAGATACTATCCACAAGGCGAACAGTGTTCTAAGCTGAAAGTTTACATTGGAAGTTATTGAATGCAAACATTTATTGAAATCTAGATTTCAACACTTAAAAATATTGTATTTAAAGACCTGCAAGAATACCTTAAGTAAAAGTATTTAGAATTTAATATCACTTTTTCCTAAAGTACTTACAGGTATTAAAACCACTCTGTTTGCCCTCTATACTACTAATAAGCTATAAGATAAAGATGGAAGTATGGTGCTCAGGTGTCTAAAGATAGTAAGAAACTGAAACACTCATTTCTAGGGACTGGGTTTCTCTTTTTTGACAACTTCTTTGTTTAACCTGTTAACTTTCAGTTTTGACTTCAAAATTGTAAATCAATTCGTCTTGATGTTAAGAAAGGAAATATTAAAGCAGTGAAAATACTTGGATTTGGTGTTGTAATGTTTGCATTTCTAGGAACAAGTGTCTTTCCTACAAACCGAAGTGGAAGATTCCAGTAAAACCATTCTTAAATTGGTGTCTGAGTAGCTGTGTTTGTGCTGTACAGTGTGTGTCATAGTTAAATATTTAAAACTGTAGGCTTTCTGGTTGCTTCTTGACTTGTATTGTCTTCAGTGGTTTTGATATTGCATAACCTTAATATTTGTCTAGTAAATATTCACCTATTATTGAAGAAGCTGTATAAGAAATATTTTAGTACAGCTATTAATTCAGTGCATATGTGTTGCATTTGAAGAGACTGAATCTAGAGCTATCTATTCAGCAAGTAATTGCTGAATGAGCAAACCGACAGGATACAGGTAGGGAGATGAGTCTGGGGAGTCTCTGCTGTCAGTCTGTCACAAGGGAAATGAGTGGACTTTGACATCAACAGTTCATAGCGACTGTGTATCCTGTACTCCAGGCAAGCTTCTTTTGCATGGGAATTAGTTCCCTTATACGAGTAACACTTTGTGGTGTCCTTGCTTTTCTCCAGTGATGCTGACTTGCAGTAATCACAGATCACTAGTAATATTTTGCCAGAGAACGTAAAATTTCAGTTACATTGGGTTCCTGAAATGGTTTCTTCCAAACTTCTTGCCTGACTGGAACTTCTGGTGCTTAGATGACTTAGATGACTAGTGTTTGGATATTGGCAATGAAGTGCTGATTTCAGTTTGATGTTATTCCTGTGACTAATCTGCCCAACAGTAGCATCATAAAGTATAGCTTAGGGGTTTTGGGAGGCCTTTCATATCTCCTGTTAATACAGACTCCTCTTATTCTGTTTGAAATGAGTGAGGCTTACATTCTACAACCTCTATTCTGAGTGTTTGCAAGGATGCTTATTTAGAAAGCATCTTAGTAACAGGTATTTATCTGAGTTCAAAACTAATGTAAGGTCCAAAATATGTCCTTAATCTTCAGCAAACGTTGGGGTTTTTTTTAATATCTCAGTGAAATGTTGGTTAACCAGCAGTTGTGTAGCTTTCTTGTTAAATATAAAGATAAGTCATTGTTTTTCTTCATTTCTTAGCTGATGGTCACTCCCAGGAATTTTGACTTCTCTCCAGAGGACCTGACCAAATGCATATGGAAAGAAAAACTTGTCTGACAATGTAAATAGGGCTGGATAGAACAGTTTTCAGTGTATCTCAGTACCAGAGAGAACTAAAAATGGATAGATAAACCTGACATGTGCCAGTGATGCATGCAGCTGTGTATCTGTCTTCATCTAGTTTATCTAGAAGCAGTGCCTGACCTTGCCTGCTTCTGTTGGCATCAAACTTTACATTAATAACACTTCATTGTTATTTAAACAAAAACAGTAGGGTCTTTCCTTTCTTCCTCTGAAAGAGTTAATGTTGCTGATAAGAGTTCGACTTGGTGTTGAATCTACTCCAGCAAGTTTTTTTTAAAAAATCCAAATTATGTATTGGCCTTTCCTGAAGGACAAGGTAAATTTCTCATCTACCTTGTGAAAGGCTCTTGAAAATCGAGTAATCTGTCACATGCAGCAGCATGACTGCTGGTTTTGTAACATATATTTTGTTTTCAGTAGTTTACAAGATTCCATCATTGCTGTAATTTAAATTGGTGCTGCATAGAGTATGGATAAATTACTTACGGTTCTGCAAAATGGCCATAATTCCTTTTACTGCTCCAATTCTGATAATTAGAGAGGCTTCCTGTGGCAGGTAACTGGCACTTAAGTCCTGAACATTCCTACTGTGTGAATGTGATGCTAGCTAGTAATTGATACTGTCTTATAGGAATAATCCTGTGTTGAGTTTCTTAAATGGCAAGAATCAAGTCAAAATGGAAAATTTAATCCTAGCTAGTCTGCTTTCTGTTCACACTGTATCTTGAAAAAGTCACAAGAGGTGTCAAAAGATGGAAAAAAAAACAAAACCAAACAAACAAAAAAACCCAAACCAAAACAAAAAAACCCCAGTGACAACCAGGAAAAAAAAAAAACAAACAAAAAAAACCCAAAAAAAACCCCAACAAACAAACCCTGATTGGAAAATACCCATTGTCACTGATTGGGTTATAGAAGAGATCCCTGTGATATGGGAAGCTAAGGTGGAAAGACTTGTCCAGAGTCACACAGCAGATCGCTGCCATGACCACATCAGGAGTATTTTTTAGTATTTGTTTGGTGGGGTCTTTGGTTGGCTGGTTCTTTACACTTAGTGTCATAGACACTGGATCCATTTTTTGCTAAAGAGTCTGTGGTTTTCTACCTGGCACCATGATGGTGGCAATTCTCATTAGCTCTTCTGTGCACAGTTCCCTGGTGTGTATTTCTAATAATATAAAAAAGCGAGGAGGCACGTAGAAGAAAGAGGGCTAAGTAATCTTGAGTTCAGTGGACTCAGCTCAGCTCCTGTGGAAAATAAACTGTTCTTCAGTGCAGCTTTACTGGAGTTGAAAAACACTGTATGTAAACTGGGAAAATCTGCCATTCTGACTATAGAATTAGACACTGGCAGCTTTTTTATTATTAAATTTGCACGTTTTCACAAAAAAAAGTAAATGAGGAGAAAAGGCTGAGGTTATTCCCAGCAGCCTGTGTGGGAGATGAAAAGGCAAGCACTTTAAGCAAAAGTCTTCAGCTTTTGTGTGGCTCTTATGTTAAAAGAGCAAGGCACTGTGGCTCGTAGGGCTCTATGTTGGATAGCATGTTATTTTGGACAGCTACAAGTTTTTTAGGTTGTAGAATCACAGAGCAGTTTGGATTGGGAGGGACCTTTTAAAGGTCATCTAGTCCAACCCCCCTGCAAGGAGCAGGGACATCTTCAACCAGATCAGGTGGCTCAGAGCCTCATCCAGCCTGGCCTTGAATGTTCCAGGGATGGGGCATCCGCCACCTCTCTGGGCAACCTGTGCTACTGCCTCACTGCTGTCATCAAAAAATTAGCTGAAGAATCTAATTGACAATCTTAATAAAATATTTGACCCTTTGAAGCAGCAGGTAAAAACTTCTGCCCAGACAGACATGAGAAGCTCATGTTACTTGGTGTTCTGTGTGGCGTCTCTGTTGCAGAAATTGGCAAGCTGCTGAAGTGCTGAAATGCAAGTTGGATTCCTATTTCTGTCATTCCTTCTTAGGCCTGGGAAAGTGATGTAGCAGAGTTTATCTTGACCTCAGGAACAATTGTGTATAATTTGATAGCAAGCTCAACAGGTCTACAAAAGGTGTGGCACTTGAAAAACACTCGAAAACCTCTAAGTGCTTTGAACTGTCTTTCTGTGTTTTTGACACAGAAAAACTTCAAAATTAGATTTTTATACCTTGTATTTATGACAATGAAAAGAAAAATATTCTTGGATCTTACTAAATTTGTCTTTTTAATGTTACAGTAAGCTAGCTGAGAACACTTTTTTCCCCACCAAGGCTTGCTGGAGTGTGTACCTAGCTTTTTTCCTTCATTTGAAAGTACTTAAATTATAATTTATATATGCATTCACATAGTCAGCTTCTCCAGCATGGTCTGTTGCATTCCTTTAGTGTTTATACAGAAGCCAGCACCAGAAAAAAAAAAAAAAAAGCTTAACTGGCTTTGAAAGGTTACATCTTTGGTTGCCTTTAAAAACATTTCAGTATCTCAGAAGAGATGACACTGTCCTATTTCAGCTGTTTTAAAGTGTTTGATTTCTAGGTTTTGTTACTTTATTTTTCTTGAGGTTTCTTATGCGCGACCAAGTTCAGCTTCTATCAGAGACGCAAATTTGTATGTTAGTGGACTTCCGAAAACCATGACTCAAAAAGAACTGGAGCAGCTCTTTTCCCAATATGGACGCATTATTACTTCTCGTATTCTGGTTGACCAGGTCACTGGTAAGTAGACAGTTTTGCTGTTCCTCTCATTTTTGAACTGGCAGTTTAAGAAATATTTCACCTTTCAGTATAATAATCTTGTCTCTAGAATGTATGAAAGGTGTATGTAGGCCAGAAAATGCAATTTTCTGCTGGAATTGTTCATAAATATGCATGGACAAAAATAGATTGTGGAGTGTACTGAGCCAGCTTGAGTCATTTCCACCCTGAAGGTGCAGGTTTGAAGCTTGTTTCATGGCTTGTAATAAATTTACAGCTACTATAATCTTCCTTTCCAAGCTGCTGTGTGAAAATAGTCCCTATGCACCTTATGAAATGCTATTAAACACTTTTTTTTTATGAAAATAAAATTTTATGCAGAAATACACAGCTGGTTCTCTGAGGCTTGGATTATAAAAGACCTGGACTGGTAATTGCTGTTAAGACTGTTTGCAAGGTTGCCTCATTAATTTTGGGCATAGTGAAGAACATGAACTTTGAGTACTTCAGAAGCAGATGAGTTCTGTGCTTAGCAGTGCCTTAAAGAACTGAGCCTTAGCAGATTAGTTGCGTTGTTACAGTATGTATCTTAACCAGTGAGTGGGTGTCACTGACACTCTGTGGTTACTCTTCAGGCTTGCGCAGCAAGGCATGTGGTTTTGCTGGCTCAAATTGCTGGTCTTGGGGAGCTTTATAATTTGCTGCCTCACCTGCTTGCAGCAGGCCTGTTCCAAAAATAAGCAATCAAATGAAGTGCCAAGTACCTAACAGAAGTATTGAGTGTGCAAGGCAAAATACAAAGGAGCAGGGTGCTCCATATTCTCATATTTACAGAAAACTAGGGGTGTGAGGCAGAAGAATTCACTTACTTACCTAATTATTCCCTGAATAATCAGCTAGCTTGGATTTTTATAGTTGTGCCTTTTTGAAGTCACATGTCATTGTGAGTGACAAACAGCTTTCAACTGAAGGTTTTCAAAATGGTCTTACTTTGAAAGGGTTGTGTATGCCAGTGTTTGATAATTGGCTGACCTGCAGAGGACCTACAGATTCCTTTGCAATTGCATTATCTTAACAGAAATCTCAATATTGACACATAATACTTAGTGTTTAATAGTATGAGTTGAGAGTGTAGAGAGGCACAGAAAGGAAAGCTAGAGGCCAAATAGTGACTTATAGAAGCTGCGAATTTACAGATGGGATATCTAGTCTTTTTGCAATAAATAGCTGTTTACAGTGTGCTTCTGCATATCCATGCATAGAAATGGTGGGATTTGACCAATGGGCCAAATAAATGTAATTAAATTTTTAAATGTGTACTGTAATTCTGAGTACTCATAAATCTTAGTGTGTGCACAGTAGCTCTCTGGCATAGACTGTTTTTCAAGTTTAAGCTTTCCTCCCTCCTCCTCCTTAGTAATTTGGAAGAGGTAGACTCAAAATGGTATGAATAATAAGGTTGTGACACAAACTGACAGATAAAAAAAGCAAAGTTGAAGCTGTGACATTTGCTTCTTTAAAGCTTTCTTACACCTGTTCATTGTCACTTCGATGGTTTAAATCATCATTGTGTATGAGCAGAACACATTTCTTGTCATTAATGTCTTTCTCAAGGGAGGACAAGTATCTAACTTGTCTGTTTTTTCACAAAACAAAGTATAAGGGGCCTCTAAATGGATTTAGGAATATGACAACAAAGCGTGCAGCTAACTGGTATTGGCTGTAGTGGCTTTAATGTCAAATGGTTTAAGTATTGACACCTCAGTTTATATTTAAGCCAGAGTATAAATTTTTGAGGTGCAATTTTCCTAAGACCTACCATAAACACTTGCTGATCTCCTTGTATATTCTTTGACTTTTCTATACCAAGGAAGAATCTATGGCCCAATAAAATTATTTCCTTCATGAACAACACCTACAAAATTATGGTAGTATGCTGAAACTGAATCTTTACTTAAAGTTAACCAGGAGCTCTTAAAACAGGGCCATAATTCCCATTATTGCCATCCAGAATTTGCAGTCCATTCTTTGTCCTCTTAGCATGTTTGTTCCAAAGGGAACTTCAAAGGATACTGCAGGAGACCATAAGCCACTTCTTGCTGCTAGGGAGCAGATGACTAGGCTATTTACAGAATTTCTTTGAATTCAGATACTGCAGAGGAGCATGAACTGAACAGAGGTTACAGTGCAGCTGGTTCTAGGTTCACCTCCATCCCCTCCAAAATTTTGTTTCAGAATTACCCTTTGGTTCACTATGTTTAAGTTGTCTCCACTGTGTTTTCCCTCAACCTTCCAAGCTTTCTACACAATGTATCTTATGTCAGTTGATTTCTTTATTTCTGTATATTTATTTTATACACATATATAAAGTAGAAAAGTCTTACTACTTTGTGCAAAAGCTCAGTTCTAATAAGCTCTAAATTATTGCGTGTTCACAGCAATTGACCTCTAACATAGCAGTATACTATGAAGATCAAGTGTTAACATCTAATATTCCAGAGTCTCTGAATTAATTATTATATGCTTCCTTCACCCTATGCAGGGGTATCAAGGGGCGTGGGGTTTATCCGGTTTGACAAGCGAATTGAAGCAGAGGAAGCTATCAAAGGCTTGAATGGCCAGAAACCTCCAGGTGCCACAGAGCCTATCACTGTAAAGTTTGCTAACAATCCAAGCCAAAAAACCAATCAGGCCATCCTTTCCCAGCTGTACCATTCTCCAAACAGAAGGTATCCAGCACCTCTAGCTCAGCAGGCTCAACGTTTTAGGTAAGTCAGATACATACTTGTGTGCAGCTATGCTAGAAGCCACGTGTTCGCATGGGCCTATTTGTTTCCCTCCACTCTTTCCCTCCCCTGCCTGTCTGATTTCTGTGTCTGAAGGAAACATGTGAAAATGTTGAACTTCAGCTATGCAAAAATGTATTCCATCCTATTGATAGCATCTAATAAACCCACTTAATTAGAGTTAAACCAAGATGACATTTTTCTTCTGCAGAATCAGTAAAAAAAAAATTCCCTTTTTAAAGGTTATTTTTAATTTCCTAGATTATTGTTGATTAACGTTCAAGTTGATTCAGTTAACGTTGACCTAGGCAATTCAATTTTCTTCTTAGCCATATGGCATTCCACAGCCAGCTTCATCTTCCACACTCTCTCTCCTCCCCATTCTGACTTCCATTTTTTTTTTCCTGGTCAGTTGCCTAAGTCATGCATGCCATGCTTTGTTTTTCTTATTACCAACTTTTGTAACGAAGATTATTCAAATATTTTCTGAATGCGTTTTTTTGCGGATATATGTTCCCATTGTGTTTGAATACGGTTCCCTGTGATATTTAGTGTCTTGAAAAAGAGAGATGGTGAAAACAAAGTGAAACAAATACAGTATATTGTCAACTTCAGATTTTTTTTTTTCAGTGATTTTGATCATTTCTTCCTACCCTCTGCCCTTGGGCTATATGACTAGAATGTGTTAAACAGTAGTATACTCAAAACATTTTCTGTTTTAATTTTCAAGAAACAAGATCAGCTGGCAGGTTGCTTCAAATCAAATATACCAAACTTCAAAAGCTCTACGTTGACTACCCTCACTTCTAGGCTGAACATCCAGAGATTATGGGCTGCACTTCTGACAGAACTTCTGAATTCTTTTCTTCAGCTTTTCAGCCTTACGTGCTGCAAGGTGTCTTAACAGGTGTGAAGGTTAGCACTAGAGTAGGCTTTGTACCATAAGGGAAGGGATAACCAATTCTGTGTTATTTTTGTTTTAAAAGGAAGTGTATTTTGTGAATGCCCATTTAAACGTCACATCTTTAAAAGTTGTCCAGTGAATGCCCCTGAGAATTCTTGCAGAATATTTAAGTTATCCAGGTAACTGGTGAAAACTGTTATGATGATACCATTATTATATGTAGTCCTCAACCAACTCTTGCTCTACAGCAAGGACCTATAAGTGATGGTGTTTCTGGAACTCTTTGCAGTCCTCTCCACCTCCAAATGTTCATGACAGTAGACCTCTGTCATCCACACTTAGTCTAGTGATAGTCAGGCATATTTTCATTTTGTCTTTCCTGCTCTTTTAGGGCTTCAGTGGCTTGCTTTCTTGTCACTGCATCCCTCAAACCCTGCTCCCTGCTGAGTCGTAATGCTCTGTAGTTTGAGACCTTTACTTAGCTGCAAACAAGACCAAACATTTTTTTCTTCAAGTTTTTTTTTGTGTACAGGCGTAGTTACACTGCTACAGCACTTGAGTCTGGATTCTGTATGCCAGTAAAGGTTCTTAAATCCTGTAGCTCATTGCTGGGGAGAAATCACAGCCAGGTACAGATCTGTAAGGTAGCTGTAAGCTAAAAACTAAATCAAATGTCCATCTTTTACCTAAGCTCATATTTTGTGGAGTCCTGAAGAGAACGTTGAACAACACTTTATGTGTTTGGGCTTTGCCAGGAAGAAACTAGAGCTTCTTTAGGGTACAAGTTTTCTTAGAGAAGCACTTTGAGGGGCTTCAGAAATAAGGTAATTAGGACTGGTAGGTGGTGCTGCATGTTCTGGGTATTGTCTAGGTAATTCCAAAGCATTCATAATTGTGGTTGCATTCTACAGTTGAGCAGCTTGGGAGAAAGTGAGGGAAGAAACACACAGAGAAAGCTTACAGTCTAATATATGTGTGTATATATATATTCTAAAAACACTATTCTAGAAAAGAGTAGGAAAATTAAGTCATCTTTGCAGTTCATGTTCTAGCATTTCTTACTACTGCTAAACTCTACATTTGTCTGGGTATTCATGTCAGCAAACTGCCAGAAGTCTCAGTAAAGTGTTTATCCAAAACAAGTTAGTAATCTGGAAAATTTCACTGAGGTGGTCACCGACTGTAAATTTAGGCTAACAGTATTTGATGTAGGCTAAACTTGTGGTAGTGGTGCACTTTTGGGAATGAACTATTTATGGTTGTGGGTACTGCACAAGAACATCTGTCTTGTATTTGCTAACCGTATCAGGTGTAATAAAGTGCCTCAGCTTGCATGAGATTCTGTGCAGTGCAAGGAACATGGCAGTAATATACCAAGCTTCCTTAAGATTAACAGGTGAAAAAGTCTGAAGACTGAATACTTTGCTAAATGTTTTGCAGGTTGGACAATCTGCTCAACATGGCTTATGGAGTAAAGAGGTAATAAAAGATGATAAGGCTCCTAATAACCAAATTGTTGTTCAGTATTTTGCATAATCTTACTTTTCCAGTAAGACTTACGTTGGACTTTTGCATGTTGACACTTCAGCTGAAGTTGTTCATTTTGGTGCAGTGTGCATGAAAGAGACAAACCTTCTGTAGCAGTTCCATGGAATTCCTGTTTCAATTTACTAATCCTCACTGGTTTTATAGCATGCTTTGCTTTTGTTTTTCTGTGTTACTTCATTTCAGACAGACCTGGCACACTGTTCCGCCTACTTGTGCATAGTATTGTACATAGCATTTGTGCAGTTGTGGAAAAACGTTTGCTATGTTACCTTATTTAATAGTCTAGCCAACATATTCATGCTGTGAAAAGCCTGGTATAATAGTCTTTTTTTATTTTGAAATTTCTTTGCTAGGATTTACTGTGAACAGCTATTTTATGATTCTGTTTTGTTTCCCCTATTCCATAGTAGATTTCCTCCAATGACCATTGATGGAATGACCAGCTTGGCTGGAATTAATATCCCTGGACATGCAGGAACTGGATGGTGCATTTTTGTGTATAATTTAGCCCCTGATGCTGATGAGAGTATCCTCTGGCAAATGTTTGGACCCTTCGGAGCAGTAACCAATGTGAAGGTCATCCGTGACTTTAACACCAACAAGTGCAAAGGCTTTGGATTTGTGACTATGACAAACTACGATGAGGCAGCTATGGCAATAGCCAGCCTGAATGGATACCGCCTTGGGGACAGAGTATTGCAGGTCTCCTTCAAAACAAACAAAACGCACAAAGCCTAACAAGTTATTCTCAGTGCATTAATACATGAAAAATATACAACAAAGGCAATTTACAAGAATCTTTATTCATTAGTAAATGCCTTTGTTGTATGCCAGTGTGGAAATGGGGATAAAATGACTACTTAGCATCCTAAGAATATGTGAGATTTTTTTATTGCTAATATTTGAATTAAAACTTCTTAAATATCTTTTGTGTTTGAATATTGACAAGACGTACAGGGTTTTTACCTGTCACAATGCATATTCTATTGCCTTCTTTGGAGAAGGTGGACCTTTTAAAATGTTTCAGCTAAGGGAAGAAGTTTTTTCTTTTTACATGACTGCCTTTAGCCTATGAGTAAATACTGAGGCTTTGTGTTACACTTCTTGGTTTTTTTAATGTTATTTCTTGATTTGCCTTGTGTTTAATTTACATTTTAATGCATTGCTGTTTTGTTGTTTAAGAAAAGTATTTGAAGTTTACATTTTATTTATAAAGTTATAAGCAGTATTTATTTTATAGTTATCATTTGGGTTGGGGAACGGGAACACATTATAAAAGCTTATTGTAAGAATACTGGAGAACTTTTCGTAAAGCAGTACCTTGCCAAAGAGATAAGAGCCTCTTTGATGTGGGTTTAAAAAAGCATCTATTTTTATAAAAAAAAAAAAAATTTGGAGAAACTTTTTACTGGTCCTGGAACAAATATTTTGACTTGAATACTTTGAGAAATCTCTTCATATGACACCTAGTGAGCTTTTAAAACTTACCAGGAGATTTGCAGTTGTTGGGGAAAATTTAGAAAGACATATGATGTAGAAATACTTTTGAGACCTTTGTATTAAGAAGTAGAGTCAATGGAATGCACTGTTGGTTTCATTTTTGTAATCATCAGTGGAGTCTTTGATCATCCTGGTTATTAAGTGATAGGTGGCTCACATTAATTTGTGATTTTGACACAAATGAAAATTTTAAGAATATAAGAGCAAGCAGGAAACTTAAAATACTGAGAGATGGGGGAAAAAATCTGTTCTTCCTAAAGAATTCCCTTCAGAATGAGCTCATGGTGTTTAGTGATGTACTTGCTATTGTTTGAAGAATTGTTTTGTCTGAAGAAAAGACATTGAGCATGGTTTGCACAGTAGCAAATCAGCAGAAGTGGCCTGAGTTGGGTATATTTGGAGGTATTTTGGAAGTTATGTTCAAGGCTAACACCTGAGCTTTGTGTAATGTAAATAAGACCTTGAGTTATGAACCTTTCAGCTAATTTTGATTTTTCGTTTATTTTTTAAGTTACATGCCAAGTGATGTTCAATTTTGAATGTTTTTGTATGGGTTTTTTCTTTGTAAATGGCATTAACATTGTTACTTGAGGTCTGCTTACTCATTTTTGTTGTCCTCAGGACTTGAATTTACAGTGCATCAGATCTGTTGCTATTTTTGTCTGTAGATAGTCTAGCTTCAGCTGTTTATGGTGATGCTACATTTTGGTTTATAAATATGTTTGTGGTAAAAGATGAGTATAATCATAAGTTTTGAACAAATTTCCTTACATTTTTCATACAAAACCATAAATACCTGTATGCTATTGAAATTTAACTTTGTATGATGCTTAAATCACTATTTGGGGAAATAGAAAAAGTCTTTACCATGTATTGAAGAAATTTAAGAAAAAAATACAGAATATTTTCTGATTAGCATCTAGCTTATAATTAAATTTTTAAAAAAAAAAGCTGAGGGTTTGATGCCTTCACCAGGATGCACTGACAACTATGTAGTTACGTCCTGCTTTTGTATAAACTGAGATGCTCATACGCTCCCCTTAGAAAAAGCAATGTTCTATGCATAACATAGTTGTACACTATCTTTGCAGTTGCTTTTGGTTCTTATTCTTTTAAATTGTAGTTATAAATTTTTCAGTATAGTACAGTACATATACTGTGAAGCGCGTGCTAAAGTGAATAAGCGAGTTTTCATGCTGACCCACTCAATGCTATTCAAAAATCAATTGGCTTTCTGAGCACTTCCTCATTCTTAGGTGCATTTAGATTCTTAAAGCTAATCCTCTGCTTTTCAAATTGTATATACTATAGAAATCACAAACTTTCCAATGTGGGGAAAACAGTAGCTACATGCTTCTTACCTGTAATACTGTAGCAACTAATGGCATTGATGAGAAGGCATGTAAATTGGGCTTCACTTTACAGTGTTTATCAGAGCACTTAGTAAAAATATAAGGCTGGTATTTATTTGAAGTTGTATAGTATGACTTAATTCACATCTGTTGGAATAGAAAATATATTCTGTTGAGTATTTAAGAGGTTGTACATGTTTTCTTTTGTGTTTGGATCCTTCGTACTTTTTCATGTTCAGTACATCAATAAACAAAGTTGAAGGGAAAACAGTGTCATGAGCAGGTCTTTTACTACATTGTCCTGTGCTTTAATGGGTAAGCAATCTGAATGAAACGTTTCTGCAAAGCCTTTGAGCGCCTTTTAACTTATCATAGGGTCCTGCTTACCAACAAGGAGGTAAGACAGTGGAGCTGGGTACCAGGTCTGTTATGTTACAATTAGTGTTGAATCTTTCAACTTTGGTTTTATGTGAACCACTCAATACTTAGGCTGACACAATAATTGAGTGTGATTAAACACATTCAATAAAAATTATTTTGCTCTCTGTCTAGCGGACTGCTATTCAGTGTAGCTAAGTTAGTGTGTTAGGATAAATACAGAGGAGAGGGAAGAATTTATTCTTTATTGCAATGTCCTTTTGATGTTTAATTACAGCATTAATTTCTGGGCTCTGGGTTATTCAGTTAACCTTAGTTTGCTGTTATTTTCCTTTCCCAGCCGTTGAAGAAATTCTTTAAAAATTAGTCAACTGTCTCTCGCCCTTTTAAAGTACATACTCCTAAATTAAATTGCTTTGCTCAGTTGAATGAGAGTGAATTTCCACCAATGAGAATACAATTCCAAAAGTGGCTCATACAGTATAGCTTTTATTTTTAGCTATTTTCTTTCACCTTCTTTTACATCTTTACTGTGAGATTTTATGATACAAAACTTTGTAGCATGTGTTGTGGAACATCTCTCGTCACTGCAGTGTGATGGGAGTCATGTTTACTTGGATGATGGGGTCATAAGTCTGTGAACAACACACATAGATAATAGTACCTCAAGATGTCAGTCATAACCAGTGTTAACAAACTAACTCTTCATATTTACTTGTAGAAATAGTGTGTACTGATGACTTTTTATGTGGTTATGTTCTTTGGTGGCTGGAGTAATGAAAGGTTGCAAGATACAGTGCTTGGCAGCAAATGAGGAGCTATATTTGGAGCTTGTATTCCAGCAGGGACATCTGTGTGTTCAACTTCCATGCCTTCGTGGAAGGGTAGTTTTAGTTCTCAACTTACACCAGTTTGTGTACAGTGTAACTAGCCATTGTTGAATTATTTTGTTACATGGAAATGAGGACAAAATGTGTTTATGTAATTACCTTCAGTTTAAGATCAAAACTGCTTATATGCAGATAAGCACGCGGTCAGCAAGCAACACTAAAAATTGGAAGTGCAGTTGCCCAGAGGAAAGGTCAGTGGTGAGAAATACAAATTTGAGCTGAGCACCTCTGGGTGGTCAGAGCTCCCTTATGAGTAAGGGAACCTGATGCAAATTTATGCAGAGGTAGTACTTTTCTTACTATATTAAAGTTTTATCAAAAAGCTAAGGAAGAAAATCTGCAACTGCTTCATGCAGTATGGTGGAAGAGGACTAGTTCTTTTTGTACCTAAAAAATAAGAGTTCCAGCAACCTCTGTAAACATCCGTGTGGGACTAACAGTGGTAGTAAGACAAGCTGGAAGCAAGACCCTGGCAGAGGGTGAGCTGTAATTGAAGGACATGAGTGTTAGCTGGAGCACTTGTGGAAGGACTTCGTTACTGCAGAAGCATGCTTGAGGCTTGAGTAATCTTTTGCAAAAGATGTATGCAGTGAAATTGGCTGCATTCAACCAGTTCAACGATCACCTGCAATGAATGAACTTCCCACCAGTGTCTAGAGAGCTTTCCTTTGGCAAGAGAGTGTTTTCCCAGTGTGAATGAAAAAGGTGCATTTTTTTAAAGTGGATGGCTGGTTGCTGGGGTTATACATGGTGTGTATTCGATGTGTAACACCCAGAGGACCATCAAGTACTAGTAAGTCTGGGATGCTCATACCTGTACTGCTGAGCAGGTCTGACAGATGGTTAAAAACTCTTTCCCTTTGTATTGTCCCTTCAAACACACTACATGGAGGTGACGAAACGTATAGGAATGGTGACTGAAGTTAAATATTGAAAAGTAGCAAATAGTTAGGACTTACTGTCAAAAATGTATAGCTTTATGACTAGCAGAGAGTATTTCACTTTCTATGATAACAGTTTGAGAAATGAACACAACTTGAGATGTGCTCCATCATGGGTAAAGTAATAACCTGGGATTGTACTATTTCATCCCCATCGGCACTGTTGGTACAACTGTGCTTGCACCTTCTTCTACGTTGGGCTTTGTCTGCCCAGGTGTGGCATTTGAGCTTTGACATTCAATGTGTGCATCTCAAAAGCAAGAGGAATGCACCTATTTTTATACTGAAGTTTTCCTGATAAAAATTTGTTCTAGAGGTACCTGTCTACAAAATTACTGCTGTGATGACTAGTGCTTTGGGCCCAGCGGATGTGCAATGTAAACTTTCAGGTACCTTCAGGGCAACATGAGTGACTTCAGTGGGTTAAGAAGTAGCCTAACTTTATGTTATCAAGTCTGATACAGTACTGTCTTGTAAGTACTTTCCTGGTTTTTGTTTTTGACCACCATTCTCCTCTGAGACACAAATGGAAACAAGGAAAACTCTTTTTTTATACTTGTAAGGCCACTGTAAAAACCAAGCATAATTGCAGAAAGTTAATAAAACATGATTTCTTATTTTGTGCTGTATCACCTGACTCATATAAGTGAATTTAAGTCAACATGACATTTTAGTGACCCTGTGATACTGTAAGGAAAGTTGCTACAACTGCTGGCAGACTATCTATTCTAAACACTGCATACTTCACAAAAATGTAAGAAAAGTGGAATTTGAATTTGAAGCATTCTTATTAAATTATTTCCATACATGCAGTAGGACTCTTGCTTAGTACAGCACATATATTTCTGTTGCTTTGAGTGCAAGGATGTCTTATTTTCAAATGTTTGCATGAATGTTCTGCTGATAAAAGCTCCTGCAGGTCATTGCAGGCCACTGCTGAAACAACCGGGCTATTTGCCAAGACTTATAAAAGACAATATTCTCTAATAAAAAAAAAAATAGCTCTGAAATCTGGTCCAGCACTTCTTGATTTCTACCTGTCTCAAAAGTTTGGTATTAACTTTTAAAAATGCAAGGTATTCTGTGGCAGCCTGCTCTGTTGGAAGGTGGAGATAGGTCAAAGTGAAATGCTTCCTTCATATTACATCTGTGCTTTGTGCTGTCCTGTGAAATACAACAAGCAAAAGCATGTTGGCAGACTTTTTTCTATCCTTGATTAACATTGTTTGGGATCCACCAGAATAGTGTCAGTTTAGTTGTATCCTTCACTTCAAGCTGCCTGTCTTCCCTGTTCAACAGTTCATGTTTTCTGAGAAGTTATGACTCCAGAGACTTTCCAGTTTAATTACTCCTTTCTTGAAGTGATGTTGCATATTCATTGCAAACAGCTGCAGTATCCATTTTTATTGCCACAAACTCACATTTGTTACAAATTTGATTTTTGAAAGTAACTGTAATGTCTCAAATGATGCCCACTGATGGGGGGGGGGGGGGGGGGGGGAGTTCTGTAGGCAAAACATTTAATAAAGTGAGTTTAGCTTCCTCAGATTATTGCTCATTGTGCTAACGCTCAACAGCCATATGACATGTGTTGTGCCCGATCCCAGCTCTCTGATCTGTTACTAACCAACCCCTTCATTGTGCATCCACGCCACACAAATAGATTTGTGCAAGTAACAGAGGAAAAGCTTAAGAACAAGAACATAGGCTATGTGTCTTACAGACTTCAGGGAAGACCAGCAAGGGCAAAATTAATCCACATATTAGTTCCATTAGGTTGCCTACAAGGGACTTAAATAAACTGATCCATAGCTGATTAACAACTTACTTTCTAGTAAGAATGCATTCCTGGATGCTTCTGCTTACTTTCCTGGTTGAAAATGGCATCTTCCACATTTTAGATAGCTTAATATTTGTCATAACCCTGAAGTTGGTGCCTTAGGAATTTATATGGCCATCCCTCAGAACAGTTTGTGGGGAGAGAGAAGAGAACCCCAAAATGGTCAAGTCTGGACCGAAAAGGAAAGTTAAGTTGTTGAAAATTCAGGATGTCTGAAACTCATCAAGACTTCTTTTGTTTCAAAGATTACTCTCTAGTCCTTTGGCGTATTCTTGCTTTCTTTGGGAATTGCATTTCCTGCTAGCAGGATAGCTTCTCCAGAAAAGCAGAAGCAAAGCAAAAAAAAAAGATATGAAAAAACTAAAAGCAAAGGAAGCAGAATCCTGAAAAGGAGCTTTCAAATTGTGATGCTGAATTTCAATAGTTCTGTCAGTTGATAGTGGGCTGCTTTGAAGTCTATGCAAAGCATAGAGAGCAGAAAAAATAAAACTAAAAAAATTAGAAGTGAAGTTCTAATAATAAATTAAATTGGAAGTGCACTTACTGTTTGGTTGACTGAATTGCCATGTGTGGAGTGGTGTATATTTCCTGAGGACTTTGCCTAGTCATGGTAAATATTTAAAGAGACTTTGAGAGCCCCTGCTTTAAGCATTTGTTCACAATAAAATTCTGTAGCTGTTACCTAGAAAAGAAAATGAAGAGTTGACCAAATTTCCTTGCTCATAAGGAATTTGAAGTAATTATTAGATGAATAAAAATAACATTTCTCTGTTCTGCCCAGACATTTTTCCTTAGCAGCAGCTGTAGTTGAGGATTTCTATAGGACAATGAAGGAACTGGTCATACCAGTTACTGAAAGGCAAACTTGGTTTTCTTGGAAAAAGTTGATAATTCTCCAACTACTTAGGATTCCTGATGATGCTACCACAAAGCCTTTCTTTTGCCTCTTGTCTCTGAGAACTAGCAGGTACTTTCTTCCATTGATAAAGATAAATTTTGTAGAACATTCCAAGTGGGAATGTTTTTGTTTTATTGCAGGGTATTAAGGCTGAGATAATCTTGTAGATCTTGTACTTTTATGAATTTTGAACTGTAAACAAGCCTTACAAGGTCGAATCCAGACAACACATGGTGTATGATTTCAGAGAATCTTGTCAAGGTGTTATGTGACCATGTTTGCTGCTATTTGATAGCATATTCTTCTTAAATGAATCCTAAACATGAAAGGTCCTTCAGTAGTATGGCAGTATGGTGATAGATGTCACAAAATATTCCTTCTCAGATTCCAGTCTAGCTTTTTCAGAATACCCTGTTTAGAAAACAACCCTGTAATCTGATGAGTCAACCTGTATCAAGTGTCCCATCAGCAGAAGGGGCTTTGAAGAGTTGGGTAAATTTGCAGATTCAAAGCTACTTGGCAGAATCCAGCTGTAATTATGGTAACAGTTACCAGGAGGTTTTTAGACTGGTAGTTCATTTGAGATTTTGTGTGATTTTTGGGCAAAGCAGTCTTCTCTGTGTCTGCACGTTGGGAGAAACCAGTGTCAGGCTCTACCCCATTCCTGTCATCATCTGGTTTCACTTAACCACCAAGACAGGTGGAAAATTATGAGTTGAGACTTTGGGTTCACAAAGTTGCTTTGAACTTCTTTAAGTCTTTCTCCAGAAATGCATACACTATGCAGTGGAAGTCACCAAAATGACAGTAACAAATGGGATAAGTGAGCAGCTATGAGCTTGATTATAGGAGCCTATTTAGCCAGAAGAGATGTACTTCAGCTTCTTAAACAGCTCAGCCTGGCTGTGGAGGAGATGAAGTCTGTTGCAGGCATCCAATATGAATCTTCCATCAGACTTGCTGACATGCTGTTCTTTACCTGAGTGAACCTTCATGCACACCAGAGCTGTGGGAAGATAGCTACCTTTTTCTTCATATTAGTACTGTCATTTCTCCACCTTCAGTAACTTCCGGCTGCTGTAGAAATATCATCTGGTATCCACCTAGTTTATTTCTTGCAGTCTGTTCAGGCTCTTTTGTCTATAGATGAGCAGATGTGTCATGTTCACAGTGAATGGCACTTCACTTTGAAGTTTTTGTTTCTTGTTAGGTCCCCTTAAATGTCTTCAGATATTGGCAGATCTTACAGATTCTGAACTGTTCTTTCTAAATCCAGACAACTGCTCAGCAGCTGAGTTCTATCAACCCTCTTAAGAATCTCATTTTCTTAGTAAGTGAAGCAAAGCTGGTTTAGGAGAGGGGTGGGGGTTTTCTTATCTCTCAGCTGCCCATGTATTGTCACTTCCAGCTCTGGTCTGATATTTTGTGCATAATGCTTTATGGAAGGAGCATTGCTTCACATTCAGATTTATTAATATTAGTATATCAGTATTACCAGTATGATGCTTTCAGACTCTGGAGAAAGGAGAGGAGCAGAAAGATGTAAGAGTGTTGTTTCACTTTGAACAGTGGTACGTTTTTTCTCTCCTTTTAGCTACTAACATGAGCTTGCAAGCTAAGAATTTTTCACTGAGGCTGTGCTCTTTCCTATTGTGTGGACTGAAATGCAGCGTTCAGCTCAAACAACCCTGTATTCTTAATTTCTTTCTGTCCTAAAATTACAACAGCACCCTACTGCATGTGAAAATATCCTAAATTTCCACTACTACAAATTAAGTTGTGAAAGAAATTAGGTGCTCTAGAACGTCCCTGGTTTCAGTAGATATGCGGAATAAGAATAAATCTTCTCAAACATGAGTGAGCCATTTGGGAGTAGGGGCGGGGGCTGTCCTGGTTTTATTTAGTGAGGGGGGGCTACGGTGGTAGCTTCTGTGAGAAGCTGCTGGAAGTTGCTCCACTTTGTTCAGTGGACTCAGCCGGGCCTAGGGCGGACCTGCTGCTGGCCAAGGCCAAGCCAAGTGGCAGCAGAATATTCTGTGGTAACACCTCTGCGATAACATGTTTAAGAATGGGAAAAACAGGAAAAAAAAAATGAGATGTGAAAAAGCAGAAGCATGGCCAGAGAGGGGGAGGCACGAGCCTTGTGGTCCTTGCAGCCCTCGCCCTCTGGGCCCAACTTGGCCTGGCCTGGCTGCAAGAAGCGGAGAGGAGAGGAGATGTGAAGAGATCCTGAGAGGAGTCTGCCTGAGCCCATTGTGAAGAATTTCTTGTGAGAGGAACGGCTGCAGATGCCAAGGTCAGTGAAGAAGGAGGGGAGCAGTGATGCTGCTCCCGGCAGAGATTCCCCTGCAGCCTGTGGTGCAGCCCATGGTGAGGCCGGCTGTGCCCCTGCAGCCCATGGAGGCCCACGGAGGGGCAGGGATCCACCTGCAGCCCGGGGAGGACCCCACACCAGGGCAGGCGGATGCCTGAAGGAGGCTGTGGCCCATGGAGGGCCCGTGCTGAGGCAGCCATTCTGGAGGGACTGCACCCCATGGAAAAACAACCCACGCTGGAGCAGTTCATGAAGGACTGTAGCCCGTGGGAGGGGAACGCACACTGGAGCAGGGGAGGAATGTGAGGAGTTCTTTCCCCGAGGAGGAAGGAGCAGTGTAAAGTGACATGTAATGAACTGACCATAACCCCCATTCCCTCTTCCCACCTGTGCCACTCATGGGGTGAAGGAGGTAGAAATAATGTTAAGCCCAGGAAGAGGGAGGGGTGGGGGGAAGTTCTCTTGTTCTCTTTCTTATTAACCTGCTTTAGTTTTAATAATAAACTAATGGTTTTCCCCAAGTCAAGTCTATTTTGCCTGTAATGGCAACTTTAAGGATCTCTCCTTGTTCTTATCTGAAACCTCGAGATTTTGTTTCTTAAATTATCTCTCCCTATTCTCTCAGAGGATGGGAGGAGAAGAGACTGGGTGGTCTGGTCCTGATCAGGGTTAAACTATGACGGAGGGAGGGAGAATGTTTAGGAGGGAATGAGAGTTTCCTTGATGTGTAAATACTGGTTTTTTATTTACTTTAGATTGTACATGCTTTTTCTATTGCTGTTAGATGTAGGGTGCAGGTGACAAGATGCATCTATTCAAGGTGGTGGTAGGGAGAAGACCAAAAGAAAGAAGATCCAACCACCTTGTTGGCTGGGAAGGTAGAAAGGCACTGCAAATTCCAAAGCAATTTGAAGCTCATTTGGATACCCTTGCCAGCAGAAGTCTTTATAGGTAAGAAAAGATTGTGTTGTTCACAACTTCAGTGTAATCTTTCTGTGCATTTAAGCACAATATTTTCAGTACTCCAAAGCTGAAAGGAAGATTTGGAAGGAGTGTAGGACCAACCACCCAAGTGGTTTTAAATATCAAACATAGCACTAATGCTTTTGCATGTGTGTTCTTGTAAATAACATAGTGAATTTTTAACAGGAGTAGGTTCCAAACATGCTAGAGTGTTCACAGCTATAACAGCTCCCTAAAAGCACACGTCAGGGAATCATAAACTGTCATATAGTGCTGAAATGTAGAAGAATAGCTACATGGGAAGAGTGACACCAGGGCTCTTGTTCTTTGTGTATGAGAGTTAGGATGTTGTGTTGGGTATCTCCTGTGCCAGGTGTGGCCGGCTTGTTTAAGGAACTTGTTGCCCCTTGTCCCTGCCTTTCCTCAGAGCTAAAGTGGAGGCAAGACAAAACCCAGCTTCAGATGTAGCGTGGGAGTGTGGGCACCTCTAGTCGATACCCATGCAAACCAAAGTTTACTTGGTCTCTTCAGTGCAACGACTGCATGTACATGATCAAGCTGATGCTGGGGACACAGTGTATCCTGGTACAATTTCTCTCTGTCCACAGGTCTATTGCACTTGTGGTAGTCCGCTGTCCCGTGCATATCTTGGCAATAAGGCAGGCCTAGCCTTAAATGTTTATGAACAGCTACTCCTTCAGAAATCTGTTAAGGTTTTTTGGGAAAATGATGCTTAAGTTGTGTGATAATGATGAGTTCAAAAGAGGAAAATGGCACTGAGATAGAATTGTTTTATTTCTTCTAGAACAAAAAGGATTGTAATAAAGGTTTATTTTTCACTGTGATCTTGTTAACCTTTTTTTTTTTGAGCTATTCTTACTCCTCTCTACATTTCAAATTGAGATTATAAATATATTGAAATTTTTGGAAGCTACTAGGTGATTATTTTTCCTGAAAGTAGGCCACTTACTGTGTTTCAGTGATGTTAGAAATTGTATCTGAAGGGTTAAGGTCAAATCTTTGATTAATGAAACTACTAGCCTGTGTGGTGCTGTGTTCTCTTGGTGTTCAAGATTTTTCTTAGAGGTTAATGGAGTGTAGATCCCATTGTGAAATCCAGAAGCTGATTTTCAGGAAAAAAAAAGTATATAGAAAAATGCTTAGGGTTAAGCTAGTATTTAAAAGCATGTATGTATGAAAATGCCTTCTCTTTTTCCAAGACCTTGGATCAAGTGGAGCTGCATTTGTTTAGTATTGGGTATATGGAAATACTAATAATTCATTGCCCTTCTGTAAGAATTGTTATCAGTTGCTCTGTTGGGTAGAGGTAAGAGGATTCCCTTTTCCCCATCATTGTCAAGGGAAAAAATATTTTGACCCTGTCTACTGCAAGTGACTAAACTGTGCAAAAACAAACTACCATTTAGTTTGAGCTCTGTTATGTAAATTCCATTGCTAATGATTTCTTTATTCCACACTGACACTGTAGAGAGTAAAACCAGACTTCACACTGATTTCTGCTGTATCACTGGCAAATGAATCTATATGCAGTTTTGTTGGAATTGCAAGGTCAAAGACAAAATGCACCTTCCAGTTCTATGCTGTCAAAACAGTAGTTTTGTGCATAGCAAGAGACATTTTATGATGTGCTGGGTAATCAGCTGAGACATTCGGTTGAGTTTGATGCTAAATTCTCTAGTCTGGGAACACATTGCAGCAAATATTCTGTGTAAAACCAAGAGGAGGGAGAAGAAAAGAAACAAAGAGGTTAAGAAAATTAAATCTTTATTGAGCTATATGCTATTCCAAACAGACTTGTTCTTTCCAAGATTCATTGGAAAATGGACCTTTTGCATAAAACAGAGACAGATTGGTGAAAGCAACTAGAGGCTTACCCATTAGTGGAAATTATGTGTGAAAACAAATGGATTTTCCAGGTTTTTCTGAAAACTTTGTTCTCAGAAAGCCATCTGGCTCCATTTCCTGATCAAGACCGAGAAGACCTCCAGGCTTCATACTGTAATGCTGATCAGCCATGATAGTTCAGATAATGCCACAGCACTGACCCTAGTGCATCCCATGGAGTAGTCACAAACCAAGGCTCTATGCATATGAGAGTGGATTCCTGCCTTTTGGGTTTCTTTTTTTTCGGGGGATGGTCGTGAGGAAGGGCTGTGGCATGAATCATGGAGCCCTTGTATATGTGCAGAAGAGGAATGAGCCCCTGAAACGCTAAGCCTTGTAATCACTGCTCTCCAGCAGAAGAGCTGATTTTCCCCTGATGTTCATGTGTATTAATCACTGGAGGACCTTATTACAACCATTATTTTTTAGTACACTTGCCATACCATGACTGTGGCTAGGTCCTTCGCATTTTATCATTGATTCAGCTCTAAGTGCTGCTGCTTTGAAAGGCTGCTTTGAAACAGTTCTTAAGCGGAGAGTATGAGTTTCAATATGAACTCAAGCAGTACGGTAATAAATGGTGGTCAAAAAGAACATGCTTTTGAAGAATCTGCTTCCAATGGGGTGGGAGTAATCCCTACTTAAAAAGCTCTTAATGTTAGACCTGATTCATTGAAGTGGCATGAAAAATCTAAAAATGCTACCTTAAACTTGCTTCAGATACTTTATCCAGCCTATGAACATGGGTCTGGCTACAGTGATACTGTATTTGCTTCACTGCTGGGCTACACCTCTGTGTTTGCTTAGCTGGAGACATACTTACAATAATGTATGATTTTTGTGCATAATTGTGTGCTATTCGTCATGGCTTGTTCTGCTAAAACTGCAGGGAGCATCTTTGCTAGTGCCTTCAGATTGCTGTACCAGTTTGCGTGATACTAGATGCCTCTGTTTTGAAATGCTTAATCAGTGACTGCTAAAGAGCAAATCTGTGCTGAAGAATCACTAAAGCAGCTGCAACATGATGTTGTGGAAAATGCGCTCATAAGCTTAGTGAAGAGCAATTCCTAAGAAGTTATAGTTATGAACAGACTTCTGTAGGAAACAAGAGAATGCAAAGTTTGACCATGTTTAGGGTATGATGTAAAATATTTCTATGAACAGGTGGTGTTCTGCAAGAGTAAATAGTCTTAAATAAGCAGTACTCTGTGAAACAGGAAAAACATAAAGCTGTTTTCCATAATGAATTTTGGCTGAAACAATAAGTGCTGAAGATTTCCTGAAATCTTTTCTAGACCATGCTACCCTTTTTGCTAATCTGTAAAAACAGGTAGAGGAACAGCAGCTTCCAGAAGGAGTTTTACCTTTGAGAAAACTTGAACCAAGATTCAGGGCAAACAACAGCTGCCTAAAAATGCATTAATATTTCACTGACTGAGAGCCTTCTTCCTGTAGTGATTGTTTATTCTTTTTGTTGCTGAGAGTAATTAGCTAGAGCAGTGACTTGCAGCTGTTAGAGACTTTGAGCTCCAGTGGAGATCATCAAGGCTTTGTGTGCATTTAGGTTCTGTTCAGAAACCAATGAGTCTCCAGAGTAGTTTACATCAGGGAGTGCTTTTGGCAATTGGTGGGTCCACTGAAAGAAATGAGATGAACTTACACTTTTAATTTTCAGTTCAGGAGCTGGGGTCTTACTGTGTGATCCAATTTGGTGTGTGTAAAAAAAAAAAAAACAACCAAACCAAAAAAACCCCACAAACCAGATTGACCTGTGTGAATTTCCAAGGTTTTATTGTCTGTACAATAATTTGTACAGACAAAGTTTTGACAGAAAAACCTCTAAATGCCCACCAGGCCAGGTGAACGGTTGTATCGTAGCATCTCCTTTTTCCCTTGTGTGTATAGAAAGACATTTGTATATAAAACTGTTTTCTGCAGTGGTAGATGTGGCTATTCATCGCCAGGAACGAGACAAACATGAGCATCAGTCAGTGGGTTTTTTTCCTTCCTGCAGAGTTGGAAAACAGAGCTAATAGAAAGCTGTAGTTTGGTTTTAGTCTCCTGACTTCTAATGTCTGTCTGATTCAGAAAACAGGCAAACTTATTTACTGTTCATGACCCTATGCTTTGCAGCAGCTAACTGCAACAAAATACCATGTAGGAAATTGAGTTTCCCTTGCAGGTTATTCACACAAGCAACACTGAAGTTCTACATTGAAGCTCTATAGTTTGCTTCATATTGAGTTATCTTTGAGGAAATACCTTATTATGTGAATCCATAATAACTTCTTTAGTTGTTCAGATTTAACATGACTGCCAGCTCCTTTCAAAAAGCAGAACACCAAAGAAGTCTTGAGAAATCTTTGTGCTCTCAATTATTTGAAAAGAACTGGTGGCATTGCAGCTTTGATTCTTTTAGTACTTCATTTTTACCCCTATCTAGAAAAAGAACTTGGTTAACTCACTAGCAACCACCAACATTTAAACATTTGGTTGAAAATTGGCTGGTTTAATTTGCTTTTTTAAATAGGGCAGTTAGTGGTTTTCCTGTCCTGATATCTGAACTTAAAATTCTGAAATATTTGCATTAATGGAGACGATGTGTTAAATCTTACCAGTATGAAAGTTCTTTAAGGCGTAATATTCTAAATTTTGTGAAGAGATGGGTTTTCCCAGAAAAGCTCATTTCCATTTCTGTTGTCCTAATACTTAATTTCAAAGGGAAAACCAGACAATGTATGTGGAATGATCTTGGAGAAAATATTAACCTTTTGGGGTTTGAGACAGAAGAATACTGAGGAGAAAGTACAGAGGAGTTCATAAAATGATTAATTTTGATGTCCTGGATTGAAATGCAGAATGATTTATATAGAAATGGGAACCTAGTGGGTGATTTTCTGCTGGCTTTTTTTTGAAAGTCTGTTGGTTACAAAACCATGACTATGCTCAATCATTGCATGCACAGTAATGTGTTGTAATTCATCTCTCCTTTCTACCTTGAAATTGTGACAGTTGTAATAGCTAAATGTTTAAAAATTTAGAAGGTGTGGTTTTAATAAGCTCTGGAAATATTAATGTATACTCTAAAAAGGTCTGCAATCTCAGCAAGAAGTGGTTTGTCTTCATTAAAGAAACATTTGGAAGATCATGCATAAAGAGTAGAAACTATCTGCTCACGTAGTCTGTAATTGTTTATACCTATCTGCTTGCTGTACATAACAAATATCTGCAGAAAGTATGATGCAAATGAAAGTACAGATTATCCTTGAAGGCGGTATTACCATTTGTGAATACATTATGTTATTCTGTAAAATACAAAGCAAACTGTATTGTGCTATAAAATAGGGCATTTTATACAGGTTCTAGTTTTTGGAAGGAAGATGAGAAGAACGGTGTCACTTGTTTGAGGTCTGTACAAGCATTTCACAATATACAAGTACTACAGGTAATTACTTCAAAACTTACTGCATTTTAATTTTAGCTGCTATGACTCTTTTTTTCCAAGATACATACTGACCAGAAAAACTGATGATCAGTAACACTGAAAGGGATCATGATTCTAGAGGCTGCATTTCTCTTCTGATCACAGCAGTTTGCATTCCCAATCACTTAATCAGAGTGTGGTAGGAACTAATAACCACAGGAGAATAAATGCCCAAAAGTCCTCTCCTGATGAGCCACAGGTGTGGCTTCCACTTCCCATTTCAGTACAGTTGGTTACTCAGGACATCTACATGGCCACATTCACTAATAACTAGCAAGTAAGCATCTGAGCTGTTTAAGAACTTTTAAGAACTGAAGTCCGAGAAATTTCTTCGTCTTTTTGTTCAATGAGCGTACTTTGGATAAGATGCTGGTCCAGGCTAAGGATTTGTTTTAGTAGTAGCCTTTACTGCTGGCAAGTGAGCGATACACACAACTTAGAAGTGTGTATCTCTATTCCACAAGGACTTCCCAGGAAGTGTTCCTGGACTTCCAGGATGCCTGTTCCCCTATTTTGCTCATACAAAATACTATATGGATTTTTACTGAGGGATTGATATTTTTTCCTTATTTTACATCTCTGTTCTGAGGTTCCTCTTCTTAAATGTACGTCTTCAGTGCTTCTGATTTTTATTGTTAACTCTAATGAAAACCGACAAGGAGGCATTATTAATTTTACATAGAATGAAACAAAAGGAATTTCATTTATCTCAAATTTCCTTTTAGAGGCTTATGACACCAAAGTAATTTAATGTCCACCAGTACTGTGTGGTTAATTGAAGTTCCCTACTGTCACCAAAATCGGGAATCAAACTCCTTAACACTAATGTAGTATTAAGAAGCAGGCATTTTTTATTGCGGCACAGGATGCATGGGGGATCCTTCCACCTAGCATACATGCTGGTCTGGAAATCTGGACAGAATATATTTAGTGATTTTATGCATAATCATTAATAACTTTCGACACACTAATACATAATCATCAGTTTTCCTAGTAATCATTATAACATTCCCCACCCACTTGCGCATGCTCAGTCTTTTGAGTCGAGGGTCTTCTGGTGGTCTTGGGGGTCGTTGGAGCGCCCCTTCCTCAAATTCGCTGGTGGAACCCCTTCTTAAAATCTTCATTTATGGTCTTGAGAACAGGTCGCGTTGCTCCTTGATTTTCTGACTCCAAAGTGATGGCTCAGGGCCTGTTTTTACATCTGGTTTTTGAGGCCTACCTTTGTTCTACCACTTTTCTTAATTACCCAGATATGCTAGGCTAACTTCTAACAAACAAGATGTTGTATTTTCTTAACAGTTCTAAGACTCCCTGTTCCCTCTATAGACAAATAGATTTCATATAAAATTTAACCTATGTGACTACAGTTTTATAGTTAGCAAGAATCACCTCTTATTAATATTTAATTTTCAAAACTCATATTATTCTACAATTTTATGGATTAAGCATTTTATGTCATATAACACTACATCTAATATTTTTCCAAAGAATAATCTGTCTCACACAACACTAGTGCTAATCTGGCTTCATATATTCTGTATTGGACATTTCTAGAGTAGGGACAGTTAGGGGCTGTGAAATATTTTTCTCTCTGCATAAGAAATAAATAAAAAGTGAGGACTGGACATAGTATACTTGAAAATCTATCCAAGAAAACATGATTGAAGATTCATTATAAGCAATCATTATAATCTAGACGTAAATTAAATATAATCAGTAGTAGAGTGTTGTCCTGTTAAAGCTAAATATTTTCTTTAACACTGTGGTAAATGTGCTCATTACAAAACCAAATTCAAATATGACCTGCTGACATCAATTTTACATTTTCAAGCTTTTATAACTGCGATACAATTAAAGTTAAGTGTTCAGGCCTCCAAGATTCCTTGCATCTATGTAGCACTGCATCGTTAACTTTCCTGATTCGTAAAAATTTGTCGTATGGCAGCCAGAATTGTCATTGCAGGGACCTTAGTGGGTGAGGGGAAAAATAAGGAGAGAGATTGTGGGTGTTTTGTGAACCCTTCTGAAAGAAGGGATTAATACTAAGGAATCAAGCTGATAAATAGTGATCAATGATTTACTAACCTTGAGAGAAAGAACAGTAGAGTCATAAACTTAACGTAACAAGATACTTTCAGAATGCTCTGGCAGGAGCTAAGATAAGTTAGATGGGAACACCCTGAGGGGGTACAGACACACTGGCTGAGATAAGGGGACTTAAGAAGTTTAGAACCAACTGATAGGGTAGAATAACCAAGGAAATCGGGAACCAGCAAAGATAAGTCATCAAGAAACCACCCTGGCAGCAAGAACAATGCAGGCAGCTGGACATAGTGATAAGGAGGAGAGAACGACCACCAGAGAGACCGTGACTCCTGAGCACAGACACGAGATGGACGCAGAGATAAGGGAATAACCTGTCCTGGGAGGAAACTTATGATAATGATTTCTCAGAAACCTAATTAATATATAACCGAGTCCATGGGATGATGCATAAATACTGTACCTGTTGCTTAATACGTTGCGCACGTTTGGAGGAGTGATCCCCCGTGCTGCCCAGCGCTGAATAAACATACCTACTTTACAATCTTACAGATTGTGGAGTCTGTTTTCTGCACGTCCCTTCAGTGAGTACTTCAAAGTCAACTTGACCTCTTATGTCCAAGTGCTCTTTTTCTGTGGTATTCTTTTTTTTTTCTCTACCCTCAGGAGGTTTAATTTATCAGAAGCTGCATCTAGCCCTTCTGTAAATACAGCTTCTTTCCTTGGATCATAGCAAAATCCACAATACACTGTCAGAGATACTTGACCCCACTCACAGCTATGCATTCTCTCCTCCCAGCCGCACGCAGGCCACTGTTGGTCATGGTAGAGGTGAGCGAGGGGACCTTTTCAGAAGAATAGCACCAAATCCAGATTCATAACAAAGCTGAGATCCTTCCTTTTTTCTTCCTATGCAGAAGCTTGTCTCTTACAGTGTGGCATGAAGCTCTAACGGTAATGTGTTGTGACTGATCCCTCTTGCAAGCGTGAACTGTGGCTACTTGCCATGAGTAGGCAAGTGAGTCTGTGTTGTTTATGAAGACAAGAAGTGATACTGCAATGAGACGGGGAGGTGTGACTGCAATTTGCACCTCTACTTCATTTGCCCAAAGGATCTGTGTTTCCTTTGTTGGTATTCCAGAAATCTGACAAGGGGACACTAGCCAAATGGGCTGCTAACAGATGTAGCAGTGGCACTCAGAGTCAGACACAGAGTCTATAATTCATGCTTAAAGCTTTCTTCTTAACCATATGCATTGCAGGGGGGCCCACTACAAGCAGAAAGTATTTGCTAATTGTCACCCAAATGCTGAGTAGTTTCACTTGCTGTAGCACTTTTAAATCAGAGCGCCTGTGCTGTGGAGGGAGTTAGTATTTATCCTCAGCAGGCTTCTGCCAGAAATCCTGGGTGCCAATGTGGGCACTTCTAACACAAATAGGGTGATACCATCAGCCCTTGCTGAACAGCAGATCTAATTTTGCTAATGAATCTCTCATTAATACATCAGTCAGCTTTTGTTAAACTGACATCATAGCCTCTGCCTCCATGACGGCCTATGTTTAATAGGCTCCTGCTTAAATCTCTCTATTAATGGCATTGTCATTATTCATCACTGTAACTGTCAATTTCACCCACATAAAGACAATCACAGTTTAAACGAGGAAAACAGGCTGTGGCTGAAGTGAGGGACCGATCTGCAGCCCCAGTTTGCTTTATTCTGCTATGATAGAGCAGAGAGGGATATTCTGACTGCCAGCACTTTTCCTCAGTGATAGGCATTATTAGAGTGCCTAACAATGTGTGCTTCGTCACTTAAAACATCCACATCTGTACAGACATTGTCTCTGGCTTGCCAGCTGGACACAAATTGGGGCAGTCCCTGTGTTTCTTGTGGCTGCCAGGCAGGTGACTGACCTGGGTGGGACGCATCTCCTGTATGACATCTGGTGTCCCTGGTTGGGCTGTGAGCTGGAGCAGAGCAGATCTCCTTCATCAGTGGCTCAGTTGGAGGAAGGAGGTTTCTGTTTTGTTTCTTAAAAGGAATCTCTGATCTTTTAGATAATTCAAAGTTACTCTGGTGTGAATTGTTAAGATTTTTCCAGCTGGTACTGTATAGTGGGAGAAGTCCTGATGGAAGGACGTAGTCTGGTAAAGTGGTGTTCTCTGTTTAACAAGTATCCCAGAGGCTGTAGCCACTTGTGTCCCTAGCAGCCAGTGTGCTGATCGGCATGCACATAAGCTGTACAAAGTGCTGGTTTTCACACGCTTGTCTAGCTGGGCAAAGCACATAAATTATTCAGACTTGCTCCTGCAGTGGGAAAAAAAGCCGATGTTTCTTAATACAGCCAATGTATCACACACCTGCTGTTGCAGAAATCATGCTAACCACAATATTTTTTACAGCTGATGTATGCACATGTTGTATGTGAAGTTTCATGTCACCAAATGTTTTGACCTTGTTATATTAAAGCTAAGTAACCGAGCAGTATCTGAAAATTGGGAGCACCTCTTGTGTTTCGAGATGGGAAGCATACACTATTCCAAAAGGCAAACTCAGTCCTGTCTGTTTTCCTTCAACGTGTCTATGCTTATTATGTCTTTTGTAGAAGTTTGCCTTTGCATAATCACTTGAAGACAATTTTTGTAATTGTACTGAATACATCTTTAAATCCATAACAGCAAAAGTTTTCTTTATCAACAACTGAATAATTTACTGTCAAAACTTTATCAGTAAATGATGAGAAATTTGATTGCTAAGGGAATATATCTGACCACTGTAATGCAAGAGTATGGTACTGTCTACTAATACAGCCTTCTTCTGCTGTCCTGAAATCATAGAATGGTTTGGGTTGGAAGGGACCTTCAAAGGCCAGCTAGTCCAACCCCCCTGCAAGGACCAGGGACATCTCCAACCAGACCAGGTTGCTCAGAGCCCCATCCAGCCTGGCCTTGAATGTTTCCAGGGATGGGGCATCCACCACCTCTCTGGGCAACGCTTTGTTTTGTATGCTGGTATCTAAGATGACACTTACATCCAGGTCATCTACTTCTCACATAACTAGTTACTATGTATGTTTGGTCGAGGGTAGAGCAGTGGGAGAAGGAATACTTACTCCCATACTTATATGTAAATGAGACCAATAAATGTCTGAAATTCTCCCTTAAACTGAAGTCCATAAATTCAAAAAGAAGAGGTTTCGCTATACAGAAGTAAGGCTGAAGGAAATCCTGTGTACTTATGTTTCCTGTTGTAGGTTCTCCAATTTTTTTTATTACTTTCTATAGGAATAATTTGGAGGTTTTGGCTATATGGTGGGTAAAGTGTCATTTGAATTTGTTGAAACTCTTCAGATAATCTCAGTGAAGCTACTCCAAGAATAAGAATGACTAAAAAAGCCACCACTTCTCTGCATAATAAATTTTTTATTAGCAATATTAGGTGTAGCCAGTGTTGGTGTTTCTGGAAACAAAATGCTTGACTTTCACAAATATTATCCTATGCCTGCCATTGTGCTAATAAAAGAGCATAGTATTACTCTTGGCTTGTCAGTCCTTTTGTCAAGGGAATCCAACTGAAATGAGTTTCACTGTTTAGTACAGAAAACTTCTGCTTTGGATTTTCTGTTAATTGTTTAATCTACCAAGAAAAACACAAGGAACCTAGAAAGATTCCCACAGATAACAGCCTTTAAGCAAAGTTAGTTTCTGGAAAAATTACTAAATTACTCAGTTGACTGGTACAAATTGCATAGCTCTGGAATTCATACCCTGACCCATTTGAGAAAACTTAGCCATCTTTTCCTAAATCAGAGCACTGTAATGTTGTGCATCCTCTGGTTTACATATATTTAGTCTGAAAACTGTCATTATTTTAGCACTTCCTGCATTTTCCCTGGCTGTCTGTGCAGATTAGAGTGTCTAGGCCAACTTCCAAAAACTTAGATTTACTGAAATATGTTTCCAAACATGAAATGTTAATTTATTTCAATATTTGAAGAAGATATACTTAAAATGATACTGAAGTAAAAGCTTGTTTTGGTTCAAGAAACAATTGTGAGTATTTTAGGAAAAGAGGAAATCTGGTGCTTTTGTCTTAAAATAAAGTCTTTCCATAAAAGAGCAATTTAGATACCTTTAATATAATTCAGATAAAATTATAACATTTATTGAGAAGCAAATTGGTTACCCTTTCTGCTTAAAGAAAAAAGACATTTTGGTGAATATCATACTGCCTTTTTTGAAGCTTTGGTTTATTTCAGCCATTAAGTGGCTTGAAATGGAATATACATTAACGCTTTATGTAGGAAATATATTAATCTATTTAAATGAACTACTATCAGTGCCCTCCAGATAAAGGTTTTTAGAAAGTCATGAGATATGTGCTATGTTCCAGTTTTCTTACCACAGTGTTTAAGGAGCGATTGCAGTTCTGTTGCCAGGGGCTTTGTTTTCTCTTGTGCAGTCAAAACAAGAAACCTTGCAAGTATTTGTTGAAGTCTCACCTACAAAAAGTGAGTGTCAGAGGGAAAAAAAATGTATAAATTAGTGCCTTAGCCAAGCTCATACTCCTACTTTCTTTCTCTATGGAAAGTCCATTTTAGTGTAAGAATACATCTGAAAAACAGTGACTTTAAAAGATGATAAGAAAAAGAAAAAGCCAAACACTGAATCTGACATTTTTTAAGTATTGTACTTTCTATGCTGGAACCCTAGAGACACAGCCCATGACCCATGTAGAGGCTTATAACCCTGCTTATGATCTGTGGTTCTTAAGCATCTGTCTGCAGTGGCTTTCTGCTGCTTCTCTGGTTGTCCTGTGCAAATTAAACTTGTAACATTAAGGTGGGAATTGTTGGCTTCTATTTCAGGAATTGCTCCTCCCCAGAAATGTTGATGTTGCCCGGTTTCTACTTCTTCCCTGGACAAGCTGCGTGGGAACGAAGAAAATATGCCAGTGTTAACGGCACAGTCTTTTTCTTAACTGTCAACTAGAAAAGCTGAATTTTCATGGTGCTCCATAATTGGCATCTGAAGATGTGTTTTGAGGGTCTAGGATGTGTGTGGTAGGACCCATGAGGACCTTGTGGGGAGCAGCTCCATCCATGGAGAGCTGCTGGCAGCACAAGGGCTTCACACACCTTAGCATTTACTCCAGTCACCAAAGTATTTCCATTAGGGGAGGAAAAAAAAAGATAAGTGCTTTTGATGGGAACAGGTGCTGTCTTTTCTAAATTAAACCATTACTGAAATTTATTTCACATGTTAGTGAAATAAGCCTTTTGAAATGTTATAAATAGTTTGCAACTTAGTCAAGAAACTTGAGCCATTTTGTCTTCCTATATTCCATGCTGGTCTCTGTACAGCTTGAGATGTAATTTACTGATGTCTCTGAACTCCTGCATTTCTGATGACTCTCAAATATGAATTCCAAGGGAAGCTAATTTCCTGTGTATGACAATGACCATGTGTGACACCAAGATAAATTGTATTTACGTTTAGATAGGAAAGGGAAGAGAACAGGGGATGGCATCAGCTCTTTTTTCAAGATTTTGTGAAATGACTTTTGGCCCTCTTGATCAGCTTATGTTAAAGCAGAATTTAGGGCACAGGACTACAGAAATGCTTTACTTTTATCTGAAGTGAAACGTAACTGATTTGTTTGCATGTGTGCTCCTGTGTTAAAAGCAATGCAGCCTTTACAGAAAATGAAACAATGAGATTATCATTGTTTTTGTGCTTTTTTTTTCCTCTTGTCAACAGTGACTAACTGTATAGAGGGAAACTGAAAGGTTGCTTAAGGAATATATATGCAAGCTATATTGTTAGAAACTTTTTGTGTCTTTATATGTTAGTAGAAATTAATTAAAGATGAGTTAAAATTGTAGATGACCTTTAAAGGTCCCTTCCAACTCTATTCTATGATTCTAAAGCTCTTGAAACTAAAATTTGTAATAAAATTCACTGAGATTATATACATGTGGTGTATATAGAGAACAAAGTTTGAGCTGTGCTGGGACTCTTAATAGTGTTTAGAATTTAAAAGTCTCAGTTCAGCCTAAGTACAAAAGCAAAACAACCTGTGTGATCAACTTCTGCTGATTTTATTTTTGTTTTTCCCCCTTACACTATTAGTGCAAGCCTGTTAACCCTTGAGGGCCAGGAGGACAAGCATCTAATTTACTAGCTGAAGTCAATGTTTTAAAGCAGTATAGTCACATATGATGAAATTAGTCCTGTGCGTGCTTGTTTTGTATTGACTTAAAGCCTCTCCTTAAAAACAAATAGACAATAATAGTACATATTCAGGTGACTGGAGAAGCTGTTTCAGAAAAGATTGCATATGCAGTTGTTAAGTGGCAGTAAATCACCAGCAGTAGGTGGTATAGGAGGTGTAGGAAGAAACTAACTGCTATACTCTCTTCTATACCTAGATCTGGCTTTAAGCTTGGGGGGGGTTCTGAGGAGGTAATCAACATTACTGCTGGAACAGGCTTCAGGTGCAGATGTTTCATATCTTTCCCTAATAGTGTTTGCCAAGCTGCCTCATGTTATCAACAGAAGCAGCCAAGCAGGCCATTTATTTTGCTAAGCATTAAAGGTGGCAGGGACTACACTAAGAAAAGGCATAGTCCAGAATACATGACTGCTGTCATTTGTGTTAAAGGAATACTTCCCATTCAATGTCTCATCTTGGGTTGTATAACTTTTTGTTCATTCTGTCTTCTCTGTATGGTGGGAAACTGAGGCACAGATGAGGTGAAAACAGTTGTTCAAGGTCATGCAGGGAAACAAACCATTTTAAAATCTTTTTCTTCCAGTGCGTTAGCCGTTGAAATGGCTGAGAACCATCCAAGAAGACAAATTGTGCTTAAAGTGGCAATTTAAAACCATTTCTGTCTACTCCAGTGCTCTGCTTCACAGACCAATTTGCTACTTCTTCACTGTAAGAATGTAAATTGGGAGGAAGTCTGCAGATGAAAATTTCTCCACAGTGACATTTTAGTTGCCTTGTTGGTATAAGGCTGTTGATCCTTATAATTTAATGGGTAAATGTTCCCTGCAAATATGAGAGGTAAACTAGTAAATTAGCAGTGCATGGTATTTTTGCATTTAATCTCCAGGAAAGTGGTCATGTTTGTGCTTTTGCTGCAGTATCTTTCTTTAAATGCTTACCCAGTCTCAGCTGCTGCTTTGATTTTTTTAATTTTTTTTTTTTGAAAAGAAGCTGTTTGTAGAACATTTCCATACAGATGGACAGCTTTTAATCTGCATTCATAGACTGATGAAGAGTTCATACTAGAAATACAGATGAAGGAGTGAGTAATACTGTTTGTTAATGATGGGGTATGATTAGATGTGAGAAATCTTCAAAGCTCTGCTCCTGTGCTGTTTCCAAATGGACTTAAAACTCTTAGAGGTTTTTGTTCATAAATCAGGAAGCCCACAGGTTCCATTACCTGCCTTACTGTGCTTTGTAACAGCAGAAGCAGTTCTATTGTTAGCCACAACTGTAGTTATTTATACACCAAGACATGTAATGCTCTTTTTCTGGTACCTGGATATAAAAATATTCCCTTTAAAAGTGGATGTATATGGATGCAGTTTACTCCAAAATAAGTAAATAACATTTCAATTTGTTTAATTCTTTAAAATTCTTTCAAGCTGTTTTTATCCAGCTTGGAAGGAATAACTGGATGAATGTTGTGGTTTTGTTAGTGAGGGGAGGCCTAAGGTGGTAGCTTCTGTAGGAAACTGCTAGAAGTTGCCCCCCTTTGTTCAGTGGACTCGGCCGGGCCTGGGGCGGACCCGCTGCTGGCCAAGACTGAGCCAATTGGTAGCAGAATGTTCCGTGATAACGCCTCTGCGATAACGTATTTAAGAAGGGGAAAACAGAAAAAAAAAAAAAAAGGAAGGAAGAGAAGATGTGAAGAAGCTGAGCGGGGGGCAGAGAGGGGGAGGCGCAGGCCTCATGGGCCTTGCAGGCCTCGCCCTCTGGCCTCTCGCCAGGCGGCCGACTGGGCCCGACTCGGCCCGGCCCGGCTGCAAGAAGTAGAGACGAGATGAGCTGGTTGATGCGAAGAGATTCTGAGAGGCGTTTGCCAGCCTGTTGTGAAGAACTTTTCTTGTGAGAGGAACAGCTGCAGATGCCAAGGTCAGTGAAGAAGGAGGGGGAGGAGTAATGCGGCTCCTGGCCAAGATTCCCCTGCAGCCTGTGGTGATGGCCATGGTGGAGCAGGCTGTCCCCCTGCAGCCCATGGAGGTCCACGGAGGAGCAGAGATCCACTTGGAGCCCGTGAAGGACCCCACACCGGGGGAGGTGGATGCCTGAAGGAGGCTGTGGCCCATGGAGGGCCCGCTGGGACAGCCGTTCTGGAGAGACTGAACTCGATGGAAGAGATGACCCATGCCGGAGCAGTTTCGCGAAGGACTGTGGTGTAGGGGTGGGACCCCACAACAGAGCAGGGGAGGAATGTGAGGAGTTCTTCCCCTGATGATGAAGCAGCGGCATAAAACAACATATGATGAACTGACCGCCGCCCCCATTCCCTCTTCCCCCTGGGCTGCTTGGGTGGGGAAGGTAGTAGAGATAATGTTAAGCTTGGGAAGAGGGAGGGGTGGGGGGAGGTTATCTTGTTCTCTGTCTCATTATCCTGCTGTTTTTAGTAATAAATGAATAGTTCTCCCTAAGTCAAGTCTGTTTTGCCCGTAACAGTAACTTTAAGGATTTTCTCCCTGTCCTTATCTCAAACCTCAAGCTGTTTTTCCTTATATTATCTCTCCCTATTCTCTCAGATGGTGGGGGGAGTGAGAGATTGACTGCGTAGTCTGGTCCCGATCGGGGCTGAACTAAGACAATGTTGAAGACAGACTTAGTCTTCACACCTAAGATGTATTTATTCTGTATTTGGATTGAATATACTGAGGGGAGACTCCAGCTCAATATTGGCTAAAAGACCATGAGGATTCAAGTGTAGGTGGTGTGGATTTCCTCTTGAATAAGAGCAGGGAGATCACTGCAGATCTTGTAGTAGTTTAACATTTAGTCCTTGTATCATTTCCCTTTGCTGACATTAATGCAATCAGTCTTGTCTTCTCAGTACTCTCAAGATTATTTGTACTGTGTTCTTGAGGAAAATATGGGATGGCATTTTGCATTGTGTAAGATATTTAAATCATCTTTTCCAACTTCTGTGTTACAGTAGGATATGGAAGAGGCAGCAGTTGTGATATAAAGCTGTGAATAATCAAAGCTGTCTGGCAGAAATTTGAAAAAAAAAGTAATGTTTGGGTCATTGCAGCTCATAGTCTGTAATCAAAAAGCATCTGTGAACCAGAAGGATTTACAAAATTTCTGTTTGTGGAGGAGAGAAAAAAAAGTGCTTCCTATTGCATCCTGATTGTGAAATGCTAAAATCCTATCACAAGAACAGAACAGGAGACATCGAGAGTACTGTCAGTGTCTTAAAATTGCTGTCATTGCAGGACATTATAAAATATTCTGGAAGCTGTGTTTAGGTGGGCTGCAAGCAACTTTGTGAAGCACTATAGAGCAGTGTGCAAGAAATAGTCAATGGCAGACCAGTCTCAGATTTGAAGCCGAGAACAAAATTCCTGTATATATGCCTTTTAGCTCTTCAATACGCAATAGCTTCTCATATGATTACATGATTTTCCTAGACTGCAGAAATATGTTGAATCAGCTTGCATGGTTTATACTTCTGTTGCTAAAACTAATTGCGGTGTCAACCGGTCTACAATAAATCAGGAAGATAACGTGCAAGTTGAGTGGTTGTGTGTGTTCATTTGTAGTATTTATACTATTTATATCCTTCTATATTTTGCAGACTTAATTTTCAGCTTGGGTGGAATTGGAGTTTCTTCCTGCCTGAGTAGTAAGCCTGGTGAAAGGGTTTTAAGAATCCATATGTTTGCGCATCAGTTTGAAATAGAAATTGTATCCCTTAACCTTAAAGTTCTTATGGCCATTAAAATAGAGTCATGCATGACCATATGAATGAACGTAGTTTCTTGGGGACCCTCCTCAAAGGATGAAGACTGCTTGACAGAGATGAGATACACCTGACAATGTGGGGCAGGAACATCTTTGGAAAGAGGCTTGCTGATTTTGTTAAGAGACCTTCATAGTAGGGGCGGTTTGCCATAACCTCAGGTAACTGAAGGTTCCATGGGCAGAACAGAGGTGTCCAGGGCACTGCAAGACTGGGAGGAGTCACAAATGCATACAGGAAATAGAAGACAAGCTGGAAACAAGGAGGAGCCAGAAGGAGGGTACCCATTGCCTGAGTGTGGAGGGTGAGGTGAGGACAGTCAACACAGCTGCAGCTGAAACTGGTGAGGCGATGAAGGGCACAGAGGAGCTTTCCTGGTGTACACCAACAGTAAAAGGAAAGGCTAAGGAAAATGTATCCCTTCTGCTTTGTGGGGGCAGGAAACCTCTTGACAAAGAAAGTGAAAAAGTCAAAGCACTCAACTGTTTTTTTTCTGTGGTACTGGCTTTTTTTTTTGTTTTGTTTTCTCTAATATGGCCTGCCCTTGGGTCCCTGAGCCTCCTAGCAGAGTCTGGGGGAATTATGCTACCCACAGGAAAAGGGGATGGAGTTAGGGAGCATTTCACCCACTGGGACACAGACAAGTCTGTGGCACCTTGAGTTCACCCAGGAGTGCTGTGGGAGCTGGCTCATGTCACTGGAACCAGCTCTGTACCGTCTTTGAAAGGTCACAGCACCTGGGGAGGTTCCTGATGAGGGGGGAAAAGGCAAAAGTTCCACCCATCTTCAAGAAGGCAGAGGAGAGGATCACAGGTGACAACAGGCTGGTCTCAGCCCCTCTGTGCCCCTGGGAAAGCCATGGACCAAATCCTCCTGGAAACCACTTCAAGCCACAGGAAGGAGGAGGAAGTGACTGAGAGCTGCCAGCAAAGGTTTACTAACGGCAAATCCTATGCAGCCTGTGTACCCAACTTCTGTGGTGAGGTGACCAGCACTGTTGGTGCAGTGAGTGTTGTATACTTGAACTTTAGCAAGACCCTTGTGTCACGGCCCACTTGGGACTCGTGATGGTCCTTTTAATGCGATCTCGAAGTGCTAAATTACGGCAAACGCGCCAAAGGGGTTGGTTTCAATCAAACAGCACAAGCTTTATTATTTTGCCCGTAAAGCGGCGTGCAATAGGTGAAAGGGAGTGAAAAGGAAAAGTAAAGATAGGGAAGGGAAAAAAAAGAAGATAATAGCTACCACTGCGGGTCCAAGGCGTCCCTATGGTCCCAGGTCCAGGCAGCGTCCCGCTGGTCCTCACGATCGATGTCGATGTTGATCCTTGGTGGGGAGAGCTCTTTGGGGGTCTCGTTGTTAGGGGTCGACCTTTTATGCCAAGTGGCAAACCTTGCTCCTCCTTACTTCGGGGATCTCCACCTGCTCTCGGCCCTTAGGATAGAAGTGTGTTTTTTGTACATTATAATTAGCAAAGTTCCATTAAAGGACACTTTCTCACCGTTGTTTTTGAGACAGCAGTTGTGATTCATCCTCCTCGATAGCAGCTGCACAGTTATCTCTGCCAGTTTTGACAACAGGGATGAGCCGTGGCACCTCCGCACCACTCTGTCTGCTGCTTCAAGGATGTTGTACATTTTGTTGTTAGGCCAGAGTCGGCCTTGTCCATAACAGTTCCGTTCTGTTCCCGGGAGGAAAAAAAAACCAACTGCATCTCAGGCAGGCTGCTCACAGCAACTCATGTCAAGTTGTGAGCCTAACTTTTAGGCCAGATCAAGTCCATAGTCCACCTGGAAGTCCTCGATGACAAGGTTGAGACAATACTGGTTTTCTGACCGACCCTTACACCACCCTGTGGCTCAACATTGTCATCAGGACCGCATGGTGGTAGCATAACCCTCAAAGGGAGACAGGAAAGAAGAGAGAAAGAGAAAGAGAAAAGTAACAGCAGCATAATTACCATACAATTTTGCAAAAAGTTAAGCTGTTTCTCTAATATACACTAAAAATCTTCTAATTCTATATCATGTTTTTCTCTAGGCAATCTGCCTTGCACTAGCAGATTTTGGAATATCTATGTAGGTTGGAACATTTATCAGACTGTGTGCATTAAGTACAGAAGTCAAACGTGTCAACTGATTCATTGTTTTCCAAATTTTGACATACAGTATTGCTGATAAAACAAAAGTTATTAAGACCAGTATTAAGAGAACAATAATGGGGTGACACAATTTGTTCAACATGCCTGTTGCAGTAGGTGACCACCCAAAAACTGTGTCCCACCATCTGTGTTCTGAATCTTTTTCTACCCTTTCCAAAACACGGTGGATTTCATCCACATCATGATGAACTGTTACTAAGGTTTTTTGTCCGTTTTCCCTGATCTTTCCCAGGATCTTGATCAAATCCTGGTGGTGTAATAATTTTTTTACCAAAGTGAGATTCATTCCAATTGGTGCAGGTAGCAGTTCATGAATCAGTGTGTAATTAGATTGCAAGAGTTTGTGAGAGGTCACCGGTGCTAAGTAAGAAAAGTCACATCCAGTGATTTTAGTAAAATTACAAACACAAAAATTTGAGTGGTTCCTAGTATCTACAACTACATCACCTACAGCTATGGAATCGCAAACAGTGCGTAAGCATGCACAACCTTTGCCAATATATACAAGTATTGTCTCAGGGTTTTCGTCAGGACGAATCTCGAAATGGCAAATGTTTTGTTCAGTGTCAAGACAAATGTCTTGGGCTCTGGTGGTATTGCTTTCACAAATGAATCCTTGTTGTTCCCGCACAATACATGCATCAACATCAATACTTTGCCATTTATGCCCGTTTTTCCGGGCCCATACTCTATGGTCTAGAGGATAGAGTACAGTTCCATTGTGGTTCAGTCCTAGCGCAATGATTGGGTATATTGTATCTACCGAAGCATTGTGTATGGTTAACACAAAAGCTGTGGCCATGCTGTTGATGGGGTTATAGGTAAAATTAACCAGATACCACCAGGACTGGAATTTCCTTTCAAAGTCAGTGGCACTGTCCCAAACTATTTTCCGAATTTCAGTGGGGAAAGTGCCTTCTTCACCTTCTCTTATAATTGATGCGGCTACTGATTGCATCCGCAGTTGAGCTTGGATACAACTGAGAGCCAGGGAGAGGTTGTTTTGGACCACACTGAGTGCATCTATAACCAATTCATGGTCTTTTTCATTTGCCTTCTCCCATTTTGGTAATATATTCGATAACATCCATTGATTAGTTCCCAAAGCCAATAGGGAGGATGGTAAAGGATGTTGCAATTTAGTCAGGTCACTACTTGTGGTAGCCAATTTGTTCATCAATACCTCTGAATCAATACTATTTAGAACTCCCAATCCTGTTCCCAAAACACCAGTTAGGTCTCTCTTTATTCGTTTTTCGGAAGGGGTCCGTTTTTGCAGCCAGGTTGTCCATCCCTTATAAGAGGTTTTTAGGAAAGGTGAGCAAGCTGGCTGAATTTCTGAAGCATTATTTTGCATTGACAATTCAACTTGTTTGAGGGACCATGATGGATTGAATAACATCTGTTGCTGGCCCATATTTCTGATTACATATGGTCCAATCTCGACAATTTTTGGGTTCAGTACAATAACTGGTTCAGTGGTAAGAGGTGCTGTGTTTGTTGTCATGTTGGGGCTGGGAGTAGTAGTTGGCTCAATAATAGCCATTTTAAATTTAAATGTGAGTGCCACGTCACCTTTCTGGTTATTCCAGAGACAGATTACAAAGACAGGTTGGGTTAGTGTAAAATTACTCCAGCATTCCAATTTTTCCTTTTCAAGGAAACAAAGACTCTTTGTGAGTACAGATTCATTAGTTCTTCTTACAATAATTTGGGTTGCTTTTTCATGGATAGATCCATTGACCATTCGGCAACCTATTTGAATTTTTTCTCCAATTGTTCCCATCAAGAGGGGAGCCCTGCTGTCTCTGTCCCAGCCCCACTCATGCTCTGAGTACATTCCCATTTCATGCTTAACCACAGTGGCCAAGTTTAAGTCCAACCGTTTAAAAGGTGGTCCCATGCTTCCTGTAAACCTAAGGTAGGCGTGAGACCATGGCCATTCGGTGTTCTTTTGATTACAGGTTAGTGGTAAGATGCAGAAAAATATTGTAAGCCCAATCACAAGTCCAATTAAAAAATTGGTCATTTTTAGAATTTATGCTTCCAAATTATCATCCATGTGCAGCTTTTCCCACTCACTGTTGTCCCTCGGAGTTCTTCTGCAAGATAAAATAACAGAGCTTGCCTCCTTGAGGCACAGTTAAAATGACGGAACTATCCAACGGGTATTTATCCGATGTTCCTTTCCCAGGGCATCAGAGGCTACCCACGCCTATGCATTTAGAGGGGTTTTTAGGACCAATGGTACTGTTCCCGCAGTGGGAAGCTCCACTAAAACAGGTTGTCCTGGAAGGTGAGCTGGATTTTTAGAGTCATTCGGTCCTTTTAAAGAAGGGATTAAAGTAGGGGCTTTTGGACAGAAGGCAGTGATTTTAGGGCATCCATTTACCCCCCATCTGTCATTTACACCTTTGACAGCTTCCCACAGGCGAGCATCCCAATTGCCTTCCTGTGGTTTCAAAAGTCGTTTCAGCAAACCATTGGTTCTTTCTACAATACCATTAGCTTGTGGGTAATAAGGAGTGTGAAAAATCCATTTAATCCCTTCACTTCGTGCCCAATCCTGTACTATTCTGGCAGTGAAGTGGGAACCGTTATCAGACTGTATTTCTTGTGGTTTTGGAAAAGTTCCAAACCATTGTCGCAATGCTTTCACAGTGCTTTCTCCCGTAGCCCTGTTAAAGGCTTCTGCTTCGACTAGTCCTGATATAATTTCCACTCCCACCAACACAAAATGTTTCCCTCCTGATTTCTTAAAGGGTCCAATATAATCTACCTGCCACGCATCCCACAAACCTTTACCCTCTCTTAGATGCAGGGGATCATCTTCTAAAGGGTGTCTTTCCAGTCGCCTACGACATTGCTCACAGGCAGATATGCAAGTTTCGCATGTTGCTCTGGTGACAGGCCAGCCTCGAGCAAGGGCTTCACGATACAGGTCCTTAGCTCCTGTGTGTTTACGCTTTACATGCAACCATTCTAGCAGGCATTCCCAATCTTCTGTGACTTGGTCCTTTTGTACAGGGGCTAGCCTTGCTAACTCATCCGCTCTGTTATTCCATTTACCCGCTGAGCCCCCATCTGCCTGATGAGAAGCTACCCATCGCACGGCAAAGTTCCCCTGTTTAGCAATGTTTAAGATATCTTGCCATTTTTCCTTTTGCCACACTGGGATTCTGTTAACCTCCCATTCATTTTGCTCCCAAAAAGGCAGCCATTCAGTACAAACACAGCGTAGGAATCAGTATAGATGTGGACGGGAGAAGTGGCTTGAGCTTCCCGCTGGAAAACACTCCACACTGCAATTAACTCTCCTACTTGGGCGCTGCCCACTCCCTCTGCAATAGTTTGTTCATCAGAGGAGGTATGGAGTGCTACTGCTCGATATTTCCATACTTTCCCTTCTCTTTTTGCGGAAGCATCGGTAAACCAGGCACTCACTGCTTGGTCGGGAGAGAAAGGAGGAGCCGCTTGGATGACAGAGGCAGGTTTATCTTGGCTGCCATCCGAGCTTTCTGTTTCTTGTATAGCCAGGTGTTTTAAAGCTCCTTCAGTCACTGAGAAAATGTTCCAGTAGTGTTCAATCTGGGCATACCATTTTCTTACTGAGGCTTTCTGGGCCACCCCGTCAGGGGGAGGGGTCCCACTGGTAACTGCCTTTATCACTTTAAACGGGCCTCTCAGTACAATTGGTTGCTGGCGTGCAATTTTCTCTACTTCTATGAGAGCCAGGCTAACCACAAACAACCCTTTCTCCCAAGCAGTGTATCTCCTCTCGGCATCTTTAAAGCTACGAGAATAAAATCCCACAGGCCTAGTTGGACCCTCAAGGCCCCGTTGCCATATATGTGCTGATAATCCTGATATGGCAAATCCCCATTCCACCTGAAAAGGGTCTGTAGGGTGGATAGGACTGAGAGCCTGGTGAGCTGTTGCTTCAAAAATTAACAATTGCATAGCTTCTTCCTGAGATGGGGTCCATTCCCATTTGACCCCTTTCCTCAGCAAATCATAAAGAGGTCTAGCAATAATGGAGAAGTCTGGAATATGTTTTCTCCAGAACACCAATAGTCCTAAAGCATGTTGTAAATCCTTTTTTGACTCAGGCATTTTAATCTGATCTAAAGAAGTGAGGGTGTCCGGTGGGATACACGTCATTCCCCTTTTCCACCAAATTCCCAAAAACTTTACTTCTTGTGATGGCTTTTGGACCTTTTCGGGAGAAATTTGCAAACCCAAATTCTCCAAGTGAGAAATTATATTCTGGTGGGTTGTTTCCACCTCCTTTATTTCTTCCCCCCCCACAAGGATGTCATCAATATATTGGTAAACATCTACAGCTTCAGGTTTTGGTATTTTTTCCAATTCTTGGGCTAAAGCATGATGAGCCAATGTAGGAGAGTGCTTATACCCCTGGGGCAGCCGGGTGAAAGTATATTGTTGCCCTTCCCACGTAAAGGCAAAACGGTCTCTGTCCTCTGGTTGCAAAGGTACCATAAAAAAACATGTCTTTAACATCTAGAGTTGCCATAATTGGGTGAGCTTTCTCCTGAATTATTGTTACCAATTCCGCCAAATTGGGCACTGCGGCAGTCAAAGGTTCGGTGTTGGCATTCAGTCTCCTAAAATCCACTGTGAGTCGCCACTTTCCATTTGGTTTTCACACTGGCCACACCGGAGAGTTAAAAGGAGAATGTGTATTTATCACAACCCCTTGCTCCCGAAGTTCCTGCATAACAGGTCTGATACCTTCTTTTGCTCCCAGGGGAAGGGGATATTGTTTGACATTAGTTACTTTGCTAAACGGCAGAGAGGGTGCAGTTTGGAGTAACCTAATATTTAATTGCGGGGTCCCAAAAGTCCACCACAAGCCTTCTGGGTCTTTCCAACCTTTCCCTTTAAGGACATCCATTCCTAATAAATTAGTAGGAATATTCCCAATCACCATTGTAACAGTGACCGTGTTTTCCTCTCCCGGCAACGTTAGCTTTACCTGAGCAACACTCATGGCTTCTGTTGACCCTAAAGCATTCAGGACACAAAAACGTCTTCTCGAGGGAGAGACACCACACCTTTGTGCATCTTCTTTAGTCAAAGCGGAGACTTGGGCACCGGTATCAATCAAAAAGGTCACCAGTCCACGTTTTGGACCCACAATAGCCGTAATTAGCAAATCTCCCCTGCTAGTCTTGGTGAGCTGTCGGATACAAATCCATCCTCCATTCCCTCGCTCACCGATGGGGAATGGAGGTTCTAGTTTTCCTGCATCTGGGGAAAAACCTCACTGTTTCTGTTGCCTGTGTCTTCCAAAGGTGGGGCTGTGGGTGTGATGGGTGAGATTTCTTTTCCTTTGGGTGGCTATTGTTTCGGGTTACACCATTTTGATACCACCTTGCTCAGCTTTTCAATGGGTAAACCATCCATTACGTCTCTTGGAACACCCTTGTTAATTCCCAAAAGCCACCACTGTTGTCGGGTCATGGGCTGTGCTCCCCCCGCTGTTTTAAAAGGAGGGCTAGGTTGACTGATGGGGGGGGGTGAGTCCCTGATTTCTATCTGACGGATTCCTTTTGGTCTGTCCTCTGGGAGTTTTACTGGACCATATTTTCTTCCATAATTTATCAGCTCCTGTGCTACCTCCCCCCAAGTCCACACCTTTGCTTTATCACCTGATGAAGGTCGAGATGGGCTGAGATCGGAGGGAGACACATTCGTAGGGCTATTGGTTGTATTTCCATGGCCTCTCATAAAGCCCTCCAATCTTTCTAAGGGACCGAGTGTCTCAGTGGTCTTTCGAAGTTGAATCCCCAAAGGTTTAAGTGACTCTGGAAGTCCCCTTATCAAGGGAGTCATGCTCTCAGGGTCCACCGGCAACATCATTGGAGATTCACATCTAGGAGTTAACTTTCTTTCTTTCATCATTTGCAAACAAGCAGCTTTTTGGACGCTTTCCACCAGCTGATCAACTGTGCCAGTGATTGCAAGAGGATCCCCTCTCTCCAAAGGGTTTAACCCCCCAGCCCAATAAGCAGCTCGCTGAGTTAAGGACCATGGGGCATGATTATCTCCTGTGGTCAAAAAGACTCCAGGACCCCAATATCCCTTAGCCTCCTTTTCACTCAGCTGGATTTGATCTCCCCCGGTTAGAGATACACGCCACACATACTCCGTCTCAGATTCTTTGGCAAGACGCCCGTACTCCCGCTTCAGTTTGGCAAGCTCAGTAGCAGTATACGGCAACTCCTTAGTTGTTATCTGTGGGTTGCTATCCTCATCATTCAAATAAAAGAATTCTGTTTTAACCAAAGGTCTTACCCGAGGGTGGTCGCCAGAGCGATCCCTCACTTCCTCCAATTTCTTCTGAGGGTATATTGGACTTATCTGTCGAATACCTCTCTCCTCAAGCTTCAGATCTGTCTCACTGTCCAATTCTGAATTCTTTGGATATTCCTCCCTCAAGATAGATTTTAGCAAAAGGTTTTGCTCCTTTTCTCCCTCCAGCTGTTTTTCGAGGTTGGATACTGTCCCCTGAAGGGCCTCCACCAAACGCTGGAGCGACTCAATAATCTGATGCTTCTGCTCTCGCCGCTTAAGGCGGTCCTCTACTGCTGCTGCCAGACTGGCACCCGGAACAGCACAAACTATGGCTTTGCCTCTGCCAGATTTTACCCTCGCCTCCTTCTGCAAGGAAGTCATTCGATCTACTACGCTCTGCAAATTTGTCCAATTATCCCGAGCCCAATCTTGCCCAGGTGTGGACGGCCGGGCACCGTGCTGTGCCAAGAACTCATAAAGCGAGTCTCGATTTCTGACTAACAGGGAGTACCGATCATCAACTTTTCCTGCCATTCTTATTACGAAGGGACCAAACCCACTTCGGAGAGGCTAAACTTAGTTTCCACACACGCAGTTCCCCTGCGTCGCCCTTCTCTTCCCCGAGTGGTTGAAGGGACCAAAATCTACTACAGGGAGGCCAAACTTAAGTTTCCACAAATGCAGACTCTCTGCAGTCGCCCTTCACTTCCCTGAGTAGTCAGCCTCATACATATGAGGACAGATCCCCCTTTTGCACTAAGAGATCTGATTATTAACTCCCGTCAGACAGAGTCCAAACCTCAGTTCAAGTCCATTAGGTGTGTGAGGTGTGCGGGAAATTCGGATCAGCCCCCTTGCTTTCTAGACACCTCTCATCCGAATGGATGTAGGGCTAGGTGCGGGTAGACCGAACCGTCCTTCCCCTGTTACAGACCACACACAACCTGCACCTCTCTGTCTTTCAGGATCCTGCCGACTACGCCAATTTAAAAAAAAATGTCACGGCCCACTCGGGACTCGTGATGGTCCTTTTAATGCGATCTCGAAGTGCAAAATTACGGCAAACACGCCAAAGGGGTTGGTTTCAATCAAACAGCACAAACTTTATTATTTTGCCCGTAAAGTGGCGTGCAATAGGTGAAAGGCAGTGAAAAGGAAAAGTAAAGATAGGGAAGGGAAAAAAAAGAAGATAATAGCTACCACCGCGGGTCCAAGGCGTCCCTATGGTCCCAGGTCCAGGCAGCGTCCCGCCGGTCCTCACAATCGATGTCGATGTCGATCCTTGGTGGGGAGAGCTCTTCGGGGGTCTCGTTGTTGGGGGTCGACCTTTTATGCCAAGTGGCAAACCTTGCTCCTCCTTACTTCGGGGATCTCCGCCTGCTCTCGGCCCTTAGGATAGAAGTGTGGTTTTTTTGTACATTATAATTAGCAAAGTTCCATTAAAGGACACTTTCTCACCGTTGTTTTTGAGACAGCAGTTGTGATTCATCCTCCTCAATAGCAGCTGCACGGTTATCTCTGCCAGTTTTGACAACAGGGATGAGCCGTGACACCTCTGCGCCACTCTGTCTGCCGCTTCAAGGATGTTGTACATTTTGTTGTTAGGCCAGAGTCGGCCTTGTCCATAACAGTTCCGTTCTGTTCCCGGGAGGAAAAAAAAACCAACTGCATCTCAGGCAGGCTGCTCACAGCAACTCATGTCAAGTTGTGAGCCTAACTTTTAGGCCAGATCAAGTCCATAGTCCACCTGGAAGTCCTCGATGACAAGGTTGAGACAATACTGGTTTTCTGACCGACCCTTACACCTTGTCACAGTCTTCCATAGTTTTCTCACCAAACTGATGAGGTAAGTGAATGTGAAAGTAGGTGGAAATTTGGGTGGGACTGATAGGCTTAAAGACAGATGCTGAGTTAAATTTTTCTGAGATGTCTCTACCTGGAAATATTCAAACCTCAACTTGACAAGTTCCTGAGGAACCTGATCTAGATGAACCTGGTTTGAGCAGAGTGTTGAACTAGGTGATTTCCAGAGGTCACTTCTAATATATATGTCCCTGTGCTTCCATGAAGTATTAGTAAAATCATCTCTTTTTTAACCTGGTCCTCAGAGTCAGAGGCATTTGTAACCATCCAAGACTCATTTTTATCTGCCCAGATATGCTGAGCGCTTCATTGCCACCGTGCACACTGTGGATAGTGTGTCATCACAGTCTCTGATGCCATAAGCTACCACTTCTAGGTTTGTAGTAACTTCCACAGCAGTGAATTGTAGCTGGAAAAATCACAGCAGTGCTACTGCTTGAAAGGCTTTTGCATGCTTTGTAACATGGGGCTATATTCGGACAGGGAAACTGCCCTTGTAGTCTGCTCCCAGTCTTTCCTTTGACCCTCCTGTGCCCTTTTCAGGTTGTTACTGCATGCAGTAACATACACTTGTTTGTTACTGCATTCATACTGTCTTGGCATGGTTGTCATCAAATTGATATTGCCTATAAGCATCTGATTTCCATGTGTATGGTGCTTTGAGGCAGCGCATTTGCAATCAGTTAGCTGGGAGCCTAGCGCATGTGCCATCTCATCTGTTTTAGGTGCTCAGAAAGGGTCTGCGGTGCGCTGCACCACTAACTCTGATTCAGGAAAGGGATCTTCACACTCAGAAAGGGGACTGTGCTGCTCCACACCATGTATTATGGAAGAAAGTCCTAGAAATTATGTGAGAAGAGGGATAATTGTGTGGAAATGGCTTTTGTCTTGAAGAAAACTGCTGGCTACTGACAATTTAACATGGATATCTAATCTTGCCATTAAAACATTGTGTGGAAAGTGCCAATTGTAAGCTTTTTTTTTTTTTTTTTTTGGCATAAGTCTACCTATCTGACATCAACAAGATTATACTCTTTTAAAAAATACACATGTCAATTACAGAATTGTAATTTAAGTATCTTAAGTTAATTCTTCTTCCACAAGCAACTAAAAAGCCTCTTTCAACAATTTCATTTAATTATTTAAATCAATTTTACTCTAGTTATTTTGCTAATGCTAATCTAGTTTTCAACACACTTTGCACAGCAGTTCTGCTTGTGTAGGGAATGAGCCCCAAAAGGAGGTTTTGCTACAGAAAACTGCCCTCAACTTGTGTTCCAGCACTCCCTTCTGCAGCCCCTGTGGCATGCCTCCAGATCTTCTCTGCACAACTAATCCTTTCCTTGATGTAGTCAGTCTCCCATGCCTCCATCAAACTTTTATGGGAGGGGTTGGTGCATGGTCTATAACGGAAAAATCAGCTTACACCAGGGTTGCAGCCGATGACTTACTGTAGCAGAAAGTAGTAGTATGCTTCTTGCTTCTTTAGAGCTGGGGTGTGGGGAGATGGAGAAGGGACAACAGATATTTTATAACGAAAGGGTGTAGGAACTTGCTGTTTTTTTCATTCCACTTTTGTTATAAACCATTACACAGGCTGTTGAAAAGTCTGGATTCAAAGGAAACTGTTAAAAGAAAAAATATTTCTGAGTTTTGTAGAACCAGTAGACAACGGAGCTCTTAAATGGAATAAATTTTATTTACAAGTACAGCAATCCTTTTTCAGTTGCTGGTGTTTTCCACTGTGGATATTGTCTCAAATTTGAATCAATAACAACAATCAAGAAGCTGAAATGGCTCGTTCTCTGTTGTCCTGACCAATTTAAAGGTTTCTTATGTGTATATGTGTTTTTTCTTTAGTCTATTACCATCCCTTCGAAAAAAGAATGACAGACAGATATGCTGGACAACTCAGTGCTCTTAGTAGAATGATTTGATAACAGTTACATGTGTGACACGAAAGAAATGCTGAGCTTATGTGTTTTCATTTGTTTAATGGCTAGAATCTGAGGAAACAGTTGTACTGTACGTAAGTTTAGGTTGACAAGAGGACATTTTGTATATTTGCAATAGAAGAGAGGGAGACTGAGCTAGTTTGGTAGATGATGGACTGCCAGGTAACAGTGAACGCTCCCTCTTCCTCTTTGTTGGCTTAAATATGTGACAATCAGCTTGAAATGTATTTCTTTAAAGGTTTACAGTTTTTCCTGTTTCAGATGCTTACTTGATATCTCAGTTTATATGCATGGTGAAGGGAGATACAATATTCAACTTCTGCTTGAACATGCAGGTTATTACATCTTAAAATTCACAACAAATGTTCACAGTTGCTTTGAGTGTTATATCTGTCTCTTGCTAAGAAAGTGCCTGTAGTTCCTTTTGAAAGCACTAAGTGCTTTATGTTGCTGTATCTTTGCTAAGAGAAAATTTGGTTTGTTTTTTTTTTCCATAAAAAACACCTTGTTTATTTCCTCCAGCTCTAGTTTTGAGGCTTCCTTAGTGCCAAAGCACTCTGGTTTCGAATGGTAGAATATTTCAAGCAACTGAAAAGAGCTGGACAAGATAGAAATTCCTATTTTAAAAGCAACAGAGAACATGACATTTAAATTATGCATTGTATATGGAGCTGAACTTCAAAAAAAAACTCATAAAATCAGGTGTCATTGAATTACTAGATTACTTCATAGTTCAGATGTGTTTGTATATGGTCAAGGCTTGTTCTTATGCTAAGTGAGTCCACCATTACTCTAACCAGCCTGATCTCTGTGAGGAAGCTCTGGCACAGAATAAAGGACACTTGCACTGTTGTCAGATTGGTAGGGTATAGTTAAGAGATGGTTATAGCTACTTCTCATCTTAAAATAGTTGTAGAAAATAGGTCAGTTCTGGTTATGGAAACCAGCAGCTTCAACTTTTCACTGCCATCCTGCAGAAATACACAAGGTACAGTTGGAAGAGAAGTTTGGCTAGCCTTTAGTATTTTTCAAAGGCTTAATTTATGGACACAGGGTAGAAAGGATCAGCACAACTGAAAGAATTTACCATCAGACACAGAAGACAGCCTAGCCCTGAAAGAGCTGAGTTTCTTTGTTACAAGGTCTTGCTTAAGCAGGGTTCTCTAGCCCAAATTCAGCTTCCTGCTATGTTCTGGAAATTAGGACATATTGCTGCTTTTGTGACAAAGCAGATCTCTATCAAAAGGCATTGTCCCCACTGGTCTCTAGATTTAATGGGAACATTCTGCAAGAGCCCCCATTTTTGGCTAGCTTTTGTTCAAAGGACTGGCAGAACTTCCACACTTAAGACTTTTATGTCAAAGACAGATAAGAGCTCTATGACCTGCTATAGATTTGTATCCTAAAAAAGAAAAGGAGTGAGCTTCCCACAGCTACCTGAAAGCAGAATTATATAACACAACTATTTATGATACGTGTTAAGTATAGACATCGGATAGCAGTCTTGTGAAACAGCCTCCCAAACTAGCAGAGAGGAGTGTTGCTTAAAGGCTATGGTTCTCAATGTTAGGTCTTTGGACCTATCTCTGATTAATTACCTTGTGGGTAAACTCTGGTTTTGGTGTTTGGGGCATCTTTTAAGTACTTTTTCAGCCGCAACTTTAAAAATTTGAGGAAGAACAACCTGTCCGGAATGCAAAGTAAAGCATCATGCCCTGCAATCTTACTCACATTATTTCTCCATGGATCACCATTTCTACCTTTTACAGTTCCTGTGTTCCCACAACAAGTCTAGCCTGGACTCAGCCTGAGTTGTGTGCACCTTAGACTAAATTAGGTGCTGTTTCTGCAGCCTGTAACATACCAAGAGCAGAATTAAGGAAGCAATAAAATCTGGAGATCAGTACCTGTAGGAAATAGCTTCTTTTTTAAAGGGAGCAATTAGCATTTCCTCTTATTTGCATATAAACTTTTCGACCTTCAGATTTATTCATAAGTGTTTATGGTTTCCTGTATTTATACTCTGATTTGTTTTTAACTGATGTGTTGTAGCTGCAAATTAATGGTGAAAGATTTTCTGCCTCATAAAGATTACCAAGCAGTTTGTAAAGGGGAAGCTTGCTTGTGTATGATACGTAAAGTATATCTAAGACAGATTGTTAATGCTGAGGCTTATACAATAGATGACTCCAGCTTTGAGCCACATCTAGACTGACATTTTCCATTTCCTGTCTCCCATTAGTTCTTTGTTGCTTTTCTGAAGCTGTCTTGTTTAACAAAGATGTTCAAGTCAGATTCATTCTCAAAGCCGTAACTGTCAAAATCATAGAACTGTTTGGGTTTGAAGGGACCTTTAAAGATAATCTACTCCAACCCCCCTGCTATGGACAGGGACACCTTCAACTGGATCAGGTTGCTCAGAGCCCCATCCAACCTGGCCTTGAATGTTTCCAGGGATGGGGCATCCACCACCTCTCTGGGCAACCTGTTCCAGTGTTCCACCACCCTCATTGTAAAAAAAATTTTCCCTATGTCTAGTCTAAATCTACCTTCTTCTATTTTACAACTGTTATCCCTCATCCTATCACAAGAGGCTCTGCTAAAGAGTTTTCCCCCATCTTTCTTATGATTCCATTCCTAGGTGCTGATTTCTTATCCACCAAAAATTCCACCTATCAAATCCAAGTGTTTCCAGTTTAGAGAGAAGGATGTTGTTGGGAGACCATGTCAAACTCTTCCCTGTCCAAAGACAGATAACAACGGAATATTGTATGAAGTTAATTCCCATGTAGCCTAATGTCCTGGTTTTATTTAGTGAGGGGGGGGCTATGGTGGCAGCTTCTGTAAGAACAACTAGAAGTTGTTTCCCCTTTGTCCCCTTTTCCCCTTTATCATGCCTCTGTGATAATGTATTTTAAAAGGGGAAAAATAATTAAAAAAAAAGGAGTGAAGAAGCAGAAGCAGGGGCAGAGAGGGGGAGGCGTGAGCCCTGTGGGCCTTGCAGCCCTCACCCTCTGGCCTCCTGCCGGGCGGCCGACTGGGCCCAACTCGGCCCGGCCCGGCTGCAAGAAGCGGAGAGGAGATGAGATGTGAAGAGAACCTGAGAGGCGTCTGTCTGAGCTGGTTGTTAAGAATTTCCTGTGAGAGGAACGGCTGCAGATGCCAAGGTCAGTGAAGAAGGAGGGGGAGCAGTGATGCTGCTCCCGGCAGAGATTCCCCTGCAGCCCGTGGTGCAGCCCATGGTGAGGCCGGCTGTGCTCCTGCAGCCCATGGAGGCCCACGGAGGGGCAGAGATCCCCCTGCAGCCCGGGGAGGACCCCACGCCGGGGCAGGCGGATGCCTGAAGGAGGCTGTGGCCGATGGAGGGCCCACGCTGGGGCAGCTATTCTGGAGGGACTGCACCCTGTGGAAAAGGACCCCATGCCGCAGGAGTTCATGAAGGACTGTACCCCATGGGAGGGACCCCAGGCTGGAGCAGGGGAGGAATGTGAGGAGTTCTTTCCCCGAGGAGGAAGCAGCGGCGTAAAGCAACAAGTGATGAACTGACCACAACCCCGATTCCGTCTCCCCCCCTGTGTCTCTCATGGGGGGAAGGAGTTAGAGATAATGTTAAACCCAGGAAGAGGGGTGGGGGGAAGTTTTCTTATTCTTTTTCTTATTATCCTGCTTTGGTTTTAATAGTAAACAAATAGTTTTCCCCAAGTTGAGTCTGTTTTGCCCGTAATGGTAACTTTAAGGATTTTCTCCCTGTCCTTATCTCAAACCTCGAGCCTTTTTTCTTATATTATCTCCCCCTATTCCCTCAGAGGGTGGGGGGAGAGAGAGAGACTGTGTAGTCTGGTGCCCAGCAGGGCTAAACTATGACACCTAATACTTAGTCTTTTAGACTCAGAGTGTAGGTTATTGTTTTGATAATTCAGGGAGATCTCAAGGGAGGGGAATAGTATAGTGTGACAAATATGCAGATGGTACGTTTTGTGGTAAAGCCATATATATGGACTGAAGTTATGGTCAAAGCAGGAATAGTTTGGATAAAAGAACCTTATACAAGTTTGTGACCAATCTTGTAAAGATAGTTTTCTCAAATCTCTCTTTTCAGAGAGCTGCCAGGAATGTTGATGTTAACAACGTTCATACAGATTCACAAATTTAGTCTCTTTGTACATGTGACTGTGCATGAAAACTGTCTCATTTTTACCATTAATATTTATAGTTTGCAATAATCTGATTAACATAAAATTTAACAATATGTTAGCTCTATGACCCAATAATTCTTCATCCTTGCAGGGTCAATGATGCATTTTAATTTATATGAAATTATAAAAATTTATTGGATGTTGTCCATGGTTTCTCCGTGACAGAAATGTAACTAGCTAAATATATTGTAATATGAAATATGTAAAAGCAGTGGATTTATCTAGCCAGTGGTTTTCAATTATTTGATAATTTACAAAGGAAAGTGTGAATGCTTCAGAAGGTGGATTGCTACATAGAATATGGAAACTCATTTTTCTAAATAATGTCTCATTTGACACCCTTAAAATTGTACTATGAAACCTCCAGGATTCTGAAGACCACAAACTGAAACCACACTGATATTAGTCAACTGTTAGCATGGACAATTTTTTTCTATTCTGAAGTTTCAATGACTTTATCACTAACTGACTAACTGAGGGCACAGATATTTTAGTTGTTTGTCACAAGGTATTCAGCACAGCCATCTGACTACATTATGAAGAGCACTGCATTTTGTCAAGTGGTATTGTAGTTGTCAGGGCACTGTCCCTTGGGAATGATTGTCTTCTGCCTTTACTGCACCTGGAAAATGGCATTACTGGGCTTGCACAGAGTCAGAAGGTTTATATGAGCAGTTCTCAAATTAAAGAGAATACAGGAAACATGCAGGAGCAAGAAAATTATTTTAAATCAGTCTAGATTTTCTTTAACAAAGGCAAATGAATTTAGGAAGCCAAATAGTGTTGGAGATACAGGGGGATGGAGGCAGAGAAAATAGACATGAAGTTAAGCCTGGGAAGAGGGAGGTGTGGGGGGATGTTGTTTTGTTCTCTTTCTCATTGTCCTCCTTTGACTTTATTAATAGTAATAAATGAATAGTTTTGCCCAAGTCGAGTCTGTTTTGCCCATAACGGTAACTTGAATGATCTCTCCTGTCTTTATCTCAAACCTCAAGCTTTTTGTTATATTATCTCTCCCCTATTCCCTCAGAGGGTGGGGGGAGTGAGTGAGAGGCTATGTAGCTTGGTCCCCAGCAGGGCTAAACTATGACACAGGTAATTACACTTTTTGTAATTATTTTGCTTTCAGTAATCAAAGTCAATAGCTTTAACACTATGTACATTTGGGACCTTCAGCATCAAGCACAAAACTTCCGATAGTGCTTTTCTTTTAATGGCTTTCTCCAAGCCGTTACGGACAAATGCTTTTTAAGTATTCACTATAATCTCCACTTGTAGCGTCAGGGGATTGCTAGATAGACCAACTTGGAAAATTTATTCGGAGGGCTACAGTTGTAAGCATAGTTTCAATTATGCATTATAAGTAGTGCATTTTCTGGTAGTTCTGCATAGTACAGCGTAGATCATTATGTCCAGGTGAATGACCACACTTACTTTTAAAAATAGCTACTTTACTTTATTTTGCCTATATAATGTGATTTAAATTTAAAATTAAAAACTAAAAGTTCCCTCTTGATCTTTCTCAGTGTGCTGGTAGAATTCCTGCTCAGCACGTGAGATAGTGCTTCTTCTTTGTCTAAATATAAAAGAATAGCAACTTGCTAATCCAATAGTCATTGTGGCCCTTTATGGGCTTCCAGAAAAACAACCTGAAAATGCATTCTTAGGCTGTATTGAATACACAAAAACTCAGGAAATTTCAAATGTGCTATGAACAGCAAAAATAAATGACAGATCTGATGGATTCTAAATTTTCTTCAGAAGCAGTTTTTTTACTGGCACAGGACCTTGATTAGAGAGTAGTGCTTAATCTTGTTCCAATTCCTTATGTTTTCATAAAAGATGTGTGGCACAGAAAAAATGAATAAGCACAAACGAATATTTAAAGGGAGAGACTACTGCCATTTTCCATTCTTTAATGAAGATGCCTGAAAGTCAGTGGAATTGCACACTTGCATGTGCTTGGCAATGTGAGTGGACCTCAGTTGGCTGCAGCACGCTCTCTGCCAAGCACACCCTGGCTCTCCTAAGACCACCTTTGCTTCCAGATGAAGTGATTTGAAAGGGAACAAGAGTAGCAGTTCAAGTACTGCTGGACTCCATGTACCTTTAAAACACCAGGAAAACTGAAAACAACTTTTCTTCTCCCCGAGTAGTGAGGCAGCACCTGACTCTATTTGGATGCCTTTCTATCATGATTTTTTTCTAAGACTTGCTATGACAAAATCAGTGCCACTTTCATCAGATTCTCTGTGCGTAACGTTAGGAGTCCTATTAGCGTGTAGAAGCTGTTGCTGACCTCTTACATGAGTGACCTCCCAGTTGCACGAGAAGAGGGAGTTTGAGGCCAAAGCTATCTAGAAAAACCTGCAGAGCCAGGAATTGGCAGGCCGGGTTAACCTGCTGCGCAGTCCCTTGCCTATGCCTAAGCAGTCTGAAGACCTTTTTATTTATGTATTTTTGAAGTTGAGTGAAAAGTGCAGTGAGAATTCTCAAATCAGGAAGAATATGAAAAGCATAGCTTGTATTTGATCTGCAGCATCAAGCTTTTGCTTTTCATCTCTCTGGAGGCTGTGATGAAGTACTCTGGTCCCACTTGATCAAGCCAGCAAGAAATAATTTTCTTCATGCTAAATGATTGTAAACTTTACAGTATTTTGTAAATTTATCCTAGCAAAGGCAAGACAATGATTAGAAGTATAAGAACAACTTACTCAAGTCCCTGAAGATAGACTTCTAGGTCACTATTGGAAAAAAAAAAGTTGTTTTTTTTTTAAATAAAAGGAACCAAAACTTAATATCTAGTTATATAGCATTTAGTTATCTAAATTAAGTTGGAAGGGAAAAAGATTCTAACAGAAGACTAACATAAGCTGTGTTAACTAGAAGTATAACATTTTCTTTTTAAATAAGAATTCATTCTGACAACATCAGCAGAAAAGGAAGCTGCATGTTGTTGAATTTTTTTTTGGGGGGAGACAAGTAGTTGGAGCCTTGTCACTTCCCAGGGGTTAACTTTGTAAGTTTAAAAAGCACATTTATTTAATATCATTGTGATGTTTGTTTAAAAATGTTGAGATGTTATTTATTCACTAGTGAGAGGTCTTGAAACAGGACCTACTACCATGCAAGAGCAAATTTTGCTGTTAAAAAGCAGAATGTGAGTCATCTTTGAAACAAAATCAATCTGTGTTTGGCATTCTGAAGTCAGTTACAAATATTCAAGCTATACTATAAGAGCGTACAAGATAAATTGAGGTTAGAGAGGGTTGCAAAACTTTACAGGGTGACATAGGGTGGTTCTACACTATATTTGACTTTGTATGTAAATTTGCGTATTACATTTGACTACAAAAGAATGAAAAAAAAAGCTACTGAGCAAACCGTGTCTCTGAAACCGATTTCAGATAGCACACATCCCAGGTTATACCTTTATGTAGACTGAGCACTGTTAATGGAAACAGTGTGGCTGCATGAACTCTACATTACACCCATGCTAATTGCCAGCTTCCCAGCAAAGGTGATTACCTAGGAACAGAAGCCTGTGTTAAAGTGTGGTACTTGTCCTTAATCTAGCTTGCGTATCTCTACACAATTTTATTGTGCTGCATATGCATGCCCTTAATAATCTCATTATGCTCACGTCTCTTATTTTTGGCCTATTATGAGCTCTATCAAGGAAGGTAAAAATCTCAACTTTACCATGATCAAAGTCACTCTTTTAGGCCCTGTAGAGCCAGTAAAAAATAAGTTCTTTTAAATCAGTGTACACAGATGCAGAGAGACGCTTTCACTTGCTTGTAATTACATGTGTTTTGTTCCTGACTTAAGGTATTTTTAAGGAAGGAATTTTCAGGTTTTTTTTTTTTTTTTAAATTGAAGAAACCGTATTCCTAATAACAGCTCTTCAGACTGCTAGGAAGTTAAAAGTAAGTCTATGGTGACTGGATGTTGGGCTGCCTGCAGCTGGCCAGCTACCCTTTCCTGCATTATGGGCATGAAGAAGAACCTACAAGGAGACAAAGAAAATTGTATTTTTTACATGGAGAAATGACAGTGAGTCTACAGAGGCCAACTTTAAGCAACCAATTAAGAGCCTACCTTGACTGTATAGTGACAAAGGCTAAGTCAAAGGAGAGAACTGCTTGTCTAAAAATAGTATATCTTCTTAGTATTAGCCTCTGCTCTCTTTGTAGCCTCCAAAACAATCAATAAAAGGTAGATGGTGGTAAATGTTTTGATCTTTAACTGCTAGTGTTATAAAAATTTATCAGATAAGCCAATTTTAAAACCTAATCATAAATACCATCTTCTGTGTATAGAGCTAAGGTATTCATGGCAAAAGTGAAGAAGCCTGAATACTTGTTTAACTAACTTAACCCACTATTATTTTGATGTGCGTAAAACAGCTGCCTTGTAGACCAAGGCAGTATATTCTTCATGAGGCGTTTCCTAGTTTGAGACAGTGGTATTTGGCTAAGCAAACAGAGAGCTTTATTGATGCCAGTTTGACTGGCTTTTATGACTCTGGTGTTATGTAGCTTTTGGAGCTTTTATGCATCGGGCTACTTTCCAGGGGAATTAGGAAGTTTGCACACTGCTTTTAGATGTTCTGCTGAGTATGTAGTAATACAGCGATGAAAAATGCTACTTATCTGAAATTACTAGGAACATATAGACAGCAAAGGTTGTTCTGTTCTCTTGTATCCCACTGTCCATCATAATAGTTTCTCTACAGTGCCCGATTCTCTCCCTAGAGAAGTCTGTGATCTGGTCTATAAATTCTTTGTGTTCTGATGTCTCTTGCAGTATACATAGCATTTAGTATAAGCAGGCCATTATCTCAATGCCTGCCTGTGACTACTGCTTTAAATAAGCAATTAAGAATGAAATGCCAGTTATAAAGTTACAAGGAAATTTATTATTAAATGTAGCTTGAATAGATAATTATATACTAACAGAGCACAGTAGCTGGATTTAAAGGTAGAAACACTGAGTTGGTGTAGGATTCGTTAACGATAAATGGAAGCTGGGAATTAACATTTATAGGGATGGCTGTATTTATGTTTTTGATCAGGAATGCTACATGTTCCACTTCCTCTGTGACAGATATTAAAAATATTCATTAAAATCTAGCATCAGTTAAGGGGTTCTGGGAGGATGGGTAAAATTGTGTACACTAAATAAAGTTTAAACACATTAATTTTAACAGTTTAACAAGCGCAGATGTGTCTACCTTCCTTCACAATATGCAATTTCCTTGAAGCCAGGGAGTGGGTATAATGGGCATTTAAGTTAGGCATGCCTCTTTGCCATTAAATTAGAATGAAATTGCCTTCTACAACTAAAATGCTACCCACGAGTGTAAAATAATAAGATTTGTTTTTTAAACAGATCATGACGATGACTGTGGGAGAAGCAGCATTTAGTTAACATTTGAGTGTGTATATCTTCCATTAGTTATATTTAATCAAAGGATGCATTTGACAGCAACCTAGGGATTAGAGTTAAACTTTCCTGCTTTCATGTGCATTAGACACTGTCAACTTTTAACTGCAGAAAATACCATTTTGTCTTCCTGTTGCTGATGTGTAATATGAAGAAGCTAAAAGAATAAAAATGTGGAAGGGTGTGAAGGTCAGGTGAGCTCAGCAGCTGTGTAGTTTCAGGAGCTAACTGAAGGTAAGGATTTCCTTGTGGGAAAGCCTGTGAGCGAAGAGGAAGAAGAGCACTGCAGGGGAGTGCACTCTCAGGAGAGGCTGTGGTCTCCCAGATTTCCGGAGGTTTTCTGTAAGGGTTGCGTATTGCCTTTGTGATTGTAAAGTTGTGTGTTTAAAGGCAGAAATTTAATTCCCACATCCATGCTAAATTCAGATAATATCTCCAGTAAACTACACTAGATTTTTTTTTAAATTAGTTTTCCTTTCCAAACTCTTCAGAAAAATTATGCTATGCCCTTACGTGTGAGGCACAGGCCATGACTGTAATTTCAAATAGCCTAGCATTTTGATTCTGAGTAAGTTAGGTAACAACCCTGTGGGTTGCTCTCCGGTTGGTATCTGAATTGCGTATCTATACTCTAAATGTTCCTTGGGCTGAGATTAGGAGTCAATTATGACTGTATTTTAGCCTCTTTGGCAGATGTCTGTCTGTTACTGTCTCATAGTTGGCTCCATTAAGGCCTCGGGGTCAATGCTGAACTTTCAAGATACTCTACTAGCTTAAAATTATGTTTCTTACTGCACCAGCCTTGAGGACATTTTGGTGTTCAGGGACACATGCAAGTTGAAATAGGCAACATGTCAGGTTTTTAATGGCTTCATACAAATTTCCTCTAATTTCAATTGGGCAAAAGAGGTGACTTGAGATGAGAGCTAAGTGAAACTGACTTTCCATGGCTGATTTCCTCACACATCCGCAGAGTCTTTGGGATGGGATCAGAGACTTTAAGGGTGTTGTGTCTTCTTTGTGGACTGTTTCTGAATCATAACACATCCAGATGTGTTTCAGTCAGTTGGATTTCTTTTATCTTGACTGATCATGTAGCCAAATGAAGGTCATTTTTGCTAGGATAATAAGTCCGTTGGTTTCTCTCCTCCTTGGGAGCTGCTTCCTCCGTGAGCGCTTCTTGGTTATCCAGTCCCTTCTGTCCCGAGCTTGGAGGGAATAATCCCATCCCTTCACATCTCTGCAGAAACAGTGGGGATATTCCTTGCCCAGCTTCCATTTATTTAGCTCTCCATATCTGGGATGGCTGTCAAATTACAGTGTAGTCATGGATAAGGACATCTGCTTCTTACACCCTTGACAGGCGTATGAGGCAGAGGGCAGAAAAAAGGCATAGGGATATGCAATTTTTCAAGTCAAGTTAATATTCTTAGCTTGAATATAGGTTCACAAGGTTTTCACAGCTCCTCAAACTGCAAAAAGGTCTTACCAGTTTAGCTGATTTGCATTTGGAAACTGGAATGAAATTTCCAAGGTTGCTATCAGCCCAGCACCCTTGCTTCCTTGTGAGGGAAAGGCATATTGAGCCATATTGTTAACAACAACAACAACAACATTGAAATAGGGGATTGGAGGCAACTGTATATAATTACAGAATAAATAGGAGGTTGTAATTTGGGTACTTCAATTTTCAATCTTCACACTTTCTCAGTGTGAAGTTCTACTTTGATTGAGTAATGTTATGTAGGTTGCTGCCTTGCAGTGGTGAATACACTGAGATAGGAGTAAACATGGGTGCAACTGGTAGTGATCTCTCTATTTGTTTCGTGGCACAATGCATTGTAAAAACAAAATAAACCTTAACAGAAACACTGCTTCATGAACAGTTCTATGAGAAGCCATGGCTTGTAGGAAGAACACCTGTGGAATAGAGAAGTGTCTTCTGATAGTGTTTCTATCCCAGACTTCAGTTTCGCTGGACTTTGAACATTTCAGAGGTGAGAAATGGTAACTTGCGGTTTCATTCTTCCTCCAAAGTTCAGCAACATCTCAAAGCATCAGAGCATTTGAATACTGAGACTGAGCTTGTGCCACCTCAATGCAGGCCCAGATGTCCTGTGCTGAAAACACCTGGAGTCCTGTGGTGGCAATCGCGAGGCACCAGGGATTCCAGGTTTCTAGACATTGCCAAGTCCAGGATGTTGCCTGATATTGCAAAGTCCAAATAATTCAGTCCCTGTCTGGAGCAGTAACCGTTTTATAGCCTGGTTCAATCTGTAGTGCTTGCAACGATAAATTATTCTTCTTTTCCATGAAAAGTGTGTAGGGTACAGCATATATTTGAAAAATAAATTTACAGGCTGCAAAATCCAGCTCATAGTGGTGGGGAAATGCATCCTTGTAGTTTTACTAGATCCTTTATATGTTTTTTAATTCCATTGTCACATTATGCTTACCCTGGTAAGTGTCACTCCCACAGTATTCAGAGGCACACAGGATCATAAACAGTGTTAGAGAAATCATAGAATCATAGAATGATTAGAGTTGGAAGGGACCTTCAAAGGTCATCTAGTCCAACCCCCCTGCAAGGAGCAGGGACATCCCCAACTAGATCAGGTTGCTCAGAGCCCCATCCAGCCTGGCCTTGAATGTTTCCAGGGATGGGGCATTCACCACCTCTCTGGGCAACCTGTTCCAGTGTTCTACAACTCACATGGTAAAAAAAATTTTCCTAATATCCAGTGTTGTTCCCTGATTTTAAGTAAACTCTTCTATATGGTTTAAAAAAAAAAAAAAGTTTGGTTCTTTTTTTTTTTAAATCAAAGGAACCAAAACTTAATATCTAGTTATATAACATTTAGTTATCTAAATTAAGTTAGGGGGAGAGAGAGATAGAAGATATCACCATCCATGGATCCAGTGGTGTCCCCTTAGTCCTTCTTGCTCTGGGTGTCTTGGTGGTGGGGGTCCCACGCTAGCCTCTGATGGTATCATTTTTATACAGTCCAAGTCCCAAAATCTCCACCCGGTTCCAAGGCACTTCATGCATATGCATAGTGGGCATGATGCCATGCAAGGGTAGGTGTGGTCTGGTTTGGCACAGACTCAGTGTATCCTGGGTGGTCGCAGGAAGACAATTTTGGAGGTCGCATCAGACAAGACCACCCTGCAAGATCACCCTGCACATGCGCAGTTAGTTGTTGATAGGCATCAAAACCAGAGAATACCATTTCAAAACAGCTTCTGTAGGGCCAGAAATTGGCTTGCTTGTGGTTATAGCACCTACTACACAAATGAGTCTCTTGCAAAGTCTGCACAGCAAAGCTCCCATCTTCTGCACCAAGAAATGTTTAAGGCAAATGTCTATTCATCTGTCCACCACACCTTCTAAACTATATGTTGCCTGGGATATGTTTTTGGGATTGTTTTCTGACTGCAGATACTGATATTTCCTCAAGGAGAGGAAACAGCCTTGGCAGTAGGTACTCATGGGTTGTTTGGGGCTTGTAGAGCTCCAAGGAGACCTTACAGTGGCCTTCCAGTACCTAAAAAGGGGCGTATAAGAAAGACAGGGAAAAACTCTTTAGCAGGGCCTCTTGAGATAAGACGAGGGATAATGGTTTTAAAATAGAAGGAGGTAGATGTAGACTGGACAAAAGGAAAGAAATTTTTACAATGAGTGCGGTTAAACACTGGTACAGGTTGCCCAGAGAAGTGGTAGATGCCGCATCCCTGGAAACATTCAAGGCCAGGTTGGACGAGGCTCTGAGCAACCTGATCTGGTTGGAGATGTCCCTGCTCCTTGGAGGGGGGTTGGACTTAGATGACCTCTAAAGGTCACTTCCAACCCAAACAATTCTGTGAGTTTATCTAAAGCCTTTTTCATGCCTGAATCCCATGAAAGATTAAGAATTTTGCCCTTTCTGCGTGGAAGGGAAGGCTGAGCCTAAAATTATTTGACAAAAGATGCAAGAAAATTTGAAAGAATTATGTCAGTTTTGTAATGCTTGGCTGAAACCAGTATGGTATCAACATAAGCAAATGTAATCAGAAGCAAAATGGGAACAATGGACAGTAGTAGAGCAGATGAGGTCTGTGCTTCAGTCTGGAAGTCTGAAAATGCTTAATGTTTAAGCTGATCCAGTAAATTAATTTGGTTATGGAAATACTATCGCTAAAAGTGAAGTCAAATTTAGTAGTGAGTAATGTAATTAATGGACTTAGGGAGATGAGCTTATTCCTGCAAAGAATCTAGATCATCAGAATGTACAAAAATATGGCAAATAGGAGAAAAGCTATGGTTTGTAGTATTGGCATCAAAAATACCCAGTACCAGGTAAAAAAGTCTAACTTCTTGTCTTGTTGAAATGGATGAAGAGTCTCCAGGAGGCACATGGCACCAACAGGGAAGACCTCTTTCAGAGAATATAGGAGCTGTGTTAGATAGTGCAGAGTTGTAAACGCCAAACTGTCCCAGCAGTCTTACCTGTAGGAGGAGCCTGGAAGAGATGTTTATTAGGCTAACTTCTTTCAGCATCGTAAGTGAAGTAGGAAGAGATGGCAACCTTGTGTTTGGCTGCACAAGGAGCAAAGATGAAACCTTTTTCTTATGCGCTTCCAAAATTGCTAGTAGAACATTGATCTCTGCTAAATAGAGAGGGACTCTGAGAGAGGAGAACTGGTGTTGAACCATTTTCCACTTGCTTTGTTACTTGAGATTCTGGTAGGTGCCCTAGACAATGTGTGTATGTGAACAATCACACTTGGGAGAGACAGCTGTCTTAGAAACATGGCACCAGTGGCAAAGTTGCCTGATGCGTTGCAGTGGAAAATAGTGAATGTTGTTTTGGTAAGTTGTTCTGTTTATTTCCAGCCTCTACTTATATGAAGGCATCCGTCTTGGTGCTGACAGCAGTTTTGTTTAGAAAGCACCAGCCTGGTTCATGGGCACTACTGCAAAAAAAAAAAAGGTTAAACAAGACATGTAATCAGGTACAGGAAGACCACAAGGCAATATTTTATGTTGTCCTGAAATGGACAGTGATACTGAGGATGCTACTTGTGCTTGCCATGAATACCAAAAGTTCAGACCAAGTAAAGGAAAAGCACCTATGCTGAAATTGGAAGACACCTTTTTCCTACTTGGAGAAAGCTATGTACTTGTTAGCCTCTAACAGTTTGTAATAGTCTCTATTACTCCACTTTCCTTCTGGTGATTTTACTAAACAAAATATTATGGTCAAAAAGGTGATGTGAATGAGTGATCAGTTGCTAGTTTAGCAGGCATGAGTTCAAGGACCCAAATGCAAGTAGAATGCACTTTTAGCTGCACGATTTCCATATCCTGGAAGCCTCTGTCCCATAGAATCAAGGAATGCTGTAATTTAAAGCTGTTAAATCTGCAGAAGGGCACTGATGACACATGAATCATTTAGACAAACACTGATGCCAGTAAACACAACTCCGAGAACGTTCGTGATAACCAAATACAAAGGGACATGAGTGCTGTACAAGCAAATGAGCTGGAGACCAGGCGAAGGGGAAGACATCAGAATGCCAATTACTGGTCTGGTCAGTGTCATCATTCATTTTGTTATGTGCTTTCTTTTGTTCCTCCTACTCATGCATCACCTTGATGCTGCTACATACAGAACCTGAGATTTCTATCCTGTTAAAGTATCTTAGCTAAGATCTTCTGGAATTCCAGGACTACATTTTAGCATATTCTACCTTACATTTGTGTTTGTGGTCCCTTTCTGCAAGCCAAGAGGTATCTAAGAGGTACAAATGTTCTTCTGTTGATGCAAAAAAAAAAAAAAAAAAAAAAAATTGCCCATGTAGGTTGTTTATTTGTTCCCAACTTGGCAACAACAAAAACAATTTGTATAGAAAGAAATCCCAGAGCATGGAAAATTATCTGGAGATTACATTTCTCTACAGTACTGTTTGCTTTTGCAGTGTTTTTGCAGCACATTTGGTAAAAGCAGTACGTAGATCACATTCAGTGATTTTATCTTCCATCCTCATTTCACCCCAAAACTATTCGTGGCTGCCTCTCGCTGTAAAAAGTGAGAATGAAAAGTCTCACTTCAAATGTAATCTTTGGGCTTACAACTCCTTGTTGAGGCAAAAGTAGCTGCTTTCCATTGCAGCATTGCTTTAAAGTAGTTAAGATTGTCATTTACATACATTGCTTGGACTTAGATAAAACATTATGTATTAAATTTTCTAAATATTATTATCAACCTGATTGTGTTGAGTGTATTGTTCTGCAATGGAAAGGTGATTATCTCCATTTGAGTCTGTGTCCTGTAAGCCATGAGTCTATTTAAAACATATGAAACCAAAAACTGGTTTAGCTCAGTTTTTTTGGCTGGTGTTCTTACTGAAATAAAACTAGTAAGAGGGAGTGGAAATTAGCCTTAATTATAAGGTTGAGGGAAAAAAAAAAATCTCATGTTTTCATTTTAAATGCTTGGATCACAACTTCTAGTGCTGGGAATTGTGGTCAGTTGTCCATTAAAGTATAGCTTACTGATTGTATGAGTACTAGAAAAAAGTCTACTCCTTTCTTATGGAAAACCTGAAGATAAACAGCATTCTCTTGGCATGTTTTCTTTAATCCTTTAAAAAATTATTTATTGAATGAAAAAATCTTGCTTTTGTCAAGCTTAACATCTTTCTTAGAAAGACAGAAGTCACATATCCTACCTTTACTGTTCCATTTTCTCTGCTGTTGTGTATATGCTCTTTGTATCTTCAGCTTTTTTTTTTTAATTAAAATAGAAAATTTTGATCATATGGCCTGTTATATCAGTTAGCCTCCTGCAAATGAGATTTTCATTACCTCTTTTGCTGGCCTGTCTGTCACTGAACTCACTTTGTGTGACCTCTTGTTGTTTTTTTTTTCTTATTTTACTCTTTGAACAGTTTCTTGATATTTGCTGTCTCAGTAACGTGAAGACTGAACAGTTTCCATTTGTCAACATTTTCTAATATCCTCCTTTTTTATGACAGATCTTGGTATCCTGCTGGATCCCTTTCAACATGTGCCAGGGTCCCCCACATCTGCTAGTAAACTTGGGAAAGATAGTGGTTGAGCTGTAGTAGGGATAAACATTATGTTTGTCTTTTTCTTCTTTCAGATTGTATGTGCATAAAGGATATTCTTAATACATAGAAGTAAGCCAAATTTTCCTGGTTTCAGGTTTTGTATCAGATTTGCGTTGGCTTTTTTAAAAGTTGCTGTAACACAGCATGTAGATAGGCATGTAGATAGGCATGTAGATAGGCTAATATTTCAAAGGTATGAAAAATGTAATATTTCGTTGTTACCCAGGCTTGGCTGAGGCATACCTATATTTGCAGATGCAGATTCCACAGTCTTGCAGTGATGTGTGTTTACCAGTGGTCTCTCACCACTATGTACAAGTGAATTGAGTTCTTTCAAAAGGCATGTCTAACTAACTGTGTGGGACAGAACTTTGTGGGTCCCCTTTTCTTGGGAACAGAGACGCTTCTACATACTGATATTTTTTGGTCTGGATATATCAAACTATTGCCATGGTGTGAGAGGAGGTTGTGTTGGGCATTGGTGGCTCCAGTTAAGCAACGTGGTAGAGAGCCCACCTACACCCACCTAGACTGGTCTAGTCCTCTCTGGGATGTGGCAACTGCATTGCTGAGCTGTTTGGTTTTGAATATGAAGATGAGTAAGAATGTGCTATGCTCCAGCAAGCAGCCTGTAAGTTATGATTAATAGTACTTTCATCTTTGAAAATCTATGTCCTGTAACACCCTGCTGAACTGAGATTTAGACAGGTAGAAAAGTTTGGTTCTTTATAGCTTGGATGCTGTATCTCATCAAGGTTTATGCCACTGAATACACTGTTTGATCTCTTTCAGGAAGTCGTAACAAGTCGTATGGTATTCTAGCTATGCTAATCATGCACCACTTTTCAGTTAGAAGGTAGTTTTGTGGTACATTAGAGAGGTAAAATAAGCAAGTTAGGCTGGCTGTTGACCTAGCAAGATCCCTACACGGACATGATGTCACGTCTTACTTGTTGCATTAGCTGACTATAACTTTAGTTGGTGATGTCTTAGCCCTGCAAATACTAGCTATGCCCAAACAGCTAGTATTTGCTCTTGAAACTGGAATGATGTTTATGATTAACCACCAAACTTTGGCACTTACAAAACCAGGACTATGTGGTTGTCTTGACTACGACTTTAAAATCCTGTACCTTATCCCTGCAGTGCTTGCAGTCTGCTGATTAGACTTAGCTGTGCTTCTGTACCTGAAGCTGTGTAACAGGAAGAACTGGTACACTAGCAAACTCTGTCTGTGTTGTGATTTTTCTTTGTCTGCCTAGGTGACTGCTACTGCCTTCAACTAATTTTACACAAAACAATCCCATTTTTAACTGCAAGAGAAAGAAGAAATAATAATTTATCTTACAATTTTTTTTTCTCTTCTCAGCGTTAAAAAGTTGACTTCCTGAAGCGGAAAGTTATCACGTACTTGGTATAAAGTATTGGAGGTAAATCAACACACAAGGCAAAGTTAAGTTTATTGGAAGCAGCTAAATAATGACACCTGTAACTTTGAATAAATTTTTTTTTTAACTAATGGCAGACCAATGTGTTGTCATTTGTGTTAGTTTCTCCTATATAAAAACAATGTTTATTTTCCCTTAATTTGAAAACATGTGTCTTTAGACTGTATTGATGTCATTGTTTATCTATATTTAGTATGCATTTGTCATATACTTATGTAAATAAAGTCTTCTACTCCAAATCAATATGTTTGGTAGCAATGACTAATTGCATTGGAGCTGAACATAAACTGGCAGCTCTCTTCCAGAAAGCAGGTCAATAGAAATATTTTTTATATGCATTTAAAAGAACCAAAACCTTTGTCCTAAAACTTGGTGTATTTTTACTGAAAAAAGTGCCAAATCTTCCTTTTAGTATTCTTAAAAGCTGCATATTTCTTTTGCAATTTGAAATTTCCAGATTAATTTGTCAACAATGATTGAATTTTTGTCTATTATGTCTAGTTATAGTCTTTCTTTTCAAATGCATACTACGTATCTTATCGCAGATTTCCTGAAGCGCAACACCCTATAGTTATTATAAGTCACCAAACTAAAACAGAGGGTACCTCAATGCAAGATGGGATGGAGCAGGCAGATACTGAAAGCAAACCTACGAAGAGGTTCTCTGTTTTGTCCATTTGGGAGACAGGAAAATTATTAAATGCGTTTTAGAACCAAAGTCTGTGTGTGAACCTGAGAAACGTTTCAGAACTCTTCTGGTTATATTATTTAAAATATAATATTTTGGGGAAAGGCAGTGTAGTGTGTTTGTGTAGTCTTTCTACAACACCTTGGTTACCAGACTGGTTCTGTTTCTTTCATCACTGCAAGATTTTTGTTTCACTCACCTTTTTGGGCATCCGTTTGTCTTTAGTTTTTTTAATCCTCATCTCTTTTCTTTCTGTAGTATATGGAAGCATTTAGCTTTTGTGCGCTGGATTTTTGCAATGGATTAACTTACCTTTATCTCTCTTAATTTCTGTCAATTTTGACTTAGTGAAAAGTGTACTTACTAAGGAGCATTCTCTCTCTCTCCCTCCCTCTTTTTTTTATTTTAAGGAAAATGTATTTAAGACAGCTTATTTTATGAGAAAAAAAAATTGTATTTTCTGATTCTGATAACCTTGAAAGTGTCATATTCATTTTTACTAAATTCTTTCTGGGAAAAATAGTCAGGTAGCCCTTACCAGAACAAATTATGGTGTTTCTGGAGGCTTTGCTCATTCAGAGCAAACACGTTTATTCTTGTGCAAATTCTCGTACTTATTTCTGGAAGTGAAGGACTGTGAAACATGCAGATACAGAAATAGAAAAGTGGAGGAGAGCTCACTGAGCTCACTGTACATCATGTTGCTGTAAACTCTACTCTGCCTAATACAGAATGGATGTGCCATTGGGCAGAGCTAGTCTGAAGGATATCTTGGTGCTGTCTCCACCTTTTTCAATCTAGTGATTGTTGTAATGCCAGTTTAATGTTGATTAATTCTGACAGTCTGAATTAATGCCCTATCTTTGCTGTACTGCTATTTCCCTGAAGTTTTAGTAATTCTGTGATGCATATCTCAGAATTGTTTTTAATATTACTTACTCTTTGCTGTTGAAGAATGAAGTTTCATACGTGTCCAGTGAAAGGTGCAAGTCCTCAAGGAACTCTGCCATTGCTTTCTTGGGACAAACATGTTTTGTCCAATAAAACTAAAAAGAAAACATATTTATTTATTTAATTGGCTATGCAAGGGATTGAGGATCCTTTGTTGGGAACAACAGATTGGGATGATTGCAGCTTCTTTGTGATGTTCCTTGAGATCTCAAAACCATAGTACTTACTTTTATCTCTGTGTCATTTTTTCTCAATGATCTGATTATAAATCTACAGCATTTTTGAAAGAAAAAATAATATTTGATATTAGAATAGAATATGTAATTACTATATTGATAGGATATGGGTGGATGAAAAGTGTGAAAGTTGCTCTGTAATGCAAACAGTATTCCTTTAGTAAATCTCTGCAAAAATAATGGCACTGTCGTGAAACAGACATAGGTGAGGATCTTACAAAACAAAGTAATGTACTATATATGGAAACTTTACAGATTCAGTCTATATTTAATACTTCTTTCCAGCTTGATAATCAATATTTTGAACACAAGGGTAGATTCTTCTGTGTAGATGTAAAGATAGCAAATGTGAGAATGGGAATTGACCAGAAAAACTAGTAGCTTTGTGTTCTCTCATGTTTTCATGATGCAAGTTCTACAGGTGTACCAAAATAAGATTATTCTGTGGAAACAGGAAAGACTCCAGCCATCTTCTGTGGTTTGACCTGGAAGATTAATTTGCAGTTTCCAGTCCTAAAAATTAGTCAATCAGTTGTCTGATGGAATTGACAACACAGATTTTAAACCAGCTTCAAATGATCCTGGGCTGGGAAATTGCCCCCGCTGAGCTTTCTTAGGATTATGGTCTAAATTGGTCCAACTAAACTTGCAGAATTTAGGTAAAGAACTTACAGGTTGCAGCTCAATCTTCTCAACCCATTTGCCACTATTTTCTTCTGAAGCTGTCCTGCCTACCTTGTCCCATAACTAAGACATCTTGCCCTCTTCCCCCAGGGGACTGTGTCACAACACCTGGAAACAGTGGCTCCCAGGTACAGCATACAACAGGGCAATGTTTCAATGGAGCGAAGGCCAACTCTTGTCTTTGTCCATTTGTAGAACATAATTTATGCATGAAAGAAATAAGCAGAAATCTACCTCTAGGGTAATTTCCAGATGCCTTCTGCAAATGGCAATGCTTTTCCTTCTGCTTGTCAAATCCTGGTCTCTGAACCATTTATTTCCAAACATTGTCTTTGATAATAGGACAAAGTCTTCAAGTTCACTTGTTAATAGGATCTTCAAAAACTTTTCTCATTTTTATGCATGAGCTGGGAGCTAAATTCTGGTTGAGCACTTTGTATATATCAGATTAACCTCACAGTGCTCAGTGGAGCTGCATTAGATTTATAGCATTATTACTGAAAGATAATTTGGTCTCTGGCCACCAAGAATGTTATGTATCATGAAATAAAGCCAGTAGAGAGATCCTCTAGAATTCGTTTCTGGTTGAAGCAGAAATTCATCTAGGAGGTGCAAATGTCAAGTGAAGTTTAGGATCTTTCTGAAATATTTTGGCTTTGAGTTGTATTTGTGTTCTTTATTTCCTAGCACATTTATTGAGAAAATGATATGAACTTATTTGCAAGTAAACTTTTCTGTTCTTTGTATGTGTTTAATACTTTAAAGGCAGCTGCTGTATAAAGTATCTTGGGTTTCTAGTGATGTTAACCACAAGAACCACACAACACTCTGTTCCCAGGTAGATCTTGTTCTACCAATATGATAATATTTGTTGTACTGAAGTAGATCTACTAGTGCAGATAAGAATTGGTGACATCACTCTTTTATTTCAGTATAATTATGCCATCTTTAGGGCTTTTTGCTTATTGGTAGAAGGACACAATTAGAACCCTAAAAAATTACTTACATCCTAGTATAACTTCCAAATCTAGATGAAGCCTTGAAAGTTTAGGCTTGTTCACTGTAATTTCCTTGTCCCTGTAAGCAAAAATGTAAGGCAAAGTCAACTATTTGCCTTTTCATGCTTTATTGCATAAGCTAAATGGAAGAACATAAAAGTTTTTTGAGTGAACTTTTCTCATCTGAAGAACTTTGCTTATCATACTCTGGTTACTAATTAATGAGGGGAAAATAGTAAATCAGCAGATTTTTTCCTTGTTCAGTATCTTTGAAGTACATGAATGGTCAGGAGGTTTCTGAAAAAAAAAAAAAATCCAGTAGAGTCCATTTCAAAATTGTACATTGTCATCTTTTAGTCAATATGAAAAAATTCTACCGACTCTTTTATTGTTAAATATTCTGAAGTAGGTGATGTTCTGACTTAATAGTCTCAAGGTCTGATTTTAGTTTTCCTGCAGATTTGAAAGAAAATCTTGTAAAATCACAAACTTCTGCAATGTAGTATTGCACTGTTAGTGTATGGAAGTTTCAGTGCTCTGCACCAGAGCTCTACTGGCTGTAAGACTGCGTACAGAACCTGAACTATCCCGCCGTAAAGAATTGCAATTCTGTTTTTTAAGAAAAGGGATTGCATGTTAAGTGGGTGGGAAGTATGCACTCTCTATGCATTTTCTGTTGAGTGGATACCTGCTTTAAAAGAGATCTGGATGACATCTTCAAGCAGGTTGCTGAACTGGAAAAAGACAGGCAAGATGTGAGTTGAGGATAGTGGTATCTTATTTTGTCATGCTTATGACAACTCTGAGAGGCATTTAGGACATCTCCCACTTCGCTTTTTGTAATAGAAATAAAAAGTTACAGGGTGGAGCTGTGGCTGATTTTCCTGTGATCTAGCTTGGCTAATGTGTTTTCTCACTGAGTCTGCAAACTGGTTCCCTTGTCTTTATGAATCTGGGCCTAGAAGAAAGTATGTCACTGCCTTGTGTCCTGTCAAATGTTTACACTGTGCCTATGTAAACTTCCTCCTGAAGCAGATGTAAGCATATATCCACAAAACCAAAAAGCCATACATGCAATCTCTACATCTTGCTGGATGATGTTTCTTTTAAGACATTTTTCTTCAATGACCTTCTGCTGCCACCTGCCTCTGAAGGATTTCCCTAAAATTGACAATTGAAGAGTGAAGCTCAGAAGAATACCCTAGAGTGTGTGCAGAGCTGGCACTGCAGATTTACTGGTCAATCTTTTAAGCTTTGTGCAACAGAAAAATAAATGTTGCACCTCTAGAGTACAGAACTTCCACCTGTATCAGAGATGAAATGCTAGTCAGAATGTGATAGAATGACTACACAACACGAGTTTGAGTTCTGCGTAGCTGTTTTTCAGTGAACTTTTGTAAGCTGTGAACATACAATTGCGGAAGCAGATAACCCAGCAGATACTGGGTTATGTTAAAATGCTGAAGTTAATGATTCCATTTTACTGGAGGCTGCATTATATATGGAAGGCTGATTGATCCAGACTTTCATGTGTAGCAGGTGTGAAGTACTTCTAGTCTAGCTTTGCATTTCACACAGGCAGAAAAAATTGTGGAAAAGTGATAAAGGAGCAGAGCAGTGGTGAATTAGCACAAGGCAGTGTGCCGTTTGTCTGCCACAGGTATTTAAGTCCCCTGCACTGTGGTAGCTAATGTTTTCTTTGTCGCTTACTGATCTGCCCTTGCAACACTTATTCTGGGCTTGGTTGTGCAAAGAAATGATATATGTAAGATTGATTATAGGTGTAATTGCAGTTACAGGCACATTGTTTGCAATAAGACTGTTCCTACAAAAAGTTAGTGCATTTGAATTCCTCTGTGATAGGGAGATGTGATGGGACAACAGAGGTGATACAAAGAGGTTTTTGTAGTTATGTCAAAAAATGCCCCAGTACAAGAACACTGAAAGTCAGTGCTTCTCAAGTGTTGACATTGTAAGAATGACCAATGTGGTATAAAACAGATGGCGCACACACACACAGATGCTCCTGCAGCTCTTGAGGATGGTTTTTTAACTGATCAATGGGTTCACATGCCTGAGAGGTGCTGCCACAAATTCTTCAAGGTCAAGTGGCTGCACTGGATAGAAATGCAAGATATAAACAGAAAACTCAACTCTTGCAATCTTGGTTTAATGCAGAATCACTAGATTTCACAAAACCTATGAGTGCATAGATATATCTTTTACCAAGCCCTGAACACATTGGGTTTTCTAGAAGAAATTGGATGGTGAATTATTCTTCTTTCTGCTCTGTACAACATCCAAATTAACTTGTCTATGTTCTCTTTCTTTCTTTCTTTTGATTTTTTTATTTTGGTTTTTTTGTTTGTTTGTTTGGGGTTTTTTTTTGTTGCTGGGCACTCTACTTAGCAGCAAGTAATAAGGTTTTGTTTTTTGAGATTTTGAATTACTTTATGATTATAAGCTGAACACTTAATGCCTGTCTGTAACCTGGGGTGAATGAATGTTACTGAAACAGCTTCCTGTCCTACCTCCTCGACTCCCACCACCTCTGACTCTCCTTTTGACTGAAGTGTCTATCTGACCAGCCATTTCAGGTATTTTGGGGTGGAGTGAAAATCGTACAGTCACATGTGCTGCAACTGGCCTGACTGTTGCAGCAGTATGGTGATTTTGGAGGTTTATGTCATAGATGATGGGTTGTCTACTGCCTAGGTGTAGGGCTTGTCACAAATGCAGTGACAGAAGAAAATTATGTGGGCAGATGCTATACATGGCCCACTTTTTAGCAGCTACTGCTTCAGACAGAACAGGCAGGTGCTGAAATGTTTTCATATGAGGATGACAGAGGATCGACTAAGTCTAGCCGCTGCCCAGCCCAGGCCATCAAGTTTATATATTTGCCAGCACTTGATCTGTTAGCAATTTATTCTGGATATGAAGAAATCCACGCAATGATCTTTGCAGATCAATGCATAACTGCTTTTTACTCCCTTTGGAAGAGAGTAAATTCCTACAATAAATTCCTTCAGTCTGCTGGTCTTCTAATGATGCCTACAAAGAGATCCATTCGGCAGTTGGTCTAGAGAATGCTGATTCTTTATTGAAAATGGGGAAGATCAGGAACACAGTCACTTAGTTCTCTTTCTTCCCCTCCCTGCTTATGTCTTGCTTTGCTTTTTGAGCTATATGTTATTTCGGAGGCAGGCAGAAAGGAAAAATGTGAATTCTAGCTTTTTTGTATATCTATGGATCAAGGTGCACTTAGATTCTCACTAGAGGCTCTCAGTTCCGTGGCCTTTGACTCTGTCAGCTTTGACTTTCTCACTTTCTCTTGTCTTCTTCCATGACTAAACCATTGTACAAGTGTCAGTACGTTCTCCTGTTTTTGCTTAAGAAATTTCTACAAAATATTTTTTTACAAGTTAGGATGAAATGTTTTCCTTGGAGATATTTTTTTTATGTTTTATTACTGGGGTTCAATCCATTCTGTTTACTCGCTTAGGGATTTTTTTGTGTGTTTGTGTGTTTTCTTGCATCTCAAGAAAAAAACCTACATATTTAAATCTTGTGCAGAAAAGTAAGCTTTTTTACTGTTATGCCCAAGAAAAGAGTGACTCTTCAGAACAGTTGAGAATAGGATGAAAATGGTATCTTTCTACCTTTGTAGAAAATCAGTATAAATATAAATACAAAATGGCAGTTTCAGCGGTCTTACATACAAGCATTGGTAGCTTAATAGAAAGAAAAGTATCTTTCCCACTTAAAAGCCATAGAGAAAAGAAGCTTAAAAATACCAAGTGCATTGTTCTCCACTTAAAATCTGTACTGCCCAAAAGGTAAAATGTCCAGACACTTCTTTTAGTTTGTTCACACTTAAATTCTACAGAGTTTTTTGTTCCCTCTGACAATAAAATTCTGACTGCCAGTCCAGACCTTGAAAAAGTGAGGAAAGGAAGGGATTTCTTATAAAAACAAAATGGAAGGGCTCTTTGTCTCCCATGAGCATCCATTTGTATCAGTCATGTAGGGTGCTATTGGAATCAGTGAGATGAAAGCAAAGGTCCTGGCAAGGGAATAACTGAAGGATTTGTTTTTGTGGATGACCTGTTCCCACCAGATGCTTCCCATTTAGCTGTAATGATTTGAACATTGATAACTCCTTGCCAGAAACCCACAAACCTCTGTCATTTGACCTTCATAAAGAACATTAAATGTTTCCAAGAGTGATACAGCTCCTTCTGGGCTATGTCACTGATTTTCTACATAGATAGCAGTCCAAACTGGTAGCAGCCACGTACAGATGGTTAGAAGCCTGATTATTTCTATCCCATTTTCTCCACTTCCCTCTGAGAGATGGATTGCCAAGGAACTTCTTAAAACCACAGAAGTGTCTTTCCTTAGCTCTCTGAACTGTGCTCCAGGTTTGACATTGGGCTGGTATTTTGCTATCCCTACGTAAGGAAAATTGATATGGGGAGGCTGATTGCCTGCACTGCTCCTAGACCTTGCTGTTAGTGGGATGAATATACTTTACTTTACACCTTCAGCCTTATTTTATCTTTGCGAAACAGTACAACATAGATAACAGCAATGTCAAAGCAAATTAATTCCCCAGATGTTTTCTAATTCTGAACTTGCAGAGAGCGCATTTGGTGAGAGAATTTATGTAGGGAGTGTATCAAGGACTAATACTTATGTCTGTACAGCAGGATGTGCGGTTGCCATAGCAGCAATCAATCTGCTAAATAGGGAGTAACATAAACTGATTCAAAGGCAAAGACTGATTTAGGTCAGGGAATAACACTTCATAAAAAAAGAGACTTCTCTGTGACTTTTGACGGTTGTTTTTCTTTTGTGAATGCACTTGCAATGCATATTGAGAAAAAGCCTGACTGCCACAAGTATGTTAGGACTCAAGAGCCCTTGAACACAGTGAAGAACCAACCCAGTTACGGCACTCCTGGCAGGTCCAGTGTCAGCTGTGGAAAAGTGTAGATAAGGTGATGAGGTCTTGCTTGGTTTATGTTATTTATGGGTTCCTTCCTCTCTAACTGATGAAAAAAGCATTCCCAAGATGTTACGTGAGTGCTGCCCTCTGCTAGAAGTTGGATGAGCTCACACTGAAATATTTGTCTGCTCTGAACAGACTGCTCTGGGAGTGCCTGCTTGTCTCTTGGAAATGTCAGTGGTATTTTTGGTAGGTCTGCACATACTTGTGTGTGTGTATGTGTGTATACATACACATACTTTTAAGGAGGTAATTTACTTCTGGAGAAATTAAGTTGAGTCACAGAGAAATCAAAATAGCACTGATTAAAGGAAAAAAATCCACCTATTTATATAAGTCTAAGGATGTGAGTACTGAGGAGCTGTTGATTGTCTTCAATTTCACCGTGGTTTAAGAGTGTGAGGATTAGTTCTGGCTTTGTGCTACTAAATGCATGTGAATGAGCAGCAGGATGTTCAGTAGAAAAGACTGCAGTTGCTGAGGATTTGGCTGTGGTGTGATAGCCACCACATCATGATGTGAAGTTCTGGTGCCCACTGTTCAAGGCAGAGGTCAATAAATGGGAGTGCTGAAGCCTCAGCAGTGACATGTGACTGGTTAAGGAAATAGATAACCTCCTTCATAGGGAAACAATACAGTCAATACATTTAGATTATGAAAGGCAAGATTAGCGAGCATCTTGGTTAGTCTTTTAATTTAGTATTTACATGGGGAACAGAAACTAAAGAAGAAGAGCTCCTCACTTCAGTAACCAAAACTATAGAAGAAATTGATGGAAGTTGAAGCTAGATAAATTCTGTTTAGAACAGGACACATAGTTTGGGCAATTATGATAATCAATCACAGGAACAATTTGTACATTCCTCCATGAGATGCTCCATCATTGAAAAAATTTACATATAGACTGTAGACTCCTCTAGAACGCGTACTTCAGATTAAGCACTTGCTGCAGAAATCAAGGTGATAGGACTCAAAACCATGGCATGCTCTCTACAGAGGTAGGATTAGACCCTTCTCCGCCAATGTCCCCAAGATCTGCCTCTTCGAACTGCTCTACCAAACCAAAAGCTGCCAGTGGTGCAAAGACTGGCACATCCAGTAGCTTGCCTGGAAGCTCCTACTCTGGAGATGTTTCTGGGATCTAGCTCAGCTTCTTTGCCAACTTAACCTCTGCTCAAGGTGAAAGGAGGGACACCAATTATGATGATTTTTTTTTTTTAATTTAAGCTGAGTATTTTTTTTCTCTCCATTTATGCGTACCAGCTCCTGGTTGTGTTTATTAATTGCTACTCCATCAAACAAAAATAAAATTATGTTAAGAAAAAAAATAAAATGAAAGGCAGGGTGGGGGTAAATGAAGTGACAGAAAAACTAGAGCTGGGAGATGATACTGCTTTTCACTGCTTTTTCTACATCCTTTTTCCCAGATTTAACAGTACAGAAAAAAGGCATGTTTTATGCTAAGGCCCTTTCCTAAGTTTAAGTCATACTGTGGAGTCAAATATTCACCCGTATTTACTGATCTTACAGCTAAGATACCACTAGATTGTGCCCCCTCCATAGACCAATGTCACGCCTATTCCTTTAGAATGAACATCTTCCCTATTCTAAAAAATTTCTGACACACATGCTCTGGACAGGTGAGGGAAATGGTTATGGAGAAATGATGCTGGGCTCTGCAGCCTCTTGGTCTGGGGGACATAATCCCTTTTTTTGTCTACTCAGCGTTCCTCCTGTCTCCCTTAAAGAAGTATTATTTTGCAACAACTTGGGGTAGAAAGGTTTGGGATTAGCATCCTCTGCCTCTGGTGAGGAGATCGATTTGATGAGAGCTCTTACTACTCTCATCACTGTGTCCCATATCCTGTGCTTCAAACATTTTCCTTGCCCTTGCCACCTCAAGCCACTCTCTCAAAACTGTTTATTATAGCTGCTAATGAAAGCCACTGGCTCAGTGAACAAGAGACATCCTTTTGGGGAATTATTTTACTCGCATTACGTAGCCTCCAGGGATCAAATACTGGTTACCTTTGAGATTCACAGGTTATCTCTCTGTCATTGCAGTGTCTACAGTGTATGAACAGCAATTTTTCTCTTTACCTGGACCTTGTCTCCTTACTCTGTTGTTTTGCTGATTACCCGGTCTTTTGTTATGATAGGTGACAGAAACAATATTGCAAAAAATCTGTTTCAGCTCTATGATCAGAATTCCTGGAAGGCATCAGGTGTTTATCGGTTGATTATAGTCATCATTCTGGTAACTGAAGAGACATCCTTACTCCTGACAGTGAATAATTTTGGTCTTCTGTTTTAACATGTTATTTGCTTACCTCGATCCCTCCCCCATCTCTTGGCAAAAAAAAAAAAAAATGTTTGACTCCCTGCCTATAGAAAAGGAAGAATCAATGGCAGTTTCCCAAAACTCCTGAAGAACTTGTAGGCAGAATTCCTCTTAACAGCGAGTTTTCAGCCATGGCACTGGGTGGGGGTGAGGGAATGGGCTGGAAAGCTTCCAGGAAACTCTTGCAAACTGAGGGCGGAAAAAAACTTGTTTCTTCTAATATATAGGTGGGTCATCCAAGCATGAGATTTTCTCACTGTGGAGAGAATTATCTGTCCACAAAAGCAGTATTCTGATACTTGAAATTGAAGAATAGGCAGGGATTTAAACCTTTATCACTGGGATCATTTGCTCTGTGCTGTTAAGCTTGAAAGACTCTTAACATAACTTGATTTTATATAGTACTCTTGAGTTAGGCAATCCCATCATTTGAATTCAGATGCAGGTTGTACATTGTGTTATGCAAATTGCACGTGTGTTGTGCTGAGTATTGGCACTCTGTCCCATGTCCCATGTAGCTGCATCAATGATGTAAAACGACCACCCTTAGCTGAGAAACCCCCCAAAAAGCAGTTTATGCTCTTGTGGGAACAATCCGTCCTGCAATATCAAATCCTTTTAAAATTAGTGTAAAAATGATAGAATGCCAAACCTATGACTGAATTTTTTTTCTTGCTTTCATGTTTTGATTATGTGTTTTCCATGCCTGCAAAGTTAAGAAGACCCATTAGTTATGATATCCCAACATAGTGAGTTCCTGCAAGTGGATGTGCAGTTGAGCATGGGCAAAATATTCTACTAATATTAAGCAACATATCATTATACTTACCTGCAGCAGTTTTAGCCTTTATTAACATTTCTTATTGCATAAATTAAACATAATGGGTTCAGTGTTAACTGAAGTGATTGAACTAATTGAAAATTGTTCTTGCTGATCTTTGTGCTTTGGAGAAGGCAGGGCTTGATAATGATGAGTTTTCCCAGTAGTAGTTCTGCAAATGTAAGAGAAATAAAATTTCTAAATTTGAGTTTGTTGATTTTGTTTTCTGTACTGCTAAGAAAAATTATTTTGGTCGTAACTTGGCATAGTTTAGAAAAAATGGAATTTAAAACCATATAATGTTGGAAATTGTTTGTGTCTTCTTTCCTATTAAGCAGTACAGCTAACATTTTCAGTGTCATATATATGAAGCTGTTCCACAGCTGGAAGTGCAATTGGGTTTTCTGGGTGATATTTTGTGATTTGGGCAATCTGAGTTTAATCACTGCATCTGATCTTGGACAAATGTGAGCACATGGTAAAGAGCTATGATCCTTAATGGTCTGAGGATATATTTTACTAGATTACAGGTTGTCAGTTTTACATTTTTGATTTTTTGAAAACTTCTTTTTCCTATGATTCGCAAGGAAAGTTACATCTTTCTGGATTTCTATGGTTCCACCAGGAGAATAGGGATAACTCTTTATTTTGTAAAGATATCATAAGGTTTGGGACCATAGGATATGAAGACAATTCAGGCCAATGGCAGGTCTCCAGTCTAGCCCCCCCACACAGAGCAGGCTCAGCCATGGGGTCAGATCAAGTTGCTCAGAGCTTTCTCCTGCGTGGGCTGGAAACTCTCCAAGGAGAGAGATGGCATCACCTCCCTGGGCCTAGCCCAACTCAGTGAAAATGGCTTTCCCTTGAATCCAGACTGAACCTCTCTAGTTTCAGCTGATGTGGATGCCTCTCACCCAACTGTCAGGCACCTCTGTGATGTGCCTGTCCCCATCCCCTTGATTTCCTCCCTGGAGCTACTGGGGTCTCAGTCACTGCAGAAAAGCCACGGTTTTGTGGCTGTGTGTGGAGCTCCAGTCCCTCCTGGTTGTCTCCCGTCTGTGTGCATTTGTGAGTGCACCCTGGGGTGGGAGCCTGTGATACGCTTCCTGAGGTCTCTCCCTCCTGCTGCCCTGCACCCTATGCTTTCCAAGCAAATGGCTCCGTGACTTATCATGTGCTTCATGACCAGGCCTTTTCATGTGCCAGTCTCTGCTCTAACCCTAGAACAGTTTTTCAGGGAGGCTCAGTTTGGTTATCTGTATGTCAGTGTTGTAGTGCATCTCCTACAATATGGCCAACCATGACACAAGCTGCATCAAGTTTTGCAACAACGCTCTTCAGCAGACCAAGAAAAGGGATGAGGTTGATATGTCCATATATTACTTTAGAAGAGTGCCGTTTATCAGTGCCGCTGAGTCTTGAGGCTAAATAAAGAAGACTGAAGTGGAAGAGGTAACAGTGAAGTGACAGAGTAAATCACGTACATGGCTCTCTGTGTAAATTCATCTTTTTTAAAGGAAAGAGGTCGTGCCCTGGGATTGGTTTGTGTCAGAGGAGCAGCTGACACCCTCCTGCTTGTCGGACATGGCTGCAGCACCAGACACACCCTACCCCCAGCTCACACCGGGTCTTGGGACTGCATCCCTGGCACTTGGCAGCCCCGTGCACCAAGCAGCTATGTTTTGGTTTTTGTTTTTTGTTTTTTGGTTTTTTTTGATAAGGCTACCAAAATGTAGGGCTAACAAAGCTGATTTGCAGTGCTGATTTTGAACCTGGAAGGGAATCTTCCCACTTCTGCTTCCATGACCATCACAAAGAAGAAAGGAACACTGGTTGCTTTCCATCAGTATAACTGAGTAAAAAATTGTAAGAGAAACTAGTAAGACTGTTTCTGTGGGTGTATGTGTACCAGCAAACACTTTTAATACAGAAGAGGGGCCATTTAGAAAAAAAAAAAAAGCTGTTGTGAATTATATTTTGTATCAAAGTTATTTCTTTGTTTCAGGTAGGAGGAAAAATATCTGATATTTTGATACCATTGTATGAAAATGGTGTTGAGAATTGCTATTTCTGATCAATGTTCTCTTTTTCACCTTATCTTTTTTATTACAGAAGTATGTAGTAGGCCACTTTTAAAATTCACTCCAAGTAGTGTAACCAAATAAAAAAAAAAGCCCTTTATTTTGCTGGCTCATAATATCATCATTATTGCAATGCTGTGTTTGTATCTTCATCTGATGGCAATGCACAGAGGCTCAGAACAATTTGGAGTCAAAGACTGAATATTGTAAAATCAGGACAAAGACAATTCATGCCTTATAGAGAAAATGGTCATTCTCACTGCTCTCAACCAGACAAAGTAATGCAGAGTCATTGAGCAGAATGAAGTTGTTTCCATAGGTCTCGTTCAGATCTCACAGTGGTAGAGGAAACAAAAACAAACAGAAGAAATTATACTGTTTCCACACACTGCTCTGTACCTGTGATTTGCTCACCAAGGACATTGTAAATCTCTAATTAATTTGTGTTCCCACTGATAAGACAAAGGCAATAGAAATCTGTCCTGGTAAAGAGAAATACTATTACAGGCAACTACAATGCAGTTACCCTGCAAGAAATACAAGGTGTATTCATTTGGCTTACTTCTGAATTCCCAGCTGTGCGGTAAGTTAGTGCATACCAGTGGTACCACGACAATCACAGTTAATTACACCAACCTGGTTTGCTTTTAATATGAATTGGAAAAATACTGAATTAAATGAAAATGAGCAGCTCTTAGCATTTCAAAAGATTTGTCTTTAACTTGCCTGTGACTGAAATAATGCTGCCAATTGAGGTTTTCATTCCTTTTTCTTCTTCCACTTTTTAATTCTGTAAAAGAGCCATATGGCTTGTTAAAAAGTGAAATTTTACACATTGTAAATGACCACAGTATACATGGAGGAGTAACTGACGCTGCAGATCTGTTAAAAGTTACTGCTCAAGCTTTCAATAAATAATGCAGAAGCAACAGCAATCTTGAGAGCTGGACACTCCTGTTGAAATCCACATTATCCAAACTACCTGCTCCCTATTACTTTAAAACAAATAAACATGAAATAATGCATCATTTTTTCTGATGCATATTCTTTGATGGCAGAGAGTGTCAGGTCCTGGTTCTAGTGACTTCAAAGAGAAGTTTATCCCTTATTGATAATTCAGTCAGACAGTGATAAATTATTCCTAGAAAGTAGCTTTGTGGTTAGATGTTGGAGTGGGAATTTTGTTTTAAGAACTATTTTAGTTTGTCAGGGAAGTGATTTTTCTTCTTCTTGGTTCCTGCTAGCAGGTAATAAGATATCTGCTCTGCTTTTCAGGCCTATTCAGTTATTTTGGATCCTAGCATACCTGCCAAATGGCTCTTCAGACATCTTTTCTGTTCTTCTGAGAAGCATAAATGTGACCTTCAGTTCTGTCAACAAATGAAAAGAAGTGTCTGGAGCTCTGTTGCACAGCTATCTCTTTTGTTCAAGCACTGTATCTTCAATTTTCTCAAACGAGAGATCTGGGAAAAGCAATTCTTTAGAATACATAATGAATGGCAGGGTGACAACAAACATTAGAAAGCTCCTACTTGTCCTTTCATTGTCTCGTCTGTAACATGAGAAATTAGCAATTTGATTGTTATGGATCAGAAAAGCTCACCAGGCAGAAACAAAGATGTAGAAGATTGTGCAGTATTTCTGCTAAAACCTATGAAGAACAATCTGCAGAGCTTAGCTTTGATCCCATAGAGCTGGGTCTAGTTTCCTCCCCCATGTGTACAATAAGTGCACCTGATGTCAAAAGTGGATCCTATGTTTCACACTAGATTCTGAATGATTATTTATTTGTAGAAAGGTGAAAGGTGGTGATTGCTAAGTTATGTTAGCCAGAATAATCACATACAGGGGTAGAAATGAAGGAGTCTGAAAATCGTGGACATATTTTGATGACTGATGAGCCATTTCTATTCTCATTCCAGATATGTAACTTTTTTCTTGTTTACAGTTGATAGGACAATGTGTCATTGCTGGTAAGCTAAGCTTTCCTTTATCTGTGTTTTGACTATAGAGAGTTTTTTTGTTGTTTAGCTTTCATGATAATTTTGTATCTCTCTCCAGGATATCCATTTTTTTCTTATCTCTGCTCACAGTATATGATGCAGTACAATTAACAAGCAATCATTAATTGTAATTCTTTGGTAATCTTACAATACATAGAGAGTAATTTTCTTTCTTAGTGGCCAAGGTTTTCGTCCACCAGCTGAACAGAATTTCTCTGACCAGCAAGCTCTGCAGTGAAGTTATTGGTCTTGCACTTAACACCATCTCCCTGTAAAAATGTTGTTTCTTTATTTGACTTTGTTCTCTTGATCATTTTTCTCCCTTATATTGATATTTTCCAGAAGTACTTCTTTAAAATACAGTCAAGTATTTGATAAAACACAGAATTACTACCTCTATGCATACAATACATTCTGCATGTGTAAGACAACTAAAAAAAGATGAATCTGTAGCACAGAGTCTCAAGATATTGTGCTCATAAAGTTCATTGAAAGTAAATTTATTCTGTGCAGTGACAGACACAACTGCCTGTTGTTTTTCTGTATTAATTTTTCTCTTCTGTTTCTGCTCATAAGTCTGTTTTATTGGGCATCAGATGGTGATGTTGCCCAGCAGGAATCCTTACAAGCATGATAATCTTTCTGGAGAATTTAATGTAAAAATATTTTCATTTTAATATGTTTTCTATTTCTATCTTAAAATTTTCCTCTGTTGAATTTCACCTGAATTGTTTTTGACTGTTGAGTATGTAGTAAATTTGATATCAAATATATCATTTGATATCATTCTTAGTGTACAGGTTTGCTTATTTGCTTGGTTATCACATGCAGCTGTCAGTGATATTTTCAGAAGGGAATGCGGATGAAAAGGAACAGGAATTAAATTAAACTCACACAAACATTTCTTGGCAATTATTTATCTGTCAAAAAAGAAGACATTTTCATTGTCCTATATGCATTCTCCATCTGTGTCAGACTGGTGAAATAATTTGAGCTGGGAAAAGTATTACAGGTCTGTTCACCACTTTTGACCAAAAGTCTCCTCTAGCATTTCGGAAACCACTGACTTCAGTGCTGCGCATCTGAGAGAGTCTGAGGTAAAATCTTTTTCCTTTGTGAAGAGAATTGAAATCTATGTCTCTCTATGAGATGCTCTGTAAGAGATGCAGAGACATAGTTTCCTCCTGTCTCAGAACAATTTCCTAGCTTCAGGCTGCAGATGATTTTGATCTGGGGCTCCCAAAGTCCTTGCTGTTGAAACCTCTCACTCAGAAAGCATACTGCAATATCAACTGAATCAGGGAAGGAGCCTAGGATTAGGTACTGGGGTTATAATCTATGTTCCACTAAATATATAGTTAGGCACCTAAAAATAAATGCAACTTCTTTGATGAAAGAGAATGAGAGGTTTCTAGTCTGTCTTCTAGCAGGGTGGTTGAGGCATAGTTCTGCAAGCTGAACAGCCTCATTCCCCTCATAAGGGAGATGTACATTAGCACCCAATATCTAGGCTGAGTAGCTAATTATCAAGCAAATGGGGTGCTTGATGATTAGCTACTTAAAGGCATTAAGGGGATACTGATACCTCAGCATAGGCTTGTTTCTCTTCCCCTTTCCAATATTTTATTTTGCTCAAAATTTTAAAGGAATATTTGTTTGATGGGAAATAGATGTCTTAATTACAGTGATATAAAGCAAGCAGTCAGTCTGAACTGAATTCAGTGCTTATTTTATCTGAGAGACCAATTAAGATAAATATATTGTTCAGATAGTCTTTAAGTCCTTCTCAGATGAAATAGTGAGGAAAAGGACTTAATGCAGCAAGCATTAATTTCACCTTACCTGTGTTTGGTCCATTCATTTAAATATTTAATTTTCTGAAAGACCTCAGAAAAGCTGTTTATGGCTGGACATTAGCCCTGTACTCTCCTTCTGAGGATGTGGCAACTCATTCTTCACTTCATACCTAATGCTTTTTGTAGTACTCAATCTTTGTGTATTGGTCTATGGCTCACGTAATTGTCTACCTCTTTGACTTAGTGTTAGTTAACTGACATTTCTTGAGGACTATAGCGATGTTGTTAGCCACTTACTAGTGCATCTATTGACAATTATAACTCTATATTGTCTTTTATCATTATCATCACCTAATAGAGTATTTTAGCTTGTATATATATCTCACAACACTATATTAGCAAGTTTACTTTAGTAAATGATTCCAAGGCCAGAAAATTTGGAGCCACTCCTTAATTTATACAGCCAACAAAGGCAATGCACAGTGGTAAGAAACAGAAATCATCTTCAGCAATGCAAGTCAGTAGCGGGAATGACTTGCTAAACTTGGTTGATTCTGAATAAGAAACTTTGTTTGTATTCCTTGATACATAACTATGCCTATCATATTTGCATGGTAAACATTCAAATTCATGTATTTTTAAAAAGTATTATTTGGGTCCTATTAATTTCTCATAGCTCAATCAGAAATGCTTTTTGAAAACCAAACCAAAACAAACCAAACCAGTCAATGTAAAAATTAGCAAACTATTTGTGGAGATTTCCTAAAATTGTATAAGAACTTGACTACTTGTCATGTGATTAAAAACTCTTGGACGTTCTTTATCATTTTGCAATTCTCTGTGTTCTCACTTTATTTTTGTATTTATGTCTTAGAAAGGTGGGAAATAGCATCCAGATGACAACTAGACTAGTTGCTGAGCAGAGCTGACAGAACATTTTCTTTTTGACAAAGAGTGATTTTTTTTCCCAACTAAAATGAATACTTTCATGAATGAATGAAAATGGAATGGAATGGAATGGGTTTGAGTTTTAAAAGATAAATTAATATACCCAGACTGATAAGTTAAAAATGCTGGCTTTTAATTTTTTTTTAATGTTTTCCAAAGAAGAGGACAGATAAGTAAAACTAAATAAATTGTTAATTGAAGAAATGTTTAGTTTATCCACCGTAATTTAACATGGCAGGGAAGTGTAACAAGATGTGTGAAGCTGAGACTCTCTGACAGATGTTTTCAAAGCTATGCCGTGATTTGAATGTTCAATTCCCATCAGAATTTGATGGGAGTTTTGCTTCGGGCAGCTTTTTATATTCTCCCCTATTGGTAGCAAAAGCAAAACGATATACAAAATAAAAATCTCTTTGAAACTCTAATTTTTCACTCTGTGTCACCTTTTTGAAAGGTATTGTTTCTGTAGGCTTTCCAAGAAAACTGGCACAGTTTTAAAGTTATATTTAGCTTCTACTGAGCAGATGCCCAGAAACCACGCAAAAACGTTGTTAATACTACTGCAATAAGGCAGAGATGCATTTTGACATAGACCTACCCTATATTCAGACTTTGATTCACGAGATGCATGTTCCAATTCTTTTCTTTAGTTCTCTGAGCTTTATTTCCACATTGTAGCACCTTTCATTTCCAATATTTACCTCCTGGGTTTTATTTATGAGAAAAAACATTATTATTTTCTGTGTAGCCTTTCCAGTCTAGTCCAGGCTTTCCCTGTTGATGTATCTGTGTAAGAGCTGGCCAAGGACCTTTACTGTGATTTTCCATCACTGACTGTGGCTCCTTTTCTACTTTGCTTAATTAGGAAATTAGCAAATCAACCTCCTACTCTATGCCCTCTGGCTCTGCCTTCCTCTTCTTGCAGCTACACAACTTCTGCATCACTCCTGTTGTTCATCCAGACTACCAGCACTGCTGTGGCCCCTCTGTCAGATCCCCTGCAGAAGAACAGCGGTAGGTACCCTCCCTGCCTGTCATCAGAGCTTCAAAGCAAACATCTGTGCTGTATCAAGTGGGGATGGGTTATTCCTGGGGTGATGCTTTACTAGAGTAACAACCTCCAAAGTTTGTTCCCAGTCATCCAGTTGCTCCCTTGTTTTTTTCCTCTGCCAGAGGTAGTATCTACAATCTCCCAGGTATTTTCCTGGTTTCACCAGCTTGTCAGATCTCATCATGCTTGAATGACTACCATACAGAATTAAAATTTATCTGTGGATGTTTTACTTCACTCAATAGAGTGCTGAGTTGCAAAGTTTGGTTTCAGATCAGAGTTTCTTGAATTTAAGGAGTTTTAAAACTCATTTATTCATGAAAATGTTCCTTATTCTACCTGCATAAGCATGAAAACAGCATTTAAACATCCAACTATTTGGGTGGACTGTTAAAATTAAGGATATGATGCTGTCCAAGTAAGTATAGGTATCTTAGACATGCAGGAAACTGCAGAACAGGGTGTATTTGGCTCATGTGCGGTTCTTTTGGTCTCTCTTGTACTTCACCTCAGCATATTCCTACTCAACAGGATGGCTAAACCCACCAGGAAAAGAAAAGTTAGTGGCAGTTATGATCTTTTCCCTGAAAAGTAGATAATCCCCTGCTTTCTGAAAAGGAGATTAGGGGAAGATAGTCCTGTAGAAATACTTATTAGCCAGTCCCTTTTGCTTTCCCTTGACTTCTCTGCCAGGTGCTGGATTTTGTCTTGTACTTTCATTACAGAGAAGCCCAAAGAATTATATGTTACTCATCCTACTTCCAAATATCTTTTACCAAAAATCTCCGCAGAAGTTAATGGTATCTGAGGCACTTTAAGAATATAGGAAGTACTTTAACTAGCTTTAACTAATATGTGGAATCTCCGTTCCCCTCCCAGAAAAGTCTATAGCAAATCTCTAGTTGACCTCAGTAACAATGTGCTCAGTCCAATATAATTTACAGCCTGGTACCACCTTCAGTGTTACCATGGGACTTACTTACACAAATAATGAGGTTTTTGAGCAGACTGGTAGTTAAAAATAGGTTTTTGCTAGACCTGTACGTATATATTGTACATCATCTTTAAACACAGTTAACATATATTATTAAAAATGGGACAGACCCGGAAATGCGAATCAAGTGAGTTCCATTTATGACCTCAGGAAATTTAGCATCACCTATGCAATACACATGTAATGTACTTGATAAGACAGTTCACTTTGAAGTTTGACAGGAAATTAATATGTATGAAATAAAACATTAATATATCCAAATCTAGAAAACTTCAAAAATTGAAAATGCATGTTATTTACAGCTTGTACTATAGTAATTGGTATCTGCTGTGTAATTTTCTCCCTTTTTAGTCTAATTAATAATATATCAGAACACTAATGGCATCCTAAAAGTGCTACATTAACTATGTGATGTAAGAGCCATTTCCTACTAGACTTGAATCAAACCACATTGATTGCAGCAAGATTTTTGTGTGCTTGGTCTTTCACAGTTTCTGTAGTGGCTGCCTTGTTATTTCCCTTATGATACAGACATGAAGCCCATCAAAGTCATTCTTTACTGATTCTTTGTCATGTTTAATCCTATGTTGTCCTGGCCAAAGGCAAAACCTACCTGCAATTGCTGGATATCACACAGAAATCAGGGGAAGATACAGAGCTGGAGCCCTTCTTCCTCATCCACATCTCTTCTGAGCAGAACTGGGGCACAGGAAAAGTAGTGTGCCCTGTGCCAATGGGTGCAGAAGATAACCTGAGCCACCATAACAGCTGGAGTCAGGACTTAAAATAATTGCTTGTATAGCAAGAAGGTGACCCTTATTACACATAAAATCTGCAAAGGCTGCTAGAAACCAGATTTCATTAATATTGCAGCTGCTGGGGAGGAGGTTGGAGAGATCTGTCTGGTGATCCACTTAAGACCTCAGTTTGTTTTCTTCAGTTTTGGTGAGTGCACTTCTCTTTCCCCTCCCTGCCACAATGTGGCTGGTGCACCCATCGCTCCCTCTCTGACAGCCATCTAGAGCTCAAGTGCCTTGAAGGTGTCAGCCCCATGTGAAGAACCACATATGTGTTGCTACTTTTTTTTTTTTTTTGCTTTAAGAGCTGTGTGTTAGGTAGGCAGGTGGGATTTTCAAAAACAGTTTACAGTGAAAAATAAACAAGTCCCTGGCATGCGTGGTCCGGGCAGGACTGAACCCCGGAGGCACCCACTGCAACTGCAGCAGGAAAGAGTACTGTGCTGGTGACTGAGCGCTCTCCGGAGCCTACTCCAATTCCAGATAAAATGACTACTCTGAAGCAAACACCCTTTTTCCCTTCAGTTTTCAGGCTGCCCTTTAGGGGCCCAGATTGAGTGACAGAGAAATAAACACAGCTGAAGATGGTTGGGACAGCCCCATTCGTACTGAAGTGAATTCAGAATTGTCTGGAATCTCAGGAAAAAAAAATTGTTTTTTTTTTTTTCCAGTGTATTTCTGTTCAAACTAGGTTTTCCAATCTTTGCAGTTTCCTGTTTTGGTTGGAAGTAGACATACTTAAATGGTTGAAATTCTTGCTGGTTTTATAGCGTGAAATGAAGCAATACAGAAGGCCTGATATTTCAGCATCTGCAGACCAAAGACAAGCCATCAAACAGTTTATCAATATCATGGTTTAGCTAGAGTCAACAATCGAGTATCACACAGCTGCTCTATCACCCTCTCCCACCACAGAGGATGCAGTAGAGAATCGGGAAGAAAAGAAAACTTGTGGGTTGAGATAAAGGCAGTTTACTAGGACAGCAAAGCAAAATACAATTATATATAAAATAACATGAATAATACTAATAGAAAAAACAATAATAATAATAATAATAATAATAATAATTTTTAAACCAAATCAAACAAACAAACCTAACCAACAAATTATGCACAATTTCTTACCATCCAATAACCCCATGACTGATACAGCCTGTCCCGAGCAGAAATCACAGGAGAAAAAAACCTGTAAGTCATCCCAGAATGATTATGGACAGTGAGTGAAAAAAAAAGAGAGCCAGCTCACCGGCTTACCCCCCAACCCCACTTAAGTACTGAGCGGGACGTTTATGGCATGGAATATTTTCTTTGGCCAGTTTGGGTTGACTGTTCTGGCTGTATCCCTCCCAGCTTCTTGCATCTGCACATTAGTGAAACCTCGGAAGCCGGACAGTGCCCTTGGTCTCATTAGCAACAACTCATGTGTTTATCAACATTCTTCACCAAAACACATCAGCTACTGGGAGGAAAATTAACTCCATCCTGGCTGAAACCAGGACAATCAACCAATGATTTTTAGTCTTTTCCAGCTGGTGACTTCTACAAGAAAGTTGCCAGGCTCCGTTTGCTTTTTCGCTGAGATTTGCTCAATAACTTGAAGGATCACCCAATAGTTCCAGTAGGCCAATATTTTTTTTTTAATCTCTTCATTTGCATTTAGAGGGTTGCAAATTGTTTGCTACAGGGCTGCAAGACTCTTGCTTCTTATTTTAAGTAATGCAGCATGTATGCCCCAAAAATATTGCGAGTTGCACTGGAAGATTACTCCAATTTCTTTTTTCCTAATGATTTTAATATGCCTAATAATGAGGTTTTTGTTAGCCAGAAAGGTACTAGCTGTAACTGAACTTTTTTTTTGGTGTCAGGGCACTGCTTCTTCATCTCTCTTTCTTATGCTTTAAAAGATGTTTCTAGGGACTGATGAATGTGTCCCCATTTTCTCAGAAACTGCTTGATTGCTGATAATTGTTTAACAGAACAGACTTGTGCTGCTGTGATTTTGCAAGTACAGTAAATCCTGCCACACTACTGGAAGTCTAATGGAATAATGGCAGCTTGCAGCACAAAACCTATGAAGAAGGGGCCAGTATTAACTCTGTGTGATATGCTGCTCATTGGGATGCTGTGAAGTCCTCAGCCAGCTGAAATTCAAGGCAAATCTACAATAGCTTTGAATTGCACCAAAATTTCACCTTTGGATTTTTTTTTTTCCTATACATGGATCTATATACCTAGATATAGATGTGCAAATGTATATTCACAATAAAGTGGTCAAAGTTTAAGAGGTAATTATTGTCACATAATGGCAGATATAGTAACAGCTGAGAAATTTTAATTTGGTCTGTTTTGCACACAAACACTGTAACTGTCTTTAATCACATAGCTTTGCAAAGGTCTCAGAAAGCTTTTTCAATCCATAGATTTGGCCTGGGAATTGTCTCTTCTGTCCCTAATCATACCAAAACGTAGCCCTATTTCAGTGGTCCAGCTTCTTCCTCACTCTTGTCACTCTTGGACTGACTCCCTTCACTTCTCCCCAGTCATTTATCTCGATTTGTTCTATTCCCACTTTTATGCAAGTTCAGGTATTATTTTCTAAATGAAAATTAAGTTGTTCCTCGCTTAGATGGGTTGAGGCCTGCATACTGGTGGTCACTCAAAGCAAGAAGACAAGTTCCTTGCTCTTGTGTTAGGTATGAATGTGGATCCAACATGGCTCTGAAAGCATGGAGCTGTGATCCTGAAGAAAGTGAAAATATTGGAGCATTTGTAAATCAGGCAGCTGTGTTCGCTGCTGGGCACGTCTCTGCTAAGCAAGTGGAAACTGCTATTTTTCAAAGGTGTGGTTCAACAAAGAGCACATTCTTGTCAAAATATTAGCTTCCTTAAAAAATTGTGTGTCCTTGCTCCCAAGCATAAGAGGGTGATGTTCTCTGTTCAAAGATGAGTCAAAGAAGGGTTTTCTTTTTTTTTTCTTTTTTTTTAAATTGGCCAAAACATTTATTTTTCCGTTTGCCTCTTTCTCAGAAGTTATTGAAACATTTAGACTTTCCAAAACCATTCAGCCTGAGGGAAATCCCCCAGCATGGAAGACTTCAGTTCAAGATCTAAGCAATAGAAAACAATCTTAAAATGAGAATTTCTGGGGTTGTGTTGTATATTGGTGACCAATGCCCCAGTTCATCAAGGGAATTTCATACACTCATGTGACTAAAGGAAGCATGTATGTACATATATATGCATATGTATTTGTTCAAGATCAGAAATTATTTTTACAAACACTAATTTTTAGGTCTATCACATGCATACCTTTCAGAAAGATAGAACCACAGATTAATATTCTTGTGAGGAAACTTACAGAGATTAAGTGGGAATCAGGGCTTAAGTGTCTATGTCCAGCCAAATAAAGAACACAAGAAAAATAGTTTCTGCAGGTCCAATCACTGCTAATTTGTCAATATGGGTGCTCCTAACACATACTCTTATTTGTGTTACCTATGAAAAGGAGAATTGTGTTGACAGAAAATACTAGTGCAACTCTACCTAAGAAGAATGACACTTTCATAAGAACCTCCCTTACTGTTTATTGCTATCACCATTTCCCCTAGACTGTTCTCACTCACAGCCCATACACAATGTTTGAAGATAATTTCAAATTAAATTATGATAGTTGAAAATTTAAAACACTTGAAAAGAAAAATTAAACACAGTTTGACAGTACTAGAAGGGTTGATTGGAAATTTACCAGAGAGAAACTAATAAGGGGCACTAAGAAGTTGCTTTGAGGGCTCTGAAACATACCAAGGGGACATTATGGAGGTTTCCTTTACATGCAGTGATTTTCTTTTCTTGATTGCCTAATGAGGAGTAAACATGGTACAGGAAGCATAAGTCACATTTTTCAAGTTCATAATCTCCCACAGTCCATTCTTATCCTTTATTAAGGCAATCCCAAAGAGATCCCAGCCAGCCATATTTCACAGTATAGAACCTTGCTGGTACTTCATACCTAGAACTGATGGATTCTCCCCTCTCCTGTCCTCCCATTTGCATTTTTGTAATGCATCTTTTCCTTTTCACGTACTCCTCTTCATTTTGCTCAGTGTAGAGTTGATCTTTACTTCTAACATCCTGAAAAAGTTTTTTGTAGATCCTGGTTGCATGACTAAGAGTGGCACAGTTCGTTCTACACCATTGAGCCAAATGAGTTGCTATTACAGCAGGAATTTCTCTGAAGAGTTTCAAGCTTCTCTGCTCCAGATGATACTCACAAGAGAAATATCAATATCTTTATATACATGAAGACAGGATCCCCAGCTCAGTTACTTGAGGGGAGAAACACGAGATAAATGATGGATGAGTGAAGTATATAGTACATCTGAGTTTGGAAGGGATGAGGGATGAATAGGACAGTGGAAGATTTGCTGCACCTTACAACATTAGGACACTTTGCCTGTATGATGGCTATGGGCGACCACATTAACTTAAACATTTTGTTTCAGAGAAGTAGAAACATGGGTGTTAGTACAAGCCCAAAGGTATACAAAATTCTGGATAGTCCAGAGGAGCAGAGAAATTAGGAGGAAAATGCTTGTAATCAAATGTTCACCTTCTGCATCTCTGTCATGGGAGAAATCAGACCATAGCTCTCCCTCAGGTTTTCAGCTGACCAAGCACCACTCAGCCTGGGGCTTTCTTTTGTTACCACTTCCCTCTTCCTGGCACTGGATGGATGATGTTTTCATTGTCAACAAGATCAGTGAGATCAAAATGGTCTTGGTAGACAGGAGCTGATAATACATAGTGAATAACTTATTCAACAGATATGCTTCTTTATGCTTCACAGGTATTGTCTACAAGGCCATTCTGTTTTCTTTGTCTCAAATGCATTTGTTTCTCAAACTTCCTTCCAGGACAATTGTTTGAAGGCAGACTGTGAAGCCTCAGGTAGTGTAGGGCACACCTGGAGCTGGTGAAAGGCAATTGCCTCAACTGGGCATTAGTCCCATGGCATGACTTTCCAAGTGGGCTTTGGCTGTAAAGCACTTACTGTTCTGACTGCATTATAGAGTGGAAGAAGTAGTGCTTCAGAATGATGGTGTTTAATGAAAACTGGAAAAATCAGCATCCTGCTTTTGGGACTGATCACTAGGAGACAAAGGAAAAGACAGCAATCTTCTCCAGTGCAAGCACTGAGCGGTTTCTATAAAGCTGGCAAAAGAAGAGGAGGGTGACAGTACAGAACAGAACACCACGGGAATCAGTGGAGCAGGAGGAGAGCATGTGTGTTTAGTAGGGACTGAATAAAATAAAAAGAAAAAAATCTGACCTCAAATTTTTATAACATGAGAGCTCCACAGGAGCTAGTTTTCTCCAAAGTATTTTAATGATAAGTTTTTGTCAAAAAGGTTTTCACTGAAAAATCATTTCAAAATGAAATGTTGCAGATTTTGTTTTTCAGAAAAAAAAGGAATTTTTATCAAATGTGGATTTGGGGGCAGATAATTTTTTTTTTTGCCAACTTCTCTGTATTTTTCTCTCTTTTAACCCTGGTAAACAAAAAGAGCATTCAGGGAAATATTTGTTTAAATCTCAATGTGGTATGTATAATTTTACTCCATAACAATGCAGGGAAAAATAAGCTATCAAGTAAAAGAGAGATGAACTTCAAACACCATGATGTAGAGTTGACGATTATCAACAAAGATACCATGCTTTGAGTTCACCATGTACTTAAGTTTTTTTTCAGGAACAGGAAGCCTTTGCTGAATTAAAATCAGAACATTGAATTGTTTTCTTTTTCAGTTTAGTTATTTCCTAGCAACACGTCCTAGCTCTGAGTGAAGCCTCTAATGAGTTGAGCCCTTAAGGTCACACAAAAGGTAAAATTTTGTATAGTGTGGAGAAAGGCAAGTGGGATTTTCAAAAGCAGGTCTACAGTGCAAAATAAACAAGCCTCTGGCTTGGTTGGTCTGGGCAGGACCGAACCCAGTAGACACCCACTGTTAAGTGCAGCAGTTACAAAAACAAATGGGTTTTTGGAGGATTTTTTTCTCACTAAGGAGATATGCCTGTTGTAGGACTTTGCATAAATACTAGATACCATTTAGCCACCGGAAGGCAAGCTTTTCCTTGCAAAAAGTGTCAAATGGAAGAGCAATGGTTCTGCCTAAGAAAAGACAAGAGCCAGGAGGAGAATTTTTACGCACTGCACTCTTTGCCAGCTAGGTGAGAAAGTTAGTTGAAAGCGTGCAGCACCATCAGTGTAAAATTCTTCCTTTTCACAGGAATAGTGTTTCACATTTCTGGGTCCATGGCTTAATTTGTTTGGTCAGAATAAAGCCATGAGAAGACATTTCAAAATTATTCCAAATCAAATTTCCAGTGATCAGAGAGAAACCATGATTCTCAGTTCTAGCCTGTCTTCGTCGTCACTGTAGGGAATGAAGACATCCATGAAGCTAACATTGAGCTAAGCCCACTGCTGACATTGGTGTTTGCACGGTGTTTTGGCTGAACCACTTGAGATGAGGAGATGTGAGCACCTGAGGCTGAAGAAACACCCCAGGGGTCTTGGAGGTCCATGACACTCCAATTTTTATTGTTGGTCTCATCTCACAAGCAGTGTAAACACAGTGCAGTGATTGACTACATCCAGGGGTCTGCTATATGTGTTTGTGTAATCAGAACTAAATGAAGTTTTCTTGCCCTCCTGAGGACTCTGGATTCAACACTTCCAGCCAGCTCAGTGCTGGAGACAGAAGAAAGTGTAACCATAGTGATGGAATGGAAATTATTCCTTTGTTCCTAGGCTGCAGTATCCTACAGACACTGCCGTTTTCAAGGTCAAAAATATATTAGGAAGAGATAAAAATTAAAGAAAAATGTGCTGGCTTAGCTACAAAAGCTAATTTAGTTTATGCATTATAAATTATGTTAAATATGACTAAAATGAGATTTCTCAGCAAGAACTAAATGTGTGGTTTCACAAAACTAATTTTCAAAGATGAACACGATTACAGAATTTAGCTTTAAAAGCTTTTCAGACCATCAGAGAAAACAGCAAAGCTATCAATTACCAGACTTTAGTGATGCTTCTGTCAAAAGTATAATGGTAATTTTAGCATTCTCCTCAGCACTTACTAAATTAAGAATGTCTGCAAACAGATCAATTAATTGGAACATTATTTAATTTAATGAAACATGTGATCTGTCAAGGAACGTTAATCAGGCTTTAAAAGAAAACTTTTTGGCATCTCTTTCCAAATGAGATGAGAGGTTCCTGAGAGGATGAGGTGACAGAAGTAACTTTGAGAATTTGAGGGTAAAGACAGAGCATTCTTCCAAACAAGTGGAACCCCATCTTGTCAAGGTATTGCCCAATGTTGAGCTCTGACATGTCATGTTGCTAAGCTCTCCTGGAAGTGTTTTGTAGATGGTAACCCTCCCATCCTTTCAATCAACCTGATGTTTTTGCTCTCTGCCTTTACTTTTCCAGAGATGGATGAATGTGCACGAAATGCTGTTCCAGTTATGACGTTCAAAGTCAGTGTGAAAAACTCTGAGGATCAGAAGATTAATAAGAATGCAGATCTTCAGAGTCTTCTGCTCCATCCCAGGGAGGTATGCAAAGCTGATTTTCCGTTACTTGTGCTTTGTAGTACTGCAGTAGGCTTGGCGGCAAGCATTTTTTTGTGGAGATAACATCATATATGGTGCCTTCTGGCAAGCTGTCCTCGTGGTGAGTTTGAGGGAGTGTAGAAGTGGCAGTTAAAATCAAATTGTCTATTTGCAACTGCAGACTAAAAGGATTCTTCTCTATGATTCAGAGCTTTACCTGGAATGAGTCATTGCAGAAATCCCATCCTCCTCCAGCTCCATAGTACAGACGTGGGCCAAAGCTGCTACGTCTGCTGCAGTGTGCCAAATGGAAGGAGCAGAGGCGGCATGCGGAAGGAGCAAGGAGATCCCAGAACAAGCAATCACCTAAATTGGTTTTGTGAGTCTTTTCAGTCAAGCATGCCTTCTTTCTTTGAACTTTTCCTGTTGCTGCCTTTGCAGCCTTATGGTGGGGAAAGCATCTTTGCACAAGCCAGGGTGAAATTACAGGAACAAGTCTAATCAAATAATCCAGCTCCCAAGCAAAAATGACAAATGGTAGGAGGCCGTGGTCACAGAGGCGTTGGGGCTGCATTCCCAATTGACAACCGTTGCTGAAACAGCACTGTAGGCATCAGCTTCTGGCCCTAAGTAGATGCAGGAATCTGATGTGAGTGCAAATAAGAAAGCTGAACTTGTATTTTGATAATTCAGGGATCTTAAAGATTCAGTCAAAGCACTGGGTAGTTTATTTTCTCCATTACACTAGCACAGCTCTAAAGTGAACCTGCAGGACCCCTGATACATCCATTACAAGAGCGAAAAGTGCTGTAAGATCTGTAGGGCTGACAGTCTGATTTTTTATGACATTTTAACTGAAGCACAGTTTTCATGCTACCAAATTATTCAGTGACTTTGCTTCCTGTCAGGGAAACACATTTGCTATTTCATGGGGGTGAGAATGTGACCAATAAGACCACACTTACCAAAAGCCACTGGAAGTAGCAAGTGGGTTGAGGTGACTGATGCAGGGAGGAAGGGATAGCTAAGGGACAAAACAAGCAAAAGAAGCAGCTGATGTTTGTTATTCTTGCCATACTCAGGAATGAAGGAGCTGGACTCCAGCCATAGGAGCTGCTGCCAGGGACGATACTGCCTCCGTGACTCTGGGAATGGAAACAAACGGGTCTGTACTGAAAATGACAGCCTTTCTCTCTGGGGTGATGGTGATTTTTCTTATGCTGCAGCTCTGTTTATAATATTTCAAGATCCTCAGAAACAGCTGGTTTTATGTGGGAATCACTCACCCTGAGTTATGTAGCTGAGATATTAAGAGTGTTGGCCAATGTCACAACCTGCCTCCATGCTACTGTTTGGGTTCTTTTTGTGGGGGGTTTTGTACTTCAATCTATGTCAAGCTTGCATCATCTCTTAATAAGCTTCCTTCTTCAAATTGTGAACGCCTAACCTCTTGTGAGGAGGAAAAGATACAGAGGACTGAAATAGTTGTAATAATGTTGTCTATATCTGAAGCAGCTCCCCTTATTAAGCTCCGAATAGTCTGAGATGCAGTCATATGGTTTTGTGACCTTTTCACACCTCCAGATAAGTCTTTTTTCTCTGCAATGTGTATTCACCATGTTGCAAGGAAGATCCTCTCAGGTACTTGGAAAAATCCCCTGTGCTTTGCTGATGGCTGCTACTTGCACAGGATGTGCAAGAAACCTGGGGAACATCCAGGGCCCCAGCTGCCTCTGTAATTCACAAAAACTTGTCCTTCTCATGATCGGTTTCCTCCTTCATAATATGACTGTCTAAAACAGGTCAGCTGAACTGAGCTTCCAAAAAAACCCTAAGCTCCACCGCCATGAAGAGCATATAAACATTGATCAAATGTAAACATTTACTGTCTAAAGGTTGGTGAGATGAATCCCTTTCCACTGACTGTCCTGCAGAGACAAGCCGGGCTCGGTTCCTCGTGGCACATTCAGATAACCACAGCTCCGTTCTGGAGAAGGGTTTAATTCAATTTTTTAGTACTGAAACTGCCACCTGATCCTTCATGGTACGGATTTCCTAAATCAAGGAGATATTTCCCTTTCTGCATACTTCACTAAAACTCAACATATTTTCTTTAAACAGTATTTTAGAAGTACAAGAAACAGATGTTTCAAGTCATACATCTTTTCAGAAAATGTAGTAAATGGATTTTGAATTAGATATGACTCTTTTGTGCACTCTGTACAGCTTTTACATTTAATAGGTTTGTTGCACTGTGGACGCACATTTGCTTGTGAAACAATGTGGGTGTGGAGGTTGGTGCTGTGCTGTATAATAGTGGCACAAATGCAGGTCAGCCAAGTGTCGTCACAGTCTGGCATTGATCAAGCAGTCAGAGATTGTCTGAAACAGACCGATGGCCTTTCTCTTACTAGCTAACCTGATGTTTCAAAAGATACAAATGGCCAGCTGAGCCTCACATTTGTGGCTAGCCAATCTGAAACATCATAAAAGACCCCAAATGGTTTGGGGGCTGGGGCGTAGGAGGTGTGAAGACAGGCTGAGAAACCTAGGTTGGTGCAGCTGTGCAGAAGTGATGTGAAAAAGAGCCCAGCTGGTGGTTCTCACCATATTCATGTGCAAGAGGTTGATGATAACTGCCATTTGTGGCAAAGCTGCCCTGGGCCCAAACAGGCAGCATTTATTTCAATGGACTGTGTGAACTCCAAGGATATCTGTGAGTGCAAGCAGTCAGGATGATGCAGCCACTGCCTGACTTTGTTTCTGCTTCTTCCCTGAAATTCATATAGCTGTGATCGTGTCAAGCTGCTGGACAGAAGTTGCTTGTATGCCTTTGTGGATCTTAGCAGTGTTAATTTGATTTTTTTTGTTATATAATATAGCATATAATTGTCTGTTATTTTGCCAGATAAGAAGTTGGAAAATATCATGAGATTTAGTGTGCTCCAAACACAGCTAATTTTTATATTAAAAACTCTGTTCCTTTTCTCCACAAAGAGACTGAAAACATAAATACATAATCCTTTCACAATTTAATTAAAGTAACTCCTTCATTCAAATAATTTACCACCATTATAGTCAATTAATCTTAGGATGAATAAAGAAGCAGAAGGGAGCGAGAGAAAGAGCGGGGGAACAATGTGATGAACTCCCTCTCTGGCTGGCGTTCCCATTTCCACATTCATCCCCTGTGCTGTCACTCCTGGCTGTTCCCTTGTGGCCCTCTGTTGTGTGGAGACCTGCTTGGTGGCACAAACAAAAAGCCTTGCTCTGCCTCAAGAGACTGCCATCTGTGCATGAGATGGGAGGGGAACGCGCTGGCAGGCAGAGATGGGAAGAGGCAGCAACAGGGTAGGGTTTTTTTCTAAAATATCATAATGGAGGAGAGTTTTAGAGACAGAATCAGAGGCAACATGAAGTATTTCTTCTCTTCATCAGTTATCAGGCAGTACTCGACAGTGTTCTTAGTTTCATAGGCAAGTTAGCTGGTTGTCACGGAAAGCTGAGAAGGAAGACAGGGATGAGAGAAAGGGGGGCTACCTTGAGCCCTTTGCAATTTGATCAGCCTGCTAGTTTCCCAAGCAGGACGAGACCCTTGTGCCCGATCTGTCTACCACACCCCAGTTAAAGAGAAGGGGGTGGAGGGTCTTCTCAGACCCTTTACAACTTGGCCAGCCTGCCAGGCTCATGCTAGCAGCATCACTGAAACCAAAGTCCCTTTTGGTAGCCCACAGGATCAGAGGATATTTGCCTAACCTATTCAGGGACTCTTACGAGCAGTAACACTGAGACAAATCCCTTAACTCCTCAATGACAACTTTTAAAGTTTCCGGAAACTTATATTAATGAAAACAACAAGAACAGTTTATTATATAGGTTTGTGACAAAATGCAGATTCGAGTGATACTGGTGATAGATACTGACTGCAAAGGTGGATTTAAAGTAATAGATAAACTTAAACACAAAACCAAACCTAAACAATAATGATTATTAATAACTAGTTTGATGTTAGTATTTAAGTGCACATAACACAGAGCTCTTACCCAACAGGCATCCCTGCAGGGGTGGGGGAAGATAGGCTCAGCCCATCAACTGATTCCAAAGTTTTGATGGTGGTCTTCTTCCGTAATTCCCCCTTCCATTCATAACTTTTTATAACGTGTCCATACTTTTAGGTGGAGCTTGAGTGACTGTAGTCATACATACCTTTGTCAGGACTGGTGCAAATTTTTCTCACTTTGCTTTTAAAGGTATAGATGAAAAGAAATTCAGAATGCATGCTCTGTGAGGGGTGGTCGCAGCTTGGTGGGTAGCTTTTGGGATGGAGGTGTGTTTTGGTATTATAATGACATTATAATGAGCAAAGTTCAGCTAAAGGGCACTTTCTTACCATTGTTATTGAGACAGCAGTTGTGATTCATCCTTCTCGATAGCAGCTGTGTGGTTACCTTTGCCTGTCTTGATAGCAGAGATGAGCCGTGGCACCTCTGCGCCACTCTGTTCCCTACTTCAAGGATGTGGTACATTCTATTAGGCCAGAGTTGGCCTTGTCCATGGAAATCCCATTCCATTCCTACGAGACTCAACTGCGTCTTAGCCTAAGGCCACTGTAGCCTGTGTCAGGATGTGAGCTGAACTTTGGGGAACAGTGTTCTCTCATCCCCCAAGTATCTATTCTTTTCCCACATTGGTCCATTTACTACTTCAAAATAATGATTCACTTTCTAAATGTGTTACAAAGACACTGACAGTGCCCTCAAAGGATAATTAATCTTAGACTGTGTTCAGATAAATTGCTATTGGGGCTTCAACCTTAATGTGATATCAGCAGATAGGGCACTATGTTGTTTGTGTTTACGTGATCTGTGGGCCACTCTGCAAAAAAGCCACCTTCTCCACAGTTTGAGCTTCAGCAGCAAAGGGGAGCATGCCAATGCCAATAGCAATGGAGTGGAAAAAAGAATTGAAGAGTTCAGTTCAGCCACATGAAGTTTAAGCTGATGGTGGGATATTAAGAAAGGTTTTCATGAAGAGGTTTTCATAGAATCATAGAATCGTTAGGATTCGAAGGGACCTTTAATGGTCATCTAGTCCAACACCCCTGCAAGGACCAGGGACATCTTCAACCAGATCATGTTGCTCAGAGCCCCATCCAACCTGGCCTTGAATGTTACCAGGCATGGGACATCCACCACCTCTCTGGGCAACCTGTTTCAGTGTTCCACCACCCTCATTGTAAAAAATGTTTCCCTTATATCAAGTCTGAATCTACCTCCCTTTATTTTAAAAGCATTACCCCTCATCCTGTCACAACAGGCCCTGCTAAAGAGTTTCTCTCCATCTTTCTTGTAGTCCCCCTTTAGGTACTGGAAGGCCGCTATCAGGTCTCCCTGGAGCCTTCTCTTCTCCAGGCTGAACAGCCCCAACTCTCTCAGCCTGTCCTCATAGGAGAGGTGCTCCAGCCCTCTAATCATCTTCGTGGCCCTCCTCTGGACTCACTTCAACAGGTCCACATCCTTCTTATACTGGGGACCCCAGAGCTGGATGCAGTACTCCAGGTGGGTTCTCCTGAAAGCAGAGTAGAGGGGGAGAATCACCTCCCTTGACCTGCCGGCCACACTCCTCTTGATGCAGCCCAGGATGTGGTTGGCTTTCTGAGCTGCAAGTGCACATTGCTGGCTCATGTTGAGCTTCTTATCTGCCGGCACTCCCAAGTGCTTCTCTGGGTTGCTCTCCATTCATTCTCCAGTCCCTGAGAAAGATCTACAAGAGTAAGATTAAAATCAGTGTTTCAGTTCAAATTCATTAAAAGCATCCAGGAGGGTGTCTGAAGTCTGTGACTCCAAAAGAAATCTGATGAGATTTCAAGTCTCCAAGGTCAGCTTCTTTCTCCAGAATGAAAAAAAAAACCAAAAAAAACCCCAAACAAACAATAAAAGCACAAAAAAAAAAAAAAAAAAAAGAGACAGAGAATCAAAGTGAGATCCTTGTCTGGCTGCAAGATTTAGGTCTGTGAAAAGTAGAAGTGTAGGCTTCGTCATGCCTGCTGGGATCCTTGGTGGTCCCAGTAGATTGGCTGTAAAACAAGGTGGCAATAAGACTTGGACAAAACTCAGGAAAAAAAGGAAGAAAAAACTAATCCAAATTCATCCTGATAATGAATGAAGCCATCCTGAAACGTTTATTTCCCTTCTTATCATTGATTTAACAGGACTGGCTTGTTAACTTCATTGGAAGTTACCATTAAAAATGAAATGCAGGTCAGTTGAACATGCCTTATCAGGGTTATAGTTGGTCAGATTCATTCAAAATCAGATGCTGTTCTAGTAAAGTTGAAGTGGATGGTCAATTACCCGTTTATTTGAACCGTAAAATCACTGTTGAATGTACTACACACTTCTTTGCTCCCCCTGTCCCCTCACACACACACTGCTTCTCACACTATGGACCATTCATAGCTAAAACAAAATGAGTTAATTTTGATATAATTCTAGATATCATTTGGCTATGGAAACATTTTAATTTTTTTTTTCCCTTGAGAATAGGCTTGTCAAGAAGACTTCAACCTGTTTGACTTGCCGTGACTGTTGATGCATGTCTGGTTTTAATTCCGTCTCAGGCTGATAGAGTACAAAACTGGCTCTTCCTTTCTCCTCTTTTTTAGTGTTTCCAGAGAGAATCTGAGAGATTCCTACCTGGAGTACTGCATCCCATCTGGAGTACTGCATCCAGCTATGGAGGCCCCAGTATAAGGGGAACATGGACCTGTTGGAGCAAGTCCAGATGAGAATCATGAAAATGATCAGAGGGCTGGAACACCTCTGATGGCTGAGAGTTGAGGCTGTTCAGCCTGGAGAAGAGAAGGCTCCAGGGAGATCTTATAGCAGCCTTCCAGTACCTAAAGGGGGCCTGTATGAAAGATGGGGAGAAACTCTTTAGCAGGGCCTGTTGTGATAGGAAAAGGAGTAATGTTTTTAAAATAAAGGGAGGTAGTTTCAGACTTGATATAAGGAAAATTTTTTTTACAATGAGGGTGGTGGAACACTGGAAGAGGTTTCCAAGAGAGGTGGTGGATGTCCCATGCCTGGTAACATTCAAGATCGGGTTGGATGGGGCTCTAAGCAATCTGATCTGGTTGAAGATGTCCCTGGTCCTTGCAGGGGTGTTGGACTATGTGTCCTTTGAAGGTCTCTTCCAACCCAAACCATTCTAAGATTCTATGATTCCATGCCATGGCAGTATTATTGACAGGTGAATAGACTGTTCCAGGGAGGATTTAATTTCTAAGTGAGACTGAGAAGAGATGAATTCATGAGGATGTTCTTGTTCCAATGAGAGCTCACAGGTTCTGTCCTAGAACATCCTGAATTTCTGCAAAGTGATGATGATGATGGTGGAAAACCGTTCTTATATTACTGCAGAAATGGGACCCATATTTGTGCATGCTTTGAGAGATACGAAGAGTGCTTTTATAGACCAAAGAAAGCTGATCCAGTTATCTTAGTTTTAAATGGTAATGGTTTTAAAATTGAGGGAGGTAGATTTAGATTGAATATTCAGAATAATTTTTTTACCATGAGGGTTGTAGAACACTGGAACAGGTTGCCCAGAGAGGTGGTGGATGCCCCATCCCTGGAAACATTCAAGGGCAGGCTGGATGAGGCTCTGAGCAACCTGATCTGGTTGGAGATGTCCCTGGTCCTTGCAGGGGTGTTGGACTAGATGACCTCTGAAGGTCCCTTCCAACTCTAACCATTCTATGATTCTATGATTCTATGATCTTGGAAAAGAAGAGGAAAGAGTTCTGAAGTGGGGGATAACTTTTCCACTACTTTACAAGAAAAAAAAAACCCAGATTTCCTTATAAATTATGGTTACATTGCCCAGCTCCCTGAATGCTACCTCTATGAGGCTAACAGCCAGAGAACCATTTTGGCACTGATGAAGTCGGTGAACAAGTCAGCCGACTTTCAATGCTGGATTTTCTGCAGGGCTTTCTATCTGTTCCCACATACTTTCTTAAGTTTAAAGAATTGGCTCTGGGACTAAGAATGGATTTCTCTGAGCCAGCGATGCAGTTTGTGAACACAAGCACATTTTGAACTTGTTTTCAAAGTGGAAACACAAGATATTTGAGAAGTATGAAGCAGTAGTGAGTGACATTTTAAAGAACTACATAGCAATGTGGAGAACTTGGAAAGGTTGGTGGGGATTGGAACTACAGATTTGGTAGTGGCATGTATTGACTTTTTCATCTCTTATGTGAATGTATCTGGTGTTTTATTGGTGACTGTCTCAATATTACTTGTTAGACTTTCTGAAATGAGCCTATGGTATTAGATTGTGTCTTCAAGTAGAACATCTGTCTTGAACACATCACTTGGCTCCCAATGCAGCTGTGCTTTATTATTATTCCTGCTAGGCCTGTTCATTGGATCAGAGCTAAGCGAGGCAGCAGGAGGATGGCATGAGGATTGAGGGTGCAGAACTGTACAAGATACCCTTTGTTATCTACTCAGGCCCTACCACACCACAGGAGGTGTTTTCTTGTTCATTTCCACTCATGGCTTCATTCATAGGTTCAGCCACATGCAGCCATGTGGCAGATTGCTTCATGCCACAGACACACAGGACAAGGTAACTTTACACTTCTTTGCCTACATGCAGTCTTCACACCCACTTGAATTTAAATATTGGCACCGAACTGGGCCAGAGTCATCAGCTCACACCAGAACACAAAAGCGTGTACTGGTACTGGCTGGGATGAAAAGAGTCTGGTGACAAAGGAGAACATTTGTTGAAAGATTTTAGTCTGTTTTAGCTATTCTTGAATGAAATGGTTCTGCTATCCTTACTTACATGTGAGTTAATCCAACAAAACACAACCCTTTTTTCTGAAACACTTTGTCAGGAAAAACAACTTGAGCCTCATGGACCTGAAAAGAGAATGTGTGAACAGCACCTAATGCTGGAGGGAAAAAAAAAAATTATCTTAGGTTGTCCAAACCAGCTCAAAAATGCAGAGAAGCGGTGTGTTACCTGCATTGCAACTCCTAGTAATCACAATGTGGTACGTTGTTTGCATTTTAATTACAGCATTATTAAAAAAAAAATTCTGCCTTCCTACAGTGTGCTATTTTATATACCAATAGATACTACTATCATTGTGATAATCAGCTTGCAATTTCCTTTCCCAAAATGTACTCTAGTTACAATTTGTTCTATATATTAAATAATTCCTTGCTCTCGGTGGAATTAAACATTCAGATACTTGTAGAGTGTTATGCAGACAAGAGAGAGAGAAAAAAAAACACAGATACCTTTGTAGTGGTTTATTTATATCTTTAAGAAATTAAGTCCTAGTAATTGTGCTTATATATGAAAATTCTCATCCCTGATACATCTGCTGTTTCTCTCCTCTCTTTCTCTCTCTTTCTCTTAAAGTACCCTTATCTTAACAGTTGGAATGCAAAAGAATTTGCAACAAGCACGCTAGGATCCCTTTAGTCATGATAGTTTTTTTAAAGAAAGGGTCTAACGGCTGGGTGGTGTTAAGACTGGATAGCTCATTCATTCTTATTCCCTCTGTCCAGGGAGTATCAGTAGAAATTGAGTGAGGGAAAGATTGAAATATCCTCAATGAGTGGAAAATTTGAAAGCTCTTCTTCCCATATTTTTTCCTTAGCCACCTGTATTCTTTACACCTTTTCTTGTCTTTAAGTGCTTTTTGTAGTGGGAAAGTGCTATAAATAAAAATAGCACTTTGTTTCCCGAAATTTTAGTGTGTGGAGTCTCCCCTGCTGATAAGAAATTGCTGACCCAAGAAACAGAGAAGCAGCCTGAAAACCTGGGATAATCTGAGATACCTTGACCTTCATAAGTACCGCTAGAGGAGAACAGTGCTATTTTAAAAATTAAATGTAGATGTAGGTGGTAAGTGTGTTATGTGCAGATGCTGCACTGTGGTCTGCCAGTGAAGGGACTAATGTCCCATGCAGAGCCGATGAAAGTCTCCATGAGTGTGGGAGTCCAGGCTAGCAGACTAGATGGCAGGACTGAGTTTCAACTTTTAACCTAAGGCTCTGCAGTTTTGTTCTCAAAATTTGCCAGAACTTTTTGTTAGCTGGCTTGTTCAGTATTTGGAATAAGGTACCAGTCAGTGCAAACAAAGATGTCGAGACACAGCCTTTAGGAAGAGCATTCCTTCTGTCCTGGCTTTAAGTGCTGGAAATAGGTGGTTATGGGGACATCAAAAGCTGTTGTCATCTTTGATATCACAGTTCTGGTCCTGCTTCCTCTATGAGGCCCTCATTGCCTTACAGACTCTCAAGTCTGTCAAGACTGAGGGTGTGAGGGTTTTTTTTTTGCTTTGTGAAAATAAGACTTTTAATTTTTGCCACCCCCAAATGAAACAAAAAATCAATTTCAAAACTTCTTGTAGAAATGTAAAGCTTACCATACATCTTATGCGATCAATCAAAACATTTGACCCGTCTCAATGTCTTACAAAGTAGTATTTAGAATAAAAGTAATATTACCTGGGACAGCAAGTCTGATTTTTTTTTTTTTAAACTGCCTTTGTCTTTCTGTTTCCACCATGTGTCATGCACTCTGAACATTAAAATCATTCCTTTGAGGCAGACTTTGCTTGGGACTGGCCTTAAACATGGACCCTGAAGATCAACTGCCTAGCTCTTCAGCAAATACTGAATCCCTAACGGACTGATACCTCCTGACCCATCTGTGCAAATTAATCTTTCTTAAAACAACCTGTCTCTGAGTTCTCTTTCCTTGAGACCAGATGGATGCTTTGCCACATAATATAATGCTGCACAGAGGATGCTGTACCACAACAGTATAGCCACAAGAAAGGGAGATAAAAAATATGCTATGTAAAAAGAAATAATTTTAAAATTTTATTTTCCAGATTTAAAACCTCTTTTGCTGCAGCTCTGCAATAAAATAAACAGACTTTTAAAGAGAAGTGAGTGAGTTCAGCTGTACTCTATCAGGCCAAATTAAAGATTATCTGTAAAGAAACCCTACATATTTACTCAGACATCAAGTTTTCCCTCTCACTTTCTGGAAAACAAATTAAAGTTGACAAGGAATTAGATTGGCTGGAATCATTTGGCTAACCAAAAAGAGTAACCCATCAGCATCTGTAGAAAATAGAAGGTATTTCTGTACTTCTTAGTAGTGGTCTTCATTTTATCTTTGAAATCAAAACAGAGCAAAAAATGTTCATTCTTGTTTATACAAGGTTGAAAGTTGCATGTTAAGTAAATCTCTGTTTACTGCCTCCTCCTCCTGAATTAGAAACCAGGAAAAATTACTAAAAGGTATCTTTGTATATCTTCAGATATTTGCTTTGTGTCTAAAAAAGCAAGTTAATTTACTTGGATTATGAAATACTCACTATACCTTTTTTTTAATCTGCGGTGTCAAAGGAAAAGTATCTGCTTTGTTGCACAGTATTAAATCAGTCTATGTATTTATCTCATCAAGCTAATCTGTCAAGATGAAATCTGTCATTTTATGCATTTATAATGTGTTTGTCACCATGGTAGCTGGGAAATGAGTACACAATTTAAATGAGAAAGACCCCAAAGCAGCCATGCTTCCCAATCTTCATCAGGTTTTAACTGTTTATTTTTTATGATCAAGATTCTTCAGATGTTTTCTGGAGAGTTTATGAGGTTTCTGTGGCTGCTTGTAGAGTCTGATGGAAGCAAAGCCTGGGCAGATCATTCCTATCTCCAGTGGTATATGAATGAAGTATCTGCATTTCACTGTGAGCTTTGCCATACCTAGTGTTTCACTAAATCTGTTTGCTGTCAAGGAATTAAATCTTTACAACTGATCTAAAATGCAAACCAGAATCTTGCAATGGTATCTACCCTGGGTTGGGAGTGGTTGGAAAGCTTTGTTCCTGGTATGCCCTCGGTACCAGATGTGCATGCTTTACTTCAGAGGCGAGGGTGACATGGACAATGGTCATAAATAGACTAAAACGGAACCTGCTGTACCTTTATTGTCAGCAGTAAAATGTGAAAAAATAAAGATGTTAATAACTACTGCACTAACAACAACAGTGGGAATGAAACCTAGAGTTGACTCCATCTTTCAAGTACTTTCCAGCCTTTCTTGGTATCCCTTTTTTAAAAATTTAGGTTAGGATTGGAATGGATGCAAGTGTTTTTCATGAAAGCTGATGAAGCAGCTGCATTTTAAGGTCCATATTCCAAGAGTTTTTCAGCATTCTGATTCTTTTCAACTGCCATGAATTCATGAATGGTTTCTTTCTGAAAGTCTTCAATGTGCATGTTTGTGGGTGTATGTTACATTCGTAAAGCTGGAACAGTTTTGGCTCAGCTTGTTGTGGTAATGTAAAAGAAAACAGCTTTTTGCCAGCTCTTTTGTCCCAACAGGCTTGCATTTGATAATATATTTTCAATTATAGTATTTAAAACCCTTTCTGCTTTGATGGAATAAGAGCAGATGTGATGTATTCATGGCAAGTACCTTTTAAGTGGCAGTAAGGCTTTCAAGCCCGGTCATCTGTGTGCTGAGGACAAATGCCCCCACTGCGTTTTCGTGTCCACGTAAGATTTTGGTTTGTACTGGCAATGTGTCTATCTTTTCTTACTGGTCAGTCTCACTCAGTGCTTGTTTTAAAAAATCACTAAGAAACTGAAGATTAATGAGTGAGAGTCAGGGTTTATGTTTATTAAGGCAGTTAGAGTTTAATTTTTAGGGGTTTTTTTATGTGTTGAGGGAGTAATTTTGTCTTTTTTTTTTTTTGTGGATGTGACAGTATTTTTGAAAATGTGAAATTTCCGTTTTACTCACTGCAGTCTGGATACTGCTTTCTTGCCTCTGAAGCATCTTTGGCACCACAAAACCAAATGCAGAATTTCATCAAAACTTTTCAACACTTTCTTAATAAGCATACTTTTGGACAGTGATTTATGATTTGTCTGGCAACCATGCATGTGAATAGAGTCTTCAATGAACAAGGCAATATATTTCATCCAAACAGTATAATCTGTTGTAAATGTTATAACCTCTTCATTCTTGCCACTCCGCTGCCAGATTTCTTTTATATTTTTAAATTCTTTATTAAACTATGTTTCAGTTTGCTCCACTGGAATACTGGAACATGCCAGGTAGACCTGGCAGTGCAGGAGGTTTGTAGCTCCCAACAGCCTTGTACATCACAAGAAGTGAAATGATTAATTAACCCTGTGTTTATGTTTCTATTGGATTCACAAGCTTGATTCGTTCACTCCAGTGACTGATTTTTATGAATGTTCCTGAGTTTGCATTACTGCATAGTTAATCTTCATAGCCAAGTGGTCTTGTTTCCACATGAATACTGCTTAGAAAATTATGCTCAATTTCATCATGTGGGTGTATGGAAAGGGTAGAAAAGCTGAAAGGAGGTGTTCACCTCTGCTCTGAACACAACCAGGTCTGAGATTAGTTTTCATCTGGAGCAGATGAAAAAAAAACACATAATCCTGTTTAGATAGAATAGACAAGGTCAGAAACTTATTTAGCCCACAAGTATGAGCTACTTTCTCTTGAAGAAACTTCACCTAAACAACAGCTGTCGTATCTTCAGAAAAAAAGGCTCTCTTCAGCTAATTTCTTTCCTTCATTTACACCGACCTGTTGCAAAAATTCTGTTAAAGGAAACAATTAAGATAAATCCAACTTTCTCCAAGTAAGTACAGTTCTTAAATGTTCACAAACTTTCTGTGTTAGGCTGGTCTTTGCCAGCTGTCACCTAAAGAGAATAGTTGAGTAGCTGTATTTAAGATTCCAGGATCTACTAAAAAAGCTGATAAACAACTACCAGGCATATCTGCTGGTGAGGCATGGGGAATAATTATCTTTTTCTTCTACTGCATGTTTCAAAGCGTTCCATATTTGGCATTTTATTTAGCCTTTTGCACTTGGGATCACACTTTTAAATTAGAAAAACCAGGCTTAACTTTCTACTTTACGGTCTTTCAACAGACTCCTAACTGGTTTGGGATATATTCATTTGCAAATATCTCTATTTTTCACAATCCACTTTACTAAACTACCAAGCCAGTAATTGAGAATCCCTACCAGCTAAACATGGCAATACTGGAAGTGGTAATTACAGTGGGAGACTTCAGTTTTGGCTAACAAGGAGCTAAACAAAGTCAAAGTCTTCTCTAGCCTCAGCTTGCTGTGGGGTCCATTTGCAGAACAGGCTACCACACAGCAGATGTGAAGAATTTGAGTATGTACAGTGTCTTGCTGGGTGGTTCTTCAGCAGATTTCAGAGCTGTCTCTGCCTTTCACATCAATATGACCTAGAAAGCAAAGAAGGCCAAGTCACCTCAGGTCATCATCAGAGCTGTACCCTTCACTGAGATCTCCTGTTTCCCTAAGGTTGTCCTAAATATAAATTCCATTTTCTTGAGCAAAGTGCATCAGGCTTTATTTTCTTCATGTTTTGTCAAAACACATTATTGAAAACTTTGTCTACAGCAGTGTCATGAAGTTCATAATGACGGACCAACGAGAAACACAGCCTGAGATCAATTGTATGGAAGGACAGCCTTAGTAAGTGCAGGAAAAAATGAGTCATTTTGATTGGTGACTGCTGCAGAAGAGAATTAATATTTAAACTGTAAATAATTTCATAGAGGACAACAGTTGTCAATTATTATTCTGTTCTGAAGACCATACTATTTGCCAAATGTTTTTACTTAGCTCTTCCAGACTGATGATTGCTGTGAATAAAATACAGTCTGAAGTGTCCTGGAGCAGTAAGTACAATTTTTGCTTTGCTTTACTAGTTAGTCTTGCTACATGTGGGACAATCCCACTGTCATGAAGAACTAGACAGATGTTGTGGTTTAACCCCAGTTAGCAATCGAGTACCACACAGCTGCCCAATCACCCTCCCTCTCCCCACAGGACTGGGGAGAGAATCAGGAAGAAAAGAAAACTTGTAAACTTGTGGGTTGAGATAAAGACAGTTTACGAGGATAGAAAAGGAAAAGCTAATTTTTTTTTAATATGTATATATAATGATAATAATAATATTAGGAAAAAGAATAGTAGCAGTAGTCATAATAATAATAATTAAAAAACCCCTAATTATGTACAATTTCTCACCACCCAACAACGCCATGACCGATACAGCCCATCCTGAGCAGCAGTCTCAAAATGAAAAAAATGTAAAGGATCTGAGAACGATTCTGAACAACAAAAGAAAAGAGAGCTAGCTCATTGACCTACCCCCACTTAAGTACTGAGTATGACATTTATGGCATGGAATATTCTCTTAGGCCAGTTTGGGTCAATTGCTCTAGCTATGTTCCTCCCAGCTTCCTGTACCTTCACATTAGCAAAACCTGGGAAGCTGGACAGTGCCCTTGGTCTCTTTAGCAACGACTCATAGCATCAGTGTGTTTATCACATATCTCACATAGGAAATCCAAAACATGTCAGCTACTGAGAGGAAAACTAACTCCATCCCAGCCGAAGCTAGGACAAGAGACAACATGAAGTCCTGTAGAAGAGTTACAGCTTCCTCTAGCAGACATTTTTAGTGACTGATTTTAGAAAAATATTCCTTCCTTTCTCATATTAGGTTAACACAGTTGTAGAAGAAGTTACGTAATATAACAAACAAGTTAGGTATTTAAATCATTCTTGCAGCTATGATGATTAGATTTTAACAACATATTTTTTCCTTTTGCACCTTACAGCCATGGAAGTATTTTCAGTATTTTAGCCTTATATTCTTTCCCAGCAGAAACTTGACTGGATCCTGCAATGGCTTGGCATCTTGATGTCTCTTGCAAAACAACAAACATTTATTACATTGTACCTTTCCTCTCCGTCGAAGACTGATGTGTACATGTCCCAGCTTTCTTAGCTCTTCTGTAGCATCCACTGTATCTAAGGCTACTTTATTCCTAGCATTGTCGTTGATGTGCCTGCAATAATAGGGGGCCTCTGACAGCAAACTAATGAGAGATGCTGAGCTCTCAGGATCCTCATCACCATCACTCTGGGAAGTGAATAAAGAGGAAGTGATCTTTCTTGGTGCTTAATTTTATGGCAAATGTTTTTCAGAGATTTTCAGATTTTGCATAAACAGCTTGAGACATCTTGAAAGCTTGCTTTCAGATTTGCTGAAAGTGCCTTATGAAAACAAAGTATCTTTAAAATGTCACAATTCTTGCCTGCTCAGAAGTTACTCTTGAAAATCCCCCACCCAGAGATCTTTCAGAGTGACCAAATAAAGTAAATTGCAGCTCTGTGACAAAGTACTTGTTCAGTGTTTAAAGCCTTTCCTTGTCTGAGAGCATGAGCTATAGGCAGTGCTGAGTTCTCAAATGGTTTGCTGGTATGAAGCATTTTACGGTCCCTTTTACAGCTCAACTACCACTGAGCTACCCTTGAAAGTTCCTTACACAGATTAAATGCGGATGCACTGACATAGTATTCTATGTGCCAAAGTACCAGATCAAAACTCCAGTGCAGACTTCATGTTCAAGCCCTTCTGGTAAACAACATAATAGTCTGTATCACAAAGAGTTTCTGGGCAATGAGAGAAACAACCTGGGATTTAAAAAAAACATTTCAAGATGGAAGCAGGTTCTTCAGCATCCTGTGTGAAGACAATGCCATGATGGAGATGAATACATTTAACAGTATGTGAGGGAATCTAACTTGAATCAACATTGAATATACAGAAAATCAGTTTGCTCTACAGTCCTGCCAGCTCTAACTGAGTGTGAAAAACTGGCTTTGTGAATTAGCTGTTAAGTGCAAGGAGAGGAAATTTCTGTCCTTCTAACTGCTGATAACAGAAGCAGGAAGAGGCTGTCTACTTTACTTCTCTGCTTATTTCAACTGTAAAACTGTTCAAAAGAGGCTGTAAATACATTATTTAATTGTTAGAAAGTGCTTGTTAAATGAAACAAGTTTCTAGATTAATTGTTTTTGTCCAGACTTTGAAAAGACCCACATTCATGTGGAGGGAAGTCAGAAGAAATGTGATGAGAGAGGCAGTCAGGAGAGTGGATGTTCCGTGGTGTTTGTAATATTTTAGGATGATATTTTGGTGCAACTGGATTAACTAAAGTGAACACGGGGCAGGGAATAGATTGTAGGGAAAGGAATCGGTAAAAATACCACATAGAAATAGGTCTGTAAATAGAGACAGAAGAAAAGAATAGATAGATGAAAGAAAGATGTGCAGATTTAGGATAGTTTCAATAGTGGATGGGAGCAAGGTATCAGCCGTATTGTTAGAAAAAAGTTTAATGATATCATTGCTAACAGAAGATCCCGATTTCAACAACCTGCCTGCTCCTGCTGACTCAAGTCTCCTCCCTCTGCCTTCCATCTAAACTCTCAGAGTACTGACTGCTGTGCAGCTGACAAGGAAATGGTGGCTGGTTATTTTAATAACTGTATCTTCAGTGTAATATGTGCTGCCAGAAAGATCCCCCTGCACTGCTAGATTTCCTTTCTTTCTAAAGTGCATAATTATTAAAGAAACTTTTTTAGGGCTTTGTATGGTTTTGTTTGTGGCCACATTTCAATATTTCTACATTCTCATTCCCAGGAGCTTCACCCTCTAAAATCCATTTACTATTTTGAGAAGACAGAAAGAGTGGAAAAATTTGAAATTGTTCTGCTGATCACCTTGAGGCAATTTTAATAATAAATGACTTAGAATGCTATGATTCAGATAGTAATTAGAATAAACAAACTAAGTTAATGAAAAGAATTTAGCTGTATTACTCTCCAAGTACTTAGGGTAATAGTAAACTGTGATTAAATTTTAAAAAATCTTTCTTATGTACAGTACTAAATAAAGATAAGATGTGTTCAAATGAAGAGGCTCTTTGAGTATTAGTCAAGGTAGAAAAATCTGGATTTACAGCAGCAGGTGTTTGGCAGTCCTGGTGCCGACATATCACCCTGAGGACTGAGAAGGAAGCCCAGGAGGAGAACAGTGACCCCTGCTGCTCTGAAGCCTGGATGGCCTTTCTCTCTCTGAGGTCAGTCTAGGTAAAGGCTGCTATATAAAATTTATTTGTCTCCAGCCTTGTGTCTTATGTGCATAGCCTCTCTGTCTGTTAAGGACATTCTTGTTCTGATAATTACTTTGTACAGATGAAAATTAAGACAGGTGCAGGCCACTCTTATAGTGTAGTGTGGGCATTGCATCTAAGGATTACACCTGGTTTTTAGCACTACGTTGACAGTACACTAACTTTCACTTTTCTAGTTGTTTCTTTTCGTAATCTTCATGTCAATCACAAAATGCACTTCACATATTGATTTGTACAGCCGGCTGCTTGCACCACGAGTTCCCAATTTACACTAGCAATCTTCACATACAAGAAGAGGTGACTCTGTGGACCAGGAATGAAGGATAAGCAGGTTTCAACAGCAAGAGTAACTCTGACTAAGAAATGTGTGTGAATGTTGTGCCATACATATTCTTCTGCAGAGGAATAAGCCACTTCTGGCAAAGGAAAAAAAAACATTTTTAGAAATAAATCTACTAGCAGATAGTTTTATGAAATGTCTATTAGTGACTCAAGTAAATTTGTAATGAGACATATTTTAAAACATGACGTCTATCATCCACATCAAACATTCCTTCAGTATCTTTTTGGTAAACCTGTAATGGAAGAAATACAATTTCTAACCATTTTTCTGCAAAGGCTGTGCTGCTTGAATAGACAAATACTTCTTTCCTTAAATTGCAGACATTTTAAATTATTTATTTTACTATATAATTCCCCAATTCATCTTCTCTTCAATCGTAATTCACCCATCACTCTCTTCTAGCTTCATTTTATGTGTCTTAACTACACTTTTTTATTACTGAGGCCTCTGGTTTTTGGATTACCATCTCTTTGTCAGTGAGTTGGTTTTAATGAAAATGAAAAAAATGAAGTAGATGTTTGATCTTAATTCAAAAATTTAAACAGAATCAATTTATTTTAAAAAAATTCAGATTGTTAGATAAATATTTATTCATTCAAACTTTTTAGTTTCTTCTGACGTTGAAAGCAAAGTGATCAAGTGACATAAAAAAAAAATTCAGGTTTATTTCTGATTTGACTGATTGCAGATGGAACTGAAGAAAGATTTCATAGTGTCACTGATAATTCCTGGTTTCTAACTTTCTAGTTCTGTGACTTTCTCTCAGACAAATTTGTGAACTATTCTATTAAGTCAAGGGCATATCTCAGTTCGTGTTTGCAGTTAACTTATTGATGGTTCAACTTCACAGTGAGATAAATAGGCAAGGCTACACCCTACAATAATAAAACCAATCTATTTGTCCTACTTAGCATTGGCTAAGTGGCCAGGCTTGTGTGCTGCCTCTGCATCGCATCTCCTGCTGTCACTGTTGGAGCCAGAATACAGGGCTGGATGGACCCACCAGCCTGACCCTGTTAGGCAGCAACTGTTAAGATTGGAGAGAAGAGAGTGACAGGAATGATCATAGGTCTACAAAGCATGACTTTTGGAAAAAGAGTGAATTAACTGGTGTTGCATCACCCACAGAAATGAAAACTGGGCAGAGAAGGGGAAAACATGATAACTGTCTTTGCATATGTACCTGGCTATAGCCAATAAAAGGGATAATCTCTTCATGATGACTGTGTTAGCTAGGAGACAAATAATACGCTTATGTTTTTGTGAAAGCATTGAGGACTTGGTATGAGATAAACTGTTCTAGTGGTACAGGGCTGCTGAGAGCAGCTGCGTAATACCAGTTATTGCAGACTAGTTTGGAACAGGGAATATAAAAATACAGCAAGAACAACACAGGCATATCTTTAGATATGTCTAGGGGGTTAGAAACATAGAGTGGTTAGTTGTCCTTAGCTCAGACATTCCTTTGTGGTTTTGTGAATTTAAAGAGATAAAATTCTCCTTCCTAAAGTAGTGCAAACTTTCATTGGAGTTACTAGGCTAATGCAGACAATCAAGATGCTCTCACAGCCTTACACCATGCTGAGATAACAAGTATCAAGGAATCACATGCTGAAAGACAAAAGACTGACTACTCATATTAGCTAAATAAGAAACAAGGAAGGTAACTTTGGTACTGGAAACAGCCTGATTTTCCATGAAATTGTGGTTTTGCTGCCAGAGAGTAGTGGGTACTTGATCTACTGTTTTCCTTCAGTTCTATGGCATTTCCGCAGTAAAGCTGCACCTCACTAAGACCTAGCTCAGTTGGAGACTTCTGTATTTTGGCTGCTTTAGATGACTGGTTGAGCTCCGCAGCTCAGATACCTCCATGCTAGTGGTTTCCTTATCAGTGAGGTGGAGGGTGTGTACTGGACCTGGCTAGGATGGTGTTAATTTTCTTCATAGGATTCCATATAGTTCTATGTTTTGGATTTGTCACTAAAACGTTGCTGATAACACACCAATGCTTTGGCTGTTGCTGAACTGTACTTGAACAGTGTCAAGACTTTCTCTCGTAGGCTACGGGTGGGCAAGAGGCTGGGAGCGGACAGAGCCTGACAGTTGACCCAAATTGTCCAAAGGTGTATTCCATGCCATACGATATAATGCTCAGCAACAAAAGCTGGTGAGGGGTGCGGTTCTTTCCAAGGAAGCTGTTGCTTAGGGACTGGCTGGGCATTGGTCTGCTTGTGGGAGGTAGTGAGCGATTGCTTTTGTATCTCTTGTTTGGTTGGTTCTTTTATCTTACTTCATTTTTAAAACTCTCTTGATCTCAACCCACAAGTTTTTATCATTTTTGCTATTCTGATTCTCTCCTCCACTCTGCTGGGGAGTAAAGGAGAGTGAATGAGAGACTGGTGGGTGCTTAGTTGCTGCCCAGGGTCAAGCCGCCACGGGAGGTGTGAGCAGTCGGGCTCAGGGATGGTGTGAACCCTGAGCTGGGCCAGGGTTGTCTTTGAGCGACATGTGGTAGTACAAAACATGGCTGATCTCAGATGGAGCATGGGTGGAAAATAGTTTGGCTGTCAATGCTCTGCACTGCAGTATGCAATGGAGATCAACCATTGGACATGATTTGCTAGTTGAAGACAAGAAAGACAATTATTTCAAAAGCCCTGATAATACCTACTTTACTCTGGTAAAACAAACAAGTAAACAGACCCACATGACCCTCCTTCCAAAACCCAAACCTGTGTCATAGAACAATGACATGAATTTTGAATACATGTATTGTTTGACTGGTCTGTCCAAACCAGAATTTGTGTAAGCCCCTCTAAGTCAGCTGAGCCGTAGGTAGAAGTGTTGCATCTTGGGGAAAAGACAATTTGTCTTCCTGTCTGAGAAAGGCCATGAACATATGAGGACTGAAAACATATTCCCAGATATTATGAAACATTAATTGCTTGTCTAAGAAAATCTGTTTTATTCCTGTGCCAGCTCCACACAGCAGAGTGCTACAGCGAACCGTGAAGCCATTCCCACTAGGAGCTGTTGATTTGGGTTTGTTTTTCTGTTTGAGAGCTTATACAATGTCAGAGTGACCCTGAACAGTGTGTACTAGCAGGTGTTTGTGTAAGATTGCATGAAATGAACATAAATGCTGTGAAATTTCTGAATAATTACTGCCTAAATGAGTAAAACTGCCTGCCTGAATTGCTTCTCGCAGTTAGAGTGGAAAGAAAACTTTAGGGAGCATCAGGAAAAAGAATGAAATCAGCTCTTAACATCACAAAATGTTCACATAAATCTCACTTGGATTTTCCAAATATGCAGATGAGTCATTGGAGATATTGCCGTCTCCAAATTTCACACAGTTTCCTGGATGTGAAAGGCCCCACCCTCAGTTTCTTCCAAGAAGGAGCTAGGCAGCCCAGCAGAGCACGATCAGTAACACAGATGTGTACAACTCCACTTGCTGCATGGCCTTCCTCCAGAGAGAGATGAGTAATTATAATAAGTTCATAATCTTTTTTTAAAAGAAAGGTCCTTCCCTCCTAAACAGAAAGAACAGAATTGCATACCAGATCTAAAGGTTAGGAGTGGAAATAACACTGTGCTGTAATATCCATGTTACACCTACACATCTACGTAAAAGCACCAGTGTTCTCAGTTGGTTTTAGTCATTGTTTAAAAATTAGGATGTTCACAATTCCACAGAGCTAAGAGGCTTTTGTCATGTATGCTTGTTTGCATTAATATATAAAATTCCTCATAACCTGAGGCTCTGTCTTTGAAATTCCAGAAGAACTCAGCAATTTCCAGTGGTTAAATAAAAGCCAACAGATAGAATTTGTTCATAACATGTGGAGGATGTGGAGCAATGACAGGCGAGGAACTGAAAATATCTTTGCCTTCCAAACAGATGGTGATAAAAATGTGTTTCTTGTAGTAAGGCCACTCTTATCCTAGAGCTCACACTTGTTGCCCAAAGATCACCATGACCATATGCAGAAAACGCTGTGACATTATTTATAGAGAATGATGATGCCTGTTTCATTTGTTCAGCATTTTTTTCAGGTTCTGGTGCCACCCACGCGTGAGCAGGACCTGGTAGGCAGTGTCCATCCCACCACCCCTCAGCCAAGGAGCAGAGCAGGCTGGGGGCAGAATTTTTTCAGGACGTTTCTGTGAAGGAGGAAGGGAAAAAAAAATTGTTTTGCAGAAGGAAGAGAGTGAAGCTATGGGGAGGAGGACTTGAGGGTGACCTGTATTCCCCATATTGTAGATTTATTTACAGCTACAAGATGGACAAGAGTCTGTGGGGTTTTGCATCTGGCAGGCTGAGCAAGGAGTAGTCAATGTAGATTATTAGACTTCCCAATCTGGAGAACTGAGGAACAGAGAAAACATGTTTTCTGCTTTTTGTCTATCTGTACTGTTTCATAAATTGAAAACTTTTTTTTCTCTTCCCCTTCCCTTTGTACCTGGCAGAGTGTCACTCAGTTGTGAAATTCCTTCTGCCAGTAGGAATTTTCTGAAGGATACATGGTTCATCCACCAGCCTCTGTTCAGCTGTCACACAGCCTGCACTCTGGGGAGAAAACGTGCCTTGCTTCTGCAGGCAGTGCTGCAGGCACCCGCGGTTTGGTGCTCACCTTGGCCAGTCTGCACATGCGATTGTTGACAGCGAACGCAGGCTGTGGGGTACATGGTCCATGCACTTTGTGCTCTTCAACGCTGCAGAATACTGCCTGTTTCTTAGCCAACATTGAGATTGCCTTTTTTTTGTTGTTGTTGTTGTGTTAGAAAGATCTCCTGCTTTCTGTTTCTGTAATTGCTGTCTTCTAGGTTGCTGTGTCAATGAATGTTTTCTTTGTTGGGGTCCCTCGCTTTCCTCAAGAGCTGCTTGAATCTGGGACAGCTGATGGTGACATATATAGGTTTCTTACTTCCGAAAAGTGCAAAGGGGACACCTTGTCTCTGGTCTAATGATAGCAACTGGACTTTTCCTTGCTGATCGAAAACATTTGCAGCGAGTACATGCAAGTTTTAATGCAAGACGGCATTAAAAGAAGTTTCATACCACTTCCACTCACCTAACCAGGATGCATTTCACCAGAATTGAATCTTGCACACCGCACTACTGATGATGCAAGGATACAAATTTTCTCCTTACCTCTTCCTTGCTTTTAGCTTTCTTTGGCTATTCTTTCCTTTTATGTTGTTTTTGTCCTCACTAATATAGTGCTTAGAACTTACTTTTCAGGTACATTCTTATCAAAAGTTACACTGCAAAGTATTATAATATCTACTTACCTTCCTACTGTGCAGAGCTGGTGTTTTTATGAACAGTTATAGAAAATCTAATGCATTTTTATTCAGAAAGATGCTAAGTGGACTAGAGAGGCCTTTAGTTCAAAGAGCCTGTAATATATTCATGTTTTGAATGGTAGATAAGACCTTTGAAATGAAACGTGATCACTTAATCTTTTTATGGAAGGACTTGATTAAAGTCTGTTCTGAAATTAATTCCCATGTGATAGCTGCAGTATGGACTTCTTATGATTTATGATTAAGCTCCAGTTTGCAGAAGTACTACACGATTATTTTGTTGTGCAAAATACTCAGTTTTCCATTTTTCAGCCAAGAGACAATACTGAGTGCAGTGGGTAGATGGAGTGTTGCAGGAATGAGATGTCAAAGAGACATGTATTTGGAAAAGTGCTATTTTTCTGTTGCACATACTCTAGTACAATGAAAAGTAAAATAGCACTTGTGACTTATCTGTCTCAGTGTGTGGTACATTTGAAAAATGGAGCCATCCCATCATATGGAATCCTCAGGGGGATGTGTGTGTGTGCAGAACGTCTCCTGTGGATGGATATCTGAAACGGGGAATTACCGATGCCTCAGCACATCACTCATATTTGCACAACGTAGGAGCACAGAGTATAGCTGTGCTGACAGTGGCTTGATGCAGCAGAAGTCTCATCCCTCTCAGTGGTGCAGGGTGAAAGCGTTTGCACCTGAAAATGAATATGAAACTTCAGAGAGTCAAGCAGGTGCCTGAAAATAATTTATTTTTGTTTAGAAAACTCCAGAGAATGGGCAAAGCTTTAAGAAACTCATAATATGGGCCATAAGCAGTTTTATTGATGGACTCTGACTTACTGAACCTTAATTGTTGGTTATTGTGTAAAACTTCCATAACTCCAGAGGAATGACTATCATTGCTGCAGGCTGTTACTGCATGAAAGACAATTTAGTTTGACTCTGCACACTCCACACACCTTGATTTATGACAAATGCCATCCAATGAATTATTTTCCTTTCTGGAAGAATGTACAAATATGTCATAAACAGCTAATTTTTTTTTTCCTAACAGGTGACCATTCCCAATAGGAACTTAAAAATTCTCCACCCTCCTAGTTCTCAAAATACAGACAAATAAATACAAGCAGAACAAAGCATTTTTCCTCTGCTTTCCAACTTGGCAAGTTCTTATTTCTTGTATTTGATGAGAGAGGAAGATTTCTCATGTGCAGCTGTCTGAATCAGTAAAATCTTGTTGCCAATAAGTCATCATGCTATCAAGGTTTAATCACGTTGAAATGTAAACAATCCTGACAATGTGCAGGTTTTTAATGCCCTGGAAACTGCTGTACTTTTTTTTTCCTCATGTATCTTTAGTTTCTGGTTTCATTTTAATAAATTGCATTATTTTTAGATACCTTAAGGTCCTGCAAATGTTTAGGTTATTAACTTTTCGTATTTGTAGATTGTGGTTATTACCTGGCTGATACCCATGTGGTTGATTTTTAAAGCATTTCTTAAACTTTAAACTGATTTAATTTTTCTCAAGAAGAAACAGAGCAACAATATTTTGTCAGCATAGCTGCAGCAAGATATATGCATGGAAGAGATTCGTATTATTAATGAGTAGCTTAAAATAATAATCATAAACAACAGCAACGTAATACTGTTCATGAAGGCTTACCATTTATAATGAGAATAGCTGTGATAATGTAAATTTCTATTTCACATAGAGTAAAACAGATAAGGATGAGACTTTGACAGTTATGTGAGTGTGGAGGTTTGAATAGCTACATTTTTGGCATAGAAAATTGATTCTTGATTAGATGAATTCAGAGATCCAGTGACCACAGGGCTGTGTTGCATTATAGGCCATATACCAACCCCCATTTTACCTTTAATCTGACATCAGGGTGAGCCCCTGGCAGCATGGGATGGGAGAAAGAGGCAGAAGCGACAGCTGGGCACTGTTCCTGTGTTCAGGGTGCGCTCCTTGCTGTGCCACCCGAAAAGTGTGTCCTTGACCTCATATCATTAATGGATCTCTCATCCAGTAGCCCACCTCTACCCTGAAGTAGCCATAAATGGAGTTTGGTCAGGTCTGGGCATATACTGAGAAGAGGGAGAGCTGGGTTGTAAATATCTGCCTTCCTTTTCTTCCCAGACGTGTTTGTTTAATTAGGAGAGGGAGGTTCTCTTCAGCACATGCTCCTCACACCTACCTAGCACCAAGGGTAAGAGGAATCCAAGACTGCTGTCTTTTCCTTGCATTTGAGAACAAGTATCCCAACTCAGGAGCCTCTTTTTGATATAATATGGAAATCTTTCTAAGGAAACCAGCTTCATTTTCCTATCCCTCCGACACCACTTCCTTCGCTTGAGAAGGCATAAGCTCTTTGCTTTACCTCAGCCCTCAGAGCTTTTTACTCTATTGAAAGATTAATTATACTTATGACAAATTCTCGAAATGTCAGCTTGCAGACCTCCTAGCTAGAGGGAGGTGAGGCATTACCAACGAGCCTCCAGCACTTGACGTTCTGTTGTGAGTGCACTTTTTACTTGGTGTTTCAGAAAAGCAGCAGAACACAGTTACCTTTCTCTGTGTCATACTTCATTTCACATCTTGAGCATATCTCCTTTAATCATCTTCCCTCCATACAAACTGCTGCTCATCTCTAACATTCCCTCAAGGTACTGCATCAAGCTTGTTGCACTTCCATTAACATCTGTGTTTACTTTTTACCCTCTTTTTTGTTCATAGTGAGAAAGACAGAGTAGACCAAGGTTGAATAAAGTATGTTAGGAAAACTGATTAATATAAAGGTAGTATATTGTGGGGTTTTAAAATTATATTTATTTACCTTTGTTGAATATGACTACAGTCAGCATGACACCCTTCAGATCACAGTGTAAATATAAGAAGAGTAGACACAAAAGTTTCAAATGCACATGCGTAAAAATGAAAACACTTAAAACCCTACTTGGATGTGGAACTTCATAACCCCAGTTTCCACCAAAGTCAGATCACAAAGTCAGGTTAGTCATTTGTTACTTGTATACCGGGTCACTGGGGACAGGAAAGTTGTTTTTTCTTTCCACTAAAAAAGGTACAAGAAGGTACAAAGCTGTTATATAACTGTGTCTTTTTGAAAATACAGTAAGAAGTGACGTTAATGGGAACAAAGATGTCTACCTTCTCAGAAAATAACATCCCCTGTGCTTACTTGCCTAAATTTGGACATTTCAGGAGACTAACCCAGGTACACAGTATTGCAAACTCTTACCATATTTGCTGTGTGTCCTTCAGTAAGCTGAATGGAGAAAATAATCCTGAACAAATGGTATACATCCCTGGGGAAAAACTATTTCCTAATGGTTTACTCATACAGCCTGGCACACTTTCTCTAGGTGAAGAAGCCTAACCATGGCCTGTTTTACTGACAACAGCCATTTATTGTGGGCTGGCCTGTGGATACAGATAAATCGTGTGAGGTCAAATCGGAAGCGGTGAGTCCACTCCAATCCACATCAGGCATCTGCAGATGCAACAAATTCAAACAAATTGTGCCCCCACAGAAGGTCTGTAGAGTGTAGGATTAATGTGCTTAATGGTCTCTGGTATATAAAAACTGGAGCAGATGAAGGAGTGAAATATAGCTGATTATTAAACAGTTCAAAAATCAGGAAGTTCAGTCCAAGGTCAAACCTGAGACAGACAGGACGAGAATTAAGCACCATTTTATACACCATAACAAAAGCCGTTCTGACTTCTTGAAAGCCAGTTCTGTCAATTAGCAGGTAGTATGTGTTCATCTCTCAGAAAATATGATGGGAGATTACAATAATAGCCTTGAGTGACTTCAGAAAAATGTATTCCATGGAGTAGCTGGATGAGTTCAAAGGGTGAATAATGCTTCTCATTAAGACAAAAATCCATGTCCTGATTATATAAATTGTCCTAATTGATGAGGAAAAATAATGAGAATGAAATCAAAGCTGTAATGCAACAAAATTGGTTTTATTGTTTGTCTAGAGAGCAAAATAGGATTTCAGGAAGAAACTATATAGCCCTTGACTGTTATGTGATAATGCAACAAAATATGCTCTTCCTCTGAAGCTGAAACACTCTTCAGAAGTATATAAAAAGTATACTGGCCAAATTTCCACCAGAAAGATTTTAATGTTGTCTGAGCAATGGAAGCGACTAAAGTTTATATTCTGTTGACATGAATTCCATCTCATTTATTTGACTAGATGTAGCTGTGAAGCACTCAGAACCAGCCAATAAGCTGACATGGATTTTGGGAGCCTGATCTGATCTCCTGTCTGAGATGCAGGTTAAAGGTACCTGCCCTGTCTTGGAGACAGTGAAAGGACTGAGCAGTTCTCTGGTTAAATGAGTAAAGGAAAGGCTTGAACATCCATCGGACACACTCTAGGCATCCCTGCTGAAGAGACATGACATGGTTGTACTTTGTGACAAAATATTCAAAATGTTTTGGTTTGTTCCTATATTAAATAAAGAATAAACTTATTTTTAAATTTTAAAAGCTTATCTCCATGCACATTCTTCTTCCTTCATCTTCAGTAAGTACTTCAATCATGGTACTTTGTGACAAAATATTCAAAATGTTTTGGTTTGTTCCTATATTAAATAAAGAATAAACTTATTTTTAAATTTTAAAAGCTTATCTCCATGCACATTCTTCTTCCTTCATCTTCAGTAAGTACTTCAATCATGGTACTTTGTGACAAAATATTCAAAATGTTTTGGTTTGTTCCTATATTAAATAAAGAACAAACTTATTTTTAAATTTTAAAAGCTTATCTTAATGCACATTCTTCTTCCTTCATCTTCAGTAAGTACTTCAATCATGGTGGCATTTTCCTTGTTGCAAATTAAACATCAGGGTAATAATTAGTTTGTGTTTGCCCATGTCTGTCTGCTGCAATGCAAGAGTACTATTTAATGACAGAATTTTAATCTTTATGGATCCTTTTGGTCAGTGATTCACTTAATCACAACAGGGTCCAATAAATGTAGTGAATGAAAACCTTTGTTATGGGTCTGAAGCAAACCAAACTTCTGAATCTTTTGAACCAACAGTGAAAGCTGGTCTTATATCTGTACAAGGAACTTTCCTTATTGGTAAAACTTTTCCTAGGCAAAGGAGCCATAGCTGTTATCTGGTTACAATTAACAGCTTTATCTTCTACTGAAAAAGCATGAATTTTATCAGAATTGTTTGATGTGCAAGGATTTGGTCATATAATAAGAAAAACAATGGTCATGGCATTAAGACTTGATTGTCAATGAAAGCATGCTCTCCAGTAATTTTTACCCTCACAGGTACTAAGTCCCAAAATCTGCTGGTGGCACATTTGGCTGTCTATTGCAGGACAGCCAAATGCAAACAGCTGTAGAATTGGTACGGAGGGGCAAAGCATTTCCCCTGCCCAGGCTGGGTCTTTGCAGGTGGGGGAATGAGATGCAGGGGAATGCACAGAAAGGGGAAGAGGTCAGAGGTTTATTCTGCACTTGCAGATGCAAACCTGTGAACGGAGCAGTAAATTAGCTTGTGATTAGGATTTCTAACTCTTCCATGGATATGAGGAGCAAAGGGGGCTGATACAAGTGCTTCAAGTAATTTAACATACCTGACAGATTTTGGAGAACAATGGTGCTGAAATAGTGTGTCAGTTCCTAAACTCTTTCTCGTGAGAGAAATGGCTGTTCACAGAGCAGTGAGGCGTTTTCCTCTTCTTTTTGGCTGCAGCGCAGCTGTCATTACCATATCCTTTCCTGAAACTACACTCTGTCTCACTTAGAAAGGGAGTGCTGAGCTAGAAAAAGCACAGAGAAGATCAATGGAAGTGGGAGAGTCTGGGGAATATTGATCTCTGGGGAAAGATTAAAGACCAAATATTCAAAAAGCACACATACGTTTTAGGTCTACACCCAACAGAGGTGGGCAGATGCCTCTGGCCGTGTGTGCCAGCCTGTGGGTGCATGTACTGCAGTCTCTGCATCACGACTCCCAGACAGTCATGCAGCTGGGTCAGTTGTGAACTTCACAAAATGTGTGTTTCTTTAATGGAAGAAAGAGTTACCTCTTAGTTAGCTACATAGATAAAAGGATAAGCATTGGTAATGAAGAATTGTTATTTTGAACACTAAAAGGAAAAAGGTATTAGGGCGGGGTGAACAGAAGGGCACATAAGGTAAGTTTAGCACAAGGGTTGGATGATCAGCATGTCCCAAGAAAACCCCAATGAACTCTCTATTGCTTGAAATGTTGAAACCTTCTCCAGATAAATTACATGAAAGCAGTACTACTGAAAGTAATCACTTGTGTGAAAGGAGAAGGAAATGATCCCTTCTCTCTATTTCTTGCTTACATAAGGTGTACACTGTGCTTCTCCCTTGTGTAATTCCCTTTTTGAAGCAGTCCTAGGTCTGCAGAAGAAAATTGCTGCATAAGAGTTGGGTGGTGTCATTTACCAGAGTGGAATTGCTTTTCTTGTGGAATAGGTAAATTGTAGATAGTAGATGAAGGAAATAAGGAGGAGATGGAAAACAAAATGTTAAAAATGAAATATTCTTAAATTGAAAATTAAGAACTACTTTTGAAAGAAAAGCAGCAGTCCAGACTATGAAGAGGATTAAAGTCCTAGAATCATCTATGGGGGGTTTTTGCTTGTTTTTCCCCAGAATGAATACATTACTTTTTCTAATCTTCTTGTTATGGAAAGCAGATTAAAAACTGTTGGGAAAAATGAAACCCTACATTTTCCCTTTATGACCTTGAGCACCAGGCTTACTTCATTTTCCTCTCCTTTATTGTTTTAGCCAAACCATATGTCCACTGTGTCTAAAGTAAAACAAGTTTGTGACTTTGCTCTGGGTCCATTTCACATATCCTTTTACAGAGGGCAGTGGATCAGGTGATAGTCTTGTTTCAACTCAACGCCAACTTGAGGTGGTGAATTTAGAGAAATCTTTCAGGTCGGGCTGTTTGTTACAGCAGATTCTTCCTTCAAAAAGTTAATTTTGGAATAAGAAATGGCAATGCTACACATCCAGAAAGGATAACATCGGAAGAAGTAATTATATGATTGTTGTCTGAAAAAAAGTGTGAAGGAGGCCATTATCACGCAAATGGCAACTGTTGTTACTGTATAGTGAAAGGGTCTGCTTCCTTATAGTATCTGCGCTGTGGTTAACAGTGCAAACTTTGGTAGAGATCAACCTCAGACAGTAAAAAAAAAAAAAAAAAAACCAAAAAAAAAAGAGGGATTTCTGCTTTCACTGGTTTGAAATTCTTGGTAACTCCAGAGCCAAAGGCACCCCCTCAGCCTCAATGCGTGGTTGCATGGGAACTGTTTTGCTGACTTTGTACAGAATTCTTTTACTAAACTTCCTACAACTAGAATATGCAACTGTGCAGAGAAATGTCTCTAGCAAAAGCAAGCAGCCATCAATGGAGGTACAATGTAAGTAGGCCTGTAACTGGACCAACCTCCAACCAAGCAGAAACAGGGATTTTTACCATTGCCTTTCTTCTTTGGTAAGGTGATCAATGAAAAAAGTCAGCACAACTCTACCTCGCGGGTGTTTCAGCTTACAAACTTTTCTGACTAACCTTAAGGTGTCAGCTCAGGAAAGAAGAAAGAATATTTTCAATAGGAAACGCAAGGGAAAAAAAATTAATTAAATACGTAAAAACATTGTTTGTCACAGCCCCTGAAGACAGTGAGAGTATTTTTTTGGTCATATTTGTCAGTAATCTGTTGCAAGGTTATGATGGCGTATGAAATGACAGAGGTTTTATTCCAATTTCTAAAACATCCTGTTAGCTTCCATTGAATATTTTTAGTTTTAACCCTATTCAAGCCTATAGATTCCAGATTTATTTTTTTATACCATTTGAAGAAGTTCTCTTATCTTTGCCCTTTCAAGTGTTGAAAGTGATATTTTCCTGCTTTAGCAGCTCTTAAAGTACCAACAGAAATACTTACATGCATTACAGCTGCCAAAGTCCCCCTGGGATGAATATGTCAGAGTTAAAACTCTGTCCTTCTCAGTCACAGTTACTTATGTGAAAAATATCACAGATACATGATAAAAATGCAGTGTGGCACTCACCAAAGTTCAAAAGTTGTTTTGTATTAGCACCTTTTTTTGCTTAATTTGAATTTCTTTGTATTTTCTTCTATGCAGATCTTCTAATGACCTTATTATAGTAGAAGTTCTAGTTTTGTGTACCTGCCGAGTTGCTATGAGAACCTCAAATTTTTACTTGCCTTTATTCTATGAGCCCAGCTTCTCTTCTTTTGATAAGGTGGCATGTATGTCAGGCTCACATTTAATTGTGCTATATATCAGTATCATTTTAAAAAACCTACATTTCTATTTTCAAGTGTGCTAAATAGAAGTGAAAGCAGTAAAGGATTATGTACCAGTCAATAAAACAGCATAGTTGCCTACTATATGGAGAGTCCAAAAATTAATTTCAGAAGCCTTGAGCAGACAACACATAAAGATTTTCAACGATAAGTATGTATTTCTGGCTTTCTAATTTCTGTCAAGTGGGATGCTGTGCCACTCCATGAAGTCTGCACAGCTGCATTAACTAACTGGATGCTTGTGAAGAATTTTGTTGCTAAGTAAATGTTAAATAATGTTGATTAAATACTGATTATTCCAATGGGCTTGCATTGAGGTTCCGGGTAAAATTGTTTCTGCAGCTGTGACTTGTTTGGAAAACATGAACATTTAAAGATTGGAGGGTGAGTGTGTGTTCAAATCTGACATAGCTAGCTGTAGTACATAGTTTTAAGCGTTCTAACTTTGAAGAGTGTAATTTTAATATTAGAGTCTAATTTCAGGTTTAATTGTATCAACTTGGTGATTTCCTCATGGTATCCATAAACAAAAAAAAATATTCCCTTTGTAAAGTGATGTTGATATGAAGCTTCATTTATGTACCGAACTTAATCCTCAAGTGTGTAAATATCTCTATGGCTATATACACCTATGTGTGTGTCTGCGCTTGTCTGGATATAAATTAAAATACTGTAGTTTCAGAGTAGTTATAGACTGTCTAGTTTGAGAAGGAGAAGATTTCAGTCTATTCTTTCTACCAGATTGTAGTGGGTGCCAGGAATAGGTGGGCCGATGGGAAAAAAGAAAGTGTGAGGTTGAGCCAGATGGGTGGGTCTTGGGTATGAAGTATAAGATCAGATGGGTCTCATGTTATAAACAATTGCTGCAGATTTTTTGAGTGGTCTAGCAGCAGACATGGATTTGTTACAGCTGCAGTAGGTCACAGCACACCAATGACCTTCTGTCTAGTCGTAGGCTGGTATTTTGTTTTGCCACTTAGTAAATGCATGGCTCTCTTCATCGTCCTGTGAAGTGTCTTGTTGAAACCCGAAGGAACACTTAGAAAACTGATACCCCTATGAGTGGCTTTGTAGTGGTCTCAGACCCTCAAAGCACCTGCAGAACAGATTTCACTGTTTCCCAGCTGGTCCAAAGCACAGAGGTAACTATGAACAAGACCATAAATTATGTTGAAGGGCTGTAGCAAACAAGGATTTTAAAATCGCGAAAAAAAAGGGGACAGAGGGACAAGATGTTCCCTTTTTCTGTTCAGATGTAGCAAATAAGAAGAAAACATGTACCTCTATTTCGCCTCTTTATTCTCAGAGAGAATTTGTCCCTTTGCATTAAATCACTTACATTTCCTTGGGTTCTAGTGGATAATGAACAAATATTTTGATAACACCTGTAGACAGATGTAAGAGTTGAGTATTTTTGCTCTAATACTCTATATTTTAGAATGAATGCTTAACTTTAATTTATTTCACAGTAATACTTTAATATATGCTCATCTTAAAGAAGCCTGAACATACGACAATGAGAATATAAATTATTGGGACAGAAGAAAATAACTCCTTGAGATGGTGAACAAAGTGCTAAGTCAAACACAGAACACTAGAGAATTTGCTACCTCTGTCAAAAACAAATTTTTTTTTTCAGTTATGGTAATTTTTAAAGTGCCTGGTCAAAAGTCAAGCTGCATAGGGTATCTAGCCAAGAAAGACTATGGGGCTATATTCTTACTTTTTAAAAGAAGTAGGGGGAATAGAGAAGAAAAATTACAGTGGTTCATGAAATTCAGCAGAAAAAATAAATCCATCAGCTGTGTATACATATTGGAAAGCATTAACATTTGCATTGCACTGTTTCTTAGAAAAAGATGCGTCTAAGCTACATCATTTAATTAATATTAGGTCTAATCTGTGTAGAGAATAATTGGCTTATTTAAAAGCTGATTAGATTAATGTTATTATGGTGACAATAGAGCAGTTCTAAGCACATCCTATTTTTTTTTTTTAAAAGAAGTTTTACAGTGTGTGGAGATGCTGGTGTGAAGGGAAGTGGGTAGAGTTTTATTTAGAGTGTAGCAAACTAAAGAATGTTTGGATCACAGAGCTATAGGGGAACAAGGAGGACCCAGCCAACTACAGGCTGGTCAGCCTCACCTCTGTGCCTGGCAAGGTCATGGAGCAGATTCTCCTGGAAACCATGCTAAGGCACATGGAAAGCAAGGAGGTGGTTGGTGACAGCCAACATGGCTTCACCAAGGGCAGATCGTGCCTGACCAATTTGGTGGCCTTCTATGACAGGGTGACAGCATCAGTGGACAAGGGACGAGCAACGGATATCATCTACCTGGACTTGTGCAAGGCTTTTGACACTGTCCCACATGACATCCTTCTCTCTAAATTGGAGAGGCATGGGTTTGATGGATGGACCACTCAGTGGATAAGGAGTTGGCTGGATGGCCACACTCAGAGAGTGGTGGTCAACGGCTCAATGTCCAAGTGGAGACCAGTCACGAGTGGTGTCCCTCAGGGGTCCGTGTTGGGCCTGGCCCGGTTCAACATCTTTGTCGGCGACGTGGACAGTGGGATAGAGTGCACCCTCAGCAAGTTTGCCAATGACACCAAGCTGTGTGGTGCTATTGACATGCTGGAAAGGAGGGATGCCATCCAGAGGGACCTTGACAGGCTGGAGAGGTGGGCCCGTGCCAACCTCATGAAGTTCAACCAGGCCAAGTGCAAGGTCCTGCACCTGGGTCATGGCAATCCCAGGCACAAATACAGGCTGGGTGGAGAATGGATTGAGAGCAGCCCTGAGGAGAAGGACTTGGGAGTGCTGGTGGATAGAAGCTTAACATGAGCCAGCAATGTGCCCTTGTGGCCCAGAAGGCCAACTGCATCCTGAGCTGCATCAAGAGGAGAGTGGCCAGCAGGTCAAGGGAGGTGATTCTCCCCCTCTACTCTGCCCTGGTGAGACCCCACCTGGATGGGGTGGGGACATCTACAGGGAAAGAATCCACAGCCTTTGAAGGTAAGGTGAATCAGCTTCTGCTACATGCTATGGCTTGCCTTGCCCGCTGAAAATGGCAGAAATTAATCCAATCCCCGTTGCCTTAGCTAATGCTTCTCTGGAAGTAGCAATCGTGCACAACTGTCACAGGAGCCCCACCGGGCATGGGAAATTTTATCTCCAAATCATTTGTCATCAGCCATTTTTTGTTTCTGAGGGATCCTTGGTGCCCGCCCCTCCACTGGGGAGGAAGGCTAGCCTGACGCCGGGAGGAGATATGCAAGGTGGCACTGCACTGCTCTGCAGATCCTGGGGACACAACCCCTCTCCAACCACCTCACGGTCACCTCACAGGGCTTTGCTCTTCCACCAGAGACTGGGCAGGCAGGCAGGACACTCAGCATGTGGGTGCCACTGGTCTCTATCTTGCTTTCGGACTTCTGGATGTGTTTTTTCAGCTGGTTTTCCCACTGGCCAAGTCAGTTCCCTTAGGTTAAGCAGGCATCTTGTCACTAGAACTGAGTAAAACCAGCATTTCTTTGTCTGTGCGTGCTGTTCTCTTGCCAGAATTTACCTTGGCTCACACAACTGGTTTTTGTTCACATTTTCAGTCCTTCAGAAAAGTACTGTGGCTAGCTACCTTTTGAATGCTTGTTGTACTTTATGGCTCTGGCTAGCAAGGTCTCTGTGAAAACTAACAAGTGCAGAAGAAATAAAAAAAAGAAGTGAGAAAAGAAAGTAGATAAAAATTGGCCTTTCTAGGGTGTGCTTCAGAACTGACTGAGTTATATCTTTCTACTCTCACCTGTTTCCAAGCACAGAAATACTGTGCAGGCTAGTGAAGGATGCTGAAATTAATCCTTTGTTCTCTAGAAATAGAAAGCAGCACTCCATATGCTGTCAGATACCTGTATAGCTCTAAATTGTGATGAATATTTTCCTCTGTGTGTGACTTTTTAGACATTTGTGAGTTTTACATGCATGCATATGGATACAGTTACACAGTCAAGTACACTCATGTGTGAGCACCCAAAATCCACCAACAGGTCCATGTCACACTATTGGCAAGAGTTATTTCCAGTTCCTCGCCCATATAGGGTGGTGTGAATTAGCTAAATACACTCTGTATGTCTGGAGTTAGGGAGGAAGAGACAGTTCTCATCTTCTGCTAGACAAAAATGTACTTGAACCATTACAGGACAAGAGCGCTAAAATCAATAACGGACGCAACATGCTAAGTATTTCCTTAAACGTAAGGAATTGTATACTAGTTATAGAATTTTTTTTACTCTTGTTTAATAAGACCCTTAACACAAGGAAGAAATGAATTCTTGGGAGAGAAATCAGTCTGAGTGCATTCTGATACGGTTTATCTTTTTGATTGAAAAAGCTGTTGCTGCCTCTGTAGAAAGGCAGAATTGGAAACTGAAAAGATACGCAATACTTAATCTGCACTGCAGCTGGCTGCTGACAGGTTCTTGGTAACAAAAAATGTAATTCCCTAGCTATCATTTCCTTCTTGAGGGAATATAGTGCAATCACTGACAATCTCTGTACCCGTGTTCCCCAGCTGTAAGAAAGGAATAATAACCTCTGTTTATAGGGTTTGATGAGGGACAGTTGAGCTAAAAAAGACAGATGCTTAAGAACTCAAAGTCCAAAATGCATTTGTATTTGCAAAACAAAGCCAGAAAACCTGTGTTCTCTAAAATGAACACGCAAACAAAATTTCTCCGTTTTCAAAAAGATCTATCTCTTTTCTCGCTGTTTAGCTAAATCTAAAATATCTGACCGTATTCTAAGGGCTTGAAAACCAAACACACTTATCTGATCTTCGTGAGAAACAGGTGGTCTAAATCATGAAATGGAAATGAACACAACAGAGTGCCTTGCTTGTAACACTTGTAACGTATCACTGCCTTCAATATATACATGAGCAAAAAAGTCCAGAATGATAAATAGAGTGCAAGAAAACCTTTGACTCCTCCCCACAAACTTTATCTCCTTTCTTTTCATTTTATTGCAATGACTCCAAAAACCGTCAAAGAATATGAAGTTTGCTAGCCTGAGGACCTGCAAAACTTTAAGCCAGCCATAGACATAATTTGCCTTTTGATTCACATTTAAATGACTGTCACTCTTAATACAGCCTCTTCTGAAATGCCATCATCCGGGAGGAACCCAACTGTTCTGAGATAAGCATATCCTAACTTAAAAAGGCTTATTTCACATCCTGTACAGGACCAGAGACTCAAATTCAGCCCTTGGCGCTCTGCTCTCACAGAATGTGAAGACACCTCTGCTTTTCTTCTCTGTTGCCATGTTTTATTCTTGCTTCATTGACTATGTCAGGTCGAGATAGAAGGTGCTATTAAATAGCACTGTTCCCCATAAGTTACCAAGGTGTTGCGATGTTTCTCAGGATTTTAGCTTTTGCTTCTCTGCCATCATGCATTATTCTGGATGGTATCTCTCTGCCTTCATATTCAGGGAAGCATCATTTGCAGCAAGTTAGATACCATCATGAAATACTGTGGAACAGTTTTTATTTCAGCATAGCACCAATGCAAATGGTCACGGTTTCCAAGGCACAGCTTTTTCTCTGTAAGGAGTCAGGCTGTTCCCGTGGTGCCTCCTTGATGCCTACAAGCACAGACGTAATTCAGAGTGGTGAGAGACAGGGAGGTAGTCATGAGGGGCGTGTTGCTATCAGTGTGTCAACACAAGTCCGTGTCTTCATGTGCTCTGTAGAAGTAGCTGGAGATTTAGACTGAAACCCACAATAATCTTCTCAGTATCCCAGGTATCTCACTGTTTCTCACTTGGCTCCACTGCATGATATTGCAAACATCAGGGCATGACATAGTTACATGCCCATTTTCAGGAAAAGGGAAAGAAGTGCAAGCAGGTGGGTTTTGGCTGATTTATCTCCAAAGTTAAAGGAAAACTTGCGACAGAGCAAAATAAAGAGCAGGAGGACCGAGATTGTAGTTGCTACAGGAAAAGGTAAGGAAAAAGCATGACCGTGACTGAGGTCCTCTCCATGCCGGTGGAGATGATGCACCAGCAGAAGATCCTCCAACAGCAGCAATTCGGTTGCAGCTGGCACTCACTATGGCCATTTCAGGAGTACGGCTCTTTTCGTATGTGGCCTGTGGAATGTGCTCAGTGCTGGAAGAATGAAGGCATGAAATGCAGTTACAGCTGTGACAGGGTGATACTTGCAAGTAAATCAAGAGCTATAGAAACATTTTAGGTTAGGAGGCAGAAAATGTTGAACTGCTATTCTATTTCTCCATGTGCTGCAGAAAGTTTCCACCTAGAAAGCAGATAGGACATACACTCTCCGTTATGGAGTGAGTAAAATCTGAACGTTATTCAGTTGAAGGAATAGGATCAAATGTTTTTAAAACAGGACTACTTTCCAAGAGCTGATCTCTGTCAAGAACTGGTCGTGTGTAGTGTTTCGGTTGCAGCTTTTCTCTGATGAGCCTGAGTGATTACCTGCCTGAGCCTCTGGATAGCTAATTGAGTGAAAAAAAATGGCACAGAAAACATGGGCATCATGCACTTATTTATTTCTGACAAAGATGCATAACCCTTTTTCACAATCTGGATACTACACAACCACATTTTATTGCAGAGAACTTTCCACTGATCCAAGCAGAGGTATCCCCAGTTTACAGTGGTGTAATTAACCAGTGAAGCTGGTTAATCAGATACATGCTTTCTTGTATTGCTGACTACCTTCTACTTGTAAGGGGGGGGGGAAGGACAGGTGGGCCGTTTGAATAGAGGGTGAGCTTTTCACAGTATTGGAAAGACTCACAATTAAGGGATAATTATAATTTTATTAGGTACGGGGTTGCTGTGGAGCAATGCAGATGCTAAACTGTTATTTATGTCTGGCTATTAGCCAAGATAAATTTGCAAAAGGAAGAAAAAATCTTTTGTTGTTTTGTTATATATGTAATTAGACATTAAGACTACAACAGCATTTTTATGAAAGCGTGTATTTAAGATGCATTTTTGGAATTGCAGTAGTAACAACATTTGTTCTGTGTGGTAAACAGAAGCCTTTTGTCAGTGGGATGCTTTAGTTTTGAAAAATGCCAAAAATTATTTGCTTATGTACAGAACTGCCACTACTCACTGTGCCTGTGAGTCATAGGGAAGCAGGACCAGGGTAAACACGGTGCTGTAGTAAAAAGGTACGTGTGCGGGAAACATGCATTATTATGCTGACAAGCTGAGCTACAGGCAGCACCCTGTCATTAGAAGGGAAGAAAGGGGAGGTGGGGGGGAAGAGCTGAAGTCAAGCCTGGATATTCTAATGTAATTTGGAAGGGACTGCAGAGTAGTCTAAATGATAATGGTTTTTGACAGTTTGATATGTATTTATAGCTGTTGCCAGCCATGCCTGAATATTATATAGGATTATCTGGGATTTTCTGGGTTTATCACCACAGGCATGTAGGATTAACAGCCTGATGAAGTCAAAAAGAATTACTCAGCCAATCCAATCCCTATACTTATATAGCACCCTTCACACAAGGTCCCAGAGCACTGCACAAGAAATACAGTAACTGCCGGAAAGGACAGTTAAATAAAATCTGCCACCTAGGCTTGAAATCCACCACAGAGCTGGGCTACGGTGTATCTCCTAATGAAAGCCTCCAAAAAGTCAGTGCCCAGCAAAGCAGAGAGGGGAGACACCCTCATCAGGCCCCCCATTGGTAGCATTAAAGATATTCAGGACTTTTTTAGTGCTCAGCACTTTCACAGTGGGAGTATAGAGGATGATACAAATTCCCAGAGGCAGCTAGAAGCTAGGTGAAGGGAGCTTCAAGTAAAAGTGGATACCAGATCCACAGGATTTCCCTGTGACACAAAATCACCGATCTATCTTACCTGTAGCTTTTATCTAGTGTTGTCCAATTCCTGTTACTTTTTTGTGTGAAGTGTTCCCAAAAGTTTTACCTTCAAACTATGCAGTGGCATCCATAATGCAGACACCTGAGTTCTCATGATCTTGCATGTGTCACAGTAAACTCAGCTCTGCTGTGTTAAGAGATTTGCTAACCCTTCAAATGTATCTTATTTCTTCAAACAGAGAAAAAGCATCCAAAAACAATGAAGCAAATAAATTTGAGCCAAAGTACAGATTAAAGGCTTATCACTCATGATGGCGTAGTGGTGTAGACCCTGCTCATATTCCCCAGCACAGGCCTGGTAGAAGAGTCTTGTAGCCCACACTACCCAGCTATCAGTTTGTCTTGTTTAAGATGGAGCTTCTGAAGTGGCTGGCCATAAATTGTAAGGCTTAGGGGAAGGGTAAAAGGCTGCTTATGTTGCAGCTAAAGGTGAGGGCTGAAAACCAGCAGCTTCTTTCTGCTGTTACTGGTACTTCGTCTCATTAACTTGAAATTGATTGGGGTCCATCTTCACAGACTTAGATAAGACATACGGAGAACCAGCTCCAGGCTGCCTGAGGTAAAGAGGAACAGTCTTCAAGAAACTGTGTTAAACATTGCGTGGATTAAGGGACGATGTCTTGGACGTGATCCAAAGTGGTAAGGGTAGCTGTAAAACTGGATTAAAATACGTACTTGGCTTCATGTTTGGAGCTTTTCCAGTCGCACGGACCAGGAGCTGCTGGTAGGTATGCAAGGTCTGAAGTGTTTGCCCAGGAGTTTGCAGGATGGAGGACAGGTGTATTAGGAAGGTGATCTCAGGTCTATAATCAGAACATGTGTTTTACAAGAGAGTTGTGGGGACTACAGGCTCTTTACTGAAAAATCGTGTTAGGACGCTTAGTGCTTATCAGTGTCACTCCTGCCACAGTAGCCTATCTTCAGCTTTTTAACTTTTTACCCAGACAGAGTCTGATATGTTTTTAAAGCCAGTAGTACAGAACACAACAAAATGGGACAACAGTTGTACACAATGCATGGCTATGGGATGAAATACAGATGTCACAGTAGATTCAAGGTTTGAGAAAAGGTATCAATGATGGTATTATTGCCGATGCAAGAAAGCAATTTCTTTGCTGCTTAGTAATTATTGTGTTTACTGCATTTGGAGATGAAGGCTGGCTGACCAATTGTTCCTGTAAAATAAATCAATTTTTTTTAACATGCAGGTTTTGACATACGCTTTAAAAGAATAACGGATTAAATATTCTCCTTAAGAGTTATTTTTGACTGCTTTCAATGAAGATTTTTTTTAGTTGTGTTTTAATGACTATAATAATGAAACAGCCTCATAAACACATTAATTTACAAGAAGAAATTCAAGAGCAGGTTTTCCCCATGCTGCCAGATAATGATGTTCTGAGGGTGCAGCATGGTTGTGCTGACTCACAGAGGTGTGAAAAGTCTTCTGCTATTGAGCACACCTGGGCAACAGGTTTGGGTCGTTCTCTTTCTGTCTGCCCTACATGCTACACTGAGAGGAGTTTGCAGCCCCTTATATTGGCCAAAAGGAGAATATCTCAGCATCTGTATCCAGTTGCCTCTCTGCAGATATTAGGGCAGACCATGTTAGGAATTTCTGCTCTAGATATAGGTCTATGGAGCAAAATGAAGACTTATTCATGGCATGGGTTCAGTACTTGTGATCTACTTGCAAAAGGTAAAAGTAGCTATGAAGTTGGGGCATTGAGAAATTTCATGTCAAATGAAATAGTAGGGAAAAAAATCAACAAGCTTAATCAAAATGTTTCATTTAAGTAATGAAACATTACCTTCTAATTCCTTCCAATTTTATAGGGTCACATGAAACAAAAAAAAATCAAAACATCCTATTAAATCCTATTTATCCTTTTCCATTTTTCTTGCAGAACAGAAGGTTGTTACAATTGAACTACTTCAGCAAGAGGCTTTGCTTTTGACAGATTGACAGTTTGCGTAGAAAAATATTAGTTGGATACTGACCAGTTTGTCCACTGTGTTCGTAAGAGGAAACTGGCTCAGGAAATTTCAGCTCAGGACTACTTTTGTAAAGTTTTCAGTGCTTAAAGAACTTCCAGGAAAATTTTGTCCAGTAACAATTCGACTTTTGCCTCATTGTCACAATTTTAGTGCACACAAACCAGGGGAGGGCTAAGCAATACCGATTTTCCATTTCTCTTTCATCCACTGTCTTTCAGGAAGGCATTTGTTGGATTTGTTCCCATATTCATGCTAGAGTGAGCAAGGATAAGTAGGTGGCTTTTGTGCTTCGAGCAGGATGGTCTGGGGCTGAGCTACTCCTCAGTGTCTGTGTGAAAATACCAACCCCTGAGAAAACTTGTCTAATACGGATGAGCTTTAGTATTGTGGTCCTTGTTGCTGATGGATGTGTGAGCTTTTCTATCCACAGGACAGTTTTGTGTATGTGCTGTACAGTAAAAATCATTGGATAGCCTTCATTTTTAATCTGGGTATGCATATACAAACATTCACCAAGATGCATGAACACGAAAAAAATGTCTGTGTACGTGCATACACATGCACACAGTTCTCCAGTGTCTCATGAAAAAGAAAAAAAAAAGTATTATCCTCATTTTTATGAGACCAGCAATAGGGTTACCAGGCTAATAAATGAAGCATGAATTATTCATCAGTCTGCATGCCGTATGGATCTTTTAAATTACAGCCAAAGAAATGGTCAAACTGTAAGCTTCTACCGTTCTTACAAAACCAATTTAATTGCAAAGACACAATAAAGTTTCTCTCCCTGTTTTAACCATTTGCTATTTTAATGGAACTAGAGGCAGCAGCTTAAGTAAATTTCCTAACATACAGCTAATGAGATACAATAATTTACAGGCCTGAAGTGTGCTGGACCCTCATGAAAGGAACTTTTGCAAAGAATATAATCACACAAAGGTGATCTCATATTTCCTGCACACTTTATTTAACAGAGACATTGCCTGTATTTATGAATTTTATATATTAGCACATGAATTTTGTGAATATTCTGAAGCGTACTAAGCTGAGCCAAGAATATACTTTTTTAATACTTCTAGGAAACTAATTTTATTCAAGGCAAGAAAAGGGAGGTAGAAGAATCATATTTAGAGGTACGAGATTGTTTTAGAAAGAAAGCATTCGGAAATACATGTCACCTTGTGATTCACACACTTCAACATTCAGGACACGTATTTCCTTAACGTTATCCTATACAGCATAAAAGGCTGTATAAACAGTTTTTACACAGCTATATAAAGAACTGTTTATACCGTTGCTTATTTCAATGTATATATTAAATTGTTAATGGTTTTTGTACCACTTTCTCCACTCAGCCACAAGATATAAGGTCAAGCCTAAATTGAAACTGAAAATTAATTAGGCAAATCTCAAACAAGGTAACCAGGTCTTTCATAACAGTGTAAAAGAATTAAATTTGTTTACACCAACAGAGTCTAAGAATTCATAATGAGGGAAAAACATAATTAGGACAAAATGATAGTATAAATAAATACTGTGTTCTGCCCTCTTTCCTCCTTCTTTAAGCTCGTATTAAGATTTATATTTATCCTATCACCTTTTATGCTTTATCACAGACATGAAAATAATCTTCACAACTAGATGTACCAAAGGGAACTATACAAAAAAGTACACAGCAGAAAAATTTTCCTTCCATGAATTACTTTCAGTGGTTAAGTCCCATATTTGGGCAGAAAGTATGCTATATTTTCAAAGATGTGCCTAAACTCATCCTGTACTTAGACCTCAGAGTTACTACTGGTGTCCTGACTCTTCCAGGGATGAGTTCTGGGTACATCTCAGTATTACCAGCCAAATCCATTTATTCTGGGAACCCTGAATCAGCAGCAAATGTATACTGTTTTTAGGAGGTTCAACTTCTTTTCTAGGTTTAATGATGTCTTTGTTAGGCTTCCTTCCTTACGCTTTTAATCTTCTGGAACACAAGATGGCCTCTCCATAAGGAAGGATCAACCTACGTGTTCTCCCTGAATTAGTCTGCTTTAACTCTACATCTAGCACACCATTAAGTACTCTCCAGAATTAGTGGTATACCTGATGAAACACACACATTTTGGCTATCCTACCATTTTTTAAGTAATTCTCAAGCTCCCAATTATAAACCATTTCATAGCCATGTCTGAAATGGCCACAAAATAACCATATCATATAAGTAACCTGAGACGGCAAAAAAAAAAAAAAAGTTAGGTGACATCCTGATGATCAGAACTGATGGAAATTACATCTGTGTTTGTGCTGGTTACAAGGAGACCATTTGGTCCCCATGCCCACACTGGGCACCTTCAGAAGGAGCTGAAGCATCCAGCATGCACAGTAAAACAACAGGGATGTGGGATATGAATAAGTGGAAGCCATCTGACTTCAAAAAGCTGCTGTGATACTGAACCACTACAAGCACAAGTGGTACCATCAGTATTTTCATGCAATTTGTGCTTCCACAGTGCTTTGCTTACCTCTAAATAGTCAAACGAAAGAGATATTCTCCAGTCAGCATAAACTCATTATCAAGAAGCACACAGGAAACTGTCATTGGAAGCCACTGGTTTAGGATAAACAGAAGAAAAACTGCATTTTCATAGCTGCCAATCTCTTCAATTTGCTAGTGCAAAAATTTCACCAGAAGAACAGACTAATGAGCTGGGTGTCACCCCACCTTACACATCATCAACCAAATTGTCAGTCGAGTTCAAGCTGCCAAGTTTGTAGCAGCAGACAACTTAAGATGCAAAAAGATCTCAGCTTGATTTTTCAGGTCCCTGGCTGAGCTTGCTGTCTGGCAGCAGGAAAATGCATCTTCTAGCTTTTAAATTGAGCAAATTGGATATGAAAGAACATTGAAGTAGAACAAATATGGAAGCTGTCACACACAATCATTTTTAGGGAGTTATTTTTGTGACAGTCACTGAACTGAAATGGAGGCCAAGAACACTATAAACCATCACTCATTTTATTATTTTTTTTAAGTTGTATGTCTCTAGAAAAGATAAAGAAACAACTCTACTGCCTACAGAAATCTGTGGAGAAGTGGTAAAAGGCAGCACAATACTGCAGTGGAAGCAGCTGACGCTGAAATGTTTCATACTAGAGGTTGGTCAGCTGGACAGCTGCTTGATGGAACTGAGTAGTGGCACCATCAGTGGTATTTAGGCTTTTTTTGGGGGGGGGGGCTAATTTCTTTTTTTCTTGGAATGTGTCTTCAGCAGAGGGGAGAAATCAAGCAGCTCTTCTTCCTCCACTTTGCACCCCCTCACTTCGAGACCTGGCACAATTACAATCCATGGGTCCATTCACCAGAATACAGTGCTTTTGTGGTATCGTCCACACAAGGTGGTGTGGCACCATGCTGTTCTCTGAGGAGAATTAATTTTGGAAAACTAACCCTGGTGCAACCCAGGTATGTCTGCATGGCCACATGGTAAATGTATCTGCACAAAGTTTAATCTAGCTATGCTAATAGCAATAGGTGCAGAGTAGCAAGGGCTTTGACACAACTCAGCAACCACTGGCTTTGGGCATATTTAGAGTCTTCAGGGATCTTGTAGGCTGATAGTTGAGACACCAGTATGTTGGCGCTTTCATTACAATTGTTATCTTGCTTTCCGTATTAAGGTAAGGGCTGCTAGGCTTATGTTTGCTGCAATCTTAGCTTCACTTTGCTGGGCAGGAGCATGTAGCAGACAATCTGTTTTATAGAATTCACTCATCTCTCATCTGCAGGCTGTGTGTCTGGAGGATCATGCACAAATGTCAAAATAGGAAAATAACATCAATTGCAGTTCTTTGGTAGGTACTCCTTTATCCTGGAGCATTCCTCATTGAACATCTTTTAAAAGCCATCAAACTGCTCTCAAAATGTAGCTAAACTGACTTTTAATCAAGATGGCCAGTTCTGCTTGGTTGGGATTCAGGTGGCAAGTGGAATACAGGCAACCTTTCTTCTAACATTTAGTAATTTAATTCCTCCGTTAACATAGCACAAACTAGAAATCTCTGTAGAGCTGATGGCATCAGTTTTGGAAAGGAAAGATTTGTCTTTTGAGAGAAGAAAGACTGCAGAAAATCACAATGGAAACGCAAAAAGAGTTAGTAAAAATTAACATTGGGAAAACATAATATTTTCAATAAAAAAAATTCAATGAAATAACAATCCCTTTCTCAATAAGAAATTAAAAATACTATTTCACTCAAAATTTCAGCAGCTATTAAATAGGCCACAATTTCTGTCTTCTACATCTCTGCTGCAACTTTATTTCTTTTCTTTCCAATTTCCCCTGAATATAGAATCACAGAACCATAGAAGCATTGAGTGGTTTGGGTTGGAAGGAACCTTAAAGATCATCTAGTTCCAAACCCCATTGCAAGGAACAGGGACATCTTTGACTAGATCAGGTTGCTCAGAGCCCCATCCAGACTGGCCTTGAACACTTCTAGGGATGGGGCATCCACCACCTCTCTGGGCAACCTGTTCCAGTGCCTCACCACTGTCACAGTAAATAATTTCTTCCTTATGTCTAATCTAAATGTACCTTATTCCAGTTTAAAACCACTACCTCTCATCCTATCACTACATGCCCTTGTCAAAAGTCCCTCTTCAGCTTTCTTTTAGGCCCCCTTTAGGTACTGGAGGGCCACTGGAGCCTTGTCTTCTCCAGGCTGAACAACCCCAAATCTCAGCGTGTCTTCATAGGAGAGGTGCACCAGCCCTCTGGTCATCTTTGTGGCCCTCCTCTGGACCTGCTCCAACAGGTCCACATCCTTCTTATGTTGGGGGCTCCAGAGCTGGATGCAGTACTCGAGGTGTGGTCTCACAACAGCAGAGCAGAGGAGAGAATCATGTCCCCTGACCTGCTGGTGACGCTTCTTTTGATGCAGCCCAGGATGCGGTTGGCTTTCTGAGCTGCAAGCACACACTGCTGGCTCATGTTGAGCTTCTCATCAACCAACACCTCCAAGTCCTTCTCCTCAGGGCTACTCTCAATCCATTCTCTGCTCAGCCTATAGTTGTGCTTGGGATTGTCCCAACCCATATGCAGGACCTTACACTTAGCCTTGTTGAACTTCATGAGGTTCACATGGGCCCATCTCTTCAGCCTATTAAGGTCCCCCTGGATGGCATCCCTTCCCTCCAGCATGTTGACTGCACCATATAGCATGGTGTCATTGGCAAACTTGCTTGGGGTGCACTCTGTCCCACTGTGCATGTCACTGACAAAGATGTTAAACAGGGTCAGGCCCAATACCGGCCTCTGAGGAATGCCAGTTGTCACTGAGCTCCACTTGGAGACTGAGCCATTGACCACAACACTTTAAGTGCAACCATCCAGCCAATTCCTTATCCACCAGTTTGTCCATCCATCAAATCCAGTTTAGAGACAAGGATGTCATGCAGAACAATGTCAAATGCTTTGCACAAGCCCAGGTAGATGATGTCAGTTGGTCATCCCTTACTCACCAACACCGTAGCACTGTTGTAGAAGCACACCAGACTTGTCAGGCACAATTTACCCGTAGTGAAGCCATATTGGCTGTCACTAATCATATATTTATTTTCCATGTGACTTAATGTAGTTTCCAGGAGGATCTGCTCCATGACTTTGCCACAGACGAGTGGCAGAGACTGACTGGCCTGTAGTTCCCTGGGTCTTCCTTGTTTCCCTTTTTCAAAATGAAGGGTTTGTTTCCCTTCTTCCAATCCAGTTCAGTGGGAACCTCACTGGATTGCCACAACTTCTCAAATATGATGGACAGTGGCTTGGCAACTTCATCTGCCACTTCCCTCAGGACCCACAGGTGCATCTCGTCAGGTCCCAGGGTCTTGTGCACTGTTCGGTTCCTTAGAAGCACTTCTCCTACAGTGGGTGGTTCTTCATTCTTCCAGTCCCTGCCTTTGCCTTCTGAGACTTGGGTGATGTGGCTAGAGCATCTGCCAGTGAAGACTGAGGTTAAAAAAGTCATTGAGTACCTCAGTCTTCTCCATGTCCTGGGCAACTAGGTCTTCTGTTTCCTTGCAGAGAGGACACACATTATCCCTAGTCTTCCTTTTATCCCCAATGTACCTAAAGAAGCTGTTCTTTTTGCCCTTGGCATCTCTGGCCAGATTTAATTCTATAAGGGCTTTAGCTTTCCTAACCTGATCCCTGGCTGCTCAGACAATTTCTCTGCGTTCCTTGCAAGATACCTGTCCTTGTTTCTGACCTCTGTAGGCTTCCTTTCTGTGTTTGAGTTGGTCCAGGAGCTCCTGGTTCATCCATGCAGCCCTCCTAGCAGTTTTGCCTGACTTCCTCTTTGTTAGGATGCATCACTCCTTAGCTTGGAGGAGAGGATCTTTGAATATTAACCAACTTTTTTGGGCCGCTCTCCCCTCCAGGGCTTTATCCCATGGTACTTTGCCCCTCCTTGTCTTCCCTGCCTGTCCTTCCTAAAGTTCCTGTATCCCTCAATTTCAACACTCTAGTGATAGCAGCCATCCCACCACACTTCCATGATGCCAGTAAGATCACAACCCTGCATGCATGCACACATCTCTAACTCTTCTTTTTTGTTCCCCATGCTACATGCCTGATGAAGCTGACTTACTGGCTGGAGTAGCTTTGTGCTGCTCTTCAGGTGCTCTTCTGCTGACCTGTGATACTTCTCCAGGCACTGGCATCAAGCTGATAGGAGCAGGATGGATGGAGGGAATGTATGTTTGTAGACTTCTCATACCCATCTAAACTGAAAATGCTTCTCAAAAGAGCTTACTTCACAAGTCTTCTTGAGGCAAATGCTCAAGTAAACCAAATGTTACTGCAATTGTTTGGGTAAAGGCATCTTTAGTCACTCACAATGTCTTCAGATATATGCGTAAAAGAAGCTGAAGAATGCAAGTAAAGGGGAAAACCAGATTTTCTCCTTTAGGATATCCCCTATCTGCTTCTGAGCTTGCTTGTTTTATTAACAGAAAAACAGGTAAATAAAAGTAACTTGGGCTGAGCTATGCAGATTTTTATTCTTCCTTTTCCACATCAGTAGCAGGCAACCAGCTACCTGCTTGTGTGTTTGATTTCTGACTAAACACTGACACTCCGAAGCTGATGTTTGGAAAGTTGGTGTTTGTGAAGTTGGTATTGGTGAGCTGGTAAATTCTTTGTAATACACATATAATTTACTTTATATAATGTTTATACTATATTTTAAAATTATATAAATATATTTGTCATTGCTTTTATCACTATCCTTACCCTTCAGAGACATTTTTCTGGCCTTTAAGATTCACATTTTTAGGCGAGTCCTCTGATGTCTTTGGGAAATAATTTTAGTTAGGTATTGCTACCAGCATCTGAATGATGAACTTACTCTCAGCAGCTGTGACAGTTTCTGCCTGCTTGCAGCCATTCTGAAACAAGGACAGTGTGAAACTTCAGGGTAAGCCTTTGCAGCACCATGAAAGAGTAACTCTGAAGTTTTCTGAGTATCTCAATACTGTTACTAACATTACTGACGTGCTTCTGCCATTGCCATCAGGAATATGTGAGGAATTTGGATGGAGAAGGGGGAACGAAGAAGAAAGTGGACACACTGAAGAGTTGGGCAAAACTCCATCATCAGCAATCTTGGCTGTCAGTCACACAAAATATTGTGTTTGCATTGTGATTGTACTTGAAAGAGAATGTGCTCTCTTCATAAGACCATTCTGCAGTCAAATTCTGTCGATTCTTTATTTGCTTGTTTATTTAGGAGTAGCAATCACAGGGAATAAGGAACAATTTGGAATAGGGATTGATCCTTTCTCAAGCTTGCAAATGCAAAATCATGTGATTTGTTTTTTTTTTATTCCTGGCTGACCTTGAGAGAAGACATTGAGAAGGAAGGGACTGAAACAGATGTGTCACTTTCTTGTTTGTGAAAGAGCTCTTGGTTCTTTTCAGGAAGGTGCATAATAAAAAGGGAAATCAAAGTATTAGTTGAAAAATAGCCTGTTGCATCTAAAATGGAAATGGAAATCAGACACTCAAAGACTGTGAATATAGATTTCTCAAACCAATATATGCTATTTAATACATTTTATTGGTGAGTAAAAACAGAAGTTTCCAATTTTAGTGGATGTTTCTGGATATTGATGAACATTACCAGTAAAAGCTAAATGGGCAAGGAAATACTGTACAATACTAAAGTGGAGAAAATTACATTTCTCTTCCCTTTTACTGAGAACTTTACTAGAACAACAAGTGTCTGTATACTCTCCCTCCCACCGCTGCAAATGTCAGCAAACAGCAAATATTGTTAGGAGTTGGTTGTATGATGGAGATCATGGGAATATTTATATTTAGGTAGTTGATTTCATTTGCAAATTCTTGCTTACTGTAATTGTTTCATTGAGTTTTGGGGCTAAGCAGGATCTCAAGACGTCACTTAATATGTGCCGCTGACTGCATCTACCTTCTCTGTATCTTTCATAACAGGTACTCATGAAGAACCAAGTTACAACTCTGCGAGTATTTCAGGCAGTCAACTGCACTGCTTTGTTGTCCTTACCTTTCAAAGGTAATTACGGTACTCTTGCATATACTCACATATACAGTATTTTTATATTTAACCTGAATGGTCTAATGCCCTATTGCAGTTGAACCTCAGCGTTAGAAGGAAGTTGCTATAGATACTCAGCAACATAGAATAGATATTTCTTCCCCCTTCACTCTGTGGCAATTAAAAAACACCAGGCACTGTTATTGAGTTGTTATTTATTAGAAACTGCAAAGAGTTGGATGAAGATTCTTTTCACAAATAACAATTATTTCACTGTATAGATTTAAAAGAAATAATAATTCTCAGTTGCATCTTGGAAGAGGTCCAAAAATGAGACTCAACAGTTTTCATTTTCCTTGTCTTAATTTCATTTTTTTCTTGCTTGTTTCTCTTATTTTTTCCTCTATTGTCATAGAGAGAAAATAGAAGAAGTGGAGGTGTCGTAGTTCAGCCCCGATCGGGACCAGACTACGCAGTCTCTCTCTCGCTCCCCCCACCGTCCGAGAGAATAGGGGGAGATGATATAAGAAAAACGGCTCAAGGTTTGAGATAAGGATGGGGAGAAATCCTTAAAGTTACCGTCACGGGCAAAACAGACTCGACTTGGGGAAAACTATTCATTTATTTCTAAAATTAGCAGGAGAATGAGACAAGGAACAAGATAACCTCCCCCCACCCCTCCCTCTTCCCGGGCTTAACATTATCTCTACTACCTTCCCCTCCTGAGCGGCACGGGGGGCGGAAAGGGAATGGGGGTCGCGGTCAGTTCATCACGCGTTTTTTCATGCCGCTGTATCATCGTCGGGGGAAGAATTCCTCGCATTCCTCCTCTGCTCCTTCGTGGGGTCCCTCCCACGGGCCACAGTCCTTCCTGAAACTGCTCCGGCGTGAGTCATCTCTTCCACGGGGTGCAGTCCCTCCAGAACAGCTGTCCCAGCGGTCCCTCCATGGGCCACAGCCTCCTTCAGGCCTCCACCTGCTCCGGCGTGGGGTCCTCCACGGGCTGCAGGTGGATCTCTGCCCCTCCGTGGACCTCCATGGGCTGCAGGGGGACAACCTGCTCCACCATGGTCTTCACCACGAGTTGCAGAGGAATCTTGGCCAGAAGCCGTATTACTCCTCCCCCTCCTTCTTCACTGACCTTGGCGTCTGCAGCCGTTCCTCACAACAGGCTGGCAGACGCCTCTCAGGATCCTTTTTACATCTTATTCACTTCTCATCTCCTCTCCACTTCTTGCAGCCAGGCCGGGCCGAGTTGGGCCCAGTCGGCTGCCCAGCGGGAGGCCAGAGGGTGAGGCCTGCAAGGCCCATGAGGCTCGCGCCTCCCCCTCTCTGCCCCCCGCTCAGCTGCTTCACATCTTCTCCTCCTCTTTTTTCTGTTTTCCCCTACTTAAATACGTTATCGCAGAGGCGTTATCACGGGACATTCTGCTACCAATTGGCTCGGCCTTGGCCAGCAGCGGGTCCGCCCTAGGCCCGGCCGAGTCCACTGAACAAAGGGGAGCGACTTCTAGCAGTTTCCTACAGAAGCTACCACCTTAGGCCCCCCCTCACTAACAAAACCAGAACAGGAGGAAAAGTTGAAACCAGGAAAATTTCATTTTACACAGTGAAATTTTCAATGTATTGGGCAAAATGTCAGTGGGTCTGTTCTTATAGGAAGACTATTTTTAATTTCTCATCTTTAATTTAAATGAGAACATTTTATCCAAAGCTATTACTTATTAAAACTTGCATTCACAAGATGTTTTCGGGTAAAGCTTTAGTTTTAAGCCATCTCTGCTTTAGTTTTAAGTATTTTAAAGAGATTAGCAAGACAGGGGCGAAAGAGAGTAACTGGTCACATGTAAATCCTCTTGATTCACTGTACATATCTCAGCAAAAGTGGCCTTTTGAGAAAGACAAGGAATCTGGACAAGGAAGGGAATATGCAAGTGAGCACAGTAAAGTTATAACTATGAAGAAGAAAAGTTGATAAATTTATTGTACTATCACAGGCTGATGGGAATGAATACTTAAATATTTTCAGAAATGCCAGGTCTGTAGCTTTGTTAAAGCTGTTTCTACTGTATGAAAACTAGATCACTGCACAAGATTTAAAAATACTCTGCTTTAATAATAAATTTGTGATCACTTTCAGACTTTGCTTTCTCATACAAGCTGTTAATGTTACTTTGTTCCCCAAAGTCACACAGACAGTCTTAGTTACATATGAGAACAGCAAACCTGTATGTGTTGTGAAATTGCCTGTTATGGTATGCATGCACAGTATTTTATGAAAACCTGGAAAGAGATCGACTGTATGTGAAAATATAACCTTGGATAGCTTTTTGTGCTTTTTGTGCTTTTTTGTGCTTTTTTTGGTGCTTTTTTTCTGTTGGACCTAAAACTTCTTCAGATAGGTGGAGGCCATAGAGATAGTCACTTGTGAAACAAAAATTGCATGTATTTGTGGTGTACCACTGAAGCCCAAATTCCAACCACTCAATTCCAAAAGGTTTCATAACTTTTGGGGCTGAAAAGAGAATCTGCAGCAGTGTATGGCTTATTCCAGAGACAAAATGTTTTTAATACATGCCAGTCTCCAATTTTGAGCATTTTCTCACTCCAGGATTTTGATTAAATTCATAAGAAACAAAATAAAGAGATCTATGAAGAGGTCTAGCAGAAGCACATAATGGTCCTACAAAAATACTTTCATAACACTACTCATTTTCTACTCTGTTAATTGTCTTTTCTTTAATCCTTTCACTTTGATAGCCGGTCTCACACACTGTAAAGCATATTAAATAGCCACTCAGTTTACTCATGTGCCACTGCTAGAGCTTTTATGCAGTACAATTGAAGGATTCATTAATACTTCAGCAAAAGCATAAGAACATGATTTCCAAGTCCCAACTTTTGGATTTTGAGTACCATTAAAAAAAAAAATTATAAAAGTTGTCTGTAATATAAGTTTTTATGATTTGAGCTATTTGTGGATTCATTCATAAAGAAACAAACCATGAGTCCTGGCCGCTCACTCTGCTAACAAATTTCCCTTTGGCTCAATGGGGAAAGCTGCTGCTAAAAAGCCAGAAGTCATGTCAACTATCCATTATAAAATAATTTACTGGGAACTTATTGGGATTTAAATATCTTGCAGTTCTTTCCTGTAGTTAATATGATCCATGAAATGGTTGCTGTATCTGTACTACGCCTTGGCACAGTAGGATAACAAACAATGAGGAAATTCTACAGAGGATGTTAAAATTTCCAGACTTCCTAGTAAGACTGTCAAATGCTCTGTGACTGAAGAGGGACATTATCTACCCCACAGAACAGGTAGGTAGCATCTTCTCTGTACATGCAAAAAGAAAGTAAACAGAAATCTCTGACAGAGTATTAGTTCCTACTGTTCCATAACAGGGGATTTTGTGCTTGTTTCTGCAGCCTTCAAACGTATTTATGATGAGTGTTATTTTAACCCTGACAGTGATTAACATAAATATTACCCACTCTTTAGTTCCACCTGCAAAATAAATGTCAGGGTCTCTCTGGATTTGTTTTGAGCACTGTGAGAATGCTCTGCTTACTCCGTTTTTTCCTTCACTCTCCATCAGCTTTTCTTCATAGTCAACGTGCTACTGCAGCCTTATGGCTTACTGCATGCTAGTAAGTCCCTTTGTTTTCAGAGATGTTCGAGATATGCTGTGTACCTAACCTGCGAAGTCACCAAAATCTCAGGCTGAATTATTAGTGATTTTTAATGATCATTCTTTCCACATAACTGACCACGTCCCCAGGAAGCAGCCTGGATTTTGCTTGTGTCGCTGTCTGCAGCTGCTCTATTTAATACTTCAAAGCAGGCTGAACCAGCCTGTGGATCACCATTAAGTCTGCTCATCCAAGTCTGAGGCACTCAGAAGGTCCCTTCTAACATTGTTTTATTTGTTTGCTTCCTTTTCTGTTTAGATGTGGAAGTTTGTACTGACAGATGTGCCACTTCTCTTTAACTCCAGGGAAAAGCAGATGAGGCTGTGCCATGCAGGTCAGCAGTTCCCTGCCTTTTAACTGAAATATGCCAGAAATTAGAGGAGAATGAAAGCTGCCAAGAAAGATATGGTTCACTTGGAAGCTGCAGGAAATAAGTAATCTCAAAATATGAGAAAATAATCCAACTCTCTGGCCTACTTGTGATACGCTCTAAGGTTTGGGAAAGAAAACCATCAAACCCCCTAAAAATAGAAAAACCCAAGGCCTCAAACCACCAGTATTAATGAAGCAGTATTTTGAAAAAGCATGAATGATAAAGAGATGGCAAAATAAGCTATCTATACCATTTTCTTGAGCATAACCTTGTGAGTAATGGATACCTAAAATGGTCTGACAGTCAACATTGCACATAAAATTTCCGGGTAGTATCTAAAAAGCTAGGCTTCAGTTCATTTCTTTTCTCATTTCTATTTTCCAAGACCTTTGTTTTGTCCATACTGTAGACCACCTATGCTCATCGGACCTGGAAGTGAAAAGTTAAACAAAAATTATTGTTTCAGTCAAATGCATGTATTTTTTTTATGCCTAGTGAATCCAAATATGATGTTTTGTTGCATTATAACATGTTTTGTGTCCTTTTAATTTCTGATTCACAAATAACTTTACTGGACACCTGCTTTCTTTGTTAGAGGTCAAAGAAATTAGAAAAATTTGTTGTGTGGACAATGAAGGGACCTGTAACACTTCTAGGCAAAAGATTTTCGTGACAGAAATTCTGCTAATATACAGTATTGCTGACAAATTTCCTTACATCTTGGGGTTTTCCAATTTCCTTACTGCTTGGGGTAAAGCAATTGAGGTTGCATCCCTCTTATTCAGTCTTGAGCCTGTTCTTCACTTTGATGTCACCTGTTTTGCCAGGTCACTAGGCTTGTTGAAATAGTAATTTTTTTTACATACTGGAATATAACACAATCACAAATGGGAGAGCAATGAAAGGGTAGGGTGGAAAGGAGTCTGAGGGGAGCAAATTGAATGGTAGGTGAGGGTTATTTTCTTTTGATCATGCCTGTAAAGTCTCAGCAGCTAGGTGAGACTTACGTGTGAGCAGCTAGGTGAGACTTATGTGTGAGGAAAGAGAAACTCTCCAATTTCCTTAGCTTGCCTCTGGAAAAATGAAAGATAGAAACAGTGGGTTGCCTACCTACACCACCTACTACCGCACCTTCCCAGGCTAGTACTGCTCTTTACTTCAAGATTCCTGTCAAAACAACCACCAGAATGGTAAAGAAGAAGAATAGGAAATACTTAGATATATAATTAGATACATTTTCTATGTATATGTATAAATGCTGGTTTCCTTTTCTAGCTGCATGTGTATACTCAAATATATAAATATCTGTGTGTGTGTGTGTGTGCGTGCGCATGTGTGTGTGTCTATGCACATCTCCTCAAAGAATTATTTCCACAAAGGTAAAGACCATTTAAAAATGTATTCTACTGACTGATTTTCAGACAATCTGCATCTAGTTAAAGGAGCCATGGCCTTTAATTAGTCCATATTTCAGCATTCCATTCCTATGCACATGAATCTTTGATTTTAAGCATAATCTGAACTCCTCTTGAAACCCATGGATCTTGAGCATATGCTAAAAATCACGTATAAGCGTATATGTTTTCCTGAATAGGGAGGAATTTAATCTAAAAAAAATTTGTATTAATGTAATGGAAAAGAAAAATAAAATGAACTGTTACTAAAAAACAAACAGACGTGAAGTCTATTTACTCTGTGGAATTTACTGTTGCAGAACACATGAAAAAAGAAGAAAAGTCCACAGGCCATTTTTTCCAGTTATAATTGGATACTTTGCGAGTAGCTTAACAATATCAAAGGGACTGTTCAGTAATTAAATATCATACCCAGCTGTGTACTGAAATACTGTCAAAACTACTAGGGTAATCAGCAAGCTAGATTTAATACATTAAAATACATTGGTTACATGGTTAAACCTGGAAGAGAGAAGAGTGAACAAACATGGTTATTTTTGCAAAAATACCTATAACAATAGAACCCCTGGGGAGCCGTGCATTGCTTAAAGCAGGTGGTTGAATGTTTTATGACGATATACACATCGATTAGCTGATAAAGCTCTTGTTGTGGTACACCACCATATGTGTAAAACAACCTCCAGAGCTAAAAGCTGGTGAGACCTGTAGCAAAACTTGGCCTGATGCTGGTGTAGTGAGTCTGCAGAGCACCTGCTTCCCTGCCCGCTGCTGCCTGCGCTGGCATGGCTCCACATGGCAAGGGGTACGAAAATATAAATCAAGCTAAAGAATGGAGGTGGAAGTTAAGGTATACTCATTTTTCTTGCAGACGCAAACAATTCCCACCTTTATGGCCATAGACAGATAGCACTTTCCCTGTTTCAGAATTTGCTGTTTGTAAATCTGTAGTCATAAAATATAAAAATTTTACTCAACCTCCACTTTTCAATACATGACAGTTTGTTTTAGAAAAGAGTCTGAACATACTGATTGGCTCCAATTACTGTTAAATATAATGGTGTGCAAAAAAAACAGGTAAAAAGAACAGGAAAAGACCTTAAGCAGCAGTTCATGGCTGGTTGCCTACGGTGGGTTCTTCACACACCAGCCCCTGGGGACAACTAGCTCTGCCTCCAACCTCCAATACATGTTGACTGTCAGGATTTTTTCAGTTCTTTCACCAGATAATATACAGTGTTATGCAGACTGCCAGTTTGTGCTGTGCCCTGTGGAACAGATGATTTTGAAAGATGCCATATTTTTTTCCCGGGTTTTTCTTACTCGTTTTGTTCCATCACTTTTGATTTATTTTACTCTTTTGACATCAAGAAAACTGAGAAAACTGATTGTGTCCCAGAAACTTTAAATTAAGGTGCCAGTTGCTCCTCACTGAAAAATCGCACAGAAAACACCTTCTTTGTACTGAGTAGTCTAAAAGAGAATTGAAGGACAATGAGCCTAAGGAACACGCAGTATATGCTGTTTTAAAATTTAATTTCAGGTGCAGAGGGAGAATATACGTTTGTTTCTGCTTAGTTAAGTTTCAGGTACAGAACAAGATGTTGTCCAAGATTTTAAAAATTCAAGAATGCACCAAGTCTCCTTATTAAAAAGAATATGACAATATCTCTGTATCAAAAATGCTTATCCTTGAATTTTTAACAGAAATATATTGATTTTAGTAAGATGTCAAACTACTGCAATGATTTTCTTTCCCAAAAAGATCAACTATAACTTTTAAGTCTTACAAGATTTGATAGGGTATAAGAGTCTTTGGATTAAGTTATTCCAGTAATTTTTAAAGGAAATGTTTCATAAAACCTTTCATAGAAGTGTCAACATTTTGCCTTTATATGCTTATCTGGGAGGAAAGAAAAATGTTAAATGTCAGAATTGTAGCATAAGGGAACTATCACATTTTGAGTATCCCTGCAGTTTACTATCCAGCCTGATATGCCTTAAAGAGCCCAGAGACAGAATGCTCAAAGTCTGGCCTCTTAGTTAAAAAACATGAAGATCCCTATTTTCCCCTGGAAAGCTGTGTCTCCATGAGGAAATACACCAGTGACGGAAGCCAGTGTAAGCGGCCTGATCCTGTTTCACCTTTCACTTCACAAAGGTGCCTGTGCTCACATGTGTCATATCTCAAGACAAGGCAACCAAAGATCACCTTGTGCCAGTTTTGTTTTGAATGACTTTGTCTTGGTTGATCACTAAAGAGCAAAGGAGCAGTGGGATTTCTTCTCCTCTGTCACTGCTGGCCAGATTTTGATCCTCCCCTATAGCAGGACCTGCGTTCAAGTCTTCCTAGTCATGCTGCTGTTGTGTTTCCCTTTTCTGCTAAGCTACACATGTTCAAAGCTTTTTAAGTCACAATCAACCATCATTTCTGCTTCAGACCTTTCCCATGCTTTGTGATTACCAGGTGTTGTGATGAAGAGCAGACATTAGTATCTCCCTTGTAGGAGTTTCCAGAGTGACATACACTGATTCACAGTTGCAGCAGTACTGTATTTGCACTATTCGTTGAAAAGAGACACTGCTAAATATTCTGCAAAGGAAGTATACAACATTCTGACTAAGTTTTGCTTTCCAGCTTCAAGGCAAGAACTGAATTAGAGCTGTCATGTAGATGTACCTTATTTGTATCTTACGTTGTATGTTTTTGCTTGTGTACATAGTCATCTTATACAGAGGCATCTCAGATTTTGGCATGCAATATTACGCAAAACCATACAAAAGTACTGTATTAATTCCTTCTTCAGGCTAAGAAATAGCTGTTCACAAAACAAACTGAGCAATTAAAAGCAGAAATTAAAAGAAATTCTCAAACTGCCAGTCCTCATCCTGCTAAGTAAATGGGAAGGCTGTGCAACCGAAGTGCTGGATTCATATGCTGCCCAGGGCAGGAGCTTGGGTCTTTTATGAAGTATGAGCAGAACCTTCTGCTCTTCCTGGAGAGCTGCATTGAACTGGCAGAAGAGCATCTCTTCACAGCATATGGCAGTGGTGCCATCCCTAGGGAGAGAGGAGCCTCCTCAACCTGTCACACCATGGCTCCAGATGGCCCAGGAGGCTGATTAGAATGAAAAAATAAATTTCCATAACAGCTTAGGGTCAGGATGGAAACAACATCTGTTTGCCATCAAGACTGGGCATGCCGGGATGGAGCAACCTAGTACATTCAGGGACATTCCATAAGTTGCTTCTTGACCATAATCTCTTTGTTTGCTCCTCTTAAGAACTTCACTCTATTTCAGCAGCATGACAGACAGGGAATATCTCAAATAAGTGAATATTCACCTTCTTAAGGATCATAGTATGCAACAGTTATCAGTCTCCTTACTGTGTAAAGCCCTCCAGGTCAGGATTTAAAAAATGTTTCAGCAGTAAACTGGAGCTGTGTCTTGTACTGCCTAATAGTAAAAGCTATCTTTATTCTGGTTTTGTTATTAGTTTTAATGAAAATAAACTGGAAGCAATGAGTTTGTTGCTTGGGAGCTAGTCAGTGTGCAGCAAACCAGGAACAAAGAAATCATAGACTGTAAGAGAAGATATGTGTTTTAAGTATTCTAGTGTTGCCCACTTTCTTAATTTCCATTATCTTTATCTATAATAGATGTTCACTGGCAGCACAGATTTTAAAATGGTAAGAATTTTACAAAATTATGTACCTGAGTGTTATTTCATGCAAAAAGACTGCTTAGACTGAGTGCCAGCAAATGCCTGAAAATGAACAAGAGGAATTTCCTTTTGAAATTCAACATTTTCTCTAACTTCAGGTTTAAGACTCTTCAGCAGAAAAAAAACGATAGCCATGCTCTAAAATGTTGTAACTTCACTGACCTTCACAGAATGGTAAAAGATTAGAATTTATATGAGGTTGTTAGTGCAGTTTCAAGATAATCCTGTTGGGTTTTTTTATTTTTTTTTGTTGTTTTTGAGTCATAATTTTCACACATTGAATGCAAGTGGCTAACATACTCTGATAAAGTTTCAGCTTGCTCATAATTCCTGAAGCCTCCAGCAGCAATCAGTGTGTACTCATGTGGCAAAGCCTCAACTTTTTTATCAACTCTCTTGACAGAAATGCTGTCACATCATATCTTTTCTTTTCATAATTCTGTGAATTTACTTCAAAAGGCTGGTAGTTATACCTCACATATGTCTACTATGTGCCATATCAGCCTAAAGGCACCACACCTTCTCTCTCTCCTCCTTGCTTCTACACAATGTGGGAGATACGTGTCTGTCACCAGGTCAAGTCACATACGCAAAGCAAGAGAATTAGATGACTGAACACAACTTGTACCCACAAGTTATCTGGAGTACCATCAAGTGCCCTGGCACTCCTTGGGCTTTTGCTACAGGAATCCAGAGGCATATGTTGTCTTAGGCTCTCCTTGGCTTGTCAGGATGGCTGTGTCACTCATTGTGTGCCCTGTGCAGCTTAAATCTGTGTTTGAAATGCCGCAGTGGAAGGAACCAGTGTGAAAGGTATGGACAATGAATGTGAACGAGATCCTGCTGAATATCATCTCTACCTACTAATATGATTTACAAGCTTTTTCATCACACATCATCACCTTCTGTTCCTGCAACAAAATGACAGTTTTTAATCTGATCATTACAATGTCTGTTCGTTCCTAGTATCTACCAGGACTTTAGTTTGGACAACTCCAACTAAATCAGGTTTTTCTCCTAAAAAGAAAGATGACGATTTTTTTTCAGAAGCCGGGTAGCAGGTGTACAGTTTCAGAGCCCACAGAAGTGGGCTGAGTCTGGTCTGAGGGACGAGGCAAACCTGCAGCAAAGTGAGAAGGGAGCTGATAACCAGACAAACAGGAATTAAGAATCAAAAGTTGAAAGCAGTGATCCAAGGTCCAAGGCATTTTGGAAACTGCTGTGCTGTAAGCCCTGAGGTGTGACAGAAGAGCTGGTCCTCAGACCATTATGAGACAGGCCTGTGTTGGGTTGGTCAATATGCACTTGCTGTTAGCATTTGGAAACAAAAGTTTCAATGCATTGGTCAGACTATGAGTTATTACAAGATAGCAGCAATTTTTAAAAGAAGGAAGGATACTGGATGGCTTGATTAATATTCAAATTTGAGAAATATTCAAGGATACCAGTGGGTTTTCTTTCTTTTGAGACAGAAACTGTGGTAAGAGCACAGAATTCCTTTTCAGTTGCTTAAAACTCTTACATTGGTCAATGCAGATGATTGTTGAAACAGAAATGTGGAATGTCAGTATGAAAAAGCGAACACCTTGGTAAAAAAAAAGTAGGAGTTTTCATTAAGAAAGCTTCCATCTACCAGCACACCTCTGAGAAGTTCAAGTACACATATTTAAGTGTTCAAAGACTCAAAAATAGCAGAACTACACACTACTGCATAACAGTAATTTTTGACTGAACTCACCACTAGCTTGAGTGTGTGTATGGCTTGTCTGCTGGGAGAAATCAAGCTGTTTGGAAGTATTACTGCAGAATTTAGAACTTTGCCACGAATATTTCTTCCAGTAGTGTATTTGGTTTGTTATACTTTGGGAGCAGACAATGTAAATTTACTTGCTCTTTGTGTCAATCTTATGCTAATAATCTAAAATGGAGAAATTTGGACTGAAACAGAGTTGAAATTTTATTCATAGAATAAGTTTATTTATACAGCAACTCCTTCCCTGCTCTTGGGGTGGGATCCTTTTTCTGTACTGAGTATTTCAGTTGGAAAATCATTAAGATTAATTCTTATGTTTTCAGTGTTACATCACTTGTGCTATTTCATTGTTTGCACTGTTACATTGGTTTCAGCATTACATTACATAGTACTGTTAACATATATAAATTATGCAATTCTGTCCTTCTCACTGCTTCCATGACAGTTTTTTATTCACATTTGCATGCAGTATCCTACTTCACTTATGCCTTAGTAAGAATTAGTATATTTATTTTTATTTGTTTTATTCCCTTTTCTTTGGGAAAGTAACAACTGTGAAATCCTGGACAAAATGAATTTAGTAAAAGGTGAATAACCTGACTCAAATTTTTGATTAATCCAATGCACGTACCATTGCTGAAACAAAGTAAGTAAACTGTTTTCTGCACACAAACCTAAGTTTGTTTCATGAAGACATAGTTTCTGTCCCCTTTTCTTCTTGCAGCTCTTAAAAATACATAAGACAGTTCACTTTTTAGACTTTGGCTCCTACCCACAGCCTTAAGGGTATCACCGCATGCACTCTGCCATCCTCCTTGATGCCTGACATAGTAAGTCAGCTTTGAGAGAAGGGTGATCACAAGGCCAGTTTTGTATTCTGCCACCAGCCTGCGACAAACAGGATCTGTTTTCTTGTCTATTCTTAGTTTCTGCTTTTTTACTTTAAAAAGAGGAGGTCAGATTGACTGTGTGTTGCAAGAAGGGATGGTTCTTCCTTTAAGACTCCTCAGAGAGAAACTGGCAAAAGTGCCACAATCTGTAATTGATATAGAAGACAAGAGTTGGCTGCTGAGGTTCAAAGAGCAGCTGACTGTATCTGAGAGATGATGGAAAGAGCATCCCAACTGGGCAATGCCTGTTGCAATCCAGAAAATCATACAGTTAGGTGGAAATAAGTCTGGTAACAAGGACTGCTGCAAAGGCACAATGAGCAGGGAAAGAGATTTTTTCCAGTTTTACTTTTGAGCTAGTTTATTTTTCACCTGCGGTATTTACGTATTTAGTTTCCTAGCCACGTAATTATAATTCACAGAGTGCAGAGCTCTTTACAAAGCCCTTGAACCAACAGAATATGGTACAGTAAACACACTTCATGTCTCACACACACATATTGACTGATGCATGTTTTCTGTCAGTGTATTATGGGGGGAGTTTATATGCTTTTTTTAGAAGAATGGAAGAGTAAAGATTAGACTACTGTATTTCTGTATTCCAAATTATTTCTTAATGTGCTAAAAATAGCTTCCAGTAGTTTAGTTGACACTGGACTAATATTATACTTTTCACTATGCTTCTTTCACTGTGGCTATCTAGCCATCTTTCTCTAGTGTGATAATCCCTTGATTAACTGAAAAAACATGTACAATTTGAAAACTGGACAGTCTATGTGTGGTTTTTACCCAGCTCTTATTAATTCACACATTATATTTTCCTAAGTTATCATAGCATTTCTATAGTAATTTGTTTTGCTTCCTTTATTGTATGGACACTCAAAGACAGTATAGTTGTGTATATTGATGGTGACATCCTCCTTATAATTATTAGGCAAGATATAAAATAATTTACTGGAATTTGTATGCTAGCATTGTTAGTAGTACAGATCAATTAACAGCCATGTATCTTAAGTAGACGGTTCCCATCGTTTTTGTATCTTTAGCATATAATGATCTCCAGTATACTGACCTTTATAACACCATCCTTTGGCACAGAAGTATTATAATTTTACTAACAGAAGAACAAGAAAGCGTGTATCAAATAGCAAGTATTTTATTGGATGCTAGCAAATATGTGTATGCTGAGCATCATACTAATAATGTAATTATGAATTTTATATTATTTTGTGGGTACATGTCACCAGATTTATAATTAAAAAAAAATCCTCTGTGCTATTAAGTATTACAGACACTTTTACATGGTTTTTGTTTGTTTGTTTTTATTCTAAAAGATGGCATTTTTATGAAGAGAGCAAAGTCTGTGCTACAAGAATTTTACTGAAGTGTCAAGTAAAAGGACAACTACTGTGGTTAAGGAAGTGGATCCAACTTCTGACTGCTCAGCACGCTTTCTGCATCACTTGATAATAGGCACCTTCCTCCTCTTCAAGTTAACAAGTCAAAAAACAAGTTACTACTTTCCAGAGGTAGATTTGTCAAAAATTCACTGGGTAATTTATAAGTATGTGCCTACTCCTACTCAGTACCTATTGTGTGTGCATTATGTTGTTTAGGCACCAATTATGTACTGCTTATGGTCTGGGGAGATGTGGGATTGTAGAGTAACCTGAATGTTAGCATAGTCTCAGTTTTTTTCCCCTGAAAGGCTTTTGTGGGTAGTGGGTTTTCTTAGTTCAACTCTGTTGCCCCTGAGAAATACAAATCATGGCTGTTGCTCTCACTACCCTACTATGTGCCACAGAAATCTGCTTCAACCTTGAAGAAAATACTAAAATCTCAGCTCCTTCAAACCAGGAGAAATGGGATCACCTAACAGAGAGAGGGGAGGAAGCAAGTATTTTTAAAGTGAGCTTCAGAAAGGCAGACCTCTTCACTGAGGACCTGGTGACTTCTCCGTGGTGTAAGCAGAGTAATTCCAAGCACTTTGGCTATGAGCACACAGCTAGGTGAAGGGCAGGCGACCTACGTGAGCACACTGTCCTTAATCTCATTTTGCTGTTGCTGTGTAAAAACTCAGGCTGTGCAGCCTGGTGAATTAGTTTTCTTGAGATCTTCAGCTAGACCTTACCAGCCCCATGTCCAGAGCTGTAACAAGAGGAAATGCTTGATTTCTCCCAGCAGGCAAACAAAATCTACTTCAGGAGAACTTGATCATTTACCTTGTGTGAAGAGGACACTTATTATAGAATAAAACCTAAATGTGAAAATCCAATAGCACTTTATTTTGTGAAGGAAGAGTAACTTTGCCAGCATCACTATAATTATTATACTTCAAGGAGCTTAGGCATGTTGTATCTAAACATGGATTAATTTCTTTCTTCCTCAGTCACAGGTATTTGCATACAAATAAAACTGTGAAAATGCCACTTTCTTACTCAGAGGTAAGGGGATAATCACCAGCAAATAAAATGAAAGCTGTAGTTTTAACACAGTTTTTATTAACTCTGAGCAGATTTGATTCCCAAAGCTGTGGATGCTGGAGTATTAAAGCAGCATATGGCAGAGCCAGTCTAAAGCATGCCAGCACTGCTGATGGTTCGAACCCAGGCAGTTTCATTTGCTGGAGAGCCACAGGTGCTTGTGGTACACGGGCAGTGGAAGGTGAACTTGTCAGCAAACACAGAGAAAAGTCAGAGGGACTTAACTTCAGTTTGGAAAAGAGATCAGTAGCGTGCTGCAAGGAGGAATTTGGGAGTGGTTATATCACCTAGTTTTGCTTTGTTTGTGACTGGTGCAGTATCCTTGAGGGAGTTAATAATTTTGGCCCTGTTTTGGTGGCTGCAGAGGACACTGGCCGCACTCCATGGGTGAAGAGTGAGGAGGTGACACACATGGGGCTTCGCGTGGAGGGACCTTCATGGAGAATTAACCTAAACATTTATCAGCTGTGCTGTTCCAGCTCTTGCCAAGGAGTAGGAGGTAAAGCTGCAAGAGAGGACAGAAATCATAAATGGTTACCAAACTTGGTTTACGGCTTTGATTTTCTCAGGGGAAAAAAAAATGTAGAAAGTTTGACCAGACTTTATTGCCAAAGTTTAATTTCTTTTTTTTTTTTTTCCCCAAATCGGACTTGTTAAGCAATCAAATAGCTGTGAAAGAGCTAATACTGAATGTATCACAGCATACAAGCTCTTTCATCTGTCTTAACTGTGGTGCAGCTTGCATCTCTCTTACAGCTATCAATCAGAAACATCAGACAGGACAGTGGAGCAGGCTTATGTTTGAAAACATACTACTGATGCATGTTACCCTGCATTATCTATCTGTCTATTTCTGTTTGGAAATAAAGGTAGGACTAATAAACTACAAACTCCTCACACATCTGTGCTATACTTACCTTTTCCTCTGTAGGCCTATGCCAGCGGCAACAAAAAGAAGGGTTCCTGGTCCTCATTCCCAGATGTGAATTCACAAGAAAAAAAACCAGAGGCCACAACAACAACAAAATGACTGTAGTTTTGTATTAATAAATAATGTACTATAAGGTTTATATTTCTTGCCTATTGCATGAAAAACAGTTTTGGCAGAGAAGAGAAAAAGCAATTAAATTCGGCTACAAAAGTAATCCATAAGGTAGCTTGCTAAAGCTATCACTTTAAAGAAAACATTTACACAGTGCTAAGAAACAGTGACTTTAAATCCTCTTTTCCTCAAACGCAGGTATTTTATAAGAAAGGAGAAAAGATATTTGTTTGTTTGTTGGTTTGTTTAGAGTATTTTCCCCATATTCCCTCCTTTTAGCTAGGAGCAAAATGTGTCTTTGCTGTTGGGAGGGGTTAACCCTTAATAGACCTGAGGGTCTGTCTTAACAGACCTAAGCCTTCTAAACCAGTGATGCTTTTCTCAGCCTTCTCCCTGCTATCTATCGCTGTGAAAAAGAAGCAACATAGTGCAATTTCATAATCTCAGAGCCTCAGCTTTTAGGATATTTATGACTGATGGTAGCTAGGCCCTTGCAAGATTTGCAAGACAGAATCATAGACTCATAGAATGTTTAAGATTGGAAAAGATCTCCAAGATCAGCAAGTCCAACCATCAACCTAACACCACCGTGCCCACTGAACCATGTTCTGAAGGGCCACATCTACACATTTTTTTAACACCTTCAGGGATGGTGACTCCACCACTTCGCTGGGCAGTCTCTTCCAGCGTTTGACCACTCTTTCAGTGAATAAATTTTTCCCAGTATCCGATCAAAACCTCCCCTGACACAACTTTAGGCCATTTCCTCTTGTCCTATCATTTGTTTCTTCGGAGAAGAGACCAACACCTGCCTCCCTACAAACTTCTTTCAGGTAGTTGTAGAGAGCAATGAGGTCTCCCCTCAGCTTCCTCTTCTCCAGACTAAACAATCTCAGTTCCCTCAGCCGCTCCTCATTAAGACTTGATCTCCAGACCCCTCACCAGCTTTGTTGCCCTTCTCCGGATGCGCTCCGGCAACTCACTGTACTTCTGGTACTGAGGGGCCCAAAACTGAACACAATATTTGAGGTGTAGCCTCTCCAGTGCTGAGTACAGGGGGACGATCACTTCCCTACTCCTGCTGGCCACACTGTTTCTGATACAAGCCAGAATGCTGTTGGTCTTCTTGGCCACCCGGGCACACTGCTGGTTCATGTTCAGCCAGCTGTCAACCAGTACCCTCAGGTCCCTTTCCAGCAGGTAGCTTTCCAGCCACTCTTCCCCAAGCCAATAGCATTGCATGGGGTTGTTGTGACGCAGGTGCAGGACCTGGCACTTGGCCTTGTTGAACCTCGTAAAATTCACCTTGACCCATCGGTCCAGCCTAGCCAGATCCCTCTGCAGAGCCTTCCTACACTCCAGCAGATCAACACTCCTGCCCACTTTGGTGTCATCTGAAAACTTACTGAGGGAGCACTCAATCCCCTCATCCAGATCATTGGTAAAGATGTCAAACAGAACTGGCCCCAGTACTGAGCCCTGGGGAACACTGCTTGTGACCGGTCACCAAACGAATTTAACTCTGTTCACCGCAACTCTCTGTGCTCAGCCATCCAGCCAGTTTTTAACCCATCGCAGGGTACACCTGTCCAAGCCATGATCTACCAGCTTCTCTAGGAAAACGCTGTGGGAGATGGTATCAAAGGCTTCCTGTTATCCACTAGGTGAGTCACCTGGTCACAGAAGGAGATCAGGTTGGTCAAGCGGGACCTGCCCTTCATGAACCCGTGCTGGCTGGGCCTGATCCCTCGTTGTCCGGCACAGGTCAGGTGAGCGCACTCAAGAGGAACGGCTCCATAATCTTCCCCAGTACCAAGGTCAGGCTGACAGGCCTGTAGATCCCTGGATCCTCCAGTGAATGTCACACTGGCAAGACTCCAGTCATCTGAGGCCTCCCCTGTTAACCAGGACTGCTGCTGGATGATGGAGAGTGGCTTGGAAAGCTCCTCTGCCAGCTTCCTCAGTACTCTCAGTTGGATCCCATCCAGCTCCATAGACTTGTGCGTGTCCACGTGGTGTAGCAGTTTGATAACTGCTTCCTTCTGGATTGTGGGGGTTTCATTCCACTGTCTGTCCCTGTCTTCCAGCTCAGGGGGCTGAACACCCTGGGGATAACTGGTCTGGCTATTAAAAACTGAGGAAAAGAAAGCATTAAGCACCTCAGCCTTTTCTTCCTCCTTGGTGACAATGTTCACCCCCACATCCAATACAGGGTGGAGATTCTCTTTGGCTCTCTTTTTCTTGTTAATATATTTGTAGGAACATTTATTTTTATCCTTAACAACAGTGGCCAGACTGTGTTCTAGCTGGGCTTTTGCCTTCCTGATTTTCTCTCTACATGACCTTACGAGCTCCCTGTACTCTTCTTGAGTTGCCTGCCCCATCTTCCAAGAGCAGCAGATTCTTCTTTTTCACCTGAGCCCTAGCAAAAACTCCCTCTGCAGCCAGGCCAGTAGTCTCCCCTCCCAGTTTGTCTTATGACACATGGGGACAGCCTACTCCTGCTCCTTTAAGACTTCCTTCTTGAAGAATGTCTGGCCTACCTGGACCCCTTTGCTTTCAGGACTGTCTCACAAGGGATTCCCTCCACCAGTGTCCTGAACAGGCCAAAGTCTGCCCTCTGGAAGTCCATGGCAGTGGTTCTGCTGACCCCTGTCCTTACCTCTCCAATAACAGAAAACTATCATTTTGTGGTTGCTGAGCTGCAGATGGCCTCCAACCACCACATCTCCCACCTGTCCTTCTCTGTTAGTAAACAGCAGATCAACGGAGACACCTCACTCACCTGCAGTGTCTGGAATTTGTCTATGACACACTCCAGGAACCTCCTAGACTGTTTCGTCTCTGCTGTGTTGTATTTCCAGCAGACATTGGGTAAGTTGAAGTCTCCCATGAGAAAAAGCGCTAGCAATTTTGAGACTTCTCCCAGCCGCTTGTAGAAAGCCTCATCTGCCTCTTCATCCCAGTTGGGTAGTCTATTACAGACTCAGGATATCTGTGTTGTTGGCCTTCCCGCTCATCCTCACCTGTAAGCATTCAACCTTACCATCACCATCATTGAGCTCTACGCAATCAAAATACTCCCTGACATACAGAACCACCCTCTTTCCTTGCCTATCCCTTCTGAAGAGCTTGTAGCAATGTCTCCACAGTCTTCCTGGGTCACCTGCCCTCCTGTCACCTCTTGTACACTTTTTTTTTTATGTTTGCGTTAGTCAGGAACCATTCAGGCCTCCTGCCACCTTTGCTTTATTTTCAGCTCACTGAGATGGACTGCTCTTGAGCTTGAAGGAGGTGTTTCTTGAGTATCAACCAGCTCTCCTGGATCCTTCTTCTTTCCAAGGCCTTGTCTTATGAGGAATGGTTAGGGGTCACCAGACCAAAATGTAAGGCACACTGCAAGTAACCATTGGTTCTTTCATTACCAGAAGATTCCAGGAGTACCACTCTGATTAGATACTTTAATTAGTAATGGACTTTCAAGGCACACATTCACCTGAACTTGTTGATGCTTGAGCAAGAGAAAAACAAGGGCATCACTTAATTCAGGCACAAATTTGCAGTCATAGATTTGTAAATCTCTTCTAAGATAACTGTTGCTGAGGTGGAAATGTTAAGAAATAATCCATTTGGAGTCTTCTCACTGTTGTGCTCTGAATATAACACATGTAAAATGATCAAAATTAGGAGACTGTTCAACTGTTAGATAGATTATATTTGTTGAAGCTGGAATTATGCTCTGTAATTGCATATCCCTAATACATAGTCTTGTGGGCTGCTTTGCAATTAAACTTTTCAAAATCAGTACTCAAAAAGTAGTTTTGCTAAAGTATATATATTTTTTTGCACTGTACTTCTAAAATCTCATATATCCTCACCCATCAGGAAAGCTTTCAGTTAATAAACAAACTGCAGCCCACAATAACAGTTCTTCTCATTCAAATGGAAAGTACTATCCTTACAGTCTTTATAAGGTCACATCTGTGAGGATAAATTGTTACTTTGTGCCAGTCTCCTAAGATTTCAATATACTTTCAGGTACAAAACAAGAATAGCCCTACATGAACATATCATAAATATAACTCAAATCTAATAAATATAAATTGTCCTTTTACTGTAAAGGATGACACCTAGTTTGAAGAAGAATTAATAAAAGATGAACTAAAAATCAATACTCTTTTTTCTTTTTAATTTTATCTGATATGTAATGTTTGCCAGACTCAAGACGAAATTTTTTTTCAGGGATGGGCTTTCAGAAGTGGTATTTAGAATAGACAATTTACAGAGAAGAACTTACAGAGAAATCTTTTTTAAAATCAGTCTCAAGGCATTGTGTCATTAATGACAATGGCAAATACAGACAAGATTTGTATTTTTGGTTTTTGGGTATGCCAGCAACCACAAAGTATAGCAATGAAAGTGTCTTTCTGAACTATAAAGGCTATTCTAAGACGCTGTATTTTTAAATTTTATTTTCAAGGACTTAAAGTTCTGTACAAAATGTTACCTGAAGGGAGAGTCTATTGAGCAAAGGTGAGGGATTTGGATGTTCCCTTTTAAATGACATTAATAAAACAGATATGCAAATCCCTCCCCTGCCAGTTGTAGTTTTCCAACTCAAGCTCTCACACAGTACTGTTAGGCCTGGTCATGCAGTAAGAGAAACAGGTAAAAATACAAATTTCTGGACTTTAATAAATTGCATGGATCAGTATGTGGACGGAATGCCACTGGTGTTAATTTATCCCCTATCCTAGCAACTGCTAGATGTATTAATAACATTGGGAGTTTCGCTCATTCAACCAGCAGGGTAGTTGATGCTGAGATTATATAAATTTAGGTTGGAATAAGTAGTTTAAAAAAAAAAAGATAATGGTGCCATTTTAAATCTAGACCAATAATCAATTACTCTCTGTGCCTTATCTTGAACAGATCTGATGAAATGTCTATCTTATTGCTAGTTTTCTGGGATGACGTGAAAATTCGGCTGTGGTTTTACCATTTATAAATGATGTAAATTGCTGTGAGTTACTTAGGTAAAATCATTAACCTCTCTATTAGACTAGGCTTTGGAAGATGTTATCATTTTGCTTGTATAATGCAGTAACAATGAGCCTGTCACCATCAGTGGACACACTATTGTAAAGAGTAAAAATACACAATATCACTAAGGTTTCCATTGCTTTATCTGAGGCTTTAAATAAGCGTGCTAATGTGAGTAGCTGGTACGGAATAATGAGGAAAGACAAACTGAATGTTGTGTCTTTTCAGTCAGGACACTTTTCCGACAGCTGCGCTCCACCTCTGCAGCTCATGAGTGTTGGCTCACGGCATCGTGAGTGCAAGCCCTGAGGGGACATGAGGCAAGGGAATGGTTTTTGGCATGGAGACAGTCCTCTCCCGCCTGTGCCTTTAACAATTAGGCTCCCGTTAGTTGGAGCCTCTTTCAAAATTTTCTTCCCATGTGTGTATTTGTGTAAATACAGTAGATTAAAAAAAACACAGTTAATACATGTGCATATTCTGTACATTTCCCTTTAAAGCAGAAAACTGACGAATTCATGCCTAGTCCCACTGGACCTCTGTTTGCTTCATTTACCTGCTTGCTTCTGAAGGCAAACAGACATCCCTGCATCTTTGTTGCTGAGCATCTTCTGTCCCTTATTTTTCCCTGCACCCCCACATCCCAGTTTTGTGTTGTTCCTTCTATTTTCCTAGCCTTTTTTCCAGGTATAGAAAAGGTGCTTCTCTAGAATAGAGTGGTATTTCTTGGGCTGGCAAAGCAGCCAAGTGTCACTGCATGTAATACTTGCATTCCATTTTTGTGTTTGCATTGCACGCATAATGTAGCACTATTTGAGTTTGCAAGTCCAGATCAAAGAGTTGTATTTCCAGTGTCTTCAGGTCACCTTAATATCTTTTGACACCCTGTATATAATTTCCCTCTATCTTGTTAGATAAAGCACAGCTGCTCATGATATAGAAGCTGCAGCTCTGAGGAAGTCGATAACACCTCCTTTTCCTTAGGAATTCCCGGTGGGGCGTCCATCTTTCATGCTTCAGGTTGCAACAGCATGTGAGCTTGGTTTTCTTTCCTCTTTTTCTTTTTTGTTCCCACTGCAGTTCTTGTTGGGACTGGTAGCAAAATTGCTCCAATAGGGATTAAATTGACTCTTTAGAGTGATCTCTTCCCTGCAGCACGGTAACAGTAAGTAAAGGCTGTGAGGGAATATCAGCATGGGCTGGAAGTGTAGATTAACTTCCTTCCCTGTTCCAGGACTAACAGAAGAAAAAAAAAGGAGCTTCATTCTCAGAGGCAGGGTCAGATTTTGGGGTGAGGGTTTAGTAGGTCCACAGCAGATGAGAACAGCCCTCAGCTTGAGCACTGGGAGAACAGAGCCTTGTTTTCAGGTGGGACTCCCTCCCCAACAAAGGTGAGAGTCTCTTGGGAATCCCATCAGTAGATACAAATTATAAGCTGGCTTCCCGAAGTCATTTTGAGGTCTTTTGATTCCTGCCACTTGCATCTGTGAGCCTTCATGGGAAAGGGTAGACAGCCAAAACCTGTTCTTCTTGTGACATTCCTGTAGCTCTTCCTGTTTCCTTTTTTGTTTTCCCAATTCTGATCACTGGGCCTGGACAAAGCAGCAGCATCTGTACCTGGTGGTTGTACCTGCAGTTTCCTGGTGTCCTTTCCCCAGGCAGAACAGGCTTCCTTTTCAATGTCCTGGCTTCTTCGTGACTAAGAAAGGCAGCACTACCTCCCTCCTCACATTTGGTTTCTTCGATTTCCATCAAAACTGCTTGCAACCACCTTCACAGTCCTGGCGACCCTGGGAGTGTTGGGTGTTGTGCATTTCCAGGCTCTGGCTGGCAGCTCAGGATCCTGAGTCCCCAGACACCATGCAGTGCACTGGAGATGGAATATGTGGAGAGAGGTGTTCAGGATTCGGGAGACAAGCCACCATGACCTTGGCATGGCCCAGAATGACAAAAGTGTTCCCAATAACAATGGCATGGGCATTGCTGTGGTCCTTGGCTGGGACTGGCCTTTTCTTTGTGCTTCCCCTCCTGCCCAGCTGGCTCCCTTACTTTGAGTTTTAATGTGCTTTTACCATGACAGCTTGTAGCCGTGATTGTGTTATTAAAGCTGTCCACTGTGTAAGAGGACCTAGTTGTTGGTCTAGAGCTGAGTGCACAGCAAAAGGTCAGCATCAGGAGGAAAAATGAAAGTAAAAATAAGTAAAAGATAAACATTGTTACAGTAGCTGCTGAATTTCTACCTGTCTGGTGTGGGAGTGTCTTTGCCCCTGCTATTGCTGGGTCTGGTTTTCGCACGTTTGTGAGCTGTGGTCACAGTTATGTGCAGTACCATTACAGCCTTCACACATTCATCTAACATGTTTTAAAGCCAGGTTTGGCTGGTAAGAAGGAAGATATAGCATTTCTGGGACAGCATCATTCAAAGAAATGAGAGCAATGTTCAAAGAGGGGGAAAAACAAATCTGAAGATGCCAGGCAGACAACTCCTTTCACACCTGCCTGATCCCTTATTAATAAAGAGCCTTTGACCACAAATTAAAATGATTGTCTGAACTAGCAGGGTGTTAATAGCTGTGTCTATGGATTGCCTGCTGAAAGAGATTGACAGTGTTCCTGGAGCTGTGAGGATCTTTACCAGTGTGACTTCATTTTTTGAAGCAGCTACAAGATGAACATTTGATATGAACAGAAAGCAGAGAGGGCAACAAGAATGGGACAGAGGTGATGCTTATGCCTTACAGAAGGTAAGAATGTACCTTCACATAAACACAATGATTGCGTAGGAAGTAGATGCTCAATGGCAGTGAGATTTTGTGGATAAACAACACTTTCCCCCCCCCCAAAAAAAAATGATAGCAGTAAAAACATCTTCACAGTAATAGATGTATTATCCAAACACCTCTGGGTGGTGTGCCTGACAGACAGAATGAGTTCTGCAATACTTATGGCCATTAGAAGCAGTTTTAGCAGGGGGTACAGACCACAGAAACTGCAGGTAGACTGGGGCTAAAAGTTTTTCTCAAATAGCCATCACAGAGGCACTTAAAGCAGGATAATGTTTACCACTTTGCTCCTAATAATGTAAAAAGTTCTCCATTATAGAGTGTTTTACCACCACTCTGCAGTCAGCGATGTAGAGGTGTTTTAAAGCACACAACACCTCTTAATGTGCATTGCCGGAGTTTGTAAAGAGCCATAACCACAGCTTCCCCAGAACTGTCCGAGGCAGACCTGCTGGTGAGAACCCCGTTGACACTGTGAAGCTTGAGAAAACTGTGTATGAGTGTTGGCTTGAAAGTAAAGAAACTAGGCCTCTGCTGAAGAAGTGAGAACACACCTTGGTGTTTAAAAGAGACATCTGAAAAGGTTAGGAGCAGACATTTATGGCAAAATTTTCACAGCTGATGAAATTGCAGAATGGATCAGATGCTTGTATTTGGCTGAAAAGACTACAGTCTTGATTACTTGGTGTTGTGATTACAGTGGAAGACTAACCAAGAGAAAGAAAAAAAGGAGAAAGGGAGAGACAGATGCCAGCCTTGCGGCCTTTTTTTCTAGAACAAGTACTGAACAAATGCTAGCATGTGTGGGGCGGGAATGGGCTGCAGAGGGTGCAGGCAAGCTGGTGAAGGGCAGCTATTAAAAGCTGAGACAAAGAGGGGACAGCATGTTGGCCAGGGTAAGAAGAGGGACAAGAACACCGGGTTAAGTTAAGCCAAAATCAAGCTAATGGGTCCCCGGTCTGTAGAGAAATGGTAAGCCAGAGCAGAAAGTCTGTAACATGGACATGGTGACCCTGAGGAGACGCCTCAAGGGAATGTCCAAAAAGGACAATGAGCAGCAGAAGAACTGAAGTTTGGTCTGGCAGATAAGAAACAGACTGGACACAATGCAATGTCGGTTTGTTAGACTGTATTTATTGTGGAAGGGACAAAACAGCATATTTGGGATGCACCCTCATTGAGTATGCTCTCAGTGACCACAGACACTGCAAAAACAACACAGGCAGGGTTTTGGTGCTCAAAGATCGTAATTATTATTTTATAGAGAGGAGTGGCAGTCAGATGGAGTTCATAAAAACAACGAATGTGTTGGTAAGTTTTGAGTTGGTTCAGTTCTTGAGCTGCATATGCGAGAGTTTAAGATGCTCCAAAGGCATTGTAGGTCTGGGAAACATTTAAACAAATAAAAAAAGCCCTTGCTATTAAAAAGTAAATGCATTGTTCACTTGTAACTTTGTGTGAGAGGCGTAAAGTCTATGTGCAAAAGCCTTACAACTGTAAAGACTGGAAATGCAATTGGTATCATGCAGATATCTTGAATGTAAAACTAAATTAGTATCTCATGCCCAAGATAAAAAGGCACAAAACAGGGAAAGGTTATATTTTTATAACAAGGATTGTGTGCAGGAAACTGGGACACCTTTTATCTCAGCAGTTAGCACCAAGAACTACCGAGAGAGCAGAAAGAAAAGTCGAAGAAGATAGAATTGAGAGGAGACTATTGTCTCACAGACTGTATTCAGCTGTTCATGGACACAAAGTTTCTGGGCTATTTATAGAGCATAATGTGAAAGATTGTTAGGGTTACTGTTTTGTTAGTCAGCTTCAGAAAGAAAAATTGGACATGTAATTACTTACCCAAGGTGGCAGTTATGTATATAGAAGTCCCTAGCCTGAGTATACATTTCATAGGCTCTCTAATTTTTTACCTGTGAAACTAAGCAGCCTTCTCCAAACATAGGGATGTGAGGCTTATAAAGATTATTTTCCCCATTTTCTTCACACTGCTGAAAATCAAAATTCTGTAGGGCATCTTCCATTAAGAGACAGACAACATGCTGCTACAGGAGAAAAAGCAGCTTTTGGCATGACACAGAGAAACCCAAATGAAGATCTTTGCAATGCAAAAATAACTATTATTCCTGCCAGCAAAATGTAAAAATGTTAGGGGAGGCCTCTTGGTCATACTGGACTGAGCTTGTGGTGACTTGTTGCATATTTCATGAGGAAGATGGTGATGAAAATATGAACATGGATCAGTGTATAGTTCTCTTTCAGGCCGTTACACTGGCTGGTACTTGCACAGCTATGCACTTATTTTTGTTCCACAGGCCTAAGATTGTTGGTCTCCTTTCACTGAAAGATTATCAACAGAAGAAAATGAATTAGAAACCCTTTATTCAGTGAGATATTAATCATATACATGTTACGAAAAAGGAAAATGTCCAAAACCATCAAGTATTACAAGGTGTTAGATCTCAAATACTTAAATGGTTGATGACCAAATACTCCTCAGATGACTGTGTGGTGCTTGGTAACATATTAGGGTGGCCCTTGAGAGGGTTTTCCAAATCCTCAGAAGTCTTGAAGAGCTATTTATTTAGGACAATTCAAGGGCAGCTCTGGATCTGGCCCTTTTCAAACTCCAGTGACAAAACAACATAGCAATTGCTCTCTTCCCAGTCATCTAGATATGATACTACTGCAATTTTCCATTCTCAGATCCAACCAGTGGTGAAGCTTGGTGCAAATTCCCAGTAGGTATGCACTCCCTGAACAAACATAGGTTGCCCCAGATCAGCATAAGCAGGAGAATAGCGCCTTTGCAGGCACCCACATAAACACAAACAGCACTCATGTAAACACGAGCAGCACAAGTGGCCTGACCTTGTTCTTGCTCATCAGCTAATAAGGCCCAAAATTCTCTAGCTGGATCTTGTTGATATACATGTAACCACATGCATACACACATGTGCTCACATAGGTGTCTCCAGTAGCTGGCTGTCAGACCTATGGGGTTCCTTGTCTCCCTGGTGGCTTGCACCCAAGCCCCCATTTTACCCTGTAACCCTACAATCTCCCGGAGCAGCTACTCCAGTAGTCCAGCTCCAAGCTCACTTGTAGATCATACCTGGACATGTTTGCACACACAGAGAGTATAGACAATGCACACAAAAAAAATAGTTCAAAAGAAAAGTTAATAAGATAATAAGAGCTCTGGTGATCAAGTGCAGGGCTTGACCAATTGACCCCTTTATGTCTTTTCTGTTTTCCCACTGTTGCTCCTCTCTGTTCCATCGTGATCCTTTGCTTCCTTTAACTTTAATCTTTCCTCCAGAAGTCCCATAATGCTTTGTACATTCTCACATTCCCCTTAAGACGTAGAATAGTAAGCTTTATACAGTCCTAGAATCTCCTAAAATGTCCCATGTTTTTTCTTTCCTATGACACCCATACCAATAGCCTATAATCATCTTGTTTCCTTTCTCCTATCAATTAACAAGTGTTGGTTGAATCTCTTCCAAGTCACATATGAGTGATTCCTGCAACAGAGGCTTGATTAGTGCCTTCTGGTCTTCTTACAGTCTTCACCACCCACTGTCAGTTAGGGTCTGTGTATCTGAGCATTTAGGTTAGCAATTTGGCTGTTTCTTCTCTTTATCTTTTATGCTGCACAGCCTTTACCCAGGCACATTCACTGTGACCCCATCTCAAAGGCTGGAGTCTGGGACCCTTTGCAGCCAGTGCTACCAACTGCCTCATGGGAAAAACAGAACAGAACTGGGGTCTGTGGGGGCTAGGCAGGAGGAGAAACATGGGAAAATGGCTAGCCACAGTCAGGAATCATGGCAGCATCCACATGGCTGCCCAGACAAGGCAGTGCCCAGGTCTTCTCCATCACAGTGAGCTCTCCCTTTCCCTTTCCCTTTCCTTTTCCCTTTCCCTTTCCCTTTCCTTTTCCCTTTCCCTTTCCCTTTCCTTTTCCCTTTCCCTTTCCCTTCCCCTTCCTCTTCCCCTTCCCCTGCCAAGTCGCCAGCAGCTTGTTCAGGGAGAGGAAAGAAGACTGAAGATAGGTGCAGAAGCTCCATCTTCCTCTTCTTGGCTTTTTCCTGGGCCAGAGGAAATCCCTGGGGCAGCATCACGTTTCCCAAAATGATCGAGGAGCGAATGTTGTGCAACGGAGAAACATACTGGGACCATGGACTGACGAGTGATGGTCCTCAAGTGGCTGGGATCTGAGAGGCTGATGGCGGCCTCGCTGCCCCTGCCCTCCTCCCAGGCAAGGGCAGAAGGGAAAAGGGAAAGACGTGGCATGAGGACAGAGACCTGCTGCCATGCTGCTCTCTGGGCTCCTCCTCTGCTCGGGCCGAGGTTCCTGCTGCTGTCTCTGCCCATCCCTATGCTCCAAGCTGTGGAGCCCATGGTAACCACGGTGGCCCTGACTAGCATGACCACAGGTGCAGGCTAGAGCTGAGTCCTTTCTGCACAAGGTATTTGTATGGTAATAAGGATTAAAAAAGAAGGAATACAATAGAACAAGGCAGACTAGCATGTGAACTGATTTCTTTTGAGGCATTTGTGTGCATTGAAGGAGCAAGGCCTAGAGTGAAGCTTTCTTTGAAAGGAAGCGACAGGAAGCGATGGCATAAATTCAGCTGTGGAGTATTGGAAGGCGCCCTTCAGTGTATCACTATCGACTAAATTTGTTTTTCATTGTTTGTGTGTCAGGTGGTTTATATTCCAAGTGGCTGCAAATTGTGCTTTTCAAATTACAGCTCTTTTCATGTAAAGTTGCTAGCACTAGTGAAGACTAATTTTCTTCTTCCAGTGATCTATTTTTTCATTAATTCTTTTCCTGAGACTTTTTCTATGTTCTTCTTCGTGTCTTCCTTTTATTCTCCGTCCCTATTATTTTCATATCGGGACCAGACTACGCAGTCTCTCTCTCGCTCCCCCCACCCTCTGAGAGAGTAGGAGGAGATGATATAAGAAAAACAGCTCAAGGTTTGAGATAAGGATGGGGAGAAATCCTTAAAGTTACCATCACGGGCAAAACAGACTCGACTTGGGGAAAACTATTCATTTATTTCTAAAATTAGCAGGAGAATGAGACAGGGAACAAGATAACCTCCCCCCACCCCTCCCTCTTCCCGAGCTTAACATTATCTCTACTACCTTCCCCTCCTGAGCGGCACAGGGGGGAAAAAGGGAATGGGGGTCGCGGTCAGTTCATCACGCGTTGTTTTACACCGCTGTGTCATCGTCGGGGGAAGAACTCCTCGCATTCCTCCTCTGCTCCTTCGTGGGGTCCCTCCCACGGGCCACAGTCCTTCCTGAAACTGCTCCGGCGTGGATCATCTCTTCCACGGGTGCAGTCCCTCTAGAACAGCTGTCCCAGCGGTCCCTCCATGGGCCACAGCCTCCTTCAGGCCTCCACCTGCTCTGGCGTGGGGTCCTCCACAGGCTGCAGGTGGATCTCTGCCCCTCCCTGGACCTCCATGGGCTGCAGGGGGACAACCTGCTCCACCATGGTCTTCACCACGAGTTGCAGAGGAATCTTGGCCAGGAGCAGCATTACTCCTCCCCCTCCTTCTTCACTGACCTTGGCGTCTGCAACCGTTCCTCACAACAGGCTGGCAGACGCCTCTCAGGATCCTTTTTACATCTTATTCACTTCTCATCTCCTCTCCACTTCTTGCAGCCGGGCCGGGCCGAGTCGGGCCCAGTAGGCTGCCCGGCGGGAGGCCAGAGGGTGAGGCCTGCAAGGCCCACGAGGCTCGTGCCTCCCCCTCTCTGCCCCCCGCTCAGCTGCTTCACATCTTCTCCCTTTTTTTTTTTCTGTTTTCCCCTACTTAAATACGTTATCGCAGAGGTGTTATCATGGGGCATTCTGCTACTGATTGGCTCATCCTTGGCCAGCAGTGGGTCCGCCCTAGGCCTGGCTGAGTCCACTAAACAAAGGGGAGCAACTTCTAGCAGTTTCCTACAGAAGCTACCACCTTAGGCCCCCCCTCTCTAACAAAACCAGAACAGCTATAAAGCTATATAACAATTAATTTTAAAATACAAGAAAAAATATATTATACTGTCCATTAAGAGAACACTGCTACCTTCTTCATAAATCTGGAACATCAGCTGAAGTCAAGACTCAATGCAGGCATTGCATGAGCTGAAACTTTTCCCTTTGGATACATGGATAAGCCTTAACTCTGTTTTTAAATAGTGCTAGGGCCAGACATCAAGATGCAGCCAACAGCTTCTCATACAAGAGAATTATCTAAATCACAATCTTATATTTTGCTTTCTATGCAAAAGAAATGCCTTATCTCTGCTTGGTCTGGATCAATGAATAGGAGAAGGCTTAGAGAAGAAGACAAGGGTAAAGTGCTCATGAAGCTCAGATAAAAGGAGTGACTCACCACAGAAAATGCAGAGAAAGAGGAACTTAAAAAGAGAACTTTTCATTGCCCTGTCTTAGGCAAACAGCTTTATCTGTTGAGTGGATCTACTGACTATGTCAGTTGAGGCAATCAACCAATTATATCAGTTAAGTGATTCAACCAGCTGTGACACTAAGTGTATTACAGAAATCTGTAATAAGAATCACATTTGTATTGTGATTCAGCAGCATATTGCAGTTGCTATATTCTGCTAAGAGCAATTCATAGTTTTATTGTGATTTACATTTGTTGCTTTGTCAATCCGCTAAATCAAAATCCTATGCAACTTCAGATAAGTAAGTCTGATACTGAAAACTAATACTGAAAAGAATCTAGTCAGGGAGTGTTGGACTTCAACATTAATTGATCTTGTGGAGAGGATGTTCCTGAGGTTTAATGTTAGTCATTATCATAATAACAATTTGGCAATAGCAGGATTTCTGCTTAGAATTACAGCTTAAAAAAAAATTACCTAACAGAGGTTCTTTTTGTTCTGGTTAAGGAAGGCTAGTGACAAGACTGTTTAAAATGGAGGATAAATATTTGCAAACAAAAATGTAGCCAATAAATTTGAAAAGGAGGGAGGAAAAATCTGGAGTGGGAATTTTCTTGGATAGATGAACTTTGTACTGATCACAGAGATATTTAGGAGGGACTGAAGAAATGAAAACGTTCTAAAAAGTTGAAGTAGGAAAAGGGAAAACCAGGCTAGCACTGGCTGTAGGAAGTTGCTTGCAGCAGTAGTGGACATGCTAGAAGAGTAAGATTATGTAAGATTAACATAGAATCATAAAACAAACGGCAATAGATGATAATGTGTTGTATAAATGCTGATATACACAGTTAGAAAATCAAAACAGGTTGTTAGAATCAAAATTGCAGCACTAGAATCATAGAATCTTTAAGGTTGGAAAATACCTCCAAGATCAGCAAGTCCAACCATCAACCTAACACCACCATGCCTACTAAACTGTGTCTTGAAGTGCAATGTCTACACATTTTTTTTGAACACCTGCAGGGATGGTGACTCCACCACTTCCTTGGGCAGCCTGTCCCAGTGCTTGATCACTCTTTCAGTAGGGAAATGTTTCCTAATAACCAATTTAAACCTCCACTGCCACAACCTGAGGCCATTTCTCCTCGTCCTGTCACTAGTTACTTGGGAGGAGAGACCAGCATCCTCCTCCTTACAACTTTCTTTCAGGTAGTTGCAGAGAGCAATGAGGTCTCTCTTCAGCCTTCTCTTCTCCAGACTAAACAATCTCAGTTCCCTCTGCCGCTCCTCATAAGGCTTGTTCTCCAGATACTCCACGAGCTTTGCTGCCCTTCTCTGCATGTGCTCCGGCAACTCACTGTACTTCTGGTACTGAGGGGCCCAAAACTGAACACAGTATTCGAGGTGTGGCCTCACCAGTGCTGAGTACAGGGAGACGATCACTTCCCTACTCCTGCTGGCCACGCTGTTTCTGATACAAGCCAGGGTGCTGTTGGCCTTCTTGGCCAACTGGGCACACTGCTGGCTCACACTCAGACAGCTGTCAACCAGCACACCCAGGTCCCCTTCAACTGGGGAGCTTTCCAGCCACTCTTCCCCAAGCCAATAGCATTGCATGGGGTTGTTGTGACGCAGGTGCAGGACCTGGCACTAGGCCTTGTAGAACCTCATACCTTTCACCTCAGCCAATTGATCCAGCCTAGCCAGATCCCTCTGCAGAGCCTTCCTATGCTTCAGCAGATCAACACTCCTGCCCACTTTGGTGTCATCTGCAAACTTACTGAGGGAGCACTCAATCCCCTCATCCAGATCATTGGTAAAGATGTCAAACAGAACTGGCCCCAGTACTGAGCCCTGGGGAACACTGCTTGTGACCATCCACCAACTGGATTTAACTCTGTTCACCGCAACTCTCTGTGCTCAGCCATCCAGCCAGTTTTTAACCCATCGCAGGGTACACCTGTCCAAGCCATGAGCCACCAGCTTCTCTAGGAGAATGCTGTGGGAGATGGTATCATGGATTTACTAAAGTCCAGGTAGATAACATCCACAGCCTTCGTCATCCACTAGGTGAGTCACCTGGTCATAGAAGGAGGTCAGGTAGGTCAAGTAGGACCTGCCCTTCATGAACTATGCTGGCTGAGTCTGCATGGGTTCATGATCACATGCTGGCTGGGCCTGCATGGGTTCACTAGATCACAGCTGATGCCCACATACACAGGAATCACCTGTGGCGGTCTAGCCAAATAGAGCCTGTTAATGAGGCAGCTGCTACATATACTGAGAACTATGAATGGTGAGGAGGCATCTGGTTTTATCTCAATTCTCCTAATTATCCTCACAGTGATGATTCAGATGACCAGTGAGAAGAAAATAAAGTGAAAGTGGTTGCTTCCATGATAAAAATAAAATAAATACTGGATGCTCACTCTCAGACAACTGCAAAAGGTTTTACTTCCTTGGAGATAACTGACCTTCAAATAAAGTTTTCAGCTAAACCCATTGAATACACCCCTAGAATGGATGGAGAGTTTGTGTGGAAAAATGTGCAAATTAGATATCCTCTCTGCAGCTGAGGCTGCAAATTTAGTATCAGGACCACCGGCACTCCTGTAGACCACTACCCACAGCAGACTGCCTCACTATGGGGATGTACTGTCCTCTGGGCCAGGGAGCTCCCCCTAGCAAGGGATGGGAGTGGAAGTGTTACCCTCAAAATCTTGCTGATGGACAAAAATTGAACATCTGTATCGTATTACTTTCTTCTTTTTCACTGGTTGCTTAGCAAACTGTTGCCCTTCCATGTAGGATTAACACTTTTTTATTATTTTCACCTTATTTTATAGCCCCAGCTGCCTCTGATTTTTGGATATTTGTGGAAAGTGCTAGTTGGACCTTTTTTAGTGTCTGTGCGAGATAAGACCAATGTGATCACACTTTCTGTGTGTGTATATACGTCTGCTGTCCCCATTGGATGATTATAACAGAGATGTTATCAAAGACATCAGGTTCAGGTGCATTTCTTGGAAATAGATGAGTAGACAGAAGAGAAGAAGCACTCCCTCAGAGTAAAGGTTAAGAAATTGTTCTTTATTAGATGTCAAGGACTCCACATAAGCATTTGTCATCAGAAATCAATTTTCAAGAATACTGTTTAAAGAATTCCATTCTGATTAACCCTTATTTTTTCTTTTAACATAGAATTGAATTATTTTGAATTTTTCTGATATTTTTTCCTCCATCCTAGCCAATGTAAGCCTACTTCTGCAGAACTAATAATGTCTTCTTATTTTTATTGCTCTGTCTTGTCCCTTAATGCTTGTTACAGGGTTGTCAAGTAGTCACAGACACAGGTATTTGGGTTTACTTTCTCAGGGACAAAAACTAGATATCTTTGGCTTTAACAGTCCTTCATAGTCCTGTTTTCACAGAAGTCCAGCCACACACACAAGGATGCTGTACTAGGCGAGTTCTTCTTCCTTTTCACAGCTCCAAGCCTTATTTGTTTCTGATGGTAGTCAAAGGCTTAGCAAGTCCTGTTGAGGATTTATTCCTCATAGTCCTAGTAAACGTATAGAGCATTCAGAAATATCTACTGAGTCCCTCTGTTTCATTTCCAAGACAAATTTCTAGACCAGAACTCTACATTCTCAGCACACTCATGTTGGACTTCAGCCTGGGAAAAGAGGAACAAATAAACCCTCATCTAAGTGATTTTGTCTTTGCACTTCCCCACTGATTGCTTTTTTTCTTGATCCGTGCTGAACTTTCTGGAAATCTAATTTGATTTAAAATATACTAAAGCCTAGAGAGTTTGTTTTCATATTCCCTAGCTCTTTGTTTTACTTCATTTACCAGTCCTTAATTTCATTTCAGTCAGTTTAAGAATTGAACTTTCAACCTATTAGCTGGTGAAGAAGATCCACACACATTATTTACTGTCTTCTTTATCTGAGAATGCCCCACCATTAAACCTTTTGAAGAAGACAATATGGCTGTTCTGGAATCTAGTTCTTTGCTTGGGGAGAACAGAGATTTTTCATAGCCTTTTATTTGACTGGTTTAAATTTAAAGTGCTTTCTTTTAAATGGATCTTGTTCCTTTCCATTTTAACTTAAATTTAATACCTAAGGTATCTTATTTGATACCAAAACTCTCTTGTTCTTTTTGCAGCATACCTGATTGGCTGGTGTAGGAGATGTTTACACACTATTATTTCACTAGCTCTTTTGCCTTGCTGCCAAATGACAAATAGCCTTACAGGAAATATTAGTCCCCTTTTTATTGTAAAAGGTATAATATCGAATGTCTTATTGGTAATGAATTAATTTGCTCTTCTACTTCTTAAATATCAGTGTTCCAGTACTGTTGGAACTGGGAGGAATTTGTGTATGTTGAAGAATTAGTTTAAGGAAGGTGAATGGCCTAATTGTTTTTGTGCATGTGCACAATTACAGCCATAAAATAACTGACTTGTACTTACTTGTCCAGGAGAAGAATTTGTTTCGATGGGAAAATTATATACAAAAAGTAATGTCACTGCATGCTAATCTTAGCTATAGGCATACCCAGAAATACAAATCTAAATTGAAAAGCAAAAAACATAACATTTTCTAGATATGCTGACTGCTTCTGTCATCCAAGTGCACGGGTCCAGAACAGGAGTCAGAAATATTGGGTATTGCTGCACATTTGCATCAGGGATGCTGCATATTTACAGTTGTCATTTTGCAAAGCAGTCTGTGCAGAGTAATTTTCAAGCTATCAACTGTATTTTTACAGGAATCAGAAACAATTGTAACAAAAAAATTGGGCAAATCCTTGATAGCTCTCTCAGAATATCCTCCACTTACTTGGGAAACTGCACCTGGTGATGTGCACCAAGTTCCATATATTAGGCTTTCAATATTGATTTCAAACATTTATCAGACAGAAGGCTTGACAGTAGATGGATAGAAGAGAAAACTGGCCATGCAGTGCCCCTCTGGCAGTTACTGTGTCAAAGTTGTTTCCCTCTTGTTTGTGTAGGATTTTTCTCAGGGACCAACCTGTGAGGCTGGGTACCACTCTATAAACTTGGCCACGCAGAAACCAGCTGGAAGACTGTCATCACTTTCAGTGGAGTCAGACTTTTGCCCCTGCTGTTTTATTGCAAAAGCCAACATATGCATTAAAAAAAAAAGAAAAAATTCTTGCTAGTCTCTTGGCCCTTTGGGGAGGAATGTGATAATAAAAAATGAGACAAGCTGAGATACGCATCACTGAAGCATCCAAGTGCAAAGTACAACATAACACTAGTCAGGGAAGTCTTTTTAGGCCTGCCCTCTGATCTGAAAGGAGAAAAGTTCAACTACACTCATTTCACTTCTTTGAAATATTCATCTGGCTTTATGCCTAGATTTGCCAACTTGCAGCAGATACAACCTTTAGTGTCTCTGTCTTTGGGATTTGCTTTAGGCTGTTTTCACTTGTGAGAAAGGGGAAGACTCTACGTTGTGGTCTCACTTCTGAATGTGAGCACATCGCGCCGTAACATGGGTGACCCTGACCGGGGCATGGCTAAGGCTGCAGCGTTTCACTGCCTGTTGAACTCATCAGAAGCTCTCAACTAAAATGACACGGGATGGAGACTGCTGCTTTTTATCCATCCTGCTGTGGTAAGGGAGAACACAAGGGCATGGTCTGTGTGGCAAGAGCACGTACTCGACCCAGCAGCAGACAGCATAAATGACAGAAGCTATGGGGAAGCTTTGGTAGAATGCCGAGTCATATGCATACATCAGAGATTCTAAGAAGTAAAAAAAAAGAACACAGGCAACCAGCTGAAAACCAAAATCAAATAGATAGGATGGAAGTTCTGATTAAAAGGCAGCTACTTCATTCAGCAACAAAAACATCAGAATTTTGTATCCGATCTCAAATCTTGTTGGAGGCCAAATAAAGCTCTAGGGGAAGCCAGTTACTCTGATGGTTGTTGGCAACACAGATGTAAATGGCGGTCTTGGGTGGTGTGAGGTGTTTCCAAAATGTTTCTTAAGTCTGGTATGTCCCATCTCTGGAATGAATGATATCAAAACAACTTATTTGCAAATAACACACTGTTTGGGTGTTTAAGTGATCTGTAACAAAGTTTGTGTCTGTAATCATATAATATCGTATGTGTATATGTACCATACCATATCTTTACATGTTATTATATTATTCCTCTCTTTTTGTTATTGTTAAATTAATATATTCTAGTTCCCTGCAGGTATCTAGCATCAGGCTGAAGTGTTTGAGATCCTATCCATTTGCTGCTGAAATCAAATAGACAGAGGTGAAAAGACCAGAAACGCAACCAGAATGTGAGTAAAAAATCTTTTACCTGCTGATTCAGGACTGGTGTTTGACTGTAAAATATTCAGCTAATAAATCCTTCTCAATCCTTCCTAATAAATTATTCCCAATGTGCTTACATGGTCTCAGGAATTGAAACACTGTATTTCTACTCAAGACAACAAAAAAGTGTTTACCACGTGTAAGTATAAAAACACAAAATCAGTCTATCAAACCTACTTCTTAGTACATATTAACTAAAGAGTAGCAATGGATTCTTGCCAATGCCAATTAAATTAATCAAGTCAGATAGAATCACACTGCAGCATTTGATCTCTGGCTGTGTCTGTCTGGCTGAAGGATCAGATGTAGAATTAGCATGCATAAACGTCTCTTCCTCATTTTTTTTAAGTAAAGACAGAGTTATTCCAAAAGGGATTATCACCCCCAAAATTTAAAGAAGCATCTCTGACCATTGCAGGCTCTGCAGTAATTAAATTGCCAAACTGTGGGCCATTGGGCAAAACTGACAACTGTAGTCCAAATGGTGTTACCCTGGAAAGGATCTGCCTTTATTTGCTGTTAGATCCAGTGTCATCCTTAAGAAGGTAGATGATACTCTTGCCACCTCTTTCTGGAGAACTTTCTTCAATAGCACCAGAGCTACACATTACTTCTGCCTTTTTTTTTGTGGTTGTTGTTGCTGAAAGAGGGATAATTTTATATTTCCCAGTTTCGTCCACTTAGTTTTGGTGTGATTTTACAAATGGTACCTGCTGCTGCTTGTGCTGACATCCTCTCTGGTACAGCTCAGGAAAACAGGAGGATGACATTTCTTTAAACAGCTTTCAGTATTACTTCTGGATTTGACTGTCCTTTTCCATTGTGTATTTTTGGTATGTAGGTGGAATGTTTTATACTCTGTGTATCTGCAAGAGAGAATTAACTTTCCAGAAGTTAACAGAATAAGTTTATACTATTTTTTAAATTAAATTGGATGCATCAGTAGTTAGCAAAGCTTACTAGAAATAAGCAAGCCTTATGCAGCGGTGTATATTTCCTTAAGATATTAAGCTTATTTCAGCATGCAGTGACTCCCTTACAACCTCTACTATGACTGTGAAGATCTTCTTTTAAGCTTCTGGTGACATTTCAGAATGACTCTAGAGCATGAGGGTATTAGGGTAAGGTGAAATATCCTCACCATTTGTGTGAGAACAAACTTGAACTAATCAAGAACTCAGGTCTACAAAAGAAGCACACTGCTGTCACCAAAACAAAAAACAATATTAAGCACAATCTTTGCAGTGTAAATGTAGCATTTTAAAAATTTCACTGAATTTTGCTAAGTGTGAGGGTTTTTTTTAATGTAACCTGAGCCAAGAAACCTCCACACAGCAGCATCAGTCATTTTCTTTTCCCTGGAGAGTGGGTAGGATGGGCTGACAGTGGCAGATCAAAATCTTTTGCCCTGTGTCAATGCTGTTCACACACACAAACGTACCAAGAACACGTGCTATAGCTGGCAGAGATTCTGTGTAGTAAGAGGAAACCAATCGCTGAAGAGAAATTGCTGAGCACCACGGTCGTACAGCCAAAAAATATCCCAAGCAAATCTACCTTCCCTGAAGAAGAGATATCCTGCAGTCAAAAACCTCTTGGAGCAAAGATCAAGAAATAAAGTAAATATCAAATAAGATTTTGCAATTATAGTCAAAGTTGCACGTTGGGGCTTATTTTGAAAATAATCTTTCTATGAAAGTAGGAAATGTCTAATTGGTAGTAACTTTTTTGTTAAGGGAAGTGTTGTAGAGAGCTGTGCACTTTTGGGTCATAACTGCTGTCAGCATGGCGCCAGTGCCAGCACCGAGGGTCCAGAAGCTGAGGAAGGATCTCGGGTATGTGCAAATGTACTTAAACTGCAGACCAAAAGAACTCCTGTTGCTCCAGCCAGCAAGTCGGCTTTGTCGGGGGCCCAGCTGAAGTGTCTCTACACCAATGCACGCAGCATGGGGAATAAACAGGAAAAGCTGGAGATGCGTGCACACAAGCAGGGCTACGACCTTGTTGACATCACGGAGATGTGGTGGGATGACTCTTACAACTGGAGCATCAACATGGAGGGGTATAAGCTTTTTAGAAAGGGCAGGCAGGGGAGACAAGGAGAGGGTGTCACTCTCTACATCAGCAACCAGCTGGAGTGTGTGGAGCTCCGCCTGGGGATGGAGGAGGAGCTGACAGAGATCTTATGGGTCAAGATTAGAGGATGGGGACAGACAGGGGATGTTACGGTGGGGGTCTGTTACAGGCCGCCTGGCCAGGAGGACAGAGTGGACGAGGTGCTCTATAACCAGATAGGAGCAGCCTCATGGTCACAAGCCCTGGTCCTCATGGGGGACTTCAACCACCCCGACACCTGTTGGAGAGACAACACGGCAGGGCACAGGCAATCCAGGAGGTTCCTGGAATGTGTGGACAATAACTTCCTCCTGCAGGCGATAGAGGAGCCGACAAGGAGGGGTGCCATGCTCGACCTTGTGCTCACCAACAGGGAGGGACTGGTGGGGGATGTGAAACTGAAGGACAGCCTTGGCTGCAGCCACCATGACGTGGTGGAGTTCAAGATCCACAGGGCAGCGAGGAAACTACATGGCAAGCTCTCAGCCCTAGACTTCAGGAAGGCGGACTTCAGCCTCTTCAGGGACCTGATGGGCCAAGTGCCATGGGAGGCGGCCCTGGAGGGAAGAGGGGCCCAGGAAAGTTGGTCCATATTCAAGGAGCACCTCCTCCAAGCTCAGCAGAGGTGCATCCTGATGAAGAACAAGTCAGGCAAAAAGGCCACCAGGCCTGCTTGGATGGGCAAGGAGCCCCTGGACCAACTGAAAGTGGTAAAGCCTATAGAGGGTGGAAGTGGAGACAGGTAGCCTGGGAGGACTACAAAGAGGCTGTGTGAGTGGCCAGGGATATAAAAAGTAACAAGAAAAGCTTCTATAGGTATGTAGGGGACGAAAGAAAGTCCAAGGAAAATGTAGGCCCCCTCCAGAAGGAAACTGGTCCCTGGTTACCCGGGACATAGAGAAGGCTGAGGTACTCAATGACTTTTTTACCTGAGTCGTCACCAATAAGGGCTCTTGTCTCACCACTCAAGCTGTGGAAGGCAGAAGCAGGGACTGCGAGGATGAAGAACTGCCCACTGTACTCGAAGAGCAGGTTCAGGAACATCTAAGGAACCTGAAGGTGCACAAGTCCATGGGACCTGATGAGATCCATCCGCGGGTCCTGAGGGAACTGGTGAATGAAGTTGCCAAGACACTGGCCATCATATTTGAGAAGTCGTGGCAGTCTGGTGAGGTCCCCGATGACTGGAAGAGAGGGAACATAGCCCATATTTTTAAAAAGGGGAACAAGGAGGACCCAGACAATTACAGGCCGGTCAGCCTCACCTCTGTGCCTGGCAAGGTCATGGAGCAGATTCTCCTGGAAACCATGCTAAGGCACATGGAAAGCAAGGACATGTGATGTCCTTGGTGATGGCCAACATGGCTTCACCAAGGGCAGATTATGCCTGACCAATTTGGTGGCCTTCTATGACAGGTGACAGCATCAGTGGACAAGGGACGAGCAACGGATATCATCTACCTGGACTTGTGTAAAGCTTTTGACACTGTCCCGCATGACATCCTTCTCTCTAAATTGGAGAGGCATGGGTTTGATGGATGGACCACTCGGTGGATAAGGAGTTGGCTGGATGGCCACACTCAGAGAGTGGTGGTCAACGGCTCAATGTCCAAGTGGAGACCAGTCATGAGTGGCGTCCTTCAGGGGTCCATGTTGGGCTCGGCCCTGTTCAGCATCTTTGTCGGCGACATGGACAGTGGGATAGAGTGCACCCTCAGCAAGTTTGCCAATGACACCAAGTTGTGTGGTGCCGTCGACATGCTGGAAGGGAGGGATGCCATCCAGAGGGACTTTGACAGGCTGGAGAGGTGGGCCCATGCCAACTTCATGAAGTTCAATCAGGCTAAGTGCAAGGTCCTGCACCTGGGTCATGGCAATCCCAGGGGCAAATACAGGCTGGGTGGAGAATGGATTGAGAGCAGCCCTGAGGAGAAGGACTTGGGAGTGCTGGTGGACAAGAAGTTCAACATGAGCCGGCAATGCGCCCTTGCGGCCCAGAAGGCCAACCGCATCCTGGGCTGCATCAAGAGGAGCGTAGCCTGCAGGTCGAGGGAGGTGATTCTCCCCTTCTACTCTGCCCTGGTGAGACCCCACCTGGAGTACTGTGTCCAGTTCTGGAGCCCCAAACATAAGAAGGACATAGACCAGCTGGAGAAGGTCCAGAGGAGAGCCACAAAGATGATCAGAGGGCTGGAGCACCTCTCCTATGAGGACAGGCTGAGAGAGTTGGGGCTGTTCAGCCTGGAGAAGAGGAGGCTCCGGGGAGACCTGATAGTGGTCTTCCAGTACCTCAAGGGGGCCTACGAGAAAGATGGGGAGAGGCTGTTTAGTAGGGCCTGTTGTGATAGCATGAGGGGCAGTGGTTTTAAAATAGAGGGGGGTAGATTTAGATTGGAAATTAGGAAAAATTTTTTTACAATGCGAGTTGTAAAACACTGGCACAGGTTGCCCAGAGAGGTGGTGGATGCCCCATCCCTGGAAACGTTCAAGGCCAGGCTGGATGAGGCTCTGAGTAACCTGATCTAGTTGGGGATGTTCCTGCTCCTTGCAGAGGGGTTGGACTAGATGAACTTTGAAGGTGCCTTCCAACCCTAACCATTCTATGACTCTATGATTCTATAAATAAACAAGCCTCGTTAGACATTTCTGCAGTTTAGTTGTCAAAGGATCCCATAAAGCATGCAAGATCCAGTGAAGACTGCCTTTGGTTACAACTTTTTTCACCTAATTCCTAATACTGTATAGAAAGAAACATTTTTATCCCTAGTTTCAGTTGGCTTTGGATGGACTTTACTGAAGACACTACCTTTTTTTCTATTCTGTCTTTGAGTTCACTATGAAATGTGTTGAAATCTGGTTTTGAAACATATAAATATGAATCTATCTATCTATTTATTTATTTATTTAGTCTGACATCAAAGTCTAGATTTTCACTCTACTCTGTGGAAAAGCCACATAGACTCCCTCTTTTTGTACCAACATCTTTTCTATGTCAACCTCACCACCAGGATAAACACAATTGTTCTGGTAAGTCTTTGAAAATTGAACACTATGTGGAATAGCGTGAGAGTGATGCTTTCATCTTCTCCACTAGTGAGGAGCAGAGATGCACTGCTGGCATGTCTGATTGCCCTGCACAGTGTTTCAGTGTCCACTATCAAACCTTAGCTGTCAGTTCAAGAGCTAGATAAGAAGAAAAACTCAAGTACAAGGATGAGTTTTTGGTGAACTGAATGTCACTGTAATGGACTCAGGACCAAAGGCTGTTTTGGTGACAGCATAAGACAAGGGAGCAGCAGGGAACTGAGCATGGCTTTCTGCTGTGGCTGTTTTGAAAACCGTATACAGAAGAGGAGTATGCAGGGAAGAGAAGAGAAATCCACAGGGAAAGGGAGTTGCCAAGATACTAGAAGACTGCTCAGACAAAAGATGAAATTCACATATGACGTGTCTAGGGGGGCTTTTTTTCCTACATCTCTGTTCTTTCTGTGGTAAAAATGTACCTCTGGATTGTCAGTATTGTTGATCACTCTTTCCAACTTTTAGTCAAGGAGCTCAGTGCACTCTACAATCATTTAACAAAGCTCTAGAAAATTCATTGGATGGGGTGGATATGTAGATGAGGCTTATCTACACTTTGCAATGTGGAAAACTTGAGTCAGTGACTCACTGAGAATATAACCCTGAGCTCCATAATTTCTAGGCCTGAGCATACTTTTTTGTTATTACTGTCTCATTAGATACAAATCACCAAAGCTGCTTCAAAAGGAAGCAGCAATCCCTGTACTCATGGGGAAATCAGCAATGTGTTTTTCCAAACCGCAGAAGTGTGAAAGAGGAGAATTAGAAAATGTCCATGCCAGAGCATTGCAGGGGCTGGTGGGTGCCAGAAGCATTGGGGTCTCCCCTTGGCATGGGAGGGCAGGACCTGGCAGACAGAACCATCCCACTGTCCTGTCCAGGGAGCAAGGCAGGTGCAAGGGGGCACCAGGGGCCTCCATGCCAGGGGTCTGATAGCAGTTCAGGCAGAGACATCTTCTGGTGCCCAAATAATAGTCATCCTAGGTTTCTTTAAAGAAACTTCTTTATTTTTTTTTAAAACGAATGCTCCATTTTTATTTTTGTTCCAAAGTGATGGGGGCCTTATGAGACGTCATCTAGTACAGTAACTTCAAAATTAAAAATGATGTTTCCTGTCTGGTCAAATGAAACATTTCATTTGGCCCAAAATGAAACAAAACGTTTTGTCTTTAGTCAACAAAGTATTTTGTGTTGACATAAATTGATTTTTTTTGTTTCAATTTTTTTTTGCTTCACCTAAAAGAGCCCCAAAATCCATTATTCATAGTACTCTAGTCTTTCTTTTCTGCCTGCCAAACTACAGAGCTGATGACATTTGTAATAATTTAAATGAAATTATGTAACACATTCTGGCATACTGGACCCCTGTCACTTATTTATGGCTTTCTTTCATTACTGACCTTGGCTGGACTGGAGTTACCAACAAAAAGCACAGTGTTTACCATCTCTTGATTTATCCAGGCTTCAAATCAGATGTTTTGAGCTGAGCTGTTGAATCATCTAATTGTAATAGCAGAACTCAAAACCAAATGAACTTAGCTTTGGGGGGATTTTAGTAGTTTTATTTGTAGTATGATAATATTTAGGAGCCCAAATAATGAACCAAGTATACATAATACCTGCTGCTGGCAGTATAGTCCCTAAAGCTAATATTTCTCCTTCAAACCAATAGTCCGGAACTTTTCAAGTAATTAACAAAAGAACAGGAGATACAAATGTGGTTATTTGTATGGTTCCCAGTATTCCTGCAGAAATTGTACTGAGTAGTTTTGATATTTGCTATCCAGACTACTGTATTGAAGAATACATAACCTTAAAGTCATGTATTCTTTGTTAGCTTTATATTATACTTAAATCAATATATGCACATATGAGTGCCAAACAGTTTCAAAGTTTTCTGTGTTAACAAATCCCAGAGTTTAAGTATGATTAGGTAGTATTAGGGCCCTGGTATGTTAAAAATATTCACAAGCCCTTATTCTGCTAGCATCAGGCCAGCTAACCTGAGATCCACTGCACTGCCATTTTAAATCACGTTAAGTTTTTTCACTGTGCTGAACCAAAGCAGAATAAAGCCTTCCAGAAGCCCTCTCCTGAATTAAGATTCAGTTTCTGCAGGGTTTGCATATGACATTAAACTGGGGGCTTTTTTCTTTCTGATTAGAAGCAGAGGTCTTGAGATTTTGACCCCAACTTCTAAGAACAAGACAACAAGTGTGGAAAGATTTCTACCATGTTGAAAAATGCATATACAATTATGTCCCTTCTTTTTGGATATAAACACATCAACCAAAATTAAGAGTTCAAGGGAATTTGAAGATTGCTCTTGGGAAGTTTCAAATGAAACATTCCTTCTCCAGTAAGAAAAGATTAAGGAAGAAAAAATTGTCTTTAACCCATGTTTAAATATTTGAGGTTTTAAAAGAAGATGAGGAAGTTGTCTCAGTGGATATTCTCATAGTCTGCATGAAAAATTTCACAGAACACTCATATTCATATTCCACCACTTCACAATCTCATCTCTGTATCATAATGGGATTGTGAAGTCACGAGGCGACTGATTACAACTAGAAATACGTATGTAATGCTGTTTTGTTTGGGGTAAAAAAAGAACAAAGCTTCTGAATGTGTTAATGCAGCATTATAAAATCATTTGCTATGTGAGTGTGGCACACCCTAGCTCTAACAATAAAGAATCATCCCTCATGAAAGTGATAGCACAGTTAGCCTGCTGCAGAAGGAAAAATGGTAAGATTTCTGACACCAGTTGTACAGGAGCCCAGCGTTAGAGATTTTTAAAACAATTTAAATCCTGCTTTCAAACTGGTTTAACAGTAAAGAGAAAAACAGCACTGTTTAATATTTAAACAATATATTTAGTATCTGAACAGTAAAATTCTTCTTCTGCATGGTAAAATAGGTGTGAGAATTGTTTAGAGTATTTTAGGGAGAAATAATAAGAAGTAATGGGATAAAACTCAGTGAAAGAAGAATGGAGGATAAAAACCAGACAAAATCTGTAACTGTGGTCAATTAGAACATGAAATAGTTTCTGGAGAGTGGGGAAGAAACTGGAGCACTGGAGTTCATCACATTTAAGCTAGATACAGTAACTGGAGATGTTCTGTACAGTATAATTCCATCTGAATTGTAAGAGGAGTCAACTTGACATACTATTTAGCAAGATCTGGGCTTGTTTCATATCTTTGAAGTTTGATTTCAGTCCCAGGATCAACACATGTTTCAGCAATATTGGCAATTTGGTAAACTAGGGAGATTTTTTTCTTCTAAATGCTCTCTATTCACATGTATGGCTTTAGCATTACAGAAGAGTCCTTAGCATCACCCAAGCCTTAGATTAGGCAAAGTGTTTAGTGCTCATTACTGCTTAATCTTTCAGACGAGATTTTCAAAATGGTATAGCCCCAGAATTTCAAAGGAAATTTAGTGTTTGAATTCCCAGGACTGTGTTGAAAATCTCTTTTTAAATGGAGGAGCAACAGTGACAAGTGACCCTGGCAAACCAGAAACCTTAGACTCAACTCCATCTTCTCATGTACTTGCAGATGTCCAAAGCCTACTCTTGTCTATTACAGCTTCGCTTTCATGTGGGACAAGGAAGTAACTGAATCTCTAAACGATGTCTTAATAGACAGTTTGGTAATATGAGTGACTGGACAAACAACAGTCAGGTATATCCTTCTCCATTAACAAATATTGACAGTCAGTCTTTCTCACCATGGTGCATTTTAATTCATCATGGCCAATTTGCCTTGCAGAAATCTATGCCAGTGATTTAGTGTCTTCAATCTGTACTATTTACATCTTTTAAAATTTACCTTAATGTGTCTGATTCATTGAATCCTCTGATGTCAGGGTTTGGGGTCTTTTTTTTTCATAGAATCATAGAATGGTTAGGATTGGAAGGGACCTTCAAAGGTAATCTAGTCCAACCCCCCTGCAAGGAGCAGGGACATCCCCGACTAGATCAGGTTGCTCAGAGCTTCATCCAACCTGGCCTTGAATGTTCCCAGGAATGGGGCATCCACCACCACTCTGGGCAACCTGTGCCAGTGTTCTAAAACCCTCATTGTTAAATTTTTTTTTCCTTATATCTAATCTAAATCTACCTCTCTCTATTTTAAAGCCACTACCCCTTGTCCTATCACAACAGGATAGGCCCTGCTTTTTTTCCCCATCTTTCCCGTAGGCCCCCTTGAGGTACTGGAAGACCGCTATCAGGTCTCCCGAGAGCCTCCTCTTTCCAGCCTGAACAGCCCCAACTCTCTCAGCCTGTCCTCATAGGAGAGGTGCTCCAGCCCTCTGATCATCTTCGTGGCCCTCCTCTGGCCCTCCTCCTCTCCAACAGGTCCATGTCCTTCTTATGTTTGGGGCTCCAGAACTGGACACAGTACTCCAGGCGGGGTCTCACCAGGGCAGAGTAGAAGGGGAGAATCACCTCCCTCGACCTGCTGGCCACGTTCTTCTTGATGCAGCCCAGGATGCGGTTGGCCTTCTGGCCACTTTTATCACCAAATACAGAATTTCTCAGGAGTGGTTCTAGTCAGCCTGGGGCTCAGGTAAGAGACAGATCTTTTGTTCATCCTTTAGCTGTTGCTTTTCAAGGTTTCGGTGACCTCCCAAGAGGATGAGTTACAAAGTTATTTGGTTTTGTTTTGCTTTACTTTGTTGGTTTTTTGTTTTTTTTTTGTTTTGTTTTGTTTTCCAGACATGCACAACATTACAGAAACTTGGCTTTGGCCTTAATTATTACCACTTGACGTACTCAAATGTGCTTCCACATAGGGCATTCGAAAAAAGATATTACATATGCTGTAAACAGTGCTTTCAAGGATCACAATAGGTTCTCATTATTCTTACTTCTCCACTGGACCTTTTATATTATACATAGATATTTTAAGCTTTTCATGGCAGAGTCATGCTTTGCGAGTATATTAATGTCTTAGGAAATCACTTAAGCAGGTGTTATGCTTTCATGGCAGAGGGTTCTCTGTAACCGAATTTGAACATTTGCTTTGTTAATGGTCATGAAATTTTGCATGATAAATTATATGTTTCTGTAGTTCCTCACTGTTCTGGGAATCTCTGCTTAGGGTACTGTGTTACTACAGGTGAAAATGAAGACATCAACATTTTCAGCCTCACAGTAGTGATTAGTAGCTTTTCTTGTCACTGAAATGCCCTAGATTTCTCTTAAGTGTTTACTCTTAAATTAGGTGTTAGGCAATTACAGTCCACTGGAAGGTCGAATCTGAAGCTTTTGCCATGGACAGGACTCTAAGAGAAGGCTCCTTACTTGTGCCTTTACTGGACAACATTAAGAAGATGCTTTCAGCCTTGTGAAATGCTTTATTAATGGTTTTTACACATCTCCTTTCAGTTGCAACTAGAAGTGATAGCTGCTGTGTAAAGAGGGGCGAGCACATTATTTAAGAGCAAGGGTGGAGTGATTTTCTGAATCTTAATATTGAGTTTGTTTGCTTCCCAGATGAAAAGCTGTGAGTAAAGGAGAACTCCTTGTTCCAGTCAAAGTGTAATTGTGCTCTTCCCATGTTACATACTTCTTTAATTGTTTTACCTCTGTTTGGATTTGGCATGTGAGTATTTGCTACGTTCTTCTGTGTATAAAATTAGTCTCACTATTACATTATTCTCCATGGTAATGAGATAATACTTAATGAAAGGCAGAATCCACTTTGACAGATCCCTGGACATGGAACTACATACTGACTCACACATGACTCAGAGATGTCTTCAAGTAGAGGTTTTCAGAGGTACAAATGGATGTTTTTGGTTGGAAATCATATACTGAAGAGAGCTGCATTTGAATGTTTTAGCTTCCCACAGGTAAGGAATATACTCAAATGGGATTTATGGAGACTCTGCTCCTCTGTCTGACAGGAAAATTTATCATCACAGAGGCTGTAATGGGACAGTGAAGGTAATATAGACATATTGGAGAAGGATTTTTTTTTAATCCTTTTTGGATTTCTGTATGGTAAGTTTTCTTAATTTCTACTAGTGCAGCCATTGCCATGGTGATGCAGATACAGTGAGCCTGATTGCTCTCTGTTATTCTATTGTGAATTATTTGCACTATAGTGGTCTGGGCAGAGCAAATGAGGGAACACTGGTGCCTCTAGATGTCTTTTGCAGCACATAGTGAACTATCCCAGATAATGTCAGCTTTCATAGGGGAATCAAGGGTGCAGAACACATCCTTCCACAGAGGTGGAAATGCTGACCTGCTCTTTTCCTCCTCCTCAAGGGTCACCATGTTTTAGGGAATAGCCTTCTGAAAGGCAGAGGAAAAGAGAGAGGAGTGAGCATTTCCCTTTCCAGGCTGGGCTTCTGTCAAACCCAGGCTTCCCTGAATGATGGTGCAGGCAGGCGTATTAAGCTGCGTAGGTAGCAGAGAAAGTGCCAACTGTCTGTACCCACTGCCCGCCTCTGATCAGAATTCCCTCTCCAAACAAAACCTCCCTCCTAGGAGAGGCAAATGCTGGCCAGGGACCCAGTGCAATGACAGTGGCCTGTTCAATAGAGGAGAAACCTGCCCACCATCCCAGCATTTTATGCAAGAGAAGAGCATCAGTCCTCTCTTGTGTGAACACAGCAAAGAAAGAGTGGGAAGGGAAATGGAAAAAACTCCCTTCTAAGGTTTTATGCAGAAAACAACCCTTTCCTCTTCTGCCTGTCCAGACAAAAATGCAATCTAAATGCATCCCTGTGCCAACAATCTCCTACCAACAGTGATAGTAATATATATGCTTAAGAGCATGCAGTGCAGCAAACCAAAATAATGGCAACAATCCTTCTGAAAAGCCAAGTTGCCTGCCACTTTCCTTCAAGCTGTCAAGTAAGACCTTTTCCCACCAGTAAGATTACACAAACTCATTTTTTTATGGAGCTGATAAGTACTGCTTTCTAACTATAGATGCATTCAAGGGTGAAATGTATTTTCTTCAAAACCCTACTTCCTCCACCTTCTCTGTTTCTAGTTGTTCAGCTATCTAAGCAATACTTTTAAGCAAGGCTTAAAATATTTTTTTTCTAAATACATGTATATATTACTATGTGTCTGAAAAAATTCTCAAATGTGGTAGAATGTCTTGCTACTGTACAGAGGCAAAGGGGAAGAGACTGAAGAACAGTAGAGAGTGGTAGACCATTGGGAAGGCAGGGAAGGGGAAATCTATGCAGGCTTGTGAATTTATCCAGAAAGGTGATGTCAGAAACCTGTTTTGCCATCGTCAGTCTGCTCTCTGAATGCAGCTATGTTTTTTTTTAAATATTTCATGTAGCTGTAACAGCATCACGTATGGTGACACTGTGTAGAGTGTGCCTTGGACTAACATGTCTGTAGCTTGCTAAACCAGGAAGCAGCTTTCTAGTTTCAAGGTTCAAGCAAAGTGTGGAGGTAAATATGCAATGAAATGTCATTTGCCTTGTTTTGTTGACAAAGGTGGTGGTTGCACCTGATTAAAGGGAAGCTTCCATCCATCTTAATCCATACACCCTGCCATCTCCAGCAAAGCAGGACAACTGTAGTGTTTCTGGCCATTTGTTCTGGTTTAACCTCAGCTGGAAACTAAGCACCCCATAGCCACTCACTCACTCCCTCCTGGCGGGATGAAGGGGCAGAATTGGAAGGGTAAAAGTGAGAAAACTCATAGGTTGAGATAAAGACAGTTTAATAGGTAAAGCAAAATGTGTGCACACAAGCAAAGCAAGCAAAGGAATTAATTCACAGCTTTCCATCACTGGGCAAGCGTTCAGCCATCTCCAGGAAAGCAGGGCTCCATCAAGCGAAATAGTTACTTGGGAAGACAAACACCATAATGCTGAACATCTGCCCCTTCCTTCTTCTTCCCTCATCTTTATATGCTGGACATGAAGTCATATGGTATAAAATGTCCCTTTGGTCAGCTGGAGTCACCTGTCCTGGCTGTATCCCCTCCCAGATTATGCACCCCCAGCCTGTTCACTGGTGGGGTGGGGTGAGAGGCATAAAAGGCCTTGACTCTCTGTAAGTACTACTCAGCAATAACTAAAACATCCCTGTGTTATTAGCACTGTTTCCAGCACAAGTCCAAAACACATCCCCATACTATAGGGAAAATTAACTCCATCCCAGCCAAAGCCAACATGCCATGTCAGACTCCTGGTGGGTCCCGCCAGATGCCTTTTGGGCAGCAGAGATGAGGAGGTGAAAGTACAGCATGAACATGCCTCAATAACGAATGCCAGAGCGGGGGGGGGGAAACGAGAGAGAGGCAGTAATTACAACAGTAACAAAATGTCAAAGGGAACAAGTTTTGAAACAAAAGAAAAATAGGTCAGGCTTTATCTTTATGGGAGTCTGCAACAATATAAGTGACATCTGAAAGAAGTTTTATTTGAATTGCTCCAGGCACTGTGTTCCTTGGCAGTGGATTGTTTCTCCAGTCAGATTTTAATTCTGTCCTGTTTTCTAAACCTTCAAAAGTCATCCCTCTAGGAGCATTTTCAGAAATAGCAGCTGTTGGGTTAAAGTCACAAACAGCCACGGTGCGTCTTGCCTCCAAATGGATGGAGGTGCGTATGAGTCAATCCCTGCAATGAGTGATGCTGGTACAAGTGCCCTGTGGTTTCAGTCTCACGTTCCTTAATCCATGGTGTGAAATCTTTGCAAAACCAAGTTTTCACCGTATATTTTCAAGGACCATTGTTACCTCCAATGATGCTCTGTAGCCAGTGGCTTATAGACTGTCTTACAACGAATATTCTTCAAGTGTACAGGTACGCCTGCAAAGTCAGTGTTTTCAAAACAATAATTATAGTTCTGGTGGTTTTTCCTTTGTATGGCAAACTTTCATTTATATCTGGAGAGAGAAAAGAGACTGGTTTGGATTACAGTTTTTCACTAAGCAATGTGTTTCTTTCATTTTATATAACAGTTCAACTGTCGTTAGCACACCAGATAAAGTCCTAGAACCACTGAAAATTGAGGCAAGCCTTGGTGGCTTACAGAGGGCCAGAATTTCACTCCTTTGTGATCTAATATGCCCATTGTCTCCAGGTTAATAAATCTTTGGTTTGCTTCCACCCATTATGTTAGCTTTTTTTTTTTCCCTTAACTTTTTCTGTCCTCTTTGACTGGAACATGTAACGTTCATTTGAACTAGATTGCTGAAAAAGGTAAATATGGTGTCTCCTCCTTTATAACTTCTCAACTCAATATCTTTGTCACTTGATTAGCAAATGCTGCTAGCATGTGCCTTCTCCTTACACAGGGCACTTTCTTTGGGAAAGGCTGGGTGGAGAAGAATGCTGCTATTTTATGCCTGCCATTAGTTAAAAAAAAATACTTTGTCCTTTTTGTCCTCTAACCAGCAGTCCATAAACAATTCATTAACTTACAATACAAAGTTAATTAGAGGGATACTTTTTCACCTCTGTAGTACAGTTGCAAACTTACCTCCACTAAGACAGATAAAACAAGACAATGAATGTATAGCATGACTGAGAATAAAAATGCAGGTGAGGAAGTATACTGCCTGCTATTTTTTTATGTTGGTGACTGCAATGCTTTACTTGCTTTTGTCCTACTTCACATCTTTTTCTCCTCTAAATAATTTCTAGTCCCTGATGGCAGTCACTGATATTTCAGATATTACAAGTTCCTTGTCAGGAGATCAGTCTACCTGGCAGAAAAACCAAACAATCTTGGCAGTGGAAATGCTCCTTCCTTTTTCTCACAGACAAAAGAAACCTCAGCAGTACAAAAGGCTCCATTTGAATGAACAAGTCCTGTGTGACCCTGTCTGGGGTAGTGCTGCAGTACTCTAACCCGTTAAAGGAGAGAAGTTATGTTTTCTGACATGAACGATAAGATTTCCTTTACATTCATTCTCTGTGGTATGTAAAAATTTTTAAAAAATAATCTCCACTTAAATTCACAAATTAAACTGTCATACGGCTATAAACTTTGCTATGGTCTACAAAGTAAGTTATCAGGTTTTTAGAAGGTCCTTGTAATTATTTTTTTTTAAAAAAGTAACAAGTTGAAATATTTAGAAAGTTTGAAAATATGTGTTGTGAAGAATATTTTTCTGTGCTGCTACAGCTACTTTATAATGTATACATGTATATAAATATTACATATGTATTTACAGAATCTCTCTTCCTCTTTGTCACACACACACAGTTACCATTCTCTCTCTCAAAAAAAAAAAACAAACACAGAAATAAAAAGGCCATATAATATTTTAAGAGCACACCCAAATAAGAAATTGATTACATAACCACAAGTCATTATCATAATCCTCTGAAAATGAGGCTAATTAGTCTTGTGTCTTTCTGTATAGCATGACATTTCTTCTGCAGCTTAGAATCTTACCAAGCTTCTCTTCTTAAAAATTTCTTTAGATTTCTATAGAATAAAAACTATTGGATGAAAAAATACATGACCTAATTTAATATCTTGGATACCAGGAGTATTATATTTTTTTTTTTTCTCTCTCTCTCTGTCTTGGTTTGTTGGGTTTTTTTTCCAGTTCACAGAATCACAGAATCACAGAATTATCAAGATTGGAAAAGACCTAAAAGATCATCCAGTCCAACCATCACCAATACTTCTCAGCTAAATCATATCCCTCAACACAACATCCAAACGTTTCTTGAACACCCCCATGATCGGTGACTCCACCACCTTCCTGGGCAGTGCATTCCAGTGCCTGACTACCCTTTCCGAGAAGTAATATTTCCTAATATCCAGCCTGAATCTCCCCTGGCGCAGCTTGAAACCATTGCCTCTAGTTCTATCACTGTCTACACGAGAGAAAAGGCCGACCCCTAGCTCACTACAACCTCCCTTCAGGAAGTTATAGAGAGCTATAAGGTCTCCCCTGAGCCTCCTCTTCTCCAGACTGAACAATCCCAGCTCCCTCAGCCGCTCCTCATAAGGCCTGTGCTCCAGACCCCTCACCCGCTTCGTAGCCCTCCTCTGAACGCGTTCCAGGGCCTCAATGTCTTTCTTGCAGTGAGGGGCCCAAAACTGAACACAGTACTCGAGGTGCGGCCTCACCAGTGCCGAGTACGGGGGGACAATTACCTCCCTGTTCCTGCTAGTAACACTGGTTTTGATGCAAGCCAGGATGCCGTTGGCCTTCTTGGCCACCCGGGCACACTGTCGGCTCATGCTCAGCCAAGCATCAATCAGTACCCCCAGGTCCGTTTCCTCCACACAGTCCTCCAGCCACTCCGCCCCAAGCCTATAGCGCTGCCTGGGGTTGTTGTGGCCGAAGTGCAGGACTCAGCATTTGGTCTTGTTGACCCTCATCCCATTGGCTTCAGCCCAGCTCTCCAGCCTGTCCAGATCCCTCTGTAGGGCCTCGCTACCCCCAGGCAGATCCACACTCCCAGCCAATTTGGTGTCATCTGCGAACTTACTGAGGGTGCACTCAATGCCCTCATCCAGATCATCAATAAAGATATTGAAGAGGACAGGCCCCAAGTTCATCTTAGTTAGGAAGATTACTCAGCAACAGTATATTTCTGTCTGTGAGACTGTGCCTGCTTCTGGTGAAATGCAATGTTCGTGTGTGGTGGTTATACACCTCTCCCTAGTCTGACAAATATTGGCATCCTAAGCTCAAACCTCACCTCAAACCATATGAGTCTTCGTGTTCCTAGAAAATAAGTTTGATTGTTTCTTTTGATAGGACTTTTTAGCCTTCAAATCTGTTAAACTTAAGTATTTACTTGGTCACTAGAGAATGTATTAGCACAAGCCCACAAGGAACTGGGAAACTTGAACTGACTGTTCCACACACTTTGCTAGATACATGTTTTAAGATAGATGCTGCCTTCCAACTAAATCTTAGAGAAAGCTGTACAGGTACACTTAAATTTTGTCCTGTGGATAACTGACTTCCAATGCATACAGCTTTTATGGGACAGCCCTTCACAGCAAACTGGTAACTTTCACTAAGGGAACTCATCTCACGGCCTCTTTCCACTATTTATCTTCCTAAGATGCCATTTAAATATTTCTTCTTTCTAAGCAATTCAAGCCTTTTAGTTTTTCATTTCTTCCACCCTTCTGTCTTCCCAAAACAATCCTGAAGGAAGGCACTCCTGCGAAGAAAGAAGAGCTGCTATGAAATGTTACAGCTGGTTGCTGTGGTGAATTTATGTATGTGCATGACACATGCTTTCCCCTGACAACTGCTGTCGCATCTGCTCAGTTTGTTAGTCAAAATAATGTTTTTATTACTTTATGCTTTGTAGATTAATCTGAATTTAGGAGAATCAAACTGACTTATTTGCTTTGTTCAACATCAGCACTATCAAGATACTACAAAACATGTTCAATTTCAGGAATTATTATGGTTGTTAAAGATATACGGGGCTGATAGAAGGCAGCTTGACTTTGACTAAGCTAAATTGCCCCTGTAGGGCTTATATTAGCTGAAAAAAAAAACCCGTAACAGTCAATTCAGGGAAGCTTTGTGCACAGTACATACACAATATGCCATTTCACTAACTTTTCTTCTCAACAGATTAAAGTGAAATATGGAATATTTGCTGCAAAAGAATTTGAGACTCCAGATTTTTCATATGCTATGCAAAATTCAGATTTAACTAATTTATGTAGCAAATATCACTAAGGCTTTTGCAAACTTCTTTTAAAAAAGAATTTGTTTGTAGGGGAAATCAAGCTCTTTTTCAAAGATAGACTTTCCTATTGTTAAGATGCATGTGCAAAATGGGCACTTTGGGGCACTTTTCCCTCAGATTCCTAAAAAGGAGAAGGTAGGAATCCAGGTAGGAGGGAAAATTAAATTGGGAAGGGTGCTCATGTAGATATTCCTGTGTGGAATTTTTTTTTTGTGACGGGAATTTCTACTTCCTGCACAATCATAATTCCAATTGGGTTTTTTTTTTATGTAAATATGATATCTTACCATATCACTTCCTGTAATAAATTACAGTTCAGAATATTTTGTCTTGTCAATCTGGGTTAAGCAGTGCAAACATTGATCTAAATACAACCCTTCAGTGTTTCCGAGCTACCTGAAGCAAGATAGAGAATCACCTGTGTGATAGCAGGGGTTTGAAGGTTTGAATATGTCTCTTTCATCTTGTTGCTGTAAGACAGGATATAGGTACCTACTTTCTTATCTCCAAACCCCATTAACAAAGTCATCCCACTGAAAGAAGACTGCTTTTCAATGTTATTTTAGTAAATTATATTAAGAACCTTTGATAGTAAATGAAGGGAGTACCAACTACCAGTGTCTTGATATTGCTTTTATGAAGAATAAAAGAAGCATCTGTGAGTGATCCTATATGAGATATCAAAGGCAACTGTTCCTAACCAGTAAAGGATCATACAAAAAAAAGATGAAATAATGAAATTGCAGCTTCTATTTCCTAAACTACAACAGAGAGCTACTTTAAAATGACACCTAGGGCTGCTTAATGCATTCCAGTCTTTCACCAAAGTACATCAGAGTGAAATGTGCCATAATATGCATGACGGCTTGTTGTTTGTTTGCTTACCTTCTAGCTTCATTCATTTTACCTACTTGGAGGAATTGAGAGCTGGAATCTGGGAAAGCAAATATCTTGAAATATTATTAAATCTGTAGGTTCCTGAGAATGAATTGAATATCTAAGGTTCCTACTATTTGGCAATTAAGAAAAATGTGGCCATGGGATTGTTTTGAAAAACTCAATCAGTATCAAATACTGTTTTCTTTGCCTTCACATTAGAGAAATGGATGCACTTGTTTCTTTTCTGCACTATTTTCCAGCTGAAAAACCCTCTCTTCCTAGCTGTCTACAGTGTCACTTACCCTTTTCCTTGTGATGGGTTTCTACTCCTTCTTATTTTGAAACAGAGGTGCTAATTAATCTTCCCACATTCAAGCACTGCAAACATATTTCAATTTCAAATGAGATAAGACCCATGCTTGAAACGCCCACACTTACAATTTTAGATAGCTTTGTACCACATATTGTAACTGGCCTGAATTTTTTTCATGACATTGACATTATCAACAATGAGCTTGTAAAGCTTTATATCTAATAGGCAGCCTCTACATAATAGCTCACCAGCTCATATGGGAGTTAGAGAGTTGGAAATGTACAAGAAAGAGAAAATTAAGAAAACCAATTACTGTTAGATTGCATACTGGGCTCCTGCTTTTCAATATCCACATACGTTAGCCTATTCAGATGCATGCCTGTCACTTCATTTTCCAAAATCTGCAGGATTATCATGCCTCATTCAACTATTTACTTAGTTATTTACTTAACACATATTTAAGGCCAAGAGGCACAAATTGAAGTGTAGGAAATTCCATTTAAACAGAATAAAACCTTTTTTTTACTATGAAGTTGATTGAGCACTGGAGCATGTTGCCCACAGAGACTGTACATTCTCCATCCTTGGACAAATTCAAAACGCAACTGGACGTTGTTTTGGGCAGCCTTGAACATCCTCTGAGCAAGGGTAGGGCAAGGTGATCTCCAGAGGTGTCTATAACTTGTGAATTACATTATTTGTTGACTTCAGGGTCTTGATGGCGTATTTTTAAGCTCCAGAAGACTATAACTCCCTTCCATTTAAGGGAGCATTAAATGTACCCCTTAGCATTCCTTACACCATACATTACTTCTCATCACTTGGTTGACATTAATATTCATAGCAAGGTAACAACTCAATGCAGGGTCATAACCTGAGCAGCTGAAGACTCCAGTTCTGCTGTACTTGCATTTTGATATCTGATTTGCTTATTTTCACCTCTGCTCAGAATACTGCTCTTTCTGTCATCTTTTTAACCTTCCCCTCTTATAACTTCCCATTTGTGTTCGTGTGGCACCCAGTATCTCAGGTGAGTTCAATTCTCTATTGTGCTGGATGCTATGATAGTCCCTGAGTTTTCCATCCAGCAAACTGATTGCATCTTTGCTGTCATTAGGCTATCCTGTTTCACCACAGGAGCTACATACCTTTGTCTGTCTTGTGAATCACTATTGATCAAGACTGAGTCTTCAAAATCTAGCCTCAGATATAAACAGAATAAGAGAAAGGAACTGCTAGTGTTACAACCTACATGGAGAAGTGAGGTAGAGAGAGGGAACGTATTTCTGAAGAAAGCACAAGGCAAAATCCATCTCCTGAATCTCTCTCCAGGGCTGTCACTGCCAGGCAGGCTTTCCTCTTGCTTCTTTCCTGCACCAGAACTCAGTTCACCATCTGTGCTATTTCCACAGGGTGGGATATTCCCTTTGAACACTTGTACCAGTGTACTCTATACCAGTAAGTGCTTTGTTGTGTGGTAGCCTAAGATGTGCTCTCAGATACACTGGTTAGATTAACTCATGAAATCAGTGTTACTGACATTAATGGGATTGCATCAAATTCATGTTAAAGTGATTCAGAGGAAAATTTAACACTGTGAGATTTTGGTTTTGACAGTTTTATTAGACTTCAGTATTGCTTTACACTGCTATGAAAAAAAAAACAAACCACTTTACTAAAGGAATAGTAAGATTCACTGCAGAAACCGTTTGCAAATGTATCTTCACTTTTTTCTCATTCTGAAAAGGGATCCTCTTCTCTTTTGTGCTCTGGTTGCCTTACTGGGTATGATAGCAGTGGCTGTCAATATGCAAATACAAGTTTTCATGCGGTGATCTTCAAATTTAGTAAGACGTTGTTCCCTTCACTAGACAGAAGACAGTCAATAACAACCATGGTAGCTCTTCAGGTCTGCCAGGATGATACTATGGTCATTGAAGTTAATTGGTGTTCGTTGTTACAAACACTATGGCTTTCAATCCAAATAACTTAGGATGTGTTTTTAAATAATGTACTTTATAATTATGTAAACTGACACATGCTATAATTTAGAAGGCAATACAAAACAGTGAATAAAATGCAGACATTGTAAACAGCTAGAAAGCCTTAGGGCTCGTCATTGAAGCAGCACGGACACTATTGCCCTCTTCTGCCTCTGCCCCATAAGTTACAAGGACAGATTTGCTACCTCTGTTAGTTGTCATGGCTCTGTTTGTTTTCTGAAGTGTCTTGCTGGGTGACTACCCACATGAGCACTTGTCCCAGGAGCTCTCTCTCCAAGTCAGTAGGATTCCCGGCAGGATGGTCTCAGAAATGGAGAAGGTTGAAGCAAAACACTGATGATGTAAAGGTGTGCTGGATTTTGCGGGTCTTTTGTTTTGGTGTATAATTCAGGATGAGATTTCCTAAAGATGGGTTATGATTCTTAGTTTAAAGTATTTGTTTATTGCTACATAAGAAAACAATGAATGCTTTGCACACCATCTGCTTACATTTTCCCCAAAGGGCTTTGCATATTTTCAGAAAGAAATAACTCTAAATATCCTGCAATTTTCTCTAAATTTTTCATAATTTCACAGTGTCCCTGTTAATGAAGTACAGTATGTGCCATTTTAATATGCAAAAATGCTTCTAAATTGCTGACAGAATCCTCCAATGTTGTAAAAACATAGCAAAAGCTTCTGAAAAGAAGTCCTTTCTGTCTTTTGTCAAGAGTTTTTCTTACTGTACTCTTATAGAAAGTAATACATTAGACAGTTACCTTCAGACCTTCAGAAATGGAGAGGAAATGAGGTACTGATATTTCAGATCCAATAGCCTACAGTGTCAAGTAACTGCCAGCTTCTAAGTGTTTTCTCCCAGCAGTCTTTATGTAGCCTTAGGAAGTTCCTTCTTTAGGTTTATATCTAAATGCTACAGTTTGCCATGCAGCCTTTTTATACTGTTTTTAAACACCTCCTCTTCACCACTACATGCCCAAATCCTTCCTGGTGTTAATATAGCTGGTCCTGGTTTTGGCTGGGGTAAAGTTAATTTTCTTCATGGCAGCTAGCATGGGGCTATGTTTTGGATTTGTGCTGGAAGAATTGTTGATAGAAGAATAATGTATTCATTATTCCTGAGCAGTACTTACACAGAGTCAAGGCTTTTTCTGCTCCTCACCCCACCCCACTAGCAAGCAGGCTGGGGTTACACAAGAATCTGGGAGCAAACACAGCCAGGACAGTTGACTCCAGCTCACCAAAGGGATATTCCATACCATACAATGTCATGCTTAGCATATAAAGCTGGAGGAACAAGAAGGATAGAGGGGACATTCAGAGTAGTAGTGTTTGTCTTCCCAAGTAACCATTTTGCTTGAGCTTCGTTACTTCGCTGGAGCCCTGCTTTCCTGGACATGGCTGAATATCTACCTGCTGGTGGGAAGTAGTGAATTAATTCCTTTGCTTACTTTGCTTGTGTTTGGGGGTTTTGCTTTACCTATTAAACTTTCTTTATCTCAACCCATGAATTTTCTCACTTTTACCATTCTGATTCTCACCGTCCAACACATGAGGGAGGAGTGAGTGAGCACCTGTAGGGTGCTTAGCTGCCAGCTGAGGTTAAACCATGATACAGCACTCCTCACAAAGCTTGACTGCTCATCTCAAGACCTAGCAAAAATCCCACATGGGGGAGTAGCAAAAAGCGAGCAGTGCCAGAAGTAAGTTGCTGTTGGATGAACAAGTAGAAGAGAGAAGGTGACCCCAGTTAAGCTGAGTAGTTTTAAAGATGTGCTTAATTTTAAGCTTGTGACTTGTGTGATATTTCTGGGGCTATTTAGATGATTGAGTAAATGTTTTACAGAAGTGGCATTATATCTGCTGAAGGTGTGGCCGTTGCACCCACCCTCAAAGCCCAAAGGCTCAAGTGCCTGTAAAACCTTAGAAAGTTCTAGTGAAGTTCACACAGTGGCTACTGAGATATCCAGCCAATAAGCACATCTAGGAGAGCGTCTTAACCACTGGAGGCCAGTCTGACCATATCTGACCACGACCCTCGATCAAACTTAGGATATAAATGGAGCCTGCCGGGAGACCCTTTTGAGCCAGTCTCCATCAGAGCAGTGGGTTTGCAGTTGGAGATTCTCCCTGTAGATTGAGACATCAACCAAGGAAACTCCCCAGGGCTGAGTGTCTTCACCTTATAGGTGAGTGATTGCACATTTTGAATCATCATTCTAAGTTTAGGCCTGGTTACTTACTGTGTAGTAACAGTTCCAAATCAACATCCTGAATCTGTAGACAAGTTTTGTCCACCGAAGTGTCTGCAATGTAACATTCCTTTTCAATTTGACTGTTATATTTTGATACCGTTAAAATTGGGTTTTGGAATACATTTTTTTCTGTCTTATACGTTTGTGACAGAAGGCCTGGTTTAGACTAATTTCTTGCAGGAGGACTCATTGATGTAGTTGTTCACACACATCACAGTAGAGACTGTAGGTGTAATAAGGACAGTAGAAGCAATCATACCTTTTAAATCTGTTTAATTTTTCTTTTCTGGTGACAAGCTGTAGTAGTTCAGCCCTGATCAGGACTAGACTACGTAGTCTCTCTCCCGCTCCCCCCACCCTCCGAGAGAATAGGGGGAGATGATATAAGGAAAAACAGCTCGAGGTTTAAGATAAGGACGGGGAGAAATCCTTGAAGTTACCGTCACAGGCAAAACAGACTCGACTTGGGGAAAACTATTCATTTATTTCTAAAACTAGCAGGAGAATGAGGCAGGGAACAAGATAACCTCCCCCCACTGCTCCCTCTTCATGGGCTTAACATTATCTCTCCTACCTTCTTCCCCCCAAGCGGCACAGGGGAGAAGCGGGAATGGGGGTCGCTGTCAGTTCATCACGCGTTGTTTCATGCCGCTGCTTCATCATGGGGGTAAGAATTCCTCGCATTCCTCCCCTGCTGCTTCGTGGGGTCCCTCCCACGGGCCACAGTCCTTCGTGAAACTGCTCCAGCATGGGTCATCTCTTCCACAGGGTGCAGTCCCTCCAGAACAGCTGCCCCAGTGGGCCCTCCATGGGCTACAGCCTCCTTCAGGCCTCCACCTGCTCCAGCATGGGGTCCTCCACGGACTGCAGGGGAATCTCTCCCCCTCCATGGACCTCCATGGGCTGCAGGGGGACAACCTTATCCACCATGGTCATCACCACAGGCTGCAGGAGAATCTTGGCCAGGAGCAGCATTACTCCTCCCCCTCCTTCTTCACTGACCTTGGCATCTGTAGCCGTTCCTCACAACAGGCTGGCAGATGCCTCTCAGGATCCTTTTTACATCTTATTCACTTCTCATCTCCTCTCCACTTCTTGCAGCCGGACTGGGCCGAGTTGGGCCCAGTCGGCTGCCCGGCGGGAGGCCAGAGGGTGAGGCCTGCAAGGCCCACAAGTCTCGTGCCTCCCCCTCTCTGCCCCCGCTCAGCTGCTTCACATCTTCTCCCCTTTTTTTTTTTTCTGTTTTCCCCTTCTTAAATAGGTTATTGCAGAGGTGTTATCACAGGATATTCTGCTACCAATTGGCTCGGCCTTGGCCAGCAGCAGGTCTGCCCTAGGCCTGGCAGAGTCCACTGAACAAAGGGGAGCAACTTCTAGCAGTTTCCTACAGAAGCTACCACCTTAGGCACCCCCTCACTAAACAAAACCAGAACACAAGCAAAACCCTACTTTTTGAGGTTTCTTTGCACTCAAGGCACCTCAAATTGTCAAAGCACAATTGCATCTGTTTGTTAAAAGGGATGCCAACAGCAGTCCTGGACCTGGAAAACCAAGGTCCAGGTGCAAAATGAAGAATGTATAAAATAGCCAGTGCCCACCCCTTACCCCTAATTAGGGAGTATCCCTGAGCCTGAGTCCTTCAGCATCTTACGTTGCCTTTAACAACAATGAGGGGCCACATAAAGTGCGGAGTTCGAGTTATTTTGACCCATGATATAGGGCCTTCCTAAAGTAACAACATTTCCTGTATTTTCCCAGTATTCTCCTGTTTATTTGCTTGCAGCTACCAAGTACACCATTTTCTGTCTAATTCGTCTGTGAAGTATGCATATTAAATAATGGATTAATTCTCCAGGGTGTATTCTTAGTGCCTGAATTAGGAGGCTAGTTTCCTTAAGCTCTTTCTGTGGTTGGTGAAGAGAGGTTTATTTAAGGGTATTCAGAGCACCTGGAGCAGATTTCTGCCTTGGATGATTTTCTGGGGGACTGTTTCACTTTGACTGCATAAGGAATCACAGAGACAAGTCTTCGAACACAAACACCTACTTAGGTTCCTAAAAGTGGTTAGTGTGAGTGCCCCTAGCACTTCCCAGTTAGCTACTTTTCATCACTAACTTTCTCTGCATGGCCAGAAAAACGGACTGTGAATTTGCAAAGGTCATGGGATCCTGACTGGAAAGACATATTCCCATCGCACCTTTGGGGAGTAGCTCTAAAAAGTCCCTAAATGTCCATCTTGCTACAAATGTGGAATGAAATTTACAAAGCTAGTAAATGGGGCTTCGGTTTGTTCCCTGGAAGCAATGGGTAGCTGCATTTCTCTAGGCATTCTACGAGGAAAAGCCAAATTCCTTTTCTGTGCAGTGCACCAGAGGTGCCTGGCTGGTCTTGCTATCTTCTCCATGAGACTCCCAGCAAGCTAACCCCACTCCACCAGCTCCTAGGTGCTTCTCAGCACAGATTGCTCTTCCCTGAAGTTAGGAACAAACACAGGCTCCTTTCTTGCTCCTCCAGTCTACGACATTTCTCATGATCCAGCCTGCAAGATCTAACTGCAGTTAGCCCCGGGGTGTTTCAGAGGTAATAGCTGTAGCTGCAGTGGGAAATTGGCTAAAAAGACAGTAGATTAACTAGTGCATTAGCCCACTGCTGTACAGTCTGAAATCGAACGTGGAAGAGAAAGTTCATTATTGCTACTGTCCTCTGACAACAACGTCAAGGGTGAGGCTCGAGCTGCTCTTCATAATATGTGTTTCTGTGGCTGCCATTCTGCAAAGGCAGTGTGGGGAGGAAAGGAAGTAAAGTGGCTGAAAATTGTGATGCCTGTTTTAAATTTTTCTAATCACAGTGAAGTGAAATGTGTCTATGAGCTCTGTAATGCCTGTATGCTCCATGTAGTACGCCTTCCATCAAGGTGCTAATTTCCTTGCCTCTGGTGACAAAAAATAAAAGCGACACTTTCTTAAACTCAGCTGTTAGGGTATCAAAGGAAACAAAAAGAAAGGAAGAAATGAAGTGAAGACAGTGTATAAAGGGAAAACACATAGAGTGACAATGAAATGAAAAATTACACCAGAAAACAGAAATTAGTATGTGAATGGAAAGAGTGAGATGACAATTTTGAGTCACTATCTAAAATTCCTGTAAAAATATGACTTATGTGTGTGTCAATCAATGACAAGACCTGGTTTCCACTCTAACAGAAGCATAGAATGATGATATATAGCTATACTGCATTCACATGCTTACAATGTTTGCAGCCTTTCTTTGAAGAATTTATTTGTCAGGAAGATTCTTTTTAAAAGATTGTTAGTGAGGAAAAACTGTCTTTCCATCTAGCCTTATCCAGCATGTATTCTATTGTTAGCATCAGCTTTACTCCCACCAAAAGCGTCTGTAAGAGTTAGGGTTTGTTTATCCAGTATATGTGGGGGAGCATCTCTGGTTTTGCAGTTTTGATTATGGTTTGAAATAAAAAATAAGGCAGAGAAGTTTGCACATTTCTTTCCAAAGAACATTTCCACTACTGAAGAGGAACATACTCCTGTTCCTTCTCCAGAACTATTTAGAAAAGTCTTGTTCCTTTTGGGGACAGTCTGTGATTCAACAAGTGACTTTCTATGGTCCTACAGAGGGGGAAGGTCCCTGATCTTAAGAGGATGTAGTGAGAAGGACCATATATGTCTAAAGAGGTCTAAGAAAACTGAGACTTCCTTATAAACAGGGGAAGGACATGTCTGCTTTGCGTTCCACAACTAGAGTGACAGGAAAATGAAGACACTGTGCTCCTCTCCTCAGCTGTGTGCTACGGTAAGAGCCATTTCACGCTGTATATTCTGTAGCAATGAATGGCGATAAAAAATGTTGTGTGTGCTCTTCAATTTCTCCTTTGCTGGATGGCAGATTCCAAACAAACATGATTTTGACTGAGCCTGTAGCTGTCAGATGATGAAAAAGATAGATTTTCTGACTCCCTAAGGGAAATGTTAGACTACTATGACACAGCATCTCAAATTCACTTCCTCTGCTCTTTTCACCAGGATTTAGTGAACAGCTCCTGTTTTGGACTTCTCAGAAGAAGACATTGAAACTAGCAGCTGGTTTATAGCAAGATCCTCAAGAAAAGCTGCCAGACTTCCCTTCTTACTGGAACACAGGAGTCCTGGATATCTGAAAATTAAGGGGTCTGGAGCTGTGATCTGTATGACAGAAGGAAGGCAAAGGTCTTTTGATTTAATTATAATTATCACATAATTCCTTATCATTTTTCTTTTTCAAAATCTTGGTCCAGGCCACCAACTACTATTGTAACATTAAGTAGAAACAGTCCATATCTCAAACAACTTATATTTTAATTTGGAGCAACACAAAACAAATGAACTCTTTCTTATGTACACACTTTCCTTCTCTCACCTCATATGCATTGGGGAGGAAAACTGACTATTTCAGACACTTTGATGGGAGGTAATTATGCCTCCTTCAGATTGCAATAGTCTTTTCTTCCCTAACTGGAGAAGAGCAGAAAGTATCCCCCTGGAAATTGGAAACATTCCTTTCAAAAAAGTGACAAAAATCAATACACCTCTGTGAAAAAAAAAATTACTTTAAATGTTTCACCTAGTTCCAAATGTGACAACCAAGAGAAATGGGAAAATTATCAACAAAACTTGGCAGGGGAGTCTGCACCTAGGACTGAATATAATATAGACGATGTTTTTTCTCAGCTTTCCCTATTCCCAACACTATCTTTGGGAAAATGGAGGTGTCAAAATTTGGACCATAGATATTATATGCAGGAAGCACTAATAAAATATAAAGCAAATACAAGATTTTAATTCCCACAACAAGTTAAAGGCTTCAGGCTTCCTCTTAGAGACACAATTTAAACTGAAATGTCATAGGCTAGTGGCTTTCCTGCTTATCAAAGATTGCTCCTTAATTAAAATAAGAGTTCTCATTTTTATACCGTGGTGACTTTAGCTCCCATTTCTTGAGCAGTATTATTTGATACAGTGAATAGAATTAAAACTTTTCCATATTATGAGCTAGAATATCAGTCTCTTGAAATAATAAGCAGATAGGCACATAAGTAATCTGATCACTGTCAGAGGGACTGAATGTACTGGGGGTAGGCAAAAGTAAGATGATTATTTATCTTATCTTAATATTTCTCACTGCTATTGTTATTGAGACCAAATCTTACAGTGCTTAGTCTAAAATACCACTGGAGATCATGGGATTATACTTGTCATTATCAAAGCCTAAGAAAGTTCCAGAATTTGGCCCATTGTATTTTTATTTTCATTTAAATAGCTCCTCAGAGCTCTCTGCTGTCCTTCCCTAAAACTCTTTCTTCTACAAAACAAAAATACACTGTGCTGGCTCCAAAGAGCCAACAGTCCAAGACCTGCTAACACTCACTGAATGCTTAACTTGCAGCACACCAACAATCCCACAAGTTTTCATTGGATTATCTTCTGTACTTTGGCAAATCTTGCCCTTTGTGTGGGAAGGTGACAATAATATTGTGCAGCAACTTAGCTGCAAGGGTGATGTCTAAGCAGAAAGATTTGGTGATTTTCATAGGTTTGGGTACTGCTCTTGGTTATCTTCCATTTATTGTTATACTACACTATACTAAGAAACAAATAGAAAAAAATGTCAAAATCTGCATGGAATAAAAGGTTAATCCCTTTCTTAAGATAGCTTCTTGTTTCACTTGAAGTTGGAAAAAGCACATGAGACACTAGAAATATTTAGATTTTAGCCTGCACACATGGGAGATGTGTTTAAGTCTGGCAAAGAAGAGAAAAGCAGTTGATGAAGAAGTGACAGTTCAGGAAGGAAAGGTGCAATATTGTCACTGAGAGAATTCCTGGAAGGCTGTGAGAGAGCTAATGTGATCATTAGCATTTTCTTCTTTTTATTTATTTTTTTTTAAATACTTGTTACTTTTTTGAATAATTTATTTCTATGGACTTGTGTGGAAGTGAATAAAGAGACAAATTCTGAATTGTACCTGGTTGAATGCTGAAGTGGGAGTAAGAGATCAAGAAGAGTTTCCATCTTACTCTGTTACTTAAAGACCATATCTATGGAGGCAGTGAAGTATGAGAAGCACTTACAGGCTCTATTTATGCTGTCTTGTAAAAGCATCCCTGCCTAAACATCCTCAAGGCAAGATTTCCTGACCAGCCTCAATGTCTTGACAGTGGATCACTGGGAAAGTGGTTCAGATTAGGAAGTCCCTTGGGCTTTACATGACCCCCTCACCTGCCTCCAGGCAACGTGGATGTCCCAGAGGGAAAGCAGTTGTCCCTGCTGATGTTGGTGTCTGTCATCTCATTGCAGCAACATGCCCACCTGCATGACAATGTAATGGACATCACCCCCTTCAGACACCCCACGAGATGTGGAGAGCTGTGCTGCCTCACCATAAGCATCACATCATTCACAAGGGATGGGTTCTTCGGACGGTGTTTGTCTTGCTCAACCCAAGGCACGAACCTCCCTCTTTCGGTTGTAAGCTGTATTCGCCCTGATGGACTGGATTGGCCCTGATGTACTCCAAAACCAACCCTGCTTGCCTGTGCCCTTAATCTGAGGAAGCTGAATGAATTTTGGACTGAGAGTTGCCAGGCAACACAAATTTACCTAGCAACTACTTGCCTGCAGTGCAGGTGTGCAGCACCGAATGCCTTGCTGCCAGGGTCATGTGAATGTGGACATCTGCTGCTGTTTCACCCCTTGGTAGATCCTGCATACCTACAGTGCTCCCCTCACATCCCAGCCAGCTCTGCCTGGCTTGCTGTCTCACTTCTGAGTGACTACTACCTGTGTCCCACAGCCTTTCCCACAGACACAAAGAAGAGCTGAGAACAAAGGTCTGATATTTGTTTTCAAGACACCTCCCAGGCTGTACAGGCCCCACCACCCCTGGCCCACATGTCTCCCATTGCCCTCCTCTCACTCGTTCCCTGCATTGTAGCCCTGTGTGCTGCAAAGGAAAGAACACGTACAGCTCCACGTGAGTGGCACAGAGCTGCTTCCTTGGATACAACACTGGACAGATCTGGTATCTGTCAAAAACACTATTCAGAGCAGCTTAGGATGCTGTCTGTTCAAGCCAGACAGGGAGATATATCCTCAGCTCCCTCTTTGTGCCCTTGGTTGTCTCCCAGTCCCTTCCAGCTCCCACAGGCCCACTGCCACTTGCCCACCTTTCACATGGACATCTCTGAACAGGCTGGCTTTCCTAGGAGAACCAGACAGTAAGTCTGGTGACTTCATCAGGTCTATCCTGGGAAGGAGTGCTGAAAACAACAGATGAGAGGACTCTATGCTTTTCATAATAGGGGACAGACCTGTGTGAGGAACTAATGTATTTACACAAAGCTGGTCTGACCTCTCTCAGATCCTTCTCCCTCCTGAAGAGTGCAAATCGGATATATCCCCAGAGTTGGTGAGAGCCAGGACTGGTCCCTGCAGCCAGGAACTCAGACTCCCTGTTCACTGTGTTGCCACGATGAAACGAGGAAGAAGCTCTGCATAAGCTATGGTATGAATCATGAAAATTATTGTTATTTTTAGTGGTCATGTCACCATTTATTGCTGAAAGTGTGGTGTTTTCTTTTAGAATCTCCCTTGCAGTTGTGCCTTGTCTTTGGGATGCCACTAGTAGTTGTTGACTATAAAAGGTTGCAGCTAGATCAGATGAAAGCCTACAAAATAATACTTAATATAATTTTGGATCATACCTTTAAAAAAAAATCTTTTAAAAGTGCTATTCTTCAAGGACTGCCTGTCAAACCATTTTATTTGTCTATGATCTCTGTGGTAGGAAGAAAATATCTTTTGCGGTGGAGTCTTGTTAGAAGTAGGGTGGAGCACTTTAACAGTCTTTTGTCTTCTGACTTGGAAGAACAAATCTTAGTTCCCAAACTTACCCCACCTGATAACTTTTGCCTGTGACATCACTGTTGATGAGCACTTGTGATCCTGCAGCAGACATTTACAATTTCTCCTTAGAAAATGTGTCTGTGTCACGTATCAGTGTCTGGGCCCAACACCATGTACCAGCAAGACAGTGGTTACCAGAGTAATGACCTGAACTTGGAGACTTGGGGATAGATCCAGATATAGTCTCTTGCTCTGTGTTGACTTAGGTGGGAAGAGATCAACAGGCGTTCACTGCGTGCACTGCAGGCAGAAGGGAAGGCTGCTCTTTCAGAGACATTGGAAAGTGACAGCCCTCAGGCTGCAAGTGTCTCTCATCCCATCCTAGGGGGTTTTTTTGGCTCTCCCTGCTGCTTTCTGTGCAGAGTCATGGCGGTATCTCTTCAGCAGGATGATGGGGTGGTCCCATTATTCGTTTAGTATAATTACTCAAATTGAAAATCTTTTAATACGAGAGAAATAATCTCGCCCTTTCCATCTCAACTTTATTAGCAACTACTAATTTCTAAATTTTAGTTTATTTCACTGGTGCAATCCCAGGATCAGTAAGTGTTCTCGGAGAACTGCAGCCTACACACAATTCACAGAATTTATACAATCATTAAAAAATACATGATCAAAATGCATGACAATGTGCAGTTATATGTTATATAACTTCCATAATTCATATACTCAACGAATAATGGGACCAAGCCAATAACTCACCAAGCTAATGGCTCATGGTTTCTCAGGAGAAAGGCATGTGGCAGCAGGTGCTGTCACGGTCTGTGGAAATGGTAGTGCTCCCAGGAATGCTACAACTAGTGTCATACACATGGACATGGATGTGTCTGAGGCAAATGGGGGTTTTCTCACCTGGGAGAATGGACACATGCAGGCAGTCTTCTATGGTGCACCTCAGAGGTCATCAGAAAGGAGATGTGGCCACTGAGCAGCACTGCATTTCTCTGGGGTGTTTCACTTGTCACACAGAGAAGCTCGAGTCTTCTCAGATCCAATTTGTGCCATTGTCAAACTGACAAAACAGGCCAAAGTGAAATGGTTATCTAAGAAAAACATCACTCTGACATATAGCTTGATCCACTCATCAGAGACAATGCACAACAAAAAACAATGGTGATGAACTTGTATGAATAAGTACAAGTCACATATTTGTCACTTACCTGACATCAGAGAAGCTCACTGTAACCCCCCAAAAAGAATTACTATTTAGTTCAGAGCAACAGTCAATTTAAGCTAGTTTATCATTTATGACAACTGATTTCTAAGAAATGGCAACCATGTTTCAGAGAAGAATTAATGTTCCACTATTTGTCCTTGGATAAAGCAGTTTCTTCTGACAGAGAGAAAATAGTGACCCTGTTCACGTGCAAGCAGAAGAAAGATGAAGCCCTCTAGCTGATGCCCAGGCAGGTAGGAATTTAAACTAGGTGAGTCTTCCTGCTTTGGTCACCAAAGTTGCATGTTTTTCATGGGACCATGAAAGCTGAAAAGGGAGGAACTCATGTAAACCATGCACTGCTTTAGGCGAGGATTAAAAATAACTAGATCATCCAAGACAAGTATTCATCATGGAATCACAGAATCGTTAGGGTTGTAAGGTTTCTATTTTAAAAAGTGTCAGTTAGAGACCCTAAAACACTCATAGGTAAATTGTTTGATACTTTATTTTTCAACATAAAATCTTTTTTTTTCCAAATAAATATTTCTATAATGATTTTGCATCTTATCCTTTTCTCTATAAACATAGAGAGGAACTCATAAACTTTTCAAATGTTTGGCAACTCTTATAATATCTTCTTTTCAATTATTTTCTTATGTATAAAGAAATCTTTTAATTGTTTACTTAAAGATCACACTCTCTAAACCTCTTCACTTTTTGTTGTGCTCTTTTTAACCTTCTCTACTTTGTCTGCGATTACCTTAAAGCTCAGTGCCAAAGGTGGAGTGCATTCTCCAGCTGATGCATTGCCAGGGCTGAGTAAAGCAGAAAAATTAGCTCTCGTGTCACCTACAACACCTTTGATAAGGTGCTGGACAGTGACTTCTTTCATTTTTTTTCCTAATTGCCTTACACTCCTTGCAGAAGCCTCAGTCAGGTCAGTGACTCTGTGGAAAAGAGAAGGAGATTGCTACTGCCCTTGGAGAGCAGCTGAATCCAGGAAGACCTTCCTGAGACTGCAGAGTGGAGGGAGCATGGATGGAGTTTGGAAACATCAGCTCCTGAGGCATGGCAGGAGTGTTGAGAGGAGCAAGGAAGGACTGCCAGGCCTCGGAGGGTATATAAAGTGAGACTTCCCAGGGACCAGAGGGCTGGAACAGGCCTGTTGCCCTTCAGGAAGTTTCTGATTTAGCTAGAACCAACACAGCAAGATTCTAATCTGTGGTGGGGGTGTGGGAAGTAATTTTTAAACTATTTATTTTTCTGAGCAATCTAATCTAATCCAATCTAGTCTAATATAATCTAATCTAATCCAATCTAATCTAATCACATCACATCACTTTTAGTTATTCCTTCATCCAAAAAGGTAAATGTTCTGGCCATTGTAAGAAATTGTGACTCTTTGGAGTACAAAAGGCTAATGACATTTTGGAGAAGATTACTAAAGCAAGAAGGTTCAAATGTGTCATCTATCTTAGGTTCAGCTGCATCATGCTACATCAAGGTTTGCCTTTCTTGCAACAGTAACAGATTACTAGCTAAATTTCAGTTTGACATCTGCTTAAGAGAATGTAAATTTTTTTGACATGTCTTCTGTCTATCCAACTTTTTCTCATTTTCGTGTCTGTGATTTATGAAAGCATTGAGTGGTAGTTCATGACAGTGTAAACTCTACTTCATTGGTATTTCCTCTCAGATTGACAGTAATTTGCCCAGTTACCATGCTCTGCGCATTCGCAAGTCAAATATTTGTTCCAGTGGCTGTTCCCCTAGTGAATTTAGGCTATTCTGTACCGTCTAATCACTGTTTCCATTCTCTGCATGCTCATTATGTTCGACTTTTTCTTTTTTTTTCCTTGAGTTCTTGAAGATAATCATTAATGCTTAAGGAATTACTTCAGCTACCTCTCTTACTGTTCTAAGGTCAACTTTGTCAGGCTCTAATAACTCAAGCAATCTAATTTAGCTTAATATTTTTTAATGATTTCCCCTTCTTTTCTGGCTCAAGTTCCTACTCTATTAACATTAATTAATGCTAAAAAATCTGATCATAATTAATCTGTTTGTTACAACTGAAGCAAAAATGTCACTGAACATTTCAGATTTCTCTATGTGGTGCATTATTTATTCACTTTGTTGGTTACTCAATGGACCATCAACCTTCTCTTACTGTAGCCCATACTACAAGATGGCTACCCATTGTTTCACTCTCCATTACCGAGAGACGTCTCCTCACATTTTATGAACTGCAGAAAGCATGTGCTTTATTGACACATAATGCAAATATCCCATCCCATTGTTTAAAAGCATACAAATTCAAGAGATAGGCAACTATTCAAACCCTGGGACATATCCCATTGAGTCCCTGCAGTGCTGACCACACCACAGTTTTGACTGCATGTGAGTTGCAGTTCTCTTTCCTCCCTAGCTCTAGACAGTGATGATACAGAGGTTTCAAAAGCTTGCCTACTGCTTCTCTTTTGGTTCCTTTGTGACCCTGTTGTAACTTTCCGTTAAGCTCTTAAAAGCATTAACCATTTTGCCTGCTTACATCTCTCCCTCATACACACACACACATGTGTGTGCGCACACACACTCTCACACTTTTGATCCATTGAATCTTTTACTGCTTGGTGTTGGTAGTAACAGAATGTGCACCTTCAGCTGCTAGCTCAAGTTAAATTAATTCCTGTTGTAGTTAACCAGTTTAAATGAAAGTCAAGCCACTAAGACCTGAGGAGGTTCAGATTTGGCGTTATGGTTCTTCAAAGAGGAGCATGTGTTATTCCACTCTGCTACTAGGTTGGATGGCAGCAACTTGGTAACTTAAAAGATATAAGGAAGAAAAGCTTTTTTACTTAAGTGCACTGTAGCTTTAAAACTCCATTACATTTAAAATAAATTATGCATTTCCACTTGACATCTGTTTATTAAATAATTCAGTTTGTTTAAATTCTGTCTAAATATCTTTTTTTTTTTTCTTTTAATACATGAAATCTCCTGACAGGCAATAAAATGAAGTAAGCTAAGTGTTTGGGCAGGGAATCTGGGAAGACGTTGTCTTTTGAGGGGATATGGCAGAGACAGCATGAGGAAGGAAACTTAGAAATGCCAAATGCACTACTAATTTATTTAGTGTTACAGAAGTGTGTCGGCATAGTGTGAACAGTCGTAGATGAATAAGGTACATGAATCATATATTTAACAGCTTGTTTACGAAGCTCTAGACTGAAATATTGCATGCCTTTTTTTTTTTTTTCTTTCCTTGACTGCTTAATTGCTCTCCCCTGACTTTGTTGACAGAGCTGAGAGCTGAAGTAATTTTTGTTCTGGCAAATAAGCACTTCAGTCTTTCTTTAACTTATCTTTAAGGAGCCACAGACACACATGGAAGACGAAATGGAATATGCTGCCTTCACATTGATGAATTTTCTGTAGAAAAACTTAGAGCAACGGTCAGTCAATGTTTTACATGAGGCAAGATCTCAACACCATAAGGTTCAGGCAGTAAATGTTTTGCCGGAGAAAACTCATCTTTTTTTTTGCTTGTTCCTCACACTCATGAACTGACTTATTCAGAGTCACTACAAGCCTCTTCTTTTGAGTGCAATATTATTCTTCAGCAGAGACATGTTGAACACAATGAGCAGCTCAGATATGAGTCTTGTTTTACATGCCTGTTCAGCAAACATATTTCAAGTCCCAGAGTATGCTAGCTGCATGCTTCTCAAAGTCATACACTTCAGCTCACTCCGGAAGATTAGGTCTTGTTCCATTCATTGAATGCTGTTTTGAAGAAATAATGAGGAACAGTGAAATTAGAAACAGAATCTGTTAAATGGGAAGTACTCTTTAAGGAAGAGGTTTTTTTTTTACAATGAGGGTGGTGAAGCACTGGAACAGGTTCCCCGGAGAGGTGGTAGAGGCCCCATCCCTGGAAACATTCAAGGGCAGATTGGACCGGGCTCTGAGCAACCTGATCTGATTGGAGATGTCCCTGCTCCTTGCAGAGGGCTTGGGCTAGATGGACTTTAAAGGTCTCTTCCAAGCCAAACTGTTCGGTGAGTCTATAATTGTAGCAGAGAGGAACTCCCTAAAGAAAAGTTCATATTCAGGTAGCATTCAGTAGTTATGAAATGCCAGTGCTGAGCCAAAGCGCAAACTCAGTCCAATGCCCTGTGTGCATTTTAGGGTAAAAAAGGATTAATTCTCACTTCTAATGAAATCTACTTGCTTCATGGAAAAAGACAGGTTTGCTTCTGTAAATGTTTGAAAGAAAACCCTGTTAAGTTTCCAGGTCATTTCTTCCTTTTTCTTAAAGTCTGTACATTGCTGCAGTACCACTGGTAATTACCACTGGTAATTCATGGGCATTTTTCAAAATAAAATTCATTCTAGTCATTATTACGTTTGAGTTTACAATGACCTGTAGCTTTTTGTGAGTGACATTTATGCATTTCTTTTACTAAGAGTACTTTTTCTTTTCAAATTTTTATTTTTTTTTTTTTTTACTTGAGAGGGTAATATGAAGCAGATGAGTAAAAGGAAACAATTGCTGGAGACAATTTCTTAGGAAACAGAATCTCTATGCTACCAGCCTCTCTGACTATGATCTTTTGTTTTCTGCATCCACGACTGAATGGGGATCCTTATACTTAGATTTTAGGACGCATGTAATCATATTCATAGGGACTCAAAGATGATGTAAAGAGAGACCTGTAAACCTTCAAAACCTTATGCATGTAGCTAGCATACCAACAAGGACATTCCTGCACAAGCTTAGTCAAAACAAGGTGCAAAGAGGACCTGTTGGGATTGTCCACTGAGAAGGAAGCCATCGATTTCTTCTCATGGGCAGAAAAGTGCCCAGGCTCTAGCTGGCCACAACAAGGGCAGTCTGAAAGATGAAGCTAGCAGTGCTGGCAAGGACTGTACCGATCAGAAAAGGGTCAGTGCTCCAAAAACATTTCTCACTTACCTGCATGCTGCAGAAGGAGACCATGCCAGCTGTGGGAAGTGTCTCTGGTGTTACTCAGCAGAAGGCAGATATGGACCTGGCAGTCCTGAGCCACCTGGAAGGCAGGATGAGGGGGTAGAGTTTTGGAGCTAGTGTTCCTTAGAGAAACAGGACAGCCTGAAAAACAGAGGGAAAATCTTGTGCTGAGGGGTCATTACAGTTGCTTTGTATTATGTATTTCTAGTATTCCACTACTTGGATTTAGAAAAACAAGTCTGTGAAGTGTAGCATTTCTGTTCATTAACTGGAGACGATAAAAATTTTCACAGGGTCCAGAAGTCTGGTAAGTACCCTACCTTCAAACGCTATATCCAGAGCTCTTTGCTGTACAACTTTGGCCTGAACTTTTCATGGGAATTTCCCTTTAAAGACAAGCAAGCAATTCCTCCTCCCTCCTTCTAAAACTTCAAACCCTCTTTTTTATACGATCATATAAGCACTGATAACAAGAATGACCCATTGCAGAAATTTCTTGTGCTTTCATTAATGTTATTAATTAATTCATGCTACTGTGAGTGCTTAATTTAGGAAGAAGCATTGTCATTTAAGAATAATTAGGAACCAAGGTGCTAGATGTGATTTTTTTAATATATATTAAGAGTGGTAAGGAGAGCAAGTACACACACCAACACATTTCTGTTCATGTCTCTCCCTCTGCCTGTTACATCCTAATACTCAAATGAGTTTTAAATAGATTATTAGTAACTGATATTTATTCCAGACCATGCAACGGGAAAGAAATTAAGTTCAAAGAGATGTTAATTAACTCAAAAGTGCACAGACTACCTGGAGTGACATAAGTTCAAAGTCATTTGTACCAGGTTCTTTTCCATGGTCAGAGCTATAATCAGTTGATTTCAGCAGAGATTTATATCCAAAACAGTGAATACTTTGATCCCACAGTATTTGAAAGATCAAAGATTCATACATATCACTGTACTTAAGCAGGATCTAGCACAATGTATCTGCTGCAGTTTCTTCCGAAAATCTGTAGCACCTAACTCACTTCAGCTGCTGGCTTCAAATAATGGAAAAATGCCCTTTGACTGGGCACTTTTCTTAAAAAGTATTGAAAAGGGACTTGTCAAATAATTTGTCTTTCCAGTAGTTTTATGACTGTGTCAAGCAGTTTCTGATAAAGATTCCTTTCCTTGAGTTGCATGTCTTTAACTTCAAAGGTTCATGTGGAAAGTGTCAGGTCGTTCTGATTATGAACTCTCTAACTTTATTTCAAACATTGACTCTTACATTGTGCAGAATGCACATTGGCTTTGTCTTAGTTTTAATATAAACTTGACCCATGCAGAGGCTAGAACAGAAAACATCATGCCTTGTCTTGCAGCAAAGTTTTAATCACAGCTTAGTTTTCAACCATGAGAAGGAGTGAAAGAAGCTGTACGGACTTCTGTTTAACCTGATTTTCTATTTCCAAAATATTTCTGCAACTCTTACCTCTGATCATGTTAAAACAATAAAATTAGAGCATAAGCCATTTTTAGTCTGTCTAGCTGGTTCACAGAGTATATTTTTTATGACGTCTACTCATGCTCATGTATAAGGCTTAACTGGGAGTGTGGGTCTGGGAAGCAAACTGGAAGCTGCAAAGAAATTTTGCTAATCTATCCAAGCCAGGTAACAGTAGCAGGAAGGAGTCTGAACTTCAAAGCTGGGCTGTACAAGCCTGGGGCGCCTGGGAACGTGCTCTGCTTGCCAACCTGCGCCAAAGTCAGTTTTGCTCTCTTTTTGTTATTATTCTTAGCTAAGTGAACTACTTTAAACTTTCTTGGGCTGGCAATCCTGTTTCCAGATACAATGCAAGCAATACCCTGTGTGAGCTGACCTATATACCCACGTGCCTACATATAGAGTTCATAACAGGGCTAGAGACACTGCTTGCAGAAAGATTGCTTTATGGGGTCTGAGTAAATCTTTCCTCACTTAAATGACTACAAGTTCTGCTGAACCTTTCCACTGGAATTTCTTTCTCTGTGAGCCTGAGCTATTTTTTAAAACTCTTTTCAAGGTTCACAACAAGCTTTCCACCAAAAACCAAAATCTTCAGGATAATTTTGGCCAACAAAGTTATGTGAAACTTATCTAGGGGAGAAGAAAATTTTGCAGTCTGTCGTAGTTCAGCCCCGATCGGACCAGACTACGCAGTCTCTCTCTCACTCCCCCCACACTCCGAGAGAATAGGGAGAGAAAATGTAAGGAAAAACGGCTCAAGGTTTGAGATAAGGACAGGGAGAAATCCTTAAAGTTACCGTCACGGGCAAAACAGACTCGACTTGGGGAAAACTATTCATTTATTACTACAAATAGCAGGATAATGAGACAGAGAACAAGATAACCTCCATCCACCCCTCCCTCTTCCCAAGCTTAACATTATCTCTACTACCTTCCCCTCCTGAGTGGCACAGGGGGGAAGAGGGAATGGGGGTTGCGGTCAGTTCATCATACGTTGTTTCACGCCGCTTCTTCATGGTCGGGGGAAGAACTCCTCACATTCCTCCCCTGCTCCAGCATGGGGTCCCTCCCACGGGCCACAGTCCTTCGTGAAACTGCTCCGGCATGGGTGATCTCTTCCACGGAGTTCAGTCTCTCCAGAACAGCTGTCCCAGCGGGCCCTCCACGGGCCACAGCTGCCTTCAGGCATCCACCTCCCCCGGTACGGGGTCCTTCACGGGCTCCAAGTGGATCTCTGCTCCTCCGTGGGCCTCCATGGGCTGCAGGGGGACAACCTGCTCCACCATGGTCGTCACCACAGGCTGCAGGGGAATCTTGGCCAGGAGCCGCATTACTCCTCCCCCTCCTTCTGAACTGACCTTGGCGTCTGCAGCCGTTCCTCACAACAGGCTGGTAGATGTCTCTCAGGATCCTTTTTACATCTCGTTCACTTCTCATCTCCTCTCCACTTCTTGCAGCCGGGCTAGACCGAGTCGGGCCCAGTCGGCTGCCTGGCGAGAGGCCAGAGGGTGAGGCCTGCAAGGCCCATGAGGCCTGCGCCTTCCCCTCTGCGCCTCTGCCCCTGCTCAGCTTCTTCACATCTTCTCTTCTCTCTCTTTTTTCTGTTTTCCCATTCTTAAATACGTTATCGCAGAGGCGTTATCACGAGACATTCTGCTACCAATCGGCTCGGCCTTGGCCAGCAGTGGGTCCGCCCTAGGCCTGGCCAAGTCCCCTGAACAAAGGGGAGCGACTTCTAGCAGTTTCCTACAGAAGCTACCACCTTAGGCCCCCCCTTACTAACAAAACCACGACACAGTCCAACACTTGACCCAATTCCTGTTGTTGGCAGTGTGGCTGGATGAAATATGTGCATTTATCCATAAGGCTTTTTGTGCATCAGATTTTTTTAATCTCCTTACATTGAACATTCCACTTACAAGTTTGTTTTGGGAACTAAAATGTGTGAATTCAATAGATCTGTTGAAAGTTAGGAGAATCAGGAAATGGAGAGTATCCACAACCAACGTACTGAGTCTGTAACTTATTTATTAAAAAAAAAGAGAAGACAGTCTCACAATACCTTTCAGTGGGTTTAAATTTAATTTCCTTGTAATTAAGGTGCAGGAGAGAGAGGACTGGGCATAGGATTAGCACCTTCTCTGTCATACCCCAGCCCAGCAGCTCAGATTCAAAGACCACAAAGGTCAAAAAGAAAGCCTTCAGGTGAAAGTATTAGCCCATGAGAAAGCCACATATTACCATGAGAATGAACCCTCCCTCCCTGGCTTAAGATGGATTTTATGAGATGTTAGACAAAGCTTTTCATTTATGTAGAAGTTTTTATGTTGTCTTCTGAAAGAAGCGATGTCAGATGGATTAACACTTGTAATTAAAAGGAACTTTTGGAAACAAGTATGGAGATGTTTGTAAGAGTGATGACCACAAGAACTGCTGGGGGAAGAGCAGGGATTTACAGTTGTCTGCCTTGCGTGCTGTTCTCCTTCGGGAGCAGGGAGTGGGATGGCACACAGCAGCCCAGCTCCCTTCTCTTGGCAATTTGGTGTGCTACACTGCTGGCCCCAGAGGGAGAAGGAGGAGAAAAAGGACCTTTAGAGGAAAGGTTTGGTTATAACCAGTTGCTTAGCTTCTTCTCACCTTTTTCCAAATGTGCACATCATTTGTCCCTAATGCATAAGTAATTGCTGTGTCTTTCTTAACAGTAATCTTGCCGTGAACACTGTTCACATTAGCAGCAGTGAGTCATGCTGACTTGAAACCATGCATCTACTCGACTTGTGAGGAGGTAGGGCCGTAACAGGAAGACTTAAAGAAGAAATGAAGCTACCACCTGTCAGGGCTGAAAAAGCATGAATTGGGCAATAGGTTATCACTGCTGCTGCTGTAAGCAGCTATTTCAGTCACAAACCCAGGTGAAAAATCTTCCATACCTACTAGAGGAAAGAAGGTTGTACTCTGATTAAAGCAAGACAGTGTTCAACAGCAGGAAAGTAGGGTTCAATAGACTTCCTCACTGCATGGTATTGGACAAATTCAGTGGGAAATTCCAGCTAAACATGGGGACAAGTACAAGAACTGCAGGGTGAGAGAGGACATCTGTAAAGGGAGGCTGCATTGCTATGCTGGGTTGAAATGACACACCCAGTGACAAACTAGCTTTTGATATTCCTTCCTCATTTTTTTTCTGACTTTAATCTCACTACCTTTCCCCATGTTATCCCTCTTCCTTCACACCTGTCAATATCCACTGAAAGCTTTGACCTGCTAGCTATGAACTACCAGACCTTTCCCTTCAGACAGTTCACAAACCACTCATCTCAAAGGATTGTTCAATATGTTCAGCCAAAAACAATACAAAATACCCATCAGCAAGTTTGAACCATCCCAGTACCTAAACAGAATTTCAGTATAATCCAAGTAAAAACTGGTTAGCTTTGTCTAACTAGACCTAGTTAGAAACTTCTATTGAAACTGAAATGCATATAAAATCAAGTTTTTAATATAACATTATCTGATGTTCTCCTCTTTTTCTCCTCTTTTGTTTGAAAATGGGTGAAGCCAGAAAGTGTGCAGCACAAAATGTGTGCATGGCAACATCCCAAGTCTGATAAAAATGTGTTTGACAACCAGCTATCTTTTTGTTTGAGGGTTTCCACCGAAAACTGCAAATATCTTTGAAAACATAAACAAACATGATATGTTTTTTACACCGAAGTTTCAGCTGGAAAAAAACAGCAAAAGCTGGTAAAGAGGGCTTTAGACTAGCATTGCCGGGGAAGGGGAAGCATGATCCAGCCCACCGCTGTCAATATGCCACCAGTGCCACCAACAGGTGCCCAGAACCTGGGGAAGAATCGCAGGTAAGTACAAGAGAACCTAGAATGCAGCTCAAGGGAATTCCAGCCGCTCCAGCCAGCAAGTTGCCTTCATGGGGGCCCCAACTTAAGTGCCTCTATGCTAATGCATATGCCATGGGGAAAAAATAAGAAGACCTATTGATGTGCACACGCCTGCAGGACTGTGTTCTTACTGTCATCACGGAGACGTGGTGGGATGGCTCCTATGACTTGGAGGTATATAGGGATATGTCACACCCTATGTCAAACGACCAGCTGAAGTGCATGGAGCTCTGCCATCCTTGGGGATGAGTGAGGAGCCAGCTGAGAGTTTATGTGCCAGGATTAAAGGGAGGGCAGGGACATGGGACATTACAGTGAGGGTTTGCTACAGGGCACCTGACCAGGAAGACAAAGCAGATCAGGCCCTCTGTAGGCAGAGAGGAACAGTCTCACAGTCACAAGCCCTTGTCCTCATGGGATTTCAAACACCCTGATATCTGTTGGAGGGACAACATAGCAGGGCACAGGCAATCCAGGAGGTTCATGGAATGGGTGAATGATAACTTCCTCCTGCAAGTGATAGAGGAGCCAACGAGGAGAGGTGCTATGCCGGAACTTGTTCTCACAAACAAGGAGGGGCCGGTAGGGAGTATGGAGCTCTAGGACAGCCTTGGCTGCAGTGACCATAAAATGGTGGAGTCTGAGATCCTTAGGGCAGCGAGGAGGGAGTACAGCAAGCTCTCTACCCCAGGCTTCGGGAGAGCAGACTTGGCCTGTTCAGATATCTGCTGGGCAAAGTGCCGTGGAAGGCAGCCCTGGAGAGAAGAGGGGCACAAGAAAGTTGGTTAATATTCAAGGATCATCTCTTCCAAACTCAGGAGCAATGCATCCCAGCAAAGCGGAAGTTGGGTATAACCGCAAGGAGGCCTGCATGGATGAACAAGGAGCTCCTGGACCAACTGAAAATCAAGAAGTAAGTCTACAGAGGGTGAAAGCAAGGACAGGCAGCCTGGGAGGAATACAGAGAGATTGTTTGAGTGGCCAGGGATCAGGGAGGAAGGCTAAAGCCCTGAGAGAATTAAATCTGACCAGGAATGTCAAGGACAAGAAAAGATTCTTTAGGTAAGTCGGGGATAAAAGGATGACCAGGGAGAATGTGGATCCTCTCTGGAAGGGAACAGGAGACCTAGTTACCCAGGATATGGAGAAGACCGAGGTAGCTGATGACTTTTTTGCCTTAGTCTTTGCAGGTGAGTGTTCTAGCAACACCACCCATGTCTCAGAAGGCAAAAGCAAGGACTGGGAGAAGGAAGAACTGCCCACTGTAGGAGAAGAGCAGGTTTGAGACCACCTAAGGAACCTGAAGGTGCACAAGTCTGTGGGACCTGAGGAGATGCATCCGTGGGTCATGAGGGAACTGGTGGATGAAGTAGCCAAGCCACTGTCCATCGTATTTGAGAAGTCATGGAAGTCCAGTGAGCTTCCTACTGACCGGAAAAGGGGAAACATAATCCCAACTTTTGAAAAGGGAACTAAGGAAGACCTGGGGACCTACAGGCCAGTTAGTCTCACCTCTGTGCCTGGCAAGGTCGTGGAGCAGATCCTCTGGAAAACATGCTAAGGCACACGGTAAATAAGGAGATGATTGGTTACAGCCAACACGGCTTCAGTAAGGGCAAATCATACCTGACCAATTTGGTGGCCTTCTATGATGGGGTTACAGCATTAGTAGATAAGAGACGACCAACTAACATAATCTATCTGGCTTCAGAGAGAAACTCTTTAGCAGGGCCTGTTCCAATAGGACAAGGGGTACTGGTTTAAAAACAGATGGAGGTAGATCCAGAGTAGATATAAGGAAAATTTTTTCACAATGAGGGTGGTGAGGCACTGGCACAGGTTGTGCAGAGAGGTGGTAGATTCCCTTCCGCAAACGTGGAAACACTCAAGGCCAGGTTGGATGGGACTCTGAGTAGCCTGATCTGATTGGAGACATCCCTGTTCATTGCAGGGGGGTTGGACTAGATGACCTTTAAAGGTCCCTTCCAACTCAAAATATTCTATGATTCTATGATTCTAAAAGCAAGTCAGTATTCCTTTGTTCAGCATCATTGCTATTTTACTCAAGAGGCTGAGATCTCCTATCAGCCCAAGACAAAGGTGAACAAGACAGGAGCTAAGTGTTGATTACTGTCCTATAAAGCCTATGAAAAACTGAACACCCTGTAAACTGGGAGTGTGCATACACCACCGTTGCCTCACAGACAGTGCTGCCATCTCGCCCTGTGGCATGTCAGATTCCCCAAACTGAGATTCTCCCCTTCTCCTTCCTGTTGCTGGCTGAAAAGGAGATTTCTGTGATGCTTCTACAGCTCTGTATGAAAAACCTCATCTCCACTGCAATCACCTGTGCACAAGCCTCTTTATCTGTGAATACAGAGAAAAGCAACTTTAAAGAAGAGATCTGCCTGCAGAGGTTTTTCCAAATATCCTGCACACAGGCGTTGGCTGCTCTGTCCTCTGATTCAAAAAAAACTCCTGCCTGCACCCCACCGCAGAGAGCCTCAGCAGATGACAGAGATATTTCAGTCTTACTCCCTCTGCACCGCAAGACATCCGCAAGCCCCTCAGAGACCCTGGGGTGCAAACCTCCACAGACATAGCTGGGCTTTGCAGGTCTGAGCCAGGCACAATGGAGCTGGCTGCCTCTGGGACCACAGGGACAAGGCTTCCCCATCTTCCCAGGAGGCATCCGGGGGAAAGGATTTGCTCCCCTCCTCTCCCAAAAGCCCCCCTGCTCTGCCTGTCTATCAAAGTGAGTTAGCAAGGTTGTCCACATCTGCACGAATATTAAAGTAAGCATTAGGCTTTACAAAACAATAAAGTCTGGCTAGAGAGGTGCTAACAGCTCCACTGACTTAATCTGAATCAGATTAAATATTCATTTTGATAAGATCTGAAAAAGCCCTTTTTTTCAGACTTCTTTAATTTCCAGAGCAAGCCACAGAGGGAGGAAATGAGGGGACAGCAGGGACTCTATTTCTGAATCCACCTCAGTGGTAGTATTTGGCAAATCAAGAAATGTTTATGGTTTGAGTACTTCTGGGTTTGTTTATCTATTTAGTAACTACCTTCCACTCCCATTGTAATTTTGTCAGAAAGCCTGCAATGAATTCCTCTAGGAGGATGTGGAGGAGTATGTCATTTCAACTTTTTGCCTGATATACCTATAAAATTATTCATTTCTCAAGCTGCTAAAGGTTATTTAAATTCATAGCTTTCCTAACCACAGACAAGGCTTGCACCCTGAAGAAAATGAATATTGTTAAGGGTTAAATGGACAGTTTGGCACTTTAAATGAATTATAATTTCACTCTAGGCAGTCTTACTAATTTTTGTCTTTATTACTTTATTTTATAATCAGAGATACTTTATGATCGTGGATGATGCTAATAATTGGCATGACAAGAGGAGAATTCAAGCAAAAGTGACCCATGTAGATAAAAACCACAAAGCTGATAATGTGTAAAGAACAATACTGGCATTGAAATATTTTCATTAGGGAAAAAAACGAGGTTACATTACATAGTTTTGTGTATCTGGTTTGTATGCTTAAATGCAAGTGAAATTTGAATGTCTGATTTGTGTAGGTTCTAGAAAAGAATTCATACATGTACTGCTGCACATAAAAAAATGTGTACATCTTCACGCATATTTCAGGTTATGTATATTAGAGATTTCAGTGCCCTGTGATACATTCATTAATTATATCCCTTCAAGTGCATCACCTGTACTCTGTCCACTGGTCTGCCTCCACAAAGGCTGTATCTAACAGTCAAATCTCTAAGGAGCTCCTAACAGCTGCCAAGTTTCAAAAAAGAGACACCAGTCTCCCAGCACAACACATTATCCTGTTAACCAATTTGAGAATCATATTCTGTGCTCCTGTTAAGCTTCACTCCCCTTTTCTTTCCTATTCTCCTTTTCTTCCTTCCCTCCTTGCTCTCACAGCTGCCTGGGAAGGACGCAATGAGCAATCCTCACTCTTAGAAAACCAAAAAATACAAGGTTTGAGTCACCAGCAGTATTCCAGGTAATGAGAAACAGGAATTTTATTTTATATGTATAAATTTCATGCTCATGTTACACAGACGTGTGTTACATACATAAAAACTACTTTGAAAAAAAAAGAAGTTACTTTGAAAACTTTGAAATCTCTGACTTTCCATTATTTATTTTTTTCCCCACTGGGCTGAAGGTAATTAAGTACAATCCCATAAAAGTGGAAATGAAAAGTAGCCACATAAAATAACATTTTTAAAAGTCCACCATTAAGAGCCCAAAATACTACCAAAGCAATTTTCTATGTGATGTTAGACAGAGAAAAAAAAAGAGTGCAAAGTGATTATGCGTCCTGTTCTCAAAACACTTTCTTAACTACTTCCTCCTAAGCACATCCACCTTCTCCATACTCTAGTGTTCAAAAACTCTATAACCTTTAATGCACTTACCTGCAGCACGCACCCTGTGAGAAAAAGAAATGCTCTTATCCCTCTGTTAGAGGTAGGAAACTTAGACACAGAGAGAAACCTGGGCTGCGTGAAGCCACACAGGAAAACTGTGGAATAATCCAGTCTTGAACACAGGGAACACAGTCCAAGTTATTATCTTGGGACATCTTTCATCACCAATTTTTCATTACTTGCACACTGCTGCTCATGCATAAGGAAGTCATTGCACTGCAGGAGTCTTTCAGTCAGAAAATTCCAGCTCTGGTATCTTTTTTTTGGTGAATTTTGTCACATTTGTGGACTCAAAATACAATTCTGTTCCACTTTCCAAAGAATTTTAATACAATTTGTTTTCATTGCAAATCTGAATGAAAGCGAGTGTAAAAATATAGCAATTCTTCCTGAGTAGAATTGCCTTATTCTTTCAATGCTAGATGTAACAGCAGCTCACCACACTCCCCATCCAATCCTGGCTGCATTTGTATGTATGTTAGCTTTGTTAAGCTACAGAAAGAGATGGGAAGTACAGTTTTCAAAAGTACTGTAATACCTAAACCCTTGAAAGCACTTGGGCACATGGTGTTCATTTAGAAAGTCAGGGAACCTAAACACCTAGGATCTCAGGTAGAAAGGAAGCTAAATACTTAAGGTCTAGGATCTTCCAATATTTACACTCAAAAGTAAAAGCTTTTAGTTTTGAAAACGGGATGTAAACCCCTCAACGACCAAATGCACTAGCACGCAAGTCAGAATGGCTGCCAGTCCTTGTGGTGGCTTTTGTTATCTGTGCCACTGGTGCCTGAAGGTCACTTATGCTTCTTTGTTAATTTTCCTGTCTAAAAATAAGTCAATTTAAACAGGAATACTCCCATCATTTCAGTTTTTGCAAATGTTAGAGTACTGTTGGATGAGGAATGTCTGAAAGTTAAATACTTTCAATTTGATACAGGCTGGTAATTGCCCAATTTCATATTTCTGCCTTTGTGTACTAGCATCCATGAATATTTTGCAACCCTTCTTCTTGGGTAATAGGAAAGATTCTGCCCATTTTCTTCAGGACAGATGAAACTCTCAAAATTGAGGACAAATGATGGTATGTCAGAAACAAGAATTCAAAAGGTTGATAAAGGCATTCCTGCCTATACGGGGGAAGAGCCTTGCAACTTATTTTATTTACTTTCTTTCTTAACACCAAAAAAAAAAAAATCATATTACCTTCTCCTCTCTTAATTTTTTTTGGAAGAAGTATAGGACACTAAGTAGGTATTAAAATGTTTCCATGAAATGCACAGCTTCAGGATCCAGCAAACTGCTGAGGACAATTGATGAAAACATCAGTTTCAAAGAATCCACTCCTTGTCCAGGAGAAAACACGTAACTGTGTGTGGAGAGACCTCCACTTTATTCCAGCCAGTACAATCCCGACAAAGGACTCCTAGGGTAGATTTATATAAAACCCAGTTCTTTTGTATGTGTCATGAAAAGAAATATCATTTTAGATAATTCCTCTTCATCTGAAGATTTTTGTGTACTTATATCAGTGAAGAAACACAGGGAAGAAAAGAGTAGGATATGTCTCTACATCTCACCAATATTTTCTAGTAAATTCAACAAAGGGTAGGCAGAAAGAGCAGCTTAGCCTGAAAGCTATTCCTGGCTCTTCATAAATGAAACACGGCAATAGGTGACCTTATTATGCAAGAAGCACAGGAGCATAAGCAAAAAAGTGCAAGTCAGAAGAAAAAAGGAGAGAAAATTTACAGTCTCTTCTCACATTTCAAGCAATTCTTCCTGAACCAATACTCCCAGACAGGATTGAAAGCAACGTAGGAATTGCCCGAGTTCATGGTAGCCTGATTGTTTCTGCTGCTGCACCACAGACAGCCATGCGTCAGGCACAAACGTCCATTCATTGGAATAACACGCAAGGAACACGTGAGTGTGCTGAAGGTCAGGAAAAAAACATCCCCTGATGGACTGTGATTCTAAAACAAATATAATGCAAGATGGCATTACTGTTTTGCTTGGCTTTGTTTGCCACATCTAGTAATTATGCCTGAGACAGACAAAAAAAAAGGAGTAGAAAGATGCACGAAAACACACTGCGGTAAATAATCTTAGCATGAACCCACTTCTGCAGACACAAAGCAAATGTCTTCTTTCATCCTGCAACCACAGGCAACCTACATTAAAATGCTTTGAGACTAGATCCAGGGCTTCGATGTCACCCTGATTATCAGCAAGCCTCTTCCATTTCAACCTGACTTGTGAGTGGATTGCTCTCTCTATCTCTCTGCCTCTCTCTCTCTCTGTTCCTTAAAATTAGATTGTTATCTTCCTGAAATGATCTCACGCATATTTGTTGAATAAAGATTAAAGAACAAGGCTAGAGGGAGAAGAAAGAAAATACGTTACAGAGCAGCACTAGTAAGATGAGTAAACAATGAAAAAAAAGGTAAAACGAGCCAAGAGAATGTAATTTTTCCAGGATCAACCTTGCTGACGGGGCCACCAAGGAGAAGCCAGGACATCAGCTGCAGCTCTGTGGATACTAAAACTGACAGTCCTCTCCACAGTAAGCTCTCATGGTGGGATGTCAGTCAGGTCCTTCTCTGTCTGAAGCTGTGCTTACATGTCTGTGCCTGTCCCCAGACTTTTGCACAGGGACCAAGGGACTGCCTAGGTGGCACTTTCATTTCAAGCATCTTTGGATTACTTGTATTTACTGCTACAGAGTGAAAGGCCAACTCCTTAGAATCTCAATCTCCTATTTATAAAAACCTGCATCTATGTCTTTATTTTCACTTGTGTAGTAATCAGTTATGTAGGCAAAGATCTTGCCTACACATCTCAGTAGCCATATGTTTGTGTAGACATTTGGTATGTGCATGTAGTTTTTAATGACAGTGTTTCCTTCTCGCTTTTCCAAACAAACCTCAGGCTTCAGTTTTTTTAGGACATGTTCTGAACTGGCAATATTTGAAAACCTGGCTTCAAAATTGCAGACATATTTCACCCTTCTTAAAAGACCAAACTAGTGTAGACAGATATCTCTTTGTTTCTCAGCAACAGCACACAGAAAGCTTGTAGCTGTAGTTTCAGTGTCGCTGCAGTCACGCAGATCACACACTTGTTGGTTGGTGAGTGAGATGTGAAAACCACTAAGAAAAAAGTCCATGTATCTCCCGTCATGATCTCCAGGCTTTCGTGCTGGTCTCCAGAGTGTCTTGCTATGTTGCAGAAAACCACTGGCCTTGCAGTCAGAGTTTACCTAGTTTTCCATGTTGCAAGGTGAATTAAAAGCTAGGAAAACATGTAAGGTATGTTTTGGTTTGTATTAATTGTCCATGTGGGACGCTGTTGTGACCTTGTTCACCTGGTCCTAGGAAGACCATCTGCAAGACCAGAAATGGAAAAAAAAAGATGGAATATAACCACGTGAAAACATGGTGTGTGCTAGAAATAATAACCACAGTTCTTAGTCTCATCTTACACTTTATACTGAATCTTAAAGGTCCATATGTTGTGCCAATAATCTTTGCTATTGTAGCCTATAAACACAGGAGTTTCCTTCCGCATTGTTAGCCGTTCCTTTTGGCTTCAGCTATTTCCCCATTGCTGCCAGAGCTGACTGACCCTTGAGTCCCGACGGGCGCTTCACTTTTGATTTTCAGTGCCACAAATACGGCAGACCCCACTCAGGGCCACCTTCGGTGTGAAGTGCTAGGCAGCAAGGAAAACCTGGGTATGCGATGTAGCAGTCTGCTGTAGGCATAGTGAGATTATAGAAGCAGCATTTTGTCTTCACAGGGAGTTCAAGTAGCGAATTTGGCAGCCAGCGTAACACTAGCAAACTCTGCATCATAATCTCCTGGCTATGAATGTAGCTCTGTATGGAGTTAGGGTGGGAAGCGACAGTAAAGAAAACCACCTAGGCTTTCTCCCAAGTAGACACATACATGGTTTTATTCTGATGTTTCTGGAACTGTTAGATTGCCTCTTGCATTTCTGTCTAATAGGACTTATTTTGTGGAAATTGTTCCTATTTTTTTTTGCTTCAGTTTTCATGTTTTAAGTAGGGCAGCAGCTTGGCTGCCAAAGGTGGGGGGTATAGTTTCTATCTTTTATCACAGCAGATGAGCAATTATCTGCGGGGGCTAAATATGGGGAAGAGCTGACCTAAGCAAGAGTCTTAAAATGCCACGCAGTTAGTGATCAGGGAAACTGGTGACCAGCAGAGCAGAGAATAAAAAAATTAAACAGAGCAAGTTGCTGGTTACTCTCCTGGTCATTTGTTGTCAGGAAAGGAACAGTCAGAATTGAAGCAGAAGCAGGCTTCACAGGGATGCAGGGCACAGAAAATCTGTCCTGTGAGAAGGAGGTTTAGTCTAGCAAAACAAAGCCTGAAATGCAATATGATGGTTTCTAACAATCGTATATGTTCACAACACAGCCCAGGGAGGGAAACAGCCACTTGAGTTGCAGGACATTACTGGACACACAATTCCCATGGCAGTATATGTTATCATGAATAAATAAAAATTGAAATAAGAAGATTTTTAGCCTGTAAAGAAGTGCAGGCTTCTGACTGCCTTCTCAGAGGATAGTGCAGGAAGGAAAGGGCAGAAGGGAACTATTTCTAAGATGGCTCATTGCTTTATGTTAAAGCTTAAAATGCAGTTGCCTCCAGTATCTTGGGAAAGGACTTGCTGACTGGCCAGTGCTGCCATTTCTGTGTTTTTAACATTTCCAGATTATTTTTTCGTATGCTGCTTTGCTGCAGCAAATACTTGCATTTTGTAATATATACAAGGGTAGAGCAAGGAAAGCACTGATTTCACTAACGCACCTGGTCTTCTGATGTGGCTATGTCTGTTCTCCTCAATAAAACCAGCCTCTCAAGATCTGGCCCATTTCCCAGGGCCTTTCACATGAACTTCTGAAGATGGCACTCACTTTCACATCACATAAAGACCTACGGCCCTACAGTAACTCTCAACCTTTGAATTGTCAATTAATCATTGTTTTCATTTTCTGACCAGACTTAAAGATAAGTGATCCTTCACATGCCTTTCTGAAAATTGACAATTAACACTTGCCCCAAGCAGATGTAAATTGTGTGGCCATTCCTTGCTCCCATAGCTCTGCATTCAGCTGCAGTCAGACAAAGGAAAAGCCAACAATCCTGAGTCAAAACAACATACAATCAATGCCTAAATAATATTTCTATACCGAGAAAGAGCCCATGCCAGCTGTCGTTTGTGAATGGCTCTTCAACACCAAACCTTAAAACATGTTTTCCTGGAATATTTTTGACTGTCCCTGGAAAAGTGAAGAAGTGAAGCCTTAATAGTGTTTCTTTTTCCTGTGAAAGAGAGGCAAATTCTTACCTTTCTGCTTGGGACATCTGTGCATGGTGTTTCTTCAGTGGTACCTCCGGTACCAGACAGCTCAGTGTGGATGATGTTGTCTGTGCCACGATCTCAGCTGTTATCTGCACTCATCTCTGTACACTTGCAGAAAGTGGTTTTAAGATATTGAATAATGACACAAATATGGTGCATGCTGCTGTGTTTGCACCTCATCTTTGCAGCTGTGTGATCCCAACAACTTTTACACAAAGCCAAGGGCCAAGCCTGGCTCTGTACATCCCCTGGGATGGACCATGGTAGCTGCTCTTAAAACCTCCTTAACACACAGTGCTGACACTCTTAGGTTGCCACCTCCATCCTCACAGGAGGCTGTTTCTCAAAAGTATTTAAAGAAACATTAAAAAACATTGCGACAACAGCCTGTAAATTAAGAGGCTCACTCATACTACTCAGCCCATAACAAAAGGAAAAAGAACAGTTTCAGGGGTTTGCACCTTTGTTCACTTTTTAGAAGATATACAAAAAGGAAAAAAAATAAAAAACAAAATAAAAGGAATATGGATGAAAGCAAAGGCTTTATTTTGCAGCATTGTAGAGTGACTATAAATCAGAAAACACAGGCTTGCATTCATCTGATTTAGTAAGGAATTTTTCGATCTCTGTTAGACTTTAAATCGACTGCCTAGCAATTGTAAATGTCAAGAGGCTCATGATGATAGAAGAAAGCTGAGGAACAGAGAAAGAATGGTCTTTTTAAACTTATTAAAATCATCATAATACTGATGATGAATAATCTCTGCAATAATAGTAATGAAATAAGGGTTGATGTTAGCAGCACAAGAATAATAATCCCTCCTCTATTTTGCATGGGTTCACCCATAAAGGAATAATGGGGAATTGCACAAAGTCATCCAAAAAATGACATACACCATCAAAATTTCTTATTAGGAGCTCGGTGGTAACGCAATTTTAAAATATTTCCTTATATGACTGTTTTCATGTGACAGGTTTTAATGGTTTGTAGCTGGTGGTTTTCCAAGTAGGCAAGCTCAAATTTGGTGCATGAAAAATTATTTAGGCACTTTGGAAAACTAGAACAAAAAAAACCCACCCACCCACTTATTATTGAATCCTCACTAAAAAGGATTAAATAAATAATTAGATACAGCATGTGAAAGTGTGAGCATGTGACCAACCCTGGCCATATGACAAGCCTGAGAATCAGAGTTTGTATATATTCTGTGACTTTTACACTTAAAACTTTTCCTGATTTTATTCTACTTCTTCTATGGAGTCAGAAGGCTTCTCATGAATGACTGAGCACCCTCCCGTCTCAGCAGTTCAAGTAAACTTCATTTCTATGGCTTTATACACTGTGGTGAAGACAAGCAGCAAAGTTGAATATACGCATTGTGAAGGACCTAGGTGGGTAGCGTCAAGAGAAAAGGAGAACATAAAGGCAGGACAAGGAAGATGATATAACTGAGCCGCCTCTGGTAGAGGGGAGAAACTGTCCCAGGATAGGGGAGGGCTGGCCTCTGTCAGCAAAGGAGACTTCTTGTGTGGAGGAGAGGTGGTAGATGTTTGGTAGAAACTGGAACTCAAATTGCCAAAAGGGAAAATTGGACTTGTAAGAAGACGATAACAGAATGGTGCAGGGATATCCACGTGCTCGCTAAAAAAAAAGGGTATTTTCTCAAACCTGGAAGAGAATATCACATTCACCAAATGTCTCAAATATTATGCTGTCATGAAATCTCTGCCTGTGGCTACTTTGTTCAGCTCAGCAGGGGACTTCTGTTTTTATAGTTTGCTTTTTACTATACATATAGAAGTCAATTACTAAAGCAACAAAATAAAGTCTACAGGAGGATAACATATTAAAACTAAGGATTCTTGGGGACTGTGAGTTTGCATTTTGATAGTTTACTGCTAATAGATCGTGGTTTCTCTATATAGTCCTGCGTCTTCTATTGCATTCAGTTAAGGGAAGTAAAATTCATGCAAGTAATTGTTTTACATTAGTGTTTTGCACAACCTACCACATTCACATTTATTTGGAAACTTACATTTGCTATGTCACTTATAGAATCATAGAATCATTATAGTTGGAAAGACCTCCAAGATCATTAAGCCCAACCATCAACCCCACATCACCATACCCACTAAACCATATCCTCAAGTGCCATGTCTACACGTTTTTTTAACACCTCCAGGGATGGTGACTCCACCACTTCCTTGGGCAGCCTGTTCCAGTGCTTGAGCACTCTTTCAGTGAATAAATTTTTCCTAATATCCAATCTAAGCCTCTCCTGATGCAACTTGAGGCCATTTCTTCTCATCCTATCATTTGTTCCTTTGGAGAAGAAACCAACACTCTCCTTTCAGGTAGTTGTAGAGGGCAATGAGGTTTCCCCTCAGCCTCCTCTTCTCCAGACTAAACAATCGCAGTTCCCTTAGCAGCTCCTCATAAGACTTGTGCTTTAGACCCTCCACCAGCTTCATTGCCCTCCTCTGGATGTGCTCCAGCAACTGAACATTCTTCCTGTATTGAGGGGCCCAAAACTGAACACAGTATTTAAAGTGCTGCCTCACCAATGCCAAGTACAGGGGCACAATCACTTCCCTACTCCTGCTGGCCACACTGTTCCTGATACAAACCAGGGTGCTGTTGGCCTTCTTGGCCACCGGGGCACACTGCTGGCTCATACTCAGACAGCTGTCAAACAGTACCCCCCAGGTTCCTTTCCACTGGGCAGCTTTCCAGCCACTCTTCCCCAAGCCTTTAGCGTTGCACTGGGTTGTTGTGACCCAAGTGCAGGACCTGGCACTTGGCCTTGTTGAACCTCATACAGTTCACCTCGGCCCATTGCTCCAGCCTGTCCAGATCCCTCTGCAGAGCCTTCCTACCCTCAAGCAGATCAACACTCCCATCCGGTTTGGTGTCATCTCCAAACTTACTGAGGGAGGCCCTCATCCAGGTCATTGATAAAGATTTTAAACAAAACTGGCCTCAAGACTAAGCCCTGATCACAGACCTGGTCACTGTTTGTGACCAGCCACCAACAGGATTTAACTCCATTCACCACAACCCATCCATCCAGCCAGTTTATACCCATCACAGGGTACATCTGTCCGAGCCATGAGCTGACAGCTTCTCTAGGAGGATGCTGTGGGAAATAGTGTCAAAGACTTTGCTAAAGTCCAGATAGATAACATCAACAGCCTTTCTTTCATCCACTAGGCTTGTCACCTGGTCATAGGACCTACCTTTCATGAACCCGTGCTGGCTGGGCCTGATCATCTGGTTGTCCTGCAAATGCCTGGTGAGCGTACTCAAGATGAACCACTTCATAATCTTCCTCAGCACCAAGGTGAAGCTGACAGGCCTGTAGTTCCCCTGATCCTATTTCCAGATCTTCTTTTAGATGGGTGTCACACTGTCAAGCCTCCAGTCATCTGAGACATCCCCTGTTAAGGAGGACTGTTGATAGATGATGAAGAGTAGCTTGGCAAGCTCCTCTGCCAGCTCCCTCAGTAACCTCAGGTGGATCCCCTCTGGCCCTATAGACTTTTGTATGTCCAGGTGGCATAGCAGATTGTTAACTTCTTCCTCTTGGATTGTGGAGGCTTTATTCTGCTCTCCATCCCTGTCTTCCAGCTCACAGGGCTGAAGACCCTAGGGATAACTGGTTAGACTAATAAAGACTGTGGCAAAGAAGGCATCAAGTACCTCGGCCTTTTCCTCATCTCTGATGGCAATATTGCACCCTCCCCGCCACATAAATTAAAGGATGAAGATTCTCCTTGGCTCTTTTTTTCTTGTTAATGTACTTGTAAAAACATTTTTTTTGTTATCTTTTACAGCAGGGGACAGATTGAGATCCCTGTACTTTTCCCAAGTCCCCTGCTCCTTCTTCCAAAAGTGGTAAACTATTTTTTTTTTCCTGAGACCTAGCAAAAGCTCCCTATTCAGCCAGGCTGGTTGTCTTCCCCACAAGTTTGTCTTAGGGCACATTGGGACAGCCTGCTCCTGTGCCGTTAAGACTTCCTTCTTGAAGAACGTTCAGCCTTCCTGGACCCCTTTCCCCTTCAGGACCACCTCCCACGGGATTCCCTCAACCAGTGTCCTGAACAGGCCCTCTGGAAGTCCATGGTAGTGGTTTTGCTGACCCCTGTCCTTACCTCACCAAGAATCTAGAACTCTATCATTTCACAGTCGCTAAGCCCAAGATGGCCTCCGACCCTCACATCTCCCACCAGCCCTTCTCTGTTTGTAAACAGCAGGTCAAGCAAGCACCTCCCCTGGTAGGCTCCCTTACCAGCTGTGTCAGGAAGTTGTCTTTCACACACTCCAGGAACCTCCTCGACTGTTTCCTCTCTGCTGTGTTGTATTTCCAGCAGACATTCAGTTAGTTGAAGTCCACCACAAGAACAAGGGTTAGCAATCATGAGACTTCCGCCAGACATTTGTAGCCACTTTATCAATTATCATGTAGCCAGGCACACCTATGCCAACATCTCAAAAAAAAAAAAAAAAAGGGGAAAAAAGGAGAAAGAGAGGGAAAAAATCTCCTAAAACAATCCTGCAAGTTAAGTACATGTTTGAGATGTGTATTTAAAGTCCAAATCCCCAAAAATACTACTTTCCCTCCTCTTTACTCAAAATAAAAGAGTGTGGCTTTTTGGAGAGTAGATCAGAAAAGAAATCGTGAGGAGGAGGGAAATCTGCCTCCCAGAGCATTTATACTCCAGGCTCAGATCTTCAGTTTATGGGTTTTTAAAAAAAAATTCCTGACATAAGAAAGAATTAATAATTCATAGACTATATTAATGGCTGAGCTAAAACTTCAACAAGTTGGTGTTACAAAACTGTCAAAAATGTAACAGCTCCTGCCTTCTTTAATTTCAACTGCTTCTGACGAAGCGTAGGGAAATGTCTTATTGGTGTGCAGTGTTACCAATTATCTGACAGCACCAGAATGTATTTCCAGCTAATCAGAAATAAGAGCACTGAATTAAATCTCCCGTGTGAAACTCATCATTTACATATTTATGATTCAGAAATTATAATAAGGCTAATGAGAAACTCATATGGTGCCTTTAAAAGTCAAGCCAATCTTACTGTTAATTTTCAACAGATAAAGCTTCCCTGGTACACAGTAGTCAAAAGATAAAGTCTGTTGATTACAGTTTAGTTTAATTAAGCATTACAAGTTATTTGTGTGGATCCATGCATGCTTTGCGTCAAGGGGTTAGTTACATAAGCTGGAGCTCTCTCAAGAGAAGAAGTGAATGGACAAGGGCAAGCTGTTGAAAAAAAACGTACACGAAAGGTTATTCCAGCATCCTTGTGGGCATAAGCACAAGAACATGCAAAGGAATAAAACCCTGTAAAACTCTTTTGGAAGCGTGAATACTCCTTTAAATGCCTGTGCAGCAGCAGCCTGTGCTGCAGGGCAGATGGCACATCAAGAGATCATGGTTGTGGGTTTTAGGCAGATCCCCACCTGAACACCATTACCAACCTACCTGCCCACCCATGGTCATTGTACACACAAAAAAAGGTCTCAGAGGCCGCCAAGGCTGCTGAGGCTGGCAGCAGACCCTCTCCATACATTAACACCACAAGCTTCAGCTTGTGGGCATCCTGACTTGCACAATGGTGGGTGCAATTTTCAGGCACTATATAATCCACTGTCATCACTGACCTTGTTTTCCAGGCATGCCTTGATTATCGTAGATGTCCTCAGCCTCGAAAATACAAAGTGAAAACTTGGCTATCGCCCCCCTCTCCCGGCAGAGGCATTTACATTTACATGCGTGAGGCTGTATGAGCTGGAGTAGGCTCGTGCTTCCCTGGGCTCCCTTCCAAATGCTGTTTCTTGACTTTGGAAAGAGTGTTGAGACCGTGTGTTTAATAAAACTATTAAAAAAAAAAAAAGAAAAAAAGAAAAAAAAAGGAAAAAAAAAAAAAGAAAAGAGACAGCTTGCCAGTCGCAAAGCCGCTTGGCATTGCCTTGTGCAGCATTGCAGTGAAAAGTCCGTTGCCCTTGTTCTGCTCACAGCCAGCACCGTATTTGCACATCTGTGTATGTTGTGGCAATGTCTGCCGTCCACACGACAGGGAAAGAAGAGCACTCCAGTGCCAGCAGACTACAGTAAAGTGATAAAGGTACTGTTAGCTGTGACCTTTAAATACCTTTTCTTTCCAATATTCTCTATCCCTGATGTAGACAAGGAGGTGAAGCCAAATAAAGTAACTCCTTGTAACTCCTTGTAATTGTGATCCTAGTCAGCCAGAAAATGAAATCACATTCAAAATATATTCTGATTTAATTTTTCTCTTGGGCTACAGTGACTAGTAGTAATTTTGTTACAAGATATTCATTAGCTTAAAAAATGGAGAGATTTTAGCAAGAGTAACTCTTAACTCAATAAGGGCAGAGAAAACAAACATACTCACCTCTTTCTCTGCTACCACTGGTTCAGCTACGTAGCTGAGGATCTGCAGTAGCTCACGCTAATCCATCTCAAAGCTATCCATTTCCACTTGTAATGACACAGGGCTCTTGGTCAAATGAAGAAAAGCCTGGGTTTTGCAGTCGTCTGCTCCACAAAGGAGCAGCCTGTGGGCTTCCTGGGCATGTATGCAGACTGTTAGTGGGAAGGCACCTCTCCTCCCTGGCCCTGAAGGTCCATGAAGGTGGGCACCCGCATGCACAAGGGAGAGAGGGACCTACTGCAATGAAGACGATGAAATGCACCACTAGCCCTGCTCCCCATCCCAGGCATTGCATCCCGTGATGGGATCCCCAGAGGTCCTTGGAGCCCCTGCGAGATGATGGGCTGCAGTCAGGCAAGAGCAGCCCTCAGAGCACCAGCCATGCTTTAGGTGAAACCTAGCCCAGCTTTTGCTCTTGCTGTCGGTGTGCTGTTACCCACTCATGTTCAGAATAACACTTCCTGGCCAGAGGCTCCTCCAGCATCACCCCACCAAAGTCAGTGGAGTGACACCTACAGAGAATTTTGCCTTGCAGTCTTAGCTGTAATGGATGGTTTTCATTATGTTATTTCATTTTTCCCATCCCCACAAAACTGTTGTGTTCATTGCAAATCAGAGCCATGGTTTTAAGTGTCTGCATTTAATTAGCCTCAGATCAGAAACCTGCAGCAGTGCTTTAAAGCAAATACTTAGGTAGTAGTGAAGGACCAGAATAAAAAAGGGTGGTGGTTTGGTTTTTTTTTTTTTCTTCTGTAGGGAATCATTCACAGATGCAGTAGCAGGGAGAGACACTTTAAAGGGATTACGCTATAGACAGTAATGATCTTTATTAGTGTTGTCTGGAAAAGTTGTCACACTCAGATGTCGAAAATACCCCTCAAGGCTACACAGCTATGGAACTTCCCTCAGTTTTCACATGTAAAACAAAAACATTAGCCACATAAAAAAACAACTTGAGGAAAGGGTTGATTGGTAGATACATTTTCCATGCTCAACAGAATATGAATTAAAATAAGCTTATTTAGTTTGGTTTAAAAAAAAAAAAATTGAACATATCTCTTTCACATTTGGGGAAATTACTTCAACTTTCAGCAGAAATGAGTAATTGTCTTCTGTAAGAAGAAGCCTATGCTATTAAAAATTTTTCACTGGAGCTCTCTGTGCTCCCCAAATTCTGTACTTAATTGCAAAAAGAGACATTTTCAAAGTTGAGAATAGAACTGCACAGCTAGCTGGCCCTATAAAGTCCCTTGCGCTTTTGAAGTGCAACCTGAAAGAGACTTGAAGAAGCAGGTTAATTTTCAGTTGTGAAATTATTCAGCATCTTTAGGAAAAGTAACGACGGTAACATTTGTGTGGCCATGAGGAGAACCAGACTGGGGATGTGACCTGACTGAATGACACCCCCATGGCAATAACAAGAAAAAGGTAATTTTTCAATTTTTCAATCGATTTTCTTTTCCTTGGGCAGAGATCCTCATATGCAATCCTGCAGAGATTTCCTCTTTGGAGGAACAGCTTCAGCATCCCTCACCCCTCCAGCCCACCTACCCCTGAAATGTGTCAGCGCCTGCTTTTGTGAGGCTGTGTGGTAAACCAAACAGAGGAGCTGATCTGCAAAATGAGAGGCTTGATTATCAGCCACGTTTCTTCCTTGATGCATCATAAACACAGCAAAGGCTGCAATGGAAAAGCTCAAGGGACTCTTGGTCAAGAAGGACCAATGGAGGGAGGGAGGTGGGGGCAGTACAGATGCCGTCCTGCCAGTGGAAATAGCAAGAGCCAGACTATGAGACTTCTAGGTATAAACAGCCAAAAAAGGTGACAGCAAGAAAATATTATTTTCTAAGGCTCTGTACACTGCTGGCAACTAAAATGAGCAAAATGGGTGCCGAACCCACAAGTCAACCTGCAACACCCAACTAACAAGAGTAAAAGATGCTACTAAGTGTAAGGCAGCGGACAAGTGTTTTGAAATGAAACAGTACTCAAAACCAGAGATGGCAAGGTCAGCCAGCTGGATACTAGTGTGAGTGACTAGCTTGCTAGGTAGATGTTTTGGTGAAAGAGGATTACTTCATGGATTTCATGTAGCGGACAGCAGGCAGTGGAGGGGGAGGCAGTACTTGTTGATTAGCACTTTTCACAATTGTGGGGGGAGAAGAATAACCATTAAGTTCAAACAAATTTTTCTGATGCCTCAAAAAACTCAAATATAAAATGCTGCTAGAGAGATGGGTAGGCAAAACCACTGTATTTCAAAGAGTATCTCAAGCTGTCGCTCCACCGGCATTTCATCAGCAGAAAGCTGACCCCATCCCCATCCTTCCCCACCGCTTCAGCTCTCTACTGCCTGTTCAGGCCTTTCAGCAAATGCTGAGAACCAGATGGGGGGAATTGAATTCAGGTACTGAAACCTTTACTGAAAACAGGAGAGTTTGAGTTTTTATTGCCAGATGAATTTCTTTACACAGAGCATGGCATAGCTGCTGAGCAGCAGCTGTGCTGTCACAAATCACAGGAGGTGCAAGGATGGGAGGGAGTCTGCTTTCTAACATTTTAAACACTGAAACATGTTTAAGTCTGTTTACTCACACCAATATGTTTAAAAGATATTAAATGTGTGAGTTTAATACTGCTTCAGAGTAGGAAATCCCAGCACTTAAATCTCATCCTTCCTTAACCAAAACACCATTCCCCCAGCAACTCGCTTGTGACAAGAACTTTGAAAGCAAACTACAACTTAGATTAGGAAGATTCCACCCAAATCAATGAAAATAACCTGATTTAATTCAGTTGAGGATTCAGACCAGCAACATAACTCTGACCAGATGAAATGGCAGGATTTATCAGTCAGTACCCTCAGTTCTTCTCTACAGGAAGCTGATCCTCCTCCTGCCCCTCTCGTTTTCTTCCCTCTCATACCATTGCCCTCAACCTCAACTACTGAGTGGTTAATTTACTGACAGAAGTCTTTCCTTGGTGAAGACTGGATACAGTGCAGCTCTGCACTATACTCTCCTTCCTTTCCCTCCATCTCTACTTGTTGTCTTCCTCAGAAAACCTGAGTATTATCTATATGTCACAAAATAGAGGTGTTAGCTTGAAATATTTTTTTATGTCTCTTTTTCACTAATGCTTTTCTGTTAACTTCAGGTAATAGCTTCCCTCCTTTGAGCCAGTTCTCTTCCTTACTTGTTTTGGCTAACCCATATTGAGCATCACAGATTTGTTTCATTCTATTATCTGTTGAGTGCCAAAATACAGAGACAGTTACCTCTTCTACTTCTGTAGACTTAAAATCTATGTAAATGGCACATAACTGTTATAGAATCATAGAATAATAGAATGGTTAGAGTTGGAAGGGACCTCTAAAGGTCATCTAGTCCAACCCCCCTGCAAGGAGCAGGGACATCCCCGACTAGATCAGGTTGCTCAGAGCCTCATTCAGCCTGGCCTTGAACGTTTCCAGGGATGGGGCATCCACCACCTCTCTGGACAACCTGTGCCAGTGTTCTACAACTCACATTGTAAAAAATTTTTTCCTAATTTCCAATCTAAATCTACATCCCTCTATTTTAAAACCATTACCCCTTGTCCTATCACAACAGGACCTACTGAACAGCCTCCCCCCATCCTTCCCGTAGGCCCCCTTGAGGTACTGGAAGACCGCTATCAGGTCTCCCCAGAGCCTCCTCTTCTCCAGGCTGAACAGCCCCAACTCTCTCAGCCTGTCCTTATAGAAAAGGTGCTCCAGCCCTCTGATCATCTTTGTGGCCCTCCTCTGGACCTTCTCGAACTGGTCCATGTCCTTCTTGTGTTGGGGGCTCCAGAACTGGACACAGTACTCCAGGTGGGGTCTCACCAGGGCAGAGTAGAGGGGGAGAATCACCTCCCTCGACCTGCTGGCCACGCTTCTCTTGATGCAGCCCAGGATGCAGTTGGCCTTCTGGGCCGCAACGGCACATTGCCTGCTCATGTTAAGCTTCTCATCCACCAACACTCCCAAGTCCTTCTCCTCAGGGCTGCTCTCAATCCATTCCCCGCCCAGCCTGAATTTGCCCCTGGGATTGCCATGACCCAGGTGCAGGACCTTGCACTTGGCCTGGTTGAACTTCATGAGGTTGGCACGGGCCCACCTCTCCAGCTTGTCAAGGCCCTTCTGGATGGCATTCCTTCCCTCCAGTATGTTGTCCACGGGTATCAAAGTAACACCTATTGAACATACCATTCCTTTCACCTTCATTTCCTTTTCTATGAAGATCTGCAAATGTATATGCTGCTGTAATTCTGTGACCCCTTTTAAATGACTTAATAAAAAAAGTTAGATATTTTCAGGATTGATTTACTTTGTGGAACTGCTATACCATTTTGGTTCAAGAGTAGCTTCATATTAATGGTCTAGGTTTTGGCAAAATATTAATACTTACCTTCAAGATGAGCAGACTGAAGGATAAGATGCAAGACGTGAAAAGTTAAGAAAAAGTGATTATTTCTAATTGGAGGCATACACTATACATCCCCTAGGTCTTACTCAAAGAGCTGGCCATGGCAAAAAGTGTAACTTTTTATCTATACATGTGAAAAGCTAAGTCTAAATGGAGATGTAAGTGGTTTTTTTCTTGGGATTTTCTTTATGTATTTCTTCACTGAAATTTTTTTTGACAGACTGAAGAAAGGTAAGAGATAGGGAAAGATATATAAATCTCTAAAACCTATGCAGAAATAATAATAAATTTTCATTTTAGAAGTATGAACGGGCCATTTTCTTCAATTACTTCCTTCCTCTGCTCAGCTGAAAGTTTCTTCTGTTGTTAGTAGTGGATTGATAAGAACAATTTTATCATGACTTAACATTCAAATGATTATACTTTTAAAAGCCACTTTTTCTGATCATAGAGAAGCACTAGCTAAAAGCTTGTCCACTTGAGGAAAGCTGTATGTGCTTTGGCAACACTAACTCTTCCTGTAGTATCTGCTGAAATCGAGTACTTACTAAGAAGGGTCAGGCAAGGAATCCATGTAGAGTAGCTTTTGCATTATGTCATTCATGGGCAAGATTGCTGCAGCTTAGCCTCCTTACCTCTAACACAGCACTTGAGTTCCATTACTGCACATTATGTCAAAATTAATAGCTTTTTGTCTCCATAATAAAATGCCCTAACTTGTGATGGATATGGAACAAATCTGCGTTCTGAGCTCTTAGGCTACATCTGTACTAGTAAGATCCTTGCAAAATGGCTGGGGAAAGCCCACATTTATGGTAATACATCAAATAAGTCTCCAGGACAAGGTTGCTTCTTGGGAACTGTGTACTGGGAATGAACTCTGAACTGTTCTTCATATCAAACCAAGCCCAGGAGCTGTCTGAGGAAAGAGCTCGTTGTAACAGGCCAAATTTGTGCCAGAGAGCACTGGGACAATTTGCTAGCAACAGGCAGTCGCACCTTGGGGCCGAGTGACTCTGGAGATTACAAATATTTACATCAGTCAATCACATTTATATGATAAAGCCAAACGGCAGGGTTAATATTGGCTACCAACATCTGTAAAGCCGTCTCTTAAAGATGAACTCTCTAAAGCCTAAGTTTACACACAATTGTACTCTGCCCACATCTGGTTTTTGCTACATAATTTTCTTTCTGCAACAAGGCATGTCATGAGAAAGGCAGGAAAAGATCCAATTTTCATATTGTTCTTTCTGAAGTATACCACAGTATGTCAATTCAGAAATAGGTATTTAACTAATTTGTTTCCTATTCAAAGTGAAGTGATTAATAGTTTTGCAAAAAGTGTAACTGTTTTTGAATAATAGTAAGTTTCTTACACATACACTCACACTCTGATTACTTGAATAGGGAATTCTACAGAAAATGTCATTATTTTTAAAACAGTTCTTTTCGAGCTTGCCAAATCCTAGCTTAGAGCAAATTAGGAAACGTGGCAGTTAGTGAAACTTCATTCCGTGGATTGATCTTAAATGACTCACTGTACTAATGCTGAAACTATCACCACCTTGCTACCCACTATTTGCACTGTTTATGATTTCCAAATTGCATGCTATCTATTTAGTGGCTCCCAAACCCACAGAGCTGTCCAGATGGCCATGTGAATGCTTCCAGTGTCAATATTCATGAAAACATGCATTCACACCCTTATTTCTGATATTTCACTTTGCTTTGAACGTTCCTTTGAACAAATATTTGCTTTCACAAACATTTGGAGAATGCAAATGAAAGGGCTCTGAACACTATAGAAGCTGATTCGTGGTTTCTATTCAAATAAATGCCAGCGAAGCCTTCTGAAACAGCTATAATCACGAGCATATTCTTTCCCTCCCTATGACCCAGATTCAAAGAGGAAGGAAGTACATGGGTAACTTTAAACATGCAAATAGTGTCAGTTGTGCACAGATTTACATATGCAATTACATTTCTTGCTGACCCATGAGTTGTACGATTCTTAGTCATGTGCACCTTTTTCTACCTTTTGTGTTCTACCTTTTTCCAAAATTTTATTGGAAATCTTAACGAATAATGTAAAAGCATAAACTTGGCAAATATTAATCATCAATTTTAATTTCGTAGTGCAAGGGAGAAAAAATGACACCAAAACAAAAGAAACAGAAGAACAAAAGGACAGATACAGAAGAAATGCAGCCATGGAAAAAGTGCATAAAGCCAGCATGACTGCCAGTGTAAGAATATAAATGGTTAATGGTCAATGGTTACAAGGTTTAAAAGGCCAATCAATAAAGAAATTGCTTGAAGTAATTCCAGGGGTAGAATTGGTCGATGATAATAAATAAGATGAGGATACTTCAAAAGGCTGGACTGTTGCTAGGAAAAGGAAAAAGCCTATATGCCAGCTGAGGGAAATTAAAATACAAAAATCATGTGACTAAGAAGGAGTCAGTGTAACATCACTCAGCTACTGAACATCAGAACAAAATATTTGACTACTTCTCCAATAATGTATTTCCTTTAATTCCTTTATTATACATCCATTCAAAGCTTCTTCCTTTAGGTGAAAAAATACAGATATATTTCTAATAGGAGCCATGAAGGAGTGAAACGCTAAACATTTTCATTTTGTACATTTTATAACACAGTGCTCAGAAAGACACTGAACAAACCTTTGAAACAGATGTTTATATTTGCCTCTGAAGGAGTTTACGATAGTATTGGATTTCGCATAATTTTGGGTTCAGAGTCAGGCAGCACAAATAGTTTAAGCAATTATTTACAATGCGATTCTTCTCCAGGCCCTACAGATATAACCCACTCGGCCCTCTGTTCCTTGAGTATTATAGACAGCTGGCACAGAAGCAGTAGGTAGATTACATGGAAAGCAATCATCTGTTTAAGGCAGTAATGTTGGCTCTGGCTTGTTGTGGTGTCTGTGCAACAGTGCTGTGGGAAATTTGGGCATCTGTTAATTAAGGAGTGAGAAAAAGGACAGAAGATAGCCCTTAGTGGAGGAAGTAAAAGAAACAGAAGAATTGCTCAGAGGAGCACAAGGCTGCAGCTACAGTTTAAGGGAGAACAACAGGGTGGTAGAGGATACAAAGGAAATAAAGGCTCTGGAGCTGAATTACGTATTTTGGAATTAAAGGCAAGGAAAGCTAGCTTTCTAAAGAATAAGTGTGATGCATGCCCACCTCTCAGTCTTTCTTGGGTCTCCTCTTAAACTAAAACTAAAGAGCTGAACTTTGTTGGTAACGAGTGGTTGCAAAAGGTAGGAGTTGAAAATATTTTTTTCTTTCTTTTGTATCAGAAGCTTTCATACTTATCCTTGTGCTCTCAGTGTAAATCCAACAGCCATGGTAACACACATGCCCTTTCTTTCCTCCTCCTTAAATCCAGGGAGCAGGCTCCATGATTTGAGGTGAAGATGCATGTGGCAACCTTGTGTGACATCAAGGATAGGGTGATGTGCAGCAACTGGATAGGTTAGGTTCCCCTTCCTACTTTTTGATGAGACTTCACAGCCAGCCAGTAATAAGATTACAGGGCTGTCTCCTGTGAGACTCTGAGCATCGTCTCCTGTAAGGCAATGTTTTAATGGTGTTACTGCATCCTCTTTTCCAGTAAACCGTAAGTAATGAAGCTGATACTGAAGGCATGAATATTAAGACTATTCAATCATGCATTTTCATCTTCCTCCACTAATAATCAGCAGCAAAGGGAAAAAAAGATGGAACCTGAATACACAGAAGAGAATGAATAACAATAACAGTAGCAATAATAATAGCAGGAACAATAACAACAGTAGAATTAGAATTCAGCTGACGTCTATGTAAGGAGAACTTATGTGAAGCAGCTAAGTGGGTGTGTTTTGCTTTGTTGGGATGTTTTTTTCAGCAGGCTTAAACAAAAAATAGAGGGACTGTCATATTTTCTTCAAGTAAAATTAAAAAATTTTCAAAGCCACTAAAATAAGTAGAACACTCTGTACTCACTTCTATCCAGTTAAGTCATTGGGCAGTTATTATTGATTGCATGGATACATGCTTCATATTAAAAAAAAATACATATTGTAAAAAGGGCATATGTTTGTGAGAAAGGTATTGGTAACCTGGTTTTCCTCTGGAATCACCGTTTCTTGATCAAGACAAAAGAGTACACTATACACATTTGTGATAATGTGTTGTAACCTACCCTAAGACAAGATGTTACTGACAACCCCATAACTGTTTTGTTACCTCAAGTCGAGAACTGGACTCCAGATTACCCTATTTGGTCAACTTAATTTTGGGACTCTGAAACTGCTTTCAAGAGGTATAGACATTTCTCGTTGAACTGAAGCACTTTTCTTTTTTTTTAAATTAAATCAGTTGGAGTAAAAATACACTATCTGGAGAGAGACAAACAATGATTTGTACACATGCTCCACTTAAGAAAGTCTAAGGAGGTCAGACAAAGTTGCACTTGCTCTACTGTTTCCAACCCAAGGTTCTTCAGAAAGTTAGATAACATAAGTAGAAACCATCCAGAGGTTAAAAAACATGGAAAAAAAAAATGAAAGGGAAACATGCAGAGAACAGTTTCTTTTGTCTGTCATTCTCTGAAAATGGGATGTGTGAAGAATAGCGCTATTGGTGAACCTGTAGGTTTTCACTGAGATTTGGGGCTGTTTAGATTCTATATGATCCCTGGAGGTGTTTCTCCAGCTTCAGAATAACTCACTCATTAATTTTAGAAGACACTTTCATCTTTCAATTGCATGCCAAATAATTGCTATTTATTGGCTGTGGAAGAATTGCTCAGCAAGATTCTGTTTGGAATTTATATTAATGTCACCAGTGCATCTTCTCATTAATGGATTCTTAACTATTTTAAGGAAAAAAAACGACTAGTATAAACAAAAGTTACAACAGTTTTCTGCCAGTATTGTGATTTTATTTTGCCTAAATTTATTTTACTTTTAAGGCCTTAGAGACTCCAAAATGTAATTCACACTGCAGCAAAAATTACTATTCCGTGCTTTTTCACTGGTGGGGACAATCAAAGTAATAATACTAACAGATACGCATTTCTTCCTACAGCACTTTATAATCCAGGAAATTTATCATGATGCCAGAGGCACTGTGTCAGATCAGTGTACGCAGAATACAGTCAACCAACAGCACCATCTTCTGCCAAACACTTTCATCTTGGAGACAAAACCCAAGATGGTGTGAACGGTGTGAACAGAGGCAGCACAGATCAGCAGGTGGACTCCAAATGGGAGTTAAGAAATTCCAGCATGCGCTCTGTCCCCATTTATTTCAGTCACAGGGTGAGTGGCCTTCTGCATGGCCATGGACCTTCAGGTTTTGCTTTAGACTTCATATTTGCTGCATGAACTTAAACAAGAGCTATACAAAGAGTGAATCCTGACCAAAGCATTGAGAGCCATCTCATAATAGAACCTATATGGGCTTTACCATGGCCCTGGATATATGACTTCTCATACAGTGATATGAGATGTTTTTCTGTCTTTCTGCTCTTTCAAGAACTGACATCACCAGGTGATGGTTCACTGGAAATAGTTCACTGCTTCCTCCAGAACAGACCCTCATAAAACAACCCAAGAGCCATTTGACACCTAAATTAATTTCAGTGCTCCGTACTTTAAATTTTTTTCTGGTTAGAATTATATTATTTACTGTAAAAGTGCAATCCATAGGGCAAGTGAACCTCAGGCTCTGCCAAACTGCAGGACACTGTTCTGACAAATAACCTGTTACCCTGTCCCCTGCTGCCATCTTTCTAGTGTAATCCAGGTCACCCCGCTTTCGTACCTGCTAGTGTCCTTAAGTCAAACCACGTTTCCGAGCCCTGCCTATCCCAAGGCTGCTGTATTTCAGCCTCTGCTGGTCCCAAAGGGTTAAACAGGAACCTGATCTGAAAACAGGAGCTGTGAAAGTTCAGTCACTGTTTGCTGGACAGAGGTAACTAAGAAGACTACTTGTTATTAAAGAGTTTCTATTTTTGCTCTTGCTTCTAATTATCTGAAGAAGTACTAATGGCCCACCATTAAGAGTCCTGGTAAAAAAAAAAAAAAGAAAGAAAGAAAATCATATAATTTGTTTGAGTGAATAGGTGTGTTAAGCATTCACAGGACGCTCGTTTGTGTAGTTAAAAATAGCTGCAGACAAAGGAGATGGTTGATGCTTGGAGTCATCTAGCAGGAACATCAAGCTCAGTGGGGGGTGTGCGGTTGGAGTTAATGGGTTTTCTTGTGTTTGAAAATCAGGGGTTGAGACAAAACCGTTGTGTAAGCAATTAGCAGAGGGGGAGCTCTGCAGAAGTTCTCTTAAGGATGCACGAGGTGGGAATAGAAAGTAAGTGGGAGAAGAAAGTAAGAATGGGAGAAGCAGAAACCGGAGAGGAAGGAGTAACAAATCAGATGCAGAAAAACGAAAGAGCAAATGAGAGCCTTCAGGGGTACGCTTTCTACATGAGCAAAGAATGGTCATAATAATGCCCAGATATTGTGCTATAGATTTTCACGCCCCCCAAAAAAAAAGAATGCACCCCACATTTCCCCAAATTTTGATAATTACCCAGCCAAAGCGAAACAACCACATTTTCCAGTATAATGACCTGCCATGAATAGGTCAGTTTTTCTGGAAATAGGCTTGACTTATCACGTGTGAGCAGAGACCATCTATCTTCTGCATCTTGAACAGAACTGGAAGATATAGACTTTCATATTCATTAACAACAAATCTATGAAATGGGCCTGAGAAACCAAAGGCTAACGATACACAGCGTAGCTTGCGAGGACTGAAAATGGCTCTGGGAGTCTAGTGCAAGAGGATTTAGAAAGGAAAAGGCAGTACACTAACACAGTTTTGTTGAACTATAGGGAGTCTAGGAAGAAGAAGATGAACAAAAAGCAGAAATGAGACCAAGCACGTCTTTCCTTGAGTCTTGATATCCTATTGATTATCCTGGGAATATTCAGGGCCAAGTTTCATTAGGACAAAAAAAAACCAACAATGGCTGGAAAAAAGATCTAAGCACTTAAAGAGATCGATTTTGCAACTTAAAAAAAAAATATTAACATCAGCAGTTAGATATAATAACTAGAAAAAAAAAAGAAGTGATTAGATAAAATAATTTAATTTTGATAAAGATTTAGGAATTCTGAAATTCAATATAATTTTGCAGTTGTGCATTTTCACTTAAAAAAAAAAGAACAGAAACAAAACACCTCTTGAAAAATATCAAAACGTGATTTTTAAATGGTTCTGGCCGAACTCGGTAATGTGAGGGAAAAAAAGGTCTTTATTGAGCGCTAGAGTCTGGAAACCCTGTAAGTGCTAGTTTCCATGCTCTGAGCCTGTAGACTAGAGGTCTTGTCTCCCAGCTCCTTCTTATCACTAGCAGCTTAGAGTCATAATTGAAACCTCAAAATCCCAGAAAACCTACAATTCCCACTGAGCCAGGAACTGAAGAATCTGGGAGATATTTAATCTCCAGCAGGCAGGTAGGCTACAGAGATGTTAGAAAGAGCTGTTGGCACATTTCAAAACCCTGTCTAGCTTATCACACCCTCACAGAAATCAAAATGTCTCTGCAAACATTTGAAATTTGACGAGACTTCATTCTCTGATGGAAAAATTGTTCCCTTTGAGGATTTCTGAACAGTCTGTTTAGCACACATCGTATTTCAGAGGTAAGACCTGAGAAATGAGTCAAAAGGTTTTCTGCAGTACTTTCAGTGGTTTCCAAGCAAGTCCCTTGTAAGTCTATTCTGCTCCTTTACCTCCACCTGGGATCCCCCATGCTTACTTAACAGCTTTATCCCAACCGCCCAGCTTCATCAGTTTGATAACAGCCAAGAAATTGTTTTGACACTCAATGCTTTCTGTCAAAAATAAAACTTGTAGCTGCAGCATTGACTTGTTGCCACTGTGGTATGCCGTTAAAAGACCTATTTTCACAATTAGACAAGCACTCACAGTTTGTACAACTGCAAGACTAAATCACTTGGTCTGTGACTACTGGAAGACTATCTTCACCATATAAAAACATCTCCAAATTAAAGTGGCAGTGCTAACTGTACACACTTTGTGGTTCAACAATCAGCTCAGCACATTTGACAGTGCACTGCAAAGTTAAACAAATTTGGCCTTTAAAGCACTTTTTTTTTTTTTTGGTAGACATTTTCCACCTAGTTGTGCTCTTAAAGCCTTTTCAATTCTGTGTATGTAAGAACCTCCTATTAGAACTAATTAGAACATTAAAAGCCCAGAGAATTTACTGCCTAGGATGATTTTTTCAGTTCCTTTCAAGCACGGCGTTAGAAGAAATTTGAAAGTGCTTCACTGTTATCATCATAAGACGATAAGACAAGATGTGCAGGCAGCTTCTTTCACTGAAATTTTGCTTGCTATAGTTTTGGTGCATTTAACAAAAAGAGCCAGCAAGTGTGTACTGGTAACTATCGGAGTTCACTTTGGGAAGCCAGATGTATGGGCACATGCTCATGACAAGAAATATCAGTTTTGATCATCAGCTGAGTAAATCACAGTCATTTATTTGATTTGAAGTTACTCTTGAATTTGTCAGGGTTAAGATCATAAAAGCAATTGTTCTGATTTGAGAAAGTTTCTTTCTGTCTTTAGCACTGTAATAATAGAGTCCTAGTGGAGACTTTAAAAGCTTCTCAGTGTTTCTGTGAGGGATTAAAGGATTATTATCCTAACTAGAAAAGGGGAAACTTAGCCTCTGTTTTTAAGAAGGGAAAAAAGAAAGATCTGGGGAACTACAGGCCAGTCAGTCTCACCTTTGCCTAGCAAGGTCATGGAGCAGATCCTCCTGGAAATCATGCCAAGGTACATGGAAAATAAGGAGATGACTGGTTACAGCCAAGATGGCTTCACTAAGGGCAAATCATGCCTAACTAATGTGGTGGCCTTCTATGACAGGGCACAGCATTGATGGATAAGGGAAGAGCAAGTGATGTCACCTACTGAGACTTGTGCAAAGCATTTGACACTGTCCCACATGAATCCTTCTCTCAAAACTGGAGAGATATGGATCTCATGGACGGATCACTCAGTGGATAAAGAATTGGTTGGACAGTTGCACTCAAAGGGTTGCTGTCAATGGCTTGATGTCCAAGTGGAGACTGGCGACAAGTGGTATTCCTTAGGGGTCAGTATTGGGACCAGGCCAGTTTAACATCTTTGTCCGTGACACGGACAGTGGGATAGAGTGCACCCTCAGCAAGTTTGCCAACCACACCAAGCTGTGTGGTGTGGTTGACATGCTGGAGGGAATGGATGGCATCCAGGGAGACCTTGACAGGCTGGAGAAGTGGTCCCGTGAGAACCTCATGATGTTCAACCACGCCAAGTGCAAGGTCCTGCACGTGGGTCAGGGTAATCCCAAGCACAAACGCAGGCTGGGTGGAGAATGGATCGAGATTAGGCCAGCGGAGAAGGACTTGGGGGTACTGGTGGATGAAAAACTGGATATGACCTGGCTGTGTGTGCTTGCAACCCAGAAAGCCAACCACATCCTGGCCTGCATCAAAAGAAGCATGGCCAGCAGGTCGAGAGAGGTGATTCTCCTCCCCTAGTCCACTCTTGTGAGACCCCGCCTGGAGTACTGTGTCCAGGTCTGAAGCCCCCAACATAAGAAGAACATGGACCAGTTGGAGAAGGTCCAGAGGAGGGCCACGAAGATGATCAGAGGGCTGGAGCACCTCTCCTTTGAAGACAGGCTGAGAGAGTTGGGGCTGTTCAGCCTGGAGAAGAGGAGGATCTGGACAGACCTGATAGCGGTCTTCCAGTACCTCAAGGGGACCTACAGGAAAGACTGGGAGAGGCTGTTCAGTAGGGCCTGTTGTGATAGGACTAGGGGTAATGCTTTCAAAATAGAGAGAGATAGATTTAGATTAGATATTAGGAATTTTTTTTTTACAATGAGGGTGGTAGAACGCTGGCACAGGTTGTCCAGAGAGGTGGTGGATGCCCCATCCCTGGAACATTCAAGAAAGACATTGATGCCCTGGAACGCGTTCAGAGGAGGGCCACGAAGCTGGTGAGGGGTCTGGAGCACAGGCCTTATGAGGAGCGGCTGAGGGAGCTGGGATTGTTCAGTCTGGAGAAGAGGAGGCTCAGGGGAGACCGTATAGCTCTCTATAACTTCCTGAAGGGAGGTTGTAGTGAGCTAGGGGTCGGCCTTTTCTCTCGTGTAGACAGTGATAGAACTAGAGTCAATGGTTTCAAGCTGCACCAGGGGAGATTCAGGCTGGACGTTAGGAAATATTACTTCTCGGAAAGGGTAGTCAGGCACTGGAATGCACTGCCCAGGAAGGTGGTGGAGTCACCGATCATGGGGGTGTTCAAGAAACGTTTGGATGTTGTGTTGAGGGATATGATTTAGCTGAGAAGTATTGGTGATGGTTGGACTGGATGATCTTTTAGGTCTTTTCCAATCTTGATAATAATTCTGTAATTCTGTAAGTCTTTAGATCAAAGCTACGTACCTGACTGACAAGAGTTAGCTGGGATGTATATTCACTGACATAGAAAGTTGCTTCCACAGCGATGGAGGCACCGCACAAAATGGAAAAATCTTGCCCAAAATAATAATGTTAAAGTATTTGTATAACAACAAACAAAATGTGAATTGAAGGGTTTGATTATCAGTTCAATACACATTCATAATATAATTCACAGCTGATTTAATGAAGTGTATCTCTCTTGGATAGTGCCCTATAATTGCTGACACAAATTAAGTCTTTGTGCTGAGGGAATCCTTTGGAATTGAGCTTATTACACTGAGAAAAACATCCCCCTTCTCCACTCCTCAGATAAGCTGTTGTTATGCATAAGGGCCAAAATAAGACTTGAGAAGGAGTTGTAAGAGCATGAAAGACTGAAAATGTATTTAACTCTCAAAAACTTTATCATAAAAGTAGATGTTCATGTATTTTTATTAACATTGGAGACGTCTGCGGTTACAAGAGCACAGAAAAGTTAAAATGAAACTTAAGGAAAACTGAATAATTAATATATCTTGTAATAACAGGGGAAAAGGTTTCAGTACATTAGCCTGTGTTGGGGAAAAAAATATTCTTAGTTGAGAAGAAAGAGTTATGAATAGTAGGTAACTTACTTGTATGTTGGCTTTTAAATTTACCTAGAGTTTATTTTGCTCCAGAAAAAGAGCAAGGGCTGGACTGTAAGCAATCCTACCTGCTACTCTTCTGCATAAATCACAATCATAGCATGGATTTACAAATTATAAGGAAAAGTACTTCTCATGAGGAAAAAAAAAGTCATTGAACAATTTAGAATAATAGGAACAATTGAGATTGTTATGCTCTCTTTGCAGATTCAGAAAACGATGTAATTTGTCTAACAAGCCAATTGACATGAATTATTCATCATCAGAGCATTGCTGGTGGCACATCAGCATGGAGACTGTGTTGGGGTGATACTCAACCCTAGTCTAGCAATCTAGCAGGGCAGATTTACGTGGGTGCAGAGCACTGCTGTGAACCCAGCAATCCTGCCACCACACTAGAGCTGGTCTGCTTGCAGCCAGTGTAGTCAGATCTTTCCCAGTCTTCTGCATCCCCAGTTCCAGTATCTGAAGCATAGGTGTGTCTGAAACCAGGAAGTGGTACTTCCCTTTTGAAACTCCTCCTGTCTGAGTTGCACTGGGCTGCTGTGGTCCTCTCTTCAGTTCAGATCAGGACTGGTCATGTCCCACTGGGCATCTGCAAACCATTCTATTTCCTAATTGTGCCTTGGTTCCCATACCTATGAAATGTGACAGCCATTCAGATTTCCTTGAGCTTTGAACTCTCTCATGCAAACAGTCTTTTGTTAAAATAGTGCCATGAAGTGAGACTTGCTGATTTTTCTTTCCTTAGGCTTGTCACAGGTAAGGCAGAGTAAAACAGCAGAACAGCTGCTTGTTTTCTTGGACTTTCTTCTGCTCTACGGCCAACCCAGTTTCCTGGTTCAATAGATGGAATGTTCAATAGATGGAATATTCACTCTGTGAGTGAATATCATACAATTTGATCACCAATTGTTAAGTCTTCAGTTACATTTGCAAAAGGATGAACCCCTTTCCCCCTCACAAAGGGCTCTGTCCCTCTGCACTTGGGGTTACTTGGACCCAAGGTGTTATGGAGCGAGTGGGGAGGACTTCAGGGAGTGTCTGACAGCACCATTCTTTGAGGGTCTCCTCCAGGAACCAAAGTAAGTGCTTCACAGAACCAGGGAGCAAGTCTTCAACCAAACAGGAGTCTTGCTGACTGGTGAGCACTAGGGCATGATTTGCACCATTATTCCAGGATGAAGATGATCTCAGGTTCTCTTATGGGCTCCTGCAGGACCAGTATCCCAAGTCCTGTGGAGTCACTAACTTGGCTTCAACACAGTCACTGCTGGTGAGGTGATCTCCAGTAAGGTCTGATCTTGCTATAAGAAAGCCAAAATCATGACTTGGGCTGTAAAAGACTTGTGGTCCACTAATCCAACCCAGCCAATGAGAACTGAGTAAGGGCCTGCCCTTATATGCAAGCTTGTAACCATCCGCACATATAACTTCCTTGGTAACTTATTGAATGTTTTCCTGCTTCTAGCAGTGGAAATGTGTGATGTACACTGAAGGCTAACTAGATGCAAAGCTTTCCTAGTAAGAACAGACTTTCCCATTTCCATCGCCTCCTCCCAATATCAATACACTCCCCACCGTGACTTCCGTCCACTCAGCAACACGTCTAAGAGAAAGCAATGTGCACTGAAGAAGTTGTTCACCTCTGCACCCTGTTAATTTACCATTCAAACAATAAAAAAAATTAGGACACTTAATTTAAAACAACTGACCTATCAAAATCCTGAGAGCTTATTCTCAAGAATATTTCTTCTCAAAAGATGAGAAAATGTAATTACATGTGGACTGTGCGTACAGAACGGTTACAAAATTCATCCTATCTACCAAAATAGATTTACTAGTTTACTAGTAAGCAAAGCAACTACTGTCTCTATAGCTTCCAGTATCTGACTTAAAAATTAATAGTTGTGGATAAGATTAGAAGAGGGGAAAAAGGCGGGGGGGGGGAGAAAGAGAAAAATAGGATATTTCTTGGAAAAGAAATTACATATAGCCTATTTTTTTTGTCAGGTAGTGTTAAATCTTTGAGTGAGTTTTATTGAAATGTGAAAGAAAGATTAAAAGCAAGCAAGCAAACAAACAGAAACAGTGGCAATAGAAAAGTTTAACTGTAATTGCTCACATTCCAATGACAATGGCTTAATTTAAGATGACATTTAAACAATCCCCTGCACCCACACTGTTGGAAACTGAAATCCAAACACAATAGCATTATCTTAATACTGTAAGTGAAATTTAGCACTGAGGAAAAAGAGAAAGGTGTGTTCTCATTTCAGTAAGAGAAATGAAGCACAAAAATGGTAAACAAAACATGAAGTGACTTAAATGTATAAATTACTTACTGTGATAATGCAAAAGCCATTAGTTAACTCACAGATGAGATTGTGCAGGAATATAAGTTACCAATGTAAGGAATATTAGACACTATATATTTCACCAATTTAAAAAAACCTCATCTTCTAGAAAGGTTTATGTCCTTCTTCTTCATTTAAATTGTGAGAAAAACATAGATTTCCAATTGAAATCATAAAAAGCAGCAACATAAAATGTTTTCCTAGTCTGCATTTTCCATGCAAAGTCCAGTTGTCACCCACTCTTCTGCTAGTAGACTGTACTGGTAGAGATAGTAGCCCTACGACAGATGACAGCAGGTATCTGGGCTGTGCAGGTTGACTTCAGAAAGGTAAATAAATAAGTGACAGACAGTGTAACATGATTCATCTGCTCTGATATGCTACTTCTGAAATGGCATGGTTAGAGAGAGCATGCAAGGAAATTACTTCTGGGAACCTCAAGTCAATATCAGTGACTTTTTCGAAGACAGTATCTTAGTGTCCAGAACTGTTTTTAATCAGACCTTGATGCAGAGAAAATTCACTGCTATTTTGTACAAATCATTGAAAGCATGGGAATGCCTCTATGCAAAATTTAGCATAAACACAATTATAGCATGGAGTATTCTCCCCAGCTTTAAACTTTGCTCAGATCCCCACCTAAGCTTTAGCGAATAATTAAATTTTGTTGACTGTAGAGAATAAAAAAGAGCAGCAGAGGGAAAATGGAAGAGAGGTTCAAGATCCCCTTCCCTAATACACTATGCAGATGATGCAGTAAAACCCACAGAAAATCGTTGCTTCTCTCCTGTGGTATTGCTGTATTCCCAGCTGCTGCAGACTCTACTCTGAAATCGCCTGAAACTGCAGCTGAGAAGAAGTTATGCGATTAGTTCTGCAACTTCTTCCCCTGAACTGCACCCATGCTTTGTGAAAAGGACAGGGTGAAGTGACTTCCTGGACGGCTCACAGGTAAGACGTAACATCTGACAGATGAGCCTGTGTCCTATTTAATCCTTACTTGACTTCAGTGGAACTACTGATACACCGCTGTGTATAGACAAAGCATTCTTATCCAAATTCTCAGGTGGCCTGATTCTGCCCACTTTTTAAAATGACCTAACATGAACTCCACCCCTGTAGAAACTATGATCTTTTAAAAATGGAAACTTTTTTCTGATCACCTAGGTCTCTTTGATACCTGGTCAACCTCCATGACTACAGGTTCTGAAGGGTAACTATCTTGACCATAAGCATTTTCACACCCCTGAGGCAAGGAAATGTCGTTATCTGCACTTCACAGGCAGAGGGTCAATGTCACACATGAGTTGATGGAAGGGCCTCCTTTCTGAAACTGGATTCTATATTTCATATTCTACATTGCGAATACTGGGTCAAAATTGTATTTATGCATATTTGTCCCTGTTCTAAAATATGCTGAAATACTTCATTTATTTATACTTATTTTTTTCTCATTCTTGTTGTTCAAAAAGATTCATCTCACGCGTTGTGTAACTCATGGCCCATAATCCAATTTCCAACAGCCTTCCACCAGAACAGGAGACATACTTGCTGGATTTTAACTTGGCACTGGTTTTGTCCTCTGACTAAAAAGGCACAATCTTTAGAAACACTGTCACTCTGTGCCTATGAGTAAGATTTTTTTTTCTTCTATGAATATTCTATAACATCAGATGTTTTAATAAGCCACCTTGAAAGATATTTAATAAACTAGGTATAAAAATATCTGAATGTAAAAGAAGGAGAAATGGGAACAAGGTGACATGAAGCAAACTGTTCCACACTTGTGGAACTTGACCTTTCAAGAATTCCTGAAGTGAATGAGATGTAAAAAAGATCCTGAGAGACATCTACCAGCCTGTTGTGAGGAACGGCTGCAGACACCAAGGTCAGTTCAGAAGGAGGGGGAGGAGTAATGCGGCTCCTGGCCAAGATTCCCCTGCAGCCTGTGGTGACGACCATGGTGGAGCAGGTTGTCCCCCTGCAGCCCATGGAGGTCCACGGAGGAGCAGAGATCCACTTGGAGCCCGTGAAGGACCCCGCACCGGGGGAGGTGGATGCCTGAAGGCAGCTGTGTCCTGTGGAGGGCCCGCTGGGACAGCTGTTCTGGAGAGACTGCACCCGTGGAAGAGATGACCCACGCCGGAGCAGTTCCACAAAGGACTGTGGCCCGTGGGAGGGACCCCACAACGGAGCAGGGGAGGAATGTGAGGAGTTCTTCCCCCGACCATGAAGCAGCGGCGTAAAACAACATATGATGAACTGACTGCAACCCCCATTCCCTCTTTCCCCCTGTGCCGCTCGGGGAGGGAAGGTAGTAGAGATAATGTTAAGCTTGGGAAGAGGCAGGGGTGGGGGGAGGTTATCTTGTTCTCTGTCTCATTATCCTGCTGTTTGTAGTAATAAATGAATAGTTTTCCCCAAGTCGAGTCTGTTTTGCCCGTGACGGTAACTTTAAGGATTTCTCCCTGTCCTTATCTCAAACCTCGAGCCGTTTTTCCTTATATTTTCTCTCCCTGTTTTTCTTGGAGTGTGGGGGGAGTGAGAGAGAGACTGCGTAGTCTGGTCCGATTGGGGCTGAACTACGACACATGTGTATATGCGCTTGGGAGTATATTTGCAAGACTGAGGCCTTAATGCTTTCTATAAGCTAATATTTATAAACATTTCTACCTGCCTAGCTTCTCTCAGCCCTCTGGTCAATGAATGATATGCAGATGAACCATCACATTACTTTTTTGGTTTTGTTTTTTTTCTTCATAAAACATAAGATTTTGTATGTTTTCACATAGCAATCACAGGCTATTGTAAGCGTGGGAAGCCTATGTGAAGAGTGGTCTTAGAGAACCTGCTCCAGAAGATGAATTTCACATCCATCCTATACTCTATTCTCCTTCCATTAGCCTGGAAAGCATGGAAAAAGTTATTTATCACTGCAGAATTGAATACTTGTTGCATTTTTTTACCCACACAGGCTATGTGGAGTGCCACTAGTCTTGTGTGCTAGCAAAATAATCCTCTCAGGCCAGAATTAACACTTGACCGTTCTGTTATATAAGGAATTTTTTTTAGAACATAACAGATAGTTATGCCATTGTACTATTGAATTCTTTTTGACTAACTGGGCATTTATTACTATCTTTCTTCAGAGGCATGTTAAAATATTTATCACCTAGTAATTATTCTAGGCAAATAATCCCCTAGCCAAAGGGAGTGAGAAGTGTAGTACCTGTTCAAATTCCAAGAAGTAAACTTCATCATACAAGCATTAAAATCAACACCAAAGTTAATAATTCAGAATTTGTAAATAAAATCTAGACATTTCTGTAGTAAAACACCTTTGAAAGTCTTGGTCATAGCCAAGTGCATATATGAACTTTGTTAGCAGCTGAAGCTGACTGTTTCTAGTTGTATGAGAAGACAGTTATACAAAAATTAGGTGAGGTTTAGGAGATAAAATTATTTTCCTGTTTTGTCAATGATTTTAGCTGGAATCAACTTTTTTCTTTCTTTTAGCTTCATTTTTCTGCCCTTGTTTATTAAGAATCCTCTCACAGGTGCTCAGAGGTAATCAACTGATTTATTCTCAGACATTTAGTGAGACTGCTAGTAAATTAGCTATGTTTTTTAAGAGAAAAAAAAAGTTTGCCTTAGGCCTGCACTGCACAATATATGCCATCTTGATTAGGACCCAGATTAGTTTGGTTGCATATTGAAAAGATTCCTGTCACTCTCTCAGGCAATGGGTAGTCCCCGTGCCAGATGTGCAGTGTACTTCAGCATTTGGGTCAATGCTCATCAGGGGCTACAGAGTTCACAGAAAAAAAATTACATACCTTCAGCAAGACCACTAACTGAACTGACTAAAACCAGCATCCAAATTCTAAAACTCATTTTAGCAATTTTGAACACTTTTCAGGACTTTGTTGTCAGGCTGTTTGGGTTGTTGACTCCATGGGATTCAGTTGTATGACCACTGCCAGTGATAACACATTTGCTGTTTAGCACAGTGCTTCACTTCAACAACATGTGCTATTTTCCATTCAGGTTCTCCAAAGCCAAATGATTTTATGTATGTATGTATATATGCATGCATCTATTTAGACCTCTGTAATAACAGACTTTCAAAAGCTCTTTGCTCAGTGTTACCCAGAAACCAGCAGAAGCCTGTTTAAAAAAAAAAAGCCTGCATATGCAATTTTCTCAATAGAATCATGGAATCACAGAATGGTTAGGGTCGGAAGGGACCTTCAAAGTTCATCTAGTCCAACTCCCCTGCAAGGAGCAGGGACATCTCCAACCAGATCAGGTTGCTCAGAGTCCTGTCCAACCTGGCCTTGAACGTTTCCAGGGATGGGGCATCCACTACCTCTCTGGGCAACCTGTGCTGGTGTCCCACCAACCTCATTGTAAAAAAAAAATTTCCTAATATCTAATCTAAATCTATCTCCCTCTATTTTGAAACCATTACCCCTAGTCCTGTCACAACAGTACCTTGAGGTACTGGAAGACCGCTATAAGATCTGTCCAGAGCCTCCTCTTCTCCAGGCCGAACAGCCCCAACTCTCTCAGCCTGTCTTCATAGGAAAGGTGCTCCAGCCCTCTGATCATCTTTGTGGCCCTCCTCTGGACCTTCTACTGCTGGTCCATGTCCTTCTTGTGTTGGGAGCTCCAGAACTGGACACAGTACTCCAGGTGGGTTCTCACCAGGGCAGAGTAGAGGAGGAGAATCACCTCTCGACCTGCTGGCCACTCTCCTCTTGATGTAGCCCAGGATATGGTTGGCCTTCTGGGCCACAAGGGCTCATTGCCTGCTCATGTTGAGCTTCTCATCTACCAGCATTCCCAAGTCCTTCTCCTCAGGGCTGCTCTCTATCCATTCTCTATCCAGCCTACATCTTGGCTTGGCTATGCCTTGCCTTCTATAACATCAGTTTTAAAACAAAACTGGAAACAATGGCAGATTTCGAAAGAACAGAATAGTGGAAGGGCTCTGGCTTGCAGATTATGGAAGGAAAAGAGGTGCAGGTGAAGGGAAAGGAGTGTCAACTATGTAACATTGCTGTGAAGAGTGAAGTTAGTTGCTGCACGGTTTAATAGTCTCAGATGAGTAGAGGGAAATTCAGTGTTGCTATTGCACAGTAATACCAGAACCAGTTTTAAATGAGCAGAAAGGGTAAATCAGCCCTGAAAAGCCTTTCTATGTTGACTGATTATCTAAGAAGTAAAAATCATATCATGTAAAAAGCTGTATATTTTTGTGGCTTCTTTCTCACTTTCTGATTATCTCTAGCTATTTTTTTTTACTTTTTAAGAGACAGGAATGAAGGATGCTATCTGTTTTCTCATGGATACACTTGCAAATGCACAAAATCACTGTTCTGAGAAACTTCTTTTGTTCTCAAACACTAGCATCAGGCAAGAAAAACTCAACCTCTGTTTGTATATATACTGGGAATAAATGCATTAAAAATGTAAATATGAATCTAAGTAAATAGCTATGGAGAATTTGAAGAAATACATTCCTTCATGCCTGAGCAGTACACGCTAGGTTTTGGTCACAGTGTTTCTAAATAATCAAGGCATCCTTGAGGGTGAATTTTCTTAGCCCATCTCTGCATTGAGAGAAATGAGATGCACTGAACTTACTTAGTTTGATTCAGACTTTCTGAAAGGGTCTGCACTGAGACAATTTCTTTGAATGTTGTGCTATTGACTAGCTCACATGGTTGGTCACTCACTAACATTGAGCAGGGTGTAGAGCTACAGGAGGGAATGCATTGCTCAAGTGGGGGATGTATCTCCATAACCACCTAAAAGCTGCTTGAGGGCTCCTGTCAAGGAGCTGATGCGCTCAGAAAAAAAAGGTGGTCCCTATCCTGACAGCTTCCTTTCCAGCTGATGATGCTCAGCATCCCTGTCAGCAGTCCACATTAGGACGTGTAACCAAGTGAGTTGCAACACCAGGTTCCTGTCTGCCCAAGCAGTGCTGGAGGCATTTATGGCACAGTACACGGGGCTTGCCCTGCCACCACTGGCTCAGCCATGACCATGGAGCTGGACTGGGACAGGCTTATACAATCACAGAATCTTTAGGGTTGCAAAAGACCTCCAAGATCATCAATTCCAACCATCAACCTAACACCACCATGCCTACTAAACTATGTCCTGAAGTGCCAAGTCTACAAGTTCTTTGAACACTTCCAGGGATGGTGACTCCACCACTTTCTTGGGCAGCCTGTTCCAGTGCCTGACCACTCTTTCCATAAACTAACTTTTCCTAATATCCAATCTAAACCTCCCCTGCCGCAACTTGAGGCCATTTCCTCTCATGCTATACACCCCTCAGACCTCTTCTGAAGGCAGCAGGGTGGAGACCTTCAGTGGTGCTGAGATCTTGCGTTGCCTTGCTGTGTTAAGCGCGAATTTCAGCCTTTGCGACCAAATGGGTTTTATTTCCACAGTCATTAATCTGGTGCCTTCCACCAGCTCTGCATTTACTTTCAACTCAAATAAGTTGGAGCAGGCAGCAGGGCAGGGCAAATTAAACTAGCAAAGGAAAAAAAAAATTACTTAAACAGAATGGAACAGTTATTGCTGCCTGCTAGGAAATGTTTTTCTAGTCTTTTATTACCACATACAATCCCTAGTCCCATGTGATTAACAAATTCATCTTGAAACACTTGTGTTGCTTGACTGCAGTTGAAAAATTAAGTGGTATCTTTAAATTCTTGCTCCTCATCTCATTTAAAAGAGATATTTTGCAGCACTTGGTTTCTAGCATATATAATCAGACTGCACATTTCCTATCGCATCCAACACCTGGCAATCTCCTGTGTGTGAACTGTGCACAGTGCAATGATATGCCTAGAGATAATTATTTCTATCACCGACATAAGGGCAAAAGATAGGAGAGTCATCACATGCTTACCTTTTGTACAGTTTTCATTTCAACTTTAAATGCCTGGCTGGGTTGGTCTATACAGGGGGACAAATTTTATTCTAGAAATTTGTTCTTGAAAATGAATGCCAGGGGAGACAAATACAAAAGAAAGGAGCCAAATCTGCTGTCTTTATTTCAAAGTCTCTGAAGCTTCAACGAGTGAAGCTCATTTATTCTCTGCACTGAAGAAACACATTGGGAACCCTGCAATGGGCAGATAAAGAAAGGATGAAGCAAATAGATGTTTTCCATGAAATAACGGACCTAGAAAAAAGGGTCCTAGAAATATTAGTGGATGAAAATTGAAAGACAAATCTTTGCCCCCTTCTGCAGCTTTACAGGAGGAAAAAGCCTAATCTGCGATTGTGTAAGGAGTTCCATAGGCTAGGTCCTGCAAAGGGAGCCATCACAGAGCATCCCAACAGCCCCTACCATAAGCCGCCCTGTCCCTGGGAAGCGCCAATCTACATAGTAATTCTCTATCTTGTGGAGATGACGCAGGAGGCCTGTGGGAAATGCAGTGCCTGCAGAGAAGAGGATGTTGTGAGGCCGCAACAGTCACTATGAGCAAGCAAGAAACTGTGGCGAGTTGGAAGGAACCATCTCTGCTTGGTAATGGGTAAGACAGCAGGAAGCAGGGTGGAGGCTTCGTCTTACGAGAAGCAGTACATTGGTAGCTGAGTTAGCAAACGACACTAATAGATCTCACCAACAGAGGGCTAGTAGAAGAATTTAGCAAAAGCTTTGCCAAAATGCTGCGCCAGTCAGTCCTACCTTAGCACACAGAGGAACAACCACTGGTGACATTTTAAAATCCTTTGTCTTGCCCTGCAGATTCTGCAAACCGGTTTCCCATACTTCACCTAGATTTAAATTTTTTTCTCAAATCTGTGGGAAATCCAACAATACCTTTAATTTCGTTTCAGGCACGTTAACTCTTTTAGAAACATTTTTTACTGCAGGGAGGGAGGACAGTAAGAAGGAGAACTGCACTGGTGCTCATCCTACAGATTGAAAACTACTAGCTAGGACTTTCCTGTGTCCTTACCGGAAACTGCTAGCCTGAGGAACCTGAAATCTGCAGAGCGGTGGATGGTGCTCTATTTGTAGCTCTGTTCTCAAAAAACTAGGGGCTCGCCTGCCCTGAGTGGCTTCCATTCGTCTCTGAAAACGTTGCAAGTACTGGCTGTGATCAAAAGTCCTGCACACACAGGATAAGCAGCAGGGCTGATGAAGCTGTACTTCTGCCAAGATGGCCTGGCAGACTTTAGTAGCAGAAAATAATACCAAATGTACAATTTATTGTGCTTTGCAAAGAGCCAAGAGGCTTTAGTGTCACAGCTTAAGGTAAAATCATGCTTTACCCCTTGTTAGACATCAGAAATGGAGAACATGGGGCCACACGGCAGATGAGGTTCTTTGAGGCAGGACCTGTGATGGGATGCTAGTCACTAATATTCTCTTCTCAGCCCCCTCAGGTCTCCATACTCTCTTCCAGCTCTGTATTACTTATGATCACTGACAGCTCCACAGCTGAGACAGAAATATAAAACCACGCATGAGGCACAAACACATATTTCAAACCTTATTTCGGGTCTGCCCCTGGCTGGTCCTCTGTATTAACTGCAAAATTCTACAATGTGAGCATTAGGTTTGCATTAATATTTCAGCCACGAACCCGCAAATACTAACCCCTGGATAAAACTCACTTGCTTTCAATATTCAATAATTTTCTACACTAGGGAATAAGCTGAGGTCAGCAGTTTCACTTCACTAGCAATATCTCTCCAGCTGTTAATTAACCACAATGGTTAGTAAACCTATACTCAGACCACTCATAGAGGTATACGAAAGGATACTAAATTACATACTGCAAACTATCCTTCACAAGTATAATATGTAAGGATTTGTTCAAAAGACAAAAAGATAAATAGAACTTGGATTCTACCTGTGTGAAAAACTGAAAATACTGTCTGCAGAGATGGCAGGATACTGCCGGTACAGGATGCTTCATATAAGAATAGACTTAAATAGAGCATCTATGGGCTCTCTGCTGGTTTAAATGAAATGGGTTGAGCCTTCTCATCTCTGTTCAGAGTGGGCAGTTATTTACATTTGAAAATAAAAATAAAAATGTTACTTGTATTTTATATTAATAGTGGCAAGGAATATTCTGAGTTCATCAGGAACACCCAGGACTCATTAAGAAGAAATACTAAACACTGTTTCCAGTGGTTCCTCTGGAGCACATCTGGGGTGTAGCAAAAAGATGAAGAAGTTTGTGGGTGTGTTGTCCTGGAAGGCTGCTCTGCAGGCAGATGATGCAGAGGTTTGACTGGCACCTTTCCCTGGTCAGCGTATCCAACTGACTGTAAGGGATGAAAGACAGCAGAACCACTTGGCTGGGCAAGGAAGCAGGAGAAAAAGCTTGAGCAGATCATTTTGCTGTTGGAAAATGAAAGATTTTGGCCACTTACAAGGAGACTGAGCCTCCATTCTTGATATAATTTTATTTTCACTGCAACATTTTGCTTTAAAATACTGAGCTTTATTGCCGTTATTTTACATGACTGTTTCACAGTCTGAACCTTGTTTCTTCGGTTGCATTAGTTATTATAAAATCTTTAAATTATTTCAGTGAATAACTTGAGAAGTTGTTTCCCAAGATTCTTTTCTTCAGCAACATTGTTTTCCTCAACCTTATGGCAATCCCTTACATAATGCAATGACATGCTGACTATTGCCTGGAGTTAGCTCTGTTTCTGCAGAGGGAAACAGTAAGAGCATGCTACTTGCAAATATGGGGCTGATTCAGCATCGGCTTTAAATTTTTCTGGTAAGAGTAGTGCCTGGAGTGTGTCTGATATTGAGCCAAGGGAGAGAGGCAAGCCAGCTAATCCTAACACGGCATTGGATTAATGTGGAATTAAATGAATGGAAAAATCTGTGCATTTTACACATCACACATAAAGATCTCAGTTTCCAGTGTTAATACTTTATTTATTCACCTGAAAACAGGACAGCATATTGTTAAACTTCTGAAACCTTTGTCAAAGTGCTTGAGGGACCCTTTCTACTTTCCATTGCTGTGCAGCATAAGAAGTTGCACAAAAAATGCAGTCTTGTTTGGCAGTGAAAAGCTGCATTATCTACAGAAGCATTACACAGAAGAACCACTCATCGACCACATTTGGCACAATGTAATTTTGGGATATTCTAGAGTTTGTGGTGCTGAAACCATAAGGATTGTTATGTTGTGAAAAGCATTTCAAGCAGGGATAGGAACCTGCTTTTGCACTTCAGCAGTTGAATCAAATCTGCAAATTTGGCATATTAACATTCGAAGAGGACATTGAATTTTCTGTGTATTTGTTTAGGAAAACATTCCTTCTGTTTTGCAGAGAAAATATTTTAAAATTTTCTCCTTAGTGCCTTTCAGCCTCCATCTGTAGATTCAAAATATATTTAGTCTGCTATTTTTGGGTAATTGGTCAGAATTTCAGAGGAAATGTAGGATTTATTAAGCTAATTATTTCATTTAAGATGTTGCAGTTTGAGACATTATTTTCTAGCTGCTTGAGTTTTTGGATAATAAAGTTCCAAAACACTTTCCTGTTCAAATGGAACAACGCATGAGATGCGGAAGGAGAAGAAAGTCCAGACAGGTGTAGTCAGTCTGTTTTAATGTACAGGGAGTGATGTCTTTAAGGATCTGAGAGGACTACTAGCCACTCTCTGTAAGAAAATCAAATGCAAGTGCCAGAATCTCTTGAAGACTGATTCCCACCTAGGAGACATTTAGTCCTGAAGGAAGGATTTTTCTCTATGAGGTAAAAAGCATGAAAAGGCAAGATAATCAAATGCCTTCTGAGCTTACTCTAAGGAGAAAGACAGGGCTTTCGGTTTGTCATGATTTAACCTCAGCCAGTAACTATGTATCCTGCAACCACTTGCTCACCCTCCCTCTGCCCAGTGCGGTAAGAGAGAGAATCAGAAAGAAAGGAAAAATCATGAGTGGAGATAAAGACAGTTTAGTAGGACTGCAAAGGAAGCAATAATAACAATAATAAAATATATATTTTAATAACAATAACAATAATAATAGAATATACAAGATGAATGATGCACAATTTCTCACTGCCCAATGACCCAACGACTGCTATAGCCTGTCCCAAGCAGTGATTATGGAGTGGAACTGAGAGCAATCTCAGAACGATCCTGAGCTGTGATCTCAGAGCAGCAATTACTGGAGTTCTGCCCACTGTCCAACCATGACGTCCACAGTATGGAATATTTGCTCTGGTCTGTTTGGGTCAACTGCATTGGCTATATCCCTCCCAGCTTCCTGCACCTGCACATTAGCAAAACCTGGGAAGGTGAAAAAAGTCATTGGTCTCTTTAGCAACAACTCATAACATCACTGTGTTATCAACATTCTTCACATACCAAATCCCACACTAAATCCAAAACACAGCAGCTACTGGGAGGAAAATTAACTCCGTCCTAGCTGAAACCAGGACACCAACTGGCAGGATGCCTAGAGATTTTTTATTGCCACTAGCTTAGCCTTTTTCTGTATTAATTTTTATTTTGTTTGTTGTTGTTTTAGAGGTTTTTCTTTCATGGAGGTTTTTCTTTTTCTTTAGGTGGACTAAATAATTTTGAACCAAAGTGGTTTTGGCCCTTACTATCATAGTTTGCATGAGGTACAATCTTCAGTCACAGACCTATACGGTTTCTGTGGAAGGACTTGCAATAGCTTTACAGCTATAGTGACAATGTTTTTTTGACAAGACCTTTACTTGTCAAAGGGACATGGAAGAAGTGGCAACGTACAGCCTGTGTCTGGATGAGTTTTTATCCTGAGCCCAATTTGCATTTCTCTGCAGACTTGAATTGCACTAAGGAGTTATTCCTCAAGTTCAGGTACAACTGGACATAAAATGAGTTACGTGTGAAACCTGTGCAGGTATTGGAGACTGAAGAGCAAATACTCTTTACCTCTGTGGGTAGGAGCCTTGATGTTCACTTAGGGGAGCTGTCTTCTCCCAGAGGGACCCAAAGCCAGAAGGAGGGCAGGATGGAGACATTAATATTGCTACATCACGCACATCCTCTCAGGTAATTCGGCAGGATGGGTTTTTTAGAAACTTCAGTGACACTTCATTCAGAAACACCCATTATGTTCTCATCCTGGTCATCTCTATTTCTGTGCTTCCAACCAGTCACTCAGGTTTTTCACTGCTGCCCCATCAGAATGATTCCTCTGCATCAAAATCATTAATCTCTGATACTGTGATTTTTGGCCTCCCAGATCAGTGCTAGATTTGTTCATGAGGGAGGATTTTATTACGGCAGCATCATAAAATACAGTATTCTTATGTGGTACATGGCATTTCTACCGTCTGTATACTGTTGCCTGCTATACAGTCAGTTTTCTTATCTTCTGAGAGGAAATAGCCTTTTTAAAAAAAAATTAGCCATGTGACTAGCATCAATGGGCTTTTAGATAAAATCTCGTAGGTTATTAATTTTATCTGTAATTTATACAATGTTTCTAAGTTTTATAATACAGAAGTAGATTGCACAATGAAATGCATACAGACATGAGACCATTAGGTACTGCAAACTGTCACTTTTCATGTTAACAGACTACTTTGTCACTGTTATGCACTGTTATGTGATATAAAAAGAAATCCTAACAGATCAGTCAGCCTCTGTCCTTTTCTTTCTCTCTTTTTTTTCCCTTTTACATTTACATCTAGCAATCCTCCAAAGAATCTGGCTTCACTTTTAGCCCTCTGAAAAATCCCTGAGCTATTTTCATCTGGAGTCTTCTTGGATACAACATTTCTGTCATCTTGCCTGGTCTGTAAAGACTTCACAAATTTCCAAGTAACTGCTATAATACTAGAGGAATGCTCTATGAAAGAAAAATTATGAGAGCATGAGGATTACTTTGCTCTCAGGAGATGCCACGGAACCAAAATCAATCATATGAATTAAAGGCTTTTGGCAAATAAATAATTCATAGACACTAAATTAATTAATGAATTTCCAGGACAGGCTCAGCACATTTTCCCAGGTTAGCCGTCAGCACATCAGCCAAGCTGTAACAGCTCTGCCATCTTTGCTCCCTATAGTCATGATTCAGATTTGGAAACAGGATACAATTTGCATAGCACTTGAGCATCAGTAAAAGGAATTTTGTTTGTTTGTTTGTTTTTTTCCAGTAGCCAAAATAAGACTGTATACATTTGTCTCTTTTTATTCCTTCCCTCCCTCCCATTGCAAGACACTGAGAGCAAAGCAACTGTTTCTTCATAAGCACTCCAACTACCGTGTTGAATAAAGCTGACATTTACATAAATGGATTGTGGTGCAGTTGTTGAACATATACAGGGATGATTCTCTAATCCCATTTTAATTAGATGGATGTTGCAAGCATACAAAAATCACAAGCCTCGCTCCCTGTGGTGATGCCATACTGGCAAGGAATCAATCACCACGGCTCTGGTTGCCATGGAAACTGATAGCTCCTGCACCACCATCTAACTGGTAAATGATTGGTGGTGTACTCGTAACGCAACGAGAGCAATGAGTTTTTATATCCTGTCCAGCAGCTGTGCCAGAGAGTTAATTAAAAGCAGAGAACATGAAATAAATCTAAATCTGTGAAGAAATGAAACGTACAGTACAAATTGAATTCCCGTGTTGGACAGAAATTAATATGCAGCACAAACCACAGAGCTGCCTGAATAAGCAGCAGCTACGAATCCTGGGAAGCCATACCTCTGTGGCTGCTAAAACCCAAAAGTGGAGAGAGCACCTCCTTATCTTATTACCTAAACAAGTGCTTCCTCCAGCGCCTGTGTTGACTGATGCATGCAAATTGCATCCTCAAATGTTGAAGGTTCGCACAAAAGCGGGAAGGACAAAGCTTAACTAAGATCTAATTAACAAACTGTTAGCAACTGCAGTTTATCAGCTGTGAACATGATGTAAGTAAATGTTTGTGCTGCTGTACGCCAATTCACCAGACAACCTCTATGAAAGTCAATGTGTTTTTATTGATAAGCTGTGAACTCCAAATTCATGTTTCAAATATCACAGGTACGGTAACAGCCCCTGAAATGCCTTTCTCAGAATAAAATTAGTTCTGCATAAAATATTTTTTGGTAGAGTGGGATGCAGCTGACCAGGCATGAAATACTAAGCACCAAGGCACAAGGCTTCCCCAGCTCAGCCATCCCCCCAGCCCTCAGCACCCTTGTTTAGGAGTCACACTTCCATGAGCAGGACCACGCAGCTTCCACACGCAAGTGTGTCATAACCAGTCATCTTTGAAGCTCCACAACAAAAATCACTTTAGCACTGTCTGCATCTGAGGCTTTTTAGGTGCTTTGCATCTTTAACCAAATCTTTTACATCCAGCAATTTCCCACACTAGCCTATCGGGTCAGGCTGATGAGGATGGGCCCTGGCCATTTTTTCCCTCTTTTCCATCCCCTCTCTTTCCTGCTTGTTAGTGAAGATTCTTTCAGCTGATGTCAGCTGGACTGAAGCCTGAGGGTTTCTCTCAGACCTCTGAGACTTCAAGAGAAAAGATAAAGCTGCTGGATCCATTTCTCAAGATGAAGCTCTGTATGGCATCTTACCACGGAAGTTTTCATATTCCTGATTATTTATCTGAAACAAGTAAAATAGTGATTGTCTCTAAAATCCCCTTCTTTTTAGCCTTAAGTTCTGAAGAGAAAAATATTGGTCCATTGCGATTTAAATAGGTGTTTTACAGCCTTCCATGAAGGGCAGATACAAGGGCAATTTTGTAGCAATCTTTCCCCGTGAAGCTAGATGTCAAAAACCTCTTGTTTTTACCTTTCCAACAGTGTACCTGCTACCACCTGTAATATCTTCTCCCACAAAAAAAAGGCAAAATGGATCTTCTGAAAGACTGCAAGTATAGTAAATTTTGAAGTATTACAGTTTATTTTGTGTGATTTAAGTAACATGTGTCACAAATGATGTCATTAAAAAGTGTTGATGAAGACTATTCGTGGTTTCTCTCAAGCCTTCTTGCCACTATGTGTCCACAAGCCACAGGCATAAATAGAAGTTAAAAACTCTAACAATAGCACCTTAATAAGAAATTAATAAAACCTCTCAAACACATCCTCAGTGATTTTTTTTGTCACTTTATGTACTTGCAAAATTAGACTTAGTTAGATATTCACTCCTATACAATAAAGAGGAAAAACAGTAGCTCATGAAGCCACTATAGTTCCAGCTAAATTAACTGTGTATGTAAAATTAAGGTGCTGACCATATTGCTTTACCTGCACCTATTTTTGTATGTATAGTTGAAAAGACATCATATAGTGCATGCCAGTGATCAATTTTTGTTAATATGTGTAGTAGCTTGGAGAAGAGTACTGGCCCATTGAGTCAACTCTTTGACAGGTTACATCTGGAGTTTGGGTGCTAGTACTGTAAAGTTATATTTTCTGAACCACTGGCAACTGTTGAAGACAATTGTTACTCACTGCCTTATTATATTATTATGGTGTAGTTATATAGTCTTCTAACAACAGTGAATAGTGTGTTAAAAATAAGTTGAAGGATGCAACAAAGAAATTGTAAGTGGTAGTGTCCCAATACTATGTATACTGTATGAAATGAGTATGTATATGTTGGAGAAGAAGAGCATGCATGCTTCACTGAGAGTGCATGCATCTATGACAAAAGAAATATTGAACTTGCTTCTGATTTACATATCTCTGTATCTACTGAGTTTAATGAAATTCCAATATGTAAACCGAAACAAAACCAGAGTAGAGCCTCAAGAGTTGACAAAAATGATCAAATATTAAGCAGCTGTTAATCAAAATAACTGAATATTGAAAACAATCTACCTGCTATAAGTTGGTTGTCAGTGAAATGAGGACATCCAACAGTTCCTTGAGTTTCAATGAAAGCTTTGGATAGAGGACATTAATGTTGATCATTGTTATTGATTGGCATTTGCTCTGTTGCAGGAGTCCATGGGTTCTGGTGTCACCAAAGTTGGTCAGAGTCCAGCTTGCTCACTACTGCTTCTATTCCTGCTGGGGGCATTGTTGGGTTTTTTTTTTTTGTTTGTTTGGTTGGTTGGTTGGTTGGGTTTTTTTGGACCAGAGTGGGGGGAAGGAGGGTGAGTATTTGGTCTTTTGGCACGCATCTCTCTCCTTCCCTGAAGTGAGCTGTCCCTGAAAAGGAAGTTTTCTTCCCACACAAAAACTACCCCAAATGTCAAAATCTCCACAGCTGTTGATTGAAATAGCTACCTATTGAAGAAATGTCACATAAATTTATCATCTTTGTTTAGTATTACACTAGCTGTATGTCACTATTTTGGAAGTGTGTTATGCATTATAGTCGTGGACTAAGCTCAAAACCTAGTTCTGACTGGTTTTGTTGGTTGTTTTATTGATGTCTTCTCAGCACTGCTTCGCTACTGAGGGTGAAATTTTCAGAAGACTTTGAAGTACTATAGTTTCTAAGCTCTCTGTCAGTGGGAAGTTGGCAACTAATTCATGTAAATGCCTTTAAAATGCCACTTTGTTCTCAAAAGTGCAATCAGTGGTCGATGGAAGGAAAAGTTGCTTTTTTCCAGCATTAATGGGGAAATTACCTTTGCTTGTTCTTTTAGGTGGGATCAGTATTTTGCCCTCTGTGTTCCTTAAGACAAGGAATCCACAGGAAAAAAAAAACAACATGGAGTCACAGAGGAGTAGGTTTCTGGTTAACATCCCCTTCTTCCTAAGCACTGACAAAATATTGTTATTTTCCAGATTCGTTGCAATACAAATTAAATAGTAAGGTAAAGTTGGGTTTATTTGCCTTAAACTTTTTGGCTGTCTACTGTGATGCTGCTAAATTAGAGCTCCCAGTTTAGAGCTCCTGATGGACATCAATTCAGCTGTAATTGAGTGTCCAAGCATGCTTCCCTAGCCTTTAAGTAGCTAACATTGTGGATTGTTTCATGGTATAGGTAAAGAAGAAAAGTATTTTCTTGTGTAGTAACATTTTACCAAGACTGACCTTTACAGTGAAAACAAATATACTTGTTTTCCTTGTCAGTCGCATGCCAAGGTTCCTGAATTAGATCACAGCTACCACAATACAGAAGTCTGTATTTTAAATTTAAAATTTTAACAGTGCATATAACAGAGCAGGACAACTATTTCACCTGTCAAATATTGGTATGTCACAACTACAACAGTTTCACCACGTAAGCTGTACATCTTTTATGTCAATGACACATTTGAATACAGTGAAGAAGGTAAACATTGGGTTCAAAATAAAGACAAGGAAGCTGTGAAACTCTTCGCCGGAGTAGGTCATAGATGATAACAGTTTATTTGCATTCAAAATTAATTGTGCTAGTTTGTTGGGAAAAAGACTATCAAAGACTATGGGTGTGTACCATCTCAACATCAAGAGGTCACTAAGACTGAGCTCAGTGGAGGCAGGGACCACGCGACAGGAGCACATCCTGCTTGCCCTTCTCTTAGACTCTTCTCTAGACATGCACCACTGGCTTCTGCAAGAGACAGGGTCCAGGCCCTGGAAGATCATTGGTCTGACTCAGGACAGCTGTTCTGATATTCTTGTTTAAGTGTAAGAAATCAGTTGTTTGGGATTTTTTTTTCCTCTTTACTTGTCCTTGAGCCTACAGAGGAAAAATAGCTTGAAAGTTTTAAAAGGCTTGAAAATTTTTCTAACAAGAAAATATGTAAAATTTTGCCGATTTTCTGTAACATAAAAATACTCCTTCTGTAATCTCCAGTTCCTTCTTCCTCCCTCCCAGCTCTAACGCACAGCTGCCATACTCGCAGTATTTCAAAGGATGTTTTCAGGTTCTTTCAGGTTCTAGTTCCTGTTAAAAGGAAAAAAAAACCAACAAAGAAAACCTAAATCAGAAGCAGTTTGACACCCCCAGTAGGAACTAAAACCTGAAAAAAGCCTCACCACCTGTGAAATGCCTCTGAATGCAGCAGCTGTGTGCTCAGAGGATGAGACAGCATTCATACTGCCTTCCTCATGTCATGAGTACACATACGGACGATGCACCATATGGGTGTGTAGATCATTTCCGTATTTCCTTTCCATCTGAACAGATCAGTGAGGTACCTGAAAAACCCTCCTGTTTTCCTTTCCTGAAATGTTAATCACTGAAGTGGCTTTCACAGAACTCAATGAATGAGCAATTGAAAAAGCAGGGTCAGATGCTTCACAGGTAAAAATGGTGCAGCTCTGCTGTATTCAGTTGCTGGAGAGGAGTGGCAAGCATGCCCGTGGATACACTTGTGTGAAAGATACATTGCAAAAAACGGAAAATAACGAGGTTGAAATAACAATATAGCAAATATATAACGAAGGGAATGAGAGCAGCAGCAACACAGCTGTGCAATGGAATCTTTTTTCACTCCATTTTTACTGCGATGTCAATGAGATTTCTTGTATGGGTACAATCATCGGGATTTGAATTAGCTTCTTAGCATCAGAAAAACCTTCAGCTTGAAGCCATTAACAGCAAAGTTCACAGCAAAATTCACATTCAGTTGCATGAAGCAAGGATGCCACATGGCACTGAGCAAGACAAGGGTACCACAGCTGTGCCTTCCAGACAGGGACCACATCCACGGGTCAGCACAAACACTGAGATTAAGCTAAGCTGTGTATGTCTTTCAGAATTCATTACTTGGAAATCTCAAAGCACGGAAAATTCCCTGTGGCCCCATTATACTGACAGGTTATTCTCACTAACCCATGCTATACATTCAGCCTCTAGAATACATAGTACAGCACCAGTACAGCTACCCACGTGGACACTGGCCCTTACAAGCTCTACCAAGTGCTCTTCTTCAGGCTACTTTGACAAGTCTGTCAAAAGAAGGGCTTTGAATTATTCGCAAAGAGAATTAATCAAATGGGGAAAGTAAATAGTGAGCAAAACGAGTAGAAATTAATTTACAGGCTTTTGAACGGGCACATTCAAAACTTCCTACATATAAATCCTAGAAAAGTTAACAGAAAGGCAATGCAATACATCATATGTATTTTTAGAAAATCAACACACCTGAAAAAGACAAAAGATTGCTGTGCTAACAACAAGATATTTTAAAATCATACAGATGAGATTATGTAGACTATTTAGTTTTATAAATTCAAAAAGTAATTTCCGCATAACTGTTCTGGTGCCATCCCCACTAAATTATGTACAGCTTTCCATAAGTGCCTCTAAAAGTCTTTTAAAATCACACCTTTTAAGTCAACCATTTTTCTTAATCAGTTTTCAGACAGCTGTAAGTCACTCTGACCTATGTAAAAAGAATTCTAATGAGAGTAGAATTTTCTACCACTCTTGTTCAAAACCAGTTTAATTCCACTGAGTTCAGAAGATTTGTTCAGTTTAAAAGTAGTGATAATGAGATCATAAACAGGATCACTGTTTTTTTCTTTTTGTTGTTTATTTAACTATTTGAAGTGAAGAAAAGACTCACCTTGTCCACGTTAGTGTGGAGGAGAAACTTTTTAGTGCTGAAGGAAGGGAAGGGAAAAGGAATTTATTTTCTCTTCTGTTTAAAAATGGTTAAGATGTGTCCAGATGCCCCCCACTCCCACCCCATCCCTTACTGAACAGTGAAAAATTTAAATGGCAAGCATGCTAAGAATTACTAGCAGGACAATATTATGGGATATGTACATACCAAAAAAAAAAAAAAAAGTGAGCAGGTCTTGAATATGGAGGACAGCAGTACTGTTTGCAGGGATCTGAAGTCAAACAGCCATTCTCAAGGAAGAGAGACCATCATTTTAAACCACTTTTAACCCATTTCCTGTTATTCCATTTCAGAGAAAGGTCTGGAGCCCTTAGCCTGACAGGTTAAGCTGCAAAGTACCAGTGATTTAATTAATAAACTTGTTTTAACAGGCCAAAGTGATGACATGGCGCCAAAGTCTTCTTTCAGTTACACTTACGGAGCCACATCAAAATTACAGAAAAATCACACCTCATACGGCATACTGTTGACGCTCATTCACAGTTGATAGCTAATAGTTCATAGTTACTTAATGTCAAATAGGAACAGTGTTTGATCTTCGGAAACAAGGCAGGTTTCTTTTGTAGGTTTTCTGCTGCAATGTACGAGCTCTGGCCGGATTCATGGTCATTCATCTGATTAAACATGTACTTCTTCACAAATTTCTTTCTTGCAGTAGTGACAGTGCAGAAGAAGATTCCCTCCATTTCAACTCTGGCAAAGAACTATGGAGAAAGAGAAAGAAAATGTGTAATAGTGATTTTCCTGGAAGTGCCAGGGACAACCCAACTCTTCTACCATGTTACCTTTACACGTTAACTGTCCTTTCATAGACAATCTTTGCTAGCTATACCTTGCAAGACTTTTCCCTTCAAAGTCACCAAAGAATGAGAGATTTAAAGAGCAAATGGCACAATTTCCTTGAGGAGAAAAAAGATGGCCTCTTACCTTTTTTAAAACAAGGTAAAGCGTGCAATGAAAAAACTCATGCTGGATCAGATCACACGGATTAGACAAATTCCGTCAGAGGTCTGAACAGTAATTTTTTCCCCAGTTTTATCCTTTGATTACTAAAAATACTGTTTAACATTTTGCACTTTCATATAATTGGTGACAGACCGTGGGACAGATAGTGTAGTTGAGTAGGAAAGTATATTATATCAAATTTGTAATTTTTTAACCTTTTATTAGTAATTTGCATTACATTCTATTGTATTATCAATTTTTACAGTGAAAGTAATATCAGGCAGTGTAACACATGTAAAAATTGCTTCATGCCCATTACCTGATAGAGACCAAACATAGCTGCATTGAAGATGAAATTTTGCCTCCTGATGTGAGGTAAGGATCCCCTGAGCATCTTCGGTGTGCCTGCCAGGGATGTACCCAGCCCACTTTGTTGTTGTTGCTGTTGGAACTGATGCCAGCTGCAATGTACTCAGCAATGAGGTGCTCTTCTATCACCTTTTTAGAAGTGCCCACCAGCCTCCAATAGCTGTGGAGAAACTGAATTGCAGCATATGAGACACACTGCAAGGTGTCGTATTTTAACAAATAACCATGCATCAGACAGCACACAGAAACTGACTGTGTATGCTCTCAGAGCTGGTAGCAAATGACATGCAAAGTACTTTAGATTTAATTTCTTATGCTGAAATTTTGCCTAATTCTTTCCCATTTTTATCTGCATAAGAACACATTTGCACTTTTACATTTCCAAGCTCAAGTGCACATTAGTTCCTTTTGGCCAAACTTCGTGGCAGCAGTTCAGCAGCACTTTGGAATCCTTAGCTCTATCAAGGAGGGGAGTCCAGAAAATCTACCCCCTATTTTAGTTGCTTTGCTGGGAATTGCAAACTGCTAAGCTATTCTGTAAATCCAGCTCTTTATAGTTTGCTTGAAGAAGGTAAAAATAGATAGTGGATTAGTTCTAACAGAGACAGTAGCCTGAAGCTCTACTAGTCTGAAATAACCCCACAGAAGCCTGTGATATTAAGAGAAAGGTCTCCAGCTTCTCCAGCTGAATCAGGGACGGTTACTTGCTTTCACAGGTGCTGCTCAGAACAGAGATAGAATAGAATTTTCAGGATATTGAACCTGCACTGTTCATACGAGGTGATAACTTACTACAATTTAAGTTTTTCAAGGTACAATAGAAGTTTAGCTAGAAATTTACATCAGATGGAAAACTCCATTCTTAGTAGCAAGGTCTTTCAAAGCCTTTTCTAACTTTTTGCAGTGATATACTATATGCTGCAGGCTCATTATGTCTCCTCAGCAGGTCATATATTTTCCTTTATGCTCAGCTGAGTGGAGCTAAGATCAATTTTTAAATCACATTGCTATATTATCCATCTGTACTTTAAAGTGGATAATTGTTTGCCATTTTAGAAGTCCTTGAGTTACAAAATTAAATCTTTTTTCCCAAAAGTCTACTGTAAGTCTTAAAATGACCATTGTTTGCTACTTACAGGGTATTTGTGTATGTTGTTTCCACAGTGAGAGGCACAACGACTCACATACATACATGCTCAAACCCAAATAATAAATTACTTCTTTTATGTCAGTGGCTGCCTTCAAAAGCAAGGGAGAATTCAGTCACTGTTACAAACAACTATGAAAGGAAAATAACCATGAAAGGGAGGTTTCTGTTTCTGTTAACTAAATGAAACTTATATTAAAATACAATGAAACTCCTTTGCAGGAATATAAAGTACATTAATAATTCAGCTAAAATAATGAAGTTCCCATGCTCTACTACATGAAAAAGGTAAAATATAAAGCTGACCTAATTCTTAGGGCTAGATCTTCTGCAAGAATATGCTTCGTGTATACTAAACCACATTTGTTTTTGTATTTTTTTTTCTATGAAATGACTGAATTTTTTATCAAGACATTGTTTGCCCAGCAAGGTCACTGCTCTTCCTGTGTGTGAATATGGGACAGAATGCACAGTCTCACACACTGACCTTTCTACCGTGAAATTTTTGCTTTTTCTCCACAGAATGATATTGTTAGTTTCTAAAGAGCTTTCCACTTTGGAAACTACTCTCTGGAACATTGGTCCCCAGGAGGAACCATGGCCATTTACTGCTGAGCAGCAGCAGGAAATACAGCCTCTGGGTGCCTTCTCAGATTTTCTGCCAGATATCTATGGTGGTCCTAGCTAGTCCCTGCTCTCCTCATCCCTTTCCCTGTTGACTTGTCCTGGAAGCAATTAGCCAAAAACAGCTCCACTACACGCTCCAGACTATCTTCAGTGTCCAAAGAGACAGTTTAGTTCTGCAGATGTCTTGTAATGGCCTACCAAGACATGCAGTACAAACCTCAAACTCGTTAATCTGGGAATGTTACAGGGTGTTCAGTATGATTTGTCACACTCTCTTGTTTTGCTTTTATGTTACAGTTCGTTCAGCAAATTATTTTCCCTGACAGTTAACCAGATGCAAGCTAGTTATAGAAATGGCTTGATGAACTTGGACACTTTTCATCAAATCAGCCAATCAGTTATTCTGTATTTTATTGTTTCTATAAGATGCCATGTTTAAATATGCTTCAGTTCAATACCTAGGGAGAATTTACACATGCTGACTGGAAATTGTTTGATTAAATCTTCTCACATCATACACGTAACCAGTATGATATCATTTCAGAGGCATCAGGCACTATGGACACAGTATGCAATATACAAAATAAAGAGCAAATAACAAATACTGCTGAAATTAAAATGAAACTACTCAAGTGCATAATGACTTAGTAGGGTGGTCTACCTTGGAGCCTGGTACAACAAATGCATGCACTGGAGCAATATTCCTGTTATCCTACAATAAATTCATAAACTTGAGGAAAAAAAAACAAAACAACAAAACAAGAGCTGTAGTTATAATGTGCTTCTTAAATAAGAGAGAGGTATAGAGATAGTAGAATCACTTCCAAAACATGACTTTCCTGTAATAGGAGGGACGTGCTGGGAGAAATTCTCAAATCATGCAGAGAAGATGGCTGCTCTGACCTGGAGACGGATTCCTTCCTACCTAAAAATCTGGGTTTTTTCCTAAACATAAGCTCGTGAAAAGGCCAGATAGCTCCAAGATTTTTAATGTCACTTAGATATTATCTATTTGTTACCTGATATGTGACATCCTTCAGAGGATGTGACAGGAAAAGGAAACAAAATGTGCTTGTATTTTTCTCCTATCAAGAAATAAATACGTCCCAATATTAAAATGGAAACATATCCTGCAAGGCCCTTGCATGTGACCAAGGAAAGTACTAAATCAATACCTCCAAATAAGGTAAATATGGCACAAAAAAAGTTATTTGATTTCCTTTCTAACTCTTCTGCAGGTACTGCCAACACTGCAAAGTTATGGACAAATACAATCGACATAATTGTCCAGTATGGGAATTTCGTTGTCAATGAAAAAAGACATCAATTATAACTTTTGCATAAGGCACAGAAATGTAATGGAACACAACCAAATCTTTTTGGATGCAGAGGAACAGAGAGTACAAAATCATTATTATGTTGCTATATGGAATTGGCAAGTTTGTAGTGAAGTGGAATTTCATCATGCAAGGATCAAAATTGCAACCTTTTTTTTTTTGGCATTTTTAACAGAAACTAACATTGTGTAATTCATAATGTGCTGCAAAAAAAGCGTACACTGTGCCTTAAATTTTGTTCTCAAGGTTTAACACTTGCAGCTCTCTTTCTCTTTTCCTTTAGTTGTAGTGGACGTCATACATCTTCAGATCCTACCTCCCATCAGAATACTCAAGTTTTGCCTGTGTGTGAAGGCATAAGAGGGATCTGAGTAAGGAGTGCCATGTCCTATGACATAATTCAGGCTCTGTCAAGTTTATTTTAATCCTCCTCTAAAGAATCCAAATAAATCTGACCACTCCTGAAGTTTAAGTACCAAGTAGAGCAGCCAAGGATGATGAAAATAAAGAGACCTAGAGCAGCTATAGTAACTCAGTGACATTATGCCAAATATTCTGAGCCAAATTCATCCCTCGTGTAAGTACTATGACTACTGTGGAGTTACACTAGAGAAGAATTTGTTCAGCATCCCCTGATTATAGGGAATTTCAGTTCTAAAACAGGGGATAAAAATGCTGACCTGAGTATAATGAAGAGACACGGAATGGCAGGGATCAAATAAATGAAGATGGAAACTCATTGACTTGTACTATCCTGAAAGTCAATCTGCCCTTGTAAAACTTTATTCAAACACTGCAGCAGACAAAAATACGTATTTGGAGCTCTCAAAATCATCTGTACAAGAAGATAAAGTGTACATCCACCGAGGCTGCAAACAATATTATTGAGATTAAATTGCAGCAGAGGAAGAAAATGTGTTTTTCAGGCACAGTGCTGCAGGATCTACAAAACAGCTATTACAGGCTTCAGAGGAAGAAGACGATACAATGGCACAAAGGAAAATCACTGGACCAGCTTCCTCCATGGGGCAATGTACTCGGTTGTGAGGACATAAGCAGTCTGATCAGAATGTTTCCCCAGAAATTATTGTACTTAAGGATGATTTTATATAGAAAATTCTCTTCAGTTTGCTTGTTCTTGTTGATTTTTCTTCTTTCTTCCTTTCTTCTTTCTTTTTCTTTCTTCCTTCCTTCTTTCCTTTATTTCTCTTTTTTCTCCTTCCTTCCTTCATTCCTTCCTTCCTTCCTTCCTTCCTCAAGAAGCAATAAAATTTGAAAAGAAGTATGAAGTAGATGCTATAAAAAATGAGAGATAACTCCTCCTAAGAATAATTGAAGGGAATGAGCTTTCTTCACATATCCTGACATATTACATTTCAGAATCTAAAACTGTTTTTAGCTAATCACACTTTAACAAGCTTCCATCTTTATGATGCAGTGGAGCACCTGTCCTATGTTTCATGTGGGGGCCAGCAACACAGCTGGCAGCAGTCTGAGAAACATTAAAAGGGATTTCAGGGCTCTGGGTTCAACAGTCAAAGGCTTTGGAGCACAGGTGGTATTCTCATCAATTCTCCCGGTCGAAGGGCAGGGACCTGAAAGGGCCAGACGTATCTGGCAGGTTAACTCGTGGCTCAGGGAGTGGTGCTACAGCCAGGGTTTTGGGTATCTAGATCACGGGGCGTGCTTTGAGAAGCCCGGGCTGCTAGGGGCGGATGGCGTGCACCTAACCAAGAGGGGGAAGAGTGTGCTTGGACAAAGACTTGCCAGGCTTGTCCGGAGGGCTTTAAACTAGTGTTGCTGGGGGAGGGGGAGCACAGTTCAGCCCACTGCTGTCAGTATGGCGCCAGTGCCAGCACCGAGGGTCCAGAAGCTGAGGAAGGATCACAGGTAAGTGCAAATAAACCTAAACTGCGGTCCAACAGCACCCCTGTCGCTTCAGCCAGCAACTCGGCTTTGTTGGGGGCCCAGCTGAAGTGTCTCTATACCAATGCACGCAGCATGGGGAATAAACAGCAAGAGCTGGAGATGTGTGCACACGAGCAGGGCTACGACCTCATTGGCATCACGGAGACGTGGTAGGATGACACATATGACTGGAGCGTCAAAGTGGAAGGGTATAGGCTTTTTAGAAAAGACAGGAAGGGGAGACGAGGAGGGGGTGTCGCTCTCTATGTCAGCAACCGGCTGGAGTGTGTGGAGCTCCACCTGGGGATGGAGGAGGAGCTGACAGAGAGCTTATGGGTCAAGATTAGAGGATGAGGACGGACAGGGGACGTTACGGTGGGGGTCTGTTACAGGCCGCCTGGCCAGGAAGACAGAGCAGACAAAGTGCTCTATAGGCAGATAGGAGCAGCCTCACGGTCACAAGCCCTGGCCCTCATGGGGGACTTCAACCACCCTGACATCTGTTGGAGAGACAACACGGCAGGGCACAGGCAGTCCAGGAGGTTCCTGGAATGCGTGGACAATAACTTCCTCCTGCAGGCGATAGAGGAGCTGACAAGGAGGGGTGCCATGCTCGACCTTGTGCTCACCAACAGGGAGGGACTGGTGGGGGATGTGAAACTAAAGGACAGCCTTGGCTGCAGCGACCATGACATGGTGGAATTCAAGATCCACGGGGCAGCAAGGAAACTACATGGCAAGCTCTCTGCCCTAGACTTCAGGAAGGCGGACTTCGGCCTCTTCAGGGACCCGATGGGCCAAGTGCCATGGGAGGCGGCCCTGGAGGGAAGAGGGGCCCAGGAAAGTTGGTCCACATTCAAGGAGCACCTCCTCCAAGCTCAGCAGAGGTGCATCCCGATGAAAAACAAGTCGGGCAAAAAGGCCAGGAAGCCGGCGTGGATGAGCAAGGAGCTCCTGGACCAACTGAAAGTAAAAAAGGAAGACTATAGAGGGTGGAAGTGGAGACAGGTAGCCTGGGAGGACTACAAAGAGGCTGCGCGAGTGGCCAGGGATAAGGTAAGGAAGGCCAAAGCCCTGGCAGAACTGAGTCTGGCCAGGGACATAAAATGCAACAAGAAGAGCTTTTATAGGTACATAGGGGACAAAAGAAAGTCCAGGGAAAATGTAGGCCCCCTCCGGAAGGGAACTGGTGTCCTGGTTACCCAGGACATGGAAAAGGCTGAGGTTCTCAATGACTTTTTTGCCTCAGTCTTCATCAACAAGAGCTCTTGTCCCACCACCCAAGCTGTAGAAGGTGCAAGCAGGGACTGCGAGGATGAAGAACTGCCCACTGTACTCGAAGAACAGGTTCGGGATCATCTGAGGAACCTAAAGGTGCACAAGTCCATGGGACCTGATGAGATCCATCCACGGGTCCTGAGGGAACTGGCGGATGAAGTTGCCAAGCCACTGGCTATCGTATTTCATAAGTCGTGGCGGTCTGGTGAGGTCCCCGATGACTGGAAGAGAGGGAACATAACCCCCATTTTTAAAAAAGAGGAATAAGGAAGACCCGGGTAACTACAGGCCGGTCAGCCTCACCTCTGTGCCTGGCAAGGTCATGGAGCAGATTCTCCTGGAAACCATGCTAAGGCACATGGAGAGCAAGGAGGTGGTTGGTGACAGCCAACATGGCTTCACCAAGGGCAGATCGTGCCTGACCAATTTGGTGGCCTTCTATGACGGGGTGACGGCATCGGTGGACAAGGGACGAGCAACTGACATCATCTACCTGGACTTGTGCAAAGCTTTTGACACTGTCCCGCATGACATCCTTCTCTCTAAACTAGAGAGACATGGGTTTGATGGACGGACCACTCGGTGGATAAGGAGTTGGCTGGATGGCCACACTCAGAGAGTGGTGGTCAACGGCTCAGTGTCCATGTGGAGACCGGTCACGAGTGGCATCCCTCGGGGGTCCGTGCTGGGCCCGGCTCTGTTCAACATCTTTTTCTGCAACATGGACAGTGGGATAGAGTCCACCCTCAGCAAGTTCGACGATGACACCAAATTGTGTGGTGCCGTCGACACGCTGGAAGGGAGGGATGCCATCCAGAGGGACCTTGACAGGCTGGAGAGGTGGGCCCGTGCCAACCTCATGAAGTTCAACCAGGCCAAATGCAAGGTCCTGCACCTGGGTCATGGCAATCCCAGGCACAAATAGAGGCTGGGCGGGGAATGGGTTGAGAGCAGCCCTGAGGAGAAGGACTTGGGAGTGCTGGTGGATGAGAAGCTTAACATGAGCAGGCAATGCGCCCTTGCGGCCCAGAAGGCCAACTGCATCCTGGGCTGCATCAAGAGGAGAGTGGCCAGCAGGTCGAGGGAGGTGATTCTCCCCCTCTACTCTGCCCTGGTGAGACCCCACCTGGAGTACTGTGTCCAGTTCTGGAGCCCCCAACACAAGAAGGACATGGACCAGTTCGAGAAGGTCCAGAGGAGGGACACAAAGATGATAAAAGGGCTGGAGCACCTCTCTTATGAGGACAGGCTGAGAGAGCTGGGGCTGTTCAGCCTGGAGAAGAGGAGGCTCCAGGGAGACCTGATAGCGGTCTTCCAGTACCTCAAGGGGGCCTACAAGAAAGATGGGGAGAGGCTGTTTAGTAGGGCCTGTTGAAATAGGACGAGGGGTAATGGTTTTAAAATAGAGGGGGGTAGATTTAGATTGGAAATTGGGAAAAAAATTTTTACGATGCGAGTTATAGAACACTGGAACAGGTTGCCCAGAAAGGTGGTGGAGGCCCCATCCCTGGAAACGTTCAAGGCCAGTCTGGATGAGGCTCTGAGCAACCTTATCTAGTCAGGGATGTCCCTGCTCCTTGCAGGGGAGTTGGACTAGATGACCTTTAGAGGTCCCTTCCAACCCTAACCATTCTATGATTCTATGATTCTATGAGGACAGGCTGAGAGAGCTTGGACTGTTCAGCCTGGAGATGAGAAAGCTCTGGGCAGACCTTATAGAGGCCTTCCAGGACCTGAAGGGGGCCTACAGAAAAGATGGGGAGAAACTCTTTAGCAAGGCCTGTTGCGGAAGGACAAGGGGTAATGGTTTTAAAACAGAAGGAAACAGATTCAGACCATACCTAAGAAAGAAATTTTTTACAATGAGGTTGGTGGAACACTGGCACAGGTTGCCCAGAGAGGTGGTGGATGCCCCATCCCTGGAAACACTCAAGGCCAGGTTGGACTGGGCTCTGAGCAAACTGATCTGGTTGAAGACATCCCAGCAGCTTTCAGGGGGATTGGACTTGATGACTGCTAAAGGTGCCTTCCAACTCTAATCATTCTATGAGTCTATCATCACTAGCATTCTCCTTGTCCCATAGGAGATACAACTGTCCCATAGGTATGCAACAGGCAACAGCTGAATAGTTGCGTATGAAACTGGCTATGGTCCACGGCCCAAGGTAAAGTAACATCTCTTTTCTTTGATGGACACCCTCCAATTGCATAAATTATATTGCTTCCTAAGTGTAAGCACAGATTATATTTCCTTTTTTACTATCAATTATAATTATATTATCAGACTAATTTGTGCGGTTTTTTCTCTTTCTTATTTGAAAGGATATTATGACTACTTGCATGGCACAGTAAATTTTCTACTTCAATGTCATGTACATAACTACAGCAACATCTGTCCTGCAAGACGCATCAGCTGGATAAATACTTCTTTTCTAATGTTTCCTTGGACAGAACACAGGAAAAACTGTGGGGAGATAGAGCAATTTTAGGATGAAAAGATTACAGACCAAATGAAAATTTCTTCACAATTTAATAACTTAAAATTCTTTGTTAGTCAATGATAGATCTTTTAAAATGTGAGATCCAGCTGTAGATATCAAGACAGTCTATGGATTTGGGGGCACATTTTGCATTAAAGTAAAAACAATTCTTGAAAATATTGGTGTAATTTATTTTAGTTAACTTTCTTTAATTTAATCTTAGTACTACTTCTTTGACATTTTAACTGTTATTTATATAAATAGTTCAGCTTGCTTACTTGATATTTTTCACTTGATTACAGATACAACATATTCAACAGTTTGCTGAAATGCCAGCCACGTTTTCCCTCTCAGCTTCTTCTGTTACTTCTGAGTTTACACAATTCTATTTCCACTTCTATTTGCTAGAACCTAATTATTTTACTGTGAGTAGGATATATGTAGAGACAAAAAGGTAAGAAACTGTTCTTGTTCAGGAATTAACTGTTTACTCCCAAAGGCAAGCTTGAAGAAAAAAAATTCTAAGGTTCTAAGGACTGTTCTGATGACTATGAAGCATCTTTAAAACTACTGGTTTAGGTGCAAATTGAGTGAGTTTACATTGTGCTAGTAGGTATTAATCATGATATTTGGTGGCAGCAGTATATCGATACAATGAAGTTAAGCACAACAGTTGTAATTAATAATATCATGTATACTCCTATACAAGCTAAGCTTCTCAGTATTTTAAACAATGATGTGGGTGTCATTGTACAGTATTGTTGTTTTATCATGGGTACAAATTGTTCACTCAAACACTGAGGAGTATGATATTTTGCCTGGAAGACTGACTTTGGACAGTGACTAGAGTACAGAACACTCTTCAGCCAGAGATTATCAAGAAGTCTTCCTATCCAGAAATTACTGAGAAGCAGAGTCAGCAAATTTCAGGTAAATCTGAAGTAATTTTTTTTTTTTTGTCTAGAAAGAGATTTTTTTTTTTTTGAGACCAGCATTCAAGAGAAATGTGCTGATTTAAAATCGTATGCTATCTCATATTCATTTTTTAACCTGTTTATGTTTGCATTTAAAATTTAAGCATGTGGTAGCTGAAAGCTTCACAATAAGATACCTTTTTTTCCTACTGCATACTTCATGCGTTTTATACAATCTTGTAGAACTGGCTTCAGTGTTCCTCCGGTCAATTAAGAAGAAGAGACTTTCAGCACTTCTTATTAATCTCAAATGTCTTTAGCAGATTCATAGAGAAAAAAAAAAGAAGACATACAGAAAAGGCATACAGAAAAGTAAGCAAACTCATGAGGAGGTTTGGAAACTCAAAATCATTCTAAAAACATAAGCTAAAAAGAGCAGTTTTCAATATTTGTTTATTCTTCAAAATGTGTGCATGACTTGAACATACAAAGAATCTTGATCTCTACCTCAAAGATACAGAAAGAGATTAAACAGTACTCAGTCTGAACCGAAAATATTAATTTCTTTCCTCATTTCAGTGGTAGTCATTTATGTTAAATTTTTTGAATCAGTGGTTTCAGGATCTGCCAAACATTTTATGACTGCTATCCCACAAGAATAATTTTTCTTTTTTTGGTATCTATATAGGGAGGAAAGGGAGTAATAAGAATCATTTGCCTGTGTCAAGTAGAAGAAAGATTCATAGGCACTTTTTTTTATGCTACGGAATCACATAAAGACCTGAAAAATGCAGAAGCCTGCTCAGAGGTGACTTGCTGCATAACAAGGATGGTTACAGTAAATGCAACCCAGTCAAATTTCAACTGATGATAAAATTGTTGAAACTGAATTAAATGTTGAGTTAGGCTGTCTCTGCCAGCTCTTGCCCTTTAAAGTTGAAATGGAATTAAAGACAAGGCTATCCAAAGAGATCTTGCCAGTAATTTTAGAAAATATTACACAGATGGAGACACAAACATAGAAGTGGGTAGAAACAGGAATAATTGGAAACTTCTGTTGGGGATGGGATGTAACCCAAGGTAGTGATGAGGGGCTGGCTACACCTTGCCTTTCCTAGAGGTTTTTAGCAAATGAAGAGCAGACTGGTATTTCTGAGAAGGCTCCATGGGACTTGTCCTTTGTAAAGTGTTGAGAAGATGTGGTGGGCTGAGGACCCACCATCATTTATACCCTTGATAAAACAAAATGCTGTTCAGTGACACTCATGTCATCATTTAAAATCCTGAGAAGCTTAGTTTATATGGGAATACACATTGTATTGCTAGTTACAAAGGGCTGAGACCACGTTTTGGCACTCAGATATCTCACTGGCAAGTTTCAGGGCATGACTATAGCACAGGCTTCACTCTGAATACAGTTCACGTACTCTTTTAAAATTAACTGGCTGCCAGGAAGTGACAGAGAACAGGAAGATGTCGGAAACAATATGATATCTTCAAGTTTTGCTGTTGTTAAAGACTGACAACATACTCCACAAAGAGCTTCAGGTTTGAGCTCTAAGACTCATTGCACTGTTCTTAGTGAAACATTGCAGCAATAAATGACTCCCTGGCAGACATTTTTGTCTAGCTGGGAAAGATGCTATACTCCACAAGGCAGGCTGGTCACTGTAGCGGAGTAACCAGTTCCCATGTCGACTTCTTCTTGGGCTGGGTCGTTAGCTGGGAGCAACTAAGTCTGCCAACATGTAACTCTTAATGGAGCAAGATTATCCTGACAGCTAACTTTAACAGAGACATTTTAAAGAGCCCAGAAATCTTTTACTCAGAAGAGAGGCAATTTAATTAGTAATTTGAAAGATGCTTGAGAAAGGTTTTTTTTTGTGAACCAAACTCTGTATGCTGGACATCCAGACAAGAAGTGAAATTTAATTTCTGCCTCCCTTGGAGAAAAGCAACTTGAATTTAAAGATGATCTAGCCATAGCAAACTGAAGCAATACTAGCAATGACTTTATGCAGGTACAGAGGTGACTTTTTAGGATTCTGAGGCTAAGTAATGCATTTACCACAAGAATAAAGCATATGTTTAACGTAGCATAAATTGTTCTATATTTATTAGACTTTACTGGTAGCCAAGATCTAGTAGCCAAGAAACAGCTTCCTCGTGGAAACTGTTTTGTGGTGCATTAGGAGAAAGTTCATTCTTTTCAACAAGCTGGTAAAGCCTGCAAAAAAAAAAAAAAAAAAAAAAAAAAAAAGAAGAAGGAAAAGAAAAGGTATTTTTTGGAAACATTTGGAAATATGTTGAAAAAACTATCCTTAGTAAAAGTCATAGGTCTAGGCAAAGTTGGAGAGGGGGAATCCGCTAATTTAAGGGGGAACACATCATTTGTCCTTGAGCGCCTAGGACATCTTTTTATTGCTCTCCTATTGGTTTCAGCTGAACTGCAGCTCTAGGGATAAATCCTAGACCCCTAAAGGGAATGATCTGTGGATAGCCAGAACACGAGAAACTTTTTAAAACTGCCTTCATGCTAAAGGACTAGGAGGTGTCTGGTGCTATGACTTTTTTTTTTTTAATTTGTTTGACGGAGGAGATGGGTACTGCAGGTCAGGACAGCAATATTCATTGGAGAAAAGTGATAGAATCTATTCTAAAGAGCAATTGAGGGACAGACGGGTAAGACTTATAATGACACTGATAATACACATATATATAATGATAAAAAAAAATACAGAGTTTGCTGAAGAAGTCACCTCCAATGTGGACAAGGAAATGTGGCTCATATATTCTGCCTAGTTTTAGGCCAAAAACCAGTCAGTTGGTACTCTCATCAGAGAGAGTAATAAAATGGTTTCTTACAGGGACTACACAAACAGTAAAACACCATGAGGAAGCCAATTATCAACTGGAAGATATGATGATGCATGGAAGATCTTCTGACCACTCTGGCTAGTCTCAGGTCTCTTACTTCATTTTCCGATCCAACGAATGCATTTCCACTAGATTATTTTAGAAAGACGACAGCTTTTAAGACAAGTATTTTGGTTCCCCACAATCAACCAACAAACAAAACCTTTTTCTGTCTCTACTACTGATTTGGGAGCTTTATCAACTTTATTTGGTTAGCATTCATTACCTCATTGTCTGACTCCTTATAATCCAATAACTGTAACTGAAAAAATAATTTAAAATGAGTAATTTATTTTGTGTATTTTTACTCTACTCATAGAAGGCTCTCAGGCTATGAACTTCTTGTAGATTTAGTTGTTATCCAAAAATTGTTCGATTCTCCTTCTGTAATTGCTTAAAAAGAGAGAAAAAATACATTCAAAATCTCTGCTGCATTCAATAGTGAGCTCAAGTTACATCCTACTCTAAATGAGTGTAATTCTTACAATGAGGTTTCCAAAGCAAGCTCCCTTAGATAATTTCCAAAACTATTGTACACGTGACTGGATTCACATGAGCACACAAAAATACGTACATGAATGTGTGTAGAAATCAAACCCAACCAAAAGTGCAAGTAAAGTGAAAGACGTAATGTATGGCATGGAAAGAGGAGCGTACAGCATGGAAGTTCTTGCAGACTATCAACTTTTAGTTGCCTGTCTGAGATGTTTCTCAAAGTCTGTGCAAAACTGGAGCTCATGTCAGTTTGCATAAATCAGCTCCAGAAATCCCTGAGTGGTGTGAAAATCTTTAGGTTTAAGATACTGAGCGAATTGTGTCAGCTTTGTTCTGACATTTGCTAATGACTATAAAGAGAATTTTGACTTTCTTTTTTTTTTCATGCTCTCTCTGTCTCCTTCACTATGCCACATCCTTTTTTTTCCCCCCACTTTCAGCATTTAATGTGACAAATGGCCCACTCTGTCATTGGCTTCCTTAAAGCTCTACAGAAGGAAAAATTCCTCTCGTAAGTCAACAAGCCAGGAGAGGTTTAATTTTACCTAACATCCCTCCTGCAAAACTTAGCCTTATCAAATGGTGTTCTAGCTCACCGGTGGAAAGTCCATGCGGTTGGCCGTAAAGGAAACTGGTTTTCCGCAAGTAACAGGTGACAAGCAGCAGCTAGCCTTCATAAGATAATTTAGCCTGTCTTCACCAGTTCCTCTTTCTGAGCTGGGACATTTTTAACACAGTAAAGAAAACCAGAAGTTTAAAAATACTACATTCTTGACATTTAAGCCTTTTAATCCAATCAAAAACTGTAGGATGAAAGAGAGAGAAGTGGAGGGTGGAACAGCTATTTCATGAAGCCAGTCCCTTGCCATGGGTTAAGGCTGCAGCATTCAGGAGAAGACACGATACGATGCATCATACACTGATGCTATTGACCACTAAAAAACCCAGAAATAAAATACAGTAACAGCCACAGACTTCCCAACTGGTAAAAACTGTCATTGGCTCCTGCTATTTTTCTGACTGATGTGAGAGATGATACTCTTTTCCAGGTAATTTCTTCACTGTCAGTGTGATCTTGTGCCACAGTAGGTTGCCTGCAGCCTGTATCTGCTAGTGCATTTCAGCATTAGTGACAGGATGGACATGTGTAACTGTTGTCAGCATGGATGCACCATCATTTACAAGCTCCAGAGACTGAGGAAATTCCATGTTTTGCTCTCTGAGGCTTAGATGGCTTTTTACAGCTGCTCCCTGGTGAAGCTGTGTCATGCAACTTTAGGACGGATGACACGGGTGTTACCTGTAAGCACAAGGTTATCTGATCTGGAGCAGTCATATATTACTAATATGAGTATTTGCATGTGGTAGATATTGTAACTGTTGAGACTACTGTCTGAACTCCATTCTTCTTCTCTAAATTCCACTTATTGCCAATTTATAACAGACCAACACCAGAACGGATTCGCTGCTGAAGCTTTCTTCTGATCAGCACAGAACTCACTTTAAGTGTGCACCCTTTGCCTTGAAGTAGACTTCACAGATAACTGATGTTTTCCAACATTCAGCATAGGAATAAAGTCATTGATCGCAGTCCAAGGTTTGAACATTGTATGCACAGCTTTATTACTCTCTACGCATTCTTCTCTAGGCCAATTAACACATTTTTTCCCCTCCATTTAATTTGGATCCAATCCTTTTTAAGACTTCTTGGATGGTACAACTACGTTGTTTGAATCTGCAACCTGAAATACTTTTCCTGTACCTTCATGTATATTGACAGGCTCTCAAATAAATACTGCTGTTACAGCCAGTTATATTTTCTAGTATATCATTTATATTTCAATAAATGAGTTTTGAGTTTGGCCAGGCATATTCTTGAAAATAGAGCAAATACTTCCAGGAAAGACAGAAAAAGAGAGGAAGGGGAGACAAAGAAAGAGAATTATAAAGAATGAAAAAAAAAGAAAGAACAAAATAAAACAATTTAAAAAGGGAAAGGGAAGGGGGGGAAGGAGGAGAAGGGGGAAAGGGAGCATATTTTTTTATATTTCCAAACGGAAATGTTCTAAATTTTAATCTTAAAACCCACTGTTTTAGTTTTGGAATGTTCTAAAATACACTTTCTAGATTTTAGAAAGTAAACAATCTTCCAATTAAAAATATTTGACTTTCAATTAAATCAATTTCTTGGTGGATAAGAAAAAATATACTTTATTTCATTTAGCTAAGGAAGATATAACCTGAAGAGCAACACAAAATAATTCTTGAGGCAGGGCAGAGAATACAAAACTCGGTTATTTCCATTTGTTTGACTGCTAGCCTTTTACGAACACTCTTTTCCTATATTCATTTTTATAAATCTATGCTGTAGAGAGCATGTTTACAAAGCAGTCTGAATTTTTTCTTCCATCCTATTAACCCCCGTGCCATAGAAGTCTCCAGTAATCTTTTTTCACATTCTCATTTAATCTTCAGCTCACTCCCCGCTGATTTGCTCTTTTGCCTTTGTCGTTACAGTCTGGTTTTGGTGACCATGAATCTGCAAAAGAAATTTCCCTCACTTTTCTGGGCAGTTTTTTGCAATAGCCTCTCTGTCTTCTCCTTCATCTTCTCATGGGCTGAGGGGTCTCTCGCTCCCAGGGTCTCTCAGTCCAGGGGGCAGACACCTTTTTGTCTCCAGCAAAGTGGATCCTTTCTACAGCTCTGGTGCTTTCCTGCAGGGCAACTCTCCAGAGATATCTGCTGGTTTATATCTGTTTATATCTGGATGGGTGTCTTCCTCCTGCCTCTGAAGAGTGAGCAGGGGGGTTCTGCTCTTGCCACAGGGAGAGAGACTTCAAGATGTGGGGCAGCAATGTGATGAGAGGCTTCGCAAGGGGCTTATTATAGATGTGAAAATTGGAGCCATGTACTTCCTATGGATAATAAAGAAATGTGGGCAATGAAATGATGGCACTTTCCACAGGCTTTCTGAGGAGATAGGATAAGCTGAGGACAAGTGCCAGCATGTCAGTGCGAGAACGTCAGGGTTTTATTCATAAAGTTTTATGGCCATATAGAGTTGCGAGTTCCAACAACTAATCTGAATATACACAATATTGTGTGAAACATACCCTGTCGAGATTTCCGCACTGATCTGCTGCTATTGCTTTTTCCAAGTACAACATCAAAAGCTCAAGTCTTAAGTTCTCCAGATTAAACCATATACTAAATATTGGGCAAAATCAAAGAAGTTTAACCAACATAACAATCCTTTGGTTGTTAATAAGGCCCTGGCACAGCACATGAGGAAAACTACGTTAAGAAGGAAAGATGCAGTGAGACTCTGGGCATTGCTGTGGGAAGCAATATTTGACTCATGCAGCAATGCCACGTCTGTGTCAAAGCCGTCAGGAAAAGCCTACATGGGGGCAGCCACTGTACAAACATGAAGCAATAGGATGGGCAAACACACTCGGTCTACGAGAGCAAAGCAAAGAGTCACCTTACGAAAAACAAACAAAGCATCTTCTTGTAAGTGGAATGAATAACCCAGGAAAAGTGTGGAGGTAAAACACTGATATGGTTAATAATTCCTGGAGTTCTTACAGTGAATAATAGCACTGCTGATCTCTGTTACTGATTAAAAAAAATGTCATGGAAAATATTTTTCTGATCAAAAGTCTGGCAAATTTTATCTGACAACACTGGTTATTTCACTTCTATTTTTATTCTTAATCTCTCCCTGATTTTTCAGTTATGCAAGGAGCAACATCGGTACTCTGCCCCACAGAACAGTGGGCTTTTAAAAGAGCACCCGGAGCAACGTTTTAATTTCGGATATTGGATTTAGCATTGCAGTTGTGCTTTACAGGACCGGAAAAGGAAAAAACAAGGTCAGTAGTGATAAAGAACTACATTATGCAGTGAAAGTTGCCAAATTTTTTACATTAACAAACTCCAACAGAATCCTTTGCTTTCTGTTTATTTTTCTTTGAGAATGTGTAGTTTAACGGGAAGCACTTCTGTGTTAGCGATTCCAGTATCTCATCTCACTGCACACATTTAGATCAGCAGTAAGATGGAAACAGGACGGATGAAAAAAGGGAAGGGAAGGGAATAGAGGAGCTGGGAGTAGGAAAATCAAGTCTTAAGTCCAGTCTGAGCTCTTTGTGAATTGCTTTCACAGACATTTCAACATAAAACTCCTCCTGACTGAAGGACAAGTATCACCATTTCTTTAGCTGGTGCTGTACTTTGATTTTATATCTCCTTGGCTACCTCACAGTGCTATGATATGTAGGTAATAAAAGTAAAATCTTTAATATCCTTATCTGCCTGCAAGAGCAGTATAATTTCCTAGTGCCTTCACAGTGCTCGGAAATAAAACAGTATCTTTTTCCTTCTCATTAAAGCGGTGCTAATAAAGAATGAGTACTGTTTAGCAATGTCTCCTGCTGGCTACCACGCACAAGAGATATTATTTCTCTGCAAGATGTCTGCCACACTCACAAGAACGTTACTTACGTGTAAAATGGCTGACAAAGGCGGTAGGCTCAGAAGTGGCATCTGCTGCCGTGGAGCAGGTTTTGCAGAATATGCATGCTGAGAAATGCTTCCTACATTTCCAACTTCCATAATTCTGGGCTAAGCGGGAGGTTTATCTCTCCTTAAAATGAGAAATGTGTCACTGACTGAGACATTTGCCTTTGTTCCTTTAAACATTGAATTAAGGTCATGATCTTAAAAAAGGTGTTAATAAAGTAACTACATAATAGATATGGGAGCTTAAATAATGCAGCGACTTTATAGCTGGAAATCAGTTTTGCACTCAGCACTAGCAGCCACAGATTCAATGGGGAAAAAAAGCTATGAAAGTTAAAGGAAATCTTCAGAGCCTGTAACTTCAATTGTGATATTAAAGGGAGACGGAGCAAGCAACACTACAGAGAGTGAGAGCTTAGCTCTCCCTCCTTTGTCTCTATCCTCTGCTTGCTTCTGGTGTTAAATAATCCTCCGCTTGGTGGATGTAACATATTGGAGCAAAAAAGGTCAGTTTAGCTTTAAACCCTACAGCAGATATATGAAATGATCTGGTGGGAGTGTGCCACTGTACACACAGATGCAAAAAGGGATCCGGATCATTATTTAGCTCATGGTAAAAAGTGTAGCTACTTACATAAGAAGCAACTCTTTAGAACCACAGGAAAAAAAATCTGAAATAAGTGCACTGGGGTTCAGACATCTGAGGGAATGGCATATAAAACAAAACATGAACAGGAATTTTAAAAGAACCGCATTAATTAATTGGGTAAGAGACATTTTCTAGTCTCAGACCATCAAACGGACTTCATTTTGTGCCTGTACTTCAAATTACCTGCGAGACTTATCTCCTGAAGACAGACCTAATCGGAACAAACAGCAAAAGCTCTTGGGGTTTCAAAAGCCGATATGCAAAGATGTCTGGTATTCAAATGCTACCTGCTACCCAGTGTACTGCACAAGACTTTAAAATACAAATTAACCCATTTACTACATTTTAGATAGTAGCATGTTTTGCCTTTTATATAATTTCTCATACTTACCTAAGCCCTGCCTTAAAATCTATCAATGAATTAAAAAGTAGTCACTCAGGGTGCCACTAACGTTTCTGAGAACTACACTTCATCTCATCTTTTCTCGGATGATAATATATAACTTAGTTATTACCTTTTAAATATTTTCCAAGTTGTAAAAAACTCTGAAATAACACACAACTCCCATAAACAGGATTAGATATGCAGCAGTATCTGCTTGGGGCATATTTTTTAATGAATCATGTCCAGCCTACTGTGTGTCTCCACCACACTCTGAAGTTTGCTCCTCTACTTTTCAAGGGGATGTGGACTTGAACTGAGTGTAAATGTAAAGATTTAGTAAAGAATAAAAAATAGTGCTTGTAATTAATTACCTAACACTGAAAACTTCTTTCCAATGTACTGCTATTTGCCAGACTTGTACCATAAAAATGAGGAGCCACATCTGTTAAAGACCATCTAACAACATCAGAAAAGCCTATGAAAGCAAGTAAACAAATAAACAAGCCAGTGTTCAGCAGCCAAAAGTCAGATACAGGCCAACTTTGGGCACTAGATTGGACTGGTTAGTAGCTATTCTTTTTGCAGAGCCAGAAGTTGTAGATTCAAGTCCCAGATTTTGAACAATGGTTCCTGCCCAAAACCAGTGATGTAGCAGTGCATCCCAGTTTAGTGAGAGAGCAGTGGGGATGCATGAGGCTCCCTTAGGGAAGCATCATAAGCCACTGAAATGTGAGAGAAGACCAGCATGGGCAACCTTGTGGTGAGACCATACTACTACTACAGACCACCTGATCAGGAAGAAGTAGATGATGCCTTCTTCAGACAACTGGAAGAAACCTCAGTTTGGCAGATCTTCATCTTCATGAGTGACCTAAGCTACTCCATAATCTGTGGGAAGGGAAATAGAGCATGGAACAAGCAATCCAAGAGGTGGTGGAGTTCAAGGCCCTGAGTGGAAGGAAGAGGGCAAAAATTAGGATTTACCCTCATTGAAGGAGATGGCTTTTCAAATACTTGGGAACATATTGGTCGATAACGTGTTAAACAGAGCAAAAAATGTCATTCATTTTGAGCTCTAACTTATTTCTGTCTTTCAGGCAGGTCCATTGTTATCGCATGTATTTTTTATAGACCATATCCATCATATTTGTATTCTGGGATAAACAGTTATATTGCTCAGTGACTTTCAGGTATGTATATATGCATTCTTCTGGACATCCATGTATATTGTTTTCTCATTTTCCTTTCTATAGTTGAAATACCTTATTTTCCTTAAGACTCATTTTAATCTTTTTTTTTTTTTTTTTTACTGAAAACTACCGGCTCATAACACTTGGGTAGGAAAGAAGTGCATTATAGGCAATCAGTTCATGCTAAAGAATGAGAGTTAAAATTTTCCCTTCTTTTTTTCCTCCAGTCCTCACTGATTTGTGTTTCTTCCCCATGTTTGCTTAGAGTAAGTAGTCTCTTTTTATTACATGCATGTGCAGAACTGATCACACCAATCTCCTACTGCAGCATCCTACCGTATCTCAGCTTTTCTAAAAACAAGTAATGAAACAGTATGTTTCAGGGTTCTTCTCAAGAAGAGGGGAGGTGAGAGTAGGTTCACGTAGCACAAAATTTATTTCAGTGAAGCTATAAAAGGAAAAGCAACATTGAGACATTTTAATGCATAATTCACATGATATAATCAATTACTGTGTGCTAGAAGACTGGCCTTTCTTTTCCTCTCAGTTATTGACATTGTGTGTTACAGGCTGTGATAGTATAATAAGCAAAATGGACAGTCGGATGACCAACTATACCACAACGCAGAATAATTAGCAGACTTGCACAAGATTGCTTCTACCTCTTTTGTCGGGGATCAGCAAGGATCAGCCATGGTTTTGCTGTAACAATGGTCTTCTAACTCAAAATCTGTGAAGGGCAAAAATACAGCTCTGAATTGCCAGACAAGCCAATGAGCTGCTACAAATTCCAGGCACAAACCCTGGCAAGCAGCCCTGGCCTGGCCTTGCAGGACACACAAGCACAGCAGCTTGCCGGGCTTCGCCGCCCACCGCCCAGAGCTGCACAGCACTGTAGAACCCCGTGCAGTGTTCAGAAACACAGCATCCACATTTCTGTCCTCAAATAAGCTGTACAGCAACCACTCTGCGTCTTAGAGGGCTGACGTGGAAAGCCACTGACTACTGAGGGTTAAAGACACTGGTTTGATTGTTTCTTTCCTTTTCAGACCAGGATTACAAGAAGATGCAAGCACAAAAAAAACGGTCACTTTTGAATGTGTCAGGCAAACATAGCTGGCAGATGGTCACAAATGCCAACACAAAAAAGAATGAAGCCAATATGATTACCTGAGCAATTTAAGATGAAAATGGTTGAAAAACCAGCAGATCTCTGCAATGTGTTCTTGAAGCATCCAAAAGTAATCCTAAAGCAGATTGCGTTCCATACCTTACCAGAAAAGCTAATCTATTAACATTTTAAAAATTTTCATTAATCTAGGCTACCATATTGAGGTATACCACTTGCTTCGCCATCACCTGTGTGCAATCTTCACTTTATTAATGGCTTTCCCAGCTGGGATTCTCATACCTTAGACTGATCTCTCTTAATGCACTCCTGCTGTATTCCAGGACCTGATGGATGCACATCCCACAGCATCTGCTAGCCCTTGATCCTGGGAGAACAGCACCAGGCAGAGCCACCACTGAATCTGTTGGCTACTTCTCCCAAATTAAATGGTCCTCTTGCAAGGTCTTTTCATCTCTCCTGGAGCCCTTTTGTGTCCCCAGCTTCTCTCCCATCCTCTCAGCCAGACCCAAAATAAATGACATAGAGGGACTGGCTGGGTAGGGCACAAAGACAAGGAAAATATAAGGGGAAGTCTTGATCTTTGCCAGACTATACATCTGGGCTGTGCCATAGGAGAGTGAGTGCCCCTCCATTGTAATGAGGGAGGAATGGATGTTCTGGGTAACTCCCTTCCAGAGACAGTCACCTCCCAGTGGCTTGCAGATTGCTGCGGTGCCTAATGATAAAGCCAATTTCAAAAATCTCATAGAAGCTCCTAGAAGCCTGGACAGGTATCTAAATATTTTTTTTTTTTAATCAGAGTCTTTGAGAGCATGAAGTAATTGCTATAGAAATATTAGTGAGGGAATTATTAACTTTGAATTCACTTAAGGTTTTCAGTTGTATGCATTACATGAGGCCTGGGGCCTTTCCAGTAAGGATAAAAGGGAATACTAAATTATTACCCTTCCCTAACTGAGTCAGGGACCCTGTGGAACAGTTTGTGTGCTGTTATGTAAGACAGGATTGCAAGGTGATACATATGCATAAAGAGAGTGGAAGCAAACTTCATTATGATAGGTCCTCATTTTCTGAACATTAGACTTCAAAAGTTTAGCCGTCTTCCAATGTCGGTTAGAGACAGGTAAGGACATTAATAGGTTCAAGACTATTGCCTGGAAATATGACCATGGTAGTAAGTGAAAAACTGCTGAGATTTTTTTTTTTAATTAGAAAACTGATTCAGTTAACTGTTGAGTTATGTCTCTGTGTAGTTTACTAATTCAGGTGGATGTTGTTATTGCCGTCTTGAGATGGATAAACTCAAGTTGTGAGAGTTTCATACATGTATCTACTTCTGAAAAGCCAAGTACATTAGGAATAAATGTATCTATTTCAAATGCCAGAGCTCAAGAACCATTCCTTGTGCAGGTGATGGTTGGTTCTCTAGTTTGTTTAGAATGGGATTCTTGGTTGTGAGTAGCTTTACTTTCCACACAGAAGCTATGTTTCCTCAAAACACTGAATAATTTTTCTGAGAATTTTGAGTTAGATTAATTAATTTGAAATTAATTCTAAAATGGGTCAATTTTGGAAGTATTTATCATCTTATTATACTATTTTGTCTCACATTTTTTCTAAGGCAACGACTTTCAAGCTGCAATTGAAACCCATTTAGAGTCATTTACTTAATTTAATCAGAGTTAAATTAAGGCAAATAACTAATTATGGCTTCTAATTATTATTGCAGAATAATGTACAGGGTCAGGTTAGTAGTGTATGTCAGTGTTGAGTGAGGCTTGTACTGATACCATGAAATAACTCAACAAATAGGATTGAAGGCAGTATACTCTTGGTGGTCTCCAGAATAAGTATGCTAATGTTTAAAGAAATAATGGTTTCTCTCAGTTTTTGTTTTGTTTTGTTTTGTTTTGTTTTAACTCAGAGTAGCAGGATAGATTGTATCTGATCTTTGAGTGTCCTAAATGTGCTTTTAGCTTATACAGGCTTAATTTAAGCATGAGTTTAAGTCTGCTTCTGGAATAATTTAGAAATTTATTTGCTCAGGTTTGCTGAAATATTGACGAGCGTGAGTGCTCACAGAAGTGCTCTGCTAAAATATACCTCAGTGGGAAGTCTCACTGTTGAACACTGACTCTTTCATGAGCACGTTATATTACTAAAAGCTGAAGAGAACAAATATCGTGAAACTAATACAAAAAATGGGCTAGGAATTCAACAGTAGTCTAGTGGCTGCATAGGGAGGGTGCATGGTGTACTTTCACGTATGTATTTTCAACTTGCAACACCTTTCTTTGATTGCTGTATATAAAGGCAGTCAGAAAGCATACAAGCTTTTGTATTTTTTAATACAGGCCAGCAGTGTGCCCAGGTGACCAAGAAAGCCAACAGCATTCTGGCTTGTATCAGAAATGGTGTGGCCAGCAGGAGTAGGGAAGTGATTGTGCGCCTGTACTTGGCACTGGTGAGGCCACACCTCAAATACTGTGTTCAGTTTTGGTCCCCTCACTACAAGAAGGACATTGAGGTGCTAGAGCACGTCCAAAGAAGGGCAACAAAGTTGGTGAAGGGTCTGGAAAACAAATCCTACAAGGAGCAGCTGAGGGAACTGGGATTGTTTAGTCTGGAGGAAAGGAGGCTGAAGGGAGACCTTATCGCTCTCTACAACTACCTGAAAGGAGGTAGTAGCAAGGCAAGTGTCAGTCTCTTCTCCCAAGCAGCAAGTGATAGGACGAGAGGAAATGAGCTCAACATGTGCCAGAGGTGGTTTTGATTGGGTATTAGGAAATATTTCTTCACTGAAAGGGTTATCAAGCCCTGGACCAAGCTGCCCAGAGAAGTGGTTGAGTCACTATCTCTGGAGATACTTAAAAGATGTGTAGATGTGGCAGTTAGCTTAGGGACGTGGTTTAGTGGTGCACTTGGCAGTGTTAAGTTAATGCTTGGACTCAATGATCTTAAGGGTCTTTTCCAACCTGAATGATTCTATGATACGAAACAATACGAGTTTTGGAGTCTCCTAGCTGCAACATTGTTGTTTCTGAGACAACACACTGGCAGCAGCAGCCACCATCAGCTACTGCAACACATTGTAACTCTGTTTTAGTAATACTTGCAATGTACTTATGAGCCACTTTATTCTTTAAACTTACTCATGTTTCCTTTCAACATCAATTGCATTCTAACACCATTTTTTTCCTATAACTTTTTCCCCAAAAGAAATTCTTACACACTGGCATTTGTTTTCATGCTACTTTAGTTTGAAAAGCTGAGCTAGTGAGTATACGGACCGGCTGCATAATGGCTGATCGAAAGAGCGTAAAAAGGAGTATGCATGAGAATGGATGCAGGCTGATGGGAAACTGACCTACAACCTCGCCAGGTGAAAAAGGGGCAAAGTTTTGGTTCGCAGTAAGACAACATTTCATTTTTATTTGCTTCTGGGAATTTCAGATGAGATCTTTCCTTGCAGGAAACTTGTGACAAAATAAAGAGAATGCCAGTTGAATATTTGTACTGTAGCCTCAAGCCACAAGCCATTGTTTACACACATAAAAATAAAAACATAAAAAGTGGTTACTGGTGATGAAATATCTGCACTCATTTGACATACTGCATTACGTCCTTGCACCTTTTGTCATTGGCAAGAATGCAAAATTCCTCACTTAAAACTTTGGCATTACACTATTCTTTGGCTCTCTTTCCCTTTCTCTTTCCTTTTCCCTTTCTCTTTCCTTTTCCCTTTCTCTTTCCCTTTCTCTTTCCTTTTCCCTTTCTCTTTCTCTTTCTCTTTCTCTTTCTCTTTCTCTTTCTCTTTCTCTTTCTCTTTCTCTTTCTTCTCTTTCTCTTTCCCTTTCTCTTTCCCTTTCTCTTTCTCTTTCTCTTTCTCTTTCCCTTTCTCAACTTTTTCTTGCTCTCCTTTTCTCTTTCTTTTCCTTCTTCTCTTCTAGTAGGTCACCTGATACATACACTTCCTGTTTGAATTTATTATGGTATCAATATCCAACTGTAAACTAGAAATATGTAGAAAATAAAGTAATCTGTCTTGGCTCTGTCCCTCGCCTGCAGAGCCTTTATTATTTGCCTGATTTGTTATTACAGTTAATTGTATTACTACTTAGCCCTGCTAATACAGCACAAAAGCAAAATGAATTGATAGTAATGAGAAGCTTTTAGAGGTAATATTTAAGCAATAATGACCCCTGAGTCAAACATTTCCTGGCAGCTAATGACTGGCTGGAAGAGTAAAAGGTCTAAGATAAACTCAGGGGCTCTTAACCCAACCTACCATTAGCTGCCAGGAAACGCCTGACCCAGAGATCACTAATGCTATTATACATCATAAAAACATAAAGAAAATCTAATTACCTTCCTGCATGTTAGAAAGCTAAAAACTGAACATGAGGTTGCCATGGATTTTCTTCCTTGTTTCCAGCACTTGTGTTTTCCTAGGTGTTAATCACCAGTGTAGTTATCAAAACAGAAACTTATAATAATTCATTTGGAGTCAGTAATGCTATTTGATGCTGATTGTTCAACCTCAGGTATAAGTCCAAGTAAGTCCCTTTTGCACTACACTAAATCATTATAAATATTTAAATCATCGCAAGGGTAAAAACTAACAACCAGGTCAGTTGGATCTCAAAAGACAGGTTTTGCTATGACTTTAGACCACTTTTGCTATCTTTAGACACCCTTGTGGTGATACAGGAACAGCAAACATTCAGAAAATAATATAAGGAGCATTTTTAATGCCAGCCTCCACACAATGCAAGTTGGAAATAAACATTTTTACATATTCCTTTGCTGAATATATAGGGAAATGATCTGCAAGCCAGTCCAGTTCCTATTATTGAAAAAAAACCAAAAGTCGCTCTCACAATTTCATGACCTAGTGATTAGTACTTTTTTCTTTGATGTAGCTTCCTGTATTTCAGATGCCTCTGATTCTTTTTCCTGAAATGCACACGACGATTTTTGTTCCATTTTACGTTAACCTTTAGATATGACTCTTCCTTTCCTATTGCTTCTACATATACTTCTTCTTGTTCTCTTTGTAAATGTATCTCACCTCTTTTGACAGCTATCCTGGTATACTTTGAGACAAAGCTTTGGTTTGTTATTTATGAAGGAGAGTTGTTGCAACAAAGGAGTTCCCAGAGCATTGTGTTTGGATGGGAACCAACACCGGACAAGCAGAGAGCTGGAGATATCACCTGCGAAATGGAAGGCAGGTTGAATAAAGAAGTAGTCCATTTGGAATGTTACTCTTCTCTGCCGAATGACTGCGCATGACAGTATTTCTACTGTGTGTTTTATCTAGAGTACAGACTACACAGAGCAGCTATTGCCAATTTTTTTTGCTGTAAAACCAAACACTTCCACCCGCTCCAGATCAGCTTCAGTTTGAAATTTAATGTGTCCTCCTTTTCTGAATATTTTCCAAAGGTTTTATTTTTGTACATATATATTTTTACTCTGGTGACCTCACAACTTATTCTTGAGTAAATGCTTTTTTGTGATTTGTATATCCCCTGCAGATTTGAAATCCTAGATAAAATAGAAAGTTAATAAATAAGAGCAAATACAGGAAGAGTTATACAACTCAGATAGCACAGGCTTATTTATGTAAATATGTCAAGACTAGATAGAAATGAAGAAGCAACATTATAATGTACAGGTTCCCAGCTATAAAAGACAAAGAAACAGAGAGAAGTCTAGTTCTTGCATTTTCCTGCTTGACTCCCTGTTCTTACAACAATACTTAGTAGTAGAGTTGCAAACGTAACATTACAGAAATGTCTATTAACCAAAAAACCGATTGACCCCAAGGATCCTGAAATTCTTTGCTACCTGTCAGTTTACAAAATCCACTGTATGTAAACCCAGTGGGCAGTTCTGTTCTTGAGCATCTGCAGATGTATAGATTGATTCATTAGCAATTAGCAATGCTGCAAATTCTGCTAGACACTGATTTTGTAGTACAGGGATTTAACCTGTGATTCATTTAATGTGTTCCTGCTGTCACAGAGAGCTACATGCAGTGCATACTTTCCAACATGCTAGATTTGCTTTAAAATACAGCCAGAATTTTGGTTCTTCAGCACAACAGGGTACGGGGTGGAAACTCTTCTATCATTTCTTTAGCCCCCATATTGATTTATGAATGTGTCACGCAAAGCGTCATTAACATAGAAAGCAGAAATAGTCTTTAAGTGCATCTATGATGTGAGACAAAAGAGCAGTTGCCCAAACTGTTGCCAGTCACAGGATTTCAGGCCCCAGGGGCAAAACATGGCCCAGAGTCCGTAACCTCTGTCCCCTGACTTCTCTTTGCCACGATAATCTACTAAACCACATGTTTTAAGAGCACGATTAATAATTTCTTACTACAGTTATTTTTTGACCTGGTAAAACCAGGAAGAAACAGTTGTCTGGTGCTGTCTTTATTTTATATTTCAATTTAATTTACTACCTATTCTGCTAACTCTTTTTAGATACATGGGGAAACCACTGAACTCAGATCAAAAAGAATATTTTTGCACACAGACTTAAAAGTCAAGTCTTATACCAAAATCGTTTCTTTGAATATTATGTTCTTTACTTATTTTGGATTAGTATAAAGGCCAGGAATTGAGTCCTGTTGATTTGAGATAGCTACTTTTGATCACTGTTGCTTAAATTGCAATGACATTTTCTCTAGTTCCATCTCCAAGGACACAAACCTGTTTCTTGCTTGGAATGACAGGTTCTACGTGAAAAATCACTAACACAAGATGTCAATGCAAGGTCTGCTTAGTGCAGTGGGTTAATGAACTATCTTTGTGCCTTGGGGGAAGATAAACTTGTAGCTAGTTTTGATAACAAATGGAATAAGAACTGGTAATTCTGAGCTAGTCCTCTGTGTTCATCTGTGCAGGGCAATGCCCATACTGTATTTCAGCAGGGACAGCTTGAAATTATTATTACAGTTAATTTATTACTTACCTAGTACAAGGCCTCAGTCAGCACCGCAGGAGAGCTCTGTGCTGTACCAACCAGAGCTGTAAAATGAAACCTTGCACCCCAAAATGTAACGACAGGCTCTCATCTAGGATGGAACGAGTTCAGCCAATGGAATCGGCCAGGACGTTACCTAGCATAGCAGATCATGGAGGTACAACTTGGCTCTTAGCCCTTTACTCTTGTGAGCACCCAGCTAAGCATGCACAGTATGTAGCTCACAGGTCCCCCAAGCCCTGCTCCATCCCTGGGGACAGCATGTGGTCCAGGAAGATGGTCTTGCTGGCATGGGAACACTGGGAAAGCTAGACCTCTTCTTATGGCAGGCAGGAATTGCAGACATGCCGAGGTAGCCTCCTCTCTGTACGTTCAGCTCAGTCGTGTCTCTTCCTTCCTCTCTCATGGCATAAGAAACTTTGCATGGGGCCAGGAAGGTGAGCCACCCCACAAGTAGTGTGCTGGACCCACCAAGAGTCGACAGGAGGTCTGAAAGCCGGTGAGATGTTGACGGTCCGAGAGCAGCTGTGGGTCCACAACATCTCCCCTTCCATCTTCCTAGTGAAGTCACAGGCTACAGCTGGACATAGTAGAACTGCCCTGTTTGTACCTGCTGGAAAAACTTCAGTGCTTGGCTTCACTCCTGACAAAACTTGTCTAAACCAGAATGGAGTCTGAAATATACCTTGCACTTGAACAAATGTTAGTTAAGCACTACGCAACAATTAAAAGAAACCAGGATGATTGGAGAGCCTGGAAATACACATACCTCCCTGCGACCAATGCACTAGCACTTACTTGAAACTTCACTGATTGCTAAATCAAGTGCCTGAGAACTACTTTCACAGATCATATTCCTATTTTGATAGCTTTCTTTCTTTTCTTTTTTGGATAGATTTTCCCCTGTTTTGAATCAAAAAAGGATATTGATTGATCACTAACTTTATGATATTTGGCAGTGTAAGAGCCAAAATGTTGCCCTTCTGGGTGAGAATATATGGCCAGCATTCTTTTGCCTGAGAGTAGTCAGAAGCACGGCAAATGTAAGAGACGCTGTGTGTATGCAGAGTGATCTTTGTCCTGAAGCACTTTTACAGTTTATAATAACACAGGCAGAAACTGGGAGATGATACTGGACAGCAAGACAAGCAGTGATTGTTCAGATACCATATTATTGTATACCTGCAGTAAGCCTCAAAAGGACATTTTTAAGGAGGCTGAAAATGTCATTCTGGAGACCAGCCCTCATTCTTCTTCTAGGAGGCAAAGGAGGCTAACTTTACAGAATATAAAGGGCCCAACAAAGTAAAGCCTGTGCCCCAGCTCTGGCCAGTGTTGGACCTCCACTCCCAGAGATGCTGGCTGCATGTACATGCCTCCAGTTCTTCTTTTGGTTTTCTTGCTTTCACTGTCTACAGATCCTAGACACTGAAAGACAGCTCACAACTTTAATTTATTATATTGCAGAAATCAAGCCATGCTCCTTGACCTTGTAGCAAAGCATGATGAGATGTTCAGAGGTCCTTTGTTTCTGAGAGATCTCTTTGTGCATGTGTTTATTAATTAACCCTTTCCATCCAGTAAACATACAAGTTGTTCCTCAAGAGGTACTGTTGAGGAATGGAAATGCTCAATAAAGCCCTTTACAAAAGAGTAATTAAGTACTGGATGTTAAAAGTCAGGCCAAAAATACCTGAAGGAGAACCATAGCAGTGAATTAAGTTTCTGTTCCTTTGAAGGCCAGCATAGATATCCAGTTTTCAGAGTGCACTGGGGAAGTTTTCTTGTATTTTTTAAAGAATAAAGACTTACTTCAACAAGGTACTTCCATTTAATCTATTTCCCAAAGTGAAAGGTAATATAATGCCTGAGTTTTAGCACCAATCAATAAATGCAACTACAGTTAAATACAAATGTTGCTTTTCATTACTTTATGCTATAATGTCTTAATTTGATATAAAAGCTGAAGAATCAAGAAACAAGGCTCCTGTAAAGCACCAGATATTTAGCAGGAGTCCTTTTCAGGCTCACAGCTGTAAACACACATGAAGAAGAATGTTCCCACATGTGGTATGTTGGATAGCAGGAGCTAACTGAATTAATAAAATGATCCCAATTTCACGGTACTGAAACTAACGTTGGAATAGAACTACCTACAGCCTAATAAACATCTCAGAGTGACTGTTGCCTTAGTATTTCTATTATTTAAAGGAAATGGCAATAAAAACTTTAGGCTTTTAATAATACGGAACACTATACGAAAATTAATGTGAACACTTCAACCTCTAACTCAGCACCATAAAATAAGACACTGCCCTCTTTTTCTAACTTTCCCCCCACATTTATTTCAAGCAGGATTTTCACTGCAAATGACATTTCCTATTTGCTGTTACTGTCCTTTCAGTTAAAAATTTATTTATGTCAGTGACAAAAGCATGCTAATGTATATTTCCTCTTCTCTTTTTTTAGGGGGGAAATTGTGGGAGATTTTCCACATGAAAGTAAATTCTCCATGTCTTATCTTTTTCTAATCATGTTTACCTGAGTGCAAGTGCAAGACAAATTCAAAGTTCTGGTCGATTTGGTTTCTTCACCCCTAGCAGTAGAAGATTAATTTCCTGAGACGTGATTGGAGATCTGCTGGAGAACTGCTTCATTTACTGGAGTTGCAGGTATGAAACATTTCTTAAGTTTTAAAGGATAAGGCAACTGTAGTTAATATGCTGTTAGTACACAGTTAATACTTTCAATGTCATTGAAAGATACCCTTGATAGATTTTATACAAACATAGTAATATTAGTTGCAACTGTTTTCTTCACACCCCATGCTTCCCCCCGCCTTATCAATATAGCAGTATGGACTTTGATACTGATGCCTCTTAAAACTGCTCTTTCCTTCTTCTGGTCAAGAGCGATCTGTACTGGGATAACTGTGCCCATGCAGGATAAACCAGTTTAACCACAACAGTGTTGGAGCTTTGCACCTAGTCAGTGCTCCTGGACAAGACCCAAGTCTGTCTCAGAAGTGTTTTGTTGTACAGTGAAGTCTGAATCAGTTTTCGAGAGATGTTGTCTTTTAGCTTTTCCTTTCAGAAACATTATGGCAACACTGAAACAAGATTCACTCACTAGGGTATTTTTGAAGGTGTTACAGCACTGCAAATAATGCTGGATACTGATGGCTTAGGATGCACAGTAAGTAAAAGTGCAGGATTCATGTTTTATTTTAATAGTGTTTAGAGAATTCATTATATTTAACTGTAACTTTGAGGCCAGAGACCGTTTTGTACTTTATATTACCCACAAGTGCAATAGGACATTGAATGTGATCAACTGACATATGAAACCCTATACAAGTAGTAAGTAATGGGAAAATTGAGGCAAGAGACCAAATACAAAGAGTAGGACAGACTTAAAGCAAGTTTTAGAAAGATGGCTACACTGAAAATTAACTTCACAGCAGGGAGACAATGTCTAATCCCCTTTTCAAATTTGCCAGTAAGCTGGCTGAGAACCTGGCCATGGTTATTGGTCACAGGATAACAACACATATTTCTACAGGGACTGTAAAATATCAGTATATGAATGCTATGTACTGTAAACTAAAATATGAGTAAAACATTAAAATTATTAACCTTAGCAAACAGAAGAGAGTTTCAGCATAAAACCAAGTACATTGTCTCCCTTGCTGCTTGACACTGTTTCAGGCAGTAACCAGCCACTTCAGGGAGGTTTTCAGTTGTTATTGATGCTCTCTTCTTGAACACCTTCAAGAAATCTCTAAGGGTCCCCTGAAATCTGCTTCAAGTGTTTATCACAGACACTTGGAGGTTTGCAGGGGTCAGGAGTTGATCTTCAGAGCAAACCAGCTGTGCATTGAGGGGTGTCCGGAGGAGGACGCCCCTCCATCTGCACCCAGAGGCATGGCAGTGCTGGTCACCCACGGCCAGACAGCAACAGTGCCCCAGGAGTGGAGCCCTGCAGGGTACCCATGTCCACCCAGGAGGACAGGAGGAAAGGGCAGCCAACAAGGAGCATCCTTATTTGGGTATAGCAAGCCCCAGGTGAAGGACTATGGAAAACAGAGGAAATATACCATTTAAATATATGCATTTCCATGCACCTCCTGAGTGACAGTGAGATGCTATAATGCACCCTCCATCAATCATCTGCAGATAATTTCTTCAGGGTGCGCAATAAACATCCCATTCTTACTTTGAACACTGGGAGACTTGGGTCCAGCAATTATCCAGGTAATAATGACAGCTACACCACAAGTTGAGTGTTTCAGTACTCAATGTCATGCTTACCTTAAAGAAATGCAAGGTCATTTTACAGTGCAGGTGGAATTCTAAATTCAATATTGATATCAGAAATTCTCTGAAAATAAAGAGCTCCCCCTCCCTTTTCACCCAATATCCTGAGAGAGCCAGAGAATTCAACAGCCTCTGCTAAATAGAATGGACTATTTGAATACAAAAGGAGAAACATAGTAAAACCAAACCAAAAACCAAACAACTTATCAAGCTCATAAATTCAGGATCCAAACTAGAAAACAAAGCCACTGATCAAAAAACTCTAGCACTTTCTTCTGCAGATCAGAGTCCTCACAGGGGCCTCTAAACGCTTCATGAAAGCAATCCTCTGCTCACAAATCAACAGAATTTCAAAGACAGAGGAGAAAAAGTGAATTTTAAAGCAGTCAGTAGGAAACAGACTTTGTTTCACAGTAAGAGCTCCACCAGGAGTGTTGTGCAGAGCTCCTGGCAGTCAGAAAGAGAGAGGTCTAGGTTAAACATTTTGGGTGTACTACTATATGCTACAAAAGGCAAAATAGGGAGTTGGTAGTCCTTCTGTACAGAGGGTGATGCCTGACATACTGTAGTCAACAGTGCATGACAATGCTGATATACCCTGGATATATGGACTTTAGTCTAAAGCATGGGAAATATTGAAACATATTTCAAACTACACTATTTTTCTTCCTGTTCTTCAAATGATGGTACGAAACATCTGTCACCAAACCTATGCACTGAAGCAAATACGGTATAATTTAGAGCTGTGTGTTTCCACTGGAGCAAGATGAAATTAAAGGCTTTAGGGTTGGTTTCTTTGTTTGTTTGTATGTCAAATATTTTATTTCCTAGTGTTTTCCTTTCAGTTGTAAGATTTGTATAGAAATTGTGTGGAGACTGTCAGCCACTGTCAATATATCTCTAGGCTTTAGTCTCCAGATGTCATGTATATTATCAGAGCAAATCTGTACATATTGAATTGAAGCACTTCTGTTTGGATGTATAAGTCATTACTAGTCTGAGGTTTGGTAGTTACCCTGGGGACAGCATTTGGTCTTTCAGGTCTGGCTGGATCACACTTCTGGTGTGAAAACAATTGTGTGTCAAGGGCCATTAGGTCAATATAATTTCTCCTGTGATCACATGGAGTCTCATACTCATATTCAGTATATCACGTACCTGAAGAAATCTTTTAGCCTATAAAGTTTTGCCATTGCTGATAAACACTAATGACAATTAGCTCTGCAAGACAGTGAATTTGTCCAGAGATTTTAAAGTACATTGATAAGTGTGAATTTCCTTACCATACAGTTGGAGAAACTGAGGCACAGGTAAAGTAAGTAATTTCTCCGGTGATAAGACCACTGCAACAAAGGAGACTAGGTGAGGAAAGGAGCCTACAATAAAAACATTCCTGATAGTATGACTTTCAGGTTCACACATCAGTCATGCTGCTCACTGAACCACATATCTAACTCCTTAGTTAGGTTATTTTATTGCAGGTATCATATTTTATACGTAGTACAGGAGACTTAACACAGCTCCATAAAATTTCCCTGTAAATTTATCACATATTCTATTTGCTGATACCTATACCACAAAATCACAATAAGTGACACAACTCATTGCAATTAAGTGTCTTGAGGTCATATACACACTAATAGTTTGTTTTGGGCTTTTATCATGTAGCTCAGTGGATTCAAAGACTATGTAAAGAAGCCACCACCCTCTGAAAGCTGCGGAAGGCTGAACCCCATTTGGCTGAAGGAGGAGTACTTCCCTGTGACGAACATTTGGTTGGAGGAATACTTCCCTGCAAGCACTGGAGCACCCCTGGAGCACTGCCTGTCTCTGTTTTTCAAAAGGAAACTCAAGAGTAGGGGTGTCGGTGTCACAGGGTGCAGTGGAGCAATGGTCAGGGCAGTCGGTCAGTTTGGTGGCCAGGATGCAGTCAGAGGGGTCTGCTGGCCCTGGTGCACCAGGAAAGGAGATAGTGGGATCCAGACTGGGGTTCGGGTCTAGCTTTATTTTACACAGAACCTTGTGGCAGGCATTTGGGGGCTATAGTCGGTGTGAAATTACCAGCTACATTAACTTGCCTGGCAGCAGCAAAAGCTGGATGAGGGTAACTTCAAGCAAAATCAAGCCCCAAACCTCTCCACCCCTTCATCTGCTCCTGCTTGTTTCTCTGCCTGCCCTGTGTCAGTATTTTAACTTAATATCACTTAATGCTTGCAGAGCACTTTGAAGATGAAAAGTGCTTTCTGAAGTGCTTAAGTGTCATGATTAGTAAGGAAAGTACTGAGTTGCTCTGCCAAGGAGGCAAAGGACAGTTTTCCAAAAATGAATTGGTAATACCACGGTAAGCTCCTTGTTGAAAGTGAAAGAGAGCCCACACTACCGCACTGATACTATGATTAAAACTCAGGAGGATTTCATGGCCAGGTGCTCAATTCAAGATTTTAGGCTTTTGACAGAAAGATTTTATTCTGTAGAAGTCTTAAGAGATGAAAAAATTTCTAGAAAACCTGTTAAAACAAAACTTTAAAGAGAGAATCTTGGTAGAGAATACACACGTAGGCTTTTACTGCTCTTTTCTAAAATATTCCTCTGAGACACTCTTTCTGAAGAGTGCTACAGTAGGAAATTTGTAGTTTCACATCATTTTGATGTGAAAACAGGCAAAACTTGGCAGATATAAAAACATGAATTTGTAGCATTTATATGCAAGTGTTTTGTTTTGTTTTGTTTTTTTCTTGGCTTTTTCAGAGTGGCCTAGTTTGATAGCAAAACTGTTTGAAAAAATGGAAATACTTCTCACAAAACAACCAGAGGTTATATCCTGAATTTTAGCTATATATTTTGTTTAAATTACCAAAAAAAAAAAAAAAACCCAAACAACTCCATGCAATTTTCCTCAGAAAAGGCAATAATCTCTTTTGGAGGCAGCATTGTCTTTTTGCTCTGTGTTTCTATAGAACCTTGTGAAGTTTTTACATATCCTGGTGAATCTCGTCCACTAGTAAGCGATAACTGAAAATATAGAGCCTCTCAATTAGAGGAAGGTAGAGCCTGGAAAAATCTTAGATTCACTCAAATGCAGTCTGAAATTCTGAGAATACCTGAGAGACAGAGAAACCATTTTACTTCAATTGTAGGCTACGAGTCAAACAGGACTGTTGAATCCACAAAGTTATACCAAATGCATTCTTTCCCATCCTTCCTTAGTTTGCATTAATTATAAAACTTTTGATTTAGAAAGTTACAATAGTACTGGTAGGTCTACTCCTTGTTTGTGTTCAGAGAGTTACTGGTAGCATTATGTGAAGAAAATACTTTTATACTTTTACAATTAGTATATGAATACAGCTGGGAGAACAGGTTAGATCCTCTTCTGACTTGCTATCAACAGAATAGTTGGAAAACTGACAATCTCAGAATTCTTATTTCTGGTGAAATGTAAAAAGCAAACTTTCACTTTCAAGTTCCAAGAACTTCTCAGAGCCAGCTATCATAAAATGTTTTAATGTTACCTGCAACAATCTAAATTGAAAGATGACGAAGAGATAAATAAAATGCCCATGAAATCATACATTCTATTTATTTTTCAAAGTAGAATGATGTTTTAAATTAATTTGTTCATTTTCTTTACAATATGAGCCTGACTTGCATCCTAGATTCAACGTTCTTCTTCCCAAAACCACGTGATGTGTGAGCATGAATTATTGAAACTTTTGCATATTGCTTTTTTGGGTGTTTATAGTGTAATACACACAAGACAATATTATTCTCCAATGTGGAAAGCTGAGCAATTTCTGTTCTTTTTTATGCTTCTGCAAATATGAAAAGTAGCATAACTAGTTGTATCATCCATTTCATCACCATTCTCTTCAATTTGTAATTCAGCTTCCTCATAGAAATATGAAAGAGGAACAGACCAACTACATTTGTTCTGTCTTGCTTAACTACAAGCCACTACATGCTTATGAGATAGTGTAAACACCACTCAAAACATCATATTGGAGATGTACCTTTTTTCACAATTAGAAGAATCAAAATCACCAAAGTTACTTTATTTCTTACATCCTTTGATTGTTGTTGTGCAACAGTTGTTACGCTACTAAGTTTGTCAGGGATCCAGATCTTATAAAAATATATTTCCAAACAAAGCTTTATGGAGACTTTTTAATGAACGTATTTTCCTTCTGTCCAAAGCATTTAAGTCAACTCAGAATGGAGGTGAAACTTTCAAACTCTTAGTGATGCTGTAGTGTAGACAAGATAGGAAAATTACTCATTTACAGTGCAGCACTAGTGGTTTCCATTTGGAAGGCTGCATTTGGGTGAGATAAATCCTGTATCAAAGAGATGATACCATGTCAGGAGCAAAGCGAAAACGCATTCTAGGCAACTTCTCTAGGCAACTTCAGCTTCTGTGTTTTTTCTTGCAGGCACTTCATTTCAGGAGCCAAGATGGATTTTTTTTTTTCTGATAAACTGATGTGTACAAAGTATGGTCTGCTTGGTTTGCTTTTAAATCCATTGCACAGCTAAGCTGCTTTATAATTTCTTGCTTTGTCTGCCTTTAGCAATATCTGAAGCTCCAAAGTGAGCCTGAAAAGCTCAGAAGGGGAGAGCATACACACACATACTCATGATTCATGTTGACATATTAAAAAAAAAACAAAACTAAACAACTTTAAAGAAAAAATCAAAACAGCTTACTCCAATCCAATAAACCAGACTATTTACAGAAATCAAAATCTTCCCATTCTTATTTGAGTCATGCAAACACCACTGTCAACCTGAGACTGTAATGAGTCAAAAAGCACACCTAAGATCTATAGAGTAAGCTTCCACTTCAGCAAATAAATTCCTCTCAGTCCTTCTATGTTGCAATATGGCGTTTTCGAAAATATAAAAGTAGCTGACAGTCACTTTTGTTCAGTAGGAGGTAAAAATAAATCATACCAAGAAAAAAACAGGATACAGCCTGTACCTTATTTGCCTTTGCCAGTGGCATGCTTAACGATGCCTAGCTTTTAAGCATTCAGAACTTGATTTAACTTTCATTGGCAAAAATAATACAATTTTTAATTATTTCAGTAGAGGTGGAATCTAAGTCTTACTGAATGGAGATAATAAAAATATCTATAGAGCAGGAAAGTCATAAAATGTCATGAATAAAAAAGAAGTTATTGTGGTCATGATTAAGAAACAGAAAATATACAGGAAATATAAATCAGCCTTCAAAGTTACACAGCAAGTGAGAATTTGGTCATTAGCCAATACTTGAAAAAAAAAAAAGCAAAACAAATCACAAATTATAATAAACACCATTTCAGCAAAAACCCAACGCTGGGAACTCCTTCCTCAGTGAGGTCAGAAGTATTGACTCCAAGAGTACTGCATCTGGTCCAGGCACCATGTTTGAAAAAAGTATAGTGATAAACTGGAAAGAGTTTAAAACAGGCTTAAGAAAGAAAAAGGCAGCAAAGGGTTGAAAGAATGCTAGATTTCATTTAATGTAACTTTTTAAACGACATGTAGGGTAGAAGAATAAGGTAGTTTTCCTCAAATAAGTGCATCTTTTTAATAAAGAGAACAATGACCATGTGTTCTTCCTGTATGTCATTGGCAGCACAACAGATTTCAAATACAGATGATAGATTATAAGGAAAGCTATGCTAGAGATTAGCAAAAGCTCACAGACTCTCAGGGCAGGAACATTTTGGGTGATTTGTGGAACATCCTTCCCACTGGAATTTCTTTCCCAATAGCTTAGGCAAGCAATTTAAGCCATGGCCTACATCTATATTTGCTCAACAATAGGGAGATCACTTCCACAGTCTTTTTGACCTCTAAACATTTATTTCTGTAAACTTCAGTACTCTCAAAGCCCAGACAGAGTAATAGCAACAGAGGGACAGTCAGGGCCAGTTAGGGTTATACAAAGGCTCGGCTCAAGATTTTCCTGTTCCTTGCTCTCTACTATACCTCTCCTTGTCCACTGTACAGCAGATGAGAAAGACAATCAATTCCTCAGCTACCTACTCATGTTTCGGAAAGACACAGGTATGTGAATGTGACCTTTATCAGCAAGAGTATGTGCTAGATGTGGCCAAGCCATGACTTCTGAATGGCCATTCTTAACTTTAGTTGGGATCTCTTTGGATGAGCCGTCGCCTCATACAAATGCCACAGAAAGGTTTTGTATTACCTCTAGTAAATCTGCCATCCTTCGTAGACAGCTGTGATTTAGGTAGGGGCCTAGATCATGTAGGCAGCTCCTGAGCCACCATAAGCTGGGATTGTTCCCTGCGTCTGCAGGCTGCTGCTCTTCACCAGATGGAGATCTGCTCTCTACTGACAACTTTGGAAAATGTTTATTCTTTGCATTGTCATGGTAAAGTAGTATTTATATGAAAATACTACTATAAATATTATGGAAATAGGATTGGAAAAAAATGGCAATACTCTGTGTGTGTGCATACACACATACATATGTGTAGAGAGACAGACATAGTCCAAACTGCCCTGCTTCATGTTAAAAAATGGAAAAAATGCAGTTTTTCGTTAAGGCTCAGGATTTGCAATTTTGGGTTCCCTACTCCCACTTGCTTTCTTGCCAAGCCTAGATTAAATCAGAGATGAAAAGAATTGCAGGGTTTTTATGATGATGGTGGGAAAACGTGTTTGTACTTCTCAGTTAGGAACAGGGAAGATTGTTGTGTTCATTCTGATGATGGCTCCCATAATGACTGAACAGACTCTTTATCGTGTGTTTATGGCAACTCCCTGCTACGCAGCATTCCACGACTTACGTAATTTTTAATATTTATTACAATGAGATTCAGAGCAAGATTTGACATAATAAAATTTTGATTAATATTCTAATAAAATACCACTTTCTTAATATGTATTTGTCATTACATTTAAAGTCACATGTAGTGACTTTCTCTTTTTTTGGCACTTGAGATGCTTTTTCTTCTTGAATTCTTTTTTCCAGGCAAAATAATTTGTGGGTTCTTACTATTTGGTTAACTGCAAATGTCATATGTGAGCACTTTGCAGCCATATGAGTAAAAAAACATGTACATGAGAGAGAAATCTATACACACAAACACACACACTTCAGTTAAAAAATATCTTACGTGATTGTAATTAGATCTTGCAGCCAATTTTGGCTTGCTATCTAGCACCATGGTATATGATCTTACTTACAATAAAATACATACTGCTCTGTCTGGCTATAAAAGAGTGAACTAAAGCTGGAGCTTTCCCTATGGCTCTGCAATATCCCCATTCTCGCTGGGTTATCAAACCTGTATCTTCGATTTTCACAGAGGTTTTCACTTGTCTCCATACTGCTTTTCCTGTAACTTTCACAACTCATCACTGCCATCTTGCGTGAAAAATCGGGCATCATTAGTGCTTCACCAAAAAAAAAAAGAAAATGAAGAAAACTCATTATATACCGTTTGTGTTCTGAAGATATTGCTAGCAATTAGCTGAAAAACATTACTTCTTCTAGAAATCAAAAGTTAGAAGATTAATATATTTACCATGAAATTAAAAATTTACCATTAAATTAAAAACTGAAAATACTCATTTCATAAACTCCTAAACATTTGCCAACACCATCAAAACATTTTGTTCCCAAAGAGAACACTCTATTACAGAACTTTAAAGGTGGAACACTAAACATATACTAATATAACGTATGTATGTATACACATACAACACATTAATATACTATATACATTGAAGAAAAAGCTGTTTTGACATTTATGAAATGTTTTTATATTAAAAAAATATACTAAAAGGCTTTAATTTCTTGTCTTTTTTTTTTATCAAAATGGGGAAAATTCCTACAAAACCTTTCAATTTTTCACAAACTGCATTTTACCATGGAATTTTTCCCTCAAAAAAGTTCCAGAATATGTTAAAAATTGATAAAGCTGTAAACCATAACAGAACAAATTTTATCAGGTCATAATTTCAAAATGTACAATGTTTCATATCAATGTGTGACATCTTTAAAAAGTGGTAGAATTACTGTGGTGGGTTGACCCCGCCTGGACACCAGGGCCCACAAAAGCTGCTCTATCATTCCCCTCCTCAGCTGGACTGGGGAGAGAAAATACAATGAAAGGCTCGAGGGTTAAGATAAGGACAGGCAGAGATCACTCACCAGTTACCGTCATGGGCAAAACAGACTTAACTTGAGGAAAATTAGTTTAATTTATTACCAATCAAATCAGAGTAGGATAATGAGAAATGAAAACTAAATCTTAAGACATCTTCCCCTCACCCTTCCCTTCTTTCCGGGCTCTACTCCACTTCCAATTTCTCTACCTCCTCCTCCCAAGCAGAGCAGGGGGACAGGGAATGGGGGTTGCGGTCAGTTCATCACGCGTTGTCTCTGCTGCTCCTTCCTCCTCAGGGGGATGACTCCTTGCTTTCTTCCCCTGCTCCAACATGGGGGTCCCTCCCACAGGACTGAGTGCACCCTCAGCAAGTTTGCCAATGATATCAAGCTGTGTGGTGTGGTCGATGCACTGGAGGGAAGGGATGCCATCCAAATGCTTGAAAGGTGGACCCATGTGAACCTCATGAAGTTCAACAAGGCCAAGAGCAAAGTCATGCACACAGGTCGGGGCAACACCAGGCACAAATACAGGCTGGAGAGAGAATGCATTGAGAGCATCCCTGAGGAGAAGGACGTGGGGGTGTTGTTTCATGAGAAGCTCAACATTGAATTTGGGATGCCTCACATGCTTTTAAGTCTTGAATTAAACCCTTCAGTATACACTTTCTTTGCTGCTGAATGGAGGTGGGTGGGAATTAGTAGTTCCTCATTGCACAAGATATTTTTAAGATTATAAAACCTACCCTTTCTTCTTTTGTGCTCAGATTAAGTTAAAACTTTTCTATGTAGTTTAACAGTAGGATCAGAAAAAGGAGCAAACAGGCATTAATGTGCAATTCACTCATCTATCTTCTTGCACATTCTTCACAAATGCCCCTTGCAGTCACTTCCCTTCTGGTCCACTGAGTATGTTTTTATACAATGTGGAAAAACTCCAGGAATGTACTTGTACCACAAAGCTTCAGTTTTTGAAAAACTGTCACTTTCTGGGAAAAGAAAAATATCAAGTTTGATTTGGAAAATTGCCCAGCTCTCCCGACCGTATCAGAAATACAAACAATGAAAGGAAGAAGAGGAACAGATAATGACTTTGCCTTGTTCCCTCCAAACTTCTCTCAGAGCTTGAATGAAAATGTAATATTCACCATCAGGAAAGGAGAGAGATCATTGCTTTCCATTTATGAACAAGACAGACATGGGAATTTATTTCTGCGATTCTCCGCAGCTTTACCATTCACTCACCGGTAACAGTTGTGGTTATGGCACAGCATGTTGGAAATAGCTGCCTGCAAGCCAAAGGAGTCAAATAATTTACCTAATAAAAGAGCTATCCAAGGCCAGAAAGCAATTCAGACAAATGATCTGTTCACAGGCACATATTAGAACGTGCTTCTCTGATACTGCTGAATAAGTGCCTACCAACTGCTCGCAGCTACAGGTGGTGTGGGCTAGATGGTGGCAGGCACCGGGGTATTGCTTTACCAGTAAACCACCATCACCAGTGTGGCAACATGGATGCAACTGCTTTGTGAACTTCGGCGTGCATGTGTTCTTTGGTGCGTCCCACAACTAGGTCCGCATGTCAGGAGTTAGACATTTGGAAAAAAAAAAGTGAAGGGAACGGTGTAAAAGATTAGACTTGCAAATCTCAAAGTACAAGATGTCAGCCTAGTCATGTTAAAACATCCGCTTAGAATAACTCACACAGCAACTGTAGCATATATAGAGAGGAATCATGAATATGCAATCAGAAAACAGTTTCAGAGCCTAATCACCATCTCTGTCAATTACAGCAGTCACTTTCTGTAATGTTGCCTTGTCATTTTGACAGTGATTATACCTTTACAGATGTATTGCAGATATTACACTTCAGTTGTTTACAAATAGAACTGTGTCTTACACTTTCACTGTAAGAGCAGGACGTTTTAAGTAAAGAAAACATTCCTCAAAGCAATTCTTCCACCTAAGTCACTCATGTGTGACTGCAAGAGTTGCAGCAAAGAAAATCATCCGCTGCCACAACTGCATGATATGATCAACCCTGACGAAACCAAGTCATTCTAGAGGTTTGCAGTCAGCATCCAAAATCAGTGTATGGGATTTTTCCATTGATGATGTTATAGCCTAACATTTTTCTCGAAGTAAGCAAGGTTTTTTAAATAAATCATTAATAAGCTTGTAAAAGTAATGATTTTTTAAATACAGCAAGCTATAAACATCAGTTGTCTGACTGAATAGTTTATAGAGGTCCTGTGAGCATTTTTGTATTTATAAACACATTTGTTCATGATACTGTACATTAACTGTCCAGTATTTCACAATGATTTAAGACAATGCAAGACTTCTCCTTTACAGAGAACTTAAGAAAACTTTAGAATCATCATAACAAATGAGGTTTTTAGAAATCTTTGTTCAATAAATACCTACAGGACTATCATATATTTTAATAGTAAATATATCTGTATATCCTTTAAATTCAGTTTGTTTGGGATGGAGATTAGAGAATATTAGCTAATTTAAGGTAAATACAAGAAAAGATTGACATCTTTTTCAGTGCATTTGTTAGAAACTCCTTTACGATTTTTTCCGCATTTGTTGTCTCTTTTATATCAAATCAGGAATCTTATATTGGCGGTTACTTTAAACAGAGTTACAGATATAGTATCAAATCTATTCCAGGTATTAAATTTTGAATCAGGAGCTTTAGACATTATTCTAGTAATGAGATACGGAGATGGTATGAGTAACTGTATGATAAACATTGCTATGAGAAATGCACATAACTCTGAACCAGTTATCTTTTCAGAGATAACTTCTAGTCTCCAAATTTGACACCAGAATTGCTCAGCAAGCAATCAGAGCTTCTATATAAAAATTCGGAATGAAATATTTATTAACTAGCTGGTAAAAGACATTGCAGAGCATTTTGTCTTAGAATTTTTACACACTTTTCATTGTTTTTCATCAGCACATCTGAACAGCAACAGTGGAACCAGGGAGGAAAATAAACCCCAGATTAAATATGAATTTATTAAACCTACTGGGAATCTACACAGCCAGTGAAATAAATCTGTCTATACAGACCCAACACTGAACAAATCACTTCAATATTTGTCACCCCTACCAGTTTCTCCTATGTGGCACTATTTGTATGGTAGCATGCAGCAGTCAGAATAAAGTAAAAACAATACCAGAACACTAACAGTTTACTCAGTTCCTCCATGCTCATTATGAGTAAAATATTTGCACCTAAAGGAAGCTTCTGGTTCACCAGGAAGTTTAATGCTGATGATCTTGCCAGTATTCAGGCTTATTTGTCCTGGCGTTTTTCTGCACATTGTAAAGACAATGGCTGCAAAACCTGGTGCCAGCATTGTTACTATTGCTAGCCAAAATACTCCCAAATAGCTGTGACAAACAGATGGGGTGAAAAGTCTTAATAACGTATTACTGCCCCTCTTCTGGATCAATTTAATCGTTCAGAGATACTTTGCAAGCAGAACATAGCCAACAGAAAAGCAGAGTTATTAGTGGCTATAGTACACCAAACACACACTGAAGGAAACACACGCTCTTCCTCCTTGCCCCACTAATCCTGAAAAAAAAATGAAGTGCAGAACAACAGAATCACATTGAAGAGATCTGGAGTAAGTACAGCAACAGTAGTATGGTTGTCAAGGACGGCACAGGTTTACCAGGAAATGTCAAGAGGAACTTGCTTACCACAGCATTGCTCTATCGGCTTGAATACTGCTTGCACAGCAGGTCTTGCATGTTCTTTCCATGGAAAATGTCTCTTAAGATTACTTCAGATTTTCAAGTGACTGTTTGCCAAAGGTCGTTTCAGGTAGCTTTGCATTTAATTTCAACAGGTATAGTAGCAACAAATGGTTTCAGAGAAATCTTTTCTTCCAGCATTTGTCTTCCTGCCTGTTGAAGGCTTATTACCACCTTCTCTTGGGGCAGTTTGTACAGCCCCGCACACCGAGACTCTGCACATAAGATATAAAGAACCTTAAATTATAAAGCAATTATACAATAACTCAATACACATAAAAGTCAGCTATGATTTAACAGGCTAATAGTCCCCATTTCCTCACTAGCCTCTTAAGATCCCTAAAGGGTCTTTGGTGGGCTGAGCAGGCATCAGTTGGGGAAAAGAGTCTGAACAACCTCCGTCTCCACCAGCAAGAGCACACTAATGCATTAATAACCTGACCACCACCAAAAAAAAAAACCCACTCAGCCTCACCCTCTCTGCTTTCTTCCTTTGTTTTTCTTTAATAATTTCATACCTTTCCTGCTGAAACCTTGAGCTACTACTCCCTCTGAACAACCCTGCCACTGTCTGTAAATTTTCTTCTTTTATTTTTCTCATAGTTCTTTCTCACAATAGAGGAACACTCTTGGCCATCTGAGAAGAGCCTAGACATGGGGCCACACCAGAGCTCTGTCTCAGGTCCCTGTGGCACAGGCTGCAGAGCTGGGGAGGGGAAGGGAGGGGAGGTGTGGGAAGGGAAGGTGTGGGAAGGGAAAGTGTGGGAAGGTGTGGGAAGGTGTGGGAAGGTGTGGGAAGGTGTGGGAAGGTGTGGGAAGGTGTGGGAAGGGAAGGGAAGGTGTGGGAAGGTGTGGGAAGGGAAGGGAAGGTGTGGGAAGGGAAGGGAAGGGAAGGGAAGGGAAGGGAAGGGAAGGGAAGGGAAGGGAAGGGAAGGGAAGGGAAGGGAAGGGAAGGGAAGGGAAGGGAAGGGAATCATAGAATCATAGAATAGTTCAAGTTGGAAGGGATCTTTAAAGGTCATCTAGTCCAACCTCTCCTGCAAGGAGCAGGGTCATCTTCAACTGGATCAGGTTGCTCAGAGCCACATCAAACCTGCCTTGAACGTTTCCAGGGATGGAGCATCCATCACCTCTCTGAGCAACCCATGCCAGTGTTCCACTATCCTCATTGCAAAATTTTTTTTCTTTATATCCAGTCTGAATCTGCCTTCTTCTATTTTAAAAGCATTACCCCTTGTCCTTTCACAACAGACCCTGATGAAGAATTTCTCCCCATCTTTCCTATAAGCCCCTTTTTGGCACTGGAAGGCCGCTATAATGTCTCACTGGAGCCTTCTCTTCTCCAGGCTGCACGGCCCCAACTCTCTCAGCCTGTCCTCATAGGAGAGGAAGAGAAAAGAAAAAGGAAGGGAAAAGAAAAAAAAAAGAAAAGGAAAGGAAATAGCCTATGTATCTGACAGAAAATAAATTTCATACTAATGGAAGGAAATGCATTTTGTTAGTGCATAATTAACTTTTAAGCTCATTGCCAAGAAACATTACTGAGGTCAGAAGCTTTGTAGCACTCAAAGGCATTGATCTCCTTGGGCTGTAAGAACACTCACGGCCATTCTGAACATGACAAAGGGAGCAAGCTGTCATCCTTTTGTCCATAATCAAATTAGATTTGATTAAACTGAACATTTTAAACGCAGTCTTGCATTTGTCTAGTGGAATGAGTTTTTACACTCTTCTGGTGCAGCTGATAGTGCCCAGGTTTGGAAAGGTGTTACTGAGCTGGATGGATCACTGCCTTTACCTTCTGTGCTCCCAGCTTCTGTAGCAGATAAAATGTTCGGCTCAGAAAGCCTTTATCTATTTTAAGAAAACAGAGATGTATTCTAAGGCAAATCTGAACTGATTCCCAAGGCATATCCAAGCACGTTTTTGTCTGCAGTTTTAAATTTTTAATCTCAAGAAAGATTAGACTATTAGTAGGTAAACTGGGAAGTCTGGTGAAATGACTAGATACTTGTTTGTTAAATGTTTTTCTAATGGAAAAAAATGCACTAGGATTTTCTAAAATAATCAAATACTGTAATTAGAATAGAAATTACTGAATATTAAGTAAGCATATGACTTTCTTTACAAAGTCATTAAAGTATTGTTACTACTGTCACTTTCGAAGAATCTGTCCCACAAACCCACTTTTTTTTTCTGGACAGTTTGCTTCAGGCTTGTCTCTGACACATTCATACATCAAGAAGATGCTTCATTGTGTTACAGAATGGCATAAAATACCTACTCAAATACACATGCTTCTGAGAGTGCTCTAGTCTCACTTTAGAAACTAAAATACCTAGGACCCATCCTCAGCTTGGGTAAATTGTTTAGCTCCAGAAAAGTTAGTGGAATCATGCCAGCTGATGTACAGCATTTTGTTTCTGAATGCTTTTGTTTCCTCCTGTGCTTCCTTCACGGTATTCAGGCAAGGAAAAGGCACTATTTGGTGCAGTTTAGCCTCCATTACAACCCAAAGTTACAGCATGCTTTTAGCATCCACTCCAGGATCCACCTGTAACACCCTTCTGTAAGTACTACACTCTCATGGGCCAAAGTGGTTTTAAAATTCAGCTAAACAAAGAAACAGGGAAAGCTGTAGCTGGTGGGAAGTGTAACACATGTACATTACCTGGAAGAAAAGGAAAGCTGCTGGCAAAGAATGCAAAGCAGAACGTGGGAACTGGAGAAAGTTTAAAGCAAAAAAAAAAGCAAAAGATAGGAGAGATCTACTGGCAGCAGATAAGGAGTTTCACACTTACAAAGCAGTATTAATAAAATGTGTTAAAGTGCCAGATGACTCAGACCAAAACATTTGTCTGTGCAGTCAAAGCAAAACGGCTCAAGCTGATCCTCAACAAATATGAAGCATAAAGAAATACAACAAAGCGACTTTCAGTGGGCTGAAATGATGACAGACCAACAGGTGCTGTGGGCTTAAGCAGACAAGTAAAGAGATCAGCTTCAACATTCAGGTGTTTCTCAAGATTGCCATTTGAACCTGATGTCAGTGATGCTCAGTTCCTGTGCAAGGACTTGCAGGGAGTCCTGTGGTCCCCATTCAGGTCACGAGTGCTGCCATCAGCTGAGGGAAACAGCGCAACAGCAGTTCATAACCGCTGAGTGCCAAATGGTCATAGAAAACACTTCTCAGAGGAGCATGGTCTGAAAAAGCCAAACTTGGTAGAAATGGAATTCTTCTCAAAAGAAACTGCACAGAAATTGCTGGGGTCAGCAGAGGGATTGTTTTGACCTTGAGGTCAGAGAGAGGCTGAGGCAAGCTGGAAAAAAAGCAAGGTGGAAGCCCCAGTCAGGGCACAAGGGTCTGAGCTCTGACCTGCTCACAGACCCCTCTGCTGAGAGGGGCAGCATCAGCTCCAGTGCATCCAGAAGAGCCTCTTCTGGTTCAGCACTCACTAGAGCTGCTTTAAAAGCAAGCAGGAGATGTATTTTAGGCCCTGCTGTACAGCTCCAGCAGCAAAATAAGAAATGATATTGCAGTTGTAAATTCACGGACTGTTTATCTTGTTTACCCTCCAACAAAATAATTGGTGCTTGATTATAACCACAAAAAGGTTTTGCCAGCCAGTCATACAGCAGATGTTATTTTCTCCTTGAGCAGCACTCACAGGGCTGATGCTGCACACCTCACAAATCAAATCCTAGTATTCCAGGCCAAAGTTCACATCCATCTAGTCACAGGCTTTTTGCTCTTACAAGCTCATCACAGAGCTTCTGCTTTTGGGGACCACTTAGTTCTGCTCTCATTCGTACAGAGAGGGCTCATACCTGGAAGATTTTTCTGGAGATAACAAACACGCTGGGCCAGTTGAAACCTGTGGAGGTCTGTGAATTTAATGTTAGTTGAAAGGCTAGTGTTTTGCTGCTGACAACCTGCCTTCCTTGCTTTCACTGCAAGAGGCATAGCAAAGCCTTCCCCCACACCTGTCACACAGGTGAATGCACAGAGATGCGTATGCGTGCATCGGAACAGCATTGCATGCAAATAAGATAGCAAATAAACCCAGGGCTGGCTCTGGAGAACTACAATTTATTTTGTTTTGTAATGGTAATGTAATGGTAATACTTTTGGGAAAATAAATATAGTACTTGCTCAGCAAAAAGTTGTTGTAAGGTCCTTCCACTGAAACCTTTTCACAATAGACTACCTCCTGCCAACGCTTCAAACTTTCCAAGATATTTTGTACCAGGCTTAGGTACAGAATCAGTAAAAACTCATGGCATCTTGAGATTCTGAAGTTGCTTGAAGTCAGATATTTGCAACCTCATGTCATATCTAGCCAAACACAAGTAGATTTTTTTGAGAAAACAAAACCCTTTGCTGAAAGGCAAGATTGCAGATGTTGCTGCTTAAGGAGCTTTTACACTCCATTCATAAAATATTTTCATTGCACTGAAAAGCAAATGATCAGCCTGCCCAGCCAAAAACACTGTGACACTCTGCCCAGTACAGAGAAGATTAAGGAGCCAATTTTCTTGCGGTCGGCTCTCCCCTCTTCTTGCAACAGAATGCATAGTGTTTAAGAGTAAAAGCACCTGCACCTTTAGATATTTAATTTACATTTGCATAAGAATCACTAGAGCTATAAGCCTTTAGCTACAGAGAGGCAATCTTAATGTAATGTGGATTGCTTATATCCTAATAGTTAAGAAAGTAAGCTTTAAAATAACCAAAATAAATCAAAAGTTTGGGTAAAATTTAGTCAGCAGTTTCAGACTGAAGTGTGTGTATGTTTTTGACTTTGTTTTCATGAGAGTGCATAGAGAAAATAAGAAAAGATTTCATTTTTAATTTCTTAAAAGGCTGGCCTCTGTAAAGTGAAACAAAAGTGAATCCTCATGACAATGTTTTCTTTTCACTTATCACAGTTATGCAAGGAGCATGTGAGGAACACAGAAAAAAACCCCACCATCTCTAGGTCGCTGACAAGGTCACAACAAAGGATGAAAATTATACAAATTTCAAACACTGGGCTGTAGTAGACAAAACGGGATGAGAGAAAACAAAATACAAAAAAAAATATTTTCCAAGCAAATTGAGGCCAATTCAAACTTCAGAAACAGCACTAATTTAATTTAAACTGAAAAGTCTTAATCCAAAATAATCTGAATTGATATCCAGATAGGTTATCCCATTATTGTTCGACATGGCTGTAGCTTATTGTGGTGTCTTTTCATACCATTTGTAACATGCAAAAATTAAATTAATATAGTTTGAGTTAATACAATTTCAGAAAGACACATAATCTTGTGCAATGACTTAGCTGACTTGTCTGTCAGGAGAGGCTGAGAGAGCTGCAATTGTTTAGTTCAGAGAGGAGAAAGCAAAGGTGGAGAGGGATACACACACATATGTGTGTCTATAAAACAGATGGGAATAAAGAAGACAGAGGCAGACGCTTCTCAGCAGTATCCAGGGAGTGGATAAGAGGCAATGGGCACAAATTGAATCACAGTAGATTCCATTTAAACTTACAAAAAACCCTCCACCTTTTGCTGTGAGGGTGATCTAGCAGCTGAGCAGATTGTTCAGAGAGGCTGTGGAGTCTCCACCCCTGGAGACAGTAAAAACCTGACTGGTCATGGTCCTGGGCAACCTGCTTCAAGAGATGCCGCTTTGATGGGTCAGCTAGATGATCTCCAGAGGTGCCTGCCAGCCGCAGCAATTCTGTAATTCTTTAAAGGACTGCCCTTAGTTAAAAACAACAGAGATTAGGATAAAAAAATCCAAAACATAGAAGTAAAATATATTCTAAGATTAAATGTCATTTAGTGTAGAAAATGTTAGTCTAAATGTTTAGATCAGAAAATGTTAATCTAAATGTTCTGCCTTCCCATGTCTAGATATGCCACCATGCTCATACTCTGAAGGAAGAAACTATTGGGTCAGGAAAAGGCTGCTAAAACGATAAAAAACTTGTAGGGAAGAAGAAAACAGAAGACTTCACAGGAGCTAACAATTTAGCAAATGTAAAGCAACAGAATCTCTCCTGAGCTCTGAACATCTTGACACAACGCAGCCACAGAGCTTTGTGAACTTCCGTGTCTTCCGTAAAAAACGTCTTGTCTATCTAAGGCTAACTATATAATTTAAAAATCCAATGTACGGTCCCATTAAGATAATATCATTAGTAGGTGGGTAAAATAGATGATACTGGATACATTGCAGATCAATTCTGCAAACATGTCTGACAAATAGCATGGGAATTGCATAAAGACTTCAGGTGTCAAAAACAGTCATTCTGGATATCCAAAGCCTATAAGTACTAACACAGGGAGCTAGTTAGATTCTCAATTTTGTAAAAATGTTTTGCTCTGCTGATGTGAGCTAAATACCTGGTCCGTTGGGGTCCAGTGCACCTTCTGGTCTCTGCTGGCTTGCAGACCACAGTGCTTGTCCCAGTGTGGAACTGAGCCAACATCACGGTACTTATTACATAGCACCCTTTCCACTGATTTCAGAAATCTAAGCATCAGCCCTGGAGAGCCATTCTCTCCCTTTCCACTGAGTATTAATGTTTTTCAATCAAATACTTCCTTTAAAATAGTTCCTTTAGAAACCCACCATCACTGAAGATGCCATGCCATTGCCTATAGTTTATTTTTTCCTAAGAAATTAGTTAGTTGTAACTTACATGAGTTTTTAAATTAATAGGTTTAGTTCTCTACCTATTTCCTCAGATTATTTTATCCACGAACCATGTTTTTCTCTTGCTGTTTTGTGACACTGAGCACATCATTGCCAGTGGAAATAATTTTATTAAGTGTAATAGTTTTACTAAGATGAATCCCAATGTTTCTGCTGGCCCTCATTTCCAAGAAGTCTGCAGTTTCTCTTCAAGATGAACCATAAGAAAGGCTTCCAGTTCAGATTCTGGCCAAGGAACCAGAACTTTGGCTAAATGGTATGGCTCTCATCCTTCAGTTCCAGATCATCAAAAGCACCGTGATAGTAAGTCTTTTCTACTGACCTTGATTCTTGCCTGTCAGGAGGGCAAGACCTCTGCAATAGGGACCACCTCTCTTCTGGTGTTGTACATGCCACAGTATGGCCTGTAAGGTCTCAGACAAAACAACTGGGAGGCCATGCTGCAGCTGTTCAGCTCAGTGCAGAGAGATGGCCTGTGTTTAACCAAGATGAAGAAGGTTCCCTGGAAGCATTTGTCTAATTTTCTGAAGCTTACAGTACTGCTGAACAGAGTGATCTATCCTGTACACTAACCCACGCAGGCTGACTGGGTTGAGTGAGGAGGTATTTTCACAAATTTTACCTAATGATCAGCTTCTGCAAGGCTTATTCGCAGCAGCAACCTCTCTGCCAGGAGCATGCTCATTAACCGTGCCATGTGTATACAAGTTGCCTGGTCCAGTCCTCATTCTTGTTCTTTTCTAAAACATGAAACATCCAAGGGAACTCTAAATCTTTCTTTGTGATGCAATTATGTGGCTAGAAAATGAATCTCTATGTATGTATATATAAACAATGATAATTTTAATTCAGTTATGATAATTTCAAAACAAATTGCATTGATTTTTAAAGTTAACTACATTATACGGTGTACTCACCACTTCCTGGTCCTTTCTTACACAAAAATAATTTATACGCTTTCTTCTTTGGTTTTGAAAAACACCACAATTTTTGCTTGCTTCTGCAATGTTCTCCAATGTAAGTATATGTGAAAGCCTAATATAAATTATAACATTTTCCACATGAAATACTGTTATTTCATCACTTCATGTAACTTCTTCAATATGCCAGGTCCGAAAAGGCAAAACCTTTCTACCCTCAGATTGCATGCAGTCTGGCATGTGTGAAATGCAGGTGTTTCAGGAAGGGGGTTAGGGTGACTGTGCACTCCAACAACGGTTCTCCAGTTACATCAGTTGCAGATTATTGGCACTGTCTGGCCTGCAGACTTGACGCTGGTTACAGTGGCAAGGGCATCCTGGCTCACAGTGATGACTCTTCTCAGCAGGTGCTTACAGATCAACATTGAGGGAAGGAGTTAAAGACTAAGGTGGGCATTCAGTGACCTTTTTGACACTGTTAGGATTTCCTGATATTCTGATAATCTGTATTTTAGCCACTCTCTGATCTGTAAATCTTGCTCACATCTTTGAAAATTCAAAATGTCAGTGAAATTTCACGGAAAAGTACTACACTCCAGAGGCTTGTGTACTACCATGGAAAACTGCATAACAAAAGGAGAGAGAGAGGTGTACTGAAATTGGCATCATAGCATGTTAGTGGAGCATCAGACAGGGCAGAGGATGACAAGCAGGTCAGTGGGAAGAAGCAGAGAGATGGTTAAAAAGAAGTCAAAGGGTAAGAATGAGATGGGAGCTCAAAACACTAACACAGTCAGAAGGATGGGAAATCAGTGGCCATTAATCTCTTGTATGAAAGAAAAATGTGCCTGTGAAGGAAGCCAAGACAGAGACATACAAGGATATGAGTGGGAAGTTCTGTGTGTCTGCTGAGGGAAACAATAGGCAATCAATCCCAGGCACAAATATAGGCTGAGCAGAGAATGGACTGAGAGCAGCCCTGAGGAGAAAGACTTGGGAGTGATGGTGGACAAGAAGCTCAACATGAGCTGGCAATGCGCCCTTGCAACTCAGAAGGCCAACCGCATCCTGGGCTGCATCAAGAGGAGAGCGGCCAGCAGGTCGAGGGAGGTGATTCTCCCCCTCTACTTGGCCCTGGTGAGACCCCACCTGGAGTACTGCGTCCAGCTCTGGAGCCCCCAACACAAGAAGGACATGGACCAGTTGAAGAGGTTCCAGAGGAGGACCACAAAGATGATAAAAAGGCTGGAGCACCCTTCCTATAAGGACAGGCTGAGAGAGTTGGGGCTGTTCAGCCTGGAGAAGAGGCGGCTCTGGGGAGACCTGATAGCGGTCTTCTAGTGCCTCAAGGGGGCCTACAGGAAAGATGGGGAGAGACTCTTCAATAGGGCCTGTTGTGATAGGATGAAGGGTAATGCTTTTAAAATAGAGGGAGGTAGATTTAGATTAGATATTAGGAAAAAAATGTTTACAATGAGGGTGGTAGAACACTGGCACAGGTTCTCCAGAGAGGTGGTAGATGCCCCATCCCTGGAATCATTCAAGGCCAGGTTGAATGGGGTTCTGAGCAACCTGATCTGGTTGGAGATGTCCCTGCTCCTTGCAGGGAGGCTGGACTAGATGACCTTTTAAAGTCCCTTCCCACTCAAACCATCCTGTGATTCTGTGATTCTATGATAGTCCCTATGAAAGCGTTTGACTGGAACAAGATGTAGCTGTGGGTCAGGATGAGGAGAGGTCAAGGATGACTGGGGTCAGAGGTCTGAATGATGAGTGGGCCATGCTGCTGATGGTGATGGTCTGGGACATGAAGGCAAACTTGAGAAGTACGGTTTCCAAAGTGTTTGGTTTTGACCACGCTGAGTGACGCGGAAATGCACAAGGGATGGTTGTACAGACAGTTGACACAGAGGGTTGGATAGACGATGACAGACCTTACAAAGGGCTCTAGGCCCATCAGTGTCTGGAAAAGGAATGAGAACTGAAAGCAAATTAACATCTCTGCTCAGAGACAACTCCAGGATGTAAAAAAAAGGAGAAAGATAAAAATGACAGACCTCTGGAAAATCAGACACAAGAGGAATACCTAATGAAAAATATGCTAATGGTTAGGCATTGTCATTTCTTGGAACGAACACCAAGTTTTCTTCCTCTGATGGAGTGAATATTTGGCAGGTCGCACTAGCTTAACTTGCATAAGAGTAGTAATTATCACTTAAGTAATTTGAATAAACAAACGAAATCTTCATATTCCTAGTTTGCTGGTTTTCAGGCTATAATTTCCTAATCAATATTTATTTGCTCAGTATTCCCAGCTGGAACGAACTGTGGCAATTTACAGTCACTCCAAGTAACTAAAAACCAAATAGAAAATCCTATTCTAGTGATTTTAAACTACCGTGTAACTTACTGCCCTCTTTGGGAATTCATTTGCTAAACTTTAATTATACTCTGCTACTAAAATGTGCTTGAAAGTATTTCATACAAAGGCTAAACAAAACAACATCCTAAACTTGGGCCATTTATTGTGACAGTCTGACAATTTGTTGTGACAGTCATAACAGATTGGGTAGCAAAAGCTGAGCAGCAAAGGCTGGTTGATTGACTTTTATTTCAGCAGACGATACTGTTGCTTGCTTACATTTTCAAGAGTGATCAGAACTAGCAACACCATTTTCAAAGTAATTGAAATTTTGTAAAAGCTGCTATGTACACAGTACTGCAGTCTTACAGGAGGAAGTGATGCCATAGCCCTATAATCCATGGAAAGCCGTAGAGGAGACACAAACTTTGTTCCTTGCATGGAAGAAATTTGGGATGAGGATTTCTTCCTGACTCGGTCCAGGCTAACAGGGAGCTTGAGTAAGGGCTGGGCTGGAGCCAGTGCCACTGAATCCCTGCTAAAATCACAGTTTCCCAGCCTTCCCTGCTGAAGGCAGGCTGTCATGGCTTCGCTAAGAAATCAACTCACTTTTCTCCTTCCCTCTGCTGTGAGGCATGGATTTGAAAGTCCTTATCCATCTCTGCCACCCCTCCATATACGGATGAATGGGAATGGCCTTCTTGTTTCCCCGTTCCTTGGCCTAGCTCAGGAGCTATTCAGAAGGCAGCATATCAGCACCTCTCTCTTGTATGCCACTACCCCTAACTGCTCCCAGTGGAGGCTTAGACAGACTAAGGAAAAACAGTTTTAGTACTAGATACATACCCCTTCAGCAAAAGAAGAGGTGCTGTCTGCATCGTTGCGCAGCTGAAGTGCTCAGACAGACCAAGGTCCTGCAAAAAAACAGTGTTTTGCTTAAACATATGGAAAAAACGAACTTGGAGACTTCTTGCTATCAAACAGAATTGTTGGCCTCTGGCTGGCTCTGTTCGTGACTTCAGCACCATCAAAGCTAAATCATCTACCAGTCACTAGTCCATGATCATGAAGACCTCAGTCAAAATTCAAAATACTCCTAAAAAGGCTTGGAAGTCTGCATACCAGTAGTTGCAGGTGCACAAAGTGTATTTTAAAGCCATCTACAATTTCCCAGACAGCCAATTTGCCAGAATTCATATTGTGGTTTAAGCCCAGTCAGCAACCAAGCACCACACGGCCACTCGCTCACCCTCCTCCTCCTTGGGGGGATGGGGTAGAGAATTGGAAAGAAAGAAAAACTTGTGGGTTGAGATAAAGACATTTTATTAGGATAGCAAATGAAAATATAAAATAATAAATAATAATAGTAAAATAATAAATAATAATAGTAAAATAATAAAATATATAAATGCACTATTTCTCACTACCCAACGACCCAACAACTGATACAGCCTATCCCAAGTAGCAATCACGGAATGGAACTCGGTGTGATCTCGGAAGAAACCTGAGAGAGAGAAGGAGAGCATGAGAGCTGCCCACTAGCCATCCCCCACTTACATACTTAGCATGATATCTACGGTATAAAATATTTCCTTTGGCCAGTTTGAGTCAGCTGTACTGCCTATACACCTCCCAGCTTCTGGTACCTGTACATTAGCAAAACCTGGGAAGATTAAAAAGTTCTGGATCTCTTTAAGCAACAACTCATAACATTGGTGTATTAATTATCAACAATTTTTGCATAACAAATCCCATACTAAACCCAAAACACAGCAGCTACTGGGAAGAAAATTAGCTCCATCCCAGTCAAAACCAGGACAATTCACTAGTCACATACCCAGACTGTACACATAATAACCCTAGATGAACTCAGATTGCAAAACTGTGGAAGCAAGGAGCTCAAAACTGTCCTGGAGATAAAGCCCTTAGGTCTGTTTCCAGTTTGCCTGAAAAAAAAAAAAAACAAAACCACAGCCAAACAGAGTAAAGATTAATACTGATGGTTATTAAAAGCAGCTCTTATAAATCCAAAGTGTGTAAAATCTTAAAATGATAGTGTCCCATAATCCCTATATTTATACACTGTGACAGTCATTTAATCAGAGGGAAAACTGTTGAAGATGGATCAGTTAGTCATGCAGAGGCTGCACTGGGACCAGGAAACATGAGCAGGCTTAACAGAAGGAGATGGAGATGAAAACTACATACAAAGATAGGCATGCATTTGTGTCTGCGTCCATGCAGCAGAAGGAGGTGTAATGACAGAGCAGACCCATTATTAACTTGCATTGTCCAAACATCACACAAGATGTTGAAAGAGAATAAAATATCCTAGAAAAACGCTGTGAAATCACACACAATTTAAAGAAAAGGGCGTTTCAAAGCATATGTAAACTTAAAATAAATACGACAGCAACAACTCATGAAGTGCTATAAAAAGGTGCAGTAGAAGGATTTAGGGTTCTCCAGACATTCTTTTTTTTTTTTTTTTTCCTGCACCCCAAAGCCAGGCAGAAACCCAACCCAGGCAGGTAAAGAAAAAGCGAAAACAATGTCTCACTGGTGTACTTTCCAGACTCTGTAGACACTATCAGAAGTTGCTGGATGATCTTTTATCACTGATGACAAGTGTTGGTAGTGCTAATGGTGCACAAGGCATCGCTGACTCTTATCCATGCCCCAGAAAGGCTGAGGGTACTCTCAGCACCTTGCTCAAAGCCCCTCTTAAGATCCTTCACATAAGTAGCTGTGATTAAACGGTGACATTTTCTCACTAACACGGCAGAGGAAGAGGGAGTTTGGATCAAGAGAATGGAAGAGTCCCGACAAAGGAAAATGCATAAAACAGGGAATTTCTGAGGTCTCCAGAAAGTACTGAAAAGAAACAAATATTCCGAACACCCCCATAAGAGATTGCAATTCAGAAGGAGTGTCTTATCTAGAATCACCTCCCCATTAACTCAGGTCGTAGGAAAACTCTATTTGCCATTGTACTTTAAAGGAAATACCCTACTGACCTTTAGAATTTTTTCATTTTAATTGAATTCAATTCATTCAATTTCATTCAATTTTTTCATTTTTCATTCATTGACCTTGACAGGCTGGAGAGGTGGGCCCGTGCCAACCTCATGAAGTTCAACCAGGCCAAGTGCAAGGTCCTGCACCTGGGTCATGGCAATCCCAGGCACAAATACAGGCTGGGCGGAGAATGGATTGAGAGCAGCCCTGAGGAGAAGGACTTGGGAGTGCTGGTGGACAAGAAGCTTAACATGAGCAGGCAATGCGCCCTTGCGGCCCAGAAGGCCAACCGCATCCTGGGCTGCATCAAGAGAAGCGTAGCCAGCAGGTCGAGGGAGGTGATTCTCCCCCTCTACTTGGCCCTGGTGAGACCCCACCTGGAGTACTGTGTCCAGTTCTGGAGCCCCCAACACAAGAAGGACATGGACCAGCTGGAGAAGGTCCAGAGGAGGGCCACGAAGATGATAAAAGGGCTGGAGCACCTCTCTTATGAGGACACGCTGAGAGAGTTGGGGCTGTTCAGCCTGAAGAAGAGGAGGCTCCAGGGAGACCTGATAGTGGTCTTCCAGTACCTCAAGGGGGCCTACAAGAAAGATGGGGAAAGGCTGTTTAGTAGGGCCTGTTGCGATAGGACAAGGGGTAATGGTTTTAAAATAGACGGGGGTAGATTTAGATTGGATATTCGGAAAAAATTTTTTACAATGCGAGTTATAGAACACTGAAACAGGTTGCCCAGAGAGGTGGTGGAAGCCCCATCCCTGGAAACGTTCAAGGCCAGTCTGGATGAGGCTCTGAGCAACCTGATCTAGTTGGGGATGTCCCTGCTCCTTGCAGGGGGGTTGGACTAGATGACCTTTAAAGGTCCCTTCCAACTCTAACCATTCTATGATTCTATGATTCTATGATTCCTCCGTATTAAGCTATTCAGAAGTTCCGTATCAACAAAAATGCTATTCTATGGAACAGTTCACAAAATCTGTAGAAATAAAATAATTCACTAGTAAATCCTATAGACTTTCACTAAGAAGTTTTATAAGTTTGATTTAATTTTGTACATGCAAATGCCCACATAAGAGACACTTTGTGAAAATTCACAGAAGCAGTAGCTTCACAAAAATTTGATGAGATTAGGCTTAAAAATAACACTGCTGTCCAAATATCCTGTTATCACATAATTATTAAGTTTTCTTATTCTGTCTTGTATCCCACATTTTCTGTAAGAGTTACTCTGGAGCCAGGAAAGCTGCAAGGCAGCAACAAAGAAGATTGCAAGGTTTCCACTTCAGCAGGTCTGCAGAGGAAACTTAAATATTGTGTATGTTTATCGTAATGCATATGTATGTTTATCGTAATGCAGACAACACGTGCTGGCCAAATATTGCTACACATTATTTCCATGTTTACTTATTTTCCACTTTTAGAAGGTAGGATGCTGTGGGGTTCAATTCAAGGCATGAATGTTGAAAGCACCTTCTGAGGAGACAGATGTCTGAAAATTTACTTACCCTACCCTGATTTGTCTCTGTTGTTCTGAAACAAATGCAATTTCCTGAGATCTAAAATATTTCCAGTACATATAGAAGTATGGAACCTTAAGTGCACTCCTTTAAAATCATCATATCCTGTGAAAACAGAATATAATTAGCCTGCAGTCTATTTACATATGTATGCGGTAATTGGCACAGAATGGACACATGTTCAATATGAATAGTCCTCTGGACACTACTGAAGTATGTTTTAGCTTGATTTTGCCCAGTTAATCTCCCCTCAAGATGAGTCTTGAACATCTCCAAGAATCCAAAAATCCAATAGCCACTTTCGGCAACCTGTTCCAGTACTACACCACAGCCATCATTAAAAAAAAAAAATATGTCATCAATATCTAATTGGGTTTTCCCACATTTCCCAGCTCCCCCTCACTTTTGTAACATTTCTGTAGGGAATTCAAGGGGATCCCAACACCATTGTACAGTTTACTATCCCTAGAAAGGTGAGAATGAGCTTTTAACCTCATTCCATTCACCTGAATGCTTAGGGAGATCCTTCTTCTACCACAACAGCCCAAAGTTTTCTTTCTTTCTTTCCCCTCTATTCCTGGTAATTTCAAAATAATTTAAAGTATTTGCTTTCATAACTGATATATTTCTTAAGAATTTTTATTCATTTGGGATGCAATTTGAACTGTAATTAAAGTTGTCTTCAGGAAAAAGACTGAAAATTATATTTTTAGATCCATACAAAAACACTTTGTGCAAAGCATATGCCTATAGATATCAGCAAGGTTTAATCTTGACAGATGTCATTTTGAATTCTATTACAACAGAGAAAATATTACCAGTTAGGTTATTATTACTCTGCTAATTTTCAACTTCACTCTGCATCTTCATTTTTACTGTTGTAAAATATACAGAGCGGAAGGTAATTTAACAGTAGTAGTAGGGCAATTAAGCTGTATTTCTGAAAAATCTGTATACTTCAGTGCAGAAGAAAAAGGAAAATAAACTGTCTGAGCAAGCTGATGGAGAGAAAATACACTCAGAAGTGAATGAGCAATGCATGGACAAACTTAAAGGAAGTTGGAAAGCGAGGGGGAAGTTGGGAAAGGAAGTGGGAAAGCGAGGAACAGAAACTTGCACCAACTGTGCAGAATAGTTCACCATTATGGAGGCATTTGTTTTGCTGGTCATTTTCCCAAGGGCTGCACAAGCAATGAGCAACTTGAAAGCATGGCAGAGCTGACACAAACTGTTCTTGTGACAATATTCCATCTTCTCTTGTTAGCACCAGCAACACAGTACTTCAGGACTTGGAACGGGAGCAGCACCCAGCCATACTCAAGCCTGGCAGCACAATGCTCAGGTAGCTGGAAGCTGAACTGGTTTGCATGCCCACCAAGTACTGGCCAGCAGCAAAACCAGGTTGCTCAGCAGGGGAACCGGGAGCCTCTGGTAACTAGGTAACTCCTTTTGGGAACTGTCAGAGCTTAGATTATGAACTGTCATTTTTTTTTTTTTTTAAGATCACCATTAAGCACTCTAAGTACACGACCTTGCAGAAGGGCCTATGATCTCCCAGCAAGAAGCAAAGCTTTGCTCCTGGTCTCCATTATTTAGCTCAAACTCTGGGATGCAGAAAGACGGCTTCACACTCCCAAACTGTAACAAGTCACTTCTTGAAATGAAGAAGCCCAGATCTTCCAAGATATATACATAACATTCACTCAGCAGGAAGCCTAGTCACCTATCTCCATGTAGGATCATACTAAACATCAAAATATTCCTATGATGAACACTCAAAGAGGGGAAATAGGCCAAGGTAGTCCATTAAACACGAGGCCATCATTCATCCTAAATCCACTAAAACTCGGCTCTCTAGACCATCTCTTTTTTTAGGAAGGAAAGGTACCCAAATTCATCTACTTGTCCCATTTGCGTGTAAGGAAAGAAATGTTCCTTCCTACCTCTACACCCTCCTATATACCCACATCCGACCCAAATTCACTCCAGACAAGACATATATTCTTCAAGTTTAGAAATCCAGCAGCCTGAGGACATGGGGTGAGGAGGAAGGACGCCCAGAAAGTATGCTAAAGATGGCAGGGATCTGATTAAGCACGACTGCTGAGAACAACTGAGTTGTTATCACAGAATAGTTCTGCATGGCAAAGGCTGACCTTCATTTTCTAAATTACATTAATATGGCTGGAGGAACTATATATGGAAGTGGCACTGACAATGATAATCTCTAATAGGTGACAACAAGGCATTATTATAAGAAAGTATCTCACTTGGAGCAGTGGTTACAACACAAATAACATGCTGCATACTATTTCAACATATCTGTTCAGTGTTGTGTGGAAGACAGCAGCACTATTCATCTGTTTCACCTATATGCCATGATATGGGTATTTTGTGACATGGATTTGTTCTTTGGCAATCTTTGTGGTGCCAGCTGCTAGCATCTGAATAAAGCTGTTTTCTTATTTATTGTAGACCAGTATTGTTTTCCACCACTACCCTCTAGCAATCAGTAATCCTGTGCAAAAAGAGAGCAACAGTTACATTAACTTCTTACAATAGTATAAATTTTGGCTTGTTAAAACAAGGATTATTAATATTCCCAGGGATAATCCCCCTAACCTAGTTTAGCCAACCGTAAAGTATAACAAAATACAGCCATGCCAATCTGATAGCAAATATTAAAGCTGACATAAAGAAACAGAATATTTGGAAGAAAAATATAACAAATTGATGGTCTTGAATCATAATTCAGAATGCTGGAATTCTTGCATTAATTTAAAAACCAGCAACAGCACCTAGTGTGTAATGATGATCATAATCTCTCATACTCTGAAATCGAGATTCCAGCACACAAGACCTTGGCATTAAACAACATGAGGTTCTGTTTTGTGGCTGAACTCTTTATCTTCACAGCTTTATCTTCCTGCCTTTTCTTAGGCTGGAAGGGACAATTTAGTCTAATTGTTTACAGTAACCCACTTCATAGCAAAAGCCAAAGAGCTTCACCGAGGTATTTCTGCATCAAACCTATAACTTGCCATGAAAAATGAACTGTAGAGATTTCCTTTTCTTTGTTCTTGCAAAAAAAAAAAAACCAAACAATACAAAGGGATCAAAAAACTCTATTCCCACTTATTAATGCCTCAGCCTAAAATTACTGGTTTCTTCTGTCATGATCTTGGTGACATGGTTTGGACCACAGCTGGCCCCCATGGAAAAACATCTATGGCTACAGGTAAAGCAGTAGACATCACCTGTACAGCACCAGAACACAGTCCGATCGCTAGCTTGTGACAACCCATTTTATTTAATTGTCTGTGTGATTCCTGCAGAGTTTTAACCTGTGCCAATTCAAGTAGGAGTGCTGGAAATTACCAGTTACACAGGAACACCGCCTGAGAAAAAGAAGGAGAAAACAAGACAAACAGTTCAGTACAAGCTTCGTAATGACCACATATTTTGATATTCAGCAGGCTGCTGCCGGTCTGTGCAGGAAAATGACAAATGAATGCTGTTTAACATTTTGGTTGAACAGTTTTTCCTTTCAGAGAACAATTTGCAATACAATCATGAGAAAAGCAGAGCTGTGAAGAGAAGCATTTTATAAGGTTGATTACCTTTCTAGTACATATAATTTTAGACACACTTTGTTTATACAGAGTGAATTCAGTGGTTAAAAAGATTAACTGAGCCTATTTTATGTTACTTGTACATGCTCTCACAGAAGAAGTTACTTGAGTTTTTTCTTATTGACTCATGCACAAGAGCCTGTAATACACCAGCAACAGCAAAATGACTTTTCTAAATTTAGCAGTTCATAAATCTTACCAGTCCCCAGCCTATCCAGTGGTTTTGTTCTACAGGTCTTTTTCATATGTGTAAAAAAAAAAAAAAAAGTGCATGCAGGAGATGCACATAATCTATCTTTGCTTTTCTGCTCTGCTCTCCCACGGTACAACAGGCATCTGCAGCTCACTCTTGCTCCCTCCCTCTCCCCATAAATACATAATGTACACAGGTGCACAAGCACTAACATACATACATACACACATATGTACATTTTTTCTGCCTCAGCTAATGGAGAAGAAGAAATTAACTACAATTTCAAGGCACAAAGCTCTGTGGTTTGAAGGAGTCGTGTCATCTTGTTCATATAGGTGGCTGAGGATCATACTGTTACTATCCCTACTACACTCACCAGCTGAAGGATCTTAAAAAAAAGTTGTTTCACAGCTTTGCATCTCTTTGCCTCTATGCACTTCATTTTCATCTCAGTGTCTTGAACAACAGCTTGATAAAATTACACCAGGTGAGCCCTACAAGAGGTGTAATGGGTCCCATTCCTACCCAAAGCTGATGAATGCAGCTTGTTGTCTTCAGCAGAAGTTGCTTAACAGCGGATGATGCTGTGAATTGGCTTGCTTATTCCCACTTTGCAGGTAGGTGCAGCAGGAGTGGTGAGCTGATTTACCCAGAGTAGCACTGGAGAGCCATGGCCGCCTGCAACAGAGTTCTGATTTCCTAAGCTGACCTCACTGCCCTAGACATGCAAAATAATCCTTCGTGTTTTAATGCCAATTGCCTAATAATGCATGTTACAAAAACCAACCAGATTAAGTTTCCCACAGTGTAAATGTCTCTCTGAAATATTGATAATGCTTTTGACAGTGTGCTCATTTCTAGTGTTTGCAGGACATCCCATGCAGCCTGCAGCTCCCTGCATCGTTGAGCTGGACAGGGCAGCATCCTTGCTGGTAGTAGGGCACTGGCTCTGCTCTGAGTGAGCAAGGCCTCCCAGCTGGGGCTGCTCCACCTTGCTGTATCATGGAGCAGGGCCTTTCCTGGGATTACTTGCCAAGAGCAACGGCAGGCGCAGCCCTGGTTTTACAGAGAGACCAGCACTAAGCCATGGTGCTACCTACCAAGGCCGTACCAAGGCCATTCCAAGCAGCGCGGGCTGGCAGGGGAGCAGAGCCCTGAGACGTGGAGGCAGAGCGGGAGGTGTGAAGGCAGGTGATGAGCCCTGGGGTGATGAGCAACAGAGCGCAGGCTGGCCCTGGAGACCCCTTGGCTGGAAGCACCTCCCCTGGGACCAGCTGCCAAGATGCATCCCTGGAGCTGAGCCAAACTTGTGCTTGGGGGGAGAAACAAAGAAATAGCACCTGGGCTGCCTGAAAGGAGCCATTCCAGCCCCTCACTGGCAAACGGGTGGTACCCCAACTTCCTCCAGACGGCCCCACCGGCCCCAGGCTAGAGCGGGTACCAGAGAGGGAAAGTGGGCACACACCAAAGGCAGCCCTGGTGTGGACAGTGACACCACCTGCACCCTTAGTGCCAGCAGGACTTGTCCTGTAGTCTTTATTCCTTTATTTTTTTTCTCTAACAAGTAAATTGAGGAGACTAAAGACATCCTCCCGCTGTGCTTTGGCCCCAGTGCCACCAACCTCGGGGCACTGGCCTAGTGCCACTGGCGGCACGGGGATCTACACATGGGATCCACATCTGTCAAGCCAGGCTGTACTGGGTTTACATGGCAAGGTTTTAGTAGCAAGGCATGCTGCAGGGTGGCCTCTGTAAAAAAAGACCAGGTGCTGCCCTGTGCGGGACACAGAAGATTGCTCAGGACGGGCTGTGGTGACTAGGGCTAAACCATCACAGTCTTTCTGGTGCCCAACTGTTGTGGGTTTTTTTAGTGAGGGGGGGCCTAAGGTGGCAGCTTCTGTAGGAAACTGCTAGAAGTTGCTCCCCTTTGTTTAGTGGACTTGGCCAGGCCTAGGGCAGACCCGCTGCTGGCCAAGGCTGAGCCAATTGGTTACAGAATGTCCCGTGATAATGCCTCTGCGATAACGTATTTAAGAAGGGGAAAACAGAAAAAAAAAAAAGAGAAGAGCTGAAGAAGCTGAGCGGGGGCAGAGGCGCAGAGCGGGAGGCACAGGCCTCATGGGCCTTGCAGGCCTCACCCTCTGGCCTCTTGCCAGGCGGCCGACTGGGCCCGACTCGGCCCAGCCCGGCTGCAAGAAGTGGAGAGGAGATGAGAGGGATGATGTGAAGAGATTCTGAGAGGCGTCTGCCAGCCTGTTGTGAAGAACTTTTCTTGTGAGAGGAACAGCTGCAGATGCCAAGGTCAGTGAAGAAGGAGGGGGAGCAGTAATGCGGCTCCTGGCCAAGATTCCCCTGCAGCCTGTGGTGACGACCATGGTGGAGCAGGCTGTGCCTCTGCAGCCCATGGAGGTCCATGGAGGAGCAGGGATTCACTTGGAACCCGTGAAGGACCCCACATCGGGGGAGGTGGATGTCTGAAGGAGGCTGTGGCCCATGGAGGGCCCGCTGGGACAGCCCTTCTGGAGGGACTGCACCCCGTGGAAGAGATGACCCACGCTGGAGCAGTTCCACGAAGGACTGTGGCGTATGGCTGGGACCCCTCAACAGAGCAGGGGAGGAATGTGAGGAGTTCTTCCCCAGACCATGAAGCAGCGGCGTAAAACAACGTGTGATGAACTGACCGTAACCCCCATTCCCTCTTCCCTGCTGTGCCGCTCTTTTGGGAGAAAGGTGGTAGAGATAATGTTAAGCTTGGGAAGAGGGAGGGTTGAGGGGAGGTTATCTTGTCCTCTGTCTCACTATCCTGCTGTTTGTAGTGATAAATGAATAGTTTTCCCCAAGTCAAGTCTATTTTGCCCATGACGGTAACTTTAAGGATTTTCTCCCTGTCCTTATCTCAAACCTCAAGCTGTTTTTCCTTATATCATCTCCCCCTATTCTCTCGGAGGGTGGGGGGAGCAAGAGAGAGACTGTTAGTCTGGTCCTGATCGGGGCTGAACTATGACACCAACACAGGGCCATAAAGGATCCTCACTAGATCAGTCAGGAGATGGTCAAACTTTAATCTAAGGATCCAAGATTTGAGCCCCTGGTCAGGCCTGGAAGGTTGAGATAAGGACAGGTTTGAACACCATGTATTGAAAAAAGTATGTCGATTTGGCCATCACTGCCCACAATGTTGCTTCATTTGCTCTTGGAGTTGTTTTTAGAGCTGCACCCTACTTGCCTTGTATGCTGTTTGTCGGTGTTTATGCATGGCTTATCGGTTCTGGGATTAAAGGTATTGTTCTGCTATGCTATGAGGCACTGGCTGGTTTGGTGAAATGACTGGTAACGGGACCAGTTCTGTACTGGAGGCAGTGGTGGCTCCATCTGAGTGCTCTGGGAGCCATCTCCTGGGTGTTGTTTTGAATTATACCTCATGTTTCGGCCCAGAAAGCCAGGCCACGGGGCAGGGACATCTGTTTACAGCTTCCCGTGCTTTGCCAAGCTAATTTCAACAGCTTTTGAGAATTTTGAATACCCTTGGGATACTCCAACCACCATGTTCACACTGGCAGGTCTCTTGCAGCTGTCTCAGGTCTTGATCTTTATTAAGTTTAAACAACTATTTAAGAATACTGTCATAAGTGGCTGCCATAACCCTGGCAGCAGGCACCACAGATACTCCAACCCCGGCAACAGACACTGTAGATACCCCAGTCCCACTACAGACACTGCGGCTACTCCAGTTCCCACTACAGATGCTGTGATCACTTCAGCCCTCACAACAGGCACTGCAGCTACCCCAGTTTCTGATACAGGCACTGCAGTTACTTCAGCCTCTATGGCAGGCACCGTGGCTACCTCAGTCCCCACTACAGGTTCTGCAATTGCTTCAGCCCCCATGACCAGCACCGTGGCTACTCAAAGCTTGTCAAGTAGTACCGCAGATAAACCAAAAAACCAACCTGTGCCAGTATCAGTACAGAAGAAATACACAAAAAAAAAAAAAACAGTTTGTGTAGCAAAAGATGATGAGGAACCAGGGACATCACAAGAAGAACGAGAGGCAAAAGCAGAGGTTGTCACCCGATCCCTATCCCTGGGTGAGCTGTGAGATATGCAAAGAGATTTCAGCCATCATTTCCATGATCACTGCTCAGGATGGGCTGTATTGGTCATTAGGACATCGGGTGGTGAGAAATCATGTATTGTTCATTTTGTATATTTTGGTATCCTTATATTTTGTTATTATTGTCGTTTTCCCTTGCTATTCTAGTAAACTGTCTTCATCTCAACCCATTAGTTTTCCTTTCTTCCCAACTCTCTCCTTCATCCCACTGGGGAGGGGAAGGTTTGAGAGAAACTGTGGTGACCAGGGCTAAACCACAACACATATTTAAGAAAGGGTAAAAAATGCTGCAGAGCAGCTGTGAGAGGAGCGAGAAAAAAGAGTGAAACAGCCCTGCAAGTCAGCGAAAAAGGAGAGGGAAGAGGAGGTGCTCCAGACTGCAGAGCAGAGATGCCCCTTACAGCCCCTGAAGAAGACGATGGTTACACAAATTGTAACCCTGCAGCCTACAGGGGACCACAGTGGAGCAGATAGCCACACTGCAACTTGTGGAAGGCCCCAAGCCGGAGCAGGCGTAGATACCCTGAAGGAAGCTACAGCCTATGGAGACACCACACAGGAGGAGGCTCCTGGCAAGAGCTGCAGCCTGTGTTTAGGATCCCACACAGGAGCAGGTTTTCTGGCAGGACTTGTGACCCTGTGCGGTACTCACACTGGAGCAGCCTGCTCCTGAAGGATTGCACCCTGTAGAAAGGAGCCATGCTAGAGAAGAGGCGCAATGTAAGGGGGAAGGAGTAGCAGAGACAGGGTGTTATGGACTGGTAACAACCCCCATTGCCCATCTCCCTGCACTGCTGAGGAGGAGGTGGTACAAGAGTCAGGAATGAAAGAGTGAAGGAAGGGGAAGGTGGTTTTAGTTTTGTCTTTTGATTCTCATGATCACAGTAAATTTTTAATTGGCAATAAATTAAATTAATTGTCCTTGAGTCTATTTGGCCTGTGACAGTATTTGTTAAGTGATCTCCCTGTCCTTATCTCAACCCACAAGCTTTCCCATCTTATTTTCTCCCCCATCCTGTGGAGGAGGGGAAGTGAAAGAACAGCTCGCGGGGTATCTGGCAGGCAATCAGCCAAGGTCACCCCACCATTCAGCAGGCAGTAATACAGGGGAGACAGAAGGCAACTTCCTGGCTCAGCCCCGACAGCTACTGCTGTGCACACAGAGAAGGCCCAAATCCAGAGAACAAAATCCTATGTGACTCCTGTGCCTTGCATGAGGACATCTAGGATGAGCTGAGCAGAGTGAATGTAGCCAAAAGCAAGGACATCAGGAGTTGCTGCTTTTATTGCCAAAGCTACAGACAAGAGGGACATCTTCAATGATGCAGTGGTAGGGCATACAGAAGAGGAAAACAGGCTCCTTGGGAGCTGCACAGCAACAGGACACGAGGTAGAAGACACAGATGCAACAAGGGAAATACAAAAAAGAAATCTGGCAAAAAAAAAATTCCCACTCCGACATCAGAAAAAAATAGCACCGAGAGGCCCTCCAGCTTTGGGAATATTCAAAATTGAACAAATCTCGAGCAATGCCATCAAAGTTGTTCTTGCTTTCAGTGAAGGCTGGAACCTGACAACCTCCAAAAGTCCCTTCCAATGTGGAGTACTCGTGACAGCACGAGCATCCAGTGGTCTGTACTGGTAAGACACTCAAAAATGAAAGATAAATGTTCTGTTTGCAAAGTACACAGTCCACACATTTGAATTAATTTAAAAAAAAACCCACCAACCTCTTATTGCTTTATTCAGATTTTGACATAGTTCACTTTTATGTTACTGGAAGTCCTGTTGAAGATCTACATGGAAATTGCTGACTACTTTTCAGCAGAGATCTGCAGCTTAAATCAAATAAAAATAATGGCAGAATTCAGCCTGAATATTTCTTTATAAACTAAGCTATTTTTCCTTCGTCTAAGAAGAGCTATCCCCATAAAATGCATTTCCTGGCTTTTGGTTTGGGCTCCTTTTTCGTTATTTGTTTTTGACAAAACTTTGAAATACTCTATGGATATATTTTACCTACTACAAGAATACAGGATGGCTTTATGAAATTAGAACATCCAAACAGTCTTCCGAGAAACTTTGACAGTTACGTACTAACAATATCCTGTTTTCTTTGACTTAAAAGTGCATACACATTCACAGGTTCTACACATTTCCCAGACATCTTTTAACATACACAAATCACATCAGGTGGTTTTGTTCTCAAGGGGAAAAAAGGTTAAAACAAATTTAGAATTTTAAGAAGTGTTCCATGGAAACTGCGCTACATTTTTTCTTCTGGGAAACCAAACCAGGAGGATCTGTTCACAAGTCTCTTTGGCAGTTCTAGTATCAATGGTCGTCTCTCTGGACACTCTAGGAAGGAAATCCTGGGGGAAGGCAGTTGACTGGAAGGCGCTGCTGGTGCTCCTCGAACATAGCTGGTTACAGTTTCTATGCGAGTGGTGTTACTGGTGGTATCTGCTATGGTAAGACTCCGATCAGCTGCTGTTTCTTGAGGTTCAAGATTAGCATTTTTAATGTCACCATCTAAGTCTCCTCTTCTGGCAGGAATACTGTAGTTTTGGGCGGCTCCTCCAGTTTCCTCACCAACTCCATAAATATCTTCACATTCTGTCCTTTCCAGAAAAGAAGATGAGGACTTGTCTTCCCTCTCACTCATCTGAGTTGTGCCTATCCAAGTAATACTGCTGTTACATTCAGTATTTTCTGGCTCTTTGCTGCTATCACTATCAATGGTAATCACCACTGGAGAAGAATGTGCCGAGTTACTCGTGTGATGTTTCCGGTGTTTCTTCTTATGCTTTTTCTTTTTCTTTTTAAGATGCCTTGTTGTGTCTGTCATTTTTCCTTCATAGACTATCTCCACGCTTGGACTCCTCATCTTTTTTTTCTTTTTCTTATGCTTTGTCTCACTGGTTGCTCGATTGTCTGAAAGGCTATCTTCATTTTTGTAGCCATCACTGATTTTTGAGAAAGTTTTCCTAGGGTCATTTTCTCTTTCTAGACTTGTGCTCTCCATTAATGCATTCTCCAAGTGGCGAGTTTTGTACTTCCTTTTTCCACCAGGCTTTTCACTTTTCATTCTGCTAGTTCCTCCAGAAGGAGTCCTTGATCTGTTGCTTGATCGACTCCTTGACCTGCATCTCTCATAACAGTAACAGTGTCTCTGACTGAGTCCCCTCCGACTATGCGGATCTGTCCTTTCAACAAATGATCGTATCCTGTATTCTGGACTAGCAGATTGCCTTGAATAGAGAGCATGAGACTGAGTCCTCCTCCTGCTGGAAGATTCATAGCCATCTCTAAGCGCCTTTTGACTACAGGAAGCATAACCCCACTGGTATCTACTTTGATAACTATCTCTTATATAATAACGATCACTGTCTCTGCTTCTTGATCTCCTTTTGCCATAGCCTTTGCTACGTGATCGTGATCTGCTTACTTCTCTGGATGGAGTGCTCTCACAACTTAGTGAGCGCCTCTGGCTTTTTCGAGACACTCTGGTGTCATGAGCCCTCGACCTCCTGCTGCTTCTTTTGCTATTTTTGCTACTATCTCTGCTTCTCGATCGTCTCCTTTTAAGTTGGCTTTTGCTACGATGCTCCCTCCTAGACCGATGGCCATGACTTCCTCGACTGTTCCGTGAACAGGACTGTGGGCTCCTGGACTTTCCCTTTCTAGGCAGCCTGTGATTCCAAGGGGAGCATACTGTGTCACTCCCTGGAGAAGGGCTCCAGCTCAAGTCCTGTGGAGACAGATCTTTTACCTTATACTTGTTCTTTTCACCATCTTTTGACTCTGTCTTCGCAACTGCAGGAGATAAAGAGCTTCTACAACTACCTACATCCTCCTTATATGTGGGGGAACGTGGCGAGAAACTCCTGCTTCGTTCACTATCACTCCAGCTGCGACACTGGATTGGCTGCTGCTTCTTCACATCTTCACTTTTCTCTTCCCTGATGGACTCCTCAGAGTCTGAGGACAGCTCAACCACTTCTGGTGTCCTCTCAGCTAATGGCTTAACATACCCAACAATAACACAATTGTCTGAGGAAGAGTCACTGTCATTTGAGTCAGCATTAGCCTGTAATTGCGACTGCAGTTTGGCTCTTTGACTCTTTGTAGCAGAGTCCTCATCAGAACTTTCTGATGTCCCCAGAGGAGAAGCTATGGTTGCACGAACCCCTTCTGAAACAGAATAGGAAGGCCCCGGAGTTTCGTCATCCCAGGGAGCCTGACCAAGACCAGTCACAGACAAACTGTTACCTGGTCCTTGAGAACAAGCCATATCTGGAGATATTGTAATAATTGATGAGTCTGAGTGGCTTCCTTCATCATATGATGGTGCAGGACAATCGTAATTGGCGTGTTGATCATATGCTTCTAAGTTAAAAGGACAACGGGCAAAACTGATGAATTCATGTAAGAAGTGTTCAGTCCGATTTAACAAAAATGGCTTTAAATCGTCAGCAAAGGCCTGACTTTCCAGATCATACCTAGTCACATTACTCATGATAATGTGCTGTACAATATTAACCAAAGATCCATGGGCACCAAACAGGACTGTAAGTTCTCGCTTCAACCAAGGAACCAACCTGTGAAGGCAAGCGGGGTTGCGGCGGAAGAACTCTGCTGAAATGTCTCGATAGCGGCCACCATCCTGAATACTACGAATGCGCACACCAGTACGGTACAGAGCTCTGCGGAAGCTGATCATGTCCTCCTCCTGAATCTGCCGCAGAGACCTGCCCTCTGCGCTAGCCTGCCTCCTTGACGCCAGCCTCCTTATCATCTGCTGAATCTCTCCGTCTCTCTGCCGCACTGGTTCTCTCGACAACCCTTCAAACAATACTCCATTATCTGGAGGGGACAGCGTCCTCCGGGAAGGGGAAATACCAGTGCGGCGTGGCCCTGTCATGGTGGTTCGGTAACGAAACCTCTGGCCGTCCGGGCTGGCAAAAGAGCTGTGTTCTAAAGGGCTGAGTACGTACTCCTTAAAGTCATCCTCAGCACGAATTGTATGGAAAATGGAATAAAACGGTTGCTTGCAGAGAGGGCATTCTGCTTTGTTTTTTGACCACTCCTGGACACAGCGGAAACAGAACCTATGCAAGCAGCGATCCAGATATGCAACATTGTCAAATCTATCCAAGCAGATGGGGCATTTAGAGTCAGGAGACGCATCTGTTGGCAGCTTGCTGGTGCTGGCTTTTGGCGAAAACTTGCTATCTTCTGAAAACTCCTTATCTCTTGAAATCATGTTCTACAAAAGAAAGAGACAAAAGATCATTGCTATCTCAGAGAGAAAAAATGTTAACAGTCTAGACCCAGAAACCCTTAAAGACTCCCTTATGGTTGCAAAACCCAGCGTTAGCACTGAGAGAGCATCAAACAAAGAGGCAGTATGACCCAACTACTTTGTTTGGCTTCTCTTCACAGACACATCTAGCTCTTCAGTGTTGTAAGTTTTAAACAGAGCTTGAATCACGCTGTGTCATAGCTCAGCCCCGATCAGGACCAGACTATGCAGTCTCTCTCTCGCTCCTCCCACCCTCCAAGAGAATAGGGGGAGATGATATAAGAAAAACAGCTCGAGCTTTGAGATAAGGACAGGAAGAAATCCTTAAAGTTACCGTCACGGGCAAAACAGACTCCACTTGGGGAAAACTATTCATTTATTACTACAAACAGCAGGATAATGAGACAGAGAACAAGATAACCTCCCCCCGCCCCTCCCTCTTCCCAAGCTTAACATTATCTCTACCTCCTTCCCCCCCGAGCGGCACAGGGGGGAAGAGGGAATGGGGGTTGTGGTCAGTTCATCACACGTTGTTTCACGCCGCTGCTTCATGGTCGAGGAAGAACTCCTCACATTCCTCCCCTGCTCCATTGTGGGGTCCCAGCCATACGCCACAGTCCTTCGTGGAACTGCTCCAGCGTGGGTCATCTCTTCCACGGGGTGCAGTCTCTCCAGAACAGCTGCCCCAGCGGGCCCTCCACGGGCCACAGCCTCCTTCAGGCATCCACCTCCCCTGATGTGGGGTCCTTCATGGGCTGCAGGTGGATCTCTGCTCCTCCGTGGACCTCCATGGGCTGCAGGGGGACAACCTGCTCCACCATGGTCGTCACCACAGGCTGCAGGGGAATCTTGGCCAGGAGCCGCATTACTGCTCCCCGCCTTCTTCACTGACCTTGGCATCTGCAGCCGTTCCTCTCACAAGAAAAGTTCTTCACAACAGGCTGGCAGATGCCTCTCAGAATCTCTTCATATCATCCAGCTCATCTCTCCACTTCTTGCAGCCGGGCTGGACCGAGTTGGGCCCAGTCGGCCGCCTGGTGAGAGGCCAGAGGGTGAGGCCTGCAAGGCCCATGAGGCCTGCGCCTCCCCCTCTGCACCTGTGCCCCCGCTCAGCTTCTTCACATCTTCTCTTCTCTCTCTTTTTTTTTCTGTTTTCCCCTTCTTAAATATGTTATCGCAGAGGCGTTATCACGGGACATTCTGCTACCAATCGGCTCGGCCTTGGCCAGCAGCAGGCGTAGGCCCGGCCGGGTCCACTGAACAGAGGGGAGTAACTTCTAGCAGTTTCCTACAGAAGCTGCCACCTTAGGCCCCCCCCTCACTAACAAAACCACAACACGCTGCCAGAGAGGAAGGTAACAGACGGGACTCTGTCTTCTTCCCCACTCATAAATAACTGCTTTGGAGTCAGTCGGTTTTGGATTAACATGGTATCCTCCACAACACAGTTCCAAAAGACACCAGCATTTACATATGAAAAATATGAGAACAGTTAGTTCTGTCTTTTAAGAAAAAAAAAGTCAAAACAAGTCCTGCACTCAAACCAAGCTACTAGTTTCCAAGTTCTGCTGGACCTGTCCTGTTCCCACGTCCTCTGCCCATGTTTTGCTGGGCACTCATGCTGGACTACATATGGCTTGTTGGACTAGAAAGTCTCCAGTGATGTGTTGAAGCCCAGATTAGTCTTCGTTTTTGTGACTGAAGCAGAAACAGCCAAGTGTCATTGCTACACTCACCCTCAGGTGCACACTGCCTTTGCATCTAATCAAGCTGTGAAGTGTGGTTACCGACAAATCCATCTATTTTCAGCTGATTCTGGCACCAGCGTTGTCCCCAAGCATTACAGTCCAGTGGAAATAAGTTACCGCGCTGCTTTAAAACCCCTTAGCTCATCTGTCGCAGCACTCCCGGGAGCGGGGGGACAGCAGTCACAGACACGCGAAACAGCCACACGGACACGCGCTGCGGGAGACACGCACACACGCACAGGGCGTCACAAGGGCACGCACGCAGGCACCCGGGGAAGGGGATCGGCCCCCCCCTCCCCCGCCCAGTTCTCCCCTCCGTGCCCCTCTCGGCCCGGGCCGCCGACCCGGCCGCCGCCAGCCCCCAAGAAGGGCCTGGCGCCGCTGCCGCCCCCCCCACGCCCACGCTCACCGCTGCCGGGCCCTCGCTCCCGGTGCGCGCCGGGACCGCGGCCGCCTTCAGCCGGTGACGCGTCCGGCAGCGGCCGGAGCCGGGAGCCTCCCGCCGCTCCTCCCCCGCCAGGCGGCGGCGGCGACGGGCGCCCTCCGCCAGGCGCCGTAACGGTTCCGCCATCGGTGGCGGAAGCGGCGTTGCCACGGGAACGGTTGCCCCCCGCCACCAGCGGGGCAGCGCCGGGCGGCTGCGCTGCCTGCCGGGAGCGGAAGACGGGCGCCGTTCTCTGGCGTCAGTTCCGTTCTGGGTGGTGACATCTTCGGCGGCGGGCGGAAGCGCCGCTGAGCGGAGGCCGAGGAGTGGGCGGGGCCGGGGTGGCGGCACCTGCGCCAGGTCCGCCGCCTGATGCGGGTCGGGGCCACGGGGGCAGGAACCGGAACCATGGCGAGGAGGGGAAGGCCCGGGGCGGCGGGCTTGGAGCGGCGGCAGAAGGCAGGCCCCGGGCGCCGCCCGGCCTGGAGGGCGGGTTTACCGCGCAGGGTCAGCGGGAGCAGAGCTGGGTGTGCCTCTGGGTGGAGGCAGCGGACACCGGGATCTGAGGGGTAGCGGCGGAGGGGCGGGTGCCGGTGCTACCGCTGCCAACGGGCAGTGCATTTTGTCCCGCAGGTGCCTGCTGCCGCGCTGCTGCTTCCCTGCGGCCTCGTCCGCGGCGGGTCACGGGTGGCTGCACAGCAGCAGCTGGAGAGCAGGCTCCTGGAACGGGGCTGCCCGAGGCAATGGCAGAGCCCGTGGAACACTGCTGGGAGCTTGGCATTGACACCGAGGGTATGGAGAGATCCGTGGGAAGGCTGGAGGAACTCTGTGGTCAGAGAAGGTAAATAGCGCACGAACAGTTATTATGAAAGAGGTAAAGATCTCTCCGTACTCATTTGTACAAGCACGTATCTGTGAGGGATGTACATACCTATATGGGCAAAAAAAAACATACACTGACACAGCCAGCTCTACAGGCTGCCATAGACAAGGCACTGCCTTCCACACTGCCTGCATGTAGTACTACCAGGACTCACATAAAACCTGAGCACAGCCAGCCATGTCCCTTTTCTCCTGTACAGCCAGTAAGGTTCACTCCTGAAAGCACACATGGGTTCACAGATGTGCTGAGTACCAGCACAGCTTGTCTGTCCATCTGATAACCCTGCTCCATATCCCCAGCCCTCCTACTCCTGCGTAACAGGTGGTCCCATTTTCTGCTCATGAGTAAACATGCAGGCATGCACTGACACACTTAACCCACAGACCCTCCACACCAGCAGATCTTCCTAAATCCCAGCATGGGCCTGTGCCTGATATCCTGCCTGGACCCAGTGCCTCCTGCCCACCAGCCAGCCCAGCTTGAAGGTTGTTGAGGAGTTAATATCCCCAGTCCCAACACTTTTCCCTGGTGTTTGGGGGAGATGCAGCCACTTTGGCTCCCCAGCAGGCAGCACCAGGCACCTGGGCTGTGACCTGCAGTCGTGCTGTGCCTACTGGTGCTGAGACCTTGCTTTATTCACCCTGCTTGCCCCAGTAGCTGCACCTGGGGCGCACACATACCAGTCCTGTCCCAGTCGGAGCTGAGAGCCTCGCTGTCACCTGTGCCCTTTGCTGGCACTGAGACCATTACTGACTGCCATCGCTGGCATGGCAGGAGGGATCTGTATCCAGAATGGTCCTACTCAGTCAACTTCCTAAATGCAGTGTGCATATATCGGCTCTTAGACAAGGTGGGATCCACTTGGAGAGTCCATCTCTGGAACTCCCTAAGTCACTGACATGGGAAGATGGAAGGTGTCCCAGGCTCCTCACAGGGTGATCTAATTGTATGAGCTGAAAAGAAGCAATTCTGGAAGTTAAATGGGTCTGGTTTGGCATGCTGGTTTTCTACACAGCTGAGAAAAGCAGACGTCTTGTGGCTCTTCTCCAAGAGCCTGCACAGACTGGCAGCACCTCATCCCACCCACAGACCTTGAAGCCAGGGAAAAGCCTTCCCCTGGGGGGTCTGGCCTCACTTCCTGGGCCGTCGGGTCCTCTGGGGTCCCTTGGTCAGCAGTAGGGGTTTTCCCCACCGGCAGCTTTGTGGGAGTGAGAGTGTGGAGGGGCCTTGGTCTTGTGTCCTGCTGAGCAGCAGCCACAGCACCAGCAGTGCCCAAGCTGTTGACAGTGGGACTCACACTGGCTCGCCCTGGCACCAGGGACAATGCCATCTCAGGCAGCAACAGCTTGGGAGGCTCAGGCTATTTGATTCTTGGGTTTTGTTAGCATCTGCCACATCAGCTGCGTCACCCCACAAATACATTAAAATTTGTAGGCAGTGCCCCTACAAAGGTTTCTGTGCTGGCAGAAAGGCTCTCTACCTCTCCACTGACTTCTTCTGTGACCCAAAGCTGAGTGGCTGGATCATCCTTCGCTGTCCGCGCAGTAAGAGCTCAGCTTCGGTGAGCTGTTGTCCTCATCGTGGTGCTCAAGCAGTTGCCAGCTGCAGTGTTCTTCTCCTCAAGCAGCACGGCCCCAAGAGGAGGAGTGGCAGGCATGGGGCGGGCTGGCCCTGTTAGAAACACTCTCTGACCACCAGCCTGCCCCAGGCTGTGGCCTCCCACCGTTAGCTTCTTCACCTCATTTCAGGTGCCAGCTCTGGCATGCTCCTATAGCTGCAGGTGGGCAGGTGTTGGTCACTGCAGGGCTTCGGGTTGCTCCTCTTTGCTGCAAACCTTCCAAGTGCCATTTTGCAGCCACCGCGATGGAAATCACTCATTCTGCCTTTGTTCCTTCCTGATCACATAGAGCTGATTTACCTGCGAGCTGCCACGAGATGGCGAAGTCTCCCCAGCGTGGCTCGCAAGCCTGCTTGCCAGCACCGCAGCCTGGAGCACTGCAGGGCTGCGCGGAAGCAGCAGCACCGGATGAATTTCTCTCCCCTCGGGTTAGTCGCTGCTCGGCGTGTTCTGGGGTGTCTCAGAAGACAGAGACCTGCCTGTTGTCACTGGTCCCTGCAAGCCCAAGGCAGAGCCTACGACTGCTCACAACATGATGAAATGTCCAAAAACGTCCCTGCTGCTGACTAGGACCTTGCACAGTAACAGCAAGGAGGCAGAAAGAGAACTTGCTCTTTTTATGGCATGGACCTTAGCTAACTGAGAAAACTGTGAGATGTTTCTGCAGATATTTATAGAACTGAGAGTTTCAAGAGCTTTTTCTTCTCTGCCCTGCCCTGTTCTGCCTCATCTCTCTCCTGTGCAGCTGCCACAGCACCATGCCAGAGTCAGTGTCACGGGTCTAAGAAACATCCTCAGCTCCACATCTTGACATTTGCCTAAAACCATGTGAGGATGATGGCAGAAGCAAGAAGCAACTATTTTTCTCTCAGGTAGCATGGCAGTGGGATCAAAGGCCCAACACAGGTTGGGAAATACCTCCTTCTAGTCTAGTGGCAAGCACACAGCTTGCAGCTTGTATCTGTAGCTCGCCTTTCTGCTTGCCTCTGCTACTGGGCCAGTAACACAGTAGCTCTTTCAGGAAAGCAAGAGTTAAAGTCATGGGCATCCCAAGGATTTGAACTGCCACCTCAGCAAGAAAAGTCTCTGTGTTGTGCCACTAAAATCATTATAAAATATGCACTGCAGAGCTCCAGGTAACCACAGAAATCCCAGAAAACTGAAGTTTAGATTCAGCTCAGTTTCCCACACTGGAGTAAATCTTCCCTCTGATTCTTCTGCCCAGAAGTTACGCATTGTCTTGAAGACAAGGCCATAAGGATCATTGTCCAGGATCAAGCTCCTGAGACCAGGATTGAAAGTAATTTAAGAAGACCTCTACTAGATATCTAGTAATTAGAAATAAGAGAATATAAGTTCAGTGTATCGTCAACAGCAGTTTTAAAAATTTAATTCCTATGCAGTTTTGATGCCAATTGTGGCATTTAATACACTGAGCTACGTCTCTGAAGAAGCTGTCTCTGAAGCTGCTCACTTACAGTGAACCTATATGTTCCACCTTCTCTTCCCTTTCAAACTCTCTGTTCAGTTTGTGCTCATGTCCTTGCTTATGGAAGTCAAGAAGAACACGCAAACTGCCTCAGCTTGCTTCTGGCATGTCATGAGAAGGGCTTGGACCCAGTGCTCAGCATCCATCATCCTCTCTTCTCCCATGAAGATGCAGTGCAGAGCACAAAGCATCTATTTCCTGTCACATTCAAAATGGCACAGCAGATAACTGTGTTTAACCATAGCACATAACTATGTTATTAACCATTCAGATGCGATCACCAGAGATGGCTATTTTGCCAATGCTCTCATCTCTAAATGAATATATTCATAAAGCTGATGAAATCCCTCTCAGATCTTTTTTTTTTTCTTTTAAATCCTTTTTAATAAAGTGTAGCCTATTTATCAGAGCAAGGCTGGTTTATTAGTCTTGAAGTGTTTTGTTTGTTTGTTTAGGTTTCAGGGGGTTGTTGTTTGGAAAAAACTGTGATCAGCATGCTTTTGATTAGCATAGCTAAGAGGACTTTTGTTTAATGAAATGATTAATTGATTCATCCAGGTATGCAGCCACACTAACAGCTGCTTCGACAGATACAAAAGATTCTCCTTCAAATACGACCTTACCTCACTAACATGAGGCAGTACTCGTGGTTACATGTTAATTATAAGGTTGATAAGAATACGTAAGGATAGCTAATGCTGTGTCTGAGTTATTTAATGAAGGCTATTGAAAACAGTCAAAAACTGAAACAAAATCATTAGCCAGGCAACTGTGGGCTAAATTTGGCTTTAAAACACTGTAACATACTAATGATAATCAATTTCTCCCAAATTACACAAGCAAGGAAGCTAGAACATAATTTCTTCATTCCTGTATTATACGCTGTTTGAAAATCATGGAATTACACAAGTTCAAACGAGAGTTTACCAGAGCCCTCTGCCTGCTTATTAATATTGATATGTTTTCATTATTCTGTCTATTATTTATGCAATACCACCTGTAACCTAAAAGCTGTATAAATACAAATTTTGGAAAATACATGCAAGTTCATGGTAAATGGAAACCTAACAATCTTTTAAAATCCCAATGGCGACCAGACATAAAATGCATATACACCTAAAGACAGTACTTCAGATTACAAGTAGCTCCCAGGTCACCACAGACAAAGAAGCAAAAGCTCCAAGTTTTGTGGTGAAAGGGGAAAAAAGATGAATGCATGGTATGAGACACAGAGGTATAAGGGTAAGATAGAGATGCAGGAAAGCAGAAGACAAGACTGAGTGCAAAGGAGGGTGACATGTCAGAGGGCATTGTCCAAAGCCATTACCAGTGCTTTATGATTAGAAACACTGAAGAGACCTAGGACCAGTTTGTCTGAGTTGTGCTGTTGCCAAAAATCCCATGAGAGTTTGGACAGACAGGTTTTAGTTTCCTATCTGCAAATACAGGCTGGGAGTTTTCTTGCTGCATTGTCACTCCATGTCTCCTCTACTGCTTGCTGCAGCCATCTGCCATCACTCGTCACTCAAGTGCTGCGACCACTTCAAACGTTTCCGTGGAAAGGAACACATGGATCTGAAGAGAATTCAATGCTACAGGACCTTGACTCGCCATCGGAGGCTCGACAAAGCTGTGTAACACATGAAAGCGAGCAACTAAAGTGAAGCAAAAGCATGCAAAACTTTTGTAGAAGCTAGACAGCAGTGTTAGCATATGCTCTAAGGCACAGGCAGTATGCCATAATAAAAAATACTTAATAAAATACATAATAAATACTTAATAAAATAGTTAATTTAAAATACTGCTTGTATTTTGCATAGTGGGCTCTAACTGTGGGTCCTGTGTTTAGAGGAATCAGTTTTGGACCTCCTTTTTTTGTCACCTGAAGAAAAAATTGTTTAGCACCTGTGAAACTTCAGTGTCAAGACCAACAACCAACAGAGGTACTCAGAAGTCATGAGGGAAAGCAACAGCCAAAAAGACTCAAGCTGAGTTCCGAGAGCAGAAAGAATATAGCATTTTCTTTAATAGTAAAAAGGTATTTCCCCCTGCCCCAGTTCACATTTCTGCATGTCAGTAGACTGTCCAATTTAACAGTGACACACTACCAGAGGAGCCTGTCGCTAAAAGGAAAGTACAGTTTTTGAAATGGCTGTTTACATTCAAATGAGATAAAAAGAGAGGTGGAGGACTTTGCCACAGATACTGGAAGAGACGAATGGTTAAAAAGATAAAGACCTTCAAAGCCTGTATGTTGCCCCAAGCAGCCCTTAATGAATTTTATTGTGGTTCAGTGAGTCTGGCTTGCTTTTAACGGTTCATTTGGCAAGTCGTTGCTGCGGCAATTTCTAATAATACTGTCACAATAATCTTTTAACTGGGTACAGCTTTGTGACTACACAGGATCGCTCAGAAAGTGATTTCTGGACCTGGTACGATGGAAACAAATATGCAATAAGTACCTTTAGTTCCTTCTTCCGTGGCACACATCACATTGAGAAACAGGAGGACAACAGTCACTCTGAGGAAAAGCAGAAGGAATTCTCTTCCTCTCAGATGAGGATTATTTTGAAATTATAACAGCAGCTGAGAGTACGACATTGCCAGCAGACAGGAACAGCATTTACTTCCTTCACACATTTAGTGTTACTGATTACAGTCAATACGACAATACATTTTCACCCAACATAGCAGTTTTTTGGCAGAGTTCTTTTCCTAGTCCTCTGTTCCAAATGATATTTTGACTTTATCCTTGTGCTGATTCAAGTAGCAAAGTAAACAAAATTACTAAATTAATGAAGTTGTGAATTGTAATTTAGACTAAATATGTATTGTTTTTCATCATGAGCCAAAAGCTCACTGCCAGCAATAGAGCCCAAAATGAAAGAAGATTTAAACCCATACTATCGAAATAATTCGCTAGCTATGCAGCTTGATAACTATACTTTACCTCTTTTAATCAGCTGCAGTCATCCTGCTGTTACTCTACATTTCTACAGAGGCTCTCAAGCACGGGATAACACACTCTGTCTTCTCTATTGTCATTTTTCAGATGTAACTGTGGGTGGGGAATACATTTCACAGCAGGTTGAAATGCCTAATGCAAGAAGGAGAAATTTGTAGTGGAAGAAAAGGGAAAGGAATTGAAAAGGAGACTTCCCCTAGGAGATTAAATCCCAGATCCATACAAACAACTCACCATGACTTGGGTCAAATAATCCTATTAAAGTCAATGAAAGCACGCAGTCTAAAAAATCGTGCTCTGTGTAAACATCTGCAGTAGGCTTCAGATCAGTGGCAGACATGAAGTTTGCTACGACCTTGATAGTTTGCTCCCAGTGATTTCAAGGGGACTATTCACATACAAAAGCGCATGCTGAACTTCCAGAACCGGAATGGAAAGCAAATTAATTCAGTCTAGCTACAAACAAGCTCCAGACTAAAATCCTTGCAGGGCTGCTGTTTATTAATCAGTACTCGTGTATGACTTTGTGGTACCTTCTAATCGAGTATCTTAAATTCGCATACCATACCGTGTTTGTGGGGTCAGACCATATGGATGAGATTTACCTAAGTACTGTATCTGTCCAAGAAGGACTGCTCCTCTAACACACAGCACTGCACGTAGCAGTGGGCTTTGAGGTCCTAAGTCAAGCTGGTCTCTGCTTGCAGGAAACCTGCTTCAAACTGGATTTTTACTGTACTTGCGTTCCAAAGGCATGTGGACCATGTATTGTGTGAAATCTGCAGGTGAATGCATTTGTCCGTTATCATCCCACCACTGATTAAAAGAATAAAGTCCATGACTTCAAATCAACAATCCCGGCGTTGGTAATGCTAAGCTCTCTTCTCCATAGAGAGAAGCCATTTGGGTATTTCATCTGGCCAGAACTAAACTAAGCAATGTTAACATTTCAGTCTTTGGTTCCATTTCTGTGCTGATTGATGGCACCTATTAGTTAAGTATCAATCCAAAAGTTAGGCAGTTAAACTACTATGCTTTACTTCAGACATGCAGCATCCAGCCACAGCCTATAGATTTTATTGACTGCAACCAGGAGGGTTTTGCCTCAGTAAGGAATAGAGATTTGGTATCGTGATAAAGATGCCAGCTTAATAACAACTCCCTCCTCAAATTATTGCAGTTCATTAGGTCTTGTTCCAAAGCACAGTGCAGGTAATGACTTCAAAGAGGTCTGTCAGCACTGTTGTGTTGGGAGCACATGTAATCGTAGCACTGAGATAGCTAAATTTTTGTGGGAGTGTAAAAGATAGCATACATCCCGTGGCATTTACAGTCTTATGCAGAACTGCTGCAAAAAGAATAAGTGAAGGGAAATAGAGTCACGCCTGTTTCCCTGAGTAGGAGCTGAGGAGAGAAGAGCTGGTAAGAAAGTTGGTTGTGCTCACAAGCAAGCTGAGAGATAGCAACAAACTGCAGTTCTTCTGAAGGCCTCATGCTAGAGCATCTTTCCAGGCCAGATAGGGTTTTAAAGAGCTTTTTTTTTAAAAAAAACAGGTAACACATTATCTTCACTAAAGCCTTCTGAAACTCTGTTAAAACAGCCACAGCTGTGATGGGAATGGTGGGCTACAAATGGATGACAGTGGAGGAATGTAGAGATTAACAGAAAAAAAAAACCCTGTAGTGTCACAGTGGACTGTCCCAGATTGAAAGGCGGTGAGTCTGATGTTTAAAAACCTGAGGCAATATTTGATGGCTACCACTGCAATAAACTGGAAGAGCAAAGAAATAAATTTGTTCCCTTGAAACCTGCAGTCATCTGCCTCTTTCTGCAGAGGAGCTCTTTGCATTACATGGGCCCAGGAAACAAATGGTCGTGATCATGCCTTCCAGCCATCCACAGGCGTGGGCTCAACAAAAGTGGAGCAGGATCAGCTTACCATGGCTTAGGTAGGTTTTGCTCCTGAACCAGCAGTCTGTAGCAGGAGAGTTGTCCTGCTGTCCTGAGACTAGTCTGACCATTTTCTCAAACCCGCTGACAAATTTTTACTTTTCCTCAAGAACTTCTGCAGATTTTTTCTTTTTTAACAACTGCCAGCTCACCTGCACTTCGTGGAGAAAGGAGCAAATTTCATCTTTTGCAAATACTTGTTCTGCATTACTTTTAAGTAGTCTGTGAATCCTAGGTGGTTATGACAGCCAGTGACATGTCTGGCAGCGTCTGGTCTCTCTGGGTGCTCTCTCTATTTTTGGTTAGTCTTTTGCTCTAACATTTTCCATGTCTTTCATTTCAGCCTGGAGTGTGCTGGAGAGCAAGATGGACAGAGGGACAATCTTCATCTGAGGGGTGGAACAGGAGGGGAGAGAACTCCACTTGGCAGGCAATGGCAAATTGCTTTCCTCAGGATGAAGCAGGTCAGCAGAGAGGGGTATTCTCCCATCCCCGCAGGCTGCCCAGCACAAGTGACTGTGCAGGGACAGCAGCCACTCACAGATGATTGATTTGCATCTTTCCTCACAGAGATTGTTTCTTTCTGAATGGTCCATTAGTTCTTCCTTCAAGGACAGGACAGGACAGGACAGGGAAGGTGCAGGAAGGGAAGGTGAGGGAAGGGAAGGGATTACACAGGACAGGAAATTTTTTTTTCTGGATAAAAAGAAGGGTTACAAACAGATGTTAGCACAGAGCTGAGAATTCAGAAACAACTATTTCATTACTTTTCCAGATACAAGAGGGTATATTAATATGTATTAGCAAAAAGTCTATGTACAAATATGTAAATTAATATGCTTTATAAAGTGGTTGTATTTCAGATCACTAACTCTTCACTTGAATGGACAATAAATATAATTTTCAATTTTCTCAAAATAGCAAAAGCACAGAAAAACACAATTTCTTCACACAGATCTCAGTAGACTTCAGTATTAACTCCTGGTTGTGTTTTCTGTGCGAGATTCAATCAGTTAGGCTATGAATAAGTATATTGATTGCTTTGTCAATTTTTCTTACATAAATTCAGATTAGGAAGTTTTCATCCAGCAGGAAGAAAGACACATAACTACATCTCAAAACTACTTTGTTCATACTGCAGTCTGTCATTGGCCGACATATCTTTCTCAGCCACATTAATGTTGATAATAAATATTACCTGGCTCCTTCTGGGAAAAGAGTACCCAATACTAATTTGAAGAATGCATACTTCTAGTTTGGGAAGCAATTTCAGAAATAGCTTAGTAGGATTCCTCTAGTATTGCTTAATAAGCATATGTTCTATTATTGCATCTTTTGAGTTAAACATAGCTCACCTATGTTGGTTTTTGCTGTTGAAGTCAAATAATGAAACTGTAAGTGATGCTTTAGAAACCTGTATAAAACTTCAGTGCTGAATTTAATGGACAATGTCAAGTGCTAAATAAAAGTGAGTTACAATTAGGTTTAGAAGACAGCAAGCTATGCCTGCAGCCTGCTGATAAGTTACGTATTCACAATCACATTTTTCACTAAAATAAAAGCTTCTTTCCATGCTAGTGTTGTGTGAAAGGCCCAGATTAAGACAGAGTAAGACTGATGGTATGTATATGAATGAAGAGGTCTGTCAGCACTGAATCTGTCAAGTCTCCCTGTCCCTGTCAGGGGACAAAGTGCACCAGCAGAGACTTCTGAAACCACTTGCCTCTGAAAAAATGAGGCCACCTCCACCAGCTGAAGTTTGACTCTCTTTCCTGACATGACCAGCTCAGCACACGCAAAGTCACGCCTTTGAAAATAATTAGAAAAAAAACTTGCTCCTTCCTTTGTTGCATTTATAATAAGTTTAAGCACATCTTGCCACAAATTTAAATTTAAGAACTAAAACTGAAGTTGGGTTTTTGCTAAGTTCACACAATGTTCCTTTGAAAATAGTAAAGTAAAAGTTTTGAAGTGCAAGTAAGAAGGACAGAGGCCACAAACTCTTACTCTACAGTGTAGCAGTCACCATATTTAGCCTCACTCTTAACTGAGGTGATGTCTTGTACTGCTATTAAAAGCCTTGAATGAAGCATTCAAGCAGCACACAGAACTAACACAGCAATTAAAAGCCATGAGATAGCACCTATTTTATACTCCATGTTTAGAAATCTTTTACTATTTAAAGACCTTATTCTCCTCTCACACCTGCATGGATAACTTGAACTACTCTGCTATGAAACTGATTATGGCAACATATGAGAACCAAGACAGGCATCATGTCCCGTAACGTAAGCCATCCAAGAGTTAGGTAGCTAGCTCAAATTAGCCAGCTAAGTTTCCCACCACATCCCAGACCATCTAATTTTTACTGGATGATCTAGCATCTTTGTTTTCATCCATGGGCCAGCCTCAGTTGGCTTATGGCAGGCAGCTCAATAAAATACTGCTTTCTTCTCTGTTTTCTTGGGAGTGCCTTAAAAATGTGAATCGGGCATAAGTCATCAGTGCATTTATGCCTGCAAGAAAGTACAGACATCCAAGGGCCAGAGCTATAAGGGGATCGTGCTACACCAGAGCAATGCTAATTCCAAAATCCATTAGTGATTTCAGTTTAAGCAGTGGTGGGAAAATATGTGTTAACCACTGTCTGAGCTTGGGACATCATCTTTACTTTTTCTCCCTGAAACTGCCCAGCATTGCACGTACAGAAGCTGCAAGGCCTACATAAGAAAAATCACCCCACCCTGCTTTTTTTTACCCTTTCATCAGGGTCTGCTGATGAACAGTAAGTTGAACAAAAATGCATGTCCTTAGCTTCTTGGTCTCATCTCACACCTCACCTTCCCGACACTGATTGCCGATCCCTCTGCTCCCAAATCTTCCTGTGCACACGAGAGGTGCCACATCTGGCTTTTCCTGTGCGAGGACAGAGTTAGCATAAGAAGGAAATATCAGGAGTGCTTCTCTATGGTGGGTTGCATTTGCCACTAACCATTCACAAGGGACAGCTGGCATGTGAATTGTGTATCTCTAAATAAAACTTGTGAGGACATAGGAGTAAGGAGATGGGCAAACTCCATATGAGGTGGGTTTTTCTGCTTTATTTTTTTTTCACCCAGAGGAGACCAACACTGTAGCAAACTGATTTTATTTGTCTCTGAAGACTGGGCAGCATCACCTAACACCCTCATCAATTAAAGACAGAATTAATGGATTAGTATTTAGGCAGCAGGTAGAACCACATCTCTGCCTAAGAAAAGATGCTTTCCAATGGCTTAGCCTTTCTTACTGAGCTGATCTCCCACGCTGCACCATCTGCCAGTCCAGACAACTTGACTTCAAACAATGAGATCCAGCCATGCAATGAAGAGATTCATTCACATCGGTTATATTGAAGCAAATCATTAAATCAGCCAGGCTGTGCCATTCAGCACACCTGATGGGCTTAATCTAATGTCTCATCCTGGCCCTGGGGTTATCAGCGGACAGCTATAAGTGATTGAAAAGACATTTTCCCACAGGAATTTCTGTTTCCTGGAACTTGGGCATTGCTGATTATTTTCCCTGTGTTGCCCTTTCCAGTCTATCCTTTCTAATCTTCTTATCTCCTAGAGGGCCTATACAGCCTTTTAGTAACTTGAAATCAAGGTATGAAATCAGCAATATTCTGATTACAGGCAAGCTCTGAAGGCAACACATGTGGGCTTATAATGGTACCACATTAGCACCGCATCAATCTACAATTCTGGTAACACCTCTGCAAATGCAGGAGCTGATTCATCCAAGAGGTCAATTTTTGTTTCCTAGTTCCTGCAAAGCCTTGAAGTGTTACACTTGGAAGACGTAAAGGGTTTCAGAAATGGCAAAGTAATTGCACGCATTTTTGCAGAAATTACAGACTTCTTTAAGTCTTTTCAAAGAAAATGGAGCCACCAAGTACATAACTCTCAGCTAACAGAAAGCACCCGGCACCCACAACCTTGTATGATTACCATTTGGCTAGTTGGGTCATCCTTGCTGAGAAGCACCTTGGAAGATGAGTCACATCCTGACCTGTGAAGGACGGGATGAGTTTCCTCACTGAGATGATGTTCTGTTTTTTTTTCAGTGAGAGGGGGCTACAGTGGCAACTTCTGTAAGAAATTGCTGGAAGTTGTTTCCCTTTGTTCAGTGGACTCGGCCAGGCCTAGGGTGGACCCACTGCTCACCAGGGACGAGCCAATTGGTAGCAGAATGTTCCGTGATAACGCCTCTGCGATAATGTATTTAAGAAGGGGAAAACAGAAAAAAAAAAAAAAAAGAGTAAGATGTGAAGAAGCAGAAGCATGGGCAGAGAGGGGGAGGCATGAGCCTTGTTCTGAAGGGACTGGACCCCACGGAAAAGGACCCCACGCTGGAGCAGTTCATGAAGGACTGTAGCCTGTGGGAGGGAGCCCACACTGGAGCAGAGGAGGAATGTGAGGAGTTCTTCCCCCGCTGATGAAGCAGCAGCGTAAAACAACACATGATAAACTGACCGTAATCCCCATTCTCTCTTCCCTTCTGTGCCGCTTGGAGAGGGGAAGGAGGTAGAGATAATGTTAAGCCTGGGAAGAGGGAGGGGTTGGGGGAGGCTATCTTGTTCTCTGTCTCATTATCCTGCTGTTTGTAGTAATAAATGAATAGTTTTCCCCAAGTCGAGTCTGTTTTGCCCGTGACGGTAACTTTAAGGATTTCTCCCTGTCCTTATCTCAAACCTCAAGCCTTTTTCCTTATATTATCTCTCCCTGTTCTCTCGGAGGGTGGGGGGAGTGAGAGAGAGACTGCGTAGTCTGGTCCCGATTGGGGCTAAACTATGACAGATGAGGAGCCTTTCCAGGCAGAGGGCACCACACGTGCATCTCCCATCTCTGTTCTCGGCACTAGGCCAAGGGTGCCCACAGGATGCCAGCCTGCAGGAGAAATTAGAGAGGCTCTTTTTTTTTTTTTTTTTTTTCCTTCTGTTTCCCTTCAGCCTCAAGGACTGGACTTGAACCACCATCTTATTTTGATGTGAGCTGCAGGCTGCTGTCAGATGGCAACATTGCTTACTAGTATGTGAATGGGAATTGAGTCAGCAACAACAAGGAGAGTAAAAGTTTAGCTTCCATAACTGCTCCTTTGAGCCACCCAGACCCTAGAATCTAGTGAGCTACTTTACCTTTAAAAATAATCATGTACTGGGGAGAAAAGGATAAAATTAAATGGATTTTAAAATAGAATTATTCTTTAACTTTAAAAATAATTATTCTTTAAGGAAAATCACACAGATTCAGTGTCCTGGACATGAAAGGACATATATACTCTAAATCAGCATCATAATCCAAAAGACGTGTACAGCATGCAGTCACTTACAGAAAGAACTGAATGTTTGCAGAATTACATGCTGGCCTTGAGGAGTTCTCTGGGTAACAACTGGAAGGGAAGATACAGTCAAATACCTTTCAGCATGATAGTATCTGCAGAGTTTTATTTCTGGACATGGAGTAATATTTAATATTCCCTGGCACAGGCTGTCCTATGCAAAGCCTTTAGGTTCTGAGATCAGCTGCCTTTTACCAGCAAGCTGTACATCCTCCCATCATTCCTCATGCTGCTGTAGGGATGGATGCACAGGCACTGGCCAAACAGTTCCCACATTAGCAACCTGCTGCCTGAAACATATTCAACACCTGCACTTTGGTTCGCTGACCACAAAGATGCAAGAGAAACTGGAAATGTGGGGCAGAAATCACTGAAGAGAGTGAGCCACACAGCAGACACCAAGCAAAGCAGGCAATGAATTCTCAAGCCCTGGAAAAACTGGATCAAAAGGGTCTGAAACAGAAGCTGTTAAGCAAAGTGAGAAAACAAGGTTGTTATTTCAAAGCTGCACCGAGGCAGTACTGTTCGGTGGCCATAATGTGCTTTGCTTTTGGTTGTGCTCTGCTCAAGACCGAAGGCAGTTTTGAACTGCAAGAGAGCAGAGGTTGTACAAAGCAGACACAAGCCACATCAAAAGCAGCAGCCATATACAAAAGCAGGAAGGCAAGGAGGAACAAGCAAGAGTAACTGTCCTGGTAAGGTGAAGAAATTAAATCACATACCTTCAAAGACAGGCAAGGACAACAATGAAAACCTTCCACACTCACTCGTAGGTAAAACCACACACACAGAACTTTTCATCTTCCAAGAATTTCATGCAGATTTTCCTTTTAGATCACAATATCTCAGCTTCCAGCCTACTCACACAATCACTCTGCCTAATGCCTCAAAAGGACAGGAATAAAACCAGCGATGACTCCATCCTCCTCAGAGAGGGAAGCCAGCAGAACGATACTTACATGGCTCCTTGCAGTACCTGTTGGGAGGGCATTTCAAAACTTACATGGCATCACTTTGTGTGATCCTGGGCAGCAGCAGGTGCTTGAATGCAACGTGTCCAGAGCACACAGTCTTAAGTGCAGAAATACAGGGAAATACATGCAGTTCAGAACAGGAGCTGCATGGCAGGCATGAACACTGCAGAGACACCCATGCTTTCCCTGGTGGGGTGAAGTCAGAAAAAGCATCTTATCCCTGGGACTGCAGAAACTGGAGCCAGTTCTGAGGCAAAAGCAGAGCTCTACACTGAAGGATTTACCTGGAAATTTGTATGGAAATACAAAGGGCACAATGATTTTACCAGGAATCTTAGCCAGTCATCCTATAATTATTTGTCCTGATGTCTTGATTATCTCATGGAGAAAAAAAAAAAAACAACCAACAACTGTGAAAACACCTGTGAGGAGGAATTGAAGCAACACCCTCCTGTAACAGCAGCTCCTTATAGAGAGGATGCGCCAGGTCCAGCAGAGACCACAAAGGAGAGAGTAACAAAAGTGTGTGGTCACTCTTATCCTGTCTTGCTTTCCAATAGCTGAGCCCTATACACAGCAAGGCTTTTGGGGCTCCGCCCCCTGTTCCTTGTATGCGGTGGAAATGCAGATTTTGTGTATGTCACCTCATTGTGTTGCAGCTGGAGAAAGAAGAAAAGAAGCCCTTTTCTTACCTAGCTGTGAACAGTTAGGCCATGACAGAAATAAATCACAATAAATTATAAGGTCCCACTCCAAATGCAGCTCTCTATCAGCACAGAGTATTTTCAGGTAAGCAGCAGGTATGCCACCTGCCCAATTGATTCTTTCTTGGGTTTTTGGTGTTTTTGTTTTGTTTTGTTTTGTTTTGTTTTCTGTTTGGTTGTTGTTTTTTTTTTTAAGGAAATATGCTTTAGACATCTAAACAGCCAATTTGGAACAGCCTGGTTTTTGGAGCCAGAATGCTCTGCAGCCATGGCCAGTTCTCAGAGTCACGCTGAGGCATGATGAGGCATGAACTGCATGGATTATATACATTTAAGTTATATAAGTGATTTTCACTGAAGAATATATTAAATGCCCAAATCTGGTTCTATGTCTTATGTTCCTCTGCTTGAGAGTTTGAACATCCAAGTGAAAAACTTCTGCAGAAAATGAGTTCTTCACTTACACCAGTACAATCCACATGCTTTGAGCTTTAGACATCTGAAAAGCTAAGGAGGCCTTTCAAGGTGAAGCCTGGGGACTTAGAAAGTTTTCAAAGTTTGTTTTTTATTTAATTTCAAATTTTAATTTTAGAATTCCTGGAGTTTGGAAGTTAGGTGTCCAGCTGAATCCCACAGTGTTAAGACTTTTTAGTAATTCTCAGGCAAAATAACTTATTTTGATATTCACAACAATGCAGTTTACAAATAGCTTTGAAGCCCCATGTGCTTCCCACCGGAACTGCTGAAACTTCAGTTCCTACGGTGGACATGTGATCAAAGTGGCTGCCAGCACAATGGCTGGTAAATGCTGAGAAGGTTTGCAGTCAGCTGATGAAACAAACTACAGGTGAAACAAACTACACCCTCCCGCCCTCCAAAGGGCACCAAAGTACTACATAAAATACATATCATTGTCATTGAACAGAAAAGCAAACACATGAAATAAATGCAGTAAATATTTGCTTATCCAGCCATTAAATAAGGAGAATACAACATAGATTGAGCGAGACAAAAATGGAAAATCCTTTTTTTTTTCTTATGATATGAATTCTTTCAGACTCTTCCTTTAAAAAGCCATAAAAACAGGACAAACCTGCAATGTACTGGAAGGGGAGCAAAAGCACACTCATGTTGTACCACATCAAATTCACAGTGTCTAAGGCAAGTGATCTCTCTTCCTGCAGCACTTGTGAAAGCAGAAGGAGAAAAAATAGATGAGGGTTGGGCAAAGAAAGGAAACTGAAATACAGAAGCAGAATAAAACCCCGTACTCTTCTTTAAATTTCCCAGCATCCTCATTTGCATATGCATATCTAAAAACGCAAGTTTCCCCCTACCGTTTTTACATGGGTTATTGTTACAGATTTGTAATGGGGCCACAGTCTGAACTGACACAACCTGGAGCCCAAGCCACCTCTGAGCACAGGCAGGGTGAGACTTGTGCAGGGAGACAGCAGCCAAGATCAGCAAGCAGCAGAGGGTCAGCTTGGTCTGAGGCGCCTGCAGTTCAGAGAGGGTAAAAATAGAAAGTGGCATGTTTTTAAGAAAGCATCAGCCTTCTGTAGTGCTGCAGGTTAATGATATTTTGTTAAAGCCATATGGAACTGCATCGTGCAGACGCTAAGGAGAAGGGAGAAGAGGATAGGAAGATGAAGAAAACCAAGACAACAGTGTGGGAAAGCTGAGGAAGAGAATGAGAGGAGCTGCATCTCCACTGGACTCTTGTGACTATTGCACAGAGGCAGGAGGTCATCCTGAAAATGGTAATTTAATACCCCCACACCCTTAGCCCAAGGGGAAACACTGGTTGCAGTGTCTGCTCCCCAAGGGATTCCTTATCTGGCACAAGGTAAAGAGCAAATTAAGCTCTGTGTGAGCAGCCCGGAACTCAAAACTAAGCCATCAGCAGCTCCTCTGGGCACCAGATACCTTCTGGGGCCTGAGAGCTGCCAGCTTCTGGCATCAACCCCAAGCACCAGGGTACCACAGCATCAGCTCCTTATGCCCCTTCTCCTTTGCAGAGGAAGACCCTGACTGCTACCTATGCTGGGGCAGGTGCTGGTGGGGGGAGGAGGCCAGCGGGCATATCCTCAATGAGATGGCACAGCCATACCGAGGCACTAGGTAAGACCAGCACCTCAGCTCAAGCGAGGCACCCCCTCTAAAAAAGCTTGAGGTTTTGTGCAAAAGTCTGTCATATATGCAAGCATCTAACAACGAGGCGAAGAGGACAGCCTGTGTGTTGGCTTTGACTGGAATAGAGTCAATTTTCTCTTTCTACAGTAGCTAGTATGGGGCTACATTTTGGATTTGTGCTGAAAACAGTGTTGTTTTAGTTATTGCTGAGCAGTGCTTACAAAGACTCAAGGACCTTTCTGCCCCTCACACCACCCCTCCAGCGAGCAGGCTGGGGGTGCACAATTTGCAAAGGGACACAGCGGGACAGCTGTCCTCAACTGACCAAAGGGACATTCCATACCATATGACATAATGCTCAACATATAAAACTGGGGGAAGAAGAAGGAAGGGGAGGACATTCAGAGTGATGGTGTTTGTCTTCTCACGTAACTGTTTTGCATGATGGAGCCCTGCTCTCCTAGAGATGGCTGAACACCTGCCTGCCAACGGGAGGAAATGAATTAATTCCTTGGTTTGCTTTTCTTGAACGTGCAGCTTTTGCTTCATCTATTAAACCGTCTTTATTTTAAGTCACAAGTTTTCTTCCTTCTACTCTTGAGTCTCTCCCCCGTCCCACTGGTGGGGAGAGAGGGGAGTGAGCAAGCGGCTGTAGGGTGCTTAGTTGCTGCCTGGGGTTAAATCACAACAGTGTGTCACAGAGAAAGATCTGGTTAAAGTCCCAGGATGCTGAGGGGTCGCTGGGTTGCCCCTACAGAGACAGACTTCCACGAGGCTCAGGAAGTCTGGACAGAAATCAAACCTAAGGATCAGGTGAGGAAGAAAAAGGAGTCGGGGATCAGCAAGGGCCAATCTCCCTGCAAAGGAAGGTAAGCGGGGATCAGGGTGCAATAGCAGGGCAGGCACAAGCAGGGACCTGCTAAGAGGCATCAGGATGCAGAGCAGCAAGTGTGGGTGGGGTCAGAGGCAGGGGTCAGGGGCAGAATCAGGCTCAAGGAGGTACGAGACTGGGCAGAGACATATCTGCTTGCAGCTGCAATGCAGTGTGGTGGGGGACCAGCAGTAGAACTCAGTTTCAAAGCATCTCCCCAGGGAAAGGAGAGGCAGGTCCTTGCTTCCAGTTTCCTTCACAACTACTGCTGTCAGCAAAGGACCTGACCAGGACCTCACCATGGGTGCAACCAGCCAAACTTCAGCTTAGCCAACTTACCTACTAACAGGGAAATGCGCTCCTGCCCTGGAGAAGTGCTGGCTTCACACCTCTTGGGTGCTGAGGCAAATCTCCACATCCCTAGCATCAAGGAATCAGAAAAGTTTTGACTTTGCAACATCATGGTACCCAAGCACCATGCAGGTGAGTTTATAAAGACAGGCAGATGAAGAAAAAGATGGTATGATTCAACTTTTATGGGTAAGAAACTCTGGAGAGTCAGTTTGACCAGTTACACATGTGAAATGAAACCTAATGGCTTTAACTAGCTGTCTACCCTTGGGTCAGTTGCTCCACATCACACTTTGAACAGCCTCGAAGGAAGCAAAGTCTCAGGGCAGACAGCCTTTGCCCAGGAAGGACCTGTGCTGAATGTGTCCACCTCCAGACCCAGCTCAGACCAAACGTGAGCTGGCTCATGCCAGCAGCCCAGGCTGTCTGCTGTCTGGGCACATGCCACCTCCATGGCTGCAGCCCATGCCCAGCACTTCACAGGGTGGCTGGAGGATGTCAGTGTCCTCGTCAGAGGAGGGGTCCGGTAGGATGACAGCTACCCCTGCCAGCCACACAGGAAGGAAGCTGTAAACCGACACTGAGACCCAGTGGACCTCAGAGACAGACTGACGCAGGACACCCTGCACTGAACCATCTTCCTCCCAGAGCAGCTCCACCTGACCCAGAAGCCGCCAGCTGAAATCCTATCCCTCCAGCAACATAAGAAGGTGAACCGAGCCCCTCGTGGGCTGAAAGATAAATAAATCCACAGGCAGAGAAGAGACAGAAGTGTGGACTATCCTGGCCTACTGCAGCTCTGCTAAACAAATTGTCCCCACTGTGTCTTGCAGGCCTGGGGGCAGGTGCTGGGGGCTGACAAACAAAACTGGAAATCCTATGGCATGTCCAACAGTATCCCTGAAGGTCAAACAGCAAACTTCGTTGCCTCTGACCCTTCTCATACCCAACTTCATGGTCTTGAGCCCCTCTCTCGTTGCAGTCCTCCTGTGAGCTGCTGCCCCAGGGGTGCAGAGGTCCCACCAGGCACCAGGTGCAGCTGGGGCGTTACCTTTGGGAAGCACACTGCTTTTCAGCTGTTCAAACTACAAAAGCAAGGAGGCTGTGCCTTTCAACCCTGAAGCTGAAACAGCCTTCCTACCACAGTGGTTATGATGGGGCAAGCATTCCCAAAGCTGGACAAGGCCTGGGAAGACCTCCAGTCACAAGCTTTGAGCCTCTGATGGGACAGCTGGCTCCAGTCTGCCAACAAGGGCCAGGCATCAGCACTGCGGTTGATTTTACAAACCATGAGAGCTACACCAGGTCATCAGAGCTGGGAACCAGTGGGCATCCAAGCAGCGCACTCCTGCTGCAACGATTGCACCGAGACCTGGCAAAAAAAAAAAGCAGAGCTAAAAACGCTTTCAAAAGAAAATGCAGAACAGGCATTATTGCAGCTGTAGGCCTCTCATCTCCACTAACTCTGGGTTTTTAAAACCCTCTTTCACCACAGACGGACAGCAGCTAACACACCGGTGTCACAGGTCTGTTAAGCAACCCGGACGTAACTAATTACTTCAGTAGCGGGTGCCCTCTCAGATATTCAGAACAGCATGTGCCATGTGAGCAAAGCCTCCCAGTGCGCCCGGCACCTCTGGCAAGATGCCACCCGTTGCTCTGAGACCCTCCCCACCTACGGTGGGTCGAGATCCAGAAGCGAATTTAACCAGCAGGGTTTTCTGGCTCTTCCCACTTTCCCTTCCGAATGAGAAAGGCAGTGAAGAGGGACGAGCAAGACCTAGCAGGACTAGGATGACCGTGATAAAAGTATGCGTAACCGATATGCTTTTTCTTGAAGGTCTGCGATCACTGAAATCATTTGGGCACAGCACAGCAGAGTGATGTAAGGGAATAAGTTCACGCACCACTGAGATATATTCGTCATGGGGGGGAAGCACAACAGCTGTTTAGCCATGTACAGTAGCAGCATGTAACAATTTTATGCTAAGGATGCCTGAATTAATTGGACCTTTGGGGGAATTGAGGAAGGCAGAGTGTAATTACTTGAGCTGGAATTTATCCAGCCTTAAAAAAACAGCTTATTTCTGGAAAAAAAAATATTATGGGAAATTCCATCATTAAATCCGTTGTCCAAAGGTACCCAGAAGGCTGGATTGACACTTACTATTAAAAGCTGCCCCATGCTGCAAAGGAATAGGCCAAATTCACTTTTTAAAGATAAGATAATTTCAAGAAGTTAGTCTCATGCAGGCACGTCCAGTCAGTGCAAGGTAGAAATCAACATACGCCAATCAACTGTATCAGAGGAACCGAGCTGCTTATACTGATTTATACATGCTGCATGTCTGCCTAAGGTATGTTTATTAGTTTGTTTAAAACATAAGATGGTTATTTACAATACAATAAGTCAGCATTAATTTCTTCATTCCTTTGGCTGCCCTGAAGGCAGCTGTCATGTTGTGGATGCTCAGAAGCCTATTGAGAAGTGACCATGAGCTGCTGAGCAGGCCCACATCTCAATCACTCAGCAAATTTTGCACCAGATGTGGCTGGATTCTTATTTAAATTGAGACAGTTAAAGACATATTAAGATAATGCATGAAGTTAAGCCGCTATTAGGCTGAAAGAAGAATATTGTACAAAAATTTAAGTAATACAAACCAGGTAAGTGAAGCAAACTGAATTGATCATGCTTTTGTGTTTAGACAAAGAGAAATATGCCTAAACTCAGTCCTGAGACTTTCTTTTTAGTAGCAGGGTCTCTGCGGACCACTCGTCTGAAGCCCATGGTGTTTCAGTTGCTGTCTATTCAAACCTATGCAAACCATCCGCTGCCTGAGCTCCACGCGCTGATCGGCAGCCCATTGGCTACCTGGCACGTGCAGACAAGACATACTGATGCTGATGCTACCACCAGAAGCCACCTGGGATCTGATGCAGCTTATGTGGTGCTGATCTACCAGCCCTGGGGTCTTGTCACCTTGTTCGGAAATGAATTCAATTGCAAAGAGCAACTTAGGGCATGCCCTCACTGAAGGAAGCTCTGCTGCTAGGTAACAAGAGGCCATCTTCCAGGACACAGTGTCCCACATCTAAGATGAGTGAGACATTTTTTTTTATTAGAAAGCTACAATACACCTTTGCAAGCTTCCACTAGGCCTTTTTACACTTGCTTTGTCAAACTGAAACCCTAGTATTATTCACACTGGTCTTTTTGTTATATGCTTTTCACAAGCACAAACCTGACAATCACAAGCTTTATTAAAAGACAAAGCAAAATTTGCAAAGAGAATACTAAAATTTTTCCTGCTCATTCACGTGCATTCACACACAGACCAGGGTGAGCATGGGACAATCTTTCAGAGGTCACGTAGCTACGGATAGCTGGAATTCATGGAAACTTTCCGTTTACATCAATTAATTGCAGTTTTGGTTAACCATTAATTTGGTTAATGAAAGTTGGGTGTCCCATTCACCACTTCACATGTCAGATATACATTTAAGAATTTGATCCAGTTAATATGCACTTAAGCTTTGATCCAGTAAAAATCTCCCTGGGACATACGGATTGACAAAGCTGATGACACTGTCCCAAAATTGGCTCTGTAGTGACAGAGGGCAGCTGTTACACAGCTCAAGACCGAAAGCTGATCTCCTTTCATCTGCAGGCAGCCAGGGAACTGCCTGCCCTCCAAACATTTCAGCAGAAAGAAAGAGGGATCCCAGCCAAAGGAAATGAGAAGGTGATAGGCATAAAAAGAGGAATCAGCTCCAGTGCCACAGAGGGTGATGGAATAAGTCTAAACACAGGCACAGCTTTGCTCTCCTAAGAAGCTTAGTGCTTTCTTCCCAAAGCTAACTTTCACACAAGGGACCATCTCAGCTCACTCTGAAGAAGAAATGAAGTGTTTAAAGGCATTTCAGGAATACCAGAACAAATTCAGCGCTAACATGAAAGGAGGAAGAGCTACCACCAGCACAGCATTTGCTCTGCTAGCGTAGGCATACTGCTGAATTTCATTCCTTTTCCTTAAGTACATTTGAGACATATTCCAGAAATATAGATCTCGGGGGAAGACAGAGAAATTATCTCAACACCCCTTTCTCTATCAAGTCTGCTAGGAAAGAATAAAAAGAAGTGGAAGTTCAAAGCCGGGTTCTGCAGCACCAGCGGTTGCACAGACTAGAAATGTACGGCTACGATCATGGAGGTAACCTTAGCTCAGCTCTATCTAGTGCAAGCCATCTTCCCGACTCAGGGCTAAATACATGATGATGAGAAAAACTGCCACACCACACTGCTCTGACACATGCTGCACCAGCTAATCTATCAGATATATGCCAGTTGTGAGAACAGGCATCATCCAAAGAGGAAGCATGGTACATGCCTTTTTTCCTCACCCAAAGAGTAGGGAAAATGATTTAATTTCTCCCAAAGCTATAATGGTCTTGCCACAAATCAGGGAGAGTCAGATCCTGGTCTCCTGAGGTTAATAGCAAAATGTCCATTAAATTCAATGAGATCAGGACAGGGTCTTTGATCACAGTGGACGGAACCGTGAAACAAATGTCACAGAGAATTTTTTTTATCCAGACTTTGTCCCACTGCCTGATTACATGTGTTGGAACTAGCACCTTGGTAGGAACTGTGGAAAAGACCCTGCCAGGGAGACAGGGTCTGAATGAGTCTTAAAATACCATTAGAAACTTGTGTTGCTGAAGACAGCAACCCTGCAACAAGCCACGGGATAATACGACAGCTGGTGGCTTCCCCTGGGCAGAACAGAGTGGGATTTAGCACAGGGATTTACAATAGAAACCAGTACCCTTACTAGAGAAATAGGATCGTACTCTCCAGTTCAAGCCCAAGACCTACATGCCTCACGGCCTGTTTCCAGTGTGTTCTGCAGGAAACTCTCCTCTCTCCCTGAGACAGCCTTGCCCCAGAAGGGAGCCAGGAGTACAGAATCACAGAATCATAGAATCTTTAAGGTTGGAAAAGACCTCCAAGATCATCAAGTATAAGCATCAACCTGACACCACTATGCCTACTAAACCATGTCCTGAAGTGCCGTGTCTTTGAACACCTCCAGGGATGGTGACTCCACCACTTCCTTGGGCAGCCTGTTCCAGTGCCTGACCACTCTTTTAGTAAAGAATTTTTTCCTAATATCCAATCTAAACCTCCCCTGCCGCAACTTGAGGCCATTTCCTCTCCTCTTATCACTAGTTACTTGGGAGAAGAGACCAACACCTGCCTCCCTACAACCTCCTTTCAGGTAGTTGTAGGGAGCAATGAGGTCTCCCCTCAACCTCCTCTTCTCCAGACTAAACAAGCCCAGTTCCCTCAGCCAGTCCTCATAAGACTGGTGCTCCAGACCCCTCACCAGCTTCATTGCCCTTTCCTGGATGTGCTCCAGCAACTCTGTGTGCTTCTGGTACTGAGGGGCCCAAAACTGCACACAGTATTCGAGGTGCAGCCTCGCCAGTGCCAAGTACAGGGGCACAATCATTTCCCTACTCCTGCTGGCCATACTGTTCCTCATACAAGCCAGGACGCTGTTGGCCTTCTTGGCCACCTGGGCACACTGCTGGCTCATGTTCAGCTGGCTGTCTACCAGCACCCCCAGGTCCCTTTCCACTGGAAAGAACAAACTGAATGCAGGTGTCTGAGACCTGGAGGCAAGATAGTACCTAGCAATCAAAGACGCATATTCGAGGAGAGTCTGAAAATGACATAGCTGTGTAATTGGGCACAATACCCTGTTCAGTGTTTCTGCTGCGGTTGAGCAAGCCTGTGCAGAGAAATGTGTAGCACAGAGGGTTGTAGTCACCTGGAGTTTAGACCTAGCTCACTCACAAGACCTTGCCTAGACTCATGGTCCCATAAAGATTTTCTGCTCTGGAAAATCAGCAGTAGACATCAGGTCAGATTCAGAGGCCTGCGACATGCCCAAGCACCCCATCCACTAACACACCAAAGCACAAAGAACATGTGAGTTTACATCCTGCAGGGGTCTTACGCACACAGCATCCTTAGAAACCACCCAATATTCTTGGAAACAGAAGTGGAAAAAAGAAAATCAATGAGCTAATGGTTTTGAAAGAAGTGACAATTGCAGCTCCGCCAGCTGCACCTAGCAGTTGACATGAGTCCTCCTGGGAGACAAATTTTCTATTCTGGCAGGCTGAGCCCAGCCGAGGGAGCAGCACAAGGAGTTAGCACAGCAGTGCCAGTGACCTCAGGAGGCCATAATTAAATGCCCAGAGGATGGGCCAGAAAAGGACAATGGTGCAAATTGCATCAATGTGGCTCAGGCTGCTTATATAAAGTTACTCCTCAGAAAAAAATGTCTAGAAGCCCCCTGCTTAATAGGGTCCTCGGAGGCTTTCGGCAGAGAGCACAGGACAGCTTCTCGGCAGGAAGAAATCAAAGCTGCTAGCGCTGAGCCAGCTTACACCTGCGAGGAGTCTGGACTCGTGAGTGGAGAGCACATTTTGTCACGCAGCTATGGCAGAAGCATCTGCTGGAGAGAAGTGCGCAGTGTGCATTTCAGAAGCGATTGTGCTCAACCCTCGCTGCCTCCCGGCTGTCAGCACTCTGCTTCGACAGAGCTGCTGGGCGCTGCAGCTACCCTATGCTCCACGACGCCTTCAGGCTCGGGAAGTGGGTCACCAGCATCCCAGCGTCCAGCCATGGAGGAAATCATCAACAGCCTTAAGGATTAGCGGGGGGAGGGCAAACAGCTACAGCAAACGAAGTCACGTTTGATATTTGCTGTAGCTGCCTGCATCCCAAAAGGGTCAGAGAGGACTGGGAAGGAAAAGCTTACACACTGCCAGCCTGCAACAGGGGATAAAAATTGTAATGTGTGTGGCTTTGTGGAGCCTCTGCTGCACAGCTCTGTTGCCATGAAACAGAGGAAATGTTCCCATTTCTACTCATGTAGAATTGCTGGAAGTGGGGGGGAGTGAAGCAAAAATTACACACAATTAGGTGCTGAGAAATGCAAATTTATAATCCCACTAATGCTTTGAGTTTTCACTTCCTATGAGTTAACCTAGACAACAATCTAGGGATTCTAGTTCGGGACAGTGTTTTAGGAAGAAAAGCATGAAAATGCTCCCCTTCATCAACAAACAAAGATCATCTGTACACCTCAGAGCAGGTAGCTCTGAGCAGATGACGCGTAAGGAGGGGCCCATAGCTTTAGCAATTTCTCCAAGGAAATTGTTCTGCATGCAAATCCACAATCCAATTTCAACAAAATGTAGAAGAAAAATTAATCTCTGAGGCTTTAACCTAAGTTTCTACCAGTGTTTGAAAACAGCTGGCTAGTATCCCCACAGAGGAAAAAGAGAAGATATCTGATGCTCAAACGTTCATTTCAAAGAGACCTTCCCAATTAATTCTAGTGCTGATGGATGTACCTGATCTCATTTTACTGGAGAACTGTACCCTGCTGAGAACAACACAGATAATTTTATTGCTGTCACAGTGCCGCCCTGTTTCTCCAGTGAGACCTTCCAGCTCATGTTCTTCACTTTCTTCTCCTGTCCAAAGCCCCAGGTCAAGGGAGGTGATTCTCCTCCTCTACTCTGCTCTTGTGAGACCCCACCTGGAGAACTGTGTCCAGCTCTGGAGGCCCCAATATAAGAAGGATATGGACCTGTTGGAGTGAGTCCAGAGGAGGCCACAAAGATGATCAGAGGGCTGGAGCACCTCTCCTATGAAGACAGGCTGAGAGTTGGGGCTGTTCTGCCTGGAGGAGAGAAGGCTCTGGGGAGACCTGATAGCAGCCTTCCAGTACCTCAAGGGGGCCTATGAGAAAGACGGGGAGAAACTCTTTAGAAGGGCCTGTTGTGATAGAACAAGGGGTAATGCTTTTAAACTAGAAGCTGTAGATTCAGACTGGACATAAGGAAAAAAAAATACCATGAGAGTGGTGAAACCCTGGAACAGGTTTGCCGAGAGAGGTGGTGGATGCTCCATCCCTGGAAACCTTCAAGGCCAGGTTGGATGAGGCTCTGAGCAACCTCATCTTGTTGAAGATATCCCTGCTTCTTGCAGGGGGTTTGAACTTTATGGGTCTCTTCCAACCCAAACTGTTCTATGATTCCCTTCCCAAGCTGCGCGATCCCTTGCTTCTTCAGGTCCAATCTGCCATCTTTGCTGTCATCCACTCAATCTTGATTTGGGGTCAAATTTAAATATTTCACCCTCACAGCTATACTTTGTAACATGAGGCAGTGCAGAAGCAGTAAGGGAAGGTAAAATCCTTTTGCACATGTTTTCTCATTAGGACAGATCCTGGAGTGGAGATAACCAGGTTGCTTTTGGGTGCACTGTCAACACATATCCCCACTCTGGGCCAGACTGCTGAGACTCCTGCAGCATCCTAAAGACTGCAGTTGCTAGGCAGGGTCAAGTTTAACATTTGAAAGCTAATGTGGAAAGGAAGGACACTCTTGTCTGCATTTTAGGCATGTAGGGCCCTTTTCTGATTCTCTTAGGCTTTGTGGGGGTTCCTGTGAAACCCCTGGAGTTGCACACACATCGATGTTTCCCGTGATGTCAGATGCAGGGATGATAAGAGTAGCAGGAGGTTTGGTTCCTCAGCCTCCTCTGAGGTGCTGAGATAGATGACTGATAATGGGGTGCACTCAGGACTCACAGTGCTCAGTTTGCAAGCACCTCAGATGACTCTGCTGGACAACTCATGAGCGTGCCAGGACACTAATCTGTTCCTAAGAACCAGCACTTACAAGGTCACCTTCAGTTTTCAAAGCCTCTGCACTTGGGCTAAGGTAATGTCTGAGAACAAAGGACACAAAAAAAAAAGAGATGGAACCAAGTGTTTTGCCTTGACAAAATTAGAGCATTCTTCAGCAAAATTGTCTGGGCTTTTGGTGACTGGGAACTCAAAATATCTATTCAAGTTCCTGCTATTTGCCCCACAAATTAATCTAATGTGTTGCCTGTGAAACAAACCACTGAAAAGCCCTTGTTAATTTGTACCGAAGCAAATGGTTATCTAAAGTAGACACCACAGGGAGGTTCTTAATTAGTCTGTTGTCAGCTGGGACTGGAAATGCTTGTGGCAGCACGAGGCTAATTAATTACTTATCTGTCCACACTGCAGCTTCCTGTCAAAGCACAAGGTACTTCTCAGTGTACACCAATGGCTGGTTGCTCCTTTTTGGAAACCATGAGACCAGCGCACAGCGGTCCCAGAGGGACCCGTGCTCTGTGTCTCTAGAGAAGTGAGTTGAGGGAGTGCCCAAGCTAAGCATCTGTGCCTGGGATGAGCCGTTTGTCCAGATGAGGAGTCTTTGCTGCCCACATCCTGTGGCTTCAACGGAAGGTTGCTTCCTGAATGCAAAATGAAAATGAGTCTTGGGAAGTAGGCATTTGAGATGAACTGGAAGCTCAAGGATGCTCTTACCAAGGGTCTGTACTCTGGGTCAGACAGACACTGCACAAGCTGCACCTGCCTGCTTATGGTGTGGCAGTCCAGGAAGTGGGGAGCACACCAGTCCCTCATTTAGCAGCATCTTCACCTGCAGGTCCTGGCACCGGAGCTCTGACAGCTGTCCTGCTGTAACAAGGCTTCTGGGAGCAGGGATATGAAAGCCCATTGAAGAGACAGTGCCCACACATGCAGTACACTGGGGACCCAAAACACCGCCAGAGTCTGTGGAAAAGGCCTGCGCTTCACAGGAAGGAGAAGAAAGCCTGTTACAAAACTTGTGTAACTGTGCCTTCCCTACCACCATGCCAGTGAAAGATGTATTCTTTGGTAAAAATGAATGTAAAAATTTTGCACACATGCAGTGTATAATACCTCACAGCAGCCTGCAGAGTGAGAAGGGAGCCTGCCATGTGGGCCAAGCGCCTTCTTTGTAGGCTGCAGATCCCTCCGCAGAGGACACGGGGCACTGTACACCCGATGCGGGATGTAGACATGGGGCCCCACCCCCAGGTGGCTTGTGATGGGCTGGAAAGGGCCAGCAATAAATAGTAAACGCACTGGGTAAATATTCACTGCTCCACTCTAAACACAGCAGCAAGGTTAAGCCTATCTATGGGGGAGGGTAAGCAGCATCCTTGTCTGAAGGGAGCTGCCCCAAGTGGTCTGGGCTGCCTCCGTGTCAAGCAGAGTGCCAGGGTGGCAAGGGTGGGCAGGGAGTCAGGTTTGGCCATTCTGAGTCTGTGCTCAGAGGCTTAGCTTGCACCAACCCCTCACTCCTGGGGGCTGGCTGGAGACCTTCCTGTGCTCTGCTCCTCCTCCACAACATATGTAGTTGTTTTTACAGCATCCTTCCCTGTTTTTTCAGAGACGCAGGACTGTTCTACAGAAAGGGAGGGAATTAGCAGTGTATTTCCACCCACACTTGCAATCAGGATCCATTTGATATCCCCTGATATTAGCATCCAAGTTTTTTACCAGCTCTAAGTGTTGCAATCAGTCCAAGTGCACAGCAATAAAAACTTTTAGCATCCCACCTGCCCCATACCAAATGCCTCTGAACAGCCTATTACACTGAAAGGTGTGTAACATCGCAAAGTCCTCCCCCATCGTCATCCTTCACCCTTTGTGGTTACACATCTCCTCATCTAGTAAACACTATAATGTATTTTATGCCTATTTTATGCCACACAGCTGCACTCCCAGCATGATGAACACATAACCCTACCTTTAAACACTGCTCCCTGACACAGGGCAGTACCGTGGCTGGCTCGCAGTCATCATCATCTCACCATCTGCAAGGGCTTAGTTTGTTAATGGATGCTGTGCGTGCAGCTGCAGGAAAAGGCAGTGAGTCCACAGAAAGGAAGCTCTAAAACCTGTGAAGCTGCCCCCATAACCGCCCAATTAGTTGGTAGGGCACTCAGGTCCATCAGGTACACATTTAGCCACTACTGAGGTGTCTGTACAACTCAGCTTTTTGCTTCTACACAGCCAGTGGCACGAAGTGCCATGGCGATACACAGGCATTTTCCTTTCGACAACAGAACATCTCCTGATTTTTCCCTGCTCCGTCATAGAGACCTGATAGCTACAACCCCTTCACAACCCATGGTGCATTATCCATGGAAGAAAACAGCAACATTTTCTTAACAACTGTTCCCTCCCCTCCTTCCGCCAAAACTTCTCACGGCTGGTACCTGTGGGTACAAACTCGAATGGTGTTTCCTCTGCAGGCAGTCTGCAGCAGCTCACAGAGCGGGAGGGAAGCCTGGACAGACTCCTGTCACTCTCTGACCTCATTCTCTGGTGTGCTTGAAGGCCAAACACAAGAAAAGGACTTGTACAGCGCCTACACACTGTTGGTTTGAACCCTGTCTGCCCTGACTGCTGCCTCTGGGTACCGCTCACCGGGGTAGCAGAGCTGTCGGATACCCGTCTTGTAGCACATCACTCTTCCCTGGGACTTCAGAGAAGGCCTGAAAGCTCTCCACAGTGGCCACCACCAGCAGCTAGCTGGGCTGAGGTAAGATGTTTCCTCTGAGGAGCCTCTGTGGCCCACAGCTGCTGGAGGGCATTGCCAGAGGAAACCCCTCTGAGATGCTTGGCTGGCAGGGCTGTGGCGAGTAAGGGGGTGGGTATCCCCCAAAGACAGTGGGAAGGGGAGCTGCCGAGGACACGCCCAAGAGCTAGGGAGCCACCGTGGGACTGCAGCAGCAGCTCCGGTGCCTCCAGCCATGTGATGGTAGACAGTGCCACTGGAGTAGATGGAGGAGGGAAGCCATCAGCATTTGACGGGGAGCAGACGGGCTGCCTCCTGAAAAAAAAACAAACAGATTTCACATTATTCAGGGACACAGCTGCCTCGTGCCTTGTGTCACATTGCACTCCTGCCCCCAGAGAGCTCCTGGTGCACTGAGCACATTTCACCACCTTCAAAGAGAGCTGCTTGCATCGCTTTCTCCAGCAAAACTGGAAAGTACCATGCCCTGTCCCCTTTGCACCCTCCCTGCAGCTATTCATACACATTGAGGACATCCCCCTGAGCCTTCTCTTCTCCAGGCTGAACAGACCCAGCTCTCTCAGCCTTTCCTCATAGGAGAGGTGCTCCAGTCCCTCAGTCATCTTAATGACCCTTCAATGGACTCTCTCCCCTATGTCCATGTCTCTACTGAGAGCCCAGAATTCGACACAACACTTCAGGTGTGGCCTCACCAGCTATGAGTAGCGGGGAGGGATCACCCCCCTCAACTGGCTGGCAACAGGATACCATTCGCCATCTTTGCTGCAAAGGCTGGCTCATGTTCAGCTTGGTGTCCACCAGGACGCCCAAGTTCTATTCTGCCAAGGTGCTTTCCAGCTGGGCAGCCTCCAGCATATATAATGGTGTCTGAGGTTGCTCATCCTCAGGTGCAGGACTTTTAACTTCCTCTTGTTGAAATTCATCAGGTTCCTCTTAGCCCATTTCTTCAGCCTGTCGAGGTACCTCTGGATAGCAGCATGACACTCTGTTATCAGCCATCCCTCCCAGTTTTGTCACCTACAAAATTCCTGAGGGTGTGCTCTGCCTCATCATCCAGATCACTGATGATGTTGAAGGACCCAGTATTGACCCCTGGGGTACACTGATAGTCACTGGCATCCAACTAGATGTTGTGCCACTGATTACCGCCCTTTGGATCTGCCCAGTGTTCAATCCACCTCACTGTCTGCTCATCCAACCCCTACATCAACAGCTTGTCTATGAGGATCTTATGGGAGACTGTGTCAACGGCCTTGAGGAAGTCCAGGTAGACAACATCCACTGCTCTCTCGTGGTCTACCAGGCCAATCATTTCATTGTAGAAGGTTATCAGGTTGGTCCCCTTTATGAATCCATGCTGACTGCTCCTGATTATTTTCTTTCATACGCCTGGAAATGATTTCCAGGATTATCTGCTACATCTTGGCAAAGATGCAGACCTGGAAAAAAGTAATCAGAGAGTAGGCAATCAGGACTGTTATGAAAAGATTTTGCTGCTTCTTTCACATCCACAGCATGGGATGATTTTTTAAAAAGAGGTATTTGCATTGTTTAAATGAGCTATAGAATAGGGATTTGATAATCTCCATTTTCATTTGCTTCAAGTTTAGTTGGCTTTGGAAGTTTCAGTCTTCCAGAGCCTGCAAGTAACATGAATTGCTGGTACTCTTTTCATCAGTTACCTTAGCTTTTTAGTAACTTTTCCTAAGCAGACAAGAAGGGTGACAGCAAGCTTTCCACAAAGAAACAGTCATTTCAAGTGCCTTAATATGTGGTCATTTCTATATGATTATGCTTAAAACTGTTTTAAAGGTGTTTAAGCATATCTGAAATCATTAGCTTCTTCCGCAGAGTTAGGTTGAGACAACCTGACATGCGTTATTTTCCCTCCCTCCCTCCCTCCAATTAGAGACCCTTTTAAAGAAGTGTGGGCTTCAGTTTGCTGTGTTCTTTGGGACACAGCAAGACAGTTATTATTCACCATTATGCATAACACACAGTACTTGTGGGTGACTCCCCTGAGATTATTGCATCTTTTGTCTGAATACTTAGAGACAGAAGAAATGAAGTATATTTAATCAGAAGTATTCTAAAGCGTAAAAGCACACCAGGCAGAATAATGCAAATAGACAAAATTCCCGTGGAATTATATGGGCAGGGTTTTGCTTCAATGGTGCAAATTTAGTGTCTGGGGCTGTGACTCATACAACAGCCTGTACCTGCTCCGCAGCAACCCTGCTGAACTCCCTGAGGTCACCTCAAGACCAATGCATGACTCACTGCCAGGGTTTCTGAATCCCGTTCCTAGTGTGATGGCTCCGTGGCAAAGCACAAGCCCTTCAGGCATCTGCTGCTTCCCTTTCGCCACTTGTTTCTTGATCGGACTCTCTCATCAGCAGAGTCCTTCCACATCTGACCTACGGCAATCGGCCAGCACGCAGCAGTCAAGCACAAATGGTTGGCTGCAAAGACCAAGACCGAGGGGCATTAGTGAACAGCCAGGGACCAAAAATCCTCCCTCGGGTGAACTTCTTGTGCTTGAGGACATGAAGAGACAGAGAACTGCCTGTGGTTTTGAGAGTGAGACAGGGAATGGCCATAGGTTCTGGCTAGACAGATCCTATAAAAATTATAAGTAAGATAATTTTGGTATGTGGAGTGGAATGAACAACAAGCTTTTCCAAATGGGAAAAAAAAAACCAAACAACTGTAAATTAAGGCATCGCAGTACACATTTGCACAGCACAAAGAAATGAAAAAGTATTTTCTTTCACGGATGTGGCCAAGAAAACACAATGTTAAAGAAGGCTTTCTTTAACCGATGTGGCATTCAGCACCCACCTTCAGCAAGGAGTACTTGCCACGGATAGTAAACTGGAAGGACTTTGTGAAGCAGCTCTTGAGCAGGCTTGAAGTGCCAGTGACTTCAGCAGAATGACAGTAGTCTGCTCAAGCTAATGGAGATGCTCAAATGTGCGGACAAAAGCACTGCTGCAAAAGCTGGAAACTTGAGCACCCCAACCCACACAGAACTTGTCAGCAAAACAAATCCTGTGCTTCATATCCAAATTACAGGTCAGACTTATGTGATCCCACACTCAGAAGCAATATCAAGTTGTGTCAAGTTTTAGCATTGCTGCAGAGCTTGGAAGGTAGAAAGGAGAGTCTAATTTTACCTGTGATGTCACTAAGGACTTGTAGAAATCTTGGTATGGTATGGCTGAGATGTTATAGACAGGCTAGTTATTAGTTGTAACATATTAATTTGAAAACTACACCTCCCAGATCTGTCTTGCTTTAGGATGCTAAAAAATACGCTACATGCACTTTTCTATGGGTTTTACAGTACTGCCTGGTCAGCTTTGCTTTTACCCAAAGCCACTGACTGAAGTGGACAATTAGATCAGTGGACAAAAGATTCAGAGAGGGGTTTAAGAAAGAAGTGCCAGGAAAATTTATCTCAGTGTCCCTCAGCTGGTACCATTTTCACCACACCCATCTTGGTCCATTCTTTTCTGATCTGTACCACCAAACCTACACAAAATCAGAAATGACCTAACATGTCTAAAGCTGCTTATCTCGACAGCTGTTTTGGTTTCTCCATGGTAATTAAGAAATAGCCTCCCACTGAGCTAAAACATTATCACAAGTTGAAACAGTAACAACTCAGATTGGCTGATTCTTGGTATTTTAGCATCAATACAACTGGTCAGTAAATGCAGGCTGAAGGACGTTTGCATTGTTGAGGTGGAAAAAAAAAAGGAGATGCAGTCATCCCTCTCTGAGGGATCCGACCCTTTTGGAAGGACAAGTCACTCCTATATAGACGCACTGGGCTCAGACCACTGCATGAGACCAGGACTGCTGAAGACTCTCACATATTTGAGATGTTAAAGTTCCCACTTTCCTAGCTAATGCTCAGCAGTGTTTTACTCATTTGGGGCCATTCAAATTTATGTATTTCACATTTGATGGATCAAGATGATAAAGTAGGTTTCACACTTTTGGGTACCCGCAATATTTAACACAACAAACACTGCAATAGTAACCGATCTTTGAATTAGTTCTTTATTTTAAATCTTTATTCTCAATTTGAAGTCAGCTCTAATTTGCAGTTTTCCAGCTTCCACACCACAGCCATAAGGAGCTGGGGTAGGTTACACCTCTGTAGCGGCTTTCAACCTGAGTAATGCTTATGTATTTTACCAATGGTGGCCACTACTTTCAGTTATGAATTTTAAACAATGAGAGGATGGCATACACTACCTGATTATCAGTTACACTAAACTGTTATGTGGGACACCACTTCCTTAGGCAGCCTCTCCCAGCGCCTGACCACTCTTTCCGTAAAGAAGTGTTTCCTAATATCCAACCTAAACCTCCCCTTGCCACAACCTGAGACCATTTCCTCTTGTCGCATCACAAGTTATTTGGGAGAAGAGACCAACACCCACCTTGCTACAACCTCCTTTCAGGTAGTTGTAGAGAGTGATGAGGTCTCCCCTCAGCCTCCTCTTCTCCAGATTAAACAATCCCAGTTCCCTCAGCCACTCCTCATAAGGCTTGTTCTCCAGACTCTAAGACACCACAATGGAAACATACTTCACTGTAAAGGAGTAATTTTTTTTTTTCTACTAATGAGCAGGATAGAAAATTCAACCATTTGCATTGCTGCTCAATTGTGTAAGTGAATACTTGCTGATCTCTTGCTTTCTAGCTTGAAAAGACAATTCTAACAATTGTAGAATGCTACCCTGGAACGGGGTGGTTGGTTTCCCTTTTCTATCCCCCCAGGAAGCATACAATCTTCATACTGTTAGCCTTGGAAACCACTGACAAAGGGACAAATTGGAGGCATTTAGTTCCACTTTTGTCCTGACATTTTCTGTAAGTATTTTTCTGCCTACTAACAGCTTTCCATTCTGAAGTAGATGCTCTCTCTTCCATCTCCGTAACCCTGTCACTTAAATTTGAAGGGCCATTTTTATTCCCGTTAGATCTTCTGACATGTACTGCAGTCCTTACAGTATTTTTCCCCTCCACTGCTGCCACTAATGATATTTACATTTCTGTGCCATCTACTGATGCAGTTTTCCTTTCTCTGAAGGACTGTTGATGAATACAGTTACAGCTAATTGCTATTCCCAAGCAACACAGTTTGTTTTTCAGCAAAAGACCAATTTCCAGCCCAACAGGAAATCTTAAGACTATTGAAATGTAGGAGGGGAGGTGAAAGGAGGTCAGGGAGCAGGAACGGTGAGTTTCATGGCATTATTGACCAACATAACCCTGCTTATAACAAAACCTTTACAAGATTTTAGCTATGTGGGACAGACTGGCAGAAGGTTAATCATTTCCCTTCATCTAGAATTTAGCAAAGGGGCAAAAAGGTATTATTCATTCAAATGTGAGGACATAAAAGCTGTGTATCTGAATAACAGCAGATGGAAACAAGCAGCAGATTCTAACTCTTTAAAATACCAGTTAAGAAGCTACAGTTGTTACTCACCCTGCTAAATCCTGCAGTGTGACAAAAGCAGAAGTTACCCTGTGCTGAAATCTAACTGGAAGGTTTTGATTTTTAAGTTTTTCAGTCAAGACAGAGGGTATTCTCACTCAGCAACAGGTGAGAGGCTCAACGGAGATTTTACAGGACAACTTTCTGAAGGACAAGTTCAAATGGTGATCATGGTCCATGACGATCTTCTAATCTCAAAATCAGGCCATTGCCACGAACTTCAACCCTTCTACGCAGTATGTGTACTTCTGCTCCCACACTTACTCTTCCTTCAAATCAAGACTCGAAGGCTATCACTTGACACCTTGTTCACAAAGAAAGTGTCCTGTAAGGCAGGAGTTGTGCCCAGTAATGAGAGGCTATCATTGGGCTTCTCTCTGCAAGGCTACTTGGAAATCGACAACATAGAGGTGCTTTGTTCATGTCATACTGCAGGGAGGACGAGTAAAACCTGGGAGGATTAATGGAACTCAGGCCTTCTCCTGGCTGAGAGATGGAGGGGTGTTTGGGTGTTTTCTAAAATGGCTTAGAATCATAGAATCATAGAATGGAAGGGTTGCAAGGGACCTTCAAAGGTCATCTAGTCCAACCCCCCTGCAAGGAGCAGGGACATCTCCAACTAGATCAGCGCCTCATTCAGCTTCATCCATCAGCTTCTCTGATCTTTCCAAATTTCTAGTATGAGGAAAAGGAATCACGTTAATGGGAAGACTTACAGAAACCACAGTTTCACGACTTAGTTCAGAATGTGCTTTTTTAATTATCTTGATTCTCTTGGGCACTTTTTGGCATCACGCCTTTTCATCTTCCAGTGTCTCTGCCGCAGGTGAAAGCACTTACTCCATTGTGTCACTGGCACATTGAATGTTGAAACAACTTGCCCAAAAATGCTGCTGCTCATACGGTTCTTTTTGCCTCTCCACATTCCCCCACATTTCAGATCCTTTCCTATATCCATTCAGATGGTGGGGCTTACTTGGCATTACCATCATCCAAGTGCATTAAAGCACAGAGACTGAACATCCCCATCACAGCCAAATTACGGCAGGCCTGAGACACCGAGGGAAACCCTGCAAGGCTCATCCCAACAGTTAAGATTCATTCTTGGGGTCTTGGGAAGGGGAAAACACCAGGACGGGGTCGGGGGGAGGTTGGATGAGATGACCTTTAAAGGTCCCTTCCAACCCAAACCATCGTGTGATCCCTAAGGGCTTCCCCCCTCCCCGTTCCCCCCCACCCCGAGATGGAATTTAGCAGCAGCACAGCATCTCGTTTTCTGCTTGCACCGAGCTCGGGAGAGGAGAGTTTGGGGCAGGACTGCTCTCCCTGCGGAGGAGGGTTTATTCCCCAAACCCCAGCCCCGCAAACGCGGGAGCTTTGAGCGCGGGGGGCTCGGTGCCGCGGGAGCGCTGTCCCGGCTTCCCGAAGCGGGGGCCGGTGGCCCCGCGGTGAACGATGCCTGGGGTGGGAGGTGTCCGGCGGGGGCTGCCCGGGCGCGCTCCCTCCGTTTAGGGGAGAGGGGAAGGCAGCCTGCCCGGTGGGGGGAACATCCCCGACGCTGCTTGGCCCACTAAAGTCCCCCCTCCCACCCACTCCGCGGCCCCCCGTGCCGCAGCCCCCGTGGGCGGTGCGCGTACTCACGGCGGCTCCGGCGGAGATGGGCGGCGAGGAGGAGGAGGAGGAAGGGCAGGTGTCCCTAGCGGCCGCTTGCTCCCCGCCCGCCAGCTGCTAGAAACCGCCTGGCTCTCTCTCCCCGCCTCCCGCCCCCCGCCGCTTTGGCAGGGTTTGAGCCCCCAGCCCCCTCCTGCCCACGGCTGCGTGGCCGGCGTCACGCGTGGGAGGGCGCGGCGGGGCTGCCGGTGGCGGGGCCGCTCCCGCCTTAGCGACGCGGCCGGCGGAGCGCAGCGCGGAGCAGAGCGGCGCACGGGAGGGAGGAGGCAGCACGGCTCCCGCCCGCCGGACCGGCCCCAGCTCCAGCCCCGGCGCGGCCCCGGCTGCGGCTCCGACGAGAGGAGGCCGAGCGGTACCGGCCGTCGGGGGCCTCCGCGCTTCCCTGTCCCGGGAACTTCAGCCACTTGCCGGGGAGCATCCCCCCCATCCCCTGCCCCGAGGGGTGCTGCGGTAGAGGTCCCTTGCACGGCGGCAGGATGGGGCGGACCATGAGACCCGATGACATCAACCCCCGGACGGGGCTGGTGGTGGCCCTGGTCAGCGTGTTCCTGGTGTTCGGCTTCATGTTCACCGTGTCCGGCATCAAGGGAGAGACCCTGGGGGACATCCCGCTGCTGGCCATCGGGCCGGCCATCTGCCTGCCGGGCATTGCCGCCATCGCCCTCACCAGAAAGACCGACGGCTGCACTAAATGGCCCAAGAACAAGTGTCCGTGCTGCAAGCAAGTCAAGGACCGCGATGTCATGGAGCTGCTGAGGACACCCTCGGACCTGGAGTCTGGCAAGGGAAGTTGCGATGAGCTGGCCAAGAAAGCATACCAGAAGGACAGGAGGGTGCTGCGGGGTGAGGACTCCATATCCATCTGCACCACCACCACCACCACCACCATGGGAGAGTGCAAGAGCCTCATTAGAAAGGTGGAGCAGGAGGAGATGCTGAGATACCTGGAGACCTGTTATCCAGAGATGCCGGGGAATGTGTTCGTGGGAGATGGCTCCACGTACAGTGCCTTGGAGAAGAAAAGCTCTTCTCCCACCAGGGACAGCACTGCTTCCCCAGATGTCGAAGACAACATTTTTGTGGCTCCTAAAGACAGTATCATTGTCTGCTCTTACAAGGAGAACAGCCCTTATGACAAATACTGTTGTTACATAAACCCTACTGGAGTCAACTCAGACCAGGAGACCATAGTGTGAAAGATGCATACTTTATATATGTGTATGTATACAAACACTACTTCAACTTCTCGATAGGGGATAACATAGCTGTCTGCACTGCATGGGACAATTCTGATACTATTACAATTTAACCTGGTATGTGACTGATACTCAAACCTTTTGTGCCTGAAATACTCTTTCTGTAAGTAAACAAGCATGTTTAAAGGTTAAAGAATTCTTCGTTTTGGAAAAAAAAAAGAAATTACATTTTTGTTTTCTTTTCTTCCTTTCTCTGTGTTTTGCTTTCCTGCTGCCTATTGTACCCAAGCCCATAGACACACAGGCAGGAGGTCAGCAGTGGCTGTCAGCTGAGATCAAGAGCTGAATCAAAACTCTGGAGCTGTCTGTAGGAAAGGACGCCGTGCTCTGTGGCTAAGCGGGTCTAGGCAATAGGGTCTAGGCAATAGTGTCACTTCATTTTGGGAGGGATTGGGAGATGTCAGCATGCACTCCAGTAGCTGGCTGATGTTAGGGACTGGAGAAGTGATCTGTCTCTCTTCTTTTTCCTGGCAGGATTTTATTTTCCTCTGCTTCGAGGCACTGTTGTGCTGACCCTGTGGTTTCTTCTGAAAGTCTCCTAGGAGCCAGATAGGCTCAGGGAAGTTTTCAAAGGCTAATCCATCATCAGTAGCGTGCAAGGCACAGGTTTTAGCTTCATTACCCACTGGTACTGAGTTCACTGGAATGTTTCTAACACTTTTGGATTTTATAAGCATACTTGACAAGGGGATTACAACATGATCATGACACAGTTCTTGCAGAGACTAGGAGCAGATGTCAGTGGACTCAGAGTCTTAAAAATATATTCCAGTACCTCTAAAGTCACTTAGGGAATAGACTTTCATGAGTTCCATGAGTTCAGAGCTTGATCTGACTCTTCCAAAAATGTCATTTTCGTGTGCCTTTTCTAAAATGCCGGAGGTTTCTCAATGGGTGGTGAATGGCTACAATCCGCTCAGGGGTCTCAAAGCCGTGCTTTGCTGGGGGAAGGGAACAGAGGACCTGTCTGACAGATGTTTTTGTTCACAGCTTATGGATAAATAGCAAGAGAAATATGAAGTGAGTAATGAGGATTAAACATTCAAAATTTAAGGCTGCAGATTACATTACACACAGAAATGCAAATCCTGGCTATTCTGCCCAACAGTAAATTGCATCTTCCATGCTGTGTATAAAAGTCTTGTCTGGTATCTACTGTGTAGGTAACAGAGATGTGGTATAATATGATGTACATGCTAAGCAGCTACTCTAAGGGTTAAGCTTTTAGGGTAATGGTTGCTAAAACATACAGTAATTTTCTAAAATCTTACAAAGTCCTGGTTCCTATAACTAAACTCTTTAAACTCCAAAAAGTTCCCCTCTGATACAAATCTCAATAGCTGTTCTTACTTAGCTGGTTTTTTGTCAATGATAAGTTGTATCAGACAGATGTGTTGAATTACCAGGGTAGGAAAGAAGAAAAAGTCTTTCTTTTGTAGCAACCTGACATCTTGTGTAGAAAGTGGCAAGGAATTTTCCATTGAAATGAGACATTCTTTGCTGCCCATGGAATAGTTTGGAAAGTGAATGGAAACTTTATACATCCAGTTTTTTGTTTGGAAACATATGTCAAGTTCTTACAGACATAAGGAGGAAATACAATTTTTTACGTAAGATAGGTTTGTTTGTTTCTGACCAAACAGGACGTTCATGCTTTGGCCCGGCTTTGGTGAGTCAGCAGGATGCTATTAGCATAGATTAAAAAAATACTAGTTAGTCTGAGTCAGGTGAAGGCTCTCAATAGGTGGTTACAGGCAGGTTTGCTGCTCTGGCACGCAGCAACAGTACTGTGGGTATAAATAAACACTTATACTCTGTACAGCCCAAGTTTTATCAACTGAGCAAAGGAATTCCACAGAAACAGACTCTCTCCCTTACATGTTCAAGTCCCACTTCCACATAAAAGCACTCTGTTGTCAGGCAGATTGTCTCCTGCAGCCTTAGTCACTGCGGGACCTTATGCTGCAATGTACAGAGCAGCTCTTTGACGGCACTGGGAAGTCCTTTTTCATGACCTTTGAAGCCAACAGCTAAAATACTGTTGAAGTACGTGATGAGGAATGGGGTCTTTCATTGCTTTCTGTTCCCAAGAGAAGCAGGTGAGGGTCTCAGCGTGTGCCCATGGGTGCTCAGCATCCCCAAAGATCAGACCCATCATGAGAAAACAGGCTACCAGGTAGCTGCGTACCCTGCCTTTGCCAGGGTCGTGAGCAATCGCTTGCCTTGCATAAGAGAGAGAAGCGTCAGCCCGCTGGGAACCTAGATTTGTACAGTTCTGCAAATATATATAGGAAGAGGTCAAGTTTTTCCATTTTGTCGAGGATTAGATGTTCTCTGTCAAAAGTTATATGGGGTTTTAGAAGGCAAGACAGCAAACTCTAGTGACAAATGGAATGGTAAATATATAACTTGAGATACAGCTGCACAGATCTGAGTCACGTGCTTTATTCCATTCTTAATGTCAAAACAATAGAATATTTGTATTAAAGCAGCATTTAATGGGAGTGAAAATTTCCCACAATATAGAAAGAGATATTAAAAAAATGTTTTAAATATGATATTTACAGGCAATGACCTTTCTCTCTTCATTTTGCTGAAGTAAGATTTTATAACAAAATACAAGTTTAAGCAATATTTCTAGGCTAATCCACCATAATCCATTAAAGTTTTTTATTGAACATGTGGAAATTTGAAGTTAAAGAAATATGTTAGTACTGCCTCTGAAATATCTTTCTCTATGATTTTTCCTTTCTTTTCTGCTAGCTAAGCAGAGAATGAAATGGAAATGGATTAATTTGAATATTTTAAAAATAAAAAAAAGTCTATTTCAAAATGAAAGTAGGATTTTTCTTTTTTAATGAAGAGAGTTCTTTTCATACACTATAGTTTTGCCAGTAGAAATCAACTGCTTATTTGATCAAAGGCATCACGACAGCAGCTTCCAGCTTTTCATGCAGATACCATGCCCAGCCAGAGGATTACTGGGGCTTTATTTTCATTCAGCTCATGTGGTCTCTTTTGATGGCCACTAGAACTTGTAGGACCACTGCTGATCTTGGAGCAAGTGGGAATAATCACTTCACAGTCTCTATTCCTGGCTTTCAGTTCTGAATTTGGCTTCAGGATACCGCAGCTTGGGGTGTGATTCCAAACCATGACCTGGAGATGAGAGCTTCTTTTTGTGCTTGCTACCTTTAAAACACCTCGAGGTCAAAATCCCACTTCTCTCCTCAACGCCATGCTCCAGACAATGCATGCAGTAGTGAAGCTCTGTTTGTGGGATTAACGCCTGGTGTCATTTAAGTCAATGGCCACATATTGCATGGTCCTACAGTATGGGTGGGTGTGCATGTGTTAACATCTGAAGAAAACCAGTGATGTAGATATTCAGATAAGTTTTCTTCTCTTTACTATCTTTAGAATAGTATTTGTCATAGTGCTACGGTGGAATTTACCTTATTTTAAGAAAAAATGTGATATACAGATCAGCTGTACACAGGGCAATTTTGTGTTGCTTTGTTTGTATTTCTATTGCCATAAATAGTATTTTTACTGTCATACAATTGCAAAGCCCTTAACAGAAAATTGGGAGTTTTAATCAGTGTGTAGTTTGTCCCCCAGGGCAGTAAAGAATAGCTGATCCTTTCTGCCTGGAACCGAATGAGTGGGAGGTGAGTGTGCTCAGGGTGTGTGTCCCTCAGGACTAGTGTTGTATTAGTGATCTGCATTCTGCAGAAACATGGTCCTCTTCCACAGGCGGTTCCTCCCCATCTGATCCAACCTCTCTGCAGTCCTGGCTTCAGCAGCTATTTATTATATTGTAATTGTAAGAGCCACTATAACCGCCTGTCAGCATTTCTCCTGGTACACATCAGACTGTTTGCAGAGTGACCTCCTGCTCTTGAGTGGCATGGTAGAATCCAACCCTACATCTTCCATCCTATGTAAGCTGTTATGTCGAGACATCCAACTAAATTGTCCATTCTTGCAGCACAAGCCTGTGATTTTTCATCTCTATGTAATACCTTTCACACTAAAGATGCTGTAGAGATGGGTGACTGTTAGGCCCCACAGGCACTTCCAGCCTGATTTTCATGAGCATTTAGGGACTGATCTATTTATATGCAGAGCACAATCTGCACTCAGAAACTTGAATATCAACACATTGCCAGTAAAGCCATATTGCTAGAGAATGCAGTCCTGACATGCGAGATTTTCTGAGTCTTCAAAGATTTCTGTGTAAGTTTCTAGCATCAATTGTATTAAAACTTGTAGAGGTGTTTCCCAATATGTAGACTAGAGGAATTTTCTTGACACATTCTGAAGACGCAGCATGGGGCATCAGCTGCAAAGCAGCTCACGCTAAGCCCATTTCTACTCTGCAGCCTCTATGAACATGCAGTCCCTGCTGGGACGACTGTTGGCAGGTGTGTTACTTGTCTGGTATGGGCTCTTTTATGTCTGGTCTTTAGAAACAACACAGAGAGTGGATTTAGAATCCACTTTTAATACTCTCTGGAAAACTTTCATCAGTAAGCATTATCTTTATCAGTCCTCTCAGTGGAGGAATTCCAGACCCTGTACATCTTTACCAGGCAAAGAGATCCAGCCATCATTGGTTTTTAAACCAGGGTTTACTTTCTGTTCGGAACAGTTGCCCTGACTATCCTGTTGCTAGATGTATGCACAAGTGTTTATGCTTAATGCTTTTACTTACAAACACTGCACCATACATAGGTGTATATACTTTACACATTTGTTTGCAAGAGCAGATCACAGAATGCACAAGCACAGCAGTGTAATAATTTGAGATCTGCTCAGAGGACCCCTCTGTCCTTCCGACACCACCCAAATTTACTGCCTCAAGCCTATTGTTGCAATTTAAAATTCCTTCTGTCCTTTAGGAGGAGAGTTTTACTGAGAACTCTGTTGTGGCTCATTAAGGACACACAGTTTTTCCAACAGGTTACACAGAGTTTAAATGTCCCAGGACTGTGTTTCATTATAGCCTTTGTGAAATCCTGGCTCTGTTACCAATTGCAAACTGAAATTTTCCAGTGCTTTGCATTTAGCATTTCCCCAAACTATTGGTAAAAGCCTTGAACCCTTGGTCAATTCTGACAGATTTAGTACTAGCATTTTTTCAACCTACAGTTTCATTACTTGGGGAGTGGGAAAAGGGTTAAATACTTGGAAAATCTGGCTCTGTGCTTCATTCTAGTGAGGCAAGAACAGAAAAAGAGGTATTATTAATGAAAGCAGAAGAGACCAAAAAGGCCACACAAACAGTATTTCCTTATTTGTTAGGTTGTCTGTTATATTCTGGTTACACAGGCAATATGTTTAGTGCATTCTTCCATATGTGCATCTTCTCTTTGGTAGCTTACCCTGAACAGGCTTCTCAATTAGGGACAGAGGGTGTTTTTCTGCCTGGAGGCAGGATGCAAAAGCTACAGAAAAAAAAATTGGTATGTAGTAAGGATCTGATGCCAGGAAAGCTGATTCGTTTTCAGATCTCATCAAAACATTTATGTGCACACCATTGTATTTTAGGAAATGCAGTGATAATCATTAGCAATTATAAGCACTCACAAACATCAGGATGCTACTACAGCAGCTTTGTATTTGGCATTTTCTGGCTAGGAAGAACCTATTCTATTGCCATTGAAATCCAAGTAAAATTCACAAAGGTGTAACAGTAAAAATGTCATGTGGAGCTTCAAGGTCAAACTTAGTAATGTGTGAAAACTGTTAAATCCAGCACCAGAATTTAGTTTCAAAAAAGGATACATACGCACTTAAGTGCAGCAGAAACGTGAGGTACTAATACAGAAGATGGGGTAGCTCGGTTCCCTGTCTGAACAAGAGGACCATATTTAGTATACTGTAGGACACTAAATAACATCATGTAGACCATGCATTCTCGTTAGAAGGTTTCAGTCATTAGAATTCCCACACAAATTCTACAAAACCTACTCTCTCACATTTAAACTTGTGAACAACTTGGTTGTTCTATATCTCTGCATCAGAAAGTGCATTTTAGCAAATTTTAAATTAGGAGGAGAGGGAATTTACTTTCAGCAGATAAATCCCCTATTTACTTTGGAGAGAACACTGGATTGCAAATGATTTTATATTTGAATTCCAATCTATAATGTAACAATGTACAATCCAATGTTTTACACTGACTGGTGTGAAGTAGGGGAAAATTCAGACAGGAGTTAGGAGGGCAAAGTACTCACTAGCTGAAAAACAGATGGTAGCCAGCTGGAGAATAATCAGAACAATCTTGCATAGCCTTATCTTTTTACTGGTCTGAAAGGACAGCTCCAGAAAGCCACTCTCAAAAACCCAAAGACTCTTACTATGGAGGTCAATTCAGATGGAAGGGCTATTAAGAACTTTTGGGGGTCTGAGTAGGGTAGAAGAGAGAGGTGTTCTACATGCTGGAGAAGCTCTTACCAATTTCTTCTTCAGACACAGATCTTCAAGAGACCCTGCAGCCTCTGACTGCACAGTCAGGCTCAACACTTACACTATGCCCTTGCACAGTTTGCAAAGAACACCTGAGTTGGTTCAACTTTTCTTTAAATAAATTCTTTTTTTCTGGTTCAACTAATCAGCTGTAGGAAGAAGCAGATAGATAACTTTTCTTTTCACAGAAAGAACTATGGAACTGGAGACCCTCTGCACATACCAACAACAAGCTAAATAAAAGATGTGCGCTACCTAATCTAGGGGATAAAGACTAACTTTACGGTGGCAAAACACAGTCTTTTTCCAATGCCAATGGTCTCAATAAAATGTAGGAAGTTTTACACCTGAAAATATATTAAGCATTTTTTTTACTTGTTGGAATTTTTAAAAATATTGTGGTTATTCAATCTATTCCTCAGCATTCAAACTGAAACAATATAGTGAAGGTTTCTCGATCTAATTAAAGACTTTAATAAGTCAGGTTTTGTGTTGTGTGATTTATTTAATGTACATGCCTGCATCCTCATCCATGTGTAGATGGCGCTGCAATAAACAATAATGAAAATGCACAATATTTCCATAAAATCACCACACTATTAATACAGTATTGGTATCCTCTGCATTATTTTGCCTGACCATAGACAATGAATGGCCACTGAGCGGAGAACTGAAGTGATCTATAAAGTACATACCACTTTTAATTCTTCAGCTCTATTATTACATCTGCTTTCCCATTTTCTGATAGGGATATAATCTCCTAGGAAAGGAGGAACACATCACGTATTTATCTGTATAAAGTGCCATTGTAGAAAAGAATACTTGCTAGATTAGTTGACTAAGTCCACATCTGGAATGTGAATCTCTGTGGATTTAAAGCATCTCGCAGCTAGGCACCATGCTGGTAATTGTACTTCAGCTTTACCAGCTGCTAAATGCTCTTCTGCATTGCTAAGGTCATCAGGACTTGAGTCAGCAGCTACAGCATTAGCCACAAGCAGCTTCCTTGCTACGTTTCGTGGGCAGTGAGAGATACCAGGAGGTGTAACAGGACTCTCTGAAGATCTGAATTTGCAGTAACATCAGTCACAAGTGCTACCCCACACAAAGATGTAGATTTAGAGGGGTAAAAGGGGACAGTGTTTTGACTTGAAGGAGCTATAAAGACTACCTGCCCTTGTATATGAAGTTCTCTGCAAAGCACCACTCTGTGTTCCCTTGGTGGGTTCAAAAACAGAGCTGCTTGCAGAGTTCAAACCTGAGGCAACAATTATCAACAATTTAGGGTCCTTATACAGGGCATTGATTTGCACTAACCTCTCCCTATACAGTTATATTTATAGCCAGACATGTTTTACATCTATAAGAATATATAATTCTCTCCCTATTTTATATATATATGTATTTTTTATATTTATACACTTATACATGCGCATGCCTGTGTGGCCACAATACAGAAAAAAAAATAAATCTCTGCAGCTGTGCCATCCCAAGGAGGTAAAAGTAAGGCACATCTCACAACCTTTATGCTGCAATCATCTTTGCTTAATTTGCTGTATGGTACAGTCTCTAGTGATTGCTGCTGCATTGTATCTAACTTCCAGTAAAAATCTATGTAACCAAATGGAGCTCATGTTCCTGAAACTTGCCTGTTGCTTCAGTAGTTGACAATGCAATACGGCCATTGTAGCCATTTACTACGTCTGTCAGAATGCCTGAGATAAATTTTAAATACTTGGCAGTTGGCTGAGGACATTTCAATTTGCATCTATAATATTCATTACCCTGTATTTCTATCATCTGGAGGAAGAACAGTCACATCATCACAGTTATCAGACAAACTGACATTAATAAGGACTACTGCCTGAAGTTTCAGGAAAGATACCACAGATTCAATGCTCCTTAGAAAATAATCTAGCCCTCATTCTGAAAATGCTCTGTTCGAGGAGAGGATCAAGAGAGGATAACAAAACAGAGAGGTAGGCTGACACTGGTGTTCTTCAAGCTGTACCTCTTTTGTAGATAACCACCAGACTCTAGACCTATTGAAGTCGGCAAGAGTCTCTCTACTATGTGCAGCAGAATTTGAATACTACCCAAGGACATGTCAATGGTGAAGGCTGTCAATCCGACAAGTTTGCTAATGGTCACTCACTCATCACTCATTTCTATTTAGAAGACTTTAAACTCAGACAACACTAATTTTAAAGCTTTTAATTCTAAAAACAACACTAAAATAAAGCAGAAGAGTTAAAACTGAGGTACCGCTACAGATGAACATATAGCAAAGCACATGCTTCACATTCACATTTGATAAAAGACCCTATGATATGCACTTTTCTAATTAAAATGTTAAAAATTCTAACTCATTAAAAGAGTAATGTAAACTATGTTATACATTTTGCAGCACTACAGTAAAGCAGAGAGTTTCACAATATCTAGGTAGCATTTGGATAAAGGAAATGGTTGTATTAAAGGACATCTCTGGGCTCTGGATATCTGAAAGGTTTATTTTGCTAAGATTACAAATAAGGTAACTATACTGTACCATGTATTAATATGAAATTAAAAATTAGAGAAAATAATCTTTTACATTTGAAGAAAATATGAAACCAATTCAAAATTTTAATTTTTAAAAATTTCCCTGGACTGTATGTTAGAATCTCATGTGATGAGATCAATTATGTGTATGTCTCTTGGTGAGAATCTGGTCCCATTCAAGCAGCAGGACTCCCACAGACTTCTGAGACAGAATTTAACTCAGAATGTTTTATATTTTTTCTGTGGATTTCAAATAAGTCTTCCATAATCCAGAATGATTTAGCTTTCTACCTCTATTAGGCATTTCTGAAAAATCTAACATTACCATTGCATTTACTTCCCACAGAAGCTGAAGAATGACTGTAGTGTGACTCTCCTGTTACTATCACACAGCACACATTCAGTATTAAAAATATGCTAGCTACATGGGAACATGGACAGCTAGTCAGCTGCTTGTTTAAGCTACACAAATTTATACCAGAAAAAATTGCATCTACATGTGTGTTTTCGTACTTGTTCCTAGGATTGGGGACAGACTGGAGGGTAAGGAAGCAGAATAAGGAGGAGTAAATGGTGCTATGTCACTCTCAGTCCTTCCTTACAGTTAGCTTTGGCCATTCCAGTTCACATTATGGTGGAACTGCTGTGACTCTTGGTATCCTTCCTTCCTCTATTTCACATATCTCATTCTGTTAGACTGTTTGTTAATCAGTTCAGCTGGAACTGGCTGAACTCTTCAAAACAGAGTAGCCCTGAAAGGTAGTTTATTGCCATAAATAAAACCCTAAAAAGTATAAACAAGGTCTATCATACATATGCTTTGTCTTTAAAGAAAATCAACACCAACAATGCTTACAGAATCATGCTCATCAACAGATTACTCCACTTGTAGTGACGCGTCTCTCTTTACAGGAAATGCTTGCTCAAGAATGACCTTTTCTAAACTGTGTCCTAAATTACACAGTGACTCAGAGGGCTGCCTGATTTCACAGTCAGACAGCTAGCCAGCAATAGGTTCACCATCACTTCAGTCAAAGCAACTCCATAATATAAGCTAATGTTAAAAGTAGTTTTTCAGAGAAATCCCAGCAGCCAAAGACTAGTCAGCTGTAATGGACTATCTTCTGTTCAACAACAGCATGCAATCTTTCATTTCTCTCCCAAGATTTTCCGATCTACCTAACCTATCAAGATGGTAGGTATCACTAAGTGTTGACTCTATGGAAATATCCTAAACTTTCTTCTTAATTCTTCTTTCTATGCTACAGGCAATGAAGATGAAACAGAAGCAGGAGCACAAATTCTCATTTCAATTCATATCCACTATGATTGCACTGCTTCATCCTCCTCTTTCAATGGGCCTTGGTTTCTAACACAATATACATCTAATTTTTCCCTTTCACAGCACAAAAACAAATTACACCCACCAGGTTTATCATAGCACTAAATAGCAACACTACACAGTCTCTGCCTTTCCTATGGGAGCAGCTTACAGGCTGAAATGTCCAGCCAGCTGGTTTTGAAGTGAGAGAGGCTGCTGGCAGGGGAGTACCCAGCAAAACCAAACCAACAAGTAACACTGGGAGCTACCTTCTCTCCTGGTAGCTGGTGGGCCAGTCTTATGTATCATTCCTCAAGATGAGCTTTTGCTTTTTTGTATTTTTCCTTGCACTGGTGGCAGAGATACACCTGTGAATAAAGTTTGAGCTAATACATCCATGAGGCCAAATGGCCATACTATCTCTTTTCTCACTTTCTAATTCAGCAGGATGACCTAACAGACTGAAAGCAGGATGGATGCTGGAATTAGTGAGTGGCTAGTAAGCAGGAGTTGAGAGAGGATCACTGGGAAGGACACCTGGTATCAAACTAAACGAAGCTCTGTTGGGGTCTTGAAGAGTCACAGAAGTGCTGGTGACTGCCTTCTGGGTGGCAGAGGCTTTCTTACCTTCAAGCCAGTATGTTACCATGTCTCCTTTCCCCTAAGGAAGAAAATGAGTCATGCGGTTATAATACTACCCATCATTTGTGTAATAATGTTCTTATTACAACTCAAAGCAAGTCTTAAAAGTAGACTTATGTGCCTGGCAGGCATTTTACATACAGAAAAACTGAAGCATAAACCTTTTCCTTAAAAGACAGTGGCAGCACTATCGATGAACACAATTCTTTGAAGTCTCACACAAAACTAGGTCCAGAAGTATGTTAGTCCTCTCATGGAACTCTTATGATGATTTGTGATGTCTCTGAATGATTGTTTTTGATTTCAAGTAGTTGTGACATAGTGATATGTCATGCAGTACTTCCAAGATTGGCTAAGTCCTTAATCTCTGAATTATCAGGTTTGTCCCATAAACAAGCCCATGGAATTTGTCCTGGTTTAAAACTTGAGCCTGCTTTCTTCAGGGACAGGAAATAGTCTAACCCAAGGATTCTGAGACATAGAGGACTGCATGGATTAAAATTCAGGGACTCTAGAGTACTTTCACACTCTCCTTTCTGAAAAGCCAAGTATAAATGTTGCATACACACCTTGACTTGTAAATTCCCACGGCATACTAACACATAGTCTCCAATCTGCTCCAACAGCTGGTATGCACTTGAACTGCACTGTATTTTAAGAGCTGGAAAGAGAGACAACTCTCAAATTATCATAACAATTTAAACATCTAAAACAGACCTATCCCCCTCTGTGTGCCAAAGACTTCAAGATTCATTAACGAACTCCTCCGTGCTTTTTTCATGTCTTTGCTGTCATTCCTCTGTCATTTGAAATGTTCACACACAAGCTCCAGTATCCTGGCTTCTTTGTAAGGGCATCTCAGGACAAATACATGGCTGTCAACAAACACTACTCTTCACATCCTGCATCTAATATTATTTATCTGCTCTTCATAGCTGCCTGGCTGGAGTTACTGACAAGCACCCTTTTCATCTTGCAAAGAAAACCACACATAGTTCTACTTCCTAGTCGATAAAGAGCCAGTGCTTCATTTGCACATACAGTTTTTAGCAAAACCTAAACATTAAAGAAATGGCCATCCTTGCTCTGCCTCCAAACCTGTAAATAAAAACAGGGGGAAGAGAAAATATTACGATAATTCTACTGTCTTTTTTTTTAACAATGTGATTTTTCCTTAGCTGAGAATTTATGTTCATCTGAACCCTGGCTGTCTCACCTTTTGCAAATGATGGAGGAAGGACCAAGGAGAAGGACAGATAGAACAAAATCTAAATGCTCCTGCTTTTGCTAGAAAGTAAAAATTTGCCAACATTTGGAAAACTGCTAAAAAAAAAACCCTGAATTTTTTTTGCCTTTAATATTTCTGTGACATGGAGTAAACCATTATGCTTCTTTGTTTGAAAAAGATCCGAGATTATAGTAGGACTGTCTAAGGTTGTGTCATGGTTTTGTTTAGTGAGGGGGGGCCTAAGGTGGTAGCTTCTGTAGGAAACTGCTAGAAGTTGCTCCCCTTTGTTCAGTGGACTCGGCCGGGCCTAGGGCGGACCTGCTGCTGGCCAAGGCCGAGCTGATTGGTAGCAGAATGTTCCGTGATAACGCCTCTGCGATAACGTATTTAAGAAGGGGAAAACAGAAAAAAAAAGAAAGAGAGGAGAGAAGATGTGAAGAAGCTGAGCGGGGGCAGAGGTACAGAGGGGGAGGCGCAGGCCTCATGGGCCTTGCAGGCCTCACCCTCTGGCCTCTCGCCAGGCGGCTGACTGGGCCCGACTCGGTCCGGCCCGGCTGCAAGAAGTGGAAAGGAGATGAGAAGTGAATAAGATGTAAAAAATCCTGAGAGACATCTACCAGCCTGTTGTGAGGAACAGCTGCAGACGCCAAGGTCAGTTCAGAAGGAGGGGGAGGAGTAATGCGGCTCCTGGCCAAGATTCCCCAAGATTCTCCACGACCATGGTGGAGCAGGTTGTCCCCCTGCAGCCCATGGAGGTCCACGGAGGAGCAGAGATTCACTTGGAGCCCATGAAGGACCCCATACTGGGGGAGGTGGATGCCTGAAGGCAGCTGTGGCCCATGGAGGGCCCGCTGGGACAGCCGTTCTGGGGAGACTGTACTCCGTGGAAGAGATGACCCACGCCGGAGCAGTTCCACAAAGGACTGTGGCGTAGGGGTGGGACCCCACAACGGAGCAGGGGAGGAATGCGAGGAGTTCTTCCCCCAACCATGAAGCAGCGGTGTGAAACAACGTATGATGAACTGACCATAACCCCCATTCCCTCTTCCCCCCTGTGCCACTCGGGGGGGAAGGTGGTAGAGATAATGTTAAGCTCGGGAAGAGGGAGGGGTGGATGGAGGTTATCTTGTTCTCTGTCTCATTATCCTGCTGTTTGTAGTAATAAATGAATAGTTTTCCCCAAGTCAAGTCTGTTTTGCCCGTAATGGTAACTTTAAGGATTTCTCCTCGTCCTTATCTCAAACCTCGAGCCGTTTTCCTTATATTATCTCTCCCTGTTCTCTTGGAGGGTGGGGGGAGTGAGAGAGAGACTGCGTAGTCTGGTCCTGATCAGGGCTGAACTACAACAGGTTGTCTTATTGATGTTTATTGTATCAGAAAATGATGGTTTTGTAATATCAACTTTTTATTTTGTTTAAAAGTTTTTTTTTTTATTGAAAGTCTTAAAACATTCCCTGTAGATGAGGGAATGTATGTTTCAGCAGATCCAGATACATATCTTTGAAATACTCTTTCCAGTAGAAAATTGATATTTTAACTGATCATCCTGCTTGGGAACAAGACTAGCACTCAGATTCAAGCTGATAGCAATTTAAATTAAAAATGCTAGTAATTAATTAATCTGTTTTAAAGTTATCATCTTAGGGTTAAAATATGTTAATGTAATTTGAGATCCTCAGGTGTGCATGGCCAGAGAAAGAGGGAGATAAAAGAAAGGCTTAAAATGTAAGAAGCTCTGTCTTCATACCTAAGTTTATAGTATTGATGCATCATATGAGAAATAGACTGACGTACGGAAAAAAAAGATGACATATGAAAAATGATGGGAGCAGATTTTGAAGCCATTAGTTTTAAAGCAGCTCAGGTAAGATGCTACAAGAAGCCTGAAAGGAGGAGGAGGAGAAGGAAAGGAGTTTTCTGGGAAACTGAAGAAGGAAAAGGAACTTGTATGTGTTCCATTCAGGCTAGAATTTGCTTAGGAAAAACATATAAAATGGTGAGAAGGAATGGATCCTGGTTGATTCTCAAATCCTGAGGCTGAACCTTCACGGCCATCATTTAGGACTACTCCTCTGTCTTTTTGCCTTTTTTTTTTCCAGTGGATCATGATCAAAGTGATGTTGAAAGCATCACTTTTTATAACAAAATTAATCTTGCAAATACTTTGGATTTTGCCTAATTCAAATCCCTTTACAAAGTATTGCAATGTAAACCATAAAACTATTCAGCTTCATTTCATTTCATGAAAGAAACCAAAACAAGCCATGAAGGTTGGTTGACCTTGAATCCCTCCCTCATTAATATTTTTTTGTTTGTTTGTTTTTTTCCCAGTTCTTACAGATCAGGATAAAATATTCCAGAAGTTGAGGTTCAAACGCTCAATCTGGCCACAGATATAAAAAGCAACAAGAAAAGCTTCTATAGGTATGTAGGGGACAAAAGAAAGTCCAAGGAGAATGTAGGCCCCCTCCGGGAGGAAACCGGTGTCTGGTTACCTGGAACATAGAGAAGGCTGAGGTACTCAATGACTTTTTTGCCTCAGTCTTCACCGGTAAGGGCTCTTGTCTCACCACCCAAGCTGCGGAAGATACAAGCAAGGACTGTGAGGGTGAAGAATCGCCCACTGTACTCGAAGAGCAGGTTCGGGAACATCTGAGGAACTTGAAGGTGCACAAGTCCATGGGAACTGATGAGATCCATCCGCAGGTCCTGAGGGAACTGGCGGATGAAGTTGCCAAGACACTGGCCATCATATTTGAGAAATCGTGGCAGTCTGGTGAGGTTCCCGATGACTGGAAGAGGGTGAACATAACCCCCATTTTTAAAAAGGGGAACAAGATGGACCTGGGCAACTACAGGCCAGTCAGCCTCACCTCTGTGCCTGGCAAGGTCATGGAGCAGATTCTCCTGGAAACCATGCTAAGGCACATGGAGAGCAAGGAGGTGGTTGGTGACAGCCAACATGGCTTCACCACGGGCAGATCGTGCCTGACCAATTTGGTGGCCTTCTACGACGGGGTGACAGTATCGGTAGACAAGGGATGAGCAACTGATATCATCTACCTGGACTTGTGCAAAGCTTTTGACACTGTCCCGCATGACATCCTTCTCTCTAAACTAGAGAGGCATGGGTTTGATGGACAGACCACTCGGTGGATAAGGAATTGGCTAGATGGCCACACTCAGAGAGTGGTGGTCAACGGCTCAATGTCCAAGTGGAGACTGGTCACTAGTGGCATCCCTCAGGGGTTCGTGTTGGGCCCGGCCCTGTTCAACATCTTTGTCGGCGACATGGGCAGTGTGATAGAGTGCACCCTTAGCTCAGCAAGTTTGCCAATGACACCAAGCTGTGTGGTGCCGTCGACACACTGGAAGGGAGGGATGCCATCCAGAGGGACCTTGACAGGCTGGAGAGGTGGGCCCGTGCCAGCATCATGAAGTTCAACCAGGCTAAGTGCAAGGTCCTGCACCTGGGTCAAGGCAATCCCAGACACAAATACAGGCTGGACAGAGAATGGATTGAGAGCAGCCCTGAGGAGAAGGACCTGGGAGTGCTGGAGGACAAGAAACTCAACATGAGCCAGCAATGTGCTCTTGCGGCCCAGAAGGCCAAGTGCATCCTGGGCTGCATCAAGAGGAGCGTGGCCAGCAGGTCGAGGGAGGAGAATCTGCCCCTCTACTCTGCCCTGGTGAGACCCCACCTGGAGTACTGTGTCCAGTTCTGGAGCCTCCAACATAAGAAGGACACGGACCAGTTGGAGAAGGTCCAGAGGAGGGCCACAAAGATGATCAGAGGGCTGGAGCACCTCTCTTATGAGGACAGGCTGAGAGAGTTGGGGCTGTTCAGCCTGGAGAAGAGGAGGCTCCGGGGAGACCTGATAGCGGTCTTCCAGTACCTCAAGGGGGCCTATAAGAAAGATGGAGAGAGGCTGTTCAGAAGGGCCTGTTGCGATAGGACAAGGGGTAATGGTTTTAAAATAGAAGGAGGTAGATTTAGATTGGATATTCGGAAAATTTTTTTTACAATGAGAGTTGTAGAATCCTGGAATAGGTTGCCCAGAGAGGTGGTGGAGGCCCCATCCCTGGAAACATTCAAGGCCAGGCTGGATGAGGCTCTGAGCAACCTGATCTAGTCAGGGATGTCCCTGCTCCTTGCAGGGGGGTTGGATTAGGTGACCTTTGAAGGTCCCTTCCAACCGTAACTGTTCTATGATTATATGATATGGCTAAAGAAGAAGCTTGCTAACTAAACATGGAGCTCTGTTATCTCCTGTGAAGAAGCGAAAGTGAGGATTTCTCCATGATTTAATCTCTAGAGATTTCTATCTAATCTCTTTGCTGGAGGACACATATACAATCTCCTGAACTGGTTAAAGACAGACAGAGCTCCCATGGTGTCCTACCATCTCTTGTGTTCTCCATTAAAGGAAGATATCAGCAAAAAAAAAGAGGAATCATGAAAATATTTTTACTATAAATTCAGCTGGGTGCCAGGAAGGAATAGAAATAGTCATCATATCCACTTACTTCTCATTTTATCTGATTCTTACCCTTTTTTATAGTAGAGAACTTCAAAGCCATCAAAATCCCTTTCTGAGACTTGGGGAATGAGACAACACAACCTTGTTACAAAGGTTGTAGAGAATACTACCTGTATAATTTGCCCAAAGGCACAATGGATTCCGGAAACAACACCCTCCTTATGGGATTTCCAGTCATTTAAACAGGACAGGACACAAAACTCTGCATAACGTTTTTTCAGAACTCATTAAGGGATGGTCAAAACCATATCTGCAGTTTGTTCGTTGTTACCTTCACTGGTAGATTCCATCCTGGAAGCTGTGTTCACAGTATCTCCAAATAAACAATACCGTGGCATTTTGGTCCCAACAACTCCAGCTACAACTGCCCCTGTAAAAAAAGAAAAAAACCAAAATAGAAGAAAACAAGATGTTTTTGTGTTTTTAAGTCTCATAATCAGTCATACAGCCTCATGGCTGCTTCCTACATTCCCATGCTTCTCATTCATTAACAAGATCAAGACTGAGTGTCAGTATTGTCTTATATGGGTTATACATCTGCCTTACAGATGGCCTCTAGAGCCATGGAGTGAATTGCGAAAGGGGCTCAACGAAGAATGGAAGGGGAAGTGATGATGGGATGGAGGTAGTGTGCATGAATTAAGACACCTTCTGAGAGTAGGAGTTAAAGAAATTTTAGTAGATATGGCATTGATTAATTATTGCTGTGCATACTAAGGAATCAAGTTGATAAATAGCGCTTAATGTTTTGCTAACCACTTGCTTAATGATGTTAACCATTGTGCAAACTATCTGAAGCAGAAAGTCTTGCGATTCTTCACGAAAAAAAGTTCCTGGTAAGGACTACGGGGTCGCTTCAAGAACCAGCTAAAACTGACCCTGCAGCTTGAATAAAAGCCAAGGGATAACTGAATTTGCGCAAGAACAGAAGGTTACTAGCAGTGACCAAGGGAAGTCACCTACCTTCATCCCCACGACCCCTGACGACCACCACCACGAGGCACTGCGCAAGCACAGATGGGAGGAGTTTATGAAAATGACCCCTTGGGACTAATTTTAATGCGAAGCGGGAACAGGTCATGCATATGTATAGGAGTATTGTGAAACTTTATGTATATGTAACACTTGGTTGTATAAATTTAAAGTGAGTTGCCACATCAGGCGTGCACTGTTTTGGTGGGACTACCCCCCCACCCCATGCTGCCCAGCACTGAATAATCATACCTACTTTACAATCTGTAAGATTGTAGAGTCCATTTTCCCCACGTCACTGCAGAATTCTGCTTCAACATGACAACAGAATATTTTGAGGGGCAGTGAGATAGGAATGCTGCCAATAGAAGTTAGACACTCAATGCTCACTACTTACATGGAAAAGCAGGAACAGGAAGTAACCTGCTCCTGCTGAAGGTAGAAAATGAGCATTTGGATTCCTCCATGTCCACTCTAGGGGACTTAAAACACAGAAGATATGACCTGTTGCTGAGACAATGTAAGCCACTTAATTTGTATCTGCTGGGCTGCACAGCACATGCCCAACTGTGGCTGTCTATTAGGAAGGAGTTGCAATGCCATATCAGCTTAGATCAGGGAGCTAGGAGTCTGAGAGTGAGGGCTAGATCACAAAGACAAGAAGAAACTCACTGTTTTGAGAAAAGAACAGCTGAAAAGGACAAGTAACAGACACAGAATGGCAGTCCTCACTCACATCAGCAAAGGCACTGGGGCCATTTGGTGTTTGCAATGTTATATTCTGCACTGTAGTCCAAATATTCCAGGTATTCAATAATTTGTTGTGTCAGGATGACCTCTATGAGGTGTTCCATCCCATGTCAAGAAATTAACTTCATTTTTCATGCAGAGGAAATGCCACTAGAGAAACATTAGTTAAACCAGAGGAGGACTCTTTTGCAGCCCTCTTAACATACCTGAATGGATTCCTGCTCTTATCTTTAGGAGGGTGTTGGGCTTGTGTGGGATCTTAAAAGTCTTGCAGATGTCCAGAAGATCTAAAGCCATGCTTGCAATCTCACCAGCATGAAGGATCCCATTCTCTTTGGGTACTCCTGACACCACCATATCTTAACACAACAGGGCACATGTGTTAACCTTTGGCATTACACACAGGTTTACCAAAGGATGCTGCCTAAGTTAAAAAAAGTAAAGCCCTTCTCCTTCATATTCTGCAGCACAATTGTGCCTGTGGAGCAGAGAAAGCCAGAAACAAATGAACGACAGAGCAAGAGCTCATGTGTGTAATTACTCTAGTTCTGAAAAATGTTGAATTTCCTCCTTACTTTTCCATAAGATTTATTCTCTCCTACCCTTTCTTCCTCCCCCCATCCACTGAGTATGCTTGAAGCGGGACAGGTAGGGGGAAAGTGGCCGTTCAATACCTTTTGTCTTTGGGCAGATATTATGAAGAGAAGCAATGATTCCCACTAGGCATTGTCCTATGCTTACTGCACAGACTCTTACTGTGTAGGAGAAGAGACAGGTCTGTACAGGATCCCTCAGGTGCATTTGTTCAGGAATTTTGTGCTCCAGTATATGCTCAATCATGCCACAGGGAAAAAAAAAAAAAAAAAAAAGTGGTGTTTTTTTTTCCTCATCTCATATAGGATTTTCCTGTCACTGTCACAAAAAAAAAATCCTGCTAGGTTTTTGATGGAACTCAGTTTTAATGGTAGTCAATCCCCAGCAGATTCCTGTGGTAGCAAATAGAAAGCCATTTTCCTAAAAATCCAAAAACAAGAGGCAGCCAAGCCCCTACAGATTATTAGAAGAGAAATGGTTGTCATGGTCTTTGAGAAAAAAAAGACAGAGATAATAAAGCTTATTAAATGGCATCTATGCACCCATGTAGAAGGTAAATTTTTCAGTTGGGTTCCTGTGAAACAGAAGTTGCCAACTGTGGTTAATCCAAGGTTTGCCAAAGTTTAAAGTCAGACCTTACAGGTCATAGGAACCAAATAAACAGCAGTGGTAGTTTCCTCAACTAATTTGTCCCATCCAAAACATTAATCAACTGTAGAAATGATGAAAGGTATGCAGGAAAATGTTCCTAAAGTTTACTAGGGATCTGCTAGAACTTAATTGTTTTGTGTGGTCTTTCCAGTGGTAATAATGTTCCAAATGTCCTTTACCTCTTCTTCCTTTTCATCAAATCAGTCTCTATCCTGATGAAATACCCATGCTTTATCATTGTTCACAGCTCAAGGAACTTACAGGCATCTCCTATTGTCTCCACCTTATAGACATCATAGTTATCTATGATTTCATCAAAACTGGTATAAAGCTTGTTCAAGAGATCTACCACTTGGTAAGGTGTGCTGCTGCTGGACAGCTGAGTGAAGCCAACAATGTCACTGTTAAAACACAAGGAAAAGAACATACTCATTCACTGGTTTAACCATTGCAGATTGGTAATCCTAAACACACAGTAGTATTTTCTCAGTGGAAATACCTCAACGTTCTTTGTTTCGATGTTTCTTTTCCTAAGGATCTTACAGAATAGTTTTGAATTCAAATGTATACTTAAACTGAAAACAGACTCCTTCCATTTAAAAGGACTGACTGACCTAAGTCTTTCTGCTTAACGATGCAGTAAATAATTTTTTACACACACTTTAATCTGCAACAAACTAAGTAGTCTTCAATTTTGGGTTATGTACAAAGGAGAAAAGGGAACTTAATATCTGTCCATTTCTGACAAGTGAAAACACTCAATTTATATGTTGCTTCATGCACACTTAACAAGTCAAAGACCGTATATCCACACGGACCCTAAAGATAGACATGTTTCCTTTACATAGCTAAATGCTGGAACATTTACTTAGGCCTGTCTTATGAAACATATATGCATGTGTGTGTTAACACACATAAAGTGATGTGCTGCTGTCTGTTTGAGCTCCACCTTAATCTCATTTCTTATTTAATTTTGAAAGACACTAATTTGCAGAATCAAATGTTGCCACCTGGTACTATAAATGGCACTTTAGATAGAAAGTCTGTACTCAGTTAGGAGCTTCACCTCCACTAGGAGCCTAGACGTTTCTTCAGTAGGAGCCAGTTCTAGTCCTATCTTTTGTTTTTGTTTACCTGAAAAAGACGGTGGCACTTAAGTAACTTTGAGCTTGTGCATGTTTTCCCTGCCTGAGATCATCTGCTACTTGCTTCGGCAACATACCTGTTGTAGAAAGTAGAGCCTTGTTACTCTCTTTGTCATGGATAAAAGCACACAATAAACAGAACATGTTTGTTTAAAGGTATAAAAGCAATGTTCATAAATGTGAAGGTGAAAGCACGCATTAGCATCCAAATCTGCTCTGCTGTAATGTGAGAATTCACAGTAACTCTCACTGGTAAGAAGTCCAGATTTTTCAAATGGCCCATAACTTTTAGTTCAAACAAAGCCATATCTATACATTCTAAGTCAGAGTAAGGCTACTTTCTAATAGTGTGACTTGGGATGTGACTAACTCCTTCTTTGTTAGCTCTTTGCTAGTGTTCTCTTCCTGTATTAGGTTTGTTTACTATATCTTACCTGATTTTAAAAATCTTCTTTATTTCTCTTATTTTTCACTTTCACAGCCTTTTCCTTTTTCTCTCTTACGTGTTCCTTTATCCCCTTGTCCTTGTGAAATTCCAGAAGACAAACTGCCACCAAAAGTAACCTCAGTCTAAAGGCAATTCCCCAGTATTTATAACTACACCGAAGGACTCCCAAGCAAGATCAAAGTGAGAGCACTATGGATTTTGGCATCATAGGTCTCAGATGAGTGCAGTGATGTTTAGAAGGAAAATATAAAAAGTAGCTAAATATCTCTCCAGCTTTGCAAGGAACAAGTAAATGTTATCTATTAAATAATCACCTATAAAAGGGTTTGTGTTTGTAATTAGACAGTTAAAATAAAATTATTAGTGAGAAGAAGAGCCAGTATTTTTGTTATATATAACTTACTATACAATAGACGATCAGTCTTCTGTTTTTCATGCATTAAATCCTGGGTTCTCTCAGAAACCAGTATCTCCAGATGTTTGCTATATTTCTCCATCTAAACAATATAGAGAATTGCACAAAATAATCCTTTTACTGAAATATATTACCAGCTGGATAGGATTTAAGCATTTGAATAATTCTGCTTTGAAAACATTCAGATAGGCAAAGGCTCAGGTCTGAGTGTGCTAATTTTTTCTTACAAAATCCAAAGATCAGATTTCTCCCTAGGTAAATTTTATTATTCTAGACTTGAGATTGTTGCTTACACTTAAGATGGCAGAAGCCAATTCCAGACTTTTCAAAGTCTGTGGAAACATTGGGGGTCAAATCCAATGCAGAGACCAGGCTGCAGACATAGATTAAAATATGTTACCAAAACCAAAATTATCTAAGTCTCAGTCTTTTATCAAAAGTTTACAATGCTGTTTTATAAACTATCCTGCTATGCTATGCCTTTTGCATCCTTGCTCTGTATGAGCAACAGGCTCACAGGAGTCTCTTTTCTCTGCTGATGTGCTTAAGATAATGCATCTGTAAACATGTTATTTGTGGCATGAAGGGATTACATACCAGTACTGTAATACTACCACGAAACCACTGGAAAAGGTGAATGTAGTTTCCTGTGAGAGCTTTAAAAAAACAAACATTTGACTGAAGAAACAAAAGTTTTCAGCCCCAAGGAAGTTGAGAAAGTTAAGAAAAATTGACAGAAATTGAATAAGAAGGAAAGTACCACAGCTACAGTCAGCCCACCAGAGGTGAATGAATGATTGTGAATTTTTCTCATCAAACAGGGAATATGAGATCAAAAAACAAAACTGAAGGATAGAGATGAAAGTTATTGCAAGTTAAAAGATTGACTTGGATTGGATTAGAAAAACAGATTTACCAGAGTCATCATCATGTCAACAGGGCTCACTTTATTAGGATTGATCTTGTATAACATTTTCTTGACTTGTTCAAATGTAGGCCTTTGGGTTGGATTATTTTTTCTGCACCTTCTGATTAACTGCAGCAGGAAAAGAGAGTGTGAAAAGCAAATAGCCTTTTGTCAGTCTAAGCACAGGTAGTGTTTCTAATTAATATTACTATTTTCCCAGTGCAAACTGTGCATGTGAAGCCCTATCTGCAGCTGGTGAAAAGTGGCAGAGCTGTACCAAGGTTTCCAGAGTTCTACAGACTTAGGCTGAATGAAGTACATTAGTTCATTAAAATGGTGCTGTGGGAAATAATGAATTAGATGCTCATCTTCCTTCTGTCAAATACTGCTTAAGCTCTTGTCTTGTGCTTTAAGCCAGTGTTATGCTGTTGGAGTCACATACTGTTTTCAGAGGACTTGTCTGTATACAAAATCCTCAGAAGACTGAAGACTCAATTACTTCGTAAGAATGTTAACTCCCAACTAAAATCCGGTGCTGCTTATGAGATGGTTGTTACATTTAGGTTGCTACAAACCACCCAGGGTGAATTACATAGCTCTGAAGTCGAAACAAGGATGCCACGATGTTGTTCTGATTTAATTGACCTGGAAGGTAGTGCACTTTGATTTATTGGGCAGTTTGAGGCTACTGAACATACAGACCTTCTGCATGAGAATCACACCAATCTCATACTTTGCCTGAGACACATAGTTCACTATTTGAAAGTCCTTTGCCAGTAAGCTAAGCAGATAATATAAAATATGTATGGAACTCAACACTTTATAGTAAAATGAAAATGCACAAAAATCTATTATTGATTATTAAAAACATCATTTAGTACACCAACAGTTTGAGGGGTGTGAGAGACTGTGTCGAATGTTTGTCTCAACATTGTCGAAGCGCCAAACCATCACCTAAACGGTGGTACATCAGTCAAACCATAGGACTGGAGTCTTCCTGTTTTCCTGCAAGATGATTCCCTTATCTTGCAAGCCAGTCAAGCCACAGGACTGGAAGCTTCCTGTTTTTTCCTCCTATTTTCCCACGAACCTGAATGCAGAGCTGATTCTGCAAAATTTAGCCTTACCCCTATGTACACGCCCAGGCCAGAAAAACAGAGGGGCCCAGAGTCGGTATTGGGCATGCATATCACTGCCAGGTGAGGGGTGCGGCCAAGCAAACCTGCTCTTGGAATATGTGACGTGAATAAGACGAACGATAAAAGGACAGAAACGACCAACATCGGACGGAACGTTTGCCCCACCGAGTAAACTGGACTGTCGGGACGCCGCGGCTCCGTGGTGGTAGCTATTCCAACTAAAACTCTTTTCCTTCTTTCCTTTCTTTCTCTCCTTTCTCTTGCATTTGCGAACTTCTTGTTGGGTTAATAAAGTTACCTGGCGCTTGACTCTGTTTTGAGTCTTAATTTTGTTCCCAAGAATATGAGCAAAACCACCCTCCGCTGTGTGAGAGGTTGGTCCAGCTGCCCCTAGCCTCCCAGACTCGTCTGAGGTTGGCTAGAATGCAAGGGGGCCTTCCTCTCATCTGAAATCGGAGCGTGACAAGGGGACAACTGAAATTTTCAATTTGTCAGAGTGACTGGGTTTTTTTTTTTATTAAGGATATTAAAGCATTTAATTGTACCTTGTTTGAGATGTACTTCAAGACTTTGGAGTTGTTTACATTCATCAATGGTAATATTGCCATAAAACTTCTGTGACATATCTTAAATTCACTTTAGTAAAGAATTTTTGTACACAATATTGTATCTTACTCACCTCTATGTAGTCTGCGGGACACGGGCAAGAATTCTCACCCTTTCCTGAAATTAATTCTGCCAAAGATGGGCACCAAGAATATTCAGCTGAATGTACCTCATCCTTCTAGAGAAAAAGGGATTATGCAATATTGAAACAAGTGGTATGTTTTTAATAAAACTGAAAATATATTACTATGATCTTCATTACCTTTATGATATCTTCCCTATCAGAAGATGACAGGGACTTCCAGATCAGCTTGTTTACATGAGAGTAAAAGGAAAAAAATATATAATATAACCCAGTCTAAACTAGGTGGCCTTGTCTAAAAGCTTTTTCTTGGCTGAAAGACTTTAGGCTCAGTGTTTGTATGAGGTAAACAGCTTTTGAGACAAGTTAATATAGGACAAGATATTGGGAAACTTTTGAGAAACCATAAGGCCTACATTAGTCTATTATAACAAACTGTCAGAAATGGAAGAATGGCAATTTCAGGGCTTTGTTGTTGGAATTCTTGTTAAGAAAATTATGTCAGACAGAACATGGTTACATATTTAGAACATCTAGTTTCAATTTCAAGGTACATTTTTATGTCTGCCATTTAGCGCTGATCATAACACACGTGCCAAGTAGACATTTTCCTTATGGAGAGCAGCTCACTTGCTCTTCTAGCGTATTCTTACCACTACAACACTCCTCTGAAAGGGCCTGTGCATGGCAGAAAAGGGAACGAACAACGGGAGAAAAAGGAATATGTTAAGGCATACCTTCCCCCTCCACCCCAATGCCATTAAGCCTCACAGAGCTAACTAAAAGGCAATTTTGGAGCTACATTATTTTTGTCACACACTCTTCTTCAAAATCCTTAAGGGAAGACCGGTAGATGCATGAGGAAGCCCTGATTGCATGTTCCATTGGAATTGAACTTGCACCCACAAAATCAAGAGGAAAATGCATGCTCAAAAAATAAATCAAAGGTGCAGTTACTTAGAGTTTGGTTTCTGTCTTCAGCAGCAACAAAATCAAGTTGTCATGCAAACTTCAAAGTTTACTTACTGGCATAGGGTCACTTCTTGTGGCAATTTCTAGTAAAATGATGGCATAACTGCGGAATAAAAGCAAACCAAAATCTTAATGAAACAACAGTTAATGGAGTTTGTAATTTCTTCCCCATTTTATGATGGGGGAAGCCATACTTTGAAAGCTCAATATCCCAAAAGGGAGGACAGCAACAGTGCTGCTATCTGTTACTATTCTGTATTTCAGACATCTGTCACTGATCATTTCATAGCAGTCTCCTCTCAGTTATCACAGATGAAGTATTTGAGTTTCCAGCGTAGGTCACTGTTCTGGAAAATCTCCATAAAGTCAATGATGAGACAGTGTGTCCAAAGTAGATCTTTTATAGTAAGCATTTTTGCTTGTTCTTTCTGAATTATATTTTTGTCATCATCATCTTCCTTGGATGAACCAAGGTCAAACACAGTCATCAAGGGTCAAGAATGGAAAAAATGGGTAATAACTGGGTGTTCAGTCTCCTTATTGAACTCACTAGAGATCTTTTAGAACTGTGGTCTCTAAGAAGCCAGCACCTCCTCCAGCCAGGAATCCTGATAAACATGCTCTTGTCTCTTTATGTATTGAAACTGTGTAATAATTAACTACTCACATGCATATCTACTTGATAACTTTTTTTTTTTTAATGAGGAATATTGGTTTGCAATCTGTTGTATTGATAATGGTTGCTCTGTTCTGTAAGGCATTCTAGTTGTGTAATGGAGTATGTCTGTTTATCTTTCAGTCTATTTGTGAACCATCACTAGCAAAGCAAATAATGCATATAAACCATGCTGAATAATGTAGAATTTAATCTGATAATATTTTTATGTCAATTTGGGGGTGATTTTGTAGTAGAAAGGAATACCAGTCCTGGTGAGAGAGCAAAGCTGAAACAGATTTTCAAGGAGAGTAATTAGATGATGGTCACTCCAATAAAGCAGTATTGATATCATTCAGCTTCAGCAGCACTGCTCAAAAAAGTCCTAACATAGTGGATAGTGAAATTCACATAAAGACTACCAATCAAGAGGAGCAAATCTAGGAGAAACTGTGACTGGAAACAGCCTTTTCAGCTCAAAAAGGAGCTGCTTTCATGCTCCTGTTCTCATTTCCATTTTAGCTTTCCCATCTGACCAACACATTCCCTGGAGAAATTTAAAAGCAAGTGATTCATCTGTAAAGACACACAAAATTACAAGTCTCACTCTTGCAGTTTCTACTTTATTTGGGCTATACCTTCAAGAATATTAATGGAATTTTTGGACAGATAAAAACTGAGAATTTCAAAACTGGGACACTGCTTCCTAGCCAGTGAGCCTACATACATGTATCAGGAAGGCTTAGCACTTGCTTGTATCATCAAACGCAAACTGTGTTAAAATGCAGGTTCTGAAGAATAGCTCAGATAAAGAGACAACTCTTTTAATGTTACAGGGTACATCTCTGTCTTTCTTCCCTGACTATACATTGCTCTTCGCCCTTTTCTGGTTTTTTTTTTTTTCCTTTTTTACCAAGAAAGGATTAACTACAGTACAACAAAAGAAGATCTGGATTTTGCAGTCATGACAGCAAGATAGATTCACCAAGAACTCACTGAATCTGTTGAAAGTTCATTGTAGTCATCTATGATATGAGCAAATGAGGTCTTAGCCCCATGTTAAGGGGAGTCCTTGGCAAGAAATGGCTTTAGGAGGCCAGGTTGCCTGCAACGGTAAGTAATGATATCTGCCCTGAACAGGGGCAAATTGTGAACCAGATAAGCACCAAGGAAAGATTTTCTGGAATGCATTTTGGCTGTGGGGGAATGATAAACTGCAATGCATAAAACAATCCTAAAATTACTGCTTAGTAAGTACTGCACAGTACTTTCTAGGACTAATCCATATTGAAGAAGTAAAGACTGATACAGGACAAATGACAATAGCCAGAAATATCAACACAGTGACAAACTGCCTTCAGTCAAGCTAGTTTGAAGACAATTCTAAGGGCGTGATTAAGCCTATAGATACAAATATTATTGAGAGCTGAAATTCTTGCTAACATAATCTGATAGAATGGATTACAATAAGAAATGTTCTAGCACATTGCATATGCATACATTTCTTTACAAGGGAATAATGTTCATTAATCCAGTAAATCTTATACATAAAATCATATATCTTCAGTACATAGAACCCTTAATGAATCCTAATTGAAAAAAAAAGGGGAAGACTTAGAACAACATTATCTGTTTCTGCAACTAATTTTTCAACAAAAGCCCCTGGGTTGGTTTTGTTTAGTGAGGGAGGGCTACGGTGGCAGCTTCTGTAAGAAGCTGCTAGAAGTTGTTTCCCCTTTGGACTCAGGGCCAAACCAATTGGTAGCAGAATGTTCCCTGATAACACCTCTGCGATAATGTATTTAAGAAGGGGAAAACAGAAAAAAAAGGAGAAGAAGATGTGAAGATGCTGAGCGGGGGCAGAGAGGGCGAGGTGTGACCCTCGCGGGCCTTGCAGGCCTCACCCTCTGGCCTCCCACCAGGCGGCCAACTGGGCTGCAAAAAGTGGAGAGGAGATGAGATGCGTGATGTGAAGAGATCTTGAAAGGCGTCTGCCTGCCTGTTGGGAAGAATTTTTCTTTTCTACTGGAAATAAGGAGACAGAGGAAGTATAATTGTTATGAAATAGAATAGTGATTTTCCTACTTAATACAGAAAATTCAAGTGAGAACTAGGAAATCTTTCAAAACATGTAGTTCAATAATTTTCATTGGATTATTCATTGGATTATTACTCTCTGAAAATTCAATTGTAATCTTGTTTACCTGAAAAGTGGTTGGATAGAAGCTAGCCAAATAAGCCTTCACAAAGGGATCTCCTATACAGGCTTTTGAAAGGTCCCATGGGAATAGAGAATGGGGGCGGTGGTTAGTTCATCACACGTTTCTGCTGCTTCTTCCTCCTTAGGGGAAGAACTCCTCACATTCCTCCCCTGCTCCATCCTGGGCTCCCTCCTCCGTCCCACGGGCTGCAGGTGGATCTCTGCCCCTCCGTGGGCCTCCATGGGCTGCAGGGGCACAGCCGGCCTCACCATGGGCTGCACCACGGGCTGCAGGGGAATCTCTGCCGGGAGCAGCATCCCTGCTCCCCCTCCTTCTTCCCTGACCTTGGCGTCTGCAGCCATTTCTCTCACAAGAAATTCTTCACAACCGGCTCAGGCAGATGCCTCTCAGATTCTCTCACACCTCTTCTCTTCTCTAAACTGGGCTGAGTCAGGCCCAGTCGGCCACCAGATGGGAGGCCAGAGGGTGAGGGCCTGCAAGGCCCACAAGGTTCGCACATCCCCTCTCTGCCCCCGCTTCTGCTTCTTCACTTTTTTATTTTCCCCTTCTTCAATACATTATAACAGAGGCACTATCACTGTCACCAATTCGCTTGGCCCTGGCCAGTAGCTGATCTGCCCTAGACCCAGCCGGCTCCACCAGACAACGGGGAAACTTCTAGCAGCTTCTCACAAAACCTGCCACTTGTAGCCCCCATCACTACACAAACCCAGCACATTTCCTTTTTCTACCTCTACTTTTTCTCTGCAAACCAAATATTGTCACTGTGTGTATGCAGGAAAATAATGTATTGACAGTAATTATAGAATGATGGGATGCATATGTGCCTTATGACATCCTGGAAAATTGATGCTATTAACTTTTAAAGTATTCCTATTATCGAAAATTATCTACATTTTAATAAGAAATATCAACAAAAAAAGGGATTACCAGATAATAGTAGATCTTTACACCTTTTTTTTTATCTACCACTCCAGAGTAACTCCCTATATTTCTGCATATATATAATGTCAGTGAATACAGTGTTTGGTTATCTACCCTGAAAGAGAAGATCTTGTGGTATCTCTGCTGTTCTGTATTCCAGGATCAATACTTTTTAAAACAATCAAACATTTACCTGGGAGCACCACAGAATTACACTGAGCCTAACTGTGATTAAAGAATACTCAATTTGAGATCATTAAGTGTGTGAAACAGGAAAAGTTAACTACCTGTAGACATCAGTCGTGGAATTGGGTTCAAAGTCTGAAAGGGAATGGATTTCAGGAGCTGTGTAAATCTGCATCAAATGCTGCTGGTATGAGCTTGACCCCTCAGGAGAATCTTCTTTTCTGTATGACTGCAAACCATAATCTAACATGGAAGAAAACAGGAAGCAAAATATTCAGTGGGTACTTCTCTGAAACAAATGCATTAGTAGACAGCAACACAAGTAGTCCAAAGGAATTAATTTTCCCAATTTGAAATACACATCTTAGTCTAAAAATAATGTGTGTCTGATGGTCTTCTCCTTCTAAACGAACTGCAAATATATGATTTGGAAACAAAATATTTGGGTGAGATTGCATGACAGCAGGAAAGTTGAACTACCTGGCACCTTCCAAACAGAATTATTATATCATTTTATAAAATTATATTCAGATAATAGGCTCACTTCAGCACAAGAGTTAGCAAGCAAAAGTATGTTTCTGTTCTACTCATCCCCTAATTCTTATGTCAGTATCAGAGAAGAGAAAAAAAAAACAACTGATTTCAGTTTTCTTTCTAATATACACAGTAGTCTCCTGAGTGTATGGCAAGGCAGGATGCAGTTCTCTGGTTTCATCTGGAGTGCCCTGTAATTAAGATGGTCCTGGAGCTTCAGTCTTTATATTGGAGGTCATTGGAGTTTTTCAGATAGCTCCCATATTGGATAGTTGTGAGGTTTGTTTAACATTATGGCATCCAGATAAACCATGAATATTTGAAGTCTCTGCACCAGTTAATGTCTGAACAAGTTCACAGAGATCCCATTTAATTCAGAGGAGCTGTGCTAAGGTGATGCAGTTGATGTAATCCAGCTGTCTCAATTTTTATGCTTTTCTCCAGAACAGGTTGTAAGAATGGTACATAGTTCTGAAGGCAGCAGGATACTAAGCAAGTTGGAGAAGCAAGCATGGCCCTGTGTAGGAGCCTTAGTCACCAGACGAACATTAAAAGACAAATCTGTTGCTGCTGTTTTTAAGATGGTTGCAGGTTATACAGTGTCATAACTACTTTGGGGAGAAAATCGAAGAGATGATCATAGCTTTCATTCCCTTTGGCAGCTACAAACAAAACTAGACTCTGCAGTGCTTTTCCTGTCCTCACAGGCTGTCTTCCTGTACCAGGAGCAGACCAGACCTGTAGCTCCATCTCTGGGAGACTACAATTCAGTTTTGTGTACAGGACTGAAAAGCTCTGAGTTGAGTCTGCTTTTCTTCATGAAACTACCTTGTGTTTATCAATCAGTCAGCATTATGTCATGTCTTTACAGCACTGTCCATGGCTCAGGTCTTCTCTCTGTCTCAGAACTGAGAATGAGACAGAGTTTCTGCTCAGGCTGATGTTGACAGGCTTCACCATCGGTGGGATCTGATGTGTGCATCAGTGACATATGTTAAATGGCTTGACATGATAACATGAAACCTGCTTCAGCATGGGGCACTTCTAGTGAAGGCTGGTACAGTCAGCATTTCCATATGAAATGTCAACATAAAGGTGCTTGGGAGGAGTGTTGAGTGTGACATCTGTATGCATTGGTGGGTTAGCTGGACAGTTTTCAAATTTTATTTCTTCTCTTTACCTGCAATTTTACAAACCCATCGGTCATCTATCACACAGTTACTAGACTTCAACCGTCCATGATACATTTTATGGTGGTGAAGATATGCCATTCCTTGTGCAATATCAGTAGCAAAAGAAAACCTGAAAGACAAAAATAAATGAGCTAATATTTCCACTAAACCTTCACTCAAGAGTGGCTCCAAAGCCTACTGAAGCCGACAGAAAGCCTCCCTGTGATTGCAGTAGTTTTAAATTTGTGGCCCTATGCTCATTTTTCCAGAACACTTTAATTGGTTGCTGAAAGCCCTTAACTCCCACTTAGTTGTCTGAATTCACAGGTCTTTAGCCTCTTTTAGAACAGTTAAGTTTCTTCTAGAAATTCACAGTACCTTTGTATCCTTGAGAGCGCTTTCAAATGTTTACAAGAGAAACAATTCTTTATTAACTTTCTTACTTTATTTGGAGGGTTTTCTCCCTTACAATCTTTTTCTTTGCTGAAGGCAAACATAAGGCAGAAGTAGAAAGGCTGTGCCAAGAAGATTGTTCTCAAAAAACAATGTCATTGCCTTTGTGGAGGTTTCATTGACAAGGTAAGCTCATTTTCTGTACTGATAAACATAATAAAGCATTTGTAGGTATGCTAATCATTTCACCAATATGTCTTCACAAACAGAGATGCAATGATTTTTAATTAAATGGGGATGCCCAAGATATTTGGGAACAAAATGAAATTACATGGGAAAAATGGTTTAAAACAGTTTTGCAATATAAATAGAGGTGGGTTGAAAAGTTATTGGCTTAGCCTAACCAGTGCTAAACATATGATTGCTGAAAAAATCCAGAAGACAAGTTGGGCTGGATATTTGAATTTGCTTGCTTTCTTTGTTCTCTCCATATCACAGTGCAGGCCTGTCTATCCAACGACTTTATCTAAAATTAACATCCTGTCTTAAACAGCACATAGCACATGTGTCATTCAGCTTTTCAAAAGTTTTTTTTCTACCTGAAGCCCCAGTTCAGAGGAATGTCTTCATTGAGCAGAACATCACTCAGGCTGCCTTTGGGGCAGTACTCTGTCACAATGGCAACATTTGGCACTTCTGTACAACCTCCAATGAATTTGCAGAGATTGGGATGGTCAAGTTCCCTGTGAAAATCAACAGAAATCACATCACACTAGCAATTTTCATGGATATCCCTCCTGCTTTTTGTATGGTAAATAGAAAACCAAGCGCCTTGTCTTACAATGTAGAGAGAAAAGTAAAACAGGTATAAGGAGATTTTGATCTAGTGTCAAAGCAAAGTTTGAAAAAAAGAGGAATATGAATTTAGTCACATTTGGGCAGATTGTACCCCTAAAGAACCAGTGAAAGAATGGAACAACATACACTTGTCAGGTTTCACTTCTTACCTCACTTGCTTTACTTCTCTACGTATGCATTTGGACAGCGTGAATGCCTTCTTCCTTATTTTCTTTATGGCCACCGTTCTACCATCACTGAAACAGAACGAAATGCTGGTCATAGAGTTTTAGGCCAAATTAATAAGCCAGACACATTTAAAAAATGAACTTGAAATCTTTTCTACAGTGAAAAGCTGATCACAGAGTTTTAAGCCAAATTCTTAAGACAGACTAAAAAAATGGACTTGAAAGCTTTTCTACAGCTTCATATCTCTAGAGATGAGCCACAGAATTTAAGCATGTCCATATGTGGGTGTAAATCTGAATCTGAGTACGTGACAGAGCCCTGTTTCTTATTAAGGAGGCATTAGTGATTATATTCAAGTATTCTTGATCTGTGGATGACATTTGGAATGTGAGAGTGTTACAGTCGGTTGAGACAATTGGATGATAGCAGCAAAGGAAATGTTAGAGCTGGTGAAACACATAGAGCAACATCCCTGCCAGCTGTTGCTTCTGTCTACTCTTTTGGGGATCCACCACGGATATTTAACATCCTCTTGTTCTCATGGTATGAAGAATTCTCAGCAATGAAGCAGCTGATTTTGATAGACAGCAAAGTAGATTTTCTTGGAAGAATAAAGGAATTCAGTGGAGATATATGCAGGAATTTAAGTGATAGCCACTATATAAATACAGAGTACGGGGTCTGTGGTGTAGCAGATGTAGGTGCTTCGACAGTGAGACTGAATGCCCCATTCTTACATCTTTCACACTTGATGAATGTGTTTGACCTTGATTCCTCAGAGGAAGATGATGAAAATGTAATCATTCAGAAAGAAGCAGTAAAAATGCTCATTGTAAAGGTCTATGCTGGATACAGTGTCTCATTAATGAAGTGGCTGTGATTTTCCAGACCAGTGATCTATGCTGAAAAGGCAGCTGCTCCCCCAGCCAATGATCCTAAGTAAGCTCCTCTATCCTGCAGAACATAGATCCTGCCCTGGGCATTCAAATGGTAGATATTACTTCCATTTTTGCACATGTTCAGCCCCTACTCCCTAATTATAATTTTTATGAGAGAAATTGCTTTCTGGATAGCAGGATATGGCTATAATGTTTGCCCGTACAGTTATATGATGCGCACCTTTATAATCTGATCCAGAGGTGAAATGCTCTGTATCTTCAGTCACATCAGCTGGTTTAAGGACAAGATTTCTAACGTGCTACTGTATAGGATGCCACTCTTTAGGGCAAAGAATCTAGCTGTGCTCTACCTGCATTTTAAAAAAAGGGCTGCATAAAAGTCTTGATTCCAAATATATTTGAACAGTAAGGACCATTCATTAACAGATGCAAGACACATTATGCAGTCAGAACCTTTAACAAGTCCCCAGGAGAAGAGAAGAAATGCCAACCAAAACAGAAGCCTGGCATATAAAATATTCTACAGCCAGTGCGTGGTACAGAAGTCAGATGATATTAACTTACTGGCTTTGGCTTAACAAGAGAAATGCAAGCTTTGGCACTACCTGTCAACAGTAAAGTGGCAAGAACTAGAAAGTAAGGCAAAACTATGCTATTGTAGGTACTGCAGAAAATAAGTAATACATTGACTTACTATCTCCCAGTCTGGGTGAAGTACTGTTTCCTGGAGATGTTAGCAGCTGCTGTGCAGGAGCTCAGAGCAGTGATACAGCTGGCACTGGAGTCACTGGGTGCTGGGGGAGCGCTCATCATGCTTCCTGTTGCTGTCCGTACTACACAATCTGCATGGGATGTGGGATGAGAAAAGGCATCTGAAGACACATATTATTGCCAAGGTAGAGACTCCAGAGGCAGACAAATATAGGCAAATCTCCAAATCTTTGCATCTCGGCTGGTCTTGTTAACACTTAAGACAGAAAGTCATTGCTTGGAATGTGACTGCTGCATAAAAAGTGAAAAAGTTCCAGAGGTGATTAATTGCCAGAGATCTTTCCCACTAACCCTCAGGATTTGATGCAAATTTTGTTTCTCTGCTCTTGTGATAATTAGTCCTTGCTGCTACTTAGATGCCAAGGACAGAACTCAGGGAAGCAGAGCAAGCAATCCCTGTGCCATACTTTAACAAGTCTACTTGGAGCTCCTAGAAGACTGTAAAGTACAGGGATGTGGGATGTGATTCTGACACCAGAGGGAAGTCAGAGGAGAGCAACAATACAGTCAGATCAAAAAAATTAGCAATTTCAACTTATGTTTTTTAATCTCTATTGACCAGCTCAAGGTAACAAAATAGATTCCAAAAAAAAAACTTTAATTAATTACATACCATTTCACCATCTTTAATTAAAACTCAAATTTAGCCAACTGATCTCAGCATTAGTGAAACCCCTCAGCAATCCCTCGTATCAGTATCCAACAAAGTGCTGCTGAGGAAGGTCAGCATCTCACCTTGCATCAGGACTGCCATGTTCCCACACCATAGTATTATCCACATGCAGTTCAAAATTACATTGGTGTTTGGAGTCTTCCTACAGCATTTCACCCAAAAATATATTAGTGATCTCTGAAACAGTTTTGAGAATAAGAGTGTGTGTGCACGCACACGTGAGTGTGTGTCTGTATGGTGCAATGCACTAGAAAGAATTATCTTGAAAAAATGAAGCTATTTTTTCACAGTACAGGCTGCATACCCTGGGTATAGCACTGCTGATGTGCTTCCATTTACACAACTGTACATTTCAGGCTACTATGGGCATCTCTGGACAGTTCTGTCCAGAGGAGGCATACAGGCTGTTTCCCAATCTCATCATATTATCAGCTCTTAAGTTCTCACTCCTAGGTCTTAAACAGTATTGTTGCTTTGCAGGCTCCTCTCCAAGAAAACTATGATGTCTTTTATCTTGGATTTTTCAAATTAATTCCCTCAGTCTTTTTCCACTGTTTCTCCTCCTGTGTGATATTTACGACCTCTTCTAATTCACTATCACACCTGACAATCTGCTTGTGTTCCTTTCTCCTATGTTGAAAGATGAGTGTTCCATTTCTGTTTTCACAAATCTAGATTGAAATTTTATTTGGCTTATGTAATCTTTCTAAATACATAATTTCTAAGTCAATATCTGCTCCTTGCAGCAACGAGGATATATCAAAGCTACACAGCAATTAATGTTCAAGTCCAAGGCTGAAAGTATCTCTGCTATATATTAACACAAGAATGTCTTCACATTTCTACTAGCAACACAGATAAAGCATACATCTTTCTAGCAATTCCTCATGGAGACAGGAAGTGAGAGAGAGTACATCAGCACAGACATATCAACTTCAGCAGATTTCTACAGATTTGCCCTTTCTGAGAGTCTAAGCATTGCTTTCCTTCCAAATGCTAAAACAATGAACAGGAAAGTAAATAATACATACTTACTTTAAGTGCAGCATTGTAAAGCATATAATGACATCTGATTTTATTCTTAACATGTTTAATTAGAACCAATTAAATCATATTTTATATCCAGAAGGTAAAATGAAAAAAAAACTCTGTACACAAAGAATTACTTTTTGCAGCAAGTCTGTTACAGATAGCATACACTGAGAGAAATTAGGATCTCATTATATCCCTCATTATAATTGTGCAAATCCAGGGCAAGTTAGTGAGACTTATTATACAGAAGGATACATCCACTGAAGCAACTGTAATTTATTTTGTTCAAATTCAGAGGTTATCTGTTTATTTTGGAATACGCCTGACTTTTTAAATTGACAAATCATCATGAAAAAGAAGGAAACTATTTAAAATAACTTTGACATCTAAAGTTTCAATAAACAAAAATATCAGTGACCAGATCACAGAGGTTACAGAGATGAAACTTTGGATATATCTTTCTCAAATTGGTTCACCTTTTGTAAAAACCTTAAAACACAAAGAAGACCTGGAGAAATACAGGCTAGTCAGTCTCACCTCTCTGCTTGGCAAGGTCATGGAGTAGATCGTCCTGGAAACTACACTAAGGCACATGGAAAATGAGATGATTGGTGACAGCCAATATGGCTTCACTAAGGGCAAATGGCACCTGGCAAGTTTGATGGCCTTTTACGACGGCTTTACAGCACTGGTGGATGAGGGGAGAGCAACTGATGTCATCTACCTGGACTTGTGCAAAGCAGTTGACGCTGTCTGGCACAACATCCCTGTCTCTAAACTAGAGAGACATGGATTTGATGAGTGGACCACTTGGTGGATAAGGAATTGGCTGCATGGCCACACTAAAATGTTGCAGTCAATGGCTTAATGTCCAAGTGGAGACCATTGACAAGTGGCTTTCCTCAGGGGTCAGAATTGGGAACAGTGCTGTTTAACATCTTGTCAGCAACATGGACAGTGGGATTTAGTGTCTCTGCACTCAAGTTTGCCAACGACACCAACCTGTGTGGTGTGGTTGACACATCTGAGGGACAGGATGCCATCTAGAGGTACCTTGACAGGCTTGAGCGGTGGGCCAATGTAAACCTCATAAAGTTCAACAAGGCCAACTGCAAGGTCCTGTACATGGGTTGGGCCAATCCCAAGTACAAATACAGGCTGGGCAGAGAATGGATTGAGAATAGTCCTGAGGAGAGGGACTTGGGAGTGTTGGTTGATGAGAACCTCAACATGAGCCAGCAATGCATGCTCGCAGACCAGAAAGCCAATTACATCCTGGGCTGCACCAAAAGAAGTGTGGCCAGCAGGTCAAGGGACTCCTACTCTGCTCTTGAGAGTACCTGCAGTACTGCATCCTGTTCTGGAGCCCCCAACATATGAAGGACATGGACCTGTTGAAGCAAATCCAGAGGAGGCCACGAAGATGACCAGAGGGCTGGAGCAGCTCTCCTGTGAGGACAGGCTGAGAGAGTTGGGGCTGTTCAGCCTGGAGAAGAGAAGGCTCTGGGGAGACCTTCCAGTACCTAAAGGGGGCTTATAAGAAAGATGAGGAGAAACTTTTTACCAGGGCCTGTTGCAACAGGGCAAGGGATAATGGTTTTAAACTGTAAGAGGTTAGATTTAGATTAGACATGAGGAAAAAATTTTTTACAATGAGGGTGGTGGAACACTGGAACAGGCTGCCCAGAGAGACAGTAGATGCCCCATCCCTGGAAACTTTCAAGGCCAGGTTGGATGGGGCTCTGAGCAACCTGATCTGGTTGAAGATGTCCCTGGTTGGGACAGGGGGGTTGGACTAGAAGACCTTTAAAGGTCTCTTCCAACTCAAATTATTCTATGAGCCTACGAAGATGTACTTATGATTGAGATTATTTCTCAAAATTATTAAGGAAACTGATCATAGTATCAAAATGACAAGTTACTAACCTTGTTTGATGCAGGTGAAGTCTATAATCCAGCTTTCATCCCAAAACATTTTTTTTTTCTGATACTGAAACCACTACAAAAATAAATCAAATTCATTCCTGTTGTAGCCATACTGACTTTGAAGGAATTAAACCAGAGATCTTTTTTTTTTTCAAATATGAAGGTTTATAAGTATCTAAACATAATCTGATGTTTAAGCTTCCAACATATAACTTAGGAGTAACATTAGAACCAGAAGTATTAATAACAGGCTTAGAAGAAAACAGTATCTAATAAATATCTTTAAAACCATACATTCTATGGTCTACAATCTAATTACATGTAATATTTTGCATTGGCTACAAACTCACCATTATTGTCAATAATTCTTATGCACTACATTTACATCTCAGTCTGGACATCAGAGGAGTGGTTTGCATCACCTCACGTCATGGAAACATCCTATGCCATGTAAGTGCATGACAAGAACATACTACATCCCAACCCCAAGAAAAGGAGCAGTACATCTTATACCCTGTAATAGAACTAGCTCCCGATCCACACATGAGGTTGCATTATGTCAAATACTCTAGCATAAAGAATATGAGGTAGGGATTCTTGGCTACTTTATAAGGAATGCATTGATTTAATAGTTGATGTTCTGTAGAGCTGACATGCAAAATTAAGGCAGAAAGTATAAACACATGCTTTCAAACAGGAGCAGCAGATTAAATTATACAGCTGTTATAGCTGCAGTCAATGCCAAAATGTCAAACCAAAGCAGAATTTTACCATCATTATACCATTTTCTACAGTATAGAATTTAATATTAGGAATTATGCATTCATTGAAATATGGTGTGGAGACCATGTCAGTATTTTGGTAGAAATTTTTTACAAATACAGACCCCACTGAATCAAAAGTAATTCCATTTAGTTCAAAATGTTTCTGAGAAAAAGTACCTACATTTCATCCTGGAAAGGTATGATCAAACAAAGACACATTAGCTAGAATGAGCACTAGGCTTGCTACAGACATTGATATCTCCTTCACTTGAATGATTAAAGAAGGTAATGGTTTCCCAGATGGTTCTTTTTCCATGATATTAATTACTGAATTGGATAAAAGGGTCTTTCCTATCTTGTTTATTTATCCCCTAAATGAAACATTAAAAAAAAAAAGAAGACGCTACTGCAGAAGTTTGAAGGAATAAATCTACAGAAATGCAAGAAGAAAAAAAAATAAGCCTCAAAATGTACAGAAAAAATAGGTAAATTTGCTACAAGACCTTTAGATAAACCTATGCAGGGCCAAGAAACTCCATTGCTCTTTCTAAAATTCCAATTGTTTAAAACTGTCTGAGCTTCTTATCTGTCCAATTACATATTTCTATGAGATCATATGATTTTACAGGACAGTTACTATAAACATATTGTCAAAACTGCCCTGTGGATTATAAATGCTCAAATAGTTTTCAACAGCACTTCCATTCCTAACTCACAAAGCCAAGCACAGAGGCACAGAATAGAGAGAAAAAAAATAATAGTGATTCAGTAGTATCGTCCTTGGTGGGACATCAGCCTTCTCCTACTAATTCCCTCTCAGCACACTTGCCTACCTCAGATGCTCACTGCAACTGCAGTACAAGATGGAAACAGAAGGAATCCCCGAGGAAAGAGGAGCCTATTGATTTACAGGATTTGTAGGCCAAACCACAAATAAATGATCTGTTACATACATAACCAATATAATGACTCTACAACTGCTACCTTCACCTGCTAAATCCTTGTTAGAAAATTCAGAAGTGTATTTTTTTTTCAAGATGCAGACATATAAGGAATGTAGATCCTCTTTCCCAGAAGCACTGTGAAGGAATAAGCTAAAGTGGCATGCTGTCTCCTCTTCATACACACATATTCATTCAAAGGTATTCAAAAGTACTTCTCCCATATTCACACACTCCTCTCTCCGCATTCCCTTTTTGTTTTTCCTTCATGAGTCTACTATAATGATTGAATTGAATAATTTGACTCTGAAATTTAATGGCCTCTGGTGGAGCTAATTGGTTTTGAATTAATTTATACTTCTGGCCTCCATAGGGTTTTGAAGCAGTTAATCTCATAACTGAGTTTTATTCTGAGTTAAACTTACACTTACTTTACTGGCACCCCCCAGTTCCCATGTTGTGAAAAACCTCTCTTCTTTTATCATTTTATATCCATCCCTCTGACTGAAGAGGAATGAAGAACATTCCTTTTCAGTCTTCTCTCTCACAAGATGAAAATTGCTAGCCCAATGAGCCTCCTCTCATAAGGAAACCAAAAGGTTGTTTCGCTTCCTTCTGCTTTCTTCCATAGCACACGGGTTCTGGATGCAGACGAAAAGCTCTCCCTTTACCACGAGACAGCTCCATTCTAACTAATCAAGTCACGGAAGCAAGAGAAAAAAAGTAAGGAAAAAAAAAATTAAAAAAAAAAAACAAGTAAGAAAAGAGAAGAGGAGAGAAAGGATACTTACCATAACTGTCAAAATGAAGCCAGTGCAGACTAAACATATTGGTAAGGCAATTGCTATCCTAGCATCAGCAGACAGTGGGCATTCCCCACAATCTGCTGGACAGATAGAGCAGCCTTCTTCCTCACAAAAGCCATCTCCACAGACTGATTAGAAAAGGAAAGACATATCAGAATATTTTAAGGCAGTTTCATCCATCCATGAGGTTGTATTCAGATTTAAACACATGGCTTATGAGCTGGGAAACCTCCAAGTACCAGAAAGAATAAATTTTGAAGAATACACAGATAGCACCTCAGCAGTTGAAAGAACAATCTGAATTTTTAAAGTGATACAGGATCTCTTTGGTCAGATTAAATTGTTAATGACACCAGAGCCTTTGATACCGCATCCAGCTCTGGAGCCCCAACATAAGAAGGACATGGACCAGTTGGAGAAGGTCCAGAGGAGGGCCACAAAGATGATCGGAGGGCTGGAGCACCTCTCCTGTGAGGACAGGCTGAGAGAGTTGGGGCTGTTCAGCCTGGAGAAGAGAAGGCTCCAGGGAGACCTTATAGCAGCCTTCCAGTACCTGAAGGGGGCCTACAGGAAAAATGGGGAGAAATTTTTCAGTAGGGCTTGTTGCAATAGGACAAGAGGTAATCGTTTTAAAATAGAAGGAGGTAGATTCAGATGAGACATTAGGAAAAAAAATTTACAATGAGGGTGGTGGAACACTGGCAGAGGTTGCCCAGAGAGGTGGTTGATGCCCCATCCCTGGAAACATTCAAGGCCAGGTTGGATGGGGCTCCGAGCAACCTGATCTGGTTGGAGATGTCCCTGCTCCTTGCAGGTGGGTTGGACTAGCTGACCTTTAAAGGTCCCTTCCAACCCAAACTATTCTATGATTTTATTATAAGTTTTGTGCATAAATCACTTAATCACTATTCTGCTTCTCATTGTCCATCTGTTTTTTTCTGATACTTAAGTTCTTCAAGGCAAGCATTCTTTTGTATCCTTTGTACTTAATCCAGTCCCTGACATGCCCAGAAGCTGGTGGCCCTTCCTTAGCAGCAGAAGACACTGGGTACTGCAGAATGAAACCTTGCAACCCATATTTCAAGGATTTCTTTTTACCCAGTCTTATGAAAATCATCAGCAGTATCAGATGTGATTTAAAATGAAAGCCCTAAAGGACAAAACTTCTTCTGCCTCATCCTGAAAGGTGTTTCAGTTTTACCTCTATGACTAAACTAATATCATGCTATACTTCAGCCTTCTGAGACAAGCTGAAGGTATTATTCTGTCTCTATGCAATATATATTTTTTGAAAAGCCTCAACAAAAAAAAACTCCACTGCTCAGTAATAGTTCTGCCTCAGTCCATTTGATTCCAGTATAATACCAAGATAATCACAGAAGTCCCTTTCTGCCTCAGGAGTACAGTTGCAATTTTAAATTTCTTTTCTGATAAACTGTAAGTTTCCTGGAAAACTCAGCTGCAGCTATCTTGAAATGAACAGCAAATTCTACAGCTAATACATCCATCTACACTGGAGCTGCTTTGGGGTTTTTTTTGGTTTTTTTTTTTTCATAACATTGGGAAATACATTCTTAAACTTCCAGAAGATTAGCTAACAAGAGTACTATGATGACATTCCTATTTTACTCAATATTTTTTCTTCAGGTTGTGTGTTTAATTTACTAAAAAATTTAATTTATTAAATTAGGGTTTTTAAATTTTACATTGCTAAGATAATTGTTATGGTTATTTCTGCTTCCCTGCATACAGCTATACTGAAGTGAATGAAAGACTGATCCCTTTGGGAGCATTTCAGTTTTAATGTGAACAAGGGAACCAAGATGGGTTTCTGCCTTTCCAATATGCTTAAGGCTAGTCTGCTCCCCTTCAGATGAATAGTGTCCTGATCCTCACAACATAGTAGCTGAAAGAATATTTTCACATCTTCATCAACTGCAGACAACCCTTCTAGTACCTGAAGCCATTAGCCAGGTATTTGACTTTACCTATTTGACAAGAACGGCTTCCTGCTATGCTAGACTCATGTACAGGTTAGAAGGTCAAAACTTTTTCAGATATTCAGTGTTACGTGAAGAAGAATTTTAGGAAGACTTTTGTGTATTTTCAATAGTAATGTGGGGCAGGAGTCCCTTTTGTTTTTAGTAACCATGCATGAACTATAAAAGCATTGAGATTTGCAATCAATAAGTAATTCCCTCACATCTTCATTTTATATCATACCTACTGCAGGAACTACTGTGGTTTTTGCTTCCAGAGCAACTTGCATTCTCCCAACTCTGATGTGTGCAATGAGAGAAGTCACACCCACATGAATTAAAACAACCTGCCAAAGAAGTGAACAAAGCAGCAAGCATTAAAACTTCACTTGCAAGCAGTAGGCCATTATAAAAACAATTGTCCAATTGTGGTGTCTTGCAAAATAATGGGTGCATTTTTCCAGAATCAGGAAGGACAAGTATCCTTGACTGGGGAGACAAACAGAAGCAGGAGAGACAACTCTTGTGGGAAAGGCAGGTCTGATTCCTCTCCTGGTGTGTATTATTTTCACCAGGCAGGGCTATCAGCCTATGCATTCTGCCACATTTACTTCCCTGTTACCTCTTCTGGGTAGAAGCCCTCTAATGACCATATTAACCTGCAACACAGTCGTGCAACATATTGTTAGTGTAGGCCTTAAATGGTCAGATTATGCTATCCTCTTCCCTCCCGTCCCTATTACTTCTACTGCCTACCTAAGGGGTAGTAGTGTGAAAAGCTGTTACTTATAAGTTAAGCCAGTTGGGAATTGTTATTACTCAGCCATATGCATCACTTACACATGTAACACTGACAAATAAATAAGATGGGGAACATGTACATGAAGTGCACTAAACTACTAGCAAGTAAGCTCTGAAAAGAGCAAACTGAGTAAAATTTGGTGTGCAATAAATATACCTTACCTTGGCAGTCCAGTTTCTTTGGCTCATTTTGCCAGCTGTAGACAAAGTGTGGGTAAATATCTGTCCATCATCGGGGATCCATGGACCACATATTCCTCCTCTACCCTTTATCAGACATATCAATTATGTCAGTAAACCATGATACAATGAAAATGCTAGCTCCTCTTTTGCTTTCTTAAAATGACTTGTGTTCTCTAACAGCACATAAAGTGATATTCTATAGCCAAATCCATTAAAATGCCAAAGCACAAGCAATACTGTGAGAGAAGCTATTGTGCCTACACTGAGTTAAAAACTCACAAATACTGTTATTCTTTAAAATACATGAGCCAAAATGTGGTCCCAAATTTAACTGCATTAATTCTACGATGCTAATACACTTTTTCAGGATTTGCTGTATTAGAACCAGAAACAGAATCATATCCTACTTTTTATATTTTTCTACGGGAGTTTTATTGCAGTTTAAATTTTGATACAACAGCTTTTTTTTTTTCTTTAAAGAGGAAGGAAGGCATCTCTTTGTGCCTGTTTGCTGAGCATTTATCAGTAAAGCTGTTAAGATGTAAACCTCTCAGCGACTGCAACCATAGAGGATTATTTTGTCTGTCTGAAGACCATACATTTTTTTTGTTTGTTTGAAAGGATTAAGTCTGTTTCCTAACTCCAGATATTTCTTTAGACACTTCTTACAATGCACTGTAAGATACAGACCAAACTAAAAGAAATGGAGTTCATATTATCTGAGATAAAATTTTTTAGAAGTCATGACACTGCAAAAAAAAACGTGTCGTAGTTCAGCCCAGATCGGGACCAGACTACACAGTCTCTCTCACACTCCCCCCACCCTCCAAGGGAACAGGGAGAGATAATATAAGAAAAAAGGCTCAGGGTTTGAGATAAGGACAGGGAGAGATCCTTAAAGTTACCGTTACGGGCAAAACAGGCTCTACTTGGGGAAAACTATTCATTTATTATTAAAATCAAAACAGGACAATAAGAAAGAGAACAAGACAACTTCCTCACACCTCCCCCTCTTCCCAAGCTTAATATTATCTCTACCACCTTCCCTACCCCGAGAGGCACAGGGGGGAAGAGGGAATGGGGGTTATGGTCAGTTCATCACTTGTTGCTTTACACCACTGCATCCTCCTTGGGGGAAGAACTCCTCACATTCCTCCCCTGCTCCAGCGTGGGGTCCCTCCCACAGGCTACAGTCCTTTGTGAACTGCTCCGGCGTAGGTATTCCTTCCACAAGGTGCAGTCACTCCAGAATGGCTGCCCCAGCAGGCCCTCCACGGGCCACAGCCTCCTTCAGGCATCTGCCTGCCCTGACATGGGGTCCTCTCCAGGCTGCAGGTGGATCTCTGCCCCTCCGTGGACCTCCATGGGCTGCAGGGGCACAGCCGGCCTCACCATGGGCTGCACCACGGGCTGCAGGGGAATCTCTTCCGGGAGCAGCATCCCTGCTCCCCCTCATTCTTCACTGACCTTGGCGTCTGCAGCCGTTCCTCTCACAAGAAAGTCTTCACAACCGGCTCAGGCAGACTCCTCTCAGGATCTCTTCACATCTCCTCTCCTCTCCACTTCTTGCAGCTGGGCTGGGCCGAGTCGGGCCCAGATGGCGCCCGGCAGGAGGCCAGAGGGTGAGGGCTGCAAGGCCCACGAGTCTCACGCCTCCCCCTCTCTGCCCCTGCTTCTGCTTCTTCACATCTTCTCTATTTTTTTTTTTTTCTGTTTTCCCCTTCTTAAATATGTTATCGCAGAGGCGTTATCAGGGAACATTCTGCTACCAATTGGCTTAGCCTTAGCCAGCAGTGGGTCTGCCCTAGGCCCGGCCGAGTCCGCTGGACAAAGGGGAAACAACTTCCAGCAGCTTCTTACAGAAGCTACCACCGTACCCACACCACCACCGCCCAACCCCCCCGCGCACCACCCGATGTCCCAAACTGTATTGTCAGAGTCAGAACTTTAAAAGAGGGACAGGCTTTTATAATGAGCCAAGTAGACAAGTTAAGAATGGTTCCTGCTTACACTGCATGAACAGATTTTGTTATCCTCTATCTGGATTCCTTTTTTTTTTGCTCTGATCTAATATAGAAAAACCATACCATCTCAGGACATGTATATCCAGGCTTCAGTTATACAAGTCAAAGCCAGTGATACTCACCCTGCTCAACTTCAGTAACTCAATAAAGTCATTCAGGGTCCTTCTATAAGCTGCAGAGGCAGTAACATCTCCAACTGACAATTCATCCTGCTTGCTTTAGAATGAAATGATCTGGCTTTCTTTCTCTCTTGACTGTACAGATATCTGAGTCACGTCATCTCAGAGAGATGAAACTGGTGCCACTAAACACAATGAGAGATTTTGAACACTGCCTTGTCCAAAAATCCAGCCATTTCCTTTGCAGCCTCAGCATCCAGTGCAAAAAATTCTAGAACTGACAGATATCCCCACAGTGGTTTTAGTGAACCTTAGATTTGGTCTAATTGTACTCACAGAAAGAATTAATAAATTTGAACCTAGTTATTACAATCCAGTAGCAAGAACACAGTAGGTGATGCTGAACCATTATACTAACCATGAAAGCCAAAGGACAGGAATGAATGTTTGCATGGTGGACACAGCAGTTCTCCCCATTAGCATCTTTCCATCTGGCAGGGCATTCATGCTCCTCACAGAATTCCTTTGCAGCAGTGGCATTGCTAGTCAAGCAGCAGAGAGAGAAAGAGAAACTCCTATATTAATTCTTTGTTTCCCAAAATTGCAATGGGCACATAACAGCCTGTTTATCCTGCACACAAAAATTAGCAGCAAAAACACACAGTGAAATAAACTGTTACACCATTTCTTTCTCTTTTCTTTTGCTTCTGGTTGAAGCATTCCCTGAGCAATGAAGATTGCTGTCAACAGAACCACTGTCTACTGCCATGCATTTGTTACTGCTGGCAGATGCTATGCCGCAAGAAGGTGCGTCCATTTCTCTCCCTAGACTGACTTCATAACCAGATGGAATTAGTTGGCACCACAGAAGAAGATGCCATTACTCTATGTCCACTATCAGAAATATGTGTCCCTGACTACTTTCATTCTCAGTGTTTTCAATGTGTAACTTCATCTATGCATGTGATTCATACATATCATTCAGCTCCAGTCTTTGCTCCACAACCCAAACAGCCAAGGAAAATAACTATATTGGACAACAATATCAGATACAATTCCCCAAACCAAAAATTTAGACCAAAAGATAGACTTTATGAATAGACTGCTCTGCAAAACAAGGTGGGCCTTTTGAAAGTTCATCCCTGAAAGATGAATGTAATTACCTGGAAATGATGCAACAGTTTTCCCCACTGTTTCCTCAGTTACACTTTCAGTTGATTATCACCTTAATAAAATTTGGCTTTAAAATGAAATAATTTTTCCACAAACATGATTTATTTGGTAGATACACGCAGACTTGGTGGTAGGGTTTAGTTTAAATATTATGCACTTATGATGGATCTCTATATAGCAATGCCAGAACACCAGCATTTATTTTTCAGTTTGTTTTTAATGAAAGAAGAATTACCTAGTAATGAGTACATTTAAGACAGAAGATTATTATAAGAAATAAACACAAACATGGGGGATCAGGTTCATATAGATTGTGTTAATGGCCAGATTTACAATGTGAGATAAGCAAATTTGTCCATCTCCAAGACATCTAAGTAGACAAAATATTAAAATCTATTGGCCTTTGAGTCCATGCTGGGAGTTAAAAAACAAAATACCTAAGCAAGTCTCAGCAAGTTGGTGCCTAATGCCATCACATATTTGTCTTTATGGCTGCTTTTTAAAATTTATCCTGTATTTTGTATTTTTTATTCAACATCTTCATCATGGCCTCACTCAATTATACTGATGCCCATACGTTGACTTGCTAGCCTCAGCCATATTTCAGTCAGCGAGTGTTAGCTTAAGAGTCAAGTAGACAGTCTTCTAGTTAAAATGAGATGTAAATTTGATCCCTTTGTAAATTTGATCCCTTTGAAAAACTGCAGCATAGATTTTTCTCTTTTTAAATATTTGCTATCTGTCTTTATGTGCAATATATATATAATTACACAAAGAGCAGAATTTTCCAAATTCCTTACTGATTTAAGGGAGTGGATCTCCCTGGAAAGACTAGAAAAACAGATTAATCTCCAAGCAGTTAAAAAACCTACTTTACGGTTCAGACCTTGGAAATATTACTAGCTGTAAACTTCAGAAAATGTGATAAACAAATCTTGCAAAACTATGTAACCATAGTACACCATAGATGTTCAAAATACAACCTCAAATTTTTGCCATTTGTTCTGGTTTTGTTAGTGAGGGGGGGCCTAAGGTGGTAGCTTCTGTAGGAAACTGCTAGAAGTCGCTCCCCTTTGTTCAGTGGACTCGGCCGGGCCTAGGGCGGACCTGTTACTGAGAACATACACACAGAATCCTTATATACTCATGACCACGACAGAATTTTTATAGGGGGGTAATACCTGTGTGAGAGGATTCCATTTTGCACTGCATATTGATAAAAGCTGTCTGAAGCAAAGACTGCATAGGTCACATTGAAGAATTCCCCACTCACAGCCTTTTCTGGAGGCCTTTGCACCCATGCCATCTCGAGGCCTAGAAACAACACAATCATGGGCCAACATATTAGCTATACTTTTCTACTTTACAGATGCATAAAAATGTAAAAATTCCTCTGCAGTTATTTTTATCTGTTGTTCTTATTGCTTTTTATGAGCCTAAAACTGTCATCCATTTTAGTGGCTGTATAGGTAAACACAAATGCACATTAATTGAACAATTCTGACAGTCACTTAGAAAAAAATCAAACAATTGGAGAAATATGACAGAAAAATCTGTTCATCTTATCTAAAGTAACTTTGCTTCTAGTATGACGCAGTATAATGCAGTGCTGCTTGGCCTGATATGTTTGCCTTCCTCTTTGATCAGGCAATAAACATTGCTCTTCATTCTTGGCTGCTTTCACTGATAGACACCTTATTATGGAAGAATGGACAACTCTAGCACACAAAAATTCAGTTAAAATCCTTAACCTCATGAGATGTAAATTATATATACTAATAATTATATATTTAGTAAATCATTCTCATTTTATAAAGACATATCATATCTGAAGCAGAGGACAGTGGAGGGAGTGCTACTCAGACATCTGCCATTTTCCATTTCCACACTCTTTGGGGAAAGATGATTTATCCCAGTTACCTCTCTTGTTCCCAGCACACCTCATTACCTGTTCTGTGCCTGGGAATGAAGTGTGATAAGAGATGGGAGAAGTTTTTAATCCACATTCTTAAACAACACTACAAATCTTCCCAATCCATTTACCTACTTCTTTCGATATTGTTGGATGAAGGTTTTCATTCACACCACATCAAATTACTTACATCATGCAGGTATGTAGCTCTTAGTTTGTCAGGAAGTTTTTAATCCCTTCTGCAGAGGATGGGAAAACCTGCCTTTCAAGAGATCCTTTCTTTGTTGTGGTTGTTGTTCAATTATAAACTCTTTTATTACTCTGGAGTTGTTTTTACAAGTGTATTCTTCACTTGCACTGTTCGTGAAGCTGTTATTTTTTTCACCTAAACACAATTGCCTTTCAGATATAAAGAAGCAAATTGTAAAATAACCTCTTGATTTCACATCCCCTTTGAAAATTAAAAACTCATTATAAATGCTAACACTATGAGAGAAACTACAACACAAAGATTTACAAAAAAATGCTAGTGTGATTTGCCCTAAAAGGTAAGAGACAGCTGAGCTTCAGAGCATGTGTGACAACGAACGCAAAAGGTCAGCATAAATTTCAGTTAAATTACTTTCTACTTCCCTTTAAAGGTCTCGCAAAGATAAACAAAACTCTTATTTCAACAACAGATACTCCCACATGTAAATGCTTTGAAGAGCTTGTGTTAAATCCACAGCACTCTTCTTCTTACTTCACTTTTAGCAATGCCCAGATTACAAGGAAGAATCACAGAGAAAGGCAAGATGGGGCTTGGAATTAATTCTTAAGCTTATTGTAAAGGGTATATGTTAATTAAGAAACCTACTCACATTAGTTTCCCTTGTACTCATTTCACGCTTTGATTATTAGTAATAGCTTTAAACAAGTCATCTGTTCCGATAAATAGTTGTTTCAATGTTAAAGCAATAGTAAATTCATAAAGGGATAAAAGTCTTAGTTCACAATCATCTAAATAGTCTTTGAATTTCACTGTTCCAATGGAACTTTTTGGAAAAAGTTTAATCGTAATATTGAGCTCAGAGCGTGACCCAGCAGTATATTTCATAGAATGTTTTATCAGTATTAGTTTCTCAGGTGTTCTTGTATTTCTGAAAACCATATTGAAGCACATTGTCTCTGGTTGTATCTTTTACACCATAAACAAAACTGTTGCTTTAAATCAGTTATTTATCAGTTACAGAGTCACAAAAACACAGAATAGCTGAAATTGGAAGGCATCTCTGGAAATTATTTGGTCCAGCCCTGCGTTCCTCAAGGCAAGGTCACCTAAAGCAGGTTGCTCTAGATTTTCTCTAGTTGGATTTTGAAAATCCCCAAGGCTGGAGAAAACACAACTTTTCTGGGCAATCTGTTCTACTGTTTGACTATCCTTACAGTATAAAAGATTTTTCTTATATTTAAATTGAATTTCCCATACTTCAGTTGTTCTTCAGTTATTTTAAAATACCAAACAATCGATTTCCAACATAAAAAATATTCTATTTTTCATTGTCTCATCACATAAATTCTTTTTTTTGAAACTGGCTGGAATAAGTGGTTAAAGATCTCAGATTTTTTTAAGTACTCATGGACACAGTTTTGAGCAAGGTGGAAAAGCATGATGTGTAGAATTAGTAATTTTGCTTACTGGCTGGATGGTTTAAACACAGTCCACTTTTGAACTGACACTACAAAATTTCAGCAATGACTTAAAAGAATTTGCTGCAATGCAGAGCTGCCTGCTTGCTTTGTTTGGCTTAAGTTGCATTTGGTTTTTGAATGAGAAATAAAATATTTTCAGTTTCTTTCTGAGGGAAGGGATTAATCTGTTGCTATTACTTTTTCTTTTGGAACCAACGAATATTAGACAAAGAATTGCTCTGAAGTATCTTTTGGTTCTTTTCTTTCACTTCTAGAAAGCAAGGTTGTCACTGATTCAGATGCTTTCCACCATGCAGAATATTTGTCATCAGTCTGGGGTTTTCAACCATTCCCCAAGCAAGAGAAGACATTTCTTGAGCAGGTTTAGTACTTACTCACCTCCACAGTCCAGCATGTTATACTCATCTGGTTTTTCCAGGGGCCAACAGTCATAGTCTTTGTTATCTAAATCATGCCACCCCTTCACTAATATCCCCTGCCAGGAAAAAAAGTGTATGAATAAACTCAAAAAAAGATAGTAAGGGAACAGGGTAAGGATGAGTACCATCTCCAAAGTTTGTATTTCTTCTAAAGAAATCAAACCAAATACAGAAACATAGCCTGGCATATTTTGCTCTGTTCAACTTCTGGAGAAAAAAAAATAACAGTTTCCTAAGGGCATGCAAAGCCGATTAGTATATTATTTTGATCTATCCAGAAATTAGCTGTGAAACAATGAGGGGACTTAACTAATCCTTCTCTTGCAGAAGGTTTTCTCTACAAAGAGCGGGTGGTTCTAGGGCCACATGCAGAGAGACATTTGATTTTAAGATTTTTTTTTTGTTTGCTTGTAAAATGGTACCCCCACCACTCCGAACTGCTCGGTTTCTTTTGATCTTCTACATCTAAACTCTTTGAATGAGTAATTTTTTTTTTTATATCTTTGATAATACCGTACAACTGTTAATTATATAAATGTTAAAATATATAATTATAAATAGTATTAAGATTGCATAAACCTATTACAGATAGAATACAACATTATAACAACATATAGATTCAATTGCAACAGTAGCAGAATATATATTATATCTGTATATATTATACTTTATAATAGATATATTAATCATATGTTAAAATATACACTCTAGATTATATATGGACAGAACATAATATGTTATGATAATGCACCCCGGTCTTATTCCACTTCTAGCAAAAAGTAATGGTTTCTATTCATATAACCTGCTATTATTTTTCTGTATATTATTGGAGGATAATAAACCACCGGATTATACAATTACCTGTCACAATACTCATGGAATAAGACAGAGTTATATAACTGATTATTCCAGTATATTCTTCTATTACTCTTGTTTTGTACATTACTAAAGTAATATTCAACAATTGTCTCATATAAAGATCTATCTCACTGCAATAAGCCATATAGAGTTCTTCCCGTACGCACAGACTACAGGAATAAGTTCTGGTAAGTGGATTCATGTAGTTTACCTACCAATAAACTGAGGAGGCTTTGGAGCCCTAAGGCTGGTGTTTTGACAGCTCTCATGCTTCCTAATGTGCACCCAGCTCACGAAGTGCCAGGGCTGCTTCTGATGTTGCTGTTGCTACTGAATTAGATGCCCTTGCCTAAGAAGGGGAGTTGCTAGGCAAGCTGATCCTGGCAACTCCAGCTGCTGAAGCTGTTCTGCCTCCTCTTTCCCTCTTCTCCCCTATCCCACTTTTCAGTGTAGGGTGGAAACATCCCTCTGCACTGCTGCTGAACCTCTCTGAAAAAAACACTACTTGTCTTAGGAGCAGCCCCCTCTCAGACCATCGAAGTTTGTGCTCCTGTCAGCTCAAAGCCACAAAAATAATGGCAGGATTTTCTTTCACTGCCTTGTCAAACTTGGGCAGCATCTGACCCTTAGGCAGATGAATTGATACTGTGGAAATCAAGAGACATAGTTGGGCCTAGGGGAGGTAAGGCAAGAAAAGGTCACCTAGGTAAGACAAACTGTAAGACTAGAGGTTGGATTAGCTGATTAGCTGAGCTCCTGAGGTTCCTTCTCACTTGAATTGTATTAGACCTTAGGACTTAGGTTTCTGAGTTCCTGGAGACTAACACCGCTAACACAGAACTTCAGTTGTGATTCAGCTCTGCTGAATATTTCCCTGTGTCTTCTCTGGAATTCTAGCTCTCAGCCCAAACTGACATTAAGAATCTTAGTCAAAATTCATGGACTTCACTATTTATTGCATTAAAATTGCATGAAAAAATGTGGTGTGTGTCCAGTTCATCTGGAAAGGGATTGTAGATCAATTAAAAAATCTGTCTGGATTCACTCATACTCATTGTATAAATTAATACAAATATTTTAGGATGGAATTTTATGTTTGCAGTAAAACCCTAAGACTTATTTATGTTATGTCTTCCTGTGCTTCACTATGATCATTTCACTTAAATCATAGGTTTCAATATATGGAAGCCTTTAATGTTTTTCAGTTTGGCTACATGGTAGAAAAGAAAAAAAGTGTTTGTTTTTTTTTTTTTTGTCTAGAATTATCTGCTAAAGAGAACTCCACATTACTATACACTAATATCTTGGAGAGGTTTTACTGGTTATTTGTTTTAGGATATCTTGTACTTAATGAGGAATTTGCTGGCAGGGAAGCTAAGGATTACAACTTGTTAGACCCTACAGCAGCCAAAAGATTACCAGACTGATCTTATTTTCTTTAACAAGACTGACAAATATTCACATGACATTAATATCATGATTCAAGGACTGTAAAGATCATACATTAGCTTTATAGCTACTTGTCTGTCATCAAGTTCAGAATTCATGGAAGGTGGCTGTGTACAACAAGCTGGTGTGAGAATCCTGAATTAAAGATGGATGGATTGGAACTGCTGGTGATTAACTGATTTAACAATCTATTATCCCAGCTGTTTGAGATGCATGTTACAACCTCTGCATTTAAGCACTGGAAATTTTAAAAAGAAAACCAGTGAGGACTATTTTTCAATATAAATATATGAACTTCGGTAAAAAGAAAAGATTGACAGTTTAGTGAGTAATACATTCTTTCAGGTAATCTACAACTCTCTGTATATAAAGGAAATCAGAAACAGATTTGAATAAAGTGAGATGGTCATCTCAAACCTAATAATCTTTGCTTTATATTTACTCCTTTTTCCGTTTGTAAGTTATACACAGTCACATAACTTGCATTAACATACTAACATTGCATCACTCTAGAAATTAGTTTATTAACACAGTCAGACTTGGTCTAGCATAGATTAACTGAGTTCTGCCTACTGCCACTTGACTAGCTTCTGGCAGTAACAGAGTACTTTGGCTTCTGCTCTTCAAAGGATCTCTTAATCTGAAAAAACAAAAGGTAATTTCTACTGATTGAAATGAAGTTTACCAAATAACTTTATGTTTACAGATTTATTTCTGCTGTGTTGGCTGTACTCAGATGGTCCTTTAAGCTACATCATTTCAATTTCATTTGTTAACTCAACAATAACTTCTACTACCAAAGAAAGGCAATATAAAGATATTTCAGAGTTTTATGAGCAATACTACTGGTAGAACCTGGTAAAAGCATGCATTTTAATTAATATTTTGATAATAATCTTATAAATGAAATATAATATGCAATATTTGTAGACAATAATAACAATGTTTAAAATATTGCTGAATAAAACTTGCTAATTATGTGCTTTCAAGTATTTTAGAAAAGCTATTTCCAGCAATATACCAAAACAAAACCTACTGTGATGAAAGCTTCAAATATCCTTGAAAATATTTATTTATTCTGGCATTTAAACTTTCTAGATGGCTTGTCTTGATAACAAGCTGAATTTCAGATAGAGATGTTTAAACTGCTTCATTTTAAATTAGATTAAATTTTCTAGCAAGTCACTTATTTTCAACAACAACAAAAAAAAACTAAAAAAATCACTACTGGGGCCCATGTGAAATTTCAAAATGATGGAATGCCAAATATACCATTTATCAGAACTGTGTTCTCATTTGTTAAATCGGTAGTTAAAACTTAAGTTCTTCAAATATAACACTCCACTATGCAGACTATGTCCATCCTGGACATGGGTCGGCATCATGCTCAACGCTACACCGCTCCAGGCTCCTAGCATCTAAAATGATGTAAGATTATCTATCCTATTGTCATTTTATAGTGTTAGCTCTAATAAAAAGCCTTTTAAATAGCACAAAGCCTCAGTGCCTTTCTTACTGCGATCCTAACAGAGCAGCAAAGTTTCTGACACCCACCCAGTTTGCAGAGAGGCCGAGCAGGCACGGGCAGAGCACTCTGACACTCCCCTCTAGTGGTTTCCTCGCAAAACAACGGCGGACAGCTGCCCCCCCGAGCAGTTTGGTTTAAGGATCCCCTCCTCTCGATGCACAAGCTGCCACAAAGGGAGTACTTAAGAAGCAGTGTAGCAGAGAACCTGTCTGATCTTAGGTTCTCACCTGCGAGTTTGGTGGCAGCAGCTGGTGGCCTTCTACCCCTCTCCTTCCCAACAGCAGAGTGATGCGCTGGAGAGACACAAGAAATTCCCAGGTGTATTGCCACGTTACCACAATGCAGTGAGTAAGCACATCTCCACTGGGTCACCATAAACATTTGTTTATGCATCCTTAGCCTGCAGAAAGTTTAATGCAGCCTCACAGACAAAGGGTGTTGATCTTGTCTTGTAATTCCACACTGACAAAAACAAGTATATGTGATAAAAGAGGCCTTCCAGCATGGGCTTCTTACTTCTCCCTGTGGTGCTGGTCCTCCAGGATTTCTGGTGCTTCTGAGATGAACTGGAGTATTGGATCAAAAGCTTGATCTGGTTACAACTGCTCTTTTATTAGTATTATTATTCTGCTGCATCAGTTTCAACTGGGTCAGTGTTTTTTCCTCGTACCCGCTGTCTTTTCTCATCTGTCCTGGCTCCAGACTCTTATTCAAGTAACACATGTGTGCTCATGTGGTTTAGTGAGATTCAGACCTCAGCTGAGCCTGGATTAGCAAGATTAAAAAGCAACATCTGATTTTCTCCAGAATTCTTGGTAATTTAATTAAAAGACTAAACATTGTCATAAATTTTGTAGTAGATCAGTAGTTTCAGCAGTACTGAGTGCCCATAATCTGCTAGGACTGCAGAACAGGCAACAGGTGTGTGTATGGTGAAATGCTGAAGAGCAGCAAGCAAGCTCCTGAGCCTTGTACACACACCATCCCTTAACTCTGTAGTATCTCTCCAGATCAGAGAAAGAGTTTTGTAAAAAGGTAATTAGGGACACTGAAAACTACAGCTAAGAAACTGCTTCTTCTGGCCACCACCTATGATGTTATACATACCTCACAAACTCACGGAAACATCAAAAATGCAAATGGTATTAATTGGAAAGGTGGCAGGTAGTCTTCACTGGACTCTCAAGTTACTGGGAATGCTGAACAAATGTATGCTTTTATAGATGCATTCCTCAGATCCATTCTAGTTCATGAGGCATCACAGGAAGGCTTGTTCTGTTGCTGCACTTGGGGTTAATCTGCAGCACTAAATAAGCTTAAATAATAAATTCATTTCAAAAATAGAAAATACATCAAAACTTGAAACAAAAAGTATCATGTATATTCCCTGCAGGTTGTATGAAGACTATCATCTGGGATATGTCACAGACCTGAAGAAGAAATATTTCTGTTCAAGAATATGCACTATTCATAGTGCATAGTTCAGAGGATTGACCAGTACATGAGTTGTTATGGAAGGAAAGGAACATTCCAGGATTTTCATAATGTAAAGCAATCTGTAATCTGTCTTCTTCTAAAGAAAAGGTGGAAAGGATGATGACATATGGAATTTTGCAAGGAGAATACTCACAGCTAGAAAACTAACAGGTAATAGTGATTATCTCTCTAGCTGAAAATGCTGTTAGTCTTAATAATTTGATAAAATATATGACTGACAACCTCTAAAGAGACTAGGTAAGAAAACCTGAACTCACAGTTCTCAAAGAAGCCAAAAGGAACTCCACTTTCAAAGTGATCCAGGTTAACCTTTAGAAAATCCTAGCCTAAGTACATAATGTAAAAGAGATTTCTGCATCAAGGGATTTGTTGAATAAATCATTTGGTTTCTGTTACTATAATACAGCATGTCAATGCTGTAGTTGTACAAAAGGCATTCAGCAAGTCTGAGAATGTGAGAATGAATTTCAGTTTAATAGTATGACTGCCTGATAGACTTAAGAAGAGTTGGTCCCAGTTCAGCACAGAATAATTTGAGATTTCTGTTTGGGAAGAAACTGAGCAGAACATCACTGATGTTCTCAAATGCCTCTCATCTTTCAGTCCTCCCACACAGGCAGAAATGTTATAGATGTCTGAAGAGCTTAAGAACAGAAAACTTGGCTGTTCTTAAGATCTACTGTGGAGTTTCTGGGTGTCAATGACAGATGGCAGCTGACATTTTTGTTCTTACCTGCATCATGCTCCTAAGGTCCACTGGTCACTCCACTGGTTGTAAAGGCATTCAGCTGAAAGCTGCATTTTGCCTTAATGGGTTTTTCCTCTCCTCCTCAGTTCTCACTGCATGACTCTTTTCTGTTTTCAGAATTCTTGAATAATTTTCTGCCCATGCTTTTATGCATATTAGCACTGCACGTTTATTGACATTGCACACACCCTTTCTACTCCCTAAAAACACAACCTCATAAGCCACCATTGTTTCCATATTTCTAGAGTCTCATGCGATCAGAATTCCTAAGAGATATGGAGAGGTCACTGACACAGGACATCTCTTGGCCTTTGGTATCTGAAGGATCATTTAGCCTTTTGGATCATCTTTTTGGACCAGCCCCAAAATAAAACAGGGGTCCAAACTATTTCCTTTCCTCAACTCATGATCATTTCTGCATGTGTCAGGCTAGAGAGATGTTCGCCTAAGCTGTTTTTAATGACCTTTAGTAGTGGAGCCTCTATTCCTTCCTCTGTGGGGTAGTTCAATGCTTCACTACTCTTCCTTGTTAGAAAGTTTTCTCTATAGTCCCACCTGCTTCTATCTTGCTCTAATTTCCGCTCAGTACTTATCGCAGCTACACAGAGAACAGTTAGCATGTTCTGTATACTTTTTACATACTTAGAGTCTTTACCATTCTGGCTTCTGCCCGTTACTATATATCAAGATGCCACACACAAATGTGTTCTCACATTTCTTCACAGGGAAAAAGGATTATCTTAGTTTCGGCAACATAACACAGGAATAATTACAGAAAATGCCTAAGTCTAAGCAGAACAGATATTTCAACAGTAGGAATGAACACTTTCTCCTTGGATCTTTGGATGCAAACAAGTGACCCCAAATGCAGTCCAGGATCTTAATCACAAGACTCATACTGTAATTAAAATAAATGTCATATTTCCAGAAAGAAGTAAAAAACCCAGACTTTCTTTAAGATCCCAGGCTTTCTGCTGATGGAGGCTTTGTCTCAATGAGCTTTTTAAACCTGTGCCTCAAGTGGAGTGAACTTGATAAATATCCCATTTAACATAATGCCATTTTATAGACTGTTTTGTGACTGACTAGTTGTCAGAACTAGTCTAGTGGGAGAAACTGAGGATTTTCAGATGCTACTGAACCTGAAAAAAATTCTCTGCCATTCAGGATTCTCTGGTTCTTTCAGTACATTACCTTCTCTGCTGAGGTCAGACATGCCTTCCTTCTGTCAGAAAACACTGGGGACCCAGCAATTTCCTTTTCTGTCATGAAAGACATGCCCATTCTGCCCAGAAAGGAACATGTAAATGCCTTGCTCAAACCCTCGTAGAGATACCTCTTCTACAGCACCTTTTGCTAAACTGTTTCTAATTGCAAGTATGGATTATTGTCAAGAACTTACTTTTTACAAACAAAGAAGAAATGGTTTTCATAGTAAATAGGTAATTATTAGGACAGAATTCTATGCATAGTTAACTTCAAACACAGATGTTATCAATATCTTGGGATTTTCTGGGGTTTTTATAGTATTTTTAATTGAACAGTATTACCACTGATTTAGTTTTACTTCCAGGCACATTCCTACTTCAAAATACCTGCTTCAGACTGGCTATGGTTTAGGAGATTTTTATAACATTTATACAGGCACTTTAGTTTCTTAACAATGATAGCATTTTGTTAATGCTTGACCACTACCAATTGTTGCATTGATTCATAATATCATTCTTTCCCTAGTCATAAAAAAGACTAGGCATGACCTCTCCTCGTGCCCCAGGTGCTTATCCCATTAACAGGGGATTAATTTTAACTTGTATATATTTTGTTCTCTGTACTTCAGTAGGAAGAAAAAACCCCACCTTATTAGTGCCTTCTTTATGGCCCATGGAAGCTGGATAAGCAGCTCCATACTTGCTGTGTAAGTTTAGAGATGTAAGTAACTAATTTGGAAGAATGATGATACACAAAATTCTTAGCCCTTCAATCATGATGTAGGACAAATCTCCTACTATTGTCAGACAACAAGCGATTAAAGAGCCAAGTTACCTGCAGAAAGGGTAGGGAAACTAGATACACGGTATAGGTAAAACCAGGAAAGAAATTGCTCTTCTCCCAACTCCTGGAGAAAGCCAGGGATCGTGAGGCTTATCACTTTTTTTTTCTTCTTGCAAATACACATCTGGGCTGTGAGGACTGATTTCTGTGGACCCTAAAATGAGATTGATGCTAGCATATTCTGCATTTAAGGAGAGAAGAGGTGCATGAGAACCTGAATGCCCAGGGAACTGGTGTGCTTCTGTGCTGGTGAGAAAGGGATGCCATATTACATGATGGCTTATGACGAACTCATTAGCACATCGGAGTGACTCATGAGGACTATTGTAGAATATCTTAGGGATTTTTTTTTTTCCCCTTTACATTTCAGCAGAATGATGCTTTTCATCTCTGACTCGGCTATTTCTGATACTAGCTAGGGCATGTTTCAAGGCATTCTCCGTGCTTCATGCAGGGCTTATGAAAAGACTATTTTTACCACATGACTATTAGCAAGTCTCTCCAATCCTCCTGCCTCCCTCAGGGTCAAATTCTCCCCTGAAAATGTGCTCTGATTATGTAAGAGATATAAACTGAAATTCCACTGGGGACCTGTGGCTAGCATAAAGCTGAAGAGAAGATTACTTGTGTGGCTTTGTTTAAACACAAGTAGATCATTCTCTTAAATAACTCAGTGGTTATTTTTGTTCCCTCTGATGTACCAGTGGTTTGATAAATACCCAGTGTATAAGTTTGGTTCTTAAACCAACTTACACCTTGTTCTGCTTCAAAAAACCCTCCAAAATCTAACCGAGTTAGTGAGCTTTTGTGAAACAGCTTCATCTCTGTGTATTATGACTAGGATATATTTAAAAACTGATCTTTCTAGTCCCCCAAAGAGGGTTTTCTTCTGTCTTAAAAGCAGTCTGAGACCACATCCACTTCCAACCATGGAACATGACCTATCATTAGCAGCAGACCTATCATTGCACTGTATTACTCTGTGTTCACAGTGCATAGCCAGTGGGCCAGACTCTGACTTTCTCAAGAAGCAACAGTTCTCACTCCATTCTTATGTGCTTGAGAGGCACTTTTGTTTAAAAAAGAAGTCATATGTAAGAGAATCATATCATATACTCACACAATATGTGGAACATTGCAGTGTATGTACTGTAACTGTGCACAGAAACCTGGGTTAAACAGCTTTGGTAAGTCTGCCCACATGAAAGTTTTGGGGTATAAATGTTAAAGCTTAGGAAGAAGAAAGAGGGAAATAAAATTCATTTCAGAGTTGCCTGGACCTGTATGACCAATAGGACTGTATAGAGTCCTACAGGCTGTATACATTCTAAATTTAAATAGCCAAAATATTTGTAGTTAAAGGACCAAGGAGCAGAGCAAGGAGTATCCAAGACAGTAAGCAAAGAGTAGCAGGCAGGATCAAATACCAGAGCTATGAGGACAAAGGTTTATATATGCTTGGCATCACACACTGAGAAAGTGCTTCTACCTCTGTGTTGAACAAATGTGTTTCACTGGATTTCTGGGTTGAAAGTGACCTTGATGGGATGCAGACATAACTCCAACTGCTCTGTTATGCTGTCCCCCTTTTGCTGATAGGAAATTCTGATTGCTAGATTAAACCAGCTGAGAGGCAACAGATTTGCTGAATGCTGGCCACTGGCACAGCAGAGACTGCAAAACGTCCCTGTGATTTCATAAGTACTGGGAGATGGCAATGAGAATTTGTGCAGAATGACACTTGATAGGCAAGCAAGGAAGTAGGTAGAGGTGCAGGGTTTACTGTCCCGCCCTGACAAAGGCTGTCAATACTAGTTTGGTCTGATTCAGTTGAGAGGGACAAAAGGACTTTAAAGGAAGAATAAGTCTCAGTTGCTAGGGAGGAATGGGAAAGAGCTATATAGAATTGTTAGGTATGTATTTACTCTTCATTAGATGTATGAAATGAACAATGACAAGAGCCAAGCATGTCTGGACTTACCCTGTGATGCCATTGAGGGCATCTTCTCTGTCTCACATGAGAACTGCCATCAACAGGAGTGAGTCCAGAGGAGGGTCATAAAGATGATCAGAGGGCTGGAGCACCTCTCCTGTAAGGACAGGCTGAGAGAGCTGGGACTGTTCAGCCTGGAGAAGAGGAGGCTCCAGGGAGACCTTATAGCAGCCTTCCAGTACCTAAAGGGGGCCTATAAGAAAGATGGGGAGAAACTCTTTAGCAGGGCCTGTCGTGATAGGATGAGGGGTAATGTTTTTAAAATAGAGAGAGGTAGATTCAGACTGGACATAAGAAAAAAAATTTTACAACGAGGGTGGTAGAACACTGGAACAGGTTGCCCAGAGAGGTGGTAGATTCCCCATCCCCAGAAACATTCAAGGCCAGATTGGATGGAGCTCTGAGCAACCTGATCTGATTGGGGATGTCCCTGCTCCTTGCAGAGAGGTTGGACCACATGGCCTTTAAAGGTCCCTTCCAACCCAAACTATTCTATGATTATAATATTTGTTACTGCTGCCTTCTGTAGTGAATATAGAGTCTCTATTTTTCTTCAGGGTGCACTAAAGGAATTGGCTTGTCTTAGATCTACAAGAAACAGTTAAAAAGACACTTGTTGATATAACAGAAATCTCAGCTCTCAGGGTGAACTGCCAGAATCCAAGAAAGCAGTTTGTATTATTTAAATATGCTTTAAGCAATGCCATGTAAATTATGTTTTCTTACGGGTAAAAGAAATTCTAGTCACATACTTAATGTAGCTTTTTCATCTGTGTTTACAAATGCCTGGCTTTGCCTGTGCCTCGTATTCTTACTACGGGATTTGGTTTTAGAATGGAAGAGAAATGTCCAGATCCACACCAAAGACATTTAGACACAGCAGCCAAAGAGCAATGCGAGTTTCTACCTGACCTATAAAGAAAAATCAAAATGGTAAATAAAGATTATAAAGATCATGCATGATTAATGTGTCACAGTGGGGAACTCCAGTAACGCAACAGTTTTACAGATATACCTTCATAAATTTTCTGTAATAACTTTTTTGAAAGCCCACTGATGTGGATTTAGCCAGGGTAAATGTTACAATTCTTAACATATTCTTTTTTTGGGTGGTGTCTTCATTAGCGAAGATGTTGGTCTTCTATTAATATTTCCCTTTAGTTAGCTCAAGAATACACTCATTTAACTCCTTTAGTCCTAGGACAGCAGAAATCACAAATCTGTATATGTGGCATTCATTTACTGTTACTGGCAAGTCTCAGTTCTGCCTTAGTGGTGAATTCTGTCTCACTTGTTAGTGGTAACAATACTGACGGTTACGGGCATACAAAGAAACAACATCAAGAAGGTGAATTTTGAAATAAGTTTTTTTTTTTATTCTGGCTTTCTCACACTGCTGAATGAAAGGCAATAGATATAAGCAGCCAATTTATATTACAGCAGTAGATATTTAAGATGCAGATAAATCAGAATGGAGAAAATTCTGACTGGTTTTTCTCATGTTTCTATTGTTTTCATGCTCCTTGAATTAGTGTTAGCTGCAGAACTGTAACCTGAATTTCTCTCTAGACTGCATTAGGCATTCAGCACACTCAAAAATATTTTAAGCAATTTTCTTCGGAACTGTTTCCCACTCCATGAGTTAATAAGTTATCAAAGCTGTCCCAGAATGCATCATTGTGCCACTATAATTATTTCAGGACTTTCTAACTTTTTTTTTTTTATTAGCAATTTGACTTTTCTAGTCTGCTAAATTATGGGGAAAATATAGCCTATATCACTTGCCATGATTAACTCAATTTTCTTCCCGGTGGTTTTTTCACCTTTGTCTAAATTTTGGTAAAAAAAAATACTTGTAAAATTCATTTGCCAAGATTTTTATATCTCTAGCTTAAATGCCTTTTCTTTAGAGGATATAATATATTTTTAAAAGACCTAGTTTTCAGCTTTGGTCTTATGAATTTCACTTGCATCTCATTTTTCAACTGTTTCATTTAAAGCTAAGAGATAGAGAGATATAGATAGATAAATTTTTAACCTGCTTTAAAGATTGTCAGCAGCACTTACTCTAAGAGCTATTTTCTGCAGAAAAGAGGAAAATGAATTCTAGGAGATGGGGACTAGTGGAAGGGACATATTTGACTTTCTCTTTAATGGAAAGTGAATTTACAGAGGACCTAGGAGGGCACTGTCAGTCACTTGAAGAGGTAGGAAGGTGGTGACCTTGTATTATCTGCTCCTAGGGCATCAGAATGAAAATAAGCAGAGGAAAAAAAAACAAAGCCAGACTCATCATATTTAATTACAGAAAACAACAGTACTTGGAGGGGTTAATTATTTGGCTGCTATTGAAACTGTTACAGCATGTTCCACCTCTGTATAAGCACAGTTCGGTGATAATAGCAGTTTCACTGAATCCCTCCGGAGACAATGCTAAGGAGGCAGTTTACAGCACTCTTGCAGATGTTTAACACAAATTTATTTATGATGGTTGCTTAAAATGGGACTCTTAAATGCCTCATAATTAATGGATCCTGATTTACCACAATTACGAGACCTACTCAATGCTCTAGCAAAGCAAGCTATTTTAAAATTCATGTATACACACTTGATTTTTTCTTTCTAACCATTCTCTTTCAATTTCTAGCCCTTTTCTTTCCATTTCTAACAATTTTCTTTCAATGCCATTCTAAACACAATTTTTAACTTCTAGTATCCCAATCTTGTTTTGAATTCAGGTGTTCCTGCTTCCAACTAGGCTATGATTAACATAGATACCAAGTGTTTGTTCTCATCTATTTTCACTCCTTCTTAGAAGACAATTTTTAGTGCCTGGGAAATGCCCTCTTTTTCCCCACAAGGAGTTCACCTGCAGCCCTCGACATTTTCCAAGACTCTCGTTTGAAAATCTGCTTTCCCCAGGATGTTGCATTATCTTAGTATTTTCCTATTAGTTCTCATTCTTTCTTTCTAAGAAGAAATTATACACTGTGAGCAGTGCTGAAACTGCCCCCTCCCCCTGCCCCCCGCATGCTTGCATTTTATAGGGCTTCACCTGTAACAGTTTTTGGCCTTCTAGTAATGGGTCTAGTGTCACTGTCTCTTTTAAAGATACAAAATAGCAAGGCCCTAGTTATCTATTTTGGAAGAAAGCAGAAATTCCTTCACAAACAATTGACAATATCAGTTAAGGGCAACTGATCCTGCCTTTCAGATTCTTGGTTGTTGTGACTGCTTTGATAATTCCTTCTATTTTAAATCAAGTGGCTCCAGATGACAACTCTACAGAGTATGCAGTTGACTTACCAGTGCACAAGATAAGAGTTTGTCCTTCAAACAGGATATGTTCTGCTTTAAAAGGCAGTATCACTACTTTAAGCCGTATCTGTTAACCACTGCTCAAGCCACTTGCTTCTGCTGGAACAGACTGGAATTCTGCATAGCTTGAGCACCTGAAAACCAGAAGTCTTGGAAGGCTTGAAAACCAGAAGACTTGGAAGTTTAATCTTTTGGTGTAGTCAACAGAAGTCCACTGACTTTCTTGGCATTCCCTGGTTTCTTATCTATTAAAACTTCACTTTCCATCTTGCAATTTTATTTTTAAATGGGAAACCACATACAGGATCAACAGCATACTTTCAGGTCTTACTGATATGTTTAAAATTTGAATACCTTATTCTAGTCCGTTGATGCTTTGATTTACTTCTTGGGAAGAATGGAAGGAACTAAAATTCATACATGACCAACTATCAACTAAGTCAGATAAAAATTATTTGATCAAAAAATGTAAACATGGACTAATGAAGTAAATTCTACGCAGCTTTGTTTGGCCTGTGTAAAAGTGGACACAGAAGCAGGTGCATTGGAGTTTTTTGCATATAAACAGAACATGCCACTAAGAAAGAAAACCATCTCCTGTAGGAACCATGAAATACTGAAGAAGCGAGAGTATTTTGATCATACCAAACATCTCAGAATTCCACCCACTCATTAAAACAGGAGAAACAATACCATCCTATCACAAATACAAATGCAGTTCTTTCTATTAAAAGCAGCTCTTGTGAACTGTCATGAGAAAAATCTAATAAATTACACACACCAGCTTTGTAGCACATCAAAAATGCAATTTGTATAATTCACTGCTGCTTTAATCAATGTGATGACTCTGAGATTCGCAGTAGGAAGACCTTACAGTACTTGTGATAAAAATGTTATCCCATTCATACAATGTCCATAGATTCTTGAGAACACTGAGCTTCTTAGAGATGTGGTAGCATGCCGAATTAAATGACTGGGAAGGAAATGCATGTTGCATAGCTCTTTTGTCTTTCAGTTACAATGCTGGCTTGAAGGAAGTATAACGTGCCAACAAAATTAGAACACATATCAACATCAAAAATTAAAGAATGAAAAAGGTAAATGATTTGTCTAAACAAAACAAAGCCAAACAAATCAGACTGATTTCCAAAATATTGCAGAAAGTTCCTTGCAAACTAGTTCAAAGCTTCTTATTTCCTTACTTCTTAGAGGACAAATAACAGCAAAGGAAAACATTCAAAACCATGTAAGACATTGAACTAGTTACTTGGCACCAGCCAGACTTTCTAGGGAATGACTAAGGAAGTAAGTGGTAGTTTTAACAATCTGTAACAGCCATCTGCTGGTTACAAATCCACAGTTTGTCATAAAACATTTAATTTAAAGTCATCTGTAATCATAGCTGATGTTTCTTTGTTCAGCTATTGGATTTTGTTCAGTATAAATTAATATGCAATTACTTGAAATAACAATGATGCTGTATTTATTACTAATTAACTCAGTTTTGCTTTTAATGGAGAAATGTCAGTATCACCAACAACCAGCATACTTGGAGCTAAAGGTCTGCAGAGGGGGGCTCCAGCAGAAAGGCTCAGATGTGGTCAGTACAGTTCCTTTCCTTCTCAGAACTGCAGTGTTTCCTCAGGTTAAAAATTACAATGGCTGAGGAGCTAGGATCTCAACTTTGCAATCTCCTCCTGCGAAGAAGAGTACCAGTCAGCCAGCATTTTTCAAACAGTTTGTTTCGCAGGACTTGAAAAATATTTCACCTTCAGATTTAACAAGCTGCCCTGTGATTACGGGACAGGATCTTGCCTAGATTCGCAGGGCTTGCTCTCAGCCTTCATGTTTCTCATGCTGACAGCATAGTGGCAGCCAGAGGAGAAGACAAAGCTCCAGCACTTGGGGGGGGTGTCCTTGGGGCAGAGGTCTCCATGCAGCACCAGGGCAGTGAGACACAGATATCTCTGCAGCTCCCAGAGATTTTACGATTCCCACTGGCCATGCCCAGGTCCTTGGGCCTGGCCGTCCAGGGCCTCTGCTGGGCCTGCCCCGCGCCGCAAAACCTGCTGCTGCACGGTTTTACCAGCGACAGCCCCTGGCAAAGCCGCTGAGCAGAGGAGGGGGAAACCATGGGGTGCAGTGCTGCCAAAGGGAACCCAGCAGCTATGTTGCTAAAAATGCCAAATCCCATGGATTTGTTAGAAGCAGGTGCGTGTAGGAGAAATCGTGGCGTTCTACGTGCAAAAAGTTAAAACAAAAAAAAAAAAGAAAAGAAAAGAAAAAAGAAAAACAAACAAACAAACAAAAAAGCCCGTATTCCCTGCTCTGTCGGAATTTGCCCAAGCATTATAAGGCATCCCTTGCCCCGCGCTCGCCAGCAGGTGGCAGATTTGCATAAGGTATCGGCTGCCCCGGCTCCCTGAGGCGCGAAGGAAGATGGCGGCCTCTGCTGCCTGGGGAAGATGGCGGCGGGCGGCCTGAAAGGAGGATCAGAGTGGGAGGGTGTGCGGGGCGGGCTGCCTTCGGCCCGCAGGAGGGCTGGCAATGGCGGGCAGCCCGGGTCGGGGGGCAGATGCCTGCAGCAGCACGGGGGAAGAAGATGCGTGGGACCTGGGACTGGGCACCGGATGGCCCCTTGGGGGTTTGATCCGCCGGGTGGTTTGGGGCAGCCGCGGCGCGGGCCCGCCTGTTGTCGCAACGTGGCCGCTGCAGGCTCTCCAGAATGGGCTGTCCCCCTTCGCCTTCCTGATGGCCTCCGCCCGGGCAGCACTTGCATTTCTAGGCAGTTTCAGCTGTCAGGCAGCCTTCCCTGCAGCTGTCCTCTGGCCAGCCCTCCCCTTTCACCCCTGTCTGCAGGGTCCTGACAGCTGCTCCTGCCTCTTCCCTACCTACCATGTACAGCAGAGAAATGTTAATTGCCTCAGTTTGTAAAGGGATAGATAAGCTCTGCAGAGAAGAGAAAAGAATAACAAAGCAAACACAGGCATTTTGGATGGTTAGCACGCACCAGCTTCTGCTTCTCTTGAAGACTGGTGCTCAATGACATGCCTGGGGCTGCCAGTGCTGTGCTTGCTCTGAAGACCACGGGACCATCCCTACTGACCAAAACTGTTCAAGGTCTGAGTAGGGGATCAAAGCTAGCTGCTAGACTTTATTTTCTCAGGGTTGGTTTTTTTTTTTGTGCTTTGCAATATAATTTGCAGCCTAAGAAGTCAGTCTGTGCTCAGGTTAGCTAGCTCTGTAGGCTATGCGGCCATATCTGATAAAAAAGTGAAAAACACATCTTCGTTTCCTTTGTTTGCTCTCTCTGTTGAAAAACAAGCTGATAGAGCTTACATGAGCCAAATGTGTATTGGTTATTATCATGCAGTAAAATTTCCTCATACAAAAAAATGTATACAGTGTGGTGTGGTCTAACTTGCAAGAGCTTTCTCAGAAAAAAAAAACAAAACAAAACAAAAAAAAAACAAAGGCCATAGGTTCAGAAGTTTTTATTTTTCCTGGAATTTCTGGAGTATTAGGAGCTGTGGCAGTTGCAGTAGACTAAACCAAATAGGAAAAAATACTAAATCAGGAACGTGCACTTCATGCGGGACAAATATAGGTCCAGTACCAAACATAGAGTAACTTATCCCAGATGGTGTTGCTGAACTGAAGTAACGCAATATGTCGAAAATGTTAGTGTCTTCTATCCAGTTCCTTTTGAACACACTTTTTTATTTTTACTAGCACACACATTAGAGAGCCCTTTTGCTCTCTATTTTCTGGCCTTTTCCCACGGAAATGTCCCAAAGAAGAGGAGGAATTGCTTGGTAAAACAAGGATCTCGTCGACAAGTCTTAAACCTCCCTGGTTGTGCCATGCTTTGGGTGTGCCAGCCTGGCTGTCTGGTGGATGAGCCAGGCTGCTCTAGGGACATGATTTTCTTAAACTAAGGCTAGTGTTTTCTTGGTATTGTGGGGAAAAATTGCTAAGCTGGGTTTTACGTGTAAAAAACCTTACTACCCTGAAATGATGTGAATATAATGCTCTGGGAAAGTCAGAAAAATGTTATTAAAAGGAATGGTCTTTAGTTTGTGGCAGTGATCTGTCTGACACTTTACTAGTCAGTAACAGTGATTGCTTAGGATTGTTAAAGGCAACAGCCATCTAACTGTCTTTTCTGTTTCAGAGTAACTTCAGCATTCTCAAGACAGGGCTGTGGGCTGTGGTACAGGGTGAAGAATATCACTGCATATGGCAAATCGGGGTTTCACAGCTGTGCAGAGCTACTGGGAGTCTGTAAATCATGGCTGCATGTCCTCTGCTGATTCTGTGATACAAATAAAATTCATGGAAAGCAACTACATGAAGGTCTGGGGGGTCAACATGAAACTGCAGAGCTTTTTGAGCAGCTGGAGAATACTAAACTAGACCTAAGTTTAATACTCTCTTCTGAATGTGCAACTTTGCATTCACATATTCTGTGTTTTCAACACTATATTGATAATATGCTTCTTAAACTCACAGGGATTTCTAAGTTACATGATGATTATATGTAGACTGAAAGTATGGATTAATAGTTAGATAAGTGCTGAGAAAAAAAAATATATTTTCCTTATTTGCTGGTAGCTGATATAAAGTCGCTATACATCTTTTGGAGAAGCAGAACATTATCAAAGAAGGAAAGAAACCTAAGCAGCTATGGAAACACAGCTGCCATATTGACATTTCTGTTAGCCATCCACAAAACAAATGGTTTCTGACTTTACAGTCATTCAGTATTGCTTGAATTTTATTATCACACAGTCTCGGTTGTTACATAACTTCAGAGACATGTGTGAGTATTAAGTACAGAATCATAGAATCATAGAATCATAGAATGGTTAGGGTTGGAAGGGACCTTCAAAGGTCATCTAGTCCAACCCCCCTGCAAGGAGCAGGGACATCCCTGACTAGGTCAGGTTGCTCAGAGCCTCATCCAGCCTGGCCTTGAACGTTTCCAGGGATGGGGCCTCCACCACCTTTCTGGGCAACCTGTGCCAGTGTTCTATAACTCGCATCATAAAAAATTTTTCCTAATTTCTAATCTAAATCTACCCCCCCTATTTTAAAACCATTACCCCTTGTCCTATTGCAACAGGCCCTACTAAACAGCCTTTCCCCATCTTTCTTGTAAGCCCCCTTGAGGTACTGGAAGACCGCTATCAGGTCTGCCCGGAGCCTCCTCTTCTCCAGGCTGAACATCCCCAACTCTCTCAGCCTGTCCTCATAAGAGAGGTGCTCCAGCCCTCTGATCATCTTCGTGGCCGTCCTCTGGACCTTCTCCAACTGGTCCATGTCCTTCTTGTGCTGGGGGCTCCAGAACTGGACACAGTACTCCAGGTGGGGTCTCACCAGGGCAGAGTAGAGGGGGAGAATCACCTCCCTCGACTTGCTGGCCACGCTTCTCTTGATGCAGCCCAGGATGCGGTTGGCCTTCTGGGCCGCAAGGGCGCATTGCCTGCTCATGTTGAGCTTCTCATCCACCATCACTCCCAAGTCCTTCTCCTCAGGGCTGCTCTCAATCCATTCTCCGCCCAGCCTGTATTTGTGCCTAGGATTGCCATGACCCAGGTGCAGGACCTTGCACTTGGCCTGGTTGAACTTTATGAGGTTGGCACGGGCCCACCTCTCCAGCCTGTCAAGGTCCCTCTGGATGGCATCCCTCCCTTCCAGTGTGTCGACGGCACCACACAGCTTGGTGTTGTCGGCGAACTTGCTGAGGGTGCACTCTATCCCACTGTCCATATCGCCGACAAAGATGTTGAACAGGGCCGGGCCCAACACAGATCCCTGAGGGACGCCACTCGTGACCGGTCTCCACATGGACATTGAGCCGTTGACCACCACTCTCTGAGCGCGGCCATCCAGCCAACTCCTTATCCACCGAGTGGTCCGTCCATCAAACCCATGTCTCTCTAGTTTAGAGAGAAGGATGTCGTGCGGGACAGTGTCAAAAGCTTTGCACAAGTCCAGGTAGATGATGTCAGTTGCTCGTCCCTTGTCCACCGATGCCGTCACCCCGTCATAGAAGGCCACCAAATTGGTCAGGCACGATCTGCCCTTGGTGAAGCCATGTTGGCTGTCACCAACCACCTCCTTGTTTTCCATGTGCCTTAGCATGGTTTCCAGGAGAATCTGCTCCATGACCTTGCCAGGCACAGAGGTGAGGCTGACTGGCCTGTAGTTACCTGGGTCTTCCTTATTCCCCTTTTTAAAAGTTGGGGTTATGTTCCCTCTCTTCCAGTCATCAGGGACCTCACCAGACAGCCACGATTTCTCAAATGTAATGGCCAGTGGCTTGGCAACTTCATTTGCCAGTTCCCTCAGGACCCATGGATGGATCTCATCAGGACCCATGGACTTGTGCACCTTTAGGTTCCTCAGATGATCCCGAACCTGCTCTTCGAGTACAATGGGCAGTTCTTCATTCTCGCAGTCCCTGCTTGCACCTTCTACAGCTTGGGTGGTGGGACAGGAACTCTTGTCAGTGAAGACTGAGGCAAAAAAGTCATTGAGAACCTCAGCCTTCTCCATGTCCTGGGTAACCAGGACACCAGTTCCCTTCTGGAGGGGGCCTACATTTTCCCTGGACTTTCTTTTGTCCCCTACGTACCTATAAAAGCTCTTCTTGTTGTATTTTATATCCCTGGCCAGATTCAGTTCTGCCAGGGCTTTGGCCTTCCTTACCTTATCCCTGGCCACTCGCACAGCCTCTTTGTAGTCCTCCCAGGCTACCTGTCCCCACTTCCACCCTCTATAGGCTTCCTTTTTCACTTTCAGTTGGTCCAGGAGCTCCTTGCTCATCCACGCCGGCCTCCTGGCCTTTTTGCCCAACTTGGTTTTCATCGGGATGCACCTCTGCTGAGCTTGGAGGAGGTGCTCCTTGAATATGGACCAACTTTCCTGGGCCCCTCTTCCCTCCAGGGCCGCCTCCCATGGCACTTGGCCCATCAGGTCCCTGAAGAGGCCGAAGTCCGCCTTCCTGAAGTCTAGGGCAGAGAGCTTGCCATGTAGTTTCCTTGCTGCCCCGTGGATCTTGAACTCCACCATGTCATGGTCGCTGCAGCCAAGGCTGTCCTTTAGTTTCACATCCCCCACCAGCCCCTCCCTGTTGGTGAGCACAAGGTCGAGCATGGCACCCCTCCTTGTCGACTCCTCTATCGCCTGCAGGAGGAAGTTGTCATCCACGCATTCCAGGAACCTCCTGGACTGCCTGTGCCCTGCCGTGTTGTCTCTCCAACAGATGTCAGGGTGGTTGAAGTCCCCCATGAGGACCAGGGCCTGTGACCGTGAGGCTGCTCCTATCTGCCTATAGAGCACTTCATCTGCTCTGTCCTCCTTGCCAGGCGGCCTGTAACAGACCCCCACTGTAACGTCCCCTGTCTGTCCCCGTCCTCTAATCTTGACCCGTAAGCTCTCTGTCAGCTCCTCCTCCATCCCCAGGTGGAGCTCCACACACTCCAGCCGGTTGCTGACGTAGAGAGCGACACCCCCTCCTCGTCTCCCCTTCCTGTCCTTTCTAAAAAGCCTATACCCCTCCATGTTGACGCTCCAGTCGTATGTATCATGAAGCATGTAGTGCTCCTTGTATTGCAGATTCAAGATGAAGAGTATTAATCTCAGGAGAACAAAGTTAAGGAATTCTTTATGCCAGGTTAACGTAAAGTTTTCCTTGTCTGTCTTACAACCTGTTTTCTTTTTTGCCAAACTGATGACTGGAGATGTAAGAAGAATGTAAAATATAAAGAACTGCATGCTGCTTAGGATTATGTATACATTAAACAGCTCTTCCTTGAAAGTCAGCTAATATGCCTGGCCTATAGAGAACTTGCTGTCTGTCTGACTAGTGAAAAGAGAGAGAAGCTCTGTTGCGAAACAGATAATTTCTGTTTCTTAATAGATGCTACTGGGATAAAGCGAAACAATTCTAAGTGTGACTAAACTTCGTACAAAAGATCTCATTGTACCATTTGGTAGGATTAAGTACGTGGAAGTAGTTTCTTATGATGTCATTTGTAAAAGTGTGAATTTCAGCTAAATTTACTTTGTGATTTCTCATTTTAAAAAATGTGAAAATTGGTACTGGACAAAATACTCCGGAAATCTTTCAGTGGAACACTTTAAATGCCTTTGTTAGATAGATACTGACGCACAACTGCACTGCAGAATGGAATTACAGCATTTGCTGTTCACTGTCCTTGTGCCCTATTTAAAAGTAAAAGGTATTCCAATTTTCTTGACTCTAGGCCTGTGTGCGTCAAGTTAACTGTGTCAGTTCATTTCATATGGGCCAGTAAGTAGCTGTTAGATAATGGCAGCTTTCAGAGTTAGACTGGATGCAGCCTGTCACCTTAGAAATTACAGGGCAGAAGTCACTCTGTTTACAATGCTGCTTTGGATCTATTAAAAGAACTTTTTCAGAAGGTTAACGTTTCATGTCCAGTTGCCCTGTTATGTCTAGAAAATGTTTGCACTTCCTACATGTGTGAGATGTGTGTGTCCATGCAGATGTGTTTGAACAGTTGTTTGATTTATACATCCAAGTGTAGTTAAAAAACCCAACCAAACTTTGTCAATATAATGAGTTTCTTGGGTGTGAACAGCTTTTTGACAGTTTTGTCACACTAAAGGGTGGATTAGGGTTGATAGTATGTGCTTCTGCATGCAGAACTGTTACGGACATCAAAGGGAAGTCATACATGGTCATATGTTTTACATGTATGCATTCAAATTTATATGCGCATCCTCTTTCCTTCTGCAGTAAGTCTATTTCTTGCTCTTCCTTTTCCTACCTTTTACCAGCAAGGGCAGGAGGGAAAAAATGTCTTGAACTGATAGGCATGTGGAACATGCAATGAGTCATGTACCGTTGAAGAGTGTCTGAAGCAGCAGACATAAGCAGATGATCGATAGGACAAAGGTTCTTGATCTTCTCTTGAGTGCTGAGTTGAGCACTTTGGGAAAAAATACATATACTTTGGTGTCTTGTTCTGATGAGCCTTGCACTGAATAGCAGCTACCAGAAAGTCACTCTGAATACAGATCCATGGTTTATTTTGAAAGAAGGACTAGAGGGTTCAAAGGTGTTCTTTACAGATGTGTAAATATTATAAAGTAGTATAGTAATTCCAATAGTGCTTAATCAAATCCTGTGTCTTGCACATCATCTGAATTCTGTTTCTTTACAGGATGTGGCAGCCTTGGAAAGTCTCAGATTTTGATTTTGAATTCTAAAATGCATTTCGTTTTTTTTTTATTTCATCATGTCAGTATATTTTAGTGAACCATGAAAGTCTAGTTCAAATCTATGGCATAGTAGTTGTCAGAGATAACTCTGACATTGCAAGGCTCACCAAATTGCCAACTTGTTGCCTTTCCTGTTGAGTTGCATTGAAGACCACAAGAGTGACTCCAAGGATAGATTTGTTTTCCTCTTGTGTGCCCATGTCTTGCAGGAAACATTGGCTGCAAAGTATCTGGGCTCCAAGAGACAATCAAGATGAAGAAACCCAGCTAGAAAAATGAGAAAGGCCAGGAGGTGGACTGGGATCTACAGCAGGGGTTTTCTAGACCACTTACTGCAGGACAATTTCAGCCATATCCCTGCCCTCAAATCTAGCCACTATGCAATTTAGAAAAGTGAGTTGCTTCTCATTTCTGGCTAGTTATGTGATGCCCTCAGTCTCTGCACCTGTGTTCTGGTTCTAGCTAGGATAGAGTTAATTTTCACCTGAGCTGGGAGGGGAACTGGAGCTGGTGACCCCTATGGCTGGGGCACCCAGCTGGAATAGGTTACTAATTAGCTAACAGCTGGCATGGTTTCCCCAAATTGGCCAAAGGGCTGTTCCATCCCATGGGACATCATGCTCAGTATATAAGTGAGGAGGGTGCAGAGGGGAGCCTACTGCTACTTGGGACTCAGATTTGCTTGCTTGACTTTACAGTCTTAAAGGAAAACAACCAAAAAACCTTTACTAAATTCTTACTTAAGGATTACTTAAGTCCCAAAGTAGATCCCTCAGGCCTAGAAGGATACATCACAGGATTTAATTTTAATATAGGTTTTTATTTGCTTTTACTTTTAAGTAAGAGTCTAGACAATACAAAGAAAAGCTATGCTTTTCTATAACAAGAGTCAGAGCTAAGGGAATGGCAAAGGAAAAATAAAGGAATACAAAACAAAACCTTGTTTTACTCTTAGCAATAATTGTGTGTGTTGTCATCCTGAATTTGGAGTACAATTTCTGGATCTGTATAGCACAAAGAGTTTTGCTGCAAGAGCAGGTCTGAGTTTTTCTATTTCGGTAATTGCTGTGACTATAACTGGAATTATGTATCAAAGTTAAGAAATTTCTCAGAAAAAAAAACTTAAACTGCATGAATAACAGAGACTTCAAAGCTCCTGGTATCTGTTTAATTGCTTGCTTTATGTAGAAGTGTAAATGCTCCAGTAAGATTACAGGTTGTCTGTTAAATTCAGGTGTGCAACAGCTCTGCATTCTGTTAATCCTTGCAAATTTACCTCTTGTACTGGCATTTACGGCCACCTCCTGAACCAACAATAAGACATGTTCCTTTGAAAACACTGGTTTCTTGAATCCTTGTGTTGACCTGCAACTTTGTAACAAAAAGAAAAAAAAATCCCTTTCAAGCTTTTACAACACATATACAACATGTATAGAAGACAAAGCTGTATTTGAATGTTTGAATCTAAGAAACAAAATCTTACATTTGTAGTTCTCACATCCACTCAAGCCACTAAGTACATCTTGTTAAAGTCTAGTTTTTCCAGCCCCGTTTGTGTTTCTTTTCCCTTCTAAGCTAAGGAATTTTTCTTTTGCCTGTCAATGTTATGTCATTTTGAACTCATTGCAAAACTCATCTGGAGGAAGTAAGGGGGATAGTGAACTTGTGCCATCATAAGAAGGTACGAAAACTGCATAGATGCCTGCTCAATCAGTCAATGAGATAACGGTCCTAGAGCTTTCTCTACAGGGGGCTGGAGACCTTACTGAAAACTGGAGTAAGCATGAGTTGAGGCTCCTTCTCACCTCTGAAGAGTGAAATGTAGCATTTAGTGGGGGACATGCTATGGTGTCATATTCGCTTGTCATATAGAACTGTGCCCAGCCTGACTTTGGGAACTGGAAGGGTTTCTAGCAGTGCTCTTGCCTTACCTAAGTGAAGATACCATCGTTCTTCAGGTTCTGCAGTGTCAGCCCTGTCTCCCTAGAAAAGTGAAAATAGCACATCAGTTAAACCATTTCCTTAAGCACCTGCTTAAATTGGCACAATTAGGTTTTCCTGGATATAAAAGGAGAAAGAGAGAGAGAAGCTAAACTAACATCTGAGTTAAAGAGTGTATTAGGATATTGTGATTAGAATGGGCCCTTAGCTACTTAATTTAATACTACGAGGTTTTTGAAGTGCCTGAGCTAACAAAAACACTGGAGGCCACTTACGTGAAAACATTCATGTCCATATTTTCCAAGACTGACTGTGTTACGAGTGTGATAGAGTGCACCCTCAGCAAGTTCGCCGATGGCACCAAGCTGTGTGGTGCCGTCGACTTGCTGGAAGGGAGGGATGCCATCCAGAGGGACCTGGACAGGCTGGAGAGGTGGGCCCGTGCCAACCTCATGAAGTTCAACCAGGCCAAGTCCAAGGTCCTGCATCTGGGTCGTGGCAATCCCAAGCACAAATACAGGCTGGGCGGGGATTGGATCGAGCGCAGCCCTGAGGAGAAAGACCTGGGAGTGCTGGTAGACGAGAGGTTCAACATGAGTGGGCAATGCGCCCTTGCGGCCCAGAAGGCCAACCACATCCTAGGCTGCATCAAGAGGAGCGTGGCCAGCAGGTCGAGGGAGGTGATTCTGCCCCTCTACTCTGCCCTGGTGAGACCCCACCTGCAGTACTGCGTCCAGTTCTGGAGCCCCCAACATAACAAGGACATAGGCCAGTTGGAGAAGGTCCAGAGGAGGGCCACAAAGATGATCAGAGGGCTGGAGCACCTCTCCTATGAGGACAGGCTGAGAGAGTTGGGGCTGTTCAGCCTGGAGAAGAGGAGGCTCCGGGGAGACCTGATAGCGGTCTTCCAGTACCTCAAGGGGGCCTACAGGAAAGATGGGGAGAAGCTGTTCAGTAGGGCCTGTTGTGATAGAACAAGGGGTAATGGGTTTAAATTAGAAGGAGGTAGGTTTAGATTAGATATTAGAAAAAAATTTTTTACAATGAGAGTTGTAGAGCACTGGAACAGGTTGCCCAGAGAGGTGGTGGATGCCCCATCCCTGGAATCGTTCAAGGCCAGGCTGGATGAGGCTCTGAGCAACCTGATCTAGTCAGGGATGTCCCTGCTCCTTGCAGGGGGGTTGGACTAGAGGACCGTTGAAGGTCCCTTCCAACTCTAACTATTCTATGATTCTATGAAACCGTGCCAAAAGAATGTGTCGTAAACTTGAAGACAGCTGGTCTGATGTTTGAATGATACTTAACACAGTGAAATTTATAATCCTGAAAACTGGTCAAATATGAACAAAAAACCCAACCAAATTTACTTTATTCCATTGTTTTTATTCTGTTATTTTTCCAGTTAAATAAAAAACTCACCCCGTCTGAAGGAGGTGTGACTCCTTGAGCAAAAAAAAAAAAGGAAGAGATAAAACACACATTGATGAAGTGGGCCTTGTAATCTTCTGCGCATTGGCAACTGCGTTATCTGCTGTAACAGAGGTCTGAGTCTAAGCCATTTTCCTGCAATGCACCTGGGGGTTATTGTATCCTTTCTTTTCTTATAATTGGAACAGCGTAAGAGACTGAGCTGAGTCAAATGTGCGCCAATGTGCAAGTGCTTCTTAAAAAACTCTTGAGTAGGTAGATAGAGGGGGATGTTTCAAGCTCTAACAAGTCTCATCTTGTAAACTGTGCTCTCCCATCATTCTCTAACTCAACAGAATCATCCAGTTTTACACAGTTTTGCCAAGCTGAATAAAGTGATAATTACATCTGTCTTTTCTCTGTTTTGGTATAAGGCTCAGTTATTTTAGGATTTGACAACTGTTGTAAAGACAGAAACATCAGTAAAGTTTACAGTGTTTCTTTTTGTGAGCTGTGTAATTTTATTTACATTGCTACTTCAGTAAATATTCCAGTTGAGCAAACTATGTGTTTACATTTGTGAAGACGCTTAAATGCATTTAGAGATTAGAATTTTAAACCAATACGTTGTTGGGAGGTTTACTTTGAGACAGACATCTGAAAAGTCAGAATTTGAGGATGAAATTGTTAAAAAAAAACCCAATAAGAAATATATAGCAGAAGGCTATTATGCTGGTAATGGTCTGCAGAAGCTTTTACAATCGTGTTGTTGATAGGTGGAGCCTGGATCTGGTCTGTAACTATCAGAAGCTGATGATATGGGTGGGTGGAGAAGTCCTTATCACAAACCCCATGAACTGGCCACTTCAGTTGCCCACTATACTGCAGAGAGCGAAAGAGTAACTGTGGATGAACTGCTTTCCCACAGTCCTGGGACAGTGACAGCACAGACAGAGGAGGTTCCATCTCCTGTGGAGCATGCATGTGCGTGCCTAAAACCATTCAACCTATATTTGGTGTGGACCAAAGGAAAGCTCTTTGCTTTCTGTTGCTAACATATTTCTCCAAGAGCCTGTACCCAATCCGTATATCATTCTACTTGCTTCTGGATTTCCACTGAAAAGCCATGTGGCTTGGCCAGCTGTGTTCCCTGCTTAACATTGCAACTCTTCGCTATTGTTTGTCCTGGATAAACAAGGCTGAGCCTGTTCCTTTCTCTCCTCCACACTGCTGTTAGTCCTCTCACAAGATCTATTTTTCTTTGGCCTTTTGACTGCTCCTTTATTTGAGGGGAGGTGGGCTTTCGATTTCTTCTTGCAATGCAAAGGAGCTATTGCATGTCAAGCTTTTTTTTACTCTTCCATTGAGTCTCTGTAAGTGTATCTTTTTCAGGTGACATCTACAGGCTCAGTGAGCTTCAAAGAAGTGGAAAAAATCTTAGATTGTTTGCCCCCATGTCCACAAAAGGGGTAAATGTGTAGAGCTTTCTCCTGCAGTCTTCCCTAAACAGCTCCCAGGTACAGCTGTGCAGGTGGTGGTCCCCGAGTGCTTGGATTTATTTTGAGAAGAGTGGATAATGGCTCCCCTCTTTATTTTCTGTTGTGCCCTTGCTATGTAGATCTCTTTTTCAGTTTATTTCACTACTTAATTGGTTTTCTGATACTGTGCAGGTGTTGCTTGCATAAGTCAGCCACTGCAGATTAAGAAAAATTGTTTTGCCACAACAGTATGTGTTCTGTACAAATAATGAACTGAAAGCATTTTTCATATTCTCACTCATACTCCAGAGCTTTCCTTATATTAATAGAACATATGCTTAGCCCAAAGATAATCCACCCCTCAGCATAGCACCAAGAATAAAGTTTAGGGGACTATGTTCTCTTGTGTTGAATACTTTCTTAAATAAACAATAAAATGAGGCATGGCATAAGTGTGAGTTAAGCACACCAGCACAACAAATCCTCTAACTTAGAGGGAGATTAATGCAGAAAATCAGATGTCTTTCTATGGGAACTTGGACAGAATCAGAGGGGACTGAAGGTCTCTGCTCTACCTAGCTCTTGGTAGAGCATAAACTCTATCAGAGTGAAATACTCCTGCATCTTATTTCTTGCACTACAAATGATCTTATTAAGTGCCAAAACTGAATAAAGAAAAGTTGAAAATAAACTTTCTGCATTCTTGTTTAGGAATAAATCAGTCTTTACTTTGGTCTTAGTTGACAAAGTGGGAGAGGTGCATCAAGAATCTGTTTCAAAAGGAAACACTTCTTTACAGAAAAAAAAACCAAACCCAAAACCACACCAAACCAAGAAACCTCACAAGAAACCCAAGCATGACCTCTTTTAAAAACCACTGGGTGCCAGTATTGTCTTATTATGGCAGTATCATTTCACTGCATTTCTTTCCTGTATGAATTGTTCCTGTTTGCCCTTAGCAGTGACAGAAGTGCTTCCAAATAGTGGTTTGTCCCTTGCATCTGAAAAAGATCTGTAATACTGAGTAGGGATGGTCAGGTTGGCCTCCTGTCGCCTCACCAGCCCATTTCCAAGGCAAAGTGCCTAGCTGGCTCCCAGGCTGCTGTGAGGTACTTGAGAGACAGTCTTACATTACTTGCTGTCCCCTACTGTTTGTTTTCTTCCTCATCTACCACAGGTTTCTGAATCAATGCTTGTACTACTTAATGTTACAAAACCTACTTACAGTTAAACATTGATGTGGTTTTTTTTAAACTCATGCGACAGAGTGAGTGTAAAATGGTACCACAACTGAGATTCCTGTGACATGAAGTTGATACCATCTCTTTGGCTCTGACTCGAGAATGATGTTTAAAGGTTGCAGTCTTTGTATTCAGTGTTGTATTTTTCCAAATGCTGCCAGTCATGCTAGGAAAGAGCTCTGTTAGTCTAGTAACATGAGGAGTAACATTCAGTGAGATAGCTCTGTTGTCTCACAGTGTAGCTAGTCTGTGTGTCTTTTGGATGCTCTTCTTGCCTAACTATATTGTTGATGTTGAGGACACTGAAGTTTTGAAGAAAACAGTTGAGCTGGTTAATAAAAGAACTCCTACTGGAACTGCATACCTGCATTTACAGTTGGTAATAAATTTAATTACTGGCAGTGAATTTAAGTGATCAATGACAGTTTTTTTTTTCTTACAGACAGCAAGCAGTAACTAACATACTTGGTGACTCTAGGAATGTCAGAAAGTTATTTATTAATATTCAAAAGCTCAAACCAGTCTGTGTCTAGACCTAACTAAATTTCCTCTTCTTGCCAAAACTCCAAGGTGCCAGATCTTTTCTGCAGGGCAGTTTAGTATGTAGGCTGTAAATATATCTAGAACACCCTGAAACTGTGGTGTTAATTAAGACAGATGTTCTCCTGAGGCATCCTGCAATGCAACGCAACACACAGTATGGAGCTTAATTTTACAATAAATATTTCTTTTAGAACCACAGGTTTTCTGACAATTAGTTTATCCCGCTCTTCTACTGAATTCCTCTATTTCACAAATATTTGCAGTCTCAGTCCTATGTAGAAATTTTAGCTCATAAACTTTCCACTGTGACTGTTTGCTATTTGGTATGCAGTTACAATCTTATTTCTGGATAAAATTTAAGAAGACGATTCCCATGCTGAATTAAGTCATGCCATTATGGAAGAAAGTTCCTATATTTAGACGGAAATTAGTGAACAGTGAGCAGAGACACAAATGCATAGTCTAACTCAAGCACACTTAAGGATACAACTGAGTAATAGTGTGCATTGTTACTGTTAAGGAGTTAATGAATAAATCTATTGCATTTTTTTAAATTTGTGGACAGACTATTTATTCATTACTATATTTTGTGATTTTTTTTCCCCTTGAAACTCTTTATTCAAATGTGTCTGCTGTCATGGCTGTGTTAGAGACATTTTCCCTCTCGTCCACACTGGGAGCTGCCTGTATACGGCTGAAGGGGCAGACACTATGCTCACAGGGAAGGATGCAGACAGTATGCTCCTGCAAGGAAGGTGAGCTACAGACTTTTGAGTGTGCTGAATTATTTCCTTCTCCGTCAGCCATCTCTCAGGTGTAATGTCCCATTGGACTCACATTTGCAATAATTCAGTTTCTAGTGTTGTTGCCGCTTTGCTACCCTCATCTTGGGAGTAAAATTTGAAGCCATCTCTCTGCTTGCCTGTGATCTGCTGCTAGTGGCATGTCACATGGGAGTCTCATCTTCCCTTGCCACTCATAGCAGTAGGCTTTAATCTCCTCCCTGACAGCAGGCCTACATGCCAAACGTATCTTCAGCAGTGGCTGCCTGCCCAGGGCCGCATATAGCAGAACACTTGCTTTCCAAGCTGTTGCCCAGGAGCACCTGCAGGAATAGCGCAGCTTCTTTAAGTAATGGTGAGGGGGCCTGGAAATGCGGCCACATGCTTGGGATGATCAGACTTGCTGGCTGCGATGCTCTTGCCAAGACACTGATGCTTCCTGTAGAAATATATCACCTGCTTCCCGCTCCGGCACGCGGTGTCCACGGTGCGGGCTGGGGTGTTATGTCAGAGGCATGACAGATAACTCACCCAGCTGCTGCTGCTCCGTGCTGGATGGGACATTGAGGGAGGAAGAGGGGAGTCTCTGGGTTCATTTTCAGCTCATGTCACAGAGCTGCTAGGAAAGAGGCAGCAATGTCAAGTTGTTAGAGAACGATGATTCCTTATTCCCCAGTCATGCGCTCATGCTGAATCGTATCCAGAGAACATTTAAAATTGAACTTATGGGTGACATTGAGAGCAAGAGAGTAACAGAGCAAAGACCCAAGGACCGGTTTTGGAGATGAGAGCCTAATATCCTGTCCACAGGAACTGATAGGAATCTTTAGGTCTAGCTTCAGTGGTTGTTGTCCAAATGCAAAAGCATGAGCAGTTGTGAAATAGGGTCAGTGAATATTTATAGGGGGAACATTAAGATTAAGACTTTTTTTTTCCCTCCTGCATAAATGGAAGAATAGCAGCACAAAAGTATATTTGCACAAGTCTTAACCATACTAAAATTGTTTTGGAACTATGCAAATGTTACTCTTTGCATTCTGACCAGACAACACCCTGAGGTCTGAAATACCAATCCTGTAACCATCAGGTAAGAAAGTAGTAGCAACGTGAATGGCATATAGAGGAAGGAAATCCATTCCAGTTCCTCCTGAAATTCAGTGGTCTGTTTCCAAGCTGGTAAAGTTGGTAATGGGAACAAACTAGGTAAAGAATGTGAGATGTGTAAAGACATGTTCATTCTGGTTAGTTCAAAGGCTATGTAATTCAGGTTTTAGTAGCTTTTTGTTTGTTCATTTGTGTTAGAGAAGTGTGTCAACTGAAAGAAGGAAAACAACCATTCTTTTTATGATCTTCAGTGGCAAGTGTGCTCAACTTTTATGCTAACCTTTTCTGTTGCATAAAGTCCCTAATGGACAGTCTCTCTTTCCACTTCTCTTACCTCTGTCCTTGATATTTGTTCTAAGTGTAAATTCTGCTGTGATCCTGAACCTTCCCCAGGCTTGCTGACCTTTCTGAGAGTAGAGGCACTTCTGTAACTGTATCTAGACCTACCACGACAGCAGATCAATGCAAAGCATTGCATATATGCTCATATATAGTGATTGTAGCTCTGATGGTCTTCTGTTTTTACTCTGTTCAATAGCTACTTGCTCTGGAATTGATAATACTGGATCAACATGTCATGAAGGAATTTGGTTGCTGAAGCTGCAGGACTTGCCCTGGAGCCTGGGTTGGTGAGAAGAGCAGCTTGCTGGAGAGCAGTTTCTGAACTGGTTCCACTGAAGAATGCTGGTAGTGGATGAGGGTGTTGTGGCCCCTGGACTGCACAGCCAGTAACCTCTTCCACTGAGAACCTGGGAGGAGATGCCAGTTAGGCTGTGAAAATGGGCAGGACATAGATGAAAACTGAAAGCCTGTATACTTGTAAGTCGCTTTGACCAGACCTACATCTGAGTGCTGTCAGGAGCTGCAGAGCGTACTTGGTGTATTCAGGACATGTATGGGAGAGAGAGAAGAAGATGACATTTGAAAGCTTTGTTGCCCATAACTTTCCTAAACTTGAGCAGGGCCTGCTGGTCTGGCACTTGCCTACATGCTAAAGAGCAGCATCTCTAAAATTTGGAACCAGAACTACTCCTCCATAGCGCATTATTATCTTGTGCAGCTTGTTGCTCTTGTTGTTGGGTCCACTGAAGATCAGAGCCTGAGAACTGTAATTGCGTCTTGCATGTATATGGGTAGTCCATGATGACAAGGATTAAAAAGTCATCTCCTGGATCTGCACAGCAGTGCATGCTGTGGTTGACCTTTGCTTTGCCCTCTGCAGTTTGAGGCGTAGACCAAGCTTGTAAGTTGGTCTTCAGAAGGAAACCAACACTGGTTTCTGCTGTCCCCTTATAAAAGAGATTGTTTTCCAAGGCTTGAGACTCACTTTATGCCACTTAATTATTCTCATCAGATATATGGAGGGACTACTGTAAGACACATGCCATATGTTGTAGATACGTGTTTACATACATATTCCTGTCTGTGTCTGCTGGAATCTGTGTTAAACAGTGGAACAGTTGGTACTTTGGGCCTCTGATTATTCAATATTGCAAGTATTTTACACTGGACTGTCTGTATAACATATTAATCCCCAAATTACTCAAAACGGAGCCTTTTGCTCTTTCTGATCTAAAAAGAGTGTCTTGAAAGGATTTTTCTTTTGTTTCATAAAACTAACAAACCGTTGTGATTGCAGAATCAAAGTTGTCCTAGGTAAAACCTATTTGTGCTTTAGGCTACTTCGTTTTCTGAAAATGTCTGCTCCCATTGACACAGCTGGTATAGCCAGTATGGGTTATTCTGTCGGTAATCCACAGGCTCTGGGAATGTCTCAGGGTTACAAGAACTTTCATTTCTTTTCTTCTCTGCAATTTATGGTTTATAATTTCCTGTTTTCTTAGTATTTCCAAAATATACACTTGAAGTTTGCCCTCAAATGATAAAAAAAGTGAAAAATTCAGACTTAGAAACTTGCAGTTAATTTGCTTTCTGGCACCTAAAGGCCAAAGAGCAACAGGACTTCATTGGGAGACCATATGGGAAAACTCTTGGCTTGCTTTGTTACCTCCTTCTCAGTAATCCCTGCTTTTGCAGTGAATCAAGACATTAAAATATATTCATAGCTTACAATATATTGGGGCCAATATATTGGGAAGGAAATTGTTCCGTCCTTATACCCGTGGCACAATTCCCGTGACTCGAGCATTAGTGAAGTCTCCTGTGTTCTTCCCTTGTGGACCACAGATTTGGAAGACTGTTCTAATTGACAGCTTGGTGCAATGCTCTGAGATAAACTCCAGGCTTAAACTTTGTTTGGGGAACAAGGAGGTGTTAGGAAGCTTGGTTCGGGATACTGGAGAAGATGGAAGAGCTGGATCTGTTGCAAGAGGGAAATGTCTTTGTCCTCAACCATAGCACACCAATAGTTTGAGAACAGGATAAAAAGAGACAATACTAAGTCCTATCCATGTTAAAAATCAGAAATCCCTCTGCCACATATTTTTCCTTGGAATAACTCTGCTGTGACTTTGAGAAGGAAGTTAACTTTTATAGAATTGAGGCCTTAGTGCTAAGGTAATATTTCTTGCTGAAAGTCTGATGGGCCTGTCCAGGCCCTAATAGTATTCCTTTAGCCAAACCTATTAATTCTGTCCTAACAACTGCACACTAAAGCTTCTAACACTTTCTTATTTTCCAAACATCTGGAGGACAAGATCTTGCCAGAAATAGTAATTTGTAGGAGTCGTCCCAGTCCTACTTTTTCCTTCCTGCCTCTCTCCATATATGCTCTCCTCACAAAGGTCCTTGTGATGACCTGGATGACAGCATCAGAGTATATCTCACTAGACGAGAAATTACTTCTTTGTGCTTCTCTTTCCTTAAGGCATGAAAAGTACTGATAAATATGTGGAAAAAAGCTTAGATGGATGAAATAGTACATTACATTTGCAACCCACAGACCTGTCATCAGTTCATCTTGGAGTCACAGTGACCTTCCCACCTCTTAAAGTATGGGATGGATGCGTCCTATTTTGTGTGAACTGCTAGCACTTTATATCTTGGGCAATCTTACAAAAACCCGGTCTCTTATTTGGGAAAATATAGTCCAGAGAACATAAAGTAAAGAATTTTCTTGCAGTTGATGACCTAGAGTGACATCTGATGCAGAAACCATAGACTCAAACTAACACTTATTAAGCAGAAATAATTCTGCTCACTCGAATCGCATCAAGCATGCATCTAAGTTTTGTGTTGAATGGGAGTCAAATACCATGTGGTGCTTGTTACTTGTGCTGATGATTACTGAGAGAAATACTTCCAACCAACAGCATGCAAGATAACTTTGAAAAAATATACAACAAAGGCTTGTGAGGTGAGATTGAGAAATTATCCTGTTTGATTTTATTAAAATTTACTGTCTGGATACTTACTCTGCTGCCTCAGTGCTTGTCAGCTGATTTTCCTTTATCTTGTGCATTATGTAGGTGACTCTCCCCATAACAAGTTATTTTTGGATCTCACTTCTTGACCTTTGTGATTTTCTCAGCTGCTTTTAGCCTTCCTGCTTTCTGAACATGAGAGGCAAAGCCACATCACTTAACTCACGTGCATGTGACAATGCAGAGTTTCTCCTGTCTCAGCTGGGGAGTGACAGAGCACAAGGTGACAAAGGGATTTTTCCACTGTTCCGTTGCCTGTTTAGTTTTTCTGTCTTGCACTGATGTGCAGCAAAGTTGGGAGAAAACACTCTTTGTGAGACAAAGGGGTATTCCAGGTGTGAAAAAAGCAGGCAGGCTTATAAATAGACAACAAGCAGTGATGCAATTTTGAGTTTAAGAATCAGAAGTAACAAGGAACCCACAGTAACTTGCACTGAACTAATGTTTTTCGGTCTGTTCAGCGATCCATGTGGTCATGGTTCAGCCAACTATTTAAGGAGTTGCTTTATTTTAAGTTTCTGAAGAGTTTCTCAGTTTTTCATGCTTTATGCCCCTTAGGAGATCTTAAACTAGAACTTTCACTAGAAAAGCTAAATGATATTTCTCATTTTCCTACAGGTGCCTGATTTTGGCTGACAACTGAAAAGCTTCCTTGTCTTTCCTTCCCTCATTGTTTCGTATTTGGGAACTAGGATGAAGAGTTGCGCATGAAGGAGGTGAATAGGTACTAGGACTGGACCCAGTGTTCCTTGGAGAGTAGCAGAGGAGGGATCTCTAAAAGAATACACTTCTTCAGTGAAAAAAAAAAACAACCACTGTAATAATCTGACATTCTTTAAGCCACTGTCTTGAAACAGTGTGGTACACGACTGGTATGTTCATGTCCTTTTGAGAGTGCGTGATGCCTTAGCTGTTTTTCTGCATAAGGCAGATGGATCAGCGCCATTCTGCCTTTAAAGATAACAGTGGATAGGGAGGCTTCATACTGTGTCCTGTGGGTGCTATCAGTGAAGGGCTGAAATCAATGGCTCTTCAAACTCTTTATCAAATATACTAATGGGTCGCATACACCCTGTTTCAGCCTCCAGTCAGTAGCGACCTAAAAAGTCTTGAAAACATTTCTTTAGATAATGGTGGTTGGAACAATCCTGTGCTGCTGAAAAGTCATGACGTAAAACTTCAACCTGCAGGATCTTGATTTCTAGCAGGCACAGCCATTATACAGTAGGGTACTGTTAGGCTGCAGAAAACCCTGTTGCCATCCGTCTTGTGTTAGTGTTCTTGAAAAGGACGAAGCAGGACAGGGGCTACTTCAAGTGTATAGGAGAGTTTAGAGCACTTCCTGTTGAATTTTGGAGGACATGATGTTCCAGTTTTGCTCCTGTGTGGCTGTAAGCCTCTCTGTTGATGTTGATGTCAACAGAGTACCAATGAGAAGGGCTGCTGGAGCCAGCAGCGCAACATGTGAGTATTTGCATGCTGTTTGGCTGGAATAGGACTCTTCACCTATCAGAAATGAAATCCGTAAAGATGTGGTGTGTTTTCCATGCTGTAGGTATTGGTATGTTTGAGTCAGGTTAGCAGTGCTGAGGAAGTGAAGTCTACAGAAAAGACATCTTTGTAATTTATATCAGCATCATCCTAAAGTTAAATGCTCCAAAATCTGTCATTTGAATACTCAGCAAGATATTTTTCCTGCCATTTGAAAATGTGACATCCTAGTGACTGACTGAGTTGCAAGGCTGAAATCAAATTAGTTGAAAAATTTCCTTTTCATAAAAAGACGTCAATGAAAACTGTTGAACTGAAACTGCTTATTCTGTGGTTTAGGGACAGCAGTGAGGAATTTGCAGCAAGTCACTAATCTAAATTTAGAATGAACTTGAGTCTACAAAACATGTATATGATTTTCTAAGAAAATGGTTTTAACCTAACTTTCTCTAAATGCAAATTAATATTGCATGTCCTGTGAGAAGCAGCTGAGGACTTTGGGTTTGTCTAGACTGGAGAAAAGGAGGCTTAGGGGCACCCTCATTGCTCTCTACAGCTTCCTGAGGAGGCGAAGAGGAGAGGGAGCTGCTGAGCTCTCCCTGGGATCCAGTGATAGGATGCATGGAAATGGTTCACAGCTGTGCCAGGGGAGGTTCAGACTTGACATTCGAAAGCATTTCTTTACTAAGAGGGTGGTCAAACACTGCAACAGGCTTCCTGGAGAGGTGGTTGATGCCATCTGCCCGTCAGTGTTTGCGAGGCATTTGGACAGTGCCCTTAATAACATGCTTTAACTTTTGGTCAGCCCTGAAGGGGTCAGGCGGTTGGACTAGGTGATCACTGCAAGTTCCTTTCAACTGAAATATTCTATTCTATTCTATTCTATTCTGTTCTGTTCTGTTCTATTCTATTCTATTCTATTCTATTCTAATATTTTGCTAAAAATAATGTAATTACTTTTAAAAATATCTGACAACTGCTTTTTGATATGGCTATGAACTTCTCATCCCTTGAGGCTGATGGCAAATTTCCCCCTGATTCACTTTAGAATAATAACTGTTCTACTGTGGTTAATGCATTGCAGTAAACAATTGTCAAAATTGTTCAATATGAAAAGGAATCTCAGATTTTTTTTTTTTTTAATGGAATTACCTCCTCTGCAGTATGTTCTTCCTGACCATTGTAGTTAGCAATTGTCCTATTTCCAGAAGCTGGCTTTTCCAAAGTTCTCTGCATTTTACATATTTTTACATAGTTACTATTAGAATTCTGAATATTCTCTCAAGTGTAAATATTTTAATACTTTTTGAAAATTAGCCTTGCAAAGCTTCAGACTCATCCTTTTTGCAGTTTGTAGTGGCTACTAGCTTAATGTTATTTTGGCTGTTGTGGAAGTGTAACCCAGTTAGTAAGTGAGTTTTCCAAGTCTACTCTGGCTAATGGAATACAGTGATTTTTATGTTGAACTTTTCCCTACCACTCACACAAAGATCGTCTTTGAGCACAAATGCTTGAAAATACCAGCAAACACTGCTGTCCTTGTCATCCAAACAATGAGATCTTACACAATTTTAAACAGGATGGATTTTTCCCTTCTACAGAAGGAAACATCAGTTTTGCTGCTTACAGAAAATTAATTTTCAGTTAAGGGTTAAACATGGAGAACAGACACATATTACTGAATCTTGGCCCTAATAAAAGTGATAAAACTCTTGTTGGCTCAGTACAACCATGGTTTTCTTCTCAGCAAGGTTTTCTGAGAGACTGTAGAAGTGAGAAAGCCTTTCCTCTCACCTGATGGAGTCATTCTTAATCAGAGGCAGATGAAGACATTTCAGCCTTGAGAACAAAGCTTTGCTAGCCAAAGATGAGAAACAGGACCAATTTTTGCCTCAGGGAGAAAACAGAAGGATGAGAAAACTTAGGACATAAACAGGAAGCAGGGTAGATGTCTGGAGCATAAGGCTTACCACTTTTTTTAGGTTTTAGGGGATGTGATAGATGCCAGAAAGAGAAAATAATCCCTTAGCTCAAGTCTCTGATATCAGCAAATCAGACAGTGGAGCCATGTCCTCTTTGAATTTTCCAGCAGTCTTAACCTGAACTTTGCTGTGCCTGTGTTTAAAACAATCATTGTTTGGACCAGTTCAGTAGACGATGAAAGTAAAACACTCTTTTGAAGTCAGACCTGCTACCATGGCTTACCCTAGATGAATATCTGGCTGCATGTGTCTGGGTTTGGGCCCAATATATATTACGATATTACATGACATATAATGTTATCCTTGAAATTTAAGATTACCTAAATAGATAACAGCTCTGGCTCTCTTCCGGTAGATCTGGCTGCATTAAACTCCAAATAAAAGCCTGTTGTTTGACTTTGCTGCAGAATTTCAAGCCATGAGAGTGCTTGTAAAAGCTAGGCATTTACCCTGTGGCATGAAGAATAATTATTAATTGGTACCTGCAGTAACATGGTTATAAATTGATGCTTGATCGTTGATGTGCAAATAAAAATAACTTTTGTCAAAAATAGAAATAAACTTAAGGCAGTACTATGCTTGGACAAGGGAAACACAGGTGGCTGGTGTGATTTAATCCTTACTGTTAAAGTCAGAGGTGTTTTCCTGTTGATACTATTGTAGATCAGACTGTTGGAGATGCACGGAAATGAGCAGAATTTTCCAAATAAGCCACAATTATTACAAGAAGCAGGCGTGTCTGGCTTCTCCTAGAAATGTGTCTGAACCAATCACCACAACAAACAGACAAGAAGTTTGAAGCAATGCTTCCAGCTACTGAAGTAAACTTTTTCCAGTGTGTCTCATAGAGTGCCCCGTGGCTTAAGTGATAATGCGCTTAGGATCTAGATTTGGGGTGATATTGCATGCCTTTACTGAAGGTACTTAATTTATTCAACCTGTTGCCAGTATTGGGACAAATTTAAAAGGCTTTCCCTACGAGGTGTAATCTGTTTTCTGCTAATTCATCCAGAAACCAGCCTGATGGTTTCTAATCTTTTATTATTTGTTATGAATTTGGATTTTGCAGAAGTTGCATTCTTCTTTGTGCTACTCTGCATGGATGCGGCTAGAGAAGGTTCACAGAGGGCTACAGAGAATTGTGCAACATGTTTGCTCATAAATCAGCTGTTTGTAAACAAAAGCTGAATTTTTAGAAAGGATTGGATCTAAGCGTATTTGACAGGGAGGAGTCTGGGGCTACTCAAAGAAAAGAGAAGAGAGAACAGAAAAGGAGGGGAAGAAAGGGGAACAATGTAGGGACAAATGTGGAGTATCCTTACCTCTTTGTCTGAGAGAGGGATCAGTCCCAACACTTCTGTGCTTTCCTGTCCTTTTCTGTCTTTTCACCATGTCACTGAGCAGAGGCTATGTTGTTACAGAAGGAAATTAATGCTAGAAAACTCTAGAGCCTTTCTTTATATTAATGACTGTGTACAGCTAGGTCCCTTTCTGGATGCTGAGTAGCTTTCAACAGCAATCCTTTGTAAGAGAAAAGGGAAAATGCATATGTATGTTTTTGTGTCTCCTTTAGAAGTACTTTATCAGTGACAATGGTTTTAATACGCTTCATACTGCTGAGGTAGCAAACATTCTTCATTATGAAGAGCGCTTGCTTTTCTTCATTGTGGAAAATATTGATCTGACCTTAAAAATACCAGATTTAGTGTAGGCAAAGGCAAGCATTTTTGGTAAAATGGGGCAACATTGGTATAACGTCTTTGTTCCTTGGTATTAAAATATGACTTTAATTCAGGAAGAATATTGACTTTTTTTTTTCTGAAAATGTGTCCTGCTTACTCAGAAAAATAAGCTTGTTGCCTTATGTTCCCGGTCTCTGCACAATAAATATTTTTAGAAGATCATGTGGCAACTTCCTGAGTGAACTGGAATTATTTCAAAGATTCAAAGAGAAATGCATTTGTGGTGGCATTGCATAGGAGCATACTGATTAGCAGCAGTTCTTGCTGCACACTGAGGCACCCGTTCTGCTTTGTTCTGGTTAACGTTATTTTCCTCCTTTCAAGAGGCCCCTTTTGTCTTAATTTAAAATGGCTATTTTATGAATGATGTGATAGTAAATGTCCCATAACCATTTAGCCCATTGCTCATGCATCTTTAAATAAAGCAGATTTGGATGTGCATAGCTATCTTCAGAACTTGTATAACTGTATTCACAATCCTCCCAACTATTTTTGTGAGGGAGAGGAGACAATCACTGTTGTTCCTATCTTATAAGGATGGAATTTATTTTCAGAAGGTTTTGGGGTTTGTATTTCTAAACATCAAATGCATTTCCACCCAATGCATCTGTCAATTAGCATAAGAATAAAATATGTGCTATAAATATGTGTTTTAGCTGCTAAATGTGTTACGGTTTATGAGAGTAGCTATTTCCATTGTAAGAGTTAAGAGAGAGCTGCTAATGCTGGTAGGTTATGGGAATCATTATACTACCTAACTGTTAAAGGACTTAAAATACCAGAATCCTACAGAATGCCAGGCACTCTCTAATTCATTGTGATATGACAGAGAAAATCCAGAATATACAAAGTACCTAATGTATAGTGTTTATGTAGTCAAAAACCCCTTTTTGTTAATAAAAAACATAAAGTGGAAAAGAACAATGGGAAAAAATAAACATTGATGAAAAGTGAGGACAAATTATTCACTGCTGAAGATCAGGTTCTCTTGCTAATTAGCTTAATTTTCACTGCCTTTAAAATGTTTAATTCTATACAAGAGTGCCGTAATGGAAATTATAATCCAGAAAGCAGAGGAGGATAATACACTGTAACTTAATGCTGCCCTTAAACTACAAAAACAGACCACCACCACCACAACCAAAATACTGACATTCAGAGGACAGTGTAGCCAATAATCTGTAGGATTTAATGTACTTAGGTGAAACTTTTGTTCAGCAATTGTTCCTGTTCTTCTGTTTCACATTCAAGGACTTACATACATGCAGCTTTAGGTGAATATTCTGTTGCTGTTCAGTTTCCTAGATGAATTATGAGGATCCAAGACGAGGCCTTCTAGCGTATCAGATGAACTATGTCATCTGGGACACTGAAACCTCAGCACTGTATAGAATGTCTCATACATTGAGACATAGTCTCATCCTCCAAGTAACTTGATCACAAATGAGTGTCTATTAAAGACAATAAATTCTGTTTTGCTTTGTTATTTAATCTCAACTACTTTAATAATATGTTTTTGATTAATCAGTGTTTATTGCCATTCAGGAGGATATTTGCCTCTAGAAATGCCAATTTAATATTGAGGAAACAGCAATTTTGTTGTGTTTTCATGCTGCAGTGTTTGGGAGACACTATTTACTTTTAAGAACCCAATTTCTCTATCGGAACAGTTTCCATGTTCCGTAGCCACATTCTCTGTTTCATCCAAGGACTCTGGCTATGTAACTGTTTCACTGGACACAGTTAGAGAGGCCTGATACCAATTTATGTCAAAGAAAAGCACTTTTCCACATTATTCAGAGAGCAAAGTCACAGTGTTTCAAGTCCTTTTCTCTTCACTCTTTTCCAGGAACAGGCACAACAGCCCAGACTTTCTTTGCTCTGTGCTGGTGTCCTTCCTACTGGGCGTGCAAGCATTTTGCTTACACTACTCTCAATTGCATAGGTGTCCAGTGTATCTAGTGCATGTAGAGGGCAACGTCTTGCAAACTGTTCGTTCTGCAGAGCTTTATAACCATTTATTTCTTTAAATCAACTTTAAGACAGGCTTCCCAGAGAAGGATGATGCTGAGGATTCTGAGAAGAGAGTAGGTCAGTTTCTTAAGCAGACTGAGACTCCTCCCAGATGCTGATTTACAAAGAATAAAACCAAGGATCCTTATTTCTCTTTTTTCTTTGTTTCAAAGACTGGTAAGCAAGTCAATTTTCTTGTGAGCTTTGTAGATTTTTAACCTTTTCAGACAAAATATGACACACTGTTTTCATGGCAATTCTGGGTTGGAAACACCTGGTTTTCATTTGGAAATTACATGAGAAGCTCTGATTCTGTGTTTAATTTCAAATGAAATCCGTGTGGCAGTAATGCAGAGCAGCACTGTGCTGGGTCCTGGTTACAATGAGCACCTCTAATTGAATTGACGAAAACGCTCCCCTTTCTTCCCTTCCCCTCCAGCTCCCCTAAGTTCAAAGTATTAATATGAATGAAGGGTTGGCATGAAATGAGGGCAAGAACTCCTTCCAAACAGCATGCTCCAGAGCTCCTGGATAAAGAAACCTTATGGCTGTAGCTGATGCTAGGATACAGGTCAAGCAGCAATCAAATTCACTGCAGAGGATAATAGAAGTGAACAGTGGGTAGAGTGCACAAGAAAGACTAGAAAATTAAATGTTGGTAAGTGTAAAATGAAGGGATCTTCAGCTGCTTGGTTAAAACCCGTAGGCTGGGTTATTCTAGAGTGTGCAGCACCTGGTGAGTGCCCTGAGAGGAAATTGCAAAGACAAGAAGCACTTGTCTTATTTTTGAAGATACTGCAGGTATTCTCCTTGAGACTGCTTCCAAACACATGGACAGCTGCCTTTTCTGTAGGTGCTACCTCTAAACTGAGTTAGCCAGCTTCTTGGGGATTTAGGGTAAAGCCAAGCTGTCACTGATGACAACTTGCCTGCCTAGATGTACAAAAAAAAAAAATCATCTAAATTCTGATTTCTCTACTGCCTTCCCACAATTTCCTTTTTTTCTGTAAAATGACATCCATGTTGTTTGTGGGAAGGAATAGTAATGCAGCTTACTTTTGCAAGTGAGGATTCACAGTATACACTCCCAGAAACAACTACAATACACATAGGTAAATGCAACAACAGTGGGAACATCTTGAAGCTATTGAATGATTTCTAGCACATGTGAGACATCTGGACTGTGGTCTTGTTGAAGCTGCAGAATTTGTTTGTACTGATGAAAGCAATGTTGCTATTGTGTTCTCCTTAGACAAGACTGAAAGACAAACTGAGAGAAAATCTGCTGTGTCCAAACCCCCTGGACAAAGTCTGGACAAAAGCATTCCCTGAAACTTTGACCAATGTGTTATTAAGCCTCTCTGATATAAAAGCGTTAGCTGCATCTTACATTGCAGCACTCTTACACACCAGGTAACCTCTAAGCAAGCACCACCTTTGGTTCTTTTTTCAGATTTGGGTTTATGTCGTAGGGTCAGCTACAGCCCTGTACTGCTGGCTGGCAAGACTGTGCACTGTGCAGAAAATAAAAAATTCTAGTGGGATAAAAAAGTGAAGGAAGTTAAATACTCTGCTGCATGTAAGTCCTCTTCATTTCTAATCACTCTCTCACTGTTATCTGTATTAATGGGGTAAAAAGTGTGAGAATGGTTCTTCCCAAACCTAGCAGACTGTACAGAGGCCAGAGCAATGGCTCTGTCCTTGTTCTGGTTTTGTTAAGTTAAGGGAGGCCTAAGGTGGTAGCTTCTGTAGGAAACTGCTAGAAGTTGCTCTCCTTTGTTCAGTGGACTTGGCCATGCCTAAGGTGGACCCGCTGCTGGCCAAGGCCGAGCCAATTGGTAGCAGAATGTCCCGTGATAAAGCCTCTGCGATAACATATTTAAGTAGGGGAAAACAGAGAAAGAAAGAAAGAAGATGTGAAGCAGCTGAGCAGGGGCAGAGAGGGGGAGGCACCAGCCTTGTGGGCCTTGCAGGCCTCACCCTCTGGCCTCCCGCTGGGCAGCTGATTGGGCCCAACTCGTCCCAGCTCGGCTGCAAGAAGTGGAGAGGAGATGAGAGGTGAATAAGATGTAAAAAGGATTCTGAGAGGCGTCTGCCAGCCTGTTGTGAGGAACAGCTGCAGACACCCAAGGTCAGTGAAGAAGGAGGGGGGGAGGAGTAATGCGGCTCCTGGCCAAGATTCCCCTGCAGCCTGTGGTGAAGACCATGGTGGAGCAGGTTGTCCCCCTGCAGCCCATGGAGGCCCACGGAGGAGCAGAGATTCACCTGCAGCCCGTGGAGGACCCCACGCCGGAGCAGGTGGCGGCCTGAAGGAGGCTGTGGCCCGTCGGAGGGCCCGCTGGGGCAGCTGTTCTGGAGGGACTGCACCTCGTGGAAGAGATGACCCACGCCGGAGCTATTCACGAAGGACTGTGGCCTGTGGGAGCAACCCCATGCTGGAGCAGAGGAGGAATGCAAGAAATTCTTCCCCCAACGATGACACAGTGGCATAAAACAACGCGTGATGAACTGACCGCGACCCCCATTCCCTTTTTCCCCCCTGTGCCACTCGGGAGGGGAGGTAGTAGAGATAATGTTAAGCCCGGGAAGAGGGAGGGGTGGGGGGAGGTTATCTTGTTCCCTGCCTCATTCTCCTGCTAGTTTTAGAAATAAATGAGTGTTTTTCCCCAAGTCGAGTCTGTTTTGCCCGTAACGGTAACTTTAAGGATTTCTCCCCGTCCTTATCTCAAACCTCGAGCCGTTTTTCTTATATCATCTCCTCCTATTCTCTCGGAGGGTGGGGGGAGCGAGAGAGAGACTGCGTAGTCTGGTCACGATCGGGGCTGAACTACGACAGTCCTGCAGCTCACCCAAGTCCTGAGAAGGACCCCAGCCTCTCTCCAATGCTGACACTCATCTGATGATAGTTTTCTTCCAACTTGTCTGCTTGCTTACTGTTGTGCTGTCATAGCATCTATGTAGCATGTGGTGGTGTTACATCAGCATGTTCTGACATGACTTGCAGAACAGAGACGATCTCATTGTCTGGTCATTTAAAACTGGACTGGGCCTAGCTCCAGAAATGTACTGTCAGGATGAGGTCTGGACTTGCTGAGATAGCCTAACTGGTCACTTCCATCTTTCAACTTCTGTGATTTATTAAAAATCCTGTTGCTTTTAATAATTAACCTTTTACTTCGCTTAATTTGCAGCCATTAGTGGCTTTTAGACAGCTGATAGAAATGTCAAATACTTTTCATGTGAAGCCTAACGGAAGCAATCAGCAAACAACTGTATATCCATCTGAACTCAGGCCTTTTACCATTGAAGTTTTGATCAGTGAGCAATTAAAGTTCTGCCTTCTGAGATTTTATCTTCTTTTCTGATTCCTTTTGTGAATTCATCATCATGGGTGTATAGTGACTACTGCTGTTTAGCACATAAAACAATTTCAGGCAAAGCTGCTGTCTTGTAGCCTTTCCTGAGGTTACGGGAGGTGCTTGGAAGGCAAATCAGTCCAGGAAAGAGCTGAAGAGCAAACTGTTGTCCATGTTGCTTTTCTCTGTGCTCCTTACTCCCTTGCCGTCTTGTATCAAGGACCAGACTGGGTCCATTCAACCACTCCTGAATTTTGCCATCAAACAAAGCAATAAATTGGAAGACCTTTAGCATCTATGACTAAAAATAATAAATTTCTACTTAAAGCATCCATTTATAGGCTTTTTTGGGGGGGGCAGGAAATAAGATTCCAGTATTTGTGAAAACATTTTAGTAGCTAAGTATGGAAATTCTCTCTTTAATTAACCTGCCAAAGGAAAGCGGCTTCAATATTTTAGATGTGATTTGCTTCTGCAATATAACCAAGCTGTTAAACTTGTTAGTGATCACATGGCAGATGGATGGGTGCCTTGTGAATTTCAGCAAACTTTATCTGCTTAGAAGGCATAAAAAAAAATAATTGCAAACTAGCTCCTAGCTGCATAGGCAAGTGAGAATTGTAATATACAGAAATACCATAAAGCTTTCTGTGCACACATAAACTCTCCCTTTAAGCACTGGGGCTTCGTGTCAGAGGCCTTCTGAGGAAAACTAGATTTCTGAAAGGCAAGAGGTGAGCTACTCTTCAGCAAAACTGTGGTTTTATAGACATTCCCAGAATCACATAATGAGAAGCGGTTTGGTTTTCTGGAAGTAACTCAGTTATTTTGCTTTCATGCTAAGAAGTTTCAGATATCTGCAATGAGATGATTTTTTTTTTTCTTTCCCATAGCTCCCATTTCTCATTGCATATGAAATGTTCTCTAAACTCTTTTCAGAGCTGAAATAGATTTATTCCCAATGTTAAGCCCCTTTACTTTGACAAAAGACAACCTGATCTGCCCTCCAGCCTAAGACAGAATACAGCAATGAGTGCTGTGTGAGTGGAGCCACAAAATATTCAGTAGACTCCCTGCATATGTACTAGACCACCCATGAGGAGATTACTGCATAAGCAAGGCTTCAAATTGCAAGAGGCATCTCCTTGTAGGACTTTGCAGTGCTGCTACACCCAGACAGCCAAACAGGCTCACTGGCAAAATAGATTACTTGCTCCCCATCCGAGATACACAGATGCACACACTGAAACAGTTGCACGTGAAACTTCTTCCTCCAAGAGCTCCAGCTATTGGTGTAAGTAAATGCTGACATCTGCTTAACAGAGAGTGGTCTACTGGGTGTCCCTGCAGAATGGCCACAAATAACGTGCATGCAAATGCAGACATGCAATGGCAGTCACCTAGGTAGGGACGAGCTGTCGGATTGCAGGCCCCATCCATGTGTACGTGTTGGTAACTGTCCTTTTTTTAAATAGACTGATTTTGAGGGCATCTTCCACTTGCCTTGTATCTTTTTTGAATCTTGTTTGTTTTGGTTTTTTTTTTTTAACTAATGCCTGTTCCAACTAGGCAATTGGGCATGAACTTGACTGGATAAAGTTTAATCCAATGCTGGTTCTGTGCACAAATTGGGTAATGATCTGTGCCTGTGCTTTTTACCCCAGCATCATCTGCTTCCTAACCTACCTGAACTGACTGTCCGCAGTGTGCTCCACCTTCACACCGTGTAAGGTTCCCAACAGGTTGATCTAACAAAAAGTGGAAAAAGCATCGCTAAAACTGAAAAGTATTGTGGTAGCGCTGACAGATACAGGTTGGGAAACTCTAAATACTATAGAAATGACAGCAGAAGGTAGGTGCTCTTATTTTTAACTTCCCATTTGTATTTTAAGCTGTGTTACTAATAAGCCTTACACTGAGGGCATAATGAAAAGTCCGTCAAAGTTGCTGTCAAATGCTCTCCAAGTCCTTGAAAAGATGAAGGTGTTTGTAGCATTCATTAGCTATTAGCTGTTGCTAAAATGAAAGCTAGAGACATGCATGCAGTCTGTGTCCTGGCCCTGCCCCATTTCTTTGTAAACTGACAGCATTGCCATATCGGAGACATTAAGTCTCTGTAGCGTCTCTTTTGATGGAGATCTGCTTTCCATCATTGACCCAGGTGTTTTCCTAATGCGTCCAAAGATGCTACAAGTATTCCATTTCCCATCCTTTTGAAGGATGTCATCATGCCATTAATCTGATCTTGGGCACGTTGTGTATGTGTTTTGTGACTCCACCTGAACCTACAACCTTACAAGTAAATGAGAAATCAGCAAAAGAGCAAAGTACATTTAGTATGTGAAATAACAATGTGAAGTCCTGTCCGTTTGCCTTGGCGACAGTCAGGAGAGGCATTTCAGCCTCTGCATGCCAATGTACTTCATAGAGCGAGTCAAAGAAGATGTATGAACAACTTAGTATCTAAATGCAACTTCTTGGAAAGCAGAGCAACCTGGGCAAAGCTGGCTGGGCTCCACCAGGGAACACACAATGCAGCCAGTGTATTTTTCCAGGAATGATGGAAACAAGCTCTCAATGCCCTGCTGTTTGCCTGCATCTCTCTTGGTGATCCTGTGCTGACACCCGCAGTGCTGCATGGTCATGAACTTGACATTGCTGTGTGTTTCAGCTGGGATGTTTTAGGAAATCTGGAAGGCATGGAGAAGGGAGAAAGGATATTAAGAGTTCCCTGCTCAGTTTACCCATATCATGGTGAGGGTGGCAGTTTTCACTGTAGGTACAATGAGTTGCATCCTGACTCCTCCACAATGTCATGTCTTGTTAACATCTTCCTCCCTTTTTTGTTGGTTTGTTTTTTTTTTTTAATTAAGAGTTAGACTCCACAAAGGCTGGGTGGATCTGTAGCAGAGGGAGCAGCACCATCCCAAGAAGGGCTGACCACTTCATCACTATTCTTCCTCTGCTCTTGAGTGTTCATTTGCTAATGACCTATGCAAAGACATGCCCTACACTAGCTCAGCTTCCCAGGAACCAGTAAGTCATTCTGTCCCCAATCACCTGCTCAGAAAGAAAGGTGCCTTTCTCATAGATACCCAGATACAATGCCCAAATACAATGGTAATGAAATACAGTTGAGAAGCTATAATTTAAGTCAGTTTTATTACTAAGTAGTTAGAGCATGCAAAGTTGTGCCTATTATAGGAAAAGACAGCAAAATACACCTCAGTATTACTTGTTTCCCAAGTCTAGTTGAGGAACGGGACAATACTCATTATCAGTTACAAGCTCACAAGTTAACATTTTCCTTGCTTTCATAGGTATTTTTTTTTCTCTTAAGGAAATGTTGGGACAGGCAGATGAGGTGCTCTGATTTTAGGCCCCTCTCTCCCTCAAGATGTTGACCCTGAGCAAGCTGTATAACCTGAATGCCCCGATTCACATAGGTTTACATGGCACCTGGCTGCTATTGGTCTTAAGATACCAGCAACAGTGCAATGTCTTCTCTCTAAAAAAGTAAACTCTCATACTTTGAGCTTTTGTGCACTTCTTGGATACTTTCTAAAATTTGTGAATTAGCCTGAATAGCAGAAGAGACTCTGCTTGAGTTCTTGTAAAGGTGCTTTCCATTTTGAACTAATTCCAATAATTATTAAACCAGACAGGCCTCATAGGTGGATTTTAAAATTAAGTTATATAAACAGTGTGTGATAGGATTTTGGTTTTGGATAGAAGATCCTTAAGAAAACCAAATTACCCTTTGATTCGCATCAGACTAATATATACCATTAGTATTGATGTGCTATGCTACACAAGAAAAGAGTTGAGTGAAAGACTCATTTAGTCTCTGGACCAGAGAAGTGCTTATGTATGTGCTTAGTTATCAGATTATGATGCTTGAATCTTTTCTTTCAAAACATATCTTGATAGAAAATCATAGCTTTGATAAAATGGAATTAATCACTGTTGTATGAGGAAACCTTTTTTTTTCTTTTGAGGAAGACAGATGTCTCCAAGCAGTATTATTTTCTTTCAAAAAATGGTATTGTTGTGCTTCACCAGTCCTGTATTTCTGAACCACACTATTCCCAGCTAGTTTGCAGTTGCTATTGCTCACATCTAGATACCCTTGCACCAAACTCTCACTCATGTGACAATAATATTTCATGTAAAGGGATAATAATCTATCAACACAATTCTGAGTCCTTCCTTTTGCTCAGCTAGTGTACTCTTGTGTGAAGTCTCAGTGTTCGATATTAAGCACATCCAAGTAATTTGACCTGGAATTCTGCAGTCTGATGAGCAGACTGTCAGCCTCGCAGTGAATTACTTTGTTTTCTTCAGTGGTTTGGTTTAGAATGTAAATGTTAACCATGACCTGCAGGGACTACAAAATGTTTAACCCCAAAGCAATAAAATGCTCCCATTTCCTTCTATCTCAAGTAGTGCATACCTACAAAGCCTGTGTAATTCAGCTGAGCACATGAAGACTATCAGAAAGTGGAGCACTGGGTATTTAGTGATTTTTTTGCTGATACCATGTCTCAGCAGATGGGCTATGGTAGGCATTACGCTATCACTCTTTTCTTTGGTTTTCTATAACTGTGAAGATTTGCCAGCTTCTAAACTTCCTAGATGAAGTTCACCCTTGCTGGCATTGTGCTTCACGTTGCCACCCAAGCAAATCATGCAGTAATCCTACTGCAATGCAAATCTGATTATTTTTCATCCCCTCCTCAAAACTTTCATGGTAGAGTAAACTTCAAAGGAATGTTCCAGTGAGCTGAAAGTGAAGTATAGCTTCAAAATAACATGGGCCAATTTTATTCTTGATCTGAACACCCTATTTCAGAGAGTATTTGTCCCTGTCATCTGTTTGTTGCTCCCACAGTTGAGTCCACAAAGTTATGTGAGGATACCAAGACATGTTATCAATGAAAAACTTTGTAATTACAATGTATGTTTAGCATTTCTTGTTTTATAGTTGGCATTAGTTCATAGAAATTATTCAGACCAGTGGGCAATTCCGTCTCATATCCTGTCCTTGGCACTGACAGCTGCTTTAGGGGAAGTTGAAGAAAACTATGGAGTATACACAGAATAGTTGAAGATTATGATTGTAGTGTGGTACAGTAATATTAATAAATAATTAATTTAAATACTAGAATTTCATTCTTCCAAATCTTGCATTCTTTTACTGAGGACTTGATTTCTGTGCTCTTCAAGTTTTCCTTAATTTGTAGCTACTAATTTTAAGATATGCTACCAAAGTTCACCAAAAGTTGAGAAAATAAGACTAGTTTTCTCCTCTGTAACTTAAAAACTCCAAGAAGTGCATTATGCTGAACCTGTACTATTATTTCCTCATCTGCCATGTTTTTATCTGGAAAAGCTACATGAAATTTTTTACCTCTCTGAATTCCTACACAAAAATTTGATGGAATGGAAAAATAATTCCTTGACAACTTAGTAGAAATAGATCTTCCCTTTATTTTCTTCTAATTAAGTGAAATAAGTGTAGGTGAAGGTTTTTGAAGAGGTTCTTGTTCAGTGGCATACTGCCCTATGTAAAACTGCACGGAATTAATTGTACTCTACAACTTTTCTGAGGTATTGGTGCTTGCTTTTGCTTCCCAGTTTACTTTCTTCACAAAATAAATAAAATATTGTTGTCTGTTTGTGCAGAGAACTTTTATTTCTTTTCATTTGAGTGCAAAGGAAGCTCTTTTGGATAGCTATAAAACAAGCACCGTAGGTTGAAATATGCAAACAAATGACATCACAAGTATAAAGAGTCAAAAAAAAAAAAAAGAAGAAAATAATGTAGTTGTAGGGTCTTAGGAATGCTTTAAAGACTTGGCATTCTATCAAGTTTCATTGTTTAGGCCTTAATATTTTCTGTAACTCTCTCCTGTCTTGTTTAAGACAACAGCTATTAATAGTGAAATTATTTTTCATGGCAGTTGAGACTGTGCAGGGCACTTGCTTTCAAAGTTAAACCTGAACTTTTCATTTTGTACTATGACCCATCCTTTCTTCTCCACTTCTCCAGACCTTGGTATAGATGTTTTAGCTGAGATAAGTATAATTTATTTGTAAAATTGGTCTTTTCTCTTAATAACTCATGCATACCACCCAGATGTGATATAAATCAGTGCAGTGGGCCCTAAAGCTAATAGGAGAGCTGTGGGATGGCTGTTGCAGGGTAGAGAATCCTGTGGGGACCTGGAACCATCAGATGACCTTTCTCTGCAACCAGTTTAGGCGTCTGGGTGAAGTAAATAGGCTATTGTGTGTATTACTGAACTATCCGAAGAAAGTCAGACTACAGAAGTGCTAATGCCCTTCTGTACCTGCTTGGATAAGCCTAGTGACAGCCCTCTTGACTTTAGTAAAATTCCTGGAGGAGAATGATGTTGGATGAAAAGATGGGCTTCCTTCTGCTCATTTCTGGGATTATGTGGAAATAAATTAGCGAGGAGGAGAAAGGCAAAAATGCTGACTCTCTGAGCTGATTCACCCAAGCTACAAGAGAAGGAAGCTTTCTTCCAAAATCCCTGTTAGGCCTGAACTTTTCCCTGGGAGAGCTGATCTCATATTGGGAAGCAAATCAAGATTTAATGTCTGTCACCAGCTAACATAGCCAGGCTAGTAATTCTGCATGCAGAAGAGAAGCTTGGCAATTGTCTGTCCCTTAAGACGTAAAGGACATCTCTGCTGCCTAGAACTTCCCTGGAAGACATTGAACAAGAACTATCTCACAAAATTCTGTGTTTGTTCCCTCTCCTGGAGGCTGGCATGAGTTTTCATACTTGTATTCCCAAAAAACTATACTGGAGTTTACCATCTCTTCTATTTTGCACATTGTGTTGGTTTTGTTTAGTGAGGGAGGGCTACAGTGGTACCTTCTGTAAGAAGCTGCTAGAAGTTTTTTCCCCTTTGTTCAGTGGACTCGGCTGGTCCTGGAGCAGACTCGCCGCTGGCCAGGGCTGAGTCAATTGGTGGCAGAATGTTCCCTGATAACGCCTGTGCGATAACGTATTTAAGAAGGGGAAAAATAAAAAAAAAGGTAGAAGATGTGAGGAAGCTGTAGTGGGGGGAGAGAGAGGGAGGCGCGAGCCTTGTGGGCCTTGCGGCCCTCACCCTTTGGCCTCTCGCCAGGTGGCCGACTGGGCCCGACTTGGCCCAGCCTGGCTGCAAGAAGCGGAGAAGGGATGTGAAGAGAACCTGAGAGGCATCTGCCTGAGCCAGTTGTGAAGAATTTCTTGTGAGAGGAATTTCTTATGAACACCAAGGTCAGTGAAGAAGGAGGGGGAGCAGTGAAGCTGCTCCCGGCAGAGATTCCCCTGCAGCCCGTGGTGCAGCCCATGGTGAGGCCGGCTGTGCCCCCGCAGCCCATGGAGGCCCACGCAGGAGCAGAGATCCCCCTGCAGCCCGTGGAGGACCCCACGCTGGGGCAGGCGGATGCCTGAAGGAGGCTGTGGCCTGTGGAGGGCCCGCTGGGACAGCCATTCTGGAGGGACTACACCTCGTGGAAGGAATGACCCAAGCTGGAGCAGTTCACAAAGGACTGTAGCCTGTGGGAGGGACCCCACACTGGAGGAAGGGAGGAATGTGAGGAGTTCTTCCCCCGAGGAGGACACAGTGGTGTAAAGCAACAAGTGATGAACTGACCATAACCCAAATTCCCTCTTCCCCACTGTGCCGCTCAGGGCGGGAAGGTGGTAGAGATAACGTTAAGCCTGGGAAGAGGGGGATGTGGGGGCAAGTTGTCTTGTTCTCTGTCTCATTATCCTGCTGTTTTTAATAATAAATGAATAGTTTTCCCCAAGTCGAGTCTGTTTTGCCCATAATGGTAACTTTAAGGATCTCTCCCTGTCCTTATCTTAAACCTTGGGCCTTTATTCTTACATTATCTCTCCCTGTTCCCTTGAAGGGTGGGGGGAGTGAGAGAGAGACTGCATTGTCTGGCCCCGATCGGGGCTGAACTGTGACAGAGATGCACCATGTTAGTCATGTGGTAGAGACATACATTTGTGTACAACCTGTCACTTAAGTTGTGTCAGCTTTTGCCTTTTCAGGACTGAAAAGTACAGGTTACGCTGAAGTGGTTTCCTTTGTTGAATGAACAGTTGAAGGCAGAAGTTGCCAGTCTTTGTAGTGCCTGTTAGGCACTATGACAGATGCCTAGTTTTGCCTTCTGGGAGAAAGCTAGATAAATTAGTCAAGACAGGGCTGCAACTGTTTGTCGTCTTTAGGTCATTTGACTGTTTTGTGCTGCAGTTGTACGCTGTGCACGCTGGATCAGAAGCCTATTGCCACAATATGCATGTATGCCTGATGGGACACTGGTGCTTTGTGAGGTTTGCTACAGCTGCTACCAGTAGTAAGTTTCTCAAGCACCTTCTGCTTGACCTTACTCCATTTGTCAGGCTCAGTCAGAAAAAAAGTTCAAAACAGCAGGAATAGTTGTTTCAGAGATCAGATGGGAAGAATAATTGCTTTCCTCTGCAGTGCGGCCTGCAGATCAGTTTCTAGGCATGTTCACCTTATTAATTCTGTGTTCCTGAAGAGTTCCAAGGTTTTGGTCTGGCTCCAGTGTTCTTATGATACGGCTGTACGATTTGAGGCTATTACTTCTGTAATACTGCCTCCCATCTATTTTGGGAGAGTGTCATTTGTAGCTTGTTAGTAGGAAGGAAGTATGCAGAACTTCTCTTGTGACTCTTTCCAGAAGGAACATTTAGCATACAGTTCCTTGTTGATTGCATGAAAAGAAGCTTGTTAAAGCAGGCAAGTCCTTTCACACCTGTATTTCTATACTGCTGTCTATATCTATAAATAGAAAGCTCCTCCTAATATATGTTCTGAAATTCTTGTGAAACATAGGGAATAGTTTATTTCTCTCCTCACAACTTCTGCAGGTCATTCTGATGAAAACAGAGAGTTTGAGAAGATGATTCTACCCACAAAGTTGTGTAACCACAAGTGGCACATACTGCAACTGGAGTCGTGGGACAGAGAAACAATTTCACAAAGGTGTCATTTCTGTTCCAGAGGCGTACAAAATACTCGTGAGCATGAATTCAGATTATTCTGTAGGCTGGAACAGCAAGTGTTCAGGTGATTTTTCCCCCCCTTTGAAATGAAATTAATTGGGTTTCATAATTGTCCAACAGAATAATTATTCGTCATGCTAGTTGTGGAGCTCAATTAGGATTATAACTGAGGTGCTGTAGTATTCTAGCACTGAGTCAGAAAGAAAAAACCCAAATTTGTGTGAGGCGAAGGGGTTTATTTGAAATAAGGGAAGCTCATTAAACCCCTGTGCTCTTTAACTGCAAATTTGTTATTGTATATGGGCAGCCTCCCAGCAAGGTCCAATGTGTAATGTTCCTTCAATCCATCAGGTTTACATCTCCTCCTGTGAAAATATAGTTGGGCAGTAGTCTGCTCCTTGTGACCCTCGGATACCCTTCCTGTGTGACAGTGATGTGGTAGGGCCCAGCACAAGTGAGCTATTGTCCTTGCTTGCTGGATGAGTCCTTCCCGTCAGAGCATGGCGCAGTGCTTTGCCAACTGCCAAAGCTCGCCTTCCCCCCACACCTCCTTTCTCCTTGTTTGAAAATAAAAAGCACTGTGATTCAATATTTTCATAACTTTTGGGACCTCTTGCTTGGAGAGGAAGGGGGAGGGAATGGGGGATGCAGAGGAGCCACAGCAAGTGAGTTCGTGCCTCTCAATTCATCCCTTGGAGTTTCACCTGGTAGACCTGAACAAGCCTGCACTGCCATGCAAGCTTTTTCCTGGTAGGAAAAGTATCTCCTCTGCTCCATACAGCAGACATGAAAGCAGCTCGGGTCGGGGTGAGTGGGTGAGGCTGCCAGAAGACTGCTGGGGTCACAGACTGTCTGCAAAGCAAGCAGTGAGTCTGGTGCTCACTTTTTTTTATGTTTCCATGTTTGAAGACTGAAAACCCAGGGGATCCCAAACTTCCTGGTCTTTTGAACTTGTGGATCCGTGGGGATACTGGTGAGATTTTAACTGCTCTCTATTTTCAATGGAATCAAAATTTTCAGTAAAACCAAGGAAATAATTCTGGGTTTTGACTATTAAAAGAGCATTCATTTCTTGACTTAGCATACTTCCTAAATTTGTAAGAGTACAATAGCAGAACCTTTTCTCTTACCCCTAGGCCAGCTAGCTCACACCATCTTGCAGGGATGTACACACACAGCTTACAGATGGTATGCACCTGAGATATTTTTCATGTCCCAGTAGATTGCCCTTTATTTCCTAAAGGTTTACTTCAGTTTCGACACTGACCACTTATGGCTTTTCTCCTTTAGATACTTTACGAAATCAAATAGATATTCTCTTCACAAAACCATAGCAAAGACATATTCTACCTGATTTCCCACCATGCATGCAAAGATACAGCATATTTAAAATAATTAGTGCTATTAGAAAAAAAAAACAAAACAGGGCAAGTATGTGTTGCACAATTTGAAAACTGTGTATTTGAACAAATATTAATAGGGTTTTTTTCAGGCTACCAAAAAATTACTTTTGTTGTCTGTGATTAGTTCCTCTAAATAACAGTTTATCTTTCTCTGACGTGTTGAAATGTGTTTAAGAAGTGCATCACCAAAGCATGCTCCTTTATGTAATAGATATCAAAATGATGCTCTTTTTTAAATTGGTTTTGTTGTCAAATGGATTAACACAGCTTCAAGTTCTTCAGAGAAGAAATTGTCACTTTTGTTCAGAGCTGATATAACAGATGACATGGTGATTGAGATCTGGGATTCCTTCATTTCTGCACCTCATGTTGAAATACACATAGGTGATTTCTATGGCAACACTTGTGCCAGTGGCATTACAGAGTGGTTACCTAATCTGCCTGTTGTACTGGACCCATCGTGAACCATACCACAGCTTTTATGCCGTCCCATCCAAAGGATGAAGGCCCACTATTTTGTCATCCTAGAAAAGAACAGATCAAGATTTTGCTAAAATTGCCTTAAGTTTGAAGAAATACTATGCAAAGGGATTTATACCAGTACAACTTGAGAGTGAGTTTGGAACTGTTGATGTTTTATCACTCATTCATTTAATTTTAAATTCATTGAGCAGTAACTGCTTGGAGTAAGTAAACAAATAAATAACATAATGAAATCATAAGGGAACCCTGAGGTTATGAACCTAGCCTTTTGTAAAACACGGCCCTTATTTCTAATCCCATGGGTTTCTGTTTCTCTTAAATCAGTGCTGGACAGTGTCCTTAATTTTATGTGGTCCCAAGAAACAGGAAACAGATTCCATTGAGGAAGTTTCTCCCCTTTCTACTGTTGAAAATATAGAATCTAACTATAGGATTGAAGTAAAAATAGCAGTGTACCAAGTGCCACGAATGCGGTCATTCTCTGTGAATGAGTATAACTGTGTTTTCTTTATGGCACAAGAGCAAGTGAGCAGTGTTTAGCTAGCTATGGCAGTAATGGATATATTTATTCCCTGTGTTTCAGGCTGTGTTACATCAGGTGTTTGCAGGGAAAAAAAAAAACACAACCCTTTGTTTTTCTTAAAAAAGGAAATTATAAATAAAAATGGCAGCTGCTGGCATAATGCAAAAAGAGAAAAAGACAACTTTTTGCTATGGTGTTTTATAGCTCAGCAAGGAGGATTTTGTACATTTGTTCTGCAACCAGAGTTTTAACTAAAAACTGGAAAATCCACAAATTCTGTCCTTGGTCTCCTTAGTGCAAATCCAGAATGATCATTATCAAAGGAGCTGCAGTGACATTTGCATCATAGCCACCAAGAGGCAGGCAGGCACATTAAATTTCAAGCAACCCACACAGTTCCACTGGGATCACAAGTGGATCATGACAAAGTCTGTGGCCATCTTTGTTTGTGGTGACCAAGGCTTGGGACTTGAGGGTTATACAGAGGAGTGGCAGGCGGGGTGACCACTGGTGGGTCAGCCATGACTGTGCCTCATGAGGCTTTGTGCTCCATCAGCTCTGGGAGAGGCAGCTATCTTTAGGGACACTGAGGACTGATCATGACCCTGCTCTTCTGGGGCCACATCCCTAAGTCCTGAAGAGTCCTTTGCTACTGACTCTGAGCCACACAGGTGTGCAGAGATTATTTTTAAGTGCGTGAAGACGGAAAATGCAAAAAGGCTTTAAGTGACTGTATGAGAGGGGTTGTCAAGACTGAGGCTGCGTCTGACATTCAGTTAGAAGGCTTTATCAGCATGATAGGCAGCATGTCACCCATCTCCTATAGGAAATATTTTCAGCTTAGGTGGTCTACAAGGTCATCCAGATGTGCTAGCCTCTGGATTTGCAGGCTAATTGATTGCCTTGAAATGATACTATGTCAGAAGTTGAAATCTCTTGCCAAGGAGGTTTCCTGGAAGAAGGTGACTCTTCTGCTTTCATCTCTGTGGGGCACAGTTCTAGGTGTGCAGAAGAAATGCAGAATTTGCACTGATGGCCACTCTAACACACCAGCAAACAAATCCTGTCCTACAGTGTAGCTTTATCTACCTTCTGGTGTTTCAAGACCAGATTTTTACACTTACACTCAGAAGCCATACAGTCTATACTGCAGGTGAGCAAACACAACCATAACCTTCTTCACATTATCAGAAAGACAGAGCTGTGTTGAAAATGTCTGTTTACTGCGTCTTATTAAAATATTAGGGATAGAAATATAAAGAAGAGAAATGGAGGGTGAAAGTAATTGTAATTATATCATTCAGCCATGTGGAATATTCTCACCGTGACCCTCCATCTTCTCGTATTGACAATCAATGGTTTATTTTTGAAGATAACAAGCTGTTCCCTATGAAAAGATGAAAAAAAGGATGAATTTCTTAGGTTAGAGGGAGAGAAAAGAAAGTGTTATAGAAGACGAAGTGAAAATGAACATGACAAAGTAGGTCATTCTGGTGTCCTATTTAAATAATCTCATCAAGTTGGGGTCAGTTAAACTGAAGGGTAAAAAACCCATGAAAATGACATAAACTGAAACTTTGAAACAGTATCATGAAGTTAGCCCTTGAATCTCACTGCTTCAAGCATCACTGTGTATACAAGCATAGCAGATTTGAGAAGGGTCTGATATTATAATGAAGAAAGGAAGCATACATCATAATTCAAAATGGGAGAAAAACTCCATGGTGGGGTTCTTCATGCCTGAGAGTACAAATTCCTAGGTGTGCCATGGGTTAAGGAAGCTGCCAGTGTTTCTCACAGTGTTGCAAGAGTTGTGTCCCTTGGGAATGTCTGGTAGAGTCAGTGCAAGGTCTCAGACTAAAGGAACACTGGTCTGATAAGGTCTCCCATAGTCCCGCACCTGATAAGATCACTTTTGTTGCTCCCCAAAAGGCCTGATTTTAATCCTTGCCCAATCTTACAGGCTCTTGATATTGTGTGTATGATCTGGGGAAGTGATTTGGTCTGTGGTCAGCCATACTTTCTGAGCTCCTCGGGGATCTCAAGGGCTGATTTCTGCAGCCACATCTCTGCTTTGAAAGAGCAGAATCTCACCTGAATGCAGGCCTTTATTCTGTCCTGAAGCTTTAGGTTTGGACTGCTTTCATCAGTTAAGTCAGCCGTGGCAGGTTTGACTCACTGGTTGTGACAGCATGGCATTTATTCCCCATGAATATGACATTCAAGCCTGTGTTGAAATCCAGGGACTTCAGATTTTCTTCTTCTGTTTCCCCTCTCCCTTGATGTTTTAAGATTTCCAGCTGCTCAACCTTTCTTTCAAAAAAGAGACTGCATTTGCCAACATTGTTATGAGTCTTGGCTCATGCAATCTGAAGGTGCTGGGATGTTGAGGGGAAAGAAAAAGTGCTGAAGAGCATGATTTCCAGTGCTTCAGTCCTCTGTGCGTGTTCCACGTTTGCCTATTCCATCTTTCCCTGCTCCTTCCCCTCCCCACTGCAGGCTCACATCTGTCTGCCCTCTGGCTCACCTCACCCGCTGGCCGATTCAGGAGGCGGAGAAGTGGTGATTTCATTTGGAGAACTGCAGTCAGTGCGCTGCAGAGGCGCTACTCGCAGGGCTTTGGTGCCCAAAGCTTATGTTCCTGCGGGGCTTATAAATCCAACTTTCTTTTTCTGGTTTGTTTGTATTGTTTTGTTTGGGCTTTTTTTCTTAGAAAAGGCTTACTCCTTGTGTCAGGTAAATTCCTGACACAAAGGAAGTTACTCTAAGTATGAAGAATAAACATGCAGTTAAAATAGAACCAGACTGTACGCAATATGGTATTCAATAACTCATCCATATCTCCGCAGAAAGTCAGCTCTGTGGTGGACATGAGATCCCATGTCTGATGTTCAGGCATAATAGCTGGCTCCTCCCTCCTGTTTTTGCTTTGTTGAGTTATGTGTGATACTGTGCAGGCAGAAGAAGGCTTGTGTATGTTGTTTTGTCTTTTTGGAATTACTTTCCCTTTCTACTTCCCAGCACAACATGTAGAGGTCTCTTCAGTTTTTTTCATAGATTCATGCAGAGGATACCACAGTTACCTCCCTTGTTCTCATCAGTGACGGTTCAGTGGCTTCCTCCTCATATTTGAAGGTACTGGTCATACATCAAAGTATTATTGTGTGAGTTTTTTGTTGTTTTGGGTTTGTTTTTTTTTTTCCCCATAGCAACCAGCAAACAGGGTAATTTGACTTGCTTTTGTAATCATACAGAATTAGAATCCAAACTCAGAAGCACTAAGATATCTAGGGTCAGCATTAGGATTAGCATTATGGATGTCACTTGTCTGTGGCAAATTGATTTACTTTATGCTATTTGTCTTCCTAGGGATGAATCTTACCCTTGCTGCTTTTTGATTATTGCCTTTTGAGGACCCTATGCTAAAATAAGAGTCTATAGCCTGTGTTTCACAGTGTGCATGGTGATCACCTCTGGCCCCAAATTTTTGGAACATGGAAGCTGGCTACTAACTCTCTACAGAATAAAATCTACAGATTTGTTTATAAGATGTAGTTGAGCTAATGAATTTCCAAAAGAGAATATATTCCTAGAAACAGAGCATTCTAGTCTGAGAAGTGCTGCAGCTGTTTCATTCTGGCTTTGCTTTGTGAACTTGTCAAGGGACAGAGATATACCTAAATCTAGTTGTGACAGCCTTGACATTTTTGTTGTTGTTGGCTCACAGCAGTAGAATAAAAATTAATGTAGGAACGAGAAGCAAGCATAAGACCGTGATGAAGAGCTGATCCTTGAGTCACTTTTTCCAGATGTCTAATTCAGGTTCTTTTTTTTTTTCTTTGTTTTTTTTTTTATTTTTTATTTTCCCTTAATCTGTGGATTGCTTTGATCAAGTGTTTCCACACATGCAGCCTTCAGGGTGATTCTGTCAGTTCACTGGGAAAAACCTTGAGTTTTTGCATGATGGCACTGGAGAGCCAGCTCTCACTGTTCAGAGTCCATGTTGTCCTGAAGGCAGATCCTGTGGGAGCCATGCTGAAATACAGGCCTGATTTCATCAGGTGGATGAAGTGGACATATGAATGTTCACCTTTTCTGAAAGCCTGGTTGCTAACAGCAGATAGAAGTACCTTGCTGAGGTGCTAACTGAGGTGGAAGCTCTGTGACAGGCAATCCCTGTTCTGAGTAGCCTATACTGAACAAGAATATTTGACATTTAAAGGATGATACACAGATTACATCCCAAATCTTTTGTTCATTTGTATGACCCTGCCAATCCAGAGTTCAGTGCGTTATCAGGATCTGGGGAGTCTGCAGGAAAAGTTTGGATTCTGTTAAATTTCGGTCCAGTGGCACCTTTTCCATGTGATTGTGCCTGGATTTAGTGGAAAACAACCCCTCTTTCCCCTCCTTAGCTCACACCCTAGCAACCTCATATCCCTAAAAACCTAGCCTCTGAGTATCTCAAAACCACATGCTGGTTCTTTAATGTCGCATATTTGTCTGAAAGCTACTTTCCTCTCTGTATGATATGGTGAGGGACAAGGAGCACGAATGATTAGAAACTGCTGTTTTCCCTGAGCAGTTTTGCTGTGTTGTTTTCATTTGGTGTTCTTTTAATAAAGAATGAGAAAACAGCAACATTGATAAGACTGCATAGGAATAGATTTCTTCTATGTATGGAAATTACTGCGATGGAATGGAATTTCAACAGTATTAGGAAACCAACTATTAAGCCCATCTAAAGAATTCCCTCTAATAGCTTTTTATTAAATTAGCATGTTGAATTCTGTCAGGTTTTTTATCCTTTCGTAATGTCGTAGGATTTCCTGATAGAGAGCTGGACCTCTTTTTGCTTTCTTCCCCACCTCCAATTGGGTCCACAACTGAAGTGAATAAAATCGGAGACATTGTGACGCTTGCTTTCCCTGTAATGTTTCTCAGAAAAATGTCTCTTTATTGATAGAAGAGTCTGATTATTCCCCCCTGCCATGACAGAAAACTTTCTGGAACAAAACTTTTACAAAGGAAGACAAGTCTGATCAAAACATTTTGAAGAAAGTGTTTTTAGTGAAAGTGATGATTGCAAATGCCTCCTTGATCTTTTGGCAAACTGATGTTTTCTGCTCTGTGTTTGTCTTGCAGGACTTGGCTTTCCTCTGTGCCTCTATGGAAGGGAGCTGTCTACTGCATCTAGATTGTAATAATGTTGGTCTCTCTTTTCTTCTCAAACCATAAGTGAACTTCTGTGAACCATTTAATGTCTTCATTGCTCAAGTGGTTTTTCACTTGTGCCTTGTGTATGTCCCACTGCAGGCTGCCTGTAACAGCAGGCACTCAGCCACATCCTGAAAATACAAGAAGGTCAAGGGATGCTAATGTGACATTTAACAGTGCACTTTACTGACAAGTGACATTTTATTGGTGGAGGTCTCATAAAGAAGGCAGTTTAACAAGAATCAGGAAGTGAACATACAGTCATAATTTTAAAAATGAGTACACTTCCATTTTGTGATAGTTTTTGGCAGTAAGTCATTTCTGCAGAGACTTCAGTACCACATAAACAGGCTGATGGTCTTGCCTTTTCTTTTAAGCACCTCGCTGAGGAGGGCTGATTTGCTGACATGCTTTTGAAGTATGCCACACGATCCTAGCAGGCACAGCAGCTACACTGGTGGCAAACATGGAGATGGGGAATGGTAACAGGAGGAAAGATCATGGCTGGTACATTGTCAGAGGAGAAATCATCAGCCCCATCCCTTTAAAAGGACCTTGCTCATGTAAAATAGAACTACAGGCGAAAACACCAGGAAGATGAAAATTAAAAAGACTGGATCCAATTTATTCACATGTTTTCAGGAAGGATTAGGAGGGAAAACGTGGAGAGGAAATGAGAAACACCCTTGTCAAGGTCAGATGTAAAGCAGAAGGGCTCTGCTTTTTTCATATCAGAGTGTGGGGGAGAATGGCAGGCCCTAGAAAATGGTATCACTTTCTAATCATGCTTGTGGCCCCCCAAACCACAGCCCACAATCAGGGAGGGAAAGTAACTGTCAGACAAATCTGCCTCATTAAAAAGTCAGCATGTGACAGCAAGACACCCACAGATGGTAGGTTATTAGAGGATTTTTGTTTGGTTTACTATTCTTTTTTTTTTTTTTTATTTCTCTTAAAAGCTGGCAGCTCTGGGCACCTTTCAGCAGGTGACAGGAAATGTAGCCTGTCCATTCAATAAAACACACAATTTTCACTTGGCTCCTGTGCTGTCACTCCAAAGAGGCCACTTAATCATGCATATTTCAGCACTGACATGAAGTGTGATGGAAATTGTCTTCTGCCTTCAGTGTTCCCACTGGCACCAGCACTGCCATTTTAACAATTAATCTGGTAGGTGCTCCAAAAGCACAACCCCATGTCCACTTCTTTAATGATTTCAATAAAATGCATATAGGAGGAAGTGGAGAGCTGCATCAACTCCAAAAATACAGTTGTTCTAGAGGGAGGTGGGCAAAAAAATGCATCCCACTTGCATGGAACAGAACTTCAAAGATGCAGTAATGGGGAAAGATTCAGTAGTTAGCAGGGACCTTTGAAAGCTGGGGAGGAAGAGGACAAGCAGTTCTCTCTTTTCACAGAAAATATAGGAGGTGAAAACACAAAGTTGAATAAACATCTTACTGATCACAAGCTGTTAAGGGAGAAACTTCTGTTCAGAGCTACCAGAGCAGACTTGGGTCTGATGGTGCTGATGGACTTTTGGGGACTGGAAATCTCTGGAAAGACAGACGTGAGCTGCTAACAGTTATATCTGACTTTCTCTCTGTCCAGTTCTTATCTCTGTGCAATGGACATGGAGAGAGGCTACAGTTCCTGTTGTCTGGGGTTAGCTAGGGTCCTACCCAAGTGTAGCTTCAGCCATCAGTCCGAGGGTTTAATGATTCCCAGGTCCTTCTTTTGCTGGCTTTTCTGAATGGAGTGAACTTTACAGTCTGTGAGCTGAAAGAGATTTCATTCTGGGAATTGATATTAGTGTGTAATTAGGCTAACTAGCACTAGGAAAAAAAAGGTAAAATCAATTAGGAAGGGAAAGGGTTGCTTTGTGGTTGTTTTTCACAGTGAACAGTGGATCCTGTTCGCATTAGAGAGCATGTGGAGAAGAGCTGGGAAGTGTATGAATTTTCCACTAGTGAAATCTGTATTCATGTGCATAGTAAGGCAAGAAAAAAACTTCAGAAGCATTAGAAATTCAATAACCTATATCTCAGCGTAGTGGTAAATTTAAAAAAAAAGAATGCAAGGAGGTATATCTACCTAATAAATGAAGGTAAACTCACTCGATGGGCATCTCAAGTAGGAGAGACACAGTGGACAAAGTCCTTTTTACTTAAATTAGAAGTTGGTAAACCTTGTTTGCCTCATTTATCTTCAGTAGCACTACTGCTTTTTTTTTTTTAGTTTGACCACCCCAGCAGGTTTCAGGCTCTGCACAAATCTAAAACTGGCTTAAAATCATAAAGTTTATAATATGTCCTGAGAGGTTTTGTTTGCTTTCTAAACCTCTGAACTGCAGATGGGTTGTATTTTCCACCTTGAGCTTGTGAGACAGAAGACATACATATACACACACATTGCTTTCGTGCATAAAAGAAGACTGAAGGTTTTTTGTTACTGCTTTAGTCCACTCAGGCCCTGAGGAAATATACCAAGTTTTCATAATAAACCCAACTGAAAACTGGGTTTTACATTGGCATATGTTACTGTGACAATAACTGGCATCTTGGAGTCTTTTATCACTGATGCTCTTGTTTATACCTGGTATTGTATACTTGAATAGTATGTTTGTTTACTTTTATAGGAACATACATTTAAAGTTGCTTTCTTGCTGTGTAATAAAAGTGATTCAGAGATTAGTAATATAAAAATTTACTCCTCCTTTGGTTTCGCAAGGTGTTGCCTCTCTTTTTCCTGCCTAAATTGTCAACTGTGAAATCTATTTAAAATACTGCATATCCTAAGGACACAGTAGAAATTTATATGCCAGCCAAATAGTAATTGATTCCAAGGAATGTCAAATAAGCCAATCTAGTCTAATTTTGAGACCCTTTCTTTTCTTTACATCTGAAAAGATTTATGAGATTTATAGAATTATAGAATGGTTAGGGTTGGAATGGACCTTCAAAGGTTATCCAGTCTAACGCCCCTGCAGGGAGCAGGGACATCTTCAACCAGATCAGGTTGCTCAGAGCCCCATCCAACCTGACCTTGAATGTTTACAGGGATGGGACATTGATCACCTCTCTGGGCAACCTATTCCAGTGTTCCACCACCCTCATTTAAAACATTTTTTTTCCTTATATCAAGTCTGAATCTGTCTCCCTCTATTTTAAAACCATTACCCCTTGTTGATCACAACAGGGTCTACTAAAAAGTCTGTCCCCAACTTTCTTATAAGCCCCCATTTAACTATTGAAAGGTTGCAATAAGGTCTCCCTGGAGCTTTCTCTTCTCCAGGCTGAACAGCCTGAACTCTCTCAGCCTGTCCTCACAGGAGAGCTGCTCCAGCCCTCTGATCATCACCATTTCAGAAATGGTGTTTTTAATAGCAAAAGTTTGAGATACTTGTTTTAGGCAATACTTCTATAAAATTTACCTCCATTCCTTTTTTAAATGCTACCTAAAGAAGCCCCTCGTTTTCAGGAAGAAAATATAGTTGTCCTTAACCAGTGCTAAATCCTGTTCAATAAAATACTGTGTATATAAAAGGCATATAGTAAAGCTTAAGGAATAAAACATAACAAATAGGAAAGCTGAGAAAAAAATGGGCGTTAAATACTGACGTCAGTAGTAATTTGAATGTTTTCTTCAGAGTAGGCGCTGCTTTTTGCTTGAGTGGCCATGTACTGGCCCTAGTTTTATAAAGAGTCTTGCAAGAATATCGCTGTGGAACATCTACATGAGATTTATGAGAATCATAGTCTACATTACTGCTTAGCATCCAAACATGACAACTAACGATGTTCATGCAAACAGCCTTTCAGTGGACTATGTCACCTACTCACCAGCTGATGGAAAAAGGCAATGGCTCCACTGTATAGAGCCTATTTCCAGGTTGTTCAACCTAATACTATGCTAAAACCTCCATGCCTAACACAGTGCACTGAAAAGTGTTGTTTGGAAGAACTGGAGAAGCCAGGTCAAGTTAAAAAGAACAGTGTTGTCCAATCCCTGTCTTATTTGTAGGTATTGTGGAGGACTTAGCTGATTTCACCATTGGCTACTCCTACTATACTGAGTTAAGTAAGATCCATTCTCAGAAATGACGGTTTGCTTCAAAATTTCTATTGACATCACCTGGTCCAGTTCTGCTGCAACATGAAGTTAAAGAAAGTGAGTACAAAGCTTTTCCTAGGGCACATTTCATTGACTAGGTTATATGGCATAAGAAAAAAAAATTCTAAACAAAGTAAAATCTATTGGGCTGTGACTTGGCTTTATACTTTTGCTTAGACAGGAAAATCCTCTGAAAAAATAAGTTGACACTGTTTCATTATTTGATCTTTAACAGCTTCCCCTCCATATTAAAGCTTTAGAAATTGTCTGGAAAATTTAACCCTTTTTAAAGACTTTTAAAAATTTATCAGCAAACTTTATCAGTATTTTTACACAGCAAATTTTAAAAATAAGGGAAAATAATTGTTGCTAAATTCTAATACTTGGACCATCAATTATTGTAAATATTGTAACAGCTATGTTAAAATTAACAGAGCTGTCTGGATTTACACCATGTAAGAATGTGATTTGGAAATAATTGCAATTGACTAATAGATATAGAATTCCACTAGTTTAATCTCTGTCAAATGCTAATAGGTTTGTCCCAAATACTGGCTTTCTTATTTCCCATTATGGTTTCCCATTGTGGTTATCGACAAGCCACTCTGCACAGAGCTTCTTTTTTAGTTTTGCTTCCAAAGGAAATAAGACTTAAGCAATTGCATTGTCTGTCTATTTTGGAAAGAAGGTGACAGGAAAGGCAGACAAACAGCATTTGAGCTTGAAGGCTGATTTCAGCCAGACTGAGAGAGGAGGCAGAGGTGTGCAGCCCTAGAGAAACTGGCAACTGACTGAAGAGATGCCCCAGTGAGATGGTCTGGTCGGTAAAAAGCATTTGGCAGCACCTGGGGTTGGCACCGAGCACACGTGCAGGTGACAACCATGCACTACACATGGCGCTCCAATTCAGCAGAAGTGCAGGCTGTCCCTGGTGCTACAAATGATGTCATAGAGGGTGCTGGGGTGAAGGGACCTCAGAGGAATTTTGCAGATGGAAAATCAGGATTTCTTGGTTTCTGCTGTCAATGGAACACCTTGCAATTTTTTTTTAATTATTATTATTTTATTTTATTTTATTTTGAAAAGAACTAAGCACTTCTGGTAACTAGTGAATAGGGATTGCTCCTCTCCCACATGGATGCCATACTCTCATACTGTTTCTTTTGAAAACTAAGACCAAGCTAAACAAAAATTATTCAAATATATTTGATCTTCTATTGTTTAACCTATAAGCTATTAAGGCACAGCTTTCTTACTTACTTACTACTTACTTCACCATAAAACAAATGGAAAAAAAAATGGAACAAAAGGAAACTTTTGACTGTCTTTCAGATCAGGGTGTAATACATGGCTGAATGGCTTCTGAGCCTTCCCAGCTTTTCTTAGTTTACACTGATCTGTTTTGAATGCTGTATTTTCATAAATGTTTTTAAGCCATTATATCATTCTCTATTTGCACTTTACTCCAGTCACTCCTAAGTCTGTTTCAATCAATCCAAGTGTATATGTCCAAAGAAAACACATTTTTAAGGCAGAATATGGCAGTGATCCAATTTAGATACATACTTCAGTTTTCACACACAAGTAGTCTCACTGAGTCTGAGGCTTTTGCAAAATTAAATGTCTTGAATAACTCTTTGCACAATTAGGGCCAAGAAAAGAAGGACCTCTGGACTCAACTCTGTCTTATGCTCTGTACGTTGCTTTCAGCAGGTCACTTCACCTCTGCTGTCTTCAATTTCCAAACATTAAAATATCAGCTACTTATCATGCCTGATATTAGCAACATAAAAATTATTAGCATTATTCTAATGCTTAAAAATAAAGTATTCAAGACTGCATTGGGAAAAGGTTGAAAGCGCATAGCCATGTTGTGATTGAGAAAGCACAAGGAAAGACAACATTCTGAAATGAGAGAGTAAAACCAGGAGAACAATAAAACTGAGTGGAAGATGTTGAAAATAAAAGAGCAAGTCATGTTGCATGTGTTAAAAAGAAAAAAAAACTCACACAAGAAATGAAAGGGAAGAAAAGCAGAATGTTTGTTCATCTTTTGAGACAGATTTCTGAAAACTTAAATCAGACTGACTTCAGGTGAGAATATAACACTTTATTCCACCTGTAAATTTTCCTAAAATGTAATCTTTTATTAACCATGTAAGATGATGTAGTAAATACCAAAAACTATTTCCACAATGGGTAACAGCAGAAATACCGCTTTTCTTAGATATTTTTCTATTAGTTTAGAGAAAAAAAAAAAAAGGGACAGATTTTAGGGGACCTGTGATGCAATTTCTCATTGTACTTGAATATTTTGAATATTAACCAAGTCCAGTCATATGCATGTTTCAGAGAGTGACCAATGCATAAAGCTGAAAATGGTAATATTTTCATCTGAAATACTAGTCCCAGTTTTTTAATGCTTCACTTATTATATATCTCTAATGGAGTTCTACCTTCAGTTTTAGAATTTCTTTTATTATTTTTCTCTCCTAAAGAGTGAAGTCAAAAGCCCTCAGATAATGCTTTCCTGCTCCCATTTTCCCCTGTGACCTGGGAGTACAAAGTCATGTGGAGCCCACCAATATAAACTGGAAGAGCTATTCTGCTCTTTCAAGAAAACCCACTCATTTTTCATTGCAACCTACTCCCTTCCTTCTTCACTTCTGAGGAAAAAACACAGGTTATTTTTCTTTGGCACCACTGTTGTGACGTCTGGACATTGTGGATAATACCTACTGGTTGGTGGAAAAACAGTCTCAAAATAAAAATGGATAGTTCAAAAGAGAGTAGAGAATGTTTTTCAGTGTCTTTTGCAGGTAAAGACGTACTAATCTGTTGTTAAACTTCATCCTTACTGCAGTTCTGATCCAAAAGGCTTAATTTGGTCTTTTTTTAAAGGCAATCTTTTTAAAGATGAATGTAAAAAATGATGGGAATATTTTCATGACCATATGGACTTCAAATCGTATCTCATACTGAAAATGAGTGAGGATTAGCTTTTAAACTAAGCTGAAGTCCTTCTTGATCTTTATTATCTGTGTTGAATAGAGACACTTTGCTAAATGCGAGAATCCACAGAAGCTGCCCTGTTTCACAGAGGAGTGGGAGGACTCCCAGCATGAAGATAGATGGCAGCTCTGACAACCTACATTTTCAGTTCTCTTAGGGGCACTTTGTAGTGAGCCTTTGCAGAAAAAAAAAATCCCAAACTTACCACTAATTAGATATGCATAGTAATAAGCATTGAACTGTTCAAAGAAATAATGTATATGTGCAGTTGAAGTTTTAGGGCAAGTTCCAGATATGCTCAAGTGTCCTTCATCAGCCCAAGGTCAGCTTTGCATGAGACATCTGCCAAATCATCTCTCCAAACAGAGGAGAGATGGAGAAGAAAGAGGAAGACAAAGACCTTTCTTACTTGTATGCTCTTGGGACCACCCAGACCAAGTTATCAGGTTAGCTGGAGTATCTCAGCAGGAATCTTTGTTGTTATTCATCAGTAAAACACACACTCGGGTTTCACTTCTTTTGCAATCTGAAGGTTTCACAGGCATGAGGTAATTGAAGTGCCAGAGCCTTTTCACAGTAAAGCAGACTCACTTACAGGGAGGAGGCCACTACAGCTAACCTGCTCTTTTGTGATGTTAGAGGAGCAGGAGAAGCCACATGAGTATGGACTCATGTATCTCCAGTATCTCCAGTGCTTCCCTGATAAGAAAATAGTTTTCTGAGCTGTAAGGAACATCATTCTTGTTTTGCTCATGATGCCTGTTTCATGGAAGACTACACCTCCTGACAGTCTCCAGCTGTAGACTCAGGAAAATGTGTGGCATTACAGGAGCTTCCAAAAGCTGTGATTTTTAGGAAAAACTTAAAACAGAGAGAAAAAGAAGTGAGTCATGCTTGCTAAATGAGTAACACTCTCAAAAAGATGCTTGTGTGTGGGAGGGGAGGGGAGGGGAGACCCCAGAGATCAGATTGTGATTTATAAGGAAGACATATTGAAAATTCACATCATAGTCAAATTGCTACCATATATTTTCCTGTGTGTCATGTTGTCCATGTTATGGTTTAAGAGTATGATACCTCATTACGTTGGATTTCCTCCTAGGTTAAACTGACATTTTCAGGTGCGTTAAAAAATCCTTTGCGAAGGGCTTGGATAATCTCTGTATTCTACTTAAACATTACCTGTTCTTTGGATTTGAGCTGGATGTTAACCTTCACTGTGTGTTATGCTGACTGTCTGTGCAGAGCTACGTTTTGGACTATGTACAAAAAAAATGGAGCACGCTTTAAAAACAGGGCTCTGTGATCAAGTGCCTGTGCAGTAAATTAATAATGTAGGTTTAGGATTAATGAGAACTGGTCCAGCAACTGATTTTCCAGCTGGGGGGGATGGGGGGGGAAGAAAACTCTATTAATTTTGCAAAAAAAAATGGGTGATCGTAAAGCTTTCAGAGATGGTCCTAAATAACTCGGCATGTTTTCTCTGTACATTTGTACATAAATGTAAATTTTAACAGTGGAAAGAAAGAAAAGCGTACATCTTTTAGTCAACAGAGAAGGAAAAGGGTCTTAAAAAGGACAGGATCTGACATGACAATGCAGACGTAACTGAAAACAGTGTTTCCCCCTCTCCAAACAACAAGTGTTGCAAAACAGCTGCCCAAAATTCCAGATGTTCCAGTCCCTCCTTCACCAGCTTCAATGAAACATGACATGTAAACAATACAGTACACTCTCTACAAAAATAAAATGGATGAGGAATGTCCAAGTGTGTGGCTGAAGAGCTTTGTCAAGGCATGAGAGGGATGAATGGGAACACCCTCACCAAAGTTTCCATTCCTTTCCCCTTTTCTCCCTCTCCATCTGCCAATTTGTATTTCATAACATGATGAGTTACAGAAGGTTGTGAACCAGCATGGCGTGGCCTTACCTCATACCCCTGTGAGAAGGCTGAATGCAAATGGCTGTGTGCCTAATTCCCCAAGTACAGCATGGGTCATAACCTGTTATTGTTGTTTGGTTGTAGTGGTGCCAGGGCAGACATTTTTCTTGTCTGGATTCCAGTAATATATCTCACAGCTTGCTTCTTTTTTTTTTTTTTTTTTTCCAATACTTGACTAGTCTGTCTTCTCAGCTTACATTTTCCCCGGTACTGTTGGTTGCTCTGTTGGCTACTAGACTGTTGAAATCTGTTGCAGTCATTCCCCTCATGATGATGTGGGAGAATATAAGCCTGTGGCAGGGGAATTACTGTATGTGAATAGTAGAGGGAAAGAATTACACATGCTTTGTTCAAAGCTGACCATTGGCTCACACACTGTTGCTATTTCTCCAGAACTTTCCCCTTGCTGTCCCTGCACAATCCTGAAAATAAAATTAAAAAAAAAAAAAAGAAAAGAAAAGAAAAGAAATGAGAAGACGGAATTTTCCAGGATTCTTTCCTGGTGAAATCGCCATGATACTAAATGGAAAAGTAGAAGAGTGGGAGAGCAATTCCATGTGTGGACTGATCAGATATGATGGCTTATCCCTGCTTTGTGGCAGTGGCAGACCTAGACCCATTCTAGTCCTTCTCACAGTGCAGATTTGTTTCTGTAGAGAAGCTGAAAAACAGTAAATGGTAGTATGTTTTTCCAGGTGATTACACATCTGTTGACCCACCTTGTATGATATTCAGTGCATGTTGCTATGAAGAGATGTGGTGAAAGGATGTGAAATCTTGCTAGAAAACAGACATCTTATGCAAAAACAGTTACTTGCTCTTAATATTTACATATTCCTCTGGTTTTGTACTATAGGTTAGTACCACTAGGTGTTTGTGTATGATGCCAAACAGTATTAATCTGGAAGACAATGAGGAAAGGACTGAGTCCCTTTTAAAAAAGCTGTTCTTTAGTGATGTTGTTGACTATTTTAGAGGAGTGGAATTTAGTTGAAGAGTGTAAGAAAAGTTTGCGATGTCTGAGTTTGGTCAAGTCTTACCAGATGTATAGATCTCTTTCCAGTCACAAGTCACAGAATCATAGAATCATAGAATGGTTTCAGTTGGAAGGGACCTTTAAAGGCCATCTAGTCCAACCCCAAATTATCTACCTGTGGGCAAACATTGAACAATGAGACAGATGTACCACAGGGATTCAGTGAGGAGACTATTTTTAAAGTATTCATGATTGTTTCCGCCAGCTCCTTCATATCCTGGAGTCTAAGTGGTGACACGTGAGGCTGGAAGTCCAGCAGAGCCTGGATGCAGTGCCAGCCTTATCGGCTCTCAGGGATAAGAGAAGGTCTAAGTGAAAGTAGCTGTTCTGTAACAGCCTTGGGGAGCCCCAAGGGAGACAGGAGCAGCGGGTTTGTTAATGCAGAGGGGAGAGTTGTGCCACTGGACTTTCTGAAGGAGTCTGGTGAAGGAAGAAGAAGAAAAGAGGTTATGCGGAGAGCGACACCATTGCTTATCCTCCCTCAGAGCAGCATTATGTTTGTAGATAATGCATTTGTGCAGTAGCCTATCTGTGCACTGGAGTCTAGGAGACAAGTAGAAATGCAATTCAAATTATCCAAGCGAAACATAAGAATTCAGCCTGTACAGTTATACTATTGCAAATTGAATGGCTAATGGAACAGCTTAGGACTCCCTGCCTGCATATTTTCTTCTGTCTTAATTTGAAGATAGAGATCTCAGTCGAGAAAAGAAAATTTAAGAGATTTTACCAGAGCCTGAAAATAACATTATTTATGGATAAGAATGATTTACATTGATGTGAGAGGCACAGTGTTGAAGATTCTGGCCTAGATATTAATTTCTGGGAAAGCTGGAAAAATAAAGAGGCCAACCAGTATCATGTCCAATTCTTTTTATAAATTATTTTTGAGATGCTTAAGCCAAGATCTGAAAGGCACTGTACAGAAAAAAAAAAAGCTCCTCTCCAGGAAAGTTGAATGTCTAGATAAACAAGATATATAGTCAGCTGTAGATGCCCGAGAAGCAATTTGCTTAAGAATAAAATACAGCAGTAGTAACACTTAAAGGAGAAAATCAGGTGTCCTAACTGCTATAAGTAAATGTTAACACTGACTCCCCTGCTCCAAGGTCAAAAAAGCATATTTGTATCTTGTCTTTGTCACATTGCTGGAAGAGTCTAGAAAAGGATGTTGATCATCTGGAAACAGTTTGGAGGATGCCAATGAGAACAAACTGGAAAATGTGGCAGATGAGAGGGAGCGACAAAAACAGGAGCTATTTAGTCTGCAAGATGGATGGTAAAGGGGGAATAGAGCAATACTCTAATCTATGTAAGCCAGCTGCAAAGAGGAGGGAAATTATCTGCAGTCCCTTCTGCTACAGATGTTGAGAAGAACTAAAAGGAAGGGAGACGCAGGTTCAGCATGAGAAAGGATATCCGTGTGGTAAGGATGGAGAAGTGGATCTAGGGACTGACTGCGCTGGGAGTCACACTGTCTCTGCCCACTGGAAATATTTAAAGACTCCTTAGGCTGTTAGGAATGATGGGAATCATTGGTCTTTCCCCGAGGCAGCTCTATAGGTTAGATGACTCCTTGAGGTCCTTTCCGTCTCATTGTGTATATACTGAAACCCTTAGTATGAACAGTTTTCTCTGTTGCTTTTTAAAACCCTTCGAGATTCCTAGATAGAATATGCTCTAGAGTAACCACATGGTAGTGATAATTACTGTGTCTCTGTGCATATGTAATATTATGAATATATATGGCCAGGAGATGGGAAAGTGAACTCTTCTAGTGGCAGTTCAACAACCAAGGAGATGATCTCATCATCTTCCCCTATTGTCTGTCTGTGGAAGTCACTTGGTGTCACACCTCACAGTATTTAGAGGAGAATAAAGAGGGTGAAAAAGAGAGCAGCATTATTCCTAGGCACACAGGTAGGGTTTACCTCATGCACAGCTAACTTGGGCATCCACCGTACCTCCCTATTTCATGATCCAAGGAGACGATGGTCAGCAGGGTATAGCCAGCAGACCTGAGACTGTCATGCAGCACCTTGAAATTTATGTGCAGTATTTGAAATTTCAGTGCTTGATAGCAATGTCTTTTCCCCATTGGGTAATTCTTTCCTTCATGTGTAGGATGTCAGTGGCCAGTGTTTCCTCTTGTCTCCCTTTCAACACTGCTATGTTTTTACTCCCCTGCAAAGGCATTCTGTAACTTCTGCTTCATTTCTGCTTGTGTATCTGGCTTCATGTGTCAACAAAAGCTAACCAGCAGTTCAGGCCTGCTGTTTCAGTGCTGTGCTGGTGCCCATTCATGACAACCAGTCTGCCAGGATGATGTATTTTGGTCCCTGACCACCTCATTTGATGCAGCCAGGCTTTCTGCTCTGCATTGAAGGGGAGGAATTGCATGGGGCACTCTACTTTTTTCCAGGAGGGAGAACCAGATGAACAAGTACTTCTAGTCAGTACTCCTTATTTCCTCATTTCTGTGGCCGTGTGACAGCTTTTATCTTTCACTCCTCAAGTTGCGTAGGACTGAAGAGATACACCTTCATCTCAGTTTCCACGCCTTCTTTCACCAAAGGGTCAGGGGACTCAGAGAAATCAAAGGCTAATGGCAGGGAAGTTTTCAAAGCATCACACACATTAGAGACAGCTGGTGAAGAAAGAGAGACAAACAGGGGAAGGCAATGTTTAGCGAGGGCTTCCATCCTATTACTGAAAAACAAATCATTTATTCCTCTGCTATGGAACATATTCATTAAAACAGATCCATTATTCCTTGAGGATAGATACTCTGCCTGCACAAATCAGCCTTGCTGCATTCACTTTCAGAGGAGTTACACTGATCTATGCTCATAAAATGCTTGCCCCACAAATTATATGAATGATCAGGTAATACCATCTCGTTGTACCCCCTGCAATCCTAGAGCATAAGATTGCACCCAGATGTCCAGATGCAGAAGATTTCCTGATGAAAAAGGTGTTTCAATGTGTAGGTGAATTGAACTCAAGCTTCACAGCAAGTATTACATTAAATAAGGGCAATGTTGCTGCAGGTGTCTAGAACAAAGAACAAATAAAACTCCATGTTGTGTGCACTAAAGCTTATGAAATGTTATACTATTAGGGAGAGATCTGCCTGCTTTGATTCATTAATTTCCCTTTAAGGCGCTTCATTTCCCCTCCCAATCATCTGTCAGTTATTTTGTTTGCCACAACACCCCTTGAAGTGTGGAAGTGCTTCAGCTCCCGGTCTGGCTCTTGCCCTCTCTTCTCCTCTGTCTGTGACCTTAGGACTTCAACACTATTTTCTTTCCTGAGTCAGGAAGAAGGGGGCAGCTGGCTAGGACCTTGCACTCATCACTGTTTTTTTCACCTACAATATGTTTGCTTTTCTTTTCCAGCTGCAGTTTTATCTTGCCTCCTTCAGTCACTCATTCTTTGGCATGTATATTGTGGTCTCAGTTCTCCACTTACTTAGTATATGCACAACATTGTTGGCTTTGGAGAGGTTTATGGTTTTAATGGAGAAGATCACTTGATTCAGTTCTTGTGCTTGTAGACACACATTCCACCAACCTTAGTGGGAACAAGTTGCCACAGCTCATGAAAATCCTGTGGAAATATAAGAAGTTTGCTGATGTCATGTTAAAACAACTAAAAAAGAAAGATGGAAAAAAAGAACAAAAAAAAAAACTGGACTGGATGAATCTGTCAACATGGTTGCTGGAAGGGAGAGGGGAGGGGCGAACAGCTGCCATCCCCTTCCTTTGCGTCGTAAGCAGGCTGTGCCAGTATAATTCTTTTATCACCTTTCTCATTGTATACTTTTTTCCTCCTCTTCCTGAAGCTAGATTTAGATTCCTGGCTGGCAAGACAACAGTTAGGCTGGATGAAATGTAGGTGTGATACATGGGTAGTGCCAGGGCTTTCTAAAATGAGAAAGATCCTGCTGCGTTTTGGATTAAATTTCTTTATTCTGTGCTCTAGTTCAGAGACATATTGGGCAGGTGAGTAGGAGACTGCCATTCATCCGTTTCCATCTGCAGATACGTAGTTGTAGTTCTGCTAATTTAGAAGAATTTCTGCACCAAGTGGAACATAGAGAGCTAGCTTAAGATATCTGTGAATATGCTGCAGTTTGAGATAGATCTCCATCGCGTACTGTTGTTTTCGAACACAAGCACTTAAATTCCTGTGAAGTCCATTCTGCAAGTTGCTACGCACTCTGACCCTAGTCCAGTAAAGCGCTTAAACACATGCTTAACTTAGATATGTTGATCTTACTGTGTTTCCTTGCATGCTTAATATGAAGCACATGCTTAATAGCTTTGCTGGAGCAGGCTCGGGATGCTTTGCAGCTTGCACAATGGGACCCATCACTCACAGAGATAATCATAAGAGTCTGAAAGCCTTCATAAATTAGCAGCTAGTGATTTACTATAACAGCTAATAGCTATTGTTAGTCTTGAAACCAAGGAAAATAAATCCATTTTTGAACAGAGTCCTCTTTGTAAGGTCACTTCTTTTGGCTCCAGCTTGTCAAAGCATTCACTGTTAGTCTCTGTTTAAAAAAGATAACTTTAGTCAGTGACATAGCAGAGCCATGAAACAGACCTCTGCATGGACAGCAAACAGGGTCGTTTTTACTGGAGGCTGTGTAGGTTGACCTATCTGTCTTTAATTTACCTTTGGAATTGTCCCGGAACTGCTTTGTGGTTTACAATCCAGTATCCAGATGATATTCCCAGACATGTAAAAGTTATTAATATAAAGTTAGCAAGGATCTGCAGGGAAGCCTCAGATCTAACTGGCTCTAACCGAGCTGTGTTCCCAAACCTGCCACTCTCCTGCCTGTGCCCACAAACGTGCACAAACACACACACACACACACACACACATAATTAGGCATCTCATTATGTGAGATACTTAATAACTGGAAAGGGGGTGTGTGCATCTATCTGGGATCAACACATCTGAACACACTGGCGTTCTGGCACATGTTGTGTGACGGAATTTGCTGCTGCTGTTGCTGTTGCTCTGCTCCCTACTCAGATGCATTGCCAAATGAAGAAAGATGTGTCGTGGAAATTTCTGGCTAGTCTTAGGGTAAAGTGAGAGTAAGCATTATTTAGTAATATTGAACTGGAGCCCTGGCTTTAATCTACTGCTAAACTATCCTTTTTCTGTGTAACTTAGATAATTTAAATCTGCATTTCATAATACAGATGTGACTTTTCCATATTTTTTCTGTGATGGAGCTGCTTCTGCTATCACACCGTACACACTTACTGCTCTGATTATCCATTACCTGGAATTTTCCAAACTTTATTTGGATCTTTTTCACACCATCCTCAAAGTCTTTGGCTCACCCCCAGAAATCGACATTGCTAGACATGGATTAGTTCAACAGAAATTTTGGATGGCCATGCCAGCTGGAACGTATGTGTATTCAACTCTTCATGTACATATTTTAATTACATTAATATATTTTCTATATATTTAAATTTGTAGAGAACAAATAGAAGTCTTTCTGGATCAGTAAGCCTAGAAGTACAAAACTGCAATGGCAAGGTCTTATTCCTGCATTTAAAATGCATTTTGAAAACTGAAATCTGCATGGTTTTTAGTTCTGTGTCTGTATGTGTGTAAGAACCCACTGTTTCACCTTTCTATTAGTCATTAGCTATTGTTAGAAAAACTGATCAGCTCTGTATACTTTTTCTTAAATTTGCAGTGGGCACACGTGGTGTTTTCTATGGGAGGCTGCAGAAGCTAGCAGTTGTACATGTGCCAGAGGTTTCCCCTTCCCTCAAAAGTGCTCCAGCAGGAGATTGCAGGGAGGATATAACCCCATCCAAAGGTGAGCTACAGGCACCCCAACTGGGTCTGGAGATCCACCCTGCACTTCAGACCTGTCAGTCGGACTCGCTGCGTAACTCAGGAGATAGAGTTTTATCCAGTCACCATTGCACTCTTTGACTGACCTTGCTCCCCTCCCACAGCAGCCATTAGCCTTGAGTGAAGGCTTTGAGAGACAAGCTACCTGCTGTTTCCCTGAAGCAATTTGTGTGAGCAGATGACCTTGCTGACCGGCAAAACCACTTGCCTCTGTCCTGATCGACGCTGTTTGGTTTCAGCTTCTGACTGTTGCTTCACATTGTGCAGCAGATGAGGTCTGTGGCTGGTTTAGTTTTTCACTCTCCATGGAGATTATTGTATTGAGTATGCTGCTAAAGTACTTCTAAGTGCTGGCAGAGCGTGATGAAGAAGCTGTAAGTAGTAGCTCATGCATCTGGGAATATCAGCAGACAAAGCATGTCAAGTAATATTATGAAATTAACATCAGACACTCAGAAGTTATCGACAGAGGTGTCTCATTCTTAGCATTTTTTGGATTACATGCAATGATGTTTTTCTTTTACCAGCATTTGTTTTTGACCGCTGCATGATACCTTTGCATCCTATGTGCAGGGTGTCCCACACTCAGAGCAGAGCGGGGAACAGGCAGAGTGTCTGTTTGCCCCAGCCATTTAGAAAAGTTAGAGATGGTCTGAGGAAAAGAGTATGTACGGTTAGTGCCTTTGCCCTGGGTGCCATGGACCCGCTCCGTAGTGCTGTGCTGGCCCACAGCTTCTGCAGCAGCAGTGGGAAGGTAGAGGAGAGGGATAAAGTCCTCCTGACAAAAGAGCAGCTTCCTGGCTGCCGGGCTTCAAAGGGTGAGGGATGTGCACAGCCCACCATCCTCCAGCACCAGCTGCTGGAAGGCGGTAGCCTGGAAGTGGAAACCCAGATGACAGCCTGGAGCGCGAAGCCCACAGACTCCGACGTAAGTGCAGCTAACCTCCTTATGCATCAGCCAGCAGGCAGCCGAGCAGGGGCCAGGGGATCCTCCTGTTCTAAAGTGCCCTTTCGTGGACCAGGAGAGGAGTCCCACAAGGGCACATCAGCTGTAGCGTGGTGAGTGTGGGGTCTCCGATCGCTCTTCCCCACCGCCTGCCATTGGTCTGATGGGAAAACTCTGTAAGTAAATGGGTGTTTGAGGTTCAATCCAACTGTGCTGCCAAGCTTACCTGTTGGGAAGATCCCCTGGCACCCCGCAGGGCACCTTGTGGGTGGTCAGCGTGCCTGAGGATGCTCAGCTATACACTCAGACTAAGTACGATGGATGCATCTGGCCTATGGATTGTCAGAAAGCTGTTCTGAAATCCTATACTAAGCTGAAACTTCTTCAACAAAGTACCCTTCCAACCCTGCTCTAACTGGGTTTTTATTTTTTAAACAACCTCCATCACCAAAGAAAAGAAGTAGTGGGAGTAAAATGTTGAACTAATATTTTATGGTTTTCATTTTCTACATATAAGTAACACACTTTAAAGCTTTTCCTTTTGTGTGGCATAATTACAGCTCATGGTTAATACAGCTTTTTTAAAAGAAATATTTTCTGGTTTTGAACTCACAGGAGGCAACTATTGTTTGGTTTTCTTTATTGATCGATTTTGGCCTGGCTTCATGAGGAGGCTGACATGCTTTCAAAGACTCCTACCAGGTATTTGACATAAGGTGCTGTCATTTGTGCTTTTAAGTTGTCCTAGTCCACAGAAACAATTAACATTACCTCATCAACCATTGGTGCTCAAGACACAGTTTATTAATAACAGAATGCGATATTTCATTCGGACCCGTGAGGTTTTTCTCAAGTTACAGGCTGGTGCAGGTACGGAGTGCAGACACACCACTCGTACCAGCTCATTAGAAAGACCAGGGGAAATGCCGGTCCTGGACACCTGATCAGTGGAGAAACAGGGGCCCTAATGAGCTGGTAATTCACTGTGTTGAGCAAAGGGATGCAGAAGGGTTTCTGCCAGGAGGAGAGCTGATTCTGGAGGGTTTCAGTGAGCGATGGAGGGTGGGCTCATGGGGGAAATCGTGTGTGCCTCCCTCTGCTCGGTGCTTAGAGCGGGGCAGGAAGCTATTGACAGGGCACTTGGAGCTGGCATCTGGAAACAACATGTTTCAAAGGGTTTATAAATCTTGTGCTCGGCAACAAAAAAAAAAAAAAGAGAGGGAAGTTGGAGGGAGTGACCGCAGGGGGTTGTGGTGGGGAAGAGTAACACAAAAGAGGACAAGAGGTACTTTGTCTGTGGGATGCTCTGTAGGCCCCTGTTTATGCTGAAGAAGAAAGCTGTACCACGTAGGACATCAACGAGTGCTTGCATCGCCCTTCACACAGCAGAATTTGAAGCTCATGAATAGCTACACTGCCAGCGAGGATCCTCCACTGCATAGGCAACCCTGCCAGCTGCCAGCCATGTGCTTTCGCTCTGACTGAGCATTTGTTCATGAGTTTGAAGCTCCTGCTGTAGAGGTTCCTGGCTCCCGAGCAACAGATCTTACATTCGTACTCGGTTCACAGCCCATGACCAGAAGTTGTTGCAAAAATGAAGGGATGACAGTGTAGCACCAAATATTCTTCTGTACTGCAGAACTTACTGAAGTTACCCAGCACCTTGTGGTGATGCTGAATTCATACATCCAAATGAGTGTACATTATTGATGGGAAGCATTTTGTGCTCCGTTTCTGGTTAGCATATACACTTTGAGCAAGTGACATTTGATATTAATGTTCACATCCCTAGATATTTCTTACTGCGTGGTTTCTCTGGTCTTTAGTTCCCTCTTTGGCAATACGTTGTCCGTGAAATACTAGAATGGCTAAAAGAAAAGAAAAAAAAAAAGAGGAAATTCTTCAACTTGTTGTAGTCACTAGCAGTATTAATTACCGTGATTATGCAAAATCAACAGGCTGTCAATGTCTTCAAAGGCCGTTGTAGCTATACAGACACTAAGAGGAGAGAGAAGTGGCCCACTGCAGGTCCCATTTTTGTCTCATGGAAAAGTCTCCTATTATGAAGTGAGTGAGCATGATCATTTGTAACAGAATATAGCTACATAGGGGTGACTGTAAGTGAAAACTAGACAAATGCTTGTGACTGAAAATAATGAGTAAGATTTTCACATCTTTTGTACTAATGACTGGATGCTAATGGATTTACAGAAATTCTGTGAACTTGTTTCAGTGTCACTCCAATGTCAATGTGGCATAATGTCTTTTGAAAGTTTTAAAGAATCTTAGAATAGCTTGGAGGGGAAAGGACCTTTAAAAGTCATCTAATCCAACGCCCTGCACGGAGCAGGGACATCTCCAACCAGATCAGGTGGCTCAGAGCCCCATCCAACCTGACCTTGAATGTTTTCAGGGATGGAACACCCACCACCCCTGGGCAACCTGTTCCAATATTCCACCACCCTTAGTGTAAAAAATTCTTTCCTGATGTCCAGTCTGAATCTACCTTTCTTTCTTTAGGAACATCTCCTGTTCTTCCACTGAAATGTCCTTCTATACATTTTCATTCTCTTTTTTTTTTTCCCTTCTCTAGGCTCTACTAGATATCCCACTTGACATTTAGTACTGTCTATCAGAAAAAAAAAAGAAGAGTAGATATTGTGTAAGCTAGAACTTAAATTGCAATGAACTTTACAAAATTTCTTCATTAACTACAATATAATAATTTTATTCATGCATCTTATGTATATTAATAGCACATTACATTAATAATAACATTTCAATTTGTTGTGTCATTTGTCCATCAGTTTTTATGGGATTTTCTTGTTGTAGCAGTCACATTTTGCTTTGATCATGTTGAGCTGAAGTAAAATATCAAATAATAAAGCCTTAGCATTGGAAAATTATGGCTGTAATATCTTCATATATCCGAAAGAGCACACATTGTTTTAACATTCCTCAGTTAATTATGAAGCACAGCACTTCTGGAAACTTTCCTCACTCCAGCTCAAAAACATCATCGTCTATAACCAAAAACATTAACATTTGTTTCTCATTTTCATCGGCTTTTGTCACTTACCGCTTCATTAAGATGAGCCTCATGAACTTTCAGCATATCAGCTATAAAAAGGAAAAATCTTAAGTGAAACCAAAAATTTCCCTGATCATGCTTTCCTCCCAGGTGCACTGCCCTCCCTCACTCAGAGGTAACACTTGTAGTGTTCACGCCTCTGCTTTTCCAGCCATGCCAAACTCCGTCACTCCTGGACCATCAGCAGTGAGTTTTCCATGGCAGTTGTAAACCCATAAATAGCACACTATTCATTTATTTGCTGATGTTTTCTCTTTCTCTCTGTTTGAAGGTAGACACTTGTGACAGAGCACAAACTCTTCCAGTTCAGGGGTATATCAGAGTGTTCTGCACACATCTGATGCTCCTGCAGTGGTAGCTGTCTCTGTCCTTTGACTCTCATACTTTCCCTGAGTTCCCACTTCTGTGGCCATTAAACGTCTTACAGGACACTGGAAAATGCAGATCTCACTCCTTGTCACCTTCACCCACTAGGCTGATTATTGATTCTTCCCTGTCTCTTTCTGTGTAGCCCGGTAAGCCGGGTGCATTTGCAAGATGCAAAAAAAATTTTCTCTGCTCCTTCATCACTTCACTCATCCCACGAATGGATGCTCTTTGAAGAGGTTCTCAGTCCTCCAGGTCCTCCAACTCCTTCATCAGTAAGGGCACAGTGAACTAGTGACCACTGACCATAGAGGGAGCCAGGCAAGACTCAGGTGCTCACTTAGGTGAGCACCTACATTGAATGAGCATCTACTTGCCCCTTCTACAGTGGGATGGGGCAAGCCTAAGTTTTAGTCTGTCAGAGAGGTGACACAAAACAAGTTTGCTTGTGTAGAGATTGTTAGTCCTCAATAACAGGAGCTTGTTTCTGAGTCCCTAGTGAAGGCAACCTTTTTAATGAGGATACTTTGCAGTTTGTCTATTTAGGAACTATGCCTACCCACATCTGGGTAGGGAAACACTCTTAAATACACTGTGTCATAAGTGAGCTAGTTACACATCTGTGAAAATGACATTTTTTTGTTTTCCATAGTCCTCCAGCTTGGAAGGACTATAGTTTCAAGGGCACAATCACCTTGAGCAATGAGAGGTTTGTCATTCTTGGAGTACTTCTAAAGGCAAATTTTAGCCTAATAGATATTGTATCCCTGGGTTTCCTCTGCTGAATGAGGATGTATCTCCCTACAGAGAATGCTTCTGGGTGACTTATTTTTAGCTTAGGCTCTGACTGCTCCTCTAGAAGAACCATCTCTCCCCACAGACTGGAGAAAGCCGGTCACTGTTAGCTTTGCTGAATACTTCTGTTGTAACGCGAGGAAACAAATACAACTCAGAATGTCTGAAACTCTTTGGCACACAGGATTCATTGCTTTACTCATATTTCCCTCCTTTGAAAAAAAACAGTGTGGTGGTAGGTCTGTAGATTAACAGATGCACTGGATTTGTCAAAAGATGAGGAGAGCTTGGGCAGAGACAATAGCCCAAGCACCACTTCTACAAGTCCCATTTGCCACCCGGGTATGCCAGAGCCACACTGACTGTTTCATTAGGGATGGAAGGGTAGGAGATCTGAGTAAGAGTGTCTTAAAAGTCACGAGGACTTTGGTGAGACTGATCCACCTGCATGAAGGTCCTGGGCTTCCCAGCAGGCACAGTATGGGGGCCTGCAGCAAGCTGTGTGAGAGAGGGGGCCCATCCCAAGTAAACTTCTGAACCATTATCTACAAGGTACCTGGAAAGAAGAAGCTGAAGTTTAAAGTCCATCATAGCTATGGCAGGTTGTTAGGAAACCTGGGAATCTATTTGTAGAGAAAAGGTGGTATAAAGATGTTAGAAACTACTAGATGTCATCTTAGAGGAAGGCTTTTTTAACATCGTGGGTGAGTAAAAAGCAGGGGAAAAGATGTGATTAATTTATATGTGCTAGGTTTTCACAATATTTCTTAAGAATTCTGGAACATTTTGTAAAGCCACATTTTAAAGCCAAAATGGAACACCACAGAAATGCTGTCTTGAACTGAAAAATATATTGTATGTCTCCAATTCCATATAATGTCTGCTTCATTTATCACTGAAAAATCTCTTCCGTCCTAAATTCAAGTTCTCCAAATTCATTCTAGGCATGAGCTTAATCTGATTTCTTTCTCTTCTGTCAGTCACATGGGCATACAGTCAAAAGAATTGACTTTGATCTGTTGTATCTTTCCTAACGCTTATGGAACACCTTATGCTTCAAAGAATGGGTTGAAAATAGGAAAGAGACTTGAATAAGGAAAACTCTAGTAAAAAAGAAGCAAAAGAAAATTGATATTGTATCGGAGCTCTTATTTGGATTTGAAGGCTTTGGGGTTTTTTTTATTTGTTTCAGGGAGGTTTAAAGCAAAGGGAGAGAAAGATGGCATTAAAGTTAGGAAATCTCACTGCTGGAGAAAGAGGTAAAGACATAAGGGAAAAAGAAATAGCCAAGCACTGTAACAGAAGAAAGTTGAGTAGCGTGGAGCAAGTTAACACTATGAGAAGAGAATGAAAAGGCACAGAAGAGAAAAATAATCCATTTGGACCTTTTTTAACTGACCACAGAACCCAAGCAAGTCGTTACGGTGAAGCTTTCCTCCATCACCACCTTCTGGTGCAGCCTGTTAGGACTGCTTATTTTTATGTAGTGGGGATATCTATATGGCCCTGAGCACCAATGTTTACCGCATACTGAAAACTGAGTAACAGTAAGAGTGTCTCTCTTTCTTGGGCTTGTGAGACAAGTAACTTGATGCATGATATGAAAGCTTAGATTTTCTTAAATTCTGTTGATGACATGAATTCCCTTTTACAGCATGGAAGTCCTTACTTTGTCAGGACAATATTGTAACAAGTGGTCCTGTGCCAAGTTTAGTACTTCTTGACAAGGCTTTTCTCACCTATGTTGCTTCATCCTCTTTTTTAGACATCAAGGCTTTTCTAGATGTGGAGTCTGCTAGGCTCCAGACAAAGCTGACAGGTGTTTTGGACCATGTTTTGTGATTAGATTAATATTCAGATATCAAACTTCCTCTTTGGTGAGCAACACCACAAAAAAAAAAAATCCCTTTGATCTTTAAAAGACAACACATCTGGTGTAAGCACAAGTGACTTCTCTGTTGGTGTAAGTCATCATCTCGCATGCTGCACCAGTCAACCCTATTTCTCTTGGGCAGGTGTTTTGGCCAGAGCCTGGGATTAGGAGAGCACATGGGGTGGCAGGGCTCACCCTCTCTGATGGTATTGCTTGCCTTCTTTCACATGGAATGGTGCCTGGGAGTGCCCTGGATCCTGCATCTCTTGATGCTTGTGCTGTTCATGTCTAGAGCAGCAATAATCACCTTGTGCTGCTGCAGGTAATGCCAAGGTTTTGGCCAGTCATCAGGTGCTACTGGTCTTTTTCAATCATCACTCTGCTATGCAGTTCTGCCAAGGTTTATATGAGCATTGAAGAAGGTGATTAATAACATAAATCAGCAATTCCTTATAAAGAAGAGGACCAGCTATAACCTTTGCCCCAAAATAAAAAAGAAAGTTCTAACCTTCTTCTAAGTTGGAAACTAGTCAATAAAATAAATCCTTAAGAATTTTACTCCTTCCTTTCTTAATTCCCCTGTCTAGATTTGCTGAACGATAGCTTAATAATTTACTGCCTACTCATTCATTACTCTTTTTCTTTTTCCTGACACTCAGTACTGAAGTATTTATGATCTCCAGGCTCTCCTTCCCCCAACACCCTTATTAATTTTTACGTAAGTTAAAGTTACTAAACCTTTCTCATCATGTCTTCCAGTTGGAAAAAACAGTCGAGCCTATAGGGCTGGTCTCTTTGCAAAACTAGCTCCCTTTGAACTACCTATTCCCTTGCATGTTCTGCAAGGTTCATTTTTCAGAAGGCAAAGTGAATTTACACGGGTCAGCTTTGTCAGTTGTAGCCTCACATTTGGGATGTCACAGCAGTGTGGAGATACGGACTAAGATTCAGTAGGGAAAAGATGAATGCATGATGAATAAGCCTGTTTGTCATGAATGCTCTAGAGCCTTGAGCTCGTCTGATGAACAAGGAGACATTGATTGCGAACCCTGAAGAGACTGCAGAAGTTCATTTCAGTTGAATTGAGCCCAGAATATATTTGCTCCATTACACTTCTAGGAAAATTTGCTCCAAAGCTCATCTAGGAAAATGTGTTTTGCCAGTGCTCCTACAGAAGCTAGGAAAAGGAAAATGGCATCAAAATTCTGGTAAAGCTAGTTTGCTTGTGTATGTTGTGCAGCTGACATTTAATAATTGCTGAGCAGAGCCAGCCCACTTTGTTTATAGAAAATGGATAGGAAATGTGTTATTTTAAGTCTATTTGTTATCAATAGTTGGCCATCACATAATTTCCCCAAATAAGTCACATTTTGCAAATAATATCATATGTGATATGAATGACTGCAAAGGCCCTTTATGTGCACTACTGCCTTCATAAGTGACAGGGAGCTGAGTTTGTTTCCTGACTGATTGACAAACTTTGTATAAATGGGAATGACAAATAGCAAGCAGTGAATAATTGTCACATGTTTGCTCACAAGTGTCAGTCCTGGACCCTCTTAAATGTAGAAACCACAATATTTCTGTATGTGTAAAGAAAAAGATTGCATGGTGTCATGACACAGATTTTACAAATGTATTTTTTAGTACAATTGTAGAGATGAAAACATAGTCAGTGATTAAGGCAGCAGCTTGCTTTGTGAGCAAAGCTGTTGTGATCACTGTTCCCTCTCTAGCTTCTTGCATTGCTTCAAGGAACTTGTTAACTTCTCCTTGGGTCAAAAGCATCCTTTGACTTCAGTGGATCCAGGATTCTTCCGTGCCTCCTACATGATTCTTTATGAACAAAAGCCTGATAATACTGGTTTTCAACCTCACAGGAAGCTTGGGAGGCAAAATATTCTAAAAAATTGATATATGCTTTTATATGTCCTGTGAGTACCTACCTTAGATTATTCAACAAACTTTATTCAGTACCACAAAGTAAACAATCTTCCTGGAGCATTTGATTACCTGCAAGTAAGTTTGAACAAAAAACTCGAAGTAATTTCAACAGATGTTTTGGCCTCAGTTGTCACTGAGCAACTGCTCTTACTCTGCAGTGCATGTAAGCTTAGACTTTCTCCAGTCAAGGGTAAAATACTTCTCTTCTCATGCTTCTTGAAGGGTAAGAGCATCCTCACAGATAGCTAACGTGAAGCTACAGACGCAGTATAAGTTTCTGTACTATCTCATTTTGCAACAATCTTCTGTAAATCCAAGTCCAATACTCCAACTCTAGGTACGCAGGGCTCCAAGATCTGGTAATAAATAAGAGAGGTCCATGTTCTTCAAAACTCACATAGCTCAATCAGCTTCTCCTGTGTCCTCCTCCACTGTGCATTTCTGTTGTTGGACTCCTGGAGACCTAGGCTGAGATGAATGTCACTGATTAAAAATTACTTGCTAGTCTCTGTGTGACATCTGGCTGCATGACTTAAAAAAATAAATCTCTCAGGACTATGTGACTGGGAAGAAATCATGCATGAGGAAGTTTACACAGCATGGCTCACATTACTCCTAAGCTCCATGAGTGTTACCTGTATTTGCAAGTGCCGCAGTTGAATTCTTTGAATGAAGAAAGCAAGCACCGTTCAAGCCAACAGCTATAATTTCACATTTGTTGACTGGCCACCCATAGCAGGACAGCTTTGTCTCCTGGACATTTCATTGTTACAACACTTTCTTTTTCCCCATCCCTTTCACTTGCCTGCGCTGCCTCCCATGCTCCCCCAGCCTGGTTTGTTTGATTTATTGCGAAGTCACTGGGGAAGCTCAAGTTACAGCTTTGAAGTAAGCAGTGACTTCAGGGTCCTTGGCATGCACACACTTCCCCTGTCTAAGCCACATCAGGCGTTGCCTGCTCTCAGAGAGGCCCTTCTGAGCAAGGGAACAGACTTTTGTAGCTCTTGATCTTTACAAATGGACTGTGAGCCATACATCAGACTTTGGGTTTTCATCTATTTGGTTTTTTGTATTTTTTGGTTCAAGGTATGCATAGCTGTGTTAGTTTGCTTTAAAGTTTGCAGATTACAAGTGAAAAAGTAAAAAAACCCCAGAGCTACCAGTAGTTTAATTGTATGCAGCCCACAAAGTTATCTAATGAACATGCTAAGCAATAATAAAAATAATTCTACAATACAAAGCAGTGAATAAGATCCCACTTTGGAAATTTTGCTTCTGTATTGACAGGAGCATTTATTTTTAAATTTTCAGGTGTGACTTTCCAATAACAGTTTTCTTATTCAGCTTCCATGTGAGTGTTTCATTGGACTCTGCTCTCAGAAAATCAAAATAAAGAAGTGCAACCCTTGCAAAGTATTTAGATACACAAATAATTAGAGTCACATTATAAGAGATTTGCACAACACTGGACAGCAAGCATAGATTTACTACCATAACACAGTTTTCCTGTGATGAAGCAGTTGTTTTAGTAATTTTTTTTTCCTTTCATCAGCTGTAGTAAAATCTTGATAAACTCAATTACAATAAGTCATATACAAGATGATTTTTTTTTTTGTCACTTCAGGTCCTAAATGTGGATACTTTTTTTCAGCCATATAAATATCTACAGGTTATATTTACATCTGTGAATTCTATCTTACTGTGCAAAAAGGTGTTGTAGGTTGTTTTCATTTGTTTGTTTCCAGGAGATAGATAAACTTCTAGGAGTTAGATAAACTTCTAGAAGATAGATGAACTTGCTTCAGAGCCTTTCTAAGTCTCTGGAACTGAACCTGACATTATTCTCTTTAAACCTCCTTGTGAACACTCAAAAAACTGATCCCGATTTTTCAACTCTTTGTTATAGCAATCAAGATGGTTTAGATAGGAGAATTATCTCTGCTGATGCTCTTCACAAAAGTAGAAGCATAATTAGTAGCACTTTGTACCAGTTAGTCCAGGTATCATGTGAAACACCAAGCAGCTGTAGGCCTGATTTATAACCAACATCCAAGCTGGGTCAAAGTCTGTGCTGAGGAGATGTGGAAAGAGTGGAAGTGCATCCTGTTCTGGTTTCCAAGTATAAATTCTTAACCTTAGTGTAGTTTAACTTAATAACTTCTCTTCAATAAATTGGCAGCAATATACTACAAAATTGCCAGGCTCTAGATAAGTTTGGTTATACAAATGTTAAGATTTTCTCCACTGAAAAATATGAAAAATTTGGAAAACAGTTACAAACATGTGGGTTAAGCTTCACCACTTCTAGCCATATCATCAATGCTTCTTTAAGTATTTGTTTCTTGTGGTGTACAAACTGTGTAAGGAATGCCAGAAATAGCAACATCTAACAAGAAGGCTTGAAAGTGCAAAATCTGAAGGGTGCTTTCCTGCTGTTCAGAGTGCTTGAACTTGATGTAAGGCCTTAGAAAGCTCTGCTGAAGTCAGCAGGCAGTTTGTCCCAAGTCCCAACAACTGTGTCTGGAAGGAAATAGCCCACTGTCTAGCTTATACATTGTAAATCTGCTCTGCCTATGGGACACTTTGTCTAAAATGTGCTTTAAAAATGCCCACCTTTCTGGTTATTTGAATCTGTCAGAAAATACTTAGCAATTAGGATATTTGTTGCTGAGAACTTGACATAATGTTGGAGCAAGCACTTTGTTATGCAGTGTATGATGCTCCCGTTAGGTTAAGATTAGTCAAAAAGAGCAATAAGCCTGTGTGGGAAAGTCCAGGTAGCTCAGGTTTAGAAAAACAGGTTATTTGTTGTGCCCCAGATCCTCTTTTTGTTTTAAAACAGGCACTGCAAGAACAATGTGGCATTGACTTCAGAAGAACATTTCTGACAGAAACCTGCTGAGCGTCTGGCCTCTGGGATGAAAAACGAGTGGACACACAGATACCCTCATGCCCACCGTGCTCTGGTGTGCAAAGCTGTTGCTTACAGGGACAAGCAGCTGATGCTTCTGGGAGTCAATTTCTGAGCAAGTAAAGGTTAATCGTGTCCCGCTCCTTTAATTATTGAAATACTGCCCAGCTGTGTGTCTGCAGGACCCCTTCCAAACTAGTGCAGGAAATTATGAAACGGGCAATATAACTCCTCTGTGCAGCAGTTTGAATGCCCCTGCTAATTTTGGTGTCTGTGGAACCTCCTGCAGTTCCTCTGCTTTTTTCAGGATCTCCATAGGCACTGGTCAATTATAGCTGGGGACTAGCCAGTGTGGGAAGCTAAAATCTAATAAAATTAGAAACAAAGCACTTGATTACCAGGGTTTAATGGAGGCATGAATAATGAAGACTAGTGCAATACCTTATGTATGTCTTCAAGATAGGTTTAATCATGGAAAATCATTTTTCTCAAAAACAAGTTATTAGTCTAATGTTAGTGCCCATCAAGCTCTATGGCTGATATTATGTTGAAAGCCAATAAAGATGATAATGTGATTCTATTTGACCTTCAAAATCTATGAGTTCCTGAACTGTCTTTTGTAGCAAGTGGTTCTACTATTAAACCAATTCTAATTATTTAAAATTATCCTCTTAGGTGAACAGTATTTGGTTATGTGTGAACACATGAAACAAAACTATCTCCTAATGTGTCCAACCTGAGGCTGCAATATCCCTTTCCCGGTGCCTTTCAGGGTTGCTATCGAGGGCAGACAGAAGGAAACCTGTGGGCTGCTTGTACTGCAGCTGCCCAGCTTGGATCTCTGTGCCAAAAGTCTTGTAGGACAGAAGCTCTTTTTTACTGAGGGAAAGCACGTGGTATTAATGAGATGTGCAGTAATGGATTTTCAACTCCAAAGCTATCCCAGAGGGAGGTGCTTCAAGGATTAATGGAAAGCAAAACACTGGTTATCTTGTTAAAAATTCATTTACAGTCCTTCTTATCAGGACTTACAAATATGAAAGTTATTTTTGTTTCTAGGATGTGTGATATTTCATTCCGTGAAGTAGTTGTACTTGTAAAATTTGCCTGCTGAGGTGAAAAACAAAAGCTAACAAAGAGAAGAAGATCTCTTGATTTAATGATCAGGACTTCATCCTCAGGGGCTGGGTAGGGTTGAGAAGAGGCAAGAAGGATTGTTCCTTTCATTGAAAGAAAAGCACTAGTTAATCCATTTGGTTTAACCCTGCATTTCTTGAGTACTGCAAATAGTGCCCTGAGTTAGGTAGGTCAGCCAGAAGGACAATAAAAGAAGCACACAACTGAGCTACTTCTCATTTTTCCTGTTGTTTTCAGGGGCAATCTCATATCCCCTGCAATACCATCTAAGAGAACATCTCAAAGCATGCCCCAAAGCCTTAAGAAATCAGAAGAGGACTGTTTTTCATTGAACCTTGCTATTGGCTTCAGGCTTCAGTTTGGTATAGGAAACTATAGAAGGTGATTATTTTGTAATTAAAGATTTTTACCAGGACTTTTCAACTTGACTCTTTTGGAAGTGTCCTACTGCTAGAAGAGTAATGCAGGATGCTCTAAATATTCACCAGTCTTCTTTAGATGGTGTCCAAAGGAGAAATCTGTCAAAAATCAACATTTTCATGCAGATGGAAACAGTTTTATTCTATGAGAAGACGCAGAGGCCCAAGGGCATTCTCAGTAACAGGAAAATTATTTGCAGTCGCTCAGACAACCTGTCTGACTCAGGTAATCTACAGTTCATCTGGTCATCTGGCTGAAACTGAAGTCCAAGATGAGACGCTTTGCTCAGATGAAATGAATTGGAATGATTTCGTGTGCGTGTGCGTGGGCCTGTGTGTGTGTTTGTGTGTGTGAGAATCTGGGGTTATTTGCTGTACATGTGCTAAGGTGTCTGCAAAGCTTTTGGACAGCAGCAAAGCAAACTGAAGAACAAAGCAGACGTTTCATTCATCAATTTACTGTAAGGGAAAAAAAAAGGCAAAGCATTTCAGGAGAGAAGACACAGATGTTCTACATTAAAAACCAAGGGAATTGGGAGAAATATTCCTTTAGCAGATGGACCAGTATCAAAATACCAAGCAGACTGGTATCCAGACACCTACTGGTGAACCAAGTCACCAAATACCTCTACTGAAAGAGGATGAGGGATGTGTTTAGCATTCCCATTAGCACTCACCAGTGGCTGTCCAAGTGTTTTCTCATTAGCAGGGCTGGCAGAGGAAAGTCTTGCCTTGCCTTTGCTTGACTCTGGAAGTAAAAGGAGAATTTTTTATACCATAGGTGTAAACTGCATTTCCCCAGTGGAAACCCAAGCCATGCTGTGTTAAGCTCTATGCCAGCACAAGGTATTAGACAATCCCTGTCCAGAGATTTTACTTCTATATGAGAATTAAAAGCAAAGGGAAGGAAGCAGCTTTGTCCCAATGGCCATCCTCTGACTAACTCTCTTGATCTCTCAGGGATTAACTGGTGCCCTTGGCTAATTTGCACAGGTGGTGAGACAAAGAAAATTGTAAATCCAGTCTAAATATCCTATTAGGCTGGGTTGGAAACTACTCTGCAAAGATTGTTGCAAAGCTATCAGCAGAGCCAGAGTCTTCACCAAAAACGAATGATCTGGCATTCCCTCATCTGCGCCCCGCACCAAACCGCAGACCAGGACTGGTGCTGGGTTTTGCTGCTGCCTTGGTCGCAAACGGCACCACGCTGCTGTGTGTGTGGGAAGAGAGCAAGTCCTTACACCTCAGCATTGCTGAGCTATTTTTCTCATCTCTTTCCTCTAGCAAGACAGTCTCCCCAAATCACTGCCTACAAAAAGGTTCGGCAAATCTGTAGTTAATGCCTACATGTGCTTCTGATTATCTCTTCCTCCTCCGCCCCCCTTCACTGCAAACTGTGCCTTGTGTGGAGCTCAGAGAGAGCAGTCAGAGGAAGTACAGGGCTGTTTTAGGGAGATGCTGATTTTCTCCACTTGGCCCTGACTGTAACCAATAAACAATTATTCTAAGTATGTAACTTCTATGTGTCTTTACTGGGCATTTCTTCCTGGACAGGAAACCAGCAGCAGTAGGAGATAGAAGTATGGTGATAGAAACAGTGGCATCTCTTTGATTTTCTTCTCCCATCCTTTAGCCTGAGATCCATGTGAGTTTAAGACCCTGCCTGCAGACTGCAAGCATGGGTGTCATTTGGGAGCTCAGCTCTGAGCCCGAGCATGTGTCCCCTTCTCCCTCAAAGAATAGAGATTTTGCTTCACCACAGCATCAGGACACACCACTTCCATCATGTCTTCAAAAATTCTTTAATATCTCTAGAGCCTTGGACAGTGTGCCAGAGATAGCCTGCTCTCCACTGCAGGAGACATTGCTACCGGGGAGGACCCATGAGACACCTAAGTCCCAACTAACAAAAAACTACATTTAAAGACAGAAGTGACACGGTACTCATGCATAGCTTTTATGGTAGCTCTTTGGGAAGGGGTTTCTTCTCCTCAAAAAGGAAAAAAAAAATCAGCTTTGAGAATGAGGCAAGATCTGCCGAGAAAGCAAGATTGATGGGAAATTATTCTGTACTTAAAACAAGCATTTTGAGAGCTGGAACAACAGTCAGAAGACTAGTGGTGGTGTGTTTGTATGCCCTGCATAATAAATTACAAAATTGACAAAAAGCAGGTTAAAGGTCACAAAACACCATTTCCAGTCCTCCCCTTCAGCTGCGTTGGGACCATGAGGTTGTGTTCAGGGAAATTAGTAGCTGGTCCTCATGTTGCAAGACCAGGGTGCAGGAAACATCCCTCACGAGCAGTCCCATCTCGTCAGATGGGATTGCTTGGAGACAGCCTCCAACTAGAGCCGCACATCTCCTTCCAGCTGGATAGAAGCTTTCCTCGTGTTGAAAAGCACTTATTTGTATTATAACAGTGTTTTATAATATATTAGAAAAATACTTGGAGTCTCAGCCAACATAAGATCCTCACCATATTGTTTGCATGGGTGGGAAGAGACTACCCTATGGTGTTTAAAGCCTTCATACAAACAAGACAAAATGTATTGGCCAGAGATCAGCGAACTCTTCTTATAATATGCTGATAACAATGGTTTCACCTGATATTTTGGGCAGGATTATACAGAATGATGTCAATAAGGATTCCTAATCCACACCATTAGTTTTCTGAATGGTATCATCCACCAACACCGCAAGCTGACTGGAAACTTCTGATAATCTTCCTTGAGAGAAAACAGCTGTTGAATGAAATGGAATTCTTTCTGTTTTCCTTTCTAAAAAAAAAAAAAAAAAACAGCTGAAGTTTTACTGTAAAACTGAAATACCCAAGTAAAAAATTGTACTGCTTTACACTGAAAATAAGGTTTGTCAGGCATTTCATTTTTCTCTTGTTTATGACAATGGAGGGGGAATTCATTGCATGTAATTTTTAAAAAAATAAGAATTTTAAAAAATCTTTGGCTCTGTTCAGAATTAAACATGAATTTGTCTCTGTTAATTTTCAGAAAATACCCATCTGTAAGTAACGTATTCCCTAGTGGCGCTTATGGTCTGTCTGCAGGGATGAGAAGGATGAGAAGATGTGAACAGGAGCGATATCAGAGGGGACATACCTTCCTCCACCGCTTGCCTCTCTGTTTGCTGCCTTAGCAGGCAGTGCTGAGCCCTGCCTCGCTCAAACCTCGCCACGCTCTGGAACAGAGCTTCCAGACAGCCTCACAAAGGGCCCGCCACAGCGTATCCCCATCTGCTCTTGATTACTGCATGAGATGTGCCAGCCTCATGTTGTCAGGGGTCAGCACCCTGGTGCTTCTTCTGCTCAACAATAATACCGGCAGATCTCCAAAGCTGGCGGGCATCCAGCCTCCGAGAGGGCTCGGAGGAGTGTTTCCTCTGAAGATACCACAGGTCTGATGATGGATGTTTCAGAATGGTACTGGAAAACTTGCTATTTTCTGATGAGGAGTCATTACCTGAAGGAAGATCCCAGCGTTTGTAGCATTATCAAACCATACCACAACATTAAAATCAAGATAAAAGGCAAGCTGGCTCATGTACCTGAAGTCTACCTGCAGCTTGGCAATGTGCTTTAAGAAGCCCACGTACACCATGTGCAAGCCATTTAACATCAACTGGAGTTATTTGGCAGCAAGGAATGGAAGGAAGAGGAAAATTAATATTTCCAGCTTTGGAAAAATTATCTCTAATTACCTGTTTTGAGCCAAGTGATCAAGGACAGGAAACATTAATACAAGGGAAAAAGTCTTAGAGAGTTTCTTAAACAGTTACATTTACTTAGTGGAGACTGGCAGTCATTCAAAGTTTGAGAAAATATGTAGTGGTGGCTGATTCTGTTATCAGTTGAGTGAGAACCTGGAGCAGGACTGATAAGGGGCTCAACTCTTCTAGTTTAAGACTGTCTTGTTTGGGACATTGACCTGCCTGTGCCTCTCAGTCCTGTTTTTGTAGTTGATGAATTGCAAACAATGACTGGTTTTGCATAAAGCAACTGGAAATTGCACCGAGCCAGATACAAGCAGATTATTCGACTTTGCTCCTTGAATTCCTGGCTCCCTGTGGTGACCACGGTAGCGCTTGTCAGCAGCACAATTCTGAGGTTCTCCCTAGCTCTGCAGAGACGAGAGAAAATTAATACTGGAGAGGTCATGTTACAACAACAAACGAACATTCAAATTCTGTTAAATAGAGGAAGCCAAGTCATTAAGAAAGACAGGCTGCTGTATTTAGTCTGAGGATGACATAAGTAGTCAGAGCAGCATCTCATCTGTTAAACACTGTCTTCATTTACATTTCTGCTACAATTTCCTTTTTTCAGCAGTAGATACTATGGTTTTGGTGGTGTTACTGCTGGAAGAGATCTGTCAAATTTAAACACTAAACCCTCTGGTCATCCTAGTTATTAGAGTTGCCACAATCCAGCTGTCTATATATCATAAAGCAAGATGGGGCCAAATGTAATTTTTCAATAGCCATCGAGCCCTTGGAGCCTGGAAGAATTTGGCAGTTTCTACTACATCAGCAGGGAATTTCCAAATAAGAGCAGTTTCAAAACCTTGAGTGTCATAAGGTAAAGCCCAGTTGACGAAGAAGCAGCACACTTTGTGTGGCATGATCTCCAGCAACTTGTATTGGCCTCATTTTTAGTATTTGTATTTCCAACCATGTCCAACTTGTCTCAAGTTTTAACTTTCTCCTCTAATCAGGTGCAGAATCTCCATTCTGAGGTAACGTGAATTAAGTAGCTCATAAGGACTGGAGACTCCCTTTCAGGTGATTTCTGTTTTGCACATTTTGACTTTTTGCCTAAATCCTATCAGAACCAATGTGCAGCTCATGCTGTATGAAACACTAACATCTATATGGGAGACAGGCATTTTGCACAACTTGTCTGCAGGGAAGCCTAAATCTAAGCCTGGTTAGACAGACATATGAGACTCCAGGTGATGAAGAATCATCGACAAATAAAATGTGACCTCTGCTTAGTTTTCTTCTGGGCACATGAATTATCAGAATGGCTGTTAACTGATGACTCTTCTCTGTCTAAGAGGTGGGGGAAAGTGGGCAAACTTGGTTGCTCCTTTTGCCTTAAAGAAGGAATCAGTAGGGTTTGTTTTTTTTTTTTTGCTTCTGTATGCTGCCTCTTTTCATCAAACCTGTAGGAATGGAGAGCTGCTGTTTAATTCAGTTGAGAATGGATGACAAGCTTTAAAGTTGCTAGGGGAAAAAAAAGCAGTCTTCTTACTGTTCCCATCATGCACAGAGGGAAAGTATGTGGTTGCGTACACTCAAACAAGCAAACAAACAAACAGGATACTGGTTGTTGAGAATGCCTTTTACTTCTGCCAGGGTTGAAATGTTGGAAGATGGAATTGCGGTTACCTCTGCCACTGAGACCTGCACACTATGGAAACAGTATTGTTCCTGCCCAATTTTTAATGGAAATTAAGTGCACAGAGGGAGAAATTTTTTTATGATACTTAACAGTACAACACTTAGCTCTTGGCCCCCATTATTCCTGCCTGACATTGTGGTTTTAGGCAGCAATAAGAGCTGAGAAGACAGTATAACAAAGGTTCCTCAAGCATTCAGATTTTAAAACAAATTCACTTTGACTTTCTCCAGTTCCCCATTTATTAGTAAATAGTTTAAGCCCAGATTTGGCAAAGGACTTAGGGACAAGCCTAAAGCAAAGAGTATATTTACTTCCTAGTATCCTCAGTGCTTTTAAAACTTAACATGTTTACCATTAAGTATAGGCATGAACCCTCCATGAACAAGGGGCTTAGAGCTTCCTCCAAAGTCTTGTGGAATCCACAGAAAGAGTTACGTCAACAGCCTTGGGTTCAAACGAGACCCTTAAAGAGTGAGCCTTGCTACTTCAGTGTGGAAATTCGTCAGTAGGAGACTTCAAACTGCATAACAAGCAAATTGCAAGTGTCAAACAAATATTTCAGTATGAGTGATTTGCCTGGGTCTAATCAGGGGTATGTTTCAATGAGCGTGGTGGACCAGATCCTCATCTGTTTTTTATCAGAGGGACTCCATGAACTTGAGAGGAGCTATTTGTAACCAGGATAGCCAAAGAACTAGTCTATTACATGTAATATTTCTGTTAGAATGAATTATACTCCTGAGTCTCCTTAGCTGAGTAATCAATAGAAAACTATATTTTTGTGTGTAAATATGGACAGCTATCTACACCTAATCAGTCCCCACTGCACAGCCCAGGACACTAGAACAACTGAAATCTCTGAGATTCTCTGGAGAACCTGGGCTTGGGGTGGGGGTAAGACCTTAAAAAGCATTTGTTGTTCACTGGACTTTGCTGTCCTCACACTCCTCAAGAGGTGGAGCAAGACCAGAGCCCAGGACTTCTGGAAATCTGGTCTTTATATCCCACAAATCAATAAATAGATCACACTTTCCTATCGAGACAATCCACTAGAGTGCAGGCTTTATCCGCAACGAGAAAAAAAAAGAAACAATCAGGACCGGTTCCTGCTCCTCTGCTCTGCAGAGCAGCCAATACTTACCGAATGACCCTGCCTTCACCGCAGAGAGGAGAGGATGGAGATGCAGTGCACTTCTAGCTTCAGGGAGATGCTGCTGCTGGCAGGTCTTGCAGCCATGCACATGGCTGCGTGCCTGAGAAACAGACTCAGTACCTGGCCACAGCTCAGCTTCCCTCTCCCACGGTGTCCTCTCTGATTCAAGGATGTTGAAGCACGTTGTGCAGTAAGAAGCAAGTTGTGCAAGGGGTCCATCTCTGGGTCCAGGTCATTAAAAATTCCCCTGCTCTTGTCCCCCTTGCTACAGGTTACATGGGAGAGACTGTTAGCTATAGGTGTTGAAAGTTTGGGTTACTATTAAAGCCTGTGAATATCTTTTTGTCTGAAAGCATCTATGGGAAATGCAGCTTTACCAAAACACTTTGATTTATGAAATAACTTCAAATTCAGGAAAAAGTTCCCTTTTCTTATTTTAGGAAAAGACAATGTAACTTTTAATCCCTCTTAAATTAAAAAAAAAACAAAAACAGAAAAATCTGCTTCTCATCTTTGTTCTTGTTTTCCTTTGCCTTTTTTAATACACTCTTCTCAGAAACTGAGGGAAGAGCATTGAAAACCAAGAAGGAGAGGGATGGGGATCTCCAGAGAAAACCTGCCCCTCTCTGCTTTCACTTTTCTTTCTCCCTCTTTTTCTTCTGACCTCCATCCTCTCGCAGGAAAAGTAGCACAGCCTCCTACATATTTTTAATTTAAGTCATCTTCAAAGAAGTGAGCGCAAGGCCCTTCACTTCTCCCCGCCCACATGTGCAAGAGTGGGCAGCCTAGCTGTGCAGCCCCCCTGCCCACCTCCTTCATCTCCACTGGAGCAGGGATCTGGGAGTGCCAGCACCTCCAGCATCCCACCCTGTCCCTCCCAGGCATATCAGAATGTCACTTCCCCAAACTGGTCCTTAGCCATAGCTTGTTTGCTGCCCTATTCTCACTCTTCCTCATACAGGTGGAGGAAGGCTCCTGAACGAAGCCCATCAGGTTTTACATAATCCCATCAGACACATACGTAGGGTAGCCTGCTTCTGGTCCCACTGTCCTTGAGAAAAGGATGAGTGGTTTTGGATTACATGCTCATGAACAGGACTTGCAGGTCTGCCAGACTCTTGTGTCTGGAAATTGTAGCCCCAGAAAGCACACAATGTCTTGTGGAGCAAAACAACATGTTTCACCTACAGTTGTTTCCTGCCATAGTAAAGTTCAAGGTGACTAGGGAGTCTGATTTAATAGAAGTCTCTAAGATCATGGCAATGAAATCTCATTTTTCGTATGACAATGAACTAAGTATGAACAACCGTGGGTGAAGTACTTGAACAGGGCACAGTGACACGGCAAAGTTACCTCTATGCTTACGAAAGCAATGGATAACATTCTGTCATTATGGGCAGTTTATGAGCCTGCGATGTAATTACAAAGTAATTTCATTTGATAGCTATTTCTGAGAACACTAAGGAAACTGCAAAATAAAGGAATATGATTATCAGATCCAATTGGCAAAGATGCTGGTGACATGAAATTCCAGCCCCAGAAAGAGATGATCTGTGAGACGGCTATGTCTACTGATTTGTCTTTTGTTTTTTCCTCCTTTATTTTCATGTACAGAATGTACACATGTGTTCACCATCAGTTAGCTTCTTGGATTTTCTGTATTTTCCTTTGTTTCTTTACATCCCAAGTGCTTGCAGACCTTCCAGTATCTGCAAGTGTCCTGAGAGCTCCGGATCCAGGAAGGGTGAGGAAGGGGTTACTTTTCAAGACGGAGACATGTGGTAGCAGATACGGGGTTAATAAATTACTTGAGTCTCACTTATTTCTATCATTAATTTCTCAACTGTTTTGCTCCCGCAACACTTTAGTGGATGCAGATGGTACCACTTACAGATCAGCCCGCTGACCCGTGTGAGTTTGAAGCTCAGTGGATGGTAACACTTAGAGATGTAGTAGGCTGATCTGTGGGTGTGGAGTTGGCAGCTAGATGTGAAGTGCTACCATTTGGCAGTAATCTCATGGAAACCCCATTATTAACAAGCATGAGTGCACATCTGTTGTGTTAGGAACCATTCTTGGAGCCCTTTGCTAATTTCACACCTTGATTCTTTGAAATGATCAAGGTGGCATTCACATTTTTTAAAGTGTAGTCTCCATTTGGTGGTGCCACTGCTCATTTCAGTCCTGGTAGATAAATTTAAATAATTTCTTGGGAAAGTGCCATTACTCTCAGTTTTAACAAAATTCATTCCTCCCACCAACATTCATTGAATATGTCTGGTTCTTTTATTTCTCAATTTCCTCCTAGATTGCTGTCATCAGGTTTTCAAGACCATAGCTTTCTGTTTGACTGTCAATGATTCTTTTTCCGTTGTCCTTCCAGAATTACTGGGCTTGCACAGCTCTCCTTTGCAGTAATGGTCTAGAATGAGAACAAGAGTGTTTCTCTTTGGGCCGACGACAGTGCTTCACAACATTTTTTCCAAGGTCTAGTTTGGGCTTGACATCTCTGCTCAAATCTTCTCATTTTGCAACTCCTTGGTACAAGGCAGGGAGAAAAACTTCTGGTGACAGAAAATAATGTTATAGGAGTGCACTTTGACAAAATTTCTTTATTTTCTTGCTGTGTCTGGTATTAAAATTTCTGACAAAAAATAAATGTGACTTAGAGTTATCTTAGGGCTGCTCTAAATAAACTTGTTCATACCTCAGGTACCCACAGTGTCAGGAAGAGACTAAACTGAAAATTGCCTTTGAACACCTCTAACTGCATTTAGTGTTCTGACATAGCTGAGAACTGACCTCAGATTCAAAGCCTACTGAAAATTACAATAAAATAGTATTTTGGCCTGCTGTTTCTAGAGGAGTTCCCATGGTTACAATATGCATAAGGATATTTATTTGTATGTCTTTATTCTACATTTGGTCATGGCAAAAAAAAAATATTTTAAAAGAATGAGCTATAAAGACTAGATGTTACTTTTTATTTTTTAACAGAAATTGCATTTCTGTTAAAGTCAATCTGGCTAACAGTAATTTAAACCAGATACAGATGTTATCCTGTAACAAGAATTTCATATAATGTCCAGTAGCTTCTCCACAAATTTGGACTGTATTTCTGCAGGTTCAGAAAAGCTAGCAGTTTCATGTTTACTGTGAACACAGAGTGGCTGGATGGCTCTTCAAACCACCCTACCTGAGCGCGGGTGACCAAGGAGAGGAAGCATCTCTGCCGATGGATGCACCGAGGGACTTGCACCGGGCTGTGCTTGGATGTGTGGTTGCAACGTGAGTCTGGAAAGGCTGCATGTCTCTCCCTGCCCCTCCTTGATGCCTGTCCCACCACAAGTGCTGAGTGGTTTGATGGTGACACGTGCGATCCAAGCCCATTAGCCACGGCCAGAGCCCTCCCGCCTGCCAAACCTGCGTCAAATGTTGTGCCCACACTGGGCTGCGTGGGCTGAAAAGAGCTGCAGCACCAGCAGAGACAGACCTCGAGAGAAATGGAAAAAATTGCAGGTTATTGGGAGGGGGAGAGTGAGGGCTGGGGAACAGAGGCAGAAGGCAGAGCAGGAAAGCAGCTGGATGCCTTTTTATTTAACGTTTTCCAATGAAGGACTTTTGTTCTGCACTCCCTCCTACAACATAAGAGGGGTTGCAAAGGTGCTGAGAGGAAGGAGGGAGGCATAAATAGAAAGGCAAAAGGGGCATTTGAAAAAGAAAATGCAGACCAAGGAGGGAAAACCTGGAACTGTTTCAAAGCAAACCTCCCCCTAACTATGAGGAGCGGGCCTGTGAGTCTAAATGTGCTCTGTAATTTGCTGTAGCTCGCATCCTCTAATTTAGCTGCTAGGTGTGTTTGTACAGAAATACGGAACTAAAAGCAATTCAGAGCATGTCAGGAAATGATGCTGAGTATGTGTTTCTTAGAACTCTCTGTCTGGTTTAAGTACACTTAACCACCTGTTTGGGAATACAGGCTTGGCAAACAGCATAGCCAGAAAAAAGAAAAAAATACTATTTTTTCCTGCAGAGCTCCTCAGTCATTAGTAAGCTAAACTGCAAGTGTTAAGGTATTGCTGTTTCAGAGGTTTGTTCAGCAGGTGCCACCACAATGCAGCAATGGAACTGCTTGAAAAGCCAGTGAAAAAAGCAAGTTTTCAATTTAGGTATAGTCACATTGAAATATACCTGTATATACCTGCAAAATCTTTGTTTGTTGCATTATATGCATTCATTTGCCCGGTTTTTGGTTGTTTTTTTTTTTTTTTGCTTGCAAGCAATAAGTCATAGACTTCCCCATTGATTTATGGTAGGGACAGCATCCAAAGAGCAGTGAGGCTAAAGGCCTGATTATCCTCCATCTTCTTCTGCAGTCAGGAAAGAAACCGTTGTGTTGGGATGAGACAAAAGGGGTCCTCTGGCCTGACAGTGATTTTCGAGGGTTTGGCAGCATTTTCAGTCAGCAAAGGTGTTAGTCTTCTGCTTCTGTCAGGGATTATTTGTACAAAGCCAGTGTGCTGGAGTCTCTTTCATGGGCTAGATCCACACCGTGTGTAATGTTGGATGAAGCACATAGTAAAAATCAAGCTCAGGAGATAAAAATGGGAGTAAGAGATAAGGAGCCACAAATGGGCACAAACAAGGAAAGACTGCAAAAGAGCAAGATTGCATCGATCAGGACACTAAGCCATGCTTTTGGCACCAATGCCCTAAGGCCCTCTCAGACACCCAGTTTAACCCCTCTCAGTGGTATTTCATCAAAAGGTCGAACTTCTTCACCTAAAATACCTCCTTCTCACAACGTTTCACTCACAGGTGTTGCTGGTGCTTTTCACGTGGAGACGAACATGTTGTGCCTTTAAAATAAGGTCACCCACACCAGTCATCAGAGGTGTGAGTTATCAAGCATGGTCAGTGTGCTAAATGTGGTGTATTACAGCCCACACCTGATTTAAGGAGAGTACACCTGAATCAGATGCAAGCTTTGAACTAGTTTATTGTCTGGGGGGACAGTGCAAAGGAGTGCTGTAGAGGCTTTTCATGTATCTTCGCGCACAGGTGTGGGGTTTTTAATTTATAATAAATGTGGGGGTTTCTTTTGTTGTGGTTAGAGCTGTTCTGTCACTTATTTTGTAATTTTACTGGTGGTTGCAAGGGGATAATGTTAACTGCTGGAGTTTGTGAGATGTTTTGAAGAATTTAAACGTAAAGCCTGTTGAGGGAGTATCTGTTCAGTATATCAGATTAGACAGAAATGGATATATAATAGATAATTGTTAATATAGTTAATAAATTAGTCCAAAGTTAATTGTTAATAGTCTACAGTTTATAGAATGTATTCTATACTTAGTATAGTTCATACATTAATCTGTAGTTAATAAATAACTGCCATGGTTACAGTATCTGTTACTGTCATAAGAACATCTGTAAATAATAAAGCAATTTATATAATGCTTTAAAAATCTTTCATTTCCTTACTGTCTGGACCAAACATAATCACCAGTCACCTTATGGTATGGAATGGGGATATCTATTGTACACCTAAACACAAAAGCTTGTGAAGAGGACAGATGAGGTAGTTGTCCTGGAAGTGATGAAGTTCTCCAGGGAACCCATTTCTGCTATTGTATCTAGTTGTCAAAACCTCTCAACATGCTGAAAGGCAATTAGCTGCCGTCGGCTATGTTCTGAAAATCTGTGGTGACCTCCTGGCCATCAAAGTCACTAATTCATATTTAAGAGCGTGGGGTCACTGCTGTGGTCACTTGCCTGGGCTTTTGATCAGGTTTGTGGGTGGAGTGGAGATTGCTGCAATGTGATGGATCATCCTGGGCTCCCACAGTAGGGACGAACCTGGCAAACATTATGGTCAGGAGCTTAGGGTCTGAGCATGGTTGTTAAAACGCAAAATAGGTACTTCCATGCCAGCAGCAGAAACTAATAGCAAAAATGTGACATTGTTAGCTTTGTTTCTGCCTCTGTGGATGTGGCAACACAAAAGAAAAAGGATTTACGCCCTGCTGAAGGCAAGATCAGCACTAGTGCATCCAAGCAAATAGAAGTAAGTGGCAGAAATACTGCTTCGGTTTTCATCTCCATGCTTGTAAACAAGCCATCAGAGGCTCTGTTTGCTGAAGATCTCCTAATAGCAAGATGATGTTGTCATGATAACATGCATATATCCCAACATAAACCTACACGCCTGATGGGAAACACAGTGCCAGATGTCCCACATGACACATAGAATACAGCCTGGGAGAAACAAAGGGTCTCCCCCTCCAGTGAACCGCACGTCAGACCATCTGGGTGAGTACGGCCTCCCCACCAATGCTTTCTTGTTGTCACGTTGGTCTGAGACAGGATTTTCTAGAGGGCTCCAGATCACATGCTCTGTTTTGCTTCACTGAGATTAGGGGGCTTTGTGTTCTGCTATGAAACCAAGCTTGGGGTTTTCCAAATTTAGGTCCCATCCTCACTAGAGTGAATGTCCTGGTCTTCCCCCATTCTGGATGAATTTCCCCTCTAACCTGTCGGTTTACAAAAGCAGGATGGAATGAGATATTTACGAAGGAATTACTCCTGGCCGACATGGAGCTAAGGTGTCTAGCTCATCTTTTCGCATGTTTCATGTTTGCCTCCACCTCCTCTATATCCAATATTTGGAGGTGTGTGTTTATGCACTTGCCTGTCTGACGCAACTGGCCCTTTTCCTTCTCACATTTCACATCCCATGGGAAGCAGGATTCTGGACGGTTTGCAATAGGTCAGTGCACCAAGTAGTTGCCTGTTGCAATTGTTCAAGGTAAACACACTTCCACTCTATGCACAATTCCTCCATGAAACACACCTGTAGCCCAGGTAAGAACATCCTGGTACTCAGTTCAGCCGTCACCATTCTCTGGCTGTTAAAAGATAATTTGGAATAACAGTGGCTACAGCTAAGACTTGGACAAGGGTGAATATTTCATCTGGCAGAGGATAGGAAGGATCTGTCAAACTTGGCACTGCTGTCATCCCAGGGAAGACAACCTCACCAAGGGTCAGTGAGAGGATAATTTTTGGCAGATGTTAACAAAGTTAATCTGGGTATACTCATGAGGAGGGTTCATAGGGGTGGCTAAGCTGGAGCTGGATTTAGGAACTGCCTTTTTCTATTGAGAAAAACAAGGTCCAATTCCCAAGATATATGAGTCTTCTCAAAGACAAGTTTTGGTGTCTCAACTTTCCTCCAGGACTCCTGGCTCAAATACTGAAAGCTGAATCACACTGAGACCCTCTTATTGATATCAGATCCACCCACCCAGAGCTGCACAGGCCAATTCTCTACGCATCCCAGTCTAGCAACCACTCTTCCCAATGAGCCCACAAGGAACTTCCCACTGCTGGCACCTTCCCCACTTTTCCTGGGGCTGAAAGAGGACTTGATTTACATCGAGTTTCAAACTAAGCACATTGACATCAAAGCAACGGAAATCGGGCCGCAGTAAGTGGTTTATACATGCAGCCTAAGTGTTTTGAATCAAAGTAGTTCTTTCAGTAAAGTTGGAGGGGTACGTCTGTCGTCCTTATCATTGTTAGTGTCTGTCTTGAAAACACTGAAAAGTCACTGACACTGAATCCACTCTGGGGATCATTAGAAAAAAAACCTTCCATTCCTGAATGAAATCCTTATTGGTAGGTTTTTCCCATTCTTTTTTTTTTTTGCATCATATTACTTGGAGAGGATAGTAATCTAAATGAGAAAGCTACGTATGGATTATCTCAAAGAAACATCCCATGGGTTGCGTTGTACGGAAAGGATCCTCAGCTCATGCATGCTTTTCTCATCCCAGATGGAGAAGAGAAGGCTTGCTCTGCACAGTCTTTACGAACTTACGAGCCTTGGGACCATTTCAGCCCACTGAACAAAGAGCTTATGCAGAGGCATCCAGTGAGGACCAGATGTCTGACTCACAAAGTACTTAACTGAAATGACAAAGATGTATGGGCTTGGTGGATGTTTCTTTTAGCAAATGTGCTCATATCTCCAAGCTGGCAATGACTACATTTCCTTTCAAATCTGGAAGAACAGTGTCTTTTTGTAGTCCTGGTGCATCTACTGGCTGCATCGGATGGCATAAAATAAACATTATGTTACAAGAAAGGAGGAAGGAAAATCCAACAGCTTTTGAAACAAGCCTTCTGTGTTGCTGGGCATCTGAAACTTCTTGGAACATGTGTATAAACACAGCACAGAAAAAAGAGAAATAAGGCTTGAATAAATATTTTGTATTACAATTCACCCAAACAGCAGAAATCTTTAAAACCCAGTCTTTATCCAGGTTTGACTTTTACAATTGGATCTTCGGTATCTGATTAGCTGATTAGCACTGTTGTAACCTAAGAGCTGATGCACTGAGGTGTACGAGGGAAGCACTGAGCCTCAGAGCAATCTTATCTTCTGTATTCATCTGCCTATGTAGGTGCAGTGACTTCATCCTGTTGATGTGACCATGAATGAAAGTAAACAGTTTCCCAACGGAAACTTTCCCAACGGAGACTTAAATAAACTGAGGCAAAGAATGAAATCCAAAAACACAGAGGTCCTTCTGCCTCTCTCTCCCACTGAAACCTCTAGGAGGTGAACATCAGAGTTTACTTGATGGAGATGATCCACTGCCAACCAAGAGGGAAGATGTCTGCTGAAGCTGTGCAACAGGGTGCTGCCTGCAGGGCTGCTCAGCAACTGGAATCTCCATTTCGCGGAAAGATGTGGGACAACAATGGTCTTTATTTTACAGTCTTATCCAGAATGGAGGCAGATTCTCCCACATGCTATGCCAACAGCAGAAGACTCTTCCACTCTTGCACTTCATCCCAGGCAGAAAGACAAGATCTACTTTTCTCCACGTTAATGACCAAGTTGGGGAAAGTTTTGTTTCTCTATACCAAACAAGCCTACGTAGAGACTCACAACAGGAAATCCTTAGTTCTGATCCAGAACTAAATTTCCTATATATCTGTTCTCAAAGCACTGTACACTTGATAAATTCTCTGTTTCAGTTTCAGCTTGTCTTTTCAAAATGTAAAATTCAGTCATTTTTCCTTGAACTTGATTTACAAGAGAGCCTCCAAACAGAAAAGAATGAAAAAAAAAACCTCAGTAGTCATTGAAAATGAGAAATGTTACTTTTTTTTTTTTAGCAGCTATAGGCAATACCACAACTTTTTCACTGTAGTTAAAAGCAGTTGGTAAACTGTACCTCACTGATGAAGCAAGTGAAACTGCATAAATATTCTGCAAATTACTTTTCACAAAGAGACATCTGTCTAAGCAAAAGCTTGTGTTATTGTCCAGACAGTACAGAGAACTTTCTAGTACTGACATTAGAGAAGACATATTGCACAGCTCAAACCCAAACATGAGCATGCTAAGTGTAGTAAATGCAAGTAAACCAGCGGTGCTTTCCTTTCATTAGACTTTCTGTCTGACCTCTGGATGACAAGGGCATAGGAAAAGGAAGCAATTTTTCTTCTGTCCTAGGGGAAGGAACATTTGAAAGAGATTTCCTGTGACTGGACTACATCACCTCTCTGGTGCCTGATCTGAAAATCTGGAAGACCACCTTTTCTTAGCATCCATCACAAACGCTTATTTGTTTTTTCCCCATGAAGTAACTTGTGTCAGAGTCACAAAAGCTTTAGGTGAGTATTGCATGTAATTGGATGGATTCAGTCAAAATATTTCAGCATTTCAGAGAAATGTAATGGCTTACTGGGACAATTTTTCCAAAGTCAGTCCTTCTGATCTCCTTAAGTTTTAAACTATTTCCCAACTTTCTTTGCCAGAGGCTGTAAAGGTCACTTAATACAGTTCAATACCATATCCTTCTTCAACCTGGTTACTCATCTTTCTCAGAGAAACAGACGTGTCTTACATTTATCGGTGATGCCGGACTATGGCTTGTATCAGGGTAAAATTTGGGATCAGAGTTAGGGTTTCAGGGAGGCAAACCAGTGAAGAAATAAAAGGTATTATGTTCATAAGGATGCTATTTTTTTTTCCTTTGTGCAAACTGGGAATGTTAAGCCGAAAGTTTTAACAAGGTTCAGAGACCTAGCATTAAGGCTAAAACTAGGACAGGAGTTGTAGCTCTGCTGAGGGATCAGTCTGGGAAATACAGGTGGGACATAGGAGAAGGAAGGACTGGAGAGAAGATTGCATTTGGGGCTGTTGCTTGAATTTGTCCTAACATTTTAAGTTTCTATTATTAGAAATCCCTGGAGCTACTTTTAGGAATTAGGGAGACAGGGAAAAACTAGGGATATGGAGAAACAGGAAATTCAGAAAGGATCAGCTGCGCTGTGCTGAGAGCTGGCATCAGCCTGGGTCTGCATTTTCTTGTTCAGAAAATCACTGATCTTACAGGACAATGCCCAAGCATTTGAATGGGATTTAGGCAGCTAGAAATGAATGGTCACCTCTGATGAGGATGTTCAGGACAATTTTCCAAAGGGAGATGAGAGGAAATAGGCATCGGTTACAGGGATGCTTTTAGGTCTTCCATTTTTAGTGGTCCATAAGCTAAGTCTAGGGGTTATAATTAGGATTCAGGCTTCAAGAAATTGAAGAACTAAGGTGATAGGAGTGTTTAGAGTAATCTCTCAGCTACTTTTTTGTCTATCATGTATACACTGGGATTACAGTTGAGAAAGGGACACTAAAAAATTAAAGCAAAAAAGGATTTAAAATTGACAGATAATCTTGCTTTAAGACTGGTAGTTGTAACACTTGGTGCCACAATTAGTTTTAAATCTGAGTTTCATGAGTTAAGTGTTGGTTCACGTAAATAATTGGATAGAGGAAGAAATTCAAAATAGGTCACCAGATATGTTGAAAGTTAACATTACCATTATTGCCAAGCTATTTTTACCTGTGCTTCACAGCTATCAATGATCTAGGGTTCAGATTTAAAGGATTGGTAGTGTTGGAATTAGCAGCATCATGGTATTTGAAGGAAGACACTAGGGAGGAAGTGTTAAGTTCTACTTTAACATCACTGAACTAGAGTTTCAGTTTCTAAAAAACTTCAACACAGGATGATGTTGAGGTTTGAGTTTCAAAGAGGTCACCAGACCATATCTAAAACTGTAGCTAAAACAAGGCCTGTGATTAAGGCTAAAGTTGAGGGTTGGTGACAAAAAAAAAAAGGGGGGGGGAAAGGCTGAGAAAAGCCTAGTAGCCTAAGTTAGGACCTTGTGTGGATTGCTGCATATTTTTAGATCTTAGGTTTGTGGGTGGGTGAGGCTGTGTCCTAGATTACTTGTGATGCTTGTTAGGAAAAGGAAGGATAGAAAATGAAGGGTGACAAAAGCCAAAGTCAGAAAACGTGAAGAGACAAGGTTGAGCAGCTTGTGGACAGTGCTGGCCTGACGGCTTTTCTTGTTGCATTCTCCTACTCTGAAGCCTAACTCTGAGTACCCACCACCCTCCCAGTAGCCCAATGGCTCTTCCCAACTCCTTCCTGGTGCTAGTGGCCCAGGCAGAGACACCCCTGGGCTCTGCTGAGGAGCAAACACAGGGAAGCTGGGAAAAGGAAATTGTACTGGAGTTGCATGCCTTCCCAAGAGCAGGGATGACTCTGGGCCTGTAGTCAACTGCAGATCAAAGGATGCCTTGAGATGGACCTCTGCTGTCCTAAAGTTGTGCTGGCAGCACTGGCTCCTTCTATGGCTTTTCCAGAGCTTCAATTTCTCCCAGTCCAAATCCTGGCCATATTTCCAACTCCATTTAAAGTAACACTTACTGACTCCAATGACTAAAAACAAGCTGGTGGTGAATGCTGGGACTAGTTGTTCTTTTAGGCTGTCCATCTGTCCTGAATATACTCTTCACAAGTGCACCCCTCAAGTCTGGACTCTGCTGCTAACACTGAGTCTTGAACACAACCAAGTTACCCCTACAAGCATCTGACCTGAAAGCAATAAGTAAAACCACATTAGAAGTTAACCACAAGGTGGGATGGCAACTGTGGTGAACCTGTGTATGAACACGGCTTATGGGTCTCTCGTGGCCCTGACTGTGACCCCCTCCTAGTACTCAATTTAGCTCTGCCATTCTGTGCCTGGAGACCCTGGGGAAGCCACAAAGCTGGTATTGCACCACAGACTCATGTAGGTAGCAGCCTGCAGTGCATGTACTTTGTGATTGTCTCCACTCTTTCCCATAACCATATGGCCTTAACCATAACCCAAATGCTAAGTGAGCCTCTTGATCCTGAAATATTTGTCAACTGAAAGTAGTAAGGGGACTAGTTATCGCACTATTCCTTAATTCAGTCTAATGATGTATTCTCTACCTCCAGCTTACCATTTTACTTTGATTTCTGACCCTAACGGTAAACTAGCAAGCCCAGCATTAATTTAAAAATATGTAAAAACACCCAAAGACAAGTGCTGAAGCAGCTTTTAATTTAACTATATGGCCTTTAGGTGTGATACTGATGACTCTTAGAATTTTTATTTACCATAGCCTTAAACCAACACATAACTCTCATACTACTGCCTAGATATAGCTTTAGGCTCAAGACAGCTGGGAATCTCAAGCCTAAAAATACAACAAAGAGTCATTTGGACATCAGTCCTCAGATTCTCATTGTAGACCACTTACCACCTTTTCGTTGCCAGAGCATTTTAATAAGCAGAACAACATTTGGAACTCCAGAGTTAATTTAACGTAAACAAAGAATTCAGCATGTTAAGAGGGATTAAAACGAACGCTGGGAAAAGCACCGCTGTGCCTGGTGGCCCATTTCTCCTAATGAGAAACCAACTTGAAACTGAATGGTGGTTAGGGATCCAAGCTTTGCCAAATGTATGACAAATATAAAACTAATACTGAGACCTATGTTGTGATCAGTCACAAATTTCCCTTTTTAATGTCTTCATGCTTTATGGAAACATTAGCCCCTATTGGGTCTCATAACATAAAAACCCAGAAAGATTAAAGTATTGCAAACACTCTTGTTGGAAACAGCTCATAGGCTAGTATTAATATTTATTTGCTGTATAATATATAGTATATATACATGTATAATATATAGTATATATACATATATAATATATATGTATAATTTCTGAAAAAGACAACCCTAATCCAATTCTTTTGTTATTTCTTCCACATTCTAATGTGGAAACATTCTAATTTTGCAAACAGTCAGAAATTTTTTTACATGGTAGGTGTTATAATGTGCAGGTAACATAATTAGGAGATGTCTAGTAAAGAAGACCTATTTCTCAGCCTACATTTAGACATGAAACCTGGGAGCTTGAAAAAACTAAATGTGTACCAAAATCCATGCATCTACAAAATCCCCACTTCATCTTTTTTTTTTTGTCCAGCACTAATCAGAACTCAAATTTCTCATAGACTGGACCCTGACTCTAATATTAAGGTTAGTCCACATAACACTAAGCATCTAAAATATTTTTTTAAAGAGAGAAAAAAGACTGGGGCCCATACTGAGAGGACTCCTAAGCCTCAGCTTACTGCCCTGGGAACACCAGACAACATGGTAAACCACCTAGTACAGTAGTAACACAACTGCAGTACCAAAAATCAACGTGCCTTGCTGTAGTCAAACAGTCACCATTCCTACTAGGAGAGGGGGTTGTTAAATGTCACCCTTACTTTTCGTACAGCTCTTCTACAGAGATAGAACCATAGAATCGTAGAACAGATGGACAAAGACTGAAAGATGAGGAAAAGGCATATAGGATTATTCCTGTGGCCACGTTAAATTACAGACCAAATAATAATTACACATGTTATATGACAATAATCACCAAATTTTTGGGCAACCTAGGAGGAACAAGTCTGTATCAGAAAATAATAGAGCAGAAAAATAGTAATTTTCAAGACACATGGGATAAGGCTTCAGGAAAGATTAGCAGTGTAGGGCCCATAGCCAACTTCTGGTGATCAGAGAAAGGCTCCTCCACATCCTGGAGGGCTCTGAGCTTCTGCAAGAGCCATGCAGGTCCTGAAGAAAATCAGGGTGGCTGAGAGCAGCTCCCAGGCATGGCTATATCTGGCAGCAAAAGAGGTCAGTGTGCATGGCCCTTGATGAATTATCTGATGCTGCATCCTTCTCAGCTGAAAATTAGTCAGTGTCTTTGGTGGCAGAGACTAATAATGCTATCTGGCATTAACTTCTAAGACGTTAACTCTAAAAAATATATTGAAGTATCTCTCTTTACTCATGCCCTCTGTGTGGCACTCAAAAAAGTTTGTACTACTGGACCATGACTGCCAAGATACTGCAGAGTAGTTTTGGGGTATTCTTGGTTATTCTCTTCTTGTAATGTTGCATTTCCGTACTCACCACATCTTTTCTTTATTTTGCAGTTGTCTGCTTCTTAAAAGAGCTTAGCCCAAGCTATACTGTCTTTGAAATGACAGGCTGGATTCCAGGGCCAAGCCTGTCTAGGATAATGGGTTTGCATGGTTGTAGAAAGCAGGACAGGCAAGGCTGGGACTTGCAATGTGAGAAGAGTCTTCCCCACATGCAGAAAGGCTGTAAAGAGTGAAATTTCTTTGCATAACAAATGGCGTGAGGGGAGAATCACCGCTGATTGTGGATACTTGAGACCCAGGATGGATGAAATGCCAACAGCCATTGTAATTTCCCAAGGAAGCTTCTAAGGTCTCGAGGGGGGGAAAAGCAACTCAAAAAGCCAAACCCACAAAGTGCACCATGAGAGGAGGTACAGGAGATGAAGCGAAGGAGCAGGACCTGGCAGTAGGGGGTTATTCAGCCTCTGTGCTCCTTGCTCCCATTCCCGTCCAACAAAACCACTGTGTCCACCGCTGGGCCCCGTGTAATGGCCAGCTCATGTCTCCCTTGGGCAGGGGTACTACACTGTGGGCTGCTGCCGTGGCTGCTGCATGCTATGAGCAGGCACTCTCTTCATCTCCGTAACAAACCACATTCCCAGCTGGATTACTCATACTCCACTGGCTGCTGGTTTTCTTCCTGTGCACTCATTTGCAAGCCATTAAAAAAGAGACACAAAGCTGTCTGTAAAATTAGGTCACGTGTGTTGCCCTGTCAAACCATTGGGTTTGCCCAAACCAGGATTTTCCTGCCATCACAATGGAGTTTTCAAAGCTTAATCCACAACAAACAAAAAAAAAAAAGGAAAAAGAAAAAGCAAAAGTAAAAAAAAGGAGAAAAAGAAAAAAGAAAGAAGGAAAAAAGAAAAAATTAAACCATCCTCCTGCTCCAAAAACTGTGGTAGCAAGTAATAAGGATGAAGTTAGTATATACAAACGTATCCTGTGACACTTCTGTGAAATACTGAAACACTGTCCTTCAGTATGACATTTCATTTCCAACACAAACAGATGTTTCTTACCACGCTTAACTCCCTTTTCTTCCGGCTAAGCTGCATGTGGAAAAGCCACTCCATTTTATACAGAATATTATTTTTGTCCAGCAGCGTCTCTCCCTGTCATCTTTTGGGCCAAACATGAAGTGAACCCTGGGATCAGAGAGCAGATAAGCGTTGACTCGAAACAGATGCCAAATTGTTCAGCTGCAGACATTCACCCAGGACTTCAGACTGAGGATGTCCAGCACCTCTGCCTTTCCATGAACTGCACATCCTTCCTGAGCTCAGGACTCTGGATGCCTTTTGGGAAAAACATTTCAGGTTCAGCGGGTTGAGAAAGGGTGTGGGGTGAGGTATTTTCCAAAGGCAGGCTAATCTTAAGGGGAAGCCAGGGAATGAGAGTTTGCAAAAAGGAAGTTGTTGAAATATTTCTTTTAAAAAGTCAAAGTTTACACCATGACAATCCCTGATAACAGGGCAAAGCCAGGCAATTTGTCTGTGAGCACTTCAGGGAGAGCAGGGAAGCGCCTTGTAGTGGGCACAACAAGAAGAGGAGAAGTGGGCCAAGTCAGAGGTTGTCCTGAGCCACACCTCGGAATTTGCACTTTGGGATGGGGGAACAACCTCGAGGCAGGGGCAGCCCTGCCATCCCTGTGTATGGATATAGATTTCACTAGATTTTGCAGGGAAACTGAATGTTAAGCAAACAGAAAAGCTTAAAAATAGAAAAGCTTTTGCTTTCCACTTTGCTGTCATCCTGCACCAGGAGACTGCAAGACCAGAGGTGTGGTGGGAGCATTGGGTCTGGGGAGCAGGATAGGCGCTGGTTCTCCCACCTAAGCTAGGGTGAGGGTAGGCAATAAAGGTCTCAGTCTGCTCTGTTCTGAACTGCTACATACAGTCTCTGTGCCTGCTGTGAATAATATCGCAAAATTACTTTTAAGAGCAGCGATTCAGAGGCTTTGCAAAGTCAGATGTGCACGTGCTGAAGCCTCTCTTGTTTTCTGCATGGCCATCATCCCTTCTGCAGCACAACCAAAACAGGAATACCAGCTAGAAACAGGCAAGGTAGCAAGTGTTTTATTCTCCTTTTTCTTTGGCACTGCACCCTAGCTGCTGGGACCAGCCACGGAGCGCGCTGACAAGGTCTCCATCATGAGCATGTTCTGGAGAGCCAGAGCTGGCCATTTCACATGAACCTGGGCCAGATCACTACCACAGGCAGAATTAGTCTGAAATTTGAGAGATTCAGCTGCAGGAAAACTGAAGGTCAAGCTTGGACCCAGCGTGTGCATGTGAAAACCTTCATTGGCATTACCAGATAACCAGACAAAACAGCACCATTGGTGTGGCTTCACTCCTGATGGAGAAGCGTAGGCTGGTGCTCCCCCCAGCAAGGTGAAGCTGCTCTTGAGCAGGCATTTCAGCCTGAACAGTGGAGTAACAATCTGCTTTGGGTGTCATTTTAATCAGCATTAATGCTTTTGGCCTTCATTCTATCCATCAGATTTATCTGTTCTTTTATGAGGTAAGGACATTAGTTCTAACTGTGAGATCCACGTAGGACGACACTTTGTAAACCTTATTAACTCCGGGTTTTTAACATAATGAGTTCATTTCAGCTACTGCAGCTCTGCCTTCATTGGTTGTGGTGAAGTTATGCTAGAAATGAACTTGATTCTGCATTTTTAGTGATATCTCTAATACGCCTGTATTATTTGGACAGCTGGAGGGATAGTACTAGACATTTCATTTTCTCATTGATAATTATTTCATAGCTTTCTTTGCTAGGCAGAAGTTTGGGGGGGAAAGCCTCTGGCAGGCCTGGCCTACCCCCTCTTTTTATCTGTCCCTTAGAGATTTTGGAGCGAGGAGCACGCAGCCAGGCAATGCCACCGTCTGCCTCCAATATCCCTGCTATCACCCTAGTTCGTCAGGCAGACTGCTTCTCTGGCTGTGTCACAGATGTCTGCCATCACACACTCCTTGCCATTGCTACTCAATCCCAGTATCCAAACTGGGCTTTGGATAGCCTCACTGTTCATTACTAAAAATGTTTAAAGATTCTTCTTGTTGGACCGACTGTCCCAAAGCTACTTTTTCTCACAAGAGAAGATTTCCCTTATCTCCAGTATCTATGGCAGGGGTTATCTTCCCCTGCTGCCAAATAATAGACGATAATAACTTATTTTCTAAGAACAGAGGAGCCTGGAGGAAGTGCCTGTGTGTTTCTTAGAAATCTGATAACGGAATTAGCTTCTAAGCATGAAAATACATATGACCTTAAATGTCATTGTGGAATATCTCACAGACATCAAGCACAACTACTGACCCCATTGTATAGATACCCAAAGGGTTTCATACGGGGCATGGCTTTTCTTGGGAGTGGTTGTGCAGGTTGCCTTGTAGTTCCTGTGTTGCTTATTGAAAGTCTGGATGTGTAACTAAAATACAGCAGTAGGCTCTTGGAGAAAATACAGTATTACTTTATATGAGACTAAACCAGTCTCATGAACATAGCTAAAACATCTTCACAAGGCAGAAGACCTGTGCCTGTACATCTTACTGTCATATACACCTTTTATTTTGTTCAGAGCAAAACCTGAATACATGCATGCGCACACATATACACACAAATGTTAAATGCTATAAATTAAATTAAATAATAACAAACATGCTATTGAGGTCAACGGGAAGATGATCAAACCTGCTATTAGGAAGAGGAAATGCTTTACAAGTAGAAAACATAAAATGTACATGTTTGTTTCACTTCTTATTTTGGTTATTTTTGAATGTGATGTCTGAGGTAATGGCTCTCCATGGCACTGTAGAAGTGTTTATCACTTCAACTTAGGGATAAATTTTGTATGTCCAGGTGTATCTGAAATATACACATTTCCAGGCAGATTTTTCTTTCAAAGAGAACAGTAGTGAATATTCTGCTAAAGGGAGCAGGAGCAGGATCAGATAGAGATGTCTTAGTATTTTGCAATTTACAATGTACAGGGTCTGAAATAAAAAAAAACCTCTTTACTATTGCTGTGAATCTGGACATCATGCAGGCAATGGAGGCTCAAAACTGGAGCCATCCACTTGTGTTCACACACTGGTCATGAACAGCCATCTCAAACAAAATGCAGCCTTTTTAGGAGAAGATTGGAGAAAAATGGTTTTGTCTGAAGTTTGTCCTTTGATCCCCAGAGAATGATTCTGAGAATGGCCATGAGCTTTAGGGTCTTCTTCCAAAACTGGTCCGGAAAAAGGTTGATCATCAGTTGTTTGGATCTGATAGCATTTGTCTAACATTGCATAAATTCTTGAGCAGCTTACAAAATGCCATGGCTCAAAATAGAAATCAAATGGTCTGATAAGATGGTCTGTTCACCATAACTTCTTTCACAGGGTAGTCAGTGGTAACCCCTGAAAAACCCACTGAAACCAATTTGTTGAAGTGCATACCTGTCCTAGAATTATAGATTAGTTTGGGTTGGAAGGGACCTTTAAAGGCCATCTATTCCAAACCTGTGCAGGGAGCAGGGACATCTTCAACCAGATCAGGTTGCTCAGACTCCCATCCAACCTGGCCTTGAATGTTTCCAGGGATGGGGCATCCACCACCTCTCTGAGCAACCTGTGCCAGTGTTCCACCACCCTCATTGTAAAAAATGTTTTCCTTATATCAGGTCTGAATATACTTCCCTCTATTTTAAAACCATTACCACTTGTCTCCCACAACAGGGTCTGCTAAAAAGTCTGTCTCCAACTTTCTTATAAGCCCCCATTTAGCTATCGAAAGGTTGCTATAAGGTCTCCCTGGAGCTTTCTCTTCTCCAGGCTGAAAGCCCAAACTGAACAGCCTGTCCTCACAGGAGAGGTGCTCCAGCCCTCTGATCATCTTTGTGGCCCTCCTCTGAAATCGCTCCAACAAGTCCATATCCTTCTTATATTGGGGGCTCCAGAGCTGGACACAGTACTGTAGGTGGGGTCTCACAAGAGCAGAGTAGAGGGGCACAATCACCTCCCTTGACCTGCTGGCCATGATTCTTTTGATGCAGCCCAGGATGCAGTTGGCTTTCTGGGCTGCAAGCATGCATTGCTTGCTCATGTTGAGCTTCTTGTCCACTAACATTCCCAAGTCCTTCTCCTCAGGTCTGCTTTCAATCCATTCTCCACCTAGCCTGTATTTGTGCTTGGCATTGTCCTGACCCGTGTGCAGGACCTTGCACTTGGCCTTGTTGAGCTTCAGGAGGTTTGCACAAGCCCACCTCTCCAGCCTGTCAAGGTGTCTCTGGATGGCACCCTTCCTTTCTGTGTGTCGACCATGCCACACAGCTTGGTGTCACTGGTGAACTTGCTGAGGGTGCACTCTTTCCCTCTGTCCATGTTGCCAACAAAGATGTTAAATGTGGTTGGGCCCAATATCGACCCTGAGGAGCTCCACTCATCACCAGTCTCCACTCAGACATTGAGCCGTTGACCACAACTCTTGGAGTGCGGCCATCTAGCCAATTCCTTGTTGACCGAGTGGTCCATCCATCAAATCCATGTCTCTTCAGTTTTGAGACAAGAATGTCTTGTGGGACAGAGTCAAATGCTTTGCACAAGTTTGCATTCAGGACTCAAAGACTAGAGCCAGTTTACATTTAGGACTCTGGCCCATGTCTAGATTATACTTCTCTAAGTAAGATGGTTTACTTACTTACAAAACCAGAAAAAAAAAAAAAAACTGTCTTTGGGGGAATTCAGTATGACTTTCGAAGCCAGGTTTCCTGAAGCTGCAGAATAATGATGATGCATAAAGTATGCCTTTCCATTATTAAGCTCGTATGTGATCTCTGATCTCCCGCTCAAATCTGTTACAAGAGAGAGCTGCATGTGGGTGTGTTTGCAGAGCTCAGACACTTAAGCCTGACCGATCTGTGCCCTGGAGAGGCTGTCGGGAGCCTCCCAAGGCATCTGTAGCTTCCAGGGGGAAAGAGATCAGAGTTTTGTGAAAACAGAAGAAAGAATTTTTATTCTCAGCTGTTCTTATTTACCGTCTTTAGCTTTTTTTTTTTTTACCATCTGCAAGAACAGAAAACTTCCTTTTCTCATATTTTTCTTATCTTGCAAATTCTCCTATTATTTTTTTCTCCTGTGTTACTTTTTCATTCTTAGACCTGGCAGATTTTATGCCTATGGACAATTAAAATGGGTATGTATACTTCTGTTCTGAAAACTGCCTGTTTCAAACATGAGAAGTAAGATATGAAAAATGAACATGTAGGCACAAAAAAGCCATTACATTTTTCCATTTTGAAAACAATGTTTAAGGAAATTTTTTAATTTGTTCAGTTTTGAAAAAGGATTTTCCCATCCTCTACTGACTCACTCTCTCCAATGCCAAATTCAAGCTAGCCATCCCTAAAGTCTGTATCTTATGTCTGAAAGATCTTACTTTTTCCATGTGAGACAAAAGAAAATTAACGTTCTTCCTTTGTCTGTTCAGTACATTCCCATATATATTAAGCATATGTGTGGCATGACCCACTGGTCAGCTCTCTTTCACAAAATCCTGTGTGTTTGAATTTGCTGCTCTTAAGTATGTGTTACTTCAGCGTGGCTTTGCTGATGATTAACAATGCAAGGTATACTGGGTGGGTGTTACCTTTTATTAGAAAAAATGATCCAGTACTGACCAAAAATCAGATCAGGTGATAGGCACACAAGCCTTTCTGTATCTCTGAAACAGGAACAAAAGATTGGAAGCTAAATGTGTGTGGAAATTAATTTAATCATCTGATTTCCATAATTAAAGACATTTTGTGTCTGTGGCACAGGCCAATGTCAACAAGGTTACAGGACTCTTAATACCTGAGAGGGGACACAGAAAGAGAAAGAATTAGCTTTTGCTTCTAGGCAGTCATTTCTGAAGTGAGGAAGAGTGTATTTTGTCGACAATTTTAATACACCTTTAAGAAGAAAAAAAGTGTAACACATACCCTCCCTGGGTCAGTCCAGTGGCTTCTGTGCACTAAACCACATTTGTTTTAAAAAGGAAGCTGAAAAAAACACAACCCAATCAGATAATGTCACTGGATAGATCACATAGGTAGGAAACGGATCATTAGTCATCATTATTCGATGATCTTTGCAAGATACTCCTTTCCCTTCTCGACGCAGGCTGCAGGTTTCATATGGCATGTCCACTTGTGCACCAGCCCAGGGGTGGCATTCCTGCAGGCTAATTGGAACCAGCTGTGAGCCTACAAAAAAAGGACAGAAGGAAGAGGTCATGAAAGTTAGATTTCTGCAGCCAGAGAAGACATCCCTTTGGAGACAGGGATGGCTCTGCCAGTGATATTTACCTCTCATTGCTCATTAAGGCTACTGCATTATTTTTTTTCCTGGACAGCTACAAGGTGTAGTGGCCCTATTTCTGTGGAGAGTGAGTGCATTTCAAAAATTTTTGGCAGACAACAATGGCTTTTTTTTTCCCTCCAGAAAAGCAACCCAGTTGAACTGCATTGTAAGAGGCCTGATTTTACGCCAGCATTTTTAGGAGAGCTTGAAGGAGGTGTTACTAGTAAGAGAAGACATTTCAAAATAAGCAGGTTCATTTGAGGGACATATCCCTCAATTTTCCTACTGGGAGCCGAGGAGGCCTTGGCAGGAATATGCATTGAGCTCTTCACTTTGTGAAAGATGGAGCCAAATGAGCCACAAGAGAATTAGAAGATATTACCTGTGTTCTCCTGCAGACAGCTAGAGGTGCTTAGTTAAGAGAAGGTGCTACAGCACATAAACTTTCAAACAGATTACAAATAGTACAATGATAGTTGTTTCATGCATGTGGTATGGAGTGAGATAGGAGGAAATAATTTTAATTTTAATCCAAAAACTCGGGAGATTAAGCCCACCCCAGGAAGTGGAACTTGGGACCTAGCAAAGCTGACAGAGGGTCTCTCGAAGGCAGTAGGAAGGAAACTGCGGTTTCACCACTTCGCAGGAAAGGAACTGTGATGCCACTGTGTTATTTTCCTGCAGTGACTTCTTGGGGCCTGCAAAGAGCGGTAAAAAGGACCAGGGGGTTTAGAGCAAGTGAAGATGCAGTTGGTTGGGCTGAAAACCCACATCCTGGAAAGGTGGGGAGAGACCTAGGGTCTGAGGGGAATGGGGAGAAACACCTAGGCATGGAGGAAACTGGAGCTGCAGCTGCAAAGCAGGAGAGAGAGGTGGTTAACATTGCCTTGGCTGTACAGAGGAGAGCACAGTGAGCCCTAAGCAGCTCTCGAACACCTGATAGGTTGGGTCCCTGTCAGTCAGAACTGAGCTAGGAACCTGTAGACTGTCTCAGAGCTCGAGAGTGAATCCTTCTCTGCCTCTGAGGCCACAAAGATGTGGCTAGCATCATGAAACGCTTGCAGTTGCCCACAGTATAACTGTGAGATTTTCCAGAGTTGGGCTGTTGCTGGGTTGCATCCCATCAGGCATTTTGTGATGATGATTGGTTGCTCCAATCAGCAGCTCACCATGGTGGCTTTTTGTTTTTTTTAGCTTCTTACCTTGTGTCCTTACAAGCAATTGCAAGTTCTAATAAAGAAACATCACTAGTGTGCAGATTTCTTTAAAACTATACTGTATTATCGGAGTCTTTAATGCTACAGCATCTATTCAGAAATCTTAGGAAACTCCCAGACAAAACTTTCAGTGACATGGAATGGTAACTGAATCGAACATTGCTAATAGCTTAAAAAACCTCTGTCTTTGACATCTTCAGCAAGTTGCAATCAGCAATTACTTCAGCCTTATGACTTCTACCTGGCCAAGGTTCCTATAAGTTTCATCTCAAATTCAGTTTTAGACAAGAAAAATCCCATGGGAAATCTTTGTAAACACCAAGCGACACCTACTTTTTTTTTTTTTTAATCTCAGCAATGCATGCAGGAGCTTATGCTTTGAAAAGAGTGTGAGCTATGTCTCCAACAACAAGGCCATGTTTGACCCAAGTCAGACGCTGCTGCTGAAAATCAGCAAAAGCATTCATCAATTTTAGGTTCTGTGGCAGGCCAAAGTCAGGATATTTTTGTATCATCTCTGGCTTTCCCTTAAGCATTTCTTACCTACCTAGATTGCACAGTTTTATATCACTCTGTAAAAGAACTCTGTAACATTCTAGAACTTCTCTATTGCCTTTATGTGTTTCACATGTAGAATGAGGGCTGGTTAGCAGAGATTAAAACTGTGCATGTCTTTGATGTAATAATTTCATATTTTTTTTAAACTGCAAGATTATTTAGGTATAGAATGGCAGAGGCCTGCAAATGTTGTCTGCAATCTAAGCAAGGAGTGAGTCAAACCAATTACTATCATTGATAGATGGCCCAAATATCTTTTCAATATCATTGTGGTCTGACTATAGTTTCCCTGACACAGATTATGAAACCATAGATAATGATAACAACTGAAGTACAAGGATTTGCGAAGTGCTTACAGCCAGAAGTAGGTTGTTGAAAACAGTGGTCGAAGAGCCAGGAGATGTTGACATGAGACTTACATGTTACTACTGAATTAATGATATTGTCAAGAAATGGGAGACTGGACAGCAGTAATGCCTAATGAAATCATTGAAAGTATCTGCCAGGCTGACTGACGCAGGCTATATCCGTATATTATCTGTGGTGCCTTCCAGTACATTTCTTCCTTTGAAGAAAATATAGAGACTATCTTTGTTGATCTAAAAGTCTTCAGCCTGGTCTCACCTCTATGACATGTCCCACCATAGGAGATCCCTTGAGAACTTTTTGATGTTGCAGGTGTGCTCCAGTACAAGGGCAGAACAATTGTGATAAGGCCCAGTCCTCCCCTGAAAGACACCAAGACATCTTATCAGCACTAACCTCAAACTTAAAAAGTCTGCCTGATGGCTCTTGAGGAAGGAAACAATGAAGGAAAGAGAGTAAAATATTCAAGGGGGAAAGCACTAGAGAGGAATTTCAGAAGTGGTTCAAAGCATGTTCCAACCACAATGGAAGTTTTAGAAGGAAGTGAATTACAATACCTACTCCAGCATTCTTTAGATAGTCTGCATTATTTGAGAAAGGATACATTGAAGCTATTTAATTAAAAATAGTAAGATTCCAGGGAAAGAAAACCAAAACTTATAGCATCAGCAAAAAAAATGGAAAAATATAGCGAGGAGGGAGTAAGCCCAGCTGAAGTTTAATATACAGCATAGCCTAGGGCTTGATTGCATTCATGGAAGACTGAACATAAGATAAAGTAATGTGTGTAGTTAATGTTTGAGGGTTTCATAAAGTAGTAGTTTTGAACTAAAAAATAATGTAAGTGTAGAAGTGCGATAAAAGCTTGGAGATCATGTATCTATGTGCTTGAACTGCTTAATGCAATGAATTCTTTTTCAAATTTGAGCCTCACTGTACCCCAAGTTCCCAGAAATATTTGTTGTGTTTTCTTCATTATTATCAGCTTAATTCCTGCTTATGTCTTGTGCTTTTGAGTCCCTCAGATGTTTAGACTGTTGCTGCTGACTTCGTTGTGACTGGCAAGGAGGTTGCGCTTCCATATCTGCAGGTGACAGCTCCCACTTACCCTGCTCTCACCCCTTTGGATGCATCCTTTCATAAATGGATAACGGGGGTGGTCCTTCTCAGGAGTGGCTCAGGACCTTCCTGAAGCCAACAGATGTTATACCACCTACCTGGGTATGAGAGACATGATTTTGGGCTGTGTTTGTGTAGTTAAAACATCTGCCAGTGTTTTTTTACAAGAGTATTGGTAAATCCAGTGGAACAGATAGAGACTTTCCTCTCCAGCTCACATAGAAGCCTTTGGTGTGTCTGGGGTTAGAGTTTATCTTTCTAGTGAGGAATAGTCGTGGGATCAGACCTCCCTGTGCTTGATGGTAATTTCCCACTCAAGCAAAGGCATTTTTGGCACTGTGACCAAAGGAAAATCACAGCCCAGGAGTACCCACAGCCCAAGGTGAACATGGAACAAGCACATGGCAAATTATGTTGCCCATCATGACGCAAAACCTTGAGAATGGGCTTTTTAAAAAAGCAATTAGGAGTTTCAACAGTTTTCTAGCAGCTGGTGCCTCGTAACTGGAGCCCAGTGCTGGATGATGAGGTTGTCAATCACATCCTTTCTCCTGCAAAAGCCGCTGGCTGCCAAGAAGGCATACTACCTTTCCCAGTGGCAGTGTGGTCTCAGCCTGACACGTTTCCCCCCCCCCGCCCCCGCCCCATTTTTCTTTTACTAGTGCTCAAGTGGCACGGGGTAAATTGTGCAACCAGCTGCTCCCTTGGCCAGGAGCCTGCACCTCACATCACTTAACCAAGGCTCGTGTGGGCGGGTACCTCTCTGGCCATTTCTGCACTGAAACGGAGAGGAGCCAACTCTTACGTCACACCAGGAGTCTGGAAAACATCTCTTCCCTCCTCCCCATTAATTACTTGAAAGCAGACATGCTGCAGCTAATAGCTTGAGGTAATTCACCTAATTCACAGCTGGCCCAGAGGCATTGTGATTGTGAGGCTGGAAGATCTGTGTTTGAACCCAAAACCTATAAAGGAATCTTTAATGACATCAGGAACCCCTCAAAATTGCAGGAAGAAATACAGGCTTCAGATGTCTTTGCAGACTGATCCCATAAAATGCATATTGTGCAGCCTGAGGTGTATAGGAACATGCTGTAGCCTCACGGAACGGACCCTCTTAACTGTGAGTGACTACAGGCAAGGACACTAGAAGGCAGGTGAAACAACATGCAGGGTAATAATGTCCAGCAGATACCAGCTGATGTGTTCCCTTGGTCTACCCAAAGTGTCGAAGTCACCCTATCCGACCTGCTGCAGTAGTCATCATTCCAGAACACCCCAAAATCCTGAGAGCCTCAGGATGGCTGGATTCAGCTTAGGAGAAAACACTCTGAACAACTTCTGGTACTATGTAGTGACTTTCCTTCTCTTTATTTTACAGTTGCTAACACAGTGGGAATCACTTTACTTGCATTTCTAAGCTTTTTTTTCCACCACTGTGAACAATACAAACTCTGGAAAAATGCATTTCCTGGAGTTCCACTCATGTTCATTCATTCAGTGTAGCTTCAAGCACACAGCTGAATGAGACATAGAATGAGCAAGATAAATACAACAATTTGATGTAAAAAAATTACGGGAAAATACAGGAAAACGCCCAACATTAATGTCATATTGATATCTCTCTTTCCATTTTCAACCTGAAATTTGGAGCCAATTTATTAAACACTTTTTCCCACTGCTGCATGTCATTATGAAGGCTGCAATGGCAGCAGTAACATGTGGTCTCGTGCTACGGCTGTCTGTGGAGTGCAGGAAACAACTTTCTTGGCAGAGAAGGGCTCACAGCTGAGCGTTGTACCCCAGGAAAGGGGGCAAACTTATTTTTTATGATGATGGGCAGTAAGCTCAGGGTCATAATACCATGGTGAAATTACACCAATTTAACCAAATAAATTTCTTACTGTATTAAAACAGGTATAACACCTTTGTGAGAGATTTAACTTCTCTTAAGTGTGGTTCAAATGGATTTGGGTCTAAAATAAGCCCTAAAAAGAATGCAGTTCTGGTTGGGATTCTTTTTTAGGATGCTATCTAGGAACTGCAGAATTTTCTGAAAAGACTTATATTGACTCAGTTGAGTTTTGAACAGATAGTTGCAGGACTGGCACGAGATTGATGTCTCCTGATTTTTGGTGTCCCTGTTAGGTTGTACTCAGTGTGAGACAATCAGGCTGTGAAATTGATGAGGTGCTCTAGTTGCACGTGCAAAATTAAAGGACACTTTTCGGAATGCTGAATTTGGCGGTAAATTCCTCTGAAAGCTTTGGCTTACAAAAGGACTATCATGATTATTTTATTAGTCAATGCCAGGTTTGCTATTCCCTTAGACCATTTGATCTTAATGAGATCCACATTGCAAAAACCCCATGCAGTCTGTAGGGAATATATACAACCTTGCATGTTTATTTAATGTTGCTTACTTCAAGACCACTTAGGATGAGGAGAAAGAAGAAGGCTTGGTTCCTGTATGTGTAAAAGTAAAGGCAGATACAAACTGTGTCAGGAAATTAGGGGCACACTTGGAATTAATTAGTTTCTGTATTGCTTTGAGAATATTTTATGCTGGGCTTGAGGAGTGCTGCTGATGTCATCTGTCATGAAAGCACAGCTGGAGCGCAGCATGAAGGCAGCAAATCCCTGAGACAAAATCACAGTCTTGGTATTCCAGCCACAGCCACGTGCAATTTTCTGGGAACTGATGCTGTCTTACAGACAAGGAAGTCAGTCTGGAAGCAGAGCTGTAGATCTGTCCCCATAGGGAGGAGGGATTCCTGCCCAAAGGCGGGGTGGCTTTTAGAGCTGGTGTGGCACGGTCATCCACTGGCTCCCATGCACTCAGCCAAGCCACTGCTGTGTGGGTCTGCCTGCACTCACCTGCATCTCTGCATAAAAAAATGATGAATATTTCTTGCATTGGGGTTACAGAAATGTCTCACACAGCTGACTAAGGTGGTCCCTGAAAAGCATCTGTAGCAATAGGATGAGGCTAGCAAAAGGGAAGAAGGTGAGGAATGGCAGGCCCAGTTTAGGGACAGGCTTTGACTTATCTCCCGAAGTCCTGCAGATTTCCTTGAACCACAGAGCAAGTGGTGGTTAAATCCCCACTCAGCACATAAATCCTAAGCCAAGCACCCTCTCTGTTAGGGTAGTTCCTAATCAAGGAGTAGGGAGAAAAACCTTGTTGAAATGAAGGCTGGCTGTACTCCAATTTTCCTGATGCTGTCATGGTTTAAAATTGGAAAAAGAGAAAAAGAGACTAGTTTTAGGTCAGGCAGAGCTCAGTATAATTTTAGGTCAGGCAGAGCTCAGTATAAATCAGAATTAAATAGGCTCTGCATTTGCTCAGGGCAAAATTGCAACTGTAAGTGCAGGTCTGTTTTCCCCAGTGTTGCCTCACGTCTTCTTGATAAACGGCATACACCTTTCCACGAGCTCCCTTCTGTTGTGATACTGCTGTTTCCCAGTTTGTTGTCATGTGAATCCCATCTGTGTAAAACTGGATTTCTTCTAACCTCAATGCAAACAAGAAGCTCTCGCCCAGGAGTGGGGGCAATTTCCTCCTGCTTCAGCCTTTTTGTCTTCTGGATCTTGGGCTAGACATTCTCCATACTATAATGCAAAATGCTGATAAATTCATGATATTGCAGCTGTCTTTACTTGTATTGACAGAGTTAAGCTTTCTTTTTCTGCATTCCTTAATAAAATAGCAGCATTACAGCTCAGTAAACACAATGTCATCTTTCAGTTGAAATTTGGCTGCACTGTGAATTGTTTTGCTCTCTTTCCTTTCCTGCACAGCTGGAAATGAATCTCTCTCCAGTCCTTTTTGGGATGGGGTGAAGAGTGGAGAGAGAGAAAAAAAAACTGGCAAGGAAAATGCTTGTTCTAAATAAAGTGAAATAAACTGAAGTTAAACAAGGCAGTGACACCTCTTCAGGGATAAGCTGACACTTGCGTCAACACTGAACTGGTGGAGCAGCAACTAAAGTGGGGGGAGCATTAGCTAGAAAAGCTCAGCAGGTTGGGGAGAATGGGAGTGACTGCTGACCAATGGCTGGGGCACAAGTTTGCGAAAAACGCAGGTGCTTTCAGTGCCCTAAAGCCGGGGGAAAAGAGATAAAGTGCCCTGGTGTTTCATGCAAACAATGGCTGACCTCTCATTTGCATTCATTAGAGGCGATGAAGCTGTCTCTGGGTGTAGCAGTGCAGTCACTTTCCCCCCTCCCTGGGAATAGGGAAAAAAGATTACAGCCCTTACAAGGCATTTGAGGCAACTGCAAATGATAAGAGCATGCCACTCGAAATGAAGCTGCGATGCACAAGGCTCCCCCTGAACCACAGCTTGATACTGCAAACAACTCAGACTGTGACTCAGACCCACATCTCCTCCCCATCACCACCACTGGGGCTGCAGGACAGCTCTGCAGGCGGCAGTAGACAGAGTCACCATCTCCCCTGCATGTCATGATGCTTCCAGAGGAAGAAAAGTCAGACTGTGAAGCCAGTGAGGTTTTGTTGGGGTTTTGCTTTTGGAAAGTATGCTGTGGGTTTCTGTTGGGCTTGAAGTTTTTCCACAAGTCATCTCAACAGCCTTCCTGCTGCCTGCTTCCATCAGGCTGCTCATTGCAGACATCAGCTTGAGCACGTATTCTGCTACCAGCTCAGGAAACCTAGAGTTTCCCATAAAGACTTTAAACCTACAAGCAGTAGAAGCCAAACCAGAAAGCCAGAAGCACGGTCAAATTATGCTGAAGCTCTTTAGAGTAATACAAAGTGATATCAGTTGTGAAGCTTCATGAAGATTAACCACCCACCTCTTAATTGCTTAGAAATTCTTCATTCTCCCTGCAAGAGAATTCACCTCTGCAAGGGCTGATACAAAGACGTGCTAGGAGCCACAAAAAATGAAAGGCAAGCTGAGTGGAGTCTCTTTTTAAACAACAAAATTGGGAAACTCTGTAGTTTGTGCAAGGCAGGTTACAGTAATTAACAAGAAAACCCTAAGGCTCTAGAGACCCCAAAAAAATACCAACTCAGACTTTTAGATAAAAAAACATGCTATTTTTTTTCTGTTTGGCAGTCTACTAAATTCTAATCAGGACAAAGAGTATCATATATGTAAACAGCCATAATGTTGATTTGAAGCTAAAAAGTAAAGTGTATTACAGCTGCTCGCTCATACAGCTGTTCTTTAGATTGGGGCAGTTTTCCTTGCAGTGAATACTTGCTCTTGGATCAAACACTCTTGCTCTAAAAGTATGATGCTTCCTCATCCTGTTGGGGAGGAATGGCACAACAAGAAAATTAAAGCAAAAGAACAGAGTATGAGCAAATGTCAAACACAAAAGCTTAGTCTAGAAGTGATTTTTCATCCAGAATAACCTTGACAGTCTAGAGAGGTGGGCCCATGAGAACATCATGAAGTTCAACCAGGCCAAGTGCAAGGTCCTACACAGGGATCGGGGCAATGCCAAGCACAAATACAGGCTGGGAGGAGAATGGATTGAGAGCAGCCCTGAGGAGAAGGACTTGGGAGTGCTGGTGGACAAGAAACTCAAAATGATCTGGCAATGCACGCCTGCAGACCAGAAAGCCAACTGCATCCTGGGCTGTATCGAAAGAAGCGTGGCCAGCAGGTCAAGAGAGGTGATTCTGCCCCTCTACTCTGCTCAGGTGAGACCCCACCTGCAGTACTGCATCCAGCTCTGGAGCCCCCAACATAAGAAGGACATGGACCTGTTGGAGCAAGTCCAGAGGAAGGCCACAAAGATGATCAGAGGGCTGGAGCACCTATCCTATAAGGACAGGCTGAGAGAGCTGGGGCTGTTCAGTCTGGAGAAGCAAAGGCTCCAGGGAGACCTTATAGCAGCCTTCCAGTACCTAAAGAGGGCCTATGAGAAAGATGGGGAGAAACTCTTCAGCAGGGCCTGTGGTGATGCCTCACTCCATCTCACTGTGCCCTTTAACACCCTCAAAATGAGCCATCTACCATTGTCATAGCATTTTAGTACCTTGCCTCACCTGCTTCAATATTCCTATGCCCAATTCTGCCTGTGGACCTCGATGTGAGTGGCAGTGGGAAAACTCTCACAAGTAGTACAAGGCAAGGGAGAGAGCTGCAGACAGCTCCTAGCACCTGCACCTTTGCATCTATAGGTGATCTCTTCACCCTGGGGTAGCAACCCCTGAAGGACTTTGCTAGAAATTTTTTCTCTTTGTAACAGTCCCATTCACTCATGTTGTCTAACTTTATAGTGTCATTCATAATTTCATCTGCATTCCCATGGTTATTTTTTTCCCAAATAGATTTACTTCCCTCTTTCCCAGAGCTCTCTAACAAACCACGGTCTCCCATTTGCAAACAGACCGACATACCCACAAGCCAGTATAGTCATATAATGATAATCATAACTTAGAAGAAACCTGGCAATCACCAGCAAGCCTGTGATAGCTGCCTCCTGAATGTCACCCCAGGAGGAAAAGATTGGTACTTGCTTCAGTGAGCAATATGCTACTGCCCCAGCTCTTATTTAGAGCCAGAAAAAAAACAAATGTACACTGCATCACAGAATATAAACACGGCACCATGGGATGGGGCTTTTTTATTCCTTCCCCATTACTCTGTATTTGCAAGAGTGGTTCAGACTTATAATTGCACAGACTATTTCAGCTCCTGTGTTGTCACCCAAAATAATAGTTTCACAGATGACACTGTTCAACAGTCACAAAAGAGAAGTCACAAAAAGAGAAAATAATTGGCATAACCCATGTGTGTGTGCAAGGAAATATTTTTCTGGCAGCAATTGTCATTTTAGTTTCCCATCGCTAAATGAGTGCCACCAAGTTAATTTCCAGTAGAGGGCAGAAATCGACATGAGGTTCACCAAGTACAAATTTAATGTACTCTAGGTTTTGCCAGAGCTGCTCAACAGAGATGGACCCAGACCAAGATTTTGCATCCAAAGGAGATTTGAGAGAGTTCAGAGCTGTGTATGAAGCTAAATTCCAAGTTTACTGCAGTAGCAATGCTCTAATGGAAAATTCTGTGTCCAAGCACCATCAGCCTTTGGGGATATTGGGATCTCAGTTTGAACTTGACTCCTGCCATTCAAGCCTTTCTCTGCTGTTCGGTTTCTTGTGAAAAGCCATTCTTTTTTAAAGCACACTTTTCATTATGCTTAACATACTTTCAATTTCTTAGACTTAATGCCATTATATGGTCTACATAGCATGCTGTTCAATGCCACCTTTGGGGGCTATGGTACTGATAGCATCTAGATCATGGCAAGACTCAAGAAATGAAGAAGGAGTTGTATTTTGGAAAATAGTGTCTGTGCAAAGCAGCTGCTAAAGGTGCACAAACTTTTTTTATTCATGCAAAAAAACACCTCCCAGAGAGTGAAGTTACAATACATATGTGAGAAACTCTAGTTCAGGAACGAGCTGTATTTTGAAATCTGTCTTCTTTCTCTCCTTTCCTATGGGATCTTTTTCCTATGTATCTTTGCCACCATCTCCTGCCTACTGGTGCTGACCCTGTAAGCCTTGCATCAGAAGGACAAAAAGCCCCACAGAAGATGCTATTCCTATCTCCAGGACTAGCTGATGGCCGCAGATTGGCCCAAGATACTCATAAGGTAGGTAGATAATTCTCTCCCCTTGTTCCCTGAAGAACATTTCTGCTATAATCTGGTCGTAAAATATGCCCAAAGGGGAACATGTAACTTGTAAGTCTTACTTCAAGAAGCATGATTCTACAAGTAATTTATGTTCCTAAAGATTACCATCATCTTCTAAAAGTTCAGTTGTTGTTCTTAATATTGTGTGTAATCTAGAGTCCCTGTGGCTCTTGGTTGTACCTTCCCTGTGACCTCAGCCTTGCAGGCTTCCCTTTCACAAAAGCACTCTTTTGTTTAGGCTTGGCAAAATACGGGATGAAAGACTAACCAACTTTAATTTGGTGAAAGTCTTAACTGCATCCATTCAGCTCTGGTAATAGTAGCTAATAAGAGAATCATTAGCTGAATACATTTAACAGCTGAGGCAAGAAAATACCTTCAGATAGGAAGAAGAAAAAAAAAACCTAAAATGCAGCTTAGAGTCTAAAAAAAAAATGAAGGAAAGGAAGATTTTTCTGTTCCAGAACATACACTGTTTTTGTTGGGGAAAATAAGGAGGAAGCATCACACTCTTCAATAAAAATTCTTATTTCTTTATATTTACAATAGCTTTTTGTTACTTGCATGTGCACAGCTACTTGCTGAGTATCAACAGCAGCCATTACTCCCGAGTATAAAGAGGGAAACTGTAATTCAACAAGACAGCTCAGAAGGAAGACTGGGACAGAGGTTGTCCTTCAGTTGTGTTTCTACAACCAAAAGCTTATTTCTGACAAGCTTGATTAGCAGTGGGGTGTGCCTTAGAATTGCCTATTCTGAAGTGTTTTGCAGACCTGTGGCCCTGGGGATAGCTGCCTTTTAGAAAGGGCCTTGCATAGAGAGGTGGTGAAGCCACTTCTCCCTCACACTGCACACCCTTCATCCTTACCCACAGCTTACAGCTCTCAGCAACTGCAGCCTCCAGTTTTACCAGGAAAACTGCTTCCCCTCAGACCAAGTCAAGCAGTCAGAGGTGAGCAGGAAGGAGCACTTCACCCGATTGACTAACCTTTTTTATTCTACTGGCCTGCACTGTTGAGAACAAGGATTTAAGGTTGCAGCTGCAAGTGTGCCTGCCCTAAGAGGAGGGACCATAGAAGCAACCCGACATAGAAACCGATAACTAACACGACCTGAGCCCTTCAGGGATCAGATGCACAAAGCTGCCTTGTGTGGTGCAAAGTCTCTAGCTCTGTGTGTGGGAAGTCCATAGCAGCCTTGCAATAACCACAAGCAATTGCTTGGTCATTTTGAAAATGAAAGCCTCTTTTGTTCTCTGGTGTTAGTAAGCAAAGGAGATGGCAGGTGATTTATTAGATGATACTAGCACATTTGGAAACTTGAAATAGCTTACAGAGTCTGAAAAAATGTAGGAAATTCATGGGATATGGCTAAAAAGGCAATTGCATGGCATTATGTACATCTGTCTACTGGACTCAATGCCTTACTTCCTTCCTCTTATGGTGGCTGATACATGAGGTTATATGTACTTAATTTTCTATGCATAATTACTTCCCTGGTTCACACCATGTGCCCAATTGTTCTGTCCAACCACACTTGAATTCTGTTGCCTGCTCCCCTTGCTTCTCTGTTCCTGCTGTTGTTGTATTTTACCTCTCCTCTGGCCTTTCTCCTCTGCACAGGTCTGGCAGCCTCCACCTGAGCAGTGAGTCCATTGGGGTTCACTCCTGCACCCATGGGCTGCCTGCCTGGCCCTAGGAATCTGACAGCCCAGATTATCTACAGGAGAGCAGCCTCTTGTTTCAGGGTTGCAGGAGGAAGAGAGCACACGCTTTTGTTGTGACCACCCACCTCCTAGCACAATTAGTACTGCAGTAACGACAATTGTAAGGGTAAGCTTCTTGCAGTGCTGGAGTGATCTCTTGTAAGGACAGGCTTGATGACAGCAACCTCAAGATGTCTGAAATACCACAAGGATCCTCTAATGGGATTCAGGAATGCCTTTATCCTCATTTACTGGCTACAGCTGGTAAGACATCCTATTTTAATTTTAGCTAGCTCTCCACCATTTCAGAGAGATATTTAGAGGAGTATAAACTGACAGGACAAGTCTGCAGAACAAGAGCTCATTGAAGTACCCCACAGCATTAAAAAACCAAAATGCCATAACAGAGGACCTACAAGATAACACCTAAGGAAATAGACAAAATCACCCACAGAATGGTTTCATGCTTAATACTTGTGCTTTGCTGTATTTTTTTCTGACTCTGTAAGTGGATTTGTGCCTCTCCACCAAAGAACCAGTGGAAGGTAACTGCTGGACTAGGCATCTATGAGTCTTTATTTAAAAAAGAAATAAGCTACTTTTCCTCTGATCATTTTGTTGGATTCAATAATAGATTATTTATTTATTTATTTATTATCTTTCTTTTTCTGTTTTAACAAATGTTCTTGTAGGGTTGCCATGGGATTTGAGTAGCATTTGTTATGCTGAAGGAGACAGATGAAATAATATTCACATTTCATGTGGCCAAGGAAATGATAGGATATGTTGAGGAAAGTGGCCCTACTATTGCAAACCTGAATGACGGTAATGACAAGAAGGGAAATAGAAAGTAAATTACTAGGATTTAGAGGAGGATCCCAGTTTAGAACAAATTAGGCTTACTGCGTTAGCAGAACAACTATGGTGATGAGTCAGGAGGCCTAGAGAAACCCCAAAGGACAGTTTAGTATTAGAATATCTCTTGTCCAGACCAGTGAGGATACCAAATGCTTTGTGAGTTAGTCCTGTTAGCCAGGAGTAAGGCACAGAAGGGAAAGAACCTAAGCCCCACTAAACATTTTTCAGATTTTATTTATTTATTTTTTTTTTTTAACTGGCTGTGTTTTGTCTGTGTAGCCAAAACCTACAAAACCAACAAAGATTGTTTTTAAATAATGTGTTGAAAGCACTGGTCAGGTCCATCTCTGTAGGAGTCTCCAGCCTTTCAGTAATGGCTGTTGCATCTAACTGTGCAAATGTGGTATGGCTTGCTTTTTAGGGGCTAAACTCTCTTGTTTTCTAAATAAATTCTGGATGCCCCAAACCTGACACTGGAGGAACCCAGAGATTCAGGGAGAAGAGCAGGCTCAGTCTGAAAGCTCACACTGGAGTCGCATGATACAGGACTTTGCGTTTGGCTGCTATCTTGTGTTTGGAAAGATATTTAATTGTCTTTAAGCATTTTATTGTGAAGAATGTCTTGAAACTGTGATAGGGGAAAAAGAACATAGCAGGAGGAAACTTGATTCATGCATCCTTTCAGTAGCCCAGTGTTTTGTAAATAAAGACAGCAACCAGATATAAGAGATTTTTATTGGTCTTTAATTGCAAAGAGCTCCTCTTCTATTCCCAAAGCCAGCCTTGCTAGCATACAGTTCTTTCTTACCTCATGCATGTACCTGGAAAGGAGAGGAAAAGAAATATCTATCAACCCTTTGACACTTTTTCAATAAAGTACCAGCCCGTCCCATCCCAGGCTTGGCCACTGCAGCAAAACCTCACGTGACGAATGCTTGGTCATTACATGTTTCTGTAGTGGTCTTGAGTCTCCATGTAGTACCTAGAGAAGATGACACATGGACTGTACATGGGCAAGGTGCTCACCTACATCATGGACTTGTCAGGCAGGGCTTCTACCCCCTAGCACTCCCACTCTTGCCTGTGCGAGAGGGCCGGTGGTACGGTTTTGGTACATGAGAGGCTGTGACATGACTGACATTACAGGCATAAAATCACTCAGCCCCTGTGGTGAGAGAGGTCACAGTGCTTCAGATGGGTCAGTTGAGCTGAAAATTTTAAGGGAAATCTTCCCTTGTAGAGACTAAAAGGAATAAATACATTAATGGCTGCAATTTACTTAGATATGTGCAGTATCTAAAGTCATATCCCTGCCTAAAAAGCGCGGGACAAAGCAACAAAATACTCTTTGACTTGTAACATCACTTCTTACCTCAGAGTCGTAACTCAATGGGAGGCTCACTGTATGAGTACTGGTTATGCTTTTGTTTTGTTTGAATGTGGAAGTTGTGAGTATCCTGCCATTCAGGCATACTCGTGTTCTCAGGAACACTGTGACTTGTCCAACAGAGCTTGGGAGTCCCGGCCCACTCCCAGTAACCCCATTCAGCAGGCAGCACTTAAGTATAGCAGTGATGCCAGTGGATTTGCTTCCTGACAGTACCGAGTTACTTTCACTTCTCATTTAGGCAAATTTACCTTCCCAAAGTGCTACTGAAAAAATCAACAGAGGTGTCAGGGGTTGTGTTAGCTTATGTTCTTTCAAAGCATTATTTGGCACAGCACAGCACTAAGCAGATAGTCACCTCCTTGAGCCCAGCAGTAGTGAATGTCGAACAGGAAAAGATAACTGAGGCTGACTGCATACAGTTTTCTGTTTGACATATTGGTAATGCTTCAGTCAAGAAAATGCTCTATCGCAGCAGTTAAATTGCTGTGTTGACTGAACACCAACCACTGCTAAAATCTCCACAGACAAATTCATTTTAAGTTTTCACCACTCAAAAGTGTTGATTTTAGCCATAGCAATCTGGACATGACTGCAGAACAGACTCCTGCAGCAGTTAATGGGTGCATTGCCAAAGGAGAGCACTAGGTAAAGAGCAACAAAATTACATGGAGAACTTGCTCCTTTAGGGTCCCTCCTCCATGCTTGGTCACAAATCTTCAGGGTACAGTACTACCAGGGTCCCTTCTGCTGGCTGTCCCTGAAAGTCACTCAAAAGAGTTCATTTGTTTGAGACAGGAGGCATCTAGTTCTAAAAGACAGGGAACAATTACTAGCACTGGCACAAATTTCCTTTGTAACCATGGGAAAGCGACTCAAGTCTCAATACAGCAGTGTAGGATCTCATTAAGAGTGTTGGAGAATAAATCCACTAGATGCTCAGGTGCTGTAGCAGTGGAAATGCAAAGAAGTGACAGTCACAACAGGAACGGCCATCACCCATGAAAACAACGTCACTAAAGTACAGCAGGTCTGGATCAAAGTAAGGGGGCAGCTGGAAAGCAAATCCCAGTGTAGTTTTAGGCATAGTAATCCCTGAAGATGTTAAAAAGAAAATTTAGAAAACCTGTTCCATGCATTATCTCCAGAAGAGCAGTGTTTATGGATAAAGCAATATCTTTACAGCTTAGGAAAGCAGAACCTATACAGTGTGAATTAGACTGCAACTGGATAACGGACCTCAGGACTGTATCCATGAGGTTTCTTAGGGAGAAAATGAGGATTATTTTTCCACAGGGTACATAGATAGCACCCAGGAGACTGAGGCTTGGAGACAGAGGAATGAGGAGAGCTGCCCCTGCGCAGGTACAACTGACTACAGAACAAAATTACATTGGTGAGGATAAGCACAAAACACAAAAACTGGAGTAAATATAGATCCATCCTTCCTAAAAAAAAAAAACAAAACAGAGTAACAAATTAAGTATAGCCACCTGTGGTAACACAAATCAATAATAGTTATTAGACAATGAAAAATCTCCTCTCATCTAGAAAAATATTCTTCTGTCCTCAGGCTCACTGCATGCTGAGCTTCTCACCAGCAGGTACAGAGACCTCTGTTCCCTTTCAGCAGACGGCAAAGATACAGCTGTAAAAAGACTGATGATCTTTCTGAATATTTAAAAGCTTCTAGGAATTTAAATACTAAGATTCTTTTCCTTCTGTATATAAAATCGTACTTCCTGGCTATTTTTTTTTCAGGAAATATCGGTATACAGTTACTGTATTCATTCTCTTATTTTCCTCAATTACCTTGCTTTGCAGCAAAGCTCTCTCAAAATCAGTTCTTTAGAAGTGAATCACAGAGTATTTTTGGGACAAGTGACATTAGGCTTCTCAGGGAAATAATGAGGGTGTCATTACTTAAGGTATGGCTGGAATTAAGATTGGTTTGCAGCTTGTGCAGGTCAGTGCTGTAGAGGAACAGTAAGTGTGCCACTGCAAAGCTGATCCACATGATGTTTAGGAGCGCTTCTAGCTTTTGCAATGAAAAAATTACAAATTTTGTTCCAGAATGTATCTCTGGATCTAGAAAAAAAAAAAGCATAAATTTAGGAACAGAGTTCAGTAGACAGCAATCAGCATGCCAGTCAGGAGACTGCACAGAACGAGTCCAGGCATGTAACTCTTACAATAACAAAATTAGAACTATAGTAGGAACTTCACTTGAAAGGTTCAGTATTAAGTTTAATGTTACAGCAGAAAAGAGTGTGCCAAATTAATGTAGCACAAAGCTGCTTGATTTCAATAAAGAAACTACAGAAAATGAAGCAAACTGTAAAGCACATGAAAACATCTAAGGCAGAAAAAAAAATAAGAAGCCTACAAGCAGCCAGGGAGCTTTTTAAAAATACTGTTAGAAGCCAAAGTAAACTGTGTGCGACAACTCAAAAAGAAAACAAAGTAAACCAAGCCCTTCATAGTTCACAGTAGAAGATAAGAAGCTTTCAAAAGGAAAACATAGGCATTTAAAAAATGTAAAGGTTCCTTAAATGAGAACAACAAGAAAATTTCAAAAATGGTTTGGGGCAAATTCACAGATAACAGATCTGTCAGTGTGCTCTATAAGGTAGAGGGAAGCGCCCTCGAACATCCCTGACACAAGCGGATATGCTGGGGTAGTAGTACAAGCGGAATGGACCACAAAGAGGAGCCAGGCTTGCCTGCTTTCCCCAGTTATGCCACTGATCAAGACCAAAAACCTGGATTAATTTAGGACAGGGACAATAGCCACAGGACTTCTCAATGACGAAATTAGGAAAGCCTTCCCCACAAGGTTCCTAAATCCACTCTTGACCCAAGGATAGGGTTGGAGTGAGAGTGCAATAAAACAGAAGTCTAAACTCTACAGATAAATTAAGAGTGGCATTTGGAAGTGTAGTCCACAGTAAATGTGGACCTCTGGCCTAAAGGTCCTTCAGGTAGGACCATTAGAAACTTCACTCTGCAGTGTACCACTTCAACCTGTGCAATGCTGAGCTTGGGATTATTTTTTTTTAATCTAGTACAGTCAGATCTAAAGAGCTATGGCACAATGAGGATGAAGCAGTGAATTCAGGACAGTAGGGTTTAGCTTCCAAAGAAACAGAAATACAAATTCTCCTGTGTATCACTGAGCTAACTCTAAGTCTAGACTTAATCCAGGTACCTTAAAGTAGAAGCAGAATAATGGCAGTAAGGACGTCATGGGAAGGCAGACACTTAACACCTTAGGTTAAGGGTTTGGAATGAGAAATAAAAGTGATCTATAGAGAAGTAATTACTCTGCCAAAATAATTTTGTGGTCTAGTCCTCAAGCTACCTTTAGAGTAAGTTGTTTCTTGGTAATGTAGATTTGAACTTGAGTTTCTCCACAAGGACAAAACCTGCCCTTAGTGAAGTACATACTCCACAGCGGGAAAATGCTACACAGCTTCATAATGGAAAAAAAGGCAAAATTCCCAAAAGACCTGGCTCTAGTATTTGCTTTACATTTCCTAAAGCTGGCTTCCCACTCCAAAGCAAACATGATTAAGATGGTTATGATGTGTCTGCATGCAATTGGCAGAGCAAAAGGCTTTCAGTTGCCTCCCTGCCAATCTGTGACTGCAAAAGATTACCTTACCCTTACATTTAGCTAAGACATGTAAGCTCTGTTGCACATCTCTGAAAGCCACCTTTCCTCTTATTTTTATAAAAGAAATTAAAAGAAAATCAAGATATCTCTAATATTTGGTATAGCTATAGGTATACTAGAGGATGGGAATGCTTAGGGATTCATCATTTACCTTCATGGTTAGTATGAGTGGAGATTACTAATATCCTCATCTCTAAATAGAAGCCTGGACAGGCCAGAGATTCCAGCATGCCGTCTTTCTTGCAGCCTTCTATTTTGACTCCAAAGGTTTGGTGTAGCCTTTGCATTTCTTCTGTACTTGCTTCCTTGCTTCCTATTCATTGTAGTGTGACTGCAACAACTTACTGAGATCCTTCTTGAAAGCACTGGTATCAAACATGCAAAGACCTTAACTTTCTACTGGAATTACATACTCTCAGTAACTCTGCAAGCAATTATATCCTTTGCCATGTGACACAGCAAGTTAAAACTCCCGATTTTTTAATTCCTGAAGTCCTTGTTTTCTCTTATTGTTTCACTCCAGAAAAAAAAAAAAGGTGAAGTTTTTACCATTTATCAACATCAGCATCACGAAACTGACCCTTTCTCTTTAACTAATGCCTTTATTTGGCACAATTCTTTTTTTTTTTTTGTTGAAAATTATTGTCCTCTTGACTGCATGGGGAATGTGAGTTGGATCTTCAGAGTCATTTCTTCTTGGTATTGAGGGAAAACTTCCATCTAGAGATTAGGATGGAGGGGCCATCTTTCCAGTCTAAGGGCGAGCTCCCCTGACAGTTTGCCCCTAGTATCCACTTGAGTCCAGACTAGTCCAAAGAGGGGTTGGTGTTGAACAGGTTTGTGCCATACACACAGGGCAACAGAATTTGAATGAAACAGATACTTGTGTTCTTAAAAAAAAAAAACAAACAAACTTTTTTTTTTATTTGTTTTGCAAGGTTTTTTTGCAAAAGCATCTGATGTGACTGAAACTCTGGCTATAATCTTTTAGGGCTAAATGGGGAATAAAGAAAGATTCTAGAATATATTAGTCATAAAGCTACTCAGTTGTGGATTGTGAGAGGGTATATTGATGAGACTGTTATTTTCATACTAACAGTTTCCGCAGCACTCTCTCTCTGAAGAATTTCTTAGATACAGTCTGCAACTACATGCTCCTAGCTTACCTCAGACTCTGCAAGACTTTAATTTTGGAGTAAGAGGACCCAGGAAAGTAAAGAGGGATTTGGACTTCTAATAGGAAGAAGAAACTAAATGTACTCAAAGAAGAGACCCCCCTTGCTGGAAATCTAGAATTCTCCAAGGGTTTTCTGAACCTTTTGACTAACTTCAAGACGGGGATATGAAGACAAAGAAGTTTTCATTAGATAGGAGCAATTTGTGCTTCCAGACAAATTAGTGTTATAGAAGATTCCGACAACAAGGGATTTGTATACATCATCCCTAACTCAATTCCACAGACTTAAAGGATCCACTAAGTATCTGGATGCTTTAGTGCTTTTTCAAACACAACTCAAATGTGTTGAGGCTGTGCATTAGTCCAGGCCATACATAAATCTGTGCTGAAGTCAGAGGGAAACCTGCTACATTCACCTGCTGCGCAATTGCTCCATGTCCTCACTAAACTATGCAGCAGCAGGACGTTAAATGGCATGAAAAGCACTTGTGGAACTGTGATTTGTTACACTCGTTACCTCTGACCTGCTCGTAATTCAGTGCTGAAGGCATACAGCTCAGTCTACTCTGACCCTCCCGTGTGGTACAGGTCTCCTCTGGTCTGTGTTTTACTTGCATGCATCTCTGATTTTCCCAGTACTTGTTGACCAGATGCAAAATATCAGAATGTCACAGTCCCTGTGAGACATCCCATCCCCTACCAAGGAATCAGAGTTTGAAGATTATCCCATTCTTTATTTGCTTGGAGCGTGGTTTTACTCTGGAACATTAAAAATGTGTCACCTCCATTCCTCCCTGTTCTGTTTCTGGTCTGAACTTAGAGTCATGTCTAGATGCTTTAGTGACAAAAATATTATTTTCTGTTGCCTTTCATTCTGGCCGGCACTCAAGAGCCACCCAGGGTAACTGAGAAGGAGCCATCTTCAATTATTTTCTCTACTTTGCTGCACAATGGAAGTAGTGTACATTAGCCAACATTTTGTTACTTTGCTCATGAAATCAATCATATTCATACCAAAGTGACTGCATCATTGAGACAAACAATATCCAGCGAAACACACTTCTAAGTTTTTTGCGCATGAAAAAAATTTGGCTTGTTTTCCTCTCCTCACTTCTGAGAATACGGAGACAATTTTGGCTAACACACATGCTCTTTGAAATACTATCCTTCTTAGCTGATGAAAGGAAGAAAAAGGGATGGCTTCTTTGCTGCAGGAAAATGACATATGTCATAAAGAAGGACGTGCAACACTCTGCTGGGGGCAACACATCTTCATGCTAACAACTGGCAGCCTCTTCGTAACCTTCCCAGTTTTTGACTGAGCATAGAAGATATTGCTAAGGCACTTGGGTAGTTTTCACATTTTTCCTGGTGTCTTGGAATCCTGTTTCAATTCAGTCATGGCACAAAGTTTCCCTGTGAAACGGTGTTGTGCAGAAGCAGCTGGGGTCATGTGAGTACATAGGAAATTGTTCTGCATGCATGCAACAGGCAAAGTTTTGCTCTTTGAACTGAAGATCAAGGAAGAAAGAAAGGAACAGCATGCTTCTTCAAGCATGGGATGAGCCAGAGACATAAAATAGTTCTGTGTACACATTATGTTCAGTGCAGAGTCATGAGTGGCAGAGTGTGGTGCTGCTTGCATGACGGACAAGCTGAAGGGATCTTTACATGACTTCTGCTTGCAGACTGGAAGTTTTTCCTTTAAGAAATTAAGTACTAGAAGATACAAGGAGAGGCTGAGAGATTCAGAGTATATTCTGTTCTAAACAAGAGTTTCCTTCTGCTACTGACTGATTAAATACAATGGTTAAATACAGCAACCTAACCGCTTGGGGTTCTAAGGATTGCAAGGATTTAATTAACTCTGGGATAATCAGTTGTACAACTCCAGCGTACAAGTGATAATTAGCCCTTGGCAAAAAGCAGCGGAGCAAAGCAGAAAGAGTTAGTTCCCTGTCTTTCTCCCTTTGCTGCATAAGCTTCCACAAAGTGACAAAACTCAAGGACAAGGAAATCTTCATTGGAGAACTTGCTCACCTTTCTTTGTAATATCATGTTTGTCCCATGAAAGCCGATCTGTGGGTTATAGCTGTTAGTAATGCAAATGTTTGCAGTGGCAGCTTTGCCTGTTCCTTCAGCACAAGCAGAGCTTGGACTCCTAGGCACGGCCCCACTATTCCTTCATGGTCTGCTGTCTGTATCACAACAAACTGACAGAGGAAGAATACCCATCACAGCACAATCACCCCTCCCCCCCCACCCCAAACCACATGTTCACCATGTGTTTTCCTGCCTCACCCTTTGAAGACTCTACTGGGAGCATCTGTAAATACTTCCTGTCCATACTGGAGGAGGCAGTGGAGTATCGCATCCTTGAGTCAAACTCTGCAAACTCTACAAGAATCTCAACCTGCCAATGACTTAGATCTCCAGTGCTAAGCAGCACCAGCAGAAGGGTTGAGATAACCTTTCCCGTAACTATGGACTTTGTTACAAATGCTAGTGTGTTGATAAGAAGTTAATTATCCTGGCGCACTGAAGTGATTGCAAAATGAATATGAGTAGCTGAGCATCAGATCCCCAATCAGCTCTAAGGAATTACCAAAAAATCACTCAGAAATGCCACCTTGCAAAATGGATAGGAAAAGGAGTGGGATGGATGCAAAAGGAGTGCATCCATGCCGATAATGCTCTGTAGCTGAGCTGGCTCAGAGGCAGTGAAGGGGAGGCTGAAGAGCCACCATGAAGGTATGGCAGCTCACCTGTCAGTTGCTTGTGGTGAAGAAATCAGGGAGGTGTGTTTATGAGAGTGTCCTCCAGGAAAAGTAGCAGACTCCCATTGTTTCTGATGGAGCAACACAGACAACACAATCAACTAACAACAGCTATAATTTAAGTCTCATTTGGATCTAGTAACGTTTTGTAACCAGAAAATGAGTCAGCCATGTGAATAAGGAGTTGTTACAGGACTCCCCACAATGGTAACAATACAGAGTGTGCTGCTGCCACAAGATAAATACATCCAGCCTGCTGTCAGGTGCATACAGAAAAAGAGGACAGCAATGATTAACTTCCATGTGTTATTCAGGTGGTGGTCTGCCGCCAGCTTTTCCCAGAGGCCTTTAAAAGCATTCAGGAATTCAGTTGTGCACATGTGTAGTGCAGTCAGCTTGAGGTTGCACAGTGTTCACACCCTTCAGGGAACTGCTCTATGTGGTGAGCACATAAAAAAGGTGTGATCACAGGTCGCAGCCATGGCATAACAACTGTCTCCCATCACGTGGCCAGAAAGGCTGGAAAGTTTAGCATGCTTATATCTATATGTTCCAAAGAACAATCTGTGTAGGTTGCATGTACTCTAAGCAGCCATGCAAACATGTAGTCTGTCTTCCTTTTTCTGAGAACTCCTGAGAATTTGGACCCCATGACACATTGTGGCAATGAGCTGTACCTAGGACATTTGTGCTATCAAAAGCAGAGAGGCAGTGTCTCCTCCTAAACGACACTGGTGCTCAGTGTGGGAACTCTTCAGCTTTGTGTTCTCCTTAACTGCTGATTCTGTCTCTTCTGAAGATGAGGTCAAGTATCTGTCCTGCTCAGGAAAAATTCTTCTTAGAGGTTTCTCCTGCACAGCCTCCTTTCCTTGTGCCTCTGGGAGACTGCTACGTTAAGCTGAGTGAATACTGCAGGTATCTTTCCTGTTCTTAATTTCACCTCTTTCTTGTGATTTCTATTAGCTGTTACAGTACTACTCAGGTAAAATTTTTATCTTCTTGGTGCTGCCTGCTGAGAAGCCAGGATAATATTTTTGGCATAATTGAATCTGAGCTTTGCTTTACCTGTTTTTTTTTTCTTTTTTAGGTGTTCCGCTTTTATTCTTCACTCCTTGGAGCTGTTGTTCAGCAGCACGTCAGCGTGCTCGCTTTGTGTAGCAGTGGGGGCTACAGTGCCAGCTTCGAGAAGAAGCAGCTGGAAGTTTCCCCTTTGTCCAGTGGATCTGGCCAGCTTCAGGGTGGACCTGCTGCTGGCCAGGGCCAAGCCAACTGATTACAGTGGAAGCGTCTCTGTGATAATATATTTAAGAAGAGGAAAATAAAATAGTGCAGGCAGAGAGGCGCGAGCCTTGTGGCCCTTGCGGCCCTCACCATCTGGCCTCCCGCTGGGCAGCCGACTGGGCCCAACTTGGCTGAGCCCGGCTGCAAGAAGTGGAGAGGAGATGAGATGTGAAGAGAACCTGAGAGGCGTCTGCCTGAGCCGGTTGTGAAGAATTTATTGTGAGAGGACGGCTACAGACACCAAGGTCAGTGAAGAAGGAGGGGGAGCAGTGATGCTGCTCCCAGCAGAGATTCCCCCGCAGCCCGTGGTGCAGCCCATGGTGAGGCCGGCTGTGCCCCTGCAGCCCATGGAGGCCCACGCAGGAGCAGAGATCCCCCTGCAGCCCGGGGAGGACCCCACGCCGGGGCAGGCGGATGCCTGAAGGAGGCTGTGGCCCGTGGAGGGCCTGCACTGGGGCAGCTGTTCTGGAGGGACTGCACCCCGTGGAAAAATGATCCATGCTGGAGCAGTGCATGAAAGACTAGCCCATGGGAGGGACCCCAGGCTGGAGCAGGGGAGGAATGCAAGGAGTTCTTCCCCAGAGGAGGAGGGAGTGGCAGAAAACAATGTGTGATGAACTGACCGTAACCCCCATTCCCTATTCCTCCCCTGTGCCACTCGTGGTGGGAAGGAGGTAGAGCTAAATGAAATGAAGTTAAGCCTGGGAAGAGGGGAGAGGTGGGGGGAAGGTGGGTTTTTTTCTCTCTCATTATCCTACTTTGGTTTTATTGTTAATAAACTGAATTCGTTTTCCCCAAGTCGCGTCTCTTTTGCCTGTAACGGTAGCTTGAATGATGTCTCCCTGTCCTTATCTCAAACTCTCAGCTTTTTGTTATCTCTCCCCCATTCCCTTGGAGGGTGAGGAGAGAGGGTGAGAGACTGCATAGCTTGGTGCCGAGCAGGGGTAAACTATGACGGTTAGCATGAAGTATTGGTCATCTCAGCAGCTATTGCCAATCCACACTCACTAGGACTTGTATTGTCAGTGCACACATTTGTGGTCCATCCATGGCAAGTCCTAGTATCTATGGAAGAGAAATGCAGCCACATTTTGTAGGAGTGTTCACGCCAAGTCATTATTTACACTTTCTCTGATACAGCAATTCAGTTTTCCTTGTTAATGACAGCAGCCAAGCTTCTCTAGGTCAAAAAGACACTCCATAGCAAAGATTTCTTCAAGTTATTTTGGGAGCTTTGAAAGCCAGTGATTTGGTTTTCATACATCTACAATGGGTTAACAGTCTATACTCAGATTGTTCCCAAAAATTTCCATCCACTGCTCCTTTTACCCCATGGGGTTCAGGACTTGCAGAAAACTTTTCAGATTAAATACAGCTTATAACTCATTTCCAGACATCATTGTTCCTGTGATCCCATTTTGGGGCATTTTGACAACAATTTTGTATTTCCAGTGGGCTGGAGGGATCTCTTTTCTTTCTCGGGCATTGCTGCTGAGCTCTGCCACGGTTTCTTTTAAGTGGTGGATGCCACATATCATTAGCATTACTGCTAGGACTTTTTTGACTGCTGCTCTATTGTTTTTCATCTTCTCAATTGCAGCTTGTATTTCTGACATTTCTATTGGAGTGATATTAATGATATGTTGGCTAAGTTCCCATATTTCATTGGATGTTTTAAGGTGGAACTAACTCTGCTTGGAAGTCCTGTGGTTTTTACTTTTTTAAAAATCTTTTCTGTGTTATTCTACCAAATCTGAGGGTGTTTTCCATCTTTGCTTTGATTGGCCCATTTCTTCTTTTGCAGATTGTCACTTGGCAGAGGGCTCTACATTTCCCCACTTTACTGCAGTTTCTGCTTCAATCATTAGGTCTTCACTTACCTTTTTTGCATTGTTTTTCCCTGCTCTGCTTCCTTGGGCACTTCCCCCCACCTCCAGTTTTCAGTGAGCTTTCCAAGAGTTTTCATCGCGGTTCTTTTCTTTCCTAACAAGTTTTCCACATTTCTCAGCTTCTCCACTTCTTGCTCACTGGGTTGACATCCAGTTGTTCCGCATGCGGCTTGAATTGTGTTGTCTCTGGATAATGTTAATTATGCTTCCAGAGTGCCTTTTCTCCTTCCTCTCAAATCCATTCCTCAGTGAGTTGGAGCTTCTTGCAGCACTGTCTTTCTTTTCCAGTACATGCTCTGCCTTATGTTACTGCATCTACTCTGCATTTTCCATGGTGTTTTCCTTGGGTATCTAAAGGTTTGGATCCTGTTTCAGAAGAAAAGTTGGGGTCATAAAGGTATGTCCATACATTCAGTCTAAGGAGTTGGCTAGTATAGCACAGATCTGCTAGCATCTGCTTTGAAAGTGTGCCAAGCAGATTAAATTAGTGGTCTTTGTATTGTAGGAACAATAGGTGTAACTTAGCATAAATCTGAATGTTGATATTTGAAGTATCTGATCAAGAATTTTCCACAGCTGTGTCCTGTGGAGATGTTTCTGGAGGTTAATTTCAGACTGACCTGTGTGGGTGCAATGCCCATGCAGTCACAGCTGGCTGGTGTACTACTCCCAGTTCCCTCCAGCTGTATTTTTAAAGACCAAAAGGGGCAAGAAGATCTTACCCTCAAGGTTTTTTTCTCTGATTTTTCTTTGCAGGAGCCTAGCTGCAGTGTCAGCTCAGCTCTCTCTACCATGCAAAACTGCTTAAAATAAAATTACATATTTCTGAGAACGGACTGTTCCTCTTATTGTGACTGTAGGAACAACAGTGCAACATGATCTTCTTTGTCACAGAAATTATAATGCCTTCTGGCTGAGGGACAGGAGTTCTGTTTCTGCTTAATGGCTCCTCCTGCCAACTTTATTTATGCTGAGTAGTGTCTTGCTCGGTAGATTCTGCTCTTGAAATCAAAAGAGGAACCTCAGAATGAGGAAGGACAAAAGGATTGGTCCCACTGTTATATATTTATTCCTAAAGCTTTTACTCGAAGTGCTGGACAATCCATGCAAACCTTAAAAAAAAAAAAAAAAAAAAAAGACAAAACAAAACCAGCTACAGCAGAAACCAGAAACCAGAGCATTAGGAATCTGTTCCATTAGGAACTCAGCAGGAAGGTGAAAAGTTTAAACAACTGAAAAACAGAGTAATAGACAACAGTTGGAGATTGTGGTGCAGATGCATGTGTATAAAAATATTAATGGAGTACATTGTCAAAGACATAATACCTCTAGTTCAGCTATATGTAAACAGGCACAGCTCCAGAGGAATAAACCAAACTTCACCCACTTAAACTCTGAATTCATCTTCATGTGTGTCTGTACACAGAATCTGGGATTGAGAAAGGAGGGACTTTACTTGTGCATGTTTTGATATGTATCAAACATAAAACCTTTGGGTTTCTTTTTCAAGGTATTTTTTTTGTTTCCTTTAATCAGAGCTGAGCAAATTTTGTACAAGTCTAGTTTCTTCATTCTGGCACTTGGGAGCTCCAGAGTTCTGTTTTTAATTCTTAGCTCTGACAGCAATTACATGCACAACTTTGAGCAAATCACTAAATCTCTCATTTCTTAATGAGGAATATAACTCTTTCTTCCCTCCTGCTCTCTGCAGGTGTTGCTTCTTTAGATTGCAAGCTCTAGAGACTACGACTTTCTGTTCTGGCCTATACATATCTGGCACAATACAGGCCTGATCCCCAATGAGTGGAGCGTGGGAGGCAGAAGAGAGAATAGGAGGTGCTGATGCAGTAGAAATAATATTCAAATCCACCAGTAAAGGACTAGAATGCAGGGAAGAGAAGGCAAACAGGTGAGCAAGAGACAAGCACTTGAGTAGCCATGAGTCACAAGAGCTTTCATGCAACCTATTGCTCACTTCATCAGAAGGCAAATGCCTTGTTTAAGATCAAACAAAAGAGCAGAGATGCGTAATTACTTCCTGGTGTTGTTTTCAACCTAGACACAAGCCCTTTAACACTACTATGGCTTATTTTTATTTATGCATTTATTTGTTGTAAAGCAATAAAGGCTTTCCCACCCATAATGATGCTCTATTCTGGGAAGGTCAGTACTAATTAATTTTGTCCTGTGCACACTTCTCAAAGCCACAAGAAGGTGGTCTTGTCTGTAAACAACCCTGAAGAACTTATGTATGTATGACAGAGATGTTTATTAGACTTAGCTTGGAAGTCTTTTGCACAGCCTAAACTGACTGGCATTTTTAAATAGACATAGATGAAGAGCAAAAGGAGGTCACTGACTGTATGTACTTTGAAAGAAAGAGACTCGAATGAGGAGGGGGTATGTGTGTCCTTGTGTGTGTAAATTTCTGCTTCAAGCAGTCACCTCAACCTTTAAATGCCAGCCTGCCTTTTTTCATTTAAATGCTCAGATGATATACTAATCATATATTGATCCAGTCTTAACATGAAATCTGAAGTCAGTTATGGCTATAGGACAAAACATGTATTTTACTGCTGGCAGGAGAGATGAGGGATTCTTTTCCAAATTTATGACATCACTGATGACTCTAATCTTAATAAAAATGAAAGAGAAAAATGCTTTCTTTTAAAACATTCGCCTTATGGGAGGTTTTAGGGTACAGAGAAAACTTCTTTAAAAAAAAATACAACTCATCTGTACTGCCCCCTTATTCCTGTGGCATATAAATAACTGTAAGATGGAGACAGCCCTTGGACTAAATGGAAATCTTGTCTGTTCTCCAGATAATGCTGTTTGCAAGAGGAAACAATGAAACCCATGGGATGATATTGCAGACAAAAGGCTTTTCATTATTGTTTTATTATGCTAGATATTTGGGTTTGCAAAATTCAGTTTTCTTCCTGTCTTTTTATCAATTTCTGCTTTATAATCTCAGAACATTATACAGGCTTCCAAGATTTCTGCTCTTTGCCTAGTCTTTTTGCTCTGTGTAATTCAAGCAAATGCATCTCTTTAGCACAATTTTTTTTCTGAATGGTGGCAGCCAAATGAACAATGGTGGAGTTAGAAGACAGTTCAATAACTGGATTTGTATCTTTGGTATTCCTAGTCCTCAGTCTCAAGCTATCTGTATCTCAGATACTTTGTCAACACGAGGAGGAGGGACGTTTAAAGTTAGGCTGTTTTCAGATTTGCTGCAGGGTAGAAGGGGGACTTTATGGGTTACAGCTGTGCTTACTTGATGGTTTCCTGGCTTTTTACAGTTCTGCCGCTCACAAGCCATCAAGTCTGCCATTGCACAGCGGCAAGTGGAGCTTTTACAGAGCGGCTCCAAGCTGTGGCATGATTGTTTTAAAATCCTAGCACGGGCTTCATTTTCTTGTTGGAGATTGGCCTCCTTTTGTCACAGAAGCCTCTATTTCACCCCCTTGTTCCATTCCGCTGCACCACATGTACTATCTCCTGCATCGCTGAAAGTCAGGTGTGACATTTCCACTGCCACTTATCAAGGTGAGGTGAGTCTCCTGTCTGTGATGTCATCAAGGAGCTCTAATTCATGTCTGTGACATTATGGCAGTAAAATACAAGTTTACCCAGAGCTTAAGTGAAACCAGGATAATGTCTGCATCAATAAGAGTGGGTAGCGAGGTATGTGGTAAGTAGTACCTCAATGCCAAGGTACTTTTTATGTAATTTGAAATTCAAACCCAGGAGTCACATGCTTCCAACAGCCCAAGATGTATGGAGTGGCAGTGTATCAACTGCATTTTTATAATTTTTTTTAACATACAAGTTCCACTCAAAACTGATGCTTCATTCTGCTAGAGACTGTCAAAACCTGGTCTCTGCCCCGAAGAGTTTACAGTCCCTGCTGTTGCTTTCACCAGGTTTTGCATTGATGCTGTTAAATAGAGCATTTGAAAGGAGAATAAAAGGCTTTGTATCTTTTTTTTTACTGCATAGATTTCTTTCAGAGTTTTTCAAAGCTCCCCTCTGCACCCCACACCCTGTGGGAATCTGTTCTCAGTTTCACTCTTCTTGAAATCTCTGAGCCTGAGCTCCTCCAGAAATCCTGGGAGCTGTTCTGGATTGCAGCAGGTGCCCAGCTAACAGATGGACCACAAAACTGCACATACCACCCACCTCTCACACCTCTCTGCCCTCCAGCCTTATCTCCATCACTTCTAGTTGATGTGAGTTTCTAAGGATGGTGATTTTTTAGAAAACAGATCCTTTTTTTTACAGGCAACCTCTGAGTGTCCGCCTGAGGATAATCCTCCTCCACACAAAATCTATGTGTGCATAGAAAAGAAGCAGATTTATTGTTCTTGCTAGACTCTGGGAAGCAGAGTGGAAACTAGAATGGGATGGGAGACAGAGAGGCATATTCTCATTATGCCAAGGATGTTGAAAAGAGTTCTTTCTGCTTTGTACAGGGAGCATCCTTACTCCAAGAGAAGATCTGCTATTTCTTGCGCCCAGAGTCTCCTGGTACTTCCAGCAAGATAAAGCAAATAAATCTTTGGTGTAACAAAGCCAAGCTCCTGACTTAGCAGGAAGCAGAATGGAGAAGTCCTGCTGCCTTTTATTCTTTAACTTCACCCAGGGAGCATGAGCATTTGCTCTGCTGAATGAGCAGCGTGAGGAGCAGCACTGTGCGCAATCCCTGCTTGACTGACCAAAAGAGCATCTGGAAACCACTTGTGCAGAGTAACAAGGAATGCATTGCTCTAGGCTTCCTGGGAACATGCTAAAATACGGAAGTATACTCCTGTTTTGAAGATGAGGGATTTTGCTGTGTCACACTTCTTTCAAGTGCTAATGGGAGTCACAGGCCAAACTACCTAGATGTGCAAACAGTGGTGTGGACCACTTCATGTAAAGCTTCTTAACTTACCTTAAGCACTTTCCTGACACCAAAAACTTGATTTTGACCTCAACAGTTAACTCATGATTGCCTACATGACTTATGTGTTTTAGGATAGTAACATTTCTGGAGTTCATGGAAGGTATGTGTATGACTGTGTGAATGACTTCTTGGAGGTCTTCTTGTTAGGTATTCGGTCACCAGAAAATGCAGTCTTTCACTTACTGCAGTAAATAAAAGCTTGGCTGAATCACACTAGTGTCGCAGTTCAAAGAGCAAAAAAGACCAGTAGGGTCCAGAACTGTTTGACTGAGAATATATCCTTTAATGCAAGAAATGTAAAAGCTATCCTAGCTAAGTTCATGAAGGTGTAATAAATCATGGTATTTGAAAAGCTTGCTTAGCACATTATACAGATTGTTATTTAAAATATAGAGACTATACATGATACCACTCCACTCATAAATAGATTTTTTAAGCATTTTGCCTCACAATTTTTCAGGTTTCTCACAGAATAGGTAACTTCACTCAGTCAGGGCTTATAGGACAATGTAAACGCACCATATCTGAGCTGCAAGAAAATTTGCTGCCGTGCCCCTGTGTTTGCCCTTGGCTGGGAAGAACCCAGGATGAGGAATGGATTTCACTTGTGACATCCACCTGTTCATAACCCTCAAATGTGCCTTGAAGAAGTAAGATTGCTTCTTGGCATTCACATAAAGGGAATCCTTCTCTCTTGTCCTTGCAATCTGGTATTTTCAAACATACATATTTTTTTACTGTATGTCAGAAAGCAAGATACACTGCTGGGATGACAGATCTATGACCATAAAGCAAATGCCTCAAAATGGTACCTGAAGATTTTGTGTGAAAAGGAGGTGGGTTTCTGGTCTTTTTCAGGCTATGAATCTTGTCCTGTAGATGCCAGCTGAATGGAAAGAGGCACGATGACACTTCTGTTTCCAGTGATTCAAGCATTACGCCACCTGAGTCAGGAGTCATTTCTATGACCCAGAGGTTGTGTCAAACCCCTGGCTTAAGAAGTTCTTCCTGACAATTCCATGGCCTTTGGCAGAAATCAGTTTGAACAGGCCAGATTTTTAAAGCTTTTACTTTAAGTAGCTTAAGTATGTGCCAGGAGGCACATGCAGTTCAGCGGTAAGACTCCCAGTGCGTAAAATTGAACAGCCTTGCACCCTGACCTACTTCTTCCTGCTCAACCTCAACATTTTACGACTTTCATGAGAGTTTTTTCTGAGAAGGAAAAACCAAATAGTTTCAATTTATGCATGTAGGCTGTAGGTGCTAAAGACCAAACCTCTGGTCAAGCATTTTAATAAAGTTTTTTTTCTAACTCCACCTTCCTGTAGGGCAAATGTTTCTGCAGTTCCTGTTAACCTTCACAGGGTGTATGGATCTACCTCAAAGAAAGAAAAAGTCTCTGTTTCCAGCCTTCATGCACAGCTGGTGGGATGGAGACTGAATTTTCGCTCAAGGTCTTCTATGAACAGGTTCCAGGACAACTTGAATAGATCAGTCTCGGGTGGTAGGCTTATCATTTTCCTATTGTGTCTTATTTTTGCATCCACCTAATGATGTATTTGAATGGTGTATGTTCCTCTTCATTACCTACACTATCAAATAATTTTAAAATCCACATTTTTTAAAAATATTACCATTATTCAACTGATTTTAAGCTCAAGCATTCAATTGCAGGTCAGTCCTGTAACTCCTATGGCGAAAAAATTAGGGCCTATTTTAATCACTCACTGTTAAATTTCCAATTTGTAATTCAGTCCCTGGGCCAGAGTGTACCTTCCTTTATTCTGCTGTGTTGAATAGTAGCAGTAGGCAAAACCATACAGCAAAGCCTGTTTCTAATTACACTCTCATGTTTCCTCCTAATGAACAAAAAATCTCCATTCTGTGCATTGCCTGTTAACCTCTGGAAAGGTCAATGCCTTGCTCCTGTAATGCAGCACACTTTTTTCCCTTCCAGTTAACACAGTGCTTTCTGGAAGGCAGGATGTTTCTTGCCCAGGCTGATGCAGAATCAGGCTGGCCCTTTTCATTCAGCTTGTATATTTGAGGGCTCAGGGAAAAGTAATTAAGTCTTACCTTAAGTGTAATACTTGCCACAGGTGTTGCTTTGTCTACTTGTCCTTTGTGTGCAAAACTGATGACTGATAAAGAATGTTTTCCATAAAAACATCTGCATACTCTTGGCTTGAAGATCTTAAGCCATGGTAGAGCAAGGACTTGAATTCAGGTATTGCTAGTCCTGAACAACCTGGCATCCTTTACTTCCATCAACAAAACTATAGGAATCAGCAACCCAGATTCTTCTGCCTGCCAGACAGCTTTGTTCTATTACAGGCCAAAAACCCCAATTTTGTGTCAGAGAATTTAAACTATTTTAATTTATAGACAATTAAAAAGCTTCTAGTTACTGATTCTGGTATTGAGAAATACAAACAAGTAAACGAACACTTATAGAAACCTCTCAGCTTTGCTCCTGACATCTCTCCTCCTCCCTTTTTGCTCTCTTTGCCAAACTCACTCAGCCCCTTCAGCAGATGGCACAAGGGACTGGGTTGATGCATGGGCATTCCTTTACTTTTGCTCTTTTTGTTTCTGATTCCACTGCCTCAGCATGGGGTCTTCCACAGGCCACTGTCCCCTCAGAGCTGTGCACCCTCCTGAGCCTTCTCCCTGCCCCTGCTTGGGCGATTCTTTGCTCTGCCCTGCCTGGGAGGCTTCTTGTTCCTGAAAGCAAAAATTAAAACCCAAAATCTGATGTGACCTCACATTTGTTTTATGGCCCAGCCCACAAGCCAGAACTGGAGCAATTTCTGGTTTCTCTTGGTGCTAGGGAGGTCAACCTCAGGGCGAACATGTCTCCAAAGAGTTACCATGGAAATTACCAGACCTCCCTCTGCACTTGGGTCACCCTCTTCCTACTAAAAGAAATGAGAAATGGGCATCCAGAAATCTTTGAAAACTGCAGTGTGAGCCAGACAACTTCTGGCAGCTGCTCAAAAAAAAAGCAGATGTGACATTAGGGAAGGTGTGCTCAGCTGTCAAAAACATGGGGTTAGACTTTCATCAGGTTTGAAGTAGCTTTCGTTGGTAAGGTCAAGGGGTCTGTTCCCCCACTCCATGGGCATTAAACAAACAGCTTTCTACTTGTTTTTCATTGTAGCCCTCATTCTGCTTGCCCTGTGAAGGCAGCACAAAGGAACTACCAGAACATTTGCAAACAAATGCTGCAAATATTACGTGTGGTTCTGTAAACACAAGCAGTGATTCAACCCTAAAAGGCAAAAGATAGTAGCAGGCAATCAGCCTTCAATTATTAACTAATGAAGCTGAGCTGACCCCAAGTCTTTCCTCTGAGCTTGTGTAAGGTGGAGAGGGGCCATTGCACTAAGTGTGCAGCATCAGCCCTATTGGGAAGTGGTGTTGGGGCAGGGAGCCAGCAGAGCACATGGAAGGGTGCAGCAGCTGGGTTTCTGGATTTCATGGGCTTTGCTCCCCTGGAGGTGGGCAAAGCCTTGAGATGTCTCCATCACACTGGCTCTCCTTATTCTCCCTTGGCAGGTGACTGGATCCAAACCTACACAGAATCATAGAATAGTTTGGGTTGGAAAGGACCTTTAAGAGTCACCTAGCTCCCCCAACCCTGCAAGATGCAGGGACATCTCCAACTAGATCAGGTTTCTCAGAGCCCTATCTGTTTCCATCTGAGATGCAGCAGTGTCATGTCCCCCTGTTCCAGAAAGACACAGGAGGGTTTCCCACAGCTCCCTTGTGCACCCACTGCTTGTGGGACAGGTCTCAGATACCCACGGTGTCTAGGTGGAACAAGATGGTGAGGTGAATCCCATCCTTACAGCCTGGTTTCTAGGCTGCAGGTCAGCCTCTGCCTTCAGTATCCCTGAAACACAATGCTGAAGTCCAGGAGTAGCAAACCACACAGAGCACCCCATGAAAAAATCTATGTTCTGCTGAGGGAAAAGGAGTGTCTAGAAAAAAGGTCTGCCAGATCTGCTACCTGGTATCCCTGCCTGTCCCCATCCCAGCTTGTCTTATACTCCTACATTCATGCTAAGGAGGGTGGACACCAAAACCCTCCCTCTCCCACCTGACCTCTGCTTCTTTCTCATTGTGGCCCTGCTGCAAAAAGTTGTTTCAGAGATAACTAATCCCTACCAACACCAGGGGAGGTTTGTGGGAACTCGCTGAAAAAGGGGGAACAGGGGGCCTGGGGAAGAGAAGAAAGCAGAGAGGGTCTCCAAGGATCTTGTGAGCAGTCTGCATCCACACTCCTCTACTTTCCTTCTTTTCACTCCTGTTTTCATTATTTTATTTTACTTTATTTTTAGCTTAGTTAACAAGTACAACCTTCAAAGAACTGAAGTGGAAGTAAAAGAAGAAATGAGACCTGGCTTCACTGCTGACACTAGGGATTGGAGCCCCTTCAGCATCTTAAAGGTAGGTGTACAGCAGAAGCCTTGCTTTGGTAGGAAGCCTTTGCTTGCTGCTAACATAAAATTTAGGATTTAATCTTTTTTTTTTCTTTTTCCAGGCTCCCTGTCCATAAGCTCTCTTCAGACATGGGGATGGATCAGAGATGAGTCACAGAGGACAGAAATAAGTTTGTGACCAATGACACCAGGTCTGTCTGTGACAAAGGGTGGCTGCAGAGCCACAGTGGAGATGCAGCCAGTTTGGAGTTCAGTGTTGCAGCTGAGAGCAAGTTTACAGAGGAGATCTGTAAGCCAGAAAAATGAATGTGCCTGTGTTAATATATACAAGAAGTGGATTCCTAGACTGCTCATTAATTAAACCTGGAGACGGGGAAGATTATTGTAATAGGAATTATCTTTAATGAAGGAGGCATGTGCTCTAGGGGCAGAGTGTATCTCCCAGTCCCTGCCATCGTTCCTGTATTTTCACATATCTAGAAGGAATTTCTCCCTATATACACACAGCCCTATCACATTTTTGTCCTGTGTATTTATCACTGGGTGATAACCCCATTTACTCTAACGGAGCATCACCTGGAATGAATTGTCCTGTGCCTTAGAAGAATATATTGTGCGTGGGTCCTGCATACATTATTTAAATGGCAGCACTAAGAAAACAGCATGAAATGTATTCATCAGCCTGACTGCCAGAGGTGTTGCACACCTGCAGGTCCCACTTAAGGCCAGTGGAAAGTGGAGGCTGAGAAGCATCTCCTCTTTTGCATTCTGAGGACTGAATAATTTATCAGGAGGTTATTGAAGGTTTTTAATGGTGCAATCAAATCATTATAACCAAAATCAAACTCAGAACAATGAAAGCATCAGTTCATTAATGGAACAGTTCCAGCCATCTGGCATTCATATGTTCTGCACTGGGGCTGTTATTGTGCAGACATAAATGACCCAATCTTACTTTCAAACAAGAGCTTTCATTAACTAAATATATCAAAATTCTTTACAGTTCAGCTGATATTACAGGTCCTATCCTGTGTTTTGGAAGGGGACCTTTTTTTCTATTTTGTTTGGGTAAAGCTTCAGTTCCACATCACTTCTCCTCTGGGGACATGCGTGTTTGCCATCTCACTGTGGACACAGCAACTATTGGAAAAGTCTTAATGGTTTGTGATGCCAAAGATCTCAAAGAGAGAGAAGGCACAAATTATATTTCAGTGAAAATAACAACACTTAGACACTAATAAGAAATACTGTCACTCAAATGAAATGCAATGTAGGACTGAGTTTTTCACTTGCCATTATTTACTTTTTTCAAATGATACCTCCAATAACTCTCCAAAGATCCAACATTTAATCAGATGAAACTGATGTGCAATTTATATACAGTATAGAGGCATCCATCAGACTTTTTCTGCCCTTTTTAAAGAAAAAAAAAATCCTGTAATGAGTATGGCATTAAATATATTGGTGGAAAAACATCATTAATTTCCAGGTGAAAGGGTACAGACAGGTTGTGCTTGCTGGGAGTAAAGCTCTCCCTTGCCTCCCTGTATCCTCATCAGAAGTGGGATTTCATTGCTTTCCTGGCAGACTAAGGCCCTCTGCTTGATGAAGAGATGAATCAGAACAACACAGCACAGTCTTCCCTCAACACACTGTGAACAAATTCTTAGAGAACCTGGAAAACAAAATGGTGACTGAGTAGCAGTGTCCTGGCTGCTACCTGAGCTTTTAGGCAACTTGTGTAAATGCACATCTTCCCTGAAAGAGTGGCAGTGACGCAGCCCCGGGCTCCAGCCCAGTTCCACCATGGAGCCAAAGGATAGATGCCACGTGGGACTGTTCAGCACTCCCAAGGGAGAGACACATTCCCAGCTTCCCCCTGCCACTTTCTTTGCATGGAACCTACCTTGTTTCTGTCCTTACCCCAAAACTCACAGCTCCCCCTCACCGTCTTTCCTCCCCTGTGGTGATGAAGCCATGATAGTCAGCTTCCCAGCCTCCCCTTCCAAAACGCAGCCTCCTGTCCCCATGCCCCACCCAAACAAGCACCGTACACTTCACACAGCCTCCAGCTCTTGTGTGGTCCAGCATCTGATGCTACATGGCTCATGAGATTAACAGAAAAGCTGAGGCTTATGGTGCTGTATGAATTATTACTGGATTTACCCATAATGCATTGAACTCCTTTGCACCTCTAACAATCACTTGCCTGAAGCATCTTACAAACCCTGGTGCAACCATTTCAGGGCAACATGGACAATGCAAGTGCCAGGATAAACCCAAACCCGTTTCACAAAGAGCCAACACACTGGTGCAGATAGTGCTCTCATTTCTGGCATTAGATTGCTCTGAACACCCTGACCTGATCCGGATCTTGCCACAGAGACTAAGGGGAACAAGCCTCTCCTCTGCGTTTGTGGGTACATCCCTAACCCTCAGTATGCTCAGGCACCCATGAACACTCACTTTTCCTTCAATCATGGTCTTGCAGTCCTGCTTTTAGGGGCTGGATGTGGGCAGAAAGCCATGAAAAGCCAAAGTGTGGCTTACAGGAGCAGTATGGTCATGTTAGGTTTTCAGCAACCGGCTACGCTGCAGAAGGATTAGGACGAGCTCAGGTCAGAGCAGCATGAGGTTGAGCCAGGGAGAGAGCAAGGCTCTGCATGGAAAAAGCTGCTTTCTGCCTCAAGAGCTTTCCAGGTTTCAGAGGAGTTCATGGTTCGTAGGATCTTATGTGCTGCTGCTGTAAATACATAGCAGGAGGCCAGAGGAGACTGAACGACGGCAGAAGCACTGCAATGGAACAAAGATGTTGTGGCTTTACAGATAGGGCTGCTTTCTTTCTGTGGGACTGTTCTGTGTCTGAAGCTGCTCTGGAGAACAGTGTGTTTTCCAACTGTGGGTAATGTTATTTGCCCAGATTCCTCTGCATACTGTTCTGAACAGATCCCCTACACAAGAGCACTGGGCTTCAGATAGTCTGTGTATAACAAATGAGCGAAAGTCAAACCCCAGAGAGCACTTCACTTTGCTTGCATTGCTGGAGCTGTTCTTCATAATGTAACACGTGCTTTAGTAATGCACTACGGACAGTGGTGTTTTAGCAAATTGAAACACACTGAAAAATTGATCAATTAAAAATTGTACACTGAAAATATTTTTCAAGTTCTCTCGTTATTCCTGTCTCAGATAATGCTGAAGCTTGCGATTTTTTTTTCTCCACTAAAACACTATTAATTATGGTCTCATCTAACACTTCCTTCACAGCATACACTGCACTGAAAGATTCGGCATATTTCCAATACAAAATGAAATTATCCATTGTTAAAAGAATACCATAGTTTGCTGCATAGAGAAGTGACAGAGTGAAGAGACATCTTAACTGTAAATTCCCTGAATTTTTATTTTTTAATTAAAACCACCAGAGGTACTTTCCAGGCCCAGACTGAAGAGGAATTATCTGTCTAACTTTTCTGGGTCTGTATGACTAATCTTGCAGACACCCAGTTGAAACTGTATGAACGCTGAGAATTAAATATAAATACATCAATGTGTGTACATGTTAAGCATACTTATGATTTGAATCAATTCACAAAATTGAGCACATGGAACTTACGTGGTTTGTTCTGGAAACAGACATTATTCCAGAGTGAAGGATGTGAAAACTGCTTCCCTATCTAATGCGATTCAGTACATCTGTGTGTGATTATACAAACACGTTTCAGACTGCGGAGCAGCACAGCCAAGTCTCATAGAAGTTACATTCATTAAACTTTGTTAGACCACGTGATCTCCCATGGACCTTCAATATTTGCCTGTTTCTAAGATTTGCTGAAGATTCTACATATTTTCTAGTTAGAGCAAGAACGGATAACTGAGAATTAATTATATCAGCCTTGAACAAATGATGCTGAGCAAGCATGTCTGAAGTCACTAACAGAAATCAAAGCAACTGAAAAAATATTGCAGCTTCAACTGCATCGCTTCACTGAAGTTGGACTCAGAAATACTTCTTTTTTTAATGTGTGTCATCATTTTGCCGTCATATAATTCCATCTCATGCTCTGATCAGCCTTTCCCCATGAGCACAGGATTGCTATTTTCCTTCAAGCGTCAGTAGCTAGAGTCACTATGAAGAAGCATCTAACCAGCAAATCTGAGTAACCATACTAGGTGAGACGCTTTTTTGGATGCTAGGCAGTGGTAATTCCCGATTTGCAGACACAGTAGCTCTTCACACCAAGAATCTTCGTACTTGCACCGTCCCACTGAAACAGTCCTGCATGCTAGGGGTGGTAGGACTCTCCACGGAGATAAGTCCTGTCGGCTCATCCTTTGCTTGAAGCTCTGACTATTTTTAAGTTAATCTTGGTTGTTATAGTGGTATCTGGGCATGTGGCTGCGCACAGAACAGGAATTGTAGCCATGTGCAGGCAGGTCCTGCCACAAAAAGCTGAGTAAAATCCAGTCTATAACGAAGTAAAAAACATATAGCCATAGAACTGGAGGAATCACTTTTTCACTCTGAAGACCTGCTTTTCAACCAGTGGGTCATGCAAGTCACCCCATTTCTGCCATCAGGGGAGGACATGTGTGCAGTCTGAGCACACTATTTCTAGCCTGCGGTTGTTGTCCAGAGTGGATGCAGCCTGTGTATAGATGCAAAACTATTTAAGACCTGTCACAGCACTTTGTGTGTGGGTTCTAAACCAGGTGTTAGAGCTTGTAACAGAACATACTTCTCGATCTCCCCTTGCAAACACTTGGTAGCTTGCTTTGGAAACAGCTGGAAGATTAAATCAAACATTTGCCAAAGTCCATGACCTGCTGAGTACTTAACAACACTTTTCAGTGCATTGAAGCTTTATCTCTGTGCTAAATCACAGTGCTAATACAAAAACAAGGTCCAGTGTTGTGCAGGGACAAAACATTTGTCTTCTTGAAATACGTGTATGTACACACACATAACCGTTTCTGATACACACACACACAAAAGCATTTGACTGCTTCCTAAAGGGAAAGAGCTCCTAACCAGCCATGACAGCAAGAGATCTGCTCACACTGATGCTGAAATAATAACAATACCTGTGATACAGCAGATATTGTCAGTAGCTCTGGAAGCCAGTGCCATCACTGGCATCACTGTTGATGGTACATAAGCAAAGATTTGACTTGAGGAGAACTATCTCTGCTGCTTTCTGGTTCTTAGGGAAAGACAAGGAGTACTTTCAAATGGGCTTGGTCTTTCATGATGGGATTTTGTACTGCGGGAGGTATTGATGGCTTGAATAGCTGTAAGTATATATATATATGTATGTATAACTCTAGAAATCTCTCTACAGAGGTGTAGAGATACCTACCCATTCCAGACACTGAACACTAAGTGCTGTGTGCCATACACTGTCTTTTCACTTGATGCATGCACATGCGAAAGTGGCCTCTAGATGCTACTGCAATCCAACCAAATCAGGCTATTTCACAGGAAAAACTGATGGGGGGGCGGGGGGAGAGAAGAAGTAATTTGAACCTGGTTTTGTATAATGAAATAACTCTTCTAAGTCTGGAAAAGTATCCAGTGTGCAACCCTGCCCCTTTCCAACTATAAGAGTTTGGTGAACCTACAGATTGATTCCTCCTGTAAGTGGGGCTCCCAAAGGGTTCTGGCTGCCGTCGGCAGGAGGTCCGGACACTTTCGTGCGAGGAGAAGTCCGGTTGCTCCAGAAACATCTGCATACCACCGCCGAGGCACCCATCGCCCCGAAACTCCTACCCCGCAGCTCTCATTCGTGGGCAGCGTTCACCACCGGCCAGGCTCTGCTGTGACGAGCAGGAGGGAACTGCCGAGCTCCGCAGCCGGGGGTAGCGGGGGGCGGGAGCGGGGTCCGGCGGGGCGGCGCGGTCCGTACCTGGGCCCCAGCCCGGCGGGGGCGGGCGGAGCGGGGGCGGAGGGAGCCCGCCCGTCCCTGCCGTCCCTCCCTCCCACCCCTCCCTCCGTGCGCGCCGGCGGCGGCGGCGCCGCGCTCCCTCCCGCCCTCCGCACCCGCGCAGCCCCGCGGAGCCCCGCGCAGCCCCTTCAGGTAAGCGCCCCGCGGAGCCGAGCACAGCGGAGCAGGGGAGTGGGGGAGGTCCGGCCGTCCCCGGCCGGCAGAAGGTGCCCGCTTCTCTTTCTCCCAGGGTCCCCGCCTTTTTTTTCCCTCCTCTTTTGGGGTGTTTTCTGCAGTTTTTCGGCCGCTGGCGCTGCCTTTGGTAGCGTAAGGAGGAGGCGCGGTTCTCCAGCGGCGGGGTCCGGGGAGGACCCGTCAGGGATGGGCTGTAATGGGCTCCTGGCTGCTCTTTCTGCTGGACTAACATCTCTGAGGTTGGCCTGGAATAAGTAATGGACACTTGTTTGATTAAGGGACACTAACAGTACTGCCATTGTTCGCTTACTGTCCTGATTTGTTCTTTCTTTTTTTTTTTTTTTCTTTTTCCGTGAAGTTTCTTTGGATTTATGTATACCAGAATAAGGCAGTGGAAAAAGTCCTAGCTGACAAAAAAAAAAAAAAAAAAGAAAAGGTTGCCACCTCTCTACTGACTTCCTCAGTCCTTCGAACGAAGAGCCTGCTAAAGTGGGATGGTGGGATGGGAGCTGCGTCCCTGTATCCGTGGTGTTCACAAAGGTAAAGGACAGGCAGAGGATGCGTGACAAGGACAGGGGCACAGAGCGTCAGGGAAAGACCGGGAGGGTGGGGAGCAGGGGGAAAGCTTTCGGACAAAAGCCGTTAGCGAACTGAAGTGAGAAGAGAGGTGGAACCAGAGGAACCAAGTTTCTTCCTCTGACTGTTTTCTGCGTGTTCTTTTTAAATCGGGAACTCCCTCAAAAAAAAAAAGCTTCTTCCTATGGAAATGTATTAAAAGTTTTCTGTGTAGCTCTATCAGAAAAGCGTTGGAATGTCAACTTTTTTTTTTTCTCATGGATTTCTCTGTGGAAACAAGCCCACACCTTTCTGATTTGTCTGTGAATAAATTAGAAGCCACTCAAATCTCCCCTTTCTTCTCTTTATTTTTTTTCCTTCTTTGCTGCAATTTCTTTGAAGATTCAAGGCAGAATAACTTGTCAGGAGCCTCTGTAGGCAACCTGTATTCCTAAAGCGTTGGGGAATTGGGGTGGCTGCAGTTTTTACTACTAAAAACTGCTGCAACTCTATCTTTTCAAAGAAAGTGTCTTGCAAGCTAAGTCAGGTTTGGTCTAAAATGAGTCACTCTCAGGTCCAAGAGTCAGGTTTCAATTTGGCAGCCAGGACTGCGTGCCATGCAGCCTCTTACTCTTGTGTGAGGATGGGGTATATTGCAGTACTAAAATAATGTTCTGGCAATTTCAGCGGCAGACTGAAGCAGTATTCTGTGTGCACAGGCGTAAGTGAAGTTCTGTCCTGCAGCTCGCTAATGCTGGCTGTAGGCGTGCCGTAAGTTTCTTTCTGAACTGATATGCGCTCGGAATTGCAAAGCAACTTGATAGGTCTGTGGTTTACTGTTGTTTTTGCTAAATATTAACTACACTAAATCAAATGCTGTCTTTCTCCAGGAAAGATTGACACTGTCTCATCCTGTGCAGTTGTACGTGAACTGTGGTTCTGGCTTTTCAGATGCAAACAACTACAAATACTGGAAATGTAATAACTCCAAACACTGGAAAACACTGTTTCATGCTCAGTATGGTGTTGTCCTTGTCATTCCCTATTACAGGTTGCACAAATTAGACCCTTGGCTGCTATAAACCTTGTTCTGAGACATTACCGGTAGTAACTGCTGGTTGGAGAGAGGAAAATACTTACTGGTGTCTTCTTTCTTTTCCTCCTCTCTTCAAAACAAATATTGAGGGTGGAAAGGTTAAACAGCTTTTGAGACAAAACACATGTGAAATTCAAAATTGAAGTAACGCTACACTGTGTACCCAGCTTTAATATGTGAACTTAACGTGTGAGTAACAGACAATCTTATCATTGTGTGCAAAGATACATGTGGCTGCATGGTTTTCATCAGTAACTCCAGAAGATTGTAACTGAAGTACAATTCCTTCTCTGCTAAGAAATGGAAGAAATAAAAATCTGTCTTCAACCTGGTCTTGTAGTGTCACATAGTGAAACCATGTGAGGAATCCAGGTGTTTTGCTCCAAAGCTGAAACTTAGGTAGGACTTATGTAGGGTGGGTTTTTACATTGCTGTGATGAGCCATTAATAACACCTTAATGAACAGTTAATTCTTTCTTAGGAGCCTCTCCGTGTTGAGGTTGCTTTGTCCAATATTCAGAGGTTTAAACAGATAGGCAGGTATTTCTTCCGACTGGCTTTGTCTTTGGGAGACTGCCACCATCTTACCTTTGGCTACCTGGCAGTTCTGTCCCTCAGCTCTAGGAGGTAAGCTGCCTCCCCCAGATCTCTGAGGAGGTGGCTTTGAGCATCTCTGAGTGACCCACCAGCACTTGCTGGGTGCTCTTACCCAGCTGTCCGTGTGGCTGCTTTATGGTACAGGCGCAGGGAGTTCTCACAGCCGCTACTTGTAGTCTTGGTGATGGTCCAAGGACACCTCGAAGAATCTGAGAGCAGGAACAGGTTGTACTGTGAGGCTGTTCTCCTTTTTGTTACCATTTCCCCCCACAAAATTGGAATTTGCTACATTTGTGAGATTTCCTCTCTTTGCTAAAGAAAAGCGCCTGTAATTTAAGGGACATTTAAATTCAGATTAAATCCATCTAAATGGATTATTTGAACTGCAACTGCTACAAGTAATACTAAGGAAAAGAAGCATACAACTGTTCTACTGAAAGGAGGATAGAGCAAACCATCTTTGATCCCTTCAGCATCTTTAATTTGTGCATCTTTAGTTCTTTATATGTAGTGTATTTCACTACTTCTTCCTTCACATTGGGTTATATTCTTTTTTTTAACCATTTAGTAGTTTGAAAAGAAAAGGAAACAAACTTTTAAAACAGTAAACAGTGTGGTTGTAAAAAAAAACAGTAAAAAACCCAGGAGTTATCTAAAGGCCACACTAATAGCTGAAAAAAAAACTGTTTGCACACTTTTTTTTTCTTTTTTTTCCCCTTCTCCTCTGTCCTTTACTTTAAGGTTGCTGTTCCTTCAGGTAATGTCCCCATTTGAAGTCTTAGAATTTAATGATAATTTGAAGGGAGACTAGTGCACACTGCTCTCCAGAAAGATCTGATCATGAGGTCCTTGAGGTGGTAATGGCTTGAACTGGTCGTGATTATGTAGCATCCCGTGTGTGGTTTTGACTTTGCTTTTCCATGCATTGCGAAGTGCTGCTGTAGAAATGTGACTCTCCTCAGAGGTGCAGCATTAGGGCTGAACTTACATGTTTCGTATTTTCCCTGAGTTTCTTTCATAGCTAACTCAGAAGCTTAAGGCTTCATCCATGGCCCATAGATGTCAATAGCAGAATCTGTATCAGCATTGATATGGATTGGGCACAAGGCTGATGTGTTGCTTTGACAGAAATACACAATTATTCCCAGGGCAGAGGAAAGCTCTATCGAGGGAATAAAAGCTGCTCTTCTTGCATTTCAGGGGACTGGAATTTTGGATTTCTGCATTTTTCTTTTGAGCTTATTTGCTTTAAAAAAGGCAGAAGCATTGCCTCTGCATTCTTGCATCTTCATTGCCTTACTGAAGCAAATGACAATGAACATCTGGAGCAGGTGTGGTGCCTTGTTTTGATTTTTAGTGAAGCTAGAGGGGAATTTTGAGAAGTGCCTGCCTTTGCATATCCAGATCTCTCCTCCTCTTATGCGTTGCTGTTCCTTGACTGCCTGACAGTCTTCCCACACACCCAAGCTGATTAACAGCACACGGGGTTTGCAATGTCTTGGTCATTGTTTGGCTGAAGGTTGCACCCTAGGATCAATTTTCATCTTTTAATGATGCCTCTTGTTCTTGAAAATGTAGTTTCTATTTGTGCAACCTTTAGCACCAGTAAGGAAAAGAGCCTGCTTAGTGCCAGTTTGGGTAGTAAATGTGTGTCCCTATCCCACATGGCAACTCCATGATGATTGCATTTCTCTAATGAGTTCTTGAAAAAGACCTTTTGAGGTGGTTTAGGCATTGCATTTCTGTATAGAGGAACAATAGCCTTGCTCGGATCAGTGCAAAGTCTCCAGAAATTCTTAACAGGCACAGCCTGGAGTAGTTTGTTAAACAGATTTTTCTCAGTCCTGCATCTCCTTCCTACTGGATCTGGCTCCTTCTCGACCCACATAATGTAGACAATTATGTTAGTGCACGTAAACGGGTGAGTGCTGGCACATTTACCCCAGGGTAAAGAAGCATTTCTTCTTAAAAAGAAAGCAGACCTTCTTCCTCTGCTTCTGGCAGAGGAAGGCAGCCACAGACTGGAGCTGGATGATGACCTGGCTGCTCTTCCCACTGGGGAGATAGGAGGGAAGCGCAGCCCCTCGCCGTTTCTCACCCGTGGGTCACAGCGTGACCTGCTGCTGAGGCGGTGGTAAATGGTGTGGGTCAGTGACATGAGAAATGCTTCCAGTTGCAAAAGTGGGAAGGCTGCATTTCTTTTGGGAGGAAACATGTTTCGGGGATACAGGTACTGTATTAGTGAGAACTGCATTATAGCTTTGTGCCAACTGGATTATTTTTATTTTAAATAACTTGAAAGACATTGGAACTGCTTCCTTTTTTTTTGCTTTCCTGTAGCATACTCTAGATAAGATTTGGAGGTGTTTTCACCTTCTATTTAAAAATACAAAGTGCCAAGTATGCAAGCCTAATATTATCTTTCTGCTTTTGCTTCTGACTGTGAATAGCAGGCAAAGATCTCCTGAAGTGGATTTTTGAAACTGCTGGAAGTGCTGAAGGGTTTGCTAGTCGTATCTGATGAACTTCAGCTCTGCGTAATACACCAGCATGAGGCTTACACACCATTTAGCCTTTTCTTTAGGAATTTACGTGCCACAGTGACCTTCTGAGCAGGGTGAATTTCACAGGCACTCTCTAGACAGTACAACCGTTTCTTTGCCAGCTAGAAAATGTATTGCATACTGCAGTGCTTGCAGGAGCAAGCAAAAAAGCATTGGAATGACATCAAAGGCAAGATCTTTCTGTACAAAATGCTGGAGATTTTTAAGAGTGGTAAGAATCTGGCAAAGAAAATGCATACTGTTTTTTCATTGTAAGCCCCTTTCCTTCCCTCCTCCCCCTCTTTTTAGGGTGTGTATGTCAAATACAAAATGGTGCCAGAACGTTATTTATGAGAGCAGTTTGCAGAGACTTCTCTTAGAAGTTCTTTGGCCATTTGAGAATGATTGCTTTCAGCCTGGGTGAAAAAATGACTGTGTAACTAGAGCAGTCCTTTCTTTTATTGTGAAGAAGTTAGCTGCAACTCAAATTTTAAAAAAAAAAAAAAAGTGTTGGATGAGTACTGAACTTTGACTGCACAGATAAACTTGTATCTTCTTTGGGTGGGTGGGTGATTATTTAAGAGCACTGAGCTGAACATGAACTCCAGCGAAGACTTACTGGCATCTGAGAAGTCAGAGATGCTGTACAGATCACATCTGTTAGGTGGTTCTGGTTGGTGTTTGCAGGAAAGGAGAAAGACTGCTAACCCCTCAGGAGGAAATAACTGTGTACCTTGCAAGCCCGGTAAATGGTGTTTTGTGTGTTGCAGTGGGGCATCACTAAAGGCTCTGTAGCCACCGGATTTCACTAGGTGTTTAGTCATGGATAGTGCGATCTGCTTTTGACCCATTGTGGACGTCAAATTCGCGGGACAGTACCCTGAAGGCTTTGAGCTGCTGCCGGTGATGGAGTGAAGGAACTGGGGCGGTGTTAGGTGGCTGCAGTGTGTGAGGGGCAACGTACCTTCCCCTTCCCATCCCCAGCCAGGCTGCCAGTTTCACTGGGGTGCTGTTGAGGAAAAAAAAGCCCAGATTTGCTGCTCACTTCCGAATCAGCTTCGCTGGTGGCAAGTAACATGGAAGGACTGACCCTGGCCTTGGGGACACTGCCAGTGCAGCTGTCACTCTTATCTTCAGCTCTTAGGGCTGTAGACCAGTGGGTGGTGAGCGCCTCTGCTCTCCTGCTGCTCTGGGGGAAGGAGAGGCAAATTGTCTGGCAGTGGTGCCAACTACAGCTGCTGGCCCTTGGCTGAAGGCAGGAGACCTCGGTGGAGGCCTGTAGGTTGACATCTCAAGCCAACGGCTGTGCCGGGAGGAGATAATTTCGCATTGGGAGGGACTGTGACAGCAGTTATTGTGGTCGAGACATGGTATTCCTTCTGTTCCTGTGCCTGCAGCAGGTGCTCACTGACTTTCCTGGTGGGATCCATTTTCTTATGGTTACTGTGTTCTTTCCTGTTCTTACTGTGCAGCTGTGATGTAACTTCTTGGGTCCTAACATGTTTAAGATTTCCTTGTTATTTTACTAAGCATTTTCACTGTTACTTGTAACCAAATACAAAGTAGTAGCAAAGGTTGGGGGGAGCTGTGTTTTCTTTTCTATGCAGAGATTTCCGAGCGCTTTCATTGATGCTCCAAGTACAAGTACAAGTACAAGTAAATCATGCACTTTTTGCACAGTTGCTGTTTCTGTGTCTATTGTGACAGGTATGTCTTCTGTGATTCCCTGTAGAGACTGGGTCAGTAGTTTTACAAGATGTGTGCAGTCCTGAGATGAGCTGCAGTGAAAAGGTGTTGCTTTGATGTGGTAATGAAGCTGTAACAAAGGATATACAGGGGCAATTTGGCTACTTTGCCTCAGGTTGTGCTTATGGGATTAAACTTTGCAGTACATTTCGGTAGTTGCCTGCTAGTTTTGACCATATAAAACTAATTATTGAAATACAAAACCGTTTGGGAAATTGCTAGGGGAATGTGCGATAGACCAGAATAGATTCAGACTGATGACTATAAGCCTGGTAATCCCAAAGGAGAGTGCTGCAGAATAAATTCTGTATTAATAGTGTGTTGCATGTCATGGACTATCGCACTTGGAAGATGTCTTTGCAAATGTGCACACAGCTCTGCTGAAGTGTCTGATTGGCAAATGGGTTTGTGCTGAGAATGCCCCCAGGCACTCCAGTCTTGTCAGGAGGGACCAGCCAAGGTACTAACAGCATGCTGTCCTATATGCCTCGGTAACACCTAGGATGTGCTGGGAGTCACATCTGAGCATGTGTTTACCATCTGCATAATTGTTAGATTCAGTTGAGGAGCAAAGCCTCAGCTTTCGGTGAAGGATTCTTGGGGCGTTCGGTTGTTTCGATCCACGTGTCCCCTCATGTACCACTTCGCTCTTGCAGACACAAGGCCAGTGCCCCAACAGGGTCACTGCTCCCTCATTCCTCTTGTCAAGGAAATGGGATTCACCAATTGTTTTCCTGAGATGTTGCAGTGGGGTAACCAACTTCAGGCAGATTAATGTCAGAATAGGTATCTGATGTTCAGGGAATACCATCCTGAATATGACATGTTGTACTTGAAAGTTACCATTATAAATGCCTATCGAGTTCAGTGGTCTTTCCTTTCACTTGCTGTCCCTCCCAAAATACTGGAGATGTGGAGGACAATGCTGTGCAGGTGAGCCAGGGTGCCTTTGACCTGCCCGGAGCACAGTTTCTGTGCGGGGCTTTGAGAGCTGTCCTGATGCGGCTGGCAATGCATCACGTTCATTTTGCTCCTCCTAAATCTTTGGATGAAACCGATAAAAACTTTCCCACAGAGTGGGGCATTTCCTCGTACAGAAGCCTTGCAAACTAGAGAAGATTTTTACAAATTTGTCTATTTGCTTCCCTCATCCTTCAGCTTCTTGTTTATAGCAGTTGCAGTGTCCTGTTTCAAATGCCCCATGCAAGTGAAACTTGAAGCTGACTGAGAGTTCAGGGTATTACTGTGATCAAAGCAATTCTGATGATTAGTCAATAGACTTAAAACAGGTCTCTAGAATTAGTGCAATTTTGCAAATAGTTGATAGGAATAGCATAGCTTAGTGCCTGGTTCTCCAAGAAGTATAGGAGGTTTCTGTTCCCTGTCCTAGCTTGCTTAAGTTTCACATGCAAAAGCATCCTAAGAGGTTCAGCCTAGGAAAAAAAAAAACTACAGGGAGAGATGTGCAAGCTGATGACAATACGATGACAGGGGGAATTACATGATTGTAGAACACATAAATGCCTTAAAACTAATACGCCTGAACAAACGCTCCTGCCATGGTCCTGCATATTTCTGTCCTCGGAGTCTCCTCCACAAAGTTTCTTACAAACAGAAGCCAGTTGCCCAGATTTTAATGACAAAGTGCTGTTTGAGAGACTTGTTTACTGCTTTTTCAGTTCTCCCCTCTAAATTTTTCTTAATACGCCATGAAGATTCTGTGAAGGGACTCTCGGTATGGTTATTGTGGGAAAGCAGTTGCTTTTTCCTTCAGCAGAGTGAAACAAAACTGCGGGAAAGGCTTTGGCTTGGAAGCCACGCCCTGCTGCTTCGTCCTTCAGCTTTGGTAGGCACGTTGAAGAGGAGGGAGAGAAAATACTGACTTTACTAGAAGCTACCAAGGTGAGGTGATGCTTCTTGATTGGTCGCAAACCTGAAGGTGAAGCTGCTGTGCATCTGCCTCCTGTAATGATGCCAGAAGTCATTCCGTGCACCATATCTCCCCCTGCCCACTGCACCTGAGGTTTGGTTAACTTCCCACTCGAGACCCCGCAGCAGGGACTCTTGCTGGTATAAGCTGCGTCTCCACTAGAGGGGGGTGCCAGTATAACTATACTGGGAAACTTTGAGGATGCCATTAGTGACACTGCTTTACTCTTCCCGGCTGGCAGTGCTGCCTGTTGGGTTAAGTGGAGCATCCTTGGAAGGAGGCTGCTGTGGGACTGGAGGCGGACAGGACCCAGCCGTGGCCTTATGCAGCAGGCATTGGGTTTCTCCAAAACAGCGTCGGTTCTGCCAGTGTGCCATGACAGTGCTTGTATAAGGTTGGCCAACCTAGGAGAGGCTGCTCAGGAGCAGGAGAGACCAAAAATCAGACCCAGCATGCCTAAGTGGGCTTTGTCAGGGGTCACAAGAGCTCTGCATGGGCCTTTAGCTTTGGTGTCGTGGACACAGCTGGTTGGTTGTGATTGTGGGATGCTGAAAAATTCTGGTTTGTGGGTGGATTTCAGTACATTCTCCTTTTGTGGCCTGGATCCCTTGGACTTCTTAGTTTATTTGTATAGTTGCACAAAAAGAGTCTTAGTGGTTCCCAAGTAATGCATTACGGCTTATGCTTTTGTTACAAACTCTCTTAAGGAGGCTTTGAAGTACATGTGTGTGTTTAATGTCTGTACCCATGCTAATGGGCACTGAGTTCCAAGGGGAGAGTTTGAGGCAAACTACTATTTAGTTTTATTTTTCTCTTTTTCTTTAAGAATAATCCATTGCTATTCAATTGCACTTTTCTTCAATAGGATTGTTTTTTTCTCCTTTCTTGCTCTTTAAAAGATGTGCAAAAGGAGTGTATCTGAGAAGTAGTGAGACAGACTAGGTGATGCTTGGACATGAACTTTTCTGTCATTGTATGTGTTAGGAGATTTTTTTTTCCTGTTGCTCTGCATTTACACTGACTCCATTCTGCCTCCTGGCTTTTCATTTTCCTCTTGCATTCTTCATATCTCCTAAATATTCTGATTGAAATATTTGCTGTTTCTTTTGGGCAGTATGTGTGCTGAGGACCTAGTCAGAGAAATTGAGTAATCACTGAAGTATGGTGTGAATTTACAACAACCTACTTAATTCATGTGACCTCTTGTATGCACTAGAAGCTTGTCTGCTGAGCACAACTCAGAGATAATCCATGTAAATTCTTAAAGTGAATTAGTCAAGCTGCATGCTAATCATCTGTGTTTACCTGCTTATTCAGATAGGCAGCAGCCTAAGTTGTGCTAAACTTTACTTGATAATTGAGAGGGGAAGGGTCGGAGGAAAAGGTGACGAAATCTTGGTGTTTTCTTCACCTGTCTCCTTTCAGGGCGTATTTCAGAACTGCTTTGTGTTTATAGATCTTGAATTCATGGAATGATCAGCATGAGCTACCTGAGGCCAAAACCCAGTCCTCTGCTGCAGCTCTATACTAAGCATCCCGGACAGCTGCTGCTGCTCCCAGGACGTTCTGAGGAGCGTATTACTTCCTAATCACCCCTAAAAGTTGTTCCTCAAAAACCCCAACTGGTTGAGCTGTGATGCTGTAGAGGGTGGGGAATATGGTCCAGACTGTGGGGATAAGGAAGCCATTTTAATCTCTGCCAAGAAACTAGTAGCCACCCCTGATTTTACAGCATAGACTCACAAATTCTGGATGTGTTGTCCCAAGCACACCAGACTCACTTGGTGGGCAAGAAGCAATTACCTTTCATTTGTCAACATTAGGATTTTTGTTGTCTTGAGCTACTGGGTTTGCTCCCCCTCCATCATGGGAAGATCAAAGGTAAGCTCTTTTTTCTGGGTCACTGCTGTCCATCAGATAAGTTTGTTTGTGGCCTTGGGAAAAAGCAGTGACGTGAGAATAGGGAATTTAAACCCTGTCATTAAGATAATTCTTTCTTATTATCAAATCTAAATTCTTTCAAACTTCATTCAGCTTAACTATGCAAAATACAGCACTGCAGAAATTGCCTGGAGAACAGTCAGTTGAACTGATGCAGATGTTACAAAAATATTTCTGAAGCAGCATGACTGTTATTTCTAGTTTAAAGGGTTAATAAACAGTTACTGTGTCTGCATTGGTGCTGGCCTGAACCATGTCAGGCTGATGCCTTGCAGTCTTTAATGTACTTTTTTGTGGGGGGTGGTTGGCAAATTTCTATTTCAGATAAACTTAATTAAACTCCTGTTTGTGCACCATTGATCGGGGTCCCTGTAGATCTATATTAGGATGGTACATCTGTAATTTGGGGTTTGGGGTTTGGCATGCTTAATTGTGGACTTCCTTGGCTTCAGCATTTCCAGATTATTGTATTCTGTGGTGGTTCATTCTGCCTAAAGATTGAACATCTGTTGTGTGGATGCAGGGGGAAAAAAAAAAAGTATTTGCTTTAGTAGTGGCCCCCCTCAAAGTTGTTTAGAGAATTGTGGCATTCTGTTATCATCCAGATGTTTTTTATCCAGTGAAAAGGATATTGCCTGAACATTTAAATAGAAACTTGCTTCAGAAGAATGCCAGCATACTACTACTATTCTGAGTTTTAAACAAAAAGTGGATCCTGTCAGGTAGCGTTAGGAAATGAAGTCTCTGTTGCTGATCCATGGAAGTGTTGAATTGTATAATTTTGTTTTTTTTTTTTCTTGGAAATAAATACTGCATGTCTGTTTCTAAGTTGCTGAGAAGGTAAGTTCTTGCTGCTTTTCCCGCTGAAAAGTGATCACTGGAGGAAAGCATCCTGGTATCTTATATGGTGATATATACCTTGATACAAGTTACTTTGCCTACTATTGTCTTCTTTAATGATACTGATTAGTAAGCAAAATAGTGATGAGAATGCACTAGGAGTTAAATTCTCTCAACTACCTGTGTGAGGCAGTGCTTCCTACTTGACTACGTGTTGTGAAAACTGCTTCTTGCAACCCCAGAGATCAGAATAATTTTAATGAGCAGCTCCTTGCTTGTTGTTTTATTTATAATGGAGGAGGACAAAAGCAAGCACCATACTGTCTTCTTTTACACACACACATGCATGCACAATGCTGGCAACAGCTACAGATGCATCTTAAATGTTGAGCTATCCATAGTGACTTTGGACTTTTCTCCCTGTTAGTTAACTTCTTCAAATTTAACGTCTGTCAGTAGAAGTAAACCATTTTAAAAGAGTTTCAGAAACTGTTTTGAAATGGCTTATTTTAGAAGTATTCGGTACTTTAGAAGTCATTACGATGAAAGTGCAGATTATGAAAACATTGTCATATGACAGCAGTATCCTTCTTGTTCTGCTATGAGAGACCATCCATATTGTAGTGAGTTGTATACACAAGCCTGAGCAGATTTGTGTTATTTTCCAGCAGTCAGTGTCTAGCTCTATTTTTCCTCTTTATTTTCTGGTGGATCTTTCTTGAAGTTTAGAGTTGTGAGATAATGTTGAAATTACGTGATGACATGAATTATTATTCCAGAGTCTTCCTAGTTCACATTGCTTTTACTTGAAACAGAGAAATTAGAAATTCACTTTCATGGATATCTTACTGTTCCAGCACTCACTAATTCAAAAAACCCAGTGGAGCTGCTGCTGGACTTGTTTCTTGAAGCTGGCGCTGCAGGTTAGTACAGATGCCTTAAAGTAATTTCTATGTGTCTGTGTGTGTTTGCTTCAGTTATTTTATCTTATGCCAACTTGATCATTCTGTTGAAGAAGCTTCTAATATGTCTGAAGAAATATGCATGTACCAGCCAGCATCCCTTGCAGTAAGGCAGATACTCGCTCGTTCCCCAAAGTGAGAGTGGGAAGAGGTTCTCCATCCTTGCTGAGTGGCAAAGCCATGATTGTCTCTAAGCAATCCTTAACAAGCAAACATTAATAGAGGTCATTAGGAGAAGCTACATTCCCAATAGATAATGGCTGCAATAAGTCTGCAGGTTCTGGAGGCTAAGGGGAAGGCAGCCTGATGTGTTGGCTTTAAAGGGGGAACTACAGGAAAATGAGAAAACTGCAGAATTTTGTTGACTTTTCAGACAAAGCTCAGAAGAACCTTTTCAGAGAAGTAGGAGGCTTCAAGAGAACATTATGTATCATTTTGGATTTCAAAAACAGCAAGAAAATGCTGCCCAAGAGGTGGGCATGGAATAGGTACAATATGGAAATAATTAGGAATGGTGATTTACCAAGTGAGAGAATTGCACTGAATGGTGCAAACTGACCTAGGTCAGGGACGTACAGAAAGGATTCTTAAAAAGGACAACTACACAAACTAAATGGCAGTTTTGTCTGATGGTAAATAAGATTTCAAGTCCCTCAATTTATAGAAGGGAGAAAAAGTATCGTGTTTAGTAGGGAAAAGGAGCATGATTTAGTTGTGGAGAGCACAGTAGTGGCACTTTTAGCAAAAATGCTGAAATTTTAATAGAAAACTATGAGTGCCTCTTGTTTTTTTTTTCTTTTTTTTTTTAAATCTTGTCTGACCAGTATGCAGAGAAATGTGGTGTGCTGCTGCATGCCTTGTGGATTAGCGTGCTGCTGATGTGAGTCCAGTTTGTACCGTAATTGACAGTACTTTGGGCAAGTGTGTTCATAATTTCACGTTACAATGCCATACACTATGGGTTTGTCTTTTCAAAATGTGTTTTCTGTTTATTAGTAAAATGTGTCATTTTCTTTGATAGCAGAAGTCAGAATAGTGAAGATACAAATCCCCTAGAATATCCTGAGGGAAAGGAGTTAATTGTTTTGGACACAGAATACTAGAAAGGCCAAGAAAAATCTCTTTTATTTTTAATCAGATACAGTAATGTTTAGTTTCCTGCCTTCATGATGGGATGTTTATGTGCCTTAGAAAAGACCTTTTAAGTGAGTGTCTTGCTACCACTGACACAGAGGAGAGATGTTTGTTATTTTCCCTTCAAAATGTTCTTGGTCATTTCCATTAGTCTGTACAGAAGTGTCACAGTGGACCAAATGAGAATCCATTCTGCTTCCATCAACGCTGTAACATCCTCTCCTCAAATAGCTTTTGCCATGAGTAACCTACAACGGGAAATTGTGTGGCTATGTGTTGCAGAAAGAATGGTGTTGGGGCTTTCTGACTTCAGCAGGGTTGGACCTGTGGCAAATGCTTGGGGAAGCAGGAGTCCTCCTGCCTTCCTTGCCTTCCATTGAGGTCATCATCAAAATGCAATTGAACTTCATGGGCACAGGATCAGACTCTTGGTTTGCCAGAAGAAATGAAAAAAAAAACAACCCAACAAAACCTTAAAAACCAAAAAACAACTCCAAGACAAAAACAACTCCAGAAAGAATGAACAGCTTGTAGTTTTGCAAATAATCCACTCACTGAAGAGCCTTCATGGTGGCCACAGTAAAACATCTGAAGGTCCTTCTGGGGATAAACATTTGAGTAGGTAAAGGAGAAAGGCAGACATGCATAGGTTAATTACAGATGCTTGAACTGCCTGCCCTTTGGTGGAACCCAGTGCATAACTGTGGCCAGTCTGCTTTTGTCATCCTCTAAAGGGGTACGAGGCATGATGACGGGCAAAACAGAGTGGCATATGGAAAAGATTTCCCTTCAAGATAAATGCTTCAGGCTAGTGTGCTGTCTACTGAATTTTTTTTTTGCATTGAAAATCTGTGAATAGAGGGTTTTATATATATTCAGATTGATCTTCTGCCTTTTGGGAAGGATGGGCAGGGCCTCTGATGTTACCCTATTGGGATGACAGGGAAGTTGTCTCTCCTGACCCATGTGAAAGCAGAAAGCAAGAAGGCCAACAGCATCTAGGAACAGCGTGGCCAGCAGGAGTAGGGAAGTGATTGTGCCCCTGTACTCAGCACTGGTGAGGCCGCACCTCGAATGCTGTGTGCAGTTTTGTGCCCCTCACTACAAGAAGGTCATGGAGGTGCTGAAGCGCATCCACGGAAGGGCAACAAAGCTGGACAAGGGTCTGGAGAGCAAGTCTTATGAGGAATGGCTGAGGGAACTGGGATTGTTTAGTCAGGAGAAGAGGAGGCTCATTGCTCTCTACAACTACCTGAAAGGAGGTTGTAGGCAGGCAGGTGTTGGTCTCTTCTCCCAAATAACTTCTGATAGGACAAGAGGAAATGGTCTCAAGTTGTGGCAGGGGAGGTTTAGTTTGGATATTAGGGAACACTTCTTTGCTGGAAGAGTGGTCAGGCACTGGGTCAGGCTGCCCAAGGAAGTGGTGGAGTCACCATCCCTGGAGGTGTTAAAAAAATGTGTAGACGTGGCACTCTGGGACATGGTTTAGTAGGCATGGTGGTGTTAGGCTGATGGTTGGACTTGATGATCTTAGAGGTCTTTTCCAACTGTAATGATTCTATAAGGAGCAGTTTCACACAACACTGCTTCTTCAGAGTTCATGAAGCTTGGGTGAGGAGGCTCCACCTGAGACCTCTTTGCTGAACTCCTTGCAGACTGTGTTCTGTCTTAGGAAGATTTAGCAGCAGTCTTGTAGTACTCATATTATTAATTATTGAGGCTAGAACAATTACTTCTCCCTGATGAGCCACAGAGCTCCTATTCAAAAGGTTTGACTGATGTCATCTTTTTTTTTTTTTTTTTTGAAGCATAGGCTGAGCTGTGCATGCAAACCATGTAGATCCAAGATCCTCTGATTATTGTGTTGTGGAAGAGTCCTACTAAATGCAAGGGCAATTAAAAAGATTTCCATTGAAATAATTTTCTTTCTAGCCTCAGATTACCACTGAAAACTTCATGTTTTTCCCTTACATAAGGAAGGCTAACAGCTGTACTGCGCTCCTGAAAGTGAAGACTGAGGCAGTGGAAACTGTAAGTCTCTTTCAGCTGCAGGAAGTTGCAAACTTCCCTGGAGCACCTTTTAAAAACTTTGAGGTGTACAGGTGTGAGCTAGCTGAAGACAGAAGAGAAAGTAGGAATTTTTTTTTTTTTTGCTTTAGTAATATGCTTTTGGACTTCTGCGTTTTTGTTTGATCTCATTAATTTAGGTCTCTTATTCCTGATTTTTTTTTGTAAGATGCTTTTCAGATGCCTGGGCAAGTTGACTTTCTATTTCCCAAGGTGTTGTTTGTTATTATATTGTTTTGGTTTGGCTTAAGTAAAGGACCAGCTGTTGCTGTTTTCAGTAGCAAGGTGATACAGAGCTAAACATGCTGCTGTCCTGCTTTTGATGCTTATAAGCGGCTAAGAGGTGGTCGTGTTATGTATTGTGTGGAATGTATGCTTTGGCTGACAAAGTGGAATCAAAGCAGGCATCATACAAACACAGAAGCAGAACTACTGCTTACATGAGATCATGGCAATAATAAAATCCCTGGCTCTGTGGTCTGTCTTTGTGACACTGAATCACTTCCAAGACAATTCTTCAGGACATTGTCGCTCCAAAGTTGGAGCAGCAGTAGTGGTTGACAGTACCTGCTTTGACATATTCAGTGGATGGGTCAAATCTGAACCTGGGAAAGTTTTTGTCCTTCTGCTTTTTTGGTTGTTGAAGTCACAGGAGCTCAGTTTGTGGGGAGAAAAGAAAAAAAAAAAGAGAGAGAGAAAAGCCAGAAAGCAGATGATGCGCACAGGGTAAAAGGAGGATGTTTTTCAAAAGCCTGAAGTAGGGGATCTCGACTCCAGTGCTCTCATCTGTTGGGGTATTCATGTTCTTTTACCCTGGTGTCCCCAGAAGTTTTGAGGTGAGTCAGGCAGGATGCTAGGGATCAGCTGGCAGGTAGTGATGGCACTTGCAGTCCAGAGTTCTTGCTGGACACTCTTCTCCAGCTCTCTCTCAGCATTTAGGGAGGAGGCTGTCCTAGCCTACTTCGCTGTCAGCCCTTTTGCAGATATTTGTAAGCCTCCGCGATCGCATGGGATGCCCTGTAAATGCAGCTCTGCTAGCGCTCCTGCAGCTCTGCACATTGGGATGTGGTCCTGAGCTCGCTGGATGGAACATTACAAAATCTCGTTGTGCTACCATATAGCCAAGCAGTGATGGCAGGAGAGAGGGGTTAGTACCAACCAATTCTGATTTTCAGGCCAACCAGCTTAATTGTCCATTGTAGATGCCAGTTTATTTATTATTAATGAGTCATTTGTTGATGACAGTGAAACATTTAAAATACTGCATTATTCTTGTTGCATGTTTCCGTCCCTTCCCTTCCCTCCCTTTTATGGCTCAGTGATATTTTGTTTACCCAGTTTCTTTGTTGTTCATCTGTTATGTTAAGTTGGAAAAATGTTATTTTTTTTAAAAAATAATTGATCTGGAAATGTTTGTGCATTACTTGACCAATAACAGAAGTTCTGTGAGCAGAAATTATTTGGATAGAAATTGATTAACCCACTCAGCCTGCAAAAGAGAAGGTCTGATCTCTTAAACAAGATCTGCAAAGAACTGATATTTAATGTCAAAGTGAATTAACCATTAACTACTGCAAAGAAATTACTAAATCATTTCCCCAGAGGGGGATTTGATGGAAAAAAATATTTCTGGATATGGATTGATGGTTGGGGCAAATGTATGTGCTGTCTTTTAAGGATGAGGTATTATTTACATAAGCATCTTTGTGTAGTTGTTGCCTGATTTTTTGCCCCTGTGTGATGTGCTAAGGTAACAGCAGCCCAGAAAATTCCCCTCATTTCCTGTGAGGATCTCAGTTTCTTCTGCAGAAGTGAATAAGTAGCTCTGTAGCATTGCATCTCCAGCCTGTCATTGATCTTCTCAGACTGAGAAATCCAGCCACTTTCTTAGGGCTGGTTCTAACTTTTCTGATACTCATTCTTTCTAGTGGGAAAAGGCAGAGACTATCAACTGTGTTTCCCTCTGGGCTTGGGGTGAGGTTTTTTGCAATATTTGCAAGGTAGAGATTTCCCGTTGTTGTGTCTGAACCCTTCCATATGTCAGAAAATTCCAATAAAATCTGTTTTTCTAGATAGTGAAGTTGGACACAAGAAGTTTCTGGCTTTGCCGGCAGAGGCTGTTTCCAGGGGGATGATGGTACAGCCAGCGCAAGAAAGAGAGCCAGCGCAAGAAAGAGAGCCAGCGCAAGTTGTCCCACTCCTCTTTGAGACTTCCCAACCCCTCAGTAAAACCTACAAATCCATTTTCACAGTGAATTTATTCATTCTTAGAACAGCTTCCAAACGGGGAAGATGCTATAGCTCTGTAGCTCTTTAAAGCAGTCTGTCCAGTGACTAGAAGCAGTAGGCAGGAAGGCTTTGGGAGGAGGCATGTTTGTATAACTGGTCTGCGCTGGGACCGCAGAGGGTAGCGTTGCGTGCACTGTAATAACAGGTGTAACTTGTGCAGTTTGTTGGTTGTTGGTCTGAAGGCTTGCTGAATATGAATAGTTGCAACCACTTTCCTTTACAAGGATGTATATGAACAGTGGTACAACCCAGTCCGTGCTCACATCTCTCCCTGCCACATCAGAAATAGGTAATTGTCCTCCATGCTATTATTGACAAAATAATTTCCAACTCTTGCAGTGTCATTTCAGATTCACTGCTATTAAACCTGTTTAATCAGTGCTATATACAAGATCTATACTGGTACTTACTGCTATAGTGGTAGAGGGTGGATGTGATGACAGCCTTTATCCTGCTTTCTGGAGAGAGGTGATGGGTGAAAGAGCCAGGCTGACACCAACCAAGCTGCAGAATTTGTACAGGAAAATGTGTGTATTCAAATGCACACACTATCAACAAAGTTTGACAGGGACACTTAATTTTGTGCTAGCTTCCAAACTGTGTTGATGTATCTGCTGAGGGAAGAGAAGGGGAGGTCTGTTTTCTGAGACACCAGAAATTTAATGGGGAGAAAAGACTTGCTGCTGTTGTTCAGAAGGACTTTGTGTTAAGAGTACAGCAATGGGCCACACCAGCTGTCTGGAAATCACCTCTTTTATTTATTTTCTGCTCCTTTTGCCCAATACTGAATCACAGCTATTAACCTGTTGCAGCTCTTTTAATTGCTGAGTAAGTTAACACAGGGCGCAGGAGGTTATCTTCATTTGCAGGCACAACACACCCTGAACAGAGAGAGAGGCCAGAACTGGGAGGAAATATGGATTCTAGAGGTCATAACAACTTAAATTAGTTCAGCGTGTCCTTATGCTTTGCCTTGTGCAGCTCATTCTGCAAATTTATTTGTCACAGTACACCACGTACCAAACTCACTTCAAGATTCAGCAGTCTGGTCCCTGATGCAAAACAAAACGTTTGCTGAAACACCCCTCCAGACATGCCATGCGAGAAAGGAGGACAGTTTCAGTGTTTGAAGAGTCGCGATTAAATAGCTTTTTCAGAAGAATTTTAAGCCAGTGAATGGCCTTTGTGTAAGTGAATCTGTACATCCACTGTTCAAAGTGACACCGTCAGTGGTGGCGAAGGCTTTACCTAAAATAATCTAAGAACTCAAGAGAGGTAATATCTTTCTGTTAGGAGAAGATTTAACGCTCTGTAACTTGCAAAAGAAAATCCAAATTTTTGCAGTAGTTCCTAGCAGTCACTATAATAAAGGAAAGAGTAACAGAAAGGCCTCTTCTTTTTTCTTAGCAGGATGAAACTGAAAGCAATTTTTCTGCCTTTTATATTCATTTTCTTATATACTAGAAAGTGTATCCATAGTTATTCTTTTATTAACCAATCGGTTACTGGAGAGCAGAAAAACAGCTCCATGAGGTGTTAGTAGGTAACTAAAAAGTCATGTTATCGCCATCTCTGTAACAAGTGGTAAAATGAGGTGGTAGACAGGTCAAGTCATTGCTGTTGCTCTTCCCTGGATGGCATTTGTTTGCCTTTTTTGCCTTGTAAGGCTGCCGCGGTGTGGTCATGTTTTTATTTGTGTGCTGAACAAACCAGTACTTAGAAGCAGCAGTTGTTTGGTGAAGGAGGCTGCTGGAGGTGAGCAATGCCAAATCATTGCTTTTGGACAGCAAGACTTCAGATGCCACATGAAATTTTGAATGTCTCTGAAGTGACATCTGGAAGTGTGACCCTTATGTGAGATCTTTTTTCTTACTTTCAAATGTTGGGGTTTACTTTCCTTGACAGGTTTATGGGTCCTGTCCATCTGGGATCAATTAGGACTTAAAATTGCCCCCTGAGAAACTGTAAGTTAGACTTTTATTCACTAGCGGTGTGCAGGGAGGATAGCTTTGTTTAGCTAAGTCCCGTTTAAGAGCTTCAAGGTCAAATCAAATCAGTATCTTCAGAGTCGTGTAATCCAGAAAATTGAGGTCTCTTAAGTGAAGCTATGGTACCGAAAGATGCTCTGACAGGGGTGCAGGAAATGAAAGCTGAAATACAGCAACAATGCAGGACACTTGAAATTGTCTGACACTGGAGACAGCCACAGATTGCAAAAAGCCAATTTGGCTTTCAGTCCCACCACCTTACTCTAGCAGAAGCACTGTATGTTTATGGGCCCAGGAGAGATAACGCAGTGATGCAGAAGTTGTTGGTATTGCTATATCACTCCTAAATTGCAGATTGCTTGTACTGTGCAAGAAACTGAGGGGGGAAGAGGGTAATAGTTTTTATCATTGTAATGAATTTTCTGTAAGCAGTTTGTTCAGGATGATGTGTTGTGGTATGTATGCTTGCATTTCTCCTAACTACTTCAAGTAATGACAAAACTACATGGTTCCTCTTTTCTGTGGTCTCAAACAGCTGATCCAGGAATCATGATGCTTAATCATAACATGTCAAAGAGCAGTATGTTTTGTTTGGTGAGTCTGTGTTTCTGCTCTGCATGTTAGATATGTGCTGTGCGTCAGCTGATTTTTTTTCTCAATTAACCAAAAACTCAATGTGTTACTATAAATGACTTTCTAAATGTTGTAGTTTATGGTGAAACATCATTTATTAGAAATGAGTCACCTTCACAGAGGACAAGAAATGCTATAATCTTCATTTTACTAATTTTAGATACTTTGCAGTGCAGCAAGCCATCAAAATCTCATGAGTAAGACGCCACTCCTGTGCTTTTGTGTTTCAGACTTTCTTTTTTATAGAGATTTCATTTTCTGTCATAATGCCCTTTAGCGAAGTTCATTTAAGGATCCTGTTCCCTTTATTTGCAGTTCTTGAAAAAGATGGGGCTGCACCCTGAACTCACACGGGTATTAAGTTAGGAGCCACCTTTGTTTGCTTGAATGGAGTCCGCCTGCTCTTGCACTGCTGTGAAAGCAGAGTCCCCTCTGCACTTTGTTACTGCTGGAGGAGATGGGGAAGGTTGGGAGTGGGGGGAGAGTCCTTTTGTACAGTCCAACCTGTTTTCATCTGAAATGCTTTTAGGCGCCTAACCAGTTGGCAGAAAGTCTTAATCGCTGTGTACATCATGCTCAGGAGGTTGAGAAGCACGGTGTGTGCAGAAGACCCTTCCTTTTCCTGGCCAAACTGAGGGGTCAGTGCAGCATAAGCAATAAAAATGCAGGCGGGTACAGAAGGGAAAATGTGAAATGGTCATAGGCTCAGGAATTTTTTACTAGTCCTGTCTTCTATTTCTTGGAGAGATGTCAAAAAATGACTACAGGTGTATTTCTCCTCTAATCTGTGTTAAAGTGCTTGTTGGATTTTATGGGGTTAAGTTTTTTTCCGACATCTATGTGCCACCTGGAGTACACAGAGCTAGCTAAAGGCTGAATAGTCTTAAATTTGGGGTTTTTTTTTCTTAGTTTTCTCTTCTGCTCTGTGATGCTGCCTAGTAAAGCATTTTCTCTCCTTTTTGTATGTGGCAAACAAGATTCTAAGCATACCTCTGGTTTTGGTCTAAATAGTCTTCCCCAAATCTGCTTCATCTGTAACATTTTCCCCATCTTCATTATCCAAAAATGGCAGCAGTTCAGGACTAAGAGAAAAGAATAAAGTTTAAAAGAAACTGAAATGAGCTCCTGCAAAGTAGGTGCAGTGAAACTGCTGCTCTTAAGTACGTTTTGAGAAGAACAGAAACAAAAGTCTTATGAGATCTTATTTAAATTACATTTGTGACAGCTCACAAGACAGTGATGAAATGTGCTGCTTGAGGATCTTGAGGCTGTTGATGGAGTTTACGGAAAATCACTCTCTTCTTGGTCAAGCAGCAAATCTTCTCTAAGTCAGAAAAGCAGTACTTTCAAGTTGATGCTGTTTCTTTCATCTGTCATGCACAATGGAAAAATTAGTGAATTTTAAAAATCAGGCAAAACTCTGTTTTTGAAAAGAAAACAAGAAGCCTGAAGGATGTATAACTCAGTTCTTTGACTTCCAGTGAAGGCTTCCTTGGAGAAATGCTAGATCTCCATTTTCTGTTCTCTCCGTGAGTATAGTAATAGAAATTTGGAGCAAGTAGTGGAAAGAATGAAAGACTACTAGCAAGAAATGCGTAGGAAAGAATAGGGGTCACTGGAAAGCTATATAAAGATGGAAAAAGTGATCCAAGAGCTTGGAAGATGAGACAGCTACGTGTGACGTAAGGCATGCAGGGATGTGTTGAAATGTGAAGCAGGCATTTCAAGAGGATGCTTTTTAAGAAGGAGGAATAATTTCCACAGTGGCGTGCAAAGGCTGAGTTTAAAGGGACAACTTAAAAAAAAAAAAAAAAGACATAACTGACTCAGAAAAGCATGTGGAGTGCAACTTTCCTACAGCACTTATCTGTTCTTCCTTGGCTTGGCAACTAAGAAATGCCTTTGAAAAAATGAACCGGAGGCCAGGAAAGTTACTAGCATTGTCTGTATGACTACACCATGGTCTCAGTTTGAAAAATAACAGTTAGGTTTGGGGTCATTTTTGGTATATTTGGACGCTGAATACACTTCGCGCAAGTGGTTTTCTGTTGTGACTTACAGAATAGGAAGTGGTAGATCGGGAGAGCAATAGGTGTCTCTTCAAAATCCTTTCTGTGGTGGCTAATTTGTGGGCAGTGTTGGATACATCTGGCCTGATGGGGGAAAAAAATTGCCGTAGTCTTCATCTGGAATTTTTAAATGGGCTTAATTTCTTGGCCATTTAAAGTTTTTTCCCTTTTTGTTTGGTTTTCTTAACACACAAGAAATGTTCACGTGATCACTAAACTGTAAAACAATAGTTGTTGAGTAAATACATATATCCTGTATTCCAGCAAGTAATTTTATGGGTAGTCATCTGTGAGACTTTTTTTTTTCCTTTTGGGGTTGGGGAGGGGCGGGGAGTTAACACGATTCCAGTGCTCTGTAGGTGACTATCTTTCCTCGCAAATGTGCATGTGGTCTATGCATTAGCTTTCTTGCTGTATTCAGTTTCTGTGAAATCTAGTTTGTGTGGTTGAGTGAATTGTTCAGCTGTTCTGGACCAAATTCCGGTGTGCGCTTTGAAACTTCTGCAGATCTGTTGTGAATGGTCATGTAAGGAAGCTGGGTTGTGCAAAATCACAGGCTTGTTTTGCAGCAGCCAAGGGGCCTGGGTGTTGACCGCATACCCAGTTCTCTTGTTATTCTCAACATTTTTTTTTCCTTCCTACTAGGAGCAAATGCCAGCATGACTAGGGTCTGAGGAAGTGCTTCTGCGTTCCTACCAAGGGTTTGCAGGTGCAGAGGAAGGCTGCCAGGACAGCAGGGACGTTCTGAGCTACCATGGATATCCCCACCGATTTGGTGCCGTCCTCCATGATGTCCCAACCTGAGGTGATTGAGGTGAGCAGACCATGATGAAGCTCTGGCAGCTGAATTGACTGAACTTCTTTCTTATTTCCTCATTGAATCCTAGCTTTGTCCTCTTTCTCACTTCTGAGTCATCGAGGGAATTTTTCCTGAAATACTGTGTTAAAGACACTCATCATTTGCTAAGACTGTTGTTATACTTTGAGACATGACATTGCTGTATTGTACTACTATTCATAGAAGAAAATTTATGGCAAAATATGATCTTTATTGACTCCATGTAGGTGGTCCCTGCACGGTGGTTTGATTTTTACTGTGCCTACTGAATACAAGGTAGAAGGTGGTCATAGAAGAAGGTTCAGTTGGAATAATACCACAGGAGATTTCAGAGTCAGTGTTCTTATCAGAAAAAGCTGAAGTTTTAAGCCAAAAGCTGCAATAAAATTAATAATATACTTACAGTTACTAACACACTAATCTTTCTGTCATGAATCAACGTGTGTATTTAGACTTGATATTTAGAAATACCCAAGTGAATTCTTCAGCTCCAAGTACTTGTTTTTTTCTGGTGCAGTAAATATTTCAAACAGAAGAGGAGATGTTAGTCAAGATTTTGTCTCAGAAAAGCATTTTGAAAATCCCTTTGACTTCATAGAGACCCAAGTGTCTGTTGCAACTTAGAACTTTTAAGGATGTATGTTTTATTGAAGAGGGCACCCCAATTGGTTAAGACATATGTCAGAAAACTGGAGATCTAATGTTTATTTTGCTGCTGTTGTTTGCTGGAGATTCTTTGGCTGGGGAGACTACAGCTCTTAGCAGTATGCCTTGAGAAGTGCAGTAGTTCAGAGATCCCTGGACCCTGTGAAGTTACTGAAAACATGTCCACTAATGGAAAAGGGCTGAATACAGAATCTGCTTTGGGGAAACTTTCTCCTCTTCCTCCCATGTTTCAGATGGAGAACTAGTATTTTTAAAGTATTTTTATTGCTTTTCAATTGCCTGTCCCTGTTAGGGTCAGAGAAGGATTTTGTGTCTTCACAGCAGAACAGATCTATGCCTGGTGGGAGACGGATGCTGTATGCTTGCGTCCCAGGCCGCCTGGCTGCTGCTGGACTCTTAGCCCTTTCTGGAGACAGGCTCCCCCAGACCATCTCCTCATGTGCTCTGAAAGGCACTTGCACCCCTGTCTTCATGGGTTCTCTCTTCAGAGCCTTCTTTATATATGATAAATTTGTGTATCTAAGGGCTGTTGTTAAGGATAAATGCCTTCTCAAAGGGAAAATAATGTAGTGCAAGTGTGAATGGAAGAAAAGCTCTCAACTGTCAAGGACTTGATGATCAGCATAGTCACCATTCGGCTGTACTTAGGGGTGAATAAACACACATGTCCTGTGTCTGCAGGGACTTTGTGCTGAATAAATCCTGCCCTGAACTTGCATCACTAGACCAAAGACTAGAGATAAACGGATGATTCTGGTCATTGACCAGTAATCCAGACAGCTTTCCCTTGACACCTGGGTTTTAGAGACTGTGCTTCAATGAGGTTTGACTTGGGAGCAAAAAAGAAATGGCAACAGGAAGCAAAGGAAAGACTGGTATCTCAGTGTGGGAGATTATGGTAGAAAAATACCATTCTCTCAACTTCGTGTTGTAAAAATGGACACAAATTTGATATCCACGTGAGCAGACTTGTATGTGTGCATGTATTTCCAGGGATTTCAGTAAATCCTTGTGGATCTGATGGTTAATATAAGGCTTCAGTCCTGTGTAAAGAAGTAACAGCTCCAAACAATCAGCTGGGAGCCATGTGTATGTTTCTGAGGGTAAGGAAGAACTTTTTAACAGGCAAGGACGTAGTGAGACACACAGCTAAAGAGACAAAACATTAGATGGAAGTACTGAAGTAAAGCAATTTTCAGACTGGGGCTGCATGGGCTTGCCTTTCATGTTTGTGTTGACATACAAATTAATTTCGGATAAAGTTTAGAAAACTTTATTCATTAAAATACTTTTTTTTTTCTGGAGGACATTATTTTGACTTTTAAAACTGAGCAGATGCCACAGTCTGCCGCAGAAGGCATTTAGAGACTAATGTTTTAAGGAAGGGGTTTTTTTTAAACTTGGAAGTAGCCTTGCATGCCTTCTGCATGAGCTAGATGGCATCTCATTTACAAAAAGAAGTGTTTTGCTACTTTACTTTAAACTTTCTTTATCTTTAATCTCTTTCTATTATTTATCTTTAAACTTTCCTTTCGCATTGCCAGGACAGTTGGTTTCCTTCACATTTGGTCAATTTAGTCTCTGAAATAAATATTATCTATTCTGTATATACATGCATGTATATGTATACATTCAGAGGGAACTTGACAGGCTGGAGAGGTGGACTAGATGACCTTTAAAGGTCCTTTCTAACCCAGACTATTCTATGATTCTATGATCTCAGAAATAAATATTCCTCTATCTAAAACTAGTCCTTTAACTGCCCAGGGCAAACAAGAATAGACTCTTGTTTTCCACAGAGGAGAATCCCAGAGACTTCAGCAGGACCTTTTACAATCTGAAGCCCACTCTAACAGGTTTTTGCTTGGGCTTGAATCCTACAGATGCTTGTGGTGGCATCACCAAAGTGAGGGAAGTTCCTGCTAATTTAATTGCAAATGGTCTCTTTCTGAAGATTTGTCTTCTGAGTCAGGTAATAAAAGACTCACATTTTGGAAAAGTTTTTAAAAGTCATTTATTGATACCAGGTGTGACATTATTGTTACTATTTTTAAATATTCTTACTGCTAGTGTGGCGACACACAAAATGCTTTTGGTGCTCTCTACAACCCCCTACTGAAGCAACACATTTTCCCCAGTCTTGTCTCTTCATAGCCGCCCTGTGCACTGACGTGCCCAAAGCTCTCTCCTTCCATCTTCCCCGCCCCGCCCCCTGCTCCCGCCCGGAGCATCCTGTTGCCAGACATAAGGAGTGGTGATTAAGAGCACAAATTATAGTTGTCTTGGTCATGCTTAAATGAGAATGGTAAGTAAAGTTTCAGGGTAGTTTAGCTATCCATAGCTGCAGTATAGAGTAGAAAATAGTTCTGGGACACCACTTGCACTATGTCAGAGAAGTCAATGAAACAAAAAATTTCCAGAATATGCTTTGAGTTTTTGGCAACAGGGTTTTATTGCAAGACAGAATCTAGTGATTGTTAATTAGATAAGCCATTTTGCTCCTAAAGAGAGAGAAATAAAACATAACTGAACTTTTTTATTTTAAAGTTGGGGATATTTTGTGGTACATGTGATGACTTCATACCTCAGCTATGTATAAGCAAAATTACATCACAGAAACCCGATTAGTCTGATAATGCAGTAAGTGGAAAGTTAAGTAACTCTGTAAGAAGCATTTAGCATCCCAAAGGGCTTTGCTTTTTGCAAAAAGGAGACATAACAAGTGGTGATCTAAACTGATTAATGTACTCTGTGGAGTGATTAGTATCTTCTCTCTTTGTGAATGGCATTAGATGAATTTGCAGTAAAAGCTTTGAAGAAGAAATGATTTGAGCTGCAGTTGCTTAATGAACCAGAGACTTCCAACAGTGCTTCAGAAATACTTAAAACAAGAAAACAACAAAAATTCATCATTCTCTCTTTGCTTTTGCCAGCAGTGAATCCTACCAGCCAAATGCTAGAAATAAATGAGTATATTTAAATAACTGCCTTGCAGCTGTTCCAAAGAGAAATCCAGAGCAGTTTCCATTATAGTGGCCTTTCATGGCTGTGTGGTTACCAGAGCCAAAAAACACTTCTACCACTCTGTGCCATTGAATGCTTCTCTATTTTCCTTTCTTTTTGTTTGTATTAGAGTGGAATAGGTTTAAACTATCCTTGTCACAGAAAGGTCATCCTCAGTAGCTCTTTCCTCTTTATAATGATGCTCGAGAACAGACTCTTGTGTGGTGGCACAGCTGTTCTCACCCCTCTCCCCAACAAAGCCCAACACAATTTGCATTTAGGTTTGGTGCCCAAATTTCTGCAGCCAACAAATGTGCTGATTTTCTTCTCCCCTTCTAGGTGGGTAAACAAATTAACCTCTTTACCAAAACAGACCTCTAGGGGTGGTAAATAAGGTAAACAAAAGAACAAAATGAAATGGTGAGACTGAAAGAAACAATTTGTGATTAGAGGTATATCCACCCAGTTACAGGCATCATAAGGGAAACTTAATACCAGTATGTTGGATTTTTTTTAAAGTATTATTCTTGTGTTAGATGAGATTACCAGGGTCCGAAATACATCTCCATTTTGTTCAAAGTAGACCAGTACTGCCTTATAGGCAGCTGCTCAGTACCATATGAACAAGTTACTGATAGAGAGCCCATTGTTGCCAAAGCCTGGAGAGAGAAAGCAGTTTCACAAAGCAGTGCATCAAAGCAAAATAAACCCAAACTGCCTCATCTATATTTCAAGGAAAAAAAAAAAGTATTTGCCGTGGTAAACACAGAATAGTCTTCTTATTTCCATTTGGAAATCTCAATTTCCAGCCCAAAATTAAATTTGCTGTGCTCATTAACATAACTTTGAATAAGCATTTTGCTTGTAGGCTAAACTCTCCCAAGTGTTCACTTTGCTGGTTTGCTTGGTGAGGAGTGATGGAAGGTGTGCCTGGACAGGCAAGTAGCCCCAGTAGCCTACAGCATTTTTTCAGCATAAAAGGCCAGTCTTGCAGCTGCTGGAGCCAAGAGTTAATTCCCAACTTGGCTCACTGAACACCAAACTAGACCCAAAGGGTGCATGTTGCAATTCATTATGCAGGGAAACTCCACTTGGTGTGTTAGAGGTACAGGGTTTTTTGGTTTTTGGTTTTTTTTTCTTCTCTCATTTCTTCCACCCTGATGGCTTCTAAAGTGACACGGATAGGGGACTGTGTGCTGTACTCCTCTCCAGAAAGCTCCTTGCGGGACTGGGGTCTTTGGGGAAGCTCTGTCCCGCAGTACACTGATCCTGCAGAGCAACCTGCAGGGACTCACAGCAGGCCAGATGTCTGGCTACAATGACCAGGTTGAGGATGAGGCAGTTCGGCAGCCAGGTGCATCATGATACAGACTTTTTTTGAAGGCATAAGAGGTGGTGTATTTCAGCCACTAAATTAGCTGATGGAGTGTAATTGCATTCCTGTGTCTTACACAAAGCCAGGAGGTATTGAGCCTATGCTCATGTCTGGCTAATGTTTGTGAAGCTCAGCTTGTCATGAAAGCTCCCCTAGAAGAAAACAAACCTTGAAGAGCTTTGCAGAAACTCTCTCTGTACTCTGTATGGGACATTTGGGCTCAATTACCCAACTGGACATTTGGGCTCAACATGCGCAATCACGTCTCTCCTAGTACCCAAGCCAATTAGCTTATTTTTGCAATACCTCCATGTTGCAGTGGTGGCCATTCTTTCAGAGGAGCTTGGAAGGTAGAGACGGGCTGGCAAAGAAGTGCTATGTGGTCTGGGAAGAAATCTTTAGTAATCAGTGTTCCAGCTATTCTAGCCAGTGTAAGGGAGGATGTGATGATGTAAAACTATGCCCCGATTCAGTCTTTGTTTCCTCCTCAACTGGAAGACATTCTATGATTCTATGGCATTGATCAGAACATGTAGGTAGTGGCTTGCAAGGTATGCAGCTCATCTGAAAAAGCTGGATCTGTGGAAAAGGAGCAACAATACAGCAGAGTCTGAATTTTCGGGTAGGTTGCTGGAGGGATGCATCCACTCTCTGTCTTTCCTTGGATATTTTTTCCAATTCTTCTAGCTTTTTAATTTCCTAAATATCCTTTTACTTGCAAAATTCTGCAGTGAAAGAGACTCTGTGTATGTGTGCACCAGTAGAAAGTGCAAGAAGTTGAAACCACAGAGCTGGTGATCTGGGGGCCTGCTGGACCAGCTCAGTGTGCTCCTGACCATTGCTGCTTTTCACTGATGCTCTTGTGTTTTAATAGTGAATTGCCAGGCTCCTGATTCATCTGTCCTGAAAAGCCATAGGGCTGAGTCGAGGTATTTCAGACCTGACAGTTAGCAACCTTGGCATCTTCCAGAAGAAAGGCATTTTTAGAGTTAGCTGGACATCCTGCTCTCACCCATTCCTTTTTTTTGGCCCACAGAAGCTATTTTTTTAACTTGCTTTTGTAGCAGTCAACAGTGAATAAGCACTAAGGAAGGCAAACACCCTCCCTGGTTTTATAGTCAATCTGTGGAGGTCATAATCATAGTTCCCAACAGGATCTGTGTCACTTGTGAATTACACCTTCCTCAGTAGAAGTAAAATTGCTTCTTTTTCTAGTGTTGCTGGTGACTGGGTCTCTTTGGTACACTGAGTGTCTAGATATGTTGGGCTACCATTTTCAGGTGGAAACTGTAGGATGCAGAGAACTTCTCATTTTAGTTTCTACTAGTTAGCTCTGAGACTCCATAGTGATACGGTCTACTACAAAAGCATCCTAAAAATTATTAGGCATGCTAGCTGTTGCCACATAATCCAGAAGTAACTTTATGCTTTATCATGTTATAGCAGAGTTTAAAGGATCCCCTTGCAAACAGAGTAATTTCCTCGCATCTTTTCAGCTACATGAAGGGCAAAATGAGTCTAGTCAAATGAAGAAGTAGCCTGCTTTGAGTGAACCACGACATCTTAACATACAAGTTCTTCTTTAAGTCTGCCAAAAGATTACTTTGGGAGATGCAGTTCTGAAAAGGGTGTGTGAGGAGCTGTTGTACCTTGGTGATGGGGTTTCATACTTTCATTGTGCAGATAAAATTACACCTGTACATAAGGCATAGTCAGTATAATGAATCAGGCCCCCTGTATTGAGACTTTTTGATTTTTTGAGTTAGACTTTGGGTAAATGCCTCCGCAACTTCTACTTCTATCTTTAAAGGAAACACCTTCTTTTCCCCTTTATTTTTAAACCTCTTGTTTCTTTTGTGTTCTGCAATTTGAACAATAGTTTGTGCTTTTCATTAGGTAATGGAGAAAATTTTGTTGCAAATCGGAGGTTTTTTTCTCATCTGTTACAGCTTTACTTTCGTAAAACCCATGGTTCTGCAGTTGTGGGTTAAGAAAGTATTTACATACTGATTCAATTATTCCTACACTTACTCGCCTATGCTTGTTTTGAAGATATTCTTAACCTACACTCTTATTTGGGGATTCTGACATGGGCGATTCCCCCAAGTTTTTCAGCTCTGGGCTTCTTGGTATGTTGTTAAACTTCAGAGTGTTTAGCTAAACTGAAAGCAGTGCTACTGCTTTTCTAGTCACTGCTGCATTACATGTAGAGCTTTAAGACAGCTATTGCTGTTTTGGAGTCTATAGTCTACCATTCCTAATTCTGCATTTCCTCTGAAATATTTTCTGGATTTCTGGGCAGCATTGAGAATGAAAAATACTGGGTTTGGGATCCAAGGGTAGCTATAGAATTAAAAGCTCATCCTGTATACAATAAGACTCCTCTGAGTCTCACAGACTTCAAGGAGACAACATGCAAGTTGCATGACTTCTGAAAAACGGAGATCTCTGGCTGGTACTTGGCATTTCATTGTATGCAGAATTGTTATCATGTTCAGACTTCCTTGCCAACTAAATTGTTTTTCCTTTCCTCGCTGTGTTCTAGGTAAGAAAACAGCAGCATGTCAAGGTTAGTTCAGTAAAGGAAAAAAAAAAAAGGAGTAGACTGTGTTTGGAGACCTAAGGGTTAAAATATTTTAAAGAGTTTTCTTGGATATGGAATCATTTTTGTGGCCTCCAAGTTTTGAAAGCTGTTTAAAAGTCAGACCTTAGTATTCTAAGAATGTTCAGCTCTGTTTCTCTCGGCAAGAAATAAATGCACCCATGCTGGCTGAAGGGGTAGTCCTTTTTTTTTTTCTTTTTTATTTTTTTTTTTTTTTGTTAGGTGGACAAAGGAACTCTGCAAACTGTCAGATTGCAGTGAGTTTTGTAAACTGATCATTTGCCCCTCAGGCACCTTGTGCTACCTAACCATCAGTTTAGATGGTCTCAATCAGCAGTGTTTGAAAACTTGGTAGTGTGTCTCTTCCACCATGAGCATCTCTCCATGCACAGCCCTCACCAGGTGGCCTGCTGCTCACCACCGAGCTGGCAGGATCCAGAGCTTCCTGCTCACCTTCCCACTCTAGACAGCCAGTGCCTTCTCCACTCTGGTCTCTTCCCTGAGAGAGGAAGGGGTAATCGGCTGCTCCCCCAGCTACATCCCATGGGCAAGCTGCTCCACACCTTGGATCCAAATCCTCCCTCCACTCTTTAAGCTGCGATGGAGAGGTGGGGCAGCAGCAAGATGAATCAGGCACAAAACACTGGAAAGTGGCTTAAGTGGGCTCTTCTCCCAGTCTCCCCACTGCCACCCCAGTGGTGTGGTCCTATACCAGCAGACAAGAGGAGACGAGAGGACAGGAGTAGCATATAGTGACTGGAAAGGCCCATGCCAAGGTGACCTTCTGGCCACAGGGTGGCGAGGGGTTGACTGTAGAAGCAGAGTGAGTTTTATTTATTAAGTCCTGATGCCAAATTTCCTGGTCTGTGTGTACTGTGTTATGGTTAGAACTACATCTCATGATTTTAAGATATTTAACTCCCTTTGATTTGGCACAACTGTGTCTTAAGTATTAAATCCCCCTCACATGGTTAGAGGAGGCTTTGCTTTTAGCCTGCTTTTACTCCGTTTTGCTTTATCTGTCCTGTTGGTTTATAACTCAGACGTTTTCTTTTTCCACACAGATGTATGCTGGAGGTTTAGTTAACATGGGCAATTTGCAGCTCAGTTTGTTTTAAACTTCAGTTGAGGTATACTAAATGGATGAGGTAAATCTCAGGGCACTGCACATCTGGCTTACCCAGGCAATGAAACACACTGAGTGAAACTTCAGGAAATTAAAATATAAACTTCCCTGCCCCTTTTCCTGCAGGGGCAGGAGAGGGGATGGGTCTGCCTGCTTGCATATGCCATTATGGTGTGTTAACACTTTCGGAACCCAGAGATATGTTATATTTCCCTCCTGCTTGAGCCTTTCCAGTCAGATAGCAGTGTCACAGGTACATGTGATGCCTTGAGATTTGTATGTTTGTGACCTGGGAGGTCAAAATCTTCCTGTAAGATATACACTGGCATCCAAGAAGCATCCGAGAAACTTGATAGCCTGGAAGTCCCCTGTTTGAACTTTTGTTGGGAAACTGTCTCTTCTTCTGATCTTCTTTCCTTTGGGACTGAAAAGATTGCTTTTAAAGGAGATCCCAGGTTTTAGATTAGCACGCCCTAAAAACAAAACTCCAAAACCCCTTATGCAAACCGAGCGTTTTGTTCCTGTGTCTTCAAAACGAGAGAAGCCGCCAGTGAGCCTCATGCTCTCCCTCTGGGATTACTCAAGCGCTGTCATGCTTTTAAATTTAACAAGTCTGACTCTGTAGCTTTTTACGTACTCTTATGTGCGTCGCATACACTCAGCCCTGGCTGAGCATTCTGTGAATAAGACAAATGCCCAGCAGTTATCAGTCCATGTTATAGTGAGCTTTTTTTATCTTATCTTGCTTCAGATCTCATCTGAAAAGGCTGGGGATGATATTAGAGACTCAGGGCATAATTTGCATTCTAAGACCATGTGTGAAACAAAGCCATTAAAAAAAAAAAAGTGGTATCTACCACATTTGAAATTTCTGAATTAAAAGTGTGTGTTCTGTCAGGTGTAGCTGGCCTCTCTCCACAGGAGCAACAGTAGAGCGTCATATATGGGCAGCAGCCATCTGAAAGAAAAATTTAGATTGAGAAATAGATAGACAAAGAGAGAATTTATTCAGGATTGCGAAAAGTCCACTAGATCCTGGAGTCCTGAGCTCCTCTGTAATTCAGACTGTAAGACTGCATCCAGGTATTCCTACAGAGAGAAAAAAAAAACAGGGCATTCACGTAATTAATGCAGATGCTGGCAAGCTTTTATAAGGGCCACTAATTCATTCATATGACTTCCTGTCTCCCTCAAGGGTTCTTATACTTGACCTGTTATTACCACATGGTCTTTAACCAAAGAATGAAAGCCAGATGTCTTGTGGCTAGGTCTCCTTTTGTTAAGTGTCCCTTATAAATCGTTTTTTTCTATGCAACAGAGAGATCCTACATGGGAACTTTTAAAAATTCTTAAATAATTAAGGCTGAGAGGTTTCTAACCTAAGAGTTGATGTATCCTCGAGGAACAATAAAAGTTTTATAGTAACTGTGCTGAGAAATACTATTTACTCTAGCTTTTTATTATCCTGAGTCTGCAAATGTTTCTAATCGATGTTTAGATTGGAGGTAAAAATCATTCTATGACGACCTTTTTCTTTAACATAAATCTAGATGTCATGCAATGCATTCGGGATATAGATGGAAAGTTTTGTATGTTGCTTTATTGGAATTAGCTTAATTGTGTTGACAAACAGAAGGAAATTAAAGGAAACAGGAATAGCTTTGGATGATTACAAGAAAATCTTTAGCAGATACTATTTTCACTCAAGTCCAGTTACTAACTTGATTTCCCAGTTCTGTACGTTTTTCGCTTCAACTTGAAGGTCAGCGGTAGCATTTCCTGCAGCTTGGCTGGAGCTGTCCAAAACATGGGCTTTCGTTTGCATGTTTTAACAGGAAGACATTATCATTTTTTAGTGTTGTTGATCTGTTCTTTAGTTGGACTTATTGCCTTGTTTGTTGCCAAAACTGCTCCTCTTTTTGTAAAAATTCAAGTTCAGTCAGTAGAGTTTCACAGCGATAAAAACAGAGTGTTAGAGACGAATCTCCTGGCTCTCTTTAGAAAGATACTTTTTTTGACGTGATTTTCTTGGGGGTTTTGTTTTTGGTTTGTTTGGTTTTTTAAAAATTATTATTTTTATATCCTCATTGTTAAGGCATGCTAAACATGGAACCAGTATGTTATTCAGAGGAGTTTCTTTTTTTAGGCCTTACCTTTTGGTAATTGCACCTTGAGTAATTGATTATAACTGAGGAAGGAAATTCATTAAGCATTTTCTTGTTAGCCACCAGTTTTATGCAAAACTTCTACAGTCTGGTGGAGTATGAGGCTTGTTTGTTGCACCTGTAACTGTGCTCAGCTGAGTACTGTGCAAGGAAAATTAATCATATATTCCCTGACATAGCCACAATAATACTGAATGCAAGAAATAAGGGTTGATGATTTTAACACTAGTTAAGTAAAATATTGTTTTTTCTGATTTCTTGCCTAACTCCTCCTATTTCAAATTGGAATAAGACAATTCAGATGAGTTATACCTTAAAGCATGGTCTGTTTCAAGCCCTGTTTAGAAACATGGCTGACAGAAAAAAAAAAAGAAGAATGCTCATAGAAATATAGTGACTTGCTGCTTTTATTGTTTATAAATGCACTTCATGGTTTATGGACAGACACAGCCCCTGGCCCGGGCAATTTAGAGTCTTAGAGCATATTGATGACCTTAATTTAGGGTTGTCTCCCAGTTTTTAAGACAGGACAAGAAGGAATGCCCCTGATGGAGACCTGGATGAGTCAAAACCTGCTGGGAAATCTAATCCACTTCTCCTTGTCTTTGAGGAGCTCTTCTTTTAACACCACTACAGCCAAACAATAGTTTTATGCACTGATAATGTAAATAAGGTGTCCTGTAACAGAGTTAACTTTTCTTAATTACGAATTGCATGCCCTTTTCTCAAAGTCAATTTTTCAGCAGGTCTCCTTGGCCAGAAGCTCGTTTGGTATACAATTTACAGCTATGGAATGCCATTTGGTCTGAAAAAATGATTTTGTTCTGAAGTGTGTTCCCTTCCTGTCCCCTTCCCTGCTCTCTGTGCATGTCTTATCCATGGAGGCAATCGTGTTTTCAGTTCTGATGTCATTTTTTTTTTTCTCTCTCTTTCTTTCCCCTCTTCTTTCAGTCCACAGCCATGAGCGAACCACAGTGCTACTACAATGAAACCATTGCCTTCTTTTATAATAGAAGTGGAAAATATCTAGCCACTGAATGGAACACTGTCAGCAAGCTTGTAATGGGACTGGGGATTACCGTCTGCATCTTCATAATGCTGGCTAACCTCTTGGTTATGGTGGCTATTTATGTCAACCGCCGATTCCACTTCCCTATTTATTACTTAATGGCCAACTTAGCCGCTGCGGACTTTTTTGCAGGGCTGGCTTACTTTTACTTAATGTTCAACACAGGACCCAACACTAGAAGATTGACTGTAAGCACCTGGCTTCTCCGTCAGGGGCTCATTGACACTAGCCTGACAGCCTCTGTAGCCAATTTGTTGGCCATTGCTATTGAGCGGCACATTACAGTTTTCCGAATGCAGCTACATACTCGGATGAGCAACCGGCGCGTGGTGGTCGTAATTGTTGTTATCTGGACTATGGCCATCGTCATGGGCGCTATACCAAGTGTTGGATGGAATTGTATTTGTGATATCACTCACTGCTCCAACATGGCACCGCTCTATAGTGACTCCTACCTGGTCTTCTGGGCTATTTTCAACCTGGTCACTTTTGTGGTCATGGTGGTCCTATATGCTCACATCTTTGGGTATGTCCGCCAAAGGACTATGAGAATGTCCAGACACAGTTCTGGACCCCGGAGGAATCGGGACACCATGATGAGCCTCCTGAAGACTGTGGTCATTGTGCTTGGTAAGTACTTACTTTGCCTCCCCTCTTTTCCCCTCTCTGCTTCCTATCAGGTGATTTCAGTAATGCATGTCCAGCTTCTGGAGGTTGGTAGCATTTGGAAGACACTGTAAGAGGCAGGGGCGCAATAGGACCCCCACATCATTCATAACTGTGTTGGGACTATCAAGCTTAGTTATGGAAGTGGGTTCCACAGACTTGGTCACTCAGTCCTGTAACATGAAACTGATGAAAATCCAGGACCTTCAGATGTAAGGTGGTGGTTTCTTGTGGCAATGCAGGTTTAAAATGTGTTGTAGCAGCCTGTCCTGTGCAGTGTTTGCCCTTTTGCCTTTAAGGATGCCAAGGCTGCAACCTTAAAATAGTAGAGGGAAGGCTCAATCTTCCACTGAAGTACTTTTTGTCTCCTTTTTGCCACCCAAAAGTTGTAGCGTGTATTCAGGCAGTACTCCTGTGTCTGGAGAACAATGAGGGGCTTCAGGCTACTGATGAAAAGATTTTGTGTGTTAAGCAGGACTGCAGGTACAGTTTGCTCAGGTCTATAATGTTTAGCAATCAGAGTATCTGCCAATCTGCTAATATAGATAAATAGCATGTGAGGCACTGATGCACTTCAGCACACTGCTCAGGAGATGCCTAAGCTTCAGGGCTTGGAAAACCGGGAAACATGAGGGAAATACCGTAACACGCTCTGGAGTCAGAAGGTTCCTGTCTTTTATTTGTTTTTTTGTCTGGGGCTCTCAGTTTTCTTATGCAAACGTACAGCCTGGATACTGGGTACCATTCCCTGGTGATGTTTTTTTGCAGTTTTTTCTGCTCTTTGTTGCTGCAGATGACAGTAAGCTGCAGGCATGTTAAGAACACAATGAAAATTGAGGTTTCGCAGTCTTGTTTTTAGGAATTGCTGTTCATACAGCAGTGAAATATTTCCTGTGAGGTGAAAGACTGAAAGACTGGCTCAGGGTTTAAAAAAAAAAAAATAGGTGGGAAATATTAAGTGTTTATACAATGCAAGTTGTAGTAATAAATAAATAGTAATCGAATAAATAGCACATGGCAGCTAATCCCAAGCATGTATATATGCAGCTGGAAGGGCAGGTAGTGACTGCGCTCTCCTCCGTTCTCCTATGAGCAGTGGTCACGGGGAAGATGTACGGGCCACCCACTGAGGCCACAACAGTAGAGGTCTACAAGCAACATAAAGTAGCCCTTTTTTTTTTTCCCTATTAAGTACCTTATTTTTTCCAGGTATTGTTTTGGAAACAGTGGAACAACTCCAGAGGTTAGGTAGCATTAGCCAAACTGAAGGTGACTCAAGTTTACCTCCTGATGTAGTTCAGTGATGTCTCTGATTCCTCACGGGGGCTCTTTGCAGTAAGATTTTTCAGGACTGCTGTAGCACAGATTGAAGTTTTCACCAAAATTCAAATAGGACCTTATCTCTTGTCACCGGTGCAGTTATATTCATCCAGCTGTAGCACCTTTTCTAATCTGTATAAAACACCATTGACAGAGAGAGGTAACATTATTTTATTAAATCTATTTGGAGAAAACAAAGGCACTCCCAGGCTGTGACAGTCTTCATCCCGTATTTAGATCTCTCACTTCGGCATTATTTTGAAAAGGATTGATTGCTGTTTTTTTCAAAGCAGTGTGGTTTCTTTGGTTGAAGGAGGTCAGTCATAGCGCTGTGGTGTACAGAAGCAGCAAGGCTTTCACTTCCTAACCGCCTGTGAGAGACAGTTGCAAGACAGCGATGTCTGGTAGTCTGTGCATAGGGCTGCGAGTTTATCTGCTTCCGCTTTGGGAAAGGCAGACAAGGTGGTGTCCTAGGCTGCCTGCAGCAACATGCTGAAAGTTTATCTCACACTACCTGGCTTCTTCTACATCAGTGAACCTCGGTAACACAGCAGAAAAGACCTGCTGCCTTTCTTAATGGTGCAGATCAGAGTAATGCGTTGCTGTTTGAGGCAGAAAACCAACTTTTTGCTGGAGGTGAAGAGGGGAAAGGAAGTGTTGCAGTTTATTCTCAAGCTTGCTCTCCCTCCTCCCCTGCCCCACAGGTGAGTGAGGCAGGGAGCTGGTCTGTGTCAGCCCACTTACCCAGGAGGAGGCAATTTCTTTTGGAGGAGAAGGAGAGTGCCTTGGGAACTGAGGAAAAACAGGCCTGGGAGTCTGAGTAAACCTATGAGCACTGGCAGAGGAAGGCAAACCAGTCCTCATCTTAGGATCTTTGTTAAAATGCTGCTCAGCCGTAAGTAACCCCCTTGTGTTTTGGGCAGCAATGAACTGTTCTTTTGGCTTTTAAACTTCCATAAACGAGTCCTGAAGTCGTCCTGCCGGCTGTACTCCCAGGCAAAGCTTCGCTGCTGCGAGCAGAAGATCATCTTTTCCCCATCCTCATCCATACAAGATTTTGGGGGACAGGATGGGGGAGGGAATTAACACAAGAGCTTCTTGTTTGTTAGCTGCCTAACACTGCCTGCCCTCCTCGCGCCTTGCTGCCTTGCTCCAAGTGGAGGAGCCGCCCCGAAGCGGGTGCAGTCGTCCCGGCAGCGATGCTGTCAGCATGTGCGGGGCGGACGCCAGCCACCACTGACAAGAGGGTGATTGTGTGGGGAGGGCTACGGCCGCTCAATGCGCTGGCTGGAGCGGTCGGGATCTGGCACACTGCGTCATCCCACAGAGCGGGTGGGATGCTGAATCCTAGGAACAAGTCAAAAGCAGAGATTTTTTTTTAATGCCCTTTTTTTTTTTTCTTGAGTAAAATATTTTAAACAGAAGGAAGTGATTTCATAGTTGAGCCCTTTTTCCTTTTAACAAGGCTGCTTTTGAAATCTTTCGAAAGTAACAAGGAACATAAAGCTCTTTCTCCAGAGCATGCCTTTGCTTTGCGCTGGTGCTAAGGCAGGACTGATCTGTGTACCGTACACAGCCATAAAACCGGGTCTGGCTTGGCTCGCAGCTCAGTGAGACTTTGCCTTCCACGATCACCATGTGTTACATTTAAAGGAGCAATCCAGGGAACAGGCAGAAACCTAGCAGATACGGTAGCTGAAAATTGGCATCCTCTATTCCATCCTCCACATTTTTTATCTTACATTTAAGAACAAAGCTAACATTTTTCTGGTCAAGGTCATAGTTAGACTCTGAATGCATTTGGCTGGGTCACATGCAGGTTTGGCCCAAAAATGGATGGCAACATCTAACTACTGTTTTAAGAAGCAGTGAAGGCACTGGAAAAGGATTTCAGAACTCAGGGCTGGAAAAACTAACTCTACTCTGAATTTCCATGGCCTGGAATAAGTCATGAAAGGCCAGGGTCTTTTAGGGGTTCTTATGTACCTGCCTTTGTAGATAACTATTGGCTTAGATCATTACTGTTGGAAAGTTACCTTGTATATTTTCCTGCCTAACTGCTGATTAAACACCCATCCTTAATTTGTCAACTCTTATTTTTACATTGTGTATAACTCTTCCCTATATCCCCATACATATCTTTGGGCATTCTTCTCTATTTAGAAGTGAGATCATGATACTGAGGTTTTATAACTGAATTTTAAACAACAATAATAGGAACAACCCTCCTTATGTGTATTTTACTGATCCTGCCAATTAGCTTTCTGTGTCGAGTGAGTTCTCAACAGTGTTTGACCAAAATTCGGCATGCCTATTGAGCCAAGAACCGCAGCTAGCCCCCAGGATGGCGAAAGAGCAAACAATGAGTTTGTGTTTCCTTACCCTTTATGTTGCTAGGAACTAAAGAGACATCTAGGCCTTTCCTGCCTGTAAGACCATCCACTTTGTTCGGAGGAATGTGGTTTATTCTGTAAGATGTGGAAACTAATGTGGGCACAGATAAAAAAGCGAAGGTTCTTTTTGTATAAACTGTTTAGATTTAAAGGAGTCTCACTGTGTTTGAAGACAGTGTCTTACTTATAACGAAGCAATAAATGCAAGGAAAAACATCTGGAAGTTCAGTATAAACATCTGGAAGGATGGAACTGCTCAGAAACAGCTTTTTTTCCTGCCCTCTCTTTCTGCCATAGTTATGAATTGCATGAGAGACTTATTTTTGTACTTTTGTAGCTTTTATTTCACAACTAGGTTTCAAATGGGATTGGAAAGCAGCAAATAACTATGGTAATGCATGTAGGTGTCAATATGTGCTGCAGTCAGACAGTTAAAGCAAATAAAGTGCATTATCAATAACTTTAACCTTTCTGGGTGATTTATTGATATGCAGCATTTCATTCCAAGATCAAAACATGCGGTTCTGTGGAGGCACATTTTTTAAAAGATGTTTTAAATATCTATGCTGTCTCTTCCGGCATGCAGTCTGCATCTTCTCCTGCTTCCTCCTCTCATGCAGTAGGAGCACTTGATTTTCAGTAGGAATTAAGAAGACCGTGATAGAGTGCTACAAACTGAATGACAGCACCCTGTGTTTTGCCAGAGGCATGTCTTTATTTCTGTACCCCTGATGCAGCGTTGGGCGGTTAACTGGGATGGCCTATCTTCATCAGCTCCTAAATCAAGGCTTTGACCTACCTAGGCCTTCCTAACTATATTTCACCAGTTACCAAGTAAGTGGTCCTGGGTCAAGATGAAGATTATCTTGTCTAGACAGAGCTTGGTTATGGCATCACTTGAACTTCGGCAGATCTTCCGTGCCCATGGAAAATTATCCTGGTAGGCCAAAGCAAACATGCAGCTGATAAGAGGAACTTTTGAACAGGCCAGGGTTTAACTTTGAGCCCTATGGCTGGAAGATGACAATTCTATCTGTTCACCTCCTCCCTGAGGAGTCCTGCTGATATGAAAAGAGCTGAGCTCTCCAGCAATGTTTTCTCTGAGACGACTGAAAATGAGGATGTCGTATCGTATCAGCTTGGAGATGTGCTTCCACCAGGTAGCAGTGGTGGCCTCGTTTGGAGAAATGCAGCACCCAGTTGGGTTTTTTTCCTTGATGTTACTACGTTTTTCTCAGAGAGCTGGGCTGCACAGTGAGATCAGGCTGGTGTTCAGCTGAGAGTAGCAACTTTCACAGGTTCTTCTCTGGAAGTGAGGGAGTGTGAAGCAATAAATACCGGGTTACCCTGTGTCTGAACGTGGGGCTCCTTCTGAGTCACCAACCCTGCCTAACCCCTACGTCACAGTAATGTCGCTTGTGTATTGATTTAGTCCTGACGGAAAAACAGGGCAATAAACTCTGGAACTGGTGCTGGCAATACAAGTCTGAGCATCAATGACTTTCTGTTTCAGCACACAGGGTGCAGTTATGTGCAATTCCAGTGTTTTTAGATAAGTATATTTTAAAAGCACACAAACTGTGAATTTAACCCACAGTCGAGTAAACTGGGAAATTGTGGCTGGTGACTGTAGTCTAAATGCAGCAGTCCTCTTAGAGTTTATAAGATTAATCCTTATTACCATTGTATCGAGATGGAAAGTTATAATAAGTGCTTTCAGAGCTGCAGTGTCGTGGCAATACTTTCAAGCTGTGTTATCAAATATTTGCATGAAAAAGCGAAATCTTCATTAGAATTGTTCTATAAGACTTTTCTGATAGCACACCTTGTCCTACAGATGATGGCTTGGATTTCTTTCTCTTTTCTTGGCAGAAGTCCGTAAGAGTGCTTGTAATAGCTCCTCAGATATTTCTTTGGAGGAAAATAACACATGCAGTTTGGGGTGGATGTGGTTTCTAGGGCTTGGTGTCAGTGCTTATAATGTGTTATCTTTATTTATTATTTTTCCATGCATCTTAATGACATTTTGGTATTGACTTAAAAAAAAAACAAACAGTGTATTTTCAGCTTACAAATAGGTGAAGCAGAATGGAAGTCTTCAGTGCTTCTGTTTTTTTAGAAGATTTCAGTATGAAATAATTAAGATTTAATAACAAAAATAGAATTTTCGTGATGTGTGTTACCCATAACGTGGACTAATATTTTTATGTTCATATATGCAAATGTTCATATTTGCATTTACTTGATAAGTACAGATTGTTTACTATATTAGACAGCATTTTTTATAAAAGGGAGACAATTTTTTGTGAAGAGCTATTAAAAATCAGTTAGTTAGATTTTATCAGCAAAATGGGTTTCTGCTTTCAGTTAAAATACTGGAGGCATGAAAGCTTGCTAAGGATCTAAGCTGTAATCTGTACATAGTTATGCAGTGATTGGTGTGTGTCTTAAATTTAAGACCCTTTGGACTTTCATGGGATGTTTCTTGTTTGTTTTTTTCATGCTGCTAGTAAAAGCAATACTATGTGTGCTCTCTGGCAATCTCTGTCTCCAAATCTCACTCACTGATCATTTTTATTGCCATTTATATTCCTGCAAATGAATTCCAGTTGACCTTTTTGAATTTTGTCTAGTAGCCGCAAACTAAATCTCTTCCCAGTACTGCTTGGCTGGCGAGGATATTGAAAGGAAAAAGAATAAGGAAGCACAGTATCTGGAAGTTACACTGTGGTCAGTTTGTTTATGTGTTTAACTTCCTAAGTAGCTTTATTTTTCAAAACAAGCCTGTACAAGATCTACTTGCTGAAGCAGAATTATTGGTGCCTTGGATCCAGGCAGCTCTTTCTCCCAACCCGGAGCCTGGTTGAGTGTGTTGGGAGTCTCATTTTAAATGTTTTGCTTAATTCCTTCACTATCTCTCCCAATTAAATTTGTTGCACCTGCAGCTAAAGCTGATACATCCCTAGTCTTTTCTCTCAAGTATTCCAGGTATCCCTGTGTAATTCATTGTTTCACCCTGAGGATGCCATTTGGAAGTTTCCCCCTTCTTTCCCTCTCCAGTTACAAATAAGTATTGTTTATTTTCATTTGAGATCCTTTGAAACTGTGCTTTGAGGAACTTCCATCATTTCCCAAGGCAGGAATGTGGTTTTATTTTATTTTTTGAAAGGGGAAAATACCTCTGGTAAATCCATTCCTTTACATATGATGGAAATGAGGCCTTGTTTAATAAAAGTCTCTCCCTGAACTTCAGTATAATTTATTACCTTTTCAGGGAAGAAATAAATTTAAAGGGTAAAGGAAAGCTCTTTGCGTTCTTCCAACAGCAGCCAGAGAAGGATAAAGCTTCAGTAGTTTTTGGTTTGTACTCATATTCAGCTTTTGATTAAATATCCTTTTTTTGATTAAATTGCCCCCAACATAAGAAGGACATGGACCAGTTGGAGAAGGTCCAGAGGAGAGCCACGAAGATGATCAGATGACTGGAGCACCTCTCCTATGAGGACAGGCTGAGAGAGTTGGGGCTGTTCAGCCTGGAGAAGAGGAGGCTCCGGGGAGACCTGATAGCGGTCTTCCAGTACCTCAAGGGGGCCTACAGGAAAGATGGGGAGAGACTCTTCAGTAGGGCCTGTTGTGACAGGACTAGGGGTAATGGTTTTAAAATAGAGGGAGGTAGATTTAGATTAGATATTAGGAAAAATTTTTTTACAACAAGGGTGGTAGAACACTGGCACAGGTTGCCCAGAGAGGTGATGGATGCCCCATCCCTGGAAACATTCAAGGCCAGGTTGGATGAGGCTCTGAGCAACCTGATCTGGTTGGAGATGTCCGTGCTCCTTGCAGGGGGGCTGGACTAGATGACCTTTGAAGGTCCCTTCCAACACCAAGCATTCTATGATTCTATGATTCTATATTATAATTACTGGTGTATGTTTCCTCTTGTTTGCAAAAGGCTTCTAAACATGAATTGCAATAGCAAAAGTAAGTATTCTTCTGAACAAGGCCAAGGGGATTGATTTTTATTTTTCTTTATGAATGATATGATTTGGAAATCACACCCTTCCCACCAAGCAATAGAATCCAACCTTTTCTGTCTGAGCGAGGTGAAATAACAAACTTCTGGCTAAGCAGTGAAATTCACTTAGTGAAAAGCTGCACTAAACCAAAATCATGAAATCACAGACTGGTTTGGGTTGGAAGGGACCTTAAAGATCACCTAGTCCAGCCCCCTTGTCCTGGGCAGGGACACCTTCCACCAGATCATGTCACTCGAAACCCCATGCAGCCTGGCCTTGGACACTTCCAGGGATGGGGCATCCACAACTTTTCTGGGCAAGCTGTTCCAGTGCCTCATCATCCTCACGGTAAAGAATTTTTTCCTGATACCTATTCTAAATATACCCTCTTTCAGTTTAAAGTTGTTACATTTTGTCTTATCACTACAGTGATAAGATATCGCTACAGTCCCTGATGAAGAGTTCCTCCCCATCTTTTCTGTAGGCACTCTGTACTGTTTCCAGAGCCTTCTCTTCTCTAGGCTAGACAACTCTGCTGTCTGACTCCGCTTAGCACCGCTATATCCACAAGCAAGTGGTCGTCATAGAATCATAGAATGGTTAGGGTTGGAAGGGACCTTCAAAGGTCATCTAGTCCAACCCCCCTGCAAGGAGCAGGGACATCCCCAACTAGATCAGGTTGCTCAGAGCCTCATCCAGCCTGGCCTTGAACGTTTCCAGGGATGGGGCCTCCACCACCTTTCTGGGCAACCTGTTCCAGTGTTCTATAACTCGCATCATAAAAAATTTTTTCCTAATTTCTAATCTAAATCTACATCCCTCTATTTTAAAACCATTACCCCTAGTCCTATCACAACAGGCCCTACTAAACAGCCTTTCCCCATCTTTCCTGTAGGCCCCCTTGAGGTACTGGAAGACCGCTATCAGGTCTCCCCGGAGCCTCCACTTCTCCAGGCTGAACAGCCCCAACTCTCTCAGCCTGTCCTCATAAGAGAGGTGCTCCAGCCCTTTTATCATCTTCGTGGCCCTCCTCTGGACCTTCTCCAACTGGTCCATGTCCTTCTTGTGTTGGGGGCTCCAGAACTGGACACAGTACTCCAGGCGGGGTCTCACCAGGGCAGAGTAGAGGGGGAGAATCACCTCCCTCGACCTGCTGGCCACGCTTCTCTTGATGCAGCCCAGGATGCGGTTGGCCTTCTGGGCCGCAAGGGCGCATTGCCTGCTCATGTTAAGCTTCTCATCCACCAGCACTCCCAAGTCCTTCTCCTTAGGGCTGCTCTCAATCTGAGCTTCTCCAAAATAGTGGAGATGTGGACATGTTGTGGGACATTCGCTCTAACCCAGAGGTTTTGGTAAGCTTTGAGAAAAGTTGAAGGCCCAGAGTACAAACAGTTACCAAGGAAAAAAAAATTGAAAATCAGCATGTGCGGGAAGAATTACATGTAAAATGTCAGCACATGACCAAGGCCTACTGATCTCGGGCTTTTTTGAGCTGAGTTTTTTGGAATTGTCAATGAGAACCCATCCTGTACTAGAGGCAACAATAATGCTTTTACAAAATGACTGCTTGCAAGATAACATTTTTGTCCTCTAGAAAGCACACAGTTGCATGGGGAGTTTGGTTCTAAATATTTTGCTTAATTTTTCACTGACTCTCCATGTTAAATTTCTTGCCTCCTCAGCTAAAACTGATACGTCCTTCGTAGCTTACAGCTAGACCTCAGCTTTAGAAACTAAACAAAAATGCCAGCTGTTAACTTGTCGCACTGCAAAACTGCCTTCAATGAGGCATTGAACAGTCATTTGTTTCCACCAGTGGAAAACACTGAGAACAAGAGACTGTTTTGTGGGAGAGGAGAAGTGGTGCTCCTTCTTGTGCATTGCTTCACTGCACGTGAGCAGCGTGCCTAAGTATTCGGAGTTGTCTCTTTTTCTGGGGTAATTAGTGAAAACAGAAGAATACCGTTTTAAACCCCAAATTATTTTTGCCTTTCAGTGAAACTATGGCTTTTAACACCAAAACACAAAGTTATTGCCAGTGGAAAAGCTTGCTGAGACATCAGAAGTGCAGCAGCTGGTCAGTGGGGTGGGAAATGGTCGTCAGTGAGTGACAGCCTTCAGGCAACGGCCGTTCTGCCTCCCTCCTCCCAGTCTCAGCAGGACAAGTGTGTTCAGGGAAAAGGCTTCGTTTGTGCATTTTTTAAAAATACATGTATTTTGAAACTGAATGTGAAATACAAATGTAATTCTAAGCTCTTCTGGTTCTGGCTTTATTAGCAGGACAGCTTCCTATTTTCCTGTTCCATACAGCTGGGGACGCTGTTGCTGAGCTCACAAGTAGACTGTTTTTTTTTTCTTTTTTCTTTCAGACAAAGGTATTTTCTCTTTTTTTTTTTCTATTCTTTTAAACTTTTTTTTTTCCCAGCCCTTCCATGAGTAAGTTTCTCATGCCCTTCTCTAAAGCTGAACGCAAATGGCAGATCCCCATGCTTTCTCTAGGTCTCATTTGAGAAACCTTGATGTCATCCTTCCACTTCGCTCAGCCTAAAAAGGTCTCTGAAGTTCATTTTCCTTGTTGCCACATGGAGAAACGCTGATTCTACATTCAAGTGTGCTTCTTGTGTATGTGTCAGGTCCACTGGTGGACAGATGTCCTTTCCCATCAGTGCCTGAAGAGCAGATGAAAAGACTCTGAGCTTGTAAAGATGGTCTTGAGACTTCAGAATCTATTACATCATTTGTAAAGTCTGCAGCATTTATTTTCCATGCTCAAGTGTTGTCCGTCAGTCTGTGCTGCTTAATGCAGTACTGGAGCAAGGGGGAGCTATGAGAAGTGAAAATCCTTGGTTTCCAGGCCCACTGGCAAGCAGGAGGTGTTTGAACGCCTACAGAGGAGGGCTTTGAAGTTTGTGGACAGGGTGACCTTAAGTTCTGCATCTGGGGAAGTGTGAGTTTAGTCTGTAAACCTGTCCCTGACATACCTGCCACAGGGCTGCCTGTCTGCCGCTGTGGGCTGTGTTAGGAGAGCAGCCTCTGTGTGTTGCAGTAGATTGAAAGAGTAATTCCCTGATTAGCACTAAAAGCCTGTAAGGTTTTTGTTGGTGGTGGTTTTTTTTTAAAAAAAAAAAAGATTCAGATAAGTTTGAGGGGAGTGAGAGAGCATTTTGTTGCATTTTTTTGTGTTGGAGTAAGAGCTATCTCCCTGGGTCTTTCTGCTTTAATAAAGTACTTGGTATCCAAGCATGGATTTGCTATAGATATGCGAGAACAGTTAAGATTTTTGAAATATCTTTCTTCGTGAAAGAAGTCGTCATCCCCTGAAGAAGTGGGAGGGATTTTAGCTGTTACAAGCAAGAAAAGCTGCCAAGCGCCTGCATTTATCTTCTTTTCATGGAAATTGCTTCCTCTGACCTTGGACTCAGTGTGTTCCTTATTCTCCTAAAAGCAGTTTTGGGAGCTGTTTCCCATCTTCTGATATTGATGTAACCTTAGAAGGAACTTGTTCTGACATATGGCATTGATAATTCTCGTCTCCCCTTGTTTGAAGTTGCTTTTAAGTGCCCACTTTTTACTTTGCTAGAAGTATGAGGAGCAATGTAGAGATGAATGTTCCAAGCAGAAGCTGTATATATAGATAGAAAGAAAAAGAGCTGTGCAAATCTATTGCATATTTGTGGAATGGTTGCCGCTTTCTTCTGTTATACAAACTAAAATTAAAAACTGTAGTTTATAAAAGGAAAACTGAAGGAAATTTTTAAAAATATATTAAATGTGTTTAGATACATAACTGGATTTCCTTGATGATGTGTTGCGGTTTTTTTTAAGTTGGTCACCTTCATTAATTATCAAAATAAACATATTTAATGGCTTCATCCTGCATATATAAGAGAAAAGGTGACAGTTGAACTGTGCTTACTCTTCCCATCTTGAAGCAGTGGTACTAAGACCCTAAAACAGGCCAGGATACCGTGCCAGGGACCCGGAGTTGCCTGCCAGTCTCCCAGGTGAGACCCTGCCTCTCACAGCCTGCCTGCCTCAGTGCTGATGCTACTACATGTGCGTTTCAGTTAGCTCCCATGAACCAGGAGGAAAAACTTCTACATAATTGCAAAAAAAACCAGAAAAGTTTCATTTCCAAATGTGAACGTTTGAAGGAACAGCCTGGCTTTTTTTTATTTATCTCTTTGGCTGGCATGCAGAGCAAGGAGTGAAGAGTCTGGTGAATAACTGTTAAAACGTCCATCATCTTGTGCCTATTAATCAGCAGTTGGTGCTACAAGCTCTATTTTTGATATAGGAGGTTTACAATTAAAAATTTACTGGCGTAGCCATGAGTTTGGGTATATACTCTCAGCAATGAGGTATCCACCTTCAGGTTGCAAATGGGGAAATATATTTATTTCAGTACTTCATAAGAAACTATCAACTTTAAGTGACATGCAAAACAGCCCCTTACAATCGGTTAATTGGCAAAGGGTCTAAAAAAAAAAATCATTTAACTTCAGGTTGCGAAGAGTCTTATGGATGGGGAAAGGCTGAAGGAGTAAAGTAATGTCTTCTCTGCAAAAAAAAAAAAAAAAGCATTAACAACTCCCATCTGTTTTGTACCACGCTGTAGAAAGCAGGGTGGGAACTGATGTGTGGATGTTCCTAACCCCTGCTTGCACAAGTCAAAGCAGAAATTTGTGATAGAAAAATTGTTTGCCTTGAGCTGACAGACCTGCAAAGTGTGTTTTCTAGTGTTTGATGTTCAAAGTCGTGTCAGCAGGGCACACCATCATGTTCTGGTTCCTTCTCTGAAGATCAACAGTGAAATGGAGCTCAGTACTGACCAGTTCATTTTCCAGGAGATTCCTTGCCTTTTTCCGTGTGCCCATGGATAAAAAAAAAAGAGTAAGGATTCTATGAAGGCTGAGACTGCCCTTCCACTCTATAAAAAGAAGAGTATTTTTAGTCTCCAATGGGTGATTTCTGAAGTAATGTCAATGCAGAGATATATTTGGCTCTTTAATTTCTGAACCAAAAGCCTCTGCTCTGCCTGGGTTTCCTCCTGGCGTTAGCCAGTCTTCCCTCTCCAGCAGCTGTCTTGTCTACATGCTGCTGCACACAAAAGCAACTGCTACATATTTCTTCGAGTTCTCATTTGAACCACATTTTGAACTATCCAAACATATATTAACAAGTTTGCAACTTTAAAACTGCCCGTCCTGTTCCCTGGAGGAGTGGTGGAGTGTGTCTGAGGAGACCTCACGCTATTCTTCTACCTTAAAGCGAGAGGTGAACGTAGTATCTTGTGGTCCTGCTGACAGTCTCATCCTCCATGTGAGATTGAGCAATTTATATCATCTTTTCTACCCATGAAGGAGATGGAGAGGTCATGGTCCACATCTTAGGTAGTTCAGAGTTCAGGCTCCATTTTTGTGTCTGTTGCTTCACTTTTAGCAGATATGGCTTGACAGCTGGATATAGAGGGGTTTTATATAATTTCAGAATAGCAAAAGTCTTGCTTGGTCAGCTACTCTTCTGCTGTAGGCTCTCAAGCATGTGCCACATGAAAGGCACAGTCTCTGGTAACTGCACTAGCTGCAAATGAAACTGTTAACTTACCTCAGTTGCAAGTGTGAGTGTGGAAAACAGAAAGAGGTTTGCATTGAGATGGGTGTACTTTTCAGGGCCTTGGAAGATGCTTTTTGAAGAAGGTCTTCAATCTGACTTGCCAGAAATCACCTGAAATGTAGGTTCTGCTGCTAGAAGCCACAGAGGTACTGGGGGGTTACTGAAAAGGTTTCACATCTTGATGTGCAGGATGGACGTGGTGGGGTGGCGCACAGGCTTCAAAGGCTAAAAAAAAAACCAAAACTAAATATGAAAATAAATCTATAAAGTTGATAGTAACAGGAAAGAAAGACTTATATTCAGGCAAGATAAATAGGTCAATTGGTTGAATTTTAATTTGTGTTGTGTTTTGTTTCAGAGGTTGACTACCCATAAGGTTAGTTTGAAGCATGCAGTTGCAAAAGTGTTTTATTTTTTTCCCTATATGCCAGTTCATACCAAGTAGCATTTAGGAAACTGAAGCATAATTTCCCAAGAAAATGTACTAATTAAAATTCTTGTTTTGAAGCTGACGAGTCAGTAATTCATGTTAGAGAAAAGAAGATAGCTCTCACTGTCAGGTGGGAGTGGAAGAGATGCAGTACATCGGTCACTGAAACTGATACACTGCGTACTTTGTGAAATACAGAAGAAATTGGCATTTCTGATAACGTTTGGCATAGTTTCTGGCTAAGCACTCAGGCACTCACTTGTGTGAGTGCTCCATGAAAATGTATGAATTTATTTCAACAATGCATCTTTTGGAAGTGCCTTTTGTAGTACAGAGCAGTGGAATGTATTCGTTGTTCCTTAAAGAGATAAGAATTTTTTTATTACTATTTCAATATACGTGCTTGTTATATAGCATAGTGAAATGGGAAATGAAGCAAATTGGCTTTTTGATTGCTTTGCTTTTGTTCTGGTGCCAGAATGGTGATCTGCAGGATTCAGCTCTGAAGACATGAAGATATGGGAGTTTCTTCCTTTTTCTTTCTCAGGCACATTATGGGCTTAATGGAATCTCTGTTGAAAACGCCTGTCAGCCTCAGGTGAGGGGAGACGATGCAGACTCCCTGAGAGAGCTGTTAATCTGGCAGCTGACTCTCATCCTTCCTCCCCAGCTTTTTGGAGGGTGCTCGCCTCTGCACCACAGGGACAGGAGGTGCATGAAATGGCCACCTGCAAAAAATGCCTCTCCTGCCTGGCCCCTCAGCATTGCCCTGCGTGTCCCTGTTCTGCATTTTTGCATTTTGCAGCCTATTTCCCAGAAAGCTCTCGCCTCAGGTAGATGCAAAGTTGTGGGACGTAGCTGTAGCAGTGCTGGGGGCCGGGGGATCATCACTTGCTGCTTGCTTGTTGCCTGATGCTCAGCGTTGTGGACAGGCTTTGCCTTCCAATTGCATTTTGGATTTACTCTCCTTCAACAAGGACAGAGTGATATCAGAGTGTGTTATAGCTTAATGTCCTTCCTATTGTCATCACACTATAAATAAATAAATAAATAAATAAATAGTAAAGGGAATGCCTATTGGTTAATAGCCTATGTGGCTTCTGTGGACCACGAGGATTAAAAATGGTCCTTCACAATAATCGGCATCTAATCCTTGGCTGTTTGGCCAGTGTTTTGCATCAAATGAGTTGTGCTGGTTTCTGTCTTTCCAGCAGAAAAGCTTGGCTTGGTTCAGCCTGGAGTGAGGAGGGGTCAGTTTAAATAAACAAACAAAGCAAACTGATTAACTGTAAATAATTAACATTGCATTACTTGGATGAACACTTCAGCTTTCAGTCTATTAGTCCATTGAATACCTGAGCGCTGCATTCACCGTGTGCTGCTGTGTGGTGGTGTTAAAAGAGCAGAAGGCTTTCACAGCACAGCGCTGGCCTTGCTTACCCCACCAAGTAAGTGTGAGAGGTGTGTATAAAGCCGTACGCACTCAAGAAATGTGACCTTTTAAGCACATTCCAGAGAACAAAGTAGTGATTGATGCTGTTTCCTGTGAGAGTTTCCTTTTATTTAAATTTTTTTTTTGATTCTTCACTCGCTCTCCCTCTCCCCTCCCTCTGTTCCCATCTCTCCGCTCCCTTTCTTTATTTATAACTTTATCTCCATGGCCTTGCCTCTGTTCAGCTGGCAGGCAGGAGCGGCACCTCTGAGAGCCAGCCCAGCTGCCACGATGGTTCGTGGGAGCGTGAGCTGTGGGAGGATGTTGCGGGGCCATCGCAGCCCAGACCACCCTGTCCCCCAGCGCCAGTGGCCCCATTTCGGGTGTCTCTGAGCCAGACTGGGATGCCAGGCTCTCCTGGCTCATGGCGTGGCAGAGAAAAGTGATTCCAGGGCTATTTCCAGAAAGCAAAGTGTAGCCACCTTCCTGCAAAACGTTGTCAGAGGCATAAATATCCAGTGTATAGAAGTACAATCTTTTTTTTTTTTTCCCGAGTTTTTGGAACCAGGCTGCAAAATGGAAGAAGCATTTGTTGCCTTTTTACCCTGCCAGTGGCAATACCATGTTTTTTCCAGAGTGCATTAAAAATAGATGTATTTAACCTGTAAGACTAGGTCAAATCGACCTGTTTGCTGTTTATAAAATGCATTGAGGATTTAACCTCTTGCATTTCTTTTATGGATACGGATGTTGATTTTACAAACCAACATGATTTGACTAATAGGGAGCTCTTAATTCATTATGCTTTTGCTGAATTGTTTGATTTTTTTTTCTAGATTTTTAAATGCTTTAGAGTTTTTTTATTATTTTGTTGAAATTGCCTGTTTCATAACCTGCAGCCTGTCTTCTAGTTGTGTACATTCAGAAGAAATTCTGTATTTCTTAGAAACTTTGAGTTGCTAAGTATTAAAAAGAAAGAAAAAAAAACCCACCCTTAATTTTGGATCTGGAACTTTGGAATTTTCTAAACTTTCGCTTGGAAAGTTTAGAAAATACTACAATTAAATATTCGCCATTGAGCCCTCTTGTTGATTTTTCTCTCATGCTGAAGAGGAGAACTCCCTCGATGGAAGGAGTATTGGGTACCTCGCCTGCAGAGCCAAGTAGCCATTTGCTTCCCTGGCTGGGCAGGTCCAAGGGAGCAGGGCAGAGGAGTGAGACGGAGCCCTCTGCCCTTGGTCACTGGCCAGCACAGGTTGGTTTACTGTTGCTGTTGAGATTTGGGGAGGGGGCTGGGAGTCTCTTGCCTCAAGTAGTCCCCCTCTGGGTCCAGGGGAGCCTACAGACACTCAGCAGGGCTGGGGCAGGTCCTCCTGCACATCAGTGGTTAGAGGTGCAGACGATACATTTTTTTTCCAGGCTCCCCAAAACTTTGCTAGGAAGACTATAACCCCTCCTCAGTACTCTGGGAAACTTGACACTAAACATACTTGTAAAATTTTTTGTTAATTTTTATTTTTTTCCCCCACATACTTCCCGTTCCTAAGCTCAGAACCTGATTGAGCATCAATAATTTTAAAAGTAGGTTGCACAGAGATAATGGTCAGAGCTTGATCCAGAAAGAAATCATGCCTGTTTGAGTATTTCCCTTCAGGAGGGATGTACAGCCACAAACGTAGCAATTTTCCAGGATACAGTGCATCTGAGAGTGCCTCAAATTTCTAACATCTCCATTTAAAATGAATGGAGAGAGCTGGATCCAGAGCTGGCTGAAGTACAAGTTCTGCATTTGGCTGTGTTAACACCAGAATTTCATTGCGAACGTTGGTGAAATCTTGGCAGCGACATGAACCAGATTTTAAAACCTGGCCTTGAACTTAAACAAACAGTGATGAAATGTATTAAAACTGTGAGCGTGATCCATTCATAAGCTTTCTACCTTATGCATTTCACTTTGAAACAATGGGCTTTTCTCCCAAAAGTTTTCAGTGGTTGCCTGCATCAACAGGCTGACTATCAAGAGTTACCCTTAACTCATACAGCAGAGAGAATCTGCAAAGATGTCTCCACTGCATATTGCACTGCTGAGTGCAGATCTTCAAAAAAATAACAAAAATTACTAAAGAAAATATTATACTTGCTAGAGGTTTTACCAGAGAAGCTTTGACATCCTTCTTTTCATTTGAAGTTTAAGTTCCCTACCTCTTTTTGCTGCTGTTGCTTTCAAAGAGGAAAGAAAAATGTATGTTGGACACAGCAGTTTCACTGAGCATCTCTTCAGATGTATGCAAGGAAGCAGAAACCACAACAAACAAAAAAGTCAGCACAAGCAGAAGGCTTCTGATACTGTTTTAAAGAGTTACATTTTTTTTATTGTTAAGAAAGTAGTTTTAGTACAGTGCATAGAAAAGGCACTAGTATCCTGATATAATTACCTGTAAAGCTGCACGTATGTGATTTTGCAGGCAGCATTTTGCAATAGAGCAATATAGTGGAGTTCCGTGTGTGCTGAAATCTGTGATAATAAGACATGTATGTTGCCACATCTTGAAACCATCTCCTCCACTTATGTGACATGGACTGACCACTTTCAAAAAAAAAAAAAAAAGAAGTCCACATGTTTGGAAGCTTGGAAATGTATTTTCTTTGTTTAAACACCTCTATCTTTCATGCTTCAGGAAAATAAAACGCAAAGTGCTTGGGAAAGACAGGCACGTTGCCAGCATTTTAAAGAGCTGTGAGAGAAGAGTTGCTGGGCTTGTGGTAGGTTCTGAAACTTCCTGAACAGCATGAGAGATATCAGTAACAGAAACATCTGGAAATACTTAATTATTTGGTAGCTCACTTTATGCATGAACTGTTCTTTAATTTCAATGGAGAGGACTTGTATTAGGTTATTTTCATCATTTTATATTAAAGGGCATGTATGCGTATTGCAATTTGTGCCCTTGGTGTGGGATTTTTCCAGAGGATCTCTCATTGCTGTGACCACAGCTGCCCTCTTCGTGGCAGTGTCAGCTCTGGCTCCAGAACTTCTGTGGAGCTCATGAGCACTGATAAACGTGCCTTTGGTCATGGATGCATTGCCAGGAAGTTGTGTCCTGTCCTTGAGTATTACAAATGCGTGAGAAAAAAACTCCACTGGTGTAGGTGGTGGGTCTGCACTGGGAAAACAAGTCCTCAAGTTCTGGTCATAGCAGTTGCCTCTGAACCCCAGCAGATGGCTGGGTTAGAGAGTTTGAGTTGGGGCTTGGGTCTGCCTCCAATGAGCAAGGTTTTTGGCTCACTGGCAATGCCATGATGCCAGGGAGAGTAATAGAGGGTGGCCATGACTCTCCTTGGGGGACCACTGTGAACTGTTTGGCCCTTTTCTCTGAGGAAGCCACAAGTGGTGGCTGCTCTAGCTGGTTCTCCTGGTCACTCCAGGGCATCTTCTAGTAAGGACTCCCAGAGAATGCCGTCACTTCCTTTGGCATGGAGGCTTGTGGCTGTTTTCACTTTCACGACTCCTCAAAACAAAGAAAACCCCAAAGCCATTAGAAATCCTGTAAGCCAACACAACATGAACACAATGCCACAGTGGCATTAAATGATTTCTAGCCCTGTGTTAGCAATATGCTTTTGAAAAGCCACACAGTGCTAAATGAGACAGAGAGAGACAGCAGTACTGTTCCTTAATTCACACTCCTTTCCTTCTCCCTGCTTAGCGTGTTGCAGATTGCTGTAAGTATGAATGTTCCCAGAAAAATTACCTAAGAATTGTGGCAAGGAAGGGTTTTGTCAGCAAGTTTGTGCTGCTGGTTATTCCACACAGGAAGGAGACAGCTCATGCTCTTATGATGCTGGCTTAATGGGACAACTTAACATAGTGTCATGAAATTCAGAAACTGCAGCTAGGGAGAAGGATGGAGAGGCGGCGGTCACGTATGATCCTCCTCTGCTGTAAACAGCTTTTGGGGTTGCTTCTTTTCATTTGTTTTACACATGTTTCGATAGAACATTTCTAGGGAAAAGATTAAGTTTTAAATTGTATTTGTAAATGTTTACATACATCTCTTGCAGTGATGTACAAAGCTCTTACAGGCATTGGTGTACTTTCCTCTGTCTTTCCCTTTCCCTGTGCTCACTGTAATGTACATGGTCATCTCGCTGCTTATCTCAAAGCCTCCTGACAGTGTGTACTACATTTTGTGGACAAACTCATTTCCTTGCTTTTTGATATGTTTGCTCTTGCCTGCACCCTGCACCATCTACTGTGAATGACTGAATTTTCCACTCAGCGTGCTTACATTGCAGCAACATTCAGGCTCAGACCTGCTGCTATCAGCAGTGTTTTACAGCCATAACTGAACCCTGGGAGATCTTTGCATTCAACCCTCTCCCATCAACCCTGAATTCCTGCCCAAAGTGATTTTGATCAATACAGGTATTATTCTGTGATGCGGAATAAGGAGGAGGAGACGAGGAACATCCAGGCTGTGGATCAGTTACAGGCACCTTTTTTTTCTTCTTTTTTTTTTTTTGTTTTATGAACATAAGGTATAGCTGGTTGCAGTAAAGTACAGAGCATCGACGCCAGTGGACAGTCACAATGACGGGCAACAGTAGCAGGCTTTAATCTTAAGGGAGCTTCCCTGGCCAATTTGAAAAAAAAAACCCAAGAGCTAGCAATTTCTGAGAGACACTGATGCTGTTTATGACCTGCTGGGAGAAAACTCTCCTGGTTTTGGGAGAGTAAGAGGGGAAGCTCCTGCACCTCCCGTTCTCCCTCATTCCCTTCCCCAGGCACGCACAGCTCGGATTTTGCAAAACCCTCATGATTCAGGCACTGATATGGGCTTCTCTGGCTATGGGTCAGGTGGGAAGAGAGCAAACTCCGCACGTAAGCCATGTCCACAAGTGAGAAGAGCAGCTGAATCACAAATAGGAACAATGTCTTGTGCACCAGAACATGGAATCTGCCAACCCAAGCGGCTCAGATGGGATCCCAGTGCCGCGGGCTTTGCAAAGCACCCAGCTGGCTTCAGACATAAGATCAGCAAAGGGTGATGAAATTAGCAGGGAGTGAAGACTGTGCCACCCAGACCATGTTACCTGCCCTGCACCGGTCACCATATTCAGCCTCGTTGCGTACGCCAGTGCTGCATCCTTAAAAGCATTAGAGCTGGTGAAACTTGCATGTGCCTTCTCTGATAACTGCTGTTTAAGACAGGAGTGTAGTCAATGATAAATATAAACAGGAAGTGTTTTCAGAAAAATTATATTTTGAAAATACCATTAAACTATCAAACTTGCAGTAGGTCAGTCTGGAAAACCTGCCTGGTCGTTACCCTGTTCCCAGCCTGTACTCCCATGCACATAGATAGAGCATCAGTGAACACAGTTACAATGTCAGAGTTCAGGTGGCAGGATGGCAGAGGGAGCACTGGTGGCAGTAAAAATGTTTGTCGTGTCATCAGGGGACTAATGAAGCTGAATACTGTCTAATTTTGGAGGAGGAACAAGTGGACTGATCCCTTACTGCTTCCTTCTCCGAGAAAGTACCAGAGACAGAAAATCTGTGCTCTTCTCCTCCCCTCATATTTTGCAGAACTGCTAGTAGGAACCCAGAAGATACGAAGCTTGTTGTGCTGGTTAGTTTGACTTTTTATTACTTGAGACACAGCTATGATCAATCCCCAGGCTACAAAGCCTGCCTACTAAAGACAAGCAGCTAGAGACATCAGCTTCTTCTACAGCACTGTCTGCCTTGCTGCATTCATCCCTAATTTTGCTAGCCTGGCCTTGTCGTGGCCACTGCCCTGAGCTCTGCAGAAAAATGGTTAGAAGCCAGAAAACATTACCAGGAGTTTTAAGTGAAGTCCTGCAAAGGCTGATCTGAGTTTGCATCAGGGCTCCTCTTTTATGCACCTCGCTTACACACTGCGTTAGAATTTACCTCAATGTTGCCTCAATATTCTTTTCATTGTTAAAACATTTTAAAAGAAGGTGAGGTTAGCTCTGATTTGCTTATTTCATTGTGTTTCTGAATAGTTAGGGGTTTTTATTCTTTTCTAAAGAAGAAAAAAAAAAAGCTGTGTAGTTCATTTAGGGCAGCAGAAGTACTTCTTGGAAGCAATTACTTTGCTGAGTAGTAGGATTTTGCAAGTGATTTGCTTACAATGTACTAATTGCTTTTTCTGTGGTTTTTTTTTAACTCAGAAATTCCTTATTGGAGGGCCTTCTGCCATTTATCTCATACAGCTTCCCGTTTGCTTTAGGTGCAAGCCCACAAATATCTGCTAAAAAACAACTGCAGAAATCTTGCAAATTCATATATCACTCTGTCTGTCCCAAAATAGTCTGACTTAAACTGTGAGCAGTGCTGAATCAAAATATCTGAATGATCCTGCAGGCACTGTTTGGATGTGTGGTGGAGGAGGGGTACTCAGTAAAATGTATTTCCTGCATCCCCAGGTTCCAGCTCCTGGACGCATGCTCGTAACACAGAGCAATGCCGGTGGGCACAGCCTGTCTGCTTGGTGCTGTAGGGTTTTTTTCTAACATGGAGCAATTCAGAAGCTGGCAGCAGGACTTTGAGGAGCTGTCTTTTTCAGTCATCATGGCCTGGTTTCACCCCTTTTGCTAGTCCATGGATTTGCTGCTTCCTCAGCCCCAAAGGTGAGCTGCAGACCTGTGCAGCTGCTGGAGGAAATCCATCTGGAAATGGCCTTTATGGTTTGGTAGCAGTCTTGCTCCTTCAGTTCCTCTTTCATCAGGGAAAAACAGCTGGTGTTATGTTAGTTAAGTTTTCTGTTTTGCAGCCTGTATCCATGATTGCAGCCCTGTGTTGTTTAAAGCGGAAGGATGCAGTACAGTAGAAGGCCTCCACATACCAAGACCTTCTTTTGCGGACTGATAACCTTGCAGAAACCTCTTGTGGTTTTCCACTGACAGAGTGTGGAGGAGCCTTTTATTTTTCTTTCAGAGGCCTGCTTTCAGTGCAGCTGTACCATTTGTGACTGGCTTTACAACTGCTTTTGGAAGTCAGTGGAATTACAATTTCTTTGAATGCTAGCTCCCTGCTTATATGCTGTTCCCTTTCTCTGAGCAGACAGCTCAGCCCTCCATCTAGAACCTGTTCCCGTGGAGTGGTTGAAGCAGCATGTGGTGCAGATGTGGCTGATGGGCATAGCACACGGGATCAGCTGGAGAGGATTAGACTGATGTAAGGGCCATCCAGAGCATGCAGAACAGATTAGGCTTGCTTTTCAGATGCCACTGCTTTGTCATTCTCTGCATGCAGACTCAGGGTTTCCAAGTGCGAAGCAAATGCTTTCACGGTATCTTCTGCCTCTGGCAGCCATTGGTGTGGCCTGTACTGGACATAGGTGATGGCCACATCTGATCGAACTGTTATTAGTGGTTATTTTAAAAAGTAAAGTACTGCCCTGCCATCCACAATGGTGATCCAAATTATTGCCAGATTGGCTCCATCCACCTCTCAGAGAATTGTTTAAAATGTCTTTTGTGTTTTAAAAACTTTTAGATGGTTTCATTTTCAACTGCCAAAGATTTTTTACATTGAATCGCCTGTAAATCCCTTATCCCTTGAGGACGGAAGTCTCTGGCAAGCAGAGAGTGCTAAAAGGGAAGAATTTTCAAGTTCTTGCCCCACAGAAGTAACATGCTCCCTGGCAGGTTTGTGGGGAGTGATTACATGAGCAAAGCCACAAGCTCTGCCCTGGCAGCAGCTTGGCTTCGCTCCGTCTTCCCTCCTCCTCTCTGAGAGATGTGTGAGCTTTGCCCTTAGTCTGAAGACAGGTGACAGTCAAAAATAATGACAGTCATCCTCTGCAGTCTCGTTAGAGAGGCCAGGAGTTCAGTGGGGGCAGAGGCGGTTCTTTCATGCCCAGCAGCAGAAGGCCCAGGACAAAGCCGAGCTGCAGTCAAGGCATCCTACAGAGAAAGCAGCGCTGTTAACACCTCTTCCTTCCTTGCTTTGTAAATAGGGGCTAGATTTAAATGACCTTTATCTGGCACTTCTCATGAGCACCCCTGGAAGAGATGAAGGTGACCGGGAATGAGCCCAGTTCTGGTGTTGCAAGTATTTCAGTACTCTGTTGCAATACAATTGTTCTTTCATGAGTAGGTGGGAGTAAGTGAACTGAAAGAGAAGACTTGTTGCTTTTTTTTTTCCCCCAGTCATTATTATTGTTCCTTTTTATCATAGCCAAAATGTACAATATTTTGTGGGGACATTGGAGCAAACTGTGTGCCAGGTGTCAAAGGAGCCAAATCCTCAGAAAAATGCAGATTGAGCAACCTTCAAAATAGTATGATAGTGCTCTTTTTTGTGGTTTCAGATGCTATTTATATAGAAATCTTTAAGCCACAGTGACGCAGGATGTGGTGCTAACACAGTAGCTGAAAGGCAAGCGCTATTCTTGGACACTTTAAGGTGCCATACTTTTCTTAGCAGGGGTTAAATTTAGAACAGGAGAGCAGACTGCCAAAGGTAGAGCGCTGTTCCCAAAAACCAACTGAAACACCAGGATCAGTTCAGTATGCCAAACCAAACTCGCATCTCTGATAAATGCATTAAATGTGGGGAAACTCGGTCATAGTGACAGGATGCATAATTCGTCTAAGCCAGAAGCAGTTTTAATAGCTCACCCTTTAAGTGGATGAGACCAGGGTTCCCTCATTTGTAGTGATGAGAGTGTCTAATGCATTCTGAATTTTTTCTTTGCTTTGGTTTTTGCCTGTTTGTCATGACCTAATGACAGAAAACAGAACTGTGCAAAGCATCTCTCCCCCAGTTGCTGCATTTCCAGGGTTTTCCACAGCTGTGTACTGGTGAGAGAAAGTGCTGCTGGAAGACACACCTTTTTTTTCTCCAGTGTAATTCATGGTTTGGCAATGTGATTCTTGAAGCTATGAGTTGAAATAAAGGCTAAATCTTATCAGTGCTCTCTTCTGTGTGCACCTGAAGGTTTTAAATCAATACAGATTCTGTAATGGTAAATACGAAGGAAATCACAGAGAAGTTGCCGCTGGCATTCAGTTGTTTACCATCAGCCATGAAACATTTCCAGACTTGTTCACTGTATTTCCCATTTTAAGTACCGGAAATACTGTCTTTCCCACAGTACAATTATATGCTGCAGGACAGCAAACACCCTTCTGAAGAGGAAAAAAGATACCTATTGTAGACTGGTGCAGTGCTGCTTTCTGCATTATATTATTTTTAATTAATCTGGTGACTAGGTTCATAGAAGTTGATAAAATACTAATCTTTCATTCTTCTTGACACCTAAGACATAAGTTACAGTATACTGGCATCTTGTCCAGACAGGGAAAAATTAGATATTCCAAGGCAATTCAGAGGCATCTGTGAGAACCAAGAGGTAGCTGCATCCCTTTAAACCATGTCTCATCTTCAGTATAGAGATACAGACCAAAAGCTGTATTTTCTGCCCAAGTTGTCAGCCTCATCTAGGCAAGTTTAAATGAGTACATGCAGAATTAAGTTCTAAAACTTGGAATTTACCGTTCTGATAAGCTCTCAGTGTATACTTAGCACAAGCAAGATTTGGGTGGTTCTTCACTCAGTGCTTTTCTTGTGAAGTGCAGTGTCTGTCTGTTATCCCTCTGTTTTATCACTGCTGTTTGTAGACCCTTCACTGGTAGTCTGATAGCCCGAGCAACATCCATATGGCCTTGACACTGCTTGAGTGGTGAGGTTTACAGGTGACTTATTGTCACCTTTGTTCCTTACACCATTGTTCGTGTACAGTCTGTCCAAGGCTGCTTCTGCACTAAGGCAGTATTTTTATATGTTAACATTCAGATAAGAATTAGAAGTTCTTTTTGGGGAGGAGGCTATCCTGACATATCCAAAAGACACACTGATTTTCTAGGAAGATTTATTCTGGGGTGACATCCTCTTAACCAAGAGGGCTTTTCCCCTGTTGTCCACTTCACTCCAGAGCTTGTGCTCTTCATTTTCCCAGAGAAGCAAAGCTGTCACAATGGATTGTGCCTCTTAAAACTGTTTTGTGTAACTGATCTTAATGCAATTCCCTCGAGCAGTGTCTACCACAGCTTAACCAGCTAGATATAACCAGAAAAATTACGGCTATATAAAAATAAAAGGGCACACAGTTTTCTTGCTGTTGAGGTAGAACTGTGTCCTGGTTTTGGCTGGGATGGAGCTATTTTTTTTTCCCAGTAGCTGCTGTGTTTTGGACTTAGTATGGGATTTGGTATGTGAAGAAGTTGTTAATACACCGATGTTATGAGTTGTTGCTAAGAGACCAAGGACTTTTCCAGCTTCCCAGGTTTTGCTAATGTGCAGGTGCAAGAAGCTGGGAGGGATATAGCCAGTATGGTTGATTCAAACTGGCCAAAGGAAATATTCCGTACCATAGACATGCTCAGTGTATAAGTGGGGGTTGGCCGCTGGGCAGCTGTCTCTTCCCCTCTCTCTTGCAGTTGTTCAGAGACTGCTCCTGATTCCGTTCTGTGATGGCTGCTTGGGATGGGCTGTATTGGTCATTGGGTTGTCAAGTGATGAGAAATTGTGTATCATTTATTTCATATATGTTATTATCCCTATTATTATTGTTGTTATTATTATTATATTTATATATATATTATTATATTTTCCTTTACTGTTCTAGTAAATTGTCTTTATCTCATCCCTTGAGTTCCTTTCTTTCCGATTCTCTCCCCTATTCCACCTGGGAGGAGGAGAGGGTGAGAGAGTGGCTGCTGCTAACCTTAGCTACCAGCTGAGGTTAAACTGTGACAAACTGGTATATCATTATAAATATTTAGGGTGCCTGTAAGAAAGATGGAGACAGACTTTTTTAACAGGGCCTGTAACAATAGGATGAGAGGTAATGGTTTTAAACTAAAAGAGGATAGACTTAGACTAGATATAGGGAAAAAAAAATTTTACTGTGAGAGTAGTGAAGCACTGGCACAGGTTGCCCAGAGAGGTGGTGGATGCCCCATCCCTGGAAACATTCAAGGCCAGGTCAGATGAGGCTCTGAGCAACCTGATCTGGTTGAAGGTGTCCCTGCTCCTTGCAGGGGGGCTGGACTAGATGACCTTTAAAGGTCCCTTCCAACCCAAACTATTCTATGATTCTACGATAATACAGTCATTTTAAGTATCTGTACCTTTTTTGTAACACTTTCTCCTTTTACAGTCTGGTACTAGCACTGGAGAAACAAATTTATTCCTATTAAGGAAGCAGATAGAGGCTAGTATTTTTCTTCTAATATTATTAGTTTCATCTTGTGTAAGAATCAAAGCAGTCCTTTACATATTAAATTGCATCCTTCATTTGGAAACTTGTGTTGCAACTGGAGTTTATCCAAACATAATACCAGTAACACTTAGTGTCCTTAACAACAAAAGAAAATACAATTAAACAATCTCTTGTACCAAAGTTGTTTGAAATCTGCTAAACAAACGGTATTGTTTGAGTGTAGCATTGTGACCGTCTCTGGGAAAGTACCAGAGTACTGCAGGGGGTATACAGATTTCCAAAGGAAAAGTGTGCAAAATAGGGTTTTTTCAACATGGCCATGAATTATTTTTCTGTGATTGAAGACTACAGGTGTTGGGTAAGTGGTGAAACACCCAAGACCCAAGCACGCTAAATGCGCCATGCAGACAGGACAGAGTTCAGTTGCAGGCAGGACAGAGTCTGGTTTGCGAGCCCGGCATGCAGGATGCGAGCTACCCCAGTCCTGCCTTGGATGACTTCTTGTGGTGAGCCATCCTCTTTGCGTAGGCACGTCCAGGTTGCCACCAGACCTGGTCACCTCCAGCTGCCCCACATCTGGACCTGAAAGTCTCATCCAGACCCCTAAGACAGGGTCCTCTTGCCACTCGGGGATGGGTCTGTCCCCCACCTGGCACCCCAAGTCATGCCCACAAGCAATTGGTGACCGTGAAAAGGATCCTGGCTGAGTTTGGATGAGGCGATGCAAGTAGGTTGCCAGGTATGGACTGAAAGGCAGTTTATTGCTTCTGATTTTCCCCAGACATCTGTTGCCTGCTTTTCTTTGTCCTGTGCCACTGTGACCGAGGGAGACCAGTACCCTGAGCTTCAGGAGGCTCTTATCAGCTGGGCTTTTGTGCTCCTTTTCCAGCCAAGCTACTGCCACTGGTTTGGGACTGTAGGAGCATTTGTGTCCATAACAGAGCATAAAGACTCATCTAGAAAGCCTGAAAGTTGAAAAAGACACCAAAATTTCCTCTGTGTGTCAGGTTTTTGGCAACAGCGAAACTCCGCGGAGACTACTGTTTGTCTTTACACAGAGATAAATACTCAGACTGCTTTGGCAACAGCCAGGCTTTTATTCACAGATTAGCTTCACGTATCTTTATGAATTTAGAAATCAGTTGGAGTCCTGACCATTGGCATTTAATGACTTCCTGTTTTTGTCTAAAATGCTTTTTATAGATAAAAGGCTTACTTTCTTCTTTTGCAGGGGTCGGTGGGGGTAGCACGGTCTCTTTCTTGCAGTCTCTAGATCAGTGGCGAATTCCTTTTTGCCTTAACAACCTTTTAATTTGAGGGATTCAGATGGATGCAGATAAATTGCCATGGGCTTGAGCTTCTGCTTTTCATTTGGGAAAGCAGTTTGCACATGCCGTCTTTGCAAAACGTTTTTTTAAAACCACAACAAGCGTGCGTGTGAAATGAGGAGGTATTAAAACACCTTTGGCTGCAGGTGTCAGCTGAAAAACAGTCCTGATCTCCTCCATTTGCATTAGCACTTGATTTCTCCTTCAGAGGTCAGCCAAGGAATACTTGAAGGCAACTGGATCAGGGGGCCAGAGACCAAGCGAACTCATTTCGCAGGACTGCGAGCAGCAGGCAGAGAATGGCACCAAGCAAGAGTTAACCTGGGCTAGAGTTTAACAAGCATGCATAAAATAAACAGATCAGTTCTGACAGCTTGCTTGTGCTTGCATCTCAGTTTCTTTTCAGTTTGTTTTGGTTTGTTACTGGTCCTCCCCCGGATTTTCTGTCTGTTCGTGTCTCAGACTTCAAAAGCTTCAGATACAACAGAGATATGCAAGGGATTTGGAGACCCACGCGGTATCTGAAACACCTGCATCTGGTGCCGGGCTCTGTGGAAGGGCCATCCGTAGTCCAGGTGGGAAGATGCCCAGCAGATAGGACTTCCAGAAGGAAAGCAGGAAAGCCAAGTGTCAGCATACCCTGGCTCTAGCACTTGGCAGCAAGTACTTGGGGGCTCATGAGGACTCCCACCGCTGCCATTTACAAGTCCTTCTGAGGGAAACCTGCTCTTCACTACCTGGGCTTGCAAACTGAAGCAGGAAGAGAAGACCGAAGGTGTCGGCCACTTCAAGAAACAAGAAGGCGTGATGGCTGTAGATGTAGCCCTGCTGACGACAGGCATTTTCTGGCCAAGCACCTCCATTCTCCGAGACAGCAGTCGTGTGGCTTGTGGTGTCGATGGGCTGGTTGGCTAACGGTTGTTGTAAGCACCTTGTGAAACGCCATAGTGGGTCAGGTGTGTCTTCAGTTGGCCCTTTGTGCAGCATGTGTAGGTGCAGAAGTGTGTCTGGTTTCAAAGGAGGGCCTTGACCTAAAGATTTCACCAAGGAATTTGTAAGAGTGAGTGTTCACATGATAGCTTGTCAGGAACAATGTGGTGATGTTAGCATGGGAAGAGAACAGGGAGAGCAGAGGCCAGCCTTTAACAAAGGAGTGTATATGCCAGTAGGTGCATCAGCTGTGGTCAAGACTGTATGTCCGTTGAGGAAGAGTTTTTTTACTTTCTATTTTCTGAAAAAAAATCAAGGTGATGAGGATTAAAGAGATGAACAGACACAGGTGAAGTACTAAATATCAAGGCCCAGAATGAGGTGATGCTAACATGCACTGGAACTTCACTCTGTGGGTGTTGTAGTTTAGCCACACTGCAGAACAGACTACGCAGTCTCTCTCTCACTTCCCCCACCCTCCAAGGGAACCGGGAGAGATAATATAAGAAAAAAAGGCCTGAGGTTCGAGGCAAGGACAGGGAGAGATCCTTAAAGTTACTGTTACAGGCAAAACAGACTCGACTTGCGGAACACTATTAGTTTATTATTAAAACCAAAGCAGGATAATGAAAAAGAGAACAAGGTAACTTCCCCCCACCCCTCCCTTTTCCCAGCCTTAACATTATCTCTACTTCCTTCCCTGCTCCGAGCAGCACAGGGGGGAAGAGGAAATGGAGGTTATGGTCAGTTCATCACTTGTCATTTTACACCACTGCGTCCTCCTAGGGGGAAGAACTCCTCACATTCCTCCCCTGCTCCAGCGTGGGGTCCCTCCCACGGGTTGCAGTCCTTCACAAACTGCTCCAGCGTGGGTCATTTTTCCATGGGGTGCAGTCCCTCCAGAACAGCTGCCCCAGCACGGGCCCTCCACGGGCCACAGCCTCCTTCAGGCATCCGCCTGCCCTGGCATGGGGTCCTCCCCGGGCTGCAGGTGGATCTCTGCTCCTCCGTGGGCCTCCATGGGCTGCACCACGGGCTGCAGGGGAATCTCTGCCGGGAGCAGCATCACTGCTCCCCCTCCTTCTTCACCGACCTTGGTGTCTGCAGCCATTCCTCTCACAAGAAATTCTTCACAACCGGCTCAGACAGACGCCTCTCAGGATCTCTTCACATCTCCTCTCCACTTCTTGCAGCTGGGCCGGGCCGAGTTGGGCCCAGTCAGCCGCCCAGCGGGAGGCCAGAGGGTGAGGCCTGCAAGGCCCACAGGGCTCGTGCCTCCCCTTCCCTGTCCCCACTCCAGCTTCTTCACATCTTATTATATTTTTTTTCCTGTTTTTCCCCTTCTTAAATATGTTATGGCAGAGATGTTATCACGGAACATTCTGCTACGAATTGGCTCGGCCTTGGCCAGCAGCAGGTCTGCCCTAGGCCTGGCCAAGTCCACTGGACAAAGGGGAGCGACTTCTACCAGCTTCTTACAGAAGCTGCCACTGTAGCTCCCCCTCACTAAATAAAACCAGGACAGTGGGCAAGGCTTGCTGCTCCTCCCAGCCTGGCTAGAGCCCAGGCAGAGCCCCAAGAAAGCTTTCATGTTACGTCATTAGCATTTTTTAAACCAGATAAATGCTTCAAGAGGGAAGCAGCCAGGTTCCTCAGAGAGGGGGTGATTTGTTGACAAAGATAGCCGTGCATTAAACACTGAATAAATTCTGTGCACAGGAGTTCAAAGGTGAAGACAGATGTTTGAAGCAGACACATACTGTATTCCTGCTGGGAAGGGGAAATACATGATGAAGCAAGACATGATTTCTGTATTCAGCCATTGCTTCATGTAAGGTCTGACCAAACTCAACAGCTCAAAATGCCAGAACAAGATTCAGGAAGAGGTTGGAGTGTGCATATGCATATAGCTGTGGAGAAGGTAGGAAGTCAGGGAATGGATGCAGCACTAACAGAAACAGTTTATTTTAAAATCCCTTTGCAAACCATGGGTGCAGCAGACTAAAAAAAAATCTGTCAAACTTGTCAACTTTTTGTGTGTAGTTCAGATACTTGGAAAAGCTGAGGTCAGGATTTTATCTATAACGTGTACATTTAGAGCTGTTCAGCTTATGGGTGACTAAAATGGGGGTCCCCAGGGACAGGGTGTCTATAGTGTTGTGAAAGAGAAGCTGATAGCTCATACCACTAAGCTCCTCCTGTGTGCCTCCTAGTTGTGTATTTTCTCTTATTTACTTGGGTCCTCTTGCTCCAAATCATTTTATGAAAAGTACATGTAAGATACTGTTGTATGAATATGAAGGTAGATTTTATTTAGCTTTGCTTTGTTTCTCATTTCCTATTTTACACTGCTGGAGATATCTCCCCTTCTTTTCACACACAGTCTCACCAGAGAAATCTTTGGGTTGAAACCCAAAGGGGTCATTGCATCAGTCTCCCAGACATATGTCAGAAAAAGCAGTGTTTTGCACTCAATCAAAAACTGTAGAAGGAGTGTGCTATGAATCTCTCACTCACTGAAAATTCATACACCTGAAATAAAGGAAGGGGTTTTGATAGCACCCTTTTCAACAAGACTGTTCTTACTGGCACACTGCATGCTGCTCTCCCCTGCCTGGGGTATTTTTCAAGAACTATCTTTCACTGTCATCCTCCTCGAGCCTTTTGGAGTCTGTGGATGGATAGGCAAGCCTTTCATATCTGAAGTTCTGCAGAATTTGCCAAATTTAGCATAGGATTATTTTACGTTTGTTAATCTGGTCCATATGTGGTAGTCAAATTTTATTTATTCACATAAAAATTCCATGGGTGGAATCAAACCTTACCCCAATGCTGACTATTTCCCTGAGAAACTACAAAAACCAGCAATAACTGTGTTTTCATCCACCAAGAACTATAAGCTATATTGTATTACTGTTGTGGAAAACTTGGGGAAAATTATGTTAGACTACAATTAGAAGAATGACTCCTACACTCTGTATGTTTACAGCCTGATAAATGATCTTAATGGATCTTTTGCATATATAATAATTCAGCATTCTTTTTAGATCTCATTCTCTAATATTTGTATCCAGGGAAAACAATACATAGCTGTATTACATAGCACCATTTCATACAGTACTTATCTCTATTCATGCTATGCACAAGATAATACGCAGTGTGATAAGGAAGGTTATTGATGCAGCTTGGAGATGGCTTGGGCATGAAGAAGTGCAGTTGTGTTGCAGCTGATGAGCTTGCTCCTCTGCTAGCATAGAAAGTAGCTTTCCCTGCTGAGGGTGGGATTGTAGCAGGACGTGGAAAATGCCAGGCATTTCTGTAGCTGGTTTTGGCTCTGATTTTTTAAAATGAAATGAATTGTCTCCCCATAGCATTGCTTTCAGCCTGCAGAAATTGCAGCTGAGACCCTTCTCCCTGTTGGTAACTGGCAGTGATGCTCAGTGTCCTTTCCTCTCTTGGTCATCATTGTCCTAATTAAGGAGGTGGTGTAGCCACCCATCACAAGTTCCGCTCTGAGAACAAGAGGAGACTTGGAGAGGACAGTGGGTGAACAAGGGGAGGTGGGCAACAGTGGCAGAACCGTGTCCCTGCAGTTCAGCTGGAGCAGGTTTTTCTGTCTTTGACATGGTCGTGCCTTATTCTGTTCATGTAATTTTAACAACACTGCAAACACAACCGAGATCTTTTTTCCCCCTTCTCTCCTTTCACTCTCTAAAAGAGGCCCTTTCCGTATTTTTCCTCTCCATACAGACTTCTCTGTATGAGGAATTTGCAGGGTGAGTGTGAGGCTATGCCAGAAAACACTAAAGTCAGGGTCAACACCCAAGATAGGTGGAAGAGGGCACACAAAAGGGAGAAAAAGGGTATTTCAGAATAGATGTGCATTGACAAGAGCCGCATCCCACCAGACCTCCCAAGGGACAGTGGTGCGTGGCTCGACAGGAGCAGAAACACTTCATTTATTTGGCTGTTATGAGCTAGAGGAAAATAAAAATTCATGGAATACAAGCAGACTTATGCTGTCCAAGGCAAAAGGAAAAAAAAAAAAAAAAAAAAAAAACCCCAAAAAACCCACACCAGAAAACTGCTGCTTGGGAAATGCTTCGCCTGCTAGCCTGAGAAGTTTCATGAGTAGCTGTCCAGCCTGGTCACTGGGAGGTGGCCACGTGCAGCTCCTTGGCGTCCGGGCTGGGTGTTGAGGCTGAGTTGCATCCTTGACCCACTGCCTGCCCCCGGAGTGGCACAGGGACATGGTGGCCCTGGGGAGCTGCCAGAAGGGGGACGGCAGGCAAGTTGGGGTGCTGCTCCGTGCCATCCCCCTGCCAAGGCTGGCCCTGAGCAGTCCTCGGGGGCTGGGTGCCAATGTGCCTCCAGTATGTTGTTTGTGAACCTCTTACCTGCTCCCCAGAGCAAAGCCTGACACAAAAATACACTGCAGTTGATTGGTGTCCCACTACAACAAGACACTCTTTCTGTCTGCAGCAGCAATAAAACTGTTTAATCTACAGCCCTAGGACAAAGCTGGACCAAATGCTTTTCCCATGCATGTGGAGGGACAGTTGCTTGGAAGTCACTTCTCTGAGTCCGGATTTGGATCTGTGCAGTGTCTGCTTTTGAAAAAAAAAGAAAGCTCTGAAAGGCAGACTGACAATGTTTTTCCCCCCTCCTTTCCACTACGTCAGATTCTCTAGGTATGTCTGCTTCTCAGAAGGAGAGCTCTTACTTGCTTTGATTCTTACTAAGTTTTTGTAAATACAGGCACTTAAGAACGTCTCCACTGGTAAGGAAAAAAATCATCCTGAATGGTCAGTGCTTAGTGATGAACTAAACCAGCAGACATGCTTAACTGCAGTAGCATAGAGGTGATTTGTCATTCAAGTACAGCCTTAAATTAATATTTCTGTGTTTTAAGAGGCTGTTCTTATTGTATCCTTTTTTCCTAATTATCTTGCTGTACTGTCTGCAGTTTGTTGTGTTGATTTTGCAAACATTCCTGAGACTACCAAGGGCCTAGTAATGTGACTAGTTCATCAGTGTTTATTCTCTTGTAGCTTGTTTCTTTACTGCTGCTGATTTTGGAGTTGTTTTCTCTTTTGTTTTTCTAGTCGCTTATTTTTGTGTGATTTATCATGGTTGGTTTCATATGCCTGCTGCCCAGAACAGTTTTCTCTCTCTTGCAATCAAATCTGACTGTGAGGCCGTGCCACACTTACCGAAGAGTTTCCAAGCATGCAACTACTGTGGAAATATAGTTTGCACTGGTGCACCGGATGAGAGTTTGACAATTGTGATACAGTCATGTCATGGTCATTGGAAAGCCCTCAGTGGACTTCTGCCACGGCACAGCAAGGCAGATGATGCATGAGGAGCTGGCGTCTCAGCCCTGGGTGAGAGGTATCAGACAACAACGGAAGATGAGATTAGCGTCATGACTGCGTTGTTGTAACTCAGATTTCCTGCTGTAAAACATGCTTCTCAGTCTATAGTGACCCTTCTCCTCTTGTTTCTCTGAATCTTTTGAAAAGCTGCAGTGCCATTTCTCTGGTTCCCTCAGGCTTTCCTGACTCACAGCTAGCCATTCGCCGCTCGACCTGATAGGTGTTTCTTCCTTGCCCGGCCCTCTCTTGCGAGATTCACAGGGCAGACCTTGCCTGTGCACCATAGGGGTGTTCCTCCTGCTGCAATTGAATGGCTTGGTCAGCTTCATGCAGTGCCAGCTCCCCTAAGGACTGCCAGGGTTGGAGGTGCACCCGAAGGTGCTACCTGTTCAGGCAACAGTGCTCTTCAGCCACCCAAGGACGTACCGTCTGCAAGTTTATTCATGCGTGTTGGGCCCTTCTCCTGCCATGGCATGACAATGACACATCCATGAAGATGAGCAGATTTGATTCACTGAATGCCATACATCTGCTTTGTTTGTCATTGTAACATGGGTTTGACCGTGTTTGTAAAATGTTAAGATGCATCTGGAAATTACTCACATTGTACTTTGGGTTGCTGTCAGTTCTGATCCTGAGCAGAAAAATACATCAATATTTTGGTGTATGCTTAAGGTTTTTCAGGGTATGGCAGCAGGAAGCTTTTGGATCTCATTGTTTTATTAGGTGTGATATTTTTAGATCTTCATTCGCAGTTAAATCAATGCAGAACAGATTTCTGGAAGGGCAAGAATTTAACCTCACTTTTAGCTTAATATCACTTTGCTCTGGCAAATATTCCAAGTAAGAAGTAGAAAAAATAAATGTCAAGCTTTTTATTCATTCCAGGGAAATAATTCTGTGTTTAACAGATGATGTTTCCTAAATCTAAAGTAATAAGAGGCTGACATTTTTATGTTCCTTGCGTTGTACCTAACTCAAACATGCCCTTACTGTCAGTTATACTTTCCAGTATTTTCCAGAGTACTGACAGTTAAATAACAAGTGAGAAAACCGGAGGCATTGTTTGTGTCACCATTTGCAAGCACTTAACTTAATAAGCCACAGGAGCCATTAGCATGGTGGGAAGTTTTGCTAGGAAAATCCCAGAGGCTAAAGTGAGACAAAACCCACTGGACTGAATGAGGCTGGCTTCCATGGCTTTTACTTCCCAATAACAAATGTGCCGTCTGTTCAGCAGCTTGAAGCTTGCCCTGTTTGCACAAAGGTGCGGTCCTGGATGCCATCGGCTCCTCTGCTGCTGCTTGGAGGAAGCAGGTTGGAAAGTCAGCCTGGTCTGCAGCCGGGGCAGTGGAAAGCCATCTTACCTACACGCGTGTGGAGCTGGGCCGCGTCGGTTTCTCCTCTCAACACCCTGGCTGCCAGCACACCATTGACCCAGCTCTGGGCCTGGCATGAGCAGCAGGGTGACAACTTGCAGAATAATTACTTCCATTCTCCTCCAGAGTTGGGTGGGAAGGTGACTCTTTGTTTTTATCTTTTTTCAGTGTTGCATGAGCTGCACAGAACATTCAGTTGATTACTCAACCACAGCCCACTTTGTCTTGAGTGTAACTGTATCAAGCCTCAGCATATGGGTTATTGGACCTATCTGAGGGACTGGGGAGCCCAGAGAGGCTCAGAAGCCTCACCTAAGATGAGTGTTCAGTGCAGCAGGCTGCACATGGACTTTTGCCAAAGACTTTAGAGCTTTCTAGGGGCAAATGCCTACCTGCTTCGCCATACTGCTTCTTGTTGCTGCTTTTACAAGCATACCCAAAAATTATAGCAGCAGAATGTTCTATTTGGCCTATTTAGTTTCTCAACAACAGATTTGAAATAAAAAACAGCAACAACAAAAAAAAATTGTTGGAAAATTGGAAGCTTTCAGTTGCAACTTTGAACAATGCTAGGAGAGCTTTCCTGTCAACTCAATTGTTCCCACGTTGGACTTTTCTGCTGCAAGCCTGATGAGAATGCTGTCATCGTCTTTTGTCCTGACTGTAGATCCCATGACTTGCAGAGTTCCCGTCTCTGATGTTGTTCTCCCGAGGCAGCCTGTAATGAAGAAAATACATGCCAAAGCTGGAACAAAGTCCACCACTGCCTCACTAGCTAGGACATTGAACACAATATGCACAGTTTCAGCAGTGAGTTGTTGAATTTGAAAGATTGCCTTGGTTTCCGCAGAAACCGGCTCAGCAGAGGTGCTCCATGCAGAGGGCAGCCTCTCTATCAACCCAGACAATCCTGCAAATAAAAAGATGCAGTTTTCTTCTCTAGTGGGAACAGGCACAAGGAAGGGACAAAAGACCATAGTCCTTTGCATAGGTTTCAAGTACTCTTTTCTAGGACTGCTGGAATCCAAAAGAGCTGCAGACAAAAGCTATGAAGTGGATTCATGTGTTTGATGCTACCTCAGCGTGGGAGAGTTTCATCCCTGTGCTGTAAAATTGCTGCCAGCCCCTAACAAAGTCATTTGGCCAAAGACATCGGTGCTTTTTACTGGCAGCTGGCAGCTCGCCTCCCAGCTTCTTTCCTTTTGTGAGCTTTGTTGGTTGGCAAAGTGATAGGCATTGAGTTGCACTGTGGCACCATCAGTTGCAAGCAAGCTTGGTTTAGGGATGCTTTTTGGTACATAGAAAGCCTCTGTGTGGTTGCCTGGTTGGCAACCAGTGTCTGTAGCCTGGCACATGCTGCGTGTTTGCAAAGCCTTTCAGAAGGTGTTCCTCTGTTTGATCAAGGTGGGTTTGGTATCCAAACGGAAAGGTGTCTGCACAGCTTACAGCCGCCACTGTCCAAGCTGGAAATAGCTGACACCTTCCTGGCAGGCATGGCAAAAGGTCTGCATGCTGCAGAGACTGACCTGCTAGTCCTGCAGAGAGAATCACTGCAGAAAAAGACACAAGGCAGTATGTTAACAAATAAATTCCACAATGACAGGAGAACCTGTTTGAAAACAACGCTCACTGAGTAGTGCTGGGAAGCCCTTATTGCTGCTGTCTGCACTAACCCAGCCCGCTGATGATAAGACCGTGGTTTCCACCTCAGCCAAGCATGTCAGTCTGGAAAATCTCAGGAGCACCATCTTCGTTCTGACATGATTGGTGTGTAAGGGCTTTCCTAGCGGTGCTTATATTTAAAACGTCTTTAAATGTGCAAGGAGTTAGCATCTTCGTTTAACTCTGTAGTCCCAATAAAGTGCAAGGCATTTAATTTCATTTCTTCATTGAATTCTGAATTTTGTTCTGGGCTTTATCCTTCTCTGAGCTTTGCAAAGCAGAGAAAGGAGGGGGAAGCATTTTTAATCAGGGTAAGGCTCTTTGGCATTTACACTATTGAAGCCTGAGGAGCCTCTGAATTTCTGTTGAATAGAGCTCTAAGAAAGAAGCAGATCTGTTGAAGAAGGACATTTCAGTGCAAGAAGGATGTATCTTTAGGACTTTCCATTACATAATGGGGCTGAAATGGATTAACAAGACCCAGGCTTTCTTTTTCTTGAGAATTACTGCCTCCACCACCCTTTTTCTATTACTGATGCTTCAGTCACAGCACTCACAGAAAGGTTTTCTTTGTTGTTATTAGTTTGAGAAGTAAATTGCAGCATTGTTTCTCCTGATCAAGAGATTGATTAGTCAGAGGTCTCTAGCTGAAGGGAAAAAAAGTTGCTCATTATCAACTTTAAATGCAAATGTATTTGCCAAGCAGAGAACATTTCAGATGGTGAGTGTTGGGGGGCGGGGGGGGGGGGGGGGGGGGAATGCCTTGCTCTTTTGATGTGCTGCCCATAACCATTCACAGATCTTTGAAAGGCAGCCCTCTCATCAGGTCAGCAAAGAAATAGTGTGGGAAAGATACTCTTGAAAGAGAAAATTAACCATTGCTGCTTCCAGTTGGATGGCTCTGTAGTGTTTTGACGAGTAATAGTGCATTAGTATATTTGTGGGTTTTGTTGTGTTTTGCCTCCTCTTTCTCTTCCTAGGTGCTTTCATAATCTGCTGGACCCCAGGATTAGTCTTGCTGCTCCTCGATGTTTGCTGTCCCCAGTGCAACGTCCTGGCCTATGAAAAATTCTTCCTGCTCCTGGCAGAGTTCAACTCCGCCATGAACCCCATCATCTACTCCTACCGGGACAAGGAGATGAGCGCGACTTTCAAGCAGATCCTCTGCTGCCAGCGCAGTGAGAGCACCAACGGCCCCACTGAAGGCTCGGACCGGTCAGCGTCCTCACTGAACCACACCATCTTGGCTGGTGTCCACAGCAACGACCACTCGGTAGTGTAAAACCGCAGACAGCCACGTGGCCGACGAAGAGCAGCAGGCTACAACGCGGCGCGGGGTGGGTGCGCGGTCCCGGGGAAGGTAACCCTCTCACAAGATTTTCTCAAACACTAATGGACTACAAGTGCTTCTTTTCCAGGGAGCCAGACACACTAGCACAGTCTGCCCCATCCACAGGACTGGCCGTGCTGCAAGGCTTTTGGTTTCTACTTTCAAAAAGGAGAAGGCAGATGCCTTGTGCCAAAGGCTGTTGGTAGCCCACGGAAAGCCTCGCTGAGACTTCGTTGAACTTTGCTACGTCTTGGTGCCAGTCTGAATCAACTCTGATTAATTAAGCTTATACCTGCTTCACCGCATTTACATGTAGCCACTTAGTCTTTTTAAAAAGGGAGTAAAGGGGATAAAAGTATGCCTATCATTTAATAGACCTGTAATATTTATCACCATCAGCATGCTTTTGATGAACATTTTCTGTGCAGGGAGTAAAACTGGGCTCTAGTCTTCATATTCTTAGCCACACTGCCGTAACTACAGTAAAAACAAAAGTGTTTTTTTCTAATACAGGCAAGAGAAAGATGATGGAAACTGACTCTTCTTACCTTCATTACTGGTGTTAGAGAGCATGCATGTTCTGTGTGTATGCAGATTGTTTTAATCATGGGGGAAAAAAATAAAAAGCTCGTTGTAAAGTCTGCAGGAAAGTAGAAGAGCATAGACTGTATTCCAGTGTTTGTTTAGATTATGAAATAAACAGTACTCTAGTCACAAGGTATTTAATGTTCTTCTTTGAAGTGCGGTATGAAATGTGTAACATGTGAGGGGTCCCAAGTTTTTCATGGACAAGTTCTTAAAGTAGGACACATCCTTAAGGCTCTTAAAGGGCTACAGTCAGGTTGGTAGATTTAAAAAAAAAAAAAAAAATGGCGTTGAAATGCTTTTCTTGTTCATGGCAGAAAGCAAAGGGATTTTAATGTGAAAAAAGTATGCATTTTTATGGAACCTTTCTTGTAATTGAAAACAAAACACCTTCTGCATTTTTGCACTGAGAAGTATTTGTAGAGTTTCTTTTAAATTATGTACCATTCACTTCAAAAGCAATGGGCTAATAAAAGCCAAAGTACAATTTTATTTTGTAAAGTCAAGACAACATATGTAGCAGTCTACTGCGAATGACTGGACTGTGCTACATAGCCACACATGCACAGTGTTATAAATAGTTAAGCTAATAGATTGATTTTTTAAAAAATATATGGCTGTTTTGAAGAGAAATGCCACTCATGTGAATCTCAGTTACTGAGAATCAATGGCATTAATCAAAACTCCTTGACAGGGGTAGATGTGTGCAAAGATGAGATCTTGCTGATAAAAAACTTGGGACCTTTCTCTGGAAAACTATGTGTTCTCCTAACAATGTAAAATATATCAACAGTAAATTCCTGGGGCCATTTTCCTCTTTATAATTTGCCTGAATAACAAAAAAAACCCAAAAAAAACCAAAAAACAAAAAAAAACCCAACAACCCCCCAAAAAAAAATCAGAGGTGTGCCTATCAGTGTAATACTGTGGAATGTAACATAAGGGACAATATTCTTCCATTTGGGCAGGGAAGAAATGGAGGGGAGAGGGTCAGCCCAGCCAAAAGCAGAGTTTTTAGCCACTCTTGCTTGGAAGATACGCTTGCATTTTGTGCTTCCAAGCATAAAATTGCTTGGAAAAGGCAGTTCCTTACTGAGGGAGGGAAGAGCAGCAAGTGAACAAAACCCATCTCCACTGAATAAAGTGAGAGTTTTGCCACTGCTTTCAGTAAAACTGAAATTCACCTGTACTGTCAAGCCAAATTTGTATGGACACTGTGGAAGATGGAGTGGGCAGCAGTGATAAACGCAGCATTACCTGCCAGTTGACTAAGGTACTGAACGTCGCACTTGCTTGGGACAGAACAGCTCTTTTTTCTGACTGTGTTTGAGAGCAAGTGAATGTAAAGGTTGATTGTTTTTTATCCATGAAACTGTACTGAGACAGAGAAGAACAGGCTGTATGAACTTCTTCATTTAAAAGCATATACTTGCTAAGCCACTCATAAATTTTTCTAAGTGCTGCATGATATTTGAGCTAGTGCAGGTAAGCAGAAGAAACGAGAGGGCAAGAGTGCCTCCGAAGTCTGAAGACATCTAACTGGAAAACAATTTCCTTTTCTCAAGAGTTCTCGGAGTTGCTTTCTTCCTTGAATCCAGGGAGAGCACTTTTTTGTGTCCCCATCTTCCCCACAAAGAAGAGCCTGATAGACACTTTATTTTGGGAGGGAGTTACCCTTTCCATGTGTCCTTTTTACTGCTCTTTGCATGCTCTTTATTGAATCTCTCCTGGATAGAGGGGGATGATGGTATTCAGAAATAGCAGCAGATCGTTCACCATAGTTTACTGTGCTGAAAGTGTGGTGGTTTTGGAAAACCTGTGAGTGAATAATTTTAAACCAGGGATGTGACCGTTCATGACACGCACATGGGTCCAGAGGCCCCTTGTGAAGACAGATGCCCAAGAAGGCTTTTCTTCTCCTGTTGTAATTGCAGTAGGTGGCAGTTGCTGCCCAGGTACATCAGTCAGCCCTTCTCCAAGGAGGCACTCGACAAATCAAGAAGCTGGACCTTTTGAACTCTTAACAGCAGTTAAATTTCAGTTGTGGGGCAGATTAATCCAGGAGCACTTCTGGCAGCAGGTGGCTTTTTCTTCTAAAAGGTGAAGTGCAATGCTTTAGATCAAAGGCAACAGGATGCAAACATTGCTTGTGCAATTCCACTAGAGGAACTCACCAAGCATGTGGCTTCTGTTTAAAAGTTTAATTAGTGCCTTGTTTTGTTGACATGATCTCCCTATATCCTTGAGAAATCTGATCTGTGAATTGAATGTTTCTTTGCAAGCTAATGAAATTAAAGCTGCTGTGAGCAAAGAGAATAAAAACCAGAGCTTGGAATAGAAGGATTCATTTGCTCTCTTCTTTAGAGTCTTTCCCATGCCACTTGGTTTCATCTCAGATTTTTTTTTAACTTTTGCTCCTCTGTTCAGATTTTCCAGCTTCATTGTGCAGTTGTAGAATTCAGGTCTGCTATGTGAAAACATGGTGTAAAGTACTTAGGGGAAAAAAAAATTGCTCCACTTATTTTTACTTATCTCAAATCACTCAAAAGGTTTTAGAAGACTTCTTAAAATACCAGCGATCCTCCCACAGTCATTAAAATTCTTCTGTTGCTGGCTGCCTCTGGTCCAAGTAAATCCTCTTGAAGTTCAAATGTAATGCATGTTTGTCTCAGCAATTGTAGTGGTGGGGAGTTGTGTATTAAAAGGAACATGGCTGATGAAATCATTTGCAGGTGAAAGAAAATGTGTTTTTCCCCCTCCATTTTTTCAGTGGCAGCACAAGTCTGAAAATTAATTGAAAATGTTGCCTTTCAGTGAAGGATTATTAGGTAAAATAACTGCCTGTTGCTATCACATTTAGAGAAGCTGAGTGATCCATTTGTCCATAGAGCTGTTAATCGCAGCATTTACATAACAAGTTGAAAATATATTTTGTGTTTGACATGCATTGCATTTCTTGTCAACCTCTAATTTCCTCTGTGTTCTCTGAAATCTCTTGGTAGCTTCGTGCTGGCTGCTAACAGGGATGCTGGAAGCTGAGCAGATAGCTGACACAAGGAGAAAGAGCAGACCAATTAAGAGCTTCTTCAGTGATTCCTAAAACAAAACACACCTGTCTGACCACAGTGTACCAGTAACAGCGTTTTTTAAACAGTTTCCCCAAGACCCACTGTTGTTTTTTTAACCCTGTCTTTCCCAACTAGTCACAGCTGTGAGACTGCTTAAACAAGCTCACAGCAAAGGCTTGGCGTAGGTCACTTGGTGAAAAAGAAAGGTCAGGCATGCTGTGTTCATGCCTGAGTAACTTGGGTGTCAAAGAGGAATGGACATGTTTTTCTGTCCAGTGTCTTAGTTCTGCTTCCCCTTCAAAGTAACTTTTCAGCATCAGCACAAATTTCTCCCAGTGTGGCATTGCACTGAGATGAAATTTTTCAGTTCACTCCAAGCTGTATGTCTTTTGGACTGCACCTCTGTGGTGGTCACTGGAGGTTGACCATGGCCAGTCTGGGTCCCAGGAACAATGTGTCATGGGACTCAAGTGGGCTCTGCTTCTGAAGCAGGTTTTGTAGCTTCTTCTGACCTCTGCGTTGCCCAAGAAGTACACTACCAGATACCAGGCTTAAGTACTGTAAGGCCAGCTGGGGTTCCCCTCTGCAATGTGGCCACCACCAGCTCTGTCTGTTCTTACTGCAGTAGGTGTCCATTGACTGAAACGACACTGCTTTTTCCACGAAGGAAATAAAAGCCTACCCAGCAGATTCTTCTCCCCAGGTGAGATTAAAGGGGTCACCACCACATGGAGAGGTTTTGATGCAAACACCCATGGTCTGTCTTTCAATCACTGTGAATCAAGGTGATGCAATGCAAAGCTGGCAGTCATTTCTCTAGGGCATCATCCCCATCCCGCATCAAGGCATGACCCCGTCCCCGGTGCACCTGTCGTTCCTTTGGGTCCCTTCTGACCATGAGATGCGATGGAGCTGGCAGAGGTCAGCCTTAGCGGACTGGCGCTTTTTCACCTGCTGCAGAAGTAGTATAACCCAAATACAGGGTTTTCCTTTCTGGTCCTCTTAAAGGCTTTCCTGTTGAGCATTTTGCAATTGCAAGTCTACCTGTCGTGTCCTTTCCAATCAGTTCTTGCCATTAACAATCAGTCTGTGCTATATGCTGATGTCTGTATGGAGGGGGTTTGCAACTGCAGTCTCATTTGTTCAGTTCAGTTGCCCAGGCTTTACTGTTTGATTCAAAAGGTCACTTCCAATAGAAAGTTTAAAGAGTGTTAAATCTCACACCCGTCCAGCCATGCCTCCTCAAGAAAAAGCGCCCTTTTCTCTCCTCCCATTTTCTTCTCTAAGAGGATTTTCCAAGAAGTTATTCACCCACCGGAATCACGGTGGGTGAATATCACTGAGAAAAAAAAAAAGAGGTTGATATAAAAAGAAAAACAAACAAACAAACAAACAAGGATATTAAAGTATGCTGCTGCCTTCTGTGGTATATGGAAATCTAACCCACTGATAAGCTGCCAGGTTTTTAACAAAAGCCTCCATTAAATGTTCCCATTTGCCTGTGATAAAATTCTGATAACCAGAAGTGTATGTGGGAGACTCAGGAATCTGTTCATTTGTTTTCCTGTTTAAATAAAACCATGTTTATAACTCACAAGTATGGAGACAGCCAATGAGGTTTGGCAAACAATTTTGCTATTAAGTGCACTTACTGTAAATGTTTAGAGGTTGTATCTAGTACAATAAAGTATTTAGCATGTGTAATATAGTGTGCAGGAAATACCCTTCATCGGGAGAGCTGGATTTTGGGATGTGGAGGGGAATTACTCAAAAAGCATGTCTCTGTGAGGCCACAGGCTGGTCTGTTCCAGCACAGGCTGAAAAACAGGGACAATGAAAGGGCGAGTTATTTAAGTAAATCACTTAATAATCAGTTCTGTTCCTGGTTCATACCTGCCCACCTTCCTTCCTTTGAAGTCCACATTTGCACCTTTTAACCTCAGGCCTCCTCTTGTTGCTACATAGAAAAGTTTTCCTGCACAGAGAAAACAAATCTGCTGCTTCTTTTGCCTCTCTGTCTTCTTTCCTGTCTCCCTTTCCCTTCTCCTTTTTCCCTTTTCCCTTCCCCTTTTCTTTTTAGCTGCGCATGGTCATGTTTGTGCTAGAATGTGTCCCCAGTTTTGATTTAACCATAGAAGAAGGTCATACATTGACTACACCAAAGCGAGTTGGCGTATGTGTAGAAATGAATGCATCCACATACAGATTTGCAAAGCCATAGAAAGCAGGAAGAACTGGGAAAAAAAAAAAAAGTATTATTTCAATGCTGTTTACGCATAGCTGGTTTAAGACTCTATTTTTATGCTAATTCCTATTTCCCTTTTTGAAGAAAAGAGGTCTTGGGTAAAGGGTTGATGAACCCCCTGCCTTTTGTTAGACAGGCTAATCACTCATTTACTGAGAGAAACCTAGTGTCTGCTTCAGCAAAATAACAAAAAATAAAGCTGGCGCTCCTAAGGTAAAAATGCAGTACTAATCCCTTGGGGCATTAAGTACAAAAATATAAAAAGGGAAGAGTTTGATTTTTTCCTCTCTGCAAACCCTGGTATTTCATGACTAATGCCCTGATGCGGGGCTCTCCATGACATGGCACGTGTAATGTAAAGCAGCCTCATGGAGCTTGATTGCTGGACATAACGAGCAGAAAGCCAAAATACACAATTGCTAAATAAATCACGCCTCATGAAAACTCATTGCAATGCCTCTGGGATTTTTTGTTTTAAGCCCTGGATCACCATTTGCTGGCAAAGTCAGAGTGTTTATATGGCGATCTGTTAACATTAAACACACAACACGTGCAGCGACGCAGGAGGCAGCCTCAGTGCAGCGACACCAGTAGGCAGCAGGCAGAGCAGGAGCTCAGAGAGCCAGCACATTTGGGATGACGAGGCCCAGAGCCTGCCATGGACTCCCCAGCATCACATGGGCCTTCCACTCCCCATCCTGCTTTGTGCCTTTTGGGGTCTGTCCCTTCAAGGCCAGGTGTGGCTGGGAGGACAGGACCGCTGTGGATCAGCTGGTTCCAGCAGGAGCTGATGTGAATCAGCCTCTTCCACTTTTGTCTGAAGCTTTCATCTTCCTAACTGCTTAGCCTTTACGTGCTGATGGATCTACTGCTGCCTCCTCTAGTCATTGCATGCTCCACCTCTTGCTGGACTTTCTTGTTGCCCCTCCAAAGAGCCCTTCCAGTTTCACCTTTGTGTTGCTTTTCTTTGCACCTCCTCCAGGTAGCCTAAATGGTCTCTGAATCAAGCCGCAAGGTGAACACTGGGCACTTTCTACCACAGATACGATTTCCGTGTAGTTCCCTGGGGCATGAAGTGGGAGATAAATACAATATAGAGAACAGAGAAGTGAAAAACTGCAGAGAGAGGGACAACATGAGTCTACCTTCTGTGCAGGATTTTGTTTATGATCCCTTCCAAGACTTTCTGGCAAGTCCAGGAAAGGCTTTTGCATTGTGGGTTGGCTTTTTTTTTTTTTTCCTCTTGGAAAGAATAATCCCCTTTCCATGGCATTACTTTTTTTTTTTTTTTTTTTGTCTGATGGAAGACTTTGTTGTTTTAGGTGTGTTTCATTTATTAAGAGCTCAAAAGGCCAACTGAAACGAGAAGCCTTCCTATTTCCCACCCACACTTAACACAAAATTAAACAGTTTTTATATAAATGGTGTTTTACCACTAAAAGATTGAAGGATTCTTCAAGGACTGACATAGGTCATTTTTTTTTCACTTTTCTGTTTTTCCAAGGTTTATGATATCTGGATATTTTAATGCTTATTCTGCCACAGATTCTGAAGTTTGTACATTCTTCTTGTCCTCAAGTGTCTCTTTGCAATCCTGCTTTTTCAAAATATGTAAACACTCCTTAGTTCAAGGGAGTTACTCAGCTATGTGCTTGGTTTGAGCTAGTCCAGCTGCCATTGCCTTCCAGACCCCTCTTCTGTTTGCTCACAGTGAGGTCTGATTTTGAGCCACAACTAGAGGGTAGCAAGTGACAATTATTTTGTTTAGAAATTCTCGTGTCAGGGGAGATGCCAGTATCATACATATGCCCTATGCAACATGCTGCGTGCAAGCTGGCTGCCCCCATGGCATTTCTTGAAGAGGCACATCAGGAAAACAGGCTTTCCTAAGCCGGACTGGGTTAAGGGTTTGAAAAAGATGACCTTTCTTTTATTTTTGAAACAGCATTCCTACATCTTTACATGAGCATGCTTAGAGGTGAGCTGTTGTTTAGTGTTCAGATCATCTGTTCAGAGATACGCACACTCCTGTCCATGGCCCTGCTCTCCCAGCAGCGCCAGTGGGAACAGCGGTGGGACAAGGAGTGCTCGACCTGGGACAGGCACGGGGCAGAAGGAGGAGAGGGTCTGTCAGAGGGCTCAGGAACAGTCCAGATCTGGCCAGCACAGGCTTGCACTGACCCACTGGTGTCAGTGATGCTCTGTGGGCTCCTGGACCCCAAGCTTGGCAGTGCCAACCGCTCATTTTGGAGGTGGCCAACATATTGGGGAGGAGGAGGAGGAGGAAGAAGAAGATGAGGAGAATGAGGAGGAGGCGGAAGGTTCCCAGCCCATGCGTGAGGAAGTGAAGGGTGAAATCATGCTCCTGTGGGCATCTGCAGAAGTCTGGTTCTCGGCATTACTTTTACTCGTGGCTCTTTTCCCCTTCCCATGTCACTTATTTTACCACATATGTCCAGGTGGGGAGATCCCTTTGGGGGTATAAAGTACCCAGCACATAGGGGGCCAACAGCAAACTGAGATTTTTGGGGTTGCTGGCCAAAGGGTCATGTGCTTACAAGAAGGGATGGTGATGATGTCAGTCTGGGAAACAGCAACTTGGCATCCCTGTGCCCTTTTCCCTCCTGGACCAGGAAAGAGAGATGACTTCCACCTTTTGGGGTAGGAAAGGCTGTTCTGAGACCCCAGGTGCAGGAGCTCAGGGCAGGGAGGGCAGTGCAGGTGGGCTGGCAGCTATTCAGCTCACACCTCCAAGGGAAAGCAGCCTTGTGCTGGGGAAGGGGCGGCCAGGCTGGGGCATCTGGGCATGACCACATCAAGCTCATGCAGACCCATGACAGCAGGGCAGCGCACTGGAAATGACAAGTGTCGGCGGTTCAGAAGCACCAGTCTTACTTGCTGATTATCATTCCTCAAAAACATAGCTCGGGAGTAAAGGAAAAAAAAAAAAAAGGAAAAAAAAAACCTGTATATTTTCTATTAAAAAATGGTTTCACATGGTTAAAAGCACAAGCCGTCCATGTCTGATCTACCAGAGCAAGCGCACAGGAAATTGAAGCGGGAACTGGGGCCCTTGACTGTCAGACCGCTTTTCTCGTCAGCTGGATGCATGCTTATTGTCTGTGCTGTGATGTCTATTTTGGTCCGGGAACATCAGGCATGTTTAACGACTTATTCTAAGTGCATGAATAAAACACAATTGCGACACAGGCAACAATTTGGCTTAGACAAACTCAATGAAAACTTGCAGGATTAGAAGACTCTCACTTAAAAGAGTGTATTTTTTTTTATTTTTATTTTATTTTTCAGTGCAGAAAACTGGCAGACACTGGGCAGTGTTACTTTAACTTTTTTTCTAAGACACACCGGGCAGTATTGCTTTTTTTTTTTCCTAAAAACCCTCCTCATTTTCTGTCCTGCCACAGCTGCAGCGGTGGAGAGGGAGGCAGGGATTAAAGGGGCTGTGGAGGGGAGGGGGGACCTTCATGTCTCTCTGCAGGGAGGAATCAGCCCATGGCAGGGGAGCCTGGCCAGGAGCAGCAGCTGCAGGTGAGACACATGGCCATGTTGGAAGAGGGACGTGGCAAAAAATGTTTGCAGGTAGTGATATGAAATGGAGCCAGACTGCTCTATATAGCAGGGATATAGCACAGCACCACTAGATAGGGATGGAAAGAATGATATGGTTATAATGAACCCATAATGTGGATTATAACGATTGCAGACCTGGCCCAGAGAGCAAGGATATAAATTTTGTCTGGGCTGAGGCTTTAAGGGTTGTGTCAGATGTTAACTGCAGTGATCCACAGTGAACTGGGGATGGGCTCCTCAGCACTGGCTTTAACTGATGCTCCGTGGCGGTAACTCAGCCAAGGAGGACGTGTCAAAGAACATATATGGCTTTGTCGATCTACAGGGGTCCTCCAGGAGCAGGGAAAAACTGACAGCCTGATGGTCCCTCTGCCTCTCCAGTGGCTCTGGCCAGTGGGCATTTCTTCTGGCTTGGATTGCCTGGCAGGAGGTTGAGCTGTGGCAGCAGAATCTGCCCTGCAGCAGATACTGCTAGCAGGATGCATACATCCCCGCCATTGCCTCAGGGTTTGGGATTTTTTTCCTCTTCAGTATTTGAATAGCATTTTGGAAGTTTTCTGCAGCACAGCTGTAGCCAAGCCAGACATTTTATTAGTGAGCAGACAGCAGGCAGTGGTGTAAGAAAAAACATGTAAGTCATCTATGCAAAATTAAAGTTCCTGCTTTTTCTACCCATTTTCCTGTGCACAGTGGTATAAAAGAAAGCCTTTGTGGCACAGACATTTATTTTTTTTTGTTAGTGCTGTGTTCCTTTACTTACAAGCCTAGCATTTCCCAAAAGCATTTGCATAGCTGAAGAAGCATAAAATTTTGGTAGAATACTTTGGCTGAAAATCAAAAGGACTTTCCTTCCCTAGTGCCCTAAGTCACTCACGTATGTGGCTGCATTCATTTTGCTGACTACAACGGAGGAGACACAACTCCACTTGCATCAATATATCTGTACTAGTCTACCATTGCTTGTGCCAGTCCAGGTTATTGTGGTTCAGGAACCAAAAGAAACTGCATTAGTAAAAGGCACCTTTGTTCCAGTGTCTTGTATTACTGCGTGAAGGTGCAACCACTGAAGGAAAAACATCATATCCAGTCCAACGTGCACCAGTGAAATTTTTCTGGTGTAGGCTATGGACTCCTAAGTAGCTCAGACACTTTTGAAAATATTACTCTTCATCCAAATAAAGTAAAAGAGCAGCCAATATTCAGAGTAAGTGGCTTTGCTAGTAATGTTGCTCAAAGCAACCTCCCACATGCTTCCACCTTCGGTGAGTAACTCCAAAACTGAACAGTCTGGAGGTGATCCAGACAAAACAGTGTGTTTTCTATTAAGAGTGGAAAAAAATTATACAGTGTATAAATTTACTATGAAGCCATGTTTTTTTGCTATGAACTAACAGTGACATACGTGTGATTTTAATAAGGAAAGCCATGATTTCATAAGTTAACACTGTGTACAAGTCCAGCAGACAATGAAAAACAAAGCAGATATATAGAATAATTCATCAAGGAATTGTTCATCAATAAAGCTGCATGAGGCTTTGTGCTCACACTACCAGACTGGGTGGGATTCCACCTCCTCCTTTTTCCCTAACCATTCCCAGCCCATTTGCAGTAGGATTTGCCCCTGCAGCTGGCAGCGGAGCGCTGTGCTGAAAGGGGCTGTGGCTGTGGTCCCAGTGGGTACCCCTCTGCTGGGGCTCAGTGCCGTTGCACGAGGCCATAGCATGATACAATGCAGCGGTCCAGTCACTGTAGCATCCCACGCCTTCCCTTCGGGTCCTGCCTCTAACCCAGAGACTCAAGGCACAGTCAACAAGTGCAAGGAATAATCAAAAGAAAGAGGAAATACAGCCAAATGAGTAAAATACTGTGCCAAGACTCCAGAGATAGACATGATGCCTGGCTTTGCCACAGGCTGTATATGACTAGGCAATTACCCCTCAGTATCTAGTTTTCCATTTCAGTAAAGGGCAATAGGTTTATTCTCTCTGCTCCCTTTCCACCATGAATTCTACAGTACGGGGAATGCCTCTTTGTAATGTGTTTTTGCAGAACCTGGAGCAATAAATTAACATCTCCATAGGAGAGCATTTCCACTAGGAAATGAGGCCATTTCTGGTGCAGGACTCAAGAGTCCCTCAGTTGACCAACTCAGTCATCCAGCTGACTCACTGTCAACTCAGGCGTGAGCTGGTTAGTAATGTACTTACCTCATTCTTGGAGAAAAGTTTGGACAGGAAAGCAGAAAGAGAGAATTACATCAGAGTGAAGTTGGACACAAAAAAAAAACTAGTAATGAAGGAAGAAAGCAGAATATATGTTCAGAAATGATAAACTAAGAGGAGAAATGAAGAAAAAAAAGGTAAATGTAATGGATTAAATGTAAGGTTGAAAAACTTATTGCGGTTAAGCTTTGCTGGAGCACAGCCAGGAACTAGTGGGACTGCAAGGCTTGATTTTCTGCAGGACTGGAGACGAGGAAGCCATCAAAGGACCTGCTGAAAAGTAGGATGCTGAAGTAGTGTCCAGCAGGAAATGGCTGTATTTCCTGAAAGCCTGGAAGGCTTGAGTTAGTCAGCAGGTTTATCATTTAAGCAAATCCAGACCCTTACAGCTACTGAGGAGGGTTATGGAAAAATCAGTGGGACCATGTGGACTTGTCGAGTGTTGTTAAAGGTGAGCCTGTGGTGCTTGGGAGGAGAGGGGAGGGAATGGGCTCTGCCTGAAAAGCAAGGAGCAGAGCCATTGAGCTCCAAAATACAGCTACAGCACAGAGCAGCATTTGTTAGGGCAGGCTGACTTCACAACAAGAGGTCCATTATGGAGGATCTTGGCTGGAACCTACAGCATCAAACTCACTAGCGGGTGAGATGGTTGTTGGATGGGAGCACAAATCCACAACACTCTATGAAAAAACATGACCTGGCTTTTCCCTGGCCATTTTCCCTGGTTTTCTCTCCTGAGTCTATGGTCCTTTCATGCATAGTAATTCCCTAGGGGCAACTAAGAGATTTCATTCATAAATACTGAGGTGAAATGTCTAACCCAGGGAGGGGAAAGGCTCTGGTGACCATGTTCAACTGACCCTCTGCAGGCCAGCTGCCTGCTTCCTGGGATTGGTTTCTACCGGACTTTGCGCAGGATGGAGCCCAAGCCGTCCAGCTGCCTGCCCCTCTGATTCCTGTTGTGTTGAGTTTAGTTGGGTTTATTTCTTTCCTCCCATTTGTGACAGCTGGAATTGTGCTCCTGGTTTCCCTCACCAGAGCCAAGGCCATGGCCATAGCCATGTTTTGCTGAAAGAGTCAGCCTGACACACTCTTGCTGAATTTTGTGGTAACAACTGAGTTCAGCCAAGCTGAAGGATGGTAGTACAGTAGCTTGAAATCAGCCTCAAGGCAGAGTGCTCATGTCTGTGTGTAGAAACAGAGCAAAAGGCAGCATTGATTTTCCCCTGCAAGTGCAAACATAACTGAATGGGAATATGACATCTGAGAGTAGAATGTTGGTGCCACTGGAAGGGATTTGCCTCTAGAGTAACTGAAGTTACAGAGTACTAATGGTCTCAGGACACATGCTAGCCTTCTCATGCAAGTTGTTTTGAAAAATCCTTGAGTTCAGGGGTCTGCTGCCTCCTCCCAGGCTGCTAAAGGTGATGGAAAGGAAGTCCTACTGACTTCAGAGAGGTTTGGGTGGGAACATCCCTGCCATGGAGGGAAGCGTGAGTCTCACTGACAGTGCCAGGGACTGAAGCCAGCACAGAGCTTCACACACTGCCCAGCAGCATACCACAGGGTTGCATGTTCAGGATGCTCAGGATGCCAATACCTGCTCAGTCCTTGGACATCTCCTTGGGGGCAGAAAAGAAGGTGCCACACCGGGGGTTTAGCTGGAGTGCACAATGCCAACCATTTGTGTCCATTTCATAAACGCATTTGTCTGTTAGAGCAAACAAATTCTCTTCAGACAGGCTGGTGGCCATTCTTAGGAAGGAAACGCATTCCTCTTTCATGAAGTCTCCATCAGGTTTGCGGCGGTGTTCAATACACTGGTGGGAACTACTTCTGCAATAAGATCATTAACTCGTTTACATAGATATGCAGGTGTCATACCCCAGAAAAATCAGTTGTTGCAGGTTAACAGTTTTAAGTTCTCAATAAAATAGATCCTTTAAGTTATTTTCAGAACCACAGGAGAGGAAATATAGAAAGTGGTGTTACTGTCATCCATACAATCATGATCTGGTCTCATTTCTCTCTAAATGCCAGATGATCCTATTGCAATCAGACGTATGTCTGTGAAACCAGGATCAAAACCGGGGCACTGCTTCTACTCTTTTTTTCCAATGGGGCTAAACCTGCCTTTGACAACATGTAATCCCTGAAAACTCACAAAAATAGAAACAAAGGCTAAAGGCCATATTAATATTCAGGTCAGGGGCAAATCTTCCCTTGGCAAGGACTGGAATGAAGTCTCTGAGCTGTCTCCATGACAGCAAGTGCTCAGGGCGTGGAAAGCTACAAGTGTGACTGTGGGACACTGGTATTTGGGTGAAGACTGGCTTTGAACCTGGATCTTTTACTGTCCTTATCATTATTCTCATAATACTTCTGCTTTTGCTTTTTTTAAGGTTAAAATGAAGTTGGTACCTTGAAATCATACTGAAGCAATGGCTGAGCTTTCCAAAGAAAAGCTTTCTACATTATTTTGTAACAACTTGTGTAGAATTAGTGCTAATGATGGGGTAAAATTAAATCTTATTCACAACCAGTGAGAATCTTAAACTGGCACTGCAAGTGGGTTTCAGAAGAACCAACTTCATCATCTTCTAAAAATCTGCCACTACAATTTGTGGGCCGTTCGTGTCATATATGTTTCGGAGACTTCAGAGTCAGAAGGAAGAAAATCTTCCAGTTGTTAGAATTATTGTCAAAGGTAAGTTTCAGAGTAAGCACAGCAATATGCTTTTTTTGCAGCTCCTTTTAAACATTGTGGACATTTGAAAACTCATGTTCCTGGAAGCTAACTGCTGAAAAGCATTTACCTTTCAAATTTTCAGAGGTGTTTCAGTATCTATTGTTCTTCTCGGAATCAAAAAATAAAAGGACCTGACGATAAAACTAATTACCATTTGGTTCAATAGTCACTGGTTTTACCTGCTACCTAGCTGGGTATCCAGCTACAATAAATTTTATAGTGGTAGACAAAGTGATTTTCTGTAGGATATTTCTTTTTCAGCAAATAAGCTGAGATCCAAAAGAAAAGTAAAAAGGAGGACAACCAGAAATACAGGTGCAGTGTTTGGCCCACAACTCCCTTCATCGCCTGTTCAAAAAAAGCCTCCAATTTGTCTCTGTGATGGGTTGTTCTCAGGAGGGGATTGCAAAGTTTGCACATCTGCTGAGGGGCAACTTGCTCCCTCGTGCAAAAATCCTCACTGTGTTGTGATGTTTATAATAAACAGAGGTCATGGGATGGTGCAAAGAGTGGAAAGCTTTGGGAATGTATAGGAGACAGGCTGAAGAATGCTTTTGGCATATGCTTTATTGGCCAAACGGGATGATAAATAGCTAGGGAATGCTCACAGCTTCAGGCATGAAGATGGGGCCATCCTTTAGAAAATACCTAGCATTTTTGACCTCCCATTTCTGGGAGTTGCAAGGCAGGGCCCAATATATCACCAGCCCTTATGAATCCCAGAAAGTGCCTCTCCCATCTCCAGCTGCAGCAGGAGGGTGGAGGAGCCAGAGCAGCTCCGTGACTGCTTGCCGTTAGCAAACTCTGAAGCAAGAAACAGCAAACTCCGACAGAGTGAAAAGAAATAATGTAGTTGAATGGAGATGGGCTGCTGGAGATCTTTCCAGAAATGATCCATGACACATTAGCACAACGGCATTAGGAGCCTGAATGAGCATTATTAGCTGGTGTGGGAAGACTAGGAATGAGCTGAACAGTGAACCAGGGATGGTATGACGACATTCACAGTGTGGAGAGATGTTAACAGAAGGAAGGGAGAAATTGTTGGAAAAAGGAAGTGTGGGGGGTGAAAGAGGAACTGGAAACTGAAAGCAGAGCCTGCATAGACAGAAAGCTTTCTGTCTGTCTGATCCAGGGAGTGGTGTCACTGCAAAGTGGTTTGAGAACTATTGCCTTGGATATTCCAACCCAGTGCACACACTGTTTGCACCCAGGTAAATGTCTCTCTCATGCAGTTGTTTAAAACAACTTTCTCATGATTCCAGAGGTGTCTTTTTCCTAAAATTCACGGTAGCTTCAGAAAGAGAAGAGTTAGCCCGACGCGGGACAGTTCTCAGACTCCCATCCTCCATGATCTGATTAGCTATAGCCAGTGAGATGCTATGGCTCTGTAGACTTCAGTGGTAGTCCCAAGACCCAGGATTTCACTAATGTAATCCCAAACAGCAGCAAAAATACTGTTGCTGGTCTATTTCCTTTTGATTTGCCAAAGAGGAGCTGAAGTCCCCTCAAAATCCTACTTAGAGCCAGTCTTTCAGTGGAAGGTGAGCAGATAAGTACAAGAAGCTTCAGCATGAGGGGATGTTCTGGTTTTGTTAGTGAGGGGGGGCCTAAGGTGGTAGCTTCTGTAGGAACCTGCTAGAAGTTGCTCCCCTTTGTTCAGAGGACTCGGCCGGGCCTAGGGCAGACCTGCTGCTGGCCAAGGCCGAGCCGATTGGTAGCAGAATGTCCCGTGATAGCGCCTCTGCGATAACATATTTAAGTAGGGGAAAACAGAAAAAAAAAAAAAAAAAGAGAGGGAGAGATGTGAAGCAGCTAAGCGGGGGGCAGAGAGGGGGAGGCGCGAGCCTTGTGGGCCTTGCAGGCCTCACCCTCTGGCCTCCCGCCGGGCAGCCGACTGGGCCCAACTCGGCCCCGCCTGGCTGCAAGAAGTGGAGAGGAGATGAGAAGTGAATAAGATGTAAAAAGGATCCTGAGAGGCGTCTGCCAGCCTGTTGTAAGGAACAGCTGCAGACGCCAAGGTCAGTTCAGAAGGAGGGGGAGGAGTAAAGTGGCTCCTGGCCAAGATTCTTCTGCAACTCGTGGTGAAGACTATGGTGGAGCGGGTTGTCCCCCTGCAGCCCCATGGAGGTCCACGGAGGGGCAGAGATCCACCTGCAGCCCGTGGAGGACCCCACGCCAGAGCAGGTGGAGGCCTGAAGGAGGCTGTGGCCCGTCGGAGGGCCCGCTGGGACAGCTGTTCTAGAGGGACTGCACCCTGTGGAAGAGATGACCCACGCCGGAGCAGTTTCACGAAGGACTGTGGCCCGTGGGAGGGACCCCACGCTGGAGCAGAGGAGGAATGCGAGGAGTTCTTCCCCCGATGATGACACAGCGGCGTAAAACAACGCGTGATGAACTGACCGCGATCCCCATTCCCTTCCCCCCCCCCTGCCGCTCGGGAGGGGAGGTGGTAGAGATAATGTTAAGCCCGGGAAGAGGGAGGGGTGGGGGGAGGTTATCTTGTTCCCTGTCTCATTCTCCTGCTAATTTTAGAAATTAATGAATAGTTTTCCCCAAGTCGAGTCTGTTTTGCCCGTAACGGTAACTTTAAGGATTTCTCACCGACCTTATAGAATCATAGAATCATAGAATGGTTAGGGTTGGAAGGGACCTTCAAAGGTCATCTAGTCCAACCCCCCTGCAAGGAGCAGGGACATCCCCAACTAGATCAGGTTGCTCAGAGCCTCATCCAGCCTGGCCTTGAACGTTTCCAGGGATGGGGCCTCCACCACCTTTCTGGGCAACCTGTTCCAGTGTTCTATAACTCGCATCGTAAAAAATTTTTTCCTAATTTCTAATCTAAATCTACCCCCCTCTATTTTAAAACCATTACCTCTCGTCCTATTGCAACAGGCCCTACTAAACAGCCTTTCCCCATCTTTCTTGTAGGCCCCCTTGAGGTATTGGAAGACCGCTATCAGGTCTCCCCGGAGCCTCCACTTCTCCAGGCTGAACAGCCCCAACTCTCTCAGCCTGTCCTCATAAGAGAGGTGCTCCAGCCCTTTTATCATCTTCGTGGCCCTCCTCTGGACCTTCTCCAACTGGTCCATGTCCTTCTTGTGTTGGGGGCTCCAGAACTGGACACAGTACTCCAGGTGGGGTCTCACCAGGGCAGAGTAGAGGGGGAGAATCACCTCCCTCGACCTGCTGGCCACGCTTCTCTTGATGCAGCCCAGGATGCGGTTGGCCTTCTGGGCCGCAAGGGCGCATTGCCTGCTCATGTTAAGCTTCTCATCCACCAGCACTCCCAAGTCCTTCTCCTCAGGGCTGCTCTCAATCCATTCCCCGCCCAGCCTCTATTTGTGCCTGGGATTGCCATGACCCAGGTGCAGGACCTTGCACTTGGCCTGGTTGAACTTCATGAGGTTGGCACGGGCCCACCTCTCCAGCCTGTCAAGGTCCCTCTGGATGGCATCCCTCCCTTCCAGCGTGTCGACGGCACCACACAACTTGGTGTCGTCGGTGAACTTGCTGAGGGTGCACTCTATCCCACTGTCCATGTCGCCGACAAAGATGTTGAACAGGGCTGGGCCCAGCACAGACCCCTGAGGGACGCCACTCGTGACCGGTCTCCACATGGACATTGAGCCGTTGACCACCACTCTCTGAGTGCGGCCATCCAGCCAACTCCTTATCCACCGAGTGGTCCGTCCATCAAACCCATGTCTCTCTAGTTTAGAGAGAAGGATGTCGTGCGGGACAGTGTCAAAAGCTTTGCACAAGTCCAGGTAGATGATGTCAGTTGCTCGTCCCTTGTCCACCGATGCCGTCACCCCGTCATAGAAGGCCACCAAATTGGTCAGGCACGATCTGCCCTTGGTGAAGCCATGTTGGCTGTCACCAACCACCTCCTTGCTCTCCATGTGCCTTAGCATGGTTTCCAGGAGAATCTGCTCCATGACCTTGCCAGGCACAGAGGTGAGGCTGACCGGCCTGTAGTTACCTGGGTCTTCCTTATTCCCCTTTTTAAAAATTGGGGTTATGTTCCCTCTCTTCCAGTCATCGGGGACCTCACCAGACTGCCACGACTTATGAAATACGATAGCCAGTGGCTTGGCAACTTCATCCGCTAGTTCCCTCAGGACCCGTGGATGGATCTCATCAGGACCCCCATGGACTTGTGCACCTTCAGGTTCCTCAGATGATCCCGAACCTGCTCTTCGAGTACAATGGGCGGTTCTTCATTCTCGCAGTCCCTGCTTGCACCTTCTACAGCTTGGGTGGTGGGACAGGAACTCTTGTCGGTGAAGACTGAGGCAAAAAAGTCATTGAGAACCTCAGCCTTCTCCATGTCCTGGGTAACCAGGACACCAGTTCCCTTCTGGAGGGGGCCTACATTTTCCCTGGACTTTCTTTTGTCCCCTATGTACCTATAAAAGCTCTTCCTGTTACATTTTATATCCCTGGCCAGATTCAGTTCTGCCAGGGCTTTGGCCTTCCTTACCTTATCCCTGGCCACTCGCGCAGCCTCTTTGTAGTCCTCCCAGGCTACCTGTCCCCACTTCCACCCTCTATAGGCTTCCTTTTTCACTTTCAGTTGGTCCAGGAGCTCCTTGCTCATCCACACCGGCCTCCTGGCCTTTTTGCCCGACTTGGTTTTCATCAGGATGCACCTCTGCTGAGCTTGGAGGAGGTGCTCCTTGAATATGGACCAACTTTCCTGGGCCCCTCTTCCCTCCAGGGCCGCCTCCCATGGCACTTGGCCCATCAGGTCCCTGAAGAGGCCGAAGTCCGCCTTCCTGAAGTCTAGGGCAGAGAGCTTGCCATGTAGTTTCCTTGCTGCCCCGTGGATCTTGAACTCCACCATGTCATGGTCGCTGCAGCCAAGGCTGTCCTTTAGTTTCACATCCCCCACCAGTCCCTCCCTGTTGGTGAGCACAAGGTCGAGCATGGCACCCCTCCTTGTCGGCTCCTCTATCACCTGCAGGAGGAAGTTGTCATCCACGCATTCCAGGAACCTCCTGGACTGCCTGTGCCCTGCCGTGTTGTCTCTCCAACAGATGTCAGGGTGGTTGAAGTCCCCCATGAGGACCAGGGCCTGTGACCGTGAGGCTGCTCCTATCTGCCTATAGAGCACTTCATCTGCTCTGTCCTCCTGGCCAGGCGGCCTGTAACAGACCCCTACCGTAACGTCCCCTGTCCGTCCCCGTCCTCTAATCTTGACCCATAAGCTCTCTGTCAGCTCCTCCTCCATCCCCAGGTGGAGCTCCACACACTCCAGCCGGTTGCTGACTTAGAGAGCGACACCCCCTCCTCGTCTCCCCTTCCTGTCTTTTCTAAAAAGCCTATACCCCTCCATGTTAACGCTCCAGTCATATGTGTCATCCCACCATGTCTCCGTGATGCCAATGAGGTCGTAGCCCTGCTCGTGTGCAAGCATCTCCAGCTCTTCCTGTTTATTCCCCATGCTGCGTGCATTGGTATAGAGACACTTCAGCTGGGCCCCCAACAAAGCCGACTTGCTGGCTGGAGCGACAGGGGTGTCTCAAACCTCGAGCCGTTTTTCTTATATCATCTCCTCCTATTCTCTCGGAGGGTGGGGGAAGTGAGAGAGAGACTGCGTAGTCTGGTCCCGATCGGGGCTGAACTACGACAGGGGACCAACCAGTGTCAAAGATTAATAACTCCACAGTTTGCCAAAAACCATAATTCGTCTTCCTGCTTCATGCACATGTCTCTTGTGCAATTCTACGTTGTATTCATCACTCCTATATCTTGGTGATCTTTAAGCAAATCCTATGCTGCCAGCTGTTTGTCAGTGCTGATCCTTTGGCAATGTATAAAGTTTTGACAGAGCTCCTTGAGCTCAAACAATGTTGAGACAAACATCCTGTTGGTAACCTCAACTGATATGATAACTCACCTTAAAGTGTTATTATGTTTCAGTGTGTAACACTGTTAATAAACCCCTACACCTAGCCAATCTGAAAAGTATTATGGGATCATGGCCATCTAAGGAACATAAAGGTGGACAAGTCCATGGGACCTGATGAGATGCATCATTGGGTCCTGAGGGAACTGGTAGATGAAATTGCCAAGCCACTGTACATCATATTTGAGAAGTCATGGCAGTCTGGTGAAGTTCCCACCTACTGGAAATGGGGAAACATAACTTTCATTTTTAAAAAGAGAAAAAAGGAAAACCCGGGAGACTACAGGCCAGTCAGTATCACCTTTGTGCCTGGCAAGGTTGTGGAGCAGATCCTCCTGGAAACTATACTAAGGCACATGGTAAATAAGGAGGTGATTGGTGACAGCCAACACGGCTTCACTAAGGGCAAATAGTGCCTAATAAATTTGGTGGCCTTCTATGACAGCCTTACAGCATTGGTGGACAAGGGAAGAGCAACAGACATAATCTGCCTAGACTTGTGCAAAGCATTTGGCGCTGTTGTCTCTAAACTGGAGAGACATGGATTTGACAGATTGACCACTTAGTGGATAAGGAATTTGCTAGATGGCTGCACTCAAAGAGTTGTAGTCAACAGCTTAATGTCTACCTGGAGACCGGTGATGAGTGGTGTTCCTCAGGGGTCATTATTGGGACCAGCGCTGTTTAACATCTTTCTCAGCAACATGGACAGTGGGATAGAGTGCACTCTCAGCAAGTTCGTCAGCATCACCAAGCTGTGCAGTGCGTCAACACACCCGAGGAACAGGATGCCATCCAGAGGGACCTTGGCAGGCTTGAGAAGTGGACCCATGAGAACCTCATGAAGCTTAACAAGGCCAAGTGCAAGCTCCTGCACATGAGTTGGGGCAATCCTAAGCATAAATACAGGCTGAGTGGAGAATGGACTGTGAGAAGCCCTGAGGAGAAGGACTTGGGGGTGTTGGTGGACAAGAAGCTCAACATGAGCCAGCAATGTGTGCTTGCAGCCCAGAAAGCCAACTGCAGCCTGGGCTGCATCAAAAGAAGTGTGGCCAGCAGGTTGAAGGAGGTGATTCTGCTCTCAGGAGACCCCACCTGGAGTACTGCGTCCAGCTCTGGAGTTCCCAACATAAGAAGGACACGGATCTGTTGGAGCGAGTCCAGAGGAGGGCCACATAGATGATCAGAGGGCTGGAACACCTCTACTATGAGGACAGGCTGAGAGAGTTGGGGCTGTTCAGCCTGGAGAAGAGAAGGCTCCAGGGAGTCCTGATAGCACCTTCCAGTACCTAAAGGGGGCCTACGAGAAAACTGGAGAGGGACTTTTGACAAGGGCCTGTAGTGACAGGACAAGGGGTAATGGCTTTAAACTGGAAGAGTAGGTTTAGACTGGACATAAGGAAGAAACTTTTTCACAGTGAGGGTGCTGGAACATTAGAACAGGTTGCCTGGAGAGGTGGTAGACGCCTTATTGCTGGTCAGGCTGGACGGGGCTCTGAGCAACCTCATCTCGTTGAAGATGTCCCTGCTTTTTTTCAGGCGGATTGGACTAGATGGACTAGATGGTCTTTAATGGTCTTTCCAACTAGAACTATTCTTTGATTCTATGATCATTGCCTAGAGGAGATCACCCAAGCAGCACATTATTTTGCAAAGGCTAAAGAAAAGAAAAAAAAAGCTGATAAAAGGAAGAAAAAAAGAGGCAGCCAATAGTGATTGTAGCATCAGTTTGAATTCTCATGAATAATTGGGAGTTTTGTCTCATTCACTGTATTTTTTAATGTTTTATGGCACAGCAATCCCTTTCAGAATGCCACTTCCAAGATTTAGCTCAAAAAAAAGAGCTTTTAGTGGCTAAAAGTCAGTTAAAACCAGCAGCACTTGGAGAGCTGGAAGCTCATACACCAGTGTGTATGAGTCACTGGAGGCAGCATGTGAGCCACTGTTCATGGGTCTCCTGATGCCCCTATGTATGGAAGCACTGGAGATGCGGTACAGTTGGTTGGATGCTGTGTCCTCAGGGGCTGATCCCTCTGCCCAAGGACGGGACCTTGGGAGCACAGTGGCCACTCTTGCCTTGCTCCAGCTCTGCTGTGACAGGGTCTGTGGCAAGGCCTTGCCAGGAGGCTGTGGCCATTACAGGTCTGCGTCATGCAGGAGGAACAAGAGGGCTTAAGGGTGTCAGGCCAAAGGTCCACCCCTTTCTGCAAGCCATAAACACACAGACTGACATGCAAAAGCATGGAAACCGCGTGTCAGCCGTGTTCCCCTAGAAGCAATGCCAGTTTCCACTACAGGAGAGGAAAACAGCAAAACCAGTACAAAGACTTCTTTTCTTCTTTTTCTTTTTTGAAAGTACCATTCATTGGCTACTATGGGATGGAAATAGCTTTTAACTCCTATGCTGACACAACCCAAACACCAGTGGTCAGGACATGCTTGTAATCCCAGCTGAAACCTGAGCTACCGGCAGACCAAAGAGAGGGAGAGGCAGGCAGGCATCTGTCCTGAAGCACCTCAGAGAGAAAAAGAAACATCAGTGCAGCAAGGAGAAAATGTCACTGTCTTCCACTGAGAAGTCCTTGCACCCCAGAGGGGCCCAGAGCACTTTACAAACCATGTGCCTGGATGCCAGCCCCCCAGGATGGTAATGACTGCAGACCTTGGGAGAATCTCATCATCCACAGCTGTTGACTCCCTGTGGTGAAATGGGAATCTGGAAATGCATTAACACTGCATGTCTTAGCTCTGTGTCCAGAACAGGCAGATTAATCAAGCAGTCTATCTTCTAAATTATCTTAAAGTGAGTCAAAACATGTGCTTCTGAGGAAACTGCAAAGCAGCACAAGCATGTGAGCTGTGCAGTAAAAAGCTGTCCCAGGATTTGGGGCTGCTCGCCTTAACAAGTCTCTTCCTGCAGCTGGAAAATCCATATTTCAGTAATGTGACGGCCAAGGGATTATTGGAAATTCTTGTGGGATGGATTCTTGCAAGAAGGGGTGTTATTAAGTGACCTTTTCTCCCATAAAAGTCTAGAGGTGATCTGGAAAAGTCTAACTGCCTGGAAAAAGCATAAGGCAGCTAAAAGGTATCTCAACCATTGCAGATGCAAAGTGTTCTCCTTAAAAGCAGAGAAGAATTCTCATTTTCCACCAGCTGGAGATGCTGATTGCTTCAGCTCTGTTGCCACATAACAGGGCCCTTCCCTCTCCACCTCACCTTCTCCTCATCTCTCTTTGACAATGCTCCTCATCTCCCAAGTGCTTCCTGACTCAGTGATGCTCTGCCAGTCAGTTCTGCTCCCTGTTTCCTACTTTGATTAATACTTTTCAGGGTTTCTTTCCTTTAGCAAATTTCTTCCATTTCTGGGTCACACCATCTGCAAGAGCAGGACCTGAAGATGAAACAATATCAAACATTCCTGTCTTTCAGAACTTCCACTTAAGGTACACCTCCGTCCATTTTGAGCTCGCCTCTCAGTGTAGCTCAGCTCTCAACTGTAGCTCTGGATGTCCCAAGCATAATTCCTTGGGAACATCCAGTCTCAGCATCTCTTTGTGTCAAAGTGCTGGGAGAAGGGCAAAAGCAGTTTGCACAATCTAGGAAGAAACACATCTGCAGATGGTTGACTTCTGATGGCAGCTCTCAAAAGTTAGCTGCACTTGTCTACATGAAAATGTGCTTATCTTGCTATCTTGCTCTCTCCTCCCTCTCCCTGCCCTCTTGTTTCCCCCATCTGTTGCATGTTGTCATAGATGTGGGGCAAAACACCCACTTTCCTGCATGCTTCTGTAGCACCTAGCACCATAAAGTCCTAACTATACAGAGAGCACCTGGGCACTACCAAAAATTTTACGGCAAATTTAGACATGTTGGGTTAGGGTCAAGGGATATATTTTGAGGATTTGCTCCAGCAGGAAGAAATAAAAGTTTGGAGTTTGGAGTTATATGGGTAATGATCATAGCAAGATTATATGTATTTTTTTTTTTTTCTCTAAATGAGCTCGCCCTACAGAAAGAAATATCTGGGAGGCTCAGGTCTGCTTATCCTTGCATGTTAAAGCAAGGGAAGAAATCTGCTGTCAGAGAAATGGCGTGCTAAACTCACAAGCTGCATACTTGGTGGTGTGGAGTGTCTCATATGAAGTTCTGTTTCAATCTGTCCCTAAGCCCTTTAAAATACTTTTGGACTAATACACAGTTACTCCTCCAAGGACACTGATTCGATTATAAAACTGTCTACTGGATCAGTTAATATATGAATCAGGCAAGATGTTTTCTGATGCTCTCTGAATTCCACAACTTGAAATAATCTTGCTGGAAAAAAAAACAAAGTCAGGACTCTAAGAGCAGTTAACATGAGTTTGAGAAGATATATGATGGAAGAGCATTTCCTGGCCATTCCCCCCACCCCCCGCCTTTTTTTCACAGTGATCTTTTCATTTTGTTCATGCACATCAGAATTTCTCCCTTTTCTATTTCATAATGTTTCCTCTTCTGTAGCTGTATGCCATTAACAAAGAAGCAGCAGCAGAAGGAAGAAGAAATAGCTGTGCAAATGGTAATATAAACATCTTCCCATTTGTTTGACACATTTGACCTGGTTGTCTGTGGCAGCTGGTGGTACTGGTTTTAGTGGGACTGAAGGAGCAGGTAAATGTGACCTGGGCGAGGAGTCCCGGCTTGTCCCTGTTGCAGGCATCAAGTCACTCCTGCTGTCCCAGGCAGAAGAAGGGTGTCTGTGTGCACGCAGGGACACTTCAAATAATACAGAAAGTTTGGGGTTTACTTTGTACAATTTGTTGAAGACTAGTCCCAGCCCACTTGCTATCAGCAGTCTGGTTAATGAATTGAAACTTTTTGAGCTGGCAACTGCTTTCCACAAAACTTTACTGGGAGGAATTTTTGGCTCACAGAGGCTCTTTAGTCAAAAATAAATTTTCTGAGTGAAGAACTAGTATGGGAATTTTATCACATTGCAGTAGTACAACCATTTGCAAAGATGAAAAATTGTTCCCAAAGTGACTCTAAAGAATGGAAAAAATCAGAATGATCCCATACCAAGTCACTCCTTACAGACACATGCCTTGAAATTAAAACTGTAGGAAATCATTAGCAGGTTCAGTAATAAATCCCATTACTTTTAATGAGAAACTGCTACAGGCTACAACCACAATTCCTATAAATCAGCACAGCCCTATCAAAATAACTTTTCAGTTTCCCAAACCTGAGGTGCTATCCTGGAGAAGATTATAGGAAAGACAGGTCATCTTACCCTATGCCATCCTAGGGGTGTAGGTCCGTTCTGCAGGACACTTTAAATATCTATCCAGACAGGAAGGGCACCATGCACTGCAGAACTGCTCCAGTCATAACTTGCATGAAAATTCTGCTAGAAAAGGTTTATTATAGGTTAATCCAAGATTTTAAATGTTTCATGCCTAATGTGTGTCACGGTGGATTTCAAGTAACTCTGAAATAATTGATGGCTAGAGGAAACTCATTGCCCTCTAGATTCCTTAAAAATTGATTGCTGTCACTAACGCAATCTATTAAGCGCCCAAGCACCCATTAATAACTTTTTGTAAGTTATTTGTATATAAGCTTCAATGAAAACAATAACCTACATTTCATTAATAAACCTTCTTCATCTGCGAAACTCCCCTGGTTTGTGGTGAGTGATTGCTGCCTCCACTTCCTTGGAGCTCGTGGCCCCATCCACCGATTTCAAAGGAGCTGTTCTCCAAGGAAAGTACAACTTACACCAGTCAAAGAAGGCAAAATTTATGTCACAACGCCTGCTATTCTAAAAGAGGATTTTTTTTTTCCATAAAGGAGAAAATTGGCCGCATATTCATGGGGAGATAGCAAGTAGGAGATGTTTTCAGCCAGTTGCAATGCAGAAGACAGAGCCAGGATGGGTGAGGCACTGTGCCTGCCAGGCACTAAGGCAGAAGGAGATACACACTCCTCCAGATGACAAAACCACCTGCCCTGCCCCTGGAAATCCATCTGCACTCTGACTAACTAATTAAACCAACCTGTCTTGTCATTACTCCTCTGCAGAAAAGTAAAAGTAGCTTGTCCATCTTCATAGAAGGAAAGAGCATACAAGAAGGTAACAAGGTAGTTTGGCTTGGCTCACTGCGTTAGAGAAAACCCCAGCACCCGATCGGGAAATCAGATTTTCTGTACACCAGTTCAGATTATTAGAAAACACTCCATGGAAATCTCAGGTTTTGGGGGTAAACTAGCTTCCAACTTTTCCGACACACAGATGGGTGCACTCCAACTTTTTAAGGACTAACCATCTTGAATTAGCAGAGCAGCGCACCAGGGATGCAGCTGGCCAGGAAGGACCTCCAGAGACCCACTGTGGCGAGGGGGGAATTAATAGCAAAAACTGCCACGGGGGCTGCAGTGTGGGAGGACAGGTGTCCTGGGGCTTTTTGGAGAGCACCAAAGGGAAGGGCTTTTTTCTCTGAATCATCTTGTTTTCAGCTGTAGGCTGAAGAGACAAGCTCCTGTTTTGTTATGTTGTATTTTCTCAGCTAAATTTCCTTTTGAGAAAGGTATTGGGTTTGTTTTTTCGCCCTCTATTTCCCACTTCTTTGTTTGTTAACAGTCCCTCATCTGGAAGCCCAGGAGCACTGGGTGGGGGCACTGCTGAGGAGCTGTCCTGCAGTTGCACAGTGTGGTTTTTCTCAAATTCAGCATGAGGCATGGTACTTCTTTTTTTTTGAGCTGCACTCTGCCTTTCATCCCATCTCTGCTCACGGACACTGCATGTCACTCGTGACCCATCGCTGGGCAGCCTATGCATCCAGACCTCGAAAAATGAGCCCCTGGCCTCCTGGCTTCACACAGTCCTTGCACCCTTTCCCCAGCACAAAGTGGGCACATCACCCTCCAGGCTTCATGGGTTTCTAATGCACCAGCACCTGGAAATCATGAGGATACATGAGACCATCAGCTTCCATGTTGGGTTTTGATGGCCTTTTTTGTTTCCAGTTGGATTTTTCTCAGTAAAGCTTGGAGAACTTGGAAATGGTAGTGCCTTCTCTCCTCCTGCCTCTTTCCCCATCTATGCTACTCCATCCAAATGCATCTAAACTAGCAGGCAAAGGATGCAGCCTGACATGACTCATGTCTTGTGAAAGCTGAGATTTGGCAAATAAGCCACTTTCTAAAACTTGTGGGTGGAGATCTAGCTGGCACCATGGTTAAATGCCATGCGCTAGCGTGTTTTCTGTTGCTGTCAGAAATTGAACTACTCTAGCAAAAGCAACAGGAGAAAAACTGAGGAGAAAAAAGGGTTTGTACAGACAAGGCTAAGGAGTATGAAGCACCAGGCTGCCCAGGACGGATGATCCAGCCCTTGCATGTGATCTGTTTGTAATAAAATAACAGAGATCCTGAGCCATTTGCCGCATTACAGAGCCTGGTGGAACAGCATGGCCCTGCCATTTGGGCTTTCAGCATCTTTCTGCTCGATTAATTTGCCATATCTTGCCTCTCCTTACTTTTATCTCTGGATTTCACTTTCCCCCTCTCATTTCATTTTAGCATTGTGCATGAGAAAGCGCAGTGCAAGGCAACGCAGTGCTGCGTAACAATGGCAGTGGCTCATTCCCACACGGGCTTGGTGCAACACAGCCAGGCAGCAATGAAGCTGCTGGCTTTCATGGGGAGAGATATGTTTTGTTTTTTTTTCTTGGAAAACGTGGTGAGTTCCTGTGCAGAGTTTGCCAATTGTGAAGTTTCCCAAGCTGCTTAATACATTCATCTTATTATTTTGTAATACAGTCTTCAAAAACTGTCCCTGTCTGGCTTTGTTGATTCCCCTATCGTTTAAGTCAGACCTTCTGGATAATGGATGTCTGTGTTTTTTGCCACTGAAAGACAGAGCAGGGATCCATTTGTTACTTGGATCATTGTGTTATTTTGGCCTTAGGCAAGAGACAGAGAAGGGAAAAAGGAAGATATTAGTTTGCATCTGTGCACAGACTTTCAACCATTTTCCATTTTCACCAGGAATGTGTCCTGCTATTTTTCACCCACCTCGACGCTCCTGCCATGGATTTGCCTGTTCACACTTGGTGAAGATAAGACACTTTATTTTTAAGAGGCAACAGGACTGAGCCCAATGCCCTTAAAGTCAGCTCTGGACCAGTCCCTTCTGCTAAAATAAGGGCTCTTCTGGCACTGCACCAATATTTTCAGCTTCTCCAGATCTGCACTACATTCAGGATCAAAAATAGTTAGTTTCCTCTTTTTCTTTTTCATTAATTTTCTAGGCTTACTTATGACTTTTGACAAAATGAAATAATTTGAGTGAGTAGCTTTCTGCGATATTCCTAGCTTATGCGAAGCCAGAAATCCCACACACACCAGGGACCATGCACAGTCACTCCTGCACATTTCTGGAAAGAACAAAGTTTCAGCTCCTCAAGGGTTTCTGCATGAGCCCTAACCATTTCTTTCATACCTGCTAGTTTTTACATTTTGTTTCATTTTAACACAATTGTTCCATATAAACCCAGCAATTGAAGTTGGCTTTTCATGTGTGGCCTTGTTACATCTTTTTAAATAATTTAACATACTAAAGTTTGACAGGAACTTAATATTATTTCTGATACACTTAATCCTCTGACAATAAAAATAAATATCTTACTCCTGTGCTTTTCCTGTTCTGTCCCAAAGTAGTTATGTCAACTTTTTTTTGGATCTTTGGCAACCTCTTTCTCCAGCACTTTGTGATTTCATATTGATGGTTGCTTTGACATGACTCTTTGTGTATAATGAATCATCGTGTAACAGTATAGGCGTACCATGAGATATTCAATAACTGAATTGAACAACTGAGTGAGGGAATACATGGAGATACTAAAAATCTGTGGTGTGAAACTCAGCATTAAAACCCTGCAGTGTGCAACGGCATCTGTGGTTAAATGTCGAAGGTTTGATGTGGGAGCACTGCCTCTGAGCAACAAAGACCTTGCTTGTTACACACAATATTTTTGGAAGAGCCGGGATTGAATTCATTGCTTTGGTATCAAAGCTTAGCGGTAATCATAGACTCAAACATCCACAAGTCATGAAACTGCATTAAAAGATGTGAATAGTTAAAATCAGTATCTTTAGGGCACTTTTGCTTGCTGGTTGTCCCCTTTCCAGGTATTCTAGTATTTTTCCAGCATTTTCCTATCAGCTACAGGAAGGTTCAGAGCTCACGTCTGGACCTATCCCAGGGATATCTGGGACGCAGACTTCCAGACTTAAATATCAGCATTTGCTGAATTTGTAATCTGAAATTGAATTAACTGGGAGCCTTGTGTTTGAAACCAGACAAGGAGATTACTTTGGGTTACTTTTTCACCTGCTCCACCTGCAGTAACCCCCGCTTATTCCCTTGCAGTCTGCAGAGAGCTAGGTGGTCAGGTTTTGCAAGCTGCCTTGAAAACCTCGATCTGTGCTTTTAAACGGAGTTCATTGCACTGTCCTGCATCAATGGCATCCATGTGGTAGTCTGCAGAGTCAGACTCGTCTATGGACAGACTATCTTCGCCCTTGCATAGCTGGGGTTTCTTATGGAGCAGCACAGAGAGTTCTCCTAAAGCGCCGGCTTGGGACAACCTCACTCTGCAGCTTGCCGATAGAGCATTTATAATTTTCTTAAGGTAATAGCAGCAAAGCTTTAAAATTTGCCATTTACAGCATCACCAAAGCTTTCCTCTCCTCTCTTTGGAAGCATGCCCACAGCCTGCAGTAGTGTGTGGTCCTGAGCACTGTGAGAGGTGAAGAGGTGTCTATTACTTCTGAAGATTTTTTTTTTTGACCTCCAGTCTCTGAAAAACCGCTTTCTTCAGGACCTAGACAACAAAGCAGTAACACTACAGAAGTGAATAAACTGAAGGAAATTCTTGTTTAGCATGGAGGTTGCTGACTTATTGTTGCTTTTTGGGATTTATTTTGGCTCAGCCCAGGCTCAACCCTCCAATGTCCTGAACATCTCCTGCCAGGGATCGGGCCTTGTTTTGTTTTCAGCTGACCACAATGTTTTACAGAACTTCTGGAAAATTTCCCCTGACAGTATTGTTTAATTGTTTATTCGCAAGCCCCCCTCCTTGGCCAGCGGCTAGGGAGCTAAGGAACAGAGGACGTCCAGGGCTGCAAACATGAGCAACTCGGCAGCCAAAGCTTTGTAACAGCTTCCATCTTCTGTGGCGTGAAACACAATACGTGTTCCCCTCCGGGAGATGTACTTCCTCTGCACAAAAGACATTGTCCCCGTGGTTTGAGGCATGTCATGTCTCAAAGACTGTGACCCTCCTCTTGCACCACAGCCACCACTTGGCCATATGTGGGACCTGTCAAGCAAGGATTGCAAGGCCTTGTGCTTCTCGGGGTGATGCCTGCAGGAGCTCCAGTGCTTTGTGCTTTCAGTGTGGAGAGGCACTTCTTTTTTGCTGTGAATACAGCGCAAAGAACTTGTTTCTATTTTTAGGTGAAAGTTGCTCTCCCACCTGTAGCAGGAGCTGAGCTGGAAATGTCTATGGCATCTTCAATTATAAAAACGAGTTGGGAAGAACATGACCAGGTACATGTGAGTGAAAGGGTAGGCTGGGGACATACATATTCCTGAGTTTTTGCCTGCTGACAAAATGGGATGCTGTATAATTCACATACACACCAATGATGAAACATGTTTCAGAAACACAGGACAGACCTTAGGAGATCATATTTCTTAAACAAATTCTCCAGTTCCTCTATACTCTGTAGGTGTGATCTAATTAGGGGGAAAGCACTGGCTGGAAAACAGTTATTTTCTGGTTTTATTCTGTGTTGGGAAGTCAGCACAAGTTCCCGATGCAGAAAGAAGGATTAAGGCTTGAATGACAGCAGACTGTCCTCTAAGGGCTCTTACCTCTACCCTATCTTTCTTAAGCCCTTTAATAAAACTGACCTGGTACAAATATAGCCTTAAATAGAACATATATTGCAGTTCCTGATACTTGCTGAATCCTGTGAAAGTTTTAAGTTCACTCTATAGCAAGCATTCCTCCTCCAGTGTCCTGGTTTCAGCTGGGATGGAGCTAACTTTCTTCCCAGTGGCTGCTGTGTTTTGGATTTAGTATGGGACTTGGTAGATGAAGAATGTTGATAATACACTGATGTTACGGGTTTTTGCTAAAGAGACCAATGACTTTTCCAGTTTCCCAGGTTTTGCTAATGTGCAGGTGCAAGAAGCTGGGACGGATACAGCCAGTAGAGTTGACTCAAACTGGCCAAAGGAAATATTCCGTACCATAGACATGCTCAGTATATAAGGGGGAGTTGGCCGCTGGGCAGCTTTCTTACTATTTCTCTCCCTGCTCAGGATGGTTATGGAATCACTTTTCGTTCTGTTCCGTGATCACTGCTCATGATGGGCTGTATCAGTCATCAGGTTGTCATGCAGTGAGAAATTGTGCATAATTTGCTTTGTGTATTTTATTATCCCTATATTTTACTATCATTATTAATATATATTTTTATTATCTTTTTCTTTGCTGTCCTAATAAACTGCCTGTATCTCAACCCACAAGTTTTCCTTTGCTTTCAATTCTCTCCCTGATCCCCACAGGGAGGAGGAGGGGGACCAAGCGGCTGCGTGGTGCTTAGTTACCAACTGAGGTTAAACCACACATCCAGAGAGTGGGCAGGGAACCATTTGCAACTTCCAGGGAGATAGTCTTGCCAACAGGTTCACGCCCCTACTACTTCGCTGCTTGAAAATGAAAGAGATACAGCCAAAGGTTGCACTTCCTGGGAGTGGTCAGGAATCAAATGGACAGAGAGCCACATTTCAGCTCCCATTTTCTGTTAAAGAGAAGAGCTTGATCTTTCACAAACTGAGCAATTCCCATGGGGTGCTGGAGCCAAATCCTAGCTCTGCAAAAGCTGAGCTGAGCCCTGACAGCTTCCCTGGTGCCAGGGTGTCGCAGTAGCCCCTGCGGAGGTCAGCTTCAAACAGGGAGTTAAGACGCTGTACTGCTTCAACGAAGGATGCTAAGCACATGTGTTTCTACTAATTTCTACTGTTTTCAACTAAACATGTATTTCTGTGTTTTGCAGAGTAGGAAAGGGCAATAGAATTGAGGCCAGTGATAAGGAAAAGGTGGTACTTTGAAGTATAATGTAAATGTCAGGTTAAGTGATTGAGTTATACAGCTTTTTCTTTATTTACATGTCATTGAGACACACATGAGCATGAGTTTCAAAAGCCCCTAGACCCAGTTTTGCTCTGCTTAATTTGTTGTAGGTCCTGACACAGTAGTGAAATTAGGCTGTGTTTCTTCAAGAAAGTGTGTATCCTGTTTACAGGTATTTCTTATTTTTGCAAAATACGTGTTGTGTTCACCATGGTTCTTCAGAACTTTTCTCAGACATCTAGTTGTATCCTTCATACATCTAGCTTTATCCTTCATACATACAGTTTTATCTTTCTCTGCCTCTGCAAGAACACTGTGAAGGCAGGAGACACTGGAAAGCAACATGCAGTTGTCCACTTCAAAAGACTGAGTCCTCACCAAAAATGATGGTATTTTTTAATCTGTCCCTCAGCATGGAAGAAGTAAGACTCTAGTAAGTCGTTGCATAATGTGGCATTGATTTTTGTAAAACATTCTCAGCTTTTTATCACAATGTAATTATTTTCCATTATTTTTTCCACTTTTAAATTTATCTCCAAAACCAGTTATTAAATTTGTAGTTCATTAGTCCCCCATCATTTATGAGGCTATGAAAAGAACGTGCTGGAGTCTGTCTTTACCATTCAGTATCCTCCCTTTTCCTCCTGGAGACTCTGGACCTCCCACAGAACAGTCATTAGCAGTGTCTATAATTTACTGCCAGATTGGAGCAAGCAGAGTGTGTACACAGCTTTTGAAAGGAAGATGTCAGTAGAGAAGCAAGGGGCTGACGTGCCCTTGGGACTCACATCCAGGCTGGAGGGACTGATGCTGTGGAAGACAGGGAACTGCATGCCATCTGTCCAGCTGCGTTAGGACTCGGCCCCGCAGATGCTCACCTCTGCAGCATCTGGTAGGACAGCAGAGCTGCCAGTGACAGGCTTTTTGTGAGTTGACACTGGCATAGACAGCGTGGGCAGGGTTAGGTACATTATTGGCATCTTTGGCAAAGCTCTGAGGTACCAGCTGCCTCCGTTCTTGTTGCATTGAACACCCTGGAGACGCTGGGTATCTCTCTCATCTTGTCTTGCTGGACATTGGAGACTCTCCTGTGATCACTGGTGCAACAAGTGCGTGCGTCACTCTTCAGCAGGCTGGGGAGAGGAAGTGTGGTGAAGATTCACAAATTCCCCAAGGTGGATGTGGCAGTATAAATCAGATAGAACTCAGGATTTTCAGCCTCTGCTGATAGGGTCACTTTGTTCCCAGCACACCTTAAAAGGTCTCCAGCACCTTGAGTTTCTGTGCCTTGCAAGACCCACAAGGAAACTTAACAAAGCTGCTTCTATTCCCACTTTTTTAGTGTAGCTGACAGCTGAGAGCCAAAACGACCAGCAAAAAGAGTGGGACTTGAGAGTCTTTTCACATAAACCCCAAAATGTGCAGAAGTACTGACCAAAACACTTCTCGAACATGAGCCATGGCTTAAGACATGTAGTTACTCTATGAAGCAAGTGCCTAGTGTAGTGAATAATATACACCAAGGGGCTGCTGCTCTCGTGCCATTGTTGCATGACTCCTATGCCCAAATTTGGCTGGGATCACAGATCCATTAAGGTCAGTGCTGGAAAATCATGGAGTAAGAGGCAGCCTCTCTCCAAGAAATCTTGCCTTCAAGACTGGATCCCACAATTAAATCTACATGGATAGAGCCTGGTGTGCTCCAGGAGCATTCCGTAAGGTAAGGTGCCCCAAAATAGGTTGATCAGAACAAGGCCTAGGTCAGTGCCACATACTGGGCCAAAAGGCACATTAAGGAAGAAGCAGGAGAAGATAAACAACTGGAAATGGAGCAATGGACCTTAGCTTCATGCATTATCCACAGGCTTCAGACTTTTCCATGTCTGACAAAGCTGTGGACTTCTGACCAAACCAGGAGCTCCAAGTCCCTCTCACTGAGCTTCCTGCAGACCAGTGCAGCTCATACCCCTAGACCTTTGGGTTCTGGCTGGTGTGTCCGGCTGGTGGAAAGACAAAATGAGTTGATCCATATCAACCCTCTCATTTCCTCATATCCTGGAGTCTTTCACCTAACCACTATGGGTCATCTTTTCTAACCCTTGGATTAGTGATATGGAGTACTGTTGTTTGAAAAACTGTGCCAAGCCTTGAGATCTTTTAGCAATACATTTACATTAAAAAAAAAAAAGTGCTAATTTTTAAAGCTAAGCTTCTACTAAAAAATCCATAACCTCCTTTAAAAACAAAAAGCATTTACATTTTGAGGCAGGCATTACTTTTTCCAAGGTCCTGTCATTCAAGTGTGCAAGTTGGCTCCTTCAGAACAAGGACGGCATCCAGCTTCCAGCAGCGAATCTCTGATTCTGCAGAGGCCAGCATAGCCTTCAGAAGCTTGATTTAGTGCCTGCAGATGTGATCCAGCTGCAGAGAGCTCCAACGGAGATTAGGAGCAAGCCCTTGCCCAGAGACATAGCGTCTTGCCATTCAGTCCCTGGACCGCCTTACCAAGAGGAGGGTGAGAGCAGCATTTGTCCCTGCAGGAGATGCTCGCCGTGGCCACGTCTCCTCGACAGGAAGCAGGGCAGTGAGTCAGGAAATAAGGGTGACCTTTGGGTCTCTCCTGGTGGCGCTGGCCTGAGTGGGGCCAGGACTGTGTGACCTGGGACTCCAGGTGATGATTAAGCTGATGTGTCCAGGCTTGATTTCCTACAACGCATGAGGGTGTGGGGAGACGTTACTTAGCCCCTCTAAAAAGGAGGCCTGCTTAAATATGGATGGAAACATGCAGTCTCAAGGGTCGCGTTTTGAGCTGGATTTTGCAGCCCTCCTCCAATGCACACAGTTGCTTTATTTGTGAAGCAGAGGGAGAGAAGCTGCTTTCCTTGTGCTCATAAATGATCTTCTGGGCAATTAGCAGACTAGATTAGTCAGGCCTGCTGAACCCCTTGCCCATATTTTGATCAGAACTGTCTTGCTAACAGCTCTATGTCCCAGGAACTGACAGTCTTGTAAATATTTATGAGCTAATTCCCTGCCCCGAAAAGCAACGGCTGTTATTTCTGAGAGCCCGCAGATGCTGCATGTGGCCTGAGCCTTCTCGAGTTGGCAGGCATTGCTTCAAGCTTGTGAGCACACACACAGACACACAAAATGTGCTGCCAAAGAAAACTGTGGTCCAGAAACAAAGCATGAAATGAAAGCTGTAAACCTTTACGGTTCCCCTCCTGGAAGCAGTATCTACTAGCCGAGAGTCAGTTTTGTCTCCTTCAAAGGGTGTGCAAGGATAACTGAGCCGAAGGAACTACTAAATGACCTTCGGTCAGCTCCTGCCTCATGACTTTTGCTTTTCTGGCTCTTCTGATTTCATTCTCCTCCCAGAAAAAAAAAAAAAAAAAAGCTGTTCTATCTTATCCCTTGGGGCAGCGTCGTCTGTGGCTGTGATTTGAGTGTGCATCATATTTTGGCAGACTAGCATCCCCTAAAGGATAGACACACGCCCCTGCCAAAACATCCGATCTCTACAAACCTGTTGTCACTTTCCCAGCCCTTTACACCTGTGTAGCTCTCTCCCGTGTAACCCCTTGCTCACTCCAGTGCACAAGCCATGGAGCTCAGCAGTTATAGCCCCTCTTCTTTGGATTTTTTTTTTTTTGGTTTGGTTTGGTTTGGTTTTGTGGGGAGAAACTTATTTCTTCCTGGCATTTCTTAATCCCATGTGGAGGACCACAGGTGATTTCTGTCTGGATTTATTTTTTCCCTCTGTGAGTTTCAAACTTTTCATGTTTCCAGATGATAAAGATGCAACCTGTAGCTTTATATGCAGCCAAGAGCTGGTGAGTACTCATGTCTCAGCCTCCACAAACCTCAGTGCAAGCAAGTGCGATGCTTAGCCTTATCTTATCCTCAATTTGCTGTTGCAATGAGAGGAGGGAGGAGAGCAAAGCACCCTGACTTGAAGAGACATTGAGTCATGCAAGTTATTGCCTTGTTTTCTCAGGAACTGAAGGGAGGAGAGAAGGTCTCCGTTAGTCAAGTCTGAAAATTTTGGGCAATCACTGCAAGAACTGACGAGTTGATTCCCCCCACCCCTCTTCTCTTTCCTTTAAACAAGTGGCACTGCATCAGAGATAGCACAAAGGTGCCCAGCCAAGAGCGCTGTCTGTTAGCAATGATGCGACCTGTGAGGTCCAGACCGCTCCCAAGTCCACAGTAGTATTAATTTTGTCCAGTGCTCATCAAAGAGCAATGCTTTGTGCCCCAGGACACCTGCAGAAATTTGTCACTGCTTTGTCAGAGGAAGCCAAGAGACAACCAGTGCCAATAGCCAGTGAAGTGAGATACATAGGAATGAAAGAGAGATCCTCACACTCTGTGTCCAAGACAGTTTCCCAAATACTGTTTTAGCACACATTCAGTCTGATTGATTTAGTATAGTACCTCTGTGGAAGAAGTTGGTTCATTCCTGGAAGAAGGAGCCCATGAAAGATCCTGTTTCTTTGTGAAATAACTTCTCCCAGAAAGGTGCAGGCACATTTATTGCCATGCATCCCCAAGGGATGCCAGCACCAGGGAAAAACAGCCATCGTGGCACTCCTCATTGTTTTCTGAATGGCTGGGTTTGTGTTTAACTTCACTACGATTTGCTGTGGATTGTACTCGTCTCCCAAGTGAGGTCAATGGGAATTGTTCAACTGTCTTGAATGGAAGCTCGAGCAGACCCCATTATGCTACGCATAATAGCTAGCTTTAATGACTTCTACCCTATTTTTGTTTGTATTTTACCCAAGATTGGGGAGGGGTGGAAGCAGGAATGGAGAGAAGAACATGGCTGAGCATGTTTCAGAGAGCTATCTTGTTTGTTTGGTAACAGATTTTGGTTTCTAGTCAGATGTTTACGGGCAAGTCTGTGTCCGAGACTGAACTTTTGTGCTCAGAAAGGGATAAACTGCACACACCCCTATGGCAAGCTCTGTTAAGTGTTCTCACCTATTGGCTCCACAGGAGTAACTCTCAGCAGCTCACACAAAACGCACAACAGGGATTAATTACTAGCTGATCCTGACCCGCTCACAATAGCAGTAGAGAGTTCTTCTTTGCTCACCAGCAGACGGACTATCCCATTTTGTGTGAGCCTCAGACAATGAGCTGGCTGCGGTGGGTCTCACTAAATTTCCATTATGCTACTGTGGGTGTATGTTTGATACCTCTGTTTGGACAGAACAAGGAAAATGGTTTTTAGACAAATCCACGCTTCACTGAACATTGCTGGGCAACTTACCATGGCCCTAAGGCCAGTCATTTTCTTGTTCATTCAGGCTAGAGTTGCGCTAGGTAAAACTAAGGGTGAAGTACCTCAGTGGCCCCAGCACCCTTTGTCTGCCAGGTCTCCCATGAGGACAGCCCTATTCCTCCAGTTGTCCCAGGACTGACCTTCAGTTAAGTCCTGGCTCTGACAGTTTCCCTGATTAGAGCCATGGGTTACATCTTCTCCTTCCCACCGCTGCAGGTGACAACTACCTGACCTAGCAATGTGGTTTAGGTCTCCTTGTTCATCCCACTTGCTCTTCTTCTGCTGCAGTGATGAATGCTGTGCCACAAGCAGTAGGGAGGCAGGGGGTATGCAATGCCCTCCTGTAATTTTGGCTTGAGAGCCTCACAAGGTGAACGTGCTCTTGCCTAGATGGTAGACAGCGGTGTTTTGACCATATCAAAACATACATTTGATTTTAAGGAAGAAAAACCCCACAGGAAGGGGAATTCCCCAGAGCTCTCTGCAACCTACTGATTCAGACAGGCAGTGGATGCCAGGAGGCTATTCCTTATGGAAGTACCTTCAAGGCAAGGGGAAAGGGGAAGGAGGGAGAGGGGAAATTTTCCTTGTGTGCATCCCCCAGGAAGATGTTCCAGGGGGACCACTGGGCTACTTGGATTGCCAACTTGCCAGAAATTACTATATCTGGAATTTGCCAAAATGTTTGGATCTGAGCACAGATTTGTCACTAGGAGATCTCTAATTACATGTGGGAAGCTGCCAGGGGAGGTCAGGTACAGGTCACTCACTTAACTCCAGCATGAATGTGCAGCAACTCAAAAAGCTGTGTTACGTGATTGAAACTGTCCGGGTTCCCATCAGCATAGATGTTATAAATCTTTGCCTTGCATAACTACTGACTTTACAAAAACCGTGCTGTCAGCAGTGAGGGTGGCATTTTCAAGTATGCTCTGAGCAAGCCAAATTCTCCTGCTGGTGCCAAAATCAAGGGAAGTTCGGCTTCAAGGGCCAGTGAGCAGGACTGACTATGCAGGGGAAGGGTGAAGGATGAGTTTCACATTTCTGCAGCACTTTTCCTTCCCCAGGAAAATGAGTGGATCAGGAAATGATCCCTGCTCTATCCCACCATGCCTGTTACTGGGTAACAGCATCAACACTCTTGCTGCTGCTCGGCCAGAATAAATTGTGTTCCTTGGAAGGACAGAAAAGCCATCCCAAAAGTAGTCACACCCATCCTAGGGTGCCTTATGGATGTCGTCCTGCAGTATCACAGTGCCTCTGCAAGGTGGGTTTGTAGCAGAACAGTTTCACCAAGAAAACAGTGTGCCCACAAGCAATTGTCCTTCCTACCACTCAGCCAAGCATTGAGCTAAAACAAAGGGGAAGAGGCTTCTGGAAATGTGGGGATATCCACGTCGGCACTGGGGTTCACATCCTTGCCGAGGCAGCAAGCACTGGGATCGATGGTTTCCTTGGCTGTGGGTGGAGCTGCCGATCCAGGCAGCCATCTGCGGATGAATCATGGATTTCCTTGGAAAAAGACCTGCCCAGGGGAGACAAGGCAGCCAGCTGCTTAGGTTGATGATTTCAGGGTTTGGAAGCGAAAGAATCGCAGTTGGCCACAATCATTTGAAGCAGGGGAATGATAACTGGTAGTGACTGAATGGAAAGAGCACTTGCTAAGAAATGCCACTGCTGATGCCGTGTCAATGTTTTACCAGTAAGGGCATTGCCAAATCTGTGGGAAGAAAATTACTTGATCCAGAAATGTCAGCACACCAAATCAGTTCAGCGCAGGGGTAGCCTCAGGGACACGACCAGGCTCCAGAAACCGATGGGGTGTGCATTCAGTTCTCAGCACGTTTCCCTGTGGCTGGCTCAGAAACAAGGGCTTCCAATGCAGGTTTTCTTGATTTTCACTTGGAAAATGGTTTTGTGCAGCCCAGCTGGCACAGTGGGATCTCTCCCCCGTTGCAGGACAGGTGACCTCTAGCAGTTGCCTCTGCAGATGAGTTTGGCTCCTTGCTCTGTATCCTTTAGTCTATTTTTCAACATACCTCCCAGTTATTTCCCTTCAGTTTTCAGTACTGTTGCATCTTTGTCAGATGGAAATGCGATGGAGGCTTCAAAAGTAATTGACACAGATCAGTGGGCAGTAACACTTCGAGTTACACTGGTAAAAGTTTTTCTGATCCCCTTGGCCCAGCAGATCCACACAAGATGTTTGCCTCAAGAAGGGTGCTCAGATGTTGGTTCAGCCGGTATAGCATTATCCAAGAGACACTAAAACACTGCACAGGAAAACAGAAAGCTAACATTTTTTTTGTCCTGTCACATGCCTTATGTTAACCAAATACCCTTCACATAGGAGACATCTGTGATCTGAGCCCAGTTTTTACAACCCAGGCCCTTTTGCAAATGAATCTCACAATAGAAGTAGTAAATCAGGCATCAGAAGGTCAGACATTTGGTATACCGACTCCAACTGTTGCCAACAGATATTTTAACGAAAGCACCAGATCAGGTCACACCTACATCCATAAAGTAAGGTCTTTGACCTGTATTCCTCTAAAGCTTATAGAAAAAAAAAGCTCTGTAAGGCACTGAAACCATCAAATTTAATGAAAATTGGTGGGCCTCCCCTCTGTGAATTTGTGCAATCTCTTTTTTTTTTGCTTTGAAATGTGTTCACACTTTTGGCATCGGCAGCCTCCTGTGTATGTAACTGTGCCCTGTGTGAGTTTTTTTTTGCTTCCTTGTTGTTAAGTTCATTAGATGCCCTTTCATTCCTGTGCTGGGAGAAGCAGTGAATAATTATCAGCCTCACTAAAATCTGAGTAAAGTTAGAAGGATTGCCAGTTAAGCCAGAGAGGATATCAGAGTCCCAAAAAGGATGAACTGTGCATATTCTTTATCTTAAACAGATACTTTTATCTCATGTGTAAGATCTTAATCTAACATTTTATCTCAAGTTATTTTAAAAATCTTCTTCCTAACAGATAATCCTTTGTCTGGAGTGGCATAAAAGGGCAAATGTGTAGTAGCAGCTACTTGACTGCATGGTAACTGTCCAAGAAAAATATTTGTGTAAGTCTTGCTGAGTCAGGGTATGTTTCCAAACAGGCAGCGTGTCCCTTTCATTGACAGGATTTATCTCATGCAAGCAAAATCCAATACTCTGCTGCCCTGCACACTCAGGGAAAGAGTGCACCTCCTGTGCAAAAGGGACAGCAACCCTGTTCAGCACAGTCTGTAATGTCATAGCATTGTGTTTGCGTGTGGTGTGTTACACAGTGAAATAGATTGGCCAAAAACTTTATTGTTTTGTCTAGACAGGTGCTGCCTGGTGCCCAGGAAGTACTTCACAATTTTTCACAGCCTAGATTAACGAGGGGACAGATTATTAGCATGCTTTGCTCTCAACTTGAAGATCTCACATGCAAGTCATACCGATATCAAGTCATCTTGTCCCTTCCCCTGCCAGTCCACGACTGTTGGACTGTGATGCGGTAACCATGCCAAGCCATAAATCAGGCCAGTTTCTCTTGAAATGGAGCCGAGCAGCAGCCTCACAGCTCGCAGATCCTCTTAGGATCACCAGGGTGAGTAATGTCACCCAAACGCAAGTGGCTTCACATTGCTGGAGGTTTTGATCTGAACATTTTGTACAGTCCTGGCCAGGAGCTCTTTCCAAACAAGGGGCAGGGCCCCAGCCCCACAGAGACTCGCAGCCATACCACACGTTGGGTACCCGCCTGGGGCAGGGGTAGCACTAGTCTGAGCAGGGGCCACACAGTCAGCATCCCTTTGCCCCCGTCATGGAAACAGGCACCTTGTTTGCCAGCGCTGCCGTGCTGCACAGATGTGCATCTGCTCGGCCGTGGTGGTCAGATTAAAGTGGTGCAGTGTTGGGAGGAAGGGAGGGAAGAGGGTAGTGGGGCTGTCCTGCTGCTTTCCTTGAGAAGAGAACAAGGTCTGAGGTGTTCAGAGTCTTGGAGCACCAGGACAGCTCACGGTGCTCCAGAACAGGAGGAGCAATAGCAACATCACTGGGAGTAAATCCCAGCCAAATCTGAGCGAAACAATCCAGCACGGGAGTGAGTTTGTCTGGTATTCCATCCCTAGGGAAAATTGCACACTCCTCCAGTGAAGAACGCCCCGTTCCCTGCTGCCCTTTCCACGCAGAGATACTGTGTCATCCCGCCTGCTCCCAGCCCCAGCCAGCCATGGGAAGTTCCCCGTCTTCACCATAACCGAAGCCTGCCTGTTCTCCGGTGTCGCTGCCGTGAAGTTAGCACCGCTTTAAGTAAGAAGTTAAATTTAGCACAGCATGAGCTCACCATCCAAGAGAGTGAATAATCCCCATTCATTCATGCGCTCCTTGTTTCTGCACAGATCCCCTCTTCCATTAAATTGTTTGTTTACATGAAGGTTTTCTAGCCTATATAAGCTCCTGAGCTGTAACATCTCTTTTACATAAGAGCCATGGGGGAGGGCAGATAAACATACAAGTGCCTCAACATGTTCACTCATGCTCAACAGAAATGTATAGCATGGTTATCTCAGAGTCAAAGCAAACACAGCAGCCTATAAATGGTGTGAGATTTAAAGCATCCCAGTAGACAGAAAAATATATTTATTTAATAAACATATTCAACTAATTAATTGGTTGCATGTTAGTCCAAATCTGTCATAAAACATCATGTCTATCAGTTGCTGATGAAACTCTTATTTACTTAGTCCTAATTTTGCAGGACAGTAGAAGGTGCTGTGTTAGCACAGAAATATGTCAGGGAGGTGAAGTGAGGCCTTCACTTTGGGCTACTGCCTCCTGCACTTAAGAAAGTTGTAGGCACTGGCTTTTAGGTCAGCTTTGAGCTCCTCAGTTCTTACCCTTTATACAGTCACAGTTACAGCTGGCCACTGTGCCGCCAGCACAAGAGAGCCGCCTCTGGAGAATGCTCTTGGTGACATACAGCAAGACTTTCTAAAAAAAGTGAATTTCTAAAGGCTTTCCAGTGAATGAGTCCATATTTTCTCTCCTAAGGTTGAGAAACTTGACAAATATCCACAATGTTACTAAGGCAAGTTCTATGTCTTTAATAGGGTTGGTAAATTGACATAATTTTTCTCTTTTTTTCCCTTTTTTTCCTTCTTGTTAGCAAGAAAAATATCCTAGTCCTGCATTTGAGAACCACTGTCAGCCTCCGATTTCTTCACGAAATATGAAAAGCAGTTTTACATTTACTTCAGAGGTCCACACCAGCACCAGAGAGGGGCAGCAGCTCCCATGTCACCACAATGTCAGAGACTTAGCTTTTTAGGACCTCACATTTCTTTTGAGGAAGCGAGACGTCATTACGTCCAGCTGAAGATGAGAAGTTTTAAACAGATTGCAAATAGGTGATGTGAAGGTTCTGAAAGATGGACAAGAAATTTGCGCTGAGGGCTGACTGGAACCTCTTTCTCCCCCTGCACAAAGCATGCTTCCTCACCCTGCCTGTTCCCACACATGCTCACACAAACACAGGCATATGCATTCATGAGAACACAAATAAAAGCCAAGGAAGATTAAATAATCCATTACACGTTTCTAGTCTCCCCAGCCATGTTCTACTCTCGTTGCTTCATGCAGGACAGCCAATGTTACTGCTGTGCTGCCCAAAATACTCAGGGTGACTCATGACATTGGGGACGTCTGCTTGTGCCGGCCTGTTCTGGTGATCTCAGAGGGGGTTTGGAGGGAGGGGAGCCTGGCAGCGATCGCACTGCTGAAGATGACAGTTTCTGTCATAGGGTCAACCTTTTAGCTCAGGCTAAAAAAATGCATCCCTAAAAAGTAATAAACCACTTGGTTTTGTGATGGTAAATGAGGGTCCCGCTTCTCCTTGCACCTTGAAAAAACTTGGCAAGTAAGAGCTTTCAATATGATTCACCTCAACTGAAAGGACAAAAAAGTAACTCTTTTCCTAATTCATTATTGACTTTCTGACTGAGGACAATATTTTAAAACCACTTTTTCTTCTTAAGATTTCAAACAAGGCTATATGCAGAAAAACTTTCACATTGCATTTGGAAAAAAAAAAAGAAAAAAAAAAGAAAGAAAAACTGTACTTCATAGTTGGCCTGGCTAATTGTAGTCAGGAAGTTTGGTTTTACTCCCAAGTTCTGATTTTCAAATATTTACAATGAGTTTTTAAATAGTCAAAAATCCCATAGAATTACTGAATGAGTTCATGCTCAAGCATCATGTGCAGCAAAAGGAGTTACAACTTTTTAGATAAACTCATCAGTGACAAACTTTTCTCATCTGTGTTCTACAGACAGCAAACTCAATTCCCTTTTGATTTTATACTGCACTTTAATTTCTAACACTTCTAGGTGTGAGATCAGAATCCAGAGACAAATGCCAGCAGAAATCAGGAGGGAGGCAGATGTCATTCCCATCTACATGAGACATTTTTCACATTGGGAAAGTGGTCAAGGGACTCCAACCCACCCTGCTGTAAAAACATCCTCCTCGCTCTCCTACTCACATCATTGGTGTCAGGACAGGGACTTGTCATGATGATAACCCAGTGCTCTCTCGCTCTGACCTGGACCCTGTCCTGCAAAGCAAACTCCTCCAGAGCAACCTCACCGGCTTCTTCGTTTGGAGCATCTTGTTCAGTCTATAGTTTCTTAAAGTGTTCCCACAGCACCCAATTAAACCCATCAAAACAACACACCCTTGAACACACAGAACACGCTAACTTATAACTGCAATTGCCTACATTGTGACATTAAAGCTGCGATAAAGTTGTTTTAATAAAATGAAATGCATCCATTTGCAGAAGCAAATCCAGTGCTGGAGGAGGAAGAGAACAGACAGATCAGAATTAGTATTATCCTTTTCTGATATCTCTTTATTTTATAAAATGTTGTACACATGAGTTACACAGGTTGAGATAATGAGAAACATACATCTTTTTGGTTGGGATGTCTTTCAAAGCCATCATTCATTAAATGTATAACTGTCTTGGTTTTGTGTAGGGTGGCGGGCTGGTGAGTGAAAAACTGTGTAGCTTGGTCCCGAGCGGGGCTAAACTACGACAATAACAAACAATCACAGAATAATAATTGTTATATACCCTTGGAGAAATGAGACCAGACAGTTCATTTTAATCCACAGTGTGTCTGAAAGGCAATTTCTCTAAACCAAATTTGATCATGTTGCAACCAGTGTCAAATCAATTATGGAATTTATGCTTTTAACAAGCATTTTAAATGTAATTGTTAAACAGAGGCACAGGAACATGAGAGGATTTCTGTACTGTTCGGTTGATCAGATTTCACAATATGTCACCCAGGATAAAGCTGTATACGTGCTGCAAATGCTCGAGGCAAGGTACTTGCGGAGGGAATGGGTACATCAAATGTGCTGCAGATCTTCTCAGGGTTCTCATCTAGTGTCACAGACTGCAAGGCTCCCTCTGCCACCAGTGGGAATGGGAATCGAAGCACCAAAAATATTCATTTTTTGGTTCACCTTCTTTCTCTACATAAACTATAAATCCAAACTAAAGACTGTGAAACATTTTTGTTTCCAAACAACTTTTTGCGTAACAAATTTTCCTTTCTCTTTTCCTCTCTCACAATCCTTTTGTTTACTCCCATTCAAAATAATTTAAGTTATGTGATAGTTATACAGAAAAGTCTAGAGGTGTCTGGAGTACTACACTGTATAACATACATTGATGAAAGCAGAAGTCTCAAACAAGTGGAGGAGAAAATAAATTTGTGAAAGAAGGCAAATCATGAAAGCAATTCAACCTCCAGCTTTTAGCAATGTGAAAAATGTACAACAGGAGGAAACTCTCAGGGTAAAATCCAGCTACATGCCATGCAGCAGAAGGTCTGTCTACCATTTAATCCTCAAAAGACATCATCATGTAGGTGCTAAGCCCTCCTGCTGGATCACAACACAGAATCTATTATCATCCTTGGAGAACATGCTGCAGACAGCTTCTCTGTGAGTCGATCTTGAAATGGTCTCCTTCCTCCTACTACGCAGGAATCATTTTTCATCCTGACCTGCAGTCACTCACTACCACACATTTCAATGCATGCTTATAATGCAAAGCCTGGGATGCTGGACAAGGAAAACCAAATTTTCTGCTCTTTTAAAACTGCACCTTCGCTCAGCTGGGGATGCAGCTCACCCCTATCCCTCCAAACTCCCCTCCTCGCCCCTGCCACCACAGAGCAGGGAAGAGAGCCAGGTAGCTGACAAACTCTAACAGAATTTAATGCTGAATACTGTGAAGTGGTCATAACGTGGTAACAGGAGCTATGTAAGGATCTCCAGTAATTATTTGAATTGAGGGTTTGGGGCTTCTCAAGGGCTGTTTTTTTTTAGTATCCAGACCTCAGTAAACTGTTGTGTCATAGTAGCATGACGGCAGAACTGCCAAATGAGTAAGACAGCACTGGTTATTTTGTGCTCATTGTGCAGATATCCAAGCATTTTTAGCATTTTAATGTTTTGCAGCCCAAGGGGAGCTTCCTCTTTCATCCCACTGTCTTGGGTAGCTCTGAGCTCTTTGCTTCAAATGAAATTAACATCCGTGGTCTGAGAACACTAAATTATGGTCTTGTGGCCATAACCAGAATGAAGTATAGTTCTTTAAAAAAAAAAAGAAGAAGATAAGGTTATGATGTAGCACAAATTAGCTCATATTACAGTAAAACAGCAGAGGAAGGGACATGCTTTCCAGTTTTGTTCTTCGTAATGGCTGACAGAGCTTTTCACACTTACTTTCCAGAAACCAAGGCTACTCCTGGGAGCCCTACAGACAGCTGTTCTCCACTGCTGTTCCTTGAATAGACTGAACCACTGTGTCCCAGTTAACGAAGTCACTCTGACCTCTCAGTGCTCTGCAGGGATAATGCACATCAATGCCTCTGGCTATATTTCATATGAGTGATGAGGCTCTGGGACAACTGCTCCTCACTGCCCAAGGAACTAAAAGGTAAAACCTGTCCTGAGAGGAACACAGTTTTCTCTGGCACTGAAGTATCCATTGCAATTGGGAGAACTTTTAGCAGAGAAACAACATTTGGTATTTGGAGGTGGGCTGTAGGCCACGTGTAATCAAAGCAGACTCATCTTTGCCCTGCAGATGAACAGTCTGCAATACTTCGTGTGGAGTGTGAACTCCTGCTTTTCCACCTCGCTTATCTGGCAGATTGTGTCTGAAGGCCACTGATGGCAGGCACCCACCTTCCTTACTTCTGTGACTGTAAACTGCAGCACAAGGGCAGGTGGCCAGCAAATGTTGCAGTGGGGCTTAGAGGGCTTAGAATCTACTGTCAGGAAAGGAAAACAAAAAACAGAAGGGAAAGATAGGAAAGGAAAAGGAGAAAAATAAGTAACATAACCTGTCACATTTCTGCAACAGGGAATGCATTTCTTCCTGCTCTCAGCGCAGTGAGGACCATACAGCAGGCAGAGACAAACAAATACGCCTTGTAGACCTACAAGGTGTGCAGGACCAGGCCTTTGGGCTGAATTTCTCCCTTAGTACCAAATGACTTTGTTGCAGGGGAAGGTAGGAAACATGGGATGGAATGCCTGAGGTAAGCTTTTGGGTGAGATTTCAGCAAACATCAAAAGAACCTCACTGTGGACTTCCTACTTTTGAAAATGTAAGGCTCTGTGCTTGAGAGGAGTTTGCTCGTGCACGTAACATAAGGTGTGGGTGGCTGCCAGTGGTCCTGCAGGCTCCTGTTTTGACTCTGTCAATATTATGTTAATGAGCGTCAAAGAGGAGGTGGAAGTTAAAAGGAAAAAGAAAGTGGCCCATGGCTTCAGAAACATCCTCCTTCTACAAAAGGAAGTGAGTATGCAAAAATAAAATAGTAAACAATATCCCCAAAAAGATTGAATTCTGTAATCCTTTTTTTAAAAAAAAAAAATAAATACTTGAAAATATATGAGGAAGGGGAAAAAAAGGTAAAAGCCAAGAGCATAAATGCAGAAGGACATGGAGGGACCTTCTAGGAAGGGAAGTGCTGCTGGTGAAAGGTTGGTTTGCCTTCCCTGGGGAACTCTGTGTTCCTGGAAATGCCTAATTTGCGTATGTAAGCAATATCCCCAAAAATATTGAATTCTGCATTCTTTTTTTTTTTAAATAAATACTTGAAAACATATGAGGAAGGGAAGAAAAAGGTAAAAGCCAAGAGCATAAATGCAGAAGGACATGGAGGGATCTGTTATGAAGGGGAAGTGCCACCAGTGAAAGGTTGGTTTGCTCCTGGAAATGCCTAATATAGGTACTGAGTTAGCACAATTAGCACCCTTGCCAACCCAAGAAGTCCAGGCTTGGTGGCTAGGGCTCAGCCCTGTCATTTTGGAAGAACAGTCCACTCAGGGAGGTATAGCCCACTGCAGGGGTGTGCAATCCACATTTCTTTCTAGGCAGAGGAACAAGCTGTTTCTCCTCCCCCTAAAGCAGGGCTTTGCATGGAGCCACCGCTCGGAAGCCCATGGGCTGGTCCAAGCTAGTCTGGATGGGTGGACATGGGGGACCCTCCGGGCGCATCCCTCAGACAGACTGGGTGGCCACAGCCCTCTCATACATGCGCTCCAAGATGCGGTGGATGCTGGCAAAGCTTGGCCGGTCGGCAGGCAGCTTGCTCCAGCAGAGACGCATCAGGTTGTAGAGCTCCAGTGGACAATTGTCTGGACAGGAGAGGATGTTCCCATCCCTCACATAGTAGATTACCTCCTCATGAGCCATCCCGTAGTAGGGCTGCATGCCATAGGAGAAGATCTCCCACAGCACCACCCCGTAGGCCCACACATCAGACTCTGTGGTGTAGCGGTTGTAGAAAATGGACTCAGGGGGCATCCAGCGGATGGGGATGGCATCATTCTCATTCGCTTTGTAATAGTCGGCCGAATACATGTTCCGAGAGAGACCAAAATCAGCGATTTTGACCACCATGTTCTCCCCAACCAGGCAGTTCCTGGTAGCCAAATCCCGGTGGACAAACTTGCGCTCAGAGAGGTACGCCATGCCGGCAGCCACCTGCTTGGCAATGCAGAGCTGGCTGGTGCAGCACAGTGCCAGGGGGTTGGGGAGGCGGAACCGTGCATCCAAGCTACTGTGCACCAGGCTGCAGAGGTTGCGGGGCGAGCGATCACGCAGGTACTCATTGAGATCCCCGTAGGCCATGTACTCGAACAGCAGGCACATTGGTTTCCCAACAGCACACACACCTGGAAGAAGACAGATGCACCACACAGGTCACTTGGGTAGCAAGGAGGGTTCTGTTGTGCAAAACAAAAAAAAATCCAAACATACTTATACAAAGGGGGAGGCTTTCAGCAATGCATGAAGGGACAGAGAGAAAGGTGAAGCATGCAAATACCATCAAGTTTGCATGCATCCCTTTGTATCTTTGAAGCTCGTTCACCAGGGATCTAATGCTGAGCTCTGTGGAAGATGCTAAGGCATCATGCAGTTGCCTGATTTGTCTGGACATCCCAGGAAAAATATATGCTTTTGGAGCTATGTTTATTTAAGATCCCAATCCTGCTTAAATTGGCATTAATAGAAGTTTTGCCTCTTCCCAGGTGCAACTGGAAGGACATACTTTCAGGAAGTAACCTTTATAGTTCTGATTACAGTATTTTTAAATTCTTTCGTTTGTTGTCATTATTGTACTTATACTGGCATGGATGTTGGGGCTATACATATGCAGGAAGACTTCAGGAGCAATCTGAAGGGGCATGTTCAGGGGTTCAGTGGGATACTTGAAATGCAAAGACACTCCCTCTACAACTTCTTCTGCGTTTTTCTTTTTTTAAAACAGCTTATGCAAAAAAATATTTGTTGCAGGAATTACTTTTGCCATGACAGATACTCAAAAATGAAAGAAAGAAGAAAGGAGAGATTTGCCACATCTGACAGCTGCAGAACCTAGTTCCACTGAAGGATACCTGCTTGGCTCTACACCAGTTTTACTGGGGGCCAGCATTCGTACAGGACCCCACTCCCACCAGTTTTACTGAGCATACAATGATACGGCAAAAATATTTGTATGCCTATTATTAAATTGCCAACCAGCAAAAGCCAGCATTTAAAATGTATGTGTTTTGCTTTCTTAGGGCTATCATTTAGCAACTGATGATCCAACTTATTGCAAAATCTGAAATTCTTGTTGATGTCCTAACACTTGAATCTTTGAGGAAAAACAGATAGCTGTTCCCAGTGTGATAAAATCGGGATCTGACAAGCATGAAGAGTGAATGTGAGAACTTTATCATCTACGCTTTCTTCAACATTGTGGCTGTTTTCTCCACTCCCTCACAATATTAAACTAGTTTATTCCTGTACCTTTGCTCTTTCCTGACCTAAAATATGTTGACAATAAACATAATGTTTATTTGAGTTCGAGGCATTTCCTGCTTTTCTTTTCTGTAGCCAAAGTACCTATATCAATCCAACTTTCCCACCACTGGGATTTATCTATTTCCAAGTTTTGTTGAGCTTCCTATTGAAATAAATTAAGATCTCAGCTGCCTTTTCACAGGGATCAGATCTGCATACAAGAACTTCAAGCAGGATTACCAGGTGAAGGTGGCTGGCAACATCTACTTCAGTTAAAACTTACTTAAATAAAATTTGGTTGGTACATTTCTTCACAGAAGAATGCCCTACAAGCCAAGCTGTGGCATCAAGACTTTCTAGAAACAACAATAAACTGGGGTTTCCTTTCAGCTGGGAAGGGAAGGAAGAGACCACTTTTGTGGTTTACTTTTGTTTTTGTAATTTGTTTAATTTTGTTTTTTTAATGTTGGTGAGTGTTCAGACATCACAATAGTGAGTGGGACCCATAAAACTAACATGACTTGTGCCTGGATTTTTTAAGTACCCACAAAATAAATCACAGCTCCAGGAAGCTCGCGCCCTCCCTGTAAGACATCTGTGCCAATGTTGTTAAACTGGAAGCCGGGCGAGGCAGCAAGATGGTCAACAGTATACTCAATGCAGGATGAGGAGGGTTTATTACAGTGCACCATCCTATTAAGACAACAGCAGTAGACCTACATTTTGAAACATGTTCTGGTGCATGATTTAGCAGAGCATGCAGTGGCATATAGAAAAACGTACTTATTTTGCAAGAGGCATTTTCTCTTGCAAAAAGAGACCAACATTGCCATTTGCCTTAAAAGCTACTCATGCATGTGTGGTTGCCCCTGCACCTCCAACAACCCCACAGTGGATTTGCAGATGGTGCTACCCTGTACATGGGCACCTCAATCAGATACCTAAAAGCTTGACGATATTTGGATTGTCAAACTCTGCCATGAGGGCTGCCTCCCTCTGAAAGTCAGCCTGCATGTCTGCGGACGCTTCCTCCTTCAGCATTTTCACTGCCACCATTGTGAAAGGCTCATAAGGTAGCAGCCCTGGGGCCCTGCAGAGAGAGAGGAGAAAGGAAAGTATTGGTGATGAATGCATGCACACCAAATGTAGGCCCTGTTTCTGCTGTAAAAGGATAGGCTGACAGAAAAAAAAAAAAGAAAAAAAAAAGTTTGGAAGGCCCTAGCACCAACTGAAGGAACATGAAAGACCATCTTCAGCTCTTGAGGAAGTCTGCGTGTCATACAGTGACATATAATTTAGTTCAGGAGGAACTAAATCCAGTATAGTTTTTTTTTGATCACTGCTTTTTCTGCTTACAAACTCTTTGTCATGACCGGTTAAGAGCTAGGAAAATAACAGGTTGGTAAGCAATAACATCTCCCTGGGTTGGAGGTCACATCAGAAACTTCCTGGAGGACAGTGCAGCCTCTTCAATCCAACCAGTTCACCTTTGGGGTGTAATGACTGAGTTTACCAGAGTTAAAAATAAACTTATTTTATATGAAAATATTGAAAGAGCCTCTTTTCACTGTGTCTTGTCCCACACCTGGCGCAATGGTGGCATTAGTACATCTAGCTACTATTAGAGTGAAAGTAACAATTACAGCAATTACGTTCCTGTAGATTTGTAAGGAAAATAGCCTTTTGCCACTGTTCTCTCTGTGTGTGTGATGTGTGTGTGACATGTGTGTGTCTGTAATTCAACAAGTTATAAACCCATTAGCTAATTTCAGCTTAATTTAACACAGTGGAGCTGAGGTCTAGGAAACAGTTATGCTCCTGCAAGTTTTGTGGAAACAGGTAACAGTTTCAGGTAACAGGGACAAAGCATACATGTGCCCTGTCTGGAGAACAAGGTAATGGGTGAATACAACTTTGTATTCAGTGGTGAATCTTCAGCTAGAGGTTAGAGCCACAAATCCATAGGAAACAGAGCTTCCTGACTTAAAGCAATCACAGACTTATTTTATTTTCCTATCCACAGGTCACTGCACCCTCAACAAGTCCAATTAGATGGAATTGCCAAAGATGTAGGGGTAGCTGTTGACAAAGAAGAGTAACTGTCCCCTCTTCAAACATGCATCAAACCTCAGACCTGCATTTTGTTGCCCACACCAATTCTTCCCACGCGTTCTGCAGTTAAAAAATGCTCCTTACAGGTAGCCAGCCAGAAGAGCGGCACCCATTTATGTGTCATGTTACTACAACAGCCTGACTGCCCTCCTGTTGCTCAAATGCCAAGTTATTTTACTGCCCGGTAGCCCCAAGAGGAGGTTCCGATTTCCAAAGCAAACTTCCAGTTTCCTTGTCATCTACTCCAGACATATGGCAGTTGCCACAGATGCACTCGGATGCTGTAAATGTCAAATGTCAGAAGATGGCAGGATGCCCATCAAGAAAGGAATCTCACAGGTGGCCAGATTGCAGCTGAGAGGCTTGGGCAAGGATATCCAGCATGCCAGAGCAGAGGAGCAGACTCCACATTTGTCTGCTACTGCCTCCATTACAGCAAAATGTCTTCGTTTTTCTCCCCTCTGTGCTGGCAGCACATTTCCATTCTAGTAGGAGGAGAGAAGTACCAGCACCTACCAACTGCTGTCTAATCTCAGCACTCAAGAAAGTCAGCAGCCTGAAGAAACCAGTGGAGTATTTAAAAGAAAAAGAGGAGGGCCTTTATCTTTTCCAAACTGCCTCATTGTAGATTACCACTCATCACTGGCTAGCAAACCTTGTGCAGTGCCAAAGCAGGAGCAGGCATGGCTCTGTCTTCATGCTTAAGAGAGGAACTCACTCCAGGCTAAAGACTGAAGTACACCCATCCATCCACTCTCCACTGAAATCCTGTAATGTAAACCAAGCTAAATGTAACTTAAGTGAGATTACGCTGCACAAAGATTTTTAATGGGCCTTCAGGCAACAGCAAGTAATTTCACCCTTAGTAACTTATCTGCTACTTCAGCCCAGTTCTTAGCACACCTAGGAAAATCTCACTGATCTGGAACAGAGACAGACTCTGTTTGCAGTCTTGGCAAAGAGACGTTGAAGTTGACCCCTTTGATGTCCAGAAGACAGTCTTTGCACAAAGGCATAGGGGCACCTCTGCAGGGGAGCAAGGGAAGCTGCTGCTTCTGAAATTAACCAGGAGAATTCAGACAGTGGGCCAGGACAGGGAGTGTTTTCTAGAAAATTAGTAAACTTCTTCTAGAACTGGAAAACATCAACAGAAATTACCTGGGGTTTCCTCTCTTCTGATTATGTAAATGCTTAAGAGAACTGTCCAGTTTGTGAATGGGATGGACAGTAGCTGCCCTCACGTTCTTCACCATCAATGGATTTGTACAACATTAGCAGCGTTTGACTTGTTGTTACCTGTCATTCAAAGAACTAACCAGTGGTGCAGTTAGGGATTTCACCCTAAGCCTACCTACAGAGAGCACCAGAATTTAAGTTTCCAGTCAGGTTTTCTTTCCAGAGCAGTAACTGTGAAAAAAAAAATGAGAAGCAACTTGAACCTGCATTTGAGATTGTGTCCTGTCTCCCACCTTGCTCAGCATTACAGCTGGGTAGCTTCTGTTAGACTATTAAATGATGCAATTAGCATCTATTGAGCCTGGTGGAGACCTGCATTTACCTACCCTTTCAGAGTGCTCTGAATTGGCAAGGGCATGTTTTGTTGTGATTTTTTTTTTAAATTAGCATCAACACTGTTTTTCAGATGTATTTGAGAGAGCAGGTCAAAGAGACACCCTTTGCACTTGGAAAGAACACAAGGAGACATCTGTCAGAAAAACTCTGACCTTAGGGTCAGCCTTGTCTCTTGCAGAGACAACAAGCTGTGCCTTTGCAGTGGGGGTCTACTGGCCTGCTAGCAAATACCCCACATCCAGGCTTTTAGGCAATCCTGGTCTTCAGGCTTAGCCTGGATTATGCAGCTCCAGCTCTGGGAGAAAACTTGCATGCTGGTCTGGGTTGAACTGCATGGATCTGGAGCTCTGGAGCTCTGGTGGCACATGGGGCCAGCGTGGTCCTCCCAGGGGCAGAGGATTCTGAGTTGACCATCATGACCCAGTCAGGACAGACCTGAGCCAGGTCCTGAATCTTGTTTTGAAGACATTTGTTAGGATAACTGGTTACTTTCTCACCCTTTCCAGTCTGAAGCTGCCCCTGCTGAAGACAGCAGTGTTTCAGGAGAAGCTAGTAAATGATAGCCAGACGCTTCCTGTCCTAACATGTTGCTTGACCTAGGAGGGAGTAAACACTGAATCAGGACTCACAGCAAGCCAACTGGCAAAGGCATCACTGGCAGCATGCGCAGAGCTGTGTTTACAGGAGAGGGAGAAACACGAGACCAGGAGAAGTAAGAGGGTTGCTAAACTTAGCTTGAGATGTCTATTTAACACACGTAGACAAGTACATTTTATACATCTGAGATGGGAAGGCAAGGATTTAAGTTGTGATAGCTTCAGTAATCTGGAGGGATGCACAGCTGGCACTACTGGATCAGCAGTCTGCGCTGCTCTGCCCAGAAGTGCACAGAAATTCTACTGGCTTAAATGTTCGCTAGAAATATAAGGCCTTGGAGGGACTTTTGATAGAGATAATAAAAATAAGGAAGCCCCCCAGAAGCAATATATCTGTGGCTCCTTCCCTGAGACACAGAGAGCAGGTGTTTCTCAGGGTATGGTACTCTCCACTTCGCAAATGCTGGCTAAGAAGATAGGTTGCTTTTTTTCTTTTTCCCGTCTCTTTTTCTCCTAGTTTCCACTGATAACAGCAAAAAGGTTTAATTAAAAGAAACTGCATTACTGCAGTGGAGGAAATCCACATAAGAGGTCTCTACACCACTTTAGTATAAGCTTAACCCAGCACTTTAGTGACATTTGAATGCCCTTTGAGAGGTTCTGTTCAATGTGGGTGAGAGTCATTTCCAGCTCAGAAAGTTCTGTTCAGCACTTAAATTGTATGTAAGCTCCCAGAGCAGGCCCAAAGCAGCACTTGGCAGGAAGACTGCCTGCCCTGCTTGTGCACCCGCAGCGCGGTGAAGACCCCAGCAGCATGAGTGGGAAGGCGACGCTCCGCAGGGCATCCTGAGTGCTGTGCTGAGGCTGGGATGAGGCTGGGCGGAGGCTGGCATGCAGAGCTCTGAGCACAGCTGTGGCACAGTTCCTACAGCTTTGCTCTTGTTTTAAGTTCAGATGCATTTGGCTTTGCCATCCAGGCTAACAATCAATCACAGCCTAAGCATCTGTGATTTTCCCACTGCGCACCCTTCGAACTTTGTTATTTTTAGCTCTCCCTATATTAAAGAATGCCTGCATTTCTTCTATTAGAAAAAATGCATCCCTTCATTAGGAAAAAAAAAAAAATCACAGCTATTGAAACTGTTTCCCCACTCTAACACATTTAACCTGTGCATAACTCATTTTGTAGCAGATACAACAACAGCATAACTATAAACATTAAAAGTGTCTGCATCTGTGAGTGCTTTTTGTGAGGAGAGTCCTTCGTCTTTCACATCAATGGGAGCAGTTCCACCAGGCAGGTGGAACTCTGATGGACTCAGATGAACTCTGATACCCTTCTGGGTTTTTTGAGGTTATTATACACTACTCCAGATACAGCTACAAAATCAGCCACGTTCCAAACTTTTTAAATGTAAAGGACAAAGAAAACCACCCTGAGTAACAATGGAACTGGGCAGTCTGTCCACTTTCTTTCAGGAATTTGGGGATGGGATTTTCCGAGGAGACAAGTGCTGGCCAAAGACTATCCTGCAGAAATTATGGGCTCTGTCAAGGCTAGCAAGACACTCTCCATCCACTTCAGTCTAGGCAAGACTGGGTTCATCTCTGGGTTTTTCAATGAAACATTTTTCACATTTGAAGAAGAGCAGGATTGCACCTCCCATGAGATTTAACAGGACTGGGATCTCATCTAATACCTTAAATTAAAACAGGCAATGACAGCTGCAAATTCCAAGAATAAAGAATTCGTAAGTGAAAGGGGCATACAAACAAATTGTTGGCTTAAGTGGGTTGGGTTTTTAGGGGATTTTTGGTTTGGTTTGGTTTTGTTTTGCCACCGAATCAAATGGAAACTGGGTCAGGACCAAACTAGCACGACACATTGCCCTCTGGCCAGAGTTGGCGTTATAATGGAGGACAACATACACTGAAAATTCACAGAGACTGGGAAATGCAAGAATTTCACAATAGGTCACATGTGACAGACAATACTTGTGGCAAAACCACTGATGATAAAATTAGCTAAGCTTTTACACCAGATTTGGGTATGTGAGCAAGACATTGCATCTACTAGAGAGAAGAACAGGAGAGTTGTTTGTGACAAAAGTTCAACAAATATCAACAGAAAGCGGTAGACAACACAGACAACTATTAAAGCCCAAGTGTACTATTTGGTATATATGCATTTGATTTTGGTTTGAGTGAATGAATTTCCAGTGCCAGATAAGTGGTTGTCCAACTACCAGTTCTTCCAAGGTTGTTCCAGGTGGAGAGGACTCACACACAGACTGCTTACCTTGCTTGGAAGACTCTCCCAAATGCTCCTTCCCCGATATCTCTCACATATTCAATATTGTTCCTGGGGTATTCTAGGCTGAGCAATTTTGGATTGAGGAGAAGGGGCATCCGCTGGTACATAGGGTTGGGGTGCAGCCGGTCCAGGAGGAGTTCTGAGGGCAGAGTGGTGAGTGTCGGTGTCTCTGACTCTCTGAAACGATGGAGCAGTTTTCAGTCAGTGTGTGCACAGCCCTCAACTAGGAGATACCTATCTGCATCTCCTTCAGGGCTGATTTCTTCCAGGATGGAAAAGGGAAGTGCAGCAGCGCTGTTGAAAGAGCCTTGCAGTAAGGTGTCATGCCATGTGCCCAAAACAGCCACCTGGCCACCTTCTGCTCTAGCACAGGGACTTGCCAGAGCTCGCGCTGGGCTGCCACAGGCAAAGGGAGAGCTACTCCCTCCACCAGCTGTTCTCAGAAACAGGCAAGCTCTCTTTCAAAGCAGCATTTATTGCCTTGTGTTAAGTTCTGAGCTTTACCTTTTTTTGTTTTTCCACTGCTTTCGCCGACGGCAGCAAACCAGGGTGATAATGCCAAGGATCACAACCAGAGCAAAGCTGGAGATGATCGAGATTATAACAGTCATGGAGTACGTAGGGGAAAAGGGAGGAGGAGGAGGTGGGAGATTTGAAGTCTCTCCATTTGGTTTTCTTGTTCCTAGTGATAACGATGCTGCAATGCAAACAAAATCAGAAGGTTATGCTGCTGCTAGTTTATAGGGCTTTCTTTAAGAGGTATTTACGGAGCTAGCCTGATGTCCTGGGAATTATAGACATTACAAATACAACAGTAGGACTGCATAGGAGGACCCTACTAGGGAAGTCTGTTTTGCAGGAAGCAAAACCTGTTTCTTGCCAATGTGAAAACCCAGGATCTGGTAAAGGGCAAGACACAGTTCCTATTGAGCTGAGAACACAATTTTGGCAAGGAATCAGTCTGCAAGAGTTAGAGATGGGAGATCACATCTGATGTTCTCAACAGTATTCAAATACAGTAATGTCTGCAATGGGAAAGATCAGTGGTCTATAATGTGGACCACAATGTATTATGTCTCCTAAAAGGAATCTGCAGGGAGGAGTGCAGACCAACTAACTACACAGTGATACTTTACTGAAATATCCCCTTGCCTCCAACAATTTGCATCTCTGTGCCTTTATGTGGCAAATATGATAAACTACTGTAAAATACATTTGGCTGTATCTTTAGGAAAAAAAAAATTAATATTCAGGTAGCCTCCTACTGAGCACTTTCTGAAACATTCTAGAAAATGCTAATCTGTATGTGCAATGATTGAGAACAGAAGGAAAGAAATTTAAACCATTCTTTTTAAAGCAAGCTAAACTGATACTGACTTGTGTCCCCTTAAGTCCACAGCACCCTTGTTCTCTGTGCAACTGGAATTCTCTTATTTCCAAACACTGAGATCCAGAAACTGTGCATCTTGGGTGAAATATGTTTTAAAAATTGTTTTGTTCTCTGAACAACAAACAACAGAAAGACTTAGTTTTAACATCACAGAGCAATGATGGTTCCATCTTTTTTCAAATTTGTTTTTATTTAGAATTATTTTTTATTATTGAAAAAAAATCAGAAGCAAAACAACTTTGGAAAATACACCTGAAGCCCTACCTTGTCCTCCTCAAAACACAATGTGGCAAATCCACTTCTCATAATACCATAGGAAATTTGATTTCATCCTTTAGCCTTAATATAATCTGAGCCAAGGAGCTCAATTTGCCTGTCTTCATTTTCCCTTGTTTAAGGTGCATGTTACACCTTCTGGTTAAAGATGCTGAGTGAATCTATGAGAAGAACCAGGACTGGCTGAATCCAGAAGACAGAACAGATCAAGGCGGCCATGAGCAATCAGGATGCAAACACCTTGCATGGCCCCAAAACAACCACAGTGGCAGAAACCATAAATTGCAGTTGCCTACCATCTCCACAGGGAGACACACTGCAGTATTCCCAGGTCACGGATGGGTCTTTTGTGTAGCACCAGGGACGTTCATTCTCACCTCCTGGATTGCGGCAGTAATTCTCAGCATCAGACAGCTCAGGGAAAACCTGAGGAGTCCTCCTGTGCAAGTGTGGAGCCTTGGGAGAGGAAACAGATTGGATTAGTGTTTCAGTATAATTTTTCCTGCTGGTATTAGCAAAACAAAACCGAAAAAAAAACCAAAGAGTCAAAGAAGGCAGAGGTAAAACAGCCTTTCAGTAGCCTGCCAGAATGACAGACAACATATCTTGTCTTGCCATGGGAAGGGGAACTTGCAGATTGAACTACAAAGAGGGTATGAAACACCAGTGAACTCAAGAATGAAGGCAATCTGTCCCCTGCTCAGCCCTTCCACTTGGACTGGGCTGCCCAGCTCCAGGAAACTCTTTGGAAAGGCAGACCTCGAGCATGGCTCTCTGTTTGGTGGGTCTCACACTGATGCACACCTGGTCACTCCACTTCTGGCAGGGAATGCCGGAGGCCGTGACATTGGCCCAGCCCTGGTAAAACTGGCCATTGCCGCTGTAGCAAGTCCCTGGGGGAAAAAAAAAACAAACATGAGGTCAAGGCATCTTAGACCACATCCTACAGCAGAAACTCACAAGAGTAAGCTTCATATTGTTACCCAAGAGCATGTGGCAATTAGCAATACATATGAAGCGCATAAAAGGACCAGAAGACTGCAGGCAGGGAACTGCTTAGCCTCCTGTTCGCACTTAAATGGATTTTGAGCTCAATACATAAGGTCTAATAAGGTAAAACTCCAAAGAGGGAACTGGAGCTCTTTCAGATCAAGAAAATGGGCCATGCATATGTGATGTTGCACTGCATCTACCCAGTTTACAGCACTTCCACACAGAAATTGCAGAGCAGAACTACAGTGAAGCCACCCATGCCAAACCAAGGCAGAAAGCAAATGGCAGCACTGACTGCATGATTCCCAGCCTGCACTCTTACAGGGGCACTAATAGGAAGACACCCAAATTCCTGAGGTAGTCAGCAGAGGGCTGGGATTCATAAGGTCCCTGGGTGGTATCCCTCCTCCCTGCCTCTGTACAGTGCTTGTCCTCTTAGACTGAATGTTTGGAAATATACTGAAGCCAACTACAGATCTGAAGGAACAGCATCACTATAAAATAATGTTCTTTAATAATGTGTAGTTCACTTTCCACAGACAGGGCTTACTCTGGCTGCAGAAAAAAATAAGCAGAAAGTCTTGAGAGGATTTTTACTGCAGGAACATGTTCCCAAGACATAAATGTAGACACCACCTGTCCTCACAGGAGACTTTAATGCATGCTGGAAAATCTAGGAAGCAGGAAGAAAATAGAGGAGAAGCAGACTTACACACTTTAACACATGCTAGCTAATCTTATGTAAACTCTGCTGACCGGAGGCTAACATTCTGGTTGATGGCATGCATTAGGGAGGGTCCACTGTATTGATAACCTTGTTAGATAAATTAACAAGCCAGCAAATGCTGTTGTCATGCTTTTATTTTCTATTGTGTTCCTAAATTTGCAGCTTAGAAAAACAGGAGGAAACCTGACCTGTTCTAAAATGAAGGTTTTTTAAGCAAATCTTTTTCAGCTTCATGAAAGCTTTGTGTAAGTTTTGATCCAACTTTGAGGCAAAGGCTATGTGTTTTAATTTATCCTTGCAGATTGTCCTATTTCTCCTGTAGGAGGAACATAGCAAATGCATCATGATGCCTCTCTGTTCTTTTCTTCTTGCATCACCAACTGCACTCAGGATTGCAATTACGGGTCTTTTATAGACCCTTAGCTTTCAGAACTTTCACCAAGCACGACGCATGAGTAGGCAGAAACACCACCGTGACAATGTTTGCTCCAGCTGAGTGAGCTCAAACACAGGATCAAGTTCCTGTAGTCTAAGGCATGCAAACACCTCAGTATATGAATGGCCATGGACTTCATGAGTGCACTTAACCTGTCACAAATGCAAAGTAAAATGCTCTAACTTGGACTTCTTTGACTCATATGTAAGCTACTATGTTATGCCTCACATCCTCATGAAGCTAACAGCCCTGGCATGACCAGCACCTGTAGCTCTGCAGAGGTGTAACATCTTGTTAAGCTGCCCTAGAACACAGTTGTGTGTCCAAGCCTAGCATTTTAAATGTCTCACATTCAAAGGCAAGGAAAGCAATACTTGAAACCTGCCTCATGACTGAGCTAGTAACTAACATGAAAAAAACTTTTGCATGTATCTGAAATAAACATCAGCATGACACCTTCAAGGAGTAATGTGGAGAGCATTAAGGCCAATTATAACACTAAGGAAGCACCCCTGAGTTCTTGGTGGCCTGCAACATGCAGATGCTCTCATATACAGTCTTGCTACACTGAGGACAGAAGGAATAATAAAGGTGGTCCAACTGGGCTTTAATTAATAGCTTTGGTGGGCAAGCTAGAAAACAGTTCATTTCATGCTCCCCAAACCTTTGTGCATGTAACAGTGACTCTAAAGTAAAAAAGAGGGGACAATATCACCAAAATGTTACTCTTATGTCTCCCTGATTCCTAATAGTGCATATCTGTGCAATGCCACGCTGGGAAAATACTATGCAAGCTGAACAAAAATGTCACACATTTACACAGGAGACAGAAGTCATGTCCTGAACCCGCAAACATCCAAGGGGAGGCTGGAACCATCCCATGAATGCACCACTCATTTGCTGTCATCTCCCACATGCTTCTTTCCCCAGGGAGGGGATGACTGCAGCTGTGGGCTGTGAGCATTGGGCCGTGATGCTGGATCTCCCACGGGGTGCTAAAGTGCTTGTCTCCCAGGTGTGCAGCGCCAGGCACCTAGGGCTTGGGTGCCCAAGTGGAGCCGAGGCCTTCCCAAGAAAGAAAATCCCCCAAAATCCTCAATTTCACCTTTTTCGCTTTCTCTATCGACACAGAAGGTGCATGCCTCTGCCAAATCTGCAGGCCTTGCCTGCTCAGAAGCATGGCAGGAGACAGGCACTGTTCTTCCTCTTTCCAATGGGACAAGTTCAGTGGCTGAGCTTTAAACTGCAGCTGCATGTCAGTTAGAAGAGCTGGATATGCATGTTTCGGTTGAGATTAGCAGCAGAGTGGGAGACAGACAGAAGTTGCTGCAGCACCGTGAGGGATAGCTGGGTCTTGTCATTGGTCATGGAGGGGTCGTGCAAGAAACAGCCAGACTTCAGAGATTAGAGGAAAGTACTGGGGCTTTTTGGGTAATAAGGTCTTACAAGGCCAGCCTGGTGTCAGTAACAGCATATAAGGCTGGGATGACTTCGGTAGTGGTATCAGAAATACCAAATATGGGTAAAGCAAAACTAGAAGCAACAGGTAGAAATAAGGGGGAAGAGCTGGAGGGTATACTAAAAGCACCATGCCTCTCTAACCGTCTTCAACAGTTACCAGCTTATGTTCTCCCCAAGCCCTGAAGAGCTGGAAGTGCGTTTTCCCGTGCCTTGGATGTGGAAGCTCAGGCATTCCCTGTAACAACCTGAATCCAGCCAGCCAGGACCAGAGCAAAACACAAAACTGTTGTGCAAGCTGCATCTTCAACAAAAAATATCATGCCCACATCTAGAAACACGGAGCCTGGAGCAGTCTACTTACTAGTTATATTCTCCTTCTTAAAATCTGTAAAAAGACAAGACAAGATGCAAGAAGGGGTTGTCCACGATGTGATACAACTGAGTGCTTGCTTAGGAGCATGCTATGGGAAGAAGATCCCTTCCAGCAGTGCTTAAGCAGCTTATTTCTTTGCAATGACACCTGAATGGCAATTTTGCCATCATTACGATTGATTTTGGCAATGAAGTTGTTATGACCCTCTCAATAAAGAGCCAGGCTTTTTTTGTGGGTCTGACCCGCACCTCAGTTGAACAAGACAGGCATCAGCCGATGCAGCTGTCACAGTGCCATGCACAGGCACTGACAAGACAGTACTCACTGTCAGCCTTTACTTCAGTTGCAAATTATGGATCGTATCATTCTCCCTCCCTCAACAAGAACATAGCTCTCAGGAAAACAGGCAGTGTGTGCCACCTTACCAAAGAAAGGAATGTGGGTGCAGACACTGGGGTCCTGGTGCAGGCTGGGCAGCCTGTTGCATTCAGGAAGAGTGAGCAGCATCAGTCCTGGCTTGTAAATCCCCTTCTGAGAGTTTTCCTCCATTGAGAGCCATTCCTTAAAGCAGTAGAGATCCTTTACAGCAAGGCAATTCTCTCTACATTATTTTGCAAAAAACAGTGAAATACAGCAGTCAATGGCTTGATAACAAGGGCTGCACTTAGCAGTGGTGCACAGGGGTTATGCAGGCTGACAGAAATCCATTAATGGGGCTACACTTCCTTAAGCCAGTCTGTCTGGCTCATAAACCATAAAGGAAACTCTGTATAAAATTTAATAGCTTCTTTTAGGAAACTCACAAAGCTACATTTTTAATGAAGCCGGGTTATGCTCAAAATACAACACACATCACAGTCTGTGAGGAGTTCATTCCCATCTTTTCCTATTTTCTAAGGAAAATTATTGCCATTTTCTACTATTAAACAGCATATCTGGGAGTTATCTTAGCATTTTTCAGTATAGTCTAAAAATCTCACTTGTATACTGTAAATTGTGCATTAAAGTGTCATCTGTTAAAGACAGGAGATGATCTGAAATTCTTAATCTTCTTAAACTAAATATTTGCCTGTAATTTCAATCTCACAGAATCACCCACCTGATTTTCTTCTTTTTTCTACAGACACCTTTCAGTCCCTTTTTCACCTGTCAACTGTCTGCAGCAAAACCTTTACAGTGCTTGGTAACACAAGAAACCTTACTGTCTTCTACCTAATGTATCACCTCCGTGGCAATGTGAAACATTCACTGACAAGAATTGCTATGGATGTTTAAATATTCCTTAGACAAGAAACTATGAAGAAGGCCAAGGAAGAAATACCTGCTTTAGAAAGGAGAAAAAAAAAAATCCTAACAAAACAAAACAAATCAACCTGTACCATACTGGAAAGTTGGAGGGTGGAGGGTTTGTTGCACTAGTCAGTTTATCAGTGATTTGCTTATTTATGTACTCATTAGTGAGAGCTTGAGTTGCTAAGCCAGCTTTGAGGTCACGTGCAGAGATTACTTTTGCTGAGCTCAGCTCAAGTCCTTTGTGGATCCATGTCCTTCCCAAGCACCACATTTGCTGGCAGACATGGGAGAGGACACAGTGATGCAGAACGGTACAGCTGGGGACCACGGTGAAGGTTTTAGCCAAAGTCATCACCTGCTGGGCTGATGCAGCCTCATTACTTACAGTTTGCCAACAGTTTTGGCAAGTGCAGATGGCCATCAGTTTCAGTGCTGTCTATAACACTGCAAACCCTCTAAAGCACCTGAAGGACAGAGGCTGTTGGGAATTTAACCAGGGCAGCAGCTTTCCTGTAACAGCAATGGATGCCTTTCAAGTTTGCAGGCTGAAGCCATCAAAGCCCAGCTGCCCCATGTTGGTTTTAGCTAGTGCTGGTTTATTCCTTCCTCACTTCCATGAAAACCAGAATGCAGCCAGATGGCATAATTTATCTTTTTTTTACGTTAAACAACATGTGGAACAGGAATGACCTTCTGAAGTAAATAAATGTTTAGCTAGAGAAGTGAGAAAATCTTGGATTTGAAGCACTGGCCGACACGTGGGAGCTGCGGATTGTGTTAGCTGCCTTCACTCCTGAAGCCCCACTATACTTAAACAAGCTTCTTGCTTGGTGTGCAACTGCAAAATGTGAAAGGTCATTCCTCTGCAATCCTGTCCGCTCCAGCGTTGAAGGTAGGTTATCTTCACCCACAAACCCACGCCAGGAGTATGGTGAGGCAGCCAGAGGGAGGGATGGCCAGTGTCCTCGAGCTGGGTTCATACCATTGTTATAACACTTAATCCTGAGCAGCAAGACCTTGATGAGATCATATGCAAAGATTGTTTCAGATTATTATTAGAACTGTTATGTCATGTAAATGACAGATGGACAAAGAACAGTAGCAGCAGAAGAAGACAAGTGGAACAATTTTAGGGAACACAGAGAACTGTTCAAGTGGAGGTGGGGATATATAGAGCCAACCAAAGTGAGATGTTTTCCAACACAAGACTGCTATCTGGTCTCTTTGTATTAGTAGTGGTCGAAACAGAAATTTAGGATTTTTATTCTTCTATTGCAGAAGCAGTCAGTGATAAAAGGCAGATGTAATAAAAAATTAGGAGATGAGACATCAGTTTCCCTTAAAATCAGGAAAACTAATTTTAATCAATTGCATCTTAATTTACATGAAACAAAATTTTTCCCATGTTGTTTTCTTCTGCTTCACTTCATCCTGTTTTACTCTCTGATTATTTTTATAAAAGCTTTACTCAGTCTGTCTGTCTGTTGTTATTCTTGCTAGCTAGGTTCCAAACCAAAATAAACATTAAAAAATGACATAGTGAGAGAAAAAAAATGGTGCAAAGAATAAATAACAAGACAAAAGCACATGGAAATATGTCAAGGAAAATATGTCCCTCAAAAACTGGGAGAATTCTCCAGCCTCTGAGACAGTTAAATTCTTACTCATTAAGTGTTTCAGCTGAAATGTCTGGTGTAGTCTAGCCAGTTTCTGCAGAGAGGTATAAAGTTGTCAGTAAAAAGCAGATATGAGAATTGGAAAGCAACCAAGACCATGTGAAATGTGTTCAAGAGACTCCAGAGATCTCAACTGCTCAGAAGTACATATTAGATGCCTGAGTTATCAAAAGGAGTATTGGGTTAGGGTTTTGGAGGAACTGTTGTCCAGCTGACATGCTTTGTGGGAACAGGAAACAGGAAGGATGCTGTTCCAGGGCCTTTGTCATGAAGAAATCTGCATTCAAATGTGGATTAAAATCATGGGGAAAAATTGTTAAAGGGAAAAAAACCATAACACGTGTATTTGAAGAAAGACGATGCCAGCCAAGTCCATTAAGATTTAGACATATTTGCAAATGCTGTGCCTCTTAGCTCAAGATCAAGTGCAGGTTTACGCTGATTTTTATCACTCTGACTTCAGGAGTGCCCCAGAAGTGCAGGTCTTCAGTCGAATTGCCATGAATTCTGGTCCTGCAGGACACTCATGAGCAAACGTAAATGAAACGAGACCCAGATCTCACTGAAATGCCTCGTGGAGCACTGTGCAAAATCCTTAGCTGACCAGTGTACTGTGCATATGTGGCTCAGATATAAATACTGTCACAGATATTGAAAAAAGGCAGAGAGATCATGTACCTAAGGGCATAATGACAAACAGCAGAACAACAAGGTGCCAGGAAAGAGTCTGCCAGCAAAAAGCAAGTTTCAGTACTTGACCGCATGATTATCTGTGGATACTTGCACATACACTTCTTTCATAGAATATATGCCCCTACTGTCATGGTGGAGGAATACCAAACAGGCACCAAACAGAAAGCACAATGTAGTGTCAAGCTTCATACTGGAATTTTCCTCTGTGCCTTTGTTTCAGAGATATTAAAGGAGGAGCAATCAGAAAGGTCCAGATTACAAAGACAACATGCTGCTGACTGTCCTAAAAAGCCCCTACATAACTGGAAAAATAATTGCCAGTAGACTACATCTGGCCCAAGTCCAGCTGGCAGAGCACTTGCCATGTCTGCAAAGAAGGCTTGTATTTCAGTTGAAACACTAGAGTTGGGGCTGCCCTACTGAAAAACACAAATCTGAATAATCTGTTTTAAGATGCATTTCAAGGAGGACAAGAGTAAAGTACTACACCGAGGCAAGGAAGTGGGAAATGACTCGACAACAGTCCTCCAGGGGCTGAAAATGGACATGAATCAGTTGTGACCAGCAGTTATGTTAGGAAAAATGGAAATCTTAACCCTGAGATGTCCATGTGAGGCTGTCCTCTGTAAGGCATGCCAAGTAATCATCGTTCTGTTACAGTTAACACTAACAGAAGCTGGGCTGGAGGCTGTATATATTTAGCGCTTAAGGAACAATGAAGAGCAGACGTTTCAGAGGCCGCAAAAGCAAGAGCTATGAGCAGAGCTTGGAAAAATCAGCTTTATTCTAGTCTGAAAAGTTGGTGAAGACTTAAAATCTTGCTGCAAAGGAGAAGGGAAGAAATTTGTCTCCATGACCATAGTGAGAGGACAAGCAGCAATGAGGGAAGGGCTGCTCAGGAGGTTGCACAGGGAGCATTCTCGCTGGGACATGTTGCACAAACACCTGTCAGAAGTGGATTAGCTGTAGTGGGAGATGCTTTGGACTCCTCAGGGTCCCTGCCAGCCCTGTTTCAATGCACATTTCTCTGCATATGGCAGGATAGAAAAGCCAGATGGGAGGTTTTGTTTAGCAGGTACAATTACACTGGCAGTGTCTCTAGTGTAGTCATTTTTTGCTTCAGCATTGTCACGGTGGGAAGAGTAGAATGATTAGTGTATTGCCTTGTCCAGATTTGTTGCATGCACTGTGGCCATATTTAGTCAAAATTCCAAACAAACAATTACTTTTAATAATAATAATGAGTACATATTGACCTAGTAAGATTTACCAACGTTAATTATTAAAATCAATCCTGTCATTCAAATGAATATTTCTTTTGAACACTGTCTGCTAAAAGCCTGAACTAACACAGACATCTGGGCCTGAAAGTCAGTCCATACCTTAGCAATGATCACAGAGAGAGCTGGATCAGATCTACTTCATGCGTACAGAGGAGAGAGCAAAAAGAAAACCCATGCAAACCTAGAGGATTCATTTTCACTCAGCACTACTGCAGGTCTGGACAGACCCCCACCACTCCCCTGCTGCCTACACATCCCCACAAAATGAAAGTAAAAGAAGAGCATATTTTTTAATTTACCTGCACACTGGTTTTGGAGCTGGTCCAGCTCCCGAGGGATTGCACTCCTGGAAGATGTAGTTACACAGCAGAGACTCAGCGGCCGGTTGGCAGAATGAACTCACCATTTTCAGTTCAGTCCAGGCAGTGTGCACAAGCAGCTCTTGGGTCTCCTCTGGGTCAGCATAGGAGGAGTTGAAGAAAACAAGAGCATTCTTCGCCAAGACAGCACTACACACCTCACCTCTGTAGGTGCTGCAGTAGCCTGCATCACCCTTGTACAGCTTGCTGTTGGGGACAAGAGCGTACACACACAGTAAGCTCACAGCCCTAAACACCTGCAGAAGCAGGAATCCTAGGCTCTGTTTCTGAATAGTGGCATCTGCAAAGCTAACAGAGGGCAGAGGCGAGAGTAGACGGTTATAACCACTAAAAACAGCTAATACCATCCAAAAACGAAACTTCTGCAAGGAACCCTGGTGTGAGTGCAGGGCTCTCCTGGAGAGCTTCAGGACTGAGGCTCCAGCCAAGGGTTGCTAGCATTATAAGCGGGCAAAAAGACTGAGCAATCATGCACAACCATATCCCATCATGGCCCCTCTACCTGCCCCCAGGCCCTAATGGGAAAATCTGTTTTTTTTCCTCCTTCCCTGCAGAAGAAATCAGCCAGGCTGCTTGCTGCACACTGTGTGCAGCAAGGATTTTTTTCCCTCCTAACTAGCAACAGTTTAATTTTTGGTGTTTTCTATGAGCAGGAGCCAGGTGAGTCCCACTCAGCCAATGCCAGGAAATTCTTCGCAAGATCAGACCAGCCAAGCTTCTGCCTGCCCCTCCTGACCCTACCTCTCTTCTGCACAAGTTTAGGTGGGAGGAAGGCACAAGCCTCTGCAATTTTCCTTCTGGTGCTTCTCTGCAAGGTCCATCCTCTCCTCTCTCCACTGTATCTCTCACTTTGCAAACTCCTGCCACAAAGCATGGGGCCAGAGCTATTTCAGAGCAATGAAAAGCACAGCAGGGTCGGCTCCTTGGTGAGCCTTTTATTTATCTTTCCCACATTTTTCACATCTAGCAGGAGACGGCTGTCAACCTTCCCTCTCTGCCTGCTTCCCCATGGCAGTCAAAATGGAGCAGCAGGGCAGGGGCATGCATAGGTCAGCCATGCTCCAAGCTGCTCCCGCAGCCACCTCACAACAGCAAGGTCTGCGGGTGAGGATGCGCCCTCCACTCAGGCAGCCTGTGGGATGCAGTGTCCTCGGTGGTAGGGGGGGAACCTGGAAAAACAGCCTTCCCTGTGCGCAGAGGACAGCCGAATCAGGGAGGGAGGAGGGCTGGGTGCAGCTGTCCCTACTGCTCATTTGGTCAGTTTAACTGGGGTCAGGAAGTTCAATTCACAACATGCCAACCATTTGGAGTAGGCAGCAGAGCTATTTGTATCTTTGCTGTTTTTTTCGTTCCCCTGTCCAAATAATCACCCATTGTCAGCCCTGGGGGTTCTTGCTGTTTTTCTTCAGCAAGCTGGAGGTACAAGGACAAGGCATTATACAGGATACCCAAATTTCTGCTTTTCAGATGCTGCTCTCTGCAGATTACACTCTCTGGCTCTGGTTTAGCTGCACTACTTCAAGTTCCATGTCATTTTTTTTTCTTTTTTTTTTTCCTGTATGTCACATTGGCTAAAAAATACAGGAAGGCACCGATTCCTTGAGGTAGTACCAAAATGGCAGTGATGCTGTGACACCCTGCATCACCCCAGGGTCCACAGACACCCCTTCATGTGACACAGGCACCCCTTTGGGCACCCTGTGCCAGTCCCACAGCCCGTGACATCTGCCTAGCACACATCTGCCTGGCAGCAGGTTTCCCCACAGCACTGCGCTGCCCCCAGCACCCTGCTAGAGCTGTCCTTGGCTTGGAAGGGGTCACATTATTCACATTTCCCTAATGATGCTTGTTGTGCTTAATCTGAAAAGTGCGTCCTTCCTGTACCCCAAGAGGCAAAGTAGGGCACAGATGTGCATGGGGCAGCTGACTTCAGTGGGCTGCAGAAGCAGCCTGACAAGAGCCACCGGCACTAATATTGTATTTCCTTGCTTTTCTGAAACCTGCAGGGATACAAGGACCAGGCCGCAAACACATTGCTGGCCTGTTTCTCACAGTGCCAGAAATTTCAAGTGGCAAATGTTGAGCACAACTGCGGGACAGAAGGGCTGAGAATTTGATCACTGTTCCCATGCCTGTCACACCTACACGGGTGCAAGTGCAAGGCATAAGCCTGCCGCCATTCGTCAAGTGGTTCCTAAATCACTTACAAACTTCCTGAATCAATCTTGCAAGACCCTGTAAGGGAGGCAAGGGCCTTCACAGGGAGCTTGTGTCCACAGAGTGGCAAAACCATTTGCTTAGACTTTCTCAGGCTCTGCTCTTTGCTTTGAGGGCCAGCAGCTCCCAGCCTTCCTCCCAGGCTAATCTTCTCATTTTCCTTCCAGGCTGATCTGCCAGTGCTAGGACTCTAAAAAGAAAAAGCCAGCCAAATTGTTCAGTACTTCAAAAAACACTAAGCAAAAGTGCATGTCTGATCACGTGCAAGTGGCTTTAACTATCCCTAACTCTGCTTGGAACAAATACCTAAACCTCTCTTGTGCTAATCTGGTGCTAATCTGAGCCAAAATATTGGCTGTATACAGACGGGAGTTTAACTTGCAATTAAGCTTTTGCCTGTAAATTTATAAGGCCAGTGAAGTTCTGGATATGTACTGTGAACAGAATTTACTCCAGAATTTTCTGCCCACTACCCTATTTTAAACACCCTTACTGATGTGTGATACACTGCCTGCTTGATATAGAGGTATTCTTATCTACTTGAGCCAAGTTTCTAATAATTCCTGTATAAAGGAGCTCAGTGTTCCCTTCAGGTGAACCTCATCTGCACACTTGGCATCCAGAAACTCATTCCTTTCATTCAATCAAAATTAAACAAATCACATTGGATCATCATTCTTCTGCCTGGCCCAAAGAAAACCCCTAGGCAGCCACAGAAAGTCATTCTTACCTCCACTCTGCTGGGAGGAACCGAATCCAGGAGTTGTGATGAGGCAGGAGAAAGAAGAAATGGAAAAGACATCAGTGCCACTTCATTGCCCCCTCTGAGATGTGAGAGTTAAGATTATCATGCTAGGAAATCTGCCTGAGACCTGTAAGCTGTCTGAAAAGGGTGCAGCTAAATTCTGTCCTTATTTTGCACCTTCTTATGGGAAAGGAGAGTTAGGCAACACTGGATGCCATACAGAGAGAGGGAATGAGGAGGAGGAAGTGGATTGTTGACTGCAGTTCTTTCTGAAGTGGACTGTTGCAGTCTAAACACACACCTTTACCCTTATCCTTTGGGTCCTACATAACTGGCAGATAGCATCCTCTGTTTAAGCCACCCATGCACCCATTACTGCAGGCAGCAGCTGTAACAGGTGGGAGAAATCAGGGCTGGAGAATTGGCACAGGCATAAGGCCATGCCTCCTGCTTGCAGTGCCATGGGGAGCTGGGATGCACCAGCACTGGGAGGAGGTATGGAGCATCAGCCAAGGACTGGGACATCTCTGCCCTGGGATCCTCGGGAGCTGGGATGAGGCCAAGGTCAGCTGCTCCCCTCTTGCTGAGCCCAGGCAGCTTGGAGGAGGGCAGCGCAGCTTCTCCTGGTAGCCTGAAGCACCTGCCCTCCCTACTGGATTTGCAGATCTGCTTTGTGGGGCACAGCCTAGCTTGGGCTAAAAGTAGAAATGGAAACATGAAAAACAGTACCAAGTGCTGAATCTCTTATAGGGCAGAGCTTGCTGCTAGGTCTTAATAGCCAGTGTAAGAAAGGGAATGGTTATTTTCTCAACAGAGTAGAAGCTGAGGCACAGAGCGAGGGGCAGGTGCGTGCCTGGTTAACAGCAGCACCAGGACTACCACCTCATGTCTAGAGTCCCAGATGTTTCCTCTTTCCTCTAACTAAACCCCTCTGCCTGTCCCAAGAGGGAAGGCGCAAGCTGCCACTTTTCTCTTGGTGTGACAAATGCTGTCAGCTAGCTCAGACCAGTGGTATTTCTCCTCTTTGCATCATCCTTTCCCCATTTGGGAGATGTGCCTGGGAGTAGAGATTACACCAGGCACAGCAGCGTACTGCTCTGACAGCAGCCTCCTTGATTTCTGAATGCAACCCCCTGAGAAGCCGAAGTGCTCACAAAAGCTATTTTCACCTTGCTGTTAGGTGATACCAATGCTGGGTCATGGCCGCAACTTCCTCCGTGTGGATGAACTTACCAAGTGTGCATCTGGGACACAAAGTACAAGACAGCATCAAACATTCAGGAAATGACAGCTGTATCAGTCTCCAAAGTGTAAGAATATATGAGGAAATAACCTGGTGGGGGATGCATTTGTACTCAAATTTATCCCCCTGCACACTACCAGCTCTCTAAGGCTTTACTTCCTCCTGAGTACTTCACACTCCTTTCCCCTCCACTAGCAGGGAAGCTAGGACTGTGATTGCAAGGGTAAAAAATTAATGACCCCTTCCTTCCCAGCACACCTGAAATGCTGATGGTTGCTGCAGCTTTTGCGGCACCAAAAGTTTTGCTGTGTTTGTTCGTGGCGAGGCAAGTGAACAGGCCAGGTCGGGTGACATACACCTGCAGTCTGGAGTCAACCACTCTGTCCTTGACACTTTCTGCTATAGAGCCCGCAGAAACCTAAGAGAGTGAAAAGCCCAGTGCAGTAGTGTTTCCAACAAAGGCAAACAAACAAACCAAAGAAAAATCTGAGATCCAGCCCCAAGCATTTAAATTGGCAGCGAAAGATGTAGCAAGGAGATAGAAGTGGCAGAGAGCTAAAGCTGCTGGTGTTACTTGGGTGCTTTTGTAGTAGCTGACTTCACAGACAAAAGCAAATGTTAAAGACCTCTCCTATTTCACACTTCAGCAGTAACATGTAATTAATTTTCAGTTCCAGAGGGCTGTAATCTCAGTTTTGCTCATGTGATTGAACTGGCTAATTACTCCAGGACCTCTTCTAGTAGATTGTTTGCCTATTCACGCCTTAGCAAGGAAAGGCATGAGGTGGCTTTGCGGATTCCGGCTATATAGAGGGAGAAAATAGAATAGTTTGGAAGTTGTTGATTCTGGATTAATATAACCACTACCACCCTTCCAAAGTGGTAATGAGCAAAACAAGCACTCTGGTTCCAACACTTTGTCAGATATCCAATCAATTTTTTATCTGACACCTGGAAATATGAAAGGGGCTGCAGATACGGTGATTTTGGTCAGCTCTTTTCCCAGGTCAGAAATTCCCAGGTAAATGAGCTTGGAGCCCGCTAATTTTGGCCAATTGGCCTTGATTTTATCCTGAAGTCTTTCCTGCTCATATGACATTCATTATAGTAGGAGGACATGGTACACCAAGACTCTACCTTGCAAAGGCAATAGGAAGGAGCAGCATTGCTTGCTCTACCCTTCATATTGATAGGAAGCATCAAGTGTAATTCAAGCAAGATGTGGTTGCCCATGGATTGCCCATGCGATCTGGCCCTGGGGACAGTGAGAGTTGTCTCCCTGGATCCATCCAAGCAAAGCACTCTACCTACACATCTATCTGAGAGATCAGAGAGATCTATCTGACCTCCCTAGAACTTAATAGAAACATTATTTCAATGGTATCTCTGTCTGCTCCCAAAGGTATCAACAGTGCTCATTGAAAAAGCAAGAAGGGATGCACCAGTGTTGTATCACATCTTTAGCAAGCAGATGGGTTTCTTTCTGAAAAGAAAATGCTGAACATACTCGGAGTTGTGGTGAGGGAACATACAGGGAGGAAATCACTAAATAACTAGACCAACACAGCTATTCTAACTAGTGCATCAAGGATGGTCGTTATGCCAGTCACTGTACAAACACAGGGACCAGCGATATTTTCAGTCTTATGCTGTGAAGTCAATTTAGGTGGATGGGAGCCCAGGGGATATTTTTTCACAATTTTCTCTTTTGTTACAGTGCTGGTCAGATTTTTTTTTTTTTTTCCCCACAGAGAACACACAGCACTAAGACACTGCTGAGACCTTCTTGGTGGAAAGGACTAATTTCTTTAAAGGCTACCCCTGCCTCCCAGCATCCACCCGGGAGAGGTGGCCACTCACCCAGAGCCACTTGTGCTTGTTACTCCTCACACCTTGGCCATACCCCGTCCTGTTATCTCCCCTCCCAGCAGCGCTGGACTGTGCCTGGTGAGCATGGAGAGCCGGGATTTCTCCTTCCAGCTTGAGCCATGGGAAGAAAAGGGTGCTTAGGTAGTTCTAAGCAGTACGAGTGGCATGCATGGTCACATGCATTGTGGAAAATCACAAGTGAAAGTGTCATGTAGTTGGTCCTAGGACTTCCACACCAGTCAGCTGTTGTTTTCTCTGCTGGAACTTCAAGGCATTCCCTTGTGTTAATTGATTCTCTTCCCTTTTCAAATATGTTTCCTGAGATTTTGTTTCCAGCAGGCCTTTTTCTAGCTATTAAAATGCCACCTCCGCCACCACTAAAGCAGAGACCTCCTCACATCTTCATACCTAGCTCAATCATTCTTTGTGGTGTGGAAAAATACTCTTTAAGGTCCATGATGCCCTGTGGTGCATAGTGGGAGGAAAGGGAATTGTGTTTCTGTTTAGGTAGGCAAGGCAGCTGTTGCACAGAGGACTTTCCATGCTTCTCTTCAAAGGCAGCTCAAGAACCTCAGCAGAGCCCCACTTTTTAAACCTCAGGACAATTACAGGTCGGCATTCAGAGACCATAATGACACAGTCATATTGCATCTTCAAATGACTCACAGTTGGTTGCTTGTGAGCCAGCCCTCAAATGCATGCGCTCCAGTCCACCCGCTTCCTGACCTGACTTTCCCAGAGATGAACTCTCGTTAAGATCTCCTTGCCATGTTTAAAATGAGGCAGTCTGGAGCACCACCCTCCTGGGACTGAGCTTTGCTTTGCGGACAGGGATGGGGCAGAGCAGATGTGAGCAGCCAGGCAGTGGCCCTGGGCAGGGGCTGAGCATCGTCTCACACACAGCTCTCTACAGGACCGACACACTGGTGGGAATGTGACAGAGCATGCACCTGTGCTCCGGAAATACTCTGCCCTTGCCAGGGACCCCAAACTCCCTGAAAGTTTTCTTTCTCCCCCTCTACTCTGCCCTGGTGAGACCCCACCTGGAGTACTGTGTCCAGTTCTGGAGCCCCCAGCACAAGAAGGACATGGACCAGTTGGAGAAGGTCCAGAGGAGGGCCACAAAGATGATAAAAGGGCTGGAGCACCTCTCTTATGAGGACAGGCTGAGAGAGTTGGGGCTGTTCAGCCTGGAGAAGAGGAGGCTCCGGGGAGACCTGATAGCGGTCTTCCAGTACCTCAAGGGGGCCTACAAGAAAGATGGGGAACGGCTGTTTAGTAGGGCCTGTTGCGATAGGACGAGGGGTAATGGTTTTAAAATAGAGGGGGGTAGATTTAGATTAGAAATTAGGAAAAAAATTTTTACGATGCGAGTTACAGAACACTGGAACAGGTTGCCCAGAAAGGTGGTGGAGGCCCCATCCCTGGAAACGTTCAAGGCCAGGCTGGATGAGGCTCTGAGCCACCTGATCTAGTCAGGGATGTCCCTGCTCCTTGCAGGGGGGTTGGACTAGATGGCCTTTGAAGGTCCCTTCCAACCCTAACCATTCTATGATTCTATGATTCCCCAATGGGGAAGAAGTCTTGAATCAATACCTGCAGTTATCTCAAAATAATCATTGCTAGAAACTACTGAGGACCCACAGGGCTCTGCGGAGGCTGATCTGCTCCCTTTGCTATTCTCCGTGGCGACCTCAAGGGAATATAGAAATTTAGTCTTAATCAGACTGGAGGACACAATAAGGTTTAGAGGAGAAAAGGAAGGCAAGACAGCCTGCGGAGTAGCCTGGGTTCCTTAATAATCTGTTTTAATACATGGAAAGAGAGGATACAGACCAGGATGGACATAGCCTCCTGAAGTAAGGAACTGAAGCAAGAGGATTTATTGGTTCTGTTGGACAAGCAAGTTCACAAGAATGGCCATGGCCAGCCAGTGGCAAGAAAAACTTGGGGTTGACAGAGGGTCAGTGAGAAAGAGCAGAGGCAAATTGCCATCCTGCATGCAGTGGCTGTTACACCTGCCTCCACAGCATCACACCCTGGGGCCCACATCCTTAAAAAAGCTGTTGAAAGGCCACAGAGCATATAAAACATGTCCACCATAACCACGTGAAGACTGGAGGAAACCTATGGCAGGCTCAGGCTGCTGTGACTGTGGTGCGCCACTCACTCCCAGGGAGGCAATATTGGGTGTCAGGCAGCTCTTAAGTTCAGCTGAAGGGAAGGCATTGCAATAGCCTACACACAGACATGAAAGCCAGAAAAATTCAAAGGATGCACCTATTTTCATTACACCACCAAACAATCTCCTGTGAGAAGCAGTGGTTTTGCATCTCTTGGTGCCTACTGCTAAAGAGGGTGTGCCTTTCTTGAGAATGTGCTTCTAGCCAGGAATAAATTGGTGACATACTTCAGTGTGTCACCTAGGTCAGCCTCGAAAATTTCAGATCTATTCCTCTGCAAACATGCTGTACATACATGCTGTCCCACAGGTATTTTGCCTCAAGACAGTTTGCTCTACCTAACTACCTCACTTTGTGTTGTCAAATAAGCAATTTTGCCAGATAAGTGATTTTGCGATATTATTGTTATCATATTAGGAGAAAGGAGAGGAAAAGTAGCAGTAGAAATACTTAAATCCATTATGAAGTCCTAGAAACCCTGTCTTGGAGGAAGGTTGTAAGCATCTAAAGTATCCTTCATCTCAGGCTTTTCAGACCCTAACAAATTAACCCACGCAACACCCTGAAGAAGCGGGAGAGTGTTTTGCAGAGGAGAAAACTGCAGCAGGGAGGAGACGCAGGCTCAACTTGATTGCACAGCAAGGCATTAAGTAAGGCAGGAATAGAAATCATAGGTGCTGGCTCCCAGTCCTGCATTTTAATCCCTGGACTGTGCTTCCAGATGCTAGCAGCCCACCAGGACCGAAAGCATGACAAAAGAGGTACTTACAGCTTTCCCATTTTCCAGCCAGGTGACAGTGGGGACTGGAAGGCCGGTTGCCGCACACCGCAATGTTACCACAGACCCAAAGGTGATATTTTGGGATTCAGGAGCCTTCAGGATTCTGGCAAAAACTGCAGGAGAAAACAAAGATACTAGTTGAACAGTGATGTAAAACTGAGGCTGTGCTGGCATGGGGATGCTTCCTCCCTGGCAGGTCTTGAAACAAGCCATGACCCCACAAACAAAAGAAGAGCATAGCAGGAGCTTCCCAGTGAGTGACAGTCTTGATAGAGGGACAAGAAGCAGAAGGAAAGTGATTGGCGTGGTTATTTTCTGCACCTTCCAGACCAAAATTTTACCTCTGGAAACTTCTACATCATCTGAGTTCGACACCTCAGAGGATGTACCATGCAAAAAACCAACAGCAAAATCATCTGTAGTGTGCAGATGGGGCAGCTTACAGCAAATACGCGGCAAGTTACCATGCTGCCCTGCCAAGGGTGACCTCATGCGAAACTTGTTCAAAACCATCAATGAGGACCACCAGCACAGTCACACACTGTGAAGGTTAAGGGTCAGACAAGTTCCTTCGTGTGATCGCAGTGATTAGGACTTACCATGGAGAGCCACAAACTCTAGCCTTTTCCATGCCATGACAATCTGCCCTAAGGGGAGAGCATCTAACATCAAGTTTTGGGGAATGGCTAGCAAAGACTTTAGGAAGCTGAGACTGCAGGAGGAAAGTAGGTTTTTAAAGTCACTTTTCATCTCTTCTGCTCTTGCTTATTTTGTGGCAATATGGTTACTGTGCAGTTTGAAGATAAGCAAGACAAGCATCTCCCTGCCCCAAGAAATTATTTTTCTTCTGGTGAAAAGAAGAACTGAAGTTCTTTTGCTGAAATTTGAATATTTGCTGAAAACTTATTTTAATCCAGAAATACAACTCTGACGGCCTTTACAAGCTGTATTTCAGTGGCTGTACTTGGACCACATAGAGGAAAGCAGAGAAGGGAGACATTTCCCATGTGGAACATTTGAGTTTTGACCCAAAATTTTTAATGGAGATGCCTGAATGTCCTTGCAGAAGCAGGATGAATAGCTCTGTGCCATTTCTTAGTCCAGTTTCTCATGCTTAGTGAGTAATGCTCACTCTCTACCTTCTCGGCTGCAGAGCAATGGCTAAAAGTCTCCATCAGAAATTTTAGTGAGCAGGGGAGTTTCTCTTGGACAAAAAAAAAATGTCTCTTCTCAGACAAGCCTGGTATCTTGTTTGCCACTTTTACTATCTGCATGGTTCTCCTTACCAACATATCTGATCATGTCACAGTCTTCTGTGTCTCTGTTTTCCCGATGTACCTCTTGGCACTGGTAACTGGTTGCTCCCAGATGAAGACCTCCAACACAGAGCAATTAGGAGAACTATGAGGATCCCTTCAGAAACTGAACATCTGTCCCTGCCATTTGGGATGGGAAAGCTTTGTCTGTGAAATTTCAGTTGGACTAAAAAAAGTATATGCTTCCCATATAGTACTTCCACCTAGTCCTGGCCTGGGAAGGGACTGAGATTCATGTTAACAAAGAGTCTAAAATCAGTTTTTGCTCATGGATAAGCAATGCTAGAAGTACATTTCAGCATAGAAACATTTTGGTTTAGGAGCGCAGCCATTCAATAGGCTCTTGAGCTGGGGTTTTTAGGAAGATTAAATTTAATGTCAGTGAAATGAAGAGAGTGGGAGGATATGTATTATATTCAGTTTCCTAATTCCTCTATGGTCTCCAAGCAGTCCCTCACTGTCGATGCTTGGTGCTGCTTGGTGCTGCTTTGACTCAAGTCAAAGTCAAAGCAGAGTAGCACTGGGGCTGCTGCATCTCCCCTGCCCCTCAGCAAGGCAGCAGGTACGAAGCTCCACCACTTACAAGGAAAGCTGCAGTTGCTGGCCAGGAACTTTCCTAACAAATAATAAGCAAAATGAAACCTTTGCCTGAAGTGAAGCTTCAGGCTATTAACACCAGATGGTTAAGAATTCAGCCCCGAGTGCCCCAGGCCAAGCTCATAATTACTTTTATACTTCGTTCAGAGAAATACTAAACTTTTGGGCCTGTCCCCTGGCAGCAGTTATGTGCACATGGCTCCTGCTGAAGCCGGCACATTAGTTCCCAGAGCCAGAATACGTCCCTCAGTGCTTTTCTCATGCTGCTGTTGGTTTCTTATTGTGCTGCTGGGACCCTGCTCATCTGATAAATCTGCTGCTCAGATTCTGCCCACCTTAATTAATACCTAAGTGACAAATAAACAGCACCCCTTTAGCCAGTGCCAAACACAGGCACAGGCATATATGCCCTCTTCTGTACCAGCTGCTTTCCCAAAATCTGCAAGGATCTTTCAGCCAGGAGAAAAAAAGACACGCTTCGAAAATGATGGCAGTTGCACGGATGTGAAGCAAAGCCACAGCAAGCATGGCAGCTGGTCCAGCTCATAGGCAGTGCCTGCAGGGAGGCCAGAACGCTGCATCCTACTCCCTGGGGTCCTCCCCCAGTGCTGATCACAGCACTTGCTTTAGTAGCCCCACACACTGCTTGACACGAGCGCTTCTCCACCAGCATTGGAAAGGCAAAGGGTCAGGCCATTCAAGCCTAAAACACCATATGCAGGGATAAAAAATCCAGCCACAGCTGCTAAGCATTCACATTTTTCTTATGGAAAGTACTGCAGTGTATTATCTAGTACAGGGAGGGATGGCTAAATGAAAGTGGTCCTATAAGGAAATAAGCTGATTTCCAAAGTGTGGAAGAATGGAAGCTCCTGCTACTTCCAGTGCCACTATGTGCATTTTTAGGACTTTCAAAATTGAAGTTACAGATTTAATACTTTAACATTTGAAGTACTTACATTTGCATGCTTTTAAAAAAAGTATTTTACTTAAAGTTTAGCTATTTAATTTAAGTGCTTATCTCCACATATTCTGAACGGAATAACCTGGGCTTTTTTACATGATTTTATTTTTAAGTGAGAAATTCTCTGGGACAAGGGATGGACTCCCCAGGTCCCGATGGGCTTTGGAGCACTGCTGACTGGCATACTGAGGGACACATTTTCCACAGGACTCTTCATTGCTTTGGGAAATAGTGTTAAAAAACCCCAGTATCAGCTATTTCTCAGCCCCATCATCTATGGGAAGATATTGACGCACTGCCATTGCTGGCAGATGTGGGTGCTGTGGGAAGGCCAGGACAGGTTGTGTGAAAGCAGCCAGTGTCACCTTCCACCAGTGCAAAGTGGAGTAAGACCATCAGCATGAGCTCGAGGTCGATTTTGGCAACCGCATCAGCAAGGAAATCTGTCCTGTAGCTAAATGGAGAAACCCAGCCCCCAAAACTGTGACCTTTTTTTCCCTCACCATATTACACAAAGGAAGAAAAAAGGCAAGGGCAAGGAAGAAATGGCAAGCCCAATGGTGCCAACCTAAGCAACTGGTGGGAAAAAGCAGGTGAAAGGCAGGAAGAGGAAGGAACAGGAGATGGCAATAAATGTTTGTAAAATTCCCATTATTTGCTGGGCTCAGGACATGAGTTTGTTTTCATTTCACCTCAGAGTGAATATTTCCAACAATCAGGTGATTTTTAACACCTCCATTACTTGCCCTTCTTTTCCAGATCTTCCCAAAAGTGGATTTGCCAGGACTTTTGCCTGTTTGGATACATCACCACAAGGTTAACAACATTCACATCAAGACCTGCCAGGCTTTCAGCAAAGGATTTACCCAAAAGCATGATAAAAAGCAGTTAGAGATGGTGGGCAAAGAGGAAAATAAAAACAGAGGAGCTGGAAATGAAATCTAGCCAGCTAAAAGCCAAGCCAGCATGTTACGTTTCACTCCCAAGCCCCCTAATAAATGTCCTTTCTTTTACAGCCCTGCTAAATGATGTGCTGTGCATTGCAGGGCTTACTAGGAGGTATCTGCACCCCGGCCAGCTGCTCTCATTTCTGAGAATTAGGTAACATCATCCAGTCCAAACAGTAGGGCTTTAACTCAGTCACGAAATTTTTATACTATAAAAAGATTAAAGCAAGGCCTCCCCCCCAGCCCTCAGTTTGAACGGCTAACTCTTTCCAGGTGACTTTGTTTTCCCATCGCCTTTGACTGAGCTGTGTTTCATTTCCAGGATTTGGGGCCCAATCCTGCAGTCCTTGCGGCTGCTTGCCCCCTGACTGGGTAATGCCTGTTTTTTTTGTTAAATCAGGCTGGATTGGGCCAGTCACATCCAGGCAGCAGCCTGGGTGGCCTGGGGCCACTCTTCTGCTTTCTAGAAAGGACAAAGCAATACCCAGAGCTCATGGGAAACCTTCATGTGCACAGCCCCACTGCAGGAGGATGCTCCTTTTAGCCAGAGTTTCATAAGCCTTAACACTGGCTTTTACACACTAGGCCCAGTAAAGCACTGTTTTTGGGGTGTGTGGTGATTTTTTTTTCCAGAGCCTCCACTGGCTTTGGTGAACCTTAACTTTCAAAGAACACAGGCAACATTTGCCAATGTACATGAATTAACCCAGCTTGTAAACATCCGCGAGTGTTCATGTCCAAGAGTTTGTTGCTAGTTCTGGCATATTGTAAAGCATATCTGATAGTTCAAACTGAGATAAGGCCATTGAGAGCTAAACCTGTCTTAGCAACCACTTAGTGACAGTCTGAGCTAGTCTAACATGTGAGCCAGACCTTGTGTGTCTGTACTGCCAGATCTGAAATCTCAATCTGCTCCACTTAGCCTGATTGTTTTGTTTTTATCACCAAAAAAAAAAAAAAAAAATGGCCTTTTGCGTGAATACAGCTAGATCTTAGGCTAAATTTTTTTTCCAGCTAAGCTGCAAAACACGGAGGGTAAAGGCAAAGGCAACTCCTATGTGCAAAAAGCATTTTCCTGTGTTACAGCTGGCGCTGTGTTGAGAACCAATGTGTCTGCATTGCTGGTGGAATTGGTAAGCTCCACATGGCCTCAGAAACTCTCCTGATATAAATACCCTGGCAAAGCCTTTGTGCTGCATACTATTCATGTGCAAGCATTTAGGAGCTAAACTGCAAGCATTTTTTTGTTCGCGTTCACCAATGTTCCCATAGCTCTTTTGTACCCAGAGTGTGACAGATTGAAATTACTCCTTCTCTACACAGGAGTTCTGTGGGCTTGGACTTTGCTTACTAATCCGTAAAAAATCATTTATGCTTGCCACCTATGTGCTCCGAAGAACCATAAACTTGTGCCAATATGTTTTCAGTCCTGCCAGTGAGAAGTCTGGCTGTCTAAATCCCCATTCAGATTCATTCATCTCACATCCATTCACTCTTCCTGACAAGTCTAAACCAGACAGTCAAGGAGAAGTAACAAGCTGAGGGGCTACCGTTTCCTTCCCGCTGGTGAGAGATAAGGGGATGTCTGACAAATATGTTTATAACACATAAAAAGAGGCAGCATTTGCGTTTTCTGACATTTCAAATTAATCAGTTCAAAATCCCAACAATTCTTGAAATACCGGGGCTGAGAACAGGCCAGACATCATGCTTGTGGATCAGCGGTCACAGAGATAGTCACACAAAGCTGTATGGAGCAGCAAATCACATGCTAAGAGCCAGGGCTGAACAAGTGATGCACAGTCTCCACAGCTGACACAACAGGACCACATCTCAGCTCAGAGAACAAACAAATTCCTTTTTGATCAGCAACTCCTCTCACAGTATCAGTGATGGGCTCTGCTTATGGCTCACCACACACCTCCGGATGGGAATGGCTCACATTGTACCTTTGCCACTGCTCAAGGCATGCTGCCACCCTCCCACCCCCTTCTGAAACTGCTGGGTTAATAATTAAATCCTGAGATAACGGCAAGGTCAGTTTTTCTTTGATCTCTGAGTATTTCTTATCAAAACTGCAATATTTATCTTTTTGCAAGCCTACCAAGTAATCACAAAGAGGAGCAAAATGCCACAGGCAAAGCTGATATGAAACACTTCCACTTATCTCCATCAAATTGCTTACCTATTTTTATTTAATCTTCATCCAAACATGCTTATTGCCACAGAACCACATGTATACAGATTATCCAAAGAAAAGAAAAGTACAAATTCAGTAGGAAACGCACACAACCACTGTATTATTTCTCAAGAAGCAGCACCATTAGGGATGGGACCCAGAAGAACAAGTTGCAGAAGTGCTGTAAGCAAGCAGTAATTCATCAGCCACCTGCCTCTCACCTGGTTATCGTGGTAATCTGGGAGGAGAACTCCCCAATGCATTTGAAATATCAATGTTTCGTACAAAATCTCAAAATCTCCAAGCTCTTCTGGCTCCTGATACATGAGTTGAGAGGTTCGGGATTTGCAGTAGTTCTAACACCTCATGCAGCACAGGCCAGACAGCACAGCAATACATAGACACTCAATCTGGAGCCTGAGGCTGTGAGATGGACGGCAGGGACAATTCAATATCTCTGCGGAAGGGAGATGCAGGAAACCACACTTCCATCCTGAAGCATATGCCTTCAGTTTCTAAGCTCTGGTGTCTAATATCAAAGGAAGTTTTTCTTAGCAAGGCAATAGCTTTTCAAGGTAACTTTATTCTAGGGTGAGCTCCAAGATTTACGGATGGTAGGGCAATTCACACTAGCAGAAGGACTCATATAATGTTAAATGCACCAGCCAACATAGGATCTTCTCAACTGTGAAAGACTTTGCATGACATGTAGATGTCTCTGAAATCCTAAAAGCAGGCCCTGCAAATATGCAAAGCTATAATAACCAGGAGTAAAATGTAAATAGATAGCTTATATCCTGTGTAACTATATAAAACCTGTTCTGTACAAGTGTTCACTTCTATATACAGAGCAAACACCAGATTCAAGGACAAGCGAGGATAACATGTTCAGATTACTTCCCAAGGAAATGAATAAGGAAATTCTTTTCATGTCAGTACTGGTCTTATATATGTGTTTGGTTTCTTTGAAGGAAAGACCCTTCTAAGCCTCCCCATGCTCTGGCTTTTCTACAATATGGAGAGACACCATGTGCCATTTAACTCTGCCATTACCCATTGCTGCATGTGAAACTGGAAAAGTTGTTCCCAGTCTCCTGAGTCAAGGAGTAACTCTTTTGCTTGTTCCGGTCATGATCACGACCCATAACAACCGCTGCCAAGGCTACCAGTATGCCTGCATGTACTGAAATCTCCATAGCTGCACACAAGTCTGCCTCTCTCCCACTCTCAGGAATGGAATAGGCAATTACGGGAATCACTGAGATACCCAAAACTGAGATAAGCCCTTCAGCATCCTGACATCCGGTCTCCACCAATGGGTAATAGCAGTGCCATGAATGTCACTACATGCCATGTGAAAAACACTTCCTTTCATCTATTTTAAAGTGCTGCTAGCAGTAGCTGCTAGCATGTTTCCTGGTTTGAGGTGACAGCAAGTAGCCTGTTCCCTGCTCACCTTATCCACCATGTGTGCCTGGTTTTTAACACTGAAAACTCTGCTAGTCCCTCCTAACACAGAGATCTATCTTCCTTCCCTGTTCTCAAGTTTGAGATGCCTTTTTTTGGGAGAGGCTGCATGGGGCTGCATTCAACTTCATATTCCTACACAGAGCAGCACAACAGTAGGCAATTGCTGTTCAATAGTATAGGCACACACACCCTAGAAATACTGTGTGACACTAGAACTAGCATTAGCACTAGAAGCAAAATCTAGAGTTGTGCAGTCTGGAGGAGTCAGAAGGGCTTTCACCTCCACCAAGGCTACCTGAATGAGAAAGATGGAAGAGGTCCTTGGAAGACAGACATCAGCCTCAGAAAAATGGTATTGGTCCACAGACAACTTACCAAAACTAGACTTTTAAATAGATTCTATAAAATTTCCAGATTGCCTTGAAAACTCTCCCTTCTGTATCTTCAGCCCTAGCTGTCTTGGTTTCTCAGTGTGAAAAGGCAGTCACTTCAGGATAGTTGTCTCAGTTTGTTCTGCCCCCCTTTACCTGGTAGCGATGGATATTCTCTATCCTTGGCTCTGTTGCTGTGCAGGAAGCACATGCTTCCTAGCTACCCAACACAGTTTACAAGCCAGAGGAATTTTGTCTGCAATATCTTTTTTTTTCCTTAAAACCACAATTCATGCAATGATGTGAGAAATTAATATATATATATTTTAAGTGCCCTTCCAAACTCCTTGTTAGGGGAAAGAGTTGGGTTTGTTTTGCAAAAGGAAACAGCAGGCCCAAATGCCCATTAAAGAAGAATTGCTCATATATGTCTTGTCAGAAATCTCATGCTCCCCGGAGGCTGGCTTTGCAGCTCCTCAGGGCCGGAGGCCACCCCACAACAATTACTTGAAGGCACTGTGTACCTCGTGCCTGTGTCACAGCAAAGCAAGAGCAAGCTCAGGAATAAATTGAATAGCTCACACTTGTTTTCTTATTTGCTGAAAGTCTGGGGCTGTTTTCTTTCTCCTGTGACTTGCCCTGTTACCCTGTAATTATGGCTGTGGTCATATCTGCAGCATCTGAGAACGCTGGGATGACTATGTTGAATGCAGTAAGTAGGAGGAGATTTAATGAGATATTCTGGGCTTTCAGTTACACCCATGCCACCCCGCTGAGGCCAGTCAATTACTTTGGTGTAATTACAGGCAAGCTTGGTACTATTTTCTTTCCCTGAAATGCTCCCTCTCCCCAAAATCCTTTGCAATTTTTAACAGCAAACTGCAGTATTCACCATTTACTGCCACAGGACATTGCCTGCAGGTACATACACCAGCATCACCACAAACAAGGAAGGCAATCCTTTCCCTGGCTTTCTGCCTCTGCTCTTGGCAGAGCCAAACACTTTTCCTTAGTGTTGGTATCAGAATTTCCCTAAGGAAATTTTGCTCAGCACTTAAATGCAAAACTGCAAATTTCCTTCTCAGTCTGCTATTTGGCAGTCCATCTCACCCAAAACATCCTACCTCAGAAGATGGCACTGATAACAATTCAGATTTCACAACGATAGCTGGTCTATGGGCAATGTGGCAAGAGTTAGGGTAACAGTCCTGACTGACTGCTTTGGTGGTCTCTTGGTATCTCCATTTCCTATTTAGTCTTTGCCAAGTACAGATGTGTTGACATAAAACTGTAGAAAACTCTCTGGATAGCACATCTGAAGTCAGTTTTCATTTGAAATAGGGCTCATCTCTGGAATGTGGTCCATCCAAATTGGTAGATCAGCTTGCTAATAGAAACTTTCATTCTTATTACTTGAATTATGGTGTGACTTTTTTGTCTTTTGACTTATCAGTAATGCAAATGTGTCCCAAGATTATGTAAGAGGATACAAAACAGCTGAAGGCAGCTAGTGCTTTACACTTTGTGAGCATAGTCTGTTAACTAAATAGCCAAGGCACTGCTTTCTATTGTCATTTAACCTGCTGTCCCCTCACTGCCTGCAAGAATTAGACAAAACAATTAAAAAAAAAAATCTAGACCGAATCTACCCATGTCCTGGCAAATCCTTCTCTCTGAAGGGACCATTCTCCAAGGAAAACCTTCCTATTTTTAAGGCTGAGGCGGTTCTTACAAGTGGCTTGTAAGGGAACATTTTTGTGGCCTGTGGCAGGGTATTATTTTAGTAGCTAGTAATAAGTAACAAACTGTGGGCAGGAAAAGACTTCTATCTACCAGGGCTGGAATGCAAAAACAAATGATGTCTAAGTCAGGGAAGTGTGAGGAGCATTGCTTCTAACCTTGTTTTGATTTATTTGCTAAGTGTATTGTCACATAGTAGCACAGGAGGAAGTGGAGCAGCAGCACTTCTACAGAGGGATGAATGACACTTCCTGGATAAAGAAAGGATCAGTAACCCTCAAGAAATGCCCTGTTCAACCAACTGGAAACTACAGAGAAGATTTGATCTAAAAATGTTATTAAATCCATGGAGAATCCAGTTAGTTTCTTGATGAGCACACAGGATCTTCAAGCACTTGCCCTAGCTGATTTATTTGTTTGTCTGTTTCCTGACAGATTTATGATTGATAATTTCTAGACATGACTTTGTACAGTGATGTCTTCAAAACTAAACCTTATCACACAGTATACTCCAAAACTCCTGAATTCCACAACTCTCTGGTGCCACAGGCTGGAGATTGGGCTCAACTTCATGTAAATCACAAGATGGAGGTGCATCTAACTCAGTACACAGCCAACAGGACATCTTTCCTTTCCTTTTACATTACAGTCCTTGTATTTATGGCCTTTTTCTTTCTTGTTCAATGTTGAAAACACATCAAACTGGGAACATCAGAGGTTTCACTGGCTGGGTAAAACACCTAGAAAGGCACAACAGGAAGGTTGTTCTTCATATTCAGAGGAAGAAAAACCTTTTTTTTTTTTCAGGATTTCTGCACAAGAAGTCACATTATTCAAGGGTAAAAAGCACAGTAAACAATTCAGACTGTCTTTCTACAGCAGAGGACTTCCATGCATGTGCTTCTGTTGGAATGGAAGAACACCCCTCAGAAGAATGTTCTACCTTCAAGTATGTTAGTGCGTAATCCACCACAACCCTACATATATTTTAATGGTAATAGCTCCATTCATTTCCAGGTAATGCTTTTTCCGTATCCGAAGCTAAAAGCTAGGCTAATAAAAAAAGATACAGTTTATAGTTTTATGCCTTATCTATAAACACCTGTTGCTTCTAAACTGTAAACAATTAACAATCAAATTTTCAATTTCTTTTGTGACATTTTTGTTTTGAAAAATGAAGAACGTATAGGACAGGAGCCCATTCTACCAGTTCGTAAAGTGGCATTTTCCTTCATCCAAGAAGAGAAGGAAATATTCTCCAAAACAGAGGAAAAAACTCTGCCAGAACACAAAGCCCAGGTCAGGCAATCAAGCCTATAAGTCATGGCAAAACATACTGGTCTACTGCTGTTTTGCAACAGATGCATCTTATTTGATGCAGGAATTGTAAATACTTTGAATATTGGTCATAAGCACAACATCTGAAAAGGACGATGAGAAATGAAAGTGAAACCATCCAGTGGAATTTATTTTGCACATTAAAAAAAAAAACAAACCCTACCAGGCAGCTTCTCTCTACGTCTAAGTGACAAGCGTGCTCATAACAGGAATATTGCCATTCCTCTTACCAGGCAAGAGCTTGTGGCTTTAAATTTATTCTTTCAATGTCATACAATTTATACCTAATGGGTATGGAGAATATAATTCTTACACATGTCAAGTCGTGGGGATCACAAAGGGTGTACAGTTTTAGGCAGCAGGCGCAGAAGCTGAACCTGATGAGCTCTTTTGCTGAACTAGTCCTATTAATGGACTGGATCAATGTCACTGCAAATAGCAATGAAAAATAAAATTCCTCCTGTTCTACAGTCTATGTTACATAAACTGTCGTCCAATGCATGAAGGAAAAAACAGATGAGCATCTCACTAATGCTGCCTATCATGCAAACCCTACTGATTTCAAATGCTCAGACAAGGTCAAGAAATGCAAAATGCATTATTGGCACAGCCTAAAAGTCTATACCTTGCCCTCCATTTTCACTGACATCAATGGGAATTTCTGCTCTTGAGAATTACTCTCAATGTTACTGAAGGCAATAACTGCTCTTCTATTTATTTCCAAAGGACATCTTAGCCATCTCAGCCAATGTCTTGTCAATAAACTTCAACTTTCAGACATCTGTGTGAACTACAGATCAGGTAAACATGAAAATGCTTCTATTCTAGCATACCTCTGAATCCTGGATTCATCCAGGAACCTTTCAGCCACAGATTCACTTTGGGCATCAGTATAGCAATCAACAGGAAATCTGTATAAATCCTTTGGCAAGGTACTATTTGACTGAGTATATAAATACTCTTCTTTTCTAGGGTTAGCAGAAGTGTTCATTATCAAAATTGATAATGTAGCAATTGAACAGCTAGTTACCAAAATGCTTAAGATGATAGAAAAAGAATACAAAACCGCTGGTCAGAAATGTTGACTCCAGGAAATTAAAAATACATTTCTGGACAAATAGCCAAGATTATAACATTGTTCCTTTACCTGAATGTACATGTTACCTCCTGTAGCCATCTCTGGACCCACATGAGCAACAGGAAGTCATCCTCACATGCTATTTTTAACAGAACCAGCAAACTGATCAGTTGTTTTGCTTTGCAGAGCAGTGTGGAGAAGCCTTGTTTCTGCTGATTGCACTTCTGCCTCACACCAGTATTTCTACTAGTCCTTTTTTCCATAAGTTGTGGGGGCTGTAATAATTTGACAAAGGAACTGGACAGGGGAAAGCCAACTCACTACACCCATGCAGTTTCTTCACAGCTGGGGGAGGACAACTTCCTATTGACCCCAACACATGTTGGAAACCTCTGCTCCTTTGAGGTGTCCCCTCAGAGCTAAACCAGAGGTGTGTGTCATTTTATTGCTATGGGACACACCAAAGTTGAAAAATACCATGCAACTCTCTTTCAGCAGAAGGGCTGCCTACCTTGCATGGCCGTTCACTTGGCTCTCTTGGCCAACACTTGGCTCTTGTGTCCCTTGCCCTCTCCCTGGTATCAGGGGGATATCCCATGCTGTGATTCTTCATCTAATATCCACCAGGCACCCCAGGCAGCCTTTCGGTGAGGTCAGTGCTGTCCATGAGCTCAGCAGGGTTCCCAGTGAAGATCCTGGCTCTTCCCACAGACCCAGCGTCAGGTCTGTTATGATTGTGTTTCTGTCCCTGATGGATTATGCCTTTTAAGGAAAGGCATCTTTCACCATCACCCACCAAATTCATGTGGGTTTGCCCTGAACTTAGTAAAAACACAGTCCAAAAGGACAGGCTTTTTTCAACCCTTTAAATTAAAATTTTGAGCCAGTTCTGGACCCTAAAGCTCATTAAATTATTAGAGTTCACTAGTTCATCACCTGAACTCTGGTGCTTGAAGTGTGCCCCAGGAGAGGAAGCAAGCTGCGCTGGCTAGGGACCAGTTCGTGCAGAAGGCAGCACACGGAAGATCCTTATCTCCTTCCCCCCATTCACTGAAAAAAACAGGAACAACTGAAAAATAAGTTCCACTAAGAAAGGCCTTCACTGCTTTCTTTTTGCTAAAGAGAAGTGCACCTGAATATGTGTCTAAAATCATTACTCAAATTATTTTGACTTTACTTTAAAAATACTAAAGCTTTAAAAATACTAAAGCTATACTTTAAAAGTAATAAATAGAGGCCAGTATTATAAATGTTAAGTGAAGCCAACAAGGAATGGAGAAAAAATATTTGGAATATCAAAATAGAAGCATTTTTCAAACTGTTTTACCCTGGACTGCTGAAACCAGACAAGAAGTAGGACTGTAAGGTTCCTCAGTGGTGTAAAGGCTTCAGCCAAGATTATCATCAGTTTCAATGACTGGATCGAACACAGATAATTATACATATTTGAGACTTGCAGTAGTTTCTGGACCCAGCTTCAGCAGACATTTAAGCATGTGCCTGACCCTACATGAGTTAAGGAGCCTGACCATATGTAGGAGGCAGAGGGTCAATCTTTCAAGGAGTTAGACAACTCTGCGCTTTGAACAATGCTAGAAACTAACTGCAGGACTAATGTTGAACCCATTAAAATGCATGCTTATAAAAGAGAATTAGAAACCTCTTTCAGAAATCAGGACCCACCTGATCTAGATTTAGCTAGGCATAAATATTTGCACTGCTCTTTGAATGGGCATTTGCTTCGGGATTAAATATTCATAGTTAACCAGCCATGCTTACGCATTTTATTTTAATATTAAGCCATGTTACTCAGGGTGGTAACGCCACTGAATGGTAGCACCAAGATTTAAGAAAAAAAAAATTACAGTATTATTACAGAAAAGAAACAAACAACGTATTTTCATAAGTTTTCTGAACATAGTGAATGCTCAAAGATGACTGACTGAAGTGTGATTTTACTGCAGCAAGTAATTTTAGATTATTATTTACTTGGAGTTATTTTAAAATGCTGATACTAAGGGAGTAGGAGAGGCAGGAGCGGAGGGATTCTAAAACTAAATGTAATCATAAAAGAGGTGCGTGAGGAGGGTGCATTTGTGTGCACATACCTGTGTGCATACACAGGTATGTGCATATGTATGTATGACAAATATCCATGAGAATTAATCTAAAATACTGTGAGGGGAAGGGATCTGTATACACAGCAAGCTGCAGTCAGGATCATTACCTTTGGATTTTGGAAGCCAAAAAAGTAAAACAAACATGCATCAGTCTCGTTTGGGTGGCAGCCTGAAACGAGGTATATTATATGGGTACCCTACCAGAGAAACCAAGGCGAGCCTGGAGAACAGCATTGCTTTGTCCACCCAACACATGAATGGAACATGAGGTGATAGTTTGTGTGGGAGCACTGAGCTCCCATTGATTAATTAACAACTAATCTTCCTCGTTTTAAAAAGAGGACACACAGGCCCTCCTTTGCAACTAGGACGTTTGTGGATTTGCCATTCCTTCAGTTATAGGCAGCTGCATAATTTTGGAGACAGGGACAAAACAAGGTGTCAACCTTAGCAGCCTGGATTTTGGTGCAGTTTTAGTCTGCTTTTAGATTCCTCAGCTGGCTCTGGTAGATCCAGAGCAAAGAAAATCCCAGTGCCTGAGGCCCTTCAGCATGGAGGGGCAGTTTGTGTGCATGGCACCAAGTATTTGCTATTCACAGCTAATTCTTGACAAGCCTTTGGCCACTCTCTCAATGATTTGGCCAAACCAACATCCACGAGCCAAGCTGTTGACAGCCAGATCCAAGTGTCTTCAGTTTGCCCCATTGCTTTTAGCTTGTGAGAAGCACAGTTTTGAATCTAGATTAGGAATAGCTGCCTTCCTGTTTTAAAGCTTTTTAAGGAATTTCTAACATACTTGAAATCTGTATGTGCAAATATTTTTTTTTTTTAAAAAAAAAAAAAGTGTTTTTTAAGGAAACAGTAGGCCTACAGTAATTTGTAGCTGGGTCTAATACATCTGATCCTGCTTCCAGAACAAAGTCAACGGTCATCCCAGAAATGGGATTGTACACTAAGTAACCTGATAGTCCCAGGCCAAATGTAACCTACAACAATACTTTGACGCTTACTAGGCAAATGGAGACCCTTCTCTACTTTCTACAGTATAGTCATTCTAAATAAGAAGTAAAAATTAGTTCATCTACTGAGCCTGTCATCCCTCCTCCACCTCCACAAAATCTTGCTTAACCTAACTTCTCTTGTAGGATTCAGGAACATTGAATGCTTCATTGCCTACATTTGGGCTCCCCTGCAGAACACTGGTCTCAGCACTCTGAAACTGGTGATGATTTATACCACAAAGCAAACACCTTCTGTAAATAAGAGATCGACACTGAGCGCATAAAGACCAGAAACTGAAAAATCAATCCGGTGTTTGGTTTAGCAGACAGAAAATGTTCAAGTCCTCAAAGAGAAAAGCTCTATTTATCTGAAGAATCCACTAATTCAGATAGAAAATCAGAGGAAAAGGAGAGGGACATACACATAATGCTGAAAAATGCTTCACTGTTTGCAGCTGCAGCTCTAACTGATCCGGCTCTTTGCAGTGCCAACAGCTTTCTACTTGTCCATCGCCACAAGCCATAGTGTATAAACCATGGTGTTTCTTTTTTTCAAAGAAACAAGTTGGCATCTTGGAAACCATCAGTCAGAAGGAAAAACATATTTGGGATTCCTTTCTCAGAGAAATATCCCACGAGAACCACAGCAGCCATGGACAAGGATTATGTGTAGATCAGCACCATCAGCCAACAATGGGAACAAGTGTGGACAAACTTTGTTTCTCACTCTGCATTCCTTTCCCTTCTGCCTTTTGAGTCACTCTCTAGGATGTTCTTCTCAGCATCAATGTGATACTTCAGGTTAATTAAAGTTATGTGGAGCCCAGTGCAAGGGTTACTCACCTTCCACCACCACTGTTGCAGGTTTCGAATAGGCTGTGCCCAGGCTATTCTTGGCTACACACCGATATTGTCCTGCATCTTCTCTCTGAACGTTGTGGATCCTTAAATTCCCTGAATCAAGGACAGCTATGCGAGCATTCTCCTGCCAGAGGAAGGAGGGATCAAGGTGAGGGCTGTACATGCATGCTGCACACAAGTAGCACCAAATGTCTGCTTGCAAAGATTGGGCTTACATACATGAAAATTATTTGTGTTGTCCTGCAACTGAAGGATCTGGGGCCAGCTCTTCCTGTTCAGCATTGTCATGACACCCACCCATCTCTGTTTTTCCAGATCAATGAATTATAGCTTCAAAAGAGCCCTGAATCTTAGCTACGTGGCTCAGTAGCTCTTATTTATGAGAACACTCACAAGTGCATTCAGTAGCATTTGGCCACACTTATTAGTAATAAATATATAGAATATAAAATATAGACATGCTGAGAATGTTTGGTTTATAGGCATAATTACTGCAGATGCAGACATTTATGAGATGAGCTCTGGATTTTCCAAATACCTGCTTCCTAGCAACTAGAATTTACAAATTCTGCAATTGATGCTAATATTTTAATACAGTACCTTTAGCAAATAGTTATCATTACTTAAATTTAATTTTCTGCTTACCTTTACAACTGTTTCTCCTTTGATCCATGAAACATAAGGTTTTGGATTCCCCATTGTAGTGCAAGGAAGAACAGCCTTTAACCCTTCTATTATTTCCACATTTATAGGCGGTCGAGTTATTTTGGGTCCTAAAATTTTAAAAGTCAAAAATTAAAGCTGAACTGAAGCTAAGAGATACTACAACAGGGCAAATTCAGATATGATCACAAAATCTCTGGTGCTTTTTCTGTACATTGCTGAAAGACAGAGTAGTCTTAGTCGTTCATGAGCTGCCTTGGAAAGAGTTTATGGATGCAAAAGCAGCTAACTTGCATGGGTTATTTGTTTGCAGGAGTGAAGTTTGATAGTCATTTGAATTAGGGCCTGGGCTAAAATCCAAATCCAGATAAGAGTATTTCCAATATTGAAGAATGTTTGCATTCCAGATTTTTACATTCTTCACTGCATAAACAGTGTCTTGTGTGAAAGCTCAGATTTGGAGTGAATTGGTTTTGAAATAGTTTCAGTTCAGGCATGTCTCTAGCTCAACAAGAAGGGCATGCAAACTCAATTAATGTCCCTAATTGTAGAATTTATAAGTATACTTAGTTATGTACTTAGTAAAAAGGAGAAAGGATCCTTAGGGAAAAAAAAAAATCAAACTCCATTAAAGTTAATATGGGAGAAATTTAAATTCATTTTACCCAAAGAAAAACATAGCTTAGCTTGCTCTGAGCCAGCAGTAAAAAGATCTTCATCTCAGTGTCTTGGGTGACCTGAACTTTTGCCTCCCTTACATAACACTGAACCAGCAGAAAAATGACCTTCAGAGAGCATCATCTCCTGGCCCCCACCTGCAGGTGACTGGGATGTTGGAGAGCCCCAGAATTATCAGACCTGGAGGGTCATGCTCATTACCTCAAACAAATCCTTTCCTACAAACAGATGCTTTAGCCAGGATATATCTCAGCTGCCCTTTTAAGTGTTTGTGTAAATAACTACAGTCATGTGAGTTCACCAAGCTCAGCACATACATAGACCTTTGCAAGAACCAGTTCTCTGCCTTCCACATGGGACGATGAGATACACACCGCCATGCTCTAGACCTTTCAAGACTGATACTAAGAACATCTGAACAGCATTCACCGGCTTTTGCCATCCTCAGACATGAATCTGATCAGTGAAATCTTATGTTTAAAATTCACAAGGGATTTATGTAGCATTTCTACTGAGGTCTAATCTATCAAATTGTGCTGCTTTTACAAAATTTTGTAGAAAGGCCGTTCTTCAAAGAGTGTTTTTTATTCTCTGCTAGGCAAACAGTTCCTCTGATCCTAGCACAAGTGTATGTTATTCAAAGTGAGTAATCACAACTGCTTGTAGTTAAGATATGATCCAATATGCCATGTTTCTGTCGCAGGGGACTGCACCCAGCCCCACAGGAACATGGGTCTGCCCTGAAAATGGACCCCCAAGGGCCATACCTGGGGGTCTGCTCAGGCTCTCAATTACACGCTCACATGGTGTCAGGAAGAAATTATTTTCCCACTTACGCATTTTCACTTGGAGAGCCCCACAGCTCTGCGCAGCTACTCCAACCCCATTATCCGCCGTGCAGCAGTACACCCCATCATCACTGTCCTCCACGCTCAAAATGGTCAGCAGCTGCCCATTCCTCTGTATGCTGTACCGAGTGTCGAACAGCCTGCAGTGCACAGCACAGATTGTCAGGGGAAATGGGACAGCCGGGAACAAAGAAGGGAAATTGCATTTGTATCTGCAGAACACTGACAACACAACAAATAGCAATATGTTTTACTTTTTATTTTCAACCTGCAAAGAGAAGGGAAGGCACTGAAAACATTGAGCTGGCCCTTAAGATTTGGTTTGGTCCTCACTAGACCATGCAGTTCCTAACTGATACCAACATGGTGGCAATTCTTCCTCCAGTCAGGTATTGGTCAAGTAAGTAGGTATCACAGCTAGGCTTCTACCTGGCCAAGGACAGGCATGAGCACAAGTAATCTTATCCAGATGGATCCTGGTTTAGGTATAATCACTCAGTGAAGGACTGACTATACAGCAACTGGAACTGGCTGAAGTTATTTAAGAAATCTTCTACAGATTTTTTTTTTTAATGTTGTTTTCACTAACCAGATAATGTTATGGAAAGATTTTTGCTGTTGTGAAAAAGAAGACGCAAACCAAAAACCAAGTATTTTTGGAGTCGTTTTGTCTTCTTTTTGGAAAACAAAACAAACCAAGAAACAAGAAAAGAAATGTGCTGAAGAAAAGAAACCATCTAAATATTAGAGGATGCAAGGTTAGCTATAGTTTAATGACAGCAGGATTTAACCTGGAGACTTCAGAGACATCATGACAAGCCCTGAAGCTGGAGCAACAAAGGTACAGCATATTGTAACAAAGTCCGCAGAGTGAAGACCACTTCTATACATAAGCATAGGGTATGCATGTCTGTGTGTGTGTACACGTGCAAGAGCAAGGGAGAGACAGAAAAGAAGGTAGTGGGAAAGCAGAGAGTTGTTCTCTGATTTTCACTGCAAAACTGGAAAAAATAGTAAAACTTCAGTGGAACAAGTAATCTGAATGTACCATTTAGGGTGTTACAGGCACATATTTCCTTTCAACAGCCTTTCACTTTTCAATCCTGTATCTCCCTCCTCTTTTTCACCCTGGGAAGAAAGAGGACAATAAACTCATCCATCATGTAAAAGATGTGCAGGCTCCATTCCCTTCTTTCCCTGAGGAAGGCTCAACCCTGGCAGCCCTGTCCAGGGAGATGGGGCAGGTAACCATTTTGCTTGGCACCTGCCAGTCTACTTGCACAAGTAGGTGCTTCCAGAAGATTAATGCTGACAAGAGCCTCTGTCCTGGCACTATTCTCACTGAAGATGAATGTTTCCATACTGTTTTGTTTTGGAGGTTAGCTTAGTTGTCTGTTCAGGGTGCTGGGATCTTGGCAAGAAAAGAAAATTTTGTAAATAAAATAACTGACATTTATTGCTTGCAGTAACTAGCCCCTTTGAAGTTTGATACATATACACAAAGAGGCACATAAATATATTTATATGGGTTTTTCAGAAAAAAAAAAATCCACTGATCTGATCCCTTTCCATTGTGCAAATACTTTAATCCATGTCCTTGGAAAGTAACAGAAATATTTGCAGCTTATCTATTACCCCTTTGGTCTGAGCACTGACTATTAATGCCAACACAGCTTTGGGGAAGTGAAATAGTTGCTGCTATAAATGTTGCTCTGGAAGCCTCGGTCAAGGAACAAAGCACCTGAGCTCTCCAGCCTCACCAGCAGAGCTTTTTTGATCAGTATTTTCCTTTTTGGTCAATGTTGTGAAAAAGGCACTGTGTCTCAAAGAGAGTGGGATGCCTTTAAGAAAGGTGTGTTGGGCTTCTGGAAGTGGGGATTGGGGTGAGAAGTTATCTGGGCTTCATATTATCTTAGAACATAGAGAGAGTGAACTTTTAAAGACTATGGGAAAAGAAAGGCATGTAATCTTTGTGGTCATGTATAAATGGCTTCCTCTCCCAGCTTTGATTTTTAGGCATGGTGTCACTGATGGGGAAGGAATTAAGAGAACAGTGACTTGATCTGGAAATAGCATCTGTGGAAATTCAGACCTCCATCCTGGAACAAGGCCGGGTTTACAGGGTTAGGATAGGGGTTTTGCTGAGGTTCTGTTGCAGGCAATTAAAAAAAAAAGCTTTCTGAAGGTGAGCATGCATATGCATAGTGTTTTGCTTTTATCCTATTCTAAAATGGTCTTCCTAGCCGTAAGATCTCCTTCTACTGACTTATTTGTAGTCTCCCAAGCCAATGGTTAAAGGGCTTTTCGGATGCTTGATCTCAATAGTAGGAACCGGACTTCAGGTGACTGACATGGACATGCTTCTGCCTAACATGGACACCTTTTGTGGAGAACAGGCCTTAACTGTGTTGCATAGAGATTGTTCTGTAATTTTCCCTTACTATTAGCAACCTAGAATGCAAAACTGATGTGAAGCCATGTGGCAGATGTAATGTGATTTCAGATTTGGAAGATTAGGTACAGTTTACTTTGCAAGAGCCTGTCTACAGCAATAGAGCCAAAGCAATGATAGCAACTACCAAAACAGGTTTCCAAGGCTGCCTTCTTTGGCAGCACCTTGATGCTTGGTGGTTAATGTCTGACAGTGCATGACAATGAGAAGCCAGTTTCTATGCTTGGATCCAGAACTAGAAGCAAAAAAAGAATGGCACGATATGACCCTTTCCATGCAAAGTTTTCAAGCACATTGCATACACTCTGGCAGTGCGCTTTTTAAATATTATACAGTATTCTCCTTCTTCATAAATGTGTAAACTGAGGAGCAGAGCAGATTCGTTGTCTGAAGCTGGAAAGCAAACTCCTTGCAGTGCTTGCAGCAGAAACCAACTGTCTTCAAGCTCAAGTGTGTGAATCTGCAAGAGTACCACCCAGGTGCTCCTATCACTCCCTAAAGAACACAGATTCATATATAGTTACAGCCACTCACCCTTTTCCCTGTCACAGACCCATTTTGATGTTTCCAGATATCTCCTTTATCACAAAGGCAAGCACTGATGGTTTTGGCAGGAGATGCTGGAGAGGGCTCGGATCACTCCCTACCTGATGGGAACGCTATTGCGTGTCCATGTAATCTCCGGCTCAGGGTACGACTCCACTACGCAGATAAATTTGGCGACATCCTCTACCAGCGCATCCACAGTTTCCAGAGGAGTGCTGATCAAGGGAGCTGTGCAAAAATAGAGAAAATGATAAAAAATCTCCCCGTGCCTCCTGGAGGGAGTCACAAAGCCTGCCAGACCCATTTGGAGGCAGCTGTGTCCCTGCAGAGTCACTTTTTTCCCCAGCACAGAGGTGCTTTGCATACCCTCCATGCATTTGCTCTAATACATTTGTAGCTGCAGCCTTCTGTTTTTGCTGCAGGTTTTTCATTTTCCCTTGTGCTCTCTCTGTAGGGTGTAAAACAGAGTCACCCAAGCTTGGAGCAGCTCCAGCAAGCTCAGTATATCCCTTGTTTCTAACCTTCCTCTCCCCCAAGGTGCACAGCACCGGGTGACATACTGTGAGGACACAGGTGAGGCTGTCCCCCTGCTGCAGCAGTGGCACTGCGTGGGCTGGAAGTGTGAGGAACAGCACACAAATTGAACCCAAGCTGACCTGCCCCTGGAGTGAGCATAGTACCTCCTTATTTACACATAATGCATGAGATTTGGGCACAGGATGTGTTCCACTCAACTATTTATATTTTTTAAATAAAAAAAACCCTGTTATATAGCACTATATTTTTCAAAGTCAGGCTCGTAAAACCCCTTCAAGTCTTCCAGATTTTTGGCATGACTAGCACACACTCTTTTTCTCACCTTTTCTAACCAAGTAACATCAGGGTTAGAAGTCTACTAGCTGTGTCTGGTGCTTATTATCACAAATCTGTCGTCACACATTATTTTAATGTATCCTTAAAAATGTTTTCCGTCACCCTGGTAAAAGACTTGAAGCATGGCTGGAAGAGATCGAAGGATATTAATTGCTTTCCCTGCACATGGTATGCATTGCAGACATTGCCTCCAAAGGCACTTGAACGATTTTTAATCTATGGCTGCGAGGGACACACATCCAATATTTGTTGGACTGAATTTCACTGATATTTGCGCTGAGATGAAGTAGGTTCATACCACATTCCTGAAACACCACCTTGAACATGTACAGCGGATGCAGGCATCTTCCTGTTCCTGGCTGACTGTAGCAGTATCTGGCACACTGTGTGGCTTTTCACAGAACAATCCCATCCACACTGTATATGGTGTCCCTCCTCAACACAGTAAGATTTAAATTCAAGCAAAAAATAAACTACATCAATTTTACTCCTCCCTCCTAAAAAAAAAAAAAAGGGGGGCAAAATACAAGATGCTCCAATTTAAGTGACTGAGAATAATAGAAAGCCTTTACCTTAATGCTTTTTCAATTTACATGGGAGTAAAAATTAGAATGTTACTGGAGTTTAACTGGAATGAAGCTCGAGGAAGAAAGGATCAGCTTCTACTATCAAGTTTATGTAAAAGTCTTAACACTTTTGAAATGTCATTATCACAAATCTGCCTCAATAATATTTTTAGATTATATGACTTCAGATTGCATATTTGGTACAGACTATATTTACATAAGAAGATCTTAAAACTCAGCTACGGTAACACTAAAGATTATATTAACTAAACATTAGTTAAAACACGTCTGTGTCAAATTCATTGTTTAAGATCACTGCTTCAAATTGTATTAGGCTTCAATTTATTGGGTCATTTTGGGTCACACTAGATAGAAGTAATCATCTGTATTGCACCCCAGATGAATCCCACACCAGTGAAACCAAATGGAAAATTTTCGGAAAGCCTAGATTTCCCTGCTACTGAAGGTTGTCTTCGGAGAATAACCTCCACCGATGGCTATCCTGTCTACTTCAAAGGGAACATTGCTCTTTCGTGACAGGGTTTATTTGGTTTAGATGGCATTAAGCCTGGCTGAAATGGAGCTTTACAATCTAATTTTATATAGTATGTTTTTATTGCTGTTGTCTGGATGCCTTGATCTCTGGATGGATGCTTTTTTAACCCTGAGAAATGTAAATTTTTACAGTAACCAAAATTCAAAGCAACCAGTTATATAACTGTGTTGTCACAATAAGCATGGCCATTCTCAGGAAGAATAAAGTTATGATTTGTACCAAGACCCAGTATGCATAACAATAGTATTTTATTATTTGGGCAAACAAGGGCTGTCAGTTTTATACATTAAATAAATTCACTAGGAACAGTAAAGTACTTTCATGATATCTCTTGAATTCAACATATGACAGAATTATCTGTAGCACTATTGCCTACATTCAGTCTGATCTGGTGTCTCCTGAAAGCCAGCATGCAGCTTTTAGGGTAAAATCAAGCCCATACTCACAGAAAATACTGTCCAAACCAATAACACTTTACCTATGGAAAAGGCAGAAAGGGAATTTTTTTTTAAAAAATGCCTCCCAAATCCAACATCCTCAAAGAGCAACCATGACAACAACAGCAATGTGTAATTTTATCGTATGCTCTTTTTCACTTTTACGATATTAAAACTGAACGCTGGGCCAGCAGTGAGGTGGGGGCCGTGCTCACACAGCCGAGGTGAGGGGGCAGAGGGCACAAGGCTGGAGCACACACAGTGTGTGTGCAGGGGATAGACAGCAAGCAGAGGAGCGCGCCGCCATTTTGTCTTGAGGCAGCATGAGAGCCCCAAAATGGCTGAGATGGTGCCTGCTTCTAAAAGCCGTCCAAAAAGCTCAGGTTTTGGTGTCAGTCTATGTTTCTCAAGAAAGTGATCAAAACTTATGATGCCTTCATTGCCAGATTTTAATGTGGGAAAATAAAAGGCAAACAATGTACAGACATATTTATCAGCATACAGAAATGGCCTCAGACCTCTCCATACACCTCCATTGGGGCTCTCTGATATTTTTTTAGGTAGCCTTGGGGCTTTAAATACCATGGAAAATCAATGCACTTGTATATCTCTAAAGCCCCCCAGGTGCCATTTTTCTGGCTGTCAGCTGTAGTTTCCTGAGATAGGAAAATGACTCAAGGGCGGTCATGAGGCCCATGAGAAAGCCAAATCCCCTTCTATTCCCAGCCCACCAGAAGCCCCCGTATTGCTTGGCTTTGGTTTTGAATTCACACTTTCGAAACAAGCCAGGCAAATGAAACAAAGTGGAAAGCAGAGCCAATCTCTACTGCAGCATTGCAGACACCTGGAGACACTGCAGTTCTTCTAGTCAAAAACTGCTCAATTGTGTTTCCAGCTAATGCTCCAAAACCTCTGTAGGGCACTGCTGGGCTGTAGTGTTTCATCTCTCAGGGAACAAGGCAAGTCAGCTACCCATGACATTTTAAGAAAGGATGCGTAGCTCCTCATCACACTGTGCCACCAGGAAAAAAACCAATCCCTTTCCTCTTTGCTTTTCTTGTCTCTCCAATCGCATTTTACCAGAAGTTTCAAAAATACCGGAGTTCACCTTACTTTAGTATCTTAGGAAAATTTTAACATTTATATTTTTAATGTTTTTCTATATGGAATATTTTTTTTTTCCATTTTGAGGCCAACCTGACTAACAATTGTAAGAGTACATCCCTGCAAAAGCAGTGATGTGGGCCTAACGGGTGACTACTGGCATCCTCCTTGAGGTTTTTCTTTATTTTCCTGAAGCTGCAAGTTTCTGATATGCTTTGGATGGTGCCTGGCAATCATGAAGCAGCAAAACCAGGGTTGCCAGATGGTACATCTAGAAGGCGGCTGTTGCACTTTGTACCTCAAAGACTATTCTAAACAGTATTTTTCAGTTCTTATGTTGGCTGAGTAGGGGTGTGTGTGTCCGTGTGCGTGTGTGCACACAAGAGGGGAAGAACATATAACAACTTCTATGTTACATGCAATACAAACCATGTATATTTGTATTTATATACATACACTCTGTAAAGATATTATAGCTGTTTACTTCTTTGAGCTTTATATATTTATAAGCATACACAGGCATGCAGAACACCACAAATCTTGGGCTTTACAGCAACAGGTACTACCAGTGATTAAAAGTAAGCTTCCTTTGATATGAGAAAAGTCCATCCCACCCGGACTGAATCCAAAGGTTTCCCCTGGGGAAAAAAAGGGACTACGTGCTCTTCCTAGACAAAGAACCTTCAACTCCAGACACAAATATGAGATTATTTTCACTTCTATCCTTCTAAAAGCAGTGAAGTGACCACAAAAAGCAGCACGTTTTTGACCCTTTTGGGAATGCTACAGCACCACCCACTCCACTGTTACCAGAGACGCCTTCCCCTTTGCAAAACTTCCTTTGGTAAGTGGCAGAAGCAGAGCATGGCAAAAGCCCCTCCAAGCAAACCTTTTGGGAGTGTCTCGGCCAAGCTGAGGGCTGCCAGGGTGAGGACGTGCATCAGCGGCACCTTCAGCAGGTTGTTCATGTTTGATCCAGAAGGCATCCAGCTCCTTCAGACGAGGTGTGCAGAGCTTCCAGCCAGCTGCATTTCAGATGGTGGTGCGCAAGCAGAGCTTCTTCACTAATGACGGAGCGGGGTGTGCAGGATCTAAGTATAATCAGGAATTCTCCCACCCGGCAGCTGTGATGGACATGACCAGCTGGTGCGTATCCACTTCGATCAGCGTGAAAGCGTTGGGCTCATGAAACAAGAGAAAGCAAATCCCTTCTGAATTCCTTCTAAGCAAACAGAGAGGAGTACAATGGGCAAACGCATTTGCAGGGCAGTACCCTACCTCAGTGCTGCAAAGTCACCAGGCCTTTATTTCAGCACCATGTAAGTGCAGTAGTGGAAAAAATGCTTGCAACTGGAATTTCCTTCAGCTTAGTCCCCCTCTTTTTCATTTTTTCCCTCTCTCTCTCACATACATGGTCCCTCTGTCTTATTATAACTTTTCATGATTGGCTGCAATATGCCACCTGTTGCCATGCTAATAGCATTTCTTTTCTTAACAGATGTATTTACTGGAGCAGGAGAGAATGGTATTGGGAGCTGAAAGTGCCCTTCTTTGCCAAGGAGGTTGTCAGTATTTCAGAACCGCTGCAGTGCACTGGAAAAGCAGAGCCTTGTCCTGGAAACTGACCCCCCAAAAAGTTAATAACCACAGCAGGAGTGAAATTTATACCCAGGAGAAAAGGAGCGTTTCATTTCAACAGCAACAGCAGCCCAGGGGACTTGGGCATACGTATTGTCCCCATTGCTGTGGGGAAATACGGCTGTTGGTTATTGACGTTATTAATCCCTCAGAAATATCTTATTATCCATCAGGTCTCTACCTAAAGTAAATGACTGAAAATCAGAGCTCATTTTCTAAGAAGCTGTAGAGCTCATTTTCTAAGAAGAATTCGAGTTGAGGTGACCTCCTGACTAACTCAGTCTTGCCCCATCCTAGCAGAGCAGTTTACATCACATAATCTTTTGCAAAAATGTCAAGACATTTGTACTCCCTGCTTTTTGAGCATAAATATTTATATGAAGAGCATTTGCAATCAGTCTTACCTCCATGGAAAGGCTGATATCAGGGCAACATCTGCATAAGCAGAAGAGAAAAAGATGAATAATCAGGCTGAGGAGAATCTAATTAATGATGATGCCCTGGGAACATGACTCCAGATACTTGTTATCATGTTATCAGCAGAGCGGATGTGCGCTGTGCACTAAAAGGCATGGTTTGAGGAAAGGGAATGTGCAATCATAACATATCACAGTAAAAGGTACTTTGAGATCTCTGAAATTTCCTTTATTTGCTGAACCTCTTGGTTTCAACCACTTCTTAACAGTCATTTCTGCAGTGAACTTACATAGTTCAGCAGTGCTTCCTCTGAGGAGCAAGTAAAGTAAAGCTGACCAGAGCTATGTGTGTGTGAATCCCAATGGTTTGGCATCGGGTGATAATGGCAATGTTACTTTGGGGACACACAATGGCTGATTAGGAGCAAAGATCTCTAGACAAGTGCTCTTCTGAACACGAATAAAAGCAGAAGCACTCCTGAACACGTGTTTAAGATCTTCCAGGAATTCTGGAGCTAGCAGCAACAACAAAGCAAAACAACAAGACAACAGTGAAACAACAATAATCCTACCAGGGGACAGAGGAATCCTGACTTATGGCTGAACTTACAAATATTTATTTTGTTTTGTTTAAGTCCAATCATGTCAAATTAATCTGCTCCATAGAAATGCAACTTGGTCTTTTATGATAAAATTCTCTCCATGGAGGAAATGGACCAAAGACCTCTACATCACTGGATTCCTGTCTGGGCTATGTCAAGAGGACTTTGAAACTGCATTATCCTGTATAAGTCCAAAAATTAATCTTTCCCTTTTACTTGTTAATTACAGCATTTAGAAAAGACATTGAGAGTGATGGCTGTTAGACATTAATAATGCCTTTGCATTTTCAGGATTACTAAACTGCTCCTAACCTCTCATTTCCTTTCTTTATAAGTTTTTATTAAGGACCACAGTAAGCTACGCTGCTCTAAACTGAAAGGATGTAAATTTACATTTTAAATGGGAGTAGAGAGGGTGTACATGCACAAGGTGAAGTTATTTTGTTCTCCAGCTACACATGCCATACAGCTAACAAACAATACATACGGGAAGCTGGAGATCATCTGTGCCCATCATGGAACTTTGGATACATGCCCACTGGATACTTTGAAAACTGCCTTTTGCTCCACATGACCATCTGGGATGTCTTCTCACTCAGTAGTCCCAGACATTGATCCAAGTATACAGGTTAGGGCATGTATTTCCAGCAGAAAGTGTCCGGCCAGGGAACAAACTCCTTCTATGGAGAGACACAATGAAGGTGCTTTGGCAATGGCCCCAGTAACCCAGCACCTGGTGATTCACACAGATATATCCAAGTCAGTACTAATCCAGCCTGAGTAGTGTCCATTTTACTACAATGTTGTGAATGTCAATGCTAGCAACCTACTTGAGTAGATACAGGGGCCACCAGCCTTCAGCTTTGGTGCTACTGGTGCTGCAGTCACCCTTTTCAATGCAACACAGACAGTCTCTGAAGCATGAGACCAGATCTGAGGCCTTGTACAAGAAGCCAGGCTATTTTAACTTGTTTTTCAGCAGCAACAAGAATCTCTAAAATGACTTCTTTAGGTATGTTGGGGATAAAGGGAAGACTAGGGAGAATGTAGGCCCTCTCCAAGAGGAAACAGGAGACCTGGTTACCTGGGACATGGAGAAGGCTGAGGTGCTTAATGACTTTTTTGCCCCAGTCTTCACCAGTTAGAGCTCTAGCCACATCGCCCAAGTCACAGAAGGCAAAAGCAGGGACTAGGAGAATGAAGAAATGCCCGCTGTAGCAGAAGAGCAGGTTTGAAACCATCTAGGGAACCTGAAGGTGCACAAATCCATGGGATGAGATGCATCCCTGGGTCCTGAGGGAACTGGCGGATGAAGTAGCCAAGCCACTGTCCATCATATTTCAGAAGTTGTGGCAGTCTGGTGATGTTCCCACTGACTGGAAAAGGGAAAACATAACCCCCATTTTTAAAAATGGAAAAAAGGAAGACCCGGGGAACTTCAGGCCGGTCAGTCTCTCCTCTCTGCCTGACAAGGTCATGGAGCAGATCCTCCTGGAAATCATACTAAGGCAGATGGAAAATAAGAAGGTGATCCGTGACAGCCAACATGGCTTCACTAAGGGCAGATCGTGCCTGACCAACTCAGTGGCCTTCTGTGATGGGGTTACAGCGTTGATGGACAAGGGATGACCAACTGATGTAATCCACCTGGACTTGTGCAAAGCATTTGATGTAATCCACCTGGACTGTCCCACACAACTGTCCTTCTCTCTAAACTGGAGAGACATTAATTTGATGGATGGACTACTTGGCGATAAGCAATTGGCTGGATGGCCACACTCAGAGTTGTGGTCAACAGTTCAATGTCCAGGTGGAGACTGGTGACAAGTGGCGTTCTTCAGGGGTCGGAATTGGGACCAGCCCTGTTCAACATCTTTGAACATCTTTGTCGTTGACATAGACAGTGGGATAGAGTGCACCCTCAGCAAGTTCACCAACAACACCAAGCTGTATGGTGTGATCGACATGCTGAAGGGATGCCCTCTGGATGGCATCCCTCTTGAGAGGCTGGAGAGGTGGGCCCTTGAGAACCTCACGAATTTCAACAGGTCAAGTGCAAGGTCCTGTACATGGATCGGGGCAACCCCAATCGGGGCACACATCCAGGCTGGGCAGAGAACGGATTGAGAGCAGCCTTGAGGAGAAGGACTTGAGAGTGCTGGTGGACAAGAAGCTCAACATGAGCCAGTAACATGCGTTTGGAGCCCAGAAAGCCAACTGCATCTTGGGCTGCATCAAAAGAAGCGTGGCCAGCAGGTCAAGGGAGGTGATTCTGCCCCTCTATTCCCCTCTATTCTGCCCCTCAGGAGACCCCACTTGGAATACTGCATCCAGCTCTGGAGCCCCCAGCATAAGGACATGGACCTGTTGGAGTGAGTCCAGAGGAGGGCCACGAAGATGATCAGAGGGCTGGAGCACCTCTCCTGTGAGGACAGGCTGAGAGAGTTGAGGCTGTTCAGCCCTCTTCCTTTTCCCTCTCCTCCTTATAGCAGTCTTCCAGTACCTAAAGGAGGTTTATAAGACAGGTAGAAACTCTTTAGCAGGGCCTGTTGCAATAGGATGAAGAGTACTGGTTTTAAAATAGAGGGAGGTAGATTCAGACTGGACATAAGGAAGAAATTTTTTGCAATGAGGCTGGTGAGGCACTGGAACTGGTTGTCCATAGAGGTAGTTGATGCCCTATCCCTGGAAACATTCAAGGTCAGGTTGGACGGGGCTCACGACATGATATAGTTGAAGGTGTGCCTGCTCCTTGCAGGGGATTGGACTAGATGACCGTTAAAGGTCCCTTCCAATCTAAATCATTCTGCGATTCTATGACTAGGTCACTATTATTCATCTCAATTCATACATGTAAAGATCAAGCTAGAAAAACAGCAAGCCCTAACCTGCCAAGATAACAGATGAGTAGAGGCACAAAAGACAAGTGGTCTTCAAACCCCAAGTTTCCAGGTCATGGTTCCAAGCCTCTTCCAGTAAACCTAGAGCCCAGAAAGACGTATACTGTGTGATCTTTCCCTGAAATGCATGTGTACACATGTCCCTGCACACACTGACCCTGTGCCTGGTGTGCCCTTGCTGCTTCTCTCCTCAAAGCTGCTGGCCTTTCAGATGCAGGCATCCTGAACAAAACGTTTGATAGTGAAATCTGTCTAGAGGCCTACACATGTGCCTTTCTACACAGAAATGAGTCAAGGTCAGATAGAGTTACGGTCACACCAGTCCTCCCAGTCCACCCTGTCCACGCTGCCAACAGTGCCTAAACACAGCACATACTCCTAGGTGTATGGTATGCTCTCTGACAATGCATGCCAGCATTTGGGGAGGAGATAAGCATCACTTTAGCTCTTTTATCACACATTGCAACTCACTTCTTTACAGTGATCTTGAGTGGAAGCAGCTGTTACAGCCGTCGGCTCCAAGGGATTTAACCCAACCCACCACACACATATGGCCAGTAAGGCTTGTGTCAGTAATAGCAAGTGCTGTATTCAGTGTAACATGTGAGGGAATAAGCTACACTACTGCTATTCTTTACCTTGCACTTGTGGCTTTTTTTTGTTTGGGGTTTGTTTTTTTTTTTAATTGCCAAAACGAAGGAAAGGCTTTTCTCTGAAATCTTTTGGGAAACACAGACCCATCGCAAAGCCCCACTTATTTTGTTTAAGTTGCAGGGTTTCAGGTGCACTTGGCTTGGCCTCTGCCCTCAGCCATCTGGACCAATCTCTGATCTCCTACTAATATTTCAACACTAGCTGAGCTCTGATGTCTGAACCTGAAATGGACCCCTTTTCTTCTCTTCAGATTTTGTGGTAATATAGGTATTGGGAAACCTATGATCTGCATTAATATCTTGCTATTGTCTTGCTACAAACTTTCCTGTAAGTTTCCAACTCACAGGATCTGCCAGTAATGACTAAGGCAAATCTATCCTGCTGTCCTATGTTTTGTGATGGGGCAAAATTATGTAATGTTACAAGGTGTAACTACTGTTATGAAATAGTGTAAATACTGTAAAGAACGAGAAAGATCCCTTGTCATGCAGCTAGCTAACTGTGCACTGGTGTATATAGCACAGAGAGTGAGACAGCCAGCCTCACACCATAACATGGGGAAAGCTCCCACCCTCGAAAACCCTCTCCTCTCTGTGAGGGTAATGCTGTCACTGTGCTGAGCTGGATGTGTCCATGCTTCCCCAAACAGGGATGCCACAGACAAGCACATCCCTTGTTTCCCAGCCCCTGATTTCAGTCCTTCATCCCCCAGCTGCTGTCAGAAGAGTGCAGTCTGCGGGGCCAGGGTGGCTACACGAAACCTGCTCTCTTTGAAAAAAAAATTTCAATTTTTGACTCTCATTATTTGTTGTTCTTGATTGCTGTTTTAGAGTGTGGACGAGTCAAAGCCAAGAAGCAGGAGTTTGTATGTGTGCCACAAGCATACAACCAGTTCAGCTTCAAATACACAGCCCCTAGCACAACTAGCTTCGAGTGGAAGACTGTGGCCCTGTACACAGTGCAGCCTTCCTAAGTGATTTGTATTCTTAGGCCTGTAAATACCTTCCCCATCCATCACTATGACATCCATCACTGCAGCATCTCTCTGGAGCCAAATGGGTCTGGGAGGCGTTACAACATATGGGCATGATATGAGGAAACGCTCAAGTTTCAAAAGTACCTGCACCCATGCAGTAGTGTGTCTGCCAGTGGAACAGGACACCTGAAACAGAGCTGCCACATCCTGCCAGCCGATGGCGGGTTGCCATGGCTGGTTGCAGGAGGTGTGCAACACACAAGTCCCAGGGGCATCCTATCCCCTTTCATTTCACTGAACCGTGAGCAGCGTGCCGCAACATGCGAAACAGCTCCATGAGCTTTTTCTGTATGAGAGAGCTTTTTTCTGTTGCTGTGATAGGAAGAAGAACTCTGCAGCATGTGTAGCCCAGGAGTAACTGGTGACATTTTTAGACACTGTACCATATGCTGAAAAACATTTTGGGGGGCTTCCACTGTATGCATTAAAACAAGGAACTAAGTTCTACTCTGAGTTAACCCCAGGCAACCCCACTGACGTCAATGGAGTGTAACTGAGAGCAGAAGGTTGCCTGTGATCTTTATTTCTTAAGAGTTCATCTGCTGCTCATTTGAAGCCATAATCCTTGGTGACATCCCAGTCATTTCTATGTGAGAGAGCATTGCACTGCAGAGATCAGGTCCCAGTGTGAACTTCACTCAATGTAGCATTCTTGGCTACAGTGTTTTGGACCATTACAATATCTACCTGTTACAGCAGTCTTACTGGTTGCTATTTAAAGACTGCTGCCTATTATTTGGAAGCACCACAATTAGCATGGCAATATGTGTGGATATGTCTCCTTAGTCTTTATCTGAAAGGCGCATCCAACACATTTATTTAACAGTAAACACTGTGATAGTGAAATGCCCTCAGATGATTGATGTGAGGCAAGAAATGAGAGCAGAATCAAACACCTAAGCCTCAGGACAATGTCCTTAGCCATGCACAGCGCCCTGTGGATGATGGGCCCCTGCATGAGCTGCGGGAGAACTGCAGCTGTGGCACTGCTTTCTGCAGGAGCCACAGTGGGGTTCTGTGCCCCAGCAGCACAACCGTGCTCACACACCCCTATGCAGCTTTTGCAGCCCTGAAAAAAAGCCTTTGGGCACACAGGTTATTGAGAGAAAGGAGTCTAGGAGCCCCTAGGACTCTACAAAAGAGGGATAGGTATGGAATTTTCCACATGCGTGATGAGCCTAGGGAAGAAGACTAGACAGTGGGAAGAAACTTCTACAGGCTCTGCATAGCAGTGACATTTATGACCATCCATGAGATATTATGCTTTCCTGCCCTATATTTAAAAACACTGTCCAGTATTTTTCATCAGGAGTAGGTTTAGTCCTGAAAAAGAGCTAGAGCATAGAAGACCTGATCCAAAACACTGAAGCATCCACAGGACTAGTCCTTTAACTTCAGTGGGCTTGGCCTGAGGGTCCTGTCCCCTGCCTGTTGTTGATACAGCATTATTAAACCTTGAAGCAAAGGCAATGTCCACAGTCTGTGAGCCTGGCCCTGCAGCCCAAGTGTTTGGCCATACAATATGCTTCTGTCAGTTAAGATATTGTGAATGATTAATGAATGGTGGATCAGCAGCACAGCTGGTCACGGGATAATATAGATGGGAGTCAAGGTGTTGCACCAAAACCTAAACTGTAATTGCCTTGTGGTTAACTGCTTCACCATTCAATATCCATCTGTTGGGAAGGGAGTGGCAAAGGACAGAATTCACCTTATGGCCTGAAAAGACGGTCATAAGGCAAAAAATTTTTACTCAAAAATCATACAGGACAGAAGCCACCCTGGCTAACTCTGCAGGAAGATGAGACTCAGAAGATGTGCTAAGAGTGCTTCCTAAGAGACACAGATGCTGCTGCCGAGGGGCGAGTGACTTCTCCTGCATACACCTGCCCTGATGTGCAGTCCCTAGAGGGCCGTTAGAGGGGGACATTTGCCCAGGTGAGGGTCCTTTCTCCCCTCCTTTCTCTCTCCTTTTTCTTCCACCCTACCTTAGATGAAGAGAGGGCTTCTGGTCACTGCTTCAGCACATTTCCACCTTGGATCTTCTTCCCCCATCAGTGGCAGATTTGCTGCAGGCAAGTGGTCTCTGGGAGAGAAGGCCATATTAGCAAAACCCATATGGGTTAAGGGATGCAGATGTTCCCCAGGAGTGGTAAGATACCTGAGAAGCTTTGCAGTGGTGGTTGAGGCTTCACTCTGTCCCAGGCATTACACTTGGCATCAGGCTTCAGTCCCCAGAACAGCTTACAATTGGTTGTTTTTAAGTGTCAGTGCTTCCACGGAAAGCTTTTTTCTGGGGCATTTTCATAGCATTTGCCTTTTTTTGTGTAAGTATCAGTGGCAGCTCTGGTACATCTAGATGAATAAAAAATGCACTGGGCCATATTCGTCTCCAAGATATCTCCTCTGACCACAGCAGGCATGCAGCAGGGCTGGATTTCCCCCTCCCCAACACTGCTCTTAATGTGCCGCAGCTGCCAAGTAGTGCCTGCCAGCACGTCTGGAGCAGGCGGGGGCTTTCCCACAGTGGGCTCCTAATTTCCATGTAGACTAGATCCACTGAACTGCAATCCCATCCACATGAGCTCGGACAGGCCACCCAGCTCCACAGGGTGCCATCAGCTGGGCTCTGGGGCCCTCCCTTACACTAAGGGACAGATCATCGCATCCCAAATCCATGACTTTTCCTCAGCTGTCTGGGGATGCAGGAGATGATTCATGAGGGATGCCCAAAGACCCACTCCTCAGCAGGGCCTGGAAATCCTGCTTTTGCTGACGCCAGGGGCCCAATCCCTATTAGTGTTGATAAGTCAGTTGAAGATGTGAGACAGAAAAAGCAGGATGGACGTGAATTTCCACAAAACATCTGCAGACTTCCAGCTGGTGTAAATTATTATAGTTTCCTTGGCAATAGTGGAGATATGCCACTTTACCCTTGCTGAAGAACTGGGTCTGTACTTTGTATTTTATTAACATCACTGAGACTTCAGCTATTTCTTTTATCTGCACATCAGAGGTTCCCTGTGCAGCTGCTATGCTCTGTAAACCTCTCTGCTCTCCCATGCCCTTATCTACACCTGAAAAATAAGTATTTTAGCCCATGGAGACATTTCAAATTAAGCTTCTGTGAAGACTTGTGCCACGGACACTGCGTAGCATCTAAACTATAACTTCAGTGGATATATCTTCCTACTTTAACCAACTTACACCAGGAGCCAGATTCTGCATTTTGAATGTGAAGTTTCCGTTAAAAGTCTGATTCTTTTATAATATGATAATCCCATGTGTGAGGCAAAATGCAGTTTCTCTTCACCAGGCCTAGAAGTGAGAAGGCTCTGTTTATAACAGCAACCACCACCCACCAGCCTACATCCAGGCTGTTGAACCACACGAGGTGAACAGCCTCCCAACCACCTGCTGGCAAGGGCCCATCCTAAAACCCGAGTCACCCTGGGAATTTTTTTTACTGTGGCCCAAAACCGTGCCAAAGAGCTTGTAAACCACTGAATAGGACAGACCTTGAGCTTCCAGTGCTGGGAGCATTTCCCACTGCTGTGCAATCTACAGTTATAGACAGGGCCACAACATCCAGCTGAAGTCAGGAAGCCTCTTTTAGTGCAGCAAGGAAAGCCCAGCATTTTAGTCCAGGCAGAAAAATTGTCTTTGGGTTGTCTGGGTGTTTGACTGTTCCTCAGCAAACAGGGACCCCAGAGATGCTCTCCACACTCATGCCAGTGTGCTTTTCACAGCAGTACGACCAATCTGGACAGCCTTTCACAAAAGACAGTCACTTTCCTTTCTACGCCCAAGTGAGCTGGGTAGTTATTACACAACTGTCTACAGTTCTTTGTAGAGAGCCTAGCCCTAGCTCTGGGGGCTGTCGTCACTGGTGTCAGCTGGCGATGCTTGTCCCATGCCATGCGCTTGTCCTAATAAACCCCTCCCAAACACTGCTGCCTATGCCCTTTGGCCCAGAGCTGTAGCACAGTAATTCGTGGTGTCACACTTCGATGGAGGCATTGTCTCCTTCCCACCCAGTTCTCTCCTTTGCCTCCTACGAGCAGGGAAAGCATTGCACAGTCCATCAGTGAGTGCAAGTGAAAACACCACCCTCCAGCATTGTCAGCGGTCAGACAACAGACGACGCTTTTTCTTCCAGGAGCCACCTCAGGGCAAGGAGGACATGCTCCTGGGGCAATAGACAACTTAATCTCCCCAGATATTGGGCCAGCAAAAGGAGGAAACAATTGAACCTGTGAAGTCACAAAATCACATGGGGTGACTGCTCACAGAGTCAAGGTGCACACATAGATATTTCACAGCAGTTGTGTCTGTGCTTTCAGACACTGGAAAAAGAAAGATCCCTGCTATCCTTGATGGAATTTGTGTCCTGAATAAAGTTTCCTAATGGAAAGGGTGACAAAAGTGATATATCTAGCAATCACTTATTTTTTTTTTTTGCAGACAAGCATGATTTTGAAACTGTAAACGTGCTGCGGGACATTTGTTAAAGCACCTCCAACGACAGATGCATGACAGAGGCTCCTGAGGGCTTGCTTTTGGAATGTCAGAAATGCATTACAGAGCTATAGCACTCAAAACATTCAGAGAAAAAAAAAATCCCTGAATTAGGCAATGCTGTCAGGCTGAGGAAATAAGAAATCAAGCTGAAAAGCCAAAAAATAGTTGTATTTTTGAAAATACACTAGTGTCCCTCAGGCATTCAAAAATCATGAGTCAGGTCTTAAAAAAAAATCATAGTTGGCTTAAACGTAATAGTTGGGGGTGGTTAGCAACCTTGCATTGTCTGCACTATTAAGGGTCACATTTCTAAGTTCTTCTGGAAAAAAAAAACTAGAAAATGAACTTTATTTTGCAATAAAAGCAGAGGTTCTTACATAATCTTATAGCCCTAGGGGCTGAGGCATCAAGCAGAACATCAGATAATGTGATAAAATCCCAACAGCTGGAAACGCTAGAGCAAAACTGACTTGCATAGCCCTGATAATAGGTTTGGGACCTGGTTCAAGAGCCACATCCACAGGAGTAGTGTGCTCTGGTACAGTGATTCACAGACATAATTTTTCCAGGCTGCACTTTTTGGATGGTGGCTGTCAGAAATTACTTGATAGCCTTGGTCCAGTCAATGGAAAAAGTCTCTCTCAAAAGGAGAAAAGAAAAGCCCCTGAGGGAAACATTTCTGCAGTGACAAATTAACTAGCACAACAAAGTGTAGAGTTTCAAAGGACCTTCTGAGGTTTTAGGGGCTTTACTCCAGGAGAATGAGTCCCATTGTATTTCAATAGATGCACTGGGTTCCTCTAAAACTTGTCCCCTGTGTATCACATTGTGGTGACATTCATATGTAGCATGAGGTTTGGCTAAAATACATTTATTTATTTGCTAACAACTTGGCTTTTAAGGGGACATAAGTTTGGTTCAAAAGCAAGAAAAAGGTCTCAGCTTCTGACACATCCACAAGCCCTTGCAGATGCCTGGCCTCTCCTAGCATAGATCAGAGCTCTTCCCATCAACCAGCCCTTCATGCTGGGAGATGGCCTGGGAGCTCTGGGTCTCCATCACCACACCAAGGATGGACCCGAGATGAGTTCCCAAGTCCAGTTGAAGGTGTCCCTGCTCATGGCAGGGGGGTTGGACTAGATGACTTTTAAAGGTTCCTTCCAATCCACATAAATCTATGATTCTATAACTCTTAAAGGATGTCACAGTGCACTTTGCACAGGGCAAAACAATTCCCATGTTTGTCTAGAGACAATTCCATATTTAGAAACAATTCCAGAAGCACAGACTTACCCTGAATGTCCACATGTTTTTTTTTTCTGCAGCACAGGTAACTATAATCTTCTGCCAGACATTTCATTCACCTCCTCAGATCCACCCACTCTCAGTCTGGTACCATATGTCACACAGTGACCAAATGTACAGCATGTTTTTCAGAAAGCGTGTATCAATATTTCCAGCAAGTGCACTTCATTACAATTTCTTTGCCAAGTGATGCTGCAAGTGATGATGCACGCTCAAGGCCAGGCTGGATGAGGCTCTGAGCAACCTGATCTAGTTGGGGATGTCCCTGCTCCTTGCAGGGGGGTTGGACTAGATGACCTTTGAAGGTCCCTTCCAACCCTAACCATTCTATGATTCTATGATTCTATCTGGCCATGGCTCTGTTACGAAAGACAGAATTCTATATTAACTTGCTGTCATAGTTCAGCCCCAATCGGGATCAGACTACGCAGTCTCTCTCCCACTCCCCGCACCCTCCGAGAGAATAGGGGGAGGGAGATGATATACGGAAAAACTCGAGGTTTGAGATAAGGACGGGGAGAAATCCTTAAAGTTACCGTCACGGGCAAAACAGACTCCACTTGGGGAAAAACACTCATTTATTTCTAAAACTAGCAGGAGAATGAGACAGGGAACAAGATAACGTCCTCCTCACTCCTCCCTCTTCCCAAGCTTAACATTATCTCTACCACCTTCCCCCCACCAAGCGGCACAGGGGAGAAGAGGGAATGGGGGTCGCGGTCAGTTCATCACACGTTGTTTCACGCCGCTGCTTCGTCGTCAGGGGAAGAACTCCTCGCATTCCTTCTCTGCTCCAGCGTGGGGTCCCTCCCATGGGCCACAGTCCTTTGTGAAACCGCTCCAGCGTGGGCCATCTCTTCCACAGGGTGCAGTCCCTCCAGAACAGCTGCCCCAGCGGGCCCTCCACGGGCCACAGCCGCCTTCAGGCCTCCACCTGCTCCAGCATGGGGTCCTCCACGGGCTGCAGGTGGATCTCTGCCCCTCCGTGGACCTCCATGGGGCTGCAGGGGGACAACCTGCTCCACCATGGTCTTCACCACAGGCTGCAGGGGAATCTTGGCCAGGAGCCGCATCACTCCTCCCCCTCCTTCTTCACTGACCTTGGCACCTGCAGCCGTTCCTCACAACAGGCTGGCAGATGCCTCTCAGGATCCTTTTTACATCTTATTCACTTCTCATCTCCTCTCCACTTCTTGCAGCCAGTCCGGGCTGAGTTGGGCCCAGTCAGCTGCCCGGCGGGAGGCCAGAGGGTGAGGCCTGCAAGGCGCACAAGGCTGGTGCCTCCCCCTCTCTGCCCCTCCTCAGCTGCTTCACATCTTCTCATTCTTGTTTTTTTTTCTGTTTTCCCCTTCTTAAACACATTATCGCAGAGGCGTTATCACGGGACATTCTGCTACCAATTGGCTCGGCCTTGGCCAGCAGTGGGTCTGCCCTAGGCCTGGCCGAGTCCACTAAACAAAGGGGAGCAACTTCCAGCAGTTTCCTACAGAAGCTACCACCTTAGCCTCCCTGCCTCCCCCTCCCCCCCCCCAATAAAACCAGAACATTTCCTAAGAAAAGTGAGGTGGCTCTTCCTCATCAAACTTGCACTTAAAAGCCAAGGTGCTGCCATTATAGCACTCTGTGCTCAAGTCATCCCCATCTGCTGCTCCCTGCCTGTCAGAAGCACAAAATTACACAATCCTTTCTGTGCAGCTGGTACTTGAGCAACTGTGGTAATGTCTAGACTCTCCTCTCTCTTATGTGAGCTCAGCGGCATCACAGACACAGGCTTTTCACCAGCCCAAGCTGTGACAAGTCTTGGTAAGATACCTATGGCCTTTCTTGTGTGCCAGTCAAGAACTTACATCCATCAATCCCATCCTCCGGTACAGCAGGATTTAGGCTGTCACATACCTTGGTTAGGTAAGAGAAGTTGGTGTGAGGGCTAATGAAGACCTGCTGTGTTGTGGTAATGACCCTGCTGCTCTTGCTGAGGCTGTAGTACCTGTCTGTAACAATGCTTCACTGATGGCCAGGTGGGATGGGAAACACTCCCTTGCCTCCATCCTGCAACTACTTGACCTCAACATCAGTGTTGGAGGAAAGGAATAGGAATGAGTCATCAGAGATAAAGTTGGGTATGATAGTAGCTACTGCTACTGCCAATGGCATAGCACAGGTTTTATGTGGCAAGGGAGGAGTTAGCATAGGCATCAGTAAAGAAAGCAAGTAAGAAACAATCCCAGCCACAGCAAAGAGGGAAGGAGACAAGATGGATCCTAAAAGATATGGAGTTGGCCAGGGGTGTGGGGAGAAGTAGAGGTTGGTCTTGAGATACGAAGGCACTTGGTGGTCTGGGAGTAGGTCTCATACACCAAGGATTGTGCTAGTAGAGAGAATAAGTGCTTGGTGATGTCTGGCTGCATGAGACTTCGTGTGGTTACCCTGACCTCACCAGTGCATGTAACCCGCCTGTTCTGTTCTGAAATGGCATCCCTGCAACGCAAGCAGGCTCACCTAGACTTTCCCACCAAGTGGTTACACATTGCACATTTCCAATGCTGCCTACTCTAGGAGAGGTCAGAAACCCACAATGAACACCACTGAAAAAAGAGCAAATGGATTTCTTCTTAGCAAAAGTTCAGAGGGAGACTTCCTTTGTTTCCTGCACATGAGCTAAAAGCATAACCTGAGGATCTCAAACTAACGACCAATCAAGGGCCCTTGAAGTCAGCAGAAAGTCCGTTAGAGCACAAACTGCAATACACCTTCTGCCTTTCTTATCGTCCTTGTGCCAGCAGTCTGAGCCTGCTTCCAGCCTGCTGGGTTAGTAATGCTCTTTAAACCCTTGTTCCAGTACAGATGCATTAATCTGTAAGTATCCACCTCAACCACTGGGCACCAGCAGCAGGCAAGTGACTGTGCAACCAGTCAAAGAGGTAGTAATTAAATCTTGCCAGAATAATTACTTCTTCATTTATTGGCTGCTGTCCTGTAAGTTACCTTGTGAGCAGACATTTTAGTACTAGACAGAGAGTACAGAATAAGAAATCTGGCTAGAAAATCCCTGACTGCTCTGGCCCCAGATTTGAAAGTGTTTCCTTAGAGGTACTCAGCACGGTGAGACAGCAGAAAGAGAGGGCACAGAGTGTACCCATCACACAGTGCTGGGTGGGAGGACACAGCAGCAATTAACAGATCCAACAGATTTTAACCCTGTTGGAGTTAACTGATGACCTGGGAACCAGGATGAGTGGTTTGTGTAGGATTGTCAGGACACCTGGCAATTTTCCAGGATTTTCCAGGGCACACCCTTTCCCCCGGGTAGTGTGGCCATAAGGGTATGAAGCCCTGCAGTGCTACTCAGCGTGGGAGGAGCTACATCACATACAAACCACTCGTAGTGAGCAAACCCCAACACCTGGACAAAGGGATAGTCCTAAAATGGCTGCCAAGGTGACAAAAAAAATTGTTCTAGTGATGCATCCTAATTTTGATGTCTTTATTCATTATGAGCATACTGAAAAAGTTAAGTAAAAACTGTAATTATAAAAAAAAAAGATAAGCTGTTGTTCAGAAATGGATTACAAAGATCTGTTCTACTTCTTTTGCAGAGATATGCATTAATATCAAAAGGCTTTGAAATACAACTGGGACTCATCTAGAGAAAGTTTTCCTACAAAAGTTCTGTGCATTGAATATTGGTCCTAGAGATCCTCATATAAAGAACTGGCAATGAATGAAAAGGTAAGGAAAGTCTCCTGATTTTTAGTTGGGTTCTTATCCAGTCTTCAGATAATCATTCTTTAATACTGTGTGAACTGTCTGATTATATCTAAAAGCCATTACTTTTTTCCAAGGCAGTTAATAGGGATCACTGAACATTGCCAAGTTAAACTCTCCCAAACACTAGGAAAAATAAGTGAGGCCTTAAAAAGAAAAATGCAGTCTGGGACTAATTCCCAGGAGATCTTTGGCATACAAAGCCTCTATTAGAGTCAAAGTACTGATAATTCACAGGAACAGGCCATGGGTAATCTTCCTTTGATTTAATTACAGCCTGATTCACCATAGTTCAAATTTGAGTTTGCACTACTGAAACATCTGCAAAGGGGTTTCAGGTTTGAGGAAAGGTAATATGAATGGGATTCTGTGGTGCAGTATCCATTTGCTGATATGAATAACACCCTCACTTGGTACAAAATACAAAATTCAACATCCCTTGTGGTTTGGTTTTAAAACCTAGTCCCTGGCAAAGGCGACTGCAAAGACTGAAGTGACTCACTCTGTGCACCACAATGAGGCAGCACTTCAGGCACACATCTGAAATTGTGAACTTTATTTACCTCCAGTAAGCTTGCTTTTTCAGCAAGAAACTTTTGTGGTTCACAGTATCTGAATTTCCAGGGACAGAGGTTCATTAAGAGCAGTATATGGGGGATGTGCAAGTTATAGAACTGAAGACCATTTTAAGAAATGTTGGGGATAAGCTTGGGAGGTTACTACCAAGTTAAAAGCAGATGAGAAGTTCAGTTGTGTGACAAAGTCATTTTGGAAGGAAAATTGTGTCAATATCCAAAAACATCCATTGCTGTGTGAGTTCCCCCCTGTGCCTGTGTTGGCTAAAGACACAGATGCAGAAAAATCTGCTTCTTTTGCACACGCCCTTCACCAAAAGGACAAGAACAGGCCTTGGATATTATTTAATATTCATTAAACTCCCAGAGAACAAGACATCTGTTTCCAAAAGCATGAAGCTTGAGCTGGTTGAAGACATTTCATGAAGAACACTCAGGCTTGGTCACGTTTTTGCACAGTGTTGAGGATCACAGTCCTTAAGAAATACTGTTCTGTGATGTGAAATTACATAGTCTGATGGGTGTTATAAATCTCTGTTTTGATCTCTCTTGAGACCCTCTAGTAGTCCTAAAAAATAGCATCTGGCAACTGAATAATATCGAACATCCACAATACAAGGATCAAATTGAAACTATTCAAAGGATTGGTTTGGGGCCTTTTTATCTCAGAATTGGTCATTATTATGAATTTTCATGAAGAAAGTATGTTTTCCTATGACAATTTTTTTGTCAGGGCATGTTCAGTTAAATTTCTTGCTGGATGATCCTGAATACTCTAGTGTGAAACTACAAGGAAATCCATCCTCAGGCTACGGCAGATAATGCTGTTCCTCACAGCTGAAGAGCCAGGGCACCAGTAGCACACAAAACTGTGAGAAATTAACACAATTCGACATGTCTAACAGGAGAAACAAAATCTTGACTGCTGGGAAATCAGGTCCTCCCAGTCTGCCATTACAACAACACACAGGAAAAACTGTAGAGTTGACTTGGACTGGATGGGACTTTGTTTAGGTCCTGCTCCTACAGCCTCCATCTGCAGTGTGCCTGACAAAACAAGATCATGGCCTTTCTGACAGTGAATATAATGCTGCTGAAAACCTTGTGCAAGTCCTTACTGGGATTTTTCATGAGCTGCTTTCATGCCTCTTTCTCTGATTTTGTTCACAAGGCATGATTCTGTCATGGGCACAGATGGGGAAAAAGTCCATTCTTTCAAAAGCGGAAAATCTGGTTTATTTCTATATTACTGTTTATTTTATGACAATGTAACAAAGCCTGTAAATGTTGTTAAGCCAGAGTCAGTATTAGCAATGGAAATAATTACTACCGCTTTAACTGACGTTTTGTTAATGTTACTGTAGTGTTGTCTCATGAGTCATGACAGGATGGAAATTAATTTGTCACTGCTGTAGGTCTCTCTCTTTACTATAAAGCCAGTTTCTCCTCTTACATTCATCTGCTCGAGTGTCTGTAATAGAACTAATAAACCAAAAACATGCTTGAACATCCTTGTACGTGCTGCCTTCTCCGTGGCCAAGGCATTTTAAATGTCATTTTGCTTAGGTAATGGAACAGTCATGTGAAAACTAAGGCCCTTGAGAAGGCACCTCTGAAATTCACAGAAAGGCTCTGGACTCCTTCAGCCTTTGAAAATGTGTATTTTTACAGTCTTTGCAAATAAATTTGCTTCTGATATAAAAGTTGTGCCTTCACGAAAGTGGAACTCATTTTTCATCAATTCACAGCAAATTCAGCTGTCCTCTGCCCAAACTCACCTGCCAGCATGGCAGTCACGGAGCCCACGTGGTCCCCTCGGCAGCTGGCAGTGGTTCTTCATTCTTTCACGTCCTTTCCAGCATGACGCCTTCTTGTGATTCAAAGGCTTCTTGACAATAAACTAAAATACAGTGAGACTATGTAAAGAATAAGGAAGAAGCAAGAAGATGCATATTCTACCAGTTGACCACAGGAGGTCCTTGCAACGGCTGGGTCTGGAGCATAGGGTATACACGAGAAGGTAGAGCGTGCTGGGCTGGTTCAGCCTCAAGAAGAGGAGGGCAAGGGCAGACTTCATGTCCAGTCATCGTGCACAAGAGGCAAGAGGGCACAATTTGCAAAAAGGATCACTCTGGTTTACCTATAAAGGAAAGTTTTTTACCATGAGGGTGATCAGTCACTGGAAGAAGGGGTAGAGATGTTGTGGGATCTCCAGCCTTGGAGATACTTGAATTTTTACTGCACAAGGCACACAGCAACCTGCTCAAACAGGGCCTGCTTCATTCAGGGGATTGGACAGCCAGAGGTCCCTTCCTACCTCCATTATTTGACAAGTTAATGAAGTCTTTGGCAGGTTTGTTGGTTTGCTTGATTGAAGATTTAGCTTCTAATCCCTGTTTAGTCTGTTTGCCTTGGATTTAGCAAACTCACAATGTTTCAAAGTTTTTGACCAGTTTTCTATATAAGGGTTTTTCATTCTAAAAAAAATCCAATAAAAGAAAATAGGTAGATTCCTAAACAAAAATATTTAAAAAGAAAATTCCTCTTCACTTTTTCTTTGCCTGTTGAAAAAGGAATTTGTTCTATTTCTGCATCCATTTTGTCATTATCTGTGGATATGTTCAGCCCTTTCTGCGATATAACCAGACTTCAGCAGCCTGTTCAGTCTTTTTTTAGTGGCATAACCATTTCCCAGTGTGGATTATGATCGAGCCAGCTGCAAACTTAGTTGACTTTGTCTAGCACCCTCCAGATCTGCTTCCGAAGTCTTTCTGAAGAGTGAATAAGTAGGAGTACTAATGCTAAACTCTTTCTACTGAGGAGCTTTTTCTTATTTTCAGAGCTCAAAGAAGACTTTCTCTGTTGTTAAGTGGTTTTATTTTATATATTAAATTTAGCCTTTACTGAAACTTGAATTTGTTTCAAGTTCGAGGAGCCTACTTTGGGGGGTTTTGTGATGTTTTTTAGTGTCTGAAAGTGACGCAGTCAGAAAAGCTGGAAGAAATTAGGCTTATGATGAAAAATTACTTTTTTTTGAAAACAGACTCCAGCAGTGAGGTCTGAGGAAGCCTGAGGCTCTCATTCACATGTGCAAGAATCCAGCTTTGTCCCTGGGAAACTATGTCTACATTCTATGACGGACAATGAATCACCTTCCCTGCCTTGTACTTCATGGGTAAGACCTGAGTCCACAGCACACCTCCATCTGCTCCCTTCACCCAGCTGATGCACTGCTCCATAGCCTGAGCATCCTTGGGAAGGTGATAGTTCACTTTCAGCACCATGCTATACTCTCCCAGCAGCTTGCACATAGGGCATATGCATCCAACCATGAAAGGACCTGTGGACACAGGAAATGTCAGACTTATTTTATTTGCTTCAAACATGTAGTTTAACTCTTAAATGTTTCATTATCCCAGGATGTACTTTGACAATACACAGAGGAAATAACAGTGGGCTTTCCATCTGCAAATTTAATTTTTCAGGTGAAATTTCAGCTCTTGAAACCAGATCCTATTGTGAAATTCCTTCCAAAGGGTTTTCTGTGAGCCTGATGTATATTCCATAAGTTCTGAAAAAATACAATATTCCCCTCATGACACAGGTAAACTACACCATTTTCTTCATTTCACCATGGGTGTCTGGTTTTTAGCACTGCAGCAATATAGATGCATATTTAAGACCTGAGAAAAAACAGAACATTGATAGTCAGCATGGTTATATTGTTCAACAACAAGGCTCTCTCTTGCTTCAGGCAGAGCAGTCTTAACAGAGAAGGACCTGAGGAGCGGGAAACAGACTTGAACATGTTAAACATGACTGCTCACCTTGGGGGTTAGGAAAGGCTGGTGTGACTTCTTTCTATACCAGCAGTAGCAGTAGCAGTAGCAGTTTCTATACCAGCAGTAGCAGTTTCATTTAATTCAGTTCTACTGGAAGATGTTTGGACCTGGGGATTTGTTCCCCAAACTGCACAAAGTTTCTCTAACCACTGCCTGAGAAAAGTATGACTATAATGTCAATATGTTATCTACAGCTTTCGCAGTGCCCACAAATTAAGATCCAAAGGGCATGTTCTCAGATTGACTAAATAAGATGCCAAACAGTTGGTAGCAAACTTGAAAAGGTGTAATTTGCTAGCTATTTCCTATCACTTCCTCCAGACCTTCAGTCTCTTAGTCTGTGACTTTCATAGCATACACCAATGTATCTTTTCTAAATGAATGGGTCTCATCACTTGGCAAAACAACACATTGCAGAGATGGAGGAAAGATACACATTTATTTCAGTAGATATCACATTTTGGTATCTGGACTCATCACAGGTCAAATGCTATGCTGCATGGAAGGCAACAGGGTGGTTCTATGAACACATGAAGTAAATTTTGCTTAACTAAGTAAAATGAGAAAACCTGGATTCTTCTTGTGAATCACAGATTTCTGTTGACTTGGCATGGACTGCAACAAAGAGCTTTTAAAAAAAACAGAATTTGGCTCTTAATATTCAGGAATATGCAGTACATCATTGTGCCTCCTTCAAACACAGAGAGAGTTAGCTGCTCTTATACAGGTAAGCAGTAAAGCCGAGCACATTCAGCCTAAGATAGTTCCTAAAGCTCTTGAGGTATCTGTTTTTCAGAGGTGCGTTACTTTTTCCTGGGTGCGTAGATGCTTTCACTGAATGACATATGGAAAGCTGGTCAGTGCATGATTCAAGTCAAGGAGAGCTCTCTTGCATGTTTGCTCTCTAGGCAAACAACTAAGTCCTATTTGTCACCTTCAATCTTATCAATTTAGAAAATGTTCTCCTGAGTGAGACAGAATGGGAGGACTGCCTAAGATACGAATAAGGTCTGCGATGTCCCTATTGTCTCCTCAAACTGCCTGTAAGGCAGCAGCTTGTTCCTGGTGACTGTCACTTCTCAGTCTCTTTGACGCACGTGCTTTGGGTGTTGTTAGCAGCACTGATTTATGAGATGGTGGATGTCTGTTCAAAAGCAATTGCATGGAGATTATGAAATCAAAGGCACAAAACACGTCTCATAATTTAACTGTATCCAACTAATAAAATCAGAGACAGGTGTGAGTCAGCAACCTACAGGTCATAAGTGTTTTCAGAAAAGACCAGCTCTGACTTTCAGCTCTTCTTCTGGTTTCCCTTTACTTGCAGCCCTTTCATAGACTCTGAACTTTGAAGGGGGAACAAACTTGTATTTTAGAATTAGGATGGCTGCTGCCTGACCTTGTCCATGAGTAAAACACCGGTGCAGGCCTACCAGTAGCTTTCCCGTGCAAATACTGAACAATATCAATTCTCCAGCAAGAATCGTTCTCCTAAGCCATGTCACATATAAAAGATATCATCCAAAATATTAACTTCTCAAGGGAGACTAAGAGCCTCTCTCGCATGTCTTAAAACCGTCTACAGTGGTTTGTTCTTTGTGAGCATACTGACATCTCCTGGTTGCCTCTGAAATTGTGACCAGCTCATGTAGAAAAGATTAGCTTCTGCGAAGGATGCTCTTCTTTTTTTTTTTTTTTTTACATAAATTGCATTGATTTGGCTGATTCCAGGAAGGTCGACCACTGGGCCAGGGTGATGGGAGGTGGATGGAAATTAGATGTGAAACTTGAGAAGCACAAAAAAAAATGGCTGTTGGGGTTTTTTTTAAGCCAGCTGCTTCCAAAGTGCCAGAATAGACTCTGAAACTTGGAGCACTGCAGTCCAGGGATACACAGTTTCTGGCAGAGCCACCAATGGCAAGACTCAAATCTGTTTCCACCAGCCACTGCGCTGCCTTCAGATGGAGTCAGGCGAAGTGATTGTCTGGGGGATGCTGACTCACTGTGACCCAGCCTTGTCCTCCTCCCCAAACCCCTGCAGATGCACTTACACGTGCACTGACCCAAACCACTGGTGTGATCACGCGTGCCTAGAAGATCAGTTCTGTTTAGGATAGAGAGCAATTCCAAAAAGTTGGTAAAATCAAGACAAAGGACAGCTGAGTGACACATGAAATTCAGGCCACAAATTATCCCTTTTGTCACTAAAGATCTCAACTTCTCCAGACAAGGAGCTTTAACAAAGTCTGTGTTTGTTGTGTAGACACAATTTTTATTGTGGTTTTGATTTCAGGAGTTCCAAACAAAAACAAAACTCCTGAGTGTGAACATCTGAAATATTTTATCAAAAAATACTGAAAGTAGGTGATCTGACTTTTTGTCCTTCTTTTTCTTTCTACATTCCTCACAGCAGAGCTCTTACTGATCTTTAATGGCTTTTCTGATAAGAAAACATCCAGACTTTTAGACTGCTTTGTTATATTGATTTATTTGATTAGTAAACATACTCAGCTTCTCAGTAAATCATCACTCAGAGATAAATCTTCTAACCATGCTTGACTTGGTTGAATTTTCTGCGATTCTAGTACATGAAATTCTGTAATGCAACAATTACACTGGAAGTAAGCAGAAAGTGAGAAACAGCATTTAAATAATAAAAAAAAAAACCTAACTCTCTGCATATAGGGGTAAGTCACATTCATGTAGCTAGTTCCCAGCCATTCTGTATAAGATATAAAAAGCCTAGAGCGGGGGCTGAGTCTGAGCTCACCAAGGCATATTCACCACCTGCCTGGTGAAGGGCACTGTGGAAAATCTTCTTGCATCTAACTTCAGTTAATTAATCTGTTTCAAGTAAGTTTAACCCTGGGAGCTGGTCCCTGAGTATCTCCTGTATATCTGAGGGGGGAGTGTTGTTCCTCTTAGGGTGCCAGTGGTGCTGGAGGCTTGCGGAGAATGAGAGAAGACCGAAATGGCCATATATGCTTCCTCCACAAAGCCAGAAACAAGCAGAGCTGGGACACTGCAGAGGGCTGAGGAGGGCAGTGGAAATTATTTTGAGGTGGTACTGCAGGCAGCTCAGTAGGGGATTTTTCCACCAAAGACCTGAAAAGGAAAGCCTGGCTAAAAGACTCTGCCAGAAGCAATCCCAGGAGCTGACACGTTCTGCGTTATTGCTGACACTCCTCTAGACCTAGTGCCAAGGGGGGCATTTCCACCAAGCAGTGATCCTGAGAGGGAGTCCCACAGGGGTGGCCAGGGTTTCCCTTCTTCACTCACAGGAGTTGGACTCCCACGTGGATCAGAAGAGCCAACACAGCACCAGCATCAGTGGAAGGTGTCATGAAAGGGAACAGACGGGTATGCAAAGAGGAAAGCCAGCAGATACCAAGATACTGCTTGGCTGTGGTGATTGTTCACACAGTATGGGTTTGTCATGGAGCTGCTCCAGCTCAGCCATGCAAGTAGTCTCTTGTGGGCTTCAGGGAAAAAGACCTTTTTCCCCATGAGTGTGGTACGTACAGGGAGTGGGGGAAACAAGAAACAGGGATGCTCCGAACACAAGCAAAGATTATGTCACCAATTTCTAGCTGTGTCAAGCAGTGAAAAGTGGATCAGGTGTTCCCAAAACAGTCACACAATATGCATGCAAACATCATATAAAAACAGCTGCTCTGTCCACATGTGGAATCTGCGGATGAACATCAGGATTTGGCAAAAGCCAAGCCCAGGGAGCCCACAGCCACTCACCGTGGGGCACAACACCTCCCTTGTGCCTCAGGGTGCCCCATGCACACCTGCAGACTGCTGCACAGGCAGCCGCCCTGCCCTTTCCCAGGCTGGCCTCCATCATTGGTCCCAGGGAAGTAGCATCCAAAAGACATAAGGCCAAAAAGCGCTTATCTAGGATTGGACTGACATTTCTAAACCCTCTCTCCACTTGAGACAGGAGGAAGGTAACCTAGAGGCACCGACACAGGTGAGTACACTGGGGAGCAGGCCCAATATTCATCCCTGTTCACCAAACATGGAGGAATGTCTTGCCTAAAGCCAAGCCAGCCTTTGTAGATAGCCAGGGGTGAGGATAAGTCTAGGGCTCAGGCTGCAGCTGTCATCCAGGTCCCTGTAGTGATGCAACTTAAATTACACTGCAACCTAAATTCATTCAAATAGGCCCTTCTTACTGTAGGGCACATGGTGCAGAAGGCAAACTGCATGAGCCAGAGGGGTTGTACAGTGTGGTACAACACAGGAAGAGAAGAACTGTTGCTTGCTCAGTGCGTCCTGAAAAGGAAAGGAAAAAAAAAAAAAAAAAAAAAAAAAAGCAGAGATCTTGTGAAGGAGACTACTCCAGTTTTCAGGAGAGCTGACAGATGATGCTGCATTAGTTACACCTTTCATTAGCCAGTGGACATTGCCCGCTTCCCCAGAAAAGTGTCTCCAGCTGGGCAGAGGTAAAATTAACTATTCATGGCTGGAAAGCTCAAAGAATTTATCCCAGAGGAAAAGGCTGGACACTGCACCTTTGATAATTCCTATTAATGCTTAAGGTGTATTGCATTCAACCCCAGCCTTTCAGAAGTTGTGAAGAATGTTTTATTCCAAGGAAGACCATGCTGCAGTCCTCACCAAGATCTCCACAGTGCCTTAGCTCACATCAGGTCTGCTGCATGTTAATTATTTTGTGATGGGTTTTCCCAAGAGCACAAGAACTTGAAGGCTTGGAGAGATGCGAGCAGCCTTTAGAGGACAGGGAAGTTTCCCTCAAAAACATATGAGACTTCACTGCTTACAATTTGTGTTTATAATGTGTCATAAAATCCATGCCAGCCCCTCCTCCTGGCTTTCCTTCCCAGCTTGGCTGAACCTTAATGATGCCTACACAGGAGAAACTCTGGCAGGCTGCACGGCCACCCACAGCAGAGGTTGCCATGTGTGGGCTCCTTTGATCTGGATGGCAGGCAGACTTCGTGACAGAGGGAGCAATAAGCAAATGTCAAGCTGTCAGCTCCGGCCAGAAATAAGCCTTGCAGGGAGTGGAGTGTGTAGCCGCTTGGAGAGGCTACCCAGCAGGTTTGGCCTCTCTAAGACCACTGAGGTGCTCTTCCCAGGTCTGTAATGTAGTTTCTTATCCTTCCCTCAGCAATTACAAAGGCCTGAGGAGGAAGGGATCAACGTAAAATTACTACAAAGTGTTGTTTCAACTCATAAAGTCCCTGACAAGGGGAACATAAGAGCAGCAAACAGAAGTCACACAAAATTGGGACTAGGAAAAGATCTTATCTGCTTCAATGGATTTTGGATCAGCCCTTCAAAGCCCTTCATAACTAGATTTTGCCCTCATCGCTTCCAACATCCTTCTCTGTCCCTTCACCTAAAATGTTGTGACACCAGTATTTGTGATGGATATCTGCCTGTGCATCTACCTGGGCCTCAACTGCAGGGCCACATCCTGTGTTGGGATGCAAGTGATCACGGATGCTGCAACCAGGCAGGCAGAGAAGGGGATGAGAAAAGAGAGGGACAAAACATTACTTTCCTGCCTCTTCAGCTGACAAAACTGTTTATTCTTCTAACATACTGAAACGGAGAGGAAAAGATCTCAAACTTCTGAAAAAACAGCACTATTGGGCTGAAAGAGAAACAAAATCTTATTGATCTTTAAATAAAACTGAGTATTTATGGAGTCAGATTCCCTTTAGATAAACATAATTTTAAAAGTGTTGAAATGGCACAGTTTGACATTTCAAATAACATGCATTTTTTAGGAAGTTGCTTTAAACCATCTTTTTTCTTGCAGTCTCAAAACAGACTAATCTTTCTGGAAAAAAGTTCATCAGGAAACTGCCACTTACTGTTGAATATTCTGCAGCGCAGGCCCTTTCCCTGCCTCCCAAACCATGAGGAGACATGAGATTATGCCTGTAGGCTGAAGTGACTGGTTGCTTGGTTTACTGACTTTCTTTTCCTCATTTGTGCTGCGTATTTCAAATCACTTGTGCGTGGAACAAAAATGCTTGAAAATGTCAGTAACTGGTGGGTGATCAGATTCTGCTCAGGCCCCTTGGGCACTAGAGCAGTTTCAAACATCATTATGTCTATAGTATGTAAATATTTGTAGCCTGCATAACTTTAAGCCTTTCTTGTGTCCATCTACACACCTTGAGTCTTGGATATGCAAAAAGATCATATAGTATGCAGCCACATCTTTAAAATGCCTTTCTTTTTTTTCCTTCTTTTCCAGGCATATTGCAAAGCACAGCTCTTACACTCCTTAGTTTTAATCAGTCTTCACCAGTAGTTTCAATTATACTGTGTTCAACAGAACCAGATGCGCAATCACAGAAAATGGTCTTTTTCAAGTTTGGATGACTTTTTAAAAGAGCCATTGTGTTGTTTAAAAAAGCAGCTGTGAGTGTCCAAGAAACTGCTGTTGCTTGTGAGCTGTCTGCAGTTTCACCAGAGCATCACCAGAGGGTAGCAGGATGCTTTGTTGCAGCCGGTGTTCCTGGGGTTCGATGCAGCCTTTGCAGTGCTGAGCTTGTGCAGACTCCCCTTGCCCTGCATTTCTTCTCTTGATTCACAAGAGATGTTAATTTCCTGAAACTGTAACCGTCATTTACTGTCTTCATTCTTTTGAAACACAGCACGGAAAACTGGGACTAAAATCCCCACCAGAAGAGCCTTAGCTGTTGCTCTTGCATGGCAGTTGTGCAATACTGTTCTGATTTAGTGGGAAGACTAGACTCACTCTTCTCATGCACTAGCAACAGCAATTACTGTTCTCCAACTTTTTAGCTTCAAGTCCAATATCACGGAAATAGGACCCTGTCTTCTACACATTTCAGTCTTGCGTTTTTGGAAAGCAGTTGCTAAAACGCTAGTTTGCAGGACATAGTTTGCCACAGTTTTGTACAGTCGCTGCCTAGGACCCAAGGTGCATGTTTCTACATAACAGTGCAGACTTGTTTTCTTCTTGGCATTGATGGTCTTTGGAGGCTTCCCAGCTAGCACCAAAGTGGTTCTTTCCAAGAGAGTAAGAAAGCAAGCAAAAGAGAAAGTCGTGTATGGCCCCAAGAACCTCAATGCATTCAGAACACTTTCCAGTCATTGGCACAGAGATAGAGAATCGCAGTGTTCATAGGTGTACTGGCATAGTTTTCTTCACTGCTGCCTTATCAGGCTTAATTTGTTAGTGTCTAGGAACAGCTCTGCAGGAGAGGAACAGCCTGGGTAGAGATACTCAGCTGATCTAGCAGCTACTACATCAGGCTGTGTCTGGTTTGGCTGGACCAAGTTCTTGGTCCTGCTTTTCTTCCTAGGTAAGCTTTTCACCCTGGAGGAAAGGGGATAGTATTTTCTGCCCCATGTAAAAAATGATACGGGCATGAATTGGTGTTTGACAGCTGGATCATAGAACCATGACTTGGATCGTTTTGGTCAATTTCCACTAGATGACGCTGTCGCCACTCCAGGGAACACTGACCGTTGCTCTTAGTAGGGAAAAACAAATACATTCTTAACTACAGATTTAGTGAAGCACTGTTTCTGCTCATCAGTTCACACCCAAACCCTACCCTTTGATCTTATCCTCAGGGTACTCTAAGTGAGGTATTTTGCATATATGGCAAAAGAAGTTGCAGCCCAGATGACCACCCAGCTACTTTAACACTGAGGGTAATCAAGCCTGGCTGGCAGCAGACTTCCAGTGCTAGCCTGCAGTTCCAGCTCTCTCTCTCTCTCCTCCTTTCTTCTGCATGGGACGTTATCTAGGGTGTCCTAACATCAGAGTCTGGTGGTCTATTTCCAGCATATGTCTGCAGCAGCCAAGAAAGGCAGATGTCCAAAAATCCTGCCTCATTTAGCTGGAAGCTGAAACAACTCTTCTGGTAAATCTGGGATGTGGTAGCAATGGGGATCATAATTTTAGGAAAACAAACCCAAATTGTCATCTTTCATGTTGTAGCGGTTGGGACAAAAATGAGGGAGGGAAGTTGGGCACACGTCCTCTGTGGAGTGACTTTCTTAATGACACTCTCATTAAGAGTGACTTCTGCCAAATGCTGTTTACTTTCTGCTGTCAAATCTGTCTGAATTAATCACAAGTAACTCGACTTAAAAGTGAGACTTATTCTCCTCTGCTTGCTGAGTGACACACAGACCCAGTGCGAGAAATAGCCTGCCAATGACTCCATCAGGCAGCCTGCTTCAGTACAACATCTGAAAAATAAAAGATATCTTGCCAAGTCTCCATTTTAGTCCATGGTCTCTCCTACTGCCCTCCAATGGATGCAGTTACACGGCCATGGTGTGGAAAAGGCTTTGCTCTACGGACTTCTCATTTGTGGAGTTGGTCTTGCACTGACAGCAGGTTTGACAAAGAAATAAGGCAAAAACCTTACTTCAGCCCAGACTGGCCACACACAGATTAGAACCGAGAAAATCAAGCCCAGGTGGCAATAGATATAAATTTGGGAGGGCACGCAAAGCCAGACTGGTGAACTAGAAAAATATGAGGGAGTGGTACACCAGATTAACTCAACTGTGCTCGTTTCCAGCACCACGAGAACTGTTACAAGCTTTAACGTAGTATATTCATGGAGTAGCTGGACTCTTGAAGAAGCAGTCCTCTGTCTCTCATCCTGTGGTCATCTCCTTTTTCTACAGTGATCTGTTCTGTATGCATTGGTTGTATTTACTCTTCCTTTACAGATCAGTTAAGGAATTCTTACCACACTTACTTACACTTATGTCACAAAATATAACTGCCCTCTGAAACACAGGCTGTGACTTTTTTTTTCCTCTTCTTTTCTCAAGCCATCTGAGACTAAGTCAAATGTGTTTACAACAAAGGTAATATGTCTGATCTGTCCTTGGTCTTCCAGGTACTTCAGAGGGAGTAGTTAGATCTGTACTTGGCCAAGTCATGTGGTTGGTACTGTAACTTTCAGGGTCTGGCTAGAGCTGTGAAGATCTTGGCTAACATTCCTTGATGATGTACAAACTCTTTCTGATCTTGACCAAAATACATGACTTCTTGGTGCTCCAATTCCCACAGCTACAAACAGTGAAGAACTCCAGTGAAAGTGAACCAGATTCTTTGAGCTACCCATTCCTGGATAAACTGTTGACAAATAGGAAGGAAAAAACAGCATTTTAAAACTGTGAGTATAACAGGAGAAGATTAGCATGTTCAAGCAATCTCAGATGCTTCCACATGAAGAGCCAGAGCAGTGCTCAGGAAGCTCTTGGTCTCCCCTGTGGGTCACACATCTCCTAGTCAACCACCGTTACTTTTTTAGCCCCCCACGCGCTTTCTATAGGACAGAGGTCTGTGGCTGGTTGGAGACAAAGAAAGAGCTTTGTGCCAGCCTCTCTCCATTTTGTCCCCATGGGGAGGACATTACTATCCATGCTGTCCCTTCCCTACCTGCCTGACTCCTTTCTTTAAGAGAAAGGAACAAGGAAACTTCATAAACTGACACACTAAGCCAGAAACATTGCCTCTCCATCAGGTTTGTTCTCACAGTGAGCAAGATCATGCACACCTGTAAAAAAGGCTCCTGAGTATCTGGTCAAAAAGGAATTCCTATGAGACAGAGGAAATAGAAGGGAAATATCAGCATGTGTCTGCCCACAATGAATTACATCACACCCTTTATGCTATTGCTTTTACAGATCAGTGATTTAGCGGTAGCAGTACTGCAACAGTGCACATAAGAAGTTGCTCCGTGAACTCAAAAACAACTACCCTCATGCTCTGTGTCCTCTGGACAGAATCACCAGCACCTAAGAAATGCCCTCTGCAGACACCATGTGGTCTGTGTTGCCAGGGGTTCCCTCTGTGCAATTTGGCTTCCCTGATGTCTAGTAAAGGTTAAGCTCATACAACTGTCTTTCCTTCTTAAGGTGTCTCTCTTCCTAATGCCTGGTTTTTCCCATGCAGCTTACAGTAACTCAGTATCTGTTACTGTCTTTGACAGTCTCTAATACTCTGTCATGAAGTGGTGTCCTCAGGTTCAAAGACTATGTGGGATGTATATATTACGTATTCACCTGTTTACGTATTCACTTAGTTTCCTTATGCTGAAAAGGTGATAAACAATATATGAGAATTAGTTAGTAACTAGCCAGAGTGATTGCAGTTCAGTTCCCAAATCTGTAAGCTGTAAATATGAGAAAACAAAAAACTGATCTTCAAAGCTGGTTATAATATAAGAAGCCAATTGGGAGAGCTGATTATCACTGTGGAGGCGCAGGGTAGAATATGCAATCTACACACACGCATGTGGGGAAGGCAAATCAACTGACTACTAGTGAGTTCTTTTAACATAAGTCCCTGATTTTAGATTTGCAACCACACTACATCTGAAGTTTCACTGTCTGAAGTTGATAAAAATGGGTGTGATTCAGGCAGAGGTTTGTGATAGATGCTGCATCATTTTTACAGTCAAAGAAACTGGCCCACCAGCTCCCTCACTTTGGTTGCAAATGAACGGGGCTGAATAGATTGCAGTATGGAAGCCCTTAGGTCTCATAATCAGGATTAACTTCATGACTGTCTTAGAAATCGAGAGGATTTTGCACAGCCATTCTCTGCCTTAGCATTGCTAATGCTTTGTCTAAAAAATCCTTGTCAGTTTGACAGAAAGAGCTAATTCCATGCAAAGATACTTTACGATTCAATTGACACTAGTATAGTGAAAATCTGTTCTCTGACATCTCAAAATCTCTAAGACAAGTATCACGGCTGTAATCTAGCCAAGCCTTCAGTATGAATGTGCACTCTAAGCACATGCATTGTCTTACCAGATGCACTAGCACAACTAAGAGCCATCATAACAGAAATGTTCTCTGGATTGCATATATAAGAATTTGTCTCTTCAAAATAGATGTTGAATATCTTCTTTGTGTGTACTTTTAATTTAATTGTTCCTTGTCTTGAACAGAAAGGTTCTTTAAGAATTCTTTTGCAATCAAGGGAGTGGGAGCAAAGAGACACAGATCAAGAAATGCCCCTGCAAACACGAACAACAACAGTTTCAGGTTACCATGAACTTGTATACAGTCTGGACAAACCCTTCATAAGTTTGCATAGTAAGGCTTGTTCTGCATTATTTTTGGAAGCTGGGTGGGGTTCCTCCTCTGTCAGACATTTCCAAATCTGTTCTGCCCTCCATACAGGCCTCTCAGGCTATCCCATCACTTGGGTGGTATCCCTACGCCTGCCTGCTGTTCCAAGGCTCTGACCTAACAATTGCTATGTTTAAACAACGCCTCTGGGAGTAAGCTTTCCCTCTCTGTCTGTCTTTAAGATGGGTGGGAAACAGACTTTCAGCTCTCAGATATGCTCTGTGCTCTGTTCTTGCTGACTCTGTCCAGGTTAGCAGGACGCACAAACACACTCAAGAACACAACTCCTGCGGTGACAAGCTAGATATGGTTTACAGCAGAACACGTCCTGCTGCACTAGTAAGTGGCTTGTTCACTGATAAACTGTAAAGCTGCTCTATCACACGTTTGTTGTACTTTGAGGTACCTGAAGGAAACGAGATTTTCCATCTTGGCACTACTGAACAGCCATGATAAAAGTATTGACCTGCTTACAAGTGGGAAAACATTCCAGTTATGTAAACAGCAGAGGCTGGTTTTTTTTTTCTCTGCATTCCTACAGTAAGCTGGCTTTAGCTTAGTCCATAACTTAACTTCTGCGTGCGCTGTTCCCTCTGCTGCCTCCAAACACATGAATTGATTTCTTTAGAACCACAGGCTCTTGGCCACTGCAACAAGGGGTTTCAATGCAGTCTTGTACAAGTCAGTGAAAGATTTTGAAAAGTCATTGAGTGACCAGCTCTAAAATACATTTCCAAAAGATGTAAAAACTGCCATGCTGAGTGAGGCCAAATTCTGCTTTAAGCAGCATTCATTTCCAACAGTGGCCACTAATGACAGCCCAAGAAAACCATACAACAGGACAAGTTAAGACCTTTTAGTTTTCATCCTCTTCTTGTAAAAAGTCTCAGCTACCAGTGTCTAACAGTGTAAGAACTTTCTGGCATGGCAGCTACTGAGTTTAGATTTAGGAAGTACTGAGTTGAATAGACTTTAATAACCATGTGTAGTTCTCTTCCTTGAATCTATTGAACCTATTTTAACCCATTAATATTACTGTCCTCTATAATATTCCATTCCAGGTGAGTTTCAGAGTCTAACCTGTGTAGTGTGTATAGTGCAGAAGAGGTGAAAAAAAGGGGAAAGAACTTTTGTTGGTTTAAATTGGTTGCCTCACATTTCAAGTCTGTTGCCTTTAGCCCTTGAATTACTAACAGCAGTATTTCTCAATCCTCTACACTTATATTTTGTACAGTTGCATTCTCAACCATCACATTCTCAGGAGCAGGAGTTATTTCACACATCTGATGATTTTTCTGTTCTTTTGTTTAGTTTGACTTTGGGATAGGCAAGAGAATAGGCATATAATAACACCGATGTGGCTCCATGACAGTTTTATATAGGGATGCAATGTTTTTTATTCTGTTCTATCTCTTTATCTATAAAAGGCAGCTGAAATAATTCCTCTCTTTTTTTTTTTTCCACAATATATACAGGGACTACTCCATCTGGACCACAACAGCAGAAGGCAGTCAGAAATTATGCTTGAGGTAAATCTATAAATCTGTGAGTTGTCAGGATGTTCATTTCTTTTGCAACTCAGTTTCATTTCTTCTCTTACCGACTCATGAACTCTGTCTTTAATGTACATTGCAGCCAATCCAATTCTATGTCCATCCTACTAAACTGACTGCACCCTGTTAACGAAGATGTCAGAAATTTGCTGGTTCATTATCTTTTGAAACTCGGGTTTAATGAATAACTGCTGGAATTCTAGCCAGGAGTGCAACTGCTTCACCTTCTCTTGATTCTTTCAGCTGTATTTCAGGCAAAAGAGAGAGAGCAGAACAGATAGCTTAATTCACCTATTTGCTAACTAGCGTCAGCACAGTCCTCAAAGCAAGGCTGCTCTGGAATGCCAGAGATAGTGAAAGCCCCACATAACTAAACAAACAGCTCAGAATAATAAACTGATCCACGCAATTTCCTGCATTGTCTCTGGAGTCAGTGGGCTCATGAGGCTTCTAAGTGAGCAGGAAAAAAAGACAACCAGCTCAGTCAAAAAAAAAAAAAAGAGGTACTGCCATAAACCAGACACTCTACAAGAGCCATGTCAGCCGCAGTGGGTGTTATTTCACCTTTTCAATCTGTAATCAAATTGAGATTACCAGGAAAAAGCAGCAGTTCAGGAAGTTTGATGAATGTGGGTGTCAGATCATGTTCAGAAGTAGCAGTTCTACTTTGGCCCCAGAATTAGCCTTACTTCTAAGTAAATTGTGGACAACACATTATGAAAACCTACTTTCCAGGTGCACACCAGAGTTTTATTTGGCATAAACATATGGAAGTGACAGCCATGTTCTCAAAAGTTGAATCCTACCCTGTTTCTACTGAAGGTAGGGAGAACTGCAATGATAGGTGCCTTACTTTGTGTGATGGAGCTTATCTGAGTAGCACATAGTATTATATATGCACCTGTTTGCACTAATATTGCAAAATTAATGGATTTCTGGAATGGCAATGAGGTATTTCCTCCCTACATCTCTTCTATTCCTGTTGAATTTTCTTTTCAAAACAATTGCATGACAAAAAAAAGCTGATCCTTTTCCCAATTTGCAGCTGAAGTCTGACGCTTTTTTAGACTAATAGTAAATGCTCACTTACTACAGTGTGTTTGGTATTTGGGTGTACGACAGGAAACCTGATGTTTTAAGCTGACTTTAAAGGACTCTGGACATCCACATAACACTGAACCTTCACTAAGCATAAGTTTATAAACAAAATCAGAAGAACAGCATGAAGCCAACAGACCTGCAAGCTCCTTGATCCTGTTTCTATCAACAGATACACTTGTTAAGCATTCAGTAAGCTACTACAAACAGTTGCTGGTCCATTTAAAGAATCCAGCAATACTTGTATGGAGTAGCTGGCCATGTGAGCCTTCATCTGGCTGTGTGCATGCGTGGAGCAAGACTAATTATGTCAGCACTCCTTATTAATGATACTGCTGCCTTGCTCAGTGCAAGCAGTTCTGCCGAAAGGTCAAAAAGACAGCCTAGCTGTGTTATTTCTCAGCCTCAGAGTAACCACCTTTGCAACCTGAATGTGTCTCTCAAACTTTTCAAGTGGTTTTAAACATAGGATTAAGGTAGCAGACAGAGATTGCATGTTCCCCATGGCTCTCTGCAAAAACGGTGTGCTAGACACAATATAAATTTTAAAATACTTGGAAGGCAAAAGTAGCAGAGCTTGCCAGAGGATGACTGTTTCACAACAGCTCTCAAAGTTTCAAAACTTGTTTTCAATATGTGCTAGAGAAAAAAAACAAAGATCTTCCAATGCTTTCAGGAAGCGGAATCTTAACAAAATGGCTCTTTGCAGATACAGAAGTCCAGGGCACACACTTTCCACCTCTCAGCAGCAAACCTGTCATGTTCAATTCAAGAATCTTCTTGAATTGTATGTAAGACTCTGTAAAAAAATTATATTTTGTTAAATAAGGGCTGTATTTTTCATATTTCAAAAGCCTTTGGGTAAACCTAGTGGGTCTATCAGCTCTAAACCAAGTGTCATCTTGTAGATCTGACAGAAGATGAATGCTGTACCACCCAAGCCCCAATCCAGAGGCCAAGGTGACAGTAGAAACACTCATAGTAACTTTTCTAGGCTATTAAATGTTTTCTTAGTCCTACATTTATTGCCCAAATACAATTCTTCCTGTTTCTTTTGCCAAAAAAAAACCAAACAAAATCCTGTGGTGAGGACAGCACGTAAAAAAATCATGTCAGAAGAGCAGAGTCATAAGCTTTCCAGAAAGACACGTGCTCTTCATGCTGCTTTTTTGTGTTCTCAAAGTGTAGGAGTGCAGTGAATAACACATGCATTTTGTATGTTTTGTATGTTCATCCATGCTATGCCAGAACACTTACTGGTGAACTAAGCATCTTGCCATTTAACCTTTTCCCACAACTATGCAGACTATTTAACCACCCAGGCCACAGAAGTTAAAGTTTCTAGGCATACTTGTGCAATGACCTTAGCATTTTAATGTGTAAGTGGTCAAATCTTTCTATATTCAAAGCCCAGAAAAATAAATGAACTTTCCCATTTTGCTTCATGTAATAGTTTAAGATTGTTTCATGAAACAATAACCAATGTAACTTTCCAAGGTCATGTGCATGCTTGTGACAGAATTCAAATATAAAATGTCAATGCACTCTTAATTAGGTCAAGATGTCTGAACAAAATTCCTTCTGTCCAAAGCATCCTTTTTTTTTCCATGTGTAGAATAATTAAAATAAATTATGCCCATGAGAAAAGCCAGGCTCTATCATCAAAATCCCATTTAACTAGATAAGCTTCAAATCCCTCCTTGTTCCGCTCAGATAACATTCATCTGTCTTTATTTGCAATTGATCTGGCTTTGCTTAAGCTTAGTGCAGTGGGTCGGGGGTTTTTTGCCTCTGTAGCCTCCTTAGCCCCTTCTGTTTTCCAGCTGCCCTCATGCTCTTTATCTTAACCATTATTACTGACCTTACAGGCCTTGTATTTGGTCCTGCTTAAGAAGCAGCAATCCAAAGAGCCATCAACAGGTCCTTCTTCACCCTGAGGTTACAGACAATGGTTAGACAGGCAGGGAAACACCACACTTTTCCCATCTGTATAGCAGTGGACAGTCCACTTCACTCCAGCTGTGCACTGGGGAGATGGATTGAGACAGGCAGTCGTGCCAAAGATACAGGAAGAGGATGAAATGTTCCGGTATTTATTTTTGTAATAGATGCTTCAGTTCATGTTCTTTCTTTCCAGTATTTACATTAGAAGGTACCTCCAGCCCCACTGCTTTCTCCGGGATAGTTCATGAGTAGTAACCATATCCACACATAATGGTATATTCCACACTGAAAAGGATGGTTCCCCTTTAAAACTGGGAAAGCACCCTCCCTTCTTCCATATCATCTGGAGGTGCCTCCACACCTCAGGGCAACTTGCCCCCACAGCTTCCCCAGAGTTCACCACCCTTTTTCTACTCTGCAACTTTCTGCACTGTTCTCTGTGGGTTTTTTTTCCCCTGAGTTTTAGCACCCCAGAGAGATGCTCCCTTACTGTAAACTTTTAAATGTGCTTGCAGAAGAAACAGAAGTAAACAATGAAGGGGAAAGGACGAAACAAAGAAAGAAAGACATTTTTTTCTTTCTGTTTAGTGGAGTGGGAAAAAACCCTAATGCTCAACTAGGTCCTAGCTAATTTATTTTAAAAGGTTCTTGCTTGCTGGTCTGTAACATATGCAGCTGGTAAAAAATTAATAAAATTTAGTACATGAAATTAGCAAATTTTAAACCTCACACTACTATTTCGTGGAAAGAAACATTTTTGTATTACTTTACCCTTTCACTATGGACAGAAAGTGATTTCCATTACTACCTCCTTTTCAGTTCTGCAAGCTTTACTTTGGGAGTTGAAACTGAAACTGACTCTCTAAATCCAACTATTTATTGACTTCAGTGTGAATTTGAGTTGTCACTGAACTTGGCTTTGATTTTGAACTTTTTATCAAGCATGTCTTTCCTGACTAGGGTTACATACCTGAACTGGAGTATTACATGTGTGTATGCGTATCAATTTCTTTCTGAATTTCAATAGGCATGCTGCATACTCAAGATTGCATAGGATAGAAAAAAGGAAAGAAGCTAAATTGATAGTTTCAGTGTTCACAAATCTATGGAAGTTTAAGAAACATATGCTATACCATAACTAATGATGTTTTTAAGGACACCACTGTAGCAAAACTGTCTTTTACAGTTTATACAGCATTAGGCTTCCTCTTCCCTCTTGTCTAGAAAGTTTTTTTTTCAATGTTTGACAAATTCAAGGAACTTTTAAAAAAAGCATGTGAATGCACTTTACACTTTATTTTTTAACATTAAAACTTTCTCAAGCTGTAATAAATAATGTAGATTTGTGATCTACTGTATTCCTTTTTCTTTTATTTATTTAAATACAGTAATCAGTTTATTTCTGCAAGTAGAACACAAAAACCTGCAAAAGTTCCTGGTCATGGAAACTGGAAAATTCTTAGAGGCAACAAAATACTTCAACTTTTTATAGTTCTTCAAGGGCTTATCACCTAATGAGAGGACATCTCCAGGGAAAGATTGATTTTTTTTCAGGGATTGTGGTAAGAGGTCTGGAAATATGTTTGGCACCCAACTGCCATTTCTTTGTTCCTCTTATTTTAAGTAAGTGTCAATTGTTCTGAATTTTTTTTTATCCAAATCACCATGTCTCCTTGGAAGCAAAAATTCTCATCAAGAATGATGAGAGAGAAGAAGAGAGAGAAAGTAAATTTCTGCTAGCATGGCTCTAGCACATAAAAGTTGAGGAAAAAAGCTATCTTACCCTCAGCATAAAGCACCGTTTTGTGGCTGGGTCCTACAGAAGCTGGTGTGCTTTAAGGAGATTAGTTTACATAAATGGCTAGCTGCTATGGGTACCAACTCTGTCAATTGTCTTTAAAGAGTTTGCATATACTGTGTTAACTTGGAAGGGCAGGGACAGTCCCTGCTGGGAGTCTGTCCGTTCTTGAAGCTAGTGACATTGAAGACTGTGTGTTCCCCCATTACTTTTATTAAGTAATAAAATAATTGTTTCTAAAAGTCTCTTTCCTTTTGAAACGTTGTGATGTGATAAAACCTGTAAACACCTCGGCCAGGGGCATCAAACAATAATGACCCACGGGCTGGCACTTGCACATGCACAAACTAAACAATGTACCAACAAAAAGGGAAGCAATTCTTGTACTTCTGGAGAAAAAAAAAATGTTCCTCATGGAGTAATTTTGCAAATATGTGCAATTAATTTTAAACAAATAGGAAAACTTAGTTCTTATAAACAAGAAGCTTTGAGTTTAAAGATAGTTTAAATTGGGGTGAAATAAGCTATTGCTTTCATTCATAAAAACAGGTTTCAAACCAATTACCTTCTCTCATGACACTTCTGACAAAGTCAAGGAAGATATTTTATTAGAGATTGTATCTAGCAAGGAATTCTGTCATTTTTTTTTGGTTCTTTCTATGATTAATGATGTCTTAATGATGTGAACAGAAATTGTGCCCATTTGCTTGGTATATATATATGAGAGTAGTCTGGGTCAATTCTGAATAGAAGCCTGCCCAGGTGCCATCTGGTATCTGGAGACCTGAAGGAGCTCTTTGAAAGATCAGCATGCACATGCAATCTGGTTATTGAATACTGATATCAGGGTAGGTTCAAAACAAGGGGCAAAATCAAGAGCATATGTTTCGTGTGTACATACGCACAATGAAGAGGGGAAATGCAAACATTAAGTTTGGAAGGAGAACTGAAACCACAAAATAGCGGGAAAGAAATCAACAAAAGAGAGCCAATTACCTCTTTACATACGCTGCATCATCCAGGACCTTCAGTTCCTACTTAATGGCTACTAACAAGCCTTGGCATTTCCCTCTCAGCATGTCAGCAGGTATGTATAAAGACTATTTATATCCTGTTGGATATAGACAACTTCTCCATACTGCCCTAAGTGATTCCATGCCATGTTTCTAGTAAAAACATGTGCTTAAAGCTTCACTCCTATGATTTTAAGAGGCTTAATCTAAGTCAACTTGAAGGTGATTGATTCTCTTAGAAGTCCATGAGCCATGAGACTTCTCGCAGGATCCACCAGCCTACTATAATTCATCTAAGAAATGGGGCTGGAACATCCCTGATGATGAAGACTGCAAAGCTGCAAACAGCAGTAGGTGCTAGTTGAAGTCCAGCTTGGTCATGCAGTGGTATGTAGTGCATGGCCCTAATAACAGCTCTGAAATCTGGAATGTCTGAGAATAAGACACTGCTCAAGCAGCATTAAGGTTTGATCTGCTGGCTACCCTCGGCCAAACCTCTTCCCTCCCTAAGCCTCTCTTTCCTTCCTCACAGTACTTGATAACAGGGAAGGCCTTTGTCTTCACCAATGACAAAGATGACATCACAGCAAGAGAATGGAGATCCTCAGACCATATCTACCCAAAAACCTGGTGTCTACTGCAAAGTAAATCAGTAGTCGAAGTCACATAAAGTTCAGTGAGCACTGACCGAAGGCCAAAATGAAACCATAATTTTTTTAAAACATAGCTTCAGTTAAGTGTGCTTAGAACAAGAACAGAGCATCCAGGTACACATAAGTAGAACAGCTTTATAAAATGGAACAGTACTAGTGCTGAGTTGACTAGACATGACTCTTGAACATTACTTGATTCTTGCACACATCTAGTAATTTCAGTGAGACAAAAATCATTTATTCCTGTTTATGACAAAAAAGGGGCTTTCTACAATACACAGTAAAATATACCCACCAAATTTATTCCACGTCTTTTTCCCAAGATTTTTCTATGAGTAGTGATAGTGCTGAAGTATATAGGTATTTTTTCAAAGTAACATCTAAGCTTTTAGTACAATTTGTCCATTGACAAAAACTGCACAACTCATCTTCTACCATGCACTGTGGAAAGAGGTAGTAAATAACTTCATTGCTTGCTTTTCTGTTTCATAATCATCCTTGCTTCATTCCCTATGATGAGAAAGGATGAAGTCTAGTTCTTGGATTAGGAAAAGTTAAAACTATGAAGAAAAAGAAAGACCCGAATGCCCTTCAATGGAAATTAGGAGAAGCAGAGGTAGGAAGGTTTACTAACCACAATATTCATTAACATACTTCTCTGAAGACTAGGAATACAGACAAAGTGTGAGAAACTTACTGTGCAACCCTATAGAAGACATTTTCCCCTTATGCTTTTATCAAGCTGTTAAAACAATAAAATCTTAGAAATTAATTTCCAAGTTACACAAGAATTTATTAAAAAGGAGTAGGTAATAAAATCTAAAAAAAACCCCTGGTATTCATAACAGAATATAAAAACATGGAAACAAAATTTTAAAATGTTTGGTTTCTTCTTTTATTTCAGTTGAACACCATGCTTTATTTCTTGAGAAAGTTCCTCAAATGGCAAACGTCAAAAGCAATAAAAGTGAGAGTGTATGTCTATTGAACTAGGTTCATTTAACTCCCTCTTCCTTTGTGGTCATGCAATACTAGTCTGCTGACACAGGCACAAGCAAATCTTTGTGACACGTAGACAAAATACAAGACCATGGAAAAGGTAAATATCAAGATATAGGGCCAGACATGATTACTGTAGAGAGTCCAGACAATGACAGAGGCGAGTACAGAAAGCACACAGTTAATCATAGTGCCGATGTGTCTTCATGCATCAAGTAGACAATCTTAGGCCCATCACTTACATGGACATCTCTATGTGAAGACAGAAAGACAATTATTTCCTCTATACAACAGATCACAGGTATAACATTTAGGCTATTTGCTTCAGACTCAAATCTGGGATTCCAAAATAGTGTCAACTACCATGGCCCCATTGGCTTTCCAGTTAACCCAAATTTTGGGGTCTTTCTTAGCCCTTACTCTGGCAAAATTTCCATCAATAATAAATGGAAATTATGCCTAAATATACACGGAAGGATTAGGTCCAGGACATTCAGTCTCAGTTTGAGTTCCCTGATGTTTCTTTCTGTTTTGTTGAAATTTTACTGTTATCTAGCTTTTGTTAACTAGACAGGAATGGAGACACTTTGGACTTTGGTTAACAATAAGAGGACATAACCTGAATGTCATTTCAACCAGAAAAAAAAAGTCACATCAACCAAATGGGTCAGACTTCTAAAAGAAGTACTAAGTTATCTTCAAACACTTACTCGGTTTAGCTGCTGCAAACACATATACTTTTAGTGTGATTTCAAGTGGGCGAGGGCGTCAAACCCAAAACACCGCACGTCCTCCTTTCTGTTTGCCTTAACTTCTGATAGGCTGCCAAAGTGGATGTGGCAGGGTTGTGTGCGTGACTTCAAACAAGGGTCTGTACGCTCTCAATGTGCTGAGTGTACCTGCTGTTAGGACAGAAAAGATGCAGCAGACATCTATAAAAGGAGGGGATGGATACTGACATTTTTCCAGCTATCCCAGTATTGTGACATGACTGTTGGCTGGGATGTCCAAATGCTGTCCTCATTAATGTGTAAAGGAAGAGGTAAGTGGAGCTTCCTACCACTCTAGTTCTCATTTCAATTTTTTCCTACTCCCATTTAATTCCTGCTGTCCCTGAAGTTACTGACAGAACTCGTACTTTTTTCAGTAGGAGGAAAGAGAGCACATTCTCTCTCCAGCCTTGTGTATCTTCCTTCTCTTGGCACTGTGTTTTTAAGAGCTCTTTGTCCTAGATGTGTATCACAGTAATTCTGAAAGCATTTTTATTTCTCATGTCTTCAGCCCTGGGTTGGCTTAATTTCAAAATAATATTTTAAGTAATGTGCCTAGGAACTCTCATACAGAGGGAGAGTGAGGTTATATGAATACAATGAGCCATGTCAGACTGGACTAAGGATCTGTCTATGTTTGAATCTTCTTTTTAACTCCCACATTTTAGGGAACAGTTTAAAGCTAGGCAAGTGTAGTCAATACTCTGAAAATCTGGGATATGCAACTCCAAGTTTTCAGAGATGGAAGAGATACCTTTGTACTGTGTTAAAACATTGGATGGATTTTTATTCCACAGTTTTCCTGCACACAAACTTTTGGTATCCACTGCATTATTATATGGCTTGGAGTTCAACTGCTTACATACATACTGTTGTGTGAAGCATGAAGCATCTCCTTTTGAAAGAGGTCCCTGCTATTTTCACTTAATGCCATGTAATCTTTTTATTGGGAACAACAGCCTCTGTTTTCCCTCATCTTACTATCTATCATATTCTTTTGCCTATCAATCACATCTCTTTTCAGTTATCTCTCTTCCAGGCTAAAAATAATTTCTTGTCTGAGAGCAGTATTTTCATCATAGTATCCTAAATGCATATCTAACGTATTTGATACTCATGGGCGATACCAGAAGTTGTGTGAATTTTAATGAGGAAGCTAAATCCCTTGAGACTGGAGTCCTTTCTTATCCACAGAGAAATGTCACACTACTCCTGCTTGTGAGTTTCAACTGCAATAGGGAAGAACTGCTCCACATGCCTGAAACCTTCTCTCTTTAACTCCTTAAGCTTTGGTACCTCTGGAAATGACAGAACTAAAGTCAGAAAAGCACTTTCCAAATATGCTTTCAAGATCATTTATTAGGTTATTTGGTTTTTGATAAAGGGAAGAGAGGTTAGAAATTTACTGTCATTCTTCCAGAGCAGCATCCTACTTTGCTGCGTGAGTGCAGAACACCCTATAAAGCAGATATTCACAATGATCTGTACCTGTGCACTGTGGGCAAGCAGAGTCAAAGATCGTCAGTGCTTTTGTGTTGCAAGGCTACAATACACAGCAAATTTTGAAAAAGCAACCTGGAATAGCCTGTCTACCAAACCCATTTTTTTTTCATTGTGTCAGCCTATTCAGGAACAAAAAATGCCCTAAACAGACTTCACCCTACAGACCTTGCCTGTATCTTCTGTCCTGCTGTACCAGAGCTCCGAGTCTTCAGTGTTCCTGTATTTGAACCTGCCTTTCATGATCAAAGAAGCCTTTCACAGCTTTCTCACATTTAACGTCTACATAGATCTTTACAAACACCATACAGAACATACGTTGGTGTGTAGAATACGGCAAAATATACTCACTTTAGCATGAATGTACTAGGCCAATGACAGACTGTGCTTAAGAAGCATGTTTCATGAACTCTCATGAGCTTAACTTAAAAGTATATTCAACATCTGCTGTGCAGACAGAGACCAGCAGATGTTTTGATTTTACCTACCTTTTTTTTATCTTGGAAGCTAGCCATATGATATTCTTAGTATGTACTGGGCTTGTCCACAAGTGAAGATGAAATTCCAATGACTAAACTTTGTCATTGTCTGAATATTGCAGAGCAATATGAACCTTGTTTTTCTTTTTTTGTATCTTGAACTAATAACCCATAGCTTGGATCATTCAAATGCTTGTTTGCTCTGCTGAAGACTAAAACACGCAGAGCTCTGCCTGAAAGGAGAAACTTTTGGCAGACTGACTCTTCTCCTCCTACGTAATAATCTTTTTCCGAAGTCACGTGGACAGACATTTTGCCCTCATTTAAGGGCCATGTACTCTCTTTAGTCTGTGTCAGAACTCCCAGAGGTGTCAATGGGATTTGCATGTATAAATCATAACTGACTGCCCTCAACTTGTGTGTGTTTAAACAATTTATGTGGGAAGTCTGAACTGCAAGCTTCTAGCCCTCAACAATTTATCTTAAAACAATTAAAGCCAGTGAATTATTGCTATTCAAAAGGATTGTGAAGTATCTATCCTAGCTTTTTAATGATAAAACAAGTGATAATTTAAGAGATTTAATATCTTCTTTTTCTCCTTTTTGAGTGTACTCATTATTTTCACAGAAAATTCTTAATTTCCTCCATGCATGTTGCTTCATGTTCTGTTTAAGCCAAGGGCTGAGGCCTAAAATGTCCACCAAAACCTCACTCAGTTTTTATTACCAAGATCTTGATTACCTAGCTTTGGTGCCTCAGTACTAAATACAAAATACATCCTGATCTCTTCTTCATGCTCCATGCTTCTTTCACTACTGACACTAAAAAAATATTGGTCAGAAACTGCTGAGGCAGCATGTTCCAGCAACACATCCTACTGTGGGCAGCTCTCAAGGGCAGACTCTGCTCTGCAGCAAGACAACAATCCTGCCTGGCCTTTGTCATGTTTTGGAGGTGGTGAATTAAAAACATAGCTAGACCTGTAGGCAGGTAAGGCACTGGCAGCACTGGGAGGTGTAGGTTCTCAGGAGTAAGGAGAGAACTTTCATCCCAGGACTCCAGAACTCGACCTATTCTCTCGGCCCTGCCTCCCGAAAGGTACAAGAGGAAAAACAAAGAAGCAACTTCCCAAAGCCTCTTCTTCCTCTTCCTCCCCCTCTGCCAGAATAGCTCTGCTGCTTCATTTAAACCATGAAGACTTCGGATGTCACCTACCTGGGACTGGCACTTCTCCCCCATCACTGTATTAATGGCTCCCCCATGGCAATTTCAGAGGTCATTTTCTGAGAATGCAAGGATTTGCCCTCTAACTCTACAAATACTATTCCTCCAAGCTTTTCTCCTCATACAGAGTCTTAAACACCCTCAGTTGAAATACTGTCTGACATCTGAAAAGGGAAGCGGACAGCACAGAGCAATCTGTACCCTGCCAATGGCTCAAATGGAGGAAAGAATTCTGGCTCTGTTAGCTCCGTATTGTGTGAGGTTTCCCCAGATGGACACTGTGTGCTTGAGCACAAAGGCTTAGAACAAGCTTAAGTAACATCAGATTCTGATTTCTGTTCTTTAGCTGTCATTTTATCTCTAGCTGAGAAAAAATTTAGAATGCTCTGAGATTCCTACAGAAGACCTAACGTTTCAGTTGTGGCTGTGGCACAAAGTTGCTAACAGAACATCTTTACTGTAAAAACAAAAATGACCTGCATTCCTTCAAAAATTGTAGGGTATGTGATACTGCGGCATTGTCTTAGCAGGCGCAAGTACTGTGTGTGGGTTGAGTACAAGGATGCATTCTGTCCAGCTGTATTAGGGGGAACATGAAGGGGGAGGAATATAATGCTTTTCTTCTCCATATTTGGAAAGATGCTTGGCCATGTTTCATTGAGTAATTCAACCAAAAAGCTATTTGGCTAAAGGACAGCAATCCTCAGACTGTTTGTTTGCAGAAGGGTTTTTAACCAAGGGTAAAGATTTCCCTTTTGTTTAGTAAGCAGAGTGGTGTTAAATGACCATAGGATCTTGTGGGGAGACAGTAAAGAATTACTGGAATTTATGAAGTCTGTGGATTTTAATAAGACAATTAAAGAGATGCAGGAATGTGATTGTAAAAGCAGTTGAAGTGCTGCTCTTAAGCTTTCCTTTTCAGGACCAGTCAGCCCCCTTCTGTCACATAACAAAGGCAGTTTATTCACAAGATCTAGTGTTTTTTTGTTACCTGCTGTTTTGTAATGGAATAGTCACGTTCCAGTACCACCTTCTTCTGCACATTGTCATCAGAAGCCACACGCAATCTGCATTTTCTGTACAAGTAGTGAAGCCCAGGGCAGATATTTTGACCTTCAGGGATGCTTAAAGTGGGAAAAACTCCTTCTGCTCTCCACTTCCCCATCTGCTACAAATCAGTATGAACCAAAGCACAAATAATATGCATGAATACAACAGGGAAAAGACCATCAAAAGCAGAGGGCTTAAGCGCATCAACATGGAAAGGATTTGTAAAGAGCCAGCAGGAAGGCTTGGAGAAGGCAATTTCATTACAACAGAGATTTCCCCTGGAAGTGGTGCTTTCAGAAAAGCTTAGTGAACAGAATGCTTGCTGCTTACACACACACAGACACACACAACCTCCTCCAACATCTGCAAGATGACTTCTTCGCTAGCAAGCATAACCCCATAGATAAAATACCTTCCTGAGTCTTTTACAGGCTGAATTCAAGCTTTTAAAATTTCAGTTTATTTCAGAAATTATTATATAGATATTATATATCACATTGGGATCACACTGGAATACTTTCGATGTTCTTACTCTTTCCCTCCTATAATTAAATTATTTTTATTACAGATGCTGATGCTAACTTCTCCTAGTATCTTCTAATGCTTTATTTAGTGTCTCCTCTATGTACAAGTAGGTTGAATGCCAATGATTTTATTATACACAATGGAGAATATCTGAGGAGAGTTATTCACTACTTACAAGTCACTGATTCTTTCTGAAGTCTTTTGCACACTAATTATCCACAGATTGAAAGGAAATTTCCCCTCAACACTTCAGTTTTCCTGGATTTTCTTCACATCAGCACCATCATAGGGTCTCAGTCTTGCATTCACAGCCAGAGCTTAGCTGTTCACCTATTTACTCCTTTTCTATTCCTTTTGTCACACGGGAACTGCCCGTGTGACAAATAAATTTACATCTTGAATTGATGACTTCACTCTGCTGCCCTTACACAGACAAATACAGCTTTCTGTTGAACCAGTGAGAACATCTGCACAGCATGACTACAGGGCCTGTGTAACCTAGAAGAATACGTATTTCACACATTTTTTGTATAAAGGACTAATTTATAATTGCCCTGGGTTTTTTTTTTTTGCATTCATAATTCTGATGAGACTGCTAAGATTGAAATTAAATGCTGTGTTCTCACAGTTAGTCATACCTGATTGTAGTCTCCCACGCTGGCAGTACAGGAGGTGCATATGAAAACTGGCCACTGACATAAGCTGTTCCTCCTTTGCTAAAAATGTTTCCAATTCAAGCTCCTTTCCTTTGCTTCTGAGTCCTCAAATGTGTAGCATTTATAAATCTAAATCTAGTCTAACAAAAACACAGGGAAAACAAGGGAACTGACAGTTAGTCTTCCAACAAACTAAACCAGCCTAGAGAAAATTACCCACTTAGGAGTAACAGCAGCACGTTGTCACTGCAATGATCCTCTTCCGTTAGGGGCACCTTGTAGAAACCAGGTATTTCCTCCATTTCCACCTCCTCCTCTTGGCTATACTTTCATGTTCTTTCATTCTGATCTCTGCAAAGCCTGATATGATCTCTAGCCCAGTATAACACAGATGAAAAGCACTGTAAGGTATAGTAGTTGTGTGACACAGACTACAGTGAGTGCAATTGTGGCACGATTTCTTTAATCCTCCAAAGATGAACAGTACAAATCAACTTGCTGAGGATTTCAGTGGTTGTAGCGACTTTGAGCCACCCCTTTCAAGAGGAAAAGTTTGCTTATTACTACAACGCAAAAGCTGAGTAGTTCAAGCATGATGTTGCAGCCTTTAATTCACTGTCACATGAGCAGAAACAGTTGATCTAGCTCATCAGATACACATTCCTCTACCAAAACTACTTTTCACATACACCTCTTTAAGACTGTCTGATTGCTATCTTCTCTTCAAGCACTAAGTGGCAAAAGTATACCTAAGAAACACATTTTTGTGATGTGCTTAGACTACTACATAAGTGTAAAAATATGCTGGAACTGTGTATCAAATGCATCCTTTTCCTAATGAAATAATATCCTCCTTCACTTAGTCTCTTATCATGTGCAGTGGAATTTGAGTATTGCTGGAAAGTCAAAGGGACAGCATTGGATCAGTTTTCCACCAGTTGACACACCAGTGAAGAAAAACCAAATAATTCAATTAAATGCAAATGTGAGGTTTGACTTGCAAATGAACCAATGTACTCGTGTATTCCATGGCACTGTGAAATCTCAACAAAAGTAAGCTAAAGCAGAGAGAAGGACTAGAAAATAAATAAAGGAAAAATGCCAGTGAAAAGTGAGGAGCTGCAACAGGTTTATATGGCTAATCTATCCCAAAGGAATTTTTCTGAGACTTGAGTTACTCCTGGAAACTGAGTTGATTAGCTAGAGAACTGTTTAATACTCAACTAGTGGCTAAAATGCACCCGTTATTGCCTCACAACAGTCTAGAGAATTAAATCTGTACAAAGGTTGGCTGAAGGGGGAATGGGTTCCGAATTTGGGCAGGAGGTCTCTTTGGGAGTGTTTCTCTCTCCCAAAGTGATTCACAGACAGCAAGACAGCATGGGAACGCTTCCAAGCAATAACTTGTAATCTTACACTTGGCTACCGGGAATTTTTCATAACAAGCACGGGAGATTATTGCAACTGCCACTACAGCCACGCACATAAATATTTACCTACACGTGCAGACGTAGGTATACAGGTGCTGTCCCTGCCTTTCATGCGCATACTCCTGTGCACACTCACGGCACACATCCGGACACCTCGCCATCACTTCAGTGAGACGCTCCTCAGTCAGGTATTGCTGCGTATTCAAAGTTGGAAAACTGAGTCCGCAGGCGGATGAAGTCCCCTTGAACAAGAGAGGGATACTGTGACGGAGCCAGGAGCGGGGCCAGAGCGTACCCCCGTCAAACCTCCCAGCTGCAAGCGCATCCTCCCCGCAAAACAAAGGGCTAAATTAACCACCATTAATTCGGCACGTGTCAGTGCAAGCCCTCGCCCCGTCCCTGCGAGCACCAGCTCCAGCTCCGGCGGCTGACGAGAGGAAAAGGCGCTCCTCGCTTTTCGGGGGGTTTTCCGCCTTTCCCCCCTCTCCGGAGCGCGGCACCGCGGCGCTTCGGCTCGGCGCGTTTCCAGCGACCGCCGCTCCCCCGCCCGCCGTGTGGGACCCATCGGGGCGGGACAGGGCGGCGGGGAGGGCTGGGGGGGGGGGCTCGTTACCGAAAGGCGAGGGGCCGGGGGTGGGTGGCAGCCGAGAGGGGGGCGTGCGAGGGGCAGCGCCTCAGCCGCGGGGGAGGCCCGCGGGGGGGATTAAAGGGCGCGGGTACCTGCGGGGGCCGGCGGGGAGGCAGGCAGGCAGGCCGCCCCTCCGAGGAGAGAGGAGGTGGGGCGTCAGGGGGCGACCAGCTGTTCTCCTCCCGCGGTTACCGGCGTCTCCCCGCGCCCGCCGCCCCGCCATGTGGTCCCTGGTGGCTCTCTGCTGCTGGGGGGGGCTGTCGCTGTCGTTGTCGCTGTCGCCGTCGGCGCCACAGGGCCGGGCGGGCGGCCCGCCGGGCGCACTCTCCCGCGCCCCCACCTTCGCCTCGCCCGCCCTGGCGGCGCCGCCGCCGCCGCTGCCGGACACGACGGAGAGCAAAGTGGAGAAACTGGGCCGCGCCTTCAAGCGCCAGGTGCGGCGGCTGCGGGCGCGCAGCGGGCGGCTGGAGCTGGTCTTCCTGGTGGACGAGTCGTCGAGCGTGGGGCCGGCCAACTTCCTCAGCGAGCTGCGCTTCGTCAAGAAGCTGCTGTCCGACTTCCCCGTGGTGCCCTCGGCCACGCGCGTCGCCATCGTCACCTTCTCCTCGCGCAGCAACGTGGTGCCGCGCGTGGACTACATCTCGCGGCGGCGGCCGCAGCAGCACAAGTGCGCCCTGCTGGGGCGCGAGATCCCCGCCATCGCCTACCGCGGCGGCGGCACCTACACCAAGGGCGCCTTCCAGCAGGCGGCGGTGAGCCCGGGGCCGGGGTGCGTGGCCGTGGGGTGCCTGGTGGTGGGTGCGGTGCAGTATGGCAAGGTGCGGGGAGGGGAGGCGTGCTGGCTTGGGGTGCGGCGTGCTGCGCGGCGTGCGGGGCGGCAGCGTGGTCCCGCGGGCTGTGGCAGGGTGTTGAGTGTCAGGGGGTGCGGGGCTGGAGCGGTGCAGCGCGGGACGCGGAACAGTCTGGTCGGGGCAACGTGCGGCGTGCGCCTGCGGCTCCCGGGTTTTCCGCTGCCCTCGCAAACAGACGTGTGAAATTCGCTCTTTGAGGGAGCAGGGAGCCAGGTTCCCGATTGCAGACGTGACACGCGTGAGTCGACTCTGGCATCTGAAACGTCTGCCTGGTTTCTTGGCAGCGGGACTTGGGTGCCCGATAGTCGTCAGCAGGCAGAAATATCCAGATACTCTCGCCAGGTGACTTATTTTAATTGCGGATGACTGACAAAGGTGCGCTTCAGGTGTGTGTAGTGTACCAGTACACAGAAGCATGTCCAGGAATGTTTCCGGGACACAGTTATCTGTGGTGTTAGGTTATTATACAGTCCCATGGCACAAATTTGGTCGAGGCAGCTCCTGGGCGTGTGTTGGCACTTGAGCATGCTGGGGACCATTCCCAGTGGATGGCTTGTGGACAGCCAGTCCACTCTGCAAGCGTTTTTGCGAGGCTAGACCAAGCTGCTCCCTGCCATTTGGCCTCTGTGCGCAGGAGCACTCCCAAAGCAAGTCTAGTTTTCTGTTATTCTTATGTCTAATTTCTGATAGTGTCCTGTGGCTGAGCATTTGGTGTGCTTCTGTTGAACCGTCTTGGACACTAGTTAGGAGCTGATGAGTGAGAGACTGCAAGAGGTGCATCAGTGCTGGGCATGTGAAATTGGCAAAGGTTATTCTTTCCCTCACATTTGGCACAAAAAAAAAAAAAGAAGACCATTTTCTAATGTGCCGAGAGTTGCACATGGAAAATCTGCTTTAGGAAAATGCATCGCTATGTGTTTCACATCTTCCACTGTGAAGTCAAGTTTCAATATAGATCATCCCAGGGGTGCTGTGTGAAAAAGTTAATGATACAAGTTAAAAATAACCATTACAAACAAAACATAAGCTTAAGAAATACCATCTGTTTTCTTGCTTGATATGGAGTCTTGACTAATCATACCTTTGAAATGGAATAAACAAAAATTCCTTCCAGAAGCCTACAATTTAGTTTTATGAGCCCAGCTAAACCTTGTGGCTACAATAGCATCACTGTCATTTTACACTGTGGTCTCACAAGAATGTGGGAAGAAAAATATTCGCATAGTGTCAGGGAGCATTGCAATAGAATGACAAGGTTAAATTTTGGGCTGCTTGCTGGCTCTTGGTTAAAGATACTGTACTGTGGTTTTGTTCAGTACATCTTCGTGTGAGACAAATTACAGCTTCAGGGAATACTATCCTTTCTAGGGACTTTTCAGAAAATGACTATTCTAAGTTTAAAATACTACTATTGGAATAAATCTAGAGAAAGTATTTTAAGTATGACGAAATTGTTGTTCCCTCTGGACTCTTACACCGCTGCCCTTTGTTTTTAACTGTCCTCTGGTACAACCGTGATTGTTTCTTCTTTCAGTTTCCTGAAATGTCTCCTTTTTCTTCTTACACTTTAATGTGGGGTTTCTTCTGCTTCTAACCAGGATTTTCTGCTTCTTTTCCACAACCAGAAGTGGATGCAAAGTATGACAAACTCCTCGAAATAGTATCAGTTACATGTCATAGTAGCAGAAAATGAAGGAAAGTGCATTGTTAGAATAATCCCAGCACTTAAGCCATCGTGCAGCACTCTTCATGGGTAGGTCTCAAAGTGATTAATTCAAGTCTGTGACAGTTCTACGGAAACTGCAGAGGTAGAGAGATAAGTGAATTCCGAAAGGTCGTCAGGCCGGTCAGTGACTGACCTGGGAGTGTCAATGGACAGGAGCAGTTACTGTCTCAGAACCTGTGGCAGCAAAACCGTTTATTTAACATCAGCCTAAAGCAGAGCTACTCAGTTTGACATGCTGGTGCATATCCGTGTAATGTCTGTCTGTATTGAAAAGACAAGAGACTTCTCCTTGGCGCTGCAGTTTTGCATCCTCTCCAAAGGTGCTTCATCAAGAGGTTTATTGCAGAGTTTCTGTATTTTGTCACAGCTGTCCATGTTTATTACCTTTCCCATGTGGATCACACTTTGACATTCCCACCCAGAAGATAAAAAATAAATTTCGTGAGGTATGCAGAAATATGAAGGATGTTCACCACAAGAGACAGTGGCAAGAGACAGCATGCTGATGAGGAATGCTGAACTGCTATTAATGTTGGGTTTTGCGACCCTGTTTGAGATTTCATGCCACACTTGAGATAGTAAGTGCTCATGTTCATCAGTCTTTCTTTTAAGACGTGTGAACAGTCTAAGAAAGGGAAAGAAGCTAAGCTCAGTCTTCAAAACTCTTTGGCTTCACTTTTTCATATAGTGAGTTGGTGGGACAGCACAAACAAATGTTAAGCAGATTGCTTGTGGCATTATGGAAAGCTGCAGAGCTGTTGTGACAGTGAGGAAGAGCTGAGGCAGAGCTGAGGAAGGTACAAACAGGTTTGAGCAAGCATTGCTGCTGCTGGTTGAGGGATGCATCTAAAGCCCAAAGAGCTCAGAATTGAATTTCCCAGCTGTAGGCACCTGGGTTGGAGCTTCTGATCCTGAGAGATAAGCACTGCTAAACAGCACCCGGTACACCTTGTGGGAGGGATGTGCATTTGTTGACAGATCTGTCGTGAAATAGAAGTGAGAGGTCATCGTACAGCGGTGGGAGTTTAGTGGTGTGTTCTTGTCTTAGCACCCAAGAGTCACAGTTACGTAGGTGCCAGCAGTGATGTGCCGTCTTTATTGACAGACAGTTTGAACATCCTGAACCTGCACCGATTGTTCTGAGATAAAAAAGATGAAAATACAAATTATTTAAACTACTCCATGTGGCAGCGTCTTGACAAAATAGTAGTAGCTATTTCTAGGAAGACAGCCTTGATTTGGTCTTCCAATGGAAGTAAAATGGGAAGTATTTATCTTCAAAACTAAACTCGGAAGTTGTAGGTGTGCACTGCTCTTGAGCTGAAGTCAGAGGTAGCGCTCAGCCCGCCTTAAACAGACAAGTAATTCTTCTAAATGACCTCACAAAGCAGTAGCTGAGGGAGGCTTTGGGAGTTGCTCTATCTTACTGTAATAATTGTTGCATTAAAAAGGTGAGCTTTTTGCATTTGTAATTGATCTTCGCTCCATTGAAGTCAATGGTGTATGTCAGCAGAAGGTCTGTCACAGCACCTACAGAATCAGGTGGCACGTTTTCTGAATAACTGGTCTTTAAAATCTGGCTTTTGTATCTAAGCTGATCTTGAGGGAGCATGACGGATGGCCAACCAGCATGTCAAATTTAGTGTTCTGTTGTTGTCCAATTAATAAACATGAAAATACTGGCCATCGAAAGAATGTAAGCACATATCCATTGAGGATAAACAGTACTAATGCTTATTTAATGCTTGTTTAAATAAGTAATGGTGGCTTTGTTTCTTCTATATGTCAAAAGCATGAAAGTACAAGATGCGGCATTGTTACCGACTAGGAAAATTGGCTTTTAATTTCCATGCGTTTTCAAGATTCATAATCTCATTTTGAAAATAAAAAATAGTTGAAGCAAAGGAAATTGAAAATCTTATCTTACCATGTAAGTGGTTTAAATTATTTTATTTGAAAAAAGTAGTACCCTCTCATTGAGAAGATGGGCATTTAGAGTCATGTATGTTGTCTGTTTATCAAGAATATATTTATGGATTTTTATTCCTATGACCTCTGCAAAATCAGCAGCTAATAATCAGAGCAGCAGATTCTAGCTTGTCTCTGGCGTTATACTCTAAATATCTGATGATGGCCTAGGTCAGTTAGAGCTAACTGACTAGCTGACAGCAGTGGACCTCTCTAAGTTCTGGTGTGGCCTTGAAGTCTGTATTAAGGTTATAGTGAAAAAAAAACTGAAATCAACCTGGTTTACCTCTGTGGTCACCTTTGAAATTGCAGAGCTGGCAGTTAGCGATTAGTGAGCAAATTGAGAGTGGAGTTCCTGTCAGCCATCAGCAGTGTCAGCTCTAAATCACCAGTTTTAATCAGTGTAGTGTTTGTGAAAAGTACTTGTCCTGCATGCTACGTTCTTGCATAGGATTTGCTCACAAGATTAATACAGCAGGGTCAGAGGCAAGATACACATCTGCACATTGTTCATTGTCTTTAGACCTAGCCTGTAATGGGGCTACCTTAAGAACTTATTAAGTAGCTCATTTTTTCTCTAGCTTTTTGGCTGGGACAGGCAAAAAGTGCTCTGTTTAGCATCATATATGGAGCTAAGCAGGGTTAAGATTTCCTTTGGTTGAAAACCAGTTCTTTGGAAATTGGTCTGTTTGTGCTCCCAAAACTGAGTCCTATGTTTTGGTCTAAGCAGAAGTGTGTGATTTGGAAGTCTGGTATTTAACAGATTAGCCATTTATTATCTGCCCTTTAACTTGAGTGTAATTCATTTTTTAAATGCTAAAATGTGTGCCTTACAAAAAGCACTGAAGGATACTGTTTAACGAGGCAAACCAGTTTCATCCATGTGAGGTATGGAAGAAAAACAGCCTGGCTTCAGGCACAGACTGAAGTGCCTCATCTTGGGAGTCTGTATCCCAGTAGAGATGGGCAGGATGGTCCCCATGTGCAGTGCCTCTGTATGGCAGTTCTGCGTCAGCTGTGTTGAAGCCCTTTTTTCCAGTCTCCCTCTCCATTGAGCATGTAAGAAGCTACAGATGCATGGATGAGACTGACTCTAGACCCTGTAATGAACACCTACTTCATCTCCCTTACTCTCCATGTTCTTCCTTCTCCAGTATCCATAGAAGCAATACACTCAGTAGTTCTGATCAGAAAAAGGCAAAAAATACTAGTGAGTATCCTGTTCTTTATTGCTTTCTAAAGATTTGTTTTTCATGGCTTGAAAAAGTCACTTGTCATTTCTCTTTAACACTTTGGACTGCATGCCCTCCCAAACCACAGATTTTATGAATATATTTGAATATATTCTGACAATATGTTCATACTATTACTAGGGATAAGTAGCAGCAATGCAAATTGTTGTATAAAAATAATTGCTATCAAATGGAATGGTTTACAATATTTTCGTGCAAAGTTTATGGCTTACTAAAACCTGGCTCAAAGGTATTCACGTTACCATCTATGCTTATACTTTTGCATGACCCATGGGAAAGTTGCTCAGGCAACTTGGTGGCGCTGAGAACAGCAAGTCAGCCCATAAAAAAAACCTTGAAGTTACAGTTCTCTTTTTGTTCTTCAATTTTTGAAGTGCTCATTATGGCATATTGGTTATTGCTTGTTGCTCTTTGAGTTTGATCAGCGGTATTCAAAGACGTTTGTGGTTTTACATAGCAGCAGGAAGAACTTTGAAGACCTGCTAGATTTACTCCAAATCATTGTCCCCATGAAAAATCTTGAATTTCTGGGGAAAGTGCATCAGATTTTATTAGTTTTCAGTTGACTGTGTTTTCTGAATGTCTGTCATGAAGTTTTAAGGCTAAAATGATCACTACGAGTGTACTGCTTGGTGCCTCACATAACTGCTTGGAGAGCTTTATGAATTCCACCCATAAAGAGTACCTGTTGGTGATGCTTTGTGGGATACTGCTAAACGATATGGTGACGAGCTGATATTACCTGACTTTCCCATCTCCTTTGAATAGGAGATGTCACATGTGCACTTCAGCGTAGTATCACAGAGCCTTTAGCCATTTCCCCGTGTAACATGCAGAGGAAAGGTGAGAAGCATGAGACATTGCTGCCGGAATTGACACAAATCTCACTGATACGTAGCAGAACTAACATCACAGTGATTGAAACCTTTAATCACCATGGTATCTGGATGGTGTTTTCATAAACATTTCGGGAATTTCTTTTCCTGAGAAAACTATTTTTCGTCCTCTTGTGTCAGAGCCTTTGCTGGAGCATTCTGACAGTAAGTACCCTCTGATCCCCAGCCCTTCTGCACCTTCACAGAGAAATCAGTCTTACCATGGGCTTTGCTCCAGAGATACAGAGACAAAACAGAAAAACTACTGAGTGATTTGTTCCCAGAGTAGGAAATAAATTCCAGGCATGAAGATTTTGAAGAAATCAGGACAAAATAAATTTTATTTTAAATTCATTTCCTAGACTTACGAGAGGCCTTTCCAGCAAAATACATCATATTTAGTAGTATTTCCTGACATGAATCTCGGCATTAATATTCTGTTTGTAATGTATTTTGCATATTCTGTGACAGATTTTTAGCCTTTGCCCTCTAGTTCCACTTGTTACTGGAATTTAAAAGTTAGATTTTGCAGGAGAGACAGAATGTTTATGGTGCTCAGAATTTTCTGAGCATCCTAGGTGCAGAAATTAAAAGCACTATTGCCTTTAGTGACAGCTGGGCTCTTTGGGTCACCAGGACCCTGTTCAAACCTTTGAGCTACTTACTTCTCTATGATGTTAACACCATTCAAAACAAAAGCCTCTGTTAAAATTGTGGTATTCTCTCTGGTTCATGGTGTCTCTGGTAATCTCAACTGGGAGGATGAAGAACCTCCTTGAATCTGACAAGCAGCCTGTAAAAAGCTTTAGCATCCAGAGCTGTGGTGCTCCCTTGAGCATTTGCAGTACAAACAGTGAAGCAGGGAGTCCAGTTGTCTGTCCTGTTTCTCTCCCAAACAATCCCCCACACATAGTTGGGCTGTGAGAGCTCTTATCAGTGATAACTATGTGTTCGTATTGCTCAACTCTAGCAGTCCTGGAGCAAAAGGAGATATTCAGAAGATAACTGAGCAGTGACAGCTGGCAGTAGATGGGCCAGGTCATCAATTGTGTTTGTCCTTTTGGAATTAATTATTCTGTTCAGCTTTTTTTCCTGCTTTTTTAAAGTAATGAATGTTTAAAACAAACAGAAAAGAAACAAATATTTGGCAGATGCACTGGTCAATAGTGATGTGAATGCCTGGTCTGAAAATAAATGAAGATTAATTACGTATTCAGTAAAATATTTTTTAATCTCTTTTTTATTACTAGCAAAAGACCAGAGCAGTACTAGAGAAATCAAGTCATGTCTTGGTTATGTTAATGATGGAAATTGCTCACACACAAAGAAAACTAAGAATTTACATCAAACTGAGGTCTGTTAGCAATACAATGTTTTGAACATAGCACACAGCATAGCAGCATATTAGGCCCCCAGCAACTTTGCCGAGTCCTAATAAACTTGTTAAAAGGTTGTATAGCACCAAGAGTTGAGGAAACAGCTATGTACATAACATGCCTTGTCTTTTAATGTCCCATTTGGAAGACCTCTGAATGACAGAAGTTGAAAAACATGTATGTTATTTTTTTTCCTGGAAACTAGGTGCATTCTGTTAGTTCTAATTCAGAGCTCAAAACTGCAAGCCACCCAATTTCAAGTCATCAGATCTAACTTGGGTAAAACAAGTGTGTACGTCAAAATTCTGTGTAGTAGCTCCGGTAATTGCAAAGGCATTGGTGGGTTTGGGTTAGGGTTTTTTTCGATGATGGGGGGAAGAAACAGTCTGTGTAATATGAAGATGATTGTCTTAGACTTAGGTTTGCTCTCTGAGGTAAGGATGGTTTACTCATTTTTCAAACTGTACCAAATGCGCGAAATGGCACTTTTAAACTGTGCAATGATACTTAAAGAGTTGCAAATGTAACTCAGGCATTGCAGGCAGAATCCATGCTTCAGGAAGAGAGAAAAAGGTCTAAATGCTGAGAGCTGGAAGTTAAATATGTTCCTCCCATATCACAAAACCACAGAATTACTGAATTGTTCTGGTCGGAAGGAACCTCTGGAGACCATCTAGTCCAACCCTTGTGCTCAAAGTGAAGTCTACAGGTCAGAACTGTGTCTGATTGGGTTTTGAATATCTCCAAGGATGGAGATCCCACAACCTCTCTGTGAAATCTGTTTCAATGGTTGATCACCCTTTTAGTAAAAATATTGTTTCCTCTCTTTAAGTGGAATTCCCTGTATTTCAGTTTGTGCCTCTTGCCTCATGCTACCAATTAGGAGAGTCTCAATACATCTTCTTTATTCCCCACTCATTAAGTATTCATATAGATGGATAAGAGCCTCAAGCCTTCTTTTCTCCAGGCTGAACAATACTAGATCTGTCAGTCTTTCCATGTCCCTGCGCTTCCTGGCTTTGAGCACACCTGTCCTTTTTACCTGTCTGCTTTTATCTATGGAGTGAGGATGTCTGACTCTGTTGTGAGACTTACTCAGGTCATACCTGCCAGTTACTTAGAGATGCTCGGGAGGTAAGTGTTGTGGAAAAAAAAATAGCTAGGATTCTTGCACTTTGTTTTCGACAAGAGATTGAAAAGTTCATTCTAAGTTATGCACAAAAACATATATGAGTTGGAAGAGGATAAAAGAGAAGTGGAAGATGACTACGTGCAGAGAGGGTGACATTAGAAAGCAAAGGTGAAGGTTGAGGACAGAAGGAGTGAGAAGGATAAGAAAGATAAAAAGATACATGTGTAGATTAAGGACATGATTTTGATGACCCACCGATTGTTGCATAAATTGATAATAAGAAAATAATTTGTAGAGCTAGTACATTATTTAACTGAAGTGAAAATTGTTGTAATACAAGAGCACAACTGATCTAGCTGAAGATGTCCTTACAGGTAGGTTGGACTAGATGACCTTTAAAGGATCCTTCCAACCCAAAAGATTCGATTCTGTGATTCTAAGACTAGAGCAGCATGAAATCGCTGTATTTTTAAAAACCTTGGTTTTTTTTTTCTTTTTTTTCAAAATTTCTTTTTGGTTGTTATCTTCAACAGCCTATTATTTGTAGCACTATTTAAATATCCAGATTAATCCTATAGATATGTCTTTTCCCTGAATAATAAGTGAAGTTCCTGCTAGGAAAATCTTCAAGGAAAGCTTTTGTATGAGTTAATTTCTGCTGTATAAGTAACAGGTCATTCTGTGTAGTGCTGCAGAAGAAAGTAATGAAAGGTAACAGTTGGAAACCAAAACCTCTAACTGTGGAATATCTGTTAGTTTCTCTCCTGAAAGGGGCATAAAACCTAAAGAGGGGATAAGTGGAGCAGTGAAAGTAGCAGTTTTCAGTGACCAAAAGAAAAAGTAGAGAAATTAGACCTTTGTTGTTTTAATGAGTGGGCAGAGGAGGTATAGCCAGCTTTTTTACATAGAGGAATAACAACATTTGTATCATGATTAAGAGGAACAGTATTTGTCACCCTCTAGCTTTGCATTATTCTGGTGAGATGACGACCTTCCTTAGGATTGCTCAGAATTCAGTGATAAGATACCTCAACTCCAGCAAAAGCTGAGTACTGATTTTTTTTTAATTTCCAGAATATTTATTTACATAAAATTTCCTACCAGGTTTGGACTTTTTTTACCTGCAGGAAGAGTGAAAGCAAAGGAACCTTGAGGGTGAGTGTCACAAAAGGATCTAGCATTGCTGTTTCCCTTTGTGAATGACATGCAGATCCACTTCTGAAGCCATCTGTGAGAAATTAAGACATACTGTTTTACTATTCTGATGAATATATAGGTCAAATCTGTGCAGTGTTTTTTATAATAAGGTATAATTTATTCATTTTAATACAAGTTTAATAGTGTTTATGCTGTATTATGTATAATTATATTGATTCTCTAATATTATAAAATGGGAATTATTTCTTTTATAGTGAGTAAGTCATCCTTTGGGAAGAAGCATTGTCTCATTCTGTTCAGAACTCAGCCCATGGTGTGTAGGTTTTGTGTAATTCCTAGGATGAAAACAAATTCAGTGTAAGTGGTCTGCTAGTATAGCAGAGCTGAATGGCTCTTTAATAGAGGGGTTTCTGTTTCGCTTCAGAGGTGCAGTGATAGTTCTTCCCAGTCCATAACAAATAACATTCCCTTTGTAACCCTTAGGTAGTGTATTCCCTACAAGGTATACAAGCAGCAGTGGATTTATTGTGATAAATGATTGGATAATGTTAATTTGAAGGCTAGGTTTCAACTTAAACCTTTTAAGACAAGCTTCTTCTGGCAAGGATCCTGAGGCTGTCTGATATTATCTGAGGCTTAGTTTGTAAAGTGAGACAGATTAACCTATTTCAGTTTGTTTCCCTTCAGACAAATGTATTAATAGCCAATTTGATATGGTCAAAAATCTTCTTTAAAAGCAAAACACTGAGTAAGGACGAAGATCAGGCCCAAGATCGAATGTTTACAAATTAGATGCAGAACATGTAATTGAGGCAGGAACAAAGAATCTTTGGTGACGACATCATTGCTGTGGCTTTCCAATGGCTGAAGAAGTCTTTGGTCTTGGATGCTACTCGTCCCCTGATTTTGAATCACAAACTCTGTATTAGTATTAAAAACAGAGACGTTAGAGGTTTAGCTGGTGTTATGACTGTACTGATAGGATTTCATTTTGCCTTACAGTAGTGAAGTTCTAGAGGAGGATTTTGTACGACAACTTTTTTGTTGCACAAGACTTCATTTTTTAATTGTAAGGACTGTTACTGGCACAAAGAAAATGGCGTCTGCCAGATATTTGTACACACTAAGCAGAGACTGAATACAATACAGATGGCAATAACTTTTTGCTAATGTGAAAAGAATGTTTTATTTAAGATCTGGAAGGATTACTGAAACTAACTGATCTATCATTCCTGTGACAGAAGTGTAGACAAGAAAATAGGTACTAAAACAGTTGAAGATGAGGTGTTTCAGGTGGCCACATGCATTCTTTGCAGTCATCAAAAGCATTAATTGTTTTGTTTTGTTTGTGCTTATCTCTTATCATTAATTTATAGTAGTGACCAAGTGGGCTGTGTTCTCAATTAAACTGGTCATTCAGCACCTTGTTTTGAGTTATGGCTGGTGCTCGGTTTCATTTGATGGTAAAATCAGAAGCAGTTGTGGATATTCATACCAAAGAAACAGGTTCTCAGCATCCTTTTAACTTCCGAGCGCTGTTTATTGGGCTTTTAAGCTTTATTTACTGAAGAACCTGACAATTTATGAAAGGACTGCAAAGCCTTGTAAGGAAAAAAAAAAAGATTTCTTTGTGTAGATACAGTCCCTGGAGCTGATGGGGACTGATTAAATACATGGAACCACCTCTGTGTGTGCTTACAAGTTTAGGAGTTTAGTGAACAGCCATTTAAAAATATATGAAATTTCTGTTGGGAGAAAAAAAAGGCTTTCAAAACGGCTTTCTGGAGAGGGAAGGAGACGTGTCTTGGAATAGAGGAATGTGAGTCAGGGTTGAAGGAAACAAAAATGATGTGAAACGCCACACAAATACTGGAGAGAAGAGGCAGAGCAATGCAGACAGTTACTTGAATTGTCAGCAGCTGTGGACGGTGGCCTGTCCCTTATGTCACTGTGCTTTCACAGAGAGAAACGAAACACTTAACTGCACCACTAGACACATACAGATGATTTAAAAATAGCCTTATGTCTCTTTTTTTTTTCCCCCTCCTCAAACCGTAAATGTTTCTTTCTTTCCCTTGTTCTTTTCCTCTGCTGTTGTACAGCAGGGATTCTGTGTCTGGAGTTACAGCTGCAAGACACAAGGGCCAAGCTGTTCAGTGGCTTTGTTTTGTTTTGATTTCTAGGGGCGATATGTAGCAATCCGGTCTGTTCATCTGTCTTTTTCTCTGCTCAGATCTGCTGATGCCTGAATATTCAACTCCATCAGGTAGCAAGAAGACAGTTTTGCTGCTTTCCTACCTGTTAGCTGAATTTGTGTCTGTGTGTGACAGAAGTGCTGCTCAAAAGAGGAGGTTGCTGTTTCAGATGGAGAGGATGGGAAAGCTCGTGGCTGCTTGTCTTATCTCAGGGTCATGTAGCTAAGGAATACTTGCCCTTCAAAAATGGTCTTTCCCTGACACTTCCCACTTACTCTAACAGGCTGAGAGAGTTGGGGCTGTTCAGCCTGGAGAAAAGAAGGCTCCAGGGAGATGTTATAGTGGCCTTCCAGTACCTAAAGGGAGCCTACAGGAAAGACATGGAGAAACTCTTCAGTAGGGCCTGTTGTGATAGGACGAGGGGTAATGGTTTTAAAACAGAGGGACTTACATTCAGATTAGATATAAGGAATAAATTTTCTACCATGAGGGTGGTGGAACACTGGAACAGGTTGCCCAGAGAGGTGGTGGATTCCCCATCCCTGGAAACATTGAAGGCCAGGGCTCTGAGCAGCCTGATCTGGTTGGAGATGTCTGTGCTTCTTGCAGGGGGTTGGACTAGATGACCGTTAAATATCCCTCCCAACCCAAATCTGCGTTTTTTAAGAGGGCTTGGTAAGCTATTGCTCACAGGACCTACAGCCAGGGAACATTTCTTGATCACACAGAAAAACGTGGAGGGTTTGTGTACTCTGCGTGGCAGATTGAGAGGACATTCATGGCAGTCTAGTTTTATAAAGTAGAGATCCCTGCTAATTTACTACTCATAATTAAATAGTCCTTTCTGAGATCTGTGCAGTCCTGGCTAAACTACTGAAGCTCAAGTTAATTTTTTCATTGGCCATGTAGACATATCCCTGGATTTAGAGAAAATACAGAAGTTTGATTGCTATCAACTTGCGGAAAAATTAGGCCAATGTGTAAAAGCTGTCCACTACCTTCATCTGCCAAGTCTGTGCAGCTTTGTGCTATGCACAGAGGGAAACAGTGCTGAAAGGATGTTACTGAAATTGTGAAGCCATATCCTGCCAAGATTAAGCTTTGTTCCCCCTTCTGTACGTGTTATGACATAATCTGGAGTTCAAATCATGTTCTTCTAGAGCAAGCTGTGTGCAGGTGGGATCTTTGGAGATTTATACTGGCAATCTCTATCGTGGCTCTTAACCCTGTGCAAGTTGTGGTTTCTTCCTCAGTTACACAAGTTCCACAATTTGCATGTATTTGGGGCCTATTTTTCCACCTTTATTATAAATGTGATTTGCAGACTGAAAGTTCCTTCTGCAAAGCTCAGATATGCTACAGTCGCAAAAAAAAAACAAGTAAGTATGGATGGACCATATGTTTTTCCTCATCTTGTTTTTCAAAATAAAAGCCATTTTCACTGAAACAGCTTGAGACAAATATCCTCAATGTGGAAAATTTTAGCCTGAATACTTAAAAAGTTGGATAGAAGTTTAAGTTGCTTGCATTCTGTTTTTAAATAGCACAGTTAATGCTAAGTATGTTAATATATGTGTTAATCATAAATAGTATTACCCTGTCTGCCTGCAATGCCACTTGTCTTACAGCATCCATTTCAGAATGCATTTTGAAATAAGGCATTTGTATTTTTGTCCTATTGTCTTTTGCCTTGTCTTTATCTTCCTGATTCTTTTCATTCTAGTTTTCCACTTCATTCTGGTTTTTCACTTCATTCTAGTTTTCCACTTAGGACTTAAGCAATATGAGGAACAATAGGTTTGGTTTGTGAAGGATATTTGTGTCTGCAAGAGAATTTGGTTTCACTCCCTTTGGGTTTTGCATACAAGTAGGAATAAAATCAAGCCCAATAGAAACACATTACTTGGCAATCTTTCCAGACCATGGTACCAGTGGTCTGTGCTTTCATTTATGTTGTGTATGCTTGTTTTCGTTTAGTATCTACCTGAAATCAGTGAATTGCCAAATCAACATCAAATTGTCCTGGCTTACTGAGAAAGGCTATAAAATATCTGCAGGTTCTTTGGACTGGCCTAAGATGTAAGCTTTTTACTGGGCTGAAAGCCAGTCAATTTTACTTTATAAGTCTTACTTTTAAGATTTTGTAATAAAACTAGTCGACCCAGTTCATGTCCGGTTTTGGAATTTGTGTTTATTAAGGGCAGCTTAAATACATCTACTACTCATCATACAGTGACATGATTTTTGAAGTATCGTTAGAAGGTCTGTCAAATGTGGCCTGTTGTATTGATTGTAGCAATATATTCAATCTGTTATTGAAATAAACATGGTAGTAATTCGCATGCTACCAAGTTGAAAGTCTGCATCTAATTCCTTCTACATAAGTTCGCAGAGGAAGTTAGATGTTCACAACCCCCTGCTTTAGGGCCACAGACAGACAGCACCTGGCTTCCAATTGGAGGTGGGTGGTGGTCCCATGTTTACTCACACTCTGGCAAACTGTGGCTAATTAGGAATGGTAACTCCATGGGGTGGTTTCTAATCCACAGCACATAAACATCACATTTTTGCAGATGCTCTGCCTGTCACCCAAGAACGATGTACTCGGAGAGTAGTTAGCACTAGTGGACTATCAGATGAGAAGGATGAAATGGGCAGCAATCTGTGGGGCAGATCCTTGCTCTGACACTACTGAGTATTGTTACAAATGTTTTGTGTGAAGTGTTAGAAGGAATGATCCTTAAATCTGTAGATGGCAGCAAGGTGGAATGGACTGCAGGCAGTTTTTGAAGCTGTGATGGAGAAGCTGAAGTGATCCTGGCAAACTGTTGCAAGGGAGAAGAGCACAATTCAGCAGGCAGAAATGGGGAATGCTGTGCTGGGGTTAAAATTACCAACAATCCAAATGCTCGTTGGGAGTAGACTAACAATAAATCAGAAGTGGGCCTTATAATTTAGTGGATCAAAGCATAAGATGACATTAAAATAATGTTTGTTGCCTCAAGCTTGCAAGAAAAACAAAAATGTATCACCAGCAGAAAAGCAGTTGCCATGGTGGGAGATACAGGTAGAAGGATTTTGATCTCTTAGCAGCAAGCAGTTTCTTCACAATAAAGAAAACTGTGTGTGCTTTTAGTCACTGGTTTCTCTTTTTTTCAACTGATTACCAGGTTAAACTTCTTAACTATTGTCTCTGACTTGACTTTCAGTCCTTGAGTGTGTCATGCCATAGGAAACTCTAATGATTGTTGTCACATTCTAGTTTTGGTTTCCATGCATAAAGTTAGAGTTTTGAGGACTGCATATTTTTCCAGGTTGCAGCTTCCTAGTCCAGTTGTTGAAGGTTCGGTAGCTGACCGTAAGAGGCATGCTGAGGGTGCATTTAGGAAAGCAAGTAACCCTGTGCATGGTCAGTCTTGTTGAAGCTTGTTTAATAGGAGACATACACAAATTCTTTACTTTCTATTTGTAATTTACTACCCAGGCAAAAAGTCGGAACTTGTTTCTAACGAATCCCATGTTCTCGTCTGTTTCTAAAACCTAGCCAACTTCCTTTCATAGGTAGAGGCTTATGAAGCCTCACTGGGCACAGCTATGTTTTTGCATTGCACATCAGGTATCTGAGATGCTTCTCTTGTAAGACTGCTGTTCCTGACAGAATCTCTTCCATCTCACTACCTTTTCCTTCATACCTATACACATGTATGTACATGGTCTGTGGCATGTTCTGTGTCTGTGCAAACAGTATTAAATTTGTTGTGGGCTCACCGGGTAAATAACTTTTCCGTCTACCTTGTATGGGAAGAGAATGACACAGCCGTTGTTTTGTTTTCCAGAAGTTCAATAGATTTCACCTTTTAGACAAGGAAATGGTAGAAGGAAGATGGGAAGGAACATGTGGAAATATAAAATTTGTGGGCCTGTGGCCAGATAATCACAGTGGAAGTTTTAACCACTCACAGATTCCTCATATGAAAAGTTGATACTGTGTGACAGCTGTTTTCAACATTTCTGTCCGTGGTTTTGACTGATTCTTCATCTTTTGTTCATTTATCAGTCCCTACATTTTTTTCCCATAGTTTTGCAGATTTTATTTTAGCAAAATAATCTCTAATAAAATAATTTTGTTCTTAGTTACACCTTACAAGCTGCAGAGTATTTGTCCATAAATTACATACTGAAAGTCATGATAATGGGAGTGGGTGTGCCAGCATTAGCAGCACATTTTCGTGATGGGATTTGGTGAATTTTTACCTACGTAAACGGTCAAGCAAGTTTGGAACCCAATGGCATTCCTGTGCTGAATGGAAAAGCAACATGGACCGAACTGGCAGCTGATATGCATCCACGTTACTCTCGTGGCATGGAGACAGTTGGCAGCATCTGAACTGTGGTTTCGTGGGTCTTGCATTGGATTTTCAGTTTTGTATTAGCTATTTAAAATGCAGTCTGAACACAGTTGCTAAGCACTGATCAGGATCTTTGCTGACTGATGCATGCCTGACTTCAGGAGTTGGTGTGAAAAGTGTCTCATTTCAGATTGTGTCGTGATTTCTGTGATTGTGCAAACTGTGACCATCTGAAGTGTGACTTAGTGGTTGTCCTTGTCTGATCACAGGCTCCACTTGCAGATGGTTGATCTTCATTATAGTGAGTGGCCTTGCAAGGACTTAATCTAGCTGTATAATACAAATAAAAGGATCCACGTCATGGAGGAAGTAGTGTACAGATCAACTGCTACTAACCCTTTGCTGAGGTGTGCAATTTCATTTTCTCTTCCAGCAAATATTACGGCATGCCCGTGGAAATGCCACAAAGGTGATATTTCTCATTACTGATGGATATTCCAATGGAGGAGATCCAAGACCCATTGCAGCATCCTTGCGTGAATTTGGAGTGGAGATCTTCACCTTCGGGATATGGCAGGGGAATATCCGAGAACTGAATGACATGGCATCCCATCCAAAAGAAGATCACTGTTACCTTCTTCACAGTTTTACTGAGTTTGAAGCTCTGGCACGCAGGGCTCTTCATGAAGGTATTAATGTACTAACCTCAGAAGTCTGCAGAGAGTAGAGAGGTCTGAATAGAAAGATCTCCAGTACTATATTGTAATTACGTTTCATGTAGTGTTGATTCCTTTTTTAAATGTTTTTTTTCCCCTTACTTTCTAGCAGAGGTGTTCAGTCCTCAGGTAAAAGGATAATTTTTTTGTTTGACGAACTCATCATCAACAAAATGTGAGCCAAATTATCCTCCTTGGTATATACATACTCACTTCCATTCAGTTGTTCATTTTGTCCATGAAGAACAGACTATGGTCTTGGCCCAGTGTAACTTTTGCTTAAGTAGATAAACCTCGTAGTCAGATACGTGGTTGTCCAAATGAGGCATCTAGTACACACGTTAGGACTAGCCTTAATACTTGGTATTTTATGCTAGCCCGTTCAGAACTAATTCAGATCTCTGTGTATAAGAGTAGATAAGATTTATGTTTATGACATTACACATTCGGTAGAACTGGAAAGAGCAAGGGATAGAAAGAGAGTTTGGACTGTTATTTTATCCTTTTTTAATTTGCTGTGTTCTAAAAAAAAAGTTCTTCCTGAAAAATTGAATAAGTTTAAACTAGCAAGTGACAACACATGACTAGACCTTCGTTTGTAAGCCAGTGCTGCTTGATTCAGGCTTAGAACATACGTCAGACTAGCCATTAGCACTTAGTCGCTACATTTATTTCTTAAAATAATGCTACTTTTACATAAGTAGTGTGCTTTACTGCCATTCTGTTTGTTATGAGTAAGGTTTAACAGGTCTATGTGAATGTGCCAAAGGAAAGAATTATTTTTTTTTTTTTTTAATAAGACCAACTGGTTATACGTGCTGTGACCAAATGCTGTGCTGATGCCAAAGATGGCATCCACCAAAGCTGGGAAAAGCTGTCTCAGCAGCTTCTGTTGGGAGTGAAGCTACATTCTGGCAGTGTTGCACTCAAATGAAGCCGAGTGAGAAAATTTGAGGATCTTCAAACCATGGATTTCAGTGAGCCTTTTTCCAGAATAAGAACACTGATTTGGTTTTTTTCTACGTTTTGAGTGTAGCAAGACTCCATTTCATGCTGCCATCACTACTGCTTAGAATTGAAACCTAGGGTTTTTCAGAAACATTTCGCTAATGACATAATGTGAGATTGTGGGAGTACTTCTCTTTGTATTTTTTGTTAATAAATTGATACTATTTCAGACTTGCCCTCTGGCAGCTATATCCAAGAAGATATATCACATTGTTCCTATCTCTGTGAGGCAAATGAAAACTGCTGTGACATCATGGCAAGTTGTAAATGCGGCACTCACACTGGCCAGTTTGAGTGCATCTGTGAAAAAGGATACTATGGGAAAGGACTACAACATGAATGCACAGGTAAGTCTCATGTCCCAGTACTTGGGTTTCTCTGTATGCCCTGAATACATGGCTAATCTAGTTGAGAGTTAAAAGCTCTGTTTGGGACTATGGCTGTGAACCTGGATCAGGATGAATTTGGGGCTATTGAGAAAATTCTTTCTGATTGAAGACATAGAATAGCTCTAGCAGTCAAAGTCACCTCATACCTTGTTCTCCAGCAATAGTGCAAAGGAAAGAGGTAAGAATAGGGCAAATGTTCTGACACAGTAAAATTTCACTAAAACGCTGCTCACTAACAGTTTGTGACTGGAGTTTACCAGCTCTGAGGTAATGTCTTTTGCATTCAAGTGCTCGTAACAAATTTTTCCTTCAGGAATTTTGCTGATCACTTTTTGAACTTTCATAAACTTTCCTGTTTGGAGAGGGCTGTATATGCAGATCTTCGCAGGATAAATCCTTGGTGAAACTTACGGTTAAGTAAATGTTTTTTAATTCTCTCATGTTAACTTTCAGTTACTAAAGAGGAAAAATGCATTTGGGTCACTAAACAGAAACTTGTCATCACATTTTGCTAAGATTGTTTTTGTTAACTGCTTTTTGGACAAGTCCTTTTTCTAATGTTCTGGTTTTGACTGGAATAGAGTTAGTTTTTCTTTGTACTAGCTAGTATAGTGCTGTGTTTTGGATTTAGAATGAGAATAAAGTTGATGACACACTGATGTTTTGGTTGTTGTGAAGTGGTGCTTAGACTAGGTCAAAGACTTCTCAGCTTCTCATATCCTGACAGTGAGAAGGCTGGGGGTGCACAGGAAGCTGGGAGGGGGCACAGCCAGGACAGCTGACCCAAACTGGCCAAAGGGACATTCCAAATGATGTCATGCTCAGCATGTAAACTGAGGGGAGTTGGCCAGAGGGCTGCTGCTCTGGGATAGACTGAGCATCCGTTGGTTGGTGGTGAGCAGTTGTTTTTCATTTGCATCACTTGTCTATCTTGAGGTTTATTTCTCTCTTTTTGTTATTTTCCTTTTCATTGCAGTTTGTTGTTTTTGTTATTTTATTTCAATTATTAAGCTATTCTTGTCTCAAGCCTCGAGTTGTCTCACTTTTACTCTTGTGATTCTCTCCTCCATCCCAGTGGGGGGGCGGGAGTGAGCGAGCAGCTGCGTAGTGCTTATTTGCCAGCTGTGGTTAAACCATGAGAACTAGTATGCATTCAAAGTCTACAGCTGAAATAAAAACAATTGACAGTTCCTTATTGTCATAAAAGGTATGCAGGTTTTATCCAACTCCATTGAGTTTTCTAGGACAAAAGTTTCAAAGTTGTCAGAGCATATGTGAACTCTGGTTTTTGGGGTTTTTTTTTGTGAGCTGGACAAAAGGAGTACTTCTGATCAAGTATTCCTCAACTAGAAACAAAATAGAGAATTTATAATGATCTTGTTTGTATTCTTATATTTTCACTTATGTTCTGCATATCACAGTTCTCATAAGATGGTTCCACATGAGATGTGAACTAAGTGCAGTAGATATCTGAATCATGTTTGTATAGCTGTTTATGAGGGCTGTGCTGCTTTTTTAAGTGTGTTTTTCATTACATGTAGAGAGTCCCTTGATGTGACTTGTAAGAGTTGGTATTTCTGTTCAGAGAATAGGCACGGGCAAGTTTGTGACTAGAAGCTGAAGAATTCCTTCAAGGGAAGGTTTAACAGAGACTGTGATGGCTATATGCCTGCAGAAGGATTACAAGGATACACTGAGGGATCCAGACAATACAGAAGCACGTGATAGGGGAAAGGTGGTATCTGTCACTAGTGCAAGAAAGGACTGAGTCACCCTGGTGTTTGTCTTGGGAAGTTGATCAGTTGTATTATACTCCCTGCCAGTTATCACTTCGTAATTCACCTTGTGCCTCTGTATTAAGAGAAGTAGGCAAGCAGGAATTCATTGGGTTTTGGGTGCAACATGAGCAGAGGAATGTAGTTAGCGTCAACGTCAGCACTGGCACATTGGATCAGAATCCTGTTTTATCTAAGCAGGTGCAACTTCCTTGTATGCTCAATTAACTCTAAATGAAGGTATGCTATTCAATTTGCTTATTTTCAGTTATAATTCTAATTTGTTTCAGACAAAATCAAATTTTCATCTTATTTTTTCTTTCATAGTTCCAGTCAATTTCCTCCACTTCAAGTGTCCTAGTAAGCTATTGAACAAATAAGTGCAGCATTTCTGCCTCCGTCAATAGCTTGTATCACTAAGTGTTGTTCTGAGCTATTGCTAAAAATAGCAGGCCTGTCGTTTTTTCGTTACCCTTTCTACATGAAAGGATCTTTTGATGGAGTGAGCGTACCTTTTGAGTGTCACCAAAAATTATAAGAGTCTGATTTCTTTAAATGAGTACTTCACAGCTGCAGAAGAAAGTTTTATTCTGACATCATCAGCAGGTGCTCCTAAAGTAAGTTTTTAAAAGGAGTTGGTATTAGATATGCTGCAAATAAGCTGATGATTGCAGCCATCTGTTCTATATGTGAAGATACCTGAAGGTGCATACATATATTTTAGGGAGAGTTTGACCTGAGTAACTCAAGCCTGTTCTTTGAAATGTATCTGCTCTGCTCAACTATTGTATTCTTCTTTAAGACAGACAGAAACAAAAGGCAACATGTGTTCTTTAGAGGAAAAACAGCATATTTTGAAATCTTTTATTCTGAAAAGGATTCCAAGATTTTTTTTTAACGTTTTGCAGCTAAGCATAACTGTGGATTTCTAAAGCATAAGGAATCTTAAGAATGCATCTTGACTTTTCTACACTATATAATAGGCAGGAGGACTTTTGTCAAGTTTACAGTGACAGGACTTGATATTTTAATTGGACTACTCTTAGCTTTTGACTGGTTAAACTCGCAGATACTGCACTAGCCTGTGTTTGCTTAATACAGTAAGGGTTTTTTTAAAGAGTTTTCATTAAGTTAGGAGATTGTTCTTCTGCAACATATGTGTTCTTTTTGCTATTTTAGTTATTTTATGTGGTTATTTTCTGCATGCTCTTGTGCTTATGCATTATACGACTTTATGGTTTTAAATGTGAGGCATCAGAATAACTATGTAAAAAATAAATTCTTTACTTTCCTAATTACCTGAAAACACTCTCTAGAAAGCTACCATAAAATAAAACAGGAGACAAATGTTTTGTGCTGAAAACCAAAAATTGGCTTCAATGTCCCCCCTCCTGTTCTTTGTAATATTGTTGATGTGCCACAGGAAGAAGAACAGACTGACTGTTCTCTACTTTTAAAAGTAAACCAAACAAAAGCTTCTTGGGTCACACGAGGAGCCTTATGCAGCCAGAGACATCTGTGACAATTGTGACGAAGGGAGAAAGGGGAAGAACAGAGGCTGTATCATAACCAGTCCCAGGTGTTGTAGAGTACATAAACACCTCCTCTTCAATAACGCTTCACTTTTTTCTCCTTCCTTTCCTTGATTACAAATGTTGAGTTTCAAACTGGAGACAACAAACAAAAATAGATCTGTGATTCCCACTAAGACTGTATCTTCCATTTCGTCAGTAAAAAGGTGAGCTATGCACATCAGTGCTTGTTCCATGGAAAAGTGAAACAAATGTCCAGATCTCCATTTGTATCTTCTTTGTCTTAGAAAGCTACGGAATATGTCCTTAACACAGCTTTTTCACACTTTTTTTTTTCAGAAAGACTCTACAGAGAAAGTTTTTTTTTCAGATTTTAGATTCATGATGATGCAACTAAAGGATAATACTCATCATTTTCATCTCAACAGTTATCTCCTAAGCAGAACTACAGTTATTGGGGAGGTTAGGAAACTGTTTTACAACCAATAGTTTCTTTTATCTAACAGGTGGAACCTGTTTTTTGCAGGACAAGGTATCTATGAAGATAATGTGCAGTTGGCAGGGCAGAACTAGTAAATGAAATGCTTGTAGTCTATGCTAGCTATTCCTCATTTTGTTTATTTTTGGTCCACTACTTGAGCGTAATTATTGAAGTGTAGGATTTCAACATAAGTACGAGTATTCGACAGTTGCTTAGGCTTTCATTTAGGAGTCTGCAGAGTATCAATTATCATCTGCACAGCCACCAGGGCAACAGTTTTGCCTACAAAACAGCACTAAAGAGCCTTTCCAATGAAACCGGAAATAATATGAAAACTTTACAGATTTTAATTCATAACACATTCACTGAAATGACTAAACTTTGAGGAAAGGTAGGTCCAGCAAAGCAGGGGAGATTTGCATTTTGTGGTTTCTTGGATTTTGGACCCAATTGTCATCTGAGCATTTTTTCCAGGAGATTTTCAGGGCTGTTGCTGTTGAGAATGCAAAACAAAACCTGATGTTCGTGAGTTGGATAGCTCTCTAGTTAGAAAAGAAAAATATTTGTGTGTTTAATATATTACTAGCAGTTCTTTTTTTAGTCACATAGGAAGAACTTTAGTTCCAGTGGTGATTCCAATAGCCTGGTCAAAGAATGCTGAACAACTCTTCTGCCGTGCTGTGTCCTTCTTCCTTTCCTTTTGATAGGAGCTTCTACCCCCTGGAAGCTGGGTCACCCTTTCTCAATATTCCTTTTCGGGAGGTGTTTCTTTAGCTACCCTGTAGGAGTTACTGGCTTAATGAAGCTTTGCCAGCCATCTTGAGCTTGTCATACTGTACATGGAAGTTTTCATTAGGTTTACAAGATCCTTCCAAGCCTCTGGTAAAAAGCTTGCCCCCATCTTTCTTACAAGCCGCTTTAAGTATTGAAGGGCCACAATAAGGTCTCCCCGGAGCCTTCTCACTTTGTATACTTTATTATTTGTAATTTATTGATTTCAAAAAAATGCTTTTCCTGAGTGGAGTCTTTTTCTGTTACAGCCTCTCTTCAGTGGCTTTTTGTCTGTGATAATATGCAGAGGTTCTGTTGTGAATATACTGTGTTAAAATGACTGGCTGTCATGTTAGGAGAAGAGAAAACAAGAAGGCAGGGATCTAAACCAAATGGAATGATGCGAAATGCTCATGACTAAGCAACAGTGAACTGATGCCTAATTAATACTGGCAAAAACATTCCTCACTGTGATTCTGTGTATTTTTTTTGCTTATAAATCTTGTTGGAGTTGTTAGGGGTAACAATTTGAGTATAAGATCATGATGATTAAATACAGAAGAAATGTAAATGAGTGTGTTTTTCTAGTGAGGGTATCATAACATGATGGGTAAGTACAGGAGAAATATGAACCGATCTGGTTTTCTACTGAGGGTACTGGAAGACCAGTGGATGAGGAAGGTGGATGTAGGAAGCAAGTGCTGTAGAAAGGCTATGAAAGGTTAGTAGGTTAATAATGTTTTTAAAAAAATATTTTTAAGACTTCAAAACGTAATTAAAAAAAACATTAATTGTTATTGTTTGTGTAAAGACTGAAGAAAATGGCTTTTACAGATATTTTGTGTGGAAAATAAATACATCTGGAAGCATGCAGACATGCTCTTCCAGATTTTTTACACTGAAATCTGCTTTCTCAGAAATTTGTTCCCTGAAGCCCAGTATTTCCTGCTTTGCTTTTGGAAATTCAGGTAGAGATTCTCTTCCTTGTTGCTACAGGAAGCAAAACAGGCTGAGTGAAAAAAAAAGGATTTGGGCGCTGCAAGGTTTTTCAAAATGGAGCACACAGTAGAGATAAATTCCTTTGGTTTGGTAATTTAGAGGCATAACGTCAGTAAATGATTCATGTCAGGAGCGGGGTTTTTTGGTGGGAATGACTCTGACAGAGATGAACATTAGCTTGCATGATACTACAGTAGTTTTGCTTGCGTTTTAAGTGGCTTCTGGCATCAAAGTAGTTTGTTTCCCACCTGTATAGTGTGCTTTATGAAGATGGGGCATTTCTGGCAGTGGAAGCTTCTTTTGCTGAATTTATTCCTAGAAGCCTTATGGCCTTGTAGCCACAGAGTGATATTGAGAAAGTTCCTAAGGCACAGTGTTTATGAAGTGCTAGCAGGTTTTGTCAATTACTGAAGTGTTTCTTACAGTACTGTAAAACCTCTGATCTGCTTTCCCCATATGAAACCTTTGAAGGGAAACAGTAGCAAACAGGTTTTTTTTAAGTATACATTTTATAAATATAAGTGAAAAAAAAAAAATCCTGATGAGGTTGGATTTTTTTTTCTTTCTTTTGGGATCTAAATGTTCACAACTCTGGTGGGCCAGATCATGCAGACTTGCTTGGGGGTTTGCCTTTGTTTTGGTGGAGGATTGTTGTTTAAGATTATGTGAACCTCATAATTTCCAATGTGGAATTCAGTCCATACTCTTTAACAATCTCTAGAGTCAGACAGTGAGCTTTCCAAACCATCATAGAAATATGAAGGTTTTAGCATGTAACCAGTGGCTTTGCCTGAAAAATGGTGAAAAAGGAGCTTTTCTTGGTCAATTTAGTACAAGTTTTTTCACCTAAACAAATGACATGTGCAGCTACTGGTGGTTTTTAACCAAATTTGTAGTTTTGGTGAGTTAGACTATTTCCAGTAGTGTTAATGAGTTTTGGATCAAGTCCTTGGAACTGAGTGACTCATTTTTCTCTGTTCTCCAGGCCTTTTTTATCAAGTTCTATACATCTTCTGTTGCAAAAGTAAAAATTTTAAGTAACATGGTAGCTAATATCGATAATAATGTTTCATTGGTATAGAATTTTTCCTACTCTACACCATGTAGTTTTGCATTTAAAACTGAACTGTAGCAGAGAAAGAAACCCCTAAAACTAAGCAAAAAACAGCAACATAGAAGGTTTCTGTGTATACCAGCACCGTTTCAGAGGAAATCCTTTAAAAATGAAGTTGTAGGGTGAAGGTGAAAAGCCAGATTCAATTTTGACATGTGCAGACCAGAAAAGCAGAGGTGTGATTTTACATCTGTATGCTGTATTGAAAAACATCTCATCCTTTCCAACTAGATGTCATCTGATGCTTTAGAAAATATTTTTGTGCCAAAAAAGATTGCTTCTTTTGTGTTAAGCACAGAGCTATTTCTGAAGTTAATTTGGTGGAAAGTTGGAAAGTGATGCACAAGTTACCCTTTTTTCCTTATCTCGGAAGTGACTTGTCCTGGTCACCTCAGAATGTAATGGAAATAAAGCCTCTGGCCAAAGTTCGTATGTGCAACTAGAGGAGAAAAGTCAGCCATCTGGAGAGCTTGAGAGGAGCAGAAACCATGCTCTGAATAGAAATAGACATGACATAGAAACAGTCTCCAGCTTTCTGTGCCGGCCAGACTTGTGCTCTCCCTGGAGCACCCAAGCTGTGCTTTGGCTGCAGTGTAACAACTGCAGGTGACCGTACTAATGAAGAACGCTCCAAGTGTAAATCAGCACCAGGTAGACTTAGCCTTTAGTTAAATAACTATAAAACCTTTACTGTTAAGCCTGGGCTTTAGCTTGAGTCTCTAGGCAGGATAAAATGGAGGCTGTCTTACCTTCTTTGAGATTTTACGTGGTTTGAAAGCATCCTTTGCCAGCTGTGCGATCCTGGGAGAAGTGGTAGTTTACAAACTTTGTGGTGAACGTGTTGTCTTGCAGATTTGAAAATAATTTTCAGGATTGGGACTTGCATCATACCAGGCCCTTACTGGAAGAGTTGTCTGTCCATTGAATCTCTTAATGAAAAGGTTTTTACCACAACATTCTTTGATTACCCCTGTGGATTACGTGGTGTCATCTTGCCTTCACTGTCTTTTCGGAAGCACTTGGCCAAGATGTTTTCATAGACACAGACACGCAGTCATACGTATTATTCCTAAACTTGTGCCAGTCTCACAAATTAAAAGCAGAGATCTTAGCATTCTGTAAGCCTTCGAGTAGCTTTTGTCGTAGAGAAGGAAAAATAAAAATTCTTGACAGAATACATCAGGGATTAAATAAGATGCCAGTATACAGCAGTATAATAATACAATATAAGAGTGTTAATTACTGAAATGAGGAGAGAAATTAAGAGACTAAGAGCTTATTTTAATTATTTTTTTTTTGTCCCTAGTGGCTCTTTAAGGCTCCAAAACATCACCTTGAAGTCCTTAAGTCATTCCAAGGATGTAATTTGTGCTACAATTAACTCATAAGGTTTACCCTTGGTGCCTGTGCCTGTGAGGTCCTGAATAGGTATGAGGATTCTTAGCATCCCTAAGTTGCTCCTGAAGTCTTGTCAAAGCTGATTCGTTTAATCAGACTGGAGCATAGTGCTCTTAATGTGACAAAATCAGGCAGTCACTGGGTCTCTGCATTTGGAGTTTGATGGATTGTACATGGTGTGTCTGTCAGCTGGTCAAACAAATTTGACTCTTAGCTTGCAGAATCAGTTTTCAATTGATCAGGGACTGTAGGAATATTTTAATTTTATTTTTAAATCCTTGTCTTGACTTATGCTGTGATATTCACTCTACCTGGGCCACTGAATATTGTGAAATGTATTCTCTGTAAGAATAAGTACCATTCCTTTCAACATTTTAAATAAAGTTGTGTACTTCTCTTCCAATATGAAGCAGGTCTTTTGTATAAAAAACAGTTTGCATCATTTTCCAAGCGTTCAGAGTTGGTCGTCTGTTAATCGCCCTAGGTTTGCTGAGAGGGAGAAGAAAATGTAGAAGCGAAGGTGCACAAAATTCATCAGGTCATAACCCACAGCTAAATAAGTCAGTCATTTTCAAACTTTGACCTAAACAAAGTCTTTCAAGGGTTATTTACCCAAAAGGTGATATGGATGTTCCTTCCACTGCCTTCTGTCCATTTGGCTACAACCATCATAAGAAAGGAAGGATGGTAGGAAGAAGGGACGTGATGGCTCTTCTGTTGCCTCTCCTCTTCAGTCCTGTCCAGCTGACTTTTCTGTGCTTTCTGTGGAAAATTGTCTGGCAGGTTCCTCAGCTCATTTCACAGTCACTTCAGGGAAGAAGCCCTCTTTCTCTGTCCTCTGCAGCTATGTTCTTCGCTTCCTCCGCTTGTTTCTTCAGCCACAGGGGTCCAGAAGTATTTCAGACTCTGGTACCACTCCAGCAAAGTCAGTGGGCTGCAAGAAGAGTATGCTGGAAAAAATACCATGATGAAAAGGTGGCGAAAGCCCCCTCAACTTCGAGCAGAATTAGGGCAAAGAGGTTGCAGACATTTTATGATAAGCTTAATCTATCTGCCAGGTGCTCAACAGCCAAAACGAATGGGAACAGTTTGGTCCGCTGTCATGTAAGCAGCCTTGTTTTCTTCTGTCACTCAAATCTGCTGCAGATGGCCCAACCTTCTCACCCAGAAAAAGTGCTGACGGCATGGTGGAGTGTGACCAATCACTTGAGAATGAGAAAGCAGCAACACAGATCAGTTTCATCAAACAGGAAATTGGTTTCTGCTGGTTTTGTTGGTGTTTTGGTGAAAACAAAAATCAGAACTCAGCACAGAATGGGAACCTCTTCAGGCTAAAACCCTAGGGTTTAATTTGTTACCATGCAAAACAAAGCCAGACTAGCAACTCTCACTTCCAATACAGATGTTTTAGTAGGGCTGACATCTGAAGGTAGTTTGAGGAGTTTAATTTTTTCTCCCTAGTCTGAAATTTATTAAATACAAAGTGTTTTCCTCCACAAGAATGGGAAGAATGAATGGACCTTTACGGTGGGGGGGGTGAGGGGAGTTGAGAAAGCTTAATTTTACAGAAGTATGTATTGTATACACAACATATACAGAAGTTAATCATATAGTCTAATTGTAGTCATGCCATTTAGTTATATTTAGTTATAGTTTGGGCCTGACAGATTTGGAACAAAACCCTATACAATTTGGTACTAAGTTGCAGTTTTTCATTAGTGTAAGCATAGAGGAATGGCAAAATCTCCATCTGTGTAGGGGTGTGCAGCTGTACTGGTTTTTTGCAAAGCTGGATCGTATTGTAAGAACCTAAGATCTGGCTCCTTCTCCTGGCAGTGAGGCAAATCTGCTGGGTTTTCTTCCATGAGAGCAAAAGAAACATTGTAAGGATAGCTAAAAAAAAAAAGTTAATTTTGGGGCCAAAAAGTTCAAATAAAGAGTGTTTCCTTGTAAATGCCATAGTAAATACCCATGCAAAGTTTCCATCTCCTTGTGATGACTCTTCAAACAAAAATGCCAGAAAAAAAAGGTACAAGAACTTTCCTACATTGTGGGTACTAAAGCTGCATGTTTTTTTTTCACAGATTATTGCTATTAATTCCAGCTTGTTTGTTGGTTAGGGCTTTGTAGAATAGTCCAGAGTATAACATTCTTATTACTGTTGTCAGGCTTCCCTTCAGCTCCAGTTTTTATGATTTTGTGACAGAAAAGTGCTTGCTATGTTTTGATTGCGTTTGAAAAACTTTTTATCTGGAAATATACATAGGTGGTATTAAAAACTGTGTAGAGATAGAGACAAGAAACGTCAGTGTTCTGGTGGAACACAGGAACACGTACATCTACACAGCCTGAGAATGCTCTAAAGTCACATTAATTTAAAGACATATATTTGTATTCAGAGTTTGTGTAAAAACACCTGGAGCTTTGGAGGAAAATGTTGGGCTGTTCCTGTGTTTTCTTTTCCTGTCCCTCATTTCACACTTTGCCCTTCTGCTGCCCTCAGAGCATCCCGTGAAGCCTACATAGGCCTGGGAACAGCACTCTGCTAAAGCCTGCTGCAGTAAATTTACCATCATAGCAGGCAAGCCCAGCAACGGTGTGTGCTCACTCTGGGGAGTCCAGGGCAGTGTAGAGGTGCTCTAGTACGTTGAAGTGCAGCAGCTAACTAGTTTAAATCTTTTGCATCTTTTTTACCTCTGTGCCACAGAGCTGCCGTGGCTCTCAAGACAGAGGGTATGGAAGAGAGGTTTGCCTGCAGCAGTATGAAGTGCTACAGAAATTACTCTTCCAAGTAAGTTGGTTCACTGGTCTAGGTTTTTGTAAGTACAAAGAGAGTGGGAGGCTGAGTAGCCTTATTCTGATGAGTCTTGGTCTTAACAGAGAACTTAAGAATGCTTGCCAAATGTCATGGTTATATACCAGAAGAGCTACATGTACTTAAACTGATGTTTCTTTTGGACTTCCATTATTATCTGTATCACAGAGGCATTAGTTTGTGTACCTAAAAATACTCTAGTCCTCTCGTCCTATTTCTGTTGTCAACTTGGCAAGGAATATCACCTGAAATGCAGGTATTTAATTTCCCTCTTTTCAGGGTCTCCACCTTTGCCTCAGCACAGTAAGGATCAAAATATGCAGTCACTTGCAAATAATTTCACTACAGTTTTTATGTCATTGTGAACTGTAGAGGAGTAAAACATACATATAAATTTGAGTCTTTTTTTGTTTCTAAGTGGGAATTCAAAATACAATGCCTTACAAAATACAATACCATTTTTAAAACATGGTGCTTCTGGGAGCACCCCTGTTGGTGCCAACACCTGGTTGGCAAAAAAAAAACATCACAAAACTCTCCCAATGGCAGAGCAGGGGTGCTGGTTAGGCAGTGGCACAGGAATACACAAAGGCAGAGACATTTGGTCTTCAATAGTCACTTGATTTCTGTAATGGGAGTAGCTAGGCTGTATTCATGTATGCCTTTTTTACGAGGACCAGTAGCCCACCTTCTGCCCACGGTCCAAACCCATGAGAAGTAATGTGATCACAAAAAATTGAACTGAGAATGAGCATACCAGGCTCAGACACTGAGGCACACTCTACTGGTATCTCTTTAATGTAACAGTAGCTGAGAGCTACCTTCATTCCTACCTTTCCACTAGGTAACAGTGATGCTTCTTTCTGATACTTATCCACCATAATGGTTCTCCTGGCCTAGTTACCAGAGAAGTTTCACCTAGAAGCAGTACTAAGCTATACTGTGGCCCCAAGAGCATCGTTTATATGGCCCTCAGTTGCAGCTGACAAATGAGGTCTCAGGCCCTGCCAGTCTCCAGGATTTGCTGCTGTCTTCAGTTTCCTGATAGCTCTTCACCATCACCAGGAGTTCTTCAGCAGCTGTTTGGGTGCTTTCCGCAATGTCACAGGCAAGAGGGCAACTTGCACCCTGAGAATATGTAGGAAGCCCCTTTACTGTCTTCTTCATAGAATCATAGAATCATAAAATGGTTAGGGTTGGAAGGGACCCCCCTGCAAGGAGCAGGGACATCCCTGACTAGGTCAGGTTGCTCAGAGCCTCATCCAGCCTGGCCTTGAACGCTTCCAGAGATGGGGCCTCCACTACCTTTCTGGGCAACCTGTTCCAGTGTTCTATAACCCGCATCGTAAAAAATTTTTTCCTAATTTCTAATCTAAATCTACCCCCCTCTATTTTAAAACTATTACCTCTCGTCCTATCGCAACAGGCCCTACTAAACAGCCTTTCCCCATCTTTCTTGTAGGCCCCCTTGAGGTACTGGAAGACCGCTATCAGGTCTCCCTGGAGCCTCCTCTTCTGCAGGCTGAACAGCCCCAACTCTCTCAGCCTGTCCTCATAAGAGAGGTGCTCCAGCCCTTTTATCATCTTCGTGGCCCTCCTCTGGACCTTCTCCAACTGGTCCATGTCCTTCTTGTGTTGGGGGCTCCAGAACTGGACACAGTACTCCAGGTGGGGTCTCACCAGGGCAAAGTAGAGGGGGAGAATCACCTCCCTCGACCTGCTGGCCACGCTTCTCTTGATGCAGCCCAGGATGCGGTTGGCCTTCTGGGCCGCAAGGGCGCATTGCCTGCTCATGTTAAGCTTCTCATCCACCAGCACTCCCAAGTCCTTCTCCTCAGGGCTGCTCTCAATCCATTCCCCGCCCAGCCTCTATTTGTGCCTGGGATTGCCACGACCCAGGTGCAGGACCTTGCACTTGGCCTGGTTGAACTTCATGAGGTTGGCACAGGCCCACCTCTCCAGCCTGTCGTGGTCCCTCTGGATGGCATCCCTCCCTTCCAGCGTGTCAACGGCACCACACAACTTGGTGTCGTCGGTGAACTTGCTGAGGGTGCACTCTATCCCACTGTCCATGTCGCCGACAAAGATGTTGAACAGGGCCGGGCCCAGCACGGACCCCTGAGGGACGCCACTCGTGACCGGTCTCCACCTGGACATCGAGCCGTTGACCACCACTCTCTGAGTGCGGCCATCCAGCCGCTTCATTTTAACTACTGGTGTTTAACTACCAGTGTTCCCCACTTCATTTTAACTACTATCCCTCAAGATACCGATGATGGATTACAGCTGTTACTTGTCTAGTTTTTGCCCTAAAGCTAAAGCACAGAGAAGTGTTAAAGGTAACAAGTTCAAGGTCTGTGAATTTGAGGCTTCACAAAGTTGTCTGTAACATCTTAAATTTCATTCCCAATGATGTTAGAGATTGATTTATTCTCACTACTTGTAAGGTCACTTTTGGGAGGCCTCCTGTGTTGAAATAGAAACTGCAGTGCCTCGTACATTCCTACATCAGAGAGGTAGTTTGTCATCTGTCACTTGCATCCCTCACTGGTTCACAGCCTGCAGAAGTGCGAGAAATTAGCCAAGAACTTGGCTCCAACTCAGGAAAGACTGGGATATTTTTAAACAGCGTTAATTATCTTATGAACCTGACTAATTGGAACCAAGTGCTGTTCAAGAATAGATTTTCTAGCTAAAAATCAGTGGTTTAATAATTCTAAGTCTTAGACCATTAAGCATTGCTGCTTACCTTTTGGTTTTGTTTTTTTGCTTCAGGTTGCAGTTAAGCATGGTTCCTCCTTCTTATTCTCTCTTTTTGCAGGTATAGATGGCCTTGTTTATGGCAAAAGAGATCAAAAAAAGGGCATGCATTTAGAGAAGAAGGTAGGACTGGAAGTGTGGCAGACCTTTTTTCTCCCAATAAGTGGAAAAGATCTTGCTGCCCTTTAGAAAAAGAAAAGTAATTCTACTTCTTCAAGGTGGAAACACTACCCTTGAAGCTGATAAGAAGATGGAGAAATGGGACACAGAGCACAGTTTCATGTAGAGAGCGACTGAGTACCCAACAGTTCTGGAAAGAATCGCACTCTGCTGTTTCCCTGCTCCCTTCATGGCAGCAGCAGCAGCCTATTTCATTGTAGTTTAAACAGCTACACTTCAATAAAGCCTTTGGATGTTACAGGTTGCTACTTTAGCACATGTTTGGTCAACACTGATAACAAGAGGGGGCTTTATGAGCACATGCTCACTAGCTGTGTGAGCCAGGAATTCCTGTTTTATAGAAGAGTTTCTGTATTGCAGAAGGTTAGGTCTTTGCAGAGTGGCTAAGGGATGGAGACCAGGTTAGTGCTGTCTAGTGGGACATGCAAAGGTGAAAACATATCAGAAATGTTTTAATGGAGGTTCTTCACAGAAACAAGCCTTATTAGACTGAAGACTAAGGCTTTATATCTGGTTGTGGTGCTGCAACATAATCTTTTTTATCTTTAATCCTTTCTACCATAGCTTTTGTGGTAGTGCTGTTGACTTTGTTGGCAGGCACAGGATTTAGTACTTAAAATCTGAGGTGACCCTTTTGTTTGCAGCTGACATTGCTTTAGCAAGAGTCAGATCCATCCTTAAGGACTTCCCTGGTGTCTTGCAAATAAATGAGAGGGGAGAAGGACAAGGGAAAATGAGAGAAACTAAGTGAGAAGCAGTCACTTCTCCAAATGTTTCTTGAGCAAGCGGCAGTTAATAGTGAGCATAGTGATCTAGTTGCTCTTTCAGTGCTCTTGCTTTCCATAAATGAGACTTCACTTTGATCTACATATTTAGATAATTTTAAAAGAATTCAGGAGATCCTGTCAGTTTTCATAAGACTTTTGCATGGGAAAGTGGGATTTATGGCATTTTTCACAGTAAATCATGGGGTTTAGTAGCGATTCCAGGAATCAAGTAGAAACTATAACATCAAGATTACAACAGTTTACTGAACTCTACACAGGGATAGCTGGGTTAATTTCACAATATGTGAAAAAAGAATTGGCAAAACCACCACTTTTATTTTCTGATGACTGGTCTGAGCCTTTCCGTGTGCTTCAGCTCTCTTAAGTTAACCAAAAACTGTCTGACTCTTACCCTGGGATCCTAAGTAAATAAACATGGAAATAGTGGCATATGTTCTCCATCTGCACAGTCATGTGCTAGATCTTCAGTGCTGAGAAATGTTACTTAATAGGAGTATAATCACGGTTGTTGAAAAGTATATTTAATGATAAAAATAAGGGATGTGGAAAAGAGGCCAAGTTTGGCACCTAATGCAGTAGTGACAGCTTATGGAAGGTCTGGCAGAAATGGCTTCACTTTCCTGTTTATAATAGCTTTTCCTTGCTGCATTCCCCATCTGTGATTCAGCAACTGGAACTACTCTGATCTGCAGAGAAAGAAGGCAGAAATAGGTATATTTTTTTTTCCTTTTCTTCATGATCATATACACCAACAGCTGCTGGGAGTGGGTGTTGGAAGCAACACCAGAAAGTCAGTGTTCACATTAGACTAGAAAAATAATTCAGGACCATGCGGGACTCTGATAATATTCTGCCAGAGAGCATATTCACAATTTTTGCTTGAATGAGAAGGAGAAGATCTGAGGATGTGGAGTCTCTGACTCCTCCTGGATTCCTTATGCAACTTGCTGGTCTCAGGAAGGCCAGTTTACTCACTCAGTTTGACCAGAGGATCATTTTTAGTTGCACTCTTAAGTCCCATGAATCATTGAACACAAAAGTGTGTTCAAGTTGCTGAGCGGGTGAAGACAATGAAAATGGATCTTGAACCACCAGGCACGTTCTTAATTGCAGAAAGCTATTAGTGCTGTGGAGCTTGGGATGCATGCTTTGCTGACTTCTAAACCTCAGTCTCTTATTTTGGTTAAAGTTACCTTTGAGGAATCCCAGGAGAAGGTGATCTGTTGAGTTAGCTATGTAACATGAGACTCTTGCTCCCTGCTTCTGGAAGAAAGAGTAGGCTGTGCTGAGCAAGCGCTGACTGAGTTGTGGTGATTTCAGTGTGTCCCAAGAGCCACAGGCGGTGGAGTGGATTCTCACTTCTGTCCCGCTTCCTCTGGGTGTAGCATATCAGGACTTGTTCAGGAACCAATTTTTTTTTTTTTTTCCCCAGCTCAGATCTCTGTGTTTCCGAGTAGTTGCTCTTTACACTAGTGGATAAAGGAGGACTATTTCCTGCTTTCTGGTGTGTGCCTCCAGCTCTTGCAGAACTTAACCAAGCAGCATATAGTGCAGCTGACAGGGAGCTTTTGAACTCATCTGTTCTACATCTAACTGCTATCACCCTGGGGTTTGGTCGAGGGATAATTTTGGCCCTTTGGGCATCTAGTAGCTGCTTGAGAGGTGATGGATTGGTCGATTTGTTGATTTTTTGATGGATTAGTGATCCTGTTAGGGAGGTGATTGGATTGGTGGATTTGTTGGTACAATGAGGAGTAATGAGAAAGTAAGAAAAAGTACAGAGTGACTTTGCTTCCTGCGTCTGATTTGAATCTGCCTCTGCGAATGTGTCCTTTTCTTGGCCCTCACTTTTCCTTCTTGACTTAGAACCCTTTCTGTCAGCTAAAAGGAAGAGTAAAGTTACTTGATACACGGTACAATGGTTGACCAGGTCTAAAGAAAACTGGGCTTCCACTGCCTTCAGACGAGACAGATACCAGATCTCTGAAACAAGTATTTGCTTATCTGTGTGTAGCACAAACTAAACAAAATGTTGGGGGTCTTTTTAATGGCATTTACTTAACTTCAGTCTTTCTGTATTTTTTTACAGTTTTGTAAAACAAAAATATAACTTCACAGCAGGTGTATTAAAATGCCAAATAAGTGCACCTAGGACAGGATGGTGATGTTCCTTTTCGGTGTTTATGTATTTAAGTAGCAGGAAGCTATCCAGAGATCCAGGGTGCTTAGAACAGTACTATTTAGAGTAGCACATGCTGTTACATCAGCAGTGATCAAGGTTTACTGAGGAATATCTGTTTGTGATTATGGTGAAGACCATGTCCAGAGAAGCCTACTATATAGTAGTTCTGATCTCTCTAAGCAAAGCATTTTCAGAATTGATTTTATTTCCCCTTTTAAGTAAGGGTCTGATTGCATGCAAGATTTTGGACATAAAAACTTCACTTGCACATAAATAAATTCATAAAAAAATCTCTATTTGTATGGCAAACCTTACACAATCAACTAAGTTAATTTCCCAGAAAGACCTTTTTATAGTTTCAGAATTTGTTGTACACTTTTAGCATGACACATTTTAAAAATATGCAGGAGCATGAGGACATAAATCAGTATCCAAGTTCTAAAAATCAAAAGTACTAGCATGAGCTGATATCTGTAGCTAATAGGCGTGTTTATGTTTGCTTTTTGTATGCCCTCCAAATGTGTCACCAAGGCTAGATTTGATGTGTAGGCAAACAGCAAACGTGTAAACACTGTCTAAAATGCCACTGAGTTTTAGACCAAAGGAGTTTCATTTCAATATATGAATACCATTTCTGTGTATACAAATTGCACAAGTTGTCAGGGTAGATCTTGTGAACTTGTAGCTTGAATGAAGCGTGGGTAGGCTTCTTTTTAAGTTAAGATACAGTGCATGGAATCAGGATTTCTTTGTTTCATTCCTGAGTAAGCTACGTGCTTTGAGACAAAGAGAGAAGTTACCTTCTGTAAAAGTGTATATAGTAGTCTTTATTTTTATGATTGTAAAACGTTTAAAGTACTTTTAAAAGCTCATGAACATGTGTGGTTCAAGTATGAATCTGTTTAAGGCATGCACCGTGTTTTTAACATGTTGGTCTGCTTTTTTAAAAAGTTTTAAAAGGAGGCATAAATGAATTTTCTGTATATTCTCAGTACTGCTGCTGTTATTGAGGAGGATATTTTTGCAGCCAGAATCATTGCTTTGCAGTGATCCTATCTAAATGTGCTGGTCCCATCCAAGGGATGCTCAGCACAGTTGTGGCTCATGGACAGACCTTCCTGTGGAAGACAGTCCTTGTAGGCATCATAAATTTTACAAGGGGTGATAGTTCCTGAGCTTATATTCTTCAGCAGGCAGATTTTTTTCCCACGTTGTGTATGAGAGGTGCTGAGAGGGGATGTTCACTCTAGGGACTGCATCTCCTTCCAGGCAACTTCCTAGTTCTTCTGCCTTGTGGGAAAGGATTCAAGATTCTCATTTTTATAATGAACAAGTTATTTCTACTGAAATACGACTGTTGGAAGTGTTTAAAGATCTAGAGCTAGATCATCTCAAAGTGTCGTTCCAAATGCTGCAGCCTACTTGGTAGTGGAGTTGACAGTTTTAATGTCTGTAAACTCAATAAGTGAACTCTACCCTATGTATCATGTATAGAAGTAGCTAAACTCCAGACTTGTTTCAGCCTGCTCTCCTCAGTGAGAGGATATTTGTACATCTAATAAAAAGATGGAGCAAAGTATGTTAAATAGGAACAAAAAAGACATATAGCTTGTAAAATTACTAGTCATGTTGCTCTGAGAAGGATACTTAAGGAATGGATGAGCAGGTTCAGTGCTGTCTGAAATTAATGCAGAGCACGTGCTGGGGATAACAGGAGATAGTAAAGAGTTGGAGAACATGCTGAGAGTTAGCAGAAATCCTTCCCTGATCCCTACACTAAAAGGCAAGCTTAAGTTTTCCTTTTGCCGTCTTTGTACAAGTCATACATGTCAAATGTTTGACTAAAGCCACTTCCTTGCGTATTTCTTATAATCCTAGCATGCTCCTGCCTCATGGTTTTTTTATGGCACCATACATGTTGCAAACTGCAGAAAGGTGGATTATAGTATCTGCCAAAGGTTTTGATGTTTTTCTCTCCTTAACTTTCCAAAGACATTTCATAGGCACAAAGTATCTGTTCTGACAAATCTACTATACAGGAGATTTAAAAAAAACCCACCTTCCCAGATAACTTAAATGTGACAACAAAAGCTGTAATTTCTGGAGGCAGTCTCTACAGTAGAGGCCCAGAATGTGGAAAATCTTTGAGAAGCAGGCTTAAAGATCTTCGTGTGCAGGTCCAGTGAGGTACATTTCAGAAGCCGGGGTAGTCTGTTCTTCTGCTAGCCCAAGCCAAGCATTTTTTTTGCTTGGAAACACCAGGAGATAAACCCACAACTGTGATTCATTGTTTGGTTTAGTAGCATAGACTTGAAAATTTCAGAATCCTGGGACACATTGATGCCCCACATTTGCAGAATGCAATAGTTATAGCAACAGCCAAGAGACAGCACTGCAAAATAAGTGGAGGGGACTGGGGGCTGTGGAGTTTCCTGCAAGTGTGGCCTCTGTCAGTGTGTCTCCCATGTTATTGACGTTCTTCCCTTGCAGAGGACACTCATAAATGAACTCTGCAGCAGCAGCAGAATGGTTTTTGGAGGCAGGCAGGAGGGTTGGGTGTCACTGCATTCTAACACTATAAGACATCCCAAAAACTTGCTCTGCTGCAGCAGTAAGTGGAAAGCATCAGGAAGTCTCTGGCTGTTTGGCATGGAACAGGGGTCTCCATTTCTTCCATGACACCATGTATTGTCCTTGTAAAGTATATTTTATTTGGCAGGCCGTTGTTACAGGGAATACATAACAGTCCCTTGTTCCTAATGCTTGTTTTAATAGAGGGTACACCTAGCCCTTGGACAAATCTGATTGCGTAGTACTTTGTCACGTTGAGAGGTGCAGGTATCAAGGCAGACAGATTTAGCACACGATAATGTACTGTAACTACTTTCAAATTCCTTCCTCATGAAAGTTTTTACTTCTGTTTAGTAAAATAACTAAGCTTTATTGTCAGTTCCAATCCTGGTGGCAAATTTAAAACATAACTGATGGCAAATACAGTTACCACAGCACTTGGTTCACACACAGCAAGGTCAGGGTGACATATCTTCTGATTTTCGTGGGTTTTTCAGCTGTTACCAAGGCACAAGAATCTTAGATGAAGTAAAACAGTGGAAGAGAGAGTCCACACTTTTCAGGCTGTAGTTCTTCTCCAGGCACATAAATGTAACTTAATCTAAGGTTTTGGTTGTGCTAATGTTCTGGACTATAATTCAAAGTCATTCTAGGCTCACACTAGATCTTCCACGTAACTTCTAGCAAATAAATAAAACTACAGAACTGCATATGCCAGGTCAAAGATCCACATAACCAAAAAATCTCCTGTCCCTGTATGTTCAGTAACAAAAACTGTGGAAAGAGGGAAAGAATTGAGTACAAACATCCAGTGGTCATTGTTTAGAAATTCTGTGACCTATGGATTGCATCATTTTTAGCAGACACCATCTAGCCAAAATGAGAAGAGCTGTTCATTGTATGCTCTGATTCTGGGACAGATTCACCACTTCATTATGTTGAATGCTTGTCCATGTAAGCAGTGTCATAAAAATAATTACAGTAGCATAAAATCAGTTTGATTAAATGGAAAAGTAGACTTTCTTTCCTCATTTAAGAAGTCTGGAGATTGAGTTACAAAATCTCTTTATGTATTTGTAATTTGCATCAAAGTGTCATTTCATTTAGGCTTTACACATGGGGAGAAATGAGAATTAGAGACTACAATCATCACAGTAGCAGTGTACGGATAGAGCTCAGATTGATGCAGGAGAGAGCATGATATTGCCTGGCTGATTCCTTCCGTGTCCCGCAAAAGATAAACCCTTAATCGGATCCTTCATTAGCATCAAGTGTGGAAAAACCAGCTCATACCAGGGATTACTTAGTAAATGTAGTTAGTGGGAGAAATTATACATTGAAGAAAATATAAAATCCCTCAAATTAATCTTTGAAATACATGGAGTTTCACTCTCCTGTCTCTTACACTGGGATAAATGAAGAATAATTCCATTTCAGTGATTTAGATACACTAGTGTAGTTGGGGAGGAAATTGAGCTTGCCTGCTCTCCCAGGATTTAAAAAGATTTACATTTTTAAGGCAGAATTGTTTATCCTTAAAATTTACACTCATACTTTCAGAGAAAGAGTTGTGACCCTGTGTCACAGAGGAGAACCCTTTGACACATGATCTCTACCTGTTTAAATCCAGACTGGAGTCTGTGCCATCATATGGATTCAATAACAGTTAGTTTAACTTTGCCACTGGCTTTAGTATTTGCAGTTTAAACCAAGCCAAACTGGATAATACGCATTAAATGCTTGGTGAGTGTCTGTCTGAAGTATAACTTGGTTTGTGTTGTCACTTTTGCAATGTTAAATTCTTCTGCTTGAAGATTAAAATATCAAATTTGGCATTATTGCAGGCAGGCAGAGCAGAAGAATTTCTGCTGAATTCAAAGTCTATCCTGTGATTTTTTGGTTACCTTTCCTAACTTTCCATGTCCATTGTTCAGCTTCAGGCCATGTCTTGACATATAATTATACTGTGAATGCATATGCATTGACTGAAATGCTTTTATGCCTACCCTGTGGGTCTTTGTTTCTAGCAAACTTGTATTTCCTTTCAGATTATTTCTCTTCTGTGCGCAACTTAATTTTTTTTGTCAATAAAGGACTAAGAAAGTGTGTTCCACTGGTGGTCTAAGAAGTCATCAAGCCCTGTAGTGTTCGAAAACAGAAGAGACATGCTGGATTGTCTTAGATTTTTTCAGTTAGTTGTATACCCTAGAAGAGCATAACTGAGGGGGAAAATACAGCAGCCACACCGAAGTCGGCATGTATTATTTCATGCCCATTTCTGATCAGAAGATTATTACACTGTGATTACTATGGACAATAGAATCTGAATGTGAATCATTGGTGAATATCCACGATTTGGTGAAGGCAGGTTGTTGTTGATGACAGCTTCAATACGAGCCATCTTTGTGTGCTTGGGGAGTTTGGGATCTGTGCTTGTTTGAGTTAGCACACTAATCCCTGCTTCCAGATATCCTTTCATTCCTATAACAAAGAGATAATCTTCTGATGTAACTCAGTATTCACTACTCTGCTCTCAAGAGGAGAATTACATTGAACAAAAAGCATTTCCTTGCTCCTCCCCTCGCTTCTGGGCACACAGCAATGTGGTTCACATATGGGCAGCAGTTAAATCTTTTGTTGAGAAGATCATATTTGCAGATGTGCACCTAAGCGTCCTGTCTTTTTAAAGGCTGATACCGGTAAAATTGTTTCCCCGTTTCTAAAATTCTTGCCTTTTTTGTCATTCTTGACAGTGCCAGATTGGTTTCTATTTACACTGGGGTTGTCGTGGTTTTGTTAGTGAGGGGGGGCCTAAGGTGGTAGCTTCTGTAGGAAACTGCTAGAAGTCGCTCCCCTTTGTTCAGGGGACTTGGCCAGGCCTAGGGTGGACCCACTGCTGGCCAAGGCCGAGCCGATTGGTAGCAGAATGTCCCGTGATAACGCCTCTGCGATAACGTGTTTAAGAATGGGAAAACAGAAAAAAAAAAGAGAGAAGAGAAGATGTGAAGAAGCTGAGTGGGGGGGGAGGCGCAGGCCTATGGGCCTTGCAGGCCTCACCCTCTGGCCTCTCGCCACGCAGCTGACTGGGCCCGACTCGGTCCGGCCCAGCTGCAAGAAGTGGAAAGGAGATGAGAAGTGAATAAGATGTAAAAAAAGATCCTGAGAGACATCTACCAGCCTGTTGTGAGGAATGGCTGCAGACGCCAAGGTCAGTTCAGAGTGAGGGGGAGGAGTAATGCGGCTCCTGGCCAAGATTCCCCTGCAGTCTGTGGTGCAGCCCATGGTGGAGCAGGTTGTCCCCCTGCAGCCCATGGAGGTCCACGGAGGAGCAGAGATCCACTTGGAGCCTGTGAAGGACCCCACACCGGGGGAGGTGGATGCCTGAAGGAGGCTGTGGCCCGTGGAGGGCCCGCTGGGACAGCTGTTCTGAAGGGACTGAACTCTGTGGAAGAGATGACGCACACCGGAGCAGTTCCACAAAGGACTGTGGCCCGTGGGAGGGACCCCACAACGGAGCAGGGGAGGAATGTGAGGAGTTCTTCCCCCAACCATGAAGCAGCGGCGTGAAACAACATGTAATAAACTGACTGCAACCCCCATTCCCTCTTCCCCCCTGTGCCGCTCAGGGGGGGAAGGTAGTAGAGATAATGTTAAGCCTGGGAAGAGGGAGGGGTGGGGGGAGGTTATCTTGTTCTCTGTCTCATTATCCTGCTGTTTGTAGTAATAAATGAATAGTTTTCCCCAAGTGGAGTCTGTTTTGCCCGTGATGGTAACTTTAAGGATTTCTCCCTGCCCTTATCTCAAACCTCAAGTCGTTTTTCCTTATATTTTCTCTCTCTGTTCTCTCGGAAGGTGGGGGGAGTGAGAGAGAGACTGCGTAGTCTGGTCCTGATCAGGGCTGAACTACGACAGGGGTTCATTCACACACTGTTCCGAGACTTTTTATACCACCACGTTGTTGGCGAGGGGGGCAAGCCTTGAAAAAAAATTTAAATTGTTTTTACAGATTAGCACTGGAGAAGATTATCTCTCCCTGCAGTCAGTTTTTACTGGTGTAGAGGGTGTGTTGGTGAGTGCAGACTGGTGACTAGACTGCAATGAAAATTTGGCACTGATAGGTTCTTGGAAGAGACCCCAGAGAGACATCTGTATGATCGGTCATGCATGGGGCCACAGGTGCTCTTCAGATGTGCGTGCCCCTCAGGTTCTCTCTTGCCTCTGAATGCATCGCTGTGTGTAGACTTGGGCCGTGCTGTAGTGCTGTCTGAAGCAGGAGGGGATGGGTCTGCAGTCTTAACTGGATCAGGTGTGGATGAGTCCAGTCTACAGCAGATAGCCAAAGCTCTGCTCTTCCATATCTGAATTTTGAATAATTGTAACCTAAGCTGTGGTCAGACTAACCTCTATAGCTGTGAGGGAAGCACACTGAGGCCAGCGTGCTTATGCTCTGTTCTTAAACTATCTTTCGGCATCACAAGATAGACTATATGATCTCAAATATTTTGGATGAGGCTCTGAGCAACCTGATCTAGTCGGGGATGTCCCTGCTCCTTGCAGGGGGGTTGGACTAGATGACCTTTGAAGGTGCCTTCCAACTCTAACCATTCTATGATTCTATGATTCTATGAAATAGCTCTGTAACCTGATATTATCTTGTGGAAATTTTGAATGTAGCTTGCGTGAAATTTCATAGCTGAATAGATCAAAGGGAGATGTGGGATCAGTGAGCAGTCCAGGGACTCAGGCTTGGAGAAAATTCTACATAGAAATCCAAGACAGGATGTAGTTCAGTTTTTTAGAAAGGAGATGGGAAGCGTTTGAAGCGTACAAGAAGAACCAGGACGTTTGGGAAAATGTGTCTTTCCCAATAGCGACATTAATAACCGTTTTAACAGTATTATTTACCTCCTGTTGCCTCACTGAAAAGAGCAAATTGTAAGTGTAATTTCAGAATGAACCATTTTTATCAAAGACAGATTAATTCAAAGCCCTTAGCAAATTATGGGTTTGTTGTTAAAAATGCCTATGTCGTAGAAGGAGTGATTATTTTTTATCCCATCATTCTCAAAACAGAAAAGAGCTGTTGCTTCTTCATCTAAGGTGAGGCTGCAAGAAAGAGAGAAGTTAGGTTGGAATTTTGTTGTTTTGTTGCTTTTTAAATGAAACATTTCTTTTAGATGTTATTTTATATACCACACATAGAACAGAAGAGACTAATTTGCTTTCGCTGGCATGTGGAGGGCAGCTTTGTTATACAGCAGGTCTCCCATGATGCTTAACTTGCACTCTTTCTTGTATCCTTTTGGATGGACTTCATCACTTTCTGCTGGATACCTATTACTTTTAACAAGGATGCACAGATACTTCCACAAAGTGCGAGAGGGAAGTATTTCAAAGATTTCAGAGTAATACCTCTGATACATAGCCAATTTGGAGATGATCAGCTGAAGCATGAGAGAATATTTAGAAGAGAATTAACGTCCAAGGGCAGGATTTCTGCACAGAAGAAGGGAAAGAAGCTGTAACAGTCCATGAGGAATGTCTTGGATGGGCAGAGCAGGTGAACTATAGGAAAGGGATTTTTTTGCAAGTGTTTTTCTGAAACTCCCGAAACAAAAATGAAAAGTTCCCAGTGCTAATTCTGATTGGATTTTTCTACCCTTTTTCTCTCCTGAAATGCTTCAGTTTGTACTTGCGTCTTCTATTGCTTAGGCATTTTCATTGTCTTTTTTAAAAGTGTGTTTAAAATACAGTTTTGTGAAGCTAATTTACAGCCCCCAAAATCAGCTCTTAACTGCTAGCCACTTGGTTGCATTCTTCCAAATATCACTGGAATTTTTTTTCTGAAAATGAAACAAAAATATTGTGTCTGGAAGCTATTCAAAAGACCATAGTCCTTCTGGAAAGAAGAAGTGCTAACTGTTCATACATACAGGTTGATTTTTTGAGGTATAAGCCATTTGGCTTATGAAAGTCAAATCTCCCACGAAAGGTGAAGAAAAGGAGACTGGGCTTTCTTTTGGTTTTGTTGGGGGTTTTTTTTTGAGTTTGTTTGGGTTTTTTTCCAGTTGTGTAGAAAACAGAAGGTTGTCTTAATAAGACACGAGCCAGAGTGTTTTAGCACCTAACTTAAAGAACAGACCTGATCCAATATCTACCAAAGACAACACTGATATTGCTAGAATCTCTGAACTCCAGGAAATATACCTCCATAGGAGAGATTTGCTCCAGAAACAGAGCACACCTGACTATGTACTGTGTGTGAACCTTGTGAAGTTCGGCAAGGTCCTGTACATGGATTGGGGCAGTCCCAAGAACAAATACAGGCTGGGCGGAGAATGGATTGAGAGCAGCCCTGAGGAGAAGGACTTCGGTTGCTGGTTAATGAGAAGCTCAACAAAAGCCAGCAGCATGCACTTGCAGCCCAGAAGGCCAACCACATCCTGGGCTGCATCAAAAGCAGTGTGGCCAGCAGGTCGAGGGAGGTGATTCTCCTGCTCTACTCCACTTTCAGGAGACCCCACCAGCAGTACTGCGTCCAGCTCTGGAGCCCCCAACATAAGAAGTACACAGACCTGTTGGAGTGAGTCCAGAGGAGGCCGTGAAGATGATCAGAGGGCTGGAGCACCTCTCCTATGAGGACAGTCTGAGAGAGTTGGGGCTCTTCAGCCTGGAGAAGAGAAGGCTTAGAGGAGACCTTCCAGTACCTAAAGGGGGTCTACAGGAAAAGCCTTTTGACAGGACTTTTGACAAGGACATGTAGTGATGGGACAAGGAGTAACGGCTTTAAACTGGAAGAGGGTAGGTTTAGATTAGACATAAGGAGGAAATTCTTTACCATGAGGGTGGTGAGGCACAGGAACAAGCTGCCCAGAGAAGTTGTGGATGCTTCATCCCTGGAAGTGTTCAAGGCCAGGTTGGACGGGACTTTGAGCGACCTGGTCTGATGGAAGGTGTCCCTGCCCATGGCAGGGTAGTTGGAGCTAGATGACCTTTAAGGTCCCTTCCAACTCAGACTATGCTGTGATTCTATGTAAGGAGGAAGGCACTTGAGAATGTTTAGGCTTGTACAGTTCTCTAGGCCATCCAGAGCTACATCAGATGGTATGGAGTGACTACTGAAAGGAGTAAATGAGAGGCTGCAGTGTGCAGGAGACAGTGTGGGCATTAGGAAAAATAGTAAGCACTGACATTATTGAAATTAGCACTTTTTTCACAGGGTTTCGGTATTAATATTAGGTAACCTCAAAATTTTTCCTGAATTTTACATCAGGAGGTATGTTTTTCAGCACAAGTGTCTTTGAGTTCTGTTTCAAGTGGTAATACGATCAATTAATACTTCACTTTATCAGCACCTGTTGACTAGTCACTGCCCTGTTTCTCATATCACCTTTGTGAAATAAATAAAGATTATTACAGTGGATTCCTGAAGCATAGAATTCAAGGCAGAGAGAGGTAAGACTCAGAGTTATGCTGTAATCTGAAGTTCTCAGGTGGGAGGTGCCTTTTCCCTATGCATTTTCCCTGCCTCTGAAGACATCTCCTAAATCTCTTTAAGGCTTGTGCACGTAGATGAATAGAGTTTAAAATATTAAATGGTATATAAATGAGCGCAAAAGCTTCAGGGAGCAGTTGCTTTGATTAATTGCTTCATTGTTTGTGGTTCATACATTTTAGCAAGTGTAGCATGTAGACTGTATATAATCATAATGTGTAAATCAAGGGCAGAGTTTTTTGGTAGCTTTTGTTAGCTTATTACTAAGAATTTGTATACATTAAACTTTGATGTAGTTTTGAATGTCTGAACCAACTTTTTACAGCTGTAAATCAGGAATGTCTTTGTGAGGTTGGCATAGCTTTTATCAGTGAAAATATGGTGTGTCTTCTGGGACTGGGCCTCTTTTCAAAAAGGTTAATCATGGACTTACTGTCAGTCCCCAGGCAGTCACTGGAGAGACCTCCACCGAGTTCAGTGGGCTTTAGTTCACCCTGTAAGAACTTGACAGCACTTTATGTGGAGAATGCTCCTGCCATAAGTGACAGTAGATATATGAGGTTAAAAAAAAAAACAAAAACGAAAAAGAGTAATAGCAGCACACCTGAAAAATTACACTAGCTGTGAAAAGTGGACATCCTCAACTCCTTTTTTGTCATGTTTTCTTTCACTCAACAGCTTGTCCACCAGGAACCTACAAGCCTGAAGGTTCACCAGGTGGAATCAGCACTTGCACCTCATGTCCCGATGAGAATCATACTTCTCCACCAGGAAGTACCTCCATTGAGGATTGTACATGCCGAGAGGGATATCGTGCTGTAGGACAAACCTGTGAAGGTAAGTGTTTCCATCAAGGAACAGAATACTCCTGGAATGCACAATACAGTGCTGGGACAAATTTGTTATTTGTGTTTGCACTGTGAAGGACATGTCAAATTACGTGCAAGATTTTCTGTGTCATTCCAAAACAACAAAACTACCAAGCTGCAAGTGAATTTGGAAATGAAAAAAAATGTTTTCCTTCAGTAGCCTGTTGCGCTCCAGCTAGCATCGTAACTCTGTTGTGGTTATTTAATTATTTAGTTGTTCACTGCCCTGAACTGAAGCCCCCTGAAAGTGGTTACTTTGTCCAGAATGTCTGCAACAATTACTTTAATGCTGCCTGCGGGATCCGATGCAAAGCAGGATTTGATCTCGTGGGAAGCAGCATCCGGCTTTGTCAGCCAAATGGCCAGTGGTCTGGATCAGAGGCTACTTGCAGAGGTATGGACATTGTGTGTTTGAAAAGTCTTTTTCTGCTGGATTAGTTTGTTCTTAACAGTGGTTTTCTCTGCTCACTGCCTAGTTGAGTGTGCAGATCGAATACTGCTAGGTCTTGGGCAAAAGACTTTTCCAAAGGTAAACTCCCACTCCAATCACTCCATTTCCCGCCTTCCTAAAATGGAAGGAGGATATCTACGGTAGAAAATGCAGAGCAGTATTTACTAGGCAGACAGTCTTTTGCAAGTGGATCTACACTCTTTTTCCTTAAACCTCTCTCCATCTAATTTCTATGAGTTTTTTATCTACATTATGTGAATCCAGTGAACCTGTGAAGTAGTCAAACATATAACAAGACCTTGCCAACATGAGTGTTACAGAATATCCATCAGACTCCTGGCATGGACAAGCATTGGCATTGCGAGACCTTAACCATGGGAAAATTCCATTTTGCTTTTTTACAGTTCCCTCTTATGAAGAATAGAAAAGCTTGGGCCTTGAGCATAGTCTTCAGAATAATTTTGAGTGAAGTGTCACTAGGGAACAACTGGCAGTATCCTAGAAGTTCACTGTAAAAGAAAGTCAGCTGGGAAAGAAATAAACAGAAGGTGTGAAAGGGAGGAGACATGGGAAAGAGCATCCTGAAAAATGTTATTTCTGGAGCTCTTAAAAGTGCCTAGGAACACGGTTTTGCTTTGTTATCACTTGTCTCTCCCTAACCTTGGGTTCTTGATTATTTAGAAGGGGAGCTGTATCCCCATGTAGTCCTGTCTGGTATGTCTTCCAAGGAGGGCCTGAAAAAACGGATAGCAGCCTTCATCTCCTCAGCAGCCACAGGTTGTAGTTCAGCGAGTTTAACTTGGGTTGAATGCACTTGCCATTGCTATTCTCCACTGGAAGCTAGTAAGTGAGAAGTCATCAGCTCCTTCTGTATCTCTTGCACTGGCCGTGAGTTCAGGGAAAGAGGTGGAATAGATCTTTGGAGGCATTTGCACTTTATGCCACTACAGCAAACATTGCAATCCCTAAAGAAACAGCAAGTCATGGTTCTGAAAGGAGGAATCTGAGCTAGAGATAAGTTCCTCAGGAGCATTGTTGTATAGCAGTTTATTTCTGCGTACATTGCAGGATCCTTCAGATAATCCTGGAAAATTTAGACTTCCTTTATAGCTTCCAGTGGCAGAAGGCAGGAAGGAGAACCTTCCAATAGAAAATAAATTGATGGCCATTACCGTGAGGGTATCTTGAGAAGCTAGACTTAGAGCTGTTGACTTTCCAGCAGTCAAAACGTAGACTGAACATGTATGCTACTTCAGTTGGACTGGGATACTGGGAAGGAACACCTGCCTGTCAAAGCTTCTGTCACACAGTAGCCTGCAGTGCAAAAAATCTGGGGAAAGCTGCAGTCAGCCACAGAGAAGGGATCCTTCATCTTCACTGTTAGTAGAGAAGTGGAAGACTCTAGTATTTGGAAAACTTTCTGGAGCATTTAAAACTATTCACCTGTTAGGTCTTGGTGCATGATCTTCCTTTAACAGGGAATTTGTCTGAAAGGTGAGGGAAGAGTCTGCCTTGACATACTGTCTTGATGTTGAGTTAATATACTTTGAAGCATTCAAGGGATATATTTTTGTTTTTCTTGTGCCTTTCTCCATCATACCGAAGACTTCCAATTAAAAAAAATATTTAAAAAGCTTACCTTTAGATATGCTGGATCTGCTAGTCTTGATTTGCTCAGACTATGAAAGGGAGCAAGATCAAAGGCATAGTTTATAGCTGTCTTGTTAATCCCAGGAGTATTTTATCACATAAATTAGGAAGAGTAAGCGAAGGAAAATCCCTTTTCATTGCTTTAGATTTTGACATTAAATATTCCTCAGTTATTCTGCTAGCTAAAATCTGCTGTGCTATTAGAAAGTGATTAATGCAGTCATGTCATGCATTTAACAGTGACCCGTGAAAAAAACAACTACAAAGCATGTATTTAATCCAGAAAAATGTATTAGGAGAAAATCCAGAGCAAGTGGAATATACGGTTGTTGTTTTTTTTGTTGGCTTTATGGAAATATTTCTTGCTCGTGGAAAATGCCTTATTGACAAGAGGATCGTTTTGTGTTAAATGCGTGGAACCATAGCCAGGGTAACACGGGCTCAGTTACAGGTTTCTGCCAGAGCCATACGGAGACAGTGAGTAAGTGTGAACACTGAAACACTAAGAAGACAGGAGCACTGCAGCTATGCATTTCTTCCAGGCTAGACTTAGCAGATAGTGGAGGGGAGTGCCTTCTCTGTAGGCACATTAACGCTGCTGAGAGCCTCCCTCAGTGCTCTTAATTCATTCAGGTTTCCTCAATAATGTCATAGAGTTTGGTAGCATTTGGTTCCTTTTACCACTGATTGGGTATTAAAGGCTTCCATAGAAACCTTAAAAGAGAAAGCCCGTTCTGTTGTTTGTAAAGCATGTGTGATTCAGCTATAAAAATATGTCTTTCCTACTCATTCTGCTACGGCTAAGATACAGCTTATTAGGAAGCTGCTCTGAAGCTCAGAGTGCCTCTCGCAAAATGGAAGTTTCAAGATCTTTTTTTATACTTCTAAATACACTTCCTAGAGGATGCCAGTGTATATGCAGGCACAGGAAGAATAGTACTTTCAGAGAGTAAACATGAGACAGTGGTAATGCAAAGATACATTGGGTGCATCTGAATGGCTTTTTTCCTTTCTTTCCTGTCCAATATACATATGTTTTTGCTACAGACTTTTTTTTTTCCCCACTCAGGTGCCACTATGGCTGTTTTCGAAAAAAGGCATTATTTAATGTGTGGTTTTTGTAGCTTCAAGGAGCTTGTAGTTACTGGCATTTATACAGCTGGCTTTCATTTGAAGGAGCACTCAGGGTATCTGCCTATTTATTAGTTTGAGGGTGTACAGTGGTCTGTTCAGTTCATGTGTCCACTTGTAGGCATGTCCTGTCTCATCAGTGTGCGGAGTAAACAACTGGTGGGAAAAGGAGAGAAAGTTGCCAAGCTAGTTTACTTTGGAGTGCTTTTGGAGAGGAGCTTGTGGTTTGCCTCCTACCAGGCAGTAGCAAGGATGGGTTAGTGGGTAAAATCGGCATCCCAAACCACAGCGGAGAAGTCATGCAGGTCTCTGAAGCCACCCGTTACCAGAGCTTGCCTTCCTGCCAGAAGCTGTGGAAAACAATCCAGGGAGAACAGAATTTAGGGAATGGTAGTCTTTTAAATTATATTTTTGAGCAGTCATGCTGTTCGCCTTTGTATGATTTTCTCCCCCTAATAACTATTGAACTTACTGAGCAGTATCTGCCAGCTGTAGCTGAGAGCAGGGTTTTCAGCCATACAAGTTTTCCACTGGTATTGGAAAAACAATAGCTAATTATTGGAGAGAGGCATGAATTATTGAAGAAAAAGGTGCACTAGGACCCTAGTGGGCATCTACAAATTTGAGCTTGCTATCACTCAGCTGTGGTACATGTATCATCATCACATAGTCATTGCTAGACAGTAGATGTGTACACTGAGCTGTTCGAGGGCTGCAAAGGCCAGGCAGTGTCTGTGCCAGAGGGGAGCAAGGGGACAAATGCAGAAGCGTAAGATACTGGCTGAAGAGGAGGAGAGCTGGAGACAGTGCAAAGGAAAGAGGTCCTAGCAGAAGAGCCTGAGTTTACGACACTGAAACAAAGAACATAAATCCAGGCCATAGCAGTGCTACTAGTTTTTTCCTCTTACTATCATTCAGCTGTTTTAGTATTAGCCTTAATTACAGTGTAGCTTTGCATTAAATTGCAGCATCAGGGTTCAGTAACAAAACTGTAAGACAATCTGAGGATCACCCTCCATGCTCCATTTCCCTTTCTACACACGCATCCTGCATAGGACTACGTTCTCCTTGGCATCATGCTGCTTGCAGCGTTTGTGAGATGTGCCAGGAGAAAGACCTTTGTGCTGAGCAGCCACCAGGACTAACTCCGTGGGGAGCCCGACACCTGAAAGGGTCTCTTTTGTCTCAGTAACAGCCTGATTTCTTCCTTTTCATCTCTCCTGGTCCTGTTGTCTATGAATGTCTTGTATTCCTTCTTCCTGTCTCTCTCTTTCCCACATGATGAATGCCTGCTGTTCTGATTTGTGGAGGCTCACACATGTCTGTGTCTACATCAATACATATCTCAGAGTGCCTGAGAATATTCCTGAGCACTGGGACACTGTCATCTGCCCTGTTAGGAAGCTGTTAGCATCTTCCCTCGTTTGCAGTCAGCCCGTGCCAGACTGCCTATTGGAAATTCCCCGAAGAACTCTGAGGCATGGCTAGGGGATTAGAAACTTCCGAAGATACACATTTTTCCACAAGATTCTATTTGCCTGCAGCTGTTCCATTTTGAAGGCTGATAGGCATTACTAGCACAAGCCACACAGTGTGTGCCAGATGCCTTTGATGACTAGGAACATTTCTGAGCACAGTTAGTTTGCTAGCGTGGACATTCATCAGAACTTAGGGGAGCTTGGAAATGTGTGCCCGACATCATGCATCCTGTGTAAGACTCCATTTCAGGAAGAGGAAGGCATCAAGCCTTTGAAAAAAATCAGCCCTGTTCCAGCCCTATTTCCTAAATTTGTACAAACTACTGTAGCTAATGTGGAAGCCAATACCCATCCCACTCCTGAAAACCTGGGCAAACTAGTGTAACTCCGCTGATTCTCAGTGCTGTAGAGTGAACTGTTGGGTTTTTTTACCTTTTGCAGTTCGAACGTGTCCCAGACTTCAGGCTCCTGAAAATGGACACATTAATTGTTCAATGGCTGATACTTCCTATAAGACGGTATGTTTTGTGACCTGCAATGAGGGCTATGAAATAGAAGGAAACACCAAACTCACCTGCCAGGGAACCTCGCAGTGGGATTCAAAGGAGCCGAAGTGTGTGGGTACGTATCTGATCACACTCCGTCTGTTCATGTCAGAGTGCAGCCTCTTCTAACGTGCTGTCACGAATGAGGAACTCTCCCTATTTTAATATCGGGTGAAGCTAAGATAGGAATGAAGATTTGTCTGTGGATGTTTTATTCACGTCTTAAAAGCTGGAGAGGGCCAAGGCATTTGTAAACGGAGAAAGTAGACAGATTATCATTGAATCCTGCTCAAAGAGCTGAAAATAAAAGGCTTTTGCATCTGGTGAACGTTAAGACACTGTCACACAATGTTTTGTAGGAAACATGCAAGTTATAGATCTATACTACAGATTAAATGTGAACAAGCAGGAGTTTGAGTTGCCATCTTAAAGCTAAAGATGACCTCCAGACAAGAACCAAGGTATGTTAGCCAGGTACTGTGAATGCTGAGTAGAGGTGTGGCAGGTGTCATTTTTGCTGAACTCCCAGCAGGAAATAAGAGTTTAGGCACATTAGGGACCAAGCACCTCTAAGGCAGGATTCAGAGGTCACACCAGCTGTGTAAGGATGGGTAAGCACATATTGCTGTTCCAAAAATAAAGGACTGGAGATTTCAGAAGTACCCATTTAGGACTTGTGAGAAGTATTAAATTAGCTTAGAAAGGTAAGAAGGAGAAATACAGTTGAAATACTTTCAAGGATACACTGCAAAAAAAAAAAAGCACAAGCTGGAAGTCCAGCAATTCAGAAGCTGATCCAGTGCTGACTAAAATTGAGGTGAAGTACATATCATCTGGGTCCAGTAAATGTGATACCAGTGAGGTTACTTGGTGTGAACCTGTGGCTATTTTTTATTGCTTCACCACAGAGTTAAATGTCTGGACTTTGCATGAGACAAGAATAAATTTCTAACTGTAGATATGTTCTCTAAAATGATGAAAATAATCCACAAGTATTAATTTATCAAGAGAGTTTGTTAAGAGATCGTGATCTTTCTTCTCTTGAAGTCAGTGGAAAAACTTCAATTAACTTCAAAAGGAAGGGACCCTGAAATCCTGTTGGAAGATTATAATTGGAAGATTAACTGTATTCATCATTTGAATTCATCCTTCCTAGCTTAGCATTTTGATTATTAAAATCCAGCTCTACTCTATATCAGAAGATTTCTTCATACCGTGCAATATTGCCTTCATTCCTGGATTACCCATGGCAATAGCTTATTTTTGCTGAGTCTGAAAATCTAGTATAAAAGTTACCGTTAATTGTCACAGAGGGAAGAGTGTTAGCTGGAAAAGGTCTCAGCTGCTTCTTGTTGTAACTGATATTTAGAACAAGCCTGCTGACATTCTTGTTCAGTATGGATGTGTGGAGTTTTATTCAGGGAAGGATGCAAATCAGAAGACTAATATCATGTCCTCCTCAAAAACTGCCCTTTGTATTAATTTTCTGCATGTTCATCATTATCTTGGAGGTATTCTCCATTTGTTTTTAGTCTGAACAGCTCCTAACTATTATTTATCATCTGCTACATGAAATATACCAGAAATCTTGCTGTATTTAGGCATTTGTAATTGATGACTTACTTATTTCCTACCCTTCTGTTAGAAAAATAGAGTGGAACTGGGTTTGGTCTTTTGCCTTGAAACAGATTTCCTGGACCTCAGGCTACTCTCCTAGCTCTTTTTCTGTATGCTTTTCAGTTTAAGTGTGCTTCAGTGCAAAGGTTACCGTATTTAAAACTTAGCTCACTGAGTCAGTAACACAACCATCTGTTAACCATAACTGACACCGTACCATAACATAGCCTGGGTTGTTTACAATCACTTACGTGAGGTCTGTTGTCATGCATCTTTTTGCAAGAGACTGGAAGCTAATGCAAGTTTGGCTCTTACATATGTTTTAAATTTTTGTATTTTTCATGAAGATGCTGTTAGCAATGAGTTGTTTTGGAGTAGGTTGCATATATTTAGAGATGGCTTACAAACAAAATACCTGCTGAAAAGGGAAGCTTTATCCTTTGTCCAGTTTGAAAAAATAATTTCCACTGTCATGTTCTTGTGTGTTCTTCCCCACTGGAGAAAGATTAATATCCAGGACATTAAAATTAATGAATTTTGCAAGATCCTGTTCTCCTTGCTTTGTTCAAAGTTTAGTGAAAAAAACCACAAAAATACAGATGGCATCTACGGTATTGATGCCACCTAGTGTTGAAAGAATTACTGCACCACGCTTGTAGTTGCAGTTGGCCAATTCTTTCACTGAAACGTGTTTGCAAAGCAGTTGAAGGAAAAAAGCATGATTTGCTTGATAATCTTTTCATTTATTAAAATATTAATATTAAAATATTGACGTTCCTGTTGATGGTAAGAATTCTAGTACAGTTCATCACAGGCAGTTGCAGACGAAAGAAGATCTTTGTCTCTCCTTAGAAGTACTTTTTTCCTCCCTCTCTGTTAATTCTCTATCCATATGACTAATATCATGGATATCACTCTGCTCCTCATGAAGTCCAGACTTTCTGGGGCAACGTGATCAAATTCTGGAAGATAAAAAAGCTAAACAACACTATTACAGGGGTTTTTTTTTCCTGGTAAAAACTTAGCCCACTTAGAAGAGATTCCCTCAGGGTAGATATACCAAAGGTTATCCTGAATGTTTGGCAGATGTTTCAGGATTGTGCTCTACTAGGATTTTGCTAGTATAGTTGGAAACATCTCAACCAGGAGGGCTGTTACTGCTTCTAGAAGAGCTGCAGTTTCCTCTGGTTTTCATGCTTGCACCTTTCGCAGCCATTCTTCTACTTGTTCTCTCTGTAGTATACATTTGAATGCTTTTAGCTTGTCTTTTCAAACATTGTTTTTTTCCAATTTCTGATCTTTCTGCAATTTGTCAGTTACGTTCCTGTGATGAGCAACCAAAGTTAGAGTTTGGAGGTTTTTTTTTCTGATGGAGTTGTTTTACATTGCATAGTCAGCAGTGTCTGCCTGAAGTGAACAAATGTGTTAACATTTGTGATCTTTGCGTCCTGTTGAAATGAAGGGCAGTTATTAATTGCGTGGACTTCAAACACGGTTTTATTATTGAGAGTTCAAGGGGTAGGAAACATTTAGACTCTTTACATTTTGTTTCATGCAGAAGAACCAGTTTTCAGTTACTCACTGCGTATTTTGGGAGAGGAGAGGAAAGGGACATGAAGCGTTCTGAATGTGAATCACTTCTGGGTCATTAAATCATTGCTGAGAGATGAACAGAGGTTTCCCTTCTATAGCTGAGTTGAGTTGTTCCTTGTGTGCCCTTTAGGTAAAGACTTGTCTGTTTTCTTCACTGGCTAGGGAGAGTTATAAATCTTCTCATTGGCTATAAATAATGAAGCATTTTTCTTGTATATTTTTCTGTTACCTGTTGTAAGAAACACTACTGAAAGTCTACAAATTTCATTCATGGGATACCCCTTTTTGCCCTGTTTGTTAATGCTTCTATGTCTGAAGTATAAGTAATGTTTCTTGCCTCATATGGTAAAAACAACAGCTCAAAAATGAAACAAAGCTATTTTGACAATTGAACCTCTTTACGTGCATTGTAGTTTTTGTAAGTTTACATTTTGATGCAAATGATCTTCAGAATTTGTAGTGAATTCTAGTAATAAAATAGTTCAAAACTTCCATGTTAAGCCTTTAAGCAATCAGCAGCCCTTCCTGACTTAATAGGGAAGGTCAGCTGGCATGAAAAGCATGACGAAGAGAATAGCAAACCTAATATCCTGGGTGCTGTTTACTTCATTCAGCACTGGAGTACAAAGCTCCAGGAAGTCTTACAGTTTTGATGCACTCATAGCACATGCAGACTCTTAAAAAGTCTATGTACTTTGTGTTCCCTCTGAGTTGTCCTATGATCTATGACTAAATTTGCAAATTTTTTTGAATGTATACTTTTTGTGTGTCAGTTAAAAGACATGTCCTACTGGTCTGTTGCAGAAATGCGTTGCCCCATCCTCCAGAAACCAGCAGGTGTAACAGTTCTCCCTCCCACATGTGGGCTGGAGCCTGCCGTTTCTGGGACTGTGTGCCAGCTGAGCTGTCCCCAAGGATTCACCTTGTCTGGAGCTAGAGAAGAACTAAGGTGCATTTCATTTGGGAGATGGAGTGCAAACATCCAGGAGGCTCTGTGTAAAGGTAGAGACCAGAACAAAATCATTCCTGTGTACACATGTGTTCAGGATTGAAGGGAAGCACACAGTAAATAACTGGGTGAGGACAGGTTTGAACTGGGGAAAGCTTGATTTAAACAGTCTGTAAGAAGTGTGGCTTATACCATTATAGCCTGGCTGTCAGATTTCCTTGCTGTTTGTAATAAAAATATGGAATTCAGAGGTTGCTTGAGTTCCATCTTATAGTGGTTATCGTCAACTGTGTCTCCTGGGATCCATCTAGTAAGTCTGTTGTTGGGAAGGTGCCTCCTAAAAGACTTGGTGCACAGGTAAATTTGAAATTGCAGAATAGAACTGAAAACTCTTAGCTTAAAGATGGTCAAAGTGGAACCCACACTCCTAGTAAAACAACAATTATAATAGTACTGTTACTGGTTTAGCACGGGTTTGTGTAAGCCCTGTAGTCAGAGCAAATGTGTAAACACTGTGTAAACCCTGGCTGATAGGCAGATTATGGAGGAATGGTTCATTTCAGTTGCCTTTGAACTGACTGTGGCTGTTGACATGCCCTGAGCAACAGTGCACAAGAGTTAAGACCAAAATTGGCTGACACAAGTGCCCGGAGGATAAAGATGGGCGGAAGATGGTTACATGCCTGTTTACCCACCTCTTCTAGAAATGTGAGGTTATTTATTCTCTTACACACATGCACACTCAGTTAGAAGGAGTTTGGCTTTGGATTATAGGAGGATACAAGCAAAAGTGCAGTTTGTCTGGGAATATACTCTTCACCTTTTCATGAACTATTGTGCTCCTAGAACTAATGCTTCCACCCCAAACTGGGGCCCTCGCCAGCCACTGGGGGAAAGAACAGTACAGAAAATAGTTATGGCAGTCATCATGCCAGGTCACTACAGAAACTGAGGTGGGAACTTTTTTCTCTGCAACAGCCAGGGAGATTTTATACCTCTCTTTAAACGTATTATTTCCCATTCTGTGATGTACCACATTGTTTTTCTGAATCTTTTGTATAAACCTGTGCCAAACCACAGTTTTTAATATTTGATGGGATCTCAGCACAAGGCTACAAGCTGAAGTGTTTAGATCAAGATAAAGCAGCATGGCTTGGGTTCAAGCTTTTAGATATTACTAGTGCATAAAACCCTAAAATAAGAGACATCAAGAAACTCCGAAGGTTATTCTTCTGTAGTAAAAATGAGCAGTTGCATTTCAATTGCTTTCATTCTTGTTATTGTCTCTCTCTATTTTGCTGCCAACATATTTGGCCAGTTCAAAACAGCTATTTTCTTTCTGACTTATTTGTTAGTCTTTTTACAGAATTTCACTTTTAAATGGAATTTGCCCCAGCCTTGAAGGCTGTGGTCTGGGGTGTGTGAACTGTAAGCAGTAATTATTTAAAAGAGTGCACTTCTAATAAAATTTTTGTCAGAATGAGTTCAGAGGAAGGCAAAATTACTTGTATTTATTGCTTTGCACTCTTAATTACAGAGGTTTAATTGCCTAAGTTATGTCTTTACTGGAACTATTTAGTAATAAAAATATAAGTGATATCAATTCTGAGTTGTTTTAAAGTCTCTTGGGCATTGATGAGTTCAGAGCTGAATGCATCCTTGTCTCATGAGTCTAGAGACCATTTATCAAACAACACTGCAGCAATAGAATAACCTAACCACAAATGTTGTGGGAGGCCCTGTGCCAGGAAAATGAAAAAGTACTTAAATTTGTCGGAGAAACTTGAGGCTTAAATGTTGGTGGTGATGTTTCCCAAATTCTACCGCCAGTGCTTTGAAACTATCTAGCATTATCACATATGTCACAAGAAGACTATATTTGTCCTACATGTCCTCCTTGTAGCAGGAGTTTCTTAAGGAACATTTCCAGCAACTGATGCTAGAAATATTGCCATTGTTTCTTTCTAGTCAGTTCCACACCATGCTCCAGGGAATTTGAGAATCACTGCTGTCTTGTTAGCAGTATATCTATCATGTCACAAATATTTTGGGTTTTTTAAGTCACTGATTATCAGAAAAAAAGTGTTTTCTTCTGTATGTGTCATGTGTGTGGGCAGTGAAAGGACAGAGATACTGTTTCTTCTTAATGAGTGTATGTGTGTAATGAATGGATGAATAGTAAGAGAAATAAATTCATTCTGTCTTATTTATTCCCTGTTTTATGGTTGTATGTGGAAACCTGAGTCTTACTATGCTCAGTGGTGTACAAAAACACAGCAAAAAATAGGCCCTTCCGCAGGAGAAATTACTGTCTATGTGTGAGCCAGTAGACAACAATTGGAAAGGGACAGATACAGGAAATTTGCAAAAATACATGCATTTATATTCCATGCAGCACAAAAACCAGTGGTTATAGCAAGTTGCAGTCTAACTGTTACAGAGGTTTTGTTTCTATAAGCCTCCATATAAAACTTAGTTTGTCTTTTTCTGGATCAGATATTGAAGCTCCTCGGATCCACTGTCCAGAAAATATTGAGACTGAGACTCTGGAACATCATAACTCTGCTAATATCAGCTGGCAGGTACCAACAGCTGAGGATAACTCTGGAGATGAGGCAAGTTAAAATCTATACATTTGACTAGAGACAGTTTTTCTGTAGGTAGCTATTTCAATTTAATTTTATGATCCGCTAGAATTTCTTTTGTCTGATAAGCAGGGGTAGAAAAATCCACTGAAAAATTTGTATCTTGAGAATTCAGCATTTTTTGTCTTGGTTACGGTTATACAGTCATAGGACACTTTTCATGGTGTTTAAGTGCATAAAATTTGATATGGTTAATTTATGTGGTCAAAAGAAAGAATGTGCACTTGTTTATAAGATGGAGACAGTTGCTTTAAAAAATGAGCTCTTAGAATGTGAAGAAGTTTAATAAACTCTTCTCAGAAGGAAATAAACCAGTTCATTAATCTAAAAGGCTAGCAAGAACCCACTGTGATAAGTAAAAACTTGTTTCAGCTTCCCAAGTGAGAAAGAAAAATCTCATTTTCCTATGCAAGGCAAGGTTTGGACGTGGGCCTTTGGCTACTATGAGTATCAGAAATCTGGAAATAGAGTTACAAGGAAAACTTGCTCCAGAGTTACACATAAAGAGTAAGGTTTCCTACAGGCTCAGACATGATCAAGTTACAGCAACTGAATGCTTTATCATGAGTCAGCAGAGGAACAGTGACTTTGTGTGTGCTTTTAATTTACTGCAAATACAGGAGGTTTTTGCACTTGGAAGCTGAGCTGTCCCAATAAAAGAGGTTTCAGTTTACACATTTTTTGCTGTAGCAGGTCGGGTACTGTAGCTCTGCTGACACAGGGTCATTCATTGACCTATAGAACCTAAGTGCCTTTGCTCTTAGTTGTAGCAGGTTTGTCAAAGCTGTGGTTGTCAGATAAACTTCTTTGTTCATATGAAATCAGGTCTTTTAAAGACAAGTTCCTTAAGACAGTTCTAACCCATATGAAAGAGCTGTGGACAGCATGTAAGTGTTGTTTACTCCGAAAGTCAAGTTCCTTCCCCGTGACAGAATGTTTTGAAGCATCTGTGAGCTATTGACTCATAAACATACGTAGATTAAAAATGGACGTGTACTTACAGCCCAGAACTGTCTGCTCCACTCATCTCTCAGAGCTACGTTGCAGAAAAAGCAGGTTCTGGGCTGGTGTAGTGTGTGTTCAGTGCAACGAGGCAAACAAGTCAGTCTTGAGTTTTGTTAAAGCACAGTGCTGTAAACTGCAGCAGGTCAGAGTCCAAATCTGAGTAAATCCCTGTTGCTATAAAGAAGGCAGTCTTAAGAAGGAGAGCAGGGCACTCTGTTGTGAGTGCCTCTGTTGTGAGGCACTCTGTCCACCCTTGTTGCTTGAAGAGGCTATTTGCATTAAGAATGAGCAGGTTTGACATCAAAGGATATATTTTGTGGCCGTTTCTAGAAACATAAGTGTCATGATTACTAACCAGTTGTGTTTTTTAAGTAACAAGTGTTCTCCTATAAAAGGTCTCGATTCACGTTACCCCAGCTTTCATACCACCGTTTCTTCTCCCAATTGGCGAAGTTGCCATTACTTACACAGCAGCTGATAAGTCGGGCAATGAGGCGAGCTGTACATTCATTGTCAAGGTTATTGGTAAGTGCTAGTAAAAATCCCTTGGGAAAAGAAGTCTGTCATGGTTGAAACCTTCTAATTCTGTGCAGAAAGAGACTGTGAGTCACTTTATCTGTGCAGGTATAAGCCCAGGAGTAATATCATCTCTGTAAATGCTGTGCTGATCTTGGGTCACAGTTTGTGTAGTGTGCAGTCATTGCTTCCAGATGTTCAGTTTGGGTTGTGTTTTATTCTGCTGTTACTTCTGAATGTTCAGATTTCTCCTCACACTGGTAGATCAATGCTTTATTGTGTTGTCACTTATTGCCTTCATAATATATATATTTATTCTTTAAAGACTCCAAGAAAATTTCCAAGGTTCCCACACATTGCTGATGCAAATCATTGTTCAAGTATTTCTGTCAGACAGTTGTGTTATTCAGTAGTCCTCTTAACAAGGTTTACTCTGTAGAAGGCAAACAGGATGCAGAAACTGTGAGTTCAGCAGAAGAATTAATCTTGTCTGTTCCCTCAGCATCTACCAGCTGCAGTAGCTTTCAAGCGTGGACCTAACTTTGCCGTATCTTCTGATGTGAACTTAAAACTGCTGTTTACCTGACTCCTTCTGATTATAGATTTCATTTGAGTGTGGCAGCAGTTCAGTAAGCTAATGTCATGCCATCCCTTCAAATTCTGCAGATGCAGAACCTCCTGTAATTGACAGATGCAGATCTCCACCACCTGTGCAAGCAGTAGAGAATGAGTACCCGGCAACATGGGAAGAACCACAATTTTCAGACAATTCAGGTGAGAAAGTGCACCTCAAAACAGGCACGCAACAGTGGAAGGCTAGGGAACTTCAACATATTCACCGTTGATCCGTTGGAGTTTAGGATTTGGAAGATATGCTGCCATTTCCTTCTCCATGTGTCAAGATAGGTGTGATCAACTGTTTTTTACTTACTGATGTTTTAACTTGTCTTTTAACTCTTCTAAGGTTCTCCACTGACTGTCACTAGGAGTCATGCACCTGGAGATCTCTTTCCCAAAGGAGAGACAACAGTTCAGTACACAGCCATGGATCCCTCTGGCAATAACAGGACATGTGAGATTCACATTGTCATCAAAGGTTTGTTGTCTTAATCTTCCGGTCAAGCGTGTATAGCATTGTTTTAACTGAATATCGTAAAGGATGCAATGCTACTCCAATTTTTCAATTAGTCTCCAGTTTTTCTTTTAGTTATTCCCATTTTGTATTGGAGGAACTTGAAGGCAGTCAGGATATTTGTTAGTACCAGTGAATATGTTGTCTAAGACTGAGGAAGCACAGCAGTGAACCTAGTCCTGTAAATTCAAATTAGGTCTAAAAGCACTGAAATTATCATTCATTAAACAGTAAAGCTTATGGTAATGGATCCTTTTTTTTTCCTCAGTAACAGATACCATGTGAAATCAATTGATGGGTGTTATTGAAGTCATAATTCAAATCTGTAGTTAAAACTTTATGGAAATATTTCTGTAATCAGCTACAAATATTGTACTAGAACACTCCTTAGATTTTAGAAGCTGGCTGTACCTGTGCATTTGTGTTTATTGCATAGACACCTTTTCCCTGCAGTTCACTTTCTTCTTTAAAGGCCAAACAATAATTTGGCAGATAAAGTATTAAGGATGAAAATTCTACTTAATCTCTGCTCTTTAATGCTTATGTCTTAGTTGGACATCTGTATTAAAAAAAATCTATTAGTGAAGAGACAGTTTAAAATCATGCGGACTGAAATTTTGGTTATAGCTTTTAAAAAGGTAACTTACAAATGATTGTGCTAATTTCTGATTTGCTATAAATCTTAAAAAGAACAGGTCAGTGCTTATAATTGGCATTATTTCAAGTTCTACACCAACTCAGACTTTTTGTGGTTCAGTGTTTCTGATGTGATTTTTTCAGAGATTCACAGTCTCCTTCACAACTGGTCTGTAAAATAAGTCGTAACTGATGTTTTGCAGTCAGTCCCTCTAAGATGATTCTGACAAGTCCATGTTTTGTTGCAGTACTGCAGAATGGATAATGTTTCAGAAATCAAAATGTAACACAGTTTGCTAAAATTCATTGTGTGAAAGTTCATGTAAAAATTAAGGTTAATGTTTTGTATTATTTTAGTAAGTACATGCATGAGCATCCACCTTTGAAGATGAAGTACAGAAGGGCTGGGGTTTTGCGTTTCTGAGTTTTTTTAATTTCTCATACGTATCACGATTTTTTTTAAGTCTTCACATTTCTGGATTTCAAATTCCAGTGTCAGAGTTTGAGAATAATTTAGCCGTAGTCTGATCCTGCCTTTATGGAATTAACAAATACTACTTCCACAGACTTCAAGAGAGGCAAGATTAGGTTGATACTAGGAACTCAGAAATCCTATCAGTGCTGTTTTCCTGTGTGCTTGCTTACTTCACCACATTCATCAAGATATAAATCTTTGTATTTTTCATAGGTTCCCCCTGTGAAATATTTGAGCCTGTGAATGGTGATTTTACATGCACATCAGATGAAGTGGGAGTTAATTGCACTTTGCGCTGTGCAGAGGGTTACAGCTTTTCAGAAGGCTCGAGTGAAAATTACTATTGTGCTTATGAGGACGGTGTCTGGAAGCCACCTTATTCTCCAGAGTGGCCTGGCTGCTCTTGTAAGTCTTATTGTTATTAAAATGAGTCTGCAGCCCGTCAAACACTATGTTTAATGTGGAAGTAAATGAAACTACTTTAGAAATTATGACTTCTACTTAATGATAGCAAATCTTCTCTGTCCTCTGCCTCCAATTTGTTACAAATATTGTGAAAGGATGCCTGAAAGTCCCTAAATGTGTTATTTCAGAAGCTGTCTAAAACACAAAAATAGTAGTGAATTTGAATCCTGGAGATCACAAAATAGCAAAGACGGCAAAGTAGAAAATGTCTGTCCTTATTTTAAATTTATATTTGAGACAGTTTGTTTACAAACACTAACTGTCTTTTCGATAGGCATTTCAACAATATTTGCAGCTTATTGGTTCAAATGCACAGTACATGCTGTACTTACATATTTCATTATCACCAAATCAGAAGTGTTTATGTATTTTCTTTGCTATGGACACATGCAAAACTTCAGCTGTGGAATTTCCTAGCTTTAGTGACGTTTTAATAATAAATGTATCAGAGCTACATATGAAGCCAGTTTTGGCAGCGTATTGCATCCACTTCCATCAGAGTGGATTCCTTGATTTCAGAAAATGAAAGCAGTGTTTCAACTCTGAGCGAATGACAGTTATGTTTCAGAGCTATCTATCAATTAAAAATCCGTAACTCAGACACTTAGAAACTTTGATTTGCTTAAATTCTGAATAAGAATTTTTTATATCTATATAATAGAAAGACTTTTAGTGTTTATTGCTTCTCTCTCTGTAGAAAGTAAGCACAGAATTTTGTTGAGAGCTCACAAGTCTCTTCCATTAAGAAAATGCTGAAATAGGTAAATGATAGACCTTTTTTTAAGGTCTATTAGCTTCCCCAATAAATTTGATACATGTCAAAGGATCCTATTCAACTGCTTTGGCTGAGGTACGTATGATCCATTTTCACATATACAACACTGGGAATTTAGGTTGCTGACTTAAAGACAGTGCTTCTTAGCTTAGTACATTCCTGTTTTAGCCTGAATGGTCTTGCTTTTAGATCTGAGTTTTGCACTGACTGGTAAAAATGTATTTCTCCAACATTTTTCAGTAAATCGTTTTGCAAACCATGGGTTCAAATCCTTTGAGATGCTCTACAAAGCAACACGATGTGATGACAACAGTCTTCTAAATAGCTTTACTGATGCATTCCAGAGTGCACTTGGTAAAATGGTAGGTTAGTAAATATTCCTTCCTTTTACATACTTTTTAAAAAATATACGTCATCGTTACTTTTGCCAGCTAAATAATTTCATATAAGGAAAATACAACAGAAACTGATAAATGAAATTTAGGCTTTTTCAGAAGATGACAAGTCTCCTTTAAAAATAAAGATGATTCACTGCCATTTTAATGTCATTCACTTCAGTCTTCAATATGGAGTTACACAGAACAGAATTTATAGAAGTGTCCAAGTAGCTTAGGGACCTGGCACTCTTCAGCAGGCTTCTGAAGAGAAGCTGTGCAGTTTTGAAAACCCCTGTCAATTGTCCCCTAACCTCGGTGTTGTTTTCAACAGTTCGATGTGATTATAAAATATATATATGTTTTATATAGAATATGTATACATATATTCATATAATATAAGTGAATACACATGTATACAAATAGGTAAATTCCACATTGGTGCATAAGTCCAGGCGCTTAAATCAGGTAGTAGTGATTTAAATAATTTGCTCAGGTTTCTTGAGTTTCTGAGTTCTGACTCTTAGCATTAAAAACCGCGTGGCACTGAATTTAAAGGGATAGCGTGTTCTGTCTCTACCATGTATCTTGCTTTCCACTTCAGTATCGTAATCTCCCCTCTTAATCTATGAGTGTCCTCAGCTGCAAAGCAGAAGCAGCAGGACCTTGAGTTGTGTTCTCAGGAGCGGATGGCCATGCCTAGTGTGATAGCACTGTGCCGGAAGAGAACACTGAGCATTTACAGATTTTTTTTGCAGGATAAGGCCCATATCCTAAACCCTTCTCTAATAACTAAAAAGCATTGTTAGCACATACAGCTAATGGAAAAACTCCTGCAACTTCGGAATATATGTCAGCAGCTCTTGTCAAATGGCTGAAAACTTATATAACACTTCAGGCAATCTGTGACACTTCAACCTAAGTATCTGTTACTCTCTTGCCTTAATTCAGGTTTGCTCCCTTCCAGTAGAGAAATCTTGGCTGCTTTTATTTCTATTCCTTTCCCCTAAGAGCCAGCTCATGCCAGGTTCCAGTGCTTAGACCATTAACTATTGGCAAGCAAAGGTAATAAGGAAAAAATGCTTAGTGACCTGCCCAACCAGTTACATCAAAATGCAACAATCTGGGAAAACAGTCAGAAAGGCTGTTTTGAATATGCCTATTCCTGTTCCCAAGAATTTGAAATTCTAGCAGAGATCTGAAAAGGAGGAGGGAGTCAGCAGAAGCTGTGTTTCCAATGGAAAAAGTAAACAATTCCAAAGCAACATCTAAAGCCCAACTTGCTTGAAATCTTTCTGGAAAAAGCAAGAAATACGGATTTTATCAAAAATCACAAGCATTTCAAGCATTTCAATACGTTACCATTAGGTAAACTATGATTTTTAAGATATTCCTACTACCAAAAAAAGCAACCCAAACCCACCACAATTTTACCCTTTGTTTTCACTGTAATTAATGAGACGTAATTGTGCCCTCATCATGCATTCATATATTCTCATCTCCACTGCTTTTGTGGAGAGAAGAAATCAACAATACCAGAAAGGTTTCTGTCAATTTTTCTTTTCAGTGGTTTCTGTCCTTCTCAGGGGATTTTCCCTGACCTCTGAGATTTCTTGGTGGAATCCCTGAGCCCATTCCTGTGGGTAGGGAGAGGTGGATATGAGGAAATACAGTTTGAAAGCTAGAAACAAAGTAACAGCGTTGTTGTAAACCTGACAGACTTGTAAGTTACACAGCTGAGAAAACCGCAGATATTTTCAAACATGTGAGCTCTCCTGTCATTTTCAGCAGGGAGAAACAAGCCTGAACTTATTTCAGTATTTTGGAATTTCACATACTAGAGTGGTTAACTGAATGGGCCTCTTCTCTTATAAAAAAAAGATCTTCCGTAACAAAGAGCTTGTATGCCCTTTTATTTCCCAACTGTAGCAAAAGAACATATTTCTTTCATCAGACCTTACCAGGGTTATAAGAGACATGAAAAGGGGAAATCTAGTGTCACTGGCAGGATGAGCACTTTACATTGTAATTAGAAGGTTTTACAGGTCAGGGAGGGAGCTATGTGGTTTTATTTTTTAACGTTATTATTCTTTATGTTGGAAGGTCCCATCATTCTGTAATGACGTTGATGATATTGACTGCAGATTGGAAGATCAAACACGGAAACATTGCTTGGAATATAATTATGATTATGAAAATGGATTTGCCATTGGTAATTATGATTGCATAGATTCTTAGCCATCCAAGTTTAATGTGGCTTAATTCCTTTTGTTCTGAAGTACATAATATGTTCTATGAGATGGTTTTTAAAAAATAACTCTAGAGCTCTTAAGATACTAAGCCATTACATGATAGGTTCTATAATAATATTATGGAAGTTTTTGCTGCCTAGTTTTGATATTGCTTCCTAAATAGCATAAAGTAAAAGTTTACTGAGATGCCTTGTGATGGGGCAGGGGAAAAAAGCACTTACACACAGAGTCCTACAAACCTGTTTGGTTTCCCTGGAAGGAAGCCACTTTCTAAAAGCATAGTTTCAAACCAAAATACTGAAGAAGTACAGTGGTGTTCTGGAGATTGTTAAGAAAATGAGGAGCATCCTTGATGCTGGTTCAGATCAGCACAGAACCTTCACCATGTAAAGCTATACAAGCCTACATTTGCCCATTAGCTGTGAAATGACTTCCTGTATGTTAGGGCAGATTTTGCAGGATGACTAGCTATATGAGACTGAAAGCTGTGACAGTCCTAGTGATTCTAGTTCTCAAGTTCTCACTTTGCTTTATAGCGAGTTAGTTGTTATTTTTAGTCCATTTTCAAACAGGTTAGTGTCCATGTTGTGCTGCTGTTGTCCTTGGGATTTCTGAGTTCTGTGGGGTTGCTCAGAGCAGGAAGGCTAAAAACAGATAACTCAAATTACCTATCTTAGCAGGAGGCATTTTGACTGATCAGCGTCAGAATATGTACTCTGTCATAGGACTGTGGCTCTTTTCCAGTTTTGTAGTGGAGTGACTTGGTAGAGCTTTTTGCTTATTCTCACCTTTTAGACATGCTTCACTGAGTTTGTGAGCACATTTGTTCGTAATCAGAGATGGGGGTGCTGGGTGTTCAGTTTGCAGTTGTCATCAAGGTAAGGATGAATATTGATGAAAGCTGGAGCTAACTTGTAAAGGCATGTGGAGGAAACAGTGTTGAGGACATGGGATGTAGGGTCCTATCATCTTCTGGTTCATGTCATCCTCTTATCAGAATAACCTTGTTGCCATTTTTCTGGAGTTTCTCATTATTTTACACTGAGGAGAACTCTCCTCAGGTCATAAGAGACAACAGTTTAGAAAATGAGTTGTGGAATACTCACGCAATATTAACCAAAAAGCTGTAGTGTTAACTTTTCCTAGTTTCTACTATAAATTAAACATAATCTAGGTGACAGTTAAGAGATAATTGGCAGGATTTTTTTATATCTTCACGAATTTAAAAGGAGCTAGATCACTAAAATAGACCATCTCTAGATTTAGTTGCTATGGAAAGGCAGATTATTGTTTAGTTGTTTCTGGTTGAAAGTTTGTTATAGGTGAAGTACATTATTCGGGGGATGAATTTGACTCACTATGTGTAACAGGAAATGCCTCTTTGAGGGTAATAAACACATAAGGTAATGCTACCAGCCTTTTCTGAGAGGGCAGATGATGATAGAACTATGCAGGAGTTGTGAGAAGAAGATGCAATGGAGACACATGGCATAGCCCATGCCATCAGTTATTGAGCAGGAGGATGAAGAGGGAGCAATCTTGAATTGGTTAAGAAGGTGTTGCTGGCAGGTGAGGGTCCATGCGGGGCAGGGGAAGAGAAAGGATTGCAATCAAAAATTACTTTTGTAGCAGTGTTTCTTTAAAGCTTTGCCTAACTGCACAAGATTCAGGATCTCTAGGATACCAGTTAGGAGTGAGACTGGTTTTTCCTTTTTCTTTTGTCAAAATGCTGGTACAATAGGCACTTGTGCAGAGGCAAAGCCAGCACACATCTGGAGCTTCAAACAGACCCCATCTATTGGGGATGTATTTTAGAAATAAGTACAGGCACTTATTTTCCATATGATGTTGCTTCTCTTTTTCTTCTTTCTTAATACTTCACAGGACCTGCTGGCTGGGGGGCAGCAAACCAGCTGGATTATTCCTATGATGATTTTGTTGATGCAGCACAAGAAGACTTATCCAAGCATCTGTCTGCCTCTGTAAAGGCAGCACCTGCTCGAGTCAAACGGCATGAACTGCGTGTTCCAATGACCGACCACAAAATCAAGTTAATATTTAACATCACAGGTGAGAGAAGTCAAAATGTTGTCCTTCTCCTATTCCTTCCTTTGTTAAAAACATGATTCTAATACTTTCAGTAAAACTTAGCCTTCAGTTCACAAAGCCTACTGGAGATGCGGATATCATTTTTCTGGAGACATTCATAACTCCGTTTCATCACAGACTTTCTGCTTGAGGGAAAGATCACAACCTCATGTTCATGGAGAGCATCGTGCATGCGGCCTGCTTTCCACTTTCCACTGACAAGTTTGAGTGTAGCACTCTTGATATACCCCAGAGCATACTGGGAGTGCTGACTGTAAAATCTGTGTGCTTTTTGTGTTTTCTGTTTATATCCCAGCTAGCGTGCCACTGCCTGATGAAAGGAATGATACATTGGAACTGGAAAACCAGCGACGGCTCCTTAAAACTCTGGAGACAATCACCAACAGGCTGAATAGGACTCTCCATAAGGAACCCATGTATTCCTTTCAGTTTGCATCCGAACTCATTGTAGCTGACAGCAACTCACTGGAGACTGAGAAAGCCTTTCTTTTCTGCAGGCCTGGTTCTGTGCTGAGAGGGAGAATGTGTGGTAAGCCAGATGACTTGCTCCTTACGTGTATTTAGGATCCTTTAGAAAAGCAAAGTTTTAGAGAATGTTTGCAGAGGGCTATGGCTTGATACAGTCCAGTGCTTGTGGTCTCCCAGAACAATAAACTGCAAAATGCTTTGCGCAGTTTGACTTCCAGAGGATGTTTATGTTCCTAACCAAGGCCTGTGGAAAAAGAACGCTTTTGTACCCAGAATTCCACTCCCATGGGGAAGTCAGACATATCCACACTTGGTGATACGCAGGAAAATAGCGCTTGGTATGCAGTCTTTTAACTCTATTAGTCTTATGGGTGATGTGTAGCTAAGATAGGGAGTTGGATTGCATTTCCTGTGCATACCGAGATCTTTGTAGTGTTCCAGAGAGATACCCCATTTGCTGAGGAAGACAGTCGTTTCACATAAACAGGATTTGACTAAATGGGAACTCTAGAGGTAAGACAAGTACGTATGATTGTGCATTCTGATGGGAACCTTGTGTTTCCAACTTTCAGTCAACTGCCCTTTGGGTACTTACTATTCACTGGAGCATCATACCTGTGAAAGCTGCTGGACTGGATCCTACCAAGATGAGGAAGGGCAGCTGGAATGCAAAAGTTGTCCATCTGGTAGCTATACTGAGTATCTACACTCTAGGAGCATCTCTGAATGCAAAGGTGAGAACTCTGTCTTCTTTGGACAGCCACTTCTGAGTGCCTGGTGGCATCCTTTTGGTCTCCATTGTAGGAGTATTGGAATGAGGTTAGCCTGTGCAATGAGGAGCAGTCCTAACTGCCCCTTGAGGCATATGTCAGGAGAAAAATCCAGGTTTTCACCACTGCTGTGGCATGCAGGATGCCTGGGCAGATGTTTTAAGAAGAGGTGGCCTTTGAACCTTTGTTTCATTTCTGTTGTCCTTCTGTGAGGTTGTGAGCCCATTTTGCAGGGACTGGTACACCTAAAATAATGCCATTTGTGTCCTTGCCAGCCTCTTTCCATCCTACCCTGATGAAAAATGAAATGTCTGCATCCTACATTACAATGCTCTGGCACTGAGCACCTCAGCACCACTACTTGTTCTGAAAAAGAAGTTACTAGTTTTATCTCCTGTTTATTTTCTTGTCATTAATTTTGTTGATTAAAAATGAGTAACTGAGTTGCAATAAATAATCTGTGAAGTTGTTTGAAGGAGAATTAACTCATTAATCATTCACAAATGCACTGTAAGTGACTTACCACAATTCTTTATTTTTTCTATTTGTACCCATAAAGTCCTCCAGAGTAGAGCAAACTCTGGAAATAAAAGTCCCTGTGATGTGTATTATGATTTCAGCATTATTTGGAGAGGTTAGGACATTGTTTCCTGTTGGACATTGCTTAATCTTTATGAATTCTTCTGCCTTATAGCTCAGTGCAAGCAGGGAACATACTCATCTAATGGTCTTGAGACCTGTGAAACGTGTCCACTTGGCACATACCAGCCAGCATTTGGATCCAGGAATTGCATCTCTTGCCCAGAGAATACATCAACAGTAAAAAGAGGCGCAGTGGATGTCTCAGCTTGTGGAGGTTTGTAACAAAAGGGGCTATGAAATGTTTTACATAAAATTCTAAAAATTTCTGAATGTTGTTTAAACATCAGATAATGTAATGCAATTCATCTACCTAAGATTGAATTCCACTTCTGATTAAATGTGGACCAAGCAGCATTTCCCAGCAAAATGACAGGTCATTTCCTGATACTCTAATTATTTGAAATGCCCTCCTTCTAATTTCCAATATGGATTCTTATCTAAAGATTAATAAAATGAGTGGGTATTTACATGAAAATAAAACCTTTTTTCCTTACAGAAGAGAAAGAGAATGACAGCATGTTTGTCACTATTATCTCCAGAACAGCTTCTACATCTTCTGAACAAGAATACTGGATTTTAACACAGTTTGTTCCCTACCTTTTTTCAAGAAATTGTCCTCAACTGTCTTTGGGAAGCTTTGCAAGAAAGATTCCCAGGGGAACTAGTCTGCAAGGATTAATAATACAAAAAAGACTTTTCTTTTGTCCTTACTCCTTCTTGAAGGAAAAAAAAAAAAAAAGGATGTGAGAGATAAAAAGAGAAAGGACATTGCATTTAAAAACTATACCCAGAGCAGCAAAAGGATAGAAATGCTTCACAGATATTTACTTAGTCCTTTGAGAACTGCTTGTCATCTAACAGTGCAATTTAATAAGCATCTCCTAGAGTTGTGAATTCCTGGCAGGTTTCACCCTATTCCTTTAAGTCTGAGAAGGGACTATAAGAGGAGAAGAGAAAATGACCAGGAAGAAGTGAGGGAAGGTGGAGTGGGAGTGCAAGTGATCACTCAAAAAAATATCCTTTTGTTCTTGCAGTACCATGTCTTGCAGGCGAGTTCTCTCGTACAGGTCTGACACCTTGCTACCCTTGTCCCAGAGACTACTATCAGCCAGACCCAGGGAAGTCCTACTGCTTGTCTTGTCCCTTCTATGGAACAACAACTGTCATTGGTGCCAGATCAATCACAGATTGTTCAAGTAAGTCAAATTATCTCTGCTGGAGAAAGTGAATAAAGTGAACATCTAAAGGTTAGCCAGCAGTAGTCTTAACATCTCACTCTCCTCACAAATGTAGACCTCGCATTTCAACTTGGTAAAGTTCATAGCTGGTTTTACCTACTGGTGTTGCCTCTTTCTTACGTAGAAGGGGTGACTGTATGATACATACCGAGACTCAATAACAGAGTGTACATATACAGAGTGTGTATACACACGCACACAGTGTATATGTATCCTATATATGTACACTATACAGAGAGTTATATGTGTATGCGTGTATGTTTGTGCATTTAAATACAAATAAAATATATTTTGTATGTACCCACACATATATGTGTTTTAGAAATGTATGTGCTTGCAAATACATATATGTTTAAAATAGATACAAAATACTATGTGGTTACTGTGAAGTTTGGTTTTTCTTCCCACAAATTCACTTTTTTCAGCATATCTTTAGATGCATTACTAATGTGCAATTATTATGCCCTCATGGAATAGAGAGAGACCTTGCCATACAGTATTATTAACAGCACTTTAATATCTTTCCTCTGTAGGTTTTGGCTCTACTTTTTCAGCAGCTGAGGAAAGTGTAATGATGGTACCAGCCTCTCCAGAAAATATCAGCAAGCAGTACAAAGTCAGCAGTCAGGCAAGGACAAGATGTATTTTCCAATGTTATCTTAAATGAAAGAAAGAGTGCCTTATCCAGCAGTCAATGACTAAGACATTTTTAAATGTAATTGTTATACTGACTGTATTTCCTGAAGAGATGAGAGTGATGATCATGAGGGGAACACTCAAACTCTAATCATAGAAGCACTTTTGCTGAACAAAGGAGGCAGCGTCAGCTATTGGCAATCTTAAATTCCGGACATGAAGCCTTCACCTGATGTATGAAATATTTATCACACTTTTAAAAGAAATGTAAACTCTGTGGAGGAAGTTCAGCCAATCTATAAAAGGTAGATTGACTACACTCAGTCATCTGATGTCTTCCATATGCTGAATTCCAGAAAATACTACCAGGCATCTAAGTCCCAGTTGTAAAATCTTTCTTTTACTTATTGCAACATTGATACACTTGAGAGGAGGCAAGCAGAGCTCCCTTCTGCTGTGAGTATCCTCTCTGAAATACAGGCAGGCCCTCATGTGATAGAAACTATTCCAGTGACAGTGTTTGCCAGAGATGCCCTTACCCCCACCATCTCCCCCCAGTCTGTAACTGACAGGACTTTATTTGAGTCTAAAGTTAGGATATTGTGTAAACAGCTAACTGATGACGAATTTGGCCTGGACCATTGTGTAACATATGGACAGATGACAAACTGGTATCTTATACTTTTAGTTGACCATTTACTCAAGGGCTTTGCTGAATTAAGGTTTGCTACATTATAAAAAATAATGCCCTACCAGTTCACCAGATGACCAATAGCAGGAAGTGATTAGCCAGTGTAAAAGGACACAAAGTGGAGAACTCTCATATAAAAGATAGCATGATACAAAATATCACCTGTGAATCATAGCTAAGACAGTTCTAAGAGAACAACTGCAATGATCACATTTTGCTAAGTAAAAGGTCATATTAAAATATTGATTCAGATTCCTGGTATTTTTCTCTAGGAAAAAGAATGTTTGTTGTGCTGAGGAGACAGAGGAAGAGCTAGAAGTTAATAACAGTGACTTTTTTCCCTCATTTTTTCAAAGTGAATATAGGGTGTGCAGTTTAAAATTAGAATATTTTGTTCCACCTGTGTTTCTGCCTGTACTGTAATTTTATCATTCTTGTTCTGGCAGGTCTTTCATGAGTGTTTTCTGGAACCATGCCACAACAATGGGACATGTAAACAATTGGGAAGTGGATATATTTGCATATGCCCACTTGGATATACAGGTAAAAAATTGAGAAGGAGGTGGAGGAGTTAATGTGTCTCCATGCCCTTAACATGAGCAAGCATAAAGGAGCAAAACATTTCAGTGCAAGAGTATAGCCTAACTAAATGGAATATCCATTACAGATTTACCATACATAAGTATTAAGGAAATAAATAGTCCCTCATGTTCTTGCTGAACTATATATCATGTTTGGCAGAAAAGGATTTTGAATGAGGTTTCTTTTAGTGGAGTTAGTGCATCTGAAAATCCTATAACTTGGCAATATTTGTGATTAGTAAAAGCTGGACATTTGCACTGCAAACAGCTAATTTCAGCAGATCTGCCTGTATTCCTCTTCACTGTTAGTTTCCCGGTTGCTTCTAAGCAAACAAATTACTTGCTGTTCAGCTATTATCAAGAAATCATCTCTATTACTTGTGGTAGATATTAAGTGCCACTGCCTGGAACTGATCAGTCTGTTGCCAGATGCGCATCATGCCTTTCTAGTAACAGACTGTAGGCAGTCCAAGAGACTCCTGGAGTGCATTGAGGATAACTTCTTAAGTCTGGTAATAGACAGCCCTACCAGAGGGGATGCTGTACGGGACCTGTTGATCACCAATGCAAGTGAGCTGATGGATGGCAACAGGATTGGAGGCAGCCTGTGCTGCAGGCACACTGGTGGAGTTTGCAGTCCTGATGGAAATGGATCAGGCAGATAGTAAAGTCAGGACCCTGAGTTTTAGAAAAGCAAAATTCCAGCTCTTTAAGGTGTTAGTCAATAGGACCCGCGGGGAAACTGCCCTCAGGCACAAGGGAGCAGAACAGAGCTGGCCAGTCTTTAAGGAGGCCTTCCATAGAGTGCAACAGCTCTCAATCCCCAGGTGTAAGAAAGCAGGCAAGGAAGGCAAGAGGCCAGCATGTCTGAGTTGAGACCTGCTGGTCAAACTAAAGGGCAAGAAGGAAATGTACAGGTGGTGGAAGCAGGGACAGTAGGAAGAGTATAGGGACACTGCCTGGTTATATAGAGGTTGAGGTAAGGAAGGCCAAGGCACAGCTAGAGCTGAGCTTGGCAAGGGATGCAAGGAATAATAAGAGCTTCTGCAAGTATGTCAGCCAGAAAAGGAAGGTCAAAGCAAGTGTACCCACCCTGCTGAGCAAGACTGGTGAACTGGTAACAATGGATGAGGAGAAGGGTGAGGTACTCAACAACTTTTTGCCTCAGTCTTCACTGGTAACCCCTCTTCCCACACCTCTCGAGTGGATGGGCCACAAGACAGGGACTAGGGGAGCAGAGTCCTTCCCACTGTAAGAGAAGATCAAGTTTGTGGCCACCTGGGGAACCTAAATATACTTGAGTCTATGAGACATGACAAGATGCATCCCAGAGTCCTGCAGGAATTGACTGATGTAGTTGCCAAGCCACTCTCCATGATACTTGAAAAGTCACGGCAGTCAGGTGAGGTCCCTGCTGGCTGGAAAAAGGGAAACATTGCTCCATTTTTAGAAAGAGTAAAAAGGAGGATCCTGGGAGCTATTGACCTGTCAGCCTCACCTCTGTGCCTGGGAAGATCATGGAACACATCCTCCTAGCAGCTATGCTGAGATACATGGAGGACAGGGAGGTAATTCGAGACAGCCAGCATGACTTCACCAAGAGAAGTCCTACCTGACCAACCTAGTGGCCTTCTGTGGTGGAGTCACAACATCAGTGGCCAAGGGAAGAGCTACGGCTGTAATCTACCTGAACTTCTGTAAGGCCTTTGACACAGTCTCCCATAACACCCTTCTTTCAAAATTGAAGAGATATGGATCTGATGGATGGACTGTTTGGTAGATGAGGAATTGGTTGGATGGTCACATCCAGAGGGTAATGGTCAACGGCTCAATGTTCAGATGGAGGTGAGTGACAAGTGGTGTCCCTCAGGGGTCCATACTGGGACCAGATGTTTAACATCGTCATCAGTGACATGGACAGTGGGCTCAAGTATACTCTCAGCAAGTTTGCAGATGACACCAAGCTGAGTGGTGCATTCGACACGCCTGAGGGGTGGGATGCCATCCAGAAGGACCTGGACAAGCTCGAGAAGTGGGCCCATGCGAACCTCATGAGATTCGATAAGTGCAAGGTCCTGCACCAGGGCTCGGGCAACCCCTGGTATCAATACAGGCTGGACGATGAAGGTGTTGACTGCAGCTGTACTGAGAAAGACTTGGGTGTACTGCTGAACGAAAAGCTGGACATGAGCCAGCAATGTGCGCTCACAGCCGAGAAGGCCAGTCGTATCCTGGGCTGCATCAAAAGGAGTGTAGCCAGCAGGTCGAGGGAGGTGATTCTCACCCTCCACTCTGCTTTTGTGAGACCCTGTCTGCAGTACCGCGTCTAGCTCTGGAGCCCCCAGCGTAAAAAGGATATGGATCTGTTGGAGCAAGTCCAGAGGAGGGCCACAAAGATGATAAAAGGGCTGGAGCATTTCTCCTGTGAGGATAGGCTGAGACAGTTGGGGCTGTTCAGCCTGGAGAAGGCTCCAGGGAGGCCTTCCAGTACCTAAAGGGGGCTTATAAGAAAGGTGGGGAGAAACCTTTTAGCAGGGCCTATAGTGATAGGAGAAAGGGTCATGGTTTTAAACTCAAACAGGGTAGATTCAGATCAGACATAAGGAAGAAACTTTACACTGAGGGTGGTGGAACAGTGGCACAGGTTGCCCAGAGAGGTGGTGGAAGCCCCATCCCTGGAAACGTTCAAGGCCAGGTTGGACAGGGGTCTGAGCAACCTGATCTGGTTGGAGATGTCCCTGCTTCTTGCAGGGAAGGACCTTTAAAGGTCCTTCCAACCCTAACTGTTTTATGATTCTACAATTTTGTGTAGGTCTGTGTTAAAACACAAGCTAAAGAGAAGATAATAAACCTGAATGTCTGGTAATGTACGCAATTAATCAATCACGTTTTCTTACATTAAGTAGTCATGACTTCTATGTTTCTGAACAGTTTCAAATTTTGTCTCCCATTTTCTCAGTCCTGTATTTTGCATTCTAGGCTTGAAATGTGAAATAGAAGTTAATGAGTGTAAATCATCTCCCTGTCACAACAATGGAATGTGTAAAGATGGCATTGGGACCTTTGTTTGCCATTGTCAGCCAGGCTACTCAGGTAATTTTTTTTCACTTCATAGCTCTTCTTCAGACAAGCATTGTTTCTGTGCCAAGTAGATAACACAGAACACAAGGGCTATGTAATTCCACATCCGTGGAATTACAACAGGAAAGCAATCTGATCTACAGGTTAGAGTAAGGTTTTACTGTATGCGAGTCGGTTTTGAAATAAAAGGATGAGCATTCTAGGACAGTCTTCATGCATGTGCATGCATGTATTGTTCTGTTTTGTGACATTTCTAATCTGGAAAAAAAAAGTAATGAGGTTTAGGGAATTAGTAAGTGCTCACAGGAAAAATGCTTGTGAGACTGAATATGGCCTGACTAGAAAAAGCATTTGTGCAGCTCCTTTTCTGCAGCCCTATGAGTAAGTGAGTAAGCTTTTTCTTATCTTTTTTTCTGAGTCTTTTTTAACTCTCACCTGCATGCATGAAGGTATTGAAACCTGGGGGGAAACTGACACTCTTGAGTACTTCACCAAAACAGCACCTAATTTCTAAATATTTAAATAAACTTCTGAGGAGATAATTTTATGTGATTTAAAAAAGGGGGGGGGCGGATGTTTTCCACCAGAAATTTCCACCAGTTTTTCAGGTTTATGGCTATACATTTATAGACAGCAACATTTACTGGGTATTTGTTAAACTTTATAAACTATGCATTTGCATCTTTCACATCCCAGCATCTGAGTAACACAGATGATCTCTGTAGATGTTTGCAGTAGTGCAGTCAAACATGGAATTTTATCACCTGATGTCAGAAGGCTTTTGTTATGCAAGCAGGATGGTATTGTTCTGTCTTCCACATTCAATCACTACAGCATGCAGACCTTGACTGTGTCTTGATCATGCCTTGTAACTCTTGCTGTTTGAAGGTCTCTTGTGTGAAGAAGACATAAATGAATGTAGCTCCAGTCCATGTTTGAATGGAGCCCACTGTGCTGATGGCAAGAATGGTTACCGCTGCACTTGTGCAAAGGGGTTCACAGGTATAACTTTTCTGTTTAAGTCAGACTCACTCTTTCTGACCAAAACAGATGTCTTCCTACCCTGTCCAAAGTATTTCAATCTCATTGCTATATGTTACATATATTATATGTTGATATGGATATACTAGATTCTTTAGGTCCCTGTAATCTCTTTAGTGTAAGTGTGGGTTCAGAAGGAACTTAGCATGATATTGAGGAAAAAATAAGGACATTCACATGGGTGTGAATTGTTCTTTTAAATTTTATTTTTAGAATAAAAATATTGTAACAGTAGACAGTATGGTCTCTATTAGAACTACGCCCCATCCTCATACTCAGCTTTCTACTGCTTTCGTAGATTTCTGTAACAACTAGGCATATCTTATCATGTTGCCAAGGAGCTCCACTGTAAAATCATATACAGTTTCTTCATTATTCAGTGTGTGTAACATAGAGCCTCTTTCACAGCAGAAATCCCAGAATCATGTGTTTCTGGCTTTCGTGTTTCTCCTTAGAGTTAAAGTTCCAGCTAAATTTGTTTTGTAACAGCTCTGAATAGTTTCTCAGGTGATTTCCTGAGTCAGCCCAAATTACTCACATAATGGGCAATACCCCACAGTTTGCTGAGGTTTATTTTCTGTGACTGCAAAGACAGTTCCTGTAATTCTTGTATGACCACTTAACCTCAGTTAACAGTTAAGTTCCAAACTTGGTGTTTGGAGATTGGCTACAGTCCTTAAAAATGGAGATGAGTTAGTAATCTCTCTTAGGTTAATTCAAAACGGAGCTGTGACTTTGTTCTTTTCTTCTCAGGTGCTCACTGTGAAACGGAGGTCAATGAATGCCTTTCAAACCCATGTCTTAATAGGGCTATTTGTGAAGATCGAGTTGGCGGTTTTTCCTGCAAGTGCCTCCCAGGTTTTACTGGTATCTTGTGTGAAAGAAACATCGATGAGTGTCTCAGCAGACCCTGTAGGAATGGAGCAACATGCAAAGATGGTATCAACAGCTTCAGGTGAAAAACAGATGATTGATGTAATACAATGTGGAAAGTCAGATATGCTATGATGCTTCAGCCTTCTTAGATTTCAGCAAGGTATTTGACAGCCTGATCTAATACGACTGGTCTCCTTATGCACAATAAAAGACATTTTAAAAGGCAAGACAATAAATCCTGGTGTCCTTACTCTTAAAAAATTACAAAGTAGACAGCAAAGAAAATATACAGAGTTTGAAGTGTAAGGATGGTAGGACTGCATGGTTTTGATGCTGACCTTTCAAAAGAAGTCCACTTCTCTAAGCTTCAAGGGCTTGTCTTGCTTCTCATTAGAAGAACAGGTGATTACTAGTTATGTACTTGATATTACTACATTTCTATAGCCTGACAGACAGGGATAGCTGTACATATTGAGAATATAGAGATTAAAATACAAACACCGATGAAATCTTCCAAATATTTATTTTTATTTTTTAGGGTATCTGAACTCACATCAGAAGTTACAAATACCAATAGCAGTGTCATATTCTAGATCACTGTAGAGAAATGGACCAGCTATTACTGTCTGGGTTTAAAAACTCTTTCCCTCCCCAAAGCCCCAGAAGTTTTGGTGCCTTTCAGACTGGTTTTCCAAGTACCAGTAGTTTTGGTGCCTTTCTACTTCCTTGGTTTTCCCTCTGTGTAAGCATATCTGCCTGAAAAGTCAAGTACCTCTCATCTATAATTCTGTGGACTCTAGAAGGCATGCTTCACTCACAGGACTGCAATGATTGCCTCTCCCAGTTTCATATGAAGAAACGCAGACATTGTGTTTAAATATTGTGTTGTCTCTATCAAGAGGAAATATTATGCAGCTAATAGGATTCAAGAATACTTAAAGGAATAACCAAAATAAAACTCCGTTAATTCTATAGTATCTCTTCTGTTGGGGTTGTTTGTTTGTTTGTTTTTTTCAGTATCTGCCAGGATTCTTTGTCGTGACAGCAGCCACCTTTGAAGTGTACTTCTCTTTTCCTCCATAGGTGTCTGTGTGTGCCAGGGTACACAGGACGAAACTGTGAAGTGAACATCAATGACTGTGACTCCAGTCCCTGCTTAAATCAAGCCACCTGTGTGGATGCCTTGAACTCGTACGTTTGTAAATGTCCCCCTGGCTTTACAGGCAGCAGGTGTGAAACAGGTACATAGGACCAAGTGTCAGAAAAAGGTGGCTTGACTAAGTCTCTGGGAAAGATTTGCTCGGGGTTGGCTGACTTCATACAGCTTCCCCAGAAAGCAGCTAGGGTGGTGGGATTCTGGGAGGCTGAGTGGAGCCTGTGTGACTGCGGTATTAAAAAATGTAATTGCAGACAAGTAACAGCATGTGTGCTATGTCATATTTGTGTTTATTTCTCTTTTTTAAGGAACAGTTCTATCTTTTTAATGCCTAGTAGGTCTGTTGAGTTTAATTTGTATTTGCTTTGTGTATCTGAGTTAATTAGCTTTTTCTGTTTTTTGTATTTCGTATAGGGCCTTGTATCTCAGAGTCAGAGATTAGTCTGTGGTAATCTCAGCTTTAGAACTCCTAGAGGCATCAAGTTCCCTATAGGTGGGCAAAATAAGTCACACCTAATGCAACTCCTTGGATGATGCTGGAGTTAGACCACACAAACACGAGGCTCAAATCCGTTTGTCTTTTAGCCATGGGAATTATAAAGTGTTATACTGGTATCTGGTGAATTTTTAAACGGAAGCTGAAGAACCCATCTTGATTTTACAGAGACAGTAGAGAATGTACAGGTCATTTAAACCTGCTATCCTATGTCAGAGTTTAATAACACCTACCTGTCAGGAGAGCTCTGCTTGGTACATTTATATGTAGTATCCTTGTAAAGCGTGTCACTCTGCATTGCAGAGCAGTACAGAAGTGCTGTTCCATACCAGTGCAGTGTATTTCAGTAAGTTCAGAACAGAAAAAATATCTTTTTTTTTTTTTTTTGGTGAATAAAATGGAACCAGCTGATCACACCTCTTTGGGTTGTGGGATGATGGATGGATATGTCATTTCGTTGACAGAGGACTGAAAAGCAAGGTTCATATTCATTGTTAGATAATCAGCTCTTTTCTTCAAACCTTGTGTTTACAAGCCTTGTAAAGCTCTATATGCTGGCTGATGTTAGACTGCTATACATTCTTTCTACCTCTCATCAATTTAAATTGAATGATTCTTGTAGATGGGTAGCGTTCCATTCTGTTGCATTTGCTGAGATTCCATTTTACTGTCTTTCTGAATTTTCAGGAATGTAGCTCTGAAAACTCTTTGTCTTTGCTGCAGAACAGTCCTCTGGTTTCAATCTTGATTTTGAAGTCTCTGGTATCTATGGATACGTCATGCTTGATGGTGTCCTGCCATCTCTTGGTGACATCACCTGTACATTCTGGATGAAATCCACTGACACCACAAACTATGGGACTCCTATTTCTTACGCAGTGGAAAATGGAAGTGATAATGCATTTCTTCTGACTGATTACAATGGGTAAATCAGAGTTCTGATTTTCTATAGTTTACAGATGTCTTGAATTGATAAAGAAAGCCTAGACCAGAAGTCTGAATATCAGTTTTGCCTACTTTGGAGCAGAAAAATCTGCATCTTAACTCCGTAGCTGGAGTTGCCTCTTTGTTTTGTTTTTCTCTTTGCTTTGTTTCCTTCACTTTCTACCAAATAGAAGAGTAATGGCAAGAAAGCAGTGAAATTTAGAAAGAGGAGTACTTTTGTCTGGACTGCATTTATGTCATATTTAAATGACACATTGGGACAATGATTGCATAAAATGGAACTCAACATTCAAACTACTACAGTGTGTTTCCAAAAACAGAGATGGACCCAAGGGTCAAGTTTAAGAATCCACTATGCAGCCATGACTTGAATCTTCATGTTTTGGTACAAAAGCACATTACTTATGTCACCTTGCTTTGCATATGATAAGTATAACTTCCAAGTTCTCTGGGAGAGATGTATTTTGTATGATGATCTTTCAAGAGAAATTTTTTATATGATGTAGACGCCGTTACGTCATTTGGCAAATAATATTTCTTTGAGTCATGTGGGTCAGACCATGCTTTTAAAGTTGTGGCATGCAACTGAGTATGCCTTCATCTTCCTTCCATGCAGCTGGGTTCTTTATGTAAATGGGAAAGAGAGGATCACAGATTGTCCTTCAGTGAATGATGGTAACTGGCACCACATTGCGGTCACATGGACATGCACAGATGGGGCGTGGAAGGTATACATCGATGGAAAACTGTCTGATGGAGGCAGCGGGCTCTCTGTTGGCTCAGAAATCCCTGGTATGCTTTATTTATACACCAGATCTGTTGCCTTCATTCTGTTTTTCTGTTTTTTGGTTTTTTTTCAGAATTTGCTATGCCTGGAAGGAAATGTTTATTTTTGTGGTTTTACTATGTTTTCATATTTTCAACATTTATGTAGGGCTCATGTTTACTGTTCCTGCTCATGAGGACTGTTCCTTTACTCAGCCTCACTGAAGACAAAATGCACATTTCTAGGGTAAACTAGTAGGTAACTTGTTTTGGGGGTGACAGAGTGTAGTCCACAAAGGAACCTATGTGGAGCTGATTTTGGAATGGCTTTGTGGGACCAGGTTTCTCAGACAACAAGCTTAAGTTGAACCAGCATTTCCCTTACAAATGTGCACTCAGAGTTGATTGAATTAGCCTTCTCCTGTTACTTTCAGACATTTTTTTAAACTTATGTTTATGTTTTTTCCTAACAAGATGGGTTTTGCTATTTCATTGTTTTCTGTGATCAGAAGTGTTTCCAGGAGTATCAGAAGATGTGAAAAGGAGTACTTTCACCATTAAAGAGCTGCAAAAGGGCTGATGTTAGATTGCTGCAAAGAGATTCATAGTTTCAAAAAATTATCCGTATTAAAAAAACTCTAGTGTAGCATTTTAGTCTGTGTACATTATGCTTGCCCCTGTCTTTCCCAATTATATTTGAGTTACGTCTAGCGACAAGACCTAAGGAAGTGTGCAGTGTTCGTTACTTTTTGCCCTTGTTCATACACCATGTGACATACAAAATGCATGTCCACATCATCTGTGCTGTTGGTCAAAGAGGAAATTTAACTTGTATGGCATGTCAGAATGTTGGCCATTTAATCATCAGTGTGTTTCTGAGGGTTTGGAATCAAGTTTGTCCTAACCTTCTAAGCTTTTGTTTAAAGCTAGCAAGCTAGCACTGTAAAATGTGACCCACCTGCTCAAAACTTTTTTTTTGCGTTTTTCTGGAATATGCTTCAAATACTGAGCTAGAAATGGTTGCTTAGAGCCAATACTATTCCTAAAGCAGACATGTAAAGTTTCTGCTCTCATCAGCATGAGTTTAGTATTAATTTGAGAGTCACATCCAAACTGTTATGCTCACTTATGTCAGTCTAGCATAAGGCTTTCCAGAGGTTTGCTGAAATAATTTGTTGTAGGTGTATTCTCCTGCACTAGAAAAACTTAGTAACATGGAAAGTAAAATCTTAGTAACACAAAAGTTTTCTTTTGCTTAATTTTTAATCTTCCTATGGAAAACGCCTGCTGTAAGGCTTTGTTTCCTATCCCTATTCTCTCTGAATTTAGGTGGTGGTGCACTTGTACTGGGCCAAGAGCAAGATCAGAAAGGAGAAGGATTCAACCCAGCTGAATCTTTTGTGGGCTCCATCAGCCAGCTCAACATTTGGGACCGTGTCCTGTCTCCACAGCAGGTAAATCCTTACTGCAGTCTTTAAGCACATAGCTCTGAGCATAGGATGAATGTTTGAAAAGGCCTTCCAAGTTAGCGTGTTGAATAGATCTCTGTTCCCACAGAAGTCAGTGGGGACCAGATGAAGCTCTGGCTTAGGGTGATAAGCTTAACGTAGTAAGTCGTGTAGCTTTAAGCAAAACTAGGTGTGGTAGGATCAACACTAAAGTCACCTTCTGTATTGATGGAGCCTTTCTGTGTTATGTAGCCTTGAAAGAGAAATTAAGGCATTCACGAAAGCTAGCAGTCCTGTTAGAAGAGGGAGAGAAGCCAATGAAGCAAGCTTAGGCCTTGTTTTACAGGTTGCAATTCCCTCATCCTGCTGTGTGACAGCTTCAGAGGGTAGGCATCAGAATTTCTGTCAGTGCATTAGACACTGTGAAAACTCTGAGCTTTATAGTCCCAGGGAAAGTCTGAATGGGCAGCGTAACTGAGTATTAGGCTGCTTTTATTCAGGTACCAAAAATAAAGGTTTCGCACTAAACTTCCACAGATCCAAAAAAAAAAGCATAATAAAATGAACAGAAAATAGAAATAAAGCAGAATCTTTGCTTCCAGCATCCAGTTGTCTCCTCTGCTTCTTTCTCCTTTTCCTTGCTACTTTGGCTTTCTTCTAGGTTCAGAACTACCCAGCAATCTGCCACTGTTCTTGGCTTTTGAAGTCACCAATTGTTGCACTGCCAAGTCAAATCTTAAGGTTTTTGTTCACTAGCAGTTTCTGGAGCTGATAAGTTTACATATGATTTTACAGGACACATGGGTGAAGAGGTTAAGTGCGATTTTCTTTCTCAGTAGTCGCCTGTCTTTAATGACAGGCTTGGTTAAATTCCCATTTGCTTCAAATGCAATAGTTAGGACTGCCCGTTATTTATGGTATTCATATTACTCATCTGAAAAGACAAATGTGAGACCAAATAGGGAGCTGAGCCAAGTAAGCTTCCTATAGAATTTTTACCTCATTCATTTCAGAGCCGGGGGCAGTAAATCACTGTCATTACCTGTTAGTATCAGTTTTGTTGTGTCCAGCTAGAACTATTCAGTAAGTCTTACCTTTCTACTCTCAGCCTTAAAGGAAAGTGGGGTGACAGAATATGTTGCCCTGTGAATAATGTAAAGGTGAAGTCCACTCTTTAAGATTTTTCTTTGTGTATCTTAGTTGCCCATCCACTTGCACATTAATTTCGTATAGGTAAACCAACAGTCTGGTTGGTTTGTTGCTGAGTAGACAGCAGTAGAAATATGAGTTGTCTGCATGGGACTGTGAAGTCCTTTCCAGCCCTCCATTCTCCATCATATGTCTTGGAGATTTGGTTTGGCTGATTCCCAAGCCTGCATATCCCACACTGGGAACTTTTCCCTGCAGGTTCCTTGCAGTTTATTTGCAGCCCTTGGCCTAGGCAGTTTCCATCCGCATGTACTGTTGAAGTGAGACCTTAGAAATGGCCTCAGAATAAACAGCAGGTTCTCTCTTCTCCAGCTAAACTGACTAGAGGAGTCCGATCTGCCTCAGTGGAGTTCAGGGTAGGGAGAATGTGAGAATAATGTATTCTGGGGTTCATGGTGTACTTTCCTTTCTCACAGAAAGTATAGCACATTATTCTTGGTAGTTAATTTGTTCAGCTGGAGACTCTACAGAAGTCAGTCACCCTTATGAGAAAGGCAGTTTCCCAGCTGTTTGGCATGAACTGGATGCACCTGTGCTTTCTAACCAGCTAGCTGTGCCCTGAAGCTATGCTTTGTATTGTACCAGTAGCCTGGCTGTGCTGGCATGTACACAGCCCACTGGGCTGCTCATTGCTTTTCTTGATTTTTTTTTCATGCTGCTGAAGGAAACATTCCTTTTTTCCTGCCAGGAAATTACTGGAGTAATTCAGCACAGAAGAGCCAAAGACTATGAAGTAGTCCCAGGAGCCTAATTACTAAGATGTTCTCTTAATTGAATAACCATCTTTTCTCTGTAGACCACTTCCCTTCTGATATCTTCAAAGAAGAGGAAATCCTTAATTATCCCTTTACTGCACATTTATTCTCCTCAGTTCCATGGCTGAGATGAGATTGTGTCTGCCCTAATAAGGAGAAATGTAATGAGGAGTACTGTGCCAATAACACACCTTAGTCCCAGTCACCTTCTGGGACTATATTTCCTTTCTGTACCTGGAGTCATAGTGAACAAAGGCAGTGCAGAGTGAATCCAAAGCCCTGATCTTTAATTTGCAATTTTAAAACACTTCCATGTAGCAGAAATCTCCCTGAGCATCCAGTGGAACTAGATGGCCTCCCTTTTTTACAAATGCTGGGGCTGGGACATCTGAGCTCCTTCCAAGGCACCACTATGGACTATTTATGTGACATCCCATCATTAGGAGTCTGTCTGCGTATTCTTACTGTTGCATATAATTTACACTGATGTCTGAATAGCTTAAAAGTGCTGTGCCGTATGAGGTTGTAGTCCCTAAGTTCCTTCTGTTGGTGGCCAGATAGAAGTATAATGTTACTGTGGTTAATAGATTCTCAGAGTCACAGTGAAGAAGTAGAAATACTTCTACCTTATTGGTTTTGGTTTTTTTTTTTACATTAAAATGTAATACTGAAACAGCGTAAGGATTCCCATTGGCATTTCAGTTTCTTGTAGTAAGAATGCAAAAGAAACCTCTAGTGATGCTACTAAAGGAATTATGTTTTAAATGGAAAACTTTTCCATCAAAGATACTTGACCAGATCTGCTCTGAAGATATTAATCTGCTGTTAATCTAACAGTTCCTTTCTTTCTCCTATCCTTAGTTTGTCTATACAACTCCTATTTCAGTACATGGTTAGTTATGGCCCTGTCCTGCTTTGATTTAAGTCAATGCTGTTGGTATTGGTGTGATGGCCTTGCCTGCAGTGTTTTGAAGAGCCACACAACAGCGTAGTGTTTTGAATTCATAAAACTCCTGTACCCAAAACAACAAATTGCTTTATTAATGTACTCTGTTCCTTAAATGTGGTGCAGTGCTAGCAGAGTTTGAAGAATGCAGATCTTCAACATTAAGTTCTTTTTTACTCCTATTTTACATTTTTCTGCAAATACATCAAGTTTTCTCTTCAGATTGTATTCTCATATCTGCCTTTTTTGGTGACATAAATACATTTTTATTTCGTGCTAACAAACACAATTGTATTTCAAGAACTATGTTTTATACTTTGCTTGTATAACAAGTATTCCTTCAGATGTTGCCTCGGTACATGCCTGTCCACAGCTAGCTAGCTTATAAGTACAAAGTAATAAGTAGTTCAGCCAGAAGCCTCTTGTACTAGAAAGGATTAACATCGCTTGTTCAATGATTTGTTCTAGTGTTGCATGCAGAGATGGAAGGAATTTTTTTTTTTACATTCTTTTCCTACGTGGTCCTTAAACAGAACCTAATCAATTGTTTTAAATCCATAGGTAAAATCTCTGGCTACATCCTGTCCAGAAGAACTCCAAAAAGGAAATGTACTAGCCTGGCCAGATTTCCTGCCAGGAGTTGTTGGAAGAGTGAAGATAGATTACAAGAGTATATTTTGTGCTGGTTAGAGCTTTATTTCCTAGAACTCTTTTTTTTTCTGAACAATATTGTAACACTCTTTTATGAGGTCAAATATGCTAGCTTGCAGCCTTTGCCCTGCTAACCTTGAATAAATTGTTTTGATAATCTGACAGTTAGAACATTTGGTCCTTCATTCCTCAAATTCCAGGGTTTTGTAACAAAAGTTCATTGGAATCTCTGATAGAGATTTATTGCTTCCTGAATTGAGATGGGGAAAGAGTTAAGATGGTGTTGGGTCAGAAAGAATTTTTTCTTGTCTTCTATTCTAAAAATAATTTGATAGTATTGAAATACCTACTGCCTTCTCACTTCTCTTCCTGCAGATTCCTTGTCTAGTGTTATATGTTGACCATTCTCAAAACTCCTTGAACCTGAGCAGGCTGCAGTATACATAACATTTCCCAAAGCTTTCTCCTGGATAAACTTATACAGGACCAAACATCAGATAATGAATTTATTCGTTTCAGCACATAGCTGTGTCTCTTACTGTATGCATGTATTTTGTCCACAGACTGTCCATCTTTGCAAGGATCCACACCACATCTGCGGGCCTCTTCTGCTGATGTAAAGCCAGGGTCAAAAGTGAGCCTTTCCTGTGACCCAGGCTTCCAGATAGTGGGAAACTCTGTTCAACACTGCCTTAACCTGGGACAGTGGACACGGCCTTTTCCCCGCTGTGAAAGTGAGTTGATTCAGTGGGCCGACAGGATTAGGAAACTCTAGCTTTCATTTGAAACCTGCCACTATTCGTTTCCTGTTTATCACTGCAGCTATGATGCACTTGAATCCATCCATGGTACGGCATATATATACACACTTAAAACTAAACTCATGTTTCACTGAGCAGGAACTACACCACAATCGGATTCTGCCACCTTTTACAGTCAGTTTCTAGTGCCTCTGACAGAAATTAGTCTCTTTGGATCAGCAATCTGATACTCTGAACTTTTCTTCCCAGTGGCAGCAGGAGTGTGGAAGATGCACAGGAAATGCTAGAGTATCTCTGTGATTTTTAAGTGTCACTGAGAACATCTGGTTTGAGGTAAAAGCCTTGGCATTAGCATGTTATAAAAATAATTTCTTTAAAGGCAGCAGATATTCCTGTCAGGACTTAGAAGTGCTCTGAGACTTACAGAATTTCTTCTAAGGAACTAGGTTGTATATATTCAGGTTGCCAGGGTTCTTTGATTCCTACTTTTCTGCTTCTGCCTTTGGTTCTCCTCCACTGTGACTGCACATGTGACTGCAGTTGCATGTGCTGGAGCTAACTATATTTTTCATTTCAGCAGGATAGTAAATTAGCTCCAGAAGCAGGTATTACATGATCCCAAAATTGATCAGTAGTTTGGGGAAAATCATCAAATTTGTTTAAAATACCTTTAAAATGGTTTGATCTAGATTTGATGCAATTTTCATGTCTTACTCTTTATTCAGTTGTTTGTAGCACAAATCCAGGATCTGCGTCCTCTTCTGCCTAAAGAACAGCACACATGTGAGGACTTAACCAAAAGAAAGTCCTGCTGGGCAGAGCATAAGTTCACTGGCAGAGACTGCTTTGCTCTTTATTGCGGTGTTATCAGTGACAAACCACCAGAATCCTCTTAGTATTGCAGTGTGGTTTCTCTGTATGGAACCAGGCAGTTTTACCTGTTGAGCTCAGAGCTCAGACAGAAAAGGGTTGACCTGCCACAAACATGCTGAGTGAATGAGGGTCAGATTGGCCCACTGGCCTTTCTCAGCCTATTCCACAAGTACCTGATAAATGAAAGTGTGTTGAAGATAACTATTTCCTGCATAAAGAACTATGGAGTTTACAGTGGAAGGTGTGGTACAGAAAAGGTTGTTCTACTGACTGAGTCAGGCTGATTGTAATCACTGCCTTCACCCACCAGGATCCTTCTCCTTGCCTGCCTGCAAAGACCTCTAAAACTACAGGTCCCCACCACCTGACAGCCTGTCTTTGTTACAGGCTCTTCAGTTCTATTCCTCTACAGTGAGTACTTGGCTTCCATTACCACGCGCTCTAAACACTTCACAGTGTCTTATTGCGTGGTCCTTGCATATGGCTGGGGAGCAAGGAGTTGGTACAATCCAAGTAGTTACAAAGATGAGCTGTGTAGCTGTTGGAATAAGTTCATGTCATCTTGATTGAAATGAAGATGTACAGAAGCAGCTCTCCTAGTGTAAACAGAAGCCTCTGGCAGGCAGATACAGTGACACTTTCTGCTGGCACAGGTGGGATGAGAAGGGCTTATTTACCCTGGTTAGTGTCAAAGTGATGCCAAAGGTTGTATGTGAGGTCAGTTCCAATCTCTCCATCATTCATGCACTCCTTGGTCTTGGACCAGTGCTCTAACCTCTTAGCAGTAATCCTTTAGCTAGTTTGTCAACGTTCAAACAAAGTAATACTGAGCTCATTTTTCTGTGAAAGTAAATAACAGGAACCTCTATGGAGGGAAACTTAGTTTTCCTTTTTTCTTAAAACTCACCAAAGATCATTAGTTATTAGGGGAAGTGTTCTGCAACTGAAAGGACATCTTCCCAGATCTTAGTCACGGATGTCTCCTCCACAGCTAGCAGAATAGCAGGAACTGGGGAGTCCTGCTGAGTCTCTGATAGACAAGTACGCACAAAACAAAACCCTCTGCTGGACCTGGAACCAATTAGCTACTTCGGAAAAGGTCTGTGCCCTCTTATGGATGAGATTCCACAGTTGTAGAGAAAAAATCTCTGGTGGTAGCTCTCATGGGGAATTATTCTGAAGTTGATCTGTGTCAGGTCTGCTAATGTCTGTGCTCTTTTTTCACTCATGCTGCAGGAATCAGCTGTGGAGTACCTCCACCTTTAGAAAATGGATTTTATTCAGCTGAGGACTTTTTTGCTGGCAGTACCGTTACCTATCACTGCAACAATGGCTACTATTTGTTGGGGGACTCCAGAATGTTGTGCCTGGACAATGGGAGCTGGAACAGCATTTCACCATCTTGCCTTGGTGAGATCTGCCATACATGTGGCTGCACGGGCTGGTGATCGTGCAGTTCTCCTGTGCCCTTGGGTTTGGATGGGATTTCGTTCTGAAATTGTGAAGGCTGATCAGAGTCTCAGAAATCATACTCCAAAATATTCACATTTCTGAAATACCATGTTGACCATTATGTGAAACCAGAATTGCATTCTGGCACCTTTCTCTGTCAGTCCTCTTGTATGCCCCACACTCTGTGCTTAATAAGCCTGCATCGCACTCCCAGCCTCTCTTCTTCCAGGTTCAGTTAGCCCTGGAGACCTTGCATTCTCTGCTTCTAACCTGTGCATTTCCCTGTGCTTCAACACCAGTCTCTGAATAGGTTCTTTTAGATGTTCCACACGTGGAGGTTGTCATGTTTAGTATCAGATTTACTTACTTGAAGGTAGTTGATGCTGCGCAGGGCTTCTGATTTAGCAGAGTGATACAAAATATACTGCATAACACAATACAAATAAATGCAAGTTACACTTAGCAAAATATAGCAATTGCAATACACAGTTCTGTCACAATACCAATGTGTTTCCCTTTACCAGTCTCTATGATATGCTCTCCACCATGACGCTGGGTGTCCCCAGTAGCCAGGAATGAATCTGTGGATTGAAGCCCGCTCAAGCCCATTGCTAATTGTCTGGTTTTTATACTCTATGTTGGCCTGAGCCACATATTTAATTCCCGCTCATGCTGGTCTGGCTAGTTCAGGGAGACATTCGTGCTCCTTTAGTGAACTCAAGGAGAAACATTTATACTACCAACTGATGCAGTCACCTGTTGATAGTTGTCTACCTAAAACAAAGGCAGGTTCCTGTCTCCTTGTGTTGAGTCAGTTTATTTGTAACAGCAGTGGTCATCACACCTTGTGAGCTTCATGGGCAGACCACCTTTGCCCGTGTCCTCTGAGCCTTCTTCCATTGTGGGGGTTTAGTGGTCGTTCACACAGGCCTGTCAGCAAGCAGCTGCAGCATCAAGAGGGCTTCAAGTGCACTTACGGACACGGTTCACACCATAATTTTGTTCCTGGTCCAGCTAGGTCTGGTGTACCACATGCAGCTGCATGAGCTGAAAGGTGAGACAGACCAGCATTGTAGTGTGTACAAAGAACTGGGTGTGACTGTTCTTGTAGGGCTACATCTCCAGCAGATTCCTGCTGGAAGCCGCTAGCTAGCTTGGATTGCTGCTGTTTTAGTCATGCCTAACATGGGAGTTGCAGGGTAACAATCTGGCAAGATATGTGTTTGATTTGACTTTTTATTTTGTGTAGATATAATACTTTTTTTTTAAAGTCAAGACAAACAAAAGGAAAGCCAACAGTCTTCTAGTTCTGCCAAAATTCACTTTGGAGTAGGATCCATCTGGTTTTGTAGAGTCCTGTTTAGCAAGACTCCTTCAAACCTCCAGACAGACCATCCATTCAGTTGTTCCCCTCTTTTGTCCTTTGCACTTTATAACAACACCTAAAGATGAGTAGGCTCAGAGCAGATGCTGCAAGGCTGTTCCAATAATTTGATGTATGTGCAGTAGAAAGCCTGATGTAGAGAAGGAAGAGCCCTGTGCCACCTTTGAGCTTGCCTTGTCTCTCATAAAGCAGAGTAGACTAAGGGGAAAATGAAAACAAGAGTGCCTTTGACAGCTTGACCCACCCTTTACCTTTCTGATTCACACTCCAGGCAGGTGCTAACAAAGCCTGGTACACCAGTGCCCTGGGGCATTCCTTCTGCTCTGTTAGGGATCTGATTCTTAGTGTCCTTCCACTCTTCCTTGCCTTACAAGACAGTACAGGAGAAGCAATCCTTCCAGTTCTGCTCTGGTAGCTCTTTGAATTCTCCCAGTGCTTGTGTAATTGGCAATTGTTTTGATTTTAATTTGCAGTTTTCATCCTATGTGCCAGAAGAAACTCTCTTTTCTTTTCAGAATGTTGTTGAGTTCTTTTCATGTTGGCCAGACTCATTCAGCAGTGAAGAATGAACACGCCAATTCAGTAGATTTTGTTGCTTTTTTAACCAAGTTGCTTTTTTGCCTGGAAATGGGCAAAGAACTCCAGCAGTATGGCTGCATGATATATCTAGTTCAACAGCTGTCCTGTAGCAGAGCTTTTGAATGAAATATTGTTCTCTCTCTTTAACAGTCAGGCTTATACGAGGAGTAATCCCTGATGCCAGCATTTTTCAGTTAGATACTTTGAAATTGACCCTTTGCAATTTATGACTCATTGTTTACATACCACGAACACTTCTGTACAGTAAGGATTTGAAAGCTGATAGGAAGTATTCTGGAGTGAGGGATTTTTTTTTTCTTGCTGTACAATCCCAAGCCACGTAGAGCATAAATCATCAATTGGCTTTTCTAGGCACTGCTATCATATAAATAGTTAATTATAACAACTAATATATTTGAAACTAATTTTAACTTTTCTGGTAACTGCAAGCATTTCTCATGCCTACTCTAGTGGAATATTCTTCAGCAAAGATGGGGCTCTAATCATATTTTATATTCAGAGTGTTTCCCCTCTTGGCTAAGTTTTCCTGTCTTACAAGAGGGAAGTTTGAAGTACAGAGAATTTCCCAAGCAATTGCTTAGTGCAGAAGTCCTCCCTCATAGTGTCTGTCCAAACTAGTAGTAATAGCGCATGAGTTATGAAGTCTGTTCTTTTAGTACTTGGAAACTAGATACTTTTTGTGGAAATATTGACTGAAGGTTAATAGGCTTTGTCTCTGATTTTCGCATGTTTCACAATATTGTGTAGTGAATTATATAGAAAGCATAAATATTAATTTAAATATTAAATACGTTTACTAGTACATCAAAAATGTGGTTGAAGCAAGAGTGATTTTTAATTCTACTAGTTAAAGCAATTCCTCTTGACTGTTAGTGAGACAGAAATTTAGAGCAGGTACTTATTACAAATACCACCCTAGAGACATCTTTTTTGTGTTTCTTTTTTGTAGATGTTGATGAATGCGCTGTTGGATCAGACTGCGATGAGCATGCATCTTGTCTCAACACAAATGGATCCTATGTTTGCACTTGCATCCCTCCTTACACAGGAGATGGTAAAAAATGTGCAGGTATGGGAAGGAAAAACATCAGGCTAGCCTTTCCAATGTTTTGTGTAAGCCAGTATCCTGTAGAAGAGAGTTGCCAGTGATTGATATCTAGAGAGGTACAGGGCAGGCGTGCTATCATCTCCAGGTCACTTTGGCCTGAACAAGGCTCCAATGAAGTGTCTCCTTTTGTTTCTTGAGAACTCACCTCTTCCTGTGGAGAAAACTGTCATTGGGATTCTGCTGCAAGACATAGTCACATGCAAAACCCTCTTGCACAGTGACCACATGTGCTGAAGACCTGGGAAGGCCACATGCCATAATGTGTCACTTCTCAGAGCAGAGCTGTGCAGTGAAGAAATACTTAATTGCAGGCATCTGAGTAGGGCTTGAGCTGCCTGTGAAAACATTAAGCAAGGTAACTTTCCATGAAAATGACAAGACAGTGGCATAGGCTGGGATGAAAGGTAGCTGAGCTGATTTCATTTTCGAGGCTGATATGCTGAAGTGGACTTTCCCTCGCAGAGGGAAAAATGACAGTGAGATGTGTTTGCTTCTGACAGTGAATGCAGACTCAGTTACAGAGGGCTCTTCTGTATCAAGATTAGCCTACTTGCACAAATCTTCAGTGCCTATCACTTCTATACAGGACAGAGAAAAGCCGGTGAGGCTGTAATCTACTTACGAGTGTTTTCCACATGCTCTGCCTTCCTACTTTCAGAAGATTCCCAAGGATATCTTCTGCATCTTGTTTATAAAACTTGGTATTTAGTTATGTTATTGATAGTTTCTCTCTTCCTCCTCAGAACCGGTGAAGTGCCGTAATCCAGGAAATCCAGAGCATGGCCATTTATATGGGGACATTTACAGTGTTGGCAGTGAAGTAACGTTTTCCTGTGAAGAAGGCTTTCAGCTGACAGGAGTGACTAAACTTACATGCATGGAGTCTGGACAGTGGAGCCACCCAATACCATATTGTGAAGGTGTGTTACCTGGGGAGAACATGTATTGTAATACATGTTGCTAGAGAGATGGAAGGGGGAAAGTAGTAGTGTAGAGCCTTTAGAGGCCATAGCAGCTAATGAAACCTGGTCCTAGCAGACCTTGGTCTCAGTATTGAAGTCTTTGTTGTCTTAAGAGACGTAAACACCAGTTGAAGCTTTTACAACAGTTGTCATATTCATAGAGGTACTCTCTTACACAGATTGTCCAAAGTGTCAAAGGCATAAACTCATTTTAATGCAAGAATTAAAAGTGGCTTTCTTCTCCACCCAGCCTCCCGTTTTCAAGAAACTTGTGGGAACTTAATGTTTTAAAGATCATTAACTCTGTTTCAGTGGATAAAAAGCAACCAGAGAGGACAGGCTGTTGCATGTACATCTACAGGGTATAATTGCAAACATTATTTCTTTAGAAAACCAGAACTAATGAGGTGAAGCAGCAGGATAAAATGGAGGGATGACAAAGACAATGTCAAAAAAAATTACTTTGTCCATAGTGGGGGGTGAATATGGAGTTCTCTTGACAGTCAAGCACGTGGTTTGTAGAATAGTTCCAACTACCTATTTCCAGTTAATCAAATTTCTCAGTAAGGTAAAGTCAGATAAAGAGTTTTAAATGTCAGTTATCGTTTAGTCATGAACCCAGTGTTACCTAGGGCTTTATACCTCTTCAAACGTATTTAGAGAAAACAAAGCAAATCCTGATTTTCTGTTGTTTTTCATTTGTGTTGTATCAACCTCTCTTGTGATCCTGTCTTTTTAAAGCTATATCCTGTGGTGGTCCAGTTATTCCAGAGAACAGTGCCATTTTGGGCTCAAATTTCACATACCACAATAAGGTGGTGTACAGGTAGGAATTCAGTATGTTTGAAGTGCTGTATTAATAACTGATTGAGAGTCTGGCAACAAATGGAGTGTGGCTGAATTGAGAGAGTGGTTGAAATGAAGGGAAAAAGCAAGATGGAATTAAAGTAATGGAAAGGCATTTGGTTTTAGCTGTGGCTATTCACCAGCAGAACCAAATGTTTACTCCAGTACTACCTCTCAAAGCCTTGCAGAGAAAGATGGTATATGCAGATGTGCATGAAGGGAGAAAAGGGATAGCTGATTATGTTGTGCATAAAAGGCTCTGTGTTTGATAGCACTTCTTTTCTTCTAACTCAGATGCAACAATGGATACAACTTAGTGGGTGAAAAGGAAATTCTGTGCCTTGCTAGTGGCGTTTGGAATCATCCTCCTCCCTCTTGTGAAATGGTGACTTGTCCTAGCCCACAGGATATCAGCAATGGAAAATACACACTCACTGGCACAACCTACCTTTCCTCTGTATCATACACCTGTGACAATGGATACAGGTAAGTGCAGGAATAGTCCTGAGCCAAATGCAGGTAGAATGCTTACGGGAAGGTCTAACTTATGTCTGAAAGAGACAAAGCTGGCATCATTGCTCAGAAAGATAAAATACTATAATAGAATTTTAAAAGACTTCTTTATATCTTGAAGGTACATTCTGTATTTCATCCTGAATTGGAGCAGTTTAAGAAGGTCATTCAGGATTTGCTATATGTATATATGCAATGCTTTTATTTTACCATCAAGCTCAAAGACATATTTTGAATATTCAGATAAATAGTTGTCATTATTTTTGAAAGTTCTCATTTGTCTTTAAAGGTTGTCATACGCCTGCAGCTTTAGGACATACCCAATATTATTTTTGCTATTGTTTTACAAGGCTTTTGGTGAAAGAACTTTCTGGAATTCACGAACCTACTGCTTGAGCTCTTTGTAGTAGTTATTTATGCTAGGTTTTTATTCTGTTGTACATTTGTAAGCCATTATATCGCAAACTTATTTTTAATATATTGCAATTAAAAATGAATACAGTAATGCTGTATCCAAGGATGTGGCTTTAAGTGCAGGTTTATGCCTCTCCTGTATATCTGCTTGTACCTCTAGCAGATTTACTCTAATGCAAGTGGTCTTATATAGACCTGTTCAGGTCTGATTTTTTTCCGTATTTTCCTGCTGCAGGCATTCCCTTGTCCAGATGTAGGCAGGTAGGTGAGGTGTACTCATCTGATGAATGTTTTAATTGTGTTAATGTAAATGTGTACCTCAGCTGCAGTCCCCCGTAGTGTCAAATCATAGGTCCACAATGTGGGCTCATCTATACCCCACTAAACCATGCAGTGTTTTTACCAGTGTCAGTGAGTTTTTTGACTGTGGATATAGGTCATAGAGGCAGCAAATACCACAGCGCTTGTAGCTTTTTACCTATCTATCATAGCTTGGTGAGAGAAGTCCTTTCTCCTGTGGTCATCACTCCAGAGGAAGCCCTCCCAAGCAGTGTCCCTCTTATGCGTTATTTTTGGACCTGAATATGGACTCAGTCTCTTCCTTCAAGCATCTCTTATGTGCTTTTTGTCTTAAACATATTGCCACAGGTAGGCAGAGCCTGTGCCATACCTGTAAGGGCTTTACAGGTCAGTGTTGTGCTCTTCCATAAACCCCTGAGCTCACTTCAGTCAAATAAATATGGGGATCTAATAGGATTTGAGACTAAATCATAGGAAATCAGGCACACCGGTGTAGGACTCTCAGATATGGCATATTGGGCCTACTGGGAATCCATAGCCAGCTGACATAGCAGCTGGAGCCAAGGGTTCACCCAGGGCATCTCAGGGTTTTGTTGAATACCTCTGTTCAGACAACTGAGTCACACCTTTTGTACCAATGCATTGCTGTTTCCTGACCTAAGGAAACCAAAAAATACCATCAACTTTAAATCTTTATGACCATTCACTCAAGCAAAATCCTTTATGTCCTGAAGGAACTGAATGCCTTTATATAAACAAACCTGAACTGGAGCATTTCCTTCAGTGTTCTGAGTGAAGATAGTGTTTAAGTCCTTGAGTGAATCAGGTCTCGGGTTGAGGCCTAGTTGCAAGTCTCAAGACTGATGTAGTGTTGATGGTGTACAAGTAAATCTTTAAGCTTAAATAAACATTTAAGCACCCCATGACTTTCTTTTGTGGCTCAAAGATGGGCAAAGCTTATGCGTGTGTCTGGGCAGTGCACTGAGGCCCCACATGAATTCCACCAGTTCTCTGTCCAAAATAGTCTGAAGACCAGCTTTGTTGGCAGCATCAGCAGTGTTTTTTCATGAACAGAGGGTGAGATTCTGGCCTCTACTGAAGACAGTGAGAGACTGCCCTTAGTTTCACTAGGGCCAGGGTGTCAGTGAGAAGCAAAGCACCACTTTCCCTCTCTGTTCCTCACCTGAACTGAAATGGCACCCTTAATAATGATCTTTGTGTCTCAGCCTTCAGGGATCTTCTGTACTTGTCTGTGCATCTTCAGGGAACTGGAACAGCACACCTCCAGCTTGCAGCATTGTCTCTTGTGGATCCCCTCCTGTCATCAAAGATGCGGTCATCAATGGAAATAACTTTACTTTTGGAAACACAGTCTCTTACACGTGTAAGGAAGGGTACGTAGATTAGCGCTACTGGATTAAGACTCAGGACAAGTAAAATTGGCACAGTGCTTCACAGGTCCTTTATAACAGCACATTAACTCGTTTTTACTGCTTCTGTCTTAACTCTCTGGATGTTAAATGTGATGGAGGTTATTTTGTGGGCCGTGAATTTAGTACAGGACACATAAGCATTTCTTAAAGTAGTTTCACAGCAGCTGAATACAGTCTGGAAAAGGAGAATGGAGAGGAGTCGTGGGGCATGACAGACCAATTCAACAGGAAGTCCTCTCCCTTGGAGTTACTACAGAGCTAGTACTTCTGTGGTAAACTAATGGCCCTGATCATAAAGAATTCCCTATGTCTCTTTAGACTACATCTGTTTGATGTGTTTTGAGAATTGTCTGTTCCGATGTTCTAAATTCTGCTTCCTTAAAACTATTATTCCTCATTTATTGAGGTGCATTATTTTTCTTTCATTTCTGTCTGCTCAGATCAGTGACCTTTTCAGACGAAATTTCATCAAAAATAAGGCTCCACTTTGATGATCTTGGGCATAAATGTAGTGCTGGACTCTGATCCTACAAGAACCTTTGCACATGCTTATCTTTACAGCCTGTGAGCAGTCCCATTGAAATTTCTTGAAACTGTTCTGTCCAAAAGGCAGAGCAGGTATGCAGAGCTTTTTTCAGGTCAGACCCTAAGTGACTGGAGGATTTTGTGCTCCTTCTTGATGCAAAAAGGTAGATTGGTAAACCAGCATTTTTCTTAGAAGCTGGCGTTGCAATAATATTTGCAACATAATTGAAGCAAAGCATCCTTTTTCTGTTTACTTGACTGTATTATGATTTTAAAAGCTGCTTCTCTTTCCTGTGCAAGCATTGTGAATGGGGTAGGATAGCAGCATTTAAAGAGGGTAACAGCTGTCTGTGACAATGAATAGAGTGGGTCATATTAAACATTGGCACATAATAGGCTCTTTTTCTGGAGTCGAGTCGTGAGGCTTTGAAAACAAATCCTGCAGACAAGGCAAAGCACTTTTACAGATGTTGCCGTCAAAATCTGAACAACCGGTTTAGAGCCTGCATCTGGAAAGAGTTGCTGGGGACTTTGCAGTAGTTATTGTTTCTTTACTTTCTGTGAGAACACCCCACAGAGATTTCAAAACTGAGAAAGAAGATAGTCAGAGGTGCTGTATCTGTGCTGTTGCATGTTTAAGCAGCAGGTTTTTAAGTGAGGTGTGGAGCAACATGGAGTAATGCCTGTCACTCCATCCCAGAGACAGATGAGAGAAATACAGCTACACTAACAGTAATCATGTGGTAGAATTTCATCGTAAAAGCTGATTTTTTTTTCTACTCAGCATTACTTTTTTGATTGGCTTTTATAACAATTTTTACAGTGGTTTTTTAGGAAGAAGTTGTTACAAAATTGCCACATGCGTTCTCCACAATAGCATGTCTGGGTAACTCACTAAGGTGTTTCTCATTGCTTGCAAGTGTGAAAATAGATTGATAAGGCTCATACAGGAAACCAAGAGGCCTTTATGTGTTTTTCAACTCTTTTCTTCTCTATTCAGTTCTGCTAAAGGGGAAGAATTTCTCAGTGGGATAGTTTCTTTTGAGGATTGAATGGACTGTTGCAGTACAATATTGGGTTTGTTGTGGTAGTTTCAAGCAAAATGGAAGTTGAGGAGTGGTAATCAGATGGACAAATGAGAGAGAAGCAATATACACAAGGTGTGCTAGGATATCCCTCATTGTGATACCTTACCCACGGACATGTAGGCTTTAAGATTTTCCTTTTGAGGTTGATCATAGCTTTTGTAAAGGATCCTGTTCTTCCAGGGTGCTAGCAAGCAAGCTTGTGCTGCAAGGGCTTCAGGAAATTGTAGGTAGCATTTGACAGTGCTTGTCTTTTTGACTTCCTATATGGTTTCCTTATCCACAGTTACACATTAGTTGGCCCTGCAGCCATAGAGTGCTTAGCCAGCGGCGAGTGGAGTGTGAGCCACCAGCAGTGCCTGGCAGTGTCCTGTGATGAACCACCCCATGTGGAAAATGCATCACCAGAGAGTGGCCACCGCCTCTTTGGCGATATAGCTTATTACTTCTGCTCAGATGGCTACAGCCTGGCTGACAACTCACAGCTACTTTGCAATGCAGAAGGGAAGTGGGTGCCTCCAGAGGGCAGAGAGATGCCCCACTGCATAGCTGATTTCTGTGAAAAGCCATCCACCGTCTCATACAGCATCCTGGAGTCCATTAGTAAAGCCAGGTTTGCAGCTGGCTCCATTGTGAGCTTCAAGTGCATGGAAGGCTTTGTTCTGAACACTTCAGCCAAGATCGAGTGTCTTCGAGGGGGCCAGTGGAATCCTTCTCCTTTGAGCATCCAGTGCATCCCTGTTCGCTGCGGAGAGCCTCCCCACATTAGCAATGGCTATGCCAGTGGGGCCAACTACAGCTTCGGAGCAGTGGTCGCTTACAGCTGCAACAAGGGGTTCTACATCAAGGGAGAGAAGAAGCGTACCTGTGAGGCCACTGGCAACTGGAGTGGCAGTTTGCCCACATGCCACCCAGTGTCCTGTGGAGAACCACCGCAGCTTGAGAATGGCTTTATTAAGGTACAGAATGAGTTTTCTCATCTGCCTGCTACCATAGCAAACTTAATGTGTCTTCACAATTGCCACTGTTGGGGTTTTCTTTCTTCTGTTTTGCTGTCCTGTTAAAATTGAGGAAGCACATGACTGGATGAAATAAGCAAAGGGAAAAATGGGTGGATTTGCAGCAGCAGGATTGTGTCTGAAAAGCATGGACATTTCCATGGGAGTTCCTATCTTAAAGTGGCTTTTCAGTTAGGAGACTCAAGATGCCATATAACAATCAGTTGATTTCCTTAATGTCTTACTCTTTATTTGTTTGGTGGGTGGGTGGCTTTCCAGTGCCGTCTGGAGACATTTGAAGTATTGTTGCCAGGTCACAAGCCTTGCTCTTTTCCCTGCTATGAAAAAAAAACTGATTTACAATAGATAAATCACATTAGGATATTTTGTCTCCTTTCAGTGCAAGCACATTTCATTACTGAAGTCAGAGCTTCCCTTTCCTTATCAAATGCAAATTACATTGCAACCATGCCTGAAGTTAAAAATCTTGTGGCAACCCAAAACTGTAACAACTGTTTAACCTGTGTTGTGCTTTGATGCACAAGGGTAATATTGTGGTAAGGAAGATCAAGACCACTGTTGCAAAGATTTAGCTTTGAATTTTTAAAGCATTTTTCTTCTGAAGATCCCTCCTCCTTCCTCAAGTCTAGCCACGACGAAATTTGCATTTGCTAAAAAATGAGGGCAGGGGTTGCATCTGAGTTCCTACATGGGCTTCCAGCAGTAATAGTAATGATTGTTCAGACTCCCACACAGGTACATCCTCTGATTAATGCATATCACTCTGTGTTGTCTTCCTTACTCGCTCTAGTTAGAGACATTTTAAAATACCTCAGTCAGAGCACAGCCTGCAACTTCGAGGGCCTCCTCAGCTGCCTGTTGAAGACCCTACACCTGCATATGTGGCACTTATAAACATGTCCTCGTAGTAGTACATGTGTAGGCTCTAGCCTTGAATATGCCTGTAAGCTAAAGAATCATAAGAACAATAGGCCATTTCATGGCAGCTTCTCCTGACCCATTTCTTTCCGTCTGTACATCTTTTGGCCTCATGGGTCAGTAAGGGGGAAAGCAGAGGAAATATTTTATAGCTTTTACCTTTTAAGCTTTGACTTTTCTGTTTTCTTTTGATGGTGCTCTCGGATTTCCTGACAGCACAGTGCATCATTTGAGGCAAGACATTCTGTGTCAGTTATTTACATTCATTCCTTTGCATACAGCCTTTCGTGGTGTCTAGGATTCAGCTATAAGCTAGACTAAGAGAACACAAGAAATGAAGTTAGCCTCCTATTGCCCCAGTCATGCATCTTCATTTCAGATGTGTCCTTGTCTTATCTGTTTTGCAGGAAACAACTGGACGCTTCTTTGAAAATCAGGCAAATTATGAATGTGAGTCTGGCTACCAGCTGTTTGGGAGCTCAGTGTTTATCTGCCAAGCCAATCGGCAATGGTACAGTGAATCACCTCCTCACTGCGTTCCTCTCAGCTGTGGAAAACCACCACCCATCCAGCATGGCTACTCCAAGGGAGAAACTTTTGATACAGGCTCCAAAGTTGAGTTTTTCTGTAATGAAGGCTATGAGCTGATTGGAGATGTTTCTTGGACATGTCAGAAGTCTGGGAAATGGAGCAAAAAGCAAAGCCCGAAGTGTGTGCCAACAAAATGTCCAGAACCACCCTTGGCAGAAAACCAGCTGGTCTTGAGGGAAGTGGCTTACCAAGTTGGTGTTGTTCTGTTCTCCTGCAAGGAGGGTTATGTTTTGCATGGCTCCTCTGTGCTGAAATGCTTGCCCTCCCAACAGTGGAATGATTCCTTTCCCTTCTGCAAGGTTGTCCAGTGTCCTCCACCTCCATACATCCCCTTTGGTGACCCCTTGACTTCATCTCTTCATTTTAGTAGCACTGTAAAATACATCTGTGTGGATGGGTTTTTACTGAAGGGTGAGTCTACCATCAGATGCCAGGCTGATGGCTCATGGAGCCTGCCTTTGCCTGAGTGTATTCCTGTGGAGTGCCCCCAGCCAGAAGAAATTCAGAATGGCATTGTTGATGTGCAGGGCCTCACCTTCCTTAGCACAGCCCTCTATACATGTAAGCCAGGCTTCGAGCTGGTGGGGAACACAACTATCCTCTGTGGAGAAGACGGCCAGTGGCTTGGAGGAAAGCCAGCTTGCAAACCTATTCAATGCCCAAGGCCTAAGAAGATCCTCAATGGCAAATACTCATTCACAAACTTCCATTACGGGCAGACTGTTAGGTATTCCTGTGACAGAGGGTTCCAGCTCCAAGGGGAGGAAACGCTGAGATGCCTAGAGACAGGGGAGTGGAGTAGAGATGTTCCCTCCTGCAAAGCCATAAATTGCCAGCCCCCTCAACCCATCGAGAATGGCTTTGTGGAGGGTGCAGACTATAGCTATGGGGCCATGGTCATTTACAGCTGTGTGCCAGGCTTCCAGCTGTCTGGTCTTGCCATGCAGACCTGTGAAGAATCAGGCTGGTCTAGCTCCACACCAACCTGCCTCCCAACAGACTGTGGCCTGCCTCCTCACATTGACTTTGGGGAGTATGTGCAGGTGAAACATGTGGAAAGGCGTTCTGACCAGGAGAGTGTTACAGAGGGTCCCTCCCTATCGCATATGTTACCGGCTGACAATTTGAAAGACTTCAGAAGTTCTTTGAAGGAGGGCGGTGCGATGCAGCTCACCAGTTTCTTATTTGGAACTATCATTTTATACACCTGTTACTCTGGCTACGAGCTGCTCGGAAACCCTGTTCTAGCTTGCCAAGAAGATGGGGCTTGGAATGGCACGGCCCCCGCCTGTGTTTCAATACAGTGCACCTTGCTGTCTCCCCCAGAGAACGGTTTTTTACATTTCACTGAGAACACCCTCGGCAGCGCAGTGCAGTACACCTGTAAGCCAGGGTTCACACTTGTTGGCTCTGACACACGACTATGTTTGCCAAGTCGACAGTGGAGTAACAGTGCTCCATACTGCAAAGCAATAACGTGCAACGCACCTACCCAGGTTATGAATGGGAACATAAGAGGGGAAAACTACACATATGGGAGTGTTGTCTACTATGAGTGTGATCCTGGGTACCAGTTAAATGGCCCCAGAGAGAGGACATGCCAAGAGAACCAGAAATGGGATGGTAGCGAACCAATTTGCATTCCCGTTTCCTGCAGCCCACCACCAATTTTGGAGAACGGGCAGGTGACTGGAGAGGAGTACACGTTCCAGAGACAGACAGAGTACAGCTGCAATGAAGGTTTCCTGTTAGATGGAGACAGGAGTAGAGTCTGCCTTGCAAATGGAAGCTGGAGTGGAATTGCTCCAGTTTGCAAAGCTGTGACCTGTCCTGTGCCACTCCCTCTTCCTAATGGGAGAATGAGTGGCTCAGATTTTGGCTTTAAGAAAGAAGTGCACTATTACTGCAACGAAGGATATAGCCTGCAAGGAGTGTCTACGCTTACCTGTCAGAGTGATGGTACCTGGGATTCAGAAGCTCCACACTGTGAGCCAGTCATTTGTGGACCTCCTGAAGACATCTCCCATGGCTTTCTGAATGGCTCAGACTTTACCTACGGGCAGTTTGCCCAATATGTATGCTTCCCTGGTTATGAGCTGCATGGCAATTCTTTACGGCAGTGCTTGTCCAATGGCTCCTGGAGTGGAAGCCTTCCGTCTTGCCTGCCCTGTCTGTGTTCTACACCACAGATTCAGAATGGAGTCATTCTTGGTACAGATTTCAGCTGTGGGAAAAGTGCCCAGTTTCAATGCCTGGAGGGCTTCAAACTGCTAGGGCCTTCTGAAGTCACCTGTGAGGCAGCTGGCAAGTGGAGTTCTGGGTTTCCTCGCTGTGGACAGATTTCCTGTGGCTCTCCACCCATCATCCCCAATACATTTATCAACGGGAGCAGCTCTGCAGATGAGAACACCATCATCTATACCTGCTTGACTGGTTTTGTTATGCAAGGGAGTCCAGAACTGACTTGTGTGGAGACTGGTGTCTGGAAGAAGCCATACCCAAGCTGTGAGCTGTTAAGCTGTGGCCCACCACCTTCTGTCCCAAATGCAGAGGTTCTTGGGAACACTTACACCTATGGGAGCAAGGTCCAATACAGGTAAGAATGCTGCTGCCATTGTGTTTCCATAAAATCTGTGAAGGAATGAAATGGAATGGAAGGTTTATGCACTCTCAGTGCAAGTTTTTAAAAGACCTGGAAGAAAGGTTAAGCTCTATCACATGCTCTGATTGGCAAAGCCCACACTCCCATACACCTATAAAATATTTGGACCACTGTCAAAACTCTAGCAAGGTATTTCAGCCTGTTTGTTTGCACTCCTCCACCACCTTCAGTTTTCCATTCCACTTTGTGTTCCTCTTCTCCTCCTTGTGAACACTGGTCTGGCCATTCAAGTTTTCTTATCAGATGGCAGCAACAGTCAGCAGGGTGTGCAATTTTTCTCCCCTTTTGGCACCCATTTACACTTTCCTCCTGCTTCAGGTGCCTGCTGTAATACAGAAGGGCTGATCTCCCTCATGTCCCATTTTTGGTACTGCAACACAGCACTGCCAGCAAGTGTTGCTGATGCAAAGTTACTGCTTTGTCAGATATGAGGGAAATGGTTTTTGTTAATTTCCTGAAGTGTGCACACTATGGATCTCTTTCTCCAAGGTGAGGAATTCCTTGGCTGAAGGGGAGATGGGGTTTTGGCAGTAAAAGCAAATAATAGCATAGGACAGAACTGAGAGATGGCATGTGGATGAATTTGATAGTATTTGGCATTTCCATGCATCTTTAACAAGGTGAAGGGGGTGCTTGTGTCTGCCTTTCTACAAGTGAACCCACTTGTACAAGCCAGTTGAGTTGCTCTTGAGGAAGCACCATGTGAAACAGAATGAATCGGCCTTAAATTTCTAAGCAAATGGCCTGTGGTCAGCCTAAGGCTTAGTTTGTTATTGGAAAAAAAGTGCAATCATCTTTAGAATTGCTTGGCACTCACACACTGTTTACCTAACCAGAAGCCCTCCTTGCAAAGGGAAGGAACTGCACTGAAGCATTCAGTACCCTCCAAACTCCAAAGCCACCAGCTCACTTTCCATTCTGGTGCTGCAGCAGCATGAAGCAGATGGAGATCAGTCTGAAGCTTCCATCTCTTGCAACAGAATAAACTCAGTCCAGGCATGCTTCTTCCAGGGTTACTTTAAAATAATAGAGAAGTCCCAAGGTGTGCTTATGAACAACTAATGCTGAAAAATTACTGTCTGACTTTGTAATTTATGGGTTGGCTTATCCCGAGCTGTGTCTCTGTGGTCAGGTCTTCATGCTGTGTTGCAGATGCCTGGAAGGCTACACAATGGCGACAGAGGTGGATGTATGCATTTGCCAGGAAAACGGACAGTGGTCTCCTCAGAGTATTTCCTGTTGCCCCAGAAAGTGTCCCCTCCCAGGAAATATCACCCATGTGATCGTACTTGGGGACAACTTCACCGTGAATACAAACATCACTTTGTCATGTGTAGAAGGGTATACTCTGGTGGGAGCAAGCACATCTGCATGCAAGGTATAGTGTTATTTGTACTGCTTTATTTTACTACCTTTGCTGAATTCAAGAGTCCTCCTTTCAGAACTAGGTATTAATGATTTCTTCTTTCATCAAAAACTAATGCTGTCCTTTAGGAAAGCATTCATTTTATCACACTTCAGGGAATAAATAATGTCCAAAATTTAAAAAAATTATGTCCCAGATTTCTAATATATTTTGAGAATTGTGTGCAAAGCTCTTTTCTTACAGAATAACAGGCAGCACACATTTTAATATACTGTGCAGCTGTACAAACTTGAATCCTCTGTATGTTAGACAGCAAACATCCTTACCAGTTCTGCTAGTAACATCTTGTCATATCAGCTGTGAACAAGCTTGCCTTAAGCTTGTAAATAGACCTCTGAAGTCATTAAGTCTGCTCATGTGAGAAAAGCTGAGCGTGCATGTTTTGCAGAATCAACACTTTATAAGGAAAGGTTTTGCTTTTATTTTGCTGTTTCAAAGATCTGGAGAAGTAGGAGTAGATATGTTTGACTGAGTATCTCTTCAAGTATCGCACTGCGCTTAGAGAGTCTGGGAAGGCAGCTGAAGCACTTACTCATGTTGTTAGACCTTCAGCCAGCAGAGAAATACAGAACATGGAGTTGGGCAGCTGTAGTTTTCATTCTTCTCCTGTTGTGCTCCCTGAGCTACTAGGTGACCTTGTACAAGTAACTTGCTTTTTCCAAGCTTCTAGTTCCCCATTTGCTTTTTGGTTTGTAAGTCTAAGCTGAACATTCCTGCCAAAGCTGAGTTCCAGTCTGTATTGACATCTTAAAAGTGTTACTTAAATTACTGAGTTTATTAAGGATTGCACAGATAATATTGCATTACCTCATCTGTACACCCACAGCCATTGGATGCTTCTACTATGATTTTCCTAACTTTTTCATTTAGATATGAATGAAGCATATAAAGTGATGCCTTCATACTTTTAACTATATTTATTTTTCAGGAGAGTGGCATTTGGGTGCCCCCATTTACTGATGACATCTGCATTCCTGTGTCCTGTGGGATCCCAGAGTCTCCAGAGCATGGATTTATAGTGGGGACTAAATACAGTTACAAAGATGTGATTCTTTATAAATGTGATTCTGGCTATGAAATACAAGTAAGGAAGCTCAAATCTCCAGCATCTAAACCTTTAGTTGTCATTTTCAATTCTTTTGTGATGTCTATGAGAATGTATTACGTCTGGTCCATATTGATATGTTCCCTTAACTGCCACAGAAGCAGTTGTTGTTGTTGTTACTGTCTGTAGAATGCTCCTGGTATGTCTGCGATAGCCCTTGGATGACTTAAGGGTATAATTGAAGCAAATATAAGCACCCCAAACACATGTTCAGCAGATACCTTTCAATCTTGGGGTTTTTTTTAACTGAAGGTTGTTTCAGCTCCCTGCAAATAAAGTATTATATATGCTTGTGACCATAAATGATGGAAGATTTAATTTCATTTTTCTCTTGAACTGGTTCTCTGGCCTGAGTTAGATTGCATTCTTCCCTCGATTTCACAATGTCCCAGGTATTATATCTGCTGCGTTGTGCCTTTCAGACTCAAAGCTCCTGATAAACTCCACTGCCGTCAGTTCTATGACATTGCTAGATGGTATGAAAGTGATATCTCTTGTTTTAGTAAGGCAAAGAGATTCCTGTTTGTTCAACAGCAGCTTTATTCCCTGATAGAGAAGGGAACAAAGTTCTTTCCTGTCCATTGTTTTTATTGTGAGCATTGGGCTCTTATCCCCACCTAGGCTCTGGAGCAGCACTGCTCTCCTGTTATCAGGCCTCAGGCTAGCCAATTCAAAGCTGCCTCAGGTGTGTTTTCAAAAGCTGCTGTGAATTCAGGATTGAAAGCACGTTGCTGAGGCACAGGATGGTCCACCACCATCCCGAGGTGATGGCAGAGCAGGGCACAGTCATGTCCAGAGACATGAGGTGATGAGGTGTCGCCAGGACAGAGGCTGGCTCTTAGTGTTTTATGAGTACCAAGCAGAACACAGGATTTTGCTTCCTTTGTACTGTCCTAACACCAATAATAAATTAAGAGCTTTATACATATGAATGCACCCAGTCAAGACTGAATTCACTCAGTCACTCAGTATAAAAATAAGGAAAGTTTAGAGAATGCGTAGGTAACAGTAAATGTAATTTGCATTATTTTGCCACGTTTGTAGTATCACTGGAGATGGAGGGGTGGGTTGGTATTTAGACAGTAGAATTGCTGTTTCAAGTAATTTTTGGAGGTAATAAACCAGTGCTTTCATACAGTACAAAGTCCTTCCAAGCTTTTTGTGTTCCGTCTTCGCCACCTAGCGTCAATCTGTCTCCCTGCTGATGAAGAGAAGTCCTGGTTTATTTCCTTCGGGAAGCAAAGTCCAATGGGTGTGATGCCATACAACACTCATGTTAAACAGCTGCCCTTCTCAATGGGTTTGCTTTGTAATGAAAGTACATTACTTCAAGGGACAAATTTAAATGTTGTTCTCCATGTCTTGGAATAAAATAAGAAATAAATCCTGATCTGTTAGACTGGCTACAAAGCCTGTACATAAGAAAGAAATAAGTTTATTTATAAGCAAATTTAAAGAATAAGTAGGATATGGACAAAACCAGTAAGTTATGTTTATGAAATACAAGCTTGTACTGCTATTGAAAAAAATGCTAGTTAGATTTTCTGTAAATGAGTTCTGGAAGGAGAAAATTTGTCATCATGACATATTCCTGGGAACAAGAATGGTAAAACTCACAAGAAACCTGATACTCCAGAGAGAAGGACAAGAGAATTGACGAAATGGCCCCACAAAGTTTTGGTTTATAAACAATACCCATTACTTTGCAGAAAGGAGTTCTGTCCTAAACTCTGCTAGTTAGACTTAGGCTGTAGCATTTAACTATCTCTTTACGTGGGTTGCACATAGAGGGAAAATGTCCTGGCCTTGCTGGATGTTAATGTTGATGGGAGAAAAGAGTTGACTAAGTAAAGTTCTTTGAGCATTTTCTTTTATTTCACAGGGTGATGCAGAACGGACTTGCCAAGAAGACAAGCTTTGGAGTGGCACAGTGCCGGTGTGCAGAAGTACGTTCCCCCTGAGTTTATCAGTTATTGTTGGTCAAGGGTGATTTTACACAGCAGAAAGCACTAATGCTTGTTTTGCTTTATGACTCATACTGTCTGCATTTGCCTGAAAATTTTTGGTAAGTACTACTGATAACAGCCTGGAAGAGTTGCAGAATTGCTGGTGTGTGCAGGTAATAGCGCAAAGGAAATCGCTACATCTTTCTGCCTTGCTCCGGTATCCCTAAGAAAACTGTGTAGACAGTTTCCAAGTTTAAATAGTTGTGACACTTGAGGTCCTGATTTCTGGGGTTACTGAGGACCTCTGAACGCGTTAGTAGCCAAGAGTTACAGATACTTAGCATCCTCAAATATAATTCTGTGGATACTCATTTCTCAAAGGTACTTCACTTCTGTGAGAGGTCTGATGCCTGCTGACTGCAGTGCTGAAATAGGAGTTGTCTACTTAAATACTTACATGGACTTCAGCTGTTGGCTGTAAGTGGCAACAGTGGAATTTCCCGAGGCTTCCTGCCAGCACAGCCACAGTAGATTTTGTCTTTTAGCAAGAACTGGAAGCACCAGGCATGATTCTGTTCTGCTACTCAGGGGCAAATATCTGAGAATGCCTAGATAAACACTGTGCTCTTTCCATTTCTCAGAGTACAGCCTGTGGAGGTGCTGTGAACAGGACAAGCCATATGCATTATGTCTGATCAGAACACATTCCTTATGTTACAGGAGTATCATGTGGACCCCCAGACATGATAGAAAATGGATCTGTTCAGGGAGAGGAGTTTCTGTTTGGTAGTGAGGTTTTTTACAGCTGTGACCTTGGCTTTGAGCTACAGGGACCAAGCCGAAGGATTTGCCACGTTGACAAAAAGTGGAGCCCCTCCGCCCCTTCATGCACGCGTGAGTAGCAAGCGGAGCAAGATGGTGGCAGTTTTCCAGGAGAGCCGCAGAACAAACTGAGTGCTTTTACTGGCTTCCTCCCAGTCTCCCCCTCTAGCTGGAGGGCTGTAACGAGAGGAGCCAGAGGAAAAGCCAGCAGAGAAGTTCTCATTGGCAGTTCCTCTCTGATCTGAAGGGAGCTCCTTTTGGCACATTAAAATGGCGCAAGCATAGAGTCGTGCTTAGGTCAGTAGGGGAGGAGCATGGCCTGCTGTATTTGACTTGCCTTGCATTGTGGTGTGCATGGCCTTGGACATGATGTGCTGGGGTGGTTCGTCTCTGCCATGCCAAGGCTAATATATCCTGACCACTCAGTATGTCTGCAGATAAAGGCTTTGCTCTGTAGGATCAAATCTTGGCTCTCTGTGCAGCAGAAGTTGATTAATTGTGGGAGCATGGAAGGAAGGATTTATGACTTATTTCATACAGCTTATAAATATAATGGCAAGATTATATAGTCTTTACCAATAAATCTTCTCATAGTAATGTCGTAATCCTACTCCTTGCATTCTTTTCTCTCACCTTTGACCAATTTGCCTGGTCCTCACAGTAAGTGTGGAACAGGAGGCAAGATCGTTCTTAACTACTGTCATTTTTCTTAGGGATTCTTGAGATCACCTTCCACTGTACAGCAAGAAAAGGAGACTGCAGATATTCTGTATCGCTCTGTTTGATTGGACACACCTCATAGCTTACAACACCATCAGATACTTTTGGGCACATTCTCTCTCAGGTGTCTGCAGCCTGAACCCCAGGAGAGAGGGCAGGCAAGGCATTGTATAACCCTTCTCCATATAATACTTCACAGCTTCTTTCATCCCATCTTTCCGTTAATTCAGTGTGTGAACAGAGCTGTCAGACAGTATGTAACAAATAGGCAGAATGGCCTTTGTTGTCTGTATAAAACTAAAAAGTTTTCTCCTCTCCTAGGAATTACTTGTGGGCTACATCCCTCAATAGAAAAAGCAGAAGCTATTTCTACAGGAATCACATACAGAAGTAATGTAACGTTTACATGCAGCTCTGGATACCATCTTGTTGGTCCCCAGAATATCACATGTCTTGCCAATGGGAGCTGGAGTAAACCGTTGCCATTGTGTGAAGGTAACTGTTCAGTTTCGTGGCCTGTCACATTCCGATCTGAGATGAGCAATAGCTCCTCCCTAATGCGTGCATATCAGACGATACAGGGATTGAGCTTTTGGAAAACAACTCTTTAATATGCATTAAAAATGATGCCTGAAAATGAAATGTGTCACAAGGAGCACTGCTTGTTACCAAGGCAGAAAGAGCTTAGACATCATTTTTCCTAAGGTTTTAATCTGCAGTTTAACAAGGTTAATGAGATATGAGGTTATTTGCCATCTTAGAAAATCAAACCCCTAACAAAAGGTGATGAGCTGCAAGGACAAGTGACATGTCTCCCAGTGGCCTTCTGTAGTCAATTATTAAGTTGATATTCTTTTTCTGAACTTTGGGCCCTAAGGACAGTCTCAACAGCTCAGTCTTTAACCTCCCCACTTCTCACATGAACAAACACCATGAATGCATGATGTGTACCATTTTGCAAATTACTGCTTTCAGGTCCTCTCTCAGTAGGCCCTGTTGCTTATGCCACAAAGCAGGACGAGTGCGGAGCAAGAACTGTGTGTGTGATAAGGAGTGGGCGGTAGTGGGTTGAAAAAAGGCTGTCAACACAAAAAGAGAACAAAAACTTAAAATCCCAAGTTTGAACACATAGCGAGTATTGTTGGATGACTCTATTCAAAATGTAAAGCATATAGAGGCTTACTAAATTGCAGTATTGTAAACTTATAAGTGTGAATGTTATCCATTCCTGGCCTCTTTGCCATGAAAGTACAAGTCTGGGCTTCACACTTTTCCTTTCCTCTCAGAAACACACTAGTTCATTTCTTGCCCATTGCACTTCCTTTCAGGCTGTTCCTGTCCCTGCTGCGTATACCTCAGGTCTCCCAAGCTAGACTCTAGACCCAGCATCCTGCTTACTTTTTGTAGTAAGTAAGCTCCTAGCATTCTTACATGGAGCTGACATGTTGATGTCTCCACATGCAGCTACACACACAGATTCAGGGACCAGCACGCTATGACAACTTCACCAAAGTAAGATAGATAATGATCTTCCACTCAAGGCAGGTGTTAGGTTCCTGTCACCAGAGCCATGAAAACTGCATGAGGGCTAGGGACCATCAGATGCAGGGATGGGCAACCACAGTGCACAGATCACTGTGCGTTACAGTGCCCTAATCTTTTGCAGACCTTTTAGTGGCAGCCGGGAAAGTTGATAGGGGACATCCACATCAGAGAAGGACATCTTTGTTACTTAGCCAGGTGCCTAAGAAAGTTCACAGAATAGCAGTGCTGAGCAGATGTCAAGAAGACCATCTTGAACAAGGTTGAGTACAGCCACTTCACCAGCTCCTCTCTTCCTCTTGACTTAGGTCTGTCTGATAGTTTAATCTTCAGTCGTTTCATTACACAGACCACCTAGGAAAATCAAATAGAAGATGGGATGCAGAACAGAGTCTTTTGTGTAGCAGTGGTAACCCAGCTTGGACTATTTGCCTCTTGGCTTCAGAAACACAGCTGAGAGTCTTGAGGGGAGCAATTAGTAATTGAAATGTCAGCACCTTGTACCAAACTCATCCTACATCTCATCTGTTATTTCTTGTCAGGTGGAAAGGAAGGTGCAAAGGGCTGCAAATGTCTCAGGTATCTCTCAGTGGCAAGAAAGCACAATTTCCATATTCTACCCCACTGATCCCAGTACGAAGTCATAAACGTATCCTCTTGTCCCCAGCACTGCCAGATTTTGCTGACCTGAAAAACATGTGGCTGTGTCTTTTCTCCATCACTGGGAGGAGCTCCTTCCCTAGCCTAGCTACATTTCCTTCCCAGGTTACTGAACTCTCCCTCAGTGCTCTTTGTGATTTATTAGTCTGTGGCTGCTGCTTTAAACATATTGTGTGAGTAATTCAGGAATTGTTGGAAGTCCAGGGCAAATACCAAACTGAAATAATGAGAACTCTTCCTTTGCAGAGACCAGATGCAAAGTTCCAGTTTCCTTGCTGAATGGGAAGGCAATTTATGAAAACAATACGGTTGGCAGTACAGTAGCATTTTTCTGCGAGAGGGGATACAGCTTGGAAGGGGAACCTGTGGCAGAGTGCACAAGAGATGGAAGATGGAGCAATCCCTTGCCTCTCTGTAAACGTGTGTGTTTGCTTTGTAATGGAAAAGTGGTCTCAATTTGTAAGCACTGAGGCTAGACTGCTCTTCATTTAAACTGACAGTAAATGAGAGCGACTTCTGCAGATCTCTGTGGAAATGTACTGTCATTTTCTTCTGTAGAGGCCATGAGCAGCATTTGTCACTTGTAGTTTAAAAAATTGGTTTGGCCTATGTCAGGAGATTTGTTGGTGTACATTCTATTTTTACAGAGTTAAAGCATTAATTTGTTTGAGTGTATTTTTGTGACGGTAGAAGAATGACCTTTTGTTTTGTGTAGCTCCCTTTAGTTGGAAAGCTGACATAAAATGGAGTCAGTTATAGTCAGCCACTTAATACATGAAGAGCAGATGAGAGAAAATTTGGAGAAGGCAAAAGGGAGACTTTATTGTTGTCTACAATATTGGGAGGGTATAAAGAAAAAAAAAGCCAGACTTCTCAGAGGTGTACAGTGGTAGGATGAGAAGCAATGGACACAAGGTGCAACAAAGGAAATTCCAGTTAAGTATTTGAATAAACTTATTTGCCATTATAGCAGTTAAACACGGGAGCAGGGGCCCAGAGAGGACATTGACTTTCCATTGGAAAGATTTCCATTGGAGATACTAAAATTTTAGCTGATCAAGTCCCAGAGCAACCTCTGACCTAACTTACACTGCTTTGAGAAGGAGATTGGACTTAATGGCTTTACAAATTATTCTGTGATTCTGGAAAATAGCACCTCACGCACATGGGCGCTGTGCACACACACCACAGTAGCCTTCCTTGTTGCTGTATGTGTCTGTAACTAATTTTAAGATCTACTCTAGTCTTAGGGTGGTTAATTGAGACATGTAATTTTTGTATTACAAAGGATGCATATAATTTTATTTTTAGGAAACTGGCATCTATCTCTGCTGTATATAGAGTCTAACCTTTTCCACATTCATGAAGAGATCAATAAGTCATGCAAAAATAAGTCAGTAAGCTTACAGCCAGCAATAAATAAGATTATCAGAGAAATTCTAAACTCTAGTGAATGTTATTGTACGTCTGCTCAAATACCTCAATTTTTGATGCTCTTTATTGGTCCAGCCCCTCAGAATAAGAAGTAGGATATTTCTGGCTCTTTTTTATAGTAAGGCTATCCTAAACAGGATGGACAAGATAGAATGGTTTGGTAGTAACAAGTGGGGTATACCCCACTTACATCCTTAACATATCTTCTGCTGGCATCAGTAGAGTATGGTAGCAAGCCATGTGACAGCAGAGAATCAAATCTTGTGTTATTTTATGATACAAATCTCATAATTTTACGTCAAATTAGAAATTGGACTTATGTGCAATTATGCACTTCTATGGCCTTTCATGTGATTTCATTTTGGAATTAGCAGAAACTATTCTAAAGTATTTTCTTCTTTCCTTCCATCCCTTTTTCCTCCATTCTCCTCTTCTCTCTTACCCTTTCTTTCAACAGCAAACCCTTGTCCTGTGCCTTTTGTAATCCCAGAGAATGCCGTTCTGTCCGAGGTGGATTTTTATGTTGGTCAGAACGTATCTATCAGGTGCAGGGAAGGCTACCAACTGAAAGGGCAATCTGTGATCACCTGTAATGCTGATGAGACCTGGACTCCAGCAACAGCTAAGTGTGAAAGTAAGTACATGAGGAAGAGTTCTGCATGCGCTTAGTACTTTCCAGAGGGCTGATGACCACAGCTGTATCACACAGGAGCGTGACAGCACAGACCTGTCAGCAGAGCTCTCCATCTAGATGCAGTTATTTTGGAAGAAAAGAGCTTTTGTCTGCTATTGCTGTTTGGAGAGGTTGCTCCAAGAGATCCAGGCACGTAAAAGTGACCGAGGAAGCTCTACAGAAGAGCTATTCTTTTTTTTTCTAACAGAGTTGTTTATTTAAAAGGATCCAGAATATGTCTATGTGAGTTGATGGCCCAAGAGCATTTGTCCTGCTATCTACTAGGCCTTAGTGTAATTTTCTTCTTAATTTCCCTTTTGCAAGCATGGCTTACTGGGGTTGGTTGTTGGATACCCTAAATATCCTGAAAAAATTATTCCTGTGAGATTATGGGTGATGAGACAAGGGTTGTAGGCAGACGTGCTGTCTTTTATTGTATTTATTGACAATGACAGAAAGGATAGTGTCCTTTTGCAGGCATATCTGAAAGCTTTTTGGCTTCTTGCAAGCAATATTTTTTAGTTCAGACAATAGCATCAGCTCATTCTGCCCACCCAGTCTCACATATATCCTGGGACCATCTCAAAGTTTCTGGTCTGTGTGGTGGATATAACCATTGTTGCATTATCTAAAACTGCTGTTCCTGGCCATCTCCCCGCTCACTGTGTGTACATACAGGTTCTGCCTGTGAGTATATGCACCATGAAGAAATCCTACTTGCTGATTGTCCATCAGAGTTGTCTCTCTGGCACCTCTTAGATCTTTTGTGCCAAGCACTATGTCCAAGATTAGAAACTGTATCATGTAGGCATGCGCAGCTCACCAGCCTCTGGGTGATTTCTTTTGTTTAGAGATATCTTGTGGGCCCCCAGCTCACACAGAGAATGCTCTGATTCGTGGTAGCTTCTATCAGTATGGAGACATGATCACCTATTCATGCTACAGTGGGTACATGCTGGAGGGGCCCCTGCGGAGCATTTGCTTAGAAAATGGAACATGGACAACACCACCTACCTGCAAAGGTAAGTCTATTTTATGAACAGAAGCACATCTAAACTTGCCTTAAGCACAGAGGTCTCATTCTAGCTTTAATAAAAATGAAAGTGAAATTTTTGCTAGTTTCAGTGCAGTCATGGGTTCACCCAGGGCATTTAAAGTGCAGGGTGTTGCCTTATTTCCAAGTGAAAGAAAGGGCTTTCACAATTTTTCTCTTTAGTCCTGGTTAATCTTACAGTTTCTTTTGCTTCAGTGTTGTATCCCAGATCTAAGATCCTCTCTCCTGACATCTTTTGTGAGAAAGTGACAGAACCAGTCATCTTTCAACACGGGCTGTTTCACATAAGCACTGCCAGTCAGTTTTTCACAGTCAAAGATCAAGCACCGCGAAAAACAAAAGTAAGGGATCCAATGGGTGCTTAGGTTCTCACTGTTTTTAGAGCTTGGAAGCTCCTGAAAATTGTTTTGCAATAAAATACTTAAGGATAGGTTGATACAGCTCACTAAATAATACACACTAAGTACTACAGAAAATTCATGGTTATAATAAAAGATCAAAGACAAAATCTGCCTTTCCACCCTTGGCATACTAGCTGGAAAATGTCACTTTTTGGTTTGTTGAGCTAAAAAATCGACTTCTTTAGATTACAGAATTAACTCTTCCACACAGGAGATTCAAATGAATAAAAAGTTTTGAATGGAAAATAGGGGAAACCAGCGCAGAATATAGAACAATTAAACAATTAAACAATTAAAACCAGATATAAGCATCTTTAACTACCAACTTAAAACCACAGATGAGGTGTAGCAAAAGGGTTCCAGAGTCACAGGGCTTTGATGGAAGAGACCTTGTCATCTGCCATTTCCGTATCAGAAGCTTGACTAGCCTGCTGCTGCTAGGTAGCTATAGAGCAGAGAGTTAGCTGCACCCTGGAGTCATATCTCAGATGGTGTAACAGCAACGATACTACAAACTAACACTTAGGTATTTTCTTTAGAAATATGAGTATTAAAAACAAAAAACCTTAGGGCACATCAGTGGCCAGTCACAAGCAGCCCCATTCCCTGAGCTCGAGAACTCCCACAGAAGAGGAAAGGTGTCAGAACGCTGATGTGGGGACATTAGAGCCATCATCAGAGTTGTCAGGCCTGCCTTTCCTCCTGCAAGTCTTGGCTCCCTGGGTCAAAAATAGAAGCAACAGTACTTCCTTCCTCCTTGGCCATTTTCTGTTTAGGTCAGAAGCCCTTTGGAGATGGAAGATTCTATACTGTGCTAAGCCTGACTAATCCGAGTCCTCTCATCAATTTTTTTATTTGAATTCTGACAGCAAAACATTATGAATGTTAAGACCTAGACAAGCTGAGTTGCCCTACTCTATGAAAGCAGATATTCTCTTAAAATTACTTATCTGATAGTTATAATTGTCTTGCCTAAAAATCAGAGATCAGTAGATCATTTTGAGGAGACTCAGAGCCAAAGAAGTGGGCTTATAACTCCTGAATGTTTCAGGAATAGAGAAGCTGCCCCTGAAAAATAGGTTTCTCCTGGTTATGTGACCACGGCTTGCTATTTCCATGAAAAATCACCTGTTGAGTAGCCAAATAGAGAAGATTTAGAGTAGAAGCACCTGAGTTACTTCAGATATCAAGCAGCATCCGAAAGCACTGAATCTTTTCTGAAAAGTTTGCCAGGTATCTCAAAATTTCCCTCAAAACTGTGGTCGCTACAGAATTCAAACGATCTCCACAAAATAGCTACTCTAGCTAAGCTTGAATTCATTGGGTTTTATCTCTATTCTAAGACTTCAGATTCTTCAACTGCCCCTTTAATATTGCCAGTTTTACTTTTTCTTCTTATTTAATATTTATTAGTTATGCAGAACCCTACTTTATGCCAAGGGCTGTAGTTTTCTGCTAAGAGAGGTTCTTGCCACTGGTTACTAGCAATCTGGAAGGACTGATCTGCAAAACACTGTCACATGTGTCCTGTCTGCAACACCAGAGAGTCCACTGGGGCTGCTCAGAGGATTAAGTATTAGGAAAAATTATTTCAAAAAATGAAGTGACGAGGTGGACAGATGATCAGGGTGTAGTGCAGGAAAACAAAGCAGAGTAACCCACCTTTTAGTGTGTTAAGGGAGACAAATAACAATTTTCCCCCACTCTTTTCCCCTAAAAGGGGAACTAAAAAGGACTAAAGATGTTTCTGAGAGGACTGAGCCGTGTTTTCATGAGACATGTCAAAATAATCTTTCAAAACTGCTTTATAATTCATTTGAGGGATTTGCCTAACAAAAGTCCTACAGGACCCAAGCCTTTGTGGTCTACATCAGAAGCGACATGAAAGCTCTCTTTGTAATGACTCATGCTGCATTTCTTGTTTCTGGCTCGATGAGTTGATTATTAATGTGTCCTAAGCCTGCTTGAAACGTTCTGTCCTGGTTGAACAGGTTAGTTAACATAAATATTGTAATTAAAAAGCAGACTTTGTTGGCCTCTTTAGGGGAGCTCTCACCACAGCTGCACTTGCCTGAATCACTGCTGGTTAGAGGTTGCAGGCCAGATGCTGATCTGAGTTTCAGGGGTGAGGAGTATTAGCCTGCATCTGCCAATCGTAAACACTTGCAGGACTCAGCAGGCTGCACACATGCACACAGCTTGTCTGACTCAAATTTTTTCTCTCCAAAGTTCTCTAAAATCTGTGTTGTCTGTTTGCCCCCTGCCCGCATCTTGCTGACTGGGAGTGGTCAGTGTGGAGCTGCCAACCAGAAAGTCCATATCCCATCAGCAACCAAGAATTATGAGAGGGCAGCTAAGGCATGGAGGAAATTGTTCATGTGCAACCACGGGAAAGCTTTCTGGCAAAGCTGAGAACAGATACCAGAATTTTTATTTCCCCCTTTGTTACCCGTGTTTGTCCTGCAGCAGTGTAATGCTTTTGTGTCCTGTGGAGATAACTCTCAGGATGGATTTACAAGAGGATCTCAAAGATTAAGATTGAAACTATGGATGTGAGATCTGCTACCACTGACTGAGGTCACAGTTAGTAGTTCCCTATTAACTGTGACTTTCCCCACAGTTAATGGTTCTCTCCCCAGCACATCAGGACTGCATTTGCCCTGCTTACATCTGCAGTAGCAAAAAAAGAGAATGAGATCCCAGCATAACTTTCTGCCCTTAGCCTTTCTCTAGTCTTGTCTGTCGAGTGAAGAGTAATCCCCATAACTACAGACACACAGTCTCTGCCTGCCTAGATTGGTGTATGACAAGTGCACACCTAGGCATGATACTGTCTTACTCATTCAGTTTCACAACCAGGTCCTGGGCAGAAACCAAGGAAAAGCCTATCTCTGTCTGAGATCCTGGATCGCTGAGCGGGATGGAGTTGCCATCCAAACCCATTTCTGTAACTTGTGAAATATCCACATCTTCTCCATTGAAGGGAGGGAGAGAAAATACATTTCAGAGACCATTTTTCATGGGCTTTGAATTTAATGTGGGATATCATTTATACACAAACCTTTTACCTCCCATCCTATTATACATTCATGGGATATTATGTAAGTGGTGTGGATCGCACAAAGCTTTAAATGGTTTTTGATTCAACTTCCATTGAAAGTTGTGTACCCGATTGGCACACTATTCTGCTTTAGTCAACACCCAGAGACAAGCTGTCTGCATAGTCATAGGTATCTTTGCAACAGAAAATGTTCAAAATAGCTGTTAAAATATTGCAACTTTTATGAACCTGCCAGGGCCTAAAATCTCTTCCCATCCTCGTTGTCAGCTGGCATTTGATGGGAAGGCTCTTGAGATTGAAAAATAAAACAGCAAAAGCTTTGGCCTCGTTTCAACATACTCCAAGCTGTAGCTTGCAGCTTGGCATGGCTTAGCTGCAAGAGTGACTCAAGTTTGGCTCTGTCATGGGAAGATTTGCGTTCTTTCCAGTGTGCAGGTGTTTCAGTGTGCTAAACCACTGTTTGTGTGTAATACTAACATTGAACAGGATCTGAAACACTTTCAAAGCCTAAACTCATATTTTGCTCACCTAGTAACTAATTAAAGATAGGATGCAATTAACAGGTCAGACTGTTTCCTGAGATTACTCTGTGTTCACAACTACCGCTAATTAGAAGTCAGTCTTATTACTTATTTGTACTGTAGTATCATCTCAAAGCCACAATTTTTTATGTTCTCTATATAGTATGTACACCCACATGATAAGGATTGTACTTCTTCCAATGATTTTTAAGTCTAACATGTTTGTACTTAGCTTGCCATCCGACTTTGTAAAGTAGTCCTGATTTCCCTGGATGTATTAGCCAAGTTACAGTGCAATGTCATAGAAACAATGAAGTCCAAAGCCTGTCCAGTCTAGGCAACATATGGGGCTAGCATGGATAGAGTCCACTTCAAATTCCTCACTTTTATGATCAGGTGCTTATTAACAGGTGTGCAAGCCAAGGGAGCACCAGTCAGGATGAATGCTAAGTGAGGTTTATGATCACACTTTGGGTGCCACAGGTTAACACTTCACTGTGCCACTGCTGCACCCTTGCTGGTCACTCCTTGTTACACTGGATGGTAGTGCAATGAAAATTTCTTGTTCTACCACAGTGTTTAATCTTAATTTCAACAAACCCTCTATTATGCCAGACGACATTATCTTGGTGTTTCTTACCAAGGTTAGAAGAAAGCCTGATTTTGTTTTAGAGTCAATTCAGAAGAGGGAGCAGAGGGAAAGGGTTATAATTTCTGTTTAGGATGGGTTTTTTTCTTTCGTTTTACAAAAAATGAGTGGTGGAAAACAGATAAAGCATAGCATCAGCCTTGAAACATCCAAATGATTTACCCAACTATGCTAAAAACGTCAAGGTTTTCATTCTTGCTATGGACAATTCTTTCTTTTCTTAACAGTTCCCACACTCTTGCGCACAGTACCTAGACAGACACACAGAGCCAGAAAACAATGTAGACCTTGAAATCAAAGTCAAGTTATGTTTCTGAACTTCACTACATTTGTTTCTTCTACTCCAAACTTTACAACTACAAGGATCTGTGTGAGATGCTGAATTACTAAGCTTCTTACGAACCATCTTGAGTTTGTCATGAAATTGTATTGTTTTCAGCTGTCTGTCGGTTCCCATGTCAGAATGGTGGCGTCTGTGAGCGACCAAACGCCTGCTCCTGTCCGGATGGCTGGATGGGTCGTCTCTGTGAAGAGCGTATGTATATCATCCCTAAATGTAATTTTAAGGATGTTGTAGGTAAGACAAGTGAATTTACCACAGTGAACCAGGTGGGAAAATTAAAGGCGTAAGAGTCAAACATTTATTTATTCTGCTTGACAAATCAGAACAGAAAGGACTAACTGGTTGCTTGTTTCTAGACAAATGACCATCCCCTGACATCTCCAAACAAAAATAAGCCCTTTTTAAACTGATGCTATTTTAGTTTTGGGTGCTCTTTCGCTGTGGTTGAACAACAGCCTGCTTCAGTTCTTCAAAGTCTGTTTCTGATAGCAGTACATGATCGTTTTGGGGAAAGAACAGGAGTTCAAGCAGAAAAGATGTGCATGTTCTGCTGGTCACTGCATTTGTTTCTTGGCTTCCTTTTTTATCAGTATGATTATGAACCTAATCAGTTAATACTACAACTGTGCCACCTTTTCCATGCTGTCCTGCCTGACCTGTGTATCTGTACCCCACAAATTCTAGGCTAGCTTTTCCTGGCCTGAGTCTCTAAATAGTTAGAGAACTAGATTATTCTGGAAAAGAGCCAAATCTGGCTCTTGGGTCTGTCAGAGATTCTTTGGGTGACACTGAGGATGCCAGTTTGTGCCACGTTTCCTGTTTTCTTTGTGGTGATCTTAACACAAGGAATTTGGGAGGACTAACCCTTTCGTGCTGGCATAGCAGCTGCACAAGAAACCTTATTACTGTACTCATAGTTAGGCATGGGCCTATGTGGATAGAAAAGGAAAGTAGCCTTACTGTATTTAGTACTCAGTATGGCCCTGACATAAAGCTTTAGCGTGTCCAAGAACACCTGCTGTTGAAATGGTGTCACTGTCCCTGGCTCTAAGTATATGTGGTGACCTACAAAAAGATGTGGCATCTCCTCCTGTAGTTCATGGATGGGAATGTGGTTCAAGCATTTTGCTAGGTAGATGTATGACATCTTAAAATGGCTCTCTGAATTTACCTCTGCAGCTTTCAGGTCTTCTCTGTAGCAGTGTAAGTTCCACATGGAGCAAATTAGCTGTACATACAGAATGAGGAAAAGAGATTCAGCATGTTTTGTCCTGCATTTACAGAAACTCCAGTTACGTGCTGCATTCACACAACCCCTCTGTTGCTCTCTCTTTGTCTGTCAGTTCCACCATAGCCAGACATGCAGACTCAGCCCTGTGTGTTTCACAGTTTCAGCAGAAGAGGACTGAGCCCTCTGTCTGGCAGAATTGTGTTTAACTATGCCACAATTGATTTCCTTTCCTTACCATTAGTAATGATTTTTAATGTGTTCTTCAGGATCAGAAGATAAATTTTATGCCTCTAGACGTTTTGATCTGTCATCCCAATTCAGACCCTGTTTATCTGTATGAGGAAAATGAACAGACAGCTGACTAGCCGGATCACACTTCATGCAGATACAGTCACTAGCTCTTTATTTTTTCCCCATTATTTTGGCATAGGTAGTGAGGAGAGGGGAAAATAATTCCCACAACTGGTTAGTGCTACCTCGGTCCTGCAGCATTGCTTGTCAAGCAAGGTACACTAATGAACAGAAAATATGGGTTTAGTCTTTGGAGCTGAGGGCCTGTTCTGAAAGTCAAAGGGATTTTGGAATACTAGCATTGAGCACTGATCTGTCAGGATCAGGCCACAGGTAAGGCCACAGAGCTCTGACAGAATTCAGTCACCTTGTAGTTGCATTGCACAGATAACAAGATAGATTCATCTTCCTCAGAGAGACCTGACCACTCTAAAAAACATGCAGAGCACTACTAGTTTAATGATATGAACAAGTAATTCTTGGTGATATGGGTTAGTCCTGTGAGCTCCGTGTAAGTTCACTGTTCTTTTCCAAGCTGACTGCAGCTGCTCAACTTCACCTCTGTGGTGCAGCAGGAGAGGAGTAACCTCTGCATCAGTCCTCTGCAGCCCCCATACACCCTTCCAATATAAAACTCCACCAGAAGTGCCACAGAAGGGTCCAAATTTGAGACCCAGCTCAATTCTTGCTCTCATTAGAGCTTGTTCACACAAGTACTTCATTCAGTTAGGGTAGTGGAGGTGATAGTTTTGTGAAGATACTTGAGTCATGAACATTGGACAGTTTTGTAGATCTACTCACAGGAGCAGTATAGCTTGATTGGTGCTCAGTTCACAGGCCATCCGCTGCTTGGTGTCTGCTGTGTTTCTTTCCCAAAGCTTCCAGCCACAATCAACCTGTTGCACCCAAAATGCCTTATATCAAAGCTGTCTTTCCATGGGGGCTTGTAGTGTCAGCTTGTGGTGTCACCTGTCTCAGTGTGTTTTCACTGGCCTAGACGAAGTGCTTTTTTGTGGGCAGGGCATAAGTTACTCATTTTGGATGTTACATTGTGGAACCCCAGGGAATCCACAAACAATACAGTTGTTTCTAATGAAAGCATGAACTGATTTTGTTAGTGACTTTCAGAGAAGTAGGCAGCGTCTGTGGATATTACATGTGAGAAACAACACTGCTGATTTCCAGTAAGGACAGCGCCTACAGGCATCTGAAGGACTCTAGCAGTTGCTCCAGTCTGTCCATCAGTTTGTCATCATTCTTTCTTGTTTCTGGCCACCATGCCAGACATATTTGCTGCTCATGCCTTGTGGGTAGATCCCACACTCAACTCTGCCGATACTGCATGCAAACATTTCAAGGGGTAGTAGAGTTTCTAATTAAATGTAAGTTTTTTTCTTGCACACTTTATTTTCTGTTTTCATGGGAGACAATTCTTTTCACCGGTTCTCTTCTCCTCTCCTTAGCAATATGCATTCTGCCTTGTCTCAATGGAGGTCGCTGTGTGGCCCCTTACCAGTGTGACTGCCCCCCTGGATGGACTGGATTGCGCTGCCATATGGGTAAAACTCCTTTCACCTGCATTTTTTTTCTCACTTTTTGTGACTGTACTATCAATACTTAGCACAGTTTACTGAGAACTCTGTAGAATTACTAAGCTTCTCATAGGAAAACCCATGCCTGCAGTAATCTTCCTGGAAGACTTGCCATCACCAGCTACAAACTGTTTTCAGGGTAGTCCCTGCTGAGTCTTTAAAATCCTCCAAAAAGTTTGCTCCCAGAGAGGACAGACAGCATTCACAAGAGCATGCACACTCACCGTGAGAGGAGAGGGGATTTTCAAAGAGAAGAGTAAAAACTAGACTGTCCATTCCAAGAAGAGTTAGACTTTCATTTTCAGCTTCAGCCCATGCAGTTCACCATTAAACTTACAAGCAAACTGCAGGTACTACAGAGGTTTTTCACCACATAGCTCTCTGATTTGAGGGATTCCCACTGACTACCTAAGTGCTTAGCTAGGCAAGAGGGCAGAGCAAAGCAAGGATTTGTTCAAGTATGGTTGAGTTTAATGGGTATATGGTAGCCGTGTAAGGTACCATGTGCATGGTATGTGGGTACCTTACATTAAGATTCATCTAAGCTCTCTGAACAAATTCAACTTGTGCTGCATTTTACTGAGTCCAAGGCTGAAGGACATGTAGCACACCAAAATAGTTAGAGGTAGTGAGGGGAGTGATTCTAGGCTGAAGACCTGTGTCCTGGCAAGTCAGCTTGTGTCAGATGAGGCTGATTTGCAATTAGGGGTAACATTGGAACCCAAGTTTGCGATATATAGTTCTACATTAAAACTAAACAAATGTCAGTATTTGAAAGGCTTGTCCCTGTGGAAATAGCCAGTAAAACTCACTGCAATTAAGTGATCATTGAAATGCCTTTCAATCATTATTAAATCTCAATCACTAATAAATGTTAACTATTTTTAAAAATTATTTTACATTTTGCTCACTATATTTTCTTTGTCCAGGTGCACCTTAACTGATGTTAATGGGGCTTTAACATGAAAGTCTTGTTTTGCCTTCCTGCAAGACTTTGAAGTGGTTGATTGGGTGAACTGGAAGAGGAATTTGTACTTTTGTTAATGAATATTATTTGTTCAACTAATAAGAATAATGGTCTGGGGGATTAGCTGTGTGATACACTGCAAATTCAAGCATCCTTCAGCAAACTGAAATTCCAGAGTGAACATTTCAACTCAGAACTACTGTCTTTTGAAAGGATACTTCCTAGCATGTAATGCATCATTTCCTCTCATATTTCACAAACTTTGCAGCTACAACAGCATAGGTGGTTGAGGAGGATAGATGGCTTTTTTACTTTTGAGCCAGCACGTCAAATCTGTTCAGGCTGACTTGCTTTTCAGTAGCTAAAAAAAAAAATTCTAGTGAGCAACTGCACCTGTGCCAAAGCCCAGTCATAAAAGTTCATAACCACTGCTTATGAAGTTATTAAACCACTTCTCTTTTTATGTACTGGTCTTGACCTTTTGCCATGACAGAGCAAAGTGAAACGAGAAGTATTTGAACTAGCTGCTGATCTCACAGAAATAATTATGTGCATAAAGGGAGAGCTAAAGATGTTTCATTCATATGCTTCGTTCCAGAATCAGAAGTCATTTTCAACATGACAAACTTGGTGCACTTAATTGCACAGGAATGGTCCATCTCTGTACCCTCCTGACATTGTTTGTTCATGTTAGGCCCAGAGGAATTGGACTAGTGTATTTCCATCTCCTTTCACATTCATATGATTACTCATTTCCATTTCCTGTAATTCCGTTTTAATCAGTGTTCCTGATACATATTCCTTGAAGTATTACGCAGAATTTGTCGTCACTGCGATCTTTAGGTCTGTCCTCTAGATACGGCGTTATCTGTATAAAAGACTTAATGTCTTTCAGCTTTCTTGTGATATAAATGTCTGCATTTGAAGGACCTCATTAACTCAGTCTCTGAATCTGTTTTGTAAATTGTATGGTGTTTTATCTTCCAGTCTCAAAACTGACAGGAAGATTTGAAGTTTTGACTTCTGTTTCACTACTTGATATTCTTGGATTAGGCTGTCACACAAAAGCAAGTGTAGCCATTTCACAGATGGCCCAGCACGACCCTGTCAGGCAGGCTAGTGTTTGTTTTCTAACTCAAATGCCCTGTACCACCTAGTCACACTTCTTACGGCTATCTGGTGTATTTCAGGAACTTAGTGTCATTCTCTACTTCCTTTCCTTGCCTCCATATAGGTGCCATTGTGTGAAGTCTTGCTCCTTGCCGGCTGTTGATCTGTAAATGGCTTTCTGACCTTTAACTTTCTCTGTTAATGCTGCCTCTTTCTATACTTTTCTACCACATCTGATGCCTGCTTGTCCTGGCTGCTGCTTAGCCACCACGTTCCTTTCAAATAAACACCCACATTTTCTTTCTAGAAATAGTCTATTCTCCTGCTGATCTTCTGACTCTTCTCTTGTAGTTCCTCCTCCTGCTTCCACTTGCATTCCTTTTTTTGCCTCAACTTGACACGAAAAGGATGTAATTGTTAAGGCAACATAAAAAAAATACACTGGCTGTTTCATGCAAGTTCATACACTGCAGCAGATAGCAAAAGCAGTAGAGAGGGTCAAATCACATTCAGCAGAGACGTGCTTCTAAGGCTGCCCTTTCCAGAGCAAATCATCTTTTACAACAGACTCACAGCTGGTGTTTAATGTTGTAGTTTTGAGAGCAGTCTGTTCTTAACAGAATAATGCAGGCTAGATTTTCAGTGCCCTGTTCCTTAATCAGCTTGTTGTGGGTGACCTCATTAATGCAGCTCTCTGTGTGTGTGTCTTTGTATGCAGCTGTTTGTCACTTGCCTTGCTTAAATGGTGGGAAGTGCATACGACCAAATCGGTGCTACTGTCCCTCATCGTGGACTGGACATGACTGCTCTAGGTAAGTGTTGCTGAGCACTGCCCCATGGCTAGGCTGAATCACACCCTACTGAACTCTAAATATGAAGAATATGCAACTGATTTTGCAGATTTTTAGCATCTCTAGATCCTGTAAATCAGTGGTCATTGGATGACTCATGATTTATAGGCAATGTGGAAAGACCTTAGAGAGTACTCTGTGCAAAATGACGGCCAGACTTCTTGAAAACTCAGGAGATGGTACATTTACATGTAAGCAGACAGGCAAACCTGTAAGGCTGAGCTTTAGTTTTAGTGGTGTAAGTGGAAATGTTTGTTGTGATGTAATGCAGAATGTTCTTCAGGAAATTTGGGTGGCCTACTGTGTAAAAGTGTTCATTTTGAACAGTATATACCTCAACTGGGTCCAGGTTCAAGACTAGGGTTGTGCAACAGATGTTATAGATAATAGCTCTTCTCACACCTGATGTTGAGTCGTGTAATCATTTAAAGAGTACAACACAGTGCCTCTGAGTCAAGTCCCGGGTCAAATCACCTGGCAGTGCAGTCCCTGTATCAAGAGCCCCAAGGACTGGGCTTAGATCTGATTGATGTGCACTCTCTTTTAGAGAGTTTTACCAGTCCTTGTGTTTTGGTTTACTGATTCATATCTAATAGGGCATAGCAGTCTAGGTTTTCAAATCAGTGAACCCCATCACCATGCAAGGCAGCACTTACAAGTCTTAATTGTAGCTTTGTTTTTTAAAGTTAACATGTGAAGTTTGGGTGTTTGGCTTTGACAGCAGTGTGAACAGGACTCATTTTTTCTTTTGAAAGCTGTTTTATTTCATGCTTCCATTAAGAGCTATTTACAACCCTGAAGAGGGAAGGCAGGTGGAATGATAATGATGATGTTGTGGTCAGGAATGAGATATACTATCAAAACATGCAGCATGAGTTCTCCTGCTCCCCACACGCACTATTAATGAGACCCATGAAACACATGCTAGCAAAAATATTTATACCACATCTCACACAGGCTCCTGCTGAACACATCTGTCATTATCCTGGAGAGCTAAGTAAATAACAGCTGAATAGTAATATTTTTCTCCAGGATACAGGCAAAGCCTGTGACGTTGTATACTTTTTCTATTCTTCTTTCTGGACAGGTAGTGACAGACATTCCTCCCTGTCTCTCTGATACCCTGTTTATCTTAAAACTACAGTAAAGATGCTTGTTTGAGAAATTACTTTGTCCAAAATGAATAGTTGTCTATTGTCAGCTGTGATTATGTATGGCTAAGTGAAGCAACCTAAATGTACTGCCAACAAACAGTATCCAGCTTTAGGCTGAAAGCTACACATCTGAAGTCTGATAGTATTTCCATTTAGGACACGAAACAGAGAAGCCCAAATCCAGTGGATCTAGCAGCCACAAATTATGGAGTTTATCACCGAGCCAAAGCAAAATTTCAGGCTGTTACCAAACTGGACTCTTCTTGTTGGTTTGGGTTTTTTTTTTGTCCAACTCCACAGCTCTATGCAGCATTGTGAAGTCTGAAGTGAATCATTAGCTGTTCAGGCTTGCAGTCTACCAACCCATCCCTTCAAGAACTGTTTGAGAGGAAATTTCCCACACAGGGAGGGTGGAGGGGAAGGGACAGAAACAAGCACTGAGATCTGTTTCGTGTTTTGTTAAGCTCGGGCCTCAGCCGCTGATGGCTCTTTACAGGGTATGATACTGTTCTGAGAACTCAAATACAGTACAGGCAGAACAGGAGTAAATGCCATGATAGCAAAGATTCGCTGTTGCAGGTTAACTAGGTGTGATTTATAAGGAGAAGTTGAAAGGACTAAAAGCTTTTGTCAGGATCCAGGACAAGATCAGCTCCAAACCACTCTGTGATGAGTCCTGACTTACATTAAATGCCAGATACCTCAGTTCCCTATGCCCATCTTCTTCCTCTCTCAATATGCCATCTTGAGCTGTGGCTCTCTAATCCCTCGTGTGCTTGTGGACACCATCATCTTGTGCTTTGCTGTTGATCTTGTTTGGTGTGTTCAGTACAGCACTGATTTTATGTTATTTGGGTTTTTTGACACAGGAAACGGAAGGCTGGATTCTATCCCTTTTAACATCAGAGCAGCAGTTCTACATTCAGATATCTTTCTTCAGCCTAGGCACCAGGGCTTGGAGTCTAATGCATTGTAAATCAAATCCATTGCTTCCCTTCCCCCTCAGCTCCCTTGTTTTGTACTTAATTTTGTGATACATTTTTACTATACCTTTCCATTTTTAAAGAAATCCTCTGTATTTTTCATTTACGAAAGTATTATCAAATATATGCTGCTACACACACACTACAGACATACACATACAAATGTAAAGATTCCTGCTGTCCACTGAGGAAGTGGTTGTGTACAGTGAAGTCACTCCCATTTCTTACATACAGTAAGCTAATTAAACCATACTATCCTGGCAACCGTGATTAAACAGAATGTGGCAATTCTGCTTAACATCTGCCAAAGCATACCGTTGTCCAGCAACAAAACAGTAAAGAATAGTTACACAAGGCTAACTGAGTCGCTAAACTTTGCATTGGGCCCATTTCTGAACTCATGTTGATGTAAATTAGAAGTACATGTGATAAAGTCCATGTTGTAACCATGGTTTCTGGTGGGCTTTAGAAGAAGACTCTGTAATGTGTATTATGTGTCATTAACATCATTGGAGAGTGACTTAATGGAAGACATCAGCCTGAATTTTACCTGAGATTTATTGGTAAAATTGTAAAAAATGTAAAAGACATGAGAGGACATCATGTCATTCGGAGAAAGATGGACCAAATCTAACCAACAAGAGCCTTTGAGGCTTTTTGGCTTACAGGCAGTTCAGGTGTAGCTCTAAAGCTGGATAGTCCAGGATCCAGCAGTGGGAAGCAGGGAAACCACTCAAAATTGAGCTTCCCGCTTGCCATGGACTTACCACTTGCCTGCAACCAGCATCCCTTTCCTGTGTAAATTATGAAATACATGTGTAGTAGCTGTCTGCCAGGCGAATGCTTTTGATACATGGAGTTTGGATCCCAAAGTTTGACTGCCCTTAAGATAGAGAGAGAAGGCACCAGTTATGTTTACAGGTTAAACTTTGCTATTTGCTTACAGAAAGATTATATTTATGTTATGCGGCACCCTCAGAGAACTGGAAAAGGCCTTTCTGGAGTACACACACAGGCAGAAATGCTCAGCTGAGTGAGAAACACTGAGAGCACACGTGCTGTCAGATTTCTCTTTCTCACACTGTTGATCCCATCATATCTGAGGATAACACACACCTGAGTGCCGTTGTTAAGTCAAGCTCTAATGAACTGAGATGCTAAGTTTCACCTATGTTTAAGCAGGGTAGTGGAGTTACAAGGTGGAAATCACGTGCATTTTTTGAGGTCAAATGTTTGGTAATTATCATCAGTTAACAGAAAGTCTGATCTATGAAAGAAGATGTTAGAGTGAGAACCTGAAGCGTCATTGATCAGAAGCTCCCTTTTTCCCAGTAATAATAGAAAAGCATGACTTACAGTCAGCACTGGGAAAGAAGAAGGAGAAATAAATTTTACCTTCCATAGCATTCCTGCTTAGTTACCCTCTGAATTAAAGAGTGTGCACACCTTGCCCCACCCCTCCCCCCTTTATGGAGTTACCTTCCTTTTATGAATGCATGAACTTGGACACAGAAAAGTGATATGACACCAAAATGAGCTCACAGTTACAGTAATTGGGCACTAGTAAATACTGACACAGAACTGATGGCTATTAGCCCAAGACCAGAAGTGAGGAAGAATAAACCAAGCAAAGTTGTGAGCCAGTAAGAGCTTTCAGCCAAGTAAAAGAAAACCAGATAGGGAAAGGAGTCATTAGGGGATCAGATTAATGTGAATGTAGATTTCTTCCCAGTGGGAGCTGCAACCAGCAGAAGAGTTGTCGTTTCAGCTCCCATAACCTTCTTTTTCTAATGAACTTTACTAGCACATAGTAGCAATCTTCTGTCTCCCAGCTCCACGGCCGTTGATGTTTACAGCTTTGACTGAAGTTAGTGTTCAGTAAGTAATGTCCGCATTTCAACCCATAGTCACCACCATTCGTAGGCACTTTATTCCTTGACCTCCTTGCTGCCTTGACTGGAAGCATGCAGTGAGCAACACAGGACTTCTCAAGGGAAAGAGTGCATGGGTGAGAAAAGCAGATCTTTATTTATATGTCACTCTCATGTTTTGGTCCCTTTTCCCATGTACTTCTCTGGTGTGTGCCCTGACTCTGCCCTGGTGATCTCCAGGGCAGAATAGCAGTGGTGAGGACAGTGCTTAGCGCTGGCAGGACATTGCTGGAGACTTAGGGGCTGCGAGATGGCTTATAGCACCCCAGCTTCACACTAGTGACGAGTACACGGGATCAACCCAATCGACATGTTTTGTAAGGAGATGTGGAGGTAAGACAGAGTAGCTGAAAGTAGAGGCTATTACATTAGTGCTGTTGATGATGTTTTGATACTTGCTGGAACACTTTCCCCTCCCTACCCAGTACTGTATTGTCATTTATGCTTGTTGTGTGTTTTAAACGACTTCTGTGTGATGCACTTTACACTGTAAATAAAGTTGCACCCTGTTTAGTACCCATATAGAGGAAACATTGCACTCTTTTCTTAATGCTGCACAACAAAAGTGCTTACCTACACTTTAGGACCTGCTAGCAAAGCCCGAGTGTTAGGGAAATGGAACTCCACTCAAAATGACTGTCAGTAATCTTAAAAGGATGTGATGGATTATTCCAGGTATGATCTTCGGATAAAAATTCAGTTAGCACCTAATTTTTCAAATCCTTTCTGCTGCTAGAACATATTTTAAAACCTATAAGGGCAAAATTTACCACTGGCAAAAACAGGTGCATTAAAACCTGCTTCACTCACTGCTTACACCAGATGGAGATACAGCTTGTTTTATTCTGCAGCAGTACTGGAATTTCTACAGCCAAAGAAAACTTCCTAACTCAAACACCACTCCTTCAAACAAGGAGCATGTATGACATAGCAGTCAAAACATTTAGGGTGTGGGGTTTTTGCAGGTGATGTTAGTAAGCCTTTCAGCGTTTTGATACATGGGCATAAATGGAGACTTTGAAATGCAAAAGGTGATGAGTTTCAAAAATTCCCCCTAAGCCACCAACAGCTAGGCTGCCTTTGCAAGTGGACCCAGATCTTGTGCATGCTGTAGAAGTGCAGAGCACTGCCTTATTTAAAAGGAACTGTGGTAAGAATGGGGCACTTAGCCTGGCCCTGTCCTCTTTGCCATGAAAATTGAACAAGTTAAAACAATGAAGGGGTTCTGCTGACACCTGTGTCTTTCTGCTCTTGGAATTACAGTGGGAAAGGTACGAGTGTCGGCTCTGATCTCGGGGGCACTGGGCAGGGTCAGCGTGTGCCAGGGGCTGTTTCCCTGAGGAGTTACCTTTTTTACCTTGAGGGGAGTTTGAGCAGTGCAGGAACAGTTGGTGTGTCTCGGATGTGTATTAGAGCAGTTTGGATCCTCACTGCGGAAAGGATCCCTGCTGCTTTTACCGCACTGCAGATGCTTTCCTGGGAGAACACACCGTGACTACCCATTTCCAGCAGTGAGAGACCGGCATTGCGGTACCCAGAGGCAGGCCAGGTGGAAGATGGAGCACCATTATTGATCTCTTTCTCTAAGGTTATCTCCACTCATGCACATGAAGCAAAGCACTTCTTCACGTATCTGTCCCATTTCTGATGAGCTCTTCTCCCAGGACCAGGGCTGCATTTCCATTAACCTTACTTCCTAGGCTGACGTGTTGCTAGTGCCTGCGTGCTTGCCACTGCTCTCAGCTGAGCTCGTAGCACTATAAAAGCTGATGCTCTTCATAAGCTGATTGACGTGGTTCTTCAGTACAGGCTGGTCCATGCTGCCAGGTGTTGCTTATGTGGAGGGACCAGCGTGACCACCTTGTGCTACAAGAAGCACCATGCATGGCCTACTGGGTAGGACGCTGAGTTTCCTGCAAGCTGTGTGACAACAAGAAGGTCACTTCAAGTCTTCCCATTTTACAGACCAGATGAGCCCTTCCTTCTCCACCAAGGTGCTGCAGACGAAAACAGACTGATGAGATTTAAGCATGATTATCATCATTACTAATTGTAGCCCTTCTGCAGGTATAATCCACACACCTCATTGGTGGCCCAGTGGACCAGCACTAATGGTAAACTTCCCAGTCTAATCTCTTAGCTGAAGGTAAATTTTCCTCCTTCAGATTGTCATTTGCAAGCAACAGCTGCTGAGCAGACCATCGTGGAAACTTTATTCCCCCTTATCTCCAGAAACTTTGAGGCTATGACAATGTCAGCCAGCTGAGATCAGCACCAGTTCTGCTTGCACCCAGAGCCTGCATGCATAGCAAAGGCCAGAAAAGGAGGCTGCTGGGGAGGGACAGGTCGGTGCTGTGATGCTCCTTGACCTGCACATGTAGCAGGCCAGGAGCACGGTGAGGACTGACCCTGCACCTCCACCCAGCACTTTTCTCGATGATGATGCTGCTGTGCTTTATCCCAGCAGCCTCAGGAAATCAATCTGTCCTTATGCAACCAAGTGGCAAAAAACAATCACTGCAGTCGCCACTCCCTGCTCATCCATGCCCTGCAAACAAATCCAGGGCTTTCCCTGTCGGCTCTTAGTCATGCCTTCTCTTCCTTTCCCCTCCTAGCTGCCTCCTCAGCACGGCTGGTTTATTTTGCTTTGTTTTCAGTATCCTGGGTGTGGTGTTTCCATTGCTGTTGGAAGAGGAGCATCATGATTTTTTGCAGCTAACTCAGAAGTGACTGGATTCATTGGACGTGAAACCAGCAGCCTCACTGGCTGGGAGGGAGGTGCAGTGGGAAGGGTGATGAAGCTGTGCAACTGCTGGTGCAGGCAGGGCTGGCAGCCTCTGCAACACACAGCGGCAGCCCAGCAGAACTGAGCATTCCTCCAGCTGCCGCTGCCTCGCCTTGCCTTCCTGCCTCGCCTTGCATCCCTTCCTCTTGCGCTCCCTGGCCACGCTTCGCATTTTACAGGTACGGGCTGTGCTTGCGGCTGCTTGGGGTGGAGACTGGCCCTTGCATTTGCCAGGCAGACACCTAAAGCGTGAAGCAGAGGCGTATCCAGATTGATTTGCTGTAGGTGGGGAGAAGATGCTGCTCCCTTCTCCCCCTGCTCCGCAGCAGCCTGGGATCTCCTTTTTCCCTCACACCTGCTCCACTGGTGTGGCTCATACGGATTTGTACATCTGTGCTTGTTTAGCTCTTGTTGATGGATGGAGCCATGAGCAGGGTCTTGGGCTGGTGCAAGTGGGCACAAGAGTCCAGCAACGTGCAGGGACCCCGTCTGCCCTGTGCGGGCACAGTAGGCAGGTCCCAAATATTGCTCAGTGACAAGGGTATTATAAAAGGGAATTACTGCTCTTGGCTGTTTCTGCAGGGCTGTAATGTCAACTGGGAGCCTCCAAACCACACAGAGCACCGAAACCAGGCTGCACGGCCACCCCCAGCTGAGCTGGGGAGGCAGGTTCACTGCACCCCCTGCAAAAAAAAACAAAACCTCACAGCAGGACTTTGCCCTTGCTCGCCTGCTGCCTGTCCATGCCAGAAGAAGGTAGTAGGGAGGCACTAATGCCAGGCACCAGGCATGGCCGCCCAGGAAGGGCCATCTCCCACCCCCTGAGAGTGGGGCCAGGGCAAAAATAGCTGCAGTCGCTTCTGATGGTTTCGAATACAGGCAGCCTTGCAGCTCCTCCCAGGAGAGTCTGGGGACATCCGCAGACCCATCTCACCCAGCACGTGGCATTTGGGCAATTCTGGTAAGGGGATCACCCTGCAAATGTCTTTTTTCCATGCTGGAAAAAAAGGGATGGCAAAATGGGAGACTGTGGTATGACAAGAATGGAAACCTCAGTAAAGCTGCAGTTCAGAAAGCACTTAAGTATATGGTCATGTCATACAACCATTAAGGGTACTTAGCTGCACATATGCAGTTAAAAACAAGCTTAAGCATTTTTCTGGACTGCAGCCTTAGTCACTACAGGATTATAATAAGTATGAAAAACTGTGCCTGCCCTGCAGACACTGGTGAGATGGCTGCTATCAGCCATGAGCTGAATGCAGAAGGCTGATAAAAGAGGTGGCTGCCCAGTCAGGTATTACCAGGCCAGATGTCTGGTTTGATTTTATTAAATAGCTTGGTTAGTGATCTGGGGTAAGTGATAAACAGCTCATTAATTAATCCTGCTGCTAATAAGCAAGGAGGTGCTGTAAGCACCTGTGGGAATAAATTACATAAAGGAAGGATAATCATATTAAAGGGAAATTACATTAAATTAAAGTTAGAAATGACAAGTCAGTGCTTCCTGAGCAAAAACCCCAAACGAAGGTGCCTCTGGGGAGGGAGGGAGGTGTGAAGGCATGCTGCTGTCCTGGCTATTCCCACCTGCACCGGACGTGTGTTTCCTGCTTGGGAGAAAGCAACACTGGCAGAGTCCTCAGCATCAGAGAGGAGAGGAAAATAAAGACCAGCCCACAGTGCGGCAGCGGTGCAGCAACAGAGCCTGTGTGATTTTTGGTTCATCTTTGTTTTGGTGCCAGCAAGGTTATGATTTCACTCTGGCCAGCACCAGTGAGATAATGTTGCTGGCGTATGAAGCAAGTTACTTCTGGCAGCTGGCGTCCACATGGGAGGAAGAGGAATGTCTCAAGGCCTGGAGGCGCGGGGCTCTGCAATGGCAGATAGATAGGAAAGATAAATAGAGATGCGGGGAGCAGACCCTGGTCATGCCACCAAGGATCGCACTGCACAGCACAGCTGGGAAAGACGAATCCTGCTGGGAGCCTTGGCTGTAGCATTTCCCTGCAGCTCAGAGTGTGATTTTGGAACCTAAATGTTCTGAAAGTATGGGGTGCTCCTCATTTCATCCCTGGCAGGGTAAGTGGCTGCCAGGTAAAAATACCGTCTCAGGACGCTCCAGAGAGGAGTCGCTGAGTGTGGCTCCAGGAATATATAAAAACAGGACTGAAAATAAATAGAGAAGATAATCCCATTGTACTGCAAAGCATATGGGCATTTTGGGATGTCTGCGGGCGGGGATCCCTTTGAGAAAATCCTGAACTTCATCCATTCAGTTAGTGTAAAACCAGACGTGAAAGAGCATGATAAACACTTCGTAGTGTATGGTCCAGGGAGCTCAGTCCAACAGATTTCTTGTATCTCTGCTTTCAATAAGCTGTTGAGGTGTTTTGAGTCTTTCAGGGTATTAATGGAAAGATGGAGAATGTAGTGGAGAATGCAGACAGCCTGCCTGGGGATGCATGACTCAGGCTACACTGACACTGGCAGTTTGGAAACCATCAAATGCTTAAACACTGAGGATTAGAAGTAGGAGCCATGTCTCTCCACCTACATTTCCAAGAAAATTCATAATTGGGCCTTAGGGCAATAGAGATAAAAGCTAAGCAGCAAAAGTGAAGGTGCAGGCTTGCACAAGAGCTCTCCTGTCATGTTTGAGATGTGGCTGGGTGTGCCATCTCCTTTGGTCCTGTTCTCATCACCAGTGGGTGCCTTTGGACCCAAAAGCCGCTGCAGATATTCCCAGCAACTGGTGTTTGGAGTTGGGTGAAGGCCCTTCTATGGAGTTTAATAAAATTCTAATCAAACTGAGGGTCAGGAGGCATCAGAGGCATCCAGCACAAATAACAGCCAAGGTGAATACCTGCCTAAGGACAATGAACAGCACAACTGGATTTTCCACATTGTCCAACACCCCAAAAATTTCCATTGGACTTGGGCATCACTTAATCCAGAAAATCTCTGCTACAAGAAAAGCTGCATGGCTGATATTTTCCATCACATGAGCTATTTCTGTACCTCCCTTGTGCACATGCGCACGCATTGAGGTGCAGCATCTGCCGCGCGTGGGGAAGCGTCACTGGTACTTGTGCCGGCTCCATTCTCTCTACCAAGGCATGGAAGGGGTGTGGGCTGCAGGGGACAATCCACATCAGCTGCCCATGGTTAATGTGACTTCTAATTTAAAAACAGCAAAAGCCTGTTGGTGGTAGGTTTAGCTGTGCCCTGCCCATGCCAGCACGGTGAGGCAGGCAGGCAGGCATCTTCAGGGCTGCAAAGCACTGAGTCAGACCCACTGCAGCCGGTGCCTTGCAGCCTTGCCCTGCTGTGCGCCACAGTAAGGCAGCTGCCTGGAGAAGCACTTCCCAGAGCGTTGTCTCAGCTGCCTTGGAGGACCTGTATACGGAGCGCACATCCCCATAGTGTTCACGTGCAACCAGCCTCCCAGAGACGTGGTTTTTGGGTCAAAAGTGAGTGCCACACAACCTCCCAGCATGCATCCAGCAGGGAGTGGGGCAAGTGGGACTCTGAGCAGACAATCTGATGGGTCTAGTGATGAAAGAGTGTCTTCTGAGAAACAAAGCTGCTCTGCAGACTGACAGGGAGCTGTGCTGGTCCCTTTCTGTCAAACTGGTGTGTGGTTGTCATGTCAAAACCCAGGGCTGGCCTCCAAGAGCAATGCTGTGTTCTGTGTGGCATACTGTTGTGCCATGCTGAGACTACCGAACTCCTTGGTCCCCCTGCGCTCAAAGGTGGAGCTGGCTGCTGGGGCAGCAGCCAAGACTTTGACGTACGAGTGCCAGGAGCTCCGGCTCCTCTGCAACCTCTGCCTAGATGTGGGATGGATACCACTGCCCCTCTCCGTTACTGTCCACGCTGATGCTTTGCTGCAGCTGCATTGGTTTGACACTCTTCTGCTGCTAACATTACGCGTGGACATCGCTCACTGCGATGCCAGACTGCTGCCCAGAGTGTTACCGGTCAGATCCTCTACAAATTGGTTTGAGCTTGGCCTATTTGTAGACCACAGCCACATGGAATCAATTTCCACAGCAAGGCTTGCAGGTACTGATGTTATCTACAAAGATGAGGAAACCAAAGCACAGGCACTGAGTAATCTGCCCAGCTGTGCACTGGAGATGGAGAGATACTGTCTGGGACTTTCCGGCTCCTCTCCCAGGCTGTACTGCTATCTGGCTGTGACTGCCAAGCAGAGCTTGCACCCAACAGCTGCTGGGGCTCGCAGAGGTGTGGTGGGGTATCTGAGGATGCAGGAGAAAAGTCCCATATGTCACCACTACCAGGGTACCTACCCTCTGCCTCAAAGGCAGACAGAAGTGTATGCAAGAAACTCTGGGAGAGCCACTTGTCTGATCGCATAGGGGATCACCAGGACCGTAAAAGCAGAAAATAACTGAAAGCAGGGAGAAATAAAAAACATCTGCAATGGGTAAAAAAACTGAGTCTTTGGATGCAGTGGATTTGGGCTCTCAGGCTTACCACTCCCTTTTTGCAAGTCCATGGAGAGCCTCCCTGGCACAGCACTGCAGACTGAGAGCCGAGGCAGGCTCTCAGCTGCTTGGTCTTCGCAAAGTTTCTAGAAAGTGACTGGATTTCAGCTTCCCTCCTGCTCATTAGTCACTGCATCAGCAGACTGCCCACCAGATCAGTTTGCAAGACTGATGCCACCAGATGGGAAGTACTACAACTGCGTATCCACTGCTGAAGAAGACACCTACTAGAATAGGGGGAAAAAAACAAACCAAAATAAAACATCCTCGAAAGAAGCCAGCTGTGTCAGAAGTTTGTTTTGCCATGTTCAGGTTTGTCTGGAAAGATCCAGGTCAGATCTGTCGTATTCTCACTTGTTGGGAGGAGGCACCCAGGCAGCAGCCACCCTTGTCCCCACCTGTGTGCCCCAGGACAGAAACAGTGGCAGGCGTGAGAAAAGGCTTTTAGGTCTGCTGTCATTTCCCATAGCCACACAATCCCATATCCTTCTCTTGGGAGGCATCACAGGAATCTGTGTTTTGCCTGCTGGTGCAGCTCGTGACTCCTCGCAGCCACACAACAGAGGATTCCTGACCCTGCTCATAGGGATTTGGGTGGGGGATTGGACTCTGCATCCCCACCAAGCAGAGAAGAGAGGTGTCCAATGGGACGCTCCTCTGCCTTCCCCCAAAAGCACTAGTTGCACCTAGGCACTGTTTGCAAACAGTCTCCCCAGGGAGCTGCTAGGCTGCAGTTACAGCAAGTTGCATCAGCCTCCAAATGTGAGCCCATTGCTTGCAGTTTTGGGGTGGATACCAGCAAAGCAACATCCCAAGGGCAGTCAGCAGGCCTGCAGCCCCAGGAGAGGCCAAAAGTGGGACACCAGGGCTGGGCTGGGTGCTCCTGGGCTGGGCTGGGTCCTCCTGGGCCAAAAGGGGACCCTAGGGAGCTTTGCCACCTTGGGTAAAACAGTCCTTTGAGTGTCCTTTTCTGAGGGTTTTTTCTGCTCTGGCCTTGGTGAAAACAGTGTGACATTCAAGCTGCTCTTTTTTTTTCCTAGAACAGGCTATTCCCAATGCTCTTCCTTCAAAGTGTCCTCTGGGAGGAAGGAGTGTTTTTACCACATATGCAAAGCAAGTGCACACTGCTCCAGCTTGGCCAAAAGAGTTAGATGAAGATTACTCCATTTCCCAGCCAACCTTGTGATGCTTTAGCTAGGATTTGATGAGGTCTGACTGATATGTCTAAATAAAATGCTCCTGAGAGCTGGTCACATTCCTGGACTCTGCCTTCAACCTCACAGTAAGGCAGCAACTCTCTAGGGAGCCCAAAAATGCTGCCTGTGCCCTGCTGCTCTCTTCAGCATCCCCTTCTCACCCCCCATGCCTCTGTCTGTCCATGCCAGAGCTGAACTGCCCTTGCAGTTGAGGAGGGGATGTCCAAGACATAGTTTGGCTTTCTCTGTGCTACGTGTAGCTGTGGCTGTACATTTCTCCTTGTTTCCATAACATCTTGTACAGGTGTTTTTTTTATTTATTTTTTTCCCCTACCTTTATCCTGCTTCTGCTTTTCTTTTCCCATGAGACCCAGCAACCGTGTCTAGCCAGAGCTGTTTTCACATGTGGTATCAGCAGCTGTGCATCCTCACTAAATGCCTCAGCAGATGCCGTTCAAGGCAGTAAGGCAGCTTGGCGAGCTGCACTGGGGCTCACGAGGCTCCTGCCAGCCCCGCTACGGGCTCACAGCCTCATCTGCCATCAGCTGCCATGTGGACCTTGGACACGAGCCGCCTGTACCAGGCAGGCACAGACAGACCCACACCAAACCATGGGTTGCATGGGGGCTTGCACTGGGGGAAAAGCCTTTTCTCTGCCAGCAGCAGGGTCCCAGCTGAAGGCTAAAGCCTAACCAACGCTCCTGCTCTGCAGCTCCATCCCTCCCACTGCCCCTGGCAGTGCCGGCAGTGCTGGTGTCCCTCCATGGGTGCTTTGCCTACAGCAGACAAGCCCTGGTTTGGATATGCCATCTTGTCCTCAAAAGCAGCTATAAACACACTTTTCCACTTTCTACTATTTTTTTTTTCAAGCACTCTGGAACCTTTTATTCTTAAAAACCTTGGTGTCCCAGTGTGGCACAGTGGGAAAAGCCCCCTGGTCCCATGGTCTCCGCCAACACTCTGGTTTCTGCGGGAATGAGGATGGCAGGAGTCCCATGTCTTCCCAAATAATCTCTGTGTGCTACATTCCTCCTCTTTATCACATCTGTTCATGGTCCCCTGGGGTGTTTTTGTTCCTGTTTGTCTTAATTTTAATTGCACAGGGGAGGGGAAAGGAAGGAGGAAGGATAAGAAGATGGGGAGAAGGAAAACATCTTTGTTCTTCCCTCTCCAGTGCTTACCTTCAAGTCTAAGCATCTCCAAGGCCATCTCTCCAGAGTCAGATGGTCGCAAGGCCTCCCAGCACGCAAGGACTTGACATGGAAAGGCGTTCCTGTGTTTTCCCTTTTCACAACTGAGCACCCCCAACAGGCACCCTCATCCCCCCCGGCCTCCCACCACAGACCACCTCCGGGCCATCTCTGGGCCATTTCCAGCCAGCACATATAAGCAGTACGAGACACTTTTTTTTCCATGTCCTGTGCTGATAAGGGTAGCTTTTAACTTCTTCCTTTTTCCACCCTGAGTGCCAAGGAGCAGCTTGTCAGCCATGAGAAGAAAAAGAAGTTTCACAGATGTGCTTCAGGCATGCAAAGGAATTGTTTGCACAAACAAATGTTTGCGCCTCTCCTTTTTCAGAGTAAGTCCTTTAATTTTACAAACCACTTTTCCAGTTTGCCAAGATCTTTTTCAGTCCTGCTCCTGTGCCTCCCAGTTTAACATAATCTGCAGAGGTCAGAAGAACAGGCTACAGTTCAGCATTCAGTTTAATAATAAAAAATACCAACTGGGACCAGACTGACAAAAAAAAAAACAAACAACCCTAAACCTTGCTTGAAATATCTCTGCGATGTGGCCACAAACCATTGATGCTGGACGCAATCACCGTCTAGGAAGTTCATTTAAACCATGTTGCAGAGAACCTTGTAGGAGGAGATACAAAAAGCCTTGGCAGTGCCAAGTGATGTGCCAAGTGTCCTGCTCCTGCATGTCAGCATCACCTCTTACCTCCTCACAGGAGAAAATCAGGCTGGTGTAGTACAATCTGTCATGATTGCGGTGCAGGTGCTGTGATGCACTTTTTGAGTCTTCTGGTACGTTACCTGCCCTCTGTAAATTGTCACTGGTAATTACAAATAGTTCTGGGATTGACTGAGGCAACTCTTACACTGTTTGAAGATTAATTTTGTCAGGCCCTGACAACCTGTAAATGTTTATCATCTGTGGGTTCTTCCTGTCCTCCTCTTGGTTGAGATCTCATTGCTTGCTAGTGCTGTTTATTGTAACATCTAGCTAAAAAAATGCAGCCTGAACCTCAAAACAAAGACTCATGCATTAACTATTTTGGCCCTTCCAGAGCTGATAGTTGCTGCCTTTTTTTTTCAGTTTCAGTCTTACAGGAGGCTACCACTATATTGACTGGGACTGGCAGTGGATGCGCTTGGGCTGTGGTATTGAAACCATTCATGTATTAAAGATGAAAAAGCCAGAAAAGAAGCAGGAAGAGCTTACACTCTTTTCTTAAAAATTGCTTTTCTCTGTGGAAAATACACTTTTAATGAGAAACAACAAATGTCTTCTCTTGGTATGCACATGGACCCGTAAATAGCACAGAAAGCACAAATTTAAGTTTTGTGTCTGCCTGAGGCATTCCACAATGAAACAGCCCCCAAAGAGGAACGCCTGTTCATGTCCTTTAAACATACATTTTGCTACAGAGGTTTGCTTGCAAACTCTGCTGGCATGAAGGTGCAGGCTGTAAACTGCAGACATGTTTCAGCTGCCTCTTCCCCCACCATTTCTATTCACTTGCCCCCTGCCTGACTACAACAGCCCACTCCAAACGAGGTAATCTAGCAGGAATTTCAGCTGCTTGGCTTCGCTTACGAGAAGGAGAGTGCCTGACCTTATACCTTACACTGGCAAAAGTGCAAGGGCAGGGTGCTGCGAAGCTCAGACCTGAGTCCTTACCAAGAAGGTATGTTTGCGAAGAGGCACTAATTTACTGATTTTCCCCCGATGCTTGAATATCCTTGCTGGTACAACTTGCAGGCATGAGCTTCGTTAGCCTTCCTGCACTGGCACTTGCAAACCTGCCAGCAGAAGCAGGGCAGGGCATAACCACCACGCTGGTGCATTGCTGGTGGAGATGGTGCTGCCATTGCACCCTCCGGAAACGGCCTGCAATACCCTTCCGGCAAAGCAGGAGAGGATGTGAATGCCAGGCTCGGTGAACTTCTCTGGGATTTCTCAGACACACGAAAGCACTTCAGACATGTGGTACCACTAAACTACTCCAGCGGGATGGGTAAGATGTTTGCAGAATGGCCTTTCTGGCAGGTCAACACCACTGCCACACTCGGCAAACTCCTCTTTAGCCAGAGCGGAAGGAGAGGTTCATACACCCTTCGCTCTTTTGGCTGGTTTTATTTGGTTTGTGTGGCAACAGAGGTTGCAGAGGTGGCTTCTGTGAGAAACTGCCAAAAGCGTTCCCCATGTCTGACAGAGCCAATGCCAGCCGGCTCCAAGAGGGACCCACTGCTGGCCATGGCTGAGCCCATCAGCAACAGTGGTAGCACCTCTAGGGTAACATAGTGAAGAAGAGGGAAAAAGCCCTGCAAAACAGCAACAGGAGCTGGGAGAGAGGAGTGAGAATATGTGAGAGGAACAATGGCTGCAGACACTAAAGGCAGTGAAGAAGGAGGGGAGCAGTGATGCTGCTCTCGGGAGAGATTCCCCTGCAGCCCGTGGTGCAGCCCATGGTGAGGCCGGCTGTGCCCCTGCAGCCCATGGAGGCCCACGGAGGAGCAGAGATCCCCCTGCAGCCCGGGGAGGACCCCGCTCCGGAGCAGGCGGATGCCTGAAGGAGGCTGTGGCCCGTGGAGAGAGGAGCCCACAATGGAGCAGGGGAAGCGTGTGAGGAAGAAGGAGCAGGAGAGACAGGGAGAGAAGTTGAGCCTGGGAAGAAGGGAGGTATGGGGGAAGGTATTTAAGGCTTATTGCTATTTCTCATTATCCTGCTTTGACTTTTTACTGGCAATAAACTAAATTAGTTTCTCCAAGTTGAGTCTGCTTTGCCTGTGACAGTAATTGCTGAGTGATCTCTCTGTCTTTATCTCAACTCACAAGCCTTTCATTGGGCATTCTCTCCCCTGTCCAGTTCAGGAGGGGGAGTGATAAAGCGGCTTGGTGGGCACCTGGCAGCCAGCCATGGTCAACCCACCACACCAGTGCAGCACTGCTTTCCTGTTTTCTCCTTAACATTCTCCAGTTAATTAAAGAACGAGTGCTGGCCCCAACCAAGTCTGCTGTCACCAGCTGACAGTGATTTTCACTTCCCACCTTGAACCTCCTTAGGTAAACTTGCTTTTCAGCCAAAGCGCTGGGTCCTCAGCCTCCTCTCACCCTGGCTTTTGTCAGCACCCTGGCCATGAGCACACCAAACCAGGATACAGTTTAAGACGCCCCCCAAAATGGGATGGCACCAACCTCCCTCCAGTGCCCTCTCCCCAAGACCGGGCTGCCTAAGTGTCATGCTGAACCCGGTATACACACATTTTTAAGGCCCTTCATCCTAAAGAAGCAGTTAGCAGGTAAAAACTGATAGTGGTAGCAGAGGCCCATCAGACTGTTGTTCTTCTTCTTTTCTTGACAAAGGGCAAGGCTGGCATTTTAGAACCCTAAATGCCCATTATCTGCCCAAGACCTTCAGAGGATGCTTTTCCCCCAGACTCCCCAGCACTGGAGGCTGGGAGGTCCATCTTCAAAGCTCAGCCTGCAAGTGAGGGCTGGGATGCATCTTGATGAACCTAGCACTTGCTCATTTCAAGGGGCTTTGGGCAGTTCCTCCCACAAGTTTAAAGTTTGTCAGTGCTCCTTACGCACGAGTGACATGCCAAAGCAACAAAAAGCTGTGGGCTGTAAAACAGCTCTGTGTTTTGCCGGATAAAGCTCTTCCTGAAGCTGTTAACTTCCAGACCTGTTGTTGGTAAAAAAGCAGTGGAGATGAGGCATTTAAAAAAATAACTCAGTGACTCATTTTAAAAGTCTTTGTCCCCATCAAGCTACATTTTTAAGCCACTCATCCTTCAAAGGAAAAGGTTTTAAAATGCAAGGCAAATTCACCTCCTGCGCTGCCTAGGGCTCTGATCTAAGTTGGCTAGTCACTGCTGAAGTCTACTGAAAACATTCCCTGCATTTGGAGAGATGCTGTGCAATCAAGTTCACCCACCTGGGAAGAAGCAGCTTTTTTTTTATTTTAAAACATGCAGAGCATCATCCCCAGCATGGCCACTCACCTCCTATTGAGTGGTGAGCAGCTCAGTGGTTGCCACTGGGACCAGCCAAGCATTGGGACCAGCTCTGTGCCCCAAAAGGCAGTCCATCACTGACAGATTTAATTGAGAGCCACAAGTTTTAATCCCCTCAGTGCCCAGCACATCTCAGCAGAGGACTCCAAATATTTAAGAGATGCATTCAAAACCAGTGAGAGGCATAAGCCAGCCAGTGTTTTCTGAGATGCTGGCCACCAGTCGCTCCCTTACAGCCAGATCAAATGCACAATCTTGTTTAAATCCAACAACAATGATTTAACACAAACAGCTGCACAGCATGGGTGGGATGTGCTCTCAGCCAGTTACTTTACTGAAAACTCATCCCTGAGACTTCCAATTTTGTGAACCACTCTGCCAGAAAAAGGGTTTTCTCAGGAACATGCATAGCAGAAGCACATTCAGCTGTAAAATAATAGAGATTTGCAGAACTTGTTTTTACTCATACAAAGGCACTGCCTTGTCATCTTGTGCTTTTACAAGCAGGGCAAGGTGACCTAGGTTTCCAAGGAATTTGTCATTGAAGGATAAAGATATGTTGATACATCAGGCAGACATATTCAGATAATTACATGAAAACATAGTGGTGGTGAAACTGTGGGTGATGGTGACCCTTTCTTGCACCATCAAATATCTTTAAAGTTAGCACAAAGTGAGGTTTGTACAACAAGAGACAAAAGGTCTTGCCTTTTAAAATTTTTTTTGTAGCAGAACAGCAAGAACTGCCGGTGAATATGGTTGACAGGAGGGAGATGAGAAATGTTCCCCATCTTGGCTTTAACTTGGAGAGTTTCTACTGAGAAAAAAAGGAACAATACTGAAAATAAACCCAAATACTGAGTTTTACCTTTTCTTTTGGTGACGTGCCCTGTTTGCCCAATGCCCAGTTCACTTACCTGTACAATGCTCTGGTTTTGTGGCTGTATCATGAGAAGATAGTATTTTGCTTGCTGCTTTTCATAATGTGTGGCACTTTCCCTCCTCCTTGCAGAAGTGGGCAGGCCCTGCCTCGCCCCAAGCATCTCTGCAAGGGCCACTGCATCTCAAGCATTAAATGCCAAGAAGGGTATTTAATTTCTGTCAAAAGCAAAGGTGCTGGGCACCCCCCTGAGGCGGCACCAATAGGCCCAGTGCTACAGAGAGCTCCAGCATCACCACCTATCCCTGCTGGACCACTGCTTCCCTGCCGAAAGTAAACTGGATCGTCTGCAAGGATGAATCCTGGCACTGCTCTCCTGAAGAGGAGTTTACTGAGGCTGATTTTACATCTGCCTCTATGCCTGAGTGACAAGGAGAGGCCCCTCTGCATGATCCACCTTGTAGCCAGCTAGGCTGTACCAGGAATCCAGCCTTTTCCTGGATGACAGCTGAAGGGGTAATAGCTAATCCAGCTGAGTAATGAAAGGATTATTTCCACAGCCATCACTCGATTGCAACAGCAGCCCCAGAGATCTACAGAAACACCTGCAACTGCAAGGCTGGTCCTGCCCCCCACTCCCAGCTAGTCCTGCACCCCTGGCCACCACTGGCAATAAGACCTCGAGGTAGCTGGACCTCTGGTCTGGCTCAGCACGGCCATTTCTGTGCTCCTACCTGAGATAAAGGATTGCTGCAGACGGCAAGTCACTCTTATGGCTCCCTTTGAAATCTCCCTGTTTTTCAGCTTCTTTCTAGGAACTCCTGGAGATGGAGAAGCCAGAAATAGTTTTCTAGCAAAGATAATCTCATGCCCATTCCCTATCTACCTTTTGTATTCCCATATTTAATACCCCTAGTGTGGAACAACATGGAAAATGCCTCTTTCTTGCTGAAGAAAACATTAAAGAGGCAAGCATTAAAGAGCCAAGCCCAAACAAAATTGTTGAGGGAGCACCTCTGACTTCTGAGTCAGAGTTAGCTCTTTTCCATTTGCAACTCCCCCATCACCACAAGACTCTGCATTTAAGGAGTCTTTCTCACTGTTCATATTCTGCTCACCAGAGTTTTTTTTCATGCATTCAGCAGCCTTAATCGAAGAGCAAGCTTTCCTAACTCCAGTTCTGCACTGGTTGTTGCTAAGGCGCCCAGCTTTTCAGGGGACTTGTACTGGATTCAGTTGGTAAATGCCATTTTCTTTCCCTTTCATAATCAAATTGCATTTCCAGGTGAGGAAGCTCCCTTACACCAATGCAGTGCTAGAGGAGATACTGGAGTCTAAAAAGCCCTTCTTGGCCTCTCTCCAGCCAGCACTGTGCTTAGTTTTACATTTTCTTTCATGTAAATTTGTCTTGTGATTACACATACACATCCATACATACCTATATGTATGCACACACACATGCATATGCATGGTCAAATGAGGACATGGAAAGATCTCCAGCCGAAGAGCCCCAGCCCTCCTGAGCATGTAATTCAGCAGAAAGAGGCACCCCAGACCTGGAGACCTCGCAGCCCCGCATCCCCAGCCTGACAGGTGTTATCAGTAGTACACCTTGCTATGGTACAAATGAGAGCGTGCGACCCAGAAAGGCTGGTGCCAAAACCCCAGAGGCTTCGGGAGTTCCGGTGGCTGCTGGAACTCTAGGGAAAAAAAAGTCCATCCAAGAAAACAGGAGTTTTACCTGCCAAACCCCAGGTGCAGTCAGACGGGGCAGGTTGCTTCGCAGCCAGAGAGCCCTGGGGGGGTGTGCCCCGTCCCCAAAATCAGAGCGGCTGCAGGATTCACTGTGGATGCGTGTGTCAGCACTGCAAATGTTTTACCATAAAGCCCTCAGGAAAGGGCTTCTTTAATACCTGAGATTACTTCTCAGGCTGTCAGTCTCAAGAGATCACAGTGCTGTTAAAGCAACCAAAAACGGAAAGAGGGGGGAAAAAAGATCAGCCTTATTTTCCTGCAGGTCTGTACTTTCTTGTGGTTGATGTAAGCTCCTCTGGTATATAAACACATCTTATTTCACTGATACTGACCTACATGTCAGGTGGAGCACAGTGTAAAAAAGGTCTGAATAATTTATTATTGACCCAGCAGGGGAAGAAGCAAATAATAGACAAACTGTTACCGAGGATCCTTTGAAGTAAAGGAAGAAGAATTATCTCACCGCAGATGAGAAATTCTTTCTGCTGATAAATAACGGCCAGCTGTGACCACTGAAAAAATCCCTGTTTGGCACAGCTCCAGGGTTTTCCTGCAGTGTTGGTACAGTGATATTTGTGGTACTGGATAACCTACATGTGCGGCAGATACGCATGGAGGCACACTTGTGCACAGGGCATGCACCACTGGTGCGAGGAAGTTCCGCGCCCAAAAACCCTGTGCCAAGTCTCACATTCAAACTGGGACTCATTTTTTTTTGTGCCAATGCCTGGACAAGGTGCTTCACCTGCAGCAGGAGCTTTCCTGAGCATGAGTGTCAGGATTTGAAGCATGGGGTTCTCATTAAAACAAATATCCCCAGGGAACTTGCTAAATGAGAAAAGAAAAGTCAAACTGGACTTGTTTTGCTGAGTTACGATGATGTAAAGGTGCCTGAAAGGAATAAACACTCGCACTTCTGAGTCATCTGATAAAAATCACATACCTTGGCTGTCTCTTAACTGCTGGTACAAATGACTTAAGCGGAAAATGCTCAGTAGTTTTGCCTATTGCCAGGCTCAAGAAGGCTGTTGGGAATACACTGACTGCCTGGTAGAAGGGTGTGTGCACTGCACTGCACACTCTTCCTGCAGATTTAAACAAGCCCTCCTTCTGATCTCGCTCGGCAACAAAGGATGAGTGCCATTACACTGGCAATAACATTGAGCTCATAAAAAAGTGAGGTACAATCAGAGCCAGTTGCCTGGGATTTTGCAAACCTCAGCTAGCACAGAAGATTTTGTACCAGTGCACCTTTTTTAGATCTGGGGCATTACCCTAGGATTATGCTACTGCTTGCTAAAAGCAAACTAAGCCTGCAAATACAGAAAGTTCCCGAAGAGCCATTGGTGTGGACTAGCAAAACCCTTGGGTTAGTGGTGTGGAATGCGGGTAGAGCCTGGGGAGTCATCCTGGATGCTCTTGCCCAGCGCCCAGGAGGCTCCTTTGCCCCTCGAGAGCAGGTGGGCAACACCGTCACATTGGTAGTGCTCGTGCACATCCTGAACATCTGCAAATGAGCAGCATGGATATTTCTAAGCAAACTTTTATGAGCCCCACCCACATCATACACTGTCATATGCTCTTTCCTCATAATGCATTTCATTTCTGTTTTCCCTGCTTTGACATTTGCCTCTGCGCGGCAACAAGGCATGGGGTGGACCCATGCCTACCCATGCTCATCTCTACAGCAATAGGCATGTCACTGCCATGGGTGGAGTCTTTTTATTCAGGCTGCGGGATGGTTTTCACATGGTATCACATTGCAGGGCAGGTGATAATGTTCCACCAAGGCTTGCAGCAAGTCAAGCAACGGCTGTGGTGACTGCCAGGACTGTATCTGCACTGGCGGGGCTTGCAGATTTGTGTGCTCGAGTGTAGAAAGGGAGATGGTTGTGGGAGGTTGTCTGCATCCCTGACTACGTACTATTCAGTACTTCTCAGACAAGTATTTTGTTTATCTAGTGTGCCAGCCATCTTTAGCCAAGCAGCTACAGCAGCTTTTAGCATCTTTTTTCTCCTCACAGGGAGTGCTCATTTCCCTGTGAACATGAAGGCTGCTGACTCCAAATTCAGCAAAAATGGCTCAGAATGACCTGCTGGCTTGTGCCCAGGAGCAGAGAGCTGACCTGCAGTGGGGAGGCACCCAGCAGAGCCCCTCTGTGGGCACCAGCCTGCATGAACAGAGACCTCCGACCCATCAGTCTTGGGGCATTAGCCAGATACCACTCTTGCTGCTTAGGATGAAAGCCAAGCAGAGTCTCAGCTCTGCGGGCTTAATAATCAGCTGTAATAGACAACTAATGCTACAAAATAGTAAAACAACCATCAGTTAGGCTAAGAATGTCACTAATGGATATTTTTCCAGCCTTTCTTCAAAGCACAATTATGGGCTTTCAGCAGAGCAATTAAAGCAATGCCCAGAGTTGAAATATCTCACATGAACCAAGTCCCTCTGGGTGGTTTGGCTGCAAATTGTGCTCATGCTTAAGGTTCAAAGGATGTAAACAGGGCTTAAAAATTTCAGGAAGGAGGATGAAGGGAAAGCATGCCCACTTTCAAAAAATACCCTCTGGATCTTCTTGAGAGGGACAACTGAGGGCACATGGTGCTATGGCATGCTCGAGAGGTGAAGTTACCTAAGATCAGTCCTCCAGAGGAAACAGATAAAACTGCTTCATCCTCATCTCTGTGTCCCTGGACATCGCTGAGCTGTGTTACACCTCTGTGAACAAGGAGGCTCTCCTCCAGGCACCTCATAGCTGGGGAAAGATTTGGGGTCTCGCAGCAGGTAGAGGGGACCGGTCAGACAACCTAGATCCCTGTGAGCACCTTGGGGTGTTGTGCTGCACAGTGTGCATCTGCTGCTGCAGGACTAGGCAGAGACCTGCTAAGTCATGGTTAGCAACAGACAAAAGGTAGGATCAGGTGGAGGGAGTCCAGTTTTCTGGGGAAATCTGTGATTTCTTGGGAGCTATGGGGACTTTCCTCCTGCAGCTGCTCTTTTGCTGCCAGGCAGGCCAGACAAAAGCTGATGGCTCCTGTGCAGTATTTAAAGGAGCAGAAGAGGAAGCTGATGGGGCAAAAGCTTTTTTTCCTTGCTGTCCATCAACCTGCAGTGAACTGGGAGGGCCATGAGCGGTCCCCCATCGCCAGGAACAGGGTAAGAGTGGAGAGTCCAGCCATTTTAATCAGCTTTGGCCCCACAGAGCAGCCCTGGATGCCGACACTGCTCTAGAGGGGTGAAGGAGGAGGGCACCATGCTCACCCCAGCAGCAGTGGGAACCCTGACATGGTGGCACAGGCAGAGGCAGCTGGGGTTATTGCTCATCACACTGGCTGTGCAAGCCACCTCGGTCTGGGTCAGCCCTCAGTGCTGCGTGGGCCTGACTCGCAGGCAGCTTCTCTGATCCTGGAGCAAACCCCAAGCCCTGAGCACTGAGGCCAGGCAAGGCCATTTCTGGGTCAGATAAAGGGAAATGCAAGGTGAAATGCAGCATCTGGACTCAGGAGCAAATTCTAAAGTTGCCCAGAGCTTGGGGGTGATTTGCTTCCAAGAGCTTTGGCTCAAGCTTTCCTCACTTCTTCACCAGTAATCTCCCCTCAGATAGACAAGCATTTGTATGGACCCAGCTGTATTGCTCACAGAGAAAACCCTTGCTCTTAGCACCACAGACCTGCAAAGATCCTCTGTCTTTAGCAAGCACAGCACAAGTGGAGTCTAAAGAAACTTCCTGACTGTCTCACTAGCTAGCTTCAGTGGTAACCTGCCATAATCCTATTTCTCCTGGGGAGGAAATACAGTTCAGCTCTCAGCTCAGAGCAAATCAAGAAAATTCACTTCGGAGTGGCTGCTTTGTAAGTGCTGTGGTTTAATTGCAGCAGAGCAGCCTCTCCAAATGTACCACATTCAAGCTCTTCTCTGCCTACAAGTCTATGAACCGAAGACAGCATGCTCAGATAAAATAACACGGCTTCTGTGCTGCAGACAGAGTGCTGACAAGTGCTGGGCTTATTACTTGTCATTGTGGCAAATCCATTTATTCTACTTACTCTAAGAGGAACAAGCAACATGATGTTCTGTAATTTTGAAGTAAATTTGGTGGTGGTTAAGCAACAGAAAACAGAGACTGAGTCATCTTTATAAATAAAGTCCAACAACATTAGATCTCAAGCATAAAAACCAAACTACTAAGCCCTCCTCTCCAGCCTGCAAGAATTCAAAACATCGCCAACTCATCCAAGTAAAGCAGCCCCATTGACTGCCAGAGGCTGCCTTTTCAAGGGTCAGACCAATAAGCAAACTAATATCTGCATGTAACATTTAGCAACTTGGGCATGAAGGAGATGTAAGGGGGTGAAGAAAGAGGCATTTCCATAGCCTACTTCCCCTTCCTAAAGTCACTGTCTGTCCTCCAGCAACAGAGCCTTGCAATAAAATCAAGGAATCAAACTGTTCCTGGTTTTGATTCTGGCAAGACCAAAATCTCAGATACATTGGGATGCCAGCCCAGCACTAAACACCCTGAAATATCCACTGATTCAGGTCTGTTGGACATATATACTGGGCATCTAACACAGTTCTTGCTTCACATCCCAGGAAGTTACATCAAAATTAGGTCCTACTCAGTGGAGATTATTCCTGGTACAGATAAGCATAACAAAGAGGGATTTCAATGTGCACTTCTAATATTTTTGCCAATCTTTGTCTCCTTTTGTTTAGTGGTAACAGAGTATACAGTGAATAAACAGGTAATATTAATATACTAAATATAAAATACACCTTTTCCTTTGTTTTTTTTTTCTGGTAAGGATCCTTAGTTTCTGGAAAACAACCTAGTTCTACTCAGTCACAAGATCCATGCCAGCTGATAAAGAGGTCTGAGCAAATCCAAACCAAACACAGATCATCATGTTTTATTATTGAAAACAGGAGAGGGTTTCTGGCCAGCTGCCAGGAAATTAAAGTAAGACTAGGTGGGCACTTCTCATTTCAAAGCCCTGACCTTTTATCGCTGTTTCAATTTCCACCTTGGTATACACATGGGAGAGGTGGTTGCTCCTCATAATGGACAACCTCTTAACCGAGCAAAACAAGTAAAACAGGAAAGAAATCAGGAAAAAGCTAGTCTCTTACTGAGAGTGAGGAAGCAGATTCTGTAAGACTGGATGTGGACACATCTGATACTGGGGGAAGGTGGTGTGTTTTCTCCAAAATAAGCTTTATAGTCTCTATATTTAGTGGGCACTTTTTCTACCTGTGTCAATGAGTAACTGGAGCTTCAGCTTCTCCAGGCCTGGACCTGGCTCTCGACAAAAAAAAAAAACTGCATGCAGCTCAGACACCTGTTTTGCAAATATTTCAGTCCTGAGTGCCCAAGAAAGACAGACCATGGGGGAAAAGAGAAGCTACTTTTACATGGACATGAGCCAGAAGCTCAAAGTTTACGAGCAGGGTCATGGACAATCTTGAGGTGTCCTGCTCCAAGGCTGGTTAGTGTTTAATTTGAGGACCAAACAGACAAAGGCATCAGATCAGGAATTTTCTTATCCACCTTTCAATAAGATCACATCCCAACAAATACTGTGTTGCTACTGAAAGCTTGAGCTATGGTTTTGAGGCACTACTGTTGTTTTGGATTTAATCTATGTGTTAAAAAAAATAAATAATGAGGACTATGTTGTTTTTACAGGATCCTGAATGGTTTTACATTGTGTGAGGGCTGAAGAAATGAGAGGCCTGAGCAGGTGTCAGAGACTGCCCAGAACCTCTCAGCCCAAAGTAACATACATCAGCTGGTTTCCAACCTATACAGCAGCTAAAACCAAAGTGCACCAGCCGCGATAAAAGAAGAGGTACACACAAAAAACCCAGGGTGCAGTTCAGTAGCCTTTGTGACTAGTCAATGTAAGTTAAGGTCAGAGGTTCTCTTGGAAACACCAGCTTTGTTTTGAGTCAATACACCCAGGGCGATTCATGCTGACTGACCTTGAGTGGGCAGGGCTGGTCCAGAGATCGCCAAGGGCTGGAAATACTCCCAGGTACTGCAATCATTGGAGCTGGTTTTCCTGCTGGACATGTAACAGCCAGACCTGGTTGCCCTCACAGTCTTGTTCTCTCCATTTTGGCTGCTTTAGCAAAAAACTTTCTCTGACCCCTCCCAGCCAGCTGCCCACTGGCCTCACTGTTTAAGAGCAGCAAGCCTCGCCTGGGTCCACAGATCTCAAAACCCAACAGCAAACCACAGCCTTGCTTTCTGCCTGCTCCCCCAGCTGCTAAACGAAGCATGTTTGCAACGACCCACCAGTTTCAGCGCTTTCCTGAATTACAGCCTGAAACCAGCATCCAGACCTCGCAGTGCCAGCCTGGTGCCCAGAGAGGTGCAAGGCTGGAGAACCCCGGTTCCTCCCTCCTGGTGACTTGATTTTTGGCAGGAGACCAGGAGCAAAGCTGCCAAGTAACAGCACTTGGAAATGGGGCCAGGCTTCCCACTGACGTGAGCAGGGAGTACCCACTGGACCAGAGTTTTTTTGCACACAGTCCTCCCCCCAAAATAAAGTAGTTTGCTGCGATGACAGCGTGCTCTCCGTAAGAAGCTGTTGACAAAAACTAGGCCTTTATTCTGATACTGAAAGGAGAAATGAGTCAAGAGAGCCCTTAATCTTGTTAAAAGCTCGGAGGACTCCGAAACATTAATTGGCCTGTCTAGACCAGCTCCTTGTCTGGACACTGTTATTGCAGCCTCTCTTGCAAATGTTGAAACTGGAACATGGGACCACACAAAAACCTTTAAATTTCCTTTCTTTAGGTTGCATTACCTTGTTTCATGCCTGCAGCCTTTTTTCTTTCTGTTCTTAACAAAAAAAAAAAAAAGAACAAACTCTTGCTTTTGTATCAGTTTCTATATTGCTAAGTTTCCATGCTTTGTTTCCATGCTTGGAAAAATCTAGGGCTGTGATTGCATTAGAAGGAAAATAAGTAACTATGACGCTAAAGGGTAAGCCGGGACAGAGGCACAGCTGCCATGCTGGTGTTGTGCAACACAAGTGCGAGTGAAGGGCCCCTGCTGAGCTCCATAGCAAGGTTCAAGTTTACAACCTGAATTTGGGTCAGATCTGAAGAAAATCTCCCTATCTTAAAGCAGTTGTGATTGAGACAGGATCTCCTCCCGGCCACGGTCAGGGGGGACTCTTTTTGGAGCCTCATCTCTCCCTGTGGACTGGTGCTTGCCAGGTGCAGTGCTGCAACATTGAAGGGAAAAGCCAGGGGTTAACAAAAAGCAGTTGACCATGCTAAAACCCACCAGCCTAACTGGACTCCCCAGGCACCCCCACCTGCAGAAACTCCTGCTGCACCAACACCACGCACTGTCACCAAACACGGAGTGGCCATGGAAAAAAATTGATGCCTATCCTTGCAGCAGGGCACCTGAGCCCAAGCAGGGTCTCCAGGCCAATTTTCTCTGGTGACACCAGCAGTGCCCTCATCCAGAAGCATCTCTTGTCAGGCCAGGGGTACCTGAAGGCTGTTAATGAGTTCTCAGAAACTTCTCATAAGTCATTCCAGTGTTGCCAGGAGAAGAAATTGCATGGCAATAAACCAGAATTGTTTAGTTCCTGTTAAGTAGCCAGAAAGGTGGTAAACATTAACTACTCATGAGAATCATGTGATGCATAGAGATGTTCAGGTCCTTCTCTCAGCTGAATGGTTTGTTGTTTTTTTTTCCTCTATTTTGGAGGCTTCTAGAGTTGGGCTGTCTTGTGCATCCTCTAGGATAGGACAGCATGCATGAGGTGGGGTTAAATGTACATCATGGGAAGGAAAAGCAGCAGCTACGCCTCCCTGCATCATGAATCACTGTTACATCCTTTTCCCTCCAGTGAGTCAGGGAGTTGGTATGACAGCACTGGCTGCAGCAGTGTTCACCTTTCCAGCAGGGCAGAAAATGAAGGGAAGATCCAAGCATTCTCTTGCCTCTTTGCTAGGCATGTGACGGCAGCTTGACTGGGAGGCAGACGGCCTGCAGGCAGCACAGCCAAGTAACTTGAAAGCCTCCACCAGTCAGAGGCTGAGGTTCAGTCTGGTTATAGAGAGGGTGGAGAGTGACCCAGTGCCCCTCTCTCCATCGGGTACTGCTGTAGCTATCAAGGGTCCCAGCAAAGGATGATGGCCTGAGCTACACAGCTCCACAGCTGGTGGGGAAAGCCAAGGCTTTGTCTTCTTCTGCCCTACAGGCTGCCCAGGAGGAGGCTCCCTGTCCTCCCCTGCACTAATAGACAAGACGCCCGGTGTCAACAGATGCCTGGAACCCATCACTGGCATTTGCATGACCTGTGGCCAGGCATACACTTGGGTACTGTCTGCCAGTTGTTGTCCTGGGCATATGGATGGACCCACGAGCCCCACATACACACTGGCCAAGCAGCTGTAAAAGCCTTATGAAACAGGTGAAACCTGCCAGAGTGAATGTGACACCGTTCACAGCATCTCTTCTGCCCAGATTTAGCAGTGACTTGAGATGGCCGATGGGTAAGTCAGACTACAGGGGAGGCTCCTCTGTCCTGGGGCTCTGGCTGTGTGGTTCCTCAAGCTTTCCTGTCATTGCATGACTCACAGCCCCCTCCCAGTGTGTGGAAGAGGCAAGTGAGCAGATGCATGTCTCAAGAGGCAGTCAGCTAGTGTTGGTTCTTCCTGCATCTGCTTTAGGGCATCTGAGCACAAGACAAGTCCTCAACTTGTTTTGATCTGGCTAGCCATTTTCGTTGCCCTGGTTTTCAGCTGCTTTATTGCAGGTACCTTCAAGGAGCCTAACTTTTTCCAGGATGTGGTGACCATGTTCTTATCCATCCCTGCACTCTAAAATTGGTCACAGTTGGACACTGCAGCATTTTCACATCCAAAAATCCAATCGCTTTGAAAACTCTCAGATGGAGCACTTCTGCAGTGTAAACAGAGGCTCTTCAGCGTCACCTGTTCAGGCACAGAAATACAATTGCATGTGTACTTTTGGAAACGGGACCTTCCTTTCAGAGAGGATTACATTTCTGTGAATGAGCATCTAGGAAATCTCAGACTGTATGTTTTTTAAACTTCGCTCCATGCTCACACACCTGACCCTGACCTGAGCCAGCATCAGGAGATGGAACACTCTTGTTTTTGGGTAAGGAAACAAGACACTGGTGTTTCATGGACTGCAGAGGCAACCATACACCTGCATTATGAGAGTCGCATCACCCCACAACTCAGGGACAGCCATGGGTGCAAGGGCAGAAAGCAGTGTTGAGGCGATGCTGTAGCGCTCCAAGGTCCACCTTGCAGGATGGATGTGATGCCACTCCAGGGATAAGGCGATATGGAGGCCCTGAGACATCCCAAGATGGAGGCCCAAAGCCAGCTTGCCACTCTCTTACCATCATTTTTCCTCCACGCTGCTGCCAGCTCCTTACTGCACCTGCTAAAATCACCCGAGGCACCAGGTCAGCCCATTGCAGGGTCCCAACTGGAGCATGAAAGGAAGGGCTGCATGGAGATCCTAAGAGAGATGCCACCCTTGCCCTTCTGAAGCTAGTGATAATGACCCAATGTTTAGCATCCGTTCTAGTTTTTTGGATCTGCTATTTCCCACAGAGAACAGTGTGGCAACCCTCTGAGCTTAGGGACCTTGGGGCTGAATTTGTCTCTGCAGTTGCCCAGGGAGTGTGCAGCGCTGGAGGGGCGGGGAGTATGTAAGCCCCATGCCCTCCTGATAATGCCCTGGGAAACTCTCTGGCCTCAGCCCTGGCAAATGCATCACTGCTCAAGGTCAAATTCTCTGGTTTTCTCTGCAGCTTATGCAGAAGAAACACCTGGAGACCTAACATCTGGGTCCCTCAGCCTGCAGGTTGTGCAGGTAGGCAGAGGTGAGTGAAGCAGATTCAGAACCACACAGAAATGCAGTATTTTCCTTCCAGACAGAGAGAAATAAAGCATGGTGAGGAGAGGGGGAAGAAATCCCAGGAGAGGTCAGGAATGAAGAAAAAGGAAAGCGGGGAGGAGGCGGGCAAGGGAGAAGCTTGAAGACAGAGAAAGAAATCAAAACAGCTGTTTGAAGAGAGGTAAGTATCGGGTACTCCAAAGCAAAGTGTGTCCTTGGTACTAGTTTGTAATTTTAATGTGATGCAAAGTGAAATTAAGAACTGAACCTCCGTTTCCCCCACGCCACTTCTCACATGCTGCTTCCTCCAAGCAGCACGGCGTGCTGTGCTGCAGCAGGCTGACAAAAAGCATTTGACCAGTAAGCGTTCACCCAGGAGATCAGACTCAGGCTTCGTGTGAGGACATCTGAAAGGCTGCAGTCAGAGCAAACACTTAGTGAAGCCACAGGAGCCTGGATCCGGTGCATATGGATTTTTTTTCTGTCTGTTACCAAGCTTTTAAAAGGCAGCTAAGCATAATTACAGCTTGCAGCTTCTCTACATTGGTTTACAAAGCATCCAGGCATGACACTGATGCTATGCACTGCTTTTAACACAGATGTGAGTGTTACTTCATTGATAACACACCAACCCAGTGTATTTCATTCACAGAACTTGCAGACACCAAGCCAGTGAAGAAGGAGCACAAAGAGGTGCTCCAGGTGCCTGACCAGACATTCCCCTGCAGCCCATAGTGAAGACCCACACTGGAGCAGTCTGTTCCTGAAGTACTGCACCCCATGGAAGGGACCCATGCTGGCTCTTCAGTTTGTGAAGAACTGCAGTCCATGGGAAGGATTCTCTTTGGAGAAGTTCATGGAGGGCTGTCTCTCCTGTGAGTGACCCCCATGCTGGAGCAGGGGAAGAGTGTGAGGAGGAAGGAGCAGCAGAGACAACGTGTGATGAACTGACTGCAACCTCCATTCTCTGTCCTCCTGCGCCACTCAGGGAGAGGAGGCAGAGAAACTGAGAGTGAAGTTAAGCCTGGGAAGAAGAGAGGTGTGGGGGAACGTGTTTTAAGGTTTGTTCCTATTTCTCATTATCCTACTCTGACTTTTGACTGGCAATAAATTAAATTAATTTCCTCACGCCTAGTCTATTTTGCCCGGTTTGCCTGTGACAGTAATTGCTGAGTGATCTCCCTGTCCTTTTCTTGACTCATGAGTCTTTCATCAGACATTCTCTCCCCTGTCCAGTTCAGGAAGGGAAGTGATAAAGCGGCTTGGTGGGCACCTGGCAGCCAGCCATGGTCAGCCCACCACACCTTAAAGCATAATGCATGCCAACCTGCTTTTGTCCTCCGTGCAGATACCACACATGCACTTATTCCTCGCGACTTTCTTCCTCAAAGACATCTCCACATGTGCACCAACAGCTTGTCCTGACATGCCAGCACTTGCCTATGATCAGGCAAAACCAGCACATATTCTGCCCCAGACAAAAAGCTGTGACAATGCAAACATCCCCAAGAGGGCAAAAATCTCTTCTTGTCTCCTCTCCAGGAGTCTTTTGGTGCAGCGCTGATGTCCCACTGTGCAGAGACCCAGCACAAGCACAGCAACCACAAAGTGCTAAATTTCAGCTTCATGCTTTGGCCAGGCCTTGAACCTCTCCCTTTCTCCTTGGCCGCTGCTGCCCTCCATCACGAGCACCTTGCAGTACTGTTGGCTGTTTACCCTCCTGCCCCGCAAAGGCTCTTGTTCCCACGTTGCAGCGGGGGATGTGAGGCACAGACAGATCCAGCAGCATCTCCTCGGAAAAATGCAGGGTCCCCTAGGAAAAACGCAAGTCTGCTTGCTCCAGCCTGCTCTGCTCCCTGAGGACGGATGGAGACTGTGAGCATAGAGGAGGTGACTGAAAATCTCAGGCCGAGTTTGAGATATTTAAGGCAATTACACAACAAGCTAAGTCCCTCAGAACGAAACCTGAACTGGTTTGACATTGGAGAGTGCAGATGAGCGTTCCCATGTTTGCAAACATCGTGCCAGCAGTATCTTCCTTTCTGGAGAACCAGAGGATGCCATAAATCCAGGTGAGCTCACAAGTTTCTTTAAAAAGAAATGAACAGGTTCCTTCTAATACAAGGCCCCAAAGTACCAGCTTCATCAGCTCCAGAGCGTTTTGAGAGTCCTTTCTCCATAGAACTTACTAAAAATGGAGCAATAATGACTGGGAGGGTGATAACTCGGATTTTTTTCTTGGCTCTCAGGAGGAAGTGCTTGGTTAACCAGTATCTCCCATTTGTAAGGGGAGATAAACTGTGGCCAAGGTCTTTGTTCTCCTTTTTTTTCCCTCAGCTTCTCCTCTCATCTTTTAACCAGACATGCTACGCCAAGTGTTCAAAAGACTCTGGGTAATTACATCGCTAGTACATCATCTTGTGAGAGAGAAGAGTGTTTGCTCCATGACTTATGCTGGCACAACACCAAGCACACCTATCTAATTATGAAATATTTATTGCACCTTTAATAGGCCAGTTACAAAAGAAAAATATTCCAGAAGAAGAGGCTGGAAGAAAAGGGAAAGTACAATTAAAGGCTGCTGTTTTGTTGCAGTGTCAGGGTCAGGTGCAACAATCCTAATTTCCATTGTAAGGCAGTGGCAAATAATCTGCCCTTCCTATGATAAAATCTGATGCAGCTGTGCCTGGAGTTTTTGCCTCCAGCAGCTTCCTCATTTCTGCAACTCCTTGCACCATTGCTTAATGCTGGACATGACTGGACCACCTGTGCAATGGCTGTAGTCATATTTTCCCTGCAGCCGTCCCTTCTACTGCATCACACATTTGAGAGGTGGGGTGACTTAATAGTGTTTCTGGGAAACAGAAGTTTGTCTTGGACATGCTCACAGCAGCTTTGAGGGGTTAACTTGTGAGTTTAGCACAAGCTTCTGGATCCAGGTCCCTGCTCTCTTTTCTTTTCCTTTCTTCTTCCTGGCTTTTTTCCCCCTCATTTTTTTATGTCCTCACTCTCCGTCACATGCCTATGGGGAAATGCAATGTGAGTGACTACTGTGCACCAGAGCCCAAAGCCTGCAAGAGCTCACTTTCTGTTGGAGAACTCTTTGCAATGCCACCCTCAAGATGTCCAGCTGCAGACCCCCAGCCCACCTTGGGTCTCACCGCTTAATGGTGTTTCCTCCAGCCACCAATACACACTGGCTCATGAAGCAAAAAAGATAAAAGTGAGCCCTAGAAAGCAGATCCAAGTCTCCAGAGCCCAGCAGGTTTGCTTGCCCTTGGCTGCTGACAGGGAAATGCTGCTGTAAAGCCACTGGCAGAGGCACACGTGAGGCTGTGGGAGCTTCATGCTGGGACCAGGGGCCACAGCTCCAGCTCATTCATCCAGCTGGATGCCATGATTTAAGCCCTACCTAACTGGTCATCCTGTCAGCGATCACTGCTGCCCACCTGTTGTCCCCTGCTTCCTACCTTTCTTGGCAGCTTGGAAAGAGCTGAAAACATAATTCATTCAGCCTCCCAAACCTCCTGCAGGCCTCACCCTGAGCTTCACTGCCAGCTCCGGGCAAAGTACTTCCCTACTGCTAGTGCATGTTGCTCTCATCAAACAGGTGACAGAAATCAGCACAAGCAGAGTTTAAAAAACCAGATGCCTTCTGTCACTGGAGCTTTAAAGATATTAAAAGAGGTCAAATTTTCACTGAATTCCCACCTGGATGTTTATGAGGGTCATTGGGTGTGTGGGCTCTCCAAAAATACAGCCCTTTTCACTGGCCTACATCTAAATGGTGCTGATTAATTCATTTGAGGGCACCTAAATTTAGACCTGCCAACTTTCTCTCCCACAGTCTTTCCACACATGAAAGGAGTGTAGCAATTCATTCTTATCGTGCATGGGTGGCATGAGCATTCATCAATGCCTCCAGAACTTTTCCAAGAGAAACTGTCTAAGGACTGATTTTTGAAGCCTTCACTGCATTGCTACTCTGTCCTTCCTCGAACCATGTTCTCTGATTTTAAGGAGCAAGTAAAACTATGTTCCTGAAGGGCATAAGACACATCTTTAAAAGTGCTTCCTGGTTCCCCTCTGCATTTGCCAAGAGCCATCTATGGGCTTACCATCCTATCAAGTGACTCTTTGGTATGACATGGCATATAGCAATCTGCTTAAGCACAAAATCCGTTTAATTTCCAACTTCCCCAAAGACAACTTGCGTATTTTTAACAGCCATGTTCCCTCTCCGACGGCTTGAGGGAGAGAAGTATGTTGCATTTATGGCCGTGAGGAAGGTGAGTGGGAGTGAGGAGACATGAGAAGCAAAAGCCCCCACAGTTGAGTGATTGCATGCGTGGGACAGTTACAGTACTGCTGAGCTAAACGAGACACACCATTGTTTTTAAGAAAAAAAAAAAACAGAACAAAATAATAAGAAAACAGAGTGTGTTTTCTGGGTGTGTGGTTTGTTTTTTTTTTTCCCAGCCAGAGGACTCACATTCCTCTGTATTATTTTTATTATGTGCTGTCATGATAGTAACTAGTACATTCTAAGAATCAAGTGCAGATCACATAAATTATACTTCTGTCTAGTTATTTTAGGCATTCATACAACTATCCCACAGCAACATTTTGACTTCAAACTGCTCTATGCCTAAGCTTGTACTTGACTGTAAGCACACTAGGAGGCAAACAGCCGCAGATGCGATCTAAGGACGGGGGCACATAGGCACCTCTCCTCGTAGTTCACAGCTCGTCTATAGAAAGCAGCACTAAGGAATTTATTATCTGGGTAGGTTGTTTCCTTCCTTTGCTCGCACTAGTTTCTGCGAGAGCTGTATGATGCTGAGCTGAGGCATTTGGGAGCTGAGTTTTGAAGGCAGTCCAGGTTTCTCTATCATTTTATCCTGCCCGGCAGCAGGTTTCAAAGCAAGGTGCCTTGGCTGATAAGGCGTTCCTACTTTGCCTCTCCTGAGCCAATCGAAGCAGCTGCACCTCCCCAAAGCAGTACTGGGCACATGCACCAGCTGCCTCTGTCTCCCACAGGGGCACACAGACACAAGGGCAGTGGGGACCAGCTGGAAGAAAAAGCAAAAGCCAGCAGGAGCTACCAAGCCCTCACGGCACTGCCTCTCACTCACAGACATGTTTGCTCCTCCAGTGTTGCCATCAAAGAAAAAATGGGATGCTCATGGCAGGGGACAGGGAAGGAGCATGGAAAGCAGCCCCCAAAGTGCTTTGAGTAGGCACAACCAGCTCTGGAAAGAGCTAGGTGGGAAGTGACCCACAGTGGTGCACAGAAAAATTGCACCCACAAAGGGGATGGTACCACAGGGTCAGAAAAGAGAGCCTAGTGGTTGTTGTGGTTCTGCTGCCATAGCAAGCCACACACTTAATAAATTTCCAAAATAAAAACTGACTTATTCTCAGTACAAATTTCCAGCCTAAGAGATCTCCAACAGAAATCTCATGGGGCAAGCTTTGAGGCTGTGAGCAGTGTTACCACCTTTTCAGCATCCACCACAAAGCAAAGCACATCCTGTTGAGGCAGGTTGGCATCCAAGCCAAACTGTCTTTTGGGGAGGGCTGGGTTTTTTTTTTTTTAATGAAGAAGCATCTTTTGATCCAGGACCTCCACTAAGTCTTCCCACCCGCTGCTCAGCTGCATCCCAGAGCAAACCTTACACAGGCTGGTAACCTGGCTGCTAAAGCCTGCAGGAATACCCCATTAATGACACACTCAGCACCAAGTATCCCAAAATCTAACATCATTTTTCCTGTGTCACATGTCGTGGGAGGTGGAGTCAGTAACCCCGTAGTCTAAAATGAAATCCTACCAGCCCAACAGAAAGAAAGGAGGGCTGCAAGAGCTCCATTTTAAATTCTTGCATGGGCAGTAGTGCAGCAGCCTGCAGTAGAACAAAGGGCCTCTCCAGAACAAACTTAAATTTCCATTTATCTCATCCCCTCGGCTGGGAAAGCTGAAAGGAATGGTTTCTGTGAGGATAATTCCTGGCCCTGGCTGACTCCCTCCAAGAGGGGAACTACTTAAGATGCTAACAGTGCCTCTAGTCGCCTATATCGATTTTAGTGTTTACCACCAGTCATGCGAGTACTTCTGTCCTGCAGAAATCCTGCAGCCCACAGAGAAAAAAAAAAAAAAAAAGCCTCCTGTGGTTTTGCAGGGTGGGGAGGGAGAAGAGAAGAATAAAAAAAAAAAAAGAAAAAGCACACTCGTGGTTTATTCCTCCGATGTGGCTGGCCCTTTCCGGCCTTTCAGCTTTTACAAGAGCCAGGCCCTCTCCGCGTTACGAGCAGCACCAGCCCCCCTTCTTCCCGTAAGGCCAACGGGACGCCGCGCCGGAGAGCCCGGCCCCACGGAGGGGGAGGAGGAGGCGGGAAAGCCGGCCAGGCCGGCGGGAGGCCCAGCGCCTCCGAAACACTTCCTGCTCACCGTTACACAGCACTTTTCACAGAGCAGACGGGCTGGAGGGGGGAGGGCGAAGAGGGGAGCGTGTGTCTGATATCGGTGTTGGTTCTCCTCGGCAGCCGGCAAAGGACGCCAGGCCCGCCCTTCCCCACGCACGTCGCCGTGCCCGGTGCTCCGCTGAGCTGAGCGGGTGTCGGTACGGAGGGGTCCGGCTGCCACCGCAGCCCCCGCCACCGCCCGGCCCATGGGGCGGAGAGGGGGGAAACGGGAGCGGCCGCGCATGCGCAGTGCGGCGCGGCGACGGGCATATAAGGGAGGCGCCTGGGTAGCCGCGGGAGAGCGGTGAGGCGGCGGAGAGGGGTTCGGTGCAGCCGGCCGTAACGGAGCTGAGCTGAGGAGAGCGCTGGGACGAGGCCCTTGCACGCCTTCTTGCCGTTCAGCCGCCGATCGCGAGCTGTCGCCCCGCCGACCCTCCATCCCGTCGCCGAGCCGCCGCCATGGTGAAGAGCGTGGGCAACCTGGTGAGTCCGCGAGGCGCGTGGCGGCCGTTGGCGCCGCGCGGGGCCCGCCTCACCGCACCCTGCCCGCCCGGCCCGGTGGCTGCGGGCGGCGTCCTCCGCCGGGCAGCTGGCCGAGGGCGGCGGGTTTCTTCCTCCGCCTCGGACGGCGCGGCCCCCGCCTTTCGCTGTGAGAGGGGAGGGGAGGGCGGCGAAGTGAGCATCGCCTGACCGGCGGGAGGGGAGGGAAGGAGGGAGGGAGCGTGGCCTGCTGAGGGGGTAGGAGAGGCGAACAGGTGCCGCTCCTCGGGCCGCTGTGAGTTCCGGCGAGGCCTTGGGCCGCGGAGGCTGGCGGGTGAGAGGGAGCCCGTGTGCGCCGGGAACACGGTCTGTGTCCCGGGGCTGCCCGGGCAGGAGCTTGCTTCACCACTGGAGCGGGGAGAGGGGAAACTGAAGGGAGGACTCGCTTAGATCCAAGAGAAGGGAATAAATAACTTTACTACCAAAGACTTCAGATAGAATGAGAAGGGGGATGATATAATTTCGTATTACGACAGATTGTTGCGCATCTCCCTTTAAAATATTAAGGAAATGTTATGTTTTGTTTCTCAAGCTGGTAACTGGGTGCTGCAGTACCCTAATTTAGGAGTCCCGGTTTGCCTTATGTACTGCCGGTGTGTAGAGGCCTAGGGGGCTTTCTTAGAGCTTGGCCTAAGTTCTGGTGTGCTTCTGGATAGGGGTTCATGGAAAACATTAATCCAGTTTTCTTAATTTGAAAGGAATTACTAGAGCTCACTTATGTACTTAAATAACAGTTGTTGGCATAAGAAGTATTTCCCTTGTTATGGTGCTGTCTGACTTGTTCAGTACGCTAGTGCAGCACCTCATTGTTTGGATGGTTCTTTGAATACAAACATGTCTGTGGCTTTGTGATACAGAATAGTAATAAAGCCTAGACCAACACATGGAGAATACACTGCTGGTGATGAAATAGTATGTGGTCTTGTGCACAGCAGCTGACATTGCTGATAAACAACAGTAAGGTATTTGTTAGCAGTAACTTAAAAACTCAACTCTCCAAAAATATCCTCTGTGCGAACTTAGGAAGGGAAGATCCTGTTGGGCTAATCTTGCATTTTGAACTTGAAAATTCATTGAAGTGTCAGTTTGATCTGATTGTGAGGGGCCTGTGAGTAATGCTGTATGACACCCAAGTTTGTCTTCCAGGCTATGTCTTGCTATAGTTGATTCACTGTATAAATGAAAAGCATGGCAGACTTCCCCTGTTGGACCTCTGAAGAGTTAATATCCAACACATGAGCATACTAATTCTTGTGACCACAGCTTAAATGCTGTGAATGCAGAAGGCTCCTTAAACTTAAGATGAATGAAATGGCTTGTCATTCAGGTCCTGAAGATGGAAGGGTGTGTGAGCTCAACCTGTAATTCTCACTCTGGTTGAATCTCTCCCCCTTCCCCTTTCTCTGTTTAAGGAGGAACAGAAGGGGCAAACTTTTTGAGTAAGACTTGAGGGTTTTAGTATAGAATGGAGCAGCTTAAAAACCCAGAGTCAATAAATCTGGTTCTGGAGGGAGGAGCCTGCTCTAACTTGAAGTGCATTAGGCTTCCACTATCCTCCCAGCTATGAGCATTGATTAATAGTCTGCCCTAGTTAAAGTACAGTTTTGTTGCTCATGCATGGAGAGCATAGACTCAACAGTCATGCTGACAAAAGGCTTTTAACATCAGCAACACCCAGAGTATTCAAATACAGGGATTTCTGGATTAACTCTGTTTTTCAGTAAAACAGATTTGTATTCTCCTCTGATACAACGAGGAAAACCCCTTCTTCCACTGCCTGCAAAAGCTGCTGTGAATGATGTCTGTGAAGCAATGTGAATGTGACAGCTAGCTAGATGCGGCTGCTTTCCTAACATGCCTCTTCAGAAACTGGCAGCCTCTTCTGAAGAATGGCTGCTTTCAGGGTGCTTCTGGTCCCTGCTAGTGGACAGAACGAGCAATACTTAAGTTGGATCAAATATGTGATCCTGAGATGAGTGATTCATGTAGCTTGTAACAGAGTTTGACTATAGGACATCATGTGTTTTATAGCAGAAGCTAATTGGATATATAAACTGTTAAAAAGCTGGTGTTGCCAAAGCGTTGCTCTTAGCAGTAGCTGCCTCTCCATTATCTCAGTCACACCAAATATTGAAAGTTTGCAGCTTCAGATGCAGATAATAGTTTTAGAAGTGGGGTCTGATAGGGAGTTGAACCTTCAGTCTGTTTATGCTAGTTTCCATATGTAAAAAAAAAAAGACCAAATTATGTAGTAACCATTGGCAGTCAGCTTATGACTGGGTTAATCCAAGTTCAAGGGTGTCTTGATATGTAGCTATCTTATCTGTTGCTGAGAGCAGTAGAGCAGTAGTCCTTTCAGCACTGTTTGTGGTCAGTAGCCTCCATTTTGAGGTATTACATGGTGCAGGGAATCCCTCCTGTGCTAGAGGCTTCCATTATTACAGCCTTTTTTCTTACTTGTCCCCTGGAAACAGAGGCCTGCTACCAATGTATTTGTTGAATGCAGCATGTGCTTTTCTGCTAGAGGATAATACAAGCACAATGCAGTCTTGCATGTGTTCAGGGAGGTTGTGGTTACATGTTCCAAAAAACCTCCACCAACCAGCTGGTCAGAGGTTTCCCACAGTAACATACTACCTGAATAAAATATTGGTTAACAAAGTTACAAGATCCTGTAACAGTGTGACCAAATGGTCTTGTGGTGGGAGGTTCCCTTTCTGTTAAGAAAGATGATTTGTTTTTTATATGAAAGCCTGTTAACAAGTTAACACAAAAGACAACTATAGAAGTCAATTGGACAGGTTGAGTTGCTTGGTTTGCCCCCACCACTGTTCCTTCCTCCAGGGAAGTTAAGCTATCTGGGAACACTTTTGAGACTTCTCCCTAGTTCAATATTTTTCAACTTGCAAGAGTAAGCACTTTTGGATCCTGCATCTCTTTTCACTCTCCCACAGCAATTTTAGCTAATATGAGAGATGACTTGCAGGGTAACACCTGATTGTAGTCAGGACCAGCTCTCCAATGGTGTGTGACCAACTGTAGGTACTGTGCCCTCCCGCTTTTCCCTTGTTCTGTGCAATAGCAAACCTGAAACGTGATGAACAAATCCCAGGGCTGGATTTCCCTTTGCAGAATACAGTAATTATGCAGCTGGACAGAAGACTTAAGGGTAAGAAAAGGATGGTCTAACTGGCAGGTACAGGAAGCAGAGTCAGTAAAGAGCTGCTGATGTTACAATGCAGAGGTGTGAGAAGCTATACCAAAAACCAAGCTGTAGGATTTGAAGGTGGGAAGGAGTGAGGCTTGACTGAGGAACCTGTGGTATAAGTAGTTGCAGGGAGCAGCTAGGATGGATTGCTGTGTAAAGGGACACTGAACTTTGTTGGTGGGAATGGAGTATTTTTGGGGTTGGGATGCAGGAATGCATACTATGTCAGTACAGGAGTTGGGGACTGTGGAGAGACAGGTAAACTTACTTTTCCCATGTCTTTCAGACTGAGAATAGGTTGTGTGGAGTGGTTAAGTTACTGATCTTACAGCAGAGTAGACTCTGAATGTCCAAGATGCAAGGATAGAAGAACTCAACAGGTGGAGGCTGCACTTCTGAAGATAGCTAGGTTGGGAGGGAAAGTCTTTTCAACAGGGAGATGTAATGCCAGTTGTGTTTGAAGTTACAAGAAGTTATGAAGACATTCACACAGGTTTATACATAAGAATGCTGGTGCAGGACCTTCTGTTTGCTTGTTAAATACACTCATGATGAGTTTGACTGTGTGCACTCTTGGCTCCTCACCTGCTTGGCATTCTTTAATGGGGGGTAATAGCTTACTAGAATCAAATCTCAGCTTGCTGTGGCTGATTGCAGAAGCTGGCATTAGTTAACTCCCGCACTGCAAAGCCAACCACTGTCTACATGTGGCAGTAACCATATTGCTTTCAGTTAGCTGTTGCTGGCAGAACTCTAATGATCTGGTCTGTTAAGTTGGGGTGAATAAAGCAGCTATGTTTTATATGCATAATCTGAAATGAACTTTATATTAACAGCACACTTGAAGCTTGCGTTGCCATGAGAGTGAAGTTGAGGAATGCAAAGTGGCTTGTTCTTGCTTTGGGAAGGATACTGTCAGGAAGCAGCTGATTAGCATTTTCTCCTTCTGCCCAAGATACTTGTTTGCCTTTTGCTGGTGTGCAAGTATTTATTGCTTTTAATGTCTTTTAGTGTTGCTAAAGCATTCCCTTTTTGACCAGAAAACATGATTAATGGCATGTTACTCTAAATTACAAAGAACATTGTCCAAAAATGATTGGTGTGACTAAGTGCAACAAATGGACTCAAAGCTCCGACTAAGTATTGGGTGTTACTTGTGTAGTCTATATGTGCTTTGGCTAGTGATGTTATGTGTTGGTTCACTTGGCAAAATAAAACAACTATCCTATGAGATTGCTTTAGAAAACATATGTAGAGTAAATGATGCAACATCATTGTGATTGTTAGCCGTTGATTGGAGAAGGCATCAAACTGGAGGAGTGTACAAAGGTTTGTGTCCTTCTCAAATTCTGCAAAGCAAAGTCTGTCCCAGAAGAAAATGGAAGTCCTCCTGCCAAGACAGAAATGGGAAGAAGGACTATTAAAAACTGTAAAGATCACATTGAGGAGGTAACATTAAACAGAGCTGCCAGAGTTGACAATCACAGGCTATGTGAATCTCTAGCTTGTATTTCCACAATTCAGCGAGTTGGGGTGAATGAGCATTGTGGTCTTCTCTAAATGAAAGAAATTCTAGTTTCTTATGACATGAAAGCAATTCATACTGAAGTACTTAAATGATGGTACTAGTACCCCCATTAAGTGTTAAAAGAACAACCAAAATAGTTAGGGTGTAAAGGCTGAGAGCAAACTACCTCTGGGATTAGTGTAACTTGTTTCCAAAAGGAGCTGGGATAATCATTAAGGTGTTCAATTTTTTTTTTTGTAGTCTGAATTTGAGGCCGAACTGAAATCTGCTTCTGAGAAGCTTGTAGTAGTTGATTTCTCTGCTACATGGTGTGGACCATGCAAAATGATCAAGCCCTTTTTCCATGTAAGTAGCCTTTGTGTTTTTATTGGCAACTGTGTTCCAAGTATGTACAAATGTTTTTGTGCTGCTTGACAGTAACATGGGGAAAACTTCCTTTTGCTACATGTGAGTGTGAGCATTTTCTGGAAGACGGAAGTCGCGGAAGTATCTACCTGGAAACTATAGAGTTAAATATATTGAAGTTTATATAGCTGAGCTCAAATGCGGTTTAACTTCTGCTGTCCTAGTGCTTAAGTACATCTCTGTTACGTCTGTAGGGGCTTAACAGTTGCATTGCCTGCAGAGGTGGTAGAGTGGAAACAGTGTTTATCCTTCTGAACAGTTATTTGTAATTGCTTCAGCTGTGTTTAGATGGCAATGTTATCTCCTTGTAAAGTATGAGATAAGCTGTAGTATCTTTTGGTGATCAGCTGAACGCTGTAAGAGAAGGCCTTTCACCTATGTCTTGGGATATTGGAGTATTCTCTGTGGGGAGTATGTTCGAACAAGTTTCAATTGTTTCTCTGGTCAGTAAAATAGCTGCTTTAAGGTAACAAAGCAAGCCTCACTGGGGGATGGGGAGCACCAGCCTTAAAATGTATATGAATGTGTCTTTTAAAAAAGAGTTTTCCTGGAACACTGTAACTGCATAGCTTCTTTTTTCATTCTAGAGTTTGTCTGAGAAATATGGTGATGTGGTGTTCATCGAAATTGATGTGGATGATGCCCAGGTATGTTCTGGGGTAATGCTGAGAGAAGGCAGCTAATGAGTTCCACAGAAGTGATAATGAAGAGCTCTTTTTAAAATGTCTTTGCAGATACTGAAACAAAACAAGAGATTACTTCAGCTTTGAGAAGCAGAGATGGGGGTTTAGCACTGGAAAGAATGATTTCTTTTTTTTTGAGGACACTTGAATGGAACAAACTATCTTGATTATCTGCACACTGGAAGTCCTATGCCATGTGTTAGATAACTTAAGAATACTGACACTCTGTTCTGGGAGGGAGTGTTAGTCTGAGGCCTTAAGCTGCTTTGATGCCATCTTCCCAAAAACTAATAGCTCACAACTGGCTGGTGACCTGTCTGGTCTCTCCACTGCTCTTGGCCATGGCACTGTTTCCTCTTCCATGTCTTGAATTAAAATGTCCACTATGTAGTGGTGTTACAGCAATGTACAGAATAGATACTTGAACAATGTCAGGTTGAAACACAAGAGCTGCTGTAGGGCTCTTGAGGCTTACAAATAGTCATCTTTGTTTTGATGCAGAGGTCTGGGTTTTTTCCAAACACAAAGTGCAGGTATAGTAAATATGCTTTTGCTATTGCATGAATTAAATGCTGAACGGAGGATCTTCCAGTCTTACTTCAGGGAGATGTTAACAGTGCACTGCATTTGCTAGTGATGGACTACCAGAAGTGCTTTTGCTTCATTTTGAGCAGTAATGGCTTTGCTCTACCACTTAAACAAAAGGCAGCTAGTAGGTTAAAATTTAACATCCTTCAGACATGCACAGCTGAAGATTGTTTTCTGTCTCTTCCAGGACGTTGCCGCACACTGCGATGTGAAGTGCATGCCAACATTCCAGTTCTACAAGAATGGAAAGAAGGTAGGCTCTGTTTCTTTAGAACTGGAGCAGGCAAGCTAGGTACTTGAAAGAAGATTGGAAATGTTAGGCTACATAGCCTGCTTTCTCTTAATAATCCATCTGGGGCACCACTGGCAGTAAGATATTCCTGAGAGCGAGCGAGTTCATCTTAGTGCTGCAGCAAATGTAGCACAGACTGGGAGTTAATTGATGAGGCAAACCCTTTTCTCCACAGGTGAATGAGTGAGTGTTACTGATCAGTCTTACAGGCAGAGCTTTCTGAGAGATTAGATGTCTCAGTTAAGACTGCTAGTCTGTCTGCCTAGCATCCTGCTTTTTACTGATCTTGGTTAGTATTTGTTCTGTGGATGCAGAGACATGACTATATGTACCTACGGAATCCCACCTAAACAGGAGTCTCTAACATATGGTTGAATATATACACAGCTGAAAAAAACTGCTTGGATGCTTTTATGTAGAGGTTGTGAAGTGGAGATCCTGTCCCTGTCAGAGGACTGAACAGACTTCTTGTCCTTCTCTGCCAAGAGGTGGATGAGGTGGGATGCAGACTGTTCTGACAGCATAGTGGGCTGCCTGTGTGGGGTAGTTGTGAATGGCTGTCTGCCTGAATTAAAGAATTGCTGAGCCAAATATATTATCTCAGGCTTTTAGTTTGCCAAGCAAGGTAAAGGTAGGCTTTTCTAAAGTAAAACAATGTCTGAATAGAAGTTTCATGGCTGAAGGCAATGGAATTGTGCCTTGAAAAGTGAGCGTCAGATGCTGAGTGACCTTCTGTTCAATGTGGGGCCAAATCATGACTAATAATGAACTTTTGACAGCTTTCTCAGGTTAAACTCCTACAACTTCATAATGTAATTGAAAGAATTGTGATTATGTTGTGACAGTGTGTGAAGGTGATAGGGTTAACCCTGTTGTGTGGCTTTTTATTTTGGGTGACCTTGGCATATCTCTGGACACAAGAGTATCAAGCAAGCTATTTCATGGCCTGTAGTGTAGTCTGCTCTGTACCTTACACCCCTACAGGTACTAGAGGACAGAGCTGCTGTTTTTGAAACATGAATGTTGCCTTTGTCCTTCTGCTGTGTACGTTGCAACAAGGACAGTTCTCAGAGGAGAATCATAGAGTCTTAGGACTGGAAGAGACCTCCAAGGTCATCAAGTCCAACCATCAACCTAACACCACCTACTAAACCATGTCCTGAAGTGCCATGTCTACATGTTCTTTGAACACATCCAGGGATGGTGACTCCACCACTTCTTTGGGGAGCCTGTCCCAGCACCTGATCAATCTTTCAGTAAAGAAGTGTTTCCTAATATCCAATCTAAATCTGACCTGCTGCAACTTGAGGCCATTTCCTCTCATCCTGTCACTAGTTACCTGGGAGAAGCCAGGCTCAGGGACAGATCATTTGGAGCGATCCTTCCAGAATTTGACTGGTAAGGGTCCTGAGCAACCCAAGGTAACTTTGAGCTACCTCTGCTGTGTGGTGACCTCCAGAGACTCTTCAAGCCTGAACTTGAGTCTTACGCAGCATTGGTTAAGGACCAGTTGTCTTTTCCCTTGTTCTACTTATAGAAGGCACCAGCAGTGGTAGTCTGGAAGTGATTCTGGATAGACTTGTGTCCCAGTTTTTGCATGAGTTGAGTGGGAGATGAATAGATGAGCATATGCAAATACTCCATATTTTAGAGGTGAAGTTGTAGCAGAGTTGAATAGACATGTATGTGTCTGGATGCTACGCAACTAATGATATGAAGCATTGAATGCAACACTTCTAAAAATCAATCTCTCTTTACAGGTGCAGGAGTTCTCTGGGGCCAATAAAGAGAAGCTGGAAGAGACCATTAAAAGTCTAGTCTAATCTCCAGCAGTGGAGACATTGAAGCATGACTGCTTCGGCTAAATTATAGCCTGTAACTTTTCTACCTAAACAAGCTAGCTAGATTAAGTGGTGGAAACTATCCTCTTCATCTATGTAAATGAATACAATAAAGTGTAAATTCTTCACTGTGTTGTCCTGTGTTTGAATGAAAATGTGAGGAATTTTGTAATGTCATCAAAGTGGTAGCTCTTGCTGTGTTAAAGGAGTACTATCTGGATACAAAGACTATTATCAAATGCAACCTGATACAACCCCTGGGTTATTGCTGGGTGTGGAAGATTGTGTTGCATGGGATAGCAATGACAGTTGCTTTAGCAGTCTGCTGCCACCTTACTCAGGTGGTAGTCACCAGGCTGTAATCTGAACAGTGGTGGTCTGGCTTGCAGATACAGAAAAGGGAGTTTAGGAGCTGTAGAAAAGAGGGTGGTCACTTGGACGGGATAGGTTCTTTCTTTTGTTACATCTTTTTAGCTAAAGATTCTTTTAAAATTTGTCAAGCTTCATTTTTAGACTTCAAAGCTAAGACTTGGCTTTGTATTAATCAGAAGAGCATAAAACCAGTCCTACCATGGACATGTAAGGTAGGACTTTGAGCTGCTGCCTTTTTGCCTTTTCAATTTTGCCTTGCCTTTGGTGTACCTTTCTGGTTCTATTAGTAGCAAAGTATGCTAGTCTCTAAGTTGGGTTGCTTTGTTCCTAGGCAATAGCCTGGAACAAATTACTTGAAGAGGTAAAATTTATAGTGTCTTAAACCCAAGATAATTCAGATTTACGTATTCTTGTAATCTTCATTTTACTGCACTATTGCATTCTTAGAACATGTTGGACAGTCAGTGACTGCAGTCCTCCAAACCTGCATTGGGTTGTCTAGGTTAATGCTGACCTGGCAGCCTGCATACCATTCAACTACTCTTTCCAGTGTTACCAAGGCGAACTGCTGTGTTTTTCTACCATATCAAAAAGGTTTTCTTGCTGACTTAGGTGTAGTCCTGGATAAGAATTCAGTAAATAAGGAGGCAGGGCTGTAGCTGGCAGCTATGCCTGATGTTGTGGTTAGGGCTAGGTGAGCTGTGCTGCTCATTGAGTGTCACTGATGAAAAAGCAAGCCTTCCTGCTACTTATGCAGACAATGTGGAATGAGTGAGCATCTTGTCTTTGTGGTAGGGAGCTCATGTGTGACTCAGCCTCACACTCATTTCACATGAATTTTCATGCATGAATTTCCTGCTCCTGGGGACTGAGGGCCTTCAACAGCTTACTGTGTATGTTCTGTATTTGAAACAAGATTTTTCTAGTCCAAGACGTGACCACACCCTTTAGTTGATGTAAGCTCTGGGTTGTGATTATGCAATAAGAAGGACATGCAAAATATTTCCTGTGCAGCTCTGGCTATTTGACTAAGAGGAGAGCAACTGTGTGTTTAGAAGACAGTTCCCGCAGGTGAGTGGGAAAGCACTCAAGTGGTGCCATGGACAGACTTGTGGGGAGAGAATAAAACTAAGCTGGGGCAAGAACACACCATTAACATCACAGCATCTGCAAACAAGCATTGCTTTTAAAAGTGGCCTGGGTGGCCTGCTTATTCCTTCTGGGCAGTACCTGGGAGCAAGAAAGACTTTAAAAATATCTGGTTAAAAGTCCAGGTGAAGTTCAGTAGAAGCCCCTAACATGAAGATTAATCTTTAAGAAATAAGGAAGCTACTAAGATATGCCACAACGTACAGTATTTCCACTGAGGTGCAGCCAGACTAGGTTATTGCCTATTACAGCAGGGGGAAGGTGCGGTTAATGGGAAATGCTGTTTGTGTGTGAATTTGACTTAATGCTTTGTTTACTCCCTTAATAAGATGCTGCTCTGCAATAGCCTGGAAAGATCCAGGTAACAAAGAAGTGACTGGAAATCCAAGATAGGATTGGGAAAGATCAGAAAGGCTGAAACAACTCTGTGCTGAAACCAGGGGTGCAAAGCAGTTCTTAAAAGTGCAGTGAGACTGCAGCACAGCAAGCTGCATAATCTTCCCATTCTCAGAACTGGCATGTAGGGGCATAGTGTGATGGAAATAAGTCACATAGCCTTATTTGAGAGGAGGTGTTCTTTGTCTTGGCTCTTTGAGGAGTATGCAGTGAGGAGCTATGTGTTGGGTAAACTTTCCCTTTAAAGGAACCAGCAAGCATATTCTCTTCAAATGTGTAGTTATGCCAGAATTTGAGTGTTTGAAATTGGTCCTTGTTGTTACAGGTGAGGGAAAGCAAAGCCTAATGGTTATATCTAGCTGAAGTGTAAGGAGCCTTGGTTCCTGCCCCTGCTGGGAGGAGAAAACCCCACTTCCAGACTAGAACTGGCCTCAGTCTTCCAACAGGCAAGAATGTGGGGTTTCAGCCTTTAACAAAGCCTAGATATAGCAAATAACATTTTGCCCTAAATGGAATGGGTACAGGTAGCCTTGCTAAAAACCCTGCCACATGGCTAGGAAAAAATATCTTGGAGAGCTCAGTGGGTGCATTTTTTGCTTGCTTGTTTTTCACGTGAAGAAGTGGGATTGGTATTATCATGTGCCAGCCGGTAGTGCAGCAGAGTCACTCTTTCAAGAAACTGTGGTGTGCTGTTTGCATGAACAGAACTGACTGCTTTGATCTGGTCACCTGAAAAGATGCCTTTAAGAGGGAAGTGGTAGATGGCCAACTGGCTTGGATGCTTGAAAGAAACTTGATGTACATGGCAGAGAAGAAGTGACATCTAAAGGTTTCTTCTGGGAGAAAGTGCTTCAGGAAGAAGTTCTTCCCTCAGGTAATGACTGCAGTCTGTTTCATTTGGCTGTGAAATGTCTGGGATCTGTGCCTTGCTGTCAAACCAGTAGAGCAAGATATTTTTGTCTGCAGGCCTGTTACATAGCTTGCTTCCTTGTAGTGGGCTGGCCAACAGGAAGAGAAGTACTTCCTTGAGTGCAGCAGTTAGAACACTGTGGCTGGAATGATGAGGCTTAATGAGAGAGCACTAACTATCATGAAAGGGAGGGCCAAGGGGTGACAGTGAGTGAAGGGAACTGTGTGTGATTAGATTGCAGTGAAACAGTGACAGTCCTTAACTCAATCTGTGTGTTCTGAAACTGCTGTCATGCATGCAGGGAAGGATTCTCTTAACCACCTGCACATCTCTTCCGTATCTTCTCTTGCAGCAGTCTACAACTCCAGTTAACCATCTGCTTGTCATTCTTTCCTTGACCTGAATGAAGTTAGACTTGGATTGTACCCCCCTCCCTGAATTATTCCAGTAAGAGTATTTGTGATTATTCTAATGTGTAAATTCTTACTGTTGATTCATCAAAACTAGCTAGATCCAGAGAGGACAAAAAACAACTTCTGTTGTTTTACCAATACCAACAAACTGTGGCATAGCAGCTCTTCTGCCACCCAGGGAGTTGGCTTGAGGAATAAGCTGGTAAATTCTTGCTAGGCTTGCTGACTGTTGGTGAAGGTCAACCCTGCATAGACCATCTGCAGGGTTGACCTTGGCTGGCTGACAGGTGCCCACCAAGCCCCTCTTACTACTCCCCTTCAGCAGAGAGGGGAGAAAATGACTGAAAAGCCCACGGTGTGAGATAAAGACAAGGAGATCACTTGGCTATTACAGTCACAGGCAAGACAGCCTCAACTTGGAGAAGTTAATTTATTGCCATTAAGCAGAGCAGGATAATAAGAAATAAGAAATCTATAAACACCTTCCCCTACCTCTCCCTTCTTCCCAGGCCTAGTTTCACTCTGGATTTTTCCACCTCTCCACCTCTGAGCAGTGCAGGAGACTCAGGGTTGTGTTCAGTTCATCACACGTTGTCTCTGCTGCTTCTTCCTCCTCACACTCTTCCCTCACTCCAGTGTGGGGTCCATGAGATACAGTCCTTTGGGAAGGGACTAGTCCAGTGTGGGTCCCCCAAAGACCACACATCCTGCCAGAAAACCTGGCTCCAGCATGGGCTCCTTTCCACAGGCCAGAAGTCCTGCCAGGAGCCAGTTCTTCTGTGGGCTATCCGTGGACTGCAGCTTCCTTCGGGCCTCTGCCTGCTCCAGTGTGGGGTCCTCCACAGGCTGCAGCTGGATCTCTGCTCCTCTTTGGGCTTCTATGGGCTGCAGGGGGACAGCCGGCCTCACCATGGGCTGCACCACGGGCTGCAGGGGAATCTCTGCTCCAGCATCTGGAGCACCTCCTCCCCTCCTTCCTCACTGACCTATGTCTACAGGGTGGTTTTTCTCATACACTCTTGTTCCTCTCTCCCTGCTGCTATTGTGTTGCTTTTTTTGTTTTATTTCTTTTTATCCTTTTCCAAGTATGTTATATATGTTTGGCCAGCAGTGAGTCCCTCTTGGAGCTGGCTGTCACTGTCTCTGTCTGACATGGTGGCAGCTTCTGGTGTCTTCTCAAAAAAGCCACCCCTGCAGCCCCGACACTGCCAAAACCTTCTGATGTAAACCTAACACACTGACATGCTGACCAAAGGCAGTGCAGGACTGAGAGGGCACCAGGCTTAGCAGGTGCCTGGCCATGGTGTGGAGTCTCTGCTCTTCAGCTGAAGCAGTAACTTTTTACCAACTCTGCCACAGCTGCTGAAACCTTTATCTGTAGGTCATCTTCAGTCAGAAAGCTCAAAGCTACAGCAGGAAGAAGAGTCTGATAAGGAGCTTTGGGGATTGAGTGGGTGCTGAGTGGATGTTGAACCATATTCTGGCCTCCTTTATTTTCAGTGGAGATTTCATTCAGGTGAGAAGCATACCCCACCAGATGCCTCCATATTTGAGGCTAGATGAGTTTAAGGAACTTGAAAAAGTCTTGTGGAGATGTCAGGAAAGCACATCCACATGAAATGCAGTTTTTCCTCCTCTGGAAAGGGAAAGCTGAGGTGGTGCATGTTGGTAGATAGAGAAGGTGAAGAATGCATGGGAATCGCATGAAGCCTTATCTCTGCCTGCAGCCGACACAGACAATTTGGTGACAGATGCGAATCTCCACAAGATGGCAGTGACTATCCATGTTTATACATACATTTATACACACACTGGCTCTGGGAATGCCTTGTGCTTTTCTCGCTCTGACAGCACTGGAGTGATGGTAGTATCTCCAGGTAATAGGCCAGATAGAGGAGAAAGCATAGGGAGTGGGTTCCTTCCTACTATCCAAGTAGCACCATCTGCCTGGCCCCACCAGAACTGGATCATCTAGGGTGGGGTAGATGTGGCAGAGGTGTGAGCACACCCTACTGTAGTGGAGAAGACAGGCATTGGGTCCAACTGGATCCACCAAAATAGTTTTAGACCAGGCTGGGGTCATTTCCCCTCCACTTGAGTCAGTTGATTGCTTCCCTGAGGAAATGTCATGAAGTCTGGTTTTTTTTTCACCTTTCTTTGCATCTGTTTCTAGTCCCTTGGAGAGAGAAGCCTGAGGGAAGAACAAGAGCTGGCACCATGAACAGTCCTCTGAGCTGTGAAGCCTGCTGATAAGGGAAATGCAGTGGTCAGTTTTAGCACCACTTAGCGTAATGGCCCCAAAGGCTTTCTGCTTACTAGGAAGCAGAGCCCATGTTCAGCAGCTAGTGGTAAGGGGTTGAGGACAGGGACATGGAGGCATCTCCCCACACCATTGGTAACAGCCAGCAGCAAGCTAAGCTGTGAGAGACCTGTTCAGAGCTAATGCTGCCTGGCTGGGTGGGGTGTGAGCGATGAACAGCTACAGTCAGGGGTCATGGGAGCAAGGTAAGAGCAAAGGATCCAAGGTATGTCTTCCTTGCTTTACTACAGGCTGCGTCAGGGATGCTGCAGGGTTTAAGGTTGTATTTGATTCATCTGGGGAACAGGGCTTGTGAGAGTGGAGGCTATCTGCACCCTGTTGTCCGGACCCCTCCTGTGGGCACCGACCTCAGAAGATCATGAGAAGGTCAGCAGGCAGCAATGCACTCCAGGTTTCAGCAACCCACAGCTCTTTGCAGCAGTTCCTAGGGCTTCCTGAGGCCACTTTGGTGTGGCAGGCTGTGGTGAACTCCTCAAGGCTGGTCCGCACTGTGTCCTAAGCTCTGGCAGGTTATTGCCACCAGCCCCAGCTTGAATTTGCTTAGGAAGAGGACACAACAGTTGCAATATTTATTAGACTGCAACACCTCTAATCTAGAGACTGTTTCATTTTGCATAGGCAAGAAAATGGTGTTAAGTGGTTAAACCACTACTCTATAAGTAACAATATATATAAATGAAGAGCTATTTAGCCAACACATGATGAAGCCTGCAGCTGTTTGCATTTATGATTATTAAATAAACTCTTCCTCTTGCTCCCATATATTATCCTCAATTAATTGGGATCTTAAACAGCCTCAGAAATCCCAATGTCAAGCCTACTTGCTAAGTGTAACTTAGGCAGCAGCACAGAAAGCCCTGTAGACTGGAGAAAAGCAGCACAAAAAGCCTAGAGACTACTATTGGCACAGCCCCAGCCGTGGGACCACTGAGGAACGGGTGCTGGGCCCTGGGCAGAGCTGACACCCTCTTCCCCTTTGCAAATGCATGCAATGGAGGACTGCTGCAGTGTCAAGGAGAACCTAGCCCCAGGCAATCCCTTGCACACCTTCTGCCAGCCAGTGGGACCACCAAGAGCTGGCCCCCTCCCAGAAAGCCTTTAAGCTCAGCTGCAGAGTGATAATGTTAGCAGAAGGGTGGTGGCAGCCAGTGTTTGCTGCTCACAGACCTTGTGCAGCTGGCCAGAGGAGAGGCTGGACTGCGATGGTACTACCAATGCTCTGCCTAAAAGCACAAGTAGTCATGTACTGGAGAAAGGGCCTATCCTCGCAACATATCGCTGGGCCTTTGCTCCTTGTGGGGCACTGGCACCTTGTTCAACTTTGTTACGCTGATTATATTCATAGAGTTAATTTGCTTCACTAGAGGGGAGAAACATAGAGTTTTTGTGACCTTCAGCCTGCCTCATGCCACTGACACTCTCACTCCCATGACGGTCAAGGAAAAAAAAAAAATCCATGTTTTTAATATTCTCTTTTTATTTTCATCAAGACATTGTGGAAAATTTCAGGTATCTCTCCATAAGCTTTAGGACCTTGAGAACAACGAAGCTCACAGGGAGAAACCACCATGAAACCTCCAGAGAGTGCCAGACAACAGGGGATATTACTGTCATTATTCACATGCTGGCAGCATTGCTTGTGTGTAACAGGAAACTTGGATTTTTCAGAAGGAAATAGCTATGTTCCCCAGTGAAGTCCAGAGGTGGGTCAGGTTTGGGGGGGGTGGGGCAGAGGGGCAGGGGTTGGTTTCACAAAAACCCCTATATTTGGGAGGTAACACAGGCTTGCAAAAATCAGCTGCAATTCTTGAAGCATGAAATCTACACACAGATAGCGAGGGAAAGGTACAGGTCAGTATTTTATGAGAAAGTAGTCTGAGTCAGGACTATTCTGACTGACAAATCTTTCTGCAGCTCTGGCCAAGGGACAGGAACTCCATGTAGTTATTTTTAGTTCATTCCAAAATCACAACTTCAATTGAAGTAAGAGATTGTGAATTCACTGGACTTACAACAATTCCGTATTTTAGGACTTGCAAGGCCTCTGAAAATCTCTCAATAAAAAGCTGACAAACAACAGCAGAACTCTACTCAGTAGATCTGAAGCCTACCTGACAATGATTTTCCACACTGTGCAGTGGTATTAATCCACAGATTTTTCTCATAGGCCAGTTGAAAACCACAGCACTGGACGGAAACCAAACTGGTAATTTGTTCTCCTCAGAAAATCCTACAAAGCAACCAGAACCTCTCCCCTGCTTGTGCCAAGATGCACGATTTCCTCAGTGGCCAGTCAACCTGTATTTCAGGACACGTGTTTCATTCAGTCAGCAAGTGTAGGCTGATATACATCTTAGGTAAATTATCTCTTCTTGTTGACAGAGCATCTAATCCTGGCACCGCAAAGACATTAAGGCCACCTAGGATTCCTCTTCACAGATCAATAATGACACTTAAAAATTAACCAGGAGGTCCTCTGCAGTGGCTAAAGATATATCACCATCAACTTTAACACCTGTCTGTATCCCGTAGTAATAGGTTCTTGTTCTGGCTTTTTCAAGATATTTATTGTTGCAATCTGTGTGTCTCCTTCACTCAGCACCATGTGGGTCCTGGACACCAACTTAAGACAGCTAGGGCCAGCGTATTGATCTCATCATCCAGGAGAGCCAGAGTGAACACCATGGCAAGGTCAACTCTAAGCCTGGACACCAATGGCCAAATTACTCAAGGAAATAAGCGACCTATCCATGCCACCCATACTGTGAGATGTCCTGGGATAAATAAGTGCTTGTAATATTTTGTCTACTCTGTGTTAACTGCAAGGAAGTAAAGAAGAGGGCGTTCCACAAACAGAACTATAACACAAGCAAAGTATCCATTAACATTTATTTTTTCTTTCCAAAAATTTCAGCATAACAGTTATCTACATTTCCTAATGAAAGTAAAATTAAAAAAAGCCAACCATGTGAGGAAGCTGGGAACCCCCAGGGGTTGTTAGCCTATTCTTTGCTCCTTGATAACAGGTTAAAAAAAATTCCTCTTGCCAAGTTTTAGGCCAAATCAATGGGTAAACATTAGTCATTGGATGTGCCATCAGCTAGCAAAACTTTTGCAACTGCTTTTCCTTTCTACAAGCCAACTTGTAGAAAGGTTTAAGTTACTATTAAATCTATTTTTACAGATTTACAGTTCTCATGAGGTTCAACAGTATTAAGGCTTTTTTTTGGGGGGAAGCAACTCTCCAGTTGTTCAAAAGCAAAGCCACTGGCATATAGTTCCATTTACTAGCCCAATTATTAACAGAAGTTATCATCACCAAATATCCAGCGAAAAGACTGAAACATGCCTTTTGATCAGTGATTTGTTAAAAGTACTTAACAAAATCATATTCTCCTGTTCCAGTCTCCCAGGAATATGTGACCTTCAAACTTTTACAATGGCTTTTCCAATATTTTCTCCCTTTAACATTCCAATGAAAGCCATTGGCATGTTCTCGAATCCTTCAGTGACTTGTTCATGGCACTTCACTTTTCCCTGTCAAAAGGAATCAAGGAAATTGCTGAGTTTTCATTCACCAGCTGCTGAGTTTTACCATCTTTGGGAGACTAAATGCAGACAAATTTTCTCCAGTTTGTATGTTTCATCTGAAACATGCAGGCTGGCACACACCAGAGTAACTTTGCAAAACTAGGTAGGCTGTTGTGAGGATCTGCTTTTGTCGCAAGACCTTCTACTTGGGAGTCACAACAGGGAGCAAAAGTCACTGCTATAAAAACACACCAGGACAGATTTAGTGCTACTTGGTCCTCAAAAAACGGACAGGTAGGGGATTATTTCCCCAACACCAGGCCTGTCTCTACCCATAAGGAATTACAGAATTGCAAATCCAGGTAATCAAAAGCTGAACCATCCCAAATCCTCATGTTTGTAAAAGCTAGAGCCTCTTAGCCTTTAAATTCAGCCTCCATTTAGAAAAATAAAATTTAAGAAATTCCCTATAAAGTCCCTTTAAAGCCCAGCTCTTAGTTCCATAAAAACATCGATTCCTGCCAGTAATTTCAGCACAACACTACAGTGGAAATCCTTGCTCATACTACAAATGAAAGGAGACTTATGAATGAGAAAGAGAGGAATTACTCTAAATATAACTCTTCATTGCAAGAGAAGTGTTTTGAATTACTCTGAAAGCATCCTTTTTTGAAACCTACTTGTATTCTGGAATATATCTAAGTCCACAAGATAATTTCACAGGTTTCAATGAAGCTGAAGGGATCAAGCATGTCCACTATGCTTTAAGTGTTCCCAAAAGGCTCAAAGATCAAGTCAGACAGAAGAAAAAGTATCACACTGGGACCTCACCTCAACAGCTATGACAAGAGATCCCTTGCAAAGAGGGAAGCTATGGTGTGAGTACACCTCAAAGAAAACTACCCCTTCCTTCCTTACCTCCATGACCCATTTTAACAGTGCCTTCAGACCTTCCTCCCGGCGGTTATTCCAGCGGAACACCATAAACCCTTCTATTTGAAGCTCTTTGAAGATCACTGGAATCTGAATGTAAGGCCCTGCAGGAGAAAAGAACCAGCAAACCACCTGCAATACCAGTTTCATTTAAAGTAAGACCCAATGCATGGAGAGCTTTTAGCCAGTAAAGACTTTGTTCCAGTCAGAACCAACTGCTATTTTTTACAAACAGACTTTCCAGGACAAAAGACAAAGGATTCATGGACAGATAGCCACACAGGGAAACAAAGTCCTGATTCGTAAAGCTGTGGGACTAAACACCCAAGACTTCTGAAAACAGTTTCATTCAGAAGTGGTCTCAGCTTCACCTAAAGGGCTTCAGCTTCACCCTAAAGGGCTTCGGCTGAACCCTGGAAATACTGCTTTGAAGCTTGTTTGATAGCCTGCCAAGCTCTCATGCTCTTCCTAAATCTCAAGGAAGTTACACACATTAAAAAAACAGTTCCCTCAATCACAAAAATGTGTGATAGTCTCCCCACTCTCAAAAGTCTATCTATATCATTTTTAAAGTGATCTGGGAGTCCAAAGCCAGGCAGTCAAAGAGAATTCAGACCTCCAATTTTTTTCTAGAAGGCAAAGTTGGAAAACATAATGCTATTGAAAGTGAATATTCATCTCAGCCACATTTCCCATCAGTTCCACCAGTAGCTGAAATCTTATGGAAAAAAAGAAAAACTGAAACCTAAGCTGCCCCATCTAAAAACCCAAGGGAAATCCATTCTCTCACCTAAAAGAACATACTGTGTAAATGGCATCATGCCACCACACCTGCCTTCTACTGATCTATAACTGCTGAGAGCCCGGGGGAATCCTGTTTTAAGAAGTAGTTTAGTCTCTCCTTCATTTCTAATCAGCTGATGTCCTCCATCCAACAGGAGTGTGCACAAAGGGGGATGCGTGCATGTACACACAAGGAGTGTGGTCATGCTCCTGCTGTCACAGAGCAGCAATTAGTTACCCGAATGTACACACAGACATACACTCAAATGGCATATGGAAACAACTAACAAAATCTCGAGACTCTCATTATGTCTTTCTCTCTGCCATCACCAAACAGGAAATAAACTTTGATAGAAGAAAACAGGCCCACACCTTTCTGAGGCACAGAGTCATTGTACTGAGAGATGGCTCCACAGACTGCAATCCTTCCATATTTCTTCATCTGGTTGATAGCAATACTGGCAAATTCTCCACCCACCTACAAGAACCAGAGCATGTACAGAATTAGAGACAATCCAGTGCTTGGCATTGACTGCCAAAACCTGACAACCTTGCATTGCACCTACAGGTTTAATCAAGGGGTAGAGGTGAGTTCCACTACTCCAAAGACTCAGCGGCTAAAGAAACCCTTATACTCAGTCAACATCTATGAGGGCTCCATGCCACTTCTTCTAGAAATGAGTTATGAACACAGGGAATCGGTTTTAATTATGAATCTGCTTCACAAAGCTTGGTAGAACTTGCCCTTAGAACCCTCCTCCTAAGAGGTATATCTAGGGGCACTAAGAAGCACTACCTCTGCTTTTCCTCCACGTGAGTCTGCACATTTACCTCCTCACATCACGGTGATGTAAAGTTTTTACTTAATTATTATCTTCTGGGAAATAGGGCTGTGCTGTGGTCAGAAGCTTTTAATGGAGAAAAGCTGTGAGAAAATGTACTGCAATACAAAAGCTGGAAGTGAGAGGGAAGGGAACAGACCTGACCATAAAACCTATTTAAGACCTTAGCAGCACAGGACGTGAAATTTGGAAGGGTGAGGCAAAGCAACCAGGAGCTTGTGCCTGTAAGGGTCGGTCAGAAAACCAGTATTGTCTCAACCTTGTCATCGAGGACTTCCAGGTGGACTATGGACTAGATCTGGCCTAAAAGTTAGGCTCACAACTTGACATGAGTTGCTGCGAGCAGCCTGCCTGAGATGCAGTTGTTTGGTTTTTTTTCCGGGAATATAACAGAACTGTTATGGACAAGGCCGACTCTGGCCTAACAACAAAATGTACAACATCCTTGAAACAGCGAACAGAGTGGTGCGGAGGTGCCACGGCTCATCCCTGTTGTCAAAACTGGCAGAGATAACTGTGCAGCTGCTATCGAGGAGGATGAATCACAACTGCTGTCTCAAAAACACAGTGGGAAAGTGCCCTTTAACTGAACTTTTTTGTACAAAAAACCACACTTCTATCCTAAGGGTCGAGAGCAGGCGGAGATCCCTGAAGTAAGGAGGAGCAAGGTTTGCTACTTGGCACAAAAGGTCAACCCCTAACAACAAGACCCCCAAAGAGCTCTCCCCACCAAGGATCGACATCAACATCGATTGTGAGGACCGGCGGGACGCTGCTTGGATCTGGGACCATAGGGACGCCTTGGACCCGCGGTGGTAGCTATTGTCCTTTTTTTTTTCCTGTCTTTACTTTTCCTTTTCCCTCCCTTTCACCTATCGCATGCTGCTTTACGGGCAAAATAATAAAGTTCATGCTGTTTGATGGAAATCAACCCCTTTGGCGTGTTCGCCGTAATTTTGCATTTCGAGATCGCACTAAAAGAACCATCATGAGTCCTGAGTGGGCCGTGACACTGCCACAGGGGCAAATGCTTTCCCCTGGCACCCTGCATTCATATAAATTGCCAGGGAAAGGTGGATGCATTGCAATCCACACAGAATGACAGCGCCATCGTTCCTGGATCGGTGGACAGACTGCTAAGAGAAAGACATGCTAAAGGTATGATGATGGCTGCCCTTTAAACCAGTCAGCTAGCCAGGGAGTTTTAGCCCAGTATCTCAGCTAATACTGCTATGCCAGGTATTATATTATCGGGCATAATGCATACATTAGCTGTACTAGGAAATTAAAAAAGCCAGGGCTTGCTCTCTGGCTTGAAGCTGATCTGACATGGTTTGACTGTGTCTGTACTGTTCAACTCTCTTAGCCTCCAAAACTAGATGGTCACATTCAAACAGCCTATCGAGAACAGTCCACAGCCCCCATTAACGTCATCTGTACTTGAGAGAGGTCAGAAACTCTCGGTGGGCCACTCCAGCAATTTTACAAGTGGGCCTTGTAACTGTTTTGTTTACAGGTACCGGTGTAGCCACATGGACCATGTAACATGGGGCCATCTATGCTTGCTCCCCTTCCAGCAACGCCAGAGAACTGCCTGTGGTCCAAGGCAGGGCCAGGAATGGATGCAAGCACGCTCTATTAAATGTTTACTGTGACCCTCACCTCCCCCAAAAGTGCCATACTTTCCAAAGAGTGAAGATAAGCTTCTTTCTCTCCATTAACAAACACTGCCAAGAATCCAGCCTTTGTTCTTTCTGTACTGCCCAAGTCAGCCACAGAAGTAAGTGTAGGAAAGGAAGAGGAAAGCAGGAAGCTCTTACAGAGACCATTTCTCAATTAAATGAAACTCAATATCAAGTTCCAGGTGTATACAATATGGAGTTCCTGCTGTAGTTTAAGGAAAATGACAGTCTCCTCAGGGCAAGGCCCTCTCTCAAACTCACATTGTCAAAAAAACAGTCATAGCCATCAGGAGAGGCTTTGCGCAGTGCTTCATCCAAAGATGGAACAGTCTTGTAATTAAAGGCTTCATCAAAGCCTAATTTTTTCAGATAGGCAACCTTCTCATCTGAGCCAGCACAGCCAACCACTTTGCAACCCTGTAAGGAAAGGAGAACAACATTTCTAAACATCTTGTCATAACACAGGCTGACACTCACACAGTGCTGGGCGCAGCGCTCACCCTTAAAGTCAGGCTGTTGTCACCATAGGAATACCTGAGCTCTAGGAAACATTCAGCTAACTTTGCTACATCTTCAGGAGCTTGTCCCATCACAAGACATTACTGTAGGCATGCCTTCGGGGATGCTTGCCCTCCTTATCATTCACAGCCTTGTTCCTCTGTCTCCCAGGTGAGCCTTCCGAGGAGCAAGTATGAGCGGTTCAAGGCACTCACCCCAATTTTAGCGAGCTGCCCCACTACAGAGCCCACAGCGCCAGCTGCAGCATTAACTAGCACTGTCTCTCCTGGCTTCATCTTGCAAACCTCCATCAGACCAAAATACGCAGTGAGGCTGTGAAGAAAAAGAAAGAATGGTCAGTGAGGAATAAAAGACGCCAGACACAGAGATATGACTTGATCACATTGAACTAAAATATTGTCTGAACAAGATTCAGTTTTCCTCATTCTTTATGAAATACAAACATTAACCTAAACTTCTTAATTTGGCTTTTTTACAGCCATCCTAGAAAAAAAAAAAAACAAAACAGATGATACACTATTGGGAAACAGGATGCTGTGGCAGAAGTCTCCCTTAGGTGAGAACAGCTTTCCTTTCCAAAAGGAGAAACACAGAGACAACTCTCTAAGGTGACAACTCAGTTAGGCACTGGAAGAGAGTAAATCCAAGCTAGGCAGAGGTCATAGTCAGCTGATATCTACTAGACTGAGGCAAAGATTAAATGATACTCATTACAAATCAAAGCTGGCAGAAAAAGAAAAAAATGGTTGCAAAACCTTGCTGAACTGATGGGCACACTGCTCCTGAGGACTACTGTCCACAGCTATGGCTACCGGGTGAATAGTAATCTGTACGAAGCATTGAAGTTTAGCTCAAGCATGTCCCACTGATCACATAAATACTAAATGACATCAGGGTCTACAAGCTTTCTGAAGCAGTGTGATCAACTGGCACAGAATCCCAACAAATTTTTCTTCTAAATTTAAGCTTAGAGCTTCCCACTGGGTCTGAACCAAAAGGGTGAACTGAATTAATCTATCAATCAGCTGTCTAGAAAAACATGCATCTTGCCTGATGTCAAAGTGAAATCCAAGAAGTTGTGTCACACACAACGTTACAATAATTTTGAAGCCTTCCGTGCTAACGACTGACCAAGTCCTGACCTCTCATATAAAATACAGAGAAAGGGAGAAGAAATGTGAGACAATGACTGAGAGAGAGCAATACTGAGTATGGATTCTGAAGCACAGCAGTTCTGTCTGATGTAGTGCAACTTAAAGGACTTCTGTTTTGCTGCACGACATGACAGCAACCTTTTGAGATTCTGGGGACCATTCTGGAAATATGGTGATAGCAGAAGAGTCCAATCAGCAAAAGCAGACTAGTTCAGTGAAGTTTAAGTCTTTCCACTGAGGTTAACTCAGATAGACCTAGATTTTTTCCAGCCCCTCCTGGACCCTCTTACTACCTTATTACAACTCCTCAAGGAGAGGCATCATAATCTCCAAGGCAAATCTCCTCTGATCTAGAGCATGGACCAAACTTCAGGCCCTCTCTCTACAGGGTAAGGGCATCTGGAAGCACATGTTTTTTACCAGAGTGAGCAGACAACATACTGGTAGAACAAGATTAGCGAAAAAGTCATACAGATAGGAGGAAACATTCTGCACAGCAAAATCCAGGGGATAGCTGCCTCTGGATCTCAAAACTCACCCTGGCATGCCAACTGTCCCAAGAGCCAGAGATTTGGGGAGTGATTCTGGCCAACTGGAAGGAAGGAGCTCTAGGTCTTTCCCATCAGAGATGAAATGAGTTCTCCAGCCACTTCTACCCACAACAAAGGCCCCTACTGTGAAAGCAGGATTCTTGCTTTCTACAATCCTGTTTAAAAGAAGAAGAAAAAAACACCACTCTGTGAGAGACAAACCACTACTGGCTCTCTCCTCCTTTATTCCTGTTGCCCTGTGATGTAGGAGAAAAGAAATAGGACACTTAGTCCATACGTGCTGATGCTGTAGGCTTCTGATGTCTTTCCTGAAATGTCTACAATCTCTCATCATCAGGGGGATATTGGGTAAGATGATTATAGACTCAGCCCTGCCCACAACAAAACCAATGCTCCCACATGGATGCTGCCTTTTTTTTTGACTAGCACCAGCCTAGTATGAATTCAGACCAGGCTTTTGAGTTAGAATGGGGAAAAGAGGAGGCTGAGATTAAAGGCTGGAAAATAAAGGAGTCACAGATAGGCTGTAACAAGCAGTTCCATTCTCAGACAACCTGCATCTCATTTAAAGGTTGACGATCCTGAAGATGGGCCCTCTTGGGGTGATAAAATCAGACAGAAGTACCTACTAACAGGGAAAGTTCATACTCTCAGTGTCTCTATGCCAAATGATGAATCAATTTTCTCAGCCCAACAGGAAAACTACATTGGGAAGGGGTAGGTAAGCATCTTTGAAATATTGGAAACAGTTGGCCTTTTGTTCAGCAGACTTGGTGGTTAATTTATCCCAGCTCTCAGAGTTCCTGCAGAGAAACACAAGAGCCAAAGGCCACAGGTGTTCCTGGGCAGCAACTTAGAGACAGCACAGCAGGAGCAAGCTGACAAAGGGAAACATCTGTGTTTTCCTTTTTAAATTACCATAAGCTTGGAAAAGGATGGATTTAAGGTTAGATAACCCTTTGGCTACACCTAGAGCTGTATCTTCGGTGATGCTGAGATATTCACAACTGGAGTAGATAGCATGCATGGTTTTGAGTATGCAACTACTAGCACGTCAGATTTTAAAACGTGAAGTTCACACTTACGGCAGTCCTTCATGCCTCTGCTTGTAAAAACTTCCTTTGAAAACATTATCACCAAAAATAACATATTGATTGTATCAGAAGCCTAAACGCTCTCTAAAAAGGCAAAAGAGGTTCTTAGATGAAAAACACATTCCAATCAATTACAAATAACAATATAGTTGTGGAAGTTGCAGACTCACATCAAGAACAGGTAATGCAGATTGCAGATGACTCGAATGTCAGTACATTCCTTCAAGATCTGCCATGTGTATGGATAACAAAAACTGAAGATCTCACCTGGCAACCTGTGTGCCTATCATTATGTCCCCTTCCTTCATGTCCCTTCGACTGTAAGGTCTGTAACACAGGCAGAGAGATGGTTTACTGTAAGCAACTTTAACAATGTTCCAGATACACTATGAAGTAGTAGCTATTGTCTGACCCAGAAAGAGAGTGTGGTGGTTTGGCCCTCGTCACCACACAGCTTCTCACTCAGCCTCCCCCCTACACAGTGGGGGAGAGAAATTGGGAAGAAAGGAAAAGTCGTGGCTTGAAATGAAGACAGTTTACTAAAATAACAAAGGAAAACTACAATAATAACAAAAATATTAGGACATTAATATATACAAAATTAACAGCGTACAATTTCTCACCACCCAATGTCTGAATGACCGATACAGCCCATCCCAAGCAGCGATCACGAAAATGACACCAAGCAGCAAGCAAAGGAGCGAAAGCGAGCCAGCAAGGTAGAGGGAATGATGCCAGCAGGCGAGAGAGATGGCAAGATGGATGCCAGCATGGATGCCTCCTCCCATGGGCAACCCCCACTTATATACTGAGCATGACATTTATGGCATGGAATACTCTCTTTGGCCAGTTTGGGTCAGTTATTCTGTCTGTCTTTTGCCCAGCTTCCTGCATCTGCACATTAACAAGACTTGGAAAGCCAGACATAGTCCTTGGTCTCATTAACAACAACTCGTATCATCAGAGTGTTTTTATCAACATTCTTCACCTCTGAAATCCAAAACACACTGGCTACTGAGAGGAAAATTAACTTCATCCCTGTCAAAATCAGGACAGAGAGCATAAGCAGCAATGTTGAACAAACTGCAAAGAGCTTGTCATTATAATGACATAACTAAGTGTTTTCCATAGCCAGCTACTTGAGCATTGCATCTTGACCAAAGATGGATCAAAGATGGTCTTGACCAACACTGGGCTAGAGTGTTGGGGACATGATAGCATTAATCTTCCCAGCATGGTCCACCACTACAAGAAGGCTGAGACTCTAAAGAACTATCTTGGACAATAGGGTCCACCAGACTTCTTCAAATTACCCACTCTCCCTATGCGTGAACTACCCCCTATTAACCTGGGTATATCAGCGATTTCCTACTTAGAATATGTATCCTTAAGTACAAGGTTGGCGAGATAAGTGAAGCAGCTATTGCAACAGGGCTGCAGTCTCATTTGAATCCATTGCATTCCAGTGGAAGAGACATGACAAGGGACAACAGCAAAGCCTGAGAAAAGTCTAGGGCTCCAGCATCATTATCCTAATGTCTGGCTAAATCTGGCACAGCTCCATATTTGGAGTCTTGTAATTTACACATATTTTATAAAAAGGAGACAAAGGCACCCGGGACTCTGGCAACAGGGAGTGCTCCCAGTACTTGATCTTTTGAGGTTTAAGTGGGAGATCAAATGAGGTATCTCAGACAGCAATTTAAAAAGAAGAAAAAGAGATACCTCATGTAGGGATCAACGCTGAGAAACACTGATTCAAGCAGCAACTCTGCAACAAAATACAAAGCAAATTCCTGGGTGTTAGCAGTGCAGTAAAGCATAGTTTCCACAAGTCAGTCTTTCAACAAAAGCTGCAGGAATTCCTGACAGCTCAAAAACCCCATATGCCATCATCCCTTAGGAAAAAAAACTACCAGAAACAACTACTACATTCATTAACTCTGTCTGGATCATCGCTGTGCTGTTACAAAAAACACTTCCTGTAGAGTCTCTTTAGCAGGCTACCTTCTTTTCAACCGTGTTTTTCTTTATCTGCCTCCTACCTCTAGAGAAGGCTCAAGAGGCCAGATCCCCTAAGTAGAACACTAACTTACCTTCGGTCTAGATAAAAAATGCCTTTCCATGATTCGGCCAGCAGAGGGTGATGAAACCTTGGCACAGGTCAAATACAAACACTACTTTGCTGCCCTAAACAGAAAGCATTAGGCTCTCTTTTCTAGGTAGCTTAATCCACCTTACTGCCTCTAATACCCCTAGTACTTGTGAAATATACTGTTAAACAAATTTTAATTTAAATTCTCATTCACACAGCAGTTTTAGCTGTTCATCTCCACCTAATAATACTTTTCATTGCCTGTGCCGCAGTGGTCTAGCTAGTACAAGCTAGAAATATATTCAGATATAAATATTTTCCTATTACTCAGAGTGAGCAGGAAGAATAATCAAACCCACGTAACTTAACAAGAAAGGCCATCTCCTTGAAAAGTGTTACTCTAGTATGAAGTTATGCCTCTTCTTGCTGTAAGGATTAAAACAGGAAGGAAGAAATGGCTCCACGTTCTTAAACACCCACAGGCGGGACATTTTAAAGTGTGTCTGAATGCTATAGAACTACTCATGCTATGAAAATCCTTCAAATTACATGTAAGCAGAAATCACCTTTCAAACCTTTAAGTTGCAAAGAGAACTAGTACTTTAATGTCATTTCTTTGACGCACCTTCTAAACTGGCGTAAACTTTGTAGAGGACAAGTGACAGAGTGAGGTTCAAGACAGCATGGTATGGATGTCTCTATGTAACGCCAAAAATTAAGGTTCATTCTTTTATCAACAGCTCTTGCATAAAATAAGTTATCATATTCCCTACCCTTTCCAAAACAGAAACACATGAATAAAACCTGTGCATTTTTTTCTCTTTTTTATTCACTCTCTCTTGCTGTCACAACAGGTCAAATATAACAGATAAGCACTGTTAAAAAAAACCAACCAGATGCTGAATGCAGACAGAAGTCTTGCCCGGTAGCATCTTAAAATGAAAGATCAGCCTGCCTTGACTCCAGCCCCAAGGCCTCCCTGCTGCAGGCTCACTCCCATCCCAGTCACTCTGCTCTCCCCCAGCACCATCCTCAATACCTTCCCTATCAGCACGAAAAAATACAATGAAAATCTGCTCCAAGAGGCTACTATCTTCTCCAGCTCTCTCCAAATAATTTTGCAAAATAAAGTATATTAAAACCTTCCACCAATAAAGCAGATTTGGGTTTTACTACAGTTATCTCATTTGCTCTGTGTCACGGTTCACTCCTCTCTTTCTAAATTAAATAAATTCTGTTTCCTTGTGGCTGTCAGTTTTGAGGGCGTATCACTTCAGCAGTTTCCTCCAGAAAGCTTTATTTGCAAACACATTCGAATGCCTTTGCCATCAGGCACCATGTGTGATTAGGCAGAGTGAGGGTGTGACAGGCATCCTGCAGCCACTGCGCATTAGAGTAAGAAGAGCTCAGCCACTGTTTCTAAAGATATTATCAGAAGACAGCGTGTCTTAAAACCCAGCAAATTCATCAGCATACATGTTCTTGAGAAACCGCCCTTCTCTGCTAAGGTGCATGGCTTGCCACAAGCTATGCCAACCCATTTTTGAAAATCTAAGTCAGATAAACATACAAGCCGTTCTACACATGCAGTGCCATTTGTCAGCACCAGACAACCTCCAGAAAACGTAAGAACAGGTGGCACTCCACTTACGTCCATCCTTTAGGTCTGGCAGCTCTATCTTTTTCAGGTCGAAGTCGCTGGTTTTGGGGAAACCCTCAAAATGCTTCTTCAGAACCCAGGCCTTGGCAGTCACCATCCTGCAAGACAAACAGCATGGCCAAAAAGCGCCTTTCAAAGAGACGCCCAATGGTGCTGGGCTACTCATGGGGCCTTGTTTAGACTTTATGAAGAAGAAAAGTATCTCGATAACTTGCTGTCACAGGAGACAGCTTCTGTTTGCATACTGTGGCAGTATCACTGGATCAAGAAAACATTTGAAAAGCCTCCTAATTGCCTAGTCAACCCAGAGCTTTTTGTGACCAGCCAGACCTCCTTGCCTGTTGGCAGCAAGCCCTGGTGTGGGAAGTCAGCCCCAGCAAGATGTACGGCTCCCACTCTAAAGAAATTGAAGAGGGAAAATCTACCAGTTTAAGGAGAAAAAAAGTCCTGGAAGGAAAACAAATGGAAAACTTAAACTCACTCTTTTGTCTTGATTACACGGGGTGAGTACTGAACGTAAACTTCCACAAGCTTGAAACAAAGTGCAAATGAGAAATACAAAGGTAAGAAAGACCTCTTTCTGTGACACCCCATATGTTAAAAGAAAACACATCTGCAGTTGCAAGCTCAGAGCTTGGAACTGGGAGCACATTGTCACCAGCATTTTCCATAGAAGATGGAAACAAACAAATGACTTGCTCTTGTTTTACCCTCACAGCCCCTTTTTCCCTCCTACAAGCAAGCACATCAACAAGGGCAAAGAAATAAAAGTTTATACTTAGAGCATGCAGGTGGAAAACCGTGTGTTCTGCTGACAAGGCCAGTCAGAAACCTTCTGCACCCAACTCCGTCAGTAGCTGGACTCCTTCAGTCACACACTTCCTAAAAGGCAAAGACAACTGCTTTTATCAACAGAAAGGTACCGCCCTCAGTCCACTTCCTGAAGTGGAAATGTAAACCCTCAGTAAACTTTGCACAGGGCACGTACAATGTGATTCACCTTTCCCCTACTGAGATTTGAGATCATCCTTACAGATGGCTCCAATCCAGCATCCAGTCAGTTGCACAGGAATTTTCTGCAATATGCCAAGCTAAATACACAAAACCCACGGTCCTAGAAACCACAAAATAGTGCAATCTGGAGACCAAGACTATCCTCCAGAGTAGGAATTTCTTCAAACCACATTTTACCAGTCCAGCCCTAAAACTCTTAATAGTTCTGCCACTGAGGGAAAAAATATCTAATTAAAAATGAATGTGAAATTCATCATTCAACCCATCATTTAACATAGCAAACGATCCATATGGACACCACTATCACAAGGGAACACGATCATGACATTTATTTAGTGAAATGCCGGCAGGGTCTCAAAGGACATCCATACTCACATGTGTGCTCTGGTATCTTCACTGTTGCCAGAGCACACACCAAAGGACCAGAGCTTGTGTGGACACGCCTCTGTGTGCATATGTCTCTGCATGCTGGGATCTTTTAGCATTGCAGAGTCACCTTAACAAACAGTAGCAAGCTTTGGCATTTTGCCTCAACTGTGTTTCAATGAGGCATGTGGCAGTGGGAGAAAATTTTTGTCCAGGGACTATGTCGCCAGCTTTTATTTTTCCTGTGAAAATATTCAAGTAGAATATGAAGGGTGGAAAGTAAAACATAGTGGCATGTTTAACTAAAAAACACCTGAAGACTAAAGCACTAATTAGGAACAGACACCTGAGAAAATAAATAAAATTTTTAAAGATGCACAAGCAAGGACCATGGAGAACAAGGGCAAGCTCCCTATTATTTAGATAAAAGCAAAAGCCACCAGGCCCAAAACTCATCAGCAGTCGGCAATCTTCTGTGATGAACTAGGGATAAGCTTGGTTCCTCAACAAGAAAAAAACATCCAAGATGTGAAGGGATTCCTACATTAGGAGCGTGTGCTTGGGAAATCAGCTACATCAGGACACACAGCTCTTTCACAAAATGGAAGAAGTATCATCAAGCTCAAGCAGACCTTACAAGCAGCCTTCCACAACCTAAAGGGGGCTTATAAGAAAAATGGGCAGAAACTCTTTAGCAGGACTTGTTGCAATAGAACAAGGGGTAATGGTTTTAAACTAAAGTAGGGTAGATTTAGACTAGATACAAGGAAGAAATTTTTTATGAAGAGGATGGTGAAACACTGGCACAGGTTGCCCAGAGAGGTGGTTGATGCCCCATCCCTGGAAACATTCACGGACAGGTTGGATGGGGTTCTGAGCAACCTGATCTGGTTGGAGATGTCCCTGCTCCTTGCAGAGAGGTTGGGCTAGATGACCTTTAAAGGTCCCCTCCAACCCAAACTGTTCTATGATTCTATGTTTTCTGTAGGCTGTAAAACAAAAAGCCCCAAACCAAACAGAAAACAGAACACCGACACATACTCAAATGGATTCACAAACTAATCTCTAGGGGTCCTGGTTTTGACAGGGGTGGAGTTAACTCTCCACTCAGTAGCTGATGTGTTTGGGATTTTGGATGTGAAGAATGCTGATAAACACACTGATGATAGGAGTGGTTGCTAAGGAGACCAAGGTCACTGTCTGTCTTCCCAGGTTTCACTAATGTGCAGGTACAGGAAGCTGGGAGGGATACAGCCAGAATAGTTGACCCAAACTGGCCTAAGAGAATATTCCATACCATAAATGTCATGCTCAATACTTAACTGGGGAGTGGGCCAAGGAGGTGGCTCTCTCTTTTTCTCTCACTTTTTGGAATTGTTGTGGGATCATTTACAGTGGTTTTTTTTGTTCCATGGCCACTGCTTGGGATGGGCTGTATTGGTCGTTGGGTCATCAGGTGGTGAAAAATTCTGCATAATTCGAGTTTTTTGTTTGTTTTAAGTTTTAAAAATTATTGGTTTTTCTATTATAATTATTATAATAAGATATATATAATTATATTTTCCTTTGCTATCCTAGTGAACTGTCTTTATCTCAATCCATGAGTTTTATTTTCTTCCCGATTCTCTCCACCATCCCCTGGGGAGAGAGAGGGTGATTGAGCAGCTGTGCAGTACTCGATTGCTGACCGTAGCTAAACTACAACACCAGGCTAACAAACCAAGATTGTTTTGTATGTTTAGAAATAAAATCATAAGATCTGGTAAGTACTACATTACTTAAGCATATTAAAGAACTCTAAAGCACAAACAGCAGTGATGCAACATTTTGGGGTTCCAGTAAAAGCATTGTTGGACCAAGCATGAGATAGATAGCCACCATCTCAGCTCCAAGAGCAATAACCATTCTGCTGTGAAATGACTTTGTTGTCAGTGTCAGTGGGTTTGAATAATACATTTCTTTTGTGTGTTTTCTGTATAAATTGTTTCATACACCATTATAATCATTACTGCAAAGACTTGAGAAAGGATAGTCTATGAAGATGATAAAAAGACTCTTCTAAAAATAATTAATTTCTAGCAAGTTCCACGAAAAAATTAAGGTGATGCATTTCTGCCTGATATTCTTACAAAAGAATCATTAAAGCTTTTACTGAAATAGAAGTCCAAGACAGCATTTATTCTGATGTCCTTCAAACCCTCCTTGTCCTTGCCCATGAAGTTATCAAAGTTTTACATTAATCTCTATCAACTTTTTCCATAAAATCAGACACCTAGGAAAGAAGCAATGGATTCGGGAATCTCAGCTTTGGGTACTAACAATATATGTAAGAAAGCAAAGATCCAGCCTGTGTCGCACCACTGCAGGTGGTGTAAACTGTAGCAGAGCTGCAAGCAAAGTACCTACACACAGGTTATCTACCATAGCTCAATCTCCAAAACCAGCACGAGGAAGGAGATTCACAGTTCAAGGGAAAATAGGACAGAAAAGAAGGAAGAGGTGGAGAATGGGATCCCATGGTAGCTAGTAGCAACTGGAAAAGGTCAGTAATAAAAGAGAGGACAGACACATCTGAGAAAATCGAGGCAGTTTGACTGGAGGCTGAGGAGCTGGTGGTGATACCTGAAATCTGGGAATCATCACATTAAAGTAGAAGAATAGTAAAGCTCTCAAGGTATCATGAGTCAAACTAGCAAAGTTTATATTCCCTAGGTAATCCCAACTAACCTTTGTATATTGTGTGACATGGTTTCCTAGCCTGGGCTTGCCCAAATATAACCTTGAGGACAAAATTGTCTTAGAAGCCTGTCAGTTACAAATTAAGTTCAATTCAAATTTAAGGTTAGCTTAACAGTTCATTTTGCTGCCAGTCACAAATAATTTGCAGATACAGCTGTGGTGCTTGTTTCCTTTTATCTCTATTCTGAAGCAGGAGCAGCTATGGTCCCAGCTACAATGGAAGAAAAGGGTATGATTAAAAGCTGAATAAAGGATCTCTCTCAGACATAACTGGTTTGTAGATCAGTGCTGAGGAAAAAAACAGCAATCACCACAACAGCAAAGTTGTTCAGGAAATCATACTCTCATCTAGTCCCTTCCTCCAGATTCAATTTATGTAGTCTCCTGCAGCATTGCAAAGCAATCTGCCAGGCACTAGCATAAAAGACTTTCTAAATGCTTAAAAAACCAACCAACCAACCAAACTAACTAACTAACTAACCTAAAAGGACTTCTTGGTAGTAGAGACTGCCAAGGGAGTCATAATCCAGAGGCTACTTCAGGATTCTCCATACGTTACAATTATAAATTACAGGGGAGTGAACATGGCTTCAAATCATAAGTGCCTGCAAGTCTTAGCAAAAATTATTTGTTCATCTCCTCTGGCTTAGCTATTACAATGCTTTCTCAGAATTTTCTTTTTCCCATGGTGAAAAACAAAGTAAAGGCAAACCACTCCCATGCTACTTTTGTCTTACACAATACTGCCAATATCCGAGTAAGCATGACGCTGCACTATGAAACAATAAAGCTGCAACTTCACTTCTTTATGCAATGCTATCAGGCCCTGGAAGGAAGTCAAAGACTGAAGGTGAGTAGTCATCGCTCAGTAAAAGACTGTCCTGCCCCACACTTTGTTACAAGGCTGTAATTCCAACAGAGGTTCCACAGTCCTGCAGAGGAAGCTCACATGGGGAGGGGAAAGGGAAGCCAAGATCTGCACTGAAACAGGTGAGCTGCCCTTCAGCTCTCAGAAACTGCATGTAAAATTAGAGTCTTAAGAACTATGTCTGATAAGAAAGAATAAGTTAGAAGCCCACAGATAGGAAGGAATACAAGACACTGCAGGTGACCTGGGCTGACCAACCGAAGCTAAAGCTTCTTGAAGCACCAGCTGTGATTCTCTGGTCACTGCGAGGCACTCTTAAGCTTCTTTCAAGCACTCTTTCTACTCCTCCCTTGCTTAAACGGTGACACAGTCCGAGCACATGCTGCAACATGAGTAAATGCAAAATTTCATCAAAGCTGTTGAGCCATAGTGTAGCACAGTTTTGCTTCCTACATTTGCAGAGACATGCCTGTTACTGCACCACAGATAAATGTTTAATTTGCTTAATTTTACAGCTGCCAAAGAAAACTCAATTTTTTTTTTATAAAAGCTCCATTAAGCTTAGATTTCTAGAAAACTCCATTTAAATTAAACCCTAAACTTTAGACTATACCAAACAAACAATTGTGGTTTAGGGGAAAAAAAAAAAGAAATCTCAGGCTGCTAACTGATGTTGTAAAGTTACTGCAAGAGCTTCAGGACTCAGTAAACCTGTCCGTTGACTGCTCCTTCCCTCATTTCTCATTACTTACCTCTGCAACGGTTAAGCATCCTGTCTCTTGCAGTGTGGTGTAATAAGGCAGCCCTAACTGCTCAGAAGTGAGGTTACAAACTTACTTTCAAGTACCAGCAATCGCTCTTAGGGCCCCCTCCTGAATTTCTGTAATATGACAAGGGCAGATTCACCCTTGAATGGGCTCCTGCTCATAACACACAGTGCCACCTTCTCCCTCAAGAAGGAAACTCACTGCTCTAGCCCACCTAGCATATCCGAGACATACTTGTTACCTGTTTACTTTCTATGTGGAGTGGCCTTCTATGATGGAGGGACTACATCAGTGGACAAAGGAAGAGCTATGGATGTTGTCTACCTGGACTTCTGTAAGGCCTTTGACGTGGTCCCCCACAACATCCTTCCTTCCAAACTGGAGAGATATGTTTGATGGGTGGACTGTTCGGTGGATGAGGAACTGGTTGGATGGTTGCATCCAGAGAGTAATGGTCAATGGCTAAATGTCCAGATGGAGGTCAGTGACAAGTGGTGTCCCTCAAGGGTTCATATTGAGACCAGTGCTGTTTAACATCGTCAATGACATGGACAGCGGGATCGAGTGCACCCTCAGCAAGTCTGCAGATGACACCAAGCTGAGTGCTGTGGCTGACAAGCCTGAGGGAGGGGATGCCATCCAGAGGGACTTGGACAAGCCTGAGAAGTTGGCCCTCATGAGGTTCAACAAGGCCAAATGCAAGGTCCTGCACATGGGTCACAGCAACCCCCAGTATCAATAAAGGCTGGGCGATGAAGGGATTAAGAGCAGCCCTGAGAAGAAGGACTTGGGGGTACCAGTGGATGAAAAACTGAATATGAGCTGGTAATGTCTGCTCACAGCCCAGAAAGTCAAATGCATCCTGGGTTGCATCAAAAGAAGCGTGGCCAGCAGGTCGAGGGAGGTGATTCTCGCCCTCTACTCTGCTCTCGTGAGACCCCATCTGCAGTACTGCATCCAGCTCTGGAGCCCCCAACATAAGAAGGACACGGACTTGTTGGAATGAGTCCAGAGCAGGGCTGGAGCACCTCTCCTGTGGAGAAAGAATGAGAGAGTTGGGGTTGTTCAGCCTGGAGAAGACAGGGAAACCTTACTGTGGCCTTTCAGTACTTAAAGGGGGCTTATAAGACAGATGGGGACAAACCTTTTAGCAGGGCCTGTTGCGATAGGACAAGGGGTAATTGTTTTAAAATAGAAGGAGGTAGATTTAGATTAGGTATAAGAAAGAAATTTTTTACAATGATGGTGGTGGAACACTGGCACAGGTCGCCCAAAGAGGTGGTAGATTCCCCATCCCTGGAAACATTCAAGGCCAGCTTGCCTCAGCAACGTGATCTGGTTGGAGATGTCCCTGCTCCTTGCAGAGGGGTTGGACTACATGACCTTTAAATGTCCCTTCCAACCCAAACTATTCTATGATTCTATGATCTTTCCTGCTTTCCTTCTTCTTCCCTTTATATGCTTGCTTGCTCCCTCAGAAAACATCCTTCTGTGTATAATGAAGCATGCATCTTCTGCCATCAATGCATCTGCAGGGTTTCTCTTTCAATCCTTTCCCCATGTGCCAAACATGGTTTGAGAGTTACACCTCCACAGCCAAATTCACTTCAAATGAAATGCATACACATACAGCTTGCACAGCATGGACCTTCCTTCCCTATAAAAGCAGACTAAAATGTGGTTCCTCTCTCAAATTTATATCCAGCCCTGCACAAGAAAGCTTGTGAGAGTCAGAGCAAGGATTACATACACCACTGGAGTTTAAAATACTAAATCTGCAGTCTTGAAAGAAAAATCCTCCAACCCCTTCCACATCCCCTGTTCTTAGCCTGCCTGCCCTTCCTCTGGTGCTCTGTGAAGATCAGCATCTCTCCAAATGTGCAAGACTGAGGGCTGTCACGGTGAATTCCTGAGGGAAGCTTCACACTTTTTTTACAAAAGCAGAGACTCAGAAGACAGTCCTTCTCCAGACTTCTGGTTTATCTTGGTTTTATTTTCCCATCTGAGAACCCTGAGCATGCACTGATCTGTTGCCCTTTTGTGCTCAGAGGGATTGCTGGCCTTTTAGGGTCTCGCTCTCTCCTCTTCTTTTCAAGGGTTGTACACCTTAACAGGAGTATCAGCTCATGAGAGGTACAGGCTCGAGCAGATACAAACCTTCTACCCTACAAGGAGACTGCAGTATCACCACAGAAGAAATAACATCCAGCGAGTATTCAGCTTGTCTAGATTAGAAATGTACTTTTGTCTCACTTATCTGACGGAAGGAAGGTCAGAATTTCTAAATTGCCTGCTTAGTATTTGGTCTGGTGTTTAAACTTTGTTCTTGTTTCCCTTCACAAATTGTAAGATCAGTGAATTTCAATGTGCTAATCAAACTTTGAATAACTGACTGGAAGAACACGAAGAACATCTAAGCAAATAAAGCTGCATAAACTTAGCAAAGAATCAGATACAAACAGGTCGCTGACACAATCTCCCGTAGTATCCGTACAGCCAGACTGGTGAGGTAAATTGGTGCATAACTGGATAAAGTGGTTGAGAACTGCAGGATTGTCCTCAGTGGGACAAAGTCCAGTTGGCAGCCCATTACTAGTGGCATCCCTTAGGGATCATTCTGGGAGCCCTAATGTTTGATGTCTTTATAAAAGACCTGCACAGTCATGACCTGGAAGGACAGAGTCCTTTCCCACCACCCTGAACCTGGACTCAGGTGCATCCAGAGCACTGTGTGGCATTCTCAGCTTCCCAGCACAAGAAAGTCACTGACATACTTGAGTGAGTCCAGTGTAAGGTCACCAAGATGATGAAGGCACTGGAAAATGTAACAAAAAAAAAATTTTGAAAGAAATGGCTTTGTTCCATAAACAAAAGCTACAGGTAGATGTACTGTCTTCTACAGCTACTTAGTAAGACAGCATCGAGAAAATGGAAACCAGCTCATCCAAGGGGAAAGCACAGCGACAGGGTAAGAGATGATGAATGTAGTTTGCAAGACGCTATTTTCTAATGATATATGGAAAGTTGTGGGATTTCCGCCCCCCAGCCCATGAAAGAGTCAGATATTGGAACACATTGCCCGAAGAGATAGTGGAATCGCAATCTTTCAAAATTTATCCAACTTCACATGCCCATGAGCAGTCTGATTTGGCTTTGCCCACGTGTATAGACTACCATGACCTCCCAAAATCCCTACCAACCTAAATCATTCTGTCACTACATAATGGCAACTGCACTTGTAATTTGTAATTAGCTCTTGGGACAACAATAGTGCTTATTTCATATGAACAACTGTAAGCATGATAACTTTAAGAATTAAATCAATATTAGGAACTACCAAAGTTATAATTTCCTATTTATTTATTATTGTTGCTGGTTCTCCTTATTATTTAGTGCAAGTTTCCACAGGATACTCTTCAAAATACCTGAAGAACCAGAAAACTCTCATGGGAGATTTATTCAGGATGTACAATCTAATTTCTTTCACCAGAACGGAGTCCTGAGAAGAAAAAAAGAGCAGTTATCTCCTCTCAACCAAGAATCAACAGCAGGATAGCATGATTTGCAAAAAATTCACCAAAACTCACAAAAAAAAAGCACCTTACAATATTTGTCTACCCAAAAAGCTTAATGTTACATTCATCCCGTGAAATAAACACGTGTCACTTTACCAAAAGAGAACACCGTCTTTCATGCATCTTCTGTGACCATGCTTTCAGTCCTTAGAGATCCTAGTGAGCACACTAGTGAGTTCCAAAAAACTCACCTCTTTCTGAACTTATTATATCATTATTTTTGTGCTGTATTACCATGTACTAAAACGAAACCCTTTCCCAATTCTTAAAATAACTCATTTCACAAATCAATTAAGCTATACTGTATGTTTACCTTTGCAGAGCATCTACTTGAGACTTCAGAGGTAGCAAAGGTATCTGCTATAGATTTTGTATAATGCATATATGGTATAATAATAGTAAAACTTATCCTAGATAAGCAGCTCCTAAAAATATTTTCTCCTTCCTCAAACGACATGCTATATTCATTCCAACACGCTAACCGCATGTTAAGTAGCTGCAACTTATTTTTTTATTCCTTAAAATTGAACACTATCAATAAAATAGCATATTTTACCACTATACCAAACGAAGTACTGAACTTTTAGGGCCTCTGAGGTCAAAGCTATTACATAACCACTTAAGAAAGGGAGAAACTATTCCTCTCCCTTATGTCATATGTGAATAGAGAACATACATGGTTATCTTTATAATCGAAAGACTCTCACATCAGAAGTGGTTCTTCTTTATTTCTGTTTTCTTGTTTCAGGCTGTAGTTAGCCTGGACAGACAAGGAGTAGCTGGAGCAGGTACAGCACTCCATAGTCAGCTGCCAGCTCCTTCAGCCACACATTGACAATCTTTTCGGTCCTTTGAAATGCCACCTGCAATATCGTCCAAGCAGCCACCCTTCACAGAAACTAATCAGGAGCTGGCCTTCAGGCAAGAAATATGCAAGCATGTTTGCTACAGATCGCAGACTTTTTGCCAATCAAAAATGATTTAAAAATAACTTTGAAATATTTTAAATTTGCCATATAAAAAGTGGCATTTAATGATGGCTGCTACATAGTCACATGGTGTCAGTTTGACTCTTCTTTACACTTCAAAATAATTTTCTCTGTACAATGTCCAGATGTTAGCACATTAACAGATGACAGGACATCACCAGTGCTTCCTGGCTACAGCATCTTCAGCAGCAGCGCTGTCACAGTAATGCCTTAAGCAGACCACACTGCATGCGATGTAATTCCTCAGGCGAGCAGAAACACACAAAAAATTTTCCCTACAATGTAGACCTGCAGCCTGAATTATTTCAAATCTGAAATAACCTCAGACTACAAACCAGGTAGTTCAGCACAGTAAGTGGCACAGCAGCTCCCCAGATCTCAGTGGTAACACTATGCCCAGCTGACAGTACCACACAGAAGTCCTCTGGCAAAATACTGGTCTATTTTTACAGCTTAAATACAATAGTTTCAGGAAAGAGCAAATGAATTCGAATGACTTCGCTTTTCCACTTTGGCCAATGCAGCACTGCAGAACTGCTGTTCTTTCCACGACACACATTCGCAATTTTTTAATAGGTTCTCTTTATTCTGCTTGAATGGAAATACCTCTGTAAATCACTGCAAAATAGCTGAACTGGCATAGATATTTCGGGGGGGGGGGGCAGAGCTAAACTACAGAACTGCACTTCACCAATTTTATTGCAGTTATAAGGGCGGTACGAAGACACTTCCTAGCCTGGAGTCAACATTCCAGCTCCTCAGCCCCTACACTAACGCTCGAGTGCCTTCTCACCCACCTCTCCTCTCCCAGGGCCCTTCCCTCCCGGGAGCAAGACCCGCCATTTTCTCCTCCCTCAGAGTCCGCGGTCCCGCGGCCGCAGCTCCCTCCCCTCAGGGGAGCACCAACAGCTACCTCCCACCCGCTCCCGCCCTGGCCGCGGCCACTCTCCGCCTGCCAAGGCCGAAGGGGTCCTTTCTCATCAGCGCCCGCTCGCCCGCCTGACCCGGGCGTGCGCGCCGCCCCTCCGGCCGAGAGGCTGCGTTACTGGCGCACCCGCCGCTCCTCTGAAAGGAAAGAGGAGCGGGCCTAGTCCCTACCCTCCCTCGCCGGGAAGGGAGGCGCTGGGCCGGCCGAGGCAGGCAGCGGTGGGGCAGCCGCAAGCAGGCGCCGCCTCTAACGGCCGCGACTCTCGGCGCCAAAATTCAATCGTGGCGGGCGGCTGGGAGCGGCGCTGGTGGTGAGGGCCGTGGGGCGCGGGGGGCAGCCCCGCCGGCGGCCGGGGCGCGGGGCCCGGCCTGGCCCGGCTGATTCCGGCGACAGAGCTGCCAGCGAGGGCTCGCTTGGCAGGGGCACCTGCGGGGTTGTGGGGGGCCGCGGCGCTCTCGGCGGGAACGTGGGGCCAGGCGCCATGGCGGCGGCGGGGATGGGGCTGTGTTCTCGCAGCCCAGGCTGTCGTTTTTCTGGGCTTCAGTCCTCCGGTGGGGTGGGACGGAGCAGGGAGCAGTTCTGCAGGCTGGAAAAGGAGGCTGCCCGTCTGCCGGATTCCGAAAGATCCGAGCTTTTGCGTTTTCTTCATCGGCTGATGGAATACCGGCCAGCTTTCTGAGAAACCGGGGTTGTGCCACAGCCTTCGTGCAGGTGTCGTGATGAATGCTGTGTGAAGTCTCGTCGCTTAGAAGTGTTGAAGTACAGGTTATGGTTGGGATGCTTCCTGGATCTGGGGTCTGCTTGGAATGTTCCGCTTACAAATGCATGATCTTTTTGTTGTAAAAGGCGTGTGTTCTTTCCATCTTCTCACACATTTAGCTGTTTGGCATACAGTATGATTAGTGTGCTTCTTTTTTCTTTTTTTTTTTTTTTTTTCCCTATGTAGGGTTATAATCCAGATACCTTTCTTCATACTCTTGGGAGGAATACATTATCTAGTGTCATAGGAACATAGAGAAGATGTATGTCAAGTCAATTGTTCTTGAAGGATTTAAATCCTATGCTCAGAGGACGGAAGTTCGTGACTTTGATCCATTATTCAATGCTATTACTGGCTTGAATGGTAGTGGCAAATCCAATATCTTGGACTCAATCTGTTTCCTGTTGGGAATCACCAGTCTGTCACAGGTAAAGAGAGAGGGTGCATTAAGAAAGATTTTTCCTCTGTCAGCAATGTTTTATATTACTCTCTTGAGTAATCTCCAATGGAAACCCTGAAGTGGTGCTTCTATCAAAATAAATAGTTTTATTTACTTGGATTTTTCATTACATAAAATTGAGTCTCTGTCATTCTTCCTCATTCTTACATTAAGATCTTCAAAGTGTGCATCTTGGAACATAAAACTAAAATTACCCACTTAAAAGGTAGCAGCCTCAAGCTGAAGATCTTTTGCAACTAAGGGCACTAACTTGTTTATTTGTAGTAAACTTTGTCACTTCTAGATTGGATCTTAAAATTTGGCAAACTGGTTTATCAGAAAATAATAAGCTGGTTTTCATGCAGTGCCTGCTATTTAAAAGATTATATATCTGCTTTACGCTTACAAGAAAAATTATGCACTGTGAGATGACTTTGAATCTCTGTCATCGGGTGATTTTTTAAATTTCTTCCTCTCATCTTCCAGCAGACCTCCAAGGAACACTTTCCAATGAATTTCCTTGTGAACTGTATTATGAATAATGAATGCTCTTTAAGTAAACATACTGGTGACTGAACTAGTAATCTGTTTGTATTTTTTTTTAAAAAAATCCCATCTATTTGGTTTTTGTCAGGAATCTTGTGCAGAAACAATTAGCTGGCTCACTGAAACTAAACTGGCACACTCTGCTTGTGGTTTTACAACGCTAGCACCTTGCAGCTCCCATATGTCAATCTCTCATATGAACTCAAATCTACAGGAAGATGCTTTTACAAGCATTTTTTTCATTCAATTCTCCAAACCTATAGTAGCACACTGAAGCTGTGTAATGAATTTCTTTCAAAAATGTGTTTATCTGTTGCGTGGATTTAGGTGCGAGCTTCCAACTTGCACGACCTAGTTTATAAAAATGGGCAAGCTGGAATTACTAGAGCAACTGTGTCTATTACCTTTGATAATTCTGACAAGAAACGAAGTCCACTGGGATTTGAAGCTAATGATGAGGTCACCATCTCTAGGCAGGTGAGTCTTTAATATCTGTATTGCTCAATAACCTGTATATATTTTTACCATGCTCAACAGACTGACTTTTCAAGAAAAAACAAACTGTAATTTTTAAAGTCCCTAAGATTTGCAATTGCAGCAACACTTCTACAGTGTAGTTAGTAATAGATTTTAAATAATTGGAATTATTTGGGAAATTGGTTTAATATTGTTAAATGTATTGTGACAATAATGTTTTCTGTGGACTTGCACAGAAACATAATACTAATGAAATAATGTTCCTAAAGCAAGTTATAATTTTCTGTTTTGTGGCTTTTTCTTCTGCTTTCATATTTTCCTCTTAATATCTTGAATGTGTCTTAAATTTGGTCTCCAAGAACTGAGGGACCTTTATATTTCTGATGAAGATGTCTCCCTTGTTTAAAAAAAAAAGTGAAAACTTCTGGAGTTAGGAAGTTTTCTTGTCAATATTGCCCTTAATGACTGATATTTCTGAAGTTTTACTTAGATATTTTAAATATCTCTTCAGTCCAGTAAGATCTGTTTTGATGTTCTGCATAGTATGCATATGTATGTGTATGCAAAATAATATATGAAATGTGTTCAGATTTTTTATTCTCTATTACAGTTTATATTCTTATAATGTCAAGTCATTTAAAAATCACTTTAAGTTTCTTCCATTTCTTTTCCTTCTCTAGATCATCATTGGAGGTAGAAATAAGTATCTTATCAATGGTGTGAATGCTACCAGCACTCGTGTGCAGGATCTCTTCTGTTCTGTGGGACTCAATGTCAATAACCCTCACTTCCTCATTATGCAGGTATTGTGTGCATCTTTATAAAATCCCAAAGAAATAGAAATGCACTAAATTTGAGGTAGGATAGGTAGTGGAAGAGCACTTGATTTCCTAATCAGAGAAAAACTTCTTCTCAAGTAAAAATGAAATGTTTGTTAACTAGTTAAGATATCCAGTACAACATAGTTTCACCCTAAAACCTGTATCTTGTAGCACAAGACCTCATGTAGCAAGCTTTTTCTAAAACATATTCGGACTTTGTTTTCCTTTTTCTCTCTTTAACAGCTAGGTGTTGCTTTTATTATTGTGCTGAAAAGACAGAGATTTTCTTTCTCATTATGTGTGTTCCATTTTGAATGAAGTTGACATACCTGCTTTCTTAAGTCAAAATTAACAAAGGGAGACCTGACCAATTGAAAAGACTTTATAAACACCAACACAGAGACTGGACAAATCCCTGAAATATTTGCAAGGAATAATAAAACAGCAGGATTGACTGTTTCAAATGGAACTGTCACAACTTCCAGGGCGCAGAGGGTGAGGGAGCAGTTTTGCACCTATTCTGCTTCCGCCTAGTTACATATGAGCTAAATCTCCAAAAACCTAGTTTATGGTTAAAAGCTTATTCAACATCAGCAACTCAGTAAGACTCTAGAACCACATATGCACATAACTCCTTTAACATGTAATCAGGAATGTGGAGGATGAGCCTGAGGTAAGATATTTCTAAGATAAGAGGGGCCAAAGACAGCTGGTTAATATTCAAGGATCACCTCCTCCAAGCTCAGGAGTGATGCATCCCAACAAAGAAGAAGTCATGCAAAAACACCAGGAAGCCTGCATGGATGAACAAGGAGATGTCCCTGCTCCTTGCAGGGGGGTTGGACTAGATGACCTTTAAAGGTCCCTTCCAACACTAACGATTCTATGATTCTAAGGAGCTCCTGGACAAACTTAAACACAGAAAGGAAGCCTACAGACGAAGGAAGCAAGGACAAGTAGCCTGTGAGGAATACAGAGAAATTATCTGAGCAGCAGCTACTCATTCTTAAAAAGGGAAAAAAGGAAGACCAGGGGAACAACAGACCAGTCAGTCTCACCTCTGTGCCTGGCAGCTCAATGTCCAAGTGGAGATCAGTGATGAGTGGTGTTCCCCAGGGGTCAGTATTGGGACCAGCCCTGTTCAGCATCTTTGTTGGTGACATGGACAGTGGGGTAGAGTGCACCCTCAGCAAGTCTGCTAATGATGTGCGTTCGACATGCTGGAGGGAAGGGATGCCATCAAGAGGGACCTTGACAGGCTGGAGAGGTGGGCCCGTGAGAATCTCGTGATGTTGAACAAGACCCAGTCCATGGTGCTGCATGTGGGCTGGGGCAATTCCAAGGACAAATAGAGCCTGTGTGGAGAATGGATTCGGAGCAGCCCTGAGGAGAAGGACTTTGGGGTATTGATTGATGAGAAGCTCAAAATGACCCAGCAATGTGCACTTGCAGCCCAAAAAGCCAACTGCATTCTGGGCTACATCAAAAGAATCACGGCCAGCAGGTTGAGGGAGGTGATTCTCCCTCTCTACTCTGCTCTGGTGAGACCCCACCTGCAGGACTGTGTCCAGCTCTGTCCCAGCATGCTGGAGCAAGTCTAGAGGAGGCCGTGAAGATGATCAGAGGACTGGAGCACCTCTCTTACGAGGGCAGGCTGAGAGAGTTGGGGCTGTTCAGCCTGGAGAAGAGAAGGCTCCGGGGAGCCCTTATTGCAGCCTTTCAGTACTTTCAAGGGGGCTTGGAAGAAAGATGGGGACAGGCTTTATACCAGGGCCTGTTGTGATAGGTCAAGGGGTAATGGTTTTAACATAAAAGAGAGTAGATTTAGATTAGACATAAGGAAAAAATTCTTCACTGTGAGTGTGGTGAGGCACCGGAACATGTTGCCTGGAAAAGTTATGGATGCCCTATTCCTGGAAATGGATGGGGCTTTGAATGACCTGGTCTAGCAGAAGGTGTCCCTGCTCAGGGCAGGGCAGGTTGTAACCTTTAAAGGTCCTTTCCAACCAAAACCATTTTATGAATCTGATATAAGGGTAATTTCAATTTGCTGCATGAAGAAGTGCCTTGTTTGAACTTTCAAGGACCAAACAGTGGAGTAAACTAGATTATTGTTGTAGAACAAAAAAAAAGAGTTTGAGCTTATAATATAACTTATAAAAATGAGTGGGGTTTTGGGGGTTTGGAGTTTTGTTTTGTTTTTTTTACACAACCACTGTTTTTTTATCTTTCTGTCACTAGGGACGAATTACCAAGGTTCTAAATATGAAGCCACCAGAGGTAAGAAAGTTGTGGGAGTTTTTGTCTGAAGTTTTACTGATTTGTTTTTAATGACAAGAATCGGGAGGGGGGGCAGCAAAAAAAAAAGGTATTGAAGGGAGATGAGATGTTCAACTCAGTTCTGAGTTGAACCTATCTAACATAAGAAGAAATAAATTTTTGTTGCATTGCTTTATTTTAGATTTTAGCTATGATTGAAGAAGCAGCTGGTACTAGGATGTATGAATGCAAGAAAGCAGCTGTCCAGAAAACCATAGAGAAGAAGGACGCCAAACTGAAAGAAATTAACAGGGTACTACATGTTGGAAAGTATACTTTTTTATATTTGTTAATGATAACTGAATAACTAGTGTAGTGTGGTTTTTAATTTGTATTTATAGAATATTTCATTTCTGCACCTGGACTAGGTGTTCATGCTTAGACATATAAGAGTTCTTAAAATCTGAATATAAATGTTCTGGTTTATGTTTCAGGTCTTAAATGAGGAGATCAGTCCAACTCTACAGAAACTGAAAGAGGTATGGAAAAATTAGGAGAGTGGTAGGGCCCTTAAAGTACTGAAGAAATACTTTCAGCTATCCTGAACCAGTATGTGGTTGGTAAAAAACCAGCATGTTTGCAAGCTTTGTAGAATCTTTTCGGAGAGATAAATCCTATCTTCTGTCCAAATACAGAAAATGTGACATTCAGGACTTCCAGGAAATCCTAGAGAGCAATCCAGGGAGAAGGAAGAAAACAAAAGAACTCAATAAAAATAGAAAATAAAAACATATCTGAGTTCTTAAATCTTGTGTCAAGTGATATTTCTCCTGTACATTCAATTGTACAGCTATTGTTTTGTCTAAGGTTTTCCTAAGCAGGCCTGCAATGTACAAAATCAAATATATTACTTAACATGGAGAATCCTTCCTCTTATCTACAAATAATAATGCTAGTAGAAGTGCTTAGAAGATTTCTGTAACAGTCCTACTTAATATTATTTTTCCATGAAATTTTAGAGGTTATTTTATTGGTGTCTTTTCAGGAACGATTATCCTATCTAGAATACCAGAAATTAACACGAGCAATAGAACATACCAGCCGCCTCTGTATAGCTTATCAGTTTGTTCAGGCTGAAGAGGCAAAGGTATCCTCCGCTAAACTGTTAAAGGAAATGCAGGCTAACGTAGAGAAGTTTCGGGAATCGATGGCTGAAAGTGAAAAGAGGATGAGACAACTTAAAGAAGAAATAGCAGAGATAGAAAAGAAAAGGGAAGAGGTAGGTGAGAACAGAGTCGTGCTTGTCTGGCTATCTGAATATGAGGAGTTATGTGAGAAGGGAATTAATTTTACTGTTGATATTCTCTTGAATTTTTGTTTTCTTCTGGTGGGTTGTTTAGATTATGCACTGCTCACTGTCATTCTTAGACATTGTCTAAAAGACATCCATTTAAAGTTTTCATTTGTCTGGAATGCTTTACTTTCAATCGCTGCAAATGACTAATAACTGAAGAATATAAACTGTTTGCCCTCGCGTTTTCGCTCTGTGCATTCAATGGTAAGTTTTGCCAGATAACTTCTTTCTCCTTTTTTGTTGCTATCTCCAAATAAATACACTTCGTGTAGGAAACTCTTGTTCAACAAAAATCAGTACTAACCTCAGTTTTTCGCATAGTAAATTTGGTTAAGTACAGGATGGCCCATAGGTTCTTTGGATGCCTAAATGCAACTGTTCTACAGAGACTGTCCCATGATATGGGATGATGTGGGGCTTCAGTAGGGGTTTCAAGTTATTTTGGATTTCAGAGGAAAGAGATGTTTTGGCCTGTTTGCATTGGACTCTTAACTGCTTGCTTGATCAGATATTTATCTTTTTTTTTTCTACATATAGCTAAATAAACTGAAGATGAAATATTACAAATATTGTATCAGTTTCTTAGGCTAAATTAAATTTATTGCTGATTGTAGGAAGTTGGTGGTACACTTCGTTCTCTGGAAGATGCACTTTCAGAAATGCAAAGAGTTCATACTAAAGCACAAAGTGCCCTTGATCTCAAGAAGCAAAACTTAAAAAATGAAGAGAATAAGTACAAAGAACTAGTAAAAAGTATGCAGGAGGTAAGACCTTTGTATCTCATTTTTTTTAAACAATAAATCAATTCAGATTGAGGACAGCTGTTTTTTCTTACCTATTACTATAAGAAAAATCCCATGATTGGCTGGTATTACATCAGGAAAACTAACAAATGGTAAGGGCATTGTTTGATTTGTACAGCATAGATAGTAGATTCCCATTAGAAACAAAGGTGATGCATATACCAGGAATGTGCTGCTCTTTATTGGTGCCAACCTATTAAACTCAGGAGAGATCCTATAACTTCAAAAGTATTACGCTGTCTGTACACGTAGTATTCTTAAAAGTATAGGAGAAATTTCTACCCTGCATATTTCTTACAGTTTGGTTTTTTTTTAATGCAAGAGGAGCACTGAAGAGTACTTTAGTTTTTAGATATTAGGAAGAGAGAGCTATTTATCCTTGTTTTGCAGCAGTTGTCATCTCTTCCTGTATTTCATCTTTCTGTATATCTTCAGTGCACTCATGGAGCAAGTACACACTTGAAAACATGCAAGGCAAGTTGTAAGATCACAAAATCTGACAAAGGATCATAGAAATTTAGTTGATGAAACTACTCATAGCTCATCTAAACAATGTGAATTTAAAGTTAATGGGACTCAGGTTCTCTCTTCCTTTATTTTTGTTCTTTGTTTTGCTGAAGGATTCTAAAGCATTAGTGTCAAAGGAGAAAGAAATAAAGAAGACAGAGGAAGAACTAAATGCTTTACAGGAAGCAAGTGAAAAAGATGCAAATGCTTTAGCTGCAGCACAACAACATTTTAATGCTGTATCTGCTGGCTTGTCCAGCAATGACGATGGGGAAGAAGCTACTCTTGCTGGGCAAATGATGACCTGCAAAAATGAAATCAGCAAGGCAGTTACAGAGGCTAAACAGGTGAGAATAAAAGGCTGGTCTGAGACCAGCCTTCCTACTTCCTTTGAAAGTTGTCTGAAACCCAAATGACACACTTTCGAAAGATTTTAAAAGTTGTTATATGCGTTAAGGTGACTTTTTGGTAAAACAAGTAACTAAAAAACCCCATCCTTGCATAAATATAGATGAATAGGGGAAAAGCTATAACATTGCTGTAAGGACGTATAGAAGCTGGCATTTGAGACATAAAGTAGGACCACCGTACTCAAATGACTGATGATAATGGGATAGGAAGAAATTAAGACTGTTGTCCATGATACGCATTCATACTATAGAGATTTCTACAGTAGAACTTAATGGAATCAAAATAAAGATGGCTGAGACTGTGAATAGAGAGTCCAGAAGAAACTGTTTTCTCCTCAGTAAAACTGTGTGCTAGTCACATGACTGGAACAGACACCACTTCTTTTCTCTTGTGATAGGAAACCTCTCCTGGGTAGTTCTCACAGTGGAATTTAAATTTTCGAAGTTGGAAGTGCACCTTGCTTGTTTCACTTAAGGAAAAACTTTTGGAGAAAATAACCAGGATAGCTCTGTCCTACATAATTTTACCTTGTTTCTTCTCGGACTCTATTCATGTGCTAGTATGAGTTTTGTATCCAAATACATGATTTATGTTTTTATTGCCAAATCACCTGTGCCCTTGCTTTCAAAAGGCAAGGCTGCTTTTTGGCATTTCTGCAACCAGCAGAAAGTTTTACAAACTATATGAGCGCCTTGTTAGTGCAACTGTTTTAAATCTGCACCTGGAAGATTCTCTTTAAAGGTCTTCTGGTTCCATATTTTTTTACTCCTTACAGGCTCAAATGAAGTTGAATTATGCACAACAAGAATTAAAGACAAAACAAGCTGAAGTTAAAAAGATGGATGCAGGGTACAAGAAAGACCAAGAAGCACTTGAAGCTGTCAGAAAAATTAAAGAAAAACTAGAGAACCAGATGAAGAAGCTCAACTATGAAGGTCTGTGCATAACTTTGAGGGAATCTGAAAAGGCATATAGAAGTGTGGTGGGTTTACCGTGGCTGGCTGCCAGGTTGCCACCAAGCTGCTCTATCACTCCCCCTCCTGAACTGGACAGGCGAGAGAAAATACGATGAAAGGCTTATGGGTTGAGATAAGGACAGGGAGATCACTCAGCAATTACTGTCACAGGCAAAAAAACCTCAACGTGGGGAAACTAAATTGATGTATTACCAATCAATTCAGAGTAGGATAAGAGGAACAAACCTTAGAACACCTTCCTCTCACCTCTCCCTTCTTTCTGAATTCAACTTTGTTCCTGACTTTCTCTACGTCCTCCCTCTGAGTGGTGCAGGGTGACAGGGAATGGGGATTACATACAGACCGTATGCATTGCCTCAGCCACTCCCTCCTTACACTCTTCCCCTGTTCCCGCGTGGGATCCTACCACTGGGAGACAGTCGTTCATGAACTTCTCCATTGCAAGTCCTTCCCATGGGCTGCAGTTCCTCATGAACTACTCCGGTGTAAGGTCCCTTCCACAGGGTGCAGTCCTTCAGGAACAGACTGCTCCAGCATGGGTCCCCTGCGAGGTCGCAGGCACTGCCTGCTCCAGTGCAGGCTTCCCACCAGGCCACAGCCTCTTTTGGGATGCATCCACCTGCACCGATGTGAGGTTCTTCATGGGATGCAGGTGGATCTCTGCTCCTCTGTGGGCTTCCATGGGCTGCAGGCGGACAGCCTGCCTCACCATGGTCCACACCATGGGCTGCAGGGGAGTATCTCCTCTGGTGCCTGCAGCACCTCCTCCATTCTTTCACTGATTTTGGTGTCTGCAGGACTGTTTGTCTCACATATTCTCACTTTTCTCTCCCAGCTGCTGTTGCATAGCAGTTTTTTCCCCTTCTTTACTATGTTATCCCTGAGGTGCTACCACCATTGCTGATGGGCTCAGCCTTGGCCAACAGCGGGTCTATCTTGGAGGCAGCTGGAACTGGCTCAGATGGACACAGAAGGAAAGAAAAACAAAAAGACTTACTCTCTGCTTCCCATCAGCAGGCAATGTCCAACCGCTTACTACAATGTAGGGCCTCAGTACACCTAGCAGCTGATCTGGAAGACAAACGCCTTAATAATGAATGCCCCTTCCTCTCCTCCTTTCTCTTAGCTCTTATTACTGAGCACTCCTTCATATGATATGGAGTATCATTTGAGTCAGCTCTCCTGGCTATGTCCCCTCTCAGTCTCTTGCCCACCCACACCTGAAGTGACCAGGCCTGATTAACAGGCCTGAGCCAGAGTTGACCCATGGATGATCTGTATCATATTGCTATGTTTAGCAGGATTGTGTTGTTTTAATTATAACTTCAGTATACACAGAGTGTGAGAAAGTACATCATGAGAATGGATAACAGCTCCTTAGCCTTGTGTAAGAAAAACCAGAAGATATGCAAGAGAGAAGCGTTACATCACAGCAATTCCCTTCTTTCCTCTTTTGAGCTCTGGCCAAGCTCTACAGGGGGGGCAACAGGGTAGCTGAAACCAGGTGGTTCCACATTTTAGAATAATGAAAGGAAGTTGTTTATTTAGCACTATAAAAGACTGGACCCTCTTGCAGCGACTTTGGAGACCTCACCTACAAGTGGATGTACTGTGTAGGACCTCCCAATTGCTGGGACAGGCTCTCCAAATCCTCGCTGCAACTGGGGCTCCCCAGCAACTGTGGATCTGGATGATGGTAATGTATTAATATGGCAATTGGTGATGTATGCTTCTTAATCACTATACTTATTTTCATGTCGTAATGATTAGATGCATTACCTTTAAATGCTATTGCTGTTACTCTGTTGATAATCACTACTAATATTTTATTACCTTCTCTATTTGAATAAATCAAGTGAAACTTACTTAAGTTTGTGGAGTATTTTGGTATTTGAACCTTTTGTGCTGATCCTGCTCTGTGGTAAAAACAACAGCCTACTGGCCTTTGGAAGAGGGGTTGGAGGGACAGCCTTGATGGTGTGTGAAGCAGTGCTAAGCAGTAGCCCAAACACTGATACGTTACCAACACCATTCTACTAGAAATAGAAAGCACAGCACTAATGAAGGCTGCGATCAGGAAAGTTAACTCCATCCCAGCCAGACCCAGTACAAGAAGGAACTGAAAAAATAAGTATGCTGCTTTCAAGCACAAAGAAATTTCTCTGGTCAAAGCTCTGCAAGTTCTTGTCTTCCACAGAAAATAGTTTATAATAATTTGAGTTTTATAAACTGTAGGCCAAATCTTTTAAAGTTTGATGGAAAATGTAAAATTTAGATGAAAAAAGTGACCAAACTCCCTATTCCTTCCTGGGTTTCCCTGCTTTAAAACACTTCTTAAAGTTCATTTCTTATTCCACGTGACATTTGTTGCAGAAGCTACTCAAAACTGTAAATCGATATCCAGACATTCAGAGAAGCACATTAGACTTTAAATTCATTCTTTGGATGTTTGGTATTGTGATGGTGTTAATTTATCTAAACTGGAGATTCACAAATAATTTTAGAAAGCCTTTCAATTAAATATTCTCTCTTTATATGTATATAAACAGTGTAGCATACCAATTTTTAAGCTAACAGATTTCTGTGCTCTGAATGTTTATCTACCGTTTGTGTTCAACTCTCAAGAAGCGAAAGAAGAAGCCCTATTGGCAAAAAGGCAGGCACTGACTCGTGACATCAGCCGACTGAGAGAATTGTATGAAGACCTAATGGCAAAGTTTCCTCATCTGCAGTTTGACTACAAGTAAGATCTCGGTGTGATCCTAAAAGACATTTGAAAGTGCTTTTTGGGGCATGTTACGTGTGGCTGATGGGGTTTAGAGGGTAATTCCATCAATTGCTTAGCTGTTGCTTTCCTTTTAGTGCCAGTGAATAATGACTATATCTTACCTGCAATGCAAGTGAAGGGGAGAAGTGGGGTGGAAGTCAGGAAATGTTAATTGAATTAATGGGCAGCAGGGAAAGTGATATGGTCATTCTAAAATGGTAGCCTTATCAAAATCACTGGAATTTAAAAGTTTTTTTTATGATGGTGTTTGCAAGCAATAACGTAAGTTCAATAGCTAAAACCAGGAATCTAAAGGTCTAAACTGCAAAAATATGCAATTATTTTTCAGAGTCCTTCCTGAGGACTGTGAGTAGACTTGCTCTGTGGAGGTCAATGTTGTATCCTCTACACCAAATATATGTGTCCCCAGATCTATTTGCTTATGTAATAATCAGTCTGAACATATTCCTATAGCTGTGCTATGTTAGGACTTAGTAAAAAGAAATTGAAAATTGCATGAACAAATTATATCAAAATCAGGAAGGACATTCTTCTAGTGACTTTGTAACTGACTCTTTATTGGGAAGTCTCTTGCCCTAGAGTATTTAATTTAACCATTTTCTGTGGGGTTTTTTTTCCGGATAGAATTTAGAACTTCTTATACCAATAAGCAGTATGAGTTTTTAAGTATAATTTTTTAAAGATACATGGGAGAGAGACAAACCTGTGATTATCATAATTTGAATTTAAGATATCCAGAAAAAAATTGGAATCCAAAGTCCGTGAAAGGCCTTGTTGTGTCTCTTATCACTGTGAAAGATGTGTCTAAAGCAAAAGCTCTAGAAGTGGTGGCTGGAGGGAAACTCTATAACATTATTGTGGACACAGAGGTATGTTTATTACTTAACGCGGAACTCTGAATGTTGAGATGAGGCTGTGTGATTCAGCATGATTAGCGAGTATGTGCATTGTGCATGTCTAAGAGGTGGTTTAGACCCTTGTACATATTTAAATGAGGTGAAGAGAGTCATGTATAGTTATTAGCAACAATATATTCCTTTTGCAATGCCCTCTTGTCTTACTTCACAAACTCAGTTATGTATTCAGGTATACTTTGTAATTCTTCTTGTTTGAGGTTACTGGCAAAAAGCTTTTAGAAAAAGGTGAACTAAAGCGTCGATACACCATCATTCCACTGACTAAAATTTCAGCCAGGTGTATTGGACAAGACACAGTCAAGTTGGCCCAAACTTTGGTATGTAATTAAATACACTATTTACACTATTTTGCTTGTGTACCTTTTTCATTTTGTTTCTTTGCTAAAAATGTGGGCTTCTCAATGGTTATACTAATAATTTCTATAGGATTTGAGGCTATCATTATTTTATTTTTTTTACTTTGTGTCCTTTCAGCTAAGCGATGTCTAAGTGGATATTAATTATTCTACTTTTAACTGAAATTATTTTAAAATGTAATAATGTTTTTTAAAAGTGTTTTTATCAAGAGAAGGCAAATTAAATTTGAAAATTCTTATAACTTGAGGCATACTAACTGCATTTAATTTGATTTCTAGGCTGGTCGTGATAACTTGCATTTAGCCCTTTCTCTAGTTGGATATGAATCTGAACTGCAAAAAGCAATGGAATATGTCTTTGGAACAACACTGATCTGTAATATCATGGATAATGCTAAGAAAGTGACCTTTGACAAAAGGATAATGACGAGAAGTGTTACACTTGATGGAGAAGTGTTTGACCCCCAGGGCACTCTGCATGGAGGCAATTGCTGGTTTTGTTCATATAATATTGTGTATCTGTTGATTTTTTACTACTCTGCATGTTTTTTTATAAAAATGAACAATCACCTTTTTGTTTATACTCATACTGGGGCTAATATGATCAATTTGAACAAAGATTTTTCACATTTGAGCTGAAATAAGATTGATTAGACTAAGAAAAAATTAGCAGCAAACTATTCATGTAAAGTGGGTTAGATTTTAAATACTTAAATCTTATTTGGCTATATAATCCTCTTACAAGGAGGAATGCTTTGAATTCAAGCAATTTTAAAAGTAATTAATATTTAATTTGAGGTAATTTCATAAATTATGAAAAGATAGTTGATTTCACAATAAACAGATGTGTAGTATTGAAGTCTGCAGAACTAAATTCTATAACAGGAAGTAGCCTTTCTCCACTGAGAAATACTGTAGCTTTAGCCTGGCTGCCCCTCTGTTTGTAACTAAAACAAATCATTCATGTGCCTCATTATCAACATGTGGAATATGCTTTTTGACAGTGGTGAATCCACTAGTCTAATTCCAGTTAGCTTGACCTTTTTTTTTTTTTTTTTTTTTTTTTCACTGAACAGGTGCATCCTCACAGGCCTCACCAATATTGTCTAAACTTCAAGAAATGAAAGACGTTGAAGTAGAACTCAGGACTAAGGAATCTGAACTGGAGACTGTAGAGAAGGAACTGGCAAGCTTGAAGAATGTTGCTGAAACGTAAGGTTTACCCTGTGTAATGTCTATAATTTTTTCTTATGTGACTGAGTAAATGTAATCTAAAGAAGTATTTTTGGAGGGCATAGGACCTGTTTAGAACGTAATATGCAGAAAATTATTCCCTTCCTCCCTCTCCCCCTCAATTTAATTTGGAAGTACAGCAATCAACAAGCAAATTTAGTTTTTACGTAACACATGAAAGAAAACTTTATTTTGGACGATACAGGAAAACATCGCATGCAATGATGCGTACTTGAAATCACCTGAAGTTTCCCAAAGTTTAATGAAATCCACTAAAGAATGTACCTGGTCCAGCTGTATTTTGTCACACCATACAGAATTTCAGTTTGTGATAGCTTATTTTCATCCCAAGCAAATATAAAGACACTAAAGAGGAATAACTGAATGATACTGCTGTAAGGATTTAAATTAAGTAATTTCAAGTATATTTGTTTTTTGACTATTCAGTTACTGAAGATCTCTTTAAAAGATGGAATGTAAAAATATGTTTAGTCAGTTCTGTAAAAATCCCATAAAGAGATAGTGTTGTGTAATATTCTGTCTGGATTTATTTTTCAAATTGTTTTGAGTTATAACAGACTTGCAGAAATATGGCCAAAAGGAAGAAATGAGTTTTGCTTGTAGATATTTTTTCTTTAATGCTTCAGCCTAACATCTGCTGCCGGTTTGGAAAAAACATGACCTCTGAATTGTTGCATCTGTTAGTTTTTAATATACCTTACCAGGACTACATAACCAGGAGTTAGATTTGTGTTAACTTACATACCTACAAACTTTACAGTTGCTATTAAATGAATTATATCAGACTTTCCTGCATTTAGGCTTATTTGTCTTACAGTCATTGTTGCATCTCTTACTTATTTCTGTAACTGCTTATGTCAACTTTGAAACTGAAGTGCTGGGTACCCTGCATTATAGCAGTGTATATCCTTACTGTCTCCAAAGGTGCCGGCAACTGAAGCAGCAGTGGGAGATGAAGTCTGAGGAAGCAGAGCTGTTGCAAACAAAGCTTCATCAAAGTGCTTTTCACAAACAAGAGGAAGAGCTGCTTGCCTTGAAGAAGACCATTGGTGACAAATGCGTTCTTAATCTTTTAACTGAAAACTAATGGCTGAGAATGAGATGGATATTTGGCTGTTTGAGTAGCAGAATCTTTGCTTAAGAAAAAAATATTTTTTGCTTTGAAAATACTAGCTGCATTGGAATATGTAACATACAGAATCACAATAGACTGACATAGAGGTCATTCTCTTGTAGTAAAGGTTATATTCTTATTAAATGTTTTATATACTTGACAATAAAAGGAAAAATGGCTTTGCAGGGAAGTTTTAAAATTTATTTAATCCCGTATTTGAGTAATCTTTGTTTTTTCCAACCATCTGTGTAGATATTTAAGGTTAGCAATATAAACAGTTTGCATAACAAGAAAGCATTGCAAAGAAGCAATGTTCATATAGCTAAAGAAAAATGTAAAAGGAAGCAAATGGAACAATAAGTAAAACATCTAAAGAAAAAAGATGTACAGAAGTGATACATAAGTAAACACAGTGCTCAGGGATGAGGTGAATCTTAGTAGGTAGCCAGCTGATGAATTACTTCTTGATTCTATGATTTGGCATATACTTGCCCTTATCAAAAAAGGGAAAATAGGCTTGTTTTCATTAATTTTAATGATTGGTTATCCATTTGATGCCCTACCAGTAACTGGCAACAGCAACACACTGTGTTGGAGTAATCGTAGAAACAGCTGACTTCAGTAACTAGTAAATGTATAAGAACAATGCCCAATCTCAGTACTGTACTTCTTGATTCAGCGGAGTGTGAAGAGACATTAAAGAAAACTGAAGAAAGCCAAAAGAAAGCAGAAGATAAATATAAGGTGTTGGAGAACAAAATTAAAAATGCAGAAGCGGAACGTGAAAAAGAGCTTAAAAATGCCCAGCAGAATCTAGATGGTGCCAAGAAAAAGGCAGATGCTTCAAACAAAAAGATGAAAGAAAAGCAGCAGGTAAAACTTACCTTTGTTGGCAATTTTCTCAACGTCAAAAGTAGTTGCAGTACTCGGTGTGATTCTCCTGAAGTTTTAATACTGTCAGTTTGGAACTTAATATATTACTCTGTAGTCACTGACATAGAAATTGCTGATCCTTTTTTTTTGTGAGATTGCCTCCTTGCTGAAAAACAGGTACTATTAATCATCTGCAGCATTTACTATGTCAAACTGAATCTTAATTCTTTCCATTTAAGTATAACTGTAATAAGTTTGAAAACATCTCTCCAGGAAGTTAAAGCTTTAGTTCTGGAACTTGAAGAGCTAAAACAAGAACAGGCCTCCTATAAAGAACAGATAGCGGCTGCAGATAAAGCAATCAAATCCTACCAGGAGCAAGTCAATGCTATGGCAGCTGAGGTGTCTAAGACAGAGGTAAATGGAAATACTGTATTTCATTGTCTGTTTTAATGTTATTGAAGAGATGATCCCCTAAAGCTCAAATTACAATGTGTACTTTGTTGTCTGGATTTTCTTGCCACTGCTCAATGATGTTTAGCCTAGGTGTTATTTTTTTGCTTTGTTACTATATATGAATTTTTCCCTGCTTGCTCGCCATGTCTGTCCCTTGTAACAACTGTCTAACATCAGCCTTTAAAAGAAGCTAATAAATAGCTGTTTGATTTGCTCTTCAGGCATCGGTAGAGGAATCACAGAAGGAGCTGGCCAGACAAAAGGAAGTAATTGCATTACAGAGTAAAGAAATTAAAGCCAAATCTGCAGAGATAATTAAATACAGAGAACAAGATAATGAATTACAGCTTAAGGTTGAAGCATTAGAACACAACATCAGCAAACATAATCAAGAGACTGCTGATGCTGCTGCCAAGGTATTCCAGAACTGTACTCTTCCTTGCATCTTGTGACCAAGAATGGTTACTTCCCTTGCCACATGCAAAGGAAATAGTCTTTTTTTCTTAATAAGCACTGTCATATTTGCAGCTCTTGCTGCCGGGAGGAGGGGGGTGGACATTGTAAATTGCAAGAGAGCTTATCAGTATGAACTGATAGAGAGTAGATTACAGTGAGAAGATGTTCAGCAAGAAGAACGTTCTGACTGTATGGACATATTGCGTAACTAATTAAAGAAACTAATCCTGAGATTTAGTGACAGTGGCTTAGTAAAATGGTATATGTGAAAGCTCCCTTAAAGTCTTGCATTCATCTGCACTCTTGGAAATCACATGAAGCATTATAAAGGTACGCACCTGTGCTGTGCCAGGATAGAAGAGTTAATGATGTAGAGGAATTTCAGGATGTTGAGTTTTTTAAAATTTTATTTTTAAGTCATATTTGAGAAGGCAAAAAAACCCACCCTCAACATATCTTCTTGTTTACAGGTGACCAAAATGCTGAAAGAGTATGACTGGATAGCTTCAGATAGAGCACTTTTTGGTCAGCCAAACACAGTCTATGACTTCAAAACTACCAATCCTAAAGAAGTGATTCAGAAGCTGCAGAACTTGCAGGAGAGAAAAGAGAAGTTGAGAAGGAACGTGAACATGAAAGCTATAAGTATGCTTTCTGAGACAGAGGAGAGGGTAAACATTCTGTGCTTTAACCTTTTAATGATTGTGCAGGTTGGGTATATGGTATTATGTATAACATAGCTTTATATTTTCATATGCTTATTTCAGAGTACACCAAAAATAAAACAATCTTCATGAGGTAGCAGGAAACCTTTTGTTGGATCTTTTATACTAATCTTATTTTGAAATATTCACTTGTGCACTAGTTTTCTAGGTTTTGCATAATCTTGACTTTGAATGGTAAAAAGAATTTCATTCCTTCCTACCTCAGTGCATTGTAAGCTGGCAGCTGCAGTGTTAGGCAAGGTTTGTGGTATCCGTTACAGTATCTGAGAATTGCATACTTGATTAAAGGCTGCAGATAAAAAAAACCTGTTCATCTTCAAGCCTGATAGTTTGAAGTTGTTCCAGAGTTATCTCAAATTCATCTGTATCTTGAAGCTATTCCAGGATTGCCCACTGACTGACACTTCAAATTTTCTAGTACTATTTCATGATTAGAATTGGCCTGTTCTTCCTATTAGCCACCAGAAGCATCCTTTCTTTTATGGAAAAGCAAATAAAACATCGATTAACTTGAAAAGAAAGTGCATCTTTGAGAGTAATATTTGTCTTCCCCTTTGCCGATTGTTGAAAATGCTAATGCTGTAATTTATAAATAATATCCTAAAACTTAAATCCTGTGTACAGCTAAATCACTGCTTTGGTGGTGATGGCTATTTCGTATTCAATGGCTATTTCAATCTTGTGGTGATGGCTATTTCATAGTTACAAAAACAACAGTGAAACTAAGATTAGCACAAAATGTATTTAAGCACAAAGTTCATGGCAATCAATCTTTTCTTCTCGTTGCACCAGTACAATGACTTGATGAAGAAAAGAAGAACTGTAGAGAATGACAAGTCAAAAATTATTGCAACTATTGAAGAGCTTGACCAGAAGAAAACTGAAGCTGTACAAATTGCTTGGAAAAAGGTATGACACTTGAAATCTAATATTCACATTTTAGCAGAGGATTAGATTTATCTTAAACGACTAGTTTGCATATTTCCATGGAAAAAAGAAAATATGTCTACAGAACTGATCTCCATTTCCTAGTATTTAAATTAAAAAACCTCCTGTTTCATCTCACTTTTGAGAATAAGACATGAATTTTTTGAGAATTGTAAAGATACAGTTAAACCTAAAAAACTACTTTACCATTCCCTTGTCATAGTTTAGCCTCACCGAGGACCAAGCTATGCAGTCTCTCATTCACTCAACCCACCCTCCAGCTGGACAGAGTGGAAAATTGGTAAAGAAAACAAGGCAAAACTTGTGGGTTAAGAATAAAAAGAGTTTAAGAGAACAACAGAAGAGAACAGAGATGGAAAACAAACCAAACCAGTAACAGAAAATACTGTAGCATGTAACTTAGAGTACAAGAGCTAACAGTAGATCCTGATGCTCAGCTCCATCCTGAGTGGCAGGAACCTGCCCCTCAGCACAGTCCCCACTTTATATACTGAGCAGGATGTCACAAGGTGTGGAATGGCTCTTTGGCCAATTTGGGGAAACCATCCCAGCTGTTGGCTAATTAGTAACCTATCCCAGCTGGGTGCCCCAGCCACAGGGGCCACCAGCTCCAGTTCCTCTCCCAGCTCAGGTGAAAATTAACTCTGTCCTAGCCAGATTCAGGACAACTCTTTTAGTACCCACAAAAATTTAAGGAAGGTTAGGCTCCTGGCATGCTGAAATCAATGCCTCTCACATGGAGGTTGGACAAAAAGTGATACAGTTGTCTTGTTTGCTTAAGCCAATATTTGGCCAGAGTTAAAATCCTCTGGTCCTGTGTAGCCCAATACAATGTGGGGCTGTGGACCTCGGCTACTGTTCCTGTCACCGATGGGATGGATAATACTGGGGTAAAGCAACAGCTGATTTGTTTCTGTTATCTAAGTACTCTGCCTTCTTACTTGTTCTCTCATATAATGAACTATAAAAAGTATAAAATTTTCCCTTTCTACATGGAAAGCTCTTGACACACTCCTCTGCTGTACCAGGAGAACCTGTACTTTTTGGCTTTTGAGAAGACTGATTTTTTCTAAGACTAAATTGCTCACAAATGAAGTATAGGTTTTAATTATTACTGCCTGTAATCAAGATACCACTGACAAAGTGGTACCTTTTCTTTGCAAAATCTTGTTTGGAAAAAAATCTCTTTTCAGTACAGGGAAAATAAAAGATTCCATATGCTAATATTTTCTCACTATCCTGTATGTGCCAGTCTTCAAGACATAAGAAGTCACTGGGTTAAACTGGGCAAGGCATCTGGAGTATAGTACAGCTTACCACCAAGTTCTGATCTCTTTGTGCTCTTGAGTCGAAGCATATACATACATCTTTTATGGTCTGACTTCTAGGTGAATGAAGACTTTGGTTCCATTTTCTCAATGCTTCTACCAGGAGCCAAAGCTATGCTAGCACCCTCTAACACCAAGAATGTCATGGAGGGTCTGGAGTTCAGAGTTGCCTTAGGAAACACCTGGAAGGAAAACTTAACAGAACTTAGTGGAGGACAAAGGTTGGTGAACTTTGTGGGGTTTTTGTTCGTTTTCCATTGCAGCTGTGTATATAATTGACATGTCTAGCTAATTACAGTTCAGAAAAGCAAAAAATGAATCTTTTCTCTGGCCAAGTCAGGGACTCTCTCCTTCCAAGCTGACTTAATATTACTTGGCATATGATAACAAACAAAACTTTACTCCATGGAGAAGTGACTAAAAATGAATTGAGTGGTGAGAAAACTGCATTTAATTCTAGGTAGTACTGAGGTACTGTTGAATTAAATCCTCCAGCCTTTCATTTGTAATCTCAAAAATCTACACAGACAAGTTCTACCCCAGTGTCAAAGTAGCATCACAGTGAGTTTTCGTCTCCAGTGATTACAGCTACTGGGTAGCTTCTTTGCAACCTCTAAGGAAAAGTCTAGGAAATTTAAAAGTAGAAACAGAATTTAGGACCAAGTGAGACAAAGAGACAAAACTTTTGGGAGGACACAATGCTTCAAGAACTGTACATTGAAAACAGCACTGCAAAACTCAGAATTGAAAATAGATAAAGAAACAGCTTGTTTTTAAATGTCATCACCCAACTAACCTGATCTTCCAGTAAAAGAGTAAGTAACATTTGCCATTTCTGGCAGAAGGCTTCACATTTTGAAATCAGAAGTTGTGGCAGAAGCTGTCATTCTGTCACTCTTCAGAACTCATAGCATGAATGTGCTTTTGAGAGGGCATTTTGTTACCACCAAACAATTGTTTTCATAAGCCAAAGCCTCTCAAACAAGAGGGTAAAACATAACTTTCTTGTTCTCTATATTAGATCCTTGGTGGCCTTGTCCTTGATCTTATCCATGCTTCTCTTCAAACCTGCCCCAATTTACATCTTGGATGAAGTGGATGCAGCCCTTGATCTCTCTCATACCCAGAATATTGGGCAGATGCTTCATACTCATTTCAGACATTCTCAGGTATGACCTTGAAACTATTGTGATCATCTATTTATGGACTTCATTATTTTCAGAGGCAGTCTGCCACTGAGGAATCTCAGCTGTTCAAGGATTTTATTCCAGAGATGTGTGTTGTATTTCTGAGGTATTTCAAATGGAGGTTATGCAGATCATACGGCAGCTGTGAAACTTCTGAGCATTACACTTTAATGTAAGCTATTGCTGCAGTGTCTAAAAAACAGGTAGTAATGGCGAAGAGTATCTGTAATATAATCAATTTTAGCCATGACCAACATCCAGAAATTTTTATATTTGCTGGAGATCTTTAACTTGATTTTATTTTTGATCCTGTTGAAATAAGCCAGGCACTAGTAGAAAGAATCTCCTTATCACTGAGGCCTATGTATGAAAAAAATCTGTAGAACTGAAGAAACTTACTACTTTGAGTGAAAGGCAGTACCTGTCTATTTGGTGGGAGGACTTGACCTTTCTAAATTATGAGAGAGAGGAGGGCAACATTTCTTATCAGTACTGTAAAATAATTTGAGCAATATCTTCAGACTATAAAAGATCCTGCATTCTTACAAAATTTGTGGCAACATTTTTTTTTTCCAGTGATTGATGCACCATGAACGGGCATTCCGTGCTGTGGCCTGTATCCCAGGCCAAGCGCTGGGATATGGCCACAGCTGTACATCATTAGCTGCAGAAAATGTCTGGCCTGTAGGTGTATGTTAACCTGCCTAGCACATTCTCTTGGGCTTCTGTTACATTTAGAATTTTTTTTTAAGAATTACCACAAAGATATTAGCCAAGTAAAGTAAAAGGAATCCCCTTTTTAGAAGCCTTTTCATTTAAAGTCTTTACTTGGATGGCAGCATTTACTTTAAGCTTTCTGGTTTGTTTCAGTTCATTGTGGTGTCCTTGAAGGATGGAATGTTTAGCAATGCAAATGTCCTCTACAAGACCAAGTTTGTGGATGGTGTGTCCACTGTTGAAAGATACAGTCAGCGTCAAAGCAGAAGAAACGCTGCCCCCGAAAAAGCATGCAAGAATGCCGGAAGAAGACCCTCAGAACCGGGAATTTTGTGTGCAGTAGCAACTCCTTAAGTGTTGTCTATAACTAGGCCAAGAAGAAGCTCTTTAATGTTAAATTTTTTTTTTTCTACAGTAGGTCTGTTCAATGTTGAAATACTCTTTTATGTCTTAGCGTGTAGTTCACATCCACACCTCATTAAGCATTGAAATTTACAGGAGACTGTTGCCTGTACTCTTAGCCAAACTGGCCGCATTTATTCCTTTTGGTGTCCTGTAATTCCCGTCACCCAGCCCTCTGTAAGCATGTACACATAAAGGTACCTAAACAGCAGCTCTGTAAGCTCAAGAGGAGGAACTGAAGCTTTTGAATGTGGAAATCAGATTTGACTTGCAGTGGTTATGGCACTCAGAAAACCGTTTGCGAAGTGTAAACACTGTTTTTGTCTCCCATTGTCAAATACCAGAAAAAAAATAGCATACCTGTTTTTAAGCTACTGTAATTGTTGATGACTGCCTTTCTTCCCAATTTATTTTAGCAATTTGCTGCCCTGGTTTTAACCATTTTAATAAAAAAAATGTTTTTAACTAACAACCTGGTTGTTATGTATGTGCTTTCCTTCCTTGCTGTTTTTCACTGAACAGTGCCTACTCAGACCACTTTCTCAATTCTGAACTTCCTGCTGCATTTCTCAAAGTTATTTAATTCTGTACTCTAAACATTAGAGGTAAGAGAAAAAAAAACTGGTTTTAGCCATGGATGGTCATAATGAAATTCAGCCATCCTAGTGGGTCTTCCCTTACCACTGAACCCAAATAACATGATCCTGCTGCCTTCACTGGCCAGGAACAATGTGTCTGTGAACTCAGCTTTGGCTGTAGCACCACAGCGAAGGTCTTTGCTCACCACAGCAAGCTGGAGCATGGGCGAGGGACGCAGACCCCTACCAGCAGTAGCGAGGCTCTGTTTTGGGTGCCTATTGTCTGACAGTGTTTGTCTTGCCAGATCATGCTTCAACCAGTGGGTAGCTTACAGCCATGAAGTTTTTATGTGCTTGCTCTCCTCTGCTTAGCTGATATTTTTTTTTTTTTCTCCTTCTCTTTTCTCTTTTACCTTCTTTCAGAACACCATTTAGAAAAGTAAATTTAATTGAGGCAGGGATGTGTCCATGTCTGGAATAGTTTGAAAATATTAAGTTCTTGACTATTTAAACAAATCTTTCATCTCATGGCCTGTGTGTATATGTGTGGTTTTTATATATGTAATATATACAGCCAGCCCCTCACCCTGCCTGGTTGCAAGAGACCAAGCTGTTGGCTTAAAAAACAAATTCACGCAGTTCCTCTGAAGTGGAGGCTGTCATTTGTAACAGCCACCTTCAGTCTGAACAGCCGACACTGCATCAGCAGGAGGTGAGGGGCCTGAGAGCAGAACTCAAAGGCACACACTGAATTTGAAACAGGAATACGGTAAAATACTCGCAGTGGGAGGAAAAAACACTACCAGTCACTCTGAAGAACAGGACATGCAGCTTTTATTTAATTTTACCTTTTTGGTAAGCAGGAGGGTTTTCTTTCAGTCAGACCATTCACATACTTCGACAGCACAGAGTGCAGTAAATTTGATGGAGATCTTGTGATATTAGAAAACTTTTCTCAATATACATCCATTTAAGCAGCAGTTTGTAGGTCAGAATGTGAGTGCTAAGCATCAAGTCTGCACACTGCACTCCAGGTATACAAAGCATTGCAGCAGCACAAGAAATGCCCGCGCTGGGCAAAGTACAGTGTGTTTTACATAGTGCAATCACTTTTAGAGGAAAAACTCTAGGAAGGCCACATCTATGTATTTACTTATTTATTTTAAATCCCATCAAGTTTACAAATGCAAGGGGGTTAGAAGTCAAACCTCTGAATTAGCTTTTGTACAGGTAGGTTTTGTGTATAGGCACGTGCTTTAGAGAGGAGCTCTGAATCGGTTCTGTAATCACGAGAAAGACATATTGCTTTGTGATTCAGAAGGTGTTACACCGTCTCTAACCTTCGTAGCACTCTTGGCCAGAGGTGTTAATCCAGCTGTTTGTAGAGTTCCTAGAATACGCTCTTCCCTCTAGTGTAAATCCCCAGTAGAGAAATTCAGGTTGCTATTGACAACGATTGCAGTTATTCTGCTTACGGTCATGTGACCATATTAGGCATTGCCTCTGAATACCCCAGTCCACAGTGAAAACTCAAATTAATCAGAGACGTGGAGGTTCTTGCTTTTCTGTTACTGTCACTCACCAATACGAAAAAACCCAAGTCAGACAACGAACTGCTACAGCAAAGCATCACTGGTAATAATAATCTAGTACAAAAGAAATGAGCACTCATGACACTACATGTCATGGTAAGCGAGTTTTCAGATACTGCAAAGTGATTTGCCCCATAAAATTTTAAAATGTACACTGTGCTCCATAGTTCAAACTACACGTAAACAAAGAGCAGTTCCCTGCAACAAGGTGTAAATCAAAACATTATAGCACCAGCTCCCAGCACCAAGGAGTTGCCCACTGACCAGTTCGAGTGTACAATGCAATAGTGCTCGCTGAGGTTTCTGCTACACAACAGCCATAGTGGGACAGCTCTGCCCATTTCTTGCTGACATTTTCTTACCAGGTGTGCACAAATTACATTCCTCCCTTCCCGTGGAGAGCAAGTCAGACAAGATTGTTACAGTACCAGAAAACACTGAATGGGAAATGGCACCTGAGGGAAAAGTAGGTACTGCATACCTGATTCTGAATAAATGGGCATGGAGGAAACACGACGTTATCTGAGCAATCCTCTCCCTAACAGATGAAATCTGAAAGGAGCTGCAGGCTGTAAGAAAAGAAACAAGCCTTCTTATGCTGAAAGCCATGGACATGATATTGCCCACACCAATGATTTTATTTCACCATCAGCAAAGCATTTATCCCCAAAAAGCTGTACACACACTGGTCAGATTACGGTGCAGTGCTAATGTTACACTGTTAAAAGTCTGTTGCTATAGTGGTCAGGTTTATCTTTTATCTGAGGGAAAAAAAAGGAGACAGGCAGCATGGCCACATCATCATATAGCAATTTTACTCTACATTAATGCAGATATAATCTTTCTTCTTAAGTGCAAATTAAAAAGTATTTGCTAGAAACCAGCATGACTTGGGTTGCTGAGAAATAACAGATGATTCAGTTTCTTACAAATATTGACAAGTCTAAATCATTACAGGTTTCCAAAGCAAGAACAGGGTTACGAACAGGAAGGGAATAAAACATTACCACTATTGAAAAAAACGTGTCATTGCAAACTTCGAACACTCTTCAAAAACATACCTAGAAAAGATTGTTTTCCTATTTTTTTTTCCTGCAGCTGAGGAGTGTCCATGCAAAACAATTTTGAGAAGAGCAGTGTTCCACCTGGGCACCACCACCCAACTTTGTCCCACACAGCTCAGTAAAGTGCTCTCTTGTGCATCCTTTGAGGAAAAAAGCTCTCATTTAAAGTCTGGGAGGCCGAGGTTGCCAGCTGGGGAAGGCATAGTCTCGGTCAATCCATGTTGAGGTCAGAGAAGGAGGAAGGAGCGAAGTTAACAGTACTCTGCCTTTCATAACTCACAGACAGCAGGCTGCAAGGGAGGAGCAAGCAGGAGAAGCAGAGGTGGGTGTCAGAGGAAACCTTGCCCCTGGGAAGCCACCAGAGTTTAACACAGGCTTCATCAGGGGAAGCATTTCACTCTTTCTAAGTAACAAACACTAGCTCTGCTGCAGAATCCCAAAGATTTACTGTTTAGACGTCAGGTGACAGATCTCCACACACAACATAAGTGAAAAATCAAATATGCTTTTCACTTTCTGTGCTGGTGGTTTTTGAAAAAATTCCTCTGAAGGACAAAGGGGATGTAGGTAACATTCTTTTGCCGATTTAAATGAAACAAACAAACAAAAAAAGCATGTTGCCCTCAACATTTTTTATGTTGCACACTTATAAACATTCTAGGGCAGATCGTTAGAGGTATTTACTGCTAAAACAACTAACCATCAGCTTAAAAGCATAAAAATAACATTAATGGGGAAAAGAACTTAAGGCATTTTTTATTTTGGCCAGGAATGATGCATGCTACAGAGTAATCTTCGTTTTCCCACTTGGTTTTCAGACCACTGCACTTTTTTGTTTTTGTTTTACATGGCACTTTGTAGTTTATGTTTTACAACTTAGTCAAGATTTTCAAGTGTTTTCTTCAATATAAATGCCTTCTCTTGTAGCTCGGGTCTGCTATCTGTTGCCATCGTAGACAACGAACGAATGAGGTGCTCTCTGCTTTCTGGTGTTAGGCTTTCCCACTGTTGAGCTTCTGTGTAGATAAAGACAGACACTGGACATGAACACCAAAATCCCAAGAAAACCCACAGGCCATCTCCACCCCCTGACAGGCTGAAAATGTGACTGCTTCAGCATTTCACTTGCAGTCCAGTCCAAACTGCTCTGCCAGGAAAAGGCTACTGAAGAGGCAAATTCAGCTGGATGCTCAGGTGCGTGTGCTGCCTCCTGCACGGGAGTCACGCCCATTTAGGCCAGGCTTGACTGACTAAGCCTGTAACATGTGAAAACAAGGGCCTGACGAACCAAGTGTTTCCCACTTCACAGTCACTTCATGTCATGTAGGAAGATTTTTGCAGAACACAAAGTGCGTAACAAGTCCAAAGGAAACATTTGCTACAGAACAACTGCAGACATGTATGACCTTCAGACCCCAAGCAGACTTATTCTCTGAAGTAAATTCTGCAAGGCTTAAATTCTAAATTAACAATGAGGAACTAAACTCGGCACTGAAAGGGTAAAAATTACTCTACTGCACAAACCAGAACTCTCCCATCTATGCAGCTTTACACACTCAGTCCTGTGTGCTCTCCGTGGGACCCTCCTTGCTGGACACTTCCCTCACCCAAGCAGTATCCAACAGTATTTTAGGCCTTGACTGTACCCACAGTTATTTCACGCCCTCTCCCAGCTTCCCAAGTGACCAAGCACAGACCTCCAAAGTCCCAACTGCCCTGAAATCACCCAGTGCTGCAAGCAGAAGGTAACACCATCCCTCCAGAGTTCCAGGCTGCATAGTCAGGTGCCTTTGTTACCAAACAGTGCCTCTCTCAGGTGGCAAGCAAAAAGTCTCACCTTGCAGTTTGGTGAGCAGCAGTTCTATCACAGACAAAGCTTCTGTTCTTATGGACGTGTAGCTTTTGTTTTCTAAGGGATTTAAAAAACAAACAAACAAACAAAAACCCACAACCACATTGAGAACCAAAGGCACCAAAGCAGTTACCACCATGGTCTCCAGACCACTTTTGTTAGCACTGCTCATGGAGCTCATTTGTGCTGTCAGACTGCAGTGCTCCCCAATTAGACACATCTGAACAACAGAAAGTGAACAACTAGAGGCTGACAAGTCCACTACGCCTTGTGCATCGCCTCTGCTATTACCATAGCACTACTGTTTCTCACACATGCTGAAAGGGATCTTTCAGAGATCTTCTATGCGTAACAGCCCGTTCTTTTAGTGAGTTCTAATGGCTATAAGCCATCCAAATTTTAAAAAGTGAGGGTACATAAATCCTGTGCCATCAAGCTTGTCACAAAAAGTTACATGGTCTCCTGAGCTAAAATCTTGTTAAAGTTTCATTCCAGGAGGACTGATAGCTAAAACAAAACTGACTGTACCACCGGCCCCAAAGGGGTCTCTGGATTGGTAGCTAGCTCTAAAGTAGGTGCTGCCTTTAGGCACACCAGAAACGAGCCACACATGGGTGTGAGGAGACTTGGGGCACTGTTACAGTCACAGGACAAGCAGGAACACTACCAAAATAACAAGCAGCCCCAAGATTACATAGGTAGCACTTAAGTCCTCATGGGCACACTGCTCAGGGACAGCACAAACTGTTTCAAAGCCTTGAACCTTCACGGACTGGCTGGCTCAGAAAATTCTGGGTCTCTCCAATGCACATGTATACAAGAGGTCTGAACTGTGGAGGAGAAAAACTTGTGTTTCATTAAATCAGTAACAGCTTGATTACATGATGTTCATCTTTTGTGTGAAGAAAACTACAATATTTCTGATTTGCACTCCTGAGAGGTTGCACAGTCTGCTGTCTGCCTCTCCATCCTCTTTCAAAGCCGTCTTGCACCAGAGGAATTTACTTCTCTGTGCACAGCACCCTGCATAAAACTGTCCTGAACAGCTACTGCAACATCAGAATTATCACAGTGCAGTGCAAGGAAGGATAAAATGTTATCTCTGACAGCTTCTGCTTACTCTGCACCTCCTCTACCAGCCAACTCCCAGAGGAGGAATGTATTAACAAGCAATTAATCTCAACCACAAACCAGGAAAATTCTGTTTACCTAAAGAATGGGTGATAGATGAACAGGTTTCCAACAGTATTTCTGTCAAAGCCACAGGGTCTGAGTGCTCCTCATCAAATAGCATTAGCCTGTCAAACACAAAAACACTGTCAGGTACCCTGCACCACTGGGGCAGAAATCTGCTCAACTTCGCCTGAGAATCCATTATCATCCTCAATGTGATTAAACAGTTTGAAGCAACGAAGAAAAGAAACAAAGTAGACTGTGAAACGGAGAATTACCCTTGAAAGTAAGCATTCATGGCTTGTAGCACTCCAAGCTGCACTTTCCATGTGCTGAGCTTCAGACGGTCACACATTAACTTGCAAAACTCTTGGCGATAGCAACCTACAGAAAAATAAGGATGTAATTGTTTACCACAGGGAAAGGCAAAAGGAAACACATCCTGCTCTGCTTCCCAGGTGTTCCTTGTGCTCCTATCCAAATGACATCAAGCTAGTCACTGCATCTGACTAAGTCAACATTCTGTAACAAGTGACCCTGAAAATCTTCCTCACATCAACACTCTCATTAATAATCACTGGAAGACAAACAGCTGCATTACACATTCTAGCATGCTAATAAAAGCAACCTGTATTTTTTTTTTTCAGATATACTCAATTCCTCCATCTCGTACCAGTATGATGCAAACATAAATGTAAGCAACAGAACTAAGCTGCTTTTGGTTAGGCAAGCCACCCACCCAGCACGTTTTCACAAACTCTGAACAGTCTGGTGAGGTGAATTTAAGACAATGGTACAGGAATCTCCCCAAGGACATGCAGCTCTAAGATCTTCCACGCTGCAGGCAGCAAGATCTGCACCTCCTCAAAAGACTCCTCACTCCCCATATGACCTCCAGATCCTTCCCTCTTCCCCCTTCTCATTTTAAGAGGAAACAGTTTGAGCCAAGAAAGATCGCTTTGCACATCATTAGCTGACTTACGCTGTGTCTCCAGGCTTCTCGGCCAGGCTTTGCCTAGGGTCTCGAAGGCACAGATCAGGGACTCCATCTGCACTTCTTTCTCCCTCATTTCTTCATCCTCTTCATCGTGGTTTGGTAAACCCATGCCCATGCTCTCAAGAGAGTTCTGCAGAGGCCATGGGGGGAAGGTGTAATCGACAGAAGGATTGGGAGAGGCTAGCTACACACTTCAGTGCAATTCAGTCTTCCCTTGCAGGCTGTGCATACCAGTCCTTGTACCCAGTCAGTGCCTCCATAAAGATGGAGCACAGGTCCCCTTAGTCACCGGTAGCTCTGGCACTAACAGCAGCCTGCAGAAACGCACAGCAGGATCCATAGCCTTGCATCGAAACACCTCCCTGTGCTCTACAAGTCCCACCTGCAGAGCTGCGAAGCACTCTATACTGTTTCCTGGGAGTCTCTTGCTGCCCACAGAGCAGCCAGAAATTACCTTTTAATGCTGTTTTGGGGCAGTGCTGGACACCACAGGAAGGACTCTGCCTAGAGAATAGTTGGGCTAATTCAGAATTTGTGCAGCACAGCAACAACCCTCACCAGGGCTCACCAACAGCCCCACTGAGGACCTGTGAGTGTGGTGTATTCCTCACATCAGCAGCCTTCTGGGCAGATGCCTGGCACGTGTCCAGCATCCACTGGACTGTCACCACTTGGGCGTTTTGCTCTGAAAAAGGGAAAACTCAAGAACTTGAATGGTCACCTTCTTTATCATGGGAAAGATGATATCTGCCAGCTCCTGGAACCGGTCTTCCTTTGTTGCCTGAAGCACCGCAGCCACACAGCGTAGTGCCACCATCTTATACTTTAGGTTCTCTTTCCGACATTCTTTCAGGACAGCCTGGACGGTATCATTGACAGTGGGCTGGCCAGGCACTGACTTCTGCAGCTCTACACTGAAACACAAGACACACAGAAACTATGAGATCCACATTAATTCCTTCCTGAACACCGCTTTTCCAACAGATAGGAAGCAATTCCTGCATCCAGGCACAGAGTTGCCTACCAACAGTTTTAACTGAAGTTACACTCTGGTGCTCTTTGCTTTTACTCTTTCTGTTCCTCCTGGTTTTCTTTCCTGTCTTTCATCATATGCTTGCAATGCACTTTCCCCCCTCACTCTTCTTCTACCTCTTCCTCTCTTTTCCCCTTTAAGGTATCCATCCTTCCCCTTACTCTATGCTTTCTTCTTAGCAATTCTGGCCTCTCAACATCCTCTTCCTTCGCCTAATCAAGGGGCAATCATTTACCTCTGCAGGACACTCTGAAGCATCACTTGCCCCTCCCAGCTCTCACTGGTGACCCACACATTGTCAAGTAAAGTGGAGAGACGCTTCTCACATGCTGACGGGAGATCAGAATGGTGTTCACAACTTTCTAGAGTGTCCTTAGCACCAGACAGGCAACAACACTGTGCAACAACCTTCTTTCTGAGATCCCAGATCCTGAGAGTACCACCTCATTCAAGACACTTACTTGCACGCAGAGACGACACTGGCAATGGCCTTTAACAGCTCCTCCTGCAATGAGTAGAATAGATAGCACTGAGAAACGCAACACAGCCAAATGGCATAGTCCTGCTGCACAGAGGAAACATTTGTACTCCGCTGTAAGACGCAGCGGGGAAATACGCCTATTACATCAGCCTAGAGAAGCAATCTCTGGCTCCTGCCACTCCTGCTGTAGAGGGTGCAGAGGACTTGGCTTTCCATCTGCACTGAACTGGCAGTGGAACGGGGCCTTACAGTGCCTCTGAGCACAAGCTAGTATCCCTCAAGGCTGGAATACAGTGCAGTGGCAGTAGTCTTAGGGGGAACTAAGGCAGACTCCCTAAGCCAGAGCTCCTACATGCGACACTGCATTTCCTGGCTTGAGGGTCACATGCTAGTGCTTCACAGCGATCCACGAGGTGCCAGTTTGTTTTTTACCTTCCCAGTCCAAGTTCTTCCTGGCAGGCCTTGCAGCAGCGCAGAAAGCACTACTCCCAGATGTGGTGGTACAAGGGAGCCCGTCTGTTTGGCAATTGATGCCATGGCAGCTGCTCCCTGGGCTTTCATCTTCCAGGACTGGGACTGCAGAGCCTTCTGGGTAATGGTTATCAACTCCTGCATATGCAGCCTGATGCCACCCTGAGTACCTGCGCGTCAAATAGAGGAAAACTGTAATTTTGCCACAAAGCAAACAAAAATCTGATCTTATTTTTTTAAAAAGGAAATTAAAAAAAAAAACCCAAAAAACAACAACAAAAAAAGCAGTTATAGATTTATCTCTTTTTTTTTTTTGGTCATAAAACATATCAGCAAGGCCTACTTCAAGCAAAGGGGTGAAGAATTCCTCCCAGGCTAACTGAAGACAGGTTCTGTTTTCTAGGTGCCTCTAAAAGGAAATCTTTAGTGTATATCTAGACAAGGAGCTGATCTCAGTCCTTCCATATAGCAGACACTAGATACTGTGTACCCTGTTTCTAAGGAATATAGCTTCCCCCACCCCCCCCGCCCCCGCCCCTCAAGAATATGTCACTGGAAAACCTTTTTGCAGCTCCTTTTCCAAACTCCTGAAAAGTAATCTGGTGACTGAGGAACTAGATCCAAAATCAGGTCAGAGAAGGAGTCAGCAAAACCATTACACCCTGCATCCAGATCTTCCCCTACAGACAGAAAGCATGGCAAAATAGCCCTTCTACAGAACAGATTCATTCACTGACACTGAAACCACAGGCATAACCAGAGACATCTCCAACTCAAGATACAGGCCAAAGTCCCTTGTCATTTCAGGGTGTGAAGCAGCCCTCAAAGGCTGGTATCAAAATTTCCAAAGATGTCCAACTATCTGCGCCACGATCAGGGCTGTATTATAGTGGCACCCAGTGCCTCACAATCTTAAAATACTTCTCCTGACTGTCTGCGTATCCCCAGTGATCAACATCTCCCTAATTATTTTAAACAGCCACAGAGAATCTAACCTGCCGAAAGCCATACAGGACATCTTCAGCAAGGAAGAAAATGGAAACAAGCTTCCCAAATCTCTTATCATGAGAACTCTGTATTTCCAAAATGGATTTCCAGAAAGCATGGTATTTCTTGCTTCATGTTTCCCAGAAAGCTTTTCCCACTCTTAACACAACTTACCAGGTACATTTTCCTGCCAAACTTCAGTCCACAGAGTAGAATTCTCTTTCTCTCCTTTCTCTTCATCAGGAACCTCATGCATGCCAAGAAAAGCCAATGGCAGCACATGTTTGGCATGGTTCTTCACTACGTCTGGACTGTAGCGTCCCATAGCATGCACAGTTAAAGCACAGCCTGTTCTGTAAACTGGCTCTGAAGGATCAAAAGAATCAATGCATTATGACTGAGAAGCAGAATTTTCATTTAACAGCTTGGTCTGCCTCTTGGGAAGCAGAGGAATACACAGTATCATAGAATGATGGCCTCAAGTTGCGGCAGGGGAGGTTTAGATTGGATATTAGGAAAAAATTCTTTACTGAAAGAGTGGTCAGGCACTGGGACAGGCTGCCCAAGGAAGTGGTGGAGTCACCATCCCTGGAGGTGCTCAAAGAACATGTAGGTGTGGCATTTCAGGACATGGTTTAGTAGGCATGGTGGTGTTAGGTCGACGATTGGACTTGATGATCTTAGACGTCTTTTCCAACCTTAAAGACTCTATGATCCTGTGATACACAGGAATTCTTCAGGTAGTGAGACCAAGCATTACAATACAGCTATGTTTCTTTACCAGCTTTTGTTATCATGAGGAACTTTTTGTGCACCATATCTGGTAACTGAACACCCCAAAAGCAACATACCTTCCTTCTCCATGTACCAACTGCTGAGTTTGTGCAGCAGTTTCTCAGTGCTACTGTCCCGGGAAGTCTGTAACAGGGAAGACACTCAAATCACTCAAACACTTGAAAAAAAACAAAAAAAAAACAAAACAAAAAACAAAACAAAAAAAAACAACAAAAAAAAAACCCAACAAAAAACCCCAAACAAACAAACAAAAAACCCAAATAAAACCCAAAACCGTCTCAAACCCCAACTCACCCGAACTAGATGCCCCATTGCAAAGGCAAAAGACTTCTGTATCACGCTGTTGCGATCAGTCAGGCCACTAAGTAAAGCACTCATAAGTTTGCCTGTTGGAAGAAACTTCACTTTAGCAGACGGGTTTTTATCGCTGTGGCAAAAATTACAATAGCCTGCATTTCTTTAGATTGTCTGAATTTAAGCATTTTTCCTTGTCGCATGTTTGTGGGTTTATAGGTCTGTCAGGTCCTTATGTTTAAACAAATACACAGCACAATACAGCAAGGCTCAGCAGAAAGAAGCTAGTGTTACACCAGCCTCAGCCTGCACATCCTGATTGATAATGTTCCTGTGACATAAGCACCCCAGCTGATCATGCTTTCAGCATCAAATCACAGTAAGTTGTAAAGAGAAGAATAATAGCCAAGGAAGCAAAGTCACTGTTTATGGTCCTCCCATAGCTTAAGTTAAAGGACAAAGTGCTTACTGACAGTGCTGCAGTAACACAGGCACTGTTAGTCTGCTCCAAGAAAGTCTAGAGATATTTCTGCCTGTTCCTGCTGGGTGCTAGCAAATTCCCTCAACTCATTCCTCTCCCTTTTCCAACTGGATGAGGTAGTTAAGATCCCCAGGACATACTCCAAGCATGTTAGTCTCATAAGTACAAGGCTCTCCGAGGAAAATACACATGTAAAGATCGTTCTTGTGATAAAATCAAGGGCCAACTGTAGACAGAAATACTACCTACAGAATAACAACAAAAAGCACCTTTAAAACTTGACACTAAAAACAGCCCTTACCCGAATGAGGTGTTAAGTCCTGAGGACACTGGGTGGTTAACGACACAATTACACTGGCACAGCCTCCCTGGGAGATTGCAAGGGAAAACGAAGGTAAGATAAAAATAATATTAGCCCCTGGTTATTATTGTTAATACTTGCTGCAGTGCTATATGCACTTGTATAACATGATCTGCCCTGATAAGCCAGGAGCCATGGGTAGAAGCAGAAAAACAGTTTGTTACAAATTAATGACAAGAATTGAATTAGAAAGTTATAAAGTTACCAGGACCCGCACATAGACCTGGAAGATCTACAGCTATTAGGGACAACTTTCTGCACTCAAGTGTCACAGAGCACAACAGCCATGTACCTCAGGGGAGGTTAAGGCAGCACACATTCAGAAAACCACAAGTAATGTAGGTGGATTGAGACTCAGATTTAAAATGACTCTGGTATGAAATGAACAAGCCCAAGCTGCCACTTTAAGAGAGACAGCTAAAAGAACTTTATTTATGTTGGCACTGCTCTTGTGTTCCCTTCTCAATTTCCAAACCAACTATTAAAATCACAGACATACCTTTGTGCCAAGGCCTACTCCACTTTTGATCAGTTCACACAGCCGAGGAACCAGCTCACCCAGGACTGACACATCCAAATACTGCAAGCTCTAGTGAAAGGCAAGGGACAGGGAGGGGAAAAGAAAAAGAATAATGAAAGATAATGGTGGCAGACTTAAGCTGCTCTATTACTCAGCTGAATCATGAGAGTTTGCTGTGTTGTGGGAAAAAAGCACCAGAAGGTGGCTTCCACCACACACAGATTCTCTTATCCCACTTCTATGCTGAGCTGACCCTGCTAAAATTTGCTGGAACTGATGTGCTCCTGCACTCCAACTGTTTAGAAAGCTGAAAGTAACACACTAGCAAGATCTCCTTTTTGAGAGGGAAAGAGATGCAAAGGTGTGCATATCTTAGGATAAAGCCTAACATTCTCCCAACTCTCTGAAACCCTGAAGCAGTAATATATCCAAACTAGACAATAAAATGAAACTAATAAAGACAGTTTTTAAACCAATCAAGACAAACAAGTGGTATAAATGACATGAAGATACAACAGGGATGTTCCTGGCATGATTTCTGATCTTCTATGCTTAAAATGCCACTGGGCAAAACAGAAGGCCTCATGGTTCCAGCACTCTGTGTAGAACACTGTCTGCAGAGGGGAGAACCATCCTCTAGTAAACTCAAAGATCACACAATAACTGAAGGTAACCTTCTCTGAGCTTCAGAAGTCACATCTGCTGTCACTTCCGCCTCCTGTACTGGTATGGTGAAGGGAATAATCCGTTATACCATATAATCTCCCAGTCAGCCCCAGAATATTGAGGAATAGGGAGAAGGTTGCTCATAAGCCAGGACATTATCACACCACTCCAGGGAAGCCATATTATCTCTCCCGTGCCCTAAGAAATCCCAAGCATTGATCAGGGTAGCACAACCATTCCTCTGGGGCTGGCAGGGCAGAGGAATGGCCTGGAGGAGGGACAGCAGCAGCTGCTGCAGCGTGTGGGGTGGCTCCACTTTTACTTGGAGCTTTTCATCCCCAGCCACTTTGCACACTATTTATAGAGAGTGCTCCACCTGACACCAAAATGCAGCTCCACATGCTGTTATAAATGGGATGGCTTGCTGTTGTTACTTTCCTGTCAGTGCAGGAAACAAAGAGTAGCTCTGGTGGCTATGCTCTTCCCAGAACTTGCTCAGTTCTCAACACTCCCTGCCTGCTTCCATGCCCCTGCCTGTGTGCAGTACCTGAGCAGAAAATAGGGGTCTTTTTTGGGGGAAGGAACAGGCTCTTACAGAGAGCAGGGAGCTCTGCCATGACAGACCTTACAGCAGTGTCTGGGCATCAGCAACTCCTACTCCAGCAGCAGGAAACTATGGTGCCAAACATCAGCTGCTGACAGTGCTTTCAGTGGCATCAGCATTATCTCTAAACATCTCCACCATCAAAGCACTGGCAAGGCCCAGGAGGGAGAAGGCACCATGAGGCAAGGGCTGGACAGCATTTGTGCCTTAAGAATAATGACTATCACACCAATTGGAGGCCCAGGTGAGAAGCTGATTGTGGAACTGTTCGTCAGAGATGAAGAGAAATGGCAACTAGCATAACCCAGAACCAGCTGAGCCCCCATCCAAAGAAAAGCACTTGAAAGATGTCCTCTCAATCAAAGCAGGCAGATCTTCGGATGGAGAAACAATCCATCTGATTCCAAATGGAGCTAAGGTTATTTACAACTGATCTGAGAAGCAAGCTGTTGGTGACAGGATGAGAGAAGTCAGTATACAAAAAAGAAAGTGGACAGACATCCCCATGGTGATAGTAAAAAGAACCCTGAAGAGGTATTCTGTAAAGTTCCCACTTCAATTCCTATTCTTCTACAACATACCTTACACCAGAACCCTTCTGAATCAAGTACTTACCATGTTAACGGTTTCCATCATGGGAGACGACTTGACAGCACTAAGTCTGGCACTATCCATTGCAGTCTAAAAAAAAAAAGAGGGAAAAAGCCAAATCCAAGCCAATCCAGCATGAAAACAGTGGAAACAGCAACATCAGCTGTAACTCACTACCTCACAAACTCAAACCAAAATCTATTCCAGATGCATAGAGACAGAAAGTAATTATGTCTAGAAACTACGAATGTCTCCCTTTCAGAGGCAGATGGATGTTCTCACTGGAGTACAGGAGCTAACCATGCACTGACACCCAGAAACAAAACAAAAACAAACAAAAAAAATAAAAGAAGGAAAAAAAAGGAGAGAAAAAAATGGAAAAATAGAAAACAAAGATAAAAAGTCCCACTCTGACCTATTGCTTACTCCTTTTCTTGTTTGCAAAGGTCAGAGTTTGACCCTTGTCCTCCCCCCCCCCCCCCCCCAGTGAAATTAGCTAAACTTTGGGTTTCAGTCACTTTCCCAGAAGACTGCTACCGATTAATATGGTTCTTTGAGAGAGACTGAAGAACACAGTGCTGACAACATCCACCTCCAGCCCAAGTGCTATGGCACACCTTCTTATAAGAAGTCCTGCACTTAATCCTCCAGGAAAAAAAAACAAGGTTTGACAGTACAGGTGCATTCCAGATAATTAATACAGACTTTCTCTTCACCTGTTTCACAGTTGTACATGGGGTTGAAGTGACATTTAAAAACAGTTCTTACTAAGATTGTTCTTCACTTTGTGAAATATATGGTCTAATGAATAAAAAAAAAAAATAAAATCTCAACACTTAAAAAAAAACCCCACATTTGTCCAGTCATATTCCAATGACCAAACTTTTTTCAGTAACTTATTAGCTATTTCTCTCTGTATCTTTGAACACCTCTCAACCAAATGGGGTATTTTTCTGTTCACGGAACTAAGCTTAAATCTTTGTTGTCTCTTTTCTGTTGATACTTTCCCATTATAATTGCACTTACTTTCTCCTGTTCCGTTGCACAGAGACTCAAATAATTGAGGACTTGAGGCTCCAGCACACTCAAGGATTCCAGCAGGGCTGGGATAAGTTTTGGAGCATGAGGTTTCAGCATAGACCCAGCACTTTTACTGATCTTCACAAGAGTGTTAATGCTGGAAAAAGATCAAAGGGAAGGTCAACAGAGAAACACACAGACTTAGCTGAAAAACCTCTCTGGTCTACTTTAATCCATAACCAACAAAAAGGCCAATCCACATCTCAGATACACCAATATAAGGCTACCTGCAAATAAAAATCTGTGTATTTTTCTGCTTAAGCAAAATCATACTCTAGCCCTGAGCTTCCAGCTGATGCTATGCTTTGCATAGAGATTCCTTACTTTGCCCATGGTGTCACAAAGGGAATGGACAAAGAGGCAGTACTACAGACAGATGGAGAAAAAAATAACGTCTTAATGTTTTAAAGCAGCTCTGGGCAAAGTCACGCCAGAGACATCCACTGTCTCTGCCCAAGAAAAAAAACAAATTACAATGATCTGTTCAAATCCCACTTGTCAGTTTCAGACTGACCACATATCTCAGGCTGCATTTGACAAAGGGTTTTAATATCTTCAAAAGGGATTAAAAAATTCAAGAAATATTCGCTGTTATTTGTTAGGAGCTTTCTAACCTTCCTGGACAACCATGTTCAATAAAAATATCATTTTTGCGAAGACGAGCTACACTCCAGGTCTGAATTTTCCAGCTTTTCTGTCCTTCAAGCAATCAAAGGAATAAACAAGGTTATAAAGTGACAAGCACATGAAGTCCCTACACATCAAGGGACATCAAACTGTTACATGACATAAAATGTATTTGAACAGTGTGACCAAATGCGGTCACCTCTGGGATGTGAACTGTCATTACTTACAACCAGTCATGAAATAAGACCTGGCTGTTTCAAGAACTGTTTTCAGCAGTTTTTTGTTTACAAGCAGAAGAGATACGCCAGTCCTGAAGGACAGCTCAAGCGCAGCAAACTTCTTGCAAGTAAGTTTGGCAGTTGTACAGGGAGAAGGTAACTTCCTGCTAGGAACTGAATCTGGGCATATGCAGAGATATCAGATACTCGCAAAAAGACAGGTAAAGTTCCTGGGGTTGCTATTTGAACTCTGAGAAAAAGACTTAGCAGAAAGGCTGTTTTGGGGAGAAACTTGTCACTTCAAACACAAAGAACATCCTGCAACTCAGGTGAATAAGCTCAGTCTCTTTGGGACAAATCATGACCTAATTCAAAGGGAACTTACTTGATGCAAAACTAACCTGAGAGATCGGACTTCAGCAACTGTGCTTACTATTCCTTTGTCTAGGAGGCAAGGAAGCAACACAGCTATCGTCTTCTGACCTGCTGCTCCTTTAGAGGGATCACACATTTTTACACAGACCTGGGGACAGGTGAGAATCAGTGTTGCAAGCATGTAGAAGTCTCCTGCTCAGATTACTTCAAGCAGCTTCTCCAACAGAAGAAGCCAACAGCAACCAGAGCAATGGCTCACAGCCAAAGCCAGGCTCTGTTACACCTTCATTCTCCCCTCCAGGAGGTACTTAAGCCCTGAGCCACACCCTAAAAGAAATTTCAGCTACGGTGAGCTTCCAGAAAATGCCCAGCAGGCCTTGATCTGCATCTGGACGAAGGGATGGGCCAAGTGACCTCTCAGTTAAGGACAGCCTATCTCAGCCACATGGGATTCCATCTTTCCACAAGGCAGAGCTGCAAGTCCCAGATCAAAATAGATTCTGCAATTGCAACAATGTTTTCAGATCAGATCACCACTTGCAGCATTGAAATGTCATGCTGCCTGCTTTGTGAAGGCTGTGATTTCAAATACAGCTCTTAAGATTCGTTTCCACTTCCACCAATATGACTTTTTTAGAGGAATACCAAACAAATTATTAAGTGATATGCATACTACACCCAAAAAACCCATGTGTCAGTAACAGCACCAGAGAGTGAACTCCAGACTGGATTACTTTGTTTCACACCAGTGAGGTTCCACTGAGCTTAGTCAACTACATCAGCTGGGCTTGGCGAACTGTTGAAGTCACAGGAAGTTTCTTTAAATCCCACCTCCAAGTGGGGAAAAAAAAGGACACCAGAGAAAAAAAAAAAACCCAGTTCATTATATCTTTCCTTTGGTTGTACAGAACTTAACATCACATTATCTTTAAGCAGAAGTTCAACAGCATCAACAAAAGTACAGAAGAGTATGTGGTCAAGCTTATTACGATTGCTTTCTAGAGGGCTGTTCTGTTTATCACAACTGCACCTTACACCAGAGATCTTTTCAAGAGAACAGTCCGTGGTAAACAGGTCACTCCTGCAGATATGATAGTGAATATTACCTAACATCAAAACCAGACACATCTCCATGTGCAAACGACAAAATTAGAGTTTTACCTTGCTTAAAGTTTTCAGGGCTAGTTCTGCTGCCTTTCGCACAGTCTCCTAAAAAAGAAGTCAATAATCCATTGTTACTATTTTAAAATGTTCTATAGAACAAATCATATTCATTGATAAGTATAACACTAGTACTGACAAGGCTATACTCATGGCTAATACTTAACATAATATCTTTCAAAGAAATTTTGGCTTTGGTTCATCTGAGTATGGTCTACTCAATGACAAATACATTAGCAATCCTGCCTGACACTGCCAGGTTCTCTCTGCTTCTGTTCACATTTGTCGCTGAGATATTATTTTATTGTTCTTTTCAAAACAAAAAAAAAACCCCCACAAAACAAAAGAATGCCAAAGAAACAATAAAACCCAAAATCAAACTCAAAAAACCCAACAGAACCTTCTACTGCAAAAAGAAGTATACAGTGCTTTGGGTATGCTTTACCCCCTCCTCAATATTATGCCTGTCGATTAGTGATGCTTTACTCAACTGAATGTCTGCGACTAGAGAAAAATGGACTAAAAGCAAACAGTAAAATCAGTGCAGCTCTGGCTGCATATGACACCACCACCAACTGGACTCTAACTTTATTTGTATTGATGAATTAGGCAGTACCCAGCAACATTCCTGGGTACTGAAACACAATCACCTGGACTGGTAAAAATCTGACAGGCCACAGGTGGACCCTCCTAAACCATTTCCATACAAAATTCAGGAATTAGATTCTTCCCAAAAGGCAGTTGCTCTATTTTGGAGGCAAGTATAGATCATTAGCACTGAAGGAAAACTGCTCAGTTGGTTTTAGTGCCCAGGAACATTTCTGACCACACTAAATATACTAGTACAGAAGCAACTTCCTGGTACACAGTACACTTTGGAAAACAGCTCAGTCTTGCTTAAGCTTGAGCAGAGAAGTCTGGATCCAGAGAGAACACAGCTCAAACCTGGAAGGACCCGAGGACTCTGACTTCATATATGCAAGTCACTTAAGCACATAAGCAGCCCAAAATAAATGTTTCTATACTCTAGAGTTAAGCAAATACTTAGGAATTATCTTCTATCCAGGGAAAATGCTGAACCATCAAGAAAAAGCACAGCAGGAATGAAAATCAACACTTAAAAACATGAGAAACGTAGAAAAAGAATTCTAAAGGCAGCATGGAAATTTTAACTGCAAGAGGCCAGAATTTCTAGCCCATTCAATACCCAAAACTCTGATGGGCTTCAACTTGACTTCTCAGAGAATCTCTCTTTAAACACCTCAGAGCTTGATCACAGTACCTTCCGTTGAAAATTCTTGTTCAATTATCAGTTCCATTACCTTAATGTCATCTTGCACTCTGAATAGGATTTCCCAGATCTCTGGAAGCTTGTCTATAATGTCATCCAGAGGTCTTCCTCTCAGTAAGTCATTCAGTGCCAGACAGCTGCAAACAAGGAATTTTATTTCCTTCACATGGTCTACTTATTTGACACAGGTGTATACACAGATATGTTTAAAATATAAGTATATGGTTAAAAGAACTTGAGAACTGTTTCATATTCCTTACTTTCCCCACATCCCGTATCTACTGTGTCACGAGAACATCTGCTTTAGCAGAGAAAAAAAATGTTTAGCTAATCAGGCAAAATCTGAAACAGGTAAGTGAGAAAAGTGAGAAAGGCTACTGTGGTGAAGATTGCTATTGCAAACACTGCAGTTACAAAATTGTTTCAGATTTCTTTTCTCTATGTATAAAGAAATAAAATGGTCTAAGGTCTGGAACTGAAATTAAAATGGAAGCTTTCAACACAGCATAACTACAAACCATTACAAACAAAATGCAGTTTATTACAAATGCTATACTGACCGGCATTCTGCTGCCAAGTACGTATACAGCCAGACTGCCAAGATATTCTAACATTAAGCAGTACTTCAGGTCCAAGGATAGGCAAGAACTTTGTGACCAGAAAACTCCTCCTTCAGAGAACGTTGTTTAGTGTCATGCTCAAGCTACATGCAACAAAAAACGTCAGGCTCAATGAAGCAAATAGTGTCAAGACTTTATCACAGTTCAAGTGCAGATTACAAGGCTGGGCTCTATCCTGATGAAAGGACATGTCCTCTTTCCCCCTTCAGCTTCTTCAGGTTAACAAGTTTATGGTGAAGAAGAGAAAATACGAGAGTGAAAAGAAAAATCTGTAACTTTTCCTAGGAATACCTGGATTCCCTGATCCTCCACAGATTGCTGGTTAGGTTACCGATCAAATCCTCAAGAATTTCCTTCATGTACTTATCAACCTATTATTAAAAAAAGGAAAAATAATGAAACGAGCACGGACCATACATCCTTGTCCTGTACTCTGGAGAAAAAAAAAAAAAGGTCCTTTTGGACAATACAACCTGCTTTCAGCCACCGCAAATGGAAGAACGCTTGCCAGAGCTGACCCCATGCAAACTTACTCTGACTTTGCTTTACACATGCCCTTCTCTGCTCTCCTTCAGGGCTTACCACCGTGACAATGAGCAAAGAGGAAAGTCCCTCAGCTCTCTATCAACTGAACTGTTTAGATGCAGCACCAAACAAGTATTTACAGGACAAGCAGTTGCACTTTGCTAGGAGAAAAGATCTGCAAACCCAATTCCAAGCCTTTCAGAGTCAGAGTAAGGGCATGTCATGAAAATCACTTATTCCTGAAATTATCTGGGAGGAATTATCCTCAAAGTGATGAACAGCCTCCTCCCATGGGCTTCCTCCCACTTAAAAACTGAGGAACTGTATTTAGATATTCTTTTTCTAAGAAGAGCATCTTAGGCCATAAGGATTCCTGAAAAGCTTCTCATAAGCAACATCAAAGCAATATCAAAGCATGGAAAGTAAAGTAAATCATAAACTTTAACACTGGCTGCACAAACAAGGTCTGCAATATTCTTTCATGTTAGAGGCGGTGCAAAATCTCTGCGCATCCACCAGCTCACCCATGGATTCAAGCATCTCTGTCTCTGTAGAACAATACCTCACCCCTTTCTGCACAATCCCACTTTTCAGTGATGCAGCTATCCCATGAGCATCACAGAATCATAGAATTGTTAGGGTTGGAAGAGATCTTTAATGGTCATCTAGTCCAACACCTCTGCAAGAAGCAGGGACACCTTCAACCAGATCAGGTTGCTCAGAGCCCCGTCCAACCTGGCCCTGAATGTTCCAAGGATCGGGCATCCACCACCTCTCTGGGCCACCCATGCCAGTGTTCCACCACCCTCATTGTAAAGTCTCTTTCTTACGTGTAATTTAAATTTACCTCCTTCTATTTTAAAACCATTATCCCTTGTCCTATCACAACAGGCTCTGCTAAAAAGTTTCTCCCCATCTTTCTTATTTAGGCACTGGAAGGCTGTTATAAGGCCTCCCCAGAGCCTCCTCTTCTCTAAGCTGAACAGCCCCAAGTCTCTCATCCTTTCTTCACAGGAGAGGTGCCCCAGTCCTCTGATCATTTTTGCGGCCCTCCTCTGGACCCACTCTAACAGGTGCATGTTTTTCCTGTACTGAGGGCTTCAGAGCTGGATGCAGTGCTCCAGGTGGAGTCTCACCAGATACTGCTGGCTAGCACCACTCTGCACTTTGCTGCTCACTCACCATCGACTTCTCGGTGACCAAGGCATTCCAAATGCTGGTCATTGCCTGTCGAATGCCCAGGTTGGGGTCAAATTGGTAACGATAGAGCCGAGGAAGAAGCTGGGGCAAAAACGGAGCCAGCTGCTCTCCAGCCTTGGCAGCTATCACATTGAAACCAAAAGCTGCTCCCTGAAATGGCAAAAAAGTATTTGTTGAAACAACCTGCTCACTCACTCAGTTACTGCTCCAAATTGTCAGTGGCAAAACTGACTGACATAGCTTACATTTAAACAAAATCAAAAGGACTAGAATGGTACCAGAATTGGCTCCCTGTCAGTCCTACAGTACCACAGTGATTTCAAGCATACAACCACACTCAGCAGACAATATACTACTTCAAAACTTCCTTCTTTCCAACCTCCATTTCAAGATACTGACTGACCCCATTTGCAAAAGTGGTGGGAGAGAATTAAAACGACGAAGATTTGAGCATGTTCTTTCAAAAGAGATTCTTTCTCAGAAAAACTAGTGAGGGTTAGTCTAGAAAAGGAAAAGTAATAAAGACGAACTCTCAGTCAGGACCACTGCTCTGAGGACCAAAAGGCTGCAGAAAGAATAAGGAAAAGGGAGGCATCATCTGCAAAGCCCTGAACAACTTGCTTTGCCTAGCTCTTGTGTGGAGGTTTGGACCACAGACTTACAGATGCATCCTTCAATGATTGTGCAATTTCCTCAAATGCCAAAGCTCAATCTATTCCTGCTGAGTGGATTTTCTTCAGTCATCGTGGCCAGTGAAATTCCACAAGGGTCAGGAACCGAACTGTGCTCCCTTGTGCTTCTGAAGCCCCAGTGCAAAGAGAGAGAAGTCTCAAGAGATGCGCTGACTTGTTAAACTCTGGATGAAAGTTAATATACTAGGGCTTGTTTTTTTGCACTAAGTGTTGTTGCCAGAGACTCAAAACCTAAGGCAGTGAGCATGAAAGAACAGAGAAGGTGCAATATAGAAGATGCATTGCTCTTCTGCATGAAAGGTGCTCTGCCTGCTCCCAGAAACAAAACAAGTTCTTCCATGCTTCTGTAAAGCCAGTGAAAAATTCCCCAAGTTAAAGCTCTGAAAAGTATACTTAAATCTTAAGTACTTAAAGTATACTTAAAAGTATACTTTAAAATTTATGACGCTTTTTTTTTTTTTGCAAGAAGTGGATCCAATGGTACTTTCGCTTTGCTAAAGGTCCCAGGAGTTTTAAAATATCATAAGCTAAAAAAGGATGCTTTTGACAACAGTGATTAAACTAGTGTATTGTCAACAGGCTTTTTAGCAACTTGTTACTGAATAGATTTTGCTCTGTCTTTTTACATAACAAAGGTCACTTTCTTTGGCATCTGAACATTCACCCAGTTCTGAAAATATTTTCTCACTGACTGAACGCATCAAAACCTGGCCTCTAAGCACACTCAAAAGTAAAGGGAACGGATCACAGATGATTCAAAGGGGAATGCAGGATAATATGAACCCTGTGACACCAATGCTTTGTTGTAAGAATTTCAAGTAATCATACATTTTTTATCAGGCTAGTAAATTTGCACCGGACCTGACACCAAAGCATCAACAAATGGCCTTCACATGCAATTATCGATGGATCATATAACGAGAGCTAGAGAAATGCAGTTATTGTTTTCAGAGTTCACAGTGGGAATGGAAGTGGTACAAAAGCAACAAATTACCTTCCGAGAATTCCACATGGCATGATGGTTGGCCAGATTCATGAATTTGTACACCAGGTCTGGCTGATTAAGATCACTAGCCAGTGAACAAAGCTCCTTGTAGGTAGAAAGACCTTGACTTCAGAAGCAGAAGGGAAATCAGTGTCACTATTTTTATCTACACATATGCCATAATAGCTAAAGTTGTAGTCAAATCACAGCCTAAAGAAGACAGAAGAGTGAATACTCTATCCGCACTACAAGAAAAAAGTTATGGTAACTTAAAAGAACAAGAAGGAGTAAAAAGGTCAGCAAGCAGATTTATAAGCAAGGGAATACTGTTTCAGCACTGATTGTGTGTCTGTCATTGACACTGTTAGTAAACTTACCCATCTGGGGTTTTGCTCAGGCCACCCTGAAACACCACAGTTTCTCCAGTCATCTCATGTTTGGCTCTGGCAGAAAAGAAGTCCAGAATTAGCTTTAGCAAACTGTATCCTTGAATGGATGGCATGCTACAGAAGTTGCTAATTTGTTCTGCTTTATTAACTCAGTAACTTCCCATTTTTCAGTTCCTATCCCAAAAATATACAGCTGTGCAAAGCCACACATACTACAAGGAATGTTATTAATCTGTACCATGTGCAACGTTAAGGAGACACTGCAGAAAGTGAGGGTCTTTCTGACTGCGCAGCAAATAAAAAGTCAAAACAGCAAATGATGGCTTTTTATTCCTGCTCAGACACAAGCCATTTAATGGACAGCAAATCTCTACTTCAAAATGAAAAAATCCAATTTCCATTCAGCTAATCTCTTCCCATTTACCATTACCTGGATCCTCACTCTCCCTAGGCTTTTGTCTTTCACAGCGTCCACATCCACACCAGGTTAGACAGGATCAGGCTGTTAAAGAGCATTTCCAGCACTGACCAATATGATTATTAGCCAGGAGTCCTGTAAGACTAGTACTGTTTGCACTAAAGTGGACAAGTGACCATTAACAACACTTCCTCAACAAAATGTACATTTTAGGCACAAGCAAGTCCTCACTTCTGCAATACTCACATTGTTCAGCGTTACTGCAAGAGGTCACTGTCCTTTGCAATTATACTATGCAGCAAGTAGGAAATTTAACCAAACCCCAACTGATTTGAACTGCTTGAATCAGGACTGAACAATCATTTTGAAGCTTTGTTGAATGGAACAAAACTGGAACAACTTCAGTCACAACAAACTCTAAGCTGAATTAAGAAATGTCCTAGTTTGATCTGCTGGCAATATATGGGTATTGGTTTGCCCTTGGCTACAAAACATCTCTTTCCACACACAAGAGAGGCACATTTTTGTTCCCATCAGACACATAGCTCACTGTGTTCTGAGGTCACTGTACCTTTTCCCAGTCATAAGGGTATCAACAAGTGTGGTGACTAGCTCTTGCTGATCCTGTTCACTTCCCAGTTCATATATCAGCCCAAGACCTTTTGAAGCAACATCTTGACTAAGCTCTGCAAGAGATTTTACAAAGTAAAATTAAAGATAAGCATGTAATCAAGTAACACACAAATTTCAGAAAAGATTCAACCAAAACCATGATCCAGCAAATGGAGCTCTGTGCTGTAGTTTACAGCTCTCCATTTTATGGCAGATCTAGTCTGGCAAGACACAAGCTTTGCATTCGGAAGCAGCAATTTGTTTTGAAGACATATGCCCCATCAAATTAAGTGATACCTTCCTGGTAATATTGTCACTGCAGGTTTTGAAACAGCGAGAGTTCCAAGAAATCTAAGTATTCTGACACACTGCTGGCCCCTGAAGTCCAGCAAAATTAAAGGTAATACTCTCTTCAATTTCAGTGAGCTTTAGACAGGCTGTTGGACGCCAGCCTTTCCACTTGCTGCCATGAGCAGACCTCTAAGCCAAAATCTGCTAGCTTAAAGAAGGCTTAGAGATCCTGTCCATGCAGAACTCCATGATACGCATCCTGCTGCCCAAAGCACAGCAGAAGTAGTACCACTGAACAGTGTATATTATTACAGTACGAAGTGGCAAATGCAGAAAGATTCGTGCTTGGTTAGCAAAGCACCGAAAAAAGCTGTGCTTCTTATCACTAATTCCTATTAAATGAGAATGGGATGTTTATACAGTCACTTTTTAATGCTCACTGACAGAGAGAGTAAGCGACCTTCTGCCTGTTCAAAGGCTCCCTCCATTCTCTTAAAAGCCCACCAAAAGACAAAACTCTTAAGATGTGACAGCACTTACCATCACTATCTGACAGAATTGAAACAAACGCACTTTGAATATCCTTGAGATGAGACTGTAAGATGAGAAAAAAGGACATTTTTTTAATCTCAGATTTTGGATCCTTTCTGTGACCTCATGGCAAGTTCCTAACAAACAGAGGCTACTGTATCAATGGAGTTGCCTATTTGAGCTACACCTACAAAAAGAATTATGCTCCTTTACAGACAGGTAAGTAACAGCCTGATTGACATTCATAGAAGATAACAGTTATTCGTCCAGCATCTTTTCACAGCTACCATGCCATTACTAAGCCACACGTTTTATTTTCCTTGTCTAACAGATGGCAGTAATGCGTCATGAATCTGGCTGCCAGCCAGATGGGGCTACCCTCTGTGCAAGGACACCTTTTCTTCATCCTCAAACTAGAGGATTTTGTCACCTCCCATGAGATGCATAATTTAAACAAGTGTAATATGTGGCAAGGTTTTTACATGTAACAGCTCACTTTTGTGAAGCACCTATTGCCCCAAAGCTCTTTATCATTACCTGGACAGCACAAAACGGTTACATGGTCCCATCACAGTCTGTAGTACCTCTACGCACACAGGACATTTTGGTTGGGAATTCTTTAAGTCCTCATATAGCACCTTCCACATTCTGTCACTACAGACAAGTAGTCTAAACATAAAGTTTTCATCATAGTGCACCAAAAATACAAGGTACATGAAGCACATCAAACTGCTTTTAGGTATCAAAGTTGGGACAAGCCCTGTGAAAAAAAATTAGTCCAGGAATTCCCTCTAGTTCTCCCCTTTGTTCCCCTCCTACACATCCTTTTAATATTAAAAAAAAAAAAAAAAGTCTTAAAAACTATACAGACACCAATCTCTTCTTCCCAAGGGAAGATGTACTGCTACTTCATCTTACAACAGCTATTTAAACTAAGCTCACTCTGACTTAAGTGCAAGTCAGATGTTTACAAAGGTGCCAAACTGCCTCGTTCATCTGCCTGTTAGTATGTTCCTTGAGTAACAGAAGACAAGCCATGACTCAAAAAGACCTCAATAAAGACTGCAGCAGCACTGAGGGAAAAGAGGTAAAGTAAGTGAAGGTGAAGGAAGGGATACAAAGGAGTGAGAAACAAAAATAGGGACAAGGAGCCAGTGTTAGGAAAGGGCATATTTCTTACCTTAATTGCTTTGTGTGTGCTCAGCTTCTTCACCATCGACAGGAGCCAGATGCAAGCTGCCTGCCTAACATGTGGGCTGGGGCTGATAATGTGCTTGTTCAAAATAAGGTCTAGGACCCAGGGAACCACATCATTCACTTTCAAATCTGTATGAAAGAAAGAAAGAAAGAAAGAAAGGTGGAGGGGAGGGAGCTTTAAGAACAAGCCACACCCATTTTTAATTTCAATACAATGTGCAGCAGCAATGAAAAACCTAATCAGCCCACAGTGTCACTCAGGTGACACCTTAATCTCTGCTTATTCAGGAAAAGCCTTCACTGGAGTCACTGGGAAAGCATTTCTCCTAATAGGAACACTGAATAGAGTCCTCACAACCCTTTATGAAAGTGTTTCAGACCCTGTGGCCAAGAACAGGTACCACTCAAACCATGTAAGATTCAGCGCACTATTCTTTTTTCGTTAGGACTTAAAATCAGCTTCTACCCCATTCTGCACATACTCAGCTTTGTGTACACTTCAGACCTGAGACCACTCCCGTAACAATAAACATTTGTTTGCAGGTCTGAGGCCAAAATTTACATCTGCTAGTTCTAAAGCCAGCACTTTGTCATGCTTGTATTTCAATGGGTACAGACTCTTAGTCATTAAATAAAATTTCTGCATTTACTGCATGTAAATGTCACTTACCCTTATCAGTCCAAGTTGTTGGAAAAAGACTTGCAATTTAATTTTCTAACCTTATTTTCCATTGCTGGCTTCAAAATGCTATTTTAAAAGGTTTGTGTATGTTAAACCTGAAACTAATGCAACATGGCAAACCACAATGAAAAAAAATAAAACAAATGCAGTGTCCAGTGGCAATGATTTCATCAAGAAGCTATTTGAACAGCACATGAAATAAAGTCTTCTACCCTCTGAGCAAATGAACTTGAAGAGGTGAAACAACCTGTATATAATCCAGCATTGCAGAACACTGAGCAGTGCATTAATAAACACAAAATGTCTCTTAGTTCTACTGTTAGAAACCAAACACCATAGAAATAAAGTTAAGGAGCCTGGTTTTAGTCCAGAACTGTGAGATATTATGTTCCTCAACCCAGCCCCTGTATTAGGAAGGCCTACCTGAAGGAGGGATATATTCCTCCTCTGTGACTGTCCACGCATCACGTGCAGCCACTGAGCTGGTTCCTACAGCAGCACTGGTAATAGCTTCACCAACGGTGAACTGCAGTTCTATTTGTTTGGCCTGAAAAACACAACTGAGCCTCACTGACAGTACCAATTAAAGACACACCAAGCTTTTGGCACTTACTCCACAAAACCGCAATCTCTCTCCCAACTCCAATTCTCAGCACCAATTTGCAATAAGATCAGTCTTTCAGTGAGCTTCTGAGACTATGCGGGACCTCAGACCCACTGAAATTGATGGAAACTGGGGAAATATCAAACTCTCCAAAACTACTGATAAAAGCTAGAATTTCCACACTTATTTTTAAGGTGTACCTCCTTGTGCTGCATTTGTGTAGTGCTGGGGGCTACAGTGGCAGCTTCTTCCAGAAGCTGCTGGAAGTTTCCCCTTTGTCCAGTGGACTTGGCCAGGTCTAGGGCAAACTCTCACCACTGGCCAGAGCCGAGCCAACTGGCGACAGTGATAATGCCTCTGTGATAATGTATTTAAAAAAACAGTGAAAAAGCAGAACCACACTCAGAGAGGGGGAGGCGAGAGCCTAGCAGCCCTTACCCTCTGGCCTCCCACCGGGCGGCTGACTGGGCCCAGCTTGGCCACAAGAAGTGAAGAGAGGAGATGTGAAGAGAATCTGAGAGGTATCTGCCTGAGCTGATCGTGAAGAATTTCTTACAAGAGAAATAGCTGCAGATGCCAAGGTCATTGAAGAAGGAGGGGGAGGAGGCACTCCACGTGCTGGAGCAGATATTCCCTTGAGGCCCATGGTGCAGCCCACAGTGAGGCAGGCTGTCCTCTGCAGCCCATGGAGGCCCACAGAGGAGCAGAGATCCACCTGCAGCCCGTGGAAGACCCCACATTGGAGCAGGTGGATGTGTCCTGAAGGACACTGTGACTGCATGGGAAGCCAGTACTGGGGCAGCCAGTTCCTGAGGGACTGCACCCCGTGGAAAAGGACCCCCTGGAGCAGGGGAGAAATGTGAGGAGTTCTTCCCCCGAGGAGGAAGAAGCATCAGAAAACAACATGTGGTACTGACCATAGCCTCCATTTCCTATTCCTCCTGGGTCACTCAGGGCTGGGCAGGCAGGTGGAGATAATTTGGAATGAAGTTAAGCCCAGGAAAAGCAGAGGAGTTGGCGGAAGTTGTTTTTGTTCTCTCTCATTATCCTGCTTCGGTTTTACTTTTAATAAATTTAATTAGTTTTCCCCAAGTTGAGTCTGTTTTGCCTGTTACAGTAACGATCTTGAATGATCTTTCCCTGTCCCTATCTCATGCCCCAAGATTTTTATTGTATTATCTCTCCCCTGTTCCCTGTGAGGGTGGGGACAGCGAGCGATGGACTGTATAGCTTGGTTCTGAGTGGGGCTGAACTACAACACTCCATTTGCTAGTCTGTGCAAAAGTTCAACTTAGTGAACAGAAAGAACTGGAGAGACAGGACAAAAGTAAAACGAAGTTAGAACAAGACTGCCAGTCATTAACGAAAATTACCGCGGCTTTGTTACAGTATGCAGTAGTAAAAAATTGCCCTGTAATTCCATCCAGAAGTTTACCATCTCTAACAGATGCACAAATTTGTCCTTCACATTAAAAGAATTCAGACAATATTTAGCTTTGCTTCTCTGTCCTCTTTCCACTATTCTCTAAGTCCTCAGGAATAGAACATGCAGAACTCTGCCACTTTTTTGTCATTATTTATGATGAACCCTGAGTTTTAAGAACTGATTTCCATACCAGCTAAGTACCTTCTAGATTTCTTTCCTCACTCTGGAAGCACAAAATGATTAGGCATTTGGAGAAGTAAGCCCTTTGCTTCCCGCAATCTAAGATTTTTTTTTTCAAAGTATATATTTTATAAAGGAAGCTGTAATGAGCCTAAGCAGTTACAGGAGATAAATATGGCACTTAGAAAAATCATTTCATGTTTCTGTATATAACGTTCTTACTATTCTTGCCTGTTTGATCACATCACATTGAAGGACTCAGCAAAGCCAGCCTGTCTGATACTCAATAGCCGCTTCTACAATGCTGAATCCTATGTCAGTGTGAACAAGGAAGAAAGGTAAAACAAGCTGTAAAAACACTTAAAAAGCTCCTTGACTACTTGGTTTTGCTGTATGGCATGTTGCAGTACGTATAGCAACTCTGAAGTACTGCAAAAGAATGCAGCAAACTACAATGATGCATTTAGACTGCCAACAGATACCTACATTCATATAAACAAACCTTTCAATTCAAGTGAGTTCTATCAGCTGATGCAGTTCAGATGAAAAAGAAGGTGTATTATATTATCTACTTCTAGGGGGGAAGGGGAAGGGGAACACCTATCTGTCTCAGAGATTGGAGCAGAGACCTCAACTGGCAAGTTTTTAAATTGTGGCACAAAACATTTTACAAGCCCCAAACCCACCTCTGCTCTCTATTTCACGGCAGTTTTAAAAAACCCAGAGGCATTATTACAAAAAGACAGCTCCCCTTGTAAACTTGGTTCTAGAGATAGAAAAAGATTCACATATAAATACTCACTGTAGTATAAACAATAATACATTGATCGTGCCTCACCTCCACAGAATCCATTAAACCCTGCAACAGTAGCTTCTGGTGAGGAAAACCTTCATCTCCCACAGGCAAGTAACCTAACGTTTGTATTGCTCGTTCCTTCATCTTAAATACAAACAAAAAAAGAACTGTATCATATAACCTTCCTGTTAGTCCAGAAAACACACTTTAAACCCACTCTTTCTGACTCTTGCTGAAATTTCACTTAAGGTACCAGAAGTCAGACATGCAAGTGACTTGTTAGATCAATCGGTGCACCTCTCTTCCAAAATACAGATCAAAACTAATGTCCTGTCACCTTTGAGGATTATTTCCACGTAAAAGAAGATACTGTCATTTTTCTTGAATTAAAATTACTCCCATTCATAGTTTTCATCCCTTAAGCTCCTACTTACGGCTACAGAAAGCATAAGCAATCAACTGCTAGACAACACTGGAAAAACCCTTAGCCCAATTCTGACTCACTAAAGCCAACGATAAGCCTAATTCCTTTAAAACTGAGGCTGAGTTTGGCAGGTAATACAGAAACCTGGGGACAGAGCATTCCAGAAATGAATAAGAATCATAACAACACTACAGAATCTTGCCTTATTTGTTTCCTTGCTGGAAGGGATTCGGGACAGTAGGCTTTCAACAAGCTGCAGCTTTGTAAATCCTACTCCTTCGCTCGGAATTGGCAAGGGGCCATTCCTGCCAATCTCCCCAAGAGCCGTACAAGCAGCCACCACAAGGAAGGGAGAAGTGCTGTCCAGAAAAGAACCTACAGCAAAAAGCAAAACAGGACAACCTGGATTTTGTATTGTTATTTAGCAGTGGGCAGGCAGATACATTTTACCCATACAAGAAGCAAATCATTTTATCTCCTTTACAGCTGGTACAAAGCATTATGCTAGAACAAAATCAAAGTGAAAGGAGACACTGTGAGGATTCTAAGCAGTGGCACTACTAATTATGCTATGTTGATCTGTGAGCTAAGAGTCCACCTAGTTCTTGTTGAAAAGGATTAAATTAATACATCTAATTAGATTACACTTTTACAGACTGTAAATTCTACCACAGAAAGTGAAATCAAGACTAGAGTATGTACGGGCTGAATATCTTAGAAAAGTCCTCAGACTAGGGTGGCTGAAAAAACAACTGTTACATGAAGCAGTTACCTATCGTCTCTGTCGTCGACTTTATGAGCTGTTCTTGTTCCGGCATGACTGCAGTGTTTGGCTGTTCTATGTCATGTAGCTCCATTGCTCTGATTTTCCCTTTGGCCAGGTACCTTCCTATTGTAAATCCCAAAGCCAACAAGGATCCATGTTGGACCTCTGGGCTCTACAGACAAGACCAACAGCACAGATCAAAGTAAGTAACACTTTCTACAAAACCCTGATTTTATTAAAAACACATATGGACAGGCCAGATGAGAAGACACCTTGAAAAAAGCAGAGTTCTAACACATAGTGCAACAATGGACTTTGATATGGCTAGTGCCCTCTGATGAATGAAGTCCTTCAAGATAAGTTAACAAAAGCTAGGAGAGGCTTAGGAGGACAGATTAAGAACTCATCACCAGCACTCACATTCCCAAACTCTATCCATTAGCAGCTAGGCAAAAAATCTACAAAATCCAACTCATCTGATTTGTAAGTACAGACTTATGAAGGTGAACTAAGATAATACTATGCTGTCTCTGCTTACAAACTGTGCATACTCAGATCAAGGGGAAAAAATGTACTCTTTGGTAAAAAGCAGTAAAACGGAATTATTTTAGTTTCCAAGGCTAAGAATGAGAACACACTTGGCCTTTGAGCACTAAAGGCAATGACTCCACACAGTTCAGTAGGCCACAGACTGTGAAAACTAATTACTGCAATTAAATGCCAGGAACATTAATTTGTCCAACGCTGATTTGGTGCTGAGACTAGCTAATCCACCTGTGCTCATTCCCACAAGTGAATTCTAACAAAAGGATTTTGTGCAGAAGTAAGGCTGTGAGACTTAAATGCTGCCTTAATTAAAAAAAAAAAAAAAAAGAAGGGGACAGGGGCTTAAACTCAGATTAGTTCATGTGTCTGTTTTTTATCACAACTCTCCAAAAAGTTGCATCAGTGCAACTGCAACTGTGCTGCCAGGACAGGATATTCAACCTAGCTTGGCCAGCAGGGACTGCTCCCTGTTGCGGGCTCCCAGCAGCAGCAAAGCCAGCTGAAGGTTGGTCCTTCCCCTCCCTCTACTTCAGCTATCCATGTACACTGCAGTCCTTACTGACCCCCTTGAGATCACCACCACCCCTAGCCGTACTGATTCAACTTGTTCTGCACATTTGCAGCAAACCTGAGCTCTAACTAACTCATACTGAAAAATGCATGGGAACGCCTTGCTTTTTTTGTGTTTCATGGTTCACATCCCTCTTTATTTTCAGCTAGCTTCTGTGAAAGGTGAACCTTGGCTTTATGAGTGACAGGGGCAGAAAGTAATGGTGGGGCACTGAGAGCTGTCTGTGCTGGCTCTGTGACTACAGAAGCTGTGCCCTGAGCAAAACTGAGCAATGACATGGCTTTGGCTCATAGACACAGCTTTCAGAGATTCAAAATAAATTGTGTTTGTTAATTACAGCATAAAACAGTCAGCACTTCTTGTTAGCATTTGAGCCTGTTACCTGCAATGTGAAATGGTCGCCCATTAAGTCCTTTAGAGACAGATATAAAAATGCCCTGCGGGAGAAATGCTACTACTTTTTCTCCCTTTCAGGATTCAAGACACACTCTAGCACAGAGACCTACCAAATTTATTTTCAGGACTCCTTCTCCATGCTCATACTGGCAAAATGCAAATCATGTGAGGGGGAAGGAGCTGCCAGAGGAGGGAGAGCAGACAAACTCACTGTGTAGCAGAGGGCTGCTGAGCAGTCTGTGCGAGGTGGGAGGGAAGAAGCCAACCCTCACCCAGCAAAGGCTGCTGGTGGGCCAAGATCTGAGGCAGTGAGGAGCGAGGAGAGTGCTATAGCTCAGGAAGGGAGCGGAAGACCATTTAATGAGTTAAACATTTCGTTAGTTCTGTGGGTACCAGTAGTTACTCATGAGTAAGGAATTAGTAAACTGTTTGAGGTAGATAGTGTGATCCATTACCACTCCATGGAATGAGGAATATTTAGCTGGCTAAAACTGCTTAAATATGTGATAGTACTAGTTTTGATGGGAAGTCCCTCCAGGAAACCCTCATACTGACCTTAACAACAGCTTCAGAGATTAATTTAAAGATCTGTTGCACTCGCCTACAACAAAAATCCCTTCTCACTCTCCAACTGGAAGTCAGCTAAATTTTACACTCAGATTAAAGCTAATACATCTTGGACACACAGTGAGATTCAGATGTCTTACCAGTTACATGATATGAGAAAAAGAAAAAGAAGCAGACAAAGGAAGGTAGTTACATGGTTGTCTTTTGTCATCTTGATCAGCTGCTCCAAGGAGGCCCTAAGCTGATCTCCAGACATGGTAGACATCACTACAGAATAAAACAGGGCTGCGAGCTCACGCATTTCTTCTTTGTTTGTGTTCATCAGACCCTGCAGGAGTTTTTAAAAAGAAACATAAAATACAGAACCAGCTTCTTATACAGTCTGTCCGTAAAGAGCTTCAATATACAAGCACAACTGTCACGCAGCTACACAAGTAGTACTTAACTCAGAAACCACCCTTTAAACTGACAGTATTACCATTTCGTATGAAACAAAGCACTCAATTTAGCAAAGCATTCATTATATGCTCAGCATTTAGGAGGAAGATTACCACTAGCCATTAAGAGGGCTACCCACCAGTTCTGCGTTAATCACACTGATTGAATGCTTGGCTGAATTTTGTCTTCTGAGATGAGCTTCCACATTTTGTATCCATACTGAGCTAAAAAAAAACCCTAAAGGCACTATTTTCCTGAGCCACTAGAGTCTTCCATTTTTATTAATCAAAGGGGAAAAAAAAAAACCCAAGAGGTTAAACCAGTTATATCTTGTACCAAAAAAAACCCCAAAAACGTGTCCAGGAAATCATAGCTCTCAATGCAAATTTATCCATTTTGTCTTGGGGATCTTGTATTATCTAAATTGTTAAAAAGTTGAATTTGGGAAGCCTCAGGTCATTTGTTAAGATATAATCTTACCTCTGCGATTAATGTTATGTATAATGCAATATACTCATGTGAAAAATTCATACCCAAAGCTTTGAATGGCTTGGGCCACCACAAAGGAAAACAAGCCAAGCAAACAAACAAGAAAGGAGATCCAGCAGGCTCATGAAACATAACTCTAACTTCAACTCTAAACTTGCATCAGATCACGTAGCTGACTTCTAACAAACCCCTGGATCTGTTACTTCCACTTGGCAAAGGGAAATCACACAAAGCATGATCTACAACAGTATTTCTGGAATGAGGTAATATCAGTTACCATCCCTAGAAGCTTAATTTTGCAAATGGACACCAGGCCAAAGAAAAAGATTTTTCTACAAAGATACTAAAGAGGGGAATGTTTTTTAAGTCATCTCCTTTGAAGTTCACACCTGCACTTAAATGAGATGTTGTAAACTGTATATAGCGCAAAGCAGCACAGATATCAGCATGAGAAATTTGTAGAACACATTCTAACTCTTCTTCAACTTGACCAAGTATTTTTTTCTGCCAGATTCCCCCAATGAAAGTGAAGGCAAACTCTAAGAGCTTAGCAAATCCTGGATACTTGAAGTAAATAATGCAAAAGCAGACAGTTATCTGAGAAAATAATCCAGGGAAAGCAGAATTCTCTTTGGCTTATTCCCAAGCAGGCTCCAGTTTATCTGTTTTTTTTTTTTGTTTAAGGCTAACAGCCGCAGGAAAAAAAAAAAAAAAAAAACCTCCACAGAAAGGGCTCTAAAAAAATAAGGGATCTAATTAACCTAATATTCTGAGAAGCCACTCGCATCTCTCACTGGACCATTCCCACTGTTACATAATTCCTTCAAAATTTTGCAGACTTCTGTTTTCAGTTTTCTTTGGCTGTTTAATGCATCTTCCGATCAAGGGGAAAAACTGACTGACTATACTAACAAGATCAATGATGGAGATTACCTGTAGGTCAATGAACAAAATCAGTAACACCAAAGAATCAAAAAAAAATTTTCCCCAGTGTGCTACATATAATTTTCCCCACCCTGCTACATACAGCATCTCATGAGGTGTTGGCTGTAAGTAGAAAATTAAGTGCATACTTGGAAATAATACTCCATTCTACCATGGGAAAATGCCGTATTTTGCTAGCATCAAACCTCCTCCACCCAAAAAACAAAACAAAAAAAAGTGTTTTCAGCATACCTTTATCCAATCTATTTTGTCTACAAATCTGGTGGCTAGTTTTTCTGGATACACGGAAACAACTTCTAGAAGACAATACATGACTGGCAAACCTAAATAGTAATTAAAGAATCAGGTTATTAAACAACTGCAGTATTTACAACAATCTCACAATTAAAGGTTAAGAAGTATCAAGCATTTCAAAGCATTCATTTGCAACTCACTAGGGATAACAAACAATACAGAATAACAGGCTATAGTATTTCTCAGAAATATTAGGGAAACTAATACAAGCAAACATTCTGTTAGCAATTTTTTCTAGAGGTATTCAAGCAATTTAAGACTACACTTGTCGCAGATACGTGACTATCAAAGTGAGGAAGACATAGCATTCAGTGGTAAGGAAACTGTTATAGACAATGGTCTCACAATTTTAAAGTATTATGTCAATCAATGCTGCAATTTTAGTGTCCTGCCTCCTCCCACCCACACAGCAGTATAGAACAAGTTTAAACTGAAGAGTATAGTTCGTGCTGCAACTCTGTGATTAACGTAGCCAAGCTCAAAGCGCCACGCATGGCAAGACATTTTAATAAGGGAAAACTTATTTATCTCCAAGACGGTGCTGTACGCAGCTTCTTACCTCCAACACTAGCTAACAGCTGCTGAAGAAGGCCAATATATATATGTACAGGGTTGGTTTCTGCACTTTTTGTAGAGGAGGAGGAGGAAGAGAAAGATATGTGGTTGCCAGACATGAGGTTTCTTATGTAACGTCCAATGGCTGGAGCATGATCTTGCATATCTGCCAAGCTCTGTGAGGTTGGCACCACACCTGCACTGTGAGCAAGACACATCCGCAAATACAGGACTATCTAAGGAGTGAAGGGAAAAACACAGGATACTGAGTGCATGAGTACTTGGAAAAACACGGAGACAAAATGGAAGAGCAGGAATCATGCTGTATTTAATGTAATAAAAACAAGATAGTTTCTTCTTCAATCAAATCTAGACAGAAGAGTCAGCATGGAGACAGGAACAAATACAAAGCATAACAAATCTTAGGACCAGTTTCTGCAATACACCTGTGAAAGCAGACCACCTTACAATGCCTGCATCACTCTCAGAAGATTAAATCACACACAGACTTTTGGTTTATCATCAGCTGATATAACCTCCTTGCAGGCAGTTCAGCCTGTACTCTACACCAAATCGGCATGCATGCAAATGCAATTCAGTGCACTGCTAATACAGACCTTGCATCACATCTGAGTTTGTCTACAGATCACTAAAGCCAGGGAATCTGCCTCAAGGAATGGAATTTTTGCATACAATTGCCAGTTTCTCCCTCTGAGAAGCTATTACATTAGGTGTGCTGCAGAAAGTAGTGGAGCAGGCCTCTTGGGAACATTCCTCCCAGCCCTCCATGAAAATCCTGTTCAGGCTGCCATTTAAGGACAGATAGATACAGGATGGAGAGTTAATCCCAACATCTGTTGAAAAGAGGAATTTTAGAATGTAGGGTGACTGATAGTAACTGCTAATTTCTTACACTGTACTCTAAAGAAATAATACACTTATCCAACAACATAAACCCAGACAATTACCTCTCCAAATGTGGCAGGATTGAAAGGTAACGCGGCAGTTCCAGTCACGTATTTAGCTGGAGTCTTCATTCGATGAGAGGCCTAAACAACAGAGTATATTAAGACTGGAACAGCTAGACCCATGAACAGCAGAGACGTTGGAAAGGTCAATGAAATTTTGCTGATGCAACTATGTTTATCCTCCACTTAGCAACTGGAGAAGTACGACGGTTCTGTAACAACGGCATAGTACACATGACAATAGTACACTTTAGGTCCATCAACTTTATGCCCCAACCAACTCAGAAAGCGGAAACTCTTGAATTCAGAGCAGGGGAGGCTGCAGGAGGACAACATTCTTCCTCTCAGGAAAAAAAAAAAGCGCTCTGGAATTTAAAAACAAAATACTTCATAAACTTCCAAACTCTGAGGTGCTCCAGCTGACAAGTAGCCAGGAAGCTTGGAGACAGCAGGTCTGCCTGGTGAGGCTGCAGAGCAGCCAGGCTTCCCTAGTACTGGGAGGTGGGCACCCTATGCTGCATCAGACAAGCCCAGGGAGTCTCTCAGACCCTGCTACCTGCTAAGTAGAAGGCTGCTGTAGCAAGTGAGCAACTTCTTTCTATGGAAATGTTAGCTTTGACAAGCAGGAGTATTCCAGCAGAAAAACATCCGAACAGGAGGTTTCCAGTAACACCCACTGCAACAGCTGCAGAAAAGCACGTCCATATTCTCTAGGCAGCACATGCATCACTGCTAGGGCTGGATTGAGCAAAGCAGCCTTGCATCTGAATACGCACACAAGGCAGTTGCACAGAAGTCAACAGATCCTCAGATCTCTTAACATGCTAAGATCTTCTGCTGCTTTGGCTTCCTCGCTCCACAGATCTGCACAAACATTATCAGTGCAACATAATCCCCTTGTTAAGGGATCTGCCCCCTTGTTACTTAACACTTGGATCTCTTGCATTTATTGCCAGCAGAAGGCAACAACGACTGCTAATCTTGGCAATACAATACTAAGTGTGGTCTTCACTGTGATTTTATCTAACTCTGCTCCTCGGGGGAGGTGAGGGAGATGAATACAGGGAAGGGAAGACCAGACTTATTACATGCCTGAGGATCAGGCATGTATCTGTCATTTACTGGGATAGAAGCACTGTACCTTGTCTTGAATGTAATGGACCATTTCAGGGAAAGAAGGCATCTGCTTCCCAGAACTCTCTTTTTCATTTTTACCAGGAAATGTTCTCAGCACCCGCTGGGCTTCCCCATGTACCTCCTCCCGCCTTTCAGAAGAAAAGATGAGAAACAGACGTTATTTGCACAGAACAAATGACCTTTAATGAGCAAAAACATATCTTGGGAAGCTAGGGGAGAGAGAAAAAGTTTTAAATGAGAAGGTTTTTTTTTAAAGGAAAGGGAAAAAACTTTGCATTAGAGCTTTCAATGATCTGTTCATTTTAGAGAGGGGAAAGAAAAAGCATAGTGATGAGTGGCCTCTGCAAAACAGTCTGGATCAGTCCATTTCTGCTTCTCTTACATCCTGCTAGTGTTCACCACCAGTTCCTCATTTCCACATTCTTGTTTTCCTATCTGCTGCTCCTTCTCATCACTTCTGATATTCAAGCTTCAGCTGATACCTGTCAGGTTTATTGCTATCTGCTTGGCAGGGGATCAACTCCTGAAAAAGTGCTGACATGGCAATGACAGTGGTTTGCTGCAATTAAGCTTTTTAAGCTTTCCTTAGTTACACAGTAGCAACTCATCTTAAAAAAAAAAAAAATCAAGCAATTAAAGTAAGTTGGAAAAAACCCCACCACTTAAACTGTAATAGTAGAAAAATGCAAATGAAATTACTGTAATTTAATGAGTCAGCTGCTCCTCAGCAGAGAGTCGCAACTCTCACAAGTACATGCTCCTGACTCTTTGGAAACACAAGCTAAAAATAAACTGACAGAATTTGCCAGGAAAAAAATTAATTCTAGCCATTGTAAAGGAAATTTCAGTGAATGCATTTTTACTTTGCAATTGCAATTTATAATTAACATGAAATGCTTTAGGGACAGCACTTCATCACAAACAAGAAAAAGAATCCAAGCCAAAGACTACCATAAGGCAAAGTAGCAGTTCACAGAACTGTCAAGAATGCCCTTATGTAAAGGTTGATTTCCAAATTGTTGTACTTGATTTTCAGTGAGTAAGTTTTATGTACTTACACACACACACATATACAAATGCATTCATATTTTATCCAAACAGATATTGGATGCAAATATATATATGTGTGCATGTGTATATGTGAAAATAACTTAAAAAGGAAAACTTACGGGTCTCCCGCAGCTAACAGGAGTAAGTATCTGGAAGGGATATGATCCGGAGGGAATACTGTGCTAGCAAATTTCACAGCCACTTGACGTACTTGAACTTCAGGCTTAAAGAGAACAGACACAAACATATGGTTGAGTTTTAAATGAACACACTCATAACCTGCACTCACCACTTGTAAATCATCAGTCACCTGTTCTGGCCTCTGGCACCAACATGACTCAAAGAGTTTAGACATCCTGAGACACTGTTCCTGTTAAGTCTCCACATTGCAAAAGATGAGGAAAAGAAAAGCTAGCTTCTCATGCATACACAACCGGAGAATAAGATGTTTGATTAAATACATGCACATTTTTGGGAATCATAAATCAGGTTTATCACTAATTCTTAGATCTGAACTGCCCCACTCAGGCAATTTTGAAATTAAGAATGACATACATCATCTATCCACACAAAACAGAGCTGCCCTTAGGAACAACACAGGCAGAGGTGGAAAAGAAACATTAGCTTAGGGTGGTCATTTTCTGCTGGGTTCAGATAGTCTCAAAATGGTATTGCCTGGAAATCTGGATCACTCTAGCACCCAGGCAAAATTTTCATCAGCATGAAAACATCTCTTACACACTTACTAGTGCAAATGCTAGAAGTACGTATACCTCCACAGTTACCCTGAGTACCCATCCAAACACAAGAGTACACAAAAAACAAACAGTCTTTCTGAAAACCCAGACCTCTGGGGAACTCTGAACACAAACATGACACTCCCTGAAGTAAGACAGTCAGGGAAGTGTGGTTTCCTCTGGATTACTGTCTCAAGACTGAGTTCCTGGGGAGGTTTCCAGGCACCTTATAATGTTAGAAATCCCATAGCACACTGAAATCCACGCAATGATCCTTTCTATCAAACTCTTGCTTTTACAAAGCATTTCACAAGATACTGTCTTTGAAGCACCTACTTCTCAAAGTTTTCTTAGGAGGAGACTATGAGAAACATACAGCACAACCACAACAGCTTTGTTTCTTTGCAAAACAGAACACAAATAGAAAACTGCATTTGTCACCCTTCTTGCAGCCACTATACCATATTAAAATATTTCATCTAAGCATATACACACACCCCTTCTTCTGTCAGACAGGCCAATACATTCAGTAAGAAAAGGGAGACCTGTTACAAAAGTATACACCAGGAAGTGCCAAGAAACAGGAAAACAATGAACAGCTCTTTTTTTAAGGTACTTAATTTTGACTCCACTGAAAATACCTTTATTAAATAAGATGCAACAAGAGCTTCCATCAGGGTACGCTGGGCTCCTTCCAAGTTACTGTATGCTCCAACCATCATAGACAAGGCTTCCTGTATGGCAAGCCTAGTATCAGCATCTTCCTGCAGTACAAAGCCAAGAGTTTTCACTTTATGTTGTGCAATGACAAGAATATTAATGATTTCCCAAAGCCCCATCAGCACCCACCTTGCATAAAGCTTCAAAAAACTGCTGTACCAGTGCTATATCCTTGGTAAAGAGCTGAGGCATTCGGCTGAAACAAGACATTGTAATTCATGAAGTTTTTCATTTTTTAAATTGAAATGCTTCATATTTCATTGGTCTTCCCCTCATCCCACATTTTAACTGTCAAACAAAACAGAACCAGCATAGAAAGTCTGCTCTATCTTACACATTTTCACCACAGAGCAGCACCCCTGCCTTTAACAGTTTGGAAAGAAAGGTATTTTATGGACAATCACTCAGATCACCAACATACCACTGGATGTACCACTTTTCTAGCTTTATGCCCTCTAGTCTTTGCTGTACATTTCTTAATTTGTTTCTGGTAATCCAGAAAGTAGAACCACTTCTTAAATTCTGTGCATAATTCACGAGCACAGAATCACTGCCAGATTAATCACTGCTAGAGAAGCTATCCGCTTAAAACATATTTCTTCTTACACCTCTGGAGATGTCACAAGAAGAATGCTTTTCTCTGCACTGTACACTCAATTACAAAATTGGCAAGTGGCATAAAGCTTGCTGCTGATAAATTAACAGATTACTCTGGAAAAGTTACTCAATGTCCTATTGCTTAAATGGCGCTTCAGTTACCTGGAGAGCTTTCCAACCGCTGAATATGCCATTGACAGCAGTTTTGAATCCTTGAATGATAAAACAACAAATATAAGTCAGCAAAACCAGAAATACATGAAGTCCTGTCTTTTATAACTAAACATCTACTTTAAAACCTGTCTTCAAAGTGCTCAAACAGGCCTTCCTGGAATATAGTCATATCCAAGAATAAAAGCATTACGCAGGAACAGAAGGAGCATGCTTTTCCACAAGAAACAGAAAATTACAAACGGTGACAAAATGTAAATCTCCCTTCTGGTCTCAGCTAAATGCATTTTATTTCAAGAGCTAAGGAGATTCAGCAAGCACATGAAACAGTAGCAAAGGGACAGAAACCTTCCACTGGTCCTAAAAAGCAGCTTTACACAAAGGAAGCTGTTGGCACAACAGATCCTGCAAATGGCCAATGCACCACATTTATATGAGCTTACTTTCTTCTGAACACTCCTTTTTCATGCCCTTCCAAATGGCAGGAGAGCCCCACATGTTCAACATCAACTCAAGCCAGAAGGTCATATCCAACAGTTCAAACGAACGAGCAAGGGGATCAAAGCTGCAGAAGAGGAGGTCTGCAACATCAGCCCTTCATAAGATACACATAGGAGTGTCGTGGGGAATTTGGATTCTGAAATGGCACTGGAAAGATCTCTTCAGGCTAGACTGGCATTTGCAGTTCTGTTTGTAGCACTCTTCCCATAACAATCCATCCCTGGACAGACAGGATGGAAGGTCTTACAAGACGGCCTGTACAGCTGCTTGTGACAACAGGGTACATGCCTGGAGCTGAGGTCTCTTGTGTGCTCCAGAGTAATGAGCAACAGCAGCTAAGATGCTGGTCTGGCCTCACTCTTTAGATTATCAACACTATTATTTCCTGAGAGTTCTGCAAATAGTGTCCAAGCACCTACCCACAGCTGTTAAATAAAAAGTTTTCCTACAGAGCCTTTTGAAGTACTTGCCTCTCTTCCAACAAAATTTCTTTAAAAGTGTCCTTTGATAGCTATCTCAGGCAATTACAAAAAAGATATTGACCAGTTTCCATCATAAAGGTATTTGTCTTTTGCTTGTATTCACATGAAGAATTACAGCTCTATAGTAAAGAACCTTTCAGCTTACCTCTTTGTATTCATTGATCAGCTTTGTAAGTCCATTTAAAAGCATTGGGCCTAATGGCTTTATTTTACTTTCTGGACAACTGCAATTAGAGACAGCAACAAACAAAATATTATCTTTTGCCTCCCTTAAAAGTATCTTGTCGCAGTATCACTTTTTCTCAACTTTGTTAAGCTCAGAAATTACAACTTAATGCATGCAAGCACATGCACACACACAGAGATTTCAGGATTTAGGAAAAACCCCTGCTTTCCATGAGTTTTAGCACTCTTTCTTTGCTCTTAGTTCAGTTATATATTTGGTAAACAGAGCAGCTTCTAGGTAAAAGCTAAAAAACTTTGTGCTCAGTCTGAATTACTTACATGATACAAATATGATGCACAAACTGCAAGGACAGACTTCTAAGTTTTGTATTTGTGTTTGCACCAAAGAGTCCATCATAAACCACCTGGCCAAAAGGAATAAAGAGCAGATTAGAGAGTATCTGGCCTCACTTTCAAAGGTGTTATGGTTTAAGCCCAGTCAGCAATTGAGTACCACACAGCTGCTTGCTCACCCTCCCCCTCCCAGTGAGATGAGGAAGAGAACTGAAAAAAAAACCAAAAAAAACCAACTCCTAGATTGAGACAAAGACCATTTACCACGATAGCAAAGGAAGATGATAATAATAACAAGGAAGGACAGGTATAATAAGATATTCAAAATGAACGATGCACAATTTATCACCACTCGACAACCCAATAACCAACACAGCCCATCCTGAGCAGCGATCACAGAAACTAAACCAAAAAGCAATCCCAGAACGATCCTGAGCAGTGAGAAAAAGAGTGAGAGAGCTGCCCAGTGGCCAACCCCCTCCCTTACATACTAAGCATGACATCCACGGTACGGAATACTTTCTTTGGCCCATTTGGGTCAATTGTACCAGATATATCCCTCCCAGCTTCTTGCCCTGCACATTAGCGAAACCTGGGAAGCTGCAAAAAGTCCTTGGCCTCTTTAGCAACAACTCATAACATCAGTGTATTATCAACATTCTTCACACACCAAATTCCATACTAAATCCAAAAGACAGCAGCTACTGAGAAGAAAATTAGATCCATCCCAGCCAAAATAAAGACAAAGGATTTTCTAATTCCCCTTCTTTAAACATTGTCATCAGTAACGTTGCTTCCCCCGTGTAAGTACTGGACGAACTGTATTATCAAGCTCATTAGAAAGAGCAGTTTTGGAACATAAGCATTACCTGGATGTTAGCTGGGAACGTTTCTGCAGCTTGCCTGGATCGTAGAAGATGAGGAACTATCTTTAATTTAACACGAGTGCTGACTGATTCTCGCTTCATTTCTGGTTTCAGAACAGATCCCTGTGAGAGACAAAGTTGAAATAATATAGTGCATCTCTGGACAGCAATACTTTTAAGTTAGCTAAATTACCTTCTATGGCAAATCAGAACACACTGGGACAGATAAAAAAAACTCAATAGTAAAAATGTTTAGTGAAAGCAGAGATCAAAGGAAATTATAGATTTAAGAAATATACATATATCTTCTCCAAATAAAATAAGGCAACTAAAACTTCAGCTTCAGAAATTAAGCAGGTGTGCAACTCCGAAGGCAAATCTTACCTCCTTAGTTTTCAGTGGTATATCCCCGAGATACACTTTATACATTTTGTTGATGATAGCAGGATTGTTCCAGTCAATTAAACTAAAGAAAAAAAACACATTGAACACAAACATGTTATGATTCTGACTTTTGATTACTTCTAAAAATATATGTGGTTCAGTAGCACATATTTTTCTCTAAAGACATTTAACATTGTCCATTAACATGCATTTTGTTCACATCTGTATTTTGCTCTCCAGGTGAAGAATACCAACAAAAAGGGAAAGATGAGACAAGCAGCAAAGGAGAGACTGCATTCCTTAACCACGCTGTCGTCACTTACTAGAATAATCTCTCCTGCCATGATTTATATAAGGTTTCACATTACATATTTGACTCCAAGTTAAACAGTCCTCTAAATCTAGTAATACAGAAGCCACATACACATTTCAAAGGCAGGCCTCTCTCACTCCAAATCTCCTACATGACCCAGCAAACCTTGTATGATCAATGACTCAGCAAATAACACTAATAGCAATTACTCTGGCCTCTTGATGGGTTAAAGACAGAAGCATTGTCTTTAGATGATGAAAGGCAGACTGCAGATGACCAAAAGCTTTAATAATGCAGAAAACAGTGGCTGCCAAACTTCCTAGACTGTGGTTCACTTCACTATTAGTCTCTTTACTCCCTTAATAAATTAAATGGAAGTACACTTTTTCTGGAAAAGACAATATAGGTAAGTTGACTGGCTGCGAATCACTTACTAAGGCCTTATTGACCATTGATAATCCACAGAGGGCAATTTGGAAACCAAGGAGTAAGAAAATATCTCAAAAGTGATACCAAAGACAGCTGAAAACAGACAGCTAAAGCTGTCAGCTCTGGAGCCAAGTGATGTTTCTTAGCTACAAGACTGCAACCCACACCATTCCCAGCCTCATGTGAATACACGGGAGCTTCACAGGTAGGTGGGAGACTGCAGTCCTCCTCCTTTCAGAGCACAGTCTCTCTGGAGCACTACATTAACTGCAGCTAGCTTTGCTAGGAACCCTAACACCATCTTTTCCAAACACCCAAACTTGTACCTTTGTTTGCTCTTTAATTCAAGATCTGCTGCTGTGGCAACACTGTGTCTTGTATCACTGGAGGCTACAACGAGGTGTATAACAGCTTCAAGTTCTGGTACTTGCTCAGCTTCAATGAACTTCACTATCCCCAGCTTACACTGTTGAAGAGTGGGGACAGTAAAGGCAGTGTTAATGACAAGAAAGCATATGTTACAATAACCGAGTAGTTCAGCTGACTGAAATGATGGCTTCTGTTTGCTTTAGCAGCACCCTTCTCTTGCCTCCTGTCAAAGCAGCCACCTGTGGCAAAGTATCTGCATTGCCATTAGGGATACTCTGCCACTACTCTACTAAAAAGGGATGCTTCATAAACATAAGGGAGTTTTGCAACCTTACTATATTTTAAGAGGAAAACTCAAGAGCAGGCTACAGTTGTGGTTGCCTCCTAACCAGCTCTGAGAATTGCTGGCACCCTGGCACCTCCCACCTCATCTCACCATGGCAAAGTTCCTTAAGGCATCATGTGAAGCTCCTCAACAAATTCCCTCAGGGAATAAAGACCTAGTCAGAATTAGTTATGTATTTTCCCTACAGCCTCCCATTCCTTTGGCTGTAGCTGCCCCTGTTATAATCCCCCCGTTCATCAAGGACCAGCCCCACAACTGCAAGTACCTGTTCCAGCAGCTCTGGTGTCCATGGGCTATCTCCAATTACCCTTTTGGCTGCATAAAAGCTCATCCCTGGAGGTGGCTGAGGGATTCCAGGACCTCCCACGCTACCTGATGAAGAGCCCTGGGCTGAGGGCACATTTTGTCGACTCTGAGATTCATTCAATACAAACCTAAGCAGGTGGGAAAGGAGTTTCATTAGAAGCTTTACCAATCCACACTGCCAGCTGAATTAGATGCTGGAACATAACCTGTCCAACTTCACATATTCTTCTTTAATTAATCCCGTTACTCTGACATAGGACAGAATTTTACTCAGTTGAGACTCAGGTACCAGTTATCCCAGCATTTTTGGCAAGAGTCATAATGATCTCATTTAACTATTTGAAAACAAACCTCACTTAGGAAAGGGAAGGGTCCACTGGCATCTCTTGAAAGAGTTATCTCAGGATATGGACCAGAAAGAATGATCTCTTTTGTACCAGAAGTGAATACTCAGACAGTACTACATTCGAGAAATTTGTACTAAAAGCTTTAACAACATTTGTATGATTTCTATGAAAAACACAAACCTAACAAGGGAAATAATGAAGCATATGCAACACAGAGAAGTGGCAGGAAACAATCCTTGATAGAAAATAAATAAATAAATAAAACAATGTATTGGACAATGGCAGTTTTAGTGCTGAGTAGGGAAGGAAAGCAAAAACCATTAATGTTAAGTTTACAGATCTTAGTGTTTTTGGAGACTAGCTAGTCTAGCTGCCCTGTGCACATCTCTATCCTCTCACAAAAGCTACTCCACACCTCCCTGTGGAAGCTGGTCAACACAGGAAGGCATCAAAATTTTAGTGCAGGGATCAACAAGAACTATGTAGCTCCAGATAGCCATCATCTGTTCTGCATTCAGTGCACAGGCAACAAAAGGAAGTCAACAGTCTCAACAATAAGGATAAACATTCATCCCAAGTCTCATTAGTTAAAACTTTAAACACTTGAACTTAATTATGAGGTGTAAGCCCTAGAGTTATGCTTTCTGGTTGTTTTTGCATGCAGACCAGCAATGTTAATTCACAACTGGGCAATGACAGAGCAAGTTCTATCAGGCATAAATTAGCTGTAAACAGCTGCAAACTGTCTTACTCCAGGGAGCAAGACTTGAAGAGACAGCCATTCAGAGCCACAGGCTAGCTGAAGACATTCTCTCAGCACCTTCTGGAAAGAAAACAAAACCTTCACCCCTAGTCCTTGTAGTCTCTTTGAGTATTTAAAAATTGTCATGCTTGGCCAGAGTACAAAAGCACAGAAGGAAGTGAAGCGTCATTGCAAAGCCCAAGGGCTTCATCTGCTGAAGCTGCAACAGTGTGGGGGTGAAGCTAAGAGCATAAACCTGGACAAACTGAAGACTGTGAGCTGTGAACGGAGGACAGGGTAGGCATTTTAAACCATAAGCTGCAAGACTTTACACACTCAAATGGTAAGGAAGCGGCCACCAAAACATCGGATGGGAGCATAGCCTTCAGCAAAGCTACATGGAGAAGCACCACATGCTCACTATTTTGAAAGTCATTCCTTTACGTTAATCCATTTGGGTAAGCAACAGTTAGGTGCTCAGAAAAATCCTACGGGAATCGATTAATTGTTAGAAAATAGAAATGATTTTAACAGCAGAACACATTTCTATTTTCTTTCAAAGCAAAAGCTCCCCTAGCAACACAAAGACACTAAAAAAGTTAGTGCGAAATAGATTCTGAGAAAGTATTGATTTTAGGCACTAGAAGATTCCTAACAAGCAGTGATCAGTAAATTCAAGTTGCTCTAAATCATTTGTCCTGTCAGAAACAGTGCTCACACTAAGACACACAATTTAAGTTAGAAAACTTTTCATCAGAAGACAGATGAAAGACAAATCCTGTTATTAAATCTTAAATTCTGGAAAGCAGAAGTTTTCAGAGAGCACCCTTGCTTATGACCTTGGAGGAATAAGCCTTAAAATTCAACTGCAGGAAGATGAGCACATGTTTTGATCCAGCTTCTATTTTAAAGGTTTGATTATTTAACAGATAGCTCACATGCCTCATAGCTTCACCTTGATCCCAAAAGAGGTCAAGGACAGCATAGTATAACACCTAATTAAGTAGAAAAAAAAAATGTTTTGTTAAATAAGGAAGACTGTGATCCCATTCTTAAAATTAGGACCCTGCTTTGTATCTTACTGAAACATGTAACTGGCTTAATTTGAGTTGGGAAATAACAGCATATTTTAAATTAGTTTCCAAGGGTGCAGTTTGTAAAGTTTCACACATAAAGAACACATCAATACTAGAGAAGACTGATATTAACTCTTACTTACCCATAAGGCATAAGAAGAACATCCAACATAAAGTCCAAAAGCAGCTGTACAGTCTTTGGTTTTTCAGCAAGATTAAATGGAGAAGCTGCTGCTTTCAGTGGTTCAGCAGGGTATTTCATGTGAAAAAGGGTTGGTATTAGAAGATGCATTAGGCTGAAAAACAATTATATTTACTGCAACCATTTTTTTCAAAAACACACCTGTTTATTCTTAACATTCAAGAGAGAAACCTTTAAAAACAAACGTGGTCCTTAATAGCAAAAGAAATCTTAACAAAAGTTAAACTGATTCACAATCCTCTGGCCTCCATTTGCCTCCTGATATACTTAAAAAAGAAAGGCACACATATACATCTGTAGAGATAAAGTCGCTGCCTTTGTCCAGACCTTTAATGTTTCGTAATTATGCCACAAAATACAGTCTAGGACTGTCTCATCCATAAGAAATTTAAAGTGTTAAACCCGAGTCTGCCTAGAGTAGAAGTTATCAACACTGTTCAGTTGTATAGACAGATTTCCCAAAGCTCTCTTCAGTCACATACTTGCTTTTTGGACCGGGCAAAACCATGATGCCAGAGAAGACAATCAAATATTTTCACACTGATCCCATGAACATAAGCAAGATTTTACTGCAAGACCTTTCAGTAAGATCATTTAAAAAATACATTTACACTGTCACAGTGATGTAGAGAGAACAATTCTATGATTTTAATGCCATTTTCCAGTGACAGCATGGTTGAAATCCATCTCAAGGTAATTAAGAAGCAGGTCCATAATTCACAGTTTTCTAGAAGTTCTTAATGCACAGCAGTTCCCAACTTCAGTCATTTATTACAACTTAGTGTTTCAAGTATCTCACAACTTAAGAGTGGCCAATCTGAGACATTTACTGCTGTTCCTGTTGCTGGACAGAGGATATTTATTGAAGGTCTGGCCTTAAGCTGGAAACCCGAATTTGATGAAGATGGATAAGGGATATGGACAGTCATATCCATCACAACACAGGCCTCTTATCATACAGAGAGTCTGCTACAGCAGATTCTGTATAGTATTACAACATTAGACTACATGAATTCTTTGTACCACCTAAACTACTGAATTGCTGATCCACATTGTACAAGCCAAGAACATCCTAAGCAACGAAGATCACAACAAGGAAAAAAAAACGTCTTTTAACAAGTGATAAAAATTTTTACTAAAATGATACAAGCAGAATTTACTCCAAGAATAAGCAGTCATACCTGTCTTGCTGTGGTTGAGGTTTCCCTTCCATTGCAGTGAGAAGAGTTGGAGCCAATTCACATTGTTTTTCCACAGGCAGACGGGGGTATCCCATCTTAACATAAATTATGGTAAAATTCTGAAGGAGTAGAAAAAGCACACAGTATTGCAACAGTGTAAAAGAATATCTGTTCTTTAAACTCTTCTTGTATGTTGTGTTACATAACTGGGTGTTAGAAACACACATGTTTTGGAAGACCAATTTCTTAATGGGACTGATAGAAAGAGTTTTCCGAGTAGGTCTTGCGGAGTCTCAAATTTAAAAGGAGGACAACAACAATGTAAAAATCCCTCCCTAGCTTCTCCTATTTGCTGCCAATTTCACTAAAAGCACTTTACTTGAGCAAGAACAGAAATGTAATGTTCTCTCTTACCTATTTCTGAAATAAAATAGAAAGCAATATTGAATAAATACAAAGTTAGTGGCATAGGCAAGTTTTCTCTTGCAAACGTGTTTCTAAGTCATCATAACTAAAAGCTGCAAATGCCATCCAAACAGAATCCAGTGACACAACAGCACAGCAAAGCAATACTGAATACTGGATTATCTAACTGCTATCATGTTGATCCAAATCCAGCCAAGAACTGCAGAGGAGTTGTGTGTTCAATGACCTGGTTGAAAGAGGTGTTGAAGCAGGAAGCATTGTACTTCTTTGCAGATGGCACTTGTCAAAATTTTATAAAGCCTCATAGTAAAAAACAACAGGCACCAGTCAAATACGTGAATGAAAACAGATTTTTGACATGTTCAGCCAAAAGAACAGTTCATGCCAAGTTTGTTTTCAAACAAGATGGTTCTTCAGAACTGCTCTTCAGAACACATGCACTCCAGAAGCTCTTGGCCATTTCTAAAAGGTGAACTTCAGATAATTCCACTTGCTTAAAGATAATGTGAGGTTACTTCTATGTTACTGCTGTTTAAAGTCTAAATATTTCTCCATCAGTTTCTAAGATGCTATTTTATCCATTTATGCTACATACTACTGAATAGTCAAATGAGAAGGACAGACAGTTTCCCTCTGATTTTATAACTTTTTTTCATGATGGTGATTTGCAAGATCTACCACAGTTGAAATGAAAATTGTCTTCATGGTTTCACAAAAACATTTTTAAACTATTTTCACTTCTTAAACTACATGGAATGAAATAATCTAGTAAAGTTTCTCCATCTATAAAACAAGGGTTTTTTAATCTTTTCTTGCTCGGCTAGGATCCTGACCCTAAGACCAAATAAAAATACAGGTTCTTGTATGTTCAGAGACATACAGATGTTTTACGTAAGACTCTGATCCTGCACGATGTTTTCAGACCCTGATCCTGTACATGTCAGGATAAGGATGGGTAGCTGCTTGCAAAACAGAGCTTCTAACAATGAACAGACCCTCTATAATACAAGTAATGACAACTCATGCATTCACGAAATACCCGGAGTAATTATCAGTAATTTTAATAGAATCAATGGTGTTGCTGCTTCATGAAACTAAGCTTCACCCACACCAGAGTAAAAAGTTTAGTTTAAAAAAAATCTGTTAAAACATCAACCTCATGACAGTAACAAACTTGCTAGGAAAACTGACAGAGCTAAATACAGAAGTTTTAAAGAATATTCTGCTTGTTACAAGTAAATAAGTAACTATTCTTGGAAGAACAGACACTTACAGTGACAAAAGACACTGCAGAAGGATCTTGATATTGAACTAGCAATGTCTCTACTGGAAGCTGAATTTTTGGACGACTCTTGATGCGCTTATTCAGATGAACCAGCAGCTCCATGACCTGACAGGAAGAAAACAAAAAACTTGAAAGATCCACCATTAATTTTTCTACTTTGGACTCTGCACATCACCCTCACTCCACTAGGCAAGCCTATTATAAACAAATCAGGCCTGAGCTTCCCAATTATTTAATCTCTAAGAAAACAGCAGACATCACTTATTGTTTTATCTTGAAACTACTCTGACATGTCTCAAGTCACTGTTAAAACAAACATGTAAGAAGTCCCAAACCATGCCACAACCACTAACCTCCACCAACAGAAATATCAGGAAGAAATGAATACTGGGGATGACCAGTTCTTTCTACATAGTTGGTTACTATCCCTCAAAACTGAGGCTGGCTTGGAAATCTGCATTGCTGCTCTATCTTGTGGCTGTAGAGTAACTCCAATTGATGACATAGAACAAAAAAAAAAAAAAAAAAAAAAAAAAAAAAAAAAAAGAAAAACCCCTATCCACAATGAAGGAAAAAGACAGGATCGAAATCCTTCAGGCTAGAGAAGAATTCAACAGGAACACCAAGAATGTCAGGCAGGAGCAATGTGCAGCCCTGCCCTGGGCAGGCAGAGTCCCAGCAGTGATGCCAGTGGGGCCCAGCAGCAGCTCTGGGGACATGGCCTTGGGCTCTGGTTGACAGTGTGCTGAAGAGGGGCCAGAGTGCATTGAAACAAGAGAGGTGCAGAGTTGAACTTTCTCACAATGAAGACTCTGCAGTAGTGGAGCAGGGGCCCAGAGAGTTTGTGCAGTCTCTATCCTGAGAGGTTTTTCCAAGACCCATCTCGATAAAACCTTCAGCATCCTGGTCTGAATTTGTAATGGACCCTGTTTTAAGCAGGAAGTTGCACTGGACACCTTCTGAAGTCCCCTCCAAGCTGAATTATGCCCTGATCCTACAATCCCATGAAGTAGTTTCTTGGCATAGCATCAACAAAGTATCGTTTGTACCCACTAAATGAGATACCATAACTGAATGGAGGAACTTGAAAAACTACAATCTCCATTCTGAAACAATGGGTTCTGAGAAATCACACTGAACATCTCCATCTAGCTCACAAACCCTATCAGATTCTCAAGCAAAGTGATGCAAAAATGTAAGTGACATTAAACGGTGTCAGCTGAGCTCCAGTAAAACCAGATGGAGCTAGTCCTAGATGCATAGTGACTTCATGCATTTCAAGTAAAAAAGCCAGGGTGAGTACATTGTCCTGTGCTTTTGATGGCTCATTACCTTGGTCATAGTATGGTGACAAAGCAACTAAACTGCTGTCACTGAGGTTGGTCATGGAAACTGCAGAACAATATGCTTGCTGAGCTGCCTATGAGCTAAGACATCATCTTTGCATTCACTCCATTACTAGGTATAAAACAATGTCCAGATACAATCCAGAGAAACTGCATAGCTGTCCACAAGCATGTGACTGAGATCAGAGATCAGCTGACAAACTAAGTAATACTGACAGCTATCTAATTTTGCTGCTGCAAAATTATTGTAACAGCAGTCACAAATTCCTGTTATTTTGGAGAGGAAAAAAGCCTGTCCACACACACTTTTTTGTGAAGGAAAAGAAACACAGGACTACAACAGTTTGAGGAACTTGTTCAAATTACCCATTGTGGCTGGAGAAAAAAAGATGTGCCTGCATTTGGGTATGTGTGAGGGTTTAGCTCATGCCATAGAATCATACAATGATTAGGGTTAGACCTTCAAATCAAAGGCCATCTAGTCCAACCCCCCTGCAAGAAGCAGGGACATCCCTGACTAGATCAGGTTGCTCAGAGCCTCATCCAGCCTGGCCTTGAATGTTTCCAGGGATGGGGCATCCACCACCTCCCTGGGCAATCTGTGCCAGTGTTCTAAAACCCTCAATGCAAAAAATTTCTTCCTAATATCTAATCTAAGTCTACCTCCCTCTATTTTGAAACCGTTACCCCTAGTCCTGTCGCAACAGGCCCTACTGAACAGTCTCTTCCCGTCTTTCCTGTAGGCCCCCTTGAGGTACTGGAAGACCGCTATCAGGTCTACCCGGAGCCTCCTCTTCTCCAGGCTGAACAGCCCCAACTCTCTCAGCCTGTCCTCATAGGAAAGGTGCTCCAGCCCTCTTATCTTCGCAGCCCTCCTCTGGACCCTCTCCAACTGGTCCATGTCCTTCTTATGTTGAGGGCTTCAGAACTGGACACAGTACTCCAGGTGGGATCTCACCAGGGCAGAGTAGAGGGGGAGAATCACCTCCTTCAACCTGCTGGCCACGCTCCTCTTGATGCAGCCCAGGATGCGGTTGGCTTTCTGGGCCACAACAGCACATTGCCAGCTCATGTTGAGCTTCTCATCCACCAGCACTCCCAAGTCCCTCTCCTCAGGGCTACTCTCGATCCATTCTCCGCCCAGCCTGTATTTGTGCCTGGGATTGCCATGACCCACATGCAGGACCTTGCACTTGGCCTGGCTGAACTTCATGAGGTTGGCATGGGCCCACCTCTCCAGCCTGTCAAGGTCCCTCTGAATGGCATCCCTCACCTCCAGTGTGTCGATGTCCTGCTTCTCTAATCATTAATACCAAATCAGTGCACTAGAGATCTCATTTAGCAGCATGCATCTGACCTGAATCAGGCAAATGTCTGCACTTCCAAGTATGACTGCTTCTTACATTTTTGCTGGCTTTGCATGGGTTGCATAAAGCAACACAGTATCTTGGCTCGCACAAATGCTACTGGTGCATCAGTACTTTCTGAAGCACATCTGAACCAGCAGAGTGAATTTACCCTGGATTAGTTCTTGTGTGACACTGCTAGGGTAACTGATTTGGTAGAAGACATCCTAAAGTTGAATTTAACTCATTTGTCAAACTATGGCCTGAAGAGGGCCATGACCTTTTCAGAGTCAATGGATTAAGAAGGCATAGGCATTGCAAGCTTATCCATCTATCTAGACTACATCCCAGATCTGAAAATGTATGAGGATAGTGAGTTCAAACTACTGAATGAGGCAGTAATATTGACCCAACAGTCAAAAAATTAAGGGCAAAGATAAGACCAAAGCAGTATGTTAAGGCAGCTGAAAGAAAAATGGAATTTTTATTTCCCCTTTCCATAAGAGCAGTACAAGCTTGAGGAGAAAGATACTTCGGGGAGTCAGAGTAAAATTAGAGTGTAGTCAATCCATCTGGTGTACTGAATGAACTACACTATGTTTCTAAAGTCGGGTGAAAGGAAGCCCTTGAACAACTGTATCGACCTACACTTCAGCATTACACTGGCAACACACAGACATTCTTTTTTGTTTGTATACCCATGTTATCAAAAGCTATACTGTCAATCAAATTAAAATGGTATAAGTTTTCAAACCACAACTATGTTGGCACACCTTTTTTACTGTTGATTCTTTTTTTTTTCAACCACTACGATAATTGCGGGAGAGAGAAATGACATGCGATGGCACAGTTTTTCACTGCCTATAGTCAGTCACTGGGTGAATAAAGGGTTTGACCTCTTTCCATTCAATTTCATCTACTTTATTAGCGTTTATCAGATTAGTTTTCCCATCATCTGACTGCTCACATTAAAAAAATATGCTTTTGTTTTACTTACATTGCCTTAAGAGGACTTTGAGGCTGGAGTTGAACAATAGGCACATTCTTTGTTGTCCACCAGGCAAAATTAGCACTGGAAAGCCAATTATTTGCGTTTAAAAGTCATCAGCATTTGAAAATGCCTCAGACTTCTTTAGACACTTTCCCATCAGAGTAACAGCAAAGTAAGAGCAAGTAGAAGACTGAAAAGCTGAGTTCTGATGTAACAGAAAAAGGCAATGTGCACGTTGAACAGATTTACCTGCAGGTTATACACTCCACAGTAAATCTTCACTAATGTTCATTAGAATAAAAAACTTAGTCTTCTCCCCTCTGTTTCACCGAGAAGTTATTTTGCTATATAAAAAAAATCAGACAAATAAAAACCCCAACATGTACAGAGCCTTCTTGCCACATTTTGAAGGTATTATGAAAACAGAATATTGAGAGAGTCAACTTCCCTTCACTGACACAGCCAGGAGTAGAATTCAGGGTAATTTCCTTGACTGCAGTAAATTTGACAAGTACCAAGAAGCACAGGGAAGTGCTGTAATTGCTTATAGTATCATCATCTTGTATAGATAAAAATCTATAGTTTAAACACATAGATTGAAGAAGAAATGAGTTTTACTTCATCATTCATTCTAACACAAAAACTACAATACCTTGTAAGAATGCTGTCTGATTTTGAGAGGCCTCCTTTTCAAAGGAGTAGTCTTCCCCCTTTCCTAAATGTTGTAACACTCCAAAAAAACCAGATAACACACTCCAGTTTATGGAAAAAAAATCATATAAAAATACCCTATGAAATTTCACTAGCTAGTTGGATGCTTTTTTTAACAGCTTCAAGCGCATGTGATAAGCTGGTATTCAGAAGAACACTCCCTCTGAGTTGGAGTATCTGTCCTTCAGCGCAGTAGAATGGCTTCATATCTATGGATCCACTTTTACATAACCACTGCCAGGACCACATTTTGTGCAAAACTTTCAGAAAAAGGTGTGTTCTAGTTACTCGCAGGTTCTGAAATCTACTCATATATCCAGCAAAGGAATGATCATTTCCCTATTTCTATTAAGAAGAAGAGGGGATTATAGAAAGCTGCTTCTTCACCATCAGCCCCCCAACAGTCCGTCTGCACTCTGCTCAGAAAGGTTCTGGTCCATCTCTATCACTAGACAGCTCCTTCTGATGAACAGCTGCAGGGACAAGAATTCATCCTTTGCTTTCTGATCTAGCTGCTCAAATATCTTACATTCAGCTGCTGCTGCCCCATTTGCCTCTTCTGGTCACATCCTCCTGGCAAGACAGGAAACACAAGCAGGCATTCCTCTGCCTGAATCCAGACCAGGTCAGATCTCTTCTGCCACTAACACCAGGTTTAGCGATCCCCTCATGCAAACCCACAACTGCTGTTGCACAGACTTGCAGAAATATAGGCCTGCGGAAAAAAACTGGTACTAAAGAGAGGTCAGCTCCCTGCTACCAAAGGCAGTTACATCTCTGAATTCCTTCATGATCATATTAAATTCCATCCTCAAAACTGTTTGGTCCTTGTCTGACCACAGGAATAGGGGAAACGACAAGTATATGGTGTCAAAGAACTAGGGCCAAGCCCAGTAGCCCAACAGAGGACAGGCTGCCACAGCTTCACACCCCTAGGTCCAACCAGGACAGACCCACACTTGCTCCTCCCCAAATCACCTAGGTCCATCCCTTTCCTTGTCTTTGGTTCCTCCACTAAACAGCCCATTAGAAGGCTTGCGCAATCCCAAAATGGTCTTCCCTTGCATCTGACTGCGTCCACTACTCCTAGGTAGCACCCTCTCAGACCAAAAGGTATTCTGGCACTGACTGATCTTGACGAGTTTCACGCCTGGACAGTGGGGCTAAGGCTCTGCTCAGATAGGCCTGGAAAGGTCCTGGACAGGATGCCTCTTCCTCTGAGTCCTTAGCCACCTACCACAGTGCTTCCGTGTCTCCCATCTAGTTGAAGATGTCCCTGCTCCTTGCAGGGAGGTTGAACTAGACGACCTTTAAAGGCCCGTTCCAACCCAAACTATTCTATGATTCTAAGTGGAAACAAATGCAGCCCTCATATATTTGCAAAAGACCTTGCCAATACAAGCAATTACTGTTTTCTTTAAGCTCTAATAGTTGTAACAAACCCATTCTCTATCAGGTGCATGACACCTTTTCCTAAAAGAGTAAATTTCTCTACAGAGAACACCCAAGTGTGGTAAATCATGATATGTCACGGGCATTTCATCCTCCCTGATGACTGGGAAAACACAGCACTATAGTAAACTGCACCCTTACCTTTTTACGAACTCCTTCCTGTGTGCTGGACAGCTTGAGGAGAACAGGGGGTAGGAATTTGGAAATAATGTTCTGTAACTGCTCATCTGTTTCTGCATGGCCAAGACGCAAGAATACACGTTCAAGTTGATCTGCAGTTTAAAAAAAAAAGGAAAAAAAAAAAAAGTAACAATGAAAAGAGAGAAACTGGTTGTGGTAGTTCAGCCCTGCTCAGGACCAAGCTATGCAGTCTCTCACTCACTCACCCCAGCCTCCAAGGGAATGGGGGGCAGATAAATAACAAGCAGCTCAGAGTTTGAGATAAGGACAGGAAGAGATCACTCAAGTTACTGTTACAGGCAAAACAGACTTTACTTGGGAGAGAACTATTTATTTATGATTATTAATAAAACCAAAGCAGAATAATGAAAAAGAGAACAAACAGAACTTCCCCCTACCCCTCCTCTTTTCCCAGGCTTAACTTCATTTCATTTAGCTCTACCTCCTTCCCCCTTGCTGAGCAGCACATGAAGGGAATAGGGAACGCGGCTTATGGTCAGTTCATCACTAGTTGCTTTCCACCGCTCCTTCCTCCTCAGGGGAAGAACTCTTCACATTCCCCCCCTGCTCCAGCCTGGGGTCCCTCCCACAGGCTACAAACTGCTCTGATGCAGGTCATTTTTCCACAGGGTGCAGTCTCTTCAGAACCATCTGCCCCAGCACAGGCCCTCCATGGGCCACAGCCTCCTTCAGGCCTCCACCTGCCCCGGCGTGGGGTCCTCCCAAGGCTGCAGGTGGATCTCAGCTCCTCCATGGACCTCCATGGGCTGCAGGGGCACAGCCGGCCTCACCATGGGCTGCACCACGGGCTGCAGGGGAATCTTGGCCAGGAACAGCATTTCTCCTCCCCCTCCTTTTTCACTGACCTTGGAGTCTGCAGCCATTCCTCTCACAAGAAATTCTTCACAACCGGCTCAGACAGACGCCTCTCAGGTTCTCTTCACATCTCATCTCCTCTCCACTTCTTGCAGCCGGACCGGGCCAAGTCAGGCCCAGCCGGCCGCCCGGCAAGACGCCAGAGGGTGAGGCCTGCAAGGCCCACAAGGCTCACACCTCCCCCTCTCTGCCCATTTCTGCTTCTTCAACTCTTCCCTTTTTTTTTAATTTTTCCCCTTCTTAAATACATTATCACAGAGGCGTTAGCACTGAATATTCTATGACCAATTGGCTCAGCCCTGGCCAGTGGTGGCTCTGCCCTAGACCCAGATGAGTCCACCAGACAAAGGGGAAACTTCTAGCAGCTTCTTACAGAAGCTGCCAGCGTAGCTCCTCCCACTAAACAAAACCAAAACACTTGTTGAAACTCAAAATTGCTGAACTTTTTCTAAACATCTCATAACGGGCTTGTAAGAAATGCTGCACACAATTCTTAATGTACTTCCATCTCAACATCACTCAACACAGATCCATCTTCTATTTTTAACACTAACTGAGCAAACTGTTGATGGCAGAAACCAGTCTCATAGCTTCCAGAACTAGCCTCCACAATTACTTGGAGACCACTCCTATCAAAGATAGAAGCAATTAAGATTTCCTTTGCTTCACACTGTGTTTCAAATAGAGGCTAGAACATCTCCAAAGCTGAAACAGAATGTTAGGATCTCCAAGTCATTTCCTGCCCTTTCTGCTTTGACAGCAAAGGTTGTGGGGCTGCCAGCTTTTGAAAATATGCTTCCTGTGATTTGTATTCAGACCATAATGTTCTGTATCTCCACTAGTTAATTAGAGGGCAAAAAGAGCTGGCCAATTATTGTTCTTATTCTTGTTAAACCTCGGGTTCTGGTCATGCATAGGGACTCCATGGTCCTAGACGATGTGTCAACAGAACAAAAACACGAAGCATGTATAACAGAACCCAAGACCAATAACAGTTAGTATCACAGAAAGGAAAGAGTCTAGACAAAGCACAAGTTATAAGCTTAAGGCATGCCACACCACAGCAGCTGTGTACAAATAAACAGGCTGCACACCTGAAAGCACAAGAAACAAGCTCCAAAGTGAAAAACAAGTTATTTGAAAGCTTAAGACTGCTACTGCAGGGTAAATTTGATAGTCATGGGAGTATTCATAGAACATCTTGACACAGGCTAAACTGTTCTGCCTGTGACTTTCTGTTAAGCCACTTAGGTCTTCCAGAAAATCTTTATAAAGCTGTACAAATGTTGACTGAACATTACTGATTTGTTACAATGTGTTCACCTTTATTCCAAAAGATAGTATTATCAGCAACAGAAATAAGATCACAAGCATGAAACGCAGGATATATGGCTGTATCTTAAAACACAAAGCTCCTATTATCACTCTACAAAGCTGTTGTAGTGTTGTGGCAAATTCACCTTCCTCTAGTCAGCAGGTCTCCTCCCCAAACCCAGGTAGAAACACACACACAAAAAATGTTCTGCAAAGAGATAGAAGTTGCAAATTCTACAAGATCAGAAGAATGGGGTGTTGGGGGAAGGGATGCCATAAACATCTGTTTTCTCAATGAGCTAGCAGAAGATCGTTTCAAGGAAACAGATGTGACCAAAATCTTCTGTCAGCATCTCAAGCACAAGGGCTGAGGACCATCTGTCTCTACATAAAGAATGGAGGAGCCCCTATTTTGAGCACCAGTATGCAGCTGCCCCAGACAGCAAAGCAAAACCTCCCCAGCACAGCACCATTCCCAAAAGTCAGACCGAGAAGAGTCCTTGTGCACGGGATCAGGAGTGCCACTGCAGGCCAGATTCACAGGCAGCAAGGGCTTCTGAAGGGACTACAGTTCTCAAGACATCCTACAAGGAGGAAACCATTCCCCTAAAGACTAACCTAAGGGGACCTGTTGCAAGCTAAGATTAGAGTGAGACCAAGGAGACCCCTCCTTCAGCAGGGGAGGATCACTGAGCTGGCTGTGAAGGACTATAGAGACAAAAAAGAAAAAAGCACTGGTACAGGGCAGAGGTAAAGACCCAGCTGAATGGATATGGTTCGAACTTCAGTGAACAAAAAGGGAGTTCAAACACAAATACAGTTCTAGCCAGCAAACCTATCATGATGTAGCTGCAGAAGCCTTTACTGTGCTATTTTTAAAGTCTATTCTATCCCTGCACTGAGTCCCTGCAGCATCATCCCTCCTCTGCCAGCTACAGATTAAACATAAACATATCATTTCCAACATTTTATTTTTTGCTGAGCAAATATGACAGGCAGCTGAAAAGACAGAGGATTATGAAATTTTACTGTCAGGGAAATTACAAGCCAAAACTCAGCAGCACTTACAATGTCGACTGACTTGCAAGTCAGTTTTTTGTTTCAGACAGATTTTATGGAACAATAAGGCTTCACAATATTTATCTCGTATCCCAATTTTTTTTTTTAAATCATAACAATTTCTTTCTCACTTCACCTTCCTTTTCATGTCATGATCTCCCCCTCCAGGACCTCCACTGTGTCTCACGACCCCGCTAAGATTAGAGGACTGCTTAGGCCGTGTCAAACAGCTGAAATAACTCAAACAGGGAATGAAATAATCAACTTGAAACTCCAGGAGATCACGGCAGACCCACCATCCTCAAGCAAGCTTGCTGAGGAACCTTCCCAACAACATGTTCCTTCACATGGCAATAGATCAGACTCAAGCATAAAGAAACACAACTGAAGTTATTTGTAAAGCCATTTGTCGCAGCCTTTGGAAAGGCACAGAAACCACTTTGCATGTACCCACAGGAAGTGCAACAATGCACTCAAATTGCAAGCATCTACCCCATTTTCAGCTTCTTCCATTATTCTGTTGTTAGAAGCAGCAGCTAGGATTGTAATAATAACAGAGATTGGGGGCGGGGCGGGGGGGGATGAAGCTACCCTTTTATTTACGCTGCCTGTGAAGTATGTTTATTACTTTTCCCATATCCCTGCTGCCTAGTCAGTTGAGCCCTGATACTGCCATCAGGTATTCTTCCCTTAACCATAAGCACAACAGGACTCTTCAGCAGATTCAAGGAGACTAGTTACCCGCCTGCAGTTAAGAAGCTGGTCAGGAGTTTGTCAGAGCACTCTCCTGTGCTGCCGATGCAGGCTGTACCCATAGCAGTGGGACAGGAAGACAAAGAGCTATAAACTGTCCAAAGTATTGCACATTAACCATTTTCTCCCCAGTTTTTATTCTACGAACAATTAGGACCATCTCTCAAGCTGAGAGCATTCATTATGGGAAAGCATAAACCCCGGAGATTCAAAGCGCCACACACAACGATCCAGGAGAGGAGCCAGGGACACAATACCTGGCACTCAGATACTGTGTCTCACCTCCATGTGCATTGCAGACCTGCTGGTTGGCACAGGGGAAGCTCCCTTCCCTTTCTGCCTTGTATCTTCTCACAACCTTCACCTCCAGCCTGCACTGTGCGTCAAACAGTTTGCTCCAAACCCGTCTCACATTCCCACATCATGCCCTTCACAAGTTTTCAAGAACAAAGCCAAAACCTCTGTATCTAGTTTTACAGCCCCTACTGCTTAACTGCACGGTTATAATTTCCAGGGGGGACCACCAGCTTATATGATAATAAAAATAAGTAAAGCAAGAGGTCTAACTTGCTTTACTACATAGCATCCAAAAAAAAAAAATTACACAAACCATTTTGAATAAGCCTTAGCAACTGAAATTAACTACTACAGCAATCTTACCACAATTTGACAGTAAGTGCCCTGAATTTTCATTAGAAAGCTTCAAACATCTCAGTCTTTACCTTTGCTAGCCAACACTGAACTTAAAATGCAGTCCACGCAATGACACACTTCCTGCAATTTTCCCTTAAAGCTGACTAATACAGTTAAAGACAATTTTTTTTAAGTTTTCTGGAAACACTGGAATAAAGAAGTAATGAAGGGATGACATTTACTAAAGTATAGCTTTACCTCCATCTAAAAAGCCAATACTTAATAGACCTGAAATTTTACAAAGGCTTCTTCCTCAACCTCATATCAAACCTTCATCTCAAATTTAGGATTGCATTATTTCCTTGGTATTGGTTCCCACCTGTAGCACCTTCTGTATTAGCTAATTATATATGTGTAAAAAATTACATCCATAGTCAATCTACTGCAGTTCTACTCTGGTGAACATTGGGCCGGGGGAAGAACACACTGCCAGAGGCAAAGGACCAACTTTTAATGCAGTCCAGAGAATTTACAAAAAACAAACAAACAAACAAACAAAAACAAAAAAAACACAAACAACCAAAAGATTGCAATTATTTTACCTACACTGGGGAGAAAGTGAAAGTGAAAGGAAGAAAGGAGGAAAGGAAAGAGACTTCACTAGAAACACAATTGGAAAACCCTGTGCCCAGTACTGCGTGCTTTACATAAACCACTCCAAGAACAAACTTGCATGTCAGAAGCAAAGGAAAAGCACAGGGTGCACCGCTACCACTGTAAGCCTTCTAGACTTGCTCCACTGTGGAGAGCCCTTTGCTCTGCCAGAGTGTTGCTGGAAGGAGTAACCCAAATAAGATTAAATCAGTACTACTCTTCAGCGCACAACTGACTTCGTTATTTTTGGGATACAAGTTTCTTGCAAGTTTCTCTCAACAAACATGAAAGTTGGGAGCAATTTTTTGAAAGAAAGACGACTGCTTCGTCACCCAGCATCTCCTTAAAACATATGTGCCAACCACAGACCCTGTCAGACTTGCCCACTACATTAAAAAACACATAAGAAATCATGGCTGATTTAATGAATAGTCTCAGAAACATCATATGTGTGCCACAGCTATGACAGTTAACACTTTACTCCAGACTAAAAAAAAAAAAAACCGAACAAAAAACCAACCACATCACAATCAAGAATGAACTGCACGAGTAAAAAATGAATACCAGGTAGTTTTATTTTTTAAATATATACAATTAAGTTCATGCAAAATTTGTAACAGATATTCATGTATTTTGGCACAATCACAACTTCCTTCCATGCTGGTGTGTAGTGTTTTCACCACTATTTCTTTTTTGGTGATGTTTTCCGGGGGGGGGGGGGGGGGGGAACCAGTTTACAGGAAGATGAACGTAAATACAGAGGATATAACAACAGGCATTGCATACGAAGAGACATTCCCTTTCACTGTCTGTAAAGGAACCAAAGTAGCAGGAAAACAAGATGTATCGTTGGATCCCTCTTTCCAGCAGCAGTGTCCAATCTGTGTCAACAGACATGGTGTACTTGGAATCTGAAGTCACCAAGTTATCAAGGCAATGCAGTTACCTATCTGAGAGAAAATGCATGTTTCACTTCTGGTTCTTTCCAGTCTCCATTTAAGACTACAAGGAGGAATACAGGTTTCAGCACTTACAACCATGCCTCAGGCAAAAAGGAACAGATTTCAAAAAACAGGTAACATACACTAATTTTCCAAGAAAGTCACATTAACAGTAATTCTGCAACACTAGCCACAAAAGGCTCAGAGCTATTTCTAAGTACTGTTAAAACTGATCTTGCAGTCTCCCAAGCCAACAGCAAAACCCCAAACTGCTCACCGAAAAACCATGCCCCTTCTTCCTGTTCTGCTAGACAGTAGCTTGCCAACAGAACAATTGAGAGAAATAAACAGAAAGACTAAAGTAAATAAATAAACAGCTTAATGTTTTCCTTTCATTAACAAGGGCATTTCCCTTCTTTTTTTTTTTTTTTTTAATTAAAATCACAGAAGTGATTGAAAATCTTTGAATGGTTGGCCTTACTGAGGTAATTTGTTCACTGTTTACCCGTCTTTTTATCAAAGGAATCTCCTCTGGTTCAGTTCCATTTCATGTGCCCAGGTTCTCTTCTTGTCCTTACACGAGATAAAGGATTAGCTCACTCTGGCTTTCATAGATTTTATGCACAGCACATCAGCTATTCTGCACAAACCCCTCAGCAATGGGTATTTGTGTAGCTGAGTATGAAATAAAGCATATATCCTTCTTTTTACGAAAACTGACTCAAGAGACTACTGGGGCTAGGACATGTCAAGCTAACCATACCTCAGAATTTAACTAAATCACCACAAAAGCATCGCAGGAACTGAAGAGAGAGTCCAGAGTCCTCTGCAAAACAGAGCAGGGAGTGGACAGCAAAATTCTGTTCATAAAGCCAGAATTTATCTCCTCTTTCCTGAAAAGCACCTGTTTGACAGATTAGTTGAACTGCTACATTAAAGCATTTCTAGAACTCTGTTTCAGTACATCAATCAAACAAATGAAAGCCACCCTCCTCCATTACCTGAACTCCATAGAACCTTTGCATAGCAGTAGCAACCTCCACATTTTCTCCAGAATTAAACCCAGGAGCCTTTCAACTTCACTGCCGGGACGGCAGGGGTAGTTTTAGGGACAGATCCCTGCTAAAGCAAAAGCTCAAACACACCCTTCAGTCTCTCCAGAGCTAAGCAATTGTTTCTGCACTATTCTGCATACAGAAGAAAGAATGAAGTTCTCCTCTACTGTACCACTACTAAAATAGGAGTCAAATTCTTGTTCAAATGGTATTAGACTCTGGGAGAAAATATATCTAGTGTGATTATAGTAGCAAACAGTGAGTCGGGATTTGCTAGTGCTATTCCTGGCTCTACCAGTAACCCATCGCGTGCCTACAGTCAAATCACTTAAGGGGGTATTTGTAAAAGTAGGCCAGTCACCAGGTTATTTTACAAGATCTAACTGGAAAAGCCTGGCAAGACCTGGGGGTGGGGGGCATTTATTCTCTTTTTCCATCCTATTCTTCCATTTTATAGGAAAGCTTATATAAAGCTTTAACAGCACACAGAAATCCAAATATTTGCAATATGCCAGGCTTAGGCGCTCCATTTGAGCGGCTGACTATTCTTACTCACGATTAACTTGCCTTTCTCTTGCATCTGAACTGTTACAGCTTCAGGGCCAATTTACTGATTTTGCATTAATTTTTAAACTGCCATATCCCCATTCTTATGCTGCCTTCAAACAATTTATCCTCTAAAATGGTAAGTACCATTATACAGAGTTTAAGTAAACAGTAACAGTCTATGTGTTTGACTGGAGCTATAGATCAAAGATTCCTATAGCTATCCGTATATGTAGCAAGAAAAACTGTTTTGCCAATCTAAAACTAGCAGTAATAATTCTTGTTATTTTGGAGCTGCTCGTTGTCCTAAAAAGGATGCAGATTTCTTTCCAACTATGCTGAAATTTAACTATTTAAATGTATCAAAAGACAGTAGCCTCACATAGAGTTTCCCCGTGTTTCTCTACATGAAATTACTTTTTCCATTAGCTTTAATTTTTAAGATAACAGTACTTTCTATCTGGTGAGAGAGGAGGTACTAGGGAAAAAAAAATAAACCAAAACAAAAAAATCTGCTCTTTCGTGTGTGTGTCCCCCACTCAAAAAAAAGATTTCTAACCAAAGCAATAAAAAACCCTCAATTCTGAAAGATGCTGTCATGAAATAACCTGAATGACATCATATAATTATTAACGTGAATCTCAGTCTAAGGACATCTGTCCTTTCAGCACAGCTGAACACAAAGGGCTGTGTAGCAACCAGCACATGGCTGAGGACTAATTTTTTGCAGGATCAGATTTAGGGGCTGGGAAGCTAGACCACACACATATAAAAGCCAAGGAGTTACAAGCAAGAGATCCCACGCTGACCAGTTTCATGAAGGGGAATCATGTTAGCATTGTAAAAGTGACAGAAAAATCTCTGGGATGACAGCAGTAGTGAGATCTGTAACAGTCATGATTACAAGTTATCCCAGTTGTCAATGGAATAAATAGCTTGGCATTTGCGTTCTCCAAATCAAGGATCAGTGTAACTGAAAGATCCTTCCTACTTCACCACGAAATCCTGGCTCTTTGGCTACAGAAAGGACCTCTCCACCATTACTGTATGCCTTATTCCACTCAGCTTAGTTCCAGTAACACCTAACAAAGAGCAGAACAAGGATGTTACCTACACAGCAGCACACTGAAAACAACAAAAAAAAATCCTAAGTGACACATGACACAGAAATGCCTTAGAACTGAAAGCCAATAGCACAAGTATGCTCAAAAGTATTTCTTCTGCCCTTCCTCTCTGGTGGCTGCCAAGTACTGTTTCAGGGCAACCAAAGGCCCTCTCACTTGGCTGAGTCACACATTATCTTGCTATGAACTCTTCACAGTTGTGTACAGACTAGCTCTATTCCAAGACAGGAAAAGCAAACGCAAGAAAAAACGTTCTTTAAAGTTTCACACGCAAAGTTGATTGTTTACTGTACCGGACTGCAAAAGGGATTTGGAGGTGACAAGGATACAGAGCTGGGGCTCCCCTGCCCTGCACACCCGGCAGCAGAGGCATGCACCTTCGATACTGGCTGCTCTAATCACACGCAGAGAGCTGCAGAGGCTGAGGACGTGCTTCCACACCTACCGTGAGACACAGCACTGCGCTTACAGCACGAAAGAGGCCTGCACAAACCTATTAATGCTTCAGCACACGTCGTTTTTACAGCGGCTCTGTAGTTAAAAGACGGGGATCCAACAAAGCGGAGCGAGCACTGGCAGACAAGAGCCCCTGCTCGCCCTTTCAGGGAGCGGGGTCACAGGGGGGGCGGGCTGCCTGTGCCACCCCTGCGCCGGGGGGGTCTGCCGGCTGGGTGCCCCGCCGCCCCCGGCAGCCGCCCCTGCGGGGTCCCTCTCGGCCAAGAAGCCACCGCCTCCCCCTCGCCGATCCGGCGTGCCGGCCCCGCAAGGTCACGCAGGCGGCCAGCGCCACGGGAGGCCGCAGGCCCCGGCAGGCCGCAAGCGAAGCCGCCCTGCCCGCCGAGGGGCCGGGGCTGAGGGAGGCCGCTCCCGTCGCTGCAGCTTTCAGTTTCCGCTTCCCGACTCGGCTTCCCGGGAGCTGGGCAACGGGGGCGCCGCCGAGGAAAGCCCCCGGCCCGGCCCCACCGCCCCGCACTCCCCCCCCCGCCCCCCCCGCAGCAAGGGACGGCGCCCGATCTGGAGCCCCTGGCGCCGCGGTGACTTACTGAGCTCGTCCTGGGCTGCCGCGGCGGCCGCAGCCATGTTGGGAAGGAAGGGAGGGGAGGCGATGAGAGAGAGAGAGACGCGCCGCAGCCGGCCAGCCCCGGCCGCTCCCCGCCTCCCGCCCCTCCGCCAGCGGCGGCTCGGCACAGGCACAGGGACAGGCACAGCGCCGGCTGCCTCCTCCTTCTTCTTCTTCTCTCTGCGGCTCTCCCTAACGCCAAACGCCGCGAGGGACGGCGGGGCCCGGCGGCGCCCGCCCTCCCGTCACCGCCGTTTTATATTTAGAAAGAGCTGAGCCATCGTCCCCGCCGCCCGCCCCCGCCGCGCGCACGCACCGGCCCGCCGGCGCCGCTCGGGCGCGGCGAGGCGCGGGGGGAGGGCGCGGGAGGCTGTAGCGCCCAACACTCCGCTCGCCCGCCCGCGGCTCCCGGCGGGCCCCAAGGAGAAGGGCGGCGGGTGGCACACTGACCCGAGTCCGCGCTGACCTCCATCGTGACCGCGGCGCGGCCCGCGCTCTCGGCAGGGGCGGAGGAGGGAAACGGCGCGGAAAGCCGCGGGCGGGGCAGCTGCGCCCCCTCTCGGCGGTCGGTGCCGCCAGCAGCCCGCAGGAGGCGAGCCCCGCCCACGGCCGGGCACGGCCCCGCCCAGGCCCTGGCACGGCACGGCCCACAGCCTGGCACAGCCCCGCCCAGGCCATGGCACTGCCCAGCCCAGGCCCTGGCAGAGGCCGCCCCGCGCCCCGAAGCTGCCGCGGGTCCTGCCCGCATCGCGCCGCTCGGCATCTCTCCTCGGCTGTGGCTGCTGAGGCCTGAGTGCCGGTGCTGGCGGCCGCAGGCACAGCTCCGGGGCACCGCCGCCTCCGAGCACCTTTCCCTGGCCCCGCCGTCCCCCGTGCTGAGCTGGCCGCGGGTCAGCATGTGTGACAAACACATATTCAGGAATATCTTTTTCTTAAAAATAAAAAATAAAGTTCACTTTGTTTGCTGCTGAGCTACTGTATTCCGAAGTCATTAACCGAAGGGAGAAGGCCGCGCTGTAAAACACCTGACATGCGGGTTTGGGGTTGTAAGAGCGCAGGGCCCCAGCACGACAGCACACAGCGCCTTCCTCCTGCGTACGTCCAATCTGGACAAGCAGCACACCAGCGAGATGTGAAAAGAGGACACAAAATTGCCTGTGGACAATTTTTGCTTTATTTCTCAAGCTCAAGATCTGAGGAGCTGAACGCCAGCCTCTGGCGCTGGAGCCCAATGGGCTGCAAAGAGGTGGGATTTTTTTTTTCGGAGGAAGCAGGTTTGGGACTCATCCATCTCTTAAGGAAATGATGAACGCACGTTAATGCGAACAGGAGGCCAGAAGTGTAAGATGCACACTCATTTCTAGCAGGAGACCGGCATGTGCTCCCCGATCAGCTTCCTGTGGCCAGTATTCGCAGCCCCAGACATAAATCGGATTTTCCTGGGAAAGCTCCAATGCCGAGGCAATGTTCCTGCCCGTTACCCCGCAGCAGAGGCGTAGCTCTCGTTTCCAAAACAGGTCTTTGGGTAAAAAAGATCGAAGGCAGCAGCCCTGCTAGAGCGGCTGTGGGGCCAGATCTCCACTTTGAAGGGTTTTAACACCCTGTCCTTGGCCGCCATCATCAAACTGCGCGCGAGGTCAGGGAGCGCTTCCACAGATTCCCCCCTGGAAGAAGGAACAAGCGGAAACAGGCAGGAAGAAATCCGGAAGAGGCTGGCACTCCACGCCCGGGCTCTATCAGCAGGGCGTCGCTGTCGCTCCTCTGACCGGTTCGCGCCGCCCCGAACCCCCCGGGACCGCGCGGACGCCGGCCAGCGCGCGCGCAGGCCACCCCCTCCTCCCCGCCCGCCCCCGTCACCTCCCCTCTCCTCCGGCCGCGCGCAAGCGCCTGCGCACGGCGCGGGCCCCGGCAGCGGCGGCAGCGAGATGGCGGCGGCGGCGGGTGGTGGGCAGGAGCCGGGCCGGCGGTGGGGGCTGTGGCTGTGGCTATGGCTCTGCGCGGCGCTGCTACTGCCGCGGTCGGCGCGGGGCCTGACGGAGGGCCTGTACTGCGGGCGGCGCGTGTGCTACGAGGTGCTGGGGGTCAGCCGGCAGGCCAGCAAGGCGGAGATCGCCCGCGCCTACCGGCAGCTGGCCCGCAAGTACCACCCCGACCGGTATCGCGGGGAGCCGGCCGCGCCGGGCGGCGGCGACTCGCAGGCGGCACACGAGAAGTTCCTCCTCATCGCTACCGCCTACGAGACCCTCAAGGTGAGAGAGCGGGACCGCCGCCGCGGCCGGAGCCGCTCCGGTAAGAGACAGCGCGGGAGGCCGGCGGAGGGGGCCGCCCCGGGGGGGCGGCGGGGAGCGGAGCGGGACGGGCGGGCGGGCGGGCAGGGCGCCCTGCCCCGCGTCGTCTTTGCCCGCGCTGTCGCTGCCCTCCGCGGACCTGGTGTCGGGAACGGCGGCGGCGAGCGGGTGCGGGGCCGGGGCCAGGGCCGACGGCGCCCGGGGCGCGCTGGGCTCTCCTCACGCCTTTACTGGTGCTTGGGTTGCCCGTCTATCCCAGCGGGCAACGGTTGCAAGAAAGGAAAAATCGTGGCTTTGAGATTCGCCGGAAGGTATAGAATCCGCACCAGGTTTTGCTCGGCGAATGCGACCGGTCTGCTGCATCGGTCTCCGAAGGGTACACGGAAAGAAAGAGAGGTGGCTGAAGCACCGGGATTCTGCCGGGCTGTGGCCGTGCGCGCCTCCCGGGGGCTCTTCCCCGGGGGAGGATCGGAGCCCCTCGGGTTCACACTATTGTGTGTGCATCACAGCGGGCTCCGCAGCATCGGTCCTGCCTGCCTTTGGGTGGGCTCAGCCGGCTTGCTGCCTTCCAGCAGTCGGGGGGGGGGGGGGAAACCCTGAAAAACCTTCTTCCAAGAGCCAGTCCAAGCGTGCGAGGAAGGGATACAGTTCTTTTGAAGGTCCATCATCCCTTTGTATTCAGAGTTTCTTCTCTAGAAAATCCCTTTACATGTAAAATGAATCAGCTGGGTTTTATCTTAGAGGTATACCTGCAAGCAAAAAAAGTAACAATGACTCGAGGAATGTGTGGGATCTGTAAGGGAGGCTTATCAGGGCAAAATGTGTGTGGCTTGGCAAAGATGCAACTCGGGAATGGAAGAAAGAAAACTTCAAGTGTTCTAAGGCTGTGAGGGAGTTAAAAAGGGAACTTTTTTGGGGGTAGGAAAGGAATGAAGTTGAGGCTGACAGAATTAAATTTCTTATCTCTTAATTGCATGGGTGAAAATGAGGAAAAACTCGAAGAAAATGAGAACAATGAGGTCTTGAAACAGCCTTCCATTGGACAGATTCCACAGCCCTGTAAGCTAATTCTAAAAGATTTGTAAAAGAGTATCTTAATAGGTTCTTCATCTGAACATCTTTTCCTGCGTGATATTTATTGACTCTAGTCCATCTGGATTTCCCATTCTGAAGTTAAAAACACTTGTTATCTGGATTTCAGTTGCCTGTCTTTATTTCAATGTTAAATAGCTTCATGCAGTGCCTGCTTATGCATTTAAGACCACATCTGTGTGAGCAGATGAGTGTGAGAACAAATTAATTGAGAATATGAGAAAAGGACCAAAGATTTTCCTCTGTGCTTCGTACTCAGTCAGGCTTTTGCAAATTTTATAGCAGAGTGGTCATTATGAGACATAAAAGATATCTATAACAGAGTAAGTGAAAACAAGAGTCTGAACCTATGCATGTTTTTCATCTCATCCTGCAGGACGAAGAGACACGTAAAGATTATGACTACATGTTGGATCATCCTGAAGAGTATTACAGGCATTATTATCACTACTACAGCAGGAGATTGGCACCTAAAGTGGATGTCAGAATAGTGATCCTAGTTACAGTGTGTGCCATCTCCGTGTTTCAGGTAAAATCTTGTGTTTACGTGAGTGAGTTTCAGTGAGTTTCAGAGCTCAGTGAGTTTCTGAATGGGAAGAGAAATATCTGCAGCTCTCATAACATGCCAGGTATTAAACTGTGTCAGTGAGGAGGCCATTTCCTTTCTGCTGTGGTAAACTTCTGCGTGGTGTTCCTAAATAATCTAACTCAGGACATATGGAGCAGATTTTTTACTACCATTCGTACCTTGGACACAGGTAGAGATTGTTTTCTTTTAATGGTAGGATATTACATAGAGACAAGTGCAGCTTTTTAAAGTAGGTTGCTTAGTTCTTCACAGCATGCTGAAAACAGCCTGTTCCTGAGCACAGGCAAGAGGAGTGCTCCAAATAAGTGTGTGTCAGTTTATCAAGCTGCATAAGTAATTTTTAAAAAAACTAAATTCAAGACTCAATTCAGATGATAGGGCTAAGTATTAGGAGTTTACTAATGTATGAATCTTGTGTTGCAGTGTATTTTAAGCACGACAATGAAGTTGGGAGATAAATTAATTCTGTTCAGCAAAGTTTGCTCCGAAGGTGGTAGTTCCAAGGTCAAGAAAACAGCCTGTGTTTTAGATGAGAAAACTTGTGCTATTGCTGACAAATATTTAAGTGGAAGAAGGTGCATAATTCTTTTCTTTAGCATCTATTTAGATTACTCATTCAAAATGTCATTTAAAAAACTACCCAAAAAGCTTAAGAGATGAAGATACAGCTTATTCTGTGGTACAGATAGCTCACTTTTTAGTGGGATATTGGAAGTCAAACCAAAAATATCTTGATCAGAATTTGAGAGCTTGGAATAATAAATTCCAGTGGCATATGCAGCCAAATACTCAATTTCTCTTCAGACTTATTTCCAATGGCGGAGTTTCATTTCACCTCTTATTTGTAATTTTGGCTGTAAGTGGAGACACTTTCCTGCAATCCAGCTGCCAGATGATTGCAAATTCAGTGTAAACATCTGTGTAAACTCTTTTCCCTTTCTTTTACTTTCTGTTGTTTTCTGCTTCTTGGTCTTTGTTAAGGTTGTATAATGTGTACATGTCTGCCTTTTGTCTTGGTGAATGGTGTGAAATGCTGCTTTTTTAGAAAAGTTGCCCCAGTAACATGTGTTCATCCCAGGCACTGTATTTTTGGTTTGTTGATTTCTGGGTTTTTTTCTTTTTTTTTCTTCCTCATTGAAATTCAGAGGGTAGCTGGAGATTAGAGAGGGATGTTAAATCTTGTAAAGTCAATCCTGTCAGACTAATGAGATTGTCACATACTTAATCCATGTTTAATTAACTGTTTTAAATGGGTAACAATTTTATAATGAAATCTCATATACTGGTTACTTTATTGATAAATCCAAGGCAGCTTCTGAGAATGATCAGCACAGCCTTACATTAAGCTACATGTGACAACCATCTTCTCATGAACAAAACCGATCTGAACAGTGTTTGCTTGTCCTTCCTCATCACTGTTGCTATGAGATATACATCTATTTTCCAGGTAGCTTACTAAGTTTGGAGAAATAATTGTAGCTTCTGTAATACTGCAGAAGTACTGTTACCTTGAGTTTTTATCCTTGCTTTGTAATTGCAATTGTGGTTAAAGGTGTATGATAGTAGTTTGGTTTGGTTTGTTTTTTTTTTTTCTTCCTGGCAAACTTCCAAATAGGAGTGTGTCTGTATGAAAACATGGTTTTTACTTTTACTGTTCTTCAATTACAGTTCTTCAGCTGGTGGAGTAGTTACAATGAAGCTATCAACTACCTAGCTACAGTGCCAAAATACCGTATACAAGCTGCTGAGATTGCCAGGCAACAAGGTTTACTCAACAAGACTAAAGAAAAAGGCAAGAACAGGCGATCTAAAGAGGAAATTCGTGAAGAAGAGGAAGAAATCATCAAAGACATTATTAAAAATAAAATAGATATAAAAGGCGGTTATCAGAAGCCCAAGATACATGATATCCTTCTATTTCAGATCCTTCTTGCGCCTTTTTATTTATGCAAATATATAGCTTGGTACTGTTGGTGGATTTATTGTTTCACTATTAAAGGGCAAGAGTATGGTGTGGAAGAGAAGCTGTACATCATACGAAGGTACATGAAAATGTCTCAGTCTCAGTTTGACAGCCTAGAAGATCATCAGAAAGAGACCTTTCTTGAACGGCAACTGTGGATACGAGAAAACTATGAGGTGAGTAGCTCTGGTGGAAAAACTGATGTTAGTTGTCCCGTGCTCACGGAGTAAGAACAGCTGTTTTGCAAAGGTGCTTGGGAAAGAACTGTGTGAAGCATTGTTTCAATTTTAGCTATTGTTTTCTAAACTGAAAAATGTTAGACAACCACTCCATGTTTCTTCAACTTCTCACACTCATAGACTGGTAGACAGCAGCTCCTGACCATGGCCATGGATATAGAGAGGGATTTGCTTGGTCAGGGGACAGCCACCTGTGATTGTTAGGGAACCTATGCATACAAGATTTAGTTGAATCTGATGAACAGCTTTCTTGAAACAGTATGGTATGATGAAGTTATTACAGTAAGGTGAAGACTGTTCTCCAAAAAGTAATAATTTGTAATAAGGATTACCTGGATCATCTGAAACTCCTGATTCATCTGTCTTTTAAGACGTTAATTCGTAACTCTTTTTTTTTTTTTTTTTTTTTAAACTGTCCCCTGATAGTTCTTTGGCCAACAGTGACTCAGGGACTATTCTTGCTGTGCTGTATACCTATCCAAGTAAAGGTGGCATATGAAATATCATTGGGCACAACTGCTACTCTTGCCATGGATAGCCAGTTACTAAATAGTCAATGTGTAATTTTTTTTTTTTTTTTTTAAGCTATCTACAAAAGCGGTGAAAGAACATTAGCCACAGCATGGAATTGCAGTCCAGAATGACTTGGGCTGCCTGGCACATTGACAATACACTTTTATTGTTTCACAGAAGCTCATCTGTGGGCCATCTGGGTGGGAGGTTTCTAGAAAAGAAACAGAACATGTGCTTGGCCCGCTTAAGGGGAAGAGGAGATGTTGCCACTGCGCTGTGTACACTGGGAAATGACATGGGACAGGACTGCTTTTGCTGCTGGCAGGGCACCAAAGAAAAGAGAATGCTTCTTTAAAAATAGGCAGAGGTGAATTAATCTACCAACTTGAAGAGGAAAATAGTAAAATTGATGCTAATGTAAGGAAAGGATTAGCCGACAGGTACATATACATATTGAATTATGATGGGTTTGCTAGAAAATAATCTGAAAGTCTAATGATAATGTTACTAGTCAAAGCAGATGTTATATGGAAAAAGGATGGCTATCCTGTTGTTGTAGAGAAAAAATAACATCGTGTTATTTCTAACTAGTGGTGTTTTGGTCACTGAATATAAAATAGCTGTATTTGCCATAAGTGAAGTCTGTTCAGCTCAAAGTCATCTCCTGTGGCAGCCAGCAGTTTATTTTAGTGAAGAATACATGAAAGTGCACCTATATAGCAATATTTATCCAGTATAATTTGCAGCTTTGGAACTTTCTGAAAAGGAAATAGTGTCTTTGTAGGTAATTGCTTTAATTAGTTTTTCTTTAATAAACTTATCTAGTCATTCCTTGAATGCATTAAAACTTTCCGTGTCTGCTGTGACATCTGGTCATGAGTTCAGCAATATGTGTAGAAGATGGTTTTTTTTGAAGCCACCTGGACACCTGCTGGTTCTTTTAGTATCAGAACTGGACAATAATCATGCTTTATTCCTTTTTCTCATGCTGCCTGTGCTCCTATGTACTACTACCATATCCTTACTTGAAACTGAGTCATGCCTTTTCTAGGCTAAAAAATATGCTTAGGTATTTCTCGCCAAAAGCTTCTCTGTTCTTTGATTATTGGAGATGCCTGTGTGCATACTGGTCAGTTTCCCAATGTCCTTTTAGGATAGGAAAGAGCAAGAATTCAATACATGGGTACAGCATGCTGCTTCACAGTATTTTTTTTTCCCTCTGTTACTTTCCTAGTAATTCTTAAAGCCTGTATGATCACTGAACATTGAGCAGGTATATTTATAAAGCCATCTATAATATTTTTGAAACCTTATTAATGCATAGCAGAACCCTAAATTTAATTCCCTTCTGGGGAGAAGTCAAATGACACTGAGATGACATAAACCTGTATGGTGTTGAGATCTACACTGGCTGTATCTACATAAACTGCCATGCAGATGCTGCGCTTATTTTAGGTACTTGACTTTGCTAATAATTGTAGATTACATTACATTGACACCATTTTTTGGCAGAATGTAGTGTCATCATTTGGTACCACTAGTACTTAATGCAGAGATACTAACTTAGCTGAGAAACTTAATTAGGACTAAAATGTTTCATAACAGTGTTTTATCTAGAAAATGACTTTGAAGTGGGAAAATAACTAAAGTGAGGAGCAGAACAACTGCATTGAACAGTATCTGTGCTGGGAAGGGACTCAAAATTTAGCTTTCTGAGCATTAGCAGTTCTTTACTGTAAATTTTACTTTGCTGAATGCGTGATCATCTAGTTCTTTAGCAAAAAAAAAAAAAAGTGTTTTGAAGCTTTCAGCACCGTCTTACGAGGAGGTAGTTCTACTCAGAAAAAATGCAAAGCATCTCAACTGCAGCCAGTAGGCTCTTTGGTTGAAGGTACTCCTACGCTTTATGCTGGTCAAGGTCTGCTTCTATGTTGCAGTTCAGTCTTCTGTAAAAACAGTAAGTTGACAAATGGTTGAACTGCAAATGCTTACACCCTCCTTGAGGTTCGGTTAAGCTGTTTCTTCAGCCTCATTAAAAACTTTGTCTGTCTATCAGGTCTATAAACGAGAACAAGAGGAGGAGTTAAAGAAGAAGATGGCCATGGATCCCCGGTGGAAGAGATATCGCAGGTGGATGAAAAATGAAGGACCTGGAAGACTGACTTTTATTGATGATTGAAAGTTGCTGAACAAAATGTTGAAAGTGATTTGCAAAACTTCTCACTACAATCATTCAGAGTTTTGTCTGCTGTGGCTCAGCAGTGATCTAAAACTCAGGAATTATTAAATCAGGCCGAAAAATAGTACAGGTTTACCATTTTTATAAATCGGACCTTTTAAACAGGCTCAGCTCAATGTATATATGCCATTTACTTGGGGATCTGTGTGGAATTCATTATTCCAAACAATGTATTTTCTCTACATATTTCATATTAATGATCCATGGAACCATAACTTTAGTCTTTCTGAAAATGTTTCTAGATCAATCCTTGAAAGTCCTGTGTTTCCTTTTTAAACTGAAGGGTTCCTGCAAACGGACACTGGAAATGCTTGTAAAGGATTCTGAAGCAAGGGCCATTTTCTGCTTTCCTCTCTCTTTCCTCCTACTTTTCAGTCTAATTTCCAAGATGCCAAATTGTTTTTTGATGTAGACAATATGGGGATTATACCGGACTTCTTTTGCTATTCCTGCTGCAGTTGGAAATGAATTTTATTCTTTGTGGGAATAAATCATGCATGATTGATCATCATGATGCAAACAAGCCTTAATTCTTTATTCTACAGAGTGATTCATGAAATAGTATGCTTACATCTTTTGTGTTTGGTTTTTCATCTTGTATGTTGGATTGTACCTGCTTGTTCAGAACAAGTATACCAGTGAATATTAGTCTACTAAATGTGACATTTCTTTCACCAAAGTATTGGTAAAAGGGAAAATGACCCTTTTGTTAAAAAGGGCAATTTTGATGCCTTATGTAAATAAAAGTTTATATAATATACAAGCTGAACTTGTTTTAAATTCTAAATCTAAAGTATTCTTTATCTCTTCTGATCAGACCTCAGAGTACTTAGAATAAATAATGCACAGCAGCATTCTGTGGTTTCTTCTGTAACCCAGGTCAGAGTTCCCATGGTTTGCTGGTAAAAGAGATTCTTTTATCATATTTCTATGCAGGAATTTTATTGGGGAAGGGGTAGTTGGGGAGCGTAGCCAGATCGGGCTTCTCCTGTTGTTTATCACATCTGTTAAAGGAAGTTCCTCAGAAGTTGTTCTGCTGAAAATGATGCTAGGTTAGCTGGCTTCTGTGGAGATTGGTTCTGGGAGGGAAGCTCTTGAACTTGCTACTTCTGCCAAAGCCCATAGTAGCTAGAAGTTTTAAAATTATTATTTTTTGAAGCAAGATGTTTCTGATTCTGGAAAGGTGACCTGTCCTTATTCTTTGAGGCAGAGTTTCTGTTCTCTGTGCCTTTCTTAGCTTTCACTAGTTCTTGGAATGTTGTCTCACTTTTCTGTTTAAAATAATGCATATTCAAAAGCATGTTAGAAGTATTATGCTAAATGGCGAACTTCTGTATATATTGGTAAAACTAAAGAGAAACTGCTAGATTTCTCCATCTGTGCTGCATGTAGTGTAGCTATAAACTTAAGTAACTTTGTATTTAATTGCCAATTCAAATATAAAACTTGTTAAAAAAGGTATCTAGAATAAGCTGAGGTTGCTTTTGTTAAGTAATCTTAGGGACACTGTAGTGGTGTGGCAGGGACATTGCAAAGAAGTCAGAGACTTTCGCAGCTTGTGTGTATTGCTGCTTCATCCCTCAAAACACAGTCAGCCTCCTGCAAGAGTGGAAGGGGGAAGATCAAGCTGCTGTGATCGAAACAAAGGGAATAAAAGTAAGCACAATTAAAATGGTGTTATTAGGTAAGACAGTTAATATCTGGAAAAAAACCAGGCAAGTGCATGCAAGAGGATCTAAACCTGCGGCCACTATTTCACAGGCTAACAGCTCTGCTGCTCTTGCCACTGCTCCTCGTTTTGCTCCATCTTTTCCCTCTCAAGCCAAGTACTTGGGTTGTACAAATAAGCAGTCAAAAGACAGATCTGTTTTCCCTTTTTGCCTAGGTTAGTTCTAATCAAGGATAGTTTCCTGACCTGACACTCAGCAGGAAATCGGTGCAATGGAGGGGCAGTCCCTGGGGAGAACAGAACCATGTCTTTCTGAGGCAATGGTGTCTTGTCTCTGAAACTGTGGTCTGATACCAAGTGAGTGGGGAAGGGAAAGTCAGCAGGTATTGTATGACCTGCTGGAAATGAGCCATTCTGTAGGCTCAACTCGGAGTTCCCTAATTTCTTGACATATAGGCCCTTTGAAAATAACCAGATGCAGGCTGGTTCCATGGGTTGCAGCAAAATTTCCTGGGTACTGACAGTGCAGTTGCATCTACGTGCTGAAGGATAGAAATAGTTCATGTGTCTTCAGAGCTGTCAGCGTTGCAGTGACACCTCGTTAGCTGAGGCTACTGAGCACTTCTAGCCTAACATCTCATCGTAGGTCTAAATTATGTCTGCCTTTTGGGCATAAATCTTAATTTTTATTTGTATTTTGTCTTGAAATTAAGTTGACAAAGCAATTATATACATGAGGGGAAAAAAAAGCAGGAATGAGACTGCCGAGAGTTACAATAGTATACCTGCTAAAGCCAGTGTAAATGGAAGTTACTTCAGAGAGAAGTGTTTGCATAAACAAGGATTGCTGGTACTGGGTAGCAGTGACATCTTTGTGTGGAGAAGTGTGGCAAGGTACTAGGATCTTGGAGAAGAACCACCTTACCTCCTATCAACTTTTTTTCAAATAACTATCTATTTTGTGGCAGGTAGGTACCTTCAAATATGTAGTGTATACAAGGTGAAATGTACATTTCACTCAATATGCAAGAAGTATTCAGAGCCAGGGCCTCTCACGGCCAGCATGCATCTTTTCCATGTCCATGCTGAGGCTTTGAGGCTCAAGCATGTACGTTTCTGGTTGTCCCTATGATCAGAGGAATAGTTTGAGACTATGAGCCTCATCCCACCACTTAACAGGCCAGCAAACTCCTGGCAAAAAAAAAGTGAAGTGACTTACCGAGGGTCACTGGTGAAATGGTGATGAACAGTGCAGGGGGATGCAGCAACACTGAGTAGCTGCCTGTGGGCAGAGTGGGCTTTTTGTTAAATCTTTGCAGGACATTTAGGAGCTCCCTTTCCTTCCTCACCCTTCTCCCCTGCCCCCCTCCCCGCCTTTTTATTCTTTTTTTCCTTTCGTCCCTATTTTAAATTTTTTTTTCATTTTTTCTTCTTTCCCCCCTTGTTTAACCTTTTTCCTTTTTCCCCTTTTCATCTTTCCTCCTTTTTTCCTCTTGTTCCTTCTTCTTCCTTTTCTCTTTTTTCTTCTTTTTTTCTTTTTCCTTTTCCCCTTTCCTCTTTCCCTCCCTTTTCCTCTCTTTCTCCCCTTTGGTCTTTTCCTCCCTTTCCCCTTTTTTCCTTCTTTTTCCCCTTCTTCTCCTTTTCCCCCTCTTCCTCATCTCTTTTCTTTTTGTCTCCTTTTTTCTTTTTCTCACTTTCTTCCTTCCACCCCTCTTTTCCCCCTTCCCCCACATTTTTTTCCTTATTTTTCCCTTTTCTTCTTTTTTTTTTTTTCCTCCCCCTCCCGTTTTAACCAACAAGGTTTCCTGCCCCCGAACTCCCCGGAGCCCGCCGCCGGGGCCGCCATCAGGCGTGGCGGGGGCGGTGGCGCCAGGGATCGGCCGGCCGGGCGGGGCGGCGCAGGCTCCGCCCCGGGGCGGTTCCGCGGTGGCGGAGCGGCGGGGGGGCTGCGCTGCGTTGGGCGCCGCCGGGCAGTGTTGCTCGCGTTCCTCTGTCCGTCCGTCCTGTCCGTGGGCTGGGGATGTCGTCGGGCGGCAGCCTGAGCACCATGCAGCGGCTGGTGGAGCAGCTGAAGCTGGAGGCGGCCGTCGAGAGGATCAAGGTGGGCGCGGGGTGCCGGGCCCCCGGGGCGGCAGTGTTGCTCCTGCCCTTCTTTCCCGGTTCGTCCGACCCGGGAGCGGGCCGGGGGCGGGGGATGCGTGTGGCCGGAGGGGGCTGGGGGTCGCGGCTGCCCGCTGGAAGGAGCTGCGGTGGCTGTTGCGGCAGCGCCCGGTTCCTTCTGCACGGGCAGGGGCGGCCACGGGAGGGGCGCTGCGTTTCTGTGCCCGCTGCCGGAAAGCGGGCCATTTTCCACGCATGCATGAACCTTCTCCTGCTTGCAGATTTCCAGACAAAGACCGGCTGGTGAGGCGGTCCTGTCATCTGCCAGCTCCTAAGGTTGGGTTGGTTTGGGTTTTTTGTTTGGTTTGGTTTTTTTTTTTCCTCTGGCAGCCCAGATTCACCCTGTCTTGGTTCCCAGCAGGTGGGGGGGATCCACAGCTGCTTTGCAAAAGCGACTCTTTCCAGCCAAGCACGCAACATGACATAGACTGTGAAGTGATGAAGGTCAAATTCATTTGTATCCTGCACTTTCCTCTTCTCTCTCATCACATCCACACATTCGCCATTTTTCTCTGGCCAGTCACAAAACACCAGCTTTCTCAGTCTGACGACACTGCCAGTATATTGAGCTGCAGGAACTTAGCTAATTTATTTTATAATCACTTAGAATACCTTTACTCGCTATTCTTATTCTTGGTTGGTGAAAATTTCAAGTGCTCGTTGCAAGGTAAAACCACTATGGCTCTCGGACATCATCCCAATCAATTAATTGATGTTACTAAATTTTATTGGCAAATACTGAATCAGCAGACTTTTGATTCACTAAAAGTGACTGTAGTTTATCACTGCAATGATGTCTAGAAATCAGTGAGAAATGGCACAATGCAGAGTAGAAATGTAGGCTCTTGTGGCAAGAAGAATATTGTCTATCACAGAAATAAATGATTGACCAAACATTTCTGTTGCTTTGTACCACCAGCAATAGCCTGGATCTCTGTTCCTGCTCATTTTGAGGCATATACTGCCCCTCGGTTTTTTGGTTTTTTTTTTTTGTTTTTTTTTTGGCAGAGATGGGGTATTAAAAATGTAGTTTGTCGTTCATTGGGGGTTACTTTGTGGCGGTAACATATTCTGGAGCTGGACTTCTCAAGGCTACGTATTTATTGTGGGTTTGCTGGTACTCCAGGGAGGCTTGGCCTTGATGAGACCTCGGTCTCATCTTTCTTGCGGTATTGTGCACAGCAGTCTCTTCCCAGGTCTGCTGTTCTGGGAACCTGTTCATGTCTTTTTCACAAGTGAAATGATGCCTGATTAAAAATGTGTCTTACAAATGGGTCTCTTGACATGCAGTGTAAAAACAGTAAGGTGGTGAAAAACCACTTGGGTCAGTTTTAGTAGCCACTGAGACAGGAGAAAACATTGTTTTGGCCACTTTGAATAGACAATGTGTTTTCAGACAGAAGCTGGATAAGAAAGGATTTTTAAAAATACATCCCTTACTACAAAGTTCCAATGGTGATTTTGTTTACCCTGCCAGCTAAAAAAGCAGACAGGAACCATATTTTCAGAAAGAGGAAACTAAGTAGGAAAGAAGTACCCACACACATCTTGCACGCAGGAGGCTGCTGCAAGGAGCGTGTTTGTCCTGTGGTGAACTGCGGCAGGGAAAAGCCCACTGACGAGCAGGGATCTTTGCTGTGGGTGCTTCTCCCTGCATTCTGCTCAGGAGAACCGAAAAGGCTGTGGGAAAATGCTTCTCCTCACAAATCCCTGAAGTGCCGACAGCTGCCAAATAAATTCAGGCTGTTACCAGGATGAGTGTCCTGGAGGAGAGCTAGGAGGTGGTGAATAGGGCAGCAGCGAAATAGCAAATGAAAGCGCACGCCAGGCCAGATTTCTCACACACTTCCAAATGCTGTTACATGGGGTTACCCAGAACCAAAATCCCATCAGAGCTTCTGGGTAGCCCCTTCAGTTGGGAGGCTTGCCTTTGGGTTCCTGGGCTTGTTTTGCAGCTCTGGACTGTCCTCTTTTGGGGCCAAATGGTGAATTTGAAGCTCTGAGTTCACTGCCAGGGGAAGATGGCACTTTGGACTTAAAAAGCTTTTCAGTCTCATCTTTATGTTTTCATTCCTTGTTATGCTCTGTGTTGCTTAACAGTTTGGAAATGAAAATCCTTTTTATAAATTATCTGAGTATGTAAGAGTTCAAATATAAACCTGAGAACAATTGAGTATATTGGAAAATATTGTGGTCACGGCCCTGTGCATTTTAATGAGGACAAATTCCATCACAGTTGCACCTCGGTCCTCTACACTCCACTGGCTCATTGCTGGCGTAGTATTTCATGCGTGTTTCATTGGAGCTTTATAAATGTCTGTCTGTGCTGATTTACTTGGTGTTTTAGAACCCAAGAGCTGACTTGGCTGCTCTCCAGCTCTGTTTGACAATGGTTCTTCAAGAGGAAATGCCTAATAGATGCTTGTGAATGAATTAGTTTCCTCTCTGGATTTGTTTTTCTTTTTTTCTTTACACAGGTGTCTCAGGCAGCTGCAGAACTCCAGCAATACTGTATGCAAAATGCCTGCAAAGATGCCTTGCTTGTTGGGGTTCCTGCAGGGAGCAATCCCTTTCGAGAACCCCGATCCTGTGCTCTACTCTGAAATCAGGTAATAAGGTCACAGATACCACGACGAGAACTCCAATTTGAAACTCAAGCCCTAGGAGGGAGAAGAGCAGATAATGATAGTTGTTTGAATGCCAAGTTCTTGGTAGTGAAGTGTTCCTCACTTCCCTGCTGTCTCTACAAATTGTTTTCTTTTACATGCGGCAATTGAAGCACTTCTCTCTCCTACAGCTCTTTCTAGATGTGTTTTGTTTATGAGTTGGTTTTTGTGTTTCAGCAGCTCCAGCTGTCATTAGCAGCGTCCAAAATAATAAAAACTGTCCGTGACACACAGTTTCACACAGCCAGACGTAAAAACCAGTCACATACCCAGCCTGAGGAAGGAAGATGAAGCCGTGGCAGTTGCATGTGTTTTGATTACTAGCTCACAGCTTAAGCAAGAACCTTAAATGCATAGCTCAGCCCAAAATATCATTTAGTCATCTCTTGCTGATAGATCAGTTAACTAGTTTATTATACTTATTTGATTATCTTAGGATCATTAAAAAAACCCATTAAAATATGTTTCGTCTTCAGTGTCATATTGCAGCTCACTTGGCTGTGTCTGTCCTTAGGCCCTTTCTGTTGTTACTGTTGGTTCAGCACCAAAGCGGTGGCAGCAGAGAGAAGCTCAGAGTAATCACATCCTTCATAACCTTTTTCAGCACAGGTCTAAAGGATGAGATACTCCCTAAACTCTTGTCTGCTTTGGCACTCTGCATTGCTTGTACCTGTGTAAGACCTGCTGAGTGGGTGGGTGACCGTCCAGCATTTGCAAATCTCTGGGATCCAGTTCTGTGATTCCTCCTCTTCTCTCTGTCACACAGATGTCAGTGATTGCAGCAGGAGAAAGAAAGGCCATGTGTGCCTGTAGTCCTGGGCCAGATAACTCCGTAGCTTTTGTTGGAAAATCTTAATTCTTCTGCATGACAAATAACTGTGGATATTCAGGAGATACTCTTCTTTAAAAGAAAATATAAAAATAGTTCCTGCTAAAGAGCTTAAAAAACTACAGAGCGAGGAATAACCAGTGAATTATTTCTTTTTTTGAGAGTGCTATCAAAGTGAAAATGAATGTTTTCTTTATAGGCAGAGTTTAAATTAGAACACAAAGTACTTGTAAAATCTTCTCCTTCCTGAGCTTGCAGTGCCTCATCAGTAGCCTGGGTTTGATTGTCGCTACATAGGTTTGACAAAGCAGGATTGAGCCTGAAGAGAGAAAACAGCTGAGCAAGAGGAAAAACTTAGTGGAGGAGGGCAAGCAGAAGCAGAAGATTTTCTTAGTTTAGGTGCTACCTTTAATTGTTCGTGCAAATGAAATAAAATTGATAGTGACTGTTGCATGTGTTCTGCTGTTACTGAAGCAGCCTTTCTACTTTTCCTTTTTTGTGTCTCTGTGCGTCTGTGTATGTATTTATAGGATTCAAGTTTGTTTGCATCATCCAGACAGGATACAAAATACTTTCTCAAACAAGTTTAATGGTTAATTTATGATACTTTTAGAAATGCATAGCTCAGCTCAAGATGTCATTTAGTCATCTTTTGCTGATAGATCAGTTATCTAGTTTATTATTATTATTTGGTTATCTTAGGATCATAAAAAAATGAGAGCAATGTTGAAAAGCTAATGAAAACATTTTATAATATTTGGGGTGCCAACATCCAACAAAGGAAAGTGTTTATTCAGTTTTTCTCAGTGCAAAGGAGCTCTTGTGTTATAATTTGTAAGACAAATTTATCAGCTTAGGAAGACAGTATTTAATAAACCTTTTTTTCCTCCTATAGGGAAGGTCATTGGAGAGTTGCCTTCAAGCATGACATGAGTAACAACTGCCTTTCCTTCACAAGAAAAATCTTTCTTTGTGTCGTAACTTCTGTGTGGATAAAGCAATGTCCTAGATATTTATCTGTTTGTTCTTGTGGATCTGTACTTCACCATCTTTTGCTAATGTTCTTAAAGTTTTTTAATGTGACTCTTACTCTTTTCATAATTGTCACCATTGTTACTACACTGTGCTAACTACACAAATATTACTTGAGAAGTTTACATTTTAGGAAAGAAAAACACATGAATTTTTACCAAATTCCATACTCCTGTCTTGGTAAACTGTTACAATGGCATGACAGTAAAACCTGGGCTTTTCTTTTCCGTAACAAAACACCCAAAAAGTGAATCCTTAAAGTATAAAACTAAATGCTGTTAGTACTCAAGTAATGTTTTCAAGGGGAATTTTGCTTCTGTTAGTGAGACCTGTAACCAGGTAGTTTTTTTTCAAGTCCATCTAAGTTGATAATTAATACTTATTAGAAACTGCTGGATGCAACGTGTAGCACAGGCTTGGCTCCTAAGGCATGTTTCTTACAAGACTTCTGATCTGTAATACTTCTCCTATTTTGTATTTGTAAAGGTACTGCCGTGGTGGAATTCCCTTGACACGTTTAAAATGTGACCAAACAGACACTATAAATCCATGAACACCCAAAGATAGTTACTTGCATAATTGTCAAGGCTTGCAATACACAAAACTTACTAAAATGTGCTTGGTCATTTGCCTTCGGTTTTTTATAGAGCACTTTTACAAGGACAACTAACTTTTAAAATAGGTTTTTAATTTTGTCTACTTTCTATTGTTTGTATTAATCTTCTAGAAGTTTGGAAATAAAATTCCTTTCCCTACTGGCTTTGAACTCATTGTTTAACTGTAACATACAGCAGATACTGTAAGGAAGGGGGGATAATTTGATTTTGCAGTGGGAGGGGAGGCTTGCATCTGGCTTTTTGGGAAAAGAAAAGAAGAAAATGTGTCTTATTAATAGAAAAATCCTATTTATAGCCATTTACTGTTTTTTGTGGTAAATAGTAACAATGTTATCAGGCTCACTCACACATTTTGAAACTGTAAGAAAGAAGTTTGCAATCTGAGTGTTTCATTTTTGTTAACATTAACTGAAATGGGGCAAGGAGTGTCCTCTAGGCAGTTCAGTCTTTGTCGAAAGATTTTCATGCTTGCTGTCCTGCAGGAAGACACTGAAATGAGAGTCATAATACTGCCAATATGTATTGTGCCTCTAAATACAGAAGAGAACATCCTTCTTTAAGAGCTTTTCTTCACTCTGGCTTCCTTTCATTGTAGGCTATTTGAATATGGCAGTTTTTCTTTTAGTACTTGACACATGCACATACTGCGGAAGTCTAGAGGAAGCGTGGTTATTCTTACTTGCACAGAGGTGATCAGAGGCTCAGATTGAGGTCAAAATGCTCAAGTTGGGCAGGGAGGGAGAGGGATGAGGGTATGTATCAGATGCTTTTGGACAGCCAGCATCTGGCTGCTGGCCACTCCCTCCCAGGCAAGCACTTCATATTTCTTTTACCTTCCGCAGTAAAACCTCCCGCTGTCCCCAAGTCTGTTTCTCTACCCAGGCCCCCCTGCTGCATACGCTATATTGCTTCACTTGGAGCTTGGGTTCTGGAGTGGCTGCTGACCTGGCGTAAGGTGCTGCCAAATTACAGTGGGCAGGAGAGAGCAGCCCCTGCTAGCCAGCCAGTCAACTGCTGTTGTCTCTTGGCTGCCGTGCCCAGCCCCACCTGGTGTCTTTCAGCTGGAGCACCATAGTCAACACGTGTTGGAGGAGCAGCACTGTGAGCATACTGCAGTTCCTGACTGCATCCATGTCTTGCACCAGCAGTGGATAGAAAGACCTGGGTTGAATTGAACACTGGGATGACTTAGACCAGGAGAAGCACTGCTCTAACAAGCCTAATCTGCATTGGGAGGGGCAGTGTCTTTGCTTCCTTTACCAAAGACCATCCACAAGGGCTGTCTGCTGAAGTCTCAACTGTCCACACACTGCACAGAGGCCTTCATACCAGTCTCATGGCAGCAGCTCCCACAGGATGCCCACAATAAAGCAAATTAAGTGAGTGTACACATCTGTAATGCTAAATGCCTCACGAGCCACAAGGCCCCTTTTCTCACTGTCATCTCTCACAGTCCATCAGTAAGGCTCTTCTCCATCTACAGGTGCCACCTGCCTGGACACTAAGCAGTTTACAAATGTGATCCAAGAACTGAGTGTACCTACCTGCTGATGGAGGACTGATGATTAATTTTTGTATTGCATCTTTTTGTCTGAGAATTAGTTGCTTCCTAATTCTTCTTAGTTAGTTACAGATGATTTGGGGGGGGGGGAAGAAGGTGCATCTTTGTAATGCCATAAACAAATACAGTAAAATACAACTGGTCATTGCAAGCCCTTTTCCTTATTTTCCACTACATCGCCAGTAACTAACTCTACACTGCCATTTTTTCTACCTAATGGAAATTTAATGCAAACAGCACGTAAGTTTTCTTCACTTATTCGATGTAGGCAACATGCCTTTGTTTCTGAAGTGATCTATAGAATATCTGAGCTAGTCTTCCATGACTGTTCATGTGAAAGTTCTGGTGTCAGCCTTTGCCTGTGGGAAAGGAGGACATAAATACATTAGCTTGGCAGCGGCAGCTATAATTTTCTGCACTGTGGTCATCTGTGATGGAGACTTTGTAGAGCTGCACTCTTAAAAGAACAGATTTCTGGGCCTGGCAATTTGGGAGACAGTTCTAAAAACCAGAGCCAAACCCATGATGCAAAGAGATGGAAAATGGTTAGGCCAAGTGACCACAAAAATGGGCCAGAAATAGTAATCAAACTGCAATTTTTATTTGTCTTTCTCCTATTCTGGGCAAAACGGGGAAATGCTGGCTTGTTTGCAATTCTACTAAAAGTCTTTTTCAGTTGCACTTGAAAGGTGTTTGCTAAAATCTTGCAAACAATTTGGGTACAAATAATTTGGGGATATTCCTATGAACTAAAATTGCTGTTAGTGCTGTCACCATAGCTTTTAGGAATTCTCAGCTAAAAATCAGCACTCCATTTTCTCTGAGAGACTAAAGCTTTCTCCCCTAAGTGCTGGTTTTATTTCTCCAAACAGTGAATATGCACTTAATGAAGGCTCAATGTCAAGAAAATACTTTACTGCAAGCATAAACTATAAATCCTGTGGTTTGGTTTTTTTTTTTCCCCTTTCTGTTATTGCATTAAACTTAAAAGTACTTGTGAATTTGAAAACTGAATAATCTCAGCTGAAAGCCACCGAACAGACACTGACATTTGGAGCTGGCAGGCATGCCTGTGCAAACTGTGTATGCATTCCTGCAGCTGAACTCAGTAACTGTCTACCATTGCTCCCACACATACTTCCAGTTTCTTTGCCAAAACTTTTGATGGAAAGCGAAGGATCAGGTACTATTCTATCCTCTCTCCTCTGTAGCTTTCAACTGAGATGCCTTTTTTTTTTTTTTTAATCTCTTACCCTTTCCAGCTGTATCCTACAATATCTGTCACTGCCTCCCAGATGACTCTCACCTCCCTGCTTGCCAATGCAATGTAGCGGGCTGAAAAATGTGGATGCCAACTAATGGCCTCCACCAGATTATGCAGAGAGCTAGGGTCACAGCTTAGTTTCTCTGAATCAAATCTCTTAGAATCCTAAATTTCAACTTATCTTTCACATGTTGTCCATAAAACAAATAGGTTGTTTCTGTAGTTTGATTATGATTAAAGGCAGTTCAGGAACTCACCACGTGGTTTCTAAAGCAGCTGTCAGAAGGAAAGAAGTGGAACTGAGCCCAAGGGACAGACAAATATAAAGGATCACAGCTGAAGTACTAGAAAGCTGTAAGACTTTATGAGCAGCCTTGAGATGTCGGCAGATCTCATGCATCTTTGAGTCTGGAAAGCTGCATGCTCAGGGAGCAAACACAGGTGCCTTGAAAACTCTATGAGCTTCAGTGTCTGGTTTTTTAAATCTGTATTTTATTTTTTATATAAAGAGCGATGAAGTACCTTTGTATCACCCATGAGAACAAAGAGAGAGGCAGAGATCCTCTAGGTTCAAGGGATTAGTTTGTTTAGTAGAATTTTAAATCATACAAAAGAATCCTGAATTACTAGGGATTCCCAAACCCTAATTTCTCTCTAAAAATGAACAAAAAAAATTTGAATTTAATCTATTTTCCCTCAAAGCGTTTAAGAACTTTAAAAAGTATGTGTAGCATGCAAATTCCCATTCCATTCAAAAGAATTTAAGACGTGTTTGTCCATCACTTCTTCCAGGGACTCTTTCATATGTCAATCTCCTTTTTTTTAACTCTGGTGTTTCTGCAAATCCTGAATCTGGAAAAGAAGTGGAAAGAAAAGATATGTATGATAAACTACAAATACAACACACATGCAAACTTAACTATGTGCTTCTCAGAAGCAGTAACAAACAGACTTTCGCTTTAACCAGTATGCTCTGTAGGAAAAGCATCAACTGCCATAAAATTAAATGTGTACAGATGAATATTAACTACTACTTACTACTACTGATCAGTTTTATGTATATCATCCTGTAATAATAATACAGGACGAAAGAAATACACAAAAGAAATACATCAAACTGCATGATGCTTAACCACAATATCTCACTAAAGATTTTAATGCTTATTTTTATTTCATGAATATTACACTCAGTACTATTCAATAATTGTGAAAGTTAACTTTTTAACCAGACACATGTTCATATTTCTAAGTTGTGTAAAAAAGCCACTTACATTGTTAAGATTCAAGTATTTTTACAATGAAATATTTGAGTAGTTGCTTATTCAAAATAAGTTACTGTAAGAAAATTCTGTTTAATCTTTACAAAAAGTATTGTCAGAAAACTTCAACAATGAACTAAGGATTTCTTCTGTTCCAGCCGAAATACTGGCTTGGCATATTGGCATTAATTGTTTGTGGTTTAATGAAAGTTTGATCTGAAACCTGAAGAAATCCCTGGGGGTTCGCAATGTGTCTTTTTAACTTGACTCTGTATACATTTCTTAAACTTGGGATTTCATATTTCTTAAATTTGGGACTTAAGAAGGCTTTCAATGTATTAAAGTTGTTTGGTTTTTTTTTTGCATTAGCATGCACAACTATTTAGTATACTTATTTTTCCCCTGGCTAGTGAATAAAAAAGTAAAATAAGCCTATTATTCCAAAATCTAAACCAAAAATCACTTTTCCTCTTTTAATTTGATTCAGATTTAAATATACCTTTGCCCTACTGGACAAGAGTACTACAGAAAGCTTATCAGTCAGAGACCACAGTGTTTTTAGAATACTGTAAAATGTTGTTACCAGAAGAATCTGCCCTGATCTCTACTGAAACTATTGTATTTAGAGCTTCATACTATCAGTGCCAGTTACAGGTTACTGCAATACTGTTAACTGCCAGCAATATTCCACGTTTCAATTTTAATCCCAACGGAAAGGCAACAGGTCTGCTCATAGTTTCTGTAGGAACATTTTAATTTACATACGCTGAAAATGAAAAGCAGTTCACTATATTCAATTAACTTTTCCTCTCTTTATTTCTGTAATTGCTTTAAGCTGCCCATGAAACATGGTATCAATTACTTACTAGTGTTCTCAGGGATGAGTCTGATCTAAGTACTCAGAGCATTTTAATACTGTGTTAACCTTGCTGTACCACCAAGAGATTTAACGACAGGCAGCAACAGAGAAAGCATAAATTAAATAATCTGAAACAGGAGTTAGGCACTTTATTTAAGGAGCTTAACCTTGGATATTTAAATAGGTGGTACCTCACCTATAAGGAAGCAGCAGAATTTAAAAAAAATAATACAATACAACAATACTTAGTCTGGCAGGGACTAGTGATGCTTTCTTAAAGACTCCATGGATACATATTATGGCTTATCAAAAAATGTTTCAATGTAACTACATTTGAGAAAGCAAACCATGGATAAGAAAACTACAAAAAATGAGAAGCCTGAAGATTTTCGGCAAGGACTGCACACACCTTCAGGATAAACAGAGCTTTAAAGTACACACTATAACATCTATTTGAAGAAATACACTTTGGAATTATTTCAAGACGGAGAGTTTAGCACTGAATACAAGGGAAATGAAGCCCAAGAATAAGGGAAATGTATGAAACAAATTTAGAAAGTTATCAGAGTGAAATTCTTGTTCCACTAATGCCAACAGCAAAACACAGCCATTGGTAGCATCTAAATTTCACTCTCTGAATTTGCTGAACCTACTTTTTGTCCTTCAGAGAAAATACTTTCTAGTCTTTTCTTCCTCCTTTTGTTCAAATTTAGGTTTACAAAATAATGTTTCCATTAACTTTTAAGATAATTCTGGCATATTTATTATGCACATTTTACGCACTGTCAAAGAGAGGAGAGGTTGAAGCTTACAATACTGGAGAACTACACTTTTCAGTATTTTTACCAAGGAAAAATAACGGCAGTAATAGAATTATATTTTAAAAATATATTCTTTATGCTCAAAACAGAAAATAAATGTTTAGGAACATTTTATCACAGAAGAAATATACATGGAAGTAAATTTTTTTAGTAAAGGTAACATGCAACTGTTGGTTTGGACTGGATTTAACACCTATTTGAAGAAAATACAAAATCTACAAACTACTCCTGTTTCCAGTCAAGTTACAAACAGGATTTCAGCAAATTCTGCCTGCTTTGGACATACCTGTTCTATTTTTTTCTTTTGCCCATAAGAATGGTGGACTTTGTTTTCTCTTTCCTTTAGATTCTCTACTTATTTGGTGAAAATTCAGACTTTGAAGCTCATCTGGGTCAATAAAGAAATCAGAGAGAAAACTGTCAGATGCAAATGAATCACGTGGGCCTGTGGATGAAGAGTCATTCCATGGGGTCTGGTCAATCTGAATTTCTTGGCTCTTAAATGTTGTGTCTCTAAATTCTAGAAAACTGTTGGAGCTCTCCTGAGGTGCACAATCATTGAAATTTGCAAATAAATCCTCTTTTTCGGAGTTTTTAGAAGAATGATCAGAGCTATAGGGTGTCCTGAAAAGCTGTCTTTGAACATGAAGAGAATTCGTAACATCTCCATGAGCAAAACCTTCACAGTCCTTTGGTACAGCAAAGAAATTCTGCTGCTTCCCTGTAATTACTTCTGAAGAACATGATTTCTTTTGCATACAGCTTGGAAAATTAGAGTTTAAAAAGTGCTGATGATGATTCAATGCAGGAATTATGGCTTCGGAATTCATATGAGATGTTCCTGGTAGAGAAAAATTCAAAATATTCTGTTTGGAGAATTAAAAATTAACTTATTTCTCTACATTTTACAGAAAACCAAGCTGACGCTGAGCATTTTGATTGCAGTCTGTCTCCTCAGAATAACTGACCTTTCCATGATCGGAAGATAAAGATTCTAATACATTCAGATTTTCACTTGGTTTCAAAGACGACACATTTTCCTAGTAATTCAAGATATTACCTGTGCTGCTTTGTGCCTTACCAAGCAGCTGTAAAGACTGATGATTTTGTTTGTAATCTGGATGCATTATGTTGAACTCATTTTGGTTTTCTGGAGGTGATGTACCTTTCACTGCTGTTTCTAGTGGAGCAGTAACATTTAGGCTGTATGAAGATGTCATGTCACTAAAATGCTGAAATAATAATAATTAAAAAAAGATACTTTAGGAGTGTTGTTTATCATACATATCTACACTGCCAAATATGAAAAGTTAAACCAGTTGTTAGGATTCTAAGATGTGTAATTTTTGTTTACTGGAAAGGGAAAAAAAAAGACTTACCAATACAGAAGGAGGGGCATGTACAGCAGACAATGTACCACCTGTCTTAAATCTATAACAGCAAGTAATAGCTTGTCTCTTGAAACAGAGGAAAATCAATACCTTAATATACTTGATTCTTTCAATAGTCCAGGACTGTAGGAAGTAGTGTCTGCAATGGACTGGCGCATATCATACATCATCGAGGAATTAAACTGATGAGATATTTTTCTGTTTTTCAGTCAGTAAACATGGCTTTCCACATATGCAGTTACTACAATAACATGCACAAGCTGATATTCAAGTGCCCGAGTATCTGTTCTCTTGCTCCTTCACCTTAACTGAATGCTTCTGATGTAGAAGTTTGTCCTCTCATTTTCTTGACTGATAAAACCTGACTATAATCAGTCTATAATTTTCCCAGACTTGGCCCAACTGAAACAGCACAAGCACACAATTCTAACTCCAGAGTGGACACTTTAGTGAATGGAATTCTTCATCTTAACCTCTAGGGCTCTTTCAAATGCTTAGCACTAGGAATTTATAAGTGGTGGGTTTATTATTGTTTAAGATGGATGGAAGAAAGGAAGGGGGGCGAAAAGTCCTGGAAATACTTAATTAGAAAACATTTCTTATATTAGGGAAATATATAAGCTTGTATGCTGATAGAATACTCGATACAATGAAGCTTGAAGAGGAAGCTGATCAAATAAGTATTTTTCCAGTTAAGAAAATGTTCTAATCATCTTCACGTGAACATAATGGTGACTTGACAAAATCTGCTGAGAATTAGCAGGCTCAACATTTTAAATATGAATGATATGCTAAAGAATATCATTCATTTTTAAATGATACCAGCAAATGTGCATGTAGCACCAGATTAAAAAAACCCCTCTGTATTACACCAGTGCGAAAAGATTGATCTAACACATAGATTAATTTTGGCCAACCTTTAAAACTTTTTTTGGAACCTCTGGCAGGAGTTCCTGAAGTTGATCAAAGCTTGCAAGAAACAGTTTGTTCAGCGAAGATCCCTTCTTTAACATAAGCTGGGCAACCAGAGGGTTGATACATGGAAAAGTAAGCAGGCATATCTCTGTCTGGAAATGGAAATTATTTTGTTAGATTGATAGCTGACAAAATTGTGTTTCCTTTTTTTTTCTATTTCTATAGAGTGACATTCCTATGAATAAGTCATACAGCATATCAGAGAAATACAGCTTTCAAACAGTGCGCTCTCATAGCCCAGTGAAAAGGGTTTTTTTTACTACAGATGTAACAGAGTATAATTTTTGCAAAGGAGTAAGTTCTGCATAATAATTTGATAAAAAGCAAGCAGAGTCTAAAGATGCTTCTATTCTAAAGGATGAAACCAGTGAATTATGTAAATTTGATTTGAAAACCCATCACTAGATTTACCGTCTATTCTCCATGTTGAAGAGCATTAACTAAATCAGAATAAACTGACAAGGCTGGGTTTGTTTTAAAAGTTACATCTGTACACAGCAATAAGACAGGTTCAAAAAGCAGGAGCTGCTAGGGAGAGACTGAATGTCACACAGAAGGCAGCAAGTTGAGAGCTGTACATTTTAAGAATGTCAGCTTCTAGTTCCTGACTTTCATAAAGCTCTGCACTCAACAGATGCCAGAATCTAATAGCCTTAACAGAGACAAAATACAATCAGTGACTCCCCTCAGTTTTTTACTAGTATCCTTAATCTTTAAATTGGAAAACCTATAATCCAATATCCCACACTTGAAAGGCCATGCCAATACCTGTTCTAAAAAGCTTCTGAATTTTACAAAAGCCAGAAAGGATCTTGGCTTTACAAGATATCAAAGCTTCCACGTAAAATGAACAAATCTGTATGTTTAATTTGAAAACCTTAATATACAAGTTAAATAATATGATATATTTGACTTTTCCCAGCATTTAATGTAAATATCCAATATCAACTACTGCATGAGAAGTTAAACAAATTTCTACTATTTTGTCTTAAAGCAAGTCTGTAGGTAACACCATTTCTTCAGTAATGGATCAGCACTGATTAATTTGGCTTCCTGCCCTAGTAAGCCACAGTATGTTTATCTTTTACAAGCTGGCTAGTTTTTTAAACTTAGTGTCTAGAACTGTAGAACTGTACACACTGGCTGGCAGATGTGAAGGATAAACTCTACTGGTTAATTGTGAAAGCAATGGGGAAAGTCCAAGTTGCACCTAATTGTGCCGGCAAGGATGATGGAAACATTTTATATATATGTATGTATATATATGCATATATAAAAAAAAGTGTGTGCGTGTATGTAGTAACACTTCTTTTAATAACTTATTTTAAGAAAACAACAACAAAAAAAATCCTAGAACTTTATGACTCTGGGAAACATGAAGAAAACAGTGTAATTTAATGGAAAGATAAGCAAACCTCAGATGGCAAAACAGAAAGCCAGGATTTGTCCAACCACTCATGAGGACTGGTATTAGATGATATCAAAATGTTGTCAGCAATCTGACGAATTACCAGTGCTGCCTCTTCAATCCCTGGCATAAGAACTACCTAAAAGTGATACATAATATTTTTGGTTAAGTCTTATACTAAGTAATGTCTTAATTTTCTACAGGAGTTAAATGGAAAAGCCTAAACACAACAACTAGTAGTGCGGAGTAATTAAACCTGATTCATGCTTATCATGCAGAGTAACTCCAACCTCTGACCACTAGCCTAGCTCCAAATGACACTCCTTATTTGTGCAAATCCTATGTAGGTGAAATGAGTTTATCCTATAGGTCTCATATATGTGATCAAGTTTATGGGTACAGTAGGAGTTCCTAATAAAACAGGCAATTCTGAGATGCCTAATAGTTTAAGAAGATGTGTAACACTTTGAAGGTGTAACTAATTTCTACATGAACTACACTGCTGAGTACCCAGAATGAAAAAAGCTTTTGCCTCTCTTTAACCTTCGTTTAACTAGATTAATTTGAAACAAATTTAAATATGCAAAAAGTAAAAAATTGCCTTAAAAATGTTACTTCATGCAAAATAAATGTTACAGACATCAACTTGGTAAGCTGAATGAGACTTTTGCCCCATTTTTTAAGGTTGATTATTCTAGATACTGTATTTTCTGATTCATAGTGAAAAAAGTTAATATATCTTGCCACATTAAAAAAAACCACAAACTAGCTGACAGCAGATAAAAACTACACTTTCTTTTCTTCTACTACATTAGTAACATAATATTAACCTGAAACTTCAAATTAAGATATAAGCAGGATTAATAAATGTTCTAATAATTTATAAAATTAAAGGTACAATCTCATTTCTTGACTCCTAGTCATAAAAACACTTCAGCTGCTATTTGAAACTGATTCAACTTTTATTGGAGTCAACGCAGTCTTTTCACTGATGTCAGCAGCACTTAATTAAAACTCCTTGCTCTCATTTTACTAATTTTAAGCTATTTTGTGTTTTTGATGTACAATGCACACTTGATTAAGCACTTTAGGAATATCATACAGTGAAGATTAAAACATAAAGATTGTTACCAAAAACCTTACCTTCACTTCAAAGTCTTCACACTTCTGTGTAAGCTCAATTAAACTGGCATAAATTAAGACAAGGTTAAGCAGAGTATCTCCCCTGAGACTGTACCTATAAAACAGTTTAATTGGATCGTTATTATTTAATATGCACGTGTAATAATTCTAAAATATTTGTTCCATGTGTCAATAAATGCCTGTTTCATTTCCTGGAATTCAGAATTCTAGTACAGTTTGAGTATTAATATCTGTGAAAGGAGAACCAGGACACATTAAGTGACTGAGTGCTGAAGGATGCAGTGTGAGGAAGAAAATGGAGTCAGCACACAGCAAAGCAAGCCTGGCCTGAAGAAAAAGGACTGGATCAGTGCCAGCCACTGGAGAAAAATAATTCCTACAGAGAGGAAAGGTGATGCAGGAGAAAATTAGTACTTGCTCACAGAAAAAAAAAATCACAATAGGTAATGAGGGAATGCTTATGAACTATATTAACAAAAGCAGTGTTTCCATAATGAAAGGAGAACTACTGATGGATTGGAAGGATACTTGAAGAATGTCTCCCTGTTGCAAATGACAAAGTGATGCTAACACAGTAATTCATAACCATGTATTTATAGGGGTTCATTTACTTCAAAGAGTTACAAAGAATGATTCCAGTGGTTAATAGTCTTGTGAAATTGCTGGACCTGTTGATTTGAAATACACCTCACATTAGCATTACCTCCCTCAAATCCTGTTATTTTATAACAATCATTGCTTTATCTCCTGAGTAAGATCTTAACACATAAAAAACATCTTTGCTAACTGTTTTGAGGGTCTCCAGTGATCACTGTTACTTCTGTCATTCCACTGAGTTTTTCAGTAGGAGCATGACAACACTGTAACTAAGTGAAAAGTCCAAAACAAACCAGAAATATGAGCTTACGATATTCATATTGTTCTAAGATAAATGTGTTCCTACAGAGAAACTGAAAGAACAAAGACTGTTAACTTGTTCTAATAAGCAGCTTCCTTTAGTGATATGTTTGTTTAAAAATACAAAGATAACAAAAGAATTTCATAACTTACTCTAAACACAGTCTTTCTCTGGAATAGAAAACAATCCAACAGCACATATATTGGAGCGATAATGCCATCAGCTTTGATATTACATGGTCACAGGATTTCTCATAATTTAGTTCTTCCATACTCTACATGAAATTAATACAAAAAGTAAAAACTAAATAAATATTACCATGGCTGTCACAAGCTTTTAATGTGCATCACTGCATTACACAGAAGTTAGATCACATGTAAATACCACTAAATAATATAGGTATTAAAGACACAGCTGGGAGTCAGAAAAACTAGATTACATTCCAAACTCTTATTTTGTTCCCCCTTTAAAAATCTGATTCACTGCTTCATGCCTCTTTTTCCCTCCTATAAAAAGGAAACACCGCTACTAACTTTCTAGGATGTTCTTAAGATTTTTCAGAATGTTAATAATGCAAAATACTGTAATAAACCTCTGAAATACTTACTTAAGCTATACAAATCATGTTATACCTACACTGAAAATACAAAGTATAACATTGTTAATCGCAGTAGCATTTGCAGTGGCATGTAGGAATGTCTGTGTTGTGCTTGCAATATTAATTATTTTATCTTTATCTATCTTTCAGCAGCAGTTCTACCTGTGAAGTCACCCGTCTTGCTGCATACCAGATTTTAAGTATTATGCTACTGCCTAAACTATTATTTTTTATTAAAAGTAGGACAAATTATTCTCTAGAGTAATTCAGATAACTGCTTGAAATGGGAGGAATTAACATGCACGCTGGTAAGAAAATATAGTCAAAGATACATTTAATTGGTTATTACAATATTGCTTTATACAACCCTATTTTCAAGCACGCATCCTTTAACTAATACAATCCAATCTCAGGTCAAATGTTACACTTCTGTGAAGAAATGCGGGTACAGACATGAGAACATTTTAAACCAGTCAAACTATCACAGGCAGAATTCTGGAGTTAATGAATTTGGAAACAATATGTGCTGTGAATTAATGCATTAATTAAATATAATTACAAGAAGATATGTTAGAAGTCTGCAGGTATGGCCTAGAAGTGACCCAATATATAACAGAATTTGGACATACTAGTTTCACTTTGTACCTGCAAAAAGATAGCAGTACATTCATCTATTGTCAACACAACATATCGATCTGTACTTCCAAAAAGCCTTAAGGAGTAACTACTGCTTCTTTCAACAAAGGTAATGCTGTACCTGAAGAAGGCAAATTATTTTATTAAATCTCAGTTAAGTAAAATAATAAGATTTTCTTAAAATAAATTAATAACATACACCTCTTAATACAATGTTTTAAATTACACAGTCTTTTCATACCTTGATCTTTCTCAAATGCTCAAGTTCCTTTTAAGACACATTCGAAGAGTACACATCAATGTAGCAGTGATTTAATGAAATATTAGTGGATTAATTCAATTATGTTGCTAACTGCACTGAATATGACCTTGATATACAGCCTTTGAGTTTACAAAAAAAAAGACGTAAAAGACATAATACAGAAACTAAGATATGTAAATCGAGAAAATACACTTAGATACTCCTTTTGAGCAATCACATATATATTGCATTTATTTTCTTCCTTTCATGATTATGCAGCACAGGGAAAGCAAGTTGAGTGAAGACTCCCTGCCTGCCAACGATATGATCCTAAACTTTTCTGAGGGAATGAGAAGTGCCAGCAGAACAGCCTCCTGTTACGAGCTGTTAGCAAAGACGCACTGAACGGACATCACATGCTTAGGGCTTTTGAGGAGTCTCGGCTGGCTAAGGGCAGAAGTTGAGAAGACAGAATCGTCACACTACTTGGTCTTATCCCTAGGAAACACAAAAGACCTAAACCTGAATCTGCCAGTGGTAAGTCCTCTAGAAACTTCCATGGACAGTGTATGCAGACATTAACCAAAAAAGTGAACTGTAAGCTTTTCTGAAAATATATATAGCTCTTTGCTCACCTATTTAATTACTTCATCAGTGCTAAAAGTTGCTAGTGAGGAAGCACCAAAAAGGATTCCTGGCTATTTAGCTTATGGCCAGGCTGAACAGAGAATTTGAACAGGTCAAAGTTTAAAAGTGCCTGTCAAATTAAATCTTCAAATTTAAAATGTCAAACATAGAATTTGTGTTTTTTTTTTTTCCTATTGAACTGTAATTGGACACAGCTCAAAAATGGCTTCACAGCTGACTCAAGGATACAGCAAGGATCAAAACTGGCACACCTCTTCAGCAACATGGTGAAAACAGCCATCTGTATCTCTGGCACTATGTTTAAGAGATGCTGCTGCTCTGTCCTCTATTTCTTTCTTCTTCTTTTCTCCCCATGATAAAAGGTACTTTTATCAGGTATTTATTATTGTGAAAGCAAAATGCAAGAAAATTATGTCAAAGAAAATAATGCACATGTGCAATGATTTACAAACTTGAAAATTTTTATTCAGATTAAAGAGTATTTGAAATTCAGTTAATATTAGATTTGAATTTTACAAGTAAAGTAAATAAAGTAGGTTTTCTTTTTAACTTTGCCTCTCCCAAAAGCTGTGATGCATCAGAAAATGAGACTGTTCTACTCTTGTTTTTAGCATAGCTCCAGGAGGTAAAAACAAAAAAATGCAAAAGCCATTTCTATGAAGAATTAAATACAAAGCCTCCCAAGAACCAAGAAGCACCAGAGCACAAAAATGTTTTTGGGGTGACATTATGTTTTTCAGGGAAAAGTAGACATTTTTAAAAGTTGTTAAAATTAAAAGTGCCAGCTCATCATTAAAACAAACAAATCAGCCAATCCTATTCTGGTTGACATCCATGTTAATCTATAGAACTGAGCTATCAACTTCAGCAGAAAAATTATCTTCTTGTCTCTTAAAATGCTAATAGTGTAATTGCAGTAATGCACCTGATAGCCAAGTAGATGGCTGCTGTGTGATATAGTAGGACAAGATACACGACCTGGAAAACTGAAAACAGTCAATAAGATTAAATAGGTTATTTTCACTCACTTGGATTCCAAAAGCTGAAGAATATCTGGCATATTAAGAAGACCTTCGGTTGTCAGAAATACATATGGAATTTGTACCTCCATAAGAAAGGAACCACAGCAATTCCCTGAAACATTTTGTGTATGTAAGATAATAGTTTCATAAGCAAAAAACTGAAGACACATTTAGGTATTTAAATAGACATATCTTTTAAAAATGCAGCTTTTATTCAACCTCATCAAAATGCTTTCATTATATGTTGTTTTTTTTTTTCTTTTTCCCAAAATTAAACTATTCTGAACCTCTTTGAAATTAAGCTTTTATTTATACTCCTTTAGATGTACAGCAACATTCCCTTAGGATGCGGAAAGGCAGATACAGCTTGTAGTAACTGTAAACAACCTTTGAATTTGGCACAAGTCTTTTATCAACCAACATTTACTACTATATCCTGGCCAAAACTAAGCTCATGCCCTAAGAAAAACGCCTTCCTATCTTGCTGTATAGATAAATCAGCTCTGTTTGCTTAGCTTTAGCCTTCATAATTTATCATTTATTCACTTCCACTGGCACAGGAATGTAGCATTACAGGGAACAGAAAATGCTTTCCTTTCATATGCCAGCCCAACTGTTTATTACAATTCTGGAGAACACTTACCCATTTGAATTGTTTCAGGGAGGATAGTTTTAAAAGTCATGTAAGTAACATTCAGATTTTTGCACAGACTTTTCCAGCAAGAGTTTTCAGAATAATCGTATTCCATTACCAATGAGAAGTGTGTCCAAGGGAAGTCAGCTCCAATTTGCTGATTATGTACAACAACACAGGAATATCTACTAAGGCTTAAAAAAACAAGAAAATACTAATAAAATCAAGTTCAGGTAGAATTATTCTCAGAACAAAACAAACACATTTTTACTCTGAAGAATTATCACTGCTTAAAGTTTGTTTACAAAACAGAAGCTACCCTTCCTGAATTTAAAACTAATTTCTTTAAAAATTAATTTAAAAATCAAAAGCTGTATTTCCCCACCTCCAATGATCTACTTGAAGCAGTCATATTTTCCCACAATGTCATACTTTGTCATTATTTCTCTACACTCTTTCCTTCCCACCTTGTTCTAAAATATGCAAAACAAACAAGTTTTTCTAAACAAGTTTTTCTAAAACATGGAAAACAAAACAAAAAGTTAAAACTGTGATGTTTTCTAAAAGTTCCTCTGAGCCTCACAACTAAGCATTTTACCAGAGTGTGGACAAATTCTCCCCTCCCAGAATGAAGCTGTAGATCCATCCCCGACTGGAAAATCCCATGGAAATGAACAGAAGTTTCACTGATACTAGTCCTGAGTAAAGACTTTGTTCTCAAAAATCAAGAATTAAACTTACTTGCTTATGATATCTTTACAACCTAAAAAGGTTCCTTTTTTCTCAGAATTCAAATCCGTAGCTTTTAAACCTGCATAAAAAGAACTACAGCATTAATCAAACAAATGAGCATTTGTGGGTATGGATCAGTGCACAGCAGTAAACAGCAAATGTGGAACACCACAGGAGATCAAAATTTCATGTATTACATTGTCTGCCTTGATGAAGTCCTACACAATTTCAGTTTGTATTGCACTGGTGGGTATAATGATCTAGAAACCTTGATTTTTGACCCCAAGAACAAGTAATGGCAATAAGCTTCATGTCTCACAAACTCCCAGCCTGATTATCTTAAAATGAAAAATTAAAGGCTAGTGTGAAAGGAAGCATCTTTGCCTCTTTATAATTTAAATTCCTTTACACTTTCTGTACACTTTGAGTTTTACAAGTATGACTGGAAGATGCAGCTAAAAAGGCATATTTGTATAACACAAATGCCTCTCTTCAGAAGTTTTGTTAGTTGGATTGACCTGTGTTTGCAACTAAGTCTTAAGATCTTGAGAAAAAAAAACCAACCCAACCTTTTCATTAAATATTATTATTAGTAAAAACATTGTGAACAGGCCTCCTCCCTTTCAAAACACTGTAAAAGATAGGCTTTCTTCTTTTAAGAGCACAGGAAGTTTAACTTTATTTTTAAAGGCAAAAGAACAATACAACACATGACACTGTTGATAAGGTCCAAGCAAGAAGGAGTTACAAAAAATAGTTTTAAAAAGCAGTATGAAAGGACTCAGTGGCTTCCTCTAAATCTAAGTACAGGCTCAAATAACAATCTTCCTGAAATGTGCTTGTTTTACCAACTGAATCTGTGATGTCGAACAAGCTTGTACAAAAATTACTCAGAGGTAAGATGATGAATTGATTAAAATGCTGTTTGTATCAGTGGGGCACCAGCCTATTGGAAATAGTGATTTTTTTTTTTCTCTTTGAGTTTAATATATTGCTACAGCTTATGCTTACATATTTAGCAAATTAGCATAAAAGGTCTGTACCTAACTACTCATTTAAGGTTTTATGCTATGGAGCTTAGATAAGACTTCTGAATTCTAACTGCTCTTAATAAGCTTGCCAGGAAGAAAACTTGTGACCACCTATCAGCTAAAATTAAAGAGACAATCTGAGCAAGACAACAGATGCAAATATAATCAGGCAACAGGCTGCCCATATCTCCTTTGTGTTCTGTTAAATCAATCTTTGACTTGACAGATGAACTACCATTCTATTGCAACAGAAAACATCATACCAGTACTCTAAATTAGGAGAAAATAAAATTACAAGAAAGAAAAAAGGCTGATGGAAGAGTCAGGAAACAGAAAACAGTGAGAGAAGTATATAGAGAGGTTCCTGATGAGAAAAACAAGAAACATCTACAAAAAGCATGCAAACAGGAATGCAGTGAAGCACAGAGTAACAGCCACTTTTTCTTTCAAAAATACGCACACACACAAAAAAATGATTTACCTTCTACTCTAGATAAAGTGTGAATGAGGACAGCTTTTTCTCTCTCAGAGTCCATTCTTGTTATGATTAGTATCTGGAAGAAAATAAGTAAAAGAAATCCTAGTACTGTAAAAAATCTGTTCTTTCAGCCTGCAGACATCTTTCTTTCTCCTTGGCGCAGAAAGCACAAGACTGCCTGAGCAGGTGGCAAAACCAGAAACCTTGGAGTTTTCCAGAGTGACAATCAGAGAATCATAGAATCAAAGAACACCTCAAGCTGGAAGGGACACATAAGGATCATCAAGTCCAACTCCCTGGTCCTCACAGGACTACCTAAAACCATATGAGTAACAGTGTTGTCCAGCTGCATCTTGAACTATGACAGGCTTGGTACTGTGACCACTTCCCTCAGAAACCTGTTCCAGTGACCAACCACACTCTCAGTGAAGAGCCTTTTCCTAATGCCACTCTGAACTTCCTCTGACACAGCTTCATTTCATTTTCTTGTGTCCTACTGCTGGTCATCAGAGAGGGGAGATCAGCACCTCCTCCTTCACTGCTTCCCTTGAGGAAATTGTAGACTGCAATAAGGTCATCCCTCAGCCTTCTCTTCCCCAAGCTGAATAAAAAAAAATCACCTCAGCTGCTCCTCATAAGTCTTGCCCTTGAGGCCTTTCACCATCTTGGTTGCCCTCCTCTGGACACACTCTAATAGTCTGATGTCCTTCTTATAATGACAAGCCCAAAACTGCACACAGTACTTGAGGTGTGGGTCACACCAGTGCAGTGTAGAGTGGGACAATCATCCCCTTTGACAGGCTAGCTATGCTGTGCTTGATGCACCTCAGGACATGGCTGGTCCTTCTGGCTGCCAGTGCACACTGTTGAGCAGGATGTTCCCCTCATGATCTCATGCTGACTACGACCAACGATTTCCTTGTCTCCCAAGTGTTTTTCCATAACTCCCAGAATAACCCTCTCCTTAATTTAACCAGGCGCCAAAGTGAGACTGATAGGCCTGTAATTACCAAGGTCTTCCTTCTTACCCTTGTGGAAAGTTGGGACAACATTTACAGCTTCCAATCAACTGGGACCTCTCCAGACTCCCAAGACAGATTAAAATTAATGTAGAGAGGTCCCACAATGATATTAGCCAGCTTTTTCAGTACCCTGGAATGAATCCCATCAGGCCCCATAGATTTATGCGCATCCAGCTGGAGCAGCGAGTCTCGAAGAAGTTCAGGCTTGGCTGGGAATTTATCATCCCCTCAGTCATGGTTTTCCAGCACAGGGCTCTGGGGGTCCCAGGGCCCATCACCAGTGTTGAAGACAGAGGTGAAGAAGCCATTAAATGTCTCTATATTGTCTATGTCTCTACTTGCGAGGTGACTGAGTGATCAAGCAACAGACCAGTGTTATCTGTGGTGCTCGTTTTGCTATTAACATATTTTAAAAAGTCCTTTTTGTCGTCCTTCACAGCACTGGCAGCTTGGACTCTAATTGAGCTTTGGCGGCACTATTTTTCTCCCTATAGTGGCAAACAGAATCTCTGTAGTCCTCCTGTGTCATCTGTCCTTCCTTCCAGTGTCCATATACTTCTGTTTTCTGCCTAAGTTCTAGAAGATCCGTGTTCAGCTAAGCTGGCCTTCTGCCCTGCTTGCTCGACTTGCAAAACTTTAGAATTGCCTGCTCCAGCTCTTAAGTGATCAGCATTCCTGGATCTCACTAACTTCAAAAGCAGATTCCCAGGAGACCTTACCAACCAGGTCCTTCAGCAGCCCAAAGTCTACTCTCCCCACATCCATGGTCAAAGTTTTGCTGGTGGTTTTTCTCCTACTGCAAACAATTAGAAACTGAGATGTTATGTGTGAATTATTACAAAAGCTGGAGAAACAGTAGATTTCAGCAAGACACCAGTATCGAAATTCAGTTTTATGCCAAAGTTGTCCTAGAAGAAATGTTAAACTGGAATATTTGATTCAAAGTAAAAATGTTATTTAAAGGTATTATCTAAAGACATTATACCACATTACTAAAGTTGCACTAGACAGATTACTACTGTCACATTAGAGGCATTATCCCTATGGAGGCAAAACTTAAACTGAAGGTATCTAGAATTCAGCCTGCAAGATGGTGATGCTGTGGAGGGAGATACTAGACATACTGCTCAACTAATTAGAAAGATTTTCCAGACTACAGATGGAGTACAGTGAAGTGTTCCTGCCAGAGACTGCCTATCTCCGAGACTCATTAAAAACTGCTTAAGATGAAAGTGTTGAAAAGGAGGTAGATTTAGATTAGATATTAGGAAATTTTTTTTTACAATGAGGGTTGTAAAGTACTGGAACAGGTTGCTTAGAGAGGTGGTGGATGCCCCATCCCTGGAAACATTCAAGGCCAGGCTGGATGAGGCCCTGCACAACCTCATCTAGTCGGGGATGTCCACGCTCCTTGCAAGGGGGTTGGACTAGATGACCTTTGAAGGTCCCTTCCAACCCTAACCATTCTATGATTCTATGATTAGAATTTACCAAACTGACACAGTTTTAAAAAGCATCACTACCAGAGAAGGTGTTTACTTTGTCCACCATTTCAACTGATACAAACTGAACTTATGCTGCATAATCAAAGTATGTAAAGAAGAATATGTACACACATACAGGATTTACACCAGAAGTTCAAACAGGATGATCTCTGAACCTTTATCCCATTGTATAGACACTTTTCTTGGTGGACGCAAGATATGATTTTTAAGACATACAGATGCGAGATAAGTATATATGTAAACATTAACAGAGTGTTAGATCTTCTCAGAGAATAACTTCTTGATATTGGTCAACCTGACAAGCTTAAGGCAGATTTCCATTTCCATACACTGGTGCACAGAAAACCACCTGACACCCCACTGTCTTCTTTCAAGGCAATTTTAGACAACTGTATTTTAAAATGCAGACCTGCTTTTTCACACACGATATAACAGCATACTCATTACATGTTGTTGTGATCTGGATGACATTTTTAGTCATGTTTTATCTAATCATAAGTACAAAAGATAATGAAAGAAAACAATAAAGTTCAGTTTATTCTATTCCATTAGCAACTTCTTGCCTACATAGCAAATGTCCCATTATAATCCTGCATCAACAGCAATTTTTGCTAATAAAAGGCTAACCAAATTATCATATTTCACATCATATTAACTGATGATGATGTGATATGATAGAATAGAAAATGGCTTATTCAATAGTACTTTTCTTATTAAAACCAGAATACTCCTTCTGCATTATTGAAACCTGTTTCTGAATGTTAGAGAATAGTAAACAATCTTATATTTGTGAATAAAATCAATAAAATATTGAAGGTCAGACAGTACGATAAACAACACGATTTTGTTTTGGTTGCTTCATTTCCACTTTAAATTCTAAAAGGGTGTACAATAAGCTATTTTATTTTTCTTCTCATGAAAATGTAATCAAAATATGTTCAGAGCACTTAGTGCAACTCTTAACAGAAAAAAAAAAAAAAAAGAAGAATAAAGCTTCAGGAAGTGAAGTGTGAAAATAAGTTTAAAAAAATGAAAGTAAGTTTGAAGATTCCGGTTTTTCTGGCTGTGTGTTCAGCAGCGTAAACTCTATTCCAAACAATCAGGACACTTAAAAAATTATATATTTTACCCCTTCTGTTCATTACATGGTAAGTATTCTGTAAATAAATAATAATTATTCTGCAAAGGAAAATGGTGTTTTGCAGTGCATGGTATTATCCAAAATATTGACATATCCAGAAAAAAAAATCTTTGGATAACCTGAATCTCTTTCACAATTCTGACCTCCGTGCCATAACTATCCCTTATGGATATTTGCTTCTTATATAATTACAATGACAGAGGATTGCACTGTTACATGGGTTAAGCAGAGGTCATCTACGGATAACAATACCATATACTCCATGCTGTGTGTCCTCTGAGCCACACTGTACAGGTACACAGTCCTGACTTGTACTATGATTCTCTTTGCAGCAGCAGAAGATTGAGGCCTTCAAATAAAAGGTTATAATATAATTACTATGTAATGTGATACAATATACTTACTGGGAAAAAAAAACACCTGCAACAAGATGAAGCCTTGGCAATGTTAAAACTTATATGTGTGTTATTTCAGTCATGCAACAAGGGAAGATGTGATCAAACAGAAACCTGCACCGCTCCTGACAGAGGCCTTAAACTATGTTACCCTTATTTAACAGATATTGTGAGTCGGAAAGGAAATTATAAGACCTTCTTCCATAAACAAACCCTTGTTGAAAGATGGTTTTATAATTATTCACACTGTTTGGAGCAGTTTTGTTTGCTTAGAGAAATTGTTTACAATGTTAACCTTAACACTGTCTTTGTCTCCATAACTTTGCATCCAATTTAACATTTGACACTGCAGCTCTGTTATTTTGGGATTTGTTTCATGCTTTTTCTGGCTGCTGTACTGTACAATCTTCAACTGCCTCCAGATGTTATTCAAATAGTATTCTAAGATGTTTTTATAGATATCCTTTGCCTTGGACAAATAACCTGTTAATAAAGCAACAAAAGAAGTAATTGCAGTGACAAAAGATAATGCCAATGTTTGTGTTTAATCTACACAAATTTAAAATTTATGTGAAGGTATCTTGCACAAAAAAGATGCAAATATAATGGCTCACCAATATGGAATATACTGTTACTACTAATCAGGTACATAAGTTGCCTTTATAAAACTGCCATACCTCCTGTAGTTTCTGCTATACGACTCCAGTTACAATTACAGAACATTGCACTCTACAGCTGCAGATAGCAGCAGCAGCATTGTTAAATTTAACCCGTCTATACAGTTTATACTAAATAATGACTTTATTTATATTGCCACTACTCAAAGCTTTACTTGTCCTATGTTTTTACCACTCTTCATATTATCACAACTATTTCTGAACTCTGAATGCTGAGAATGCCTTTTGTATATAAATGATGAACAATGCTGGGGTTATCTGAAAATATGTAAAGAAAAAATACATCTATGATGTATTCATCTATGATGAATCACACAGCACAACATCACAACAAGAGTGAGGACTCCAGGGCCTACTTAATACTTGGCTCAATTTTCTAAGTTTTTTCCAGATCTTTTTCACTTGTCCCATGTGAGGTCTTGCTGGGATCTGGAAGGATAGGTGCTGTATAACTCTAAAATATGATCTAGGGGTGCTTTTGCTACAACAGAACAGAGAAAGAACCACTGCTCATTTGTCTCAATTGTCAATAGTAATTGTAGAAAATAATTCTACTTATGATTCTACTTATATTTTCATTCTGTATTTTTCTTCTACTCTTTCATTGCTAGAAATACTTACCTGAATATGAAATAATTTATTTTTTCCACAGTTCTGTCTGTGAGAGATGTTTTCCATTTTATATCAATTTTAAGGAAATACCCTCCATTAAAGGATAACTCAGAGTGACTGAAGTTAGATGCTCTGAACCACCTTATCTCCTATAAAGGCAGAGGAAGCCTGCCTTTTCTAGGGCATTTGTAAAAACTAACTTCAGCTCCTTATGAATCTGTTTCCATAGATCTATCTGAAAATTCACAATACACAACTACGGGAACTTGACAAGTATAGCATTATCATTTCAGGCATAAAATTGGATCACAAATAATTTTCATATTCCAAATCTGAATAGTATAAGACCAGAAAAGCTCAAAAAAGCTTCTGCGTGGGTCCAGTACTAAGAACTGGACTGTAACTTCAAGCTCCCTGCCTTGTGATATATGAAATAATATTTCATATTTTGCTTAAAATGTTCTCAGTTTTAAGTCACTCATTTCCACGGAGCCCAACAAGATTTTTAGGTGGAAATTGTTCCACATTAACAGAAGGTAGATTATAAACAACAAAGGACTTGCCCTTTTTGTATATTTCTCCATTTCCACACAGGGATTCCAATGAAAATTTGTCATTCTGAGATACAACACATTGTATATGTGGAAGTTCATACGAATGTTTCTTAAGCAAATCCATCAATAACATAAACAGTGGTATATTAGTCATGAACCGAGCATGTACGCTACCAAAGCACAATCTGCAATGACTTCATTTCTAATGATGGAACAGACACAAGGAAGCAAAGGGAGCTGAATATCATGTTGAAGCTATGCTGGAGGCATACGCATGGCAAAGAATCACAGCCTACAAACATGAAGGACAAACTGCAGAATACATACAAGGCATTGGGTTTCTGGGTATCATTACTGACTACTAAAAACAAACCTAGTGCTGTGTCCAAGCCGCACATTAATAAAAGATCTCGAACCGTCACCAGCAGGTGCACCAGAGCAGCATGTCTGAACAGCATGATCTCCTTCTCATCTATTTTACCTTTACAAACAGAAGACACAGGTGTGGTCTGTATAAAATTTCAGGAATCACACTATACATACATAATCAACTTAAAAGATGCTAGGATGTCAGAATTTTCATTAAACACGCTTAAACAGACATAATCTTGAAAAGTTGGATCTGGTGGTCTTGGCAAGTAGCTTGTGATATAGCATAACCTCTCCCATGTCATCTCACCTGGACCAAGAGCACACAAGGAAGTGTTTGGGAAAGGTGTGTAGGATAGATGGTGCTTCCTGGAGGGCGGGATAACAGTTTCCCTAGGTGTGCCATTAAATCCACTCTGCCTTACTGATTGCCTTATGTAAGGCAATCTTTAAATATATATGGAAACCAATAAATTTCCCATCTTTTGGTCCGTCATACAAGCCAAGCTGTTCACATTACTATTTCCTCATCTGACTAGTCAAATCACTAAGTTTTACAACAGCACTGTAACTCCACCAAACATTTCAGAAGTCTTTCCAAGAAAACAAAATTGCAGACTATACATTAATCAATAAGCAATTTTAAAGCAGTGATAATCTCAAATTGAGCTTTTCACAGAACCTTCTCAACAGTAGACTGGATATAAGGAAAAAAATTTTTGCAATGAGGGTGGTAGAACTCTGGAACAGGTTGCCCAGAAGGTGGTGGATGCTCCATCCCTGGAAAAGTTCAAGGCCAGGTTGGATGAGGCTCTGAGCAACCTGATCTGGTTGAAAATATCTCTCCTCCTTGCAGGGGTGTTGGACTAGATGCCCTTTGAAGGTCCCTTCCAACCCAAACTATTCTATGATTCTATGAACCAATTTAAACCCAGGAAGGCAATAAAAGAGTAAAGTAAGTTACCAGGGAGGTGTTGGAATCTTCTATACAGTTAGAGAAATATGTTTTAGGAATGGATTGGATATGTTAGAGTCTTCCTCATTTCTATATTTCTATGAACCTTCCACCAAGAAAGTCCATATCTCCTTCTGCTTCTTAGTTGGGGACAAATTTAAGACCTTTGCACTTTTCTGTCTCACTGTGCAGATAGCAGTGGCTAAATCAACCTGACTTTTTCCAGTATTTTAAACCAAGAGCAAAAAGTTTTACTGCTTTCCTTGAGCTGTGGTCCAAAGACCCACCAATTTCATAGGTCAATTCTGTGTTCAGTAACAGTTATTTTTGTATAACATTGGATGGGTAAATATTATCCATTTGTGAAAACACTTGCCCTTAAAAGCAAGGTCTTATAGATTACTATTTGCTTCATCAGTATTTCAGCCACATTTTCACTGATTTCATTCCTATAATTTTAGTAATTGATAATATACTGCACAGCTGATCTACAAGCAAAGAGGGTTCTGAAGTTTGAGTAAGCACATAAACTGCATTTGGAAGGACATAAATTTCTTAAATTAATCTTGAATTAAAATATAGACCTTAGATATTTTTTCCTTGATCTTGAGAAGCAGTTATTAATACTCTGTATATTTTTCTTAGCAATATTTTCCCTTCTGTGATTCACTAAGTTAGATATAGATATTGAGTTTCTCCCTCATGTTTGTAAAAATGGTGTTTGCTTTTTTGTAAGCTCCCTCAAATTAAGAGAACCCTGTTGCTGACAATTTTAATATGGTAATGTCAGAATGACAGGCAGTCATTCTGCAGAGACCACCAAGATTTTTTTTGTTTGCTTTCTCTCTCATTCGTAATTTCATTATCATTAGTTTTATTTTAAGATAAATACATTCAGCACAGAAAGCAATGAAGTTTGTATAGCTCAAGTTTATCACATAACGTATGACACAATATGAAAACTTTGCAGGTCGTAGACAGCCTGCTATGTTATCCTTACAACTATGAGCAGTACAACTCAAAAAATAATCCGAAATACCCAATAGCTTTCTAAATTTTCCTCAAACACAGTTTATGTTTTGCTGTCAGGTTTTCCTGACCCTCTCTATATCTACAGCCAAAAGTGTTTGTAAGGGGTTACCGATTTTGCTGGCTTTTGTTTAATTTTTCTGGTTCTACAGAGTTTTTGCATGCCACATAGGAGAGAAATGAAGTTAGAAAGAAACCAAATTAATATGGATTTTTTTCCTCCTAATTTCTAACATAGGCTTAGCGTTTTGCATCATATAGCTCTGACAAAAATTAGCTACTAAAAAGAGAGAAAGAACAAAAACACATTGACAGCTTTTAATTTTAAAATCTGTCATGAAAAAAATAATTTAAACATTGTTTGATACAGAAGCAACATTTCTGAAGCAGATCTAACATATTTTAAAATTAAATTCAATTAGAATGCTTTTTGTATTATAATAATTAGGTTAACAATTGTAATGCTGATGAACTAGGATTATTTTGTAAATAAAAGAGGAAGTCAATTACAGTAACTCTACAAGATAAACTGCTGAAAGTTTTATGATTAATGTATCAAACGTCTTGAAACTTGTATCACCAATTAAATCTGTATTAGTACTAAAGAAGAAAAAAACAACTATTTTTTTTAAAAAGACATACCTTCTTTAAAATGATCACATATCACTTTCTCCTGCTGTTTTAAGAAGAACCGTGTCTGATCAAATTTAATGCTGTCAAAGCTCCAATTTACAGAAGCAAGTACACCCAGATGTGTCAAATCTTTTAGAACAGGAGTGACTGTCTCTTCCAAAAGGCAGTATGCCTGGCATTGGCTTTCTGGATAGCACAAAGAACAAAACAAAATAATAAAGTTTGGTTTCATACACTACTGGGCAAGAATATTCGAAAGACCTAGCAAAACACAAACAACACTGACTTCTTCACGAAAACTGTAGCATTAGTAGAAAAACAGTTTCTCACCAGGAAGCCTCCTGGATGGTAAAATTAAGCTGATCGTCACAGCAGGCAATCATGTTATTTTATGCATTCCATAAAGTGATCAAACTCCACAATGAAAAGTTGGGATTTTCGACTCCTCTGACTCCCACAGAGATTGTACTATCATTCCATTGTTCTACAGCCTTCTTCTCCTTTGTAGTCTAAACTTAGACTTATTCCCTTTATATCCACTTGTTACTATAATTTCAACTTAAACAGCCCTTCTCCTTCCCTGGTATTTAACTTCTAATGTTTGTCTAGCAAGACTGAACAAGCCAATCTGTTAAGTTTCTTTGTGCTTTCATACTAATAGTTCTTAATAGCTTCTGGTTGGCTGTTTCACAATTCTTTCCAAATTACAATTGAGTTTCTTGGTAGTAGCATCATGACAGAGCTGTCAATTGATGAATGAGTTGAAAGGGATGTCCTTTTCCGTGGGTAACAAAGTGAAACTCTTCCATACCCATTTTTTAAAATTATAGTTGAGTAGATGACATCAACAAGATCAGAACTCTGTGATTCTTCATTGTCAAAGATTTACTATGACTTTTCAAAAATATTTTCAACTGGTATTTTCAAATTATTTAATTTGATTAACAGCTGACTTCACTTGGTCAATGCACTACTCAATAAGAGCAACTAATAATGCCACATTTTTAAGCATTCTAAAAAAAGGTATATTACTATGTCCAGTTTTTCAGCCTTTATGGAAACAGGTCAGATACTATAGTATTTTGGATGCTCATTGTATAATTTCATTCAGGCATTCCTGTATTAATGCATAATTTTCTTTTAAAAGTATATTTCTAATCGTGCATCTTCAATGTTCCACTGTTAAGTAAAATACTTGTGTGAATCTTTCTGATCTCTGTTTTGGATATACCTTGTGTTTTAGAAAGATTCCTTTCCTTCATGTGCAAGACAACCATGGTGAAACACACTTTATTTCAAGGACTGTAACAGGACATTCAGTCCCAACAAATACTACCTTTGCAAAATGCTAGTTTTTGTTTTGACTGCAGAAAACCTTTAATTTTTTTTTCCAGTTGCATGAAAGGCGTCTTGCTTCAAAATTTATTTAAAAAAAACCCCTAAAAATAAGTGTATACCTGTTACATGATTCCCATCTCAGAAGGGAATAGATGAAAATACTGCTGTACTCTTTCACTGGTTCTGTGAGACTTCCATTAAGCACATGACTGGAGTGAATGCATTTCCATGGAAAACTAAACTAACAGTGCCAGGACTACAACTAGCACTGGGTGTGCTTAATTTGAGGCTGTAAAATATCCTGCATAAATATCTTCTAGGTTCTTCTCCACCGTTTCTACTGCATGACAAAATAGTTGCCAGTGCGTATTCTTTATACAATGCCTCAAAAAGTACAATAGCAAGAGTTCATAGGGTAAGGGTCAGCCATGTATTAGCTAAGTCCATAGTGGATTACTACTGTTCTAAAGACATTTCCTACCAAAGGCTGTACTTTTTAGTTTGCATGCAATTGGCTTTAGTTTTACAACAGAATTCTACAGCCTGCTCTCACACCTGGGTCAAAATAAATATCCATCTATTTGGAATGTTTTCAGTCACAAGGAGCAGAGACTAAGCCTAAAAATTTCCATATTTGTCTGAGTAGTACTATTTAATATAAAATTAATTGCAAATCTATATAAAATAAAGCATATCCACAAACAGTGTACCTGATGCTTGAATATTGATTATGACACCATCCTCATTCTTTTGTTCTTTTTCCTCTATTTTTACAGTCTCACAAACAGAACCGTCCTCTTTGTGAACATGCACATGCTGTTCTTCAGGTTGAGGCACTAAACCATTAAACCGCAAGTGAATATTTAGATAAAAATATCGCAAACCCGACTCAATTAATAAGAAAATCATTCTATAAATTACTCTGCAGGCAAAAGTATTTTCAAATTAAGTATTTTCTAGACATATACAGTTTCTTTTCATGAACTTCTTTATTGTTTTCATGGGCTCATATAATATGGAAAAAAATATCAAGACACAGAGAGCAATGAGGCACCGTCAGCCTTCACAGCCCATGTAGTCAAACCTTATCAGTTTGCTCTTCCTTAGGGCAGAAACTCAGAGCTGGGAAAATTAAGGAGCTGGTACCATGGCTCTACAATCGAGCTCCATAGGAAAGCTCATACACCTTTATAGGGAGAAAAAACATGTATGAGAGAAAATATGAGCACTAAAAGGAGCTCACACTATGAAAAATATCTCAGTAAGTGTGAGTACAAAAGGTTAGTTACTGTAAGTGACCTAGAAAAAACATGGAAGCTGCAAATGGCAGAAAAAAAAAAAAAGAAAAATTACTTATTGAAAAGAACTTTTTCTCCTGTCTTACAGCTATCTTTTGCAACTCGTTAGTATTTCCAAGTCTCCTTCCCTTCTTCCTTATAAAGAAGCTACAGCTTCTGCCCACAAAGCTTCCTTTGGCAGCTCTACCTCTATTTCTGAGAGAGGTTCTGGCTGAATAGATGTCTCCTAAATACTGCTGATTTTTTTCTAGTTAAGAATGTCAGTTTCCTCAGACAAGAAACTGATCATACAGAGACAGAAGGAAAAGAATTTCTTTTTTTCTAGTTAAGTTGAAAAAACCTTCCTGATTTTTAAAAGCTATACGGGGTTCAAAATCATATCAATGAACTGTTTCTACTACTTCCCTCCTCTGTATTTTCTGAACTAAAAATTATACACATGACATCCTTAAGAGATAAGTCAAGTACCAATGCCAGTAGAGAAAGAGCCCTACAAGCAGTGCTATTATTTCCTATTTTCAGTTAAATTTAGAATGACCTTTAATAAAAACTTTTAATTAGAACCAAAAGTATACAGTAATTTACATAATTTCTACATAGATCTGGTAAGATCTATACATTTTAATAGGTTCTCTATATATCAGACATAACTTATCTGCATAACTGGGGTCTACCTGCATACATATTCTAAACTGCATTTAACTTCCTTAAACTTCCACAAGCCTATTCGTAAATGTAACATAGCTTGTCTTTCAATACATTTGGATTTCTTGTTACAAGATGCAGTTATAGTCAGAGTTCACTAGATGGTAGCATGAGACTTCAGTTCAGGTACCTTGAGCTCCTACTTTTAAAACTGGAATTGTTGCTTTCTGAGGCCATGGAAGTGTTTTACGCATTTCTGCCAGATCAGATCAATTCTACTAAGAAATAATTTCCTCCACAAGATTACATAAATTTGCAATTAAATAAATATCCCAGTTCTGTTCTACAGGAAATACTGCTGAAAGCATTTATGCAACAATTTTTCTCTTTTCTTTTAATGCCAGGACATATAACTGAAACACAGACAAAAGTTATTGTCAAAATTCTGCCATACAAGTCCAAAAAAATGAAAAATATTCTGTTTTAATACAACTTTATCCTGAGAAGTGAATCTGGAAATATGTAATTGTCTCACAATATTTTCTGTCACAAATATTTCTTTCTTAAAACAAATAAGGGCTTTCTTCTACTTCCCTCTCTGCTATTTTGCATTTCTGCAATGCTCAATGCATAGTCTGAGATTCTTTCATGAGCATTGGCATCAGCAAGAATAGGGCTACCAAAAACTTTCTGTTTTCCCTAACACATGTTCTGTCTCATTGTTTGACGGGATTTGCACCCAGGTAATCGGCTCACATGGTTCTTTCTAGAGAAGAACTTTAACTCTTGTTCATTGTTTAGGCTATGTTAGTTCTACAAAAGTAAGAGTATTGATAATTACTATTTGATAACTACAATTAATTTGATAACTACAATTAATAACTACTATTTGTCCAAAGAGACCAGGAGATCTGATCCAGATCATACGGACAGAAGAGATCTTCCGGAATAAGTACCATTTTGTGTTACTTTGTCAGAATGGAATAAACTCTTATGTTTATTATGTTATGTTATTATGTTATGTTATTAAAAACCACTTCCACCACCAAAAAAAAACCCTCAAACCCCTAAAGAAAGCACTCCCTCCAACCAAAACAAACAAACAAAATCCTCTAAGATATCTAAGGGAAAAAAATAAAAGGTAACATACTTAGCTGAAAATTCAGCTACATTAAAGATCATAAAGATGTTACCATTAACTTCAAAGGATTTTTTTCCCCAAATCTACTAGCATGAACTAGCATCTGTTGCAACTGCCATGAGAGAGTAGAATTAAATCTGGAAAAATGGCAGAATAAACTGGTTCACATACCTTTTTCAGGACTATCTACATCATTTTTTCCCTCTCTTGGGGTGAGTGTATGTTTAGATCTCAGCATGATAAAGTTGCTCAGATCAGAATCATCACTGTCCCATTTTGTAGCAAGTGCAAATGATGCAGGCTTCTGATTACTGGATGAGCTCTCTTGTTTAGAAGACACATCTTTAGAGCTGACTGATGCAGGTGATTTGGGGATTTTCTTTTCTTGGCTTAAGACATAAATTGCCTCTTCCTTTGTATTCTTTTTTACTCTTCCTCCAGTAAGCTCTTCCATAGATGTATTTGTATTGTGAATTTTGGCAGGCGATGCAGCACTCATATGCGGGGCAAAGCACTGCCTTTGAGACTGTGGTGACATGTAAAGATTAATTACTTCTTCTGACTGACTTCTTTCAGCAGAAAGCAGCTCCTGGTTTGTCAAGGAATTCTTCTCTTCAAGCCATCCTAAAAAATAAAATTTAATTTCTCTGCTGCTGCAGATATTTTTTTTTCCTTTTCTTCCTTCTAGTTAACTATTTTGGATAATTATAAAGAAAGCATTTTTTAATTTCTTCTTTCTGTCTTCCCAGATCATTAGAATCCACTTTTAGAAAATTTGTATTGATTAGTCCTAAGTAAAAATGTATAATGTTGAGAAACAGAAGGCCATGCTACTGTTTGGAGTTTTTACTATGTGCATAACTGGTGTTAGATTTCTAGGAAGTGGGATGCAGCACATTTCACTAAGAAAAACATAAGAATACTAACAAGATTTTTTTTTTTTGAGGAAAAAAAAAAGAAATCAAGCATGCAGTTAGCTCCTGTAAAGATGTACCTCATTAGAACTGCAATTTTTTGCAGTGCCTCACACACATCCATGCTAAACACAGTAGCTAAACACTTTAAAATATCTAAAAAGCAGTTAAATGAAAACGTTCTTTCATGAGCGCTGCCTATTTGTTTCACAGTTTATCGTATTACTGTCAATCCTTGTAATCCTATGGATTACAACCATAATTAGTGCCTTGCAGTCAGGTCATAGTTATGTAATAAAATCCAAATAACTTTTTGCATTTTCTGTTGAAGTTTGATTATAAGCATGCATAGTGGTCCATGATAAATTCTGAAGTTTATGACTTGTTCACATTTGAAAAAACTTCTGAATACCCTCACAAAATAAAGAATTTTCACTGTAACATACTCTGCCTGCTGACTTTCTGCAGATAGAACTATATTAATATCTTCTTTATTAAAATATTCCAAAATTACTATTTGTTAAGAAATTCTCCTGTATTAAACTATTTTATTAAAAAATAGTATGGCTGGTGGAGGCTACTTTTCATCTGCACATTAACAGAAAAAACTTTGTGTAGTTAAACACCTCTGTCCCTACAATTTGTTCTAAGTTTGTGAAAGTACCCCTTAATAATAGTAGCTTTGCTACTACGATATTGCTATAAAACATTTTGTTCTTGAGAATAAGAAATCTCCCATTCCCTTTCTTCTTGGAGGTATGTAACTGTTACTGTGTGATTCTTGGTTAAAGTAACTATCTTGCCTTTTTATCACTTTAAAAAAAAAAAAAAGATACTTACTTTCTAATTGGTATGATGTAAATTGTGTGAATGTTTCTACTTCTGTAGGAAGCAAATTTTTTGCATTACAGCTACCCATATTTAATTGTTCCAAAGTTTCCGTGGAGACTGGATTGAAGCCCAAAGGAAGCCACCAGCCCTCCTCTAGTGTGCCAAGTGTTGGTGCTTCTACCTCAACTGGTAGCATTTCCTTCAGTTCTGTAAGTGAAGGACGCTCATATGCAAGTTTAACAGTCTCATGTTCTGAAAAGCAGAAATCAATGTATAGTATTAATAATCTAGAAACATGAAAACAGAATGTCGTTTTGGAAACGAAAGCTCCCAAGAACTGATGACCTACTACATACATCCATTGTTTATACTTCCATTTGTAACTCAGTGTCCATTACTCAAATTAAAAGCAAAGCTGGTAGTGCTATCAAAGCAAGTGTGCTTTTTACTTACTGAGTGTATGAGTACAGAGGGGGTTAAATTTTTTTCAAATCTAAGAATGTATAGCTGCATTACTAAAATTACAAACAATCTTGTTCATTATCTGTAGGTTTTCTTGTCATGCTTACAAAAACTTAACATTAAAAAAAAAAAGTAGTAAGCCTACCATGCATTATTTTCAACTATAAAACAATGTAAAAATGAATTGGACAACATAACAAGTCAATATACATAACTTAATCCTGAAGCTTGTAAAATGAAGGCAAATAAAATGAAATCAAAGAACAGTGGTAATGTGTTTTCTGGTGCTGTCAGAAATAACCTGCAACTTATTTTGGTTCTTTATATTTTGCTTCCTAACATGAACTCTGCTCTTGTCAAGTTATAATATTATTTTGCATTAACAGTACTTATTGATACACATTTTTAAATATTAACAGATTACCAAATTTCAGTTACCACAGTTACTGGATATGTTTAATAGTAGTGAACTGAACATTTTCATAATGAAATAAAACTCTTACTTCATTCAAATTATCTCCATAGAATGATACATGGTATACCAACTTCTATATTGCCATACTGTAAGATTTCTTATGTACTAAAAGAATCAGACAACCCAAATTTCAGAGGGTTATGTTAATTGGATAAACATCAATGGCTCAAAAGATATGCTCTGTAACATAACATTATCTTCTTAGCTATATTTTCTCTATGTACATGGAACCCTTCAACATCAATTAGCAATTATCATCAAATAGAAATCCTTACCGACAAGCAAAAGAGAGTTCATGTTATCCCGATACTTCTCTGATTGCCACACCAAAGATTCTAAGTATTGCCTAGAGGGCTCTGTAATCAAAATACTAAGAAGAACATAAAACAAGACTTGGAGGTATGAAGTTTAACAGCATTATCTGTTGAAATTTGATTTATACAAAACTACCTTTTAAAGATCTACTTTCTCTCCAGATTTTCAGTTCATTCATTCATTCACTCATTCATTAATATTTTGGCCATGCAGATGAACTCCTCTGCTTAGTGACAGAGCTCTGGGAGGAGGTAAGTTGAGGAGTACCAGGAATGTGAGAGGGAGATAGACTACTGGAATTGCACGCTATCTTCCCTGAGACAGGCCCAACAGGTAGACAGGATTCATGATACAGAGGATTCCCTACCCTCCCTCTGCCATGCTGAATGCAGTGGCTTAAGGGTCAGAAGGCAATGGCGACAAATTCCTGCCCAGCACAGCAAGAGCATCTCCTCTGTGACTACCTCACCTTCCTACGTGTCCTTGCATAATAGGTGTGAGGGGCTCTGCAAGTGGAATTGAACAATAAAGAGGACAATGATTCACCTAGCTTGGAGATGTTATTGAGGGGAAGTCGGCCTATGCCCTGCATCAAAACTGCTTCCATAAAGAAAAAAAGACTCCCTTCTGAAGGGAACAGAAGGCCCAATAGAGCAACCAAACCCACTTCTTAGGAAAGTCTGCTGCCTCCCTGGGGCTCATGTTAAAGATGTGAAGAGAAAGATTCGTGCCCTGGTACAGCCCCCAGATTCTTATCCATTATTTTTCACGTAGACAGCAATGAAGTTGCAACAAGAAGTCCAAGGACAATCAAGAGAGACTTCAGGGCCTTGGGACAACTGATTGAGGGATCAGGTGCACAAATAGTGTTCTCCTCTATCCTTCCAGTTGCAGGTAACTATGAGGAAAGAAACAGGAAGAGCCAGCTGACAAATACCTGGCTCCAAGCATGCTGTCACTGGCAGAATTTTGGGTTTTTTGCTCATGGGTCAGTTTACATGACACCCGGCCTGCTGGTGACAGAAGGGTACACCTGTCTCAAAGTGGGAAAAGGATCTTTGCACAGGAGTTTGCAGGGCTCATTGAAAGAGCTTTAGACTACATTTGAAGTGGGAAAGGGATAAAACTAGGCTCACTAGAGATAAGCCTGTTGGCAGCACCCCAATGTTTGACAAACAATGTGCTAGCAAGTTCCTTCAGTCTGCCATCTTGGTGGAGGTATGGGATGGAGATCCACATGGCAGCAGAGGCACAAGTGTTGTTGATATGTTAGAAACCACAGAAATGCCTGAGAATGGTCACGTAAGGAATTAGGGCCTCTTCCCCCATAAAGGTGGCAAGATCAATAGCCGACTGAAGTGCATCTACACCAATGCATGTAGCATCAGCAACAAACAGGAGGAGCTGGAAGCCATTGTGCAGCAGGAAAACTATGATATAATTTTCCTGGAAATAATGGAAATTGGGATGGGATTGGGATGAGATGCACAGCTGGAGTGCTGCAATGGATGGCTGTAAACTCTTCAGAAAGGATAGGCAAGGAAGGAGAGGCAGGGAGGTAGCCCAGTGTGTTAGGGAGTGTTTTGACTGCCTAGAGCTTGACAATGGTGATGGCAGGGTTGAGCGTTTATGGGTAAGAATCAAGGGGAGGGCCAACAAGGCAGCTACCATGGTGGCAGTCTATTACAGACCACCCAACCAAGATGAAGAGACAGACAAAATATTCTATAAGGAGCTGGGAGAAGTCTCACAATTGCTAGCTCTTGTTCTCGTGAGGGACTTCAACTTACTAGACGTCTGCTAGAAATGCAACACAGTGGAGAGGAAAGTCCAGGAGGTTCCTGGAGTGTATGGAAGATAACGTCCTGACAAAGCTGGTGAGTGAGCTGACTAGGGAGGGCGTCCCAATGGACCTGTTGTGTGTGAACAGAGAAGGACTTGTGGGTATGCAATGGCTGGAGGCTGTCTTGCGGGTAGTGACCACAGAATGATAGCACTTTTGATTCCTGAAGAAGTAAGAAGGGGGGTCAGCAAAACTACCACCTTGGACTTCCTGAGGGCAGACTTTGGCCTGTTTAGGTGCCTAGTTGACAGAGCCCCCTGGGAGGCAGGACTGAAGAGCAAAAGAGTCCAGGAAGGCTGGACATTCTTCAAGATGTGCAGGAGTAGGCTGTCCCCATGAAGATTGGCCTGGCTGAATAGAGAGCTTTGGCTAGAACTCAGGAAAAAAAAATGAGAGTTTATGACCTTTGGAAGAAGGAACAGGCAACTCAGGAAGACTACAAGGATATCATGAGGTTATGCAAGGAGAAAATTAAAAGAGCCAAAGCCCAACTAGAACTTAATCCAGCTACTGCCATAAAAGACAATAAAAAATGTTTCTATAGATACATTAGCAACAACAGGAGGGCTAAGGAGAATCTCCATCCTTTATTGGATATGAGGGGAAACATAGTGACAAAGGATGAGGAAAAGGCTGAGGTACTTAATCCTTCTTTGACAACGGTCTTTAATAGTAAGACTAGTTATTCTCTGTGTACCCACCTCCCTGAGCTAGAAGGCAGGGATGGGGAGCAGAATGAAGCCCCCATATATCCAAAGGGAAATGGTTAGCGACTTGCTATACCACTAAAACACACACAAGTCTATGGGGACAGACAGGATCCACCAGGAGTACTGAGGGAGCCGGCAGAGGTGCTCACCAAGCCACTTGCAATAATTTCTCAGCAGTCCTGGCTAACTGGGGAGGTCTCAGTTGACTGGAGGCTAGCAAACTTGCCTATCTACAAGAAGGGCCAGAAGGAGGATCTGGAGAATTACAGGCCTGTCAGTCTGACCTTGGTGCCAGGGAAGATTATGGAGCAGATCATCTTGAGTCCCATCACATGGCACATTCTGGATCAGGCCCAGCCAGCATGCGTTTATGAAAGGCAAGTTCTGCTTGACCAACCTGATCTCCTTCCATGACAAGGTGACCTGCTTAGTGGATGAGGGAAGGTCTCTGGATGTTATCTACCTGGACTTGCATAAAGCCTTTGTCACTGTTTCCCACAGCACTCTGGAGAAACTGGCAGCTCATGGCTTGGATGGGTGTATGCTTCACTGGGTAAGAAACTGGCTGGATGGCCAGGGCCAAAGAGTTGTGGCGAGCAGAGTTAAATCCAGTTGGCGGCCGGTTACCAGTGGTGTTCTCTAGGCCTGTTTTGGGGCCAGTCTTATTTAAGATCTTTATCGATGATCTGGATGAGGGGGATCAAGTGCATTCCCAGCAAGTTTGCAGACAACACCAAGTTGGGTGGGAGTGCTGATCTGCTCGAGGGTAGGAAGGCTCTGCAGAGGGATCTGGACAGGCTGGATCAATGGGCCGAAGTGAACTGTATGAGGTTCAACAAGGCCAAGTGCCAGGTCCTGCACTTGGGTCACAACAACCCCATGCGACACTACAGGCTTGGGGAAGAGTGGCTGGAAAGATGCCCAGTGGAAAAGAACCTGGAAGTTTTGGTTAACAGTGGCTGAATATGAGGCAGCAGTGTGCCCAGGTGGCCAAGGAGGCCAACAGCATTCTTGCTTGTATCAGGAACAGTGTGGCCAGCAGGAGTAGGGAAGTGATTGTCCCCCTGTACTCGGCACTGGCGAGGCCGCACCTTGAATACTGTGTGCAGTTTTGGGCCCCTCACTGCAAGAAAGACACGGAGGTCCTGGAGCGCATCCATGGAAGGGCAACAAAGCTGGAGAAGGGTCTGGAGCACAGGTCTTATGAGGAGCGGCTGAGGGAACTGTGGTTGTTTAGTCTGGAGAATAGGAGGCTATCTTGAAAAAACAGACAATACTTTCTTCCTCTATCTCTTCTGGAGATTTTGTAGGTGATACTTGCTCAACATATGTATTTGCCATATGTATAAATATATGCCGTAGATACTTGCTATAAACAGAAATATTTACTGTGGCCTACTTCAAAAAGGAGATTGGATTTTCAGGCTATTAAGTCCCCCTGGAGAAAGAGGTCTACAGTAGCAACTGCCATTTCCTTTTCCAAGCTCCCCAGAAAAGCCACAGATATGGATCATGGACTCTGTTCACTCTTTCACGCAAACACAGAATATATATGCAACCGTCTCAAAGAATGTAACTAACGACTCACAAATAGACTAAAGCTATTTTTTCCACTAATTTTGAGGATTTATGATTTAGGGGATTTATGACAGGATTTATTACTATAAAGTTTACTTTATTCTTACAAAGTTTTCATTACCTGTTACCAGAAAGAGGAATAGGTTCTTCTTGAAGTCCTGTGCACAGAAAATTAACACATGATCTTTGTTCTCTGCATGGAGGAGTTAAAGGTACTTCCATTTCATCTTTCAGATATGGAATGTATTCAGCTAGAAATTGCACAAAGCATCACACAAAACAAAAATAAAAAATCTAAATCACAAAGCTACTTGTGAATGAAACACACATACTTAGAAATTTTACACTAGAGAAGCTTTGGATTAAAATACAAAACATTTTCATGGGACAATTCACTGTTTAAGCAGTAAAACCCAAACATTTCACATTTAATTTCCAGATTGTTTAGGGATAATAATGTATAGATCACATTTCTTTACTCGTTTCGTAATGTAGTTCTGGCTACATACTCTTCACATGTTAAGATGATTTTTATTACTAAATCACCAGGTGCTATGCCTGAGGTTTTGATAGCAAGTGTTCATCCTTGTTGGCCTTCTTAGATAGTTCCCATATAAATGAAGTTACTTAGATGAGAGAGATGCGGTGGCCATAACATTCAGATGAATGGACTCAGGAACTTCAGAAACAGTCAGGATTTTAAAGACAAAATTACTCTTTCGAGTAGAACTAGTACTCATTGTAATTTATATGGATGACCACTGCAATGAATTACACTATGTGGTTTTTTTAAAGCAGTATACAAACAAACCTGGCATGTTAAAAGTACCCTGCAAGTCACTTTTCACTTTTTTTTTGTGTCTGAATTATATTAAATGTGGACATTTTAATGGATTATTGCTTTTTATTCAAATCTAGCAATTTGCAACTTCATTGATTTTGGTGTCACACCATAAAAATTGGTAATTTACACGATTGCCTTGGTTGATCTTTCTGGCATTCTTCTAATAATATTTCTCATCAAGCCTGACCAGAAATTAGAGGTCACAAAAAACACAGTCCCTCCATGTTCTGTGAAAACTAACAGCCAGAAAAATTGTAAGTAAATAAGTGCCTCCAAAAGGAAAAACACTTGTAACAAATTCCCTATTCATTCCAACAGGCAGCAAGCAGCTGCAATCACCATACACACATTGTTTGGCCAACTGGCACACAGCAGGCTATGAATCAGCCACCTGCCCAGCTGCTTACAGCTGCTCCTTGTCCAATCTACCAAGCAGACTGTACAGCAGGAAGGATAAAGGAGAGTGTTAGAAAGCCAGAGAATGTACAGTACACCCTGGGGAAAAAAAAAAAAAGGTAAGAAATAAAAGTGGTTAAAAAGAAAGAAACAGGCTTCCAATCAGTGTAATTTCTTTCCTATTTACTTAGAGTAAAAAAAACTCAATGAACTTCTAATGTGAACTTCAGCTCACAAACTGTCTTGAGTGAGAAACAAATTTAGCACTTTTCCTTGAACAGGACAGGAGTTGATCCCAGAATAGCAAAAATTCCTGACATATATAAGAAGAACAATTATTTCTCTTTGAGCAATACTGTTTATATTCGTTCTTGTCTAGTTATTTTTGTCTTTGAGACTGGAACATTTTGACCAGCTACATTAGCTAAACTCTGTCTATACTCAGGGTGCCATTTCTCAGAGCATTAGTAACTGAGTGAGTTCTCTTGTCCCCTTATCAATAAACAATCCCCATAGCTAGCAAAAGGGGACGGCAAACAATGAAATGTTTACAGAAAAATGCCCTTATTTTATGACTGTTTCTTCTCTGAGTTCAAGCAAACATATTTCACTTCTAGTAACTCATAAATAGCAAAATTAAATAGAAGATGACGACTGTAAGATATCTCTGCTGAAATTTGACACTTAATTCAGAAACGTCCATTATCAAACAGTGCTTAGCAGTGCACGTACAGGTTTGCAGATCTGAGGTAGGTCTATCCTACAGATCTTAGTATATCCTTTAAAAAAAAAAAAAAAAGACATGGGAACTGTCAGTGCCCAGCGATTTAATCTTGCCTGATTCAATGGCTGAGCTAAGCTAGCAAACTGGCAATAAAGACTAATTTCATCACTTCCTTTTAAAAACAATTCAAGACGGTTTGACTACTCACCTACTTTCAAAGAATGGACAATATCCTAGATAAGATCACAGTCAACTTGTTAATACTGTATACAGAGGGAGGGTCTCAAACTGTCAGATCTACTGCACTTAAGCTCCTCCTGCCTATCCTAAGTTTTAGAAGTAAAAAGCACTCAGCTCACTAGATTCAGATTACAGTTCATCACACTAGGCAATAATCTCCAGATGGAAACTAAGTTTAACTTTGTCTTGGGGGGCAACATATAGTGGGTTTGCCTTGAGCTTTTATATCATACACTTTGAGCTGATATGACTGCTCCCACCAAAAGCCCACTGCAATGCAACATCAGGAGTGGGATGCTATTAGCCTGAAGGGGACAACAATCAGTCCAGTTTAAATCATATTGAAACCAAGACAAGAAGAGGGGTCTTGGTCTGGAGAAAACTCAAAATTTCGCAAGGATTTTAGTAACTGTTGGATGGAAAACTACCAGGTGAACATGCATTGAAGGATAATACTGCTGCTGTCCAATGCAAAAACACACAGACTTTTTCCAAGATAGGATATACACTAGGATGAGAGGTACATGTTTATTCAAGTATTCCTACTCTGCCTAGATCACACGCATTTGTAAATGTTACTCTTTTCGCAGGCTTTTCTGTGTGAAATTAAAGGATAAAAATGTCACCGGCGCAGTCATTTTTCTGCCTCTCTCAGCCAGCCAACATTAAGCTGTGAAAACAGTAGGGCTGGCAAGAATATCCATGATTTTGAGAGATTACACCTGGAACCTGAAGAAATATTAACTTAGGTTGGATAGTTAGTCTGAACAATCAGATACCAAACCTGTCCGGTATGCATTGTAACCAGCATGCCTGACTGAGTTTTCAAGCTATTAAAGGTGGGTGTGTACAAAGGATTTCCTGATGCCAGTGTAGGAGAAGCCAGGATGCAACGCACACATTACCAAATATTACCACATATTACCACTTTCAGTTTATTTCTGTGGAAAACAGCTCTGGTGACTATGTGGCAATTTCTCAATCACACAGCATGACTGAACAAACCAAAATGTCTGCACAGCAGTTTTGAACCTCTAGAAGTTATAAACTCAGGACTTCGCCCTGGCTTGTCCTCCATTACACTCTCTTGAAAGCATTTACATAAGACTTCCACAAACTTTAAATTGTGCTGTTTGACTCCATGATTTTAAAAAACCTGCCTTACTTTTCTGCTGCCCTTTCTGGGTAGGTAAGTTGTTAGATAAAAAAAATCTAAAAAGCTAATAAGATGCAAATATATAGCAACTACTTGCTGCCAAAAGCACCATGAAGGAACTGTAAAGTTGGTTGTGTTTAGCTTTTAAAAGTCTTTAAAGGAGTACGGCACTTCTACCTGCTTATGGTGCAAGTACAAAATGATAGATTACACAAAGCAAACATCTATGTGGTGCGTGTACTCACAAGAATACAATATAAGGACAATTACTTGAATAATTTATTTTAAATATCACCCCTTGATTTATGTAAATCTTCCTACCTGACTCACAGAATTCCAACATACTTCTGCTATCACTGGAGCAAACCTCTTGTGGTATGGGACAGTACTTGGAAATTTCTATTTTGTATGTAATTTCTGCTTTGAGTTCTGAAAACAGATTTTAAAAGGTGCCATAAATGAACCATTTCTTTCTTCTTCATGTCAGAGTATCTTTTTCTTTTAATCTTTTAATTGAATCTCCGTAATATATTGTTATGAAAAATTACAGTTATGCTTAGTAACCCCAAATGCCAGAGCTGATCAGAGCAGTGCTAGGTTTTGTCCCTTACAGGTGCCAGAAACAAAATAGGATATTGTGCAGTCATTATCTGAACTATTCAAAGTTCTTATGACGACAGTGATATGACTTCTGAAACAAGTATGTAGCCTAAATGTAGTTTACCAGACTTTCTGCATGTAGATTCTTTTGCTTTGCTACTAAAAAGGACTAGAACAGAACAAAAAAGAATAATAGGTTGATGTGTATGTACAAAATCCTCAAACCTCTGCAGTGGAGGTTGGGTCATTCAGCTTGGAACATGGCATTTATGTTGTGAAGTACTAAATGTATTGGATGAATGCATAGGAAACAGCCTTCATCAAATACACACTTCAAAAATTTTTGTTCCTATCTTCAATAAGAGACTGGATTACTCCAAACAGCTGTCCTATCAGAAACAGAATTCAGCACACATACTCCACACTCAGAAGCATGAATCTTGCTTCTTTGAGCTGCTTCCTGTCCACCAAGGAAGTGGTTTTCCTCACCTGTTTGCCAAAACTAATGTAAACTGTTTTTTTAAATAAAAATAAAATATCTCATGCACTGTCTTTTTCTTTTAACTACAGAAAATATTGTCATAGTTATCAATCCAATAGCCAGTAGTGGTCATTAAAGTTGTACTTATCTGTAATACAAAAGCATTAGTAGCTTTTTTTAAATTCCTTTAAAGAAATTACTACTGTCATTTAGAATACTCTTGTTATCCATGGAAATATTTAACCTTTTTTTTTTTCCAGAAATTTGCTTTTGTGTTTGCAATTACAATGTAATACAAGCAATTTTTACAGTATCACTATACTGCAAACAATCTGCAAACAATCCTTTTAAGGATGTCTCTGAAATTAAATCTAATTACAGATAAGGAAACATAACATTAAATTATTGCATTCATGGTAAGCTGGATATAATGAATTATGGCTCAAGTTACATTTGTTTCCAAGGTTACAACACAACCACGGATTGAACCAAATGGCAAATAGTTTACTTCCCCTTGGCTGTTTGAGGAGGCATTTCTAATATTCAGAAATTTGGATAGCACAGTTTGTATTTTCATCCAGAAAAATTCTAATTTGATAGGTTGTGACATAATTCATAAGTGAAGTGAATATAAAAGAGCTAGGTTGTGTTAAATGTGTGCAAATGAAAGGGAAATCAAATCAAGCATTTAAGAAAACCAACCCTTACCTTCTTTGATCACCTCTTTGCACATATCTTCATCAGCCATAGTCTCTGGAGCTAAATTTAACAACTCTTTCAGTTCCAAGTATAACGGAATCTTAACAGAATCTGAACTGCCATTGCTGGGGAATTCTAATTCAACAGGCAACATGAAATACTGAAAAATATTAATCACAATAGAATGGTAAGTAAATTCCTTTGATGCTACTATACAATCAAAACTTTTTCAAAATCCTGAAATAGCTTAATTCTATACTAATCCAGGAGTTTTTAAGAAAGAGGTCATAAGACATTTACACAGCATAGACAAAGCTTTGCTCAATACAGAGAAAAAAATTAGTGTTACAGTATTTCAAACTGAGTCAGTGGAGTGTAAAGAATGGATCTGAACTGACAATTCTCAATTAAGTAAAATTTTCATTTACTTAATTGACAGTTTGTTTTTTAGAATTTTGAAAAATAGAACAAAAAATAAATTTGACTTCTTTTAAAAAAGAAGCCAAGTTGGCCCCCCAAATCCCAGAACATTTCTTAGAAGTTTCTCTTTCCCATGCACACGTCATGGCTTCTTGTTCCAGTTCATTTTTATTCTTAGGGTAACAGTACCTACATGAAACTGTCAACGCACCAAGTCCCACCTGATCAAGGTGGAGATTCCCAATAGCAGCACCAAGAACTAAAAAACCACAAATACCACTACTGTTTTCTGATTTTTTAAATATGAAGGCTACAAATATTTGGCAAATACGAAAAGAATCTAGGAAAATGACATGCAGATGAACAAACACTTATGCATAACATAAAACAATCACTAATTTATAATAATTAGTAAGAAACAACATGATCATACCTCTTCATCTTTTATAGGTATGGTACAGAAATTCTCTTGAATCCCCTGCAATTCTTTTTTACTCTCTTGCATCTCCGTTTCATTTTGGAAAGTCAAACATTCCCTTTAAAAGATGAGAAAATAAAGCAAGTTACTTCTTTGTATTCATACCTAAGACTGAAAGTCTTAGCAGTAGCTTTGATAGCCTTATACGTGGCATGGATCTAAATCCATGCTCTTCCAAGAAAGCAATTCCAAGGGATGCTGTACCAATCTTTGTAATTAACTGAAATTATTCATATAATATTACATTATATGCAGACTAGAATGACTTAATATTGGGACCCGCCTTAAAAATTTACAGAAAAAAAAAACATATTAAAATTGTTCATTATCTAAACACATAAGTCCTGTCATGTAAAAACGCTTTCTACAAAAGCTGCAGACCTAATTTTCTTCTAATGTCAAGTTTTTCTGCTATACACAAAATTTCTGTAATCTATAAAACTGATATTATTTACCTTTTCATAGAATCATAGAATAGTTTGGGTTGGAAGTGACCTTTAAAGGTCATCTAGTCCAAACCCCCTGCAAGGAGCAGGGACATCTTCTACCAGATCAGGTCACTCAGAGCCCCATCCAATCAGGCTTTGAATGTTTCCAGGGATTTATTTCTATTTTCAGGAATCATTCAGTACAAAAGAAGGCAGAGTGTTCTCACTATTAATTAAAATGAAAACTAAAAGTATGTTACCTGGTTTAACTGACAAACTTTTAAAACATCAGTAAGGAAAACTCAGGAGTGAGGTTACTACTTGCCTTATAAAGCAAGGATACAAGAAAAACAGGGCTGAAGATATTTAAAGCAGAAAGAAAACTCCTTTCATCAAGCTCACTCCTCGTGGCCATTAGAGGCACTAAATCTATACTGACTTTTTAGAGCAATAGCTTCCTCATCAGTCCCTGACATCACTATTTTCCTGGAGGAATACTTTAGACTGAAGAGTATAAATTATTTCACAATCAAGCCTTGGGACGCTCACTAAATTTTATCTTAAGCTGAAGGATGTTTAATTGTATCTCTTTATCTAAAAGCATCTTCCGGTGTGCTCCACTAGGACATTTGGACTCCCACCTTGAGAAGGATGGTGGCTTTGCTAGTAAACCGAGGATCAGCAGATCAGAGCTATTTCTGTAAAGGGTCACACTAGTATTTTTTGTTCCTGTGACTGGTATTTCTGAAAGTCATTGCAGAATTTGAAAAACGTTGTCTTCACTGGGTATTTACAGTACTCACAGGTGCACATAGTCTTACATCCAAGACTCACTGTGAGATCAGGGCTCACGTTTGAAAAAAAACGGAAACAACCCACTCCTCCCTGTTCTGTTACTATACAGGTACAGTTAAAACAGTTTAAATCTGCTTTGCCTTGCTTGTGAATCATGCAACCCTACCAAGTGCAAAGGAACCTATACAAGTCATCCAGACTTGAAGTTAAATCCATGGAAAATTTAGCCAGACTCTATGAATGTATGTATACAGATTTATAAAATACTAGGCATATTGTGGATAGAACTTCTATCTGTTTTAATGTTTGTTCAAATTCCTGACATAAGAGATCATTAAATTAAATCCAATCAACGTAGCAATACGAAAATGAGTAAAAACAAAAGAATAAAATAAATGTAGCAATGTGGAAGTCAGTAAAAACATAAGAATAATTAGTATTTGAACTTGAAGAAATACAATTCAGTAAGGTAAGAGCATGGATTTACTGACAGCATGACTGAGAAAAGAGAAAGAAGGAACATGGAAGCATGTAGCATTTTACTGACAGGGAATCAGTCAGTCTGAGGGAGGACCAGGTCCCTTAAAGATGGACATTTTTTCAGTATTCCAAAACTAAAATCCTGAGCACATTTCACACCTACAGAATGCAAAAATGACCATTCCTTTTATCCAGTTTTCTTAAACAATGCATATAAATTTCATTCTACTCATAAGAAGCAGAAAAGCTAAGGTCTTCACATGCTGCAAATATAAATTAGTTAAAAAGTCAACATACAATAGAAGATTTTAAAATGTTAATGACATTACACACAAATTATTTTTTATGTTTAGTATTATACAACAATTTGTACATACCTGAAAATGTTATCTTCTTTTAAACGGTGTCCTTCAGAATCTAAAAGGGGATCTTTCACTAGAAAAAACTGTAGTCTGCTCTGAAGTACAGATGAAGTAGGCAGATTTTTACGAAACTTTTCAAGATTATCAATAAATACAAGTTCCTCTTCCATAAATAAATCTGAACAACAATAAGAAAAAATACATTAACAAATAATATAAATAAAATAAGAATTATCAAAACAAAGAGAATTGCTGAGCAGCTGTTGGAATGCTATAAATGTCAGCAAAACAATAACTATGTTTTACTTGAAATATTTTAGGATTTTTAAGCTTTAAGTGCAACAAAGTCTAGACTTCCAACAGTTCACATCATAAGCTTTAGTTTTATTTCGCTTTTTCTTCTGTCTTATATGACATCTATTAAAAAGTATAGGTACTTTCTATTCATTCCCTTATTTGTATTGTTAAGTATGATAAAGGAACTTTTCAGGCAGGTTTTGTCTGAGAAACTTAGTTTAGTGCAATTTTTAATGTAGAAATGAGGCAGTCTCTCCATACACATCTAAACCTAAATACAGATTCTGAAGCAACAAAAAAACCAATTATTTACAAAATGAGCAGAGAAAAAATATAGGTTACAAATTATTATGTTTTCCAGAAAGATGGTATTATGGACCTTAATTTATTTTGAATTTAGACTACTGAGAGAAGGGGTTAAAGAAATTTTAGTGGATATGGCCTTGATTAATTATTGCCGTGAATACTAAGGTGATAAATAGTGCTTGAACCACTTGCTTAACAATTTGCTAAACCTTTCGTGGGGAGTTTTGCAATTCTTCATGAAAAGACAGTTCCTGATAAGGACTAGGGGGCCTCCTTCAAGAACCAGCTAAAACCGACCCTACAGCTTTATTAAAAGCCAAGGGATAACTGCGCCTGTGCGGGAACAAAAGGTTAGGAGTGGTGACGAAGAGGAGTCACCTACCTTCATCCCCACGACCCCCAACGACTACCACCAGGAGGCACTGCGCAAGCGCAGATGGGAGGAGTTTATGAAAGTGACCCCTTGGGACTAATTTTAATACGAAGCGGGGATAGCTCATGCATATGTATAGGCGTATTGTGAAACTTTATATATATGTAACACTTGGTTGTATAAATTTAAAGTGAGTTGCTGCGTCAGGCGCGCACGGTTTTGGTGGGACTACCCCCTTGTGCTGCCCAGCACTGAATAATCATACCTACTTTACAATCTTACAGATTGTGGAGTCTGTTTTCCATACATCACTACTACCCTCCATGAGACAGAACTTATGCAGTAACCACAACTCTATCAGAAGCAATCCTTCATACGCAATATAATACACACATACATATATACACACACATACTACACATATATAACACATACAGAATGGAAAACATAATTTTTTGTTCTTCTCTCTTATTTTTTACCAATATGCAAATCTCCTTATTCCCGCATTCCCATTTCACTCCCTGGACTCCCTATCTGTAATAACCCTTCTTTCTTTCCTACTGCAAATAATAGACACTGATTATGTACCCCAAAACTGCTTAACACTGCTGATACAAACAGACACCCTAAAGAAATCTATCAATTAAAAGACAAACGTCTCATTATAAAATGCCTCTGTTTAATGGGATTAAGAGTTCAGGAGAGGCTACTACAGCTTATAGTAGCCTATAAAGCTTAAAGTTATTCCAATTAAAAAATTGTCATCTTTTCTGACACAATTTACAAAATCCCTGATCTATTCTTCTTCCTTTTCTTAAGTTAGAATTAATATTTCCCTCAAAAGTCAACAGACTTTCGCTAACATCTCCTTCTTGAACGCAAACAGAAAGTAAGAAAAACGGTTGGCAGTAACACATCAGTTACAGTGAAAGATAATTATTGATCTGCTAATTCAATAAACCAGTCACCAGAATAGCAAATAATTTAATCTTCTCCCATTAAAAAAACTCAGTCTCTTTAGCTTGACTATTTATTTTTGTTTAAGTACAGTAATAATCTGTAACTTCAAAAAACATAAAGTGTCTTATGAAATTTATACTTTTTTTTTCCTTTCAGAGACTCCTGTCCATGGAAATTTAGCTGCTTTGATTGTTCCTAATAAAGTAATAGCTAAAATGAAGGAAAGCATCTGAATTATTTTTATTCTCTATGTAAGTACACAATATAAACAGTTTTATTAATTATTGAAATCTGCTGCCATATGCCACCTAACTTTGAAAAAAAAATCACTTAACCAGATTAATTAAGATTACTGTCTTTCAATTATTAACTGTATTACACTTGGATTGTTGATACTATGTTCCTAGTAAATGTTATCGTGTACAATATTGTATCAAGAACCACTTGCTTCCTCTGTTGGAGGGTGGAAAGAAGCTCTTAGTAAACGATTACTTTACTTTCCTTTTCTAAAGTAATAAAATTGATAGATAGATAAAAAACCCTCTATTGAAAAAATAAACCAAATAGTTCAGACTAATAAATCATAATACAGTTGACTGAAACACTTTTTCAACATCCTCCTTTCTGTGATCAGAATTCATTATATCTATTAGAGTGCTACTAACCACAAAATTTCAGAAAACACATAGAAACCCTACCCGATTTGAACTATCTTTATCCCAGCAACAAAGCAGAAACTGCTTACTTCTTACCCTCCTTGACACGTAAAAGAACATGCCATAAGGATCTAATTTTACTGAGGTACAAAGGAGCATTAGCATTTTGCTCAGTGCCTGATAAGGTCTACCTATTGTGATACTTTGTCAACTTTTGCCATATATTTGATCAGCCTAAAACTTCTTTTGGCTTGCAGCTATCTTGAATTCCTAAGACAACCCCTGCTTCTCCAGGGAATAAATCTCTTAAATGGTTATAACTTCTGCAATTGCAACAGCTGTGATCACTCAAGTGATCTCTTCAACATCTATGGATCATTCACAAAAAATTACAGAGGCTAATAAGCTCCATAAAAATTTAGAAAACAATGAATGAAACACTTTACCTTGCCATTGTTCTTTAAATTCAGTGGCATAGTCAATCTTCAAATATTTGTCTTGGGTGAATTCTTCCTTAAAAACATTCTTCATAAGTAAAAAAGGTTCTTCTACATCAATTGGAGAGCAGGGATTTGAACTTGGAATAACTTCTGTTAATTCACTACTAATATGGAACTCCACAGAAAATTCAGGTTTCCTAAAAAGTAGAAAAAAAAAAAAGACACTTAAGCCTTTGTAAAAGCACTGTCATAACCTCCCTGACTCCTCAATGAATCAGTGGCACTCCAAATTATATTCTAAGAACATTGATAATCATCATATTCACTGAAGAAGATCAGAAATTAGAGTTGTTACCACTATTCACAAGGTCCACAGTCAAATTACATGTTTAATATTTCCCCTGAAAGAAGCCCTTTTGTACACTTGCTACCATCAGAAAACATTTCCACATTTTGTTATCATCATTAGCCTATGATTCACAAACTACCTGAATGATATCAAAGGAATCATATATGTTTTTAACTTAAGGTTACTGACTTTTCCAGGAAATCCTCCACAGATAAACTTTTCTTCCACTGATCCAATATTGAAATAGTAGTCATGTTCTGTGTTGAAGTAACTAAGAGAAAAAGAGAGAAAAAGAATTACACAGAAAATATTAAAATTTATTTTTATTTTTATGTATTTATCAAACCGTTGGAGACGGTAACCAGACTTTACACAGGATGCATAGAAAAAACAATGCTTTTCGTTTCCATTAGCAAAGTAAATGCAACTACATCAGAAAGATGCAAATACTTTTATATGTATGCTTATATCTATGCTTTGAAATCCTCAGTTTTTCCTGCATCTCAAAACCCCAGCATCATCTTTCAAACCTCTCCCAACTAATCAGACTTTACTTATTCCTGATCACTGCTTTTCTTCCATAACGACATGTCCAGATAGAAAATTTTCCAGAGATCTCTAAAAACTAATCAAATATCACCCTTATTTATGGTGCCATACACAAATAAATATCCATTATCTATTTTATTCTACTTAGGCAATGAATGCATTCTATCTTCAAGAGCTTTATGAACTGACATACTGCTACTTCTGGAAATAACTTATTTTATTTATGAGATTTATCATATTATGCACAAACACAAGCTTTTCCTTTAATCCACAGTAAATCTAAGCTAAAACTTAGGGACTACATAACCTACTTCTAGTCCATGGCTTCCTATACTTATCATCAGCAAAGAGTCCAGTGAGATGATACTTTTCATCTTGATGTAAACAGGGAGGAAAGCAAAGTGATAATCTCCAGATGGAAAACTTCTGCCTTGCCATGCTCTGCACAAAAAAAAGGGATGTGATAAAATTATGAGAGAGACACTTCCATTCTTTTTCTTTTTGTGTACTACCTCTTCAAACAGTCCCACTGTTTTCAGCCATCTTCTACTAGAACATGAGATTATATAATTAAACTTTAAAAAAAAAAAACTAACACAGTGCAAACTAAGAGAAGATACTAAGTCATCTGACTTCATATTTAACTTTTAATCTACACTTCACTTTCAATCTACACTTACATCAACTTTGCATGTGCAACTACAAGTGCTTATCTTAACACTTGCATTGGTCTCCTGAACTGACAGGAGACAGAACTCCTGTATAAGCTGACCAGAAACAACTTAAAATCATTCCTACTATTGCCATTTAAAGTGCTCAAAATATTCTAAAGCTTCTCAGCTTTCATGTGCCATTATGAGCTAACAAAAGCTCTCTATAAATCCTTTTCTCTTCAATTAAAACAAGAGAGGACCAGAGTAGTCATCAACTGAATTCTAGAATTAAGGAGTCAACGTGGCAACTTCAGTAACTCCTCATTGAAGACCACTTTCAACAAACTAGCCAACAGTTCTTTTTTTACAAAAGCCCACATGCAGTGCTGTATAAACAGCACAGAACCACAGAATAAACAGTGAGTCTTGGAAGCAGAGAAAAATGTTTCTTACACAGGGTTTTGGATTTAACAGGGTTAGAAAGAAGTTGTCCTCAAAAATTCTCTGATGTAAAAGGCATACTGGAAAAGGCAAGTAGCTATAGGAATGTCAGAGAACATCATGAATGACACTAGAAACTTCTCTGTAGTTCTAAGTCCGTTGCCTGACTTCAGGTCTGTTGCTTTAGGTCCTAGAAATGTCCACCCACTTCAGTATATGCTGTCAAGTCAGTTACAGCCTGTACTGTTAAACATCTCAGGTGACGAACTAGAAATAGTTCACTTGGACTTGGATTGCTACCACAACAACAGTCCTGTTGCTGCACTTGTCAAATCTTCCTGCACAGGCAGAGAGAAAATGAAAAAAAAAAAAGGAAAGGAAAAAGGAAAAGGAAAGGGGAAGGGGAAGGGAAAAGGGAAAGGGGAACGGAAAGGGGAAAGGGGAAAGGGGAAAGGGGAAAGGGGAAAGGGGAAAGGGGAAAGGGGAAAGGGGAAAGGGGAAAGGGGAAAGGGAAGGGAAAAATAAAAGAAGGCATGGGAAGCAATGTGAACAAACACTGTCACTTCTGAGAAAGGTCACTATTACAGATCCTTTTTCCATTTCCGTTTAATCCTTTGTGGGATAGTTACAATTCTGTAAACGCCAGTTAATTTGAACAAAAAATGCAAAAACTACTGCCATCATAGCATCTTTTCTTTAGAAGACTCTTGTAAAAAATTGATAAGCTTCACACCAATCCAATGCATTCCCTATTGCCTAAGCCAAAGCATGACCTTTCTGCAGTGATCTTCTCCTTTACAAATTCTAAACAAAGGCAGAAACAGACAACTACAAGCAACTGGACCTAGGTCTTCTACATGTTACTGGCCATATATCAATTTAAGTAATCTGTATTGAAGTTACTAAAACAACTGCACCTCTCACAAAATAACGTACAGTTAGTGAAGTTCCTGGCAGAGATCACAGAAACAAAAAGAGCTGATTATAACCTTTTCTTCATTAAAACAAGCTGTAAGGATTGTGAAGTAACAGCTGTCCTGGTTTTGGAAGGGATAGAGTTAATTTTCCTATCAGTAGCTGGTGTGTTTTGGATTTCAGATGTGAAGAATGTTGATATAACACCCTGATGATAGGAGTTGTTGTGAATGAGACCAAGGACACTGTCCTGCTTTGCAAGTCTCACTAATTTGCAGATGCAGGAAGCTGGGAGAAAGACAGACAGAATAATTGACCCAAACTGGCCAAAGAGAGTATTCTATACCATAAACGTCATGCTTGGTATATAAGTGGGGGCAGGCCAGGGTGGGTATCTGCCTTCCTGGCATCCGTCTTTCTCCCTCATTTGCTGGCATCGTTCCCTCTACCTTGCTGGCTCCCTTTTGCTCCTTTGCTCACCACTCGCTTTTGTTTTTCCGTCATCACTGCTCGGAACGGGCTGTATTGGTCATTGGGACATCGGGTGGTGAGAAAACATACATTGTTCATTTTGTATATTTTAATATCCTTATATTCTGTTATTATTGTAGTTTTTCCTTGTTATTTTAGTAAATTGTCTTCATCTCAACCCACAAGTCTTCCTTCCTTCCCAGTTCTCTCCCCCATCCCACTGGGGAGGGGGAGCAAGAAACTGTGTGGTGACTAGGGCTAAACCATCACACAGCTCTCAAAGTACTCTTAGGTTACAGAAGAATGACCTACTGGAGTTTAAGTAGAAACTACGGAACAAAGTAAATACAAGCAATAATATGACAGAGATCAGAAAGAAATTATAAACACCAGTATGTAGTTTTACTGAGGCTAACTTCAGCCCAATAGGTAGAATTTTTTTCAATCACTGATGTTTGCAAAGCGGAACAAATACATCCGAGGGCTATTATCAGAGATAATTGCCTTAAAACAGGAAAACTGTGCATTTTACAGAACATTTAAAATGAATTTGTTGTAAGTATACAGGTTAAGCTGAATTAGTTCACTTTGCAAAGTCTGCTAATACATAGTTTTTCTTGCCTTTATCAAGGAAATGCAAATGTCTCTGCAAATTTATCTTCTAACTGAAAGATATTATGTGCAACTTTATGATTCCACACAGCTTGCAGATATCGTCTGTTTATAACATAAGAGAATGTTGAACTTCGAAGATGACTTTGTTATCAGACCTACAACATTCAATAGCATGAGGAATCTAACTCTCGTGTCTTTAATGATTGAAAAAGCTTCTTTCTTTGAAGATATATTTATACTCGGCAGCTGAAAAAACTGTATCTGAGGTTGATTAAAATGCATGACAAGTACGTTAAGGGTAGATATAAAATAGACTAGAAGCAATTTTTTACGATTAGGGGGGTGAAACACTGGAACAGGTTTACCCAGAGAGGTGGTGGACACCCCATCCCTGGAAACATTCAAGGCCAGGCTGGACGGGGCTCTGAGCAACCTGATCTGGTTGGAGATGTCCCTGCTCCTTGCAGGAGGATTGAACTAGATGGCCTTTAAAGGTCCCTTCCAACCCAAACTATTCTGTGATTCTAAAAAGCACAATTCCACATCCAGTTAAGCTGGATGTGTGCAGGAATCAGAGTTTGATACACTTAACCAAATTCCAGCATTTCCTAAGAACTGGAAGCATTAGGCAAGTACACTCGATACATTAGATACTGAGAAGTCAATTTAACTATCATACTTTCTAGCAGGAGTGTAGAAGTTAGGAACAGGAGCGGAACAAGACGCTGCAGCTTTAGCACAGCATACCCTTTGTACAGTCAGGTCTGCAATATCCTTAAATGTGTGATCACATTCATTAATGCCTTCTGACAGTATTACAAAGTAACATTCACACTTCCTTCCAGAGCAGCCATTAAGGAGGTCACTAAACATTTCTCTTCTGTAACTTTTCATTTGTCCTGCTGTCAACACACTGCCCTACTCCTCAAAATTCAGGCAAGAAAAGCTATGAATTGTAATTCTTCACTTTTGCACAATAGCCCACAACATGTTTTGCTAACAGACCTATTTTTTATTCATAGATAACACAGAAACATCTGAAGATCAAACTGAATGGAACTACTGTGACGAGGCTTTCACACTAATTTGAAGGACAGATTGCATACTGCTGGCTTTACATCAGGAAAAGAAGTTCTGGTTGCTACAATCTAAGAAAACACTAGACACGTACACAGGTACTATATGGAACAATTCCTGCACTCTAAGGAAAGGGACGTGGGCGATGTGTTTCATAACGTGGGATCTCAGTTTACCCGCAAGTACTATTGCTGGACCACTTCCCAGGCTGCACTGCTCCAGCCGTGTGCCAGGAGCACTTGTGTACCTACTTGCACTCTCAGAGGACTCTTGAAGACATCATGTCTCGTTCCCTCATTCTTCTGCGCACACACTAAAAATATCCCCTCTTAGCAAAGTGTCACTCTGATGGAGAGTTTTCTTTGAAAATGTAAATAAGTAAAAATTCAATTAAGTATGACAAGGTGCTTCATGGATAAGGAGGTGATAACATCACACAGATGTAGACAGGAAAGAAAACAAGACTTCATAAGGCTTCCACATCTTAATTGATCAATATCCATAAAGACAAAATATTTGTTGTAGGTGTGAAAAAACATCTGCTGTCCATGAATTTAGAATCACAGAATCATAGAATTGTTAGGGTTGGAAGTGACCTTTAAATGTCATCTAGTCCAACCCCCCCTGCAAGGAGCAGGGACACCTTCAATCAGATCAGGTTGCACAGAGAATTTAATCTAAAACATTATAAAAACTCTTCTCTATCATCAGTAGGGAATACAGTGTTGTGTACCACTGTCCTAATACATATTAAAGGAGCTAGAAATTTGGATTAATTCTCCTAAAAGGTAATTAATTTAATTTTATGCATTAGAAGGCACAGTGTACTCTCTAAAGAAAGCTCTAAGCAGGAAACTGGCTATTAAACTCAATTATAAGTGCAACAGACAATAAAAAAAAAATATGCTCTTCAGTTCTGGCAAAATTGTACTTTAATTTTTTATTTAAAAAACTGTAATCACTTCACTGTGTTATCCCAGCAAATGCAATGCAACCTCACTGAAACACAATTCCTAAGAAAGTTGTTCTCTGTATCTTTTTTAATGTACACTAAATCTTTTCTTCAGTTACTGCCATATTTCTTTCAGAATATTAAGAGAAATTATAAAACTATACCTCATATAAATAGTCTGTTGAGTGATACTTTAAAGCTGCAAACATCTTGTTTTGTGATGTTTTTAACTCTTCATTTGTCTAGAAGATACACAGAACAAGGATTAGTTAAAAACTTCCTACATCATGCAAAAATGTTGAAAGACAAGGTTGAAATTAAGGTTCAAAAGGAATAACTTCCTAATTTCTGCTAGCAAGTGCACCTTGGATTGAATTTCCTACAGAAGGCTACCCAAAACATTCAGTATTCTTCCTTTGGAAGGATGTAACAGACTAACTGCAGATCACAGACACTTGTTTTTTATCTAATGGAACTGGGGCTTTGAGGTTTTTTTTTGGTATGCCTCTTGCTGTCTGCTTCACAGAAAACCTTTCAAGCCATTTAGTGAATATAAGCAATACAAATTTACCTCCCCTAAGCAAGAATTTTGAGAAATTAACTGATTAAACTAATTTTTATAGATTCTAAATTAGGCAAACTACTATCTTTAAAAGCTATCTAAACTATTAACTTTTCACTGCCTCATGTATTTATGAAGGGACTTCTATCCTCTCCTTCAGTTTTACAAGGGAAAAGGTAATTGGGTAGTTGTGGGCAAGAGGTCCTGCTGGAACATTAGGTCTCTAAATTAGTTGATGCTTCTGATGGGAACCAGGAGTGGGTTGAAAACTATGCAAGGACAGTGATATGGTCTGAGTGCAAAACAGGACATATTTTTGCTCAGGTATGCATAAGGTAAAAGAATACTTGTTCTTAATTAAAATTAGGTAGGAGAGTCAAGGCCAAAGTAAGATAAATCTATCCAAAAAGTGTACTATGTAAACGAAACGTAACCAAGTTGAACTGCAGGGCCATAAGGGAAACTTATGACAAAAGGCTGTCTTCATATACATACCAGTAGATATCAGTAACATGATATTGGGCTAAAATTGCCTTGGTAACAGCATTGGAAATACGAAAATTGGGTATGGATGCAACAGAGTCAGGATGAATGAGGAAACAGTAATTAGGATTGCTTACTTGAGAGGAGTCTGGGAAGAGAAAAGAGTGGAGGGGAGTTAAAAAGGTATGTTCAGGAAAATAAAAGAAACAGGGAATAGGGTATAAAATCAGATGGAGAAAGAAGCAGAGGGGAACCTTCTGAGTGAGTGTGGATGGTTAGAGACAGTGGTGGTCCTGACCAGTGGACCAAAAATGCCAAGGATGCTAAAGAAAAACCCTGTGGACAACTTGCTGGAGACTTGGTGTGGAAGGGTGGAGCAAGAAGGGCAGCATTTGTAAGAAGGGATAGATTTGTACCTTGATGCTAACCACAGGAGGACAGGGAATAAAACTGCAACTTAATATTACTGATGTATATAATTTATTAAGATTTTTATAGCAATATAACTATGCAATCATACAAATATTAACTAATAGAATTGCAACTATTACTCACAGTTATATAACTGAGAATGAACACAGCTAATAGTAGCGAACTGCTTAGTAGCCACTTAAGGTACTACTAGTTTAAGGGTTTGTCACTTAATCGGTAAACATGAAAGCCATCTTAATCAGGTATGTTTCAAGTTTCCAATTTAACATGGGAAGAGTGAGAGTTAGAAATACTAGTCTGTCAGGATCCAAGGAAATCCAAGCACAGTTGAAATCTTTTTAAGTTTTTTAAGGAGGAACAGTAAAACTGCAGAAAAGCACGGTCCTGTTTCGTTCCCCAATAACTCCAGGGAGCACCACTTTAAGTAAGCGAAATAGGCAGTATCTGGTATTCCTGCCAGCATCAAATGCTTTTAAATCAGTCTTCAATCGGTTTTAATCAGTTGTAAAAATCGGTGAAGAACCGGCACTGGCTAATTGGCAACGTACGACGGACACATGAACTAACCTGCGGCCACGCTCCACAGCCCGCCACCGCCCTGCCCCCCCGGGGCCGCACGACTACCGCCGCCACCGCCACCGCCCTGCCCCCCCGGGGCCGCACGACTACCGCCGCCACCGCCTTCCCCTTCAAGGGCCGCGGGGCCGCCACCGCCCCGCCCTCCGCCTGCGCGGGAAGCGGAACTCGCACCTCTGATTGGCTGCCGCCCCTCCCGCCCTAGGCGCACAGGGCCGCGCGGCCGACAGAGGGTTCCCGCTCTTTCTGCTCCCAATGGCCGCCCCTCGCCGCCTGCGCTCTGTCCACGCCCAGCCCCCGCCGCGGGTGGGCGGGCCGGCTTCCTTTTCACCCTGAGCCCTGAGCCTGGGCTCGCAAGGTGGCGGGGCAGCCACAGTACCTCGGCAAAAGAGAGTGTTTGCTGGGAGCTGCTGCAGGGACACTCCCTTGAAACTGACCGGGGATCTTGCGTTATTCTTAAATACCGCAGCCTTTCCTTCCCAAGCAGCATGACCGAGGGGTCAGAAGCAGATAACCAGTAATCTCACTATAAAAGAAAAATTCTCAGGAGGAGTAGATAGGAAAACTTAATGTTATCCTCAAAGCAGAGCTGAAAATATTTTAAAAGCAGTAAATGCAATTAAGTAACTAAATTTCCTCTGACTCCTGGTAGCAGCTTGTATGGGAGATGAAGCTGAAGAAAGAGATAAGGTTGGTTTTTAAGTGATTGTATCTAGAACTGCTGACCTGCAAGGTCTGTTACCTTGGGAACAGAAATAGAAGGCGGGTAGAATTTTATATCCAGAAATGCTTCTGCTTCATATGCTCTGCAAGTGTATGAAATGTCAGTTTCTACAAATAGCTGTCAACTTTGGGAAAAGGCTGCCTTTTTTTTTTTTTTTTTTTTTCACTTTTAATTGGCTGCCTAAATTGCTCCCACAGCCTTCAGGCTGCTGCCTGTTGAATCAGTTGTGTTCTCAGCAGGCAGTCTGGCATCAGATTTCTGCTGTGGTCCCTAGTCTGACAGAAATTTCAAGACTAGTTGTGAGAGTGCTCCTTCTTCCCCGCCCCGACTTTGTGTGTGTCCTGGCTGCAAGCAGGCTCCAGGTGCAATTCTGCTTGCTGGAATGGCACCTTCTTACTGTGGTTGGCACCACAAAGCCATTATATCGTGTGTCTTTACCTCCTCCTTTTACCTTAGAAGAGGATATCCACAGAGGACGCATCAGAAGTGTGGAAATCTTTGGCCATGCTGCAGCAGGTGCATTCAGCCTGTTGCTACAATAGTCTTGGGAATCTGGAAAACGTAGCTCCTCCAAGAACTGCTTGCAGGTGGAGTCCTAGATGAGGATTGGTTTAAAACAGAAGTTACAGTTTTCACTCTGGTTTTAAGAGCTCTGTTAGCTTTTGTACATTCCAGTGACTGAAAAAGTTAACTAAAAAGCATATGGACAGATGCTGTCTTTACTGCTACAAAGTACTATTTTTTTTTTTTTTTTTTAACCAAGAAGATGGGTTTACCTCAACATTAGCATATTTTCCAGGCACTGGCATATTGCAGATGTTTCCCAGGCAGATGTTCCTATGAAAAGTGCAAATGCCAATACTTTATTGTTATCTCAGTATTTATATTTTTAAAAATTATTTCTATTCTGCTCTCTAAGAAGTAGAACTAGAACAGGAACTTCCAGTTAAAGTATTTCAGAAGCACTCCTCTTGGAATATAGTTGGAATATAGAGAAATGTATGTTTTTACCCTAAACCAGGAAACAAAATCACGCTATATTATGGCTAATTGAACAGGGTGTTACAGCAGAGAAATACCCCTCAATAGCAAAGACTTTGAAATACTTGGAAAAGGTAAAAGTAATGACAACCACTAGAGCAGATCAATTACCTTACACAGTTACTGCAAGAAAAGATGCAGCAACACGTATTGTGATTAAGGGGATAAGAGATACTGTATTAAGGTTATGGTATCTCCAGTTTTTCTTCACCAGATTGAAGAGTTACCAGGGTGCACCTCCTGTAGAAGAAAACTGGCAGCAATTCATAGTTATCTCCATGACTCTTTTCCTCAGATATACCTGTAGATCTGGGTGTCTATGCATACAACTTTTAAATGGGTGGATGGAGATTGTCTGTATGACTGATAAAAAGTGGTAAGTGGTATATACTAGGCATATAGCAGGTTACTGCTGTTATGATTAAGGTCATGAGTGGAAGAAGCCTTTCCAGCTCACTACCTGAACACAGGCAAAGCCTTCCTCCATGCAAGATGCCTGTGAGGGCTATGTGAAATCGAAGTGGTAGCTTTGTTACTCACTGGGCAAGCACGTACTTTCCTCACCAGACTACATGCTGCATCTTAGTTGGACTTCTTGTTAATGAAGCTAAGAATGTTATGGATGAGAATAACCTGAATGCCAATTACCACTGCCTATTAGGGTGAAGAGTGTGGGGAGACATGATTAAATTTGGCAGCTGCATGTGTTTCTTATGCTCATCTTTTACAATGGGGCTGCTCTTTAGAATTGCTAGAAATAATGATTAAATACTTGGGTTTTGCCGCGACCACTACAAAATCTGCTGCTGTGCTTTTTTCTCAACTTTCATAAAATTTATCACTGAACTCCAGAAACACTTTTTTTAGAATACGTTGTAGGGTTGAGCACAAGATCACTATGAATACAGTCATAATCTTTACTAGATCTCATTTTTCTCTAGAAAATAATGTATTGTGAGCTGGATCACAGCTGGTCCAATTCAGCTTGACTACGTATAAGTGGCACCAACTCACATTAACTGAGCATTTGGTCCTGTGTAGTTTTTTACATCTCTTTTTTTTTTCTCATTTCATTCTGTGTTAGTTGTAGAAATCAGAACTGAATATAAAATACCACTAAGGCAAGAAATCAGTAAAGATGTAAAGAAATATTTGTTATTCAGAGAAAAGAAGTGTTTTGCTTCATGTTGCTTTGAGATCAGAAGAGATGCATGAAGTTGTGGGCTGGGTTTTTTTGGGTAGAGGAATCAATTAATTTTGTTTCAGAGTATTTATCTCCTTGGATAACACATAATGGAGTTATGCCTGATTTGCTCTCTCAGTATGTGTATGCCTTGAGTGCAAGTTATTCAAAACCTCCATAGAAAAGTAAACAGAATAAGTATTTTCTGTGTTACTCATCAAGAATTTTTATAAGCCAGCTTAAATGAACAAAACAAGTGTTCATTCTGCATGACTAGAATTTGAAGACAGCACAATGAGCTAAGACATGCAGAAAAACAAGACACAGAGAAAAAGGTTTGCTACACAATATAAATACCTGAAGGTACCATATTCGGACGTATACCTTTCTATGATATCTTTTAATCAAGTTGCTGCTTTGCATCACTACTGCTTTATAACATGTAATTATAATTATATGGGAAATGCATGTTGAACGAGACATACTTTTCTGCATCAGCCATTGGTGGAAGGCTGGCAAATTTTGTGAAAGATGTAGTACTTGCTGAGAGAAAAGTAGGGGGAACTGGAAAACATCTGCAAAGCATGTTCTTGGGTCATGTGTTTGTACTTCACCTGTCATGCTCACATACTGAAATGAGAAGAGTTGTAAGAACCTGAACACAATACATTGCTCTTTTATTTGCTTTGTATTGGCTGTAGAGGGTATTGGTGAAGTAGCTGCCTTAGCCTTCCAGGTAGCTGCTTAGTGGCTAGAATAAGATTACTCAGCTCTGTTAGGTTAAAATGGCAGCTTTGATTTATATTTATTTATTACAGAGTTTTTTAATGATGAGGAAAGTGATATATTTAAGTTGGAAGGATAATTTAAATTGGAAGGGACCTCAGGAGGACTCTAGATCAACCTCCTGCTCAAAGCAGAGTCAGACATCAAATCAGATGAGATTGCTCAGGGCTTTGTCTAGTTAAGTTCTGGAAGTTCCCAAGGTGGAGGCAGCATAACCTCTCTGTGTCCCAACTCCACAGTGTGGCTGTCTTTGTGGGGGAAAACCTTTTCCTTATCTCCAGTCTAAATCTCTCTTCTTTGAGCCTATGCCGGCTGTTGCTACCCAGTGCACAGCTGGCCCCTGCTCAGCTTGCTGCCTGCCAGGGCCTTCCCCTCAGAGGTGCTCCCTGGTCCCGCTGGCCCTGGCCAGGATCACTGCTGGGCTTCTGCCTTTCTAGGGCTGTGCACTTGTCCTGGCTGAGTTTTATAGGATTGATGTTAGCTCCTTCTTCCTCCTGTCCAAGCCCCTCTGACTGGCAGCCCAGCCCTTGTGTATATTGACCAGTCCCCATAACTTGATGTCATCTGCATGCTTGGTGAAATTGCACCCCCTTGCCTTTTCTAGATCACTGAGAGAGATCTTAAACAGGACAAGTCCCCAGATATATCCCTCAGGTACCCAACTTTTACCTGCCTCTAGGTTGAGTATGACCCATTAAACACTGCCTGACTATCCAATTTTTCACCCATCTATTTTTTTTATCAATTCAAACCACAGCTTCCCTTTTCAGACTCCAATCCAGACTGTTTACTTTTTTGCTTCGTTTCTTTTTTTGCAACAGGGAAGCTTCAGCAGCTACTTATGCCTAATTCTTTTTGGTGTTGTATAAGAAGGATGGGGCAAGCAAAATAGGTTGTTTTTTTTTTTTTCACCGAAAGCTAAAAAGAGCTAGCAAATAAGTGTATGGAGTTGAGAAGCTTAATAGTTGACTGCCATTTCCTTTGACTTAGGAAATTTTTAAAACCGCTTGTTCCTAACCGTCATTGGCTCTATTCCTGGGCTATGCACTACAACGTCATAGAATCATCATAGAATCATAGAATCATAGAATGGTTAGGGTTGGAAGGGACCTTCAACGGTCATCTAGTCCAACCCCCCTGCAAGAAGCAGGGACATCCCTGACTAGGTCAGGTTGCTCAGAGCCTCATCCAGCCTGGCCTTGAACGTTTCCAGGGATGGGGCATCCACCACCTCTCTGGGCAACCTGTTCCAGTGTTCTATAACTCGCATCGTAAAAATTTTTTCCTAATTTCCAATCTAAATCTACCCTCCTCTATTTTAAAACCATTACCCCTTGTCCTATCGCAACAGGCCCTACTGAACAGCCTTTCCCCATCTTTCTTGTAGGCCCCCTTGTGGTACTGGATGGTTTGGGTTGGAAGGCACTTTAAAGATCATCTAGTTCCAGCCCCACCCTGCCATGGGCAGGGACGCTTTCAAGCTGACCAGGTCACTCAAAGCCCCATCCAACCCGGCCTTGAACATTTCCAGGGAGGGGACATCCACAACTTCTCTGGGTGAAGTGACCGGGCCTGATTAACAGGCCTGAGCCAGAGTTGACGCATGGATGATCTGTATCATATTGCTATGTTCAGCAGGATTGTGTTGTTTTAATTATAACTTCTTCAGTATACACAGAGTGTAAGAAAGCACATCATAAGAGTAAGTAACAACTTTTTGGCCTTGTGTATGAAAAAACAGAAGACCATTAAGTACTGAAATGCCACAATAAGGTCTCCCCGGAGCCTCCTCTTCTCCAGGCTGAACAGCCCCAACTCTCTCAGCCTGTCTTCATAGGAGAGGTGCTCCAGCCCTCTGATCATCTTCATGGCCCTTCTCTGGACCCTCTCCAACTGGTCCATGTCCTTCTTATGTTGGGGGCTCCAGAGCTGGATGCAGTGCTCCAGGCAGGGTCTCACAAGAGTGGAGTAGAGGGGCAGAATCACCTATAAATACAATCAATTGTGCAAGTTTTAGAGGTTGAACAGCAGCTGAGAAAAATCTTATATATACATGCTTGTATATACATGCTCATCTAGCAGAAAAAAAAAATGCCAAAAAAATCACAAATATGAAGGAACATATACAGCTTCCTAAAATATCTCTGTGGTGATCTCATTGCCTCTTATATCCTACTTAGGACTGGCTCTGTATAGCACGGAACTGTGTCCTTAGTGAACTGTCTGTTTCCTTGTTAATGAAGTAATTAAATTAATTGCAAGGTATAATACTGTTTTATGCAGGAGGAGGAATGAAAAAGGGAAGGAGAGCATGGAGAATCCATCTTACAGTCATTACAAAGTGGTCTGTGTCACAGTATCTTGAAAGTGGCAAGAATCTTGAAAGTGGCAAGAATTACAGGTAAGCATCCATTTCAGAATGAAAACTGCTCTTAGAGGCTAATCCTTTACATCCTGCTGGTTCTCTTTTACTCCTGTTGCAAATGTCACTGAATTCAGTGGAAATAATTGTTTCTTATCAGTAGGGTGAATGAGAGAGTTGTACCATCTGACCTCTGATTGTGTGAGCAGAGCCTGTGCGTAACCTCACTACTTTCTGACTGTACAAAATTTGGTGTGAATAAGGGTTTTTCTGTGATAAACATACTTAATCTGGGTGTGACTCCATTCCTGAACTATTAAGAAAGAAAATGTTGTTAATGTGTACTCAGTTCCAGTTAAAGAAACCTGAGTTCATCACAGGTGAGTATCTTAAAGCAGTCATTCATTTGCAGCTTTAATATACGAATATGGCATTAAAGCTGCTTTTGCAGCTCTACTTTCAGTGAGTCCAGTGAAATAAATATTTCTACGGGATTTTAAATGCAGATGGATGCAAAGCCTTTTGATGCTTCATAATTTCACAGAAATAACAGAAACAACTTGTAGCAGATATCTTAATGGCAACTGGATACTGTCTTTATTCAAATACTGAATCAAATCTGCATTAGAAAACAAGATACTTGCAGGTTTTTTGGGTTGATTCTATGAAAAATTGAATAAAATATTATTGAATTACCAATTGTAAAGCAGACATGCAGGGTAAAGCGTTGACGTGATTGATCTAATCTGTTTTGATCATGAGTTAAATCAGCTATCAGGTAAACATGTTTTTTAAATAAACTAAATCATGTTGGGTGGCCAGCAGGTGGCCAGCCCTGACCTGTGGTACATGAACAAACCAAGAACATGAGAAATCACAGATCCTTACAGATAGGAAAAAGTAAATAATATATATGTAGCTGGCCAGCCTTCACCAGTGGATACAGCAACAAGATGCCAACTTAAAAAATAGCAGAAATGAGACACACTGTACTTAAAAAAACAAACCAGACCAAAACCAGAGTCCAGTGCAGCAAGACTAACATGGAAATGGTGCTAAATGCAAAGCATTAAATTAAAGTATATCTGGAGCTCTCTTCCAAATATTGATAAGGCCAGACAACAGTACTGTCACTTCATCTCTTCCTCTCCTAACAATTTGTACCTTCAAATTGTACCTAAGATTTTTTTTTTAAATAAAGGTTGATTTTTATTAGCCTATATTTTTTCCAGTTTATTTTCAACTAAATAGTTAGTACATGACACTTGATTTTTTTTTTTCCAGTGAAAAACGTTATCAGGGATACTTATTAAAGTAAATAGCTTCAAATGATCTTGTTTACATTCTTCACTTTGATCTGTTTTATTTTGTTTGCAAATGGTAGGTGATGCTTTTTAAAATGTGTGACTCAGATTTCTCTTCTTCTCTCAGGGTTTGTTTGGATAGCAGCTGAAATTCAACAAATTGTATAAAAACTTTTTTTTTTCCTATGCAAAACTATATTTGCCATTTGAAGTGAACTTGTTAAAATAAAGGCATTATTTGTGAATTGAAGTTATTGTTTCTACTTAATAATTCCTTCAACATACCCAAACTAGTAATATTAATATCTAATTTCTAATCATAATTTATAATAGGAAAAAGGAATTCCTGCTCTTTGAACTAATTAATTTTGTAGGCATTGCTCACTGTTCTGTGGAGCTGAAGAAACTGGGAAGAAATCTTTCAGTATCTATCATAGAGGCTGCTGATAGCAAGAGCCATCTTTGCATTTCACTGCATTTCTTTGCAAGTATTTACCGAGTAACTGACACTCATTCACTTATTGTACCTCGACAGTAAGCATGTGCCTAATTTTATTTAAATTAATCTATATTAATACTAAATTTATGTCTTTATTGAAATTATGATACTTCTTAATTAAATAGAGGTTTTTTGAAAGAAAATGCATTAGATAAAATCTCCCTCAAAAAAAGCAAACTGACGCTACCTATGTTGTTAGCCACTTAAATAGCCAAAATGGTAGGGCCGTACTAGCTTACCAGTCTTTCGCAGATATGAATCTAACTGTATGCATTTATTAATTCAACCAGAGTTGTAATGTGCTTTACATTACATCACATTATTTAATTGGCCATCATTTTTATAAGAAAAAGGGGACATGTTATTAATTTCTAGCATATACCCAACTGTCATTAAAAATGTGAAGGATTTATTTCAAATTGAAATTCCTTACAAAGAATTACAAAGCCTACAGATACAGGATAATGGGAAAAGAATACAGTAAAGTAAAAGTTGAGGCCCTTTCACTGCATCACCATGATTTGTAAATACCGTTACATATCTTACAATACCGTAAGAATAACTCTTAAAGCACATGTCTCACTAACCTTTGATTAGGATTTTTAGAAGAAACAAAGTCGTGTTTTCTTCCTTCTGCAACTGTAGTTGAAATCATGGTATGAGGCATGTGTGTTTAGCTCATGATGGCTAACACTCAGCCTGAAATAGCCCAAAACAGGGAAAATTGTCTCTCACAGCTCTTTAGCTCAGCATGTGGAAGCAGTCCTACTGTACAAAGACTCTTCAGTGATCTGCTTTTGTAATTGACTTCTCTGGAAAGACATCTTATCCTGGTATTTTTGCTTAAATGAAACACTATAACAAATCTTTCAGCCTCTCAGCATGAAGCTAATGGCAACAGCATTCCCCTTTGTCCAGTGGACTCGGCCAGGCCTAGGGCAGACCCACTGTTGGCCAGGGCCAAGCCAATTGGTAGCAGAATGTTCCCTGATAACGCCTCTGTGGTAACATATTTAAGAAGGGGAAAACAGGAAAAAAAAAAAAACGGAAGAAAAGAAGTTAAGAAGCTAGAGCAGGGGCACAGAGCGGGAGGCGTGAGCCTTGTGGGCCTTGCAGGCCTCACCCTGTGGCCTGCCGCCGGGCGGCCGACTGGGCCCGACTCAGCCCGGCCTGGCTGCAAGAAGTGGAGAGGAGATGAGATGTGAAGAGAACCTGAGAGGCATCTGCCTGAGCCCATTGTGAAGAATTTCTTGTGAGAGGAACAGCTGCAGACACCAAGGGCAGTAAAGGAGGGGAGGAGATGCTCCCGGTGCTGGAGCAGAGATTCCCCTGCAGCCCATGGTGCAGCCCATGGTGAGGCCGGCTGTGCCCCTGCAGCCCATGGAGGCCCACAGAGGAGCAGAGATCCCCCTGCAGCCCGGGGAGGACCCCACGCTGGGGCAGGTGGATGCCCAAAGGAGGCTGTGGCCCGTGGAGGGACCATAGTGGGGCAGCCAGTTCTGGAAGGACTGCACCCCATGGAAAAAAAACCCTGCACTGGAGGAGTTTCACAAAGGACTGTAGCCCATGGGAGGGACCCCCGGCTGGAGCAGGGGAGGAATGTGAGGAGTTCTCCCCCTGAGGAGGGAGGAGCGGTGTAAAGCAACAAGTGATGAACTGACCATAACCCCCATTCTCTCTTCGCCTCCTGTGCCGCTCAGGGTGGGGAGAAGGTAGAGATAATGTTAAGCCAGGGAAGAGGGAGAGATAGGGGGAAGTTGTTTTGTTCTCTTTCTCATTATCCTGCTTTGCTTTTAACAATAAACAAATGGTTTTCCCCAAGTCGAGTCTGTTTTGCCCATAACGGTAACTTCAATGATCTCTCCCTGTCCTTATCTTAAACCTTGAGCCTTTTTTTTCTTATATTATCTCTCCATGTTCCCTCGGAGGGTGTGAGGAGTGAGCAAGAAACTGTAGTTTGGTCCCGAGCGGGGCTAAACTACGACACTAACACAGTTCCTGGACATGTCATTGCATAGGTATGCTGTCTTTCAATAACTTGTTACTTGGCTGACAGGCCTTTCCTCCTGATCATACTTAGTTCGTTTCCATGGCTTACCTTCTGTTTTACAGAAGTACAAACAATTAATAATGGTAGAGGACACATCATGGCATGGCAGCCACGTTTTCAAGTAGATGCTTTGCTTTTCTTTTTTACTCAAGGTTTGTTTGCAATTAAGTTGAAAGAAGAGGATGCATACTGCACAACCCATGTGAACCAGGATGTCCTCTCCTAAGATCTGTTGTTATATGTCTGTATGTTAGCTTGCATGTTTATGGTATTCTGCTTTCAATAATAGGGAAGAGAGGCATGAAGAGGGTTGATCTTACTACGTAACTACAGGATCATTTGTGTTTTAGTGTTAGCGAGGCTCATCCCGTTTGATGTAAAGGCTTAAAGGATGGTCCATTGTTACTGGAGAACCAATTGAAGTTGGTAGTCTGGTTTGTACAAGGCAATAGTCTCATCTCCCTAAGGAAGAAGTGTTTGGCTCTGGAAAATCACCTTTGAAACTTACTGTCCAAATAAAAACCCAATGATTTGTAGAATTAAATTGCCTTATTCCTAGAGAGACATTATTATAGAATTGTGTTTCACTGAGAAAATTGGAAGAGTTTAACTTGTAAACAAGAGCAGTGGAGTCTGCGGTTTTATAGCCTCCACTGCTCTAGTTACATCAGCTATATAACACATCTCTAAAATTGATGCCTCATTATGAAGAAATATGAGTTGATGAGATTATGTTTATCCCACAAGCAATCATATTCTCTATTTCATAATTTGTTACGGTTTGTTAAGTTGGCCTTTGTTTTGCTACACTACTCACACCTAGAGTAATTTTTCAGAGTTCACTCTTTAATAGGTACTTTGAATCAGATAATATCAGAGTTGATCTTATCATGTGTTAGATCGTTTTAGTCACTAAAAGACTGCCTTTTGTTCAGAACATCTCAACCAGAATTGCCAAATTTCATTGTAACAGTGATAATAATAACTTCTACATCAAGGGAAAATTTATACTTATTGGTAGGAAGCCATGTGACATTGGCAAACACTTCGTGAAGGAGAGAAAGACAAAAATTCCACTTTCAAACAAGACAGCTGAAGACTGCAAAGAAAAGGAAAGATATTAAAGATATGTTAATAAGTAGTGCTGTGGCACCTCAAGTGAGAACAAATGCCAAATAAAATTTTTTTCACTTGTGAGTCAGAAAAGCAATAAAACTTCATACTTACTTTCATTTCGGGGAAAAAAAAAGTAACTAAAATATAATTGGTAAGTCTAGGTAAAGGGAGGAAAATACGACAGCTTGATGAACCGGGGCATGTAGCTAGTATTTAGTTACAGTGCATGAAAAAAGAAGAAACTTGTGGTCATAATAATTCATCACCAGCATTTATAGAAAAATACGCATCCACGTAAAGCAAATCCTGCACTGTTTCTGGAAGAGGTTTTGTGAAATGCTGCTGTGGATGTAATTGTGCTCCACTAGGGGCTGTCATTGTCACACATCTGGGTAAACAGCTTCCACCCGCAAGAGCAAAGTGTGGGCAGAAAAATCCCACACGGAGTGAAAAAGAAGGGCTTCAGCTCTCAAGGTGTCTCCCAAGCAAGAGATCTTCGTGTCAGCCAAAAGAAACAGCTCCTCTGTCAGAACACAGGAACTTCTAAAGAGGAATTTGCTTTAGTGATAGCCGCTGAAATAGAAGTGCAATGCTTTCAGGGAAATTTGAGGTATTTTCTTTGCTGTTTGATTTACTTGCGTCCAAAGGAAAAAGAAATGGAAGTTAGAGATGACTAAATTATTATGCTGCTGCAGAAACATTGTGAACTTAAATATTTTTGTTTAACAGTTCTTGAATACTGCGAATTATAATGTCATCTTATTTGAAAAACAGGTATGTGGGGTATGTGGTTGTTCACATACCCCATAAAGGTAAAGATTTTTGCATTTTTTTGTGCATGCTGTTTGTTGAGGAGGAAGTGTCATGTAATTTTTTTACATAATTATTTTTCTTGGTATGAAAAATACTTCTGTCACACATGTCTCAACTAAGCCCTGAAAGAAATAATTGAGTAGTACCATTCTAACATTAAGAATGCTTTTTGAAGTATGTTTGCAAACCTCATCTTATACTAAGCAAAGCAGGCATCAGAATGACGCAGAAGATTACTGTGGTCCCAGGCCATTTGCATGGTGGAGGAGAACCATTTAAAAGTAACCCTATGAAGACATGCTAGCCCCAACCATCCCTGGAGACACATAAAATCTTTAGCAAGATGAGAGAGCAGTTTTAATCCATTGATTTCTTTAACATTGGAATTTTATTATGGTTCATTTTACAAATTGGACTAAGACATTCTGTGGCATTATAATGAAATATCATAGCATGCTGCAAGTATGCTAGCTGTAGAAACTTGGTGGAAGCATAAAGTACTATCTCAGAGAACATTTACATTTTGGCTAACTGAGACTTAGTCTTTGAGTGTGGTTTCAGTGAAAACCACAAGACAAAACAGCTGGATTTGTTTAAATGTTTCTCAGTGAAATCATATGGGAGGGGGAGATTAAATTAAAAATTGCAGATAAGGATGGTAGATTAAATTAGAAACTGCAGATAAAGATGTTTATTGATGAAATGTTTGTTTGTTAACTGGTTTAACTAATGAAAGGCTAAACAAGACATCATCAACAGCTTTGGTGATGCCTCACCCAAGGTTCAAAGATGACCTTATAAACTAACATTCTCTCTCCCTGAGACTAATTTCTATTTCGTAGGCTTTTAAAGAATCTCTTGTCTTTTGAGGTGTTTTACTGGTGATGCATAGTTTTACACTCTACCTTCACTGCTCTTGTTTCCATCCAAGTTTAATTTTATTCTCCTGCCATATACACATAGTACTTACTGAGTGTATTATCAATTTTAATCTTAGAACTGAAGGGCAATTCTGAAGTGTATGTTGTTACCATAAATACATTGGTGTGAAAATTGTGATTATTTTGCAGTTTCCTTATAACGGCTCATGGGCCACTGTTTCTCTTCAGGTCTAAGGAGATGGCATGTGTACAGTTCTTTATGTGACATAGATAACCTTAGAAAAGGAAGGCATTGAGTGGTAGGATACATATAGTCTTAGGAAAGAGCTTAGCCTTAATTTACAGGGTTATTTTCTTTTAAGACTCCACAAGCACTTAAAACAGGAGCACTTCTGCACTGGAGATGCTGCAGAAGCCTCAGCATGTCAGACAAGTAATAAGAGCATTGCTAATCTTATTGTTATAAATTTTGGGTGAGCTCTTAGCTTTCATGTTTGAAAGAGGATTTTCACCATGGCACTTCTCTTCTAATTATCTATACCCTCAAACTATGGACAGTAGAGGGAGAAAAAATTCAAACTAGCAGTTTACAAGGTCTCAGTGCAATACTGTCTGCTTTTTAAGTGCACAAATCTCATTTTAAAACCTGAAAGTCTTGCAAGCATATCCCAGCCAAAATATCAGTTGCCATAAAACTTTCGTCAGAATTGCTCACTACTGTCTTCAACTGCTTTTGTGTTAGGATATGCTGTGACTAATACAGCAGATCTTTTTGCTGATACTGCCCTTCTGTCCAGTTTGGAGGTCTAAAAGAGAACGAGTTTCAGTCAGAATCCTAGCCAGGCTGAAGTACTCATTGCTAAGAGAGCAATTACAATGACAATTCTTTCCATTCACATTTCTTTGTTCTCACAGACACAGAGATTTCTAGCATGGTAAGGGATAGTCTTAACTATCATACCTTTTCTTTTAGTATCTGAAGCATATAAATACCTCATAGGTTTTCAGAGGCTTAGAAAAAGATGCAGTGTAGTCATTGTTGCTATGTTTTCTACTGACTGCTTGCTTCAGTATATATTATTTGATAAGACATTTTATTCCCTTCAGGCAGGAGTGCGGTGATGAAAACCGAGACTAGCATTCTTCTGAGGTGAAAAAAAAAGTCATTTTTCTGTCATAGCTGTATAGATCAAGAAGAAAAAGGAAGAAACCCAGGATACCTTTTCATTTGCTTGTCTGAAACAACTGCAGCAGTATTTGATAAGTCAAACAATGCCAGAGACACTTTTGGTGATATGAGTCTAAATTTGAAGACAAAGCAGCAGAACATCAATGACAAGCCCCTTCTGTGCTGCACAGGTAGGAAGGTTATAAAATTATTGACCTTCCAGTGGTCATCATGTGTTTTCAATCACAAGAGAGGCACATACATGGTTTCATTCCAGATATTTAAGTTCCCCGTATAGTCAGTGATAGAGGTACTCTGTATTTCAGTGCGCTGGGGAGTGGTCAGTATATGTCATTGCTCAGACTGGGAGGAGGGATATTGCTCTTCCCCTTGGCTGTCAAACCTGTCTCCTAACTCAGGCATGTGCAAAGTATAAAGTTAGATGGATTACCCCCAGCAGTTCTGGGTTGCCTTTCTGGCGTAGAAATATCATTCTGCAGCAAGCATCTGCCATTAGAAATAGCGTCAGTTCAACATCCACATTTGCCTGGTTGTGTTGGGTTGCTGTTGTCATGCTGCCATCCCTGTCTGTATCTTCAAAGCAGCCTCTGAAACTTTTGCTGGGTTCTCTTAGGCAACAGTTCACAGAGAGATATGAAGCTGAAATACTGTCCTCCTTTAAATGGTGCAGCTCTCAGTCCTGGTCATTAGACTGCCTGTCCTCAATGTTTAATAACACAAGCATCTCTGCATCTGGATCAATGCTGGAAAACACTTCATATATTTAACATTTCTTTCAGCAGGCTCAGTAGTAGCTTGCTCCCCTGTGATGTGTGAGTGGAGGACTCATGATGCAGGACTGCACCATGCACCATAGAACCATAGAATCATAGAAGAGTTTGGGTTGGAAGGGACGAAAGGACCTTTAAAGATCATTTAGTCCCACCCCCTTCCATGGGCAGGGATGTCTTTCACTAGAACAGGTTGCTTAAAGCCCTGTACAACCTGACCTTGAACATTTCCAGTGATGGGGCATCCACAACTTCTGAAAGACAGCTTGTCTGTCACCCATGCTGCCAGTAGGACCAGTGGTATGGTGAAGAGTGGAAAAGTAAAAGGAGGTACCGTGCTAACAGCAAGGTGGCTGAAGAGGTGCAAGAAGTTCTATGCTATGTGTGTGTTAGCAAGGGTTAACTAGGTCATATACCCAAGGCCATAGCAGGAAAGCAAGGACTATATTTTGTGGTTTTATAAAATTTACAAATTAAAATAAGATTACAGTACTGTGAAATACAGAGGTCTAAATTCAGGGAAGACACATCTGCAATGTCCTTAGGGATGTACCAAATCTAAAGTGAATTGTCCGAAAGTATATATTGCATCTAAATGAAGGAAACGAAAGAGAACGGCAGAAGAAAGAAGAGGAACACAATGTCTGCATGTGTTATGAGGTGCTAGTTAATGCAATCTATGTTCTCTTTAGTGCAGACACTTTTCCAGATCTTGGTGCATTTATCACATCAACTAATGCTCTTAGGCATTTTTTCTTACATGTTTCCTGCTCTTGCTAACTATTGGTAATGGTTGCTAGTTTCTGTGAGCTCATTTGATGACTGATCTGAGGCATTTACATTTATTTTTCTCCTGTGTATCCAGAGTTGTGAGAAGTTAGCTATTAATGAAATGAAATTCTTAATAGAAAAGGCATCTTTCGGGCTATTCATAATACTGACCTGAGGTTACTGATTAGTTGCATTTTTTTTTTCTCTTGGCTTCAGTGGATATTTGTAAATAGATAAATACGATCTAAGGCAAATCTGTGAGGCTTATGTAAGTAATCAACTATTGCATTCTAATGTAAAAGCTTAGTAAAAATCTCTCTTCTCGGTTCACATATGACTCTTTTTTTTACTTGTGAGGCTTACAAATGGGTTTAAATACAGAGATCTCTTCCAACTGAACATTTTTGCATGTAAAATGAAGAACTGTGTAATAAAGACACAGTAATATGATTTGCATCTCTAAACATCTAGACCAGCTAGTATTTTGTTGCAATAGCACTTCACTTACACCTGGCAAGCTACGTTCACCAGGACAGAAAATTGTAACAGAAACAAGGAGATGCTGCAGTGGTAGGAAGCCTTACACCTCATGAGGTGAAATTGTTGTAAGTCTCCTGAACAGGGAGAATACCTTGTTGTAGCCTGCTCTAAGTGGCTTGAGTGATAGAGATATGCACTAAATTATAGAAAAGAGAGTAATTTTTTTTTCCATGCAGGAACTAGAGGAAGATATTTCTGGTGTCAGGGTGAAAAGAAGTACAGGTGTATCTAAATACTGCTGAACTTACGGGCTTTTGTAAGTTGAGCAGTTTCCTTTGATAGATGGAGTTTTCAGAGACTTTTGACAGTTCCCTTGGGTGCCTCCTTGTCACAGTCAGACTGAACATCTTCTGGTCAGCTGAAATGAAGACAAGTGGTTGACATTCTGCAGCATGCTGGGTTTGACAGGTAATAGCATCATCCACCTCTGAAGACTTGGAAGCTAGACAACTGCCAGCCTCAAAACAACACTGTAGTTCAGATATCATCTCAGAAGTTTCTACTGTGGTTAGGAGTGACTTAAAAATGGGAAAGCAGGAGGACTAGTTTGAGCATTGAGTAATCCCATCTCGGCTGGAAGGGTGGCCTACTGTTGTCTGTCAAGCCCTTCAGACAATAATGAGAAAAAAACACAGAATGAGTATGCTCTTTCCCTCTGCCAAAGGAGTCAGCAGCACCCTGTGATCATTAGGATGGAGAGCCTTGAACAAATACAGCAAAACTGTAAGGAAATGAAGGAAGCAGTTGGCTCAGGAGAATATGATGTCCTGAAAACTCACTTCCAAAGAAAAAAGCAGAAGTTTGGAAACGCTGATACTCTTGACAAACAGGCAGGGAGAGACTGAGTGTGGGCTTTGAAATTTGGGCGAACATTTTGTGCTGAGTACCTTCTTCAGTTGCGTGACCACATCTAGTGCTATCCATTTGGCTAGCCGAAAGATCTCCCTGTGGTCAGTGCAGACTTTGAATGTGATCTTCTCTGGGATCACCTGTTCCTAACTGGAGAGTCTGATGAAGCGAGCAACTGCCATGTGAAATCCTTTGTATATGGGGTAAGCATCCCAGTCCATACTACAGTGGGCAGCAAGCAGGGAGTGACATAATGATCTCAGCAGGACTAACAGCTGGTGGTAAATTCCTTTTTTATAGGCTTAACTGTACACTGAACACTTCCAGAATGATAAGGTGTTGACAGCTTCTTGGATGTTATAATGCAAAACAAATGCAGCTTTTTGCAAAGCCGTGACTTAATACATCAGATAGCACACTAATGGGTATTTGGAGTGCACTCAGGGTCTGTGATGTCTAGTATAGTGAAGGGCCCTTAAAGAACTCTACTATAAGTAGAGCTCTGCAATTAAATGTTTCAAGGCTTTACAGTAGCAGTGGTGGCTTTGAGGAGAGCTCAGTTCTTCTAACTAGATGGAAGCATTGACATAATGATCAGAATCAGAACTTAGTTGAGCTCAGGATATGTCTATGTCACGCCATCTGCCTTAGGACCATGCCGACGCTATTTCTGCTGCACTTTGATTACTATCTCTCCGACAACTGGTGGTGGTGAAAGGCAATGTTGTGGTCAGAAAGCCTCACATATACCAGTAATGACAGACTATTCCTCTTCCCTTCACCTTTCACCTTTCATCAGGGGTTTCCACACCCACCAGGTGTAATCTGTTTATTTCCTCCTCAGACACACTGAATATTGATAACTGCTGGAGGAGGCATGATACCAGGTTGTATGTAATAATGGTTTAATCTAGGAAGCTACATCTCATATTTCAAAACATCTGTGAGTCTTAAGGCATTTATACTCATAACTTCTTCAGAGTTTAGTTAGTCATCTCTTTGGTTTCATGTTCCACATCTGATGGAACACAGAGTGAGGCTTTGTTTTGGACTAATATTAAAGTGCTGTAAAAGATTAACTACAGAAAAGCCACCCTCCATTGTTTACTGAAGTGTAGTATCACTGAAACTGTAAATGTTGCTGAGTAAAATATTTTCCAAATTGTAATCTTCAGCAAATCTCTGTAAACACCAGTGACTTCTCTTTATGTTGGTCTGTAAAATCAGATTATAAGTTTGGGGGTTTTTTAAGTGAAAAAGAAAAAGACATTAACATGCAGAAAATAGATTCTTAGGTACTTTATACAAGGATGGATTGAGATAGATTTGAGGAAAAGGTCTAGTTCTTCTGACGTGAATGTTACTGTTGGTAGCCACAAGCTTTTATTAACACACAGTGTCTAATTTACTCTGGGGGACTGGCAATTTTGAGGATGTTATTTGCTCAAGAGCCAGAGATAAATCTAAAAACATGCTGCAGTGTAATTTATTTTATCTGTTAAGTGCTATCTTCTCACTTCTGATGCAAATTCTTATCAGTGGCTCCAAGCCTGACCTTGAGTAAATTATTTCATCACTAAGTACTTTCAGGATCGTGGATCAAAGTGTCATAGTCATTGCAAAATGTTATTAAGTTAGGTTTCTGCTTATGACTGTATTCGAGCAAATGATTTCGCATACTGAGACTTCCCAAGAGTATTTACCGTTCTATGCTGGAACCCTTCTTTCCTATCTTGGCTGCAGTGCATATTTTTTTATAGTGCAGAAGTTAATGAAAGTGATTTTGCCTGGCTTCCTGCTGAAACATTACACTCAATGTTAACTACTGGAGACAATGAAAAGAGAGAAAAGATAGCCGGTGCAAATTCATGGAATTGTCAATATAGTTGGAACAGCTTATACACAGAATCTGTCCCAATCGGCTGTAATCATTCCGTACTCTATGTGACTCATGGAAAAGGTGGAAGAAACACAGCTTTGAAAGCTGTAGCAGTAGCAGAAAGTTCACATGTAGCAACAATTGTGTGAGGGTTACTAAGGAGAGAATCGGAATCCTGAGGTGAACGAGTTTGAGGATCACCAGGATATTCTTCTGCAGTGAAATCACAATATTCCTGTCATACTACTACGCACAGACAGGAGAAGGTTGTGCAGTTTGTCAGGTGTCCCCAGTACCACTGGATTATACTTGCAGTGACAAGCAGTATTTGCTTCTGCTTCACAGGAATATTCTGGCAACATGATTCAGTCCCTGCTGCGTGTGTCATCCTAGCTCACTTTTGTGCTGGGAGTGCCGTCGACCTGAGATTAATTTCTACACAGTTGTGTTTCAAGTGCCTTCATGATGTCTTGTTTACTCTCCTTTGGGTCTGAGTGAGTAGCACTGTCTAAGCCCGTCTCCTCTACACACCTGGAGACAGCTGTACTGTCAGTAGAGTAGTGGAGTCGTTTTTCAGTTGACAGAAAATCAGCAGGACAGAGCAGCTTTAGTTAGCATGCTCCATCTGTAACTCCTGCTAATACCTCTAATTCCTGTTCTGGGCCTGCTTAGTCTACCAAGACTTGTACTACCACCCTTTTTTCTCCAAGGAGGCCTAAAAAGCCAAGTCCACAAAGAAGTAAGTTTAAAAGTCAAACACCCTTTCCCTAACCTCAAAATCAGAAAGCTGAACCCTCACAGCATGCCAAGTAATCCCATTCTGACATCCATTTCCTGGCAACCATCCATTTTCATGTGTCATGTTTAGTTTCCCTGCAATGTCGCAAATCAATGGTAAATTACAAAATTAGCAAGTTATTTGAGTGAGAAAGCTTCTTGCACTGCATGATTTGTTATGTACAGATGGAAGAATGATACAATCATGCAAGAAGTGCTTTGCATAACACAGGTACGTTACACCTCCAGAGCATAATTGTGTGTTCCATCAGTACTGCAGGGAGGGCAGGTGCATAGTTACAAGACTCTTTGTCATGTTTGGCTTCTGCAATGCTGATAACGTCATGTCATGCTCTTGCTGTCTTACTCACAGGATCTGTCAGAAGTTTCAAGATTGTCAAAATTCCCATATAACCAATATGACATTGGTTATAGCTTTTGTCTGACTTTGAAAAATTAAGGGAAGGTTTTAATAATGGGTGTTCTGTGGCCTAAGAAGAAGTCCATCTGAAGTTTCAGTCCAGTCAACTCTCCCTACCATAGTGGAGCGAACTCTTGGATAGCAAAAGCATAAAAATTAAATTTCTGTACAGAGAAGCAAACTTAAGAATGCAGAATTTGTATTTTCATAAATTAAGCAGAGGCAAGCAAGGTAAAACACCATGTACAGATGTTTCTGATATGTTCACACCTTTATGAGTTTATCTAATGTGAATTAAAGAAGAAAGAACAGGTGATTGATACTTTGATTGAAAGAGAAATGAAAAAACTTCAGGCTACATCCAGTAAGCTGCATCCTGTGCCTGTATTTTGTTTTATATCACAGTATTTGGAGGCTGTGGTGTTCTTTTTAGGATTGAGGCCCTCAGCTGTAAAATCTTGGTTATTCATTAATACGAGACCATCAAGGACATTTCCTTGTTAGTATGTGCCATGAACTGAAATTAATGGACAACACCACAGTTTTGAACATATTGTTAAAAGGTATTTTGTTTATTTTTATTTTGGTTTATCTTCATTTGCACTACAGTAATCAACTACTTAACTTTTACTTGAAGCAAAGAATCTTGATAATTTTATTTCTTAAAGGATATCCTGTAAGAAGACAGATATTAGAGTGAGCCAACAGGCACTTTCTGTTCTTTTAGGAGGATCGGTACACTCTTGAAATATGTGTCATGCAAAATGTCTTTTGGGATGTTCAACACTTTCCTAAAAGCTCCAAGGGCAAGGTTAAGGCAACAAAGTACTCCCCTTTAGAATTTTTTTGGCAAGCAGCCAGAAGCAAAGAAGAAACTCACAGCTGTAAGATTACTCAAAAGTTGTGGCAGGTATGTTGTCCCCTGTATTTAAACATCCTCTGACACAATTACACTCTCTCCTTTACATTAATTTGTGTATGTTAACTTATAGAAGTATGCTTTATATATTAACTTACTATATACTATTTACATTCCTTCCTGTTTTGTTTGTTTGTTGGTTTTTTTTTTTTAATTCTCCACTAAAATTTGTTTACAGGCAAAAGATAAGAGTTTTGGCCAGAGAACACAGAATCTTTGTTTCTGCTCGAAAAATCAAACCAGCAAAGACTTTCTTCAGTATGACAGTAATTTTCTCTGGGTAGTTATGTCTGTGACTGTAGCTGATGTTAGAGACACCAAAATCACAGAAGGCAAAGAGAAAAATCACCCTTAAAAATAAGTCAGCTACTCCATTCCCTGATCTTCATGTGATATTTCATGGTGTTTTGTCTAGTCTTACATTAATCAAGTAACTTGTCTTTTTTTCCTAAGGTAAACATCCTCAGTCTGACTGATACTTATTATGGTAGTTAGGAGATACCAGCGCCATGCTGCGCTGGGCACATATGCTTAATAAGAGAGTGAGCCTTGGCTCCAGATGTGCTTATAAGCAAATCAGGTTTTTCTTAGTCAGACTCAGTGTTACATACTGAAGTGTTTACACAGTAGGATGTTTGGAAGAGAGAAACATTTTTAATATTACAAAACTCTTTGTTACTGACTGAGTTACTGACTCAGCTCCCAGTCATTTATGCTGTACAGTCACCTTTCACCTAATTTTCTCAACCGCAGAACAGTCTTGAGATCCTGTGTCTTGAGATGGCACTTTTATGTGGCTGGAAGATTTATCACAATGCAGGACAAAGAAAAGCCAACTTGTTTTTTTGCTTTGGCCTGCCAAAATCTACTCCCACTCAGTGCTTAGCTATGTGAAACTTAGTGATAAGAAGCTCCACCTCTGGTTTTGTGACTAGTTTTGCATTATTTTATTGTTGCCACCTAAATGAACAGATAAAGCAAAGAAACCATTCTGAAGAGCCTGCAGTTTGAGTCAGATGTGATCTGAAAAGGTGACACTAAACAAGGAAATGGAAATAGGATGGAGGATTATGTTATATCATCTACCTGGACTTGTGCAAAGCTTTTGACACTGTCCCACACGACATCCTTCTCTCTAAACTAGAGAGACATGGGTTTGATGGACAGACCACTTGGTGGATAAGGAGTTGGCTGGATGACCGAACTCAGAGAGTGGTGATCAACGGCTCAATGTCCAAGTGGAGACTGGTCATGAGTGGCGTCCCTCAGGGGTCTGTGTTGGGCCCGGCCCTGTTCAACATCTTTGTCAGCAACATGAACAGTGGGATAGAGTGCACCCTCAGCAAGTTTGCCAATGACACCAAGCTGTGTGGTGCCGTTGACACGCTGGAAGGGAGGGATGCCATCCAGAGGGACCTTGACAGGCTGGAGAGATAGGCCCGTGCCAGCCTCATGAAGTTCAACCAGGCCAAGTGCAAGGTCCTGCACCTGGGTCGTGGCAATCCCAGGCACAAATACAGCCTGGGTGGAGAATGGATCGAGAGCAGCCCTGAGGAGAAGGACTTGGGAGTGCTGGTGGACAAGAAGCTCAACATGAGCCGGCAATGTGCTCTTGTGGCCCAAAAGGCCAACTGCATCCTGGGCTGCATCAAGAGAAGCGTGGCCAGGAGGTCGAGGGAGGTGATTCTCCCCCTCTACTCTGCCCTGGTGAGACCCCACCTGGAGTACTGTGTCCAGTTCTGGAGCCCCCAACACAAGAAGGACATGGACCAGTTGGAGAAGGTCCAGAGGAGGGCCATGAAGATGCTCAGAGGGCTGGAGCACCTGTTCTATGAAGACAGGCTGAGAGAATTGGGGCTGTTCAGCCTTGGAGAAGAGGAGGCTCCGGGTAGACCTGATAGCGGTCTTCCAGTACCTCAAGGGGGCCTATAAGAAAGATGGAGAGAGGCTGTTCAGAAGGGCCTGTTGTGATAGGATGAGGGGTAATGGTTTTAAAATAGAGGGAGGTAGATTTAGATTGGCTATTAGGAAAAAATTTTTTCAATGCGAGTTATAGAACACTGGAACAGGTTGCCCAGAGAGGTGGTGGATGCCCCATCCCTGGAAACGTTCAAGGCCAGGCTGGATGAGACTCTGAGCAACCTGATCTAGTCAGGGATGTCCCTGCTACTTGCAGGGGGGTTGGACTAGATGACCTCTGAAAGTCCCTTCCAACTGTAATCATTCTATGATTCTATGATTCTATGATTACTAATGAAAGGTAGTAGGCTTCTAGCTTAGTAGTATGCATATATTAAGCCTATCAGTATTTTTAATAGAATACTGTTTGTGTGGATGCAGGTTATGACTCTAATTCATGCTGAATGGAACTGCAATCCACAAGCAGTCACACTGAAAACCTTTGATCAGGAGTTAGCAGGACTCTGTCTAGTCTTGGGAATGTGCGCAGCAGGGAGCTGTTTTGATACTGAGGAGGCATCATCTCAATCAGGAAAAGATTGGTTTTAGATGATGTGACAGACAGAACTGGGAAACAAAAGTAACCAGTGAATCTGAAATCCTCACCTATGAATTAGTATCTATGATACTAATTAAAGCATGCATGATATATCTTTGAAAGGACTGTCACCACAAGAAATGACCAGAAAAGTCAGAATGCTACACAGAACGCCACAGGAATCAGTATCAAGGACTGTAAGGCTGAGGGGTCTTTTTCTGACATTGCAGCAGTTAAATCTCTAGTAACTAATAACCAGGAGGAAATAGAGCCAAAAGCATCCCAAAGACAATTATATCACAATAAATCCATAGGAATAATTCCCATTGTGAATCCACTCTCAGTATATCAGCAAAGACAACCAAAGAGAATGAAAAGCCTCACAGGAATTTTTGAGCTTAAGAATGTATTTTTTTTCACACAGAGGTCTTCACACCGACTGTTCAACATGAAAGCATCCACACAGGCATTCAGGCTGGAAGTGACCTTGGGAGGACACTGGCCCAAGCTCCTGCCCAAAGCAGGGTCACATGTGACATCAGGCCAGGATACTCAGGGTTTTGCTAGTTGGGGTTCAAGAACATCCAAAACCAGAAATGGGTTCAAGAACATCCAGTGACAGAAATGGCACAATCTGTCTAGGCAACCTGCTTCACTGCCTGGCTCTCCCCGTAGGGCAAAAATTGTTCTTTGTCTCCAGCCTGAACCTCTTCAGTTTCAGCTTATGCCTCTTAATTTTCCTCCCATGCACCACTGTGAAGAGCCTGTCCCTGCTCTCTCCATTGCTTCTCCATAGGGGCTGGGATACTGTTAGGTGCCTCAAAGCCATCTCTGTTGCAAACCTGAGCTCTGCTCACACTGCTGGAAGTGCTGCTAACCCTTGCTGATCAGATGCACAACTGGCCCTGCTCAGCTGGCTGCCGATCAGGGCCCAGGACCTTCTCCCTAGCACCGACTGGCAGTGCTACCAGGACTCTGCCTGCCTGGGGCAAGGCTGTGCATTGCTCCTGCCCCACGTGCATGGGGGAGTTATAGGACCCTTTCTCCTGCCTATCTAGATCCCTCTTCATGGCAGCCCTGCCCTAATCCATTATCAGCTGGTCTTTGCAACTTGATGTTATCTGCTAACTTAATGAAACTGCACCCAGTCACCTTGTCCAGCTCGTCAGTGGTACACATCTCGAACAGGATGGGTCCCAGTACAGACCCCTGTGGAATCTACTGGTTACCAGCCTCAAGGCAGGGTATGACTCATTATCCACCAGCTTCTGAGGACTATCATCCAACTAGGTATTTACCCATCTGGTTTTACCCACCCAGGCTGTAACTTGGATACAATAATATTGTGGAAATAGTGTTGTAAGCATTGCTAAAGTTGAGGTAAATAACATCCACTACTCTCCCCTGATCCCTCGTTCCAGTCGTTTTATCAAAGAAGTTACCCAGCTAGTCATGCATGATTTAACCCTAGACAGCCCACGCTGACTGTCCACACTCACTCCTTCTTCTCCTTCATGTGCCCAGAAAAGTGCTTCAAGAGGACTTCCTCCAGCCTCAACGAGGCTGACTTCCCTGTGATTCCCCAGTGTGTCCCTTCAGACTAGATTTCCTTTTTTTTCAGCTCTTAGGGACCTTTCAAACATTTAAGCAGCCTTGCAAGGACATTGCTCATCACTCTTCAGTGCAGCCCATTGGGCCTTACGTGCTCAGTATTTACAGTCTTGGGCTGGGATTTCAGCAGACATTAATATGACTGTGAAGGAAATAGTCCTGTATCTAAGGTGGATTATCTTCCTCAGTTGGACAGATCTTACAGTGTAGCACTATGGTAGATCTTGTTTTGCGCCAAGTCTCTTTCATGCATAAGGGACAATCATTATTTGAGCCCCACTCACAAATGGTCTATCACATGTTAACAGCATGACTTTTCGGAACAGTGTCTAAGAGGAGGAGTCAAAAAAACAGTTTACAGAGCGTGTTGGCACACTCTTTCACCTGTGAGAGGAAGTCAGCAGCTGTGTGGGGTATGTGTACTGTCAGCACACCTGAAGTAGTCAGTTAAATTCCGTCAGACTGTAAAAATATACCTATGTATATATGTGCATATATATACACACACACTATGGCTGTGCAGAGTACTCCCTCAGGTCCCTGCTCTTAAAGGACTATAAACAGCGCCTGTAAAGATGAAGGATTACAGAAGTCACCATGAAGAACAGATGGCTGGATTTGGGCTTAGCCCTTTCTTCATTGAATAATTTCCTCCACTGCTGTAGGGGAGCAAAATTGGAAGGGAAGAGGGCAGGACTCAACTTTCCTGCTAAGACTGGGCTGCAAAGGACATTTGTCTTGCTGTTGCCGCACATACACTGTGCAGCCTCAGACCTCTTTGGGGGCTGGTCAGCCATCAGTAGGGCTTGTCCTGCGGGTGAGTGTGGTGAGGTTCTGGGGTGGTAGAACAGTCCTGCTGAGCCAAGACAGGTGGAGGTTAATGACCTGGAAAATGCAGAGGGTGAAACTGGCTCACTGTCTTAACACCTGCAAGGACTCTCATCCCAGCTGCTGCTGCTAGTGAGCAGCACACAAAAAGAGACTCAGCATGGCTGGCTGTGAGAACAAACATGCATGCAGCTGCATAGGGCAGCTGTTTTCTACACGTTACTAAATCCTGGGAACATCTTAGAAACTGTGGCAGCCCTTACAAAGCCTTAAAGCAAACAATTTTATAGTGAAGATTGTTTCGTAACTAATGCATAACTAACATGAAAGCTTGTTAGGTATTCTGGGATTTTCCTTGCTAGGAAATTTTGGACACATTGTATTAATTCTTTATTATTATACATCATATACTTTTGTTAGATATATTGTTAGATAACATGTCTACATAGAGATCTGTATCTGTTTTATATACATTGCCTTAAAGGCAAATAATTTACAAAGTCTCATTGATACCTAAACCTAAAAACATACGCACTCTACAGGATTTCTTTCATTTTTCCTATGAGGTTCTCTCACTGAATATCATAAATGTCTTTTGCAGCTCTGAGGCTGAGAAAGTGGGCTTTGTGCATGGAAGTTTAATGCCATGAGAAAAATCTCTGTTCACAGGCTTGGACGCCACCGTAGGTATACCCTGTTGCCCTCAGGACAGATGAGATTCTTATGGAGAAGCCACTACCACCAACCAGGGTGGACTGCATGGGTACCAATGCAAGCCTGGACTCCTTTCTTCCTCTGTTTTCACTGTGCAGTGAAGCCACACCAACCTCGTAAGGAAATTGCTTAGATTACATATGCCCAGATGATCCAACAGATTATTTATCCTCCAGCTGTAAAAGAAGTATAAAACCAGCTGGTTCTTCCAGTCAAAATCATCCCAATTGTAAGTCTGCTGATAAGGTCAACAGATCATTTGAGCATCTAAGAACAGATATTTTGGTATCACTCCTGCGTAGTGGTCTAAACCATCTGATGTCTCTTCTCCAGCTGTAGCCACTGTCTAGCACATCAGATAATAGGTAAAAAGAAAAGTCCATAATACATGCAGCTGAGTGTACTGTTCTCAGAAAACCAAAATCATTCCAGCTTTCTGGCAGTGTGGCTGCATGAACTTTGCAGAGCAACAAATGCTATGGATGCATTAAGGTGTTTCCCCGACACATTTCCTTAGAGCCCTTAGGAAAGAGGTGAAGGAGACAGTATGAAGATTCACAGGAATGTATGTCTTATCAGTAATATTTGAGACTGATGGTGAAATAACAGTTTTAGAAAACGACTTTTTCTAGTGCTCTGTTTCCATAGTTACATAGAACAGACACCAATGTCAAGGGACCAACAGTACAAGCAGATCCACTTGCTGGAAGTCAAAACTAATAAAATTCAGGCTGGAAGTAAGACATGAATTTTTAACAGTGAAGCCAATTAATCACTGGAAATCGCACTTACCCAGAGGTTCTTAATTTCCGCCAGCACTAGAGATCTGCTGAAAAGAAGTGCAGAAATGCTTGAGCACAATGTACAGGCTTGGTGCAGAAATTGCCGAGTAAGTTTCTCTGAAAACAGGAATTTCTGTCCTGTCTGTACTCAGAAGCTCCGTGCCAAGTCATTCAGCAAAACACTTCCTCAGTATCGCATAGTTGTTTTTAAGATGTAACCCTCAGACCAAATGCTAGCAAACCCAGACCAATTAAACAAATACTTGCTGGTTTACAGACATCTAGGGTAACGGTGATACTTTCTGATATCTGAGATAGGACATTGTGGTCATGATTGTGGGGGTTAAACACTGCACAACAACTGGGACCCACTGCAGGAGTGAAGTGCATGAGGCGAGTCAGTTTAGGAAGCCAAACAAGGACAAAACTGTTTGCTTATTTATTTGGGAGGGCTGGTTTTATGTGAGTTTAGCTCAGTGATCACACTGGTCAACCAAGCAGCAATACCGGTGAAAGAGAAGCACCAAGCATAAAGAGGGGAGAGAGGAGCAGGGCAGCTGGAAAATTTAACTACTGTCTTCAGCAGCAGCTCAAAATTAGAGTAGTTCACCTGTACTGTATGTACCCTAACCCCAGGAGCTGGTTTTCCTTAAGCTGACCAGGTGGATACTTGAATGCATTTCCTCTTTTCTTGCAGCAAAGATGAGTAAGAGCTGACGTTATATTTGTTAGTTATTTATTTTTTGTATTGTGTTGGTGCCTCACAGGCCATCCTGTATGGGTGGCCACACCCCACCTGGGGATTACTCCACACACATTATCGGAGTTGCTTATAATAAATATAATGGCTGGTGAGTCCCACCCCTTAATTCTGGCAAGGTGGAACATGTGTAAGGCTTGTAAAATGACATGGCATTCAGACACTGTAATAATGGGACAAAGTGTAAACACATAAACAGATAGGGAGATCAGATTTGCTTCTGAAATTATCCAAGTCTCAAATAAGGCCTCTCAGATAGGAAAAAGAATGGTTGATCTTTAATGCAAATAATTTCTTAAGCCCCAGCACAGCTACATGGCAGAACCTAGGCATGTGAGAGGGCCACGAGTGACAGGCAGGAGGGCAGGAGGAATGGGGAGGCAAGAGCTTCTCAGGTGAGCTTTACCACTGGAGTAAGTGTATCACTGAGTCATCCCCCTTTTTTTTTTCTGTGATGAGAAAATACCAGAAGATATTAATTGTAGGACACGCTATCCAAGTATTACCACTGTTTAAATGACTATAATTATAGTAATGCATCACAACTGAATACAATGCTTCAAATACTGTTGATACGTAAAGATAGGCTTGATGGCTGTGTGCTTTCCCAGTATGCAGCACTGTCAGTTGTTATTTAATCTAATTTTCCTAATTTTCCATTATCCTACCAGCTTTACTGTCTTGTTTTTTTACAGAAAAAAAAATGTTACTCACTGAGTATTTAGGAAACTACATATCTTAGCTATTTTATTTCATGGTTGTCGGAGTTTAGCCCCACTCAGGCCCAGATTACGCAGTCTCTCTCACTCCCCCCACCCGCCAAGGGAAGAAGGATAGATAAGAAAAAAAGGCTCGAGGTTTGAGATAAGGACAGGGAGAGATCATTGAAGTTACCGTTATGGGCAAAACAGGCTTGACTTGGGAAAAACTATATATTTATTATTAAAACCAAAGCAGGATAATGAGAAAGAGAACAAAACAACTTCCCCCCACCTCTCCCTCTTCCCTGGCTTAACTCCATTTCAGTTATCTCCACCTCATTCCCCTGACCCCAGCAGCACAGGGGGAATACGGAATGGGGGTTATGGTCAGTTCATCACTTGTCGCTTTACACTGCTCCTTCCTCCTCGGGGGAAGAACTCCTCACATTCTTCCCCTGCTCCAGCTTCCCCTGCCCCTCCATGAGAAGGTCCCTCTCATGTTGTGCAATCCTTCACGAACCGCTCTGGTATGGGTAATTTTTCTAAGGAGTGCGGTCCCTCAGGAGCCAGCTGCCCCAGCGCAGGCCCTCCACGGGCCACAGCCTCCTTTGGGCATCCACCTGCCCCAGCGTGGGGTCCTCCCCGGGCTGCAGGTGGATCTCTGCTCCTCCGTGGGCCTCCATGGGCTGCAGGGGCACAGCCGGCCTCACCATGGGCTGCACCACGGGCTGCGGGGGAATCTCTGCTCTAGCACCGGGAGCACCTCCTCCCCTCCTTCACTGCCCTTGGTGTCTGCAGCCGTTCCTCTCACAAGAAATTCTTCACAATGGGCTCAGGCAGACACCTCTTAGGTTCTCTTCACATCTCATCTCCTCTCCATTTCTTGCAGCTGGGCCAGGCCGAGTCAGGCCCAGGCGGCTGCCCAGCGGAAGGCCAGAGTGTGAGGCCTGCAAGGCCCACAAGGCTGGCGCCTCCCGCTCTGTGCCCCCCTCTCCAGCTTCTTCACATCTTCACTCTTTTTTTTTCTCTGTTTTTCCCCTTATTAAATATGTTATCAGCGAGGAGGTATCAGGGAACATTCTGCTGCCTGTTTTCTCAGCCCTGGCCAGCAGCAGGTTCGCCCTAGGCCTGGCCAAGTCCACTGAACAAAGGGGAAACAACTTCCAGCAGCTTCTTACGGAAGCCTCCACTCACTAAATAAAACCAGGACATTTGTGCAGATTAAGGGATTGCCTCTTCCCTTCCGGTATCTCTCAGTTTTGATGTATTTCCCACAGATGTCTTTCTGCTTTCAGTATATATCAGCTTTGATCATTCTCTATTGGAACCACTTCTCTATAAATAATAAATATTAAAATGTCTGCTCTTAGACATGTCTGCAAATGTGAAAGTCTGTGGTGTAAACAGCTAAACATGCTACATATATTTTCTTCCTACCTACTGGAGAGTAGAATCTTCAAGTCAGGACATTTTTCATCACCGTAGTGATGCACATTAGTGTTGCAGAAGTCTGTAGGGTTATTTCACGTAGAAGGGCTGATTCTTTTTTTTTTCTGGTTGGGAAGGCAATTGACACTGACTTTGGTAACAATATCAGCTAATGCAGACCTCAACTCCAAGACTTAACACTCTTCCTCCCTGTGAAGTCTGTTAGGTGTTAATTCTGGTGAGCACTGTGCCACAGCATCATCCTAAAAGAGTAGCTTTGAATATTATTATTTTTCTTTAAGTTATAGGTAGTTAACTACTTCAAGGGGTATGTATCAAAGCCCACAGAATGGTACATGGCACAATTGCCATGTCCTGATTGGACCCCCACCCTGAGAGTACACCCCAGCCCTTCCCATGTGCCAGCTCTGGTATCTGCTGGACCCTTTGCTGAGGGAGAAAACTTGCAGCCCCAGAAAGGACAGCCAGCAGTTGGCTCTCCTTACACTGCCACAACACTGTATATTACTGATGCAGTTTCTTGTTTCGGCTGAAGATGTAACCAAAAAGGGAAGCCTTTGTCTCCTTTTTGCTCTTAATCTGGGTTCCTTGCACTAGGTGTCATGTAATCAATAAGCATAAACAAACCCAAGACTGGTTTTCCATGTCATCAGTGAGTAGTTAAAGAAGCACTGACAAGGCAAAGAGGGAAAGGAATATGAATGTGTGTGTGGGCACCTACTTTCTTGAAGAGAAGCATTCAGAGCTCTTTGTGGGCAAAGTGTGTGTCAGCTTGAGTTAGAGGAACTTCAGTGTTCAGTACTATTTGACATATCCACTATCAAAGAGTTTTCCTTCTGCTTTGCAGGAGAGCACTCCTGTCCATATGAAGAATTTGCAAACATACCAAGAATCATTGTTTGTGGTTTTTTCATTTGGTGATGCCTGCACCCAGTTATGCTGGGCTTCTTATTTTTGGTTATCAGGATGGATTGAGTTATCTTACAGGACAGTATTAGTAACTTCTATCAGAGAGGTAAGTGGTTATATCTATTTTAGTAAAAGAAACATTGGATGAGCAAGGTTCTATGAATGTGCATGTATGAAGGAATGGAGGAATTAATATTCTGAAAGGTTATTAATTGTTTCCATGTAATATATGCTGATATATGCTTAAAATTTTTCTGTATTATACTTGTAATATGTCAGTGAGCCAAAACTAAAGAAAAAATAATCCTGGACTTAGATGAAAAAGAGTTTCTGGCACATTTTCCAAAAGCAATGTTACAGTAATTGCCATGCACCTTGAATAAAAGGAGAAGGAAAATTATTACAGAACAGCTACAATTTGGGAAACAGCTTCAGCTATGCTATAAATAATGTAAGTGTAGTTAGTGTTCCCGAAAATAGTTTAACAAATGAAGGTTTTCACAGACATCCTGGGGGAAACATAGAATTAACATGTGTTCGCTTGGGAGGCTCAGAGGTGGGGTGCTGACAGAAAAATGGTGACATGTATATGATGAAAAGAACCCACATGAGGAAGGTCAAGGACAAAGAGTCAGTGATATTTGAAATTCAGTACAGTCTTTTTAATTTGTTTATCTTTCGACAAGATCTTTTATTATGGCTAGTTTTAAGATTAGAACCCAGCCAATGCTTTGCTCAGTAGCTCAGCAGTTTTTCCACAAATGTTCATTGGCCGCTCTCCATGTCAGAATGTGAAAGAAGTTAACCACAGTTCAGCACAACCCACTGCTCATCATTTTGGCTTGTGTGTGGAGAAGGAGAAGATCCCACCTCAACTTGTCTTCCTTTGGCCTTTGAGGACCACTCCACCCAGCACATCAGCAATGCATCAGTGGTGGAAGAGGAAGGTTCTACTTGTTCTTCGCAAATACACTGACAGTGTTAGAAAGTCCAAGGCCTTTCTTTTCCTGGGGGAAACAGCCCTTAGGCTGATGAAGTAAGATGACAGATTTTCCTGAAAAATCCTGCTTTTGGCCTTCTCATGAAGTCCCTATTTGGTCGACAGAGGTCTTTACTTTTCAAGGTGGCTAGCTGAGATGTTCCAGATGCAGGTCCAGTCTTCTCATAAGACTGTGAGGTTTCCCATTCGCTTTTTATCCTAAAACTGGAGAGAGACTGCCTTAGGATGCACCTTGGAAAACTCTAGTGTCCTCAATCAAAAAGCAAGAACACACTTTTTTTCATTCACTAATAAAACCCAAAGGAAGCTGTCATATCCAGCTAAATTCTGGTCTTGCTTTGATGAAGACATAATATACATAGAGTAGTTTTTCAAGGTGGTGGGTAGCAGTTGCGCTTCAGAGCTATTTGTAGATAGACTGTTCCTGCTAAGGAGCAATACTCTGCACTCCTAGCCCTCAGCGAATGCTCCACAGTGTATCTTCTATAGCCAAGATGGCCCATCTGGCCTGTTTCCTGGACTGTAAAAACATGTCATTCTTGCATCTGAGTTAATATGCTGTTTTGCCAACATCAGCTTCTCCAGGAAAAATCCAGCCAGTCCTGGGGTAGGAACTTCTTGCAGGACTCGAAATAGTGTGCCAGTGGGGACTGGTAAATTCAGGATGTATTCATCTTTGCCATTCAGAGCACACAAATCAGGAGTTGTGGTCCCAGGTGAAGGGATGTGATTGTTTCCCTTTAACAGCTTGAAGCCATACTCATGAAGCTGTAGTGGTAATACTGTTGTCCAGTTTTGGACAGAACAACAGAGATACCAACAAACTGGAGTGAGTCCAGAGGAGGGCCACTGAGATGGTTCAAGGGCCGGGAGCACACAATGTGCTTGGAAAGGCTAAGGGAGGTAGGTTGGTTTATCCTGCAAGTTGGAAAGCTAAGTAGGGGTCTAACTGAATTCAAATACTTAAACATGAGCCACAGAGAAGATAGAGCCAGAGATTCACAGTGGAAAGACAACAGACAGGTATTATGCACTAGTTACTGCAAGGCAAACTTCAGCTGAATATAAGAAGAAAAAATTTTCACTATGAGTATGGTCCAACACTGGCCCAGGTGCCCAGAGAGGCTGTGGGTTCTCCATTTTGGACATACTAAAAACTCAGCAAGACCCCAAGCAAATTTATCTAGTTGCTTCTGCTTTGAGAAGGGGTTGGACCAAAGATCTATATGGGTATTTTCCCATCTAAATTATTCTATGACCTAATTTTAAAGCACCTGAGCTCCACAATATGCATAATGGTAAGGTGGTTTGGAGAGAGAGTTGGCTTTGATCTCTGGCAGATAAACAATTTTTTGTATAATTAGAGTCAAATCATGAAAGTCTGAATCTCTACTCTATTGGTCAAGTGACCACCCAGGTAAGTCAGTGAGGCAGTGATATATCCATAAACACCTTTCACCATGGATGAAGACAGAAATAAAGTAATGTTTAGTGCCTATCTTTGATTTCCCTATTTGACTTTTTTATACACATTCTTATGTTTTTAGGTAGTCTGTCATTGTTCTGTATGACAGCAGGTATAGACTCCCAAGTAATGTAAAATAATTTCAGTCTGCATGAAAGCTGCTTTCTTAGCCTAAATCAATTGCAAGTATGTCTTTTTCTTTCTGTCATTTGCATTGACAGCACCTTAAAGGCTATGGTGGAGATTAGTGCTCAGTACAAGCACGTAATAAAAGACACTGTCATATTGTTTAAACTAGCTTGAAGTTGTTTTTTTTTTTTTTCTGAACTTATGCCCTTCAGTCATCTTTAACGTTTTAAATGGAGTACAGTAATTCCTGTTAAAAAATAATGTCTTACATAAAGAAGAGCATGTTTGCAAAAGGTAAATTAGTTGGCTGAAAAATGCTGTGGGGATACATTCAGGTGTGCTCCATTGTTTTCAATCTACATATTACTTTAGCTGATGCTACATCCCAACAGAGACCCATTTTTAATTGTAGGATCATGAATCACACACACAAAAAAACCCCCAAAATATTGGAAGCTAAAGGACATAGGACTAAAAAGACTGATTTTTTTTTTAAAAAAAAGGCAATTTTACTAGTAATCTTTTCTATAAGCCAATGTTTATAGCTCATTGTCTTCATTTTGCCTCAAATTTTAAAAAAGAAAACAAATTAAAAATTTATCTCAGAAATGGGATTCAAGTAAATGAGTAATGAGATGCAAAGAAATGGGAAAGATTAAGCTGAAAACCGTTTTCTCAACAGAGGATCAGAAAAGGACTTCTTAATCAACTAAAGGAATGTAAACATACAAACAGAAGAAGTAAAGAAAAAAAGATTACCAATTCCTTAATTAAGTGTTACATATAACGTTTGATTTGCTACTATATGTAACTGACTTGCTAGTATGTAGAACACTGTGAAAAAATATTTTTTAACATCTTTTTTGAAGTATCTCCATTCAAGTCCAGTCCTATAGTTCTAATAATATTCATGGATATTAGCAGGCCTTACCAGGCCTTTTGCCTGGAGCTGTAAGACCAGGAAACACTTTATTTCCTTGGTACAATAAAGTGTAACAAGATAAACTGAGTTAAAGAATATGTAGGTGGATTGTCAGGAAACACATTTCTTCATAATTATGTCTTTCAGACTGTGGGTGATCACACAGAGGAAGAGTTATAAATCCTTTTATTTGAGGAACCGCAAGCTGTAAAAAGCTTTTGGAAATATTTTATGTAGGAAACTGTCTTTCACAGACAGAAGATGAAACTGGACTAATATGAGGCAGCTTTCCTGGAAACAGAAAGGGAGTTTTGTTAGAAAAAACAGGAAATGTCCTTCCTTTACTCCTTTCCCACAAATGCCTCCATGAGATTTTGTGATTAAACAGTTGTAGAGGAGATTGCTTATAAACTGCGCAATCTGGGATCACGCTACAGAAGTGAAAGGGCTCAGTGCAGGCTACTGATAGCTAGCGTGTTCTCACTTATTTTCCTAATTTAGAATTTATTTGAGAGAAGGGAAAATTTACTACAGGTGATTGAAGACCTGTATCAGGCAGCACCCCACATAATTTGAAAGTGTGACATACACAAGTATTATCTCAGTTGAAGCAAGTGACAATAAAAACCCACTTGACATCTGGTGAGTGTTACTGTCTGATATATGGAAAATAAAAGTAATTTGCAACAGTCCTGATTAATACTGAGCAGAGCCTTTTACAGAGAAGTATTTCTTTGTTGATACTCTGTCGGGAAGGGATGCCATCCAGAAGGACAATGACAGGCTAGAGAGCTGGGTCCATGCAAACCTCATGAAGTTCAACAAGTTTTTACAGATAAAAGATTCAGATAGTTGAGTATATCAAATTGTTTTTACTTGTTATTACATGCTGTCTACAGAGTGACTTCCCTTAAAGTTAACTCTAGACACAAATCAGGAACATCTTCAGTTCAAGCTTTGCCACTCAGGCTTGAGTTGAGTAAAAGTTGCTGCAAATTTACTTTTTGCACCTCCTTCTGTAGCAGCTTTGTCTCTCCACTTTAGAATGGTAAATTTGCATTGAGTGTAAGACTACATTTAGTAGGCTAATACAAAGTAATACTTAGGATTCAAAGCTGTTATTCTTCCAAGCAAGGGCTATGTCAATGAACTCACTCACTCTACTTAAAACAGTTTGCCGAGGAGTATTCCCAGCTAGTATCACACAGCACCAACACTTAACAGAGATGCACAGAATAAAATGGCCTGATTTTTTTTTTTTTTTAACAAATAGTTAATCTCAATAGTTAATCTCCAGGGAAATAGTAAATATGTCATTGTAAGTGTAAAATACTTGCTGTAATAAGAGTATTTACTGAAAACAGAGCAGTGAAGGTACTTACAAACATATAATCTTTTAGCCCAGACACTTACGACATAAAACCTGCATACAATTTGGAGGAAAAAACACAAGGTGGGAATTAATAAACAATAAAAACCAATGACAATTTCATCCTGTCACTGATCATCAGCCTAAGATCATAGCTGCTCTTGATTACCTGCAGAATAATACTGCAAGATTCATCACAGCATGCTGTTTTCCAGGTATGAAAGAGCACAGATGAAGATCACACCCCCAGCTATTATCAGAGCATCCATCCAGGATTTACTGAAAGCACTGCAAAACAGCCTCTGCTGAGGCATACTGATAAAAATTAACATTTCCTTCCAGTGAGAGTACCCTTTTCTGATTCTGCACTGTGCAGAAAGCTCCTCCTGTAGAGCAGTGCACTTAGGATCTCTCCACCATCTCTCCCATATTCTTTCCTGTTTTGTGGTGGGGAGCTTTTGTCACAAAATAGCTTGAAATGTTGTCACTGCCCATGCAACTTCTACAGTTTCTCTGCATGAAGCATTTACAGCGTTTCTAGCTTTTACAGCACTCATATGCCTTGACATGGGAAACATCATGGGAAACTCTGTGACCACTTCTGGAACTTGGGCAAGCTGGATGATCTGCTGTCAGAATCAGAGATGTTTTACACAGCTGTGTCTGCAGAACCACAGGCCTGTCCACTACACCTGCATGCCCAGTATTAGGAAATTATTGTCTGTGCTCCTTGCAGACAGCAGTATAATGCAATTTTCATTACCACCTCTCGTCTTAAAAAGCCAACAATAGGAATTTGGTCATGATATTTGCACACTGGTGACCAACAGCTTTTGTAGTCTCTGATGTGGAAAATCTCAGTCCCATGTGAGAGGACTGAGAGGCTCTCTGCCTACAGCCTCAAGAAACAGAGGTTTGTGACAGACTTCTGATGACCACCAGTGGAAAGATTTGAAGGCCAGCAACGACATTGGGGCCAACTCATTAGCAATCTCTGTGTAACGCAGAGTCAGAGGACTTCAATCAGTGAACAACAAGCCCTTATCTTTTCTGTTTGCACTTTCTGATCATTACCAGAGGTTAACATGGGTGACCGGAGTGTCATTCCCTGAGCCCCTGACACCTATGACAGCTGCATTCCTCAGAATAGAAAGGGAATGACACAGTGCTGGCTATCTTCTAAACCAAATGCCTGCCTGTTGACCTAGCCTATCTCCAACAACCACAGATGTTCTTTTACTGTCAGACGATGGAGAGGAATCACCCCAGAAGTATTAGACAGAACATTTTTGTAGGCCCATAATGATGGAAGCAGTAGAGAGGAAATATAACTTCTCTTGATCTCTAAATTTAAAAAGCTGTACTCTGCTTCTAAGTCCAGCTTTGGTCTCCTGCTTGAATACAATATTTTTTTAAACTATATTTCAACTTACTGTATTTCAGATGAAAAGGAAGCCCCATAGAATTTTCCCAGACTAAATTACTGTGAAAATAATGACCTTTTACTACAGCAGACAGAAACAGAAATGACCCAAGATTACTAACATTTTGTATTAATTCCCATTTACTTCTTAGGTCACATCAACAACTTGAACTTTCTGCTGGATCAGAAGGCAGGTAAAACACAGTGCATTAAGCTAAAAACAGGACATGAAAGAAGACAGATGCTTTTAGGGCTGAGGCATTGGGCTAAGGACTTTGCGTAATACTCCAGCATTAACTTCCTATGTGACCTTGGGCGCGTCACACAGAGTGATTCATCCCACCCAGCTATTGCTGAAGTAATGTCTAATTCAAACTGCCTGTGTAAATTAGTCCTGAAGAGAGGGATTATTCACATGTATTTAAGCTGGGTTGTATGGCCTTCTGCACATATGTAATTGCAATAAGCTGTCCATATAAATGACATGTATGGCATGTGCTCTGGCACAAACATAGGACATCTTGTAGGAACAACTCTGCCTACAGAACAGCTGCAGCAGTCCCACTAGCTAGCAACCTCACCTCTGGTCAGCAGCTAGTGCAGCCCTGTTGTAGGCACCACAGCAGGATATACAAATTGAGTGCACTCTTGCCAGGCATCTGCGCTGATGAAGCTCCCTTGGGGAAAATAAAAAACTCCATGAAAATGAAATATCTTTACCCCAAGTCTGCTTCCCTTAACACTTACATACCCAGTTTATTGTCTGAAGAACACCTGCACAGATGTTTACACCTGCTTTTGCAGTGGGGCTCACACAGAGAAAAATGTGAGCTGAGCACCATTCTTCTCTGCACACCAGCAGCAAATAGATGCCTCTGGCACCACCAGTGCCCAGCTGGCAAGGAGCTGCACCCCTTTGATTTATTGTTCATCATCAAGTCTTTCTTGTGGGGAGTATCGCACAATAAACATGAAGCCCTTTAGAGCAAGGGCTGTCTTTCCATTCTTTCTCAGTGCAACATCCATCATTGTGGGATCCCTATCCATGCTTGGAGTTACTATGCGTTACCCATAATGTAAATAGTAACTAAGAACAGTAAGTGCTGCCTGTCTGTCTGCTTTCTCCCTAGCTGGCAGCAACTGAGTTTTTTGGGGTGTTTATCTCTGTAGTTCATAAAGAACTGTAGAATAATCCCTTCATAAGTAGCACTCTGTAAATCTCTAGTCACATACTTTTCACAATTTTGCCCATTTTTAAATGTTTCATGGTTTTAGTTATGAAAAATGGCAATCACTCTTGGTTGGCTTAATCTGTAGATGAAACTCTGAATACTACAGAGCTTGCTCAAGGGGTAAGGATTACGGACACTATGCACTGCACGGTCAGCTGATGCCACTATGACAGCGATGAGACTTGAACCCTGAAGCAGTCCATGACATAAACCTGACATAAGCCGTGCATGACCAAGATGCCACCAATCCTGTAGCCACAGTCACCAGGTACTCCTCTGTCAGAGGTATTATGCCCCAGGTTTACTTGCATGTTGTATGAAATGGATACCCAGCATCCATTAACTCACAGTGACAAGATAGGCATCAAGCCAGCCTCCATCTGGTTGTGATCCAGTTCTGGTGCAGAACAGGAAGACAGGTAAACTGTTATTCAGGGAAGGGGACAGAACTGATGGATCCTAAGCTTAAATTTACTTATAGGACACAAACAAGTTTGTGAGCTCAAGACTTAGATATGACATAAGTCCTGCCCTAGTCCTTTTAACAGCAAAAAATGAAGTTGCTACTGTTAAGATTATGTATATTGAAAACCATAATTGGATAAATTCCATTTTTTATAATGCTCTGACAGAGCAATGTAATAGCTGGAAGGAAGAGGTCACATTGCCCAGTCTCCCCAGTACTTATCACATGAGGAGCAGAGAAGTAAGGACTACAGATTGAATACTTCTTAACTGTTAGTTTGAAAAGCAGCAATTTGGGTAGGATCAGCAGCAATAAAGAACGAGCTGAACAGCTCCATCTCACTAATGGGCGTTGCTATGGAAATGAGGAAAATATGCTTATTCTTAGACTTACAAGGACACACAGGATAGTGGCAAAAAAACATACATTATAACAGCCTTCCTTAAGTGGTTCCATGATACTAGACAAAAATGTGAAGGTCTGTGTGTAATACTTATTCCAAAAGTCAGTCTGCTGTCATTTGCTTGTTCTCTAACAGTCTGACATGGGCACTTCAAGCATCAACCTTTGCACAATCACGATACAACAGTGAAGCTCCACTTAAAGCTGGGGCTCAGGCAGCTCTCCTAAAAGCTTTGCATTGTTTCCCCAGTGTTTCCATGGGAACCTCTAACTCTGCTGCTAGTAACTGAGAAAGGAAAGATTCAGAAAGTTCAGCTAAGCTAGTTTAAAAGAGGAGCTGCAACCTGCTCTTGTAGCCTAGAGGAGACAAAACAAAGGAAGCTTTAGTAGGAGACAGGATGGAAAATGTAGTTTTTTAAAATGAAATGTGTATACCACAAGAAATAAGTTATATATTTTTAGCATATTGGTCCCATCAGTCCATATAGGGCAAAATTCAGCTGAAAGTACACAGCACACTTCTGGCTCCATGCTTTATTAAAACTGCCATATTAAGGGCAAAATTTACTTTACAGACACTGCTTGTGAAACTAAGAAGCAGCAATGGGTCCTTAACTTTGGCCAGAGCATGGAGAAACTGTGCCTGGCTACAGTCCAGGTTTTCCCTTGCAATATACAGTATTTCTTGGATTTTTGAGTGCCAGGGATGACACCCATGTATATTACACTAGCCTCTGCCCCTTTGTTACCAGTGCTAATGTTGAGCTTCCACACTAGGAGTACATTTTTGTCCAGAAGAACAGGGCTTCCTGAGGCTCTGTTGCTGGCAGGGCTTTCAGTCCTACTAAAATTATTACCCAATGAGGGAATGTTACCTTTGAAGTACAGAAAACAATATATCATGACTTGACAATAGACAAGGACAAATGTGACTTGAGATGTATGGCATTATTAAAAATACATATATAAATTAACAAAAAGCTCCATAGAATGAATCTTTCTATTAAGCTAAAAAAGGGAAATTGCTTGTTCTCAAAGATAACTTGCTAGTTTTGTACAGTATATTTATCAAGACCACAGAGTTGTATCCTGAAATTTTATGAAGCATTAATTGTAATATCAAAATTGGAAACCACTGTTCTTACTGGTGAGTTTATTCTTGTAATATTCCTGGATAAATCCTACAGGATTAAAGGAAATCCTCCTAAGTGGGTATCTAAGGTACTAGTTTTCTAGCAGAAACTAGTTGCTAAATTTTGGGGAATTATTTCATTTCTGCCTTCCTGGAAGGTGTCAGCTTTGGCAGACTTAAAAATTATTCCATCTAGTGTCTCTTATATAGCAGCACCTCAGAGAACTCCAGAAAGACATATATTTGTCAAACGTAGTTTAATACTTTTGCTAGCACATGGAGTGACCATTGCACACCAGTCTTGATTGGGCATGGCTTCGTATGTTAGCTTTGTTTCGCCATGAAACAGACTGTAAGGCAAGACATTGCGTATCTGCCCTACTCTACTGCTGATAAGATGCAAAGATGAAAATAGGACTGCAAAGCTCACAGCTTCTGGGATTTCTTCCAGGGTAGGGTCAAGTAGATACAGGGGAGTAAAACATCTGTAAGAAGAGTGAAGTTACTGTCATTAATCCAAGCTGATTTGCTGTGCAGGCACTCCTATTCTTCAGTAAGTGTCAGGTGGCTTAGGAAGTCCATCACCAAAGTAAACTGAATGACAGAAGACAGGTTTACACTGAGTGAAGATTACTGATGGAAGCATTTACACTGATACCATGAACTTGCTTTCAAACTGATTTAAAGTAAAGCTTGTGCTGAATGTTGCCTTTGAGTGCCGCTCTCACAGAGAAGGATGATGGTATTGGGTCTGGAGGGAGACAGCTGGACTGTTAAGTGAAATTTAACCAAGTGCTGATCTCATTGACTAACATGAAAAAAGTAATTTGGGCTGGAGTCAATGATGTAATTTACAACTCTATAAAGCAGATTAATGCTTGTGAGATTCTTCTCTCTGAATGTGACTTTCCAAATTGTTAAAAAAAACCTGTAAATAAAAACAAGACCTGAATTGTTATATGGTCTTAAGCAGTCCATTAAACTTTTATCTCAATCATCCTTTCAGTAAAATGGTGATAATTGTACCTACTTGCCTCACTGAAGGGCTGTGAGAATAAATTATTGTTCATAATCAGCTTGCAGGCTGAAAAAGGATGGCTTTTAAAAATTTAAAAAGGGAAGGAAGGGAGCGGTTAAATTAACATTCACAAAAAAAGGAGCAGAGAGGAGGAAAAGATCAGAGTTAAACCTTGCTTCCTCAGGTGTGCTTTTTACTGTTTGCTCACCCACTTTAGTAATAATTTCTGGACAAAATAAGCCAGGCACATGAAAACAACACTAAGCCATTCCTGGCAGAGTTTCCAGTGCAGCAATGTCTGCTCGTCAGTATTGCTATGGGAAATGCACACAAGAGCAGGGGTTGTTAAACAAGTGATGGAAGAGAAAACATCTCATCTGTTTACTGTTGCTTAACATGGGTTTGGGCAGGATTCTTGAACACACCCCAGCACCTGGGAACACTTTCATATGGAGCAGGTATGAGATACTGTGGTCAATGTAATTCTACTAACAAGCTGCAGCAATATTTATGAACTGCAGAGCTCTATGGATAGTAATACACTCAGTAACAGGAAATACGACATGGTTCCTTCACTGTGCAATTAGTGAAGCAAGTCTCTGCATGTTCATGCATCCTTACACAAGCAAGAAATGGATAGAAAGGTCCTATTGTCACCTGGACTCATCAAAATGCCATAGTGACAGTAAAGCATCACAAGGCACTGGGCAAGATAAAAGAGCATAAAATGCCTGCCTTCCTACAGCCAAATTCTCTGATACCTGTATATATAAATAATTGCAGCATTGACAATGCTTGGCTGTTGGTATGGATGGTATCAGTTTAAGGCAGTTCTGTCTGTATAGGAAGATATATTATTCTCAAGTTGAGATTGCTTTTTGCATCCATACAGAAATGTTTTCACTTTCTGAAAAGTATGCCTGTTCCTCAGGCTGAGGAGCTCTGGGAATGGTGGGCTTCTGTCTACAGTTAAAATCCAATAATGCCAAATGCATGTAGAATACTAGAGAGAAGTTAAAATCTTGGTCAGGGCATCTCATGTCAGTATTTTGCTCATATCCGTCAGCCAAATAGTTGTCATTTCATTTTTCCCAGGCACTGAGTTAAACAGCTTGTGAATAGCATTTCTCTTGCTCCTTCTCTCCTTTGACAGAGCCAAGGAATTTAATCTGCTTGGCATGAAAATTCATGGCCTCACTGGCCATAAACTTCAGATCAATGTGGTCAGATTTTGCTTAAGCACTACCAAATTTCACACCATTTGAATTCATGTTCTGTGACAGTGATGCAAATCAGCTTTTTTTTTTCTAGGAGCTAAGATTGCAAAATATATTGCATAAATGTGGTAATCTCACTTTTAAGAAGATTTGTTAAAAATCGACAATGCGTATAGAGGAGGAAGGCAATGGAGTGTTAGCACTAAAATACCACCTGCCATCAGGGGCAGGGCTTAGCACGCAGTAAAAAGGCAAGGTCTGGACATAAACTTGGAAACCTTTTTAAAAGATGTTTAAAGGTATTACTCTAAAGACATGCAGACCACATAATTCTAGGAGTCAGGTTAATGTTTGTAATGGGGAAAAGCTTCTGCTGGGTGACAGTAACTATGGTCTTGGTGACAGAAAATCAAAGTTCTGCCCTGACAGGAGGACTGGAAACAAAACCCTCCTCACTCTGAACTGGCTGCAAATCAGCACATCATTTCAGTCCTGTCTGTCGTGCAGAAATGAGTTTTTTCTAGATCTGGTACACTTAGAAAAGACAGTATGAAAATTAAAATAAAACATAAATGGATATAAGTTGGAAGAAAAAGTGGGAAAAGCATGCTGAACCTTGGGAAAGGAGGGAGAGGTTTGTTTTATGCCCTGTGAATTGCTGATGGCATGGCTGGCACTGCCTGCATCATAATGACAGCCGTTAGAGATACACAAGTGTATGCTGCAGATCTTCTCACTAATGCTCTTAGCCAGTAATGACTCCTCGTGCTGCACTTCATTACATATCAGCAGAAATATGTAATTCTGTGAGCCAAACATTCCTGCACACTGCTGGAATGAAGTCATTCATTTCGGTGAGAAATCAATCTTGCAGAAGAGTGACCAGGATTCCTCTGGTAGGTAAGCTGCACACACAGGGCTTACTACAAGCCAGACACGCTCATGGGCTTTGTAAAAATGACAAGCAGCCCCAAACCTGTAGAGTACATGGCTGTATTTCCAACAATCTTGCCACGTGTTTTTCTGAACGACATTCTTACAGCGTAGTCTGGTGACTGTCAAGGTTTATGAAGGTCCTGCACCTCCCTGACTTGATTCCTGTTGCCTACCCAAACTGGTTCTGTAGCAACAAACTTTTTTGTTTTGTTTTGTTTCTGGGTTTTGGGGCTTTTTAAAAAGTCATAACCTCTGCTTTTTATTTTCATGCTTTACCACCCTTTCATTTAATCATCTTTTTTATGGAATCCCTCTTCTCTCAGCTATGTGGGGTGAGATCTTTGCTCCTTTACAGCAGACCTAAGGCAAGAGTGATAAAAAGCACTTGAAAAACTCTTTTATCATCTTCCACACAGGCACTTCAGGAGACAGATCTCTGAGCCATGGACCTCCTCAGAAACCCTGCCCTGCCGCAGACGAAGGCTGGGGCTGGTGAGGAAGCTGGGACAAGCTGCATGTGCTGGGGAGGGTCTAAGCAGACCCTGTAGCATGTAGGAATGTACCAGGAGGCTTATAGAACTTCAGCTGGTCCTCCAGGGCTACGTACCTGGAGAGTTTACAGCTACTATGACATTCTTTTTGCCTGGCCCACGGCTATGGCAGACAATCTCAGACTCTGTATTTTAAGTATGTCTTATGATATACTTCATTTTACTGTAGTTTGTATCACTGAGGCTGGAGTGCCTTGGCTAGCTCTCTTTGAAAATCAAGGGCCTGCAAAGAGATCTCACATGGGAAGTAAAAGAAATTAAGTTGCACTGAAATGGAAGAATTACTGAGTCGTATAACAAAGTTTAGCCAGTGTGTGCTCTTGACCACTGAACACAGCACAAAGTGACTAGACTGCTCTAAATTTCAGCATCAAGCTACAGTGAGTAGCAAGAGCACAAAAGTCTATATATGTGTCATGTCAGTAAATGCACATGTAGGGTTCTAAAAGTGAGTGTTGGCAACAAGAGAGGTGCTTAGGCAGCAGGGTGACTGCAGAGAGGTAGGTCTTGAGGTCTCCAAGCTCTGAAGGTCAAGTTAGCTCTTTGAAAACTTTGCTTCTCATTCTGATTTCACTGTTCAAGCTATCTACATCAAACATGTCAAAGAAACCATGCCAAGTCTCTCTTTCTGACTTTTGGAGTATTCAGTCTCACATTTTAAAGCAGGTGTCTCCTTCCCTCTTATTTCAAGCTTGCTCCTGCACAGTTCTTGAGGAAAGGATCTCCTTCAGCTGTGAGATGGGAGTGATCTTCTGAGAGAAGAGATAGAAGAGCAGATTCAGAGCATGGTGGCTACTACAGCACAGATGTGGGGCAGCACAGCCAGGGGCCAGGGGGTAGGAAGGCCCTTCCAAGTCAGATGGGCACTTTCCTCTTACATCCACATGTGAAAGGATTGAGGTTCATGAAAAAGAGAATTAGGAGGAATGCACAGATAGTACAGCACACACAAAAAAGAGAGCTTTGCTCAGGGACATCCCAGATATTTACGACAGGGAATTCAAAAGTTGAATCCATAGACAGTAACCTATGTAAGGCACAGAAAAAGATGTGTGTCATTTGTGGTATGAGTATCTCCTCTCATATTACCTCTCTACTTTGAGGATGTTCTCCTGGTGTTCCTTTGGCACTGAATATGAATACAGTTCTTGAGTGGAAGGGGTTTTAAAATGTGTTTCCTTTGCAGTTCCAAAGAAGATACACAGTGCCACTAAATCTCTGTACATTAGATAGATCTGGTACTTCACGGGAATGGGAAAGGTGACTATTAGACAGATTCCCATTCAGTAAAATAAGTGAATTAGAGAGGTTAAAAGAAGTGCAGCAAGCTTTGGGACTAAAGGTGGAAACCGCTTGAGATATCTTACATATATCAGAAAATAATAGCGGTATTTAGATACCAAACTAAGCAGCAGACCTCAATATAACAGAAATAAATTATTCTTCATGTTTGTCTCTTAAAAACAAGGCTCAGTCCATTGGAGCCGGCAGGTAGGAACCACGCAATGTTAGCAAGTTTCTTAAAAAGTATAACAGAGACTCTCTTTTAACAAAAACATTTTGCAAAACACTTCAATAACCTTCATAATCAGTAAGCAGCTTCAGTCTGTTGTAACGGATATTTTAATATTCCCCATGTCCTGAAACTGTTGTTTTGCCGTTTACAAAGCTCTGTGAAGCTGCTGAGAATCACTTCACTGGTCAACCGATGCATCCACAGAAACGGCATTTGCTTTTCAGTTGGGAACAAACAGAACAACCCAGTAATGTGCCCAGTGCAAATGGACACAGAGGTTCCTTTCTGAAGAAGAGCATGATTTAAAATTGAGCCTTAACTCAATGATGTGTTAGAAAGTGATTTCGCATCTGTAATCCAAAAATACCTTTATAGTTTTGAATGGTTTGTATTTCTGAGGACAATGCCACTACTTGCATGCTTATTTGGCTTACTCCAGAATTATCATAACAAAACTGATTCAGCTACTGTGTTTAAACATGTGGTTTAAGATATGCTTTTGTATTCTATATTTGTTACATTGCTGTAGAGAGACTGTGAAATGGATTTCTGATGATGTCTCTATACTCTACTGTATTAAAACTCATTAAGTTAGTTGTAACCTTAATGACTCTTATTTGTCTCCCTCTCTTTTTTAGTTGTCATTGTAGTATCATGGCTAAAATCTGACTAGAAGCTCCCTGAGGAACAATCTGGTCTCTTTGTGGTACCAGAGTATGCAACATACTTAGAGTAGAAGTGAAATGAAATTAAAATAAAAAACCTAGAAGACTTTGCATGTAAGTAGCTATATGAATTATAGCATGATTAGATCACATTGCACATTTGTAAATTGTGTTAATTGGAAATGGTAGCCTTGGGAATTATTTTTCTAGCCCTCACAAATGTGGATAAAAGCTAGGAACAGTTTATTTATGGAAGGCTGTTGCTGTTCATTGTGTTTAAGGAAATAATAATCTGTTGAACAAAGGTTCAATTTCATATGTATAGGTAAAATGGGAAAAGATTACAAACATAAATTAATTCAGTATGATCAGATGTGAAACAGCTTATATTTCAGATACTACTGTGAGGTTTGTCAGAGCAGAATGCAGTTTTGTTCTGTTTCAGTCTTTGCAGAAGAAGGTACACTGAGCTTTCTTTAAAACTGCAGAAAATTTCCAGGATAAATAATGAAAATATCAGTAACACGCTGGACATGGAGCATGGACTTATTTTAACATCAGGGGAGTTTTTTTGAATGTTGGGCCAGGCTTTAGGCTGGTATAGCTGAACATAGCTCCATTGCAGTCAGGGTTCAATATTCCCCAACAACTGACGGTGCACTGCTTCAGTCTGGAATCACCTTTTGGGATACCAGTTACAACAGCTGGTGATGTGCTGCTTACTCTTCTGCTTTAGTGATACTTGGTCACGGACTACTCCATATTTAATGCATGATAGCATGTATTAACATATAATAGCATCCTATCCACTGCTGAACTCAGGACCTAGTTAACAGTGATGTTATCTGTCCTTTAAATCAGAGGATATTAACAGATATGGTAAAACATAGCAGAGGAATTTATTTTGCATTTCCCAGAATTAGATAAATGCTGTGAAAGTGTTCATAACCATAATTTAACATTCCTTAACCAATTGACTTTGATTGTCACACCTTTTTCACACTGCCTTGATATTTAACTGTCTCCATACAAGGCAGAATACCTGTAGGCAACAAACCCAGAAGAACAGACAGCAGTTCTCCTGCTAGAGCCTTGATGTTAACACAGCTACAACCTGCCATTGTCTTAGAGGGTAGACTCGTAGCACTGTGCCAAGCCCTGCCCGTAGGACACCAGTGGCCTACGCTCTTACCCCTTACTAATACATTCTCAAAAGATGCTCAGAGAGGTTGCATTCAGACCTTGTGTGTTGTGCCTGATCCCCATGAAGGGTCTGGCACCTGCTCCCTATGCCCTAGGGACGGAGAGAAGCACTGTGATCAATCCATCCCAACTTCTTTGGCCACACAGCCCTCTAACCAAAGAGTAAGATGCCATGTGAATAGCTGAACCAGCCAAAGAACTTTTTCTTTTGCCTTCTGGGAAAACTGATTACTTCATGCTATGCATAGATGTATTGCCAAATAAAAGTTTGTTTACTGCTCCACTCTCAGAGCAGGCAACTGTGAAAAGACTCAGTGGCGAGTAAGTTCCTGTTGGAAGTAGTCTGGAGTTTCTTTTGAAGCCACACCTGTTTGTATGATATAAGCCTCTGAGGTGAGCCTCCTGCTCTCTCATGGCATTGAGAAAGAGAGTATGTCACACCCCAATGAAAAGGAAGGCAAGGCTGTATTGAGCACACAAACACACATGCAAGAAAACTAATGTCTTTAGACTATCAAGCAACATTGTCCATTTAGCAATATCTAATGTTTGCACTCACACACACACACAAAATATTTGCTGCCTGAGTAATATTTCTTTTTACTTGAGAAGGAAAAAGAAAGGAAGGACAAAGGCAAAGTTTCCAGGAGGAGGTACATAAAATGTTTTTTATTCAATTGTGATGGAGTCAGCTGAAGACAGAATGCCTACTGGTTTTTACAGATGCACAGGTCCTTAAGGGTGTGATATACAGACACAGAATATAGTATTTCCATATCCAGACTTACCACAATTACATTCCTGAAAAGGGCCTTTAACTGTAATAAAAACCAGAGCAAGCCACTATGAAATGGATTACAAGATACAATCTTGCAACAGCCCCTTTCAGAGGATGCAGTAATTTGTAGACACCTGCTTCCTACTTACCCAAATTAACTGTCACACCTTACACTGACACCACAGGGTTGGAATACATGATGCAATGCAACGATGACTCATGATGACAAATAGGCAGAATGAACCTGTCCCCTGTATTTCAGGTAAACACCCAGCTATGATTTACTGGTGAAGGACTGAACTTCTTGTCCTCAGGCAAAGGGCACAGCAGCTGTGTCTCCCAGGCATGGTGCCAACGCTTCCACGACATCTCCAAGCTCACTCAAGGGAAGATCCATTAGAGAGCAGTTTTGTCTACCACAGGGCTTTTTGTCACATACAGATGAGCAGAAGGACAAAATCAAGTGCTAACCCTGTGGCTTTCACTTTCACACTCTGGGCTGAGGTCTCAAACTTAAAAGAAAGCAGGGGAAATTCCTCAGCCATCTGTTCATTCACTTTTTTCAATATATGAAACAGATCATCCTCCTGAACAAAGGAAATTTTGATGGATCCTGCAGCTATTCCCACTGTTTCTTCCTTGATGTCCAGGTTGATATCACCAATGTGTCAACAGCAGCACCAGCTGCTTCTCCTTCCATTCCAGGCAAGACTCTGCTCTTAAAAATGTAAGCATGCCTGGTGACAGACACTGATGTTTGCTAAGGGCAGTTGATCCCAGAAGCAGGCAAGTATATATTCCGTTTCAGGGGCATGATTTTGGATACTATTCTGCCGTTCATCTATACCAAATCAAATTCATTTCTGTGTGTACATCTTTATGTAAAAGTCACTCTCTGGGTCAATGTCAAGAATTGAACTGGGAAAAAACCTCCTGAGTAAAAAGCAAAAGTCATTACAGGAGAAGACCGTGAGGCTAAGAGCTCTAGTAATCCCACATCTGTTCTTACTAGTAATCCTTAGTATGCACCCAGTTCACTCAACAACTAAGAACTTAATATTCACAAGAAAGAAACAAAAATGTTCTGCTAAGGGAAAGGAAAAGGTACATAGAACTTTATAAAATCCTTATTTAAAAAACAGGAGCTCTCAGACTTTTCTCTGAGCTGTCTGCTTTGTAATGGACCAAAGCTCAGCCTTCTCTCTCACCTGCTGTGTGCTTAATTATAAGAATATTCCATTGCAAATACATGTAGAAGAACACTAAACTGTGGGGCTTTTGTAATAGGCTTAAATGGTAACTGAAACTTATTCATTTCCCCATCAGCTTTCTCCACTTTCTTAAAGAGTAACTCACGTCAACAGGACGTAAAAACACAACTAAGGATGATCTTTCATTTGCAAGGAACCTAAAAATGCTATGGAAATGTTGAATATTTTTAGAAACAGAAGCTCAGATAGCATCGATTATCTAGAGGGAAACTGAAAACTCCGGTTTCAAACAATGTCTACCTAGACTCAATGTGCATTAGTCTTCTGAGCCACTTAACAGCTGCTTCACTGTGACAGTGGTAATTAAATAACCACAGCAGAAAGACAAAGGACCACAAAGACATCCTAGGAAACTTGGCAGCTCAGACATGTCAGGTCACCATGTTAGTTACCCATTGTAATTGCTTCTAACCAGATGCTCCTCCCTGTGCAAAGCCAGAGCCTGTAACTATTGTGGAAAATGGGCACAGCTCAGAACAGATAATCCCCGTGATCTGGGTGAGCATGGTGAGAACATCTGAGGCGCCAATCTGAAACTCTCTGCATGAAGGACTCCCCACTGTTTCGGCTAGTCTCGGTTCATCACACTCTCTGCACCTCTCAGCTGTGCAGGAGTGGCTACCCAGGTCATAACGACCTATTAGCGTTGCCCACATGTAATTGTGAAAATAGCTGTGGAACTGCAAGCCCACACAACAAAAGAGTGGCTGTACCCTTCTGGAAAAAAACATTTCTCCATTTGAAATAGCAGGTCTGGACTACACTATAAACACAGTTTGGGACAGCAGAGCTTCTTAGGTACAGGGGCTTGTTACCCAAGAACTCCTTTAAACAGCAGGTACAAAAACGCAGGTACTGCTTTTGCAGGATGTGTACCTGTATTTGACATGGTTAGTAAGAGATGCTCCTGAGAAAAAGTCAGAAAAACTTGCTTAGGGCTGTGGTGAAATATTATTTGCACAGCAGATTTTATCACGTTCCTTTGAGTAGAGCTCTATTTTTGAGCTTGGTTTCACAAAATAAGGAAACTAGGATGTCAGAAAGCAAAGTGGTAAGATGGAGAAACAGCACTAAAAGCTAAGTAAGCAACTCTGGAATAATTCCTATTTGATTGATTGGAATATCGTGTTAACAAATATTTAGAAACAACTGTTTCTAAACCACTTTAGTAATAGCCACACCAGTTTTTAAAAAAGCAGTCTGAAAAAGATGAGTTTTCCTCTAACAATTTTAGCTGTGTGTTTTTATCCTCAGGCTACACTGTCCTCAGTTTCTTGCAGCAGCATGCAGGTAGAGACTGGACAAGTCAATCCCTTTCAATCACTGCTATGAATCTGTGAGTCTGTGATGAGAACCAAGCATGCGGGTAGAACAGATGTCTCAGGAAGTTCTGGCTGTTTGCACATAAACTTTCTTTCCATCTTCAGCCTGCACCTCCACTCAAATTCTGGGAGACTGCACGCAAATACTCACAGATATGAGGAAGGAGATCTCAGCACTCCATATAGGAGTGGAGAGTGATTCTGGAACGCTTGGCAACTGTGCAGCCATTGTGGAAGACACAAACACAGCTCACATCTTCACAGCCACTTGAGAAAGAGACTTTCCTTAGAGATGCCTCTGACAGAGCTAGTGGAGAGTGCTAGAGCTGTAATTCTAGCCCCTGAGACACGAGTAGGAAACCCTGTGAGATGCCTTGATGGCCACATTCAATCACAAGAGATATCTTGGCATCAATGTATTAACTGTGGACTTCAGAAATTGGCAGGTACTCTGCACCAAGGCAGGGCTGAATCTGATTTCTAAGCCAGATACCTTTCTAAGCATATATTTCCTCCACTCCTTACTCCTTTGATAAGTAAGGGCCAAAACATCTTTATGATTTTGCTCACCTACCTGGCCAAGGCAGTTTTGCTTCCAGGCTCTCATGACTGTAGTAATGAGAAAGGACTCCAGCCTTTCAAACTGCTCCTGGATCTGCTTCCACTGAACTCAGGAACCACCTCCCACCCTAGCCACCATTTTTGTACCATAGGTATCCAGTGTTGGGGCCCATAAGTGCACCAGTTGCTTTCTTAAGGGCTAATTTCTTTGTCAGTACTATAGATAGGTCTGGCTATATTATTTGTATCTACTTGTATTCTTGGAGCATCAAATATTTTTTAATGGAAGCATCAAACATTAATTTTAAATCTAGTGTCATATTCAGTCATGAAACACCACTGCTTAGCTCACTTATTCTGTGGATGGACTGTTCCCCCTATCATGTTTTCCCTTGATTTCACTCTTGTGGCCTTTGTTCTCAGCTTAAAGGAGCATTAATATATTTTTGGTCCTCTAATCCAAGGGGGCCCTCTGACTATAATTTCTGTTCTGTTGCTTCCAGACCAAATTATTTTTCCCTGTTCTAGCCCTTCCTGGATGCCTTTGGTTCCCAGCTCCCTGAACAACTTTCCCTTTATTGAATCTAGACTTTGAAATTGTGCTCTTGACTGCCCTTGACTAGGTTAAGCATGCAAGAGTTTAATGGCAAACAGGATTGCTAAATAGCAAGAATTGAGAGTGTCTGCTTGGGTTCAATGTTTGAAAAAAGAAACCTGACTCTATGTTTCTATTGGTAGTATTTTCCAAGGCCAGGCTGGACAGGGCTCTGAGCAGCCTGATCTGGTTGGAGATGTCCCTGCTCCTTGCAGGGGGGTTGGACTAGATGACCTGTAAAGGTCCCTTCCAACCCTAACCATTCTATGATTCCATGCTTTTTAACTTGCACTCAACATTTATTTATGGGAGATTTTTATTTGCAATAATGTTTGCATTGATTAAAACTCTCAGAAATGCTCCCATTGAATGAACGCTTGCTCTTCGAAAAGTCATGCAAGATTTACCTCTCTAATCAATTTCCAATTTTGTTTGATTCTTCTCCTTGAATTCTCTATACAGGACATTAATCATTATGAGGTGATGTCAATGGCCAATTGAGCACCATTAATAAAAAAATTAATTATAGTCAGAGTGAAAAGTCCATACATAGTGTGTATCTGACGGGACAATGAACAATAAACATTTTTTTAAGATACTTGTGAAAAAATAAAAGTTTATTACCAGAACTGTTAATGAAAACCATAAATTTAAAACATTATCTAAACAGAGAAAAATGTTGTAAGACCTTCTCTTTCCCTCTCTATGTTCATATTCAGTATTTCTCAAATGTGTTTTTGGTCATAAAAAACCAAGTATACTTTGACATGTATTCTGCTCAGAATGTAAAATTCTATGGACATACCTGCAAACAGACTGAGCTCTTAAATGGAAGCTCTTTGCTTAGTATTTCTTAGAGGGGTGACTTTTTAAACACTGGAACACAGAGATTATTTTTGAAACCAAGAAGTTACCTCCAAAAGTGAGAGGATTTAAAGCTTTAACATCCCTCCCCCCAAACCTACAAATATATATATACTGTTTCCTTTTGTACCTCAGATATCATTGTCCATGAAGGAGTCACATAAATTCCACAGCAAAAACTTCAGATGTGAAAATACTACAGACATTGAGCTGTTTCAACCAGGTGCTCTCACCCTGGATCACCATCCCTTTTTTTTGGATCACCACCCAGGGCAAGTCTTGGCCATCCTCCTTAGCCTGTGGCTCAGAAATAATTGAAATACTGTGGCCAGATGGTTTTGTTTTCCAGGAGGTGAGGATAGCATGATATTCCCCAGAAGGAGCATGTACTTTGTTTATAGGACATTACAATTTTTTTTTTAAAGCGAAAGAAAACACTAGTATGTAGATATGACAATTTTGTGGCAGTCTGTATATTGGAAAATAATGTATTTTCACCTTTGAGAGATCATTCTTGTCCTGAAAATTTCACAATAAAAATGAAAGGAGACAAGGGAAGGTAAAGGAATTTTTTAAAGGGCAGAATGAAAATGGAAAAAAAAGGAGCTGTTAACACTTATTTCTAACAAATCCACATTGTTCTTGCTCGTTGATAATTGGAAATTAAGAGGCGAAACTCCGGTGTACCTAGCAGAGGACAAGATAGAGCAAAGACATTGGGGAGTGGAGAAAAACCCCTGTGAAATGTGGCAGAATATAATCTAGGGAGCAAGCAGGGATGTTTCGGATAAAAAGAGACTCAGAAAACAAGAGGACAAGACGACTGGGCAAGGCAGGAGAAAGAGCTATTAAAATGCAAGGAAGATTGAGCTCTACTGGGCCTCCAGAGTGAAGAGTAAGAACTTCAAAGGAGAGTCAGGGAAAGCAGTAAAGAAAGGGTAGATATTCAGAGCATATGAAGAAAAAAGGTTGAAAAGGCCTATGTGGATGAGCAAGGGCTCCTGACCAAATCAAACATAAAAAGGAATCTTACCAGGGATGGCAGCAGGACAGGCAACTGAGGAGGAATACAGACACACTCTTCGAGCATGTAGGGAAAGCCACAGTCCATCTGGAATGGAATCTAATGAAGATGAAGGACGCTGTAAAAGCTTATACTAGTACTTTGTAGCAGAAGGAAGGCCATAGAAAATGTGGAACCACTGCTGAAGCTGGGAGGGTACTTGGTGACAAAGCACATGGAGAAGAATTAAGTACTCTGCCTACCTTCAGTGGAAGAGGATCAGGTTAGGGAACATCGAACTGAACTGGACACACACAAGACCATTGGATCTGATGGGATGCACACAAGTGCTGAGGGAGCTGGCTGACATCATCATGAGGCCACTTTTGATTGTCTTTGACACGTTAGGCAGAACAGGGGAGGTTCCTGAGGACTGTGAGAAAACAAATGTCCCTTCTGTTTCCAGAAGAGCAAGAAGTTACAGCCAGGAAACTACAGGCTGATTACCCTCACCTCAATCCCTGGGAAGGTGACTGATCAACTAATTCTGGAAAAAATTTCTAAACATATGAAGAACAAAAAGGTGACTGGGAGTAGTCAGCATAGATTTATGCAGGGAGAATCATGCTTAACCACCCTGATAGACTACTACAACCAGGTGACTGGTTTGGTGAACAAGGGGTGATATCTTGATGTTGTGAGTCTGAACTTTAGCACGACTTTCAACACTATCTGCCATATTTCCATAGATAAACTGACAAGGAATGAATTAGATAAGGCTATGCTGAGGCAGACAGAAAGTCGGCTGAACAGCCAGGCTCCAAGCCTTGTGATCAGCAGCAAGAAGTCCAGCTGGAGACCAGTCACTATTGGAGTGTATTGGGGTCAATAGTGAGGTCAATGATGTTTGATATTTTCATTAATGACAGGGTGCACCCTCAGAAAATTTGCAAATGATGCAAAACTGAGAGGAGCAGATGATACCACACATGGGTGGACTGCCATTCAGAGGGACTTTTACAGGCTGGAGGAATGGGCTGACAGGAACCACATGAAGCTCAGGAAAGAGAAATGCAAAGTCCTGCATCTGGAGAGGAACAATCCCAAGCACCAGTACACACTGAGGGCCAACTGTCTGGAAGGCAACTTTGCAGAGAAGAACCTGGTGACCATAAGCAGCAATATGCCCTTTGACAAAGAAGGCCAGCAGCATCCTTGTTTGCATGAGTATATGCATTGCCACTACAGGAGTAGCATGGTCATAGTGGAGTGAGTCCAGCTTAAGGGCCACAAAGATAAAGAAGGGACTGGAGCATCTGACATGCAAGGAGAGGTTGAGAGAGCTGGAACTGTTCAGCCTGGAGAAGAGAAGGCTCAGGGGAATGTTACCAACGTGCACAAATACCTGGTCGGGAGGAGTAAACTCAGAATCAGATTCATATATAGTTAGGATTGGAAGGGACCTTTAAAGGCCATCTAGTCCAAGCCCCCTGCAAGGAGCAGGGACATCTTCAGCCAGATCAGGTTGCTCAGAACCCCGTCCAACTTGGCCTTCAATGTTTCCAGGGATGGAGCAACTACCCCCTCTCTGGGTAACCTGTTACAGCACCACCCTCATTGTACAAAATTTCTTCCTCAGTCTGAATCTACTCTTTTTTAAGTATAAAACCATTACCCCTTGTCCTATTGCAACAGGCCCTACTGAACAGTCTCTCCTCATCTTTCCTGTAGACCCCCTTGAGGTGCTGGAAGACCGCTATAACGTCTCCCCAGAGCCTTCTCTTCTCCAGGTTGAACACACATCTTAAAATAATAGGCCAGGAGTTTGGGAGGAAGGGGGTTAAGCACTATTTTAGGCATACTTTAATTTTAAAATGTCTCTTTTAGGAATAATTGTAACATCCTTTTCAGATATTAATCTTTTACTTATTAATGTTACTAGTTGCATTTCAATACACAGTCCTTTGCTTTTCCACATGGGACTGCAGCTCAAAGAGAACAAATATAGGAAATACTGGAAGTGGTTAAGTTGACAATAGAGGAAGATAAAATAAAGCATCACCTCCCAGTAGAAAGTACAAAAAGGTAATAAGTGGTTAAACCATAAGGTCATAGTTAAAGACTGTTTAATCATGTAGCTGGGCAACCACTTACAGAATAAAAGTCTTATTTTGGAAAATTAACACTTGTGCCTTGAGAAATAAGTTTACGATGAGGGTAAAAAAACCATAGGAAGATCAAGATGCAAAAGTCAAATTCCTGAAATACCCACTATTAACAAAAGATAAAAAGAAATAATAATCATTCCAAATCCAGAAAACAATTAATTGAAATCTGAAGGAAAAAATGGGCACTACAGAGAAAATCGTCAGCTTGTTAGTTGTTCAGTTTTCTGAAATCCAGAACATCAAACACTCTTTTACTGTATCTATAATAGTCCAGTTGCATTTTGAAAAAGAGAAAAATATTAAAAAGATTACATACAGAGAATCTCTTTGAGTAAACTAAAGGCAGCTCTTTTTACACTTTTGCTCCATCTCCATTGTCAAGTAAAGAAGATGGAGACAGACTCCAAACTGGGCAAACTGCTCTAGTTGACCCTGCTTGATCAGCAGGTTGGAATGGTGATCTCCAGAGGTCTCTTCCAGACTGAGTTATTCTGAGATTATTTACTTTGGTTTTCTAAATTTAATTCTTCTCCAAGTATCCCATAGTTTAATGTCCACTGCATAAGCATAGCTGTTTTCAGCAGGAATACCTGGAAGAAGGTTTATAGGTTAGTGTAGACCGGGATCGGTTTTTCAAGAAAAATACCATGTAACTGAAACATTTGCATGGATCTTACAATATTGTTTGAGAATTTTTTTAAAGTGCTTTCCCATTCTCTTACAAAAAGATTTCTGAAGATCAAAAGTAGTGAAGCCTCTTCCCTCACAGATTTTTACTTCACGGATCCACTGCAAGCTGTGGGTTTAACTTTTTCCATTCTTGGGCATTTGTAAGAGCTCTGCTGTCTATTTTTCTAGTGTTTGATCTGCTGAGACACTCTACCAGACACGAGACAGCCTGCGCTACTGCTAGCCTAGAACTGCATTTGTTAAACCTCATGGGATGATTAGATAGCTTGTTACTGCCAAATAAAGAGGATACTGGCAGAGCTGTCCACTAAACTGGGTCTCTCTCTCCCTCCTACTAGACAGACCTTTCCTCAATATTTACAAGTGCTTTAAGACTTGAATAAAATTCTGAACTCACTTAGGCAGGGAGACTAACAGGCAGAGAGCAACTACACACACTTCTATATCAAATCCAACTAAAGATTGCGTACTTTTTTTCATAATCTAAACAAAGGAGACTTAAACAAGAGGAAGCTGCAGGACAGAACATGAACATTTGTATAAAACAAACATGCTGAGCAGTAATATACACATTTATTTGATTTAATTCAAAGAAAAGCAACAAAAAAGTTATTTTAATGAAAGGTTACTTATACATACCCAACGTCTTCCTTGGAGGCAGACTTTTCAGAGTTTAAATTATTGAAACTTAAAACTTTGTTTCAAAGACACACAATCCCTATCAATACATATTTTCCTTTATAATAAGGTATTTTACAATGCAGTTTCAGAGTACAGATGAATGGATCTAGTTATTATGCATAGGGAAAACTTACACTGTGCCCTTATTTCCATATTTTCAGAAAGAAAAATGCACATAAGCAAGAGAAAGCTAACTTGTTCTTGCCTTCTATTTGCCCAGAACCTCAATGATATAATTCTGAACAGCAACAGTAATAGTACAGTGAACTAGGGAGTGTGTACGTGGAAATACTAACAAAGGCACACACAAGCTGTGAAACAGCATTTCAGTGGATTTTAAATACATTTTTAAACGGAAATTCAGGTGACAAACTGAAACAAAAGCTTATACAGATACATTAGTAAGAGAAACTTTTGTGGTTTTGGTTTCCAGTCTTCTCAGAACTAATACCAGTATCACTATAGGTTAAAACACTAATGTTCTTCTGATAATGATCTAAATACACATATCCCTTTTTATCAGTTCAAAATTATATCTGAATGTTTATATTGCATCATTTTTCTGGTTGGAACAAGAAGTCTCATATCTAGGCCATTTAGAACACCTAGGAAGGGGAATTCTACTAAATTAATCTTCTTCAGTCTGCCACAAAGCTACTCTGAAACACTGTTAACTAAATTTATCAATATTTTGGCAGTATGATGAATGAACCAAGAACAGTAGCTCTATAGCACATGGGAGGGTTGGCTTTTTGTTTGTTTGTTTAACTAAAATACAGTACACATTACCATACCTCCAAAGCATTTGATAAAAACACCAGGGTGTATCATGCCTCCAAGGCAAGATGAGGCACCTCTGCGGAGGAGGCAGATTTGCACTGTCTGAAGAACACTGCTCTCCGTGTATCATTGCACTCCACACTAAGAGGGGAGACCAGGAGCATGTCTTCTACCACTGAACTGTCACAGCTCCAGATGGCCCCTTGTTCCAGGGAACCTTTAGTCTTTGCTCCCCCACTAAGCTTAATACACCTGGTTAAAGAATCCATGTGGCAAGGCTTGACTAGAAAAGTTACTAAGATTGAAGGCCTTACCCCATCTGACTTTCCTTCACCATGCTCTCAAAGAATCTCCTGAAACTGTATTTGAGCTTCCTGTTTTAAATCAGACATTGATTTGAGTGTTGGGTCCCGCAGCTTTTTACCTTAAATCCCTCATGAGAGAGAAGTTCTTTGTCCCCCTACAACAAAGCCAGGACAGAATGCTGACCCAGAGAGGATGGCAGAAAGGTGGGTCCTTTGCGAAACCAGTTGTTTATGCCAGCCGGGCATTTTCCTGTGTAATGTTGTTTGAGGACTGCTCATTCATCAGTATGGTTTGCTGAAGCATAGGAGTCAGTAGCAAGTTAAATAACTTTTATTCATTTTATTCATGAAGAAGCCTCAGCAAAGTTTGTTTGCATGGAGTCACTCACCCTAGCTATTGCAAAATAAGCAGCCTGACAATGTAATCTCCCAGGCAAACACTTTCTAGGACAAAGAATAAGCTTTACTGCTTCAGCTCAGTTCTTCTTCAAAAGGAGAAAAAGTTTAATAAACTGTGATTATTTGCTCAACTGAGTATTGAAGACAGGCCCTCAATCTTCGTAAATTCACTGTACTGTCATAATTTAATGCAAGACACTGTTTTGCATAGGCTGTTTCTGCTTTGGAAAAGAGATCCAATCCAACTAGGTAAGGGTTCTATCAGTGATATTTTAACAATTAATACATATCAGCTTATAATTCTCTGGCTAGACTACTCTTGTGACAGTGCTAAAATTGAGCATGACAACTCAAATCATGGCTACAAATGTATATAGAGCTCACTGAGGTGATATTAAGTCAATATAAATGAGACCGTTAGACTCTAACTGCAGGAATAAATAGAGAAATAGAGCAGTGACTGCAACTTCCAGTTACGAATGAGATACGGACACAATCTGTGATAGGGGAATTTGAACATTAAGGTGAAATTTAATTTTAAGAAAGTTATACTAAGAAAACACTGAAGCCAGTGTAAAGGTATGTTGCTGGCCATCGTGATTAATGTGGGAACTAATGTTAAGCAGGAACTAAGAGACTACACATACAGTATTGGCTCTAGGATGGACTTAGACATCACCTGTTCTTACCAGAGTTATCAGCAGCTTTTTAATTTTAAATTGTGCTTTTCATTTAAGTTTAGTCAATTTTCTGACACATCATATGAGATCCTAGCTTTCCTGACACTAGGTTGCCTTTAAATCTCTACATCCTAACTTCTTGTACACAATTACAGCTACCTTGAAACCTAATTCTTCTACAGTTTCAAAGCATTATGGTGACTAGAATATTTTTAAAAAAACATGACCGAGTTTCTTTAGCAGAATTTATGAACACTCCTTCATCTGCATTAACAATTGAGCGCTCTGGAAGGAAAAAAAAACCTGTTAGAGAGTGTACATACACTGCAATGTTCAGCTTGTGCTACTGGTCAAGAGTCCTGAGGAAAAAGTGTATCTTCTCATGCACAGGTAACCACAACCTCTTATGTATGGCTATGCCCCCTCCAGACTAGAACTAACCTGCATCTGGCAAGCTCAGTATGCAGGCACAGGCGCGCAAGTTATTTTATCTTTTTACAGCACACCCAAGATTAACAGAGTTAAATTTAAAATGGTTAATGCAATGCATGTTTGCCTATTACACAACCAGCAGAAGAGGTACATTGACATTCTGACCCCAGATCCAAAATGCTAATGTTAACCGTAAAAGCTGGACAGAAACGCTGGGATGTTTCATCTTATGAACCCCATCAAAAAGTGGGGGAACACCACAGGCATAGGAATTGCTATAACTCCTGTAAGGAAATAAAGGCAGGAACAGATGGCTTAGATGATTCGCAGTGAGCAACAGACTCGGTCGTTAACCGGGCCCTAGCCCGGACCTCCCCAAGGCCGGTACTGCCAGGTTGCTTTATCGCTGACGGCAGCTGCAGCGTGACCGCTGGCACGGCCCCAGCCTCCGCGGCGGCGGGGCTGGCTCGGGGCGGACCCGCACCCCCAGGCACTTCCCGCTGTGCACCCGTGCTGGAAACAGCGACCCGATCGTGCAGCCTTCAAGGTCACCGAGAGAGCTTTCAGCCCCAAACAATCAATTAAAAAAAAAAAAAAAAAAAACAAAAACAAAACCAATAAAGGGCTGCGCAGCCCTATCAGCCCAATCTGCGCTAGATCAGCTCAGAACAACCGCCTGCCCCGAGCCCTGCTTCTGCGGATAAAGGGCTGCGGTCTCCCCAGCGGCGGCGACGAGGCCTTTGCGGGGCGGGAAGCCTTGCAGAAGCCACCAGCAAAGTTTTGAGGACAAGGACCCCTCCTCCTCGGTAGCTGCCCTACCGCGGTCCCTGGGCCTGCGTCCCGCTCCCGCCGCCCCGGCCCGTGGGGGACGGTCCCCAAGGTCACACAAGCACCAGAACACCGAGAGGCTCCGCCGGGCTCTGCCGTACCTGGCGTAGGGGAGGCGCGGTAACGGATTTAACCGCCCGCCCCGCCGCCAGCCCCGTGACTCCCCGCCCCGCCTCTCCGGGGCCGGCGGCAAGCGAGGGGGCGGGAAGGGCCTGCGCCTGACAGAAAGGCGGGGGCGGGCGGCGGCAGTGGCTCGTCAGTGCGCGGGTGTCTGGCGGCGGGGAGGTTGCAGGGTGACCGCTGCGTCGGCGGAGCAGCAGCAGCAGGCGGCATCTCAAGAGGAGCAGTAGGCACCGACTGACCCACTCCCGCGCTTGGCTGCCGCTCGGGCCGCCGCGCCCCGGGGATGGCGGTGCTGGCCCTGGCCCTGGAGGGACTCGCCATCTTCGGGCTCATCCTCTTCGTCGTGCTCTGGCTCATGCACTTCATGTCCATCATCTACACGTAAGCGCGGGCCGCGGCAGGGCGGGGGGGGGCGGGTGGCGCCGGCCTTGTTCCTTCACCCCCTTCCACCCCACCCAGCCGCCCGCCATCGCGCGGGGGGCGGCGGGCCTCGTCCCCCCGCCGCCGTGCCGCCTCCCCCGGGTGTCGGGCACGAGGAGCCGCCCGTCTCCCTTCCCCTGGCCTGGGGCTGGCTTGTGGGGAGCCCCCGCCGCTGCCCTGCGGCCCCCGGCGTGAGGCCCGGGGCCAGCCCGGCTGGGCTGTTGTGAGGGCATGGCTGAGACCCCGCCGTCGGTCTGCGGGTGAAACCCCTCCTCTGTGGTGGAGGGTGTGCCGCCTGCTTTTGCACCGTGGTCACTGCTCCTCGGCCTTCAGCACTGCTGTGGAGGGCTGGGGCTTTATTGCTTGCCTCTACACCTGTACAGCGAGGCTTTCCCGCCGGTGGTGGGAGACCAGCGTGCGCAGCAATTAAAAAAAATGTGTGCTTTTGAGCTGTGCGGTGAGTGTACAGTAGAACGGCCCAGCTAGCGCACTACCCAGTGCTGTCCAGACAGAGCTCTAAGTACTCCTTTTTATTTTTTATTTTTATAAATAATGGTAGTATTAATAAAAAGAAGTGTGTATATAGCTCAGCCAGACCCTTCTTGGATAACTCCAAGACAAGAGTTTGTGAGGAGGGTTTGCGTTTTGCTGGCTGACAAACAAAGCAGATTCCTGCTTGAGCTTGGCAGAGGAATTGTCTGTGGGTATTGTGGGGACAGGGTTAAGAGCGCACCTCTCTGTAGAAGACTGTGTTTTATTCTCTTAAATAAAAGGCCACTGTTGCATTGTTGCAGGGGTTAGAAAAATATATGAATTTCTGTTTGCTTTGCTTGTGGTTATCTGTTCTCCTTTTTTTGCTGTTCCATGTGCGTCTGATAGGTATCTGTGATAAACCCCAGCCCTTGTTGAAGGCAAAGCTTCTCTTGAATTAATGGGTGTTAGAGATTTGCCTCTGCTGCCCTTGGCCATGGTTGCCTTGGCCTTTTTTTAATGTGAAATTAGTTTTAAGCTCTAATCATTTTTTTTTATAGTGTAGTTCAGTTGCCTTTAGATCTTCTACTTACTCAGATAATTAACTGGTTGAAAACTAGCTGTATGGGTTGTCTTGGGCACAAATGGCAGGATTTCAGTACTGGGAGGTTGCAGGGGTGCCTGGTAGGGGAAGAGACCATGGACGACCATGGGCACAGCTGATTCTGGACAGCTTTGAAGCAGATGGAGACAGCCCATTGTGTGCTAAAACCTCAGCCTATCAGATGAGCGTGTGTGGGGCTGCTGTTCATAAATCTTTAAGAAAGAGTGGCAGCTGTGAGGGGCAGGAGACACAAATAGAGATATGAGAGAAGACTTCTGAGAAGATAAAGACGAGCAAAAAAGATGAGGTAATACACTGAGAGACATGAGAGGAGAGCTGGAGGAAAGGGACATCACTGGGGAGTCTATGCTGCAGGAGCTACACCCTCAACGGGACTGCCTCCTCCTATGGAGACTGCAGACTGGAGCAGGGACACTTCTGAATGAACTGTGGGCACAGGTAAGCCATGCCAGAGCAAGTATACATACTGCTAAAGGGACTGCGACCTGTGGGTGACCCGTCGGGGGGTGGAGGCACCCTAAGATGACTGCAGCCCATGGCAGACCCATTCTGGGCCAGAGACTCTGTCAAAGGGATTGGAGCCTGTAGGTAAGTCACTCCAGCGCAGGTATACCTGCTGGGACAGAGTAACAGTTAAGAAGCAATCAGCAGTGGAGGAAAATGAGTAAGAACCAAGGCGTGTCAGAAACGATTACACACTGACCCTCGCCTCTTTCGTTGCCTCACTGAAGGGCTTGGGAGGGACTGAATGTAAGGAGCAGTGCAGACAAGAGCAGTTCAGATAGAAAGGTCTCTGAAGCTGAGCCTGGGGATGGAGGACAAAAGGTACTTCACTAGTTGTTTGGTTCTTCCCCCCGCCTCCCCACGACCCCCGAGCAGTGCGCTGGTGGTAACAATTGTATTTAGTGTACAGTGTGAAAAGGTGGCCCTTGGTCAGAGGTGAGTAGCTGGTAGCACTGAAGTGACCACACAGCTGCCCTTTGCTTGTAGTGGAATTAAAGAAATGCTGGACACCTACAGCAGCCATTCCAAGGAGATGTTCTTGCAGTGGCTCTGGTGGTGCTGGGACACTGGAGTTTGTGGGATATAGCTGGTGGAGGAAGTACTTCTCTGGTAAATTTTGAACCTGTGTCACTTGTAAGCACTGCCTTGCACAAGGGAGGAGGGCTCTGGTGGTGTCTGGCGGAATGATATGTGAAGGAATGACCTGGTCATGTGAGCAGGATACTCCTGTGAGGGGAATTAGCAGAAGCTAATCAATTGTGTTTGCTTTGGCTGCTGAAGTACATTTATGGGGAAGGGACCCCAGATAGATAGTGATTGTTAATGCCATAGACTGAAAACTGGTGGGCAGACGCTGTTATGAGTGCCCCTCATCTAATAAAGACTGTTTTGTCCTAGACAGTGGGCACAGCACACCACACCCTTTCCTAGACCACTGAGGTATGAAGGGGTCTTCCCTTACAGGTGGAAACTCTTTTTGATATCAGGACGGGAGCATGTAGTATTAGGGTAGAATTGTGTGATACTTGTCATATACTGAAAACTGCTTCTACTGTACCTGTTAGAGGAAGTGAAGAGGAAAGATGAAAGGAGTTACTCTTTCTGTTTTCTCTTTCTGGGCAGTATTGTTGGTTTAACATTAACATTTTTTTAAAGTTATTGGGCTAGAGGCTGTTTGTGCTCAATCTGCACTGCGTCTGACAATGCTGAACTGGTGAGTTGGAAGGGCTGATCTGTGCCACTGGAGTACTAAGATAATGTTGAAACATGTCAGCAAAGCTGTTGTGGCATAGGGAGTCCTCCTCCTGTGGTTCCCCATTCATACTTTAGATGTTTGATTTAGCAAAACACTTAAGCATGTGTGAATTAAGTAGATAAATTAAATTCTTCAATAAAGTAAGCATTTTTGTCTTCAAGTGCTGTAAACAGTTGTCAAGGTCACAAGAGCTGTGTTAGTTTGTGCTGTAACTGCTTTGGAAGATTTAGGTTTTGCATGTCTAAGGTGTAGCACAAGGTTTCACTTGAAGAGGAATGTCTGTTCTTCCATACTGCATTTACAAAATCTGATTCTTGCCACCTCTTTCCCCTGCTGCACTTCTCCACTTTGAGAGGCTTTGATTTATAAATAAGTATAGTAGGATGCGTTAATTTCATACTCCTTTAAAGTAAACAGGTGGACTGAAGGAATCAAACGCAAATAGCCACACTGTTAAGTCAAAAGGCCAATCTTTATGAACTATCTAATGTATGTGATTATGAAATGGGTCTTCGCTTGGTGCTCTCTCAGTAATACTGAGTCAGTGAAGTAAATGCAATAAACATGGACTAAATAGCAGGAGTTTATAGCTAGTAATTAGATAACATGCGGTTTGCGTGTATTACTCTGCATAGTAAGGCTGTGATATTTAACCTGTTTGAGTTGCTGTACTTTGTATGCAACTTGGGACCTTGACTGAGAGCCTTCCTTGCTTGCATATAGGCTCTTCAGTTGGAGTTGAGACACCAAACTGATCCAGTAGAGAAAGTTCAGTGTTTGAAATTTTGATACACTGATTCAGAAACCATCTGAAGTTGTGTAGTTGTATGGATAACCAGAATGAACTTTCAGAACTAAGCCCAAATATATAGCTGTATCTCAAATTGACAACTGTGTATTTGATGTGCAGAGTATTGGCTAAAGTATTATTCAGGAAACTAAGGAATAAAGTTTGATACTTAATCAGTCTATTAAAATAGTTACTTAGTGATTCTTACTAACTTCCATTCTAAGGACATACAAAGAACAGAGCAGAAGTCTTGTGAAATCAGAGGAAAAGTAAAAAAAAAAAAACACCAAAAAACAAACAACTAAACCTAAAGTTGTTTCCTTGGGATTTATGGCACTCTAACACATTTTGTAATTCTGAATTGCTGGCTGGCAAGATCTGTGGCAGTGGATTTGCTCTTTTAACTGTATTTCAAAATAGATGGTTCTAGTTTAATAATGGTAAGAGCTTTCTGAACATGTTGTGCCTCTTCCTGAAATATAGCTGGCAAGCAAAACTTGCAGAACCTAGAAAATGCTTTATTTAAGCATAATCAATCTGATCTCGGTTTCCCTACTGTGTCTTCAGACTTGAGTCTAAAAATTAATTAAAGGTTTTATATTTTTTCACTGAATAACTATCTGACTTTTTGTTGTTGATTATTTCAACTTGAACACTAAGTGGAGATGAGTATTTTAAATTTCTTCTGGGACTGAGAAGAGGCGATAGAATGGCTTTTAAGTTAAGGAAAAAAAATTCAGTCTTTAACTTCCACTCAACATCGCCTCTGCGACAGAGTTCCTAGGAAATGTTTGGTAAGTCTCAAGCTGTTTATATCTTGTTGCTTTATTTGCTGGGTCTGCAAAACTGGACTCACAGAGTCATGCTCTGGTTTTGAGTCTCCATTGTTCTTGTAACAGTTGTCAGTGGTGATTCTAATTATAGCACTTAGTGTAAATCACTTTCTTGAAGTTATCCACAGTCAGTTGATACTGAGGTTGTTCATTGTCTTGGTTCCTAGATGTAAGTGGGAAGGGTAGTGCATGTAATTTCGTTGATAAACATGGTTTTAGCTTTTAAAAATAGTTTAGTTGTCTATAAATTACAGTAGCCAAGAAATAATGAATTCTGCATGCATTTGGATGTAATTGGGCCCATTGTGCCTTGTCTGCTGGGTGAAACCTAAGACTTTCAGAAACATCTAAATGTAATAAAGCACCTGGTTTTAACTAAAAATAATTAATAGCTTTAGTGTAATGCATATGCACACACAGAGGAAATTCAATTTGCACAGATGCATAAAATTCAAGTTTCCTGAAGTACGTCTGCAGCGTTGAAAAGCTTTCTAAAACATGGCTTCCAAACATAAACAAAAAAAATCTGTACGGCTGATGTTTGCCTTCTGTGGTTTTTTTATGTGAAGTCATTTTGATCTTTTGGTTAATAATCTATTACTGTATAGTAATAGTGACCTTTCATTCTTAAGAAAAAAAAAAACAACCTGTTTCTCTTAGCCCTGTTTGATTATCTTGTCACCTTGTTTTTCTTTTTGTCCCTCTCCTGCTGCTCAGTCCATGGTTTGTGTCCAGGCTTTTCCTGCTTTGTTCTGACCTCTCTACTTGCCTTCTGTTGTCTCCTTTTGACCTTTTTGCTTGTTGATGGGGTGTCTCTTCCTTTACTGTTTCCACTGTCAGTGTCTGGCAATAGATTGGCTAAAGTAGCTGTTTAGAGCAGTAGTAGTTATCCACTTTGCCATGATGGAGTTGCATTTTCTTTGATTGGTGGAAGTGCTTCAGAGGCAATTTTATCACAGGTAGGAGCCAGGAGGGGATGTAGTGTAGATCTAATTTAAAAGGCAATCTTTAGAGAACTTGCCTGTTACTGTCAAGTGTTACCAGGCATAAGTGAATTGACATTTTGATAGACTTTGAAGATCATGCAAGTACTCATTTCTGAGATTAGAGGTACCCTTCCCTTTTACTGATAATCAAACAGAAAACTGAGAAGTGTGATTGTACTGGAGTTTCTCCAGGAAGCAGCTGGAAGATATCTAGCACATGCAAAATGCTGCATCTGTTCTTGGGTTTGTCTTCATTCCCTTGGCTGAATCTTTGCTGAACTTGAACCACTTACACTGAAACTTCCCATGCAGGTTGTCCACCTCAGTTTTCCAGTTACATAGCTGATGACAAGCTTGATGTAAAACGTTGGTAACTTTAACAATAGATTGTTGTCTGTGATCTTGTGTATGAACAGGGAATGGAGCGAGCTCATGATCTGTACTAGCAATCTCTTTCTGCAAAAATTCTTAGAGGGTTAAAAGCAAGAGGAAAAAAAAAAAAACAAACATCGCCCCCAAATCCCCAGCCTTGGATGTCTGACCCCATTGGAGAAGCATGAAAAGTGGGAAAGTTGTCTGAGGCTTCTGTTTGATCTTGGATAACATTTTCATCTTCTTGCTCTTTCAGTAACCCTGTTTCCAATAATCTGTACATTGAGGATGGACCCTACCTTATGCAAAAACCTTAAGGCTGCGAGTCTTACATCAGTATAAATTGATGGGTTGTTTTTACTCAACAAGTGAATGACAGTAGCAGAGGCAAATCTGAATGATAGCAGTGCAGAGATAGGAAGTCAAGTACAGTTACTGGGGAGAAACACAGGAAGATGACAGGTTATGGGAACACAGAAGTGGCTGAGACTTCTTTCTAAGAACTTAGAGGCAGAAGTGAGAGTCAGTTTTTCAGCACTCTGAAGGAAGTTGGAGTGCTTCAGGCTGGAAATGCCTGCTGAAGGTTCAGTTCCAACCCCCTACTCAAACCTGGCCTGGACTTCAGCAGTTTGCTCTATGCACAGTGCATAGATAGGATGATGATAGCTTGTGATAGAAGACAGAAATCACTAAAGGGATACTAGGTTTGAGATGCACAAAGTCATCACGGGTCAGTGCTGAGGCCAGCAGTGTCTGACGTCTTCATTAATAGCCTGGAGGGTGCAACATGTCAGCAAGTTTGCTGATGATACAGAACTGGGAGGAGCGGGTGATGTACCAGGTGGGTGTACTGCTGTTCAGAGGTACCCAGACAGACTGGACAAATAGTCTAGTAGGAACCTCATGAAGCTCAACCAAGGAAAATGCCAGGTCGTGTGCCTGGCAAGAGTAACTCCATGCATCAGCACAGGCTGGGGTCTGACTGACTAGAAAGCAGCCTGGCAGAAAAGGACCTGGAAGTACTGGTGAATGTCAATTTGCCTATGAACAGCAATGTGCCTTCGGTGGCAAAGAAAGCCAACTGCATCCTGGACTGCCTTGCTAGCAGTCTGAGGGAGGTGATCCTTCCCCTCAACACAGCACCAGTCTGTGTCTGGAGTGCAGTGCATGGTTTTGAGCTCCCTGGTATGAGAGATGTGAATACACTGGAGCGAGCGTGGCTTGGGGCTACAGAGATGATGGTGAGACTGCAGCATCTGATATAAAAGGAGGGGCTGAGAGCTGACACTATTCAGTCTGGAGAAGGCTTAGCGGGAATCCTGTCAATGTGTGTAAATGCCTGATTTGGAGGAGGGGTGTGGGGAAGATGGGGCAAGACTCTCCTTGGAGCTGCCCATGACAGGATGAGAGGCAACAAGCAGAAATTCAAATGAAGGATTCCATTTTAAACAACACACATCTTTCATGGTCAAACACGGGAACAGGCTTTCCAGAAAGGTTGTGGAGGCTCCATCCTCGGAGACAGGAAAGGCTGACTGGACACTCATGAGCAACCTACTACAGTTAATTTTGCTTTGAGTCAGAGGGTTGGAATAACTGATCTCCAGAGGTGTCTTCCAACCTCTGTTCTGTGATTTTGTGAAAGATGACACCCAGGCTGCTGCCTGGACTGTTACAGCGTGGTAGACTGAGAAGGAGGTTGTGTGGAGGATATTAAGTTGTATATGTTGCGTATTTTAAACAAGTTGGAATTTACCTGACACTGTGTAGTCACAGGACTTAAATTTAGGTAATCCTTAGGGGAAAAGAGATCTGGAGAAAACAGAGGTTAATTTTGAGTTATTTATAACAAAGGTTGTGGTTGAATGAGTTCTGTATTACAAGATTGATAACTAGGGGAAAGCAAAACAGTGCAGAACCAGAAATCTGAGAGTGATAACGGTATGGGAGAAAACCCCTAATGTTGGAGGCAGTTAGAGAAGCCAGGTTTTTTAAGTGTGAGTCAGGAGGATAAGACACAGGCTATAAACTTACGGATGACAGCTCTGAACATGAATGATTTAACAGAATACAAGGAACTAAACACTAGATTAAACATTGTCTAGGGTAAATGTAAAGGAGTGGAATTGTGGCAGACTGGATGATGTGCTTGTGTTGAGAGGAGGGAAGATGGTGCACTAGATGTTGTGACAAGAGGGCTTTAAAAACAAACCACGTTTGAGTGGTTTGTGTGAAAGGGGAGGAGAAAAGACTCTAAAATTTAGAGTATGTAAGATGGAAATTAAATTGTTTGGGTTAGTGAAGCATGTGGAGATCTCAGAGGGCAAAAAAGTATCCAGCCTTCTGTATCAGCTGGAGTGGAAGAAGTTGAACAGTGAGATGAGGAAGAATATAATCTTTTTGTCAGCTTTTGTCAGGATACAAAGATTTCAAAGAACTTTAAAGAAGCTGAGGCTTCTTACGATAACCATGTTATCGTAAAGGGATAACTTTTGATTAAAGTGGGCAAATAGAGTGGTAGATGATAATGAGTGACTTTAAAAATTGATTTGTGAAATTTCTGTCAGAACTGCTCTGTGGTATGCTAAGTATGTAACTAGTTTTACTGGTTTACGAGCACCCTTCAGTACTTGTGTCCATCAGTCCCTGGGAATTGCATAATTCCAAATAGTGTCAGAGTTCACTGGGATTTTTACATTTTATTTTAACTGAAATGAGGTTCTGTAGTTTTGACACATGTAATATTAGTTTTGCATTTTATTGAAGACTGTGGTTTAAAAGAAATAATTAATTAAGTTATTGTGAGAAATGTTTTGCTATAGATCAAAAAAAGCTTTTCATTTTGCTAATTGCAAGGTGGATAGCTTTATATTTTCTTAAATGTGATGCTTTTAATAATAGTTGATGAGAACCTAGGCTAGACTATAGCTTCTCATAACTGGCCTTGGTAAATTCATACCTTGAGTTAAGTTACTGAAGTTGCAGCATGCATAAAGGAGGACAGGTAAGGTAAAAACATGTTTACAAGTGTAGACAAAGATAGAAAGCCGAGGTGAAGTATTGTACTAAAGTGAAAGATTAGGGCTGTCTTGGCAGTGCTACTTGTAAATTTTTGCTTTTGAACTGTATTTCTTAAAGCAATTTTTAAACACTTGATAAGGGTTTCTAGTGGACCAATCCTTTTTTCTTGAAAACAGCAGGATTACTAATAATGTATCTTTGTTGCCAGTTTGTGTCAGTAGTTGGTTTGGTCTGGTTTAGACCACTTGAATTCTTGCCCCCCTCTTCAGAAACACCTCTGTAAACAAAAAGCTGTTTCCCTTCCCACCTTATTAAGGCACTTCTCAGCTTTGTGAGCAGGACAATCCATGAGGAGGAATTTGTAAATTAAGTTAAACATTCATTTTTACATTGTTTGCAAGTGTCCTGTTTTTATTAAGTGCTTGTCTTGAGGTCTTGGTTCAATATAGTGTGCTACACTTCATTGTGAAGCAGAAAAAATATTTCTCTAGTCATATACATACCTTGTTTGAGAATAACTAAGCTTCTGAAAACTAGATTTCAATCAATGTACTGAGCTGTAATTGAGGAGATACCCTAAGCACCTTCTACTGAAATAAGTTTTTAGCTTAAGTCAACATGCATTTTTCTTGCAAGCCTTGCTAGAGTAATATTCTGGATTAAAAAGAGGTAGCAAACTTTCAGACTCATCTCCTTTGTGAGAACATCTGTTTTGAACTGTTGAATGTTAATAATAACAGGAGTAGCAGCTAGAAAGTGAGAAGTCCTGCCTGCCGTCATCCTCTGAGGTCTCTGATGGGCTAGGAGGTAGGGGGAGTAGACATTTTCAGGCTACACGAATCTGTGGGGGTTTTTTTTTTTTTTTTTCTTCCCCTTGCCTGCTATACTGACTGCACAGTATGAGGTGGTACAGTAGGTGGTTGAAATACAATGTCAAGGGTTGTACCTTTTAACTTTTTTAAGTATTAATGAGGTATTCCTTTTAAGCGTCTTTGGGAGATAATACATATGTTTCATAAAAGCGGTTCCAAGCAGGTTGTTTTATGTAGACTGTGTAGTGGTGAGGGATGCAAATGGGTTTTTTGAAGGTCTGTGAACCAAGTGTTGTGTGGTTTTTTTTTTATTATTATTATTTTTTGGAGAAGACAGGTGAAATTTACCAAACTAGTTTTTCTGGTTTATATCTGTTGAAAACATTTTTTTAAAAAATTGCTCTTCTGAAATGCTCTTAAATATGATCTTGAGTGTAGAAGTGTTAAATTAACATTTTCTTTAAAGGTTTTTTATAATCGCCTTCTTCAGTTTCTGATGTTCCTTATAGGAGACTTACTCAAGCTCTCTGAGGCATTTGCAGTGCGAGGGCAGTGACACTGTCTCGCTGACAATTGTGTAGTCCTGGCGAGATTTACAGCTTTTTTATTACCCCAACTGAGGATAATGGGGCCTGAGACTGTGTTCAAACTTGTGTGAATTGGTGTTTGAGTAAGACTTCTGTTTCAGTGGTATGCTGTTTTGTACTCTGGAAACACTTGCAGCTGAGTTAATTAAATAAAAAAATGGCCTGTCATCCACTGAAAATTAAGAAAAAAAGTACTGGCATGGTATCTGCTTTATGATTTCTTAATGTAGTTTCTGTTTAGTCATTAAGACAATTCTGTTACTGCCAGTTAACTGTTTTGGAAGCTTTTTGGGGAGAAGAAACTGGAAAATGTTGATGAGTGGCAGGGGTCTTTGGCACAAAGGGAGCAGTAAGGAGCAACTTGGGGTCTGTAGGAAGCACATTAGATAATGTTTAGTGAATGGTGGTGTCACTTAAACTTGTGCCTTATGAAATGAATACGGTTGAGATATTTTAATCCTATAGATTTGCAAAATAAGTCAGAAAAACAAATTGAATAGCCTCACAGTACAAATGTTGTAAAACTTTTTGTTTAAAAGATCATGTACTTAACATTAGGAGTTGACCTGTACTAATAGCTCTCTGTTGTGGTTGGTCTATTTGTCCCAGAGTTACTGCCATCCACTGGATGTGTTTTGATAAATAAAACACAAATCATGCTGGATGCAGTTCTTTGAAGTTGTATAATGAGTCTGTATCAAAGTTGCAAGGAGTCTGTATTAAAAAGTGTTTCTATTTTTATGCGTTAGTGGCTCTTGATGCTCAGAGGGATAATCCAAATCCCCTCCTACCCCTACACCTTTCTAAACATTTCTGCCATTCTAATCTGCCTTTAGTGAGCATGTGGCTATGTGGTGACTCAGATCAGCAAGCTAGCTTTTTCTGTGGGATAGTTCTCTGTTTGATCAGCAGGCTGATCCAATTTATCTTGTGGTGCTGACTGCTTTATAGCCACCAGTCCGCTGAGGGTATGGGAAAGCTTAGAAGCAGGGAATGAATGGCTATTTTGGTGGCAGCCTGCAGATAGACTACAAGAAAAAACTGTGTTCATTCTAATGCTTAGCATGATCCAGTAATGGCTGTGCTATAGGCAACTTACTGTGTTTTTGTTAGGCACATTTCATTTCAGCTTGCTGAATTGTAAGCTATCTAGGATTCGACAGTGAATAGGTTCCCATTACTTCAGGTTTAACTACAGTCCTTTGTATGGGAGCCTGTTTGTTTATCTTTTATCGTGCAGATGTGGGGGCACGGAGGGGAGTAGGAGAGGAATTTCTAGATTTAAAAAAGGGAGTGTTTGTTTTTAAGTTGAGGTCTGTAGTGTTTGCTCTTTCTTCTTGCGGAAAGATAAGGTTTTTTTCCTACTGAAGACTCCAGTGTTTGAAAGAAGTTTAAACTCCAATCTCTCCCCTCTTTTAAAAAAAGACTGTGTCAAGTTCTGGGTGGCATCTACTGAACATGACTTTTGTGATAACATTTGGAAAATGCTGCTTGAAGAATTTTAGTTGTATATGAAGATTTCAAATTCAAAATGTCAAATAGCACTACATAGGATTTCTGCTGTTCTGCATTGTATGATTTTCTTTGCCTTTATTACTAGCCACTGATTGAACTACTGTTTCCCCAGACTGGAAGAGCAAATTGATGTTTGAATTTTCAGAGCATTTACCTTCTGAAAAATTATCACAATCTAGGTTCTTTCTCACTCAGTTCTGTTTCAAGACCTTTAATTTGACACTTTTTTTTGGCAGAAAAGCTGTGAGTCTTGCTATTGTGGAGCTTGTCTTAAGGTTGTGTGTGTTTTTTGTGGTGGTTTTTTTTTTTTTTTAAATCATTCTCCTTCCTTTCCACTATCCATTGTGATTTCAGTGCTTTACATTCTAAGGTTCTGTTTGGGTTTTTTTGTTTGTTTGTTTTGGTTTTTTTTGGTTGGTTGGTTGGTTTTTTTGAGTGTATGTAGTACAGGAGAAAATGTGCTTTGGAAGTGGATGAAATGTTTGGTCTGCCTTCTACCCTCAGCAGGCATGTGATGAAGCACCCACCAACTGCAGCTGATTTTCAACATAAACTTCTAGTATGCAAACAGTAGGATTACATTTTTTGTTTTCACTTTTTTTGCAGGCATGCACAAAACTGTTTCTCTACTGGCAGACAGCCACAAGAAGTCTGTACTTCAAAGTAGGCACCTGAGCCTTAGCCACCGTTTCCTTCTTTCAGACTTGTCTACTTCCCTCTATCTCCGAGCATGTTATCAAGGCGAAGTGACATTAATTACAAGTGCTGCTGTACTAAAAGTGGCATTAGGGTTTCCTCTGAAGTCCTTTCCAATTGTCCCCACCTGTGCATTTCTGCTCATTCCTGTTGTTGGATCTGACACTTGTGTGACTATTAGGTCGGTGGGAGGATGGATTGACTTGCCATGTGTCTGTATGGTCATTGAAGCGGATGTAAGCAAGTAGCAAGAGTGAAGGATGGGGAAGACTGCCTACCTGAGAACATGCTTTTTGGCTGCTGGGATGAGTTGACCCCAGCCAACAGCCAAGCAAATGTGTCCTGAACTGACACCAGCACTTATTTATGGTGATGTCTTTCAGCCAAGAGAGCTAGAACAGTGGCATGCCTTAAGTATTACTTCAAGAGTCACTTGTGAATGCTGGCGGTGTTTTCTACTAGTAATTAATTCTGGTTAGCTGTTTCTAGTGGGCAAATAAAGGCAGGGAGCAAGCTGTAAGGGAATGAATGCTGTAAAGGAAAGCTAAGATGCAGAGTTGGTTGTGGAAAAGTTTTCAGGGGACTGACTCTAATCCTTATGTACATTTCTAGAGGAAGGTGTTGTGTCTCTGATGCTGCTTTTGTGCTGACACTGGTCCTCCTCTGACTCCTTGGTGAGTGGGCTTATGCTGCTCATCCATGGGCAGCTCAGCTCTTCTGGAAGCCCACTGAAGCCTGAGGAGGAAGGAGACATTACTCCTACTTTTCTCTCATGATCTTGGCAGCACATTCACAGCCACCTTCTTAAACATTCTCTGGAGCTTCCTGTAGCCTTCCCTAAGGTGCCCTAACTCTAATTTGGCAGAAGACAAGCTGATGTGGGAGGAAAAAAACTCAGATTTAGTTTCTGTTGAGTGAGTTGAAGCAGGATTGTATGGGCATCAGTATTGGCACGATGTCTTGTTTGACTGGTGTCAGAAGGAGCACTAGGGGAACTTTGCTGCTGGTGAAGCTGCGTGATCATCTTACCACGTCTTTTGAAATGGTACACTTGCTAAGTTAAACTGACAAAATGCTAACAAAATGCTTACAAATGGGGTAACAGTTATGTGGTGATTTAAGTATCTAATCTAGGTCACTGTGGGATCAGACAAGTGTCAGCACCATCGAGAAGCACAACACATCCCAGAAAAAGCAGGGAAAGGAGAAAAGAGAGTGCCTCTGAGCAGCAGTACCGTGTAGCTGAACTGGTCAGTTATGTTATGAAGCTCCACACAAGGGGAAACTTGTTGAAAACAGGATCAAGGTGTTTCATTCTTGCTTTAAGAATATTTCTGTCCTTTTCCTGGGCCACAGATGATGTTTGATTTTGATCTGTTTTGCAATTTTCAAATCTTTCTGAAGTCTAGAAGCTCCCTAAAAAGAAATAATAGTGTAGTAGGCCTCTTAATGCACAGCAGTATGCCTGTGTGCTTAAATCTGGGTAGAGCAGCATGAGAAATAAGTACTTCATAATAGTGTGTTACGATAATAGTGTGTTACTTGAGCTTAATTGTGTTATTGCAGAGAGTCCTTTTATGATTCTCTCCATGCCTGAGTGTCTTGTTTTGCTTCCTGATGGTGTGGACCAGAGCTACGGTGAAGGCTACTCATGCAGACACCTTCCCTCCCACCTTGACAGACAGGCAAAAACTTGCATGGTAGCTCCCAAGCCAGATGCTGTCTTGAATTCATGACTTGGATCTGTATAAATAAAACCGTATTCTATCTGTGAATATAGAATTATGCATATATTATTTCTATATATGAAAGTAAAATCATTGTGTAAAAAGTGTTCATGGTTACTTAATTGTAAGATGGTCTGATAACTGTATAAAAAGTTACTATTTGGTAGTTATTTATGCCTTCTTATGTGGAATTGTCTTTATAGCATTACGCTTATGTGGTAGGATTTTAAATGGGCTGATGTTACTCTTTGTGAAGCAAGGGTGCTGTTAACCCTTTCATTAGTTTAGGGGTTGTCTGTAATACTTTAACTCCTCCAATCTTTCTTTCAGTTTTATTTAATGTGCTGACCAGTGTGGTGTACCTGTAGCAGATTTCTTTTTTTTTTTTTTTTTTTTTTTTTCTTCTGGGCATAAAGGTAGCCAGTTTTGGAAATGTTTAATGTATGTATAATGAGCAAGGAAGATATGGGGACACCATCCTTTTTACCCATCTGTTGCCAAAAGAAGCAGGATAACTTTATTTATCTCTTATCTAATCTTATTCCTTCTGTTCAAGCCAAGACTGCCTGTCTGTTCACCCGTAGCAGACCAACACTCAACAGACACCTGTGTGAGATGGTTCAGCTCACTAATGTGAAAACCAAGTAGGGAAGGGAGGAGTGTGTAAATTCAGAAGTAGAAGCAGGAAAACAGCCTCTTTCAGAAGTAATGTTCTGCTACTTTATCTCAATGGCCTGTGGAAACCATAGTCTTCAAGGCTTCAGTGGTTCCTGCATCTTGTTAGTGCTGTCTTGCAATATTTAAGTATCTGTTACGGATTTCTGACCAAGAATTACTTGCCTCCCCCTAGCAGGATAATTCTTGAAGTAGCTGCTGAGGGAAGATTGAAATGAGTGAAAAAAGTGTATTTAGGCTTTTTTATCTGCTTTCTTACAGACAGTGAGAGACACAGCAGTCTGTCTACTGTAGCAAGCTTTTTTTTTTTTTCTTTTGCTAGAATACTCACCTGTTTTTATTGAGGTGGGAGGAGGAACTGTGGTCTTGGCCTTTAAAAAAAATTGTTGCTTCGTTTGATACAGCTTAGCAGAATTCATCATATAGTATACTAAGCAGTGATAACTCAGTAGTCTCGATTTTGTCTTTGAAAATACTTTCTTTCCTTTGAGAGAAGAAATTTAGATTACAGTTACTCCTGTGGTTTAATTATTATAGTGTTAAGGAGCTAAGTTTGAGAAAACTTTGCAGATGATATAAGATAGTTGAGCCACTATAAGATAGTTAAACTACAGCTCCTGACACCATTATGTATCCTGCTGCTTTTTTCTTTCCCCATCTATGTACACCACCAGCAGACTGCTTAGAAGGAATTTCATTTCCACTGCCTAGAGATTGCAGGCTGATCCATTTAATATATGTAGGTGCAAAAGTGCTTACAGATAACTTCACTACTGGCCTTTGACATTCGGCATCTGAAAGTGCCTTTAAATAGTACTCTGCCAGCATCTGTTTCAGAGCTCAAAGTTCTTATACATTCCTTGGTGTGGTGTTTTTCTGCAGCTTACTGCATTAGGCAGAGGTAGAAAATAATGCTTTAAGTACATCTGTAGAAGTAGTGTTTTTAACTACATTGGGGTAATATAAATGTAAAATAATGTGTAATATTCTATACATGATACAAACGTTGTGAAACGATTGCTTTCCTGTATCATTTTGAACTGTACATGTTGTACTTGCTCTGTGGTAGTGAAGAGCACTGTAGTCCCAACACTTACCTGAGAGAACTGAATCATCATAAGCACAAGTTTGTGCTCAAAAATACCAACTTACTGCTTCATCTTACCTCTACTTTGGAGACTTTGGTGCATGTTCTGTAACACACAACTTCATGTAGAACATACCTGCATCAACAATGTTAATGTTGTTTAAATTTAGTCTATTTTTACTTCCATGTTAAATGTTGTCCTTAATTGACTATTGTGATTTGTTTTTGTAACGGTCTGTTTCTCTGGTGATGGTAGGTTTTCAATTGTAACTTTCAAATTCTTTTTCAGAATACGCCACTTCACAAATAGTCCTTTTCAGTGTAAAATGATCTGCTTTACTGCTAATTTTCCTCTTGCTCCACAGAGTCTAACAGAGCATTGCAATTACTGGTGTGGAAATTGCTTTACCTTAGTGTCACAATATCGCAGTGCATTCAGGATGGCAGGCCACCACTTTTGTGCAGCATTATGAATAGAACATGAACTGTAGTCTGATTTTTAAGATAGCATGTTAGAGACAGTCTTACCACGCTGAGCCATACTCTGTCAAAAGTCTGTGTGGTGTTTCATAGTTGAATAGATCCCTGTAATACTGCATGCCTCATTTGGATGTTTTCCAAAGTTTCCCTCTCAAACCACGCATAGGTTTTTTCCTTACGTAATTTAATCACCTGCATAATCCTTTGTGTCTGCATGGTTTGTAATATGATGCTTTGCGAGATTCTGCAATTTTATCAATTAGTGTTTATTCTTTCACAGTCCTGCCTCAAGTCTGTCTTTATCCTTTCTCTCCTTACCTCTTTGCATTTACTCTGCCACTTCCTTCTCTTATTTCCTGTTCATCACAGCTTTTGCCTCTGTCTGAAACTATGTGCATTGCTACAGTCTGTTTTAAACTGAGTACTTCTTTTTTTTTTCTTGCATTGTGTACTTTTTGTTCCTCCTGGTCAAAGTTGCATTCTTGAGACTCTCTTATCGACACTGAAGCCCTTGTTTGCTGTTATGTTTGTGGAAATCGGTAACAAAATCTGTGGGAGCTACCTGGACTACTGCTTTTTTTTCTTTGGTCTGACTGTCCCTTGGCTGTTAATTGCTCAGCAAGACTATTTCAGTTTACCTCTGCAGTGGCTTGGACTCAATAACAGTACAAGGACATCATCTGCTTTGTCCTTCTCTCTTTTTAGTGAGAACATTGCTTATGCTCTGTAACAGCATTATGCTCCTGGTTTTCAGCTGCAAACTTGCCTGAAAGCAGCATGCTGGGAGAGGGCTCATGAGGTGACAAATGTGATGCCACTGTCCTATTTCAGGAAAAAAATAACTCTAGAGAACTATTGGAATCTCTTATTCTCTTAGTGGATCTCCTTCGTAGTTCAGTAATTTCACTTGGTCAGGCACATTCCTCAGGAGCATGCTTCCTAGGAACTTGACTTTTTTTTTAATTAATTAAGTAGGATGAAGCACTCCATGAAGCAACCCTGTTCCCATTTTTGTTTGGTTTTTTTTGAGGCAGCATCTTGTAAATTTTAAAGTGTGGAAGTTTTTAAGTTAAGAATTGATACCAGGTACATGCCGCAATAAAATATTATTTGAATCTGACAACTATGCATGTAAGGGACCTACAATTTGCAGTATATACACTAATTTGCAAATTTTGTTTCAGCAAATATTTTGTTTCCAGTTACTTAAGTTTTATATATATTTATTTCATGCAAATTTGATTGTATACTGACTCATCAAGCTTCCAGAATTGAATTTTGCATGCATTGACACAGGAGTGTAGGATTAAACATTCGTGTTAGTGAGTTGTGACGTGACTGGCAATTTAATTTGTATGTTTGTTTCTGTAGTACTAGTGGCTGTTTGGAATGGTGTTCAGTTTATCTATGCTTCTGACCCAGCTTGATGTCCAGTTTCTAGGATTTTATAGTCTATTGATCGTTATACTTTTCTTGGAGGTGTTTGTTAACAAATTGATTAGTAGGATCAACTGTTCCTCCTGTGCTTTCAGCTTGCTCTGTTTTGCATAACTTAATGGAGAGAAAAAGCAGCTGACCCTCTTCTTTTTTTACTTTGATTACAGTAAACTGGTTTTTCTGATTATGCTATTATGTTACTGTGAATTCTAATGGAATTTTTAATAGTATGGAGGAAGGCAGAAAAATCTTATCTCTCATGCAGTCTGAAAAAAGTGATACTCTTGTTGTTCAAAATGCATTAATCTGAAATGTCTAACAAGTTGAATAAGGTTGAATTTAACCTACATAGAATTCTAATGCTTTTTTAGGCATTGTCTCTGACACATGAATTATCAGATATAAAAATAGCTGTTTCAATAATCAAAATTAATCTTTGGCAGCAGTTCTAACTCCCAAGCTTTCTTCGTTCTGACTGTATTTTGAATGGAGTTCTCTGGCATATTTTTTTATGTGGTGTACGTGTTATTTGTCCTTACAGACGTCTCCACCTCAATAAGAAAGCCACAGATAAACAGCCGTATAGTAAGCTTCCTGGTGTTTCACTTCTGAAGCCTTTAAAAGGTGTGGATCCGAACCTCATCAACAACTTGGAAACTTTCTTTGAACTGGATTATCCAAAGGTATGTATAGTAATTATTATCTTTTTTTTTCTTCTCTCTCCCATGTCTCCAAAAGTCGTATCAGGAGTTTGGGCTAGAACTGTACAACTTGATTATGTCTTGAATTGTTCTACCTTCCACAGCAAATACATAATTACGCATTTCACATGCTACAAACAAAACTTACTCCTTTTTAAAAAGCTGTCTATAAAGGAATGTGACTAAGGCTTAGGGACAAAACATACCCTATGCTTCACTAAGATTTGTTTAATCATTATTCCCATATTGTGGTGTTTATAGCAGTATGAACCCTTTAATCTAGAAAAGATCATTGAGAGGCCAGACACCCTCCCCAGTTAACTACTTCTCTGTAACAGATCCTCTAAAAGAGAACACTTAACTGACAGCCTGAAACTTTCTGGTGGTTCTTCCTGATGGCTCACCTAACTAAAAGTTGCTCAGTGATGTTGTGGTATACCTCACCAGTTGTTGGTAGGTAGGATAGTCTCCAAGCCACTTACTGGTGTGGGGAAACAGTTAATAAAAGCTTACATTTGCTTTTGTTGAACACTGTTTGTATTTGTAATATAAGCAATAAGTAATGTAAGTGATAAGCGTGTCAGTTGCTGTCCTTGCTCTAAGGAGCTTGCTGTGTAAAGGAGAAATTTGCAAATGCTTGCTGTGTCGTTCACTACTTGGTGCATGCTCCTGTAGACGGAAAAAGGACTGAAGTTTCTGCTGCATATATCCTGAATTCTAAAACTTGTAATTTACTTTTAAGAAACTATTTTCTCAATTCTTCTCAAAACTGCTGCTGACGCTGCTGCTTGAGTTGTATAAGGTCAAAGGTTTATAAGGTAAGCTGAATGGTGAGGTTCCTTTGAGTGTTATGACAGAGAGCTTTAAACTTATGCCTAAGTAGGCAGAGTAAAACGAACAAAAACCTTCCACCATTTGGAACCTATTAAAAGCTGGCTAGCTTTTCTGTAATGACGTTTGGGGCCTTTTGAAAAGCTTCAGGCATGAATATTTGAATCCGTTCGACTCAAGAAAAGTACAATAAAGATAAAGTGTGGCCAAAGTAAGTTTAAAGCATACTTGAGGCATGCTGTGTATGCCAATATTGCAAACTGCAAGAAGCTACAATATCTTAAGCTATTTTGTGACTATACCAAGCATCAAAACTATGCACATTTGACTACAAATACAATTTGAGAATTCAGTAAGAGTTATACTGGATCTTATCATAGAATAGTTCGAGTTGGAAGGGACCTTTAAAGATTGTCTAGTCCAACCACCCTGCAAGGAGCAGAGATGTTTTCAGCCAGATCAGGTTGCTCAGAGTCTCATACAACATGACCTTCAATGTTTCCAGGGATGGGGCATTCACCACCTCCCTGGGCAAACCTGTTCATGTTCCAGCACCCTCATTGTGGAAAAAAAAAAAATTTTTCCTTGTGTCACGTCTGAATATGCTTCTCTATTTTAAATCCATTACCCCTTGTCCTATCACAGAAGGCCCTGCTGAAGAGTTTCTCCCAATCTTCATTATAAGCCCCTATTGTGGTTTAGCCCTTGTCACTACAGTTTCTTGCTTACCCTCCCCTTCCCCAGTGGGATGGAGGAGAGAATTGTGAAGAAATGAAAACTCGTGGGTTGAGATGAAGACAGTTTTAGTAAAATAGCAAAGGAAAACTACAATAATAACAGAATACAAAGATATTATACATTGTTCATTTTGTATATTTTGTTTTCTCATCACCCAATGTCTGAATGACCAATACGGCCCATCCTGAGCAGTGACCACAGAAACGAAACTGAGCAGGAAGCGAAGGAGCAAAAGGGAGCCAACAAGGTAGATAGAACGATACCAGTGAGCAAGACAGAGATGGATGCCAGCAAAGTAGATACTGCTGCCCCAGCCAGCCTGTTTATATACTGAGCATGACATTTATGGCATGGAGTACTCTTTGGCCAGTTTGGGTCAATTATCCTATCTGTCTTTCTCTGAGCTTCCTGCACCTGCACATTAGTGAGACCTGGAGAGCCAGACAGTGTCCTTGGTCTCATTAGCAACAACTCCTGTCACTGGTGTGTTTATCAATATTCTTCACATCCAAAATCCAAAACACACCAGCTACTGAGAGGAAAATTAATGCCATCCCTGCCAAAACCAGGACAGTATCCACCCCTGATTCCATACTGCTTATGTCATGATTTTTTTTGTGTGTGTATGTATGTTTGTGTGTGTGTACATATATATATAATATATACACACACAGAGGTATTACTTGCTCAATCTATGGGCCTTCCAAAGTCTGAGTTCATTTAGTCTGACTTTGGACTTTGGGCTCCATCTGTCGTACCTGTCTCTCAGGGCAGGAGAGGTGGTATGTAGTGTGAGGTTGTTGCATGCTGTATCTGGAGCTTGCAGCTGGTACATCTGGTGGGCCTAGTGTGTTGTGATCATGGTCTGCAAGTTGAAGATACTAATCTCGAGGAAGGTTTTGGGTGCTAGTTCTGGTTCCATCACTGCTACATGTTGCTCAGTTTCACTGAAGCTCATTCTTCAGTGATGAGGGTGGTTCTTGTTACAATACCTTTGATGTGACATATAATAACTTCAGAAATGTTTATATACAGTTCAAATTATTGGCTATTTTCACCTAAAATCAAAGCTCCTTGAGGTACACATCGGACTTCCCCATCCTTCCGCATCACCCACCAAGTACATCCAGGTCCTTGAGCAAAAGCAACTCCATGAATGCATTTGCCTTTGCCCAGAGGAGAAATAACCCAGACTGTCTTCCCCAAGATGTTCCTTACATGCATCACAGGGACTTTATCCCCTTTTACAGTATGTAAAAGTTCTAATTGGGCAGGGCCAGCTCGATTGGTGGATCCCTGAGTGTTGACTAACCAGGTGGCTTTTGCTAAATGTGTGTCTCAGTTTTTGAAGGTTCCACCACCCATTGTGCTCAAGTTTAGTTTTTAGCAGTCCATTGTACTGTTCAATTTTTCCAGAGGCTGGTGCATGATAGGGGATGTGATATCCCCACTCAATGCCATTCTCTTTGGCTCACGTGTCTATGAGGTTGTTTTGGAAATGAGTCCTGTTGTCTGACTCAGTTCTTTCTGGAGTGCTGAGTTGCCAGAGAACTTGCTTCTCAAGGCCCAGGATAGTGTTTCGGGCAGTGGCATGTGGCACGGGATATGTTTCTAGCCACCTGGTGGTTGCTTCCACTGTTGTGAGCATGCATGGTGCTTGCCTTGGTGGGGTTGTGGGATCTGCCAGGCCTTTCCATATTTATATTTCAGCCACTGTCCTCCATACCAGAAGACTAGCCACTTGGCTAGCTTAACTGCAGTGTGTGTTTCACATTTGTGAATAACCTGTGCAATAGTGTCCACGGTTAAATCCTCCCCTTGATCATGAGCCCATTTGTATGTTGTGTGTCTTCCTTGATGACCCAAGGTGTCATGGGTCCCCCAAGCTAAAAATAGTTCACCTCTGTGTTGCCAGTCTAGGTCCACTTGGGAAACTTTAAGTTTAGCAGCTTGATCGGCCTGTTGGTTGATGTTCTTCAGTGGCTTGACTCTTGGGTACATGGGCATTGTCTATGTGACGTGCTTTTACAACCAGATTCTGTAGTCGGGCAGCAATATCTTGCCAGAACGTGGCAGCCTCGATGCGTTTGCCTCTACACTGCCGGTTGCTCTGCTTCTATTGCTTTAACCACCCGCATAGGGCATTTGCCACCATCCATGAGTCAGTGTGGAGATAGAGTACAGGCCATTTTTCCCTTTCAGCAATATCTAAAGTCAGCTGGATGGCTTTCACCTCTGCAAACTGACTTGATTCATCTTGGCCATCAGTGGCTTCTGTGACTTGTCGTGTAGAGCTGCAAATAGCAGCTTTCTACTTTCGATGTTTCCATACAATACAACAGGACCCATCAGTGAACAGGGCATATCGCCTCTCATTTTCTGGTACGTTATTGTATGGTGGGGCCTCTTCAGCACACATCACCTCTTCCTCTGGTTACAGTCCGAAATCTTTGCCTTCTGGCCAGTCTGCAATTACTACTAAGATTCCTGTATGATTGGGGTTTCCTGTTCGGGCTCGCTGTGTGATCAGTGCAATCCATGTAGCATCAGTTGCATGATGTGTAGAGGGGATTTTCCCTTTGAACATCCAGCCCACTGGCAGTTGGGGTGCCAGGAGGAGCTGTGCTTCACTACCAGTCACTTCCGAAGCAGCTCAAACTCCTTCATATGCAGCCAGTATTTCTTTTTCACTTGGATTATAGAGGGTCTCAAAGCCTCTATATGTCTGGCTCCAAAGCCCCAAGAGTCAACCTCGAGTCTCCCCTGATGTTCTCTGCCAAAGACTCCAGGTAGGGCCATTCTCCCCAGCTGTGGTGTGGAGCACATTTTTAACATCTCCTGTCTGGACTGGCCCAAGGGGTACTGCATGAATAATCTCCTGTTTAATTTATTCAAAGGCTTGTCATTGCTCAGGGCCCCATTTAATATCATTCCTCTTACAGATTACTTCATAGAGAGGGCTTACAACCATACTGTAATTTGGAATGTGCATCCTCCAGAACCCCATAACTTTCCTAAAGTCTGTGTTTCCTTTTTGTAAGTTGGTGGAGACATGAGTGTTATTTTGCTGACCACATCCATTGGAATGTGATGACGTCTGTCTTGTCATTTATTCCTAAAAACTGAATCTCTTCTATAGGCCCCTTTTACCTTGCTTCATTTTATGGCAAAAGTGGCTTTCAGAAGGATTTGGATTATTTTCTCCCCTTTTGCAAAAACTTCTGTTGCTGTGCTGCCCCACACAATGATGTCATCAATGTATTGCAGATGTTCTGGACTTTTACTCTTTTCCAGTGCAGTCTGGATCAGTCCATGGCAAATGGTGGGGTTGTGTTTCCACCGATGGGGCAGTAGATTTCAGGTGTTCTGGACTCCCCTCCAAGCGAAAGCAAACTGTGGCCTGCATTCTCCTGCCACGGGGATTGAGAAGAACACATTGTCAGTATCAGTGGTGGCATACCACTTGACTGCTTTTGACTCCAGTTCATACTGAAGTTCTAGCTTGTCCAGCAGAGCAGCACTCGGTGGTGGCTTAACTTCATTCAGGCCACAACAGTCCACAGTTAGTTTCCACTCTCCACTTGATTTTTGCACTGGCCTTGTGGGACTGTTAAAGTGTGAGCGAGTCTTGCTGATCACTCCCTGGCTCTCCAGTTGGTGAATCAGCTTATGGATGGGGATTAGGGAGTCTCGGTTGGTGCGATATTGCTGCCAGTGCACAGTGGTGGTAGCGATTGCTACCTGTTGTTTCTCAACCCTCAGCATCCCCACAACAGAGGGGTCCTCCGAGAGATTGGGCAAGGTGGCCAGCTTTTAATTTGCTCTGTTTCCATGGTGGCTATACCAAAAGCCCACCACTGCCTTTTTGGGTCTTTGAAATGCCCACTCTGAGGTAATCTATACCAAGATTGCATGGAGCATCTGGGCCTGTCACTGTGTGGTGCTTTTGGCACTCGTTCCCAGTCAAACTCACTTTGGCCTCCAGTACAGTTAGCTCTTGGGATCCTCCTTTCACTGCAGAAATACAGATGAGTTGTGCCCCATCTGATGGTGTTAGGGTACACTGTGCACAGATGTCTACTCTGAGCCTCATACTCTTGTGGGTCTGATGTGCCAGGCCATCAAATCCATACAGTCCAATGAACTCGGTTGTCCCTCTCCTCCGCCTGGCTAGAGGCAAGGCCCCTCTAGTCCTGTTCATAGTATTTGCTGCTTACTTCTTGAGAATTCTGGTTCATATTCAATTCCATAGGATCAGAGGTAAGATCAGCCCTTCTGTTCTGTCTGGGGAACTGTCCATTGGAGACTGGAGCAGCAATTTTCCAGAGAGAACCTCTATTTGCAGTTTTTCCCTGCAGCTCACATACCTAGGGCCAAGGTAGGTTTTCCATCCCACTTGCTCATGCTGTCTCTTTGGTCATGCAAGGTAAACCACAGGGTACCTCGCTGTGTGTACAGTCTCTCTTGAGCAGGGAAATGTTTACTCCTAATAGCTGAAATACTGGTCTGTACCAGTGGGGAGTAGGACCTATTCTCTTTGAATTGCTGGAACTCCTGAGACAGTTTCTCTACAGCCAAGATAAGGGAGAAAGAGAGACTTACTTTGTATTATTGGAGCTGACTAGCCAATTCATCAGTTGTTGGTCCCTCTCCGTCTTTCCAACTCAGTACTGCCAATGAATTGGCACACGATGAAGGTATGCTGCGTATAAACTTCGCCACATGAGCCGTGTGCACTGAACTTCATCTGTATCTTTGGGTGACTCCTTGCTGTCCAGGTCACTATAAATGACTTCCAGCACGGCTAATTCCCTTAGGTACTGGATGCCTCTCTATGGTGGTCCACGTGCCTGGGTGATAGGTAACATCTTCTTGAAGGGATATCTTTCCATCATACTTGACAGGAGTCTCCTCCAGAGGCTGAGAGCTTGTGCGCCTCTTCCAATTGCTTTGTTGATGCCCCATTCCCTAGAAAGAGATCACAGCTGTTTAGCTTCCTTACCCTCTAATTCCAGGCTACTGGCCTCACTATCCCAGCATCAGAGCAGCCAGGTGACAAGGTGCTTGCCTGGATGCTGGCTGAAATCTTTTTGTACATCTCACAGCTCACTCAGGGATAGGGATCAGATGGTTTCTGTCTCATTTATGAGTTCCTTCTCCTCTTCCTCTGCTCATGGTAGTCCTGGTCTTTCCTCATCCCTTACTAAATGAGCTGACTTTTGCTTCTGAGATTTCTCTTCTGCATAGGGGTGACTGATACTGACACGGGTTGTTCTCTGATTCAGCCACAGTGCCTGTTGTGGAGGCTGGAGTAGCTGCAGCGTCTGTTGCAGGGGCTGGGGTAGCCACAGTATCTGTTGGTTGATTTTTCCCTCCCTTCTTCCTGAGGGTGCTGCATAATGCTGAGCAGTGTTTGGCAGATACTAGCCAGTGCCCAACACAGAGCGATAAACTGTGCCTCTCTGGAATAGCCATGGCATTTTTCCTTTAAATTATTTGATCACTTCATCAAGATTCTGTAGTTGTTTGGGAGGTGAGAAGCTCTCTAGGTACCCACCCATATTCTCCCACATGCCATGCCCCTCCAACATTGAGGCAAATGTCTGGGAGATATTTTTAAATCGTTGTTTAACCCTAAACAGAACCTGAAACGTATTCAGGAGACCTAGCAATAGGAGTATGCTGGCTTGTACATTCCTAGGATATTAAAAATTCTCAAAAGCTGATGTGACTAGCTTGAACGAAAAAGGGAAGGTAAAAGAGTAGGGGAAAGTATCCTCCCCTGACTTCCGCATAGATTGATTGTCCAGACACAAAAAGAAAAAAGTGCAATTATTAATAGTTCTTGCAAAATGGTGCCTGAGGTATGGAGATGCCAGGAATACTGAATACAAGGACAAGACTGATTTCATGACCAGTGACGTTGTCATATCACAAGCCAGTAGTGCCCAGTACAACAAAATGAGAATTCTTATCCAGTTCCAAGAAGTGATAAACAGCACCACAGGAAATATGTGATGTAACTAAGGATTTATGTAACACAACCATGTGAACACGTAGTACAACATTGTGACCAGGTCTTAAATAAAATTGCTACAAGTGCTCATTACTTTTAACACATTCTGGTCAGATCTGTTGTTACCTCAACCCATGTTGCCCCATGTTGGGCACCAAAAAGACTGTTGTGGTTTAGCCCTAGTCACCAAACAGTTTCTTGCTCCCCCTCCCCAGAGGGAGGGGGGAGAGATTTGGGAAGAAGTGAAAACTCGTGGGTTAAGATGAAGACAAAAGAAAACTACCATAATAACAGAATATAAGGATATTAAAATATACAAAATGAACAGTGTATGTCTTCTCACCTCCCAGTGACCAATCCAGCCTGTCCTGAGCAGTGATCACAGAAACGAAACAGAGCAGCAAGCAAAGGAGTGAAAGGGAGCCAGCAAAGTAGGGGAAACGAGACAGAGAGAGATGGATGCCAGGAAGGCAGATACCACAGCCCCAGCCAACCTGCGCTTATATATTGAGCGTAACATTTATGGAATGGAATACTCTCTTGGGGCAGTTTGGGTCAATTATCCTGTCTGTCTTTCTCTGAGCTTCCTGCACCTGCACCTTAACAAGATCTGGAAAGCCAAACAGTGTCCTTGGTCTCATTAGCAACAACTCCTGTCACTGGTGTGTTTATCAACATTCTTCACAAGCAAAATCCAAAACACACCAGCTACTGAGAGGAAAATTAACTTTGTCCCTGCCAAAACCAGGACAGCTCCCTTTAGGCATTGGAAGGCTGCTATAAGGTCTCCCTCGAGTATTCTCTGCAGGCTGAACAGCCCCAACTCTCTTAGCCTGTCCTCGGAGGATAGGTGCTCCAGCCCTCTGATCATCTTTGTGGCCCTCCTCTGGACTCATTCCAACAAGTCCATGTCCTTATTATGTTTGGGCCTCCAGAGCTGGATGCAGTACTCCAGGTGGGGTCTCACCAGAGCAGAGTAGAGGGGCAAAATCACCTCCCTCGACCTGCTGACCATACTACTTTTGATGCAGCCCAGAAAGCCAGTCTCATCCTGGGCTGCAAGCGCACGTTGCCAGCTCACGTTGAGCTTCTCATCCACCAGTACTCCCAAGTCCTTCTCCTCAGGCTGCTGTCAGTCCATTCTCTGCCCAGCCTGTATTTGTGCCTGGGATTGCCCCGACCTATGTACGGGACCTTGGACTGGGCCTTGTTGAACTTCATGAGGTTTCCACAGGCCCACCTCTCCAGATGGCGTCCCTTCCCTCCAGCATATTGATCACACAACACAGCTTGATGTCGTCAGCGAACTTGCTGAGGGTGCACTCTATCCCACTGTCCATGTCGCCAACAAAGGTGTTAGACAATGCTCGTCCCGTTACCAACCCCTGAGGAATGTCATTCATCACCAGTCTCCACTTGGACATTGAGCTGTTGACCATAAGTCTTTGAGTGCAACCATCCAGCCAGTTCCTTACTGACTGAGTGATCCGTCCATCAAATCCATACCTTTCTAATTTAGGGACAAGGATGTTGTGTGGGACAGTGTCAAATGCTTTGCACAAGTTCAGGTAGATAACATCAGTCGCTTTTCCCTTGTCCACTGATGCTGTAACTGCATCATAGAAAGCCACAAAATTAGTCAGGCATGATCTGCCCTTAGTGAAGCCATATTGGCTGTTGCAAATAATCTCCTTATTTTCCGTGTGCCTTAGCGTGGTTTCCAGGAGCATCTGCTCCATGATCTTGCCAGGCACAGAGGTGAGACTGACTGGCCTGTAGTTCCCCAAGTCTTCCTTTTTTTCCACTTCAAAAATGGGGGTTATGTTTCCCTTTTTACAGTCAGACTGCCATGCCTTCTCACATATGATGGACAGCGGCTTGGCAACTTCATCCGCCAGTTTCCTCAGGACTCATGGATGCATCTCATCAGGTACCATGGACTTGTGCACCTTCAAGTTTCTTAGATGGTCTCGAACCTGCTCTTCTGCAACAGTGGCCAGTTCTTCATTCTCCCAGTCCCTATCTTTGCCTTCTGCGACTTGGGTGATGGGGCTAGAGCCCTCATCAGTGAAGACTGAGGAAAAAAAGTCATGAAGTACTTCAGCCTTCTCCATGTCCCAGGTAACCAGGTCACCTGTTCCCTTCCAGAGAGGGCTTACATTCTCCCTGGTCTTCCTTTTATCCCCGACGTATCTAAAGGAGCTTTTCTTGTTCTTGATGTCCCTGGCCAGATTGAATTCTGTCAGGGCTTTAACCTTCCTTACGTTATCCCTGGCTGCTCGGGCAGGCTCTCTGTAATCTTTCCAGGCTGCCTGTCCCTGCTTCTTACCCTCTGTAGGCTTCCTTTTTGCTTTTCACATGGTCCAGGAGCTCTGTGTTCATCCATGCAGGCAGTCTGGTGTTTTTGCCTGACTTCTTCCTTTGTGGATGCATTGCTCCTGAGCTTAGAGGAAGTGTTCTTGAATATCAACCAACTTTCATGGGCTCTTCTTCCTTCCAGGGCTGTATCCCATGGCACTTTGCCCAGCAGATCCCTGAGGAGGCCAAAGTCTGCTCTCCTGAAGTCCGGGTTAGAGGGCTTGCTGCACTCCCTCCTCACTGCCCTAAGGATCTCAAACTGCACCATCTTGTAGTCACTGCAGCTAAGGCTGCCCTTGAGCTCCACATTCCCCACCAGCCTCTCCCTGTTGATGAGAACAAGGTCCAACGTAGCACCTCTCCTCAGTGGCTCCTCTGTCACTTGCAGGAGGAAGTTATCATCCATGTACTCCAGGAACCTCCTGGATTGCCTGTGCCCTGCTGTGCCGTGCCTCCAACAGATGTTGGGGTGGTTGAAGTCCCCCATGAAGACCAGGGCTTGTGCCTGTGAGACTGCTTCTTTCTGTATATAGAGAGCCTTGTCTGCTCAATCCTCTTGGTCAGGTGGCCTGTAGCAAACCCCCCGACCTGTAGCAAATCGCCTGTCCCTGCCCTCCCTTTAGTCCTGACCCATCAGCTCTCTGTCAGCTCCTCATCCATCCCCAGGTGGAGCTCCATACACTCCAGCTGGTCATTGAAACAGAGTGTGCCGCCCCCTCCTCATCTCCCCTGCCTGTTCTTCCTTTCTTCCTAAAGAGTCTGTATCCCTCCATCCCAACACTGCAGTTATAGGAGCCATCCCACCACATCTCCATGATGCCACCAAGATCACAGCCCTGCAGGCGTGTGCACATCTCTAGCTCTTCATGTTTGTTCCCAGTGCTGGTGCGTTGGCATAGAGGCACTTAAGCTGGGTCCCCCATGAAGCCAACTTTCTGGCTGGAGCAATAGGGCTGCATTCTAGGTGGTCTTGTACTTAGCCGCGATCCTTCTCCAGGTTCTGGGGACCTGTTGCCGGCACTGGTGCCGTACTGACAGTGGTGGGATGGATTGTGCTCCCCCTCCCCCTCATGCTTTATGAGATAGTCTTGGTCCTTGCTTCTGATAATTTATGGGTAGCAATCTTAAAATATTGCTATTCCACACAAATCTGAATTTCAAATAACAATAATGACAATCATATTTTTCCCAAGGAGAAAGAAAATGGAGGTATGAGTGCTTCATTTTACTGGGGCACAGATTATACAGTACAAGCAAGATACTCAACTGTTTGAAAAGACTTCTGTATAATAAGTACAAAACCACTTCATTTAAGAGTTTGGCATTACACTTGAAAAATTAGAGCAGCAATATTGCCTGTCATTCAAGTTTCAGCTTAGGAAAGAATAATCTTAAATTTGTTCCAGTGAAGCTGAGTTCAACCTGCAGTGATACTGATTCTCTGATGCTTTTCTGTAGTACCCCGTGTGTGAAGTAACTGCCTTCTATGAAAGACAGAATTATGCAGCTTCTAAACTGCAGGACTTACATGTAGTATATTTATCAGTGAACAGTTCTTACCTACTGTGCATATTGTAATTTTGACAGAAATATTTATATTCAGGTTATGTCCAAATGAACCTGATTGTAATGTTTATATCTATAAGCATCTTTGTATTTGTTCTGCTTCAGTCATACATTTTGTAGTTCTTTACCGTGTTACTGAATACAAAGGCCATTTGCTATGAATTTTTCTGTTTTCAAATACTGCAATGTCAAAACTTTTTTATTATTTCTGGTTGGATTTCTTGGAAAATATGCATATAGAAGTGTCATTGCAACTGTGGATTGAAGATTAGTTAATTGCTAGCAACAATAGTTGTTCGTTTACGTATTTAATTTAATAAGAACTAATTCTTTCAGTTGGTAATTTCTGTGGTGTTCATGATGTCAAGATTGTTCCATTGTAGTGGAAGGACCTGCCTGCTTAGTAAGACAGATATTTTACCATTTAAATTCTATTTTCCGTGCTGGTAAAATGATAGGAATCAAATAATCCTCACTCTTCAGGCAAATTTGCTATGAGTTTGCGTTCTGAGAGGCAGAGATGTGTTTGTCTGGGTTTTGTAGTGCTAGACCAAATCTTACCAACTCCCATTTAGTGGTTAATGATTTTAAATTTCCACAATATTCTGAATGCAGTTAGAGTTGTTGGGGTTTTTGTGTTTAACAATACTATTTTTTTCCTTGAAAGAATTTGTTTATTTAACTTAATATCTTCTGTTTTATGTAATACTTCTTACTGAACAAGAACATCAGAGATTGTCGTCACTGAGCCTGCAGGCAGCTTTCAAAATACAGCTTACTTTTTGCTTAAGTAGTTTAGTGCAAATAAAGTTTAGTGAGGTGATAGAATAGTATAAGGGAGAATAAGAACTGGTTTGATCACTAGTTGGGACTTTTATTTACAACTGCTATATCGAGTGGTGTCCAAGAAAATTTTTTTTTAATTGAATTTTTAAATCTTGGACTGTAAAAATGGCTTCTAAGTGTCTTGATCAGAAATTTGCATTTTCTGAATTTTGTTCTTTGGATTGGAGCTCTAAGAACTCGTTTTAATAGTTCAGTAGTTTTAAAAGGGAGAGAGGAAGATTATATCAAGTAAGGAATATTCAAGGAATTTGCTGTTAATGCAGAAACAGAAATACCTCCATCAAAGCTTACAAAGCTGTCTCAAATGTTGAGTGAGTCTTAAAATCCTATTTCCTCACGCACTGTCTGTAGCTCCTGTATGACAAGTGTGTACTTTGATTGCTGAAACAGCTACAGCTTTCCCTTACCTTGTGTTGACTTTTTAAGCCATTATTCTATTAATGAGGAAAATACATATATATTACATATGCATATACATGTTCCTGAGCTTAGCTTTATTATGCAATTAATTGTATATATACTGGTGTCTGTGGGTTGTGTTCCAACTCAGTACTGCATATGCATCTACAAAGTAAAGGAAAGGAAGGTATAGTTCAGAGATATGCAGTCAAGTGTATCCTAACATCATTCCTTTAATATTTTTTGTGCTGTGATTTCGTTGAATATAAAATTGAATTTAAGATTGGTATGTGAAAAAAGAATGGAAGTGGAAATAAAAATTTTACCTTGCATACCAGGATGTCTTGCTGCATGTGTAGTAGAAACCCTTCTGATAAGAGGAAAACTAGTGTTCCTCAGTACAAGACTTCCTTGGGATACAGGCGTGGTTCTTTTTTCACAAGTACTTGGTTGTGCATTAAAAAATAGTCTTATTTAGCTGTAAAACAACTCCTGTGATCTTATTTTTAATTCTGTAACAGTGCTTTTTATTTTTTTCAGTTGGTACACTATTAAGCTTTATTCCTATAGGCTATATTGATATTAAGTGTGTGTATGTAAATATATATATATATGTGTATATATTTTTGTTTTTACTAGTACGAAGTACTGCTCTGTGTACAAGATCATGATGATCCAGCTATTGATGTGTGCAAGAAGCTCCTTGGCAAATACCCAAATGTTGATGCTAGACTGTTCATAGGTAAGCAGTGCAACTCAAAGGTAGATTGAAGACCTAGAAGTATTGTAAAATATTCTTAGGTCTTCAACTCCATATACAGTATTCTAAATAAATAGTCATCTTGTTCAGCCCATGTTTGTTCTGTAGCTTTATCGTTGGTTTGGGTAAAGAAGTAAGTTTGTAGTCACAATCTGTGACGTTGGTCAAAAAAAACTGTAGGAAGAATGATTTATGCAACTCCTGCAACTTTTTCCTTCTAAATCTGAAACATCAGTTTAAATCCTATCTTTGCACTGAACTAAATGTGCAGGAAATTACTTGAAGTTGTGGCTGTATTTGAGCTTCAGGTCCTGCAACAATCCTATTTCATCAGCTTAGATTGTAAGACTTTCTTCACTTCGCATATGAATTACAGCAGGGAAGGGGTATTAGAACTGGGTAGTAGAATGTCATTTTTTTTCTTTGACATGAAACAAACTGGAACATGTCTGTCAGTTGGAATCAAAAGTGTGTCTCACTTTATTCTGGCCCTTTTTGATTTTTGTGCTAAAATTACTGTAAAGCATAATGGATATAATCATAATCTTAAGAAATATGAGGTAGAGAATATTACATAATGTAGTGATAAACCTTGTATTTCTACTGCCCTTTAAATTACCTTACCTACCCTGCCATTTTGAGGAATCATTTGAATATTTCTTCCTTTTTTATTCTCTGCGTAATTGTAGTAGGATCTAAAATAAGAAGTGAAGCAATACTTAAAACTTAAATTGTTCTCATAAAAGTGGACTTTAAGAATTGATGGGTAAACATTTGCCGTTCTTCAGTTAGTGTATCTAAGTATTTTCGGAATTCTAAAAGAAACTCCATACATATTTTCCCTATGATGTTTGTATTTTTAAGGTGGCAAGAAGGTTGGCATCAACCCCAAGATTAACAACTTAATGCCAGGCTATGAAGTTGCAAAATATGATCTCATATGGATTTGTGATAGTGGAATCAGAGGTGGGTGTGTATTGTAATGTGCTGACTGTTACATTGTTTTTATATTCCCTGTTGGCAAGCAGTTGTTGGAGATAATTTTGTCTGAGAGTACAAGTAGAAATGAAACTTAAAAATCTGGAAAAATATTTTCATAGTATAAAAATGCTTAATCTCTAATTAAAGGAGGAAATGCCATTTAAAAAATACTGTCCAAACTGTTTCCATTGTCTTTGATGTTGATCATAATAATGTTATTAATTAGTTTCTCTATACAGTAGTCTGCTAATGACAGAATTGCTCAATGAACTGCCTTTTTTCATTTGTCATGTAGTAACACCAGATACACTGACAGATATGGCCAATCAAATGACTGAGAAAGTAGGCTTGGTCCATGGGCTTCCCTATGTTGCAGACAGACAGGGTTTTGCTGCTACCCTTGAACAGGTGAGTGCAATGTTGGGATTGCTTGGGTTTTTTTTTTTTGCAAGACCTTGTTGACTAAAATTTGTGGAGTCTTTGAGTGAAAAAGTGTTTGTTTTCGGCTGCAATCATACTTCATACCATCTACGATAGCTTTTAAATGCTCCAAAATTATACTGTGGTGCTCTGAACATTGATTCAATATTTTAAGTTTACAATAAAAACAATAAAGATTATAGGATGAAAATTATGGATTTTATTTTAAAATTTGTTAAAACTGAAGAACTTTTTCTAGTGCTTAGTCAGAAAGGGCTGTTAATTCTATTTTGATGTCTGAAAAGGAACACAGAAATGGCCACGACAAGTCAGAGTGAAGTCCAGCTTGCACAGTATCTTATTTCCACCAGGGGTTATAACCAGAGTCTTTGAGGAGAGTAGAACACGAGCAAAGCTTACATGCTGTTTTCCTGTGATACTGTCTCAACTTCCTGCAATTGTCAACTGAGAGACTTCCTGAGCAGGAAGTAGACTTCTGTATTTTACTAATCCTCAATATATTAGCATTTTAGTAAGAACAGATTTCTTATAAGAACTTTTCCATTCTTTCTTTGAGTCCAAATAGATTTTGAACATCTATGACTGTGTTTACCAGGAAGTTCCATAGACCTACTGTCTGTTAGAGGAACCACCACCTTGTTTACTTATGACGCTTGTTCTTCTACAGTGCTATCTCATGTCTTGTAATACTTGTTTTGGAAGAGAAAGTGAACAGTTGATTCCTATCCACCATCTTCATATCACTATATGACTCATTCTGTCCTATTCTCCCACATCTTCTTTATCAGTAAATTCTCTTCTGTAGAATGAAGAGGTTGAGTTTTCTTGTTTTTCCCTTTAGTCTCAAGGTATGTAATCTAGTCAAATATCTTTTATTCTAAGCTGGCACATACAAGGCAGTTTGGCCTCAAGGCTAACTAATATGTGTCAAAGGCAGAAATGTGAGAGATGAAAGTGCAGAGAAGTTCAGTACTCCTTCGCTGTATGGAGAGAGGGCAGCTCATGTGATTTTTGTGACGCAAAGTGTGTATTTCCTTTTACAAGAGATGAGCAAGAAGCTATAGCACAAAGCTCTTAGTGCTGCTATGTGCTAAAGTAGTAAGAATTACAACTGCTGCGTCTGTATTCCTGGAAGAGCTTTTTTGCTTCCAGTTCCAGTATACTGCAGGATGAGCACACCTCTTCTTGAATGAGTTACTGTATTAGTAAGACCAGTGTGATGGCCATCTATAGGAAGAATAGTAATGAGAGGTGCTAGCACTCATTCCCACTGTCTCTTCATAGGATGCTCCTAGTTTTGAGTTATTGAATCGTGTAAAAAAAAAAAAAAAACTTGCTCACAATCTGAATTTTTTCTTTCCTATTTCTGTTTGCAAGTATATTGAGTAAAGAAAATTCCCCTGCCTCTGTACAACCATACAGTAAGTTTCTAAGAACATGTATACAATAATGCAGCTAATCTTTACAAGACAGCATGTCTGTCAGCTATTGCTAAATAATATATTAGTCTTAGTGATTAGAAGTTACTTAATGGATTTTTAATGTGTATTAGTGTGTGGGTTTAAAACCTGTTAAAGATTTTTAAAAACACAGACAACATCACTACTAGATTTCTCAGATTTGGTGGTAGACCAGATTTCTTAGATTGGTGGTAAACATCTTTCCAAATACACAGTCATAATTGACCATGTCTAGCACTCTTTTCCCCTCCAAACATTTTTGGGAGAAAAAGTTATCAGTAAGTAGTACTTGCATGAATACATGTAGAGTTTTAAAAACCTTATCTTGTTTTGGCAGGTTTATTTTGGAACTTCACATCCGAGGTCATATATTTCAGCCAACTTAACTGGTTTTAAGTGTGTAACAGGAATGTCATGCTTGATGAGGAAGGATGTCTTGGACCAAGCTGGAGGACTGATAGCTTTTGCACAATATATTGCTGAAGATTACTTTATGGCAAAAGCTATAGCTGACCGGTAAGATATCTCTGAAGTAAACTTATTGTTTTAAGTGCAGTTTAAATCTTTTGTTTCTTAAATGCATGCTACATATTATAAATATAGTTGTTCAGGTCAGCTTCAGATGTATACAGCAAACATGCTTATGACATGTGCTTTGTCCTAGAAGTATAATCGTTTAGAAATAATTAAGCCATATAATTGTCAACTCCTGCAGAAAAAAAGTTTCTGAGAACTTTGTTTAAGTATTATTCAACTGATATTTGCTCTTTTCCAATTAAGAGACATGATAAAATACACTTTTTTTTTTTTTTTAATACACATTGTAGTAATCTGGCATGTATACCAAAGAATCTTTTAAAGCCTAATAAAATTCTTGGGTGTTTGTTCTCTTGGTTTTTTTGCATTTCTTATTTGCATGTTTTTTATAATAATGCTTTCATTTTCCAGGGGCTGGAAATTCGCAATGGCCACACAAGTGGCAATGCAAAACTCTGGTTCATACTCCATTTCTCAGTTTCAATCCAGAATGATCAGGTACAATTTTAATCTTTACTTCTTCTCCCACTTACCCCTGTCACCTGCTTCTGATGTGGATAACCCCTATGAGAGGGCGTACATTTTCCAAGCTAATTTGATCTAATGTTCAGAATGCTGACGTTCCAATGCACAGCTTGATGCATGCTTCTTGTTAGTGTTGGGAGAGAGACTCCAGCTTTCACAGAAGTATGACTGATACAAGTATTTAAAAAACCCTAAAAAAGCACACCCTTAGTATCTTTAAATGCTATGTGCAGTATCTTTGATTGGGAGAATTTTTGCCATTTTTTATTTGAGTGTGTAAATTAAATGAGATTAAACTAACATTGTCAGAAAAGACAATGATGGCTTATCATTTGAGGTGGGGGAGGAGGACATAAAGAATAATGCATGGTCAGAACTGATTTGTTTGTTTTTTCTAGGTGGGCCAAACTGCGAATTAATATGTTGCCTGCCACAATAATTTGTGAGCCAATCTCGGAGTGCTTTGTTGCCAGTCTTGTTATTGGATGGGCAGCTCATCATGTGTTTAGATGGGATATAATGGTATTTTTCATGTGTCACTGCTTGGCATGGTTTATATTTGACTACATTCAACTAAAAGGTGTCCAGGTATGTGGTTTCATTTTCTTTGGAGGTTATTAACGTTACTAGTGCCATCTACTTCAGCAAAAAGCTATGCCTAATTATAACAAAATAGTACTCTTGACGTCAAGGAAATCGCAGGTTAAACCCTGTTATTTCTCAGTCTTCCAGCTTCAGTTGTAGTAGTACAAAAAGAAGTAAGTACGCTTGTCTGTAATTTTGTTTTCTATATGCACCTGCTTCTACCTAGGGTCAGAAAGTTTGTGTATTTGTCCCCTTGATCTTCACATTTCCAGTCCGTTCTACCTAGGCTGAAAAAATTAGAAGAAATTCTAAGCTCTTTTTTTTTTAAGAGTACAAGAAGAGTAGCTGTGGGATTTTATGGTTTTGTATCTTAGTTGTCACTTTGTCTTGTGTTTACTGAGGTGTATATGTACTCTTAGGTATATATTTCACTCTATTTTGGTAATAATGGACTTATAGGACAGCTGTAGACTACTTCTAAGAATAAAATCTTCCCAAGCAAAGCCTTGAAAAACTTAATATATAAAGACGTCACTAATCAGAGCAGCATTTGTTCTTCTAATGCTGTAGGATCTACTTGGACCTCTTTCTGCTGTGACCATATTCCATCCAGAACTGATCCATAATTACTTGTGTATTCCAGCCTACCAAATAGTTCTCATTATACTGAAAAATATTATTTTGGTAGTCTTAACATATTCAGGAAATTAAAAAAAAAAAAGGTAAGCCTTGTGCTGATTCTGTAGCACTCCAGAAGGTCAATTTAACCTTTCTGGTTACTCTTAGAATCATAGAATTGTTAGGGCTGGAAGGGACCTTTAAGGGACCATCTAGTCCAACCCTCCTGCAAGGAGCAGGGACATCTCCAACCAGATCAGGTTGCTCAGAGCCCCGTCCAACCTGGCCTTGAATGTTTCCAGGGATGGGACATCTACCTCCTCTTTGGGCAACCTGTTCCAGTGTTCCATTACCCTCATTGTAAAAAAATTCTTGCTTATATTGAGTCTGAATCTGCTTCTATTTTAAAACCATTGCCCCTCGTCGTATCGCAGCAGGCCCTGCTAAAGAGTTTCTCCCTAATCTTCCCTATAAGCCCCTTTTTGGTACTGGAAGGCTGCTATAAGGTCTCCCCAGAGCATTCTCTTCTCCAGGCTGAACAGCCCCAAACTCTCTCAGCCTGTCCTCACAGGAGAGGTGCTCCAGCCCTCTGATCATCTTTATGGCCCTCCTCTGGTTCGTGTCCTTTTTATGTTGGGGGCTTCAGAGCTGGACAAAGTACTCCAGGTGGGGTCTCACTAGAGTGGAGCAGAGGGGGAGAATCACCTCCCCTGACCTGCTGGCCATGCTTTTTTTTTTTGTTGCAGCCCAGGATGCATCCCTCCAGCATAGACACACTGGAGGGAAGGGATGCCATCCAGAAGGACCTTGACAGTCTGGACAGGTGGGCCTGTGCAAATCTCATGAAGTTCAACCAGGCCAAGTGCAAAGTCCTGCATACGGGTCAGGGAAATTCCCCGTGTCAATACAGGCTGGGCTCTTTTTCCTTCCAGGGCTGTATCCCATGGCACTTTGCCCAGTGGATCCCTGAAGAGGCCAGAGTCTGCTCTCCTGAAGTCCAGGGTAGAGGGCTTGCTGCACTCCCTCCTCACTGCCCTAAGGATCTCAGACTCCACCATCTTGTAGTCACTGCAGCCAAGGCTGCCCTTGAGCTCCACATTCCCCACCAGCCTCTCCCTGTTGATGAGAACAAGGTCCAACGTAGCACCTCTCCTCAGTGGCTCCTCTGTCACTTGCAGGAGGAAGTTATCATCCATGTACTCCAGGAACCTCCTGGATTGCCTGTGCCCTGCTGTGCCGTGCCTCCAACAGATGTTGGGGTGGTTGAAGTCCCCCATGAAGACCAGGGCTTGTGCCTGTGAGACTGCTTCTTTCTGTATATAGAGAGCCTTGTCTGCTCAATCCTCTTGGTCAGGTGGCCTGTAGCAAACCCCCCGACCTGTAGCAAATCGCCTGTCCCTGCCCTCCCTTTAGTCCTGACCCATCAGCTCTCTGTCAGCTCCTCATCCATCCCCAGGTGGAGCTCCATACACTCCAGCTGGTCATTGAAACAGAGTGTGCCACCCCCTCCTCATCTCCCCTGCCTGTTCTTCCTTTCTTCCTAAAGAGTCTGTATCCCTCCATCCCAACACTGCAGTTATAGGAGCCATCCCACCACATCTCCATGATGCCACCAAGATCACAGCCCTGCAGGCGTGTGCACATCTCTAGCTCTTCATGTTTGTTCCCAGTGCTGGTGCGTTGGCATAGAGGCACTTAAGCTGGGTCCCCCATGAAGCCGACTTTCTGGCTGGAGCAATAGGGCTGCATTCTAGGTGGTCTTGTACTTAGCCGCGATCCTTCTCCAGGTTCTGGGGACCTGTTGCCGGCACTGGTGCCGTACTGACAATGGTGGATGGATTGTGCTCCCCCTCCCCCTGCAACCTTAGTTTAAAGCCCAGTCTTAAGTAGTCTGGCAAGCCTTTCACCGAAGATGCTCTTCCTCTTCTCTGTCAGGTGTACCCCATCAGCCCCTAGTAGACCAGGCTTCTCGAAGTGAGTCCCATGATCTAAGCCAAACCACGGGCTGTGGCACCATTCCTGTAGCTATTTGTTGACTTGCCGGATTTGATTGTATCTTTCAGGCCCCTTCCCGTTGACCAGGAGAATAGATGAAAAGATTCCCTGTGCCCCAGGGTCCTTAATCGTTGCTCCCCGGGCTCTGTAATCCTTCTTGGTACTCTTCACGCTGCTCTTGGCTGTGTCACTGGCGGCCATGTGAAACAGCTGCAGTGGATAATAGTCCGTGGGCTGTATGAGATTGATAGTCTCTTGGTAACATCCCTGATGCAAGCCCCCAGTAGCCATACACCTCTCCACAGAGCATGTCAGGGTGGCAAATGGGTGCCTTCTCACCATGCATAGCATGTAAAAGAGCTTTGTGCCTACTTTTCCTCTTTTGAAGCCTCTTTGAGTTCCAGCTCTGCATGTAGCTGGAACTTCTGAACAGGGCAGAAAATATAGAGAGGCTAAACTTTTTTCTTAGTCCCACTTTTCCTTTGCAGTAGGCCAGATTTGAATTTCACTCCTCTGGGAATGTGCAGGAGTATTCTGTCTAGGTGCTGTTCTTCTGGGGTCTGTGGCAAAAAAAAAATAGTGTATGCTTGAACACAGTTTTACAGAGCTTCAGAAACAAAAAAAAATGAAATTGTCACACTTGACCTTGCCTTTTCCTCTACGTACAAGTCTCTTTTCTAAGTCACTGTGCCAAGCTCCTCATGTTTAATACGAGTAATCATATCTTCAACAGGAAGATGTTCTTGGCTTATAAAAAAATACGCTATTGATACATAAATCTGTATGATAAGCTTTAGAATAGATTTATGTGTAACACAAATCTTTTAAATGACCTTAAACTTCCTTTTGAATAATCAGTATGCTTAAATACTTGTTTTTTTATATTCCTAGGGTGGTGCTCTGTGTTTTTCGAAACTTGATTATGCAGTAGCTTGGTTCATCAGAGAATCCATGACAATTTATATTTTCCTATCTGCTTTGTGGGACCCTACTATTAGCTGGAGGACAGGACGCTACAGATTACGCTGTGGAGGCACCGCAGAAGAAATTCTTGATGTATAGCCACAGCTTTGTAACTGTGAATGTCAAAAAGAGAAGAAGGGGGAAGAAAAGTATTATAAATTGTTTATATAAATACTTTTAAGAAAATCTACCTTCAGTAGTTTTGTTACTTGTATGTTTTGGTATCTGTTCTTTAATTTATTTTTGCATGGCACTTGCATCTGAAAATACATCTGTAGTCTTGGCCAAATGGTACCTTACTCCTGTGTACAAATAGAAACAGAGAGAATTGGTCCTGGCATCTACTTTCTATAGGAATACTCTGCAGTAAACTCTTCTAAAAAAAAGAAAAAAAAAAGTATCCTCCTGGATATGAACAGCTTCTTACTCCATGGTGTGCTAGCCTAGAAAATCCAGGGTTCACATAGCTATTTTCCAGCTGGATTGTACAAGGCTGTACAATCACCGAAGTACAGCTGATTCTGTTTTATCCTACTAAATTGAGCTAGTAACAGGACCTTGGGAAAGAAGCTCTTAAATGCTTTATGCCTACCTCTTGTAGTTGCTGCAGAACAAAATGAATGGAAAGGTAAAAACGCTTTGCAAAAACAAGCTACAAAGTAAAGCTGGAGTCTTGTGTTTATATGTATATATGAAGTACTTTAGTCATTGCAATGAACCAAAAGTGGACTGAGTTTGATAGAATGAGTTGGAAGGAATTACTGGTTAGGCACGTGTTGTGGGCATCTTTTGGCCAACTCTGATCTGGTTCTGTCTTGAACCTTGTTAAGCACTGTGCTGTAACTAGCCAAGCTGGTCCCCTTCAATATTTCCATCCTTTTTTTAAGGGGTGTTTGTTGTTTTTCCCTGTGAGTGAATGCTTTGGGGGGGGCAGGGGAGTCGGGGGGGACATGACACAAACAGAAGTAGTAGTACACAACAGGGTAGAAGGGAGCAGAAGTACAGAAATACATTGCAGAAACATTTCACATGAGCTATTTTCTTACACAGTTGTCTTAAGAATGTAATTTCATGATGCAGGTATTTAATATCTTTTTAAAGTGAACATACATATACTAGTCATAATTAAGTATTCAATTACAGTAGGTATTGTGAATATATTAAAGGGCCAGATGAGTTTGCTGTTACTGATTAAAATTGTAATCTTAATTTAAATATCAAACTAAGTCTACTCTTGGCTTTTTGCCTTCTACTGTTAGTCTAGCCTTTAAATTGGACTTTTGTATTCCAGTGGTATGACTAAAAGGACTAGATTATAATGCATGCTGTGTTTTTCCCCTCTCTGCTCCCTGTAGCTTGGTTTCCAACCTCATTGTGAGGCTTCCTAATTTGTGGTGAACTGGACTTGTTTTCTTTGAATACTTTTTAATTAAAAAAAAAAACACAGCAAAGCTAGAGAGGGATGTTGCATAAGCCTTTTGTTTTTATAATTGTATGTATGCTGCTTTACTTTTATTCATATGGAATAGCATATTGTCACCATGAGTGTGAGCTGCTAATTACAAGGCTAATACCAACGAAGCAGCTTTAAAAGTTGGATGATAATGTGTAGCATATTAGCAATAATGACATGTATTTGTAGAAATTGACATTTTTACCTTACTGAGCCAATCCCTTACCTGTTATATGCTACACAAGTGTAATGTGTATGTATGTGTTGTAAAACATACTCTGGGCCAAAATGCTTCATCCACCTTAATATCTCTTTTGCCTTATGACACCATGGAACTCCTTTAGTGGGCATTTCTGTAGGAACAAAGGCTTTTGATGCATGCTTCATTCTTTTCATGTGAATCAGGAAGAAGCACTTTTCCTGAGGAAGGTTGCACACTGAAAGCTAGTCTAGTTGTGACCCACGAAAACATTCTGGGTTTAGTATTGTTTTTTACATAGTTGAATTTTGCTGACAAGGTTTGTATCTTCATCTGTTTCGTGAAGTTTGATGCCATTCATTGCACTGCTAAAGTGAAGCTTAGCTTGCAACTTAGCTTTATGCTGATTTCTATGCAGGCAATGGAACAGAACCAAAAAAAGGCTGAACAGACTTCATTTAAAAAAATTAAGTGGGGATAATTGTTTAACAGGTGCTTTTGTATTAGTGGAGCCATCTTTGGTCATGAAAAATAAAGCTTCACTTAAGCAAATAGTTTCATTTGGGTATTGTGATTATGAAATGGAAACCAACACTGTCAAATGTTGTGGAAGATGCTGCAACAACTTCTAGAAGTTAAAAATGGCTAATGTAAAGTTGTGTTGATCTACAGATGTGTAGAATATGTTTATTTAAAATCATTGTCTTGTTTTTTCTTTTATTTAAAAATAAATTTTGAATACAATCTGTTTGGAATACAGGAGTTTTTTGCTCTTTGTTCAATGATGCTATCACGTGACAGCTTTAAGTATTTGTGGTATTTTTAATATATTTTATTTCTAATTAATCTTCACAGCAATAAATGGATGTGTCTTTCTTTTGAGTTTTTTTTACACCTCGACCATCTGTTTTGGATTTTGTATTTTGCTGAAATTAACTCACATGTGGCTAAAACTGATTTTGAGTTATCCTTAGTTTTTAGAATAACTTTAGTGTATAAAAACCTCACAGATAGTTCCCTGTCTATTGTAACTAGCCAGCCTGGATTAAGATTTTAGAGATTAATATCTTTGCCACAAAACGTGTTGAAATTGAGGAGTAGTGTTGATGCTTTGCTTTGAGGTACTCTACCAAGAAAGCGCTCTGTCCTTGCTCTGTCATCTGACCTGGCTTTTTCTTTTCTGTTCCCTAACCCTTGTTAAGATTTTTGTGTGAAACTTAAAAGAGACCATGTTTATGATAGAGTTATTGGAATCTGGTATGCTTGACAGAAGCAAACACCACTGGAATCACTTGAAAACATTTTATAGAAGCAAATATTCCTGAGTGTTTTGTGCTTGATAAATTTGCAGCCACTCAGCACAATACCTAAATCCCCTCTCCTGAGTGCTTTATTATTTTCCCGCCTACTATTAAATAATGCTTTGATTTTTATTCTGTGCTTTCAAATGAAGTCTTTCCCATTTGAATTCCTTTCGTTGCTACTCTTCTGTCTCCTGATACTGACTGCTGACTACCTGCATTTCCTCTCAATCTGTTTTGTCAACTGGAAAAGTTTGTCTCATTCGAACTGTCTGCTTTCATATGTAACTTCTGAAAGCTGTTTCATTCATCTTAAAGGCTTCTTTTAACCCTCACATGTAATTTCTGATCATCTAATTTTAAGGCGGGTTTGAGCTCTAGCTGTTCTTGGGTTGAACTGGTCACCCAACAGCTGTGGCACTAATTCTGTCTGTTGAGGCTAAGGAAACAAAGTTTTGTATGACAATAGATAAACTTTTTACAGTTCCACAAAGTGACTTCAGTTTAAGTACTCTACAGGTTTTTTTTTCTAAATAGTAACGCTTGGAAGGGAGGATGGCAGTGTATAGAATGGCAATAATTTCAAACTTAATTCAGCTTTTGGTTATGAGAATGTATAAGCTGAAGTTTCTAACTGTCAGATTAAACTACATGTGTTTACTACTTTGATATTCAGAGTGAGTGCACTCAAAACCCAACCCCACAACAACACACAACCCCCAAAAGCCCACAGACCCAAACCCCGCTGGCTTTGTGTGTCCTGTAGATCCTGAGCATTTGAAGTTGAACTGCTACCTCTCCTGTATTGCACAAACAAGTTTCCATTGCCAGCTATCAGACAATCGAGAACAAGTGATAATTCTTATGGAATTATTATAATTCCCCACATTCTTTTTTGACTACTTATTTGTCTGGTCCTTAGAGTTTAAATCTTTCAGTAAGGATGCAATGTTTAATGGAGCACTTCAGAATAGCCACTGCCCTGTTTGTCTTAGGTCTCGTTGCCTGTTTCATGTAGAAAGTTGCTGTTGACTATATTGCAAATCTTTTGAAAATGTACTGGCAGCTGGTTCTGTTTTCAATTCTAGAAGTCCTATATGCAGATCAGTGTCCACTTCTCCCTTCAGATCCATCTTTTTCAACTACAAGCAAACCAGCCAGTCTTACGAATCCTAAGGCTTTGTCAATATTCAGTTGTAACCTTGCAAGGTTATGTCCAATGTGTTTCCTTTTCAAAAGCAGTTTCAGGTTACTGTCCTGTAAATGTTCTTCTAACTGTGCTGAAGCCCTGTAGTCTGTATATGGAAAGAAGCGTGTCTAGCCTTCTTGGGGGAAGATGTTTGTGATGCTTGTCTTCACACTTAGCTTAGGTTAAAATAACTACTCAGCTTGTAAACTAAAAGACTGTAAAAAAGAAAAGTAGCATTTATAATACTCTGCAACACAGATTTTAGAATGCTTTGTTTATTAAATTCTTGTCAGATCCAGTGGGCTGCTCTTACATGTGGCTTGTGCTTCTGGGGAGAATATGCCTCCCCTTCTTGATCTTTATCAGCTCTTAGTATTTTTGCTTAAATGTTGGTGTGACCATAGATGATCAATTAAGAGCAGATGATCAAACCAGACAGCTCACAGTGGAAGTCTATGGGTTACTGCTTGTTTCTGTCTCATCCCTGCACACATACCTCCAGCTTTTTCCCTGGTGCTGGCCGGAAGGAAGGGCCTCAGCCAAACCCATGCGCCAGCTGGAATTAATGGCCATTTTATATGCAGCCAACTTGTGGGTGAATGGGAGAGGTCAGGCTCGTGTGCCTGTGCAGGAAGCCAGTAAGCTCACTGGGAGCATGAAACAGGAGCTGTCAAAAGAAATCTCTTTACTGGGCTTTGACATGAACTGAGTTATTGTTCTTGACTTGGCTTTACATCCTCTGGGCCTGTGTTAAACTTAGGTTTACTCACAGGGTTGCAGTGAGCTCAAATGAATCTAAAGCTCTGTTACCCTCCAATCCTTACTATATGATGAGTAGCTTTTCCTTTTTTAAGGCTTTCCTATTGCCTGGAAGAATGTGTTTTTGCGTATTGGACAGTAACTTATTTTTGGTGGCAATGGGTCCTTTCTTTCTCTGGTACCAAAATACTGGGAGAGGTGCTGAGACAACAGAAGACCTGTACAGTACACATGCAAAATGCAGTAACACATTCCAAAGTGACTCCCTAACCCCATGGAAATGAGAAAATACGGAGAAACTATCCAGCCTTTGAGGAATTATGTCAGTATATATAATCAAGCTTACTTTTCTATTTGCACATACATACTATTAAATACATAAAGCTATATGTGCATACATTTTTATATATGACCTTTTATATATAATTACATATGTACTAATAAAAAAAAAAAACCTTGCAAGAAGCCTTAAATTTGACAAGTGTGTTCTTTTCTGCAGGTGGACCAGAGAGGTAAAATTTTCCTAATATAAAAAGCCAGCAGCTCAAAGTGAAATAAACGATGAGCCACTGAGGCTAGTATCCAGTTTCTTTTCATCTCTCAGTAAGCAGACAGAGGAAGGCTCATAAAAACTGTCAGAGGTTTTTTCATGGACTCTTTATTTAGAAGCTTGAACAATGTTTTATTCATCTAGCCTTTTGGGTCATCTCAGTAATGCCCCACTGAGGGAGAATTCAGAGACTCTTCCCCCCAAAATCTGAACGAGGCAAGACATGTAGTTTTGTCACTTGCTTCCTTTCTGTTCAGTTTCACTGGCTTCTGCTTGTCCGTCTAGGGACAACTGTTTTGTCCCTGAAGGTCTTTATAAAAGGAGTTTTCCCCTAGGACAGAAATGTGTGGGAAGGAGAAAGAACAGAAAAAGAGACATAAGTGCAGTGTTAAATTTATCTGTGACTAATGCTCCAGAGTGAAGGAGTATGGGCAAATCTGGGTGCTTTTGCAACACGTTGGGTAATAAGGAAGAATATCGCAGTAGTGAAAGCTTAGAAATGTTTTTTAAAGTTCTTGCTCAGAGAGAGGTTGAGACCTCTGAGATGTTCCTTGAGGCTAGCTCTCTAGAATAAGCCTGCTTCCCTTGAATTATATGGGGCTTTCAGCAAGATCTGCCTTAGGGCTATGTCATGTGGCTGGAGGTCTGTGGCTGGCAGAGAGGAAAGCAAGCCAGCAAGGGTTGCTGCCTGCCCTGCAGCTGACTAGCAAGACATGAGAACATGCAGCCATTGACTCCTGGTTACAGATCCATCAGAGACCTTCTCATTTTGGCTCCCCATGTCTTGGAGCGTTCAGTCACATGCAAACTCCTGCAGATGACTTGTAGGATAAGGATAGCTTGTCACTGTTGGCCCATTGGCTGAGCAGAGAGGGAGCTACAGCTGGAGCAGACAGATCTGGACCTTCCCCAAGTTTGGGAGTGTCTGCAGCCACAGGCTTTATTTGAGATGACAACATTTACTCTTGAAATTGCTGCTGGTGGACTTCACTGCTGTGAAGCATATCTGCCAATGCTGTGGGACCTGAGGAGTCAATTTGTTTAAAGTAGACAGCATATCAGGGAGGGAGAAGGGAGCCAGCAGATACTAGAAGGACCGTTGTCCTGTGAGCACACCCTGTCTAACCCTGGTGATACGGACTAGGAACCCTCTTACCTTCAATTACTGGAATAGCACAGCCCTTAAATGTTGGCATGTTTCGGACATCCTGCTGCGATTATGATGACCATTAAGCAGAGTTGTGTAGCATGTGGTCAGTGATGACTGCATGTGAATAAGAAGTGTATCTTGTCTGTATGCAGACTGACAAAAACAATGATCTCATCATACCGCGTCAGCACCGTGCTAACGCTGCTAGGAGTGAACAGTCATATTTGACATCCAGTGGTACTTTCATAAAGACAGTCTTTGTGCAGCCAGGATACAACTGCATAATATTTTTTTGCTTTGCCTGTCAAACTGATTGCTTTTGTTTGCAGCAGGTGATGGCTAAAGGGATGATTTCATGTCACTTAAAGTCATAGCTGGAATGAGCACCAGAAGTGGAATTTGGCATTTCCAGCCCCCTGCTCTAAGATTAACAGAGAAGTTGGTGCATATCTGCCTCAAGCAGCCAGTTGCTGCTGAACAGTGGACCCATTCTTTATCGACATATAAAGTAATAAAACCAAGTCTGTAAAGCAGAAAAGACTGCACTTGTGCACGGGGTCTGTCTCAGGGCTGGTTTCCACAGAGTCTCAGCCTAAGTAGCCTAAGCCCAGCCCGCAGAGCTATGCCCAGAGGCCATGTACCTGTAGAGCTATTCAGAGTAAAAGCACTGCAGCTAGCCTAGGGGAAATTGCCCTCCAGAGGCCAGTTTTCTGGCCACAAAATTATGCCATTTTGCACAGCATGAGTAGCATTCCCTGCTGTTGCTGTAAGTCTAATCACAGGTGAATCCTAAAGGAAATATCTTGCAGACTAAAAGAAGCCCATTTTACTAACTAACCACTTTCATCCACTTCTAAAACTCAGTATCTTTCCCCTCTTAAAAAACGTGGAATTAGTCAATTTATTAGTCCCAACTCCCATACTGTTGTTTCCCCCCCACCTTGGCTGTGAATTGAGATTCTTGCTCCATAGGAAGTTGATGTTGTCATCATAAATAGGCTGGATAGATTTTTCCTCCTTTTTTTTTGGGCTGCCAGAGGTGGCAAATGTCTGAAGGAACTGAAGCTCTGCTGTTTCATTGCTCTTCACCAGAACTTCCCTGATGCTTGCCTTCACCTGGTTTGCACTGCAGCCACTTCTGATGTCTGCTGCATCTGTGATAGCCATTTGCTCCCATTGCAACGTTACTGTCAGAGGATTAATGTTTCACCTAAGTAAAGGAAAATGACCGTTTCCTCACTGCTGTGAGCGATGGATCAAAGTCAGAGGGCACTAAAGGGCACACTCCAGTCCTGGTTGGTGAATATTGTCTCCATGTCCCACCACATGCAGATGGTGTAAGTCTGACAGAGCTGATGCTTGGCAGTCCCTTGCTGGGAACTAGTTCCTTCCAAGGTGACAATAGGAAAAGAATAAAAAAGGTAAGCCTTCACTTAGCATTTATTCAGAGATAAACAGGTGGTTTGGAGAGTCTTACTGTAGTACTCCTGTGACAGACAGCAATTCCTGCCACCCATATCCTTAGCAATGGTTCAAATTCCTTAGCTGAAACCTGTTTTTAGGGGTACAAAGGTGCATCACTACCACTTCAGTTTGATCAGATTGACCAAATAACAGCGATCCTTTTTCCTCTCTCTGCCCAATTGATAGATACTTTAAAATCTTTTTCCTGAATGGTTGGTTGAAGGCTTTTTGTGACACGCCCACTTTCCTTAGGTACTTTCTGTGTGTCCTTTAGAAGTACTCTACAGATGTCCAGAAGCCCGTAAGACACCAGTCTAAGAAAACTGTGTGACAAAGAAATTTCTACTCCCCAACACAGAGAGTCTGTGCTGCTTTAGGGATCTTCTTGGTAAAACAGAAATAGATAAACAGCAGAAAATAGATAAACAGCAGAAACAGATAAACATTGCTGCTGCAAACAGCACCAAATAGCCCACCATGAGCATAAAACCAGAGTAGGAGCACAGGACCTTCTTACTGCCTTGTGCATCTGAGACCAGCGTGTCTGCTACTGTTAGGACCTGCAGTGCAGTTCTCCCCATAAAGAGACAGACGTGAATCTCGGACTTGCAGAGTAGCTGAGGTTGGAAGGGACCTCTGGAGACCTAGTCCAGCCTCCCAGCTGAAATCAGGGTCAGCTAGAGCGGATTGCTCTGGACTGTTTCCAGTTGGGTTTTGAGCATCTCCAAGAACAGAGACTCCACAAACTCTCTAGGCAAAAAGTTCAGTCACTCTCATAGCAAAGATGTTTCCTGATGTTCAGAGGCAACCTTCTGTGTTCCAGTTTGTGCCCATTGCCTCTGGTCCTGTCAATGGGCACCACTGAGAGAAGTCTGGCTCCACTTCCTTTACACTACCCTCATCAGGTATTTTTACACATGGATAAGATCCCCTTGAGCTTTCTTTTCTCCAGGCTGAGCAGTCCCAGCTCTCTCAGGTTCTCCTCATATGTCAGATTCTCCTGTTTCTTGATCACCTTTGCAGCATTTCCATGGACTTGCTCAAGCGGTGGCCTCACCAGTGCTGAGTAGAGGAGGACCACCTCCTTCAACCTGCTGGCATCACTCCTCCCTGTGCAACTGAGGACACTGTTAGCATTCTTTGCAATAAGGGCACATTGCTGGCTTATATTCATCTTGGTGTCCATCAGCATCTCCAGATCCTGTTCTGCCAAGCTGCTTTCCAGCTGGTTGGCCCCCAGCATGTACTGGTGCCTGGGGTTGTTCTTCTCCAAGTGCAGGACTTCAAACTTCTTCTTGTTGAATTTCATTAAGTTCCTCTTGGCCCATTTCTCCAGCCAGACCAGGTCCCTCTGGATGACAGCATGACCTCCCAGCTGTTAAATTTGCATCAGCACCTTGTAAAAAGGGACCATGTGTGCCAGAGTAATGCATAAGATAAAGTATTTTGGATCTCTGAAAAACACCCTTTGTAACAAATATATTTGAGTCCTCTTGATGAAAAGTCTTAGGCATACAAATCAAGTTATTTTATTGGTTCCTTCTGAGTCCCCGCAATTTTCCTTTGTACCGACTAGGTGCATATCTGGTCTGTCAGTTACGTTTCTTTAAACTTTGCACCCTACGTCTGCCTTACCAGCAAGCTATCCCAAGCAGCTATTTAAAGCATCTGAATATTTGGGTGCTTACATTTGCCACGTTAATTAGAATCATAGAATGGTTAGGGTTGGAAGGGACCTTCAAAGGTCATCTAGTCCAACCCCCCTGCAAGGAGCAGGGACATCCCTGACTAGGTCAGGTTGCTCAGAGCCGCATCCAGCCTGGCCTTCAACGTTTCCAGGGATGGGGCCTCCACCACCTTTCTGGGCAACCTGTTCCAGTGTTCTATAACTCGCATCGTAAAAAATTGGCTGCAGGAGAAGATGAGTGTTTTCTGATACTTCTTACCAGCAGGAATCAATAACTAGGCAATCTCTTGTTTTCGCACTAGATTTAAAAAACAAACAAACAAACAAACAACCCAACAACCAAACAAAAGAACACAGAGTCTGGATTTCACACATTTAGTTTCTGGCTACTGTATACTGTTTGAGAATCTGACTGGACTTGGACTTTTGAAGGTTTTCATCTTCTGTTGGTGAGAACTGGAGCTGAAAGTACTCTAGGCGTCACTAGGCTGCCCTAATAAGGCTCTCCTGCCTACACACAGACTTCAAGCAAAGAATACGTTCATCTCAGGAGTGTAACACAGGCAGTCAGAGCTGCCAGATCTTCATGTCTGCATTATGTGTTAATGAACAAATAGGTGCATTCAGCCAGGAAGCAGCATTCAAGCCTCTCTCCAAGCCTTCAGATTATGAATCTGAAATTATTTTACTTCAGTATAAACAGTATAAGCATTCTACTACTCTGAACCAAAAGCAAATTATCCCCTTCTCAGTCTGAAATGGAAACAATACAAATAGATTGCTGATTGTGATCATCAGCTGTGACTGCTGGCTCCATCACTCATTCCTGAAATAACTGGGTGAGAAAAGAAAATAAATGGGATTTGTATATCTCAGAGGTATGCATCTGGGCACAGATTCTGAGTGCATTCACTGCATTTCGGGTAAGAGTCATCTTTTCTGGCTGAGGGAATCAACAAACCATCCTTCACATCAAGCATTCCTGTTTGCCCCGGTGTCCCCTGTCTCTCTGCCAGGCTTCCCACTTCACCTGCCCCATCTTCCCTCTGCCATCACCTTACATCTCAGTTTGCTCTTTCCCCTCTTGCTCCCCATTGCTCTTCTTCTCTGTTTCCAGGAGGTAGTGGTTCTTGCAGAAGCCAGCCGTGCACGTGCTGCTGGCATGCACCCGCCTGGAGGACTTGCACGTGGGAAGCTGGAGTGCAAATGCAGAAGCAGCCGTGGTGGCTTGACAGCCACCATCATGCTGACCACCCGTGGGTCCTGCTGCTCCTGTGCCTGGGAGCAATGGGCGGGAGGGGGGGGGTTTGAAGTGGGTGTAGCATGGCTTTCTGCTGGGTTCAGGGTATGTCCAGCCTCTGTGCCAGAGCCCACTGCCTCAAACCCGGTAAGTGTAGCCAGGTGCTGCTGGAATGGGGTGCTGGATGCTCTGGAGATGCTTTGCAGCAGTGAGGAAGGCAAGCTGGGGAATAAAACAGAAATTTGAGCACCTGCCAGCTTCACAGCATGGGTGTAGTTAGGCAGAGACCATGGAGGTCAGATGGCTTCTGAACGCCCCTCCTTGGTGCTGGCTGCCATGATTGCTAAACCCATGGCAAAGCTGTTTCAGCAAACTAAACCCAGTCAGTAAGCAGGGGGAGTAGTCATAGTTCAGTTTGGGGAGATCTGGGGGGGTGTGTGTTTGTTTGTTTGTTCATTTCTTTAGGGGTGGAAGAGCTCAGTGAAGGGTCTGGTGGCTGGCAGGAAGGGAGGAACTGCAACAGCCAGCACCAGCACTGGTACAAGACGCAGTGGGCTCGGACTCTCAGACGGTGATGCCTTGAATGGCTTAGCCCAGGTTTCAGTGTACATACTGGTTTTTGGATGTTAGGCTAAGTGTTTTATGAATGGCCATTAAGGCATGCAGCTTAGTCGTAAAATGTATTAAGCTGGGGGAATCTGAGTTCCATATTGGATTAGGTTTAGAAACATTAACCATGTGCATATTATATTTATATGCAATATATTCATTTTCCAACTAAACATATTGACTTTCATATTAACTCCTTTTGTTTTTTTTCTTTAGGGGAATGTATTTTATGTAATTTTAAATAAACATAACACATGCTTGTTTGTGCATGTAAATAGAAAAACAGAAAATGTGCTGTTAATAAACCTCCTCCCATTTATTTTCTATTAAATATATGACATTTCTATTTTAGTAAGCAAAAAAAGGTTTTGATTTGCATGCTTGCCTGTCTTCTGTCTGGAGGTGTTTGCATTCCTATGTGCTAGGAAGACCTTTTACTCAAACACAGTACTCTTCCAGCAGGGTACCAGATATTACAGAAATACAAGCAAAGTGAGACCGTAGTCTTGAATTTTTCAAAAAGGTGGTACATCCTATTCCTGTGAAGCTTTATTATTTACCTAGCAGCCAGAGGACTGGATTCCTCATCATCTTTGTTCCCAAGTAAAAGAGAGAAAAAAAGTATAAAATACTGCTGGTTTGAAATCTAGTACCTTCCACTCTTTATTCTGGTTTGACTGACATAATCATGTATAAGGCAGTGGATGTGTCCTCCCTGTGTCTTATTTGAATGGTTATACTGGTATTTGCCAGCAGTGTTATTTGGAATTAGTCCTTTTTAGCTATAATTGCTCTTTCCTGCCAATGCCTTTATTGAGACTAACATTTCTCAGGTCTCTGTGTTTGCAAATGTCTCCTCCAAATTTAAGTCATGGTGCACGTACCTTGGACTTGCTCTTTCAGGCCATAGCACCTGCCAGGGAAGGAGCACAAATTTTTGTGGCTGCCCTCCTATTGAAACAATGCAGAAAGTGTCATACGTTGATGAAGTTGCATGAAGCCCCTGAACACTGCTACAAGGGAAGATGAACATTTTTTTTTCCTTGGAAATGCATGTAGCAAATGTCTGCATGCCTACTGCAGCACTACGCTCATGCCTGGGACAAAGGAAAGTGAGAAAACTGTCCTGTGGTATTTGCTGTGTGCCCATGGCGGTGGCTGTGCCATGCGAGAACAAGGCCCAGGCTCAGGACCTTCAGGCTTCATCAACGCATAAGTAAATGCCATGAAGTCCCAGAGCCTCCACTGTGCATCGTCGTGACCTACGTGGTGTAACTTGCTCCTAACAACCTCAGAGTCATGACCTGAGCAGAGGCAGACTGAAACTGAGCACTTTTAACCAGCACTATGTGCCATGTTGTTCTTCTTTGAGGCTGTCTTTTGTATTATCTTTATTCTGGGTATTTACTGGTAATCCCCATTAAAGGATCTTGAATTAGCTTTTGGACTGTGATGAGCTGTGCAGATAGCATTGCTCCCTTGCCTGTTTCTTGCATTGTTTCTTTGATCACTGAACAGCTATTTAATATGGGAAGGTTTTCTGAAAGCCGCTCTAGTAACACTGCATGCTGTTGTTTTTCCCATCACCAGCCCTTTTGTCTTTTGGCTGAGAGCACAAGCCCCGTTGCTGGGTCTGCGGTTTTGCTAAAAGCGGAGTTTTGGGTGGGTGAAAGCTGACCCAGGGCAGTAGAGCCTGTGAGACAAGCGGTGCCATGGCCAGCGCGGTGCTGGGGACGCGGGCACTGCTGATGGGGTGGCAGGGTGCGTGGCTGCAGCTTTCCGAGGCACACAGCGTTTCCTCGAGGTGTGCCGCTTCGACGTTTAACGACAACGCAAGCCTTGCGTAACCGGGAAAGTGAGAAATCACGGGGAGAGGTTGTGCAAACCTGTCAACAGCGCCAGTCAGACTGAGCCAGGGGTAGGCCTGAGGGTGCTTTCTGCTGTTCTAAGTTATTTATTCTGCCCGGTTTTGGAGCAAAGGAGACTGCTGTCTGTGAGTGCAGCTCCCACTGCTGCCAGGACACACATGTGGCTGGGCGCTGGGATCAGGCCTCTGCTGGAGAAATAACTCCTTCGTTTACAGGTGGTGCAACTCTTTGTCCCACTTCTGAGCGAGCCAGGACAGATGTCACAACATCATATGCACAGCAAGCTGCAAACGTCCTGCGTCTGCAGGCAGAGGCCAGGAGGAATGGGCTTCCCAGCAAATTCAGAGAAGGGCAGTGAGGATGGACAGAGCAGTGAGGGCCATTTTCTCACTGTAAAAGCATGTGTGCCTCTTCCCCTTCCTGGGACTGAGAGGAAGTAATTTGGAAGGGTATTCTGATGAGTCCTCGCTCAACCCTACCCAAGTATCGCTGTGCAGGGAATCGGAGGTGAGTGGCTCCCTGCACCATCCCTCTGTGTCAGCGGTACAACGGAAAGCAGGGAGTCAGCATCACCCGCTTTCCATCACGGTGCTGCACAGGTGGAACCTCTGCTGTGGCCCATGGTATGGATTTTGCTGCTGAGCTCTCATGCTGGAGGAGAGCATTTGAAAAGGCAGAAGTAAATGTCCAAGCTGGCACAGTCCCCCTGTGTGGATGGTACCGCCGACCCAGCTGTGCCCTCGGGACTCCCAGGGCAGGATGGTTCAATTTGGTTTCCATCTCTCCAAGAAGCTGCTACTGAGGGACCCTCCTTGCCACCAGACAGGTGCCGGTGCAGCACCAGCTCCCCATAGCCTGGGCACTGCTGACCCCTCGAGATGACTTAGAGGTCCCTGTTGGGGCCAGGCGTCTCCTTCAGGAGGTGTGGAGCAGTCTGCGGGAGGTGCAGGCAACACTTGTGAGATGCGCTGTTGCCTAAAAATTTTGCTAAGTCTGGGCTGTTGGCAGAGGCCTTGTGCTCATGCAGAGGGAAGGATCCTGGGGCTCAATGTTGGGAGCAGCCTGTACGCCTGTATCAGAGAGTACCCCGTGCCTTATTCAGTACCCACAGTTACCCTATGGCTAGCTCTGGTCATAGGGGGACAGGAAGCAGGGACCTCTGCCACCGTCATGTCCTGGCAGTGCTGCACTGCCTGCGGCCCCATTTGTGGTGCAGCATGCTCCCCAAAACAGCCACCCACTCTCTGGGGGGTCTCGCGGCAAACACGTGACCTCCAAGCGAGTGGAGGAAGTCCGTTTCCCAGTCACCCTCATCAAAGCACTCTTTACATATTTCAGGCTCTTGGAGATCTCTCCTGTTAGGCCAGGCAGGGGAAACAAGCAACCTCTCCTTGCAGGAAATGACGTTGTGGCGTTGCACAGCCTTTGTCACAACTGGTTCCTTTCAGAGAAATCACAGCAGTGCTAGGTATTCAGTTGGCACATGCTGAATACCACAAAGGTCTGGTTTGCTTTTTCATGTTTCTCAAAAAGAAAGAAGGTGATGTCATTTCCAGAAACTGGGGCTTTCCAAAGTGTACTGAAGAGAGTGAGGTTTGTGGGAGTAACAGAGGATGTGGCAGCACTGCCGGTTAGGGGAAGCACATGAATGTTCTACATCCTCTGCCCAGCTGCTTTTGTTGTGTACACGTTACTCACCTCCTCCTCGCAGTCTGGATAGGAAATAGCAATGCTCAGCAGAGCTCATCCAACCCACTGCTAGATAGCACAGCTGTTTTGTTTGATCCCGGCTCCTCTAAAGCTCTCTGTGTCTCCAGAGAAGTGCCAAGAGCCTTTACTCCTCACACCTCTCCAGAGCTCCTGATCAACTTCCAAGATTTCTTGGACATTATGGACTTGCCTTTTGGAGCATGAAACAGTTTGCAAATGCCAGATGAAACAGGATGTTATCAGCACTAAGAGAGACAGCAGCTGACCACAGCCTGGAGGTCAGGCACAGCTGTGCGCAGCAAATGCCTTCCAGATGTGGTTTCCCAGGATGTCTATTGGGCAGGCACCAGGGAGACAACACCTCACATCCCAGGAACCTGCTGATTGCCAGGAGAGAGTTAAAGCCCAGCAAACTCACTGGCATGTGAGCAAGGTCCCATGGCCATCTGCACTCGCTGGCTGAGTGCTGCCTTGGTAGCTATGCTGCAGTACAGACCTTCTGTTGGTGGGTAAATGGGTTGCTGCCCCATCCCTGATGTTACCTCCTGAACTTCAGCAAAGGGGGCTAGGAACACAGTAATAAGTTTTCTAAGCCTCACAACAGTCAGCCAGGACCAGCAGGCCAGTGTCTGCTCACTATGGGAGCTCTCTACAGCCTTTTTACAGTCACAGAGCTGCTCTCCTGTTGTAGCTGCACAGAAATGCAAAGTGGCTGAGCTCAGATCCCTGCATTGCCAATGACTGAGAAAAGAGGGGGAGCTCAGATCTGAGGCTCTGGTATGAAGTAAAGCAGTTCTCGAAGCTGTGAGCCTAGCTGATATAAGTCCATGGCTGTACATCTCTGTTGCCTGCTGGATTTCTGTTTCTCTGGCAGCACTGATTGATTTCACCTTGCTGAACAGAGCTGAAAAAAAAAAGAAAAGACAAAGAGAGAAAAGGAACAACACAGTCCGCCTGAGAAAGGAAGCAGCCTGCATGTCTTTATCTTTAGTCCCTCTTGTCTTGAAACACTCCTCATCCTGGTCCTACTGCAGTTTTACAGTGTGGTGAGGCATAAATGACAGCCTGGTGCAAGGGACGAAAGCAGAAGTGTGTGGGATATACAGGCATGGATGCTACCTGCAGCACGATGCCTCAAGCTGGAATCATCTTACAAGGAAATTGTTTCAAATAGATGTTTCCACTAATGCACAAAACAAGCAGAAAAAGCTGCAGAATCATGGAACTTCCACATGAAATCAGATCTGCCAAAAACCTTTGGATTGCAGCCCAAAAGGAAACTCTTGCATACCGAAGCGTGGCTATGATCTGGGACAAGCCTACGGAACAATGCTGAACAATTGCATGTGGTAAAGGAGCACTTTGTAAAAAACTTCCTCAGAAAAGCCATGGGTCAACCTAAAATATCTCTGGTTGTGGTTGTACTGTGGATTTTGTACAGCATTTACTATCAGGAAAACGGGGGCACATTGCAGGCAGATTTTGCTCCTATCTCTCCTGGGCTGTAAATAGTCACATTGTTGACAGTTTCAGCTGCTCTATCAGCCACATGGAAACTGGCCTTTTATTTGTGCTGCAAATGGTGACGAAGGGTCATTTTCTCTTGATGCCCCGCCACAGGCAAGATCACTTTAGGCAAGCAGAAGCCAGGCAGCATCGAACAGCCTAGTTTTGGTTTGCAGGAAGGCCTCTGCGTCACCAGACGGGCTGTACGGGGACAGGTAGGCAGCCTGCCCTTTACTCCTTTGGCACATCTTTGCAAACCACTCAGGTTTATTCTTTTCGTGTGTTACAGCTTGCTTGTGTGTGATGGCTATGGAAAAATTTGTAGGTGGTGCAATTTTCTAATGGTGCAACCGTCATAACGCTGGTGCCCTGAGATGGCTTAGTGTAGAAATGGGGTATTAGTATTTTTATCTGTGTATTGAAGCACAGTTGGGGTTTTTTGCTGGTTTGCAAGAGAGGAAATACCTTAGCCTCCTGGTGGTTTTTCCTCCCTGGATTTCTTCCTGTGATTATTGAGCACAGCTAAAATTCACTGTGTTGTGTAATTTAATAAATGGTCTCAGCTGAGAAACAAAAGCAGACTTATTTTGGAGAGGAGTTGGTAAAGTTGCTATTTTCCAAAAGTCCTGAAATTCCCTATTTCCCTCACCGCCCTCCAAAGGTCCAAGTAAAGGCAAAGCTCTTAGGATAAGTTTCTGGCCCTGAGGAGTTAAAAAAAGCACAGCTGGAAAGATCTAGTTAAGTATAGTCAGAATTTTGACTCAACAAAGTAGAGAAAACTGCAGCTCCAGATACACAATGGAGATCTGCTGGCCAGCAGCTGAGGATGACCGGTACAATGGGTAGGAGTGATGTGCAGAGGGTGGATTTCACCTATATTTAGGTATTTAGTTTTTGGTATTTTAAGCACAGATAAAGCACTGTTCATGTAAAATTTATCTCTAAAAAGAGCTTCATCTCTTGATAGTGCTCCAAATTATCTGACAAAGCAGTCTCAATGATTGCTGACTGATATAAAAGGATAATCAGATTTTTGCCAAGTTGTCTCAACTTTTTCCTTTCAAAATGTTAGCACCAAGTTCAAGCGGAGGCTTGGTAGCTGTGTGTGATATTTACCACAGCAGGCATTGTGAAGGTGTGTATTTGCTCACGTCAACGGGCATGTGTGTGCAGGAGCCCAAATGATTGCACAGGGAAATACCTGGTATGGGATTATGAACCAAGGGTGCTCAGGGGTCCCTTCACCTCCCCTATGCAAAGCACTGGTGAGGAGGCTGCTGTCCTCTGGTGCTCCCATTGTCTCAGCAGAGGAAAGGGTAAAAGTCTTGATGGGTCTTTATTTTCCTCTTCCTTGCAGGGATTTGAGGAAAAGAGGTAACTGGGGTGATGGTCCCCTGTGGGCAGCCGAGCGGTCCCCCTGCCACACTAGTCCCCATTCTCCCACCCATGGGTAACCCACCCTGGGGAGACTGCTCAAAGGCAGGGTGCAGGATAGTGTTCAACCATTATTCTGTCACCTACTTAAAAAAAAAAGAGTATTCTCCAATGCGGTACTCGGGCTTCCAGGAGAGTCTCCTCTGCCCTTCTGCAGCTTAGGCTGTAGTGTCGCCTGCAAAGAACAGTGGGAGAGAGGGGAGGAAATAAAAGTTGAAAGGTGACTCTGGTTTCACTAGAGTAGTTCACACAGCTCCTGTGCATTTATTTGAATACATCACTGAGCACTGATTTCTACCTCTTTTAACTTCCCTCTTCTCTTCCTCTTTCTATTCTCCTTGATCTTTGCAGATGTGCTTCCTCTTCCACGGTTACGGGAGCTGTTCAGAGATAATTTATTTCCCAAAAAGCACTGCTGGACACCAGAGGAGACTGAGACCTTTGTTAATTTTGCCGGTGCTCTACCCATGTTATGGAAATCCTGTGGTACCACCATGCCAATTCAGATAGATCGGGATTGTGGTAGCTGGTGAGATTCCCTTCCATATCAGCTTCAAATTCCCTCTTGCTTTCTGTATATTGGTCCCAGTCACCACCTCTTTCAACACTTCCCTTTGCCTTGCTTCACAGCATCTCACCTGCCCTATGGTCTGAGTGAGGTGCTGAGACACACCCTTGCACCTTCATCTGCCCAGCTTATTCCAGAGGGTCTGATATGTCCTCAGGGCAGGGAGTTAGTGGACCAGTTAATGCTTGCACAGTCCCATTCTGGTGTGGCTTGACTTCTCTGGCCTGGTGAACAGCGGGGTGGCCAGGGCCTGAGATCACTCAGCACAGCTACCTTGCACGTACATGTCCTCTCCAGCAGTGGTGCCCCTTTCAGGTTCATCTCTGCATTGGCAGCTCATATACCCGTGTTTCATCAAGGTGTAAGAAAAAGTTTGCACAGATGAAAATCAATGCCATTCATATATTTGTTTTGTAAAACCAGCAGCACATGCTCTCAGCGACGATGTTTGCTGTGTATTGGCAATGTTGTGTGACTGTCCAGGAACCCAAGCTTTAGCATCGTCCTCCTTAATGGAAGTTCACAGAGAATGACTGAGGTTGGAAGGGACCTCTGGAGGCACCTGGTCCAACCCCTCTGCCCAATCAAGGCCACCCTGAGCCAGTTTCTGAGGACCGTGGCTTTTGTATATCTCCAAGGATGGAAACTCCACCACCTCTCTGGGCAACCTGTGCCAGCGCTCAGACACTCTTACAGTGAAAAGGTGTTTCCCAATGTTCAGGCTGAACCTCCTGTGTTTCCATCTGTGCTCATTGCCTCTTGTCCTGTCCCTGGGCACTGCTGGAAAGAGCCATGCTCCATCCTTTTTGCACCTCTCTGCAGGTATTTTTACACATTGATAAGATCCCCCTGAACCTGCTCCTCTCTAGGATGAACAGTCCCAGCTCTCTCGGCCCTTCTTTATAGGTAGGAAGCTCCAGGCCCATCATCATCTTGCTGGACTCTCTCTAGTATGTCCACGTCTCTCATACTGGGAGCCCAGAAAGGAAAGGTAGAAACCTGCATGGGAAACTACCAAAAGTGTGAACCAAGCGAGACAGCAGCAGTGACCTTTTCTTTTTTCCTTTCAGTCCAGTGAAGGGGACTCAGTAGTGTGAGTTTTTGGTTTTGATTTCAACCTGCCTTTATGCTGAACTCAGTCAAACCTTGCATGCTTGGAGTTTCACTCTCAGTACACTTGCATCATTCCATTTGCCAATAAATTGTAGGCTGCAGTTTCTGCACCACTCCGCACCGAGCTGGTGGTTTTCAGCCTGCTAGGCCAGCAGAAAATAAATCAGTGGAAGAAATCTATTGCTAACGGCTTTCACTTGCTGGGCACAGGTCTCTGCCTCTGTCTGAAAATCTGGAAGCTTTGGAAATGAAAAACAAGTTGAAAACCACCACTGTAATGTAGCTACTGTAATTCCAAATCAATTGGACACTGCCAGATCCAAGAGTCAGCACTCCAGTCTTGTGCTCAGAGTCGTAATTGTGCTCCTTGGTGAGGGTGCTCATCAAAACACAGAACAAAGAAACACCTTTGCTCAGCGGGGCAGCCCTGATGTGAGGAATTTTTTCCTGAGCAGAGCACTATGGGAGGGCACAGGAAGTGTCCCACAGCTGGGACAGGGGCTGTACCTTGGTCTTTTTTCCATTGTGACGGGAATAAGACTGAAGAAGAGATGTAAATGCATGGTGTGTTGGGTTGTCTGATATCCTGAAACAGATCTGAAATGCAGAAGTTTTTTGAGCTGAAGGAAGTCATGGCTTGCTATGTGAAAGGAGTAGTTTGACTTATGGTTTGTTGTATTATCTCACACATAGCAGGAAACTCTGCCTGTGGATCAGGCCTTCTGAGTACTTGGCACAGAGCAAAGCCAGAAGAAAAGGCTGTCTGAGGTGAAACACAGACATTTTCTTTCATCTGCAGGCTCTGCAGGGGCTGCTCAAATGCAACCCCTTCTTTTTGAGGAGCTCCTGTAAAATGTACAGCTGAAAAGATAAATTTTTTTTGCAATTAGCTGATGCAGCTGCATTGACACAGCTACTATCCTGGCTGCAAGTACAAGCCATCTGTGAAGGTTATCATAGCTAGCCTCACTTGGGACATGCCTGCGCAGGTGTAGCCAATTTTGTACTTACAGGGATGGGTTTCAATTAACTTTACTGCAACCAGTTATTCCCTTTGAAGCGTCCCCTGTCCTCCAGAAAAGGGGTGCCGGGAGCAGCAAGGCTGGCTGTCGCTACAGCAGCTGACCTGCCTTACCGAGATGCACACTGAATATCCTCTGAATAGAAAGCTAAATCCCCCGCTTCCAGGCTTGGACCCGGTCTGCTCAAGCTAGCTGTAATGTGCTTGGGAGTGGTTAAGAAGCCAAATGCTCTGAATGCAGTGTAAACCAAGGTTTCAGCTCATTTTGATGTTGTGGGTTTAAGGCAGCTTTACGTTTGTTTCACAATGTCAGTGGGAGAGTTTTGCACTGATTTAATGATGTGATTTTAAAATCACACCTTTTTTTTTTTTTTAAATCTGCAGTGGCTTGGAATAAAAGAAGGGCTTAGATCTTCTGTGATTATAAGCTGAAGGGCAAACTGAAAATGCCACGTCTGATATCTGGAAACATGGAATTCACGGGGCTGTAGACAGCACAATCTTCTTGGGAAGAAAAAAAAAAGCCTCAGGAAAATCTGTCTTTCACAGCAGACGTCTCAATTTACAATGCTATCTCTGGGCATAGTGTCTGACATGTGCCTCACAAAATTCACGAGGTGGTAGCTAATTTGCTAATTTTGTGACCACAGATGTAATTTGGTTCATTTCAGGAAAGTGCTTGCCCTCAGTGCCTCACATTTTGCCTTTAAAGGGTCAGGAATGTATTTGCAGGCTGCCATAACAATGGTTTATGTGACTGCCCTTTGTCTGATTCAAGAACAACTGTTTTGTTTAGGCAGAATTTACACATTTTCATTATGTTCCTTTAGAATACATCACATTTGTGCTGGGTTAGCTTTCACCAAGAAAATAAAACAGGGGCTGACAATGAGGCCAGCCTAGGTGCATGCTGCACTGCGTTTTGCTTGTCTAAACCCACTCGCTGGAGGCCGACAGGCCACTCTGGAGCGGTGATGCTCCTGTGCCGTTTACATCAGGGCAGTCCATGAGAGCTCTTTTAAACTTCAGATCTAGAACAACGTCATTTGGCACTTGGCACTTGATGGGTCACATTAAACACCTTGATAAATAATCTTCAGATGTTAGATGTGTGCCAGCTTGGAGAGGCATACATACATACTTACATGTATGTATATGCCCATGTGTATGTGTATTTTAGTTCAGTGAGCATAGTAATTCCCTGAATTCCTCCTCTCAGCTAAAGGATCTGATCTGGAGTGTTTACCTGAGTCTTGGTCAGAGAAAGGCAAGAGCATTCAACCTTCTCTTCTCTTCAGTTTGTGTGGTGGGATGGACCTCAAAGGATGGGAAAATGAGCACTTGTTCATAAGAGTGTAAAGAGAGGTCTGATTTCCCTTTTATTTACTCCAGTTCTCTGACATTTTCACAGTATTAGGTTTAGCACTACTGTGCACAACACCAGTGATGGTGTTCCTGTGTTCCTGTTGAGTTTATGGCTCAGTACTGTTCTGTTTTCCTTTTTTTTTTTTCTATATATTAGAGCTCCAAGATTATTTATCCTGTAGTTGCAATGAAACAGGTGGTAACTGGATCTGATACTACTCAGAGGGAATTAACACTGGAGAGTAAGCTGAAGGGAGTTGCAAAATGGATCTAAAAGGGGAAAGTGGAGGGAAGTTGATATGTAAGGGGGAAAAAGGGAAAAAAGTTTGAAATATATCAACTAGACTGGAAGGTTCAGTGCTAAAATGGAGGAACCAGAAGCTGTGATGTGATGGTCAGTCAGTGTGGCTGAACTTCATTGGCTGAGTAGCCAGGGAATTTGGAGTGGCTGTGCTTTGGTACAAAAACAAGAACTCATCATAAAGATAACTTTGCTTTAGATGCATTGGCTTGGTGACCTTAAGACTCAAACTGGGTGTGGTACTTATTATGTGGTTGGGTCAGGAGAGATGATAGAAATATCATACCATGTTTGTGCAGGCTGCAGCTTTCCTTATTAACCTATTAGATTGCACAACTGTTTTTTATTCATGCACTTTGCAGTTTATTTAAACCTTATCTTCACCTTCAAGATCATGTGCCCTGGCGTGATTGAGCAACAACAGCAGTTGCCCTGAAGTAATTTTTACTCCCAGAGCTGCCTCCTCTAACCACTGACATGATCCAGGCTGTGACTGTCACCAAAGCCTTTTGCAGAGTGGTGGATGGCATACCGCTGCAGGCTTTTCTTCTGTGGTGGCAGGGACTTCTGTCTCCCTTCTGCTATGGTTTCCCTGGCGTTCCTGTGCTCCCTTGTTCTCTGTTGGTTTTATTATGGAGTCCTCCAAAACACCACCTGAGGCCAGCTCCAGGACAGAGAGGCATTGGCTTGGTGACCTTAAGACTCAAACTCGGTGTTGTACTCACTGTGACAGAAATGTTCTCTCTTCCGTCAAAAGGCATTTTTGTTTCAACACAACACTGTCCGTGTAAGTCAGTCAGTTCCTTGTTTTCCTGCAAGTGGTGATAACGCTGTCACATATTGCTGCCATGTGTGCAGCTCCTCTCCATACAGCTGGCAAAGGTTAATATGGGTCAGGTACCGCTGGCAAAGGTTAATGTTGTTCACATGAAGTTGCAAAGCTTAGGCCTTATCTGCCCTGCCTGTTGTTTAGGTATTGCTGCAGTTCAGAGAATCACAGGGGTTTTTTTCAGCTAGCAATCAATGGAAAGTTTGGGTCTAATCTCCACCAAGTAATATTGGTCTTTCTGTAACAAGTCACCACTTAGGTCATGGACTTTTAAACTCTCATCACAGTCTTGTAATGATTTTTCTGCAATGGCTGCTGAGTTATTGTCAATTAATGGAAATCTGAGTGTGCTGGCCAAGCTATCTGGGGAAATTAATCTCCTGGTTTTCTGGGCAGGGGATCCTTCAGCACCTCGTGCAGGGTGCAGGAAACAAGCATGTGCTGAAGCAGAAGCAGGAGGAGCTTTGACAGGCACGAAGTGAGTCTCAGGGTTACGTCCATTGTCGGAGAGCTGTCCCCCACAGAGGCAGGGTGATGGCAGAGCTGCTTTACCAGTTTCAACAGCACGAGCAAAGGAGATGGGACTCCCAGAGACGAAGCGGTAGGCTTTGGCTTTGCAGATTACCTTGCCCCACCTCTGTTTCTTCCAGGAGCTTCTGCCTGCAGCATGGTGCCAGCTTGGAGAGACTAACCTTGCTGCATGTCACAACACTGACCGCATCCTCCTCTCTGCGAGGACAGGTGTGAGCAGCAGGAGAGAGCTACCCACATACAAGCAGCAGTGAGCACAGTCCCGCGTGGGAACCGGGGGTGGACACACAGCTGTCGGTGCGTGCTTCAGGATCCCTCCTCACGTGGCTGGGGGCTTTGCTGTCACTACTGAAGCAGTTAACCAACCCTGCCATCACATCCGCCCAAACATCCTGTTCAGCACCTGCCTTCCTGCGCTTTGCAGCTTGCCAGCTGCTCTGGTCGGGACGAAACACCAACACCTGATGCATGACCTTTAACAACTGTGCTCTGCAGCCTTTTTTTCAGGCTGCAAGGGAGTGTTACCTATGGGTACATTTCCTCTCTTCCATTTACAGTGAGCTACAACAGCCTTTATCCTCCCCACACCTTGCCAGCTGTCAGCAGCTGCCTTCTGCAGGGCTGCTTTCTGCTGCTCCCACTGCCCACCTGCTCAGAGGCTGCCAGGAGCACAGGCGAGCAGGGTGATGCTTCCATGAAGATGCTTCCCCAAGAAGAAGGATCCTGCATTTATTTTTTACCTAACACGGGCTTTGGAACTGAAACGGTCCCAGCAGCTCAGGTGGCGTAGCATTTCTCTGGGCGTTTCTCTCTCCCAGCAGACAGGGATTACACACAGAGAGACCAAAGTGTTCAGTTACAGCTAACAGGAAAAAATATTAGAGCATTCCAGAAGCAGTGTAGGTGTGATAAATATTGTATGAATGTGTTTGCTCTTTGCCCATGACTCTCTGTGGTCTCAGGAGAGAGGGCTTTTTAGTAGAGCGTAAAACACAAAGAGAAAAAATCCTTATGCATCTGAAGCAAATAAGGGTCATGACTCCAAACTCCATAAAGCTGAAGAAATGTCTTCTGAGGTGAAGTGAGACTAAAATAGCTAACATTTATAAAGCTCTCAAGAATGAATTATTGATTGAAATTATAAGAGACCATTATCAGCAAAAGGCAGAATTCTACCTCACCTTTAGCGACATCAAACCAACACAAAGTGAAATTATTGCCATATCAGACAAACATCATCCTCTGAGTATTTCCTGCACCTGGGGAAACATATCCCCTCATTTGGGCTAACAGGAGTCTTGCTCCAAAATTACATTTGCTCAGAGAGCATTTTTGCATGACTCTTCTTCCAGTTCTCTACCTCCAACCAGGCTTGACCTGAGGCAGTCCCTGAGACGAACTCCATCCGTCCACTGGTTGTGTTTACAAAATCTCAAATACTAGACGGGAGCCATTGTGAAAATGCAGCCAAGTCTGTAGCTCTGGTAGCTGGACAAGGGCACGTGGACCAGACCTAGAAGAGAGAGAGACACTCAAGACTACTACAGTGGTTGTATAAGATGTAAGACTGGCTGGTCAGGCTACTCTGGACCTCTGGGATCTCCTACGGATTTTGTTTCAGACTCTTCTTCACTCTGCAATAATTTCTGTTTATTCTAGGATGCCTCATGACTTCAGAGACATTCTAGCTGGGTAGATCTTTCTGAATTCGCAGCGGCCATGACCTTCTTTCACTCTGAAGAAGCGGTTCTTTTCTCTTCTGACTCTGTAGCCCCCAGTGCCTGTTGCTTTATTTCTCCAACTTCTGGACAAACTGAAGCATGCTTCATTTTGCTGATCTTCTCTTCCACTATTGCATTTCCACACTGTCTCTTTAGTCTGACGCATTTTGAAGGCAGGGTACATTTATTACTTCATGGCTGTGTCACAGTTGGCACACTTGAGAGCATTTGGTTCTTAATTTAATGGTATTTTCCTTACCAAGGTAATACTACTATTAATAAGAACAGCCATGCCAGGACCCTGGGTAGCATGAACCTGGACCTTGTACAAGACATGAACAGCAGATCAAGCCCCTTGCTGTTTCTCAGGTGGAGCACAAGAACGAAAAATATGAATTGCCAACGTTTGTGTGAATTCACTGAGAATAAGCCAAGCTGCTGTGAATGTCAGAGAACACACTCTGCCTGTGATAAGAACAACATTGTGTAATGTCCTTTTGTTACAGGCCGAGCTAATAACAGATTATCTCACATTTCCATCAGCTAAATGCATGCACACAGACTGCTGCTGCTGCGCTGCAGTGTGATTCAGCCTGGCCTTCGGTCTAAACAACTGCTCTCCGGAGACAGAGAGCAGCTCTCACAGAGGCTCTACCTAATTTTGCTTGGACTTAGAATAGGAAGTATCCAACACATTGTGCTCTCCTAGCAATGCTGTCATTGCTAAAAGCAGCTTAATGGGCTTTGAAGTTAGGAGAATTCATAGTACAACCTTAAAATCGGTTTCAGATCAGCTTTTGCCTTACTCTGCCTCACAAGCAGGAGAACATGTTAACTGAGTATTTTACAGTAGTAATTCTCTGCTCTTTGATTTATTAAATTTGCTTTAGTGGCCTGACATCTCACCATTCCAGAGAGCACAAGGGTCTGAGGAAGATCTCAGCCTGCGGAAATTTGGAGAAGAATGTCTTTCATTTTTGTTTCCATGGCTGCCCTCTTGCACAGCCAGATATGTCCACAAATGGAGGGAGACCACCACTCACCCCAAACCACCTCTGAGCTAACAATCAAGGATCAGCCTTCTCCACTGGAAACAGGGTCACTGTTTAGGGTGAGAAGTTTATACCCTCTGGTAAAACAAACTTAAACACTTGCCCAGGGAAGTAAGATACAACTTATTTATTTAATCTTTGGAGCAATATGACTCCCCTTTTTCTTTCCTCTGAGAAAACTCCAGAGGTGAGTGAAGACAAACTAGGTTATTCTTTTTACTACTTTTTAAAATCAGGGAATTACTGCATTTGTCAGTCCACATTGCTTCTGACACAATGAAGGCTGTGAATGAATCTTGGACCCTGTAAGCCTGATTTATATGCCTATTTCCACCACTTTGACAGCACAAGGAGATGGTAAAGTGGGCATGTATGTGATGAATATCCACAGAAAAAAAATGTATGATGTGTGGACAAAATGGCTTCAAGTATCCTTAATGCAAATGAGAATTGGTCTCACAGCATCGGGGAGTTATTCACAGCTCACAATACCTGCCAGCAGCAATTATGATAAAAAGGAGCAATTCAGAAGCTTGTTAGTTCTTCCTTGTCTCACACTGGGTACCTGTTTGCACAAAGACTTCCTTGGAACTGAAGAAAAGGGACCACTGAGAAAATAAATATGAGCTTTTCCTACTGTTTTCTTTTTCAGCTTAGAAAAGCAATCTAAGGACTTCTGAAATTCAGGCTGTTTTGGGAGTTTTTTTTCCTAGAATGAACCAAAAATGTCCCTACTAAATGGTAAGACAGTGGAAATAAACAGTAGAAATAAAACAGGAGGGAAAATAGGTCTCTGGGTCCGAGTGTTTGTAGCCAAAGGACCCACTTCAGCTTAGCTGCTAAATCACCTGCCTGGAGCTCAGTGGCCGAGGAGCACCCCCAAGCCGGTGGCACTCGGGGATGGGGTGCAGTGCCCCACACCACCGTGTCTGTGGCAGAGGAGGAAGATGGGTGGCAGCAACCAGATCCACAGAGATGTAAAGGAAGGAGAGGCTTGTCCCCACCCCAGCCTTGGTGCTTCTCTGCCACAGGACCCTCACCTTCCCTCTGCCGGTCTCCATACAAACCAGGACCCTGCTATGGATCACTGCTCCCCCTGCTCTTCTTGCACACCATACCTCTTTGCACCTTTCCTACCACACAGAGGATTCCGTCATCCACCTCCTCCCCTTAATTGCCACCTCCTTTTCCTCCTCGACCTGATTCTGCATCTTTATTGGGAAACAAGGCTGGGTCTCTGCAGTGGGGACTGTGGGAGTGATGCACACCCCATAAATCATGCAAGTGATTTTTTTACTGAGACTGTAGTCGTCCATGGGCAGGCTGATGTTGAAGAGCAAATCTGCTGTCTGGGACGTTTTACACGGAGCCCCACATAAAATACTTACTGCAGGACCCTGAAAAGAATGACATCTGGAATGACCTTCCCTGTTCCCTGCCTTTCAGGGGAGTGATGCAGGCTGTTTCCGTCTCTGCCATGCCTGGTACAACGGGGCTCCCCCGTGGCACTGCAGGACACTCACGAACCCGCCTGGCACTCCAGCAGCACGGGAGGCAATGCCTGGGCTGATGGTCTGGCCACCTACTCCTCCATGGCTTCTCCCCGCCACTCTCAGGAACTCCTGAGATTATCACACGTGCTCGCTGTCATCTGTGACCAGTGTTCGGGGAGCACAGCGCTCTTGCCTCCTTGCAACTATCTGCTTTGTGTGTTACTGTATAAGAGAAGCCATCCCAGGGTGCCTAGGAAGTGTGTTGTAGAAGACAGCAGTAAGGTGAAAAACAAGTGGTTTTTTTCGGCTGGGCTGCCTCTCTGTAACTATTACTCCAATACACCATGAAATAGGAAATCTGGAAAAACACTGCTTTGCTCTTTATCTTTCCCTCAACAACAGCTCTCAGCTGTTGGCTGTGACAATAAAAATCTTTAATGCAGAAACAGATGATGGCAAGTCCACATACAGAGACCTGTGACAGTTACCACACACCAGAGTGCTGAAAACAGATTCACTACGTATCACTTCAAGCAGGCAAAACATTTCAAAACAGTCTAAAAAGATGTACAAAGCCTGGTCTCAAGACCACACCACTTAAATTCACATCACGGATAATGAGTTTGCCTACAACACTTGGTAACAATGTCTTTTTTCCCATTACTTTGGGAGCACCCTTTGTGGACACCCATATCCCCATTGCTTGAACTGATGCGACCCAGCAGATGCACATTTACTTCTTGGCACGCTGAAGGAAAGCCCCACCTGGAAAAAGGACTAACCTGACTCAGACTAGTTGACTTAATGGAAACAGGAGTTGCTGCACTTTGGCAATACCCTTTCCTCCTCACTTTATTTTTCTTCAGCATCAGCATTTTGCATGTGCCTCTGGACACCTGTCTCACAAGAAGAGTTTATCAGTAGCACAAGCTCTGTACTGGCGTAACACCTTCCCAGCATGGATCTATGCCACGGCTCGACACCATGAGGGCAGGATGATGCAGCCTTGGCAGAAGAAAGAAAGCCCAAGAGATACTCTATTTTGCTACAAGCACTGGGTTACCAAAGAAAGGCTAACAGCTTGAAGACACCTCCAGGAACAGCACCTTCCTTTCCCATGCATCCTTTCCGATCCTTACCAACACACCAACCTGAAACGCAGTAAGAAGAGGAAGCTTCCCCATGAAAACATGATGCCTCGGTGCCTGTCCAACAGCACTGAATTTCCTGGGAGTCTCAGCCATGGGTCTGCTCACCGGAGGGCTCCTTGCTTCAGGAAAACCAAAAGCTCTGTCTTCAATGCCGTGCCAGTGTAGTGCAGGAGGAAAGTGTCTGGAAGTGGTTTTAGGTAGCAAGGCAGGAATTTGTTGGTGTTGCAGCATTCCCCATGGTGCCAGAGATATCAGTGTGGGTTAACAGCCACTTCTCTCTGACCGTCCTGCTGTTTGTGTCCTTGGGCCAGGTAGGGCTGTGTGCTCCCACACAGGGGCTCAGTTGCCCCTCTTCCCCCTCTGCCACCTGTAGCATTTTTAGGAGTGGGCTGAAATATAATCAATTCACATGTATGAAAAATTGAGCCTCTCCCTGCCCATATTTATATCAGTTTTATCAGAAACACATGAAAGTGGACATGAGCATCTTCCACTGGCAAACAGTGTTTTCAGCAAGAATTTCAGTCAATGTGTATCCAGAATTGCGGAAAAGGAATGCAAACCGGAGCAGCTACTGCAGCGTGAGCTAGCACCTTCCTGCTGGACCACCTCTGCTGTCAGCTGTCTGGTTCGCGGTAGCACACCTGAGATGCATGGACTGATCTCCAGTGGGAAAGCTCGAGCATGTACCAGGGCAGAAGTGTTCCAGCATCCCAAGAGGATGAAACCTTTCAAAGGGAGGAGGTACACTGCGTGCATCAGTTTTCCAAAGTGAGGCATAGACCTCTGCCAGATTGCTGCTGAAAAATTGCATCTAGCACTGTCCATCAGCCAGCTAGGTTGCTTGGAGGGCAACAAGTTGTCCATGCTTTTGCTGAAAAGCATCCAAAGAGGGGGAGGAAAAAATAGGCATTAATAGTTGGTAATCAATTCTATTTATATAAAATGACAAATGTTATGAAATTAAACTATTTGACTTTCAGACACACAAGGAGCCTTGCCTAAATCATTCTGACATGGTATGTAAACACTGTCCTGGGCAGCTTTAGGAAATCAGCTCTGTTCCCACGTGCAGAGATCCCAAGAGGTGGAACCTCTGCAGGGTGATTATTGAGTGGCCTTTACCAGCGCTGAACAGCAAGGTAGCAGTTTCACACATGCAAAGGGGCAATGCCACGTCCCCACAAGGTTTTTTACATCACTTAGTCTGTCAGTTAAGCATTTGAGCTGCAGAGGAACTGTGGGTGAAGTTTTGAAAGCCCAAGGAAAAGAAGACCCTGGAAAGATAGTGTTTTGGGATTCGGACCTGGCAAGCAGTGCGTGCTGACTGAGCTGGGCAGGGTGCACCCGCTCCCCTTCACTGATGTGTGCCCACCTGCTGCCCACCCCATCCCTGCACTGCCGTTGTACACAGTGCTTGGCAGGCACCAGCGAACGAGCAGGGATTTCTTGTGGTGGGGTCAAACAGCTCTGGTATCTCTACAGGGGTTTTAAAGCACCCTGCTAGCTTCCTCTTAGGAGAACAGACCATTTTCCGTGCTGATGCTGGTGGCCATGCTGCATCAGTAATTTTTCTTCCTGGCTATTTATTTTTATTGCTGTGATTCACGAGCAGCTTGATGCTTCACTGTGAGTTGTGGGCATGACTCAGAGGAAACATAAATGCTGTCAAAAAGAAGGAGAGGCTTACAAGCTTACCACCAGTGCCATTTTCCATAGTTAATCAGTCAGGGGTTAGCTTGCATCAGGTTTCTGATTTTACCAGAAAACATTTGGGGTAGCCAATGTCCTCTCACTCTTTAAAGCACACAAATTCTACTGCCATCAGTCTAGACAATGCTAAATATGTAGAAGTTCATCCTGAGTTAGAGCCTGGATTGGAACAAAACCTTTCTGCTTGTAATGTTTCTGCTTTTTCTACCTATGTGGTTTTTCTCAGTATTGTTTTGTGCCAAATTTTAACTTCCTCTTTATGAGGCATGAAGTACAAAACAGATTTTAAGGCCAAAATGTTGAGAAATTATTAGCTCAAGAAATGTGAATCATTGTCTTAACATGAAAGACCTGATCTTTCTAAAATGGCTTATTGTTTTTTCCAAGGCTCCTTTTCTTGACTAAGCTCCAATCCATTATTGTGATGAGATTTTTCGAATTATGAGGGACGGAAAAAGAAAAAAGAAAGAGACTGTGAGGAGACTGAGAGGAAACAGTTTACGACATATTCCCCTCTTTCTCCTTTTGTACTTACTTGCTTTCCTTGTCTCCCACACACACCTCCCTTCACAAACATGTGTCTCAAGATAAGCACAAGAGGTTGGTTTCTTCATTGTGTTGTGTTTGAAAACTGGGTTGGGAGGCTTTTCTTTAGAAATACAAAGATAAGCACCTGATATACCCTGGTGATGGAGGGAGGTTGAAAGAACAAAAAGGTTTGGGAGAAACTGGGAAGGAAATCTTCAGGATCTCATGAGTCAATTGAGTTATTTCATGTCTGTAATTCTGCGCCTTTTGGAGCTCCCGGGCCCTCTTCAATGATGAGGAGCGAGGTCTGGGAAGGTGACAGGCTGCGTGGCTGGCATTGCTAACCTGGGGAGAAGGAGGATGGTGGAAGGGGTGGCAGGAGCAACACTGGCTCCCTGGGGTCCCCTTGTGCGACCACCAGCAGACAGCATCTCCCTGGCACCCTGACTCTCAGTGATGCTCCTGGGGCCAATGCGATGGAGAGGATGGTTTGGCAGGTGAATGAGGTGGAAGGGGGATGCAGCGACTCAGAGTACTCATGTCTCCCCATCCTCAGCAAGGCAGGGTCCACTCCCAGCCACAGAGTGTGGAGTAGCCCACAATTTTTTATTTCCCTTGTGAGGATACGAGTCCAGGCTCTGCTGTGTGAAACAGTGACAGACAGGCTGCAGAGCCCAACACTGTTAACCCGGTCAAGCGTTTGGTGTGTCCTAGTACAGGACAGCAGCACCTGGTAAGCAAGTTTGACACAGGCAAAGCTGTGCCAGTCTGACCCCAGATGTTCTTTGCCATGCACAGCCAGAGCCCGTGGGGCTGCCAGAAAAGGTAAGCTGCAGCACAGCTGTGAAGAGCTGCCTTTGGGGCGGAGGGTGAGTGTGGGTCTCTTCATCTCTCCAGCGTTTGTTTCGGCTCAGGTCCTTGTCCAGCACTGCTGCTTTCCCTCTCTCAAGCATCAATTCGGCATGAATCCTCATTGCTTTCTCTTTACCATAAGGAGTTAAGAGCACAAATACAGCTGGAAATCCCCTCCCACAGCTGCTCGCTCAAGAAGATGCCAGGCAAGCATGGATACACACAGTGGGAGTACCTGCACTCACCCACTGTGGTCCCTGGACATGCTTTCTCCCCCAAATGGCCCTTTCCCCTGCCTGGCACACACCCTCGGTGCCTATGCCTACGAAGCAGCAGCCCCTCTCTGTCTCTGCCTTCTCTGCACCCATCTTTCTCACTGAGCACACCCTTTCGCCATCCAAGCCGCCAGGACACGCTCCTGCAGCGCAGGGGTCTGTCCAGGACCGAGATCTGCCAAGGCCAATGACGTTACCTTTGGCTAGACCCACTGTCAACTTCAGGTGGATCCCACCTCGGTGAAAAATGCCCCATGGGCTCCCACAGAGCCTGCCTTTTGCCTGGAGTGGCAGGGCATTTTGTATGTAAAGGGTATCACTTTCTGAATAGCTTTAGCAACAGCTGAATAAACCCAGTCCCTGAAAACAGTGGAGATCAATTTCCATCCTCAGAGCTGAACAGCAAAAAAGGTTAATCTTTCTCCCCTGGCTGAACCATTTTAATCAACGGGAATTCAGCAGGATTCACTTCTGCTTTTGTCTGCTGCATGCAAATCCAGGGTAACTCCAGATTCTGCCCTTCTTTAACCTGCCTGTCTAAGCACGTTACCGTACACTTTTGAAATACTTTACCCCAACTTACTTTGAGCTGAGCAAAGCGGAGCAGGGACTGGGAGTATTTGTGGTCCTCATAGACAGTCATATTGATTTATTTTGAGTTCTCTTTCACACTTACTGCAGCTAATGCGTGTTACAGCTGTGTATTACTGCTCGTTGCAGCTGCTGGCCCTGCAGAGGGAAGTCCCCTCTTTAGCCACAGAACTAATATATAGGGACAAAACAGTCATCTCTGAACTGCCTACACTGCTGTGGCTGAGACCTCGTTAGGAGGAACAGCCATCTCTGTGGAGAGAGAGAGGTCAGCACTAGTCTCAGTTCAGCAAAACATCTGACCACACGCTCAACACTGAATCCATAAATCCCTCTGCTAAGCCAGCTGCCATTACCATGAGCTGACTTTTATTTAAATGTTCCAGTAAACAAAGTGTTCATTGTCTTGGGACTTTCACTCTCAGTTACTTTGCTAGATCTGCCAATAACATTGCTTTTCGTTACAGCTGAAAGACAACATCTGCACCAGATGCGCCCTTGGCCTGGGAAGCTGTGAACACCAGCAGGCACTTGCTGAAGTTTTCCGATCACTCATTTGCCTCTCTCATTTTCTCCCTAATGTCTTTGCCCACTTGGCTGCTTCTTTTAACTGCTTTGTTACTACTTTCCTGTTTCTCTGAAGACTTGCCGCACAGTGGGAAGGCATCCTGCCTGCTCTCTCCCCCATCGCTAACACCCAGGGACATGAGCACATCTCACCCAGAGGCTTGGAGGTAGAGCAGGGACCTGCCTCCAGCAGAGACAAGGGGCTCAGCACCCAGGGGGTTTGCTTACCATGTTTTTCTTTCCAATTCCCCTGAAAAACTGCTACTTTTAGTATTGTAAGGAAAGCTTGCCACTTTGAAGTTTAGGATGAAGGACAGTGACAGTGGCCTGGCAAATACAGCGAGTGTTTGTGGAAGTATCAGGAATGCAACCAACGGGTTCAATTCATCTTACTAACTGGCAAGCCTGAGCTGTATAAACAAGGAGAGGACATTCCTGCTCTCAGACATCATGGTTGCAGTTAATTTTATTTTTCTCACAATACTTCAAGGTTTCAGGTTTTGAAGCCTACAAAGAATAACTGTTTATGAGAGCTTCCTTAGAGTGCTACTAACTTAGTGATCCTCTTTAATTTAAGTTGGTATTAAAAAATTTAGAAACAAACCCAGATGCACTGGGGGAAAAATGACCTTTTTTTCCAACTTATCTGCATGTGTCTGATTGCTGAAAAACAGCAATGGAGGAAGGCAAAAGCAAAGTGCTTCAAGAGCATACGCCTATTACTCCCACAGGGCTGTACTGCATGGAGGAGGTTCATAGGTGGGTAATTAGGGGATTGGGGGAGGATAAACAGCTCAGAAAACTGGAAATGGCCCTGCAGCTACAGATTGGTGCTTCTCATCCAGCCCAGAGCCAGCCAGGGCTCCATGATGAGGTCCTCTCTGCTGGGCTGGGAAACCCATTGCTGGATGTGGCTACAGTCACAGGTAGCTGCAACATGGCAGCAATTGCAGGTGACCCAAGGAGGCAGCAAACCCAGTTTTACTGGGGACAACAGGCACAGCACTCCCATTATTGCAGTGGCATCCAATCTGGTGAACTCCATGCAGCATCCATAAGGCAAACAAAGAGCAAAGAACTGGGCCATTTGGCCATGGGGCTCTGCAGGCTCTGCAGGCTCATGTGAGCCACCTTGGAGAGGCTCCTGCTTTTCTTTTGGATGGTTTTGAGACGCACATTATACTTCCCCTATTTCCAGTAGCACTTGCAAGAGCCTGAGGGTCAGAGTGTGGCTAAGTCTGGAAGCCTGCCCAGATCATCCATCTGCTCCTAAAATTTCCAGCACAGAGAAAGTGAGCAAACAGCAACAGTTAACCTCACTGTCCTGATGGGCAGTGACTGCTGCTGAGGGAGCACAGGCCTGCCACAGACCCGGTCCCTGCCACCCCTTTGCTGTGTCACTATTGTAAGCATGGCATGAGACTCATCCAGTGATGTCCAAGGGTGGACGGGGCTGTGGAAAACCCAGCCCCACTCAGACACCACAAATGAGAGCCGTTGTTAGCAGGTCTCTGGAGGATGAGTGCGTTCGGCAGAGCAGGGAATCCCCTGCAGTGAACAAGAGCTGTGTGCAATCCAGCTCTGCTTTAGCTCAGACTGCACAAGCAGTGTTTGTGTGATACTGGCTTACAGCCCTTCTGGGAACAAGAGCCTGCCAGGACCACACTGAAATTTGTTTATGCTCAGATAGCTCCGAGAGGAGGAACACTATAGCTGTGTTAGGAGAATCTCCCAACTTGAAATCCTCTGGGATCTGCCTCTTCCAAAGAAATCTACGCACTGGAACATGCCACGTAAAGTCCACACTGCGTTCACTCCGTGCATGGGTGCATGCAGAGTACCAATCAGGGAAGTTGTGGCATAAGGCCTAAAACATGAAAGGGGCCTTAAGGAGGCTGTGTTCAGGTTTGGCTTTCTCACGTATTTTCTGGGACTTGGTCTAACACCACAGGGCAAATCTTTGATTTACAGGAAAACCACAAGCTCTTTGTCTCCAATCCTGACCAGCTGCTGATCAAGGCCATTTATCTCCACTGAAGTAATGGGACATCAGCATCAAGTCATGGTTTGGCCGAGCATGACAGCTGGTGTCAGGCACCATGGGATAACAGCAATGGCCAGAGGACTCCAGCTGACCCTACCACCCTCGTCAGAAATGTTACTAGCAAACCCTCTTGTGCCAGATGCATTCAGACAGCCTGAGAAAGTGCTGAGTTTTCTGCAGCTTCCTCCATCAGCAGGGATTACCAGTTTGGCTTTACACCACGTCTACAGCAGCTCTGCAGACAGCAGTTAGAGGAGACCTGTACAGGTCTGACAAGGAAATGTAGCCGGGCTAGGCTGGGATTCCCTGCCTGGACGGGTGGCTTCCAGCTCTGCCAAACCACCCACAAGAGAAACGCTCATCCCCATGGGCAGGAAGAGCCACAGAGTTCAAGAACTGGACAGGGACTTTTTTCCATGCCCCAGCTGACCTCTGTGAGGATTCACAGGTTCTCGTTACCATTTTCAGGTGACAGATTTGATCCGATCTGGAGAGAATAAAGGGCAAGTTAACAACTTACTGCAGAGTCCCCATTACCCCCAGTGCAGGGCTGCCACTGTGTCAAGGGAACGTGAGCTCAGACTTGTGTGGGCCAAAGTCAAAGGACAGCAATCGAAAATACAAAAACACATGGAAGGAGCACAAAACTGCAGGAAGCTATGCAACTTCTGCTGCCCAAAAATTCCAGCAAGGTGATTTGTAAGACCCCCTATCTGAATGATTTTTTATTTGGGTTGAGAGAAAGGAAGCAAGTGGAAAAACAAAGAAAGTAGGGACTACCTCTCTGGAAAAAGCATAGAATACACTTTATTTCCCCAGTTTTAGTCAGTTATTCTTCCCTCAGAAATGGCTACACTTAGCAGCCCCTTGAAATAGCAATGTACAGAGACAGTAAACCCCAAGCTGTTCCCTGGCTACTACACTGCAAAACACACAACACTTCTTTGCAAAAGAAAAAGTATGATGAAACCTGAATGTGTATGTGCATTTGCACATTTCTTTTGCATAAAAGTACTGATATAGTATATGCACACTGGCACAAAGATGAATATTTATCTGCTTGTACATTGAGTTTTCTTTTCTGAGTATCCTCTCTTCTTAAGAGCATTTGCAATTCAGGACCAGGCTTTTCCAAAAGGAAACCATTTTCTAAATTGCATTAAAGAAACACTTTGGCAATGTAAGGAATTGACTCCTTTCGGTTTCTGATGTAGGTGATTTCCATTCTTAAGATTACGTTAGAAAGACCTTCACAGCTGGAACAACAATTTAACAAAAAGAAATTTCCAAATAGCAGTGCAGAGGTGCATGGAAGTGATTAACAATCAGAACGAAGCTGGACCAATTTAGATCTCTTAGGCTGTATCAGCAGCAAGTAAAGTTAGGATTGATTCGTGCAGTAATTCTATTCTTTCCTCTCTGGAAGCCAGAGCATCTTAAAGACCTCTATCTCAAGGCAAAACTGTATATGTTTTTCTTCTGAAGATCTGAAGTCTGGCTCCTCAGGCTAGGTAGCTCAGCAAGTATTTACCAATTTCCTTATGTGGACTAGGAAAAAGTCCAGCTCAGTGGGAAACATCATCCTCATATATAATGTTTAATTACAGTCAGGGGTTAAGCAAACCAGAATTTTGTTAAAACATAAATGCTTCTCAACATGTACACATAATCTTCGAATATGAAACACACTAGTCTGAATACATACAATTCTTTTTTTGATGCAATAGCTCTGTGCCCTAGGGTAATTTTTAGTTTGGCTGGTTTTCACTTTATGCAGAGTCTGTTTTGCTCAAGTCCAGTGCAGACTCAGTGCTGCTGTCCCCAGTGCCTGCATTTACAGCGACATGCCAATGAAAAGAGGGGTTTCACCAGCAACTGACAATGTAAATACAAAGAAGTGCAGATAGGCATAGGATAGGTAGGCACAGATGGGCAGTAGGCCCAGACATCCCAGGGACAGCCACACTTTCCACCTCTAGTTTCTTGCCCAAGTTTAGTTGTTGTGCGCTCTGAGTGTGAAGTGCATGCCAGAAACGGATTTACCTGCTGCATAATCTAGCATAGTGAGGCATTAAAGCTAGCATAACAGTTTGTTTTAAGGGCATGCAATGCCTGGTGACAATGTGTCATCTGCGCTGGTCTGACCTCCAGGGCAGTTCTGCTGGCTTTGGTGCGATTGCTCTTGACGTATGCTAACACGCTGGCAAACAGGACTAATCTGCAGCATGGATTGACATTAGTATGGGCAAGGACTGCTTCTGAACTCATAAATAAAAAGGTATTGAGAAACTCTCACTCTTCTTGTCCCTTTGTTCCAGGATGTGCTTTTTTTCCCAGAGCTGCAGAGGTTTCCTGCCGAGTGCTGCAAGGTGCCCACTGTTTGTTCGCACCATCCCTTCAGGAAATGCAAGTCCTTGCTCAGAGTGACACTTAGAGGGATCACTTTCAGCCTGTTGTCAAAGACAGCAGCAGATTTCTGCAGCATTGATTAGAGCTTCCAAGGGTATCTGTCCTTAGAAAGCAGGGATTTGTTCAACTGAACGTGAGTTTCGGGGAGGGAGTGGGGTTAAAGACCTGGGTAAACGCCTTTTCTGCTGTCTTCCCTGGTAATATTGTTGGCACACTAACACAGTAGGTCAAAGCTGGGCTCCAGAGGCTATGCTTAGACCTGCCCACACACACTTCTGTCTTCCTTATTGCTTTGATTTGTTGCAAGAGCCAACTGAGCATTGAGCAGTCCCCCGTCATTTGCAGAGCACAGATGTTGAAACTTCCCCTCAAAAGACAAATGCAAATGCACCCTCTCAGGGCAGGAAGCTAGGCTTTAGGAGGGCTGAGGACATAATGTCCTTGGATGGGAAAAGCTCTACCATGCAGGTGGCTGCCCCTCATGCGCGTGGGACCATCTCTGGCAGGTGCTGAAGCCAGAACCTGGCTGCTTTGCACAGGGGAGGCAAACGCCGGCAGGCAACAGCTCTTCAAGTGCTCCCCCATGCTGGGCAAGGCCCTCCTGCCTTTTTTTTTTGTCCAAGCAAAATGCGTATGATTAGAGACAAGGGTTCACAATGATGGCCTCCTTTCTCACATTCAGCTAGGGCCCACGCAATCATAGTGAATATTGAGCTGGAAAGGAGTTATGGCAAAAAACCCTGCCAGCACTGAACAGAAATGAGACATCTCTAGACTGTGTTGGACAGAAGTTGGTTTAAACACACCCAAAAGCTGTCAGGGATGGAGACCTGGGCAGCTCTAGGCAGTATTTTTCTGCCCTGCCCTTGCAGAAAGCATTTCTCCTCTTGCCATCACAGGTCATGCTTGCAGCAAATGAAGCTGATTATTTGTCTGACTTCTAACAGGCCCTGGGAAGAATGGATTTGTTGTCCTCATACATAACTGAAAACCAAGTGAAGACAGTGCTCATCTTCTCTCTCCTTGGTGAATGAGGACTTCTTTCAGCCTTGCCCCAGTTACCTGTAAGGCTTCTGTACAATGTTTTTTTGCTTCCAGCTAGCTTTATCTCCAAATGCTGATCTCTCACATGTGCATGTCACTGCAGCAGAGACCTACCCACTGCTAAAGTGAAAATGACCTTCCTTGGCTGGGTTATGCCTTTTGTCATCCATCCCACAACACTGCCTTTTTGCAGCATCATCACCCTGCTAATAGCTCTGGTGTCTGTAGATTTCCTCCCACCCACTGCTCCTATGCCGCTCTCTGAACACTCCCTTCTTGGTTCCCATAGGTGCAATTGGTTCCTCTTCCAGATGCCGTGCATTTTTCCTTCTCTTGCTTTTCATCCTGCTGCCTGTGGCTGTGGCCCAAGCATAACTGTTGGCACAGGTGGTTTCTCTGCTGGGATGAAGACAAGTTGGTCAATAAGACATTGACTGACTGATTGCATTGGCCTTCCACAGCCTGTGCCCTTCTCATCCATTTCCAAGCCCCTGCAAGTCCCTCATATTCTTTTTTCTCCTCAGCCCCCTTAGACTAATGGCTAGCATCTTCAGTGGAGCTTAAATAGTTTGAGGGAAAATGCTCTCTCCTTGTCTTTCCTCAGGAGTTTAGAGTAAAATATGAGTGCATTGGCCCTACAATGTTGTTGAACCATGCTGTGGCGATAGCTGGAGCCTCTAGACAAGGAATAAAGCTGCATAGCACCAAGTAGCAGTCAGTCCCCACTCATGAGAGACTACCAGCTCGCATACGTGATGGGAGGCAAGCGGAACTGGAGGAAGGTTGGGGAAAGCAGAAAGAGCAACCGTTTGTTCAACTTTCCCCTACAGCGTTGGGGAGCAGCGCTCATGGGACAAGAGAGGCTGGCTGCTGCTAGCCACAGGGCATTCCCATCATTCTCTCGCATGCGTTGCCTCCAAAGGTACATCTCAAAGGAGAGGTTGAAGAAACCCAATTGCAAACAGACTGAGCTTGGTGTCCTTCTGGGAAGTGCCAGGACAGGGTACTTAGCTCTCTGCCATGCCTAGGGCACAGTCCTCCCATGGAGAAGAAACAGGTTCCAGAAAACTGGTCCTCTGTTCTCCAAACTCAGCTATTTATAGAGCTGCATTGTCACTCTGAATGAGTTTATCTTTTTACCTCCGTAGCTGCTGGAAAAAAGAAAAACATTGACTTGGCAGCTAAAGACTGTGTAGCATGGCATGGAGCAAATGGTTTGTTTGGAAGTCTGCTTTCCTTGTGTTCTGGTTTTGTTAAGTTAAGGGGGGCCTAAGGTGGTAGCTTCTGTAGGAAACTGCTAGAAGTTGCTCCCCTTTGTTCAGTGGACTTGGCCAGGCCTAGGGCGGACCCACTGCTGGCCAAGGCCAAGCCAATTGGTAGCAGAATGTCCCGTGATAATGCCTCCGTGATAACGTATTTAAGAAGGGGAAAACAGAAAAAAAAAAGAGAAGAGAAGATGTGAAGCAGCTGAGCGGGGGCAGAGAGGGGGAGGCCCGAGCCTTGTGGGCCTTGCAGGCCTCACCCTCTGGCCTCCTGCCGGGCAGCTGACTGGGCCCAACTCGGCCCAGCCTGGCTGCAAGAAGTGGAGAGGAGATGAGAAGTGAATAAGATGTAAAAAGGATCCTGAGAGGCGTCTGCCAGCCTGTTGTGAGAAACAGCTGCAGACGCCAAGGTCAGTGAAGAAGGAGGGGAAGGAGTAATGCAGCTCCTGGCCAAGATTTCCCTGCAGCCTGTGGTGACGACCATGGTGGAGCAGGTTGTTCCCCTGCAGCCCACGGAGGTCCACAAGATTCACCTACAGCCTGGGGAGGACCCCACACCAGGGCAGGTGGAGGCCTGAAGGAGGCTGTGGCCCATGGAGGGCCCACTGGGGCAGCTGTTCTGGGGGGACTGCACCCGGTGGAAGAGATGACCCACGCCGGAGCAGTTTCACGAAGGACTGTGGCCTGTGGGAGGGACCCCATGCTGGAGCAGAGGAGGAATGCAGGAAGTTCTTCCCCTGACGACGAAGTAACAGCGTAAAACAACGTGTGATGAACTGACTGCGACCCCCATTCCCTCTTCCCCCACTGTGCTGCTCGGGGGCAGGGGGAAGGCAGTAGAGATAATGTTAAGCCCCGGAAGAGGGAGGGGTGAGGGGAGGTTATCTTGTTCCCTGTCTCATTCTCCTGGTAGTTTTAGAAATAAATGAGTATTTTTCCCTAAGTCGAGTCTGTTTTGTCTGTAATGGTAACTTTAAGGATTTCTCCCTGTCCTTATCTCAAACCTCAAGCCGTTTTTCTTATATCATCTCCCCCTGTTCTCTCGGAAGGTGGGGGGAGCAAGAGAGAGACTGTGTAGTCTGGCCCCGATCGGGGCTGAACTACAACACCTTGTTAAGCAATTCCCAGTGAAGCAGAGACGAAAGTGGAGCAGAATCCTGTGCAGGTCACTAGCAGGCAGAGGAGGTCAGTATCACTGAAGGAAAAGCTGGACATCTGTCCCCCACATTGTGCTCTGATGCCTGCCACAGTTTTGTGGTTTGCCAGGAGGTGTCAGTGGGAGCTAGAGAAGCTCCATAAAACCAGAGAGCCCTCAGCAGGTATGGGGCTCAGGAAAGGGCCCTAGCACAGAGGAGCTTTTGGTACAAATTGTCTTTCAACGCTCCCTGCATTAGAAACTCAACCGATTTGTCGAAGGTGCTGGCAGCAGGAGGGTCTGCGGAGCAACAGCTTTTAGATCATGGCCCCAGGGTCATAGTTTCTCTGTGATTTAAACCTGTTTACTTCATTCTGAAAGAGCTGCTTTGTCTGTTTTTCCAGCAGGCTCTCGAACCCTAGAGCTTATTCCAGTCTGCCCTTTGGTTTGTGTGTATTTCAAAACCCAAGAAAACCTCCAAAAGAGAGAAAGCCTGCCTCACAGGCAGGGTCTCTGACATTGTGCACAGAGTTTTTCTAAGTCTGATAACCAACAAAACACTAGACAGCCAACACCTCTTCCTACATGGAAATCTACACAAAAGGATTGCCCGACCTACGGGTCATTGCAGAACGGTCTTTTGCAAGCATGTCACCCTGACACCCTTGTCTCAGCAACTCCTAATGAGGAAAAACAGGCTTAATTGATTCAACTTGCTAATTACTGTGAAGCCAGGGAGACATCTGTCCTGTTGCTGCCTGGGCTCTGTTATCTGGACCTTTTAGAAATCAAGTACAAGAAGCAGGGCAAAATTACACCCTAATTAGGAAGGGTCCCAGGCTACTAATTGGACAGCAGGGCCATCAAAACACCATGCGTGCTGTTGCAGTGGGAGAGATGGCAGGTTCAAGGACAATTACAGCAGAAGTCGTCAGCTGTTGTTCAGCATATGTCGCTGAGACAAGCTGACACAGAGACCCCCCGGTAAAGGAGGAAAGGTGAAAAACCCCAGAGGACACTGGCAGTGCATGCTGGCACTCTTGTGTGTTACCATCACAGCGAGCATATTCTTAGGGGCTCTTCTTCAATCCGCATTTCTTTGACCTTGCTCGTCCCAGGGAGGAGTGCGTGCAGGGGCTCACTGCGCATGCACCGCTCTTGTGAGCGACCCACAAAATATTTCTTCCCAAACCACATCATCACTGTCCTGTGGCTATTAGCTTTCCAAATCTCTGATATGGGAGAAGGGGAACCCCAGACCATTCGACCTTCCCTAAAAGCACCAGATCTTAACTGTGTGTCATCCATGAGGTTAGGCAGCTCCCAAAATAGTCAGAGACTCAAAGAGCATGTACTTCCCGTGACTCAAAACAGTTTTGTTCGAAGAGCAAGGGAGTAGTTAAGATGACCAGAATAAAAGTGAGAAGGCAGTCAACTAAACAAATGAAAGCTTTTATTTTCCCCACTCAAAAATAAAGCTTCTGCTTGTTTCTAAAAAGTCATCCCTCCCTCAGAGCTGGTCTTGTCAGTGAAGCTGTTTGATTTCTGCCTGCTGCGTACTCCTGAAGGATACTGAGCAAGAGGTGGATAGCTGACCTTCTGTGTAGGGGTTTAAGTGCAATTTACAAGCACAAATCTCTGAAATGGGAGAAGAATTATGCCATGGGACAAAGTTAAATGATTCCTGCTTCACCACAACATTTAGTGTGGTGGTTTGGGAGGACAGCTAGGGACAGAAAGCAGGAGGGAGTTGCAATGCATTGAAGTGAACACCACCATTTCCTTTCAGAAGCATCAGTGAGACTTTCAACCTTCCTTGCCCACGGCATCCTTCTGCTCAGAGATTTATTTCCAGAGCATCGCTGCACCACTGAACCACAGTATTGGTCTCACCTCTGTAAGTCAGTGGTACAGTACAATCTTGTACTTTGAGCAAGGAAAAACAAATCTCTGAGGAGCTGAGACTGGTTAAGCTGGGGAAATTGAGCTACCTATAGTCTTTTTTTTTCTTTCAGCATTATTTTCTTGTGCGTAGGAGGAGAAAAAACAAACAGGTGACTGTGAGAAAGGATGGGCGAAAGGGCATAACGACCAGCATTTGGGTAGTGGAATTGCATTAATACAGCAGGCAGAAGTCTGTTTATTCTCTTACTTGCTGACAAAAAAAAAAAGAGAGAGAGGAAAGAAAAAGACAAAAAAAAAAGAGAATTAATACGTTTCTGACCTACTTAACAAGAGCAATGTGGAAGTTACTAAAAAGCTTTGATGTTTCAGAAGCAAGGCTTGGCTAGGTGGTAAGACTGGAAAACACCCAGGACATAACCACTTTCTTTTTGCCACAAAGTCCATAAAAGGGGTTTGGCTCTAACATGGCAATGCAAGCAGAATGAATGGCAGATGTGATTTTGGTCCTCATCTGCCTGTTTTAAGATTCAGTAATCCTGCTTACATCTAAATCAAAGCTGGAGTTGACTTGGGCTTCAAGAAGAGCTGATTTTCATGGCTTGTTCTGATTGCCCACTATCATATCTTTTATTATTGTTTTTGTTATCTATTTATGAGACCTTTCCACACCAAACAGTGCCTGCATGTTGTGCCCCACTCTTTCTTATTCCCAGTTCCAAGGGTACATGGGCTTTCCCCAGCTCAGTGTCACCTCACTATGGCCTGCCCCCAGGAACACCAAAAGCAGAGAGGGGCAGATAGACTCAGCCACATCTACAGCCTGCTTTGGGTCTGCATCAAAATTGGTCAGAACTGAGTAATTCTTAATGGGTGGTCTCACTTACATTTTGGGTCAGCATTTTTTTTTTTTTCTCCAATACATTTCCTGCTGCAGCTGCAGCAACTGCAAGTGTCCAGGAAAATGATCTGGCTGCCACATGTGGATGCAGATGTCCCTGGGCATGCCACTTTTCTCCTTTTTCTCTGCCAGACCAACTCTTTTGAGCTAGTATGATATGTACAGTAACTTCCCTGGGGTGTAGGCAGGGAAGCAGAGCGTCTCCAGTTTGGACTGGAGCTTGACCATTCCACCATAAAATAGACCTGTAATGACTTACAAATAAAACAATTTACTACAGCACTGCTGATCAACAAGATCAAGTAGCCTTTTTGAAGGGAACATGCCTGAGGGAAAATCTGTTCAGAAGGGAAAAGCACTTAAACAGAAAGAGACATTTCTTTTGCAGTTTTCCACATCTGCACCTCCCACTAGGAGACAGTTCAATGTCTGAGAAGCTTCGAGTAACAGAATGAAAGAAATAATATGTATTATATAACGTGTTAAAAATAGAAACAAAGAGTTGAATATTGCTTTGCATACATATTTTTTAACTTGGTTTAATTCTCCATAAAACAGCTCATAAGGGCCTTAAAACAATAACTTATATGCCTAGCATAGATAGGATAGTGGTAAAATTGATCAAACTTGGTAAAAATATACACAGTTCACATACAGTGATTGCCTGATTAGTACCAAGGGTAATTTTGTGCACCAAGCATGAATGATGTTCATCTGCCAACAAGTATTATGATTTTCCTGGGGACTTATAATCAAACATAAAAGATTTTCCATTAAAGATAAGTGCTGTCACTGATCTGGAAGCAGCAGATTTATTTTTGTGAGCTAGATCCCGGCACCAAAGGGAAATGTCCTTCCTTATTTTCCAAATAACATAGCAAAGAAAGTGGTTGAAGATGAAGGGCAGGACAGACAGATGGAGCTGATAGGTAACATGAACACTGAAGAGGATATGTGAGACCTCCTGTGAATCCACGTTTGCAGGTGAAGCATAAATATATATAAAGGAAAACCACAGTAGGCACTGCCGTTTGAACAAAAAGTCAGGGAGCAGAAACACACTCACATGCAACCACTTTCCAGTGAGATGTGAGGTATATTGCCTTTAGGAAGAATAGTCATCTGCTTTGGGGGAAGAAAAATGTGCTGGGAGCCGATATTTGAGGTGTCTTTGTGTACCTTTAATGTGCCTTCATATGCACACAGATATCACTGACCTGCGGGTGCTCATTCTGCATCAGTGTATTTTAATTCTGCATTAATTCTGGTGGTCACTGAATGAGCTCCTGGCAAGGTGATCAGGGCCAGGGCAGCTCAGAGGACCAAAGCACGCTGTCGCATCCTGGGGTGTACCCAAACACCATGAGTTTCCCTACCTGGCAGAACAGCAGGGGAATCTTCCCCACCCCTGGCTGTTGCAGAGTCAGGAGTTTGCATTCATCTAGCTGTGCCTCTGCTGAAGTTTGCTCGGGGTGAGTGCCTGGTTTTCATTATGAAATCCTAAGGAAATGGTACCTGGGGCCAAGTTCATCCCCAGTGATGTAAATTCCACTAACTTAGAGGCATTACCCTACTATGGATACTGCCCCCAAATTCCTCCACAGCTGCTTTGGTGTAAGTTAGCAGCCAAGTCATATGGTGCAATAAGAAGCACTCCCTCCCTCCCGTCCAAACCTTCACAGAGTTGTGCTTTTAAGGGAGGAAAAATAAGAAAATAGCCTGTGGGAAGGGTAGGTTTATTTACAAGCATTAGTAAACACTTTTGGGAAAGAGAGAATTTTTATAGCACAGGCTTTTTATCGTAAAGATAAAAATAGTGATTTATTTTATTTTTTTTTATTTTTATTTTTTAAAGAATACCCTACAGACCCAATGCATATTTGAGACTCCCTCCCGGGATATTCCCAGCCACCCAGGTCATCCCATGCAGCTGAAACTAACATCCAAAGCTTTGTACCAGCAGCATACATGGAAGCAGGGCAGGTCTCTGCTGCCCGAGATGTGGTTTTAAACCTCACATCTCTCATGGGTAAGGACATGCCTATTTTCCCTTGGCTGGAAGCTCATCTAGTCACTCCCCTGCCAGTGTGACCAGTAGCCAATGGCTAATATCCATGGGGCTTCAAATCCTTGAATGCAAACTGGGACTAATGCAGGTTCCTCATCTGTACGGCAATCTAGCAATTCACCTTGACAGGTCAGGAGCAAGACTGAGTTATCAACTGAGATAAGGACCACCACTTTCCAGGGCACCATGTCCCACTGCCTTTGAAACAGGACAATTTCACCCATAACACCATGACAGCGGATAGCTTCTTTGGTAATTCCTTCAGAATACCTTTGGAAAACAGCTGTTTATCACAAGTATGCACCTTTAGGAGATCTGGATGTCTGTGCTGATAGTATCAGAGTAGTAAATGAGATGGTGTGGTAGCTGGGGTTTGTAAACTGGTAACCTCAGTTCTCTTCTCCAGTTATTCCAGCTGATCTGTGGCCTTGTTCAAGTCACACAGTTTCTGTATTTCCGTTTTTCCTTTGGGCAAAGCTTACTCTCCTCTAGGAAGACACTGGCCGAGGCTAGGCAATGAAGCTAGCGGCAGCCAGGACCAAAGCCAAGCAGAGGAGGTGGCTCCTTGCAGAGTGGGTGAACACTTCCCCACAGGTTGTCATGGACATGACCACTGCAAGGGGAAACCATGACCGCTATATGGCATCTTCTGCTCTGTCTCACTGTTGCCTTCATGCAAGGGCCACCACCATGTTCGTGCAAGAGCCCTGCGTGCCACAAGTAGCTTTAATGGCAATGGCTGCACAACAAGTTGCTGCCTGCAGTGCCATGATTACCTTACAAATTGAAATCACAGCTGGCTAAGGACAAAAATGCATTCATAAGGTATGCAACAAGATGAACTGAAGTGCCTGGAAACTGAAGAAAAGAAGAACACCTTTATCAACCTAACTTGATGACACTGGGTGCTTGAAAGTGCACCACTGCTGCAGAGACTTTGGCTAGTCCTCAGCAAAGCATGTCAGCCTTATTTGTCATACCTCTGACATGGTGTGGCTGAGCTGCTGTAATGTTTCCTGAAAACACCACACAAAAATTGTACTATGATACTGGGAGACTAGTCAAGACCAGGAAATAAATTCTTTGGAGGTTACAAAACACACAAAAACCACAGCCATCACAGGAAATGCCTCAAGCCCAAAAGTTTGAGGCTGGGAGAAAACTCAGGGGAGATGCAGGATAACCTATTGCAGTAAAGCTGCTGCTGGTTCCTGGACATCCATTTATGGCCTCAGCTGGAGACATGATGTTACACTAGTGGACCCATGGTCCACACTAATGCTTTTGGACAGCTTCAAGCCTTAAATTGCCAAGTACCATCATGAGAGTGACTTTATTGCCTTTCCACTGCCGACTCTCATGTGGAAGATGGAGAGGGATGACCCTATGTGTGTGAAGCTGCCGCAGAGCTGTTCGCTTGTGCGAAGGTGTGAGTCACCCAGCTGTGGAGGAAAGAGCAGCTTCCTGATGTTTGAGCCTAAAGCTGTGTGTATGGATCCCTTTTGGCATCTCTTAGCAAAAGCACAGGCTCTGGCTCTTCCCTACATACCAGAAAGTCACACCTGAGAGATGAACAGCCTCTCTTAAAGCATATTGCCATCCTGCTGCAGTCAAGCCAGGCAATCAGATGTCTGATGCTCTTGTGTAAAATATCAACATAGTCTAAAAAAGCAACAGCAAAGCCGAGTAAATACATAGTTTTTGTTTGGTGATATGAAATCACTGAAGTCTTTGAAAAACATTGAAACAACCACTTGCATACAAAAAATATCTTTAGTAGTGTCATTCCTCGATCTTCGTATTTACCCTGGTTGTAGTGGGAAGATGTAAATATTCATTAACCTTGGATCAGGATAAGGCTTCCATTATACCTATTTTTTTTTATCACAAACCTAGGAGGACAATGAATAATAACCATACCTGGTGGCTTCATGTTCTTTCAGCATAATCAAACACACCCAGAGTTTACCTGTGCTCTGAAAAGAACAACACAAGGTTGCTGGTTTTGTTGTTTCTTTCTTTAAAGTTCAATCTCCTTGTCACTACCAAGTTACTGCAAGGGATGCCAGACTTGATTTTGTATTGGCATAATATCAGCTACTTGGAAAGTGGAGGTGTCCCTTCCCATGGGCACCAGTAAGAAATGCACTAAAGAAGCCTTGTGCTTCTTTTCAAAGTCATCAGCTGAAGATCTCCTTAAGCCATAGAGGCTTTCCTCAGGACTTACTAGGAATGTGTGCTGAAGGGCATCTTAAAACGGAGACTGCCTTCTCTCTTGGTATCAGTCAGCCTGGTCATAGTAACTTTAAACACAGATAACTCAATTACTATTAGATGGACTGTTGCAAAAAGTGCGGGGCTCCCCTGTTATCCCAACTTGATGCTTCTTGAATTACAGGCAGTGGAGAACTGGAGATAAACTTGGACTGCACAATCTTCTTGTCTTAGCCCTCTGTACTTATCAATGCAGGTTGCAGTTTTAAGAAATAACAGCAAAAAAAATAAAGCCCAAGGTGTGGTTTTGCAAGTGGGGACGCAAAATGGCTTTGTTTTCCTTCTACATCTAGATTGGTTTGGATAACAGTGACTGCAAACTGAAATCTAAGAATGACCACTGCAAGCTACAACCAGTGCAAGTCACAGTTTTTCCTGTCTTGTTTCAAATGAGTTAATAAATTCCTTTTTTTTTTTTTTTGGTCCCTCCATTTTTACAAGTTTATACAGTTCATTCCTGCAAGTAAGTCAGTATGGCAGCAAAAGGGCAAGCTTGTTTTTTCTGTTTCCTGTAAAGAAATTATTCTCTGATCCGTAAAGCAAAATAAAGCCCCTTTTGGAACCTCTGACACAAACCAGCATGTGATCAGCCCGGCAATAATCTTATCAGGCTGCCATTGTACTTCGCACAAGTTCCAGCAAAGAGGGGCAGCTGGCATTTATTTTTAAACTTAAAAATGATCATGAGAGATGGAAGTGCTTTGGGAGGAATTAGTCACGGTTCACAATGATAATCTTTGTTAATGAAGCTCCAAGCAGGCTTCTATCCAAAAGCAGCAAATAATGAGGTGCAGAAATGTTTACAAGCCCACAGAGAATTCATTAATGAAGATCCTCTAGTAAAACAGCTGAAGCAGTCTGCGGGATTTGAAGAGCGATATTTATACTGGGGACAATGTTAAAATGCCAGGCTGACAGCACACAGGCGGGCAGGAGCTCAGCTCGTTAGCGGATTGCTGTCTACACTTGTCAAATCTTGTGTTCCCCTGAGTGCCCTCCTCCTCTGCCTGCTGAAGGAGCAGGAAGAAGGAAGGCAAGCTTGTGGCTGTAGTTGCTTGTGATTTGGAACTCTCTACATTTTCTTCTGTGACATTGCCTGGGGTCTCTGAGTGCCACCCAGTGCCAACACTAATGCACAAACCCACAACTTTACATGCCATTGCAAGCCCACGGTGCAAAGTTTCTCCATGAGAGGTCCCTCCTCCCACCCCCATTGCTTAGTAGTCTTGAAGTCAAGCCCTCTGTGACACTCCAGCGCCCGCCACAGAAAAGTTCTGTGAAGCCTCTCACATTTCCAGGGTAGGAATGACTACTGTAGGCTGGTGACTGCTTGATCTTGCAGCACAGGTACAGCCGTCCCTGCTCGGAAGGCTGCTTGCTGTCACACAGCGTGATGCCGATGCAGGAGATCAAGGAGATGTGATCTGCCCTTGCTTGCAGTAAGGACTAGCATGGCTTTGACATACGGGGACTTTCTCTACCCATCTGAAGGGATAATACTAAGCACTAGACAGGCACTTCTAGCTAAAGTTGTGTAACATTGCCATCCAGACTTCCAGATGAGTTTTCCCTTTAATATCTTCAACAGTTTTATGACTGCGTGAGGGCTGTACAGGCAGGAATACAGCCAAGGCGTTGAGGGCAGTGATTACTGCCTTCTCTGCTAAACTTAAAGGAGGATTAGCAAGAAGACAGAACCAGAAGACTCTTTTCAGCAGTGCAAGCAAAGGCAACTGTAAAAAAAATTGCAGTAAAGGAAATTCTGGATAGACAAAAAGGCTGAAAAATTCACCATGAGAACAGTGAAGCAGTGGAGTGCAACGCTGAGAGAGGCAGTGCAATTTTGTTCCCTGGGATCATTCAAAACTGGGCTGAGTAAAGCCCTGATCAACCTGACCTGGCACTGAAGGTAACCCAGCCTTGTACAGAAGGCTGGATGAGAGGTTTCTAGCAATCCCCTTCCACCCGGACTAGTCTATGTGTCTGCAGTTTTCCCCTCCTGAAATTCTGAGTAGCAGCAATAATTCCTCCCAAGCTCTCTCAGACTAGGAGAAAGGCTTGTTAGGAATGTTGATTTTAAACTAGAAATGACAGCTTGCAGTAGATCTGCTTGTTTAGAGGAAGGAAGAAAATTTCACGAAGTTTGTGGGGCCATTTCCATAGCTTATAGAAACTCATCATAACTCAGCTGCCTTTAGTTTTTTGTGGATAGAGGTCTGGTCCCCCAGGGGTTTTTTTTGCAAGATTGCTTGCCTAGATTTTGTCCGAAACGTGCAAGGTTTCAGAAGTCCATCTCCACAGTTGTCCTGACTGAGGTATTTAAGCGAGTGATTTGCTTTGCCGCCTTTTTCTTTTTCCTTGCTGGTTTTTTTTCTTGTTTATTTTTCCTTTTTTTTCCTCTCAGATTTCTGAAGAAGTTTTTTAGTCTTGATTATATTTCAATAAACTTTAAAAAAATAATTATTGCAAATATTGGATAGTTGCAGATGACACCAAATGGGAGCAGACCAGTCAATATGCACAAGGGCAGGGCTGCCATACAGAGGGGCTGGGGCAGGGCGAGGAAGGGGCCAACAGAGCCCCATGCACTTGTACAGGCAGAGCCCCAGCAGCGATGCCGGTGGGACCAGAAGCAGCTCTGTGCCCTGGCATGCAGCGAGCTGCCCAGGGCCAGGAGGCTGGAGGTAAGTGAAAAGTTTTTCCTCACACAAACAGCACAGGGAGCTGATGCCACTTCTGTCTTTGGAGATTTCCAAACCTCAGCTGGATAAAGCTGTGAGCAGCCTCATCTGATCTCACATCTGACCCTGCTTGGAGCAGGAGGTTGGTCTGGAGACCTGGCAAGGTCCCTTCTCCTCCCTGCTGCATTTGTTTTATTTTGTTTGTTCTCTTCTTCGCAAGTCTCTGGAGAGGACCATTACATAGATACAGAAGATATGTAAGCCTCATCTTCAGGCTAGGGTAAACGCTTATCTTTTTCAAAGACTTTGTTCTTCCAATGCTTTGTCAGATGCTCACAAAAAACAATGGATTGAGGGGAAAAAAAAGCCTCCATTCTGTGGTCTCCTTCCCTATTCAAGTCTGGTTTGCTTTTGAATATCGTTATATTCCAGTACTCCTAGTTTGCTAGACAACTGGAAGATGCTAGAAGCAATGGGCTACACAGATTGAATGCAAATACACAAAAAGTTCCACATAGAAGAAAAAAAAAAAAAAGCCATTTGCTTCTTCCTACTTCCTATAGTCATCACTAACATTTATGACTTCATAAGTGCTCCACAAGGTAAATTAGAAACTTCAAATATTTTATGCTGATGCTTGGTCTGCTGACAGCTATCAGGTGATAAATTCTTAGCTTTTTAATACAAACAGCACTGAGGAGCCATCACAAGGAGTATTACAACTGCCTCAGCAATTACTTATGCCTTAAACTCCATTATTTCTGCAGAGGGGAAGTTTTTTGTCTTACCTTGATTACTCGTTGGGTGCCTCAAGGTTTACCTGATCTCCATATTAATCCCAATTCTTATAAGAGAGGATTTAGATTTTTGTTATTCAAAATCTAGTGTAGGGACAGCAGCTCTGAGGGTTGGAACAGCTTTTTTTAATTTTTGCTGTGAATTTTCATTCTCTACATAAGACAACATGCAAGTTTGGCCACTAACTCTCTAGTTTAAAGCAAAACTTTGTTATGAGACTCTTAACAGTTTGTTCTAGCATAAGAAGTTTCTTTCTGGTTAGCAGCCACAGATTTCAAGCCGTCCAGAATGTAAGTGACTTTCTGTTTTTCTCAGCATATTTCTCTCTTTATCCTCACAAGACATGTGGTTGAATCACTTGACTGTCTGCAGACAGGAAGGGCTGTCCAAAATACAGTATCACGCATTTCAAGGATCCCCCTCCTGGGAGAAAACTGCTGATCCTTAGGTCACTCTATGCTGGACGTTGTTTCAAAACTTGTTAGCAAAGGCAGGCCAGTTTTGGAGCAGGGGCTGCTGCCTCTTACATGACCAGTGGATTTTATAGCCCATAAATTTATAAGCACTGCCCAGCTTGAGCTTGCACCCAAGCTATACTGCATGAGCCAGAGCCACCTGGAAATCTGTGCGGGTTTTATTAGGGTTGCTGCCTAAACTGACATTGAGCAAATTTTGCCCAGTGTTTTCTACAATTTACCTCCACAGAGAGGGGAAATCAGGTCATTGATTTATTTTATGCTGATTACAATTAAATTATTTAGGAAATAGTTGGATATTAAATACAGAAACGTTTTTCTTGAGCTATTTCTATTCCTGAAGGTGTGAGATTTGTTATTTTGTTAATATCTCCTTGTTGATCAGGAGCTTTATGCTTTATAATTTCACATAGCACAGACATTCTTGAGCTGCACCATGAGCAAGAGTTCTAGTTCTGCACAAGGTTTTTCCCAAAGCCCACTTGCATTTCATTTCTGCATTTTCTGTCAAAAGAAAATACCTGAATAACCTTGGGACTGAATGAAACAAATCCACCTTGACCTCCTCATAATAAGGAAAAATATCCATAGTCTTGTGAATTTAGCAAATATGAATTTAGAATCACAGGAAAAAAAATAATTTATTAAAACTTCATAGAAAGTGGTGAAAAAGAAATCTGGTTTGTTTGAAAATATTTATTTATTTCCAGGCTTGCATGACATATGTCTTCATTTGGCAAATCTTGTATTTAACTTGAGGCCTAGATACAGGTTTTTAGAAATGGAAATGGGATTTGGTGCAGGTTTTATATCTCTCTGTACTTAGTAATAAAAAATAATAAAGTTGTAAATAAACACTATCTAATGTACAAGAGGGATTTTTTTTTCTGACACAATTGTTCTCAGAAATTATTTTATTTAGATGTGCACTTTTTTTCCTATGAATTCTATATATTCCTGTTAACAGAGTAACAGAGGCAAGATTTGGTCCTTTCTAGTACAACAGTTTAATAACTAATATTTAGTTTCCATAAGAAGCAATGCAAAATAATGTTTTCTATTACCATTCTAGGAACTAATCAAGTTTGTGTTTGTGGTGCTTGTATTTCCTTACAGTTAAGTCTTTTCACTCTCAGGAGGAAGATGTTTAACCAAAGATGTAGGAAAATGAAAATACTGATCTTCCAAGAAACACTAATTCACTGTTACCATTTGTCTGGAGAATAAAAAAATATTTCTCTCTTAAAATCTCTAGTAAAGCTCCCTTATAAGTCTTCCTGGAAAGAGCAGTAGCTGTAGCATTGTAGCATTAGACCAGCTAATAATTGATACCTCACCTGTAGACTTTCTGCCTCTCTGCTTGAAGTAGTCCATTGTGAGGTTGAGGCACAGCTGCAATATTTATTTCTGCTCATGGCAAATATTCTCAGTGGGTAGGGGTTTTTAACTTCAATATTTTTAAGTATTCAAAGGAGTGTAGAACACCTGACTAGTGAAATCGTGTTTAGCACAGGTTTGGAGTTTATAAAGAGTCTCGCATTGGGTAAGAAAGTCTAAAACATGATTTCCAGAGGATCAAAGCTCCTTTAGCTTCCTCTCCCTAGTACAGATGATGGTTACAACATCCTGTTAAACAGAAACATTTTTCAGGTATCACTATGGATGATTGGTGCAATAAACTTTATTACTTTTTTTTCAAGTGGGCACATAAATTTTATTGACAGCAATACACAGTTTGTCCACAGTTTTACAGAAGAAGCAAACCCGGGCTGTGGACTGGCTTTATCAAGTCCTGTCCCTTTCAATGCTTTTCAAATAATTTAGCTTTCTGAATGCCTCTCTGTGGTCTGCTACGAGGCTTCTCAGAGATGATGGATAATTACCTCAGAAAGATATTGACTATTTCCAGGTCGCCGCTGGTGAAAATACTTCAGCCCTGAATGAACAGTGAGATCCAGAAGCAGCAGCTGAGGTCCAGTAAGGACCTCAAAAGTAATTTACTCTGGGTCTCAGCCTGCACACAGGAGGTCCCAGTTCTTACCGCTGTTTTTTTAAACCTTTTTTTAAGGATGCAATTTGTTCTGTTTACTGTACCAGACCTTGAAGTCAGTAAAGTAGAGCCTTTCTTCAGTGTCCAATAATTGTGTGTGAACTCTACAGACCTCTCTGCCAAAGGATGATCTTTCATCCGAGATAATTTTAAGGTCAAAGTGCCCCTTTGCTATAGGTGAACTCTAGCAATGATTTCTGCAGTAATATTTTTTAAGAGTAAAAGTTTCAGTCTGTTTTTCAAGACTATCAAGTACTGGTTCCCTTGGCTGATTTTGGAAGTGGGTCCAGAGACCTGATCTGAACTTCAGCATGGAACTGGAAGTGCTTTGGGTTTCAAGGGTTCATTACCCCTGGTTATGCAGCATTATTTTATACACAAATCACTGGTGACACTGATTTACATTTAGTTTTGTAATAGGCAGCTATCATGCTACTTTCAGTAGAAGTTAAATTTGGGATTCACACTGTTGGTACATTCCTGCAGTTTATTGTTTATTAGAGGCTCTTCTATGATCTTTGTGCTTCTCTCTTTCTTGGAAGTTCTGCTGCACTATCACCTTTCCCTCAGGCTTTTTCAACATTTTTGGTATAACAAGCTCTCTGTTCTGTATTTAATGAGAGTGACAGGAGCTGGGTTGGCTTTTGATGTGGTTCGATTACAATCTGTATAAAAATTACCTGGTTTCTCCAGACTCTATGGAAGACTGTATTTTGCCCTGTGACTTGCCAGTTTGTCTGGGTTTTGGTGGGTTTTTCTTCCCCAATTCGAATTCAAAATTATTCTCATTTACTGTTATCTTATTTCATTCTTTAGAAACAACCTAAGACAATTTTTAGCCAGTTTTATAGAAAGACATTTGCACATTTCATCACTATACAACCAGAGGAGGCAAAGCCAATATATTAGTGATTAGACAGAAATGTAGTGAGTGCTTTGCAAAGCCAATTAAAGTGTGAAAAAGGTACTGCTGGGTTTTGACGTTTGACTGCATTGTTAAAATACCTATCAATCAACTGAACATATAGAGGTAGATAAACCTTAAATGATTTTAAACAGCAGTGGGTGCTCAACTTTCTAACTATATTTAATGTGTATACCATGCCTCAAATATTTTATTCCGTTCTAATAACTGATGTTAACAACAGAAAACCTTTTAGCATGGATGAAATCTGTGAGTGGTGGGTAGGATAATTTTTTTTTTTCATACTCTAGCTTATATTATACTGGGAAAAGATTATAAACTAATAATACACAGGTTTGAGAAGCTGATTTTAGGGGTTTTTTTAGCCAGTGGGGCCACACCTTCTGCTTGTGTGATCTGAATCATGAAATAAAAAATTGCTTCATGACTGCAGACCTAAGATAGAAAACTTTACCTTGAAGAAGTGGTAATTCAGCTATATGAAGTTATATGTATTTGAGAAGACATAAACACACCTGACTCTTTCCCAGGACATCAAAATGCATGAGACAGTGATATTTCCCTGTAAGTTCAGAGTGATCCTAATGTTTGCCAGAAAATAGTTTGAAAAATGTCTCTGAAGGATTTTGTGATGCTTTTTGCTATTCCAGAGAGGGGCAGAGGGGAGCAGCAGATCTATCAGCTTCCTCAGGATATGTTTAATACATCATTGAAGCCCATTATGTGATGAGGGGCTGGTGGTGACACTGCGGCGTTTGCCTGATTCCTGATGCAGGGAGGAAGCATGCTGCTGTCCCAGCCAGACACTGCCCTCACGTGACACAGGAGCCACATACTGGTCTTTCTTCCAATGGTTTAATTTCCATGTGCTCATGTGTTAATATCATCTGCCTTTCAGCCGCTCCAGCGACAGAGCAAACTGGAGCAGACAGGACACTGTAAACTGGCAGAACGGAGGGGAAAAAAAAAAGCAGAAGAAATAATGGTGCGATAATTAAATGAAAAGCATTCCTGCTCCTGAGCTAGAGCTTGAACTTCACGGCTTGGTCAAGCCATGTGAGATGCCACCAGAGCCAGCGTAATAATAGCAATGAGGAACAGGATCTGAAAGTCAAAAGGCATGTGGGTTGTTTGTGAGATGCATTGGTAGCTGTTCTCACCTAAGGCCATATTGTTTCACCCCCTAAAGGGACAATTTAGGTAGGTCTTCTAGTTGCATGGTATCTTTAGGATCAACCTCCCACCTTTTATGAGGATGGCTCAGTGCCCTTGTTTTTTTGATAACTACCCTTTAGACAGTGTAATTTTGAGGTGAAAGCTGCACCATTTCTATTTATACCTTTTTGCTGTCCTTTAAGGACACCTAGATTATTCTGGATGGGAAAATAGTACCCTTCACTCTGCTAGCAACATCCACAGTACAGGTTTTCTAACATTAAGCCAAATCTTATTAGCAGAAAAAGACTGAATATTTTGAAGAAAATTGCTAGAAGAGCCTTAAGACTTTGAATTTTAGTTGGATCTTCTTGCTCTCAGAAATATTCTCGTATGTCTAAATATTCAAAATCTGACTCCAGTGCCTAGTAGGTCTTTTTATTGCAGAACCGTTAAGGTGCTTTTAGAACTGTTTGAATGGGAAGTTAATTTGTCTATAATTGCTTGTAAACTTTCCCCATAGTTCCTGTACACAGCTTAACTAGCAGCTAAAATGGCAGCTCTTGGGTACTGATTTTTTGCAAGGACATGATGTCACAGCTATCAAATTTGAAGCATGATTTCTTTTTCTGATGCATAAAGATGCTGGCATAAAATTGCAGTATTTACAAAATCTCATTTTTAGTATTATCGATGAGGACCTGATAAGAAGTTTTTCTTCCGGCTGTGCTAAGCTATGTGCTGAGCTATATGCTCCGATTGCTGTTCGGATGAAATCTATGAAATCTTGCAAGTCTGAGGATGGTGAGATTGGCACACATACCATATTGGTTATCTTTGCCCTTTGGGTTTTTTTTTTTAATTTGAAATCTTGAGCATCTGAGGACCATGAAAGTTTCCTCTCTGGGGTTGGAAGGCACAATGTCTACTGTGGCAATTAACTGTAAAGTATTACTAACCTCCTTTCTACTTTCTACAGACAGACTGCTTGCTTTCAGAATTTGGGATGAGGAGGGGAGACGGCCAGGAATTTAGCTTGTCTGATTTAAGTAGAACTGGTTAAGAGACCAAGGAAGAAGAAATGGTCCTTTTTTTTTTTCCTACAGTATTTCTTATCCTGCACTGAAAACGTGACCTGCACTTCTAATGAATTTTGTCTCACTGCATCTCCAGCCACCTGCCCTTGCTGCAGAGGGAATGAGACAAATCCTTGGGGAACTGGGTTGGCTGGTACCTCCCACATGGTGGTCTTTCACCTACGATCCTTGAGCTACTCGCGTTAACTCTTTTCTGCACTGTTTGAGAGCTGTGCAGGTCTCAACTGAAAAGCAATCAATTGGGAAGAGCCAGTCATAGGGACCTCATCTAACTCTTCATGTACCAGAGGCAAAAAGGAGGAAATTCTTTTCTGTTGATTTGAAATAGGATTTATGAAATTTCAACCTTTTTTTTTTTTCCCCTCCTTGGAAAACACATAGTTGTTTTGCTGTTCTCTTTCATTTAACATTTTAATTGACTCCAGAGTCAAGAGCCTTGATGCAGCTGGAGCCTGGTCTCTTGCCCTATTTACCTGACTAGCTTCAGGACAAAGAACGCTCCTGATCTTGTGTCATTATGCTCTGACATAAATGATGACTGATCATGGTCATGAACTAGGCAAAACTCAGCGTCATAGGCTGGAATTTGCTCAATCTCACTGTGGTATTTCAAAGTTATAATACTAACCTTTCCAAAGCACTCATTGAGTTTCTACTCAGAAGTATTAAGATGTTTTAAAATTTGTCTGCACTTATTTTTCTACACCATGATTCAAAAGTTTACAGTTTTCTTTCAGCATCTTTTCCCAAACCAATGCAAGATACAACGAACAAAACCATAAGACTCTTCAAGTTGACCGTCTTTTTACTCCTTCATCAAATTTAGAAATGCTGATATTGACAAAACCTTTGGACTGTGATAATTTTTCTGCAGACATTACCTTGGCTTCCTGCTCATCATCATAATTTCTTACAAAACACTTTAAAAGAATGTTTTGTCTCTTTTCTGTCATCTCCTGAACTTTTTGTATGATGGGGATCTTCTGGAAGGGAGCACTCTCACGTGTCCTGCTCCAGTTTCTTCCTGAATTACGCCTTGTATACTGTTTGCAAAAGAGGTACCAACTATTTCATTTATCTGACTCAGGAAATAGTAACCCTGAACACCACATAGGCCACACAGCAACAAAGACAGACTTCTTGATTTAAATCTAATTTTCAGTTCAGCTATGTGCCTTGGCAGCAGAGTTCCTCACACAGAGCACCAATTCTCATCCTATCTCCTGTAAGAGATGTTATGAACAGCTCTGGGTCATAGGGTTTTTTGAGTCCTGGCTGTAGAAAGGTCTGTCTCATCTCTTAATTCTGTTTTCTGACATTTTCTCAGTTATCATAGTATCATAGAATCATGGAATGGTTTGGGTTGGAAGGGTCATCTAGTCCAACCCCCAACCAAGGAGCAGGGACATCTTCAACCAGATCAGGTTTCTCAGACCCCCATCCAACCTGACCTTGAATGTTTCCAGGGACAGGGCATCAACCACCTCTCTAGGCAACTTGTGCCAGTATTCCCCAACCCTGGTTGTAAAAACTTTCTTGCTTATATCTAGTCTAAATCTACCCTCTTTTAGTTTAAAATTACCGCTTGTCATATCGCAACAGGCCCTTGTCAAAAGTCCCTCTCCAACTTCCCTGTAGGCCCTCTTTTGGCATTGGAAGGCTGCTATAAGGTCTTCCCAGAGCCTTCTGTTCTCCAGGCTGAACAGCCCCAACTCTCTCAGCCTGTCCTCACAGGAGAGGTACTCCAGCCCTCTGATCATCTTCATGGCCCTCCTTTGGGCCCTCTCCAACTGGCCCATGTCCTTCTTATGTTGGGGCGTCCAGAGCTGGACACAGTACTCCAGGCAGGGTCTCACCGGAGCAGAGCAGAGAGGCAGAATCCCCTCCCTTGACCTGCTGGCCACGCTCCTTTTGATACAGCCCAGGATGCGGTTGGCCTTCTGGGCTGCAAGTGTGCATTGCCGGCTCATGCTGAGTTTCTCGTCAACCATCACCTCTAAGTCCTTCTCCTCAGGGCTACTCTTGATCCATTCTCTGCCCAGCCTGTATTTGTGCTTGGGAGTGCCCCAACCCACATGCAGGACCTTGCACTTGGCCTTTTTGAACCTCATGAGGTTCACATGGCTCCACTTCTCAAGTTGCTCAGGTTCCTCTCGCTGGCATCCCTTCCCTTCCAGTGTATTAACCGCACCACTCAGCTTGGTGTCATCAAGCTGATGACTTATATCCCAATAGTTTACTAAAACTTTCTGTTTTGCTAAGCTGCTGATAGTGCTTTCTTGCATTGTTTTTAATATTACCTGTGTATTTCATCAAGGCTTATTAAAGCAGTTTAGAATAATAATACATCTAAAAAACACGTGCCCCCCCCTCCTTTGTGAGGAAGCAGGGAAACACTTCCTGTTTACATTCTCCTTGCTCTAAAAATTGATATTCACTCAGGAAGCTTCAAAATTTGTTGTTTCTCAGCACAGAGAAGTGGAAATGGGATTTGAGTCCTCAGCAGGGAAGGAGCCAACCATCTGGGCAGTCGCTGCAGTTCTCCTATTGCCTGCTTGCCTTCGTGTCCTGCCCACCTCGTTGCGGAGCCGCACACTGTGGCTTTTCCCTCCTGCAATTTAGTCCAAGGTATGCCCCTTGCCCCAGGGTCACTGTGCTAGGAGCTCCAGGTCCTGCGGCTCTTGCTGTATGAAAACAGCAGTGCCAGTGAATGCCTCTCTGCCAGCGTGAAAGCTGCAACCAGCAGACTCTCCCACAACCTGCCACTGCACGGAATTAAATTGATTTCCGTACTGTTCACTTTTGGTGGCTGCTTCACAGAAGAGAAAAAAAAAAAAAAGTCCTGTATTTTCTCATGCCTCTTAGTTGAAAAAGCACCTTGCTGAGTTTTCGCTGTCCAAATTTTCCTCCTCTCCATGGCCAGATACTGTGTCAATGCCTTTATCTTGGTGTATTGGAACAACTGCTAGTCCCCAGTGCCACACCTCCCCTCTAGCCAGCTCCATGCAAAGGGTGCTGGGCTCTGCCGATTTCAGGGTGGCAGGCAATGCTGCAGTGTGGTGAGCACAGGCAGGAGAGCAGGGGACGTAGGAAACAGCTGCCGTTGCAAGTCTGGGTGCTCACCCTGCAAACCAGCACAGTGCAGCAGCCCTCTGCCTACCCAGGCGAGGTCTTAACATTGGTTTAGGAAGCGGGGCAGGAGCAGCGGTGGCTGTTTGCAGGGTCCCACCACAGACCTCTTTAGCTGAGGTTGGGATGCTGTCACACCAAGTCCATGCTCGTGGAAACACCAGGCATGCCCCTAACCTAAACACCCCGAGCAAACCCAGCTTCCATTCTGCTGACAGACCCTGAACACCTCTCACTGGGCCTGCAGAACAGCAGGGATGAAAACTCAAGTGTTTCATAGGTTGCATTTTATATGTTAGACTTTTGTTCCTAGAAGTTACAAGGGAAAGGTGCCACAGGATGAACCAGAGGCAGCAGATGGCAAGCCACCGAAATGTTCAGGTAGAGATGAGCCAGGAGATATGGAACAAACTGGCTCAGATAAACACATGGCAGCAAACTTAGAGTAAAAATTCAGGTGCAGAGTGAACAGAAACATGACAGCAGACCAGCCATGTGCCTTCTTTCCAGTCCTGTCCTGGGGCTGCTGTGCCACATGCCTCTCTGCCACAGGCCTGGGGGTTCTGCCTGCTAGGCAGGGCACCCTGCATTTTACTTTTTTTTTTTTTTTTCCTGTTTTGCAGCTGAATATCAGAAACGTCAGCAAGACTTATCCCTGCCTGGCCACCTGTTAGTGTTTCTTATCACCCCGGGGCAGCTGGTGGTTGGCGCGGCCTGGCTCTGATGGCACTCCGCTTCTCCTAGGCTGGCTGCAAGCCCCCTGCTCCCCGGGTCAGCCTGCAGCCTCTGCTCTGCCTCAGGGACCACGCATGACCGTAATGCCATCTAGAAATTGCCTGTACAAGAAAAAACAAGATGTAGGCAGACTTAGTTTTAAGGGAGGAGTCTCTGGCAGCCTAAGCAATTTAGATTTAAGAATTTAAACAGCAGGCCACAGAGAGAGCTGTTTAAAATTCATGACATGTCAGCAGCAGTCCTGTGGCAGCTAAGCACTCTCAGACTCATCCTCCTTCATGTGTGAGGCACAAGCTTTCAAGGCTTGCTGTGAGACAGGCCCTTGGCCTCGGTGCAGGACTTGGTCTGATGAGGCACCCACACACTCAGCTGTGGTCCTGTCGCCAGCCCCGCACCCCATCTGGCTGCCCCCAGACATACCCACCATTCCCGGCTTTCCGGCAGCTCCCTGATCAGGGAGTTGCTGGGAATAAAATCCATGTGTGTGGCCACGGGGGCTTTTCCCCTTGAGGGAGGCTCATGTTTTCCACTTCCCTCATGGTCAGTCGTGGGTGACCTCCTTGGGACGGGCTGTGGTCCGGGACCTTGCTGCTGCGGAGACGCAGCCGTGACTGCCTGGCGTCAGCTCCCCTGGGGAAAGCCTGGGGTGGCTCAGCGGGTCACACCATTTTTAGAGAAACTGCTGAGAAAGTTCAAATGCCTTTATATCCTTATTGTGACAGGAACAATTCAGCAGTTTGTTTATCTTCTCTTTCTTGTAATTTTGTCTCATAAGCTCATATATTCTCACTGTTCAATACTGTCAATGCTTCCTTTCACAGGAAAACTCATGAGCTTGCTGCCTGCTAGCAGACACCAAGTATGTAGCTAAGTACACAAAGATTTGGATTTTAAAGGTCTCCCAGAAAATAAAACCTTGCTCCTGAGAGATGCTGACTGGCTTGGTCTCTGAGCCATTTTAGGCTGTTCCTAACCTCCTGGGACACCAGGTCCACTAGCCCATGACCTTCTGTGTTCATAAACCCCAAGTGATACGCACTGATCACAGTATGCCAAGGCAGGCAGGGTCACCCTCTGTGTGCAGAGCACCACGTACCCTGTGCAATCCCTTTCCCTGAAACAAGGCAGCCCAACAGGGTGGCTATGGCGGATGCTCCCCTGGTCACTCCTCTGCCAAGCCGCAAGGCTCCCCTGGCTCTGCCTGCCTCAGGTGGACAGCAGGTATTTCGGTACCCTGAATGCATGAACACAGATGGGAACCTGTAAGCCCAGCTTCAGTTTTGCAGGCATAAATCAAAAGTTCTCATGTTATAGGCACAGGGTTTAGCTTCCAGTTCCTTGAATTGGAAACAAGACCCAAGTGTAGCTGCTTTTACCGTAATTTAGACTGTTTTTTCCTTGGATGGTTAAAAAAAATGCTCTTTTCAGTTGTGCCACTGCCTGCAGGTGCTCCCATTTAATTTGGCCTGGTGAGTTAAGAGTTAAACAAGGCTGAAGAAGAACGCGACTAAATAGGGCACTGACACTGCCCCGGGGTTTCACTGGGACACAGAGTTTACTTCTAGCCATGGCCCCAAAGGGGCTCCATTCTGCTTTGCCTTATGAGAGCCATGTGTGAAAAGTTTGTCTTTGCACAGCTCAGGAAAACAGCACCTTTGGCAGTCACCACACTGTGATTACTGTGACAGGATTTCTGAGGAAAGTCCTTGCAGTGCTGATTCATGGTGCTAGAGGGCTGAAGGGTGCTCAGATGGAAAGCAGCTGCGTGAAACTGAGGCACCTGCAGGATGTTTTTGCTGTGGCTTGTTTTTCTGCTTCAAAAGGTTCCTCAGTCCTTACAATCTGAGCAAGGGAGGCATTGCAGCCCTAAAATGAACCTCCTGTTTGCCTCACCCATGATATTACACAGGAATCCCTAACCCTTGTAGCCTCACTGCTGTCCCTAGGGCTTTGCACAGAAAGGAGCCCACAAAGCTGTCAGAGCTCTTCCCTATCCAGCATCTTTCTTACTTCTCCTTGATGTCCAGATGTGGTCTGCAGCTTGAATCAGTACCATTGCAGACTCTTGCTCTGACATAGAAAACATGTGATGATGCACAAGCTGACTTCACATCTGTTGCATGGCTGTGATTTATGCTAACTTGTGGGCACAGGGATGGGTCACTTGACAGTATGCTGAAGACTGAGAGGTCCTAGTTAAGATCCCCTAAACCACATCTCCCTGCTTTCATCTTTTCTTCCTTTCCTAGGACCATTTTACTTCAAAGACATCCTGGCCTGGGGAGTATTTTCCCTAAGAGAAAGGACTTTTTGTAAGGCAGAGTTCAGTTTCACACAGCACAGGAGCCAAACCCACAGGAGGCAAAGCACACCACTGCAAGCAGAGCTGTGCCTGGCCGGTGGCACGGCACTCGGCACTAGTTCCCTTTCCATTTTTACTGTTGAATTCATACCTTTCCAGTGATGAACGGGATGGTGTGACATTCAGCCACAGATCAGGAGAACAAAGGCTGTAGTCAGCAGAGAGAATCACATGAGTGGGATTTCCAGAGATGACCAGTTTTGTTGCCAGATACAACTGAATGCGGGCTGAGCTCTAAAAAAAAATTAAACAAAAAGGCCCAAACAAACCAAACTCATACTGGATTTTGTTTTCAGATTACTGAAAAAGAGTTAGCAACTTCTATGTGATGCTAGGTGAACTCATGAAGATACAAAAAGTCTGCTTTTGGCCTCAATGCTGTAGAAAGACTGGCTGCAGTTTGAAGAGGACCAAGTCTCCTCCTCCTTCACTGATGGCTTTAGCTACAACCCTTTCTCACCCGTACTCAGGATTAAGTACTCTGGCTGTCTGCAGATCTGTTGGATGTACTCAGCTGGTGGTATTTCCTGAACCAAATTAAATCAGATTTATCATAACTTTTTTTTTTTTTAAAGGCAGATTAGAAATCTTAAAGATAGAGGTTTTTAAGTTTATGGAAAATTTGGTGATGCTGGGATAAAACTAGGGGCACTTTAAGGGAGAATAGGAATTCAGCTTTGTACAGCTTCAAAACAGCTTAGAACATTTGTGCACGTTTGTTGAAAAACTGTTTCTGCCAGACCAAATGATAAAAATGTGCCTAGTCCCTGACAGTTCAGGGGGAGCAGCTGGAGGGGACAGAGAGACCAGATATGAGATGTGAGAGTTGTGTGGAAGAACTAACCCTCTTCCAGGAGACCTCCCTTGCAGCAAGGCTGATGGGGGTCCTCAGGCTCTACTGGTCTTCCCAAGTATTTCCAGGCATTTTCACCCTGTGAAGAAAATGTAAGACTCTCCCGTGGGCCTGCTGGGATGCATTTTTTGGACCTCAGCTTTCACTGGGGCAGTGCCTCTCAAGGGAAAAATACAATTTCTGGCCATGGGGCTTGGGCAATGGTCTGTCTTAGAAGAAATGTTTCAGGAGTCTTAGTATCTGCAGAACATAGCTTATGGCTACTAATAGGGTTTTCCTAAAAAATGCCGTCTTTGCTGGATGCAGAAAATTAAGTGATTTCTCCGTGTTTCTAAATGGCAAAACACACGTCTATGTGACAAGCTTGCAGATCCAAAGGGTCCGCAGTGCTGCTTTTGACAGAGATTTGCACCATGTACCCTGCCTCAAGCCTGCTTCCTATTTTAGACTTTGTCCATTGCAGCCAGTGGGCTCATCAGCCTGCTTGTATTGTTGCCAGACCTGCAGCACTGAAACAATAAAGATGATGTTAATGTTCCTAAGTTAGTATTTAAATGCCTTAACCCTGCCAAGGTCTCAGCAGAAAAACAGCCATCATCATCCATATTGCACAGAGGGGGAACAGAGGCAGTGAGGGTGTAACACTTATCCTAAGGAGGTGAAAGCTGAAGACTCAGGGAACAGCTCTATATTGATGGCTCCGCTGGCACAGGACTCACAAGTACCTCTTTCTACTGTGTGCTTTAACCATACCTGTCCTCCTTAGTTTACCTTTTTTAGAGGTTACTTGTAAGACAATGGGTAAAAGTATCTCAGCAACTAAGCTCCCTGTATTCACTCTACCATCCTCTACCATCACTCTGCCATAAGAGAGCATTATTAAGTGCAGCTCCACATTATATAGAGGTGTTGCCATGAAAAATAAACTACAGGTGCTCTGCAATCAAACACACAGTGAAGGAAGCCCTATAAATACATTACATCCAGAGCTAGCGCAGGACACTGGTCTGCGACTGCATCCACCATTCATCCCTTCTCCATGTAGATGTATGTATATAAAAGGGACACTGGAAGGCTAATAACCAAGAAATGAATTTTTAACAAAATAGTCTCTAAGCAAACATTTCTGTGGTTTGGGCATCATCCCACGGGAGCTAAAGGGAATGGCTCTTTTTATGGATGTGCTTTGGCTCACACATTTCGGGCCGTTCTTTGTTTGCTTGACCCTTTCCTGCTGGAGAGTGAGTAATAAGTCATTCTTCACTTGTAACACCAGAACCTTCCAGGCCTGTAATTTTCTGGCTTGGGTGCAGCAGCGGTATCAGTTACTGCTGTTTTCAGTTCCTGTAAAACTTTCTCTCATTTCTAGGTGCCATTGCAACTTTCACAACTTCACTGAGAAAAGCAAAGACAGCAAAGTGCTCCAGGGTGATCTAAGAAAAGCTGTGCCATGGCAAGCTGGAGCAGAAAGATCTTGTGCTTCTCAGCAAGTGCCACATCAAAAAAGAGGCAGGGTTTCATTTGCAGCTGGCACCGTCAGGGATTTTCTGACAAGACACGAAGTTTTCCCTTGACAACTCTGAGGACCAGAACAAAACATGAAGTATCTCCCACCTCCCTGAAAAATCTGCACCAAAGGACATCAGGTCAGTTCATTTGGCAATGACCTGGAAGCATACTGGAACCTGGAGCTCTCCCAGTCACCATTGCACCTCGGTGGCAGCACAGGTATGCATCCAGCCCTCTTGATGGGCTTTCAGCAGCGCAGCTATGTTCTCAGGGGTGCAGTGATGTGATGTGTTGGTAAAAACACCGATGGAGCAGTTACAAAGCCCAACTGCCCCTTCTTTTGCTGGAATTTAGATGACTTTAGGAGTTGAAAGTCATTTTAAGCAGTTAAAAGCCTGTTAATGTAATGGAAAAACATTTTATCAGAGGTAAGGAAATACAGCATCAATAGGTATACAAATCTGTGCTTGTATATGCTACTCACAGAGACTGGCAAACACTCCTTCTCTCAATGCCTGTGGCTGTAAAGGATAACTCATCTGCCAGCACAAACACACATTAAACAAATGTTCCTCAAGCACTTCCCTGCATCTCACAGTTCAAGGTTGGTGAAACCTTGCCCTCTTAGTTGGCTTGATTCCACCTTTCACGAGCTCTGCCTCCTAGGAAGAGCATTACTGGAGTGTCACTCCAGTCCAGAAGTGCCTCTCCAATTACTGTCCTGTTCACCTTTACTGGAGGTGGGCTAGGGAACGTCTCCACAGCCCTGTGGGGTTCCAGCATCAGAGGCTGCAGCCGGTCTTCCTGTGCTGTGTAGCGCAGACTTGACCACGCAGTTGGTGTGCAGCTCCTGCCCAAGTTCAGGTCATGGCAGTGTTTATACTTGCAGATTGCTAGAGCAGGAGCACTGGCTGTGTGCGTGGGTATAAAAATGGTACAAACACAGTACTTGCTAAAAAAAGAAAAACAAAAGCAGCAGAAAGCCTTGTTTACTTAAAAGGATTGCACGCAGCTTAGCATGGAAAGCATTGAACATAATTTACTGGGTGGGTGGGGATGCACTTTCTACAGTTACTAAGAAAGTGTCTATATTTGAGATATACAGGGCCTTCTGCAAGGGGAGAGGTTCACGATGAAGCTCCTGCTCTTAATGGGTCAAAGAGAAGATCTGACTTTTGATGGATGTCTGAACAACCAAGCTACAAAGTTGTGCACTGGTGCCTGCTTCCCCTGAGCTTTCCAAATTTTAAGTCAGGGGCAAGCTTTCCGTATTTCTGGAAGAGAAACGAAAATCCCAATGTTTTCAGGGGAAACTGTGACCTGACCTCTAAGCCAAAGGCTACTTCAGCTGTCCCCACTCCTCCCACTGCCCCATTTTTTTCTCTGTAAGTAAACATTTTCCTGGGGAAATACAATTTCTTCTGCTCTCTGCACCAGCACACCCATAGTGACCGTGAGGTTACAACCACTGCACACATGTTGTTGACTTGCAAATGACCTCTCTGGCTACGTCCTCAAATCGACAGCTAAACATGGCTGGCTATGATGGACCGCCACAAAGATGGATATTGCAAAAAACAGCACAAAAAGCAGAAGCAGTGCATTCATCTCTTCCCAAATTGTGTCTGCTAGCTTTTCCTTTACCTCTTGTGCAAGTTGTTCCCCTCTTTATTCATGTTCTTGTGATAGAGTTTCTTTCCCTGGCCTCTCTCCAAAGTTTCCTTCAGTGATAATTGTCCTTTCCCCTAGAAAATGTCTGTATTTTCCACCAGTGACTTTGCTGTGGACCAAAAAGATTACTGTCAGCGACAGCTTAGCAGAGTTTTGCAGTTGTCAATGAGGTGTTTCTCATCAAGCAGGAGAAAGGAAAAGTTCACTGAATTTGGCTGCATTTATTGTCCTTACTCCTCCTTGGGTCCAAAGGAGTTTCAGACATTTGTCGTGCAGCAGCCACAGTATGCAGATCACAACCGTATGCTCGAAGCCTAAGGCCCTGCTAGTAGATGCTTCTGGTATTTCTAGTCTCTGCATCTGCCAGCTTGTACCACCCACTAGCAGACAAAGAGTATCAGGGAGAGCAGATAATGCCACTGAAGTCCCTCAGCAAGTACTTTCCTGTTCTGCCTCCCACTACCCTTTCGGAGATGTGGAAACCCAGGTACTCTGGGCTTAGCTGGTATCCAATTTAAAGCAACAGAAACTGCAAAGACCGCATCATGGCTGAGGGGAACCGCACAGGTCACGTTGACACCATATTGATAGAATGCAGAGAGGTTACTCTGCTCATAGTTTCTTTAAGTGAGTAAGCTAACAGATCTAGTAGAGGCCTATGACCTTGCCCAGAACCAATATCAGGCATACATCTACAGAACACACAATGATTTTTTTTTTTTCACAGATATAATATCCTTCAGTGTAACATTTATCAGATAATGACAAGTGGCGTTCCTCAGGGATCAGTATTTGTACCAGGTGAAGTGTTTAACTCCTTTGTTGCCAACATGGACAGTGGGATAGACTGCACCCTCAGCAAGTTTGCTGACAACGCCAAGCTGTGTGGTGCAGTCGATACGCTGGAAGGGAGGGATGCCATCCAGAGGGACCTTGACAGGCTGGAGAGGTGGGCCCGTGCAAACCTCATGAAGTTCAACCAGGCCAAGTGCAAGGTCCCACACACGGGTCGGGGCAATCCCAGGCACAAATACGGGCTGGGTGGAGAATGGATTGAGACCAGCTCTGAGGAGAAGGACTTGGGGATGATGGTGGATGAGAAGGTCAACATGAGCTGTCAATGCATACTTGCAGCTCAGAAAGCCAACTGCATCCTGGGCTGCATCAAAAGAAGTATGGCCAGAAGGTCAAGGGAGGTGATTCTGCCCCTCTACTCTGCTCTCATGGGACCACACCTGGAGTACTGCATCCAACTCCAGAGCCCCCAACATAAGAAGAACATGGACCAGTTGGAGCAAGTCCAGAGGAGGGCCACACAGATGATCAGAGGGCCACACATATTATCAGAGGGCTGGAGCAACTCTCCTGTGAGGACAGGCTGAGAGAGTTTGGGGCTCTTCAGAAGAAGAGAAGGATCTGTAATTCTAACTGTGGTAATGCTCCTCCACTGACATGTATGAAAGTTGCCGTCTGCAAGGCAGCCTGGAATTGGAGTAACAGAGTGGTTCCATCATTTGCTTCACATTTCATTTGCTGATCTGTTGATTAAAAATCTACCGGTGAAGATTATCCCAAAAGCAAGTATTTGATAACTCTTCCTGCCAAACGCGCTAGAAAGTTTAATGGCCATGAATACTGGTCCGAGTCACAGACAGTCTGCTCAGAGTGCCACAGAGAAATCCAAAGGCTAGATAAACAGCAGATCCTGTGATTCTGAAAAACACATTCTTAAATGTGATGGCAAGCATCCCAAGAGTCTGCAGGGAACCATGATAAAGGCAGATCCAATGACTGACAGCAGAAGCAGCAATTCCTTTGCAAAATTCCAGCAGCAAAAGAGGTAATTTCTTTTGGGATGGTGTTCCCAAGCAGTTTGCCACAGTTTGCTTCTTCACTGCACTTTTAAAATACGAATTCCCTAGGATTTTTTTCTTAGATCAGTTATTTACTGTGAAGAATCAGCAAAGTTTTGTTGGTGTCAGAGAGCAAGATAAGGAATGAAATGATAATAAGTTAACAGGCACTTTTTTTTCTCTCTCTCTCTGTTTTTCCTGCTGCTGGACAGGAAGTTCCAAATTTAAAGTGTATCCATGCACCTTTTCTGCTTTGATTTGAAATCTGAAAGGAACAGTGCAACAGAGCAAATGCCACAGCAAGCACATTTGAAATCTTCACCTCTGCCTCAGGCTGGAAGACCTTTTGCATACAATGTACTTCCTAGGCGTTTAACCGATTATTTTTTTTCCCCCAACAGAAAAGAACCATCACTCCTCTCTCTCTACAAAGAGGAAAAAAATACAATCATATGCTCCCAGAGGATGTTGACTCCTCTGGAGAGTCTTTGTTCTGAGAGAAAGACAAATGTAACTTATAATGTAGGAGAACATGAATACAAGATAAAGAGGTAACAAAGTGAAAGTCAAAGAACGGTATGTTTGCTTAAGGATGTCAAAGGCAGGAAGAGAAAGATTTACATGAAGTTTGAAAGCTGCTTGTTTACTTGGAAAAAAAAATGGACTGATTATAGTGATTTGCACTCAGGGATGGCTGGAAAGAAACCTGCTGCTTCTGCAGTTTCGAGTCTTGTATCTGCAGCCTGTGATTTCCCAGCAGGCAGTAGCCAGATTTCTACAGCTGTGAGAAAGGCTAAGACTGAAGGGGAAACTTCTCCCAGAATATTCATTTCTTGTTAAAAAGCAGCAAATTTTTGCTATAGACAGGCAACAGTGGAATTAGCATATAAACCATAAGGTGCAAAAACAATAATAAATTGCATCTAACGTACACCTGTAATTAGCAGTCTCTAATACAGAGCCTTGGAGATGTAGGTACTGGCTCAGCACAGTTCCTGGAAAGAACATAAATGTGTAAGAGGGTGAATGTGTTAGAGGCCACTTTCAAAAGCCCACTGTAAAAGTCTGAGACTCAAAGGCTTTTGTTAACTGAATTAATCTAATCATTATCTTGCTTCACATTTTAATTCTTCTACACGGCTCAATTCACTACAGCATATCTGCATAAACCTATCTGCTTCCTCTATTCATATGAACACCAAGTTTCGTCTTGTAAACCTTCTTCTATGCACTGCGTGTTCCCTGGACATTGTTTGTGCTGCATCCACCATTCTCTGAACACCAGAGCACTGGGGAAACACGTTCCTTGAGAAAGCTTGAGTCTGCCTGTAATCTTCTTCTGCTTACATGTCATCATTCTGCACCAGCAGCTATCAGATAAGACCTACTTAAGGAAAGCTTGCACTTGCATTGATATTTTTTTCTCTTCAGTTCAGAGATATGAGTTCAGAGAATGTCACTGGTCTTTTTGCTAGCAAAAAACACTTCCATGACTCTTTATGACAGCCGCCTTCAGCTCCACTGATTGTATGATGCTCATACCAGGTTTTAAGAACTAACAGATTACAAATGAATATTGAAAAAAAAAACCATTGCTTTATAATTGTTTAAATCTACTTGCAGAGAACAGCCTTGCAGGCATACTGAAAGAGTTTAGATAACAAGGGCTAAGATCTGTGAACTCTGGGTTCAACCAAGCCTGGTTTTTCTTGGATTTGTATCTTGTGATTGACCTAACGGAACTTGAGCATTGCTGTTAAACGAGCTCAGCTCTTAGCAGGCACAGGAGAGTAAAGATTTTAATTGCTGTTTGCATGCAAGAGACAGAGAGAATTGACTGTGCAATGGATTCTTCTATATTGCATGTTTCCTAAAGCACCAGCAAAGCATTTGCAACATCATTTACTTGTGCAGTGGGTTCTCTGGTGTCTAACAAGAATAGAGGCTGGATTCTAGTCCTCAACTGCTTGCTTTCACCAAACTCACGTGACAACTTTGTGATTCCTCTTGCTCTTGAATGTGCCTACAGGCAAAGACATTATCATGGGGAAATTGAGAGAATTTGTCACAGGCTCGTTTCTTTAGAAAACATACAGTAAGTAATGTAGAAAGAAAACAAATGAACTTGAGACAAACTGATCCCAAGCATACAAATAAGGGCAGTGAGGGGCAGCGGTGGGGGAGGTGCTGGTCTCCTCTCTCTGGTGACCATCACACTGAGGAAATGGAATGAAGCTGTGTCAGGGGAAGTGCAGACTGGACATCAGGAAAAGGTTCTTCACTGAGAGGGTGGTCGGTCACTGGAACAGGCTCCCCAGGGAAGTAGTCTCAGCACTAAGCCTGTTAGAGTTCAGGTGGCATCTGGATGATGCTGCTGATGCTCCTAGTCATATGGTTTAGTTTTAGGTAGTCCTGTGAGGAGCAGGGAGTTGGACTTGATACTTATGGGTCCCTTCTGACTTGAAATGTTGCATGATTCTATGATTCTAAATCTTGACTCGCATACCACTCACAGTAAATAACATCTTAACAATGGAAAGGGATAAACAAGTGAAGTTCAGGGTAAGAGACTGTACCCACACAGAAAGAGCATTCTAGGTAATGACTAAACACAGGAAGCAATTACTCAATACCCAAGGCAGACTTACAAGGGAAATACCTGGGAAGGGAAATCCCAGGTACCAGATAAAACACCTGGAGGCAAACGTATTTTGCTATCATACTGTTTTACTATCATCTGCTGGGACATGTTTATGGATAAATGCAAAACAGTGACATCTAAATGGGATTAAATTGGATCAGTTCTCATATTAAGGTAGTATTCTTACTTGCTGATACTTTACCACATATTCAGGGTTCCTCACTCCTACGATTACAAAATCATTGTAATTTAAGCCTTACTTTGTCACTTTAAATGCAATCTCTTTTCAGTGCATGAACTCTGCCTTTTGTTTGGGACGGTGAACATGGGCAAAGTCAGAACTGGTGCTTGCATTAAGTCATATTGTCAGATAAGAAATACTTGTTATACCTTGTCAAAGACAGCATGGCTTTTTATTGCAAAAGGCCCAAAGCCGATACATGAGAATCTGTTCAAACAGTCTGGTCTGTTTGAAAAATACGAATCAGTTCTGCTGTGGTAATGATCAGTATGTGGGATGAAAAAAACAAACTCCCAGGACTCCCAGCAGAAAGTACAACATATCAACAGGATCTTAAACTAACTCGAACAATTCCATTTAATCTCAAATGCTGTTGGACTAACCAACAGAAAAATCTTTTAAGAAGGAAAAAAAAAATAGGATGAAATTGTATCTTCAAACAAGAAAGGGAATCACCACAAAGGCAATGTGCAGCTGGAAATTCCCATCTATCTTGCTTCACACTGACCTCCTGTGTAGAAAAACAGCGGATAAATAACAGTACTGCTGAAGAGTCTTTGGATACTGCTGTGGCCATACTAGGAAACATTCTTACAGGCACTGCTTTCAATCTCCTTATGAAAATCCACAATGTATTTGTTTATCTGGTTCTTTCTGTCTTGAGTTAAAATGTAAAAGCAGATTCTAAACTACTGTAAATATATATCATTGCATTAAACTTAGAAAGAACAGTGTTAAGTGGCATGCAGTGAGAACCTGGATAGTTCCATAATTTCAAGGGAATTTCATGAAAATCTGGGGCAGAAAGATGAATTCCTCAGAATATCTGGGTGCACGCCCAATTTTGAGCCTGTTTTATTGTAATAAAAATAAACATCTGGCAGATTAAAGCCATGAAGAATAAAAGGAGTGAGGTAATATTTAACAGAACTGGAAGGAGCCAGAGTTCATTTAGCCACAAAACACTCAAATCACAATTCCAAAACATGCTGCATAAACACATGATAATAATTTTATTTATTTGCCAGTAAAACACCTGTACACTATAAAAATGCAGAACTGCTGTTGAAGCACTATTTCCCGGCCTTTCAGGAGATATTTACAATTGCTTCTCATTTGGCATTCCACCTTCGCCTGGCTTTGTTTTTGTGTGCCTGAATGAATATTCCAGGTTATAGGAAAGGACTGGCCAATTGTACCCCTGGAAATAAAATACCTAGAATGGGTCAGAATTTACAGGGATGCAAAACAAAATGGAACTTCCTAACATCTTCATTAGCCAAGAGCCAAACCGAGTAGGTCATTTTACACAGCTAAAAAAGACGAGAACTGGCTTGTACCACCCCTGCATTCTTGTTATGTTAGGCTCTATCCAACATATTGGCACAGATCATTTGTGCCCATTAGCTTGAAACATCTTCACCAGACTATTCCAATCCATTTTGTTCTTTTCACTTCTCCCAGGATGGCTGCAGGACAGGCTTTCATACAAACTGCCATTAAAGTCAAGCTAAAACATTCCGGGCTAAAAGTTGCTCAGGAAAATCTGGGCCTTTGGAAACTACCGCCTATTAAAAATTGACTTTATTTCTATAATCCTTTCTCTGTTGCTCCCCAGTCTATTAACATTTTTTATACTCCTAGGGGCAGAAACAGAACTTCCCCACCCTTGCTGTGAAATTCTGACTATAACTTCAGTTGTTACTTAAGTGAAATGGAAGAAACAGAATGAACTAGACATCTATACACACATACATATTATACATTCATAATGTATACATTTTTTTCCACAATGTGGTGATCCAACAAGGACAAAAGGGAACATAAAACATGAACTGCAACTGAAATATATCAATTATGCTGCCTCAAGGTGGGAAAACACCAATAAAAGGTCACTCTTCCTTATTCAGCTGTGAGACTGCGGGAACAAAAGCAGAATTTCTGGAAAAAATACAGATAAACATCTGGGGAAGTGGGTGAGGTGGAAAAAAACAGAACTTCAGAGCAAGTCCACCTTTTTTTGTGACCATAAGTGTGCCATTTTTGTTAACCTCAAAATAGAAACAGCTCCATAACAGCCATACCACAAATACTGCCATTGCCCTCTGCTACCCCAGGCATCGTCTTTGTCAGAGCCAAAAGGAACAAGTGTCTGTGCTGTCCACAGAGTCGTTTCTCCTGCTGCCAGGAATTGTGGTTGTGAAGGTGGTTTTGCAATGCTGGCACTTGTTCCTTTCCACTAGAGCTCAGTTCTGAGATCACCAACTATATAATTTCACAGAGTCTTCTCGGAACGTCATCTGAAAGCACCAGCTCTGTCCTTGAAAGCAGCGCAACAGTTAGATTTTTCAGAGGCTGTCATAACTTCCTAGCAATGCTAGGAACAGAAATACTTCCATCTGAGCTAGAGATCATGGCTCTGCCAGCTCATGCTGGACTCTGGCTAAATTCTGCTGAACATGAAATGGCACTGCAAAATAGTGCAAGAGCTGGGAAACAGGAATGGTGACAGAGAACAGTTAAATCTAAGGCCACATGTAGAAACAAGGAGCATACTGGCCCACAGATCTGGCCCTGTACATAGAATTAATTGAGACTACAAATACTGAAACAAACAAACAAGCCTGGATGCCTTCTGGCTGTCTCCATGATGACCAGAAGAAAGAAATCTCAAAGATTTAAAGGACCCATCAGTGACATGAGGTAGAAAGTGTACTTTACAACAAAAGGTTTTTCATTTGACACATCATCACAATTACATAGATAAATGCTGGATTTTTACAGTAACCTGCATGTTATCTCACTAACAGCGAATAAAAGATAAAAAATAGTTTAACTTAAGCTTATACAGAATTGACTATCCAGGGCTAACAATTTCCCATTTCCTCTACTGATGAAAACACTTTGGAGATAATGCAGACATTGGTATGTATGTAAACCAAACAGTTACTCAATATAGCACATCTCAATATCGCACCATGAATGGGTACAGATCAGCAGGAAAAGCAGAGCAGCTTCAGTTGACTTTACCTTACTGGGCCTGGGTGTGGAACACATATTGGAAGAAAAAGGAGAATTTCAGTGTTAAGTGAAGGAACAGCAGTGAAGGATCATTAGAAATGTCTTTAGAATTTCTCAAACCGTAAGGGTGTGATTGTATCAATATTGCAATTAGTTCAGCAGGATGCTATGTATAAAATACAGAGGTGCTAGATCATTCCATAAACTTGAGCATAAGGACTATAAATCTGAGTAACAAAAGTACCCCTACAGACACACATTTCTAACCCCAAAGCCCCATTCAAAGTGGCACTTGCTAGGACTCTCTTCTCCTAAGTAGTACTTTTGTAAATCAGCTATCTGATCAGAAGATTAAAAGTCTGTATTTGCAGTGAAACTGATGCCCCATCCCTGGAAACATTCAAGCCCAGGTTGGATGGGGCTCTGAGCAACATGACCTGGTTGAAGATGTCCCTGCTCCTTGCAGGAGGGTTGGACTAGATGATCTTTAAAGGCCCCTTCCAACCCTAACCATTCTATGATTCTGTAACAACACATTTCCTTCCAATGAAATGTCACAGGACTTGCCTTCATTAGCTGTACTCTTAAACCAGGTTAATTTCACTGTAAAGCTTGTTTCTGTAGCAGACAAAAGTACAGCCATTATAATTTCATGTCATTCCTTTTGTCCTGTAACAGTTGTTCTGAGTAGAACTTTTAAGAACCTTCTTCTATTCTATTTACTTAATTTCCTGTTTAAACTTTTTTACTTTCCCTAAAAAATAATTTTAAAAGTATAATTGGAAAGCTTGGAAGCAGTAGAGCAATGTTTCTCAAAGACAGAGGGTCTAACAAATGAACTGTTAACATTTGCACAATTATCTGAGGAGGCCAAGGCTAAATTATTTCTCACTGCTTCCCACATTAATCTGAAACAGATGTAGATGGAAGAAAGATAAGTACATGACAGACGAAGCCAGGCTCACTGCCAGAGGTAGGTCTGCCAAGAGTGACAAAGACGGCAGAGGGAAAGAGGGAAATTTACTGGACTGCAGCAGTTTTGGAGAACTGAAGATGGCAGGATGTCCTGTCTCATCACTTCTCCCTTATCGGTCCCTTCCTGGGTATGAATATGTTGCACCACTCTGCTGTGCAGAGATGTCCAAGCGAGTCATTAAATGCATTATTTAAGTCCAAGCAGAAGTGTGGATGTTTGGTAAGAAGACACTTTGCTCTGAAAAATTTATATTATGCAAATACAAGCTACATTAACAAGAGGCACACAGAAAATAAATTACTTGTTGGAGGTTACATGAAGACCTCCAACTTCCCAACTATACCCACTGACAAGATGGGACTTTATGTTCCTGATGCTGTGTAATGTACTGGAACACTAATGGTCTCAGTAAAAGGTGAAAGAAGTTTTCGTTCACAGAGGATCGCATATCTATCTCTTTAAATAATTTCCTGCCTCTCCAGCTCTTCCTTATTTAGGAACAGCTGCTCATGGACTTTCTCATAGGATCAGAACTAAGTGATGCAGTTTGTACCGCTACGTCAAACCTTGGCAACCTGCTCCATTGAGAAAGGGACTTATGAGCAGAATGTGTGAGAATGAATTACGCAGGAAAAACTGAAAAATTAACTAACAGTAGGCTAGTATGAACAACTAAGTTGTTCTTTCTAAATCAGCAAAGGAAAATGTTACCAACTCATTCTAATGTAGACAAAGGTGTTCTTACTCAGCTACTAACTACTGAAAACTTACTAACTCAAAAGGGCAGATTTAGCAAGCAATGGATAATGCTGGATAACATAAACGATATCTGCCCAGATTTGAAAAAAAAGCACCCTCAATTAGATGCCGCAGTTCAAAGCTCTCCCATGTAACTTTAATTGTAATTCGTCTCTGCCACCAACTATGAAGTATGCTGTTACACTTTAAAATAACCTTCTGAAACATGAAAAAAGGAATTACACAACCTAGAGAGACAGAACATAAAGCCAGCAGGAATCAGAAAAATTCCAAAAAGGGGTATCACATGTTCAACGTGGTAAAACATAAAATATAACTTGGAAAAAACGACAAAACTGAGTAAAAACCAAAACTCTTGTTTATTTATTTCACCAGTTAGCAGAATGATTTTGCTAATACATCTCAAAGCAACTTCTGAACAGGAGTGGAAGTAATCAAAGGCACTTGATTCTTTCTTACAGAAGGTAAAAATATTAACAGGGAGTATGCCATAGGAAATTGGTTAATTGTACTTTATTAAAGTGACTCTAACCAGATGTTACACACCAGCTCATTAACCAGACAACAATTCAACAGCTTTACTCAGCTGTAATTATAGAACAAAGATTAACAAAACTGCACTTAACACAGGTAGCTCCTTATTTAAATTAGTTTCACATGCCATTAAAGCTACTGAGCTTTTTGGCAAACTGGAGTTTCATGGATTGGTATATTATTTGCAATTATTGCTAATTGCTATGAGCAATGATTGTAATATCTCTGGAATACATCTGTTGCTGACACTATTTAAATGTGACAATTTCATGGCTAACAACTCTGTACTTGTTTTTGAAGTATCATTACCCATAAGTGACTGATGAAAGTCTTCCACTTTTACACTCGGAAATACAATAAGCACTTTATCTGATATAACAGTTGACCTGTATTTTCTCTCATAATGGGCCAGTTTATGTGTCCTAAGGTATCTAAAGCAGCAGTTGATCCTCAGACAGTTTCAACTGGATCAGGGGACTATTAATGTAATAAAGTACAATACAGACACTCATTATCAGGCATCCATGTGGCTGGAACAGCTGAAAGCCTGTGGCCAACAACATGGGACACACGCTTATGTCTCTGACACAAACGTGTTTATGAGGGAAGGTTCTCCTTTACATACCACACCATCTGGAAACAAGGAGAGACAATAAACTTCTCACTTCCAGTAACAAACACATTTCAGCTGCCCTGCTATAGTACCTATGTGCCATATAGATAAGTCCATACTGGCTTTGGTAGGAAGAGTGCATTTTCTCCGTGCTGACTTCCGGCAACAACACATTAGAGAAGAGAGACATTTTCAGTCTCTAGGAATGATGATGTAATCCCTGTTTGTGCCACATCCATTGTAGCAGATAAATGTATCGCCTCACAGGCTAAAGCAGTAGGCGGGGAGTGCATTGTGCTGTGGAGATAAGAGCTGGAGAAAGAGAAAAAAATTGCAATTAAAAAAAACCTACTTAAAAATCATTCAAGACTCAAGTATGGACCTGGCAGAACTTGCATCACTCATACTGATGGGATAAGTGACAGAGTTTCTGAAGTTTTTTGAAGACCTGAGAAGCTGGTATAAATTCTGAACATTATAGCCAGCATGAGATACCCACAGGGCCTGATGACTGCTTGACCTACGTTAACCTTGGCACTGACAACACTCATGCCCAATGCAGGTCTTTAGAAAGCTGAAGTTTTGGCACTGTCGTTATGCATCAGAATGGGCATCACATATAAAACATAGCAAAGGATCAGGAGGAGTGAAGCAAGGTGAATGTGTGACAAGGCACCTTAATAACAACAACTACAGGTGAATGCATTTTTTAAACGAAAAAACTTAATAATATCTAAGGACATCAGCGGTTAGGCTGTGCACTTTGTGAATCCAGTGTCAGACTTTTACTCACTGAGGAACAGTTAAAACTGCTGTCAGCAACCATGCTAGTGGGAATTCACAATCTGTGCCACTGCAGTAATATAATACCTGAGGCAGTAGACATGTCGCAAGCTGGTGAGCACTTGAATACAGTGGTTCTTTGTGACAGAAGATGCAGAACAGGAAAGCTTACAGAGACCCCAAGAAATAATCCAAGACCATTCACCTGACACCATGGCAAGATCAGCTGTAGCTGTGTCATGCCTGACAAATGTTTGTTTAACTAGCTCTTGCAGATCCCCCAGAAGCCACGGTTTCACAGCATTCACGGCAATCTGTTCCCATGTCTCCCTCTCCTACTGTTCAGAAGCACAGGGATATACTGCCCATGGATGGTACATGTACCATGGGCACTATGGACAGGAGTAAGTTTGTCTTTATGCAATCACTTTTTGTATATTTATATATCATGCTTCATGGCAGAGTCTTCTCTGCCAGGCCAAGCAACCTACTAGTAGATAACCCTGCTCACAGTTGGATAGACATATCTCATGTCTCGCTTGTCGAGTTCCTCTGCCTCTTTCTCCTGATGGGCCACATCCTTCTTGGATTACAGTGCCTAAAACAGGACCATGACTTTACAACTGGACAGGGCAGAATGCTGACTTCACATGGTTTTTCAAATTACATTCTTACTCAGAAATGCTTATTTAAATCTAAAAGAGTATTTGTTATTTACTAACATTACAGCTACTTCTTGTGAGCACTGTGAAGGGCTTTATCACAAATGACATCTGAGTTTTCTCTTCTCTGCCTTCTACTGGGATGGGGCAGTTTTAATTTCTGCCAAGATTCTGTGTGATGTTCTCAAAAACAGAAGAATGGATTCAAGAATTTCTCTGCACATGGGATAAAGGGCCTAACAGATACTTGTTGAGTTATCAAGTTCTAGCCCCCAACATTACACCACATTACAGTATGACTCTTGTCACACCTACTCAGTGTACTCAGTTCCCTAAGGATGTCACCTGCGTTTTTTTTTGCTCTCACTCCTTTAAAAGAAGACTGAAATGGAAGTTCACAACCTAGTCTTCTTTACATTCATTCACAACTGGTCCATACTCATACATTACTTTTCTGGTACTGTCTATTATCTTAAATATCTCACCTATCACTGTGATGCTAAATGATTTGACATAGTTTTAAAAAGTATTTATACCCCTCTGTCACATTTTCTTCACGGAAACTAAAATAACTGAGAAGCCTTTTACACCATGACACCCCAGGGATATCCTTCCTCCCGCAATAAGCCCTCTGCTAGGAATGCTTGTTTTGACACCAAGATAGTTATAGCCCATTCTGCCTCAAATGTCAAAGCTGAATCCGACAATGCTTTTCAAAAAACTAAAACCAATCAAGACTGCAAGCTCAAGCTTACCACTGCATCCTATTGCAAAGGGAATTTTGAGATCCCTTTCTTTAATTACTTCAAGAAAAGAAAGATACAGCATAACCTGGAATTTAGATTGTAAGTACTTTTTCTAGCCCTGTATAAGACTAGCTCCTTCTATTTCTGAACACCAAATAAGAAGCTTAACCAATCAATGCTCTTTACTTCACAGCCCCGAAGATGGATGCTTCTGACTTTTCAAGGGATGTATATCAGAAGACTATTCTTAGAGATAAACACATTAAAACAACAGCAAAGACGTATTTTTTTAGTCAAGACATAGACATTCACAGTTACTTGAAGGCACATACTTGTTTCACCTTTGAAAGGAAGACAGTTATAATAAAGTTACTCACGCTGCATGAAGGATCACAAAACAGAAATAAATTAATTTCTTAAAAGTTTCCAATATGTTTTTATTGTGGCCTTTAACTAAAGACCAAACACTACTGAAAAACAATACTTTTAGGCCTTTTGAATAAAGTTGGGAAGATTAGAAATTGGCTTCTTACATAAGAAAAGTACATCAACATTTCCAATGCTATGATTTCACTTTTAGAGAAGCACAGCATATAAGCTTCATTTATTTAGTTACTATTAAATCAAAACATCTCTGAACTGAATTCATAGTGCTACTCACTGTCTGAAACCTTTTATTAAGATCAGGCCCATACTTTTCTGATGTTTTGCCAGTGATTGCAAAGATACAGAGGTCATCAGTTCAAGCAATGGACAGTGTTAGCGGCTACTGAAGAAACTCTTGGTAATAGTTTCTAACCACCCAAGAGGCCTAAACCAAGCAGGTTGGCCTGAAAAGATAAACACATAAGCCTTGTGCAGGAGGATTACAAAACTGGAGTTAATAACGATACATACCGTGCTGCTGAGAACGACAGGAATAGTATAAGGCAGACAGCAGCAACTGACCCTAATCCAACAGCAGTCATGTATTGCCGAGTGGGTGATAAATCTGAAAGAAAATATCAAACAATTCAAACGAACAAATACCAAATAGTATAGCTTCAGTCTAGCGACTGACGAAGTGAGTCTGCTCAAAGCTACAGTACTGTAAAAAACATCCAGTGCTTTACTGCTCAGTCAACTAGTAACGAAACTGACTATCTAGTAGTTACTACCCAGTTGAGGAAGTAAGATTATATGGTTTTTTGTTGGTTTTTTTTTTAAATTCAGATGCTCAATGTTAACATTTTCCCCTCTCATTACTGGCATCTCAGTTTAAATCTCACACCGAGGTGGTCTCTGGTGCCAGAAAATCCTAGTGCTTTATTAAATGACTCAATGCATCTCTTTCAAAATTGTTACAATCTGGGCCTGATTTCTCCTGCCCATTTATCTATTTATTTATTTATTTTCTCTCATGTGACAGAATAGAAGTAAACCTGGCAATGACAGTTGTACCCAAGCCCATAGTAACAGAAGCCACCTAGGGACAAAAGAGGCAGCTTACAGTGATTTGCTGTCAAAACCAGAATTACTAAGAACTATTGGTGAAAGCTAACTTGAGAAAATAGAAACTCAATCTCTTCCAGCCACCTCTATCCTATTTTTGACATTAGTAAAAAGGTACCTCCCTCTTAGCGGTTTTCCAGAGACCTCTAGGATGCTGGATCTTATTCCTGCAAGACTGCACAACTCTACTTGCTGGTAAATCTTGAAAGCATGAGTATTTCATGTTTTAGCAAAAATTTAAATTCTGGCAGAAGTGGCACTTATTCAGTGAAATTACTGAGTATGTCCACAATAAGCATCCAAGCGTCTGAACAGCAGAAAAGCAACTTCTGTTACTTAAATTGAACTCTTTCTGGCTCATCTGAATGTACAGGCACAAGACTGGCTGGGCATTCACCTAAAACATTCTCAGCAACTGATCTGAAGCACAAAAAAGAAATCACACAGAGCCGTAAGATGAATCTGACCAGTTTATCATTTTTGCCTAACACTGCTCAGTGAAGCCAGGCTTGTATCTGTGCAGCACCTTTCACCTGTAAACTTACTGTGAGTCTGGCAAAATAAAGGATTCAGACAGGGTCCTTACACAGAAAATCTGTTCAACTGACAAGCATGTTCAGTTTGGGTAAAAGTTATACCTGTCCCTACATCCCTGTAACACTAGTTTCCATAAGCAAGTTATGCATATCTAGGCCAGGTGTAAGCCCTCCACAGAAACGTCAGAAATGTCTTCCCTATGTTTTGCAGAGCGTATTTGGTGAAAAACCCTCAAAGTTCACTCTACCTATTTGTGACAGAAGGAAGCGTGCTTTTAACAGCTTTCTAACACTTTTTATGACAATGATTTATCATATAACATGTATCTTTGTCTAGACAGCATCTGAAACAGACTCATTTGGCTTGGATTTATTTAACAGATTTGCCTTCCACACAAGTTGACTCCTCAAAGGATTCAGTGAGCCAAAAATACTCTCCGCCTCTGCAGCTGCAGAAGTACGTTACGCCAAGGACACTGTTCAGCTAGAAGTCCATTCAATATAAAGGCAACTGGATTTAGAACAGAAAGTCAGGGGCCTGTCCTGTCCTATTACCATCTCCCAATGCCCATTCTTTCCATCCCAAACCCAAAAACCACCTTTACATAAGAAAGCCTCTGACAATGCTGTATAAGCTGATAAATGATAAATTCAGAAGAGGACAGTTTTCTTACTTTCCAGAGTTATTTTACAGCTCTAGCAATAGAGCTCTCAAACCTAGGGAATCCTTGATCTTAGCCAAGTCTCTACAACCACAAACTGCCTAAATTATATTCTAAGTGTGGCAATAAATGAACTAGGTCACAAGAGTAAACAACAAAAGGCAACCTAGAAATAAACACACAGTTGTCACCAGAAGATCAATAATAGCAATAGTCAGACCTGGGTTTTGTGCACAGTGGCGGAGATGCACGTAAAGCACTCCATGCACCATATGATTTATTATCATTCCAAAGTACTGTCTGCTCTCCAGTGTGACTACATCTCCTAACTCCAATTCATGAGTCTTTCAACCTAAAAGCACAATTTAGAGTTTGTAGAGGACTCCAGTGATGCCACTCTATTTGCCAAGAGAGGTGAATGTTTGCTTTTTGCTGAAACATGATGAAATGTGTGAAAAGTGTATTTTCTACCAAGGTGGAAAGGAGGGAAACTTGACCTCTGGAGAATTCCAAACTCCTCTGAGGTAAACTCATTCACTGGAAACATTTTATAGTCAAAAAGAAAAACAAAGATAAAACCATGCTGAGAATTTCTCTAGCTTTTAAAGTTATGCCATTACACTGCTAAGAAACTGTACTTAAAAGTACAAAAATCAGCCACATTTTTCATTTTTGCAAGTCTTTTATTTTCCTATGTTCATAAAAGGACTTAATTCTCCAAGTACCACCTGAGCATAACAAAATAAAAAACGTGGCTTCTAAAAGCTAGGAAATTGTTCTTGTTTTTTTTTTTTAAACATATTTAAGCCAATATAGAACTACCTTAAAATGAGCTTCTAAAATTTCACATCTTCTGTGCTTCAAATCCTTTGTGCACAAAAATTGCTGTAAATATTTGGATGTGAAGCATAGAAAAAGTAATACTGAAAACCAAGAAGAAACCAGAGAATCCATTTTAGAGTGGAATTACTGAATCCATTAGAACGGAATACTGAAGTGCAAAGCAAATTTTCTGCCTCTAACTCTTCCAGTCCTCAAAGTCAACTGACAGTTAACGGCAAAGAAAGAAACAGCCACAGCAATTATTAATTTATGCTGCCAAGTAAAGCTATCACAACTTCTGTTTTCTCCTTGAAGAAAAAATTGACTTACTTTTAATTTCTGCCCAAACAACACAGGACTGTCTTCTCACCTGAAAATGAAAACATAAAAATCACTGTTTCTCAGAGAAATTTATTATCACTAACTCCCTCTGCAAGAGCAGCCATCCACATCATACTATATCTTATTACTATTGGGAAATGGAGTTTGTTATTCCCCTGGTAGCAGCCTCTAGCTTGTCTGAAAAGATTATAAACTATAAAAGTAAGATTAGAGAGAGAGCTCTGATGAAAGGCTGGCACTAGTCTTTTAGATCATCACTCTTCCTTTCTTTCTACAACCTAGACATGCAGGTAACATGGAAGGATCTTTGAATCTGCTTGGATAAGAATTCAGAATTTATGAAATGCTATAATAAGGCTGAGTATGCTGTATAAACTCTATCCCCATGTAGAATATAAATGTTAAAACATGGTACTTAATGGCATGTTTTTCATATACTAGATGTAGGCCTTTTTTTCAGTTATAAGAACTTGCTTGGTATTTTTTAACATTTTTTATAGAATATTATAGTAGTTAATGTTCACAGCAGTTGAATGTATGCCTATTAGGGGTCTACTTTTGCAGACTTGTTAAATGAGTTTGGTTTCTTTACAGTAAGCTTGGTCCCCGTAGAGCTGTCTTCTCTCAGCACATCACACTCATCCATACCGAGAAGTTCTACTCTAAGCTCTATTGTCTACTGCATAATTACTGGGAAGTTTATTTTTGTAGTGCTTCTATATGTACTTTCCTGCTAAATGACTTTCACATAGTTTCCACAGAATACAGACACGTATTTTTCATGTTTTGGCAAAATGTGCATTATGTTGCTCTGGATAACAGTATGTTTCTATGAACTGAAGGCAAGATTTTGAAGCCTTTGATTAAAAGGATGAAGGCACATTTGTATACTTGATACTACTTTTGTGCGTCTGCACACTGAATTGTGTAATCTCAGTGTTTCCTAAATTCATTTTTTTATAAGGAATTTTCTGGTTATTAAAAAAAAAAAAAACACTAACAAAAAAAAATCCTCTTAAAAGAGAGAGAATAAAGAACAAGGAGTGGATTTAAAAACTCAACCAAATGCCAAATTCTGGAGGCACTGGTGTGAGTGCCATAATCTTGAAATATCTGTGGCATACTCTGGTTTGCAGGGAATCAGTCACCTCCTGCCTGCCAGAGACATTACAGAGCTCCCAGGAATCTCAGCAGCAAAGTTCACTGATCTGCACTTTATACTAAATCAAATTATAAATCACTTCCTCTGAAGAATTAGCATCTTTCCAGAAAGTTAATCAGTGAAATTAGCCCTCCAAATACTTGAGTATCCATGGATCTCAAAGTCCGTATTTCAACCTGGATATTCACAGGTAGCTAAACTGGAGACAGAAATCCCTTCCACAGCTGCACACTAAAAAGAGTTCTCGAGAAAAGAGAAAACGTTTTGCCATGCATATACACTTTTGTCAGATTATTTTTTTATCAGGCCAATTTTAACAGACTTTTTTTCACAGTAGGAGTCATTTGTATTTCAATTTTCCAAGAAGTTCACAGCTTTTTTCCTGAAAAGTCTGAGTGTCACAGTCCTGCTCTTACTTCTGTTACATGCATAAACTGTGCGATCCAAAAAAGCTGATACTGGCACTGAACAAAAGCTATGCTAAAGAAATTAATTTCAAATAAGTTTAAACTCCAAACACATTTTTTAGTTCCTGCCCTTCACTATGAGCCTGGGCTCTCTGCACAGCATGGAATCCATAAACTAATCACTGGAGATTAAAATAGGTACCAGCTGGGTTTCAATTTTTTAATTAGCAGTATCCCTTATGGAGAAGGACACTTCCAAGCGTGGACAACTTGTTCCACTTAAGCAAGGTTTTCATGATAATGACAGTAAATTCTCATTTGTTCACAAATTCTCCCTTGGTCTCTACCGTCCCTATATTCCAACTGCCAAATTCATCAATACGGAAAATCGTACTACAACTTCTTACTGCTCTCCTTATACATCCCCAAAAATCTCCTCAGATCATCTGACCAGCCTCCTACCACAACTGAATGTCCTGCACAAATAATCCTCCACCTTGAAAAACAAACAGAAACTAAAAACCGCACAGCAGACACCTTTATCAGGACCTCCAAATCTGAGCACAGGATAAATGAACATAGACTCAACAAAATGGAACAGCTTACTTAACTGTGTCCACACGATTTTATATGAACTAATTTTCCCACCTTTACTACAAAGAAAATATGTCAGATATATTGAGGAATAATGGCAACAGAAAGTCATAAGCAAGCCATGATTTTGCAGCATGTATGATACAAATTGTACCATTCTCAGCATGAAGGGGTCTGGAGCCAGAAGGGACTCAGGAGGATGCCAGAACATAAAAGTATAATAATGAGAACATTAGTTAGGAGTCTATGACATATATTTCTCATGTATCTGTATTCTAATGTAAATGTGTTCACAAGTAAAACACACTGTAGAAATGCTGATTTCACATGTATTAATAACTGAGGGTCAATTGAAGAGCAGATATTTTAAAAAGCAGACTATTAAATCTTAACTCTTGAATCCAAATTCAGTTACCTCACTAATCTAATTTCTAATTTTCAGAAATTCTCAAAACCCAACAACCCTCAATTTATAATTCTGAATTTCTTTAACTTCTTCATACCAACAACTGCACAAAACGAGAAGGACTTCGGTGTACTGGTGGACAAAAAACTCAACATGAGCCGGCAAAGCACGCTTGCAGCCCAGAAAGCCAACTGCATCCTGGGCTGCACCAAAAGGAATGTGGCCAGCAGGTCGAGGGAGGTGATTCTCCCCCTCTACTCTGCTCTTGTGAGACCCCACCTGCAGTACTGTGTCCAGCTCTGGAGCCCCCAACAGAAGAAGGACACGGACCTATTGGAGAGAGTCCAGAGAAGGGCCATGAAGATGATCAGAGGGCTGGAGCACCTCTCCTACGAGGACAAGCTGAGAGAGTTGGGGCTGTTCAGCCTGAAAAAAGAAGGCTCCAGGGAGACCTTACAGCAGTCCTCCAGTACCTCAGGGGGGCTTGTAGTAATGATGGGTAGAAACTCTTTAGCAAGGCCTGTTGTGAAAGGACAAGGCGTAATGATTTTAAAATAGAGGGAAGCAGATTCAGACTAGAGATCAGGAAAAATTTTTTACAACAAGGGTAGTGGAACACTGGCACAGGTTGCCCAGAGAGGTGGTTGATGCCCCATCCCTGGAAACACTTAAGGCCAGGTTGGATGGGGCTCTGAGCAACATGATCTAGTGGAAGATGTCCCTGCTCCTTGCAGCAAGGTTGGACTAGATGACCTTTAAAGGTCCCTTCCAAACCATTCTATGATTCTATGGTTCTATGATTCTAAACACAAAAGCATGAGAACTGAAGATATACCAGTACTTTTTGAGCCACAGGTCTAAGTTCCATTTCAAAGAAGTAGAACTGGGAATCAAAGCTGCTTAGTATTTGCAACCCTAATAATGATTTATAAACATTGTATGTAACTTTGTGTACTTCATCAAGTCATACAGGAAAGTGTGTATTAAGAAGCTGATGCATTCCAAATGGAAGGAAGCAAAGAGTGACTTCTACACATAACAGTAATAATATTCCATTAAATCAGTGGTCTAGAAAATACACCTGGCAATGCTGGAGTTGAAACATCAAGAAATAAGATTCTATGATTCTATGAAATAATCTCTATGAAAGAGAAAGAATAATGTAACTTAGAAGCAGTTCAAACAACACATGTCAGAGATGCATAAACAATCTGCACTGTTCTGCACAAGAAAAGCCTCAACACAAGAAACAGGAGATGCTCCTCAATATCAGAAAATATTGAAGGAAAGAGCTAGGGAAACCAATGCAGATATCAGTAACAGCTATTACATGTACTTGTTTTATTTCACCCACTTTGGACTGAGGCGGAGTTACATTTCTTAATAGAAGCTGGTTACACTTTTGAGATTTGGGTGTAGGCTTCCACAATTGTAGAGAATTATTTACAACTGACTCATCAGATCAGTCTTTGCATGCCTCCTTGTTTCATGCTGTATATGCAAAGCCCTAAAACTTTTTTTTTTTTTGGTGGCAGGGTTTTGGAGGCACTGTTTAGGTGTTTTTTTCTTTAGTAGGGGTTGCTGTGTTCTGTTTTTATATTTGACATTTGGAAACTGTATGCACATGAAAAGTTTATCACGTGGCCCATATGAGAAAAACTTCCTACTGCTGAGACTTAAATTATGAAAAAATTACAAGCTGTTGACCTCGGAGACAGATAACAACTGGAGAACTAATTGCATAATGACATCATAGGAGGCAAGACAATGGCGCATAAAAAACTGAAATGTACATTTTAGAAACTTTTTTTTCTAATCAAAATACATACTTACTCTAAAATGAAAAAAAAAAAAAATTAATGCTAGTAATATACTTTTTTCCACAAGGCTTTCCCAAGGGAGCTGGAGTTGACATTCATTGCTACATGGAAGGTAATACACATGATAAAATATATTTTTCCATGTAATTTGGAGAACTGGAATATTTTGTTATAAAACATTCAATTAAAAATTAAAATTGGTGAGTTTTTCATTGCTAAGGAGAATTTTCAGATTCTCATACTTATCTCTTTCACTAAATTCTGGCCCAATAAAGACACCTTCAACTACTGAGGGCAGTCATGGCCCTTCATTTTTAATTTCTTCCATTGTTTGCCTTTTAGCACCCAGAATTGCTCCACCATTACAACAACTTAAATATCTATAAGGAATTACAAGAGTTATTTACAGACCTTCAGATTTAATCTAATTCTGTCAACTAACGGATCCTTGCAACATCATAAAATAAAATTAATGCAAAGCTAACATTTTTCCTCTTTTTTCCCCAGCAACATTTCATTCAGTAAGTGTAAAGAAAATGTTTTAAAACATCCATTACCTTATTCCACTCACTTATTATTCTCAAAAAAACACAATACTCTTCTCCCAGCTTTAAAGGAGCATTATAAAACTTCCCGTAGTAATGTCTGTCTCCAAGAGCAATTGACATGTTATCAGCAACATCCTTTGCTCGAAATTCAGCAGCCACGTATCCTTTAAAGTCTGTGGTGTTACTAAAGAAAGTTGCAGCAGCAAACGAGTCACAAACAAAAGTGCTTTGCAAACCCAGAGGAAGCACAATCACTTGATAAAGACTAGAGTGAAACAAAAAAAAGTAAACATTAGCCTTCACTTCAATGTACTAAGCACAAGACATTCATTAATTCACACTGTCTTTCCTACTTGTAGCCTCTTAACTGCTTATTACCAACGTCCAATATAAACACTTCTTATCCTAACATATTTATCTCTGTGTGTTTTCCACTGCATTTCGAACAAGAAAAACCAGCTTAGAGCTGATTCTCCTTATCACATGCACATTAATTTCACGTTTATTCTTACTCAGAAGACCATCAAACTGAGCTATTGCAGGCTCTCTCTTTTTCTTCTCATCTAACACATAAGGTCACCTACGAAACTTCAGGCCAAGTTCAAGGTCCTGCACCTGGGTCATGGCAATCCCAGGCACAAATACAGCCTGGGCAGAGAATGGATCGAGAGCAGCCCTGAGGAGAAGGACTTGGGAGTGCTGGTGGATGAGAAGCTTAACATGAGCAGGCAATGCGCCCTTGCGGCCCAGAAAGCCAACTGCATCCTGGGCTGCATCAAGAGAAGCGTGGCCAGCAGGTCGAGGGAAGTGATTCTCCCCCTCTACTCTGCCCTGGCGAGACCCCACCTGGAGTACTGTGTCCAGTTCTGGAGCCCCCAACACAAGAAGGACATGGACCAGTTGGAGAAGGTCCAGAGGAGGGCCACAAAGATGATAAAAGAGCTGGAGCACCTCTCTTATGAGGACAGGCTGAGAGAGTTGGGGCTGTTCAGCCTGCAGAAGAGGAGGCTCCGGGGAGACCTTATAGCGGTCTTCCAGTACCTCAAGGGGGCCTACAAGAAAGATGGGGAGAGGCTGTTTAGTAGGGCCTGTTGCGATAGGACAAGGAGTAATGGTTTTAAAATACAGGGGGGTAGATTTAGATTGGAAATTAGGAAAAAATTTTTTACAATGAGAGTTATAGAACACTGGAACAGGTTGCCCAGAGAAGTAGTGGAAGCCCCATCCCTGGAAACGTTCAAGGCCAGGTTGGATCAGGCTCTGAGCAACCTGATCTAGTTGGGGATGTCCCTGCTCCTTGCAGGGGAGTTGGACTAGATGACCTTTGAAGATCCCTTCCAACCCTAACCATTCTATGATTCTATGAAACAATACATTGTTGGCCTCTGAAAATTATTAATAATTTTCCAGAAACAATACTTTTTCTGTTTAAAGAAGGAGAGGATAGATACTATTTGTAAAACATTAATCAAATTTGTTTTCACAACTCTCAAAATACTGTTTAGTCTATGGTATCTAACCATAGGAAGACTAATTATTAGGGCTGTTACACTAGTCAATTCCTGAAACATTATTAGCTTTCAAATATTTCCTGCTTCCGTGTAATGTTGAATTACAACTACCTTTTCCTTCTATCATAAACAGCACTTAGTAAGGTGTAAAACCTTTTTCTCAATAAATTCATTTTGGTAGTAATACACTAATATGAAAACACTACTTCAGAGTATGCATAAATACAGACATTGTTCATTTTCTCTGGCTTCTAGAAAAAAAAATGTACTGGCTGCATGAGTTTGTTGGAAAACAACAACAAAAAATGCCACATGGGTAGAACTGTGCTTCAATCCATCAATAAAAATCTACTGTGACTTCACTGTGGATAAAGGAAAAAAAAACAAAACCAACAGTGAAAACTCAGAATTATCAAAAGCAGAATTTTGTTCCAGAAAGCAGGGAAGAGTCTGAAGCCAAATATTACTCTGCTGTGGGAGGAGAAACTGGGATTTACAGCTTAAGTTTTCTCCCATTGCCAACAAAAATAATCTAACCCCAAGAAAAAGCTCCCATATGTTAGTAACATAAATCTGTAGAATGTTTTTTGGAAGAGTGAAGAGTGTACAGAGACAAACCTGATTGGTCCATTCCGATCTTCTGCTTTCCGGAATCTAAGCAAGGGTGAAGAATCTTTTACTGCAACAAATTCTACATCTGCGAAAGGGGGATCTAAAAAATAAACAAATACCAGTTCAGAGAGGTTTTAGAAATATTTCAAGTATGAGGGTTCCTAGCTATTTTCTTCCCGTAGACTTTCTCTGTTAACTGAGCCTCAAACTCCTGACAACTAAATCTGCAGGCAAAAGGAATAGTCTGGTCAAGGAAAACAAAGAGCAGATTCAAGCATAATGGCATGACAGCCCCAAAGCAAGCCCCTGTACTGCAGTATCTCTGCTAGCTGGGGAAAAAAAATGCCCCAAAATGATGGCAGACTACAGAGAAATGAGAAAGGAAAGTTTTGTTGGAAGAAGCAGTATGGTCAAAGAGAAGAATAAGATTAAACTCTGGGCACCCAGCCCACTACAAGAAATAAAATGGCATAAGTAAAGGAGAATCTATTGGCACCAAAAGCACTTTCAAGAAGGCAACTTCCTTAGTTACCGCTCACAGTCAGCTAGCAATATCCAGCCCCTTAAATTGGATTTCAGTATGGGTACAGAGCTCTAATTTGTTTCAGTAGGAATCTGCATCAAGGCCAAAATTGAACAAACGCTTCTGCCTCTAATTTCAATGGCAAGGATGACAGCTGCACACTGACAGAGGCTGATGCTATGATAATGGAAATTACCGCTATCAGCCTGGAAGCAAAAAGTAAAAGAGCTTCAGCGTGCACAACAGAGAGGGCAGAATGCAAAGTACAGATGCTATCTACCCCAGAAGTCAGAAGGAACTAGCACAGATATTTACAGGTATGGCTAGGCTGTTTGAAAACTGGTCTATCAAGCTGCTGATGTGATATCTAACCAAAGAGTAACAAATGTAGTGCTTATACAGAGAAAACAAGGGCTTCAGAGCACTGTTAGAAAGAGCAATCAATGTTACGGAGGCAACAGAAAACCAATGTAGATTTGACAAAGTTAAGTCACATCAGGCAAAATCTTGCTGAGATGCATGGATTTTTCAAACAGTAGGAATACAGATAGCTGCACATACATATTGAAACACAGAAAAGCATTAGTTCAGCAGGAGAAAATGAGGCTTGGTAGAAAAATAGTAAAGTGGGTAAAAAACTGGTAAAGAGGGAGCTAGCAAAATAAAGCATGTTGAAAGCAGAAGTACTGGGGTGCAGGAAGGTTATTAGAGGGTTTCCTCTAAGACTAAACAAAGTACTAAGTCTGGCACTTTGTTAGCAATCATGGTGTAAAATCAAGATGCATACAGATTAATTTCACTGCTCAAATAGTGGCAGACAGTGTAAAACAAAAGCAGTATGGAGACATTATGCAAGAAGAACTGAATCACCTTTACAATTGTTGTTTTGCAGAAATAGAATGAAATTCACTAGTATAAAGTACAAGGTGATACAATTGGGGCTGCCAACAAGAACTTCTTGCTATATATTCTAAATTACTTTGAGTAGTAGAAAGAGCATATTAATACATCTCAGAATGAGTGTTAGTCTCCAAAATTATAAGGGAAAAAAAAAAAGAAAAAAAAAACAGAGGAAAAGGCTGCTCTAAAAAGCATAAGAAAAAGATTTCTTTAACACTAGAATAGTACCACCAGAAGTACAGAAGGCTCAGGTGTGATCCCTTCATAGTGTCTGAAGTCCCAAGAGAGCTAAGTGAAACGAGTGCAGAGGATGACTACAAGAAAAAATCCAAATAAAAGAGGAATTGTCTTATGTGAGAGAACCAAAAACTTGTCCCTGTAGCCTACGAAGAAGAAATCTGAAAGCCTACATGATCTCTCTTTTTAAACAGATGAAACATAGAAAAGGAACAACTTGTACACAGTATGCCCAAAATAAAGACAACAGGCCATACAAGCATCCCCAGCAAAGAAAAAGCCTAACCTGCCCTTGGCAAAATCATCCTCAAGAGAATCTCCTGAAAACTAACCTAGCCAAATTAATTGCTCTGGTACTTACCTTTACCAGGTCCTCTTCAAAACCAGGCTATCAGCAAACTACTGGTGAAGAAACTAGCTATGAATGTTTAGGATTGAAATGAGAACATGATTTATATCTAGCAAAGCCTTAATATTCTACAGTGGCTTCCCTCTAGCAGAGACAGGGAAAAAAATCCTTTCAGACAGTTTTCTGAGTTAATGAAGTGTATTACATGGCTGCCTACAAGAACAGGAAATGGTCTTTACTTCCGAGGGTCTTTTCAATAGTTTTGCAACTGCGCATATTGTAAAATGTATAGACAGTATTTCTATCTGAACAAAATAAATGAACAAATAATATTTGACACCCAACCTGTACGTCCTTTTCACCTTGCAAACCTAAGCAAACAGAACTTAAGAACTGTAAACCCTCCATTAACTTCAATGGTTCTTCAGGGCAGACATTGCCAGTGGATAGAGTGAGAGGAAAATACATGTGTCGGGAGATTCATCTGGTACATTTCTCCTGTCTTCCTTTCCTTTGGCAGCCAATACCACCAGGAGACATTATTATTAATTTATCTTGAAAATTTTCCAATTTCCAAGGAAAACTTGGGAATTTCTTCTTTAATGTCAACCAGGATGTGCACTGCATGCAACAGTTTTGCATCTTTTTTTCCAGATAAGCAGTGCAAGGGGGAACAGGGGCAAAAAGACTGCTGACTAAGTTAATAACAATTAATAACTATTTCATAGGAAAAATGCAAAATATAAAAATAAATAGCCATCTAGCACTGACAGCACTAGTAAGTGAGTAAGAAAGAGCAAGATCTGAAATAAATACACAGTGGTTTTAAAGCTTGGAATCTTTTGCCATTTTTAGTGGTAAGAAATATTAATTACTACAAACATCAAGCACACCAAAGACAATCTGTCTGTTCTAATAAGAAAAGCGAACAACTTGCAACAATGTGAAGTAGTAGTAGTAATAATAATAAATGATAATAATGAAAGGAATGGATGCCATTTTTGCTTCAGTGACCAGAAAGGAAACTCTGAAGGAGTTATTCCATATGTAGTATTCAGCCACTATGAACTTTTATTAAAAGGAGCACCTTTCCAGAAATTTAACTTTAAAAAAAAAGTCTGCTGTGAGGTCATCATAATTTCCAGATTTAAAAATTCACATGGAAGAAATACTGACTTAACACCACCTAGAATAGATGGAGGGAAAGGAGGAATGCTACACAGAGATGAGGACTTGCACTAAGTGGGCTGTGAGAAGAAAGAAAGATCCTCCAGTCTCTTCAGGTGCTGTTAGCACCTTGTGTTTCCTAAAGGTTTTGGTGTTTTTTTTAACTCTTCAGAAGCAGAACAGACTAATATATGTGTAGAGGCACCAGGAAAACACAAACAAACACAGCAAGAAATGCAAGTACACCGAGAGATAGTCCCACTCTAGGCATTTCATTGCCATAACTGTGCTATGTTACTAACACTTGAACATTTCATATACACACTCATTTTCTACAATAAGAATCCACCTGATGAGCCGCTCCCTAAATACTAAGGCGGGCTACGGGAAAAAAAGGTCCACCAGGAAGTGCTTAGCATTGCTACAGCACAGGGAGACAACAGATGCCTCACTGCTGGAGCAAAAGCCTGCTTGGTGTTATACTGTAATCACATTCTTCAGAAAAAAAACCAGCACGTTGGACGCAGTTCACTATTAGTTATCATGAAAGCATTTAACAATGGAACAGCTACACCTCTTTCTTTAGCCCTGGAAATGAGCTCTTTACTTCTTGCTTTAAGGGCCTGGTTTTTGCCAGTACTGTTTACCGCTGCAGACACACTGCCACAATACAAGGAACATGGTACTTTTATGACATTCTCCAGTAGCGATAACAGGAATATTTAACACCTTCCCTGTCATCTGGCCTTTTCTACAGTTCTGACGCTGCAACTCTGGGACAACACCATGCTACTTACCTTTGGATACATAATGTAGGCAAGAAATGCTGTAAGTTTCCTATATACAGACACATCAAAAATGAATGCACAAATCAATTTCTATCCCACCCTATAGATGGCTATGCACAAAGTCTGTCAAACTGAATAATTTGTAATTTATTTTAAAAATCTTTGTTTGGTGCTAGCATAACCCTCTTTACAGCTTCCCTTCATCATCTTGTGCTAATGATAAAGCTTTAAAAATAGTAACGGAATTGAACCACAAAGTCCAAAACCAGACAACAATTCTGCTCAAGTTCAGGGAAGTGAAATAAAAGATTTCACTAAAGGCCAAGTTTAACTGAAACAACCCTTTGCTGAAATAACACCATTTGCATTATCTACATTTCCTGCAAACAAGGGATTTTTTCATTGGTTATTTAAGGTCTTTATGTCCAAAAAGTTTTTTTAGTGAATTTTAAAACAAGGAAATAAAAAACACTACTATAATTTTTTTTGAAAAAGGTAGAGATATTGATACAATGGAAAAAAGTTTTTATAATTTTTATTACTGTCTGAAGAGTAATTAAATTTACTGTACATATTACAGTATAATTGCTTTAACAAAGAGAAGATATTTTTAACTTTGAGAAAGACATTACTTAAAGAAGGGAGAGAAGGAAGGAGGTTGAATAAATCAAGACCACATCTACAGAAAATAATAATTTAAATCTTCTTTAAAGGCTGTATCTTAAAAATGGAAATACACGCAGAGTTTATGTGTGATGTTTTAATGTATAAATTCATAGCTGAAAAGAGCTTACAATCTCTTACTACCCACTGCAGCCTGCTTATTCTTGGTATTTTTTGCCATTTTGCACTTCATTCATTTTACTTAATGCTAATTACACTAATTAGTTGAGGATAACATCAAAGCTGATGAAGATACATCCTTATAAATTTGTAAAGGACTACCTGAAACAGTACTAAAGAACCCCCAGTTCACAGAGATGGAAAAGACTGAAAAAGCAAAGAATTTTGTTCAGTATGTAAAGCACTGGCTATAAAGCACAGACTGTTCCGCCCATATCAAGTGCTTTGTAAATAGAACGATAGATCAGAACGATCATGACTTCACAAATATTTATGAAAAAATTTGTACTATGAAGGAGGTCAGAAATGGAGAAGTGAAGTTCATATGAACTTAAATACCATGCATTTTAATAGTCTGCATAAAAACACAAAGTGCATGCATGAACATATGTATGAAAATGTTTATAGGATCAGTAGCTAATTTCCTCCCTACATTTAAAAGAAAATAAAAAATCATGCTTAGGTTTTAACCACTCCCCTTTCCCCATTATATAAATCAGAAACTCTCTTCTTTGCAATACCTGTGCTCTGAAGCTGCACACTGTAACAGATTATCTCTCTGGAGGTACCTGATGTGCTGTCAGAGTAAGAGCTTTCAGGCAGATCACCACATCTCCAGTCTTCCACTTCCTCACTGAAAAGTAGATTTGGTTTTCCCCCTCTCTTTCCAGACCTTAAATAAATCCCTTTATGAAAAAATGAATGTAAATCTTTTCCATCACAAAAGAGAACAGAACAGTAATGTATCTTTCATGTGTGTGTACATCCATGGGCAGGCAAACAAATTAGACATCACAACCTGATTTGTAATACAGGACATTTTTCACGTACCAAGATGAAAGTGCAAGGCTCTAGATTATACTTAGTATGTGATGGAAATCATTCTTCCAATTCAAGCCACTTTCTAGACTCCCTGCTTGTTGGTCTACTTTAGAATCATAGAATGCTTTGGGTTGGAAGGGATGTTTACAGGTGTTCTAGTCCAACCCCCCTGCACAGAGCAGGGACATCTTCAACCAGATCATGTTGCTCAGAGCCTCATCCAACCTGGCCTTAAATGTTTCCAGGCATGGGGCATCAACCACCTCTCTGGACAACCTGTGCCCGTGTTCCACCACCCTCATTGTAAAAAAATTTTCCTGTCTGAATCTGCTTCCCTCTATTTTAAAATCATTACCCCTAGTACTGTCACAACAGGCCCTACTGAAGGGCTTCTCCTCATCATTCCTACAAGCCCCCTTGAGGTACCGGAAGGCTGCTGTAAGATCTCCTCAAAGCCTTCCCTTCTCTTCTTCAAAAAAAGCCCCAACTCTCTTAGCCTGTCCTCATAGGAGAGGTGCTCCAGCCCTCTGATCATCTGTGTGGCCCTCGGCTGGACCCTCTCCAACAGGTTCACGTCCTTCTTATGTTGGGGGCTCCAGAGCTGGATGCAGTGCTCCAGGTGGGGTCTCACGAGGGCAGTGCAGAGAGGCACAATCCCCTCCCTCGACCTGCTGGCCATGCTCTTTTTGATGCAGCCCAGGATGTAGTTGGCTTTCTGGGCTGCAAGTGCACATTGTCAGCTTGTGTTGAGTTACACAACTCAACTTTCTGACTTACGTGTTCATACAAAGAGAGAGGATACACACACAAGAGTATGTGGCCTGCAGGTATATCCTGGACTAAAACAAAAAGAAGAGCAGCTGAGAAACACAGGAACTACTACAACTGTGTGAGGTACACGAGCTCGAGGTCAAACCTACACAAACCCACTGGAAAGTGCATGTACAAATACGTAAGAAATGGCAGCATGTGTGAACAGTAAGCACAGAATAAACTCAGAATACAACTTGATTCTAAGCAAAAAATTGAGAGGAGGAAGAGTAATGAGAAATCATAATTGAATCCAATATGAATTATTCTATAAGAAGGAAACGCAATTCAGTAACTCAGGCACAAAAGACCTATTTCTAGGGTACAGAAAACGTTCTGTCTTATAAGTAAGATGTCTTAGGTCACAGTGGTCTACCCTAAACTAAAAAAAAAAGCTAGCCAGACATTCATGAATTTCCCAAAGGCCACAATTTAGTCACATCCATCATAAAGAATCTGTCCCAAAGCAAAGCATGCAAACAGACTCAAGTATAAATAGTATTTTAATGCAGCTCAACTGAAGAAGTTCATGTTATTTAAAACACGAGAAGGAAAAGCATTAGTTCTGTTACTCTGTTCTTCAAACACTTGAAAATCATTACAAAATTCAGTCTTCTTAAAATCATATGTGAAAACAGATAATGAAATTAAGAACAGTGCCTTAATGAATGATCTTCAAAAATGAAAGCGAACAGAGACACATGTAAGTAGAGTAATTCCAGCAGAAATAATGAATGAGAAAATACACGCACAAGACTCTCCTTTCCTTCCCTGGAAATAGACATGAACTCCCTCCTTGCTTAAAAGACAATCTTGCTACCATCTTTTTACAACTACAATATAATCATTGCCTAATCATTTTTCATAATTGACTCAGTTTCCTATCTCAAGTAGACAGGTGCTGAGAGCTTGTCTAAAAAAGCTAAGAAGACATAAAAGACTGCAAGATGCCTGTTACTGGGAGTATGAAAGGAGCAAGATTTCAATGATCCATGAAGGACTTCCTAGATGATCTTTACCATCCACAAGATGATGGGCAAAACCAACTTTGTGCTCAGCACAGAACTATTTTTAAAAGATGCTACCTGCCAGGAAGAAATGTAAGCTTTTAAGTCCCAAGTTCTTGATTTTTTTCTTTAAAAATATTATGGATATAATATACCCTCATTCAGGAGATACATAAATATAGATATAGATATTCAGGATATAGAAACAGCTGGCTCAAAATGCGTTTACAAATTATTAATGTCGAAAAAAAAACCCCTAAATTTATTGCCAGCATTTACATGCTTATTGTAAATGCTTATTACATGACTTATGCTTATTACACAGACTACTATCCTTGTCAGGAAATTTAAGTCTGTTAGGCAGTGTTCATCCAATTGTCTGGGGCATATCTCTTCACAGTAGTTGAAACTCCACAGCTAAGATTTCTCAAACTCTCAAAATGTGAGAGATGTGTGGATTTCAAGGAGACAAAACATCTGGATTTGCTCTCAGCTGGGGAAACAGACTAACTGACTGTGCCTTTGTTAAAGGATGCCATATGAAATCTGAGACAACAAATGAGGCCACCTCCAGTACTTTAACAGTAAAAGACTTCTGTAAGTCAGCTTCCTTAGAGCGTCTGTGCTTAAGGCATATCTTGCACTTATACAGTACCACTTAGTCAGAAAACCACCAGAGCCAAAAAACGCTTCTCAGACTTAAGCTGGCACATAAATTGAGATCATTGCACCCACCATGGAAATACAACTGTCTGTTTTAACAACGTACATGATTACAAAATAACCAGACAAATTAAGAAGCAAATTATACACCTGTAAAATTATACATAGTTTTTATGTAAATTAAGTTGCTTGTACAGATAATGCAATTCCTGAAAGATAAGTCACAGAAGTTATAGGGACACTGCCAGAGGGATTATTTTAACTGTTCCCCTTCCATCTTAGATGAGTTGAAATACAAAAAAATTTAACATATTATTTAAATGTTCGTTATTTGGTGAGCTTTGCCGCACGATCACTGTTGGCTTTTCAAGTTTCACTTAATTTCAACCACAAAAATACTTCCTTTTCTTTTTTTTTGGCTTCCATAAAAGCACAATATGGAGTGTTTGCAAGGACGAAGACTCCTAATGATAGAGCAACGCCTACATTTTACTGCTTATTGAAAAAAAAGTAACTACCAGATATAAAATGGCTTGTGTGGCAGGATCTTTCTTTTAAATGGAAATGACCTAACCTTTTACACTTAAACCTTTTTCTGGGGTTATGCATGTGCATTTGTTAAGCACTAACTCAGCAGAGAGGAAAACATGCCAGCTGCCAAGGCACAAATACCACTTCACATAGCACCTGCTGCAAAGCATTCTCCAGAGCTCTGTTGAGTAAGTGACCTGATGCAATCCTGCAGAGTTTAGGGAATATCGCAGGATGATGGATTAAAGAGCTATGCGTTTACTCTGAGTACGTATCCAAAAATTACCTCCCTTCTGAGGCAGCTTATTAGTTTTTACAAAGCTACATGTAATCATGAACTCATGGACACTACTTTTGAGTGACAGCTAGGAAACTTCTGAAAATGAATGTTCAAATCATTACTGTCATTTCATTAAAAAAAAGTCATTGCATATCCTAAACAGTAGGCTTTAGAAAACAAGAGATGTTTTGCCTTTCATGAAGCTTAAAAATCTTAGATTTACTATTAAAAATACTGTAATACTATCAATCCCAAAACCACCACAAATCCCCAGGCCGTCATAAGCAGTCGGAAGAGAACTGGTTCCACCTAGAGGCTGAACAGTTACCGACACGCAGAAAGCGTGCACATTTCTCACCTGTTACAATTTGTGGCTCCAACGGGAAGAATTATACCAGCACAGCACTTCGCAGAGTACCAGTAATAACCTAATATACAGTCTAACAGTATAGGGATTGTGCAGAACTGTTCTAAACAAACAGTGAGCTAAAAAATGACAGATTTTTTTTTTTTTATCACAGCATTTTAGTGCTACACAAATACATTGCTAAACAGTGAAGCCAAGACTCTCCCTAAGAATCTTATTTGCTCAAATGCTTTTTATGTTTTGTATTCTACCAATTCGAGACGAAGGTATCTGTCTGCGGTACTTGCAGGAGTCTCTGTACTTTGGATCCTTGCAGATTTTAATGATATCTGTTGTCACAAACACCAATACAAAGTATAGTTGTGGTATTATCTCCACAGTGGAGAGAACTCATACTGAAAAAGTGACCTAGCCTCCAATAAGGCTGGGAATTTAACCCAGCTCCCCTAAACACCAATCTTATGTCTAACCCTCCAAATTACCTTTTTCCCTGCTGTGCCAAAATGACACTTCAAAATACTGCATCCCTTCTTTTGCTGGGCTGTCAAACCTTATGAAATTTGCGAAAACAACGAACAATTTTGAAAAAGCACTTTGACAATCCACCATAGAACACTGAGATCAACAATGTTGTTTCACTTGAGCATCTTGCACCCAATAGGTGCTTTTGTAAATAAATAAGATAAATGGCAGGACCTACCTGTGATTGGTGTTGTCATGGAAACGAGCAGTGAAAAATTCAAAGCTACCATGGAAATATTAACAGAGTAATTGGTGCCTGGCTGCAAATCAAAACAAACTTCTGGAGACGGCTTGTGTGTGGCAAGGTTGAAGGTCATTTCATGAAAGAATTCCTTCTGATACCAGCGCTGGCCTTGCACATGAAACTGCAACCAAACAATCATGGCATGGAAATTGCAATGTTTTAACATATCACTTGCATTCATCAATTCATCTAATCTCTAAATTAGAAGAAATAGTAGAAAAACACATCACTGCATAACGAATGCCAAAAATGTTGGCACTGACAGTTATTCAAAATCAAATGCTTCCGAAATTTGACAGGAATTGTAGTCCCTCTTGATCAGCTCTGACATTGTCCTAGTTCTTTCATTTCTCCTCCTTCTAGTCTATTCTCTTTTTACCGTACTCTAATTTCCCCCAAGTCTTGGTTTCCTGCTAACATACAGGCTTCCAGGAACAGTGCACTTTCATTAGAGTATACCCTTATGGTGCAAAGTCATGAGTTACAAAAGTAAGCTCACATGAACACCTCTCTGGGTTTGACTCTGAAGATCAAGACAAAATCAAGTCATTTTGACAGTCCAGGGCCTGTCTACAGACAGCTATGTTTCCAGGCAAATTTACAAACTCATGGGGTTTTTTTTTGTTTCAGCTGGATTTTGTGTGTTTGTTTTGTTGTTGATGTCCCAAATGATCATGAAGTTATTAACTTAAGGCCTCTCCTGATCATTCCTCTGTTAATGAAAACTGCAATGCTCACTGTATTTTAATCATGTGCTAATTTTCTTTTAAATAGGTCCTATGTCTGTAGATAATCTCTGAGCACCTCTTAGCACATGGAGATTTGAGACAACAGCAAGTGGTCAAAACTCAACAGAGATAGTTCATGTAGAAATGCCCTGCAGGGTCGAGGGAATACTGAAGGCATATCACAAGGCAGAATGGACTGACTCTTGTAGAATTGGAACAGAGTTGTCTGAGGCCTGAACATGACAAAGTTGAAAAGTACAGATGGCAAAGGCAAGATAGAGTAGAACAGGGGAAAAATAAGCAAGAAAACAGCAGACTACGAAAGAGCATGGTGGCTTCTTTCTTTTTTGAAGGCTGCTATGCAAGCTTACTCCCTAGGCTTTTATGAGAGACATTATTAGAACGAGGAATACTGCCAGAAGCGATTGTTTGAAAAATTACAGGCTTTTTCACATAGGTGATTGATATAAATTGTTTTCTAGATTCAAAATATAGATTGTCACTTACTGAGTATCTGTCTTCCACATCAGTTCCCCTGACATTTCTCCGCCATTTCAAGCAGGTACCATTAAAAATTAATACATTATTGAAAGCTTCCTTTACTGTAGAGACAATAAAAAATGGAACAACTTATTACAAAAACTTAATCTTCTTCAACTTAATTTAATATGAGTAGCTGAAAATAAAAAAAAATGTTTTATATTTTAATTCTCTTCTGAGAAGGCGGTAGAATCTCATTTGTTTTTAAAGAACAAACACAGTAAATAAAGCATGAACATTTTCCAGAGGAAATGGCTTTTAGAAAACCCAAGCATGCTTTTCAGGAAATCAAGATAGGATTTATCTGTCCAGACCTAGGGAGGTTACAGTAACAGAAAAGATACAGGGGTTCAGACATTCTGATGGAAAATAAAGTTATCATAGAATCATTTGTCACACTTGATGTCCTTTAGGGAGAAGCACATGAGAAAATGCATTTTTATGGATTCCAAAGGCAATTATTTCTCAAGGTCTGTGCCATCAGAATTAGTATGTCAGAAGACAAGCTTAAAGTTTCCATGACCAAAATACTACAGAAACCTGCTGTTAGAACATGCCTTCTCTACAATTACTGAAAAACTGCCAGAACACTGCTCATCACTGCTCAACACAGGAACATTATCTGTGATGCTCACATCACTTGGATTAGTATTACACAGCTCAGCAACAGGGAATTCTCCCACAGGCAGAGAATCTGTTTTCAAGGCAAGGAGTGGAAACCAGTAGGCACTGTAGCAGGGACTGAAATTCCAGCATGTAGCCAGGAATGCCACTGCACCAACCCTGCTTCAGCCAGAAGAGAAATCCTGAAGAACCAAGTTTACCAGATCTTTCTGAAAGGCACTTATTGCCACTGTTCTGTTTACTCATAGATTCAATGGCCATACTGAGCAGAAAGAAAAACATCTTGCAGAACAACAGGATGCTGATGGTGGCTACACATGTGTAGTTAGCATAAAGAACAACATAGTCTAGGAGACATGCTGTTACACTGTACGCTAGAGTCAAACCAGTGAACTCTGCAGCACAGTAAGTTCTATAAGCACAGAGAATACAAAACACAACATACCCTTTGTCTGAACTGCTACTGTAACTGAGACAGCAATGTTTGTGGAAGAGACGGTAGTAATATTCACCACGTAGTTACCGCCAGAGTTGAGATCTAAACACACCTTTGGATTATCTTCACTTGTAGTGATGTTAAAAATGGCATCTTCTGAGAACATCTTCTCGTCCCATCTTTGACCCAGTATATGAAACTATTGAAAGATGAACAATAACAACAGTGCAATTGGTTGTAGCTCTCTGAAACTCAGAATACTAATTCAATTAAACCTTGAGAAGCTAGGATTACATCTGGTTTAGAGTGTCAGCTCAATCAAAAAAAATACACTTGTGGATAACTGTTTTGGTGTAGAAAAATGGCTTAATAAATTAGATATTTAATTTGTTGTGGCTGTTAAAGTTATGAGTATTTTTTCATATATTTCTACAACAAATAGAAGGAACCTATAACGTGGACCCTACAAACACCACCAACAGAAACAGTAAGGTGTAAGTAAATATTATTTCTTTTTTACAGCACACAGCTGGCAACAGCTACTTGCTACTTTCTTCTTTCTAGTTTTTCCCCTCTTGCCCTACAGAAGGAGTAGTAAGACTGAATGTCAACCAGCAGTAAAAGACAAGCTTCCCTAAGATCGTCCCAGTGCAGTGAAAAAGAAACCTGTTGTTTGCATGAGATGAAGGGACAGACAAAACTTACCTAGTTTTGCTCACGACTGTGTTCTGAACTTTACTGCATGCACCTTATGCCTACATCACCCTGAGTTTTGCCTATTCTGAAGTGTCTGGCAGATAGCTGAATTCAGGCAAAAGCACATGCACACAGCACATTACACCAGAGATCCACAGCTTGCCAGTTACCACTGGGTACATGAAAAGCACTGGTTTTGGACTGTTAGGGTAACTGTGAACTTGCCTTTTCCATCTCAGCAGTGCTCAATAAAAGCACTTAAACTAAAAATACATTGGTTTATACACAGGAGAAAGACAGGATGTTTTCCGAAATGTATCACCCAACTTGAAACACTTTTTACACATGAATCTGCCCACCTTTCTTGGGATGTTGTCATTCTCAAGACACGGGAATTCTTATCATGTTGTTTTGGCTTTCAATAACACTGACTAAATGAGTTGTTTCTGATAATTTATATCTTAACTTTTATTCTTATGTTTATAGATAACAAAAAAAAAAGTAGTTACCAAGGTTGCTTTTAATTTCCATGAAAAACAGTTCTAAAATGTTCATATATAAAGTGGTTGAATCTCTTCAGCAAAGGTATAGTATTTCAATATACCTTGCATTTCTAAAGCAAGTTATATCCAGTATCTGCAAGTGATACACTATTTACTTGAAATGTTTGCATCACAGATAGGGACAGAGCCAAAGTTTTGCAATGTTTTCTATGTTAATGTGACCCTGAGTTCTATAACAGAATTTCACTAAAACATAAACTTGTGCTGAAACATTTCTTCATTCAACATCTCTTTTCAAGGAGATGTTTAGGTGATTTACTGGAACGAGACCCCAACAGCTTTTGAGTTTGTCACCTAACTTTAGGACAGGAATTTGTTTCTTTCCTAACACAGCCACCTTCAGGTTCCTACGCAGTTCACGGGGAAGAGTGAGACAAATTGCCACAAAAACAAAACCACAAAACAGATCTCCTCTGCTGATTCACCAAATTAACCAGGACAAAGCTATTCCCAATGTCAAATACTGCCCCACTTACTGTGTACGTTTCCCGCACTCCCAGTCTTCCAGTTTTCCTTTGCCACTTCACACACGTTTCATTGAATATGGACAAATTACTGAATAATTCCTCCTCTGTGAGCAAAATCATGAATGCAAAATGAAAACAGTTATTATTTCTCATGCAAATCTTAGTATGTTTGGAGCAATTGTTTATTTCTTCTTTTTTCTCTGGTGTTTATTTTTTTTTTCAAACAGGAAAAATAAGACAAAGTAGGCAGAAGTTAGGTAATAAGTTTTCCCTTAACTTTGTTGGCTCCTAAAATTAAAATACAAGGCTAACTGAAGAAGTATGCTCTGAGCTAATGACTGTGAAGTCCTTAAATACACAGTCAGCATTACGTAAACTACCACGACTAACGAAAACAAAATACTTGCTAGGCTTGCATTTTAATTCTAATGGCTTTACAGATCTTGAAAAGGACATTAAAACTACATTACAGTTTCCTGACAGCAAAGGAACAAGCTCACTAACTCCATCAGACTGCTGATATGTTCCTACATATAAAAGCATACACTTACAACAGCATTGTTTTTTACACAAGGATCTTCAGTATATACTGTACTAAAGACTAGAATCTTTCATACCGAGTGACCAATCCAGGCAAAAGAGCCAATGAGAAAAGACATTTTGTCCTGCTTCGGACATTCCTCCTAGTCATACATTAAACTTGTACCATATATAAGTATTCCTGTATTCCTGGCCAAATTTTTCATTGATGTGTGCTTACAACACTATTACACCACCAAAAATGAAGAGCAATAAACAATCCCCCAATTCCACTACTTGTGCCGCCCATTCTATATTCTCCTTGAACTTGGGTGCCAGCATCTGGATCTCATGACATGCAATGGTCTGTCTTCTAAAGAATAAGCCACTCACAAATAAACTTGAAGACTCTGTAGACCATTGGATCTCATGGATTAGAAGTCTCATTAAACTGCAAATAAAAAAACTCAAGCAGATTTAAAAGAGCTGTCTGTAAGAGGCTACCAATAAGCCAACAAACTTAGAAAAAAATGCACTTCTGAATACAATAACCTGCATTAAAGCATTTTAAGAAAGCTTCTGTGTTAGATTGGAAAAGAGGTTTTTTGCGGCTGAATTAATATTTTGGTTCATTGTTTTTTGGGATTGCTTTTTAAAAGGTATCGACATTTTTCCTTGGTTTCTAATAAAGAAAATTAAATAACATAGCCACAGTAAAACACTTTTCGGAACAAATACTAGATTAAAAGAATGAAGCCCATGGAACTAAGCATACACTTATAGCAACCAGAGATAAATCCCTCAACATACCTCTGTTAATTTACAGGCTTTTAAGAGCTGGCTTATGCCCCAGAGAAAAAGCACTCAGGAAGATCCACTGCTGTCATCAGACACAGAACAGCTGCCTTCACATGGAAAGACAGCCAAGTATCCTCACACCAATAAGAACAAAGCTCCTTCTGATGACAACTCAAACTGACAGTGAAAGTATTTGCTCCTTTTCTTTCCTTCACCAACCTTCAGTCATTCCTTTGTTCTACTACCATATTTTCTTATTACATTCACTACATGACCAAGGTCACACAAATCCAAGCTCATATAGATTCTAAGCTGAAAAGCCCTTACTAGCAGCTGAAAACATGAAGGGGATTTATACAACAGCTTTGGTAGATACTTCAAAAATATTCACACAACAGTTGGTGTAATGCTCTGCTGTAAAAGCAAGCATAGGCCAGGGCACACTTCTTCTGTATGTAAACTTCACAACCATTTCACAGGGGTCCCCCTGTAGCACAAGGACATAAAGCTGTCACTGAAATAAATGTCTCTAAAACATAGATACAGATGTCTAAAATTTAAATTTTGTCTCTAAATTTCCTAGTCTCTGAAATTCCTATATGCAGGCAGCTATTTAGAACTAAACTGTAACTGTGTATGTATTTTTCAGCACTTTATTTTCCTGTACTTTCCTTTTTTTATTACTAAAACTGTCTTTACACTATTTTCTAACAGTACCTCCCTCTCCACATATTAAAAAAATAGATGTCTCACTCACTAGATCAGTATATCCCAGCTAATTTTAATTCTCCCATTCCAAACTACCATTAAATATGGAACTGGTGGACAAGAAGCTCAGCATCAGCCAGCAATGCACCCCTGTGGCCCAGAAGGCCAACCGCATCCTGGGCTGCATCAAGAGGAGCGTGGCCAGCAGGTCGAGGGAGGTGATTCTCCCCCTCTACTCTGCCCTGGCGAGACCCCACCTGGAGTACTGTGTCCAGTTCTGGAGCCCCCAACATAAGAAGGACATGGACCTGTTGGAGAGGAGGAGGGCCAGAGGAGGGCCACGAAGATGATAAAAGGGCTGGAGCACCTCTCCTATGAGGACAGGCTGAGAGAGTTGGGGCTGTTCAGCCTGGAGAAGAGGAGGCTCTGGGGAGACCTTCTAGCAGTCTTCTAGTACCTCAAGGGGGCCTACAAGAAAGATGGGGAGAGGCTGTTCAGTAGGGCCTGTTGTGATAGGATGAGAGGTAATGGTTTTAAAATAGAGGGAGACAGATTTAGATTGGATATTAGGAAAAAAATTTTTACAATGTGAGTTGTAGAACAATGGAACAGGTTGCCCCATCCCTGGAATCGTTCAAGGCCAGGTTGGATCAGGCTCTGAGCAACCTGATCTAGTTGGGGATGTCCCTGCTCCTTGCAGGGGGGTTGGACTAGATGACCTTTGAAGATCCCTTCCAACTCTAACCATTCTATGATTCTATGATGAAAGCTTCCTCTTCTGCAGAAGAGAAGAAAAAGAGCTTAATCTGCATGTCCTCTAAAACAAATTTCCTCACAAATGGCTGTGTGTTTCATTGTATTTAAATGTTCCTTATTATTATCATTATCTGTTTCACAACAATGTCTAGGAACTCTGCTGTATTAAGACTTCTGTACCAACAAAGCCCATATGACTATGTGTAGTTGTCATATTTTTTAAATTAGATACATTTTTTATTAAAAAAAAACAGATGGCAAAAATAGCTCATTAGAGGGAATACATATCCATGAGGTCTGAACGAAAATGCATAACAAGAAAGAAAAATGAAAAAAGTAATCTCTGAGACTGCTCAGCAAGAATATCTGGCACTTGATTCATGAGTTTATAAAATGTTTAGTGAAAAAATAAAGCAAAATAAAGCGGCGAACAGTAAAAAAGTTATTATGCTAGGCAAGGGAAAAATATCTCTTACAGTGGCCTCTTTGGAGGGAAGAGGGCAGAACTAGCAGCATTTTTTTTCTGTAACTACATCAATTTTTCCATCATGCTTTCTGAACTTTCAGAAGGACAAGGCCACTATGCTACTACACATACATCCACAGAATAGCTGGTAGACTTTTTCTCAAAACTTTCCACTCAAAACAGGTAGGAGTGAAAGAGGATGAAAAGCTGTAACATGCATAGAACAAACACCACAACAAAGTCTGGGGCTTTCTGAGGAGATTGCTTTTCCTCCCTTACTCTTACTGATCACACGCTCTTTGGAAAACCAAATGTACAGAAAGTGCTCGGTTAAACATGAATCCTAGTAGCCTAAATACAGTATCCAATAACAGCACAAAGGTATCTCTGAAAGAACTATTGTCACACCCGATTTGTCAGGTTCCCTAACAAGTCAGTTCTCCTGTGAAATTTAATGGTGACAGTGACTTCCGGAGCTTGGGAACTCCCAATGTGAAACGGACTATGCATGCCTAGCCTCAGAGTGACATCTTAGCAGACAGTAGCATCCAGGTCTTCTACCTGATTTTGATCAACAGCTTTCAACACCAAGCCTAAGATCTGCTGACAGTCTTTACCATCTAACACTACTTTGGAAGGCTCTCACAACTGACCAGTAAGACTGCTGTGCTGTCACATTCAGCATTAAAGGGACGAGGTCAATTTTCCCTTTTGACTACAACAGCTGTTTCTCACTGTCTGAATTTTGGAATGCTTTACCAATAATGTGCACTACCTTTCCGAGCAGGTCAGATTCACTCCCTCCTCCAGCCTTTATACATATCCATGGACATTTCCCAGCCATGTACAGCAGTTACTTCTTTTGCAAGGACAATATTTCACTTAATACATAAAAAACCACCTTAATAAAGGCTGCATTAAAAGGAGCGTGGCCAGCAGGTCGAAGAAGGTGTTTCTCCCCCTCTACTCTGTCTCTTCCAACCCTAACCATTCTACGATTCTATGATTCTATGTATAATAATATAGTGAATAGTGGTACTGGAGACTTATTTAAATACCGAGAAGTTATTCTTTAATGTAGACTTGTTTTTTCTTTCCCTGGGATAAAAGTAAGGAAATTGGACAAACTGTCTTTCTTAAGACATCATATTGTTGCTACCCACACCAAGAGATGTTAAACATACTCAATACTAACAATCCCCAAAGCAAACAGACATAGAGAAGGAGTCTTCTAATGAAGGAGTTTTCTAGGATCAGAATAATGAGCAGCAGCCAACCCAGCCTACGGGCCCACAGCTGGGAGCAGAGCCAATTGTTACAGAAAGGATAGATCACATACTGTGAAAAAGCTCTCCATAACAAGAATACCTTTAGGACTTGGGACTGGGAAATTGGAAAAAGCTTAATGAATAGTAGAAGGGAGGACTCTACAATCAGGATGAAGAGAGCTGCAGTAGATAAAGGTACTATTTCCCTTCAAAATAGCCCTAACAATAGTACAAGTAACAGAAAACTGCCCCTTTTGTGCATGAACTGATTCCTTCATAACTGTGAAGACTGGAAAAGTATCCAAAAAAGTTTCAGAGTTGCACATGGCATTAAGAGCAAAGCAACTCGATACGCACCTATTCACCATAATTCATCTTAACTTTCCCTGGCAGCCCAAGAAATAAGCTCTCAAAAGTTAAGCACTGTGTGTGCGTATGTGTGTACATATATGCACATACACAATCTACACTTATTACAAGGGGAAAAGATTTTACGTCAGCATCTGTGTTAGCCCTTCCTGACCTTTTACTATCAAGCATTTGTATCAAAGCTCAAAGAAAGACAAAACAAACTCATTTACACGTTTTAATTTCAGACACCCTCCAGTTGCTCTCCCTGCCCTTCTCAAAATGACACTCTTCGTGGACTTGGTAACATTATGAAATACATTCCGTGCTGTGCCATTTGCAAGTGCAAGGCATCTCACGAGCAAGCATCTCAGACAGATAGCCAAGGCACAAATCACCTTTTTTTCTGAGCTTCTTACAGCCATGATAAATTTTTAAAAAGTCCTCATCTGTGGAATCCACTCAAAAATTAAAACATGAGCGGGAAGGCTTCATTTTGTAATTTCCACTTTAATAAAAAATGCAACTGTAAGTCTTATGTTACCCTATGTCTCATTCTGAGCCCGCATCCAAAACAACCTCTCTCGGTAAGATAAACACTACTACGAAAAATGCTCAGCTTGACAATTTCTCCTCTGAAACTCACTTGGGAAAATCAAGCTTCTTGTTCCTGACAATCTTGTATTCCACCACTGTATGCTATAGTGCTTTACAGCCAAAGCCCTTACCCGAAACAAACTGAAACATTATTCCCATAATGGGATCCTGTTTTCACTCTGAGAAAAACTTCCCGATTTACCATGAAATCCCACTACAGCTCAACACAAGGTGTGCCTGGAATAACAGCACACCATTTTTGCAATGAAAATAAATGAAATCATGCATTCTGACCCCACAGTGGGAAAAGAAGTTCTTCCAGGACAAGCTGTACAGAATGTCCAGACTCACACACTCAGCATACTGGACAGCAGGCATTTAATTGCTAGTACGTCCTTTAAGCCCTTGAGTTTATGTATACAAATCAAGGGTTGGGAAAGAGTGTAATCTAGTTGACTACTGCCAGACTTCACTGCTGGTGGCTTAATCCAATTAGCATCTGTCAGTAAAATTAATTTTGTTAAGCATTTTTTTAATATTTAAACCCTTTAAATGATTAAATATACTTATGCACACACACATTTGCTATACACCCTAACAGACAGTGCAACGGACAACGCAAATAAAGGGCATTCCACAGCAATCACTGCCTAAGAAATGAAGAAGGGATTATTTGCCAAAGCAAACATGCTCAGGGGAAATTCTTGACTTCCTTACTTCTAATGAGGTTTTTCAGGCAGCTGGAAAAGACAAATGGTTTTCTGACTTCTATAATAAATTATTTTGGAATGGTACATGATTTTATCTAATTTTAATGGGAATTACTGATTAATTACACACACCCTTAAGATCTGAAAGGCATCATTACTGAAACAGAAATTTCATTTCATTTGAAAGTAATTTGTTACATCTAATAAGTGTGAAAAATGTAGAAGTTAAGAAGCTGAAGACCTTTGTACTAATTTCCTATTCATGATTTTTTTTTTCCGAAAGGAGCCTGGACTAGTTAGGCTACTTTTTAGAAAGTTTTTTCCATTCTACTTGACCAGAACTCTGACCTTTTTGGCCCACTAATCCAGCAGTTATAGCTGGAGTCTACATTTTTGCCTCTGGTAAAGCTCTAGCTGAAATCCATGGTAATCCTATGAGTGCAGTCTGCATGCTTAGGCCCTTCAAAGCTTCAGAGTTCTCAAGACAGAACTCCCAGCATTGCAAAGGCTAACACACCTGCTTAAATTAGCCATTCTACACAAATGATGGCTTCAAACCCAGTACAGCTATCTAAATGGCCTAAATGAAACAATGAACTACGACTTCTAACAACAGCAGTTCCATTTTTGCTAGGGCACTATAAAAAGTGAGAGAACTGCTTTTCTGCATGCTCATTTTATTTGACGTCATGTGTTTTATATTTGCAATGAATGCTCAAGACATCAAGTGAGGCAAGAGAGGCATCAAGTGGCAGCTCTGTGTAAAGGCTTGGTCTGTGAAGTGGTAGCAGTCAAAGACACACTTCTGCTCCTTTTGAAAAACACATGGATGTTACAAAGCTATAGAAACATTACCATCTGTGAAAGATAGCACTGCTACTTAAGAACAAGAGATGGACAGTTGCAGAGCTATCTTGTGACACCTCTTTCTAAGGACACAGAAGAACACTAAGGAGCACAACAACAGTAATCCAAAACATCTGCTACTTTTTTTTTGTTATTAAAGTGTCAGTATATCCTGCCTCCAAGCCCACAGTATGACAATACCTTCATTACGAATCTTCCTTCTTTGGACTCATTCTTTTATAAAAAAATCCTTCTGGGCTGAAATTCAGACACCTAGATCTAGGCTGGAAAGGCAACCATGAACAAATTTTACTGAGCATTACGAGAGAATAAAAAAAATAAAAAAATAAAAAAATAAAAAAAAAAAAGAAAAAGGAGTTTTGAATTCCATTGCCCCTACTTTCATTGTAGTGCACTTTTCAGTATTAGGCCCACAACAAAATGCTGTTAAATGTCTTCTGCTCATATGGTAATGTGCCCCTGTCTTTTAACACTGAAGGTTCTCCGTGCAGCAATTAAATTCCAGTTGTGTCAGTCCCTTCCTGTTCGAAATAAAAAGCAGACAGCTACAGAAAGATCTGTAGCATCCACTAGAAACTGTTGCACAGTTAACATTCTCTTCTGTGACCTTTCCATCCAAAAGTACCACCATGTTCCCTACATTGTAAATTAAAAAGCAGTTTCTTGCTTTCATCCTTCTTCCTGTTCCTACCTTCAGAACAGGAATGAGAAACTACTTAAATAGCACACCCCACAGCAACTTCCTACAGTAATACTTACCTTTGCATATGTATGTAATATTCTCCCATGACTGATCTATTGTGCATTCTGAAAAATTTCTGTCTCCATTAAAATAATATCCTTCTTTACACTGATAGTACACTCTGCTCCGTAGAGTCGTAGAGTTGTCCCATACCATTTCTGTGTGTGGAATCTCCAAAGGTTTGCCACAGTCTATTTCTGAAACAGAAAAAAACAGGATAACAAAATCTGAAAATGAAAACAGCCAAGGCGTATGAAAGTGTTTAAGGAAGAGAGATAAATTGTCCCAGCAAGTAACACTTGACTTTTTTTCACTTCCTAGTGATTTCTAGAAATCAGGCCAGCCATTTAGAACCCCGAATTTTGTGACCAGAGACTTTCTAGCAGGGCTGGGTATTTATCCTTCAAGATGAACCATAAAATAAACCAGTGTCCTGTTTAGTAATTGAGAACAAGGATCTCCAAGCAAATTTTTACAAGTGGATCTATCTTCCCCCAGTACTCTCTTATCCTCCACATGCTATTTATTCCTTTATTTTACCTATCATCAGAAACAATAGATCTGAAAAAAGACACATGGTCAAAGGAGTGACATGGAAGAACAGCATGAAGAAGGTTATGTTTCTTTGCCAGTGGATTTAATTCCAGCTTTGAAAAAAGGAGAAGCTGCTACAGACAAGCAAAAAGGGCACTTCTAGGGGAAAATCTGATGGATTCTTCAGACAACTTTAGAAATAACTAGAAAGCTGGAGCAATACACTTATAAATTCATTCATATGCTCAGTTGTTTTCAGAGGCTTCATAACAAAATTAGAAAATAAAAAAAAAAAGAGTGAAGATCAAATCAATGGAAGAATATTATTTAGGGCTAAAATTCTCTTTAAAATCCACAATGAACGTTACACTCCAGTAGGGGATTCTGCATGACATAAATAGTAAACAACGTAAGAATTAAAATCTTAGCTTCGCTAAAGCTTATATGCAGAAAACAACTGTTTTTAAAACTGTTTAATAAATAATGTTAAGCGATGCTGAAATTCTACTCAAAAAAAAAGAATAAAAAAGAGGTGAAAACCAAAGTGTATAGAATCATGACCTGTACAACCTTTAAAGGAAAAGTTAAACATATGTATTGCAACGGAGAACACATCCACCATCATGACTACCTCCCTTTTCTTATCCCAATGCATATGAATGTATGTATCTATTATAAAACATCAGAACAAGCTTTAGAATAACTAAATACACATGCAAAGAATATGCTTAACTTACAGAAGGACAGCATGTGATGATATACAACAATTACTGCCGCTTAACTCCAATTATCTGCCCATAGCCATCCTGTAATCAGACTGAAAAGCAGAAATGCAGAAGTACATTTCTCTGTAACATAGTGAACTTTCTTTTCAGATTGGTGACCCAGAATAAGAATACTAAAGAAGATTTTAAAAGCAGAGAGTGGTTGTAACATAAACATGGCACATTCAAAAGCATTACTACATTTTATTGCAAGGACAGAAGACTCAACCGTGCTGGACCAAGCTAAGAAGATAGTATAATACAGTGACTGGAAAAGGGAAGCTGCATCAATGTAAAAACTGACTAAAGACTGTAACTATCCTGAGGTCCTGAGGTTGCTCAGAGCAACAATACACTAGAAATTTTGTTGGGCAAAATACTTTTTTAAAAATGTATCTTTGTGTTTCTTGTTATCAAGGAACTTGCCAGGCTACATTTTTCCAAATCATTGTAACAAAAGGGATTCATGACTCATGTCAAGTAATAATAGCATGCTTGAGCAATCATAGTTTGCAACTAGAAATTGTCCGAATATGGGAATTTTAAGGGTATGCTAACTGCAAGCAGTGGTTCAATTTCTGAGTAGTGGCTTCAACTACAGAGCAGATATTGAGCTAGAAAAACGGCAGCAATTTATGCTAAATTTTCAGCTCATGGAAATCCCAATCCATTGGGATTTTGTCCTTAGAAAGCTAACTTTTAACAATTTATTGCAATTTCATTAGCAACACAGATTAAAAAACCCTGTTTAATATATGGCTTTTGTTTTGGGACTGAACTACCTACGCCAGAAGACTGTGTAAACTTGAATGCCCAAAGACACGTCTAACCAATTAATTCTATTTATTTTGGTGGCTGAATCAGCATCTATGCTAAACAAATCTGATGACAGATTTTATTTACCTTTGCACACCAAATCAGTATTATCCCACTGTCCTTTGGCATTGCAGACTGCAGTCGGATTACCACTTGCAATAAAGTAACCATGAAGACAATTGTAAGTAACTTCACTTCCATATGTGGTCCCACTTACAGATGCTGGATGTGCATTTAAAACAGGAGGTGGAACCCCGCAATCTACACCTTGGGAGACAAAAAAGGAGGAAAATAAACCTGTTAGACAAGCAGCAGAAGTAACGACTACTGAACTCCCATAAGTATTTATTTCATTGTTAGCAAGTAACCCTCTTCTCTTGTAGTAAAACAACGCTCCCTCATGTCCTCTGCAACATCCTCACCAGTACTGTGAGTGCTTGTAGCTACCCCAGAGCAGCTTCCAAATAAAATGACTTCTCTTTGCCTTTCTCTCAGTATGGCATGATAAATCTGTGACTTCTTCCTCAGCCTAGCTGCTAGTATACAGAAAATATCCTGTTTTTTCTTTTCATCTTTAAGATTCTCCAGCTTTTACAGAGGTGGGAAGCTGGTTCTATCCTGTTTGCAGTGACCAACGGTCAGAGGAAGGCAGATGAGCAGAAATTGCCTTTAGGAAGCGAATTTTTTAAAAGTGCACAAGGATCAGAGAAATGCAAAACCATACAAAAGGTTACAACATACAATAGAAAAGCTTGCTATTCAAGCAAGACTCTAGATGGTCTTCAAAATGCATTGCAATATTTGCTCTGTTCACAAACACACAGAGTTGTCATCTACAAATGCATAAAAAAAAGCAGTCAAGTAGCATAAAAAATCTATTTGATATGATGTCCAAGATAAGTTACCATCTAAAAGGCTTTCATGCTACCATGACACAACAATCATAATAAACAGTTTAACTTCACCTCTTCACACACATCACATCTTCCCGTTAAACTATCTGACTTCATCTCAAGTCTTTTCTTAAAATTCAAGGGAAGCTATACTCTTCAAAGATACACTATATCCATATACTGAGATTTCAATTTAAAAAAAAAAAAAAAAAAAAAGATCTGCTCCGTTTAAAGTACCCTGATGTTAGGTCACACATCTTTCAAAGCTTGACCTACCTTCAATAACCAGTTTCATCATGACTATATAAAATATCTCCTAAATTACCACAGGAAGGAAGACAAATGATAAAATTTCTGATTTTCCTGAAAAAGAAGACATTACATCTGGCCAGGAGAAATTCTTAAATTAGGGATAAAGACTTATCAGGAAAACTCTCAAAGTTTAAAGAATTATTTAAAAGTGCCTTTCTAATATTAAAAAAAAAAAAAAAAACAACCAAAACAAACAACAGACTTGCTAGTTTTACAAGAAGAGAAGTCCTAACTGAAATCCAGGAAAAGAACTTGCAATACAATGGGGAAATAAGTTTGTAATTTCAGACTCATGGGCTGTTTCTTGGTTTTTTATGTATTTAATTTCAATTAACCATGAGAGATGTGCTCAGAAACTCCAACCTGACCTACTGTTTGATTGTAGAAATTAAAAAAAATCACACGAATAAACAATCACTGAAAAATATTAATAAAAAGCAAATGTACCAACAACTCAAAAGGACTGCAATCCACAAGCTTTCTCAAGGGACCTCTTGAGACTTTGGGAACTTCCCTTTTGTTACGAAATTCACTGTCCTTTATTGATTTTGAGGGGAAGATGTTATTTCAATTGCTTTATTTTTGATGCAAATTATTTAATATTAAATTGTTTTATCTTTTCTTTCTTACAGACTTTATGGTGATATTTTTCACTTTTCCCAACCACACTGATTTAACATCCTTATTCTAATGTATTCACTTCCCACAGACATATACAGATGTTACATTTCTATCCACTTTCAAAGGGAAAAAAAACCAACCAAACAAACCCAAAACCAGGAAAGAACCAAGAGGGCTTTTGTATTCTCAGAGAAAAAACTTCCTTACTAAGTGGTAATTTTCAAGATTAAAATTCTCCCCTGTAGAATTGCTGTACACAGTGTAGCTTCTGTCAGCTAGCACTTCAAGTGTCATTTAACTAACATACAGACTTTCTAACTACTTACAGGAACACAAAATCCTGCACTTCTAAGCAGTAATATTTCAACAGAATGGGCAATTAGAACACTCAAGCAAGTGGAAGTTTTAAAGATACTAAGGAAACTTTACACTTCAGAGATGTGAAAGCGTTTGCTCATGCACAAATGCTCTTAAAATGATGAAGGCTAACCAGAGATGAGGGGTCATATGATGCCTCTCTTTGGCATCTACAGTTAACTTTAGGAAGAAACTTCAAGAGCTGCCAGAAAAAAACAGGTTTTTTTTCATGAGAGGTCAATGATACCTTCCAACTCCCCACAAAATGCTACAGAAATCTAGTTTTCTAGGCCGGGGTTCACAGGCACAAGGACACATGGTAGTGCCTGTAAAAACGCAAGGACAAGTATGGAAAATGTCGTAACACTAAGAAGAGGTGGAAATCTTATAACTTGTCCTTTTTTTTTTTTTTTTTTTTTTTTGCAAATAGCCAGATCTTGAAAAATTATTCTTCAGATCAAGGAAACAGTCTACTGTCTTTCACAAACACACTTCCTCATGCATAAACCCTCTTAATGAAGAATTTAAAAAAGATGTAAGACTCTTCACCTTTGCAGCTTAAAGCGGCAGGTTCCCAAGTTTCATTTGCAGTGCAATACGAGAACTTTCCCTCATTGCTGTAAAACCCTTCTTCACATTCATAATGAACCGCACTTCCTGGTGTCGAGCTGTAGTTCCCCACAATGTAGCCATGCTTCATTTCAGGAGGGGAACCACATCCAATTTCTGCAAAAAGATTGGGTTAAAAGATCTCACAGCACAAAAATCACAATACACGACCACTTTAAAACAAGCTGAACTGGGTGGTCATATCACAAAATACACCCAATCTGATGAATCCAAGGGGTCGCCAAGGGTGTAGAAGATTAGAGTTGAAGAGTTGTACTGGTCACGGTTGGAGTAACACAGTAATCCAAGTATTGAGCTACATCTTTACTAACTTAGACCTGGAGCTGTTCAAAACACCAAAGAGAAGATATTGCAATGTGATGGTGCTTCGCACATGCCAGTCTCCTCTGTCCAACTCCACAAGCGACATGGTCAGTACAGATACATTACTTTACCACACTATGTGGAAGGGGAAGTTGGTGAGACGAGCAATTCTAACAACATTAAGTGGGGCACACCAGTTGGAAAAACTGCATGAACTACAGGAAGAGAGCTTTACTGATGGTTCTTGCAATAATTCAGAAATGAGAGCTGGATATAATCAAGGCAGTTCCTTCCACTTGGGATACCTGGGTTCATTACATACTGTGACAGCTACAGCTTACACTGCTAGCGCTTTGCGTCTGTGAAAACTTGCACTAGACAGGAAATGAGGAACGGTGGCAAACCGAATTATTTTTTTCAATGGCAAGATAAACAGTTTATTTACGCAGATGGCATGGTATGTAATAAATAGCTAAACTATTATTTTATTCTTAGGCTTGTTTCATTCACCCCTAGGCTTGTTTCATTCACCTGACCTCCCTTACCAGTTATTCATCCTTTCCTCCCTTTCGCTTCATGTAGTGCAATTACATAAGCAACTGAATTACATATATGTTTTTTTTTTTCCCCCTCCTATTCAGAAAGAAACTACATCACCTTCATGGCATTACTAAGCTTCTCTGACCCTGCACACTTGAACTACTGCTGAAAGCCCGTAGAAATCATATCCAGTGTCAACTCTGCCATCAAAACATCACTGGAAGCAGCTGAATCCAAGAAGAAAAAAATCATACAGCAGGTAAAGTCCACAGAGAGGGCTTCTGCCCTGCAGACTTAAAAGCACAGGTCAGAGCAGGTACTACTATATCATGTAAGATCTGATTTTACCTGCTAGCAAAAACAGTATCCAAAGACTCTCACCTTTGCATGAAACCATGTTCTCATCCAGATGGAAAGAACGCTCTCCATTTTCTAATTTATAACCATCATTGCAGTAACACTTGTAGCTTCCTTCAGTATTCACGCATCTTGCATTGTGACCACACAGCCCAGACTCCTCACATTCATCTATATCTAAAAATTCAGAGAAAAAACACATTAATTTTGTAGTAGGTTTTAAAAATTAATTAATGTAGGACCCAAGCTTAAAACAAATACAGCATTCCACGAAGGGTTGTACATAGCTTCTTATGGCTCTTCTGGGAAACAAAGGGGCTTATCATTGCTTGGTGTTCGAGGATCTGGAAGAAGACTCCTCTCAATTTTGTAGTTACTTATCTTTTAAACTGTTTCTATTTTATCTAACAAATAGTATCTGCAAATATCTTAACCAATTACAACATTACAATTCATTACTGTAAAAAGGAACTGGCACTACACTAAACAGTGTAGAATACACTAAATATGTAGAATACACTACGACATTCTGGGAGAAAGATAAATATCACCTTATTTTCTTTAATCTAGCTGCTTCTTCTGGAAAGATTGAATGTGACTGCGAAACAATGATTTGTAACACAGCAAAGAATGCAAAATGGAACGAACTCATAGCTGTTAGAACCTAAATGTCAAATAAGTGTTTGCATCCACAGCAGAATGTGCTCTGATGTAGTTTTAGAAAGCAAGTTCTAAAATGACCAGAAAAAAAGATTTGTGCGTTAGAAAATTAAGTTCTGGATTCCTGGTACTCAAGATCCTTTGTGACATCTACCTGTACAGTTTGTGCCATCATTGGGAATAAACGTCTTGTTGTTGTTGGAGGCTCGGTATCCATCAAGGCAAACACAGTAAAAACTTCCATGTGTATTATGACACAGCGTATGATTTCCACAGATCTTGCTGGCTCCAATCTGGCATTCATCTTTATCTGTCAGCACATTTAAAATACATCAGAGAGAAATTAAGAAAAGTACGATATCCTTCCTACCTCAGTCGTTCTTACCAGATTTTCCCTTACTGTTTTTCTTTCTAAGTTATTTGGGATGTAAACACTGCTAGTAACCAGTAGTATTTAGATCAACAGAGGTTGCTGTCCCTAGACGAAACTGTAAAAGTTTCATGACACAGCTTGAGATGATCTAAGAACTGTTGAAATCAGAGGGCCCTGCTCTCTGCTTCTGCTCTCCCCTATGGCACGCACTGGCCACAGCACTTGATGAAGCTTGAGCTGATCCTACTCAACTCAGTCAACTGGCAGAGACTTAACATGGCAAAATACGCTGCTCTTCTTCTCCCACAATAATGAGATATCTGAACTCTGCACAGGCCCAGCAGGTGCCGGTGCTTATGAAGCAAGGGGAAGAGATGGAGGTGGAGGGTCTTCCCCTTTAAGCAGTGGTGAGCTGTGACATACACTCAGACACAGCATTTGACATCACCCTTTGATTGACATACTGATTTGTCATGTATGAGACCCTATGAAAAGGACACTATCAACTACAGTAATAAAACAATGCCGAACAACACTTTTCATGTAACAGACATCTGCACTTAAGGAATCCGTGTATATATGCCCAATATTATTACGAACAGACCTTCAACTTAAGAAATTTTTAGTTACTCAGTAATCTCAGATAACTAGAAAAATCAGAAAAAAAGGACTAATTTTAACTGTCGGTTTTACTGTCTAATTTTCAGTTCAATTGCACATAGGTTGAAAAGAATAACAAAGAGACGCCCACCATATTTAATTTCTTTTTCCTGAAGCTAGGATAAAAAATATTAAAGAAACCATTCCAATACATTATATTTTAAGAGGAAATGTTTGATAAAACTCTAAATTTTTAAAGACAAAATTAATTTAAATTCTTCGTTATATAGCAGAAACTGAATAAAACAGTTAAGCAACTAAGTACAAAACAACACTGACATCAAGTGCAAGTAAAGTATAGCTCATGCCTAGCCATTAAAAAAAAAAAAAAAAGAAAACCAGTCCCTATATATTCTAGGTTTTGGAAATTCTGCCATGAAATGACAAAGCTTTTGCCGTGTTTTGAAGAATTTATTAATATTACTTGAGAAAGAACATTTTAGGAATGTTCTCGCCATTTTACAAACAGGCAGCCTACCTTGACAGTGGGTTCTTCCATTGCCTACAAATCCATAGTTACAGATGCAGACACTTTTTCCTTCACTTTGATGACATGTAGCATGAATGTGGCAAGTTGCACAGACATCTGAAACTGATCTGTTCACAATCGCTTTAAAAATAAAAAGACACAATGACTTTTTTTTTTCCTAAAAAGGACCATAGAGGTGATCTGATATGGGTAACTGGCACAGAATTTGAAGTGGAGATAAAATCCAGATTAAAACAAACAGAATAAAATCCTATGTCCTCCCATCTCATTTTCAGACTTGCAGGAAAACTACAGCCATAGTATTCAGAGACCAAAGATCAAAAAAAAAACCAGAAAGTATTAAAAAAAATAACTACTCTGAACAGTTTTCTCCGTCCATCTATTCTTTGACAACAAACAAAATAGCGTTTCAGCAGTTAGCAAGGCTTATGAGACATATAAGTAGCTCTATCCAATATTATTAATCTTTTCTCTATATTCCTTTTCTTTCCCTTTTGTCTTGATTTCTGTTTCCTCATTTATTTTATTAACTTTTATTATATTATTTATGCATAGACATTTGGGCTATTTGTATCTCCTACCATCAACACTCAGACAACATAAGTGTTCTTCATAAAAACAATGTTGAGAATGCTGCCAGCCAGAAAATGAATGACAGTAAAGTCGATTTAGAAATGAATTTATATTAGTAGTTTAGCAGCATATGACACACAACCTAATTTACTGTAATTTGACAGGGCTATAAATATACACGAAATTGGAATAAAATACAAACTTATTCCTTTATTTGTATTCATAATTTCAGTGCATTATGTGCCTTTCTCTGGTTTTTGTAAGCTCTTTTTGTTATCTTCACACAGGCACTGGCTTTCCAAATGATAAACCTCAGAATGGACCGCTCGAATGTAGACAAAGCATGTGTACGTTTACACTCTTTTCATATTTTTAAAGAAGTAACTAATACTGCACAAGGTGATGTTGTCTCACGATGCAGGACGCAGCAGTATGGAATTTTTTACTCTTCTAAGACAGCTAAGATTGATAAGGATGGCATGGTTCTTACAGAATACAAATTCTCACCGCATACATAGCAGCCTTGACAAAATACTGCCTGCCTTTACATGGTGTCTAAATGCATAACCGTAACTGGAAGGAGAAGGCCGCTGAATGTTCCAGCCAGCTTTCTCCAAGCACCAGATGTATCGGTGTGATAAAGCTGCCCTTCCAGACGCACCGTGGCTCAGTTCTACTCACAGTGCGTTTCCGTGTGCTTTACGACTGGTGGGATAGATTCCTAAACTCCTAATTCTCAATGCTTTTAAACGCTTTTGCGTGCGTGTTCCTAACAAGAACAGAAAACAAAACCTGTCAGCATGCAACGGTAGCCAATGCAGAGCTGAAAAAAATAAACTCAAAAGCAGCCACGGTAAGAGCTTTCTCGTGATACCTCTATCTTCTGACAAGACATGGCAGTGTCCTCCTCAGATTGCTTCTCCGGGAGATAACAAACGGTTTTCTTCCCCTCCCTTACTACTACGGATGAAACCTTACCACTCATTTCTCCTCAGTGACGGGCGGTTTTTCGCCCCCGCATCCCAGCCCCCGCACGCTTTCCGTCCCGCCCAGGCCAGGCCCTCTCGCCCGGCAGGCGCACGAGGCCGCCGCCGCCACAGCCCTCGCCGCCCCGCGCCCACCGCCGCCCGCCTCCGCCACCCCGCCGCCGGGCCGCAATCCTCCCGCCGCCGCTCCCCTCGTCCCGCGGCCTCCGTCCCCTTCCCGCCTTCCCCGCCTCGACCGGAGGGCGCCGCCCTCACGGCCCCGCCGCGGCCCAGAGCCACCGGAGCAGCGCCGGGCCGGGGGTCCCGGGGAAGGGCCGCACTCACCCCGCCGCCGCCCCGCGCACTGCAGCAGCGCCAGCACCAGCAGGAGCGGCCCCAGGGCCCGGCCGCCCCTCGGGCTCATGTTCCCGCCGCCGCCTCCGCGCCCCTGGGTGCTGCGCGGCCCGGGTACCTCCGCATCCTCCCCGCGGAGTGGAGGGTGGGTGGGAGGGGAGCCCGAGGGGAGGGCGAAAGGCCGCGGCCCCCGGGACGAGGGCGTCGCGCTGCCCCCAGCGCCTGCCCTCCTGGCGGGGCGGGGGCCCCTTATCGCCGCCGCGCCCTCGGCCCCCCGCCCCCCCGCGGCCTTCCCCTCCGCGAGGCCCCTTTCCTCCCTCGGCCGAAGAGCCCTTGCCCGCAAAACCCTCTCTTGTCTTCCTCTTATTTTTTTCTCTCTTCCCTGGCACAACCCCTTTCCTTCCCCAGGACGCCGCCTCTGCCCCGGCCGGGCGAGTGGCACGGCTGATAAGCGCTGTTGCAGTCCGTAGCGGCTGGCCCTCCCTGATGCCTGGGAAGGGGGGAAAGGCGACTGGAAAGTTACACCTCTTTGTACATGGCAGCTGTTGGCCCTGAGCAGCACCGCCTGGCTGATGCAGGCAGCCGAGGCCCGCTTGAACAGGGCTCTGAGCAACCTGACCTAGCTGAAGACGTCCCTGCTCCTTGCAGGGGCGTTGGAGTAGATCACCTGTAAAGGTCCCTTCCATCCCAAACCATTCTATGATTCTATGGTTGATAGTGTTGAGAAAAGGTGGTCACTGAAGGGTCCTTGGGCCTACTGGGGCGATGCCGCAGCCCCACGACTGGAAGGGGCCCGTATTTTGCTACATGTAAGAGAGCTGTGCAGCAGCTTCACTGGATCCGTCTGCAAGCTGGGCTGAGGTGGCAACTCCGTTCTACACATGCATGAAAACTTTTTTAACTGCACCAGCCCTCAGCACTTGAAATGAAGTACTGCTTTCTTGTTGTAGGCCATCATCGCAGTACAGGGGAATCCCAAGAATTTGTTTTTACTCCATACCAGCAGCACTGCCTGAAGAGTTTTCTCTCGTAGAAGGATGGTAATCCTCTTAAAGCTCACGGTCCTCATTCAGGTCTGCGAGCTTGAGTTTTCAAAAGCGGCATAAACTTGTATTTATCTACAAATGCAGTTGCTTAGTTATCACAACTACAATAGAGGAGTCCCAAGAAGATGAACGGGGTAAGCCTAACACAAAGGTAGATTTAGGGATCTTTGATGTGCTCCAATGAGCTTCCTGAAGAAGTTTTGCTCATGTGTGATGTTCACTTTACATTGATGCCCTTTAATGCTAATACAGTCAAGTCATGCATTTAAGTGACATAACCTGATATTTTACTGCTGTGTCTGCTGTGTTGTAACAACAAAAACCAAACATTCTATGTCTGATTGCAATGGAAACAAAACCCAGTCTCTTGAAACTATTAATCAGCTTTATTGATTTATTTATGTAAGTTGGTTTGTTCCGGTGTTTTTTTAATTACTGTTCTGCTTACTTAAGCGCGTACACATTATTAGTCAGCTTCTGCTACCCTTGTTTATCTTGACTGGGACATGAAGTCACCTCTTTCTCCAGTGGTCAGTTACATCACAAGTGATTCTGCTTTTCAAATAACACACTATACATGTCAGTACTGCATATTTCTATCTTAAATGACCAAAATTGGAGACATGCATTCTCAGTGGTGGTAAGTAGTTTACCACTATAAAAAAATTATTCAGAGAGGAATTGTCCTGCACAACATTATTAAAAATTATTTGAAAATTACATTTTTTTCTCTCCCTTAGCAGTCCACCACTACATGCAAACCCACTAATCACTCCAATTTCTATTGTTCCTTTCATAAAAAGTAGTGGGAGCAACTGCTAATAAAAACCTCACACAGCAAATAGGAAAATATTTTTTTTTCAGCAAGCCTGAAGAAATATGACTATATCATTATATTTATAAAGAGAATATAAAAAATATAATATAAACATTCTTTAAAGAAAGTAAGAAGGAAGTGTATCAATCAGTTGAAGAAACCTAAGGTCCTAGACTGGAAGAAACCTCCTTGTTTTGTTCCAGTCTAGGATGTCTTAAGCAGCTAATTCATTGCTGTTTAAGACAGACTTCAGTACTGACTAACTGAACTACACAGAAAAGCTACCTTAAATTGCATATATATTGTTTGCATATCTAAACTGAAAGCATAGTCATAGGAAATAAGTGTCAAAAAGACGTTGAGAGATCATATATTCCGTTGTTCTCCTCTACAAGATCGACTCTCCATAAATTATTCCTGAAATACTTGTCTGACCTGCTCTGTATAGTGACAGTGATGTAGAATTCACAGCACTATGAAGTGATCTCTTCCAGTACTTCGCTCTCTTTGTAATCTGAAAATGGTAATCTAAGGTTCAAACTTTTAGTTAAATTGTTAAGTCTTTGTTCAGTTCACAAGAGACTCCCCATAGCCTTCATGATATTGACCCAGGTTTGAATCAGCCACGAAAATGAGTCACAGCTCACTTCTGCTCTGATGTCACCTGCCTAAGTCTTGAACTAATTTATTTAGAGAGTTAATTAAAGATTCAGAAAGGTAAGACTGATCAGTGTCCCAACCTGCTGAGGCATTTCTGTCTGTATTCTCAAGTGCCCTGATGCCACTGTCTCAACTCCTGACAAAGTCAAGATGACAAAAAGAAACAGGATTTCTGCAGAAGAATTAGAGTGGGAGATACCTGAATTTGAACCTTAAATATTGAATGCTTCTACAGCTTAGGCAAATTTACCTTATTTCATACAAAAATCTGTCTAATGAAAATACAGGATAATATCCACGTAGATTTTATGTTCTGGATAGGATAAGGTTTTTAATCTTTTCACTGTCAAACTTAAAGGACCTAGTTTGTAATTACAATGTTACCTTTGTCCCTAATAGCATTAAATATCACTACCCAGAAGGCATCTGTACCAGTATTTGCTTCCATTTCTCCTCTTTGTGATAAGAAAACAGTGTGATAGTCAAAGCAATTTAATTTCTCCAAAGACACTGGAAGTTTCCTGTGCAGTCTTCCCTTGCAGCTGTCTAAATGGAGATAATTGAAAATCAGAAAGGCAAGCAGGATTAAACATCTCCTCAGACATCTGTATTTGTTCTCTCTCCTTTGCAGACAATGAATGTCACTATGTCATCTAAATCACATTCTTTTTGTAAGGATGTTTGGCATAGATTACACTACTTCTTCGGACACATAAAGACAAAATATTTGATACTAATGGCTCTTTCAACAAACAGATTTTTAAAAACACAGCAAACATCTTCAGCCAGACTGAATAAATGTAATTCATCCTTGTGAACAGATTACTTGGCTACTCATAATGCAGTTGCATTCTCAGGAGCTTGCTATCAGGCACTTCTTCCCAGCTGGCAATGAAAAGAATAACTATAACTTGATGGAAGGTTCCATCCATCTGAATTCTGCCTCTCTTGCCTATTTAAAATGAATCAGATTAATAACTGGTTTCTGCTTATCCACTTAATTTCCAGAATAAGCAACAATTGTTGAAGCAGAAATAACTGAAAAATTGTCTGACCCTCTTCAGCTTCTAATGAAAATACTTCAGTAAATAATGCACAGAAGAAAAGCACTCTCTTGTAATGAATTTTGCTACAAAGGAAATATTAGCACTCAAGTTGTTTGCAGCATTTCTGTCTGTATTCTCAAGTGCCCTTATGCCACTGTCTCAACTCCTGACAAAGTCAAGATGACAAAAAGAAACAGGATTTCTGCAGAAGAATTAAAGTAGGAGATACCTGAATTTGAACCTTAAATATTGAATGCTTCTATACAATTTCCCTGGAGGACAGGCCTTGGATGAAACAATCGTGAGAGCATGCCATATACATCCCATAGTAAGAGCATGGTAGGTGATAAGGCCTGCTGACAGTTGCTGCTAATCAGAAAAGCAGCTCTACAGAGCAAAAGGGCTGCTATCTGTGGGTTTTAAAGTAGGAGTAGGAGCCCAAACTGAGCTTTGCCACAAACTCACTGTGACCTCTGATAAGATAACCCCTTTTTGCCCCTCCTGGCTTCCCCCTCCCACTTAGTTGTGAAACTCGGACAATGTTCCTATATAGGCATGTTGAGGCTTAATACCATAAAAGCAGGTCTGAGATGATGCAATGTAAACTTCTCTGATAGAAGCTTTGATGTCACTACAACCTGCCCTGTTTTTTTTTAAACAAGAAGTACTTAGCAACAATCAGTTTATGGGGCAGTGTCCTAATGTTGCTGGATCTTGGAATATCATGTGAGAAGGCTGCTGACTAGTCATTGCTTCTGATTCTTCTCTTCGATACAAGCTGTGTCATTATTTTGAGTGCTACACTGACTGAAGGCAATACTTGAGAGGGGCAGAGAGTCACAAAGAAAAGGTACAGAAAAAAAAAAAGAGTAACAGCATCCCCTTCATACATTATTAAAAAAAAAAAACCCAGTGTTGTGATTTTCTTAACTCCAGATAGAAGAACAGATCTATTTTCCTTCCTGATCCTCCAATACCTGCTAAAATCAGAAAAGAAAGAATTAGGCAACAAGCTTAATGCTTCCTTCTCTGCCAGGCACCCCTAGCTCATCCACAGGGGTGCTGGCCTTACCATGGCAGCTGCATAAAATTTAGTAATAACTTATAGCTAAGGCAACAATTAATGATAATTTATTTGATAGGTAGAGGAAGAAAACTAAATCCCACTAATTGTACTATCCTCCTCTAACCATTAGCTCTGCTATATTTTAAGGCAAGATCAGCCTAGAAGTGCTATAATCATTAGAGGGGAAATATGGCAACTTGACAAACCATATGATCTATGAAAATAAGGAATTCCATACACGTCTTATAAGAAGAGAAAACCAAATATTGACTAGAGACTAAAAACCAAACAGTCCTCCTCAAGCTGTTCAGGCAGCTGGAATTCTTTTCCTATGGCTTCTTTCCCTACAGACCAACTGTATTCTGTCACCTGGCAATTTCATATTTGCATCAACACTTTGTAACGAGAAAGAATACAATAACCAGATCTTTCATAGTAAATACCTTGACATTCACTCTTCAAGTTGTTTTGTAAGCAATTCAGTGTTCACACGCTTTTTATCCAGTTTAAAGAAACTGTTATCTCAATAAGAAAGCACCTCAAATTACTGTATTTTTAGATTCTGGGAACACAAAGCCAGCAGGATGAGTTAGATTTCAGATTCATAACATTATGCATTCATATTTAGTGGACAAAGAGGGAGTAGTTTGGTTACAAAAACAGCACAAGCTCTGCTCTTTGGTCTTTCAAAATTCAATTAGGTATAACTCTATTATTTCTACATTTACTGCCAATCAGAAGAGAAAGAGACTCTGGGTGATGACATTCGTATGTTGTCGTAAATCATAGTAAAAACATAAGATTGACATTTCTAGGGAAATAAAAGGTCACCTTGTCTTTTCTTGATATTAATTGCAAAGCTGACAGCCCTGTTCATCTTCAAATAGCTTACAGTATTCCCACAAAACTCTTCAAGACTATCAGTAATGCCACTATCCAGAAATTGATTGGCAATAAGAGACCATTTGCCTCAGTTGAATTCTGTCTAATGCTGAACATTTGTTATTGTGCCACAAAAATATGGTAGCTAAATAACAAAATCATTGACCTTTACTGGTATTTTATCTACTACTTGCTCTTTCCCACCAGGAACCGAGTATGTGTTAGTCAATAGGACTTAAATAAAAATTAGGGATCAGAGATATGCTTAAAGATAACGTAAATTTCTCTATAAAAGTAAAATAAAGTATTTTGAGGATAGGTCTTCACATTCTGAAGAGTCCTGAAAATTGGGAAGAAAAGACTCACATAACTAACCTAGTCAATTTTTCTATTTTATATAGACCCAAAATTAGGAAGATTACTGTACGTCTCTGATAAAGAGTCTGTGTGTGAAAATGTATTTATTTATTTTTGTATGTACTGGCTTTAGGATGCTTCTTGTCAAACCACAAAACCACAAGTATTTGATACAATATTTGTTGGCTTTTAGAGATAATTTTTTTTAAAGCACTGTCTAGGATTAAAGTATTTCCAAATATTAAAACAGTTCCAAATTGAGATATTTCCAAAATGAAACTGTTCTTTAAATTTAATCAGTCCTTTTTTAATCCGAAAATTTAGGCAGAGAAGTGTCACTGTAGATGGCGCAATAGCTAGGAAGCAGGGAACATGTATCTGAACGTAAGCTATTGATTAATTGGAATCAGTGTATTGTTAAATGTTTGAAAACAAAGCATTGCTGGCAGAAGAACACTTAGAGACATCTGTGTATTAGAAGTGTAGAAACATCTATCGGCATTATTAACTTACCTTCTACCTCAGGAAAAATAGCTACATCTTGGAAATAATGAAATTTAGAAATACCTGCTCTGCCTTTATAGGGTTTTTTTTCCTCTTTGTATAGAAAAAGCACCCCTTAACAACAACCTGAGTGTTTCACTGTCAGCAATAATTAAATTAAAATATAGTGCATACTAACTGTGCTTCTCTAATGGTCTCTGAAATACAGATTAATACAGATTTGTCCAGCACAGCCTTTCTCAAGCAGCAACTTTTTTAGACCTTGAGAATGTAGATTTCTGAGCACATATTTTACTCAAAACAACAACAATTTTTTCTGTTCTTTTTTTTTTTTAACTCAAAATAGTTCAGCTTTCACTTCTACTTAGTGATCCTAATACATTTATGCATAAAGTGAACATGCGGACCTATAGTATTTCAGATCCAGACTCAAAATTTTGGGCATGTTTTAAACTTGTTGTAACTTATCTTCCTGAGGAATGCATGGCCAACTTGCATTCTAGAATATTCCCCCAAAATTAACCTGGACACGGCAGGCAATGAGCATACAATGCACCAGTAACTACTTTTCCTAGACTGCTTTTCTGACCTTGCAACTAAAATAGCCTTCAGAGTTGCAGAAGAGATATTGCAATTGTTTTTGGTCATGTGCAATATTCCTCTAAAAACTTCTGTGCTAGTGTTACAAAGAGGGAAACTGAGACAAATGAAAGTTGTCTAAATCCACCAAATACCCATAAATTAATCTGAGCAAGAGATCCAAGTTTGTCTTACAACACACTGTCAGTTGTAACCTTTAAATCTGTAGGCAAAAACAGTCCATACAAAAATATAATCTTTACCTAGAAAAATATATATAAAACCAACAAACAGACAAAACCCTCCTCTCTCTCTCCCCACAACAAACTTGATGCGGGTAACATAAGGCTACTATGCATCTCTAATGAATAGTTAATCAACTACTCCCACACTTAATCCTCTTTTTGCCTTCTTTGAGAACTTTCTATGCATCAGAAGAACTTGAAATTCAACTAATATAAGTCTGGGAATGAAATGATGACTGCCTATTTAGACCTACACTAGGCTGAGTGCTTTTTTTATTGCTATGTACTATACCAACTCACTGTCTAATTACAATTACATAATTTTTTATTTCATACACATTTAAGTCCAGCTATTTCATTTGTGACATTATGCAGCTACATAAATCAAATATCTTAATACTACAACACCATGCATTAACATAGCATTAAGATCCAGATAAGTGATTTTACACTTCCTTCCACTCTTTAGAAAAACAGGGGGTGTTTTAAAGTTAGGCTGAAGGTACAGACCCATCATTGGGAGAGTAAGTGAGAAGATACATATATTTAATTTTAGCAGTGTAGTTGTTCAGAATGGATCCTAGACTTTGAAAGGGAAAAAAATCAAGATTAGTCAGCAGGATTCCTCAACTTGCATTCAGCATCTTAATCACATTCATTGTTTCTATGCAACTGATCTGCAAAGTTATCAGCAGTTTTCCTGTTAGATTACATGAGACAGTGAGTGACTGAGACATCCCAGGCAAGACAGGATGTTGTCGCTAACATCTTATGGTTGTGTCAGACCCTTCAGAAGTAATTTCTTACTTATCTATTTTCCTGCTGATGAGTGGCAATAATGATTGTGAAAATATTTTTCAGGGGCCTTGATTAAAATCTGATACATCAAAATAAAGACTAAGTGAAAAGTGTAACCTTGCAATAATACAAATCTGGGAGAGTATAAGCCACACAGAATAAGGAGCTTGTATAACAGCTAAAGATAAAAATACACAGTAATTGAATGCCTTCCTCAAAGAAAAAACATTTACACAAGCAGCAGTCACAGCCCTGCACTGTGTGCTGAATAAAGGGCTCCATAAAGAGTTCCAGGAAGTTCTTTGGGAATCTTACAAGCATATATAGCCTGCCCTGGAGGTGAAATTAGCCCAGCCCATCTTGTGACAGGCAGGCTGTAAGCAACAGTGCCAACTCAGAGCAGAAAGAGAGAAAAAGACATTTATGCCATAAGAAGTCTTAGCATCAAGGAGCATAGTGTTGTGTATTAACTTTTATATATGGTTGAATTAACATGAAAAGATCTTATGTTGTCATATGCTTAAATCCAAGAACTCTAATAGCGTAATGCCTTGTTATTTACTGTGAAACAGAGGCACTCAACTATTGGGGTAGGTCTCCTATCAAAATCTTCCACCAGTTCAGTATCTGATTGACAAGTGAAAACTCTGAGAAAGAGGATGAGCTTGTTGAAGCACATACTGGAACAGTGCTTGAACCCTTGAAGCTTTTGGCAAGATACTTAAAGCCTCAGCAAGACAAAATTTGAAGCTATCAAGTCACACTGAGAGTACACAGAGAGGAAAGAGGTATGTAACACAACCAAACTTCAATATGAAGGAAGGTGTGGAAACAACTTTCTCTTAATAGGCATGATAGAGTACTTAGGTAGCAAACCCTTTTCAGAAACTTACTGTGCTCTTAAATAGAAAAACTACTTTCACAGCTTTGTCAAATGAGGAACCTTACTTAAGCAATTCACAAGGTATTTCCAAATCTGTTGAGAAGATGAGTCAAGTTCTGCATATACAGGAATGACATTTTGATGAACGCACTGTATTGCTGCTGTTAAATCTTATACTGCTTTTGGGCAATTTGGACGCGGGAGATAATTGTAAAAAAAAAAAGAGAGAGAAAGGAAGGAAGGAACAGGTTAGAAATGCTAAAAAATCAGCCAGTGACATCGCCATATTCTTTGGTAAGAACTAAACCTGACAATTTCAGGTTTTTGTTCATTATTAACTGAAAGTTTTTCATTAGAAAAGAACCCACAACCATGCCTCCAAGCATCCACCTACATTGCAGCGACTAAAATACTTTATGGAGCTACAGACAATTCTTCCGAGATCATCTACAGAATTCATAGAACTGAACAGAAGAGTCATTCTAATTTCTTTAGCTTTTGAGATAGCCTTAAGTGTCTTTTTTTGTGTGTGTGTGTGTTAAGATAATATTTTTTTTAAAAAGGTTCATTTACATTTTTACAGGCAGCGGTACTTACTCACCCAACACTGTTTGCAAATAGATTCTCTAGGTGTGTGCTAAGTACCACCATAGCAGTTTAGAAACAGAAACCGTATCCAACCACAAAGCTGCAAGCCTGTAACATTATGCAATATCCTTCAGTCAGTACCTTTTAAAAAGTTTGCAAGCCTGAAATAATGTGGCTTTTCAGAGATGTGCTCTGGGAGGGGAAAAAAAACCCCAAAACTACAAAACCCTCAATAAAAACTATTGCAGACACTTCATCATACAAGTAATATGCACACACAACAGAACCAGTTAAACCATAGCTGGAAACACACTTTACACAGAACATTTAACGCAGGTACTACAGAATGCATGCCTTTGCTTTTCAAATAAATAATTTTTAATGCTTGCATTAAAAGCTAAGGTTGTCTCAGATGGACACTGACTAGCTCTATTTGAAGCAGACTGGAAACAAAAAACAGGACCTAAAAGTGTTACCCTGATAAACAGACTAAGCAGCAAGTATTAAAGAGCGGGAATGGTCACTAAATTGAGACAGAAGTATCACTCTCCTGTGAAGAGCTCTTTTGGAGTCAGGCAACTCATGTTGCTACCCTAAGTGCCCTGAAGAGGTTTGTCCTGATTGTCAATGGACAATTTATCTTGGGTTTTTTTTCAGCATCTGAGCTGAGTTTATGGTCAACGGCAAAGGCTTTAGTCTGGAAATGGTTCGCTTCTCTCAGATTTCTTTTCCTCTCTGCCTCTACCTCCCATGCTGCCTCTCTCCTATGTATTCTACCACATGACTTTTCACTTTCATATCTTTTGTTAGGACATCTTAAGAAAGATGGGGAGAGACTCTTCAGTAGGGCCTGTTGTGATAGGACGAGGGGTATTGGTTTTAAAATAGAGGGAGGTAGATTTAGATTGGATATTAGGAAAAAAATTTTTACAATGCGAGTTGTAGAACACTGGCACAGGTTGCCCAGAGAGGTGGTGGATGCCCCATCCCTGGAAACGTTCAAGGCCAGGCTGGATGAGGCTCTGAGCAACCTGATCTAGTCGGGGATGTCCCTGCTCCTTGAAGGGGGTTTGGACTAGATGACCTTTGAAGGTCCCTTCCAACCCTAACCGTTCTACGATTCTATGATTCTATGACATCCTTGTACTCACCTGCTACACTCTGAAGAAATCAAGCCCTAATATCCAAACTCACTTTAGAAAATGCAAAAGGGGATTTTTATTTTATTTTTAAAATATACATTAGCTTGTTTCCAGCTCTGTAACTGGGTAAGTGCTGGGGCTGTTGAGTAATCTTTTGGGACTGATCCAAACCATGTGAGATCTTATCTTTTGGTAAATTCACCAGTTACTGCCCTTTCTGTTTCAGCTTGCAAGTAACAGAACAAATTCTAGTATCAAAAATTGTATATCCACGCTATTTAAAAGTTATTTTTCTTTTTCCAACATGGATATTAACTACTTAGGGAAAAACAGTTACTTGTGATTATATTACAGGGGTACAACAACAGCAGACAAGAATTTGAGATGGGATTTTTTTTTTTTTTTGGTTAAGGAGGTAGAGGAGAAGACAGGTAGGAATTCTACTCTCCTACCACACTTCCTCAGGCAGACTTGGCCAAAAAAAGAAGCCAGATTTTGGCCACCAAAACCTAGCATTTTCTCCAGAATGCTCATCAAGTATTAAGGTATAAAGGACAAAATTAAGAGTTACACTTGGGGACTACATATCTAGACTTCAGAGAATAAGCATTTTGTTGAAAGCTGCAATTGTCTAAATTGGATTAGATGTTTCTCCCTACAAAAGCATCTACATTCAGAGATCAGTAATAGCACAGTTTACACTAGATTTGCTCAGTGCTTTAGTCCTAGCCTTGAAACACAGGCAGTCATTACATACATGTATGAGTCTTCTGATTCTTCAAGATCTGCTAGGCTTGGACTCAATGGCAGACAATTAAATCCTTGCCAGAATGGCTGAGAAGTTTATGTCAGAAAGAGTCACTGCACTCCCCACATCATGCACGTACTTGTATCTGTTGCTTTAGACTACTGCCTGTTTACCATCAATCCTGAATGTTGGATGCAAGAATAAAAGGGTCTAAGTTAGTGTTGTGTACTGCACAGAAGTACAAGCAGAAGAGTATGAAAGAGAAGCAATCAACAAGAAAGTTGAAAAACAGGAAGCTGACAGCAGACAATCTTTTTCAGCTACTATTTACTTTTTAAAAAATCTTTGTGCAAATGATACAAACATGAATCTTAAGGCTAGAAAAAAATACAGCGTGGTAAAAGAGAAAACAAAAGAATTCTCACTGATGAGGCCCAAAGGCTTGAAGTCTCTCAGCCCTGTCTCAAAGAATGAAGCAGTCTTCAACTGCTGTTTTGGCTCAGGGTTGTAGAATAGATTTCCATTCTACTGAAAATCAGAATTTCTGCCCTGCTTAGGGGAAAGTTTAGGTGCTGCTGAACTTCAACTGTTGTTGAAGATGTGCACTAGTCTTCTTAAAATACTTTTGATATAAAAAGCTGTCGTGGTTTTGTTAGTGAGGGGGGGCCTAAGGTGGCAGCTTCTGTAGGAAACTGCTAGAAGTCGCTCCCCTTTGTCCAGTGGACTCGGCCAGGCCTAGGGCGGACCTGCTGCTGGCCAAGGCCGAGCTAATTGGTAGCAGAATGTTCCGTGATAACGCCTCTGTGATAACATATTTAAGAAGGGGAAAACAGAAAAAAAAAGAGAGAAGAGAAGATGTGAAGAAGCTGAGTGGGGGCAGAGGTGCAGAGGGGGAGGCGCAGGCCTCATGGGCCTTGCAGGCCTCACCCTCTGGCCTCTCGCCAGGTGGCCAACTGGGCCCAACTCGGTCCAGCCCGGCTGCAAGAAGTGGAGAGGAGATGAGAAGTGAATAAGACGTAACAAAGATCCTGAGAGACATCTACCAGCCTGTTGTGAGGAACGGCTGCAGATGCCAAGGTCAGTGAAGAAGGAGGGGGAGGAGTAATGCAGCTCCTGGCCAAGATTCCCCTGCAGCCTGTGGTGACGACCATGGTGGAGCAGGTTGTCCCCCTGCAGCCTATGGGGGTCCATGGAAGAGCAGAGATCCACTTGGAGCCCGTGAAGGACCCCGTACTGGGGGAGGTGGATGCCTGAAGGAGGCTGTGTCCCATGGAGGGCTCGCTGGGGCAGCTGTTCTAGAGGGACTGCACCCGTGGAAGAGACGACCCATGCCGGAGCAGATCCACGAAGGACTGTGGCGTAGGGGTGGGACCCCACAACGGAGCAGGGGAGGAATGCAAGGAGTTCTTCCCCCAACCATGAAGCAGTGCCGTGAAACAACGTATGATGAACTGACCGCAACCCCCATTCCCTCTTCCCCCCTGTGCCGCTCAGGGGGAATGTTAAGCTTGGGAAGAGGGAGGGGTGGAGGGAGGTTATCTTGTTCTCTGTCTCATTATCCTGCTGTTTGTAGTAATAAATGAATAGTTTTCCCCAAGTCGAGTCTGTTTTGCCCGTGACAGTAACTTTAAGGATTTCTCCCTGTCCTTATCTCAAACCTCGAGCCTTTTTTCCTTGTATTTTCTCTCCCTGTTCTCTCGGAAGGTGGGGGGAGTGAGAGAGAAACTATATAGTCTGGTCCTAATCAGGGCTGAACTACAACAAAAGCTTTTGCTTAGATGACCACATATGCTATAGAAAAAAAAAAAAAAAAAAAGACATTCTTAGCTGCACAATCATAAGATGAGAGAAAAAACCCAAAGCAACAGACAAGAGCCCAGGAAAATTTAAGAGAGTACAGCTTTAATGACATTTATTAAGAGGCATACTACAACAACTAGATTTAGGAATAGAGTTAGGTATAGATACCAAGTAATCAGCAAATACATTAACCTAAAAGAAACAGAATATATTGCAGCATAAACAAAATCAAATTAACAATGCACTACACAGCCAGAAAATAGGTTTCTTTAACATTACATTCTTATTTTTAGTTTTAAGTAATCTCAACAGACATGGAATCCGTTTTCTGCAATGCCACAAGATGTTTTATAAACTGAAAGCAGTTGCTTATTAAAATATAAAAGACAATTGGTTTTTATGCCAAAACATTTTACACTTTCATTTGTTCCCCAAAACACTTTTTGCCAAGTTTAAAAAAAAAAAAAAAACAACACATGATGTTACAAATATTTACAGAATTTTCTTGTGTTAGGTGAACATTTTTATAAACTGAAAGGGAACTTTAAAGGTCCCTTCCAACCCAAACTATTCTATGATTCTGTGATTTTACGAACAGATCATGTAAAATGAGGGAATGCCAGCAATTCTTAGCCATGCTTTCTATCTCTGGAATACAGTACTAAAACCAGTCCATTAACATTTTGCCTTATCTCACACCATTTGGTTCACATTACAATCTTATTTTCCACTGTGTTCCATTCATCAGCAGTAGTTTCCAGTAAAGGCCACTTTGCATCGGGTCTTCCCATCAGGAAGGAGCATGAGAGAAAACACAGGTTTTCCACAAAATGTCTCAGTAAAACCAGAACAGTTAGTCTTTGGTCAGAGAGTGAGATGAGATTGTGATGGTTCACAACCTTTGTGCTGCTGCAGTTCTACATGAACTTTTGCACAGAGTGGATAACATACTGAAAAAGAATAGGAAAGTGCTTAAAATGAACTAAGTACATAGACGTGTCCTGGTTCTGGCTAGGACAGAGTTAATTTTCACCTGAGCTGGGAGAGGAACTGGAGCTGGTGGCCCCTGTGGCTGGGGCACACAGCTGGGATAGGTTACTAATTAGCCAACAGCTGGGATGGTTTCCCCAAATTGGCCAAAGAGCCATTCCACACCTTGTGACATCCTGCTCAGTATATAAAGTGGGGACTGTGCTGAGGGGCAAGTTCCTGGTGCTCAGGAGGGAGCTGGGCATCAGGATCCACCATGAGCTGTTGTACTGCAAATTATGTGCTTAAGTATTTTGTGTTATTGTTTTCTTTAGTTTTCCATCTCTGTTTGCTTTTCCTCGGTTGCACTCTTAACTGTTTCAACCCACAAGTTTTGCCTTCTTGTTTTTCTGATTATCCTCCCTGTTCCACTGCGGGGAGGGGGTGAAAGGGGAGTGAGTGAGTGACCGTGTGGTATTTTAGCGCTGAGTGGGGATAAACCATGACAATGTGGTAGCTTCCCACTCATAAATAATGCACAGTTTCCAAGAACTTTAAAACTGCTTATAGTTATGGCATTAGTCTGCTAAGGTAAAAGCTTTCTTCATCTATCAACTACCTTCAACTACGTAAGGATTTCATTTCTTTGTGACTGCTCCAGGCACAACATGTTATTACTATTCAAAGTTGGAAATATGTGGGTTATGCTTGGATTCCTGCATATTGCAGTACAAAAGAAAAAACCGCAATGGTAAAGGCAGAGGGAATAATTAAATCTTGTATCATCAGTGGACAAGATTCATTTTTAACAGTATAAATGTACAATTTCCAGGGGAGAGGAAAGTATTTATTACACTTAAGACAGCAATAGATATGAAAAAAAACCCCCTACATGTAAAACTACTGAAGGCACATAAACTTTGGTCCAATTTTGTTCCCATTCCCCCCGGAATAGAACCGTGAAGTTAAATACCTCAGAATTTTTCCATTCTTTTTTTTTTTTAAAAAAAATTCACAATTCCTAACTGTTAGGATTTGTTTTGAAAAGAGCAGGCAAACAGTATTATATATAGCAAACAAATCTTCAGAAGACAGTTAGATTAACTTAAATAAAAATTCTGTGCAATCTGACCCATGTCCTTTCAGCATAATGGTAACAACACTAAGTCTGGTAGCTCTGCTCTAGTTAACAACATACCAAGGCAAAAGGTAAAGGTAAAAGGATGCTTTTTATAAGCAGTTGACCTCTCATTTGAAAATCAGCAGTAGGTGCGAACAGTATACAATGACAAGTAATTCGTCCACATCCTTATTAAAAAAAAAACTCATCCCTTTCCTACTGACATGAATTGGAGTGGGGCAAGATATTTGATCACACAAACCACACTGGCAGTTTTATCAATAAAGGCAAATAATTTTCGCAGTATACAGACACAGGTTTGCCATATGTAATCAGAAAGTATCTTATGTAGGCAAATCTCCTCAGATATGTGGAATACCTTAGGCATAAAAAGGACCTCAATCTATCAGTGCACAAAAAAAAAAAAGGGCAACTGACAGGACCAGCAGACAAGGCAACCAAGTCAAATTATGAATCAAAGTTTCAGAAATTTGTTCTAATGTTCCAAGACATTTGAAAAAATTCCAAGAAGTAAGAGTTTTACCATTAAGCAAAAAAATCACAGATCATTTGAAAAGGCACTAAGCTGCTCCTAGGTTGTTTAAAAGGCCTTACTACACTTTGAACCAAGTGTGCATCCACTAGAAAAAAATGGAGCTGCAGGTAATGCAGAGCTGATTTGTGGACTTGACATGTACATAGGCAGAGAACTCTACCCTCAACCTGCAGCCCAGATATAACCACTAGTGTTAGAGTACTAGCTCTGGGTTGTACTCAGACAAGCACATTACTAGGTATTTCACAAATTATTTAGACATAAATTAAGAATCTATATTAGAGAAATTATAAACTTATCTTTAACAACTTAAGGCCACAGTATAGTGAAGATGGAGCCAGAATCTTTGTGGAAGTTGCACAGTTAACAGGACGAAAGGCAACAGACAGATGATGCAGCATGTTTAAAGCCTAATTAAAAATAAGGGAAAAAAAGTAATAATGAGGGCAAACATTGGAACAGTGAGAAGAACAGAGAATTTGTGAAATCTCCATTCTTGGAAATACTGAAAAATTAACTGGACAATTCTCTGAGCTGCTGCTCCACATTGGTCCTACTCCGAGTGAGAGGTAGGATTAAGGCCTCAAGAGGTTCCTTTCCTATCTACATCATTGTAATAACCTGTAGAATAATTCCGTTCTTTCCCAAATCCCACTCTTCTTGCACATATCAAGGGGTCTGCTCATATATGCTTTAGAGAATCAAGAACTGAGATGCAACTGTGCTTTTGCAGCCAGGTACTAATGAGTCAAGGAAAAACTATAAGAATTATTCCTTTTGTTCTGATTCTTCACTAACAATGCATTATGATAAACAGGGGGTTATGTTTTTGTTTTGAATTATATAAGGCAGAATACCAAATGAGATAAACTTGCCTTAACTAGTGCCTTCATTCTGCTAAGCAAACATTAAGATGTACTGTTAGTTTTGAAGCTTGTCTGGACTTCTTGTAAAAGCAGATCTCTCTAAGGGACAGCATCTTTGAGATAGACACAAATCTAAAATTAAGTTGACAAGAATAATTCAATTGCAGACAAAGAACAACAACAAAGAAGAATTTTTAAAAGATACATGATAAATGTATCACAAAAGCAAAAAGCAAGCATCATAAATATCCACCACCCAGATGTTTCTTAAATTGAAGCTCTGTAAGTCTCTGCTAACATAAACTGTAGGCTTCTACATTTCAATCTGCAAACAGTTCAGAGCTGACATTAGCTATACTCTAACAAAACTGATAAATTATTCCTTTCTCTTTTTGACAGAATGTCAGAGACCCTCATCCCCTTATGTTTGATTAAGCTTTTCTCTGCTGCAGAGTCAATAAATTAAAATGCATGTAATTCACATTTGTATACAAACATAAAATATTACACAGAGAGAATACATATACTACTCCTGATATTATATGTGCTAATATTAGCTCTCAAATTTAAGGTTCCTTTTTTCCTGCTTTGGAGTTACATTCAGATCTAATATGATTCCTCTCCTCTGTAGCTGTAATGCTTAAGAAAAGTGACTTTGTGTATTTTATGGATAAGGGCCTGGTATTATCAAACTCATTTATGTGCCATAAAGAAGGAACACTCCCAGGTCAGCACAGTTCTCTTTAACTGATACTCAGTGACTGCTAACAAGGAAAAACATAGACATAAATTAGAATTAAGTATCTTGGTGAAACAGGGCCTATGGAAATTAAGAAGCCTGCTTGCAACTGCACTTTGCTAAAATCGTAAATGTGTAACTTTTTAATACAGTGCTCTGGCACCACACATTTACTTGTTTTCATGAATTCAGGAAAAAAAATGGTTTCAAACTTCACCAAACTGAATCAGCTATTTCAGAATGGGGAAAATGGAAAGACTATCTCAAATCCCAAAGATAACGTTGTCCATTATTCTTAAGCCTATTTAACTTTCAGTAAATAGTGCATTCTGAATATTTATTTGTATTGTACAGCACTTATTATAGCTACATATGTATTTAGTCAGCATTTTATCTACTGTCAAATAGCACACTTTTGTTGCAGTATAGAGGGTCTGGCACCATCTTTACTATAATTGGCTGCTGCACCTCTGATTAATTTACATGCATTAAAAGAAGGCAAGCTAGTATCTCGTTGATTTTGCAAGAATAATTCAAAGAGAAAATATGAAAAAGCTTACTCCAGAACACCCAAATAATGGTATAAACATGCTCTTTCTTCTAGAAAGATAGAAGTAAGTCATACAATTCATACAAATTAACGAAAAAAACCAAAATTAACGAGTGGCAAAACATTACCACAGAAACAAATTCTGCAGTAGTTAGAAGTAGTCTAGTAGTAGATAATAAATGCTAAATTTGAGAGGAATATCTCTTTAAAAGGTGGTTAACTAAATACTAGAAAAAAAAAATCTTTTGAAATTAAATGTAACTTTTAAAAATACAATCAGAAGTCACTAAAGTTTGTATGTACTTTCAACACAAAAACTAAAGGCATCTCAGCTCATTCTCCAAAGAGAAATGGACATTCGGTATCAAACATTTTTTCATACTTACAAAGGCAACCATGCTTGCTCTTTATTACCTGAAGTTGAATACTGAGAGAAAAATGAAGGAACCCAAAAGAGAATATTCTGATACAGCCAATGTCTCTCAAAAAGTTAGATGAGGTCCAGAAACTGGAGTGAATTTGCTGGGTTTATTAGTGCATTTTTCTGGGTGTGAAATTTTTTCAGCCAAGTATTGGTATCAGACAACTGCAACTGAGTAAATTTGAAGAATCCCTACATGATCATACAATGAGTTAAACCTTTTTCCCACCTCTATCCAATCTCTATAGCAAAGCCCAAGGGAGTAGAATTCAGAGTATTACTTCAAGGAAAAAAAAAAAAACCAAACATTTTGAAGTATCAAGGAAAACATTTCCAAAAAGACCAGGAAGAGAATTTTCATAAAGCCCACAATATATTTTTCAAGCTACTTCAGGTATAGTATCATAAGCACATAGTAAGGCACATAATAAGAAATTAAGTAAATACACAGTAATTTAAGTATTAGACATTACAGTGGTACAAAAAACTCTTGAAGTTTAATTTTTATTCCCCTAAACATAAGCTTAATAAAAATAACTTATTAAAAAAGTTTGTCAAACCATCATAGACTGGAATATTTTCCAGAAGTTTGTAAACATTTCATTATTTAAAGAAATGTAACAATAGTCTTTGAAATCAGGACTATTTTCTTGTCTTATTTTCTCCAAAGCACTGTTACACAACATCACTTCATGGTTAAAATAAGACATCAAACTTCCATTCCATGGTTAAGTCAAGCTAAGTCTCTGATTCTACATCTTGAAGAAACTTGTCAAATATCTTTTATTCCACAGAGAAGCCACTGCATTTTCTCTAATAATTTAACCCATATGAATGGCACAGAGGTTGTTGGTTTTTTTTTTTAAAGAAGTTATTTGTAAAGATTTGCCAAAGTCTGAACACATCCCCTGGTAACATAAGTACTATTTAGAGGACACTCACAGTCAATGCTTCCTTTTCTTCAAAAAAGCCAAGCACTAAATTAGTGTTTACTCTGTGTAGAGCAGATTTACCATTTTGTTATAAATACTCTTTGTTTGATATATTGTGAAAGCATTCTAAAATGTTTTGTAAGGCTGATTTTGAAGAAAACCTAAAAGGATGTTCTGCAAATATAATTTTAAGTAGGAAATTTGATGATAAATGTAGTTGCGAAAACAATTTCACAGAAGAATCTTTTATGGATTAATATTAAAACGTGGTCACATACTAGCAGCTAAAATGAGAAATTATCATCATGTAATTCTTTCTGTATGAATGAGCTTTTTCTTCTAAGTGACAGAGCTAGTTACAACTGTTTCAGTTTCTATGTGAAGATTTTCATAAATCTGTGATGTAGTCTTAAAAGGAAAGTTCAGAGAAAAGTCAGATTGTAGATTTTGAGAAGGAAACTCGGAGGTGATGGTTTTCTCCAAGGTCATGATTGTGAAGCTCAATGAGAGCGTGAACTGCTTCTTCCACAGAGCCCAGCTGGATAAGAGCCATTTTGCAATCTTTCCTGAAGTACAATAAAAACCGTTATTAATCCTAACCAAATTTTCATTGCACTAGCCAACACAGAAAAGTGATGCAAGTATTTTTTCAGCCACATCACACACATCGAACACTTGTACAGGAAAAGAATCTGAACTAGTTATGCACCTGCTAAAATGAGGAGATAACAAAACTATACAAATTTTGCAGATCAACGGCCTACAGCCATGCCATTCTTCCATTATACTGCACTTCAAAAAACAGGGTTGAAATAAGGCTTGAAGACCTCTAAGAAACATTTGTATTGTTCATATATATAGGATTCTTCTAGCAGGTGTAATCAGGCTGAAATAATGCTGACAAGCAACCTTAATGAATGTTAGAGCAAATTCATTGTCATCTTCTACATGACATTTTACATATACATAGCTTGTATTTCTTTTTAAAGTTTTAAAGAAACTTATCTTACTTTGAACACGTGGAATTTGTCAAAAGGCTGAATATTTTTCATTTTATTATGCTAACATAGTATCCCATTTAAAATTTTAAGATTAGAATTATCATAAATATTGTCATAGCTGTACAGCTTTTGCCTACAGATATACGCATATGAAATTTTGTCTATAGTTGTACACACATGGAACTTCCCAAAAAAGCAATTAGCCATCTTCCAGGATGAAAGCTTGCTCAGCATTTCTACAAGAGGACTTACTGGAAGAATCTGAAGGCTTTCACAACAGATCCTGTACTTGCAAAAAGGTTCTTCAGATCATCCACACTAACAGAAGGCCTATTTAAAAAAATAAACAAAACCCCCTCAATTTGTGAAAGAGCATAGTTCTGCAATAGTATCAAAATATCAATACTGTCTTCTAAATTAAATTTGAACAGTGAAAACTATCTCCACCAACTCAAGCCATGTCAACACTTCAGCCCAAATATCTTGGCTTTGACACTAAGATTTAGGACCACAGTGTGCTACAAAAATATTTCAGATACTGCTTTTCATCTTTCCCTAGTTAAATTCAGACCGCATAAAAATAACTTAAGATATTAACTGGTACCTTCAGAAATACTTTCCATCTTGTAATTACTGCTAGTGTGCTTCACATATTTTCAAGTTTGAAAGTTCTCTATTTTACTCAAAAAGCCATTTTCTAAGTGTCTTATTTTTTTTTTCCCTTATTTGGACAAAATTCCATAGTTTTTCCATCTTCCTCCCTGCATAGCTGCCGAACGAAAGAAGCCTGTAAAGACTTACGTTTGGCTGTCACTCCATACATTGTTGACATCATTGTAGACAGGAAAAAATGGTTGTTTCAGTTTTAAAGAACATGCTTCTTAATATATATATTTTTAAAACAACTTCCCCTCTATGTAAGAGGTCTGAATTCTGTAGAAACTATTCTTTAAAAAGTGTTAGAATGTTAAAAACTGTATCTACATTAAATAACAATGTCAATGATGAATTTGACGTAATGTAACTCCAGTACATTCTGTCAAAACCCATGTCTTTAATCTTTGCAAAAATTTATAACACAGGACTTAGTGTGTGAAAAAGAAAAGCATATTCTCAAGACAATGTAAACGGTAAACAGCATTCAATCAATTATTCTCTTTGCCAAAACTAAAAAAGTGACAGTTAAAGCATTAGCTTAATGTTAATTACACAGCAGAATGACTCAGATTGTCAGGAAACTGTAAAAGGCCAAGAAAAATGAAAGCTTATGTCAGACTTTGTAACTTAAGAACATAGGTTAAAACCATAATCTTTCCAAAATAATCACACATGTAGATACTCACGGGATGTTGGAGAGATGGAGGGTGGCAGATGGAGGAAAGACGTTTTGTAAATTCTTAGAGCCAGAGTTCTTAAAGCGATGTAAAGGGCTATTGCTATAGTCCTTTGTCAGACCTTCATTCTCTTGTCCCTCACGTGGAAGTTGAACTGTCTGATATTTTGAAAGAGTAGCACGGAGGACCCTTCCATAAAGCCTCTGTCCATTCAAGTGGCTGATAGCTAATCAGTGAAAATATAATTTGAACAGGAATGAAGGGAGGGGAAGAAAAAAGGATTTTTTAAACACTAATACTGTCTTCTATTTAGTGTCAGATTTCACATTCTAATTTTCAACTGCAACTTTCATGTCTACCAGGTGGGCTATGTCACAACATTGTATCTAAAACAAGTATAAGGATGTAATATAACCTCCAGTCTAAATGCAACAAAAATGCAAAACAGCATTTCAAAAAAGAGCAGTTGATTATTCAGAAAAAGCTAGATACAGAATAAACTACAGGAAAATTGTATGATGTTTTTTAGTTCTAGCACTTACTAGATTGAGATTTACAGGATTTTTTTTTTAAACCACTGTAGGAAAATAATTTACTCAAATGAAAGCAATCAGGTCATTATCAACATATACAAGGAAAAGTTTTTATGTAATAAACATCACAAAGATGGACTTAATTTGCTTACGCTTGTCACTGACAGGCAGCAGATTCCTCATCTATATCACACTCATGCTAGTTTGAAGCATAACTGTGCCTTAAAAATCAGTACCTAATTGAGCCTGAGTCGCATCTGCCATCTGAACCAAAGCACTTTCTTTTTTCTTAAACATGATCTTCACACGATGCACATCGCCGTACACACCTGTGGAAATCCAGGTTGTCCTGAGCATTACTACAAACAAGGGGATGTCTATATCTTTTGACTAACATTAGTAACATTGACTAACAAAGAATAATCACCTCACAAGCCAGTGGGTTAGAATATTAGTATGGATGAGACCTTTAAAGTGTGTGTATTATTTTCTGAGGCTCAGAAATTGAGGGAAAACTCCAGCATTTTAGTTATAAAACTGCATCTTTATGTTCAGCTTTTAAACAGTGCAACAGTGTTAGTAGTCCTCTTAACAGAGGCATATTAAAATATTAATTAATTAACATTGTCCTCTACAATGAGGACAATGACATACATGCCAATTTTGTACTCCATTTCCTCTGATGCAATCTTTGTTTTTTTCATCTTACTTTGTTTTCTGATTTGTTGTACTAAACAAATCAGACCATATACTCATTAAAATTCTTCTGACACTAACCATTTTGCCTTTTTGGTACCTGTGGCCTACAACTACTGACTCAAATTATTGTCATTTTAAAACCAGTGCATTCTCTTGTGCGTTTCCTGGACAAGGTTAGAACAATGGAGCTTTCATTAACCAGCACTTGTTAGATAAATAAAAAGAATGCTAGCCCTGTAGTTTCTCAAGGTATATTTAACATATCTTACCAAACAGGATGAAAAGTCCATGTGGTGTGATGGCCTGTTTAAATGATAAAATGAGTACATTATTTTTAAAGCCATGCAAATAAAGAAATCTATTATGTAAGTGCATGATAAACAAAAAGAAGGGAAGAGATACTGAACATTAATACATAAACCTGTCTCTCCAAAAGCCATTCCCTGGAATAACTAGCATTCTTGTTAATATATGTTTGCTATGCACATATAAAATATTTAAACAAGCTAACACTTCAGCTCATGCATTTTCATCACTGAAGACTCAGTCCATCATGCCAAAGAAGTTATTAATATATTAAAGTGGCTTAATTATTTGAACTTACTCTTTCCAAGCTAGCAGTTCATTCCTTGAAAAATGAAAACCACTTGCTAAACTAGAAATAGAAAAGAGCATTCAAGAACTCCTTTGTATTTTCTAAGCAGCAGGCAACACCTACAAAACTAAAAAGTTGCTTCAAAATGTGTTTGCTTTGTCTTCAGTTTTGTCCCCATCTCTGTATGTGACCATGACATGCTAAAGTAATACACATACCACTTAACTGTTTATATATGAAGCATATAGAAAGTGGTATTTAAATTGTGTTAGCTAGAAGCTGTGAACATAAAAATAAATATTGAAAGAAATATTTTTTCTTCAGTGATTTTTAATTAAATCCTTGTGTAGAAAGCTCCCCAAGCACCAAATAAGATAATTTACACCCTAATGCAGCAAGATTTTATCCAACTGACAGAAAAAGTTTTGCCAGTAATGAGTACTAAAAATATCTGAGTATCAGAAGCACTACTCACAGTCTCTAGCCCTATTCCTTCTCAACTCACATTTGAAATGTGTACCAAACATACCTAAATTATTTAAAAACAAAAGATACTGCAGCCTAAGTGTAAGCCCATATCCTTTTACCATCATTTAGTGATACGGAACAACTACTATCAATGTAAAATTTAAATGCTTTCAGAGTTTATCCTTCTCACCCAAATATTTTAACTCAGCACAGTTTATTTACAGACATTTCTTAACCAAATTAGACTGAAATACTTATACCTAAAATGTTTTTTGGAAGACAAAACCAGTCATGAGGGACTGTTCAAATGTACACGGAAACCCTGCCACAGGGGAGAAATATAAATTCTGTACACATAAAAAGAAGTGACAGGGCTCAGACAACCACTACTGAAGAATAAGTGTTACACTGGTGCCAAGAAATGTATTTAAAACAACCTATATTTCCCAAAATTAACAGTGCTGTACATTCTTATTTTTTACCTTTTAAGAAGTGGGGCATTATTTAATACATTTATGTTGTATCATGCATTGCAGCAAGAAGTTCTACAAGACTTCTTAGATATTAATCTTAAGTAAAGCAGCAATGTCCTAAAAATAGCTGTAACCTATGCTTCACATATGCTTATTCTTAAAAAACACACTCTTTGAAGACTCAGAAAATAATCTTGAATAATCAGCTGCAGAAAGCACATCCACAGCAATCATCAGAAATTAACTGGTAAGATATATTGACAAATCAAAGAAAAATTTATTTTGATGCTTACAGTGGAATTCAGCTATTAGTACAAACATAGAAACACAGCAATTTCTTAAAGATTAAAGGAACAGGTAAACATATTTTTAAACTTCAGTAATATGACGATAACTTCCATTTTGCCATTAAATTCTAATTTTATCAGTTTATGGTTGTGAATCTAATGAATGTGTAAAATACAAATTTTACGTTGCTGTAGTAGGACTGCTTATCAAAAGTCAAGTTGAATTGTGTTTTAAGACATGGCCTTCATAAAGCTTGATTTATTTTTTTTTTAAGCCATATACATTGCTTTTAATTAAGCACAGATCAACATGCAATATTTGAGTAACGGATCTGAGTAAACGAGTAAGCTTACAGAACAGTCTACGTCATTTCCACTATAAAAATAACTATCCAAGTTGTCCTTGGCAATTTTACTGGCAACATAGGAAAAAAATCCGCATGGTACTATGAAAAGTGAACACGTGTATTTATTAACTGCTTAAAATGGATGTCAATAGCAAAGTGCACCTGTATCCTTCTTCTCCAATGTGGGAAAAGTTGCAAAACTAGAAAGTTCTTATCAGTGCTTGAAAGGGTACTTGATCTGGTATGCTTTTATCTCCTTTCCTCTTCCTTCCTGTTTCTCTAGCTCCTCATGTTTTGTAACAAATTAAAAATTCTTTGGCTTCTCTAATGATAAAGTAGCACAGAGAGGAGTTATATTGACACAGATATCAGTAAGTTTAGTCATAATATATGTTGTTTACCTCTTCTAACATTTCTCACATCTGACCATAGACTTTTCTCTAATTACTACCTACACTACTAATATAGGTTTCCTAAAGTAAATTCTATTAGGAAGCTTTTTACTGCTGACTGGAGTTTTTAAACCTCACCAATATTGCAAACTATCTGTCGTAGTTTAGCCCCGCTAAACTATGCTGTCTCTCACTCACTCTCCCCACCCTCCAAGGGAATGGGGGAGAGATAATAGAACAAAAAGCTCAAGGCTTGAAATAAGGACAGGGAGAGATCAAGCAAAATAGATTCATCTTGGGGAAAATTATTTACTTATTAATAAAACCAAAGTAGGATAATGAGGAAGAAAACAAAAACAACTTCCCCCTACCCTTCCCTCTTCCGAGTTTTAACGTAATTTCAATTATCTCCACCTCTGTCCTCCTCCCTGAGCGGCAAAGGGTGGGAATAGGGAATGGGAGTTATGGTCAGTTCATCACATATTGTTTTCTGATGCTCCTTCCTCCTTGGTGCAAGAACTCCTCACATTCCTGCCCTGCTCCAGCCTGGGGTCCCTCCCACGGGCTAGTCCTTCACGAACTGCTCCGGTGTGGGGTCCTTTTCCATGGGGTGCAGTCCCTCAGGAACAGCTGCTCCAGCACGGGCCCTCCACGGGCCACAGCCGCCTTCAGGCATCCGCCTGCCCCGGCGTGGGGTCCTCCCCGGGCTGCAGGGGGATCTCTGCTCCTCCACGGGCCTCCATGGGCTGCAGGGGCACAGCCGGCCTCACCATGGGCTGCACCACGGGCTGCAGGGGAATCTCTGCCGGGAGCAGCATCACTGCTCCCCCTCCTTCTTCACTGACCTTGGCGCCTGCAGCTATTCCTCTCACAAGAAATTCTTCACAACTGGCTCAGGCAGACGCCTCTCAGGTTCTCTCACATCTCTTCTCTTCGCTTCTTCAGCAGCCGAGTCGGGCTGAGTTGGGCCCAGTCGGCTGCCTGGTGGGAGGCCAGAGGATGAGGGCCACAAGGGCCATGCCTCCCGCTCTCTGCCCGCTGCTGCTGCTTCTTCTCTTCATCCTCTTTTTTTTTTTCCAATTTTTCCCCTTTTTAAATACATTATCACAGAGGCATTATCACTGAACGTCACCAATTGGCTCGGCCCTGGCTAGCAGCGGGTCTACCCTAGACCCCGCCGAGTCCACTGGACAAAGGGGAAACTTCTAACAGCTTCTTGCAGAAGCTGCCACCGTAGCCCCCCCTCAATACAAAAACCCAACATGTATCTCAAACAAGAACAGAGCTGTCCTGTTTTTTATATTATCAGGACAGAGATTTCCTCTCTTATTCCTTCAGCTAATGTCAATTTGCAAGGATTCTGTACAAGTTGGTACAAGTTGATACTTTTTAACTTCCACCTATCCAACTTACTTCAGGGTTGAGGTTGCTGACGAGTAAAACAGAATTTCCTGGAACGCCAGTAACACCAGGAACAGTTATCTGTCCAGACGTTGAAGATGTAGTGACTGTGAGAGAAACAAGTGGTCCAGGAACAGCTGGAACTGGAAGACCTGGAAGGGTGTTAATAGCATCACTTGACATCTCAAAATGTAAAAGACATTTTAGAAGACAAAAGCAGGTTACGTGTGGCAAAACCATCAATATTCAATTAAAGTAATGCTTTTAAGGCATGTAGTTATTTCTAGTATCTGACCAATAAAGCAGGAAGCACCAGGGACTAAGAAACATTCAGCTATGCCAATGGAACCAAACAAAAGGGGACATCAATTGTAGCCAAAGAAAGAAGAAAAATAATTTAGCAAAAAGTTTATTCTGTGCTAGAAAGGAAAAGATCACTGAGTCTAGAAGACTATTTCTCATTTTATAGCAAGAAAAGGAGAGACTTCCTGCTTCAGCTTTGAATGTCACTGAAGTCTTATGATTCTATGAAAAATAGATGCTTAGAGTTTATTCTCTTTCAGGTAATCTTTATCATGGCATTTAATTTCTTTGCTTATTAAATTATAAACTACATTAGCATATGTTTTTATTACATAAAGTAATTTTACTGAATAATATGAGAAAGAGAATCAGAATGACTCAAATGACATTGTGTTCTGACTGCTACACTTTAAAATAATTTGGTCTGAACACAGATATCCAAATAGAACACTAGCCCCAAATGTAACCACCCTATTTTTAGAAAACAGAAACTTACCAGCACCCTGGGCAAAGGACATGACTGGGGCAAACCCAGTAACCCCTGCATATGATGGGAATACGACATTTTGGGTGCCTAGAGAGAGCAGATACTTCTAGTTAAAATAGATTTAAAAATTTTTAGAAAACAGAAGAGACTTCAACAATGAGAATCATTTTCCAGTGTGCTATTCTGACTTCAGTCCATTATTACATCTTTTATACAACATTTAGGTTAAAAACTCTCATTGAAATCCAAGATCCTATGTTTTACAAAGGCAATTTTTAGCGACTTTTAAAGGCAAATATTCCAATCAGCCTCAATGTCCCTCTCTAAAATGAAGTCAGGATGAAATGTAATTTAGACAAGTTTGAATAGGAATGCACAGCATAGATTTGTATCTGTTAAAGTTAAGACATGTGTAGTGCAATGCTCAATAGTTTTTATTCACACAATGGAAATGCATTCTAGAAATTTTCTGGAAGTAAATACACACAAAGACGTTTTGCAATTATGAGATACAACTATTTCCTAGGTATTTCCGAAAAGTAATATGGGCTAAACAATACAAACAACTATAATGAATCTGAGGTTCTAAATTTTACAAGCTATTGAGATGCATAAAGTATACATATTTTGTTTTTTAAGGAGATGAACTTTCCCAGCATGTTTCACTTCATAAATAACCAATGATTTTCATGGTGCTCTTGGCAATCACAAGCATTAAACAGATTTGGAATATCAACATATGGAGAATCCTGGCCTCAAAGATAGCTCAGTGATTTTCAATTGGTATGTGGAGCTAAGGACTACCCAGGGCAGCATACAAACTTGTGTTCTAAGAGGCAGTTAGGTACAGGAATCCAAGCTTATGGATTCTTCCATATGTTAGCACACTAGATTTTTTTTTTAAACAGGACACAAGTAATCAGCAAATACATCCTGTGAGCCTTGCAATATGTCTTAGTACTCAAACCTCCACCATTGACTGAAATAGCTGCATTCACTAACAGATGGTTATTGACAGGGATGATACAATACCATAAGAAATATCCATTACAAATGACAAAAACAACAAATCAAACAGACACCAGATATCAAGTATTCATGGATACTGCATCCCATTTCACCTCTTCTTATCTATAGCAACAAAGTGCCTTTCATACAAACAACTGAGTACATTTATCACACCAAAGCAAGTCATTGTGTTTTTGAAATACAAGCGCTGGCACGTTATACTGACAAGTTCTGGCAATATAGGTATTAATCACTTATTCACAATCCAAGAAATAGATAAAGCACTTTTATTCTGCCAAATGAGACCTGCATGTGGCACACTGATAACAAAATAAGGCATGTAAAAACTGCAAACAGAACTAATGCAGAAAGACCTGGAATTCTTTGGTGTATTTTTTTATGTGTAAAATAATTTGCTTCGCGGCTAGCAGCTAGCTTTCAAGGCAAGCTAATTCATGTATCTGTGCTTATGCTCACTGGGTGAGGAAACTCTTTAAGCACAAAATAATCACAAAATTTATTTGTTTATAGTGCAATATCTTTCCCACCAAAAACAAAACAGAAGAAAAAAAAATTAAAAAAGTTTCAAGAGGAGTTCAGTTTTTCTATTAAGACAACCTCAAGTCTCCAGAGAAATTGGATATATTATTCTGATAGTTACCTGCTTTATCTTATAATTCTCCATCAAAACAACGTCCACTAGTAATAACACAGGAAGTGTAAGTGCTGACATGACTCCCAACATCTTTTCCTCATGTCATGCAACTGAGGACTATGAGAACATGCCTATGCAATACATGCATGTTGTTACCACTGATAGAAAGGCTAGAAGCATGCTTTTCCCAGTCTACAGTTATTTTTAAAAAAGAAAAATACCTATGCAGCTGCTTCACTGTGACTACACTACAAACAGATTTTGATACAGACATCAGACTCTTCTTTACACCAGCACCTCTGCTGTTCTTACAATCACAGTAAATGTTCAGACTGAAAATGAGATTGGTAGCAACAACAAGCTTAGAAGAGCAAGGTGGAAGGAAACAGAGAAGCATTCATGTGTTATCTTTCAAAAGCATGCATACAATGTTATCTCTGCCCTACAAACAAATTTGTCCTTAGTCTACTCTAACTGTACCTTCCCCTGTCATTGACATTTCAAGTTGTAGTAAGTCTGATTAATCAGAACATATCAGATCTACAACAGCATGTTTCCATGACGCTGTACGGCAAATCCTCAAAAAATTATAAAGATGGTTGTACATTACATAAAGATTCAAGGCCTGCCTTTCAGGGGACCAGCAAAAACAATCAAGAAAGTAGTGAGTGCAACTCACTTTCTTACTCTAAGCTACCGAAGCCAACTATCCAAAAAACCAAACCAAACCCTTTATCTGTCCCAGCTATCACAGAAAACTAAAGGGAAAGGGGGAATTCTTCCTCAGCCCTTGCTACTGTTCTAACTAACTGGACAGTACTTAGACAGCTATTTAACAGCTGAGACAGTTCTCAGTTGTGTACTACTGCTAATTGTTGTCACTAGAGGGAAAGAAAAATAGCTAAAATCACTCAAATTGCATTGTGAGCACTTCTGCCAGGTCATGAGATTAATCTGTTTGATGATGGGCATTATTACCAAAGTCGATCACATGAGCATGCATGAGCTATTTATGCCAGAAAGGCTTCTCCAGGGTGGCTTCAAGCAGACACTCTTTCCTCTATGCTATGGAAGTGACTTCTAAAATTCAAGAAAATTTCTAAAATTTTATCTTTAGAAGGTGATTACAAAACATACATAACTGTAGCATTTCTAAATTTCTTATGATTTTTTTTTGTTACAGCAGGTAGTTATCCTAAAACATCAACAAATAAGAGCTAACACCCTTAAAATATTTATTTTCAAGCAGCTTTAAGCAACCAGTGTCAATTTTGGATACTCCCATTGATTGTCTGATAGGCGACATTTATTATACTATCTGTACCAATGATAGAATTTCACAGTATTTTACCAATGTAGCTTTTTGACAACACTTCAAATTTGCCCAAGAGCATTCCTCATGTAATAGTTTCAGATATTCATTTACCTTGAGTAGGACTTTCTGCTTTCCGTACAAACTTTACTGGACCTAACAAACAGAAATGTATGCAAAATGTACCCTTCTGTGAACCTGTTATGAAGCCAAAGCATAATTGCAATATAAAAAGCATAATGATCTTATTGTGTATTTATAATTAAAAACAAAGGTTCCTTACCAAAGACAGTAGCTACGCATGGCTCCAGGGGTGGCTGGCCCTCACCAGAAGGAAGGTCAAAGCGAGTGAAATCTCTACTTTTGTCATTGTTGTACTTTACATTAAGGTTAGTTAACTTGGAGAAATCAATACGCAACGTACAGCATGCAGCATAGATACTTTTGCCATCCAGAGCCTGAAGAAAAATAATTACATTTTCAGAGACAAAACACATAGCCACAATAAGTTTATTTTATTTTCACCTGCAACTGTATCCAAACAGAAACTCATCTTCTGTTTTTAAGGTGCTGCTTTTGAACACCAAGTAGTAGACAATTATACAGCCACTATTCTTACCTAAACATACTGTGTAGAGTACTAGTATAGGGCACTAACTACCAAGTATTATGTCACCTTGTGCCAATGGACAAAACATAGCTTTAAGCATGACTGGTCTTTCTAGCTGTGCTTCTAATCTCACTTGTCTCTCACTCAACACATAATATCAGATGCTAATAATGATACTAATATAGAGATTTTTGTTGTGTGGAACCGTCCCTTACATAAGCTAGTGAAGGAGCTGCAGCACAAGTCCTATGAGAAGGGGCTGACTGAAATGGGGTTGTTTAGCCTGAAGAAAAGGAGGCTGAAGAGAGATCTTATTGTTCTCCAAAACTACCTGAAAGGAGGTGATAGCAAGGTGGGTGTCAGTCTCATCTCCCAAGTAACAAGTGACAGGATGAGAGGAAATGGCCTCAGGCTGCGCCAGGGAAGGTTTAGATGGGATATTAGGAAAAAAATTCTTTACAGAAGAGGTTATCAAGCACTGGACCAGGCTGCCCAGGGAAGTGGTTAAGTCACTGTCCCTGGATGCATACAAGTGGCACTTAGGGATATGGTTTAGTGGTAATTTGTCGATGTTAGGTTTATGGTTGGACTCAATGATCTTAAAGGTCTTTTCTGGAGCAGATATTCCCCTAGAGAAGATCAAAGTGACACAGGTTGTTCCTTTGCAGCCCCTGGACGTCCACAGTGGAGCAGATATCCATCTTCAGCCTGTGGGAAGGACTCATGCTGGAGCAGTTTGTGAAGGACTGTATCCCATGGGGAAGGCTCACTCTGGAGTAGGAGAACAGTTTGAGGAGAAAGAAGCAGCAGAGATAAAGTGTTATGGACTAACCATAAGCCTCATTCCTTGTCCCCCTCGGGATGGAGGGTGCAGAAGGCAGAAGTGGGAGTGAAGTTAAGCCTGGGAAAAAGGAGTAAAGGTGTGGGGAAGGTGTTTTTACTTTTGTTTTTGTTCCTCACTATCCTACTTTATCTTCTTTTTAATTGGCAATAGATTAAATCAATCTTCCTTAGGTTGAGTCTTTTATGCCTGTGATAGCAACTGAGTGAGCAATCTCCCTGTCCTTATCTCAGTCTGTGAGCTTTTTCATCTTATTTTCTCCCCGCGTCCTGCTGAGGAAGGGGATTGAGAGCAGCTTGGTGGGCTTCTGGCAGCCAGGCAAGATTAACACACCACAGAAAATGTACCTAAAGCAGATGAGCTTTTCTTCATTACTGAGAAAGTCCACTTTAAAAATCAGGGTACAGCTGGTTTGAAATTAAGAAGTTTAAGGTGAAAACATTGATTACTGTAAATTTCCAATGGAAATTCAAACAAGTAAAACATGTAGCATTCATTTAATGTCTGGGCATTTAACTGCACTACTCTGAACCTCACTGAAAATACTGCATTTAGTTTAAAAGGCAAAAGACTTTTTGGTCAACTACAGTTACCATCACTCATCACTACTGACAGCTCCAATTTTTGTTTTGGTAAACTCAAGTAGGTCTTGTGGTTTGTACTATACATTTATGTTTGCCATTGAAGATAAGAGTCCTAATCAGGGATGTCCAAGTTACTCATGTGCAACAAGAGTGTTAGAATGATGAGAAGTCATAAAGTTAATGGTCAGGCTATCTCTAATGTTCCCTGTTTATCTGGGGTAAGAAAAAAAAATTTAAAAAAAAAATCAAGCTGAATACACTACACTTACCATTTTGGCATAATATGCATTCCTTGGATCAGCATACTGAAGCAAAACTTGAAATTGATTGTACTTAGTGAAGGTGATAATCTTCAAGACAGATCCAAATTCAGAGAAAATCTGAGAAGGAAAAAACATGGACTGTCAGAAACAATTAATAATTCATACACAATAAAAACTAGCATTTTAATATTTAATATAAATTTCTGAAAATTACTTCTTTTATGAAAGTTGAACAGAAATTGAGTGAACTCAGAATTTTGTTTCAGGTAAAAAATAAAATTTTAAAAAAGAGGCTACAAAAGGTGAGGAGGCAGGATGAAAATTCCTTCAAGATTTAGCAATGATCGTTCAACTAAGAGCAGGGACAACCATCCCAAAGACGTATTAGTCCAATGCCTGCAGAAAAATTGTAGATAATCAAAGCTGAGGTTTGAGAAATGGACTTTCACAAGTCAGTTGAGATGGGAACTGCAAAATGTCTTTCAAAGTATCCACCTTTACATTCTGTCCTTCAAACAAATTCTGCAAATTTGGTGAACAAAAATACATTTCAAATGGTTGATGTGCCTACAAATTAATTATGCAAATTAACTGCCCAGGCAAGAAGACAAAGAAGGAAAGAAACAAGACAAAGACTTAGTTTGGAACCTACCCCTCTAATTTACAATTCAAAAGGATCCGATTCATTGCAAATGCAAGCATTGCAGAAAAAAATTTAAATGGTTGAAATTAAATATATATACATTCAAAATGGAGAGTGTGCACTACATGAAGGTGTCTTTACAAAAGCAAAGCCACAAAGAATGAAGACAAAAGTATAGCTATCATACAAGTGCAAAAAAAACTCTGTCCAAATTAACAGTGGAAGAGAAAAGGTGAGTTTGTGAAGTACCAACGGTTTTAGAAAAAACTGTTAGGATCGATGCAGTCAGGAAAGTATTAAGCCTGGAATGGAAAAAAAAGCCAGAGGTAAGGACAAGCATCTCTTGTCAGCTATTAGGCCTAGAATCATGGATACAACACACACTGTCCTATCCCTATGTCGCCAGTTTTTCAGTCTCTCAGAAACATGGTTTTTATGCTGCAGTCATCATTTTGTGGCAGAAGACAGAATAGAAAGCTTTTTCACGGCAATTTAAAATTAGCCATTGAGTTCCTCTTCACAAAGTACACCCCCTAAAGAAAGGCCCAAATACAGCTTCTGAACACATCCTTTTCCATGTTTATCCACAAGACCAAACAGACCTTTTTTAAGATAATGAAATTCAATGCATTCTTGTTTGGATTTAAGCCTAAAACCCACTGTATATATAAATTTTGTTTCTGCAAAGATATCAATGAATACTCTGTTTCTTATAATAAATATGTTCAGGTGAATTGTGGTTAAAAAAAGGGTTAGTTTCTTGACAAGCAGTTATAACTTACAAAATATAATGAAAGTTTTGGATGACAGCTTGCCTACTAGTGTTCCATACGATGCTATACTTAGTGAAAATTTTCATTTCCATTAACCTTACCACACTAACAAAGTAAGGTTACCTTGTAGCTATCAGGCACAAAGTACAGCTTTAATTAAAGGAGACTGTCCCCTGTTAAGAACTCCACATAAGTTGCGTTTTCAAATATTGCTTAATTTTCTAGACCTATTGCAAAAGCAGTTAAGTGGGCAATTCAAAGACTGAAAATATGTTTCTGTTGCACTGAAGTAAATGCTAAATGTTAATCAAATTAAAGTAAATTAACATGAATGTCCTCTTTCACTGCCTACTTAGTAAAAAATAATAAAAAAAAAAAACAAAGAAAAAACACACATAAGATTAGATCCAGAAATTGCTGTTGCACTATTAAACTCATACAGTTCTCACAACCACAGAAGTTTATTCTCAGGTTATTCTGAGTGCACTAATAATCCTGAACAGTTGACATAGTATTTGCACAAGCTCAACAATTAGTGAAAAATACTCATAGATACAAATAAAAGTTTAGATCAGGCAAATTGCTACATCAAAGTGACAACTAGTATACTAGTTAATCAGTATCATGGGGGGAGATACAAAGGAAGAAGAAACATTAACGGGTAAGAGAAAAAATAAAGTGTTGGTAACAATCAACTATTGTTTGAGATGCTAGTAGAGGAAAAATCTTCTTCCAGGACTGCAAGTTCTTGTAAAAACATCTCTATTATTTTAAATCACATTAATTCATGAAACTCATATCTGAGGCATGTTTTTTTATTGCATAAATTTACTAGTAATCACAAAAGCTTCAAGTATGAATCTCTTTGCAATACCTGAAAAAAAAAAAGTATCAACAAAATCCTCAGGCAGAAACAAATTGTCTTGTAAAGTTACTCTTTTTAAACTTCTAGTTCTCAACAGCAAAGCACAATCCCTACCAGGAGTTATGGTAATGTCTTTCATAGCTACAGGCCACCACTATTCCAAGCTTTCAGAGGTAGTTAAAGTAAGTAGCATTCTAACAGCTGATGAACAATCAAGAACATTTGTCCGAGCCAACTATTCTTGCATATCACATCACTTGCATCAAATTATAAAAGTGAATATAAAACCCTAAAATATAATCCAAAGTACAAAAGCTACTCAGTACAAAGACTACAAAAATATTGGTCCACAAGTTCACAACAATCAGTATTTCACTAGCTCATTATGTGGGCATAAATTAGAAATAACACCTCAAGTTTGTTGCTGCTTCCAGAGAAGCCAAGGAACTAAAAGAAATCAAAGACAACACAAAAAGCTGAGTACAGAAGCTCTGTTTACTTTGATTTTTTTTGTGTAAAACTCAAAGTCTAAATCCCTAAATTGCAACAAATCATTTTAAAGTGACAGTCCTCATTCAAACGATTAAGGATCCACAGGTACTTAAAAAAAAAAAAAAGTTAATGAATTTTTAATGGCAACATTGGAACAGATTTTAACTATTTTATTTAGCAATCCTCATTACCTGATATAGCACTTCTAAAGTGACAGGGTAGAAAAGATTTTCAACAATTATCCGAAGAACAGAACCTTGACCTGGAAGGAGCCCACCTTCAGGAGCAGAAGAACTTGTAACAGCCAGGCTTTCAGACTGCTTAGCATTCAGAGCTTCCAAGGCAGCCTGGACTCTCTGAAATAATGACACAGCAAAGACCACAATTAACTTACACACATGCAAATTATTCATATCTAAACAAAGTTCTCTTACAAAGAAAAGCATGTAAAATACATTTAAAATGCAACTTTAAAAAAATATATATTCCCTTTATCTGATATTGATTCAAATCCCATGTTAATAAGTAAATCAATACCTCTTCCTTCCCTTCCCCCTCACATAAAAGAAGTCAAATCATACTTTCACAGGATTATGACTTTCTTTTTTAGTTAAACTGTTACTACTTTGTAATGCCATAAAGACACAGTTTTGCATTGATTCAGTAAGCTTTTGTCATTCTAGAGATTTTTCAGCAAATCAACATGATGACAATATTGTAATAGACTAACAACCAGCCCAAGTACCAAACGGTATTTACTCTGCTTTACTAGAATTTCATTCTCTTCAGGAATCAAGTTTTGCTGGAGATAAGCTTAAAGGTGCATATCCTGCTCTTTTTTTTCTGAGCTAAACTATAATCCACAAAAAACACCTTCAAATCTTACTCCTCAAACTGCCTCACTGGGACTTTGTGAGTCTCTACGCTTGTTTTTGATGGGTTTTCCTCGGAAAGGTCTTCAGACTACCTCTGAGAGCACTATGGAGAGACATTATTTTCCAAATATAGTGTAACTTGAAGTCATGTCCCAGTAATACGATTTCCTTGGAAGATGGACTAAACATGGTACATGGTAAAGATGTCATCCAATTTCAGAAACACATAATCCTACAAAATTATCTGTACTTCATGCCTGAGCCTAGACACTATTTCAGTAATGTGGTGTTCAGCTGCTTTGCTAGGGTCTCTAAAATGTAAATAAAACTCAAATATAAAAGTCATAATTGCAAAAAAATATTTTAAGCAGATAGTGTTGTTTTTATAAAAGGAGAAAGCAAGTATCATGCACTGAGTTGAAAATACTCTGAGAAGCTAATACAAGGAGTCCTATTTGCAAATATGAGCATAGTTTTCCCAAGGCTGTTACATAACACTCTTAAAAAAATAAATAAACTTTTGTTATCTTATTTATTTGTTTTTGCAGATAACAAACCAATCCAGCAGTCTTGGATGAGGAAAGAGACAAATAACATTTATCAGATTGACAAGCTTGCAAGATTTCAGTGACTTTTGTGTCAGCACAAATTAAAAATGAGTACTGATTTTTGCCCCAATCACTACTTGCAACGTTCTTACAGAAAACAAAATTGTAATATACACATCGTATTATATAATTTATGTATCTAAATGGCAAGTGTATTGCAATTCATCCAGGACCCCAAAAATCCAAATGAATTCCAGGTACAATATGATGGTTTGTATACTTTGATCTTGTTGTGGAAAGAGTACTTCCTTGTTCAGAGGTTAGGATTTAAATCTGTGATCTGCAATGTTCAATTCATAGTCATAAGAAATCAGCTTTTAGTACTTAAAAAATATAAGAAAGTAATTAATTCTGGTGTTTGGCATGAATTTACACATAAAACTCATGTTTTATCAGTGAAAATATCCATTTTATTTGATCTAGTGGTCTTCTTAGAATAAACAGCCAACATTTAAAAAGATAACACTACTAAGAATAAACTTGAACAACTTGAAGATGATGATTTGCTATTCCTGGGTTTGGCAAGGCCTTAGAACACTGCCAACACCACAAATCTTACAAAAGCAGGTTACATGGCCCCTCACAATAATATCCCTATCTGATAAAGTAAAAGGCTTCCAAAGAACTGCATTTTGGGCAGGAAGTGATTCACCATGTATCAGCTGGACTTGCTCTTCCATGTGTTCTTCAAATAGCATCTACAGACCTACAATTAACAATTAACTTTCAGAAAACACAAACACATAAAATTGAAGCTGTATGTTTTTGTGGTATTCCTGCTACAATACTATGGACACATTAACAGGGAAAAAAAAAGCAGGATTAATTATTCAGAGAAAAGACTTAACAGGATAACAACATTTTCTTAATATTTGGAAGCTACTGAGAGCTGTCAGCTAATGTTAAAACTTATGAATGGCAAAAATTCTAAGCAAGTATTTCGAAGCAGGGTAGAATACAATAGCAGAACCAGCTACAGCAGAGTGCTTAGGACTGTTTCCAGTCAAGTTTTTAACATTCTTAGGGATGAAGACCCCACAACCTCTCAGAGCAACCCATTCCAATGTTTGACCACTTAAAAAAGTCTTTTGTTAAGTTTAAGCAGATTTTTCGGTATTTTAACTTATGCCCATTGTCTCTTGCCCTGCCACTGGGCACCACTGAAAAGTGTCTCCACCTTCTTTACTCCCCCCTTACCACATATTTGCAGACATTGGTAAGATAACTTCAAGCCTTTTCTTCAGGCTGAAGAGTCCCAGATCTCTCTGGTCCTCCTTGTATGACAGATGCTCCAGTTCCTTCACCATTTGCTGGATTTGCTCCACTATGTCCATGTCTCTCCTGGACTGAGGAGCCCAGGACTGGACACAGCATTCCAGGTGTGTCTCATCAGTGTTGAGCAGAGGAGAAGGTCACCTCCCTCAATTTGCTAGCAATGCTCTGCCTTCTGCAGCCCAGGAGGCTGCTGGCCTTCTTTGCTGCAAGGGCACATGCATTGTCCACCAGGAGACCCAGGTCCTTCTCTGCCAAGCTGCTTTCCAGCTGGTTGGCCACAGTGTACAACAGTACCTAAGGTTACTCCTCCTCAGGTACAGAAGTTGGCATTTTCCTTTGTTGAACTTAATGAAGTTCCTCCTGTAAGTCCATTTCTCCAGGAAGTTTTAAAGGTTCCTCTGAATGGTAGCACAATCATCTAGGGTGTCAACTGCTCCTCTCAGTTTTGTGTTGCCAGCAAACTTGCTGAGGATGTTCCCCATCCCATCATCCAGGACACTACTGGACACAGTATCAACCCCTGGGTACTCCACTAGTTACTGACCCCCAGCTGGACTTCATGCTACTGGTCACAACCACCTTAGCCTTTCAGATCACTTCACAATCTACTTATCTAGACTATATTTAATCAGTTGGTCTATTGGGATGTTATGGGAAACAATATGGAAAGTCTTATCAAAATCAAGATATACAACATCCATTGGTCTCCTCAAACAAACCAGTCACCTCACCATAGAAAGCTATCACCTTGGTCAGGCATTACTTCCTTTTCAAAAATGCATGCTGCCTTTTCCCAATCACCTTCTTGTCCTTAGAATGTTTGGAAATAGTTTCCAGAATTAGTTGCTCCATTAACTTCCCAGGAACTGAGGTAAGGCTGATTAGTTAGTGGTTCCCTGGATCCTCCTTCTTGTCCTTCTTTAAGATAGGAGAAAGCTTTGCTTCCTCTAGTCCTCAGGAACCTCCTCCGATTGCCATGACCTTTCCAAGATTGTAAGAGTGGCCTTGCAATTACATCAGCCAGCTCCCTCAGCACTCACAAGTGCACCTCATTAGGACCACAGGCTTCTGTTTATCCAGTTTATTTAATTGTTCCCTAATGAGATCCGTCTCTATTTCCTTCATCAAGACTTCCCCACTGTTCTCAGTTGCTTGGTATTCCCAAGGGTAAGTCGTAACTACAGAAAACTGAGGAGAAGGCATCCACTACTGTCCTTTGTTGCCAGGGCCTTTCCCCTATTCAGCAGTAAGTCCACATACTCCCTAAATCTTCCTTCTGCTGCTGATATACTTTGAGGAGCCATTCTTGTTGCTGTTCACATCACCAGAGCCAACTCCATGGGATCTTTGACTTTCCTAACCACATCCCTGCACGTTCAGATAATACTCTATATCTTTCCTGGGTCATCTGTCTGTGAATCTACCTTTTCTATGTCTCTTTTTTAGGTTTGAGTTCAGTCAGGAGCTCCTTGTTCATCCAAGCAGTTATCCTGCCACCTTCACTTGATTTTCTGCTCATCAGGATGAGCTTGAGCTCCCCTACAGTAATTTTACAAATGTCTGAAAGAAGCTACTGCTTAGATAAAACCAGACAGGAATAATATATATTAGAATTTGACTACTGGTGTAGTGGATAGTCTGTTTATTTACTAATGTTGTGGTTTAACCCTGGTAGGCAGCTAAATACCACACAGCTGCTCGGTTACTTTCCTCCAGTGGGATCGAGGAGAGAATCTGAAGGGTAAAAGTGAGAAAACTCATGGATTGAGGAACTCATTTACTACTCCCTATCAGCAGGCAGTTATTTAGCCATTTCCAGGAATGTAGGGCTTCATCACGCGTCACAGTTACTTGGGAAGACAAATACTGTAACTCCAAACATCTCACCTTCCTCCTTATTCCCCCAGCTTTCATTGCTGACCACAATGTCATATGGTGTGGGATATCCCCTTGTTCAGTTGGGGTCAGCTGTTCCAGCTGTGACCCCTCCCAACTTTTTGTGTACTCACGCTGGCAGGACGGTGTGAGAAGCAGAAAAGACCTTGATGCTATGCAAACTACTGTGAAGAAAATTAACTCTATCCTAGCCAAAACCAATACACAACAGTACATGTGCAATTCTATCCTGTTAAATGGAAATATTATACTTACAGCTTGATTAGGTAGATTGTCAGTCTTAAGTTCTCTGTGAATGGAATACTGAATATGAACAGGCTGACTGCGGAGGTAAGGTGTAGTGGAAGTGTAGTAGTTCACCATAGAAATAGCAGCTTCTTCGGAAGCCATTTCCAAAAACGCCTGCAACCAATTCATAGAAGTTTTCAGTGTTGTTTTATTTACAGGAGAGAACAAAGCATCAAAGCACTATTTATTCCCACTTCCACTATCACTAGAAAGAGATCATATGAAAGTACAATACTGATTTGCTTAGCATTAAAATGCATTTGTGTGTGCATGTTTATGGGGATATATGATTTGATTTGTGGGTTTTCTTAAAAGGTTTTACATTGTAAGAACAGTAAGTCAGTAAAGGAAAAGTGGAATAAGTACTACATATGGGAAGCAATACTGCTAAAAATACCACACTGCTAATTAATTTATTAGATTCCAGAATCCAAGCATTATTACCTGAGTAGCAAATACACATATTGATTGAAAAAGTAGGAACAGGACACTAAACATCTATCATTTTGTGCCTTATATTAACCCAGTACAGTGATCTAGACAATTTTTGATTAATGCCTATTATTTTTAGGATTTCAGTGTTTATTAATTATGTGAACTACCCCATCATATCTAATAGGATTTTTAAAAATCCCATACAATTTATCTCACATTAAAAAATTAATATGCTTGTTAATTATTTAATCAGGCAGGTTATTTTAAAACATATGTCGACATCAATAGTGACAACGTAGTTCTTTATTATCTACATATTCTTAGACGCAGTGGATATAAAGTTTAACAATATTATTAACAAGTTATTAGATCATTATTTAATCCAAAAGTATAATAAAAACTTAAAATAAATACCAAGACATCCCTTTGCATTTGAAAATATGAAAACTTTGAGCTACCAATGAAGTATTTAGATAATGTTGCCATCAGTATTGCCAAATGCAATACCACAAGGGTCATTACATGAACCACATCTTCAGCCTTTCAATCTTATATTGAAACACCAAAAATTATATACCTGACTTTTTCTTTTTACTATCAAGACGTTGGTTACTTTGCCAAAAGGGAGGCCTAATGAAATTACTTCTGCTTCAGTAACATCACTTGGAATTTGACGAAGACGAAGGACACGTGAAGGGGAGCATGGTGATGTATCTCCTTTAAATTTCTTCTTGTTACTCCCATTATCTAAAATATTTTAGTGAGAGGAATGGACAAGCAAACAAGACGAATTTATTTATTGCACAGCACAGATACTAAAACCTCAAAGAGATAAATTGCTGTCTCAGCACTGACACTGACTTGTCTATAGCTCTTTGAATCCTAAGAAAGGACTGTTCCTATATAAGCAAAGGACAGTTTAAGAAGACCCTTTCAGCTGATCTCCACTGCAAGGTGTGCATGGTGTGTTTGGTTTGCTTCAGTTCGGGTTTGTTTGTGTGTTTTCTGGTAGTTTTGGGGGTTTGTTTTTTGGTTTGTTTTTTGTTGGTTTTTTTTTTTTTTAAAGTTTTACAGATAGAGAGGGCAATAACTTCTTCCCAAATGCCCATGTAACATATTTACCAAAAGTTAATTGCACAGAAGAGGGGTAAGTAGTAAGGGAGGTAATACATTCATTTTTTGATTACCTACTTATCCTCCTGCATGGTATGTTTCTTAATTAGATTCAGTTGCTACCTCAAATATATATATATATATTTTTTTAATTAAAGAGAGCCTGCCATCCCACATGATTGTAAGTTTTAAAAAGTCTCTGAAAAGGATAGACAGCAGTGAGGCATGAAATCTGTACAGATTTTAAAGTCTTCCACTTCACCAAACTGCCTTTTTTTTCCTAACACATGCCTACTTGGATCCCATAACAGCTAAGTGACCAATGGTTACATTTCAAGGAGATGACTCAGAGTCCTTGAAAGCACTTTTAAGCAGAACACCACATCTAGAACAGGCATGTTATTCTAAAAGCTATCACCATGGAGAAATAACTTAAAGTAGTAAAAATGAAATTCCTTAGCCAAAGTACAGATCTCAGTACGAGATTCTCCTAAAGCAACCTCCCGAGGCTTATGAGACTTGATAAAAAAAAATATCCTAAACCGAGAGGAAAGACAGCATATCTGGTGGAAATTGTATTCAAGTCTAACTGCATACCACTTAAGTTAACAGGAGAAACAGCATTCTTTTTTCACTTATGTGCCACAAACAGCTTCACTCCAGCAAGACAGGCAGCCTTAACATCTCATGTGTTGCATTTCATTTTCCCAGGAGAACCACTTATTCTTAAAAGATTAAGAGAATATCTGTATGAGCTTAGTAAGTAATGTCAGATTTTGCTGTAGGTTTTGAGTACAATTTAAGGCTGAGAAGTAGATTATACAAATCATTTTGTGTAAGGATCATTACAGAGAGGTTATTTTACTAGTGGAAGTCTGTAAAACTCCAAGTTAGATGACTCAAGCCCCAGCCATGGCACATTCATAAGCCAAGTTAACTAATTCTTCCACCTGCAAAACAAAAATTCTGTTACGCATTGATTTTTTCATCAAAAAATTTTAAATGGCATCCTGTGCTCTGGGGGCATTCTGAAAATGTGAACATGTTGCACACTTGTTTGGGATTAGACTTTAAGACAAACAGAAACATATTAAACACATACCAGCATCAAGCCACGACAGGGTATAGTACTATTAAAGCCTAACAACCAATCCTATTTGTTGAATCTACTTCTCAGGATCAAAACGGACAAGACGTTTTGACTTTACTAAGTCAAGGTTTGCTTGACTAAAGAAAGTAGGAAGTGAAACCTAATAGGAATTTTGCCTTTATTTTAAGATGAAAGACTTTCACAGAAGTAATACCTTCTGAGTTCTGACTTATTATCAGACGTGATGAGACAGAGCTAAGTGGCAACCACAGCATTCTCTCTATATACTTTCACTGATTGTTACAGGAGTTTTCAGGTCAGCCATTCAGCCAAAAAAAAAGGACAGCGCTCACCCAGAAGAGTTTGAGCCTGTGTACATACAAAGTGCATCCTCCATTTCACTACCTACCCATCAATCAGCATATGTTAGCTCTAGTTGATCTGGCTTCTGGATAATGACCAACACCTGACCTAAAAATGCTATTGAAGTCCTTCCTTTCCTGTTGGAATTATATTAAGTTTTGTGGAACTTTAGTTAAGTGACTAAATCAGCAATAAAAGCTAGCACTCTTTCCTTCCCAAGTACAAAGACCTCAGCATTTTCTAAACCATGTTTCTTTCTCCAGCTATTGTTTGATACTGTTGTGGTTTTGACAATTCATGACTGGTACAAATATATTTCCCAAGCAAATAGCCTCAGATCAAGAAACCCAAACCATATTTTAGACACATGACCCACTGCTGCAAGTGAAGCAGTTGTGTTAGGTAAATTATAATTATAATTTATAATTATTTTATAATTAAATTCTAATTATATAAACTCAAAATGAAGTATAGAGTTATCTATGAGAACTAGAGGAATTTGGGATTTACTAGTAGTCAAACATATCTATTAAAGTTTAATATCATTTAGACACCTTGGATGTCACTATGAAGGATCAGTGGCTGCACTGGTAATTCATAAAATCCAATAAATACAAATTTATATTCCTTACCAGCTGTCATCTTCTCACAAAAATACTATCTACACCGGCTTGAAATATATTTCAGCTATTAAATTATCAAGTTATAAGTTAATGCTATTCTCAAGGCAAGCAGAAACCTCTGAACATCACACTGAATCAATTAGCAGAAGTCTGAATAATCTGACATGTGCAAATCAAAGAAATCAAAAAGAAAAATCTTCAAGTTAGATTTTCAGACTCTTCCTTCCCCTTACTCCCTATCAGAATTATAGCAAGTAAGTCTTAGATGTTTATCAAGGGGTCATCTGCTCTGACCCTTGGCCCACTACAAAATCAACTATTTGGACACCACTGCTGACAGGCAATTGTCATAAGTTAGTTCATTTACTGAAGTTAACTTAAGCAGCCATGGACCATACTTCAAGCCCACCTAAGCTGAAAGTACCTCTAAAGGAAGCAGTCCCAGTTTTCTCTTACTTTCAACTTTTTGTCTGATCTGAAACTGCAGGTAACCAAACACACTTACTGCACCTTTCCCAACACATGGAGTGGGGCAGAGAATAGATTTCTTTGGATGGTAGTACTAGTTTAACATCTTTGAAGAAACATGTGACTGTGGTTTCACACTGAGCCATCATATTGCTTAAACAGACACGGTTTCCTTACTCTGCATCTGTCTATCCAATTTCCCACCATCTCCCAAAAAAATCCATGCTGCTGAAGAACAATCTGTGCAGATATATAGTGAACTAGATCAAGAAAACATGTGATCAGGAGAAAAAAAAAAAAAACAAACCACAAAGAACCCAACCATTTTTCCTACTGCTTCTCTTGTAAAAACACTACCATTCATCTCAACCCATGGATGAATAGTTAGGGGACAAGAAGAGGCAGGAAAACATCTGAAAACAAATCACAGGACTGTCTATGCTGTTGCTTGAGAAGCTCTGGATGTAGGGTGGAAAGTAAGAACAAGAATACCCAATGGAATCAGCTTAACTCTTTATCATGAATCCACATAATGTGCCCTATGTTCCACCACAGTGAGATTAGTATAGTGTATTAATCTTCTGTATCTGTAATCCTAACAGCCTTGAAGTACTTCAAAACAAATTCCTTTCAAATGAGCAACTACAGGAAAATTGAGTAGGCACTTGAGAATGTGTACAGAAGGTTACTTGCTTGATCATTATTATAGAATTTTTTTTTTTTTCCCATTTCAACTGATCAATTTTGGAGCTCCTCAATACTGTCATTGAACTGGATAGAATTCAGTGGCTCTACTGTTGGAGCCAGATTCCAGTTCAGGCTTGGTGAGGCTGCTCATGATGAAAACAAAAATTTTTTAAAAAAAAATAAAAAAATTACAGAGAAAACAGACATTGTTGAAGAACTGTGACAAAAATCTTTTTATATGTATACCTGTAGCTGGAGTAGAATCGTTCATTGTAAAAGGCCTGGCCTGTTAGTCACACCAGAAGAAAGAAGTTCGTCAGGTCCGTGCTACAAAATAAAAGGCAAGATTGCTAGTAAAAGCTGTTACAGAGAAAGAGCTTGACATAAAAGTGCAACAACTCCTGTAATTTGTTCCTCCTAAGAACACCCTGTTTCTGTACATGTTATCCACTATTGCTATGAACTTATTTTTCAGGAAAAAGAATGCCAACTACACAACTTTTCCTTCTGTTTCAAAATGTTAGCCAATTCAGCTCTGTTACAGTTCTTACTTCTCTTATTATTTATCATACTACAGCTTATGTTTTAAAAGACCAAGAATAAAAAATGCTTATGAAAAGAGATGAGCTGGCTACAGGCTCTGGGTCTGAAATACAACATTGCCTCCAGATAAGAGCAAACACAGTCGCACCGGTAAGGTCAGCACTTGTGACTGGACACAGTGGATCTCGAGCAAAACTACCTTGAGACATATTTAAATATACTTATGGCACCATCTCCTAAGACAGCTCCCTAGATGTTGCCTTTTCACTGACAGCCATTAACCTGGGAATATAGCAGCCAAAACACAATGAAAGCTCTTTTAAACCCCAAGCTCATCACCTGGTCAACTGTTTTATTTGCTCTAATAAAAGGTAGCAAGGCTTTGAGCCTCTTACAATACAGGGAACCATCATCATTACAAATGTATAACTGTCTTCATATCTGCAATTGGATACAACGAGTGTTTTAAAATGAATGTATTTTAACTGTGTTTACATTTAAAAAACCAAAAACATTCTATGATGTCTTGATTTAACAATTGGCCTGCCACAGACATGCTAAGTCTACAAACCTTATTACAAAACTTAGTTTCTTACAACCACAAGATTTTTATTATATTTTTTGTTATTATTTGAATGCTCCACTGAAACACTGTTCCAGTTTACAACTTTCCATACCAATACTGTGTATCTATTCATACAATTACAGCATATTTATTATAACACCCTGCCTGGAAGGATGTGGCACAAGATAACTCCACTGTTTTGGGAGGTGGATGACCAAGCTATTTCTTAATTATAAGAACACTGTAAAGCTGCTTTTCAGCATCTCATAATTTATCCAGCAGTATAACTGACAAGCCTTCTCAGTCATTTATTGAAAGGAAAAACAAACCCAATGCAAAGTGTTCTAGAAGATTGCAAGGACAAATTGACACCATGACAGTCCTCCTGCAAGTTGAAGCATGATGTGCATAAATTGGGCGTATTCTGGATTAATAAAGAAGATTATATTTACTTCATCAGTGTCTTGCCACTGCTATTCATAGACAGAATGACAGAATTCAAGTTCGTGAAGCCCATTTGTTCTATTTCTTTCTTTCCCAGACAGAGCTGAAAGACATATTTTTTAAAAACTTGGTAACATGAAGCATTTAATGTGGTGACAAAGATCGACTACAGACTGCTCTGGTAAAAGAGTTGGCAAGGCCTTGAGTGCTGAAAAAGTCCACACAACAAGTTAGTCTGGACTAGGTAATGTGTTACGAAATTCTTACTGAATTTTTCTACGGAGGCTAGAGAATCCTACCATGCCCCTGGTTTCTCTCTGTGAGTTGCTTGCACCAGTTCACTGTGAGGCCCCACAGACAAAGGTGAACAAGCAGGCAGGACAAGTAAGCACGGCTGCTTAACATTTCACTGATAAGCGCTTCTTCCAGCACAAAGCTACACTCACAGAAAGCAGCATGATATTTCTATTTGAATGTCAGAAAGACTGTACCGATTACATGGTGAATATTCCTTCTTCAGACTTGTGGGAAATGTAGGTAAGTGGAATTCAAGACAAGGACAGCTACCAACCCAGGGCTGGAACACTCTCCTCTGCTCCCTTATTCATCCCATCATTCCAAACACATTAGCGACCTTCTAACATGTTAAGACTGCTTTTTCTTAAATCATAAGACTTTCTACCTCTTCTACTTCATGACAACTTTTTTTTTTGCATTTTTTGGGGATTATTAAGTGGTGATAGCTAAGGTAAGGTAAGTAGAGCACCTTACAGCTAGTTCAAGTTTATTCTTTCCTATTGAGTAGGAATTAGAAACCAGCTGCTTGGAAAGCAGCTAGTTTTTTTTACCATAATTTGATTTTGGACATTTCTTCAAACGCAGCTAAAATTTATAGTGCCAAGTAACCAGTCCAGTAAGGAGCCTCTACAAAGTGTAGGACTCAATGATAGGTTAACAAAATGAATTATTCTTCTGTGTCTACCATGGCCAATTTCCCTGACTAAGTTAAAAGGAAAAGAATGAATCAAGTTTTAGTCTTGTTGATTTCATTAATGGAAAGACACACAGTTCCTTTTTAGAAAAACAAATAATTAGTACAGCTGTGGCAGTATATACTGTCACACAAACTAAATAATCTTTCCTAATTGTGAGAGATCAGTTTCATAAACATGAAGTTTCTATGACACAAAAATAACTTGAATAAACAGTTCCTAGTGGCAGATGCCATACAGAAATTAGAAATACAACACAGACTCCAAAATAGACAAAAATATACTACATGAAGTATTTAGCAAAAATTTCAAATACAGTAGCTTCAGGAACTGCATACAAAATACTTTTAGAAACTGTCTAGTCACTCCACCCTAACTTTTGCAAGTTCTACAGAATAGTAGAACCGTGGAATCATTTCACTATTTTTCTATAAAACTGCTGGAAAAAAATGCCTAATAATAAAACTGACTACACACACACATTTGTCCTGTTCTCTTCTTTCAAACAGCTATTTCTCTTTTTACCAATATAGGCTTTTTTTTTTTTTTAAAGTTTGATGCAGTGGTTTAAAACAAAGAAATCCAAATCAGAAAAATGTATTTTTAAAAAACATGTAAATGCTAACTGCATTCAAATCACACTCAGGAGCTATGTGGATTGCAAAGAGTTCATCTCTAGTTTATACATGTTTGTTTTTCAGTTCAGCAGCAGGAATATGGGAAAGGAGATAAGCTTTACCAAGCTACAGTGTTCATTGTAGGAAAGAGGCAGTGAAAAAAGCTCCTGAGAACTGAGTTGAGCAGCACCTTTCCCCTGCCTCTCAGCATACCAACTAGCACAGACACATAATATGCTTACTGCATAGTATACACCTAGACCACTTACGGTTGTCTGCTTTTACTGCTATCTAGGCGCAATCTATCTTTTGTTGGAAGAGAAAATTAAATGAATCATCCAATTCTACTGTATGTCCAACGTTACATCTCATTAATATAGAAATCACCAATTGTATCTCACATGCTTTAATCCACATTCCATCCATTCCCAAAATCAGAGAAACCATAAGCTGTAGTGACAAATTGCTAACTTAAAATAATTTGAAACTAGCAAGATATCTTAAAAGTACAAGGAGACAAAGAAGAACCCAACTGTTCTTACACATTTTCAGGCAAGCATCCACAACAGCAACTCCTGCATCCGTACTTACCTGGGAAAGCAGGTCACCACCTCCCCGTTTTAAATATCTGCCTTGCCACAGTTTAAGAGATGCACAACTACTCTTGTTTTATACACAGGGAGTGAGAAAATAATTTTAAGCACTTTCAATATTTTGCACCTAGTCAGTTAATACTCATGTTTAACCCCCACTACAGTAGCAGAAACCAGAAATCCAGTTACTTGCTATTTAAAGAATGCAAGCTATATTTCCCCACAAGTTAGCCTCTCCTCATCTCTGCCAATTCTTGCTTCTAGTGTGTAAGCCAGACCCAAAGGGCAATGACAACCATCCAGGCATCAGTATACACACATAACCTGGGCCATTCTATAATATTACATCAGTGGCCAGCCTTGTGCCTTGTGGCATGGACCTCCAAGAACCAATTTGATTGTCCTTCACCTTCATGCATTTTTACCACCTGCAGAATGGGACTCCAAAGACCACCTTTCCATCTTCTCTAACTGCCAATGATGTAACAAGAACTGTCCATGTAGAGGGAGGGCATACAGCCGGTCATATTCTAGGGTTTCTTGAGCATGGGGTAATAACTTGGATTAGGCCTCAAAATAATTATTTTTGGGCCATTTTATCAGCTCTTCTACAAGGCCTGGATGTCTCTGTTTCCCCATTTGATCCCACTGGGTAAGCAGTGCTGTCCATCAAACCAGGCAGAACTTGCAACATGATGAGTTAAGAGCATTTCTCCTTTCAGTATCCAGTACCAGAAGAAGTCAAGGTGCCAGCAGCAGTTATTACTCAATCCCTCACCACTGCAGATGCTGCCCAGATTCCCTCTTAGAAGGCTCATATTTCTTTTTCTGTCAGGATACAATTTTCTCAGGTCAGTAGCAGCCTTGGCTCTAGAATCCAAGGAATACACTTGTCTCTATGTGTGCTTTCTGCCCTAAACTCCACTGGTTTGACTGGTCACCTACTAGTTGTGTGTAGCACATTTCAGACCTTTGGACCCATTCTGACAGGGCTCAACACAATGGCTTCTGCAATTTATTGCTTTATCTAGTCAAAGGCCTGTTGTTGCTCAGGCTCTGCTCCAGTGTGGTTTTTTACCTGGTGACTTGAAACTGCTGGTGCATGAGCTGACTTTATCTAGGTATGTATATCCACCAAAATCCTACCACTCTAAACAAAATTCCGTTTATGTTCTTTGGTGGAACCATTGCCACAACCATATTAATCATGTCAGTATGAAGACTGTGGTGACCATGTTGCTACTTGACGCATAGAAACGGTATTTCCAGTCCTGCAAGTCCCTTCACCTTATTCCTCTTTGACTGCAAGTCTTGCATTCAGTTCAAATTCAGTCCTTGTTATCCAGCCCTTGGGCAGTGTTTCCCTACACTACGGTGCCATCAGCAGACTGTAAGTGATCTGAGGCACTGTCCTCCTCCAAACCATTTGCATAAGTCTGTGACAGAAGCTGGAAACATGTTTCCATCCCCATGGCAGGTGGTTCCAGGTGTATTGTGCTCCCCTCCAGGAAAGGCGAACTGCAGTTTACACTCAGGGGCCGCAGGAATTGATAAAAACACATCAGCTAAGTCAGTGGTCGCATATCAGGCAGCATTTTTTTTTTTTTTTTGCTTTGAGTTCATACTGTAGTTCTAGCATACTGTTAGAGCTGCACTCAAGGGTGGTGCTATCTCATTAAGACCTCTACAGTCCATGGTTGATCTCCAATCCCTGTTGGGTTTTTGCACTAGCCAGGTAAGGCTGCTAAGGGCGAACAGGTTCAAGCAACTATTCCTTGATATTCTACTTCCACGGTAAGGTAATTCATGGGACAGGCTGAATATCTTACACAACAGACCAATATACCTGATAATTTTATATTCTTGTTAGTGCACTGCATTGCAGCTGGCACTGATGGAGCGACATCTGTAGTAGTCCTACTACTGACTCTACTCCTGCAATGAGAGGCAGCTGAGACAGCCAAGTGGTGCCACCTTGCCTGACTGTGCTTGACCTAACGAAAGTCCCATCCTTAACAAATATATAGCAACATAAGGGAAGTCAAACTGTGGGCATCCAACATCACCCTAATTACTCAAGTGATGTCAACTCAGTAAGGCAAGACATAGAGTGACTGTGGCTTATGAACAGGCAATTAAGAGAAACTAAGTAGTACAGACACTGAAATGCTAGGAAATTTGCATAAAGAAAAATTACATCTTAAAACTCCTATATAGGTTATTACAAGTAGTAAGCTACAACAGGCAAATCCCGTTTTCTCTGAACTACAATTGTAGTTACATTTCAAAGTTGCTTCAGACTCATCACATTTTACAATTCTTACACAAACAGTCTTGCAATATTATTTCACTGCAACTACAGATTAATATAAACAAATAATACACGGCACAAAAACTCACAAGCATTTCAATGACTTGAGACTACCTCAGAAGAAATGAACTAAGAATACTTTTTCCACAATTTCAACATCTAAGCTAGCAAATGGGAAAGTAAATATTAATAAAATGTTCCTTTTTATAGAAAAGTGCTGGCAATTTTCAATGATTATAAACTATCAATGACTACTCTCCCTTGAAGGGAATTCCTAAAAGAAGCTGAGTTCTTGCTTGGCATTCATATATTTAGAATGCTCTTTTAAAATCCCCAATATTGCAGTTAAAACCAATTTGATGACTAAATGCATTAAAATGATAGTTTGTCAAACTGGTGGCCAGAGACACATCTCTAGATACTTCACATCCTTCTCTGCTAGTGATGATATCCTGCAAGACAACCTAGGGGACTCTGTGCTGGGCTCAAACATGGAATGGAAGGCTACGTATAGGAACGAAATTATGCCTCTTCCATCTTCTGTGATAGTGCTTATACATACTAGAAAGTGGGTTTAGTATCCAAAGTTTACTGGTTTACTTGGTTATCCCAAGTTAATCTTTTCTCCCCTTCTCCTGAAAGTTACCCTGCAATTGTCTTTACAAAGTTAAGAGTGAAGCTCAGTGTTTTTCACATCCAAGAGTCTTCTTCAGCCTTTGCTTATAATGGCTTTAAAAAATATATATATGTAGACTTTTATTGGACAGTTGAATTAATGTAAAAAGTTACTGTTATGGTTTAGCCCAAGTCACCACACAGTTCCTCGCTCCCCCTCCCCCTCCCCAACGGAGTGGGGGAGAAAAACTGGGAAGAAAGGAAAACTTGTGGGTTGAGATGAAGACAATTTGATAGAATAGCAAAGGAAAACTACAATAACAACAGAATATAAGGATATTAATATACAAAATAAACAGTGTACAACTGCTTACCACCTGATGCTCCAGTGACCGATACAGCCCGTGCCGAGCAGTGATCACGGAAACGAAACTAAGCAGCAAGCAAAGGAGAGAAAGGGAACAAGCAAGGTAAAGGGAATGACACCAGGGAGCAAGAGAGACGAGATGGAAAAATGGGAAAAATGGATGCATGCCCTGCCTGTAGGCAATCCCCACTTACATACTAAGCATGACGTTTATGGCACGGAATACTCTCTTTGGCCAGTTTGGGTCAATTATTCTGTCTGTCTTTCTCCCAGGTTCCTGCACCTGGACATTAGTGAGACCTGGAAAGCCAGACAGTGTCCTTGGTCTCATTAAAAACAACTTGTATCATCAGGGTGTTTATCAACATTCTTCACATCCAAAATCCAAAACGCACTGGCTACCCAAAGGAAAATTAACTCCATCTCTCCTGAAACCAGGACAGTTACTAAGCAACTTTTTCATTTACAAAAAGCGACATTTCCATTTTTTGTAACATGGAAACTAATAGTCATTGATAAAAAGCTAAGAACTTGTAATCCCTGAGCCATTTAACTTTCAGCTGGAAGTATTTATACACATTAAAACTGTTTTCAGAGAACTGCATAGCTACCCTAGTAAGTTAAAATATCAAGTCAAATAGATTCAGCATGTTAGCTTGAGCTCAAATGAAGAAAACTCTACGCAGACTACCAACACAGGGAGTTTCATAGTCTCTCATGCTCCTGGACAAAAATCTCTGATATTTAAAATAGAAACGTCAACTCTCAAGGTGTTCTAAAGCCTGAAGTATCATCTTGTACACACCTCTACTTTATATTATGACACAAACACTGAATTCTCTACCCCTTAAGGTCTGCAAAATTGTGTAAGTGTGGGAGCAGAAGAACAACAGTAGATTATTCCACAGAACTGTTTTTCATTTGTTTTCTCTTCTGTAAGGTAAATAATAATTTGCCTTTTACTCTATACTTTGTGATGAAGGCAAGACAAAACCAATCAGGACCACAACTTGATGAGTACATCATTATCATGGCTTTCCCTTCCCAGTCTTGACACCTACTCCTGAAGGCAGGTCAATATTAACTTTCACTTTACTTTTTCTGCCTTTAACGAAATGACATACCTTCCTGTTTCCCACAGACTTTGGAACTACTGTTAGTATAAGAAGATTGTTTTAATGGTGTGAAATTCAAACTAAACTAAGGACAGCTTAACTCCCATCAATTTGCTTCTACCAGGGTGGGTAGAATTCAGCAGTGTTCTGTCCCTATTATCGATGTGAAGGACAAGCAAAGAGAAACTACTTAGCATCTGCACTTGTCACAGAACAGTATCACACAATCTCAGGAACTGACTTATGACTCTTTTGCATGACTATGAGCTAATGTATTTGGGACATAAGACTACACATAAGGAACCAAACAATCCCCAAAACAGTCAAATTGAAAGAGTCTCAAAATTAACCATGTTAAAGTAACAAAGTGGTCTGCAGATCAGTTTTTAATACAGGTTGTTCTCCCCATCCTGACAGGTTGCAGGTGTATTCCATGCACTTCAGCATTTCCATTTTAAGAATAATTTATTACTAAATATGACTTTGAAAATCTAGTGATTTGTACCACACCCCAGGAGGGACAGATATACTACCAAAAGCCCTTTCCACACTTCATATTTACACAACACTTTGTACACTAATTTGTCTTTCAAAAAAACGGAATAGATTCATTAGAAAATAATTAATCTGAAGGTCAGAATAACCACCTAAAACTTGCAGGTCCCTGTTGTTTCCTTTCCCAGTGTACTAATATAGCATATTAGCTATAGGCCTTTAAAGCAACTAAAACAACACTCATCTAAAAGTTAATTTCTTAAATGTACTGAGGTGCATTCCCATTTAGAAAGAAGAACATCTTTGTTACTGCAGCAAAACAAAAAGGTTTCTGGTATGTATACTAGGAGCTAAATGAGTATCACCAACATCAAACTCTCCCTAAACTATGCAAATCAGCATAGTAAAATGTAAGGTCCAGTTACTGCTTCACCAAATTTGCACAAATGTGAGTGAGCAGGAAAAGTGAAAATTACAAATTACAGCACTTCTGTATCAAAGAAGTTTATACTTGAATGAGGACATGGTGCAGAACCGTGTAACAATCTCTTGTATCACACAGTTCACAGCTGAAATTGGCATGAGTCAAATGCAGGTAACGACTTGCTGTTCAATTAAAACAAACCATAATGTGACACTTCAGACTTTTCTGACTGCATTTCTTTTGTTACTAAAGAGAAAAAAAAATTTAGGTGATACTAAGTCTGCATTCAGATGTACATATATCTTTATAGTTCCAGCTGTCACATTTAAGACTGACTATTTCAGAATTTAAAATAAGATACACCATTACCCAGTGTATCAAATCTGCAGTTTGATGCAGCAAGCCCAAAACAGGCATCATGACCAGACTCCACAGGTCAGAACACTGTAACATCGTATACTTTGTGTTTATGCTAGATACAGGGCAAGAACCTAAGGAAATACTATTTTCCTCTTCAAATTGTTTATATACAGAATAAAGCCCCGTGCAGTGAGAATATACTTTGCTTTCAACTTAAGGTTTTTCTCTTGAAGTCACAAATGTATCTGTATGATGTCATATTGTCTATACTTCTGCACCATTTTACACTCTACTATGCACAAGTCAGAAGATGTTTACATGATGTAAACATCCAGTAACCTAAATAAACCACCAGTAAGCTGTCTCTTTTGAATTCAGTTAGAAGAAAATTGACATAGCCCTATAAAGTACAAAAGTGCTATTACTGGACAATCTGTTTTTTATTTTATTATTATTAAAGGTTAAAATTAAGAAAGAAATACAGCTAAGAGAAACAGAACAAAAGCATGAGTGTTATGACTATCAACACTGTATCAGCAAAAAACAGGAAGGGTAATAATAAAAGAAGTAACAAGTGTATGTGAAAGGCTATAAAAAGACACCTACCTTTAAACTGATTGCTAAAAGCTCTGTAATAACACTGTATGAAAAAAATAAAGAGAGAAAATGGAAGATGTTAGCAAGTTATTGCAAAGGTAATGGTAAATAGACTAAAGGAAGACAGAAAAACATTGTTGCAAGAAAAAAAATGTTATAAACTGATTTTTTTTTTTCTGTTGCAAAGGAAACAGTTTAACAATGCACAGAATAGGAAAAAAAAATGACTGGCAGGATCACAACACTAATCAACAAAATTTCTGCAGAATTTTTATACTAAACACACCCTTTTAACCATTCATTTTTAACCTTAGTTCCTTCTGAAAACAGAAAAATGCATAAAGAGGATTCCAGGATACAGTGTTTATCAGGAGCTCTACTTTGTAGCATGAAAGACATCTGCATTTGTTACTTTGATTTCTATTGCTCTGCGAAACTAAAGAAAATAGCAATGCAGAGAAAAAAACCCTCCCTTCCCATACATCCAAAAAGCATAATGGATTTATAGGAAGCTACAAAAAAAAAAAATTGTCTCTTAACTGATCATTCAATTTAAAAGCATGAAACTACTTTTTCTAACTTACAAATTTGCAGAGCCTTACAAATTTTCTAAAAAAAAAAAAACCAACCAAACAAAAAAAACCCACAAACAAACAAACAAAAAACCAAACAACCCCAAACCATTCTCAACTTCTCAACTTAACCATGACACTTTAAAGACACATTGTTTGGATTGTTTGGCTTTTGAGTATTTGATTTTTGTCTTCACATTTAAAGCATTTCTCCACAACAATGAAATCCGGATTTTTTTTTTTATTATTTTTGAAAAGGAAGATTCGTGTTCTCAAACAGTCACATAACTCTAGGACTGCACACTTTAAGTCAACTGGTTGGAAAGTAATCATACACAGTTTTATTATGTGCATCACATCAATTAAGAGTTACTTGAATAAGCTCTAGTCCTAATAGATTTGCATCAAGATCAACAACAGATCTATTGACAAGCTGAATTTTCAATTACTACGTAGTATTTTCTAGGAGAGTAGTGTTGTATGCAGGAAAAACTTGGTCACACCTATGATACCCACAGTTCTTGTCCTTTTTGTCACATCTGTGTTTTGTTTCCTCCCCATTTCCTTAGCAATGTTCCTTATCAGTTTCTCACTGCATGACACTTTCTCATGCAATGGTCTCTGTTCCTCAGCCCAACTCTGCTTCTTCTGCTGAAACAATGAGTAATAAACTAGCCACTGTAACAATAATCCTTTAGATTAAAGCTTCAGTATTAAAACACTAGTTAAATAAATGAGGACGAAGTCATAATCTCAGACTGTCTGGAGACTCAGGAGGCAGCACAGCATTAAAATACCCCTATTTTTGTTTCCCTTCTCCACTGTATTTGGAAAGACTATGTCTTCTGATTAAATGAATGCTCCATCTTTTCAGTATATATGGACAAGTTCTTATCTCTTTTTCCTTCTCCTAAATATCACCAGTGACACAAAATGAACTTTTCCTTTCAGTTTTACTTCACCATAATATATCTTCTAACAGTCTTCATTTCCTCCAGCATTCAACACAACACACAAGTTAGCTGGTGAAATAATAATTTCCCCAATTTAATAGTAACACTAAAATAATTTTACTGTTAGGTATGACTTCTTCAGTTTTAACTCTTACAAATATACAGCCAACTATGGGAGAAACATGAAGCAAATATAACCCCTGAATTCTATTAATATTTAAATCTATGTATCCTGTTAATATTCTCTGTGTTTTATAAAATATGGGCAATTAAATCAGTTACCACCCTTGGGCAGTCTGTAGTTTTAAATGAGATTGCTTCGCTCATTAGTCCAGAACAGTTTTAATCTAGTCTTTGGATTGCATGTTTTGAAAACTCTGTATCCTGCTGAGACCTGGCTTTTTTCTTGTCATGTCTTACAAGTTGCCCTCCCTATCCCTTCAGTACACACTGAAACAGCCACTAGTACCACAATAAAGAGCTCCTCCAAGACAACACACTAGGCTATGCTTGTCACAAACATGCACTAAAAATGTTAATATTTTTTTTTTTTTTTTTTTACACAAAACAGATTAACTCTGTCTCCAACATAAAGTTCACAAAAACAAAGAATTCCCATTTAATCATAACCTTGTCCCTTGATGATTCGACAAAGATAGTATTTATGTTATTACAGTCCAGTCCTCAGCCCTACAAAGAGCAACACAGCAAAAATGAGCAACAAAGAGTAGAGACAATGTGGGAACACAGCATAGACTGAATGATCTTTGCATGTACATAGAACACCCATTACTGTATATAAATATCAATACACATACATACACTTGAGACTTATTTTACATGACAGCAAGAAAAAAAATGCCATTAGCAGCGCCATTAGCAAACAAATTTTCCTACAGAAAGTATGTTATGGGATCCTGCAGATAAGACTTAGCAATGAAGAGCTATTTTCAAGTTACTTCTACATTTTAAAACCACTTTATTTTTACTTCAATACTTTTTTTTTTTGTATTTTAGAAAACAAAACCATTGTACATGCACAAGCTCTATTTGAATAAATTGAAAAGCATATATTAGTGGATAAAGCAGGGTTGTACAGAATAAAAGGAAATTATACATAAACACAGTCTTCTTCAATGACAGACTTATGTAATGCTTCCAAACTAAGGAAAACTAAGACAACAGTTTCTGAAAGAACAGACACCTGCTTTTAATCTAGGGAAAAAAAAAAATCTAGAACTGCATAGAATGATAGACATAGAATTATATATTATTTTTTATTTTGTTTATCAGGAAGCAATGCCTATGCTCGCCGACTTTTCCTTTAAACACTACTTTAGCTCATGCATTAAGTTGACCTATAAGACTGGACAGTATCTGTAGTTTTGCCACCCATACCCACACTTACACTTTGGTACCCCATCCCTATAAATATTTGGTTGTCTGGAGGACAAAGACCAAAGTAAAAAAAAAAATCATGAATTAAAAAACCCAAACAGCTCAAGAGACCATGAATGTCTGCAGTTTGTACTCATTTTCTGACACTGACCAGTTTTATAAGGACAGCATGCTTTTCTAAACCTCTACCAAGTTTTATTACAGAGAAACAAGTTTGCTAGCACTGACAGAAATCAAATGAAAAGTGAACAGATCACCTACATTTGAGTTCAAGAAGTTTCCTTCACAGAAATAAAGTTTTGCACTACAGCTTCCACCACATCCAATGTCTTATACTGTGCACTGAATCACTTTACAGAAAATTATGGATTTCAAACTGACTGCTTTGGGAAAGGACAGGTAACTGCAATAAGGGGGAAGCAACAGGCATGAGTCTAGAGTAATTTTCCTGGTAACACAAAATCAGAACAAATAGCTTGTCTGTATACGTGGAGCAAGAAAGAGAAATTAGAGACTAGAAAACAGAAACAGGTGAACTGACAGAAAAAAAAATAGTAAGTAAATGAATGCACTATAGCAGGTAGCAAAAGGAGAAAATGAACAACAGAAAAAGCCACAAAAACGGAACTGGAAAGAAAATCCTAATCAAGCCACGCAAAACTAGGTAGGAAAAGAAGGCCTAAGAAAACCAAGAGGGACTGCATGAAACTTACGAATTACACTAAGTCACTTGGCAATATTATAAGTCAGCACAGTACTCAGATGCTATATTCATTTAATATGCAGTGGTCTTTGGAGTCACTGTGGTAACATGCATTTCATGCTGACTGACAAACAGTATTTTAAGTGTTTCTAGCCTAGAAAATGTTATGGTTAAAGGCTGAAGCCATATGGAATCATAGAATCATTTAGGTTGGAAAAGACTTTTAAGATAAGGGAGTCTGTATCTCATAAAGGGTTGAAGCACAGTTTACACACTCAAATGCAGCCCGTGAAGTATAGTGTCACTCTGGACAAGTGCATAAACAAGTGCTTTGAACGCTCCCTTTAAAAATGTCTATGGCCTTTTCCAAAGTATTGCCATCTAAGAACTACCTAGTAAGGGAGAATCAAAAGCTGCAGTGATACTCTTAACCAAATAACTGCAAGGTGCAGCAGAACAGATCTGCAGTGGCTTGCTTTTCATTGCAAATGGAAGTTATTTCAAGTTCTTCTCATGTGCTACTGCAAATGTAGCTACCATGCCACCTAAAGACAAGAAAAAAGGTTACCAGTCCCTAATTTCTCCACCAGGTCTGATCACAAAACAGAAGACATGGTAAGATTTGGCATCTGCCTAAACCCGAACGGGTTTTGTATCATACTTATTCCCAAGTTTAATACAACCCACCTCCTAAGACACAGTAATGTTTTGTTTAAAGGGGTAAAATCCTAGTGGGGAGTACTGACCTCACCATATACTTGTGCGCTTGTGTGAGGTATGCAGACCTGCACAGTGTAAGTATGGAAACATTACTTTGATTCCTTTGGTTCTTGCATTCACTATCAAGAAAGAATCATCTGTCTTCTCCTTGACTTTAAATGCTACTATAATACACCATGTCTTTTAATTAATAAGAACGGCAGCAAGGTAAATTAGTTGTAGCATAGTACAATTAAGAAATTTAATTGCAAAGATAATGGTTAGATTATTGAATGATATGAGCATTCACTCCATTGGCTTTCACAGGAAATTTAGGGTGCTGTTTCCTGGTCAGTTTAAGCTGATCTAAGGCTGCAGTGAGCAGAGGCAGTCATGTCACTCCCCACCCCTGTGTCTTCATGGCTCCCCGTGTAGTGACCAACAACTGCAAGGCAGCATGGTACCAGAATGATTTACTATCCAGTTCACACACAATTGCTATTTTGTGAGGGAGGTGCAGAAATGTGCTGCCGAGGATGGTGCTGCACTTCTGGCAACAGTCCTGAGTTGGAACAACTTTAGCTAACAGGGAAATAGCAAGAGCAGGGAACTGTGGTATCAATAGGAACAGCCAAAATACTTTTTCCTTTTCACCTACCCACTCTGCAGCACAGTAACAAAAATGCTGCCTCCTAGTTCAATGTAAAAGTTGGATCCACAGACCTGAGAAAGATAGGCTCTATTTTCACATGCTGAAATGAGAAAAAAAATAAAAGTCTCTTAAGCGTAGTCTTCCACAAAGATTATGCAGCACAAAATGAAATTAAAAGTAGAAATGACACACAATGATCAAAACTAAAAAAAAAAAACAAAAGCAAAAGTGCAATTCCATGCAAAAGTTAATGAATGCAAAAGAAAAGATTAAGAACTGTAGCTTGAAACAGTGGCTGTAGGCATACTTTTATTACTTAACCAACTCATCCTCATGTTTTGACACAGTGTTTGTTATGTTTAATCAGGATATCCTTTAAAATCAAGTCGACCTAAACATGCTTGTCCTTATCACTTAACACGTCCAGAGGTGCTTCAGCTAGCACAGGATTAATTCAGCAGAAATCCTGATAAATACTCATTGGTAGGACCCAGCATACTTAACTGCTCATCTTCTCCCGAGGGTACTTAAGCAGATTAATTTTCTTGACTGTAGATCAAATCAAATAAATAGTAATTTGACAACTGGTAAGAAAACTATGAGATTGATTTATATTTTGCTATTTTCATTTTCTGATTGTGTTAGATGATTCCCATTTCTGATTATAGCAGATATTAATAGTAAACAAGTTTGTCCAGCAAACAGCAAGCTCATAAGGAGGGATAACTTCATTCATACTAGGTCTACATGAGATATCTTTCAAAAGCACATAACTCAAAGTAGGTTAGAAACAGATACTGATGAAAGACCTACAGGAAAATGTAAGCCACGTAATTCTGTTCTATGTAGAATATAAATACAGAAAAAGGCTTGTGTGCCAGAAACCCAAGGATAATAATGTGCAAGTGGTGGATGTCTCTGTAAGAGCTTGAATATCATCTTCCAGAATTCAGAAGCCTTGTTAAACCTGAATATTTGATCTGGGACTAGAGCGGCTGAATTTAACCTGAAAATATAAATTCAGCTGCAATGTTTACTCTTGTTCCTGATTAAAAAATCTTCCTAAACCATAAAGAAGTCATTAATCTCAGTTAAAGAACAATATACATCTATATACATATTTGGGCTGCCTTCAATAGTAATAGTATGAACTATAACTTTTTGTTGACTGATTTATTTGTATTTAATCAGTTTAACTTGAATCATATTTTCCTCTAAACGAAATAATCTTAAATAAAGGAAAGAGTCAATTTCTTTGCCGAACAACAGTGAAATTTTGAGAGCTTTCTAGGGAATCTTCCCAATCCAAATAAAAATGGTTCCTCCATGTTTACCTTCATGTATCCTTACCCTCACTAAATAGAAGTTTTGGATCTAAATTAGCCTCAGTATCTCATAGAAATAAATTAATCCTTGTATTTAACATCCGTATTAGTGCCAATGAAGTGTAATTTTACTTCTTTTACTCTTCCTACTTTGAAGAGTATCTAACAAAAAAAAAAGTAACAAGCTGGTTTATTAAGAGTTTTAGCTTGTTTTCCTTTAAGTTCTGCACGCTAGGGCGGTTTTAACCACTCATGGTCTCAACAGCATGCATTTTCACCTAACAGTTTGGAGATCCTCCAATCAAGCCCAATTCACAGAAAGTACTTAGCATTTTCTAACAAAAAAAAAAGAACACCCACAAAACCAGGTCTTCCTGAAGTGTAACAGGCAGCATCTAACAGCTCAGAGCATACTCAAACTTGCAGTTATCATCAACCACCTGTATCATTACTGAAACACATAAAACGCTCTACTTAAGAGAAATTTCTTTAAAATTATTCAGTTGATTCACCTTTAACGTGCCCTTAATCTTTGCCTTACTCTCTGACAAGCAAGTTTATTACAAAGGTTCTACATTGTGATGTTAGATTAGTAGAGATTAAGAACTACCTACATTTTGCTTATACTATTTCTACTCAAAACAGAATTGAATGTCAACCTTAAGTTATCTTTAATATTAGTATTTCAGGGCAGTACACCAACTGATGCATGCCCCATTTTCCCTCCTCTGTCAACAGAAATAACAAAACCTTTACAAAAATTAAAAAAGTTTGTAAAAGAAACTCATCATACTAGCTGAAAGCGAACAGGGAGAACATAGGAACATGCATACACTCAGCTTAGACTGCAACTCCACAATCTAAGAGGAGAAAAAAAAAAGTATTCTTGAATTGATTAAAAGAAAAATAAAATGACAAGTTACTCATGAGCACATTAGATTAAAAAAGAGGAGATTCTCACTGGAGTGAGAACTTTCTTAATTTTACTTTGAATTTTTCCAAAAAGTAGTTCAAAGCAAACGTGAAAAAATGCTGATCATAGCAAAATTGGTCATTACATTTTTTAAATGAAGTTCTCCAAAAAGATACTTCCTAACACTATTTGCTTTTTGATTAACCAGTGTTTATACAAGAGTGTTCTTGTCAAGCTGTCTCTCTATCAAGGCTTCCACTGCAACAGTGCCGAAAGATGTCAGAAAAGTTTGGGCTGCGCTGCTTTGAGCCATCAGAAAAAAAAAAAACACAAAACCTTCCTAACCTGAGTTTCAGAATTCCTGGATTTCAAGAACAGCTAAGATTTTACAGGATGCTGAGGTACAGGATGCACTTTAAGTTTACAACATCTATGTTTTTGCATGAAGTTAGAAGCACTGTCTTTAGTGACCATTTCCATTTTCATGTATGCATATTGTTACAATGAAAAACATTTTTAAAAACCCAGCAAAGTACTTTCCTGACATTAGACATAGTTAGTTTCCTGGGAGAGCTGAATTTCCCACCACAGTCAAACTTCCCAGGCTTTTGATTTTGACATACTAGTAGGCAAAGGAAAAAAAATAGAAGCAATCACATTTGCACTTAAAAAGTAGTGAGGGAAGTTGGCAGTAAACATCAGGAACTTGGTTTTATTATTTAGTTTCAAGTTAAGAAACTTTATCAAGACATATGACAGAAGTCAGCGTACATCATGCTACCCCAGCAGTGGGAGCACAATACTTCAGCTAGAAATAAATCTTACCTTCTGAGGACCACACACCATATAAACTTTATCACTGCAACAACTTACCGTGTACTTAAGGCCTTCAGTGCGGTCTATAAAAATCTCTTTAGGAGTACACAAATAATCATTCTGATTATTGGTTAACCTTGCAGAATAGATGTCAATCGGTTCACCTCCACACACGCACTGCTATCAGGCATCAGCGACATGGCAGACAGGAGCACTTCCACCTTCTCTCTGCTACCGACAACCACCCACCAGGCTCGACGTACGAAACCTAAGTGACCACACGAAACTGCGGTCTCCAAAATCTCGCCACCACCCTCACTCACCGTTAAAAGAGCAGCAGGCCGAAGGGCTTTTTTTTGCAAAGGGGGAACTCTAGAATTAGACTGAAAACCCGGCAACAAGCAGCATCCGAGAGGCCACCTCCCGCCCTCGCCGCCGGAGCAAAGCCAGCCGCCAGCACCGGCGCGGAAAAACCGCGCCCTCAACCCTGCTGGGAAGAAGAGAAAAGAAAACAAAAAAAAAAAAAGAAAGAAAGCAAAAAGGAAAGAAACTCGCACGCCACAGATATCACAAAACTCCCCAGGAAAGCGCCGAGTCCCTCAGCTCCCGGCCGGCCGCGGTACTTCCACAAGTACCCAAGTACCTGTCCCCCGCCCCGAGCCCGGCCCCGCTCCACACCCACCTTTCCCCTCGCTCCGCTCCCTCCGCCGGGGGCGGGGGGCACCTCCCTCGGCCCCCCTCTCCCAGCGCCGCTACCCGCCGCTCCGCGGGGGGAGGGAGGGAGGAGCAGCGCCGGGCCGGCCCCCCGCCCCCGGAGGCCGCGCCCCGCCCCGGGCGGCAGCAGGTGAAGCCCTCAGAGGAACGTCGGCCCCCACCCGCCCTCCACTTCGTGCGGCTCCGGCCGCGGGGGCAGGGCAGCGGCAGCAGGTACCAACCCATCGTGGCGCGCCTGCGAGAAGCGGCGGGCGGGCCGCCCGGGACGGGGGCGGGGGCGGGGTCGGGGCCGGGGCGAGGACCTCGGATGACAGGGAGCAGCCGCGGCCGGGACAGCCGCCACCCCCGCCCCTCCCGCCCCACCTCACCCCGCCCTTTTCCTCCGCCAGCCGTGGCGCAGGCGCATTGAGGGATGGTGCCCGGGAGGGACCGACCCGGGAAGTGCGCCTGCGCGGCGGCGGGCACGCGCCCTGCCGGGAGTGCGTCCTCGTCACCCCCCCCCCCAACCCCCAACTCGGGTGGCGCGCGCTGGCTGGCCCCCGGGCGTTCGAGTCCCCTCGCTTTTGCCCACCCCTGCTGCGCATGCGCGATGGCGGGGGGGGGGGGGACACCAAGGGGGACTCTGCTGTCCCTCAGGTGCTTCAGTGCCCTTCTGCCCCGTGGGTCCTGGCCCCGCCGGGGTCTGGGGGAGCACAGGGGGAGCAGGCCGTTCGCTGGAGGCAGCCAGAGGGTCGGCTCAGAGCTGGGTGCTGGTAGCCCGTACCCTGCCGTGTGGCACGCCTTCTGCTTCAGAGCTGGCTGTTGGGTCTTCAGAGGTGGTCAGCTCTCCTTCGTGTTCGAGCTGGTCATGTGCATTGTAAATTTACTGGGCCACAGGTGGGGCATTTGGCAGAGGCCTAGAAAAGTGCATGTGAGGCCTGGGGAGCGGGGTGGGAAACCACTGAGTAATGCACAGCCCCATCTGGTCACTTACATGGTCTGAGGTGGCTGCGTGCAGGTCAAATGATTTGCGTCTGCATCCTGTTTCCTTGAGGTCAGAGCCCGAGGAGTGGGAGGTACTGCGGGGAGCTGCCAGATGAGGGTATCTGCATGTCATGAGACTGGAAAGAAATGTGTTCCTCTAGTTCATATCCTGAGTAGTGCAGACTTTAAGGACTTCCCTGAACTATTTCCTTTCATGGGATACGATGTTAAGGAAATGTGTGTAGCCTCAATCAAATGGATGAGTCACAAGACAGTTTTTGGCATTATCTAAGTCCTGTGACTCTGGTAGACTTCAGTGGGAAGTCAGGACCTATCACAGTGTTTAGGGTAAAGCTCTTTTTGTATTATTTCTCTGTAAAAATATGAGGTACGGAGGTTTCCCATATCGCTCTTGACACAAGTCATCTAAGAACATGGGAGAAGAGGCAGCTTCAGTGCAAATGGGTTCAAAATTCTGTGTGAGATGTCAGTGCTTCATGTGGAAGTTACAAATGTCATAATGATGGGAAGTGTGTACTTGCGAGGGTTAGAGGGGAACAGTGGATAGAGAGAGAGTGGTCTCTCCACTAAACCTGTGTCTGGAACGGGAAGTATTAATGTGTACAAGAGGTGTCTTCATTTTAAGTGTGTCAGATTGTGACAGTTGCTTATTTGACTGATGCACAAAGTCACCTGAAAGGAAAAGCTAAAAGGTAGTGAAGACAAGATAATATTAGAAGAGGAGCAGATCTACATGCTTTCAGAAGCCATTTGCAGGTTAATGCCCTTATAATTTGAGTCCTTTGACACAAAGTGGGAAAATAGTTGGATTTGTATTTGCTCAGTGCTTAACTCAATCACAGAACATGACAGCATCCTGTACAGGAAACGATGGAATTTCTTATATATTTGCCTCTCCTGGAGTTCACTCAGTGCAAGACAGCCTGGCACACAGGCTTTTGATGATTACAATTCCTAATCCTCTCTCCCTTCAGATAATGAGAGTGTATTTGGCAAGTGAACTGCAAGCACTTGATGATACCTGTCATCTGTGACCTACCACCTGCCAGAGGGTATTTGCATTGAATGTAACAGGACATCTTTTGAGTCCTGCTGCAAGAAGAGCAAGTGGAATGACTGGAGGAGAAGCTTCTAGGTAGCAAGTTCACCAAGTATTTAACCCAGCCCCAGCCTGCATCAAGGGGTGCCTAAGGAACTGAGTGTTTTGGAGTTCTTGAAGTATACACACTAAAAATGGGGGACTAGATTTGATCAAGTTGAGTCCTGTTATCAAAAATAGAATGAAACTTTTCCAGCTGAAGGTTATGAAGTCTGTAGTGGCAAGGCACTGCTGTATCTCATCCCTTTTCTCCTTTTTTTTTCCCTCAAACAGAGCAGCATACCCTCCTGCCTTTGCTATCACAGCTGCCAGTGTGGCCAGCCCATATCCCATATTGGGGAATTAACCTGACCTTAAAAAAATACTTTTTTAAAACCTATGTAATGTGTCAACCATGTTGGTCCCCTAATCCAAGTCAAAAAGTGTGTCTGTATGCTGTGTTTCTAGTTTAGGACTGTTAGGGCAGGAGACAATAAAAGCATCTTGTAGAGAGAAGGACATTTCGCTTCCCCTGTGTACCTCCAAGTTTTTTGGGTTTGATAGCATGAGCTTGTATGTCCTTTAAACTCAGCCTGAGTTATCTAATCTAGGAAAAGTTGCAGTCTGGAGTGAAAATTGTTAAAAAGTTGTAGATTCATATGATTTCTATTTTAGACCATGTTTTGGTCTGAAGTTTATCATCACTTGCAAAAGAATTTATTTTATGAGTGTGCTGCTTGATTTAATTAGTCGATTTCCAAGAATAAGTTATTGAAAACAGTAGATTTTGTTAAGAATACAGGAGTGTTTAAAAGTTTGCTTTTCTATTCACCCATGAAATACAGGAGCAAGACAAATCACCGTGATCAAAAAACCCCACCCAGCATATTGACAGCTGAAGTAAGAAGTATTTTTGCGAGTATTCATTTGAAAAAATGAGTTTTAGTCATAACACCAGACTCAGATGATATTTAAATCATGTATAATGAGAAAAGGAGAAGAGAATATATAATATATATTCTAATATATAGGCTAATACGTATATTGTAATAATAGAATATACATACATATGAGAGTATACTAATATATTCAATGTTTTCAATGTATTAGAATATATATTATATATGTTAGTAATTCTATATGTATTTAATATAAATATAAAATTAAGACTTTTTTAATCCTTTGAGAGATCTTTTCTTTAGAGGTCAGATTGAAAAAATGCTTTACGGTTTCATCCCTTGGCACACATGTTTCTTGTTATGAGTTAAATATACAATGTAATTTAAAAACACGATAAGGATTCTCCTGTAATTGATCTGTATACTATAAAAGTAGAAATAAGTGTGTTTTGCCAATAATCTAGACTGTGCTGGCATTGAAGAATGCTTTTAAATTCGTTTCCAACTGAAATTCACAAAGCCAATAGAAATTTTGGTAGATTGTTATGATAGAAAAATAAAATAAATCCTTTGTGATAGGGCCTGGGAGCTGGTTGTTGACATATGCAGGGAACAACAGAAAGGAAGAAAAATTTAAACATTCCCTTCCTAGGAGAGAAGAGAGAAATAAAGATAAGGTGAGGGAAAACACTCACAGGAAGCAGTTATATTGCTACTTTCCCTGTGGAAACACCACCTTTTAGTGGTGTTTTTTTTTTTAAATGGTCAACTTATTTTACTAATTCTTTTCTTTTCTGCTTGCTTCTCTGATTGGTCATGTCTGTTCCTTTTTTTTCTTTTTTTTCCAGTTTCTTTACATTGCATTCTTCTAGATCCATGTCAAATTCATGTTTCTTGTAACTTTAGGGAAGTCAGTGAAGTTGTGCTGTCTATAAACTAGGTGTGAGTGATTGTGTTGAATAGATGTGTTGTGTTTCAGCTGCCTCTTTTACAAGGACATGTAAACTGAATGATATTCTTGTTTACTTTATAGAGGTATATGGTGTAATTTAATTAAATAGAACTTCAAGCAAGAACAGAGGTCTGTATGCACAGATCCAATTATAGCATCAAGGCCAGGGTACACCATAATTAGCCTACTCAGCATACAAATATGATTACACAGACACAATCAGTTGGGGTGATCTATTTTAAACAAACTATGTTTATCTGTTTTCAGCAGCACAGCATTTTATTGAAAATTACTTATCTTTGAGGTTATTCATGTCAGGTTTAAATAAACTAACACCTACTGTATTTTTCTCATTCATATCTTATTGATAGACGTGTTGTCCATATTAATCCTTTCTTACACTACAAAAAAAAAATGGCCTGTATTTCTGTTCCGTAATTTTGTTCTGCAAAACTTATTGCACAAATCCGTTTTAGAATGTAGCTGATCTGTTTATCACAGAAGAAAACTTCTTCCAGATTCTCAACACTAAAAACACTTTATCTTTTTTTAATGAGTCAGTTTTTAATGCTCGCCACAAAATCAATATGTAATCTTCAAGTCATGTTGTTCCCATGTTCTATAATCAGGAATACAGCATTTTGTGTATGCTGATTCAGTACCAAAGGAGATGTAGAACCCTCAGTTCCAGACCTCTCCATTTCTTCACTCGGTCTGATCTAGCATGACTACCTTCCGTTCTGTGTTTTAGTTTACATGTCCATAAGGCAGAAATTGTACTTATCATGAAACTCAGGGAGATTAATTTGTCTGAGAAAGAGTATGTTCTATCTTTTCAGTAAGCAATTTAGCACCACCTTTGCTCTTTTCTTGCCAGGTTAACAAGTGAAAAAATATGACACTCCATCTTTTTCACAACAGCTACTGTTAAGTGATTTTAAACAATACATATAATTACTGTGAATTGTCAGCTTTCATTATTATCTTTCAAATATTATGGTCGTCATAGTAAAACAATAGTTTTGACATCTTTGTCACATTTGCTTCTTGTTTTTGCTATCCAGATATATCAGGTAATTGCTGTATGAGTGCTAAATCATTGTAACCAACTCATTATTATATAGTTTTAAGAATTTTTTTACATTAATTAGTAGTTGGCAGCTAAAAGGTATTCCAGATTGCTTTTTATTTAATGGGAACATATCCTATTCTCCATTTTATTTAGATCCTATTTACTCAGAATAATTTGATGCATTGTTATCTTTCATGTAATTCTATTAAAACTTCTCGGTTCTTTGTAAAGTGTTATGTGTACATAGTTAGATGTGCCATGTTTCTGGGAATACAATACAATACAACTTCTAGTAGGATCTTCTTTGTTTAGTTACCTGGGAAAAAAAAAAACAAAAGATTTCTTACCAAGGTAGTCATTGACTAGGATATTCAGCTTTGCTTTTACTTGACAACACAAGGCCTTCACTAGCAACTGTAGCTCCAGAAATAACAGTCCTAATTAAACCTGACAATTCACTGCAACTTGCCAGCTCCTCAGGTGTTCTAACCCAGGTTCTTGTAAGGTCATTCCGCAAACTGGATTTTTAAAAAGTAACCTCCTCCAGCTTTTTGTCAGGGTCAGTCTAGTTGGCCAAAGTGGGGACAGCAATTTCCAGTAGTGGGGCAGAGCAGACAATGGGAGAGAGCAACCATGGACTTCCATGGGCCAACCGTTACCTGATTTACCGTGCACTGGTACAGCTGACAGCCTCTGGTAGACTATGGCCTCTCCACTAGACTGCCAGCTGCACCATGGCTCACCAGTACAAGTTGCATCTTTGACTCCACTTGTCACTTCTGCAGAGAAACTGAGCAAGGTGATTCCTTTGTGCAAACCAGTTCCTTTGAGTGAACCCCTCAAAATGACAATATTGTGATTTACCATTCTGTGTCTTTCACAAAGGGGCCTCATGCATTGTAGAAACTGGGTGCAGAATCTTAGCAGAATTTTACTGACAGCACAGAAAAGGGAGAAATTGTTTTGCTAGGCTATTACAAGGTAGATTTATCAAAATGCTAAGTTTAATTCAGACTGAAGTGACTATGTGGCCAGAGTTCAGGAGCAGCTTTTTTTTTTTTTTTTTTTTTCCTGAGAAATAAACTTGACAAATTTCTGTTCCGCTGGTAAGTGTGAAGAATGTATTAAAATGTATGTACTATTGCGATAGTCATACATTAGGTTTCTAGTAAGGAATTTAGTTACAGCTGCTGCACTCTAAAGTCTGAAATATCATCTCATGGGGAAAATGTTCCTGTAGATAGAAATTGGCTACCATTCAAGGTTGCGCTTCATCTCCCGATTTCAATGCAGAGTCATTCTAAGACCACAGTAAACCTGAGCAGCATTTGTTGACAAATGGCAACAAATTAATATTTGTCTATCTTGTGGAATTGCTAAGAGAATGAACTAACTGAATCATCAGTGATGGAAACAATATAGTTAGTCTGTTAATTGTAGCCCTAAGTGGAGTGCATTGCACTAATTTAGTCTAGGGCTGCCAAGACCTGTGGATACTTTCCAGAGATCCAAGTCATAGAAGATGGGAAAAGATCAGGTGAGGACAGTAAAAGGCTTTGGCAGAGTTTGAATTTAAAGAGCGTTAGGAAATGGTGTGTGATATTTAGGAACAGCATAAATGAAAATAAATGTTATCTGTGCCTGTTGTTACCTGTTGCAGTAAAAACACGGACTCCGTGGATGGTGTTCTGGAGACCTTTATTGTTAGTCAGCATTAGTCTTTTATAGTCTATTAAAGTTACACGCGAAGTGCACACACTTAATCATCTAATTTGATTGGTAGCCATATACTGTTCACGCGCCTTATGCTTCATTTGGATTGGTAATAGTTTTTTGGTTGTCTTCACTATTTTTGCCTTTGGTATTTCCTTATCTTGTTCTGGTTGCTGTTTTTTTGTTATTGAGAAGGTGGTGTTCAAGGACATAGCTCAAATTCGTCAATGTCAAACAGCTGTGCTGCACTCTGTGCCTCCACAGTTACCAAAGTTTAATTTGTTACCAGACCTTAAAGTAAACTTTGACGCAAGATCTAGCAAACCTGGGATGTAAAATTATGCTCCAAAATCAGTGTTTGTGTATGTAAATAGAACAGTTAGAATATGTAAAATTGTGAATGTACCACTCTTTAATGAGGTAAATAAATTATGTTTTTAAAGTAAACATTGTGCATTGGAAAGTTCAGAAGAATCTCAGAATGTCACCGCGCGTACAGGTAAAAGCTCAGAGGTAGCCATTTGAATCACGGAGCAGAGGGTCAGGACACAAAAGATAGGCACCGAGTAAGACGAGGACTTGCTGTTTCACCTCCCTAGAGTATCATTTGTCATTGGTGATAAGACAGTACCAAACACTTCCTGTTGTGTCTGACTGTTCTGAGCTGCTCAGACACTCCTTGTCCTTCAAGAAAACATATAAAATTTACTAGGATCCATGCAGTGAGTATGGCAGCAAAGATGTAACTCTTAGTCCTTTTCATTGCCCTCCTCCCAGGACACAATCGTTATGAATCTTGGGATGTGTGTAATAAATCATCGCTAATCTGGTGATTGTTCTGGGAGCATGTTTGGAGGAGCATGTGAAATTGTGGCATATTCTAAATCTAATTCATAATACATGTCTGGAAATGGTCTGTGAATATTATCCATTGTTTCTCATTGCATTTTTATTATGCTGAAGTGTTATACTGTTGTCATTTACAAACCTATTTAAAGTTACTAGATATGACAGAGGGAAGAAGCACTGAAGGATTTTATTAAGGAGGGCCTCCAGAGGCAGAAGCTACTGCTCAAGTTATGAGGACAAGTGGGACTCTCTTAGAAAGCCAAGTCTGATTTTTCCATGGGATGGTCAGGTAGCAGCAAGAGGAGGCTGCTCCCCAAAGGAAGGTGAGAGGAGAGCAGCCACAAGGCAGGCTAGGCAGTGGCCTCAGCAGGAGGGCACAGTCCCATGGCACCAGAGGCAGGTGAGCAGAGCAGAGTGGGGACTGCAGCAGGTCCTGTTGACAATCTGGTGGGCATCAGGCAAAGAGGAGGTAACATGCTTGGTCCAAGGCGAATCCAGGAAATCTAAACAATTCTGGTACAGAGCTAGGGACAAGCATACCTAAGGTGTAGGTCTGGCAGGGACTGAAGGCCCAGACATGAGATTAAATGGAGACCCCAGTCAGACAGTGTAGGTGGAGGCTCTGGGAGAAGCTTGTCAGGGCATCCAAGGCTTATTGATCACCTAGTGTCCTGACAAGGACTCACGGGGTATGGGCTCTCCTTTCGTTTCGACTCTGTGTAGCTCGAAGGCAGAAAGAAGATGGGATATCAAGCTGAAGAGAAGCCAGCAGAAAGGTGAAGAAGTGATGAATGCCTGTTTGAAAGGAAGCTAATTGTCAGAGCTTCCTTTGTCTGTTGGAAAAGCAGACATTGCTTTTGGATGAAGAAATATTCCTACTTTTTTTTCCCCCTAGTGGGATACAGGGTGGAGTGAGTGTCTTTTTTTTTTGAAAAAATATCCCCCTCAGCCCTCTGGATGACACCAAAACACTCTAACTCATCTAGTCCATTTTTTCCCCAGTTTGAAGTGGTTTGACTTCATGATTTCCTTTGTATTTGAACAGTGCTTACTGTAATGATGTAACTAACAAGAGTAATTCAATGCTATAACAATTCTGGTAATGCTAATGAAACTCTGAATGCTGGAGATCATTTGGCCTAAGTTTCTTAGTTGATTTGCTTGTTGACTTGTTTCCGTATCTTGCCTACTTTAACCATTCACTTTTCAGGACAAAGACTAATTTATTGGACTTACATATTGACATTCTGTGACCCAGATATCTGGTAAATCATCTATTCAGTTCATTAAAGTTACGAACAAATTGTATGAAGATTTGTCATTCAGTGTTCAGAGAGATGCCCTCTCTCTTTTGAGTACTCTTTTTCTGGAATTTATGACATCTAATTTTTCTCCATTTTTCTTCAACCGAGGCCACCGCTGTGCTTAATAATGGATAAATGATCACATCTTTTCCATAGAAAAATGTGTAAACAGCACCACACGTGTATAATAGATTTGTTAGCACATCCAGGTGCCTTTCTGTTACAGCTTGACAGAACAGTATACTCTATCAGTAAATTTTGTTTATCTATTTATTTATTTATAGCCGATTTGGAAGTGCCAGGGAAACAGCAGAACTTCCAAAATGGCCAGTTCACTGATAACCATTATAGTGGAATACCATTACCACATACCTTTTTTCTCCGTAAAGAATTTCCTTGACATTCTTCCAGTGTTATAGATGGACTTATGGTAGTAAGTTTCATTACTGAATCAAATTTCCCATCAGAGCATCTTTCTAGTAAATTGAAATACATCTTTATTTTACAGCTTTAGCATACTTATTCATGTTCCTTTTTTTCTTTCCAAATATTAAAAGAATCTGGTTTTGGTAGGTAACTACCAGTTTCACTTTTCTTAGTACAAGATTCTTTTCTATCCATGTTTTTTCCCCTTACAGACTTTGATTAGTCTTTCATAGCATCAGACTTTATGACTTGTTTCTTTTACACATTTTTCATTAGTTAATTGTAATTTAGGATGCTCCAGTGTGATTTTAGAATTCACTCCCACATTATACTTCGCAAATTACTATTCCCAGTTCCACAGGATTTGTTTCACAGCAGATGCAGAGATACTATCTCACATGAACTTTGTAACTAACTAAATGAACGAACATATGCATTACTGGGTGAGGAATCTTAGCCAGGGAAACATCTGCTGTATGTTTGATTTTCTGGACATCTGGAATAAGGATCACTTGTGCCTGCACAGTGTTGCTTGTTAATACAATATCTATATGTATTGTTTGAATACAGTTAACAACTCTATTCCACAACTTTTTGGAATTACTGGTAGCCAAAGAGTTTTAAAGTTGCAGAGTTCGTGTTGACATTTACTTATGTATCTTGATCGTCCGTGGCTACAAACAGCTCCCCGTTGGCATATAGTGTTTCTGAGAGTGCTGTCATGAAGACCCAGCTTTCTACTTGCATTTCTGTGCCTCTGAATAGTCTTGAGATTCTAGTATAAGCCATCTACCCCAGAACTGGTTAGAGTGCTACATACATAGTGCAACTTTTGGATGTTTGTGTCTTTTATCAGGTGATAGTTTAAATGCCTAGAAAAGTACTCAAGTACTGAGACCACAACTGGTAAGTTTGTGCTCAGTCTTACGCCTCTTCCACTGGAAGAGCTTTCAGTTGCTGCTGGTACCAGCCGGTTCCCTAGAGTTAGACCTAGGCTTTCTCCTATACACCAAATTGTTCATAGGCTCTCCTGAATGACCTTCACATAAACCCTGTCCCCTCTGCTCAGCAAACCATGCATATTTCTGGCAGATGTACCAGGCTACATCTGCCTGCATGAAGATGTATTTCCATTCATAGTTCTATTCTGCTTTTTTGTAAGTATCAGATAAACAAGAAAATTACAAAATGAACATAAGAAGTGGAGTTCTTTTGCCTTCTGGGCCCAACTAGAAAATGGTATGAAAAAGGTGCTCCTCAGTTTTATTTAAGAAGATTGTTTCTGCCAGCTCAGATGAAATCCAGTCTTATAAACACTTGAGCTAGTTGGTAGAGCTAAAGAGAAGGTGACAATTTGGCAGAGGGTTAAGTGAGTGTGGGCAATAGGAACTGTCCAATACAGATTTGGCACAGCTTTTAGGAGAATGCATTTCTACTCTCCTTTTTTTTTCCTTAATCATTCCCATAGTTGTGAGGAATGACAAATCCACTCTATGTTTGACTGTGCTTCAACAAAGGTGGAAGAAGTTTCTCATGGACAAGGTGCTCACTGAGGGAAGTTAGGTGTCTCAGAATGCTATCAAAAGGTGATCACCATTTGTCAAAATTGTAATCTATATAACTATATAACAGTTACCATTTAACAGCCCTGTTGTTAATGACTGCATTGTTGCTCTGCTCTTTCATGTGCTCTTTCCTTCTTGCTTGCCTTCTCTTTGGGATGCCGATTCTTCAGGGCACGGCAAGTCATGCACTTTGTTTGCTCAGCAACTGGTCCAGCAGGACTCAGCCTTTAATATATTACAGATAAGCAACAAGAGCAACTAGAATAGAACAGAACAGAATAGAATAGAATATTTCAGTTGAAAGAAACCTACAATGATCACCTCGTCCAACTGCCTGACCACTTCAGGGCTGACCAAAAGTTAAAGCATATTATTAAGGGCATTGTCCAAACACCTATCAAACGCTGACAGGCATGGGGCATTGACCACCTGTCTAGGAAGCCTGTTCCTGTGTTTGATCACTCTCTTGGTAAATAAATGCTTTCTAATGTCCAGTCTAAACTTCCCCTGGCTCAGCTTTCAATCATTCCCCCGCATCCTGTCACTGGATACCAACTACTCGTAAGACAGGCTAGTGAAACAATCTGCCATTCTCCTTGAAGACTTATATTTCTGTTTCTTCCAGAGAACTGTATGAAGACTAAGAAACTTAATCAGCAATTGCAGTAAGTACTCTCTTATTTGTATGTTTCCTTTAGCATTTCTTGGTGTTCTTTCTTCCTGACAGCTCAGAGTAGGAATATCTGGTGAGCATGTATTCCCCATTGTTTTCAAGTACAGATGTCATTTGACCATGATTCGAAGGATTCAGATTAGGAGGATGATCTGTACCTTGTTTCAGTTATAATACATGGTAGAATATCAAAAGCCCTTTACAGTCTAAAGGAAGAAAATACATAGTATAAAGAAGTGGCTTATTGTATTCTCCTATAAGTACAGCTTGAATTTATGTAATTCACTGGGTGGCAATCATTTTAGTCTGAATTTTTTTAAGGGTATTGCTTTAAGCACCAGAGCCCAATTCTGCAAGACTTTTGCATAGAGACCCAAGGATTTAATTCAGACCATATGAGATACTGGACTAAAGTTACAAAGAGTTCCTGTCTAAGCTGGGGACACTGGACTAGATCCTCAAGTGTGTTTAAGTACCTACTTCTGTTTTCAAACTGTGTTTTCAGAACTTGTCAAGTATAAGATATGGTCAGTTGTAGCAATCATTAATTTCCCTGTTTTGAGAACGCTTTAAGGGGCATTGTGTCAGAATCAAGTTAATTAACCGTAAGTTCTCCTTGTATTATTGTTGTAAAAGTGTCCAAGAAATACATGGCATGTTAGGAAAAAAAAAAAAAAAGAAGAAAAAAAAGGGATAAAGCAAAGGTATCCTGCAGCTGTAAACTAAGAGAGATAGGGACAAATGGTCTACCTTAACTTCTTATATTCAGGAGGGAACACCTGGCAACCATACAGTATTATTTCACCAGGTTACTTATCTCTTTGGTTCTTTGCTGTCAGGTGCCTCTCTAATTTATTATACATGCTCATTGCTGTTAAATGGAACTTGAAGTATGTGTTGAAAACATAAATGGAAAGGAATTAAGCTATGGAGGCTACTACTAATAATCTTTTACAGCATTTTGTCAATTTCACTCACTGTGCAAGTTCCCTCAAGCACACCCTCCAAAAGTGCCTTCACAAATTGCATGGAAACATTCCTACAAATTTCACCATTCCAGTTGCTGCACAGGACAATAATATTTGTCTAAATCTAACCACCAACCTAAACCAATTAGTGGCAGTTCTAATCATTCTAAATCTAGACAGAAATGCCACTTTTCAAGGGAATAATGTAAGAGAAAACGCCTCTTGAAAAACTCCAACCAGAGATTATAAAATGAAAGAAACTATTAAAACCTTTTCTAACAGAAATACTGTTTTGAAGAATATTGAATACTAATTCACAGTTTTTTGAGAGAGTCCTTACTGCTGTCATTCACTCAGCTCATATTTGTGAGTATTCTAAAATTTAAATCCAGTAAATCCACACATGCAGAAGCAGGAGCTTTGTGCCTGAAAGTGTAGTCATAAATACAGTCAGAGGAAATCCTACAAGCCCAGAGCAGATTCACTGTTTGTCCACAGTCAGTTATTTATGGCTACCCACCCACTCATTTAAAACCCTAGGAGAGTGATGTGCACACATGCTCACAGAAAAAAAAAAATCTGTTTTAAAAAGTTAGTATTTTCATGCCACACACTCTTAGGGTCAAATCCTGTTTTCCATATATTCAAGCAGTATACTTAACTCAGTGAGACCTCCAGCACATGTCACACGAACAGGACTGGACATGTAGCTACCTCTGTTTCTTTACTCATGAAATTAACTCCTTTCAGGAAGGAGGAAATGTCACAATAGTCTGTGCTTCACATCTCCCCAGAAGATTTCTGAGCAAAGTCAGACCTTATGTAGTGAGCACCCTTAATTCCTGCTAATATAACCTTGAGTGGGAACAAAACCAGGAGTGTGCCATCACTAACTGTTACTGTACTGTTTTTTCCAACTCCTGCCAAGTTTCTGGAAAGGAACTGGATCAGTCTCAACAGTGCCTTGAGGCAGAGCACCCTAGACAGGCATGTCTGCCTTTGCCAGTGGTGTGTACAAACAAATTTTGAGGGTATTTCCAATGCTGGTCCAGATTTGAAGTTCTTTTACAGAGGTTGTAAGAAAGCTGTGAATAAAGCTCTTGAAGCTCAGTTATCTGTATGAGAAGTGATAGGACATAAAAATGTGCTGCTGCTTTTTGGCAGTGGTGCTCTGCGTTGATCCTCCAGTGTGACATTGAAGGCACGGTCAGACATTCTTATCCCTTTAAAAGTCACATTGATTAAAGGATGGAAGAGAGGGAGCCTCTGCCTCTCAGCTCCCCTTCAGCCACCTCTCTTCCCTTCCTTTCAATATAAAGCTGAATGTCTGTATCTCATGGACAAAGAGATAATGACAGTAGAGAGAAACTGAGGTCTTATTTGGATGGCAGACCTCTCTGTAAGTTCAAAGCCTAAGCGAGGCTCCATGGCACAAGTTTTAAACATAGAATTAGTAACATTTAGGGACAGAAGTTGTTGAGGATACCACTGCAGCTGAGGGAGGAGTCTTACTAAACCTTGATGTGTTAAAATACAACCTAAGCATGCGAAGTATTAATTTTGTAACAGTATGTAGTGTATTTCACCTACTCAAGTAAAAGGTATTCCATCTTTAAAGACCTGCAAAACATTATACTAGGGACAGATATGCTGCATGACAATCTCTCCTTCCTAGATGTCAGAATTACAAGAAAAAAGTTACAGAAAATAAGTTGTGAAATGGAAGACCCTCATCATGGCTACAGCAAAACATAGGAGGCTGCAAACTCCTAGGTTCCTGAAGTATTTCTCAGGTGTTTGGAGACATAGTCAGCCTCTAACAGTGCACTGCATGGGAGGACCAGTAACTGCCTAGTGCGTGCCCTGCTGTGGCGTACTTCTGTAATCAGCTGTATGGAGCAGCAGGCACTGTACAGCAGTGGCAGCCCTGCTGGCTGTTATTAATTATGAAGCATGTTTGCTTGGCTATACATGTTATTTGAAGCTGCAAGCCTTCTTTTAGAGCATTGGAAAACTTGGGTTTGTAATATATGGTATCTTTAATTTTTGTTTAAACTTCCTTCTTCCAAAGAGACACTATTTCTCAATCTTTAACATTAAATATTCACTCTGTTCCAAGATTTAGGTCCTTGTCCTGGACACATTAAAGCTGGTGTGATAGATGATAATTACTCTTTGAGAATCTTCCTGCCCTTTGCTAGAAATATGGCCCATTTTTGTATTTACCTTTCTTAAAAACGAGTGGGGAAAGAGGTCTGTCCTGAGGAGTTCGTAGTATAGGTAGATAAAATAAGGTAGAGGAATGTGCATAGAAATAACTGCCCAAGGTCACACAGCTGAGCTGGAACAGAAACCTGACAGTGTCCTCTCCACCTTATAGGCTGTCTTGCCTGCCAACTTTGCCTAATCTCACTGAAGTGGAGTTACCCATTTGTACCTGCTTTGAAGTGGTTTTTCTGATATATCCTTAATCAGTAAATCATAGAATCCTAGAATAGTTTGGGTTGGAAGGGACCTTCAAAGGTCATCTAGTCAAGCCCCCCTGTAAGGAGCTGGGACATCTCAAACTAGATCAGGCTGCTCAGAGCCCCGTCCAAGCTGGCCTTGAATGTTTCCAGGGATGGGGCATCCACTACCTCTCTGGGCAACCTGTGCCAGTGTTCTACCACCCTCATTGTAAAAAAAATTTTTCCTAATATCTAATATAAATCTACCTCCCTCTATTTTAAAACCATTACCCCTCCTTTTATTACAACAGGCCCTACTAAAGAGTTTCTCCCCATCTTTCCTGTAGGCCCCCTTTAGTTACTGGAATGCCGCTCTAAGGTCTCCCCGGAGACTTCTCCTCTCCAGGCTGAACAGCCCCAACTCTCTCAGCCTGTCCTCATAAGAGAGGTGCTCCAGCCCTCTGATCATCGATCATAAATGTATGCTTATATCATGACCCTTCTTCGCACTGCTGACAGCATGACAAATGCTGAAATCTGGCCCCGTTTTCTGTGTTGTTTTTCACCCTGTAAAAAGTGCTTCTTCCTTGTCCATCCTGTTGTTAATAGCCATACTTACGATAACACCAGCTACATGGAGCTTTCTGAGGAAAATGACAAGGAGACCCACACTAGGATTCATCACAAGGTGTTTAAAGAATATATCATTTGTTCTGCATAAACAGCCACCTGTAATCTCATGGATCACATGGCATTTAAAACGTTGCAGTAATTAAAAGCCTGCACAACCCAAAGCTGTAAAGAATAATCTTGGTAGAAGTAAGTGTGCCTGATTTTTAAAGGCATTAGGAAGCGGAAACAGCAAGTTTTGTGTGTGGCACAGGTCATCTGCCCCTGTCTGGAATTAGCCTCAGCATATCAAATGAAGGAAGAATGTAGCAGGAGTCTTTATTTAATCTTGGTGTTTATATTGGCCCTTCAGTTCTTTGTATGCCTGTGTCTGTGGAATTAAAAAGGGAAGGTTGCACCTTAGTTAATATTTTATGTAGTGAGATTTTGCATTTTGTCAGTTTAGCTTTTGAGATAGTTGTACTCACTGGTAATTTATTACAGACTTATTAAAAAGCTTCACTTTGAAGAAGGTTATGGCTTCGTTACAGCTTTTTGTTTTAGTTTGCTATGACCTTGTTTGCTTTCTTAAAAACAAAAACTCTGATCTGCATCATCAAACAGAACTAAGAAATTACACTTGGACACTTGGCTTAGTCACATTTTTATAGCCATCTGCATTTGGGTGTGCTGTTACAATCAGTAACATTTGTCAACTATAGTACTATATGCTAGCTTAAGACTACATGCTAGCTATTGTTTTTATATTTTTTCCTTGCTTTTCTGTATGATACATGCATATGCTAAATTATGCAGAATCCACCAACTGAATACAACACACAGTCCTCACCACTGCTTCAACGTGGGAACAGAATTGAAATAGAAAGAGCCCCATAATGAGACTGCCTGTTATTTGGATGTGATCAACACTGAAAATGTTTTGCTAATATGAATGATGTATGTTAAGAGGGAGCCTGGAATTATTGCCAGTATAGCTCAGTTAAACATAGCCATACTGGCAAAAAAAATTAATCCTTTTGCCAGTGTACAAAACTAGCTAACTGAACCTAACAAAAGGATTGTCATTGACATATCTTGCGTGCAAGCAGGAGAGGAGGCCTGTTTTCAGCTGTGTCAGCAGAGGTCTGCATTGCTTTTACAAAAAGAACCACAGCATACTTTATAAAGTACCAGTTACCTTGTAGCTGCAATTGTAAAAATAACAAAGCAGAGGATGAGGTACAGGTTCACACTTTGCGTATTTGTTTAAGGGCAGCTTCCTGCCTAGCCACAGGTCAGTAATTCAGGAGGGGGCCTAAGGCAGATGTGGGAGTCCATCTGCAGACTGTATGGATTCTGACTCTCATGGGGGACTCCAGAGGCAGATTGCCAGTCCCATTTCAGCTGCTTTGCCTTCTCACTGTGATTTTACAGTAGAACTCCATGGAGTTGGTAGCGTGAAACAGTAAAGACCTGCTGACTCCTGTTCTTTATCACAAAATACAAGCTGGAAAAAAAAAACCAAGTTAACTGCTTCTGAAGAAAACTTACTTCCTGCAGAAAATTGTGGAAGAGGTCTGTAAGCACCTTGTACCAATCACCTAGGGAGAAAAGAAATGCAGGGTTATAAAAAGAAAGAAGCCAAACTATTTGGGTTTTTTTTAACAATTTTTAGCATCTCTGGCTAGGGGAAAAGAAGGGAATTCTGCTACTTAGAAGGAAAGAATTTAGCTTCCAGTGAGCTGTAAGGAAAGATGCTACACTAAAAAGTTTGGGGTTATTCTATTTTTTTTTTTTGCTTTCCTTCATTAAGTGAAAGTAATTATATGCCTAGAAACAGTAAGCAAACTGAGCATCAGCTTGTTTGCCTGCATGGGCCTGAGGTGTTCTGAAGGGTTTAGGTGTGAACCTAAGGGTTTCAGTTTTCTGGGAGTCTCGGAAGCAGCTTGTTTCCACCAGCAGTGGGAACTGGAGGAGCTTGGACAGAGCCAAACTCAGTCGACAGACGTCTGAACTTCAAAATCCAAATATCAAGAAAAGATTTTGTAAAAAAAGCTAAATGATATTCCAGGGAGGATATACAGAAACCTGAAGTCCGAGAGGTCCCAGATAACAGCCTGGAAGGTGACACTGGCTTAGAGTTCTGGGGGGTAATGCCTTACCAGCAAGCTGGTGAATGGCTGACTGGGGGTGCTGCCAGGTGCTATCACGGGTGTACTTGTGAAGTCCCAGCTCACAGCCAGATCCCCGTGGGCAGACCTCTGTGCCTGCACAGTGTCTGATTTAAAGAATGGCATAGCCTGAGGCAGCTTTTTGTTCTAATAACAGCCACTGGAGCCAGTGGATACAGGCTCCCTATGGGTTAATGAGAAGTAATATTTTATAATCCTGTAGTGTCGGCTAGGTAACAAAGAGAACTCTTTTACCAGCTTCTCCTGGGTTTGGGGGTTTGTTTTATTTTTTTTTGCCTTGTTTTATATTAGTTTTAACGCCAATTTTATTACCTCTGCAGACTGATTTTTTTTCAATCCAAGCACGCACAGAAACCCCATGCTATTATTTCAAAGAATCAGTTTTGTAACGTCCTTATGTACAAGGTTTTGGGTTTATTTTAATGAAGGTAATTACTAATATTTGTGTAAAGTTGTCCTACTCAGTTCTGATCCTGTGCATCTGACAATACTTGTCTTTTAAATTTATTTCTTCTGCTCCAATACATATTTCTCCATAAAGAGTATTTGTAGTCATTGCTCCAAGCATTAACTATCACACCTTTCTTCTTTTGCTATGTTTCATTGTGACTTTTTATTAACTGACTTCCTTTTCCAAAAATCAATTATTTTGTTTAATATTTGACACAATCCTCTGGTACTTGATATTATTTCATTGTACTAGGGCTGTCCTTATGTTTATTCTAACAAATGAAGTTTCTTACTTGCCATTGACTTTCTCTTATCCTGAATTTCAAATCAGATCTTCTTTCAACTTGTTTGGCTTATACTTTGATTTGGAAAGCTGTACTTGGGTTTTTTTTGTTGGTTTGGTGTTTGTTTTTTTTTTTAAATAATGTTCAGATAAGCATTGCAGTCAGCTTAGGACTTATTCTCACAATTTTTCTTTGACCTGTTTGTTAGAATACCACATAACTCAGAAGATACTAATTCCGATTGCTGGCACATTTCCCTTCTTTTCCCTTTGATCTATAAAATAACTGCTCTGTAAGCTGACCTTTCAGGCAATTCCTTGTAAATAAAATGTGCCTTTCCCCAGAAAGGTTCCTGCACGGATCAGAAGGCTGAAGCTGTTACCCTGGCCTAGCGGAAGTGTTTCCAGACTGAGTTTTCTCTGGAACTATGGTTGGAAGACGTGACAGCTATGTGAATGTGAAGCAGCAGGTAACATTTGGGTTATCAGTGTTTTCCTATTGCTTTGGAGAAATTTGTCTACTATTAACAAGATGCATCTCTTAGTTTGGAAACCCCTGTTTCTGGTGAGCTGTTTTCATCTTCGGCAGGATTGCTGTATGCTCCTCGAACGCCTGTGGGCACTTCACACACAGCAGTGTGTGTCTCTGTCTGGGGAGGCGTGTTTTCCTCTGCAGTTGCGTGTTCTCACTCACTTCCAGGAAAAAATGGAACTGGTACAGCCACTGCTTCCAGTTCTCTGCCAGACCCCTTACCATTCTAAGATTATTCGCTTTATTTGTTTCAGCTTTGCATGCTCAGAATGAAATTAAGCAAGTTATTTCACTGACAAATGTCAGGATAAATCCTATACTGACCTGTACTTTGTTGAATGCAGTTACTAATGGAGTCACTGATTGATTTACGCAACAATAGGACTACTTAATATGCCTTTTCAGTGTGGAGTACTGCTCTCAGTTTTTACAGAGTGAGCAGGAAGAAAACATTTGTTGATGCATCAAAATAAGAAGGATCTGATATTCAGAATCTGCAGGAGTGCTACAAAGGAGTGCTACCATTTGGAAAAAGAAAGGAAAAAAAAAAAGATAATTATGTTAAAGATTAACTGCAGCCTTTACTTATGCTTTTATTTTTATTCTTATGATCTGGAAGACTATGATTAATGTGCATATATATATATATATATAGCATGCACAGCACCAAGCCAAAGTTTACTGAGATTGATAGGTTGTTGAAGTTTGTAGTGGACTTCATCCTGCAAAATTCCGAGTTTCATTTTCAATGAGGGATTCTCAACAGCTTCCTGAACTGGATCTGAACTGGGCTGAGTGATTTGGTAGCTAGCAAAGAGAAGCTTTCCTTTTGCATTTGAAGCAATAAACGCAACACCAAAACTCCAGTAATGTAATGGTTACCTGATCCCTGCTGTTGTATGCTAGAGTGATAGGGCTTTCAAAAATACATCAGCTGAACCAAGAGATGCAGAATTAAAGCCTGTGCAACAGTATCCTGAGGTAAATGGAAGAAAAAACGCCTGCATTTTGCTATTTGTATTATCATTGTAAATCCACAGAAGTACAAGGAGACAAGAGAAACCCCAGAACTACAACGACTGGGTTACTGTAGAAGCTAAGCCTCTGTCAACAAGTGTTCTCATTCATGGATGACTGACTTGGGGTTGCTCCGAGTTACTATGAACGTTTGTATTTAGAAAATGGCTCAGTATCTAACAGTAAATTGTAAAGGACTGGTCTTCCCTCTGCTGCTCAAGGATTTAAAAGCTACATGGGAAACTTCCAGCCCACTTGATGCCTGTGGCAACTTGTTCAGTCGCAGACTGAAGCACAATCCTTACATGTCTATTTTCACTAAGTATTAATTCAAATGACTGGCACATGGACAGAGAGAGGCAGGAGTAGCCAGATTGCGAAGCTGCTGAACGGTGTGTATTTGTCTCTTGTGTATTGCTTCGATGTGTGGGACCATATTTCATGGTTCACAGAGGTGCCCTACACTGCGATGATTCATGTATGGTATTTTCCCAGTGAACTGTAGAGGCTGTTTTTGAAGTGCTGTCTCTCTCATTTAGGAAACATGGAGAAGTAAGTGGTAGGGCAGTTCAGCCTGCAGGTCGCCTGCCTGAAAAGAGTCACTGTGACTTTCATTTGCACTCCCAACAGTGTAAGGGCCAAAAGTCCCAGTGACATTCAGAAAGTGAAGTGGAACGTGGGCTGTGGGCAGCTCCCAAGTAAGAGAGCTGTGGTTCCCCTGGAACATTGTGTGCAGTCATTTGTGTCCGTGTTGGAAGGAAGTCTTGTCAGCAGCTCATGTGCAACCACTGCAGTATGGAGCCAGGCATGTTGAAGGTAAACTGGGAGGGTACAGCAGCTGCTATGCAAGCAGCAAAACAGAAGTCCCTAACCCCTTTGCAGAAAGGGTGGGGCAAGTAACTTGGAGTGGGACCACTCTCAACCTAGATGGTTGAGGAAGGAGAACATACAGGGTGTTAGCAAATATTTGAATACATTTGAAAGTTAAGATCATTTAAATTATTTCTTGTCAGAGAGAAGTCATCACAAGGAAGGTTTTTTAAATAAAGCATCAGAGTTTGAATGCAGGTAACTGAGTACAGCTCTTGGAAGCATCCTTCTTGAGGTGATGGCTGCCTTTACCCTCAGCAGAATATGTATAGTTTGTGTTTACATAAACTCTTATCACCTTTTCTGGTATTTCAGTGGAAACAACCCCTTTGTACACCTGTTCTTTGCTCTCTCTTGACCCATAAGGCAATTCATTGTCTTTCTGGCTTGCTCAGTTAGGGTGTTCATGGCGGAGATCCTGGACTTGTTGCCGTCTGAACATGTGTCCATGGATCCAGCCACAAACTCATGCCGATGTGGCAACAAAGGGAGAAGTTCTTCCTACGCAAAGAGCAAGGTTGATGAGGGGGCTCCTGTCTGAGTTCAGGAGGCCCGTAATTTCAAATCAGATTAAATGGACTGATTATGAGAGACCCCTCAACCTCATTGTTGTCTTTTGTGAACACCTGCAGTAACAAATCTGCTACAGAGGAGACACCCAGTCAGTCATGGATGGCGACCCCAATGGCAGGCATATTTGGAGAGACTGGAAAAGCAGCTCTCCTGTCCAGAGGCCTCTTAAAGGGCCTCTTTAGGGGCTCCCTCCTTTTCTGAAACATAGTAATGAGATTACCGGTGGGTTTTTTTTTAAAGTGTGACAAGAGTAATGCTTTGATTCAATGCATGGTCTGTGTAGCAATAAATCTCTCCTAGACCATCAATATTCTTTCCCTGGAAGGGCAGTCTCCTGGCAGACAACAGCATGGCACATTTTCCTGTTTGCTAGTTGCCTCTTTTAAAAAAAATCTTTCCCTTGGCTTTTAGGAACATATTTCATGGTAGTAAGTGCTAAAAGAGCAGCAACCTGCAAAGTATCTTTGCCCCACTCTTTCGGAGTCCCTTCCTCACTGCAAACCACTCAGCATTTATTAACCCTTTCCTGCATTGAAAACCCATTAACCTCTGAGTGACCGTTTCTCATGCTCACCCTTTAGCCAAGTGCAAATAGACTAATTCATCCACGCGAATTTATATTACCATGCTGATCAAGGTTGAATAAACCCTATAGAAGTCCAAAATTAAGAAGAAATGGTGCAATCTATTGTGGATGGCAAAGATACATTTTCATCTTCTCCATAGGGTCCAAAGATGTCTGCTGACAGAAGGACTAGCTGGGGCAGAGCTACGAGTTTCTGTGCCATACCTCAGCTCTTAGCTGAAGCATTAGCTTAATTTCTGACTGTTCATATAATGCTACCTACAGTTTCAGTTCAGGGCTATAGTGAGTGAAACCAGAATGTAATTCTCAGTCAACTTTCAAAGACAGTGTAACATACAATATTAGTGACACAAATATTGAATGCAGTCAGAAAATGACATAAATTGTAGTATTATTGAAAGTTAAATAGTTTTAAAACAAATTGGTAAATCCAGCAATATTTCCTGAACATGACATTTTATGGATTATTTGCATTGCTCCTTCTTTTCTAGCCCATGAATAAAACTATCTGCTAACTGTAAAATCTGAATTAGTTTTCTTAAGGAGATGAGCTAAAAAAGCTTTAAGGCAGCAATTAGGTAGCTATCTCTGGTTTTGATGCTGGAAATCCTGCACAGACAGGATTTTACTTTCAGTATCCCTGCTTAATAGTGTGTAACTTGCCACAGCATCATTGCAGAAATAAACCACCTGCTAGCTAAAGAAACAGTGGGTCATATATAAAGTTTCTCTTTGGTTCTAACTTTTAACTTGACTTTGTCTTAAGTAAATGAATCATAATATATTCTTTTGGAAACCTTTGGGCTTCATGTTCTAATTGCGGTTCTTACGCATACCTTGGCTATATTAGCCCCATATAATGGCTAATTAATTCTGTACTCTGATACCTGTCTTCCCTACTGCTGTGAAAAGTACACTGTTGAATTTTTGTTGTTGTCAGTTCCTAAGAAATGAGAAGCTTTGGAGTTATCAAAGAGAAAACCATGCAGAGAACCTTTAAAGAATCAAATACTTATTTGCTGCCTGTGATTAGGATGCATAGTCAGAGTCCATTATTTCTTGCCTCTCTACATTTTCACACAGAGGTCAAATAGTCTTAATCTTTTTTGCCAAGGAATGAGGGAGGAAAGCATTGTACCCTCCTCCCTGCATACCTGCCTGAAGGCCAAGGACGCAGCAACCTTGATAGCATTACACCGACAGTTCATTCAAAGATGTCAACAAAGGAGTTGGGTTGTTTTTTTTTTTAAATAGACTCTAATTTTAAAATGTTACTGGATTTTCTCTCTGACTTAGCTGACAGCTATGCTTTTATATGAAAGCCAAGGAATAGACGAGGTAAAGGAGGAAACTGAAACTCTGTGTCCGAGTATCAGAGCAATTTGCTGCAGCACCACACTTGTAAGATTCACCTTTTTATAACAAGTATGAATGACAGAAAGATCTGCAGAATGAACCTGAGATTGGGCTGTGTATTCTGTACCTGTACTAGAGGCTCCTGAGGACAGCAGTGAGACAAGTTGCGCTCCACCTGTTTTCATGTGTACATGGCCTTGCAGGTGAAACAGGTTGCAGCAACCAGAACAAAGTCAGTTGTGGCCAAGTGCCAGCTTTGTTAATGCAGTTGTTATTTCACAGAGATTTCTTGCTATACACGTAAAGCAAAACCATTCTTCTATGCAGAACATTTTTACAATCCATTTGCCTGATCAAACTGCAATACTGTTATGAAATAGCCTGATGGAGTTGCATAGGAAATGACAACTGTTAATGCTTTTTTTTTAAATGTAACCAAAGAATATCATACATATGAATTCTTAAACCTGTAGGAGATATAGTTGCCAAGTTTATAAGTTTTAAGTCTGATGGCAGTTTAGCCCAGTACAATTCCTAAGAACCAAACAGTTTTGTCATATTTGCAAAGTGTTTCTTTACTTACCTTATTTAAAAGCTAAATGCTTAACTTTATGAATCCTTCCAGTGTCTCCGAGATGTTTGAAAACATTGGAAGCAAAGAGGTACTTAAGTGCTTGCAGGATTAGACACTATGGATGTAACCCTCAGAAATTTGTACACAACTTGGACTTTCCTTATTTACTCTGTCAAAATAGAAAATACTTATTTAAATATTTTAATCTGAAATAGTCTTTCCCTATAGGTTTCATGGTTTTAGTCTACTAAAACAAGAGGCAAAACCAAAACACTTATCAGTATATCTCGCTTAAGGCTTTCTCTTGGCTTCAAGCCAATCTCTAATACATGCTGAATGAATATAACAAGATGTAACCAAAAATAATGTACATCTTACATAATCACCACTGCTTCAGTATCAAAGTCATACCCTGTAGCTCTTGAATGTAGTACTCATCTTCTGTCTTCAAGTTAATAATAATAAACTCTCCCACTAATTTTGAAATAATGGAATAATCTACTGATTAGTAAGAAGAAAGGAAGAGACTTTGATGTCCTCCCCTTGGAATTGTTGTAATATTTTAGCTTAAGCCTCCTGACCTGATATGTAAGGGTTCAAGTCAAGAAGGATTAAAATTTTCTGATAATTGAAAAACAATTCTCTACAGCTAGCTCCTTTTGAGATTCTTCTCTTATCTCCAAGGTCAGGTAAAAACATCAAGGGATGAGAAATATGCTCTGTCTGTGAGATAGCTCAAGCTGACCTTGTAGCATTCTCCCACGTTAAAAAGTTCTCTTTTTTTCCCCTTATTTTAAGCAATGTGCTCATACTGAGAAGAAAACAGCACAAACAGCCTCCTGCAGCTTTAAAACTGATAGACCTTATGTAATTTTCAAGCTGTTTCAAACATCTTTCATTTCTTTGATGAGTTTTATCAATATTTTTGCAGGATGCTATTGCTGCAGAGTGGCTTTCTCTGCCTGCTATAGAGATTTTAGATTTTCATGTCCAGGGAGCTATTTGCAAGGTCCACTTTCTGTTTTCCTTAAGAAATTGAGGAGGTTATCAGATGCAGATTAATTCTCTGCCAGTTCCTTTTTCTCATTATACTAGCTGTTAAGGGAACGTTTCCTTTTTGCAGCCGTACACATTTGAAAGTAAGGTCTTTGGGGTATCTTTCTGCGTATCATGGATGGGCATCCCTAAGCTAGCTCCTGATGAAATCAGGCTGTGCACTCTGTTCCTTTTGCACTGTCCTCTATTTTTAAAATTTATTTTTATTAACTTTGTACAGGTGATCCTTCATCTTCCTAAGTAAAAATCATTTTGGTCTGATAGTGCTTTAAGTGACTGCTTTTTGAGCATGAAGTTATGTCCGTGCTGTATAGAGAGAAATGCAATATGGTGTTTATTCCCACCAAATGCTAGGTGAAGTCAGTGGAAAAATCTGCGCGAATTACAGTGGGATTTATCTGCGAGTGTGTTGCTCTCCGAAATACTTCGGCGACCGCCTCATCCTTACTACTGACAAGCACCCCCGCGTGGGCAAATTCTGTATCGTTCCCTCCTCTTTCTGGTTTTCTAGAGTAAATTACCGAGAATAGAAGCGACTTGCTGTCCTATCGTGGCATCCTCTAAAACATGGAGAGGATCTTTGACAAAGAAAAAAAAAAGTATTTGAACAGTGTGACTATCTCAGTACATGTGCTTCACTTCTCCAGGCTGATGCTGAGAGTCAAAAGTTTTGTAAATCCGTGTAACTATCTTGACTTGCACAGCGTGACCGAATTGGATACAGGAATAAGAGAGAAAAGGGTCTTGCCTTTAAACACTGCAGTCATGCTTTAAACAGGAAAGTCGAGCAGTAGGCCTTAAAGAGACACTGGTTTCAAAATTCCCTGGAGAAGAGGGAAAATTCTTTGCAAAGGTGTATTACCAGCACACAGCCTCATCTGGTGAGGGAAACTATTTCAACTCAGGTCAGGCTTGTGCATTTTACTTGTGAGCACAATGGTCTTTACACACCATACTGTACTGTACCACATCACACCACATCATATACGCTTTTTCATGCCGTTAAGGGGAAAACTGCTGGAATGATAGCGAAAGCTGACATGAGGATTCCTGCAGTTCCCGTTTCACAGCTCTTCAGTCTTCTATCAGTTTCTGAAGCTTTCATACATCACTTAATTTCTATCATCAGACTTTAGAGTATGGATGTGTAGAAAGATGTTTCCATTTCAACAAAATTACAGCAGTCTTTTTTTAATGATTTAAAAATTGTGTACAATTGGGAGTGCAGTATCTTGCAGTGAAAAATGTGGTCCCTAACTAGATAATGAATTCTAACAGAGTTCTGAATTTCAGCTGTGCTTATCCTAACTCAGGATATTTGCTAGTCCACATTCTTGTTTGCACAATAATAGTCAGAGGACACCTGCAATTAAGGCAACTGCTTCTGAGGAAAAAATAACTGACCTTGGTACTCATCATCCCGGTGTAACACAGTATCAGTCAGCTGCATAGTTAAGTGAGGCGTCATGGGCAGTGCTGTAGGTTAGGGATCCTCAGGACAAACATACCCTGCTGAACCATGACAGAGGGAGACACTCAAGGGGAGTAGGTGGGAAGAATGTTCTTCCAGAAGGACAGATCCTACAGAGTGAAACGTTTTAGCCAAATAGTTTCATTTCTCCATTGGAGGCAGATGTTAGAGGACTAGGAAAAAGCAAGGACTTCTTTGCTGACTTCAGATAAATCAGAATAACAATTTGAAGGAATAACTTAAAATGTCATTGTTAGCATTAAAGGAGTATGAATTCACAGTACGCTCTGTTCTGCACAAGCATCCATTTAAGATCAGCTTTACCTATCCGTCTTTGTCCTGGTTTCGGCAGGAATGGAGTTAATTTTCCTCTCAGTAGCTGGTGTGTTTTGGATTTTGGATATGAAGAATGTTGATAAACACAGTAGTGACAGGAGTTGTTGCTAATGAGACCGAGGACACTGTCTGGCTTTCCAGGTCTCACTATTGTCCAGGTGCAGGAAGCTCAGAGAAAGACAGAATAACTGACCCAAACTGGCCAAAGAGTATTCCATGCCATAAATGTCATGCTTAGTACATAAGTGGGGGTTGCCCTTGTAGGGGCATCCATTTTTCCATCTCATCTCTTTTGCTTGCTTGCTGGCATCATTCCCTCTACCTTGCTGGCTCCCTCCCGCCCCTTTTCTTGCTGCTCCCTCTTCGTTTCCATGATCACTACTTGGGATAGGCTATTTCGGTCATTGGGACATCAGGTGGTGAGAAACTGAGTATTGTTCATTTTCTATATTTTAATATCCTTATATTTTGTTATTATTGTAGCTTTTCTTTACTATTTTAGTAAACCGTCTTCATCTCAGCCCATGAGTTTTCCTTCCTTCCCAATTTCTCTCCCCTATCCCATTGGGGACAGGGGAGGGTAAGCAAGAAACTGTGTGGCAACTTGGCCTAAACCACCAGTCTTCCACTGCTCATTTCTGGCTGTTATGCAACAAAATTTAACTTGTTTTGCTACTGTTTTGGTTTTATTTGTTTAGGGGTTTTGTGTGTGTGTGGTTTTTTTTAACAGTAAACAAAGGTGCAGAATTTATATGGCTTGACTTTGAAGAAAAATGAGATAATTTCATTAGCTGGATTTCCCATTCTGGTTCACAGCAGAATCATACACAGTTTTACACTAGCACAGTTGAGCCACAGGCACACTGCAGGACAGAGAAGAAAATGTGGGAGGGGTCTGGAAATGCTTCAGCTGGCAATGGGTTTTTTTCTGTTTGTAATTTGCCTGTTCACCTTAAACAGAGGAGTTGGGAGCTTAGCTAATGAAATTCCGGAGCGCAGCCCTGCCACATGAGAACATCAACCCATCTCTAAGTGCCCCAATCTGTTGTTTCATTTGTTCCATGTAGATCTGAGCATCCCAGATCATGTTCTCCTGGAGGATCTTCAGAACTCAATGGGTCTCTCTGAGCCCATAAATACGCTTTCCATGATTAAAAGGGCCTCATAATGCCCTGAGTAACACCACAAGAGCACCTGACAGTGGTACTTTGTGCCTTCATCTCTAAGCCTCTTCATATTTTCACCTCTACCCAACATGATGCAGCAGTAAGGGCTGTCAAAGGCTGTGTTTGCCTGTGTGTAAAGTAGGTTACTCCTGTTCGTGAGAACATTAAACTGTTGCGTTGTGGATGTGTACACAGAACAATGGTGGTCACAGATAGTGAGGAGCAGCTGATAATGACATCAACTGCTACTAATTTGGCTCTGCTATGACATGCTTAACCAGCCCTAAATCAATCTAGGAGCTGGAGAGACATTGTAGCTCTATGCAAAATATTCACAAGTTTCGTTCCACACACAAACATTTATTTTGACAATCCAAAACTAAGCTACATTAAATGAAGAAAGAACTAATCTAGATTTTTCATTGAGGAAGAGTGGGTGATCTTATTTGAGACACTTGATAAAATTCAACTTCAGTAAGCCAGTTCAACCTGAAGCATTCATGGAAATATATATTGCAGCTGTCTTCCCATAAAACTGGTCTATATTATTTATTATCTGCATTGTAAGAGTGTTCTGCTCTATTAGAAATTATAAAAATACACAATACAGCACTTTTCCCTCTGCTCCAAAGAAGCTGACAGTCATTACATTTTCCAGCAAATCTAATTGCATGAAGTATTCGTAACACAATACTCCCAATTAATGTTTCCAAACAAGCAGCTAACTACAAGAGGAGAGCTGATATTAATATACATTGGCTTAAATCTGATCAGTAAGTGTAAATGAGGCTCCTCATATAAGGAAGCATAAAACATACTTAAGCGGACATTTTTCCTTCCTCCTCTATTCTGAAAGACTGACTCAGATCAGTCAAGGATATTTAAATATCCTGGCCTATTCCAGGAAACGTTGAAGTATGGTGTATAGGCAAAAGGCTCTTTTCATTTTGTGTAGGCCCCTATCTAATCTCAGGTTGGTTTATGTCCCCTGACCCGGGCACCCCTGCTCTGCTCACAGCTGTGGTTCATACAGCTGGGGTGGCCTCATCCCAAGCCATACGTGCCTGTACATGGGGCTGTCTCGGTCAGCTGTCCATCCCACTGGGAGAGCAACAGCATTAGGCATCAGTCTATGCCTATGTTCTTATCTCTGGGATCTGGTAGCATCCTCCCTTCAGTTTGGACAGCAAAGCTTCCCAAAGGTTCTGTCTCCAGCACTCTCCCTTCAGTAGAGTCTAACTCCAGTCCAGGCTAGTTGCTTTTTCCAGATTTAACACCTCAAGCAGTCCCGAAGCATTATTCCCTTTTTTATTTTTTCTGTAGGGGTTTCTGCTTCACAGAGACGCAAAGCATACACACTTTTTTATTGTAGTGCAGCAGCCAGTAGTATGTGTGCATTATTGCACCATCAGTTCAGACATTTGGTCTCCTCTGGAGGACTCTGGTTTCCAGTGCTGAATCTTCTTTCCCTCCTATTCCACATATAGCCTTTTCTTCCATGTCCCAGTGTGTGTCAGGGCTCCTGCTCTCCTTCAGCCAGCCAGACTGCACAGACTGACACTGCTCTGCAGTCAGCAGGTCAGTGGTCAGGGACAAAGCAGTTACCAGCCCAGACACCAAGATGGGGGTGGGAAGCAGACACTGGGACTAGCAGGGGCTAGCAGCAGGGACAGGGGAAGGCAGTTAGGGCTGGACAGCAGGCACACGGACATTGCAGGGAGCCCCAGGCAGAGAGCCATGCTGGTGGCTCAGTCTCCCTCCCTAGCAGCAACCCAGTGCAGGTGCTGGGCTGGGAACTGTCACACAACCGAACAGTGCTGCGCCCTCCCGCTGGGGCAGCCCTTACCTGCGCTACCATCCTGCCCAACGTGGGGTAAGGCACTCCCAGCCCCTCATGCCTAGTGAGAAAGGGAGCTGTCTTCATTTTTCTCAAGATCCCCAAGATTGCAGGTCACAGAGGCGAATTTGACATTTGCTATCTTATTACCAGAATTCAACTGCAATGGAAGCAGTAAAGATGCAACCTTCACAATGCAGGCCATAAGCAATTTTGGAGAAGCATATGCTTTAAAAACTTGTAAACTATTGGACTGCTAAGTGAATTAAGAAATAAATATTCTCAGCTTGCTTAGCAGAGTTAAATGATCTAAATTCTGGGCAGTTCTTTTGGAGACACTGAAGAAACATTTCAAGAGATTGCTGGATCTGGCTTTGCAGATTCTGTCATGCGAAGTTGCAGACCTTGTGTGCATTTGTCCACTTACAGCGTGAGGGCATGTGTACTTTTACTAGTGAGCTTCAATCTTTACCAGCTACAGGGAAGGAAGGGGAAGTGGCTGGCTGCAGTGGTGTTAAGTTAATTCTTGTAATGGTATATGAAGGTGCCGTGGAAGGCAGCACTTGTTTGTCAGCTCGGGGCAGGGGAGTGAGCATGTGTGTGCCTGTGTGCCTCTGCAGAAAAAGAAAACTTGCGTAACATTCAGTATGTCTGTGCAGCCTAAACTCAGTGCAATACAGAGGTACGAGAACTACTGTAGGTGATAAACTCAGGGAAGCAGAAAAAAAAAAAATTAATTAGATACTAATTTACCATGGGTAATTAGGGCCTGGCTAAACTGATCATACTGCTTCCACTTCTAAGTCAGCTCAGGAATCTCTGCATGGCACTTCTATCACAGAGACAGATCTGCAGGATGACACTTGCTCCCTTCACGTTTTTATGGGACATGTGCAAGCAACTATGTGGCAAAAGACTCACTTCAGGTGTCCTGCATTGATCCAGAAAAGCAGACATAAAAAAAACACCTGCAAACTAATATGTATTTTTGAGAAGGAATTTCTTTAATCACAGACAAACACCTTGTTGTCTTAATCAGACAGAGTTATTTCTTCTCTAAAAATCTCATATTTTATCCAAACTTATATTGCATCAGAGAAAAACAAGGACTACCCTCTTTAAAAAGCATTGCAGTTATAAATGAAAGGCCACTGTTCTGCTTATAAGGGTTTCCCCTCACAGTTTAGAGTTAAGTTGTGACAGCATCTTCTCGAGCTTTATTGCTAGTGCCATGTTACCTTTAATCCTTAATTTTCCAGACATGAAGGCCATGGTTGGCTTTAGTTTACCTAAAAAAAGAAACAGAACCATCACAAACTGAAAACGAACGGGAGACAGCCTATGCACAGGACTCTGTCATGCCACTACAGCGACACTTAGAGCTGTATTGCTACCAAGTTCTGCTGTAAGAGCAGTGCACATCTTGGAAACACAGATTAGAGGTGTACAGAACAATATTCCAACAGATGACTGGATTCTTTCTGAAGCTACACTCACTGATAAAATTTCAATACCTAGATCATAAAAGCAGTAGAAGCTTTTGTGCTCTTCCTGGTCACAGAAAAGAAGAGTTCAGAAAAATCCAAGGAGTTCTATCCTATGCTTTCACTTGAGCCACAAAAAGCCCAAAGCTCCTCCATCCCAGGATCGCCAAGCGAGGAGGCTCTCTATGCGCCCATCAGCAGAAGGTTTTCTGGCAGTACCTGCGCGCACCCTGGCAAACGCCTTGGTCACTCACCTGTGAACATTTTCACAAAGTCGTCACTCGACATGCTCATAACCACATCAGCCGTCACCGGAGGCTTTCCACAACCAGTGCTCCCACCCTTGGTTTTCAGGTCAATATACCAAGTGCCACCTCCATCACCTGAACAGAGAGCAAAAGGAAGTGACAAGGCAGCAAAGAGCGCTGTGCCCTCCCGAGTCCTCCCTTTCAGACAGCTGCTGCTGTGCCCGTTTGGAGCAGTTACGTGATCCTACATATGCCGGCGGGGCTCTGCAAGAAGCTCCCACTTGCCCCACATCCCATGCGCAGGCAAAGCCGGCCTCTGGCAGACTCCTTGCAGCACCGCGTATCAGGGACACGGGCAGAACAGCCCAAAGGCAGCGCTTTGCTGACAGAGACACCGGCAGCTTTTAACGTGATCTTGCGAGCACCCCGTCTGTCTTCATGCCAGCCCCGTGCAGTAGGGCCAGCGCAGCGACACAGCCTGCCCGCGTACGCCAAGAGTGGCGGCAGCTTCCTGCGCCAGCTGAAGTTGGTCCTGAGAAAGAGCAGAACGGAGCAAAAGGCGCTCTGGTTTGGGATCAGCTTGAAGAGCCGAGTGTTTCTGTTTGGAAACACCCAGTGCCTTTTGCGCGCAGAAGTTTCACGAGTGATGGTCTTACCAGATAATTCAAACTGAAAGACACCCTGCGTCATCCTCACATACTCTTCGCTCATTGCTCCCTGAATAACTCTGAATGTTTCTGCAACAGGACTCAAAGGCTTGGCTGCAGCAGACTCTGTGTTCTCCTTGCCTCCATCTGGTCCCTCGTGCTGGGATCCGCTTAATTTCTTCTCCTCTTTGAATGCACTGGAAGCACCTACAAGAAAGAGATTCTTTTTCTCCTTCAAATGCAAAACACTTTAAAGCCCGCGTGTAGAAACTTGCATAGAGAAGCCCCTTTTTAGGCTTCACAGCAGGGAAAATGTGTATTTTCCCATTTCAGTATTAACACTGATCTAGGATGTTTTTAGCACCTGGGAAGCTGAACAGGCGTACAGCGCTAAAGGTGATCCTGCAATACATTTCACTCCCTAAAACGTCAAAAAGAAAAGTGAAATAAAACCACCGCAAAATTCTAATTCTGACTCTTCACGGTCCAGTACAAATGCTTACACAGCACATTGTTTTCTACTGCAGTCCACAGCCTCCTGACAGCACCCACAAAAATAAATCAGGCCCTTTAATAAGCACCACTTTCACCTCAAAATACTCCTGTCTTCTCTGTCTTGCTAAGAACATGGATATCTTCAGTAACCCTTCCGCAAAGGCTTCTAAGCCTTAAATCAATTCCCTGCTTTAATCAGCATTCTCCCCTACTGCAGTCAACAGGTACCTTTACCAATAAAGGCCAGCGCCTGCAGTTCACAAGGCTGATCAAGGCAAACAGCCTCTGAAAATGTTGTTGGAAGTCTTGTAGGTGTTGCGAGTATCAAAAAATAGTTAGGACCATTCTGTGAGTCCCTACTAAAGAAACTGCATTGTGATGCCCGGGGAACTGACACCGTCCATCCCCGGCAGAACAGCCCCAGTGCGACTGCTCAAATTGTATTTTCAAGGGAAAGGGGCTGTTCAGACTCTGCCTCCTCTGCCCTTCTCTCTTCCCTGTTTTGGCACTCCTAGGAAACCTGTTCAGCATTCCTATTCGCCCTCCAACTTGACACACTACAACTTTGAAAAAGCAAAACTAATGCTTTTCTTAAAAAAAGGTCTCTTCATTTCATCTAAGAGGTCGTATATCACGCAGGTTTAATCTAGGAAGCAACAGGGACTGATTTTTGTATAAATTTATCAAGAGAGACTATGTGACACTCCTTCAAAATGTCCTGTTTGTCTTTTTTTTTTTTAACCAGCAATATTTATCTGTGACCTTCAGTATTAAAAAGAATTCTCCAAAATAAAGCATTGATTTTATTCCATGGAAGTCCCTGCAGGAGGTAACACACTTTCCCTAGCTTTAACTATTGAGTCATTTCCATAAATTATACTCTCCAAATGAGAAAAGGAGTTTTGCTACATAGGCTGAGTGAAGCCCAAGCTTTTGGGAGAAAAGAAAAAAGAGAACCAATTTGAAATAGAGAGGGTATTCATTATTGTCAGAAATTATCGACTTTCACACACAGCGCTTTCCCTACCGTATCTTTCTTGTTTCATGGCTGTCTTGTCAGTTTCAACATCCAAGAAGAAGTCAGGCATCAAGGGGTGACCTAAAAGGGAGGAAAAATGTAACAGTAAGTCCAAGTAAAGTTGGACAGCACCAACAGGAATCCATTTAATATGAAACTACAGTCAAGTTTATATGTAAATAAACTACAATTTGAAGGGAAGACATAGCATTATATGACGTGTAGAGCTTGGTTCACTTAAAATCTGACATAGAAACCTCTTAAAGTTGCAATGAAAAATACTCGAGGAAGGAAAAAAAAAGGTCTATCTCACTAGCTAGTAAATAGTAATATATACATCTACAGTGCAGATACATTTTCTTTTCAAGAATTTTTTTTTTTTCTTTTAAATTTAATAGGCACTTGATGATTAGAATCTCAGTGGAATCAAACGTGCTTTCCAGGAAGGTATCTTCTGGAAGCTGCGGCAAAGCAACATTTTACAGACTAATTTAAGAGCCCCTAGAAACAAAACTACATTAATATTCTCCATATGACCTTCCCTTCTTCCTGAACTTACTTCTCATCTGGAACATCTGTTTTACCTGGTGCAATTGCATAGACATCAAAATCCTTAACTCCTTCTTCTCTCAGCAGAACTTCATCAATAATGAAGTTTCCAGTGAAACTTTTTGGTTTTGTTAATATGCAATATGCAGCATCTGCAAGGATGTCCGTTTTCCTGCACTGTTTTTCTATTCCAGATCCTCCCAGCATATCCATTGCAGCTGTATGTATGGCTAGAAAGTTTGGAGGGCAAGAAAACAAAGCTTTAACACTGACAACAGGAAATTCCCATTTCCCTGACAAGTACACAAATTTTGTTTTCCTTTCACACAAAAAGAAACAGTAGGAAGTTAAAGCTATGTAATACTACAAACCAACAAATAATTCTGTACAAGCAGCAGTAGAAAACAGAAAATTATTAAAGGAACCAAAAAGTGGAATACTGGGCGGGATTTTTTATGACATTCACATCCCTCTGTCCCTTTATCAGTGTCTCCTCCAGCCATACACTTCCTCCATGTTACTCAGGACATGAAAAACTAACAGGACAACTACTTTTCTCGAAGTGAATGTATAATACCTCTTAATGACTGATGTGTTTCCTGTAGTGATACTGTTTTATACTGAAAATCCTGATGCTTAATTTTTGCCTTGTGGTAACTCCCATGAGATACCAAAGTTTCTCTCTCAGTTTGATGAGAAACCAAATAGCAAAAACTCAATTTGTTCAAAATTCCACAGCAAGGCTGCATTAGACCCAAGAATAAAACCCAGATCTCTGGATGTTTTACCAACTTCTGCACCATTCCATTTGTCTTCTTTATGCCTCCCCTAAGGGAGCTCCTAACATTGTGGCACATTCCTTGCTCTTCCAGGCTGCGGTATCCATTTCATTTTTCTTTCATCCTGTTCCACAGAGAGGCTTTTTGGTGGCAGCTTTTGGCATTTGCCATGTTACTGTTTTCTGCTCATACACTTCTGCTTCATGACTTTTTCCCATCTGCTGTTTAAGATTCAACACTCTATCCCTAAGTTTTGGGACAAATTTGCAAATTCTCTCCTACATCTAGGGCTGTCAGATCCTGGAGGTGGAAGGATAGACCTGATTTTATATCACTTTTGACCTCATTTCAGTATTTCCATTCCACACAAAGTAATGGCACCTTTGATGTAGAAATTATCCCAACATCCATTAAAAAGCAAAGATACATCCACCTGAGCTGGATCATTCACCTTCCAAAATAGGAACTGGGAAAAGGGATGTCAGTCTTCAACGCTTACCAGGGAGATCCTGTCAAAGTGTTTTCTAAGAAAGCGCAAGAGGAGGTAGACACCTTTGTTGACCCTCTCATTTTACTCCTCCATCGTGAGGATTAGCTCCTAGGTTTCATTTGCCTTTGACCAACCTCTGGTTTTTTTTAATAAATCAACTGAACTGCTATAAATACGCACCTAAATAAAAAGTGGCAAATAGATATACTGTACATACACCTACATCTCCTAGGTCTTTTTCTCATTTTTAAGGACAGGAAATGAATTTATCTTTCCTTGGTGCTCTGAAATGTAATCTGCCCTGCAAGATATAATTTTTTTTTTTGTAAATAACTACCAATAGTTCAGAGACTATTTCTGTGAGATACTTTGATTAAATTTACCAAGTTCTGTTGACCTGAATACATTTCGCTATTCTGAGGATTCATTAATCTGTTCACCTTTCCTGGCCCATGCTTCTGCCGCTTCTCTGTTAGTGTCAACTATTATTTGTCCAAGCACAGTAACCATATGTGCACAGACTGAAGCGAAAAGGTTTTAAACAGGTACTGCCTCACAGTCTGGCTGCACATCATTCCACCTTTTTCATATAAAGTGCTGTTTGTTTTCCTCTGATGCACATGAAGAGTCTTCCAGTTCCGTCCCAGGATCTCTCTCTTATTCATATGCACTCTTAGTGATGGGATTGCCCCTTGACCTTTTGATAGGCTTCCTCGTTCACTTTTAGATAAATGGAGAGCTCCTGGCATCTTATTACCAGCATACTTTCACACATTTAAAGAGTCAGATTAATCAACAGACATTGGCATCCTTACTAGCACTGAGACTAATCACATTCATATGAGATTATAGTGGATTTTTTAAATCAAAACTTTGTAACTGTATCTTAGATACCATGGAATTCTGTAACTCTGTCTCTCTGGTGACCACATGAAAATAGTTAACTTTTTCACTTTTGGAAGATAAACCTTTTGAAAGAACATTTTTTGTACTGGACAATTTGCACATTATTATCCTCTTTTATACTTGAGGGCACATCAGTATTCATGGAGGCATCACTGATCTATGAAAACTTTGAGAGCTCATCTAATGTTTCTAACAGTCTTAAACTGAATGAGCAAGAATAGATTCAGCAAACTGAAGGTATGTCTGCATACCTTTGATTTTACAGAAAGCTCAATTACTTTTTAAATTACTTTGCAGCATCTCAGAGAGAGAAATCTTTATTTTAAAAAAGCATTTATTAGAATATACTATTCTTCCTGCCCTTCCAAGCCTCACGTTCTGCAGTTTCCTGAGGGGAACAGTATTAGCTGCACTCTGTAACTGCCACCTGACAGCTTCGGCAGTGTTACCCTCTTACTTACTTTATCAGGTATAAATATGTTACCAAGGACACAGTGGCACTCTAATGCACAAGAGAAAGATACTTTATTTGCTTTGGATTTCCCCTCTGTCGTAGGGGAAATTCTTATTCTCCAATAAGAATGTCAGATTTTGCAGAACTTTAATTAATAAAATCATAGACATCCTTTAATACTAGACTGTATCTGGGACACTGGTACCATTACTGGCATCTGGAATGCCACAGCATATGCAAACACTGCAAAGAAATAACATATTCAACAATGCAACATAAGACTTCATGTAACTTGTGCCATAAAGTCAGCCATCCCTCTGAAAAAATTCTCATGATGGGTGGGTGGACAAATTCTCCCAGGTTCTGTTTTCCCTGGTCATGAAAAACAGGATGCCGAGTTACTTAGATGGGTGGGGGAAAACCTACATTGCAAAATAAAGACCTAGTATAACCATGCGGTCTCTGCAGGAAGAATTCTTTTAGCTTTCAACAGTATGTTTGCACCCATAAAACCACCAACTCATTTCCACAATAGGAGTGAATGTTTTCTCCAGAATATCCAGAACCATAGAGAGAAGGTTTTGAAGAATCAGAAAAGTGTGGAGGTGCCTACACAGCATGTAAATACGTGCATTTACAAGATACAGGTAATCTTTTAACATCTTTTGCGTAAGAAAATAAGTCAAATTAATAATGTTGTCTGCAGCTTGATACCACATCTCTCTCAATGAGATAGGGACAGTGAAGGAATTAATCCAGACTAACTCTCATATGCATTGCTTAATCAGTCAGTGACCAAAAAACACAAAATGGTAGGTAAAAGATCACCTCTTCTATTTAGCAGTGGTATTTTAGGGACAAGCTAGGCAGGATGGGCATAAGGTCGAGGGAGCTAAAGGCTTTAAGAACAAAGTTTCCTGGCTCTATTCCAGATAACAAAGATAGATCCTGGAAAATCTCCATTGAAACTTTTCTGAGGTTTCCCTGGAGCACTCAAGAAGCAAGTCTGTGGAAACAAGTGCACCTTTCTAACTCCTTCAGAAATAAGAAAAATACAAGAGACCCAAAACCTGAAAGGGGAGCTTTCACACCACTGCTAAGAAGGCAAGCCAGACCCTGAAGTTATACATGCAGTTGCCTCCAGTACATCAAAGATTAAGAGCTCTTCAAAATAGACAGTACAGGTTTTGTGATGATGTAATTATCATGAATGATATAATTATAATTCCAAAAGTCAATCCCTTACCAAAATATTTCTATGAGTAAAACTCATAGTCTGAGTAGAACTACAAGGCATTCATTGACAGGGAGAATTTAGGATGTAAGCATCTAGACCAATCAAACAGGACTAGGTCTGTCAGGTATACTAACCCAAGTGTTCAACTGAGTATCAGCTGGAGTATTTAAGCAAAGAAACTCTGCCGATTTTTTCTGAAATAATTAAGTTTTGCTCATATTCCTCGCTTGGAGGAAGCAAATCAGAGAGCTTCCATGCTAGACGTTAAAAGGCCCCTGCAAATCCTAACAGGAAAACGTTGAAAAATGTCTGGGTACAAACACTTCTTACACTGCAGCACTAGCCCCAGAAGAGGATTTTGGTTCATATTTTTATTTCCTCTTCCTTCTTCCCTCCCTCCACTAGTTAAGGGAGTAAACTCTGCTGTTGTAATGTTTCATAACACAATGATAATGGGCTTATATCATCAAAGGGATGGATTACCCTCTGTCTTTACCAATTTTAACATCAGTATAATTTCTGCACATAGATGTATTTGGGGTGAAGAGACTGGCCTCTTCAGCAAACAGCTGACTAAATCTTGAACAACAGCCCTGCTCCTCACTGACCCATAGACAACAAACTGAAGTTAACACAATGTGGGAGCAATGAGTTGTTTTTCTTCCATAGAGCTCTTTAATTTCCTGTGACTTGCAAGCAGATGGTTCTGTGAACAACGACTTGCCGGGCCACTGTGCCAAAACCTCTAGGAACAGGGTTTTTAATTATTTTGCATTTACAGAGGTATATATCTTGTCAGTTCTGGTAATTTAACTAGCAAGGAATTCTAAACAATACACAGATGTTTCATATCTAAGAAAGCAGAAAGTCATTATTTTAGTAACATTAAAAAAAATAAAAATCACCTGTTTTAGGCCATAAAGCATTGACAGCAACTTCTCCTCTAAATTCTTCTGCCATTCCCAAGACACACATGGACATCCCATATTTAGAAATGGTATAAGCTAAAACAAGAAGTATAAAAAAGATAAAAATTCATACTCTATCAACAGAATTTTAATTATGAAGCAAAGAAAAACCAAATGATTTGTTCATAAGTAAAATTAAGTTTTGTGGGACAAAACAGTATCTTCCTAGAGTCAAAGTCTCTTCCTTATCCCTACCACCCCCAGCAGTAGTCTGCCATCTTTTCACTACATATAAAATGAGCTATGTATGTTTTGACAAAATAAAAAAAAAAGACTGAAGTCGCTGTATGCTGGTTTTGTTGTGCTTTTATACACAGCATACTTGCAAGAGTGCTCAGTTTTTTCAAGAGCATAGTAAGGCATACTAGCTGCTAATGACCAAACAACATCCTACTGAAAACAAAAAGGACAGGAAGGGGGCTGGTAAGGAATGAGGAGAAATTCTAAATCCTCATCATTATTTGAGAAGGAAAACTTTTGGGGAGAAAGAACTGGGAGGAATTTAACATGACAAGTGTCCAAAATGGAAAGGTTTTTGTACAGTTTTAAAGTAAGCAAAGTTAATCTCAAGACAAAGTGGGGTCCCTTTCCCACCTCAAAATTAATTTCTATTTTAAAAGACAACATTGAGCTTTCTCTCTATTAAATCAAAATGTGAAGCTGAATTGGCAAGAAAGTAGATTTTGGGTTTCAATCTCTTTTTGGAACAGAAAATATTTTGTAGTCTTGAGAATTTCCATGAAAAAGCACAGACTCTTTCCTCGAAAACATTCTTGAAAGCATACAGGACATATTAAGCCACGAAAACTATGTTTTCTCACAAAAAAAAAAAATTAGCTTAGGTATGAAACACTGTGGGGAACTGTTAGTACCAGTCTGTACACAGTGCTAAAGATACAAGATCTAGCATTCTGGGCTGGCTCTCCGGCATGTTTCGTCAGGTATTTACGTGGTTCTCAAAAAAATACAACAAAGGCACTGAATGCTACTCACCACAATGATTTTTGAACCACATGGGATTCAGATTCATAGGTGGGCTAAGGTTCAGGATATGAGGGTTCCTACTCTTCCTCAAGTGGGGAAGGCATGTTTTAGACCTGAACGATAAGATTCAGACACATCAATCACCACTTATTTTATGGAACACCTACAACTACAGGAAAAAAACATACTAACAGATCAGTATTTTCATTTTCATATAAGTCCAATACTGAGCTGAGACCCTGCCCTTGTATCAATTATTTAACTGATACAAAGAACAACAACAACAAAAAAAATCTTTCCTAGCTCACTTATCTCAGGCCTAGTATTAACTCCTGCTACCTGGACCACATTTTCCAAATACTGCAGCAGCATCTACTAAAGCTGACATTCCAGATGCTCAGAAGCCATAATCTCCTTGTAATAGTTCTGGTAGGGACAACAAAACACTGAGTGCAGAGCATCATTTAGTCATAAATACATTCTCTACTGATCACATACCTATTTCTTCTTTAAAACCACATTAAAGAAATAATACTTTTTTTCTGTATGTATAGTGACAGGCTATTACAAACATTCCAAGCAAAACCAAAAACTTATTGTCTGCTGACGGAGTCACTATTTCATTCAACTTAGAATTTACACATGGCTGTAAGTCATAACTTTTCCTTTATAGAAACTGTCGTTTGACTTCACTTCTACACGTGAGTACATGTTTGCATTTGATCTCTGCTGGAGAACCTTTTATCAAGCTTCATAGGGAGAACAGCACTGCAGTGGACTACACTAGCGACCTACCATTCACATGTTTCAACAGAACCCACGCATGCTGTCAGTCACAGAAGGGACACCTTCAACTGCAAAATCATTAAAGCAATAAAGGAAATCATTTACCATCTGCTTAAGTGTCCTGGAGTTTCAAGTCTTTTCAATGGCAGTGTGCAAGGTTCACTACCAGATGTCTCAATTTCTTAATGCACAGGAACCAAGAATATGTCAACAGGTATACTCTATAAGATGGGACATCTTCCCTTCCTCCTCCACACAGATGAAAAATCCACACTTTTTTTTTTTTAGCTATTATAACTTTCTCAACATTAATTTGAAAACAGATCTCTAGAAATTACGAACAGAAGAAACAGACAAAGCAAAGGGAAGAAAAGGCTGAAATGCTTGACTAGGTCTTCGCAATGACAAAGATTCTCAGAAAAACTTCCCCTGAAAGGCATTAATCTTTCATATGCTCTTCCATTTGCAGCAACATAGAACCTGCTATTTAATCTTTTTAAGGCAGAGTAGCACCCAAAGGAAAGATGACTTTAAGAATTCTCCATTAATTTGGAATAGCTAGATGTACCATCAAGAAAGTGTCACCATTGGGCGATGAGGGGGAAACGGGGCTTGCCACTGGCAACACAGTGGAACCCATTCAGATATTTAGCAAAAGATATCCACATTTACTGGAATGCCAAGATCCAAAACCAATTTTCCTTTCTCAGTGCAGAACCACTTACACTTACAGCCTTTCAAAAGTAGACATCACAGGCTTGAAAGCACAGAAATCCTACTCTGCAAGCAGAGTCTTTCTTTCTTCCACCCTCCCTCTCTCTCCACGCTATGCACGTGTCTCTAATTCAGAAAGCTGCTATTTGTGTGTGTTTTTACACTATTCTAATTGCAAATCCCTTCACTGATTCCTAGAAAACAACATTAAGGAATAGAATCATAGTATCTGACAACCAGATTCATCTGCACAAAGCAGAATGACAGACACTATTCTATATTAAGCTTTGATACAAAAGCTCCTCACATCAAGCAACAACTGAATTTAAAGTATCTGCATCATCCTAAAAGCTTTTTGTTTTTAAACACAACCCCATCAAAATGAAAGTTTTAATTTTAAAACAGATCAACTTCAAATGATATCATGTAAATCTAAACATGATCCCACCTACTGAATCCATTTCCAAAAAAAATGAGCAAAATTAGGACTACGGAAATTGTGAAATCAAATCTTGCTATGATAATTTAAATAAATGATAGAACCAATAAGCTGCATAGAGGTGGAGAATGCTTTAGATTGTTAAGTTACATCTTTATCATTTCTCTTTTAACTATGGTAAGTTATCTAATGTCTCTTAAGATGAGAAGGAAGCTTATAAACAAGATGTTGCCCTTGATGTATACAAAGAGTTAGTCATTTTGCTTAAAAAGAAAGGGTAGCTAGACAGCATTTAGCAAAGCCAAGCTGGAGCTCTGTTTGAAATAAACTACTTTCTGCTTCGTACCTGCATGGAGGGGTTTGGGAACACTTCATGACTACAGTAATAAGGTTTCTATTGACTCCAACTTGCAATTAATTCTTGCAAATATTAATTTCAAATCAGTTGTCCAATAACCAAGCAATTTCCTGTGAACACATGTAGAACACTTGCACTCCAAGTCTAGAGTAGCAAGACAGTTACACAATTTCTCAGAAAAACTCAAATAACATCATACATCTTGTTACAATCACTTTGCTTCCCTCTCCCAGCACTTACGTAAGGTAGGTTCCTCGTACATTAACATCCATCATAAGATTGACCTTCTTCGTTTCTGTTTCCAAAGTGCCAGTCAAAGAGATAGCGCTTGCATTGTTCACCAAAATATCAATTCCTGGTTTTAAAATAAGCCATTAGCATTTAAAGACAAAAAAACCCCACAAATAAGGCAGTGTGTTCTTTTAGCTTTTTGTTTGAGCAATCTGCCTATTAACGTCTCCCCCACACCGCAGCATACCTCCAAAAGTCTTCACAGCATTCTCCACAGCATTAATAATTTGCTGTTCTTCTCTCACATTGACGACGCATGGCAGAGCCTTTCCTCCAGCCGCTTCAACTGCACAATTTAAGAATTAAACATTTAAAACTTTGCTCTCGGATGGAGCAAACAGCATGAACCTACTGAGAATCTCTCATTCAATGACGCACTTCAAGAAGGTATTGAAAATTGCACTCTCAAGTTGTGACCTTTTTACATGTGTGAAGAACAGGGAAGCCAAAACTACACTTTAACACTGAGAATGTGTATGGTACAGACATACATCTCAATTAACATAGCATTTTCACATCTATACACACACACACACACATTCATTACAGTAATATTTTGACACCTCTCAGCACTCCTGGGAGGCAAGAGAAGCACTAAGCTCATTTTATTAAAGGTGAATTGGAGCTAAGAGAGTCTATGCAGTTTTCCACTCAGGTATGACAATTAAGCTAGGCCATACACCCAGCCCAACACCTGAAGCCCACCCTCATATATTACAACTTACTCTCTGCTGCAGCAGTGTAGATAGTCCCTGGAAGAGTAGGATGGGGCTCAGCTGTCTTGGCAGCTATGACAATGTTTGCACCATCCTTGGCAGCTTTCAAAGCAATGGCTTTGCCAATGCCCCGGCTTGCGCCCGTGATAAATAGAGTGCATCCTGCTAGTTTCCTAAAGGTGAAGGGAGAAGTGGAGGGTAAAGAAGAAGAACAAAGCAAAACCTGTCAATTACTGACTTTTGGCACTCTTTAAGAACAAAAGTAACTACAGCATTGTCTTCCAATCAGACAAATGCCTTTATCATTTTACTAAGAAAGCAGCCCCTAAATACAAAAGAAACGGCTACAGCTACTGCAAAGTACAGTACCACTGAAGGTAAGACCACTCCAAATTTGCAAACACTATAAAGCAAGAAGGTTACACTGGTCATCCAATTACATTTCTCCCTTTTTGTAAAATGATCCAACACCCTGTTTACAATAGAGCTGCTACATTCTCCAGCAATGGAAAAGGAGTAAGTCGTAAAAATGAAATCCCACTTTCTAATGAGACAGCACACCTACACAGCTCTCTGTAATTTACTAGTCACAGCCCTCTAAACACAAGCAACTGCTGTCCCAACATGGTATAAAGTTCAAGTCCAGAACCACAATGTCAACACAGGGTGCCACACTCAAGTGCCAAAAAAACCCTTGATTTTCAGGAATGGCAATCATTTCTTTTAAAGGTTTTACACTAAACTCAACAGTTTCCCAGCAACTATGTTCAATCCAACGGGTCCCGCCAAATCCGGGTCCTGTCAAAACCTCTGGAAAAACTAACAAGTTTTAGAGTGTCAGAAAGACATCTGGCTTACAGAAACAATGTCGCTGAATTTTTGAAAAGTAAAAAGATCAACTACAGCTTAAAGCATATTCGACAACAAAGCCTCTTAGACCACAGGTTTTCCATATGAAGGAATGTGCATTTCAGTGTTGCGTAAAGCTTGTGTTGCTTTCTGTAACTAAGTGGAAAAAAACAAAAGGTCCAAATTTTCAACCCTGGTTAGAGAATGCACATAAACTATGTGCTACAGCAACTTCACTTTTCACTCACATCACAAATGTTACACACCAGCCTCCAAGCTTGCAATAGTTTTCCTTTCAGTCTGGGCTGGACTTGACTTACTACTGTTTCTCCAGGTCTGTTTTTTTCCCCCCTCCAATCCAAGAGCATCCCTCTCTAAAATACTCTCTAGGAGGGTAAGTGTTTGGCTGCAGAAGGCAGAAAACTGGGATGAGGCAGGGAGGGGGAGGGATCTTCCCCTGCAGTGGCACAGTCAGGCATCTGCAGGGTCCCAGGAAGTCACTGAAGCCCTGGAGGTGCCAATTCAAACAGCTTTCCTGCGCAAAATTGGGTCCTAGAGGGGCACAGAAAGAAAAATCTCACCACAGCGAAACACAAAAAACTGCTGCAGAGAGTCAAGTCGCATGCACAGTGAGGAAAGTTCATCTCTGCAACACATAGCCAGACTGCAAAACTCAGTCAAATAAGGCCAGAATCTGGCTTCTACCTTCAGCCAACCAATATGAGGTCAGCAGACTCCACGTTAGTCAGGGAAGAGGTAAATGGGGTCCAGCAAGAGGGAGCACTGAAGGAGAAGGAAGCCAAGGAAAGCTGGTTGAGCTTTAAGCCCCTCCGGGGGCAAGAGTAGTCCATTCAGGAAGACAATTAGATGTACCAGGAGACCAGCGGGGCTCCGCAGGGAACCCATGACTCAGCTCCCATGTACAGAGGTGTCACACAGGGAGCAAGGACAGGGCATAAAGGCGGAATTAGAAGCATCAGCCAGGCATATCAGGGTGGTATCAGGAAAACCAAAGTTCACCTGCAGCTGAGGCTGGCAAAGGACATCAAGGGCACAGGGGCTCCTGCTGCTAGCTGGTAGTAAAAACAGGCCCTTTGCTCAACAGAGTGGATGAAAGCAAGGTTTTCAATCCCATCTCTCACAATGTTTTTCCATCCAATTTAAGACATTATGGTGTGGATGGGTAAAAAAGTTGGTTGGTCGAGCTCAGAGGGTGGTGGTTAATATCATACTCCGCCCAGAGACCAGTAGCAAGTGGGGTACCACCTCTACTCCTGGACCAGTCCTGTTAACATTTTTATCAGCAGCCTGAAGGAGATGACAAAATGCACTGAGGTGGACGACAACCGGTTCACAAGCTTGAGGGCAGGGCTGCTATCCAGAGGGTCCCCAACAGGCTAGATGAACAGGAGCCTCGTGAAATTCAACAAGGACAAATGCATAGTCCTGCAGCCGGGAAGAGCCCCTGCAATGACACAGGCTGGTGGCTGAAAGGGCAGGGAGTGCTCTCCTGAAAAGGCCTGGGGAGCTTGGTAGAGTGCAAGCTGAGCATGAGACAGCAGTGTGCCTGGCCACAGAGGCCAGCAGCATCCTGGGCTACAAGAACAATATAACCGGAAAACTGAGGGAAGGGATGATGCCCCTGTATTTGGCGTGCATAAGACCATGCTTGCATCCTGTGATGAGTTTTGGGTCCTTCAGTACAAGGTATGTGTTGAAAAATGGTAAGTTACATGAAGGGAGACAGAAATGGTTGAAGGCTCAGGACTTGTGTGAGAGGGCCAGTTCAGCCTGGAGAACAGCTTTGGGGGAATCTACCAGCAGCACCAGTACCTATCCAGTGACTGATGAGATGGAGCCGAGCACACATGCTGTGGTGCAGCTCAGGAGGATGAGAGACAACAGGCACTTTCAAACTGAAAGAAGAAAGGTTTGAACTGCAGAGGTTCAGACTGTTCTCCCCAGTGATGACAGTCAGGCAACAAAGCAGGGGACTGAGCTGTTTCCAGCCTTGGAGGTTTTCAAGACCCAAATGGACAAAGCCCTGAGCAACCCTGTCTGATCTCCCAGCTGACCTGGCTTGCAGCAGGAAGCTGGACTGGAGACCTCTCAAGATCCTTTCCAACCTGAACTACCCAATGATCCACTCTGGATCAGATTCAATTCCTTTCCCCAAATTATTATTCTATTCAAAGTGTCAGGGAACATATTCTGTTAATTCCAGTTACACTCTCTCTAGTTTTCCCCTCCAACCTTTCCTACATCGGCCATCGCCCTCAAGTCTGTTTTTTTTTTTTTTTTGCAGCACAACCGCATCTCCAGGCTACATAAACTTCCTTTTTCTCCCTAGGCTTACAATCACCACTGACTACACTCACTCTGTGGAACTCCCTTCCTTCAATTTTAGCTCCACCACCTCCAATTCTGTCCCTACATCCCACAGAAACAGCTTTCATGAAAATAAGCAAAGCCCTCCTGACAGGAAAAAATCCATTTTCACTTCTTCCCCTCTGAAATATTGAGCTGACTTAATACAATCTCTCACACGTCTTTAATTTTTTAAACCATTCTTGCTTCTTCCTTAATTTTACTTCTAATCATGTCTCACTCAATAAATTTAATTTATCCTCTGCAAGCTGGTGTGACAGCGTCCACAAAGCCAGATGGACCAACCTCTTAAAATGTTTCTTCAGTGTCCCCAAAAGAACTGCCCAGAATTGAGATCATTCAACTCTGCTAAGCAAGCTGAGAAGCTTGCAAGACTTAAAATTTATTTCTTAATTCACTTAGCAGTCCAATAGTTTACAAGTTTTAAAAACACGTGCTTGTCTAAAATGGCTTATGACCTATATTATGAAGATTGCGTCTTTACTGCTTCTATCACAGTTGAATTCTGGTAATAAGATAGCAAATGTCAAATTCGCCTCTGTGGCCTGCAGTCTTGGGGATCTTGAAAAAAGTGAAGGCAGCTCCCTTTCTCACCAGGCATGACTGCTAATACAGAAACATGCAGGCCCCATCAGGGACACTTTTTACAGCTTGCTTACACATACGTTAGGAATTTAATGAATGATCCTGTTTATAACATACAGGAACAAATTATACCAACTTATCTTCCTAGCTGTTAGCAGTGATGGCTCTGAAGAAAGGCAGAAAATGAATCTAAACTGAGATCCTATACTGGAAGAAAGTTTGATCACCAGGTAAGAAGGTACTGGCTTAGAATGAGAGAGAGAAAAACAGTCTGATATGTATATGAAATTACAGTCACACTACCCAATTTAAGCAAAAGCCCTCCAGTCACTGTTTCCACCACAAAAGGCTCCGGGACACTGCCGAAAGACCCTCACGAAGCTCTCCAGGGCCTCTGCCAGGCCCCACCTGCCCCCTCATCTCCTGGCCTTGCTTCCAGCCTCCCTGCCACGGCGAAATGACCCGGCCCCGGCCCCCGACGTTACCACAGGCAGCCCACCCCGCGGCCGGTGGGGAGGGGGCGAGCAAAGCCCCCCTCACGAAGCGGCCGGGGAGGAGCGGGCTGCACCCCGCGGGGCCGGGCACCGCTGCCCCCCACGGGAAGCGCCCACCATGACAGGAGCGACGGTCTCCCCCAGCACAGTAATTCACTTTCAGGTGCTCACAAGCGCTGCTGCCTCACCCCTTTGGAGGGGAAAGCAAACCAGCGCCGGGGTCAGCGCCCAGCAAACCGCCCCGGCACGGCGACAGCCCCCGGCCCGTCGCCCACCTCGCCCACCGCCCGACAGGCCTTGGGTGGCCGAAAAGCCACGGCTTTTACCTCAGCCGGGCCCCCGCCCGCCGCCGCTGCCTGGGAGGGGACAAGCGGTGGCCTGGGGCGAGGGGAGGGGGCGCGGAGGGAGAGGGGAGGGCTGGGGCGGCTTACCCCGTGTTGGGCAGCATGGCGGCGCGGGTACAGGCTCCGCCGGGGCGGGGACCAGGCCCGGCACGGCTGCGGCTGCCGCCTCACTTCGCGCAGCCGCCGCGGCGGCCAGGGGCGGAGCGGTCGGGGGGAGGTGAAGAGCAGGAGCGGGCCGTGCCGCGCTTCCCGGCCCTCCACCTGTGAGGAGCGAGGCGGGGACCGGGGCGCGGCTGCCGGCGAGCCCAGGGCTGAGCCGCGGGCCCAGGGGCAGTGGGCGGGCCGGGAGGCGGCCCCCGGGCTGGGGGTGGCCGGGCCGGGGGACATGGGGCAGCCTGAGGTTGGATGGGGGCCTACACGGAGTGAAAAGAGTGGAGTCGGGTGGTTTACAACATCCTTTCGTTCTCTGCTGGATGTCCGAAATTTCGCATTGGACTGAACTCTGTTCCCAGTCTCGCTTGAAACACTGGAGCCTTGCCTCCATCTTGCCTTCTGCCTTCCCAGTTCCTCAAAAACGCCTGCGGCAGGACCATCTGCTCGCCCAGCCGTGCCTGTGCCCCCTTCATCTCCTCCCCTAGTCCCACTCTTGTCTCACAGTAACAGTGAGGTCGGCCCTCACCTCTGAACCTTGCACCACCACATCTGCGTAGAACTCTTCCCGCACCATCTCCTCCTCCCTTTGTTGCCTAATGGAGGTTCTGACCTCCTGCCCTTGCCGCGCTGCCCACCTGTCGCTACGGTTGGCAGCTCTTCCACCAGCTCCCACTTTTTCCCCTTCAGCTTTCATGCTGAAGATATCCTGCACAGCATCCTCGGAGGGGCTTGGATTTCACAGTGACCTGCTGCCCGAAAGGAAACCACCTGGTGGGTTTGAACCCACTGTAAGAATGGAGGCGGGCAGTTTTGCTAACTTGAACCAAAATCAAACTTAAGTCATAAGCAGATGCACTCCTCTTTGTGTGGTGACATGATAGTCGTTGCTTCACCCTCCCTGCAGTTTCCATTGTCACAGAGCTGCAAAGTCCTGTCAGAATGACACATGACCATGCCGAAGGGGCCAAGTGCTGTCCAAACACTTGGCAACTGGAACGTCCTTCCTGCCCTCCTTCAGCCCTTCTCCAGCCACTCAGCCCAAGTAAGCACTGACGCAGGGCTTGGCTGCGACAACTCTGTGCTGGGATTGTAACGCTCATGCCCACAATGAGCTTGGTGTAAGAGAACTGTCGTGCCTGTGCAGAGAGCTGCTGGTTCCAGTCGTGCCCAGAGGAGCTGCAGGAGAAGCCCCTGTGCATCACGTTCAGCCTTCTTCCCCTCAAGTGTTGTTTTCTCTGCAGGATTTAGTAAGGGAAATGGAGTGATGGGGCTCTTCTCTATACCAGGAGGGTCAGGTTGCCTCCCAGGAGGTTTTTTTAGCGAAAGAAGCAGAGAACATTTGAAAAGGCACTACAGAAGCTGGAAGGCTTGTGTGCTGGCTTTCCACAGTTTTGCTGGCGGCTGTGCATAAGCCCCCCAGCTCACCTCTCCATCACTGCAGGTGATGAGCAGCAGGGAAGCACAGGTTCACCATGGGCTGAGCAGTGGGGAATCTTGTCCAAGATCACCCAGCGTGCCAGGGGCGTAGATCACTGATATTCCTGTCCCATGGCCTGGATGGTATCGTTTCCTCCATTTGTTCACTGTCAACAAATGTGCACGCTAATGAACAGTGCTATTATTTCAACATATTAAGAAGAAAATTTTTACCCTATGTGTCCTTATATTTAAAATATTCCCCTTAAACACACTACTATTAGATTTTAATATTAAATAACATTGGGATACCTAAGAACAATGACTAAGGGCATTTCTGGGTACTAGAAGCAATTCCCAAATTTGGCTCAAACTTTACAAATTTATTAAAAATAAATAAGGAGAGTGGAGGAGAGGTGTGCAGAGGGGAGCTGAGGCGGGTTTTCTAAATGTTAATTTGTTTTTATTTCTTGATACTAAAATAATTACATATTTATATAAATTGATAATAAATTAAATAAATTTAAATTCCCCAATGCAAAACTGGGGTTTTTTTTTTGCCTAGAACAATATGTATGTTACTACTTCCCGGCTAATGACAGGGTTTATTGTCTTCAAATGTTTATCATTTCAACTTTAAGGTGCTTCTAATTTTGATGGTAGCAGTGAAGATAGATGTGGTAGAGAAAGCACCATAAGTACCACTTGATTTTTTCTAGTGATAATGAATGCCCTCTGGATCTCAAATTGGCTGTTTTTTTTTTTTTCTCTCAATAATTTGGATTCAAACTATTGGCAAAAACCCTTTTCTCATTTGGAGAGTACAATTTATGGAAGTGGCTGCAGAGCCTCTGTACATAAAGCTAGGGAAAGAACGTTACCTTCCACAAGACTTTGAAACTTTCATGGTTTCTAGGCAGTGCCTTATTTTGGAGAATTCTTTTTAATACTGAAGGTCACAGATAAATATTGCTGGTTAAAAAAAAAAAAGACAAACAGGACATTTTGAAGGAGTGTCACATAGTCTCTCTTGATAAATTTATACAAAAATCAGTCCCTGTTGCTTCCTAGATTAAACCTGCGTGATATACGACCTCTTAGATGAAATGAAGAGACCTTTTTTTAAGAAAAGCATTAGTTTTGCTTTTTCAAAGTTGTAGTGTGTCAAGTTGGAGGGCAAATAGGAATGCTGAACAGGTTTCCTAGGAGTGCCAAAACAGGGAAGAGAGAAGGGCAGAGGAGGGAGAGTCTGAACAGCCCCTTTCCCTTGAAAATACAATTTGAGCAGTCGCACTGGGGCTGTTCTGCCGGGGATGGACGGTGTCAGTTCCCCGGGCATCACAATGCAGGTTCTTTAGTAGGGACTCCCAGAATGGTCCTAACTATTTTTTGATACTCGCAACACCTACAAGACTTCCAACAACATTTTCAGAGGCTGTTTGCCTTGATCAGCCTTGTGAACTGCAGGCGCTGGCCTTTATTGGTAAAGGTACCTGTTGACTGCAGTAGGGGAGAATGCTGATTAAAGCAGGGAATTGATTTAAGGCTTAGAAGCCTTTGCGGAAGAGTTACTGAAGATATCCATGTTCTTAGCAAGACAGAGAAGACAGGAGTATTTTGAGGTGAAAGTGGTGCTTATTAAAGGGCCTGATTTATTTTTGTGGGTGCTGTCAGGAGGCTGTGGACTGCAGTAGAAAACAATGTGCTGTGTAAGCATTTGTACTGGACCGTGAAGAGTCAGAATTAGAATTTTGCGGTGGTTTTATTTCACTTTTCTTTTTGACGTTTTAGGGAGTGAAATGTATTGCAGGATCACCTTTAGCGCTGTACGCCTGTTCAGCTTCCCAGGTGCTAAAAACATCCTAGATCAGTGTTAATACTGAAATGGGAAAATACACATTTTCCCTGCTGTGAAGCCTAAAAAGGGGCTTCTCTAGGCAAGTTTCTACACGCGGGCTTTAAAGTGTTTTGCATTTGAAGGAGAAAAAGAATCTCTTTCTTGTAGGTGCTTCCGGTGCATTCAAAGAGGAGAAGAAATTAAGCGGATCCCAGCACGAGGGACCAGATGGAGGCAAGGAGAACACAGAGTCTGCTGCAGCCAAGCCTTTGAGTCCTGTTGCAGAAACATTCAGAGTTATTCAGGGAGCAATGAGCGAAGAGTATGTGAGGATGACGCAGGGTGTCTTTCAGTTTGAATTATCTGGTAAGACCATCACTCGTGAAACTTCTGCGCGCAAAAGGCACTGGGTGTTTCCAAACAGAAACACTCGGCTCTTCAAGCTGATCCCAAACCAGAGCGCCTTTTGCTCCGTTCTGCTCTTTCTCAGGGCCAACTTCAGCTGGCGCAGGAAGCTGCCGCCACTCTTGGCGTACGCGGGCAGGCTGTGTCGCTGCGCTGGCCCTACTGCACGGGGCTGGCATGAAGACAGACGGGGTGCTCGCAAGATCACGTTAAAAGCTGCCGGTGTCTCTGTCAGCAAAGCGCTGCCTTTGGGCTGTTCTGCCCGTGTCCCTGATACGCGGTGCTGCAAGGAGTCTGCCAGAGGCCGGCTTTGCCTGCGCATGGGATGTGGGGCAAATGGGAGCTTCTTGCAGAGCCCCGCCGGCATATGTAGGATCACGTAACTGCTCCAAATGGGCACAGCAGCAGCTGTCTGAAAGGGAGGACTCGGGAGGGCACAGCGCTCTTTGCTGCCTTGTCACTTCCTTTTGCTCTCTGTTCAGGTGATGGAGGTGGCACTTGGTATATTGACCTGAAAACCAAGGGTGGGAGCACTGGTTGTGGAAAGCCTCCGGTGACGGCTGATGTGGTTATGAGCATGTCGAGTGACGACTTTGTGAAAATGTTCACAGGTGAGTGACCAAGGCGTTTGCCAGGGTGCGCGCAGGTACTGCCCAGAAAACCTTCTGCTGATGGGCGCATAGAGAGCCTCCTCGCTTGGCGATCCTGGGATGGAGGAGCTTTGGGCTTTTTGTGGCTCAAGTGAAAGCATAGGATAGAACTCCTTGGATTTTTCTGAACTCTTCTTTTCTGTGACCAGGAAGAGCACAAAAGCTTCTACTGCTTTTATGATCTAGGTATTGAAATTTTATCAGTGAGTGTAGCTTCAGAAAGAATCCAGTCATCTGTTGGAATATTGTTCTGTACACCTCTAATCTGTGTTTCCAAGATGTGCACTGCTCTTACAGCAGAACTTGGTAGGAAAGAACCTGGTTTGTTTCTTCTCCCCTGAGTGACCCAAGTTATATCCTCTTGTCTCAGTTAAGATCAGTGATAATATAACAATTTTACCAATTAACAGAATACATTATCTCATGCAATTTGACCCTCTTGCTGAGTCTTTTCTGGCTTCAGAAAAGGCTTTTTTTTTTATTGGTGAAATATTTGTTGAACAAGAGGCATTGTCATAACTTTCGTAGTGTTAAATTGCTGCACTGCTTTATAACTATGATTTCCGCATTTATCGCTATTCAAAACAGTTCTGAACCTTCTTTAGAAAACTTCAAAATGGGATGAGAAGAGAATAGATTAATCATTAAAAAAATAAGTTATCCATTAAGAAAGTTAATAATTATCATCAAGTCCTCAAAAATAGCTTTAAAAATGGACTGGAAAAGCAAATTTTATTTAATTAATCAGCCTCCACTTTTTCACCAGAGTGCTTCAATATTGTGAGATACATAAAGACATATAGATACATATATATAGAAATACTGTGTTAGACTGAGATATTTGAACAGTATGAGATTTAATTGCAGAGTGTGATTTAGCATTTTTCCATGTGGATAGAAGTATGAAGTGTATACTAAAGAGGACAGGCTGAGAGAGTTGGGGCTGTTCAGCCTGGAGAAGAGGAGGCTCCGGGGAGACCTGATAGTGGCCTTCCGGTACCTAAAGGGGCCCTACAGGAAAGATGGGGAGAGGCTCTTCAGTAGGGCCTGTTGTGGCAGGATGGTTTTAAAATAGAGGGAGGTAGATTCAGATTAGCCATTAGGAAAAATTTTTTTTTACAATGAAGGTGGTAGAACACTGGAACAGCTTGGCTAGGGAGGTGGTGGATGCCCCATCCCTGGAAACATTCAAGGCCAGGTTGGATGAGGCTCTGAGCAACCTGATCTGGTTGGAGATGTCCCTGCTTCTTGCAGGAGGATTGAACCAGATGACCTGTAAAGGTCCTTTCCAACCCAAACTATTCTATGATTCTGTGATTCTGTGATCTTACTCTAGCGATATTACAGTTTCCTGTGCACATTCTGTATCCAGTTCCTTCTCATCTTCTGACGATCTGGTTTCTTCTTTTTAGGTAAGCTAAAGCCAATCATGGCTTTCATGTCAGGAAAATTAAGTGTTAAAGGTGATATGGTGGTAGCAATGAATCTGGAAAAGATGCTGCCACATTTAATTTTTGAGGTGTGAGGGGAAAGCCTTACTAGCAGAACAGGCCTTTCATATATAACTACAATGCTTTTTCAAAATACCAGTCCTTATTTTTCTTTGATGCAGTATAAGTATCAATAAAAATTGTAATTGTTAGAGAAGATACAACTAAGTCTGACTGTAATGCCCAACAAAGAAGGTGTTTTTCTTAATAAGTTGCTATAATGATTGAAAGAAAAATTATGTCCAAAAATTCTGATGTTTCAAGGATAATTTTTTTCATTTTCACTTTTTGCCCTGATGGCAAACTGTCCTCTGTTACTGTGAGATGTAGACCTAATAGAAATTTATTTCCTATAATATTGTCTTGTCTTTGAATTACCTGATGTCTAATGAGGTATGAGTTCTGATCCCAGGATTAGGGTATACACAACATGTTTCCAGTGTACTGTAAGATTTGAACTCAGCACTAACTTTTCATATGACTGGGACAGAAACACCATTTTTCTCTCCTGTACTGGTTTCATGAAGCTTGTAGGAACGGACCACCTCTATCAGATGTTATTACAAAAGGCTGATGATCTCAAGCTATTGGAAAACACGAAGTATATGCTTGTGTGCAAAATATGTTCACATAAATTTTGTTTCTTTAGGGAGACACCTTAAAATACTAAATGTCTTTTGAAACCTATACATACTAGAAAATGTTTTTCAAGTGCACATACACATTCAAACTACACTTCCAAATGCTGTCCTGTAACACTACAAGAAATGAAGCAGATCAAAGAGCAAGGTTGTTTAATTTCATGCCTATGCCTTTGCAGGTTTCCATTCTGTGCAACTTTCCTGACAAAGCATTTTGTTTTTCAGGATTGCCGGGGTGGAGGGGAAAAGATGTGCAGCATTCAATTTAATATTAACCATGGCCTGGTACCTGAAGGCAGAACGTGCTTATTTGCTTCTCTGCCTGTGTCTGTCGTTAAGGGGTGTGTGTGTTTCTTTTGTAGCCACTATCTTGCACAAAATGATTGATAGTTGTGAATGTCATTTGATAATGGACTGTAATGCCCGTGTGTAATCCTAGAGGAGAAAAGAACCTTTGTTGGAGATGGATCCAGAGCAGCACAATCTGTCTCCAACTGGCCACTGTGTTTCTTCTCTCTCTGGTACATCAGTGGTGTTGCTTGCATGTGATGGAAGAGTGAGAGCTCACACGCTGGGGGATACCGACTGCCGCTGGCAGCCAGATCAGGGCTGCGCCCGACCACTGATGCAGTTGTATGAATTATTGCTCATGCCAGGGAGAGAAGGGCAGGAACTACCAAGTCCAGCACTTTGACTGGTATAAGTGGTTATGGATGCATGACCAACAGGACAAGCAATTCACTAACAAGAAAAAGGAAAATTGGAAAACTTGAACCTTTGTTTTTTAATTAAATGTATTTATGCTATGCTAGTCAACCCGGTATGAGTCTGCGTTCCGCAGGCAGCACCATGAGTATGTGGGGAGGCATCCCATTGCTTTCCTCCTTAGGATAGGTGGGGTGGTGGCTGTGCCATGGGATGCGTACTGTGGGACCTGGTGATGCTGAATATTTGGGATATTTGATCCTTGCATGACAAATGTTCATATGATGCCATTCCTGGAGTTTCTGCTGTAAACAGACATGGCAGAAAAACATGCGAGTCTGCTGTGCACTGTTAGGATGAGACACAATGGGTGCTGTAATGGAGAAATTACTGCGGGTATTTGCATTCTGCAGAGGATTTTTACATGAGGGCAGAAATGTGTTGCTTTTTAATCTGTTGCTCAGTTCACAGCTTTTAAGGCCCATGATAACAAAGTGACTAAACAAACTGTGACTGTTCTGTTACTGAGAATAACTGGTGAAAAAGCTACAGGTTCTTTGGGTGACAGCTCCAATTCATAAATGAAGAATGCAGCTCTAACACCTGTGTGAAACACAGATGCTATCTGCACGCTGCTGACAGTAACGCACAGGACTGCTGGCTCGTCATACTGCAGAGGAGATGCAAGCCCATGCCTCATGTGCCCAGGGGCTCTGCTCCAATGCCTCCTCTTCCACCTCCTCCCTAGGGTTTCAGCTCCTCTGCTGGTGTGGTTTCCCCCCCTGCCCCGTGCTGGGGTGTTTTGGGAGCTGAGCGCTATCCCCTCCACTGCTGCCAGCATCTACTTCTTGGTGATAGAGCGCCAGAGCTTGTCATACTTATTTGGCCCGCCAAAATAACCAGTGAGAGCATAATGTCTCAATAAGAGACTTTGTTTGGAAGAACGTTAGCCTGAATGCTTAAAAGTTTGACAAAAATTAAAACCTCTGAATCTCAGACCTCATAATGGAGTTTTGCTTAATCTTACTTCCATGTAGCATTCTATCCTAGAATAAGATGTTCCTTTATATAGCGAAGTTCAGCAATAACTAGCTAAATATAATTAACTCAGGCAATAATACATAGAGTCAGTATTTTTTACTGGGGTGTAGCTGTTCCTCTGTAGCTCTGCTTCCCACCATTCCCAGCTGGGCCTGATGCTGAAGAAAGAGGAGAGGGCCTTGCCAACTGTGTGGGGACAGTATCATCGCACTTCTTGAGATGGGTTTACCTGCACAGAGTTTTATTTGTGGGGTCCATTAACTGAAGTTACCACAGAGGAAAAAGAATTGAAGGAAGAGGAAGGGGGAAACTGTCCAGCAGCCAGCCAAGAAGTGAAGCAACAGAGCCCCTAGAAGAGTGTCCTTTCCAGTGTCAGCAAGTGGTGAGGATGAGGAAGATTACAATAACTATTCTTGTCAGGCTTTTTCCTCTGTTTACTCTGTGCTTGGCATTACGTCCCAGCCAAGCTCCCTCTTGTTGTTCCTGTACACGGTGCTGTCAGTGCTGTCAGGATCACATTTATCAGTCACAGGTGGTGCAACCCTGTCACTCCACTTTGTGCACATTTATGACTGGGATATTTACATGACTATTATCTACTCTTCTATTTGCTAACTCTTGTTTTTCCCCTCATGTAAACTGAAGTCACAAGACAGATAAGAAACGCAGGGGGAAGAAAGGGGGATTCTCAGAGTGTTAGCAATTGCTTTCCATGATAATTTATTATAAAAATACTGAGTTTTGCAGGTGGAAGGCCATGAAAATAACAGCACAAAGGCTGCAGCATAGGAAGGAGAAGGGAAAAGGACTGACACAGCAGCTCAGGTGGAAGGCTGCAGAGCTGCAAGGGAAGGCTGGCCACAGAAGTGTGCACATTTGGGGCTGTGGCACTGCAAAGCTGAAGGCACTTGTGCACATGTACGTGCAGCAGTTGACGTGCCTGGCATTTGCTGTTCAGTGCCAGAAGAGGATTTACACAATGAAATTGTGATTGCAATATTGAACTTGGAGGCCCACATACTACAACTTCACATCCAAGGAGGCAGGAGAGTGCACACACTGTTTCTGCTTGGCATAGTTAAGCTCAAGCTCTATGGTTAAGTTCAGTCTTTATGCAAGAAAGAAAAACTGGGTTCTCTTAAATTTCTTAAATGTGAACTATAATTTTAAGCTTGTTTCTGTATCCTTACTTTTTCCCATTGATAGGAACCACACCATGCACATCAACTCTTAAAACATACCTTTTCCTCAACAGTTAAAGTTTTAGCAGGGTGGAGGGTAACTACCATATAATTGTCTTCAGTTGTAATCTTTGTCCTAATGGTCTGCGATTATGTGTGAGATATGGTACTGGGAGAATAAATTGCATAAAGCCAGTGTACAGAGTTCTGTATGTTTTTTTTCCTAGAAATACATTTCATACTCCATAAAAAATACTTTGTGCAGAAGTATGTTGTCAGCTATTTCATTATAAGATAAGACCTTACTATTTCTGCTAAACAATTAAACGTGATAAAGGGGAATTTTGTGATCCAGACTTTACTGTAAAAGCAGAGTACCCAAGGTCACATCTATGTACTGGAACTCAGGTCTCTCAAACTTTTAAGTTTACCAGGCCAAAAATGGGGGGAATAAAAGAATAACATGGGTCCCTCACTCAAAGCTGGGAGGAAACAAACCCAGGTGGCTCACTTGCCTTTTTTTCTTTGCCAGAGGAATAAATGCTCCCATGACAGTGACAGTTGAACATATCCTAAGCAAATAATGCCTACTCTTCATGTTTACCACATTGGCTGCTGTTATTTTATTTTCTTTGAAGAAAAGGAGAGGCCTCAAAGACATGACATATGAGACACTGTTGTCAGCTTGTTACGGATGGGCAGCTGCCCCAAAGGCTGGAAATGGCCCCAGGATTTCTGTGGCGGAACTGAATTATCAGCCCCCGAGCCAGTCCAGCTCTGTCATCACAAAGCTCTTCCCCACCCTCCACCTTTTTGTGGGTGCACTGTGAACTCTGTGAGGCGTCCTGTAAAAAAGGAGGCCTGCCCTCACAGATCAGCCTTAGGAGGGAAACGGACAGGGATGAGCTGAGAGTCTGCAACAGCATTCATATGTCGCATGTAGAAAGCCACTCCTTTTGTGAACCCAGGAACTCGCAGCTAGCAGGGCAAGGGGGTGAAGAGCACCCAGTCATGTTTTAAAGCCACTCTCTGTGTTGTAAAGTGCATTAGGAAATAACTTGAGGCCACAGAGCTGCAGACCTAAGTGTCATGGTTTCTTAGACATAGAAACAGCTCATTGTCTTTATTCCATATACAGAAATTACACGCTACACGCTCTTACTAATGTCAGGCAAATCTCCATCCTATAATTAGCACATACTTAAACTGCCAAGTCCCATGCTTTCTTTCAAGTGGGTTTCTTGTTGAGCTGTTATTATACATTTTTACCATACTCATTATTGATACTTTTGTTTAATTGCTCTGCTTTACCTGTGTGTTTCTGTCATGCAACAGCTGACACTCCCCTGCTGTTACCACAGATAGGTCCTGTTCCACCAAAACCCCAGGTGCCTCCACTATCATTGATCTTCCCAAAACAAACAGGGAGCTGTTACCAAGTTAAAGAGGAATTGGAGAACTGCAGTCCCATCCTTTTCTGTCTCAACCCTTTGTTGCAGAGGGATGCAAGTACAATACTCCTTGTATGCAGTTCATCAAGGATTTCTCTGACTCTGTTTTTTATTTTCCAGGTTTGTCTTTTTTTTTTGCCTGTAGGACATTTATGTTATTCATCGAAAGCACAAGTAATTTTCAGTACTGAAAGAACCTCATTCATTACATTTTTTAAACATTTTTATAAGAGCTCTGTCTTCCAAGCAAGCATGGAAGAAATCAGAAGCTGTTCTGTATTGCAGCAGTTCATATTCTGCCTGATTTACACACAGAGGGGAACAGACCTCATCTGTCAACCTTATTTGTCCTTCCAGGAGAAAGTGTGTGTGTGTGTCCCGTCTTGGGGGCTGATCTTCATATTCCCTTTTCTGTGTTACTACTAATTGTTAGTTGCAGTCTAGTAACAAGTCTAACAAAGGAAGGACCAGGAGCAGGTTAGTTCTGCTCTGGTATGCTGGAGTGTGAATGTGAAATAGCCTCACAACACCCATGATGACAGGATTTGTCTGCAGTGTTTCCTATAGCATCATGCACATGTGAAGGAAAGGTGGCCACCAAACATGACAGTCCGAGGTCTCAGTCAGGAGAAGACTAAGAGGTACCTCTGTCAGGTAGTTAGCTGCCCCACATGGGGCAAGAAGAAAATTCAGAGCTGACGCAAAAGTTGTTTGTTTTTCCTGGGCAATATCATCTCTCTGTAGGCTTTTGTAAGCTCTTACCTGTTCTGCATTTCCTCAATACAGACTCTTTTTCACTTTGACCTTAACTCTGACTTGAAGCTAAGCATTTTGCTTTTTTTTTTGTTTGTTTGTTTGTTTGTTTGTTTTTAAAGTTGATGGCTAACTGCGATGCTAACAAATCCAGTCACTGTGAGTTAGGTGGTCTTTAGTGCTGGTACATATTCCCCCATATTCCTCCAGGATGTCCAAAGTAAATTGTGAGTGCCCACAGGTGTGCCACAGGCTGGGTTGTGAATCTCCAAATGGAGCCTGGAAAGGGCAGGAGTCTTCTGTTAATTGGTGATTACTGGAAAAAGACAGGACCTTTGCAGTGCGTTGTGGTGGCTGAATCCCTGCTCCTCAGATTGCCCCATGCTGCCTTCTACTTAGGAAACAATCTCAGAATCCTCCTTGCTTGATCACCCCTTTTAATTCAGCCTGGTGTTTCCTACGGGACAGAAGGATGTTTGCCTGAGGGCTCCCACAAGCCCACCCTGCCCCAGTCAGGCAGAACAGCATCTGCAACACCTGACAGTAGCAACCTGCGGCAGGCGGCTGGAGCAGAAGACCACTTTCCTCAAGCTTCCCTGTTCAAATCAGGCTCCTTGCGAGCTTGTGTCTCCTGTTACTGACCCAGAAGGGAGCATGCCTTCCTCTCCAGTGGATCCTTTTAGCTATCTGTGCCCTAGTTTCTGACCTGCAGAACGGGGATGTAGGGTCAATGTTAAAAGCAGCATTACAAGTGCTGAAGTACTTGTGAAGTACGAGTGTGTGGGATGCAACCAGATGCTGCAGAGAAGGACTGGCAGAGCAGGAGCACCGCAGGCTACCAAAGATGAATTTGCTCTGAAATAATCTCCAGAAGTTACAGAAATCTTGCAGCAACATGCAGTGCCCCCACAAGTCATTTTTGGACTAGTAGGTAAGTGAAGGGTAAATTAATGGGCAGTCTTTGCTTTGAAAAATTGTGCGTATTTAATTTCAGAGGTTCCAGGAATATGGATATGATGCTTCACAGACTCTGCTTTTAAAGACTTTCCTTACATAAAGAGAAGGTGTGGGGATGTGAAGGAGAAGTTGCCTGGTTTCTCTTCCTCTTTAAGGATCACTCTTAAGCAAATGGATCATGTTGTGATGCTGCTTTGCCACGCTTTAGTAAAAGAACTGACCTTTCACACATTAAATTTCTTATGTTTTCTGTAGGAAACCTAAAAAAACTCAAAAGACAAAAATCTTATTCACTGCTATATTCTGTTCTCTTCATTAGCAAATTTCCAAGGAAATTTCCAATAGCAGCGTCCCCATCCTGTCCCATGCTTTAGTCCCTGACAGTGCCAGACAGCACAGAAGTGCTCTCAGCCCGCTCACTGTGTTTTGTTCTGGTCCTGCCTACATCCGTGTAGCTCTGCTACGCTATGGCTGAACAGGCAGGGATACAAAGCCCTCTGCACAGGTGATGAGAGCAGGGCTCTGCCTCCTTATTCACTAACCCCCGCATCGAAGGAGTGTTGCAATACCTCACTCCACTTGTCACACTGGTTGTCTGCAGGTCAGACCACTTGTCTTCCTGCGGTTAGGGAGGAAACTGCCACCCACCTTGCCATCTTGGACTTCCAGTCCTTGTGGCACGGTCCCTGGAAGCTGTACCTGCCCCTGCAGACCCACCTCTTGCTCTGCCCATCCAGAACATTGATGTCTCATGCGGGAGCCGGCCCCTTGTCCAACCCATTAATACTGGCTTGCAGGCTCCTGTCTCCCACCAAGCCCCTTCATCCAGGGGATGCAGACATTTAGGGTGGGAAGCTGGCTCCCCGGATTTTCTGTGCTTGGCTGGAGGCAGTCTTGGTGAAGATCCAGCTGTCTGCCTGCATGCTGGAAGGCTGCCTAAAACAGACTCCCTCCCCTCACAGTGGTACAGAGGAGGCAGTGTGAGACACCACAATGTTCTGCCAGGCATTGCAGCTCTTCTGGGACCTTCGGAGACCTCCTAGATATTACTCTCTCCATGCTCCAGCTGACTGATGGGGTCAAATCTTGCTTGGGTCACAGCAAATGAAGTCTAAAAAGGAAGACATTTCTTTTAACTCCCACTGCTCTCTCAAGGGGCTGCCTTTCTCAGCAAGCTACTGGCTGTGCAAGGAACTTCTGACTCAAAAGTGGTTCTAGCTTAGCTTCTTGCACTCCAGTAGCTAGTTTGGTTGGGGACTTGTTCCTCTGGGGAACATAACTTTGAAAAACATGGCAGAGTATTCCTACTGTAATGAGACACTGGTTTGTGATCTGCAGTTGGCTGGTGCCAGCTGTGATCAGCAGGCCTCAGAGATGTGCCCATGGGAACCTGTGGTGAAGCGGTGCAGAAGCCTGGTATGGCAGCGGCCTGATCTTGTCCATCTTCCTGTGATGCAGCCGGTCCTGATTAAAAGCAACGTGTAATCAAAAGCATTGGTCTTGGCCTTTCTCATCTTTTACCCAACTGCTCTTGGGACAACCTTCTGCTAAAACCAGAAGTGTTTTCTGATTGCCCCTGTCTCTCTCCTAGCCTGTTCCGCACCTCCCAGAATGGCTTCCCTCCCACCAGGAGAGCAGGGGGATTTCAAAGGGATGCCGTTTCATCTTTGTGTTTCAGCTGGCAGAGCTTCTGGCACAGGGTCGGGCTCACAACCACTGGTGGGGGCTGATGGAGAGCGTATGTACATGCTGGCACACCCTGCTCACCTGGGCAGAAGCAAGCAAGCATGGCTGGGGCACAAACTTTAGGGACGTGACTCATTCATTGCTTCCTTGCTGCCTGGGTCAAAAGCAGGGCAGAGCTGGGCAGCAGAAACAAACCTCTCGGGATGAATCCCAGCTCACCTGCCAGTCCTGCACACACGGGCAACAGGCCCTCGCTTGTGCCACTGATGTGAGTCAGTACCGGTCTCCTTTCACACAGGATGTCCGTGGGAAAAGCCAAGCTCTGCTCCATCACTGTTTGAACGTGATGGATGCTGGGGAAGTTGAGCGGGTCCGTAACGAAACCATGTGGTCAATGGATGTCCATGAGTTTTCTGTGAGGTGGTGGCACCTGTGCTCTGACGTAGCTGTAACTTTCTGTGACTGTCAGACCTCAAGGGTCACAGAAGAAAGTCTATGTTTGGTGTAGGGTGAGGATGTGATGTACCTTCCTCCTCAGCCCGCTGCTCTAATGACAGGACCCTGCTGTCTCATCCCAGCATGCAGACCATCGATGAAGAGACGCTCAGCACCTCCAGCAGGTGTCCATGCCGACAGTCAGAGCTCTGCCTTGGTGTGTTTTATGCTGAACGAGGAAGAGGAGGAGAAAAAATCAGAAATAACACCACCTCACCACGGCAGTCCTTCAGCTATGCAGAGGCAAGACAGCCTGCCCGCCCGCCCGCCCACCCTGCAGTGGCCACCACAGTACTGTCGAGCCAACACCAGCAGCTCTCCTTCCCAGAGAAAACCTTGCTTTCACAGAACTTCAGCGCACATTGATCACTGCCCATCCAGTGCAGTTACTAATACAGGCTGTGAGCTAAAACGAGTTAACCTAAAATTGCAATTCTGTGCTGAAGGGCTGGTGACACTACTAGGGCAGCCAAGCTCTTCGGCAGCATGCACAATATGAACCAGAAACCTCTGAGCAATTACAGCCCTGCATACAACGCCGTGATGATAGCAGGGCACAACAGCCAAGCAACCGTGTCAGAGGTTTGAGAAGCATTTTCAAACCCTCTTTTTAATTAATGAGTGCAGACACAGCACTGACCTGGGGCTGCTCCTTACAATGAAGAGGTGAAGAAGGAGTAGAAGGAGATGGAGGAAGAAGGTGGGAGGAGGGCAGGTTTTGAGGCTACGTTGTCCTGTCACCACAGAAGAGCATGAGACAGGAAGAGAAAAGCAAAGAAAAAATGTAAAGGAGTTGGGAGAAAGGAATGAGGGATCAGAAATGAGAAAGAAGAAGCCATAAGGACAGGTAACGGCTTTCAAACTGTGGGTTGCAGGCTGCTTCCAAGTGCTCTGCAAAGTTGACTGCAAAAAGCAAGTTTGTGTGCAATTCAGCAGTGTAGATGGAAGTTATGCCAGCGGACTCTGCTCCTCTGCTGCAGAAAAGAGGCAAACAACAAGACTGAAGACCGGCAGTGAAGAGCAAGCCCCTCCTGTTGCCTGACTGCTCATGATGTGCCGAGTTTTAAGGCCCCCAGAGACAAAGAGGATTGAGCAGCCAGTTCTTCTCTTCAGGAATTCCTTATTGGCATTATCTGTGAAAATGTAACTATTTGATCTTCAGAAGAGAGCTCAGCAGTCCCACCTCAGAGGCAAACAGAGCACTGGTTTGAACAGTACCACCCATGCAGCCTCTGCCCAGGAGGGCTGTTTGGTGGCCGGAGGGGTGCGGCAGGGGCATATCCCTGAGGAGCAGCCCATCCCAGCCCCTGGACATGGCAGAGCCCAGGAAGGCGGTGGTCTTGTCCTTGATGTTGCCAGTGCTTTGACTCCAGGTCCCCACACTAAAAGCAGGAAGATGTGGGAGCAGGGTGTCACGCGTTTGATCATTACGGATGGAGGCAGATGCTCCCTTTACTCCCTGGAGTAATTTCTTCTTCCATTAGGGTTCTCCATCATTAGGAGCCTAACACCAAACTCTTAATTAAGTATTAAAGACCCCCACTGAGCTGCAGTGATATGACAATGACATCTTACTGAAAATAACAAAAGCAGAAGGGATGGCAATCTTCCCCAGGCAAGGTTAACGCTGCTACCAAATTCCCCTGCTGCATCACAGGCAAACCCGGAAAGAGCGTTACTTTTGGCACGAATACACTTCCAGATTGCCTCCATTATACTCTTGCGTAAGCATTGTTGCCATGTAGCTAATAGCATGTGTTAGCCCATTCAAGTTTTGCAAATGTTGGCACAAGGATGATGAGGAAAGCAAACCTCTGGGGCATGAAGCAGCCGGCTGGAAGGCTGATACTCTCGCAACAGCAGCCAGGCCTGTCTCCTCCTGGAGTGATGCAACAAGGCAGGGAAAAAAACCCCAACTGAGGAGACGGGCAGAGTTTGCTTTGGCATGCGCCTCGCTTATTGTGGGAGAACCAACACCCAGCGAAAATGCTACGAGCACACGGTGAGCCCTCCCATGATTAACTGCAGAAAAATCCTAACCTGAGTAATGTTGCTGTCGAGAGCTGTAGTTGCAGACAAATAATGAGACTTGCAGTTTTCACAACAAATTGCCGTTTTTATTGCCCTATATACCAGCGTAGGTGTGCGCATGTACGCACGTGCATGTATATAGCCCACGTTAATAAACATGTGGCACCGTACCTATGATCTCACAAAACAAAGTGAAATAACAGTAAATTGTGCATCTGTCACTGCACGAAACCACCGAGTAGCCGTCGTTTGGACACGGCTGCCTTGAGTAACCGAGCTGGTGTAAGCCAACAGAGCTCCATCAGAACGACGACAACGGTGTCAGCTGGGAACGCCCCTCGCTATCAGTGGGACAACCCTGGTTTTGCCGGCCCGCGGGTCTCCCCTCGTTTTTGAGGGCAAACACCCCTACCCACGGCACTGCAGACAAAGCAACCCCTCCTCCAGCCCGTTTTCCTGCAGAGGAGCACGGCGATCGCCCCCACCCCGGGTTTTTGGCTGCCTTGCGCCCAATCAGAAGGCGCCGCTGCCCGTCCCTCCAGAGCCGTCCCGGCCCGCACAAACGCCCGGCCCCGGGGGGCGCGCGGCGGGGGGGCGGCGGGTCCGGTGCGGGGGGCGGCGCGCGCGGGTGTGCCCTTGCACACTTCCTGCGGTGTGTGTGACCCGCCGCCGGTTTCCGGTAGCTGACAGGAGCCGGAGCCCGCCGCTGTCTCCTCCGCGCAGGGCTGCGCGCACACGCACGCACGCACACACACACACAGGCACGGGGCGGGGGGAGAAGGAGGGACCAGCGCAGCGCCCCCCCCTCCCCAACCCCCAGCACCCGAGCAATTTCGCGGTGTCCCCCCCACCCACCCCCCCCCCAGCCAGTACGATACAGGCGATATTGCACAGCCTCCCACGGACAGGCACCTGCAGGTACGTGACCCGCCCGGCTGCGCCCTGCGTGTGCGCGCGCGTGCATGCACGCGCGTGTGTGTGTGCGTGTGCGCGCTTCCAGCGCTGCCGGCCGCGGGGGCGGGCGGTGCTCCCTGTCTCTCCCTTTGTGCGCGGCGGGGGCTCTCCGGGCGGCCTCCATGGGCAGATGCGCAGCCCCCGCCCCCCCCCCGGCCCGGCCCGTCGGGCCGTTCCGCGGGGCAGCTGTGCAGTGGCGGGGGTCGGCGGGACTCCCCACCCCGTGCTGCACGGGAGGGGCCGGTGCAGTGTGTGCGTGTGGGGGCAGGAGTGCTGAGATGGGGTGTCGGGTTTTGGCACAACATAGGGAGTAGGGTGACCCCCTCCCTACCCCCCGCCCCGGTGCATCCTCTTGCAAAAAGAAAAGCGACTCCTCCTCCTCCCCTCCCCGGGCTGAATTAGAGGTGGGCACCCCGGGGTGGGGCGGGGGGGGGGGTGTGTGTTGAGAACTCTGGGGTCTGGCAGCTGCACCTAGCGAGGGGCGGAGGGTCAGCGCCCCGTGGTGTGATTTGGCTCCCCCCTCGGGGGGTTCAGCCCCCGCCCCATCCCCCGGCACCTCCTGGGGGGGTCCCTGTCGCCCCCACCCCGAGCAGGCAGTGGCGTGCGCGCAGGGAGAGGCAGCCCCTCGCAAACTTGGCTTGTCACCCAGAGCAGGCAGGAGTGATGAGGGAAGCCGGAAAACTGTGAGACGAGCTGGGAAAAGATGGTTAAGTGCAAAGGAAAAGAGTGAAAACAGCGGAGAGATAGGCTGAGCCTTCCACAGTTTAATTCCGTCTGTCAGAAACGGAGCCGCTCTCCAGCTGGAGCAATAACTATGACACATAGGTTAAAACTCACCTTCCGTCTACAGTGTGAATGGTTATAAATATCCCCTGAACGCGGCTGGTTGTTCGGTAGTACTAGATGTAGAGTAAGGGTGTTTCCGTTGGAGTGAATGAAGGTCTGTCACAGAAAGAAAGCAATGCTCTGGGTAAAAACGAAGTCCTCGTACACGCCTGGCTTGCAACATTTGGATTGTTGATCTGTGAAGTTTGCCTTTGCTTGCCTGCTCCAGCATTCTCCCACTATCCTCCTCAGAAACAGAACCTCTGCGAGTAGTCCTGCAGTGATGAACCTGTGAGAGATGCTAAAGCTTGACTGTGAACTGTGGGGGACAGGAATGAGTTTTTCCTTTTCCTGTTGATTTGATGGGAAATGGGACCAAGCCCTTAGTGTGCTTGTTACCAGCAGTGCGAATTTGTGGAAATCAAATTATTACATCCCTTTACCGCTTTCTGGATGACAACTTTTCAGATCAGGGACTAGGCTTGTTATTCTTAACTTTTTCCCTTCTTTACTCAGCGTAGCCCAAAAGGTCATTTCAGGTCAGAAGTGACTAGTTCCTGTTTCCCCCCCACAGCTCCTTCTGTTCCCTCTGTATAATTCGGAGCTCAGAGGGACAGGGGTGTACCTGTGCGGTACTGCAGTTAATCTGATAACCCCAGCCACGCTGGGGCTGCACGCCTGCCCCCCGGCACGTGTGCATTTGAAGTGTATCAGCTCTTTGAAATCCTTTTTAGGTGAGCTGATGAATCAACCTGATAGTTTCAAAACCTTGTAGCCAAATGAGTAATAAAGAGATAAGAATTGGCAAAAAGATACTGTGTGAACTAAATATTAACAGCAAGTGTTCAGGGGATAATAAATGGTCTTACATGCAGTGTGAAGCTTGTTGCGAGAGGGATATGTGGTGGAGTTATTCTTTCTGGTGTTGCCAGTCATCTCAAGAGCGTAACATGGGTCGTCTTTGTATTCCTCTAAAATAGCTGGGTTTCCAGGAGGTAACCTAAAACTCGTGGAAAACCTGTAACAGCTCGAGTACTTCTCTAGCTCTTGTTAGGAAGCTGGTGTTTTCTTTTGGTTTGTTTTTCAGCAAATATATATTTATGTTGCTCCTGTACTGATGCACCTGTGTAGCTACACCAGCGAGGTTCCTATAACTGAACTTACTGAAAGTTTCAAAAGCACGGTATAATTCAGTTTCATGGGCGCCGTGATAACGGGTTTATGGTCACCCAGTTCCCAAAGCACTAGCAGTTTTCTTCGTGAGCAGTTCACACCTGGACATTCAGCAGTGCCGTCTTTCGGTATTTTCAGTCTCCCAGCCTGATGCCCCTCTGCTTCCCTTCCTTGTTAGTTGTAAAATGCAGACAGAAGAGGTCTGAAGGTCTTAAGTGTGAGCAGACCTTCAATCCCAGCCTTGGCATGCATTTCCGTGGTGCCAGTGGTTTTCCACATCTGCACTCTGTGAGTGATAACTCATCCACACACAGCTCACAGAGGTGGTGTGAAAATTAACTACTGCTTGTAAGGTGCTTTACAGAAATGCGTATGGCAATTAGTCCTCTTGAGGATTGTTATGCATCTGGTAATTCAAGTGTAACTAGCTGAATGTAGGGCTCTGCTTCCAGAAGTTACTGCTGCACGCTTTTCTGCAAAGTAAAACAGGGTGAGATGAAGGCTAGGGGCTTAAAGTAGTGCAAATTTTTATTGACTTTTCTGGTTCCTTTTCTGTGAAAAACATTCAAAAAGGAGTGTTAAGTTTGAGTGAACTGTTTCCGTGATGCATAATAGCTCAGAGGAACTTGAAAGACTTATACCTTAGCACTATTGATAATGAAGAAGACCTGAGGAGCAGGGCTGCTTAATCTTGAGTTACTTGACCTTGGCTCCGATTTGTTGATTTATGAACTTTGTTTACTGGCAGGGTTCATGAATTCTCTTGCAAGACAGAAATTACAGCATGCCAGCCCTCTCTTGTTTCCGTGGTAACGAGTACACCGCACAGATTCCCTAATGAGACCCTTGGCTGGCCGCTGGTTGTCTGCATTTTTCTGGTTTGGTAATTCTGGGCCCTGAAGTAAATAAAAGGTCTTGTTCATATGACTGTCCGAACTCCAGCGGTCAAAATGGAAATGGAAATAAAATAATAGATGCCTTCAGCACCCTGAGAATGTATTGTAATTTAGCTTCAGTCATACATACACGTATGAGATGTTAAGGAGACAACTTTCAGTAATGTGTTTTCTTCTAAGATGGGTATGGTGAAAAGGACCCATCCCAGATCTTGGGTCTAATTTGAGCTTTTTGTAGCTCTTCTGTGGCTGACTGATAAGTTTGCAAAGTTATTTTGTATCATCTGGGGGCTATTCTCAATTACACGTGTTTTCCACATTTTCTGGTCTGCCAGTTTTTACCACAGTCCTCATATTGCTGGAGAGTTCCATTCCCTTTTCTTAATCTGCAGACTTTTGTTCACTGGACTGATGTTAGCTCAGAGATACCACATGAGTCCTGTTGGACAACAGCATCTTAAGGCTTTAGTCTTAAGTTACAGGAACAAAAGTTTTCCCGTAAGCGTGAAACCACAGGATTAGATTCATGGTGTTCACGGAGTGAGCACTGTGACCTTATGCAAGTTTTTATTTCCACTGGAAGAGTTCAAAGTAATTCTTTTCTAAAAAGTCACTGTACCTAAAATATGTTACATATGTGGCTTATAAATAGTACCTAAGATAACTGGAAGAGATAAGGGGAGGGAACAGATGCCTCTCCCTTTTCATCTCCAGCTTTGTTTATTTCATTAATTTTCCCATCTTTTTTTGTATCATCTGGCCTATTATTTTCCTCTGTCATCTTCAGTAAAGTAACTGTCTTTGGTCAGCGTGGACAATCAGGCAAAAAACCCCTCCAAAATGTTATTTAAAAACAGGATGATAAACATGCAGCAGTGGGCAAGCATCCAAACACACACGTTGTTTAGCGTTGGCAGCTGGACGAGACAAGAAGTAGATTTCTTTTCTTGAATCACCAACACTATAGTTGGAAAGCTTTGTTTTTAGTCCCTTCACCTAAGAACGGCTGCATCTTAGCGAAAGAAATAGACAAGAAAGGTATCCATGACATAATAATCTTCTACAGCAGTTTTATGCAAAATATGTGTAAAGCTGGCAGCAACGGAATTTGGTAATTCCAGATTTCAGCGGCTATCCTGTCCTGACAAACAGTACAAAACGGAGCAAGTGGGTTGGTTAGAACTCTGTCCTGAAGGGAGAGCTCCAGTGGAAAGCTGTGAGATGGCTAACAGCCAAGCACCGTGCTGTACGTAGGCTCCGGATGGCAGATTGTCTTCTTCAGTTTGAGAGGCAGCAGCGTTTTAAAGCGGTGTTTTCCCCTGGGTGAAGATGTGCTGGTCTGCCGACAAGGGATGCTAGATTCTGCTGTGTCGGCTGCCGGTGCCAAATGCCATCCCCTGCCCCGGCACACACTTTGCCAACAGAAAAAGCAGAGTTTCTAATATGCCTCTGCTAAACCCAAACTTTTATTTTGTGGGTGTGCATTTCCACATGGTTGAGGGCTCTGTTTTACAAACTGTTTTGGGAAATCTCTTAACAGCTCACCCCGTAGTGTCCCAAAATAACTGCTGCTACATTTTATAAATATGTAAAGCTGTATCACATATACATGTGAATAACATAGAGGTATAAAATTATGCTTACTTATAAAAATTTGTGTAATATATACATATTTAATATTTGTGCTATGTATAAATATTTTATTTTGATATTGTATTATTGTTAATTCTATATGATTTAACATATAATCTCATGTCAACGTGGTATATATTTTTTATTATTATTAGACATTATTATTTTTATAGATATTCTATTCTATTGTGTAATCACGTGAGAGAAAAGACAAGTCTCACAGAGAAGATGTCTGACTTACAAGGGAGCTGTGGTTCTGCTGGGATCTGTCTTGCTCCTGGTCCCACCCAATGTCTTCCCAAATGATACAGTGGAAGGAATAACGCACCTCGCTCCACGTTGCACCTGCCCAGAGCATGAGGCTGGAAGGAGGCACGAAGACGTGAGAGCACAGAATCAAATTTCAAAATCATCTCAACAGGTTGGAGATCTGGGCTGGAGATGATAGAGTGTGAGGTGTAAAACACAGGGTTCTGCTCTGTGATTGGATTAGGGAAGTGCTGAAATTAGAAGCTGGGTAGCAATTTTTTGGCCACTTTTTTTTTTTTTTTTTTTTTTGAAAAAACCCCACTCTGCAAAGGGGAAGGGAGTAACTTTGGTCCATGGCCAAGGTGGATGGGACAGGAAATAATAATTTTCAGTAGGAGAGAAGATCAGGGCTAGGCATCAGAAGGTGCTTTCTACGAAGAATCACAGAGCTCTGAGATAACCTGTGAGGACGCTGACATGAGACGTCCTCACGACGACGTTACACGAGCATCTGTCAGCAGGAAGAGAGGAACTGTGGGTCCACTGAGGAGGAGCCCTGATTTTAGTGATTTTTCTTTCATTATTAAACCCCTAGTCTGTAGGAAGTTCAGAAACTCAATTTTTTTAATAGGAAGCAGAGAGGGCAGGGGGGAAAGGGCACCTGTCTCAAGTTGTAAGTGACTGCAAAGCACCAAGGCTGAGCAGCGTGACCCGGTGTGATGTATGAACGGGTGCGCGGAGGGGCGTCAGCGGCATGAAGAGGAGAACGCCGCGGTGAAATTAATACAGTTTTCAGGTGGCAGATCTTCAGCTTTGCCCTTCTCACGGTACCAATATCTCCCTAGAAGTAGTCCCAGTGCAGGAAAGTGCTTGAACAGTTAGAAACCTCCTCCCTTTTTTGAACAGGTGGTATTTACACCTTAGCTGGGCTACGGTCAGGTGCTTCCGTGCGGTTTTGCACAGGGAGTTTCCAGAATGACAGCCAAGATTAGGGAAAGATGAGCTTTTGGTGTATGCTTGGTGTTCCAGTGTTTTCTTAAGTTTTCTGTTTGTCTCCTGTTCTTAAACCTGAAGCCGCAGACTGTAATTTCTGTACTTTGGTGTCTCTGCAGTCTTAAGTACAAAAGGGAGAGGATGTGTTTATGTTCTCTACTAAGTGTTCTCCTGAAGGTGCGGAGAAAACCCTCCTCACCCCGTGATAGTTTGCAAAATCCTCTACAACACACCATAAGGAGCCAGCATATTTTAGCTGGTAACACTCCAAATGTCGTAGCTTAGAATTTACAAAATACTGCAGGATGGAAAAAGATTAATGAACTATTCTCAAAATGTAGAAGCTGACACTTTTTTTTTTTAATCTGTGAGATTTTGATCCTTGCTGTTGAGCCAGTTTTGCACAGAAGATGCCGATGTACTCATTCAGTGGACCGTTTTTTGTTCTCCATCATGTGGATTGTCCCCCTTAATAGCAGTTCATAGTCATGCCAGGTCATGCCACTCTACATTGAGAGGGTAAATATCTGCTCAGATTTTATTGCAGCGGAAAGCTTTTAATAAAGTCTTCTTTTTTTTTTTTAATTTAACTAGGAAAGTGAGTATTTAATGTCTGAAATGTAGATTTCATAAGTTTTGTAGCTCTGTTAGAGGGAAAAATCAGGTCTGGCTTTTTTTTTTTTTCTTTTTTAGTTAAAGCATATTTTAACCTTCTTATCTGTAACTGTAAAATCAAGGGTGCCTTTTAAAAAGCTGAGCTCTTACTCACAGACTCAGCGTTAAATTTTTTAGATCCAACAGGCAAACATTTATTGTGCAACCAGTAAATTGCAATTGAAACTGTTTTGTAAAGTGCATGGCGTAGTCTGTGCCAGATGTGTGAATCCTAGCAATTTTAGCAGACTTGATGAGTGTTGATGACTTAATTTAAACCATTCAGGTTTAACGTTTTCATCTCTGATTTTGAAAAATACAGGTAACTGTTGTGGAACCAAACGACTGTAAAAGAAGTGTTGTCTTTATAACAGATAAAGGAGCATTCAGTATCCACCAGCAGGTTGATAATTTCCAAATCCTCTTGATTTCAAGTTACGTTTCAATGTAGATTCTCCTTACAAGTTTAAAGCTTGTGCCCCCAAGTTAAGACATGCAAAAAACCACTTGTGCAAATAACTTGTGTCCCAAATCTCTTTTACTTATATCCTGTTTTATGTACACAGCTTTACTTCACAGCAGGATATAGCTAAGAACCCCATAAATGGCATATTTTCACTGAACTGAATATTATGAATTAAACAGGCAGTATAGCAGTCTACCCACTTTATCTGACCTGGTGCCTGGCATCAACCTAAAAGTGAGGCACAGTGCTGAGTGTTTGATGAACAGGCAGCATGATTTGGTTGAAATACTGGTGACTGATGAAGATATTTTGGCTATGGAGAGCAGCGTCAGATATTTTGATTTTATAAATCTCTCTTGATTTGAGGGAGAGAAGAAAACCAGAAAATTATATGTACAATATATATAAAAATCATCAGTATGTAGATTTTTCCCTTTGTCTAAGTGCTCAGTCCTATTAGAGGTTGTGGTGCATTTCAGCAAAACACAGGTGAGTGATCCCCCCAGAAACCAAAGCATTAGTCAATTAATGCTTGCAAATTTGAGTAGATAATTAAGTTTTGTGCATTTTTTTTCCTGTATTTTTTTTCCCAAATTGTCTGTGAATATTTTTCCCGTTCAGCTAGACTTTTTCTCTGGCTAGGTGATCTATTCCAAAATAACAAGACTGATTTCAGTACAGAAATGTACAACAGCCTGTCTTAGTAATGCTTTCGGATGTACAGAAAAAAAAGGTCATCTGGCAGAGAAAAAAAAAAATTGAAAATTTGTATTTCCAATTTCTTTTGGACTGAAAAAAAAATACATTATACCAAGCATTGCATGTAAGTCCTATTTTGGAACAGCTCCACAAGATGGTGGAGCATTACTGGAATACAGCATCAGGCAGTTTATATGGAGGGTGGTTATTCAGCTGGCCCTTTATTTGCAAGAAACATTCCACACTTTAATTGAGCTTTTTTCAATATGCTGCATCTGCTTTAATGCACTGTGTTTTCTGTATGCATTTGAACAGTCTCATAAAGATGGTTAGAATTTGTTTTGGTCTAGCCAGGAGTCGAGGAGAAATAGCAGCTCGGAGCCATATAGTGAAGATATGCACTATTAACCATTGCAATTTGATTTTTGTGTGTGTGTGCGTGTGTGTTAACATTCAGTACTTTACTGTTGGATAGTTAACTCTGTAAAGCTAAGTGACCTCTTTCCAGTCAGGCATCTCTAAAGCTGACTTCAGCTCTGCTGACCTCCTAGATACTGATTAAACTGTTCGGCTGTGTTTGATTAGCTTGGGTTACAGGCCATTTAACTGGTGCAGAAGTATTTACATGGGATAATACTGTGAAGATTAAAATGGGGGAAGTAAAAACATGGACCACTTCAGCAGGTTTTATGAAACAAAGAGGTGTGAATTCAGGGTGTGCGCACGGATGTTAAAATCTCAGGGCTCATCAATTTGTTTTTCTTCTGGAGGACAGGTCGCTCTTTACTCCTTCAGTGGAAGGCGATGATTTCCCTCATTGCAGCAGTTCCCCTCGTGGCCGTACCCTGATGTCCGTGCCCTGCTCCTGGCTGTGAGATTCACAGTGGGCCTGAGGAATGTGCTTTTTGACAAGAAAAGAGCAGAGCAAATTATTCTGTGTTTTACTTTATTAGTATTGATGCACTGCCAGAGTCCTGGTACAATTAAAACGCAGAAAGTCTGAGTGAACACATTTAGGCATCAGCTATTCAGTGTCTTTCCTTGACTCCCTTCACCTGTGAATTTCACTACTTACCTACACTGTGCAGTGCTGGAAGACAGGTTTCTTGTTCCCATTGGCATTAGCTGGGGTAAATTTGTAATATTACATGATACCCATCCATTTCATCAGATGCCCTTTTTTCCACTACTGATGGCCACTGGACAGTGATCTTCACTGACATGTTGGAAGGGAGTTGCCAGTCTTTTTTTTAACTCGTTTTTTTTGGCAAACTGTAGCTTTTCAGGAGAGACTGGGATGACCAGTTGTCCTGGTTTTGGCTTGGCTGGAGCTGATTTTCTTCTCATTAGCTGCTGTGTTTTGGATTTTGTATTTGGTATGATTTGGTATATGGATTTAGATTTGGTATGTGAAGAATGTCAATAATAGGCTGATGTTATTAGTTGTTGCTGAAGAGACCAAGGACTTTTTCCACCTTCCCAGAATTTGCTATTGTGTGGGTGAAGGAAGCTGGGAGAGATATAGCCAGGACAGTTCACCCAGACTGGCCAAAAAGAATATTCTGTACCATAGATTACCATAGATGTCATGCTCAGTATATAAGGGGGGGAGTTGGCCGGTGGGCAGCTCTTGTGCTCCTTTGCTTGCTGCTCAGGATTGCTTTTCAGTTTCATTTTGGTGATCACTGCTTGAGACAGGCTGTACCAGTCATCAGATCACTGGATGGTGAGAAATTGTGCATCGTTCATTTTATGTATCTTATTATCCCTATATTTCATTATTATTACTGTCTTCTTTTGCAATCCTAGTAAACTGTCTTCGTCTCAACCCACAAGTTTTCCTTTCTTCCCGATTCTCTTGCCATCCCACTGGGAGGAGGAGGATGAGCGAGCAGTTGCGTGGTACTCAATTGCACACTGGAGTTAAACTATGACAGAAGTGCATATTCCCTTTCCTACCCAGGTCATTCGTCAGGAGGGACTTCACTGTGCATCTCAGTGAGGAGATGTAGGAGCATCTGCATGTGGCTCTTGAGACTCCTGTATGGAGGAAGCAACTGGCATCTTTGCTCAATGTGGTTTTGGGACTGGATTGACAAGTCAGTAGGAGGGCCTGAAGGAAATACCTGGTTGCCTTGATGGTACTGTACAAATCTTCCTGTAAAGTTAATAAGCCTTGCATAGGACAATAGGTAGAGACATCCTGGCTGTGCAGAGGGACCATGGCTTTCGCGTGGGTGAACCTACTGTTCCTCTGGGTTTTGTGTGACATGTCCACCTCGCACAGTGCGCAGTTTGGAGATGCAGTGAGTTTCCTGCAGGCTTGCATCGGCTTTTTATCCAGGGCTGATAGCCCAGGAAATGTGCTGCTGGAGCCCAGTTAAACAGAGATTTGCAGCACAGTCTGGTGTAAAAGCCTCCTCCCAGCCAACTGGCAACTGGGAGAGTTGGACCCAGGCCCCCAGGACTAACACCAGCAAAGTCCTTCTCACATGGTGAGGAAGTTCTCTGTTCCCATTGCATGCTGCCTTTGCATGGATTAATATTGGCTCTCTAAATCTTGAGGCATCTTCTTGAAGCTTTATTGAAAGTCAAATAAATTCAGGCGTATAGGTAATTTTCATCTGCTTGATTCACCTTTCCTCTCTATGTAATGACAGCATTGGAAGACTTTCATAGCCATGAAGGATCTAGCAGGTTTCCCTCATGACTGTTGTACAAATGTGATCCTATCTGGTTGCATTTGTTTTAAGTGCTGCACTAATTTTAATTATGCCCTGCCTGTGCAAGACACTTTCTCAAAAATAAAAGAATTGTATCACTTTTGCTGTATTTATAATTATACTATAAGGAATTCAGAAGGATGTCAAAGTAAAATTTCTGCTGATATGACATGCTATTTGAGAAACAATACCTTATTTTTGGTGTGTGTGTGTGTGGGTTTTGCTGGTTTCAGGGAACTGACAAAAGAAAATGTCATTACCATTTTTCACATGGTTTGACCCATTAGATTGTTTGGTAGAAATTATTTGGGTAGGCAGCAAATTGAATTGCTTTTAAATTTTCAAGACACTTGAGATAGAAAATAGAAAAGACAGCACTAGATAAACATGCTGCATATATAATAATATTACTGCCAAGGAAACTTAATTCAGTCTTCAGTGATGGGTTTGGGCAGATGTGTTGCGTTCAGCTGGAGATAAGGTAGTGCATGTAGTGCAGTCTTAAATAAGTAGGAACAGAATGGAACTGATATTTTGCATTAGTTTATTATTTATTGTATCTGATATAAGTGTACAGCAGACACCTGATACTACCACCATCTGCCCAGCATCAGATCCTGCATCTGCAGGTGGAAAGGATAGGGTGGTGCTGTATTCTACATCTGCTCTTTCTATGCTAGATTTGCCTCAGAAAAGCTTTTATTTTGTAAACAACTACTTTACTAATTTGCTTTCTTTGCTAAGGCTGTAGTTCTGTCATTAAAAATAAAGATTTGCATTAGTAGTTGACTGCTAGTGTGCAATGGTCCCAGTGTTTTATCCCAAGACAGTGAAAAGCAGCGGTTATGACCAACTGTTGCAAGGAACCAGTATTTCTGTGCTCTGAGGGTAGGAGACTGCGGGAAGACCGCTTTGGGATAGTTCGGTATCAGAATATACCGTGAAGGGGAAGAAAGTCTCAGGTTTTGAAAAAGTACTTTTGCCTGAGTGCTCTGAAGAGATAGGTGTCAGAAATATCCTTAGAGATTGAAAGGAGGAAGAAAACAACACAAAAAATGCAGGGAAGTTTCCAGCTGTTTCAGTAGGAAATAAACTAATGGAAGAAACTGTCTGGTGCACCAGATAACCTGGTGGTGACACACCTCGGTGCTGTTGAGGTGGGACTCTCAAACTTGAGTTTATCTCAAAAGCCACATAGCTCAGGACTGGTGCTTCTAGAAGGAGCTTACTGTATTCTGGTATAAATCTCTCACGGGGAAGCCAAGTTTTTAATTCGATTCTCAAAGCAGGAGACTAATGTTACCTCCAAAATGGTGCAGTCAGCAATGGGCTGCCTTGGCCCTTTCCTCTCTCCATCTGCCTGCACCTGAAGACCCCAAGGAGGGCCAGTGGGCTGTCCACAGTGCACTACTCCTTGCACTGCAGAAACCTGGCTCCCATTCTGCAGAAGAAGAAACTGAGTCAGAGAGATCTGGTCTAACGGGTGTTTTGTTGCTAAAGGGCATTATGTGCAGCTAGAGACCACTGAGCTCCTGACTGGGCTCCAAGAGGAGAAACACCTCTGAGGCGATGAGCTGAGGTTGCCTTGCTCTGCCTCAGAGCGCTGACAGCTACCGTGATTTTCCTTCCTGCCTGCGAAGGGATGAGCTCCAGGGGATGAAAGAAGGATGTCACAGCTTTGGGCTCCAACTGTGCAATCCTGCTGCATGTGTCTGCCCGGAGTTTGGAAAGGTTTGTGTTTGAACAGACCACCCTCCCCGAGGATGGATGCAAGGACAAGACCTCTTTCTTGAGGGGGAAGCATGTGCAAGAGGCTCGCTTAGCTGCAGAAGTGGGCAAAAATAATGAGTGATGTGTTTTGGTAAATGCACGGCTCCGCTGAGGAGCATCACATGCTGCTGCTCTGATGAAATCTCTGCCTGTCCAGGCTGAGGGGAAAAGCGCTCAAGAATGAAGGTGCAGGAGTGGTTTGTGATCTTAGTGCGCACCTGAGCCACCATGGTTGGCTTCCAGGCGATACCCAAGGTCAGGAGCAGGCTGAGCCGCGCTGGGTTCATGGTCTTGAGCTGTGTCGTGCAGGACAAACATACAATGACAAGGATAAAAAAGGGGGAAGATGAATGAACAGTTATAAACCAAACTGCCCCTGCGCAGCACTGTGAGCTGTCTTGGCAGTTTAACAGTAACTTGCTCCGCTTGCCTCCTTGGTTCTCCTGTCAGCCACCGCTGGGAGTGTGGCAGAAGTGAGACACAAAATACCCTTCCCCACAGACAGGGTCAAAGCAATAGGTTTTTCTGATAAGAGGAGAGAACAGCGTTCAACAGCATCTTTTTGAGGATGATACCTCAGCCAGTGGTACTTTGAGGAGAAAGGGACCAAAGCTAGGCAGCAAAAAGACAAAAAATGGGGAATGGAAGAGCTATTGGGCATCGCCTGATGCTCATCAGGAAATGCAGCTTGCTATGCATGTGCATCTTCTGCGCTCTGCAGCACCTGCAACATGCAGGCCACCAGACTTGCCTGTGCAAAGCAATGTGCCTGCGTTTTGCTGACAGAAACAGAAGGTTTTTTTGCTCTTCCTTACGGGATGCATTTGTTTGCTGTGCTAAGGGAGCACGGAGTAACCTGGGCAGACGGACAGAAAGACCATGCATACCCTGGGGCAAGACACAGTGTTTGTTCTGAGAAAATCCTGTTTTATTCTGGTTTGTTCTGTGTTCAAAAAGGCCTCTGCAGTGCATCTGGGGTCTGAGTGGGCTAGGAGTGGGTAGCTGCAGACTGCTGGGGAGAGGAGATTTCCAGTTTTGCTGCTGTAAATGAAACTCATGGGTTGTCTGGTTGCCAGCTTCTTATTCACACTTAACAGAGAGGGTTGTCTAGAAACTGCCATAAAGGGCAATCCTTGATTTTCCGTGGTAAGGATGGTTTGAGAAAACGCACAAACATTGTGAATTTAATTTTACAGGCGTCTGTGTGCGCTGCTCACCAGGAGTGCTGCTGACTGCTCCCTCCCTGCTGCGCGGCATGGGCAGCACAGGCTGCTCCAGCTCTTGCACCCTGACCAAAATCCACCCCGATTTCAAGACTGTGCAGACTGTCATGCTAGTGACATAAGTCTTCTTTATGTTAATCTCAGCGAGAAAGGAGATGTGCAAGGAAAATCAAATAAGTGCCCTCCTTGTGCCTTGCTTATGACTGGCAACTGGGAATCCCACCTGGCTGTGACATGCATGGCAGCAGCATGTGCCATCGAGGTGCAGGGGCTGGATGGAGCCTATGAGTTCAGCTGGGCACAAAACCTTCAACTTACCTTCTACCAGTGCCTCTGGACAGGCCTAGGTGTCTCATGTATTTCTCTGTGCCTTTATGCCTTGTGGTAGAACGACGGGCATTGTTGGGGTAGTCAGATGCTATGAGGAAGCATTAAGAAAGTTGCAGGCATATGTGAGCCTTGCTGAAACTGGCAGTCAGTATTTGAGTTAGACAGTTGAATAAACAGTTAATTTCTTAATAGTAATTATTAAAATCGATCTTTAAATTTCTGTGGAAGCACTTGTTAAAGCAGAGGCAGGTGACAATGTTGTTCTGGTTCACTGAACAGTTTAGTCCAGTGATAACATTTCCACTTGTGTTCTTCACGGACGTTTGTTTCAAACGTATCTGTGTTTTGGTTTTAGGGAGCTTTTTGCTGACATTCATTTCTTAGGTCAGTCTTTTCCTGATGTTAGGTGCTGGTGTCATAGACATTGAATATTACTCACCTCAAACATATTCCATAGGTAGCAGAAGTGAGCTAGTTGTTTTTAAAGCGTGAAACTAATAAATACACAACAACACCAAAACAGGGAGCCCTGAGCGATACTGCTCTAGCCAAGCCCAACATTGGATATATTAGCAAACTGATCTAGCTGGGGATGTCCCTGCTCCTTGCAGGTGGTTTGGACTAGATGACCTTTGAAGGTCCCTTCCAACCCAAACCATTCTATGATTCTATGATTCTATGATATTGCATAGCTGTGGTTCAGATTTTTCACCATGTTCCAGTGACAAACACCCCACATTTGCAGCCACCCAGGTAAGCCAGGTGAGCCTCACCAAGCACTGCCTGCCTAGCTGTGGGGTCATCTCTGCTGCCGTCAACCTCTCTCACCCATTGCTGCTGGCCTGAACGGTCTCCATGCATTGGAGGGCAATGGCAGAGAGCATTTCTTCTGCATTTCTTGTATCTTCACAGGGTTGGCTCAAGTATCACTTCCAGTTGCTGGCACGGAATCAGTGCTGCCTGCCAAATGATGTATGTGTCCCCTGTTTTTTCAATGTCTAGTTACCAAACAGTGCTCATAGCTATGAAATATTTAACTTGTGCAGCTGTGCTGCAGAGAGAGAAATCTTTTTTTTGACTGCCCTTTCCCTATCTATCATCTTTCAAAAGTGTACAGCCAAGAGTTTTTAATTTCTTGCCTTTTTGTCTCTGGCAGATTTATTCTCATGCTGCACATCTGTTCTAAACAAAAGCCTTTTAAAATGCTCTGCGAGGCTTTGTTTTTGTTCATATCTGTTTTAGAAGTATTCCTAGGTCTGTTTGTTCCAGTCTGGCAGAGAGCAAGTGGGTTCAATTTCCCCTAGTTTCCTCTAACAACCCTGAATGTTTTCCTTGCTTTAGTGACCATAGAGTTAGGCTCCACTGCAGTGTAATGCCGGTGCAGCTTGAAATGAAATCCAATTTTAACAAAGCTAGCCTCCGAAGGCCAAACTGAAGATCATACTTTACCTCTTTAACCGATCTAAGAGCAGTGACATAAAAGATGTTCAAAGAGGGAACTGAGTGGTTTGGTTTTCTCTCCTGCTGCTGCTGGGTTTTATGAAGCTGGTAACGTGGAGCTTGCCCTTTGCAAATATAATTTGGGATGCCTGAATTTCTCAGATGTCCTCTGTGTTTTTTTAAAGCCTTTGAGTGCTTTATTTCAGTGCAGTTGTTTTCACGGACATTGGCATTTTTAAGGAATTTGATTACAAACGGGCACGGTTGCCGAAGTGCTAGCATTTGTGCCCCATCAGAAGCTGCAATTAAGCACGTGCATTTCCACTCTAGCAAAATGGTGGAATTTGAAAAGGTGGCTGCACAGATCAGCTTGTCTGTATTGTAGATGACATAAGGAAAAACATGTATGTCTGTCCTGCAAGACTATGGGTTCATCTGTTGGATGTGGCAGCATTTCCTATGGGGCATTCTGACCCACGGGAAGGTGTGGGTCAGAAATTGCTTCCAACCTTTTGCCTAGACAGGACAGGGGCGTGCTCTGCCCCCGCAGGACAGTTAAGTGGATTGTGCCCTTCCATTTGGCACGCCAGCAAGGTCCCCATGTAGGAGGCTGCTTTGGCAAGGGCTAGTTTGCAGCGTTGTTGTTGGCTTTGGTGTAGTGGGGTTCCAGCTGGAGGTGCAGGCTCGCTCCAACCTTCGATGTGCTCTCAGTAGACAAACGCTATTGAAACCTTAGACTGAACTGGCAGCATCAGCAGGGTTAGGAGGCTGAACAAAGCAGGGGCACTGCCACTTTTTCAGTGATTTCACTGATAATACTCAGTCTTCAAATCTGGTGGATCTTGTTTTCTCCAGCTTTGCATGTGGCTCTTGAGATGCATGCTGGTAAAGGTGAAATTCTGTCAGTGCGAAGCAAGGGTGAAAATCAGCTCAAGGCTTAGATCTGGTGTAAGGCAGTGGGGGATTGTCACTCTGGCTTCTTTCTCAGGTTGCTCCAGCATTGAGTATGGATATTGCAATTTGCAGCAGGGTGAAAGGACATCTTGCCTTGGCCAAGTCAGAGTAAGTGCTACCCAGAGAGAGGTACCAACAACAACTCTGTAGAGTCTGATGGTAGCAATTTTTGCTGCTGCTCCCACCAACCCTCTCTCACTCGTGAAAGTTTGCACTGGAAGAAGCCAGCCATGTTTGCAGACACCTAGAGAATGGTGCAAGGCATTAATACAAGAATACACAATACAGATTTTTGTTTGTTTGTTTTGAATAGTAAATAATCAGCAGCTCTGACTGGAGCAACTCTTTCTGAGAGAAGAGGAGATGAAGCCATCCAAGCACATTTGCCAAATAAGTCCTTTTGGAAAAACGTCAGCAGAAATTCAAGGAAGCTGGTCAAGGCAGATCAATACACTTAGCCCCTGAGTTAATGTCAGCATGTTATTTTTCACCCTTTTTCATTTTTGTTTGGTTTCTAATTTATAAATAAGAGCCTGTGTCATTCCTCGGTGTCATTCCAAATAGCCTCTCTAGCTTCTGCTTTATTCGTCCAAGCAAGACATGTCCAGGTATCTGCTCAATCTGCATGAGCAGTTATGTGTAAGAGACCTGACTGGCTTAAAATGCAAATACACGCCATGACACAGTTGGGTGAATGGGTGTCTAATATCTGTGTGTCCTTGCTGAAAATGTTTACAAAAATTAGATTAGTAATTACATGTGTTAGAAAGTGCTGTGTTACCTAGACTGTGATCTTCAGTTATTTTTGACATGTTTTTCAGTGTTTGTAATTAATTGCTAATGCGTTATTTATATCTGGGGAGAGTTTGAAGAAATTAGATATTGATATCAATATCCCTGGAATGACTATAGGGTGTGATACTTAGGACTTTTTTTTTTTTTTTCCAATGAGCACTGGCTGTGTATTTTCGGCTAACTCTGCTCAAAGAATGAAATAAATGCAACCACAAGAAAGAATTAGTTGGAAACACTGTCAAGTTGATATAGTAAAGTATCTTCTGGTATCTTTGAAACCTACTGTGTTTTAAGAAATATTGTGGTTTATTGTCTGTCTTTTAATTGGCAAGAGAAGAGAAAGTCTAGAGTACCACAGATGGAAAGATTTATAGTTTTAAAGGTTTTTTTCTGTTATCTGTGGAGAGACTGAGGAGTTTATTTGGATGCATTTCTTCAAGGAGGTTAGTGGTGTGCTTTTAAGATGTGTACCTTAAAATAAATTACTATTCTGCTTGTAATTACTTTTATTCATCTGTTTTTACTAGCACACATTTTGTCTCAGGCCATTTCTCACTCTAATCATGAAATGAACCAGTATGAGCAGAAATGAGTAATTTTGGAAGGAGTTTCCTCATCTGTTTGGTGCAGTAGATCCAGTACTAATGAAGCATAGCAAGAACAGACTTTACTGAAGATGTGCAAAGCACCAGTGTAACAATATATACGTGAGATATTTGTGTTTTTCCTTATACACTCCCTTCCATTTTACTAGTCGTATGATGAATAAAGTATCATTTTCATTTGCTTTGTCAAACTTTCAGCAGTGTAAGTAGCACATTGTTCTGAACTCCAGTTGTCCAAAGCCTACATTCCTGTTTTGGAGTCTCCAGGAGGAAATAAGTGAGGGCTCTTGAGGCCCTTGAGAATCCTCCATGGTAGACAGAGCGCTTCTCCCAAAGTCTTCTTTTCTGTGCCTGCTGCCAGTGCTGTGTTTTACGTATGCCAAACATGAATATTCTACACTTTGTCTCTGTTTCTTAATCATGCACCATCCCTCAGTCTCCATGTTGTACATGCCAAATCTTGTGCTGATATTAGTAAGACCTGTGCTTGCATGAGAACACAAATTTAGCTCTTTTGGCCGAAGCTTTGACAAGTTTTTAGAAACTTGGGGTCAGATTTTATGCGTGTTTACATGCCTGCAGACACCTGAAAACCAACTCGGTGCTTGTCCATCCTTCTGATGGGGCTTGTAGGGCCCTGTGGGGTTGCCTCCAGGTCCTCACCTCTATGTAGGCAGAGCATCATGAGGCTTCAATCTCTTTGGGCACTGTCAGGGAATCTATCTCAGTAATCTTATAATGTAATCTGTTTTAAGCCTTGGTTTAAATTTTAGGATAATCTGTGTTATCAGTTCACATAGTTGGGTGGAGCACTTCTAATTTTTTTTATCCACTGGCTATTGACTACAAGATGTTACCCAGTATTTCTGACTGGCTTGCATTTGAACGCAAATCTTTGCTTTTACAGGCTTATCTCTAGGGCAGCTTTCATATTCGTATTTTTTCTACATCATATCAGAGTCTTGCCTAGGAACTTTATTAGGGTCTCAGCTGCATGTGATCTGTTATGCAGTTCGATACAAGCCTGTTCATGGAATAATCTAATGCCTTTACATTCCTTGTATTTTTTTCAAGTCTCATCTTTCTTGCAACTCTTTTCTCCAAGGTTGTTGTTTTGGGTTTTTTTTAAGATTTAAAAAAAACCTATAGGCCAGGACCTCAGTCTGATACCAGTAGTTTAATGATAAGGATAATTGTTGATACTTCAAAAAGTGCACTGTAAAGACAATATCAGAATGTTTTTCTTACTGAGAGTTAAGTCCTTGGAAAATCATCTAACATCTGAAACCATTAAAAAAAATGCATAGAAAGTGGCATTTCATCCTCACCCAGAAATGCTGAGTTGCTGTGATTGTTCTAATTTTCTACAGAAAACAGACCCCCTGTTTTGTGTAGATGGCTAACAGCACAGTTTGACTGGAACTATTTTGCCAAATAATGCATGTTTTCAGTATTGCCATAGTTGCACTATTCCAATATCCCTTAGTTTAGAAAAGCCCTGAAGTGAAAGAAATCCTACAAATGAAAAATAGAGGATGAATCTGGCAGAGTGAAGTCTTTCAGTGACAGAAGCTGGTTGCATTTGCTGGTGAGGAATAGTGTGGTATAGTTAGGTTGTCTGGACTGGAACTGAAGGCATTGATTTTCCATTAAGAAGATGGGAGAGTTTGGTCTTCATAATTTGTGTGCAAGTCAAAGGTAATATTCCTGTTTTCTTTTTAGTAAATTATGTGCAGACTTTCTCTTAGTACAATTTCTAGGAAAATGAAAGATCAGGGAAAACATCTTGCCTGCAGGCTCTATGTGCTTCATTCTTCTCATTGTAATTCTAAAATTAGAGAGGGTGCACACGCTTCATTGTAAGCTCAGGAAATTATGTATTTTAAAGATTTTCCAAACATGTGGTGTAATTTTTCTGTTAGAGAATGATTGTGAACCGTTAAGCTGAGGCAAATGCTGGCGTCTTTGATACAGTGTGGTTTTATATCCAGACTATCCTGACAAATGGTGTGAGGAAAGATGCAATTTTGTAACAAATTTTAATAAACAACACAAAATAACAAAGCCATGGCACATAAGCTCCAAGGTAGCTAAATAAAAAGTAGACCTTTTTTCAGACACTCAGCACTTTAAAATCTTATTGTTGATATAACGATAAATAAATAATTATTAATAATAGTAAATAATAATAATAATAATAGTAAAATCTCATTGTTCATGATGACACCAAGCTGTGTGGTGCCGTCGACACGCTGGAAGGGAGGGATGCCATCCAGAGGGACCTTGACAGGCTGGAGAGGTGGGCTCATGCCAACCTCATGAAGTTCAACCAGGCCAAGTGCAAGGTCCTGCACCTGGGTCATGGCAATCCCAGGCACAAATACAGGCTGGGCGGGGAATGGGTTGAGACCAGCCCTGAGGAGAGGGATCTGAGAGTGCTGGTGGATGAGAAGCTCAACATGAGCCGGCGGTGTGCCATTGTGGCCCAGAAAGCCAACCGCATCCTGGGCTGCATCAAGAGGAGTGTGGCCAGCAGGTCGAGGGAGATGATTCTCCCCCTCTACTCTGCCCTGGTGAGACCCCACCTGGAGTACTGTGTCCAGTTCTGGAGACCCCGACATAAGAAGGACATGGACCAGTTGGAGAAGGTCCAGAGGAGGGCCACGAAGATGATCAGAGGGTTGGAGCACCTGTTCTATGAAGACAGGCTGAGAGAGTTGGGGCTGTTCAGCCTGGAGAAGAGGAGGCTCCGGGGAGACCTGATAGCGGTCTTCCAGTACCTCAAGGGGGCCTACAAGAAAGATGGGGAAAGGCTGTTCAGTAAGGCCTGTTGCAACAGGACAAGGGGTAACGGTTTTAAAATAGAGGGGGGTAGATTTAGATTAGATATTAGGAAAACATTTTTTACACTAAGGGTTGTAGAACACTGGCACAGGTTGCCCAGAGAGGTGGTGGATGCCCCATCCCTGGAAACATTCAAGGCCAGGCTGGATGCGGCTCTGAGCAACCTGATCTAGTTGGGGATGTCCCTGCTCCTTGCAGGGGGTTTGGACTAGATGACCTTTGAAGGTCCATTCCAACCCTAACCATTCTATGATTCTATGGTTCCTTATACATTTCAGAAATTATTTACCCCAAAATGTGTTCTTTCTTTAAAAATGTCCTTTGCCGAATACAGAACTAGGAAGCTCTGTTCTTTGCTGAACACAGAGCTAGTAAGATATGGGAGATGGTCAAGATTGCCTTGAGGCTACAGTTTTAGTGTAGCTACGTGTCACTAATCCTAATGCACAGGCATTTTCTCAAGTACTCCTCTGAGCTGTCCTGTTGTTTAGTGTATTTTGGTATCACTGTCATACATAAGCTGATGTTGCTGTCGACAGGGCTCGTGGAGGTGCTGTGAATACTGGGTCCTTACCCTGGCACTATCAAGGTGCTGGCTGGGTGTCGAGTTCCCTGTCACTGTCATTTCTGCTTCCTCCCCAGAGCAGCCTTTATCCCAGAGTCTCTGCATCGAGTAGTAGAGGTGCCCGAGGTCGCTGCTTGGTTACTGCAAGACCTAGTTCTGGCAAGAGCAAACTAGGGACATGTTGCTTTTGCTCTGGAAAGCTGTGTTGCTGTTGTCACCCCCCACCATTGCTTGCTCTGAGTGAGGATGCCAGCTGCTGTACAAAGCACAGCTTGCAGTCATTGAAAGTGGAAGCAAGGGTTTCTAGGACTTAACAAGAGATGTTATATTGAGAGAAATGGAGCAACAGGTCTTATTCTTGTTTCCTGGAGGCCTGATCCCCCTTACTGTGCTTCAGCCCTGCTCTGAGGGCTACAGGGATGGCTTTGGGCAATAATGAACAGTTAGAAATTTGTGAGGAAATTTCTGGACCAGAAACCAAATAGCTCCAAAAAGGCTGTTTTCCAGAGCTATAACACACCTCTATAACTGTGTTTGAGCACAGCCTGTATATTGTCTTGCGAAGCTCTGGAAAGAGCTTTAGAGAAGAACCCATGAGTAGACACTGCTGTATGTAAGGTTGCCCACTCATGCTGAGTTCCTCAGCAAATGTTGCTGGACCCAGAGCATGGTAAATCAGTTGTTCTGCTGTTTTTTGTTTTGGTCTGGGTTTTATGTTAAATTTTGATTGACAAAATGTGAACTCAAAGCAAGAGAATTTGGCTTACTTCAGGGATCAAAGGACTGGTAACTCAGCTGAAAAATGCCATCTATCAAAGATAACGATACAAGGATTATATGAGCATAGAGGCATATTTGAATCAGTTCTGGCTCCCCAAAACCAGGGAACAAAATTCACCAATCCAAGGAAGTGGCTGCAGCAACATTATTCCCAAACTCATAAAGCAGTTGTTTCGGCCTGGTTCAGTGACCACTGAGGTCAACGGAGTCTTCACCTGAGCAGGTATTAAATCAAGCTCGCCTAAGCAAATTTGATAGTGGATAGTTTGGCTGCATCACAACAGCTGTTTCTTTCTGTGCAGTGGTGGTCCTACCTATATTCCAGAAATGAGCAACAGTGCAGCAATAAAAAATGTCAGACCTGGAAACCTTCATTTTGACTTTCCTGTAGAAAGAAACTATATGAAAATGACAAATTGAGTTTGAAGGTGTGGAAAAGTTCAATGTCAGACCCATTACAACCTCAAAGGAAGATAGAGCCAAACTCAAACAAGTGGTAGTTGCACAGCTTTCCATGGGTTTATATCCAGGATGGATCTTGCCCAGATCCTCATTCTTGCTACATCCTCTCCACTCATTTGCTCTGGAGGACTCTCTGCCATTATAGAAACAAATGCTGGAGTAAACAATGAGTAAATAATTTTTTTTCTTGTGGATTGATGCAGCTTTTATGTTTTTAAAAGCAGGATTTGATCTGGCCCAGCAGGTGTATTTTTCTGAACAAATGTATTTGGTCATTTTTGGCCAGTGAAGCAGGCAGCATTCTGAAATATAAATGTAAATTTGATACTAGCACGAAGAGAGCTGAGGCAGGGCTAGATTCATCCTAGCTACAGGAGGAGTCTGATGCTTTAGCAATTCAGCAATGCAGGACTTAGCTTCTGGGTTCAGCTGAAGGACATTTAAAACCGATGCTGTTTTCCCTGCATCAAAACTCTGCCATTTTTAAAAGTGCATGGAAAATTGTTACATGGGAGCAACCTTCTGAAAACTGGTCGGTGACATGATAAAGACTTGAAAGTTCATTTCTACTCCTTTTCCCTCTTTAGGCTTGGAATTTAAGATATAGCCAGAAAAAAATCCACATAGATGCGCTGAGCACACAGTTGTGTTCATTCAGTGGTACCTGTATGTGTGAAAAAAACCCCCAACAATTCCCAAAGAGTTTTGCAAGGGGGTGCTTACTCATTAAAGTCTGACATGGTGATGCAACTTGAACCGGAGTGCTGAGGCAGTGATAGTGACTGCACAGGGAAGAAACAATGAGCTAGATTTCACCAGTGATGCAAGCAGCTACAAATGCTGCCCAGCATTGCATGTTGGTGAGGTGAAACACCGAATCTGAATGCAACTCATGGAGTGTAGGTAGAGGGGGAAATTATTTCTGTGTCAGGTCCCTGAGGTTCCCCTCAGCCTGTGTCCCTAACCTGGAAGGACATGATGGTCGTCAGATAGCTCATATAGCAGTCTGTAAGTCCACAGGACTGCTCGTGCTAAAGTTTCCTTTCATTTGTCAGCCTGAAGAAACACAGCTTTCAAGCCACAGTACAGAGTCCATCTCGTCTCTCAGGTCTTTGCTGAAGATCACGGTGAGAAGTGTCTGCGTTGAGGAAGTGAGTTATGTTTCATTGAGGCTTTGAGAGAAAGTTTCAGGGGTGCTCTGCTAAATACTGAATTGAACAAACAGAATTTCTCTGTCTTCCATGTTTAGACCTTTCAAGCACTATAACTATGTTTAGACTATTCTGTGCTTTTAAAATCCTAAAGTATTTTCTGAGTTCAGCTGTACACTTCTTAGCTGTAAGCAGTGTGGACGGTTAATATTTTACAGGATTACCTTAGTGCTGCAGAGCTTCTGGGAAGAGCATGGTAGAACATGTCCTTTATGGGATATGCAAGGAAGACACAAGGTAAAAAAAAATAAGTATGGCACTGTCAAGTACTTCGACTTCTCTGGAGCTGGAGGTGCTCAGCAACTTTGCAGATATATCAATGAAATGTAGAAAGCTCACTTTCTTTTCTTACGTGTTCCTTGGAAGGAAGATCCTTCCTCAGCAAGAAGAAGCAGTCCCATGCATTTTTGTACCGTTCTCTAATGATCCTACTTATGTGAGCTTATACTGTTTGCAAAGGAGGACAACCAGATCAGGCCTATATTCCCAAGGACTGAAGCATGGGACTGGGAAGCACCAGCACAGGAGTGGCTTGGTAGACAATTCATGATAAGGAATTAACGTGTCTGAGTGGTTATCAAGTGAGTCACAGTGAGCTGAGGGGAATGAAGTGAGAAATAGGTCTGTCTGAGGAAACTTTAATTGAGACACGTGCATCTCAATGAGAAGAGAGGTTCTTAGGTGATGAGATCCTGCTCGGATTGCTCAGATTTGTTGAACCGTCTGTCCCACTCCCTTATCACCACCTTCTCCTCTTTTGGTGCTTTTTTGATCCCTCTATGACCCTTCATGGGTCTGTCCTCATGCAGCTCCTCTTTAGTGGGCACTGAGGAAAAAAAAACAAAAACAGAAGCAGTGGTGCTTGTAGCATTACATTTAGATTAAGGATCAACCCCCCTAAACTGTTCCTCAGTCCATTCTGCTGTCAATGGAGGGATCATTTCATTTTGTGAATGAGGCAGGCTCGTAATTCTGTGGTAGTCTGGCATGTGAAAAGGCAAGGAAACCCCCAAACACTGTCCCAGCCAAATCCTTTTGTTTCTCAGCCAACTGAAGGAGTTTCACTAGCAAACAGGTTTTGCTGCTTTCCTCAGGCTTGCTGTGATGACAGCTGCAGTTGAAGGAGTGCCACACTTGGCAAGGAGAGCGTCTTCCCTGAAGACTCACCATCAGCTGAGGACGAGCTGCCGTCTCCAGTGTGAACAGACAACCGTGAGATTTTTCTGAATGGAGAACAGCACTGCTTGCCCAGCAAGATGTATGGTTATTTTTTATTCTACTTCTCCCTGCACCTGATAGCAATGGTAACTGTGGTTTGTTGTGGGTGAAACCCTGGCCTACTTATTCAATAGCAGAGCTCCTACTGACTTGAGAGAGACCAAGATATAAGCACAGCTCTGAGACACACAAAAGGGAAGGCACATTATGCTCCACATAAATGATTGAATCAATATAAAATTTGTGATGAGCCTAGAATTGTGGAGGTGGAAAATCAGCATGAAGGCTTTGTTTTCTTCTTACTGTACATCACTATTTATTTCTAAATCAGTTCTTACAGAGCTAAGAACAAGTAGTATAAGCTCACATAATTTGTAAATAGTCAGTGATTTTGTTAAGGTGAGAGGGTGTTATTCTGTCGAAGACACCAGCTGGAGACTCTACAAAAGTGGTAAGGACAGTGAGAATGAGCAGAGCTGGAGGAATTATTCTCTATTTTAAGGATACATGACATTGCCAAACTATCTCGCAGGCTTGCAGAACTTGCCAGAATTTGTGAGCCTTTCCTCTGTTTCCCGGAGACATTAAATTAAAACCATGTTTTCTTAGCTAAAGGGAACCATGTGCAGTTTGGATCAGAGATGGAGGTCTGCCTGTTTCCCCAGTGGTAAAATGGAACAGCTAGTTGATTCATACCTTGCTTTTAGATGTCATTATTTTCTACATACTTTGTTTCTCTCCCTCTGTTCTTCATAGTTTTTCTTTCCAGCAGAAAGTAAATTCAATAATATTTGAGTTGACAGAAGTTTTGTACTCCTGAAGCCTAAAATTGGACAAAATGCACTGACCTATTCCCAGCCGTTCCAGTTTGCTGGCCTGTTTTGAATGGGTGATTGTCCATCCCAGTCCTTTGACAAGTTGATGACATCCTTAGCAATATCAGTAATGAAATCAGAACACTGGGACAAAGTGGTTGAGCTTTATCTCCACTGTCAGTAGCAGTCCCCTCACAGGAGACAGCAGGGAAGATAATTAGCAGTGGCATGAGTCTGGTTGCTCCGTTGCATGCCGGGGGCCTCTGGCATTTGGAAAGCGGTATCGGTTTCTGACTTTGGGAAAGAGAAATACGGTTCTTGCTGTGATCCTGGATTGACAGCTGGTGGGCTCTGAGGGTATGCAGCAGGACCTTGTGGGGACCTCAGTACTACTCTGCCTTCTCTGATGAATGGACACTTGGGTTTCTGCTGTTCTTGACTTCAGTCCTTCAGCAATGTTAAGCATAACAAATCCTTATAATAAAAGAAGCTGTAATATTGTCCATTGTCTAAAACGTTGAATGAGATAGACGCTTACCCCATGGTGGCCAAACCTTTAATTCACAGTGCTCTCAATCTGCTAGCTAGTAATCATGTTTCCTTGCTTCTAAGTACAAAAACAAAGGTTCTTCAAAATGAAGCAGTGCTTCCCCCTCAGATGGTGATGGACAGGATCCCAGACAAGGTTTCTTGCCTTCGTTACAACAAAATGCACCCATCACCCTCCCTAAGCTATAGGTCCACCCCACGCACATTCCAGTGTGCAGATGCTCCTGGAGGACACATGTTTCCCACTGCACACCTCTGCTTCATCCCATTTTTTTGCATTCAGCTCCTTCACTGCATGCTCACCTCTGCTGCATCCTTTCCAGGGGGGCCGTATTACCGGTTTCCTGAAGACACATTTGTCCTGAGGAATCTCCACAAGGTCCTAACCAAAAATCCACTGCAACATGTTCATGTACAAGGAGGGAAAGGAGGAGAGGTAGTTGAGGTACCCAGGTCTTTGCTCCCCACCAGTGTTCTTTCATTCTCTGCATGGGATAAAGGAAAGGGTTCAAGGTGGCCACAGATACCAACTGTTGTTGCTCCTGGGACTTGCCTGGTGTCAGTGCTTCTCCTCTCAGTCATAGCAAAGGCCCTGATCCTACTGCTGTGTGTAAAATCAGGAGTAATTTTTTCTGCGTGAAACTAGCTAAGCCACATCCCATCCTAGAACATGGAAGAGAGATGCTCTTTAAAGGTTGCTATTTTTTGTTACCCTTTGGTCACCAAGGAGATCTCCTAAGTAAAACTCTGCTTCTGAATACAGAAAATATTCCCTTTCCCAAATCAAATGACATTCCAGTTAATGCATTAACGGATCTCAAGGAATGGTTTTGCAACGGTAACGCTGGCATAGCACATATTCTGCACACATTAGTCACTACAGCAACCTGTTATAAATGAGGTCATAAAAGCTGAACAAGCCATAAAATCAGATTCTTAATTTAGAGTCCAGATAGCTGCAGTGAGTTTCCAGCACCTAGATGTGCTTCACTCAGAATTAGATATTGCTAGGCTCTGAGCTGCAGAAAAGTGCTGTGGAAGGTTGTAGCTAAAATACCAGTGTTACTCACTCTAAAGCTATAGCGTGTTTTTGCCAGCTACTGTGTGATTTCAGAATATACATGTTAGCAGGTTCTTAAGCATGAGTCATCGAGTCTTGCGAGTCTGAATGAAGGACTTACATAATCTTTAAAGTGTGATTTAGCAAACAAGAATAGACTATCAGCCAGCAGCATGCTGTCTGATTGAGCGGACAAGGTCTCTCTTCAGGAAACTGGGAAGATAATAATGGATTTGCTGTGCTTTTTACAGAGTGAGCCCCTCCTTGCCAAAGTGCTGTTGTCAACTTCTGCTGCAGTCGGTGAACCAAAGACACATTGCTTCTGCATAACTGTTGTCTTTGGACTTTCAGCCCTGCACGAACAGTCTAGACTGTGGCAGTTGACCTGATCTCATTCACTTGTGCAGAAAATGGTTCTGCAGCCAAACTGGGCTTTCTGTCTTCCCAGGATACATCCCTAGTCATGCAGTAACTGAGCATCTCCATGCTTTCCCATGGGTTTAGACTGATGTAGCTTCTAACTATAGCCCTCACTGTAGCTCTCCCTCCTTTCCCCTGTTCACTTTCTAGATTGTCTTCTTCACCTTGTGTGAGTATGGTGTTACTCCTCCCATCTTTTGGTGTTTCTTCTGCGGCAGGGTGACTTGTAAGTCCGTATCTTTAAATACACCAGTCAGCACAAATGCCGATGCCCTGGGAGTTTTGACCCCTGGCAAGACTGACAATGTGTCTTTAAAAGGTTTCAAACAAATAACCAAATATAACAAACAACTTTAGATGTTTAAAAGCTGTACATTTGAAAAGGGGAGCCTTCTCCAATGTCTAAAAGGCTTGCAAGATGTGGGCCTAGTGCATTTATTATACTGCACAGAGGCACTGGTCATGCAAGGAGCTTTGTGTTGCAAGTGATGCTGTGAGATGTGTACTGTGGCTGGGGTTTCCTGTGGACAATAACAGAACCTGGAATTTCAGTTATTGTAGCAGTTGTTCTGTTTGCATACACCCTGGCTTGAGCTACTGCAAAACCAAGCCTGAATCTTACACCATTTTAACTCTATTTCCTAATAATGTGCTTCTTCCTGTTCATCCATTGTTTAAGACTTCCCTCCATGTCATGCTTAATTTCAAAGATACTGGAAAAATACCTAAAAGTTTGCAAAATATCTATAAATTCCCATACTGGCTCCATTCTTGACCCCCTCAGTAAGGCACAGCATGTGGGTGGGGAGGAAAGACCCACAACAAGCCTCTCAGAGGGAACTGGGAATCATAGGCAGTACTTGTCCATGCTGTTTCCAGTTTTGGTTTGCAGAGGCCACCCTTTGCCTGGTGAATGAGAGTGGGTGGGCAGGGATACGCAGGCTGCAAAACCATTGAAACACAGCCTCCTCACCTCCCTCGGCACAGAGCAAACACGGTTATCTGCAGGTAGCTGGCAGGTGACTTTGAAGAGCAAGCGAGTGGGCAGGTTGTAATTTGTGTTGATTTTAGGGAACAAATTCTCTAGGGGCAGTCAGCCACAGTGTAGCTGTCTATCCGGGCCATGACACAGTTCATTTTGCATCTAAAAATGCTTGCACAGAAGCAGACAGGGAACAAAATGAGGTGTAACATTGGCGTTAATGCTGCATTTCAGCTGGGAAAAGTGTAAAGGGCTTTTCTGCCTATCTGAAAAAATAAGTGAGATGAGCCCCATTTCAACTCAGTCTGGGTCTGTCAGTCCAGTGTCCAATGTCTGGGGCTGGGGCTGTCCCAGCTGCCTGGCCCCCAACCCTAGCTGTGCCCTGATGTTTGTCAAGCAGTGACCAAGCCCTGCGCCATTAATTCCAGATGTACCTTATAGCCATGCTTATATACCATCAGCAGCTTACTACTCAGATTATTGAATTTTAATACCAGATACCTTGGTAAACCACTCAGGGAAAAGAAAGCTACAGTCCAAGAAGTTACCTGTCAATTTCAGTATTTTTAGCTGAGTTAACATTACAATTCCTTGTTCTTCTTTGCTTACTGAAATAATGGTTCGTCTTGAAATTTACTTTATTTTTTCCTCCTTTTTCCCTCTATTAACTTAAACTAATGAAGCATCTCCTGCATCATGTTTCATTGTCTTTTTTGTGGTGATAAAAGAGATACAGATCAGAGAAACAACTGCAGGGTCTCCTGGAAAGTCCTAGAGCTGAAGTTCTGAGAAGTTGAGGGCTTGCAGTCTTATGTGGGATGAGACCTTGCCTGGAAAGTATCTGTACCATGTGGGCAGGAAGCAGTTTCTGGCAGAAAAAGATCAGCATCTGATAGGTTTTGTATATTTATGTTTGACCTGAAATATCGTAGGATTCATGGTCTTGGCCCCAGAGGTCCCTGCCTTGTGCTGCAAATTTCTAAATAGTTCTGATGAAAATGGCATGTGTTTTTCTTGAATCAGGATTTATATCTGGGAAAATAGACAATACGGTAAAAAGCAAAAGGGTAAGTCTCAGATCTTAAGGAAGGTTATGACTTTGCAGCAGTGAAGACGCGAGGGTTATTGATGTGTTAGATATCATGGTCAAGTAGGAATTTAGCCGTTTTCCCTAAAAAGGTGGCAGGATCAGTAGCCCAGGTGAAGTGCATCTACACCAATTCATGCAGCATGCGCAACAAAGAGGAGGAGCTGGAAGCCATTGTGCAGCAGGAAAACTATAATGTAGTTGACATCACGGAAATATGACTTGCACAACTGGAGTGCTGCAGTGGATGGCTATAAACTCGTCAGAAGGGACAGACAAGGAAGGAGAGGCAGTGAGGCAGCCCAGTGTGTTAGGGAGTGTTTAGACTGTCTAGAACTTAATGATGGTGATGGCAGGGTTGAGCATTTATGGGTAAGAATCAAGGGGAAGGCCAACAAGGCAGCTATCATGGCGGCAGTCTGTTATAGACCACCCAACCAAGATGAAGAGACAGATGAAATATTATATAAGGAGCTGGGAGAAGTGTCGTGATTGCTAGCCCTTGTTCTCATGGGGTACTTGAACTTACTAGATGTCTGCTGGAAGTTGTTGGGGATTAAAATAAGTTTACTTGTAAAGCGTTAGAATTAATTGTGTGTTTGCTTAGAGATCAAGCGTGTGCTTAAAGCTACGTGTAGTTGCAGCTTGCTTATAGCTTAGCATGAGCGGACTTTGTATAGCTTAGCATGAGTAGGCCTTGTTTAAAATTTAGCATAAGTGAATTTTAAATGAACTCTGTTCTTTAGCATGGATGGCTATGCAGAAGAGGTAACAAAGGAGTACAGGACATCCTAATCTACAACATAAAGGGAACCAAACCCATGACTCTGGGAAAAAGAAGACCTTCAAAATCGGCAACAGATAATGAAAAAAAGACATTAATAACTTTTTCTGAGGGGCCCTAGGGCGCTGTTCCAAGCCAGAAGATAAGGAAACTGACAAACTTTGAATACAAGGACATGGTCTGTCTAGAGACAAGGAGGAGACCCCATGGGGAGGGAGAAGCTCCCAGGCTCTGAAACTCTGTTGGACCAACTGTCCCATGGAGAGCCTGTGAAGAGTGTATGGAGGGGTGAGGAGATTGTGAAGGGTATAATTGCCATGGGGTTTCTTTGTTTAGGGTCACTTGTGAGAGGGGCCCAGCTCAAGCTGAAATAGATGGTCGAGCTAAGTCTGGATCCAGACGCACCTAGGCTCCTTCCTGGAAGGAGTTTGGAAAGCAAGGGGGTCCAGTCTGAATCCCACGACTCAGCGCAAGGGTCTTCCCGGGCTCTTCTTTAACAAAATACACTACAGCGAAGAGGGAATGGTCTAGGAGGTTCCTGGAGTGTTTGGAAGATAACTTCCTGACAAAGCTGGTGAGTGAGCTGACTAGGGAGGGCGTCCCACTGGACCTGCTGTTGGTGAACAGAGAAGGACTTGTGGGTATGTGATAGCTGGAGGCTGTTTTGCATTCATAGTGATCATGAACTGATAAGAATTTTCAGAGAAGTAAGGAGGGGGGTCAGCAGAACTGCCACCTTGGACCTCCTAAGGGCAGACATTGGCCTGTTTAGAGGCCTGGCTGACAGAGCCCCTTGGAAGGCAGGTCTGAAGAGCAAAGGAGTTCAGGAAGGCTGGACATTCTTCAAGAAGGAAATCTTAAAGGTGCAGGAGTAGGCTGTCCCCATGTGCCAAAAGACAAGCTGACAGGTAAGAAGACCGGCCCAACTGAACAGGGAGTTTGGCTAGAACTCAGGAAAAAAAAGGAGAGTTTATGACCTTTGGAAGAAGGGGCAGGCAACTCAAGAGGAGTACAAGGATGTCATGAGGTTATTCAGGCAGAAAATTAGAACAGCTGAAGGCCAACTAGAACTTAATCTGGCTACTAAAAGACAATTAAAAATGTTTCTATAGATACGTTAGCAACACAGGCTAAGGAGAATCTCCATCCTTTACTGGATGTGGGGGGAAACACAGTGACAAAGGATGAGGAAAAGGCTGAGGTACTTAATGCCTTCTTTGCCTCAGTCTTTAATAGACAGACCAGTTGTTCTCTGAGTACCCGGCCCCCTGAGCTGGAAGACTGGGATGGGCAGCAGAACGAAGCCCCCATAATCCAAGGGTAAATGGTTAGCGACCCGCTACACTTAGAAAAGGAGACTGAGGGGAGACTTTATGACTCTTTAGAACTACCAGAAAGAAGGTTGTAGTGAGGTGGGTATTGGTCTCTTCTCCCAAGTAAGAAGTGATATGATGAGAGGAAACAGCCTCAAGTTGTGCCAGGGGAGGTTTAGGTTGAATATTAAGAAAAATTTCATCACCAAAAGGGTTGTCACGCATTGGAACAGGCTGCCCAAGGAGGTAGTTGAGTCACCATGCCTGGAAGTATTTAAAGGACTTGCAGATGTGGTGCTTAGGGACATGATTTAGTGGTGGACTTGGCAGTGCCAGGTTAACAGTTGGTCTCAATGATCTTAAAAGTATTTTCCAACCAAAATTATTCTATGATTCTATGTCTTAAACCTTGCAGGTCCTTTAAGCTTCTCTTAAGACTTTGGACAACTAATGACTGTCAGTATAGCACAGTGAAGGGTGAACTTGTTTATGTTTTCTTTATATGAAAAACTAAAGCTTCTGGCCTTCATTTTGGTGCCTCTCAAATTCAGTTCAAAAGGAGATATTTGATACATTTGAGAAATGTGTATAAATGATGTAAAATGTCATAAAGTTTCATCAGGTGCAGAGGAAGTGTCTGAGTTGGTGATTGATTGCTGCCTTGGTGTTCAACATGTTTTAAGATTGCATTTAACTTTAATTTCCTAAATATGAGACACAATCACTATCTTGGGCTGCATTTGCATTTTGCTAGAGACTTAAGCTTCAAATCATATTGCCACTGATACTGAACCGGCTTACTTAAAAAGCCATTTTATCTTATTTTAGTTGTGTATTGTAGGGACATTCCTTCCCTTGAGTTTAAAGGCATATTTTTGGCAGGCAGAATGAGGAATGAGGCTGCTTAAACATGGGTATTGTTTTGAGAAACAAGTTTTGGAGCACATGAGATGAGAGTGAAGTGAGTTTAGCTGAGCTTACAGATGTTTCACTTGCTCATGCAAATGTGGTCTTGCTTTGGGAGTGCTGAAGAGCGGGGTTTTGCTCTCTGTTTGCAGGCGAGCAGCAAGCATGAGCTTAGCAACAGACGACGGTGAGTGCCAGGACCCTGTGGTCTGAACCACATCTTCAGCTGACTTCCCAGCAACGAGGCACTGTTGATCCTGTACCATGGAGGACTGCCTTCACACCTCCTCTGAAAACCTCTCCAAGCTGGTGAGCTGGGCCCACAGCCATGGAACCATCTGCAGCCTCATCCCCAACCTCAAACACCTGCTGTCCGAGGGGGCCCATGGCAACCTGACAGCCATGTGGGGCTGTAGCGCCGGCCATGCCTACCACTGGCCCCTGGCCGCCACTTGCCGGGCTGGCTCCCAGGAGCGCGTCTGCTTCCAGGACAGCCGCAGCTTCAACTCAGACAGCCCCAGCATGCTGGGAGTGCCCTCGGAGGCACAGGCCAGCCCCCTGGAGCGCTACCCAGGCCGGCCGGGAAAGGCCAAGCTGGACTGCACCCGCACTCGCGACTCCTGTGACTTCTCCTACTGCAGTGAGCCATCAGAATTGGGCGAGCCCGTGGAGGAGTATGAGGATGAGGCCACGCTCTTCGACATGGTCTGTGAGTCATCCGTCACTGATGAGGACAGCGACTTCGAGCCACACCCCCACCGGGCCCCCGCCGGCCCCCGCAAGCGGCCGGCTGCTGGCCTGCCCATCACTGCCCAGGCCCAGCCTGCCGACGAAGGTGGTGGAGAGGTGCTCCTCAAGAAGATCAAACAGGAGCTCCCTGAGGACTACTACATCGTGGCCAATGCTGAGCTGACGGCCGGTGCCGATGGGCCAGCCCTGGCCCTGACGCAGATGTCCAAGCCCAAGCCGCAGGCCCAGGCTGGGCCCTCCTGCCTGGGCACCGCCAGGGTCCTGCCCCAGCCAGCTGCAGGCCCTGACCCTGACCCGCAGCGTCTCTCTGCCTCCCCTCCTGGCCCACCCCGGCTGGCCACACAGAGGCCGTCCCGGGGCCCCCTGGCCTCGCCAGCACGAGGGGCAGGCAGCGGCCCCATGGCCGCCCTGCAAGTGCCAGCCACCAGCTCCAACGCCGCCGCCGCTGCTGCTGGGAAACCCATCAGCATCCCCCTCTCAGCCCTGCAGCTGCCTGGTCAGGAGGAGCCACCGGCTGCTGAGGAGACCCTCCTGCCCGCCCCGCAGCTGGCTGCGGGTGGTGAGGTGGCCAGCTCACCCTCAGTGAGCACCGAGCCTGAAGTCAGCTCCAGCCAGCAGCAGCCCCACGCTGCCCCCGCCGCCACGCCCGAGGCAGCAGCACAGTCAATGCCAGGTAGGACACTGGGGTGGGAGTCGACGGGTGGCGGTGTTTTGGGAGTGGTCCCCCAGGTATGGCTTGGTGAGTAGGTAGCCAGGGAGAAGGTGCTGCATTGCGCAGGGGTGCTCTGGTCCTGCCAGCTTGTAAGTTGGTAGGTAGAGAAACCTCTCCTGCTTGGAAGAGGATTTGGAAGACCTCATCTGAGCAAAGGCCAGGAGCATCTCCCTGTGAGAAAGTGTACTGCTGTCATAGGGAAAGGACTCTTTTAGGACAGGTTTATAGGTCTGTTTTGGGTGCAGTTGTGTCATGGGAGAGGGTGTGCAGCCACCTCACTGTGTGCACTGGGCAGCAAGGACATGAAACCTGGCCGTGCACTTTTTTGATGAACTAGAAAGAAGTGGTCTCAACCAGTGGAGCCTAGAGTTGGGGTTTGGGTGTTGCCTCCACCCTGTCAGAACAGTGATGTTTGACGTGGAGAGGCAAAGAAGGGCACAAGGAGAATGCCTAGAGAGAGGTTTGCACTTCTGTAAATCTTTATTAAATGGTTTCCCTGACTCGTAAATCAGAGCATCCTGAAGAGATGAGAAGGACAACCACAAGCTTAACTGTTAAATTGATAACACTTAAACTTAAACCAGAAGATTAAAAAAAATTCCCCTGTGCTCAGTGGAAGCTCTCATATCCTGTGTCCTTCATTTTTTTCATCTCACTGCTGCCAAAGCACTGAGAATTGGCACAAACAAATAATTGGATAAAGAGCATGTTAAAACAGCGTACTTCCACTGAATGATTATCTCGTGCAAAATCACTCAATGTTGGTCATAAGTCTTCTGGAGAGGGAGGAAATATGTTTCCTGAGCAAACTTGCCAGCTCCCTCAAGACCCGAGTGCAGACAGTGGTGGCTTTGCTCTTGCAGCTGTTGAGTGGTGCTTCCCAGGAGGAGGCGAGGGCAGGAGTTGAGTTCTTTGTCTGCTCCCTTGCTGGTTCAGCCTAGGAGTGTCTGGTCAGACAGAGCAGAACCAAACAGTGGAGGGGGAAAAAAAAATTGCCTATATGAAATCCCTATGGCAGCTACTGTAAGTGTTAAAAACAATGACCTTAACAGCCTTGATGATACTTTAACCTGGACACCCTGAAACCTGATTGAATGCTAGTAAGTCTGTAAATCAGCAAGTGCCTGCAGATCTTGTTGCCAAATAAAACACTGGGCAAAGTTAAATACCCAGTCTTGCTAAGTAAACCCCATTAAGCATCAGAAAATAGAAATTAGAAAGGATGGGAATTGTCTTCATTACAGCAAAGCAAATTCTTTTTTGGGACCTATTTTTGCATGACTGCATCTTTGAGATGTTATTTTGCAGTAGTCCTGTCGTTTAACGTCCCTCGTGGAAATTCCTTTACAAAACTCCGTCTGGTTTAGAACTGTCTCTGCTTAGCTAAATATGAGAGATATGGGATGCCTGATGTCAATCCAAAATGCGTGGTGAACCTACTTATTCTGCATTCCTCAGTTTATAGAATATCACTGCTATATATATTAGAGCTAGTTTCTACCAACTTACCCCTGCAACTTGCTCAGTCTCAAACTTACAAGCTGAGACAATGGAGTACAAACATAGGCAGAATTTGTCCATGTAGGTGTGTGTTATCTGGGAGAGTGATTTGCTTTCAACGGATTCATTAAAAAAACAAACCCTTTCAAGCTGCGTTTGCCAGGTCCTCAGAAGCCAAACAAGGTCAGCAGTTGTTACTGCTTAGGGTTAAACCTTACAAGAATGGACCTAGTGCCAAATTTTCACGTTTATATAGTTTCCAGAGCAGGGTTGGTCCTTGTCTAGTGTTTCCCTGTGATGGCAAAGTTGGATTGCGTCTGGATTTATACCCACTGCATGAATCAGCCCTCAAAACCTTCTAGTGCTTCTTGCATGGACAGCCATGTTATCTCAGTGTGCTGTCCAAATTCCAGTTCGGTCAGTTATGTTCTCAATACTTTTATTTCTTGTGTTGTTCTCAGAAAGTGTTACGCAGTTCCTCTCCTCAGCCTGGTATAAGCTGTTACTATACTCAGAGGTAGTTGCATCTAAACTAAGGTAAAATGATTGACATACAACTAAAACTTAATATGTCCGTAAAGTCTCTAATATCCATAGAGCCTGCTCCTTTGGGAAAGAGCTGCTGGCATTAATAAATCTTTGAGTTGGAGAGAAGTGGGCAATGTTGGCAAGTGAATTTATTACAGGTGCGTATTTCTGCACAGCAGATTCTTGCAGGTGAAATGTGGAGGTCTGATTAAAGACTAGAACAGGGTGATTGCTTATGTACAGTGATTTCATTAGGTTGTCTCTTAACAAAGAGTCATGTACTGGAAGTGGTGCAATATTGAACTGCAAGAGGATGTTTATCTATCCTATGTAAAAATGTTTCTGTTGTAAACAGAGAGAAACAAGGATGAATAAAATTCTTATGTTAAAAAGGACAGGAAATAATTATACCAAGGAGCCTAAAGGTTTTGTTAGTTTATAGACTTGATGGATGCTTGACAAACAAAGGTACGGCTGAAAGTGAGCAGGGAATTTAAATTCTGCCTTGTCCCCTACAAAGTGTGGCTTAATTTTAAAATAATACATGAAGCCTTGCTCTTGGTCCCATTAGAACTGGTTATATGTTTATAAGGTCTTTGCGGGACTAAGGCCTTGCTGTAGTTTAGCCAGAACAGGCCTTAAATGATAAATTATGATTAAAGGGTGTGATCCAACAGCAAGAAATTGTTTAAGTCGCATATCCTTGTATTTGTATCAGGCACAGTGGATAGCTACCATGCATGGTAATCTCGTAGGTCATGAAAGTTTGAGGGAGATTCTCTATGAAATAAAAAGTATTGATGATATGTGTTAGCTTAGGCCAATTGAAGCCACATGATACTTTCGGGCTAGTTTTCAAACACTTCTTTTTTTTTTCCTCTTTTATTCCTCTTTAATTACACCATGGCAACTGAACGTATAAGCAGGGACTCTACAAAGGTATTTTTGTGTTTTAAAAGTGAAGTGGCATACCAGTGAAGATTCGGTGAGGTTAGAGACTGATTTCTGTTGGGTTCAAGTCTCCATCTAAGCATTGTGGAATATACTGAATTATTTTTGTTAAACTTTAACCCTAATAACTGGACCTTCATTTGTGAATTTTTAGATTGTTCTTTACCACTTTATTAGCAAAACCTTCATGAATATATGGAGGTATTATTTAGTCCTTTTTCTCTTGTGGAAAAGATGAGAGCCTTCCCAAATAACCTCTTATGTCTTTTCCTTTTGCTAATACTTGGTCTGCTTTTTATGTCCAAGAACCAGCAAGGGCAAGGTAGGTCACATCAGTGAAGGTGAAAGGTGAGTAAGAAACATAATGCTTTAGGTTGCAGTACATGCAGCTGAGAGAAATTAGTGACATTTGGATGTCTGAAACCACAAGTGGAAAAGATTCAGTGTTATTGCAAAAGGATATGGAGGAAGACTATGTCTCAGAGGAGGACAGAGCTTATTGTGTAGGAAGGCAAGTTTTGATCCTCAGAGAGGCAAGACTTACTTCATAAGCAGAATTACTGAAGTATTTATGAAGAATACTCACTTTCCACCTGAAGACTGAGGGTGAAGTTGTGCTTTGGATTAACAAGACAGTGCATCAAGACATCTTTGGCCCAATGCTAGTCCAACAGTATAAATACAGGAGCAAAGAGTTCCATGAGTATACCCTAAAAATATATCAAATCCATATGTACAAAATGTGCAGAACACAAAGAGTAGTAAGCAGAGATGCAAAATAAAATATCTTGTAAATGAAGTGACTGGGGTTGTTGCTTCTGTCAGAGATGTGTCAGATCATATTCTGTGGGTACTGTCACAATGCCATCATGCATATCCATTGCTGAACTCACTGGGCTGCTGGGTAATGTTTTACCTGTACGGGCATTTGCAGAGTTTGGAAGGGAACCAGATTGTCCACAAGCACCACTACTTTCTTAAGTCAGCGTGCTGCACACTGTCGCTCCACTGTGGTTATTGAACAGTATCAGCGATTGAACATGTCCGTGGTGGATGGTGCCCTGGTCTGTGCTGAGGCTGTCACAGTACTTAGCCTTGCTGACTCTCATGTCTCCTCTGTGAGCTCCTCCCTGTTCTTTTATTTTCTGAAGCTAGTATATCAGGATCCCAGATCAGTGCCTGGTAATCAGCTTAGCCTGGTGACTTGGGCAAAGATTTAATTCTGGTCCTGTGCTCTCATCACAGGAAGGTGCAAGCAGGGATTGCAGCCTTTCATGACAGGCCCCTAATGTGGGTTGACTCTTGCTCTGCTCTCAGTGTGGACATCCCTGTAGGTTCCAGGTGTTCATATAATAAATATCTCTATCTGAACATGACCATTATAAAATGCAGTGCATCTGGGGGTTGTCTGATGTTGATTTAGAGCTTTTAGGTGGAATATTTTAAAATATTTTTCTGCAATCGAAAGAACTTTCCTCCTCTCTGTCTCTCTGCAGTTGTGTGGGGTTAAATTAAGTGGGAGCTGAGATCCTTGTGTCATCATAAGACTCATGGATTAGGAGCTGTTAGCTGAGCCTCAAAATGTTACAAGAATTAGTGGAGAAAGAACTGCCACATTTCTCATGAATTGCTGGTTTTGACTAGGTTTATCATAAACTCGTAAATCACTGTTTACACTGCAAGGAAAAAAAAATTGTCAGCTAGCGCATTCCAAAGAAGTGCAAACAAGAAAAAAAAAAAAGAGAGCCTTATTTTAGAGGTATATAAAGCATCAGCCATACATACAGAAAGGCCAAATTAATCTTTGCTGTATTTCTTCGAAGTCCAGTGGAACTGTGGCAAGAATGAATACAACACAAGGCAAACAATAATGTCAAAAGAAAGTTGCAAAACTTCATTTAACCGCTTCCAAGAACACTCAAATAATTGCTGATCGGTCTCTGTTTTTGCATTTTCCATACAAAGGCTGATGACTTTTGGCTAAAGTGACTACTGAAGCCTGCCTCCAAGGTCATACGCTGCTGAATGTCGTCAAGCAAACAATTAAACATATGTAGGGGTAAGGGTCTTTGTGTTGGACTAAACAGTTCAAAGTCCACTGGTGACTCTAGGTCCCATAATTGTTATCTACTCTTGCTCTGGTAGCTGAACTGAAAGTAGTAGGTGCTGAGATAAGTAATTACAAAAAGTGTAGTGCTTTTTTTTTTTTTTTAAGTTGCAAGGGCGCAGCTCATTTAGAGGAATAAAATTAAATCACTGTAGTTTTAATCATCAGAAAAAGGAAGCTAGTGAGTTGATTAACCACCTCTTGCACTGCCACTGCTGCTGCAAATTTTAAACTATTGTTTTGGGGGCTTTATTCTAGAAGTTATGCTAATGAATGCTAATGAGACTGATATTACTTATCTTTCAATATTGTAAGGGAGTTCTGTTTAAAAGCAGACAGTATCATAAAAAGAAGTAATCTATTTGCTTTTATCATCTGGGTACACAGCATGACAATCAAATGAAAAAAAATGAAACCTTGGTACTAATAATTCCAATAAGAGAGTGTATCTTATGAAGCTGTTCCTACAAGAAGCATTTATCAAGTTATTAGTTCTTGCAGGAGAACACTGAAATGAAGAATCATCAAGTATTACAACATCTCTAGATCTTCACTGTACTTAAATGTATTTATTGCCATTTCAGGATTCCACATGTATTTTGTTGAGTGGGAAGTCCTTGCAGACACAGAAGGCTGACCAGTGGACTAGTCATGTAGAGGGTGATCTTCTTGTCGTCCTACATATTAAGTATTTATCAAAGCAGCTATGCATAAAAGAGATTAGGCTGCTGCTATTCTTGATGTTAGAGCTTGTTTCTCCTGTTCACCATGGACCTCCTCCAGCAGCACGCAGAGACGTCTCCTGGCAGCGGTGTTACTGGAGATATATATATATATGTGTTTTTGTGTATATATGTGTGTGTATATATATATGCACACACACACACATTTTGGAGGAAACTGTTCATGAGTATTCACACTGAAAGTAGGGTGGTGGGGAAGACGTTTAGAGTTGGACTTCGAGTTGTATTCCTGCAATAAAAGCTATATAGGCCTATTGGTCCTCTGTAACCAGTGAGGAACAGTAGTTTCTATGCAGTCTGTGGAAGCTGCTTGCCTGCAGCCTGCTTGCCTGTTCAGGAGGGAGCTGAATCTATGCCCTTAGAGAGATCTATTGCAGCCAGACTCCATCAGTTTTTAAGGATTAAGTCTGTAAAGCATGGCAAGTTCTGCTGCCAAACAGCTGGGAATATTCTCTGCAGTTCTGAATAGAGGAACTGCATCACTGAGAATTACTGACTTTTCATTTAAATATAGATTTTTAGTTCAAAGTGCCATAGCACAAATAGCATTAAGTAAGGTGGTGTGCCATATGAGAAAGGAAACTGCCCACTTCAATGCATGGTTATGTTCTGGAGCAGCACTACTTATCTCAGACTTAGAAATGTACCCTCTCCGCCATTACCCCAACTCAAAAGTCAGAAAAGCAAAAAATAAAAAGCACAAATGAGAAGTAGGAAACAATAATTTTTTCAAGACCAACGTGATCTAGGTGCTATACTCTCCCTTTCAATAAAGGTGTCTTAAACAGACTACTTTTGTGCAAAGGGCTGTGTTTGGTGATACTGGCATGTAAAGGAAGGAAATAAGGCCTCTGCTGGTTCCAGCTGTCCTGAAAACAAATGGAAACAAGAAAGAAAACTGGCCAAGTCTGTACTGGACATCACTTTGTTTTTAGGAAATAGATTATTATTTTTTAACATGAGCTTTTGATCAGAGATCTGTTTTCTTTGTGTGGTCTTTGCAATTGCTCTGTTTAATTTTGGAGCTGTTTTCATCTTGTGATTTGTGAGTCTGACTCAGAAAAGAGATGCAAGGCAGGATCAGATTGGGATCTACAGAGGAGATGGGATGCAGCAGCCAAGAGAGACACTGACCCTGGAAAGGCTTCAGACGTGCAGTTTCCTTTTGCAGTTTGATGGATGGAAAGAGAATACAGGACTTGGTCATTTAGGTCAGGATATTTCTGAGAGCGCTTTTCCATTTTGGATGAGGCTGATCCTTCAGTAAATATATCTACAGAACTCTCTTACATATGTATTCAAGGTCTATGCTTTCAGTAGTGGCAGTAAACCTTGGGAAGAACTGTTTTCACCTGTCTCCATGATGGGAGCATGCCATTTTTGCATAAGCTGTTCTGTGAAGCCAGCACACAGTGACTTCTTATTTCTCCCATTTTCCTCATACCTAAATTATTTCCCTCTTAGTGAGTCTTGTTCTGTCATCTTCTTTTTGTGCTTGCAGTGAACCTAGAACCGACTTGAGCATGAATCATAGAATCATAGAATCATAGAATGGTTAGGGTTGGAAGGGACCTTCAAAGGTCATCTAGTCCAAACCCCCTGCAAGGAGCAGGGACATCCCTGACTAGGTCAGGTTGCTCAGAGCCTCATCCAGCCTGGCCTTGAACGTTTCCAGGGATGGGGCCTCCACCACCTTTCTGGGCAACCTGTTCCAGTGTTCTATAACTCGCATCGTAAAAATTTTTTTCCTAATATCTAATCTAAATCTACCCCCCTCTATTTTAAAACCATTACCCCTCGTCCTATTGCAACAGGCCCTACTAAACAGCCTCTCCCCATCTTTCTTGTAGGCCCCCTTGAGGTACTGGAAGACCGCTATCAGGTCTACCCAGAGCCTCCTCTTCTGCAGGCTGAACAGCCCCAACTCTCTCAGCCTGTCCTCATAAGAGAGGTGCTCCAGCCCTTTTATCATCTTCGTGGCCCTCTTCTGGACCTTCTCCATGTCCTTCTTGTGTTGGGGGCTCCAGAACTGGACACAGTACTCCAGGTGGGTCTCACCAGGGCAGAGTAGAGGGGGAGAATCACCTCCCTCGACCTGCTGGCCACGCTTCTCTTGATGCAGCCCAGGATGCAGTTGGCCTTCTGGGCCGCAAGGGCGCATTGCCTGCTCATGTTAAGCTTCTCATCCATCAGCATTCCAAGTCCTTCTCCTCAGGGCTGCTCTCAATCCATTCCCCACCCAGCCTGTATTTGTGCCTGGGATTGCCACGACCCAGGTGCAGGACTGTGCACTTGGCCTGGTTGAACTTCATGAGGTTGGCATGAGCCCACCTCTCCAGCCTGTCAAGGTCCCTCTGGATGGCATCCCTCCCTTCCAGCGTGTCGACGGCACCACACAACTTGGTGTCATCGGCGAACTTGCTGAGGGTGCACTCTATCCCGCTGTCCATGTCGCCGACAAAGATGTTGAACAGGGCTGGGCCCAGCACGGACCCCTGAGGGACGCCACTCGTGACCGGTCTCCTCATGGACATTGAGCCGTTGACCACCACTCTCTGAGTGCGGCCATCCAGCCAACTCCTTATCTACCGAGTGGTCCATGCATCAAACCCATGTCTCTCTAGTTTAGAGAGAAGGATGTCATGCGGGACAGTGTCAAAAGCTTTGCACAAGTCCAGGTAGATGATGTCAGTTGCTCGTCCCTTGTCCACCGATGCCGTCACCCCGTCATAGAAGGCCACCAAATTGGTCAGGCACAATCTGCCCTTGGTGAAGCCATGTTGGCTGTCACCAACCACCTCCTTGCTCTCCATGTGCCTTAGCATGGTTTCCAGGAGAATCTGCTCCATGACCTTGCCAGGCACAGAGGTGAGGCTGACCGGCCTGTAGTTACCTGGGTCTTCCTTATTCCCCTTTTTAAAAATTGGGGTTATGTTCCCTCTCTTCCAGTCATTGGGAACCTCACCAGACCGCCACGACTTCTCAAATACGATAGCCAGTGGCTTGGCAACTTCATCCGCCAGTTCCCTCAGGACCCGCGGATCGATCTCATCAGGTCCCATGGACTTGTGCACCTTTAGGTTCCTCAGATGATCCCGAACCTGCTCTTCGAGTACAATGGGCAGTTCTTCATTCTCGCAGTCCCTGCTTGCACCTTCTACAGCTTGGGCGGTGGTACAGGAACTCTTGTCGGTGAAGACTGAGGCAAAAAAGTCATTGAGAACCTCAGCCTTCTCCATTTCCTGGGTAACCAGGACACCAGTTCCCTTTCGGAGGAGGCCTACCTTTTCCCTGGACTTTCTTTTGTCCCCTATGTACCTATAAAAGCTCTTGTTGCATTTTATAACCCTGGCCAGATTCAGTTCTGCCAGGGCTTTGGCCTTCCTTACCTTATCCCTGGCCACTCGCGCAGCCTCTTTGTAGTCCTCCCAGGCTACCTGTCCCCACTTCCACCCTCTGTAGGCTTCCTTTTTCACTTTCAGTTGGTCCAGGAGCTCCTTGCTCATCCACGCCGGCCTCCTGGTCTTTTTGCCCGACTTGTTTTTCATCGGGATGCACCTCTGCTGAGCTTGGAGGAGGTGCTCCTTGAATATAGACCAACTTTCCTGGGCCCCTCTTCCCTCCAGGGCCGCCTCCCATGGCACTTGGCCCATCAGGTCCCTGAAGAGGCCGAAGTCCGCCTTCCTGAAGTCTAGGGCAGAGAGCTTGCCATGTAGTTTCCTTGCTGCCCCGTGGATCTTGAACTCCACCATGTCGTGGTCACTGCAGCCAAGGCTGTCCTTCAGTTTCACATCCCCCACCAGGATGAAGCAGATCAGTAAAAATTTCTGAGTGTATTTTCTGTTTATCTAAGCAAGATAACAATTTTGAAAACAGAAATTCTTGTTTTAATTTTTCCAGAAAATAAAACAAGCATGATGCTAGATATTTGATCATGGCTGACCTAGCACAGAGCAGTGCTTGCTAAAACATACAGATCCTGGAAGCACTGGAACATGCTGAAATCTGTCTTTCTTTGATAAAGTATGCCTAAATGAAACATAAGTGTATGCAGTTTGCAGGAAGCATTGAACCAGGCTGTTAAATCAGAGCCTGAAGAGAGAGAAACTGAAATGCCTATTTTCCCCGATGCATCTTTCTTGCTGAGGCACTCCATGGACTGGTCACACAGATTTGCTTTCAGCACCGGTTGTTCTGAGCACCTTGAATGTGGCTAGTGGCCTCTGTGGGATGGGTGGGCAGAGCTGTATTTTGGTTTCCCAAATGCGTCTGTATTTGTCTGGAGCCAAGCAATGCTGCCCTTCAAAAATGGCAGGAAGCTGCTGATCACAACAACACTGCGCTAGAGGCAGCAGTTCCCAGGTCCTGGCTACCACTGAATCCAGCCCTTGGTGGGAGATGGGAACACGGCTTCCTGCATGCGTGTCATGTAAAAAGTGGTGCTAAGGACTTCACTGAGTCTGATGAAAGCTTTATGTTATGTGCTTAATTACATGTTGACCATTAAGCGCATTGCTGCACCTTACTTCTAACATATATCTATGACTTCCATTAATATTAGTTAAACAGTAAGTGCACACACAGAGAGAGAAATACTGTCTATGTTCCTGTTGATTAAACTCAGGATATCTTTAGACTGGCAGTAACACTGTGGTCTGTTATTGCTTTTAATTAATTAGCTCTTCATCATGAAAACATCACTTGAAACCATACGACTATGGATTAATAATACTTAATCACTTACTTGCTGATTTGTCCTTAGGCAGGAAAAAAAATAAGAAGAAAAAGAAAAAAGCTGGCCTTCTATTTTGTTCAGAGAGGGATAAAATTTATTTTGAGCTGTTGTAACCCAGGTCACGTCACCCGAGCGCAAAAGCTGAATGTGCTGTATTACTGAATTATTTCAAGCAGGACATACCTGTACCCAAATGTCAAGCCTGTGAAAGTTAAGGATGTTCATCTCTGATCTTTGAATAGCTTGCTTCCATTTTCTGTTTACACTCACCTCTCTTTTAACTGAGTATCATCTGCCTAAGCTCTCTGCTTTGCTACTGTGGATGTTCAAGGACAGCAGTATGAATGAGCCACAGAAGCATGGATGTTTTTGTATGGGAATGATTTCATTTTTTTTCACAACTTGGAGCACTCTTCTGATTGTGGTGAGCCCCTGTCCTTCAGTCATGTGAATGTGTCAGGTTATGGGAATTTTCTTCTGTCATTGACTCTTGGGAAATGGAGCGCCACTAGTTGCTTGGGACTTGCTCTTATTTACTGACTATACTTCCAAGAAAACAAATTAACAGATAGGAAAACTATTCTTGGCATTACAGTGCAGCATTCACACCTCTATGCTGATACATACTTTCCTTTTTGCTCACAGATTTACATTTATTTTTTCTCTCTGTATAAAGAAGTGCCTCCATTTCCTCTCCTGATTTTAGAGAGCCTCAGAAAACTTAGTTTGACAGACAGCTTGTCCCATTTACCATTCCCTTGTACAGCTGTTAAATACATCGGACTGTTTATTGTGCTAATGCATAATAAAATAGCCACATATATGTGTGTATCATGCATGTATAATGATAGCCATTAAACTGTACTCCCTGCCACCCATTACATTAATTAGTTGGTGTCAGTTTTAGTATGAACTCATTCAGTAGCAGGGGAACTGATTGTTCATACACTATATAGAAGAACAAATTATTTTTATGGAAATAACAATGCAATCCTGGCAGGAAAATTTTGACAATATGATTACAGAAGAGAAATAATAACAATATTCTGAGCAGCAGAGAGGTGTGTATGTGTATTCATGCTCTCTGTGTGTATACGTAGCTAGAAAAAAATGTGAAACTCCTCAATTTATTTAAAGAGACTTTACTGAAGTAGAGTGGCAAAATGTGACTAAGTAGTTGTTAAATTAACCTGTGATAAGTTTAAACGTATATTCAAGAACAGAAATAAATGAGTTGTGCCATGAAAAACAGCCTGGTTCCTAACAAATGCACATTCCTCATCTCTTTGTCTCCTCTCTGCAGAATTTCCAGCTGCCTCTGTGCCCCCTGGGACTCCTTGTCCTGGCAAACGCCTGGTTATGCTGTGGCTAGTCTGGACCAAAGTGTGTGCGCTTCGCTCAGCCGCGATGCATGGGCAGCTGCCTGGCAGAATATATAATGCCTGAGGTCTGTGGCCTTTCCCCAAGTTGGGATGTTTTAATGTATCTGCCCTCTGCCCAGCTGTTGACTTTCCCCCAAGCTTGTAGGACCTTTACATCGTTGAACTTCCACCCCTTCCTAATATTGTGAGAGTTGTGTTTGCAAAGGTTAAAGTGAAGTTCAATGTTGTCATTTTTTCTAGAGTGCAAGGAGGAGAGGACTCTTAGCACAGCCTCAAAAGAGAAAAGCGGGTTAAAAAATCCACCTTAGGAGCTGTTGCACTTTGTCCTCTCCAGAGAATTGTGTAAAGAGCTAGTCCTTAAATTCTGCTCTCTGATCCATTGAAGACAAAGGAAATATGTGCATTAAAAGTGCATTGAAACTAGTTAGGCAAGGTTGTAAATTGAGAGCTCCTCACGGATTTTGTGCCCTTCATAGCTTGCTTCACTCATGCTGGAGAATACACAGTGCAGAGTGGCAGAAGCAAATTGCTCTGTTTGGGCAAAATAGCCAACAGAGAATTTCAGAAATAAAACTGCAAGCTCAGTAACTAGGCAATTCAAGTCCTTTGCTAAATTGAAGACGAGTGTGGGAGAAAAGGTACTGAAATGCAGTTCTTTGGGATGCATGTGCTGCGATCTATGTTATCAGAAGTGAATGGCCGGAGCTCCCGACATGTGTTTCCTATTACACCTGCAGTAGGTAGCACAGCCAGAACAGAAAAGGGTACTTTTTGATTCACTACCAATGGTACTTTAATAAAATAGAAGGAGAAATGTCTACAGTCTCTAATAAGCAATATATCAACTAAGCGCTGTTAGCCTGTGTAGAGAGCTCCACAGCATGATTTATTATGTTAATTATAGTCATGTGGGTCTCATACTCTCAAGTCTGAAACTGCTCACATTCTCAGCTTGATTTAAGAATATGTTTTGGCCAAGACTTAAAGTGCAGCTTATTATGATTAATGTAATAAAGTATTTATTACATACTTTTTTTTTTTGTTTCATTGCTTGTTGCCCCAGTTAGACTGCCTCATTCTGAAACAGTGATATAAATTAGATTTCAGATGATGAGGATCCTCATCTGTTTTTAATCTCTCTCTTCAGTGTTGGGGGTTTTTTTGCATCCCTTTGTTCTGATTCTCCCTTCTCTCCTCCTCATCTTTATTTGCCTCCCATATGTCCCAGCTCTGCTTCTCAGCTGCTGTCTGGAATGAATTAAAAGCAGGCAAACTTCATAGCCCTGTCTTATCCCTTTGAGACCCCTTACATTGCTTTCTCAAGTATGCTTATTAAAGTTAGCTCTTAAATGCAGTGACATTAAAAGTGCTGTTGGACTGTAGCTGAGAACATGCTAAGTCTCTGGTGATGTGAGGTGGCATGTGAAGAGAACACTAAACTGTAAAGGGATATATGTTTGTGTCCTGTTTCTCATTCTTTTTCCACAGGGTTTGCAACTGCAGACTGGCACAAAATTCCACTGCACCAGATTTTCAAAAATGACATAAATTTGTACCTGTGATTTTGTGCAAACCAGCCCACTATTTAAGTTGCTGGCTGAGCAACTGGTGCTTGTGAGATCTGTTTATACATGTAAATCTAGCTTTCTCTGTATGAACTTCTAAAGGTGGAAACCTTATGGAAAATGTGATTTATTTTTCTTATATAAGAAATGGAGCTTTGGTGTGACAATTTGTATGGGTACCCTAATGCTTCATTAATTTTTAAATGATAAACGTAATTCAGCAAAGGAGGTGTTTCTCAGATCCTTACAGCTTTTCTCTCCTCATTTTGATTTTTTCTTCTTGTTTTTTTTACTCTTAGCAACTTCTGAATTGTGTCATCTTATACATATAAATGTTACTCAGTTGTGCCCTTCTTCCACCTTCTGAACATAAAATGACTTAGTCCAGTTGATTTCTTAAATACAGGGATGTCAATCTAGAATGCACTTAAAATATGCCTTGTTGAATTGGAAACTTACTTGGGAGAAAACCAGATATTCTGCTGAGGATGTGTGCTCAACACTTTCTGGACTGGTGCGAAGCCAGTGAAGTCCTCTTGGAAAATGAGTGCATTGCTTCTGCCATGCATCATCCAGCTTCCAGTTCTCAGGGTAGGTTAGACAATTACAGACATATTCCCTCTGCCACAGATCATGAAGTAAATAACATGCTTTGAAAGAGCAACATTTCACTGTGTTGCTAAAAAGCCCTGGGTAAAAATAATTCTGTTTTCCAGAGTTAAATATTTAACGTGAAGAAATAATTGGCAAAAAATGTCTCTTGTCTTTAGCCTTAAATGGAAATCAGTACTTTGAGTTTTCTAAGTAAGAGTTAGCTGTAAATTGGTTGGAAATTGTGAGAATATTATATAGCTGGATACAAAGATGCATGCCCAACACAAAGCTGATATTTGCTTCACATTCTGGGTAGTGTTTTGCCATGTGCCAATTCCAGCAGCACTCCAATTTCACCAATCTACTTGATTTTTTTAACCTGAGCTCTGAAAGAGGAGCAATTATGCAAAAAATGCAAAAAAAAAATTATGCGAAGTTATGCAAAATTGCAAAAAATGTACAGATGACTAAAGTTTATTTTAGTGATGCTTACTTCATGGAGGTACCAATGTATAGATATGCTCATTTGCTTGCGATCTATGTCCTTTTTTCTTGGATAGAATCTAAAGCTTTTTAATTTTAGAATCATAAAATATTTCACTGATAATTTTGTTGGAGGAGATTAACTGAATAGAAGCATAATTTATTTTGGCCAAAAAACATAGCATCTTTCATAAATTGATTTTAATTAACAAATTTCTGCCATACTGCAGATTTTACATGCTAATGAAAGCCTTTTCTGAAAATGTTAAACTACACAGAGTTTGATTCAATGTAGTGGAAGTAGAGAACTTTAATTGTTAGAATTAATAGCAACATCAGATGGGTAGGGCAGAAATTAAAGAAAAAGTGCAGGAGCACTTTCTTATACTTCAGTAATCTGCAGCTAACAAGTTAATCCTTTGATCCTGCAGAGCTGAGAAGCTGTTAGATATCAAAACCTGATGAAAGTCTCCAGGCTGTCACAGGGTTTTCCCCCCTCTTTTGCTCCAGACTCACCAAGCCTGAGCTTAAGTAGGAATATTATGGCACAGGAAGAGCGCTTTATTTGGCCTTAGGACTTCCTAAAGAAACAGTTATTGCTGGATATGAAATAATTACATTAGAAGATATGTATTTTTGACTTAGGCCTTTGACTGCTGCATGTGTGTAGGAGTTGCCCCGAGGAAGTTAGTCCACGTCAGACAGTAAAAGTGCCAAAAATACCATTCTCCAAGTGATCTCTATCTCTTAATCTCAGGGTGTTTCTGCGAATGCCCAGAGACACTTCTGCCAGGGAGACCTCCTGCTCTTACCCTCACCCTTGCTTTTCAGCAACGAGGTGGGAGAATGGTTTTCACGTGATTATTCCTATGGTACAGTGAAAAACAAGTGTCAGCTTCTAATTTTTGCATGCAGAAAGAGGACTGATATTTGGGGATGCCGTGGTATTATGGTGCCGTTCAGCCGTTCCTAAGCGGGGAGCTGTAGCACTGCTTCCAGGGGGGCATGTTTAGAGGGTCCCCCAGCCTCTCCCCACACGTGACTTGACCAAACCTCCCTTGCAGCAAGACCTCTGCCCACTGCGGCTGTTGACTTTAGAGTGTTTGCCTGCAGAAACCATCTTGGAACAGGAGGGCACAGGAGAAAAGAAAGAGCAGGCTGTCGTTTATGCTAACTGTTTTAGTGAGCTGTGTGTGGCCATGGCCTGTAGGTTGGATGTCGCTGCTTTTAAGTAATTGTAGAGCAGGGTCAAGAGATAATCTGCAAAGTGCTGGGGCGTGGAGAGAGAGCACTTAGCTCCAGCCTGGAGATGTGTGATGCCCTGTGTGCAGTTGACTAGGCTTCACCTGAATGAAAGTGTTTTGGTAGCAGCAGGTCTGCTGCAAAAGCATTTGCCTAGTCAGAACACAAATAAATCAAAGACTTTGGCTCGTAGTGTGATTACCACCAAAAAATCCACCTTACTTAACGTATTTCTTCTGAGATATCACTACCTACCTTAAGCGGAATTTAAGACTGTTTGCAATAATAGCTCAGGTTCATGACTCCCAATAACGTTACAAACCCTCTCTGAACATTAACAGTCTGCATATGTCTGTTGTGAAAGCAAATGCCTTTCCACCCGCAAACATAATTACAGAGGTTATGTCCTTTTCAGGGAGTTTAAGTGTGTGTATGTGTGCAAGCTGAAATAAAAACAACCCTGAGTCTGATAACTGCGCTGATAAAGTTAAGTCTTGGCTGCGTTAAGATCAGATTATGAAAAGATCAGAAGACAGCTGTTGCTCTGTGGGAGGGATCATTTCTTGGTTGTGGGCTAGCCTGGGATACTTGGCTCCCACTTGGCTGTCTGTTTAATCTCTGCCAGGTCACTTTGTCCCTTTGGCTACACTTAAACTGGGGCATCTAAACTACTTGGCACTTTTTCAAACTCTTAGTTGGGAGTTCACCCTGGATCCCACAGTACAGTGGGTTTTACTGACCTTTTCTGCCCCATTCTGATTTTCCTGGAAATGAAACTCTGCTGTGGGATCAGATAGGAAACACAAGAGCTCCAACCAGCTCCTTTGTGCAGTGATGCAGCTGGTGAGGGCAGGACCTCAGGAAATGCATCTCCAAGTCGATTTATTTATTATGTTTCTGCTTCTACTCTGTGAAACAGGAGTAACAGCACTACCGACTCCAAAGGTTGCATTATAACAAGGAAGAGGCATTAAGGATAGCTTGGCTTGGTAGAGCAATGAAGACAAGAATTTTTGTTTGGTTGGTTCAGACCATTTTACTAGCCAACACAAATCAGACCATAACATTAACGTATCTGTCTTCCTAGAGCCTAGAAACAGACACTTACAGAAGACAATAAGGAGGGTGTAAGCATATATGACACCTCCCCACTCTCCTGTCCTCCAGCAAGTTGTGGCTTATGGTGTTCCTGATACAGAGGTATAGTCTTGTATTGAGGAGCGCTTTGTGATTATTTTTTTCTGTGCTTTTACCCAGTTTTGGAACACATGTACACCAAAGAGTTGATGATAATATGAGCAGTGGAGGCCCAAGAGCAAACAGGTTTATACTTGCAGTGGTCAAGGAACTAATGTAGATTCTCACCTGTGTTTTCAGTAGTTTCCAGCAGGACCACAGAAAATGAAAAAAAAAAGAAGTAAGCCCCAGCCAAAAGAGCTTTTGGTCTCTACTCAGCAAGATGCAGCAAGGGGAGACCAAGCAAACATCGGGGAACTGTTACATTGGAAACACTCCTGTCTCAGGACAAGAACATTTGCTTTCAATACTCAGACTCAGTGATGAAGTCTTGTACCTCAACAGTTCTCTGGTGTTGTCATATCCTTACCATAACATACACAGTTTCAAAAATTCACTGTGATGGCAGTTGAGATGCCTTTTAGTCTTGAGTTGTTATTGATTAAATTACTTTTATATAACCTTTCTTTATCTGTCAGTCTGTGTGGATTTGTAAGGAGCAAAATGACATTACAACAACCTATTCTTCTCTGACAAGGTCGCATGAGGCTAGAGCAGAAGCAATCAGTGCCAAATATCCAGACTGTGGAAAGGTCTTTGATGTTGTTTCTATTATTTCCTGTAGGCAAAGTAGAGATGTGTAGAGTAAACAGGTCTGTTGTAAGTATTTTACACGGGCCATTTGCAGACTGCACCCAGAGAATAGTTTTTTGGTCTCCTTCTTCTGTCAAAGGTTGGACAGAAAGGATGCAGGGTGCACCTGGTCTTGGGTACTGTTTCATTAGTGATCCAAATGGCATAATTTGGTTCTGGTTGCGAGGGAGTAAACTTTCTTTGTAGCCACTCATACCTTGCTGTGTTTCGGGTTTGTGCCTAAAACAGTGTTAATTGCACATCAGTATTTTAGCTTTTGATGAGCTGGACTTGCACAGTGTCAAGGCTTTCTCTTTTTCCCACTCTGTCCCCCCAGCAGCTAGGCCTAGGGTAGGCAAGAGGTTGGGAGGGGACACAACAGGGACAGCCCATCCAGACTAACCAAGGGGATATTATGTGCCCTATGACATCATGCTCAGCAATAAAAACTGAAGGGAGGGTTTTTTTGAGGGGAGGTGTGCATTGCTCAGAGACTGTCTCGACATTGGTGTACTCGTGGGAGGTGCTGTATGATTGCCTTTGCATCTCTTGTCCGTTGGGTTTCTTTTTCCTCTTTCTTTCCGTTATTAAACTGTCTTTGTCTTGTCTCACGAGTTTTCTCCCATTTGCTCTTCCTATTCTCTTTCATGTCCCTCTTGGGTAGGGAGTGAGCAAGTGGCTGTGAGGTGCTTAGGTGCTGACCAGGGTCAACCACCAAAATAACAGAGAATAAGATTATGAAATTAGCAGAAAGCACAAAGTTTAGTGATACTGAAAGCATGCCTGGATGCAATTTACGTCTCCACAATAGTTGTAGAAGGATTATATGGTTTCTTTCAGTACTATGAAATGCCCTTGATTAAATTAAAAAGTGAGATTGTGATAATATGAAGCATTATGTCTCCTTCCTCATCTATCCTAGGCCATAAAGAGCTGTCTTAGTTAAGTTAGGCTTAGCTGCATTGTCTGCTTTTGCTGTGGATGAAGAGCATGTGCAGATGATGACGGTGGCTCAGCTGACATCTGATCACTTCGTCTGTCTCAGACTCTGTCGATTGGGTCTCACTATCTCCCTGCATTTGTCCCATGCAATGAGATATCCCTGATAATTTGAGCGGTCTCCTAGGTAGAGAATAATGAACTACCACCGCAGGCTAAATTCACAGTCAAAATTGATGTAGCTCTCCTGATGTGCCTGGATAAGAAGCTGACTCATTAACATTTCCCACCCGCCTTGTGGAGTAACATACCACAGCACTGCGGGAATGCAGTTTTTCTGGGATACTGTTTTGCTCCTGCAACTTCAGGGGACCTTTAGTTCAGCATGAGTTTTCTAACTGTTAGCTGCAGATATGGCAATTTTCTTTGCAGATTAAGGAAAGATGCCATAACATAAATGACTGACTGGGTGTCACTGCTGTGTTGTGACAGGCTGTCCTCTAAGTAGTGATTGATGACATGTATAAAACTGAGCCATTATATGTGCTGTTTATATTGAAACAGTACTTAAAATGTGGGCTGTCAGTCAAAGCACTGATTACTTACACAGTGCTATAAGTGGTGGTGGTGGGTGCAGTGAACAAGGTACCAGAGTAAATGTTTGTTTCAGAGCTTCAGACAGTTTTGTCTCTTTATTTCCAGCCTGCATCTAGCCATAATAAAAGGATCTATGCTATACATTGCCTAAAGCATGAGACTTACCTGGATGCTGCTAGGAGCTCTTTGATACTGACATCGATATTAAAATCAGTTTCTGGAACAGGCTGGTGACACTTTCTTTTTCCCTTTGAGCAGTCAGAGCAAACCTCAGTGCTCTGTGGCAGCATTTTTCTTGGCTGCAGAAGCCACCAAAGGCCTCAGCTGCAGGTCTCTGCTTCTCTGTGCTTTGCAGAGGGTTCAAGGACCACTCTCCATAGGTTTCACTGAATGCTGTGAATGCGGTGGATGCCTCGCAGTCAAGACCTAGAACCTGGTCCTGGGGGATATAAACTCAGCCCTGTTCCTGGCCTGCTGGCAAGTCCTGTGCCAAGTCACTCCCAGTGCCTGTCTGCTGTGGTATGGAGGTGATGGGATGAACTCCCTTCAGAGGCACTCTGTAGATGGGTGGAAGGGGAAGCTGCCTAGCTGTACACAGATGTTTCTGCACCTCATGAAACATTGCAGATAGGCTAGGGAAGAAGGCAGGGGCCACCTTCCTTTCCCTGTTGCCTCCTCTGTTAACAGGCTTGCAGGACAGAGTGGGCACAAGTAGCAAGCATGTGAGTGCTGCTGCAAAGCATGAGCCTGACATGAGTTTGGCCTGAATGACAGAGAGGTGGTGGGAACTTCATCTGGTCACATATCACTTTGTTGTGTGTTTGTTGGGTGGGAAACACCTGGGGAATGATACTGTGGCACTGCTGAAAGGACACAAAAATGCATGGGGTTTGCAGTGAGATAGAACAAAAAACAACTTGCTTTTCCCCCCTCTTCTGCTTATTAAGGGGAAGAGAGAAAAAAGAATGTTCCATTCACAATTACAGAGAATAGCCAAATCATTGGTTTTTTTTCCTTCTTTGCACTTGCTGTTAATTTTCTAGAACCGTTAAGGTTTGTCACATTCATAACGATAGTAGCACCTATGTGCTTGTGAGCTGCATCCTTGTACAAACAGTTTGCATATGCAAGAAAACAGTCTTTAAGTACATAAATCAATTACAAGTAAAAAGCTTTTCCTTTTTATGCTTATCTCATGGTCACCCTGGAAATCAGCCATCAGTAATAAACATTGTAGTGGTAGCACCTGAATTTTGTGGTTTGATATGTCACTGATTCTAAGGACCTTTGAGTATAAACGTATAGAGCAATATAAAGTTGTTTCCAGAATCTGATTTTCCTGCAAAATGAAAAGAAATGGTCGCAATTGTACTTCCACTGTCAAGGTACAGCTTGATTATGTAGAGAGACTGTATAAACATACTTTTTTTTCCGTATCTTCTGATGTGAACGTATTAACTTTTTAAAATTCTTGTATACTTGTAAATTACACATCACTCTGTAGTACTTTTACCTGCCAACTCCTTTGTTAGGATGTGCTGCATTATTTTGTACCATACATTTCTGTCTATTTTTATTTACCTCTTTTAGACTGTGTCTGATTAAAGATAATTTTTACTGTCGTAAATATGATGCGTTAGTTATTTTTTGTAGAAAACAATTGGAACCAGTACAACCTCTGATTTCACAAATGAAGCAATTCAGAATGGGCTTATTACTTGGATTAGGCCCTGCACACAGCATTGGGATCCACAGAAAAACCTTCTACGTTGCATTTTGTTCTAAAAAGCAGATTGCCTCTAATCCCGCTGTTTTCACAAATCTCCATGCACAAAACTGTGCCCTAGAGTCGTTAAGGAACTCACTTTGGTTTTGTGCCATACTCTAGTACATCATTTGTGAAACTGAAGTTGGCTTTTCAGTCATATGACAGGTATGTAGTGATGTTTCCCAGTGCTCTTTGTGAAATTGATTTTCATTTCTTTTGGGTTTTTTCCATTTTAAGGAAGTTTGTTCTGGGGAAAAGTGTTGCACAAACTTACTGCTTCTGCTTTCTTTTGTCTTTCCTCTTCTCACTCTTCCAGACCAAGACGAGAGAGCAGCAGAGCTCAGCAGGGAGCAGAACGAAAAGACCATTCGCAGCACACAGACGGCTCTCCGCAATTTCCGAGAGTTCCTCATCTCCAAATACCCCTCAGAGACGCGGGAGATCTATGTCATCCCCTGCAAAGAGCTTGATGCCTACCTTGCATCTTTCTTTGTGGACGCCAGACAAAAGGATGGGTCTGAATATGAGCCAAACAGCCTGGCCAACTACCAGTGTGGGCTAGAGCGATATCTCAAAGAGCACAGGTATGGATACAGTATTACGAGGGATAAGGAGTTCAAGAGGTCCCAGGAAGCTCTAAAGCAAAAGCAGATAGAGCTGAGGTGTAAAGGAAAAGGAAATAAGCCACACAAATCCATGAAGCTCACCTTTGCTGATGAGCTTATCCTGCGCAAAAGAGGCTTGTTGAGCCGGTACAATCCTGAAGGGCTGCTGAACCTTGTCTGGCTAAACAATACTAAGGCGTTTGGACACTGCACGGGTTTCCATGGGTCCACCCTGAAGTGGGGAGACATCCGCCTGCGGGTGACAGAGACTGGATTGGAGTATCTGGAGTGGATGGGGCCAGACAACGGAGACGTCAATGCCAAGAGCAAGAGAGGCGGGACGGACTCCCGGGTATATGCCACCCAGCACTCCCCACAGACCTGCCCAGTGCAAGACTACAAGGAGTATGCCCAGAGGCGACCTCCAGCCATGCGCTATGAGGATGCACCTTTTTACCTGTCCATCAAACCCGTCGTCAACTTGGCCGCGCTTCACTGGTACAATTGCCAAGCCCTGGGGAAAAACAAGCTTGCCAAGATGGTAAAGACGATGTGTGAGAAAGGCAACATCCCTGGCAGGAAGACCAACTTCAGTGTCTACCAGAGCTGTAGCACCCTCTCAGAAGCGCAGAGCAACCAGCTGGTGCTGATCTGCAATAACTTGAGCCAGCAGGCTGCCCAGTCTATGGCGAGCCACTCCAATACTGGCAACTTCATAGTGTCAGCATCCTATGACTCTTCATCTGACACAGCTTGAAAGAGGGATATGACCTGAACACTTTTTTTCTTTTCCTTTTTGTTTCAAGCATTTAATTTGTGCCCAGTAATACACATCAACTGTGATTGTATGCTATTCCCCTATAGCCCTCTCTCCAGTGTTAATTCACTTTATAAAAATATATAAATATATAATATATTTTTCTTTTTACAAATAAGTCAATAGAAATAGTTTAGTATTACTAACATAGTATTTATAGTGTTAATACAAAAATGAAAAGTACTTATGGGTTATAATATAAATGCAGATTTTAAAAGGACAAAAATGGTTCTCAGGCGACTCAAGATAGACGGGAAATACCGTTTTTAACATGCATACATCACTGAGTGTAAATCCCCAGGCTTACGTAGCAATTCTATTTTAAAGCATTTTTCAACTTCTTGTTTTAACATGATCTCCAAGAGTGGACGAGACAAACTTGTCACTGGCTGCCGCTTCTTACCTGCTGGCTTATTCTTGGTTAGCAAGACCAAGAAATAAGAGATACACCAATGTAAGTTCATGAAACCATTTACAACAATTTTTGTCTGTTTTTTATTTTGCTTCCTGAGGCTTATTTATGCCAGATGGGAAGAAAATCCTGAAGTCAGCTAAAGGCTATTTTTAACTTTTGGTTTTGTTGATGATTTTCTGTGATCAAAATGTTGCTGGTCTTTAGACTAAAAAGTTTTGGTTTTGACAATATGCAAAAGTATAAATGGCAAAAACACTGTCATACACATAATTTTAACTGTTTAAGCATGAGTTGTTAGTATTTTGTCACTGTGTATGCTTAATGTAAAATCTACTGACTTAGAGCCACTCTTTCAGTATTCTGGGGAATGCAACAGTGCAGAAAAATCCACAATCTTATCTCAAACTACAGAAAAAATGCATCAGATATGTCTTAAGCCATCATTTGAAATCCAGAAAAAAAATAGCATAGAGAGTGTAATGATAATTTCGTATTTACTATAGAACATTAAAAAGCTGGGTGCTTTGAAGTGCTGGAAAACAAATTTAAGTCAGCTACTCATAATCTATTTCCATTGTAGACAATGGAAAATATGGATATGAATCTGAAGGCAAAATTTGGTCCTTAAAGCCTTGAAATAATGAGTGCTACTGTTCCAACATTTGACTTTACAATGTAATTGTTATTCTGTAAGGGAAAAACACTAACAAATTCAGTATTTCAGTGAATAATTACAATTCTTGGCCTTGGAAATGATATACAGTACTTCTCAAGTAATTCAGCTCAGTTTGTGTTCCACTAGGATATTCTAGGGCCATGACGACGCTTTAGACAGGTCCACTGGGGTGGTCTAATGCATATGGAAGTCAATGAAAGTCAACCTCAGCTGACTTCCCATGGGTGTTGGATCAAACTCTTACTGAGGGGATTTTTTAAAATTTTTTTTATGGGTTTGTTTTTGTTGTGTTTCGTTATGTTTCTTTGTCTTTATTCCTTCACATTCCTGCACAACCTTCATACTCTTCAGATCTGCAAATGTGCAGTGACTCTAATCATCACTAATTCCAAAGAAAGGGTGAAACAAAGGTAGCAGACAGAAATAGAAGTAACTCACCTGGCACCATTTAAAACCTGTTTTCTGTGTTGCTAGGATGAAGTGTTCCTGTGTGTGAGGGAGGTGGCAGAATGTCTACACCTCACTTCAGCCTTATTGAAGGTGTGGTTTGGGGATGGGATAGGTAGCAGATGTGCCACTGGATGGTCTAAGAGCAGAGATTTCCACTATAATAAACATCTGCTCTCCCATGAAGCTTCCTGCAGGTGATTCAGCCTGGCTCTGATCTCTGTGCTTCGCACACGGCAAGGCTGGCGCAAAGTCTGGGTTTCCTGTGTCCCAGCTGTCCCAGGGTCTTGCATGTCATGGCAGTCTAACCACCAAATCTGCAACCTCTGAGTTACTGGTCGCTGTCTCTCAGGGCTGTAGGTAGGCAGTGGATTGGTGGGCACAGGCAGTCATTCATACTGCAGAGCTGTGCTGTTGTGACTTGGTTTTGGGGCTTGAGACCAAACAATGACACTGCTGAAGTGAGTGCAAGCTGTGTCCATGACTTTCAGTGCCATGGCAAATCTGACTTGTAGGTGAAGGAGAGGGAAGCTTAAAAAGTCTTGGCGTGCAGCCAGCAGGAGAGCTGCCCAGCTTCCAGATGAGGCCAGCCATCTGATTGCTGTTTGCATAGCCTTGCCTTTTCATGGCAGTGCTTTTCATGTGATACAGTTAAAAATAATTTTGCAAGGCTGTTGCTACTCTCTGTGGGATTTCTTTGGTATTTCTTACTGAGGATTACTCACACAGCTGTTCTTAATATTTGCTAGGGTGCAAGGGGTCCTATTCCAAGGAGGTCCTTAGGGGTCCTGGTGAGAGCTCAACCATGGAGACAACCTCTAGGAAAGTCTTTGATCTTGTGTTTCTCCCATATTGGCACTCATTTCGGCACCTCCCAGGGGCAGCTATTGCAGGATCTGAGCTGCTTCCCCACCTTGCCTTTCCTGCGCTGCAACATGAGACTAGGTATCAGCTGGCCCTTGTGGGGCAGCAGATCTCTGCTTCCCACCCTTCTTACCCTGACCAACTGCCCTTCTTTGCTGAGTAGACCTGCCTTGAGCTTGTAGGGGAATGAAGCCACCCCATGGTGTGGCTGTCTTGTGTCTCTCGTCAATCCCCACAAGGCAGGAAAACACCGTGTAGCCAGATTGTTTCTCATACTAATATCAGGCTCAGGGCTTGACAATGGTTCACATCTTCTGTGAGTATGCATGTTGCTTTAGAATAGGCTATTTTGTGCGGGCTGTTTAGTGTGGTAATTCCACAGTTATTCTTGTCTGCGAGGGGGTATATCACTGTCTGTGGATGTGCCATACTGTAAGCTGGCCTTTGAAATGCTGCTTCACGTCAGTGCTGTAATTCAGCCCCAACACAGACATTGGCTCCATTGCCAGGAGCCAAAAATGCTCAGACTGACCCAGAACAAAGAAGGCGGGCACTCTTGGGTTTTGAGCTGGGAAGTCATAAAAAGAATTTCCCATGACTTCTTGACTCCACATACTATCTGGGTTGTTGTTTATCACAGTATTTGGATGCTTTGTGCTGATGTCCAGCCCGTGCACTGGATGAGGCAACGTCTCTGATACCCTTCGCTTAGCAGGGCACATCAACAGCTTTTGCTGGTCTGATTGGGGGATAAGCTTGTTATGATAGCCTCAATATTTTAGGGGCAGTTTTGTTCTGCTTTGTAACTCCAGCTTCCAGTTGGTGCTGATGGCAGATTGCCTGGCAGATTCTGACAAGGCAGCCCCAATTAGACTACACGTTAAAGCAGTTAAACATGTATGGCCAGGATATGATACTCAAGTCATATCATACTCCAAAAATAAATTTATTAGCTGTGAAGGGCATTTAGCACAACATAGTACCCATTTTTCATTTGTGGACAGTTGGCAAGGAATTGAGTGACAACAGTTTAATGAATTACTATTTGTATTAAGGTCTTGGGAGGGTTGCTAACCCACTGGGGAGGGAGACTTCTGATTTAAAGTCATGGTTTTGTTTCATGCTAGTGGGAGAGTAGACGTCCAAGTCACTGCAGCTCAGCTGAAGGTGACAACTCAGTTGCTTGTGATTGTCTCCCAGTACTCTGACTGAGGGTGTCGAACCTGCTCCACCAGCAAGCTGCAAGCTCGCCACAGTGGTGTGCAGCTTCCCTGGGGCTGAGACATGGCAGCGTTGCCAGGGCTAGTGTTGCCAACTCTTATAAATTTTCCTCTCTGCCTAAGCAAAGGATTGGGGTCTCCTACTGTGGCTCCTGATACCGAGTGCTTTTTACCATTAAATCAAAAGGGCAGCTGGCAAAACACCTTACTGCTCCCGTCCAGCACAGCCTGTAAGCTGGTGGTTGGGTGGGGTGGCGTATGGTGAGGCACTGCCGGCACCTGGCTGTGCTCTTGACTATGTTGTACTCTGATGTGGCAGCTGAGGTTTTGCCCCACAGTAAGGCTATGATTTCCATAAGATTGGGGTGGCTGGCTCCAAAATGGGGCTAGCTTTTCTTTTCTTTTTCCCTTCCTTTTTTCCTGCTGCTCACCTTTCTTTGATCTGGTATTAGACCTCTTCGGTGAATCATTTCAGCTTAGCCCAGCAGAAAATGCTGCAGAAAAAGGGGGAAGTCAGATAATTTTCTGCCAGATTACTGAGTTGAATCTGCTCACAAGTGGAGATGCAGAGCCAGTGGAGAAGACAGAGGAGTGTGTTCCCTCTGCATTCAGTATCACAGAGTCATTAGCCTGGCTCATCTCCTGCAGCCTTGGAAACCCATCAAAAGGCTAATGCAGATTGAGACCCTTCTGAATCATTTTTAGATGTATTGTTTGCCTTCAGAACCATCTACCAGCTTTTGAGATAATTGCTCGCTGCTACCAAGAGCAAAATTTGGCCTTGAACTTAAGAAAGAGTCAGAGTGCCAATGCACAGGCCCACACACAGCGTGAAGGAGTCTGCACCAATGTTAGCACAGGCTTTCCCACGTGGCCTTCTCATGACACCAAACCAAGAGTCAGACATGGGGATTATACATGGGTGTCACTGGACTGATCTGGATGCAACTGTGCACAATGCCTGCACTTGGATCTGTTCATGTGATTGCACACTTAGCTGAGCAGAGCTGTGGGCACATGGACAGCTTAAGCTCTGTCTTATTAGTCAGTCATGCATGTATTTATGATATTGTGGATTTGCACAACGTACATGTATTCATGTAGGCAGTTGGAACTGAAGTCTGTGATATCTGAGTGTTGCAAACTGCCTGTTTAATTTTCAAATACAAATATGTATTTATGCAACAAAATGTATTTTTAAGTGCAGGAGAATGTTGTGAACTACATTGTAGACTGAATTACAAGGGATATCTAAAATAACAGCACATACCCTGTTCATTTGCATAGTGCAATAATTCTGTGATAGCGGCATCCCGGCTGTTGACATAGGACAATCTAACAATGCAAACAGCGTCCCTGTTGCACATTCTCCTTCATAAAGAATATCAACGCTTTTGAGCTATTGTGGTTTTGATTTTAGCAGCTGCTGTGCACTGGTATTCAGTCTACAGCGTAGTTGCCCTCTTAGAAAGCTGTGTAGAGAGTGAGATGCAAGCAACATGTACTGCAGTGCATGCTTGTCTCAGATGCTTGTGACTGGATCTTGTTCTGCTGTTTGCGCAAGTGATGTGGAGTGGGAAGATGGGGATCAGGAAGAGCAGGTGTTGTGTCACTCTGGAGCCTGGGCAGCCCTAAGGACTGAAACAGCCTTAAGGGAAACTGAGATTCCTGTTGCACTAGTTTCCTCTCTGTCCAGCTTCTGTTTACCCTTTCTTGTCACCGTGTCTGCATACATCCCATAAGTGCATTGACTGACCTGACTAGCACATGTGGTGCATGGGCTGATCATTCCTCCTGACAATAAACTGCAAGTGACTGTGATTGACTGACTGGTCTTCCCCATCCCTGGCATCCCTGCTGCTCTCACCATCCCTGATCCTCTAATATTCCCCTCTCCGTGGGGCAAGGAGACCACTTTCTGTAGGGCGGCTCTTGGCTAAGAGCTCCCTCCCTGCCTATCAAGTGACCTTGTGCTTTGGGGATATCGCGCTCAGGGCGGATCGCCTCGCGTCGGGTACGCGAGTTGTGTGGGATACTGCACGTGAGCACTCTGGAGGCTCGCATCTCTTGTGCTGGCAGCACTGTCCCTCTCTTCTCTTCTGCTTTTTGTGAGAAAACTTTCAGATAATGAAATGAGATTAAATTCACTCTGTGTGGAGGACAAAACTTACATCTGTGTGCTGTTTGCCCTTCCACTGACATCCATAAATAGGACTGAGATGTCTGATCCTCAACAGTGTGAAACTTTTGGGCTCACTTCATCATGGAAATCAGTTCTATGGTGTGGGCGACGGGTATCGGAACCCCACTGACTCCCTGAACTCCAAGAAGCAATGTGAATGTGTGGGAAGGAGGAGAGCCTAAAGGAGACAGAAATGTCATTTGATTTGCCTGAAATGACCCAATTCATGCCTCTGGGTTAGGGTAGAAAAGGACTCAGCTGTTCACTATGAAATGTGGCGGGAAATGGGCCTGCACTTCTTAATGAGGGTTCTTTGCTAAATGTCAATGTGAAGAGATGGCTGCTTTGCTGTCCTTGTTGTTAAGAAAGAGGATGTGTTTTCTGTCAGTGCTTTCATGTGTGTGCTGAATCTGCACTCCCAGTGCTGAGGAGGAGTGTGGAGAGAAGGCAGTCTAGCATAAAGTATGGCTAGATTCCAAGCCAAAAACCTTGAACTATACTTTCTGGTGATGGTCCCCATATGCTAAGCGTGCCTTCATAGTTGGTGACAGTACCGCATCAGCTGGTGTATCCTGGCACACCTGTTGCCTCTGTGCAGAGCCAGCACAGGTGTCGCTGCACCGCTCTCCAAAAACCAAGAGCCCAGGGGTAGCTTGTCAAGGACACCCCTATCAGCCAGGTGTCTACAAGCCAAGAAGGGGGAAGGCCCTAAGCACAAGGAAATGATGGGGCTTTCCCTGTGGACAACATATGACAGACATGTGAGGCTGCGCCAAATCTCCTCAAGGGTTTTGGAAAGCTAAGAGCCACCAAGGACATCACTTCTCTCACAGCAGCGTAACTTGAGCTGGTGATGGAATGGCCCTTCTGAGGACAAGTCAAGTTTCTCTGAGCCACCGGTGAGTTGCGTGGTTGCACTGCTACCGGCTCCACTTCTGCAAATCAGGTGCCAGCCCGTTCCTCCCTGCTGCAGTGTGTCTGGCTGAGGCCTGGCGAAGTTCTGCTGAAGTTGTCCTCCTGCACTTCCACCCTTCCCAAAAGCAGCAGAGAGGCATTTGTAACGATGAAATGCTGGAAAGCTAAGAAGCCCCACAGCTTAGAGATACCTGTGAGTTTGTTGAGAAGTTTGACACTAGCCATTCACTGGAACACGTTCAAAGCAGCGGTGATGTCTAAAGCTTTAATTCCTAATCTGATGGGGAAAAAAAATCGGTTTGGCATGAAATCTACTCGTTACGTGTACTGATAGGTGTTAACATAGTCTCTAGAGTCTGTGTCTCAAGCAAGAAATTTATTTCCTCTGTTTCCTCACTGAATTGGTGTTAATTGGTAATGCAGACAAAATTCTATTTGTTTTATTATACAAATGCCATTAAATGAGTTGTCTGTGCATTGGAAATTGACTTATTATTTCAAAGGGATTAGGATGCTTTTGCCTAATCTTTTATTCATGTGCTCAGCATGCTTTACACAGCAGTCACTAATATCTGAAAAAATTGGTACCTTTTCAGATTTCAGTTTGGTCTTTCGTAATTAATAGGGATTTTGTTCACAGTGTTTAAAAGACTGATGAAGTAGATGCTATCATTGAAATTCAGTGGGACAGAGTTTCAGTAGGAATGAGAAGATGTGTTTAGCTCTTTCACAATGCTTTGGGAGTCCACCTTTGTGTTTTTTGGTTACTACTGTTTTATACAGTCCATAAGTGTCAAGAAAATAACAAAAACAGCCAAGTGAGGGGAAAAGAATCAAGAAAATGCAAAATGTTTTGAACAAAAAATATTGTGTTATTCTTACACTGGAAAACTAAACTGTTAAAATTAATTTTACAGAGATTATATTTGCCACTTAAGCTGCTATTTTTGTGAACAAAAATGACTCTCTAGCATTCCTCATGCTTAGAATTTGATCCGCTTTCTGATGGCTGTAATCTTGCTGAGGCTGTCCTCCTTACCATTATAGCATGTTCTCAACTAGCCTGACTCACGTGTAGCCTTAAGTAGTCCCTGGTCTGCCCCACATTGCTCCTGCCAGAATTCCTCCTTCTCATCTACTGTCACTCATTTAATACACTTACTATATGTCAAATTTCCAGCCTGAAAACAAGCCAGGGCAGGAGACATACTTCAGCCTCTCCATCTTCAGCAGTATAGATACAGAAGGCAAGGCAATAGTAACTGGCCTCAAACTGATTTTGGTCGTTTTTGTGTAGGAAGACAAATCTTCTCCCAGTGACTCTGAGGTGCACTGAATGATGACTGCAGTGTAAATTGCTTTGTGGAGACCTTTGTTTTCTGCATGGTGCTTATGGTTTGGTTCTTGTAAGCTTTGCTTTCTGTGGGAGCTTTCTCTGTGGTTGGCAAGATTGGGTTCCTCTGCCCAAGGTGGGGTGCATGGATGTGAAACGGAGGTGCAGAAATAGCCAGAGCATTCAGGGACATGCAGACAGCACGTGACATGAACTGTCTTAATGGAGTCTGAAAGCTCATGGGGAGGAAATGATGAGAACCTCATTGTGCTCCCGTTTATGGCAGTGCCAGCTGCTGGAAGGGATTTCATGCCAGTTCTGCAGACCACTGTGAGAAATGCATGCCCGTGCCACCTGCTTCCACCCAGCCCGGGCTGCTCAGTGCACGTAGCTGTAAGCACATGACTAGCCCCACTGGAACAAATGGGTCTAAAGTATCTGGGAAAGGACATCGCTTGGCCATAGTTGCGTTGTCAGTGTTTGCTTTTCTCCATCTGACCCATCTGTCTGAGACCTGTCAACGTAGACCAAATTAGTCAAGATTGGAAGGAAAAGAAATGGCAGCACATCTAAGCGTGATGAAGATAGTGGGAAAGCAGTGGGAAAGCCTGGCAAACACAATGGATGTTTTTGTATTTTTCCAAAGAAGGCAAGCATAATCCTTATCCTTTAATATCCTACTTTGTTTTACAATGGAATTAGAAAGTCTTTTCCATTTGTTTTAATTATTTGCTGGCTTTAACTCAGCCTTTGAAAAGCATTTTTGCTATGACAACCCTTGGTCTCATGGTGAGCAGTGCTAGGGAGAAACAGCTGAAGTAAGGCTTTTGTATTTCCCTGCATGCAATGTTTAATCTTTTTAATCTTTTAAGGTGAATGTGTTTTCTCCCATTTTGTAAATTGTCAAGTTTAGCACTATTTCTCCCAAAACAGCAGTTGAAAAACATATTTTGCTTTAATGTAACCAAATTTCCGCCTAACAATGTGAATTCTACTAAGTGACCAATTCATTCTCAGAGTCAAACCTCTCTGTAAGGCTAACTTCCACTCACTGACTTTAATGACAACTGAACTTTTTTAAAAACAGTTTGTAAAAAAAAAGTAGATTTTGTTAATTCTTTTGTTTTATAAGAAAAAGATTCGCTGTCTTGCTTAATAATAATAATAATATTTCTATGCATTGTTTGAGTCAGTGACGTTGCTGTTGAAATTCTGCATGTTTTGTAGATGTTCTGACATTTGTACGTTTATGTGGTACTTGTAAAAATGCTAACCATTGCTGCTATAATCACCACCATTGTAAGTAACTGAAAACTGTACTACGAAGCTGTGCCAGTTAGCAGGGTTTGTTGTGTGTCATGGTAAAACTCTGCATTCTGCTGTTCATTTCCTGTTTTAAGCCAGTATTTAGTGCCTTCTGTAGAAGGAATCAATATGTTGTGGTAGATGGAAGGTGCCAATCTTCTAATATCTTGTTCTGCACAGATGATCACTTATCAGCTTGAAGCTTAAAAAAAAAAAAGTAAAAAGAAAAAAAAATCTTGAACTCTCCATCTTTTTCTGAAGTGTCTTCTCATTAATTTTCATTTGAAAAAAAACCCCTTTAATAGAACTAGAAAGAATCCGCCTTCACCAGCTACACCTCCTGCAGCAGCAGTCTGCCAACTGTGAATGCGAGGGGTACAAGGGAATGCGCAGTGCCCAAATGTTCTTGTTTGTAATGGATCCAGTGATTAGCCAAGCCTGTTCGAGTCATTGCAGAGCATGCTGAAATGGCATTTAATGAAAGCAATCCTCTGATTACCATAAGAAACTGTTAGCTCTTGTAACAGTTGTGAGCCTGCTCTTGTAAACAAGTGTCAGCCTGGTCAAGTGGTGGATTCCAGTCCCTGTTCTGCTTCCACCGAAGCCACACATTGCTGCCAAATGAGGCTTGGATTAAATTCAAGCCCAAGATTTTTGGACATGTTCTTTCCAACTGCTTTCATGGCAGACAAGCTCTGCTTATCAAAATTCTGACACTGCATTTTCAATTCCTTTTCCACTCTGCTTAGAATCGCAGTGTAGCAAATACGCACATGCATATGCATTCATTTTGATTTTGATGAGATTTTGGCAGGCTGAAATCGTACCATACTGTAATCATACAAGAGAAGTGGGCAGGAGGGAAATGCAAGATGTTAATGTCTAGCACGTTTCCCAGCCACCAGGCATGGTCAACTGTACCTAGGCTGGTCTTTAAAATAGTATTTTGTGTGGAAGACAGAAAAGACTAACCATCAATTTTCAATCTCTGCTGAGATGAAAGCCTGTAGCACATCTTGAAAAGACTTCTCAAATCAGAAAATCAAGTTGCCAGAAAAATTGTGTGATTTGGAAATTAAGAGTACATTGAATTCATCCTTACAGGTACAGGTCTAAAGCCATCTTTATTCCCCAGCCAGACAATTCAGCCTTTGTGATGTAAAATATTTTGAAAAAAAGGAATTTTATGCCAAAATTTTCAAAGTAGCTGCTCCTTTTTGTGATACCCAGGACATTTACAAAAAGCAATATTAAAGGGTACAGCACAGAAGACACTGAAAAATCATCCCAGGCAAGCCAGTCCCCCACAAACTGATGAGTTTGAAAACACCAGCTGAAGATCTAAACCTTCCCCGAGTGATTAGGATGCTTAGAAGCCTTTTGCAGCACCTCAGTTCCCATCTCTTGGGGAGAGTAGGGCTCTCTTCAGAAATGTTAGGTCCTTTTATTGTCCTTTAAAAATGGGTAGCTTCTTCAGGCTCCTTCTGCCGGATCAGGAACCAGCTGAGACCAGTTGCAATGTGTTTCTCCATTGTTTTGCTTGTGTGGTAGCCACTTACACACGAACGCATACTTCCACTAGTATGAGTGAAGAGTTTTGACTCTACAGAACTCCTGCCTATGTGGCTCTAATATTAAATAAGTAAAGCAGCATTAAACAAGTAAGCAGTCTTATTTCCTGCATTTCTTCTATTTATATCTAGACCTGAATCACTATGGTCCCACCAATTGCACTAATTGTCTTACCAATTGGACTTCCTAGCTCCTTCTGTGTGTTGGCCCAACTTGCAAAAGAAAACCCAACACATCAGATTCTTGCAGCACAGCAGGTGTTTTTTCCCCATCTTCTTCTCTTCCATTGTCAAACTAGATATATCTATGTTTTGTTCAGCTTAGATTTGAATCAGGAAAGTGATCAATATAATTTATTTAGGCCTTTGCACACTGGAGATGCAGTTACAGTTCTATAGGTGCAGACCTGGCATTAGGATTTAGCTTCTGCCTATCAGAGCCTGTAGTGGCACCTGTTTGTTTTTCACCATGGTTCACTGGTTTCAAGATGCACACTGGCTTATAGTAATGTGCTGGTTTAGATAGCACCTTCCAGTCACTGCGATGCCTTCAGTGTAACGCTGTATGTCCTGTAATTGCTCTTGTAATTGCATTTTGTCTGAAGCGCATTATATTGCAGGACAAGTGTTCTTTTTCTTTCTTTCTTTTTTTTTTTTTTTAGAAAAAAAAACTATAGTATTTTAGGCTGTGCCACTGAAAGGAGCCAGGAGAGAATTATCCATCCAAACTCCAGTGGAATTTGGAAACTTAGCTTTTTTTAGACCCCTTTGCAAGCCCCAGCTGTAATCAGCTATTTAAGGCAGAAATCTTAGCATGAGTGGCGCTACATATCTTTGACTAAAAAATGCAGTTTTCTGTACAGAGAGCACCTTCTTACACAGATCTCTTGCCCCTGCATTTGGAAGATTATGTATACACCAGTTTATTTGGCAGAAGTAGTCTTTTGATGCATTTTAATGCATTAAGCCCTGTAAATCTAGAATATCTGAGGGGAAGGAGAGATTACTGGATCATTTGCTGGAAAAGTGAGCAAAATTGTCAACTACAGTTCATTTTCAGAGCTACCTGTTCAATGTCATTGTCCTCAAATTACCTTCTTTCTGGAGTTGCACAGGGACCTTAGAAAAAGGACCAAAAAGGGTTCACTGCTGTAAATGAGGAAAGATTTCATAACCTACTTTGAGCCCCAGATCACCAGCTGGGTTTCCAGGGTTGGTAATCTTTTTAACTCATCAGCTGGTTAAGTTTTGACCCATGTGGATACAATATTGCTGTTTCCGCAGCGTATTTTAGAGACGCAAACTTCATACATGATAAGGTCCTTCACAGGTGAAGACCGATATGGCCAACAAAGTTGTCTGTCACTTGTACCAGTAAAGAACTGTTTATTGTTGTGGGGTTTTTTTGTTGGTTTTTTTTTTTTTTGCTACTGCAAGGCACTCCACTCATCTTTACTTGGGATGGAGTAAACAAACATGTTGTACTGCTGTCTGCCACACTTCAGAGATGTCTCCTTGAAAAATGTTATTTTAGTGTTTGAGTACTAAAGTGCCCTCAATGAGAAGAAAGTGAAACCAAGAGGTCTTTCTTTTAATGATGTCTGAGTTTCATCGCTTGCTCAGTTGTCAGATAATCAGGCTTTTGAAAAGAAGGGGTTCTGTTGTTTGCTGATGGGAGTATGACATTCACTCTTACTGATCTGCAAATTCCGGAGATACTCTGATCTTTATTGCACTTCAGCTCCGTTTTTATTCCCTTATGATAATCTTTACACAGTCTGGTTCTGCTGCTTTAGAGATTGATTTCACTGTCTGTACAATGTTTGCTACTATTGTAGTGTGACTTTTTGTTTTAGTTTTTTAAAATTTGTGTTGGTACAGCCTTAAACTTACAGAGTTAAAGACCATTTAAAAATAATCAAGATAGTCATTGATGTCTCTGATAAGTGCATGCTTTATTCACAGTATTTTGTCTGTAATTAGGTGTAACAGCCAAGTCTCATGTATTTAATAAACCGTTTTCTGCAAAGTTGACTAATTTCTTTAATCAAGTGAAAACAATTTACTTGGCATTTCGAAGCACATTGTATTAAAAAAAAAGCACGACTCTCTTTCATGCTTTGGAAGTATGAATATCAGCATAGCTGGGAAGTTCCCACGGACCTGTGATGCATGTTGATTAGCAAAGTGCAAATAGGCTCACCAAGTTGCTGTCGTAGCCTCTTTAACTTCTGGGGTTGTGTTTCAGGAAAATATTTAAACAACTGCTTAAGTCCTTCCCTGCTCAGGAATGTACTTACAAGCAAGCTTGACTTGAACCATGTGCTCAATTAATCTCACTTCAGTAGGACTGAAAGCCTACCTCCTCAGCCTTTTTGGATTAAAGACATTTCCCTGAGCCTGAGCTGGTTACAACCATTCCAATGCACACTTTGGCTTGAAATTATTTATTTTGCACTTAGAATTTCAGCAGTAAAGTCTGCTTTCCACATATTTTTGTTTTAATGTTCATCTAGAATAAAATTAAATGTGCAGCCAAGGATATGCATCTTTTAAGACAGTTGCTTGTCAGGTCTGAATTTTGTCTTTTCAAGAGGTTTAAAATTAAAGGACCAGAAAACTAAAGCTAATAAAGCTCCTATTGTAAAAGAGAAACATCCCAAGTGGAAAAATCCCTTGCGAGTTCCAACAAGATTCCACCAAGCTGCTGTTCATGAGATGACAACTGTGTCGGAGAAGGTCAGAATGTCTCAGGTTCTGCCAAAGGACCATGAAAAAAAAGAAAAAAACCAAATCCCTCAAGGAACTGACCCCTAGGGAACACCAATGTGTGTGTGTTGGTCTTAGGACATCAGTGCAGGACAGTGAGAGCTAAGTGACACCATGGGTGAGGGACAGAGGAACACGATTTTCACCAGGAATTCTGGGACTGCATTTCCATCACCTGGCAAATTCTGCTAAATAAATCACCTTCTTGCTGCGGGGTGCTAGTGGTGGGACTGTGTGTTCTTGCTCAGCACAACAGCACATAAAAGGCATCATGTCAAAGGTCCTGCCATGGTCCCAGTGACAAGTGGAAAGAAAAAACAGAGACATTCAAATGAAGAGGCAGAGAAGTGAGGTATGGACAGGTGATGGCCAAGGGCTACCAGCTGCTTTCGCTGTCTGTTGCAAATGCACAGTAATCCTGTTGGATTAAACTCTGAAGCTTGAATTAAGCAGTCTTCACAGAGGTTGAAGCTAATGTGCTCTCCTTTGGTCTAAAAATGAGTATGCAGGTGGTAGTCAGGGGTGTACATGGTTCATGCAGGTTCAGCTAAGCAAATTGGTAAAGTTCTGGTAACTCAGCTGCTTTCACTTTTCCCTTTGTGTGCTGATTTAACCCAGGTTGCCACTTTGACTACGACCATGCTTCTCCAGCCCATGGGATGGCTGCATGTCCTCTCCTCCCCTCATACGCAAGGATAACCAGCAGCAGTGTGCCCACCTTGTGTGCAGTCTTGCCGGGTTCAGGCTTTCTGGGTAGCCAGGCAAACAGCACTGAGGAATTTGGCTTGGGCAACCTGGAGTGATTCCCGGGGATGATCTCACAAACGTGATAAAGTCTCCTGGATGTAGCTGAATGTATGTGAACATTGTGCTTGAGACATTGCTTAAGAATATCATGACTGCAACTGATTGTGGAAGTTGCCTGGGGACATTACAGCACGTTGCCTCTTCAGACAGGCTTTGGAGATGGCAAAGTGGTGTCTGTAGCTCACTGGTGGTTTACTTTGTAATATACACCGAAGACAAATGGAAATTGGCAGCTATCCCTGTGTTGTCCCACAAGTGGAGTTCGTCACTCAGTGTGCAGTACACCAGTCTCACACGCAGAGCCAAGTTAGGAGTTTATTTCAAAATTGCACAAAGTCGGGCGCTACGTGGATTTCCACAAAGCTAGCACACCACACAAAGCAATTACAACATATTTATCCTGTTATGTAATTAGTAAAAATCTGCCTAAATTTACGCTCACTGGTTAGTAATTACCATTCTATCTGTTATTGGTCAGTTGTATTTAAATTAGCCTCGCTTGCTATGTAAATTGGCACGCATGCTCCTTACAGGTGTTGGGGGTCAAGTTTTCTTGGTCTTGAATTGAGTTGGTGCTTGTGATCTCCCACTCCTGCCTTTACCTTTTCCCCAATTACCACAGATTCTTGCTGACTTCATGCTCCTTGGACAATCATCCAGCTGTCCGCACCTTCTGGGGCAGGATGTCTCCTTTTTATCAGTCTCTCAGTTCTTCTTCAAGGGTACAGTAGGCTATGCATTGTTTACACAAAATAACTTGTCTTACTTAAGCCAGATTCCATTTCACAAGACAGCTATTGTCCTTGCCTAATGGAAAATTTCATTAAAACTGTTGTATATCACCTGGAAAGATCCACAAGATTTCTTTTTAGAGTTTCTTGATGGCTTATTATCTTACAACCTTCACGACTGATAGCACTGATTAGCTCTCAAATAGAATAATTGGAAAGAAAAAAAAAAGGCAATGTGTAAGAAGATAGGGCTGTTTGTGTATGAACATTTTGTTTTAATGGCCAAATTCCTACAGGTACCTGGGAGAGAACGCACACACAAGACTGGCAGCGCATGAGACATGCTTATTGCTGCTCCTCCAAAAGCTGTGAGGAAATGATACCTGGAAGAGCTTGAAGACAAAATCCTGCATGTAGCATGATTATTCACCTCAGAGCTCCTCATGTACTTGCAAGTACAATATTTTTGGTTATTCTTGTCCCCATGCAAAATGGCAAACAGAACAGCTCTGGAGAAAAACCTGCTTCAAATATATACCTAGGTGTCGTAGCTCAGCCCCGATCAGGACCAGACTACACAGTCTCTCTCTCACTCCCCCCACCCTCCTAGAGAATAGGGGGAGATGATATAAGAAAAACGGCTCGAGGTTTGAGATAAGGACAGGGAGAAATCCTTAAAGTTACCGTCACAGGCAAAACAGACCCGACCTGGGGAAAAGTATTCATTTATTTCTAAAGCTAGCAGGAGAATGAGACAGGGAACAAGATAACCTCCCCCCACCACTCCCTCTTCCCAGGCTTAACATTATCTTTACTACCTCCCCTCCTGAGCAGCACAGCGGGGGGAAAAAGGGAATTGGGGTTGTGGTCAGTTCATCATGTGTTGTTTTACGCTGCTGTGTCATCGTCGGGAGAAGAACTCCTCGCATTCCTCCTCTGCTCCAGCGTGGGGTCCCTCCCACAGGCCACAGTCCTTCGTGAACTGCTGCGTCTTGGGTCATCCCTTCCACGAGGTGCAGTCCCTCCAGAACAGCTGTCCCAGCGGGCCCTCCACAGGCCACAGCCACCTTCAGGCCTCCACCTGCTCCGGCGTGGGGTCCTCCACAGGCTGCAGGTGGATCTCTGCCCCTCCCTGGACCTCCATGGGCTGCAGGGGGACAACCTGCTCCACCATGGTCGTCACCACAGGCTGCAGGGGAATCTTGGCCAGGAGCCGCATTACTCCTCCCCCTCCTTCTTCACTGACCTTGGCGTCTGCAGTTGTTCCTCACAACCGGCTGGCAGATGCCTCTCAGGATCTTTTAACATCTCATTCACATCTCATCTCCTCTCCACTTCTTGCAGCCAGGCCGGGCCGAGTTGGGCCCAGTCGGCTGCCCGGCAGGAGGCCAGAGGGTGAGGTCTGCAAGGCCCATGAGGCTCGCGCCTCCCCCTCTCTGCCCCCTGCTCAGCTGCTTCACATCGTCTCCTCTCCTTCCCTTTTTTTTCTGTTTTCCCCTTCTTAAATACCTTATCGCAGAGGCGTTATCACGGGACATTCTGCTACCGATTGGCTCGGCCTTGGCCAGCAGCAGGTCCGCCCTAGGCCCGGCCGAGTCCACTGAACAAAGGAGAGCGACTTCTAGCAGTTTCCTACAGAAGCTACCACCTTGGACCCCCCTCACTAACAAAACCAGAACACTAGGGAAGGGCAGGCAGGAGCACTGAGTTTTGAGGAGTTGATGCTGTTTACATCAATACATTGATTCTGCTAGCCGTGGAGCCATTAACCCCATAAGACAAGATGATACCATTCATCTACATTTGAAAGGAGATTTCTGTGTGTCTGGACCTTGGTGAGGAACACTCAGAAACATTACTGGAGGCTCAGAGTGGCCAGATGTTCTTGTGTGCAGAGGGTTGCCTGAGGAAACTGCTGAGCAGACAGGAATGGCCCATCCTACAAAACCAGACAGCTAAGATGTATCCTCTGCAATGCCCTCTGCTATGAGGGTCGGCTCTCCACATCATCTGTGTCCTTCAGCCTCCTGAGTCTAGAGTTCCTTCTGGAAGAGGATCTGTTGGTTGTAAAATGGGACCATCAAACTGTTCATCAGACCAGAAATCAGTCAGGTCACATTGGTGCTATATCAGATGCCTGGTGCCTGCTCCCTGGCAGGGAGCACAGGAGGATCTCCCTGCTCACCTTGTCAGAGCCAGCTCACCTCTAAGTGGCATATAAAATCCCTGCTCTTTCTGAACAACAGTGGTATCAGCCAGGAGCCTATGATATGTGTTGGCATCTTTGCAGCGTGGGCTAGCACAAAAATTAGTAAAGGCCAGTTAGAGAGGAGTAGAATCCGGGGATTTTAGGAATATCCAGATATAGCAGAGATATTTATCTCTGAAGAATACAGAGAAAGAGAAACCAGATTTGAGACCTCACCAGTTTTCATGGCATCTTAGTAGCTATGTAGTAGCTTAGTCTGGCAACTTCCTCTTCTTCCCTCATCAAACGCACACAGAGTGTAACTCCTGCTCTCAGCATGGAGCAGAGCATTAGGTGTCCAGACATTTACCTTGTGCCTTTCAACTTAAAACGTCTGGCGTGGAGCACCTACAAACCATCGGACAACAGCATGGTTGTCTGCATAGATGTAGGGTGTGTGCATGTTTTGGGAAGCAATGACAAATATTACTGGGTTTTTTCCTGCACAGTGTATCATCTCAGTGACAAAAGTTTGACGAGAGGACTTCTGCCTGTGCAGATGACCATTTTGTGTGATTCTGCAGGGTTTCTGCCAGGAGTCTGGCATCAAGTGAACCCAATACAAAGCTCACTTTTTCAAAAGGACCATCATTACTGAGGTGTTCAAGTGCTGCATATTCACATACCCAGCCCACATCTCCTGAACTGTAGTTTGAAAATAAGCCCTTGGGTAGCCTCCAGCAAGATGGAGGCAAAAGGCATATTAGGGGTGAGGAAGCAGGACTCCGAGATTTAGGTGCAAGATGTCCTCTGTTTGTTAGTTACTCACACTCTACCTACAGCAGTACTGAGTCAGGACTTGCTTGCTTTCACAAGCAGCCTGTGAGTTACACACATAAAAATGCAGTCTGCGGTCCTGGCTGCTTAGTGCTTTTCCAAATTCTGTCTGACAGGTGCCAGTGAGGACTCATGTCCATGCTTGGTAAGGATGTAGGTTTTGTTAGTGTCTCCTGATAGTGTCCCAACACCTCTAGATGGGAATACCCTTATATTTGAAAAGAGTCTGTGCACTTTTGAACCAAGAGCCCAAGCTTTTCCAGGACTCCTCTACATTGTCTGAGAATGAAAGCGATAAACTGTTTTCCTCTGGACAAAAGAAAGCAAATATTCATTATGCTGATTAAAAAAAAAAAAAAAAAAAAGAGAAGTAAGGATGATCTATTTCCTGCAGGAGTGGTGGAAAATGGGTAATTCTTGTTCAGCCTTCTGATGATACAACCCACTTAGAGATGGTAGCTGATACATGCCTGCCATCACGACGCCATCATATTTCATTGCTATTTTGTTATTCTCATACTCCTTTGATGCAAGTATTACAGCTGCATGCTGCTCACGGTTGCCATCACTTTCTGATCTGGCTATACTTTCAAGCCTTAGAGCAACTCATACCGATTTTTGTAGTTTCTCAGTTTATGAGGGCAAGGTGTCTAGTGGGAAGAAAAGGGAAAAGTGGTATAAACTTTAATGGCCATCACTGTGTGTAAGGTATGACACATCCCTGAATGGCCATCACTGACCATGTTCTGGTGCAGCACTTGACTCACTTTCCCTGTTCAAGACTCAGGTAGAGCTAACAACAAGCTGTTACTGTTACCACTATCAAGTGTCAGAGCTCAGCTCAAACCAGATGCCCCAGTTTTGTACATATGGAATTTGGAAAAACCAGGAACTATGACGTAATTTCCTAGCTCATGATAAACCCTGCTTTCGGAAGCCAGAAGTAATCTAAGTCTCTGTCTTCTGTTGTGATTCGATAAATTGCCCGAGTGATACTGTGATTCTGGAAATCACCACCGTAATTTTCAGATCGAGACCTGTCAGAAGTTAATTGCAGTATGAGAACTTCGTTGAGGCTAGTGCTATTACATCTTCCAGGGCAACCAACATTGTATGGTTAGGTTCTTGATTTTAGTTTCCTGAAGTGCTCTTGGTGCTTTCAGAAATAGTCCTTGGGTGAGCCAGTAGTGTGAGCCGGTGGCAGCTCATCAGATGGCAATTTCAGTAGCAGAGTAGCAAGCAACTTGTGGGAGAATGTGGCGTTGGGGTGAATGTTACCAATCCATAGGCTGGGCAGACAAACATCCTGCCATATGTGAAGCTTTATGGACTCAAGATTTGCTTATCGGTAGGGGGCAAATGCACCTGAACAGTCATTGCAAGAGAATTGTAGCAAGACCTAACGACACAAGAGGGCAAACCATTGTAGAGGAGACTGCTGGTGACTGAACAGCTCATCATTTCAATCCCAGCCTTTCTTTAGCAGGGTTGTCCACCTAATAACTCACTGCTAAGAGCTCATGAAGCCACTGACCAGAGGAACTTTCACCCAAGGATCATTTGCCATGAGAAAGTTTGTAAACAAAGCTCAGTTTAGAAAAAATACTTGAAACCTAGTTTTCAGATGGAAAGAAGTCCTGGTTTTGTCCAGTGACTAGTTGTGGTGTCCAGAAGGAAGAGAAGGTCCCTTCAGTTTTTGAGACCTCTGCCCAGGACAGGCTTGCATGCCAATGTACGTCTTTCAGATGTGCCCTCTAAGTAGCATGTTTTTTTTCTAGCAATCTTTCTTGGAGTCTTCAGGAGGAGACCTTGGGTTGTCAGGGGTCTGCAGACCACAGACTGAGGACTCCTGTTGTAGAAGTGTCCAGAGCTCAGAGGATCAGATAACATGCTTACACTTTTAGCCTGTGCATGGTGCCTCTATACAGCTTTCCAGCTTGTTTTGCTTGCAATGGGTTCTTCAGTTGGGTTTGTGCAGTTCTTTTACCTTTTATTTACTATATTAACAGTAAAAGCTGCAACAATAGAAATGTCTTTTTAAAATCAGCTCTTCCTAGTACTCACAGTTACACCTCTGAGGCTGCAGTAACATTCACCTGTGGCTGCAGAATTGAAGGTTAGAAGGAGAAATCCAACATGTCCCTCATCTTGAGAATATCACCTCTTCTCTCTTCCTGCCGTGCTGAGATGGTTGCTGTGGGGATCACTAGCTCTGTGCATGGATGTTCAGAGCAGCCTTTCACAGCTAACATGCACTGGGCTGCAAAATCCATTAGCTTCAGCCCTCTAAGAGGTAGACTTAAAGTATAGTGGATATAATAAAATTATATTGGTATCATAAAAATATATTACTTTTCCATAAAGGATATTAAGTGTCTGAACATCTATAAAAAGGTTCTCCATCGATCCTCTACTTTCAGTTCCTGCCTGTGGGGCTGAGGCTCTCCTTTTAAGAAATGCATACTATATGTCTTCACTTCGCTGATGGTATCCATCAAGATGCCCCTGCCTTTGGTCCAGTGAAGCAGCACGGCCTGATTCTGTTGTGGCTAACGGGGAGTAGAAAGTGAGTATGAGTACTCACTTTCTATTACTGGCTCTGTGTGGCAGTATATTTTTAGCTTTGTGGCAGCCTTAGGTTGGTAACTCTTCTGCTGCATCCAAGTTTTCAGCGTACAAACTCATGGGAAGTCATCAGGGAAGTGCTGTGTTTCCTCTTTCTTAAATTACTCACATTTTGGGAAAAAAAAAAAAAAAAGTTGCTCTTGGCCAGAAATGGTGGCAGCATGTCACTAGGACAAGTTATTTTTATCCCCTTTATTTGTTTTCTAGCATATTCAACTAAGCTCAACAAGTTTCCTGTCTTTAATTTTGATGATGACCTCAAGTATCTGTGTATCAGTGCTGTAAGCCCCAGCACTACCAAGGCCACGCTCTACGTTCTCAACGTGTGTAGATACTGGTGCATGACCGAAGGACTCAGAGACTACATGGACATCACTACGGTCAGGAAACTTAGCAAAACACTGGTTTTTTTTCAGTGGTAGGAGCTAGCCACTCGGTCAAATGAAGTTATCATAAAGTTTGAAAATAAATGGGTTTTCAGCCTTCTTTACATCCTTGTGGTCTTGGGGACCTTCCAAGTTTCTTGTAATAAACCTGAAACCTTTTATAATTCACACCTTGTTGTTTTTATGGTTGAGCTAGTAGATTGGAAATCCAGGGTGATATTAAAGAATTCCTTGTACATAACACTCATGCACAACCTTGGCCTCATGCTGCCGTGTGACAAGATTTCCTGCTGTTACCCTGAGGACATACTGTTTGCATGATTTCTGCTCCCGGAGCTAGCCAATGCAATGCGGAGTATTTGAGGACTTTTCTCCAAAAAATAACTTGCAGCAAAATCTATATACAGACCAAAAATAAGGACGGTGGCTAAGAGCCAAAGCACAAAAATCCTCGCTCACATTTTTATAACTAAGTTTCTCTGTTAGGTTGATCTAAGACATGGTCAGGCTAAAGCAGCCTGACTGGCAGCCTGACTGCAACACTGACATCTCCTGGCCAAAAGAAGCATCTGCTGCTGCTTCTCCCTTTTCTCCTCTCTCTTTCGCCTCGTCCTCCTTCTCCACCTGAAAAGTTTCCGTATCTACCACGTTACTGCAAAAATACAGAGTATGACACCCAAGTGGTAGGTCATACATATTTACTAAGTCACACTTCAGTATGACTGAAATCTTAATTCACTTTTAAAAAGACAGGAATTTGGCATCTGTCTTCTGAATCTGGATTTCTGCAGCTGGTACAAAAGTGGTGCCAGCCAGTGAAATGGATCTGGTCTATCTAAGCATCCTTACACCATGGGGTTTCATTGCATCTCTTTTGCTTAGATAAACATGCAGCGTCTTCCCAAGACTCTAAGACTGCCCAGAAAACTTCTGGGGAAGTGTGGAAGCTGCTGCAGGTTTCTTAAGGTAGAGCATGGAGAACATGTCTTCTCCACATGTGACATATTTCCTTCCCCTAAGTACCCTGACACATCTTTCCTCTTCCTGTTATTCCAGATCCCAGCAGTGAAGTTCAGTGAACTCCTTTTACAGGACTTTTACATCACTGTGAAGAAGACAGATGGGTCTGACTTTCTAGCCACGTCCCTCCACGCCATCCAACAAGGCCTGGACTGGATCCTCAAGAACGCTGGTGCTGGTTTCTCCATCACCAGCAGCAACTTCAGCTCTTCCACCAGAAAGCTCAAGGAGAAGCTTAAGATCCTGAGCAAGGCTGGGATGTCTAGTGCCCGCTCTTGCAACATTGTCTACTTCTCCCTTTCTGATGAGGAAGAGATGTGGAGGACGGGATGCCTGGGAGATGATAGCCCCGTAGCCCTGCTGTCCACAGTGGTGAAATACAACAGCCAGTACCTGAACATGCAGACCGAGCACGCGCACCTAACATTTGGCCACATTGAATTGCTCAAAGACTCCCAGCACAGGCTGGTTTTTGCCAGAACAGATAACGTGAAGCAAGAAAACAGGGTGAATGCAAACAGAGTGTGTTATGGCCAGATCTACTAAGAGCACTCCAAAGGGCACAAGCTCTGCCCATACTGCCTCCTCTACAAGTGCATGTACGTACACCGGCCCCTGACACAAACGGAGGCAAAGTCTCCCTTCTACCTGATGGCCCGGAAGGAGGTCAGTGGCATGGAACATCTGGTACGAGGAGCAGAGGATGGGGCTCTGCTCCCTCAGGGCTGTCGTCCCCAAGCTGGCAAAGAAAGTGAAGCTGGAGCACTGTGAAAATTTTACTTTTGTCTCCTTCACTCAGGCTTCCAGTTTGTTCCTCTTAGCTCCTACCAGTAACTTTGTCCTCTGTCTGCTGTTACTAGCCAGTGTCCCAAGAAAGCGCTTCGCCCAGTAGCTTCAGTGATGTGAAGTGGTTGAGCTGCTCTCAAACAAGACCAAAAAGTGGAAAGACTGGACAATTAATTCTTGCTGAGGAGGACTGCACATGGTGCAGTCCCGTTTTGGGGGTGAACACAGCCTTGTTCTGAAAAGCAGTAGAGCAGTGATCTCCTTCACTATTGCCAGGTCTTCCAAGCAAAGAGGTGGTGGAGAGGTTTTTCCCAGTGATGCATGTATCGTGGATTTTCCTCCTCCTTAGCAAGCATAGCTAGAAGAAAGGACGCTGAGTTTTGGGGACTAAGAACTCATGAAGCAGAAGTGCCTATGCTTTCTTTCAGAGCTACTGTACAAAAGTTACTCTCTTGTGAACCATAGTTTCTGATGGTTCACAGTTTTCTCTGCTTGTTTGGTGTATTGTAAATATAGATATTTTTCAATGCCCAATGGATTTGTAGGTACAGCTAGAAACTACTATTGGCTTTACCAAATAACAAACAAACAGAAGAAATTAATTACAGCATCCCCAAGAAACAGCATTTTCAGTCAGTCACTTAAAAATGCTGAGCACTTAACTCAAAAATGAGCAGTTTGGGGCTGTCCAGGTTTTGAGACCTCTTAAAGGGGACTTGTATCAGAAGTCAAATGCTCAGCATCTTTTGAAAATGAAAGCACTCTAAGGTGTCTCAAGTCTGGCATCCAAATGATGTAATTTTCAAAAACCAGTGGTCAGTTGTAAAAATAATTGCCTTAAACTCCTACAGCTGCAGCTTAGTCCACTTTCTGTTGAGAGGAAAACTTCATTTCAGCTGGAGCTGTGGTGAGCCTTTAAGTCATAAAAACAGAAAAACTGGAAGACCTAAAACAGATCTGGGGACGTGGAATTTGACAATGTCCAATCTGCTTTTACTGTAATTGAAAAATATGGCTGGTTTTTTTTTGCTCCAGGTTGCAGGGCTGTGAGCAGATTGATGAGGTTTACTGAGCCCGCTATGAAGTCATTGATTTTCTAGTACTGTGTAACACCTTGACATCACAGTTTCAGTCCAATAGCTACATGATTGCAAAGATAAAATAATTACTTTTAGTTGTACTTTTTTTTTTTGAAAGACAGCTTCTCCCTCCCCCAAATCACTTGAATTATCTTTTTAAAAATATTGGTTTGATTTGTAGGATCTCTGTGTTGTAAAATATAGTATCACTCTTGTCTTTTAAATGCTTTTGCACAGTATTATTTTAAGAAACCTAGCCAAAAAGAAAATCAGGATGTGTCAAGAGTTGCACTTACCCTTTTTGACTATTAGCAAATAATCAAATGCTGTAAAGGACAAAGGAACATCCCCTTTCCATCTCTGGCCCAGCCTTATTTCCAGCCAAAGCAGGTGTTGTCTATTCTGTGCCTAAACACCCAGATTCCAGGTAGGTGGGATTTATAGCAGCCTTGTGCTTCTGCAATGCACTGGAGAGCTAAGCCATGAGTTCTGTATTTGCAGTCATCTCACATGCAGGGCTGTGCTCTGTCCTTCTTGTGAAGCCAGCTCCTGCAGACTCCCAGCCAGGCGTACATTATTCAGTGGGTGTTTCTTGCACTCAGCACCTTCCTTTAAAATACCTGTCATACTGCAAAATCAGAGCACTTAACAAATACTGACTTTATTAGGTTTTGTGGGCCACGAAGATTATGCTGGCATGGCATTATTCCTTATTCTGGGTCCTATGGTAGATAGGATTACGGTTAATTCAGAATTTGCTGTTAATTTCAGGAATTTTATTTCATGTTCCCTCTGCACTCACCCCAGACCAAACACATCTATAATGTGAGGCATATGCTTGCCCCGTCATAGAATTATGCCCAAGATCTTCAAAATACTGCCTACCTGAGTGACTAGTATAGTAAGGCTTCAGGGCTTACGATTTTGAGGCCTTCGAGGCTTTTCTGCAGTGTGTCAGGTAGAGCACCCATAATAGCTAGCAACTCTGGAGACCTTGGCACAGCTACGAATGATCACCATTGGCATGAGTGAAAAATGTATGTCTCTCCTTATCAGGGCAAGGCTGTGCACTTACAGCAGGCAAACCTTGATGTTCTAGTTTTAACATTCTTTGTCATCAGGATGGATGAATAATACAATGTCCTGCTAAAATCTGGTGTGCTGATGAGGGAGGCAGACGCTCCTGTTACACAGAATGGAGAGCTAAGTGGAGTTGCAGTGTGTGTGTGTATCTTCACTTTGAAATGTGCCCTCCTGACAGTTGAACTTGTGAGGGCATGGAGCCAGCAGAGCATCTGGCACGGTGCACTCAGCCCACTTGGTTTAAGTGGAAATTAAGCGATGTTTCAGTTTTGGTCCAAGAAAATGTTTTCCTCAAGCCAACATAAGACATACGTTTAATTCAATAAAGTAAAGTGTTCCATTCTTTGGCAGACTTTCAGTTACTCAGGGCATCGATTTCAGACCTTATCAATACTACTTAGTAAGTCACTAAGCTTTCCTGAAAAATAAAACAAAACCAAAAATGCCACATACTGCAGTCCCGACCCAAGCCATGCAGAATTACACCTGCACGTAGGCAGAATCCAAAGAAGCTCACATTTGTAACTTACCCATGTTTCCTATGGACTCTAAGATTAGAAGGGAAAATAGTAACAGTTAAAGAAGTACAATTTACTTTAAAAAACGATGGCACTGTGCTTTTTTCCACTCCATTTGTTGTCTCTTTGCCAATCTGATGACTTGAGGAGGCCCAACATAAAGGAGTTGAATGCTTTGGGTTGCAAGGCTGTAGTCTGTTTTGCTGGACTGGAAGTGTCTAATTGCCATGGTGGCCCGGCGTAATTGCAGTTTTCACTGTATACAGGCTATTCACTACACAGAGAGTGAGAAGGAATTGCTTCTGTTGACGACAGGCACAGCAATGTCCACAGGGCATGTCTGGCTCATCCCATGACCTAGACCAAGCACCCTTATGCAAGGGGAAGACAAAACATGAACTAACTGAGACTGCAGATCACCAGCTCAAAATTAGGGAAGCGAAGGGAGAAAGAGAGATGCAAATCCTGCACTCACATCTCTATGATGGAGTCTACAGCACAGGAAACTGTTACCTAGAAAAAATGCTGCTTTGAAGGACGCTCAGGCCAGGAAAGTGGGAAATACCTCCCAGTCTCAGCCAACAGCCCCAAGGCCAGACATGGGAGGGTCTGCAGAGCTACAATCAAATACAATATGCTAATTATTGGCTATTTTTCTGCTCTGAAGGAAAGCATTTCCTTGAACCCTACATCTCCCTGAATAATTTGTTCCCTGATAAAAACAAGAGCTCTCATTATTGGTTCTAATGCTAGGGTGAGAAAAGCAACTGGGCAAATGTGGAAGAAGAGGCAGGTAAGCAGAGATAAAGGTCAAGAGGAGCAGAGATAAAACAGACAGTACTAAGGAAGACAGGTGGATACAGGAAGCAGAGCAGAGAATCACACACCATTCCCAGTGGTCCTATTTCCAGAGGTTGCAGGAGTGAATGGAGGGTGGTCAGAGCAGCCCTTCCCAGGGACACCAAGGAACAGGGGATGGAGAAAGTCATACACCTGCAGAGAAGGTCCCTGCCTGGTGGCTGGGGACCTTTAGTTGTCCTCAGGACAGCTGCAGCATGGCCAGTCCCTGGGTGAGCACATCCCTTAGGGTCCTGCCAGGACACTTCAGGACGTACCTGAAGGGGCCTGACCTGACTTCTGTAGGTGTGGAGTTGCTTTTGCTGAGCTTACTGGTGATGTTTGTGGGGAAATGGAGCCTGTCTGGGGAAAAACAGCGACAGGAGATCTTAACAAGTCATGTCATGCTGGAGCATGAGAAGTGAGCCACAGTGCTTACTCTCAAAATAGAGCTTCTCATACCTACTTAAAACATAACCCCAAAGGAAACCTTATCAGTCATTGATCTCTCAGGAGCTTGGAGGAATCTACCCCAGATCTGCCAGCCAAGGTCAAAGGCGTGCTGGTAGTTGGAGAACAAACTTTTGTGTGTGATGTTACTTGAAGCAGTCTCATGGACAATTCTGGAGTATTTTCTGTGCTTTTGGGTTCTTTCTGCCTCCTGCTGCTGTTGGTGTGGAAGTAGAGTCTGTCTGGAAACAGCCCAGCAAAAGGTGGCTGGAGCTTTTTAATATGGGGCTTTTGAAAAAACCTGTTGCTTTTTAAAACGTACCCCCAATTTGTCAGTGTGTGTTGGGAGCAGCTCAGGGTAAGGCCCAGCCAGTTGGGTATGAGTCCATGGATTTCTGCCCTGCTAGAAAGATTAATCCTTAACCCTGCCCTGTGAAGTTCTCTCACTTCAGTAGCAAAAACCCACCCAAGACTTCCAGAATCTTGCCAAGATCCTCCTTGCTGTGTAGGGAGGACAGGATGTCACATGATTTCCTACAATCTGATTGTGCTGCTGCACAGGAGTCTCTTTGCCAAGGGTGAGACAATCACTGAGTTGGCTTGAAGCCTGCTGAGCACCCTCCTTAATAACAGCAGAGTCTGTCAGTCTGTTACTGACCTTCTGGGTTACCATCCACATTGCTACACCCATGGACAGGGAGAGCAGCTGTGGGCTGGGGAGGAACACACAAGCTGAGTCAACCTAAGATCAGAGCTTGGAGGAACATTCCACTCCTCCTTTTGCCTTTCCTACTTGGTCACCTCGTTTTTTCATGAAGGATACACCTAAACTTACAAAGAGGCATTCAGGTAGCACACGAACAGCTATTGACCGGCTGTAAATCACATCTGAGCAAAGCTTAAAATAGAATAGGGGACAAACAGGAGATGACAAACCTGTGTGCTGAAGCTGGTGTCAGCATCAGAAGCAAGCTCTTGCTTGTCAGAAGCAATCTCAGATTGTCAGAAGCAAGGATTTACTAGAAAGAATCAGTCCAAGATGCAATTCAAGTCCTCACTCTCCAGACCTAAGTTGTTTTGACAGTGGCACTGAAAGCTGTGCAAGGAGCACATTTGTTGGCTGCACCATGTCTCCAAGCCAGACTTTTTGCTCCCTAGCGTTTCCCACCAGCCCTGGCCACAGGGCAGAGCCACTTTCTACTCTTCGGAAACTGCTTGGCACTGAAGCGCTGCAGGGCTCCTGCGCCCCACCAGCGAGCAACCCTGCTCCTGCGAGAACAGAGCACATTCCCTTGCCCTGAGGCTACTGTGGGCTGGGGCTCCTTTGCCCTTTTCTCCCCTTTGAGTCCTTAATTTCCCTCCTCTGCCAGACAGGGACTATTGCTGCCTGGTTTGCCCTGTGGGAGTCTCTCTGGGTAATGAGTGTTTGATCCACCTCCCACCGTGGCCTTGTGACTGGTATCTTCCTTACTGAGGCAGTGTCATTTTTATGGCTGATGCAACCCTGGAGCATCTTGCCTGACTTTGGCCATCCCTTCATAACAATGCAAGTCATGCTGACAGTGCATCTCTCCCCAGCAGTGCTGGCATTCTTATTTTCGGATGAAACTTAATTGGCTGCCAAGTCAGACACAACCCTCTGATCTAGTAAGATGAAGTCCATGCCAAGGCGTTGTCACTTTTTCATCAGGTGCTTTATTATTTTCTGACTGTTTGCCACCAGCCTGTCACAGAGGTTAATGGGATCTAATGGTGACCTCTGTAATACAGACAGCCGTTACTGCAGAATGCTGCGACACTAAATGGAGGCCAGTCTAGGACATCAATGTGTTACTGTATCACGCCAAATGAAAACTTGACTGGCTACTAGGCATAATTTATTTCATTATGTGTAGAGATAAAGCAGTTGTGAGGAAAGCCAAATGACAGAACAAGCACATATTTTTTTTTTGCACACTTCTGGAGGAGATTCGCTTTTTCCATACCAATAGCATTGCCCTTTGCACTTGATAATGTTTGTACTTTTGGTGTTAACATGCTTTAATAAAATCCTGAAACGTTGTTTGCCTACCTTAGACTTCTATAAAATACTACTACAGCAAAATTATTTTTATAGTTTCAACACTACCTTCTTGTGCTCTTTGTAATACTTCTCTGTAACACATAAATTGCCACCTTGGAGTCTTTAAGCTAAATCACAGGGAGAAGCAAGACTTCCTCTTTGCGGTGCTGGTCCTAGGGAACTGCTGGAATAGCTAGAGTCAGTTTCTGAGCAGTCTCACATTTCACCTATACTGTGGAAGGTCGTGTCCCCACCTACAGCCTGTTTAGCTGCTGGGCTTTCTTCTGAGCCTTTCTGAGTGCTGGAACAATATGATATTTCATGATCACTTACTGACCGATTCACTTGCAGGAGATCTGAATGGGCTCCATCCAGCTCCAAGAGCTGTATGTAGGAAGCCTACGGTCCATACAAAGAGCTTTGACCTCAGAGGCATTGTCCCCAGAGGGACCCATTTAGATCATGTGGGTGCACACTGAGGAGCAAGGAAAGCCCTGCACTTGGGAGTGAAAATTGTACACTTTTGCCTTAATCCATTTTGAATTTCCACTGCACTGTGTGCACTTGCCTTCGTGCCAAGTGCCAGCACTCAGAAGTGAGGGCTCTTGGCCTGATTTTGGTGTGATTCACAGCTCTGTAGGCAGTTCTGAAGAAACTATCATACATCACTACAGGGGTCATCTTTCCCTGGGATAGGTCCCAATGCTTTGAATGGAAACATGTCCCACAACTCACATTGGGAATTTCTTTCCCCACTGCTGCATGAAGCACTGCATGAAGCAGTAGTGTCTGATTATAGCTCCAGGAGATACACCTGTCGCTGCTTGTAAGTGCTGTTCAGCTCACAGCGATTTTTCAACAGGATGTTAGAGACCAGAAGGGTAGCAGGGACAAATGCTACTTCAGGAGCTAGAGTGCCTCCTGCCTGGACACGTAGGCTTTGGAGGATTTGACTGTGTCTTGAGGAATGGTCTGGGACCACTCTTGGGCAAGTAAGGCTATCACTAAGCTTCGCTGGAAACCAGTATCTCAAGTCAGGTATGAGGTGCCCAAAAGCGTCATTACTCAGAGCCAAAACAACTTCAAAGCAATTTCTTGAGATACGAAAAAAAAATGTGCCATCTTTGGAGACTTTTGCACTCCTGCTCTTCTATAGGTGCTTCCCCTACAGAAATGCTCTCAGCTCTCTTCTATTGAAATTCCTATTTCTACCTTTTTATCTAAAGTATTTTTAAGTGTAGATTATTGATCCTCAGAAAAGGATATTAAAAAAAAACTTAGGGAAAAAGGAAATAAATAATTTTTTTAAAAATATAAGTTGTTTGAGGTGGTTTACCCTGCTGTTCAAATGTGCTCTGGGACAGTTTGTGATGAGAACAGTGGGGCGAGAAGCTTAAAGGCGTGTGATAAACAGCTGAGCTATGTGTGTTCAGTGAGTGTATCACGACTGCAGTGATGTAAATGTACACAGCTGGAGAGTACTGTATGTGTTCTGTTTTACAATTAATCTAGAAAGCATAACTAAAAGCTCATCCTGCCACAGACATTAGAGAACCTATGAACTGTAAAAACATGCACATGTTTCTACAACGCGAGATGGGGGATGTGCAGTAATGAGGATATTGGGGGGAGGGGTGTTCTTTATTTTTGAGGTACTTTACCATGGAGATCTGCAAGGCCCAGAGAGTGGGTACAGTCCCATGAGACACATCCTCAGCACATTCTGAAGAGAAGAGCAGGCAGTGGACTGGGCTATTGGTATACAGAGTTTTGGGTTCTCACCTGTACCCTGCCAACAGATAACTAGATGACCTCAGCAAGGCACTTTCCCTTTCTGTGACTCAGCTTATGTTTCTGTTCAGTAAGGAAAACAACAGCTACTGCTTGATAACGTTCTTCCACAAACCTGGGGACAGAATGATGCCAAAGAGGGGCTCTGCCCTTGGAACAAACACTCTCATTGCAAGGAGTGTTCTACTGTGAGATTAGATGTTCCCACCTTTCCCCTGCCACGTCAAAAGCAAGCACAGCACCATGGCATAATTGTCGATCATCATCTGACTACTTCATGAGAGTAAAATCTTCCAGCTGATTTACCTGCAGCTGGAATCGCTAAAGCAGCAAAGGATGATTTGTCCCCAAGTTTTTAATTCTTTTCACTTCCAAATACAGACAGTGAACACAAAAGAATTAAAGGCACAACTCCCGCCCATTATGTAAAATACCAACATTATGAGATGTGGGAAAGCTAATATTTACTGATAAATAATGCATTACATGTTGGACTGGTAAGAACTGATTCAGTGTTTTGCTTTGTTCCTCATGAAAAAGGTCTGTTTTGAAAAGCTGTCATATTTATGGGGGACTGCAAGGTGCATTTTGTAACTCATTGTAAATATTATTTATGGGGATATTTCTGGAACCAGTTTGGCTGTCAGATGGAAGGCTACATAATTTACTGTAACACATACTATATTGTATGTATTAGGATATCCCATAGGTATATTTCCTTCTGCCACTTGAAAACAATATTGCAGGAAATAGCTTACAGGAAAGAAAAACAGGTAAGAGTAGAGGAGGGGGAAGGAGGCCAGGCATTGGCTTTCATTGGTGTAATGTGCACTGAACACACATCATAGAATTGGGAGGCAATGAATTGTTGTCTGGTGGAGATTTGTGTCCTCTGAGTGAGGGAAAAGCCCTGTATTAATTCCATTTTGGTGTGAACTACTGGGAGGAGATGTAGCCTCCTCATCTCATTTCAGTTTGGCATTATGCTCGTCCTGACCATGCATAAAAAGTTACTAGCATGGGACAGGCATTTTCCTGACCCACCTTTCTCAACCTCCCTCTTTGGAACTGATCCTGTTTAGATAGACAACGAATATTCACTGGCTTGGAGCAAAACTGACCTTGTTGTCTTGTGAGTCTGGCTCTCACCTAGCCTGTGGAAAACCCAGGGTCAGGTCCCTGTGCCAACAATTATTTCAGCATTAATCCAAAGGAAAGGAGCTCTGTCAGAGGAGAGCAAGAGCACGCTGCTTCTGCAAGGATGAATCCAGGCACTCTCGTGTGGTATGGAGGTCAGGTTCATACTCCAGGATCGGATAGAGTGGTGCACAGACTGTTCCTGGGTGGTCGACTTTTACCTCTGAGATTTCCTGTTGCCCTCTCACATGGGCCTGAGAAGGATCAGTGCAGAATAAGAATATTTTGAAGTCCCAAGAGCCTCCTTGGAAAGGGAGAAGTATTCCTCACTCAGCTGTAATCATCATTTTACATTTAAGGAGACGTGTGCCCTTCCCAGCAAAGAGCTGGAGTTTGAGACTGTCTCTGGGGTACAAACAGGGACTGAGATCTCTCCAGCACTAAAAGCATGGAGGTGCTCCCGCATGCACAATGCAAACCTATGTTGGAAAACAGCACTGGCATCTCACCTTCTAGCCCCTAGGACCACAAGAGAAACCTTCACTCACTCACCAGTGTACAGCATCATTACAATCCAGAAGCAAAAATAAGTTTATGCCAGTGCTGTGCCAATTGCTTCCACTGAGTCAGAGCCTGGGGGCAAACTGCCCACGAGGCTGGCACACGGTCTCTGTGGGTAAGGGCAGGAAAGATTTACATCCCCCTCACCTTCACCAGGTACCCAGAGAACTCTCGATTGAGATGGCTTTATCAGGTGGTGTTGGTGCTTACCTAAAGTTCACCAAAACCAGGTAGCATGCCTCACTCATGTCACCAGGCTTGCACTCAGGTTGGAATCAGCCAGCATTTCTTTTGACTTGGCTTGCCAAGCTGTAGGCGACCAAATGTCACTCTCCAATAATAACAGAACTTTTTCAGTGCTGCAAAAGACAACTTCCTCATCAATGAATCTGACTACATTAGGATGATGCTAAGCTATTTTCCCCAATAGTATAATGAACCTTTCTGCAGGTGAATGCACTCTCAAGGTTCCCAAAAGGAATTTTCTGATTCCAGTCTTGCTTGCATTTGTCAAAAAAATGTAATTACATCTTGTTTAGTACTGAAATAGAGCTTCATTAAAGCACACTTACTATGGTGTAACAAGGTAGCTGAGGTAAGGGATATTGCAAGGAAGGGAGGCTGATGGTGAGGAAGAAGTGGAATTGGAAGAGCAGCACAGCATAACTGAGGGAGATAAGTGTGTGTGGCAGAGGAAGAAATGGTAGCACTGACTGGTGTTACCCTAGAAAGTCTTTAAAAAAATGCTGAAAAAAGACTCCCAAAGCGCTAAAAGGGTATAATGAACAGCTAGAATCACAGGCCACGCTAGCATGGAAAGGCTGAAAAGTAATAATCACAAGGACAAGAACCACCATGTTTCCCATCTGCTTTAGGGCTCAGTTGCTGTACTGAGGTGTCTTCAGCCATGTGCTGAGGCAAGCAGTTTCCTGAGACCAGGAGAGCATCACTGAGCTAGGGTTTTGGATAACCAGTCATTTATTAGATTTGAGACTTCCCACTCTCAGAAGGCTGAATATCACCTGCTGCTGTTAACATATGTTAACAGACTGCACTGTCAGAAAGCTCCACTGAGTGGTGCTGGCATTGTGCTCTCTTCTGATGTACTGCAGAACCCCTCCTAGAAGCCCCATGTGGGGATCTGGACATCATACCGACAGGTCTCTCTGAAACCCTGTCTATGCATTTATCATTTTAATAAGATACAAAGTAGCATAGGGGATATTACTATAAATGGGAATATTTTTTTTGCGATTGCCCTAGGAATGCTCAACTGAAAGACCAGTAATAGAGGCTGAACCAGCAGTATTTGCCACTGTGGATGACTTCCTGTTCTTAGCAACCGGTCTTATATCAGGACTCCACTGTGCCAGGTGATGAACAAACACATTGACAAATGATGGTCTATCCAAAACACAATAATCAGACTCATTTGCTGGCAGAGCAAACTGACTAGTACAAGATATTAAATTTGAAAATGATTAGGCCTGAATCTGCCAGAACAGTTCTCTGCGCATGTGTGTGACACATATCCAGGCTTAGCTCAGAGGGTAACTTAGCCATTGAAAACCTCAAAGTCCATGGGAGAAGGCTTTACTCAGAACAGAGTAGCTTCAAGCCAAGCCAGCACAATACACCTTCATTTGGATGCAACAGAAACGGCCTGGTTCTCAGAGGGGCTGCCAGGGCTGCTGACAGTGCAGCATGCACATCAGCCAGTTGTACACAGGTCAATCCAGGGCCATTTTGCTTTCCTTGGACTAACAAGCCATCTACTAGGACAGAGTTTGAAATCATGTTAGTCTTGATATGTCTCTTCCTGACGGGCTGTAATGCTCCGTGGCTGCAAACACACCATCCCCCTGACCCCAGTCCCAGCTGTCAGCCAGCTGCACACAGCTCTTGCTGGCAGAGAAACATGGAGATGGCAGCTTTAGCCTGGCCCCACATCTGGCCATCTGGCCACTTCCACAAATGGCCACACACTGACAGATGGAGAAGGTCTACAGCCATCCAGGCAAATGGAAGCTCTAATGTACTTCTACTTAGAGAATGAAGTGATGGCTAAACGCCAGCATAATGGGCAAGTTTATCTGGTCACTGTTGCAAAGAAGAAAGTACACTTGCCCTTGCTTCCAAACACCAAGTATAATCATAGAATGGTTAGGGTTGGAAGGGACCTTCAAAGGTCATCTAGTCCAACCCCCCTGCAAGAAGCAGGGACATCTCCAACCAGATCAGGTTGCTCAGAGCCCCGTCCAACCTGGCCTTGAACATTTCCAGGGATGGGGCATCAGCCACCTCTCTGGGCAACCTGTGCCAGTGTTCCACCATGCTCAGTATAAAAATTTTTTTCCTAATATCCAATCTAAATCTACCCCTATTTTGAAACCGTTACCCCTTGTCCTGTCACAACAGGCCCTACTGAACAGTCTCTTCCCATCTTTTCTGTAGGCCCCTTGAGGTACTGGAAGATCGCTATAAGGTCTCCCTGGAGCCTCCTCTTTTTCAGGCCAAACAGCCCCAATTCTCTCAGCCTGTCCTCACAGGAGAGGTGCTCCAGCCCTTTGATCATCTTCGTGGCCCTTCTCTGGACTCTCTCCAAAGTAGCACAGGGGATATTACTATAAAATAATAAAAATAATACTGGTCTCTTTTTATCACGATCCTCTGTACCCAAAATTTCAAATATAAAAGGTCCAAACTCTACCCTACTTTGTTGTCTTCACCATCTTAAAAAAAAAAATAAACCAAACTCAAGCACTGAGCTATCCATGAAAGGAAAGATAAACCAGAAACCAAAGAGCTCAGCATCTTCTAGAAAGGGGAGATGAAACAGCTGCCAGTGTGGGATGCAGAGTGATTGTCTCCAGATGATGCCTCACACCAGCTCACTACTCAGGAGCTAATCTTTACAATTCCTTCTATCAAGAGCAAGAACCAGGAAACAAGGAGAAGGAGTTGTCCTTCTAAAAAGCCTGGGGGCAAGCTCTGTGTTTCCAAGAAATGCAGAAACTCACTGGAGCAGGCTTTATACCCAACAGCATGTGAAATCCACTTCACCAGTTAGTCTTCAAAGTTACTGTTCACTGCAGAAAGCTTCATACGGTGTATTTTAGCCCAAGAAAGATTCCCTACAGCTTCTAGAAGTGTTTTAGAACACACTGATTACCAGACTTCCCAAACACAAGGGTGTTAGTAGCAGATGCTATAGGATTTTCCCTGTGTTAGCAAAACATAAATGAGGCACGTAAAGCTCTGCATAGGAAGACTCTTCCAGCTGGATACAGACAATCCTTTTGTCTCTCTGCACCTTCTCCTTCAGAGGCATCTGTGCACACAGACCACTCAGCAGAGAGCTGCCTCCTCTTAGCTTTTCCCTTAGGATTCAGTGTGTGGTTTTGGTTACCACCTGTGCCCTAGGACATAAGAATCGACTTCCGTTTCAGCAGAAGCCCATAGCACAGGGCACTGACCCTGTCCTTTGAGAAAACTTGCTATTTGAGCTGGTCTGACAGGAATCATCATCAGTGCCTTAATTATGACCAACAGGAATCATCCAGCTGCTTTCCCAGGCATCCTCCTGATTTTGAATATATGTGAAACAACACCACCTGCTCAAAACAGCAATTCTTAGCAATTCTTCTTCCTGGTGAATACACCAAGCTCTGTTTTACCTATCATAATGCTTAAGAGGATGTGTTGAGATAGTCACTGCCTGCTCACACATCCGTGACTGCATGCCACACTATTCTAGGCTCATTGCCCTCCCTCGGCCCTTGTACTCTGTCCCCGAAACACTGCAAATGCAATGTTCAGTTGAGCCACAAGAAGCTGTGCACTCTAAGACACAGTTTTCTGCATTTCCTTCCACCAGTTCAAGCTCATGTTCCCTGTTACTTGGTTGATAATGAGTAACTTCCTTTTCTTTCTAAAGAGGATGGGAAAAGCCTGGCCTCTTCATGCATTTCTACAAGGTTAGGGTCAGAGCACTGATCCCTCTCCCGTGCAGCAAGGCAATAAACGACCTCCAGCCTTTAAGTGACACATGTGGTTTAATAACAGACTAGAGCCATCCAAAGTGTCTACCTCAGACAGGACTCCTCAGCATGAACAGAGTGGTACCCAACACACCCTCACTTACAGGACTTGCAAGTTACAGCTGGCTTGTCCCATTCTGACTGCACAAGAAGGCAGGAGTAGCATTTAGCTATTTTAACTGATTGACTATACCAAAGCAATTAGGAAGTTCCTGGCAAGTGACATCAGGGGCTGCAATTTCTTTTCAGTAATGACCTTCACGGGGTATTCTGTATTCTGACGTGAAATGCAAATATGTCACGTATTATTGGTTGGTTTCATACCGGTGCTTCTAAGAGATCAGCAGAGTGAATATGCTAAGAAAAAGATAGAGACTAAAACCCTGTAGTGGTAGGAAGCCACACATGGTTCTACAACTCAGGCTTCTTGGGCTAAACCTGAACATTTTCCAAAGCCTATAATGGTGGGGAAGATAGTGACTCTGGAAAATAAGGGTGTGGAGATAAAACTTGTCTAGTGGAAGAAAAAGACCACAGAGCTAAGAAGAAAGAAGCTGTGGTTCAGTTCTTTCAGTGCTTCAGTTCAAGATCTTTGACTTCTTTACCTCATCTGTTCTTGACAGATTATGACTCTGCCATCACTTAGAAAGTCTGACCTCATTGTGCGTTAAGCCCACCCTTCATCTATCTGCTCTCTTTAGCATAAGACCTACCCAGTACTGTGACCTGCTCTCACCCCACTATTCAGCTTGGATATGGACTCTACACCAGCCACCTGTGTAGAATGGAAAGGCTGATGACTGCTGCAACAAATGAAACAAAATGAATCTTCAATGATGTTGTGGGTTAAGATACTTTTAGGTACACAGGTCACTACTAGATTACAAGCCTTCTGCTTTTATGTGATCAAGTTAATAATTACTGCCAGAAGCAAGACATCCCAGACACTTCCTGGTTCGGGTATATTCTAACTAATAATGATTTGAATTTGAATATGCCATTCCAACAGGATTAAAGATTTGGCTGAAATTACTGTACAGGGATAGATTAATGGTTTTAATACTGATTAATAATGGAAAATAAAAAGAGTGGCAAGACAAACTGATGCATGTGACACTAATTGCTAGAGTCTGGTTTCTAAGATAGAAGCTTCCATATACAACATTTGTATCTTTGACAGTTAATTATATCTACATATATCACGAAGTCCCTCACAATTACACAGAAAAATGTGAGGCACTGTAACTTAAAAATATTACAACTGTGTCATTTTCCCCTCCTCTTTTGAATACCTCTGTCTTTGAGCCCAGGCCCTGGATTTTCAAAAGCAGATCTTCGGATACCTGAGATGAAAATAACACAGCAAGTTTAACTCCTTCAGTAGAGCAATTACAGCTTTCCAAAAATAGTAATCTTTATTGTTTCCATTGCCTGGATCATATGCAGTCTATGCAGCAACACTGAGAGATTCTATTGTTCAATTCGTTAGCCCAGAGGGTCTGTTTCAGGAGAAAGCAGACATTCTTTTGCTCTATTTCTGAAGGGAAAAAAAAAAAAAGCTCCTTTAATGTTAAAAATGCCTAGCCTACTTTTTAAATTCAACCGAAATCTAAAATCCAAAGTTCCTACTATATCTGCTTTACTTTTGCCTTTGTATGCTTCCAAACTTGGACTGATTCATAGCTCTCTCTTCTACACACAAATTTGCAGATCTTTTTCTTCAAAGCATCTAAGACACTCAGCTCATGCTGCTGCATAATAAGTAGTCAGGATAGCTTCATGGTGAAGTTACTCTTGGTAATTGAAAAGAAAAAGCTACACAGAGCTAACCACTGAAAACAGAAATGACAGTACTCCTTTCTCCATTTCCCACAAAAACCATCATCGTTACCATGACTCACCACATCAGACCCCTCTAATAAGCACACGATATGAATAGTTCACGTTACATTTGCACATCTTTAAGGTCTACCAGGCTGCCTCCACAAGATTCTCCATCATCAAAATGCTTCCATATGCTACAGCTTCTGCAAGGGTCTGCATTCAGCTGAGGTATACAAAAGCAGTGGCATTTTCCTCATACCTGCACCAATCTCTTGGCCCTTGCTCTGTTTTCTTACTCATGAGGAATGGAATTGTTAACAGTGCTTGCAGTTCAGTAATGCTTACTGGGTTAAAGCAATCCCCTGCAGATGGAAATGGGATACCCTAAGTGTCCCTAAGGAAATCTGTAGACTACAATGCTGGAAACCTCATGGGACAGGTAAGCTTCCGCAAAGGACAGAGCTGCTTCAAGTGGGCACCAATTTAACAGACAGTTTCTGGTTCTCACTTGAGTTCTCTTGTTCTTTTTGTTTTCTAAAACTTGCCTCCACAGGTAAAACAATCAATGTACTAGTATAATTACATTAGTAAAGCTATGGAGATATAAGAACATCTACATAAGGACTATTTTTCACTCTAAGTTACTTTATTCTGGTAGCATGATCACAATTCCAAAATAATTTACCTTAAGATCAACAGATTTTCTTTTAGCAGGGAGCTGGAATCGGTTACCACAGATAAAATCAGGAAGGAAAAAAGCATACAAAATGAAACACACTAAGTACTGAAAAAGGTGTGACTAGAAAAACATGACCTTTTAAACTGAACTGTCCTTGTAGACAGCACTTTGCATCTGAAATGTCCAGAGAAGTTAAATTCATTTCTGTATTTCGCAAAACAAAAGAAGAGATGGGCACACTGTATCTAAGGACTTGAGACCAGATGACACAATAGCAAACAGTACATTAGCAATGTTCCTGCATACAAGCGAAAAAAAAATAAAAAGAAAAAAAAAGACTGACACATTCGATAAATTCATGTCTGTTTTGATGGATAAAACTAACTTCTATCTTTCATTAATGTAAAATATAGTACCTGTACCAAATAATAAGAAACACAAATGCTGACAAAAAGTCTGCATGTCTTGATGACTCTGGTTTGGACGTTTATTTAAAGGAAGCATAGAAACAGGGAAGAGCAAATACTGTACACTTCACACACCAAGGAAGTGTTACGTCTGACTTTGACCTGACAGAGGAACAGAAATGCAGGATAAAAATTGCTGTTCATAAACATTGCTTTTTCATTATTAGAGCTCACACTCCAGGAAGGCAATCATAAAAATCCAGATGAAAAATAGGTTTTAACATAAGTAAAGAAATGAAAAGGTCAGACAGTTCCTGTTATGGACAAAAATCAGACCTTGCAGTTCTGAGAAATAACATTCCTCATTCTGCCTCAAGTCGAGGTAAGACAGGAAGAATAAGATTTCCAAATGCAGAATCTTGAGTTATGAAGTATCCTGAGGAATGCGCGTGTGCGTGCTGGAAAGAGAAAAACATTCATTAAAGCATAACTCCCTGCAGCACTGATACAATTGAAGACTTTACAGCTTCTGCAGCATTAATTATTTATTTCTCCCAGTCTGGTCCTCAACTCTGGTAGTCAAATTCAAAACCAGCATTTTACATCAGCCACATCTGAACAGGGCCCATTAAGGGAATTAACTTGGCCATTCCCTAGCTCCTCCTTTTTCAACAAATCCCATGGAGGTGGGGAGAGTGGTAAATTAACTCCTAATTGCTCTTCTTTGCCTAGACCCCATGCTTCCACTCCCATCTATAACTAACGTACAGCTCTTGGTATGTTACAGCTGCCACATACGACTGCCAGAAGTGTGCCTCAGCGGTGTCACACAACCTGAGGCTGCATGTACAAGTGACATGTGACCAGACACAATCCTGTACAACATGGGACACCAGCCTCCTGCTCATGTGATGTATATACGCTTGTCCACCTGAGAGGAGGGCAGCTGCTGCTTATGGCTCTGGACAACCTTTGTAAAATCATACATAGCACTTCCCAGTTCCAAGACTGAACTCCAGCTAGATGGCCTGCATATTCCTTCCTTCCACCACTAGGAAGTAAAAAGCCCTAGTGGATATCAAATTTAGTGTGCCCTTCAGTGATAAGGGCAACCAGCACAGCGGGCTGTATCAGCAGGGCAAGGGAAGGTACCCACGAGGCTGCAGTTGTGATGCTGTGTTCAGTTTGAGATACAAACTGGAGGGAGTCAAAAGAGAGACTCAAAGAGACAGCTAGGGGCTGGAGCTCTCAACATCCAAGGAGACGGTGAGAGGACTGAGCTTCTTGTAACAAGACAAAGCTGATGGGAGATCTTAGGTTGTTTCCAGATACCCAGTGACAGGATATAGGGAAGACAGAGCCAGACTCAGAGCCAAGAAAGGCTGTGAGAAGTCCATCCCTGGAGAGCTTCAAAACTTGATGGGACCATGCCCTGAACAATGTCATATAGCACTGCTTTAGTCATACTTTGAGCAGGGCACTTGTCTAGAAAGCTCCAGAGGATGCTTGCAGCCTATGATGTTCTGTGATCAACACAGGGCACCCAAAAGAGCTCATCTGCTTCGATTTATTTTAGGAGAAGCAACCTGGGGCCTTTACTGGGTAACAGAAACACAACAAGGCACAGGATACATAAACAGGGTTGCTAGTTTGCATCTCAAAGTCTTTATGGATTCCTGTGTCCTCTGCCAAATCATTCTGTCTAGAGTGCCAGGAAGGCAAGTGGCCATGTACTGTCTCTCCTGCTCAACTTCCAATTTCAACGCCAAAATCAACCTCACCCGACATGAGCAAAATAGTAGCAAATAGAAGCCTGTGTATGTACAAATAAGTTTTACACATCTTTCACCCCCGTCACTTGTTAACTGCAGGTTATTTACTTGGCATCTACTCAGATTCAAGGAAAGTTCTCCCTTTACTTCATAAGACATTCAAAGGTATGATGAAACGAACTCTTGACTGAGATGTACAAAACAGCTACGATGATACTCTAGGCTACATTCCTACAACCATATCAAGGCAGAATCAGCTGACAGATTTAAGCTTTCATCATAACAGAAGAAGAAACTTAATTTGTGACAAATACAGAAGTGTATGAAACCTAACCTCTAAAAGGGGCTTTTCATTCTCTTTAGGTGCAAGACTGTTCTCTGAAGGGATCACATCTAAAACAGAGCCAAGCTAAACTGAATCTGACTGTATCAGCTTACCTGTAGTGCAGCCTTCTGCTGTGCTGCAATGTGCTGCTGCTCAGCATGATCACGGAAATCCTTGTTCAGCGGTGATCTTGCAAGTGCAATGCTGCAAAAAAAGAACAAGATGGTATGGTACGTATCACAGAAAAAAAAATGGGTCCTTGCCGTTCTGCCCAGATTCCATGACATGCACAGCTCACGATTTATCTGACTCACAGCTTGACAACTGTTAACTATTGTTTGGAATTACTATTTTCTAACATACGAGAGAAAAGGAAAACGGAGTGAACACAGCTGTATCAGTTGACCTAGCATAAACAACTGAGGCCAAACTAAACCTAGAAAACTCGCAGTGCTGAAGCCTGTTGTGGATTTTGCTCATAGGTGGAGTCCCAGTGAAGTCAGTGGAACCACTGGGCTGCAATATTAGTGTCAGCCATTTAAAAAAAAAAAAAAACAAAAAAAAACCAAAAAAAACACAAACACAAAACTTTGTGCTTTCACCCATACTCAATCACTCAGTGACTGTTCTGAACAACTGTGAAACAGAAACACTAACAAAAGCTCTGCATCTTCAGTATAAGACCAGTTCTTCGGCAGTTGGGCAGCAGAATGCTGTGTATGGTAAAGGAGCTTCCTATTGATGTAACTGAAGAAATGGCCTTCTGACAATAGGTTAGAGTACGTAAAATTGATTTCGCTTATCTATCTCACTGCAGCATACACTAGATTTCAAATTAAAATTTCTTAGTAGATTTTCTTGGCTTTTTTATCTTAAGACTTGTCCACCTTGTTAACAAAAAAAAAAAGAAGAAATAAAAGCAGACTTTTTTTCCTCAACTCTATATATAAAGTAACATGAGCAACCATCCTCCAGATAGAAATCAGTGAGGACTGCCACTAGAGCTGTACTGTAGGGCAATTCACAACTGCCTCTGAAACTGGCTCTGGAAATTGGTGCTGAAAGGCCAGGTCGCCTCAGTCATAGAGACAAAAAGTGTGAAGGAAAACAAGGGATCCAAGCAAACTCATCAGCTGACCCTTTCCAACAGCTTCAATGTCAACAGCTGATGTAGTAAATCTGTTTTTCAAAAGCAGCCATGTTCATGAAAAGATCTTTAGCCAAACTTACACTTAAATGCATAATGAAAGCTAAGTAACAATCCTCTGAACATATTTTATGACAAATATTGAGAAAAGCTTCATTGGTGGAGAAAAGTATTCCTCAGTTTATTTAAAACATAGTATTTTCAGTTATTTTGCAAGTATTTATTTTGCATTTAATTCTGTACTCTCTAACTTTTCAATATGATTTCTGTAGATAATCTTAAGGCTTCATTGTAAGCTGACACTTTTCAAGAGAGGTCTTCTGTTCTTGGACAGACCATTCCCATATGCCAAAGCTGGAGATCAATTAACTCATTCAGCCTTATCCTGGCCATGCCACTGTTGTGCTTTAAGTACATCAAGCTTTCCTCTGTCAAGTCTGCAGAATTTCTGTGATCTCATTTTTGACAACACTGTTGTCCAAAACCTTGGCACAACATCCCTGCCACAGAACTGTCAGCTTCTCAAAAATCACACATCAGCCCACCACGCCAAAGCAGAGAGTTTGACTGCTACTTTGAAGGTTCTCCCCCATCCTCACCTTTAAAACCAGTAAATTCTAATTCTGCTCACTAGCATATAGTGTTATTTTTTCTTAAAGAAGAAAGAAAGCAAACAAGCAGTCTCTGAAACTCTGCCAGATTTGCAATGATGAATGGAGACTCTGTTGTTAGGAGCCAGCGGTTGTACATAACAGTATAATATTTTATTTTCTTCTCTAACCAATTTTTCTTTAATAATAACTGTATACAGAGTCACTTGGAGATCTCACTCCATGAATTGCAAATATTCTACATGCTTTTTGTCAGCATGAAGGAATAAAAGGTGACTTAGAATCTCCATGTAAAAAGACACAGGCAGCACTCAGACTGTATTCAGAGTAGTTGACTCTTGTACAGATATTGCATGCAACACACTGGTCTAGAATATGGCACTGCACTCACTTCACATTAACCCAAGAGTTCAACTATCTCAATTTCTCCACGTAAACGAGCGTGTGATTTTCTATTTATGATCTATGACAAAAGTCTAGTACTTTTGTCTTAAATGGAAGAAATCCCAGCGACAGCTCTTAAACTCAGATTAAATTATTATACCTTATGGTGTAGAATCATCCTTACAACACAGCATCTTTTACAAGAAGATCTGCAGTAAAATAAACTGGCTTTATCTTGCACACAGGGAGTTTCAAGGATAACTTACTCTCTGCTGTAACTGTTCTTCTCTAAACACACATTAGCCTGAACCTAATGGTCTGCTACTGCCATTCCTTAGGGCATTGTAGCTTAAAAATTAAATGCTTTCTCAGTGCCTGCTCCCTGATTCTTCTTTAAGGTAGACTTTAATACTTGAGTAAGCATGTCTGCTTTTCCCCTTCTCAAATGAAAATTATTGTAAGCCACAATTCAGGGTCTGTAAACAACTTTAAATACTAATATGTTCCTGAAGTGTAAGGTCTGACTCGTTATTGAGGATGGTCAGAAAACACTTCTGATAAGTTTATGTAAGTTTACAGCTCGCTTGCTTTTTTATTTCCCTTTGATGTTATCAGTGATGTCCAAACAGGTCTAAGAACATAAAATACCTGGCTCCAGGGTGATTTGTGGAAGACTGGTTTTGCATAAGTAACTTTCTCTTCTCCTTGTCTAGTTCTGCCAGGATTGCAACCCTATTTTTATTCTGGAAACCTGGAGGGAATGACAGAAAAACATTAGCGAGATTTAATTCATTTCTATGGCCCACCTCTAGCCTGGTGGAATTAAAAGTCTCTGCACAATATGACATGATGATGAATACACTAATCTTCAAAGCTTTGCACCCATCTGGAAGTCTAGTAATAATACATTTCATTTTTCCTTTTCTCATTTTACAACATGAAATAGCTTCCTTAAGCTATCATACATATTAATACATTTTAAAATACAGGTTTTTATCTCACATTAGATCCTACCCTTCCCAAGTCAGCTCTGGAGCTATAAACAAGATACATGATCAAATACTTGCCTTTCAAAAAAAAGTAAATTTACCAGGTTCTAGATTTAAAATGCAGTCACGGAACGCGCAACTCAATTATAATAATGGAGTAATATAGTCACAGGGCCTAATTTCTCATGCCAGTGAACTCAAACTACAATACAAATTTTACGTCTGTAACAGGGAAGAATGAGACAACCACTAAGCTTGCACATGTGCTTACACAAAACATTAGAAGCTTTTATTCAACCAATACAGAAAGTTTTTACTTTTAATATACTGATGACCTTACAGATACACACTGCCCTTATTCCGAGTATGATCATGGTGGAATATGACCACAATGTTGGAACAGAGAAGCAAAATTAAACTGTCTGTACACAATACAAGAACGTGGCTGTTACTGGCCTGTACATCATCTCCCAAAGGGACCTTGTATACTAGAGAAGGTGTCAGGATGTAGAGTGACTGAAGAGATTTAGAAAATACCTAAAATAGCTGCCATTTGTGTATTTTCAAAGTTGTATTCTAAATGAAAATGTGGCAAAACTGCTGTACTTACACAGGACTCTTACATGGTAAAGGATCTTGATGTGGCCACCAAATAAACCATGTATGCAAGTCCCTGTTGCTGTTGCTCAGTACGCCCATACAGCACAACTGGGGACAACACCTACTGAGCTGACTCTCACAGGCCTCTATGACACTATGGACATTCCTCATGTCAAGAATATACACTTATTTAAAAATCTCTAATTTGCTGCTATTCTATAAATATAAAGCCACTATACTGTCATTAAAAAAACCCACATGTAAAAGTAAAGTTATCTCCTTTATTTCCTCCATGTAAAAAGTCAAAGTTGTTCCCACTGGAAACTGCTGCATATTGTGTCCCCGCTCCAAACCTGAATGCTATGTTTTAGTAATACCACTGAGAAATGGTAACCCACAAACCGTTAGGAAGGCCAGACACAGTAACTCTTAAGGGGTGCATTAGCATGTCAAGGTAAAATGATTTCAAATTTATTTTCAGTAGCTGCACTCAAAGTTCATTCCCTTTGAAAGATCTTCTGTTGCTGCTCAATTAAATAACCCAGTATTCCTTTCATCAGCGTGGCTTGATGAAGGAGACAATTATCAGGTAGAAATGTTCAACTCTAAATAATAACTTGCATCCTTATTGCCTTGCTATCAAACTCTCACCTTTTTCTTTTACTAAGCCTAACATACGCAGCCCTGAGTCTCAGTGTCTCAAGAGTTCTCGAAACGAGCAGAGTCATTTGATTACATTTTACTGTGATTTTATGAAAGAGCATCCATAATCGCCTTCACATTTGTTAACAGATTTTTAAATTAAATTAATTGCTATTTTCCCATATGTTAACGTCTCCTTCCCACATGGCATTAGTTCCACCTAAATTCTGTTTTGTAAGTGTATTGATTCAGGTCTTCAGCGTTTCTCTGCTCTTTAGGTATTGTATCTTATCTTTTTTTGAACACCCTGCACTTGCAATGAGTTTGAAACATTAAAACACAGCTGAATGTGTGCTCTAAGAGATACAAAGGCTGAGATATTTTGCCAACAAGCTAAGATTCAATATTTCTGAGTTACAGCTTGCCCCACACTTTACTTTCTTGTAAATTCTGGAGACAATGCTGTAACGGGATGACTGAAGTACCTCTAAGAGGGTCTAAGCTAAAGATTATCATGTCTGTATGCTCATTCTGCACAGTTTCCAGACAAAAAGCTTAATACTTGACATATGAGTCAGCAACCTTCTGCTAGTGCCTGTTTATCCCAAACTGCATAAATCTAAAAGCATGCTTGGAATTCAGACAATACAGTGACTGAGGAAAGAAAAAAAAAAAAAGAAAAAAAAAAATAAGACCACTCTTTAATGTAAGTCACTGTCAGCTAAAAAATGAACACTAAATATGCTTACATTTATCATGAAGCAGATGGTATGATTCAGAAAGGCTTGATACATGTGTTAGAGTAAAATCTTAAATGTTGTTTTTTAAACTGTGCAAGATTATAACTGTCTTCTATTTTAGTACGAGTCTTGCTATAATATCATATGGCAGAAACTCTAGAGGCATTCAGAAGAAAACCAAGTATTTTTTTGTCCTTTTCTTATCGTTCTACTAAGAGAGGGGCTGTGTTGGTTTTTGTTTTGTTTTTTTTTTTTAAAAAGGTAGTATTTTGCTCTAGAATTCAGACAGGACACATCAGCAACCTGCTGTACTGAAAAAGTCATTTGTTTAAGAGTATTTGTTAATGTTAAGTAGAAAAAAACCTACTTGAAAAAATGGAGGAGGGCATCCAACACAAACATGTTTGTGCTCCTCAGCTGAGCAATGTGAAGTTCATACAGGTATTTTAAAGTTCTTTAAAATGCAAAGTGAAACCTGTTCATTTACAAGTTAACAATGGAGAGGGCAGGACATGAGAAATACATTTTAGACAGAAAATCTGGCATCCTTACAAAATTACTCATCATATCTGGCAATACGTAAGTGAGACTTCCATTTATATTCCTCCCTGCCGAGGACTCCAAAGGGCTTCCATATTGAAGCAACTGAAGCATACTGACCAAACTGAAACAGCTACAGAAGCTACCTGCTTCAATTACAAAGAAAGTAATTTTTCATCTGTAGGTTTGACACCTGTTCTGCTTTCTAGCACTCAAAATGCAGTCATGCAAAAAAGCAAAGCCATCCTTAGTATATACCAGATTCTCATCTGTGAAAGGAAGTGCAGATTTTCCAAATATAGCAACTTCTTAATAAAGCTTTAAGTTTAGACTTCCCTTAACTGGGCTGGGTTGCACTACTGTTTTGAGTTTGAACAGTTCATGAATATTGCAGTTAATTAATATTCTTCTCTGCTTTGCAGACACAAGAGTCTTGACACAAAATGACCTGGTCAAGGCAGCTAAATAGATTGATGGCCACGTCAGATGTCAAACTGAGCACCTGGATCCTCAGATTACTCTCCAAGGCAGCAGATTCAGGATATTTAAAATTTAAACCAGTTCTTTCTGACACCAAGCATTGTATTATGTGCTCTGTGCAGGAGCTAGAAGTTTACTTGCACCAATGTTTTCCATGTGAAAGGCAGAAAACTAGAGCTGAAGCCTCGCTGAGTGATACTGGTAGCTTTAAGAGCTCACAGCAAGCTTTGCTCTTTAACCTAATCCTACCACCCCACCTCACTGATATCTATGTCAGTTAGTTCTACTACCTAACTCTGCATGGCAAGAAACAGCATTACCTTTATCTTCTTTGAAGTTCTTGCTTTTCACCTCATATGTTTTCCCTGATCTGTTGATTGCTTCAAACGCACAGTATGTGTAAGTTTTTTTCTAAAATGCATTTATCTAGCATTTGTCCACAGATGTGTAACAGCACAAAAGAGCCTCCCGACACTTTGTGTTCAAGATAACACTTCTACATGGAAAAATGGTTTCAAAGCTGGGTATCTAGCTGCTCAGACTGTGTTACGTGAATGTGCTCACATACCTTTAAGCCAAAAGAACAAACAACTGCCAGGATAGAAAGAGACCTTGTAGAACTGCTACAGCCTGGAGCTTAGAATTTTGTATGTATTTCAAGAGCTTGGTTCTTCCAGCGTACCAGAACTCTTCTTTTCGGAAAAGTTCAGCCCTGTCTGAAGCAGGACCTGTATTTCCTCCACCTTTGGGGACCTAAAGGAGAGTTCCATCCTGAGCACAGCTGCATCTCTCTCATCTCAGAGGGCTTCCTCTAGGATAACTCACACATTAAGTCTCTAATTAACACATAAGCTATGCTCTGGCCTTGCTGTGCACAAGCAAGAGGCCTACAAGAGCAGCCTTATTAATGCATGTAAGTACCGTTAAGTATTGCTGCAGAAGCAGTGTATTACCAAGCACGCGAAAGTAATTTCTGTAGTTTAGAAGCTGATTTCCGCCTGCCCCCTACCAAAACATACCACTCTGGTCTATGAGCTCATCTTGTGGACAATACACAGCATGCTAAAAGCTTTTCCATCTCTTTTAAATGCTGTCATCACTCTCATGCAATCAGTGCAGTCAGTGCCATCTGGTGCTAATGGCCTGAAGTAAGGCTTTCATTCAATTCCAGTTGGTTTTGCTGCATTCACATGCAGATCCTCATCTCTGAAATTCTAATCAAAAGAGTGCTTTCCTAAGAAGCCAGTGAATTAAAGGAAAACCAGTCCACAAAATCTTAACCTTTGTAGTCTGAGTCTGCAATTAACAGACAACTCAAGTAACTCCTATGAAAACAGCTGATACTGATTAAACAGAAAGAAACAACTAGGTAAAAAAAAAATATGAACACAGGCTACCCGCTTCTCTTCCCATTTTTGCTCTTTCTCTAAAATAAACTTATGGTTTTGGTGACTTGACTGACATTTTGCATATAGTCTTTCCCCTTGAATACTTAAATTAAAACCTACCTTGTCCTGAAGGATTTGCTGCCATTCTTCAATTTTCAGCCCTAGTTTTATTCAGCTGCAGTTCAAATCTCTTAACCTCACAAATACCTGCAAAACAGGCACAATATAAGATAAACATATTCCTGTAAAAGAAAAACTTTGATTTCTTTCTGTTATAGATTTCATAAGTGTGGCAACTGTTACAAACTGTAAGTCCAATACAGCATGTGTATTGCTCAAAATAGAATGACAGAATAGTTTGGGTTGGAAGGGACCTTTAAAGCCCATCCAGTCCAACATTCCTGCAAGAAGCAGGGACATCTCCAACCAGATCAGGTTGCTCGGAGCCCCATCCAACCTGGCCTTGGATGTTTCCAGGAATGGGGCATCAACCATCTCTGTGGGCAACCTGGTCCAGCATTCCACCTCCCTCATTGCAAAAAAAAATTTTTCCTAATGTCTAATTTGAATCTCCTTCCCCTCTATCTTAAAACCATTACCATTATTAAAATATGTAATACTATTTATATTGTTCTGATTGAAGGTTTTAGCTTGAAATGTCTGCAGTTGTGAACAATTATTTTTCAGTTTCTAGTAAATTAAGGGTAACCTTTAGGGTCGTTCTGGAGTCATACACACGTGTTTGTAACAGAACTTCCTGACAAAGTATGTCAAACTATGCTTAGGAATCATGTTAAAGCAGTATACTCCTTAAATACTAAAGCCCCCAAAGGCCTCAGTTTAGGCTCTAACTCAAGAAAACTGGTTATTTGAGGGAAGACAATTTAAATCCCAGCTACAAGGCCTGCTGAAGGCTACCATCCTCACAGCTGTGGCAAAGCAAAGAGGGATGCCCGCTCCTCAGCCATACGTCACCTCAGGCCACCAACAACTTCTGTTTCCATTAAGGCTGTGACGTGCAGTGGCAAAGGGCTCCAGCTCAGCCGGGTGGAGGGGAGGGATGGGAGCACTAAGTCCTGCGGGAAACGTGAATCAGAAACCCCAGTCAGATTTCAACAGGAGACGAGGAAACAGTTACACCCCAGAACTGCGTGTCCCTGAGCAGCGACGCCAGTGCAACCAAAAAAAGTAATTCAACCACAGAACTGATGAAGCCGTGACAGCGGTCAGAACGCGTTTCTCCCCGAGGCATGCTCTGACCTGCACGGCGGCGGCAGCGCCCGGGGAGGCAAGGGGAGGCCTGGCCCGCCCCGGCCAGGCACCACCGCCCCCGCTGCGGCCCGCGGGTCCTTATCCGCCGGCGGGCTCCCAGACCGCCCCCCCCCGGCCGCTGACACACCGGTACCGGGCGGGGAGCTCCCCCGGCGGGGGCGGAGCTGGGAGGGGAGGGGAAGGGAAGCGAGAGCCACGCTCGCACCGCCTGCCCCCCGTCCGCGGGAATGGACTCTCCCACCCGCCTTCGCCCGCCCCCTCACCCCGTGGGCGTGGACTCTCCCGCTCACCTTCTTCCCGGCGCCACCCTTACGGGCTCTCCCGCTCTCTCGCCGTTCCCGGACCGGCGGGGATGCACCGCCCGCCCCCGGCACCTGCCCTCCCACTACCCACCTGCCCTCGGACTCCTGCTCCTTGTCCCCCGCCCCCACTCGCCCCTAACCGCGGCCCGGTGGCCTCCCCGCCATCCCGCCCCACCCCCTTCCCGGCTTGGCTCGCCCCGGCACAGCCAATGAACTCGCGGCACACGCTCATGACGCACAGGCCGCGCGACGACGTCCCCGCAACCCGCGCCGTCTAGCTTCCTTCCCGGGCGGCGGCGAAGCGTGTCGCGTTGCGTTGCTTGACAGATGGGAGTGGCCAATCCGCTTCGAGCGAGGCGCGGGCCTGGGGCCGCCCCTGGTTTCTAGGCAACGGGCAGGGCCCGCAATGGCCGCCCAGCGTGGCCTGGCCTTGGAGGCAGAGGCTTCACAGGCCTCTCCTGCCTGTGCTGGGCTGAGTCAGGCTGGAGGGCTCGGGGCCAGAGGACGTGGGCTTGTGGGTGGCGAGGCTTAATTATGCCGCAGTTCAAGCTTTACACTGCTGCTTCACGGCTCCTGCATACGCCTGGGTGCCGGAGGGATTTAGAAGCAAGTGTGCGGATCACCCTGGGACTTCAGTCATCAGCATAGTTAAATGGAGGGGAAAAAAAAAAGAGAAAAGTGGATTGGAAGGATTGTTTCTTTATTTTTTTTTTTTTTTATCGCAGACATGGAGTTTTGAGTTTGAACACAGCAGGAATGATTATTTTGTGTGAATTCCAGAAAAAAGGTTGTGCACTCATGTTACTAATGCATGGTTTGGTTTTGAACTGTCAAGTAACAGCTTTACAAAAGAGAATATCTTTTAAGTGATTGAGTCTGTTAAACAGCAGTGACTTTTATTGTGGTTAAAATACTTCCATTTGACTCAAACCAAGCTGAATAGTGATTTGAACTGTAGCTCTTAACAGCTCTGTCTTTGATCATACATGCATAAAACCAGTTCATAAGAACTGCAATAAATAAATAATACAACAGGCTGCAAACAGATGGGGCCAACGCTGACCTCTGGCTAGCCAAGAAATCAGTCATACTGCCTACCTAAGTTTCAAAGGCAAGGTGGATTTTTTTAAGGCGGTAAAGAATTTTCACAAAATAAAGGCCTTTTTTTTAAAGCCAAATTTAAAGATAAGTACAGAAAATCAGTTAATTTCTTAAAAATAAGTCTTAGTTCAAGGTGTCTAGTTAGATAAGCTTTTACTGCAGCATATTAAACCTTTTAATACTGAGATTTTGATGGTGTATGTAACAAGCATTTCTGATCAAATGACACTTACTTAACAGCAAGGGCATTCTTGGATCTGGTAGTCAAAACTTCTGCACACTGCAATGCATTTAATTTCATCTACGTCCTCTTCCATCAAGTCTTAGAAATCCATAACCTCATCACTCTCCAGGCTTGAAGTGGAAAAAGAGCTTATTAAAAACTTGGTTTAGTTATGATGAAATTATTTATATTGGTAAGAATGTACACAGGGTACACAGGTACACAGGGCTAAATGCCACCACACTAGTCTAAAGCTGCCTTGGACAACCAAGTATATACATAACTGTTGAAGGCAATTAACAATTTTTTTTAAGATCTTCTGCTGCAGCCAGCTATAGTATATGATGCAGGAATAAATTACATTTCTGAGAGTGTACAGAATGTATAGAAATCCTGTCAGTATCTGTAACAATTGATTAATTAAGTGTGCATTAGTATGATGCATACAAATCTTGTGAGATAAGAAATGTGTTGCTAACCAAATATGCTGTCTGTCCATGCATTTATACTTACTTTTCAGAGCCTCCCTAAGTGTGAAAATTGTAAAACTGAACAAAGTCTAGAGACTTGTAAGGTCCAGATTTACAATTTGGTCACCCAGATTGTTTGTCTGGTAAAATTAGTCCCTGTGTGTTTGTATGTGTTAATGAAAACCCAAACCAGCACCTGAGCAACCAGCAAACATCTGACAATCTTAGGGAGTTTTCTGTTTGCTTTAAAGCTGCCTTAATTAATACTGTGGAAAGCAAATATTGCTGCTTTTCCTGCATACGGCATTATTTTCAACTCTTCTCTTTGGGTGAGCTGCTGATAGAGTTGATGTTTTGGTTTGTTTGGTTTTTTTTTCATTTTTGTAATTTCTTATTGTGCCTTGAGAACTGTCATATGTGCTATTTTATTTCCTTTTAATTATCCTCTCTTGGATGATCTACAGTCTGTTTTACCCAGACATGTCTCTTGTAATCCTTAACTGCTGAGAAGCATTGTGAGTGAAGAGCAGTGCAGTGCCCCAAGCTAATAATCCTACTTGGTGCATTTCTCTGCATTGTCATGCCAGTACTGAGGATGTGATTCTGAAAAGCTGCAGTTTGAGACAGACAGGCATAATTGCTGAGCTCTTCTTTGACACAGCTAACACGGGTAAGAAGAATTAAACAGCTGACAGAGGTCCTTGGCTCCGGATCGAGGAAGGAAGGTAGAAAAGGAAGAGGCAGGAGTTCAAGGAGAGGGAGTCATCAGCAAGGAAACTGAGCTGCAGTAATGTTGGGATTCTGCAGGTCTGTACAAGCCTGATGAAAATTTATCATAGTAGTAACTTTGAGCATCTCTACAAAAACAAGGTCCTGCCTCAAGTCAAATGATTATTTGGCTTTGGGAGGAGTTTCATATCAGTAAATTAATTTCCTCCTTGGGCTGTAGAAACAGGAAGGAATGTGGCCCTTAAAAGGAATGGAGTCCAACCTCTCCTGTATCAAAATACTTGCATTGCCCCTGAAATTTGTCCTTCTTGTTCACCGTAATCAAATAAAAAAAATTATGAAATACAGCATTTATAGTGTGTCTATTGGAAAGCTATTACAAAATCTTCAGTTTAAAAAAAGACTTTTCCTGAACATTGCCTCACAAATCTGGCCATGCTGCTTCTTAAGCCAATACAATGCTGGTTTTCAGGCTGCCTGTTCTTGTCCTCTTGGTGCAGAGGGTGCTGTGTACTTCACTGAACAAACAAAAGCTGAGTTAAATTGGATGGGATACTGAATGATCATAAACTGCAGTATTTCAGAATTGCCGTGGACGGTTCTATTAACTACGGTTTACAAAGCTGAGGTAAAACAGTGATTTATTATTTTTTTTACTTTCTTGCCTAAGTGAAAATTGGCTGTGCGGGATGACACCTTGGCTTGAGACAAGATCTTCCAGAACACTGCTGTTGTTTCCAGCTGGCAGTGCTACTCATACAGATCCATTCTAAACACTTCCTTTTACTTCCATATTTATTATGCATGTCACCAAAAAAAATTCTCCAAACAAACAAAGAAATTAGAATGTTTTGAAGAGTCTTTAAACATTTTAGCTGGGTTACTTTTTTTTATATCCAATTGCTTCAAGATACTATATCCATACTTGTAGTCTTTCTCCATGGTTGCACTTCTGATTTTTCGTTTGATAGCCATTTAGCACAGACTTCCGCTTTCTATCACAAGTGCCCTGTCTTCCCACAGTCCTGTTTATTGCTTCCCCATCAAATTTGACGGCTTTGAAGGCCTTTGATGCAGCAAAAGCTTACCCATTAGCTTAAATCTGTGTATGAACAGTGCTCTTGACTTGAAAGTGATCCCATCCCTGTACAACAGTCAGCAAGCAGGTGCGTAAGATTCAGCTAGGTGGGGTCAAAAGCCTGCTCTCTTAAATCTCTGCAGTACAAGACATGACCTGTAGTAGCATAGGGAAGGAACGACCTTTTTTAAAAAAGATAGATGGATTTTAATTTTTTTACATCCTGTCAAATGGTCTTGTTTTATACTAGTTTCTTATGTGCTTATGTGCAGACAGACACAAACGTTATCCTCTCCGGGCAGAGTACAGGGGCAAAAAGATAAAGTGGTCAAAGGGAGGCTGTCGACAGTGGGGAAAAAAAGCTTTTACTGCCTGGCAAAAAAAAAAAGTTTTGCCTGGCAAACCAGCCAAGCCTGACAGTCTGGCTGGGGTGGCCTCCAGCCTACCTTATTCTCTTGTTGCCTGTACTGTCTGGAGTGTGCTATAGAGAAGAATCCTATAATTTAGGCTTTAAATAGAATACTTGATGAAAAGCAGGTGGGTTTTACATGTCTGGTCTAGTAAATAAATTCAACCTCAAGTTAGCCTCCTGCTATTCATTGAAAACTCTATTGCCATTTTATGTCTCATTAGCTGAAGAAGAAGATGAAGATGCATTACAAAAAGAATGTTACAAAACAACCGAGAGCCCTTTTCAGGCTCAGACTGAGCACTTACAAAGCCATCTGCCATTATAAAAACATCCTGAGTGGTATTACTTGAAGTACCTGGCACTCCAGATCAGAACAGCAGTAAACCACTGTTGCTGCCTATCTTTAAATTTGTAAATCAGTTTTCCTACAGGTGACTTTCCATTATTATTAAGGAGTTGCTCCAATGCTTGCTTTGAAGAAAATTACTTCGCCATCTAATATTGTATTGCTGTTGTCTGTAACATCTGACAACTTATTTTAAAATTAGGAGTTATATTAAATAAGAAAATGATCTTTTTTAGAGGATTTAGACAGGCAATAGAGAAAGCACCCGGATCTCAGAACCCATCACCAAACTGCTTCTGTACCAACAACAGCAGGTATGTCGTACATAATGCAACTCAATAGCACTGCACCGTATCTCTTCAAAATTCCTGTTCTTGCTTACGCTGGCCAATGTCCCACCCTTAGTAAAAATGACAGGAGATGCAGCATACACAGAATGGTCTCCAGTTGGTGCCAGAGATGCTTAATTATATCATCCCTGGTTGAGAAAATAGAGCTAAACAGCAGAAGTAATATGAAGTCATGCGAGTACTGAACTGAAACTGCCTTAATGGAGGTGCAAGAGTATCACTGAAAAGGAAGGATGAGAAAGCAACCTGTAGATCCTTCCTCTCTCTATTTGTCCTGTTAGCAATCCAGAGAGGTAGCTTGTAGGACTTTCATTTCAGTGATACAGAGGCAGAACTATTTTCTTCAGTAAAAAACACGTGAAACCGGTGACCTTTGTCTTGAACTGGTAAGATTCTTGATCCTCGAATTGACCATTTATCTTCTTGCCCAGTTAGTATTATTTGCATATCTACTCTGTTGTATCTTCTTTCTCAGCTGAAATGATGTAAGCATAATAAATAGTGAGGATTTTGCTAGGAGAGCATGACAGTTTTTTCAGGTTAACTTGGGTTACGAGGTGGGCATTGAATAGCAGTCTCTCTTCAGCCAGTCACTCATTTTGTTTGTTGTTGTGTATTTTGTTCTGCTGGTTGCATATTTCATGTGCTGATTGGTCTTAGCTTGGTCAATGTTTAACAAAAAGAAAACTATCCATTAAAAAGTCAAGGAAAATATTACAGTAATAAAATTGTATCACCATAGTTGGTGGTATGGAGTAGGAACTGCAGAATGGAACATTACCATGTTTTTAATCACTCATAATTTCTTAGCAGAATTAAGCTACATAGCGTACATTTTTTTCTGTTTTGTTTCATGCACAAAAGATTTGTAGTTGTTTATGGCCTCGGTTGGTAATGTGTGACTAGTTCTAATCAGGGTACAAGAATTTGCTCCAAACTCTAATTTTTCAAATGCAAGTATTAAAATGCTTTATCTTCTGTCTTTTTGAAGGTCCAGCTCTTAAAATCAAGTATATAAGATTGTCATCTTCCATGTTAAAAAAATTTTAGAAGTGTTTCTCTCATGACTGAAGAGGAAGCTAAAAACACAACTCAGTCTGTGATATGAACTTGCAGAGAAAATGGCAAAGAAAAGGCCAGCCAGTTATACAGATTTTTCAGATTACAAATTTAAAGTAAGTTTTGTATATTTTGAGATATGATTTATTATTTTTGCACTCTTCTGGTTCTCAGTATGAGAAGTTCCCATCTGCTACTGAAGGTATATATAATTGTTAAACCTAGACTGCTGCCTATACTGGTATTTACAGACTTAGTACTGCCTGAAATGAGAGGAAGATAAACATCTGTCTTCAGTCCTTAAGAGATTTACAGATACCCTGTCCATTTGGTTTCACAAAATGCATGTTATTGTTAGAAATCAGTTGTAGTAAACATTTATATCGAAGTGACCGAGGGATCAATAAAGGAAAGAGACCTGCTGAACAGTTAACCATTTTTACTTTATAGCATGCTATAGTGTTGGAATTCTGAAATTTAAACATAACTATCATAGTCAGAATTTAGGAGTATCACCATAATAATCACCAGGTTTGTCTATTTTCCTGGATAAAAGTCCTTCTACTAATGTCCTCTGCACTTTTTCCAACCAGACTTCAGCTTGCTTGTATTCACAGGCACACAAATATTCCTGCATTCCTGTTCCAGTTAGTTATTTGGAAATGTTTCTAAGTAGATTGTGTAAGATGAAAAGACTAAGGATTACATGTTTCACCTCCAAGCAGAAATCATCTAGGTAACACTGATAAATGTGATTAGTAAACAAAGAGGCATAGATTGCCTGTACATACAGTATTCACAGGGAGCTAGACCAGTAAGTGAATCACTGGAGCTTGGAACATCATCCTTATATGCAGGAAAATTGAGAGGTCACCTCACATCATTTCAGAAACTAGCCATATAACCTCCATAGCAACAAACATTATCTGAATCGCTGAATCACCGAGGCTGGAAGGGAGATAGGGACCTGGTCCAATCTCTTGCTTAAAGGAGAGTCAGACGTAAGATCAGACCAGACCGTCTCGAAAATCTCCAAGGGTGGAGACTGCACAACCTCTCTCTGCAACTTGTTGTTCCGCTGCTTGGCTGTCCTCAGGGGGAAAAAGTTCTTCCTAACACCCTAATTCCTAACAGGAATTTCCTGTTTCAATTTATGTCCTTTGTCTCTTGTCCTCTTGCTATGCACTACTGTGAAGAGCCCAGCTCCACCATCTTTTGCATCCCCTCCCTATGGGGTACTGGGAGCTGCAATTAAGTGCTCTTGAAGCCATGTTGGCCTCAGGCTGTAAAGGCTGTGTCCCTGCAGCTTCTGCTTGCGGGGCAAGTGCTCCAGTCACCAGCCATCTCAGTGCCCTCTTCTGAACTTTCTCCAGTTTAGCAGTATCTTTCTTGTATTAAGAGCCCACAACTGGACACCATATTTCTGAGGAGGGCTAATGAGTGCCAAGTAGAGAGTGATAAACCCTGCCTTCCATCTGCTGCCTGTGCTGCTTGCTGTTTAGGCAGCCTGGATACCATTGGTCTTCTTTGCTGTAAGGATGCAGCAGGTCTCTGCTCAGTTCGCTGCCCACGAGGACAACAGATTTAACAAGTAGAAGGTTGTTTGTACCTCCACAGAGCTAGAAGGTTTCCAAGTTTTGATGGTGCTGGTGTAAGCGTCCCTGACAGGCTTCCTTTGGAGAAACGCCTGAGCAGGAAACACAGCTGGGTGAGGATGCTTACAGGAAAAGACAGGAAGAGCTCTTGGTAAGTCTTTGACACAGGGACTTCCACAGAACTGACGGGAACTGGTTCCTGAGCAGTGCAGCAGATACACAAACCCGCCTGCTGCTTTATCACAGTAGTTTCCACATAAGATTTGGATAGTCTAGAAGAGTATCCATACTGGGGTGGGTATCTGTCCAGACTGAGGTGTAGGCATTTATCCTGGCTAATTTGTATTATTTCCTTTTCCTGATAGATAAATAGGCTGTCGTTTCCTAAGTGTAATGAAGAAGGCATATTTCACAGCCTCTTTTGCACTGGGACCTGGAACTTGGTTGGGGCTTTTGATTGTTACCAGAGTTCAAATATTATGTAATATTAATTTGTTATTTATAGTAAGGATTGGGTTTTTTCCCCCAGTTTTTGCCTGTGATAAATAGCATTTCTTTTTGTTATCAAAGTCCACGCTGTGGCACTCCCACGTTTGCCCTGCTGCGCGGTGCCTGGTGCTGACACCTGTAAAACTTGCCAGGTTAGCTTTAGGTAGCAGCACTCCCCTTTCAACTTCAACAGGCTGTACTCCCCTGGGAAAAGTTAAACCCGAGCAAAAATGTTTACAGCATCCAAGTCCTGTTTTGTCACGTCTCTCTACACATATTTTTATGTATCACTATATAGCCGGAAGGGATTGTGGCAGTCTCGCAGTGATCCATCTCTTCCCCCAATAGCATATTGCTCTATTACATCCAATTAGTGCTGTGCAAATTATTCGCAAAGAATAATTTATCAGACAAATGTAGACACTTTATCTGCTCAGGGAATATCTTAACCAGACTACGATTTTTCTCCTATGTATTAATTATTCAGCAGTCATCAACACTTTTTTCACATTGTTAACTGTGGACAGATGACTGGGTTTTTGTAATTGATACACGCTCTTAGACAAATTGGCATGGATCGTTTCAACAGGACTCTATATAACCTTTCAGCTCATTTTAGAAAAATGTAAGAAAGCCTGAATGTAAGGTTGCCTGGAAAAAAATACAAAAATTCTTTCCGCGCAGGGTCAGAGTAAAACTTTCAGTGCACCTTCTTTAAGAGTAATTTTTTCAAATAGAAAAAGAATTCTTTGCAATGAATTCCAAGCACCTCCAGTATGAAACATTATTCTACAAAAATGTGAAATATCTCCAGTGCGGTGAAAGTAAACACGTCACAGTCGCCGAAAGCCTTATTTCTGCAGTTTGCGTAGAGGCAGCCCAGGGCGAACCCCGGGTCCCCGAGGCAGAGCCCTGTCCCCATGCCCGTCTGGCTGGGCCGGTCTGCCGGGTGGGGCTGGGGCAGGCACCTCCCGAACCCGGCTGCCATTTTAGCCACTCTGGGCTGTCGTCCTGCCTGGACACCCGCAGTTTTTGCAGCGTTTCCCTTCACCCATGTGAACGCAGTTAGAAGCCGGAGAACTCAGCCCAGAAAAGCCGAGGGGGCTGGCTCTGCTTTTCGGCCCTTTAACCGCTGTCCCGCACGGCCGTTAGCGACCCGATAGCGAGGCCGCGCCTCACAGCGCGGGCCCGCTGCCGGCAAGCCGCCTGCCCGGGCGGGTGGCGGCTGGCACCATCCCTGTCCCCCCCCAGTTTCGCCCCCGGGGCCTGCTGGGGGCGGAGCCCGCGCCCGCCGCCGCGCTGGGGCGGCCCCGCACCTTCCGCCGTTGGCCCGGGGCAGGCAGCTCGGCGGCCGCCGCCGCGCGGCGCGGATCGGGCGGGGGGGAGGCGGAGGCGGTGCGGATGGGGCTTTGTAAAGGGGCGGGCGGCGGCTCGGGCAGGCGCTGCTCTCGCTCCTCCTTCGCCGCCTCCTCCTCCTCGTAGCGCGGCGGCGGGCAGGCTCCGGCCCCGCAGCTCCCCGCCGAGGCGGCGCGGCCTCCGCTGTCTCCTTCCCTCCGTCCCTGCCCAGTCCCGGCGCGATGTCGGGCGGCGCGGCGGGCGCCCCCAAGCCCCTCCCGTCCTCCGGGCCCAAGTCGCTGCGGGAGATGCCGCATCCCCTGGCCACGTCCAGTAGCGAGGAGATGGGGCCGGCGCTCACCCCTAGCCCCGACCTGCTCCTGCCCCGCAGTATCGCCGACAAGGTATGGCCCGCGGAAAGGGGGGTCTCCGCTTTTGGAGGATAGAGAGAGAAGGGCTGTGTGTGTGTCCCCGGCCACGTCCCCTTCTCCGGCTACATCCTTGTCTCCCCGCGGGGAAATGAAGCCCTGGGCGCTGCTGACATCTATTGCAAGAGCACGGGGCTGCCCACGGGGGGAGAAAGCACCCGGTGTGGGGGCTGCAGGCATCGTGTCCCTCTCTGCGAGGGACCACCTAGGACACCAGTGTTCCCACTCTCACCGGAATGGGTGCGAGAGGCAAGATTTTACTGATTGTATTTTCCTGTGGCTCACACCCTCTACAGATGGGCCTGAAAGCTTCAGGAATTGCTGCAACTCCCTCGCCGTCTCCTTCCTGTAGCCCTCACGGGGGAGGCTTGGAGCTGCCGTTGTTTCCTTACCACCGAGCTTGCCATGGGCTTGTCTGTGACTGCGCTCTCCAGAGCTGAGCTCCTGGCTCGCTTCTTCACAGCAGTGTGTAATGCGGAAGGGATGCTGCTGCAGGAGTATCTGCCTGCTTTCCCTTCCCTAGATCTTGCAGGGACACTAGTGGGCTTTGTGAAGTGCCTTGCCCATGTGTGGGCCTGGATATGAGAATTCCTGAGTGTGAAAGCAGCAGTGGCAGCACAGCACTGCTGAGAAGTTAATTACTCTTACAAGGACTTAGTATCTCTGTCGGCAGGCTTCCTGAAATATGTTAAGGTAGGATTTTCCAGATGCAAGAGGTGATACTAGTTTGAAACTTGTCAATATGCAGTTCTGGGCCAGATGGTGTGTTGTACAAGGTGTTACAGAGCTGCTGGTGGCAGGAGGTGCTTCCTGTGGCTGTTGTCCTGGGGAGCATGGAGTGAGCTGCTTCTGAGCAAGACAGATATGGTAGTTTCCAGAAGCCCTGGAGCTGCGGTCAGTATCTGGCCTGATACATTTCCTGCTCTAGGGGAGTGAGTCAAGGTGGTCTGGCCTCTTCCATGTGTCACCTTCTGCTGCCCTGTAACTGTGCTATACAGATTCAGCACTTGTTCCTGCCCATGTAAGGAGCGCTATCCTTGAATGTTTGCCCACTGTTTAAGTGAGAAGCCAGGCTTACCTTCCCTCTGGGAACGTACACTTTCATCTAAGAAACTTGTCAAAAGAGTTAATGGCCCTCTGAGAGAAGGGAGTATGTGAGTAAGGTGGGAGTAGGAATTGTAAAGTTTTTTGTCTATAGTAGATTGGATTTACTCGCGTAACTGGGTTGCTGTCTGAGCAGTTTGTAGCAACAGGAGTTGGCAGCTGCATTTCATGGGTATTCTTGCAGCTCAGGAGTGCAGTGGTAGTACTGTACTCACTGTTAGCACTGCCTGTCCACACTGCTGTGTGGCTGGTGAGCAGCTCTGTTCTGAGGAATGGCTGACAGCCTAGAACTTATTTCCTCAGCTATATTAAAGAGCTTTTTCCTTTTGTAGCGTAAGCAAGCTTCTCTCTGCTTTACTGCTTTAAGGAGTGTGAAAAGTGTATCAGCATCCCTGATAACCTAGAAGTACTTCACTAGCCTTAAGCTCTGGTCAGCTAACTTCTTGTCAGCAGGAAGGTTCTTGCACAGTTTTTCCACCAGCAACACAGGAGAAGCCCGTCTTCTGGTAATACCTGTATGTAGTACTGTCCTGTTCTGGGCACTTGGCAGCACAGAAGTACTGTAAAGGGCAGAGCTAAAAAGGGCTGAGGTAAGTGATTTTTAGACTCTGTGGTTGACCTGGAAATGGCACGAGGGTATTGAGCCTTGCAGAATAAAAGGATTTCCACTAGGAAGAGAGCAGCTTTTTTTTCTTTTTTTTTTTTCTTTTTTTTTTTTTTTCCCCCTTCCTTCTAGCTGAATTAGCAGAAAAAGCCAAATGTCTGACCCTCCTGATGGGAAGAGTCCAACAGCTCTGCTATGTGAGGGGATGTGCCTTCTTCCTCTTAATACCTGATGCACTGGGAAGAAAAAAATAGCTGACTACTTTCCTGCCTCAGGAAAAACTTCAGTGAACAAACAGGTGTTCCTAACTGTAAGGCAATAGTAAACTTCAACTGCTTGCACTGTGTATTGACTAGTCTATAGAAGCAAGTAAGTGGAGGTAAATAGGTAAACTGCCTTTTAGGTGGTTAATATGTCTCTTGGTCTTGATCTCTGGTGGTGGGTCATTAATCTATTGAAAGGCTGGTTCACTAATCAACTAACAATGTGTGGATAGCTCCAACAGTTGGGTAACAGAGGGAGGTCAGTATTCAAGTCTGATTCAGGCTGAAAGCTCTGCAGCAGTTCTTTATTGATTCTTGAATAGGAGCTGTGCTTGTCTGCTCCCTTGCCCTTTCCAAGGGCATTTCTGGAGAGTCTGGTGGAGATTGGCACTGCAGGAGAAGTTTGGGTTGAAGTCTCCTGCTTAAAAGTGGCTCTGAGTTGGTAAGCTTCTGTAAGGATCGCTGTTGATAACCAGTCCTGTACTAGGACATCCTGCTGACAGACGGATATTGGCAATGGCTGACCGATCACCGTGTACTGGATAACTTGCTTTTTCTGGGTTCTTCTTACCTGCTCTGAGCAAATACTTCCTAAACACTGCTGCAAGATAAAAGTATCTAAGACTGAAACTCTCTGAGGGGATAAAGTGCAGAAGTAAGGGAAGTGATTTTCCCATAAAGCGATGCTTAAATTTCCACTGCTACAGATGTGCAGCCTGAAGTGGTTGAACCTCTGCTGTCACTGCTTTGCATTCGTTAAAGCATGCTTTCCCTTCTTTTATTGAAGGCACCGAGTAAGAACACTACTTTATCCTGAGTCAAAGGAACCTGGAGGAGCGGAACACTGCCTGCGTGTCTCCTGTTGGGTTTTGATTCAAAGATGGGAGTAATGTAGCAGCTTCGACCCTGTCTAACTTTGAAGTCTTATAAACCTTTGGTTGCTGTGGTGGCTAGTGCTACTAGAGCAGTAGGTCACGGGAAAGGGAAGGAAAACCTGTGCTGTTTTCTGTGGCTTGCCTGGTTCTGAAGCCCTCTAAGTACACTAGTCTGAGGTTTTCTGAATCTTATGAAGATGGCTGGAGAGCTTTCATTGTCTGAAATAGCTTCTTCATCCTGACTTGTAGGAGAGAGCTGTTTTAGGAGCCAAGAAACCTTAACTTCTGAGCAGCATCTAACCTCGTAAATGAAATGGACACTTCTGGCCAAGTACATGGCTTTCACAGTGATTCTGCAGCAAACATGAAACACTTGAGTTGTACATTCCTGTCTCTGAAGTGTTTCTGTATTGGCCAGATCTTTATAGAAAGATCTTTCTGTCCCGTTCAAATCTAATTGCATAAAACATTGTTTGTCCTGATACCTGACCACCATCAGCTTTTTTGAGCTTATTCTCTCTTTACCTTTGCTAGCCGCTGCATAAGGAGTCAGTTCACAGGGAAACATGCAGGGAGAAACAATCCCTCAGGATGCCTGGCGGGGTCCATTGCAGACTTAGCTGTAAAACTGAGGTCTTGCTCTCTTACAGAGCTTTTGGAAGGCATGCAAGCTAATGGAGATCTGTTTTTCAGAGCAGATCCCGTGCAGAGGAAGTTAAGACAAATGGGGAAGTGTCAGTGTAGATTTCTCTCCTTTTTTTTTCTTTCTAAAAAAAAAAGGAGGTTCTACTTGCATGTGACTACTTGGCTCCAGTTCACTAGTGTGTTACTTTCAGTAGCGGATCTGCTCTGTCTACTAGGACAAACACTTTGACACTGGGGAGAAAAGGCATTATTAATGGGTTACTGGGTTTGGAGCAGGGGTGAGAAGTAGATGGCATTCTGCTGTGTGATTGTACCCACATGGTTGTAGAAGTGTAAGTCTCAGGATGCAGTCCCACTGAGGCTGTGCAGATTTAATTGCATGCTGCTAAGTGCTGAAAGTTCCAGGCTGTGCAGAATTAATGTTCTGTATGGCTTATTCCCACTGTCCTCTAGCTGTGGTCCACTTATCCTAGGTCTCAGCCTCCCTTTCTGACATCTCTGACTACCTGGTACTGTACTTGTGGCCAGCTATAACCTGTTCAGCTTTTCTTCTTTGAAGATGCACATGCCTTGTATTTGTTGATACTAAACAGCTGAAGTGAGCTTCAAGGCTGTTTTACAGGTAGTAATATCAAGCAGAGCTGATATGGAATACCAGGCTTGCAATGAATGCATAGCTTGAATTTGCTAATTCATTGAGATGGATGTTAAAACTTCTACTGCAAACTTCTGGTCACTAGCTGAAAACTATTGCTTGCATGTGACCCTTTGCTCATCTGCTTGCAAGCTGCTACCCTTGTGAACCCCTAGGCCTGTATTAGCACCTGATCAAGTATAAATACGTGGCGTGTTTGCTGGAGTACTGTTACTTAGCACTCATATTCTGGAAGGAAGCCTGGCAGCTCTCCAACAGAAAAATATACCGGGAGTCTGGAGCTCTACTTCCAGCCTCCTTGGTTGCTAGTTTATAATTATTGCTCTTAACTTCATCCACCCACAGATGAAACCAGTTTGCAGTATAATCTGAAAGTTTAAAATAGATCTGCCTGAGCTTCTACAAACCTCTTCATTCTCTGGACTGAATGAGAACTGTTAGACCAGGACCATGTATTGTTTTTAAACCACACTGGAGATAAATTCTCCATCTTGGACAAACTGAGGAGAACTACAGAAAGTCAGGAAGTGAAGCTGACAAACTTGTGAAGAAATGAGTTGATCTCAGTTCCAATCTACAGGAACACAAAACTGACAAGCACAGAGAAGTTGAGGCTGGAAGGCATCTCTGGATATCTTCTAGTCCAGCCCCTCGGTTTGGAGCAGGGTTAGCTAGAGCAGGCTGCCCAGGACGCTGTGAAGTTGTTTTGTTTCATATCTCTCAGGGCAACCTGTTCCTGCATCCATTCACTCGCAAAGTCAAATTTGTTTCTCACGTTTAAGTGAAACTTCCAATATTTCAATTTGTGCCCATTGTGTCTTGTTCTGTTGTTTGATCCACTGAAGAGTCTGACACCACCTTCTGTATCCATATTGGTAAGATTTCCTGAGCATTCTCCTCTCCAGGCTGTTGACCTTCTTTGCCATGAGGCATATTGTTGGCTCATGGTCAACTTTTCCCTCAGGATCTGTTGTGTGTAGTGTAGTGTGGGTGTGTGGTTTTTTGTTGTTTTTCTTTTTTCTCCTTTTTTTTTTTTTTTTTTTTTTTTTTTTTTTGTTGGGGCAGTGTGTGGGTGTGCTGTGGGTTTTTTGTTGTTGTTTTTTTTTTTTGTGGTTGGTTGTTTTTTTTTTTTTTCTTTCCTTCTGTGAAGCTGCTTTTCAATCAGTCAGCCCCCGGCACATACTGCTACATGGGGTTATTCCTGTCAGGTAAAGGATTTTGCATTTCCTCATCTTGAGTTTCATGAGGTACCTGTCAGCCTGTTTTCCCAGCCTGTTGAGGTCCCTCTGAGTGACAGCACAACCGTGTAATGTATCAAGCACGCCACTTAGTTCTGTACCCTCAGGATACTTGCTGAGGATGTACCTTATCCCATCACTAGTGTAATTAATGAAGGTGTTAAACAGTAGTGGTCCTATTACTGTCTGCTGGTGTACTCCACTAGTGATTGTCCTCCAGTTGGGATTTGTGAGATTACAACCCTTTGAGCCCAGTAGTTCAGCCAGTTTTCAGTCCATGTCAGCGTATGTCTGCCTAGCTTGTACCTCATGAGCTTCTCTAGGATGTTATGGGAGATTGTTGAAAGCCGTCTTAAAATTGAGATGAACCACATCAAAGCTCTCCTCTTGTACACTAGGCCAGTTGTGTGTTTGTAGCAGATGTTGGGTTGGCTAAGTATGGCTTCCCATAAGTCCATACTGACTTCTCATCATCCTGTGCTTCATGTGGCAATGGCTTCCAATATTTGCTCCATCACCTTTCCAGGGACTGAGGTGAGGCTGAGTGGCCTGTGCTTCCCTGTATCTGGCTTCTTGAAGACAGGAGTGACACTTGGTTTCTTCCAGTGCTCAGGAACCTCCCCTCATCACCATAATAAGGATAAGATAATTGAATGTGGCATTATAGTGGCATCATCCAGCTCCCTCGGCACTTGTAAGCCCATCTCATCATGGGTTTATGTCTATCCAATTTGTTGAAATGCTCCCTAACCTGGTCCTCCCCCACTGATGGTGAGTTTGCCTTGTTCTGGACTTTCCCACTGGACTCAGGGGCCTGGGATTCCTAAAAGCTGGTCATGTCAACAAAGTCTGAGGCAAAGAAAGCACCAAGTACCTTGGCCTTATCTGTGTCCTTTGTAATTACATCTTCTGACCTATCAGGACTTAATTTTCCTTGTTCTTTTGTTGCTGATGTACCTGTAGAAGCCTTTCTTGTTGCTGTTCTCATGCTTTGCCAGATTTGGCTCCATCCCCCTAAACCCATTCATGCATGCTCAGAGAGTGTCTCTGTATTCCTTCTGGGTCAACTGTGCCTGTTGCTGTCTTTTTTTTTTTTTATGCTTCCTTTTTATATTTGAGTTAGTCAGGAGCTCTGTGTTCATGCGTGCAGGTCTCCAGCCATCTTTGCTTGATTTTGTGTTCATTGGGATGGACTAGGTTAAGGGCTGGCAACGAGTTCTTTGAAAATCAACTAGTTCTCCTGGATGCCTCTCCAGGGCAGTGTGCCTTCTTCCTAGCAGATCTGTGAAGAGGCCAAATTGTGCCCTTCTGGAAGTCTGGGGTTGTGATCCTGCTCTTTGCTTTGTTGCCTCCTCTCAGAATCCCGAACTCCCCCAGCTCATGGCTACTGTGGCTGAGGCAACCCCCTACCTTCTCATCCTTGACCAATTCTTCCTTCTTTGTAAGACTGAAGTTCAGCAAAGCATCTCCCCTTGTCAGCTTATCAGTCACCTGTGTCAGGCAGTTGTCATAAGTGCACTTCAGAAACCTTCTAGATTGATGTCACCTCTGCTGTGTTGTTCCTCCAGTGAATATCATTGTAATTCAGGTTACCCATAGGGACCTGTGAACGTGAGGCTTCTTCTAGTAAATCCATCCTTGTCTGCAGAAGAAGTGCTTGAAGGACACGGAAATGTCTTCCACCTAGGACAGTACGATTGTTAGTTTGGTTGAACTGTTTCCTGTTCCAGAAATCACCTATTTATGAAGCTGTTCTGGCTTTTGGGAAATGTGTGGTTCTCTTCTCCCAGTCACTGCACTGAACAGGGAGGTTATGTTGTGTAGTAGATGTGTGTTAAATCCCCAAACCATGGTTCTTAGCCTAGAAAGCTTCTAGGTAGAAGCACTTGTCTGCCACATGCTTCATAAGTGGACCGTCAGCTCTCAAAGCCTGAGCTTAGTCCTTGTCTCATTTAAAGGAACCGCTGTCTCTTCTCCTGTTGCACTAAACAGTGCGTATGTCAGACAGCTCTCTTCTAGTCTCTTGCTTAAAACAACTGGCTTAAACCTAGGATGGCCTTCCAGCCTGCCATCAGTGCTCTACCCACAGCCAAGCTGCTAGCTGAATCCAGTTTCCCATCTTTCATAATGATGGTAACTAGAACTGCTTTATCTAGCTATTTAATCTCTTAAACTCATGGTATCACTAGGATAGCTTAATACTATGGCATCTTACTGAAAAAGATAGAGTACTTGTCTCCTTTCTGCTTGCAGCCACTCTGGGGTTTGGTAGTGTAGAAGCACACAGAGTGACACATTGGTGTGCTTGCTTACGGTTGCCTTCATTTATAGAAGTAAGATTTCTATTAGTAAGGGTGCTTTAATGGTATCTTACAATGTAGATGCCCTAGTATTGTCACAGAACTGAACTCGATGGTCTCTTTATGATCCACAACTTGCCAGTACAGTGAGCTTCTCTGGAATGGGCAGTTGCCATCTCTTCTAAACAAATTATAGAATCATAGAATGGTTAGGGTTGGAAGGGACCTTCAGAAGTCATCTAGACCAACCCCCCTGCAAGGAACAGGGACATCCCTGACTAGATCAGGTTGCTCAGAGCCTCATCCAACCTGGTCTTGAACGTTTCCAGGGATGGGGCATCCGCCACCTCTCTGGGCAGCTTGTGCCAGTGTTCTACAACTCTCAGTGTAAAAAATTTTTTCCTAATATCTAATCTAAATCTGCCTCCCTCTATTTTAAAACCATTACCCCTTGTCCTATCACGACAGGCCCTACTGAACAGCCTCTCCCCAAGATGAAGGATAGCTAACACTTAACTTGGGACAAACACTTGCATCAACATAACTCTTGGTACCTTTACTTTTTTAGTCTTTCCATCTGGTAAAACTGAACATAGCTTTTACTGTATAACAGTATTATTACTTTGTGGTTCTTATTTCAGTGTAATGGAGGGAGGGGTATACTTTGAGGTTGACTGTGGTGTTGCACAGCTTTCATAATTGTTTCAACAGGATTGCTTCATACTTAATAAGACAGAGCATTGAAAACAGATATTCAAAACATACGTAGAGGAACTTGGTTCTTCAGCCAGGTTTCAGAAGGGTGAGTCTTGGCAGTAACTTGTCAGCCATGGTGGAAAAATTTATGCTTGGTGGTTGGAAAGAATCCTCTGGGCTGCCTGTGCTGGAATGCTTCAAACCTACTTAAGATGCTGGAAGTTCTCTGAACTTCTTCATGGGGAGAAGGGGATAGCCAGATTGATTAAGCTGGTCTTTTTTTTGTAGCTGTGTGGGCACATCCTTCTGCCTCAGAGGTTTGTGATAAGCCTCAGGCAGCATGTCCCTGTGATTAATGATGGGAGGGACAGAGGATAAAGACAGAGCCTTTCCTACTGACACAATGATCTGAGAGACATCAGTTCCTAGACTAACCTGCAAACTATTGTCCTAGTGTCTTCTAGGATTGTGGACTACTCTTGTGGTATCTCCGACAGATTGCCTGGCTGTCACACTAGCCAGTGTCTTCCCCATCTGAGTGGAGAGCTTTTTTTTTTTTTTTTTTTTTTTTCTTTTTTTTGTAAAGTAGGTCAGGAGATGAGACCGGAGCTCTTACAGTGCAGTGAGACTCAACTCAGTACTGCTGCACGAAAATCTACTTTCAGCCCCAAAGCTGCAGTTTAGGTGTTGCAGCTTGCATGTGCTTGTGCTCTGCAGAAGACAACACACCAGTTAAAACTAGCATTTGATTTTGTGTATTTCCCAGAAGTAACTTCGCTGAGGCTTGTTTGCCGCCAACCTTGAGCGAGATCTTAGATACTGAGCTGTACCGACTCCTTAAGCTGTGGCTGACTCGACTGCCTGAGCCTGAGCTGCAGTGCAGCTGAGACCCCAAACTCTTGTGGCTGGGGAATACCGCTCCCCATCACTAGGATGAAATGGGGCAGAAAGCTCCAAACTCCACCTTGGAGGTGGTGGTAAGTGCAACCCTGAGGTAAAAGCTGAGTGAATTTACTCCTAGTAAGAATTTACTCTTTGTAAATAGTTGGAGAACTGTAGGGAACCTATTTCTCTTCCAGTTACTGAGGGTAGTAACTGACAGCAAGGTAGCTGCTAGCAGTACTGCAGTGACCGACTGAAGATGGAAAACACATCCAGTGACCTGCAACTCTTTTAATAAGTTGGCATTTCTAATGCCAGTCCAACTTGAACTGGCTTGTTAACAGATTAATTTATGGGACATGTTTTATTTTCTAAATTTGGAGGAGTGGGAGACAGAAAGAGGAGTTGCCTTCAGCTGTAGGTAATGTTATAATGCCAAAACTCTTGACTCTCAACCAGATATTTCAAGAAATCATGAAGTATCTGTCTGAATAAGCATGTAGGTGACATGAGTTAGTGGAACTAGCTGAAGTTGTTCTGAATATAAAGATAATAATCCAAAATTCATACAACAGGCAAGGAAAAAGCTTAGCCAAGAGCTGTATTTAGAGTGGTCCTCAAAGCATAAATTCCATTGGAGAACATCGCTATCAGTATGAGGCAAATTGGAAGTAAAAATCTGAGGTACTGCCAAGATGAACAACATTTGTGTTGTTGCCAAGAAAATCCCTCAAACTTTAATCAATACCCCAGTTATTGCCACTGATCGGCTTGGCCTCTTCAGGATTTGTATGCTGATGTTCATTGTGCTGACTAGCTTGCTCCTGGATCAGTATACTTCACTTGAAGGCCCGTGTGCCAAACACCTGTATGTGTCACAGTGGCTGTCAGGAGCCAAGTTCATATAAGTAAAGGATGTATCTATACATTAATTAGTCTGTAGATCTCATGCCTTGTTTCTTCCCTCCATCATCTCTACAGATAGTGTTTCCTCACAGTATGAAAACTCTACAGGACTGCTTTTCCGCACTTGCTCCCCTTAAAGCAGGGAGTGAAGCGGTCATACTGTGTGGTTTTTGTTTTTATTTTTTTTCTCTTCCAGCAGATATGCACTCTCCCCCTCTGGGAGTAAATGCCCTTCTGCTGGAAAAAGTCTTGTTTTTCAATAAATGTGATGGAGGGCTATCCCTTAAATTGCACTCGTGTAAACTAACTCTGAGAGCTCCCCCAAGAGCACACTCCTCCAGGTCTTCCAGGGCTTGAGATGAGACTGTGAATTCTCCACTCTGAATATCTCTGCCTCCTTTAGTTGCACAGTAGTGGTTTGTCAGTCTGATTTGTTCTCATGAAACCTTTGCTGATCTTGTGAGGGGAAATGCTAAAGAGGCTCATCTAAGTGAGTGTGAGGAAATCTGTATCGTAATGCAATATGGAAAGGTATTCACCAGGGTACTACAGTGCTTTCCAGCCCTCTGTCATTTCTTTCCTTCCTGTTTTTTCTCTCTGCTTCTTCCCAATCCCTTGCATCTGTTCACATTTTAAAAATATTACTGTTTGCTTTCAAAAACATCTCAGCCAAATTGGCACTTTGGTGACACTGGATACATAGATAACTGTGTTGATGCAGCTAAACCTACTTATAGACCATGAACAGGGAAAAAAACTGCTTCATGGTATGTCTGCAGAGCTTTAACACCAAGCTGTATGTCTCTAGGAGAAAGCAGTTTAGTTTTGGCAAACTTAAAAAACTGTTCCATCTGTAATCAGATAGAAATCTGGTTTCTTGGATTGGGAATGGCTCCTAGTCATATGCCACATTCAAGTTTTTCTGCACGTGGTCTGAATCCTGGCTGCTGCTTTGCTATTCAGAAGGTCACAGCTCAGGTTCTGAAAACAAAGCTTTAAATAAAACAGTAGGTGTGTTAAGCTTGTTCATGAATAAGGTGCTCTTTAGCATATTAAAATAGGTTATGATGTTCCTGTGCGCACTGTGCAGAGCCTTTCTGATAATAATTCAAGTCTTAAAACAATTTCTTGAAACAAGCTCCTTGCAGGTGGACATGCAACTAGAGGAGAGCAGCCGAAGACTTGACTTAAAAGGTCTGCATTTTTCTAAATGTTTCTGAAAACACCCAGCTTCTGCCATTTCTGGAGATCTTTGAGCTCTGAAGATACAGTGGAGTTGGTGCCGGCTGCCTTCTACTGAGAACTGCAGAAGGAAGAAAGAACCTTTAGCCCTGCTAAAGGATGCAAATCCAAGGCTGCTCAAATGTTAAACTCTCGCTTTCCTTCAAGTCACAAGTGCTTTTCAGATACTTTCTACAGCTTAAACATAACTGAACTAATCTTGCTGGGCAGTTGCCAGACTGGCTTTTTTGTTAGGAAGATAGATAAAGCTTTCTTCAAGGACTCTAGTGCTCTGTAAACAGATGTAGAGGCTAACCTTGGATCAGGAGCTCTTTCTTTCAAGAGAACAGTTCATCTTGTGGATGTGTTGAAATGCCTCTTTGCATTTAAAATACCTTACCACAGTAAGGGAGCTAGGAGATATGGCAAGCACCTAGCTACTCCTCACACTTCCCTTCCCGGGAAGTACATCAGGTTAGTGAGAGTTAGTAAGACAAAAGTATGTTTTATCCCTTTACATTTTGCCTAATTAATGTCTGCTCCAGATAACAACACATTTAATCTGCCAGATGCCCAGCCCCCAAAGCCTTTTGACCTTTTGTGCATGAAGTAGCACAGTAGCATGGTTTATTACAAATATTGAAGGACTTGTCTTAACTGCTGTAAAACATCTGTGAGATGCTACTTATGGTCCTCATTTTTAGAGTGTAACCTGAATGATATCTAGCTGTAGTGTGATATTGCACAGTTCCCCTTCTAGACTGGAAAACAGGCCACTCTTAAGGACTCTGTGAGAAGACCGATATATAGCCAGACTGTATGAACAGATGGTCTGATGTGGTAGCTGACACCTTGTTGTGACACCCCCCCTTTAACCCTGTGCACAGGAAGGCTGAAACTGAGCTGTATGGCAGTTGAGTCCATTATTGCTCTTGCTGAAAATGCTGTTTGCAGGAAATGCTTCTATGCCCACATTCTAGCTTAACTGTGATGACTTATGGGAAGACAAACCACAAAGTAAAATAGCCCACCCTATAAAACTTGGCTCCTAGGCTTAGGAAAGAGGTGGAAATCCCATGACCTGCATGAGAAGGCTTGGAAAGTGCTTTTGTCAATCATATAGTGTCTCTGTGAAGCTTGTTCCAATGTTTGTTGAGCCAAAGTGCAAAGAATATTCCTAGTATGATACCTTTGTAAGCAATAATTCTCCAGGTCTTGTGTGGTACCAGACTGCGTGCTGTTAGATCAGCTGCTGCATCTGAAATTCTTATTCTTTCAGGGATACGGATGAGTCTGTCTCCAGGCAACTCTGACCTATAGAGCAGAAACACTAGTTTGAGTGGTGAACTCCAGAACAAAGTCATCAGACTCATGGCTTGGCAGCATGCTGTACTCTGACACCTATTTAAAATGTTGAAAGCAAATTGATCCAGTCTTTTATCTAGTGGCTTTTTGGTTAGATGGGCAGAATACCAGTGATACTGCTGGAACTGTAGAGGTGAGGCTTGGACCGGGTGTGATACGCATGCCCCACTAAAATTAGGGACTTTCCTCCCAACACTGGAGGGCCCACAGACTAGCTGCATGATATCCTCCAGGGCTAGGAAATAAAAATTTGGGCATGTGTCCTCAGTTCCCAGCCCTGTTCCTCCTATACCGATGTATTTCCAGGTAAAAGCAAGAATTGTTTCTGATTTGAGCTTTGCCTGTATTGCTCTTAAAATAGCCTCAACTTTGCAGTCTGACTCTAAATTATTAATGTAGTGGAAAACACTGACCTCTTCTGAGGCTATAATCTTGTTCCTTATGAATATACCCACGCATACTGTACTTTCCTTCCGGTTACTGGAGAAGGATGTCAGGAGCTGATGTACATGTAACCACTTACCCTTTCACAGGAGGGTAGGTCCAGCCTTGGAAGTTGATTCTCAGAGTTGTCAAACTACAACTTAGCACTGTCTTGTTTGTGGATCAATGCGGTACGTCTTCCTGGGGATGAATAGCATTTTTGGAGTTTAATGGTGGCTTTTTTTAAAAATTATTTTTATTTTTTGCTCTTGTAGAGCAAGACTGCCTTCTTATCCTTCCTTCCCTACTGTGTCCAGAGCATTCTTCCTTCTCTACAGTCTGAATCCCTACTTCCGTCACTCTTGCCTTAAAGTAGCTGCCCAAAGACAAGTGTGAGAGCAGGGGACATGCTGTATCTCATATCTACCTCAGATATGTGTGGGGAAAGAAAGCTGACCTGTAGTAAAGAAAGTATGACGCTGATGCCTGGTAGACAATGAAACTGAACATATCTAAAGGGGAAGCAAATGCCTTTTCTTCCCTTGTTCTCTGAAGAGAAGTTTAGATATTTGCCTGCAGCTGGTATTGGACAATAGACTTGTGCAGACAGCAATTTCACTACATGGATGCTCCTTGAGATCTTCTAATAGGATACTATGCTGTCAGTGAGAGATGAACTGCTCTAGATGGACTGGAGGATGGAAGGGTGCTTTTTCTTTCTATGCAGAGCTGACATGTACAAGCCGGTGGCAGAAAACTTCATAACCAAAAAATACCTGCTTTCAAAACTTGCTGGGATGAGACAAGTAGTGCTATGAACAGGTTTGTGAAAGCCAAGTTAGTACAGGCTTTTATAGTGTTCTTGGGAATGTTTACATCTAAACAATTCTGCCATGGCTTGTTGTGTGCTGACAGTATGAAGGCTTTAAGAGTATTACAGGCCTGGCTGTAAGGTCCTGGAGTTAGGCAGGGATATTTGGGGTTAAGTGCACCACTTGTCTCTAAAGGAGCAGTGTTTCTAAATGACTCTTACTGTCGTCTAATACGTGTTGAATGACAGCAATGTGCTTGCAATGTCAGGCAGTTTCAGGCCAACCCTTTCCTAAGATGAGCTTAGCCATACTTGGAAGACCTAGCTGAACAACCTCTTCCACTTCCTTCATGGACTACTGCTGTTCTGGTTTTGTTTAGTGAGGGGGGGCCTGAGGTGGTAGCTTCTGTAGGAACCTGCTGGAAGTCGCTCCCCTTCGTTCAGCAGACCCAGCCAGGCCTAGGGCAGACCTGCTGCTGGCCAAGGCTGAGCCAATTGGTAGCAGAATGTCCCGTGATAACGCCTCTGCGATAACGTATTTAAGAAGGGGAAAACAGGGAAAAAAAGGGGGGAGAAGATGTGAAGCAGCTGAGCAGGGGGCAAAGAGGGGGAGGCGCGAGCCTTGTGGGCCTTGCAGGCCTCACCCTCTGGCCTCCCGCCGGGTGGCCGACTTGGCCCAACTCGGCCTGGCCTGGCTGCAAGAAGTGGAGAGGAGATGAGAAGTGAATAAGGTGTAAAAAGGATCCTGAGAGGCGTCTGCCAGCCTGTTGTGAGGAACGGCTGCAGACACCAAGGTCAGTGAAGAAAGAAGGGGAGGAATAATGCGGCTCCTGGCCAAGATTCCCCTGCAGCCTGTGGTGAAGACCATGGTGGAGCAGGTTGTCCCCCTGCAGCCCATGGAGGCCCACGGAGGAGCAGAGATTCACCTGCAGCCCATGGAGGACCCCACACCGGAGCAGGTGGAGGCCTGAAGGTGGCTGTGGCCCATGGAGGGCCTGCTGGGGCAGCTGTTCTGGAGGGACTGCACCCCGTGGAAGAGATGACCCATGCCAGAACAGTTTCACGAACGACTGTGGCCTGTGGGAGGGACCCCACGCTGGAGCAGAGGAGGAATGCGAGGAGTTCTTCCCCCAACGATGAAGCAGCGGTGTAAAGCAACATGTGATGAACTGACTGCAACCCCCATTCCCTCTTCCCCCCTGTGCCACTTGGGAGGGGAGGTAGTAGAGATAATGTTAAGCTTGGGAAGAGGGAGGGGTGGGAGGAGGTTATCCTGTTCCCTGTCTCATTCTCCTGCTAGTTTTAGAAATAAATGAATAGTTTTCCCCAAGCCAAGTCTGTTTTGCCCGTAACGGTAACTTTAAGGATTTTCTCCCCATCCTTATCTCAAAGCTTGAGCTGTTTTTCTTATATCATCTCCCCCTGTTCTCTAGGAGGGTGGGGGGGAGTGAGAGAGAGACTGCATAGTCTGGTCCCGATCAGGGCTGAGCTACCACAACTGCTTAGGTATCAAAGCTATCTGTTTAAGCTGTACACTTGCTAAGGCAGGATAGGTGAAAACTAAAACTTAATTTGTAGAAGCTGCAGTATTGATTAGCGGCACTTAGCTCAGCAGGAGACTGCATGATCTTCACTTGTCAATAAGCCAATACCTGCAGAACTTCAGACTCTTTCTTAGCCTATAGGGGTTGAATCCTGGATGCCTTCTCTTCTCTCTCCCCCTCCACTGGGGGAGGCTGCTGTCCAAGAGACTGAATACCAAGCTCCTGAGGTTTTAATTTGTGTGGATCTAAGCTGCTCTGTAAATCTAGAGTCTTGGAAAATCTTCTGGGAGAGTTAAGAAGGGAGAAGATGACATAAGTTGGAAACTTCCCAACTTGTTTTGCATCTCACATGCAGACATCAAGCTTGTAAAATTCAATTGAATTTTAAACTTGGATGAAGTGGTTTTTCTTGATAGATTTAGTATCTGTTTCTGGGCAGGCTAACTAATTGAGATGTTTCGACTGAATAATACAAAAGAATATGAAGCTGCTTCCATACCAGATAGCAGCCTGCATAGTTGGCAGGGCTTGTGCATTTCCACCACTGGCAGTTAGTTCCTACTTGCTTTGTACTGTAGGACGGCAAGCATGTGCTACTACAGTCATCTGATCTCATGTACCCATAAATTTGGGTGTCTTGAGGAATCCTATGGACTCTACAGGGATGTGTGAAGAGTCTGAGTGCTCGTAGGTGGTTGTACAGCTATGCGCAAAAGACTAGTACTTAACCAGTAGATTGTGAACCAGAAGGTCTGAGTGTTGCACTATTTCTGCTACAGGTGGTGATTCAGGCCTTGCTAAACCTTCAGCTCTTCTGCTTCAGCAGGCAGTTAAGCTGTGAGGCTGGCCTGAGGAGGTGAGGGACAGGGGCTAAGGATCTTTGCTCTTTACTTTAGAAAAAGCTTTGAAACTTGAGGAAGACTTTAGAAAGAACCTGCCCTCCATTCCATGTGCCAGGCTGCCAGAAGCAGCCTTCCCTCCTCCTGGCTGTGGGACTGCTCGGATTCATGGCAGGCTGACTGTACTGTGAGTAACAGGTGCTGTGATAAAAAGGCTTTTTTCTGTGAAGAACTTTGTGAGAGGTAGATACCTACTGGGACTTGGTCTGTGCTGATCTCTGATAATGCAGACAGGTACTTAAAACAGTGGATGAGCAGGTTCTTGGTGCACTGAAGGTGAAGCTGATGTGTGAATCCTGGCACTGAAGTCAAACTCTTTGTTATATAAAGCAATTAATACTAGTCAGTATTTCAAATGCTTTTGAGTATGGTAACTACACCAACAGGCAGAAACGCAGATGGCTGCAGATCTCCTTTCCTGCTGGGCTCTGCAGGATGTACTGCTCTTTCTGTGGTAAAAGCAGACTAGAACAGATGATGCAGTCTGGCTTCCTCAACTGCAGAAATTCCCCGAGTCCTGTGGAAGAAAGCCAGTGACAATTAACATGATGAGGAGGTGCTCTGCGGAAAGGATTACAGATTACACAATTTAGATTGTTAGGCCATCTGCTGTGACACTTCAAAGCCTGCCTCTTTCTAGCAATAGCGTTAGATTTCAGCAAATTCATCCTGCCTGCTGTTCAACAAAGGTTCAGTAGTCACGAGATCATTCCTTGTGCAGTTAACTAGGAGGCTCCACCCGTGGAGAGGGACACATAGTTAGCTGCTAACTTGGCCTTCAGTTGCTGAAAACTAGCTGAGTAGCAGGGCTCGATGCCAGCTGTCGCTGCCCAAGATAGGTTCTGCCATCGCAGCTGAGGCAGTATGGCACAGTAGTACTTTCGATGTACACATCTTCTGTCTTTTCTCCTCACTGCAGCTAGCAGCCCTCCTGCTCCTGACTGGAGTTGGTCTAGAAGTCTAACTTGATCTAGATCTGGGGTGTTTAATCCAAGGCTGAGATCAGGTAAAACTATCACAGTCTTTATTTTAAGACCTGAGACATTCCATGTGACCCATGACTGCGAGAACACACTCAAGGACTTGATGATCTTGGAGGTCTTTTCCAACCATAATGATTCTATGATTCTAAGTGGATTCCAGCCTTCAGAAACCTCAGCCCTGCTTAAAAAGTCCAAGATGTGCTAGTATGATATTATCTCCCAACTGAATTGGTGAGGAAAGTTGATAACTTCACGCAAATGGCTGCAAGCTCACGCTTTGGTCTTCTTCCAATTGTTCTGACACCTTGGTGCAGAGTATTTGTGTTTCAAGCAGTTTCTATGGTATTCTTTAAGCCCTCTTCTGGAAGGGTTTTGTTACAAGCTTTTGAGATCTCCTGTGCAACTAGGCATAGCTGTTTCCACAAGTTAATTCACTGCCATACAAGCTTAGAATTTAACTGGATGCAGTTCTGGCACAATGTGTCTTATACTAATGTTTATTGCACATGGGCAATTAAGAGCTGTCTTTTCCTTTTGGAAACAGGAACAGATTTGTCTACAGCTACTGTGGTGTCCCAGGGTTTGCTTTGCTCTTTACTCTGCTCAGCCAAATTCTCCTGCCAATCTGAACTGCAGATTTTTATGAAGCCATCCCGTGTTGCTAATCTTATCCTGTCTTCTGCCTTTTCTGTTTGTGTGACTCCAACAGAACTCCTTATCTGCTGAGTTATTGTAGCATTGCTTTTTCCTGTTGTACATGTTCCTGCTATGTTGAGTCTGGGCCAGATGCTCGTGTAATTCAAGCTGTCTGCCTCATGTGTGAGCTGGCAAGCTGTGCCATGCTCATCCTGCTCTTTTACCCTCTCTTAAGAGGGAATTTGATTTCTTGCCTTCCAATTCTTGCTCACTTGCCAGTTAAATCTGAAGTCTCTTATCTGTTGGCAACCACTTCTGAGCATTACCTGGGAGAGTGCATCTAACTTTTGTTAGTAGACAGTAATTCAGATGACCCCTTCCCTAAAATGTCTAGGTTAAAGCAGTATTCTCCCTGCTTCACAAGGCAGTCCTCAGTGTGAAGAACAATACTACCACAGCTGTACAGGACTGCAACAGGCAGAGGGCTGTCTATAAAATACCAGTACTCCCTTGATGGTTTTGTGGGAAAAAAAACTGGTAGGAGCTTAGCCCTGCTAAGGAATCATAGAATGGTTTGGGTTGGAAGGGACCTTTAAAGGCCATGTGGTCCAACCCCCTGCAAGGAGTAGGGCCATCTCCAACCAGATCAGGTTGCTCAGAGCCCCGTCCAACCTGGCCTTTAACGTTTCCAGGGATGGGGCATCCACCACCTCTGTGGGCAACCTGAGCCAGTGTTTGACCACCCTCATTGTAAAAAAAAAAAAAAACCAAACAAAAAAAACCCAAACCAAACAAATAAACACCCCCCCCCCAAAAAAAAACCAACCCCAAAACCTGACAATTTTTCCTTGTCTAGTCTGAAGCTACCTCCCTCTATTTTGAAACCATTGGCCCTTGTCTTGTCACAACAGACCCTGCTGAAGAGTTTCTCCCCATCTTTCTTGTAGGCCCCCTTTAGGTACTGGAGGGCCACTATAAGGTCTGTCCGGATCCTCTCCAGGCTGAACAGCCCAACTCTCTCAGCCTGTCCTCGTAGGAGAGGTGCTCCAGCCCTCTGATCATCTCTGTGGCTGTTCTTAGCCATTGTCAAAGGCAGATCTTCGTAAGTAGCTTTAACTTGAAGCTCTAACCTGTAATTCTGAAACCTTGAAGGACTTCTTTTGAAGACAGGGATTACCCTTGTCCAGCTGGAATGTAAACCACAATTGCATAAGGAATAGTGGTGAACAAACAGGATCTTTCCCAAACAGGATTTCTTTGCTAAGATTACATGTGTCATTTAGCCACTTAAAGACTGTTGTGAAGCTGGGGCTAAGCCGTAATTCTAAAACTAAAACACTTCTAGTTCATGTGCTCCTTAGCTGTAGTGTCTCTGTCTAGCAACCAGAGGAACCTTTATCTTTACAAGGGAAATGCTCTGTGGATCAATCTATCCTTGTGCTGCTAGTTAAAACAAACAAACTCCTCTCTTCTCTGAAGAGAGCCTTCGATCATCAGGACTTTCTGATAACGGTTGTCAGATGTTCCTACATATTATATGACTTGCCACATGCTGTTAGCTCCCTCTGCTACAAAACCAGAGCAGCAAACACATGCAAAGTTCCTGTGGTATTTATGCAAAGTGGAGCAGCCACTAGCTGTATGGAGTGGTTAGCCTGTATCAAAGTGTGAGACTTGAAGGTGTGGAAATGTACCAAGTTGGTTATAAAGTGATGTGTTTGTTTTGGTGGTGTTTTTTTTTTTCCCTTGCTGCATCAGTTTCAAGGAATTACAGACTTCCCAAAGCCTTGTACGACTCTTCCTGAAATAGCTACCTGCAGGTTCTTTGAGCTTCCCTATGCACTGGATGATTCTCTTGGAGTTAGGAGGGTGGGAACGAGGACCTTTCCAAGCAAAACACAGTATTTTCGTTGGCCTTATGACTCCAAATGGGAGGTGTGCATGGACACTGGTGCTGGGGTGTATGATCTGTAACTGTCCTGTAGTGCAGTGATTGCAATTCAGTCTCTGACTGCTGTCCACACGTTTGAGGTTGATGGACAGGATGGCAAGCCTCTGATACAAGTTTGCCCTCCTGCCTCTGCTATAGGAGTCTCTAGAGGCGAAGGCTGACTGCATTCCAGTCCACTGAACTGTTGCCACTTTGCCTGAAGGCTGTGTTAGAAGTAGGTTTCTTGATTTGCCTAGCTGATTGTTTTCAGAGTCTAAGTTGGTTCAGTTTCACCAGGAACTGTTGATTCAGCAATACTTCATGAATACTTCAGCAATACTCTAATGAATAGAGACCAGATTGCCCCATACTAAGGAGAGGTATGGTGGTAATATACTTTCTCTTCAACTTATGGAACAGTACAACAACCTAATGCTCAAGGCCTAGACCTTAGGGGACTGCCGAGATGCCTTGGAAAAGGGTGATTCTTGGAGCTGCTGAAATAAATAGCCCTCAGTGAAGCTTGTCAGTGCAATCTCTGAGAATAATGTGCTTTACAGTGCATCTGTTCACTTATTGAAAACTTGCCGTTTTTTACTCTCCAATATAGGATCTCGGTCTACCCAATGGCACACCTGTGGACACTTCTAGCCCAGCCTCCTCCTCATCTCTCCTCAACAGACTGCAGCTGGATGATGACTTGGATGGGGAAACTAGAGACCTCTTTGTTACTGTTGATGATCCCAAAAAGCACGTGTGCACAATGGAGACATATATCACGTACAGGGTTACAACAAAGGTACAAAGCAACATTCTAGTACTTCTTTATTTGGGGAGTTTTTTCGAGGCATGTTCTGGACATCTATGTCTTGTATTTTCTTATCTCAAGGACAAGAACTTAGTGTGTTTCAGTACCTTGTGAGTATTTTAGAGGTGTGACTTCTCCTGTTATTTCTTCAGTATATGAAACTATGCAAAACTTTTAATGTGTCAGCTTAGATTTTTGTCTCTGGCTCTTAAATAGAACTGTTTGTAAACTTGCAAAGCCAGTTTCTTTCCTTAACTTCAAAGTTTGTTTGTGTAATCTGACACCCATTTGGTTTGATTTACCTCCCCTGAAGAGTAATGTACCTTATTGTTGATTGACTGTTAATCATCTTACATTTTGTCTATCCTTTTCTGAAATGCTTTAAGCTTGTCACTTTACGTGTTTACCACACTTTCTCTATCAGGCACTTTCCTAAATTGTAATCTTGATCCTCAGCTATAAAGTAGCTTCCATGCAGTTGTTGGTACAGAAGACTGTATAGCTGCTGCTAAAACTAAGTAGCTTAAGAATGCTACTGCCTACAAAAAGAAATATGCTAGAGACTTTTTCAGCCTGTGTTGTGGTTCAATCATTAATACAATCTGATTACACTAACAGGAAAAGTGATCTGAAAAGTCCACTGCACTCACAACTGGAATGTTGAATTCTGTTAACTAGCTCATTCTCATTAGCATCAGCTCCGAGGTTATGTTGACATCTGTTTTGGGCACTTGTAGTTACCTAAGGCAAAAAGTGTTCACGAACTTTGCTAGGAGTACTCTTGATCCACTTGTCCAAAAAGATTAACATTCCTCTGGCCTACCTAGATGGCATTACATACTGGAGAGAATATTTTCCTTTGAGATAAGGGAGCCTTTGCAGGCCACAGATAACTTCTTTTTCAAATTTTCTATTCCAAAGCTTCACTTTTAGACTGCATGGGAGAAAATGGGGTTTCTGTACTTGAATGTAGTTCTGTCATTCTTTATTGTTTTAAGTGTTGCAATCTCAGAAGAAATACTGTATCTTAACTACTAGAAAATGCTAAGAAGTATTATAGGAGACTTTTCTACTTGGAGAAACTTAGCCTGCAGTTGTTATGTGATCAAAAGGAATAAGTAGCACAAAATGAGACGCAACTTTCCACAGGCTAGAATACCTCAGCACAGTGTCACCCTAGTCATGTTGTTCTGCTTGGAAACATGTGTTCACACAAGGGTTCCCTTCCTTCTTAAAGCAGAATTCTGGATGGTGGGTTAGGTATGTACAGTGTTTAGATCAGAAAAGCTGCACAGGAGTAACCCCTAGACAGTGGTGAGGATGAGTGGTGATTCTTGCACTTCCAGGTTGTAGGTCGAAGTTCTGTGTCTGACCTTGTTCCTTTCATCAGTGTAAGGCCATACCTTCCCACCACCTCCCTTGCAGCCTTGCATGGGAGGGATTTGTAACCTTTAAAGGGCTGAAAGGGTCTCCGTAGCGGGTCTGGATGAGGAGCCAAGGATGGTTGCTTTTTTTTTCTTTTTTTTCTATTTTTTTTTTTTTTTCACTGAAGAATGCTACTGGAACCTCAAAGGTCTGGATGAACATAGATCCTAGAATGAGTTAAGCTGAAGACTTCCTTGCTGTGAAAAGCAGCGTCACTAGGTGAAAGAGGGGAGTGTAACTGCTGGTACAGTAACGTGTGCTTGTGGCTGTGACTGGACACCGCTGTTAGGGAAGAGTGTAACCTGACCACAGTCTTGGTTTTGTGTTGTGTGGTTTTTTTTTTTTCTTTCTTTAGAGAGGCCCTTCATTGTAACATTAAAAAAAAAAAAATCGTCTTGCAGTGTGCCCCAGACTCCTCATCTGCTGATACCTTTGTCAGCAGATGATTGTGGGTGGGGAAGCAGCCAAAATGTTTGATCCAAAGTAATGGCTTTCAGGGAAGCTGAGAAGAAAGCTTTGAGTTTACTTGGTGTTGTAGGCCCCCCCTCACTAAACAAAACCACAACACTTGGTCCTGCCTATGCCCCTGCTTTCACAGCTTCCTAATAAGAACCAGGTGACATTCCCCAGCCTGTCTTTTGGATGAATGCATCTGATATCCCCAAAATAATGGGAACAGTGGTTCAGACCTGGCTCTCATGACTCTTTCTAACAGCAGTTTTCTTACATGAGGGGGATAATGAAACCAAAAAGGTGGGTGAAACTTGTGCTGGAACTTAATTGGTCTTGACTGTGATGATTAATGTGTCTTGGGTGTTCTTAATGATACACCTTTGTACTCTTCAGATAGGCTGACGTGCACTCTAGAAGGGAGGGGAAAAATAAAGCCTACCATTTATGTTATATAGTCATCTCTCCTGAGCGAAACATAAGTAAGCGTAGCCGTAACTTTGCTTTTGTTCTGCTTTCTAGGACAGCAAGGCTGCCTTCTATGCCTTTTCCCATGGAGGTCTGAACAGCTGTATGCTGTTCCTCAGTCATGTAGTTGTTCTGTGGGCTTGAAGGGAGAGGCTTTCAAAGCAGTTAATACTGAAGTGCAGGTCTTGTTTTCTTTTCATGTCCTTCTCCTCCTGCTTTCAGTGCATGTGCTGCATAGAGTGCCTGGGCACACTGGACAGTTTCATCCCTAGAGAGGAGTAAGTACAAGTGCTATGATCTCTTTTTCAAACGGGCTAAACTATTTGAGGCAGACAAAACTATGAACCACTAAGAACACCAACCTTGCTCGCTTCCCGCTTCTGACACTCTCTTTTTCTAGTTGAAGATTTTGCCCCAAACTTAAATAGTAACGTGGAGGGGAATCCACAATTAGGTGTGACAAGTAAGAGACTAGAACTAGACCGTGAAAATACTTTCACATAGTCGTCACAGTCTAGCTTTATATTTGAATGCTAACTCCTTTCAAGAATGACAAGAATCTTACACAAGACCAGGACTTAGTGATTGCTTTAATATTGCCTCAAGTCAAAACTATTCCAACAACAGAAGAAGTGTCTGTAACTCTGCCTGCTTTCCAGCAACTAAAACTGAGCCCAGAACACTGCAGTGCTGACTTAATGGAACTGTACTGGAGTCTTCCATAAATCCCTGGAAATGTCTTGCCCATTATTTTTGGGAGGTTGAGATCTGCCACATAAGTTTCTCAGCTTCCTTTCGTGGGGGAGTCCTGTCCTTGCGATATGAGATTTATGGATCCTGCTAAGAAAGCAGGAGGAATTCAACTGTGTCAAAACAAGACATTTCACTTGCTGTCCCTGGGCGGTCACAAGACCCTCTTCCCTTTTGTGTGCAGTCTGGAAAAAATAACTTGTACTAAGCTGATGAACAGTTTGATCTGAGATCCAAATTCTTTCAGTGTTAGTGAGGTGTCATTAAAACCTTGAAGGGCCCTTATGTTCTGTCCAAGTAGTCTTTGAAAAGCTTACTTGCTGTCTAGATTTGACAGCCTGAATAGCAAACACCAAAATGTTCGTGACTATAATGTGTTTTCATCTACCTCCCTCTCAGGAACAAAACCTAATACATGGAAAACTTTGCAAATCTGCTGGTGGTGTAAGGGCAGCAGGAACAGTTTGCTAGAGATAGAATCATAGAATGGTTAGGGTTGGAAGGGACCTTCAAAGGTCATCTAGTCCAACCCCCCTGCAAGGAGCAGGGACATCCCCAACTAGATCAGGTTGTTCAGAGCCTCATCCAGCCTGGCCTTGAACGTTTCCAGGGATGGGGCCTCCACCACCTTTCTGGGCAACCTGTTCCAGTGTTCTATAACTCGCATCTTAAAAAATTTTTTCCTAATTTCTAATCTAAATCTACCCCCCTCTATTTTAAAACCATTACCCCTCGTCCTATCACAACAGGCCCTACTAAACAGCCTTTCCCCATCTTTCTTGTAGGCCCCCTTGAGGTACTGGAAGACCGCTATCAGGTCTCCCCGGAGCCTCCTCTTCTGCAGGCTGAACAGCCCCAACTCTCTCAGCCTGTCCTCATAAGAGAGGTGCTCCAGCCCTTTTATCATCTTCGTGGCCCTCCTCTGGACCTTCTCTAACTGGTCCATGTCCTTCTTGTGTTGGGGGCTCCAGAACTGGACACAGTACTCCAGGTGGGGTCTCACCAGGGCAGAGTAGAGGGGGAGAATCACCTCCCTCGACCTGCTGGCCACGCTTCTCTTGATGCAGCCCAGGATGCGGTTGGCCTTCTGGGCCGCAAGGGCGCATTGCCTGCTCATGTTGAGCTTCTAATCCACCAGCACTCCCAAGTCCTTCTCCTCAGGGCTGCTCTCAATCCATTCTCCACCCAGCCTGTATTTGTGCCTGGGATTGCCATGACCCAGGTGCAGGACCTTGCACTTGGCCTGGTTGAAGTTCATGAGGCTGGCATGGGCCTATCTCTCCAGCCTGTCAAGGTCCCTCTGGATGGCATCCCTCCCTTCCAGCGTGTCGACGGCACCACACAGCTTGGTGTCATTGGCGAACTTGCTGAGGGTGCACTCTATCCCACTGTCCATGTCGCCGACAAAGATGTTGAACAGGGCCGGGCCCAGCACGGACCCCTGAGGGACACCACTCGTGACTGGTCTCCACATGGACATTGAGCCGTTGACCACCACTCTCTGAGTGCGGCCATCCAGCCAACTCCTTATCCACTGAGTGGTCCGTCCATCAAACCCATGTCTCTCTAGTTTAGAGAGAAGGATGTCGTGCGGGAAGAGAAGGATGTCGTGCGGGAGATGAACAACAACTAATGTAAAGTTTATACACTGGGACTTATCCTGTCTTCCTACTTCTAGACTAGATAGTACCTATATGGTGGTTCTTAACTCTTAGCAGGATACTGGTTAATAAGGTTCTCACTGCTAACAGATGGGAGAGTTTACCTTCATCTTTGTGCTAGAGGGTAAGACACTAGTGTGTATACATCCTGATTACTCTCATTCACTCAGTGTCTAATCTCTTTTAAGAGGCCTTTGCCCAGTGACAGCCAGTTCATAAAAATTCTCCCTACTACTAAATCATTATTGTTTTGTTTTTATTTATTATTATTTTTTTTTAATTTCTGGTAGTCTCCTGCAAGGGTGAGGCATAGCTGCCCTCTGAACAGAACAAAGCAGTTGGCACCACTGGCTGATGAGGGCTACCTGCATGTGCATGAATTATCTTATTCTAGTGTAAAGCTATTCAATCTATTACCCAAAACAAGTAAAAATGGTTCATATGAAGTCTCAGAAGTTTCACTTAGTGTGGCACTGTTACATGTTAAATAAGCTGGTGTTACTCTGAGGTGTAGCTGAGTAAAGAACGATAGGTATCTGCAGTGGATATCTAGGTTTTGGTAGTCCCTCATCTGCAAACAGAACTGCTCTATTGGTGAGCATTCATTACGTTAGTGCATGGGCTAACGTGTATATCTCTTACCGTAGCTAGCAGGTCAAAGGAGGGAGGAGGGGAGCTTGAGTTCTTCTCTTCTGTCTCTCTATGCCTTCCTTTCTAGAAAACCAAACCATTTAATAGGTCGCATCACATTAGCATGCTGTTTGTAGTGTACTGGAGATACTGATCTCTTGATAGTGTGTTAAGGCTGCTGGCATAGAACTTGTACAGTGTCCGCAGTGGGGATTGGTGCGGGTAATGTGGAGTAACTGAAGAGTTGGAGCCACCCAGAGAGCAAGTGAAGAGGTGGTTGCATTTAAAGGCTGCTACTTGGCACTCTTCAAATATGCAGCAGTTGCTCTGGAGGTAAATACAAAATCTCTACTGGAATTTAGCAGGCAGTTGTAGTGGCTAGGAGTAGCAAAGCAACCTAGTGCTGGACTCAGTGCCAGTTCAAAGCTAGGAGAGCTGGTGCATTCCCCAGAATGCATGTTTTTCATGTCCAGCTGTAGACATGTAGTGTGCTTGTGCTGCAAGATGGTCTAGATGCTGCAGGTAACAAAGTATAGCTCTTGAGGCTGCTTTGTGAGCTGTGCTGCTCAGTGGGACATAATGATAAAGGCCATCTACCTTCCAATCAGGGCTATCACAATACCAGTCTCTTTAGCAGGGACTCCTATTTGGTACACAGTTTCATTAGTGCTTTTTAGGCAGTTGAAATACGTGCTGTGCAAGCAGCACCACAGTCAGCTTTCCACGCTGTGGGCTGTTGAGGGACTGGATAAAACATTTGCCAACAGTTTCTCTGCATACTTGCCTTCTGTCTCAGACTTCTGATGGCAGATGTAACTTCTCGCCCTAAAGAATGAAAACTTCAAGATTTCACTTAATATACTGATAACTCTAATATGGCATACGTGAGCTTAATATAAAGAAACATGTTTCTTCCTCTCAGAAATCAGCAAAAACAGTCCTTTGGCAAACCAGCAATGGCTTGTGTTCTAATCTTTTAACCTTGAAGGAGTGTAATAAGCTTGTCATTTCTGGAATACAGGGTACCGGTGAAACATTTTTCACCCACAGTTAATGCGCCTTGTAGAATAAAGAAGTAATGAAATATCTTTGCTTTTAATTCTTGATGACTAAAATAGTCTTGTCCTTGGAATGAAGATTTCATACAGTCTTCCCATCAGACTTGTTAACTGCCAAGAGATTAATGTGGTGCACATTACTCTCCTTTCCACAAACTCCTCCCGTAAAGTTTATCTGAGCAGAACATGTAATGAAGTACAAACAGACCTTGAGGACACATCAGCTCCAAGTAATAATTTTTTTTTTCCTTATTGCTGGCTTTCCCACTGCTTGAAAGGCCAGAGGATCTTTCTCTCATGCTGACTGCAAACACAATTTTGGGGATGGAGTCTCAGTGCAAGGCTTGTCTGGCCTCACCCTTGCCAGTGATGACTGTATTGCATTTGCTGCTAGGCTCTGAATTGAGAGGTTTCAGTGCGCACTAAGTGTATCCTTTTCTTCTTTTCCAGACCACACGAGCAGAGTTTGATTTGCCAGAGTATTCTGTCCGTCGACGGTACCAAGACTTCGACTGGCTGAGAAACAAGCTGGAAGAGTCTCAGCCAACGCATCTCATTCCCGTAGGTAGTAGGCAAGAATCTGGTGCTTAAGAACAGTCCTGTATCTGTCTTCCAAGGGTGATATTTTGGTGATATGTCTCTTCAGAGTTAAATGATTCATTCTCTTCTGGTGGAGTGGGAAGAGCTTCCCAATCTTGAGTGATTGTGAAGCTTATACTTTTCTTGAGTGGCACATCTGAGAGCTGAGCTTTGTCAGCCTCTTGTATGGCAGTATGCATGATGACTACTTTTGGTGTAGTATAAATGGAATACACTTCATCTGTTTGCTCAATTATTACTTCTAGATTTTCGAGTATCTGAGGCTTATGAAAAGCCACACAAGTACTTCAAATCCTGATGTCAGTCAGTTTTCAAGATGGCCTTTTGAGCTGGTTTTAAGAGAGTATTTTAAAATTATTTGTGCTAACATTTAATAGCACAGACTTAGAAAAATCTTAGCCTCTGGCTTGGTAGCTACTGCATGCCTTCAGTAGGCAGAAGTCTAGCTGATGAGATTAGCTGAACTTCTGCACCCCTTCTTGTTTCTGAAGCTGGCAGTCTAATCACCTTATGTGATATGAAGAGGTTGATACTGATCTTCAGCAGTCTGTTTCTTGTGCTATAGAAGATGTGAAAAGGTAGGAAGCCTGTGAGATCACCACCAACTCTTTTGAATAAAGAAATTCAAAGGCATGTAGGAGGTGCATTGTCGGGAAATAGCACTGCTAGCATAGCTTAGCTTGCCCATCTGGAATGGGGGGAATTTTCTCTGCTATCCCTCTCTCAGCCAGGACTAGGCTATGTGAGAAATATTCAATTAGGCTGTTCCAGGGTTGAGACCTATTTAGGTTCTTAGTTTCTCTGAGACTTGCCTCTAAGTGGAATAATAGCTCAGTCTCTCAAAGATAAGAAACACTTCATGAAATCATGTGACACTAGCTAGCAGCAAGTATATTTATTGAGGGAGAGGGAAAAGAGAAAGTAAGCTTGCTGGAGTAAGGTGGAGACATGAAGCTAATGTATTAGCTGCCCAGACCCTTTCTTCTCCCTCCCTGATCTCTGAACAGCTGGAGCTATCGAGATTAAGCTTCTACAGATTCTTGAGTGTACTAACAGGCTGCCAGTCCTGCCTCAAGGCTATAAGGCAATAAATAATAGTCTCATAGTGGAAGGTGAGTCATAGCCAGGGAACCAAGCTACTTTGCTGTCACCTGGAATTCATTGCAAACAGAATGGCAAATTTGGCACAAGTGGTTCTGATACTGGACATGAAACCAGCTGCAGAACAAGGCTTAAGTGCCTCTCTTTAGGAAATCTGTAAGCATAAGGATGCACAGCCCTCTTTGATCTGTCTGTGCACAAGTGCAGTGTGATAGCAGTTACGGATTTTCCCATTAACCTCCTCCATGCAGTGGTATGATGAGGAGATTGCTGAATGCTTCATGTATTTATTACCTAGAAGTAGATGGGGAACAGAGACTAAAGGCAGTTTAAGGTGCACTGTGTCTCAAGTGTATTTTGAAGGATGTTTCAACCAATCTCTAAGAGTATCTGTATTTGGAGATACAGCAATCCCTGGAGGCCTTCTACCTAACAAAATACTGAAAGGGGGTTGTCATCCTAAGCTTGGTATAGTGACTCTGCCTAAAATCTTCCTATTACAAATTATGTGTCTTCTCAGTGCAGCGAGTCATGATGGCCTATACTTGGGAGCCCAAACTAAACTGAATATGGGTTCCTTTTAATCTCTTTGGTTTTTGTAACTGATTTTTACTTTTTAAAAATGATCTGAGACTTACTCTATTGTATCAAACAACAGTAAAAGTGCTCTCAGATCTGTCTCTAGACTGGAAAGATAAGTCTAATGTGGCCAAGGGTCTTGTCTTTGGATGGTGATGTTTGGATACTTGAAGCCATTTCTGACTTCAGTGAACTCTGCTCATGTGTCACAGCAGAGAAAAGCAGACTGTTAAGCTGGACTACTGTAAGGTGGCACACAGTTAAAGCAGCATAGTAGTTGCTAGCTGTGTGTACTGACTCCTTGACATAGGCCTCCAAAGGCCTGAAATGTAAAAAACTATAACTACTGCTTTAGCTAAAACCAGGTTAAGAGGCAGAAGTCTCTGTAGTAGAGGTGCACCCTTTTCTGAGTCTTAAGTGCTCAAACTTTAGTGGTTATTCAGTGCCAGTCTGCATGTGTTTTGTTGAAGTAGTGTTCTTTAAAGTAGTCTTCCAGTTTGTCCTTTTCCTTCTGCATATGGTGCTGAGGTAGTGGCTTCCTAAAGTGTAGACTCCCAGCTAAAGCTTACAAAGCAAGAGTTTATTCCTCCCTGAAGACTACTACACTAACCATTATTCTTCTGAAGAAGTCTAGTTAAAGTGTACCTTACACTGGTTTAACCAGCATGACTGATCTGAATGTTAAGCATAATAAGGTAAGTCTTAAATTATAAGAACTAAATATAGCGGTCAAGGTGTAGCTGTGTTGCAGCTAAGTCTTGCTGGCTGTTTTTTTTAGGAGATGCAATCTTCATGTACAGCCTACATCAGCTAGCATATGGTGGGAAAGATGCATGTGTGCACAATTTTTTTTTTTTTTTTTGTTACTTTTGTCACAGATTTCAGATGAGGAAGACTCTTTGCAGAGGAGAATCCTGTTTCACAAGAGTAGAATCCAAAGCAGAATTTTGAAACTGATATTAATCTTGGAGTCCATGCTGTCCAGAGAGAACAAAAGCAGATCTAGTGATAGAGCTGAGACTAACCATGCTGAAGCTTAAAAGAGTTATCTTCTATCTGAAGCCGTACTTTGAAGTCTGTAGTCTTAAGTGTAACAGAAGGGACTGCAGAAGTAGCAAGTCTGGAGGCTGAGTTGGGCTTACATGTTAAGCTGAACTGCAGAGATGAACTAGCAGAGTCGAAATAGGAGTAAGATGGAAGACCAGATATGTTCGCAGACCTTTGTTGCTTATACAAACACACATCATGATAGATGACCGAGTGTGCAAGTGCTTCAGGAAGGCTCCAGCCTGGACTACTTGACCACTTGGGATGGCCTACTCATCTGTCTTTGCTTGTTGTGATGCTGTCACTAAGACTATCAGCCCTTCGCAGTGGGCTGTCTGGGGGCTCTAAATTGTTCAGAATAGGAGGGAAAAGAGTAAGTAGAATTGTTAAATTTTCTGAATTTCCTTGGACTGAGCAGCCTTGCTTCAACATGAGGGGATGTGTGTGTGTGTGCACATTGCCATGGTGACTAGCATGCAGCTCCTCTGGCATCTCCTTTAGAGCTGTAGCTTGAACATGGATAGCAGTAGGGGGGAAGACTTTCAGCTATGCTGGGAGTACTTAGTTTGAGTACTGTCTTGGCTTCGCTAGTGTGGTTCTCAGCTGAAGCCACACAGTAGAATTGTTAGCATTAGGCCAGTCCAGCTAAAGGGTAATTCAGAGAAGGGCTTGCATCCCATGTGATGTACAGTTCATGTTAGCAAACATAAAATTTCAGTTCTTGTTAAGACTGGAGTTGATTGCTTTGTATGTTTCCAAATAGCAGAAGCAAGTTTTTGGTCTTTTGAATCTTGTGCATTTTGCTTGTCTCACAGCCTCTTCCTGAGAAGTTTGTGGTGAAAGGGGTTGTCGATCGCTTTTCTGAAGAGTTCGTGGAGACAAGGAGGAAAGCATTAGACAAATTCTTGAAAAGAATTACTGATCACCCAGTGCTTTCTTTTAACGAGCACTTCAACGTGTTTCTCACAGCCAAGGTAAGCCAGTAGCTTCCACATAGTCACTGACAAGGATGACAGAAGAACAGGCACCTTTGCAGTCTCTTCTGAAATGAAAGTGAAAAGGTGTTAATAAAGCTACATAGGTCAGAACTTCCCCTAAAATACCAGAGAGTTGTTGGGGACCCTGAATGTTGTGTGTGACAGAACCCTGTGTGTGACAACAGTATAGGTTTTCTTTCCTTGACGAGAAGGGTGGTCTGCAGATCTCCAAATTCAGTTCTCCAGACCTGCTTGTTTTGTATCCCTGTGTCTGGAACATACTCTTCTGATGCAGGAGAGGTTAAGAATTTAGAAAACTAGACCTTGTAAAATCTTCATCTGGGGAGGAGGGAGGTTGGGAAGGAAGAGAGATATCTCTTGCACAAAAGCTTGCAAACTTCTTTATTTTTTTTCTTTCTTGTGTGTGCCTTCTATACTGCTTGCACTTGTTGCCCTCGAAACTAAGTGTGAAGACTTCATTCTTGTTTGTTCTTGGACAAAAATGTCATGCTCATCTTCTGTTTGACTCATCCAGCAACGGTGTAATTTTCTCTTTTGAACTGGATTTTAAATAAGACTTGGAGGACCTACAGTCATGCTTGGGTTTGACGTGATAAGTGAGGAGAGCTGTAAAAGCACGTCTCTCCAAAGTCACATTATGCTAGCTCACTCAAATGTGACACTTAATTTGAGCTCACTTCAGGCTAGTGCTCTCCTTGCTGGTAATGTGAAACTCAGTTCCCTTTTATTTCCCCTCCATGGTGAACTTAACTGCTGAAACAAGCCAGAAGTGTGGAATTTGGCGTCATGATAGTGAAGTGTCAGGTAGCTTGGTTCTGCTTTTCAGCTGTCAAAGTGTGATGCAACTTTCTTAGCTTCTTAGCCCTCTCCTCTCATACCTGTAAAATGAATGGTAAGGGCTTTATCCTCAGCTGTTGGCGGGGTTGCCTTGAGAATACAGAGCATTCAGGGAGGCTGGGGGAAAAGGACATGTGTTTTCCTGACTGTCTCTAGTATTGTCTCTAGTCCTATATCTAGGACTTCAGAATTTAGTTATTGCAGAACGTCATGAGACAGCCTCCTGATTGAAGAAGGGAAACCAGTCTTTCTTCAAGTTCCTTGTTTGAACCAGTAACATACCAGAATGGTTGAGAGAGTGAATAATTTTGAGTTAAAGGGTCTTTTTCTGATACCTGCTTGGTGGACCGGTGGAAGGCAAGAGTCAAGGAAACACTGCATTTAAATGCAAACATAATTAAAAATTACAGTAGCTGATAAGATGTCAGGTTCTCTTAATCAGACTTATGTTTCACTTACATATATGTAAGTACTTAGAATACCACAGTACATATTTTGAAGATGGTAGTTGTTTTTTTTTTGTTTTTTTTTTTTAAAGAACACTTAAGCCTTTAGTCTACTCTGTAATACTGTGTCTTGGTTCTTGACGTCTACAGGTCTGCTTGTGTTGAAAACATCTCTTCCTCAGACTGCATAGGATAACCTAGTTATAGCTCTTAACTATAGTTAGTGTTGAGATGTTAAATAGTGACCCCTTCTGGAAGGAGTAAAAAGCAAAATGGGAAGAGTAACTAAAACAATCTTTTCTCATGTGCTCTCAAGGTGAAACCCCCTGAAGATTGTAGGTAAAGAATCTTGTTAACATGGGTTGTCTGAATGTTGATTTAAGCAAGGTGTGGGCAAGACAGTTTAAAGCTTTCTGTGCAGGCAACATGGCTACATCTAACCCAGCCTGAGCTGCAGCCTGTCTTGCAGAGAAGCTGTGCTAGTTTCCGCATGATGTGGATTTTTGGGTACTGTCTTCCCCTGCCTCCTGTCTGACCACATAGCTGGTGTGAGGAGGCTGCTGATGAGAGCCAGCTGGTGTATTTGCATAATACTGTGGTATTGTGGGCTATGACTGAAAAAGGATGTGTGGACGAATGGCAGGAACAGTACTTGTGGAAATGGAGCTGTTAATTTCACTGCTTCCTTGGTAAGAGTACAGGAACATGGGGAAGTCTGGCCATGTGCAAAGATGGATCACTTACTCATTTATAATGTACTTCATACCATTCTCCTGGATAGTTTGTCTCCATCTAGAGGTAGCCTTGAAACTGTGCTCAGCTGTATGAGTGAGATTTTGTTCAAGACTAATGTCACATGTTAACCTCTTGCCTTCACAAGATTGGATCTTGATTGGGAAGTATCCTTCACTGTATTAATCTTCCAACGTGCAAATGAAGTATTTCTAAACTGTTTGGTTTTTTTAACTTCCTAGGATCTTAATGCCTACAAAAAGCAAGGAATGGCATTGCTGTCAAAGATGGGAGAATCTGTCAAATACGTCACAGGAGGCTACAAATTAAGAAGTCGGCCACTGGAGTTCGCAGCCATTGGGGAGTATCTAGACACATTCTCTCTAAAGCTTGGTACCATTGACAGAATAGCACAACGGATTATCAAGGAACAGTTGGGTAAGGACACAAGGTGCTCTATCATAGAGCACTCAAATTGAAGTACGCTGTCTTGTTCTGGTTGATGATATGACCAAGACGTGTGTCAATGATTCTGGCCTGTAGTGAGCCACACACAGAGGAAAATCTAACTTAAAACAGGCCCAAAGCCTAACACAATATCTTATCTGAGCTCAACTCTCAAAATATTTTTTAAAGTTGCTCTTGTTGTTATACCAACCTACTTTCTTACTAGAGTTATTTTTGGGAGAGGGAAAAACCTATAGATTCCATCTGGATGAGAACAGGTGGAATTCATAGATTAAGATAACCTGTACAGACCTGTCTTAGCAGAGCCAAGTTTTGTATGTGTTTTTTTTTTTTTTTTTTTTTTTAAAAAAAAATTACTTTGGCTGCTGTACAGTTGCAGGTGTCTTTGTATTGGAAGCTTATAGGAACGGTCTGTTAAGCAGGAGGCAACTTGGACCTGTCATCTGTGCAGCCACAGAGCTCTGTCTGTTAAGATGTAGTGCTACACAAGACTTAACTCCTGGGGGAGTTAATGTTTTCCAAGCTTGGTACATAGTTTCTCCTGTTTGGTGTGAGTGTTTGTAAATCCTTGTGCCTCGCTCTTGCTCTGTTATTGTACTTTTCCATCTGCCTCTTGCAGAATACTTGGTGGAACTACGAGAATATGGACCTGTTTATTCAACTTGGGGAGGGCTGGAGGTTGAGCTATCAGAGCCACTGGAAGGTGTGTCTGCCTGTATTGGGAACTGCTGCACAGCTCTTGAAGAACTCAGTGAAGACATGACAGAAGACTTCCTGCCTGTGCTTAGGGAATATATATTGTACTCGGAGTCAATGAAGGTAAAGAGAGGCCTGTGGCAGAAGACACTGTTATTGAGTTTCCATATCAGCCAGTTCTTTCTAACAGTGAGAAGGGTTGGTGGTGGGAAAAGTGGGGAAGTAAATAATACATTAAGTATGAGTATATTTTCATAGTCAAAACAAAACTGGATATGTTTAGTAGCAGAGTACTGCATGGGTAGCGTTATCTGTTTGCTCAGTTGTTGATTCAAGCTAAGGTCAGTAATGCTAGACTGCACACAAAATGTTGAAGAGTTGCTCCTTCATCGGAACTGCGGGTGGTGCTCCGTAGGAGACATCCTGTGGCTGCCTAGAATCTTAACTTTGAATTGTTAGAAAGTTAGTCATGGCTCAGCTCTTCACTACTCGGTCAATGTCTGGCCCTGCAGAAAAGCTATCATTTGCGGCTTCTGTCACTTGAATGTAGCAGAGCTGGGTAGCTCTTTTTAGAACCACGCATCCAAATGACAGGCACTGCTTCCTCTCTCATCCCTATACCCTAGGCACAGTGCGTCTGTTTTAAAGCTAAGTTCTGCATACCAAGTAACTGCTTAAAGATTATGTTCTGTAACTCCTAATATCAGGACTTGCTATCTTACTGCTTATGCAGAAGTAATAAAAGTTACTTCAGTGCAGTTTTTTTAACTTTTGAAGCATTGGTAGTCAATCCCATTGCATGGGAAAAGAATTACTGAGTTAACTGCACTGAAAACTGAAACCAAGGACTAGAGCTTTTCTGCGGAGCAATCGTCCGCAGTACAGTATATGTTAGCAGTTCCTCTATAGGATACTAACAAACAAATTCCTTCTGAGGACTTTCCACTTGGAACAACTGTTACAAGGCAGGCATGGTATGTACTCCTTTAGAGATCCAATAGCCTATTGTAAACCTGCAGTCTGAACATGGTAGTCCTTCTCCAGGAGAGGCTCAGAGTTGGGGCTGTTCAGCCTGGAGAAGAGAAGGCTCTGGGGAGACCTCATAGCAGCCTTCCAATGCCAAAAGGGGGCCTATAGGGAAGATGGGGGGGAAAAACTCTTCAGTAGGGCCTGTTGTAATAGAACGAGGGGTAGTGTTTTTAAAATGGAGTTAGATTCAGATTAGATATTAGGAAAAAATTTTTTATTATGAGGGTGGTGGAACACTGGCACAGGTTTCCCAGAGAGGTGGTAGATGCCCCGTCCCTGGAAGCGTTCACGGCCAGGCTGGATGAGGCTCTGAGCAACCTGATCTGGTTGGAGATGTCCCAGTTATTTGCTGGGGAGTTGGACTAGGTGACCTTTAAAGGTTCCTTCCAGCCCTAACGATTCTATGATTCTGTCTTAATCATCCTATACTTCTCAAACGGAGAACTGAAAAGCTTACTTGCAGATTTTTTTTTTTTCCCCAGCTTCCAATGGCTAATGGTATGGCTCTTGTCATGCTTGGCAGAAGTATTCTTGGAGAAAGCTTTGTGCTAATTCCCTGAGTATACTCTTTGCTTTCGTAGTCAGGTGTTTGACCCCAGCACAGAAGAAGTGCATTTTCTTTACAAGACTATTAACACCCAAGTATGGTTGGAATACCCTGAGCTGTAGCTGGAAGACTTGACCTAGGCTGCTCACTTATACTTATTCTCTAGGAGGGGCGATGTGTGTGTACTTACAAATAAACAGAACCTGTGGCTAGTGGTTAAAACTTTTATCCCAGAAGTCAGCTTTTGATGCTACAAATGCCATGACTACTGGAGACGGCATCTGAAGTGGCAAGCTGAGTTGAGAGGTGATTGTCACAAATGTAATGGGGGAATTTTTTTTTTTAAGCTAAAAAGGAAGAGTTTCTTCAGCTGAAGAGGTACTTCAGGCAGCTAAACACCGATTTCCACAGGGAGAGCAACATTAGAGGCTTGCAGCTAGATGATCTGTTGACTGGGAGACCGCCCCATTCTAAAAGTGCTCTTGTCAGATGATGACAAAGAGTAAGTTTGGTCTCCAAGCCAACAGATAGTCTAGCTGCAAGTCTTTAATGCCCCTCTCACTGTGGTAAGTGTTTAACTGCCTGTAGTACCTCTTCAGTGGACGAAACCCTTGCTTTTTAGCTTGATTTTCAGACTGTTGACTTGACTTTCTAGTGCCCTAAAGGAATAATTTTTCCTGTCAGTTGTTCTCTGGTAATGGACTGAACATACTAATTGTGTTGGTGCTTTGGAACTGGTTGGATCTAGAAACCACTCTTGCAAAATAAAAATTAATAGCAAATAAGGATTATGCTACTTAGTGTCTATCTTGGACATCTGATTAGCTTTACTCTGTCTGAAAATCCAGAATAAAAATTATGGCTAGCCTAGGCAGACTGTTCTTATTTTCCTTCCTTCCCAAATACCAAAACTGAAATATCTCTCAGGTCATACCAAGTGCAGTTTTCTCATGCTAGAAAATACGAGTCTGTTGCTATTTCTGCAGTAAGCAGCTACAGAACTGTCTTCCTAGACTCCATGTAAGTAACTGTAAAGGAGGGTGCTCTTGGAGTGCAGGAGGCTTTCCGATGAAAAGACTGTCCTCTTCACTAGCAGTGCAGTCCTGTTGATCAGCTGTTGTGAGGCCTGCTTGTGGAATTAAAATCTGGTTTTGGTCTTTCAGAGCACAGCTTTTGGACAGTGTACTCAATGGAAGGTTAAGTCTGTAGCTATTACAAGTTCAGTGCAACCTTGATAGCTTTCTCTGCACGCTGTATCCAAGGTATAGGTATGGGAACTTGATTCGTAGACTAATCTCTAGCTGATCCATCAGAGTAAGAACTGCCAAGTTGTCTTCACTATTTTACAGCTGAATGTTCACCTTAGTGTCTCCAGGAGCACTGTTACACGTGATGGGGACGGCCTGAGGGAACTGCGCATACAGAGGCAAGGCCCAGTAGTTCTGGTTGAAACAAATTCTGGCTGACTCCAGGGAAGGCCTCTCTCTGGGTTCATTTTAAAGATTTGTAGAAGTGGGGAAGGCTGACTTGAGTTAAATCCTGTGCTGGTAGTGTCTAGGAGAGACCTTTTCTAAAACACAGGCCGTGTATGAGGTGGCCAGATGACATCTTGAATCCTGGTGCAGTGAGGCCGTTGTTGGCAAACACGCGTACCACATTTTTTGCAGTACACTGGTGTTCTCCAGGGAGGCAAGTGCAGGTGACAAACTCCGCTCTGTGTAATTCACTACTGACACTAAAATGTGATATGAACTGTGCGTGCTTAATAGTGCCAGAAAGACTTATCAGTTGATGTGATCTCCAACTGTGTGCTTGGGTATTACCTTTAATGCATGTTTAAAGCAAGCGCCGTATGAATAGCTAAGTGTCTCTCTTAAGGTGTGCAGTAAATAAGGATCCTCTTGTGAGGTGTAGTCGTAGTGGGTAGCTATGTGGTGTGCAAATGGCATAGGATTGCAATTTGAGAAAGGATGCTGATGGCAGACTCCTGAAGGTCCTTCAGAGAGATGGGCCAAGGTGAAATGTTTCAATTAACACAAAATGGAAAAGGCCTTACCTCGCTGAAAGCAGGCTAAGTCTTGCTTGTACAGGGACCAGTAATTTAGTTCTGTGCACAAATAACTGAAATGTTGTGTGTGACTATTTTCTGTTTGGTGTTGGTTTCTTCCAAAATTTTATTTTGTTTTTTTTTTTTAATTTGTTTTTATTTTTTAATTTTTTTTTCTCCCTAAGAGAGACTTTAACTAGTGGAAGTACTGCATGGGCTGTAGTAAGTGGTAGTACAGAGATTTTCTGAGGAGCTGTTGAAGCATTAATGGATTGATCTACAACTGAGAAGAGATTGCCTGGAGGTGCCAGGGGAAACGCTTCCTTTCACGTATGGGATGATTGAAAGGGAAGGCAGTATTTTTCCCATAACTTACAGGTTAGACATTAATGGATACTTAAAGCTGTATTCAGAAGCATATTGTTAATAGTCCACAGTGGATGGACTTGAGCAGTTAAGGAGAAATAAGACACCTGCCCTTTGAATCTAGTCTACCGATACCAGTTAATCATTGGCCACTCCTGGTACGGATCCAGTTTGCTACACTAACTCCAGGCTCTTGAAGGCTGAATGCAGTTGCTGGAGGCAGTTATTTTTCTGAGAAGAAATTTCAGTTGGCTCAGTTTCAAGAGTCAGTATAAAGTAGAAATACCTGTTAAATCTCTTAGGCTTTTGTTGCGTTTGTAACCTCAATCACTTAAGGGCTATTCCACATAGTTGCTTAGATTCCAAAGGGAATGAGAATGTTGTGGTTTCTCAAGCAACAGGACCAATGACATGCTTGCTTGCATCCCTTTGGGGACAAAAGAGAAGATTAAGCTGTTGAAGGTGAATTTTTCAGTCTTGCCCTTTTATTTTTTTATTTTTTTTTACCTAAACCGTAGCAACTCTGTGGATGGGATGCCATTCCCATTTAACATAGACTGAGGTTTGTAAGAATATTTATTGCAGTATCTCCCATCTCTACTCTAGAGCAACTGCACTGGTGACCTTCCCTTGGCTTAGAAGGGAGGAAGAGGGAGATGATGATTAGTAGATAACATGGTTTGTATGTCTTTAATTAGGAAACAGGTCTTGGCTAGACTGACTCTTAGAGCTCTGAGAACTACTCTTTTAAACAGATATTTCTGTAGGCAGCAATGCACATGACTAGTCTTGCTTTACTAGCCTTGTCTGAAGCTGTTAAAATGACTAGTTATCTCCTTTTGTACTAGTGGAGTAGTTCCTTCTGGGTGACAGAGGGGAAGACTTGAAGCATAAACTATCTGAGTTTACTGCAGAGTTCAAATTTACAGGTGCCTCAACAGTGAGCGTTGACTGACTTTCCTCTGAGCGTTTTTAATAACTTTGCATCAACTGAGTTATAAAATCACTAGTTTTTTTTTTCCTTGTGAAGACTGGGGTAAGTTGCCTGCTTTTGCAGACATAGAACTGCTTATTTGTAGTAGAATATTCTTAAAAAGACTAATTGCTGTGGTGGTTTTTAAATTGTAAGACTGTACTATAACCTTAGTGGAGATCTTGGCTCGTGGATGTAGTACAAGATAAGGGTAGCATCTTTTGCTTTCTATTCTGAGAATATTGTGTTAATAAAATGTTTACTGCTTGTGAAACTTGTGAACCACAGGTAGTTCAGTGCGTTTCACATAAATCATGCTTTTTGTAAGTTTAGTTTTTTTTTAATTAAACCAACAACCAAGCCCCTCAAACTGGTCTGAAAGCAAAGCTTACTTTTGTTCTAAGGTGAGAAGGTAACAGCTTGCTATGAAGTACTTTGAGGAGTCTTTGCAAGTGAAAAGGGAGGTGTGATACCTTCTGCAGTGGCCTTCCTGACTCTTAGCCCATGCTGTTGTCTGTCTACTACTTGAGGATATTAAAAGCTTTGCACTAGTTCTTGACAGTTTTATTTATATCCTATATGTGACAGTTTTTATTTATATCCTTTTCATGCTAATAATAGGGTGAATTGAATTTACTTAGGTTACGTTCATGGTTACATGACAGCTTCTGTCTTGCATGCCTCTAACTTGTCCAAAAGTTAAATTTTATCTCGCCCTGCCAGCTGCTGGAGAGCAAGAGCTCTTTGTTTTTAAAAACTACTCCCTAAATCCTGTAAAATAGGACAAAGTAAGTCTGAAAGTCTGACTTTGGACTGAATTAGCACTTAAGCTAGATCACTTTGCAGTTTCATGGAGGCCGGGGCAGGGAAGGAACAAGAGGATCCCTCTCACAGCTGTCTTTTCTGTTGCCTATAGAATGTGTTGAAGAAGCGAGACCAAGTTCAAGCGGAGTATGAAGCAAAACTGGAAGCAGTAGCCTTGAAAAAAGAAGACCGTCCAAAGGTTAGCACTTAAAACTACTCTACAAAACCAGCTTGCACTTACATTACTTTCTGAGAAGAATGGAGAAACAGAACTTGCTTTTTCTGGGTCTGATGGCATCTTTGCAGTATAAGCAATTTCCAGTAGAAGAGACGTTTGTTGTTGGGAAGTTGATGTGAAATACAGACCTAGGTATGAACATATATAACCTGTCTAGCAACTTCTGTAGTACTAATCTCCCACCGTTCAGAGCAGGGTGGCTCTGACCTGTGTAACACTTGAACAACACCCAGCAATCAGTTGGAGTGTTTAGTGACAGGGCCTGAAGCAACGTTAGAACAGTCCCTGGTGATTTAGCAGTATGTTGGCTAGCTGACTCAAGGCCCTGCTGAGCTGTTGTAGGAGACCTGTTTTGACTGTGGAAGACTCCATGTTTTGTCCCTTCTGCTAGGGAGGTCTTCCTGTGTGATGCTGAGCAGACACAGCAGGTGTCACTGGGTGACAGGTTTTGGCTGGGCTTCTTGCAGAACAAAGCTGTGAACTGTCGTGCTTATGCTGCCACCTGCTTTTTACATGAAGCAATGTGCAAGAGCCCTACCTTAAATCACTGCAACTTTAATGAACAATGATAACAGGCTCTGTTCCTTTCCTCTGCTTGGGGCTTTTTGGTTCCCCGTCACCTTTGGGTTAATAACTAACTTCTCAGTATTAGGACTACTGTACAATAATCTTACAGGAGGTTCACCTAATGTCTTTAATATAAGAAGCTGAAGGGAACAGAGCATAGAAATGCAAACTGTTATTTTTCTCTGGTCTCCCATCTGTCACAAACTCTACAAATAGTAGTGTCTTAGGTATCTTGTGGTGCTCTTGTATATTGGTCTTTTGCCTGCCTCACTGCTGGCTGGTGTGGTGTGTACTCTTACTTCCTCAGTGTAGCTTAGTATAAGCAGGTATTCTAACAAGTTGTATGTAGGATAGAGGGAATTAAATCTAGCATATCCAGCAAGCCAGCTGAGGTTTTCAGACATTTGACTATCAATATCTTGATGCAGTCGAACTGCTGAACTTTGCTAATCTCTCACCTACTAAAAGGCTTTTGCATCTCGCCTTTTAGTGGGATTATTGTGTAACGCACAGCACTTAAATAGCTATCTCTGATTTTTTTGCATACTTATGTCTCCTCTCCAGAGTATAAGCGTGTATTTTGGCAACTCCTTGTACATTTTTTCCTGACGTAAGTCATTGTGTCGTTCACAAGATGAACAAACTGATAGAACTCATAGCTCATGGTTTTTGGATCCTTTCCACTTGGAGGGAATGTCCTTGTCTGTAAGAGCTGGTAGCTCAGAGCTGTGACTAGCAGCAGACCTTAGATTCAGTGAGGTCTCCTGGCTGTGACTAGCTGGAAAGTAAAAGCAGAGAGAGGGTCGTGGGCTGGGTTATGCAGTGAATGGCATTTGTGTTCCTTTCAGCATATTTAGCTGCTTTGGCAGATACTATGTTATAAAAAGGAAAAAAAAAAAAAAATTTAAACCCAAAACAACAACAACAAAAAGAAACAAAACCTTAAGGGAAAAGAGACCTACTTCTGGATCATGAAATGAGAGCCTGTCATTACTTGTTAATGTCTTCCACTGGAGGGCATTCTGGGATTCACTGTACACATAATGAGATTGGCTTCACAAAGCTCGGTGTCATTAGGTCGTTCTCACATTGAGATGATCAGCTTAGAATTTGATGGCCTATAAATGCAGAAGGCTTGTAGGGCTACTGTAAATGTCTGTCAGCAAATACTGTTCAGAATGCTGAAGCTTACACCAAAAGCATAGTGTGTGTGGTGTTATTTAATACTAGCATAACAGTATTAGTGCAGAGCCTGTGACCTTTCTGTTTCTAACAAGTATGGTTGTGGGGTGCCTCTTATCCGTTTCTGACCTGTGCTGGAGCTGGCTTTCCAGTAATCCAACCAACATAATGAAGTACAGGCATTGTTTCCTTTTGATGAGATGAAGTCCAGCTCTGAAGACCTGATTTATTCTGTCTGGCTCAAGGCTTTGCAGTGTGGTGATATATGGGAACAGTAAATATGGCAGTGCAGAACTTAAAAGCAGAAGGTGACTATGTGTATTTACAGAGAAAAAAAAAAAAAGACTTGTAACAGTATATGTTTCCAGAGAACTAGGAAGGTAGAAATATATACAGAGGTTAGTTGCCTAATAAATGCCGAACAATTTGTGCTTCAGGACTACCTGAAAGGAGGCTGTAGGGAGGTGAGTATTGGTTTCGTCTTCCAAGTAACTTGTGATAGGACAAGAAGAAATGGCCTCAAATTGCGGCAGGGGAGGTTTAGGTTGGATATTAAGAAGCACTTCTTTACAGAAAGAGTGGTCAGGCACTGGACAGGCTGCCCAAGGAAGTGGTGGAGTTACCGTCCCTGGAGGTGTTAAAAAAACATGTAGATGTGGCACTCAGGACATGGCTTAGTAGGCATGGTGGTGTTAGGTTGGCAGTTGAACTTGATGATCTTGGAGGTTGTGGTAGTTTCATCCCGAGCAAGGCTAATCTATGCAGTCTCACTCCCCCCACCCTCCTTGAGGTTTGAGATAAGGACAAGGAGAGGTCTTTAAAGTTACCATTATGGGCAAAACAGACTCAACTTGGGGAAAAGTATGTATTTATTATTAAAACCAAAGAGCAGGATAACAAGAAAGAGAACAAGATAACTTCCCCCCACCCCTTCCTCTTCCCTTCCTGGGCTTAACATTATCTCTACCTCCGTCCCCCGCAAGCAGCACAGAGGGGAAGAGGGAATGGGGTTTATGGTCATTTGATCACTTGTTGCTTTACACCACTCCTTCCTCTTCAGGGGAAGAACTCACATTCCTCCCCTGCTCCAGTGTGGAGTCGCTCCCACGGGCTACAGTCCTTCATGAACTGCTCCAGCATGGGTCTTTTTTCCACGTCCCTCAGGAACAGCTGCCCCAGCGGGCCCTCCATGGGCCACAGCCTCCTTCAGGCACCCGCCTGCCCCGGCGTGGGGTCCTCCCCGGGCTGCAGGGGGATCTCTGCTCCTGCGTGGGCCTCCATGGGCTGCAGGGGCACAGCCGGCCTCACCATGGGCTGCACCACGGGCTGCAGGGGAATCTCTGCTGGGAGCAGCATCACTGCTCCCCTCCTTCTTCACTGACCTTGGCGTCTGCAGCCGTTCCTCTGACAAGAAATTCTTCACAAGGGGCTCAGGCAGACGCTGCTCAGGTTCTCTTCACATCTCATCTCCTCTCCACTTCTTGTAGCCAGGCCAGGCCGAGTTAGGCCCAGTCGGCTGCCCGGCGGGAGGCCAGAGGGTGAGGGCTGCAAGGCCCACAAGGCTCGCGCCTCCCTCTCTCTGCCTCTGCTTCTGCTTCTTCACATCTTCTCTTCATTTTTTTTTTTTTTTTTTAATTTCTTGCAGAAGCTGCCACTGTAGCGCCACCTCACTAAATAAAACCAGGACAGAGGTCTTTTCCAACCTTAAGAGTCTATGATTCTATGATTGGTAATGATGCTGCAGAGGAGTTTTAAAGAAATGTACATGCTTATACTGCAAGTAGTGCCATCTGGACTTGACTACGCTAATTCCTAGATGTGAGACATACTTAGACTGTGGTCTCTTCAACAACTATGTAAAGAGAAATAGATGCAGAACTTCGTATCATGTAATGAGGTGACCAGACTCCTGAATATACACTTTTATGCTCAGTTCTTACCTGCATATCCATCTCTTCTCAGTTTAAATTGTTTTACCCTAATGGTGGGGAGCCCTTCCACAGTGTATTGAAATTTGAGCCAGTTGTCACTTGGTTTTGGAGTTCGGGTTTTTTTGAGCTGTTCAAGTAGCTGAGAGCAGCCACCAGTAAGAAAAAGCAATGTTCCCCCAAAGTCCAGTCTTCTTTTTTTTCAGTTCCTAGTTGCTAGCCAATATTTGGTATCTCCACTGGTGAAAGCGGATAAAAGCATCAGCACTGATGTTTCAGCTTATGCCCAAATTTGATGTTAGAACTATAACCTCTGTTTTCATTAACCTCCCACTAGATATAAAGTCTTAAAAGCTGTTAATTAACTTAAAACTTTGTTTCAGTTACTGAGTTGCAACTTCTGTTATGGGAAGCCGCAGTTTTGGAAGGAAAGTTCCACACCTGAATAGGATGGGTGCATCTGCAGAAACTGCTTTTATGGTGTGTGTGGAGACTTAGATGGAGTTAATTGCTGCTGTTCGTTAATTAGAGCATACATGAATCATTTGCTGACTGTTGGGTTCTACCTGTAGCTCTGAACTCGTACAGCCCTCTTGGCCTGACCTGCAGAACTGGCTGTGAGAGAACAGACTTTTAATTTTTTTTTTTTTTTAATAGCTTCATTGTGGTTTCAGATCCTGGCAGAAGAAGTAGGAAGCTAGGGAGTGCTTAGAAACTAACTTAATTGGATTGGGAAATCGTACGTGGTTTTGTGTCCAGACATCATAACTCTCTCTTGATAGCCTAACCTTTGCCGTTAAGATACCAGAGTACTTACAAAAACAACCTAAGGTGTACTTGCCTTGAGGGGAGCATCTTCTAAACCGTCCAAACACTGCCTTGGTAGTTCTTTTCTGAAGCCTACAAGAGAACTTAGTGTGTGCAGTTGTAGTAGAGTGGATTCTGTAGCCAGAAGTGTAGCGCTCAGAGAGGGTGCGGGAGGTGTGTAGCTACTGAACCCCCAAGCTGCCTGTACTCAGTAGTGTGAATAGAGGGGTACTCAAATCCCATGGGTATGAAGGAGGTGTTTCCCGTGTCTCAAACAGGTTTATTGAAGAACAGATGTAGGACCTTCTCTGAGTATTAGTTTGTGTAGTACTTCAGCGATCAGCCTTAATCCACATCCTGGAGAAGAACCAGAGTTGATACGTTTCTGCCTAAATCTGTACCTTGCCAAACTGCAAGGTAGTAGCACGCTTCTATCTTCCTGTATTGTTACCCATGAAAAGCTTCTTATGTAGTCTGTTCATCCTCTTACTTCACACCCCTCAAAGAAAAAGGGAATTTCCTTAAAGCATAAAGTGTGAGAGGAGCCACTACAAACTTCTGCAAATGTTCTTCATTCTGCCTTTTGCCTTTTTGTAAGTCACAGCTTCTAGAGCAGAAGTTGGTGCTGTAGCTCAGGGGTTTCCTCTTCTGAAGTTGTGGGCTTAGTCTGCATGTCCTTACAGGCTTCTTGCATGTGTGGACCATGCAGCACAAGGAGAAGGGAGAGAAAGGTGTTCATGGCTTTCCTGCTTGAAAAAACATTTGCAAATTGTTCCTGTAGTTGCCTGGTGGTATATATGATGTTAGTCAAAACATAAGCAAAGAACACCAACTTCCTTGGCCTAAAGTGCATCTGCCTTGGGCTGGTGATTCTGTCATAATCCATCTAAATGTCTACCTAAGCTTGCAATAGGCTGTTCTTCAAGATTTCTCCTGTTGCTTGTGTGTGATTGTGTCTAGTGACACGACTGACATGAGCCAGTCTACAGTAACAATCATCAGTGCTTTGCACTTATATTTTTTTTTCAGGCAGCCTGTAAGGTTAAAAGTGAAAGCTAGAAACTAGAAGCTTAGGAATTTTGTTCTGCAGCCATAGCTGATCACTGCTGTTTGTATGCTGCGGCTGAGAGAGAACACTGAGGTCTCTTATCCAGCTTTTTGGACAAACCTGATGGTCCATTGTTGTTTCATACACACTAGTGTAAACTGGGAAATAACCTCGTGCAACTATAAATGGGAAGGAGGAGAGAAAGCTTGCTCTGGACCCGTAGTCTGGCTGCTCAGTTTGAGAACTAGAAGCTGAGCCTAGACACCCAGCACTTGCACCAAATGGTTTTCCACTTCATGTGCCTCTAGTAAGCTCTTCCTCAGTCTGTCTCCATATCTGGCGTAGAGATGGGCAAGCACAACTGCCCACCACCTCGAACGGCAGAGAACAAATTAAGCAATCTCATCTCCTCACTAATACAGACTTGGGGCTTTTCTCCCTGCAGCCATAAGTGAGTTTATTCAGGGTAACTACTGGACTGTTAACTTACCCTTTCCTCTTTAGCTTTGCTCAGTGAGGTTTGAGCTAATTCAGCAGTTGAGCACTCTCAGTGACTGTTTCAACCTTCATTTCTTTTGCTGCAGGTACCCACAGATGTTGAGAAATGTCAAGACCGAGTAGAGTGTTTCAATGCTGACCTGAAAGCAGATATGGAGCGATGGCAGAACAACAAAAGACAAGACTTTAGGCAGCTACTCATGGGGATGGCAGATAAAAACATCCAGTACTACGAGAAGGTATGTGGCACTGCTGGACCATTGGCAGCAATAAGAGTAGTTAATTTTCGTCTGAGGTGGTGATAATTCTTCAGGAAATCTTCACACTGTCTTGAAGAAAAAAAATCTTGGACATCTAAATCAGTGCTGTAGTGATGTGGAAGCTGCTCTTTTTCAGCAGATTGGTGTAATCTTTTGAGCTGCTGATCATGCTGAAGCGATCTGTGTAAGACTAACAGTCTTTTGCAATGCAGCCCTGTAGCAGCATTTAATCCTGGATGCTTGTCTTGCATTCTTGAATTGAACAAATTACTGAGCAGCAGTAATGGCAATGAAAAACACCAAAATTGCCTGTTCTATTAATACAGCCAGACTAGAAAATCTCTTGGTTCTGCCTTTTATGAACCAAACTACATGGGTTAATGTATATCCATGGATCCATACATAGATTACACCTGGTATACACAAATTTATTCTAATCTCCATCTCCTTGTGCATAGTTCTGTCCCTTGTATGCTAGTCCTGGAAATAACAAGTCAGGTGCCTCTGCCCTTTTTAAATTGGTGCATGTGTACCTGAGATTCAGTGTCAGATTTTCAGTGAAAAGGCTTTGACATTTAACTGCATATGCTGCCAATCTAGTTTGCTTTCATGCTAGAACAGTGCTGCCCAATGCAGTGGTTGGTATATTAAACACTCCTAGGCTTATGCATGATGATATACTTCATCTTGCCTAATGCTTTTTTCCACATCTATTTTACAAATTTCTTCCTGTGCTAGTTTACCTCTCCATGTAATATTAATATGCACTGCCTTTGCCCCTTCCAATGTCTGTCTTGTAAGTAATTAATAACTAGTTGCACAGAGCTTCCTTCACTCTGGTCTTTTTCTCTCTTCTGAGACTGCTGTGGAGGGGGATATTAAAGACTCCACTGAACATCCAGCAGTGCCTTTGCAATTGACAGTTAAATCTGTATATCTTAGTTTTGCTCTTAGCTGCAGCAAGGAAGATTTTTGATAGGAAGGTGTCTAATTGCTTCAGGATACAAAACTAAAAATACTCCACTTGCAGTACAATCAGCAAGATTAGAAGGAAGATGCTTGACAACAGTGACTTGGGATATAAAGGGCTGGTGATGAGTTTGCACATTCCCAGTGTTTAATAATATCTATTCCATGGTCTGTACTTGTCCACTTTGAGTTCTAGGCTGTACGTGGTTGAAAGACAGTAATGACAAACAGCGCAAGAACTGGAGTAAGTATATGTGTCTGGTGATATGATGCCTGGAGTGACATTCTAGCAACCCAGAAGCTAGACTCCACTTTTTCTTTACTATACCAGGCACTACTAGTTTATCAGGCAGTGGAGTCAAGTCCCAGAGATGTACTGGAAGGCACTGTGTCTCTGAACTGCCTTCCCTAACTGCACAAGTTTTTCAAGTAAGTTTGCTGGAGGTAGTTTATAATAGCTGCCATTGTGTCCAAATTGGCCCCCTCCCACAGTAACACCACGAAGATGTGAATTTCTCCTAGAAACAGTTTGTCTGCCTAGCTGAAAGCTGTGGTGGTGTTCTTCACTTCAGAAACATCTAGCTTGATATTTGGAAATCCTGGGTATTCTGGTAATATTTAATGGCTTGGGTCAGGTGATGCCTTTGGAAAGCTTTAATTTGTTTTGTTTGTTTGGAAACTGCAGCTATTCTTTCCGAACACTTTCTTGCTGCTTGAGATTCAGAGTTTTTTCCTCCATCTGTAATAATCTATAAAGACTTGGCTAGCCTTTCTTGAACGTGCTTTCTGTTGGTCTGGAAGAATGGTCAAAAATTACAAGAACTGATGTACAATCTATTTTTTTACATTTTTATTTCTCTCTTCAGTGCCTTACGGCGTGGGAGTCAATTATACCACTATTGCAAGACAAGCCAGAGACCAAGTAAGAAGTACCTTCATGGACAGTCTAGCACTCTGTGCTCAGTACCACTAGACATACTGGAACTGTATGAAGGACTTCTTTTGTCAAGTTAACTGAAATGCCAGCTGCATATAGGCTGGAACAGACGCTCTGAAAACTGTTTGAATATTTTTCCTCACTTTCTGTGTTTAAACTGGGGTGTTTTTCATCTTTTTGCGTTATCTTGAATGGTTCCTTCTTTATCCTATGGAGTGATTGGGGGTTCATAGTGAAAGTGCATGGGGATCTTGATAAACCTTACCTCTCTAGTCTGGAAGGAACTAATGAGTGGAACACTAAAAAGATGAAAAAAAAAAACTCTACTGCAAGGTGCCAAATGACATCTTTATTACCGTTCTGTTTTGTTTGCTAAAAAAAAAAAAAATAAATTATTCCTATAATACATTACTCCCTAACTGATCTTTATGCCTTTTTTTGGATGGACAGGGAAAGGCTGGAAATGAGTATCTTCTGTTTTTCTACAGCCCATATGCTCCCTCTGGATAAAATGGTTTGTGGAGACTTTTCTGTGTGGGAGTTGGGCTGGTCCTAGACAGAACATACCAACACCACTTGCAGATAGCCTGTGATGCAAGCATGAACTGTGGTTTTTGTGAGTGTGGCATGCCGTTGGTTCATACTGAGTATCTTTGTTTACCTTGGTGATTATGAAGTAATGTCAGTTGGCTGAAGTGTACTTGTCGTTGACCTGGGGATCAGAATCAGCCTAGCTGTGGGAGTGAGTTGAACAGCGGCCTTTGAAGGCTTACAGGAATGGTGGAAGCAAGTACAGGTCTTTAGTGCATTTTTTTCTAAAGCTAGCTCTGGAAGTTGCATGGTAGGATTCTTTGGTCCATGCTTTAAATGTTTGGGTTTTTTTCTGAACTAGAGCCACTTTGGCCTTGATTGCTTAAAGGTGCCTGCTATAGTAAAGGTGGAATTCTGCTTTCTCTCCCCATGTATTTTTGCAGCATCCAGAAACCATAAAAGTATCAAATGCTTGCTTACACCAAGCATCATTGTGTATGAAACTTGCCTTAAACAGGTCGGTGAGGATAGATCCCTGTTATGTACACATAGTGTTTATACCTGTCTCTACTGAATGACAAGCCAAGTCTTTTAAGACTACTTTTGGTGCAAACCTATTTTCCTTGTAGTTTTAATTGGCCTTTAGAAATGTAACTGTTCGTGCAAGTCCCTTTCCCCCCCTTTCTTCTTGCAGTCAAACCTCAAGTAAATGCCTGCTTGGTGTTAATGGCCTTAGGAATGCTGCTGTGATTCCTGGGGTCCCAGAATCTAGGTTTAACAGCATGCAGATAAATCCATTTTAACCATCCTAAGTGAGGGGGTTTGGGGCTAATAGCAGTGTAATATTGGGATTTGGGGGAATAAATAACTCGGAGCGGTTACTGCTAAACTTGAGTGCTTACTTGATCTCCAGCAGCTTTCTTGTGAAGAATCTGAGCAGTAATTGAGTATGTGTAACTCCTGGATTCTCCTGTGACAACCTTTCAGGTACCAGTCAGGTTTGGACTTGATAAAAACACCAAGTATACATTAAGCCCCCCTCCTCAGCTTGGTGGCTTTATAACAGCTGTCAAGATGAGTTATTGAAGCAATGTGGTAGCTGTCAGGCTAATGAGATGATGCTCTCTGGGTGCAAAAGTCGAGTTTAAGACACTTTAAGAGGTCTTCCTTTTTTACTCAGCCTCCATTGACAACTCTATAGTACTCAGCACTATGCTTTTTGGTTTAAGCTCGTAGTTTGTCAATATCCACTTATTTGGTATAAACAAGAACTCTGCTTTAAGTTGGTTTTAGGTCCAGAAAGACAAATTATTCCTGTCGTACAAGGGAAGTGTTTAAGTGGATCACCTTGAAGCAGTACCAAAGTATTTTCATTTACATTTTCCCTCTAAAATAAGCATTTGCATACTATTTAACAGTCTGACCTTCAGGGTTATATCTTCCCTGTTTCCCACAGAGACCCACAGGCTTTTTTGAGCTGGCTCTGCAACAGCACTGGGATTAAAGTAAAATGTAATTTAAACTAATATTTGACAATCTTCCCTTCACCTTTTAAAAAAAAAAGTGCAAGATGAGTAGAAAGGATGGGGCTGTTTTTCTACAGGTGAGTAGGTTTCTGATGCAACACTGGAGTCCTGTGCCCTCTTAGTTTTATGTCAAACTGAAGTCGGTGTTGGTTCTGGGGAATTTAGCAATTGACCTCACAGTTGTTTATGAGAAGCATAATGGACAGCAGGGAGTACAAAGTGAAGTTCAAATCAACATGCAGCTGTTGAATATGGAGCTGTTGAAGATCTACTTAAATTTTCTTAAATCTGATGCCACTGGTTGTGTGGCATGTTTTTTAAACTAGTTTTTAAACTAGTCCTCAACCAAAGCATGTTTCGATTTCAGATAAAAATCCCTTTCTGGATAAACTGTTGAAAAGCAGGTACGCTTTGCGCTTCCTTGTTGGAGTATGTGGCTCTGTGACCCCTGCAAGTTGATTTGGAGGAGAGGTTGGAACATGCGCCTTGGGCCGTGGCTGCTAAGAGGATTTCTTTTATGATCTGGAACACCAAAACCTCTTAAGCCCCTACAATGGAAGTGAAACTTGGCATTCAAAAGAGGAGTCCTCTGCAAGAGTGGCTGCAGTGTAAGAAGGGCATGTAGTGGTGGGTCTCTCTGCTCCTATGGGCCATGGAGCAGTCTCTTTATAAAGAGCTGTTGTGAATCACTAGGTAACTGGGGGAGAAGCTGTGAGATGTAGGGAGGATCCTGACTATGAGGTTTGGGGGAGCAATGCCAAACAGGAGAACTACAAAATAGCAGGAAACTCCTGTAAGATGTAAAGAGCACTTGCTTAACACTGTTAGTGCGAGGTTGAGATCTGAACTGTAGGTGAAATTCTGACATGTCCTGTAACTCTTACAGGATAAGAGTCTCTCCTTTGGATGGCCCAAACTTGTAAGTATGACAAGTAGAAGGTGTTGGTAAAAGGAAGCAGGAGCAGTGCAGGAGCTTTGTCTTTGAATAACTTCTTGAATGTTCAGTCACTTTAAGTCACACTCTGCACATGCACTAAAATTATGTCAAAAGTTGTTGCACCCTTTCTGTGTAAGCCTATGTAACATATGGGTCCTTCAGCAGTCTTAAATTCACCCAGTTTTGCTTGTAATCCATAGCCAGACCAAATTCCTTCTCAGAGGATGCATAATTCATTGCTGTTGTGGTTGTTTCTATGTAATTTCTGGGATGTTTGTTTCTTCTCTTAACTGGCACCAGCACAATAAAACAAGCACCGAGATCTTGTTCTCATGCTCAGTAATGAGCATTGTTCATATGTATCCTTACCAGATTCTGACTCTTGCAATAAATATAGATGTTGAAACATCATGGTGTTTTCAGGTATCCATTGAAAAATGAAAAGGTAATAGGTGTAGCCCTAAACACATGAACTCTTCTGATGTGAGCTGTATCAAAGAATAAACTATGGATTCTTCGCTGAAGTCTACTTGGGTTTTTGTCACACCGATGTAGTGGGATAAGTGGTAGAAGGAAACATCTGCAAAGCATGAATGGCAGAGACGGTCCTGTGGAGGTACTGTGAGGTGGCCTTGCAGCGGTGGCTCTGCATAAGCTGTTCATGATGCATACTGCTTCAGGTGTTGGTCTTGCAGATGCCAAGGCACAAAATAATTCCCTCCCAGCTCACCGGGGGCTGTTCAGTGTTTTAACAGGAGGCATGCTTTTGTTAAAACTTTCACAATTTAACCAAGTATGATTATTACTTATGTTGCAGATGGTTTAAAATCCTGTTGCTGATAACCACTGAGCAAAATTGCATAGACTAAATTAGCTTACTAGATGTTCAGCCTTCTTAAATTCTGAGGGTAGAACAGTCTTTCCCTTGGCTGTTGTACTAAAAATTAATATACCAAGAAATAGGGAAAATGGGATTTTTAAAATTTTTTTTTTTTAAGGCAGGGAATTGCTGGTACTTGCCAGGTTTATCTTTTTTTTTTTTTTGTAAAGCAAAACTGGAGATGACAGGAATAAAATTGTTTTCTGACAGTATGAATGTTGCATTTTAAACTTTTTGGGAGTGCTGTTTAACCAACTTTATGTAATAAAATGGCAATGCTTAATTCTGTGCTTAGCCCTTTGGAGTCTTCTGGGGTATCTGACTTGTACAAGTGCTCAGTAATGAACTGAGTTTTAAGTTAGTTTCAAGATTGCATGGCTAAGGTGCAATATTTGTGCAGAACATAATGCACTTGCCGAAAAGGCATAAGTAGGTGACCCTTACAGTTTAGCTTGCCTCTTATGTAAAAGGCTAGTTGCTGTCATGGACTGCTTTGAAGGTGTTGGTATTCTACGCTTTGAAGCTAAACCATTTACTTAACTCTGCTGCTGGGATATCTATCCATACCTTCAGATCAAGCAGAAGGGTTGGGGCCAGTGCCATATTCCCACTGCAACGGGAGACGGATTGCAGAGGGACAGTCTTAAAATAGCGAACAGCCAAAGGGCTTTTGTCTTCAGTATATGAAAATAAAGCAGCACTGTCCTTGTTTTCTTTTCCTCTGTGCCTGCATACCTCTTCCCTCCTTGAGATTTGGAGAGCTGGGCTGTGCAGCGGAAGGCAAGCTGGCTGTGACTGGACGTGGATCTCGTCCCCCTCCTTGTTGAAGGTGTCAGTACTGGGGACCAAAACAGTGCTGGCTTATGCCCAGACTCTTCTGGTTTCAACCTCTGTAAACCCACTGACTGGAACTAGAGTCACTGTTCATACCATTAAAAACCAAAATGAAAGCTGTGAAAACACTTGTCTCTGTGTGAATTAGCTAGTAAATGATGTAAAAATGGGAAGGAGGCTTTTGTTTCCTGCACTGGACCAAATCTGGCAACTGTGCTCTTGTTCATACCCGCAGGCTATGAAATGTTGTCTTGCCTTCTGGTGCTGGCATGTTTCTATACCCTTTCATATTTCTCTGTACAAATATACTTTGTGCATTGTTTACTATGGAACTAGTATTGATGGAGAAAAACACTTCGAGGTAAAACTGTTTGTAATTCTCTATTAGTGTGTACATTTTTTTTTTTAAATTCACTGTTTGTTTACCTCAATTAATTTAATGGAGTGGACCAATAAATGTATTAAAAAATTACTCCTTTACTTAGAATACAAAGCTTCATTTTTTGCAGCATTCGCCATTGAAATTATTTGTGCCTTCTCACAGCTTACTGTCTTACTGCAGAAATACCCTTCCCGTAAACTCCTGTTCCCCTGCTGACTTATCTAAAGGTCATCTGTCTGTTGCTGTAGTAAACCTGGCATTACTTGAAAGTGAAGCCTGGAACTGAGGAAAGATTGCAAGAGTGTGGAGGGTGGGGAACAGGGCTGGCAGCAACTTCCTTAGAGTAGAGGGTTGCATAGTGAGTAATCAGCTTCTGCTTGCCTCAAACTGGAGCTGCCTGATTTGCCTCCATATTATTTCAGTTACTGACAGGCTTTTAACATGCCTTTACTTAGTCCAGGAGCCTGGAAGCCATTTAGTCCTTGTTAATTCAGTCAGCATGTACATAGACACGTAATTTAAGCCCTGATCCCTCTGCGGAATGCCATTCTTTCAAATCATGTTTGGATTTAGCTGACAACATCTCAGGACAGTTCCTATCTTGTATGAGGTTCCTTGTGGTAGGTGTTTCAACCCAGCATAAAGTTGGGGTAACAAGGTGACTGTTACCTGGCATCAGTGTCCCTACACCTCTGTAAAGCCTGTTGGAGTAGTGTGCTGCACTTACCTCTTCTTAACCTGTTACAAGAGTAGTACATCCTGGTGGTGTGAGTTGAAATGCTGATATTGGCTCTTAAGTCCTAGGTCTCCTCCCATGAGCTCTATTAAAGTACTGTCTGGAGCAGTCGGACAACCTCCCACAAGTCAGGGGCACGAGCATCTGCTCAGGAGTGTTTTATTATAGGGATTACTAAAAGTGTCTTAATCTTACATTTCTCTTTATTTAATCTTATATTTCTCTACTTAGTGGTCTTCTGTGTGCACATCTTCTATGACATATCTTCTGCAGCGCTTGTTGGGGAGCAGGCATGTCCGGCTGATGGCTGCGCGTATCTGGCTTGCGAACCCCTGCTTCATCAGCCAAAGTCACAGAACTACCCTGAGGTTTCTGAATGAACAGACAAGAAGGAACTAATGAAAACTGATCCTCTGCTTTCCCCTTCCACATAGAATGATGTGTCTAGAAATGCCCTCTTCATTTCTACACTGTTCTTATCTCTGTGTTATTGCTAACAAGCCTACCAGGAAAGCAAAATGCTCTGAAGACTGCTGGTGTCCGATAGCAAACGCATGTGCTCTGCAAGATGGTGTACTGCAGAAACAACAAGGCAAACTTCTTTGTCCTGGGTGAGCTCAGTGGCTGAGAGGCTGTGGCACGCTGTGAAGTGGAAAAATAAATTAGATGCTTCTTGTAAGTAACTGTGGGGACTAGTGCTTGGCAAACCTCCCACTTCAGTAGCTCTTGGAGTTCATAAAGACGAAAAGATGCTTTAACTGCTACAGCCTCTGTCACTCAGTCAGAATCTGAAGGGAGCCAGTGGTTGTGTATTGTTTGATGGCCACGATGCTGTAAGGAGCAATGAAAATTAAGGTTACAAGACAGCTAGCAAGCTGCTTTCTCAAACCACAATTTGCTTTCCCCCCATCAATTCTTTAGCTTAAACTTTGCTGGGGTGTCTGGAGCTGGCTGAGTGCTCATCTGATTTCTCTCCAGGATCTGCCAGTCTCTCTGTAAGCAATGAAATTGGCATCATTTGTCACCTTTCAGACATTAAGTCCTAATCCCAGTGTTTGTCCTAGTAATGGTGCAAACTTCTATTTGGAGAGCTTGTGTTAGAAAGCAGTTGAGTAGCTAGCAGTGACTCACTGTTAAACAGCAGGGTTGTGCGTAAGAAACGAGTCACTCTTGCGTCTGGAAAATAGGAGGAGGAAAGCAGGGCCAGGGGAATGATGACCATGAAGTGGCCTTCTCCACACTCATAGTCCTGCTGACACCAGGTGTCATATGTGTTCACAAGCCCAGAAAGCCTTTGTTGTGCTGGATGAGGCAGAGCTGATGGTGTAGGAGCTTTCCTTCATGTTGCTCTTTCTTTTCTTCCTAAGCGATAACACTGAAGTCGTGATAGATAGTGCCCTTAGACTTTCTACTATTATTTTTTTTTTAAAAAATGACAGCAAAACTTGGCAAAAATTTGCCTGGAATCAGATATTAGCCTATACAGTATGTATCTGGATGAAAATATTGTTGTTACATGTATTAAATACTGACATTATCACAGTTCACTTTAACTTAATACTGGAAGAGTCTTCCTGTTTCTAGTAATGGAACAAGCTGGCGGGTCTTGGGGAGGGGAAGACTGGCAAGGTGAGATTTGGAGGGAGAACCTTAAAAAATTCTGGAAGAGTAGATGGAGAGACTGTTTCAGCTTTCTGTCTTTGAATTAAGCTGGTTTTGTGCTTAAAACTTGTTCTTGAAATTGTACTTCTCCATTGCTCTGTAGCTGCACAGTTGGGTAAATTCACTGGATCAGAAAAGCAACTGTTTCCTTTGCTATGTGGTAGTGGTTTCTCTTTGAAAAGAATACCTGAGGGAGACTCAGATTATTCTTTTCTATCACAGTAAGTGACCTGTAATGTATTTTTTAAAAAATGTTTTAATTCATACAGGATTATTCCCTCATTCTACTTACTACTATTTTTGCAATATCAAGCACTAGATTTGTGCAAAGGCTTTGTCCCCTTGGATTATCCACTCTTAAACTGCACCAAATATTCCTCCTACAGCAACTGATGTTACATGAAACAAAAGGAAGATTAAAAACATTGACTCGATCACTTGCAAGATGCATTCTGTGAATGTCCTTTATATTTGTCAACTCATTTCTGCAAGATTATTTTCTCCCAATTTTTTTCTTTTCAAATTATTTTTTTTTCTTTATTTTTCCCATCTGTATTATATACTTTAGACCTAGCACCAAGAAGCATGGAGAAAATACAAGATGTCCTTTTGAATAAAAGCCCTCCTTTTCCTTACCTTAAAGGGAGGAGACTCAGGCAGCCAACGAGAAAAGACAAAATGAAACAGAAGCCGCTGTACCAGTTGAGTGTGTTTTGATAGATCTTGTTGTAGACTGCAGATGTCACTACTCCTGTGGTGACTAAAGACAACTGCAGCAGAACAAACACCTTACCTGTAAAACAAGAACATGGTTTGTTACTGGGAAGAAAAAAACCAGCTCTGGTACCTCCCTGATGAATCCAGGATCACCACTGCATGGAAGAGCAATGTGGTCATTGCTTCACAAGCACCAGATGGCATGAGCTTTTATCTGCTGCTGTTCTGGACCAGTATTAAATGACTTTTCCTTCTTTTAGGCATAGAGCAAAAGATCCAACTAGAAAACTGTCTGCCTAAACAGTCTAGATGTAGGCGTAGCTGCTGGGAAGAGCAGCAGAAACCGAGCAATAAGTGCTCCTTTCTGTAGGAGATAGAAAAGTAGTCTTGGGCTAACATCTTCACGACAGGAGATATTTTAGTGAGGGTCTGCTTCTGCTCTGGGCCAGAAGAGTGGTCCATTGGCTTAAAATTATAATAATGCCTGAAATGGGGAAGTGCATGTGATTTGTATGATGTTTAGAGAGGAGGAAAGGCAAGAATCTGAATCCAAGTTGAAATAGCTTTTTTTTTTTTTGCTGAAGTGCACTCTTGCATTTTTGCTGGGATAAACAGCAGAAGGGGAAGTAACCCAGCCCTGCTGGGATGTGCAGACTGGGAGCAAGGTCAGGGCTGTGTGCTGAGCTTGCTGCCCTGGTAGCCTTCTCTGGCTGCACAGCACCAGTGGCCACCAGCTAAGGTGACAACACTGCTGCCAGGAGGCAAGGGCTGCTCTGCTCCATGGTCCTGTGCGAGAGCTGGTCTCTGCTGTCATCAGGTGCAGCCTGTATGGCTCATGGTGGATGTTAAAAACAAGATTATGATTCATAATAGTTATTAATTTGGGGTGTGAGCTGCGCTATTTGTGGCAGGTAGGTGGGTTTGCTATGGAGCACACTGAGGAGTACAAACAGTAGGAATGAACTGGGGTTGTGGTTTAACTCCCGTCGGAAATTGAGTACCACACAGCCACTCACCCTCCCCCTCCACAGGAGATAGGGGAGAGAATTGGGAAGAAAACTTGTGGGTTGAGATAAAGACAGTTTACTAGGATAGCAAAGGAAAAGATGGGCCTGAGGTGCTATTTGAATGCATGGCCAGACGTGTCTGTTGTGTCTAAATCCAGCTCACTGGGGTAAAAGTGGTAGTCTTCAATATGGTGTTGTAAAATACATATATTTTACTATTTCCTAATACATGTTTTAATATAAAAGAATTTCTGCTCATGTTTACCAAAAAGGGCCAATTTTTATGCAAAAGTTATCCTTTTTTTAGTTAAGTCATGGTCTGACAGGAACAAATTGCCAGGTAACACTTGGAGACATATTTAGAAAGCATAACTGAAAAAAATGAAAGAAATCAGTCTTTCCCAAAACTGGAAGTAAAAGAAGCCAAATATAAATGGTGTGAGTATCACAGTGCTTCAGCCAAACATCTTGCTTCTCTTGGTTTTCCTTGGAACACTCTGGTTTTAGGCAGCACCTCAGATATTTTCCCTGCTTTTGAGTTGCACACCGATAGTAATCTCTGGAAGCACGTGCTGAAAATTTTATGGATAAATGATGATGCAACCAAGGGTGAGAAGTTTGGATGTGACAATCTTGTCCTGCAAGTTTCTCTGCTCCTCCCTTCCGGTTTGTGGTACCAACTGGTCTGTTTTTGTTATGCAAAGCACAGACTGCAGCAATAACTTACCTTACCTTTCTCTTTGTACGTTAGGCTGAACAGAGGGATTTGAGGGTTTTTTTGATCAGTAAGGTAACCAAAGTACTTACCGTAGGATGATCCTTCGACATGCTTGGATAACATGGACCTGATGGTTGGTAACGGGATGAGGGCAAAGAGCATCACTGCCCGTGCTGCAAAGCAATGAATATGTAGTTATATCAGTACCTGCTCCTTGTTTCCCAACACAACCACCACTGCTTTTGAAGACTATGTGCCTCTGGCTTGGGCAGGGCCTTTGCTTCACCTTTTCTTGTCCCTTGAATACCAGAAAGAAGTACAAATCTTTGGTAGGAGTGTAGGTCCTCACTTCATCCAAGCAGTGGTGGATAAGCTACCTATTGCTCCCACTCTCAGAGGTATTTTGCCCAAACCAAACATGATGTCTTGGTTTCAGCCTGTCCTTTGGTATAGTGAGGCTGATGGCTTGAGTCTAACCAGTGGAGAGCACCCTGTGCTATGTGGCCGTGAGAGGAACAGTACCTTTACAACACTATAGCTGTTTTCTATCCTGGTGCTTCTGACTTGCAGTATTTTAGGCTTTCTCTACTGTGGAAACTTTTAGGGAGCTGGAATTACCTTCCTGTCAGCACAACCAACCTCAGTGAATACTTGGTCTGTGTATAGTGTGCCGAGGTGTTCCCTGCAATGCAGGGAATAAGCATCCTGCAAGCTGTGTAGCAGCATGCATTCATGATGGACTTAACATTAAATAAGCATTTTTTAAATTGGAATCTTTTATCTTTTATCTTTTATTCCTCAGTCTGATTGCCTAAAAAAAAAAAATCTTCAAAATTCCACTCGATGTTTGGCTTAGTACACAAATATAATATCCTACTGTCTTTCCCTGTAGAATAACTCTGATTTTTAATTTCTCATTCCCTGAGGGGCAGACAGAAAAATAGCTTCAGGCCATTTCTCTTAGATCTTTTTCTCACTTTCGCAAGCAAAACCTCAAAGCCATGCAACACACAATACTCTGTCAAATATGAATCATCCATCTCACCACCATAACGGATGCAGTTCTTGATTATTTTTTTTCTATGTTTCTGCAGAGCCTACCACCCAACCATAAACTTGCCTTTCCTTTGTCGTGGGATGCTGCCCCATCTACTGCCACCTTTCCCTTGGTCATTTATACATAGTGGAAGATTTCTACACTACATTCTCATGGTATTTAAGTTGCTAAAGCAGCTCCAATGTTTCACTGTTAATCATAGAATCATAGAATGGTTTGGGTTGGAAGCGAACTTAAAGATTATCTAGTTCCAACTGCCCTTTCCTGAGCAGGGAGACCTTCCACCAGACCAGGTCACTCAAATCCCCATTCAGCCTGGCCTTGAACTCTTCCAGGGATGGGGCATCCACAGCTTCTCTGGGCAACCTGTTCCAGGGCTTCACCACCCTCATGATAAAGAATTTCTTCCTTCTATCTAATCTAAATCTGCCCTCCTTCAGTTTAAAGCTGTTACCCCTTGTCCTATCACTACATGCCCTTGTCAAAGGTCCCTCTTCAGCTTCCTTGTAGGCCCTCTTTAGGTACTGGAAGGCCACTATAAGGTCTCCCTGGAGCCTTCTCTTTGCCAGGCTGAACAACCCCAACTCTCTCAGCCTCTTAAATGCCTGAATGTAACAAAAATAACTCACATCTTAAGATACTCACTTAATAGGAAACTTTTGCCAATTTGTTTCTGTTGTAGCCTTAAGTCTCACCTACACAAGAAGCAAATGCTTCCCATTAATGCAGCGGTGTTGTCCAACCAGTACAGGTAGCCAGCAACAATTCCCATTCCCTCACACTGCGAGCATTGCTCCTCTGCTCAGATCTGGGCTGTGACCAAGTGATGAATTACGAGTCAACTGGCCTTAAACTAAGCCTTGGCAGGACTGTATTCCTCCTTTGGATATTGTAGGCTGCTGAATGTAAAGGGTATAAAATGAGATGTGGGGAGAGGGGAATGATAATGAAGTTCTCTTGGGAATTGCTCATGTGATATAGTCTCTGAAACTCATGGTGAAGCAGAGCAAAAGCCCTTCTCCTGACACCGAAACACCCCAGCCCCTTTCTTAGGGTGTACTCACTTGCACAAGTGGCCATTCCACTCACCGATGTAGAACAGGAACGTCCACTGCACGAAGGCCATGATAAGGATGCCAGCGCTGAAGGATGCCACTCCAATCATGATCATGGTAATGTCTCTCAGGTATCTGGAGAACACAAATACCCCTAGGAAGCTGGTGATGAAGATCACATACCCAGCAGCATTGCCGTAGCCAATCTCCACGGCATTCCAACTTAAAGGCTTCCTGAGCAAGAAGAGTGGGAGTATGTTCATTGCACCCGCCACAGCAAGGTCATAGAGGATTGCTGCCACAAAAAGCATGATGATGATGAGTTTCGAGGGGGACACTGGAATGGAGCTGCTGCTCTCCATAGGCTGGGAACTCCTTGCTGCTTCTTTGCAGGCTGGTATCTGGCTGCCCACCTCCTCTTCACTCTTGTCTTTGGCTGGGCAGGAAGCTGCTGGCTTGGGGACTGTCAGGACAAAAATGCTGTAGAGGAGGCAGAAAGCATAGCAAGCAATGCTGCAGCCCACCAGCACAGTGCCCTCTTGATAGCGGTCACTGAAGCCAACGAAGAGGTAGCCAGATGCCATACTTCCCAGAAAGCCAGCGAGGCCGTACACCAGCTCAATAATGATAAGCCGCAGAGACCTCCTGCTCTCGGAGGAGCCCAGGGATCCCAAAGCCACGACGCCTGCCCAGAGTGTGGTGAAACCACCCGTCAGCCCATTGAAGGCAGCAGCCCCATACATCACCTCGATCGGCCAGTCCAGCAGGATCAGGAGGAGCAGGAGAGTTTTGGAGCCCAAGTAGCCAAGAAGAGGGAAGCAGATGGGGATCTTCCGATGCATCCTGTCCCCCAGCTTGGACAAGCCATAGGCTGACACCAGTGGGCTTAGACCCAGGACTAGGTTGTAGATGATATAAAAATTAGAGACGGCCTTCTGCTGAGCATCTTCCAGTGCATGGGAGGGAGCGGTGGTGTTGGTCTGGTTGTAGTAGTTCTTCACCACCAGCAGCAGTGCCGTGTCGTAGAAGGCACTGGCCACTTGAGAACCCGCAACCACTGGCTCAATCCACATCCTCATTTCTGTCATCCCCACCATGCTGCTGACAACTGCCTTTTCTTGGGGAGCGCTGTTTTCAGAGAGATGCGAGGGAGGAGATGGATCTTCAGAAGCTGTTCTCTGGAGGAATGCTTGGAGAGGAGCAGCGGAGGGAAAAACAAAAGGTCTGCCGCTGTGCAGAGCCAGAGAGTTGTGCAAGAGATGATCTGGCTGGGAGAATATTTGCACCTCGCCTTGCTACGTATACGTACGCACGCACATCCCTGCGCTGCTCTGATCAGCGGCTCACGCACGAGAGGCTTTCATACAGCTGGAGAACGCCCTGCACTCGCCGACTGCTGCTGCTTCTCTTCCTGGTGTACTTTCAGCAGAGGTCAGATGACCCAAGGGAATTTTTCTGTCTCAGTTTAGGAAGTGAAAATGCCCTAATCAAGTAATTGCTACAATGTGAGGCGGTGGTTTGTTTTTTGTTTGGTTTATTTTCTTTTTTTTTTCCCTTTTGGCACCCTTCATGTGTCAGAGGACTCTCAGGGTGGCTGCGGGGGGCAGGGGATGGCTGTGTGTTTTTTTTTTTTTGTAAGGTAATTTGTGAATTCCCCTTACCACAAGCTTTTTTGCTTTCTTCTACGCAAACATGTTGTTGGGTCTTTTGCTCTTACCTGCTCCCGTCTGCCCTGTTGCTGCATCGTGCCCCTTATGTCACTGTTATTGCAGTAACTCAGTCAGGAAATTACACCAAAAATAAATTAAAATGGAGAGGGCTATTTTTGTTAACCTGCCTCCCACAGCTGCCACTCTGCCTGCTGTGTCCTTTGGCTTTACAACGTGGGAATTTCCAAGAGGAGAAAAGTCCCAATTTATCCAAAGGCATTGGCAACTGCTGCGACCCAGTAATCAGCCAGCAGACCTGGGGGCTGGGGCGGGTGAGAGCCCACCTCCGGGAAAGCCTTTTCCAGTCCCGGCTCCTCAGGGTGGTGGCCGTGCCTCTCTGCAGGCGCCCATGCCACACGCAGCTTTGCAGCTTGAAGTCAGCCTCCGATTTTGCTGCTGCCTGAGGGGGTCAGGCGAAGTGACCTGCCCCAAGCGGCTGGGGGTCCCTGTGAGCATGACGGTGTGGCCGGCCACGGGCACAAGAAGCTCTTGGAGCCGGATGTGGCACATGCAGGCTGCCAGCTCCAAATAAGATGTTTGCGGTCCCAGCTGCAGGGAATACTTGGAGGATATTTCTCAGCTTCAGAAATGCTAACTTAAATGGTAATAATATCATTCTACACTGGTTTAATGAATCATAACAGGCAGAATAACAATCTGTTCTAGGAAGGTTTATGATTACTTTAACAAATAAATTATTAATTTGAAAGAACAATGTTGAAGTTCCATCTGTTGCACTCTCTATTGATTCAGGTGACATTTACTCAATGCCTCTGTACTCATGGCTCAAGAGTTTCATTTTTTCACTCCTGGTTCCGTTGTGCAATAATTTTTGTTTTATACTTCGACTCAAGGAAACAAAGTCCCAAGAAGTAACAGAGAAAGGAGTGGGAAATTGTCTGCTAGAATGATTTGCTGCTAGACAATTTCAGTCTCAGCAGAGAATTTGTTTCTTTGTCAAGCCAAAAGACTCCTAGCCAGCTGTAAAATAAAATGTGGGTTGTTCCAAGAGTTTGCTTTTTTTTCCCCCCAGATTTTCTGCAGAAAGTGTCTAGTTTCTTGAGTTTTTATTCAGGAGTGGGACAAATCTTTTTCTCCAAACCCTGGAATATTTCCAGAGGATGGAAATTCCAGACAGCCTTACTGAAAACCCCAAAGCATCAGCCTGTGACCAGTTTAAGCAACAAATGCAACCAGAGGAATTGCCACGTTTCGCTTCTCCCAGGGAGCCCTATCTCTTCCACCAGGCATTAGTGGGAAAGATAAATGACTTTGTCCCATTCAAGCTTCAGCCTGGGACATTAGTTACCGTGGAGTGCAGAGGTATGTTACAAACACTGCGCTTGAGAGACTGCAGATCTGCTCAGCTCTTAAATAAGGGATATTTTTCCACCACAATTCATTGCATGTACAGGCTGCCCGGCTTACTCATCTGACACTCTTGACATTTAGGTGATACTGTGTTACGCTTAATGCTATTCAGGTTGAGGTAGCTGATGAACTGTGCTAAATGCCATCAGTGATCTCATGAATTACATATATATTTCCAGGATATTCTGGGTGCTCATTCACATTAAATGTACTTTTTAGAACTAGTTCTCATGGAAGGATATAATTTCACATCAGTAATTGCAAAACAGTGAGTGCTAAAGTAAGAGTTTAACCCAGGCTCTAGAATATTTCCCACTGCAAAATACTTTTAATGAATACCATATTGATTTGATGCCACAAAGACTTCAAATTACTATTCTTTAGCATCAGCTTTTCCATGGGGCCCAGTTCTCCTGGTAGTAATATTTATAGGGCATTTGCATCCACTTTAAAATACATTCGTGCAGCATAAACACAGTGGAGCCTTAAGAGAGGGGTACTTGACATTTAAGAAAAATGCACCTACAGAATCACCAAGACTAGTCTAAATGCAAAAATACTCTGATGTAGCCTGCTGGAAAAGGAACACATTGTTTTAGGGCATCCCTCTTTAGAGTCGTCGTGTCTGGAGGCCTGCTAGGGGCCAGGTAAGCACCATGTTGCACTAGCTCTTGGACATTTGTCAGTCTGGCCAAATAAACGTGTTTAATGTCTCCCCGTGGTGATGTTATATATTCCTATGCAGTATTGCTGTTTCTTTTTTAAAACCATTTATGACTGTTACATCACTTTTTCTTTCTGAACAGGGTTGCTGTAGGGATTTCAGTATGCTGGGGCAGCCGGGTTTGGCAGGTACCAGGACTTTGGAGCTTGGTCTTCAGGAGTCCCCATCTGAAAAGGTCCTTTTGGCATCCAGGACTGCAGTACAACATGGGTACATATGCTCTCTTCATCTCCCTTTCCCAAGCCTGCTGATGGTATTTGTGATTTACAGGCTCTGGCTGGCAAGAGATTTCATCTCCAAGGTAGTAAATCAGTTCTGTATCTCCTCCTTGGTACGTGCAGATCATCCTGATGCATGTTGTGGCTTCATGGTGGTGGCAAGGCAGGGCAACACTATTGAGGACTGGAAAGTGCCCAGGTCTGAGCCCGGACAGAGCTGTGTTTGTGATACAGCACCGGAGAGAGCGACAGCTGGTTGAAAACACTGAGGAGAAGCAGTTATTTCATGATAGGTGATGGCCTGTTTTCCTTTGGAAAATACATCTTCATCATTAACAACCACATACTGTAACGCCAAGCCGTGCTCTTTCTCTCTGTGGTTTGAGAGCTTGGCTTCTTTGCTGGCTGGTGTCTAATTACATATTGCCCATGTCCTTGCAAGGCTGTGGTGTTGGGGAGCGGAGGCTGCATGGAAAGCTGGGTGCACGGGGCAGGGGGAGTGGCTCCTGGCAGCTGCTGCACCACTACAGGGATGCGGCATCCTGGTCCAGGGCAGTTGCGTTGTGAGATCCAGAGCTCCTGATAGTAGATGCTAATGCCTGGATGTAAAAGGTCACCCCAGCCAGCAGCTCTGGAAAATGACATCCAGGCTGTTTGGAAACTCACGATGGTGGTGCCAGCATCTGTAGCGCAACAGCTGGTAAGTCCACGATTGCCATAATAAAACACAGGACCATGCCCTTATGGGTGCACCTTGACGTGTCTCAGACACTGAGACCCTCAGCCCAGCAAGTCTGGCAGCACCACCAGGCATCACATGGTGATGGGTTGAGACCACCTATGGGGACATGTGCTCTCCTTTGCTGCTTATGGGAGGAAGAGGAAGCCCTGGCCACAGGCAGTGCCTTGAGGCCTCACCGGTTGCCCCACACCAGCAAAGCCCAGGGCAGCGTGCAGGCTGCTAAAAAGCTGGAGAGTGGATTTGCTCCATAGAGAGACCTCATAGGGTGCACTGATGTGAAGCAAGGTCGAGGAGGGGTGACCTCATGCCCACCAGCCTTCCCTTGGAAGAAGCTGGCAATCTCCACCACTTTGAAAGCAACATGGAAAAGCAGCGACGGACTGGAAACAGCAGCACTGTCTAATTTCTTTTGGCACATATGCTGGCTGACAAGGCAGCTCCAGAAATCTGCATGGTCTTGCTTTCACCTCTAGATATCATGTTTTTATCTATTTTTCTCATTTCAGAGTTTCCTGCTTACCTGGTTGGAGTCACCTGTGGACTTCTCCCTCCGCTGGAAAGACAAAACACAGCATGCCTGACTCACACTTATTGCTGAGTTGGCTTCTTTTTTCTTTAGCTTGAGGAATTTAGGTGATTAAGAGTGCTGACAGCTAACTGTATGCCTTAACATTAATCCTCTCCATGGAAGGAGGGAAAAAAGCTGCTTGCGGTACTTGGTGTCTGCCCGATCAGCTGGACCGCAGAACAAATCCCGCTGTAGTTCTTAGATAAGCCCAAGATAATCCTGGTGCTAAATGACTTCTTTTGAGTGCACATACTCCTTTTCATTAATATTCATGTCTTTTAAAAATTAATGTCAGCGTGTATGGGTTTGGCACAGAAGCATTGCAAAGTTCAGGAGCATGCAGGCAGCAATGGCCTTGAGAAATGGGGTGAAACAAACGTCGTTACATAGAACGACAGCTTAAGTAAACCTATGTTGAATAAAGCAATAGAGGACAGTCTGAAAAAATGAAATAACCATAGCAAAAACACGACTATTAAAAAATTTTGCTACTGAATGAACTACAGTCAAGAATCCGTAAAAACTCGGTTCAAAACTAAAAACTGTCCTCCCCTTCCCAAGTCCTCTCCAAAGCTATTTAGAATAAATTTTGGTTATCTATCTACTTCACATTTTCAGTTTTTATATAGGTCTAGAAACTTTTTTGACAATGGTGAATGGGTACCAAAAACCTACAAACACGTTTAAATAAGTTTGAGAAAAGGTATTAAGGCGGAGTAAAAACTCTGTAGAGGAAGGACTATGTGAGTAAATTTGACTATGAGAGTGGAGAGGAACTGTGTGTTAAGTGTGGACGTGAACTGGAGGAAGTCTATGCACAGAGCATGTTGGAAAGGATAATGCGGCAGAATAAAGGAGGGAAAATAAAAAGTAAGCCACGCATTCTTGTGGAGTGAGGGGGGCAGGAAGAAGAGCAAGGGAAAGAGGAGCCCTAATTTTTATGGGCTTGTAGGACCTTTGCTAGATAACAGAGCCCTAGACAGGTACAATTAGAGGGAATGAGTATCTCTCCATGAGCCTGGAAGACATCAGGAACAATCGAGAGAAAAAGGATGAATCCACCCCATTTTCCAGGGTGAGAGGTGGAAACAATCAAGAGCATCATAAATACTTAAAGATACAGGCTCTGCCTTGTGTTTTGTGTAAGCCATAGTGTCGTAGTTCAGCCCTGATTGGGACCAGACTACGCAGTCTCTCTCTCACTCCCCACACCCTCCGAGAGAATAGGGAGAGATAATATAAGGAAAAACGGCTCGAGGTTTGAGATAAGGACAGGGAGAAAATCCTTAAAGTTACCGTTATGGGCAAAACAGACTCGACTTGGGGAAAACTATCCATTTATTACTACAAACAGCAGGAGAATGAGACAGAGAACAAGATAACCTCCCTCCACGCCTCCCTCTTCCCAAGCTTAACATTATCTCTACTACCTTCCCCCCCCAAGAGTGGCACAGGGGGGAAGAGGGAATGGCGGTTGCGGTCACTTCATCACGCATTGTTTTACGCCGCTGCTTCATGGTCGGGGGAAGAACTCCTCACATTCCTCCCCTGCTCTATCGTGGGGACCCACCCATATGCCACAGTTGTTTGTGAAACTGCTCCGGCGTGGGTCATCTCTTCCACGGAGTTCAGTCTCTCCAGAACAGCTGTCCCAGTGGGCCCTCTATGGGCCACAGCCACTTTCAGGCCTCCACCTGCTCCGGCATGGGCTCCAAGTGGATCTCTGCTCCTCCATGGACCTCCATGGGCTGCAGGGGGACAACCTGTTCCACCATGGTCGTCACCACGGGCTGCAGGGGACTCTTGGCCAGGAGCCACATTACTCCTCCCCGCCTTCTTCACTGACCTTGGCATCTGTAGCTGTTCCTCTCACAAGAAAAGTTCTTCACAACAGGCTGGCAGACGCCTCTCAGTATCTCTTCACATCATTCATCTCATCTCCTCTCCACTTCTTGCAGCCAGGCCGGGCCGAATTGGGCCCAGTCGGCTGCCTGGCAAGAGGCCAGAGGGTGAGGGCTGCAAGGCCCATGAGGCCTGTGCCTCCCCCCCTGCGCCTCTGTGCCCACTCAGCTGCTTCACATCTTCTCTTCTCTCTTTTTTTTCCTGTTTTCCCCTTCTTAAATATGTTATCGCAGAGGCGTTATCACGGGACATTCCGCTACCAATTGGCTCGGCCTTGGCCAGCAGCGGGTCCGCCCTAGGCCCGGCCGAGTCCACTGAACAAAGGGGAGCGACTTCTAGCAGTTTCCTACAGAAACTACCACCTTAGGCTCCCCCTCACTAAACAAAACCACAACAGGAGAGAAGGGAAGATAAAATATTTCTTTAAATCTTAGTTCTTCTGGAGACACCCTTGCCTGGTAATCCAGCTGTTTTCTCCTGGCAGATCTCAGGTTAGCCCTCTTTTACCTTCTGAAGGCAAGTAAAGGAGGTGCTGAAGACTTCACCCACAGTAAATCCTCAGAGACAGTCAGCCCGAACATTCAGAGCAGGCAGATAATAACTCACTCCTTGCAGACTCTCCCTGTTTACTCTGCTGGGCTAGGTCCTGTGCACAGAAATTGGCAAGTAAGATTAACTATGGTTTCAGTCACCCACGTGTTTAAATTTTCCAGGCTATTCTATGCACAACATCCTGTCAAACAGATTCACATTGTTTGTTTAAGAACCCCCAAGAAATGCCATACACAGCTAAAAAGTTGCAGATGCTGTGGCACACTCTGGTGACATTTATGAGCCTCGCCACGCTCTTCTTCTTTGTGGCAGCTCTTGCACTGGGGGGTGTTTACTGAACTTCTGCAGCTCAGAAATAAAAAACCACAAGGAACTGGATAACAAGCTCCCAAACCCTTTCCTTGATTACAGAGCACTGTCTGCTCAGGGCCAGGCTGAGTCCTTCATGGACCACTTCCAAGCCCCTCAGTGCAGCAGGTGGTGGCTGCTGAACCCAGCCCAAGGTGGTTTTGCGGTATAAGGTTGCATGGTATCACTGTGTCTCACTGCAAACACTCCCCAGTGCCCACTGAGGATTTCCAGGCAACTTGGGATCAGGAGACACAGCAGATAACAGCGATAACCCTGGTTTTTAACATATGCTGCAGTCCGCCTGGCTAATTATCCAGCTGAGCATGGGGGCACTTTTTTTAGGGCTGGTATGGTGGAGAGGTCCCTGGGACAGCAGCAAAAGGCACCAACATCCTCCATGAGGGTGGCTGGGAGGCTACAGGGGATTGTGTGCATACCTGCTTTGGTGCAAGGCACTAGTGGAAGATGGCACCAACGGGCTAATCTTCCTCAGACGAGAGAGCAGAGGGGTGCCTGTGGGCAAGCTGCAGCCCTGGTGCTGGAGGAGCCCTCTCTGGGAAGCAGCAAGGGCTGCTGAGGCTCTGCACCCCCACGCAGAGGTGTCAGCTCCACTTGACACACAGGGAAGATGCGTCTGGGGTTCCCCAGGCTCATACCTCTGCATTAGACAATGTGCTGCAGAGAAAGCTCCAGGCTCTGAAGAAAGCTTATGTAGATAGGGCAATGCAGGTCTCTGCATGCTGCTTAGCAGAATTTTACCTGGCACTCTCTTAGGCAGATAGTGAATGAGCAGCTTTGGCAGTTTTTTAGTATCTTTAGGACTCCAGTATGTCTACAAAAATACATTAATGGTACTAAAATTTTGCACATCTCCTTTCTTTGAAGGGTCCTGTTGTATCTGCAGGCAATTCTGGAGCTGAAGAAGGATATTGGTTAAAAGTTACCAGGGAAACAAGAAAGGCCAGGCATCTTTCCAGCAATATTGTTGCTACTAACTTTTTCCAGGCTGCAGTTCTTCAATGTCTAACAAGCATGAATAAATAGATCTACAAGTGTAAATTTTAAGCTGTGTGGCAGGATAGCTACTGTAACTGGTGTTTGCTATTCCCTTGCCCCTTCATTTCCGCACTGTGGGGTATTCAAAGCTTTGCTGTTATGCCGCATTGTGTAGTTGCTGAATTGCCCATACTGGTCAAGAGCAGCACTGCTTCTTGCCACTACAAACTCTGCATTTCCTGACGAGTTCCTCCAAGTGGTTCCATACCTGCTGCTACCTGCAGATGGGCTGTGGGGAGACGTCGCCTCGTCGCTTTGTCCATTTCAGCATGGCTTTGCACACAGCAGCCACCAGCTGAGTACCAGTGATGCCCTTGAAAGGAGGAGTGTCAGCTGCAGCCACCTTCTGAAGGACTGCTAGCTTCCCAGCTGCTGCAGGACCTGAGACACTCGTTTGCTGAAAACTGAAAGGATGCAGCTGAGGGCTCTGCCAAATGCATGCTCTTCCTTCCAGAAGACCTTGCTTTTCTTGCTCTGCTGCAGATGAGGTTGTTTTGCTGCCACAGGACTTGGCATCACCCGCATCACCATGTGCAGCTGATGTGGGCTCGTGTATTGCCATGTCATGCACTTCCACATAATCACTTTTCAGGGGTCAGTAGCTATCCTAGTTCAACACTTTCAGGGATTCTGTACTGGATGTCATCTCCAAGATGCCAGAGAGAACTGTTACCAGCTAACAGGTTGGATCTGGCCGTGAGCTTTCAGGCACCCTCTGTAAGGACATGTAGCCAGGGCAACCTAGGGTAAAGTGGGCAGATGCCTATGGAGTAAACCCAGAGAGTGACCTCCCTGAAATTAACAAACACACAGATTTAATAGTACTATACAGGAAGGGAACAAGAGATTAAGGAAGATTTGAAAAACAAAACCCTTTGAGGCACTGAAATGTTGTTTTCATCCTTTAGTCTGGGGCATCTTGATAATAAATTCCCTGGAAACATCCTGCAAAGCTTAGACAGACTATATTGACTTATCTTTTAATTTATAAACTGAGAGAGTCTGCATGTCAATAAATTATGGGGCTTATGAGCAATGATATCATTCAGCTATTTCCTGACCCCCTTCTGCTGAAGTCTGACTCAGCAAACAGCGGCCAAGAAGGGCAGCTGAGCTGAATCTTGTCCTGCACCGCCGTAGTCTGGACCTGGCAGCATGTGAGACCCATGCTGTAACTGGCAGATATTTTTGGTCTAGTTTCCAGAGAGCCTGGTAAACATGCTTTTTGCCATATAGCTTCCATCCCTGCTCAAATATTGTCTGAGCGTGCTTTCAGTTGGCTTCAGAAATGGCTCCCTGCATGAAACATTCCCATCAGCAAGATTTTCCCCTATTTATCTTCCTGTTTTCGGCTGTTTATACCACTCCCCTCTGACCTGCTTTGCTTGCTTGACCCTCTCCCTCCGTTCCTGCCAGAAATTTTCACTTTCTTTATGCATAAAGTCCCACAACTTGCAATTAACTTTCTGTTTAAAAACAACCCTCTCCATCTCATACAGGCTCAGTTTGCCTTCTCTGCAGCGCTCCACAGCTGGAGCTTGGCCCAGTTGTTTTCCTCAAACACAGCATTAAAGAAAAGCTGTAATCATGCCCCTTTTTGCATGAGTAATGTAACCACGAGAAGGTTTTTGTTTCACCTGGCTCTTCCCCAACACTCTTTCAAGTCAACCCCACTAACATACCCACATCATTTTATAGTGCATCAACACAAGCCCCATCCATGAGTTCAGTGCTGTGTAGCCCTCAAAGAACAAGGTCCTTAGAGGAGTTTCGGTATCTAAATGCTTTGGTACATTTGTATCTGGTCCACCTAAGGTTTGTCTTGTGGGTCTTCGTTTATCCATCTTCCATGGGGTGCTTTGGCAAACAAATATAAAACCAGGTAAACACTTGAGAAGAGGAAACCAGCCTGGGAGGGAACCTAACTGAAGGCTGATGGGGCCTTGCAGTGGCGGTCAGTCAGGGACCTGTGGTTGGGGACTTGGCTTGATCAAGCCTCCATGAGGCTCAGTGAAAGCAAGGCGAGATACTCGTGCTCATGGGAGCTCATGCCCAAAACCAACTATGTTTTGGGTTTGGATAGCATCATATGAAAATCAGAAGGGAAGAGCAGAGGACAAGGAGATGGCATAGAGGAGGAAAGTCTGGGCCGGTGCTGTACCACAAAGCCATGCTTCTAGAAGCAAACAAGACTTACCAGGGAGTAAGTCTTGAGGGAGTAAGTCCCAGACACATGCCCGGGACTGAGCAGGAGCTCTCACACTGATGCCACATTTAGTGCTTACTGTGAAAGCTTTCTTCCTGGAGACCGCGTCGATAAAGCAGTGGGTTAGGCTCCCAGTTAACCAGGGCTCAGCCAGAGCAAAGGCCCTACTTTAGCACTTTCCTTCTTTCACTCCAATTAAGTAGGGCTGAATACTTTCTGCCTCCTCCCCCGCAACCCAGAGGTGACAAAGCTGCCCAGCAAGTCAGTTAGTATTATGTATCAGGAAACTCCACCATTCTCCATGCAGATAATGCTTCACAGATGTCATGATTTAATCCCAGTCAGCAACCAAGTTACACACAGCTGCTTGCTTCCCTTCCCCAAGGGAATGGGGGAGAGAATTGGGAAGAAACGAAAACTCATGCGCTGAGATAAAGACAATTTACTAGGACAGCAAAATAAAATATAATAACAATAATATACAATAATAATATAACAATAACATCAATAACAATAAAATAATAATGATAATATATAAGGATAATAAAATATACAAATGCACAATTTCTCACCACCCGAGGACCTGACAACCTGACGACCAATACAGCCCATCCTGCTCAGTGATCATAGAATGGAACCGACAGCAATTTCAGAATGATCTCAACAGAGAGAAAGACAGTGAGACAGCTGCCCACTGGCCAACCCCCCCCCTTACATCCCAAGCATGATGTTCACGGTACGGACTATCTCCTCTGGCCAGTTTGGGTTAGCTGTACTGGCTATACCCCTCCCAGCTTACTGCACTTGCACATTAGCAAAACCTGGGAAGCTGAAAAAATCCTTGATCTCTTAGCAATAACTCATAACATCAGTATATTATCAACATTCTTCACATACCAAATCCCATACTAAATCCAAAACACAGCAGCTACTGAGAAGAAAATCCACTCCATCCCAGCTGAAACCAGGACAGCAGAGACCTGAGCTCTTCCTTCCTTTTTAATGACTGGTTATTTGCTTTCAACACTTTGAGGCCTTGCACAAGTGCTGCGAAGTGCTGCTTCACTGGGGTTATGTTATTATCCATGTGTTTCTGCTAGCATTCTCCTGGCTTCTTGTGTTTCAGTTGCAGCTTGAGGACTTGATGCTCATTTTAAGGAAAGGCCAAGAAAGTTCAGCTTTCCTAGGTGTTACAAGAGGAAGAAGTGCTTGTTGGGACCATTTGTACATAAGCATCCTGCCTCTCTGAACCACAGCCTCCTGCTGTCAGTGACACCCCAAAAGGGAGTGCATCGCGCTGGTCTGTCTGCTGCTGCCCAACGTGAAACCCTCCTGTCTTCCTGGAGCTGTTTCCAGCCTCCTACTCTTCCTCCCCTGCTCTGCATGCAACAGTCCCCACAGCAAGAGCTCAGTGCAGCATGGCCCCTTGCGAAGTGTTTTGTATGCCCAGCCACAGCCCTGCACCACGCTGCCTGGCAACAGAGAGTTTGCAACTGCTCCCAGCGAAGGCTGGCTGGGAGGTCTGGTGCACCCCAGAAGCTTGTATGGGAGGAGGCATGCCCAGGGCCCTGGGTGTGCATTCTAAGCACAGCAGTGTTTTCTGGGGTCCCCATCCCATCTATCTCCCCCTGAGAAGCTCGTGAGATGTGCCGTGGCTCTCTTCCTGATCCTTTGCTGATCCCAAGCGGGCCTGCTGCGTTAGTAACATAGATGCCATCGTTGTGGGCTTGGCGCTGACAGGGCCCTGAGATGGATGCTAAAACATCAGTCAGGACATCTGTCCTTGGTATTGGCTGCTCCCAGAATTTGGCTTCCAGGGGACACCCTTGGAACTGAAGGTCTTCCTTGTGGTCAATTAAATCCACCCTCCAGATACCACTGCTGCTGCAGAAATCCCCACCACGCAGTCTTCCCTGTGCAGTTTGCTGTAATGGACAGTGTGATAAAATAGCTTTGCACACTTTTTTTCTTCCTTCATTGATTTTTTCCCACCACTACTGCCACACAAGTAGGGAACAAGGAAAAAAAGGGCCCAAAACAAGCAGGGAACAAGGGAGCAAGGCCTGAAACATTTCCAGCTCCTGGGAGCACACTGCCCCGAATTCACTGCAGAGGTGACATGTTCCTGGGACTGAGCAGGAGCTCGCACACTGATGCCACATTTAGTGCTTCCTGCGAAAGCTTTCTTCCTGAACACCGCATTGATAAAGCAGTGGGTTAGACTCCCAGTTAACCAGGGCTCAGCCAGAGCTAGCGGCAGACCCTGAGATCTGCATGATGACATCTGGGGGCTTTTCTGTTGCTGTTTCTGTTTCTGTTGCCCGCCCCCCTCCCCCCCCCCGGGCTATTGCTGGTGTGACAGGACAGCCCCTGCCCCCTTGGTCTCACACCATGTGAAACTCTGGGGTGCTGTTCAGTCTTTAACCTGGGGAGGGGCGCACGGCTGGACCCACGCACTGCCAATAGTTTCCAGGACTGCCCATCCTAGTCAATTCAGTAAGTGGAACGTAACTGAAAGCCGTCCTTAGTGCTAACGTCTGTGCTAATATTTGTAGCTCCGGTCCTGCCTGGCCTTGTCACTCCCCTCCTACAGCCTGTGGTACTCTGACTTGGCTTTCTTACACTGCAGACCTCCTTCGTGGTTTTTCTTTTTTTTAATCTCCTGTTCTCACTCACACTGAAAACACTGTACTGAATGCTCTCACTCAATTTAAAGCAGTTTAATCAAACCCACCTCTGCAGAGGAGATCCTTTGCCTCTCCCTTTGCTTTCCCATTGTGGTGAGGCCTCTTAAAGCCACCTAAAACTATTAGAGTTGCAATATCCTCACCTTATATGGGACTATGCCAGAAATTATGGATAAAGTGGCTCTTCTATAGTCCTTAACTACTTAAATGGGATAAATAGTGGCATAATTATATGGGATAAATAGTGGGATAAGTATATGGGATAAACTGACTCTTTTATAGTCCTTAACCTTCTACTGGACTATGCCAGAAACAATGGCTAAAATGGCTCCTTTGTAGTCCTTAACTGCTTTATAAAAATACTCTAAAGCTGGGTGCATGCCATCTTGGCTACACAATGGGGTGACAGGTATTTTAGATGTCCTAAGTGTGTGTTATTAAACAAATACCCACCACTGGTAACAGCAGAACGCACTGCAAAAATTCCTGAGCTGCTGCCACCCACTGGCGTCATCGCGTTAGTTTTGCAATGTCTGAATGCTCCCCTGCAAATGTCCAATTTACACTTCTAATTCTCATAGAACCCAAAGGAGAGGTCGAGAAGGAGCTGCCTTTCCCATTGTGTGCCAGTAAGTCCAATAAGCTATCCCTCCTAGCACAGAGCAAGGGAAGGCAGGGGAAGACAGAAAGCCTCCTCTGTGTTGCAAAGACAATAACCTCTCTTACTTCTTAGACACAGAGACCAGAATTGGTGGATAAATTACCAGGCTTGTCTTCTAACCCACTTTCTGACTTCCAGCAGTATTTGCTAACTGGAAAGGAAATCCAAATCTGACTTTTCTGTCAGCATTTCTGATACTGTGTGCACAAGGCAGAGGAGGGCTGATGCTACAGAAAGCGCGGATGGAATTACTGCGCCTGGCCCTAGCCAACTCCCACCGAAATCACTGGTGTCCTCCACCTCCTCCCGTGGGCTGTGGAGCAGGGTTATAATTACATGCCTGACTACTCCTGGCACAGGGAGGGGCAGAGGCTGGTGTGAACCTGTCTCGTTCCCAACACGTCCCTACGGCCGGTCTCCAGCTGCCACACACCTGGCACCCCAGCACCTTCCATCTTGCGTAGACAAATATGACGGCAGCTTCCTAGCAGGGATGAGGGACTGGGTCTCTAGTCGACCACGAAACGGGGGGGCAAGGGACTGTGGCAATGGGCAAGCAGTGGGTTTCTGTGGCTCTGCCTGTGGGAAAGGAATGGCGGGCTGAAAATACGTGTTTTGCCGTGCAGGATGGCAGAGGTCCTGCAGGTGTGAAGGAAGCAAGGTAAGAAAGCTTGTGCCATTCATCACAAAACAGATCTGGCCTCAGCAACTCTCCGCAAGCATCCTAATGGGAAAGAAAGACTTAGGGATGCTCTTGTATCTGAAGCTGCCACCACTGAGTGGAGAAGAAAAAATCTCTCCTGCTACTAAAGACAGAAGCAGAGCCAAAAAACTAGGGGAGCCACCAACTGACCACCTCGGCAGGTGGGACACAAGCCACTCTCCTCTGGCCGTGTGCTGCTTGCGGGGGTACACCTTCCTGCAAGAACGTGAAGAAACAGGCAGCATTATAGAAACACAACACAGGTTTCTGTTTTAATGAGAAAATAATTATATACTTGCATTGTAGGCCTCACAGTCACTATAAAACAGAAGCAGGATAACACTTAAGTGGTTAACATACAGAAAGCCAGGTATTGTTGAAACTGGTTGGTAAGTCAAGACAAGGATGCTGCCTTTCGGTTGCCAAACACGTTAATGCTACTGTATTTTCCTTCAGGTAATGTCAGTACGGAGCAAGATGAAGCCCAAACCGGCAGCTTTTAAACAAACTGTTCAGAAAACCTGCACTGTAACCCCAAACTGATTATAATCACAAATGCTAATGCTTAACTATTTCTCAATACACAGTTTCTTTAAAACCAGTCTTTGCCACGGGAAAGGATCTGAGCATTTCTTTTGTGGAGACAAAGTTAACTCTGCAATAGTGCTCTTTTGTTGCATTTGATATAGTTATATATAGATAGATATGTATTACTGGCATATACTTACAAACACCTAAGCTTGGTAGCATGCAAATGAAATAACAGAGGCAAGTAAACTGCATCGCACTCGTGTTACCACAGCACTGAATGTGTGCTGGTGACGAGTGTCCATAATTTCTGGAAGAGAAAAACTCTGCTGGGTGGAAAGTTTGGCTGTCCTGCACTAACCCATGCGAGTGCTTTTTGTCACAGGAGCTGAAAGCAAAAGCTTCTAGCACAGAGGACTCCTGCCTGGCCTCTCCCAACAACCACATCCCCTTTCTAGGGGAAGAATTTAATTCTCACTTCAAAAAGACTGAGGGTGGATTGTGGCGGTAGGGGAGGATGTGGCAAAGCACGAAGAGATGTCTTGTGATGGGTGATCAATGTCACTGGCTTCCAGTGAGAGAGCAGGAGCTAAAACAGGACTTCAGGTTAAAGAAAATAAAGATGCAGGTTCCTGGGAAGGCGGCCCAGGGCTGTCCCAGTTTCAGGGAGCAAATGTTGGGGGGAACTCTGAAGAGCATTGTTTGGTACAAGACCACCTCACCCTGAGTACAGGGGCCAGCTCCTCTGCTCGGGGAACCTCTTTTTCCCAGTCTTGCTTACATTCTCCCCAAAGGTGGAGGGAGCCAGTACTCCTCTTGGTACAGATGCACAGAGCTCACGGATGCGGCTACACGAGGTACGGTCTCATTACAGTGCTGTATTGATGGCACTGCTTTTCCTACAGCCTTACGGTAACGGCCTGCCTGCAGACGTGAATCACAGTTTGCTGTCAACTGCCACGTCTGAACAATGGGTCCACTTCATTAGGTGTGTAATTCCTTCATGGGCACGGTGCCTCCCCAGCACCTGGGTTTAGAGAGCATCCTGGAGACAAGCTCGCTGCCCTTATCACAGTGAACACTCAGTTCAGCAGGGTTTTCTTCTGCTCAATAGCACTTAGGGAGACAACTGACAGAACTGAGTTAATGAGTATTTGCTACAATTCCCTGAAAATTAGCCTCAAAATGATAGCGTCCATGGACAGAAATCACATGCTGGAGGAAGTGAAGGGGGGAAGGGGAATCATTTGGTTGCAAACTGTGTTTGTTTAAGAAAAGCACCAGAAGTATGTTCACAGTATCAGTACTCATTTTAAATAAGCTCACTGTTTCAGGATAAAACAGCACAGCAGGTCATGAAACCAAGGAAAGGCTTAAGGGAGGACCAGTATACTGTCTGATGATTTTTTAAAAACATGACAAAATAATAATTGTTTGTTTTAAAAAAAAAAGACAGAATATTTTATATTGAAAAAAGCTCAGTGTCTTTTTTTTTCTGTCACCTCCCAAGCTTGTTGGTTTCTAGTCCAGAAATTATGGTTCCCAGTTGTAAAATATTCCTATTGTATTGCTTGAGTGAAAAGAAAGAGTAAACCCGCAGCCTCTATACTACATACAAATACAAAGCACAATAATAAATACCACATTTCTTTTCCTAATTGTCAGCTTACAAAACTGGTCAATACTTTGCAATTGTGACTCATGCAAATACCATGTTGGGTCAAATTTTAATATCACAAATACTGCATTAACTCAGTGCCTTGTTTTTATATCCCCGTTCAGAAAAAAAGAAATTAGCACTCACCCCTACAGCTGGTAAACAGCTTTGGAGAAAAGAGTCAGTACACACACTGCCATACGCTTTTGGGTATGCCAGCCTCACACACACACCAGCACACGCCCGCACACACATGTGCACACACACGTCCACACGCACACACAGCTCCACACTAATCCTTCACTGCTGATCCCAAGCCTAAGCAATAACTAAAGGCTCTATGGTTTGTTTGTAGCGCTGAAAACACTGGCTGAATGGTAAAAATAATGTTTTCTTCCCTTGTCTGCTCTTCCTTGCCCACTCTTCCCAACTCATTATGCCCTTTAGCTTTTTTGTTGCCTGGAGACGTGAAGACTTCCACAAAGCACTCTACTTCAAAGCCTTTTAATGTTGTATAAATATAGTCAAAGATGTACGTATCTTTCTTCTTTATTTCATACCTCTTTCTAGGCCAGAGTCTGGCTTAGTTCAATTATTGCCTCATTTAAAAATTAAATGTCCTTTATTTGTATCCCTTTCCCACTACCTTTCTACTTCAAATTATCCATCTTCATAGATTTTACACATATGCCATTCTTTTCCCTCCCCACCATCAAAAAATAGTTGTTATCCACTAAATACAGATTTTCTATTTAGAAACTTTGTTATGTAAATATGCTCTGAGAACCTGGAGCTCAGGTGATATTGCAAGCATATAGGATCCTAAAGCTAAGGTAATCCATTTGGCTTAGCTCTCATCCCCATCTATTCCACTCCTAAATTGTGATGGCTTGTGTTTGCAACACAAGGACTGGTTTACTGAGTCTGGATTGTACATTTGCAATAACTGCCTCCCTGTTTATCTTTTTTCCATTTAAACAGATAAGTTACTAGAAAGGGGAGCAGAACCCACCCCCCTAAAAAACCACCCCAATCCCAAACCCAACACTTAAGTCCCCTCAAAGAAATAGCAAGAGAGGGCAATATCATTGTGTTTTGTGGCTGGATAGAGTACGCCGAAGCAACGCTGACGGTCTCGGTGCAGTGGCTGTGGGAGGCGAAGGAACTGCAGGAGGGTCCAACAGGAGCTGTTGGGGGGACGGTCATCCTGGGGCAAGGCAGAGTTGTCAATTTGGTCAGCGGGAAGCATGAACGTGAGCCCTGGCCACTGGCTCCTCCACGCTGACCTCCCACCACATGCCTACAGCCTCTCCAATCTATGGGGACAACTATCCCCTTGTCCCCCCTCTGAGAGCTCCTACCCCCTGCACTCTTGACCATTGCATTATTTCAGAGGGAGGATGGAGGGAAGGAGAAGGGGGTATTTTCTAGGAGGGTTTTTCCTGTTGTTTTAGGATCACCAGAAATTGGATCATTTCTGTGTCTGTGTGCATCATTGAGTTTGCTGTGTATTTAATAAATATTGGACTAAAATGCTGCTGCTTTTGTGGTGTTTTTTGTGTTTCTGTTTCTTTTTTTTTTTTTCTTTCCTTTCTCTTTTTGGTTTCAGTGTGCCTGGTCGCAGTCTTCATGCTGCAGCGTGGTTACTCATCCTCCTCCCGGTTGGCATAAATGCCAGCTTCCCAACGCAGCGCCAGGGCACTCTTCCTGCGGTTCACCCTGGTCGCTTCGAGGACCTGGTCAGGAGAGAAAAAGGAAAACACAGCACATCACTCAGCTGCCTGTGGCCCACGGGATCAGCCCTTCCCACAGGGCTCCCAGTGCCGCACCTCGTGCAAACCGGGAGGACTCATGCGATGAAGCACTTGCTGATGTGAAGGTTGGCGGGGCGATGGCACACAAGAGCAAAGCCACACCTCGGGAGGACAGAAGTGGTCGGGGTTGTCTGGCAGCATCCAGTTCACTTCAGGAGAGCCCCAGCTGCCCCCTTACCAGCCCAGCTGCATGTTGCCCCATCCCTGCCTGGGGAAGGCAGGGGACAGGGTCCTGGTCCCTTCCCCGGAAGCAGCTGCACACCTTTTGTACCAGGAGCCAGTGACCACGTGGCAGCTTCATCCAGAGGCTGCTTTGGAGTCGCAGATGCAACCTGGAAAGCGTTTTGCTGCTTATTTCAGCGCATCACTTGTGCGGGCACAACTAGGCAGCCCCCTCTGTGTTTTCTTCTTGTGGTGTTTGGACAGCAGCTATGCCAACAGGAAAGCCTAAGTGCTGTGATCGAAGTGCTCTTGGAGAGAAAAATCACCCCGTGCATTCGGGAAAGGACATTTACACAAGGAGGACCTGCAGAGTCTGGTACAAGGTGGGCCCTGATACATTTATGCATTTTTCATACACACACAGTCACACACATACATAGGCACACATATTAGAATAGACACACTGTGTGTGTATTATACATGCACACACAGAAATAATTAACCAAAAAAAGTAAGAAACAGTTTTGATATGTGTTTTAACAAGGTAAAAAAAAAACAACGAAAAATCAGACAAAACCAAAAGGTGTTATTGTGATGCGCATCTGGTGTATCCTCGGCAAACGATATCCTCGGCGTGGCAGTGGGTGTTTTCCTCCCAGCAGAGTGGGACCTAAAGGGGTCAGGAGCCTTCCTACAGAAGCACGTGGCAATGTTCCTTTCTGACCAACACTGAATAACAGCTCCACAACCAAACTATAAAGCTGCCAATGTCCACTGCCCTCAATGTGTTTTAAACCAGCCCCTCCGTGAGAAGTAAACTTCAGAAAAGTTTGACCATTCAGTTAAAAAAAAAAAAAAAATCATAAAAAAATTCCCAAGGAATATGTGACTGTTCACTGAAACAAAGCCTGCCACCCCCGGTCCCTAATGCTTCCTGTGAGCTGCTCTGCACACTCCTGCAGCAGCTGGCCCGCTGAGACAGGACGATGCTATTTTACTCTTCTGCATAGAAAGTCAGATGCAGTGAGGACTTAAGTCTTGACTGGAATAAAAGTAAATAATTTAAGACCAAAGGAACTCTTCTTCCAGCTTGTGACAAGCTGTGGTTGGAAAAGTACACAGGTACTAGGGGCTCCTGTGCAGGCAGCATTGGGAAACCAGCGCTGAATTGTCAGCTGAAATTACAGGCCATAACTTTGCTTACAGGAATGAGAACACACTTCTGCACTTACGCCAAGACCCAGATGTACATTTAGGAACTGAAAGTAGGGTGGATATTTGCCAGCTTTATTATTTCTTTGCTCTCCTAGTTTTGACTACGACTATGAACAATCCAAAGAACTAAAGGTAAAATCCAACCAACAGGAGCGATTTTGAGCTAATGCTCCATCTGCTTCCTGGCACTGACCAGGGCTACAAAGCCGAAATTTTATTTTACTGAAATTTCACCCCAAATGAAGTCTCCTCTTTTTGCAAAGGAACCATTGGAAAGGGGTAGCAGGGCTGAGCAGTTTCTATTTTACCCAGTAGAGGGCAAATGTGCTCACTAACCTAGCAATTCGTAAAAAAAAAAAAAAAATCCACATCAGTAAAAAAATTCCTTCTGAGATACCAGCTTGTAAACAGCATACTGGAGCTACTCCTCCTGTAGGGATGAGGACAAGTGGTTCAAACTACATGTCTGGGATTCCGAGGGCCTGAAGCAAGGAAAGACAGCCCAAACTGAACGATGGAGAAGCAAAACTGGGACTGGGTATCAGAGCATCATAGAATCATAAAACAGTTCTGGTTGGAAGGGACCTTTAAAGGCCATCTAGTCCAGCCCCCCTTCAAGGGACATCTCCAACCAGATCAGGTTGCTCAGAGTCCCATCCAACCTGGCCTTGAATGTTTCCAGGGATGGGGCATCCACCACCTCTCTGGGCAACATGTGCCAGTGTTCTACAGCCCTCACTGTAAAAAATTTCTTCCTAATATCTAATCTAAATCTATCTCCCTCTATTTTGAAACCATTACCCCTCATTTTATTACAACAGGCCCTACTGAAGAGTTTTTCCCTGTCTTTCCTGTAGGCCCTCTTTAGAGCCTTCTCTTCTCCCTCATCTTCTTATCCCTCAGAATGAGAACAGACAGTGGCTGCTCCAGTGCTTCCAGGGGAAAAAAGACCCAGTGATTTTTTTTTTTTTGGGATGGTAACAGACAAGTACTGCTAGAGAGGAGACTCTCAAGACCAGTATGGGATAATGATTAAATAAAACACAGAAAATTACTGTTCTTCCCACTGGTTATTGAAATTTACACGAAAAACCAGCAAATTCAGCATAAATTTCAAACCAAAACTGCCACTGTCACAGACCAGTGGTACATTTAAATGAGGTCTGCTGAATTTGGCTTGTAGATTTATGCCAGCTGAAAATAAAATGGATTCTGCAGAATTTACAACAGTTTCCAATCAGTGTCTTCCTTGCTGGGAATCACAATCTTGTGATGGTCTCTGATGATAGCTTGCAACAGTCAGGACCCTTACATTTTGAAGATTTCTGCTTTGGATCAGTCAGTGCATCTTTCTCTTAAAAGATGGTAAAAAGGTTTCTTCCCTTTACCCTCTGTCTGCAAACCTGCCCAGAAGCTTGTTTACTTCTGCAAATATTGCTGGTTAGTCCAAGGAAAACTGTTTCCAGAATTACAGCAGAGATACCATGAGGGCATTGAATGTGGACTTAGCCTTCGCAGGAAAACAAGGATGATGTCTGGCTTAGTATTAATTAAAAAGTCCTCTAAATAGTAGAGCAAACAAGCTAAAGGTCCTTTAGAACAGTTACTCCAGAATTATTCTTCTAATCTACTGAAAAGAGTGCTTGACCTAAAATAACCCTCATTTTTACTAGGCTGTGTCAGTTTTACACCCGCTAGAGGAAACAATGGGGTAATTATAGCATGCAACTAGAATGACTGAGTGGAGAATTGGGACTCCTCAATGGAGCATTGAATTCACAACCCAGGAAGCCGCTTGCCTGAAATAGCAAACGATCTCCATTTTAAAACATTCTTGGCACATATCAGGGCTGTCTGTAGATCCATCACGAGTCCAGCACCCAGAGGCTCTCCACAGCAAGTCAAAGGAAGGAAAAAGTCTTTTGCTTTTGTTGTGGCCATTTTGGGGGTCTGTAACATGCAGTATTTTGGCCACCTTACAAAATGCGACCTCAGCGCTTCATAAGGGTCCTCCCTCAGCTCAGCGGGTGCAGGCAGGGCAACCCAGGCAGGGCCAGGCTTGGGTGGTCAGCAGGTCCTAAGGCAGCCGGGCTCATCACTGTATGCAGAAGGTGTATACTGAAAATCAGAAAGATCATGAAGCAGACAGCTCAGGCTGAAGAACGGAGCTGGCCATATCCTAATGGTAAGGCCACGTCAGTGAAAAAAACAATGTTATATCAAATATCTTATTTGAGAGAGGTGATTTGACACTAGCTAGAAGAATTTGGAGAGCAGAAGTAGGTGTGAGGGAAAGACAAATGTATCAAGATACGTAGGGCTGTAAAAACTGCTTTTCACCTCTCTTTGCAAAAAAAAATTTCTGTGTGGATCTTGTGTTTGCAGCCCTGAGATCTCGCTAAGAACTGCAGAGGGCTCTTTCCTGACAGATTTCATTTATTTTTGAGGCTTTTGAAAAAGATTGAAACAGCTACCACTGTCAGATGTAAGATTAATTTATCTATCCATCCCAGAGATGAAGACTAACCTGTCCTGAGTTTCCCTCCAACAGATGTAACAATAACTGCTCTCTTACTGGCAACGGGAGAATAAAAATACAAATATGCCTTTCACTGAATGAAACTGACTGCTATACAGTATGGGATAATTTTGATTGAATATTAGCAGCAAAACTAATGTGCAAGCAAAATGTTTTTTTTTCTGGAGCTTACTATTTTACTGACTGCTCCCATCTGGATCTGGAGGAACTAAAAGCAATAAAACCAGAAAATGCACAGGTCTGGGCATCTAAAATCTACCAGTGCCAGGCAGGAAAGTCACTGTGCAGGACACCTCCACGGAGCACATCACACCGTGCACAGAGACAGAAAGCACAAAGGCAGGGAAGAGGCTGCATCTCCTGCATCCTTCCCACTCAGGAACAATAAGCTGAATGCTTTAACATAAAACTGGAACTGCTGTGGGACAAAGAACATCTATTTCTCCAGTATAAAGTTATTTTCTTTACTGTACCTACTTAATGCTATTCACTGAATACACCAGAGCACAGTGAGGAGCTGGGTCTCTGAGACAAGAACGTGTTTACCTGAAACAGTATTATACAGCCACTGGTCAGTATTACAGCATAAACTGTGTGCCCTCTGCCATCAAATTTAGTATGGTGGTTTTTCATTTTGAAACACAAAAATTTTCAGCAGCAGCCTTTAATGTTGCACAAATATCACCCTACTGCATTATCTTCTACAGCATGATTGATATTAAGGAAACTCAGGATAATGTCCCATAAATTTGGTTGTAAGGACAAAAGCAGAAGATTTTAAGCATAAAAACAATCTATATATGTGCAGGCACATAGTTATCTGTGGTCTTTTTAAACAGCAGATGGATGTGCTTTTAACATAGGCTGCAGGAATTCGGAGGTGATAAAATCACATCAACCTCACGAAGCAGGTTGTGGTTTGCTGCAAGCAGCTTAACTTGAGCAGTCACTGTATCTTGCTGGGGGGTTTGCTGCTTACCGGAGCCGAGCTGCCACTCCGGCTGCATGCAAGCCCTGGCAGCTCCAGCACTGCCGACAACGATTAAAACTGAGTAACTCGCCCGCACCGGGGTGGTTTATGGGGGGGCTCTGGTGAACGGGAGCCACAGCTCAGCTCTGGGCTCACTGGAGAGTAGGGGAACATCATGCCTTTGGTCTTGCTGTTCCTTCCACCCAGCTTCAGCTAAAGATTTCCAGTGAGAACCAGTTTCTTCAGTCTGAGACTTAACACCGGGGATTAGCCAGGTGGTACACTTCCACAAAGAATCAACAGGTCCTACAGCCTTTTCCATCCCTGCCCCATTTCCCATACACGCACATTCATTTCCAGCTCACTACTCCTTGCATCATTGCCATTTTAGAAGGCGGACATGCAACCTTTCCCAGAAGAAGGCCAAGGGCTGGGCATGTAAAATCTACACCTGAGTTTCTGCCTCTCACACAGTATCAAACACTCTGATCACTACTTACTGTTCATGAATTGTAACTCAGATTATTGTGCAGATATTAAGAGGGAAAGGAGGCCCTACCTGTGTTTAAAACCAGGTCTCTGAAAGCACACTGCTCCTATACTCATTAACTCTCTATAAATACTCTACACAATGATCCGTCACTGGCTTGTATCAGTGAGATAAAACCTATGCTAAATTATTTAATGAATAAGAAATGGCATAGACTTGACTTTGCTTTACTCTCCAGGACAGAAATGTTCATATACTTATCTTGAGGTAGCTGATGTGGTCAAATATACGGTACAGGGAAATAGTGGAAGGTTCATGTGTTTTAGAAAATACTGATGCTGGACAAATGAATGTAAGTCATTACCACAATCTGTTTGTGCCTCTTAGAGAAGTCCAGGTTTGCACATAGGTCTGCATAGAAAATTACAGGCAATTGAAATGTCCACATTACTGAGTACCTAGTTCCTAACAAACACCGCAAAAATGTATTTGGACTCAACTCCCTGCTTTCAGAATTATTGCCTTTGGCCAAGTCCAGCTTTGTAGGGACAAGGACTATGCAAGTTATTTAGTGCCTTGGTAAAATACCAAATGCCACGATAAACACCCTTTCTTTAGCAGGTCTGGGTGTCTTCTACTCTGAGACCAACACTGATGATAAGTTGCGGGACTGTGATCAGTCATCATATCACAACAGACAGGGACAAGGACAGGTTCACAGAATTCACCAGACAGGCCATGCACTTGGATCTGACTCTCTTCTTCCATAGATGAAAGGCAGATTTTTTACAAAATACTAGAGATTCTGATAGTGCTAAACACATTGTAATCAGAGACAAAGGAAAGCCACAGCAGTTTCATTCAGCATCTGAGGATGCTTGGGTCTCAGGTTTGGCTTTGCCAGCTAAACCGTAACAGAGATTAAGGAGAAGTTCTCATTTCACACCTCAGGAATGCTCCAGGCCCGGGCAACTGCTCCTATCCCTTTAATTACAACCCCTCCTATGCCGGAAATTGTAACTTGAATCCAAGGGTTAGAAAACCAGCCACACAAATATTTGTTGATGAAAGATACGAAGGCATATCTCCCACACAGATTTGCATCCTGATTTTGATATGAAACAGCACTGGCACACAGTATGAAAATGCAAACTGCAGCAACATGCACTTGGAATCATCATGCAAGAGGAAGCAAAAATAAATAAGCAGTTGAAAAGTACCTCAGAAGTAACCTTGCTAGACAGTAATTTACAGGTGTACTGGTAGAAAGGGAAAAGACCAGCATTAGTACATTGAACAAGCATGTTATCACTAGGAAACAAGAACAAAATAAAATTGCAAGAACTGGCACATCCCACAGTATAAGATTTCAAGCAACTTCATGTCATAAAAAAAGAGAAAAGATTAGTCAGTTTGGTGTTTTTTTTAATGATGTTGCTTGGCCAGTTTCAGTCTTGTTTACCATCAGTGCTTGACCTGTTTTCTTGCTGCTGCTTTTTCACTTTTTCTCACCTGTTGAAACCTCTACTGTAACACATCTTCTTTGGAAGAAACTGCCCCCTTGCCCGAGCAGTGAAGTTCTTCCAAGAGCAGATGTGCTTGATTTGCCCTCTGTTTCTGAAAGACAAAACTTGCAAGCCCTGGCCAGGCAGCCGCCTTGTAGCCACTGAAGCCGGACGTAAACAGAAGGCAGCAATGTTTAAAGGAGACACAGGGTAGATGTCCTACCGAAACCACCCTCCCGCCTTTCGCTATGTCTTATGCAGGGAGAAACTGAAGCTCATTTCAGCACATGAGGGGGAGTTCCCATGGACACCAAATCTCCACAGTTCCATCCAGGAGATCATAGATGCTGCCTTCTGCCCCTGCAGCAGCGCCAGCTCTGTTCAGCCTCGAGTGCCGCAGCACCCTGACGGCTCCCGGTACCTGAGGAAATCTCTGGTTCCTCTTACTCACTAAGAGCAATGCTGAGCCATGTTGACCTCTCAGGACTTCACGCTACAAATAAATGGCAGCTGTCTGTCTTGTCAGTTATGCTCCTTCCCCCACGGTATTTTATGTATTTTTAAAAACAGGCCAGTGATTTGCTCTTTGTTTCATTAGTTACAGAAATCTTTTTCCTGAGCACACAGTCAAATGTCCTCTGCCAAGAAATTAAAGCTATTTGTTGTTTAAATAATTGTTGCTTAGCCTGGCATGTAAAATACTAGCTCAGACTAACAGCGGTACAAGTGAAGCACTTCTTATTTGAATTATCTTTCCCCTGTCAATGGTGGGAGTTGTTTATAAAAGGAGAGCAGAAAAAGGCAAGGAAGAGAGACAAAACACTCCTGCTGGTCTGAGGAAGCTCTCCCTGGGCTCTGCAGGACACTCTTCTCAATGGGGTTTTGGGTAGAGAGCAGCAGGAATGTAAATCTTGCTTGGCTGTACGCAATGGGCTTAGAGAAGAGGAGAATCACAACAAACAGCAACTCTGCAGGACTTTGGTGAGCACCAGGACTCTGTAAATTTCCCGCAGTCTTGACAATTCATCCCAGAAAAGGATCCATCCCACATGCTGTCTGACCAGCACCCATGTTCTGGCACTGCATCCTGGGGTGGTCAGTGACTGGCAGCTTCAGCGGCAGGAGACAGCGGAGCTGGCACTCGGAGCATGCCTCTTCCCTCAGATGGTGCCTGGACCAGTGCCCTGGCTAGGACATCAGGGCTCATTTTGAACTGCAGAACAAGCTATGCAATCATGGCCAGCCTGCTTCTGAGGGACACCTGTGCAGCTCTGTGAGCACCTAAGGAGTTGCACGTGGGTAACTGAGCAGAGGGAGTTAGGTCTGATGACATCTTGTATGTCTTTTGTGCACTACAACATGCATGACAGTCGGCATGTGACCACCACAGTTGTGGGAGAAGATTTCAGCCACAAGTCACTGCTTCACAGGCAGGGCAAGTCACCTTCACTCTTCATGGGGGTGGAGGAAAAGCGTGAGGTGAGTACCAGCCGACTGTCACCTCTTTAGCAGAGCACCTTCTCTGCCATGCTGAGGTTTCGAGCCCGCAGACTGACAGACACTCGCTGCGGGACTCCCAAGGACCAGTTCTGGTTTGCATGGCGGGAGTTTTATGCCCTCCTGTTTTATAATTTCCTCCTGGCTTCTGCAAAGGGCTTGAGGGTGTGACACATCTCCTGCAAGCCACTGAGGACCCTTCAGGGAAAGAGATGCTCCGGGGAAATGCCAGAAAACAGCACCCGCCAGAGCAGGTGGAGCCAATCCACTTCACCAGGTGCTTTGGGGAAGGAGGGGAAACTGGAGAGCGGCTCCTTCCCAAAATGTGGCCCCAACGTGCCGCTGCCAGAACAAGGCCACTCCTGTGCACGAGCTGGCTTCCTATGTGGCAGCAGGGGCCTGATAGACAATGAGATCTTGTTTTTCAATGGCTTCAGTAGAAGAAGGGATTGGAAAGTTTCTGGTGTGCACCAGAAATTAACCTGTTTACATTTTGAGTCAGCTCTCCTACTAGATTTTAGCGAACCAGCAGAAATGCAACAGGAGACCCTCCACATTGCATTCCTTCCAATTTTAAGTATCTTACTGTGCAATATTCACCAGTAATGATTTCAAGCTGCCAGACTAGTGCAGTATTCACATTACAAACCTCCAGTTACTTCTACACGCCTAATGAGACTCTGCCTTTAACGAGTTTCACTATGTTTTTGGGAGCATGAGCTCCTTGGTGCTGGGGTCATCGTTCTGACACCTCTGGGAAATGCCTGAAGGACTGCGGCTGTTTCAGCAAACTGTGCCCGTTTAAGAAGTTCTGTGTCGCACTTATGTCTCACTATCTTCTGCACTCATTGTCCACAGAAATAATGAGCCTGAACAAAAAAACACATCGTGCTATTGGGAAACAGATTATATAACGGTTGCCCCTGAATTTTGGTATTTCCAGCTATGAAATTCGTAGCTCTTCTTATTAGTGCCTCCAGTAAAGAACACCTTAATTGGGTTAAACTCTGCTACAGTAATGAAATGCAGGCACTCACTTCACAAACTGAAATTCTGGCTGATTTTCTGTTTGTGCGGAAGAAAGACAACAAACCCAACGAGAAATGGCATGTTGCCCATTGAAGGATCCAAGTAAACTTCTAAGACATTCCCAATCCAGTTCTGCAAGGGGTGGTTTCTGGGGAAGTTATCCACTTACACTGAATCCTGAGCACGCTGAGAGAGGACTTTGAAGGTCTACAAACACAGGTATGAATACATACTTGATCCACAAAGTTCAAAGAGCCACTAAAATAACCCATTGAAGGGTCTTGGTGATGTGTCAGTTAACAGTCCGCCAATTGCAGGGCAGCTACCCACTGTCCTTATTATTAATTAATTAATTAAAACAAAATTTAATGAGTTGCCTTTGATATTTGCAGTGTCACTCTCTCTTCCTCTCCATTGGCTCTCACCCTTCCATTTCAAACACACTGGCCCTTAAAGTGTGTTAAAACCCTTATACGCTTGCAAGGTGATCTGAGCAGATTCTTGGGAAATAAATGTTTTCTGTTGTCTGAATGTTGGTTCTCGTGAGTCATGGTCTCTATCACAGAGCAAAAAGTGAAAAGGAAAAGTGCACTTACACTGCTGTCGTCCATCCTTTCTCGTCTCTTAGTTTTGTGTGTTTCATAATCCTCCATGAGGGTCTGCATCAGGTTCTTGGGTCGCTGGGCTCCCGCAGGCTCCTCAGGTTGCGGGTCAGACTGTGAGATGGGGCCTTCTGTGGTGGGGGATGGAGGAGGCTTGATCTTCTCTATCTTTCCTGCAATGACAAGAAAAGGAATGACTCCTTTTAAGCTGAAGGGCTCACAAGTTTTTTCCAAAAAACGACAGTTGGAGAAGCATTTTCAGCGAGGTTTGAATGAAGAAACAGTTTTGAATGAGGTTTATGAAACAGTCTGGTATCTCAGGATGGTTATGGGCTTTTAAAACACTCTCCCTCTTCCTGAAATGCACTACACCAAAACACTACAAAATCTTTTCACAAAATCTAGAAGAGTTACCGAATGATACAATGCAAATTTAACCCACCACTATTATTTACAGTAGCATGTGGCTCAATTACCCCCGTTCCCTCATACAGGACGCATTTCAGAGATCTAGAAACATTTTAAGATTCTGGAAAACTGCAAGATAACTTTTTTCCTGGCTCAGACTACACAACGCACAGGGTGCCACCACTGCACGCCAGGGACCATGTGCCAGATATCCAAAGAAGGCATGTTCTTAAGCGTTGCTGGCTTTTTCTTTTCTTCTAGTGCTTTTTATCTGCTTTGTAAGCATGAAAGGCTTTGGGTAGGTCCCTGGTGCTGCTCTTCCCTGCAACCGTTTCCTGCAGGCTGTGGAGGGTGCTCCTGGAGAGGGACCTGAGGCAGAGTAGGATGGGGTCTCTGTCCCACACCTCCCCATTCAGACAGTGCCCTTCCATCTTCTCGTGGGAGGAAAGTCAGAGGGAGGTCAGCTCGCTCTGTGACCGACCCCATTTCACCCAGGGGAGCCTGTTTGAGGCAGAGTGACCCCATCTAAAGAGCTGGGTTTTAAAAGGCAGACCAGAGGAAGAACATCACTTGCAATGACCTGCGGGAGAGCTCAGGGGGTGGACAATCCCCACTCCTCTGGGGAGGACAGCCTGCGTTTCTCATCACCAGGTGCTGATGTGGGGTGACTTGCCCAGCTTGTCCTGGTGGGAAGAACGAGGACGATGGTGGCAGGTTGTGGGTGTAGGAATAAGGTGCAGGGGGTGCTCAGCTATGACAGGAGAAAGCACAGCTGAACCAAAATCAGCTTCCCTTTTCCATGGCATGGCAGCTCTTTGAAATAAGACAGTTCAATGGATAGGAAAGAAAAGAAGGAGACAAAAACTCACCCCAAAACCCTTGCAAAGAAGTAAAGTAACCAAGAGGATTGTGCAGATTTTCAGAAAACTTCCTGTTGCTGAGACAATGAAAACCCCAGCTGCTCCTCTAGAAAGCATCATGGCAGTGGTAGCCACTAGAGAGCAGCCTTGAAACCTCCTGAAAGCATCAGCAGGATTCATTCTTGACCAGAGAAGTGAAACCTGAATCGACACTGCAGAGGTTTTTTACAAGAAATCCCCTTGCCGCGCTTGTTTCATTTCTGACCACTTCGGAAAAACCCAGCATCACCAGTTTCTCATTACAGGCTTAGCTTAAGCTGGCTGGTACAGGGATGAGGCTGGGAATTTGTCCCCTCCTTAATCACCCCAGCAGAGGCTGGAGGGGGAGTTTCTGTGGGTCCCAGTTCTCCTCTGGGTTGCACCAGCACCTTGCCCATTAGGCCCAGAAGGTAAAAACGTAGGCTCTGGGGATCTGTATTTTAGAAATGGAGTACCTTCTGAGCAGATCTATGCTGGATGGAGGGCCCATCCACTTCTATATTGTAGCAGCAACACGCAACTGTTCTGGGTATGCTGGGCAATGTCACAATGAACAATGTCACAGTTCCCTTTTCACAAATACACAAACCAAAGTAGAAAAGAGATTTGCCCACACCAAAACAGTGGTTTGTCAGTTTGTATCCACAATAAATTATGCTTATACAACCATTTCCTCTGTGTAAGGGTTTGAATTCCACCAAAAACTAAGGCATTCACAGCATCATTTTGACTTCTTTTTGCAGACAAGTAACTGTCCATTTTCAACTTCCTAAAAATTTTGTGGGAACAGATAGGCTGGTGGAAGAGAGTGATCCTACCAGTGCCAACAGTGGCAGAAAGGCAAGCAACTGGAATTTGTGGTTAGATGACAGAGTGTCTGAAGCTTCTGGTAACAAATACAGAAAAACTCCGTGAAGCTGCTGCAGAGCTCCAGTCCCACATAGACCTATTCTGTCTGTTTGGATTGTTTTAGAAATGTTGCTGGGTTAATTTTTTTCTGGCAGATGTTCATGCAGATAAGGTACTGTTCTCAGGCAGGAGAGTCATTCAGCATAAAAGCATCACAAGACACAACAATCACAGGGACTTTGTACTTCTGCAGTCCCAAGCCCACACCTGATACACACAGACACTGCTGGTGGTCCCTGCCCAAATCCAAGCTGCGTAATAAAGGAACTGTGCTCTGACTCAAAGGGGAACAGGACCATACTTGTAGGATACCAACAAACACTGCTGCCTGGTGGTCACACTTGCAAGTTCACAGCAGTTATCAGCAGTGTCTTCCCCTTCAGTGGAAGGTATTCCCCTAAGGGCACCTTTAGAGTTGTTGCAAGACACTGAATGCAGCCTATAGCATCCAGTATCTTCACCTACACATTTACAATTTTGTCCTTTTTCAAAGGGACTCCAAAAAAGTCCTGTGGTTTCAGTCCAGGTGATGACTTCCTCCACTTTCTGGCTTTAGGGATCTAGTAGGAAGCTCCTGGAGTTTGATTTCTCTTAATTTCCTGCCTTGTGTGCCACATGGGGCAGGCAGGAGCTGCTCCTGTGGAGAACGCTCTTTCTAAGCCCTGGGGAGGGGAAGGGAAAGCTCAGGGAAGTGGCAGCTGCTGCTGCATCCCAGTCTGGTGGCTGCAAGACATCGCCTGACACCTCTCTGGAAAATCAAAGACATGTAAGAGTTGGGGACAGATTAGCTTTCTGCTAATCAAAATCTCTGCACAGCTCTGGACAGCAAGAGGGGCTGTGATGATGACTTATCCACCCTGTGCAGCCTGATGGGTGTCCAAGCACTCACTGCATGTTGAGGAAGGATACTCAGCTGATTTGCTGCAATATCAAGAAGGAAGTGTGACCGAGGGGAGGCCCTGGGACAAGGGCCTGAGTCACCACTAAGTAGCCAGCCAGTACCAAGGCCATCACGTTGTGCTAAATAAGATACAAAGGTGCTGGGAAGCATGAGGCTTCACACAGGTAAGAGCAACTACTGTACAGATGCTGTTGGCATTTTTTAAGACAGCTGCACAGCAGATGTTTTAGGAAGACTAGTCTGTGCTGGATTCAGGGGATAGTTGAAATATATAAAAAAAATGTCCCTCTGGTAATGTGGAGCCTCATTACCACCCCAGGTGAAAGGTGGGCTTCTTTGGTCTTCTTGAACATCAGGTGAGCAACATGAATATGCAAACACACAAACAAGCAAACATTAAAAAAAGAACTTTTTGAAGATCCTCTCACTTCATATGCATTCCCCACTAGGGAGGGAATAAGAGAGCAAATGACAAATGAGCTGGGTTAGTATGCTGTGAAGGCATCCTGGAGCTGTTCAGGGGATGAGTGATGAGCGCTCCAGAGGAATCCTTGAAGAGAATGATGAACTTTGCTTTTCCAAACCAGTGCTTCTGAAGTGGTAAGGAAACAGTGTCTTCCATGAGCTCAAAGGTTTCATTTCTACCCTAGCCTTTCTCAAAATTTGCATTTTAAAAAGAGGATCATGCACATTCATTATATCTGATCCTTATTGTTTACATGCATACGGGGCACTACAAACTTTGCAATGGCCACAAATATCAAAAATATCTTGGCCCAAAGTTTCTGCTTCTCCTTGCAGCATACAAAAAGTATCTTTAGGCTGCAGTTGAACCTGAGAAGTCTCCTTAGTGTAGGTATTCAGTGGCGAAAAATGAAAGTGAAAAACAGTTTTCAGGCTGAAGCAGCTCCTCTGACAGAAGCTTATGCTCCACAGCTGTCACTCAGGAGAAGCCAGCAAGAAGAAGAAAGAAGACAGCACACACATGTCCCTCATTACTTGGAGGGAAGAGTTACCTGAAATGTAAAGGTACCTGATCACTTGTGTCTCTAAACTGGAACTCCCCCGCTGTGCTTTTGCCATCCACTGAAATCCTCTCATCTAGTTCATCAACTGAGGATCACAGAAGATGACTGCTTGGTGGACAGCTCTCCCAGATGTGCATGCAGATGGGTCTGAGTGCCTGCAGATGAGTGCAGGGAGTGGAACGTGTCCTCTGCCTCACCAGGCAATGCTTTGGTGGCAAACACCAGAAAGGCAGATGTGGCAGCTTCAGGAAAGCTTCTCCCAGGCATGGCTTCTCCTGTTGAGGGATTTCCCCATGCCTCGTCAAGAGACAGCAAATATTCACAAAGGGTTTCTCTCCAACAGAAAAGCCTTCACTGAACCAAGACCCCTCATGTAATGATTTTCACACCTCCTTTGATGAACAGGATTACTTCAGCCAGGCACTACAGGAAGTTAGCCAGAAATTCTTCATAGTCTAAGTACTCCTAATAAAAAGAACATGGGAATTACACCAACAAACATACGCTGGGTTCTCTTGTGTCACACACTCATCATTCTGATGAAATAAACTATCAAACAGCCCCAGCTGCTCTGCCCAGGAGGGATGGTGTACCATCCCTGTACCACTGTAGGAGAAAACCACCGGCTTGCTATGAAGATGCTGAACATCTCGCCAAGTGCAGCAGATGCTGCAGCAAAACAACACAGGAAATGTTCAAATTTAAATACACCTCCACAAATATTCTGGGACCCACAATGAATCTCCATTTAGCCATACTCAAGCATTTTTTTGGTCTTTCCTGGGTTTCCTCATGCAGGAAACACAACTTTTTGGGAAAGGAGTTACAGAGGTTCTTCCCTTCACCTTTCCCGGAGTACCTTGGAGAAGGTCTTGTCCTGTGTGCACACAACACATAGTCATCGTTCCACTGAAATCACTGTGTGTCTTGCTCCAGTGATCCAAAATGGGTTAAAAGGCTGTTTCAAAGCAGCCCAAACAGCTTTAAAGGATATTTGTTAGCAGCACAGAAGTTTATTACTTAAGGAACCATGTTGGCTTATGCTGGGTTGCTGGCAGACACCAAGTTTAGTGTTACCATCAGCTGTATGAAAGTTGTATGTCAGGGTGGTAAACAGCCTGTTTGCTATCCAAAGGAATAAGCAGTTATTTCACACCTACACTCACATGAACGGTGTTGATGTTCCACATTTAGTCAAAATAACAGTTCAGTTCACTGCAGTTCTTTTCTGTGGTTTGTGTTTCTATTATCCACATAGTGACGGTTCAAAGCTTTGAAGTGGGGCAGGAGTAATAAATAAACAGGGACCACCAGGAGTCCTAGTAAAGCTACTCTGCCCAGTCCGCCACCAAAAAGCAACCTGATAGGTAGGCCACTGCTAAATAACTTAATTACTGGACCTCCTCAAAAGAGTTCTGGTGAGTTTACACTTTCCCACTTAAGGATTAGCAACAGATTTTTCAAATTTAGACTTGACCCCCTAATTCCTTTCTGCTGAGATATCATGATGTTAAAAGAAGAGTGCCAATTCTTTCTTTGGGAAAGACAATCTGACGACAGAAATACCTCAGTTTCTTCTTTTCTTCAACAAAATCACAATAATCATAATCATAATTAATATTATTATATTATTAATATTACTATTATTATTTTTCTGTGTGAAACTAGATACTCAGATTACAGTATCAGACATGTTCTACAGCATATTCCTTACTGTGTCTACCACAAGTAGATTTTCTTTCCTGCTCTGTAAATCACCTCTGTAACTGGCCACAATGCAGCTTTACAGACAGATTCTGTCGCCTCTACTGAATCACCTTTTGCCTCTGTTTATCTAAATATTCAAAAGATGCTGTAAATATTAAAATAAAAGGAAAGTTGCTGCAGTCTTCCAAGGGATTGCATGCTCTCCCTTCTCCCTGTTTTTAAGGAAGCCTGAAAGCTTTAACTGCAACACAGCTGGCTAAAGGGACAGCAAGGATGAGCTGAGCTGAGGGCACGCACCCTGCAACGCTCAGGGTGCTGAGCTCATTTCCACCAGCTGAGAGCTCTGCTCAGCACATCCGCTGTTTAGAGAGCACTGAAAGTAGATTTACGAATGACTTTGGCAACGCTTTTTGTGGTTTTTGTGATCAATGACATTCTTACACATTGCCACATATTCATCCTTTCCTAGAAATTAATTCTTTGCCTTGTCACCAGCTGCAGATTGCAGTAGCTTGAGTCATTGGTTATTAGATCCCAATTTTCCTTCTTGAACATATGGCAGTTGGACATTTAAAGGAAACTGTCTGGAATGATTCATTATAAGTTTATAATTCTCACTAGAATGTGATTTACTATGAACATTTTAACATTAGACACAAAGTAAATGCCTTGTTGTGTAGAGAAGTAAGAACGAGCAGAAGGACACTTTTTTCCCAGATGCTCCGTTAAAACAAGCATTGGTGTCAGCAGCACTTACCACATCACTAGTGAGTAAAAGGCAACCATTATCAGCCTCATTTTGAGCACTTGTAGCTACAGATGATGGTGGTTTTGAAAATGGTCATGAGCAGACCTTTGCGCAATGAGTCCTCCTACCTGATGTCTACAGTGCTCTGTCTCTCACATCTTGCCAGACATTGCTCAAAACACCACAGTTTATGGAAACTCCCTATCAAAATTCATTTCCTATCAAAATGCTGTTCTATAGAAGTAATAACAATAGCACTTCAAAGACATTACCGACATCTGCTACATTTTTTGGCAAGAAACACAGGTTAAAATCATCCTCTTTGCAGAAGAAACAAAAACAAGTATTAGCTATTTATGTGCTGCATAACAAGTCCACAGTCAGACTGGGTAATGGACAAAATCCAAACCTTATTCAAGTTTGCCTTATTCAACTTTCAAAAGAAAAGGATCACCCTGCACAATTTTTGGAAGTATCACTGGCTCACATTTACATCAGTAGAAATAAGGACGGAACTTAAGTACTCTGGGTAAAATTAATACTTCATCACAATGATCACTGTTAATAAAAACGTCTAAGTACTTGCAAAGCACATCTAGGTCTAGACTCATAAAAAACACTAGATAGAAATAAGCCTGGCATGCGTTTCCATTTTTTTTTTAGATTTCTTGTTTAATGTTATATTAAGAAGGCATGAGTGCTTGATTTTATTTTCTGAAAAGGGGAAGGAGGAGAACGACACGGTGCTGTGAATGCCACCACAAGGACCCAGAAGCTGATCAGTCAGAGGGGGACTTTTACTGAAACTACCAATCATTTGTGACGCCTTTTTAATTCAGTAGTGAATGACACCAGCTGAAGTACATGGCAAGTCACAGCTCTGGAGATCTTTTTACCAGGCAAACTTCATTAAGAAGAGCAAGAAATACCTGAAAACAGAAAGCAAAACAGACACACACAAAAAGAAACCTCATGCAAAACCCCAAAATCTGTAAATCCCCACTACCTTTGCACTTCCTTAAGGACATGCAAGAGAATACAAAGCCTGTTAAAAATCCTTTGTATGTTTGTTTTTCAAACAGCTGTACAGCTGCAAAAAATGCTGCTGTCCTTCCTCATGAGGATCCTACATTTCAGTGGGTGGTGTGAGCAGCACAGCGATAGACATGTCATGCTACAATGTCACAGGGGACAAATAGAGCACAGGATTTTCTAACGATAATCAGCAGGGTATGTAAGTTGCTTCTGTGCTACATTTGGGAAAAAAACAAAACCGTTCTCAGATGTGCTCACAGATGGAAAGTTGGGTTGTTCTATGCCCTCCTCCTGCCTGCAGTTTCTAGGCAGATGAAGTCATGACAACCCTCCCGCTCCCTCCAAAATGACATATTCACTCAAAAATGACATAAAGCCAAATATGACCTGACCCTTCAGTCACATTTCACTTCCCCTCTGATGCTTTGGGCTCTTACCTGGTGCAGTTTTGTAAGACACGGTTCTGGTGGGCATGGGTGGTGCGCTCTTCGTCACGGGGCTCGGTGGCACCTGCAAACCTTGCCGCTGCCTCTTCAGCTCCTCTTCTCGTTCCTGGGCAGCTCTGATCTCTTCTTCTATCATCGACAAAGTCCTCTGCTTCCTCGACCGTAACTTGAAAGGGCCCACGGTCACTTCAGGCTCCTGGGTGGCCAGGATGGAGGCGGTGCTCCTCAGCTCAGCTGCCTCTGAATACTTGCTAAAATAGCTGACTTCGTGCCTGGTTTCCTCCACAAGGAACGGTTGACTGGCTGAGTACACAGGCGACTGCTGCAAACTCTTGCCATCCCTGAGTCCCGAGTCTTCCTCTTTCGAACTCTTTGGTATGGTGTCCCTTTTTTCTTGAACAGGTGAAGACACCTGGGGTGGCTTGAACATTGGGTTCTGCTGCTCCTTGGAGGCTGGAGCTGGCCCAGTGGTGGCTGCCTGTTCTTTGACCGAGATTTCCTTCTCTGCTGGGATTTGTTCTTCCTTGCAGCTTGCTTTATCCACCTGCTCGGCTATGGCTTGTTGGATGGCATTTTGAACCAGCAGGCCGGCGTGGTACTCCAGCTGGTCCTCAATCAGCAAGGAGTCTGCCATGGCGGAGGAAGGCGAGTCACATCCCGGGTCACTGAATGACTTGGAGATGCCTTCGCCCCTGCACTCCACTGGAGTGTCGGCCTGTGGGGTCTGTGGCAGGGAGAAATCAGCCAATGAGTTTTCCTGCAGGGCACTCATGGTCTCATTGGAGGCACCACTGTCACTGATGTTATCCATGCTGAAGTCATTGGAAAGGGTCTCCAAGACAGTGGTATCCTGAGACCTGACAGACAAGTCATCCAAACCAGAGTCAAGCTCCTCTGGAGGGGAAGAGGCGCTGGCTGACTTTGGGAACTGGTCTAGTACGCCCTGTCCATCATCCTTCACCACTGTGAAGACTGCTCTTGCACTCACAAATTCTCCATCCTCTGCCCACAGTTTTGAGGCCTGTCCAGCTCTGGGGCTATCACTGCATGGTAATTCTCTTACTGGGTCAGCAGTGGTAGTCTGAGCACTTGTATCATCTTCTGAGCTACAGGAGACCTTCTGTGCTTTGACAACACTGGCATTATTACCCTCAAGCTGTCCTGTTTGCCCACACACTGAAACGGGTCTTGTCACGGAGGACAGTGGCCTGTCTATGGGCGGAGAATTTAGGCTTTTGTAGAAGGGTTTGATGGAGAACATTTTCGGTGTTCCTGACCGCCTCGGTGGGGCCTGACCCTGAGATGGACCTGAATGCTCCATCAGCTGGAACTGCTTTCTGGCAGCTGAGAAGTCAATTTGCTCTGTGACAATATCCTCTTTCTTGATATTGACTGGGTCTGATGGTACAAAGGAGTAGCTGATCTGTTTGGGGGATGTTGGTGTTGCACCTTGCTGCTGCTGTCTCTCCTTGCGCTCCTTGTATTTCTTATGGGACTCCAGATGCTCTTCATCTAGTTGATCCTCCAGGGTCTTCTCTTGGGGAGGGTTCCACCATTTGGCGGCAATGTTGGGGTTTTTCTTAACAGCCTGGCTTTTAATGAGTTCCCTTCTTTCCTTTTCAAGTTCCATCATTTCCTCTGATGGCCTCACTTTGCGGACCCTGTATTTTTCCTTCTCTTCCTCATCTTCAAAGAGCTTTGAGGGCTTTTTGTCTTCATGGAAGGCTCGTAGCTCAAACTTAGCCTCTTTCTTAAGAGTTGTAAGAGTTGTTTCTCCATCCTTAGAGGATCTTCTAGAACTGTTTGAAGAAGTGGGACTTCCTGGCACCTTCAGACTTTCTCTAGTGTCTTCCTTCAGTCCACTCAAGGAATGGCCATTAGATTTCAGGTTCTCATCTGTTACACTAGTTTCACATGGTTCAACAACCAAGGGTGCCTGCTTGTTGGCTACATTTTCCTCCTTTTCACTGGGTACTGAATCATTATTGACATTAACAGATGCTCCTGAGCCATCCATAATGGAGACTGCACTTGGTTCAGGGGAGGATGTCCCATTAAAGGTATTATCTGCAGCAGAATCACAGCAATTTGCCTCCAGCACCTCATCTAGGTATCTGATCTCTTTAGCAACTTCACTGTCCAGAGATTCATGCCTGTCCTTAAGTCCATTGTGGCTGGCAGCAGGGGAAAAGAAGTGGGTTGGACTGTCTATGGGATGTGGTGAAGCCACTGTGGTGATGCTTTTATGTTCAGAAACTGGAACTTCAATTTCCATTTTCTCTTCTTTTGTAGCAAGCACAGTAGCTGGCTCCAAGAAATTGGCACAGTTTTGGTCTCTGTTTTTTCTCAACCTGATGTCATCCTCAGGGATTCTGGAAGATTTCTAAAATGAAAGAGAACAAAACTATGATGAAGTCCTAAAAAGCAACATTTTATTTTATGCAGAGTAAACACCATCTGGAAAGCAAATCCTAGCACTTATTAAATTTGAGATTAAAGCAGCCCCTCAGAGTGTGGGAAGGCAAGGCAAATCACTAACACAAAAAAAACCAGAGAGCTACCTTACCATAAGACAGACAAGACACTAAAATAGTAAACTTTAAGTATCTCCCATCTGCTTACCATCCTCATTTTGTCATTATTTCATGCCTGTGTCCTGATTTGACACTAAAAATGAGCTTTGGATTTTCAAGTTATTAATGGCTTGGTAGTTTAGGTTCTTCAAAGGTTTCCACATGCAGCATGTAATACCTATCGTCTTGGTATTTTAAAAACGCTTTCCGCACCTAAATGAAATCTCATAATGCTTCTACAGATGAAAAGTATTACTGTCCCTGTTTTGCAGAAAGAGATGCTAACATGCAGGAAGAGTAGGCGATTCATCCCATGTTAGGAAAAAGGAAGTGGCAACAGCAAGGAATGTTCATTTCTCAGTGGATCAATCACGGTCATCAAACTCAGGGTATCATTACACAGTGCTGGAAAGACACAGGGTCTTTCTCCAGCCCACACGGAAACCCACATGCAACTGGACCTGGGAGACAGGAAGCATTCGCAACTCCCACGGCATGAAGACCACCACAAGGAGTACGACAGGGACCAGAGTCATAGTCTCCTCCCTCCCACTGCTTTGATCTGCAGTGCAGATGCACTGGATTCATATTTCTCCCTGATGTGCTGCCTCTGCTCTCAAGGACGGTATTGAAAGAAACACTATTTATATTCTGGTATGGGCAGATTTTACCCATCTAGCAGCCTGCTGAACTTCCCCTGAGTAAAGTCTGAAGGAACTTTTGATTAAGCTGGTAAGATGTCAATGAATTTTTCTTTACTGCTGAAAGACAAAAAAAAAAAAAAAGGAAACACCAAAAGAAAAGAAGAGGGCATTTTCAACATTATTCTTCAAAAAGAACTTGCTAACTCTTCCTAATTCCTGAAAACCAAGTGACGTATCTATTCACTTTGACTAATACTTTAGAACAGAAACCTGATATCTGAGGTCTCCAGCTCCCTTTCCACACGTGTTTCTCTGTCTGAGGCATGGGCTTGGGAAGCAAACGGCACTGATCAAACCCCGTAAACTCAGTGGCCACCCAACAAGGGCAGCCTTGTTTCCTGGTCACCCCCGCCCTTGCTGTCCCTTATCCTGCATGCTATTAATACACACTGCAGCGGAGGATGATCAGCCAGGACCAGAATGGAACTTAGTGGTGATCTGAACAATCACGTTGCCTCTGGGTTCATATAGGTGGTAAAACACATTTGACCACCTTCAGCAATCACAGCCAGCCAGAAGAGCTCTCTTTCCAAAAGCACTTTGAATGAGTTTTCTAATTATGCAGTTGAAGACAATGTCGGCTTCATCCCTTAGACATTTTCTTCTTGATTGTGCTTAAATATCAGGAAAAACCTGTAAAAATAACTGACCAACCAACCTGATTTGGTCTATGTATTTTACCAGTGACATACTTCACTGGTTCTACTTGTATTTCACTTTTTATTGAACCTAGAAACTCTCCAACTGAGGTTTCTAGCAGTGCTTTTCTTAAAGCACATTACATTTTTCACCATTTAAATATCAAATGTGGCCAGTTTCTTCTTTAGTGCTATTAAAGATCTGTTCAAGAAATCAGATATTCTACAAACAAACACAAAACAAGCAGTATAAAAAGTCCTTACTTTTCTGAGTGGGCACAACAGGAATGAAATAATAAACTTTCTTTTAACTCGAAAGAGCAGGAATTGCTGTTGATTCGCCCGCAGAGCTCCAGATATCATGATGCAATAGGTACTAGGATGACAGGACTAAGACTGCAATTCCTTTCTGATATTTGGGTTTAAATCTCCGCTGCTTGACTTGCTGGTGCAAAACAGGGTATGTTGCTACCTGGAGCAGTCTGTGCAAAGGGACATAAGCATCAGTGCAGGACTGCTGGCTGTCTCCTTTCACTCAAACTATGAGTATCATGGTCCTTCTAATATTTGCTTTTAATCAGACAAATCAAAGTCACTAGTGACATTGGCAGCTAACTACATGTGCTCTGCAGTTACAAGAACGCATCTTCAGCGGATGCAGAAAACCAGGTAGTGAGGCTGTGCACTCCAGACACAGAAACACGTCTCCCTGCAGAGCTGAAGCAGAGCTGAAGGGCCCCCCCCAGTCCTGTGCTTCTTGTACCTCCATGCCATGCAGCTGGGAATATGCTCCCAATTGTCTCAGGTACCCCACTCACTAAAGCATGTCTGCTTCCATCAACACTTCAAAGTATGAACCACTGCAGATCATACCACGTTTGGGTATTCAGGTTAGGGAACACAACCACAGGTGTAGTATCTTAGTAATTTCTTAACAAGTAAGAGCCCATCCTCTCATCATAGCTGCAATCCACAGCTCACAATTAATTATACATGCAACTGCCTAATCAGGGCATGCATTTATGGCAGTATGTAATTCTGAAAGTGCACGTGTCTGTGCACTTTGGCACACGTAATGATGTAGTAAGACAGATAACTATGCAGTAAAACCTATCAGGAAACATTGCTACTCATGGGAGGGAGCCTTTCTTTGCCAGGGATTAGTAACTGAGCAAGGAGGAGGGCTCCTAGTATGGCAGAGAAGCCAGGGAGGAATGCTAGAAGAAGAAAATAAAAGATTAAAAATAGGATTAAAGAAAACACCCAGGTTTTTGCTCAACACATTCCGGCAGAATCTGGGGGCAATTTAGTGAGGTCACGGCAATGAGAGTACGCTCCAGACACTCTTGTGAAGAGCAGAAGTCAATCTACTGATGAATTACCTGAAGAAGATAACTGAGAAGATCATAAGGATGGAAGTAGCTGACAAAATAAAGCTTTTCAAGATAGTTCAGGCCACAGAGCCTGTCCAGAATAAGTGTCTGGGTCTGGGAAAATTGCACAGGTTGGGATGATGACACCATGGGTGGGAGGAGGCTTGGAGGAGCGCAGTGGGATGCACGCAGACCTCCTCTCGGCTGTTTGGCAGAAGGAGGCAAACTTGCCAGGTGGCTGCCTTGGCTCTTTGGTGATATGTACCAACAGCTTTGTGTTTGTCGCCTACAGGGAGGAGGCTTTTCAAAGCCTGCACCATTACAAAAGCCTGTAAATGGGAAAAAGGCTGCATTCAATCCTAACTGTAGTCAGCAGCACAGCATTTACAGTGATTGCCATACACTGCTTATCCAGACTCAGATTTTCCAGAATTTACTGTAATATTTACACAGTCTCTGAATGAGCATTCATTTCTGTATAAGTCAAGACGCAACAGGGTAGTTAGTGTCATTTCTACAATGCTGCTGCACTTTACTAAACTGCAGTTATTAGCAGCTTAGAGAATTATTAGCATATTTCCTCCATGGTTGAATTCTTTGTCTACAAAAGTGTAAGTGTTTAGGCAATCAACTCTTTTAGGAGGACAAAAAAATGTGGGTGTACTACTAGCAAGGCCCAGCAAATGTACTGCCAGTGCCTTCCTTTGTTTGATGCAATGCAAAATGCATATGACAACAAGTGGGAGGCAATTCTTTTGAGCCACATTGACATTCTTCTGAAGCAACAGCATGGGGACACACATGAAAAGATTAAACAACTAAACACATTTCATAGTTTAAAAAATCTAAAACACAGTTTCTTCATTGTGGACTTCTACCAATCACTCCAGCCAAGTCTCAGGACAGCTTTTGATGCTATTGGTCTCCTGGTGTTATTAGCATTGTCGACTTCCCATTCCTTCAAATTTCATTTTCCTTTGGCGACGTCCTCCACTTTGCCCACCTCTCCTCCCATGGCCTGATGACTGAGCCAGTGCTTTGTTCAACCCTCTCCCCTCTGCTATTGGATCTAACTCTTCGGCCCGCCATGCCTTTAGCAATTTTGGTACAATAGCGTAACTTAAAATTAGAATTGCATATGGCTGACTCACTAATCCACACCTCCCGGCTGATGTCAATCATCTTCTCCCTCTTCACCTACAGTCTTGGCCTGCGTCTCCGATGTCTCTTTGCAAAGGAGAAGGAACTAAATGATGGATTTGCTAGGGGGCCGAACCTGGCAAACCTTCAACAGAGCGTCTGCTTTCATTCAGCCCATCCTTTTGAAGGATGCAGTCACCATCTGCATCACAGATGGAGTCAATCCCAAGCACTGCAAAGACAGAGAAGTCATCTGCACCTCTGTGCTTCCAGATGGCCACCCTGTCCAGCGAAAAAACCCCTAGCCAACAGAGGTATTGGTCCAGTCTTGCTAGCAACAGCAAGCATTTCTTTAGAGAAGTCATTTTCTGTAGAAGAATGGTATGACACAGAAGCGTTGCAGTCCTTAATGAGTAAGAAAAGCAAAGGCAGAGTCATGCAAAGTGCTAGCACCCATCTCTCACAGCTTATGTTCACTACCACACAACAGGTGGTCAGAAAGGTGCCACCATCCCACCTCATCCCAGATGAGAATGGCAGCCCAAACCACAGTGACAGCTCCTACTACACACCAGCTGGTGTGCTCCCTCCCACCGCAGCTGCCACCCTGTCCACCTCCAAAAATGTGGTGATCCCCCTCATCACTGGAGGGACTAGACTGCTCCAGGCAGGAGCCCTTGCAGAAAGCAGTCTGAAGAAACGTGACAAGCATTTTGTGTTTTGGAAATTTCCTGTTCTCGTAAGCTCAGAGAAAGCAGCAGTGGAGAAAAACTCATCAAAAAGATCCTGGAACTGAAGAAGAAAAGTGATGCAGCTGATGATAGGGTGATCAAGGAAAGGAAGGGAATTTCTACTCACACTAGGTACAGGAATTATGTCTTTTAATTTAAAAAAAAAAAAAAGCCCCACACCAAAGTGCTGTCGTCTTGCTCCTGTGTCAAAAGGTTCCATTTTTCCATATGATGCTTTTATACTGACTCCTAAGGGTTTTAAAAATACTATGGAAAGTGTTGTCCAATAAGATTACAATTTTTCACTTAAAGAAATTGGATAAAATTCAAGTTTCAGAAAAAAAATTCCACAAATCTTGTTGCCAAATTTCGTTGAATTTGAGACATGTCAGTCACAGGCTGGCACTCCCTTGAATAGTTCCATTCATAATCCCATTTGCACACCAAAAGCAAAACCTGGCCTGTTCCTCTCGCAGTGCAATAGACAGTGTCTTCCATCGGAAACCATTTCCGATGACTAAAATGCATTAGCCTTGAGTGTCACGAGTGACATTCTCTGTGAGCAGTTCTCTGCGCTCTGCAGTAACTGGACTGAGGTAGCCAGACAGTGCAAAAGGCAAATTTTCTTCATAAAAAGCTGGTTTATCCACTTCTGAGCACTTCAGTAATCACACGAGTACAGTCTAAAAATCAATGCAACTTCATACTACCTCCCCCTAAGAAGCAAAGAAGGGCTCTTCTGGAACACAGACAGTAAAAAGCGGCTTGGGGATACAGTGCCCAAACAAGTGGCTTCTTGGAGAGCTTGCTGTGTGCTTTTTCTGAGTGCTTTTCTCTAAGTTCTTTTTTTTGGTCTGTTTTAGAGAAGGAGTTGTGATTGCATTTGCTCAGAAAGCATATGAAAGGCTTTGCCACAGGCTTCAGCTTCCCAATGTGATACACTAGAAAGCTCTTTTATCAAACCAAAGTCCAATCTTCTTTTGCTGCTGTAATAAATTAAGGATGGAGAAAAATGGCTCAAAAATTATGAATGCTTTAATGAGCATATACTGTATGGTAGGATACTTTAATGATGGGCATGTAACGAACATTTTTCCAAACATGTCTCTATAGATCCAGTATATTCTGTGCCATCAAAGACAAACAGCTGGAGCTTTTCCTGGGCAAGCCAGGATCCACCTTTGGAATAACCCTTACTACTTCCCACTAACTCCAAGGTATGTAAATTGGAAGTAGTTTTCTACAGGTAGGAAGCCATCACAGTAAATGCACATGTAAGAAGGTATTTCATCCAGAAAAGTTTTTCAACTCTCTCATCACTCTCATCAGTTCAAATCCCACTCCTGATGCTTTCACTTCCAAACTGATTTCTATCTCGAAACAAAAATGCACGGTTCAGTATTATTTCTGATATTGCTTCACTCAGTTCCCCAGGACAGAATGACCAGGACAGAACACTCTGTGTGAGGGCACGGCAAATAAACCGATGCTGCAGAGAGGCAGCACTAGACTCAAGGTCAATGCAAACCTATCAGTGTATTAACCAACCACAACATCACATATGGTTAGTACTTTTAGACTTTGTTACACATTTTTCCTAGGGCTTACTTTTCTGCTGCTTGTCTCTAAAATTCATCTTTGCTGAAACAAGAACAAATGCTTCCAACAGCTGGGGTATTTGATTTACAGAACATGAGGTGCTAAGTCACTTAAAATGGTAAATACAATCTTCTGAAGCAGTCACCAATTCTACCTAAGGAAGTGCAATGGTTTGCTGGAGGAAACGAAGAGCACCGCATCCAACCAACACATAAGGAGCATCATACAATTAGAAAATTGTCCACTACCTGGCAGGGAATACAAGGCGTGATACAACCCTTAAGGAACAGAAGGAGATTTTCTTCTTCACAGCTGAAGGTCACAGATGAGGTCCTGTACCAGGAACTGTCGCATTTGCAGAGCCCACATGGATAGGCTCCCCTCAGTTGAAGCCGGTGGATCTGAACTCGAGAGCTCATGGCTCCGTTGTTAGCAGCACTCTCTCATATTCAGCCTCCAGTTTGATCTTAAGTGGAAGTGGAGAAATCTCAATTGAATAAGGACCGAAAAAAGTTCAGCTTAACAAAGTGCCCAGTACAGATACTGAGTTGAACAAAACATGGCCTCTGAATGTATGCACAGCAAATCACAATTTCACAAAATGCCGCAGTTGAAATCTGCCCAGCGCGCAACGAGGATGGAACAATTGCTCTGGTAAAGCATGATCTAATCCCAGCAGGGAGGGGAAAGGACGCTAAACTAAGCCTTGCTTTTAATACTCTCTAACCCATCTAGATAATGTCAGCACAAGGAAAGGGTGACCTTTACGGTCACTTGCACGAAAAAAACAATGAGACAAGGGGATTTCCAAAATTCCTTAGTCTTTTCATTGAGGGTGGAGGGTTCCTGTTCCACATAAAGAACAGAGCTACAACTTTTCTCTGTAAATGTAAGATCTGGAGAAAAATACTGGCATATTAATCGTTTTGGTGCATGAGAAAGGGACCTCCTGAGGAAGGAATCTGGGTTAGGCAGGGGCAGGAGTAACGCAGTAAATGGAGACAAAAGGCCATGCAGTTCACTCGTTCTTGGAGCAGATTTTACAGCTGCTAGGAAAACTGTTTTAATACATTAGAGGAACAAAGATAAACTTCCCGTAAGTGCACAAGAAGGCTTTCTGAGATGTATTAGTATTAAATTAAAGTCTTCTGATGATACAGATTCTTTCACTGGCTGATACAGTTCTGTAAATCTTTCGTAAATGACCTATACTGCATTTTCTGAGAAAAGACACACGATTTCTCTGTGCTGGAGCTCTTTCACCACTTACTTTCATGGGTAATATAGTAGGAAGTGAATGCTTTAACTGAAGGAAGCACCTACAAACTTTTGCAAACACAGCCTAAGACAGATTATTTTTCACTTTCTTTCACTTCTCTGCTTTACCAACAACAACTGATGGAGATCATACTGCTTCTAACTATTTCCTAAAGCCTAATTAATACTTGCTGCACTTCTAAAGGACATGGCTGTTCAAGATCTACTGGAGCTTGACAGTTAGGAGTGATGCTGCAGAGAGGTCTAAAGGAACAAATGATGCCCAGAAATGTGGGGAAAAAAAAGGCTAAGCACCTATTTCTCTTTGAGAGTTGAAGAAGGTTAAGAATTATTAATGATGCTTTGCCTCTATCAGTAGGACTTGTTACAGCTGTCTCATCCATTAGGTTAAGAGCCATCACAGCAAAATCTCCTTAAGCAAAGATATGCCCAGGCAACTGTGCATGGTGCAGTGTGTCTCACCTGATGGTAGCTAGCTCTGCCTGGAGCACAAAGAGCAGGACATTTATTTCGCTGGAGGCAGTGAGCCTTGAGAGGGTTAGAGTACCAAGGCTGAACCAGCCAGCTGGTTTGAGCACTCTGGATTGCCTTCTCCCCAGTTTTCCAAGAAAATGGGGCTATTTTAAAGCTAGAGATCCCTAAACCCTCTATAAAGAGAATGCAAGTAGTGACTCAAAAAGGTCCCAATTTATAGTTAGCTACCCAGAATGCGTATTAGGCTGTTGCCTCCAGACTTGGGCAAAAAGCAGATCACTGGAATATTATCAAAGGAAAACTGAGAGGACAATAAGAAAGAGGAAATCTAGCTCAGTCCTAGCTCAAAAATTGCTTGAATTACACAAGAGGGGGAAAATATGACGGTGATCAAAGGATATAACTGCAGTGTCTGCCAATAGCTGTGTTACACACACAAGTGGGGAGAGAAGCCATTTCCAAGAAGAGCCTGGCACATCGCCTTCCCCGAGGCATGCTCTCCAACATGTCACCATGCTCAGAGCCCATCCGGAAACCACCACACAAAAACGTTTTCACTCCGGCCCCCTTCTCCAGAAACCCGCCATGGCGAAAACAGCATTTGGGCTACACAAGAGCCAGAACCTTGTAACTCTAGTGGACTGCAGTTCACAGGGCTCTTCCTCTAAGGGCATGCACGTAATTTAGCTTTCTGGATAGTACATGTTAAATAAATACCCATTCAAAAATATGCATCCACAAAATGAAAACCGCTGTCATTAAATGATGAGTCCAATGTAGCCAAAATGATCCGGGGACTTTAAGACACCATTTCAACAAACGGCCAGTAAGTAATATTTAACAGAAAAAGAAGTCAGACTGCAGGGTCTACAGAACAGTTTTGCTAGGAACAGGCCAAATGTGTACAGTCTCTAAAAAGGAGGATGTTGCTAAATTCTCCACATGCCATTGCTGTCCCCAGGCTATAAACATGACCTACCATGTGAGTCAGGCGTTGTGAGCAGTCAGCAACTTCATCTAAGCTTTGCTCCTAACACAAAGTAAGCACTACAGTCATCTCACTGTCTCCTGCAGAAGAATATTTCATTGAAAGTGAGACTTGGATAGGATTTTTTTCCTAATTCCTTATTTGGGAAAAGACAGTTGAGAAATCCTGGGGAATAAGACATTCCCATTCAGCACCTACCACTTCCCGTCCCTCTGCTCGTGCTCCCCTCCCCTCTTCCAACCAAAGACTCATTATTCCTTCTTTTCCTGCTGAAAAGCCACTGATTAAATGACCTACAGCACATCTGGACTACATTAGGATATTATTTGATTAAGGCATTCATCACGGGCTCTTTCAGCAAGTGGAGAACTAAGATAATGGTGGGGTGAAATGGTGTTAACTGAACTGGCTATTGCAGCTCAAACTGCTCTGCTTGAAAAGTCCGACTGCTCTAGCCCCTCAGTTGTGAGTTCTTTTTTATCAAATTGGAGAAAAATGAAATAAATATTGCTTAATTCATTTCATGTTGGCAAGATCATTAACGCCAAGTAAGTTGTTATGTCAAGGGTTGCCGTATTTCTCAGACAATTTGCTGTCTGATAGGAAATGCTTGCTTGGAGGTATTTTAAAGAGTCATTAAAAGGGTCCCCATTAAACTGCAAGCAGCACCTCACATTTCCGTACAAACAGAAGTCTGACACATTCCGAGTCAAATTGCTTTAGAGGAGAGGGGGAACACACAAAAATGGCTTAACCAGACCTGCTGAAAAGAGTATGGTTTATTAGCCCGTTACACAGGCAGTCAATCAGTTGTCAGTATTCAAGGTGACTGCACGAGACCAGCTATGGAGCCTGCATACATAAAGACCAAAACACAAGATAGAAGGAAAGATCATGTCATCTTGGCTTCCAGACTTGGCTTCACCCTAAAACATCCTTCCTCATTTCTGAGGAGTTAAAGAATGCGCTATGCTGGTGCAAGCACAGAGGTATCAAACCAGTGTCCCGGCATGCGTCAGATCCCATAGAAACCAGGAATGCCGCTGCTGCTGCTAAATGTGACTGCTCATAGTACTGTGCTTAATTTTGTTCACTGACGAACAGCTAAAAGACGAAGCTGAACAGGCACCCTTGAAGCCTCTTTATCAACTGAAGTTTGCTTTACAGCGTAAAGAAGGACAACACACTCAACTAGAGGGAAACACACCCCCCAGAACAATTAGAGAAGTAATCTAAAAGACTTTACTAGTGCCACCTAAACCACATAGACACTACCACATGGGTGGTTCTCCCAGTTACCGCATGTACAGTATGTACAAAAATACCTTTTCTCCCTAAAACCAATATATTACTGTATTACACGCAAGTAGAAAGCTGTAAATTTCAGAAAGCTCTTCCTACTGTTTACGGTGAACAGACTAGCTGCAGCGCGAGCGATTCCACAGCCACCACAGGAAAAAAAAGGCACTTTAAATACTCCTCCCGCTGTTGAATGAAGGCTCAGTGAAGACACAAGTCACAGGTCAGAAATCTTAGCTTACCCTTTCTCTCTCTCTGCTCCTGTAAACTCTGAAGCAAACGACAAAATATGTCGTTTTCCACAGGAGCCTTCACTTTTTTTGGCTCGTTAAGTCAAATTCCTTCCCCGGCTCCTTACAGAACTGTGATGTCATACTGAGGGAGGGCTGGTTTTTTTTTTTTTAAAAAAAGAGGCAGCCCACACCCTCAGCCCATTCACACAAAGAGGCTGTTTTAAAAGGAAAATGCCAGTTCACACTACTGAAAAAGAGCATGACTTGACTTAACCTGTAAGGGAGCCACCTCCTTAGAGATCCCTTCAAAAGCATCATGCTGGCAACAGACCCAAAGACCCGTTTTCAGCCAGCATAAGAAGGATTTACTGTTGTGGGATTTTTTTTTGAGGGAGGGCGGAGAGGGAGGCACAACCCAACCACACAGCACGTGGCCGGCTTTGTACTAGAAAGGAGCAATTACATGAAGGGTTGCTATGAAAGACACAAGCTCCAAGCAGTAATTTGCAATATTTTTTACCTACTGGGCAATGAAAAAAAAAAAAGATTGAGTATGTTCTTTCCATAGGAGAGGCTCAGGTGTTAATTGAAATGCTTAGGGCACCTTGGGTAACTCTCCACCTCAGAAGATGCAGATCAGGGCAGTGGTCTCCAGCCTCTAGGAAAAGCATCAGCCACATGGAAAACAACTAATGACAGGGAATGTTAGAAAAATTAGAAGGGAGGGTGACTTGGAAGAAACGCTTGATGTTTTCTACAGCACAGTTGTTGTTCATTACTGCTGCCTGTGGGTTATCGACATCTGAGTACCGCTGGATTAGGTTTCCCGGAGGCTTGATAGTTAAAGGTGAAAACACGAGCTATGCTGACCAGGCATTCGGTGCAAAGGCCCTCCGGATTTTGGGTTAAAATGGCTTACATTTAGTGTCACCTTACACATGTTACTACAGATAACATAGTTTAATGGTTGGAATAGCATATTTCACTCACTGAAGAACTACCTAATTTGCTTTCTCACTACTTCTAGGGCATCAGCAAAAGGAAGGCACAGCCATCCTCTACCAGCAATGATGAAAAAGAACAGCAGTGATATTTCTGAGGTGAGAACTCTTGAAGGCAGTGGTAGCTCACTTCATCCAATGCTGGACCACCCGCCTGAGCCATGTTACATGAGACAAAACAAGCCTTTACAGTTTTAAAAAGGGCAGGTAAGAAGCTCCTTCACCTGTTCAATGAATCTGTGAAAACAGAATGGAAATAAAGTTCTCACAGGAAAAAAAAAAGAAAAGGCACTCAAGATCCATGTCCTAAAATAAAACTAAGAGTGGCTTTGGTGAGCTTAAAGTGACAGGAAACACTGTGTACTTTCATATGCTGCCTCTCATACTGTCTGGACAAGGGGCAGATATCATAGGACACAGTCGTAACTTTTCCCATATTAGCTTTTTTTTTTTTCCCCCCTTGGATCATCCAAGAATTCTACACTATGATGAGGGATAATTGCGTCACAAGAAATTAAATTCTGTATTAAACTGTATGGATTTAAAATGCAATTTCAATGGCTCCTCACTGATTAAATACGAAGCTCAAGTAATCCCGTGTCACCTGTGGTCACTGGAAGAGCAGAAGGTCACAAGATATTTACCTTATGTACCCTCCCTGCCACCCACCCTCTAAAGCCTCACATACCCTGGAGGACACGGGAGGACAGAGGTGTGACTGGGGCACTACCCAGGGGTGCAGGAGATGGTGCTCAAGGCACTGGTTTGCTACAGGCTGACGGGAATGGCCCTCTTGGCGTGCAAATGCTCAGTGTTCATTGAAACCTAAAAGAGTTGTACTAGAAAATAGTTGGGTTTTTTTGTTTTTTTTTTTTTATACCAGTTAGTTTTGGAAAACAGGAATAACATTTATTTAATATATTGGCATGTTGCAAGAATGAACTGGGCTATTGGTAATGGGGAGCTTGTGTGCAGTATAGCAGTGTAGCTCAGTAGCAAAGGCAGCTGATACACCCACTGCAAGCTAGAGCTGGCCTCAAATAAACAAACAACCTTTTGCCCCCTCAGGAATTCAAACCTACCATTACCATAAACTTTAAATAAGTTGTGTTTTGTTTTTCTTTTTTTTTTTGTTAAAGCCTTAGTCCCCTCCAGTAGAACATCAAGGGGTTTTTGGTTTTTTTTGTAAATAAATTCTGGTTGAAACTAAAAGCTTGAACAGAAACTTGAAATAGCTAAATGATCAAGAAACAAATAAAAATACCAGAAGTCTATCTCAAAGTGGTCCAAGAAGACTTTAAAATTATTCCTCTCAGCCTCTTGAAGTATAAAGTTTCTTGGCATGTCTGCATTTTAAACCACCTCTCCTGCATGACTGTAAGCAGTAAGTCCCCAGGCCTTGGGTCCTCTGCATCACGCCATACTGAAAGTCAGTAAGCGTACAAAGATTGAAATGTGGTGGAGAGTCTGTATGAGTACCACAGATCCTCCAAGGGGTCAGCAAGTCTTGTCTGCTGGACACATCAAGGGCAAGATTATAAAAGACGAGTAATGCTGGCCTCAGTATCTGAGAAAAAAGGAGCATTTAAAAGTGATTTATCTGTTTCAGGCCTCTAATCTTCCAAACTTGCAGCACAAATGCACATTAAAGCCAAAGATGGTGGATTTTGCGGCTAGATCCGTGTACATGAAAAGCTAGTGTGAGGCAGGCAACTCCTATTTTGGCTGCAGATCTGAGAATCCTTAGGTTTGCAGCCAAATTTCTCTCTCAGAATGGCAGGTAATAGGCAGCTTTAGTGTTGAATTAAACTTATCAATGAGAAAGACTGTAACTGGCCACAAAATTGCTTCCGCCCATGCCAGGAGGCCACCTGTAGAGGTAGATGAGATGTGTAAGCTCAGCCGCTCAGAGGAAAAGATGTGGGTGGCACCATGTTTTTTCCAAGGGCCTTGTGACTTTGTGAAACTTTTAAAATTCAAAGCAGCCCTCCTTTGTGACCCTTCAAGATACGTGTTGAGGCTCTGGATGTGGAGCACAGTCTACGCTATGAGCATGTATGGGAGATGCTGTCTCAGATTTTAGCTGCTGGTGGCAACTTATGGTTATGGTTAAACAAAGCAGGGACCATGAATTCTTTAAACATGTGGCAGAAATAGAGATTTACAGTGTTCTACTTCCTGATTAAGCATTAACAAAATTGTAGCAGTCATATACTCAAGCCCTTTCAGCTACTTCGGGACACAGATGCTTTCGTATCAGCCCAAAGACCTTCCCATGCTGGAGATAACAGCACCACTTGAACCACAGGGTCATGGTTACAACCTGTTGTGAAGGGCTAAATGTACTCCTGAAACATGTGCTTGGAGGAAAAAAAAAACCAACCCATACCAAGAGGTGGTTCTCTTTATGGAAAGTGTTTGCAAGCTTAAGGTAAACCAAACAAATCCTCTTGTGAATCCCTTTCCTGTTCAGGGAATAAACACCCTGCCTGACTTTCTGAGCCTGTCAGACTAGCACCCTTATATCACCACTAAATTCAAGATGTGCCATAGCAAAAGGAAAAACAAATACCAGAAATATTCCCTTACCTCCTTCTGCACCAATAGCCTTTTCACGGCACACATCTCATTACAGAAAGTGTTCTCTCTCTCCTCCATATCACAGCACAGTTGCCTGCACACGAAGGAAGGTCTTATGGGACCAGAGTCACCAATTCAGCTCATTATCTTCAAACCATATTATTGCCACAGATCTCTCTGTCTGGGACTATAAAACAAAAAGTGCCCCAGAAGCCTGGCTGCTGGAAGCAAAACTGATGCTTGAGCATGCAACTGCTAAAGTTTACTAAACATTTTAAGGATCTCCTTCTCATTTCTACTACCTCCCCTACAAATCTACCCTATGAAGCCAGCAGAGAAATAAATATGGGCAGTAAACATTGGAGGATGTCATGTGCAAGGGATCCAGAGTAAAACAACAAAGGTAGGGGCGGCAAGGCTTTTAATCCCAGCCTTCACTGTCTGGTTCAGTGGATTTTGGCTTTTCAGTGAACCGCTCCATCCTTCAGGCTTCTCCTCCAGGTAAGACATTTCTGGTTTCTCTGCATGGCCCCACATGGGGTGAGGAGATGCAGGGAGGATGGGTCAGGAGAGGGGAGGCAGTTTTCCATGCAGGTGCCCATCTACTTGCGATGCTGGTCAGGTCACGCCTGCTCACAAGCCAATTTGCAATTTTCGGCAGAGAGGGCTTGCAGCAGCCGGGGAAGCCAATCTGACAAAATTATTTTGTGGAACAAATACTTTAAAAAAAAATTCGTTTTCTTGGATATTTCCTTGTGTTAAAGTGGCTATTTGATAACTGGCAATTACAAGGAATTTAATCTGGTGAGCAATCTTAATTGTTCTTCCTCCTCCTTTCGTGGAAATCACACACTTTAAACCCAAAAGCCACTTCTATTTATTTTATGAGAACAAATTGGTTCTGTCAGTTTAATTTCCCTTGGTACTGTAGCTGGACCTGCTGTTCTTCTTATAAAGACAATTGGGATGAGACAGAAATAAAACCAGTTTCTGAGGACAGGCTGCACGGACAGCTTGCTCAAACCTCAAACCTCCCCTTTCCAGAGCAGACCCCCCACCCAACACCCACATTTCAGACAAAGTCTGACCTGCCGCCATAGCAGCAGGAGAATGGATTACCTAAGGATGGCCACCGAAATAGATTTTCAAGAGGAAATAGTCACATTAAACCTTGATGAGGGAGCAGAGGACTCTTGCATTTCATTACTGCTTTGCATTTTCTGGGTGACTTATAGTGAGGAGATGCAGCATGGTCGGTCGCTTGCGGCTGCCTGCAGTCACAGGGAAAGGGACCCACACCAGGCTCTGTCACTGTCTGCTGCTGGGACTACGTCTTCTCATGATGGGGAATGACTACAGCTTCTCCAGAAAGAAAATGCCTTTGGGTTGTACTCGTACTCACACAAATGTGTACTCGTGCTGGCAGCTGGGCTGGGTAATATAAGTAGGACTCACACCTCAGAAACCTTTAACCCTCGTGAAAATGAAGAGTTTGTGTTCAAGCCAACTCAAAGAATACCCGGAGGCCCTCTCTTAGTGCTACCTGGATTGAAATTAATTTCCAAGGCTAAAAATGGTCTTTATCCTTCTGATTTCCCATGCTGAACAGGTAAAACTTCTTAAAAGATGTGTTCACACTTGACTGCTCTGAAAACTGGGGCTCGAGGCCATTCTCCATTCAGGGAGGAAACGGCACGCGGTATGGTTACTACTCCCAGCACGGCAAACATAAAATATCTTGTCAAAATTACAAGGCCTGGAGCCATAAATGCCAATCAGCTGACAGTGCCAGATTTCACAAAAAGAAGATGGCTGGAAAAAAACAAGTGAGAAAGGTCATACAGCATTCCACTTACTTGTTTTCCTCAAATACTTACAGTTAATATTTGGCTGTTCATCTCCTCTAGCAAGCAAACAAGGAATCAGAAATGACAAATCACTCATATTTGTTGCAAGTCATACACAGGGGGAAAGACTTCCTCTCACCCCTCGTCTTTCCTCGGCTTTTCAGCACCTCTCAAAGGCACTGGCTCATCTACAGGCTTTTGCTGTGGGTGCTGAGGTGGGTGCAAACTGCTCTCCACAACCTGTGTCTGCAGATGCCACCACTGCCACCCAGTACGATTCCTGTGGCCATGCACTGGAGTCACTTCACAGTAAACTTCTCACCTCCACTGTCCTGAGGTTTAAAAGTCTACAAAGCTCGCTTCAGCATCCCTTACTGGAGAGGTACGCAAGCAGATGAGCTTCTCCTTAGTGCTAAAGGTGAGGTAACTCAAGCTGGCCTGGCTTGCACTCGCAATAGGAGTAAGAAGACACTTTGACCCGCTGCAGGCCACATTCAGCTGCTTTGTGCGCTCATGCGTTAGGCTTGCATGGACACCAAAGGGGTAACCAACTGAGCAGACCCCCATCAGCTGCCTGATGGGAATGGTCCTGTGCAGGCTTTTGCTTCTCTGTAAAAGCAAAGCAATAAATCTTCCCCTGGTCTTATTTTAAGCATTGTTAGCACTTGAGGTGACCTGTCATCCCACACGCTGAGGCTGTTTCTCAGGCAAACACAAAAGGTAGGACCAAAAAACCACCCCACAGCCACCCGAGTTGAACCAAGCCATTTATTGTGGTAGCAAGGAACACGTGCAGACTGTTTGATTTGTTTAGATGAGGTGGCTGGAAACAAAGATCCTCGGGAATTTTGAAAATGCTAACAGAAAAATGTTTGGTTTAAGACAGAAAAAGATTTTAGGTAACTTCCAGTCTTGTAAATCGGAGTTATGCCTGTTAATTTCTATTCTTTCAGCCCAAATCTGAGCGTTTTAACTCTGGTGCCATCTTGAAGAGTTACATATCCTGCACAGGCGAAACAGAGAAGATAGTTCTGGATTATGGGAGTCAGGATTTCTTCAGTGGAGTCAAACCTTTCCCCCGTGTTTACAGAAAACCTACTGTATTCTGTAGGAGCTAGAAGTCTGAAGTCAGAGCAAAAATCCTTCAGGCTGTCTGCAGTTTACCTGCAGTTCTGCAGAAAGTCAGGTACTATCAGGAGAGCCTCCCATTACCCTCTGTTTAATATGTTAAATAAAACAGACTGACTGCGGGTTCCTCTGTGCATAACCCGAGAACGTATGGGGTTGTTCCAGAGGCAGGGTGCAATAACAGCACCCACTGCTATCTGCCATCTACCTAAAGAAGACCAGTAAGAAGCACAGGGCAACTTATTAATATAAACTGGATATGACCAGCCCATTACAAACCAAGAATCAACACTACAAAATGTCAAACAGCCCTAAGCTTAGAAAATATGTGTATATTTCAAGTTGCATTTAATTCTTCTGTTGCTGTAATTACTCAGCTGTCATTTCTTCTATTCTTAATATTGAAAAATGTCAAAACACACTCAATTTTCTTCTATTACAATTGATTCATTTTCTTAATAGGGTAGCTGTTTTTCTTAATAGGATAGCTCTGTTTATTAAACAATAGCAACAATAAAATTACTTTATGGCAGGGAAAAGATCATCCAGACTCCTTTTCCCTGACTTTCTCCCTCTCACCCCAATCCCTGCGACCCCTGCCCCTTGCCATCACCCAGCAGCAGCACAGCTGGGTGTTCAGAGGGGAACCTGTACAGCAGCAAGATGATGCTGACCGGCCAGCCCACGTTAAGTCTCTCCTGTGACAGGCAGCAGCTTCCGAGGCTAAACTTCACACAAGTCCAGGATTCCAAGAATTGCACTTTCCTTGAAAAACAGCCATACGTGGCTTAGGAGGCGCAAGCAGGCTATTTCTGGTCTAAAAACCCAGCTTAAATTCATTTCATGAAAATCTTTTAGAAATCCATAATCTTGCTTTCCTATGGCTCCAGGAAAGCATGGGAAAAGCAAGCACAAGTAAGATGTCTGCTGGTGGCACCTTAAATCTCAGGCATACATCTAATGCCGACAGAGGATGATGCCATCCAGCAAGACTCCAGGCACACAGACAAAGATGAGCACTGTGCTGCTTAACAAACAAGCAAGGGCATATCAGGCAATGTTCAGGTATCTTCAATTTCAGAAGAAACATGAACATGCATTCCCTAGTTGCAGTGATTTTCTAGTATTTAGAGGAATTATTTAATTTTTTTCCAGTAGTGTCTTACCAATAGGCTAGTGTTGAGGCACTGGCTTATCTTGCTAGTCATACCAGATTTCTTAAAATGCTCCCTGTTAGAAAACTAAGCTTCACTGAACTGACAGCAGTTGTGCAAAAAGTTACAGATATAATTGCAGCACAACATCCTACATAAATGCAGCGTTAAAACTTAGCTCGTTCTTTAATTAATTCATCAGCGCAATTAATCAATTTGTCTCTAACCAGGTGAAACTGTGACACAACACAAATTCTGGAGCCACAGGATCCCCCTGAAATTCCACTGCATCCTGAGACACAAGGTTCAACTATAAAGCTGAACAGGAGAAAACAGGAATGAGCTTGCCAACAGTAAATGCACAGAAACAAGCACTATGTTCCACTATAAGCATACTCCTCCCTGATGCAATAATATCTTATTAAAAAAAATGCTGGGTTGGAAATATCTGAACTGCCTTTCGCATTTTGGAGAGGGAGGTGAAGAAGAATGCTGAACGAGCTTTTCCATATTGGGGCAGAAAAACCACAATATATTTCGAAGCAGCACAATTTGTCCTAGGACAAGGCAGATGCTAAAATACACATAACCAGAAGAAACAGCCTCTGAAAGTCAACACATGTGCATGCAGGTTTGCACATACTTAATCCTGAAGTGTATCTGAGACTATGAAAGTCATATGCATGTTAAAGGAAAAAATCAATTTAAATAAAAGATGTATAATAACAAAATCTTGTTAAAGAGTGTGCTACATGTATCTTTTATTTGTGTGCTAAGTGATTACTTCATATAGTATGTGGGAGAGCCCATTTTTTATCGGCTAAGAACATTACAACATCATTTCTGAAGATACGATTTTTAGTTTTTTGAAACTATTCTCTTGCAAATTTATTTCTCCTCACTGAAGGACTGGTGGCGAAGAGCTCTGTAAATCTGTACTCTTGTGTGAAATGCAGAGTGCTTACAGGTCTGTTGCGGATACGCTATCGGACTGTGTTGCCGTATTTGTCAGTTTCTTTTCAGTAGAGATTCAACGCAGACAGCATGAATTAGGCCCTTGATACAGAAATTAGAAACTATTAGGTTGACAAATCTCAAATCTTACTAGAGAAATACTGTGCTGTTTGTTGAAACAGTTTACTAACCCTGGAATTATCTGGGGCAACTGTTTATCTCCCTTTCCTTTTTTTTCTTTCTTTTTTTTTTTTAACAGGGTTGATTTTGCTCCACATCAAGACTTGCCTACATCTCTCTGACAAGATAAGAAGACATTGCAGCAGTTGTGAACACACTTGAACATGCATTATGAACACAGAATGTTCATTCTGAAGCTCTTTCTATATTGCTAATCTTGGTTATCTCAATTTGCAAGATCTAGCAAATGCTGTTGTAGCAATCTACGTTGCTAGAAGCAACAGATGAGAAGAGACACGGTGGGTCCCCAGCTGTTGAAGCCCACAGTCCAGGTACTCTGCCACACCAGTGTGGGGCATGAGCACTGGTGCACTGCTGTAAGCAGAGGCGTCTTCAAGCTACATTTATTAAGGAAGACGTTTCACCACTGACAGAAGACTCACCAGCTACGTGCCAGACCCTGAGACAACAGTCCATGACATGAGACCTCCCACCATTCTGTCACTTAAAAGGAACTTGCTCTGGGGCAGCTGTGAGCATTGCAGCAGCTCCGCAAGGGAGGTCTGGCCAAGACCTATTCTGCTCCATCACTTCTGAGAGAAAAATGGGAGCTGCTGCCTCTTGGAGTCTGCAGAACTGGCAGTGATGATTCTCCAAATAAACATGCTTGTCCACAATTTCTGAGTTTTCTCTTCCTTTTATGGCCCTTTGGTTTTCCTCAAGCTTTCTCTTCAGTGTCAGTTCTCTTCCTTCTCTGGCTTTCTGCATCCACCACCTGCTTGCATCTTGGTAAATGAGGACATGCTAAATTCAGCAAGCCAAGTTCCTTCTATGTAGCATCTTGTAACAGCAAGATTCCTGTGGTCTGAGGCCAGTTCATCCTGTCTCTGCCCAAGCTGACTTCTGCTGGGGTTCTGTATATGGATCCCACTCTGAACCCAAGCCTGAAACACAGCTCATCAGCTGCCCAGCAGTCCTCCTGCTTTGCATTTTCAAGCGTTCAGCTACAATCTGGTGTAGTGTTTCAGCCTCTAAACCAACCTGCTGTGTCACACTCCAGGCAAACATCAATACGGGGGACATTTGTTCTTAATTCCCTCCTCCTTTTACAACAGTTGCAACACTAACATCAACCCATAACGATCTCCTGGGCTCAAACCAGCTGCTAAGCAAACAAGGCTCTAACAATGACAAGGATGCAGGGTTTTGGAAAGCAACTGCCAATAGTGTACTAGACTGTGTCCACCGTCTGCAGCTGTCTTTAGAGCAGTGACAAGGTCTCCCCATCAGCAATACACCTGAGAGTCACAGCAACCACACCTGCATCGTGACGGAGCTCTCCTCTACCGGTTCCCGGCATTTTTATACAGCTGGAATGAAACGGAGAGGCAGCAGCCCCCACTGTGGTAACTCACTGTGGGGCCAGAGGATGACTTCTTGCTGACCTTCACCTCATGCGTCTATGCAGATGCCAATGCATGCTATCTCATAGCAAATTCTAGGTCCGGGAAAGGCTGCCCAGCTTGGAGTGTCTTCCCAGCCTGTGTTCCTGTATGGTTAATGTAGCAGTCTGCAAAGAGGCAGCTGAAGAAACACAGGATGGCACCGCAATTCCATGTATTAAAGGATGCAGTCTGGAAGGCATAGGTGGAAGAAGAAACCCATAAAGCCTACCTGTGTTTCTTTTGCTGCTACAGAACATCTTGCACATCTCTAGTCCCACCCTACAAAGACCTCAAACCACACTGTAAGCACCCAGCTGCTTCACAGCATGCCAGGAAATTATCTCCAGTTTACAAAACAATCTCAATCAGGAATGTCCTCCTTCCTTAGGAGACCACCCTCCTAGTACATTTTACCAAGTGTGTGGAGGTTCAGCCCCCAATTCTCTCCAGTAAGGCAGCCACTAAACTAGGACAACCTAGAAGTGCTTAAAATCCTTGAAAAAATAACAAGTGTAAGCAAAGTGTCAAATGTCTGACTCATGGTAAAGAACCAAACTCATTAATTAGATGCCTGGGCATTAATGCCTTAGATATAAGAGTGCACTCCAGATGCTGTTAAGGTTCTGAGATGTCTCCACTCCATTCTACCCGGGAGCTGCTGGTGAAGGGCTCTGTGCCAACACCGCCTCTCCCTCCAGTACAGAAAGTCCTTTCCTGCAATATGGTAAACTGCAATCCCACCATGAAATTGTAACAAGGTCCAAGAGGAGAGGCAGAGCAGCTTCAAACTCAGGTAGGAAGGGCTGGATGACCATCCTGTGAATTACTTGTGGAGCACCACCAAGTGAAAGACAGCCATGAAAGGAAGGAACCAGATGGCTTACACCTCTCGTCTTAGATTATTACTCTAGCATGAAACACAGCCAATATTTGCCAATTTTCAAGATTCCTCTCATCTTTCTGCACACAGACAACCACATGGAGGGCAAGGACGGCTGTCAGTAAAATGCAGCATCAGGCTTATGAGAAATTTCTCATGACACCAGAGGAACGCTAAATGCCCATCCTGGCTTCAGTCCTTTTTAGGGTTTTATATCGATCCTTCTTCCTTCTGTAGCTGAACAGATGCCCTTGGAAAAGGGCGATAGCGTAACTGTGGAGGACTCCACAGAGTCTCTGGCACTGTCTGCCCTTCTATGGTCACAACTTTAGACGAAGTATTAGCTTCACTTTTATTCCTCATTGAGACTTTTTTGACTGTTAACACCAAGATTTCTTTTGCATTATGAACAGTTACTATAAACGTACTGGGACTGGAATAACTTCTAGGCTGAAAGCCTGACGTTTGGAGTACAAATTGTCTATTTTCTTAGTGTTTGCCCAGCTCTTGTCTGAACAGGATTCTCTGGTTGTACAGCAGATTTGGGACGAACCTTAGCTGTTTACTTTCTTAGGAGCAGCCGTAGGGCGAGGGGAAGGGCACAGGGCAGTGGCAGCTGCCAGCTGAAGCAGCCACATGTGCCTGTGGCATCCCGTTCAAAACTCCTTCCCCTTGCCGTAGGCTCCCAAAACATGCTTAAGCACCTGTCTAACTTTATTGCCCCCAGGTGGCCTCTCCGGTTTTGATGCAGGAGCTTAGGAACTCAGGATGCTGGGAAAAATCTCAAGCTGATTTTCACACAACAAAAACAATGCAGTACTTTTTTTTTTTCCCCAATTGACATGTTAATTTTGGTGGTTTCCCTTTCTGACTGACAGGTTAACAGTAACTTACGCATTCAAAAATAACTTTTATGAAGAAACTAAATATTTTATTTTTCTTTCTATGTGCTTTCCAACTCGCTAAATGACAGACAGCAGAGTCGTGTACTCCACGAACTGAATATCATTTATCAAAACTGACACATTCAAAATAAGTCAGGGACTTAAATTAGTTATCATAACTAGAAAAACAAATACAACAGCTGATCTCAGAACTCAATTTGTATTCTTTATAATTACTTAAAGCTGGCAGTCCTCATCATGTGAGATCTGTGAGCTATAAATAAACTTAGCTTAGAACAAACGAACATTTTTTACATGTAGGACTTAATACATTACAGTTTTCTGGCAGAACAAAAAATAACAACAGACCAAAACCACGTCTCATTTTTAGTAAAAGAACAAGCCAGTAGAGCAGAACTCCAAAAAAGGAAATCTCTAATCTACAAGTGCAAGTATCCAAGCATGTCTCCAACTCTTCTCATTCAGTTTAATAAGAGAGGAAACCAGGCCACCAGAAGTTTAGAGACTAATGCAATTACAGGGTGGCTCAATAAGCACTGATTCGTCTGTTATCTACAACATGGAAGATAAAGCTATGCTAACAGGTCTGGTTTTCCTTTCACAAAACTGAATGCCCACCGATCAGCTAAAGAGAATGGATGTTTTTCTTCAGGGAAAGTAGCAGTCTGCTGCTTGCAAGTATGTGAATGACCATTTCTTACAGCTATTTTTAAGATCTATTAACTAACTGAATAATTGGATTTACCTATAAATAACAAATGCATTTTCATCAGATAGCATTTAACATTTCTTACATCACAGGTGAAAAAAAAAATCCTCTTAGTAGGTCCAGTATTAAAAGGCAAATAAAATTAAACTCATAATCATAGCACCACTTCAAAATTACCATGAACTTTCAACAATTATGTGAATACAAGGATACAAATATACCATTAAAAAGTCACTCACTGTAAAAAAGCCACTTGAAGAAAACAAAGTTGTTTTGCTGTTTGCAAGTGGGACGAACGTGGGAAACAGGCTCTCTGCTGGGATAGTGAGCAGCAGCTTGCACATGGACAACAGCAGAGAGCTGGACCAGCTCCAGATGTATTGAAAGCAGAGATCATTGTTTTTTGGAACCACAAACACTGCAGACCAGGCCCTTAAAACACAAATGCTGGAACCCTGGTGATTAGACTCCCAGATTCAGATCCTAGCACCTTAAAAAGTGGTTTATGGGGCTGATATATCTATATGTTACTGACGTGTATACATTCAGACTTAAATGCTGAATTTCAGGTGTTCAGCTTTGCAAATCTGGGATTTTTCAAGGTCTTATCAAGAAGAAAAATAAAATATATGCCAGAAGGCCAATCTGATCACTAACGTAACTCCTAATGCTTGAGAATATCAGATACTGAAAGAAAAGGCGAACAGAGCCACTAATTATCATCACAACCTCAACAGGAAAGCTACACAGACTACTTCAAAAGTTTGCCAATGGCTGAATTTAAAACATCCACACCAGAGTCCAAGGGCTGACCTTTCTCCAAACCAAGGACAATCATTTTTCACATTGTTGACTAGCAGAGGAAGTACCCAGCTTGCAAAAGGATAATTTAACTTGACCTAGGTGGGACCTGGGTGGGATCTCTGGGTTGTTCTGTCAGGGCATGGAAAGAGCGTGTTATTTATTCTTCCACTTCAGTATGGCTTTCGTAGCACCTTGGTACTCTGCTCCATGGGCACCATCCTGCTTGGCTACACGTTCCAACTTTGGACTATGTATAGACATGCATAAAGAAGTATGTCATATTGTATCAGACAATAACTTCTGGAAACACATCTGGACAGAGCTTTGCTGAGTAAATCAGTTAATCAGAATTTACCCAAAGGTAAAATGTGCCTTCAATTAGGGAACCGTGAACATCTCAGCGACTATATAACAACCTGGCTAATGTGCTTATCAGTGCGTTAGCACTGACATCTCTTCTTATCAATTAGCGTGGTCTCAAAAAGGATAAAGAAAAGACCATAGCTTTGCAAGGTGGTGCAACAGCCAGCTATTACAGAAACACGACTGAAACCTGCAGCATAATTAAGGGTATGTCTTCAAAGTTGACCTCACCCAGACTCATTCCTGCATGTTGCATCCCATCACCACTCTGGTTCGTACATGGCAACCTTTTCCTGGGTTTGGCAAAATTACCATTTTGGGCTAGTACCACAGGCTGGAGTCCACACAGGCACTGGGTTCACCTCTAAAGCTGCCCGCTCTGCAGTGAGGCATGCACATGATGGCCAGCGGTCCTTATGTGACCCACAGAATGAGGATGCAAGTCTCTGATATCAACACACATTTCAATGGTTATGTAAGTACCACCCCAAACTGTGCCAAAACTGCAAAAAGAACTCTAACCAAGACACTTCACCGTGACCATTTCATCAGGAAAGATGATTAATGCTCAGAAGCTCTAGGCACAGCCCAGATGTGGACCTCAATGTACTAGACACTATCCTAGTTTCAACACAGCAATAATAACTGGTCACAGCCTCCAACTAGAGCTAAGCAAAGGTAGGGGGCAGTATCTGGTGACAGCAAGGTTAAAGTATTATGGATGAAAAGTGGAGGCCATGCACATGCCATCAACATTACCATTCCCAGCCACAGGTGTGTGTTGGCATCACAACAATGCTGAGACTTGAAGGAAGACACTGAGACGGTTTTTTAGATGGTTAGACAGACTGTAATTAAAGCCATAAATCAGAACTTCTTCCAGGCCCAGAGGTTATGCAAGGAATAAAAAGCAATCACTCAAAAATCTTTAGACAAAGCCAACTCCGCGAGGAAAAAGGAGCACACAACATTTCTGTCTGCACTGGGGAGTGTTCGGAGAGACCAAGAGTGAAAAAATGCCTGTCTTCTAACAGGAAGCTGTTAGCAGTGACTACAATTAATGAAGGGAACAATTTAATACAGGCTGTGATGAATGCTCCTTTGCAGGACATGTGGAATCAAAACTGGATGTTTTTCTAAAAGATAAGCTCTAATCCAAACAGAAGTCAATTTAGGGAAATCCAGTGGTTTATGTCACAATGTCAGTCATAACATGATCGCAGATGACTCTTTAAACCTTATAACCTATGAATATAATGAGTCATGAATACCAACAGTGCTGTTCCTTCCTCCAATGAAGTGTCTGGTGATATAGTGCCTGGACGTGGGTGGGTTAGGCTTAATGATGTATTTTACTGTGACTTTGCTGAAGAACTTTTTTCCCTGATGATCATCACAGCTTGGACAAGTTCTTCTTCCAGGAATTATTATTAAAAATTTACTTCAGCAAAAGCTGAATTTTTTTTGTCCTTATGTCTAGGTATGCTTTCCCAGCAATAAAATGAGCAAGGATCTTCTAATGAGAACTGAAGCCAAGTTTTAATTAGTTAGAATTTATACCAAAATGTGCCCAGAATAAATTATGAACACAGAATCTGGTTCTTATCACTGCCAGAAAATGGCAGTGAAGGTACACCGCAGCATGCATAAACATATAGTTACAACTGCCTTGAGAAGAGGACCTGAAAGTCTTTCTCACTGAACAAGGACAGTGAACATGGTGGTCAGCTCAAACCAGATTAAGACACTTCTGCTGGCCAGCTTCTGGGTACTGGTCAGGGAACCTGCTGATAATCACTCCTTCTTTCCCCCAGCTGATCACTAGTATCTTTTTTTTGCCTCCTCCAGTTTCTTAACACCAAGGGCACTGGGACCTCTGTTTCATACAAGGCCTTCCTGTACCTTCTGTTCACAGATGGATGGGTCTGTTTATCCCTCATTTTCTCCTCCCTTTGTTTCAGGTTCTTCAGTTCTTCTATAATTTCTAGCGTCTGCTAGTATCATTATTTCCTTTCTATCCCACTCATGGACAAGTAATTTGGATTCCTACATGCAGGGTGTTAAGATTTAAATCCTAAATTCAGGCTGAGCTCAACTGAGATGAATACATGATATTCTGCAAAATGTTAACCAACTTTTTTGATGTTTATAGTAAGTTCTGTGGATGTCTGGAGCTCCCATTTCTTGGCCTATAGTTTCCTGATTTTTATTAGTATTAGCGAAATTCATACTTTGGTGCCTAAACTATTCCCTGGATTTGCTCTGATGTTGCATTAAAAAATTAACTAGCACTCTCCAAGCTGACTGATGCTGGTATACTGAGGACAGCATTTCTCATTTGGCCAACTATGATGCTCAGTTTCAAAGCAGATATATTTTACAGTGAAGGAAATTATTAGAAAAATCAAAGTGTGTTAAACAAGTTTAATTTCTGAAGAGCACTGTTAAAATTACATTGCTAAAAATTAGCAAGGAGTATTATTACAACCTCAAAAGTAAGGAACTATAGAAAGAGTCAGTCCTTCTTGTTGTTATGTTTCTGTAAATTAGATATTGGGGTCCTAGATTTAGTAATTCAAATTAATGTGTTTTGTTCATTTGCATTTCTTTAATTTTGCAACAAGACTGTTTGGTTTGAAACTGCTGGGCTGCTCAACGGCAACCAGATAAATATATCGAGACTTCAGTATGGGACCTTACCTCTTCCACTCAGTTAATTATCTTTCATTTAAAGTGTGCTTGCTTGTAGTTTTTCTTTCCAACTCCATTAAAAATATTATTTTAAAATTCTAATTCTTATGAGGTTTAAGTTCCAAGAATCAGAATGTACATGATAATAATAGTAGTTATTTAAGTTTTTGTTTTTGTTTTTTTTTCCCCCAAAATGGAAGTGCTTAACAAGTAACATTTGTAGTTTTCAAGACAAAACTGAAAATGTCTTCTGCTGAATGTGCAGCCTGGAAACATCACCCCCAAATCCAACCACCCCAGTCCCATTCCCACAAGTCTCCCCTTCCATCTGTTAAAAATTGAATTGTTTGCTCATTAGTCATATGGAAAAAAAAGGGCAGTGAGTGCTTCTATACCTTGGGCAGGGGGTCTATATCTTGTGTGGCATGGGGTCAACAATAAAAGACTGAAGACCGAGAGAGAAAATGGAAGCTGAAAAGCACTCAGAGCACTTTTGAAAGGCAGAATTATGAGCATCATGTAGCAACAGAAACACCACGCTAGAAGTAATTTAAGTGCAGTTTGTAGCAGAGTGATTACCAACAGCAGAGACAAAATGACCCATGTTACTATAACAATGTGCGCAAACAGGTATTGTTGGCATTTGATGGTACTAAACCTCCCTAATCATACAGCAATAAAACTAATTCCATTTGCTCAGACATCATTACTGAAGTCCCAGAAAGCCAAGACATGCCATTTAAAAGCACAAAAATATAGCTATATAGTCCTTTTTATTTTCCTCATGCTTCTTATGCCCTCAGGTCAGCCTGACTTTTTCCCAAGTTTTTCCTCTGAAACCAGAAAAAGCTAAAAACTTTTCTTTAATTATTTTTTAAAGCAAGCTGAAATTCTTCTCTGCTCCTTCAATTGCATGAACTGAGAATTTCAGAGAAATGCAGAACAGAACAGAACAGAAACAGAAAACCCGGCAGTGCAGAGAGGACAGTACCACTTCTGTGCAAGTAAGCACCATCCGGCCGTGCTGGGCATTCGTTGCCCTCTCTTTTCACATCGTTGGACATTGAGGTGCTTTGCTAGGACCTCGCGTTCTAAGAAGAGGACTGGCAGTGCCTGATCCAAATCTATGCAATCAAAGAGTCATCTTCTGCTACCGCATAATGGTAAGCATAAGTCAGCTTCTCCTAGGATGTTTTTGTAATGTTACCAAGACAAGTTGCTGGTTTGAAAACACCACTTCAGTTCTAAGACAAGATGATTATTTTTCAATGTGTAGGGCTATTTATTTGCCTGGGAACACAGGTTCTTATAAGGGCTGGAGTGTTACATTAGTTATCACTCTCAAGAGCCTCCTTCCTGAAGAATGCCAGGAAATTGTATGAGCTCTGTACTCGGAAAAGAACAAGCCGTGAGTTAATTCATCTGAATCACTGAAGACGTGATGAGAACAGCTTGGGTTAGGTATGAAAATTTACTTTCTTTCAGTGCCAGAGTCAATAGATGCTAGCCGGAATCTGTGAACCATCAGTTAGAAATACATTATTTGCATGTAATCATAACTTGAGTCTTTCTTCCAAATCTTGCTTTTACCACATCACCTAATAATGTACTCAAATCTAGAGACAACAGGACGAACAGCTGAACCTATAAAGGAAAAACACCACCCAGCCAAGCAAAATGCATGCCAACAAAATTAAAGGAGTGCATCTACCTTTACCAATAAGACCTTTTCAGGTCTTCAGTTTTACCTGATCTTAAATCCAAAACGATTTAGTGCAAACAACAGTTCAGTGAAATTCAGAATGCCAAACCTGACAGAGCAACTGCAGAAATCTAATGATGTACAGTCTTTTTTGTTTCTGGTAAGGCTTACGATGTCCTTTAGTCACACACCTGGAAAGGCTGTGCCTCTGCTTCAGGGAATTCATGTTCCTTCCTTACTTCCTAAGGGCTGAGCACAAATTACAGCTTTTTAAATGAGCAGCATTCATTAAATCAAATTACTAGTAATCCTGCACTGCCTGAGTGTGCCCATAATTAGTTGCAGAACAATTTTGCTATGTACCAACAGATGAGGTGGCCCTGCCTTTTCACTAATCCTGCCTGTGCTAACTCCAAAGCCCCTAGCGATAATATTTCGGCAAATGTCTCCACTTTTGGTATCACTACAAATAGTACCATCAAACTACTGTCACGTTACCTTCATGCACCCAGCCCTGCACCAGTTCAAACCAAGGAGGGTTTTGCCGTTGCCTTCAGGGGAAGCAGGCTGGAAGCATGAATATTGACTGCGGCTTTTGCGCACGTCAAAGGTGAGCTGGACAGTCCTCCACGTATAACATGCTAAATGGTGATTTTGGTTGGACCACAGGCTTACGTAACAGTAGAAATTAAATACAGCAGCCTTCCTCCAGAAAGGTCAAGAGTGTACTCTCGTCAGCTGTCTAATTAATATGATTTAATAAATATTCATGTACAACAGTGCCTGCATAGGCAAAAGGTAATGTGAAATTTATCAGAGGCTTGACTAAATTAGCTCATTGCAACAGAGAAATGCAAATAACTTACAGAAACAAATGTTTAAATTAAACTCTACTGTTTGTTTTCAACACGTACAAGGCAGAATAGTGAACCAGGGCCTATGGACAGCATCACATCATTGCCACCCTTGAGCTTTCAAAGCGTCCTAGCACTACCCAGAGAAAGTCCTGTGGAATTCGCACCTTCGGAGCATGGCTGTACGTAACACTTCCCAGCTTGGTCCTAGACAGTTGTCCATGCACGTGTGCAATGAACGCGTGGTATGTGGACAGCAGGCTATGACCTCATAGCTTGGCACAGCCATAGCAGGCATGACTTCATCTGCAGGGGGGTGCAGTATCACTTATTAGGGGGAAGTCATCTCTGCCTGTTTTCAAGTAAGCAGCGAAGGAAGGAAAACTGAAGGCACCACTTACTTCAACAAAGTGGCCATCTACCTGATGGATTTAAGTTAGAACAGAAATATACATATTCCTGTCTGAGCTGGTACCACAACCACAAGATTGTACTGCAGGTATGTAATCTTTTAACCTTTTTGACAGGAAGTGGGCACTTGATTTCATTTGATGTGAGTGTTCCCCAGGCATCCTATTTAATTTTTGGCTTAGGCAATACTCTGAATTGAAGCCCAGAGACTGAACTGCAGCCAGTGCTGGCATTCTGCTTTCTGACACCTTAATGCATTTGGATCCAAACATCCAAAATTTATTAGCACTGCTCTAGCACTAGAACAGCTCTGCACTGCATACAATGAAATGAAGAATGCCATGCCTTCAGGGATCCACTGGACATACGGCCAAATTTTCTTTCATCTACAGGTTCTGGTAATATACTGGGTGTCTCAGATAAGCTGTAACTTATGACTGCAGAGCTGTCCATGTTAAAATAAGCAGGACAAAAAAAGCACATCATGGACTTGCTGAATATTTTTTGTCAGTAGTGCTTGATTAAGACACCAGGAGGAAAAAGAAAGGAGAAGCTTCTGCAAAAATACAGTCTTGAGAGACTTGCTAATCATGAAAGCCAGTACCACAAATATTGCAGATTTATATTTATCCAGATGTAAGCTTTTATAATATAGTAAAGCATAGTTTAAAAACCAAAACCTCTGCTGAAGGAGATCCCACAACTATCCCAGAGACCCCATTCCAGGGAGGGGAGGGAGAACTTTGCACAAATACCAACACTTCGGAAGTCCTGGTGTCTCTTGTTTAACAGAAATCCCACCTCTGTCCCAAAGATTACATAATGACTGATAAATGATCTATACAATCTGTACAGATTAGACCCCTTAAGATAAAAGGATTAGAAAGGGAATAGTCAAAATGGACTTAGCAACAACACATGCAAGCTATCCTTTTATAGAAAATCAGCCGAGTACGGAGACCTTGATCATTCTGTTTCCAAGTATGTGCTTTCTAGGGAGACTGAGAAAAAAGATCAGTCTTCAAAAATCGTAAATGCTAGTGAGATGCAAGTCTTGCAAACTGTAAAAAAGAAATTATACAAATAGTACTTTAATTTTGATTTGCCGCTTTCCAAGGGGGAGCAGAAAGAGGCAAATCAAGGGACAGTATTTAGAAGTCATATTTTTTAGTATTTCTTGCAACTTTTGAGGCTTATAAACCTATGTTCAAAAATTAAAGGTATTTCTGGCACTTGGCAATTTTGAAAAGAAAAACCATACCAAATATTTCAAAAGTTGTGATAAAATCAGGAAAGCTGAGGAAATGTAATAGGTATTTTTGAATTGCAAAGTAACTCTTTCATATTAAATGCCATCAGAGACTAGTAGACTGCTTTCATGGAACAGAATACTACAATGTACTGTGAGAATAAGTGTACCAATAGCAACAGGCCAAGTTGATGTAAATTTACACTTTTCAGATGTCACTCTTGCACATAGGTGTTCTACTGCTACAGGTAACTGCTGTACTTTCATGAGTCCTCAAGGCCAACAGTCTTGAAGAAAATCCAATTTAGAAGACAACTAACGGGTATTAAGCAACTAGAGGGACTCAGAATCAGAAGATCTGGATTTCATTCTCCTATCTGCTGCTGAGCTGCTCCATGACCTTGAATAAAATACTTAACTTATCCAGGCTGAAATCCTACCTTAACATGCATCTGCTAAGACTGCTATGAGGTTTAACTAATTAATTCATGCCTATAAACCTTTAAAAAACCTAGGGATAGAAGAGGCTACAGAAATTAAAATTATTAACAGTATTTTCCTAGATACAGAGGTACAGAATGATATATGTTTGTGTTATAAATATAAATGCAGAGACATATAACCATACACAACATGTTTTCACATAACTTCTTCTGACTTGTTCCCTCCAGTAACAGCAACATGGAAATACACAACGAAGGAACAAATACTATAAATCCCTACAGATGCTTCGTCTTCTGTGTAGGTAGCTGTGATGTTGCCTCCCCTTTACAGCACATTCTTAAGATTACAAATTATGTTGTTTAACAATATCATGAAAATAAATGGTTCTTACCCTCAGCCCCTGCTCCATGGACAAGCAGAGGACCTGCCAGGGTGCTGTATATCTGAACATGTTTGGCCCCTTCTGTAGACAGACTAAATACCACAAGGCACGCAAGTCTCTCAGGTCTCCTAGTTCCTTTTCATTTGAGGGATGCTTAAATTGAGAGAAATCTTTCAGTTGTGCTCTTCAAGGGCCCCCCCAGCAGACTCTCAAGACAGCGTTGCAGCCATTCCACTTGCGCCCTGAGGAACTGAATAACTAATTCAATAAGAGGCTTTTTTGCTTGGGAAGAGCTTAGCTCAAACTCAATTAGCATAAATAGGACGATAACCTTTGAACCTCCCACTCCTCCTTTCAGAGGAGCCGACGATGGACAGCATGTCGCAGCAGGGTCGTTCCCGCCCCTACAAATCTTGAGTTTGTTTGTATTTCCACTGCTGGCTTTTGACTCTGCTTCACAAGTCCAGAAGCAGCTATCAGAGACCATCTGTAGCTTTGCATGTTTTATTTTTGCTGTTATCTTGCAGCCTGGCTTACAGGAAATCCCTTTTCCTCCTCAGGAGGGATTCCCCTTCCCTGTCTCCGGCATTCTGACGTCTACTTGGCAACTGGCATTATTTTGCTGAATAAATTCACACAGAAGCTGCTATAAGCACTCTAATGATAAAACCACCATAGTAAGTAAAGTTACCACCCTAAATGAGACAGAAAGGTTTTCCTTCCAAATAGAGTGAAGTGAGACCTTGGGAACATTGGAAATATGTGCTGCTGCACTGCTTGTGGTAAGTTTTCCTTTTTTAATAGACTCAGTTTTTCAGAGACCAAGGCCTAGTCTCCAAGATATTAAACTGGTAAAAGAGTAAAGCTCTGATATTTTCTGCATTTATGTTATTTCAGTGATGAACTGAAATGGTACTTCTGTACCCTGTGGCTGCTGGAAAACAGTGAGATGCTGTATGCACAGCATGGCAATGTTTTTCTTTTATGGCAGTTGTTTGTATTCACAAACCATTACCAATGCAAATCCAGTCACACAGATCAAGTAACTAACTTATCCTGAGGTTTTTTTTTTTTCCCTCTCCTTTGGTAGAGGAAGAAGTAGTCATTTTAGATTTACATCGTCTCAAATCTGACTCTGTTCCTGAGTAAGAATCAGGACATGACTCTAACATGGATTACAGGAGGATTTAGGTTACAAACACAAAATAGATGAAGTGTCTTCTGCTGAAGTAACATTCAGTTACTTCAGTATGGCCAAGGTTAGAAATGTGGATTTTGGTGAGAAATGGCCATTCCACACATCCTGTGAACCTTCCCATGGCCAGATATGCAAAGAACTGCTGTGGAATGGAAACAAGCCTGTCCACATGCATCATCATCTTGTAGCCTCTTAAGATCTTCCTTTTTTGTTAAAGGTTGTGTGCCTTGCTAATTACCTACATCATGAAGCCCATATCACAGTATTTAATTCTAAAGATAAATGAGAATATAGATACAGAAGAGATAAACCTAAGTACTAAGATACAGTTCTGCAGAGTTAACAGTGAACTAAGCCTGCCAAAGCACCTGAAACCTAGGAGATCCCACCAAAAAATCCCAACAACAAAGCATTTTAGCCTAATATAGAATATTAAACAAGCTTCTTAGAAAGCAGACGTCTGATCTTTGATTTTCCTAGTGGATGAACTGAGTGTTCTTCAATAGCTCAGAAACTGCTAGCCAAAAATACTGTGAGCTATCAGACAAATATGGGATAGTTAATTAACTGCGAACAACACATTAAAGATGCTTTTACATCTTTTATATTAAAAAACATTCATACAGGTAAACAATAAAAATACATAACCTGAATTTTTGTGACCCTGCACCCATACAAATATAAACTGCTTATTTTCTGAACAGTTAGACCTCTTTTTCCCTTTTCATTTTGGACTTCCCCGTATCTCTTTTTAATAAAAAAAAAAACCAGGACTACTGAAACAGCTTCACCCCATAACCAATTTTAAATGAGAGATTACAAAGCCACAGATGTCAGGAAATTAATACAAACGCTCTCATACCAAGATCAGAAAGTTAATACAATTGTTGACTTGTCTTCAGGGGGAAAGAGTGGACAAAAATAAATAGTAAAGGGAAGCCACACAGAGACACGACTGTGCCATCCAAGGGGGGATCAATGGACACTGACAGTACATGGTAATGAATGCCCACTGTGTCTAAAAGCCCATCCTTCTTCCCTCTTACCAGAAATCATTAACACCAGCGGAGACCTTTCCAGGACTCAGTCAGAAGTCAAAATACTAACACTCACAGCGTTTCTCTCCAACGGGTCCTTTTCAGAAGAGTTAGTGTTGAAATCTTCTTGGAACAGGTAGGCAGGATTTACAATAGCGATGCAAAAGTGTAATCAGTCCTCACAGAAGAATGCAAAGCACTTAGCAGTAAACATCACACCCACATTTTGTGGTTTGTGTTTCTCAAGGAAGGGTCATTCGACTTCCTGTGAGACTCTGACAGCACAGGATCTACCAGTGCTGCCTTTCCACCCCTCCTTTTATTTCCCAATAAATACAAAGCCTTTGGATAAGAACTTACTCAAGCTGATGGAGCCATAAAAGTTGTTTGTCTTCCAGTTGTCCATGAGTAAAGAAGATGAGACACTGCATCAAAGAGGCGATGCCTCCTGCTGTGATAAATGCATGTGGCTAAAATACTAGACTGGAATTTATGAAATCAAATCCAGTCCCAGGCTCTCATGTATTGGGAAAAAACCACTTAATCTCACCGTGCCTTTTATCAGAAAGCTGTTTATAGCATATTTTGCAAGTTGTGGAAAAAGTATGCTTATGAGGACACTTGCTAAACTATTTCCTTCTTTGACGAATACAGGAAAAATAACCTTTAATTAGGAGTACCCCTATTGTATCCTTTAAAATTTTGGTATTCAAAGAACCTATGAGGAAGAGACACCCAAGATTTTGAATTTTCAAAATTTCTCACTAGAGAAAGGTAGAAAACTGGATGCATACCTGTTGCAGAGAACATAGCCTGGCTGGCACAGGGCACTGCTATACAGGAGCCAGAGGCTCTCTCAGTCCTGGAAATGAGCACTCAAAGAGACTTTAAGTAAATGCAAGGTTTGGCAACAGCAAAATACATGGTTTGATGATCTGACATTTGGGCAAAAGTACTTAGGAGCCTAATCCTCCTGAGCCTCAATTATAATTACTGAACCTCATGAGCACAATGTTGCAATAACAAGAACTGCACGATTGAATAAGAAAGCCCAAGAATTCAGCTTGGTGAGGAGCTCTTCAGGAAACAGCGACAGGTATTTCTAGTATTTGTTGCTTTATTATTATTATTATTATTATTACTATTTTTATGGTTCTACCATACTGCTCCTCCCCCCTTATCGCAAGAGTCATTCTGTGGGAACAAAGACCTGCTTTTCCATTCCTATCTCCTGGTTGGAAAGGAGTGAGTAAGAAATTTTAAAGCAGCCAGTCTCTGATTTACATCTATCACTTTGTTTATATTACCCCTTCTCTTCTGTTGCATATCACTTATTGTCCTCATTTTATATGTGACACAAAAGATCAGATTTGAAGTTATCTGCATCTCCAAACAAGCTGTACAAGATCTCAGACAGTACACCCAAAATATGCAATGTCAGCAGTATGAGGAGTCTGTCTTTTCCAATCACATATCCCAAAGGGTGAGTATATTTCCATACAGAAATGAAAAAGCTTGGAAAAAATAGCTAAGTTTTATCTGGGGCCTGGATGGGAAGCCTGGAATATGCATACCTGGAAAGCATCCTCTTGCTTCGTGGAAGAAAGTCAAGTTACCATGCATGTGAGCTGATGACTGGGTGCTGAGCCCAAAACATTGGTTTTTTTTCTTACTTCTTCTAATCAGTCTAATAAAAAATATTGCTTCTGTCTATGAAACCTGTCTCCTTTATTGCCTGATAAACCTCTGTGGATACAAAACTGCTATTACTATTAAATGTCCATCCTGCTAAGAAAAAAATGTAATCTCTAGGAAAACACAGTGTGTAGTGATACATCAGCTGATACTTGGTGCTCCAAGGATTAATACCACAAGAAGTATTTCAAGAAGAGTGTAGGCAAGAAGTTGCTCGGTACCAAATAATTTTTTCAATACTTAGAAAAGCCTATCCCATCAAGAGAAAAAGCCTTTATTCTGAAAAAGAAAGGCTAAAAAAAAAAAAAAAAAAGGCTAACTAGGTGACTATGGGCTAGACTAACATTGTCTGTAAAGCAAGGGGCAGCACAATTTTCTACCTTCTGTTTGAAAGGAAAAGCAGTAAGAAAGAGCAGAAGAAAAAGGTAGTCTGCCTAAATGCTTTGCAATGCAACGAAACATCAGTGTGGCTCTTTTGACTGCGCTTCTCAGAAGGAATGCATGAGATAATGAAGACTCAGCCACTGGATGCAAAACTTTCCTTGAATACATCATTCTGTGCACTGCATACAACTAGTGATGATACAGAGGCATGAATTATGTTCATGTCATACAGAAAATTATTTGGCTTGGTGAAGACCTGTAAGAGCTTACCAGCATGTTGTCAAAGAAATCCTGCCACCAAAACTGCAGGAAGAAGACATTTTGCAAGCCACAGTCTAGCTCTGGGATCTCAGCAACCTGTGCTTTTGAGGCATGGCTCAAAACACAGAGGATTTAAATGGGTATCTAGCTGTACAGTGCAACGAGCTTTGGACTGGGCTCATTCACTGGTATTTCCATGGTTCTCCCTAAGCAGGAAATCCTGAATTCTCACTCATATTCTTTTCAAATCAGATCCAACTAGTGCTTGCCCACCTTTTAACCTCTGAAAGACCAAAAGCCAAACACTGTTACAAGTGGGAAAGATGACAAAAATCCTGAAACAATTAGTAGAAGAGGAAACTCTCTTAAATTCTTCACTGTAACCAAGGTTTTTTATATATGTGTAGCCTCCTAACTCAGTACCTCTGAGACCCCCTGTATGAAAAGCACAAGAGGAACACATCTGCATGATAAGGTAGTGTGGGATGGATATAAATCAGCTGACCTGGAAGATACTGAATGACTGCCCAGTGAGTCTCCTTCTCAGCTTTTCTGGGGTGTCCCTCCCTAGGTAATATGACAAACTTGTCCCTGGGCTGCCTACACAAGCGGTTATGCACTAATTACAAAAGTGCAACCTCTTGTGATTTGGCAGAAAATATCCCAAGCACTTACATAACTATAGTTGGGATCATGTGTAGCATCACCATGGAAAAACAGCCTTTTCATTAGCCCAACAGCACTTACAATGCTGCTGGCACTGTGCTTTGACACTGACGCAACGAGCACAGGCGGCCATGGTCACACAGCAGCGCAAGCCAGTCCTAAAGGAGCTGCTGCAATCCTGCTCACCTCCTCCCTGGATATGCTGGTTTGGGTTGTCTGTCTGGTGGTATGGCTGAAAAGTAATCTCAGTAAAAAAGGAAAAAAAAAGTGGCTCATGTCTGGCTGGATTCAGCTTCCAACTGAGCAAACACAAACACGACCCAGCATGAATCTGCACTGCAGTTTCCTAAGCACCACGTTTATCTTGGGTGGTCAGCTACCAAGCCACCAGCCAGGCATCCCCCTCCTAATCCCCTGAAACTTGTTCAGCTTGTAGTTTGAAGCAGTGTTCATGTACAGTTCAAATCCATGAATGTGCTTTCCATTTACAGTATCTCAGGCTCCACTTCAAAACTGCTGCAGGAACTTTAATAAACGCATGTTGTGAATAGACAAGAAGGAAACAAAATCTCCTGCGTCATCCAGTCTCATCACCTGGCACGAAAGTGCGTCAGGTCATCTACTTCATGAACTTTTTCTTAAAAACAGCTAAGAAATTTTGTCCGCACTGTTGCCATGGAAGTGTTAGTCTGTTCCTTAAGGGTTTGCTTCTAGTTCCTAGTCTACGTCTACTGATGGTGAGTTCATCCCTGTTCATTCTTTCTCCAGTACTGACCATTTGGTTTAGTAACCTATTGCCCTTCTTAGTGTTTCCTTCCCTGATGCATATATAAACTTCTGATCTATCCCAGTCTGCATTCTTCTAGACTAAACAAGTAAAGCTCCCTTAATGTCAAACTGGATGTCAGGCTTTCATCTCTCTGCTGTCCACTGCAGTGTCAAGTCATATTTTTGGAGGATGAGTGCCCAGAAATGCACATGGTGTTCCTGGTACAGTCTTACCAGCAGTGTCCACAATGGTGTTTATGTGTCCCTATCCCTTTTGGAAATGCCCCAACTGGTAAGTAAATATAGCCAGAGAGAAGAGAAACCCTCTTTGTATGGCTGCAGAAGTAAAGACAGCCCTCAGGGGACTCCCTGGGTACATAAGGAAGGTATTTATAGAGAAAGCGCACAGACAAAAAGAGTGCATGACACAGGAGGTGCTGGCAGTTGGGCGACAGTGCAGGAGACACTCACAGTTGTGCTACTCTCATCTGACAGGATTACACCAATTAAAAGATGACAACAGCTGCAGGCAGATGGGCGCTTCAAGTACAGACATTTCCTCCAAAACTGGTAGCAGCAACAGCTGTGCTGGAAAGGCAGTGAGCTAGTGCACCAAGAAGCCCAGAAAGTATGTCATCCTTCCCGAAACGTCTTAGACTGCTCCTCTCAGACGGGCTGACACAATTTCTTACCCTCTATTTGTCTTCCAAGCTCAAACGACACTGAGCTAATGAGTGAATGATTAAGCACCAGCCCATGCTACTCTATGCCCTGGATACGATTACCAGAGTTACAGTGCCGAGCTAAACACTTGCAGCTCATTTCCTTCGCATGAAATGGCATCTGAAGGGAAAAACATAACAGAGGATGCTCACGCAACCTCTTTGTTTACACGGGAGAAAGTTTCAACAACCCATTGGGGAACTCGGGGAGAAAATTCCTTCTCCCTTCACACTGTGCTCTTTCCGATGCTCCGTATTAGAGCACTCCATTCCACCACAGCCACAAAATCAATCATCTCCCAGACCACTGGTTCCCAGGCATTGCCTTGCCAAGCTTTATTGCAGAAAGCAATAAATAATTGTCAGAAGTATGGATGCAGCACTGCAGACCCCCTCTGCTACCAGCACCACCCCTGGATGCCTCTTGACACCACGCTAGCCCCATCCCCCCTCACAACCCACTCCCAACTGGACCCTGGCCCCTCTGCCAACACCTCTGCACGGCTGAGCAGGGCTTGGGCACCGCGTCAGGCGTGGGTGAGTAGCACTGATGCTGGCCGCAGGCATTCAAAGGCTCTCTGCTGCGGGTGACTGCAGGGCTGTGAGGCAAAGAAATCCACGCTGGCCTTAGGAAGGTTTAGAAGAGGTTATTCATGCATGGTCTCCATGATTCCAGAACTATGCCCCTCAGGATGCTCTCTGCTGGGGCTGGGAAGATGGGTATGGAGGGATGGGTATGGAGCTCGTCTGCTCACTCGGTCTCCCTCGCCCTCCTAAAATGCCTCATAAAACCTACATCTGGGTCTCATGTGCATTGACTTTTTCACTACAAGAGCTCCAGGCATGGGAAGAGGGAAAAGGAAAAGTCCCAACTGGAAAGCCCCAGGTAGCCCCAACCACATGAAGACGTTCACTAGCCATATGGTATGGTTTTATTATGGCTTCTGTGTTACATTTTATCTTTTTTTCCTATAGGACAGGAGCAATAACATACATATTTGTGCCAATTAATGTGTTGGATCATACAATTCATTAGAGAAAAAGCTGGCAGTGTGATACACTAGCCTGAAACGCATCTTCTTTTCCTTAGAGCTGGTACGTTTTGCATCCATATGCAAGAAGTACAAAGTAAATTTTCTCTAAACATCACTTGGGTAAGCCTGGGGAGCTAGGACCTGCTGCATTCAATCAAAAAACCTTACAAACTTGCAGTCTGTTAGCCTCACCCCTCCTAACTGCTTCATGGCTTTTTCCTGCCTTGTTTTGATCTTTCATTTTATTGCAAAACTGTGTCTTTTCTTGCCCAGGTCCTGTCCTTCCTGCAGTGAGCTGTGTCCTGCCCAGGGCTTTGGAAGACAGGCTCTCTCTCCAAAGGACATATTCAGGTGCTGTAGCCTCAGATAAAGACCACCTGCCGAACCACTGGTGGATAAGGAGCAAGGATCTGTGAACTCATCCCACGTAGAATTAAGTGTCAAGAAGAAGAGATACAACGACAACACAAGGGTCTTGGCAGCTTAGTTTTCACAGAGGTGAAATTCAGCTGGACAAACATCAATTAAAATCCAGCCAGCTCAAGTTCTTCCCTGTCATTTCCATTAATAAATATTGCATTTACTCAACTCTGGTTAAATGTGGCTCAAGGTGTGTCAGGTATTTTATGTAGTTGTGATGAATGCTCAGCATTGCTCAATCCTGACCCTGTCATTTCTTCATTTTCTATCAATACACAAAGTCTCATCCTATTTTAAACCTCAACAGCAACAGCAGCCTCCCATCATGTGCAAAGCACTCAGCTGCCTTAGGGCACACTCTTTTCCTCTAATTCTCCAGTACAATGATTCTTTTCTTCTGCCTTTTGCCAGATCCCTTTAAAAACGGAGAAATTTTGTAACATGATTTGTACAAATCCCCTCATTTTCTGTTCATTAATTAGTTATAATGAAGCACCATTTATATATAAGCTATGAAAAGTTACTGCACTGCTTCTTGAACCCCTAGGGAAATTCTTACGCTGAAGGCTTTCAACTAACAGACCTTCTCTGACAGAAACTACAGATGCCTGTCCACACATCTGCTCCTATCAGTGGACAGAGTCTGTAAGACAGTAGCCTCTACTGAGCACTAATAAGTAGCTTCACCCACTTAGAGTGCAGCATAATCGGAGTTTTCTTTATGGCAACTGAGGTTTTCTCCTCGTGGCAGTAATTGTGCTTAATGAGAGTCTGCCCAGAGCAGACACAGGCCAGAGCTTTCTCCTCTGCCAGATGTGGCTGCTGTAGGGCACAATTACGAGAAATAACCTTTGCAAGGGGAGAGGAGGAGGCAGAAGGCTGCTTTGGTGCACACAGGCAGTAACACACAGCTGGTCGTGCACGCTCACACACACGTGTGTATGGCTGTGCATGCCAGGGAGACACATTCCTGCCGTGTGTGCCCACAAGGGTATTTTCTGGTGTAGCAGTATGCACTTGCTGTAAACAATAACTTCATGTTGCTTGCACAAAATTCCACTTCCTCCCTGCCGGGATGGATAAAGGCTGCTGTTGCACAAGAGCCTCACTTAAGATATGGAGCGTTTTCAAGGATGAAAGCACTCCAGGCATTAGCAACTGCCTGGAAACCCAGCAGTGGGACTAATTCCCTGACTAATGCCATAGCATGATGCCTTTGCAGCATCATTTGTCACATGCTGCTTTTTTGCCCGCTCTGAGTAGCCACAAAGCATTAAGACAAAATATCTGCTACTGGTATTTAACTGGCAGCCATATGTTATTTCACCAGCTCCTCCATCGGGCTGGCTGGGCGTGCTGTATGGATTCTAGGAGTGGCTATTCATTACACAGCCACAGAGGCTCCTTTGGCTCGCGATACTGAGACCAGCTGTGCCTTCCACAGACGTCTGTTATGGCTGAAACATTTGAGTACGTGTGAAGAGAGATGCTGATAAATTAATCTAAAATCCCAGATTTTGTTCAAGAGGTTGCTTCTGTGCACCCAGCAGTTTTGGGCTGAGGTATGATGCTGTTTGCAGGCCTTTTTTATCACTGCTTGCAGCTGTCACTCACAGCGATGGGCAGAGCACAAAAAGAAGGAAGATCCACTAGATTAAAGCAATTCAGATAGAGAGACTGATCTTAATCTGTCTTTCACAGACAACCACCAACATTCAGCTAGGATCCAAACTTCCCAGAACTGGGTGGTGCTGTATACGGAGAGGTACTCATGTCCTTAGGAAATGGCTGCATTTCACTTCAAGGTATTTTCTAAGGTGCAAGATGAAACAACTGCTACAGAACCAACCCATGAACATCAAGATTCCTGCAGCCGATCATTCAGGTAACAATATACACTCATTCTAAACCAAACACGGGCATTTTACAATCTGGTAGCTAGTACAATAATCATAAAGTATGGATAAAGTACGAGGTAATAAATACCAGGTGTGTGATCTGGTTTTCAACTGAAAGGTTACAAACAAGAAAGGGGTCAATTCACTGATTTCTCTTCCTTAAACGCAGCACCGCAGTTTTGTCAGTTGCTCGCCCTTCTACCCTGTCTAATTCGCCAACGAAAGCAAAGGACAGGTGAGAGACAAAGTTGCATGGAAACAGATGCTTTACATCACCTTTGGATGTAATGGGCCAGGGCAGTGGCTGTGAGCAGCAGTCCACCTCTTAAGAGCGTCAGAAGTAACATTTAAAAGGAAACGCTGACGCTGTGTGATTAGTATTGTCTGAGTGCGCCTCGTTGAGCCAGAAAGGAAGCAGTCATTTGGTTTCTAAGGAGCACCACCAAAAAAATACCATCAAAACAAGATAAATGGTGCCGCCTGAACAAGTTTCTCAGCACGTAACTCCACCTAGGAATTCCTCTTACGAAATCGGGCCTCTCCTGTGCTTGAGAGAACCAGCTGAGCAGCACACTTCCACTGCCGTGCCACTGCTGTGAATGGGCTCCGCGCAGGTCTCAGGAGGCAGAAAGCCTCTCCCTCCATGAGGTTCATCTGAAGACTCCTCCTCAGCCCGCAGCACTCTGTGGGCACCGTTCCAGAGCGCTGGGTGGGAAGCAGGCAGGGATGGCGGGACGCTGAGGTGTGCTGTGCCCACCCAAAGGCTGTCCCAAAGGCACAGAGAGGCTTTCACACCCTCTCCTGCCCACCCACTGCTGTTCCCTGCCTGGAGGGCGCAGGCTTCCCTCCACGCTGCTGCCAGCAAGGTGTTCTCCAAGAGCATCTTACTAGGGATGCTGCCTACCACCTGGGAGAAATGCAACCTTTGTGTTGCTGAACAGGTCTCTGCTGGGAGCAGATCCACAGAAATGAGTTGCAATGCATAGCACAGGTTACCTATGCCAGCCTGTGAACAAGACAGCGAGCAGGAAGGGAACAGACAGTAGGGAACCACCCGCAACTTCCCAGACAGTAAAATTACCCCACTACCTGCGTGAGACGCCATTTCCCAGCTTTTGATATTTCTCCAAGGGCTCCTCCTCTAATTCAGGAAAAAAAAAGCCCCTTCCTGAAAGGCTGTCCATTTTATCTACCCTAAAAGTCTCAGACAGAGACGACGCCCAAATAATTTCTGTGTTTCTCTTTTCCATTTGTATTTATTCTTTAACCCGTTGTGGCTTGGTTTTAATGGTGCTTTTACTTCTGTGCCTTTTGTATCAAGTCTGGCAAAGGAAAGTCAAGGTCAGTGCAAGGTTTCTTAATATAGTTAATTGAAACACTTTTCTGTTACAGTCAAGCAATAAGGTGTCTGCCTTCGAATGATGCTGATGAGAAAAGGCAAGAAACCTTGGCAAGGCCCATGAAACAAAGTCACTGTTTATACTTGTCTTGGAGTACTCCTCCATGGCTTTCATTGAACCTAACTTATTTCCTTATTTTGAGTAGGTTATGTAATTCTTTGTTTTAACGCATGGAAATCTTCCTGGGAAGAAAGGTGGCAAGAACAGCTCCTTGACAGCTTCCTCTCAGGTTTACACCCTACTCCACGGGAGAATAATTTCAAGGGTCTGGGATGCTGGTGACACCTTTCCGTCCTTCCCTCTAGAGGTCTCAATTAACGGATAGGGGGAGAAGGAGAGAGCTGAAACTGGAGCAAGCATCACAAGTGTGGAAGAGCCAAAAGCAACTTCCCTTCACAGAGGAAGGCCGATGTTAAAGAGTGTGGAAGTGCGCGATCAGAGAAAAAGGGGGCAAAACAACTAATTAAAAGATGGCATTCACAACATTCAGTCTTATCACTGCAGGTTGTCTTCACTAAGATATTAAAGAACACCAGACAGCTGCAGAGAAGCATTTGTCACTGTGCAATTCAAGTTAAAACCAAACAGAAAGTGGGGAACACATCCCGCTTTATGTTTCTTGGCTGAGTCTTATCTATTTGTGGGTTTTAAAAATTTTTCTGACAGTCCCACTGTGGTTTTCCCTGATAACTACTGGGGCTGAGGAGACAATTGTTTATGGCCAGAAGGAAAAGAAATGGAGGACAAATCAGCACAGATGCTCACTCTGAAGGATACTAATGAAAAGTAACCTATTGTGCCTGGCCTTCATATATTTATGGGAAAAAAAACCCAGAAAATATCTTCTTGCTTATAATAGACTCTTGGACTTGCCCCTGAAGTACCAGCTGGGATTATTAGCATAATTAGATTATACATCATATTGTTGTGCAGTTGGAACTGCACAGCTTGGCATCCTTTCCTTTCCTCTCACTAAAGAGCAGTGCTCACAACTCAGCATGGCACCACTTTCAGCAGGGGCACCACTTCGAGTGTCCCGGTTCTTTGTGGATGCCCGAGCGCTGGAAAGGGCTCAGGGAAGATTCAACTGAGCTGATGCAAATGCTGAGCACATCCACGCTCCACGCAGACGGAGCCTTGCCCAAGACACTGGAACAAGGGGGATGTGTCGTTTGCAGGCAAAGCAAGCCCTCAGGCAAAGACAGAGCCCTTAAGAAGGTGCATGCACTGCGGAAGAGCTGGGGTGGGAGGCTGTGGCCCGGTGTTTTGCTCACATTCTCTCCTACATGGTGGCTAATCAGCTGTGCACACATAATGGCAGTCTCTTGCGCAGCTGCTCCCTGCTTAAGGATGGCCTTGGGGCATCACGCCACGAAGGGCAGACTGGCAAAATGCTTTACAGGCAGCAGCTCAGCCACCTGTTTAAGAGGGGCAGGAGATACTTCAAATTGTAACCTACCAGCCACTTAAGGTAGGTTCCAGTTCGTCCTGACACTTTATCACACCGTTTTTACTTCTTCACAACTAGCTTATCAGGATGAAGGCCTTGGACAGCACTTCATCATCACACTGGATAAGGACCATTATCACCCCATGCTGAGCACAACCAAGTCTGTTTGCGAAGTCAAAAGGAAAGCTATTCTCTTTTACTCTAAAGGACAATTATCAAACAAATGTTCAGGCAAAGGGAATACTGGTTATTTGCACTGCATGAAGGTGCAGGACTCTGTCCTGTGTTTACAGGCAGCAGCTGGAGATGTTATTTCTCTTGACAGGCAAGCTAAAAACTGAGCAAGCACAGGGATTTGCCCCAAATTAAGCGGGAATGGCTGGGTGCATCCGGTTTGACAGAGACCATTGGCGGGAGAAACATGAACGCAGCGCTCCAGGACTCCCGGCCAAACCCACTGAGAACCCATCAGCCCATCCCCATTTTTCTCATTCTTTGCTGCTCTCCCTACCAGGACTGATAATCCCTCTGGTTTCACTGGCCTTTTCTCACTGCTTAGGCACAGGGTCTCCTGCCTGCGGTAAGAGATGCTGTCTGGTACATCTGAGAGGCCCTACCGGAGGAATCCTTTTGAAAAGCACCCACATTGGCCAGTTTTGCCTAATCCATTAATCACAGTTTATCTCACCGAAACTGGGTGCAGAGCTTCACTTGGCTTCAGTGGGAACAAAGCACAGGCACTGCTGAGATGTTAAGCACCTGTCCCAAACCCACGCCCCATTTTACACCGGAGAAACAGGCAAAGGCCATATGAATTCCAGAGTGCCTGTAGCACTCCCAGAGCAGATCCACACAGTGTTTCTTCCGTACGAATAAACACCAGAAGCAAGATCCTAAAAGCCATGCCTGAAGATCTACCAGAAACAGCAAGAGAGAATCCAAGCAGCAACCTCCTCTCCTCTTGCGTGCCTCCTCTCAGAGGTCAAGTCCTGGGGGACGTTGGTTTGTTAACGTTGCAGAAGGACAGGATGAAGGGCCATCCACGTTAAATAACAGCATGCACAGTAAGGAAGTTTGTCCTTCCTCCTTGCACTACCGCCTTATGCTAATCGCAGTTCTGTGTACTGAATTCTCCCCAAAGTGTTAAACTGCTAGCTCTTCCCTCACTCCCAGTGAAAGACCTGTGTGACCACCTCCAAGGTCAAAAGAAACCAAGGAAGCATTTCTGATGTGTTCTTAAGATATTTTAATAAGTTAATTATAAAGTAAGCGTATTTCTACACACAAGGGCTGTTCTTAGTGACAACTGCTCTGCTCTTCACCGCTCTAATGCTGCATTTCACCTTCAGCATCCTCTGTGCTTCCTTAAGCTCCCTATAAAAGTTTAATATGCATACTTACAGTGATGTTAGTCAAAAGGGACATTTGTCATGTGCCTTTAAGGAAAAAGCATATGCTGTTTTGAAAAAGTATACAGTCAAAGGAGTAAGTGGTATGCAAAGAGAAGAGGGTGTTCTTGAAAAACTATGTGAAGCAATGTATGAGACAAAAGTTCTTACTTAGAAGAGTAACTGTATGCATACAAATCTGAATTGTGACTTTGTTTATGTTAAGGTCACTGATGGACACCTAGCACAGAACAGTATGACTAAAATGAAGTCATTCTACAGAAAAACATTTATGCATATTTCCAGGCATGGTTAGGATCTTGAATCAGTTATATTAAGAAGCCTGAATGACAAGGTTCACTGTTTCTCACAAATTCATCAGTTGTGCTAGGAAAATCTTTCTTGTTTGTTATTCTTTTCTCTCTTCTTCTCTTGGGTCATATCAATATAATACTTAAAGCTAAGAAAACTTCATCTAATTTTCTCTGCCCCACTTCCAATTTCTATCTTAGCCATACTGCCTTAGGAGAAGAAAGTCAGCATAAGACCAAGAAAGACAAAAGAAATCTACCTGTCCTTGAAGTGCATTGCTGGTCTCTCCTGCTCGCCCAAGTGTTTTCATCCATTCTTTCTACAGCTGAAGCTGGCAGTGGTATGAAACAACCGACTGACTTTTTTCTCCTCTCCTTATTTTCCTCCTTGCTCATTTTACAGTTTCCGTCTGCCTTAGACCGTACATTTTATGATGGTGTGTCTGCTTCAAAGCGAACACCACTTGAAACTGCAAGGGAAGCAGAAGTGGGTGACTGAAGCACAGCACCACCTCCCCGTGAACGGGGTGCAAGACAGGAGTGGTTTAAATCCTTGTGTCTCAGAAGAACATCCACAAGGACAGACTCTGATCTATATTTCTCAAAGAGTCTCCCTTCCTTTGAAGGTCCTTTCAACACGGCACAAGTAATCAAGGAGCCTCTGAAACATCCATGCTTCAGTTCTGGTATGTAAGTAGCTTTTGAAAATAATTTTATCTTCTTATCTTCTGGCACACATATTCAAATTCTTTACCTGGAAGGACGTGAGCTATCTTTTAATCCACTTTTAAATCTTGCATATCAAGGGGCACGCACACCTCTCCTGACCAGGAGGAAGCACGGAGCTCAGCTCCAACTTGGACTAGCTGATACACAGATGCTTGTGAATATCTCGTTCCTTTAGGATAAGGAGGTAATGGAAGCACTTGATCCCTGATTTTCTATGCAATTATTTTCAATGGAAAAGTGCTTTTCTAAATCTGTAAATGAGCCACAATCTTGAAAAGCAAAAAGGTGTGCTCTGTGCCGAGAACAAAGGCTGAAATGAAAGGCTGGCTGTGATCCGGCTGCCTCGCCTGAAAGCTCCCTGGAGAAGACCATTCTGTATGAATTAAAAGCCTGGTAATTTGGTTTGATAGCTCAGCATGGTTTTTTCGTGCTTGTTCTGGAGTCAGATACACTATAGTAAAAAAAAAATATGATATGAACAATGACAAGAAAGCTAAAGATGCTCATAGAAGAGATTCCAGAGGATTAAAAGGTTGCATCAAGCCTTATGGACAGCCTTCCACTTCTTTGCTTGAGCCCTCTGACAACAATTGAAAGTATTTTTAAAGTTTCTAATATTTCAGTGTCTGATTGGCAGTGTCATTCTTGCCTGCCTGATCTTCCCAAGACATGGGAAGATGAGCCTCACTAGAAGTGATACTCTGAATACGGCAAAATTATATTTAACTCTGTTGTTACTCAAATTCAGCAAAATTTTTCTTGTTGGATGAAGCACTGCTAGCAAGTCGGCCTCCTCTCAGAGCTCTCCAGTACACCACCATTCCCTATGTCTTTCTGGAAAATGTAGCCAAAAGAGATCCCATCCTCAATCTGCAAAAAGCACTGTTACCACCAGCCCATCAGGTCCCATTTTAGAAGATCAAATTTGCTTGATAGAGGTCTCTAAGTATATATACCTTGATGTCTCTTGTACTGCTTAAGCTATTACCTTACCATGAATCTTAGTTCTAGCAGTTCCTTTCATCTCTTCTAGACCCCGTTATCACTGTAACTTATTTTATGCTGCCTCTTGCACATTGAACAATCCTCCAGTGAAGTACAATAGCCAAAACACTCTTCACTTCGAAGGCTTCTGGAAGCTTCCAATGATTCTTGCCACAATAGTACTTCATTCCACCAAAGCAATGAGCAACCAAAAACCATTTCTGCAATGGCCATTTGAAATAAAAGAGATACTTCACCAACGTGTCTGCCTGTCCTGTCCTGCCTGAACCTTTAGTGCTGGAAAGCACTACGGCATTGTGATAATACATATTTTCCGATGTTCTGTCTAGGGCACAGCTGCGATGTACCTATGCTCCATGCAAACATGCAAAATACGACCTTTAGCCTCAGTTGGCCCTGAACCCTCCTCACAGCCCAGAACAGCATGCATCACATAACGTGCACTCTGGTGCGCAGAGGGAATGCGTATTTGCTCATAAAACAAAGGACATCTCAATTTTGGTGATGTCATGGACAAAATTCCAGTTATGTGGCAGGATATGATCCTCTTGTGATTAGCACTAAGCTGCTCATCTTAATTAACATATATCTCATCTTAATTAACATATATCTCCTCTTATTGTATTTGTACCCCTGTGACATTCTGGATGTATAACTGGCCATGTGAGAGACCACATAAGCATCTCCTGTCACCTAAATCAAAAGATCGAAGGGGCAGACATGGACAGAGAACAGAGGGATGGGATCCCTGTATCTTGTTGTATGGCCGGTGTGCTTTGAGATGTGTGACAAGGACAGAGCCTGAAGACCCCCTGAATGGCAGGGTGCAATTACCAGAGCCACTCACCCATTTGAAGGGGAGATGTTGGCTGTACAGTGGCATAAGTGCCTCTGAAGGAGGCATCACACCCAACTCGTGCCTGAACCATCTGTGCTGGGGAGCCAATCTTGACCATTCTGCCTAGTCAACCAGAAATGTTCACGCCCTCCCTGTTCAATCCACTTGACCCACTGTGAACCCCATCGTTTGCAGAAAGGGTAAGCTGTAGGTTAAGTAGACTATACTAACAACTGCTCTAACTATCGGTGGCATTTAGTCAACCTTGAACTTGTAAGAGATTTATGGGCCCTTTCAAAACTCCCCTGGAAGCAGACACCAGGAAGGCACTGCTCTTGGTCTGCCAAGAACAGGTGTCGTATTTGTTGAAAACAACTAAAAAGCAAAAGATCCATTAACATTCTTGCATAAATCCAACAGTTTGCTTTGACAGACTTTTAAAACCCTTCTGGAAAAAAATTAAAATAAAGCAACCCAGCCCCACAGGCAATTAAGTCCTGCCTAAGGAGACATTTCCATTGCTGCATTTTTTGAGTGATGTAAGAGAACACTGAACAATTTAATGGACTTTACAATTCATAGGTGAAAATCTAGTGTAGTAATCAGGTCATAAATCATGGTAGCATACAAAGAGCAACTAAGAAAACACATTCCACATGAAGAGTCCCAACTTACCTGCTACAACAAAGAGCTGGAGGTTTTATCTTTAAAGTCACCTCAATGACAAGTTATTCTGTTCTGTTTAAAAATACCCTGTTTGTTCCTAACCAGAAATAAAACCTTCTGCAAGACATATGCTTTTAGTACGCCTTAAATTAGAGGAAAAGTTTCATACACATCAGGACTACTTCATGAAGACCCAGAAATCAATGGTGTGTACATGTCAGTGGTCTCTGTATGGCCAAGTTTAGCCCTCCAAAACCAAAGTGTGCAGCTCTCAAGTATGCTAATAAGAGCTGATAGTGCTGTACGCAAAAGCGGAACATGACACAGAAGCTGTAAAGGTAATACTATGGAATAAAATCAGGTTTATAATATTAAACATGTGCAACCACATGAAAAAACCAAAGGCAAAACCCAAAGGCAAACCATTTTTTCTAGACCTATTTTTGTTCTCAAATGTATTTCAAGAACTCTGATATCTTTAGGCTGTTATCTTTAGGTAAATTTAGAGATCTTAGCCATATGCTATAGTTCTGGGTCTCCTATTTCAAAGAACAATACAAAATCCGCATGACAGGACTTGTGCTGAAAGTACCTCAACAGCAACTCCCACTTCTAAATGGTGCATAATGCTGTATTTTAACAAAGCTTTCCCCCTGGATTGAATAAGACAGCGGTAATGAGCAGGAATTATCTGGGAAGTCTGTCTCATTGCTTAATAACACTGATAATATTTGCTGCTAAATTCTCCAGTGCATGTTCACCATTTGCCCTGTGTGTCAAGCTGCCCTCAGTTCATGCATCCTTCAACCAGGAGCACGCTGCCATTTTATCTGTTTGAGGGACACTTGCAACAACAAGACAAACTAGTATTTCACCAAAAGAATGCAAAGAAGATTAAAAATACTTTGTGCACACCAGATCATTTTTAACTCTTCAATAAAAGTTCTAGGTTTGCTTTCATTTCAGACCATGGTCCCTAGCTTTGCAGCTTTTTCCCTTATTCCAGATACGACTCCCTAAAGAGGCTCCCCCATAGAATCACAGAATCTTAATGTTGGAAGAGACCTCCCAGATCATCAAGTCCAACCGTCAACCTAACACCACCATGCCTACTAAACCATGTTGCACTGAAGGTTCTTCAGATGCTGAAGGACACATATCATTTAGTTATCTCAGGGACCTCTGGTGCAGTAGATACCAGACTTGTACCTTCTAAGCCTGCTGTGTATCAGTTTTCCTGGGGTCTCCTGTTGCGCAGGGGGCTGTTTGGGTGTGATGTGGGAATTACCATGGTTTGTCCCACTCTCTGCAAGCACTGAGAAACATCAGCAAGCTCATAGATTATCTGCCTGATATTAAAAGATCAGCCACCGTGGTCAGTGACTTTTCTTGCTCAGGCCAGATTCTGCAGTAGATGATGCTGGATTAATTACAGCAATACATAACTACAGCAGCATGCCAAGCTGGCCAAATGTAAACTCTGCTGCAGTGCTTCTGTAAACTCCAACCAAGCTATTAACCACAGAAGAGGCAGCCTGATAAAAAAAAACCAGTAACTCACATGGGATTTCCATCATAAAATATGCAGTGCCATGCAAATATCTAAACAGACTGAGATGAGAACCTCTATTGCTTGATTAGTGGGAACAGGGTAGCAGCTGGGACTGGAGGAAAATGAGGCATGACTCAGCAATCACCAATTCCCCTCTGCCAAGTGTGTGTTCATTTAAGATTTTTTAAGGATTCTCTGACATTTTGGTGAAGAAGGACATATAGGGAATTTAGATTAGTAAGACCACTAATGCCAATGAAGTATCTCTCATCTTGCATCCTCCTTAACCAAGCTCCTGAAGTTTATGTTCAGACAAACATCACTTATTTTTACTTACTTCACTGTCAAAGTAATTCACAAATTATTTGGGCCTTGTAAAGACAAAGCGATTGGGATGCTGCTATACAAGAAAATCTGATTGTAAATCACCGTATTTCTTAGTTTTGCCAGAGCCCCTGAGAAAAAAGGGCATCTGAGATAAGTATTTCTAGATTTATTTAATCTGTAACTAGTAAAATAAAAAACATTCCAGAAAAACACATGTTTTCTAAGTCCTAAACTTTATTAAAAAAAAAGAAAGAAAAAAGATGGCAAGCTGTGCAGGAAGAGAGCAAACTGTTTTGTGTTTGTACAATACAAAACATATTTCTTTGAGCCGAACAAAATCATAATATAATTTCCTCTGACGGGTTTTATCTTGCATTTTCCCATATATGTAAGCTGCTTTTTTTTTCCTTTTTATCTAACCAAACAAAACTATTATTTTTTTACGGTTAGAATAGGCCTTCTTCTGGGAATGGGAGCTGAACAATGTAAGTGGTACACAGAGCCATAAGGGCTCATGGTAATGACAACAAAATACCCAGAGAAATGTAACAGGCGATATTCCGCTCACAGGGGAGTTCACCAGGTATCTGCCATCAACTGAATCAGGGTGAGGGCTTTATCCAGCGTTCCTGCTGGTCTCCAGGGTTGTGCAGTAGGTCACGGACACAAGAGTTGGGAAGCCAGACAGGTTCCTCCAGCTCCAGGCTCAGTTGTTTCTTGCCTCTATTCCTCTTCAAAATGGAGTGATGATATTTTTAGGGGGAGGAGAAAAAAACCTGATACAGTATTTTGCTTTTAAAACCTCCTTTCTAAGCACTCAGTCCCGAAGTTCACATTCTCAACCTCATACAAACAGATGTGTTAGTCCAGGAGACGAGAACGAGAGGCTCAGCCTTGGCACAGGTCTGCATTTAGTTTGGGACTGAAAAGATACTCTGGCACTTAACTTCTCCCAAATAACAGAGATCATTGGCTTTAATTTTATTTTCTTCGCTCATCAATGGCTGCGGCTACCGTCCTTGCTATATTTAGCCACCTTTATCTTCTCTCATAAAAGGCACATCAAGACGGAGAAGGGCCTCTCTCAATCTCAGACATTTTTAGAGCAGGACTGCGCTATCATCGTGCCTTGCTGATAATCCTCAAATCTTTTTTTTTTGCTGCACTGCTAATGGAACAGCATCCTATTTGTAGAAGGGCAGTTTTCAACAAAAGCAGGATCAACCCTCTGGGATTCATATGCTCTCGCTTTAATTAAAAAGCAATCCCATTAAAACTTGCCACGGCCACAACTGAATCAAATTAATTTAAAAAAAAAAATTAGAATTGTTTTCAATTTTGGCAACAATTGCAGCTTAAATCTGTATACTTTCAATAGTATAAATTGAAACTTATGACTTGGAAGTATTTTCCTTAGGTTTGAGGAAATCCACCGAAGTGATGTAACAGTGAATAACACTGTGCCCACTAAATCTAACCCAGGGAAAGGAATGCTGCTTATTTTTAGGTCCAATTTACTCAAAACTGTACACATGCTAATGACAGTCATAAAAATTTTACCTCAGATGCAGAAGCTGTTCAAATATTTACTTCCTTGGGAAAAAAAAAAAAAGAACAAACCCAAAAGCAGAGTAAAATTGCTCTACTTACAAATGAAATCACATTCGGGACATCTTTGTTTAAAAGCTTTCAATAAGTGAAGCAGGATGTGTTTGCTTTCCATTTCCTACTACTAAGGAATATGGGTTTGACCTACTACTGCAGTTGAACTTTGCAAAGGTGTGCAACTGAAATAGGTGAGTAATAGCAGAAGATTAGACACAAATTAAGTTCCTGCTGGCTCTGCTGATTGCTCGGTCCTTCACCTGTGGTTGAAGAGCTAAAGAGGTTGTGGAGGGAGGGAGAACAAAAGGACAGATGGTCAGGCTCTGCCTCTGCGGCTCTGTGCCACTGCTAGTTGCAATAGACTGGGGAAGGAAAGCATTGCACGGGCAATAAACCAGCAGTTTTAAAAGAGCATCTGATGGTCAGGTCGGGCTGTAAACCTCTGCACTCTCCGGGGCAGGTGCCTGAGCCATTCCAGTAAGTGAAAGCAAGATGTCCTCCTGGGGTCGAGGCAAAATGGAGAACCCAGACATGTTCCTGGGGAGGAAGGGTCACTTCCCGCTCAGCTCACCCCACCCCAGCCCCAGCGGCCATCAGGGATGTGGGAGAAGGTTCGCAGGGTTCCCATCGGACCATAGCCCAGCCCAGCGTGGGCTGGGAAGAGGCTTTCTGGCGGGTCTGAAGGCAAACTGGGATTGAGGTGGGCACGTCTGCACAGGTCTTTGACTCCTCAGCCACTGGCTCCTTGCTCGCTCCTCCAGCTGCGATGCTTGTGCAGCCCTGGTACAGGGCAAGATATTAACTTAATTAAGCAATTCCTCGACAGCCATATCTTCAGTGCAGAGCACGATATTAACTTAATTAAGCAATAAATGACTAAACCAGATGCAAGTCCTGACAGTGGTCCAAACTCTGAGGCACGATCAAGCAGCTGAATAAGCTCCCCCCTAACTTTTGTTGTGGAGGAGAGAGGACATAGTAGGGGTGGGGGCTGTGGGAGTAACCTCTTCCTTTGCATTTCTGGAAGTGGATTTTTGGAGTGGAAAGATGCTGTTTGCACCATGGCAAAAACTAAAACCTCTGGTTGTGGTTTCTGAGCTGGCTCCAGATTTTACCAGCTCAAATATCAAAACCTCATTCCTGTTTCCACATCCTTCTTGGAACCCTTACACACCATGACCATGGCTTCATCTCTCCCTGCTCTGCTCAGGCAGCCCAAGTATTGCCAACCAGGCCTATTTCCAAACTTTGCTGGCCTCTCCTAGTGAGCAAGAAGCCACCATGGGAGCACTTGCATTGCCATAACCCAACCATCCCTTCTCCAGCTGCTTTGCTTCCTCCCAGACATTCTTCCCTGGACAGTGGTCTATGTTCAGTTATCTGTTGTGGCCACTTCCATGCTCCCATGCTAGATGTCCCTGCAGGCAGAGCAGATGACTTCCAGGGTGAACCCAAGAATCACAGATACCATCCTTAAAAAGATGAGTATACAGAAGGGGATTAAAAAAACCCACACCATGCGGTATATATGTGGGGAGTGATTCGGTAACACAGTGGAAGAAAAAAAGCCAAGTAGGAGAGGGTGCTACCTCCAGGTTTTGTCTGGCCTAAATATGAAGTGCTCTTCGGATTAGCCAGAGGTCTTAAGGACTCCAAAGTTAATGACAGTCTTATCTGAAAGTTTGCCCAGCTGTTCTTATCTTCACATGGAAATCTTATCACCTCTTTCTTCCAAAACCTATGCAAACTACTGTTCCTTAATACACCACTGAAAATAATCAAATGCTGGCAATAAGCCTTGGTACCAACCCACTGCAGAAAGCAGCAGGCTGCAGACCTCTCACTCCACCTCTCCCACTCCTGTCCACACACTATGAAACCTCACACATTGTACGAAAGCTCCCACCTACTTGGAAAATATGGACTGCCCGCTCCCATGTCTGGTTTTGCATCCTTTTCCTGAACCTGACCATGATATAGCCACATCCATTTGTGAGAATCCCTCTCGCCTTGAGAGCTCTCCTCTCAAGTTGAGACAGACTTGTGTGTGCCTCCCTTATGGGGTAAAGAGGATAAAAACCAGAATCCTGGCAGGACAGTGGTTTTCCATGTGGACTACCAATGTTGCAGCAGGATTCGTGACAAAATAGGATGGTTATGTTAGATCTGCTCTCATCAGTGCCTCCCCGATAGGGCTGCTTATTGGATTTGGGTGGTGGGGCTGCATGCTGGCTGGGGTCACGGCAGCAAAACCGACAGCAAAATTTGACCTGTATAATATTTATTATAAACAGCAAAGGATCCTGTCTGCTCCACAAGACCCAGAGAGTGCTTGAAGGGAGAAGAGGCATGCTTGTAAACTTATAAAAGTCTGACAGAGCAACAGAAGGGCTTCCTGTTGGTTCTCAGAGCACTGTCTCCATTTACGACACGCCATGGCTATTCCCTTTCTGACCTTGCACTAGAGAGGGAGAGAGCAAAGCAGAGGGGGTCTGGTCACGCTTGCCAGAAGGCATAATCAGAGTCCTATGAACAGCAAAAGAAACGTGCTATTATCACTCATTAATGGATTAGGAGACATACATGATTATTTTGTAGAGAATGTGGATTATGGACCATCTGTTGATCTGTTTCACCCTGGGTAGCACATGCGAGCATTTCTGATAGGCGTAAGGCTGGACAGCGTGCTCCGGTGGCATTCCTTAACTGCCTTGCTCCCCACAGAGACACAGCTCATCTCTGGTGTGTGACATTCCCTCCCATCCTATGCAAGTCATTTTACATTGCTATCAGCTATCCCTCGACTGCTTGAGATGACAAAAGGCGCCTGGGGAAGAAAGTGTGAGCTCCAGTCCCAAGGATTAAAACTTGGCAATGTTGGACCCAAGGGATAAGTTTTAAATGTGCACAGAAGCCTAACGAAGCATAACCTCAGTCAAGATGTTATTTTCTGCCTTCTGCAGATGAAGAAACAACAATTGCAAGGCGTTGGCTTGAGCAAGAAAGTGTTTCTGTCCTGCTAATGGCTTTCTCTTAGATCTTCTCCTCTCTTCTGTCACCCAGTTGTTCAAGTCTACCCCTACACTCATATTTCAGTGATGCTCTAGTTTTAAGCAGTGCGTACAGGTGAGTTAATCTAGACCCAAAGACCTCAGGCAGCTTGCCAAAGACATTCTAATTAGTTGGCTGAGCGAGGAGTATGTTGACTGTATAGCAGCTCTTGCAGACTTAAGTTATATCAAAACTAAAAATGCTGCTGCATGTATCTGGAGGTTGTACATGGTAAGAAATCAGTGTGTAAAAACAAGCAACAGAAGAAAATTCACTGATCAGAAAGACTCCAAGCTAACAGCAACCAAATCAAATCAAGGTTTTATTACAAATGGATTCTGACCAAGATACTCTTTACGAACTGAACTAGGAAGAACAATTTGAAATTCAAGTGAACACAAACTCAGATCCGATTTCAAGGAAAATTTCCATATGGAAAAAATGTGAAGAACTGCTGGCAAGTAATGGATGTATCAAGGGCTAGTAAGATTCCGAGATGGAAAATGTATGCATGACAACAGTAAAATTTCCAAACAGCAGAGGATTAAATCTAATTGGATTTGAAGTTGCTGATAAAAAGCCTTAAGTTTCAAGGCAAATGAAACCGTATTTGAGTAGAATCCTCTCCATCTTTGCATTATTTCCTGAACCAAGATAACTGCCAAAGCTATAACATGTTTATGAGCCCTTACTGATTCAAACTTGTGTCATTCATTGCTGTACCCCTGGGATTTTCAATCACTTTTGTGCAGTGCTGTCCCACATATTTTCCATTTAGCTTCTGTTGACAGATGTCAACCTTTAAGACTTTTTTTCCCCTGCACATTCAATACTGTCCCAGTTATGCATCACTAGGGAAATTTCAAAAATTTTCCAGCGAGTTGTCTTAATTGACTAAAAAATAATAAGGGTCATATGACACAATATTTTCTCCCGGTTTTAAAGTCTTCCTATAAACTTGATCAGACGTATTTTCTGATCTAGAGCACTGACAGATTGATCAAAAGCAGCAGCAGAGTGGCCCTAATCAGATTTTAGACCAGGCCACTTCTCCCTCTCTCTCCCCTCGCTTCTAATTTCAGCTTCTTATCTTAAATCAGTCATGCCATCTGTAGGGGAATGGCAATTAAATCCAAATCTACCTGATATCAAAAGAAAACTTTTTGCTGGCTTCATTCCTACACAGCCTCCACTCCTCGCAAGACTGCTGGAAACCCTTCCAGAATAGGACATACCATGGGCATAGTTTGTTAGACAACTCTTTCTTTAGTTGCCTGAAACGGGCTTTAAAGAATATGTTGAAATGGATATTAAATCAAGGAAGCCATAAATGCTGCTAAACAAATGTCTGGCATACACACCCCTTGTCAATTACATGAGTGTTCTGAAGACCCAGCAAAATGGCGCACCACACACACATGCTTTCAAGTCAGAATACTCATCTGCACTTCTCTGATTAAAAACAAAATGTCAGTACTCAACAGCAGGCTCACAGGTAGAAACAGCTTTATGAAAGACACACATCAACATGGAGACCCCTTTACAAATCTGCTTCATGTGGTCAGCTTTATGAGAATGATGCATTGACGCAGATGTCAAATGTTTGGGGAGGAGCCAGCCCACTCACATTTTGGGACAGTTAGCCTCTAACAAGGAAATTAATGGGGAAACTGACTTTGAAGTTAAATAACACTCTACTCTCCTCCTGCAGAACCACTTGCAAACTGCTGTGGCTAAATCTTCTCCAAGTTCAATTCAGCCTTAAAATCTCCATGCTTCAGTACTTGGTCTATTTTAGTTGACCTATCAGTATGTGCAAACAAAGTAGCTAAAATACACCAATTTGAGAATGTAACATATCTAAAAGGCTACGTTTTGTTTGTTTTTACTTGCATATGTTCATATTTTTGCAGGATATAGGTGACGTTCTACAACTTCTATACTCAAACCAACACCTTGAACTTAATGTGCTATATTCCTTTAAACTCCTGTTCAACAGATCAAAGCATCTGGTGGACAACAGGCATACTTTAAAAAGTAAGAACTAAGTACAAGGTCTTGTTAAGTCATTGTTATCCATGTGCCTCTAGAGAGGCTACTGTGGACTTGAATGCTTGCCTTACACAACTCCACTGAAATGGGATAAAGCCATGAACTCCCATTCTGCTTCGATTGTCACCACATATGGTGACTGAGCCAAGGTCCAAGCTAACAAATCAAAGGAGCTTTGGATCAGCCCATGCCAACCACTTATATCATCCTTGCACCTTCTGTGGTGAGCCAAAAATCAGTGAGCAGGCAGGTGACTACTGCCCCATGAGTCAGCGCAGCTACGGCACACCGCATTCCCACCACCTCCCCACCCATGTAAACGGGGCTGCATGATTCAAGCTAGCAATTAAAAGTGGAAAACAATTATTCTTCCTTCCCAGCCTCAGACCGTGAGAGCTTCCTTTCACTCTGCCTGTTCCTCCAACCACTTCCCAGGCTTCATCTTACGACAGTTTCAGGGTGGAGTAACACAAGTCCAGAACCACCAAAAATGCTACACGTTTTAAGCTATTAATTAACCAAGGAATACCAAGTTCTAGCAATGCAAAAGTGGCCAGCAGGTCGAGGGAGGTGATTCTCCCCCTCTACTCTGCCCTGGTGAGACCCCACCTGGAGTACTGTGTCCAGTTCTGGAGCCTCCAACATAAGGACATGGACCAGTTGGAGAAGGTCCAGAGGAGGGCCACGAAGATGATAAGAGGGCTAGAGCACCCTTCCTATGAGGACAGGCTGAGAGAGTTGGGGCTGTTCAGCCTGGAGAAGAAGAGGCTCCGGGGAGACCTTATAGCGGTATTCCAGTACCTCAAGGGGGCCTACAAGAAAGATGGGGAGAGGGTGTTCAGTAGGACCTGTTGTGATAGGATGAGGGGTTTTAAAATAGAGGGAGGTAGATTTAGATTGGATTTTACAATGCGAGTTGCAGAACACTGGCACAGGTTGCCCAGAAAGGTGGTGGAAGCCCCATACCTGGAAATGTTCAAGGCCAGGCTGGATGAGGCTCTGAGCAACCTGATCTGGTTGGGGATGTCCCCGCTCCTTGCAGGGGGGTTGGACTAGATGACCTTTGAAGGTCCCTTCCAACTCTAACCATTCTATGATTCTATGATTCTAAGTCTGGATAAGCAATTAGCAATACGTTTGATCCTGCCCTGCTACAACGGAAAAAAAAGCTGGTCACCTTTGAAGGCTTCTTCTAACTGGTCCTGCAGGGGGGATACAGTTCTGACTTCCAAAAGTATGCCCAGAAACAGTGAGAGTTAATCTAGGAGACTTGAAATTAAGAACATACTCCACATTTTACATCCTCCTCCTCTTCATCTACGGTGGAGGAGCTGACTTGTTACCCACAGTCAAACCAAGACTTGTAGAAACTTCAGCCTGTCAATCACAGCCATTAAAAAATGTTTTAGATTTGAATTTTTCTGGAACTAGTATGCAAAGAGACAAGACCATTTTATTCTTTGCTGGGACCTGGCAGCCCTGTGGAGTCTATCGCTAGCAATGCTGCCTACTGAGCAACGAACTGTATCCACTTTCTTTGTTCTCTATTTTGTCTACTTAAGATTTTGGGACAGAAACTGTATCTTATAACAGGTTTATATAATTACTTAAATCCAATTTCCAATCTTAATTAGGGATGTAACAATGAACTATTAATAATACTCAGAGCAGCATTAATCTGTCCCTGCTATTTCACTTCAGTGGTACCAGGAACTAGACCATCAGGGAATTAAATTAAAGACAATTTGAGTTCTGAGAGAAACGTCAGAACAAGAGCTTGGGATCTGCATTCCTGTAACAGCTTGTGTCTGTGGGAAATCCCGCGGGTACCAAGGAAAACAGGAAAAGGTGGGATGGTGGGCCTACTCACAGTCTGATAAAGTAAAATAAATGCACAGGACATCACAGGGTTCAGACCCTGCTGCTGAGTGCGTGCTTCAATAAAAGTAACTTCAACTGAAAACAACAAACTAAAAAAGTCTACTATCAAACCTGAGTTTAGGCATCTTGCCTGATAAATACAGAAATAGAAGAGACCCCACCCTGCTACCAGCCTTAAAGAGCATTTTCCCATTTCCCCACTATGACCCAGGCTGGACCAGGAATAAACCAGGTGTCAGACACGTACGATGCTTCAATTGGTTAAGAAGCCTCTGATAAAAAGCTAAACACGTAATTGCTACTGACTGACAAAACCAAGTTGTAGTCATAGTCATACTCCTCAGAAAAAATGCAAGACTCTGCTCTTCATGGCTTTAGTGTTTTGCCAGAGCGAACACAGTCTTCTGCTGGAATAACTATCAAACTGCTTCCTAAAGAACACCATTAAAAATATTTCATTCTCACTGAGCTATAAAATTAGCCAGAGGAATCTCTGAATTTTCAGAAGAGCATGTCTTTTGTGGAAATTAACTGAAATGCTTTAAATTAGAAACAAGCAAAGAACTGATTTTTCAATTCTGAACGGAACTGCTGAAACCGTTAGAGTTACAGTTGTATCTTTAAAAGTTTTCTGCAAAATCACACAGTAATATCCTGAGGAAAACTAAAGCCTTACTATTTTTTTCACTCTCAACAATATCAGTTTACAGCTCAACAACACAAGGGTGGGGGAGGAAATTCCTTTATTCTCACCTTCCAAAAAAAAAAAAAAAGTTCCTTTTCAACAAGGTTTAGTACAATGAGTTTGTCATCAATTGTTTGCAGGAAACATCTCACATTTTTTCCTTCTGTGCAATGAGTTTGATCCCAGCAGGTTGACTTAATTTTATAAAGGGAAAAAAAGACACAGACATGAAAGGCAAGTGAGAGGCAAAAGCCATGGTCACGTAAGGAATCAGAAATCCCACTGACCTCAGTAAAACTACCCACACAATGCTCACAGAAGATCCAGACAATGTATAAATACAAGACCAGAGCAATTTGAATTTAAAAATGTGAAAAGGAGTATGTGACTTCACCAAATAACATCAACAAAAGTAGCGAGCAGCAAGAGCGCACTCCTTTCTGTCAGAGTGCCAAATGTACCACCGCAAGGAAGGAGAAAAGAACAGCACGTGGGCAGCATTCCCACTAGGAGCCTGGGCTAACAGGGATGCCTAAACATCTTTTCAGTTTTGGTTAAAAGGTGCTGTCAAAAAAATGATTTGGCTTCCAGCAACAAGACTTCAACATGCAAGAGCAAGAATTTAAGAACAAAAATTAATTTTTTCTTTCACTGATTTCCTTTAAAAGGTTTTCTCTAGTGAAAAGCTATTTCTGATGCAGCTTTCTGATGCTACTTCTCTTGGTAACTTCCACTGATGGCGAAAAAGCCAACTGCTGCTCTTGCTTGGAACACTGCCCTTTCTTTGAAATAATCAACGGTAGTGCAGCAACTCACAGCTGTTTCAGAGAAAGCAACACTACAAAGAAACAGAAAGGCAGGGATGAAATGTGCTTTTTGGCTGTTCGCATTAACCCCTGCAGAAGCTTGTGTCAGGAGAGATCCTGAGGCTTTCCTCCTCAAAACCAGGGCATTGCTCCTGGCCTACCCTTTGTAAGGGGAAGCAGCACTGTGGGAAGAGATCACGAGTTAAGGTCAAGCCTTCAAGATCTCCTCCTGGCTTCATGTTCTCGATGAGTGTTAAGCATGACATGTATATATATATTTGATGTTGAAAACGCAGATACAGGATGTATCAGCCAAGTGAAAAGACTGGCCTGGTATTCCGGGAAGGCTCTCAGGAGCAGAAATGTAATTCAGTCAAGACAGTCTAAGGTGCAATGAGAATAACTCTGTGGTGAATCAGACTGGAGGACTGTGATGGTGACAAGGGTCAAAATCTTTTTCTCTGCTGTGTCACCAAGTCTGTATCAACTCTCCAGCAGCTGGGGCAGTTACTGACATTCACTGGAGCACAGCTGGCATCGGCATTTGGCCAGTCCCTTAGCTAGGTCGCCTGCTCCACGTGAATGTGTTACCCCCCATCTCCACATCTCCTTGCCATCACAGACTTCAGGAGAAGTAGGACCCTGCCCCACAACTCCAAGGACTATTTTTTTGTTGTTGTCTTTGTAACAGCCAAACCAAAGAAACTCTGGCAACACCGCCACAGACTGCAGGAAATACTGAGAGACTAATAACATATTTCTCAGTTCATCTGTGTTAGCAGAGAGGAAAATCACAGGGTCTTCTCTTGCCAAACCATACCCACTGGCATTACTGAAAGCTTGGGCCTCTGGATTGAATAATTTGGTGTTTTGGAGGAGGCGTGGCTTTTATCAGAGGTTTTCAGAGAATGGTGTAAACCTCAGTACTTGAACAACAAGAGCAAGAAAGGCTCCAGAGAAGTCATTCTTTCAGACTCTCTGATCTTTACAATACACTCTAAATTTAAATGTTTTTGTTAGTTTTTAACTCTTCAGCCCAGGAAATGTTCTGAAACTTTAAAGATTTTTTTAAAAATAAAATTTACAATTAACAAGCCAAAACTTGTTATCAGTGAAGCTGCTCTTTAGTTAAATAAGAGAGGACTTTAGTCATTCCCCAGGGCTTCTTGTAAGTCGAAGAACACAAGAATTTGTTTTTAGTCTCCTTATGAGACTTTTTTTTATGCAGAGAAATTTACATCATCTATAGCAAGCTCCATATTAAGTCCACGTAATCCAAGTCATCTGAATTTACTAGAAAAAGTAAACTTTTAATATTGTTCTACAGCATGAATTACTACTCTTTGCTGTTTTGCAGCTCAGTGACATCCAGCAACAGAAGATACACACAAAATCTGTTTCACCAATCCACAGCTAACTCTATCACCCAGCATCTAGTCCCAAACATGGAATGCAACAGAGCAGCAGAGACCTGTTTCCATATTGCCCAGCAGCTAAAACTGCTCAAGGTCCTGACTAGGTGGAGCCTGAGAAATTCTGTCAGCATGACCCTCCACAATGGACTTCCTCTGGTGCTACAGCCCACCACCACCACGTCCTTGAGAAATGAAACCATCATGTCTCTACAATATCCTGGCATCATGCCTAGCAAAGTGAAGTCCTCCTGCCGTGAAAGTGGGTCGCCTTTTCTCCTTTAAAAAATTCATATATCCTATTTCAAACTCACATTTGCCACCGTAAGAGCTCCAAGCCCTGCAGGGTCTCCTTTTTTAATTTCTCCCTCCCCCTTCTGTCTCCCAAGGAAATTAAAGTATTCATTAGATCCACCAGCTAGAAAGAAGATTTAAATGGCATGATGGCATGATGCCTTTCCCAACGCAGCTGCACTCTGACAGATGGCCGATGCCAGTGGGATGCTGGGGAAAGCATACATGTACGTGCAGGCCTTTGAACTGCAGGGTCAGTCTCCATCCACAACATACGGCCATCCCACGGCGCACTGCTGTTAAACTCCTGCTAAACTCACAGGTCCTCCTCACCTACGAGCACATAGCTGAAAGAGCTGGCAGAGCACCCACAGATGTAACACGGCGTTTTGGTGTTTGGATGTTGACAGCTCAACTCCCCAAGTCTGGACCAGCAGCTACATCTGTGCCCGGAGGACACAAACCTTCCAAGAGAAGGTGTGCGCAGAGACCTCTAGTGTGAAGTTTTGTCTGTTTTCTGCAGAAGGGTAAGCATCTACAACGAGTAAAGCACTGAAAAATCAACCCCTCCCATGAAACTGAGAGGGGGGCACAACCTGAGCCCGGCCCTGCCGTGCTCCAGAGACCACACACCGCAGTGTGAGGGCTGTCCATGTGTCACAGGGCTTATGTTACGGCAAAGGCGGTGGCACGGGAAAGTGCTTTAGTCTTTAATTATCTTGGATTCTCTGTATCTACAGATGAATACTTCTGGTCGATGCAACTTGGCCACAGCTTTAATTGCCATCTGGCTCTTGACTTAATGAACGCTGGCATTAAGTAACCTCCTCTCAGTCTCCCTCTTCCACATTCACCACTATTTTTAATAGAAATGGAGTTGTTGACATTACAAGACTTTTTAACAGATTTTTTTTTTGTCATTTTGTCATTGCTTACCAGTGCCTAACATGACAACAGACACACCCATTGTAACGTTTGCACCTGCAGGATCCCAGTTTTATTTTCTGTTCTGTAGAAACATTTCCCACAGGCATGGGAAGAGGAATGCTTAAAAAATGCTAGGCACATGCTTGTCTGCCCCCACAGACCTACATCCAGGCAGCTGGCGATCAGTTGACAATATCCTCCCGGGCTGTCTTGGAAAGTCCCTTTTTTGACAGTCCACACTGCCAAGAACATAGGGTGTTGGCTTGATCTCCCTTCAGAAAGCTTGTGATAATCCAGAGTCTTGGAGCATGTAAGAGAACGGTCCTATCATCCCTTTCTTCTAGAAAGAAAATAAGTTTATAGCAGGAGAATGTTTAATACAAAGCTTATCCAACTTGTTGCAGAGAAGCCACGTCCTTTACCCAGGCCAGCAGGATACACCCACTTGCCAGAGTCAACAAGAACAGTAGGCAAGACATGCCCGAGAGCTGAACTCCTGGGTTTCCCACATATCCCACAAGAAGCAGAGAAGAACAAAGACATTTCGCTGTCAAATCGTTGCTGCTATACAGATGAAAGCCTTGAATTATGGAGATGCCTGGGGAATGAATGAGATGCATAATAGCCTAAAAACATTTTATTTAGAGCAGAAGGCATCTGCTGACATCTGACAAAATGACATGAGCAAGAAACCCCTCTACAAGAAACAGTAATTTTATCACAGACTCTTCAGCACAGCTAATTCTGAAAGTCTGGTTTATGCACCAGTCAATCCCAGTTTGGCTCAATCACCAAACACTACTTGGAATACAGCCATGACACTGGCCACCATCACACCTTCACCTCACCTCCAATAAATTAGCAAAACCTCTGTGGAATAAACTGCCACTCAAAACTAAATTCTGGGAAGTCCTGCTTATGTACTAATAGTTTCACAGACTGGCCCCAGGACTCCCTAAATACACCAGTAGCTCGTGTCAGCTTTCCAGTGACAACTCCAAATGTGATTTTTTTCCCCCAAGGCTGATCCTCCTAGAGATTTCAAAATTACCTGAGCTCTCCACTGCTATCTCTAAATTAATTAGATGGATAGATTTTCAAGAAGTTTAAGGGCTTAAAAATATATCCTGGTCAAAAATGTTGACTAATTAAAAGGTACTTTTGATGTAAAGTGAGAACTATGCCCTAGAAATCTTTGTCGATATACATTCTCATCCGCTGTACCATGCCCCTTCTGTTCTCATTAACCAAGCTGATAAACACATTTTATACAGCATGGTAAGCATAAATCTGGGCTTTACAGATATATCACCCCAGAAAGCCAAATAAGCAACTGGATAGTAGTGTTGAGAGTGCCCATCAAAAAAATGTTGTTAAAAGGTCTCATTTTCAAAAAGCAAATAGGCACTTCTTCAGTCTATGCTGGGTCCTCTTTGAAAGCATTTCAGGTAGAACAACACAAATGCCAAAACACTCCCCCAAAGTCTGGCTGCTGCTCTGCTTCCTCAGAGCTGCTGTTCATCAGGGATTCTCACATGAACCTGAGAATTAGAGAGGAAGACCAAGCTTGCACTGGCAAGAAGATATGTGAAGGAAGCTAGTATGTCTCTGTTTGACATTTCTAAAGTAAACAAAGCCTGGAATTGAACCAGAAGAGTATAAGTGAAAGTACAAACTACAGGCAGCCCAAAGATAATGATGGGAAGCATCATGGAGAGTAGGAGCATCAAAGGATGCAGGACAGACTCGTGCTTCCATCAGACGAAACAACAGCATCTAAAGCCAGCACAGGTTCTTCTATGCTCCTCTCTAGATCTGACTACATGACAAAAACTGTTGGTTTGATTAAGCCAATTCCAGTATATTCAGTATATCCACTTCTTTCACAATAGAAAAATATAGGATTGCTGTAAATAGTTTTATGGTTGGACTTGATGATCTTAATGGTCTTTTCAAACCTAAACGGTTCTATGATTCTATAAAAATACTGAAAATATGCACAGAAACGGAAAACTTAAAAGAATCAGATCACAACTTTGGTCAAATTTTTCTTTTTGATGACCGCAACCAGCAGCAGGAACAAGGAACAACAATGGACTGGATCAGTCTCACTGCTCTGCCAAGCTCAGCCAAGTCATGTCAGAGCAATACTGCTGGGAACTTGCCCCAGTGTATCCCTAGCCCAGCGGTGGGCTGTTAACAGTCGAAGCAATAGGGCATCAAGACCCAAACACATCTGAACTTTTGTCTTTGCCTTTCCTCCTTGCACATGGTCCTGTAGCCCTTCCCTGAGCTTTTCGCTGGCCCCAGTCCTCCTCTCCTCCATGAGAACAAGCTGTGCCAGTAAAACATGTCTTGAAGACAAAGGGACAGTTGGAACATCAAACCACAGCACAAACCACAATGGCCTCTTCATCTTGCATGTAGTTCAACAGTTTCAAAATCAAGTTAAGTGACTCTGTGGGTTTATTGATAGTAGTTCCCATACCAACGTGTGGGTTCCCAAGAGCATCACAGGCAAAAACCTTTTCTTGTGCTCACTCTTGGGGCAGGGTAGCAGCTAATGGGGAACTTTAAAATTGGAAATAAAATGACCTATTTATGAGGAAAGTTGATAGAATCATATTTAAAGATGTAAGACTGGCTTCACATTGTCTTTCTTACTAAGCTACAGGAGCGCTGTGATAAATTCCTAATAGAACAAAACTAGAGAGCTAAATAACAAAAATAGTCTTTTCTTCTTTACTTGTGGGAAAACTGCAACCTTTATTAATAGATTTATACTGATTTAATTAGTTTGACAGTGGGTTTGGTGCAGGATGCTAATATGAGTGTCCCTTTCAGCTCATTCCTATTTCTGGTCTCATGTCTTCCTAAAGTGTGCCCAAGAAGAGTCATTTAAAAAAAAAAAAAAAAAAAGGGAACTTCTTAAAAGTAAAGTTTTTTCAAAGATGGATGGATCTGGGTTGTGTATTAGCAATCCTATTAGGGAATTATTCTCAACTGGCACTACTAAACTTGCCCCATATTCAACAAGACACAGAAATAGGGCACTTCAAGCATAATACACAGATGGAGCTGTGTTTTTCCCTGGAGTACTGGGGAAAAAATGGCTGTTACAAAGCTCAACTCAAACAATGCTGGTGCTACTGCCCCAAATAACGAGGCACAAGATGTCCACTTGAATTCTGGGATTTTGTGGATAAAAAATAACAGCTGTGATGTCAAATATCAGTTGCTGAGAAGAACTGTTAGGAGGGAAGCTACAGATGTCCTCGCGTGCATTTGCATTTGCACCCAGGCCCAGTCAACAGGATTGTCACATTTACTAAGCTACTCAGTGATCGAGGCAGTGGTGTTTGTGGTTTTGATGTTGGTTTGGGGTTTTGGTTGGGTTTTTTTTTGTTCTGTTTAACTCAGTACAATCCTAACGTGTCGCCAGTTTAAAGGTATTTTGCAACTATCAAGGCAGGAGATTTTTCTCACTACTTTAGTAAACTGATAAACTTTAGCTGCTGGAAACGGAATAAATTACACAGATAGAAGCCACCTTTTACTAGCAGTACTACACCCACTACACCCTTAAAAAGTTTTCCTGGTTCATGCATACATTATACAAACAAATGTTATATAAAGCAATACAGAAACATGCAGAAAAAAGGTGGTAAAACATGGATAACCCTTCCCGTCCGAAGTACACACAGTGATGTGAATTTAGCAATTTACACACAGAAAGTTTTCTGCTCTTTTTCCTTTTTAACCCCAGGAAAATGGGAGAAGACAGAAATTACAATGCCCCAGAGCCACAAAAGACATCAGTGGAATCACCAGATTCTGTAAAAAACCAGTCCAGATCTTTGAAAGCATCCTTTTCCCCTGGATCACGATTCAGCTCTTTAGTTGATTAAATAAAGCTGGAAGGGAAATTCTAAAATGAACAGCACACACTTTCCTGATTCAGTAGCACATACCAAAGCTTTCTCAAGCATTTATGCAGGTCTTTAAAGTAACACTCTTAACCCTTCTGAAGATGTATATATGTTTTGAAGGGAATTTGCTCTATCTTAAATGCATTATTGTTTTCCTCTGTTACTGATAAGGGATTAAGGAAATCATCCTCTCTACTAAACAATACCTAGGGAAAATTCTCACTGTTGCAGTATATTGCATATAAGTATCATATTAAGCAATGTAACACTTGAGTCTAGTTACTTTCAAGTATTTTTATCACATTTCTGAATAATTACTTTAAAGACACAGTTCTGCTTTCTCCCGTAAACCCAGTATCTTGCTGTCATCAAATAAACAAAAAGTAAAACACTGAACTCTCATTATTATAAACTTAAGTGAAAGGATCTCTTTTTAAAATTAAGGATGACATGATTTACAATTGTAAGGGATTACTGAAGACTGTTCATCACCAAAAATAAGCCCATAACATGTACTGCTAACCCAGAATTTTAATACAAAAAAAAAAAATCCTCTTTTTTGTTCATTTTGTCATAACACCAGAACAACCTAGTATTGTCAATATGATTATTTGGGAGGTAAGAAAAGGAATGACAAAACCTAGATTTCTGCAGTATGTAATTTTGAACGGTAGTTACAATACGATTTTTTAATAAACTAGGTGTGTCTTCCAATAGCAGCCGAAATTACATTTTCAACACACTGTGCTTGGGTGAAGATTGCAAAACAACCCTGAAGATCTTCCAATGCAGAGAAGAAAAAGGAAGAAACAGGAGTTCCATTCTATGGCTGGGAAACTTCTGCACTGAAGATTGAGACTTTTTTTTCAGGAAGGAGCGAGACACATTTGTGGTCTCCTAAAGTTACAGTGTGCAATGCATCCTTTTTAAAGCTTTGTACACATTTCAGTACAGACTTACCATGATTCTCACTTGATCAAAGAAAACAGTTTGGAAGCACCCTGAGATGCCGTCTTGGTCAACATCTAGATTCCTGCAGTCAACCACAATGGCTACGATGACAGGTGACCTTTAGGGTATTTTAAAAAAATCTTCCCAATCTGAGATATATTAGACAACTGACTCTCTGGAAGCACCTTCCACATTTCTCAGACCACAGAGGTAGTTTACATTACCAGCTCAAACAGAACATCTCATTTTTAGATGGCTAAGATGAAAACCAACTCTAACTGACCCTCCCCAGGAGAGAGGAAGACCGCCAGTTCAATTCCTCATTGAAGACTAAACGGCAGAATCATTCTCCCCCTCCATCAAGCTGTACTGTGAAGTATATTCTTAGCAGCAGAAGAATCCCAGATAGGAGAGTTCACAGAGTATGGACTTTGCTCAATGGCATTTATCTTGCCACGAGTAATTAGTATTTATCCTTCACAAGGATGAAACAGACCAATGTGGAATACTAATTTACCAGAGCAATCCATCCCAAAGTCTTACAATTATTTAAGCAGAAATAACTTAAAATTTTGGACATGCATAAGGAAAAGAGTACTATTTTGGCATGTGGCTCAAAAAGAATTACATAAATTATCGATATAACTGCATTTGCTGGCATTCGTTCAGTGCTGCCGTCATATTTCATAATTAAACTTAATTTTATAGAGCTGTACTCTAGCAGTCTAAGTCAGCAGTCAATTAAAGAACAACCCTGTGCAGGACAAATACAATACTCAGGTAAGTGAGCATCTTCATAAATAAGCAGGCCAACTTTTTTGCTGACATAACTTGAATGCCAAGACTACCATCAGCTTCAATGGACTTGCTCCTGGTGGGTGGGAATATCAGAAAGGATTTTTCCTCAATGAATTCTAAGGGTCTGTTCATTAACTGTTGGCATCAAAACAAATAGAAAGAATCAGCCTAGAAATGGGAAGCAAGCAATGAAAAATTGTATCAAAGTAACACAGAGTTTAAGATGGATTTAAGCAGCCAAACAACAGGGCACATGTGAAGAAGCAAGACGTGCCCCTCCAGCAGACTGCTAGGAGAGACAGCTGCCAAAGCTTTTTCTGTTTTTAAAGCAAGGGGGGGCGGGAGGGGGGGGGGGTGGATGGCAAGGAAAGGAGAGGGAAACAATTTTGGCAGCTTAAACAAACCTGTTTACCCCACAACCACAAATGAAATGACTGCCGGGCAGCTGAAGTCAGAACCGCCTGAGAATCAGTACTGCAGCACATCAATGAAAGAAAAATCAGGCTGTGAATGGTAATAATAGGGACAGTTCTAGATGTGGCATTACATAGCTCTTCATGTCTTGCTATAAATGCAGTATCAATAGCACTTGCTAAATCAGCAGGTGCTTCCAGTAGCACAGTGAGTTTTGCAGTTTAGACATGACAAACCAGGCGTGAATTAACTTATCCCATGATCAAAGTACACAGCAAACTGCTAGGGATTCTGCTGGGTATACTTTTCATGCTGTAAGCCATACGATCCTGTGTTCTTCACTTAGCCAAAACTCTGGCTGAAGTCAACAGGAGTTTGAGTAATTCAAAAGCACCATCAAGTTTTGCACACATCCCTTAGTATGGGAGCTGCACATCGACAGAGAAGGAAAATAACCATCAGCTGCCACAAAAGCTACTTCTTATCGGCACTACTGTAAAACATCTATAAATATGGCTTAATTTACTTTAGAGCTCACGTGGGACCTGTACTCTTTGGAAAGGTGCTTGAAAACTAATGTGAAAAACAATGTATTGGTTATCTAAAGCCAATATAAGTATGTAACATCTTTAATTTGTGCAAATTTACTTTTGCAGAGGCTATCAAATGGCAGCAAATGGACTAGCAATCAGATACAAAATGAACACAAACTGAATAAAAAACTCTCAATCCTGACCGGTCAGAAATACTTAAAATGAATACACTTAAATGAATACAATTTCATCTATAACTTCATCTTCTGCTGTGTGCAGGGACGTAAATGCTATGATCTAAAAATATATTAAATAACTTGTGCTTCTTAGGAAAAAGAAGTCATGTGCTACCACAGATACTGATGTATATATACCTTCCTTGGGTTCCTGAGGCTGGTGAGACCAGAAAATGTAATTGTGAAAGTGAAATAAATCCCTGTCAGATACGCAAAACCTCTGCAAAACACTTACACAGCATGAATACAAATTGACATACCAAAGCTATGAGACAATGCTAGAATCAGAGGGTATCATTGCAACGTTAAAACTGTTAATCACAGCTCAAAATAAAACATGTTTATTTCATCGGTAAAATCACAACCGGGGGATCTACTCTATCTCTTCTAATATTGGGCTGGTACGTATTGCCCTAATGTATGTCTTCTGGGAGCTGACAGGCGATTCATCTTAAGATAAAAAACAAACTTCAGTATGATGACGGCTCTTTATGGCTAATGATTAATGCTGTCAGGAACTCAAACACTGGTATCCACAGTAGCTGCTTGTCTGCCCACCTCAGCAATAATTTCAGTAACTTTTTAGGAAGAGACAGTAGTCTTTGAGAAGTTTACACTGCAGTAGTCCCAAGCAGGAGCCAAATGAAAAGAAATAAAATATTTAAAACTCCTCCTTCGCTGTTACTGAGGGATCTAAAAATATAAAGACTTGGAACAAAGGTACAGGAGATTTTCGGTTCAAAAAGGGGAGTCCAGGAAAAATTGAGATGGCCATGAAAAAAACATGCTGATTAAAAAATAATTACGTCACATCTTTCTCAGGCTCTCACCAAACCCCTTTCCCGCCGCCGCCAGCCCAGTTCCCACCGCCCCCCCCCCCCGCTCCCCCGCCCCAGGGAGCGCTGCAGAGACCCCCCGGACCCCCAAACCGCAGCCGAGGAGGGGGGGAAGAGCCGGCCCCCCAGCTGCGGACACAGGGGGATGCGCGCACAGAACCAGCTCCCCCCCCCCCCGCCCCGTCCAGCACTCCCACGCCCTTCCTGCCCCAGGGGAACGTGCACGCGTGGGGGGGTCCCGCGGACGCGGGGCTGGCGGGCACACCTCGCGGGGCGGGCGAGGGCAAGGGCAGATCCCTCCCCCGCCCCCCCAGCATCCCCCCCTTCCCTCTTCCCTTGCCCTCCCCGCGTTTCCATTCTCCCTTCCTCTCCTCGCCTCTCCCTCCCTGCGTTTCCATCTTCCCCCCTCGCATCTCTACCCATCCCCTGCCCCCCACGCTCAGTTTTGCTCCCCTCTTCATTCCTCCCTCTCTCCCCCGCCCGCAGCCCGCTGAGGGCTACACAACTTGCCGGAGCCGCAGCCACCACCGCCGCCTTCCCCTTCCCTCCGCACCCTGAGGCGCGCTCGCACGCGCACACAGACACAGACAACCCGACGGATGGACACACGCGCGCCCCCGCACACGCAGGTACCTCTCCACAGCGCGCCCGTTCCGCCGCTGCACGCAGCGTGCGCCGCCAGCTCCCCGCGCAGCCCCGGCACGTCGGGTCCCCCTTCCTCCTCCTCCTCGTCCTCCTCGCCCGCCCCCTTCGCCGACGCCAGGAAGAGGGGGGCAACGCCGCCACCCACACCGTCCCGCCCCGTCCCCCCCCCGAGCCCCGCCCCATCCCATCCCGTCCGGTCCCGTCCCGTCCCGCTCCGCGCATCCCCCGCCGCGCCCCGCCCCGTCCCGCCGCGCTCGGGTTACCCTCTCGTGTTACCGGTATCCGCGCCGGACGAGAAGGGGGGCGAGCCGAGCCCCGGGGTGGGTGAGGGGGGCCAGCCTCCGGGGGGATGTGCGGAGCGGGAGCTCCCCGCCTCTGACAGCGGCGGGGCTTTCCTGAGCCGTGGGTTTCGGGGTGGTTTTACTGCTGGTTGGGGATTTTTTTTTTCTTTTCTTTTCCGGTTTATTGATGTGGTTTGGGTTTTTTGGGGTTTTTTTTTTTGTGGGTTTTTTTTTTTTTAAATATATGCAGCGGAGCTGACTTCCATGGGCTTCTTCAGTGTCCCCTTGAACCCAGATGCACTGGCAGCGTTTACAGTATGCTCTGGCAAGGATTGGTCTGCCACCCCTCCAGTGAAGAACCTGAAGAACCTCTGTCTTTTATTTTTGCTTTCAATATGAGCTTCATTATTCCCTCGGCTCCAGTGCAGCAGATGAGGAACAGCGTCTAACCCTCTCTTTGAGCTGCTCCTGGGTTTGCGGACCTCCACTGTAATCCTTTTACACCATTCCTTCTCCTGGTTGAAGAGTTGTAGGTTGCCCGTGGAGGCCTTGTTCTGTAACTCCTTATGATCCGTGATGCCCTCTTGAACATCATCGTGATCTAATAGATCCTTTTTTGAGATCTATTTAAGATTCATACAGTGAATCATAAAACGTATCAAACAATGGGGGGGTTGGACTAGATTACCTTTAAAGGTCTCTTCCAACCCAGACTATTTCATGGTTCTATGATTCTATGATGTTTTAACAATTCCTCATATTTTATGAGGAATTTCTGAGCACAGAGCTGATGTTTCTGTGGAACTGCCTGTCAGACTCCTGAGATTTTACTCCTGCATTGGTCAGCTCAGGACCCGCCATTTTACAAGATCGTTTCTCCATGTGCATCATTTCACATTGACCCACACTGGATTTCTTATATTGTCCAGTCAGCTTCATAATGTCCATGCGTAGTTCTTCACTGTCTTTCTTCCTATTACTGACTTGAGTAAATTAATACCACTGATGAACTTCACTATTTCACTGCATTCCCAGGTAAGATATGAGTACCCTGAACAGCACACGCCCCAGCACTGACCCTTGCAGAACTCCACACCATCCAGCACCTCCCTCCATTGTGAGAACTGGTCATTTATTCCTGCACTTTGCATTTTATCTTCTAAGCAATTACCGAGCTGTACCAGGGCTTTCCTTCTTGTTGCTATCACTGCTTAGTCTCCTTAAAAGCCTTTGTCAAGAGCCTTTCAGAAATCCAGTCAGTTATGGAAATTAGATCACCCTTATCCATGTTTTTGTTGACCTTTTCAGAGACCTCCAAGAGGTTTGTTTAAGGCAGGACTTTACAGAAGCAATGTTGACTCTTCTCAGATAGATTGCATTAATCCAGGTGTCCTTTAGTCCTAACCCAATTAACATCTCTGCATTTGCACAGTACGGGCACGAGATTTGCAAACCTCTAGTTCTCCAGAGTCTGGATTGAAGTTCAGTGTCGCATTTGTCACCCTTCACTCTTCAGGTGACAATGTTTTAAATGGGAGGTTACGTGCTGCTGTGGATAATTCAGCTGCTGCATCCTTGGGCGAGAACTCAAGGACAAAGATGCTGATGCGCAGGCACATTGCTGCCTGAACACCGCGATAGTGAGAAAGGCTTATGATAAAAGCTAATGGTATAAGGACATAGATGCACACATACTATGTATACATACTGCAGACCTGTAAGCCACTGCTATTAATGTAAGTAAGAAACTGTCTTACTAGTTAACTGTATGTGGCCACAACCCTCTTGCAAATGTATGTGTCTGAAAGCACACAGGAGCGTGGTGCAGGCAAAATCCCACCAAAGTCTTTAACCCAGGGTACTGTGTGCCATTCTCCTTATCTGCAGCCATCTGTTTTCTCTCTTTCATACTTTGCTGTAAATTCTCTGGATCAAGGATGGCCTTTTTTAATGTGTATTTTTCACTTGCCACTAGCATCTGACGTGGGAAGGAGGAAGGGAGACCAACTCTGTGCAGGGGTATTTCAGCTGCACCACCCAGGAGCACTCCAAGAAATGTCTGCAGTTCAGTTGCCTGCCTGTCCAAAGACAGGACTCCTACCCTTTGTCCTTCTCAGGTACGGTGCAGCCGTGCAGGGCATGTACTAGAGTTGCAGTACAGCTCCATTCAGCCTATTTGCAGGGTGCGGGCAGGGGGCAAAGGAAATCTGCACCTCCCACACCTGAATGAAGGAATGGTGCATGGCCATGCATCACTGCTAACGCCCACCAGCCTGCCCCACAGGTGTAAGGGTTTGTACTCCCATGGACAGGTATGGCATCCAAATGGCAATGTGGGGCTGCAGAGGAGAGACAGAGGAAGAGGAGCATGGGAGTTGCATCCCTTTTGGATGTTTCATGGGCCTGACCATGTTGGTTGGGTTTTTAGAAACTTCAGCTGCTAGAAACAGAATAAGCCGGTTAGCATGAGGAAGGGAGGGAGGAAAATAAATTATTTTTTTTTTTAGTTGCAGAAAACTTCACAACTAAGCAGAAAGTCCCCTTCAGGCCTCAGAAACATAATTAAAATAAGCATAGTCCAGTTTCATGCTTCTTGAAGACCTCACGTTTTGGAGACTGCTAATACTGCACTGTAGAGAAAAATTTGTGGTATTCATAGCAACCAAAGATGTTACACTGCCGAAGTGGGAACCTCAGAGCTTCTCTTCCTGGGTTCCCAGCCCTCTGCGCCTTTGTTCCAACAATTATCTTCTGCTCTTCTCATGCTTATTGGCCTTATTCGAGACTGGACTGAACTGCATGACTGCAGCACAGATTTTGTTCCATTAGCTGTAGCAGCATCACAAGTGACACGGATACTGTTTGAATTATATTTTTGGGGTTTTTTTTCCCTTATGACAGGGATGCATTTACTTAGTATTAATTAGGTAGCACATGACTAATATACCACAGAGGAAATAAAATGTAATTTCACTGTGTATATTTTAATGAGTTTTGCCTATTGCTTCTCATTTGCATTTCCAACAGTTAAAATGGCAGAAGAAAATTATGTCTTAAAGTTTTGTTTAATGATTTATTTTTTAATGCTCTGCAGTTTTTTTTACAGCATGACAGAGGGCTTCAGGTGAGGGGAAGAAGGAATTAATCTTTGCCAGACTGCAGCCTTCCCTCGTATTTACTGTGAGGTTAAAACACCTTTACCTGAACAATGAATTGCAAGATTAGTTGGTATTGTCCTAAAAACTCTGAAAGTAGGAAGAGTATAAAGATCAGCCATATTAACCCAATATTTGTCAAAAAGAGTAGTTATTTTTAATGCTTAGATGACAGTTCCTCGCCTGTCATTCCCTTTCAGGCCTGCTTCATGTGTCCTGTGAACTGAAAAGGGATACGTTGCCCCCAGTATTACCTCATTCTGCCTCCAACGACCAGCGCACATCCCAAGGCTGTGCTGAACACGTAGGAAAAATCGAAAAAAACCAGATCCTGAGATGAGTCCTTGGGAAAGCTCAAGGAAGTGTGACGGCATATCTGAACCTCTGCTGTGAAGCTGGGGGTGTTTTTCTGTGCACATAGCCTGTGGACAAGAGGACTGGTGCCACGGAAGTCAGTGGGAACCGCAGACACTCAGCATCCCTGACAACTGGGCCACATGTTTGTGCGAGACCTTGTTATTATACAAAAAGGCTCTTATTTCTGCTCTTTTTTTTCTCTGCCTCCCAAGCTGACCTAGTTTACAATCTGCCTCTGTACAGATGCGTCCTCGTCCATGGATAGAGGACGGAGCCATTGCCAACAAAGAGTGCCTGGAGTTAGGAAAGGGAAGAGTCACAGGGCAGCTCAGGATGGGGAGATAAAGAGAAGGAAATGAAAGACAAAGATGTTTGGAGGAAAGGAGAGAGAAATGGGCAGAGAAGAGAGCGAAGGCATATCTGTATCTGCTGCTCCTGCTTTGTCCAGTGAGACAGAGTTACTCAAGAGTTTTTACCCTGAGACTTTGTCAGTTTACTGGAGCCCAGTTTCAGTGAGGCAATTTTTTTTTTTTATTGTTATGCAGCAAACCTTCAAATGGAGAATAATTCAAAGGGGATACCTCTTCTTATTAGGAAGAAATTCTTTCAGGCTTGCTGTTTTACAGTCCAGCACACTGTTCTTGTTCTCTACAAACTCCCAAAGATGCTGAGAGCAGTGTGGAATAAAGAAAGGAAGGTAAATACTGAGATAATGATGCTGGATATGCCAGGCATTTTTATAACATTTATAAAACGAAATGCAGTCCTGAAAGGTGATGCCTGCTCTGGTAGCCTCCACACTGAATTTCACTGAGTATGAAAAATGAGTTTTGCTTGGGATGCAGATTTTTTAGTGTCTTAGATTAGCTGTCAGAAAATTTGTGATTAGATTTGTTTTTCTTTCCTTGTGGTTCTGGTTATTTCTCTGACTGCAGAATAACATGCAGATGAGCTAGATAAGGGAATGCACTGGCTTGCGGTAATGCGTGTGAGATGAAAATTATACTTCTGTGTATTCTCTGTGCATTTATAAAACTAATGAATGCAGAGATCCATCAGTCAGTTAGCAGAAGAGCTGTGGGAAGTTTGGAGGTCACATTCATAAGTGCTTTATATTCAGTACAGGGATGAAATGTTGAGCATTACAGAGGCAGGGAGCCGCTGGTAGGGAACCGACTGGAGATCCCTGTGCTATTCCTGGGGTTGCTGATGACATGCGATGTGACTGAAGGCAAGCCACTTTCCCCTATTTGTATGAGCTGAGGAATTTTAGGACAGGGATTGCCTATTAGTGGGTGTTTGCAGAACATAATGGGACCTCAGCTGTGGTTTGGGAGTTCAAATACTAATGTAGTATGAACTTTAAAATTACTTTCTGAAGTTATTCAACTGACAAACAGGCTCATTTACACACATCTATTACATGGCAGAATAGCTTGGCAAGATCTCTATCGGCAACTAGCTACATGAGTAATCTCATTGACTCAAATGTGGCTCCTTGAGTGAGTAATGTTTTAGTAGTGGCTCCATAAACTGTTTTAGTCGTCATCAACTTACAAATTACGTGCGTAGCCGTGCCAGCACTTACCACGCAGTGCAGTGTATTTTACTGCAAGCAATTCTGTCACAGGAGTAATACCCAGTAGTAACTGTTTGTGTAAGCTACACCCACGTGAAGAAGTTACTCTGTTCTGCAGTTGCAAAAAACAGCCAAGTTTCACTGGCATTATGTTCTCTTCAGTCCATAGGAACTGTTAGTTCCCTTTCGCAAGAAATCCAGAGAAGCAGTCAATACCTGTGATCTTGTAAGGAGGAAATTTTTACTGACTCATGGCTCTCCCTCCTTCTCATGGAAAATGCAGTCATTGCAAATCTGGAGCTGTAAGGTTTCACTTAAAGCTTTTTACAGTCTTACCCCTGCTAATGTTTCTGCTTTGATTACTCCTGCCTTATCTTAGTCTCTTTGTACCCTCTTCCATAATAGCCCCTGTTTCTTTCCCCTACTGTGGGCTTTGTCTCCTTTCAGTCTGTTCCTTTTCCTAAGTGCAGAAAAAAAAAATCCCATTCAGTAGTAACCCTCCTTTATTCTACAAATCCCTCTTTCAAGTCTGCTTCATCAATAGCATCAACATAAGGCAGTCCTGAAAGATGGGTTGCTTGTGTCCAGCTTGCCCGATTGAGCCTGAACATCCTCAGGGGAGTGTATCTCTATATATTTTCTGAATTACTGTGTGCATAGGAAAAGTCATATAAATATAGCACCGCTTGTTACCACAGCTTTACATATTCAACATTTATATCAACTGCTGGGGCAAGATAATCACAGCCTACAGTACTTCAACAGTTATGTACAGTTGCATATTGTTCCTCCAACTAAACAGGCATAGCAAAAAAGATTTAAAGAGCAATCATTGTTTTAGAAACAGGGAACCTCTGTAACTCTTCTGTACAATACTTGAATAGCATATTCTCACAAAGAGCATTTGTTTGTGAACCAAAGGGCTTGATCCAAAGTCCAATGGAGGCTCTTCCAGTGCATTCAATGAGCTTTGGATTAAGTCCTTCCTGAGGAACAGATGCAGGGTTTTATTCACTACTGTTAGAACAATAAAAATGACAAGACAAAGAATAAAGTTGTCTCCAGAGAATAAAGCAGTGTTGCCCTGCAGCAGCTTAAATACATTGGGCCCTGTAGTTAAGAGAAAGTCCTGTAGAGTTAGTGAAATTGTTTGTGTAGCCCATTCACAAATATACAGTGCAGAAAATGTTTAAATGTCTACTCATAAACACCCAAACACAGTGTATTTCACTGAGTATTCAACCTCTCAGTATTTGCAAGGGCTGAGTTATAAATGTAACTACAAATTCCAGTTGTGCAAATAAAGATAACACAGAAATAGTTTGTTGCCATTAATCATCAGAACTGCGATGGAAGAGAGAGCTGGAAATTTTTTCATACCATGGCTTGTAGATGGATCCAACGTGTTTACTGAGACCTTGAGTAGAGACAGGCTTTCCTTTAGTAACTTTATCTCATTCAACATAATGATTTCTTATCTGCCCTGCAGATGTTATCAAAATGTAAGCAATTATGAGTGTTGAGGAGCAGAGACATTTGTTCCTGCAGGAAAAACTGGGGCCAGAGTCACCCCAGGAAAAAGGGTCCAGAGCAAGGGAGATAAGCAACTGTGGGATACACAAGAGACTAGACTGAAGTGAAAGTGGCAGCAAATGAGAAGAACAATCAGCAGAAACCAAGCTGGATGGGAACCTGGGACTTGCAGCAGAGGCAAAATATGAAGAGAATCTGACCACAGGTTTTCAAGAGGTCTGGTAAAGAGATCTAGTGGGAGAGAAAAGGTGAAAGCAGCAGACAAAACAGGCTGTCTTTTTTTTTTTTTTTTTGAAACGTCTGCATGGATTTATGTAGAAAGTAGAAATTGAGAAAGGAGCCTGGATTGGAAGAGGTTGCAGTCATAGCAAAAAAGACCCTTGTGATGACTACGTGGAGAGACAGGTGGATTTTGAAAGGAACTGGTATGGTCTGGTTCAAGAAAGTGTTATGAGCAGAAAAGGATGTTACACAAAACTTTTTATACCAGGAAAGAAAGAAGGGAATCAAAAGCTGACAAATAATATTACATGTAACTATTTATCTAACTGTTAAAAAGAGCACCTTTTAATGTTCCTAACTTTTTCAACTCATAACTAGTAGCCTCAGAAACAAGTCAGTATTCTTAAGTCCTATAGATTTAATTACCAGGCAAAGCCAACACAGTGCTTACTCCAGTTCCAAACATTAACTACATGCAGAACGGCACATTTTGTCATGCTGTTTTTCTCTGGAGGATTGCCACAATTATGGAGAAGAGAAAACCTTTTGGTTTTGCTTTTACTTCTACAAGGGGAACTCCATCAGCCTTCAAGGACTGAAATCCCTATTACGCAGAAGAAGAACATTACGACCCTCTTGCGATACTCCTAACATTTCCACCTTTATGTTGCTACAGCCTTTGTGAGCACTCCTGCAAATTCTTGATATCTTTTAATCCTCTGAGTTTTGCACATTGAAGTACGAGTCTTCAGCAGCTGAGTTGTCTTCTCCAGACATTTTGCCGAGCCCTTCCCTCCCTATGTTCAACGCTGGATGCTTGTTCCTTCCAGCCCTATTGCTATGGTGTTAAATGCCTCCAGCTGGGATGTGCCATTTGCTGCAGGATGGATCGCAGTATTAGAGAGGATTGCATGAGAAAACCGAGCCTACCTGAAGGCCCTCAGAAAAGCCAGAGACAAGTGGATAATATTCAAAGAAGAAATTATTTTTTTCATGACAAATAATGTTGTTTTTTTTTTCCCATCAAACAATAATATCACAGTTTCCTAAAGATGTGCCCCTTTCTTGAATCAGAAAAGGAACATGCCCAATGACTAAAGCCATGGCGAACATGAGGACTGGCTGAGTCCTAGCTTCACTGCATTTTCTGATCATCAGAAGTGAAATAATGCAAAATGAAACTATAATCAGGTGATAAGAAAAGCTGGTTATAGATCCGCCCTGCTAATTAAAAATACACCGTATTCTGTATGGAAATCCAGCTCTGCGCTATGAAACTGCTGTGCATTTCACTGTCTAACTCTCACACTGTTGCAGCAGGCAATCTTATTTGACTTTGGATATGGAGGCAGGTGGGCATGTTTGACACAGGCACCACAGCTTGACAGTCTTGTAACTTTGCTTTGACAGTTCCGATGCAGAGCCACAGAAATAAAATTACAATGCCAGAGGTCAAACATAATGGCTTTGATAGCTTTGAACAACTGATGATCCTCTGGCTTCCCTGACCAATGTTGCCTGCCTTGGTCATGATATGAAGACGCACTCAAGAGCAATTAGCAGAGACCATAATTGGAAATGAACAGTTATCTGTGTGCTGTGACATGCAGTCCAGTAACTCAGATGGATCGTCCTCTCTGTTACCCAGCCCAGCTCCAATGACTTCACATGAGGCAAGCAGTGGCCAGGACCAGGGATGGAGAGCATGACCTGGGACAACCAGTGATGAGAGCTGCCACGAGCCAACTGGGGAAAGCATCAGCTGCAGGAAATAAACTATTTTACTCCTTGAAACTGGTTTGTACCTTGCCTTGGATTTTTACTGCATAAATGTTTCCGATATTTTTGGCACTCTGTAGCAGCTCTTTCTGCACAGTGTGTGTATCTGAAGCATATGAGGCCAAAATCCCTGGTCATCTCTGGAAGTGTAAGCCTGCATGGCCTCATATCCCCTCCTCCCTGACTCTTCAGGCTGTTCAGGATGTATCTTGCTGTGGAGGGGTCATGCTGAAACTCAAAGACTGTCATTTTCAGTGATCTCTAAAGCTTTTGGTCACAGTGCATTTATGGCAGTGGGGCAAGGGTGAGAATTAAGGGAAAGGGGTTGCATCCTGGATCTGTTTGGATTTTTTGTTGTTGTTGTTTTAACCAGCTGTCCAGTGAAATTAATTAATCTTTCCAGAGCTTCCTGGACTCATTTATGTTCTTTGGTGATGCAAGTTTTCATTAAACCAATGAAAGAGCAAATTGAACTTCTATGTCTCTGGAAAAATATTCCAGCAAAATAGCAGCATCCTTTTCACTACAAGAAAAATTCTTTCAGCCTACTGCTGATCCTTTTATGTTGAAATTAGGAGCTGTTCACCAAGATAATCTCCCAACCTCCTGTAGAGCAGTGTTGCAGAGAAGCTCAATGGTGTAAAACTACGTCTTCTTCCTTGTTACCAATCAGCAGTAATGATGGTGGAAAACAGAGAAAAACAGCTGCAGTTCATGCTACTCCCCCACACATACACATTCTCCTTTTTTTTTGAGCAAAAGCTGCAAGAAAGGCTCACTAACAGAGTATATGGCATTCTGAACCTGCACTCCAAAAAGAGCTGCAGGCATAACAGGATGTGTTTTAAATGCCGTAATGAAGACGCAGCATCTTGATATTTAGAAAAGAAGGAAGTAACAAAAAAAACCTCCAAGATCATTCATAAACTTTGGCTTGTTTAACGACAGGTCCATCTCAGCTTGTTCTGAACACATTACATGGAGTGGCTCTTTGAGAGGAGCTCTTTTTCTCTATTTTTCCTTTCTTGTAAGGGAAAGTATTATTTTGCTTCTAGGATCAAATGTAACATTTGTTTACTGATCTATATCCTATCTTCACTGGCTGTGAATGGCATTACCTATTAGTGAATACAGTGAAACCTGTGCAATTACCATTGACTTGAACCACACAGTCAAGAGCGCAGTCTGGACCTACACATAGCTTGTTTCTTCTTGTAAATAGTTTGTTAAAGTTGAAGGGAACATTATGATGGCCTAGGTCTCCACTTGGAGTAAGAAGACTTGAAAGAGACAGACTGCTGTCTCTTGGTATCATCAAAAAATACTGCGACTAGGTCAGCATACGTTCTTTTCAGAGTTAATCTAAAATGGATGGTTTTCTTATATGAAAATAATATTGCCCATTGGGCTGTTTAGTGATAGAAAGGACAATTGTTTTGGGTTTGTCTCTCTCAGCAAACGCAAGGTCAGAAGAGTTTATATCCAGCTGCTCCATACAGTCTTTGTCTCAAAATCCAGGCTTTGCCCTTCCACAAACTGCTAGCACATTATTAAAGAAAATTTCAGTGCTTCATTATTTGCTATGAATAAATTAATTTTCTTCCATGCCAGTAAGGCTACTCGCATGGACTTTATGGACTTCCCCCTGCTAGCATTTTGCTGATTCCGCTCACACTGGGCCAGTGGCAGCACTGCGTCAGCCTCCCTCTTACAAAATTCTGCCATTAAACTTCCTCCTTCAGCAGGGGGTCGTTATTAAAAGAAGAGGCCTCTTTTTAAAAAACAAGGAGAAAACAATGCTAAGTCAGATTTCGTTCTGCATGGTGTTACACTCCCAAGCATTGGAAGCACTGTGTTATTTAAACAAATTGCATTCCACAGTCATTGAACCTTTTATTCCCCTCTTCCTTAAGTATGACCTAAGCTTAAGCCAGAGAAAGTTAGGGACTGATTGAACTCCAGCTCAGAGCATTCCCTGCAGTCTTAGAGGTCCTGCTTGTGACAGATGAGCTGCCACAAAGTGATGCTGCACTAAGCAGAGCAGTGACAGCAACCACTGCAAAATGTCTGCGGATGTCCATACAACTTCATGCTCCAGCCACAATCAGAATGATTTCAATATCTGATTTAAACATAACATGAAAATTTCACTGTCATGTCTTTGCATTGCACCTTACTCTTATTGTTTGAATCATGAATTATTTCCCTAAAGAAAGGTGGATTCTCACTGACTGATACCCCTGAGGACAAGTTGACTTGCTGCTTTACGTGAATTGTTGGGTTTAGTTAGCCAGGAGTACGATATTCGGCGCTATGTTGTCCATTCTAAATTGTTAACCGCAGTTAGTCAGATTCATATTTGTTGTTTATTAGCAGATCTGTTTTGTTTTGGGTTTTTTTTTGAACATCAGATTGGTCCAGCTCCTTTTGGATTTTATTAGCACTTATAAAAGGGGTTGGCAACCTGAATTTTGAAAACATTATTAATATATATATATTTTTAATGGTAAATGAAACTAGTAAATATGATAAGAAAAATGTAAGAAAAGTTTTACAAAACATATTTTGCATTTACATTTTCCTCACTTAAAAAATATGTTTTTGCAGATGCTCACTTTATCTGATTTTTCACTGTGGCCTTTAAGATCTTAAAGCTAGCTGATCTGAGCTTCTCACACCAGTTTTTACTCATAGACCAGAAGATACAAACTTGTTGCATTTTTATCTTTAAATACTTCTCTAAATGAAAGAGTTAGTTACTGGGCTAAATTTAACTAACTGTAATTTAAGAAAAAATTTGTCTACTTTTATAGCAGAAGTCTGAAATTTGCTTCATCAGTTTCATCTGAATCAGTTTAACAGCCTTGATTATTATTTTAATTTAATGTAAAAAATGTAAAATATTAAAGTAAATTTAGGCATTAATGTGGGCTATGTATATCCAAGTTTGCATCTTTATTTAAAAGTCCAATTTATGACAAAACATTGTGGGAGAGCCCTTTAGTTTTTAACATGGTTGTTTCTGTCTTTAAATATGTGCTCCACACTCAGCAGTGTCAGCAGCCCCAAAGATGAAGTCTTGGCCCTGCAGGAGTTTGTTTGCCCATTCACTCCCTTTCCACTCCCATCATCTTACCGACAAATTCATTTGCGGTTGTTAAAAACAGATGGCTGCACGTGATCACACCGAGAACGACAAAGAAAAAGGAATATCCGCATTACGCCTTTTCCAGCAATGCAATGTGTTTGCATGTGCCACCCAACCACACCAGGCTACCAGGCTAGGGCAATGCTTCTCAGATGCTTGCCCTCCTCACGCTGACGAGCTGCTTGCGCAGGAGTTACGAGCAGATGAAAGGAGGTGGGATAGTGGTACCCGCAGAGGGGCCTGAGAAGAAGAGATGGTGCAAGAGAAGATGTGCAGGGGACTGACTGATGGTGAGGAAGAAAAGACCATTGATTTGACACCATCTTGCAGTGAGCTGCCAGGATTGCTTAATAAGACCTCCAAGAGATGCACTTTCATTGAAGGTCCTCCTAATCCCAACCATTGCACCAGGCTTTCAAATATTTAGGAGGAGACCCTGTGTCAGTCAAGCAAACACAGTTTACACCAATGGGGTCTGCTGTGCAAACTACTCCCACCACAACAACCTCCTCGCAGCTGAAGACACAGCCCCTCGCTCCAAGTGCGGGGCGCCATCAAGCACTATGTTTGAGCACAGCGCGGATCCCAGTGCTTTCAGAAAGATGCGGTGGGAGGAGACTTACCCCTGCACCCTCCTCGGCTTCGAGACTTTCACAGGAGTACAGCGCTGGTGGGTCCCTCGGCAGCATGTCTGATCCTCCTGCGCCTACAAAACCAAAAACATTTTATTGGGAAAATATGCATGGCTGAGAGGTTGCTTTGTTTGGATCCATTTTTACCGGCCACGCTCTATCGCCAGCCTGGTATCTCATCAGTGTTGCTAAAGAAAGCAGAAAGGGTACAAAAACAATGACTGAAAAACATCTTCGCCGGCTGGAGACAGCTTTATGTGCTGGGAGAAAAGGCAGCGGGTGCTTAGCAGGCTGACACAGCACGCCATGGCTCAGGAAGGACATACTCAATTTCAGCCCCAGCAGTGGCCATCCTGTCCCTAGGGTGGTGCCCAGCACTGGGGCTGGGGCTGTACTGGTCCTTGATGGGGTGGGGAATGGCCCTAGCAGCCAGGTCCAGCCTTGCCACCCCTAGGAAGCCCCCAGGCACCGGCTGCTCTGTGCTCACCTGTGTTGCTGTGCTTAAGGTGTTCCCTTGCTCCCCATCTTTGGGAAAAGCCAGAGGACTTTTCAGCACTTCTGTGCGTCCCCAGAGAAGGGTAACCAAGAGCTTCTAGGATGCTAATGAAAAGCATCTCATTAGTGAACACTGTTTGCCAGCCAGGCAGTAGCCACCACTGCTGGTCGGGTGAGGTGAGGTTCCAGGCACAGCTCACAGGGCACGGCACCAGCAGCCCCTCAGTCCTGTCCAGAAGGAGAACTTTTGCACTTTTGTTTCTACATCAAGCTTAAACTTTGAAGAAGGTAAGAACATATCTGCTGATTTCACTTCCAAGGGACAATCTTGCTTAAGTATAGCTAGTCACAGACAGATGCTTGATTGCTTTTGGTCTTTCCACGGCACTGGCAATAATTACAATAAATAATGGTGGATTAGAGTCAGATTAAATGGGTGAATATTTTCTAAACTGTGAAATTAAACTATAGGTGTTACACATCTCCTTTACAGAGGGTAAGGATGTATAAGGATTTATACATAATCTCTGGTAGCACTGTTGAATGCACACATTCTCACTGAGAATACACTGAATAATGTTCCTTGTGCTACCACAGCACTGTGTGCACCTGCTAAATTTGAAATACGGCTCATGTAATAATACATCTTGAGATGCTTCTGCGGTCCTTGGTCAATACAAGGACAGTTATTCACGTCCTCTGCTGCTGCTTCACTCTACAATCTTGAGTGTGTCTCTTCAAACCACTACTGTTTGTGTGTACCCCACAGTTGTGTTACATTTATGCAAAACAATCTGTGCATCAGAGATGCCCTTTGCTTATTTGTTGCTCCACCAGACCATGGCACACACTAACAGTGCTAACTTGAGCTGTAGTCTACCTGTGGATACATGAAGGCACTGACTACACACCTGTATCTTTCTTACTAACAATACTGGTTGGTGGGTTTTCCTGCTTTTTGTCAGCCTCAGATAGACATCTTTTGCTCTGGAGGAATGATATTAAAAGGTGGTGCTGCAACTTATGTGCCAGAATCCTGTAGGTGCTTTTAACTTTTTCCAGCACATGTTCTTTGGAGCTGACCTCTCCTCTTCCCACATGCTGAGCTATGGTGTCCACGCGGTCCACAGAGTCAACAGGCAGCCCCCAGCAAGGCTTAAAGACTGCACTAAAACCAGTGGAAGTGCATAATAATACAATTGGGACCTCTGTCCCCTGGTGTGCTCTCAGCACTCTGCAGAAGTCCACAGAGTCTGATCCTGCGACTTCGATACAGGATTGATTCCTGCTTTGCATTCATCTCTGCTGGGGTTCCCCTAGAGCACTGTTGCTTTGGAAGTGGTGCTGCAGAAAAGGCATCTAGTTTATTCTGTCCTGATTTCTTTTTTCTGCTGTATTTTTTTCTTTCCTTCCAACTCACTTTGATTGCTTCATTCATCCTAATCTCAGGCCGAAAGGACCTTCCTTGTTATACGCCTGTAGAGCTTTTAGCATAATAGGCCTCTGATTGTCTCCTGATACCCATATGCTCTCCTGCTATTCAAATACAGATGTAAAATAGAGCTGTGCGCCTTTTTTTTTACTATTTCACTAAAGCATCCATTCATACGCAGGCTGCTATACATCTTTTCCTACAGTATATTTGGAACTGCGGAGCCTGCAGTATGTTGTCCTGGTGTGGATGCCTCCGTCTGCATCAGCAAGTCGCTGTGCAGTAGGAGTGGATCAGAGGATGGGAGCAGTTGGCGCTGACATCTCTAGATCAATAGTGTAAGTATTTCCAGGATTTAACGTCAGACTAGATTTAGTCTGATTCCCTGGACTGAATGTTACCACAGTGTCAGAAGGAGTAATACTTGATTGAAATATCTCTGTTTCCACTAGGGTTTGAAAAGTATTTTGTGTGCCCCTGCAGAAGAGTTTCTGGTACAGTTTCCTCCAAAAGGACTCTTGCCTGAGACTCACCAGTCTCATCACATAGTGTGAATCTCTTCACATCTGAACCAGCTGCAAGTGTGGTTGAGGAAAAGGGGATGAGTTCACTAAAAGCCACACTACTGCTCTCTGCCAAAGTGCTGGTGTATATACAGTCCATGCCCACCAAGAAAGAGCAGTTTGGTGACTAGGATGCTAAATGGAGATACGAGTTGCCTAATTTCACACCTCAGCCACAACTAGCATTCTGCATAGCCCTTGGCAGACAAGTTTTCCACGTACAAATGATATTCCTCATTCATGTGGCAACACATGAAAATTAAGAAGAGAACATTACAGCAGTAATGTCTGTACTTAACTAGAAAAGAAGTAATGAAAGTCCAAGGTGTAGAAATTAACGTGCATAAGAAGAGGATTGATTTCACCCAAATCTCACAAATTTACAAATAACATAAGCCTGAGTAGACTTCATTTCCACACTCTGTATTTGGTGACAGGCTATATCTGCCACAGGATGCACTTCTGACATGGCAACTTTAAAATCACCCTTGGATTAAAAAAAAACAAATCCCAAGGTGTTGACATCCATGGACGTGTTGTAAAGGCTGCACATAGTACCAGTTCATGATGCCATTAGCACAGCTACAGTTTTACATCTGTCATGGTCTGTACAGCAGTGATGAAGTAACTCAACCAGAACAGCTGCAGGGCAGCTCCATCAGCACTGCTGGGGCTCAGTGGCTTTTCATCCATCTCTGTGCACGCTAGCTCCACTCCTGTGTAGCACTGTGCTGACTTATTTGTTTCCTTTTATTTGCTGTTGATTTCAACTGTGAATAGGGTTTGATGGATGACAGGAATTTAACAATCAAGAGGACCAGACAATACAACAGGAATGGAGCTGAGCTAACAGTCTCTTTCCTTAAGAGACATATCCTTGCAGACTTGGGAGATAAATCAAGGCGCGGATAATAGGAAGGATTTTGGGGTCTCAGCTCACCAGCATCAGCCAGAAGAGAAAGGAATGGATGTTGTCAAGACAGGAAGGATGAAATTTAAGCATAAGTGGCAGGTGCCCAGTTCCTAGTGATGTAGTTGGCAGTGAAAGTGCAAAATATGGATGAAAGATAGAGGTGCTGATGAGGAATTTGGAAAACAGCTGTGCACACCCACTCACTGCTTTTAACAAACAAGGGGAGACTTCAGCTGTTTGTTCTTGAATCACAGTTCTTTGTGGTCAGCACTCTGACCATGGGGAAAGCACCTCTGCGTTGGTTAGCAGCGACCTGGGGTGGTACACTCATCTCAAGGGTGCTTGCTCTATCCATCTCAGTTTGTCAGCCCCTTTGGGTTCCTGCTCTACAGGGGCCCACAACTTCCTTAGAAAATCCTTCACAAATGCAAACATTACCCAGAAACCAGAGACTTAGGGTTTTAATTTTCCTGTTTGTTTTAGCAACAGAGTGCTCTGTGTTTTCAGCATACAGACTCCATTGCTGTGTTGTTAAGCTGGCGGGAAACAACTCTGAGCCCTGTACCATACAACCATTGATGCTGGGGTGGGCTGTATCCATCTGAAACCTGGCAGCCTGCATCCTCTTGCAAAAGAAACTGGTGCAGTGAAGGGGCAGGTTGTAGCATAAGAGGAGCTGCATCAGGGAATACCTTTAGGGCAAAGATTTGTCTGCTCAGAGGAAAAGGTAGGTAAAGCACTTACGGGTATTCACCAGGAAAAAACTGCAGTGATCAAATCATACTGAATCAAGCCTTCTTCATTTCTCACAAGATAATAATTTACACCCACTATGGAAGGTTAGGGCATAGTCAAATGTTCACTTGCATGGCAGCTGGTGCAGTTTAAGATTTATTATCCTCTTCCACTGAGACAGATTGTTTGTGGAAGCACTTTTGGTCCTTTTCAGAGCCAAGGGAGGTTGCAGACGTATGCCTTAAGGACACATCACTGCTCCCAGTTTGGCCCTCTCTGCCTGCTGGAGGATGCTGCCATCTCAGATCTACTGGCCAGCCAGCTGCTCACCAAGTGCATCCTGTCCTGTTCAGGTTGGAAGGAAAAAGGCCAGCTCCAGCCACACAAATGCTGGATCATCACTGAACTGGCCCATTTGGTCTTGAAGAGGTCAAAGAGGCAATTTATTACAGCAACTATTTTCACTTGGCTTGAACCACAGGGATTCCTGCTGTTTCTCAGTCTGCTTTCTTTCAGCTACATATGACTTGTCATTAAAAACGAAAGCCAAACTACGTCCTCGCATTGCTATCTTGGCAGTGCCCAGCTGAGCCAGCAGACAGATGCCACATTAAACTACAAAGTAGAGTTTGTCACCAATCATTGCTGTGAATAATAAAGGGTCATTCAGAAAAATAAAATCCTCAAAGAAGGAGAGGCAGAGAAAAAAAAGAGACCGTCTAGGAAAACAGAGCTTTCAGCAAGAGCGCTGACATGTTTATTTACTGAACCACTAAACGGCTCGGTGGCTTCATGGAGTTCAGACCAGGAGAAGTAACATATCAGCACAAAGATAAAGGCATAACTTAAGTGCTAAGAAAACCACTTATTTGTCTCTTTTTTACACTTAATTTTCTTTAATATATGCTACGCTTAGGCATTGCATCCTTGCTATGTTTTGAAACAATAGTAAGAAAACTTTCTTACCCTTTTAAACATGCTTTGAGGGCTCACCTCTAAGAGTTAAGGAAATATTTCAGTCTTGGTTTCCACAGAATCTTGAGTCTTAGAAAAACTATTACTGAGAGTGCTGTAGGTGCCACTTCTCTTGTGATATGAATGTCTCTCTGATAGCAATTGTCTTAAGAGTGCTAGTTCACTTAATCTGTTTTTCTGCATCTGATAGCAGTGTTATTCACTGGAGTGGATGCACAGGTTATAAAGCTAATGGCACAATTACCTTTTGCTGATTTGCTTTTCTCTTCCAAATTATTTTTTCTTTAGTTTTCACACTGTGATGTATTTTAGACTTAAATACAACTAAGGCAAAGACCTTCCTACTAAGGCTAGTAGGAGGGAAGCCACACCTACTTATGCCCCATTAAAAAGGAGCCTTGGCTGGTGTCACTCCTCAGAGGGAGCTGGTTGGATTGTGACTTTGCCAGAAGCACTGTGATGCATCTGTACTAAGAACAGGTGTCAAAGGCTCAGTCTCCAAAATTCAGATGCATGCTCTAGTTGCAGATGCAGTCTGCAACCATTTTGGGAAACACCTAAACAGACTTGCATTGGTGGTTGCAGGTAGAGTAGTTAAAGCTGTTGCAGATCTCCATCACTGAGATGGATTAGCTTTCTTCAGCTCAGTCAGGCTTTCAGGAGTGATTTGAACTGGCTAGCAATACTCTGACATGGCTTTTGCATGCTTCAGTTTTGTGAGCAGTGATGGCAACCTGGGAGAAAAGCTGTATCTTCAGCCATTCACTACAAAGTAATGCAACACCAGTCTCAAACTTTGCCCTTATTTGTTTTAATGAGGATTTTCTAGCCACTACTATAATTTCTGGTGACCAGCAATAATGAACTAATGTTGATTCAGATGGTGCATGCATTTTCACCATTTCTACTTTGAAGCAAGCCAAAAGCCCTCAGAACTATAATCTACATATATTTCGCAATGAAACCTTAAGTATAGACCAGCCCTAGGATCAAAGCTATTCTAAGAGAATGAGATTGCAATGTTGCTTAGAAAATTGCTCCTAATCTCAGCAATCTTGTTCACAGTGAACAGCTTATGATGAAATTGAGAGAGAAACATTAAAGTTTTTAGAGGAAAAAAAAAGCCTGCAGGAATTAAGCTCAAAGACTGACATGAATTGGGAGGCATGAGGAAGACAAAACCTGTGAATTTTGTTTTGTAGTAATTTGCCTTGGAGTACGTTCTCTTATTTGGAAATGCCAGGTAAGAAGCATGGTGTTTTATCATTAAAAGATCAGATAGCCTCCCAGCTTTGCCTAGAGTTAGTTCCTGTATGTGGCAGCAGTGGAGCCAAACAATGAATTCATTGCCTTGCACAATGGTTTAAAAATAGCAGAGAAGTCCCTGAATGATTTAAAGAAAGGAAGCACAAGTGACTCAAATTGTGACATCTTAAGCTTAACCACAGAAAGAAAGCAGAAGGTAGCAGAAAGATTATCTGTTACCGATAACCGTTCTATAACAGGAGAAAGAAAAGCCATCACTTACACGAACAGTGCTGAAAGTGCACATCTGAAATGCAGTGAGGGAGACGAACAGCTTGTGGTGCTCATCTCACTGCATTTGCCCAGAGGGTTTCTTACCCCCAAGAAATGCATGTGTGTAAATACCACAAAAATGAGCTTCTAACTCTCAAGCATAGCCAAGAGAGAGGACTGCAAGAGCTGTGTCCCATTTCCTTAACTACCAAGTGAGACCGTTGTCTTATTACACTAATTTACTCACACTGAGGGAGACATGGCACATTTTTATGACCCCTTCTGTTACCTGGAGTTAGACCTGCAGCTGCACATACCAACAGTTGAGAGTGCTACATGCGTGTGCAGAAGATGATATGGATGCATCTCCAACAGTCAAAGGTGGTATGTATCCAGTTAAACCTAATTTCCTCTTGGATGACATTTAGCAGCAGGCAGGACATTCCCTATTAGTGGATACTACGGCAGAAGTAAATGGCCATGCCTTTGCAGTGCACCTGCTGGGGATAGGAGGAAAGCAATCTCCATTTTTCAGCAAACTATGTCTTTAGGTGACTCTTCCAATTATGCTTTTCTGCTCTTCCCTGTGGTGAGTAACCAGTCTGGCTCAACAGGGTAAATCCTCGCATGTGTCAGATTGCATTACTGCGGAGGAGGAGGGACAATCATACTCTGCTGGCATTTAGCTGCAGGTAACAGAGTGCATATAAGAGGACCTATCACTGTCAATTTTCCTGTCACACTTCATGGTCTCTTTCAAGGGTGACATTTTGAATCTGGTTTGTGTTCGGAGGTCTGACAAAAATGGCAGGCTTGCTGAAGGCGCAGTATAAACAGCTGAACTGCACACACCCATGTAGTGGATTCAGGAATAAATGGGTATCGTTTATTCTGTGAAGCCACCTTCCAAGCTCTTAAAAAAGCCATGTTGTAAGACTTTCACAGTTAACCCAGGAGTTAAACAAATAAAACAAGGGGGGATTACAGCATAAGACCTTGAATAAGTATTTCAGTCCTTGACAAGGCAACAGCAAGACCCCTGTACAGACTAAGAGCGGGCTTATCTGCCTCATTAGACTGTAGTTGTTTAGAGTCGAATCACTGGCAGACCCAGCCCAAACTGGCTGGTCCAGCCTAAAGTTTGACCTCCAGTTTTGCATATTTTTGAGTTAAGATTGTACTATCTGTTGGTTTTATGAAATGTAAATGCAATTTTTTCTATCAGACAAATTCATATCAACACTTTATTGCAAAGCTAAACCTGCCAGTTTTGCCTGACAGAAGGTGATACTAATTAATGCCTTGTCACTGTCTTCTGTTGTGATAGAGAGTGATGTGCCTGGTAAGAAAGAACCCACCTGAATCCTGCATTTGTACTAGAAACACACATCAGCACAAACCCTGTAAATTCTGCAACAGCAGAGTCAGATCTTGCTCTTCCCTAGACAGACGCATGAAAGGTGCAGCTGAACTGGTTTTATCATGGCATGAGCCACTGCTGGAAAGCCACGCAATCCATTTCGGCCAGGTATTTGGTTCACCTGAAGTTGAGAGCAGATCTATTATCTGCAAGAAGAGATCCAGGGCACTGAACTGGGTTAGTAACTGTATAGTCAAATTAAAATCACTGCTTGATATAAGGTTAATATAATCTGACTTTTAACAGAAGGGCATTAGAGATAACATCCAGATGTTTAAGGATGAAGACACCTGTCTTCACCTAAACTTAGCTTACCATAAGCATGATAATCAGTTTCAGTCATTTCAGAGGGAGTACTTATAGAGTAGGTTACTGCTCAATTAGAGAAGATGTATCAGCCTCTGGCCTCTGTGGATAAGGTTGGCAATCGTAGAAAATGACATATAATTAGAAAAATTATAGTGTTTGCTTTCAAAGTACTATTTGTTTTCCCAAAAAAGCAAACCGACAGGCAAACATAATATCCAGATATGCTATATCCTCCTCAGTTACTCACATTTCACCTCCCCAGAATTAAAATAGGTAGCAAAATGTTTCATTTCCCAGCCACAACATTGAGAAGAAGGATGACTTGCTGGTCAAAACTTCAGTAATGTTTCTTATCCAAGCCATATGCTTGAAAGAGTTCAACAAAGGATTGCTTGGCTCTCTAATAGAGGAAGGGATCAAGTGCTTTGAAAGCAAAAGCCAAACTAAAGAGAAAATAAATTCTGATTTTGGTGTCATGATATTGTGCCGTATTTTTCACCTAAAAGGTTTAGTATTTAAGGAAAGATCACAGTTAGTGTGCAATGTCACATGATGCCACATCCATCACCTTCCTGTCAATACTTAGGGCATTATGAGAAGTATAATAAGATACATTCCATGACTACTTTCTGAGTCCTGCTTCACAAAGATGGGCTAACTAGATCTAACTTTCCAGGCTGTCCCACAGTTAGGAGAGTCATGTAAAGATGGAATCCTGAGACTTAAAACCTGGATTCTGCCTGGGAGCCCCACCAAACCTCCACAGTAACAAACATGATGGGAGATTAAAGAGGTGCTTTCCATCTGTGCTTCCTAAAGAGCACAGGTATTCCTAGCCAGGTATTCCCAAGGGGACAGGATCCTGGCTTTTTCCTCTCTCCTCAAAGTCACATGTGCTCCTTAAAGCATGCCCTACTTATGCAATGCAAAAATTCTACATGGCTCTTCAAGGGTAAAACAAACAGCTATGGCATAATCCAAAATCAGTAAGAAAATGCTGGTTGACTTCTGCAGACTTGTGGAAATTACCAGCTCAGTACCACTTGTTGTCTCTCAGCTGTTTATCTGCCCCATGATGTGCATTGTCTAAATTTGAAATCAAAAACATTCCTGAGGCAATGAATGTCTTTAAGCACTTGTACTCCCCAGTGCATCAAAGTAGAGCTAAGGGTGACTCCTATCCTTTGGTAGCTATGCTTGCATTCAAGTTTTTCGGGCCTCATGGTTTTAGCTTTCAGCACCTTCATCACCTGCTGCGGCAGAGCTCTCATGCAAGGCAGTCCCGTGATATGACAGGTTTCCCTGCCTGATGAGTCAGTCGATCTGCACAGGCTACACTGAAGTGGAAGCTGATGCGTGGATGGTATATGTGATGGGGGAGTTTTTCCAGAGCTTGAGCCCTGAGCCTAGCTAGGGGTGTGCTAAAGTTGGGACAAACAAAACTGACCTCCTTTTAAAGTGCAGCTTTTGTAGTGTACATGCATCTCCCTTTATCTCTCCTATTTCTTTAGTTCCCTCCGCTTTTCCTTGGCATGAAGAGTGAGGAGTGTTGATTCAGTAAAGTGTCTTCCTCAGAGAATTAGCATAGAGCCTGTACCAAGGTACCAACAAACATTTTTCATAGCTCTCATCTATGCCACTGGAATAGAGCATGAAGAAAGCATAAAATTACATCAGGGCTTCAATTAACTTCCATATTACCTATAACTCAAATACTTATTGCGTCTGTGCTAGAGTTAGTATTTAGTTTTGTAAGATTTTTAAATGTAAGTTTTTAAGGAGGCAGTCTGCCCTGCACAGAGATTCCAGCTCCGAAAACAAACAAAGATCAGGAAATTTCAAAAGGTTTAAGAGTAAGCTCCTGATGTCAGGCTGCACGTTCAAACCTTTCCTGTTGAAATCTAGAAAGCTAAGTTTCTTGTGAAATTTCTAGAAATTAGAAATGCATTTTTAAATACATTTTGAAAGAACCACTGTGCTTTCATGTCAAGTATTGCCTGGAACATGAAATTGTGGAGACATAATGAATAGATGAGAGGTGGTTTTTGGTTTAGGCTTTTTTTTTTCTTTATATGACAACCAAATGACTTGATCCTCAGCAGCTCTCAATCTGCAAATAGTTCAGTCTGAGTTTAAATTAAGTTCATGGCTGCTTCTTCCTTTACTCAGACTATTCAAATATTCTCTTTGCAACCTGCACCAAGTAACGGATAAAAATAACTGTCATGCTTAATTTTTTTTCAACTGTGCAGGTAGGTTTGTTTGGATTTTCCACATTCTATTTCTGAGAACAGGAGTGAGTCTTCTCCTAGCTCAGTTAAAGACAGTTTCTAAGAACACAAGAAATGCTCCACCGGACCAAAGCAATGGTCTTTGACAGCAGCAGTAAGAGACTTCATATAGGGAGAATGCCTGTGCTGAGCCTCTGTCTTCAGACCTTCCCATGTATTTCCTCCTGCATCCACAGTCACTAGATAAAGGATGTCATTGGACACATCTCTGCCTTGTCCCTTTAATACATTTCGTAAGTCTGTTGTCCTTCAGGTTGTTAACATGGAGGTATTTATCTGTCTGTTTTTATTTTATTTTCTCTTTTTTTTTTTCCTGTATAACACCATCATCATCTACATGGTGTATGAACTGCCATATTTAGCACTACTAGTTCAGAAACCTCTGAGGAGGATGGACAATGAATCTGTGTACTGTTATAATTTATGATTTGCTAAATGATTTAGTAGTTCTGAATGTCTAAGATATGACTGCAAAGGGATTGAAAGCTCAGGAATATAAACACCCACAGTCTGAATTTCAGGCCACCTTAAAAGAACCTTACACAGAGGTAAGGTAACCTCCAGAAACAGAGGCAGTTAAAGTACTCATAACTTTCAGGAATTTTAGCCTCTAGCAATGTTTGTTGCAGAGAAAGGATCAGCAGAATAGGTTCACATTCACTGCGGACACCCTATTTAATAAGGAATTAGGTTAGCAAAGAAAGACAGATGGCAAGAGTAGACAAGACAGTTTGAGACCCAAGGCCTAATTCAGCTTTGACTTAGCTAAGCTGAATGGCCCTGGAAGTCAATGAGATGTTCACTTCTTTGTATCAGGGCTGAATTTGTTTCTCTATGTTTAGCAGAAAGAGGTGAATAATTGAAGTCAGACAGATTTTTTTTTTTTTTTCTTGGAAAACCGTGATGGTCATATGAAATTTTCAGTACTACCCTAAAGCCTACACTTTAAAAACTAATAGATTTTATGAGGAGGGATGTTTCCTGCATAATTCAAATACAGTTGAGAGACAGTGCCTGGCCTAAGGCTTTGTACATTCATAATAGAAATAAACAAAGGGAGACACAAGCAGAGGCTTGCTCAGTGCAACCGAAGTGGAATGGGACTGTGAATCTTGTTCCCTGAATCTGAGATAGGTCTCTAATTTTTGGGTTTCTACCAGATTTGCTGCTGCATGCCCAACTCTGCTTATAACAGGAAGTATATTCATTCTCTAAATAAACATTTGGAGAATGAGCATTGTAAACTAGCATTTCACCATTTCTGCTTTTCCCTCCTATTCAGGTGCCTTCAGCAATGGGTGCTCTGACAAAAAAAGTAGGGAGACTAAAGGGGTGCCAAATAATCTCCCTTTGTCTTCACCTCGGGGGGCTGCACACCGATTCCTTTTTAATGAGTCAGTGTTTACCAAACGGCTCCTCATTTGTAATTTGTTATTTTATCATGGCTATAAAATGAAAAGGTAGATCTTAACCTGGTAAAGTGGGATATTACTTTGCATTTGCTGTTGTGTAATGACATCTCCAGCTACTGTGGTGTAAGGCATATTGATTGCCCTGCCTGCCTCAGTCATGGTACTTCTGCTGAAAATCAATGACTTGGGTAATCCTCACTGAAAAACCGTGCATTAGTTGAGACTGAGTTACCAGAAGGTTGCAGAAAATTGAAAAAGATAAGAAAAAGACAAAGGAAGACATAGCATTTGTGTTCTTGTGGTTTTTTTCTGCCCTCCACAAGCATTGCCAGAATGCTGCTTGTACAAGGAAGCAGGAGAAGATGCCTCTCTAATGGAAACAGTCATGCTTCTACTGTGTAATGCCATGGCATTTCCCTCCCATCCTGTATGAGTGCACCAGCACAAAGACAGCCATAAAGCAATGGCAGGTTTCTTTCTTTGGCTCTGTGTAAGCACACACTGCAAAACAGCCTGGTCTATAAAATAAAAAGAACTGGTCTCCATAACAGCTCCCAGCGCCAATGATGCACACTTAGTGGGCAGCAGATGCTTTCCTCTTGACAGTTGCTAGGCAGAGTGTTAGCTGATGGGATGTAATTGTACCTACAAGAGGTTTGGGGTCTGTAATTGTTCCCACCCTGGGGATAGAACTCCCTATGGGTGTACAGGTTTTTAACGGGGCTCCCTGCAGCTGAGAAGCAGTTACTCACCAGGTAGCTTTTTTGCTCGTGACTTGTTCTCTGTGCAGATGAAAATTTTTGCATGCATGGCAACAGTGAAGAGCCACATCGGCATCAGAAAGTGTTTGTTTCTGAGGAACTGGTTGGTTTCCCACATCGTAGACAGCCACTTAGCTTCCTTTTGCCTCAGTTCCTCATTGTTCATATAACAACAATAGCACTTCTCTATTTAATGGGATGCTGTGAAGTTTCACTGCACTGAAAATTGCTGAGTGCTCAGATATTGCAGTGTCTGGGGCTGGGTGAAGATGTTATTACCCATGCTATACCCATGTACTGGGTGGACGAACTTAAAACAGGCAACATCACAAGGATGGCTTTTATGTGGTGTAGCTGCATGATCTGCTAGTTTTCATCAGAAGTACACCAAAGCCAGCCTCAGTCAGAGACAGCAGAATTTCAAGCACTAATCCCAGGTGGACCCAGACAGGATACCCTAGTATGCTTCTCTCTGGAGACAGGTATTTGCTGTCTTTATACACTGTGCCACCATTCTTTGGATCTTTCAAGGGGAGAAAAGAAACTATTTTATTGCTTTCTTAGGAGCTTTTTATCGGTGAACTATATTGTAGTACCATCTTCCTTCTGATCCCCAGAAAAACTTTAGAACATTAATTACTTTAGTGCAAATATTCAGGAGTGATTTGTAGTGCATTTTAAAGTACCCTGACTCTTATTCCACAAAATGGTCATAAGGCACTAACTCTTACGTTGAGGAGCCATCTACCTTACACTTAAATAATAACTTTGCCTCATCTTAAAATATACATTAAATGTTAAAATATAGCTTACAGTATCTTTTGTAATTTAATTGTTAAAGACCACTTCCATTCAATTCTTTGCTTACTGCCTGGAAATGATGAGAGGCATTCCACAAATACTTTGGTTGTTTGGTACTTTAGTAAAATCAATCAAGTGTACCAGGTCAGATGCAGAAGGCCCACATGCTAAAATGGAAGATACTATCACTCTGCTATTAGCCCTATTAAGTTGTCCTTAAACGAGTTACGATTCTTGAGGGAGGTCTAACTTTACACCATGTCATCTGCCAATCTAAGGCTCATATGTATAACCACCCTGTGTTTATTACTTTATCTGAAAACAAAAATAATAGTCTCCTGGAACCACATATTATTTCTAATAAAAATAATGGTGTTGCCCTCTATCTTACTGATACATTTATTTATTCACAGTACTGCAGAAATGACAATTTTGGTTCAAATACAAATGTAAAAGAGGAACTCTAAAAGAAGAACTTGTACTAAAGAACATAGTTCTGCTGGAATTAAGAACTAATCCAAATGGCATCTTAACTTTGTTTGGACAATTTGTACTTTCAGCAGCTTTGAAATTTGAGCTTGCTCTTCTAAAAGCTGGGCATGCACAGATATCACTGCAAAATCTTGAAGGTGGGTCAATGAGTCACACAGGCAAAAGTCTGTATAGGCAGAGTTTTAGGAAGTAAACAAATGCCAAGTAAAGTTTTCTGCATACCTTCAGTAGGCTATCCCTCATGGCTGTGCTGAAAGTTCTTTTTCTATATATATTTTTCATAAATATTTGATGTCCAGACTGAAATCTTACATCTCTCTAGTAGAGGAAAGGGATACACTACACTGACTGTATTCATAGAATTTGAAATGTTTTTTTTTTTTTTTTACACTGGGAAGCTTTACAGGATATTCAGGACTTTATGGCAGCAGAATAAACTTTTCTTTTAAACTTAACCTCCCTCCATGAAAAGCAGGTATTTGTAATACTGGTATATTGAGTTAAATTTATGGCTTATGTAAAGTAGTACATCCTTCCGTGTAAATTTTTTAGGATCCAGGCCTGCAAAGATTTACACACACAGACTCATTGTGTATCCTGGTCCCAAGGAATCAGAAACAAGACTCCTATTGATTGCAGTGGAGCCAGGACTCCAGCTGCCACTTCCAGAGAGGGTAGTACTGCACAGTTGAAAGTTTACCAGATTTTGTAAGATGTAGGGCCTGAGGCTGGCTTTTTTGACAGGAGACATCAGAACTTTTCCACCTTTGCCCTACTCTTTCCACATTCTAGGATACTTGTGATATATTGCCAACAAAAAAAAAAAGTTACTCCTATCTCAGTGAGCTTGAGATTCAATAAATTTGAAAAACCCAAAGGCAAATACTAAGAAAAGGATATACTGTTTAGAATTAATACCAAGTATTTTTTTTCATAAAGTCAAGCCTGTGTATGTTGTGTCAGGAGAGGAGGAAGTTGTCTGCACATACATCAACACACATGCACACTTACACACAAGTCAGAATTTCTGCAAATACAAAACAGATCACGACTATGAGGTCTATGGTCAAACTCGTCCCAGTGCTGAGTCCAGCATAGAGCCAACACAATCTTTGAGACTGATTGAAGTGCTCAAGACAAAACTGACAACAGCTGATCCTGCCACAACAATGATTTTCCACAGAGAGATTATTTTGAAACCTAAACAGAAAATGGGAGGGAAGTTCATATCTGGAGACCTGAATGCTATCATTTTTATTCTGGCTGAAGCTGATCTTTTACCTTTAGGCCCAGGAGTTTGTCTAGATCAGGTTTGGATGTTCTGTGTTTGAAGTTAATGCTGTGGAGACACTTCGTCTTTGTCTACAGGTCTGGTTAACAGTAAGTATGATGTGAACATAATGCTCTGCACAGCATAGCCCTCCACAAACGACACAGATAGATACACACCAAACCACAGGTGCTGGCTCATCCATTTTCTGGGGAAGCTTGGACCTAGGTCCAGCTCTAAATCATATGGCTGTCTCTCACGCTTGTGCAAAACCCCTGCTTTGCTTAGCCCTGAAGTTTGGGGTTGGCTTGGCTCCTGATCTTTGTAGCCCATGCTCCTCTCTGCTCTGAATTACAGGGACAGCAGACCGGCATTTGGGCTGTGGTAGCTCTGACCTAAGGAAGGCTTGTAATAGGCTGTGGTACAAAACAAAAAACGATCAAAAGCAAGCTTTCCAGTGCATTTCCCAAGTTTACTTTTGCCTTTTGACTTTTAATTTATTGCAGACTAGATGATGTGTTGGTTGCTCTCAGAAAAGAAAGACCCTGATACATAAATGGCATGAGGTTTCCCTGACGGACCTGCCAAGCAGGCAGGAGCCCAGACCCCTTCTTCAGCATTAGTGCTATGAAGAACTGGCTTTTTGTGCACCTGCAATTTATTGTGCTGCCTGGTGCCTCCCTATCTTCTGCAGAGCAGAGCAAAGCTACAAATATGGTTGAACTGTCCCTTTCCTGCTCTCATGGGACTCCTTTCTACCAGTAGGTCCAATTTCTCCTTGGCTGACCTGCCTTCAGCTCAGATGAGGTTGGGGATGTCTGCCATGCCTTGCCCAGCTAGGCACTTGTTTGTCTTTTACTCCCACTGCAAAAGCCAGAGTGGGCATGTAAGTGTGTTTGAACTATAAAAAGTCACCCATCTTACAGCCTGCTGGGGAGTACTGATGCCACTTCACTTAAATAGAAAGAGAATCCTGTCCCCTGCCAGTGCCAGGGGCAATTTTCTAATGTATCCTTTTCACATGACTAATCAACCCATGGGCCTTGAATTATCTTGCAGTGGTATTGGCGCTTACGCAGCACCATGTGCTTATGTGGACAGAGAGTGCCAGCTTACCTCTACCAAAACACTTTGATTTTATTCAAGAGAGGATTTCTCCTTAAGGACAAAATTAATTGAACAGAGCTAGCGATTGACTTGGTAACTCCGTTATATTCTATGTTAATTGTTCATACTGACACAGGCAGAAGCCACCAGAACTGCTTTATAATGTACTGGAAATATTCCCTATAACACTAATGCTCATGTTGCTATCGTAAGATGCACAGTGTCTCCACCTGAAAAAACAGACAGCAGATATGTTGAGGAGAGAGCTCAGGAGAGCTAAGGGATGCAGAGATCAGTGCCTCTGAGTGCTGACCAGATCCAAAGCGTTTCTGGCTTTCAGGCTGGGTTCTTCTATCCCTGACTGCTTCTCACCTCTGAGGCCTCTCCGGAGAGCTAGGGGATCTGCAAGATATTTTTTCACTGAGATTTTTTTGGCACAAATATCTTATATTCTTGCTTCAACCTCTACTACCTGATTGGAGTTTTCTTTATTTTATGCAGTGGAAGTGAGAAAGGGAAGGTTTATTTTGGGATCAGATATGACATCTGGCTTGAAGTCCTTTTTTTCCTACAGACATCAGTACTGCCTAGGCTTTTCATGATGCACACATGGCACTGGAAGAGTGATTTGTGTCCAGGGGAGGATGAGTCCAGTAATAGTAATCACTCCCCATCAGTTGTTTGTTCTCGTGAAGCTTTAGCATCTGTTAAAGAGCGTGCTAGTCTTCACACGCATGGCAACGAGTGTTAGAGCAGAGTCTTCCTTTCTGGTGGTAGCATCAAGCTGGATCAGAGTGTTCTCTGCTTCGGAGACACCCATGCAGCGCAGCAGGGCCCAAAGGAGTGCTGTGCAAATATGCGTGCGGCCAAAAAGAAAGAGGCAGCAGGCAGGAGGGAAGGGAAAATCAGAGAGCTGGCAGAGAAAGGAATGTCATCCAGTACTGACCACGTACAGCTGTGGGGCTGTTGCCCATGGCTAGCTCTTCACTTCGCACACACTTGACTTGAAATCGTAGTGTCAGCCCTCCAGGCTTCAGCAAGGAATGCTGTGCTGGCTGGAGCCAAGTGAGTTTCCCCCTTGAAGCTGAACAGCAAATTTTCTGGGAAAAAAAAAACGAGCTCTGAGAGAATTAAATCACTAATAATTCCACTAATAATTCTGGATATAAAAAGTTGAAGGGAATGTTCTGGCAATGTCAAAGCAATATTTTTAATGTATTCCAAATGAGATATTAGGGTTGAGGGTTTTTTTTGTTTGCTTGTTTCTTTCCTTCTTTTTCTCTCCCTGGAAAAGCCTCCAGCTGGCAGTGAAATTTCCAATTTTGAAAAAAAACCCCAAGTTTGTATTCAAACAACTGGTCAATTCAGAAAGTTTCAGTTTGGGCTGAGCATGGTAGAAATCTCTGCTCTGCTTTTGGTTGTTCATTTTCACCAGTGAATTAAACCAATATTATTTACTCTGTTCTAATGCTGACAGTGTTCTCAGCCTCCTTCAGATGGAAGAGCATGCACCAATAATTTTTGCCTCCTTCCCTTCCCTGCATTGCACCATCCTGTCTGCCCATGCTCTGAAGGGCCCATACATGGTTGGCTTCCAAGCCCACTAGAAGTGGAGGGCCAAGGGTGGTATCTCTGCAAAATACAGGTCTTGGAAGAAAAGCTGTTAGTTACACAGAAACCAAGACCTTCACCACTGCAGGTCAAGCTGGATCAGTTAATCTGAAGCACTTAACTGCATTTCAGCATTACCTTGCTCTCTGCCTGGTACTATTTAATAATCCTGCTCTTCCAAAATTGTGTTTGCTTTACAGGATGTCTCATGTGAGGGACTCTTCTGCTGTTCCCACTTATATGAGGCTTTGTCAAGAAGTTTTTAATGAAATGGGATGATACAAGCAGATCCATGGAAGTAATTTTTGCTACCCATGATACTAAATTCAAGTACATGACTGGTTCTTCTTTGTTAGGGCAAATGCCATTCCTGGGGATTCAAAGACTAGTAGAAGGGTTACATTTTTCTCCAACTTATCTTTTACAGTTCTCTGGAGGTATCCTTTCTTTTTCACGGAACTTTTTTTCCTCGCCTAGTTGAACAAGATGGCTTTCAGCAATCTGTATCACCATAACTAACTAACTTAACTGCTTATTATTGAAAAAAGTTATTAGCTTCTCTATAAACTCTTCTGGCCAAACATTTTGTAAGAAGTTATTGTACATAGTTGAAAATTACTGAACTGATAAGAGGAAAATTAAGGCTGGAACTTGTGAGGGAGTTGAGTGCTTTTGTAGTGGATAATATTGGTACGCACCAGGTACCCCAGGCAGCATAACCGGAACCTCAGCCTCTGTTTGGCTCTTGCTGCTGTAAGCAGATTTATCATTTGAAGTTCTGCCCACAGCAGAGCCCTTCCTGAAGAGAAGATCTTCCTTGTATGCTGCTTACTTTCTTTATAAAAGACAAAACAATTGCTTCTCCAGTGCTGCCAGGGACAGGTAGTGCAGTTCTTCAGAGTCAGCTGGGTGTGCTTTCTTTGGTTATCTGGATTAGAGCCTGTGCTCTCCACTAGGATTTTCTCTTTCTGGGACCAGTTATTTACAGCCTGCAATCTCTCTGACACTCAGAAACCTATCTTTAGAAATATTATTGCATCAGAGAGGGCTTTTCAAGCTAATTTCAGTACTTTATTTCTAGTGCTTGGTGGCAAATATCTGCCCTGACTGACTTCCCATGCAGGCACTCTGATTTCACCGGACTGGCTTGGGGTTTAAGGTCCTGATCCTGAAAGCACATGTGGATTTTTCTCTAAGGGCCTTGGTGGCCCTGCTTGCAGTGTTTGTAGCTGTCAAGCTGTGAAAGTTGTTCTTTGACATCAGACTGGATTTAATCTGTTTTAGTCCACGGATTAGAGGACCCTGCTTGATGCTGGATGAGAGAAAAGAGTTGCTTTCCTTTTATTTCCCCTTTCAATTACAGCTTTTAAATACTCTGAACACTGTCTACAGCATTCAGCCCAGATGTTTCCTCTGTAGGAGTTGTAATGAGTAGAGAAAATGGAGACAGGCAGACTACCTACCGTGGTAGCTCTTGGATTTGTTTATACTTGGTAAATGTTTGGCACATTGTGAAGATAAATAAATCATAGTATTTCCAGCTCTGTGAATTCTAAATCCTGACGTATAAAATAAGTGAAGTCAATAAACAGTGTGTGATCTTTCAGTAGCTTCTCCGTGTCTCTTATCATCATTTCCTCCTTGTATTAAACAGTGCTTAAGAATAGTGTCTGTAATCTCTTAAATACCACAGAAAAGGAGACTCGGAACATCGCAGCTCTTCAGGGCTTGTACATGCAGCTAGAGCAAGTATTTTCCAAATTTCATCATCAGCCAGGAGGCATAGAAACTAGTGTTTCTCTCCTTTTCTCTTTTAAATGATAGCAAAGACTCTCCTCAAATTGACTCTATGAGTTGAAGATTCAAAAAGGAATGCAGATAGCACGAGATTTGCAGCATAAGTTAGAGCAGCAAAAATGGGAATGACATCTCTTATGTTAAGGGCTGTTTTCTTCCCAGGGTGGTGTAAGTGGAAACTATCTATCTTAGTTAACTCTCCCAATTTACTAACCCCCTGATGGCCTCCAACTTCTGTAACAAAAAATCCAGACTGAAATAGCAGCAGTGGAGAATTTCCAGATGTCAGCCCTGCTCCCAGTGTGCAACTGCACATGGTCTTTAACAGATTCATCACTTTACCCCATGCCCCTGGTAACTTAACCATACCTAACAATACAAAATTGCCTAAGTTGGTCAGCAGAAGGAAGGATTTATTCTGTCTCCACACCAATTTGTCTATGAACTCCTATTTCTCCAGGAATAAAGATGCTTCTGTAACTTAGCGCAGCGTGTTAAGAAGAAACCTCTTACCACGTAACAAAAACTGAGCAGCACAACAATCTATTTAAAAAATTGTCAGGGTTAAGTAATCTCATTTTCTTTAAATTAAAAGATTTATTTCCCTCACTCCAGGGAAATATAATCATCAAGACGTTCTGCGGGTCCTAAACACCGTCCTTCATTTCAAGCCATAGGATGCTTACAAACCACAATGCAGTGCTGTCTAGAGGTAACCACACTGGCTAAAGAGCAGTACAGTCATTTTAGCATGGGATTATGCTCAAGCAAATTGATAACCTCTATCTCATCAGGGCTAGTGAGCTTAACCATCTCCTCCCTGCCTGCAAAAGCTACCGTATTGCTGCCAGTGCTGGACCAGACTCATCCATAGCTGGAGGGAATCTGTAGCCAGTGATGCATTACAGACTATGGAAACACTCAAAAAGAAAGCTGAACTGATTTGTCATGTCTGAGAAAATGACCCATTTTTGCTCTTGTCTCCTTTTTTCCCTCCACCTGTTCTTCTCCCTTTGTCCTCCCACCTACAAGCAACCAAACGTGCTACTGCTATATCCTTTTTTCCTAAATCACGGCAAACCCATCATTCCCAACAAATGCCTCACTGGTGTGAATCGCCAGTTTTGATTGCAATCTAGCCTATTTTTTTTTCTGTTTTGTCAGTGCTGTTACAAGCAGAACCTCTCCCAAAACTGTAACAACAAGAAGATATTTTGTGATGCTGCGTACCCAGACCATGCCACTCATTCTTGTAGACTTTTGAACAGACACTAGCAGATGCACGACCACAGTCCCATGAAGCAGGGTAGTGCTAATCATCCTAAACTGCAAATGTTAAACATGAAAAAACTTGGACCCACAGATGTATTTAGGTACCTACACTTCCCATTTAAATCAAGGGGATAACATTGTCTCTACATACCTTTGTAGATCTGGAGATGAAGGACTTTTTGTGAGGTTATGCTGAACTGCGCAGAGCAGCAGCAATTGGAAATGATGTTTCCCAGGACCTGGACCAGCATCTTTATTAGTGCTCAGTGAGTCCAGAAAGCTTGCTTACTTACACTGGGAGGAACTGCTGTGTATAAGAGACAGGAGCCAATTCCCTTCTTTCTGAGGCAACTGAGTCCCTAAGTTTGCAGATCAGTGTCTGCGCAGCAACTTTCTCCTACCTACCTCCCTCTCTCTGCCAGCTGATTATTCCCTTTGCTCAGTATTGGGTTATATGCTGAGAACTTCCCTTCTCCAAGTCTGATATAGCAAACTTTACTTCTATACAAGTATCTCCTCCCTTGTCTCATCTGAGAAGGCGGTCGCCATCAATTAGGCACTTGCGACAATGAAGCAGGTAGTTTTTCTATTATGGGTAAATGTGGATGACATTTTGCACAGCTGTGTAATCTTCTGTGGTTTTGTAAACTCCTTAGGGACCAGCCTGTATTTCCCTCATGAGCAGTTACACAGGATTTGCTATGTGACTGTGTGCAGTGCAATGGACATCCAAGCAGACCTTCTGGAGCAGATGGGGAATGCAAATGGAAGTCTTGGGACAGTAAATATTGTTATTAATATCTTGTCCCTTTTCCTACAGTTATTAGCCTTAGAAGTTTCTTCCTGTAACCTCAAAAATATCTCAGTGTGAAGCAACAAGTGCTGCTGAGTTGGTATCAGTATTGAGGGATCAAGGGCAGGTTGTGAGGGTCCTGCAGGAAAGTAAGGGGCTGTCTGAAAATGAGCTATTCTACTTCTGCTCCCTGACAAACTACTGAAACATCCTGAGTGTTGAACTTTCAGAATAAGCACCTATCTTCCTTCTGTTACTACTGAAATAAAGCAAAAAGAACAAAAACCTGAGACAGCTGGCCTCCCACATGCTGAATGCGCCCTTACTCAATACACTAAGTCATTGACCTGTGGGGAACCACTCCAGAAGAGTTTCAGAAGAGTGCCATGCTATCTCACAAGCTGCTAAGCATTTTTTTTTTCTGCCCACATGCTATGAAGGTGGGAAAAAAAAAAAAAAACCCACACTTTTTTTTTCTTAAAGATTTTAAAAGGGGAAATGCATGGAAATATTTTGTTTCTGAAACTTCACTAACAACAGCAATATCAAAATTGTTTAGTTTTGTCTTTGTGTTTCCTTGAATGACTCAGTTCTGTGCAGTGGACAAGTTTTCAGCTGAAAACCTTCTCAAGGCTATACAATTACATGAGATAGAATGAAAACAGAAGTATGTCACAGGCCATGGTATGCACAAAAAAAAAATGGAATATGTACCTGACGTGTCCAAGTGTCCAAGCACCAAATCAGCTGCACATGATAATGCCCTTGTCATTTCATTATCTTCATGCAGACACCTCTGCTAACTCAGGGTCATGATCATTCCTTTTGCCATGTTAACACACCTTCTGCATCAGGAAGGTCTTTGCAAAACCGAAGAAATTTAAATAGGTATGATCACTTCTCTCAGTCAAATAAATTCTAGTCCTTTGGTGACAGAAACATACCATTCTCCAGGCATTCAGAGAGTCTTCTATGACAGAAAAAATAGGCTTTCTGTCACTCAAACACAAGTAGGGAAAAAACCCACTTGAAGCCCCACCCACCGCAAAATTTTCAGGACTAAATTTTAAAGCAGCAGAGCAAAGCACATGGCCATTTTCCCTTCTGTGACACTAAAAAGTACCACACTGCAAAGGCTCGATACACATGTGCATGTGTGTGCATATACATTTACTAGTATGGCTATTGGGTGAAAGGAGCACAGGGAGGGCACTTATGCAGCAATGGACAATTTCTGGTGAGTTTCTTAAATGGCTGAGTTTAAGCTGAATTTTTAAATTTCTGAGAAGGAAGGTTATGATGTCTGGCTACGTTACCCATCCTATCACTGTTCTAAGCTCAGGTGACTATAACATCTTGGGAAAACATCTCGGGTTCTTTCTTTTTTTCCCTACAAGTCAGACTATAGCAAGCTTTTCCCAGTCCTGAAACACAGAGGACACTGTCTGTAATAAGCCCTGAAAGAAAACTGTACACTGTTTATTTTGTCAGTCCTTAAATTCTTTAGTGATTATTTCTGGTGAATTATATATACCATACGGAATACTTTCCTCAGTTAGGAAATAAGTTGACCCAGAACATAATGCCTTGCTGACCAAAACCAATCCTTTATCTTCTGCAAAAGGAAAAGATGCCACGTCATCTTAGAGCAAGAGGGTCCCCAATATGGTTGGCAAAGTATCACAAGAGAAGGAAAGAGAAAAGATAAATGAGACAGTAACAGGTACAATGAGTTAATATGTGTTGAAGCATCTAATAAAAATAACAGTCAGAGCAGCAGGGCACAGAAGTGGAGGAAAGAAAAAAAAAAAACCAACAACTGTGGAGTTAGTACTTTACTTCTTTTAGTGAGAGAGGCAGCTCCAGTGTCGTACGTTCCTGAGATCACAGAGCGTCTTGAAGAGTGGTAGTTAGAGAGAACACAGTAAAAAGACACAGAAGTAGGCGCAGTGAAAAGGCAGATTTATTTACTAGTAATACTGTACAGAGAAAAAAAAAAAAAGAGAGAAGCCACAGTTACAGCATGGCTGTTGCTGGCAGTGTTCTTGGTTTTTTATTTTTGCTTTTTTTTGTACTCATTTTTTTAATCTGAAGAAAAAAACATAACAGTCAAAAAAGTACACTTAAGGTTACAAAGTACAGCAGCTATCCCCAGCAATTCTAATCCAGTGTTAGCACAGCAGTTTTTCTCCAACAAAATGGGATTTTATTTACATTAGCTCACAAAGAAAGTGGGAGACTAAAGCTTAAAAAAAATTCTCAACCACAACCTACATTCACCATAAAAGCTGCATTTCACACAACATTTTCTTGAACCCCTATAAAGAGTCATTCTTCATCTATGGAGTGAATGTAGTCAGGAGGGGCAGGAAACCTTCAGAAACCTGTTCTTTGCCTTTGTCCTGACCTGCTTTGCTTGGCTACCTTTGCTGCACTCAGATTCATTCAGTGGCCACTGGAAAAGCAAAGACCTTCCAAACAGATTTTTCTCCTGCATCTGCCCCAAAGCAGTGCCTACATCCATACTTGCAAAATAACAGGGAAAAAATTCAAGCCCATCAGAAGGAAAACACCTTAGCCATAGACACCAGCTGATCTTAACGTATCCTCAAGGCTATGCCTAGCCACCACAGTGCTTAAGTATGTGTTACACTTCAAGCAAGTGCTTAAGATTAGAGCAGCATAAGCACTGCGTTCAATTGAGACTTTATATGGTTGCACAAAACGTCTTTTATTTTTGAGTTTGCCTCTCTCTGACCAGCACATTAACTTGGAGGGGTACCAGTAGCTTCTTGGCAGCTAATTTTACTGACAATGCCCTGGCATGCTGGATCAGTCTGTGGTGAAATTCACATTTTCTCCTGGCTCCTTTACCCTGCCAGTAGTAACCTGACAATTAGGGGGTGGATTGCCTTCTGCTCCTGTAAGTGTCTTCTGGATGCTGGTATTTTATGTGCTTAGCATATCTAGCTCACAAGGGCTTGGAGGGCTTGGTGCATTCCCACAGGAATGGGAAGAGAGACAGCAGAATTACTTAAACAGTAAGATTTTAGTGGAATTCAGTGTTTGGGCAACCCAAGGGATGCCATATGAGTAGACAGAGAGGGTGCTCCTGAAATACCAAATGCCCTAGGGATCTAGGAAAATGCAGGAAGATGTCCAAACATCGAGGATAGGACACTGTAATTTCTTTTTACTTGGGGGTTAACGGGCCTGAGGTGAGGTTTTTAACTCTTCTTCCTCCTATTTTTGCTTACAGGAGATCACAAAAAGGGAAGCAGAGCGGGGGGGGAGGAAAGGAGCAGCTGAGCAACGGTGTCCAGAACCAGAGCCAGTACAGAGACGGGGACAGGCAGAGTCTAGAGCAGAGGTGTGCAGAGGGAAAAACGTGGAAGAAAAACTTACACTGCCTCTTTCATGCTGTGTTTTTGTGCAGGAATGAAATTCACCCCTGCCCTCTTCAGGCACTGGGAGTTTTGAGAGTTCCCAGAGGGTGCTCGCCTACTTTCAAACACAGTCAGCAAGGAGACGATGCTCTAAACCCCTCTCTGCAGAAAAGTGCACTAGTTTCAAAACACCGTTTAAAAATCTATCTAATTAAAGGATCAAGAAGACACACTTAAAGCAGCATAAGCCTTTCTTCTAGCATGTTTTTTAAAGAACAGACCCTATAAGCATTTGTGCATGTGCTTAAATTTCACTTATCTGGGTCATCCCATTAAACTAAAAAGGGCTGCTTGGGTGCTTGATATTATGCTCACGGGCAAGTCTTTAGGTCTTACAGATGTACTGAATAGATACGCAAGGTCAAAATTCAGGTATGAATCACTAACATACCAATGCAAGTTAAAAATGTACAAATATACCCAAATTGGTGGACTTCAGTTACTTAGCTAACTCTAAAAAAATAAATAAAGTTTGTTGGTTTTTTTTTTCAATTTCTCAAGTAGATTAATTCTTAAATTAAACCCCTAAATCCTCCTTTGAGAAGAATTTGGGAAACAATTGCAGAAAAGCTTGGCAATGCAGTAACAGAAAAACCCCTCAAAATAAGAGAAGATTTTGCAAACTGGAGGAAGAGGCTCAGAATTCTTCACAAGTTTGCCCTTAAGAAAAGTAGCCTATTCTTAATCCACTGAACAGACTAAGTGGAACCACCACAGGAAAAAAGCTATAGATTTTGCAAGACTCTTTGAACCCATGAGGAAAAAGGCTCAGTATTATAATACTTGGATTTAAATATAAGTGGGACATTTTTAAGAATTTCATGCACCCTTGTCACTATTTACAAGCTAAGTTATTATCTTAAGTTTATATTACAAGTTGGATTTATATTCTCTTTGGACTAGATGACAATCCATTTATATTCTAAACTTTATAAATTCAGTCATTTTATACAATTTACTTACTCTTTTACATAAAAAAAATTACAATCCACATTTCTGTTGGATATTGTCATAGCCTGCGATCTCTGATTGAGCTCAGCACTACAGTTTATTCTTGCTGCCTAGGAAGCTCATGAAACATAATCTGAGCAAATTCTCAACTATCTAACAGACAGAGAGAACTGGTTGAAACTAAGTGAGTTTAGAAAAAATAAAGACACCACAGCTCAGCCTGTGGGGAAAATCCTCTACTTTGTTGAAACAATTTTGTTCTGCTCTTTCCAGTGGCACTACCTCTTGCATTTTGAAATCTCATGTTGGATAAAGTATGACAAAGTGAAAAAAACATATAGTTCTCCTATTTAGCCATACCTCTCTACTGAAAGTAGGTACTATTGCCTACTATGTTGGCTTTCTAGATAAAGGAGTTTGTCTAGCTATAGAAAGCATTGGTCCACCTTTTTTTTTTTTTCTGTGAAATAAATGTACTTCTTTAGCTGTGTTCATAGCAGGTATATTGGATTCTACTCTTCTAACTTTACCGTTTAAAAAGTGTTGTGATCCTGCTTCCTGGATAAAACTGTGGTTAGGTCTACAAAAAGTCCCAAGAAGCTCAGCATTGTCATAAATATATGAAAAAGTTCAAAGGTGCAATGTCATGGGTAGGATGATATTCAGAAACTCAACCCCTATTTAGGGTTTGTATCTCATTACAAAAATACTTATTCCTTAAAAAAATACACAAATGTAAAATACTACGTTTTCTATCATATCCCCGCTTACTTTCCAGGTATGCCATTTGGACGTTGGACTACATCAAAAGGTCAAACACCTTTTATTTCTCTAGCAACTCTGTACGCTATCTTTCTGCTCTGATTAATTTGTTGTATCTCTATAATTTTAATCAGTAGTGAACTTAGGTAGAAAGGACTAATGTATTAGCAGTCAGGGAAGTCCCACTTAATATTTGTGCACAGATACCACCGCTGTGGTAGCAATGCTGACTCGGGACCTGCTCATACCAGATGCTAAGCACCATTTTGTTTTGTGTTTTTCTCAGCAGAAGTAGCAATGCTTAGAGTTAGCCTCTAGGATTACACCACTCTAGGCAAACTCAGGAGTGCACAAAGCCGGCACAAGTACACAAATAACACTCAAACTACATGCTGTGGTAATCGTTCATGCCCTGATCTTGCAGACACCTACACACATTCCGCCTGTGAGCAGTCCTGTTGACTGAAAGAGTCTACTCACAGCAGAATTAGGCATATGTGTTTTTGTTTGCAGGGCTGAGGTCTTCTATTGCACTGGTAGAGGTACACTTCATGGAGAAGGGCTTGTGCACACTTCTCTTGCTGGGGATTGAAAGATAATGTTGTGTTTATACAGCTTTGGAATACAGCCTGCACTTTTTGGAAAAAAGTAAGGAAAAGAAAGACACAAAAAGAAGAAGGAAACCCAAGAGTGCTAAGGCAAACTGTCAAATGGCACATCATACCTACTTTGTCATTCATTTAGATAACATCACAAAGGCAGACCAGAGGAGTTCTGTAAACATATACCATACAGTACATCAGCCACAGGAAATTAAAAAAAGAAAACAACCCTGTAATTCTTTTCTTTCTGTATTGATATTCTTGTAATTGAAAGAGATTGCCTAGCCACTAATCATAATGCTGTGGTTTTGATTTGTATTTTTCTTCTGTTAAAAAAAAAAGAAAGAATGGAAGTAAAATGCAGTGGTTTGCAAACGGAATAGTCCCTGAATGCAAATGAGGGACGACATGGAAAGTGGGTTCATAGAAACTTATAAAATACAAAATATAAAAAAGTTTCATAGGTTATTTTTCCCAGTCTAGGAAAAGATACACTGAAAAGAGGTTTTTTTTATTTTTGTTTTTCTTACAAAAGTTAAGGCGAGCAGTTTGTTGTGGCAAAATGCTATCACTGAACCAGTTTCTGACTCTACTTTTTTTGTATCCCCTCATGCTGAAATTGAAAATGTACATGTGATGGCATAAGTTAGACAGGGAATTTGCTTAAAACAATACAAAAAAACCCGCCCTCCTATAATGATGCTTACAAAAATCTCTCTCTGCTTGACTGTAGAGTGGACCTCTTCCTTCACACCTGATTGTGCATGAATTTCCACAGACAGCTTCCTATCCAAAGGCGAGGGAGAAACAGATCCCTCCGAAGCCCAAAGCAACCCTGGAAAACCAGTTTACATTCATCAGCCTAGGCTAATGCATTTGAATTCCCATGTTACTTGGCTGCAGGCTAATGGCTGGAAGGGACAAGCTGAGGAGGATGATTGGAGCACATGTGTTTCAGTTGACATAGCTAAGGCCCTCCAAGTTCAGACCAATTTGCTCCCGTCTCATGTTTTTCCTGACCTCAGATATGGAACTGCCTTTAACCCGTAAAGACAAACCCTATGCAGACAAACCTTTAGCTTTTCTGGCTCTTTTGGGGCCTAGTTAATGATGGAGTTGATACAAACACATGAAGAACACTGGCCTTCCTAGGCACTCAATGTTAGCTACAAGTAGTGAGCAGTAGGTATTTGGCAGGTTTAAGGTTTAAGGCTTGTGCTCTACTTCTAACCACTAAAGGGCCACTTCTGGACTCTTGTGTGCCATCATCTCCCTGCCATGTTGTGCCTCAGGTGGTGCAGTGGTCTCAGACGTGTTCTGGTCCCAGCCTCAGCAAGCATCTCCCAAAGCTGACTGCTGAGGGAGTCATCCCCAATATACTGAGTCTGTGCTGAACCAGAAGGTCATCTGACAGGGGAGCACGTGGCTGAAGAGATGCATGGACAGAGCAGGTTATGGTAAAGATGACATCCCAAATTTCCCAAGCAGAGGGCTTTGGGAAAAAATATCCATGGGGAGAGGAGTGACAAGGGGATAAAGATTGGGTTGGGAAGACACTGGGAGCCCAGGGTGGCCATGAAGGCGGCATCACATCTAGAGACGAAAGGGCGGTGAGTAACGAGACAACCGGCCAGGCCAGGAGCAGTTGACTTCAAGATTTGTTTTTGAGCATTACTGGTGAGGTGAAAAGGCCCCAGAGTGAGAGAACTATTGCAAAGTGCACCCGGCTCCCACGGCGCTCATGGGGTAGTGGCAAGATGGAAAGGGCTTCACCCCTTGCGTTGCAGTGCTTTGGGGTCCTAAGCATGCCTGGGGACAGCCTCGCCAGGCTACCCTGGGGTTGAAAACTCAGGGTCTCATTTTAAGAAATGTTGAGATTTGTAAAAGATTAGAGTTTCTGGGGAAAAAAAAACAAACCACACAACCCAACCAAAAAAATCCAAAACACACATTACTAGTTTCCAACAAACAGCCACCACACCTATTGTCGCAATGCAGGGCTCTGCGGCCCTTCCCCTCTTTGATAAAACTTAACTAAGCCTGAGTCAAGGGATGATGTGCAGAGCTTCTGTGGGTGAGTTTGGTCCTTCTCCCATCCAAAAGCCCCCAGGGGAGGCAGAGGGAGTGTGTGGAAGTCTATTAATTTCAGCCACTGCAGCAGATGTGGAGGCCAGCAAAATTTCTGCAGATGTCATACAGATGTGGCTGTCTTTTCCTACTCTCTGCTTGCTTTTTTTTTTTCTGTCACCTGAGCAGTGGTGAGAAGTTACCTTGATCAGCTTCATACTGATGGCTGAGTGACCTAACACAGGAACTACCTTTTCCACTTTTTTTTTGTGTGTATGTTTTCAGTGTGCCTCATATTACCACCACCATGAACAAGTGTCTTTTTTACTGGCACAGAAAGAAAAGAGTACAGAGCAAGAATTCTGTTTAATCAGATGCTCTGAACTAACAATTAATGCAGTAAAAGCACCATCCAAGAAAGAACAGAAATATCATAGGAACCACCTCAGACTGCAAAGAGGCTTTTTGTTGTTTTCTTTCTTTCTTTTTTTAAACTTTTTATTTTGTTTTTCAGTTGCTGTTATTGATTTTTAAAGTCTGATAGTTTCAAAGACACTTCAAAATTATCTTCGGTTTTAACACTATCAGAAAATATAAATCCTAATTTTTAGTCTCACTTCTGGAGTTATACATACAGATTAGCTCCACTCGAGTGAGTGAAGCTACCTTTAAGCAAAACCGATGTGAGACAAGAATCAGGCTCATAATATCTCGCCATGAAAAAGCTGGCTGCTTTTTCGTTGTAGTTAGAAGAATCAAAGGATCAAGAAACAAAGAAGTCAACTGATTTTGGATGCCTTCGCCTTTTTACATTTTCACCTTGAGTTTTTTTAACAGGCCTGATTTTCAGAGAGCACATGAGGAAAAAATTACTGGAAATCAGGCCTCTCTTATGTGTCCCACACCAGAAAATGAAGCACCCAAAACCACCAGCAGTTTTTGAAAATGTTAGCCTTGCAGCTGTAGCATCTTCTCCCAAAACAGCTGCTCTGATAAAACTCCAGTGCACCTCCACAGGAGTTTTACCTGGGTAAGCAGGGCAGGATCAAGCCATCACCTGTCATTATGTAGGTGCACTGGAAGTACACTCTGTGAGAAATTACACTTCCCTAAGAATTACAGAATAAAGCTCTGGCCCTGCCCCATTCCCAGCACTGAGAATTTTGTCACTGAATCCAGTGGGAACAAGGCCAGGCTGTAAGAAAAGTTCATTTATATTCTAAGGAAACAGCAATATCTCTTGTCTACTGGAGTTCAGCAGGAAAACTTCATGTATAAACATTGGCAGAATTACCGAAAGGCAAGTAATTAGATCAGTGACTCCATTTCAGTTGCTGTGACAGCTGCATCTTTTTCATGTCAAGTTAATTTCAACTGTAATTTGGGGAGATGAAGTACACATACAATACTGTAATCTGGAAGATTTATATAAGGCAAAATCATCATTCATACATTTTATAGGAAGAATAATTAAGGTCCACTTTTGGTATCACCAATAAGCAGAAATGGCTGATGGGTTTTTCTGACACCGCAAACTAAAGTGGAAAGTTACTATAAAACAAAAGTATGCAAACATTTTGGAAAAGACTCATCTGAGTTTTAGCAAATTAAAACAATAAAATGATCTAAGCCTTCCATCCAGTAAATAAAAAATAAGATCTATAAAATAATGTTTAAATGTGATTTTTCTTTAAAAAGAGAAGCAATATTTTTTTAAGGCTCTCATACCTGGCTGCTGTGAAACTCAGACTCCCACAAAATCCTAGGAATCTGATCAAGCCTGCCAGATATCCAAAGAAAAAACATAAAAAGTGTTTTCATTATATATATATTATATATATATATATAAATCAAATAAATATGAAAACATTTGTTCATTTCCCATTTGTCTCCCACTCTGCAATATTAAGAAAAAACAAAACAAAACAAAACTCCAACAACAAAGAAAGGAAGCAAAAAACCTCCCAACAAAAACCTCCCCAAACCCCAAATACATCTGATGGGAAAATGACCATGCATTCCTCTTCCTGAAGAACTAGAAAGCAAAGCAACCCAACTGCAAGGCAATGGAGGCATTCACTTCCAGTTCACAGTATTGCAGTTAGAAGTACAGTAAGGTCTAGATAAGTGACGGAGCAGGAGCTGCCCGGAGTGGGGAAGGAGGAGGTGTTCACATGACAATACAGCATTGACAGCGCTTTTTCTTTTGTGTACCTGGGGCGGCTTCCAAAGGCAGGCTCTCTTCCTTCCCCTCAGGAGAGGAGGGCTCTGTCGTATCCGACAGCGGCCTGCCAGAGACCAGCTCAGCGGCGTTCCCATCCATGGTGGAGATATCCGTCACTGTCTTCTCCCGCAATGACTTCTCGTCGTCTTCATCAATCAGGACCAGCTCTGCCTTGATGGTCTCGTCATAGCCCAGCACCTTCTTTGTCTCCTCTTCGTCATCGATGTTCTGGTAGCCCATAAATATCATTGTCACCGGCTGATCTGCGCTGGCCTCTGGGGCTTCGCCACTGCAGGGTTTGTCTTGGGGCTGAGGGTTCACAGCATGCCCTTTGATGGGTTTGTGTACCATTTCCAGCTTTGCCTCCTTGAAGAGCATTTGCTCCTTCATATGGCTAAGGTTTCCATCAGCTACCACATTTCTGTCTGACACAGTCATTGTTTCATACCCTCCTTTTACACTTGATTGTCCAGCTTTTTGCATAAGTTCATCTACGTCCTTTGAGCTTAATTTATGTACTCCATTTTCTACCACTGTGCCACCAGAGTGAACCTCATAGACTACCTTGGTACCATCATCATAGACTTTGAATCCTCTTTGATGGGCCTCATCTGGGCCAATAGGTGAAGCAGAGACAATCTTGGTCTCTCCTGTCTGTTTGTCTTTCTCCACATTAATTTCCATGGTGCACAAAGCTTGAATGAAAACAAGAGAGGAAGTGCATGTTACAACAAAAAAAGCCAGTGAATGGTTAATTGCCAAACAGACAAAGAAAACTATGGTGCCCCTTTTCCTAGTTCCTGCTTCTACAGAGCCAAGTGTTCTACGTTAGAGGTGGGACGCAATGCTGTGGACAGAGATAGTTATCATCCTACAGCTTTTTATGCAGCTGGAGGCTAGGCATGCCTGCAGCAAACAGGAGCCAGTCTTCCAGCCCAGGCTGCGTGGAGCTGTCTCTGATCAACTAGGAGTGCAAAAGCACTTGGGTTAGGTGTGATTTAGGCAAAGGGAGGTGACAGCATGCAGGTTGCCCTCAATCTTTCCATTCTGAACTTGCATCAAAATTCACAGAGAAATTCATTTCCAGGAACTTCTCTACTCTCTTTTACTTCTCTGCCATCAAACTGCCAGTTAGCTAGTAACAAGTTTTGTTTTCTGCAAGTAACACCCCAACTGTTTTATTATCAATGCTTGTTCTTGCTTAACTGTTCCATCCGTAGCATTCAAAATATTTTAGAGAGATGAAGAAACACTGTTTACCCATGTTCTACAGGTGGAAAAACAAAATCACACAGAAATGGGATAATTTCTCCCGCAGATGCATGGCAGGGCAGGTGTCTCAGTTTCCACACCAAGACATCACAGTGACCTCTGCTTGTAGGTTAAGAGAATGTACAAAATGGCCAAGAAGTGCTCCCTCATTTATCTGAATTAGGCCCTAAGCACCATTGCTAAAGCTGAAGAAAAAAGTAATAATGAACTGATTTTCAAAGCATCATGAAACAACAGGTAAAAATGTGTGTGTGAGGGATGTTGTTTTAGAATAGCAAAGAAGCTTTTCCAGCAGTTAAGAAGGACGCAGTAACAAGAAGAAAACTGTAGAGACCACACAGCAGGAATAGACAGGCAGTCTACACTGCTCCAACACCCATTCTGAGATACGATGACATCTCACTACACAGCTTTTCAAAGAAAAATGTGCAAAGGTCTCACAGATTTTCCAGAAGCGGTCTTCTGACTAAGCATTCCTTGTATGCAGATGAAGACATTTTGGCTCCCGACAGACATCCACAGACATTTAATTACAAATTACCACAGGAAGTGACAAGTGTTTGTGAAACTTACAGTGGCCATTTCTACCAATGAAACTCAATGGTATCATCCTGATTTGTCTTACCTGGGGGCACAACAAACTGATGTGTTGTCTTTTTTCCCTGACTTATTTTCAAGTGAGTACAGAATATCCCTGCACCAAGAACCAATGTAGCTTGGTATGCTTGTATTTAAAAAATCATGAATGTAAAAAATTACTTTTGCTTTAATATATTCCTTCAGTCTTATTACTCACACACAGTTTCTGTATTCTTAAAGCAAAGCATTTCATCAGCAATAGGAAGTTTATAATGACCTGTATCATGACCCCCTCTATAGCTCTAGACAGAAAATTAATGTATTGCAGAGTGCGTGCATGCTGGCTCCCAGGGAAGCGGCCTCCTCTGGCCCCTGGGAGTGCAGTCTGGTAGGCAGCCTAGCCAAATGAAGGTCCGGCCACCTGTGTGCTGTGCGTGTCTGCTTGGAGCTTGGACAGTCCTGGTTAGGTCAAGTACAAGACCACATAAACACCTGCAAGGAGGCAGAGGATGAAGGTACCGGTGAAGGAGCATTGCTACCTCTCAGAGTGGGGCATTGCTGAAGGCTGAGTGGGCTGCAGAAGCAGGGATCTCACCTTGGCCATTGCCAGCTAGGGGAACGTTCCTAAGGACTGTGCTTTACCACTGCTTTGGGAGGTCTGTGGACTAGCTGCATCTATAGTTCATGACCCTGAGCACAGGATGTCCATTTTCACAACACAGTAGGGATATCAGCTTTCTGATCTCCCTCCCTGTGCTGGAGTTTTCATGCCTGGCCATGCTGGGCTCTGCTCCGGGGTGTGTGGCAGGAAACTGAGCAGCAGCTGGCATGGACTGAAACAGGAGATTTAGGCTGGAAATAAGGAAAAACAGTGTCGCCCCAGGGTTGGTAGCAACTAAGCCCTGAAGCAAGTTGCTCTCAGGAGCTGCGTCAGACTGTACCATGGTGCAGCTCAGAGGGCATCTAGCATCTGGATCATTTGGGACCATCCCAGCCCAGGAGCTGGTCTTCAAGTCTCATGCAAGTACATCTGTCTTGAAGCCTTTAATCCAACTTACAGAAGTAATGTAGCAAAAAGATGGAATTTGCTCCCTTCTAGGTGCAGTTTCTTGGGTAGGGGTGAAGGAGAGGAAGGAGGAAAGGAAGAGGAATTTTGTTAATTGGCTTGACCCCTGGGCCTTGGTGAGTGGGCTCTGACATCCCTTGACCTCGCCAGGGCTGCTCAGGCACATTGTTCAATAATTTGCGACATTACAGAAGTGAAAATAGAGGTTGGCTAGCCTATGGTGAAGATGCTAAAACTGACACTCTGGCAGGTTTTTCAGTGGCAGCCAGCTGAACTGCAGCAAAGCTGATCTATGATGGAGTAACATAATGTCCAAAAAATCATCTCTGATGGGCAGAAGTTCCTGATTTGTCCTGAGCACCACAGCTCTGCAGGGAGGGCACCACTGGCCCACCGACTGGCCATCTGCTACCTTCTCGGAGAGAAGCAGCATCCTGAACTGCCCTGGAGCTCCTGTGCTTCCCCTCTTCTTTGAAACAAAAAATATTATCAGGGGCACTACTTTTCAGTAAAGGCTGCTGATTTTCCTGTTAAATAGTTGAGTGCCATGTTATTGCACATATTTTTAGTGCAGAAAAGAGTGCAATCTGCCCAACCCTCTATGTTTTGATGAAAAAATTTCATTTACTAGGGTGCATTAAGAGAAGGCTTGTATTATGGGCCTGAATTCAGAAGCAGATAGGGATAATCTGATAGTTAAATCATGTGAACCTGGCCATATTTAAAAAGAGATGATCTGATCGAGAAATTTAACAAGTGTGGTCCTTGCGTATTTTCTGTTTGGCTAATTTGCTTAAGCATTTGCCACTGTCAAGATTTTCTTTTCATTTCTTCCACCATGATGTCAGCAGCAGTGTTTTTGCATATTGGCATAACATGCAGTTTACGACCTGCCCCAGGGAGCCCATTAAAGTGATTTGCACAAGCAAATGCATAAACATACGCGAGTTTCTTAGAAAGCTGTTCACTAGTGAAATGCATTGCCATGGGACAAGTGAATACAGAACCTGGCTTATCTGCCTGTATGCATAATGTTTGTTCTCCGCAGGAAAACCTAGCAGCCCAGCTTGTCAAAGTAGCTGAAAAAATGAACTGATGTTGATTTCTAAAATGTAGTCTTTTTTTTTTTTTTTTTTTTTTTTTTTTTTTAAACCGGAGCTTATTTACTGCAAAGTGTGCTCTGTTAATACAATACAAAACTATCTGACAATAGAGTTGAAACTGAAAGCAGTACTTGAAGAAGCCTGCCTATATTCACAAGTACAAGTTTTCTGCACAAGCTTTAATTACAGTGTAAAATGATGCAGTGCTTCAAAACAACAACAAGATCCCAACGTGCAAATGAAAAGATCTGGCTTCTGCCTGTTATGTGGATTCAGAGGTTGTTCTTTTAAAATCAAATATTAATAGACTTTAAGCTTGTTTTAAGATGGATCCTTACAGTCCACCTTGAGCACAAATGCTGGTGCCTTTTTTTTTAACTTACTGCACACACACAACACTCTTATCAAGGACCACACAAACAAGGCTTCTGGGTCATCCAAATAATGAAAGAAATTATTGTTTTCTTGGTGTTGACAAAATGGCACAAAACAGACACGGAAAAGCTTGCTTTTAAGACAGATCAGGGTAAGCACTGGTGGAAGGGAAGCTTTTGGAATGGCTTGCAACAGGACTTCTGAACAAAACAACGTCTCCCATAGATGTGTATACTGTCTCAGCTGAAGACATTGCTTTGCTATGCTTGTTAACCCATTCTTCAAGTAAGCCGCCTTTCATTCCCACTCCTTGAGACACCTCTTAAGTAGGCACCAGCAATTTGATCTTGAGACAGGGAGCACACTATTTAGAAAACAAGGATCTTGAAAATAAGAAAAACATACAGCTTTTAACAATCATGTTGTTACATTTAAGACACATACTCAATCTGGAAAATAAGTGTTAGAAAATTCTCTGTAGGACTCCAAGCACAAAACATGACATAATTCTCCCCACCTTTTCCCCAAGAAGAATTGTGTACAAATCAGTATAGAACAACATAAAAGCTTGAAGCCCATATGGAGTCTTGTGAGTGCCTGTTTGTCTCCTTCATCTTAATGGGAGTTGCATGGGTACAACAGAGCAGACAAAACCTTGGCCTAGATAACATGTATTTGCATCAGCAGAGATGGAGAGAACTGAATGTTTCCATGTAAAAACACGGGACATGTTTCCTATGCTACTTGTATGTAGTTCCACTACATTGTTTTGAGAGTATTCATGGCTGCTGAAAAAGCCTTGACTTATTTACAAAATACAAATCAAGCAGCATTTCCTGGCATTTAAATGATATTGGGACACCAGACTCATTAAGGTAATATAACAAAAAAAGTTCATGGCTACTGGACTGGCATTATAATACTTTGCTCCTTGAGACTTACCAGCTACTCTGCTTGCTCCGTCCCGCCCAGGAACTGGCTCTGCTGTTCGTGAATAGAGGGTTGGGAGTTCAGGGATCTGGGAGTAAATGTAATTTACTGCATCTGGTGTCAGAGAACAGGAAACAGTTAGATTTGTGCTACGAGCCCCAGTGGCTTCATTGCTTAGACAGCAGAGTGTTGTCAGCCCCAACAATAGTCACTGGAGCTTTGCACTAGATAATTGGATCAAAGCAAACAAAGTGCAAAGTCACTGTCGTGTGATTGGTGTTCAATAGACTAGCTGAGGCAGGAGGGAATGGGTCCAGATGACTCAAACCTGATGTCCATTGAACACGTAAAATTATTTGTCAGGAGGTTCTGGATTTATCAAGTCCATGACCTTTAAAACGGTGGGAAAGAGAGGGGGAAGGTAAGGAACAAACCTAACGTGATACCCAGAATACATGACATTTCAAATAGAAATATAAAAGCCTAAAAATGCCAACGGGATGAAAGGCTGTCTCTTTTGCACGGATTGTTTCTGATGTTATTCAACCAGTATTTGGCTTTTTGTTCTTAAAGCTGAAATTTAGCTAAAAATGAAATTATGTATAGATACTGACAGGGTGCCCATTGTGACCTTCATTAGGTATTAAATGCCTGTCAGTTCTGTAGTGTCATCATTCATTAAGAAAACCTGAACTAGTAGAAAGCTGCCTTAAAGGACTGACCTGTTTTACATGTAAGTGTATGGCTGTTTAGCATAAGCTAAATATGTTCTTTAGAAGAGACATTAAAGAAATTTACAAATATTTACGGGGAGATGTTTTGTGGTTAGGTTAAATATAACTAGATAGTGTATATTGTTCTGCTAGGATTCAGCAACTGAGCTAGAAGCAGAGCTCAGAGGAGAGATGTGCAAATAACTGACTTACAGCTTGGGTGCCAAACCAAAATGAAAAAGAAAGAAAATGACAAAATCACAGTTTCCTATCAACTGAAAATGTTTTCATTTTTGTATGGAAACAGTTAAATTTCTGTTCAAACATAAGGTCCCATCTGGTGTGAAACACAGCGTTCTTTCTCCTCCAAGGGTACTTTGCTGGTACAATGTATAATTTAAGTTGTTGAGCCTTCGGTATGGCCTGGTCCATGTGTCAGGGTAGGAGGAGGAATCTGCCTGCCCTGGTGCCTCTTGTTATAAGGAGGTCACATAGGAGGACCAGCGCAGATCATAAAAGTGCACTGGTGAAAGGAGAGAGGAAATCAAGTGTCCTGTTGTAGGCTGTTTGACTGCATCTGGTGAAGGAAGATTCTTTCATCATGTTCCCTATGGGCTAACACCCACCCCAGAAAAAAACCCTACCCCCGGTGTCATCCTCAGCAATGGCATGACATGCCACCTCTAATCCCAAAGTCTGCTCCTTTTGTGGGAAAATTTGCCCTAGTATTAGCAAAACGGTTTTACCGCCTGAACAGCCTGCAGTGGTCACCACTGCTGCTGGTTGCAGGAAGACAGGAGTCACAGTCCCTAGTAAGACACTCCATCCCTCCATGGAGCAATGTAGGTGACTCAGGTAAGGAAGACCCCTTTTCCCCTTCCTGTGTCAGAGAAGGACAGCACAGAGGCACAGTGCAAATGGATTCCAGAATGCCTGCAAGTCAGTATATAAGTTCAGTTTGTAACAGATGAATTTGAAAAAGAAATTCAGCCAGCAAAATACTATTTCATTTCATACTTCAGCGGACAAATCGCAGTCTTGGCAAATGGGCTGTTATATTTTCAATGCATACTGTTTCCTCAAAGTTTTTTATTTTTAGCACTAGAGCCTAGGAGAAATAGTTGTTTAGGACACAGCTGACTGAGCAATGGCCAGCAACAGCTGCTTTCTTTTGCAGAGTTTCTTGCTTCTGATGAGAAATTGGTATAATGCTTGGTGTTGTTATTCTGGGAAATATCACCAGCAAATGAGCAGGCCATTATTGAAAACTGAAGTAATTTCTCAGAAGAAAGAAGTGGGGAGTGTGTTTCTGGGCCATAATAAGGTGACACATTGTGTTCTGGAAATAGCAGAAATTTAGTAATTATTCACCCTGTAGAGTGTACTGCTGGAACAGTAGTTTCAGTACACACTCATCCAGAGACCTGAGCGACAGACCTATCTCTCCACATGTGGGTGTAATCAATGCAGACTGACGCTGCTTGACTAATCATCCTTACTTTTGCAGTCCATGAGAATAAACAAGCATGGTTAGGGTACAGTTCTCATCCCAGGGCACTGCAGGAGGCAAAATCCTTTGCAAGTGTTTGTTTTTCCCCAGTGCCCGTAGAGGGAACTGAGCTAACCATCCTGGCAGCTAGCATCGCTGATGTCCACCAGTAAGCAAGATTAGTTGTACAGCTTGACAGTCAGACTCTCCCTTTTAATACCACACATGTCTGTGGGCCTTTGTAAGTTGGGTTTTTTTGCATCCTGCGTTAGGAGACAATACCTAGGTAAGCATCAGGTTTTGTTAATATTGACTCAGTTTAGAAACTTCTCTGGATGTCACTTAGAATAAAATATTGAAAAATGAGCTTCAGGGCTCCTGAAAATCTCTCATTATTGTCCTAAGAGGGGAATGCCATGGTGCGGGTGATGGGGGTAGGATTCTCGTGTACTTTCTCCTGAAGCAAGTGATGGTGCTGTGTGTCAGAAATGGCGTATTTGACTAGAAGAATTTGAGACTTGGTTGATTCTGCCAGTTCCTGTCTCATCCCCTCTGAATGAAATGAACATGTTCAGTTCCCTTTGTCTCACTAGCAACAATGTCTGTTTCATGTAGCACCTTTGAAAAGGACAAGAGGTCAATTTTACAAGGAGTGGATGAGATGCAAATTAGCATTTCATTCACAGGACAGCAGGCAAGACTGAACATAAATTAAAGCATTTGAACTGACTGCATTTGATATCTTCATTTCAGCCTTTGATGAGTTATTAATATCTAAGGATGCCATAAAACACATCCTGTGGCTTTTTGTACTACTTATAACAAACCACATTTTAGGACTATGGCACTCTTCCATATTATGAGACAGACAAGTGCCTGGGAAAACATATGGGGCCAGATAATCCTCCAAGGGTGCTTACACAAAACTAAACCTTCAGAACTGTTCAGAATAGCTCCCACGCAGAGGCTTGTGGCCAAATGTCAGACAAGATCTTTTTCCAAGGGCTGGATTATCTTTAAAAAGTCTGACTACCACTAAAATTAGTGATAGATCTTCTGCAAATACTGGCTCCCAGGGCAAGGCTCTTCCACCTGCAAAGCCCTCTGGGGCTCCACGGGGCTGCATCAGAGGGAACGGAGATTATAACCCTTGCACCACATTTGTAAGACCGCAAATGGAGGTTTAAGCAGGCAGTTTTGCTAAAAGCTGAATAGCCTGGCTCTGAGTTAGGGAATCATGCTTTAAACTAACGAACTTGGGGGGTGGCATCTGCAGCTGACACCTATATATCCAAGCAATAGGGTGGATAAGCGCACCTACCAGAGCAGTAAGGAATGCTCCCCAGCCCTTTCCAAAGGCAAGAACCTTAGGTTCAGCCACCTCAAGTGCATATGAACCAACATATGTCATATGGGCAACAAGCAGGAGGAACTAGAGCTCCATGCTCAGCCTGAGAGATGTCATAGGAATCACAGAAACATGGTGGGAAAACATGATGGTAAGACCACAGTGGATGGTTACAAACACTTTCAGAAAGATAGGATGGGAACAAGAGGAGGTGGAGTTGCACTTTATGTGAAAGAGAAAGTTGAGTGTGTAGAGCAGAGCTCTGGAGGCCATGCCAGTACAACTGAATACATGCCTTTGGATCAAGATTAGAGGGATCGTCACCAAAGGGAATCTTATGTTAGGTATCTGTTACTGATCTCCCAATCAGGATGATGAAGCTGACAAAACTTTACTTCAGCCACTCAAGGAAATCTCAGGCAAAAAGAACTTGGTCCTCATGGGTGGCTTCAATTACCCAGACATTTGTTGGGGGAAAAAGAAAAAGGTGCACAAGCCATCCATTAGGTTCCTGGAATGCATTGAGGACTGCTTCCTGCTACAGATACTGAACATGCTGACTAGGAACAGCGCATTGCTAGATCTACTGCTCACAAAATGAGAAGACTTACTTGAGTACACAACTACCAGCGGTAGCCTTGGATACAATGACCACAAAATTGTGGAGTTTAAGATCCTGCCGAGCACACTAAACATCAGTAGTAGGACAAAGATCCCAAATTTTAGAAGAGCCAACATCAATATGCTCAGAGCCCAGCTGTGAGGGATTCCATGGGAAGCATCCGTGGAGGGCAAAGGAGCTTGTGAGTGCTCAGAGTTATTCAAGAGTGCCTGCTGAAAGCACAAGAATGGTCCATCCTCTACAAAGGGAAAGGAAGAATACTGAACAAAAGACCACCCTAGGTTAATAATCAGCTTTTAGGTGTAATTAAAATAAAAAAGCACACCGGCTATTGAAAGGCAGCCAAATAACTACTGAGGACTACAAGAACCTTGGTAGGGCATGCAGAGATGCAGTCAAGAAGGCTAAGGCTCAGCTAGAACTGAAATTGGCCAAAGATATTAAGTACATTAAGAAACGGTTCTTCAGATTTGTGAGCAGTAAGCAGAACGACGGGGAAGACATCGTCTTACTACTAAATGGAGTAGGGTAACTACTCACTAACAATGCTGACAAGGCAGATGTTCTCAATACCTTCTCTGCCTCTGTCCTTACTGGACGCTAGATCACAAGTTCAAGTAGCTATGACAACTCATGTGTCAACACACCAGTAGTGGAGGAAGGGCTGGTCTGTGGCCTCTTGCAAGGGATCAGCCCACAAAAATCCATGGGTTTGGCCAGAATCCACCCCAGAGTGTTAACAGAAGTGACTAACATTGTTGTAAGGTGACTATCTGTAATATTTGAAAGTCATGGAGGTCAGGGGATGTCCCTGATGACTGGAAGAGGGAAAATGTCATGCCCATCTACAGGAAGGGACCAAAAGAGGACCCAAGAAAGTAGAGGCCCATTGGTCTTACTTCATTCCCTGGGAAAGTGATGAAATGGGTCCTCTTAGAAACTCTCACAAATTAAATTAAGCAGGTGATTGGGAAAAGCCAGCACAGATTTAGTAAGGGCAAACCATGACAGACTAACCTGATCAGCTTCTACAACAAAATAACATCTGTCTACGTGGGGAGAGCAGTGGATGTTGTTTACCTAGACTTCAGACTACAGCATTCTCCCAGACAAACTGTCAAGATACAGATTGAATGGGTGGTGTGTGGGATGGGTAGGAAATTGGCTCACAGAGTGCACTCAAAGGGTGGTGATCAATGGTTTTCACTCAGGTGGCCAGAGGTGCTGTGATTGTGGCAGCCATAGATGCAGATCAAATTAAAAAGTTACTTAAAACCCCACAACTGAAAAACAACTGCTGATGAGTTTCTACAGGACACATGGAAGTACTCGATAAAGATCTGTAGTTGACCCCTCTGAGGACATGCTTGTCTGTTTTGCTGTTGAGCTGCACAGCTGATCAAGATCAGAGGACAGAAAACCAGAATAGTCTCTAAGCAATGTGCTGGGAACTAAACAGTCCAGACCAGGTTTCCAGAGCCACATCTTTGCCCAATATATGCTAATACATACCAAATTCAAACAGAGGTTTGTGCAAACTGTAGAGTTGTAATTGTGGCTTCTGTACGTCGGCTGAAGTAGCAGCACATAGTTTGGACACAGATGGCCAAAGACTGCAGAGGACAGATTCACCCCTGAGGCAAATTCAGCAGTCAAGGGAGTTACATCAGATCTTAATGTGGCTTTTATTTTATTTTATATACACATGGAGCCATAAACATACGCACACACGGAGTAAGAGCTCTCTCTTTTCCATTTGTTCACGATGTAGATGCAGCATAGCACTATAGCATGCCTGGTTTTGACTGCAGACCTGAGCAGCAACAAATGATGTCATTTCTAGCATCGCCTCAGGCCTTGTTTAATGGAAAGCTTGTCAGTGACAAGCCACCAAGGAGCTGGCAGAAGAACAATTGCAGGTGACAGAGCCACAGCCGCTAGCCTCAGCATTTCTGCTCTGTTTTCTCTCACACAGTGATCCATGAAAGCAAAGTGTGTTTGTACTCTGGAAAATGCAGGATTTTTGTTTACTGTGCCTGGATGACTTCAAGCTCAGAAATGCTCACTGCCAAACACAGCTGTTTTCTGGGAAGGGTGGAAAGGACACAGAGAGTCACTTGATCAGCTGCTGGTGCTCACCACCACTTCTCCCCTTCCCTCGCAGCCTTTGCCTGGACCCCTCTGAGCTTTCTGCACACTCAAAAGCTCTATCACCACCATATATATGGCACAAAAACATGCACAGGGACACAACAGTGAGAAAAATCAGTTTCTGTACCATCATTGCATTGAGAATAAAGGGAGAAATGGACATAGAGCAAACTAATGGGAGATTTATGGACTCAACAGTCTTTGAGGATGTGGCAGCAGTTGAAGAAATTACCCCAACGGGTTGGTGTTGGCTTGTGTCTGTGTTTTACACAGACTTCCTGTATTATCCAATGGCTCCTACCATTTTCCTCTGCACCATGTGTTACAGATGGTTGTCAGACAGATGGCTGATCTGCTGCAACAAAGCAAATCCTACATGTTTTTGAAGGAAGGAAAAATCTATGGTACCAAAGTGCTCACAGCTAGCTGTGTACGTGTTTGCTTCCTGCTCTGATCAGCTACCCTCACAGGCTGTTGTCAGAGAGCAGAAAACAGAGGATGTGCTTGGAGATGTACGGTCACATTGTACCCACAGTGGGTACAGTCACATCGTACCCACAGTGGGAGGGCTAACAGGACAGCTTGCAGCCTTGGTCATCGCTAGGAGAGCAGAGCATACTCATGCTTAGAGGATGACCTGGGCCTGCCTCAGCCCACAAGGACCAGCTGCTGAGAGGAAGAGACAAGATACATAAAGCAAGTGGTCTGGAAGAGAAGAGATACAGGTTAACTTAGCTATATCCCCTGCTCCCTCTGCTTGCACATTTATTCTGGAGGCACTTTCTTCTCTTTGGCATGATTTTGCAAATTTCTGTTACTCTTCAGAAATCATGAGCTGTCCTTGCTTCTGGCTCAGTCTGTGAGAGCAGGCAAAATCTGCAGTGCAGTGAGGCTCCTCTTGAACCCAGTGAAATGCTACATTGCTACAAGAAAACACCTTTGGAGAAACTACTGCTTCATATTTGCTAGCTGGGGCTTCCTTTGCTTCCCATTTCATCAAAACGCACATGAAGAAGCATACCACATCTTGCAGGAGTCATAAAAGCTCCTGCATGCTTTGGGTGCTAATTCCTGTAGGCACCATTCCTCTTTTGAAAAACTACCAACAGCCATGGGAAACTCTGCATAGGTACAAAATATTTGCCATTCGGCATCTTTATTTGCATTGAGACAGCCAATTTCAAATGCTACAGGAGGAAGGGAGAGTAAGTTCTTACTATGGAGCATCCTATCTGGGATTTCTTTTTTTTTTTTTTTTTTTTTGACAATGGGATTTAACATAAAACTTTAATTATATTGCTAACTTTAATTGTATTGCTAGAAGTAAAAGTTTCTGAACTAGACCTTTGAGTTAGAAAGAAAACACTGTTACTCACTCATATTAATCCTCTCAAAAAGAGTCTCCCCAAAGCAGCTCCATGTCAGCTCATATAGTATATATTAACCTTCCATTGTGTTCCAGTGCTTTAATGTTAAGATCATCCTACATATTCCTCACCTACACTCGCAGTACAGTTGGGCATGGCTTTGTCAGCAGCTGGAGGAGATAGTTGTGACCTCAGTATTTTGCATCTTGTCATTTCAAAGACATGTACTGAGAATGAGTGTCTGGAGCACAGATTTATTTGCAGATAGGTCACCACCATACCCTTCCTGTGTCCTACGGGTCCTGGAGGACCTGGAGGTCCTACAAGGGTCTCTCTAGGTTCCTGGGAACCAACCACATTATTTGCCCACTCAGACACCTAAATTTGTAGCTCAGTACTTAGACTGATCACATACAATGTGACATTGTGTTCATAAACTAGGAATTATTACATCTTCATCCACCCACGTGAGGTTTTCCTTTTGTAAGAATCATCACACAGTGAATATCGTTCTGTAATCTAATGTTAATAGTTGTTCCTATATATTAGGAATAGTCCCCATTGTATTTAACTGTTTATGAACTGAGCATGAGTGCATACAATGGAGATTATTGACCACAAAGAGGTGAAAAGGATCTGCTGTGCAGGGATATCATGTGGTGAAAGGGATCTGTAACACTGAAGTTGCATGATGTCTGTTTTAAGTCATACATGCTGTTCTTTCCCCTTGTATGCAAATAGGAAGAGGTGGAGCTCTGCTAGAGGAAAACTGTTTCACCACAATAGTGGTGTCTGTGCTTGCACTATAGCAATACCAAAGAAATGGTAATGGCTCTAGGAGTAAGTCAGAAACATACAATGAAGAGAAGAACATCCACTCCACAAACTTTTGCAACAAAGCTATAGCACCATAGTTAAATACAAAGCTATGCAATAATAAAAAGGCACTTACCACCATCCTGGTGTGAGAAACTCTGTGAAGAGAAAAAATAAGATGTTTGGTTAAACCTTTTATATTTTGGGTATAATTTGCGTGAAGTCTTGATTTTTATGCTAGGCTTTCTTTTATGGCTCTTTATAATTTTAAAATGGGTAACTGGAGATGTGACTTCTCAGGTCTAGGTGCCATTAGAGGCTGAGGGAGAGGGACATGGTGTAACTGAAATGAGAACACTGCTGTTTGCTGCAGGCTGTAATGTCTGGAAGTGGTATTTGTGGCAAATGCCACTATCTCCAGGTGCCACTGGGAGCAGGAAAGTTTGAGATGCCTTCTAGGATCCTACTGATATCTTTCAGTGGGGCTGAAAGCTCACATGGTTTCCTTGCAGGTAAGCTAGGGAGATAGTCTCTGAAATCCCTCTGCAAAATGCTGGACTGGGAAGAGGAAATTCAAATAACCCAACCAAAATAGATCTGATGCCTCTATATCTTTTCTAGTCTTATTCATCCTGGTTTGAGCTAAGTGCTCTGCGCCTGGCCTCAATCTTCCCGTAAGTGCATGAATTACAACTGCTGCCTTCAAACAGTGCTAAGAGTCTATGCCGGTTTCAATCTGTGCACTACTGTCTTTTTAATTTTTTTTTAAATACCTTTTGCAAGTTGTCGAAGGACTTCTCAGTCTCCTTTAGTTTCTCCAAAATGATTTGTTCTTTGGCAGATATTTGGGATTCCTCACTTTCTAATTTCTGTATTTCTTGTTCCAGCCTGTGGAAGACATACAGACATGCACACACACATAAAAATAAAACATGTTAAAAATATTCCAATGAGCCATAGTTTCCTAGGTATTAATTAGCATTTCAAATGTCATCAGAAACAACTTTCACTCTTGTTATTCACAACTGCTCTCCTAGCGCATAAAGGGTATGTGAATTATGTCAAATAGATAGATCTATTTAAAAGAAAAACAGACTTTCTTTTATTATCCACTTCTGCAAAAGCATATATACATTAACTAAAAATGTGCTTCAGTATCCCCCCACCCCAATTACCATAACATCTCTCAGATATGCACTTTCATTTTAGAAATCATAGCATGGGATATAATCACAAATATGCAGTAATAATTAGAGGAATAAATGTCTTCTAATGCTTTTGTACTCCATACAATGACATTGAAATAGTTGTTGGAAGCTGGCAGTTAACCAAATGTGTTAAGAGTTCCTCTTGAACTTCGCCCACTCCTGACAATAACACTTCAGGAAGCCAAAAGCATTGGATATCCATCTGTGCTTTCAACTGTTACTGCATGATACTGGGGACCCCAGAGGCTTCAGGTAACAAAATACACAGACTGGTCAGAAAATAAACTTATTTTCCTAGGCAGTAAGCATTCAGCACTCTTGTTTCTCCTGTCGAGACCTAATGGCACTCACTCCTTAAGATGTGTTGCTTGTGATTTGGCATACGCTTTAATCAGTTAGATTCTCCATTACTTTAACTCAAACCTCCTTTTATTGACATAATTTATGCAAGTATAGTAATATTCTCTCTTTCTGTCTCTCTATTTTTATGTATACCACCATCTTTATATTCTCACTTTTAACTAAGAGAAAAAAGAAATATCTGTAATACGAGTGAAGATGAACACTTTTGAACAGGGACAGTTACCTAAAACTCCCTTTCTCTCCAGGAAGAGCAGTAGCTGCTCACAGCTCGTTGGAGCACGCTTCTTTGAATGTGACAGATCAGCATCACCCAGTACTTTCCTTACCCATGGCTGCTTGCTCCTGCCTTTCTGCAACCACTTCTCAAGTGAAGGATCAGGGCGCTGATCGAAGCTACAGGGACACATTTCTGCTCTTTCCCAGCCCTGCTCAGCACAGGGCATTCATTAATGCTTGTTCGATGACCAGGCAAAGGGCAAGAAGAAGGTGACAGTGAGCAGGCAGGGAAGAGGGAGGGAGGGATTGTTCCTTTCAGGGGCTTGACAGCTTGAGTTGCTTGTGAAATTCATGTGTCTAAATATAGACACAGAGGCCTAACTTAAGGCATCCACCTGGGAAATTTTTCCTCACTTTCTAGTTGTGCAAGGATGAAAGATGTGTGGCACTTACTGATAATGCTTTTCATTAGAGGGAGGCAAAAATGTCACAGTCTCAAGTTGCTGCAGATGGAAAAAGGCAAATTTTGCTCTCCTGATGTCTGTGAATACTTAATAGTCTCAAATTTGTGCTGGTTTCTCAAACTGCTGTTTTTCTCTCTTAAAGGCAACCCTCTCATTTCCAAGTAGAAATGGCTTAATTGCAGTGATTTTAAAGTCAACTGTTGGAAAGTACTGCTCCAATCCACTTAATGTTTTTCCCAAATTAATGGAAAAAAAAATACTTTGTTCTGCTGAAATGGAACAATTTGATAGAGGATTAATTTTCCCCTTCATGTTGTGATTCAGGGAGAAAGCTTTCAAAAAATACCATTTCATCTTAACTTTTCTTCCCAGGAAGTTTTAAAAAATACCTATTGAAGTTAAAAAATAATTTGTCACTGAGGTCAGCGATTGCCATGCTCCTACTCAATGAATTTAGAAGTCAACAGGAAGGTGGCTTCTTTTCCTTCCCTGTCCCTGGGAATAATTAGCAGATCCACATACAGTTACACCTTGCTGATAAAGATGTTTGAAATACTCTGCAGTGCTGCCTGGTGAAATTACACTGTGGAGCTAGGTGAGTTGGTGTTTACTGGTATGCTTTGTTTCTTCCCAAATGAATCACTTAGCAGCACTTTCAGGATACACAGTCTGTAGCCTGGTGCACTGTATCACTGCATGATCCAAGATAAGCCTGGAAGATGTGAGTGTGTAGAAGTCAGCAACAGCAAAATACAGGGGAAGAAATAAGTCCCTTTTCTTTCAAATGAACTGAACACTAGTTAATAATTTATGACAATGAAAACAATGTGAGCATAGGTGGTGTAAGCCAACTCATGGGATGTCAGTAAGGTTATAAGCAAGTAGACTCCCTGTAATTTGGGGGGATCGTAAGTGCATCATTTTTTGTGCACCAGCTGAAAACTGTAGAAGGTTTCTCATGATTTGTTTGGTCTTCCAGAGAAAGTTTGCTTCTAAGGCATGCACATGTGCACTTGCATGTGCATACCCATCAATTGATTGGATTTATATTTTCTTACTTTCTGTTTACTCACACGTTTGTTTTTATTTGATTGTGTCTCTTTTATCATCCTCTCCTGGTTCACTTCCTCAGTTTCTGCTTCATTCGTGCCAGCCTACTCTCACCATTAAAATGAGTTGGGCAGATGCAACATTAGGTTACCCTATTTTGCCAACATGTTTTGTTTCCTGAATCCCTTCTTCAGTTCCTCTCAGAAGCAGTATTAACAATAACTTACTAAAGGGGAAAGGGATGGAGACAGAGCTGCCAGGATTTAGAAATATGGGTGAAGCTGGTAGGGACACAGACTTCACATGTGACACTGAGTAAGAATGCATACAGATTCATCCCATAGATGGAAATTGCCCTTTTTTCACTGAAATCAGTGCAGCTACACAGTAGCCATTTGTAGAGTAGGTCTGAATTCCTAATCATGCAGGAAAAATATGGATCATTCAGCCAGAATGTACCTATTACATAGCACAGGGGTCACATACCAAGCAGTAATATCCACAGGAGGTTGCTTTATATCTTTTCCCTCAATTTTATACCACTCTTGTCTGTACTCTCTAGGCTTAAAGGCTGAGGTAATGCTGCTGAGGTATTGAGGTAACAGAAATACTCAAGGGCACAGTTTCCACGTGAGCTGTTGTGTACATTCACCAGTAAACTACCTAGGTGCCACAGACCTCAATGGAAAATTTGGCCCTAGAGTCTTCACCACTTCCTTCTGGCTACCTTTTTACGTAGGGGACAGCAATGCAAAAATTAAAAACATAATTCAAACGAAAAGTTATTTCACACCCTTTACTTTTTTTTGTGAGCTTCATATTATTAGAATTGCTGAGTGATAAGGAGAACTTCCTGCCTTTTTAGTAACAAGATACTACGGAGACATGCAAATTTGGTCTGAAAAACAAAATGCACTGACATCACATCCGTTTTGAGCAACATGCTATATAATGGTTTAAACAATAGTAAATCCATTCAGAGTGCACATGCACACTTATGTACATATACATAGTGCTTACATTCTTCCTCTGTAAAGCTGTTAAATATTCAATAATGTCCTTTTCTTCTAGCCCAGTTTAAAAAGGATGTCCCTTAATTGTCATTTGACACCTGGCAAGGAAACCTTATAATTCCCTTGTTCCTGGCTTCTTAGCAGATTTCAAGCTGGCATTTGAAAGACAGCCACAACAATAAAGCCAGTGAAATAAACAATGACAATTTCTGGAGGAAAAAAAATAAGAAACAGAAAGGAGATCCAGATGAGGCAGAAGTGTTGTAAGACAGGTCGTTAATATTGCTGCTTATTGGCCCAAGCGGTTATCTTCTGATCACTGGGATTTGCTAAACTGTTTGTATAAGGAGCAAAAAATGGGTCAGGGAGTCTGGAGTTGCATTGGCATGGGCATGTTTTTTTTTTTCCCACAGATGTACACAGAGCCCTGCTTCCCTGAATATCACAGAAACAAACGGGAGATTCCGCCACTCAGAAGCCCAAGCCTGCCTTGCTGATAGTCTGTCTGTCCTACAGCTTTCTTTAATGGACAGAGGCCACAAGCACCTGAGGGTATAGCAGGATTTTCAAGGGAGGTGAGATGAGCTGCCCACGTAAGCCAGGTGACTCTCCTGCTCACCTTAACAGTGCTATCCCACTGTGAGGGGGAAGAAACCACGAACAGCAGAAGGGATGCTGTCTGTTGGACAGCATTTTGCTGTCTTTTGGAGGAACCCCTGATTCCTTGGTTAGTAAGCTTACAGGCTTATAGGATAACTCAGGCTGGAAGTGACATTGGGAGGTCTCTAGCCTAACCTCCTGTTCAAAGCAGGGTCAGCCATGAGATCAGACCAGGCTGCTCATGGCTTCCTCCAGCTGGGGCTTGCAAATGCCCAATGATGGGGGAAAAAATATTAATTTTTTAAGGCTACCTACAGGCTTTCTCTTTCATAGCCTGTAGCTATCAGACCTCATGCCCTGCAAAACTCAGACCAGAACCATTCAGTACTGCAGGGGAAGGGGATGCACCAGACTGCTAAAGGAAGTCTGCTCTGTGTGTTTGGTGGGATCTCGACCCAACCAGGTGGCCATGTGAGTGCAGGCAAGACAGGCAGTGCAGCTTCTAGGAGGACTGGAGGTGAAAGCAGCAAATGAACCCTCCTGCAGAGATGCTGGGATCAGGGACAAAAGGAGCTGTCAGGCAGCAGAGAAGACTTTAATTTAGGTGACAAAAAGAGGAGTTAAGAAGGGAGATCTAAGAGGTGAAGAGGCAGAGGGAGAGATTTAGTACTGTGGTATGTTTACATGTGTCTTTACATTTAGCACTCAGTGCCCAGCAAACATGATGTTTGGATACAGGGCCTTGTTTTCTGCTCCAGCCTGGAGATAGTGAATGCACTTTCTCCAGGTGAAGGATTTCCTCCATTTCCCATGCCAAGGTGTTGAAACCCGCAGACTTGGGCTGTCACTTTCCTCTCTGCTGAAAGGCAGAGGCTGTTTTGGCACAAGGTGCCTTGACCTGGACCCCAGGAGGGACCCTGAGCAGGGGCACCCACACAGCCGAGGCAGAGTCACGCCACTTTGCAACAGCAACACACAAATCCCAAGCAAGCAGAACCATGCCTGGGGAAAACAGCCTCCTCTATCCAGCTAATCAACTCTGGCAGACACACCATTTCTGGAGATACCTACGTTTGGCTCTGCAGTGCTCTGTTTTTCCGGGTGGGATTGTAACAGCATTATAAAGAGGGAGAACAGCTGCAGGTTTACGGACCAGTTTCTTTAGCCTGTACTAGCCGTGCATGTTGGGTTGCACCTGAGAAATACTCATGTCATTTCTGCAGTGAAGATGAAAATGTTCTAGAAATTATGTCTGCAGCATACATGCTGACATGTCAGTGGAAAAAAGAACATTAATCAGCACTAATAAGGAAAATACACAAATATTCCAGACTTAAGAGGAAAACAGGAAAGACCTAATCAGAGTAAACACTTGAAGGGAAAAGGTGACGGATGTGTATGTAGTGTGAGGGACGGCTCAGCTGTAAACTGATTATTTTCCCATCGCTTAACTGACGCCCTAAATCATCCTGATATGAAAGGCAAAAAGAAGATATGGGCTTGTATATCAGTAATTAGCACCAGATCTCTCAGAGCTGGACATCCTGAGGTGTTACAGCTGATATTAAAATGGCAGATTTACAAGCAGAGAACTGCAGCAAACTCTTCTGATGCTTACTAAAGAGAAAGTTAAACACCAAGTTTAGGGATAACTGGGCTTGCCCATAGGGATGAAACTGATCTTTGCACAAACTCAATGCCTGTCTCAAGGATCTTCCCCTCACAAAGCTTTTGACCACATAGCAAAACTAGAAACTGAAACTTAATGTGCACTGTCCACCCTTGGAATCATAGAATCACAGAATAGTTTTGGTTGGAAGGGACCTTTAAAGATCATCTAGTCCAACCCCCAGCAAGAAGTAGGGACATCTCCAACCAGATCAGGTTGCTCAGAGCCTCATCCAGCCTGGCCTTGAATGTTTCCAGGGATGGGGCATCCACCGCCTCTCTAGGCAACCTGTGCCCATGTTTCACCACTCTCATGGTAAAAAAAATATCTTCCCTATACCTAGACTAAATCTAACTTCTTCTATTTTAAAACCATTACCCCATCTCCTATCATAACAGGTCCTGCTAAAGAGTTTCTCCCCATCTTTCTTACAAGCTCCCTTTAAGTACTGGAAGACTACTATAAGGTCTCCCCAGAGCCTTCTCTCCACCAGACTGAAAGCCCCAAGTCTTTCAGCCTGTCTTCATAGAAGAGGTGCTCCAGCCCTCTTATCATCTTTGTGACCCTCCTCTGGACCCTCTCCAATTGGTCCACGTCCTTCTTATGTTTGGGGCTCCAGAGCTGGATGCAGTACTCCAGGTGGGGTTTCACCAGAGCAGAGTAGAGGGGCAGAATCACCTCCCTCGACCTGCTGGCCACGCTTCTTTTGATGCAGGCCAGGATGTGGTTGGCCTTCTGGGCTGCAAGCACACATTGCCAGCTCATGTTGAGTTTCTTATCCACCAGCACTCCCAAGTCCTTCACTGAATGAGTGACTTTGAATTGGGATGGGGAAAGGCAAGATGGGGGGGAGGGGAGGTGGTGTGGGGGGTTGGGGGGGGAGGGGGTTGTCTTGCATTTAGGCTCTTTAAACCAGTGCAACTGCAGAAGATATGGGGTACTATGCCCTAAATCCCAGTGCAGCATCTCAGCCCTTGACACTTCCTATGTCCTTGTCAACGGCCAAGCACCAGCAACCTGGCTGGAAGCCAACAGACCAAAGAAACTGGACTATTTACCTACATGCTGTGGCTAAGAACAGTGCCCTTCACCTGGTGCGGGGGAGGGGGAAATCACTTATACTAGGTTTAGTTTCCACATTAGTTTTCTTAGCAAAACTGGCAGTTGTACCAAAGCCAGCTGGACCATTTGTGGATGTCACTGTATATCGACACACAGCCAGTGCTGAGGGCAAAAAAACTGCTTGATTTCAGGTCTCTTGCAGGATCTGAAATGGGATTCCAGAGCTGAGTAATTCAATGCCTCTTAGTTTAGTCTTTCTGCAGAGCTCATCCTTTTTGGATGGCTCACCCTCAAAGAGGAAAGCTGGCAGTGCACATCTTATGATTTCCAAAAGGCTGTTGTTTACATAGTGCAACTGATAATCAAGAACAGCAAACTTAATTAGCATCTTTGAAAATGCAAAACCTCCGTGACTTGAAAGACTGGGAATACATTATCACCAATCAATGCTTGGAAATGAGATTCAGGCATGATGCTGAATGAGTTGCTCTGGTAATCTATACGAATCTTCCTGAATACACAGGAAAGGAAACCATTCCCTTCAGCAAGCAAAAGTTGCATCCCAATATCAGCTGATGATCTTGGGAAGAGAGGAAAAACTCTATAATTCCCTTCACTGTTTCAAGTAAATATGTATATACACATGCACAGAAGGAGAGCTGATATTTTGCATCTGCCTGGTTTAGGACTAGGTTAATCCCTGCTAGATTAGACAAATCAAGGCCAGCAAGTCAAGCACTGGCCACGGGATTTCTTGATCTGAACAATCATTACCGTGAGTTAGTCAGTAAAAAGTTGCCTGCTCCAGGTGTAGAAGATTTAGTGTCGAGGTAACGCAAATGCTTTGACCTGGAATTGCAGAAGCTATGTGATCAAGTCCCTTTCCTTGCCAAAGTAACATTATGTTTACGTATTAATTTTTGTCAGTGGTTTGCCTGATGCAGTGTTAAATCTCCAAAGCATGGGGACCTCCAGCCCTCTCTGGGGTGACTTTCTGCAGCTGGAATTGCTTTTTCTTTATTTTAGAGGTATGTTATCTCATTCCACTATAGTCTTCCCATATCACCTGAACACACAATTTCTTGCCCCCACGACATTTACAGTCCACATTTCTTTGTGGACTTTTACAAGTATGAGCCTTCCAGGGCCAAGTTCTTCCAGTCTTTTTCAAATGAGAGATGTCTCCAGCCTGGGTGAGACTGCAACCTTAAAAACTTTCCACTGCTTCAGGAGAGGGCAGATCACTGGCTGGAAATCAGTGAATCACTGTGCCTTGGATGCTTGCCCTGATGATGGAGGAGCACATGGCCTGACCCTCCTTTGGGAAAAACGAAAGAAAAAAAAAAAAAAAGCCCTGGTCTGAATCCAGTTCCCTGGCCAGTGGCCGAAGAGGTGAAAAAGCACAGAGCCAACTTCTTTTCTCCCTGTCTGCTTATACCAGAGTGTTTGGGTCTGAAAGCCTCCATTTGTACTCCTGACCAGGCTCTAGGCAGGACCTGGCAGAGCCCCTTAATTTCCCTGACCAGCCAAGTGAAGACCCTGATAGCTCTACCCACGCTGGCAGAATCTCGCTTTTGAACCACCCAGCTCCTGGAGCACTTGTGTTTAAAACAAATGGCACAAGTGTCCTGGTTTCTTGGCCCATCCCTGTGAGATGAAAATGGATGTTTAGGCTCCTCCTGGTGAAGCTGGGTTTTGTCTCCCCTCTTCATCACTGCTATTGTTTTCTTCTTCCCTTCTTCCCCTCTAGCCCAGAGAGAGAGAGCTAGCCTCCTGCCTCTGGATCCTCTTTGTCCAGTGTCCAAAACATCAATATAAATTAAATGAAGTCAGAGCCACAACTGATATAAAATACTCAGGCTGGACAAAACCAGACATGCAGCTCTCCGTGTCTGGACTGAAGGGGAGTCAGTCACACCAGATGACATATGGGACTTACACTGCAAACACAGGGACTCGTCAGCTGTAGTTCATTGGTCGGTACCCGCCAGGATGGCAGGAGAAAGGCAGGAAAGACAAAACAGCCATTGGAGAGATGACACTTGGGCTGTACTTTGTAATTGGAAGGTGAAAGTGCAAAGACTCAGTGAAGACACCGAACCCTGCGGGAACTTGCTTGTTCTCCCATGGCTTTGAATAAACTTGGCAGGGCAAGCACCAGGAGAGCTGTCTCTAGGATGCCTGAGGACACACAGTCTAGCAGACAAGAGACATGAGTCTGTGCAAGAGTATGAGGGGCAAATGTGCCCATGTGGCTTGCTGTCACAAAATTCTCTCCCCCTCCAATGCTTTGCTTTGCTGCTACCATTGAAGTATGTTTCAGTGGACTGGCCAGACACTTTGAGCACTCAGAACAGGCTCCAGAAAGGCCACGATGATTATGGTGGGACCTGGGGTCGGAGGGTGTGTGTTGCAAAATGTGGTCCAGCTGAAGGGGGCTTGTACGTGCAGTTACCCCCACACAAAGTCCCCATACACGGCAGTACGCACCCAGAGACTAGAAAAGCAGCACAGGTGCGGCCAGCCCTGTGAAAAACAGCTCGCTGTCACATTGCAGCTATGCACATGAAAATTTATTTAGGTTTAGCAACAGATGCCAGCAGTTCAGCTGTACAGTGGACTGCGTTGTTTATATCTTGGGAGAGGTCCAAGAAATAGAGGGAGAGCAATCGGGGGAAGACTGTTGAGTTCTCATTCTCCCGTAGTGCAGCAGCACTGGCTACTGCAGCGTTACCCACTATTAGCGCAGATGTACAATTAAAATGAACGTGTGACCTCATGCAGCACCCATACTGCAAGCTGCCAAGGAAGGAGGATGTTTTTGTGCAATTCCTGTACATACCGGTATTCTGGAGATACGCATTCAGTTACCTAGCAGCACTTACTGGGAAGGCAGGAAGCTTGGAAAAGGGTGTGAGTTTTATCTCCACCTTCTTTTTTAATGAAAGGAAGTAATAAAAAATAGTAAAAGTATTTGCCCTGAAGAGATTTCAGCCTCCCATGTACAGACTGGGAATACACTTTTTGCTCCTGATTTACAGTGTCAGCTGAGAGACGAGCTGCTAAGGGTCAGGGGAAGCTCAGGGCAGAGCACGACACCAAATTCGCACCCCTCGGGTTGTGGCAGAATGGCCACGAGCATGCCCCAGCAGTCAACTGCTGCAAGGTGGGCCCCGTAACCTCCAGGTTAAGTGGCTGATCACAGCAGATACTTCAGACAGACACTGGCTGATCATTTTCTATCCTTATTGAAAATTACAGCTGCTTCTGGAGGGGCCATAGCAGAAACACAATAAACTTCTGCAAGCAGCTCTGCACTGAAAAGCAAAACACATGGGAGGCTGGTTTTAAAGGGAACGCTGTTAGGTAGGGCTGCAGCGGGTGTGTTGTCTTCTGCCTGGATCTCAGGTCACCGCAGCTTTTTCCTCAACCATCTGCTCTGGCCTCCTGCCCCTGGACTGTGATATCTGGGGAGATCCTCTCTATGCTCCCATCTGCCCTTCCCAGGGAGCTGAGGAGGGTCTCACACAGCGAGTCTTGCAGAGAGAGCAGTGCTCCTGTCCCTCTTGGTCACCCATGGGCCACCCACTGCAGTGAAGGACAGGGGGAGAGGGGACAACATGAGAGAAGCACCTGGCATTGCTCCAGGATGTCAGGTCTGGTGGTGACCCAGAGCAGTGTGTGAGGACTTGGTCATGCTCGTCTGCTCCTTGGCAGTGGAGGGCTCTTGAAGTGCCCACAGGACACGCTGGAGCAGCACGCAAACTGATTACAGTTATTTCTATGGGGCATGAGAGTCAAGAGCAGACACTGGACAATGTCTTAAGGAAGCATGACAAGTTTTCCCAACTTGCCCCGAATCCAGCTTGGCTCTCTGGAGCCGCTTGGCCCTGGAGCTGCTTGGCCCTGCCTCCTTTGCTCTGATTTTAATGCTTCTTCAGTATCAGCCATCTGCCTAGCCTTGTCTGTCAACTGTAGCTGCATGCGTGGACCAGAGACAAGGGTTGCTGTGACTTGCTCTCAGTTTCCAGTAACCAGAGACCTACAGGTTCCCTTGATTTAAGCCAGCTCCTCAGCCCTGGCACACTGGTACTATTTTCTGATAATACAGTGCAGAAGAGCAGAGGACAAGGAAACATATTCTAAACCATGCTCTATTTCCTTTTCCTTTCCTTTTCCTTCATCTATTCTCTTTCCTCTTCTGCCTCCTCTTCCTGCTACTTGCTGCATCCTCTCTCACTCCTGTGCTGCTGTTCCTGGTGGATCTCATCCCTTCATCACCCTTTCCCGTGCCCACTGCCTGTCCTTCTCAAACCTCCTGGCCACTCCTGCCTCCCTGCAACTCCCCTGCTCCTCAAAGCCAGTCTCCATTCATTACTTCTCCAATTATATAACTTCCTTTCCTATTAAAACATGGTGCCCATCATCATCCTTTCTCTTTTTCTCTTCTCCTCCTCTTTCCTTCACGTAAGCCAAGGGCATTCACTTTTGACTGTTCAACCAACATTCATATCCATGGGCTGACTCTCTTCTCACTTTCAGTAATGGCTGTGCTCCTCAGTACAGAGGTCTTCAGAGCACAGGGGATCATGCTTCACAGGCGACCAAGACCCTTCCCAACTTCTAGGGTAAAGCATGCGTGCAGCTTTATAACTTCTATAAATGATATAGAAAGAGGAAAATCTAAACGTCAGCTGCAGTTGATGTGAACAGCCATACTTCAAAGGAGGGAGTTCATGTGTGCTCACACTGCATAGTGTTATATATAACATATTGTGTATCTCATATATATATAACACATAGTACGTTATATAGTTGTAATTCCCTAAAAAATATCACTGACCTTTTGGTGCATTTTTGCTTGTCATAAGCACTGGGAAAAGATGATATAGGCTGCATGAATGCTGCTGTTAATGTTGAGAGATGCCTGACCGTGCTACCAGCAATGGACATCTTGTTAGTACAATATGATTCTCAGCCTGTGTATAGGATAATTTTCATCTAAAAGAGCCTGGGCAAAAGTTTGTGAGTCCGTCAGAATGAAAAGAGTTAGTGGGTTTTGGAGACACTTGGTAATATTTTTTCCTCTATATCTTTCCCTGAGCTGTGTCTGCGGCTCTTTTGCTCAGAGAAGGGTGAAGGCAGAGGGATGATAAAGCAAGGGCCATGAACTCGTGGAGTGCAGAGCACTCCCTGGGCTGTGCTGACCTGCAGCTCTGACTGCCCAGGGTGAAGCAGTGACGTGGGTTGTGCATTGCTCAGCCTCTCCACGGTGATGCTCAGAAAAGCTGTTTTGACAGTGCCATACCAATACCAGCAAGGATACACATATTCAAATGTGCTGAGGAAAAAGAAAGCCTGGCAGAAAGTCTGTCATTTTACAGAGCTAGCAACTGGCCTAACGAAAATACTTTCCCTGTAGCCAGTCTACATACAGCAAATGAAAGTGTGTTCTGCTGGTTTTTCCCTACCGTGAGGCATAATTTGTTCTGATTTTTTTTTTCTAAACTGCAATTTCCTGTCTTGCTCAGCTTCTAGTGACAATTCTTTCCACTTGTCTTGGGCCGAAGATTGTTTTTTTTCCAGTCCCAAGGATATAAATATTTTTGATGCAAATATTATTCTTCCCCTGATGTACCTATTACTTAGATTGCCTGGAATGGATGCTAATACAAGGTAGTAGTGATTACATCAATATTTGCTTGTTTCTCTGCAGTGCCACATGGCTCTTGGCAAACTCAAGATCTTCGTTAAGATAAATAGTAGAGCTGTGAAAAAAAAAAAAAAAAAACCAGACAATTCTAATTTTCTGGCTGTGTTGATAAGACACAGAAGTTCTTTATTGCCAGGAAGATGTGCACCAAAGTTTCACTCTGGAACTCACTGCAAGTGGTGTACTTCTTTTGAAGAAATTATTTGAAATGATGCACTGAGCTACACTATAATGTCTTTGGTCTTACTGTTCACACAAGGTGCCTAGCTAAACACCAGCACCAAAATGCACAGTACTATTGGCCTACTCTAATGCCCATTGAAGTTAATGAGAAGATTAAGGGACGTTTAAGGGAAGTATATACTTGCTGTTAATTCTTATGTTAGATATATTACAGTCCAAGCCTAACCAGGAATACCTGAGAGCACACCTGAAAATACTCCTATTTTTGGATTTGCCCTAATACATATATATATGTAGATATGTGCACATTGAGTGAAGCTCTTCTGGTACAGGCTGCCTTTTTTTTTCCGCTCTCATAGTATTTCTTATCTCCCTTGAATTCCCACACAGATTATTTCCCTACCAGGCTCCAGCTGAGTGTTCTTCCTCTGCTAAGGCAGAGTACTGGCTCCATCCAAAGTCAATGCAGCTTGTTTCCTATTGCTTACAAACAGATTTCACTCCTTGCAGATCTCCCATTTGGGATGTTTTGAATCCCTCCCCACCCACATCATGTGTGACTTTTAGCAATTTAGGAGCACATGCAAGTAACTCCTTCAAAAGGCAACCTGATCATCACTGAAAAGGTGCTCCAGTTATTTACTAGATAAGCAGTGTTGACAAAAATAGCAATCATGGGCTACAGCTGTCTGTTTTATCCCTGCTGTAGCCTCCAGCAAATCACTTTGCCTCCATTTCCCCATCTTGATCCAGTAAATTTTGCCAATCCTATACAGTCCAATCATACATTAGCCCCTATTTATTCCTGGTAGATCTGTTAGTTGGTATCATTAATTATAGATACTCACTGTACTTCTGAGGTTTCTATGACTTTGGCTTGACTTGACACGGATTTGCTGCTAATGACTGCATGGACTTTATAATGGACTTCTGCTGCAAACAAGGCATAATCTACTTGCTTTCTGCAGTGGTGTATTAAAACATGCTGTTTCAAGGAACATGGTGCTTATAGGCCCGCTGGTTGGTGTTAGAAGTAAGTGTGGCCCACCACCCAGCACTCTGACCTAAGGTAACCTGTGTGACTGATCAAATATGAGAGTAATACTAAAAACAAAAATGAACCATAGAGAATTCAGGCTGTTACACTGAAAATGTGAAAACCCAAACAAAAGTATCATAATTGGTGTGATGACAGCTTCCCTGCATCTCGGCTAACATGTGGCTGTTAAAGCACAACTACCCTACTACCATGGAAAGCTGCAACTTACAGGGAACCCATCTGCCTCCCTCGGACCTTTTTAACAAACCTTTCCTTGCCTTTTGTGTTGTGCTCTAGTCACATCTGCCTGAACCTGTAAGTGCCATCAGAAGCCCTTGACAAAGGAGCTAGATGGGTACCTGCAGCGGACAGTCAGCATGCCTCAGGCACCGAGCTGTATTAGGTCTCTTTAAAAATTCTCCGCATTATGTGCCCCTCACAAACAGACAAATGCATTCTCCTGTGCTGCTTGCCAAAAGTGACTTAGACGGCAGGGACAGAAAAAGAGCAGCGGGGCAGGAAGGGGAACATCCAGTAGGAGCTGTTACTTGTTTTGTTTGTTTCTTAAAGCAAACAGTTTCTTGGATTAGAGCTTTGCAAATCTGTCCTCTGCTGTCATTCTCTTACAGGAACTCACAGTCCATTTTTCCAGGGGGAAGGCTGATGCAAGGCAAGGAATGTGTCCCATGGGAACGGACAGACTCTACACCAGGAGCAGGGACGGATGTACCAAGCTGCTGCCACCCTGAGCACGACAATGGCAGCATCCCAATCCTGCTTCACCCATCTTAGAGCTTTGGTGTTTTGTTCATTTATTTATTTATGCTTGGCAGCAAGCGTCCTTGTGCCCTAGAAAGCATTGGAACAAACAGGACTTCACTGGGGAGAGGTTTTGCCCCGGTGGGACAACCCCAAGGTTATCTGAAGTACTCCTGTCGAGGCAAATCAAGCCAATCAGGAAGCCCCCAGAAACATGGGCTGTGCTCGGTTTGTTGTTTCCACCCTTAGACATTTCCTTCTATTGTTCTTGTCATTTTCTCTGAGTGTCCACCAGGCAGGTGGGTGGTGCTGCTACTGACGGCAAGGGTTTTTGGGGAGGCCTCCAGTCCTTTCAGGCACACGGAGAGCTCTGTGCCATTCCTTTCCCAGACTCCCAGCATGAATTTCAGGCATACAAGTGCAGGCAAGGTGGGGCTGTGGTGGTAATTGAATCTTGGTGAGCAAAGCAAAGTGTCTTTTCCTGCTGGCTGTGCTCAGCCAGGCAAGAATGAAATCATGCCATAAAATGATGAATGAATTTTAGCTCAAGAAATTGCTTACTACCCCAGGAGAAGCAGAAGGTGAGTGGGTGGAAGCAGCAAGTCCACAGCGTCCTGGGATTCATTGAGAGTTGTAGAAATATGAGGAAATACTGACTGTACTACAGAAATTCACTGCTCTAGTTCTCTCTCTGCCATCCAGAGCCTGCTTTTCTCCTCCCAAGAGTACAGGAGGTCACCTGCAATGGCTTAACTGCATCACACCATTAGATGACCAGAGGAGGTATAACCATCCAGACCTCCCAGAGACAATGCCCATATCTCATTTTTTTTAATTCTCTGAGCTTCACAATTACATTTTTCTTTCATTGGATGCATCTCACAAGTTTCTACCTGCAGTAGAAAGGACTGAGAAGAGCTGGGTGCTGCTCTCTCCATGCTCCAGTCTCAACTGGACACCAGAGCAAACCAGTTCCTAGACCCCAACCACCTGCTCAGGTAATCATGAGCACATATTTGGTTTTCATCTGCAGTGTAAGACAATTTCCTGTGTTGTGGAGAAACTGTGAGACCAAATTTGTGCTTGGACAGCATCTGTAATTCTGCAGAGAGATCCCTGAAGTGTGGTGTTGTTTCTGAGCTGTACTGGTGAACAGAGCCAGCTACACAACTGTGAGAATGAAGAAATAAGTGGGAAAAATTGCTCTGAGATTGCTCAGGGCTTACTTTCCAGCCCTTTCCTCCACATCAGCTAACATCAGCCACACCTGAGTCACTGCTGTCTGATCCCTCATAGTGCTGGAGTGTGAATTAAAAAAAAAAAAAAAAGGAGAATGAGTTTAATAACATGACAAAGTCCTCCTTTTTATTTTCCACGACAAATAACAAGCTCCCCTTACTGCCTCATGGGAGGCTGGAATGAGGCACGATTTTAATTGTGGGAAGCTGAAAAGTTTGTCTTGACTTTGCACTGCATGTTTGTGGTAGGAGTCAGCTGACAGTTTCCTGCCTGCGTGGGTCTTGGACGGGTGAAATACTTGACCCCTGGACTTCCCAAGAGCTGCAGAGCTTCCAAGTCAGGCTAAAGCAGACATCTGGAGTGATTTGGTTCAGGGGTGCAAAAATCAGCCAGGAGAGCACCTGCATCCCAGGATGGGTTAGAAAAAGGATTATTTTCCTTTTTAAAAGAACTTCTAGAAGCACGCCAGGGTCTATATTTTGATCATTGGCCCACAACTGGCCATGCAGCATAGCAGAGAGGTGGCACAGGACTGCATTTCTGAGGGTAAGTATCATAGAGGAGAACCTCAAAGCCATCTAATAGTGTGATAACCCCCTACTTCCTAATAAATTACTTTGCACTCAGTTCATTATTCTTTCTGCAGCAAGCTGAGGAAAGCCAAGTGTGGCCTGACGGGTTCCTGGCTACCATCCCGGGGAGGGGCTGGCTGGTCGAGAGGATCTAGTTTGCCTTCCTTGGTTTCAGCGGATCCCATGACTATGCAAAACATTGTCCCAGGGGTCTCCTTGCCTGTGCAAAAAATCTCTGTGCCTGTAACAATGGTACTGAGGGATGGGGTAGCAGGGGGAGCTGGTCCTTGTCACATCTCTGGAAATTCCTGCTATGTAACTAGGGAAAAGAGGCTAGAGTTTTGCAGGACTTTCCTAAAGTCTAAATGATTAATTTTGTCTGGTTTTGAGTCTCACAGTGATCTTAATGCTCAAGGGTCCTGCCCCCATGTTTTGTCAAACATGGACATTCTTGGTTTCACCTGTACAGCTGATCCCCTTATGTCCTTTCTGTGCCTGCCATGTTCTTTATGTTGGTATTTGAACAAGACATTCAAGTAAAATAAGTTCTTGTGAGAATGGGCAATAATAAATGCGAGACCATTGTGAAAATCTGCACAGGGTTAGACAGAACATTTTCATTTGCTCTATCCAAAATGTCATAACAACATGAGACCAAGGGCACAGGTTTCACAGATGCCCATATTATTCAGAAGGCTATGTCCCATTTCCCAATTTACTTCATGCAGTACGCGTGTACACTCTCAGGGCAGGAAGTTAAGAAATTACTGACCAGTTTTTCAGTTACAAAAGATGCAAGTAGGCACCTTCAGGGATTTACAAAAATCTTGAAAGTAATAGAGGTCCTCTTGAAAATGGGATGTAGGTACTTTTGAAAATTTCTCTCCTGTGACTTCCATGCCAATTGGTGTATAGTTATGAACAGTCTTCCCGCTTTATTGTTTAAAGGGGCTTCATCCATGGGTGTTTATGGTAGAAGTGATAGGGCAGCAGATGACAGAGCAGTACTCAAAGCCTTGAGTTTAAACAACAGAGATAAACAGGCATTAAACTGGAGGTGTGTATCTAGTTCCAGTGGTTTGAATAGATGAACGGATACACTTGGATGTAAGCACGTGTTGAAGCATCTCTCTGACTCAAGGCTTAAAAGGGTGACCACATTAATCTGCAGAAGACAGCTCAAATGTAGGAAAGTTGTCCCAGTGCTTTGGAACAGGCAGAATAAAAATGAAATTAATTTAAAACATCTTAATTGAAATATGACATAGAAACTGAGAGCAGCAACAGTATTCTGGGAGCTGGAATGGCATTGGCTGCATTATGACTGCCACTAGATGAAGGCAGTTGGAAGTGCAGGCTGGCCAAAGGGCTGGCAGGTTAGTCACTAAGGACCAGATGGACACCACCAACTGTCTAAATGCTTTCTCCCTCATTTGTGATTGGCCTCATTTGTGGCTGAGCTCCCTGGCTCTGCCTGCGGTTCTCAGCTCGGCTGTTGGCAGCTCCCTTGATGTACACCCAGTGTGATAGTCCCTGAAGGAGCTGTGGGTTTGCCGGTCATGCCCTACTCTAACAAAATTTGCCTCATTAGCAGCGTGAAACACCCAGAGCACTATTTCTTTTTTTTTTTTTCTTCTCATATTCAGATCAGCTGTTGTGATCAGTTAAAAAGAGGCATTTTGTGATGTTGGTACTGGACTGCTGGTATTTGCCACCTTACGCTATGCTAACACTGGTAAGCAGGAAAGATGCAGCTTTGTGCCCAAACCAGCCTTGCCTGTAAGCCTACCTGGCTTCTCGCCAGTGATTCAATCCAAACTGAGTGCTCTTGTGGCATTCTAGCTATGGAGCTGCTCAGGTCTCTGCCTGTTGTCCCACTGCATGCCTCCTATGTGTTTGAGACTTGTAGCATCAAGGTCAGGAAGTCCTCTGGCAGAAAGTCCTCCTGTACTTCCTTGTTCCTATTTTATTCACTGTCATGTCCTCTTTGGGAAGTACCAAAGTCTTGAGGCCAAGAAGTCCTTGAAAATCTCCATTTCTGTGAAACAAGGGAACCTTGGAATGGCCCTGTGCTGAGCTCCAAAAACTCTGTGTGGATTGATTTGTAGGAAGACATGAGCCATAATTTACATGGGGAAATATGAGTTGCCTGATCCAGGCTACTTTTGGATGGCTTGAAGTTTGAACCTAAAGATGACAGGAACATCTGCTTGCCTTGGAAAGGCAACATCTGCTGATGTGACATCTCATCCCAGGAGGTGGTTGCTGTCCCACACAGAGCTCAGTGGGCATACTGGTGTCGCAGAGGACAGCTCCTGCCTGGCCCTGCAGCACAGCTCTCACCATCATGTTTTCACAGCATTGTTTCTGCCTATGGCTGGCTCAGGTGAGGGACCTTGAGACAGAAAGTAGAAATAATTTCCAAATGTACCAGGCAAACTGCCTTGACACTGCTTTCCTGGTGCTACAGTCAGTGGGAATTTTTGAACTGGTCGGTAAAATCACACATGTAAAGAGGTACAACACTCAGCAAAAAAAAAAGATGCAGGACAAAGGGACAGGGTGGTTTTCTTTGACAGCACACCAGCAACAGCTGAGGAGAGCCATGTTCAGTTTATCGCATCCATGCACAAGATGTAGATAATCATGGATAGATTATTTTTGCCCTGAAACACAAGTCTAGCTGTTGTAGCATGTCCAGCAGCTAAACTGGCAGCTGAGAGCCAGCAGATGACTTGGTGTATCTTGTTTGTGGTCGCTTAATCCTCTGGAAGGCGGCTGAAGTTGTGCTTTACCTCAGATTCGCAGAGGGCTGGTGACGGGCTGTGGCTCGTTACCATGGCTCGTCTGGCACAGGGTAACGCGATGCACTCTGGTAACTTCATCGTGACATTGAGCTCTTCCTCTCTTCCTGTTTCAAACTCCCATCCCAGAAATCAGCATTGCAGTAAACACCTGTTTGATAGGAGTGCTCTCAAAGACTGTGGCCAGGTGCCCCTGCAGAACTGCTTTGCTGCTCTGCAGACTGAAGAAGTAAGACCCAGCACCTCGGGGGAGGCACGGGAGCCGTGCGAGGTAGCGCGCCCGGCTCCTGTAATAACTAGCGCTACCAAGAAAAAGAGACGAGTGGTAGTAGTGGGTGACTCCCTCCTGACAGGTACGGAGGCACCCATCTGCCTCCCCGATGCGCTCTCTCGGGAGGTATGCTGTCTCCCGGGGGCTCGTATCAGGGATGTCACCGAGAGACTCCCTAGCCTCATACGGCCCACAGACTATTATCCACTGCTGGTGTTTCATGTGGGGGCCAGCGACACAGCTGGCAGCAGTCTGAGAAACATCAAAAGGGTTTTCAGGGCTCTGGGTTCAACAGTCAAAGGCTCTGGGGCGCAGGTGGTCTTCTCGTCAATCCTCCCGGTCGAAGGGCAGGGATCTGAAAGGGCCAGACGTATCTGGCAGGTTAACTCTTGGCTCAGGGAGTGGTGCTACAGCCAGGGCTTTGGGTATCTAGACCACGGGGCGTGCTTTGAGAAGCCCGGGCTGCTAGGGGCGGATGGCATGCACCTAACCAAGAGGGGGAAGAGTGTGCTTGGACAAAGACTTGCCAGGTTCGTCCGGAGGGCTTTAAACTAGTGTTGCTGGGGGAGGGGGAGCACAGTTCAGCCCACTGCTGTCAGCATGGCGCCAGTGCCAGCACCGAGGGTCCAGAAGCTGAGGAGGGATCACAGATAAGTGCAAATAAACCTAAACTGCGGTGCAATAGCACCCCTGTAGCTCCAGCCAGCAAGTCGGCTTTGCTCGGTGCCCAGCTGAAGTGTCTCTATGCCAATGCACGCAGCATGGGGAATAAACAGCAAGAGCTGGAGATGCTTGCACACGAGCAGAGCTATGACCTCATTGGCATCATGGAGACGTGGTGGGATGACACATACGACTGGAGCGTCAACATGGAGGGGTATAGGCTTTTTAGAAAAGACAGGAAGGGGAGACGAGGAGGGGGTGTCGCTCTCCACGTCAGCAACCGGCTGGAGTGTGTGGAGCTCCACCTGGGGATGGAGGAGGAGCTGACAGAGAGCTTATGGGTCAAGATTAGAGGACGGGGACGGACAGGAGACGTTATGGTAGGGGTCTGTTACAGGCTGCCTGGCCAGGAGGAGAGAGGAGATGAAGTGCTCTATAGGCAGATAGGAGCAGCCTCACGGTCACAGGCCTTGGTCCTCATGGGGGACTTCAACCACCCTGACATCTGTTGGAGAGACAACACGGCAGGGCACAGGCAGTCCAGGAGGTTCCTGGAATGTGTGGATGACAACTTCCTCCTGCAGGCGATAAAGGAGCCGACAAGGAGGGGTGCCATGCTCGACCTTGTGCTCACCAACAGGGAGGGGCTGGTGGGGGATGTGAAACTGAAGGACAGCCTTGGCTGCAGCAACCATGACATGGTGGAGTTCAAGATCCACGGGGCAGCAAGGAAAATACACGGCAAGCTCTCTGCCCTAGACTTCAGGAAGGCGGACTTCGGCCTCTTCAGGGACCTGATGGGCCAAGTGCCATGGGAGGCGGCCCTGGAGGGAAGAGGGGCCCAGGAAAGTTGGTCTATATTCAAGGAGCACCTCCTCCAAGCTCAGCAGAGGTGCATCCCGATGAAAAACAAGTCGGGCAAAAAGGCCAGGAGGCCGGCGTGGATAAGCAAGGAGCTCTTGGACCAACTGAAAGTGAAAAAGGAAGCCTATAGAGGGTGGAAGTGGGGACAGGTAGCCTGGGAGGACTACAAAGAGGCTGCGCGAGTGGCCAGGGATAAGGTAAGGAAGGCCAAAGCCCTGGCAGAACTGAATCTGGCCAGGGATATAAAATACAACAAGAAGAGCTTTTATAGGTACATAGGGGACAAAAGAAAGTCCAGGGAAAATGTAGGCCCCCTCTGGAAGGGAACTGGTGTCCTGGTTACCCAGGACATGGAGAAGGCTGAGGTTCTCAATGACTTTTTTGCCTCAGTCTTCACCGACAAGAGTTCCTGTCCCACCGCCCAAGCTGTAGAAGGTGCAAGCAGGGACTGCGAGAATGAAGAACTGCCCATTGTACTCGAAGAGCAGGTTCGGGATCATCTGAGGAACCTGAAGGTGCACAAGTCCATGGGTCGTGATGAGATCCATCCGCGGGTCCTGAGGGAACTGGCGGATGAAGTTGCCAAGCCACTGGCTATCGTATTTGAGAAGTTGTGGCGGTCTGGTGAGGTCCCCGATGACTGGAAGAGAGGGAACATAACCCCAATTTTTAAAAAGGGGAATAAGGAAGACCCAGGTAACTACAGGCCGGTCAGCCTCACCTCTGTGCCTGGCAAGGTCATGGAGCAGATTCTCCTGGAAACCATACTAAGGCACATGGAGAGCAAGGAGGTGGTTGGTGACAGCCAACATGGCTTCACCAAGGGCAGATCGTGCCTGACCAATTTGGTGGCCTTCTATGACGGGGTGATGGCATCGGTGGACAAGGGACGAGCAACTGACATCATCTACCTGGACTTGTGCAAAGCTTTTGACACTGTCCCGCACGACATCCATCTCTCTAAACTAGAGAGACGTGGGTTTGATGGACGGACCACTCGGTGGATAAGGAGTTGGCTGGATGGCCGCACTCAGAGAGTGGTGGTCAACGGCTCAATGTCCATGAGGAGACCGGTCACGAGTGGCGTCCCTCAGGGGTCCGTGCTGGGCCCGGCCCTGTTCAACATCTTTGTCGGCGACATGGACAGTGGGATAGAGTGCACCCTCAGCAAGTTCACCGACGACACCAAGTTGTGTGGTGCCGTCGACACGCTGGAAGGGAGGGATGCCATCCAGAGGGACCTTGACAGGCTGGAGAGGTGGGCCCGTGCCAACCTCATGAACTTCAACCAGGCCAAGTGCAAGGTCCTGCACCTGGGTCATGGCAATCCCAGGCACAAATACAGGCTGGGCGGGGAATGGATTGAGAGCAGCCCTGAGGAGAAGGACTTGGGAGTGCTGGTGGATGAGAAGCTTAACATGAGCAGGCAATGCACTCTTGCGGCCCAGAAGGCCAACCGCATCCTGGGCTGCATCAAGAGAAGCGTGGCCAGCAGGTCGAGGGAGGTGATTCTCGCCCTCTACTCTGCCCTGGTGAGACCCCACCTGGAGTACTGTGTCCAGTTCTGGAGCCCCCAACACAAGAAGGACATGAACCAGTTAGAGAAGGTCCAGAGGAGGGCCACGAAGATGATAAAAGGGCTGGAGCACCTCTCTTATGAGGACAGGCTGAGAGAGTTGGGGCTGTTCAGCCTGGAGAAGAGGAGGCTCCGGGGAGACCTGACAGCAGTCTTCCAGTACCTCAAGGGGGCCTACAAGAAAGATGGGGAAAGGCTGTTTAGTAGGGCCTGTTGTGATAGGACGAGAGGTAATGGTTTTAAAATAGAGGGGGGTAGATTTAGATTAGAAATTAGGAAAAAATTTTTTACGATGCGAGTTATAGAACACTGGAACAGGTTGCCCAGAAAGGTGGTGGAGGCCCCATCTCTGGAAACGTTCAAGGCCAGGCTGGATGAGGCTCTGAGCAACCTGATCTAGTTGGGGATGTCCCTGCTCCTTGCCGGGGGGGTTGGACTAGATGGCCTTTGAAGGTCCCTTCCAACCCTAACCATTCTATGATTATATGATTCTAATATCCCAGATAGATGCAACTTTTTAACAGAGAGTGCTAAATGTCCACTACATCTAGCACAGCCCGTAGCTACTTTCTCTGTTCTCATTTTCCCTTAGCCCTCCCTTGTGCCTTTCTCCTTTGCTGAGCTTTAGCTCTTCCCATAACAGATTGTGTGGAGTCACGTATCACAGTGTAGGAAATGCTTGTTTACCAGTTTTATCCCCTAATAAAAAGTAATACAACAAGACTTCAGATGCACATGCTAAATACACCTCAATGGACCTAGAGAGCACTGCAGAATGGCCCCAGATGCTAACCTTCACGTAGGCTGCTGCACCAGTTTGTACAGAGTATCACCATGAAGGTCACATACTAGCTTCCTTTTCTGCTTTCCATTCCTGCTGCCTGCTATGTGGCTTGCTTTGGTAACTGGAAAGGATTGCTCCGCACACAGACCCCCACTGCCCACAGGACAGAAACACGTCTACCACAGAGATGAAGAATCAAGGAGACGGGTCTAGGTCCAGCTGCTAAAAAAACCCCAGGAAAATAATAATAGAAAAATCCCTACCACTGCATGCATGAACAGGTTTTACACAGTGGGACTGATGGAGAAAGAGTTTGCAGTGTACAGGGCCATCTAGTGAGCTCCGGCATTGTAACAGCTCCTCTTTCTCCACTGCACGCTTTGTCTGCCATATCCCCAAGACAACACCTTACACACTAGCTGCCAGCACATTTTAACAATATTTTCCACCGCAAGGTGAAAGGAGCGAAATGGCTGCAGGAGGGGAGAGGATGACAGCAGAAAGGGCATGGCTGATGCCAGGGAGCTTGGCGTGCTGGGTTTCTGTGGAGAGTCAGAAATACAGCTACACTGGCAGTGGAAAGGCAGTGTGCAAGTTTCCCCTGAAGTGTGTCCTCAGCTGCAGTGCTTATGATGACAAGGGCAATTGCTGAGCCAGAGGACACTGCAGAAAAGGGGGTGGTGATAAAACCTTGTGAGGAGGTGATGGTTTCCCTGACAAACATCTGGTGAGGGGCAAGGGAATGGGAAAGTGATGTGGTAATAACACCAAGATCTCAGAGGACAGATGCTTGTATTTTGCATGATGCTGGACTCATAGTCCTGGCAGGGAAATTGCTACAACACAAAGCATTATGCCCGCAAAATCCTGTCACCATGCTTCGCCTCTGAGCAGATCGGACTGATAGCCTGGGGATGAGCACGCGACCAGCCACACTGCCCATTCACTCTCCCGTGTCTCCTGTGCATCTGACAGATTATGAGAGCAACAATAAACATCTGGGGATTTTGGTAGCTTTTGTGGTTGCTGAAAGAGCCTTTGAACGTACCTGAATCTACAGCTGACTCCGAAACCTACAGCTAGCATCATGCTGTTCTGGTACAAACTATGCTTGTTAAGCCAGGGGTACAAAGCCAGAGAATGTGAGCACGGGACAGTGTTTGGGCATTTCAGGTGCCAGTACATGACTCCTGCGTCCCTAGTGACGCTTTCCACTTTCAGCATAGACACAACTGTTTTTAAGCAAGTTTGTCCTGTTGCATTACAGATACCTTAGAAAACTGGAAGAAAAAGTTTGGAAGATCCTCATCTAGTGAACGTCACTTTAATCACATTGAATAATGGGTGTCAAGAAAGCACATCTACCTTCAGCAGAAGGAGTACATTCCCTTCCTAATCTCTTGGACACTTGACCTGCTTGGACCTGCCTCAAGGGTGGACTCTTCATATCTCTGGAAGAGTTGTAAACCCGGTGCTTGGTAATTGTAATAATGACAAACTGCTCCACATTCTCCTGAATTGTCCTTGAAGCCTTGACCTGCAAACGTTAGGATACCAAATTAGCTTTCAGCATGTTATTACTAGTCCCAGTGAATAGGAGTGTGCACATCTGAAAGTATTTGCTATTTCAGTACGTGTCTATGTATGTTCACACAGTCTATGGACAGGAGAAACAAAATATAATTAGCTTTGTAGCCCTGTAGCCCAGTAAATAGAGTATTGCCACTGCTCGTAACAGGTCCCAAGCTTTGTAATAGCTTTGCAAGGCCCTTAGGACTTGTCAGGCTCCATCTATACTCACCCTATTTGTCTTACTCCTGTGCATGTTTGTTTAATCATATGGCATTGCTACAATTTTCAGACAGCAGTGCCAAGCAGTTTTTTTTCTGCACAAAGAAATACACTGAAGTGATTCAGTGCAGAGGAAGATGGGTTTAATGCCACAGCTGAAGCCTATAAAGAGGGATACAGGGTGCTGCAAAGAGTGAGATGATGAGATGCGACACAGACTGTGCCTGGAGACCCCATAACTATGAGCAAATTCACAATGGTCAGATGCAGACCTAGGGCTGGACAAAACCTCTTTAGGAGCAACAAAGAAAACAAAGAACAAGTATCAAAAGAAGCGTGGCCAGCAGGTTGAGGGAAGTGATTCTGCCCCTCTACTCTGCTCTCGTGAGACCCCACCTGCAGTACTGCATCCAGCTCTGGAGTCCCCAACGTAAGAAGGATGTGGACCTGTTGCAGTTGGTCCAGAGAAGGCCACAAAGATGATCAGAAGGCTGGAGCATCTCTCCCATGAGTACAGGCTGCAAGAGTCAGGGCTGTTCAGCCAGGAGAAGAGAGGGCTCCGGAGAGACTTTATAGCAGTCTTTCTGTACCTAAATGGGGCTTATAAGACAGATGGGGAGAAACTCTTCAGCAGGCCCTGTTGTGATAGGGTAATGGTTTTAATCTAAAAGAGGGTAGATTTAGGCTAGATATAAGGAAGAAATTTTTTACAATGAGGATGCTGAGACACTGGAACAGGTGGCCCAGAGAAGTTGTGGATGCTCCATCACTGTTCAATATCAGGTTGGACGGGGCTCTGAGCGACCTGATCTGGTTGGAGACATCCCTCCTCATTGCAGGAGGAATTGGACTAGATGACCTTTAAAGGTCGCTTCCATCCTAAACCATTCTATGATTCTGTGATTCTATCTACATATATATAATACACTCCATATAAAGCAAATTTGTATGGAATTTCATACCCATGGAATTTCATACTTGTGAAGAGAGACTAAAGGGTGTTAGAAAAAGACTAAAGACATACCCATGAAGAAAGACTAAAGGGTGTTAGAAAACATATAAAAATTGCCTCAAATAGGCTCAAAACTGAGAAGACAGAAACCGTCAACCTCTACATCACATTTCTCCTGGCAAAGGGAAGGAGCTCTCACCATCAGTATAATATTTGCCCTGATGAGGAGCTTGAGACGATGATGACTTGCCATATCTTTTATCTCTTGCCAGGACTGATCCAAAGGGGTTGTGGAAGAGTGACTGTAGGAGCAGAGAAAGGGACAGGTACTAGGAAGGCCTAACAGTTGTAGCTATAATTCTGCAGACTTTTAATGTAATACTCTTCCTTTTCCCACTCCTATAATACTTTGACTGAGACTAAAAATAATTCTGTTGTTTGACTGGTAGGATTTTGATTATCTTAACAAAAAATTCTTGGCTTTGCATAAAAAGTGTGCTTATTTTTTGTTATAAGAAGCTTTTGAGTGCAACTTCATCACATTGTAGATGGGAGATGGAGATCTGTTTCCCAGGTCAGTGCCTGGAGCACTGGACTGTCTTTCTTGCGGTTTTTTTTGTGATCAAATGGGCTTTGGGGAGAATCTTCAGAAGAGTTTTTTTCCAAGGGCTAATTTCTCCACAGCTAATTTAAGGACAGAATTAATTTTCTAGGGTGCAAATTTAAATTTATTTTTTAAAATTCTCAAATGCTGTAACAATACAACAACATGTGTGAGTTTAACGTTATTGAATGTGACAGGAAACACTACTTCACAGCCATATGAGAAAGACCAGACCACACTGAAATGGCAGCTTTGGATCAAGGTTGGGTTGCTGGGTCTAGGCTGCTAAACTAGAAGATAAGGAAACAGATGCAAAACAGTGCCAGCGGGTAGAGGAGGAGGAAACCGGTAGGTGTTGCATAAAAATGGAAAGCTTTTCAGGAGAAAGACAAAACAGAGCTTTTTACTACACTTCATGTAAAAACACTTATTTGTTCTTTTTATAGATCGTGTACTGTTTAAGTACTGCACTTTTATTTCTGAAATCACCATAATTTTGTAGGAAAACCAGGTATTTTGAAATAGGAAAGTGTTAAAATGTAACATTTCTACATTAGAAAAAAACTCCTACTTTTTTTTTTTTGTTGTTGAATTCACCAGATTATTTTGGTGTACCTCACATGGCACTTTTCTTCATATTTATGGAAAACAACTGCTTGACTTGAATCAAAATTCTCACTTCCTGCTCCTTACAGTGTCCTCAATCTAGGAAAGATGTTACACAGATGTGAGATTTTCAGATATACCAGCTCAGACAAAAAGGCTATGTCATTCTTTAGAAGAACATTAGGCTGATATTTCAAAAACCTGAAGCAATTGTAAAGGCATGAGGCCAAAACTTTCTTATGGAGCTTTTCCTCATTTAGAAAATTACTGTTACATCCTTATAATTATGGTAGGATTTGTTACATGAAAGCAACTTTCTATTATTGCATGTTAATGAATAGAAAACATCCTCTGTAACAGTGCTATGAAAAACTCAGTCTTTGGATTATTTCAGTGGAGGATGGATACATTTTATTTCTAGAGTAAAGACTGGAAATTATGACATACAACAATAGTATTGTTTGCATGCAAATAAAATCTAGATTTGTTTTCAAAATTTTTTTCTTGTTGTTCTGCCTTTTTTTTTTTTTTTTCCCTAGAAGGTTTTATCGCTTAAAATCTTTCAGGTGATCTATCAGTTCCTTAAGCAGAAAAAGTGGCTTTTTTTTTAGGAGTCTGAATACCCATATTCCTGAGTATAACTGTCTGGGAGACTGTAGGATACATCCCCCAGTGGATGGACATACATGGGCACTAAAACTTGGCAGCAGACATCTTTTTACCACACCAGAAACAAAGAAGGCATAAAACATGGTCTTTGGGACCATACACTTGTGCCATTGAACAAATAACTTTTGACTTCAGTCCATCTAAAGCATTCTTCTGCAGTCCATGCATACATCAGCTTTTGCCTGTCAAAGAACAAGTCTTTCTTCTTTAAAACGTGGCAGAAAGAGAAAGCCCATTGTCTCATTTTCTATTGGTAAAATTCACTGAACTTCTTGCCCTGAAACATCCCTTTGTGGATACTCTGGAAATACGAAAATAGAAATTACCTGATTAGCAAATAGCATCTTCTCTAACCTTCATGAGATGCCAGCTGCCATTGTGTTTCACTAAATTAAAAAGAAGACTGCAAGCCACTGCCCTAATCTGCTGTGCAGGTGAATATATATGACAAGGCCAGCAGAGCCTTCTTTACTGTCCAGCTAGTGTGTCATCCTCATGTTTTCTGTCATTTACAAACCCTAAAGTAAGCAATGTTTCGACCGAGGCATCAGAACAACCACACTTTGGATGACTTCTTCCATGCTGCCTTTCCCTTGGAAAATACAATGGAAATAGTGATTTTTGCATATGATGTACTTCCAGTTCTCATCTACATCTCCTTGGTTTAAAACCAGCTAGACAGATCATGCATTGGTATCCTATGGCAAGGAGCTGTGATCAAAGTAATCATACAGTCCAAAATATGACACTGAACCTTCCAGCTCTAAATGTTAGAGTAGGGAAGAAGCTGTTCCAGATGTGAAGCTGGCAGTCTGTGTTTTAACCCTCCGGTGGTTGCAGTCATCTAGGAGTGAAGCCCCGGGCTGTGAGACCAGAGCACTGGAAATGACGTGTAGCAGGCAGAAAACTCATGTTAAAACCTCAGATGGTAAGAAAAAAGCTGCAGTGGTGATGTGAAACCCTAGCTTACTGCAGGGCTGCTGCATAGTGAGGTTGTGGGGGTTCCCTAAAGGATGGAAGGAAATAGCTGTTAATGAGAAATTTAAAGGGATATGTTAAATACAATGAATTTCTAGTCTGCCAAAATGAGCTCTGATATCTGCTGAACACACTTCAGTGTAACATTTGTTAATATTATAGTCCTTCTTTTCCACCAGACCTTTATCTTGGATTTAGTCACAATATTTCAAAGAAAGGAAATAGTCCAGTGTAATTCTGAGTAGCTTTTGAGAGGCATCTTGATTCAGTTGATTTTATTTGCAGATTCCTCATGTTGATCCTGGTTCATGAAAAAAAAAATTATTAAGGAACACATTTTAAATGTGTTTAAGCCTGGCAAAAACCTGTGCTGAAACGCTTTCATGCCCTGGGGCCAGGTGCAGCAAAGCCATGCTGGTGTGATTGTTGCCTGCAGACAGGCAGCGGGGTATGGCAGCGGGGCACGCCAGTCCCCCTCAGGGCTGGAACCGTTTTTTTGGTGAGCCTGGATGCTCTGCGCATCACTGCAGCCTGTTCCCACGCCACACTGACCGGTAGGTGACCTGTGTGTCCCACATCCAAAAATAGATTAAATATACAGCCTCCTTCCAGATTTAGCTGAGGATGTGCATGATATAAAAATACTTTTCAGTGGTAAACCAGAGCCTTCCCAGGGACATTAAGCCTTCCAAATGGTTGCAGACAGCCACCCACTCTCTGGGGTGAGATTCTGACATTTTTCATGGAAACGAGGTTATATAAGCCCCAGCATTTTAGTTAACTATTTGTATTTTGGACACTCCGGTCAGGACCTAGTCTCTAGCAGCAAAAAAAAAAACAACCCAAAAAAACCCCCGAAAAAAAAACAGCGCATGCAAAAAACACATACTTTGTGACATTATGACTACATTTCCATTGGGAAGGAGATACGGAGTCAGGCTGGTCCATGCCCTTTCCACATGTCCTCAGAAGGGGCTGTGGTGAGAAGGGTCTGTTTTCCATACAAAAAATGGTCTAGGATTTTGTTCTTCTCCACTTAAAAAGAGAAACTGATGTGGGGTGAGGTGTTCAGATAGAAGATGACTATGCAGAAGTAAATAAGATATGGAAGGGGGAGGCAGGCAGTTGTACTCTTAGGAAAAGTGACCTCATAGCATTTAGGTCACAGAGGCCTCTAGAGAAGGCAGGTACTATCCCACCACAGTAAAAACCCAGTGCTCCTCATGGAAACCTCATTCCTGGTTTGCCTGTGGCATGCAGACTGTGGGACACATCTGCCTGGCAGCCTTGAAAATCTGTGTCTCCTGTGTCCATGTTTGGCACACCACACGCTCTCACACTGCTTTGCCTCAGGCTTAAGACAAGCACAGCAGGAGAGCTATGTATTAAATATGCTTTTGGGACAGGACAGAGCAGGGAGCAGAAGTCGTTACTGAACACAAGCCTGAGGAAGACTTCTCTTCTGGAGGGAGGAAGCCTTGTGATGCTGAAGTGGCTGCTGAGAGGTCCTACCTTGGCAGCGCTGCTGGAGACCACAGCACTGTTGAAGCACAAAGTCATGAATGCGAAATATGTGTTCTGGAACCTGGAAGGCAGCTTAGTGAGGGGATGACTAATGGGCAGAAGGAAGTGGAGCAGAGAAGGCATCTCCACATCCTCTGCACTGCAAGGCTGCATCAGTCACAGCTGCACTGTTTCTGAAAGGAGAGGGAACAAACTAGCTGAGAATCACCATGGTCCCTGGGCAAAGGGACTGGCAGCAGCAGGCAGAGGCCTGGGCTCCCCTCCTGGCTCCAGCACTGACCCCTCCTGGGTTCCTTTCCATGAGGTGCCTGTCCTGTCCGCGCCAACAGCAAAGGCACTGCGGCAGGACCTGCACGTCCACAGCACCGAGCACGCCAGACTCTGTCCCAGCGAGGTGGCCACTGTGACAGCAGCAAAACAGGACAATGGAAGGGAACCGGTGATTTGCCTGTGACAAGATTAGTGATATCATATAGGTTAGGAAACTAACTCAATAAATTGCCTGTTGCCTTGGACGTTTAACATGCTGCATCAATAGCAGAGACTGGAAAAGGCTCTTGGCATTTCTCAGCAGAAATCTGGAAGATATGAAATGAAGAGATACAACAAACTACCTCAGGGAAGTTGCTTCATTTGTATGGAGCAACTGCTAGGACAGAAAATACATGCTTAATATAATATATTCTTAATATAATATATGTTTAATTCTCCTTACAGATAGAATATCATAAATAGCTCTTAAACAATTATGCAGCATTCGTATGCAGTTTTAAGCAGCTGTTTAGTTTCGCTCTGGAAATGGCTTTATATCTGCCTGACCATAAATTATTTTTCTGGTTTTGTTTAGAAGTATATACCATTTTGACATTTGTGGGGCTAAAGGACACTAGAAAATGGTGGCATGTCCCTGATGATTTCCCTGAGAAATATTATTCCTTTGGAAAACAATATAAAATGTTTATGGGAATGTATCCATTTCATGATAATTCGGAAGGAGATTATCTCAGTACTTTGTTCCTGTGAAACAGAAACATCTGCTTTTTATGTTACCATTCTATGTTACCATCATGAACAGATAAAAGTGTTAAAGTGGCAATATTGATAATGTTTCAGTCTTATCAAAATGAATGTTTCCAGGAGGTCAAACAGATTATATTAATTCCTCTATTTCATAACATCTTTGTTAAACTTATTTTTCACCTGTATTTGACACAAGTCGAAATTTCAAAGTCTTGGAATTTTCTGTAAGGTGGAGATTTTAAGTTTTGACCCATTCAAGTCATCACTTTATGCTACAATTTCATTTATCGCTTCAGCTTTTCATCATCCTGCCCTCTAGCGTCCACAGAGTCTCAAATTTATGCCTTCTCTTCCTCTTCACAGACGTCTATTCTGACTGAAACTCCACAGACTGCTTCAGATTAATGAAACAATCTAAAATTATTTGGAGAACAAAACTGGAGCCCTGAATGCAAACCAGCAGATTTATTTACGCCTTCAAATTAGAACTCTGAAACAAGTGACTCCAACACAGAAATATTTTGCCAGCTACCGAGCATAGGGGGAATGGAAATAAAACTCCATTGTGATTTCAAGCAGTTGTACTGGCAGCTGGCAGGCTGGTTTGCACTGGTAGTCCATCCTGTTCTGTGCCTGGCAGTGGCTGTTTCCAGATATTTCATGGAAGTGTACCAAAAATTCAGGGTCAACTTGCATGCAGAAAAGTTTCTTCCTTACCTGCAATACACGAAGTTGGCTTTTTCCTGCACTCTATGAGACAACACCCTTTCCTAGACCCTATTTCACTCTGTAAATCCCTGGACACCTTGCCTTGAATTTTGGAAAATATGCCACTGTGATGGATCAAGAAGTGCAACAAGCTGATTGTTTATAATGCAAAAAAATTGGTTCCCCTGTCCCCACATTTTCAATTCCCTGATTTAGGTTTCACAGCCTGTCATTTGCTCTAGTAAAAAGCATTTCCTGCTCTCACTTCTGTTTCATTTCTGTATACTTTCAGCACTTCCTTTCTCCAAGAGAATTACAGAAACATAGGAAATTGCAGCTATGCCCCTTACCTCAAGTATCTCATCAAACTCCTATTAAGCCCCTTCCTAAAAGTGTCCAGGAGTGAAGATCCCCTTCAAGTGGCAAGCAGCAACCTACTTCATTGCTTCACTGTGCTTACTATTGGAAAAGGTGTGGGGGAAGACTGCTTGACTTTTCTTTAAAGGTCTGGTCTTCTGGTATTTTAAACCAACTTCTCTTGTCTTTGGAATGTATTTGCCTCATCTTTATAGCTATTCTCAAACTAGTTGCAGACATAGTGTGGCCAGCAGGTTGAGGGAGTTGATTCTGCCCTTCTACTCCACTCTGGTGAGACCCCACCTGCAGTACTGCGTCCAGCTCTGAAGCCCCCAACATAAGAAGGACATGGACCTGCTGGTGTGAGTCCAGAGGAGCCCATGAAGATAATCAGATGGCTGGAGCACCTCTCCCATGAGGACAGGCTGAGAGAAGAGAAGGCTCTGAGAAGACCTTATAGCAGCCTTCCAGTACCTAAAGGGGGCTTGTAACAAAGATGGGGAGAAACTCTTGAGCAGGGCCTGTTGTGATAAGACAAGAGGTAATAGTTTTAAAATAGAAGGAAGCAGATTCAGACAGGATATAAGGAAAAAATTCCTGTGGTGGAACACTGAAACAGATTGCCCAGAGAGGTGGTGGATGCCCCATCCCTGGAAACGTTCAAGGCCAGGTTGGATGGGATTCTGAGCAACCTGATCTGGTTGTAGAAGTTCTTGCTCCTTGCCAAGGGGATTGGACTAGATGAACTTTAAAGGCCCCTTCCAACCCAACCTATTCTATAATTCTATGACTATCATGTCCCTGTTTACATTCTTTCCCCTAAATAATGTTATTTTTCTCTTGCAGATTGTGGACATTTGTAATCAGAAATACAGAGCAAAGTCTAGGAGGGGACTGGATGCAAGTCCTGAGCCCCAGCAGCTCAGGAGAAGGGGTCTGGCCAGGTCCTGGATGGCAGGCTGTGTTGACTGAACTGCTGCTCTGCTCCTGATGTCTGTGTCCCTGACCTCGTCTCAGAGACCTGAAATGATGGAGACCTTATGGCCTCCCCAGTGATTCATGATTTCAATGGTTGGAAGTATTTCCCTAATGAATTTTGATTGCCAACACTTAATCTCAGTAGTTGTTGTCCTTTCTACCATGAACACAAAGAACACATTGTTCCTTTCCATTGCAATGGCTGACGAAATACTGGAAGACCTACTCTCTGCATTAGACTCCGCAGTCTTTCCTTGTAGGCCATGTACCCCAACCACTTCCATTTTCTCCTTCTGATTTTCTGTCAGTTTACATTGTACTGCCAGTGCAGTACTCCAACTGCAGGTTAATCCAGCTGAGGCCTTATTAGTGATCAGCAGAGGAGGTTTCTTTTATATCTCATTACTTACATACCAACGTGTCTTTACAGCACAAAATCCTTGACTCACATCCAGCTTCGCATTCACTCTAATTCCCACATCCTTTTGAGAGACTGGGCTGACAGCCACAGCCCATTCTGTTTGTACAGTTGCTTATACCTGCCTAAAGGTAAAATTTGGTACTTGTCTTCTACTGCATTTTCAAGACTACGTCTGATTTGTAATCGTCATATTGTTCTTCACTGTGTGCCACTAGATTTGATGTTGTCTTCAAGTTTAATGAACAGATCCTCCACTCATACACCTTCTCATCACCTAAAGTGCTAATGAGAAGATTAAATGGTTTCAGACCCAGCACAGAGTCCTTCAATTTTGACTGAATAGTTTCTTGACAGTAGTGTATCTGCCTTACAGAAGTTTTGCCCAAACCATATTTCTACTGCTTGATTATAAAAGTATCAGAGTCCCTTTACCGTCAAGATAATTGGCATCCTCAGCTGACTCGGAGCTATAAGGTCTACTAGCTGCCTGTCAAGGAGGCTTGTGTATCTTGACAGGCCTTACTTGATAAATTCGAGTTGTTTATAATTCCCCATCTATTATTCTACACAACCACAAGTACTCCTCTAAGGACTGAAGCTTGGTTGGTGTTCCTTAACTCCTCTTTTCCCTGTCCCCTTGGTAAAATTAAGTGTGATATTTGCTCTTCCTATGAACAGCCCTTTTCAAGATCTCAAAGAGAAAAGTCTCTGAGACCGCTTCAGTCAGTTCTCTAGTTTGGGGACAGATCTCACCACGCTCAGATGATCTGAAACCAGTTTGATTTGTCTCAGTACTCTTCAACTTGTTTTTCCCAATTCTGCTCTGCATATGTACCTTATGTAACTGCATTTGCCATTGGATTGCAACATACCTTCCCAGTGAAGACTGGAGCACAAAAAAAAGGCTCTTATCTTAGTGTAATCTATTGTCTTTCCTCTCTGTGGAACAGGAGATCATAATTTTCCTTTGCTTTCTCTCTACCAGTAACGCTGCCATGGAATCATTTCCTGTTACAGTACAGGACACATTATGCCTCTGCCTTTTTGATTTTTATCCTCACATGTTTTTGCAACTCTACTCAAGTCACGCTTAACTAACTGAACTATTCTGCTTTTTATGTGAACCTTCTTCTTTGCTTAAAGCCAAGGAAAAGCCAGTGATTTAGAACAGTAAGTCTCTTACTAACCTCTTACCTTTCCTCTGGGCCCGTTTGTGCTTTTATGGTCACTCACCCTGTATAACTCCTCTATGAATCAAAGCTTTCAGTTATGAATTTTCTTCAGTTTACTGAAATCTGCCTACCCCAAATCCATTCTTCTTGGTTTGCTTTTCCATCTACAAGTCACAGACTCTGTAATTTCATGGTCTTCCTAGAGGCTCTATAACCCCTCCATTCCCAGGGGTCTCACCATGGACTAATCACTCTGGTGATCAGTTCGTGAACTTCCTCCTTCTGCATAGTTAGCTAAAAAGATGAGTTTATGCTCCAAAGATTTGCTTCTTTGTGCAAGGTGAGGTTAAGATGATTATGACTGGCTTGTTTTTTTTTTAAAAAAAAGTAGGGTTTCTTAGTGACTTGCTCTTCCTGTAAGTGTTTCTTCTACCTAACCTGTCAGGGGATGGTACTAGTTAGATGAATTTGGGAATGGTGAGTGAGTCCCAGAATAATTTCCAGTATCATTAGGGTATCTTAGAAGCTTTTGGTTAGGAAAAAATTAAAATGCAAAAGCTATTCTTTCCTCAGTCAAACCACAGCTTCTTTATAGATAAGCAAACAGTGAAGCTACAAGAATGCTAATCAATTTGGGACATGAAGAACAAAGACCTTCCCTCTCTTCTGCAAATCTACCCTCCCACTTAATTAAAAAATAGTCTCCTGTGGAGGATAATGAGGAAAAAGAGAGGAGTGGAGAGCAGAAGTAGTAAGAGCCAGAGAAGAAACCTGTGCTGAAACAGAAGGTATAATTTTGACATTTCCTGATTCCTTCTGGAATTAAGGAATTACCCCCATACCACCTGTGATCCATTTTTTTCTGGATTAATAGGATCAATCTGTGTGGTGCAGCCCTTTCGAGCCATGCTCACACAGGTTCGGCAAGCCTGTCAGTCGCTGCTCAGTGAGCATGGACGATGTAGCTGGCAGATACAAAGGTCCACACTGCCACCAAGTAAAACTCATGGGTGTGGGTTTGCAAATATCCCCCTTTGGGATCCCTGATGAAAGCAGACAAAGAGCCTAGGGCTAAAGCCTGGAAAGGCTTCCTGCATTCCCCAGCGCTGGCTCTGCTGGAGAGGGCAAGAGCATCCCTGCCTGCCATCCCAGGGAGAAGCGGGTAGGGTGGGATGGGGAACAGGGAGGGCCACAGCACTGATGGGTGTGGGGAGATGAAGAGGTGTGGAGGAAAAGGAGGGTTTCATTGTGGAGTCATACCATGTTGCTGTTCAGAGATAAAAGGGGTTTTGGTAGTGAAAGAAGGGAGTGGGAACCCAAGTGCTGCTTACAGACCTAGGTGCCTTTAAGGTAGGTCACCTTACTGGGATGTGAGAGGAGAGAAATCTGCAAAAACCAGCTGTTTCTCACAAGCCCTTTAAATTGCAATGCTGAAGAAGAAGCTGTCAAAACCTTAAAAATGTGACAGTGAAATAAAACAGAAACTACAGGCTTGGCAAGAGGGGATAAGGGGGTATGAATAGAAACTAAGAGAGAGAAAGCTGTGGGAGCTGTTAAAGACTGGGCAACTCTAATAGCCCTGAGAGCTATAAATCCTTACGATTCACCCTACCAACAAGAAGCCAAATCCACCCAACTGCAGCAAAAAGGGAATGCCTCTTTGTTCCTTCCCCTTCTCCTCTTATATATCCTGACTGATGGCGAGAGAGGAGGGACAATGAATATTTTATCTCCTAATGAATAACTGCTGCATGCCCCTTAGGCTGCATTTCAGACATTTCACAAGCAGTATCCACTGTGTGGAATCATCCTGGCCCTGAAAAGCCGAAGTGCAGGTGACCACTGCAGAGTAGTTTCTTATAAAAAAAAGCAGCAATGGGAGCTGCTGGAGTACTTCTGGTGATTTTGAAGGTGATGCTTTATCACTTCACCATGGTTCTCTTTGGGAAGCTCTCTTCTCTGCCTGGAAAAGGTTTCTCAGTTCTTAATGGTAAATTTTCATCCAGCAAAAACCGGGACTCTTGCTCTCCAGGAAAAGCTGCAGAAAATGGAATTTTCAGACCCCTAATTATGCAAACCCCCTCAGCACAGTCTCACAAAAAAAAAACATGACTCAGCATCCCTGGGGCAAACGGAGACACATTAACACACTTTGTACACTCTCGGCTATTTCCCAGCTAGCATTTCTCCCACGGTAGTCACAAAACACTATTATTTGTTTTAAAGACACTCTCCTGTGAAGGAAAGAAAATCCTTCAAAGAATTACATAAGACTGGACCATATCCAAAATACATGTGTTCAGATGAAAATAATAATTCCTTCTGAAATATGCAGCTCTACAAATTGTTCTCAGTATGTACAACAGCATGGACTTTTCACCAGTAAATCACAAACCAGGAAATTTAGGTAAAATCAAGATGTTCAATGTCCTGTTTTACTGTCTAGCTATTATCAGGAAAAGCTTCCCTTACAAAAAAAAAATCAGATTAATCCAACACAGTTTTGTGAAAGTGTTAATTTCCCCCAAATACTTAGGGGCAAAATTGGTATATTACTGGCTACTACAGCTCCTGAGAATGTCTTTACAAAATTTTTGTGCCAACCGGTAAAAATTTTCATGTATTTCAAAGCATACTTGTATGAAAAAGGTCTGATCTCCATAGCTTCCTTAATGGTTGTTCTTTGAAAGAAGGTCCCTTGTACTTAGAAAAAGGAGCAAAAAGCTCCCTGACAACCCATTTTCAGCTTTGTTCATGCACAGTCATTTAGGATACGTGTATATCTAATACAATGACAAGCAGTTCACCCAGAGATTACTAAACACAATCTACCTCCTTCCTAATGCAACACCAGCTATCACTATTTCTTTCATTTATTGCACTGAATCCTCTTCAGCTCAGCAGCATGAAAAATAAAGACTAATGAAGAAAAAATCACCTTTCAGAAATGCTGGGTCATTGCATCAGGTTTTTCAAATACCTTCTCCTTTGGGAGATGAGATGGCTCAGCAGGAGCTGCTAGGATGAAAAAATATCAATACATTCCTTATCTTATTAAAGATGCCAGTACGACCTTTGCAGTCTGTACTGATGCAGTAAGTGTTAAGACAATCTACTTAATGAAGCTGTGAAATGATTAAATATCACCACTTTTAATGAGAAAAAAGACATTTTCAGGATGGGTAGTTTTGCAGTCACCCCCTACGGACACTACAGATGACAAAATAAGTACTGAAAATAAGGAAATAATATCAGACACAGTACTTTGCTTCAGGCATTTTATTTCCCATCCGTTCCTGTAGAAGGATATTGTTGATCTGGTAATCTTCCAAAAGAAAAGCCATATTATCTTCTTTGCAATGAGGCAAGTCTAGAAGGGCTTCACTGAAGCAAGTGTGTGATTTAGTTGGGAAAACCCAACAGCACTCCTCTGCCACATGAAGCAAAATGGGTGCCCTTGGGAGGTCTGGTGGCGCTTGCTGGGGCACGCCAAGCACAGCCATCTGCATCAAGGAGCCACCTCTAAGAGCCATCCTGCTCATTAAATATCTTCATTTGTCACATGCCACATTTAAGCAGGTGTTCTCACTACCCAAGAACCACAGTGCACTCCTCTGTTTGCACTCGAGCGGGAGAAAGTGTGGATATTCTGTTCTCTTTTCTTCTTTGAAATGCCTGAAGAGTATAATGTCTGCCTACAAAATGCTGTGCAACATCAGACTTCAAAAGAGTGGTGTGTAGCAACCTACACTGCAGGTAAGATCCTGGGATCCCTGGTAGACTTGGGCACCATGAGCCAGCACATCGGGATGTGGCTCCCACGTATGTTGCTTATTGCTTGTAGATACCAAAACATTTGTCAGCTATGATATTCCTAGTCCTAACAGGGGGAAAAGTTGAGATGTGGATGAAGGGAAGGGCATTTCTCAGTTCAAGTTTAGTTCTGGAGTTCTTTCTCTCTTGCATCTGCTTCAACAAAGATTTTTTTGGCTTTCACGTGATATTTCAGGCCTGTCTGAAAATGACACAGGGACAAGAGAGAGCAAGTCCTCTTTTGTGTGTGTGTAATTTTGGATGACTAATACGTGGTGGACGTTGATCTGGTCTGTAGGGGTTTTATAATGTTTTCTTCTCATGTTCTGTGAGTTTTAGATGAAAGCATTTAACAAGCCAGTGGTAAGACAGCAGTGTCTCTCTGTTACACCCGAGGTTTTGCATTGCCTGAAGTGGTATCATTTTGACTATACTAATCCCTGATAATTAAAGTTCTCTGGGTAGAAACTAGGTACTAGCAACATTAAGAAAAAATAGCTAATTAAGAAAAAACAAGTTCTCGAAACCCTGGTATGAAGCAGACTTTTATTACTGGAACCTGTTTTCAATCCATCCTTCCTGAAAATTTACGCCATTTTCAGAAACTGCTGTCCAGACCAAGCTGTACTTTTCAGCTGTACTTTTCACCTGACAGTGGATGCTAGACAACCATGAAAGACTTTCCCTGATAGCCTCAACAGGAAAACAGGATGATTTTTCTGTGACATGGCTTCAGTATGATTGATAATTTGCATTTATCGAGATGACGTTAAGTAGCAAAGCGCGGAGAATTGCATGGCTTTTTTTTCGTCTGTAGGGCAGCTGCTCCTGAAATTATTTGTCTAAAAGACAAATAATTAAGGGAGTCTTGCCTGCCTGGAAGACTACTTAGTGTTACCTATAGCCTTGTACATGTGACATAACAAGTTACATCTGATGTGGTGGGTGCTTACTGCCTTTGGCAGGTGGTAAAATATTTTAGGTCACGCCTAAGTTAAAGTCCAGCTATTGCATATGAAGAAAACAGAGCTGAGGATCACCATGTTCTTGGCATGGTGACAACCTGCAGCTGTCTCATGCTGGACCCTGTTCCTGGACACAACAGCTCTCCTCAAGAAGCATTCCCAACACGGTAAGGGCTCAAGGGCATGAGGCATTCTCCTTGCATGTTTTGGGACATTATCATGGTACACGTGCAAAGCCTGGGGCAGCCCCGTTGTTTTCTCCTGCTACAACCTTTCCTAAAGTCAGAATGCTGTTATGATTTTTTTATTATTTATTGTCTTAGTTGAAAATCCTATGGCATCAAAACTGGAATGCCAGTGTAACAGATATGAACCATCTCCCCCCCAGGACAGGAGTGACTATCTTAAGCTCCAGGGAGTAACTTGTGGACAGTGGGTTTGCTTGTTCTTGCAGGACCATTTCAGTGGCTGGCCCTGTGTGACCTGTCTGGAATGGCATTTGGAGGGTGAAGCAAGTTCTCTGGTTTCCCAGCCTGGATGCTGCCAGCAAGACAAGGCTTACAAGCCCAGCTCTGCTGGTGACATACTGCTGCTGTGCAGCAGCTGCTGCCCGAAACGTGTTTCTAAATTTAGACTCTTCTGCCTTTCTGAGCCCGTTCCAGGTGTGCCAAGTCACTAAGCTCAGAGATCATCAGACAAGTTAGAAAACTCCTGGGTTTTTTTGCTGTGACTTAACAGTATTTGGTTTTCCTCCTCTATTCTTGTGGAACTAGGAGGTTTAGCTTCCACTGAAAGTCCTGCGTTGTTATGACTCTCCCTTTATCTGATGAACCTAAAGAAAAAACATTTCATTGCACACCAGGCTGCCAGGCCATTTCCTGTTTGCAGTGTGGGTTCTTGTGAGGAAAACTTGTACAAAGTTCACTGTCCTGATTAATAAGTATCCTCAAACTTAATGAGTGGAAAGGAGGCTAAAGAGAGACTCATGCAAGGAAATTGTATCTGCAGATTTCTAAATACATAAAAAAAAATATATATATACAAAAATAAATCTAAATGGAAAAGTTGTCATGTAAGACTTGGGGCTCTGAGACTTAATTAGAAGTTGTTTTATCTGATTACTTCTTTGACTAGAGTGTTACACACTCCCCCACACATACACACTCCAGCCTTACATATCATCACTAATCTATGCTTACTGGGAATATCTGTTTTACTCACATTTTATGCAGTTAAGATTCTGTAGGCTGGCTTACGTTTCCCAAATGGGCTTCCTACAAATGAAATGTCTTTTAAATAACCCAGCTGTAATTTCACATTTTCCCTGCGATACCATCAAAGAGGGTGTCTGTGCTGAAGTTGCCTTATCTCTCTGCTATCTGTTTACAGAAAACATGCATTTCTTCTGGTAAAGATCTGTGTTACGATTTGATTCCACTGATTGGCTCACTTATCTACGTGGCAGGCCGCCCAAGCTTGGAAAACCTAGGCTCTGGTCCACACTTCTAGTCCCTGCTTCCTCTTCTAGCGATTGCTTGCCTCACTGGCTTACATTACAAAGTCTTTGCAGCAAAGAATGTAGACCACTGTGCATGGCATTTGGTGAGGTGATGGACCCCACCTGGAGATCCAGTGGGGATTCAGGATTCCTGGATCAGTGCATATAGAAGTTACAGCAGGAGAAAAAGAAGCCACAAAAATCAATATTTCATCTGTTTGCATGGAAAACCATGAAATGCATTTGCCATTTTCAGTAACACTGTCCAAAAGTACTGTGGATTTAGTAGGCTGCAGATTTTTCTTCTTCACACAAATGACTAAAATAAGCTCTTTCAGACATAAATAAAACAAGCCCAGTGGTTAATGGGCAAGGATAAAAAAAAATGCCAGTACATTAAAGAGATGAACAAATCATTTGGGAACTCGATTTTGACAGCTGAATTAAAAAATAAAACACCCCCAGGAATTATCAACAAAAGCTACCCATTTAATTATGCAGCTGTGTCACTTCGTAAGCCTGAGGCACTTCAAATCGTGTCTTCAGCAGCCCCAGAAGTATGATCTCAGCACTGACAGATGTGCTGTACCCACCTAGAGCTTGCACTGTTTGAGCACCGGTACGAGTGAGGCAGCAGCAACTCAGGCAGCAGCTTGGAACAGCCAGCTGAGTAGCTAGGTAGACCATGCTGCAGCTTGTGCCAGTCCTGCACCAGCTGCCTGTAGCTAAGTGGAAACTACCACAGCCACTGGGGTTGAAAGCCAGCCCTCTGATTTTGATGTAACTGTGCTGCAGTGTAAAAGTCTGCACGGGTTTCAGTGCTGTGGAACACAGTGTTTAGATACCTGAGCTAGTTTGGACACCACCAGTAGCCTTGGGAGTGCACAACCACCTGAGTATTTACAGAGCTGCTCCATCTTGCTGCAACCACAGTGCAATCAGCACACAGGTTCACAGCTAGCTGAACTATTTTGTACTTTGTCAGCACCACAGCCTATACCCAGTAGATGCTGCTGAACATTTTAAACTTGCCTGTCTCTGTCTTTTCCATATTAGAGAGTTAAAGCATAAGTTTCACACCATCCAAGTACTATGTTGCTCTTCCGCTTTCAAATCATGCTGCTTTGAAACATAAGAATGGTGTGACAACCAAGAGCCAGATTTACAGTCTTAGCAAGAAGCACAAGTCCAGTCTCAGCATGAATCACTTTCTTCAGCAAACAGTTGTTCTTTCCTGCTTTCTCTAGAAGCATGGGCCATTTATGTTAACAAGCGTCTATTTCTTATTTGTCTTGCCACCGCAAAATAACAGAAGAATGTGAAGAATTCTGAAGAATGAAAATTCACTCAGGATACCTAAGTGGTACCAGTGAGGTCCTCTCTGTACAGTGAGAAGCAATCCCTGTACCAAATAGCTCAACTCACATTACGCTAGAAGTGTGGGAAAGATAATTACACAAATGAACACTGGAATAGAACACGTGGAAGAACTGTTGAAGTACCGTGCTCCAAGTCAAGCAAGAAATCAGTGGTAGAGGTTAAGAGCTTACAGCAGGGGTAATCCTGGGCTCCATCCTCTCATGGCTGGATTCTCCCCTGGAGGTAATTCCCAGGATCAAACTCTGCAACAGTTACAGTGCTGTTTTCACAACTTTTTAAAATTTCTCTCTCACTAGTTATTGAGAATCAGTCAGGATTACCGATTGCACATCCAGCCTTTCTTTGTCTTCTGTGCACCGCCAGCTGGGATCTGCATTACATTTTGGCTTAGAATTTGCATACTGCAGCAGCTTAAAAACGCTACAAGGAAGCTGACGTGCTTTTCAGACTGCAAGTTTTTTAAAAAAGAGGCTAAGACTTCCAATGTCCACTGGGTGGCTCCTTCCTCCTTGTCTAACTGTACCTCTACCTACTCAGAGCCAGCCCAGCTCTGCAGAAATACGCGTAAGCGTTGACTGCTAGCAAGGACGACAGGGCAGGGAGTGGGATAACAGGGATGTGATGCACCACCTACATAATTAATGGTTATTAATGACTATTTGCACCACGGTAGTACCCAGAGGCCCCGTGGAGGGTGCCTGTGCAGGAAGTAACATGAAGGCTTAAATTCCAGCCATCGCACTTGAGGCACTTATCTGAGGCACCTACACTGAAGGGAGGGAGATGGGCTGACACAGGTGTCCTGGTTCTGGCTAGGATAGAGTTAATATTCACCTGAGCTGGGAGGAGAACTGGAGCTGGTGGCCCCTATGGCTGGGGCACCCAGCTGGGATAATTAACTAATTAGCTAACAGCTGGGGTTAATTTACCCAAATTAGCGTTACTCCCTCCCATCTGACATCATGCTCAGTATATAAGTGAGGAGGGTGCTGAGGGAAGCCTCCTGCTACTTGGAAGAAACTAGGTGTGGAGATTTGTTGTAAGCCATTATATTGTATTTGTTTCCATTGCTGTTTTGTTTTCTTCTGTTATTGCTGTTAAATTTATTTTTTTTCGTTCCATCTCAACCCATGTGTTTTTGCTGTTGTGTTTTTTTTGTTTTTTTTTTTTTTTTTGGTTTACCAATTCTCCCTTCTGTCCCACTGGAGGGTGGGGGGGAGTGAGAGAGAGACTATGTAGTCTGGTCCCGATCAGGGTTGAACTATGACAGTTATTTTGGTGCCCAATGTGGGTCTCGAAGGGTTGAGATAACAACAGATCTGACTTTTTTTTTTTGCTTTAAACGAATGTGTTTATGCACACTTATTGTATTGGTTGTTAGTTATTGGTCATGATGTTGCAGTGGTTTGGTTATGTTGTTGTATTGTCTACGCTCCTATATGTACTATGTGTTCCTGGTGGTGGTGTTTATCACCTCAGGGAAAATGATGAGAATTATTCTTCTGTTATACTACATAATATCAATCTATGACATGGTGACATCAATGGCCTTAGAGATAAATTGGTATTCCTATGCGGATGACTTCCTGAATTCTTTCACTTCCAGGGTAGCTAAACCACTTCCTGAGAACTTTGAAGATCTGGGGTATATTCAAGCCACTATGATGTTTTTATTATGTACTTTGAATGTGTGCCAAGTCTTGTCTAGGGCTGCAAAACCACTTTTTGGGAATCTCCTACCGAGATTTACCCTAAGGCAAGATAGTAACATGTGATATGGTATGAGGGAGAACAAGCTGACCTGCAATGTAGATACTCAAACTCCAGCAACAGGCATTGCAGCTGAATCAGAGGGTGAACGCGTGCTAGTATCAGTTGCCCCTGTATACAGAAGACTTGGAAGCAGAAGTCAGCTCGTTTAGTGAGTGATGAAGAAGCCTCTTCTAGGAGGGAGCAGGAGGAAGAAGAGGAAGATTTATTTGTCTCATGCCGAGGAAGAACTCAGCACATAGGCCCTTCCTCTTCCTCAGAGGAAGAACTCCTAAATGAGACAGTAAGCACCCAATCTCTATCCCTGAGTAAGCTGTGAGACATGTGAAAAGATTTTAGCCATCATCCTGGGGAGCACATTATCAGCTGGCGGCTGGGGTGCTGGGATAATGGGGCCAATACCTTGGAAATAGAGGGCAGAGAAGCTAGGCAACTGGGATCCATTTCTAGAGAAGTGAGCATTGACAAAGCAGTTGGAAAAGGGACACAAGCCTTCAACCTTTGGAGGTGACTCCTGTCAGGTGTGAAGGAGAGGTATCCTTTCAAGGAGGATGTAATATGTCACCCAGGCAAGTTCGCCACCATGGAGAGGGGTATCCAGTACCTGAGGGAACTGGCTGTGCTGGAGGTCATTTATGATGATCTGGACAATGATCAGTTACCTAAGGATCCAGATGAAGTCAGGTGCACACGACAAATGCGGTGGAAGTTTGTTCGAAGTGCACCACCATCATCATATGCTAACTCCTTGGCAGTTACGACCTGGAAAGATGGAGAGGAAGAAACAGTGGATGAACTGGTTGGCCGACTCCAGCAGTATGAGGAAAGCCTGTCTTCCTCTCTACGGACCTGCGTCTCGGCTGTGGAGAAACTGTCCCAGGAGTTCCAGCAATTTAAAGCGGATATGCCCCAGTCCCCACTGGTATGGACCAATATTTCAGCTATTAGGAATAAATGTTTCCCTGCTCAAGAGAGATGGTATACGCAGCAGGGGTACCCTATGGTTTACCTTGTGTGACCAAGGAGAGGACATGAGGGAGTGGGATGGGAAGCATACCTCTGCCCTAGAGGCACAGGTACGTGAGTTGCATGGAAAAAAACATTGCAAATAGAAGTTCTCCCTGGAAAATTGCTGCACCAGTCTCCAATAGGCAGAGTAGAAGGAATAGCTTTAGTTCTGACCCTCTTGAAGGGACCTCTCATCCATATTTAAAAGAAATGAACAGTGAATACTGTGGTCAGGATTAGAGAGGCCCTGCCTCCAGCCAGGTGGAGGAGAGGGACAACAGAGTTCATTGGACTGCGTGGATCCGATGGCCTGGCATGTCTGACCCACAAGAGTATAAAGCTCTAGTGGATACTCGTGCACAATGTACCTTGATGCCATCAAAATATCACGGGGCAGAACCCATCTGTATTTCTGGAGTGACAGGAGGATCCCAACAGCTATCTGTATTGGAGGCTGAAGTGAGTCTGACAGGGAATGAGTGGCAAAAGCACCCCATAGTGACTGGCCCAGATGCTCCATGTGTTCTTGGTATAGATTACCTCAGAAGGGGGTATTTCGAGGACCCAAGAGGGCATTGGTGGGGTTTTGGTGTAGGTGCTTTGGAGATAGAAGAAATTACATAGTTGTCCACCTTGCCTGGTCTGTCAGAGGATCCTTCCATCGTGGGGCTGCTGAAGGTTGAAGAACAACAGGTGCCAATTGCTACCATCACTATGCACTGGTGGCAGTATCACACCAACCAAGACTCCCTGATCCCCATCCATAAGCTGATTCATCAGCTGGAGAGCCAGGGAGTGATCAGCAAGTCCTGCTCACCTTTTAACAATCCTATATGGCCAGTGAGAAAATCAAGTGGAGAATGTAGGTTAACAGTGGACTATTGTGGCCTGCATGAGGTAACACCACCACTAAGTGCTGCTGTGCTGGACATGTTAGAACTTCAGTACGAACTGGAATCCAAGGCAACTGAGTGGTATGCCATCATTGATACTGCCAACGTGTTTTTCTCAATCCTATTGGCAGCAGAATGCAGGCCACAGTTTGCTTTCACTTGGAGGGGGGTCCAGCACACTTGGAATTGACTGCCCCAGGGGTAGAAACACAGCCCCACCATCTGCCATGGACTGATCCAGACTGCCCTGGAAAAGGGTGAAACTCCGGAACATCTGCAGTACATTGATGACATCATTGTATGGGGCAACACAACAGCAGAAGCTTTTCAAAAAGGGGAGAAAATAATTAAAATCCTCCTGAAAGCTGGGTTTGCCATAAAATGAAGTAAGGTGAAAGGACCTCTAACCATTCTATGATTCTATGACCTGCAAGAGATACAGTTCTTGAGGATAAAATGGCAAGACAGGCGTCATTAGATCCCAATAGATATAGTCAACAAAATAACAGCTATAGCTGCGCCGACTGAGAAAAAGGAAATGCAAGCTTTCCTGGGTGTTGTGGGTTTCTGGAGGATGCATATTCCAAATTATAGTATGATTGTAAGCCCTCTGTATAAAGTCATCTGAAAGAAGAATGACTTTAAATGGGGCCCTGAACAACAGCAAGTTTTGAACAAATTAAACAAGAAATTGTTCATGCGGTAGCTCTTGGGCCAGTCCGGACAGGGCAAGAGGTAAGAAATGTGCTCTACACTGCAGCTGGGGAGAATTGCCCTACCTGGAGTCTCTGGCAGAAAGCACCAGGGGAAACCTGGGGTCGACCCCTTGGGTTTTGGAGCTGGGGATATAAAGGACCTGAGGCCTGCTATACTCCAACTGAAAAAGAAATACTGCCGGCATATGAAGGAGTTTGAGCTGCTTCAGAAGTGGTTGGTACTGAAGCACAGCTCCTCTTGACACCCTGACTGCCAGTGCTGGGCTGGATGTTCAAAGGAAGGGTCCCCTCTGTGCATCATGCAACGGATGCTACATGGAGCAAGTGGGTTGCACTGCTCACACAGTGGGCTCGAATAGGAAACCCCAATCACCCAGGCATATCAGACGTAATTACAGACTGGCCAGAAGGCAAAGATTTTGGAAAGCCACCAGAGGAAGATGTGATGTGTGCTGAGAAGGCCCCACCATATAACAACCTCCCAGAAAATGAGAAACAGTATGTCCTATTTACTGATGGGTCCTGTCGTATTGTAGGAGAACATCGGAAGTGGAAAGCTGCTGTGTGGAGTCCTACATGATGAGTTTCAGAAGCTGCTGAAGGCCAAGGTGAACTGAGTCAGTCTGCAGAGGTGAAAGCCATCCAGCTGGCTTTTACACATTGCTGAAAGGGAAAAATGGCCTGTACTGTATCTCTACACTGACTCATGGATGGTGGCAAATGCCCTGTGGGGGTGGTTAAAGCAATGGAAACAGCAACTGGCAGCGTAGGGGCAAAGATACAGCAGTTTTCCACTGCTGTGTTGTTTTCTTCTGTTATTGCTGTTAAATTTATTTTTTTTGGTTCCATCTCAATCCATGTGTTTTTGCTCTTTGTTTTGTTTTGTTTGTTTGTTTACCAACTCTCCCTTCTGTCCCACAGGAGGGCAGGGGGAGTGAGAGAGAGACTGCGTAGTCCGGTCCCGATTGGGGCTGAACCACGACAACAGGTCATGGAGGTGATGGCCTTTCCTCACTGACTGCATGAGGGGCTAAAGAAGATGATGCTCTAAATGTAGGTAACTTATTAAAACTCCTGCAGTAATACAGGATGAACCCAAGCCTTTGGGAGAAGGGAGCTACCGAAGACCAGAACTGCAGCAGTGTCTTCCCTGGCTCTATGAGCACATGTCTGTGAATGCACGTGTACACTGCATATTCTGGCCTTGCCAGAGACAGCACATAAAGAGAGTTTTGGCAGGGAAAAGGGAAGTCCTCTGATTTAAGGTGAAGACAGAGTAAACAATTAATGTGAAGCACCAACATAAGAAAATCAACCCAGGCTCTTCCCTAACTCCATGCCTTCTCTTTGTAAATACACTCCAGGTTTGTAATCTCTTTCAAACCTGTGCATATATATGTCATCTCCACACAAACATGTCTTTCTTTCACAGAATTACCACAACTTTGGTTTTTTTTCCATCCACCAAGTGCAATATGAACTATGTGGAAGGAGCTGTTTTGCCAGGACTGCCCTGTGCTAGGGCCAGTGTACAAGGAAAGCTAACCAACCAGCCAACTCAAGTAAAGATAAGCATAAGAAGGAAAGGAATGGAGCCAAATCCTTTTTGTTTTCCTCCAGGCAACAGTCTCACTTGGCCCATGATTAAGATTTGATTCAGATGTAACGAAGTCAACAATTCCTACTTTTTATGCTACACCACAATTTACTGCTTCAGGAAACCCCTGTCACTTCTACTAGGCTTAAAAGAAGTGTGAAGATCTTAGATGGCTTTGCACACAGAAGGAGTGTGGTGACTCAACACATATGATAAATACATGAGTTATGAAGAGATTTTCCCATCTTGCAACCAGCATCACATGGAGAGTCATGTGAACTTTTTAGCTTTGAAATGTTAAAGCCAAGGAGGCTTTGAAGTTTTGCACTTGATAATCTACCACTGGGTCTCATCTAGTACAGCAACAGAAACTCAGCCTTGTGCAGACGGTCCATGTTACTGAAAGGCTGCAATGATTGAAATTGCACTTTTCTTGCTGAACCTGGCCCAGAGAGGTGGTAACTGCTCCTTTCACAGTGGGCTGTAGCATCTGATCTACTATATTAAAGGTTTTAATCCTTTTGTAAACTGATGCTACTTTTCAATATGCTAACTTGCCTCAGAAAGGTGTCCCTGAAAACATGCTTCTGTCCAGAGTTGAATTTATGCCTATGTGTCCCTTCCTTCTTGAAGAACGTGTCTCTTAATCTATAGCATACTGACATGGATGAAGCGTCAGAAGCACTTGAGCTGGAAATTCCTTGATATGTAGCGATCAGCCTTTGGAATTTCTTCTATGTCTTGCTTCCAAATTAGGCAAATGGCCATCTTTATCAAGGTCCATATCTGGTACACATATTTTAGGAGAGCAGACATAGTTGGAGTAGAGGGATTCTGTGCCCAAACTGAACAGCCAATCCTTTTGCCCACTTTGCACAGAAAATATTAAATGATTACAAGCTAGCAATACCTAGGAGTTGTGGAAGATCCTGAGATTGCTAGTCCTCCACTCAGAACACCAGCATTTAGGCAACTGTTAAAGCATTGGCATGTCATTCTGCTATTTTAAGTTAGCGTCGAGTTTCAGAACCGAGACAGTAAGTTGTCTTATTAAGTGTTGAGTTGTTTTTTTTTTTTTTTAAGTACTACATCTGAATATATGATACCATACATAAAAACCTCAAACCCATTCCCATCCAGGAACTATTAATTCATTGCTTTTCTGAGATAATCCTGCAAGTCCTGAGGAATTATCTGATCACATTGCAGAGTGAGTTCCTTTGGAAAGCTGAGATTTCCTGGTTTCGGGGCTTTTTGCCTGGTTTTGTCTGAGTCTCTGTTTCCCTAAAATATCTAACACATACGAAATACACCCCAGCAAAAGCTTTATGGGAGGTGAAGGATGTGCTGTTTTGGAAACCATAGTCCTTAAGGGTTACCGAAATTGGAATCTGTGCAGCTTCAGAAGATGAGATCTGATACTGATCAGTCTTAGCAAGGAACCAGACAGAGGGCTTAGGGACAAACAGCTGCTCCTGTGTAGAAAGCTTGTTCTTCCCTCATAATGCAAAAAGAATGTGGAGAGACTGCCTGGCTATGAAGAAGACATTTTTTGCTATTTCACTCTTAGAGCACTCACCCAATGCAACTGGTCATACAGGCAGCATGTGGAGGCAGATCAAGGGCCTGTCTACAGCTGCATCTGGTATTCTAGGTGAAACCTCAAAATGCTGAATAAACAATGTTCCTGATCATTTTCTACAGCTGCTATCAATGTGGAAGTTGCAAAACATTCATACTTATGTGGACCATGCACTTGGAAGACACGCTGTTCTCCATACTAGCATGCACTTCAGCAATCGTTCATATCTCTCCGGAGGCTAAGACTGAAAGGAAATTGATGAGACCTTGCTAAGGAGAGGTTTATGGCACCTCTGGTCCTGGCTTGCACTGTCTGCTTTAAGGGAGGTCTGAGCAGCTGGCTCTGACATCAGATGATCCTTCTTTTGAAGGACTGCACTCACATCTGTCTTACGTGTGCTCTCTCTTCCCCTCTGTCATGCAAAGACTATTCCTGACAGTCCCAAGAGAGACTGAATTATAGCCAGAGACATGCTAAGTTTTTATCCTGGGAAGATGAAGCAAGAAACAAACCTTGGCATCAGAAAGAAATGAAAGAATGCATCATGGCAGGAGAGTAAATGGTAAAGGTGTAGCTGCCACAAGAAGCTCGGCGGAACCACGAGCCTGTATTTGCTGGACTCTGCAATGAGAAGACACTTTAGTGAAGCTAACATCAGAGATGTGTGAAGCACTCATAGTCTATTAATAAGCTAGTGCATTAATAAGATTTTAGTTTTTGCATATCAAATCAGGTCAGTGAGTGTTTTCTTCTTAGGGCCTAGCCCAGCCTCTCTGACAATACTCAAATCTGAGCATTTCCCTGGAAAGATTCAATTTCAGTAATGGAAGAAGAGGACAATTCCGCCAGCTTTGGAGATGTTTTGCTCCACTTTGGATCTACTTCTACCTGGTTTAGGACTTCTGCCTAATACCCGATAAGCAGATGTAGGTCAAGCACAGTAGGACAACAGAGAGCCTTACACAACCAAGGCACCTTTTGCTTGAGAGTGGTGTCATATCTTTTCCTCCATCACTAGTCATCTTTCTTTTGTAAGCTTACATTCAGCATCTCTTTTGGTCCAGGTTAAGTCTTTTTCTTGGATGGAAGCTGTACTTGTCCTGCAGTCCCTGTCACAGGCATCTTTCAGTTCAGCACTTCTTTAAAATACTTTCCAACGTTTTGTAAGTATAGAAGAACAGCAGCACTCTGAGATGGGAGTTGCTGGGATGGAGGGAGCTCCTGCATGTGTTTACCACCTGCCCACATCAGCAAGACAACAGGAACCAGCAAAGTCATGTGGTGCTTGTCCTGGGAAAGAGCTCATGACCTATAGTCCAAAGCACAGACCTGTCCCTGCCACCGCCAGGAGTGAAGCTCTCCCTCCGTGCTGGACCACCATGGAGTAGCCTTCTCCCAGAGGAGACACAGCTGCAGCTTGCCCACCAGCATGTGTAATGGTGAAGCACTCCACAATCCCAAAGAGTTTTTGCAAATGTTAGGAGCTGGATGTGCTGACAGCTGAGTAAAAAACAAGGGATACACATACACCTTGGCTGTTGTCCAGCATTGCTTCATCCTCAAGAGTTGCCACAGTGCCAAAGTGCTACAAGTGTCTCTTGTGTGTGCTTTTTGGGGTTTCGGCATCCACTGCTTTAAGCTGTCTGCCTGGTCCACATGTCAAGAAAGACCGCTCTGCTAGAGCAATAATTTGTCTCTCCTTGGAGTTGATGGACACCTCCTCATCAAATGTGAACAGATGCACTGTTGATTACTGAAGAAAAATGCCACTTTACTGAGGTTGTAGCTCTGTGGGTTTCTTTTCTCCAGGAGCACAAGTCCAGTTCTGGTATCTCATGCCAGAGACCATCATCAAGTAGGGAGATAGGCTGTCACAGAGCATTTCATGTTGGCATGATACATGAAAGCTTCAGGGCAACAAAAACTCTTTACCTTTTGTAGTAAACGCAGGGTGCCAGCACATACTATAATGTAATCTAGCAAAACAAAATAACTTTCAGATGCTGTGAAGGAACAGCAGGCTTTGGGTGGGCTGTTCTGCTTTATGAATGCTGCCTGTTAATACCCAGATGTCGAATGCCAACTTTCCATTCACTGCTGCAAAATAACAGACTGTCATGCAGCAAAAATAACCACGGGAGGCATGCAACACATTCCAGTGCTTATGTCAGTTACAACACACTATCAGAAACGTGTCTGTGGAAGTTCACTGGGCATCTGTGTAAACACTATCTCAAACAATATTTCTCAGGTCTGTGATATGGAGTATAAGTTTAAGAGAAGGGAAATGCTCTTCATTAATTTTTTATTCATTTGGTGTAATTTTCTCCAAATCTAAGGTAGCTGCAGAAAACAGAAGATCACTTTCTCATTGCGTGACAATGGAAAAGAAACTCAGAAATGTCTCCTTTCCTCTAATGCTGACCTGAGATCTTTAGGAGAACACAAAAGAACTAAACTAACTTTAAAGCTTCCTTGTGTCTAAGGACAGTTTGCGCAGAGGGATATCCTAAAACCATGTGTGGCTTCACTCTGCCATTGATACAATAGTACCACCAATCTTGCAGCCAGTTTTCAAACATTTAATAATGCAGCAATATCTTTCCATCCTTCCCACTACTGACAGGCTTCCAGTCCACTCAAGACTCAATTAATGTTGAACAAGTGGTCCAGTCTTCTAGTTAAGGCCACTGGATCAACCACTTTTTTAAAGAAATGCAAGATACAACAATAGGATTTTTACATGGGGCAGCATAAGTCTTACTCTGAAGGCTCAAGTTAGGCAAGCAGGAATGCCAGAAGTCCAGGACCAACCTTGCTTCAGCTCTGCTTATTCTTCTATTTCCCCTTGGAAAACTGGATATGAAGACTGTTTTGAGTGTTGATATGTTGCAAAATTTGTAAACATATTAAACTAATCCCAACTATCAAATGATCATTCTGTTTGTAATCCACTGTTAAACCATTCATATGCCTTCACCTGATCTTAATCTTGCACTCCGTGCTTTTTTAACTTGTATGTGCATCTCGTACTTCTGTATCCTCCTGTTGGTAATTAACAGCATAATAATAGTATATAATTATTTGTATTGCATTCTTTGTTCTGCTTTTTTCTGGTTTTGTGATACAGATATTTTTTCAGTTGCTTGCCATGAAGTGTACAGAAATGCTGACTAGTGTAGGCATCCTTCTTCCAAATGCTTTTACAGATGAGGAGCTCATTAAATCATTATACTTACTTATGCCCAAGTTTACTCATACGCACATATCGTTACAAGCTACAAGCTGAAGTATGTAATTTCTCATATCACGATAACATGGAAGTCTAATAAATAAACAGCAGTCTGTACACTCATGCATTTTTGCTGCACCGGTTGAAATTAAACGCCTCCTACACAAAGGAGAACTAGTTACACTAGCTTAAGAATAAACCCTACAAGCACGTATACCTCTTGCAAAATGTCTGGTTTTGGTGGGAAAGTAACTTAAAACTGAATTAGAAAAAGCAATGCTCAACTGAAGCATGTGTTATGTGCAAAGCTTTCAAGGCCACCTACAAACTCACAGCTAGTCCTACTGTCTTCCTGAGGTAGAGATACATGCCTCTTCTGGACAGCACAGACCTACATGAGCCCACATCCTCATTGATGAATGTTAGTCTCGTCTCAAACACTATCTCCCTCAGTTTTCTGTTCTAAGTGTTGCTATTCACTCAGCTTGCCAGACCTACTGTTTATGTCAGGCCTGCTAATAAGGATGAATATTTCTCCTGTGCCGTGGCTGTTCATGTAGTAAATGCAGAGAAAGGAACCTTCCTGAGCACCTCGGCGTGAGCAGAAGAAATGGTGCTCTCTGCAATAACTATGGGATGCTCTGTTGCAAGAGGAGGGTTAAAGCAGGGGCATGGGTGCTGGGTGCCAGCAGAGGTTGGACATCAGCCTTCACAAGTAAGCTTCACCCTGCTCCTACAGCAAATGTAGACGACTGTCCCTATTTTCTAGCAGGGACTAACCCATATGTGTGCCACAAGACTGTTTCACAGACGTCTCGATACTGCAGCTGCTCTGTTCTTGCACATACGATGCAGTGTGACTCTAATGAATATGCAAGGTGCAGGGCACAGTGGTCATACAGTCCCCTGGCATCAACCCTATGGCTGGTCTTGCAGTAGTTTTCTGTCCCCCTACTGAAGCAGCTTAGTCTGTCCTCTACTGCCCTCATAGAGAGGATTTGGGCTGTTTCATAGTGGTCTCATTGGATACTGCATAGTACAATTCCAAAGGACTATCCAGCTCCTGTAAATATGAACAGACCCCCCATAATCCTTCCCTCTGATTCTCTCCTAGGAATGCAGAGGGGAAATGTGCACAGGTAGTAAAATTTCCTTTCAGGATGAGTTCATTCTATGTCACTCCTCCAGACAATGTTCTTGACATCTCCTCCCTCCTTCTTACCCCTTATACAGCCTTTTACCTTCTCAGACTATCTTGATGGGCTCTAGATGTATCACGTTTTCACGGACACAAATTTAATTAGACTAATGACCTCAACCTCTACTGTTTTGCCTCTACTGTTCAGGTGCAATATTTTCTCATTTAAATTAAAACACTTTTTTACTGTCTTTGGAGTTCCCTTAGAAAGCTAATGGGGAAGTTACACATGCTAGCGAGGCTGTCAAACAAAAGTCCTTTCAACTCAGGAACAAGCAGCTGACCTATCATTTGACAGGTAGGTAGGTGGTCACAGCAGAAGAGAGCTCTGTTACTTCCAAATATTCAAAGATTTTATTTCATGGCTGCAGTCAAGGAAGGAAAATACCAAACCACAGGGGCAAAGGTTTTACACAGACTTTCATCCTATACTTTGAACTAATTAAGCAAAGCAGGTTTCATTTCCTTCAGTGGTGGTACTCACATAGTTGAAATTAACCATAAGCTGATGTGTTTTGCTGGATGGGGTAAGAGCACTTAGCACCTTGCAGCATTCAGCACAAGATGAAATATGTATTACAGTATATATTTCTGAAGTTCAGTCCATATATCCTTTCCATCTACTGCATTAATTTATGGAGTAAAACAACAGGTAGCATATGAAATCTAAAAACAAAGGCATTCTTGCCTTACATTACCACAGATGTAAAAGAACGATACACATTCTCAGATTAGTTTTAATTAATAGGAATTACAAGACTCAGACCAGTAGTATGAGGCAACTCTTACATTCATGCTGATCTATTACTTCCACAGAGAAGCCATTTAGCATCATCCAAGCTTAGAGTGGGTCTGCTTGTGTATGTCCTCTAAGAAATATTCTCAGTGATTTCTCTGATAAATTTTACAAGAAACCTGGCATAATACAAACTGAGTTCACTACATGCTAGGCTAATACCTCAGCCCTTGGACTGTTGGTCCTATTTGCTTTTTTCTGTCACTTGTATGTCTCAGCTGACACATTTGTAAAAGCTGTCGTGCCAAATTTGACCAACTTTTCATAATTTTCTGCCAGCTCAATAAACTATAAATTCACATAGTGTAAATGTCAGAATAAGTAGCTCTGGAACTTGTCCTGTGAAGGACAAAAGCATTTTCCTTATGAGCTTTTGAGTCCGTTGTTTGTAGCAAACCAAAGGAAAACACACACACACACACACAAAAAGAGGTCAAATGCTAACTCAGACTGAAATGGGAAACTGATAAAAGGAAATAATTCTAATGCCCAAACCTTGCTTCTGAAAGCAGTAGGTATTTGATCTGCTGGTGGCATTTGTTGTTGTGTTTAGAAAAGTCATTTGCACCACTGAAAAGTGAGCACAAAAGAGTGCCACCCTTCTTTGAACTCCTTTTAGCTGTAGGAGGTGTAAAGCAATGGAGAATCTCTCGTTGAGTCATACACTTGCATCTGAATAGGGAACCCAGCCCTCTTCTTAGCTCCCTCGTGAGAGAAATCCATCAAAGTCAAACACAAAGCTCAACTTTGCGAAACCATGGACATCTGAGAGAAAAATTCTGGGCACATTTGGCTGTATGTGTGCCTGCCTCTTACACTCTTCCCTGTGCAGCTGCTACCAGCCGCAGCCAGAGATGGGGATCGGGGCAAGGAAGGTTCCTAGCCTCAATGGGAGTGACTGTTCTTAGGCAAAGCAGAGGGAAACTGTCCCTACCTGTGTATGTTTTCTTCCAGCTTTTTCACCTTCAGCTCATCCTCTTCGGACTGCCTCCTTCTGGCTTCTTCCTCTTCTGCGGAGCCAGCAGGAATTCCCTGGAGCAGCCATTTTTCCCGAAGAGCTTTTGACTGTAAGGTAAAAAAACCCCAAATCTTAGGAACAGACTGAACAAAAACTATCTAAAGATGGAAAGAGAGCTGCCTCTGCCTCTGAATATTAGATTGTCCCCATTGAATTCCTGATTACTGCTTTAGACAATTGATTTCAGGCAATCAATTAGCTGTTTATCTAAATGTCAGGTCTTCCAGATTTAGGAGTGTCAGTTTTACAATATAGATTTTATTTACCATCAGTGCCTTCATAGGAAGTTACATTTAGTTCCTAATAAAAAGAAAAGTTTAAACCACTCAAATTCGCTAGTCCTGCAAGAACTAAAATCTTTAAACAAAAGTGTGGATCTCTTGTGAATGATGAGGCATGAACTGGAAGGACTGAAATCAAACTTTTTAAAGCTTCAAAATCAAAAGAGCAATGTCTTCTAAATGTAATGTGTTTCACGAAGGATAAATTAAGTCTGCTGTTAATCAAAGATGTTCTTTTTGATTTATACCACAGATGTATCTCCATACATTTACAAACCTACAGACAGACAGACATAGACTCGTATACACTCACACAAGCACACACGTCACCTCTTAGCCAGATAGAAATTAAAATAAATGAACAAAAATCCTCCAGAAACCATGAGTAGCCCAGGGCACAACAACACTGTCACAGAAAGCAGCATACAGCCTACTCCCTATAGGAGAATTCCTGGGAGTTTTGCTGGGTTTTCTACACTGAAAACATGGCTACAACCTCACTTGGCCACTGTCTAATCCAGCTGTCCCTCACCCAGGGGAGTTCACCAGTGGAGAGGCACTGGTTGCAAGTGACCCTTTAAACAGCACATCAGTCCGCATGCCTTGTTTGGCCCAAATCCTGACAGAGGGATGCGGCTGATCAGCTGGCAGACAGGACAAGCACCCACCAAAAGGGAGAACAGGAGGCCAAAGCCACACAGGACTTTGCCCCTCGGCAAGAAGAAAATGGAGCTGATGGAAAAAATGGACAGCCAAGGGACCATTCAGACCAGTCCCTTGCATTGACCAGAAAAGGGGAGCCTTGGTTTTGAATCTGCAAAGTGACTGGCAATGCTAGTTCAAGGAACCAGCTGTGAGAGCCTGCATCCTCTCCAGCAAAGAGGAGCTAATAAGGAAACCATCAATTCAAAGAAACTGGATTTCAGGGGCTGCCCAAACGTGTGGTATCAGTCTTTTCAATGCCACGTTCATCGCTGGAATTGAACCTGGCACGTAAACTGCATATGAAGGAAAAACATTCACCACCAACAGCAGGCTTCAAACCTGGCCTGAAATTTTTGACATTACAGACGAGGCTTACTTGTCAGGTTTCGAGTGTATATATAGACATGGTATCTATGCACAAACTATTCTTGTCACTCCATGGCGTATCTGACATCAGGCAATTAGATTTTAATAAGGCAGCAGACAGAAAGCAATACAAAACACACAAGCGAATTAGACTTTATGTATTACACCAGCTTTCACTGACTTTCGCTGTGCTGTGCACCAGGGGACTTCTAGGTGGGTTTTAAGTGATTCCTATACGAATTCGGACTTCTGCGTGACAGAACGTCTCATGCTCTTGTGGCCTGCAGTCATGTTCAACAGTCAGACCTGCTGATGCTGGAGAAGCACTTTACCTGGCTGAACTCAACTTCACTCATGGCCTCCAAGGTGCTACTTCACAAAACATTAGGGATGGCTATCCCTAGCCACAGTTTTTGCAGTTTGCTGCTCCTTTTGCTGCCACTACCATCTACTAGTGCTTCCTGCCCCATGTCGTGAGCTGGTGATGAGATTTCTCTCCCAAAAGTGGGACCTTTGCTTTCCTGTTCAACCCAGGTGATTACTGCCCAGAAGTTTCATTACCTCACTCAGGCCCAATGTGCTATTGAAATGTCGCCTCAGCAGAGGACTCCAAAGTCAGAATATATACCAAGAAACAAAGTGAGACAGCCAAAGATGAATCTACAGGTCCTGAGGTCATTTATCAACCTGTACTTTGGCATTTAAGAGGTCTCTAAAACCCAGTAGGCATTTAAGGGTACCTGCTGGGCTAGATCCACTGCAAAGCGCTATGAGGGCTGATTGCTCTTCATAAAATTGCTGTCTTATCTTCAAAAATAAATGTAACCAGTGGCATGTGGAACTATGTTGCTACACATGTCATACTCAGCTGTGGTCTCCCCAGTCTGAAAGCCTGAGTGATACTCAGTTGGAAACCCATCCCCACGCTTCTAAAGACCAAACTCTAAAGATGAAGGCAGCCTTCTCTTTTAAACCTGTTTTAGATATAGCTCCAGCAGTTCTAATAAAAACTTTGGCAAAGTGCTCCTTGGACAGCAACGAAGACACTCAGTTAACAGTCACACCTCATTTGCTAAAGGAGGACAGATAAAATCCAGGCTTTTTTCAGTGTGCTTTCACAGAATCTCCATGCTGATGCTCAAACAAGGAGAAGCTAGTCCATTCAGTACAACTGCCATACAGTTAAATAAGGTATTTTGTGCAGCTTTTGTTTCTATCTTTGTTTATGTGAAATAATTAAGCTACAAAAACACATGATTTCTTTCTCCAAGAAGCCTCTTTTTTTTTTTTTTTTTTTACCTATTAATAGCATGAATTTGAAACTGGAAAGCATCAATGGGATTTTTTAAAAGACATATTTAGAGACAAGAATGCTATGATCTACTAAAAATCCACCCTCTTGGGTGAAATGTCAGCATATTTTATCTAAAACAGGAAAGCTGGTAGCTTTGATGTTTCTGGCTCTCCTTTTTAAGATGAAAATTAAGGCATTCATTAAATACTACACTGATGAATCCAGACAAGAAGACTCTGAGAAATGCAAACATTTATAAGAAGCATTTCTTAAAATTCAGAGGGTCTATTTGCCAAGGTGTTGAGGTTACGTGTATTTATACACCCACTGCAAATACAATAGCAAACAGGCAGACACATGCCGGGGGACCGCGCGCAACCACCCTGCTGTCCGGGAAACATTTTCCCCCCTGCCAGATGACTGGCACAACGCCGAGGCAGTGGCTAGGGGTGGAAGAATCTCTCACCTGCTTTGAGAAAACTTTTCCTGGGGAGAAGGCTTTGTCACACGTGGTGAGACCAAGGGTTGGTAGGGTGCATCAGGGAGGTAGTGGCACAGCTGTGCTGGGCATTTGTGCACAGCTCCTGAGTACCAGACAGTCCAGTGAGGCAGCCAGCATCCAGGCAGTCCAGCCAGATGCAAACCAGAGCCAGATGTGGCTTGGACACAAAAGACAGTTCGCTGCCATCTGTTCTCCACAGCTATGAAATCTTGAAAATATCTTGCAAAATCTTACCCCATGAAGAATAAGAGGTGTTTCTCAAATCTGCTTACATGAGGATGGAGCCCAAAAATACCTAGCTGTACAAGTTACTCCTGCTTAGCAATGCTGTGCATTTGCTTTACTTAACAGTCTGTTATTAAAATGGCCACAAGCTAGTATTTCAGCATTGCTCCTCCTTCATTGTCTGTTAGGAGCTTTAACTCTCTACTGCATCTTGGAGCTTCTTTATGTACCGAAGTTGTGCTGTATGATTGGATATTGTCAAAATGATAGAGGGCTCCAAGAGTGGCCAGATATACTATTGTAAAAATACAGGAATACTGGAATGTGTATATGCCGTACTTTCAGAAGGCACCATCTCACTCGTACAACAACAACAGCTATGCTATACACAGTTTGGTATAAGTATTCCTTCTTTTACTGCAAGAGTACAATTTCTCCAGGGCTAAATCCTTCAGCAGAAATTAGATCATGTCATTAAAAAGGCTCTCGGTTACTGAAGTGGAAAGGGCACTGGGTTTGTGATGCTCTAGGTCACCACAGCTCTCAGGTGATTTGGTTTCTCTGCACATAAGTGAGATTGCAGAGATAACTGGCAGCTCCATGTTTATTTTGTTCAAGTGTAGGAAAGCAGAGTGACTTTTTCGCACCATGCAAAAAAAGGAAAAAAAAAAAAACAGGTCATGATTCTGTGAACAGATTATGGTGAGGACAGAAATAAGTGAACAGATGTTGGACAGGACAGAAAGAAATAGTGCCAAATATTTGAATGCAGTAGGCACAGTGATGGCCATAAATGTGGTGCACAGCTCCCTTACGTGCCATTTATTCCAGTTTCATGCTTCAGGACAGTAAAGCCTCAGGCCTCTAAGTTGTTTACATTTATGCTAGCAAGGAAATAATGTGTAGCCCTTCAAATGCACATAGCAGAATTAATGCTGCATGGAAAAGAAAATCTTTACTTTCAATGCTGCATTTTGCTTTAATGTTGCATCAAAAGTTTAAGTATTGGGGGACATTTTATTATAGTAAATAAATCTTTTTAGCACCACTTTCATATACCATTACGCCCACTATATGCCACCTCTGGACTCCCTGCTTGTGAAAGGTGATTAATTCTGCCCATCAGTCTCGCTGATTTTGGACCTACTTCCATAAACATTGCTCATAAAGAATAACACATTTCCAGCCCCACATGAAGTGTGGCAGTGTCTTAACCTGAGGCCCAGATGCATTTGCCAGATTTGCCATTTGACTCTTATGACAATATAAAAGCCGGTTCTTGCTGTGCTGCTACCTTTTGAGGTAGTTTCTTCAAGTAGCTATTTTTGTATTTACAAGTGGCTAGAGGGGCAGTCAGTACTATGTCTCCTTGAGAGCAGTGCCTGCTAAAGTGGAGCACTCCTCTGGCTGCTGAGTAATTTTAAAGGAAGCTGATAATCCTGAGGAGAAACAAAGGTCAAAAGTTGACCCAAGTCAGCCTCCTCCAGTAAAATGTGCCTGCTCTTGAAAAACTCTACTGGATGTGGACTATTCAGGGTAATGATGCTCTTCTGTACCATGCAAAATGGGCAATAATGATCCCTGGTGTAATTCCTCTGAAATCAGTAGTGCTACATCAAGGCCACTTTCACTGAAATCTTTGCCAAATTGAAGTTTTGCCAAAAGTCTTTGGGTTTTGAGGCTTGAAGACCACTAGACATTAACAATTTAGAGCTGGAATTGTTTATTATTATGAAATTATTTTCTTCCTCATGCATTCAGTATTTCTGTCCTGGAAAAAAAGGGGGAATGCAGGAGGCTGGTCCTTAATCTTGTCAAATCTGCATATAGCCAGCCCATGCCCTACTAAGAGAGTGCAATAAAACTCTTCCTTCACCTGGCATTGTGTGAGTCAGATATTAGCCCCAGACACTCCCATTAAGATGCTAGAGTAACTGGCTGCATTTCAGATTTGCTCTTTGCATTTCAGAAAACACCCTTGCTACAAAAAGGGTGAGTTTTTCAGGCAGATCTGGAGCTTTGAAAGCAGCAATGAGCTCAGCTTTGCTGTTTGGGGACTGGCAAATCAGCTACCACAGGAAGGGCTTCCTGGGGCAGCAGAGCCTGCTCTGCCTGTGCGTGCTCCCAAACATCTGCCTGGGTCAGTAAAGCTGAGCTGGCAAGAACACAAGTGCAAGAATGACCACCACTAAAACTCCTTTGGGATTCCTCCCTTTTCCTTTCTACCTGTTCCCGTGGCTCCTCTGAAGACTGCATCTCTTGCTTGCCCTATTTTTAGGCAGCTTCCCCTGCTGTCTAGCTGGCTCTAACCCAGCTAGTGCAGGTTACCCCGTGGGTCTGGGTCTGACCTGCTGGTATGCAGCACAATTGCCAGCATTAGCAACAAGGTTACTGGGTCACATACCGAGATTATAGAAAGACTTGTTCCTTTGCCAGCAGGCCTTCCTTTCCAAAAAGGAGAAAAAAAAAAAAAGTTTTCCTATGTGGGGTTTCAGTGTGACAGAATCTGCTTCCAAAACAGAGGAGAGATGTGGTCCTTGGCAAACAGAAAAGATTTTACTCTGCTCTGCTGCAAGATATATGTGGCCTTGTACTACATGACTGGAACAGAACAAGTAGCCATTTCCAGCTTGCTAGTATGATCTGGTTTTGCCTAGCAGCAAAACTTTCTGTTGCCTTTCCAGTCATCTAAGACACTTGTTCTAGCCTAAGGAGCTTGTCTTCATGACACACAGACATGACTCAGGCAATGCCCAGATTAGAGAATTAAATCATGCTGAAAAACCTGCAGTTTGATTGTAGTCTTGTCTTCAATCACAATGTCATAGCTAACAATTCAACAAAAAAAAATCTATGTTAGCTGGTGAAGCTTAGCCAGCCCAAGACCAAACACCATCTTTATAAAGTGGATTAAATATTATCCTGTAGAGCTGCAAGTTTGTTGTTGTTACTCATTCTTCAAGAAATGAGCAAAACATTTCTTAGAAATACCTTAGGGAAGTAAGGTCTTACAATTTTTTTTTTAAGAAACATACATTTAGACCAAGAGTCATAAACATTTTTCAGCAGTCAGTTAGTATGTATTCATCACACAGAACATTAAAACACATTAACTAACTTTTTTTCAAGTCTATTAAGACCTGCCCACTGTAATTGATAACCTTTGGGACCAGGCATCTGAGACTGACAGCTTAACCTCTTCCAAAGTTTCTTCTCAGCCACACAAGTACAGGCCACCGTGTCACGCACCTGAGTTTTCCCTTTTCATAAAACTCTCCCTGCAGTGGGCCACTGAGCTCAGGATCACCAGTCCTCAGGTCTTGTTTCAGAGCTGCCCGAAAGTTTCCTGGTGCATCCAAGGCAGGCTGCTCACCCAAGGAACTAGTGTTCTGCCTGGCCCCAAGGAGCCCATCTCCTCTTTCTCTGTATCTCCTGGGGTGACAGAGGTTTGCTACAGCACCAGTGAACCACCGGGCTGTGGGGGTGCAAGGGGGATGCATAGGAGGAGACGAGTAAACAATCACTAAATAAAGTAAATAAGTAAATAAAAATAAATGACGGTCCCTTTTATGATAAAAAACACCTGGAATCATGGCAGCCAAAAAACTTTGCAGATAATCTTTCCCCCTTGTTTGTTTGCCATAGCTGGTACGTTTGATGGCCCTTCAGCTCTCCAAGTATTTACTCAGTCAGTGCTCCTTATCAAAGCGCATGTTCATCACAGCAACGGAGCAGACAGGAACGTGTTAAACAGTGCAATGTTTCCCTCAGAAATGGCTGAGGGAAGATTGAGATAGCTGGCACGACTTGTGTTCGCTTGGGAAGGACTAGATCTCAGCTGGGTGCCCCCGTGGTAAGGCAAGGGGATGTGAGAGCACGGCTGCAGCGCGAGCCACATGCAGCGAGAGCTGTGGATGCACAAGGAAGGCAGGTCTGTGAGAAGCCACCTGAGGGATGAGTATGATGATAGCTATATTCCTTCAGGAAGGTCTCATGCTTTGTCTGTTTAAAAACTTTCAGGAACAGAAACTGCAGCTGTACAGATAGAGGGCAAATTAAGAATGCTTGGGTGGAAAATAGCACCAATTGTTTTACGCCCTCAGAGTAAGCTTCCCATCCATTAGCAAGATCACCAGTGTAAATATTTTGTGTGCATTGCTTTTAAATTGTTCAGGTCCCATATTTTATTTAACTTTGTAAACCAAGAAGACAGCTGTTTCCATACAAAGATGAAGAAGAAGAAATAATGCCTGTGCTCTTTCAGCTGCAAGGAAACCCACCACAGCAAGAGATATTGTCAAGACACTATGAGAGAAGACACAAAAGTTTGTGTCTCTTGCTCAGATCATTCACCAGCCACGGAGCCTTCGTCTGTACAAACGAGTTCCACCAAAGGGGATCACAGGTATGGCCGGATATAAGGTAAGAGTTTCTAATATTCATTAAAGCCATGAGATGACATTGAGACAAAAACCAGCAATAAGATGAAAGATAACTCAAATACAGACTCTTTTCTACATATATTTTCTATACATCTGGACTACCAGAAAGTTATACATGAAGTAACAGGTGAAAACAATCACACTGGTACCTAAGCTAGAGAGTTGGGCTTTATTTTTGAGCATCTCTTTTTAGGAAGCCTGTTTAAGATTTCAGACTTCTTCATGGCAGGATGATAATGATGGCACTGTCCCATTATTTGGCATTTCACTTGTGGTGAGATTAAGCACTGTAACGAGAATAAACAACCGCCAGCGGCTGCTGCACAGGCAAGGGGAGGGATAAGAGGACTGGGTTGTCCCAGCAAGCACACACCAGGGACACAGCTTGCAAAAGGGGATGCTGCAATGAAGGTACACGTGGACCTCAGGATGGTGGCCTGAATCGGGAGCAGGTTTCCCAGGAGGACTGTGGGATCTCCATCCTGGGCAAGAGTCAAATGTAGTGGGGTAAAGATGGGCATGGGAGCAACATGCTCCTGTTGGTGAGGCCATGAGGAGACCCTCCAGGGTCCCCTCGCACATAAATTACTTTATGACTCTGTGAGAACGTCTCTGTTTCCCAGGGAACTTTGGAGCTGGAGTAAGAAACAGCTTCAAGCTAGCTGAAGTTTCTGGACTTCATGTGGTTGGACTGAAGACATAAACAGACCTTCTTTTACAGATACACACATGAAAAGAGTTTGATTACACTTTTACGTCCAGGAGCCAGAAATTTAGGTATGCTTTGGTTTTTCCCTATGCGTACTTACTCCATGTTTTCAAAGGAAGTAAAGCATGGTGTTTAGATAAAATAACAACAACAATAACCCCTTTTTTTGGAATAGTTAATAATCTGAGATTTCAAAAACTGACAACCCTCTCCCCGCAAAACAAACAGGCTTGGAAATTATCATCATTTCTACACAGCTGCAGTTGCTTTTACCATTATCTTCTGAAACAACAGCTTCCTCTCTACATTCGGTCTGTCCTCAGCTTCAGTTTATCACTCCTTCCCACATACACACATCAGTCAAAAGAGGCAAAGAGAAAAGCTGTTTTTCAGAGATTCCTTTCTTTTCTGGTCTTAAAAGTTCTTATATTAATTGTTTTAAAAAGCTGGATTCAGATAATATGAATTCATTTTTGAGAACATATGAGGCCATTAGAAGGGGCTGGGGTTGAAGCAAGCTGTAAACATCCTTGAGCTACTGTGATACAGTCTGGCTAAAACAAAAACCACGTACTACTTCCCTGCAAGAATATCCTAAGGTTTTGTACTCTGAAAGCAATTTAGAAAGTACCCTAAATCCTTAGGTTGTGCAGTCTTATTCCCTTTCCCACTCGCTTTCTGGCCTAACAAATCTGGATTTTTCTTCTCCATTGTAAAACAGGGCAGCAGAGAGGTAGAGAGCCTCTCAATTCTCAGTGTAGATGCTGGTAGGATGCCAACTTCCCAGGGGAAGGTGAGCATCAGCCCAAAGATGCTAATGCATGGAGCGGGAAGAACAGGGGTCCCTCATGCTCTGGAAATGGAAATTTCTCTCCAAGTTAGCTCTTAACCCTGCCATGCCCCAGAACAGCAGCTGGGAAATGGAGATGGGAGGACCTTCCAGTCTCACAGAGGTGTGGCAGGCTCCAGTACAGTAAAACCAGAGGGTCAGCTGGGACTATCATAGCAAACATCACATACCAGAAAGAGTGCTTGACTATCAATAAGAATAGATTTTGAGGGCTATTGGCACTGACCCTGTATAGAATGGTGACTGTCCATGACATCATCAAACATTTTTTTTTGTATGCTTGACTGAGTCGCCATTCAGTTTAAGGGTTAATTTACTTGAAAATCATGAAGGGATTCAATATAGAGGAGTAACAAGATTCTTTAATCCACAAAAGTTATCTGTTTTTCCACACTCTTGCGCATATATATATATATATATGGATAGATAGATCTATTTATATTCTCTGGCAGTGGTTATTTTAAGACTAGCATAAATTAAGGAAAGCAATGTAACTGTGGAACAATATAATTAAAATTTACTTATAGATAAGATAATTTTAGCTAAAACTATACCCTAACAAAATCTCTGTAACATAAAAAAGCTTTCATTCCCTTTCCTTCAGAGTAAAGATGTAATTATGTTATAGATTAAGTTTTCATGAACTGCAGTCTTTAAGAAGCAGATGTTAACAGAAATAGGTCCCTAATATTTATACCACTCCAGAAATAAAATAACTGCGGTAAATGGATTTATTGTAACAGTTAAAGTAACAGTAGAGAAGCCATTTTTCATTCAATTAGGAGGTTTTCTGTTGTTTATTTTATTACCAGCCACCACCAAACAGAGCTACAGTAAACAATTATAGAAATTCTGTTCAACTAACTACAGAGGCAGCCAGATCCTGGAAGAAACACTTCTACCCTAGAGTTTATTTGAAATAGTAAACATCTCAATTAAAACGGGCCCGCACAATTGCTGCCTAGCTGAATAAATTCTTAAAAGCAGCTGTTGCTTGTAGGTTCTCTCTCCAGTGCAACTAATCAACCAAAATCAATTATTGTCTTCCTCAAGAAACCACATCATCTTGATCGATCCTGCAGACAGTGTGTTTGTGTAAGGTGAATCACTTTTCTGATTTCTGACTATAGAAGCTGGTAACACCTCCAGTTCCCATGGATGTGGCAAGACCCATTTGTAGGAGTATGGCCAACGAACTGCCGATGCATAAAGTTTAGACTCTATCTGCTGTTAAAACACAAGCCAAAACACATCTTGTGTTATATTAAAGAAGAAGGATGATTTTGGTGTTAAAGATTAAAATAGGTGGGAGGTAAATTGGCTCTTATTAGAGCAAAATAGCACGTTCAATCTCAAAAAAAATGGGGCTTTGAAGCACCTTTATACCCTTTCCAACATCAAGAGCCTTTCCATTGAAACATCTGATTGCAGCGTAGACAAATGGACCTCCTGCCTTCAATGGAGTGCCCCAACAGCCCTGAAGTACCATGTTGGTACCACCAACATCCCTACTTTCCAATGATTCACAGAAGAAGTGACATGGCTTTCACTGTCAGCAACAAGGGGATTCAGTTTTTAGAGCCTACACTACTCCAGACTCTCTCCTACTCCAGACTTTCAAACTTGGAGGGATTCACTTGATAAACTCAGAAACTCACGCAGACCATTAATAGCTGGGCTGCATTTTTGTCTTGGTGTCCTCAGCCATAAAGTCATTAGCCTCATTCTCAGGAGCCTATGCAAAATGTCTTGCCAAAGCCTCGACTGTGTTCTCTGCTGATGTTTACTAACTGTAGCATTTGCTGGGCTGTTCTGCCTAAAATGACGGAGCAGAGGCTGCAGTTCCCTTATTTTCAGCCATGTAACAAGGGAAAAATGAATGAACTGGTGGTAGAGATAAGTCATTTTTGCCGAGGATCTAACTGGCAACAGCAACTTGAAAACTGTAGGTAATTCAGAAAAAAACATTTGTAATAAACTATTTCTATTGGATATTTTTCTTACGTGAATGAAATTGTCTGAAATTAGCAGAACCCCTGTAGCTTTCAGAACCTTTATTAGGTAACCAAACATGCTATTTTACACAGTGTATTTTTAAAAGAAAATTACTCTAGCACTGCACAAAAATGAACCAAACCCATTGAATCCTGGCATGAGTGTCTTCGGGTGAACTCAAGCTGTGACAGTTGTGGGACGAACCCAGATACTGCAGACACAGGATTAACCCAGATATTATTTTCAAAGGTTTCTCCACAGCAGATTTTAATAAACACTGATATCAAGTTCTTACACTCTTTCTGGCATCAACAAACTCAAAGCATTTTGAGTAAATACACGGGCTTCCTATGCAAGCCTGGTCTTTTTGACCTGGATTTAGGTCTTGCACAGAATTAGTTAAAATGCACGTAATTCAGGAAATGAACCATATTCTACTTAGCACTTCTGAAGGAAAACTGATCACAGAATCATAGAATCATTTAAGTTGGAAAAGACCCTTAAGATCATCGAGTTCAACTGTTAACCTAACACTGACAAGTCCACCACTAAACCACGTCCCTAAGCACCACATCTACGTGTCTTTTAAATACCTTCAGGGATGGTGACTCAACCACTGCCCTGGGCAGCCTGGTCCAATGCTTGACAACCCTTTTGGTGAAGAAATTTTTCCTAAATTCCAATTTCAACCTCCTCTGGTGCAACTTGAGGCCATTTCCTCTCGTCCTATCACTTGTTACTTGGGAGAAGAGACCAACACCCGCCTCCCTACAACCTCCTTTCAGGTAGTTGTAGAGAGTGACAAGGTCTCCCCTCAGCCTCCTTCTCTCCAGACTAAACAATCTCAGTTCTCTCAGCCCCTCCTCATAAGACTTGTGGTCCAGACCCTTCATCCACTTTGCTGCCCTTCTCTGGACACACTCCAGCAACTCAATGTCTTTCTTGTACTGAAGGGCCCAAAACTGCACACAGTATTTGAGGTGTGGCCTCACCAGTGCTAAGTATAAAGAGATGATCACTTCCCTGCTCCTGCTGGCCACACCATTCCTGATACAAGCCAGAATGCTGTTGGCCTTCTTGACTATCTGGTCACACTGCTGGCCCATGTGCAGATGGCTGTCAACCAGCACCCCCAGGTCCCTCTCCACCAGGCAGCTTTTCAGCCACTCTTCCCCAAGCCTGTAGCGTTGCATGGGGTTGTTGTGACCAAAGTGCAGGACCTGGCACTTGGCCTTGTTAAACCTCATACAACTGATCCAGCCTGTCCAGATCCCTCTGCAGAGCCTTCCTACCCTCGAGCAGATTGACACTCTTGCCAAACTTGGTGTCATCTGCAAACTTACTGAGGGAGCACTCAATCCCCTCATGCGGATCATTGATAAAGATCTTAAATAAGACTGGCCCAAAAACTGAGGCCTGGGGAACACCACTTGTGACTGGCCACCAACTGGATTTAACTCTGTTCACCTCACCACAACTCTTTGGGCCTGGCCATCCAGCCAGTGTTTTACTCAGCAAAGCGTATGCCAGTTCAAGCCATGAGCTGACAGTTTCTCCAGCAGAATGCTGTGGGATACAGTGACAAAAGCTTTACTGAAGTCCAGGTAGATAACATTCAGAGCCCTTCCCTCATCCACTAAGCAGGTCACCTTGTCATAGAAGGAGATCAGGTTGGTCAAGCAGGACTTGCCTTTCATAAACCCATGTTGACTGAGCCTGATCCCCTGGTTGTCCAGAATGTGCCATGTGATAGGACTCAAGGTGATCTGCTCCATAATCTTCCCTGGCACCAAGGTCAGACTGACAGGCCTGTAGTTCTCCAGATCCTCCTTCCAGCCCTTCTTGTATATGTCGGTCACATTTGCTAACCTCCAGTCAACTGAGACCTCCCCAGTTAGCCAGGACTTCTGAGAAATTATTGAAAGTGGCTTGGTGAGCACTTCCACCAGCTCCCTCAGTACCCCTGGGTGGATCCCATCTGGCTCATAGTCTTGTGTGTGTCTAAGCGGCGTAGCAGGTTGCTAACCATTTCCCCATGGATTATGGAGGCTTCATTCTTCTCCCTGTCCCTATATTACAGCTCAGGGGGCTGAGTACCTGGAGAACAACTGGTCTCACTATTAAAGACTGAGGCAAAGAAGGTACTAAAAACCTCACCCTTTTCCTCATTCTTTGTCACTATGTTTCCCCCCACATCCAAAAACTGCACTTATTTTGGGCTGTGTGAGCCAGACTAGGGGTCCATATCAGAGTAGGGGACTACATTCACATCAGACTTGGAGCCCCTGGCTTGCAGAGGCTCAAAGCAACCAGGGTTAGTTGACAGAAATCCTTCGGGAGGTGGGGGAGGATACACAGGTTTTCAAATTAACAAAGCAGCCTGGCAGGCCAAATACCATTTTGGTCAGCACCTCACTAAGCAGCCATAAGACTGTACAAAGCATGCAAAGAAAATGCAGTTTGCTTGGACCGTCTCCACAGAGAAAGAGAAATAGCCTCAGCAAGTGCCTCTAGTTTATTTTCCTTTTTTTTTTTTCCTTTTGAGCCTCAGGACGTCTTCTGTTTAGGAAGGGCCTAGCAGCAATGAGGGTGAACTCTGCAATCCCAGATAGACCTCTGCCATCACTTCATCCAGGCCTCCCAGCAGGCAGTTGTTTGGTGGCACAGTGAGGTGGTACAGGCAGCTCCTGGAGGAGCAGTCACCACGACCACTCCAGTACAAGCAACACACTTCTCCTCTGACAACAAGTGATGCCACTGAATGGAGAAGTAAAGGAGCTCCTACCACATCTTGATGCTCATCCTTGCAGCCAGCTTTACAGACCTTAAGTCTGGCTGCGCTGTTAGCTGAGAAAGCTGCCATTTTAGATTTCTGTGCCCTGATCTCCCCTTCCTGTGTGCCTACTGCTCTTGCTGCAGGCTGTGAGCTAAATAATAAAGGGAAATAGTTAATTTTAATGTGTGCCACTCAAGAAATTCATGCAGCAAGGCTGAACCTCTGCTAGTGGCAACCAGCAAAGCAGGGCTGAAGTCAGTGCCAGTTTACACCAGATGAGAGGCTGACTCCACTGCATCACCTTGAGAGTTTTTACTTTTCCCTATGGATGATGATAAAATTCAGTTTAGCAACAGCTATACCAAAATAAATCAGATGAAGTAAAGCATTGCTAAAATTGGCTTTCTAAAAGGCTCTGCTTAAAGAAATTCATGAAAAAGCATAATTCATTTAGCTTGGAAACAGTTAACGTTATAAAGGAAGTCCTCAGCTTTGCAGCAAAAGAAAAAAAGCAAGCATCGTGAAGGCACTGGAAAGGCATCTTACTGCCCTGCTGCATCAACCTACGGTCTCAGATGAAATTCTCCCTTCCCTGTAGTCAATGGCAGCCTGAATGAAATGGCAACTCCTGCTGCCTCACAGAAAGGCAATCACATTGTTGACTGATAACACCAAAGACATCGTGTGACATCCACAGATTTAAGCTGAACCTGATAGAGCATTTGTGTAAGCTACAATCAATTACCTGGGCTTAACTGCATCATGTTTACCAGAAAATGTGGAATAGTTTACAGAACATGATGGTAGGGGCTTGGAGAGGCAGGAGAAGGATCCTGTCTGTAGCACAACTTGAAATCTGGTCTTCAAGTGCATGCATGGGCAGAGAAAATATTCTGTGCACCATCTCCCCACGCAGATGCACTGTTCACACACACACACACACACATACTATTGAAAAAGCAACATAAATATCATATTTTAATAAACACAGCCCAGCTCACTTGCTGCAAGGATGAACTGTCCAGTCCTGACCATCTTTCTCAGGTATTTTAACCACTGAAATTCCTTGGGCTCCCCTACTGAACTAATCTAGTGAGATCTGACCCACAAATGCGCACTGGTTACAAAAAGATCACATGTACGTTTTTGTTCTCTTTGCTATGCAGAAATGTAAAGGCAAAATCTGCCACTGACAGGAGGGATAAATGATAGAAATAAGCAGGATGGCTTTCAAATGATGCTATCTGCAGCTGTCATGGAGCTCAACAGGGAGTGGGGTTGCTCGGCCCCCTGTTAAACATCAAGGTGCCTCTCCATGTAGACACGCAGATATGCATCAGCATCCTCCCTCCTTGTGCATACATGCCCATTTTCTTACACCACGTACACCTAATAACTTCATCCTACAATTAAAGCTTTACACACACACACATGCATGTTAACTAACACCCCCTCTGCAACACACATGCACACAAAACCTAAAGACAGCCACCAGAAAAATCCAACGCAGCTCTGCAGGCAGAATGTGCTCAGTGAAGCCATGCCGTACACACCCAACCCACAGCGATTGGTGTCTTATCATAATGTATAATAAATAACCCTGTTAATAATAACAGCACTGCCGTGCTGCCTGTGCTCACACCCTCCCGACTCCATGCTCCTGAGCCATTTCTGCAACATGGTCCTGTGCATGAAACACAGAGAACGAAAAGCAGGCAGGACACGATCACTGCAAGAGATAGGCTCCGGCAGTGAAAGCTGCTTCATGTCGGAGTAGGCTCTTCCCAGCTTTCAGACGTGTGATCTGCATGTCTAATAATAAGCAGATTTAGTCAATCCATAATTTCTGGCATCAGTCCCTTACCTTGAAATGCTGCAGCTGAAGTATCTGGTCCTCAAGCTGTTGTCTCTTGCCTTCTATTTCTGTCTGCCTTTTCCTTTTCTCCTTGGAAAAATAATTTGAGAGAGAGAGAGAGAGAGAGATGTCTCGTCAGAGAATCAGAGGCTTTAAGGACAGCAGATTCGTAAGAGCATGCAAGCAGTCAAACGCATCTGTACAGATGTCACCAGTCCCATTTCACCTGCTCCTCTGCCTGCTGGTATGCAAACAGCAGCGTCCTGGGAAGATGCCAGCCCCAGACGAGCCGTTTGCTTGCCAGCAGGAGAAATTCTCCTCGCTCGCTCCCGGCAGCCAGAGCAGCAACAGAGTGCACAGTCCCAGAGGAGGGGAGAAAACAGGCATAACAGCTGAGGGAGAAGTTAAAGGGACAAAGATGTGCTTTTGCATTTGAGATGCTGGGCCAAAAACACGGATTGCGTTGGTGTAATTGTGCGACAGCAAGGCGACATGAAAGTGGTGGGTGGCATCATGGAGAAAGGGAGCCGGATTGCAGGCAGTGTTTTTCACCGACAAGGTTGGTGGTCTTTCCTTGGGCTCAATGGGGAGAAGGTGTTTCAGCCAGGTTGCCCAGGGTTTACCTGCAGAGCAACTGGGACAGATATCCCCTCAGCTGGCTTTGTTTAAAATTCAAGGCACCAGCATGCACTAGCAGCCGGGCCTTACTGGCTCCCAGAAGCTGGGCTGACCGAGTGGTGCCAAGGACAGCACGGTCATTTCACCAGCTGAGGATTTTCACAGTCACGTTCATGAACACGGCCACCCATCCGTGCCCAGGCTGCTCCCCTCAGCAGTCAGCAGACTCTCTCAGGTGTTTTAAGAGGAGAATGATCTGCTTTACTCCCCTGCAACACCTTCCTCTTATGAAGGATCAACTCTTTGCCTTTCATCAGCCTTACACACCTTGCAGGAAGCGTTTCTCCTCACCTATCCCCAGCCCAGATCAGGTTCCCTCTCCTGGAGGTCTCTTCTCATTTCAGATTTTGCAGGCAAGACAAAAATACTGAGTCATAAATGGAGATAGTCAAATAAGCATATCAGCCTCAGTTTTTACCAGAACAATAGTTTTTATTCTCTGCCTGCGGAAGCATGTTTCTGTTATTTAAATATTTCAGTAACTGTAAGGCTGGGCTTGAAGACATTTAGGGATTCCTTAAGTCCCAAAAGTAATTTTTCTGTCTCATTTCTAGGTGCCCTACTGATACTCTGGGAATTCTCTGCTTTCCAGGGATTTCAGACTTTCATGCCTCATCCTCCAGGGGCATACAATAAGATCCTGCCTATGCAGAAATTAACTGTCTTTACATTGGACCTCAAACCAGGGCATTTTCAGTCAAAGCATTACATTTACGAGGAGGATCAGGAAACTTTTTTTTTTTTAAACGCCATGCTTACTCAAAACAAAGCAAAACACAGAGATGGATTACTGTGGACTGCTCCTACTGAAGAGTGAGGCATCAGAATGGTGATGGGAGGGCTCGAGCAGTGAACCCAGAAGAGTCGAAGTAGTGAAATAATGCCTATGTCAGGCAGTTCTGCCATACACTGCACACTTCTACATGCTGATTTTTTGTGTATATCTGCATCTGCACACACACACTCCCCACTGTCTGAAGTATGTACGAATATTACTGCAGAACAAAAATACTCTGCTGAAGTTGTTGTGGAATAGGAATATTGACTTTTTGGATAAATAAAATGTCACAAATGGTGCCTATCTTCAGCTGAAAACTTGACATCTCACTGCTCTGTACACACAAAAGATAGTTCACATTTGTGCACACACAGGTATACAAAATTTATGCATGCACCTTTAAAAATCCTTCCTTATATAAAATTGATAGTATGTGGATCATCCTATTACTCCTCCAATCTCAATCTCCCCTTTGCATTTTGAATGGAACATGATACTGGATGGCTCAGGGGTTAAAAAAACCCAACATTATTCAGGGATCTCTCTTGCCACTTTCTTCATTCTACAATATTAACAGCAGATTTGGAGACTGAAAACCAGAATTTGTTCTTTGCTATTTCCTCAAATACCTGGTCAGCCATGGACCAGAATAAAGTAGTTCTGAAAGCCGTTGCAGTTAATGACTTAATATTCTCAGAATAAGGATAATTCTGCCCTGTTTGTACCAAGCTGGCCAGATGACAGAATGTTTGGATTTCACATATGTAGGCATTAACACCTCACATCTGACACTCCATAGGCCAGCATAAGGCACCTACATCTTCACAGTTAACTGACCTACATTTATATGTCTGTATATACATACATATGTTTATATATATATCTATTCTACTCTTCACAAAAACCTTCTCGCTAAAACACATAATGGAGATCACTACAGTACCTCCTCTGGCTGGTTGTGTCATGCTGTATAATGGATGTGACAAGACAGCCTTATAAAACATAGATGGAAACTTCTTTTCTTTATGAGAAAGGGAAAACACTTAGAGCATTTTCCCCCTAGGCAGCAACACAGCAAGCACTAAAATATTTGAAGTACTTACTAACTAGTGGGCTTCTATGGAGTTAAATTGGAATATTGCTCACGTTTCCATTTCACTGGTTTCAGGCAGCCTGACTGCACGCCTCCACCCTCTGATTTTATACCACAGCTATGGCTGAGGAGTAAGACAGTAAAACAATTTATTTTCTTTTTCTCTGAAGATTGTGTGAATCGCAGCATCTGTAACTAGCTATCAGGCCGTTTCACCTTTGGGTCACCAGATGACATTCAATGTAGGTTTCTCCCAGTCTTAGGGTTGTGACAACATGTGTTCCTGGCTTATGTGGGTATCTTCTGAAAAAATGTGGTAGAAGACTGGACTGGCTGACAAAAATCCAACCAAAATCAGCATGTAAAGGATTTTAGGTATTCGGTAGGTGAAATTAGCCCTCACTTAAGCAGGCTTCTGATTCAGGACTTTACTGAAAACACTGGGATGTAAAGCACACGCTTACAGCCGAACATTTGTTAAAGCACTTTCCTACGCTGAAGGCAGTAAATGTTCCTCATTACTCTATTCATCTACTTGTAGACATCTTTTTTTCCGAGTACGCCTGTTAAGTAACTAATTTACAGAAGGTCCTGGGACCAAGAAAATAAAATGTTGGCTTTAAACAAACAGGTTTACCCTGGACAGCTTCAGTTAAATGTATGTCCTATTTTTTTTTCTGCAACACAGGGAGTAATCCATCACTGCTTCAGGTAGCAGGTAACACTAATCATTTTCAAGAATTAACCCCCAAGAACACCCCTGAGCTCCTCCCTCAGGCCAGGATGTGTGGAGCTCAAGCCATAAGGGGAAAGCAGGAGCCAGGAGGACACCATGTGTTGGGGATTTTTGTCAAGAAGTGAAGGGATTATAGAAATTAGGTTGGAAAGAGTTGGAGAAAACAAGCAATGAAGCCAGTTTTACTGTGAATGTGGTAAGTTTAAAGGAATTCTATCTATCTGAAGTGTGTTGCTTTTTTAACAAGTCAGATATTCATCACAGATGGTTACCTTTCCAAAATGGTAGAAGAGTAACATTTGGGAGGTACAAGTAAAATAAGATTCAAACCTAACATCCCTCCCTTTGCCAAAAACTATTAGGAAAATGTGAAACTGAAAGTACTTGATTTTTTTTTTACTCACAGATCCAAATGATAGAAAAATAATACAGGTCAAATGGCAAGGTTACTTACATTCTGAATCTTTTTCAATGAATTCAGGCATTCACATATTTATGTGCAATATGGAAACTATAAATTTATTGCCTCTTCCAATAAGCTTGATTGTGGTAAAGAAGTAATTACTGCTTAGCACTAAAGGTGGCCAGTGCCACTTTCCTATCACTAAAACCAAAATATATTAGATAATCTGTAAGACCCCATCCACTTAGAAGAGAGAGATGTGTCAGGAGGACAAAATGGAGATCTGTAAAATGATAAGAGAGGCATGGAGATAGCCAGTGGGCATCTACTGCTCACCCTGTCTTTCCCTGTAAGAAAAAAAAGGGCATCAAGGGAAATTGGACAGGGCAGGTCAGAAGTGGAGGAATGGGTCTGCTGTGGAAATCCCTGTCTCAGAATGGGGTGCTAGAAGGTGATGGGAATCCCAGGGGAGCCTGGGCACAGCCAGAGGGAAGGAACACTGTGAAGGTTACTACACAAACTGAAATTACAGCTGGTTCAGGAAGCCCCTGAACCACAGATGGTTTTGAGGGTATAGAGGTACTTTGTTAAGTATTGGTATGCTTGTCCTCTCATGCTCATCCTAACACCACTGATTTTTCCTTCATCAGAGAAGGGGTGCAGGAGGTTTTGTCTGAATTTTGTGTTACATTTGATCAAAATAACCTACAATTTAGTGTCAGACTTGTCAAACTGTTCCAGAAAAAAAAAAACTAAAAAAAAAAAAACCCAACCCAAAGCAAACATAAGACCTTGAAAAAAACAAGTTATACCAAAATGCTTCTCTTTGACTCTGCAGTCCCAGAATACTTCAGTTTTCCATTACAGAATCACTTTCCTTCTTGTTTAGAAATCTGCCTGCACAGTTTGGAAGTGATACAGAGATTATTCAGCTCACGGAGTCATAACTGAGGAAAAACATGCACCTCTAAAGTCTTGTAAATCCTTGGGGCAGTTAAGCCTTGGTAAAGTTCCCTGCTCCCCTTCCACTGACAGAAGCACCTGATTGCTTTGGTTTAAAGCCAGCTTAGACATGTGCAGAAAGCACTCCACAGAGCAGCACAGAAACTAAGTGCTATTTGATTAACCTCTCTGGGAAAAGACTCACCCAGATCTGACAGCAGGCTAAGGCTTATGGTGCAGATATCCAGAAGAACATGGTGAGAAAAACAAAAAAATCCCCAACTCAACAAAAAACCTGATGGGGATCTTGTGATCCTTGAGGAGACAGGTAGCATAACAGTGAAGGAGCTACCACTGGTAGTTTCAGTGAAAAGATTTCCTCTTGGCTTCATCTTGCACGGCAAGCAAGTGTCCAGCCTGCCACAGAGGAGCTGTTGGACGAGGGCAAGCTCCTGCCTGTCATGCCAATGCAAAACAAATGCACACAAAAATGGCACAGGTGGAAGAAAAGTTATAGTCTGCTTCAAAGACCTGAAAACAGTTACAAAGAACTGTCTTTGAAGAATCACGTGAATTTTTAAAGCAAGACAGTATTTTCTCCACTCTGCACAGCTGGCAGATATTATTCTCTGTTTATTTAAAGCACACAGATTTTTAGGGCAGCAAGTAAGGAAACAAACAAGCAAAAGAGCTGCTGACATCTCATTTTTCTGTTGCCAGTTCAAGGACATCCACAACTCTGGGGGAAAAGGAGCATCTGGGTTCTGCTAACCATTTCAACCTGCAGTTAGCATAATCCCAAGAAATGATTCCTCATGGAAACGGAAGCTTTCACCAGGGTGGTAGCTTAAACGACCATGTTCACCATGTAGACTTCACATCTCTCGGTAGTGAAATGAAGTCTGTGAATTTGTTTCCTCTTTTGTGGTTCAGCAGTAATGGTTCACAGGAAAGAAAATATTAAAAAAGATAAGAAGCTAATTTTCTCCCTTTTTTTCCCTTCTTTTTTTCCCCTTTCTTTTTTTTTTCCCCACCAGCTTCATTCCCATCTGGTCAATTCTTTTATTGTCCTCTTGTGTTTTAAGAGTAGGAAACTCTCCTGACAGCAACCACGCCTACCAGTTGCAACAATGCAGCCCAGTACTGGCAGCACTTTGCAAAATGCAGTTCTAAACATTTTCTGCTGTTGTAAACGGCATACAAAAGAAATCACAGCACCAGAAGAGGCAGGACGCAGAACTGAAGCAGAGACACTGTTACGGCAGAACAAACACACCTTGCAGGTTGGTGGCAGGATGCCTGCTCCATTGGGATCATCAATGCCCACTTTCATTACTTGCTGCCAGGAGAAGGTGGTGGTGCCCATCGTCCTGCCAAGTGTATCAAACTAGATCACTGTGTGCACTGGAATGACTGTGCTCAGTGAAAATCTTTCTATCATGGGTAGCCACACAGACTCCGTAATTGCAAGCTAGAGGTTTGTCTGGTCTCCCGTTTTGAGCACTGGAAATACGTGTGTTTCAGATTACGGGAAATGACTCCTGCAGCTCCTCTCCTACCCTGCTCCCAGGAGAACGAGAGTCAGTATTTAACCTGAGATACATTTTTCTTCACAGTTACACCATCGACAACATATAAATACAAGCTACTGGCTTTACTCCCCTAGGCATCTTCCTGCAAGACCCTCTCTGTCCCTGAAATGCATGGCCACCTCGCTAAGCTTTGTGTCACTTAAAACAAGAGCCAGGAGCAATTTCCCTGTGTCTGTATACTGCAATCCAGCTTCTGAATTCAAGGAAACTGCATTCTTTGCTCCTATATAGCATTTGAGAGACTGCCACCCTTTTTCACTCTTACAGTCTCCCTGCGCAGGAGGCTTATTACCTAAAGCACAGATTCTTGATTTCAAGTGCCCTAAGCACCTATGACCTTGGTGGCTCACCTTACCGAACCCTCTCCCTACCCAAAAAAAGCAGATTTCTAGGTGGGACGCAGGGACAGCAGGAGTACAAGATGCTGCTGCAATGATTTCCCTGTATCTTCCATATACCCACATACCTTACGACAAAGCTGTGGCCATTTCCATCACCCCGAGCAACAAGCAGATGGATTCTTTAGGAACGAACAACAGGCGTTCCCAATTGCACAGGTACAGCAGATGAATGCCTGAGGTGAACAGGTGAAACCCACCTAAAAGATAATGGCTGAGTTTAGCTCTCTTCCTCATGCTTGCTCTTTCCATGGGTGTATGCACAGCAGGAAGCTAAGGAGAGATTGCAGACAAAGTGAATGGTTAATAATCAGGTATGCCCTTCGCTTCCTCTCTTGTGAAACCAGTTTAAAGTGGAGATTGCTGCCATAAGGGTTGATTCTTGTATTGACAGCTTGCCACAGCATGCAAGAAATGTCTTGGCATGTTGGTTTTGGACACAGACTAGACTTAAGTGACAGAGGCAGACCCTGGTCAGGAAGTAAGCAGAACAGCCTGGAAGTTATGGAAACGCTTTGTTTCTCATATATTGAACTGGCTTCTGCTTAGGAATCTGGACAGGGTGGATTGATGGGCTGAGGCCAATTGTATGAGATTTAACAAAGCCAAGTGCCAAGTCCTGCACTTGGGTCACAACAACCCCATGGAACGCTACAGGCTTGGGGAAGAGCGGCTGGAAAACTGCCTGGGGGTGCTGGCAGACACCCGGATGAACATGGGCCAGCAGTGTGCCCAGGTGGCCAAGAAGGCCAACAGCATTCTGGCTTCCATCAGGAACAGTGTGGCCAGCAGGAGGAGGGAAGTGATTGTCCCCCTGTACTGAGCACTGGTGAGGCCGCACCTCGAATGCTGTGTGCACTTTTGGGCCCCTCAGTACAAGAAAGACATTGAGTTGCTGGAGCGCGTCCAAAAGCTGGTGAGGGATCTGGAGCACAAGTCTTATGAGAAACAGCTGAGGGAACTGGGGTTGTTTAGTCTGGAGAAAAGGAAGCTGAGGGGAGACCTCACTGCTCTCTACAGCTGCATGAAAGGAGGTTGTAGTGAGGTGGATGTCGGTCTCTTCTCCCAAGTAGCAAGTGATAGGACGAAAGGAAATGGCCTCAAGTTGCGCCAGCAGAGGTTGAAATTGGAATTTAGGAAAGATTTCTTCTCCGAAAGGGTTATAATGCACTGGACCAGGCTGCCCAGGGCAGTGGTTGAGTCACCATCCCTGGAGGTATTTAAAAGATGTGTAGACATCGTGCTTAGGGACATGGTTTAGTGGTGGACTTGGCAGTGCCATGTTAACAATTGGACTCAATGATCTTAAAGGTCTTTTCCAACCTAAATGATTCTATGACTCTCTAAGGGGAAGGCAAAATCAATTCCAGAGAGTTGAACCCTCAGAGTGAAGAAAGAAAATCCCCTTAGGCCAGAAATACATTGGCTTTCATTGCAGCCTTGCATCCATTTTCTCTACTAGTGAGTGTCAGAGAAGTTATTTGCTTATGTACAAGAATGGGGTGGTTTGAATGAAAGAGAGATACAGCTCCCCGTAACTACCTCAAGTGCTCCAGGTAAAGGAGCAAACGTTTCTGGCCGCATCCCCCTGTCTTGCTGATTTTGTGAGCTTTTGACAAAGCTGCCCAAGAGGAGAAAGGATCCTCTCTAGTGAAGACAACAATCCAGTAAGGGGGTGCAGCAAACACTTCAATTGCCCTGCATGTTTATAATTATAGCTCCCTGGTCACCGAATGTAACCACCACGATGCACACAGACAATGACTGCTTAATTAAAATCACCATGCATCTTAAACAGCAAATAAAAGGATGGCACTGCTCCTGGAACAACAGCTCTTAATAAAAAGTGATGAAGGCGGGAAGGAATTTCCTTTTGAAAAACTCCCTCATTAGCATTTTTGAAAGGGGACACAATGGAAAAATGTCTCATTGAGATGATGAAGTGAAATTATTTTAGGAGAAAACATGGTTCCTCTCATATCCCATGGGGAAATTCCCACTTTGATGGAGCAGTCATCCCCATTTTGATGCAACTGAGATTTTACCTTCAGTACCCTCCTTTCACCGAATGCCACTGGGTCACTGGAAGCAGCGTTTCAGGTCTAGAAGAACCCATGTGCATTTTTGACCAGGCCACCACCATAATGAGTCCTTGAAGTACAAAAAGGTTTAGTGGACCTTCCTTCTTTCCTCTGAAGTCTGAACTGAAACTGAACATGGGCTGAGACCTACAGATGCTGCTTCCCTTTGGTCACTGACAGGAATAAAGCCACACTTTCCCATACATCTACAATTTGATCAACGGTGTCAGGCTCTTAAACTGCTGCTGAGAGGTGCCTAGGGTCACTGCAGTTTTGAGTGTCTTTTCTGGGAGATGTGACAATGGATCAGACAGATGTCCTATGAATGCCAAATTCCCACCTCTTATTAACTCCACATCAGCTTTTCTTCCAAAGCTTCCGAGTTTTTACACTAACCCTGAAAATGGGTAAGTGCCCAGGACCACTTGAGTGCTGTAGTGACCTTCTCTGTGGCATCAATTATTTTTGGAATACAAAATGCTCAAAAGACTGTACAGAGCACATTTTTACTATAAATCATTAAACAGACAGATTTATACATCAGTCTGGATAATTCTTAATATCAGTCATAAATGATAGGCCGCTGAACTTCATTACCTAGTATCTGCTACAGCTAACCTCCAGTTCATGTGTAGAGCTTGCTAGCACTGACTTTGTTCTCCTGTAGACTGAGCTAGATGAAAATTCAGTGTCTTCATCTAGTAAATTATTTTTCTTCATAAAAGTAAGGTAGAATTTTCTAGATAATGTTGCATAGAACAAATACTGAAAATTTCTCTCTTTCCTCTTACAAAACCTGCAAAATTCTGAAAGAAGCTACTTTTAGTCAACTATTTTTTTCTGTCTTTTTCTTAAAAATATATTTTTGTTAAAGAATGTTAAGCAGACTTTGGTCTAAGTTTTCATTCATAAAAATATACAACAGGAGTTTTCTTTAAGCTGAGTAGACTATTTGTAGAAAACCAGTTCATTAACTTTCTGTACTCTCATGTTGCCACTAATTGGTCTTGCTTTAAATCCATGCTGTTCAATGTACATCCTTTCACTGTTTGCTGCTGAAAAGAAGAAAGACAGGATTTGGTCGATATGGGCTTAATTTAGCCAGATTTCTACAGCTCCAAATAAAAGTGTGTGTCTCTTCTTCACCTTAAGGCCCTATATACTCCTGAAATATCTCTTCAGACTTCCAAATAGGACATTGTAAAGGATGGGGAAACATCTCTGACTGCAGCAAGGTGATGAATGTGCAGAGAAACATCTATACAAGACCTACAAAGCAGGTGCTGATTGTAATATTACGACAACCATGAAGCCATTTCTAACTCTTGCATTAAGAAACTAAAAATAAATCATGAAGTTTTTAAGTCAAGGCATCCAAGGTGAAGCTGTGATTCCTTATGCTGGTTTCCCCCTAAGCAAGTGCCTGGTGAGGATCTTTATGCATTATTTTTCACTTGGTGAGAACTTAGACTAGAATCACCAAGACTGCGTTTTCAGCAGTTTGTTTTCCCTCTTTAATTAATTTTAAATAAAATCACCCATATGACAGACATCCCCACCTTATGCAACTTAAAACTTCCCCAAGACAGAGCATATTAAGTGGGAAGAAGAAATGGGATTTTCTGCAGTGGAAAAGGAACAAACTGGTCTGGCTGGTGAGCACAGAACAATGGCTAGGATGTGCAGGGATGACACTGGTGCTAATTCTGGTACTTGAATCACATCCAGCTCAAAAACCCTTTCTTTAAGCTTTTGTCTAGCACTGGCTATGAACTAAGGATACTCACACCGTTTGATGCTCGGGGATCTGCTGATGTAAGTTGCAGCTGCTGGTGAGTTTGAGTCCTAACTTCTACGTTCTGGAAGGGAAAGACTGCCTTGTTTTACACCAAAAAAAAAGAGGGAGAGGAACTTCCCTACAAGCACAGTGGGATGCAATCGAGAGCCTGAGACTTGCCACCTTCCAGCTGCTAGATCCTTTCAAACTGGTGTTGCTAATGAGATGAGACACCAGTTCACAAATCACTGTTCTGGCTAAGTTTCCATTTCTTTCTGAAGTGGTCATAAGGGGCTCGATTCCTCTTGCTTTTTGACCAGCCTTGCAGATCCCATGTATTTGCGCCTTGTGAAGACCTGCACAGGTCTGAGAGGGCACCAGTGCCCCTCTTCAGTTAGGGGAATTCTCCCTGCTGAGTCCTGGAGCCTGATGGGGTTGCTGGACATGCCATCCCTGCCTCCTCTCCTGTTCATCGTGGACTCACATTACTCTAACACAAGTCCATAGAGACACCAGAGACCATAAATGACAAACATGATCGTGACTGAGAGGGTGGATACATCTATGTGCTTGGCAAAAACGCATGCTCAGTGTCTGATCTAGGTATGCTAAACATCCTACCCAGCCTCAGCCTTGGCATCTTGCCTATGCAACACATAAAAGAACCGGCTTCATCTCCAACCAGATTACTTGTGGAAAGCTAATTTAATCTGACAGGTGTAGGATCACATGCCTCAACACCAAACCTTAGCAGTACGTGGGAGGTATTACTGCTATGTCATTCCTTTAGGTCAGGCATCCCAACACTTTCTTTGTGAACAGGGAACAGTTGGGACTCTACGCTACAGATTGCATAACAAATTCATCTGCCAGCCTTCTCCCTGCACCATCAAAGGCAGAGATCACCAAAGGCAGAGACCACGCTGGTTCTGGCAACATGAACAGACCCCACAGCATCTTCCCACCAGTGTGTCACCTTAAGTAAGGAGGAATGGATAAGCACACAAAGCCTGCAAAACATGTCCCCTTGGCTCTCAAGGGATGGGTTAACTGCAGATCCTCAGGGCAGGGTGCTCATATTGCAGCAACAGTGGCTTCAGGCAGGATGCAGACAAGTGCACAGCATCAGTCTGCTGCACTGACGGGGAGACCTGGGGTGGTGCAACAAGAAAACACAGTCTAGAACTGGCTACTTTAATGCTCGGCTCTAGAACCCAGATCCATTTATAAAGGGGTAAATTTCTGCCGTGCTGTCGAAGGTTCCAACCCCCTTCAGAAAACTGCCTGCATTTCTCTGTGATTTGCACCCCTGCTGTAAGGTGTATTTGGGAATTCACAGCTTCAGGGTCATCTCAGCGACCCACAGACTGCTGTATGGTTTGTGCAGCTCTGTCTGCACAAGTCTCAGAGCGTGGGGAGGGTTGGAGCAACATAGCCTGGAAAATTTGGATTAATTTCACACTTAGCTGACACACCTGACAGGTTTATAAAACTGTAAACCATTTGAATGGCTTATTAAACAGCAAACAGTGTGCAAAAAAACCCCAACCAAACAAAAAAAAAACCCAACATGCAGATACCAGAAGAGGCTTCAGGGATATGTGTTGATTATTGCCTCCTTCTGCCCATTTCCTCCAGCCAGAGAAACATGGCCTTGTCTCCTGAACCCCAACAAGATGCCACATGGGTACTGTTTAACTGCTCCTGTGCAACTCCTCTATCTTTGCCTGGGCCTTCTGGAGACCTCTGTGCTAAGAAGGTCTTATTATTCTATAAATTCAAAACAGTTCTCTAATTTCAAAACAGTTTCTGTCCTCCTTCCATGGGCATTTCTGTCAGTTTTGCTCTTCTGCAAGCTTGAAAACGCATCTCTGCAGCAATTCCTCCCAGGAAACTGAAGGAGGGAGAAGATGCAACTGCAGATGGGTCCCCTCCCAAAAGTTACATTCTTTCTTCCTCCAGTTGTTACTCTATCCTTACACACACCTGAGCTTCCTCAAAGAAGGTCAGATCCTTCTCTACGGCTGCCCCAGGAGGTTCATTACCCTTCCTTCAGGCCTTATTTTTTTAAGATGGGTAGCTTAGTCACCTCCAGGGATTTAGGCAACAAAAAGTCAGTGAATTGTCATAATCTGCTGCTGTCTTCAATCTTTTGCTGTGCACATCCCTGTAGTAGTCCCCGGTGAAGGACTTGCTTTCATTTCTGCTATGTGAAATGTGTATTTCTCTTTATTCAGCTCCTGCATTAAAGTGCAAAATACAGCTTGTGGGCAGGTTGCAATATTTTATTTGGTTTGTACATTCTGACCTCCTGCAGGAGCCTGTAGAAGAAGTGAAGGTCTGATCTCCTAAACTGGCTGCACTGTTGAAGCCATAGAACAGCAGAGCAGCAGGCTCCGAGGAGCCTATCCTCCATGCAGCCTCTCTTCAGCCTGAGAGGCATCAACGTGGGAGATCTCTGACCCTTTAAACCGAAAGACCTTAAGAAACATGCTCAAAAGGCAAAAGATTTTGAAGAATGTTGGCCAAGAGAGACGGAATGCATCACACAAATTCAAGCACCTGCCTCTCATACTCCAGTGTAAGGTCACTTTGTCACTGAACTCAACATGGTATTTGCTTCACCCTTGTGCTAAACTAAATAAACCAGCATAGTGTACGCTCCCTGCATTTAACAGCATGGTGAAAAGTTCAGACAGCAAAAAGCTGCCTTGCTCTATAAGCAACACTTAATGGTATCTGCTCTTGGTCGCCAGGTTGCTCCACAGCTTCTTTAGTCTGCAAGCCCCTCATGGCAGAGACAATCTCTCTGTTCTGTATTAGCGCAAAATCTACCACAAAGAGGTACTAGTTCCTGCCTTGGGTCATTATGTTATGACAGCAGCAGCCTTGCAGCTAGACCTAACCAACTGTGCACAAGACTTCCGTGCAAACTAAATGGATTCCCAAATCCAGAGCCCAGATGGATCAAAACCTGGCTTTTTTTGAGTTTTTGTGGCTCTGATCCTTGGACAGGTATCTTGCAGAAATGTAGCACTGTGTTCCTCCAGGAAGAAACAACCAGAATGTACCTGAGCTTCTCCTCCTCTCACATTTAATTATGTGAGTACAAGCACAGTGGAAGCTCAAGGAAGAGCATATAGCTTCTGTAGTTAAACTCTAACTGTATTCAGCAGTGCTACAGATGGACACTGATAAAATCAGGATGTTTTCTAACTGTCAAGGGAGAAGATTCCTGAGGTGGTGGCTCATAAAAGCAGGGAGAACTGATTTTCCACAAAGACCTGCTCAGGACTTATAACTTGTTTATATGATTCAAGCTTTTTTTTTTCTGTTGAAGGACACTGGTTTGACACTCCATCAAGCTCTAAGTAATAACATAACTGTTAAAGAAAACGGTAGTACTTTAAGCGTATTATCACTGGGATTTTCAAATTGCGTGGCCCATTGTCTTTAATATGAACAGAATGAGGTCACCGTTTGCACATCTGCAGTGCATGCTCTTCCAGTGCACCAGAATAAACTTCACAGGCTCCATCAATGATCTGGCAAGCATTGCCTCCCGTACCACTGAAATGATCTGTGATCCACTTTTGACAAGGATCAGCTTGCTTGCAATACCACCCTTCTTACAGCCCCTAGAAATAATAGATTTTTCCCATCCGTAGTCTACAGTCACAGCAACTAAAACATTAAAAATGACAAGCTGTAAGACTAGCTACATACCACAAAGAAAAGAGGGCACAGCACTAAGCTCTTAAAGCAAGCTGAGTTTTGCTTGGCAGAGTAAGCGCACTGCCACTAAAATCAGATCATGGCGAGACCGCTGGTAGTCATGCTGCTGAACTGCAAGCTTCTGTCCCTGAAATGCTGGGAGTTTCCTAGGTATCCCTCCACCCAAGCAAGGACTGATTTACAGCAGTGCTCCAGCATGAAGACAGTTCACAACGAGTTCACTGCTGAGCAGGATGCTCTGCGAGGTGAATGATGCAGGCTGACGGTGAGGTGCTATTGATCAGTTCAAGCCACTGTGCTCTCCACAGCCCCCCGAAAATCAAATGTACAAAACTCCCTGTTGCCAAGAAAGGATGGGGGGAGGGGACCTGTGTCCCCTTTTTGCTAGCAGACAGCCTACAACAGCTCATAAGATCTCATGAGCATGGCTGGGGCATGGGCTGTGCTGGTAACAATCAGCAATATCGCAAGCTCTTTCACAATATTTGTCTGAAGTGGAAAATTGTTGGATTCCACTAGTGAATAAAGTGTTTCATCTGCAGGTGTCCACACTTTCTCAGTCTGGGCTTGGTTGGAAGAAAAACTGACCCTTTGTCATCCTCCAAAAAACCCTAAATCAAATCTTCTTCCATCTAGCTTTTCCTAGTGAGAACTAAACCTAAATAATCATATTCCCTGGACTAGACTTATGTAGGACAAAACACAATTTGTAGTTTAGGCTAGTACTAAACATCACCTGAAGGGGCAGCCTGGAGAGGGCAAGAGTTTTGAGTTTACTTTTGCCAGGTGGTAGGAGAGCTGTAAGCATCATAATATCTAGGACCTCCTTCTGCAGATATCTCTACTTAAAATCTGGCTTGTGCTTCTGCTCTCGGGAAAAAAATAGTGGCTTAAATAAGCCTGTTCCTGCTCATCCCTGTGGTGAGCAAAAGCACTCAAAACCACCACTGACCACTATGAAACAGAGCACTTTCATGGAAAGAAGGGAAAAAAATACAAATGACAGAATAGAAGGTACACATCATAGAAGGAACATTTTGAACTAAAGGTTAGGAAACCAGTGCTCTTCCACCAGGTACCTTCAGGCCCAAAATCTGCTCTGCTGCATACCGTGGTAAGCATTAGCTCAGCAACACTACTGAAAAGAGCAAGACCTTTCCTAGAATTGTTTATTTGGATCCAAGCAACCCTACACAACCACACATGCTCCCTTATATGACCTCCTTCTCCATAACATGTTAAACATGGTTCTCATGGTCCTTCCTTGAGAAATAAAGGTAACTATTTAGCATAACTCTGCAAAGCACATACTCAGTTAATTATTTGACTGTAACAGCTATGCAAAATAGTTATGTGCAGCTGGAACACAGCAGGATCTTGGTTGCCACCTACAGAATATACAGTTTGCCCCCCATAATCCACCCTTTTCTTCAGGAGCTTCTACTTCAATGGCAGAAAGCCAAGGGAGAATCCAGAGTGACGCAATACAACACTTTGTTATTATTGGCTCCTTTGCTCAGTATTCCAGGCCTGAATTGCAGGAGATTATTCTGGCAGAGGGGCTTGTAGCAACAGCTGGATCCCATGTCACTCCTCCGGAGCAGGAGCATACCCCATAGCAGAACTTGTCATTTAGCTCCAGATAATACCTGGACAGGCTGACAACTGAAAGCAAGAGAAAATGCTTGAGGGGTCTCTACTTTTTCGCACAAGCTATTCATGCTTCGGGAAGTTGCACAAGGTGAGAAAAGCCGCTAGGAACCATGCGGAACTCTTCTCATCACACAGCAGCATGGCTGGAGGGAAATACCCTGAGGTGTCAACGGTGCAGAGAATCTGAGCTCGGAAGGGGAATCAGTGAGAGCATCTAAGCTCCTAAAATAGGAAACTTAAAAGAAATTATGATTCCTGGATCCATTATTTCTTTTTTGCCTTTGGAGCTCCACAATGCTACGCTGTTCCTTGCATATAAGATTGTGTTTCATCCTTAGCAAATATAATACATGCACAAAAGCAGCAAGCATAGTTTCTTCCAAGTCTCTCCTCACAACACTATTCTTTAGGAGCCAATGTAGTTAACTAGGTTGGAGTACAAAATGATGTTCTGCTTCCTGCTTTTGGTTTAGCACTTCTACTATTTATAGCACCATTCTAAGAACTGGAAATATGTTTTGATAAATAAACCATTTTCTAGGCAGGGACACAAACATTGAATCAGTCTATTCACATTAATGTCACGAGAATCATCACATCCAAACCAGTCCAGGGCAAAGGTCACTGCAATGCATATTTTCTGTTTGTTACCAACAATTTATTCTGTTTGCGTGAGGCAATCAAAGGTTTGGGCTAGACTCTGAGGCCATGCGTATCCACACTTTAATCCCATTGCCAGGGTTTATGCCTCAGGTCTGTACTTTACTGAAAGACGCTGTTTGTTTTCCTGTAGCTAGCCATGGTCAGAGCTGGGTAGTCTATAGATCACACAGCTCACATTCCTCCTCCTGGAAGGCATTTCGTAAGCTGCAATTTTCAGCAGCAGTCTTGAACACCGATTTAAAAATTTCCACAGGCAAAAAATCCTGGTCCTGCTCTGCTCAGTGTAATAGATGCCTATTTTGTGTTAAGCCTTTCATCTTCGAGGGCCTTCAAGATTTGGAAACCATAAGATGGGGGATATAAAAACACTTTCAAGAGCAAAACTTTCTGTATAGACAAAAAGACTGGGAAACACACTTAGATTACAAAAAATTATTTTATGTCTTACATCTCATAATATTTTTCCTGAACCCTAGTCTTCAGACAACTCCCTACCATCTTAAAACTTAAAGAAGAAAAATTCCATGGACAAACACACATCACTCTTGAAGAAGAGCATGTAAGAAAAGCAAACGAAGAAATGACCACGACATGGCAAATTTCACAGCACATGTCAATTTTCCCAATTGCCCACACTATGATTCCTTTACTTACACCAAAATCCCTTTTTGGTATTTGAGTAATGCAACTCAGAACAATGGTTCATGTGTAGCCTTAAGTTTATTACTTCCTTTTTCCTTACTTGATTAAGGAAGGTCTTGAGAGGTTTTTTTTCCAGTGATATCAGCTGGCCCAAAAAATATTGTTTTGTTTTCTTCTGACACATGGATGCATTCATATGTGTTCCTGAACAGATACATAGAAGCTGCTAGAAAAGTCTTTTTGCTAAATTGCAGAATTGCTGCCCGCCTATTACAAACACACTGCAGTATCACCTTCTTTTCCTTTTTCATATGAGCAGAATTATTCCCTGACAATCTGCTTTAAATGCTGGGGAAGATGACTAACTGTCTGCAACATAAGATGGCTGTCTTCTGCGTACCTACCTTTGCTCAGAGAGGACTGACCTGGAACTAAACACAGACAAGGACTGAACCCCTTTTTGCAAATGGGCCTGTGTTCATGGTGCTTAAAATAATAATTAAAGAAGGGACCTCTCAAAAATTCAACACTTTCACTTTTTACTTGTGTATTTTCAGCATGGTCCCACTTCAGCTGAAAATGCAGTGTATTAGTGTTCCCTGGGGACAGTGAAGTGCCCTATGGCATTCCTTAGGGGCCACTGGATGGCACCAGCATCCAAAATATCACTGCCAGCCCAGCATTTGTTGGGCCAAGGGAAAAACCTTGGCTCTCAAAAAACCACTAAAACCAGCAGCCTCTTGGCAACCTGCAACACTCTTCCATCTCTGCCAAAATTGCATAGGCCAGAGGAAAAGTGACCTAAACCACTGCAAAATGTCACTTAATTGTTTACCACAGCTACACACCAGGAATTTGGGCTGCACCAAATCTCTTTTGGGATTTGTGGCCATAATGCTGTACTGGAAAAGTAATTTAAGAAATAGATTAATTCTGCTGTCTGTTGGATGGATGCAGTTCCCTATGCACTGGGTCGGGGGAGCAGAGAATAAATGAAAGTAGTTTGCCACTATCTTCTTTTGATCCATGCATTAGAAATGGTCCACCTGCTCCTGCTCTATTAGTACTTGCATCAAACCCTGGGGGTTTTTTTGTAAGCAAAGATGATATTGGAATGTGGGGGAAATTATGCTGGACTAAAGTGAGAGAAGCAGCCTGCTGCTGCCCATGCTCCAAATGGTGTTGATGGAGATGCTCATAGCAAACCTTCTCACTGGCATTTGAAGAATTAGGCTCTATACTTTCATTTCAGTATCTTGCCTTAGAAAAGGTGCTTGATGTCTGATTCAGCTTTGTCCTTCACTGAGAGATAAAACAAGAAATGTGGATTTTTTTTTTTTTCCTACAACACTGGAGATACCCTGGAGATGCTAGAACTGGGACATTTCTCTTGAATGATCAACAAATGTCTAGGTGGCTTGTGGAAATTATTTTAAATGTGGAGTCTATGGAGCAGTCATGGCTGACTGGCAAACTCGCTTCACTACATCAACAGAACAGGATCTCTGCCAAGTGCTTAAAGCTCTAGGAGAAATCCATTCTTTCCAATGAAACTGCAGCCAGGGGAGCAACGTGCCACCCTTTTGTACCCACTCAACAGGAGTCATTCTTCACTTTGCTTCATGTGACAAATAAGGAAAGCTGTCTTACATTTAATGTTCTCAGGATAGACGCTAAGTCCCAGTGAATGGCACATTTCAAAATGTGAGCCTGTCCTTCAGCAACTGCTTTGTGTGTAAAGAGCCAGAAATAGTGGGAGAAGGAGGAGGAAGGCATGGTGAAAGAAAAGATGGTAAGTAACAGTTAAAGCAGACAAAAGGACACTGTTTCTGAGTGCAAATGACACACAGCTGGTTTACAGCTGCACTGTGTTCCCCTAGAAGGTATGGCACTGGGGAGACGCAGTAACACTCTTGTCAGGATGGTGCCACAGACTGGATGGACTGAATGGCCCTTTTCTCCGATAAAAATGACAATAAAAAACCTATGAGCTCCCTGCAGCCTTGTGTGTTGTGAGACAGGCCATCACATGGAAGACAGCAGGCAGACCACAGCTTTGCTTTCAAGGGATGCACAGAAGAAAGGCTTGGAGGAACACCCCAAACCCTGATCTCGAGGACTGACCAGAGGCATTTCAGACAGGGATTTGGAAGCAAAGACGAGGATATTAAAGCCTGCTGCAAAGCAAGCTGGAACTAATGGCAAGCTTCCCCTTGAATTTGGCAGGCTTGAGACCAGTCTTCCTGTCATTTCCTTAAGCTCACAATGTCAAAGCCTGGCTCTCTACATTTTTTCATCTCCACCTCCTTCCCTTCCCACCTGATGAATAACTGCATGAGCCTCCCGAAGGCTGCACACCGATTTCATCCTCACCCCTCTCTTTCTCTCTTGTCTCCGACCACACATCAGTGTCAGTGCCTCTGTTTGTCATTTCCTTCTTCCTGTAATTATAATCAGAATTCGCTGGGATAAGATGTGGTGATTATGTGTTCAAAAGCTTTTAACAACAAGTACCCTGCTGTGTGTCTGCCCCACTTAAGGCAGCTCTTGTGCATTCATGTGAGTCCCTCTGGCCTCCCTGAGATAGGCGTCTAGCCACTACTCGAAATGGGGCCATGGTCTATAAATTGCAGTGGCACCAAACCCAAAAGCAAGATCCCTGGGCACGTGTTTCGTTGTCTGAGACGACAGATGAAAAATGATAACATTTATTGAACAGAAACTACTCCTGAGACACAAAAATCATCACTTCTGCAACAGAAGCAGCAGAGGATTTTAAACTTTTCTGTCAGGGTGAAGTCTGGAGGCTCCTCCTTTAAGCTATTTACCCTTTAATGCTATTCCTGATGTGATACAGTAGTCTAACTGGGCTCACATATGACAAATTCTACCAGCTATAAAAAGCTTCAAAAAGTGCAGCCATGAAACCCAGGAATGTAATTTTTTTTTCCCACCAGGAGTACATCATGAGCCACTCCGAGTGCAGATGTCAACAGCTCCTTTGTTGCATTCCTCCCAGAAGACTCAAAGCTGGGAAAAGTCAAAAGCACCAGCTTCTTCCTTCTGACATTGTGCAAGAGCTTTTGAGGTTTGGCTATTAGCAGCCTCGTTTTGCAAACTGTTTATTCCCAGAAGCATTCGTTCCCCACGCTAAGGTCAACCAGGGGTTTCCTCAAGGCAGCTCAGCCATTGCCATTGCTGCTGGGAGGGCCCGGAGGGAGATGCAACTCTGGGATTACTGTCATGGGCATGTGGTAGAGACACGGCACAAACCCAAATTCTAACTCAGAGCTTTGTAGTGCCAAGGGAAGCTTATGTTTGACACCAAAGATAAACAATTGCTTTCCGATCATTTCCAAAGGCAGATAATGCCTCTGTGCCCCACTAAGCTCATTAGGGAAATATTCGGTTTATCTTCAAACAGGAAGAGGTTACACATGTGCTAGTAAGTTCCATACTTAAAAGATTAATTCAAAGGCTTTGTCCTCTGTGCCATCCACATTGCTACTGCTGTGTGTGCAGCACAACATGTGATAGCAAAACTTTGCAGGTAGACCTTGTGATTTCCACCACAAGCAGGCTTGGAGACTTGCCTGAAAATACATCTTTTAAACTAAACTAATTGATTCTATAATAATTAAAAAAGCCAATTTATTTTCAGTTGCTTCACAAATGAAACAATATAATGAGATGTTTTAAACTTATTTTCTTTGTGGCTAGGAATTTAACTGACGCAGAGCTGGAGGCTTCTGCATGAGGGGAATGTATCGACAATACAGATAGTGGCGTTACGGACAGTCATTTGGAAGCAGAAAGGCTTGAACTACCCTGTAGGCTGAAAAAACCAATAGTTTTTGCAGGGATATAATACAGAAGCTATCTAACACCTCCTTGTGCATGAAACACATTTCCCTATACATAATAATAATAGCAAAGCTCTTTTTGTTACTCAGCCCAGGTCTTAAAAATGGCAACAAACCAGTGAAGCTACAGCAAAGACAGGGTATTTTTTCACCTTCTGTATAAAGCTTCCTCCACTGGTTCAGTGTTGCAAATAATTTCCAGCAACCAATCAAAAGACAACTCTGTGGAACGTTATCTTCTGTTTTCCAGACGTTCCCAGTCAAACTAACACTTGAATCTGTCCACCTCATTTTCTCTTGCTGTTTTCTTATTTTGGGGGAGTCTTCACTTTATGTTTCGTAAAGGTACCCATGAAGAGTGATGGCGGATAAACACATCTAGCAACCATTTGGATTCCATTTTATACACAGAGATACTGATAGCATCCCCAGAGCAATGAAAGAAAATACTTCTTCCCTTTACAGTTATCAAGCATGTCATGTCTGGTTTATCTTTTTAATTTGTTATCTAGGAACAAATGTTACCTATTAAAAAATCTCATTTTTTAAAAAGTGAAATTTGTCAAAAATTTTCATAAAGATGCATGCAATAAATGCAGACCATTCCAGATATATTTTGCACCATGACTGGTGACCTCAGTCCTCACCTTCCAAAGCAACAACTGCTTAGGACCTTTGTCTCAGTGCAAATGAAGGCAGAGGCACATATCTGCTTTCCAAAGGACTTCACTGTTGCCAGAAATTACTTCTGTCCAGCTGCACGTCAGTGCCTTCTTGCTAGAAGCTACAGTGCTCTGCAATAATGTTTCTGCTCTGAGGCATCTGCTTCAGTGCAAAGTCAGCCATGTTGGCTTAAATGGAGGAAACATGTCTTCTGCTCCACCAACTGTGGAGCCTCTACCAAAACGTGGTCCAGCATCCGAGTGTTGCCACTTCCTGAGGGCTGCAGCTGGGTCCGGAGCAATTGACTCTGCGCCTCTGCTCCTGCACACGTTAGTCACACGTGCAAAACAGAACTAACACACAATGTATTATTGAAAATGCTGGTCCTAATCCAATCCTAATGCCTCTTTGTTTCCAGCCAAGAACACCGCTGGCCCCACCATTTTTGTAGAATTTTCTCCATTTTGGTTCAGCTGCAAAGATCTTAAAAGCCTGCATTAAGTTTTTCTAATTATTATTTTTTTTAAAAAATTAACTCTTCTACAGTGCAGTCTGAGCACAGCGTATACGATCCTCAGTCATTATCTAAGAAATACTGGAGTGTCCATTACAGCAGATATATGTCCTGTCCATGGCACGGCTTTCCCGTGTACAAAAAGGGGATTGTATGGACTTGTTGTTTTTTCCCCCTTCACTGTCCCTATTAAGTGTTTGGACAAATGTATTCAACCAACTCATGTGATAACGAGAAAACAGCAGGTGAGCTAATAGGTGCCTGCTCCTTGTTTCTTGCAGAAGCCATCTGAAACAAGCCGGCAACCACAGTCGATGTCGTGTGGGTCAACAGCCCTAGTAGCAGAGGTGCTTGGGGCACAGGCCACGCAGGTTCTGGCTGGCCAAAATGAAGATGAGGTCTTGTAAGTACATTTGCATTGCATACATCATTCCCCTGGATACCATGAAATGGCATGTTTGCTATTTTTTAACGACTACTGCAGATTTAAAAGAATTGAGTTTTCCTCTATCGCCATTCCAGTTTAACCCTATTAAAAATTAACAATTAAGTAAATTTTATCTTCATTATGGTCTCAGATTCATGAAAGGTTGGATTCTCTAACCTGCCTGCCATGTTTTCTTATCAGCTGTCAGTTCCTGTCTAACAGGAAAGAAAAATTGCATTAAAAAGGGACAGTTTGAACCCACCATATCACCGGCATACAAAACATTGGACATTACGGGGTTTCTGTGCCACACTGAACCATCCCTCACGTCTGGCCACTTCCTCACCAGAGCGGACAGATCTTATTGAGCAGATATTACGCTACTTTTATGGTCTGCTTCAGTGTCTGTGTCCCCCTAAGGGGAGACCTGCTACAGCAGACCTGCAATACAAACTAGCCTGTGGGTGACATGCAGCCCACAAACCCAATTCTGTGTTTCATCAGATGGTACTGGCGCAGCGGGGAAATTAGCTACAGGGCCATCTTACAAGACGGACTGACAATGAAGAGCTATTAATGACCACACAGTATGACTCAAGTGAGGGACACTGTAGGAACTAAAAATTAACATTTTTGCTTTGAAGCTATTCCACAAGCCATGTTTGCATTTCATATTGTCTCAATGTCTAATCAAATATTAATCAGAAATAAATAAATTATTTTTAAAAGAGTAAAATATTTCCCTTGATTAATAGGAAAGATGAGCTTTTACTTTTTGGATAAAGTCTTTCATTTTTATTTTTGAAAGGACATGTCAGAATCTTTGAAATCCTGTGGAGTGAGAGGAATGCTTGCCCTCTTACCATGTCTAGTCACTAGACCACACATTTTAGTTCAAGAATGCACATAAATTTTACAGCCCTTTCCTGCAGCTGCACAGAATAATAAAAGGAAATGCAAAGAATAATTTATTCACTTTTCCATAGATTCTTAGAAAGGACAAATAGCACTAATTTTTTTCCCACCCAATTAGAAAACCTTGTCTTCTACACATTCTTCTTTACAGAAACAGCTCCATTCTCAGCTTTCTGATACATCACTTGATTGTTTGTGCATTCCTAATAAAGATTTTCTTGTGGTGGCTTCTAAAACCCAGTCCGCCAGCTGTGAATGGCATTGACTTAACTGGATCAACACAGAAGGAAACAACCCCAAACAGCAAAATTTGCTGAACTCTATGTTGTATGGTGCATACTTTCGTGCTCTGTTGTGCCTCAGTGCCCAACACATACCAGAGCTGAAGCATCTCCTGGGCACCAGGTCCCAGCATGTACCTCGGGACAGCGTGCTGTGACTGCGTGCCCTTGCGACAGCTCCTCAGGGTCTGTGACATCTCTGTGCTCAGCGCTTATAATGTGGCAAAACTCTTCAGTACTTGCAGAAATGCTATGCCGGGGATGATAGCAAATACTAGTACCTGCTAACAGGTGGCTAGAAAAGGTTGCTGATGGCACGAGTCATCATCTAGGAGTCAGTGCGCATTAGTTGAGCTCTTGCACTGGCACAGCAAGGGCTTTTACTGAAGGGGCAGCTCACTTTGGCTCTGCACCGGTACCTGCCCTGAAAAATAGGGTAAGTGCTGCTAAAGGCTTTTTCAGGCTGTCCCTTGAGTATTCCCAGAGCAGGCAAGCAGTTACTTGGCTCATATCTCTGTGATGGATAGTTCATGAGACCTATCTGGCTTTTAAGCAATGAGGCTTTCCATGCCCTATGGAAACTCAGAGCACTAAGTGTCCACTCTTTTCAATAGGAACAGAGAGCTAACAGACCTTTGCAGGTCTTGGTACAAATGCATACACAAGAGGGTGAGTTTCTCCTGTTGCCTGATGATCCCCAAATGCTGTGAAGATCACCTTGCAACACTGCCTGCCTACTACCTTGATGCTACAGACATAGTGCTACCACGTCTGGTGAGAGAGTGGAACGCTGAGGATGGCAATACTAATCTGAAGTGAAAATAATACCTTCCTAACACCTCCCTCTCTTACTTGAGTGATATGTTGTCAAAAAAAAAGGAGTCAGCCTCTTCAACCACTGCCAGTTCAGGTAAAATTCAGATCTGAGCACTTCTGCTATACCATCTCACCTCCGTTCATCTTGGTCAAAGCAAAATACCACAATTTCTGCCTGTCTCTCTGCCCCGCCGCTGCCATGACTGTCAAATCCTACAGACTGTGGATGGCACCATATTCTGTGGGGCTGCTTTGAAACACTCTGTGGTTGAAAATTGTCTTGGTCTTCCTATTTCACCTTTCTGTACTACAGCGATGCCCAGAGGACCCTCAAAAATTCTGGTTACCGTGTGCAGAAAACAGCAGTTTCTCAGTTACCCAGAATTTACTGTAGAGAGCATGTTGCGCTTTTCCAGAGCCGTGTTAAACACAAAGAAACAGGTCTTGCAAACCCAAAGAGAATTTAGATAGAAATGTATTCTGTTTTTTGAAAGGAGAGATGCCTTTTGTTCGGGACGCTCATTCCTACCAACTCCATCTCCCTTCCTGAACGGGCAGGTTCTGCGTGCACAATGGCAGCACAATGGTAAAAAGATGGAAACTCTTCCTGTGCCAGTTATCTCAACATTCAAACCACACTTTGGTGACAGACGAGCTGAGGCGCCATCTCATCCATGCTGCACTAGGAAAGAGCAAATTCCCCCTGCACCACATGTGAAAGGTCCTCATTACTCTGGGTTTGCTCTGCACATACACAAAGTCATGGGAGTGACTTTGTGGTCAGGAGTCATTATTTCTCTGGTTCTTCCATATCGCTCGTACGTCCCTGCAGAGCCCCATAAAGAGTGTCACAGGCACTGTGGTACACAACAGCTATTTTCCAAGTCAGAGTGCCAGCAAGGTTGTACTTTGTTATGCTAAATCAATACTTGGTGAGAGAAGCCTGCATTCAGCCTGCTATGAGATAACAAACTGGAGCAGGGAGCAGAGTGCAGATGTATTGGTTTAACAGGGCACTGCTAATTTTTAAAATCAGACTTACTGTCAGCAGTTATTTTATGTGCAAGAGAAATGAGTTTTTTAAGAAAATTTCTAATTACTTTGAGGCAACCATGAAGCTTGTGAGTACTAGGTACTACCAGCTGCACTACAGTAACACCAAGAAGCCGCAGACATGGAGATAAAACTTTAGATTCAGATATATCAGCTATCTAATTTCCACATGGAGATGTACAGCAATCTTTACTAACATGTAACCTCCATCATTGCTGCAATTCAATTGTGGTATTTTGTCCTGCAAAAGCTATTTTTTAAGGGGTAGTCACCATGAAAGAAACCTGTCAGTTGTAACTGCAGGCTCTCCATCTTAACTTCACATGAGTCCTCAGTTTAGGTCTCAAAGTGCAAGTTTCTAATACTTAACTAAAGCTGGCCTTGCTAGAAGCAGATCACATCCTCTGCAGTTCTGATAGCAAAAGTGTCACTGTGGGCTGTACACAGGAGGAATATCAAACAGCATTATGGCTAGCTCTGTTTTGCCAGCTCTTGTGATTTTATAGCAAGTTTCACAACATCTCCTATTTTTTCTTAAAACGTCAGCTATAGAGTTATGTGACTACATGGGAATCTCAGCTTTCATATAAAAAGGGACGTTATGAGTCCTTATGAATGAAGGGAAAAGGTGGAAGTATGATCCAACTATGGAAAAGAATAAAAAAGAGTATATAAAATACTGGAGCTTTTTCATAGTATCTGTATTTTCCAAGCCAAAGCTCCACTTCATTATGGAGCCAACATATAACAGTATTCTTCCATGCAAAGTGGCAAGGATGAACACCCCTCTATTGTTGCCCTGCAGACTCTTTGTGATCCCTTTTTACTCCCCCCAGTAGTGGCAATGTTATGACCCCACAGCTCCAGCTGGACACTTCAGTGTGCATCAAACTGTCAAAGGCAGATAATTTCCGCTAGATGACAGTTTATTTTCTAAATCAGTAATATCTTTGCCAACAACTTGAGCTGATGTCAGTAACACATTGTCATCAGGAAACAGGATGATAAGTTTAAAGCAATAGATTTGACAAGGAAGTTACTGAATGCAAATTAAAACGTGACTCTTGCTCAGATCAAATGTCCCCAGCCTTTCTACAATTCCTTTGCACTGGTTTACAATCTAAAGGTATAGAAGACTGTAGTTCCTGCAAAGCTTTCCCTCCCCTCTTATTTTCTATAACCATGAACTACTTCACGCAGTATTTAAAACAGTGACCTCGTAAGAAATTCTCTCTGGAGTAATTTCCTCTAAAGTGTGATATATGAAAAGATTTAGCTGGCAATTGCTATGGATCGTTCTCATCTAAAGTGTAGCTTGTAGCTGATTCTCCAGAAACAGAGTGGTCTGAAAAGACTGGATTACAGGGAGAAAAAAAGTTATTGGCGTGTAAGCACAGGAAGAATATGTCTTATTTACCCTCTTTGAAAGGAAAACTGAAGGACAGATTTTCAAATGCTGATAAAAGAAACATGGAAGTTAAGTTTTGAATTAAAAAAGATTTGAGAAAAGAGCTGAATTTCAGTCTTAGCATTTGTGTAGACAGACATCAAACAGGAGAAGGAAATGAAAAGCCTGGATGGGCTGTAAGGATGGGTACATTAATGGCTTTTTTTCCTTTAGGTTTCTAAGATGCTTTATCGTGTGGCAAACAGATGGAATCCACCCACCACAAGTTTATCGTAGACATGTTCACTACATTTACAGGTATGTTAAGAAAATATAACCCATCACATACAGAAACAGTAAGGGGAGCAGAGGACAACTGAGTCTGTATTGTCAAGGGTGCATCTTTCTTTGAAGCCCTTTGCTATTGTAAGCTGCATGCTCAATTATTCTGTAAATCTAGTTAAGAGTTTGGATTCTGCCAAAAAACTGCAAGCCAGGTTGGTTGTGGGGGAAGAAAAGAAATACGACAAACAGTAAGAAGTGATACTAAAAATGTGCAAGTACACACATGCTGAGGATGAAACAGCAGCAGCTGTAAAAGCTCCTCAGTTTTCTTAACAAGGGGAAGGAGAAAACCCCTAAAGAGAAAGGCAGCATGGTGCTGAAAAACAGATTTTCCACAGTAAAGTATCTTTTGGCCACTGCATGTTGCTACTCAGTATTTTCTATGCTGCATGAAGCTGGGCCCTGACTGCCACCCAAATACAACAACCTTTGATATGCTTGAGCCATCAGGCAATACTCACAAGAGATGACTTTACTTGTCTGCACTATGGCCAGGTGCCATGCTGGAGGACAGCACGGGACTGCTACATTGCTTAGTTCAGAGGCACACCAATGTCAGAAGCAAAGAAGAAAGTTAAAAGAAAAAAAATCTGATCAAATTAGTTTGATAATGAAACAAACCTAAGTTCAGTCACAACCACAAATAGTTTAACCTGTGGTGCTTGACAATGATATGTCAAGTAGAAGCCAAAATTTAAATCTGCATGGATTCATTACAGAGGGAGATGGTTTAAAAATACTTTTCTAAACTGTTAACAGCATATCTTGGCCCACATGGAGCATTCAGTGGGAATGGCAGTAATACTTCTCTTTCTCATATACAAGAAACTCTCTATAACAGAAAGACATACAGAAAAAAAATCTTCTTTCCTGATACATCTTATGTAACTTTTGCCAAGTCAAAGTCAGCCATAATCATCTTTCCTGCAGTCCTGTGCTGAACAACTGGCATTCAGAGAAGATATATGTACTAATAAAATATGACGCTTATCGCAAGACTGCATCTTCGTGGATCAACTAGCTGGCTGAGAGTCGTGGTAACTGGCAGTGGTGGAAAAAGGCTCTCTTCCTTCCAAGAGGCACGCTAGGAAACTGGTGCCAACACTCTCACCTTTTTGGTTTTCCTCTCTGAATCTTAACGGCCTTGAAAAACTCAGAATTTCCCACCACCTGTCCAAGATCACAGCTTGAAAGGCAGAGGCAAAAATTATCCATTCCATTGCTATGGTTTTGAAAATACATACCACAGTTACGTGATTCATAATGACTTGGACAGAGCAGTTCTGTACAGCTGAAAATATTTCCATCCATGACTCTCCTTCCTAAAGCCATTCTCTACTCACAGTGTAAATTATTTTTTCTTTCTAAGGGTTATTACTTGTCCAGGGACAGTATCTTTGGATGTGTCTGTGAATTAAAGTAGAAGTGCAGAAGCATCAAGCTATATCCATTGGCATCTTGCTGCAGAGAAGGAAATGCATTTCCTAGGTCATGCTAGACTGTGCAGGGACATTCTTGTTTTGTATCCCTAGAAAGAAAGAAGCATGAAGTATTCACAGGGGCAATGCTGTACTACACATTCTGTGTGATGGCCTATCAGCTTCTAAACTCTCTCTGTCCCTCATTGCAAAGATACTAGCAAAATCTGCCCCTACACCCTCCAAATTAGACCAGGTTATCAGTAACAGTGGTGATGAACATAAGCAAAAGAGAAAACTGCCAAGACGCGAAGAAGGCAGGTAAGACAAGACCCCTGTGCTCCCATAGGGTCTTTCTGCACCTGTAAAAGAAGTAGTTCAGCGGACCATGGGTTTCAGTGCACAGTAGGAAGCTTTGACGAGACCAGAGCAGCTAATGTGGATATGAACAGTGGGGTTCAGAAAGCAGCCTGCCAATGTCGCGATCAAAAGAGGTATCTACAGAGTTCAGCTCACTGAATGTCCTCAGGAAATCATTTCACCTTTCTGTGCTCATTTCTCATCTTCCCTGGTCTCTGCTCTCCTGGAGGCTGATGTTGGGCATCCGTTTCCTGTTACGCTAGCACAACGGCCTGTAAACCTCAGCTGGCACTACTCCAGTGCCAGTAACGAACAACATTTGTCTTCTCCACTGCCAAAATAGAAAGATTATTACCCTGAAACTGATGAAAAGGTGCATAATGGGGTTTCCTTTGTCTCCTGTGTAGAATCAAGGTTCATCAACTGTCAGAGACAGAATACTAAAGCTCTGGGAAGTGCTTGTACCTGAAGTGCCATCTTCACAGCACCATTTAGACTTGTAGGTGGTTTTCACATTGTTCCTGTGCAACAGTAAGTATCACAATCCATATTTTGTAGTGAAGGATGGGGATGCAAGTTTAAGAGGCACAAACAATCCTACAGGATGATTCAGTGACAAAACCAAGACTAAATCTATTACAGAGAGGGGTTTCGTGCTTTTTTTTTTTGCATGACCGACACTGTGGTGTCCAATGGCATGTCCTGCATTCCTTACTATTGAATAGATTTGATTTCTCTTCTTCTTCCTTTTATCTGTGTTTCATGGGAGAAAAACAAACAAATTAATAGTAATTGACTGAATTTTAAAAGCACAAAGACCAATGATGGAATCAGTGTTAAAAGGATAAGTAGGTGTAATTTTCTCCTGTCACAAAATGTGCTATTCTTCAATTTGCCACTAGTGAAACTGATCAGGTGCCTCAGGAAAAATCATTTTTTGCCTATAAAATGCTCTAAGTCTCTTCAGGCTAAAGCATTTCAATAAACACTTGATTTGCCACAATGCAGATTTGCTTTGAATGTCTAGCAGATGCAAAAGAGAGATGCACTGAAGTTTCACAATGTCTTTCACATCAATACGAGAGGTATTCTGGATATATGAAGCATTACACAACAATCTATTTTCTGAAAAATGCTGGCTTTGAAAATGTCTCATGCTGAATGTTCAGAGTTGGTAGATACTTTTGATAATTTTGCTCTTATTCATGTTTCAGGGAAAAAAAAAAGTGGGGAGATAGCTAGTCCTCATTCGAGCAACTAAAAAAAAAAAAAAGAAAAAGTTTGCAATAGTGGTTGTTCAGAAAAAAATGTCTGAATAAGGACATCAATGAGAATAATAAACAACTGCATCGTCTCCTTTCTGAAACAGAAGTTCAGACTTCATGCCGTATTTACTGAGTGAGGCACTTTGGCATGTATTTTTGAGTCAGATGGGGAGTTAATGGATGCCATACCCCACAGCAGTGCGCAGAGGCAGCTGTGCTTATCCTAACTGCTCTGTGCTGAACTCGGAGCAAGTTACCAGCTTGCTTCCATTACCTTTGATATCTGTTGTACATCCAGTTCAATAAACATCTCATTTGCCACAATGAGGACTTGTTTTGGATACCCAGCAGACCTAGAAGCCAGATGTGCATCTTTGTACAGGCACAGGTACTTCAGTGTACAATGCAGAGATGCCCTAAAGGATTGTAATTATTCTTTGGGTGCCTTTTTGCCAAGGAAAACATTTCCAGCATTTTGTAGATGGAATATGCTATGGTAAACTCTGAAAGATAATGAAACTTGAATTGCTGAATGCCATTTATACAGTCACTTTTCAGAAGGTGATGCACTTGAAGGTAAAAGAAATCACAACTTTTTGACCACTGTTGACATTTCTCAATTAGCCAAAACATTTTTTTTGTTGTTTTGTTTTTTAAAGGGAGCAAAATTGGTCTAAAAAGAAGGAGTTAGGTTGTTAAATCACAGGCCAATGTGACAATGGTAACAGTTTAAAACTCAGGAGGTAATTTCTGCTACAACATAGTGAAAGGTTGTAACCAGCTTTGCCACCTTTGCACTTCAGTGACTACCCAATACAAGCAATTTGGGATCGCACATGGAAACATATAATGCTTCAGCAATATTATCCACAAGCAAACCAATTTTTAGTCTAAGTGGGGTTTTATTAAGTTAAAAAATTCTGCTACAAAATGAGGAACTGCTTGAAATTAAGTGCAATACTAACAGCACATCAGCAGTGAAAGTTCTCTGATCAGTTTCTTAAATATGATGTGAACTGTCTTAGAAATAGAGAAAGATAAATCTGTAAGGCACCTGTTGCTCTATGTAATACATGCTGAAAGACCTTCTGCGCACACAGGTCAAAACGCAGCCACAAAGGTATCAGCTGCCTGAAGCTGAGCTTTCTGGAGGTCTTTGACAATTCATTTGTCCTACAGATTATGTGTGATTTGTTTCCCAGACCCCAACTAGATCCCAAGGATCTGCTCCAAAGTTTCAGTGCAAAGTTCTGCATTAGTTTGCAATGACAACTAAAAACCAAGTTAAGTAGGACAAAGAGAAAAACAATGGAATTCAATGACAGTATTGTCTTGATTTACTTCTGCTAGCATTTATTTTACGCTACGTGAAGGGCAGGGATCTCATCCTCTTTGATTTTAGGCTAGAGCATTAGGGAAATTTCAGCCTGCTAAACTTTCACAGTTTCACACCTTCCAGAATCAACAAAGAAACCATCAACATTATTTCCTTGGAACTGAATATACCTCCTCTTTTTTTTTTCCCCTTCCCCTTTTCTTCCTCCCTTCATCTTTCTGAGAAAATAAGGCTGTTATTATCCTTTTTTTTTTGTTGTTGGTAACATTTCTAGCAAGAGAAAAACCTTCTGTTGGAAGGAAGATTAAATTGAAAAAGCATTGCCTTGCAAAGCACAGGTAAAGCTTATTCCAACAAATGTTATTAAATATCTGGACTCTTAGTAACACACAAGAGAAGAAGTAAAGAGCAGTGGCTGTTAAGAGATCCAGGTTCCCAAAAGTGGCTGTCTTCTGTGGCTGAACAAGAAGACGAGGCATTTAAAATCTAGTAATTCTTCTACAAGAAAGTGTGAACTTTCCATAGGTGAGTAGCTGCTTTCTACCTGTGCCTCTGTACTGACAAGAGTATGTGCGAGTGGCACGCACCTCTCAAGTTTAGAGGAATGGTGAATCCCACCTTCTGTATTTACCCACAGCCTGATAACTGGTTGTCCTGGAAAGTGTGACTTAGACATGTGATCTGGCACGTATCTGGCACTTTTTATGATGATAAAGAGTCAGAAATAGTGTGAACATTTATGGGCATAGTATGGGTCTGTTCCGGCTCACCACTGAAGCTAGCAGCAAAATTCCTATTAACTTGGTTGGGAGCAGGATGAGGTCCTACTCCAGCAGAAGAGTATAGGGACTGGTGATGTAAATCCAGCAAAAGAGTTAATTTTGTGTACTTGGACATGACCAAGTCACTCAACACATCTGAACTCCAGTGGTTGACTACCCATGCACTTAGCCTATCCAAAATGCACAGTAAACCAGCCCAGCTTCAGATTTCTGTCACTGCAGTTGGATTACACTGTTCTCCTGGGTCTCCAAGCATCTGAATGTTGGCTGCCAAGTCTCAGGGACGTGTTGTGCTTGGCATCACAAGAAAACTGACTGGCTGCAGAAGAACCCTTGATATATAAGCTACTTATCACTGGGTGACTGGGCAACATCTGAGAACCAGCAAAAATACTGGTGATCCACCCTAGGAGGAACATGGAAAGCTTTTTCTACGCTTAAACAAGATCAGCTAAATCTTGGTATTTTCTTCACCAGGCCAGACAACTCTGACTTACTCTATCTTCCCTCAGATGTAATTTTTCTCCACTTCTGATTTTTCCTGGCTCTCTGGACTCTTCTCCATTCGGACCATGTCTTTCTTGGAGACTAACATTCAGCATGGGTCCGAACAGAGCACGATTTCATGTGCCTTACAGGCAGCATTCCTGTCTATATATAACAACCTGTTTGCCTTTTCCACGAACGATGAGACTGCTAAAGTAATGCTCCCTGGATTATCCACTGTAATCCTCTCAACTTTTCTTCAGAGCTGCTATCCAGCAAATGATTACTACTAGGTGTTAAGAATCCTTTTTGTTTTGAAGACACCATGTGAAAAAGGCTCGTGGTCTACCAGTACCATTTTAAACTCTCTTTTTCATGTGCATTCACAGTCCCTTCCAGTAAAGCCTGGGTTACAGATACAGTAACCTGGTTCTGTATTATCTGATCCAGGTTCATGAAACGCTGTCTGGAACTGGAACAAAGTCAGACCCAGGCTGGACCCACTCTTTGGTACAGGTTTCCACAGTAACAGCTGATTGCTGGTACGTATACTTTTGCTTCAGTTCTCCGGCCAGTTTTGCACCTGCTAGCTTCACCTAGACAGAGATGTGACGAATACAACAATGCCAACAGGAAGCCAGGTGTACCTTCCTCTCATTGAAATCTCCTCCAGCTCACTGTGCCACTTGCAGCCAGAAGGACGGACCACGCAACAAGCACTGCAGATGTGGCTTTGTGGCCGGTGAGCTCGCCAGTATCACAGCAGCTCAGGGAACTCACCCTGCCTGATACCACCTCTGCCTTCAGTGGTGCATGGATGGAGCTTAGTCAAACCACCCTCCAATCCATACAGATAGTGACAATATAGAACTGGGGCCACCTGATCTTTCTGGACCTTACCACCTTGCAACCAGCCACTTACGACTTGCCCACAATCACATGGTCAGTGTGATCCACATCAGTGTATATTGGATTTATTTCACCAAGGAACATATGTTTGCAAAGTAACAGAGACCAAGGACAGACTATTTTTGTTCTCCCACGTGTCTACGCAAGGACGGTGGTTTGCCCTACAATGTCACAGACCAACATGAAACTCTTCAGCAGGACCTGTTGTGAAAGGACAAGGGGTAATAGAAGGACTATTCAGACTAGACATTAGGAAAAAATTGTTTACAATTATGGTGGTAGAACACTGGAACAGGTTGCCCAGAGAGGTGGTGGATGCCCCATCCCTGGAAACACTCAAGGCCAGGTTGGACGGGGCTCTAAGCAACCTGATCTGGTTGGAGATGTCCCTGCTCTTTGCAGGGGGGCTGGACCAGATGACCTTTGAAGGTCCCTTACAACCCAAACCATTCTATGATTCTATGAATTGATGAAATAGAAATTGGAGCTGTAGGTACTTGAACCACCAAAATATCACACTTGTTTCCTTCTGTCTGCTCTTCAGGACTCCTTTCATGCAATGTGAGTTCTCAAGCAAGGAAGGATGATGCAGACCTTTCCCAAAAGACAGGGGCCAAATGCAGAGGGGAACTCTTCCCAGCACCCTGAGATTCGCGGCAGAGCTGTAACAAGAAATTCCTACCAGCTCTCTCCAGTTCAGCAGTGTTGTCCACCCACTCCTTCTCAGCAGTGGGATAATCTTTAAAAAAATCTTGTCTCCTTAATTATGAATTATTATACTGTTTTAAAAGCCTGGGGAAAAAAAATCATCATTAATGTAAAGAGTTGTCTATATTGGAAACATTATTGATTCTGGAACAACCCCTCTGTGGGACATTCAGTCCTGTGAATTGCTGAGAAATTCACAGTGGCGGAGGCCTGCACTGTTCAGTGTCACATCAATCTCGTCAAAACCTTTGCTCAGCATCGTATGCAATGTCACACATGACAAGGAAGAAAATACATGTAAAACACTTAGACTCTATTATTTTTTCCTCTGGAGATCAGGAAGCTGATAATGAAAAGCGTTAGAAGTAAGAACAGGCCTCTATTTCATGGATGAGTTTCAGATATCCTATATGGATTTCAATCTAAATTTTGTACTTTTTGAAACTTCAGCAATAACAGGTGCAAATTTAGCACAAGGAACTTGTATTTCTCTGTATCTTACCGATATAGGGACACAGCTCTTAAATACATTATTTTCAGACTGTTCTTTATTTCATTTTTTAAAAACTGGAGATGTTTTTTTTCCTGGCTGGTTAGAAGTTACTTCCTTAACCAGAAGAATTTACTCAGTTTGCCATGATGCTGGGATGAGTTTATGTACATTCCTAATTCAGCAGTTATCCCTACAACAAGGAGTGGTCTTAAAGATGCAGCTTAATATGCTGGAAAATGAATCAGCCTTCTGCTGGAGCCAACTTCTCTAAAGTGCAGCAAGAGCTTGCATATGCTTATATTTATTAAGAACAAATACATGATTAACAACCAAGACTTACTTTTTATGTCAATGTAGGTAGGAATTCAAAATAGAAAAGGGATTAACTCCCAAACACTATACTATCTGCACAGAGCTGCCAGAACTTGACAACACATCCAAGATAGTAATTTTGTACCCAAGCCAGCATATGAGATGATCCAGTCCCCTATGCTGCAGTTACTGTAAATTTTGTGACACTTTGGATGCAAAAAGCTTGCTCTCTGCTCCAAACGGGAAACAGTTGGATGACAAGGGATCCTTTAAAAGCCCATGGATGTCAGCGGGAGTCTTTCCAAGGACCTGACACATGGTGCAGTGCAGACCTGTTCCTCGAGAGGCGAGCAAGCACGCGTGCGTGCGTGTGTACTCCAGCCCCTTTCCTTCTGGGAAGCCCACTGGGAAAGACCAGCCAGTCTGAGGCTGGCACTGCAGCACACGGCACGCAGCTGGTTAATATCTTGGACGCTTGCATTTACCACTGCTGTCCGCTCCCCAGTAATCTCAGCTCTGCACTCGCTCCTGCTGCTGCCATAAAGAGACTGCAGCTGTGTGACTCTCTGCAGCAAGCATCACAGGCTGCTGAACTCTTCCTCCTCTAGCAATAAATTACCTGGCAATCTGGCTTCTAATTTCTGTCTGCAATTTTCAGCCTCTTAATGGGGGCTCCTTAGCCATCACCTGCCCAGGTTAGCTCCTTCTACTGCAGTGCTGCTTCTGACTCTGCATGGCAAAAGAACATGGCTGAAGCATGGGAGCTGACAATGACATATCCCCAAAAGGCTAAGGGCTTTCTTTCAAGGTATGTATTTTTTAAAAATCTGAGCGCATCTCTGTTGTCCCAAGTCTTCACCCAATTGTCAGTGGCTGCTATTATTAGGCATTGCAGAGGGGCTGAGCCCCACCCTGCTAACTGTTGTCTGTGGACCCTGACAAATGATGCTGGCAGCTTCAATTAAAATAATCAGAGCACCACCTAAATCAACAACCTGAGCTCTGCACTGCCTGGAAAGGGCAGCAACTCATAGATGAGAGCAAGTCTGTCTCCTTCCAAAAAGAGCTCCCCAAACTGCATTGGTTGTTGGCCTTTTTTTTTGTGCACAGAGAGCATTTGTTTTTACTGGTGAGGAAGAAGAAAGCTTTACACACCTCCAGCGCCTAACATCGCTGCAAGTCAGCTAAGTAACAAAAAGCATCTGTGTGTCAAGAGCTACACAGGTCTGGTGTGCAATTGCCAAAAGGCCATACCCATTTCACTGCCACTGGACTTGTCAGGTGATGTTAACCCTTGCAAGCACGTGGCTTTCTCAAATCAGAATTTGCAACAGAGAAGGCTTTTCTATGCTAGGGAAATGAGGGCCCGAGGCAGGTGTAGCATCCCTGCCCTCCCAAGTCCTGCTCCTGAAGTCATCCTCAGTCTGAACAGTGCCTCAGCAGATGCAGGCTCAGCACGTGTTCATGTGCTGTTCAAGAGAGGTCAAGGTTAAGATCACACTTCAACACCATCCTGTTGAAATAAGGAAGCATGAGATTGAGTTCATGGCTCTGTTGGGTTTGCCGGTGAAACAGGAAAACAAATCCCTTGCCCAAGCTTCATTTCCCTGGTTGATAAACAAATCCCTTGCCTGAGCTGTATTTCCCCTGTCAATGAACAAATCCACTGAAATCGTTGCAAAGTTCCTTGGGACGCACTCTCAAAAAGGCTCAGAAGCTAAATATTACTGTTGTGAGTGCTCATAATTTGCTATATGTGTGCAGTCTAGTGCTTTCCCAAATACACGCTGCAGGCCAACCATCCTGCTTGTGACTATACTTTGCAAGGATGAGCTGATGAAAGAATACACTTAATTCTGTAGAAGAATAAAACAGTATTTATAAAGCGGGTAAGGAGGTAAATGCAAGGAGTGATTCCCAAAAGAGCAAGAGTGCTTCAGGAGAGATGGAGTATCACCATGCACACCCTTCCAGCCCCATCCCACCTTCATCCCAGCTACACAGCTATCACTTTTAGCACAGCATGTAAATGCGAAATCTCACCGCTGACTTCACAGGAACATCTACCCCATTGCTACTACGGTGTGCAGCGTTTGTCCTTAAAGTTACACTCCAGGCTGGAGCTGTTCAATAGTTTCCAAAAATGTAAATCTTTCACAACTATTCTACTTTACCAGAGACTTAACAATGGCAAAAAATCACAAAAACTTTTCAGTCAGTTTCAACTTCTTTTGCAAAATATAATTTGAAAGGCAAAAAGTGAAATCCAGTATCTCAGCTCCTTGTCTGTGCTTAAGAGATGCTGGTGATGTGTTAAGGGCTAGGAATGTGCTGTGGAAACAATTCTAAATTTAAACAGTTCAGTTTGGGTAAGTCTGGAGCCTGTCTAGAAATTTCTCAAGAGGCAGTTGGTTTCTGGTTTCTATTTGTTCCTATTTTCCACTGATACCTTGACAGCAATATTTTTTCATCATATTTCTGCTTCTCTTGCTGTCATGTAAATATTCCTAAAGCAGCAATACATATAAAACCCGAGACAGTAATTTTAGTTTTCAGACATTATAGGCATTTTTCTTTGGCTTTTGGCTTAGAATGGGCAAAGGCCATAACATTTCTTACACCCTGCATGAACCCCTAAAGTTTTTTATGCTCCAGAAGTCAAGACAAGATAGAACTGCACTCACATGTCTTCTCTGTGGAAGGTCTGCCGTGAAGCTGACTCATGATATCGCTGCAGTCCAGAGTCAGGCTGCAGATTTGTGTTGCAGGGAAACCTCTCTTCATCCTTTACAGCAAATGCAAACATAACACTTCCTCTCCCATGGCCAGTTTCCACTGAGGTTCACAGGAACTCCACAGGTTCATATCGTGCTCACAACATAGATCTCATTCAGCTGGAGTTTGTGACAATCTCTAGTTTACACATACTAAACCCATTCCTGGGAATATTTGCAGCAGGATACAGACTCTTCCTAACCCCACCAGCTTTTTCTCACTGTAGAGTACTCTAGAAATCTGTTAAGGTATCACTAGTCCTCAAGTTTTTCAGCTCAGAATATAAAAGGAGGACAGCTACAGCTACAAGAGGATTTTCTATTTCAGGTACTTGGATGTGAGGACTGCTGAGGAACAAGACGGCAGAGGGATGGTTGTGATTAATCCAAGCCGTAAATACAATTGCAAATAGGATAATGAGGGAAAAACGGGAATAGAAAAATTGGATTAAACGATATAGTAGCAATATTCAACTGAGCTTTACGATGAATTGCGAGGGGGGCCTTCTTTAGTACCAAACCTCATGAAAGCACTTAAAAGACCTGCTTACCCCAGGAAGGTGTCTGAGCACACAGCATGGCTGCACTGCATCAGACCATGTAGCCCGTGCTCTGTTCTAGCATAGCACCTAACGCAAAGGACCTCAGGAGCACAGCAAATCCATGTAGAACTTCTCTGCCAGCCTCTAGTAACATGCAACCACAAATTACTCCTGTTTAATGAGGAAGTCCTTCATGGATTTCACTTCCATGAGTGCTCAAACCCAGGGGCACCCTGAGTGTCCACCACATCCTGGAGAGAGGGGCTCCACAGCTTAACAACTCATTTTAGGAAAAACATCTCTTCGGGTTTGTTGTTTGTCCACAGCTGCTACCCTCCTCAGGTACCTACTAATTCTTGTGCCAAAAGGTGTGTGTAGTATTTCCTTAACCTCTCTCTCCATAACACTCATGGACCTTACAGACTTTTGCAGATTCTTCTCACTCACCTATTTTCCAAGCAGAAAAGTCTCAGCCTGCTTACTCTTTCCACATGTCGCTGTCCTTTTTTCCTGCAGGCTTTAGGTCTGAAAACAACTAAATCCAGACAGATTTGAACATGTGCTTAACTTCAAGGACAAAAATATTACTTCCTAAATGAAGGCATAGGAAACTAGCAATAGTAAACTGTTGTTTAAATGAATATGACACATCTTTCTATGTGATCTCCAACACCAGAGATTCTGATTTGCAAGAACAATGTTCTCTGGAAGGACTCACTGTGGAGAAGTATTACAGTAGAATGACCTTAGGCATGAGATCTACTAGTCATGAGTTTTAATTTTGGGGGTAATAGACAATAGGTGAATGGGCAACAAAGAAAAATATATTGGCTTTTCTGTCAATACATTTTCTGAAATTTACGGGCACCACATGATGCTCACTGCAGTTGCTGTGTGTCTAACCCAGAAATGTAGAATGCCTAGGTTACTAGCAATTGTGGTACTGAAACTGCACCAGTACTATCCTTCCAAAAGATAACTGTATTACTGTCTCAAACACCTGTTGAAAAACTAGTGCAACGCTATACGTAAACGTATATACACCTGCCTCCCTTTTGGGAGGACTCCAGAAGCTCACCTGGGATAGATTTAAGTGGTGCAAAACTAACCTCCTTTGCAGGACAAGGATCCCCTCCTCATCCCTGCTGAATTATCTCCCACACTTATTCTAGCTCCTAGAGAACGGCAGCACCGCGCGGATTGCAGAGCCCTCTTCTGCAGTGCCAGCCCTGCACTCCCTTATATTTGGATGTACAGTCCTCACACCAGCTGTATATAGGTGTGTAGGACTTCTGTAAATGGAGGACCCCATTTACCAAATAATCCAGCTTGCTCTGCAGGGCTGCTTTTTATTGTCATATTTACTCCTCCACCACTCTCTGTTACCTGCACAAGATCAGTTTTGCTTCTTCATTTACATCAAAGTACCAATAGAGAACACCTTCAAGCCTGAAAAGCTGCTTCTTATAAGCTCTCCCCTGCCTATGCTCTCAAGGCTATGCGCAGCGGGCCCCCTCACCAACAGCAACTTTTTGAGACCTGTCAGTTAGCCAGTCCTTAATCCATCTAAGGCAGACATGTCTACTTGGATGTCAATAATTACTTTTCATTAATGCTGCATTGAGCTACTGGTTCTCAGAGCTGGGCACTGGTAAGTGGTAACAACCATTACTGCTGTTTTTCCTTGCTAAGAAATCAGTACATTTTAGTAGCTTCCAACTTGCATTGGAAGCTGTTGGCTTGACATCTCCTTAACCTGACAACCTCCTCCACTCCTGCACTGGTTGTTGCTCTAGTGGGTGATTTCTCCTCAGCAGGGTCCCTCAGTGATGGCCTTTAATTCACCTGATATATGGGTGACACATATGCACCGCAACCTATGTGCATTTATACCCCAGATGCACCAATACATACTCAATGCCCTCACTTCCCAGTTTTATGACTGCTAGCTAAGCGACGGAAAATATTTACATTTGTGAATGCCTCTCTATGTTTAGATCACTATCTGGTGGTGATCTCTGCAGTCATAGAGAAGGGGACCATATAATAAACTGCAGAGCTGCACAGTTTATTTATCCAGAATGCAATAAATTAACCTAGCTCACCTGTTCCCTGGCCACCAAGCCTACTTTCTCTGGGACTGTTTGCATTCCAAACTTCTGAGCAACTCGCAGCAGACATACTTTTTAAAGCCACAAAAATGCTTCCCTTTTCACCCAAAATTTTACCCATCACCCCCCTTCAGGAAAAGAACAGATGCAAGCACTGAAGTGTGCTATAGGAACAAGCTCAGAGAGAAGACAACCTCCAACCTCCCCTTTTAACCTCTTGCTTGCCTCCTGCACGGCATCGTCCCGCAGCATTCAAAGCAGGCACCACTGGGCTCCGCTGGCAGTGGAGCAGCAGTGCTGTGGTGATTTAGAGTCAGGCTCAAACAGATGTTAAGAGTGGGGTGGCATGACAGAGAGATTTACTAGTATCTGTCTGCAGCACACATGATACCCAAGTAGGGAGGTGTGATGTGACCTCTGCTCAAGGAAAGGATCAGAAAACGAATCATTCCTATCGCTCCTGGCTATCTAGGACCTCTCCCAGGACACAGAGTTTACATTTTCCTCCAAGAAGAGAAAACTGGGTTCTGCTTTTTAGCAGTTGTCTCACATCTCCCAGCTTCTCAAACCAGACTGCCACAGTGCTCTGAGTCTTGCTATAGCCAGTTCTTGAATGTTAGGAACTTCATAAAGAGGAAGATCTAAAAATCATAGCTCAAGCACGTGCAATAGTATTAAAAACATAAACATTCAAAGCTTTTTTTTTTTTTTTTAGAATCACACATTATATTTTTTAAAAGCTTATTTAGTTGTTTCTTGCCCTGGTAAACCATTGCATCCAAGTTCTTCTCAATCTTGTATGCATCCCTAACAGCTCTCTGAGACAAGGGCAAAGTCCGTTACTCACAGTTCGCAGATGGAAGATGAATGCACAGAGAGGCTGAGTACTTGCTTCTGGCAAAACAAGTGGCTAACTCATGTTCACCAAGGTTTAGATTAATATCCTAACAGTTAGACCCCTTTTTTCCTCTTCCCATGACACTTTCCTCTGTGCCAGATAGGAATATATTAAAACTGTGATTAGTCAGAGTAACAAAGTACAAAATCAAACTCTTCACAAAGCATCAGCCTCTGGTGTAATGTCTTGTTTTCCTTAAATACTCAGAGATGCACACTTAAACTTTACTCTCCCTGTCTTCCTGGCATTTGGTGCTGTCACTATGGAAGGAAGGGTAAAGGTACAGGCAACAGTGTGTAGACATCTCAGTGGTTAAAGGATTTATTTCTATATGACCAGCTTGATTGAAGAGTGCCAGTGTCAGCTTCTGCTCATCTGAGTGAGACACTGCAGCTTGTTAAAACTGAACACCAAGGTGAACCGAAATGCTACCTTTTTATTCTTCTGATAAATGCCATGCAACTTTTGAGGATTTAGTTTATTTACACAACCGGCGGCAGAAGAGAAATGCCTGACTTGGAGCAAAACCTTACACCAGAAACAAACTTCTCTGGGTTCTGACAAACATTTGCAGCACCCCAAGCACAGGAGCAAAGTCACCTATCAAGCTTATATGGAAAACCTGTTGCTCTGCAGAGTGGGTAAGCAAACAAATCAGTTCATGGACCCACATTCAGGCTTAAGATAATGATGAACACTTTTGCTGCTGAAGTAAAATTCTTTTGGTCTAATTCACTGCATACATTACTATACTATGTTTTATTTGTTGCCAGAAATAGAAACCTAAAAGGAAATACATATGGAAAAGGAAGATCCAGATTCTCAAGGACTTCTCTCATACCAGTATAAAGCTGCTGTGCAAAAAGCTACAATACACTAGGTGATAATTTTACATTCGTAATGGCCTCATTGATGTGCAATGCAAAGAACCAAGAAGCAGAGCATCTGATCTACTTTGATCAAAGGCTTAAACACATCATATGGAGTGTAAATGGGTGCGGCTTGGTTTTCTGTCACATAGCAGTCAAAAGAAGCAGCAATTATATAAAAAAATTGTATTTCTTTAATGTGAGGACAGAAGTTTTTCAGAGCTATGCACAGCAGCAATGCTTGGAGCAGCTCTGCAGTATGGTTCTGCCATACAGAAGTCCCAAACCAGAGGCAGTAGCGAGGGTTGCCTACAGGGGAACATATTGCTCAATCTCCACTTGGGAGACTGGGCAATACCTATGCTGACAGAAAAATGTGAAGCAGCTTTAAAATATGTATCTACTTTCCAATGCCTGAAAAGTAAATGGTTAAAGTATCCCTCTCATATCAAATGATAACATTTGCTCTTTTTCAGGATATATTTTAGAGACAAAAAAAACCCCAATCTATTTGTTTTACATCTGGTTATTTTAAATCTCCATGGACCTATTAGAGGAATAGCAGACTTAAAACAGCTTGGAAGAGCAGCAGCAGCAGCCGCCATTCCTCTTACTATAAAGGAAATCTGTGATCTCTGCTGGCTACAGTAAAACATAGCATCTGTTGATCACTGGGGGAAGCGGGGACGGGAGCGAAAAACCCACACGGGGCTCTGCCATCTTTTGTCACTTCCCTTCAGACCTCCAGGTGTGCGGCCCCCGGCACCGACCGTGCCATCCGACTGGGACCGGCACAGCTGCATCCACATCTCAGCCATGGGGAAGAAGAAGAGCCGGGTGTCACTGGAACAAGGGCTGGCTGTGTGGGGCTGGCAGGCTGGCAGTGCCCACGGAAACACAGGCCTTTTGACGCGGCGCCTGTGCCGTGCTAGAAGATGAGCTGGCAGTTTCTGTGTGCCGGGATGATGGTGAGGATGGGGCCTGGGTGTTGAAAAACCACCCTCATCCCCCCTCGGAGGTCTGCACCAGCTGAGCCCATAGCTCGCTCCAAATTATGGGACCAAATGTGAAAACTAAAGTTTTAACTAAAATTGGGCTAAATCCTGCCTAAACCTTACCCCTGGCAGGATGCAACTCGGCAGGGAATTTGTCTGAAAGCATGTGCTCAGCTGTGGAGCTGAGGTGACAGTTTAACTAGTAGATCAAATAATTGCACGCTTTTGAGAATGCAGTGTTTGTATTCGATCACAATTGTTTTCCGCAGTAAAAGCCACCCTGCAGCAGATCGTTTTGTTTAACTTCTTAATCAATTAAGCTAAAGCCCCCACTGCGAGAAAACACCTTTTCAGCAGAGTATGGATTTTCTCCTGCAATCCCCCTTCCTCCCCACGTATTCTTTCTTTTCTCCTCCATCATCAATCTTTTAAGTGTGCCGCTGTGCATCCACATTTTTCTTTCTGCACGTGTGTCAGCTCAGTGCCCTTCCTCACAGCTCTCTTTCTCCGCCAAATCCCGCAAAGGAGGCTTTAACCACTCGTGTCCCGAACGGGCAACTCCACGCACAACTTCGTGAAAGCCGGGGGCTTCCCAGTCACCGTGACAGAATTACACACACACACACACACACACACACACACACCCGCAAACCGCGTCTACGGACAAAAGAGCAAGTAAAAGGAGCGGGACTTACTGCTATGGCTTGGAGCCTTTCCTTGTGCAACTCTGCTTCCGCCATCCTGGAGAGAAGGACACGGCAGGAGAGAGGGAGATGGGTGAGGGAGGGGGGAGGAAAAAAAAAAAAAGGCAAAGGAAAACGAAACAGCAAACGCCGCAGTCACCCGGGGGGAACTGGAGTAACGGCAAAGAAAGCCGAGCTGCTGTGTAGTAGTCAGCCACTTTTGGAGGCGCTGCCGGCAGGCTCACGGTAGGATCATTTCAGTCACTGGACCGGTGCCTGCCTCGCTGCCCGTCTCGCAGCTGTATCGCTAACTGCGTGTCATTGCCGCTTCTGTGCGCTGCGGCTGTCACACAAGCCATGTATGCGCTCTCCCGGCAGCTGAGCGCAGGGGTAGCTGGCATGGCTATAATTTTTTGCGTTGACGTCTCTGCTCATTTGCTCCTCCTATGGGGCGCTGGGTCACCACGGGAGCTCGGCATCGGCAGCCGGCACGGTAACAGGGACCCGCACGGCGGCAGCAGAGCGGGCGCACAGCCGGGCCGCGGCCCGTCCTTCCCGAGCGGGGCGGCGGGGGTCGGTGCGGGGGGGGAGGACGGCGGCACGCGGCGCGGCGGGCGGGAGCGGCGGGTGCCGGGAATGCGGGCGGCCCGGCGGCGGCTGCCGCCACCGGTTAAAGCAGGATCGGCCCAGGGCTGGCAGGAGGAGGACGGGGGCACGGGCCGCGGGGGTACAGCACAGCCCCCCCTCCCCGAGCGCAGCGGCAGCGAGGAGCTCTGCTGCAGGGCGGCGGCGAAGAGCGTGAGGGGCGGGAGGGAGGGAGGGGAGAGGGAAGGTGTCCCTGCGCCCTGCCCGTGCGTTGCACGTTAAAGCACCGTGTTGCCATCAGAGACTCGACAGTGACAAAGCTGCCGGTAAAAGCAGGCTGACTGAAGACCCCAGGTGTGGCACAGGGAAGGAGGCAGGCGGGGAAGGAAGGCGAGGTCCCAGCCAGTATTGATTTCAAGCATGGCTTTGGTGTTGCATGCAACCTCCTCTTTTTTATTTTTTTTTTTTTTAATTTTTTCGGTATGGTCCCCCATCTGCTCTGTTTTCTTATAAACAGCAAAGAAGCCTCCCACTCTCTCCCAGCCCCGTCCATGGGGTGCTTCTGCAGGGGTGAGCCCGGGGCTGCCCAGCGGAGGGAGGCCCTGACCCAGGCCGACCATTCCACCCTCCATGGAGGGCTGGGTGGGGGCTGAGCGGGGCAGCCTGCTGCTGGCCTGCCCCGAGGAGCAGAAGTGCCTTTTGCTAGATACAGTTGTGGTGTAATAACCGCATGCCAACAAGACAGGGACACTCCCTTGTCTTGGAGGAATGCAGTCTGGAGGTCACCCTGCTCTCCATGTGCCACCCAGCCTGGCATTTTACCTCTCTGCTGGCACCCCCGTCTCCTCTCCCAGACATCCTCCACCTCCATCCCGTTTCCAGCTCTGGGATGTGCTACTTGCTGCAGGCTGCTTTTCAAGGCAGCTGCTTTCTCAAGTGTTTCCACCTCCTGGTCCCATTTCCCTTACTGGTGCCCAGCCTCCTTGTCTTGAGGCAGCATGTCAAAGTGACTTCTTGCTTAGCTTTGCCTCCATGAAAGAGGTCCTTGGTTGTATAGAAAACTTGCAGAATATTATATAATTCCAGTAGTGTCTCTGGCCAAAAGGCAAAGTTTTATTGCCGTATCCCAAGTGAGGCAGTATCTGTAAGGGGGTGTTGGGATGGGCTCACAGCAAGAGGAAATGTGACAATTCCAGCTTAAACTGGGATAATCTTTCAGTCTTCCAGCTTTAAGTTATTTCTTGGATGGCATCTGTCCTGTAGCTTATTTGGTCCCTTTCAGATTGTTGTTTTTCTTCAAAACCTCTCTTTTTTTTTTCTTTTCAGTCACCACATAAATGTCCATGCATTGCCACTGATATTACTACAGTTGGTTTTGAAATCTTGTCACACAGTATCCAGACATCTATACTCCCACATGTGCGCTGAAAACATACATGGGCAACTCCTACTAAGACTTGCAAGCTATGCAATTAAATCCCTTCAAAACCCTTCTCATGTTTTGTTGTTAAGCCTTGCCCAGGGGAGAAATTGTGCTACAGGCTATGTTTGGCAAAGGCAAGGGTATGCCCCAGAGCCAATTGGAGCTGGAGCTGGGATGGGCAACCTATTCACTCCACGACCTGTAGTCATGTTAGAAGCTGCCAAAGTTGCGTGTGAAATGCACCACATTAGGCCATCCCCTCCTTCCTTCCATATGGCATCCACTCAGCATAGTGTCTAAAAATATGTTGAAGTGCATTCAGGGTCATCGTATATAAAAGTGCATGTGTGCACCTCGCTTCTGATCCAAAACCTCGCGACAGTTCATAAAGCACAGTAACTGCGGCTAAGCTGGACGCTGTGTTTGCCCCATGTTTATCCCATCTCCAGTTTAACTGCAGCACTTGTTGCAGGTGAGCGGTGAGCAGGGTGCCGGGGTGTTCCTGGCCCCAGTGAAACATGCTGCAGGGTTGTGCACCTGTCTTTAGTTTGCCAAGGAAATGTGCATCAGTTCTGCTGTAGCATCCCACCCTGCGGCCTCTTTATGATTGTACAGGAGTGACAGAGGACGCATGAGTAGCAGAGCACTTTCTTACTGGTGACTTGCCATGCAGAGGAAAGGCTGGAAGTCATGCAATGATTATAGCCACTAGTTTTCCTACGGTGTCTTTCTTTTGTATTGCTTGAAGCCTTGTGATGCAGTGAGATGGGAATCCTTCACCCAGGTGGTTCTTAGTGCACATCCAGGTGAAATGACCTCTGTAACGTGACTTACTAGGTCATGACAGAGTCTGCAGTGGACAGCCCCTACGGACATTTGGTCAGTGAGGGCAGCTTTAAACGAAACAAAACAACCAACCACTCAATCATAGTTAAGATTTTTGTTTCCAGACAGTTTTGCTACATTAGTAAGGAAACTTAATAAAAAAAAAATGAGAAATTGTGTTAAGTCTCACAGTTTTTTATTTGTTTTGTTTTACTCTTAAGGCAGGAAGGCAGATATTTCCAAATTTTGAAGATACTAAGAAAACAAGAGATGTTGGAGGCTGTAGGGAAGAGCAAGAAGATTCTAGAAGAGTAGGCAAGCAAGAGGAAAGAAGTATTTTAACATACTTTGTTTGGTAGCTAGGAATGAAGAAGAAAGGAAAAGTGTCCCTATTATTTTTCAAATGTCAGTTATAAGACTGTTCTTTCACTGCAATTTTTAAAAGAGCAAAAACTGAGCAAACTCTTAATAATCTGTGAATTGCATCCTATTTCCATGCAAAACAGGTTTTTATTTTCATTTCTTCGGAAAAGAGTGTAGGAAACAATCTGTAGTCTCTGCTCAAAGCTGGAGAGGATCCTGAAAGCACTCTGAGCTATGTGTAGCCTGAACTCTTAGTGAGACAGCCTAGTTGCATGGTGGAAATCAGGTTCTTGTCCTTGCCATAGAGCTGAGCTGGATTAAGAAAGATTCTCATTTAAATCATCTGTGTGGTTTTTGCCAAACGTTTTTTTTTAGAATTTTTTTTTTTTTTTTGGCTACAACCAGAACTCTTCTGCATGATGCCAGGCATCTTGTCCTTGGGGCAAACCCCTTGGCTTCCTGTCCTCTTGGCTGTTAGTAGAACTGAATCAGTCTAAGAAACCAGACTTTGGCCTGAAGACTGCGTAATGAAGGCACTCACATACTCTTGAAGGTCAGGATTAACGCCTCAGCTGTTGCAAATGCATCGACATATTTTTATGGTGACAAGTTAGTGGTTGGATCCTGGCAGTGGTTGTCAAGAAAACACAGAGCAAGGAGGGAAAACAGGCTTCACATTTGCATTTCAGATTGTTTTAGAGGAGATACTTCTGGCTCTTAAAATTACCACATGCCAGCATGTTGCATTGTGCTGCGCTAACACTGTTCTAGCACCCTCACTATTGTTGAGCATTCCTCCCTAGGGCATATTTGAACTGTATTATTTTCATCTAAGTTGCAATTCTGAGGTTTAATTAATCTGGTTTTTATCTTCCTTACCAAACTCTTGCCTCAGATGCTATATTAAAATAGACCAGGAATGAGGAGTTCATCTAAACTTTCAGATTCCTGAGCCCAACGTCCACCACAGCCTTCAAAATTTTTGGCAGTGGCACCATCCAGCATTTCCAGAAGAGCCTACTTCATCTGCGGTTTTAATTGTGGCCCTCAGCCTCATCACACAGCAGTCTCTTTCTGCCCTTCTCTCTCCTGTACCCAGGCTGCTTGCTGGGGGTGCACAGTGGCTGCAGCACCAGAGGTGGAGGTGGTACTCGGGCCACCTGGAACCTCACCACTGTAAACCTGAGGGACCTCCACCCCAACAAGCTGTCACCCTGGGACAGTTGTCCTCAGCACACCTGCGCATGTTAACCCCATAAGCGGTGGCTGCACAGTGGGGGCCATGTGTCCAAGCTCTTGCACACCCATCAGGGGTGTCTGGTGGTGGGGGTGGCCGGTCTGTCACCGCTCATGACTTGCAGTGATAAATGTGAGAAGTGGCTAAACGCCCGAATATGTGCCCTCACGCCTCCACTGCGAGGTGGCAGATGCCGGCACCAGCATGCCCTCTTCATCCCCCATTGCCCCTTGCATGGGGTTTCGTGGGCACAGCCCCCAGGCGGTGTCAGCTGGTGGGAAAATAATCCCCACCAACAGGACAAGCAAAGGCTAGGAAGTCTCCTCTCCACCTCCCACAGCATTTCACACCTGGAAAATGCAGATGGGGAAACAGTAAGCAGTATGCCTGAAGCTGAACAGGAAGGAGGGCAGTGGGCAGAGCTCAACCTATACCTCTGAGTCCCATTCTGTAAGTGCACAAAATCATTATTCATTGAAAAAAAATCTTTGTATCAGAATTGGTTTAATTGGTGTTGTTTCCTCCTCCCTTTTTTTTGTTGTTTCAGTTTTGCCACTTGCTTTCAAGACATGGAGCTGAAGCACACGCAGCAGGAGATGACATTGTTTGAGAAATAAAAAGCTGGAGCGCAAGGCTTTGTTTTAAACCTTCCCAAGACAGCAGGCTTATGAATAGGTAAGCCATTATTTATTAATAAGTGCAGCCTATTAGGTTTTTCTGTGTTTGCTTGGTTTTGTTCTGCAGCCATGGGGAGCTTGCACTGTCCTCTGAACAGAGGGGTCTCCATGTGGTGACGCCAGTGGCAGGAGACCTCCTCTCAATGGACCACCAGATGCTGTAAGTGGAAGGGGCCCTCCAGAGCCTCTGCAGAGCAGGATTCTCCTGGCCAAGTGATGTTTGTTGTCCACAAACAGTTGCTTGTAAGTGATTCTGCTGGTAACAGGGACAGGGACAAGAAGCAATGGCTTTCTTGAGACCTCTTGCCCTGCCAGCCCCCCTTGCCATGCTTAAACAGCCTCATGCTAGCCTGAGATTTATCCAACACCTTCAGTCCTTGGCAGTAATTAGTGAAGCAAGCCACAGAGCACCCACTGTCAAAGCTTGCAGGATGGTAAAGTAGGAGATTATCTTTGCAGTGACTTTCTTTAAGTAGAGAAGATCAAGAAGAAATTATGTACGCGTTTCACTTTCTTCCTGTCTTTCCTCTTCTGGTAGCCAAGGTTATCTGAGCTTCCAAGGTGGGGGAAGCAGCTTTGGTGCAGTCTTGACTGCCCACCCTCTGGTAGGAGCAACTGTGGTGTAAGCCTGGCTCCTCTTGGGATTGCAGTGCTGGCTGCTGGCGTTGCAGCTCGCTTACCCAGCTAATGCCTTGCTGTGGGAGCCTGGCCTGGCTCCTGGGGAGCAGAGGGGGATTGGAACACCTGCAGATGAGAAACGTAAGGCAACCTTTCCCACTTTCCTTTTCTCTCTCTGAAATTACATAAAAAGAAAATCCTGGTTAGTCTGTGCCTTCCACTTTCTGTTTTCAGTGCCTTCCTTAGCACTTTGCATCCTGCTGAAGCAGTGATGGGTGACAAGAGCAAGCAGTACTCCCAGCCCTAAAGTGCAGGGCAGAAATATATCTGTGAATAGGACAACTCTTCACTAAAAAGGGATTTTTTTTTTAATTTCTATTCTCCTAGCGTACTGATGCTAGGTCACCACCCCTTAGCTGCACGTCCCTCTGTAGTTCTTAATGAGATGAGATTCATGTGTACACCAGGACTTGTGTTATCCACTCCATTAGAAACAGTTTGTGGCATTGGTTTTTATGAATCCTGACAACTTTAATACTGATTAGGGAAGACACTTTTGCCCCTTTTGCCCCTCAGAGCTGGCTTGGCTATTTGAATCTGCCAAGAGAAAGAGGAAAAAATGTGTGTTTTTAAACTTTGGATTTAAAGACTAGAGCTTGATTCCTGTAGATTCTGACATGTCCCTCTCCTTTCTTTTCAGACAACCCAGATTGTAGCAGAAAAGCTGCTTTTAGCAGCATTTATTTCTTTTCTTGTGCCTGCTGATCATCCTGCACATATAGTACATAGCTGAAATTGTATTCCCTTAAAAATGAAAGTATTGACTGCTGAGGTTTGTGTGAGTACACAGGATTTTGTTTCAGAATTGAGAGAGTAAAGAAAAGAAAGAAGTTACCTGCAGTCCAACTATCAAAAGCTAAAGAAGAAGTGAAAATAATCTATTGCTCCAGGAGGTAACTGGGGCCAGAATCTGAATATTTGGGTTTTGTTGCTGCTCTGATCACTATATCACCTTTGCTTCCATTCCCTGATATACGACAAAAAGATAACTTTATACCTCCTTTTTAAACACAGTTTTGGCTCCAGACCCTCTAGTCCATTCTCAGTTTGGTCTCCTGTCTGTTGCATAGAATCATAGAATGATTCGGGTTGGAAGGGACCTTTAAAGGCCATCTCCTCCAAGGCCACTGGAGTGAGCAGGGACATCTGCAACCAGATCAGGCTGCTCAGAGCCCCATCCAACCTGTTTCCAGGGATGGGGCATCTGCCACCTCTCTGGGCAACCTGTTCTAGTGCGTCACCACCCTCATTGTAAAAAAATTCTTCTTTATATCTAGTCTAAATCTACCTTTTAGTTTAAAGCCATTACCTTTTGTCTTATCCTAACAGGCTTCTCAAAGGACTGGAGGATTGGCAGTGGATTTGCAATGCAAAAAAGTAATAAGGAGTCCTCCAGTCTACAAGGGCAACTTTCCTTAACGCCAGTATTTTAGCTAAGGTTAAATACTCAGGAAATTTGCCACAGCATGCCTTCCTCCTCCACAGAGGGGCTGCACAGTGAGGTGTCTTCTGCTTGTCTGCATCAAGGCCATAATTTAACAATGGACGTTTCAGATCAGTTCACCTGAACTCCAACACATTATAGCAATGGAAGTGCTGGAATTTTGATTTTACCTCTTGGATGAAGAGGAGTTAAATCCATCCATTCAAATAAGAGGTCTAACAGCACTCTGAAAGAGGAGCGAGTCAGATCAGAGTCATGTCTACTTATCACAGCCCATCTTTCTGAAATGGCCCAGAGACCTGTCATGTAGCCTTTGAGCCTCCTAGCCTAGTGGTGGTAGTCCTAAAAGAAGGACCCTGTAATGACAGATTTTTAGGTGGTATCCCATCTTTGGTTCTCTGACCTGAAAAATCTGGAAACCTTTTGCACAGAAATAATCTCTGCCTTTTAACTTCTGCTTCAGATCAAGGCAGAAAGTCACATAGGAGCAGGAGAGACAAAAAATAACTAGCTACTTTCTGGATTCATATTGAAAGTTTAATACAAATTTTGGATCAGTCAATGCTATGCCCAAATTGATACATCCAACTTTCGTTGTCAGCTAGGGAATTCATTAAGCTTTTCACAGCCTGAGGCAGCCACAAGTTGCCAAGAGTTTTCCTTGAACCAGCACAAAACGCGGTATGTATTATGCAAAGCCACTGCGTTGCATATGTGCAAGTGATTTCTTCCAAGGATCCTTAAGGCTGTTGTTTCTTCTCCATGATCCTACTTCCAGTGCTCAACTCAAAAGCATGCAAGCACACTGTGATGTCCCTTTCATGGCAATGGGATCCCCAGCGGCTCAGGGCCACTGCAAGTGCTTTTTGAATACTAGTCCTATGCAGAACAGTGGTAGATGCTGAGAAAAATAATATTCAAGCTTCCTCAGGAAAATGCAAGTTCCATGGACTTCCTATTCATGTCACTCTAATGGTATTATTTTATACTTTAATTAGTTATAAAGTACAAATTGGATAACTGTTTTACATTATATTACATACCACATATAAGCCTCACTCGAGATTACCATTAAACTGGTATCTCTGGCATGCAGCTCATTACGAAATCATCTTTATATCTTGCACCTCTAAGGTAAAAATGCCTTGTTTGGTAAGTAGCATTCAGAAGAGACAGTATTCATTAAACCTAGTAGTCAGCAGTTCCTAGGATGAGATTTAATGCTGGTTTACAAAGCAGTCTAAATGTTTGACATTGTCTTCCCCTAATTTTAGTGGAAAATGATTCTTAATCCTCTAGACTGCTTTGAAAATCCCTATCAACATGTCTACATTTTAAGCTTCTGCATGTATTCCAATTTTGGAACCTGGAAGAGCATATAACACGTAATTGTTTCAACGCTAAGCAGTCACCCAACCTTTTAAATAATGATATTTGGGAAGAAGCTGAATGCTTTAACCCTGAAAACTTCTAGATATGTCTTAATTTAGTACTTAGAGCAGGATTTTTATCTTTCTCCAACATGCTCTAGTGGATGTCTGTTGTACTGGAGAATAAAAAAACATGGAGCAGGCTGCAGGTAAATTCAGACCTCTTAAGAGAGGTCTGAAGGGACGTTCACCTGTAGCTAGCACAGTTACTGCTACGTGTGCCAGGAATGAAAAGAAAGAGGCTCCCTATGAGGCTGGGACTGGTTTACCACAGGCAGGTAGCTCCACAGAACCTAGTGTAGGCACTGTAGTTCATCGTAAAATAATAGTAACCACGTAGCAGAGCCCTTTGCACAAATGAAGAAGAAGGAGACATATCAGGTTGTTAACTTAACAAAAAAAAAGACTTTTTTTTTTCTTGAATAATTGTTGTGCAGAGCTAGGGCCTTGCAGATTTCTCCTAGGAGGTTTGAATCAATTTAGTGAAGGTGAAGAAAATCCATCAGTTGAGGCCTGCTTCTATCTCTCCCCACTCTTCACAGCATAACAGTCTGAGACTCTTGCATGAGGATGGCAGAGAAGCATTGCTTTGCTTATAAAATCATAAAGAGAGAAAGAGATACAGCTTTTCTGTACATCTCTTCTTTGTCATGTTACCCAATGTAATCGTCCACTCTTATTTTCTCATAGAAAATAAAACTTATATCCCTTTTTCTATATTTTCCTGTGATTTTTTTAGGTGGCTGATTTATTTTGATCTTCTGATGTTATGGCAATACAACATTTGCAGTTTGGGCACTCAGTAGTGCATGGAGAGTGCTGCACTATCTGTCTGCATCGGATCTATTTAGACAACTTGGTTTTCTCCACATGTTAGACTATTCCTATTGTGGAAAAATACACTTTTTAAAGACTGATAAAATACTTCCAGTTGAGATTTGGCAGAAGACAAAGTGTTTGTTCATTCTAGTGCCCAGGTAATCACACAGTGTGGTTTTATAGCTATTTCAGGATACTTCTATCCTGCATAAACCTATGAACATATGTCTAGAGCAGATGCCAATATTGTATCTGATGTGCGGTAGCAATGAGGTGACAGGAGCACTGGACATGTCTGTTTTAAACAACATCTTCAACAGATTTTCTGGTTGCCAAATCACTAAATGCTAAGCCACAGTTCAGTTATACTGAATGCACATATCTCCATGCTGATGTGAGAGTCCCATTTAAGGATGATGGCACTTTTCAGAAAAAAATGGGACCATATTAAAGAAATGACTATTACAGTTGTATTTTGAGTTCTTGCATTTCAGATCCATCTAGGAATTTCAGTATTTTCCCCCCTCCATTACGCACATAGAAAGATGTAGAAATGTAACAACATTTGCAGCTTATTTCACATGGGACGTGTAAGTGACGATTTAAAGCCTAGGTATTCTACTTGAGTAACAAGCTTATTTGTCTCCAAACCAGTAAAGCTGCTTACAAAATAAACCCTAACCTAAACAACATTAGGCAATTTGACGTAATAGAGCAGATAAATAAGCAGACATTCTGTGGATGTGGTTACTAATCAAGGCCTGACTTGCACATCACTTCTCCTTTCTTGAAGATGTTTCTTTGCCTGCTGTCTGCTTGTTATTTTAACGTTAACTCCTTGCTACTGGGACTGCTTCCTGTGTGGCTGCTGAGGAAGGATGGCGATCAGTGAAATTACATCTGGCATAGCAATAGCTGCACCTACAAAAAAATTAAGCTAATATTTAGTGCTTAAGTAGAAGTATCATTAGTGGAAAAACAACAATAGTTTATCAATTCTAGCTTATACACAACATATACATTAATTTTAATGACACAGAAAGATTAAAAACCACTCCAATTTTATTTGGTGAGTTTCTCAAAGGTTTGGTTTTCTTCTTAGAAGTAAGATACGTTCTGAGAAAAGCACTTTACACTGGTTTTGACTTTTGTACAGAGTAAATGTGGGAATATACAGTGTCAAATGATGTGACATTTTTATTTTTGGCTAAAAAAAATTATTTGAAATCCTGCTTATTAGTCTCTTCAACATTATACTGCTTTGCCTGGGAGTTTGCAATCAGAGATTGAAGAACAACTCTGGATTTGATTTCCCCTTCAAAATATCCTGTTATTGAACCATGTTGCACTTGTTATCAACCTAAGTTTCCAACCCTCTACTGATTTATAGTTAGTTCTGACTGCTGGTGGTATGTCGTGGCAAGGGGTTCCAGAAATTAGCTCAAAAAAATGCTTCCTTTTAATAGCCTTTGTTTTCTTTGTTTCACAGCACTTGTTATCCACCTATCAGAGTTTTGATTTAATACTCTAGGCCGCCTATCTCATCCCATGATGAAAGTGTAGCAGCTGTGAAATTTTATAATGGGAATCATTCCTGCAATCGATATCAGCACAGTTTTCCCAAACACCACAGAAAACCCACTATTGCAGAAACAAAGTGTAGCTCATAATCTTCTGGAGTGAGGCAGAGAGGAAGAAAGATGCAAAACAAAAGGAGCATTCTTGATCCTTTGAAGAGAAACAAAGAATGCACTGAGAAAAATGAGTTAATAATGTAAAAATGGCAGGAGAAACCGGGATTGCCTTTACATCAGAGATCTGGCGTGCATTGTTGAATTAAAATGATGTTTCAGGGGAAGCAGAGCAAATATTTTAGTCTGTTGTTTTTGTGTAAATGATTCCACAATAAGCAGTGTCTTGACTTTTGTTTGCCTTGAGTGAGCTGCAATGTCAGCAGCTACAAATAAATCCAAGGAGTCAAATGCAGCACTGCTGTAAGGAGATAGGTGGAAAAACCTTTTGGCAGTGCCTGCATCAGAGAAGATTGTGAATAAAAATTGGTTTGAAGGGGTTTAAAAGGTAGTTTAGTTTGTTTTGGAGACCAGCAGATGCAGTATAAATGTTTACATGTATGTGCCCACCTGTATAAGGAGCTCTACGTACAACCTAGGAAGTTCTTCCTTTTGCTGCAAAACTCAGCCTGTTATACCCCTAATTCTGGGTAACCTGAGGCCCAAGGAAACTGTGGTAATTGCAGCTTTAACGCATAATTAAGTTGTCATTTTTTAGCTCTGGAAAAAGCAGTGTGATGACAAATACTGGCTATAAGAATGTGGATGACATGCAATGCCATGTCTCACAGTACCTTTCACCCTCAGAGCAGGTTACAAGCCATGGTTTCTATTGGAAGCCCTTCAACAGATGTCCTTCCAGTGGTAATTCCACTAAAGTCACACAGCCTTCTTCTTGTGGGGCCTCTTCTGCATGTTTTGTCCCATACAGTCTGGATTTACTCAGTTGCTGAGTTTGTATAGTACAAGGTGCTACCATTTGTAGGCCTTACCATTTGTAGGTTTTTGAACTGTGGAAGGCTTTCTTGAACGCAGAGAGGCTGAAATAGCCTGGGGTTTTGCCTGCAGAGGATGGGATAGTTACTGACATAGGACTCGGGTGCAGGAGGTCTGAGGTCTGTTCCTGGCTGTTTTGCCCCTGTGTCACTCCCACATACGGCACCTTCTCCCCACAGCTCCAAACACTTGCAAAGCCCAGTGCAGTCTCGGCCGATGGGCAGCCCGGCTGAGCTGCAATGGGAATACTGCTGGGAACTGCGGGAGAGGCTGAGAGTCCTCCTGGATTTCCAGAAATGGCTGTTTCCCATGGCTTATAACTCAGCCAGCTCTCAGGATATTTTAAGTCAAAGCAGAGCATATTGTGCTTTCAGTGGTTTGCATTTCCCATTTCAATACTTTAGCCTAATCTGCTGATGTTTCAGAGCTGCTAAAATAAGACATATACACACTGAGAAAAGAAAAAGTGGAAATGTTTCTGCTGCCCTGGTAGAGTTGCTGCTACCATTGCAGCTTCATATCCTCACAGAGCCGGGATGAACTGAGAGCAACCTTTGACTCACAGCTCCCTAAGCTTTGCTGGCAGATTGGATATCTCCCCAAAAGCAGCCGATCCCATGCCTTACTGCTGAAGAACGTGTATCAGTGGTAGACCACCAAGCATCCGAGGGCATCACAGCTGTAACCGAAGTTAGTGTAATACACAAAAATACCTCATTGCCTTGAAAGTAATTCAAGCTTTGCAGCAAGGACATGCACATGGGCACAGTTAAGCTTTTGCCCTCCACACCCTTTACCCTAAGGCCACATTTTTATGCCAGCAGTTAGGACAGGGGCTAGAAGGGCAGCAGGTCAAGGCAGACGGGACAAACGCAGCTTGCCGAGCAGAGAAAACTGTTGCTGTGATCTGTTCCCAACAGGCTGACACTTGGAGAGTTTGTCATGTGCTTGTGCTGCAGTTAAAAGGCCTTATAAGGCAAAGCCTGAACAAACTGTTAAGCAGTCTGAAGTGTTCCTCAGTGCTGAAAAACCTCCAGGGAATGCACAACATACCCCTGGCAAAGATTACAGCATATTTTACAGCAAGCTCATAGAGTAACAAAGCAGATATTGTATCTTTGAATTTCAGGCTCTGCAGGCTACTCTCAGCAAGAAAATTAAGATCAGGTCCCCTTCTTGGATTCATTTCACTGCAGTGGGACAAGCTAAGTGTCATTCATTAAATCTGTCTTTAAGATTTCATAAAGTTGCACATCCAGTCTTCTGGAAAGATGCTCTCCGCAGTAGAAAACTTACTTGGAGGCCTCTGTGAGCTGATGGCTGGACAAGCCAGATCTATTTAAGCTGCAGCAGTAGTCAATACCAATGAAAAAAATGAGCAGACCTTGGTCATGAAATCTCCACAGTAAACCAGCCCTGCTTTGCCACCTTCCAGCTCACTTGGGGTCATGAGGTGTGAGGACTTCGACACCCTTCTCTTTCCCTTTGTGGTTCAGGAGGAGCTGTGGCACAGCTGCCACTGCTACCCTTTGCACGAACCTGCAGTAAAGACCCTGCATGTTTAGATGTAGCATACAGAGAAAACAGCTGAAGCTTTGCCTCTGCTCCAGCTAATCTTGCCCTCACTGAAGACTCAGAGAATAAGACGAATGACAACAACAAAAAAGTGTGAAAAAAATGGCTGCACCAACAAGGAGCTCAGAGCAGAGCTGTTTTGCTGTGGCTGTGAAGCAGGCATGGCTGTGGCACCACTGTGTGTCAGAGGCAGGGATGAAGGCTTCATATCTTCCCCTGAGAAGGCTGAGGACCATCCATCCTTTTCTGCTGGAGTTAAAAGGCCTTAGAAAACAAAGCCTGAAAAAACTGTTTTGCCGCCTTTTCTTACGCTTGTTGGTTACAACTAGCTGCAGCTTCTTGTAGGTTTCAGTAGGTTTCCTCTGATCTGCCTTTGCTGAAGCTCTTCAATATACTTTGAGGTGCTTACTCACTTACAAAGCAGTGAACTCTGCCAGAAAATATGGGCCATCTCTTTCCTGCGTAAACCAGATCAAACTGCTGCCAGTCTAACAGCTGTGCCTGTGGATGCCCACAAACAGTTTTTTTTTTGACATTTTTCTGTCAGTTCTGCTATTTGCATTCTCTTACTGAAGTCTGTTTACTGTTCCAGCCCTTTTATTGTTATTTTGTGACGTTTTAAAATAAATAATTTCCAATAGCTTTTTCTATTTCTATACAACTGCCTGTTTACATTTTGCAGGTTCTAACCTAAAATATAGATGGGCATCCAGAGGGAAAACCATGTTTGGTCACTTTTCCAAAGTGAGCATGGTTGTTCAGAGCACCTTTATTAGTTACAAGAGTAATAGAAAGATGTGAATGCCAGCATGGAATGACTTTCAAAAAGCAAGACGATTTAACTGAGATTTGTTTTCTTCATCTTGGAAGGAAGCCATGTGGAAGTAGAGCCGTGCTCCAACTGAAGAGCAACAGAGTGGGCATCTGTTGGGTACTCACTGGCTCCCCCCTCATGCAAGAACTGATCTAATAGATCTCCGTGCAAGAAGGGCTTGCAAACATAGGTATCATTTGCAGTTGGTACCTTGTTCGTGGATGCCAAAGATAGGACTTGAAATACTTTGGACATGTCTGTAGTCCAACTCTCTGTACTAAGATAAATTCAGACGCACTGCAACCTATTCAGTTGCAGTGACACATACATTGTTATAGATGTCATCCATGCAGCTTCATTACGTCATACCAACCATCTTCATGAGAAGACAGATTTATCCTGCCTAAGTTTTGGCAGGGCAGTAGATAGTGGGACACTGGCACATCTGTAAATCAATCCCCAAAAGCTAATATGGAAATCAGCAGCCAGCTAAAGTGGTTGGGGTTGAATGAGGAGCTGATAGCAGTTAGTCATCTGCAGATGACAACTGACAGTGACAAAAAAGGGTTGCAAAATGCCGTTTGTTCTGTAACCATAACAAAAACTAAACATTGTCTGTAAGTATTCAAACTTTTCAGCAAATTCGTTTTGACCATTAACTCACCCTTTTGTGTATGATGTTCTGAAGATGGACCACGAATGGAACTGGCAGGCGCACCCATAATCAGAGAGCCTTAAATGAATATTGCAGAAAATCACATTTGAAATCCGTCAGCACAAGAGCATTCTCGTTGAAGACATATGATCTCTAGGAAACGCCTTCTGTCAGCTACTGAATAGCAGGAGCTGGTGACCAGAAAAAGTCAAACTGTGGTACAGTTATTTTAAAAGACTGGTGGTAAAGGCAAGCAAGTAGGAAAAAAAACTATAGAGAAAAGCAATGTAAGCAAATACCATGCAGAAAAACAAACACCCTCAAATCAGAACCAAGTTTGGGATTGTCAAATCAGTGCTAAACTAAAGATCAGAGGAACCAAAGTACAGAAACGGACACAAATTCCCCACTAGCCAGAGCAGATATAACAGATGGGTCAAAGCCTGTTATTAAGATTGGTTCAGGCCAATGACTTGAAGCATGACTCAGTTTGGTGTGTAACATACATGACTGCTTGTGCCTAGCTAAGGGCATGCAAAGCTTTCACCAGTCTCCTGAAGCAGTCTTTTTGTGGTGTAAAATAAACTCCAGGCTGGCATAAACTGCTGACACTGGAGACTTCTTTGTGTCCTCCTCTATGTTTTATCCACAAACCCATATTTTTTTTTTAATCTTTAGCTTCATTATCTACATTAGTAGTGAGAAAAGAACTCTAATTATTTCCAGAGCTTGTAGGAAGAGGTGGCTGAAAGCCAAAGAAACTTTTTCAGAAAATAATATATGGATGCTGGGGTTTGACTTTGCTTAATCCCTTAGTATTTACAAATGAAGAATGCCAAAGAAGTAAGCTAGACAGTTCAATATTATACATTTGACTCAGAACACATCTTTGATAATGCCAGCCTTGACTAGTGTCAAAACTGTGTGTTCAGGAACGATCCAGAAGCTCAAATACCACCACCTAACCTTTGCATGCTTTGAAGATAATGCCTATGCTGCCAATTACTATCTTGTAATTTCTGCTGCATAGTTTTGATCACATAAGATGTTCCCAAAAGCTGCTATTCTCTCTGCAAAAACCTGTGAAGGCAAGAGGAGCGGAGTTTGCAGAATTTAGTATTTTATATTTACACTATCAAGCAATGAAACTCAGCAATGAAACAAACATTTTTTACAATGTGCCTATGCACAAAACCTCTGCCAACTGAAAACTCTGGTGTCAAAAAGGTACAAAAAGAACCTTTGGCCTCTGACCAGAAACTTTTTTGTTAAGTCTACTCAGGTCCTACAGAAACCAAGAGTCAGGTTGGTGGGTATTCTGCGCTATTGATGAACACCTTGAAGCCTGTGCCTCGTTCAACAGGATCTGGACTGGTCTGGTCTAAGAAAATGAGTTGAACATTCATTTCCAAGGTTACCCCAGGTCAGAGACTGCTGATGGACATGTATCTGGTAAGGGGAACCCAGATCTTTGTACCTGGGATTAAATTCTGAAGAGGTACAAAACCATTTTATTTTATGAAATAAACCTGTGAGAGTACACTGTCCTCTCAGGTTAGTGGGGGATTAGGAGCAAAGGGACCTGACTGCAAGTGAAATTTTATGAAAATACTATTACTGAGCTGGCTTACTACAATGCTGTTAGAGAGAGAAGCTGCATGGAGGGATGAATTGCTGTTTGTCTGCTTTATGATTCATTCATCTGATTATGCCAATTGAAACAATTTGCTGCAGTGTCTTTTGTACACAACCAGGAAATACAGAGGCTCTCAGACCTCCAATGGTTCTCTCATTTTCGTGTGGCTTGGTACCATTTGAATCAACCTCCATGTCATTAGACTCCAAAGTGTCCCCCATCGCACACAGAGACACTTTTTTTTAAGAAAAGCAGGCAAAGCCATATCAGTGTCAAATTTGCCTGCTCCATGTAAGCTGGTTTGTGATGCTGGAAGACTTGTAGGAAACAGGCGTGCATGCTTTTGAGATCAAGGAAATCGGTGAAGCTGTATTGACTTAATGTGGGCAAAGATCCCAGAAGAGGTGAATGTTTGTGTCTGTGAACCTGTGCATGTATCTGGTAGAAACCAGAAGGGTTGAACTTGTCCTCTCTGGTTGTCTCCCAGAGCAGTGATCTAGCCCTGAGTATGCCAGTTAACTGCATGTCACTGAACATTACAGAAAGCCCTGGGCACATGAAGCCTTGTAGCTGGCTTTTTCTCTCATGACTAGATCTTTCCATGTGTCCTTGCTCTTGCCAGATAAGAGCAGAAAGTCTCTTTTAAGTGCTTCTTGGCTGACACTGACCTCTCAATAGACAGATAAAAAGTAGAGAGATTTCCTCCTGCTGTTTTTCCTCCTCCCATCCACAATTGTCACTTATCTCTCTGGCTAAGCCAATTATAGTGCCTCAGAAGTGTCCCCACGAAGAAAGGGAAGCAGCCAGACAGACACCAACTGAATTTCCTATAGGCATTATACAGAGGTTGTTTTGTTCCTGTGACAGAGCTGTTACTCCCTTGTGCTGCTGGTGACTCAACTGAAGACAGAGCCCTGTGAGACAGTAAAACCGATGCAATATTCCTGAAAATCCAGCAGGGACTGCAGATACAGCATGAAAGTATTGATTTCATCATCAAGGAGTACAAACTGTGCCCTAACATTTGGCGTTTCAGGAAGCTGCAAAGGGGGACAAAAACAAGGGAAGAGGAGGGGAGGGCAACGGAGAGGAGAGCAGTGCAGTGTGGGGAAAAGAAGAGTAAGTGATCATCTATAAACTCCACTGCCTTTTTATGGATAGTTGATGCCACCCGCTAGCTTGTGAAAAAAAAAGAAAAAGTGGTCATAATTTGGATTGCAGTAGCAGCCTCGCCATGGATTAAGACTTGAATTGAGCCAGGCACGGCACAAATGTTGAACAAAGTGCAGTCTAATGATGCGGCTCCTCTGCAGAACAGAAAAGCATGTTTATGCTAGCCTAAATCTGTCTGACTTGTGTAATAACGTAACGGGGCCTCTGCAGTACAAGCTGGAGCGTGGGTTAGCTGTCCAATTCAGTATTCAGGGTACGATTTGGACGGAAGTTCTGCTGCTAGCCAGGGCAGCTAACACAAATCTACTGTGGGCCTGTTCCTTGTGCTGCAATCCCACCTTCCAGCTGCACCTCAGATAACACCTCAGTAAGGGTGGGAATGACAGGCAACAGCAGGGACTCAGCAGCCTACCAAGGGCAGCATTCAAACAAGCTGCCAGTAAGTTTGACATGAGTTTTAATGAATGCAACATGTTGTCAGCTGAGGATCAAAGTCCTAAACTGTTGTCAGGTCTATGCTCTATCAAACCCACACCAGTACTGTTTTGTTAATATACTTGCATCAACAAACCTGTACCAGTGAAAGCTCTAGAGCTAATGGCTGGACTTGGAAAAACTCTGTTTTGGTTAGAAGAATCTGCACCAGTATCATTGCGTGAAGTACGACCAGCTGAAGTACAAAAGGGCTTTTCCTGGAACAGTGATTTTGCAGGGCAACCGTATCTGTTAACAATAGAATACTGCTGGCAATATTTTCTGATGCAAGACCACCCAGCCATAATTCCTTTAAAGTGTGTATTTTATTGAATGTTCATGATAGCTTCAGCATTTGCATAAGCTAAATCATGTCTATCCAGCTTTGCCATTCTCTGAATATTGTTCGATAGGGCAGAAGGAAGGAATGTAAGAAGAAAGGGAAAAAGAAGGAAATTATAGTTTTACATCTATCTTCAAAGAATGAAAAAAAAAACCCTCCACTTTCCCAGCTACTTCAGCTTGCTAACTAATGGATTTAATTTGTATGTAAATTTGTATATATTATATTTTGGATGCAGATGTTAAAAGCATGTGAAACTTGTGTGAATGTGTATCTGTAATCTCAAATGAAAGTTATGGTGTAAAAGATACATTGCTTTGCCTATCTACACATACATATGTAATTAATGCCAATGATGAGGAACAGGCTTTTGCCCTTTCTTTTTATGTGCCTAAACTGGGATCCATGAAAATGCCTAACCTTCAGTTATGCTGGTCATCCTGTTGCCTGAAATCAGCATTTCCTCTCATCTCAAGCATCTCTCATTAGAAGATATTCTTCACAAGAAAGACCAATTCCACAGCAAAACAGTTTAATTGCATGGGGTGATTGTCACAGGCATTTATTTTGACCAATGAATCAAACTCCTTGCTAAAACCACTGACAAAACACAGGTAAAATCTTTTTTTTTTTTTCAAATCGAGTAAGAAGGCATTATTAAGGTATGCTAATATTTGGAGAAGCTGTCTCGTGTTCCTCCCTGGGCACAGCATCCAACAGTCTCAGAAATGTGACAACAAGTAGAAGTATAAAAGTTCCCTAGTTTTCTAAGTAAAACTCTGGCCCAACATTTGACAATCAGAACCGGTTAAAGGTGATTGAGGATAATAAGAATTTCAACGCCTGTAGTAAAAAGCAAACAAAAATCTGTTCCGTATGTAAAAACAGACTTAATGCTATTTTGGTGAGTAGTCTACTGACTGAAACATTAGCAGTACTAATCCAGCTCAAGGAAGGCACTTCTAGCAGTCTGCAGTTTTTTATTAATTCCTTGTTTCAGCTCATGCCAAATAATGTGCAATTATGTTTCTCCCGGCCTGCTAGATCAATCCAATGAAACCTCTGTACTAATGTGCCTTACTATTTAATGACAGAACATTACCATTCCTGGAAAAAATTTGTGAGGTCATTGCATCTACTGAGATCAGGTGTCTCATCCTCAGATCAGCATGACTCTTGTCTTTCCGTGTATGTACACCTCTTTCTCAGACATAAACATGTCACTTTACAAGTATCTTGGGAAAGGCTTACTGATTTTTCAGGGTACTTTGGGTGTTTTGTGTTATTTTGTGTTGCTCTTACTGGTTCAGGTTTCTTTCAATTAATTCACAGCCATTCAGTGAGAAGTTCAAGGGTCAAAACACCATCACTGTTGCCAGCTGGTGTTATGCTAGGACTTTGTGATTTGGCTTGCTCTCACTTGTCCTATTGGAGGTGTTGCTGCATGGAGTCTTCAGCCACACCTCTGAAAAGCATCTCTCCCCTTCATTTATAGGAAGATACACACTTTAATAATGACATTTGACAATACAGTCTGGCCATCTGATGTCTGAAATTCCTGTTCCACTTTTTAAGACTGATCCTCCTTTTTTTTCCAGCTCCAGGAATTTCTCTCAGCTGTGATGGCGGAGGGTGATTGGCTCCTTTTCCGACATCTGGGTACATCATTGTTCCGCTTCCAAGCAAGAAGTAGCAAACGTGCTTCTCTGCAAAGGATGTCTTACCCTCCCATCCACACTCCTTTTCCATGAGATCATCTTCATTAAAACATCAAAAGAAAACTCTGTTACATAATTTCTTGTAGAACACAACAGCTCCTCAGTTAAGGGTAACTAAGGCTAAGTGCTAGTGAGAGGGTCAAGTCTTAAATACGTGCAATCCCTTTAGATGTCTCAGAAAATTTAAGTGAGCAATGATCATGTTAGCCAAGTCCTTATGCTCCTTTTCTATTTCTGATCTGCATCTGATGCAAAAACAATGCTGTCTGATGCATTTCAGAGCTGCTTACCTGTGGTGTTCCCTGAAGATATTTTTTTGCTACAGTACCTCATGACTGGATCGACCTTTCATTAGTCACTAATGAGGAGGGTCTTAGGAACTGAAATACCACGATGTTTAAAACTGTAAGTTTACAAAAAGGATAAAGAAGCTGTGAATTATTGGAGAAACTTATTTATTAGTTTTTCCTGAATTTAGGTGTTTCCTGACTTCTGAGAAGCAAGATACTTTTGTGATTTTTACACCTGTTTATTGCATTATCCACTGATACTAGAATTCTTACGTTAAATGCGTAATGGAGGGATTTTTGATCAGACTGCTAGTGTCTGTGTGCTTAATTGCTCTAGCCCATCAGTCCCATTGAAATAATTGTTAGTACAACATATGCTTTGGAATCAGGCAAGGAAGCATATTCTTTTGGCGTATTTCCTAGAAGTGAGCCTGGCATCCATCTTTCCCGAAGGAAATAAGTTTATGTCTTTTTCATCTTCTTAATAAAGAAGCCTGTTAGTCTATATTAAAAATATGAATGAAAATAAAACAGTATTTTAAGACATGCAGAGTTGAAACAAGTAATTTGACACAGGCTTAGAATATTTTGGAAATGAGGATCTTCTGTGCTGTCTCAGGTTAGTCACACAAAATCCATTGTCACTGTAGATCATTTAGTTCAGTATACTAGTGTTTATTCCCAAGAAATATGGTTATTGTCTTCCACGAAAGAAGTGCTTACATTGTCTAATGAAGACAGTCCATTTTAACTGAAATTACTCAATTTGCAAGAATGTCCTGCATTATTTGCAGTTCAAACTGATGTTGGTGGCAAAAAATAATTATTCTGGATAGAATCTAATTATTTAAAACATCAAATTCTGTTTTCTTGACCTATTTTTAGTAAAATAAGACTCACTTCTCTCTGCAGCTTTGTGTGTAACAACAGTCGCAAGGCACAGTGCCTAGTAAAGAATTAAATACTTCATGTCCTTAGCTGCATCATTAAAAGTTATAGAACTGTTACTTTCCTCACTTATCTTTTATTCTCCACAGCACTTTTGATGTAAGAAGTCATTTTGCTGATGGAGGAAAGGACAGTCAGATCATCTGGGCAAGCTTACAAGTTACAGCCCCAAGTCATGCAATGCAAGAGTAAGTGTGCTGGGTCAGACCAGAGCCATTGCCTAGAGGGCCACAGCAGGGCCTTAGGGAAGAGAGTACACATTAAAAGGGCAATCATATATGTGATGCCTCCTCCAAGTGTTCTTCCTGTTTCTAGTTATTCGAGGTTCAGAGACTTCCTGAGCTGGACATAATCCTCCTTGGACTTGGCTGCCCCAAACTTGGACACTCACCCTTTGAACCTCAGTAACACCCACCACATCCTTTAGCCAAAAAATGCCTCTTCAAACCATTAATGTTTTGTAGATTTCTACTATGCTTCCCCCAGTTCATCTCTTTCCAGGCTAAAAAATCTCAGTCTGCACAGCCATCCCTTGCAAGAGAGAGTGACTCCATCCCTGTGGTCATCTTTCTCAGCCTTCTCTTAATCCTCTCTAATTAGTGGCAATATTCCTCTAATTTTTAATCACAGGTTATCTACATAGATCTTTTTAAAAAGTACCGTGGGATCTTCACATTTCCATTTGAGCAGCTTCCTCGAAGTGCTGAGTTTTCATATCACGCTGTGTCTAGGGTATGTAAGCAAATGAATTCAGGCTCTGAAGCAGCAAAGGTTTCCTTTCGCTTTTTGCTTACCTAACAGGGGGTAAGTAATCCCCTTAGGGACAGGCATATGCCAGCCCTGAGAGGCTCTGTTTGGTGAAGGGCAGCATTCATCCTGCAGCCTGGCTGTGTGATGCAGCTCTTACAGAGGATGTGGAGCTACACTGCTACCCAAAAGGGCACTGCCTGAGTGATTACACCTTGGTGTAATCAAGGTGATACCCACCTTGTTTGTGCCGCTGTCCTGTGCTCCGCACAAAATTAGGGTGCTGTATTCACAGTCAGAGTCCCATGACAGTATGATGCTCCTGATTATGAGACTGAAGAACCATTTCAAAAATTAGTCTATGTGAGATCCTGAAGGCGAACGGTAACTATCATGAGTCCTGATGACACTTGGTTCTGTGTTCAAGCAAAGCACCTTCTAGGCTGTATCGGCTAAAATGTTAATGTTATAATATCTCCCACTTGACTCTGTCTGACTATAAAGTACCAGTACTGCCACAGAGGGACTTTTGCTGAGAAAGACATTTCTGCACCACATCTCTTTAGGATCATCTTGTTTACTTGCAGCAAGCTGAAGCATTATTGACTGCATTGCTTTAGACTAACAGTGTTGACCTTCAGCAAAGGGAAACTCAACTTCTTCATTTTACAGCTTTTACTCCCAATTTATGTGAGATCAATAGAGAATCAGCAGCCTCATATGTTACCACAAGGTGCTACTTTGTTTTTTTTTATTTTATCCTTTGTAGGTGTGTAAAAAACCCAGAAGTTTTGCAGTCTCTGCAAACTGCGGTTCAGCAGATGATAATGCTCATGGGATAACCTGGTGTCCCAGTTGCAATCCATTCTGGAAAAAAAAAATATTATATCCCTCAGTCCCCTTCTTAATTTTCTTGGCATCATTTCTTCACGTAACTACATGTGGCATGGTACAGTGCACTGTTGACATTAACTTGCTGGCCCAAATATGGGTGAAGAAAGGATGTGTGTAGTGTGTGGAGTATTGACATGGTGTATATATGAAGGGTGGCATCTTAAATGGATGGAAGTGCCACTGAACAGACAGAGTAATCGATGTATAAGGGACAAAAACAGCCTTATGCTCTTCTTAAAAAGAAATATGATGCAAGTCCATCTTGGTGGTTTGCTCATAGGACCTATACAGAAGTGGGAATAGCATCTCCACAACATCTGCCGTGGCAGTCTACAAGGAGTGCTTGGAGTGATACTATAGTGTAAATTAATGATGATAACATGCAGCAACACATATCTGACTTCTTTTCTGAGCAGTGGTTGTCCAGTCAGAGCCTCAGACTCTGCTGTGAGACGTGACTCATGACAGGACAAATGACCAAGTAAATAAAGCTTGAGTTTTAAAATCCTTCTTGGTAGCTTCTTATTCCAAAGGAAATGCCTCTCCTTTCAAGAGAGCTATTTTTGGAAGAAGGAATAGCTGTGTTGTGCTGTCATGCATGGCTAGAGAAAGGCTATGGCAGAATTAGTATTTTCATTTCTAGGTTTTCTTTGTATCCTCTGAAAATGCACTCCTTTCGTCAAGACATTAAAAACAATTTTATTCATGGCTGATCTTAGTCTGCAAGCAGGAACAGCACTCAGAGCTGCTGATCAAGGCATGAAAAGCTTTAATGATGTATAACTATCACTCTGTGAAAAATCAGCTAACATTACTGCATTATGCTGCATTATAACTCCATACTGAAATGTTCCATTAACCACTGAGTTCAGATGCTGTTTTGGTTTGCTGACTGTATTTAATCTCCCTGTTTTAGCCTTGGTATGCCCTAGAAATAATTTTGTCTTTGCTTTATGCCTAGTACAAATTTACAGAGAGGGATGATGTAATTTGCAAGGGACTCCTACTGTACTTTCTTCTCAGATTATGTAATTTTTATGGCACCTTTCTGGTATAAATGGTCCAAACTTGTATTCACTGCATCTGGGTTTGTTAGCTGAGTTTTGTGCCCTCGTTGCAAACATCACAGGCTGTGATAAAAGTTTGTGAAAGCTTACATAAAAACAAGGAAATAGAAATAGAAATAGGATCAAAACAATGCCAGCGCACACAGGATCAGAGCATGGAAGTCCCATGAACCAGCAAAGATCTTTGTCTCTCGTACTCTCAGTAGGAAAGGCTGAACACTTCTTGTTCCATTTGAATAGCACAGTAGCATTCACTGTGTTTGAAAATCCTTTAGAAATCAGAGAAGAGGGTGTCAGTGGGTGTCAGTGGTGAGAAATCAGGACCTTGCAGTCCACATCTATGTTCTCGGTGCCCCCACCTGAAAAATGCTGCATAGCAGGCTGCTTGGCTGCTGCTCAGCACAGACGAACTCTAAACTATTGCAAGTTAGGTGTTCGTCATGGAAAACTACAATACAGCACTCTCATCATGCTTCTGGCTTCTGTGCAATTCAATAAATGTCACCCGATGCAAAAAAACATTCCAGCCAATATTGAGGTTGCTGGTACCATGCAGCCTCTTTGTCAGTTCACCATCTACTGCTGCAGAAGTGCTTCTGTAAGACCCAAACCTGTTCGTGTTCCCCTGCAACTGAACAATGTCAGCCTCAGAAGAACAGGTAGAAGTAGAAGATGCTCCTCAGCCAGGAGCAGATGAGTCATGGATATTTTCCCTCCCTGATGTAACTCTGAGAAATGTGCCTGGTCAGTATGTTTAAAAACACTTGCACTCAACTGAAACAGAAAGGTTTTTGTCAGATGGAAAGCCTGTTTATTTCTCTTTTTGTTACCACCGCACAACAAGAAGCTTTAAAATAATTATTTGAACTACAGAAAGGTCATTACAACTGGACAAGCTGAATAGCACTGTGAACTGGAAGTCTGGCACATTGACCTCATTAAAAAGTAGCATGCTGCTGCTGTTGTAAGATGGAAAATGCCATTTTCTTTTTCTTTTCAAGCTGTATGTATAAATGGGTGTTCAGTTATTTCACAATCTTTATCAAAGTTTCAAGGAAACTACGCAGCCATGTCCTGAGAGAAGCTTCTAGCAGCAATAAGCAAATGAGAGGTCAAAGTACGGGAAGTCACGCAGGGATCTGTGCTAGCCAATGTGTTCATCAATAACCCGTGAAAGGGGGTGAGATGCAGGATGACAACATTGACATTAGCAAGCAGAAGCACCAAGTGTGAAGAGCTGCAAAAAGATCCCAGTGATTGGGTGAGAAAACAATATGAAACTCAGTGTAGGGAAATTAAACATAAACTGTTCCACAAGGGGAAATATCATCTGAGCTTCCCACATAAAATAATGGGCTCTGAGTGGATTTATGACTTCTTAGGAGATAGGTCTTAGGGTTATGACAGATAGTGCCAAGAAAATGTCAGCTCAATGTGAAATAGTGGTCGGAAAAGGCAAGCCAAAAGCTAGGAACAGAGAAAAAACCAGAAGATATTCAGTGCCGCTGAATAAATTCTGCTCACCCTTTGAATACTGTGCATTACTGTACTGTAATCCCAGAACAGATATAATGGAGCTGGGGCAGGATAAGTCAATGGTGTTTGAAGATGAGTGGTTTCTGTATAGGGAACTGCTGTGTAGATCAGAACACCTCAACCTGCAAATGAGAGAAGTTTAGAGGATACTGTAGACATCTATCTGTAAAATTATTAATACCTGAGAGGGGCTGATTGAGTTCACTGTCATCTAGTTCTAGAACAAAGGAGCATCAAATTCAGGGAGTGGGAACCAGGTTAAAAACAGACAATGGGAGATAATTATTCAGGAAGCAAGTCTGTGATACTTCTTGCCAAAGGATGCTGCCATAGTGCAGGGCCATGGCGGTTAACTAAGTGCACAGAAAAATGTGTAAGTGCAGGAAACACCCTGAAGTGGAAATACTTGGGGACTGGCAGAGTGTTAAAGAGAAGTGTCATATATACTTGGCCTGTGCATGTTGTTTCCCAGGTACCCTCTTAAAGCGACTGCTGGAAGCAGGATACGGAAGAAGCTAGGCCTTTGGTGTGCCACAGTGTGGACGGCCTCAAGTATGACATTCTCCAAATAAGCTCCTGCCTCTGTATCTGCACCCTGTGGCAGAGAGCAAGAGTTCAGTTTGCTCATGGCTTTGGAAATAGTACTGAAGGATGGAAAGGGAGAAGAGTTGTCTCACCTGATGTAGCTGGTTGTATTCATGTTGGTGATGTAAGCCCATTGTTTGGTTTTTAATTTTTTTTTAATCTGCTGCAATTTCTCTCACCACTTCTTGTAGAGACTTTCTTTCTCAAGAGCTTTCTGAAACAATCTAACACAAAGAAGAAAAATACACTGAAAAATAGCATGGTGTGCATTACCTCCAACTTAACCACATCAGTATCTAAGCTATTAATCCATTTGTTTATACTGTATAACTGAACTCCACCTCCTGCAATGAATATTTCTCTTTGTGCTGGGGAAAAAAAAATTAAATCAGAAAAAGTTACTACAAAGAGTTGTGGTCAAAGCCTTGTGAAAAACATCTTAAGCAGTGTCTTCTGCTCTGGCAAAACTTAGGCTTTGGAAAACTCTAGAAGGCTGGAAAGTTGAAGAATGTTGAATGCAAGCTTTCCTCTCCATAGCAGAGCCCTGGACCACCACCACCCATAGATACCTAGGGGTTGCTTTCACAGCAAGTTTTAAATCATTCTGAACCATGGCTGCTGCTGCCACATGCTGCACCATCCTTCCATGTACAGCAAAGTTTTCTCTCCCAGCCTTCTTTCTGTATAAGTGGGCAGTAAGCCAGTGCGAGGAGTCAATCTAACCTGACAAGGAAAAAAGACTATTTTTCAGTTGTATCACTTCCACCATACGAGTCCCTGGTTTGTGCCTTACTCACCTCAGTGAATGCTGACTGAGGTGAGAGGACTGTTTCCTATATGGAGAATATTCATTTTTAGTGGTTTGTAAGGGTGAAATTATAAAGAAAAGACTAGGGAGATTTAGTAATTTCAATAGTTCTGTCTGGATCACTGTTCTTTGCCTGGCAGAAAGGGATTTCAAGCATCTCTTCTGTCCCTTGGAGCACTTTTTCTGTTCTCAAATGCTTTCCTTGCACGTAGTTTGGCAAGGTTGCCTTTCCTTTCATCCTTCTCCTGTACGTTTGTTCTGCAACAGAGAGGGAACTTGGGAAAACATCCCTGATAGGCCTCCTGCCTTTTTAATGACTGTGTTTCCTTCTCTTCCTACATATAGATTTACATTCTTTAAGACACTGCAAATCAGCCCTTAGCACTTCTCACTGTCTTAACAGAGAAATAAACATCTTACCTGCTCTGACCTCCAAAATCCAAGCTATCCTGGGAAAGGTGACTTTTGATTATAAATTGTAACCACATGTCATATTAAAGAGCATGTCAAAACTGATCTCTTTGCAATTCTCGTTTGTGCTAGCATCTGGAATAATTTATATTATAAATGAAAAACTGACCTCTGTGGTTAGCCAAATCAAAAGGCCTGAAAGGCTTCATGTTTAAAGAGTCATTTGATTCCTAAACAGATGAGGAAGTTGGAGAAACCAAAATCTGATTAAATCCTTCAAAATAAAATATGTGGGAGAGGAAAAAGGAAAAAGGAAAAAGGAAAAAGGAAAAAGGAAAGGAAAGAGGTTCGGAGAGGTTTGGAGAGGTTCAGAGAGGAGAGGTTCGGAGAGGGAAGGTGTGGGAAGGTGCGGGAAGGGAAGGGGAGGGAAGGTGCGGAAAGAGAAGAGAAAAGAAAAGAGAAGAAAAGAAAAGAAGAGAAAAGAAGAAAAGAAAAGAGAAGAAAAGAGAAGAAAAGAAAAGAGAAGAAAAGAAAAGAGAAGAAAAGAAAAGAAGAGAAAAGAAAAGAAAAGAAGAGAAAAGAAAAGAAAAGAAAAGAAAAGAAAAGAAAAGAAAAGAAAAGAAAAGAAAAGAAAAGAAAAGAAGAGAAAAGAAGAAGAGAAAAGAAAAGAAAAGAAAAGAAAAGAAAAGAAAAGAAAAGAAAAGAAAAGAAAAGAAAAGAAAAGAAAAGAAGAGAAAAGAAGAAGAGAAAAGAAAAGAAAAGAGAAGAAAAGAAAGAAGAGAAAAGAAAAGAAAAGAAGAAGAGAAAAGAAAAGAAAAGAAAAGAAAAGAAGAAGAGAAAAGAAAAGAAAAGAAGAGAAAAGAAGAAGAGAAAAGAAAAGAAAAGAAAAGAAAAGAAAAGAAAAGAAAAGAAAAGAAGAGAAAAGAAGAAGAGAAAAGAAAAGAAAAGAAAAGAAAAGAAAAGAAAAGAAAAGAAAAGAAGAAGAGAAAAGAAAAGAAAAGAAAAGAAAAGAAAAGAAAAGAAAAGAAAAGAAAAGAAAAGAAAAGAAAAGAAAAGAAAAGAAAAGAAAAGAAAAGAAAAGAAGAAGAGAAAAGAAAAGAAAAGAAGAAGAGAAAAGAAAAGAAAAGAAAAGAAAAGAAAAGAAAAGAAAAGAAAAAAGAAAAGAGAAAAGAAAAGAAAAAAGAAAAGAGAAGAAAAAAGAAGAGAAGAGAAGAGAAAAGAAAAGAGAAGAGAAGAGGAAGAGGAGAGGAGAGGAGAGAAGAGGAAGAGGAAGAGGAAGAGGGAGAGGAGAGGAGAGGAGAGGAGAGGAGAGGAGAGGAGAGGAGAGGAGAGGAGAGGGGAGGGGAGGCGAGGGGAGGCGAGGGGAGGCGAGGGGAGGCGAGGGGAGGCGAGGGGAGGCGAGGGGAGGCGAGGCGAGGCGAGTTAAAAAGGAGAAAAGGAAAAGGAAGAAAAGGGAAAGGGAAAGGGATAGGGAAAGGGAAAGGGAAAAAAGGGAAAGGGAAAAAAGGGAAAGGGAAATATTAACTTGTTCACTGAAAAGCTAGACAACAAAGTGTAGACAAAAAAAAAAAAAAGTAATGTATACATTCTGCCAACACTAAATAACAAGCTTTTCTGGTGAACATTTCAATCATGTGATTTAACACATACCTAGTTTCCTACCAAGGACTTACGTGAAAATTAAGCACGTGCTTGATGTCGTTGACAGGAAGGGATGGGATTATTCATAGTGTTTAATGTTAAGGGCTGGATTGCGCTGGGGCCATACATAGGGGAACATACTCTGTAAATGCAAAGTTCCTCGTTGAACAGGCCTCTGCTACCTGGACTGCAGGTACCAATCTCCTCCTGGGGCTGCCAGCTGACGTGCCCCAGCCCTGCACCAGGTAGAGGGGAGTTCAGAGTTGGGCAAAAACTGTATGAGATTTAGAAGATTTCCAATGGCTTTTCTCAGTTACATGAGTAAGAATTGTTAAATATATGCAGTCAGCACTGTGTGGAGCAATTCTGCTGAAAAATGCAATATCCTTTCCCTTGATTTAGTCAGGGGATTAATTAAAAACACATATGCATTTGCTCTCCTGCAGAACTCAAGTTGATCTAACTAGGTCGGCACTAAATTTGACCAATTCCCTAAGCATTAATCTGAAATAGCATAGCATGTTGAGAGCGATGAGGTTAGTTCTTTCTTTGGCCAGGATGTCTTGAGGTCAGGGAAAGACCTTTAGCTTTTAAACAAAAGCAAAGTTTACCAGATTACGTGGGCACATGAGAATAATATAGCAAGGAATATGGGCTTTTCTACAGAAGTGGGAACTGTAAATGTCAGCTCAGTATACTGAGAAGGCAGCCAGCCTTACAAAACTGAAGCTACTTTATGATGTTGAGTGGAGATTGGCTGTCTAGTGTAAATTCTGGATATTTGTTCTATAACTGCTTTCTTCAAACATGTAGCGAGACAGATCCTCATTTTACCATGAATTAAGCATTGGCTGCAGTCTCAAGTCCTCTGTATGACAGGAAAGGACAAAGCTTAAATTCATAGGCAAAATTGCTGCATAATCACTTCTCAGCCTTTAGAAATGAATAGTTTCATAGCTCACTATCAAATCAGTAATTTTTCTTTTTGTGTTTATGAAGAGGAAAAAACACCGAGTGGCTACAAAAAAGGGCTATTACTATCCTATTCTATTTTGAAAGATACTCAAGTGTTCTGGAAATAAATCACAAATTGGTGCTCTCTGATGTAAGTATAAAATCTTCTAATCATGCCTTTCTCAGTAGTGGATACAGAAGAAGCGGTTTCAACCTTATAGAAGAGGCAAATAAAGAATAAGTTTAATGAGCAGTGTCAAATGTAATATTTACAGTTGTATTTCAGGAAAAAAAAAAGTCACTCTGATGGAGACATTCCCTAAATGTCTAGTTTCTGCAGTATTTTTGAATTACACATTTAATTTGTTTTGTAAGACAGCTTATGGAAAATTGCTAGTATAGAGAAGGAAGCATGGGTTTCTAGCAAAGGATAAGGAAACACAAGTTCTGTTCCTGGCTCTGCTATAATTTTCCAGATGACCCTGAGCTATTTTCTTAACAATCATGCACCCTCAGTTGAAGACACTAGCATGTCTTTTCCCCTCATACAGTCTCTGCTTGTCTTGCTCAGTAGCAAGCTGCTTGGAGTGGGCCAATTCTCACTACATGCTATGCAGGTCCTATGACAATGGATGTCTGATTTTAACTGTTACCATATTCATTCAGTGAAAAAACAGCCAAAATAGAAATGGAAGCATCACAGAGGTGAAGAAATGAGTGGCATGGGCAATGCAGGGAAATGTTATAAAGGGAAATAAAATGTTGAGTCTTATGGGCTTTATGGGTGGAGGTGAAGGTAAGCTGAGCTGTGATGTGAAGGCTGAGGGTGTAATAAGGCTGTTGAAATTCATGTAAGACATAAAACAGCAGACTCCCAAGACAAGAAGAGCACATCTTATTTTTTTGCCTTTTCCTTTTTCATGTACTGCTTTGGGAGATGCCCCTGGGGATGCACTTCCCAACTTATACTGCCAGACACAAGCAGGATGAAAAAAAATTAAATGAAAAGCAGGCAGCTCCTCATAAATTTGAAGATTGCTGGGTTTGTGAAGTTGCAAGAGCAGCACATGCCAGTATATGTCCCAGTCTCCAACTATTGTAGGCTGAGGCACAAAATCACCAACATTTTCACAGGGAATAATGCTAATCTGTAAAATTTTCCTGGAAATCACTCAGGGGTAACATTCATTTCATTACGTTATAATCAAATTCCTTCCTGAGGGTAAATTGAGTACAATTTTTCTTTTATCACTGCCCCTTCCTTCCCCCTGCCCATGAATACTGCTATGAAAAATCAGAGAGGAAAAAAATCTTCTGAGATAGCATATCTTTAAAAGCTACAGCCAAGTCTAGAAAGCTTTGCTCCCAAAATGGAAAATGCTTCTCTGAGTTAAATAATTTCAAGACTCTCTTTCTGTCACTTTCATCTGCTTTTCCATCCTGGTGCGGGTGTTGCAGCGGTGGGTTCATGTCATGTACTGGCAGCCTTCTCACCTTCTGCCTTCAGCTGACCAAGAGGGGAACCTGTCCTGTGGTAACGCCTCGCAGCCCAAGGGCTTCCGCACTCCAAAACCCTCACTAATAATAAACATCAGTCTGATACTATGTATTAAATATATATAATATCTGTAATACTGTATACAGTTTGACACTACATATGTAGTCTGATACTAGATATAAAATAGTAGTGTGTGTATATATATATATATATAAAATAATGGGAATGATGAAGATAGTAAAAATGGCTTTAAAAAATCCCTCAGCCTTTACCATATATGGCTCTTCCCGTGTATCTAAGCCCCCAGATCCTCCCCTCTGGCTTGAACAAAATGATTTCCACTTCTCTGTGCCATCTCCTTATAAATCAGACCAGCAAAAATAAACAGCTTCCACTTGCTCCAGAGAGGAGTGTGAAAAGGAAGGGATGAAAGGTGAAATTTGCAACAAAGCACAACCCTTTCTGCTAATAAATGCCAGAGAGCTGTCTTCTCTTTTCCTTCTCCCTCCTTCCCTCCCCAGTCACTCTTTCCTCTCCTACCTCTCAGATCCTGGCTTCTGGATAAGAAGAGTTCCTTCCCTCCTCTGGAGCACAGGGAACAGCCACAGAGAGAGGAGGAGTGTATGATCCTACCACAGTTTTATGGGTTGAAAGATTTCTTAGGTAGCTTCTTGACACAATTTCCTCATATGCTTAGGATTAAGCTGACAGACAGCTTTGATACAAGGAAATACCTCCTCCTCCCTCAGTTCAGCCATGAGTACTGTGTATTTTTCCTGTCCTATGTTTCAGAACAGGATAGGACACAGCCCATGTACTCAAATAAAAACATCTACTGCTGCATTGGCAACGTGCTCCTCCTGTCTGCCTGCATCACTCTGCAATTGTACTTTCTGGTAATTTTCCATGGTTCTAATGCTGTGCAAGGGTTTGACAAGTGTTTTGAGGCTTGTGTCCCAGGAAGCAGGTTTCCTGCAATAACTACTGGGTGTTCTGGAAAGAGGTCTTGAAGGTTGCTCTGCCCATGAGCTGGCAGCCTGGGGTTGCAGGTATGGCTTGAACACCAAAGTTGTTTCTGGAAGCCTCATCATCCCTGCACTGTTCCTGTTAGGCTGTTAGCAGAGTATGAGCTCCAGGAGATGGGGATTAGTTCTCATTAAAAGGAATGCTAAGGTGTCATTTTGCTTTCTACAAATTAACTGACGAACCTGAAGAGGTTTATAAAGGAAGGGATGTTGTCTCTCACATGTTTCAAGGCTCGGTACCTCCAGTCCCTTGCTGTGCAGATGGGTGAGGTGTTGAGCATCACCTGTTCATAGTCTAGAGAAGGAGTCCTTATGTTCCCTGGGCTTGTCGTGGGCCCCTTGCCATAACAGAAGGCTTACGTGGGTTCAAGTTGTGTGAGTATTTCACTGAGGACAGCAACCAAAATGACCAATACGACTGTGAAGTGTTTATTCTTAAATGGCAGGAGCAAAGCAGAATGTTTGAAGTTTTAAGCCAAACCTTATGGTGGTCTACTTGGTTTCTCCTATGTGACAACTTTTAGTACTGGAGAAATAGTTTTTCCCTTGCAATCTCTGCTTTGTTTCTTCTCTCTCTCTCATACTCTTCATCTATGGTGCAGTCCTCCTACATCCTCATTAACTGTACATTTATTGGGGAAAATTTTGTAGACTTAATTTAATATTTACTTAATTCTCTGGATATTATCATAACACCATTTTCATGAATAAATAATGCAAAAGCAATCTTTCCCTGAGCACTGTAAATTACGTATTTCTGGATAGACAAGGACCTCAGGAAAAAAAGAAACAGAAGTACTGCTGTGATTTCGTCTATTTTGTTACAGAAACTTTCAGTGTCAAGTCAGAAGAACTCATCTCAAAAGGAAAAAAAATATCTCCATCTCTATATAGCAGAATGTAAGCATTATAGATAAGTTTAAAACTGACCGCAGTAGCCAATGAATTCTGTAGGTGTGGGACACCGTTCAGATGACATACACCGCTAGATAATCAAGACCAGACTGATGTCTCTGTGAGTCTTGCTTTTTGTTTTACAAGACCATGGTGGTGGTTCCATCTAGGAACCATTAAGCAATTTACATGGCTCAGACAATGCTGCTTACTGTTTGCAGGTATCTCCATTTGCTGAAATCTGGTGACTTCTGTACTTGCTCAGTCTGCTGTGGGACACAAGTCCCATCACTCATAAACAGTGTTGCAGTCGCCAGTGTCCCTCCTCAACTGGGGAACCCCAAAGGGTGAGAAAGGCTGGTTAGAGAAGGCACCTATTGGCCCAAGCATCCACATGGCAAAAAGAGCAGAGGGACCAGACTGCCTGCTTTTGGATGTGGGGAGGAGTACAACAGTTGTGCAGAGAAAGGAATCTTCTCTACCGGGAATGGGTGAAGGGCAAGAGTGGGAATGGACAGAGAGCGAGAGTTGAGAATGAAATATCTTCCCAAACCAGTGCAAAAAAGAAAGAAACTTGATGGGGCTGCTTCTTTCTGTTGCTGCTTCTTTCTGCAGCTGATCAAGAATGAAAACCTCACACCCAAACACAAACACACTTTTTGTAAATTTGACGTTTATTTCCTTCCAAATTTTCATGTGCTGGCTGCAGCTGGAAGACAAAAAGTAGTGCTTTTCACGTTCCCTCTCCTGATTTTCTGCATGTCAATGCACCAGAAGCATCCCAACACAACAGACAATGCTCTCTCCATGTTTTTTAAGGGGTAAGCAACTCAAAATCTCCTTTTGGGAAACTACGGAATGAGAATAACATCACCATTTCCCCCAGTTTTTGACTAATGTCACTTATGGTGACTTTACTTGCCTAAGTGCAAAAGCTGACGACAGCACCTCTCTGTGGCCAAGTGCTATGGACTGAGAGGTGATTAAAGAACCCTGTAACTTTTTCTGGGTATGTTGAGCTACAGGGCAGTCACATATAATAACATTACCTCAGCTCTGAAGAGCCTGGAATAGTCTGTTACACCACGCTGATCGCCTGCCTTGATAAGGCAGGCATTACTGCTGCGTTGCTAGACCCAAATTAAAACTTTGTCATTTGGCAAAAGGCAAATTCTAATTAAGGCAGAATAAATGTACTAACTGAAAGGCAAATACGCCTCATATTTTCTCTTTCCTCCAGTCCTGGAATTCTACACTGAAGCTGGGGATATTTTATGAAGGTTAAACAAAATATTTGAAGCAAAGTCTGCTTTTTATAAACCCTGTCTCTGTCTAACCTTTCACTCTCAATAACATGAAGAAAAATATACAGTACTGAATGTCTGGCGGCAGCTCCCAGCCACTGTGAGACAGTTATGCTGCTGCTAAATCACGTTAGCTGGAAGTTTGCAACAGTGAGATATTCTTGAATGTTTTGCCTCTGTTCCTACACAGTAATGGTTTGGTGTGAGATTTTTGCTTAAATCTCCCTTTGCACAAATCTCTCCGCATTATTTGTCATGACCATCCATTTTACAATGAAGGTTTTAAAAGCTGTTGATGAACAATCTTTCTGTACTTGCTGTTCTCTCTTAATGGAAACCTTCTGAAACCATTCCAAAGACCTCTTCAGTTTGCCTGCCAGATAAAGCCTCAGCCTGTCTTTGCCCTCCACTCCTTTTTTGTTTTGTTAAATTTAGCTCTGTTTCTTGATTAGGTGCAACTGACTGAACAAGATTTTCCTGGACGATGTGCACTCACAAACGTGAGCTTGTTGGAAGTTGAAGCGAGCTACTGGACGCTTATCATCCCCTCAGTGGGCAAAAAAATTATACATCAGTTAAATGAGGTGGAAATAATTCCAAAGGTAATAAATACAATGACATCCTTCTCTGAGGCCTGATATAGTGATGGATAAATAACTTTTTTTTTTCCTTTAAAGATACTTAAAAACTGTGACTGCAGTAAATAATCTTCAAAGAATGGCTTGAAAATGGGCAAATAAACATTGCTCAAGTTGGAAAATCAGCACTGCAGTTCTGCCGTGGATGCAGCAAAGCACTTAAGTTGGTGCTCAGCTTTAAGCTGCTGTTGAACTAGGGCAATAATGGTTTTCTTTTCGTTTCGGGGAGGACAGCTGTGTTTATTTCTTTTTCTCCTTAAAATGGAGCAAAAGTGCCTGGAGCACTGGGTTAGATGTCTTTGTTAAACTTCTATATAAATCTAAATAATGGACTAAATAAGAATAAATTATTTTGGCCAAAGCCTTTCTCTCCTTTAATTTAATAATCTGATGAGCCATTCTTTCTTGCTTTCCCTTGCTCCATGTGTGCTGTGATGAAACCTATACTTCTTAACCACTCAATAAAAGCAGTATGCTTATATGACATCTCCATTAAGATTTATAATGCCCTTAACTATTAATTTCCTAGCTTTTTGGTGCTTTGTTTTGATAAAAGCTAAAAGCTGGCATGGTGTAGTAATATGAAAGTGATGTCTCTGGCTGCATCTGCACCCAGAAGCACATCCTGAAAAGGGAAGCCAGTACCCGTCCTCCTTCAACCCACAGAAAAAAGTTTCCATGCTAAGGCTCCTGCTAGGTGCTGAAACCAAGGTGCTGCTTATGCTTATCTGCTCAGTGATCTGCCGTATGCTGTCTCTCAGGGGAAGTCAGTGAAGGCTGCTCAGCTACAAGGACCTACAACATGATCAGACTAAGACTTGTTGTGGTCCAAAGACCAATGGTCCATCACCTAAGGAAAATTCTTCTGAGGGCCTTCCCCTTTTCTCCTCCTCCTCCTCACAGTCCAGGAAATGCTCCTCTACAGCCAGGGATTGTGCTGTGATACTGAGAGGTCTGGGACACGGCTCATTTACAATTGGACTCAGTGATCTTAGGGGTCTTTTCCAACCTAAATGATTCTATGGTTAGTACTGCCAACATCCTCAACTGTTCTCACCTGTCACTTAGCTCCTTAGATACCCATTTCTCACCCATTTTTAAATCAGAAGCCTTTAGGTCAGTGAATAAAGAAATATATTATATGCATGTTTATATTCTGATCAAACATTTCTTTTGTGACTAACAGACAACTTTCGAGTTTTTTACGTGTGCAGATTTAAGAGCAATTTAAGTAAATCAAAATAGCTAAACTAGTGTAACAATAAGAAGAACTGGGTTATCAGTTTGCTTTCTACTGGGCAAAGAAAAAAAAATCCTCCAGAGTTAAATTTTCTAAGACAAGACAAGAGTCTTTAGATGTGATTCAACAGTAATGGATAATTAGATTACATACATGCTAGAAAAAATACAATGTACCAGCCCTTAAAGTGCTTATGGCAAAGCCATTCTTGCTGTCCAGATTCACCATCAACAGACATTAAATGCAGAAATTATTGCTTGGTAGTGCTGAAGGCAGCCAGTTTATTCCAGTTAAAAGACTGTTCCCAAAGCACCATTCGAGAGGTTTCACTGGTGTTTATCAGGATAAACAAGACCTGCACCAAAGTGAGAAATAAGCTGGATCCCACAGCCACTGGCAAGTGCTCCATCATCCTCCACACCTCTGTGTGGAAGCAGAAGCCCCATGGAAGGAGGTGGTCTAGCTCCCACTCTTAATTGTAGCCATTTAACTATATCTTCAGCTCTCAGGGAGCCTCTCTCAGGTGCCTTGATGTCAGCCACAGAAATACATAATTACCATGGTTCAGTGGCCAGCAAGTCTGGTAAAGGCAGAGGAAATTCAAGCAGGAAGCCTTTAGCGCAAGGCTGTTGTTGGATCCTCCTGACATTAGTGGTGACCTTGTAATCCAAGCAAAATTAAGCGGTGGCAGATCAAAGTCCTACTGCTGTCTCCACTCCCTGAGCTCACCATTCAAATGCAAAGCTGCTCTCAAATAAAAGCCAGATGTTGAGCCAGCTCCATTTCCTAATTAGCTGAGATGTCACTTTGGAGGCAGACCACTCTCATTCTGGTCCTGAAATTGAACCAACATTTCCAGTGGAACATCAAGGCAAACAAAATAAAAGGCACAAAACTGGCATTGGTGGTGATGAGGACAGATTATCTCTTACAAAGTGGTTCTCTCACAGGGACAGGGTAAAATTACTGCAAGGAAAGTAGCTGGTTGTTCCTGTGTCACATTACATCATCCTCTTTCAAAGCAGGCAATCTGCAGAGCAGACATGAGCAATGCTCCTCGCAGCTAATAACACTAAACACCAACAGGGTCCCATAATAAAATACATTGTTCCTGGTCGGAGGCAAATGAGTCAAAGGCAGCCTTGATCCTAATCCTGGCAAAGCTGTCTTACCTACACTTTCCTCTAGAACTAAGAACTTGAAAGAAGTTGATCAAGCTTGAAAAAAAGAAAACCCAAGAAAACTAATAAGTTTTTTTTTAAAAAAAAAACCTATTTTTTTGAATGTATGTTTCTGAAAACACAGTTTTGTTTAAATTTGCAGCATTTGGATTGTTCTTGATATTTTTCTGTTTGCAATTATTGTTTGGAAAGACTAGGAGTTCTTTTTCTCTCTCAAAGTTTGAATTTTCCAGCAAAAAAAAAAAACATACAACTTTAAATTCTGGAAACTTTATCTTGATTTTGGCAAAAGTACCTCGCATTCCTGTACAATTTAGTATGTGGACATTGTGGAAGTTACCTCTCCTGAGTTACAACCCTGTCTGTCTTGAAAAAAACACAAAACCAAAAACTGTGATAAAATATGTTTAAATCAATTTTGTCAGCTAATCTTCTGCTTTCCCATCAGTGCTTTACAGAGGCAAAACTCCTCCAGTCCATTTGCAGTCAGTTGGTTTAAGCTGTGGAAAAGACGCATCGCCAGGCCAAGTGCTTGATTTTAACGCTCTCCTAACACGCGTTCCCTGCACTGACTTGGTGAGAGCTCAGCCCATGACATCCATTGTAATTTTTATCCATGAAATGGCTGCTATCAAAATATAAAAATTCAAGATTTGACTTATATTTTACAAAGCATGGAAACATTGTTTTAGATACTCCTCCTGCCTGGTAGGAGAAGAACCCCTGGAAAATGTTTCAGGTGGGCTAAGGCCTAGCCCTTGGATTTCAGCATTAATTTGCTTGCCCTGGACTCTCAGCAGACTGAAGGGATGTGCTTCTTCTCTGAGAAAATGTGAGTTTCACAGTTTGTTTATTCCTTGCCCATGGTTCTCCTTTGTGAGATCCTACTGTAAAGTCTTATTAAGTAAAATTTCTAGCTTCACACTGCTCTGGAAACTGACTGGTCTGTTCCAAAACCACATCACTGGGGCTGCAGAGGAGACTTCAGGAGGGGTAGCAAAACATTGTAAACCCCCATTTCAGGATTAATAGCAAAGAAAATGCCAATTCTTCTGCCAAAAAAAAAAAACAACCTTGTTTATAAACATTCCTTCTTTCCAGCTTGTAGGTACCATGTGTGAAATTCATCTTACAATTACTTATTTTCAGGTTTTGCTCCCTTTAATTCTGTGAGCTCATTAACAATGACTGCAGATCTAATGACTTTTAATTCTTTAAGATCTAATTTCTTTAAACAGTCTGGGACAAACCCAGCTCCAAGCTACAATGGAAAATATGAAATGCTATAATAACAGAAATCATATGCCATTGGTTTCATTGTGCTGATGGCTACTCATGAAAGCAGAATTTGCCCGCTGTATTTTAAAGAAAGACAGTCAACTGCAAAAAGTATGAAAGCATTGTGTCCTTTCCTGAAGGGGAGAATACCATGATGGTAGAAAATACTAGACCCCCTAGAGCCTTTTTAATATCCTCCTTTTTAAAAAAAAAAAACTTTCATTTTTTTCATTTCACTGTGTTACTATGCTCCCTGCCCCCATGTGTCTCCCTACAGGGGAGGTTTGGCCATGCATGGGAGACATGGGAGACATCTCCAAGGGTCCCAACTAGCCCAGCAAAAATTTCAAACTGCAACACCAAATGACAAATACTCCCTCCTCTTCCCCATTTGCCCACAAAACCTTCATGGTCTGAAGGAGAAGAAAGCTTCTTCAAGCTTTGGAGCAGTGACTTGCAGGCCTACCTGTCAAAGCACCAACAGCAGTGGGAATGGAGCACAGGGTGGAGGGTGGAGTGGGGACGTCTTACCTCTGAGAAGGTTATTTCCTTATTTATATCCAGTGAGGAATGAGAATATAATTTAAATATTAAAAAATTTCAAATTAAGAAGATTATTTATAAGCCATCCCTTTAGACGTACACTTTATTAAAGTAGGGGACAAATACCAGAAAATAGAAGAATGACATAGTGTTGCAGTTTCTCATTTAGAATTATTTTAGCAGAAGGAGCATCTGATACCAATAACAATAAAAACTTTTGCTATACCGACATGTAGTATGCCAAGGGTTGAACAGACAGTGGATTCAAAGCAGAGTAGAAGCATTTAAGTTACCTCTCAAAACATCTGAATTGGCAGAGAATTGCAGAGAGAATTGCACTTTTACCACTCTTATGAGTTTGTGCCACACTGAACACAAAAATGCATACTTTTGTTGCTGGAATGACAACTGTGTTAGTGCAGTGCTATGAAAAACACGACAAATGGCATCATTGTACAGCACCACTCAAAAGTAAGGTGTGATACCACTGCAGAATGGCCTCAGCGATTCTGTCTCTGAATTGCTTTTCTGTCAGAATAAAAAGAACAGTAGCTCCACTTTAATTTAATGTATTTAAATTTAATACTATTCAATTTTATTCTTTTCTATTCTATTTCTATCTTCTGCTTCTTTTTTTTTTTTTCTTTTTTTTTTTCCTTTTTTTTCCCCATTTTTAATTGTTTTCAGCATGGCCTCCTGGGAGAAAGAGATGAGGAACTACAGTCCTGTTCCCCAAAGGCTCCATGGCGCTTCCAGAACCAAAATGGGCTGGGATGACTCAGCACTCTCCCTCACTGACCCTGGATCTAGCCTGCCTCAGAGGATCAGCACTGATCCTCTGAGACCGTCAGCTGGGTCTCAGACCCTAGCAGTGCATAACAGAGGAGAGGAGGAAACTCTTGGTCTGCAGACACCTGCAGCCTCTGCTAAGGATGATGGATATCTGAAGCAGCATCAGGAGTGAATTTCAGCTTCAGTTGTGGCCTCACTTTTTCTATGGCCTGCTTCGTGATCCTCCAAGAAAAAAAAACATTAAATAAATGAAAAAGAACTGAGAAATTCAAGGGGCAGCTCACCAAATTAATAAAGCACATGCCACCTCTAGTGCATTAACCTCATTTTTTGTGCTCTTTTCCTATGTGCATAAACTTTCCCAGCCCAAGCTGCATCCCAGATGGCTGCATTTTGTGGCTATCCCAAGAACTGCTTTGGTGTCTACTTACTTCATGCCAAAGGATTGGCAGAGCACTTGTTTAAAACCCAGTATTTTTTCAATTACAATTTAGGGAAGCAGTGAGACTGACATGGTTTCAACATAAAACAATCTAGCAAGTTAGAGTGCTCTGGAAGGTGGTATATCAGAAACCACTCTCCTGAATTATGGACTTCTGGATTAACAGTAGCTCTGAGGAGAAGGACTTCGCGGTGATGATTGATGAGAAGCTCAATATCAGCCAGCAATGTGCACTTGCAGCCCAGAAAGCCAACTGGCCACATCAAAAGAAGCGTGGCGAGCAGGTTGAGGGAGATGATTCTGCCCCTCTATTCCACTTTCGGGAGACCCCACCCAGAGCACTGCGGCCAGCTCTGGAGCCCCTGACGTAAGAAGGACATGGACCTGTTGGAGTGAGTCCAGAGGAGGGCCACAAAGATGATCAGAGGGCTGCAGCACCTCTCCTGTGAGGACAGGCTGAGAGAGCTGGGGCTGTTCAGCCTGGAGAAGAGGAGGCTCTCGGGAGACCTTATAGTGGCCTTCCACTACCTAAAGGGGGCCTACAAGGAAGTTGGAGAGAGACTTTTGACAGGGGTCTGTTGCGATAGGACAAAAGGTAATGCTTTTAAACTGAAAGAGTGTGGATTTAGATTAGATATAAGGAAGAAATTCTTCACAATAAGGGTGGTGTGGCACTGGAACAGGTTGCCAGAGAATCTGTGGATGCCCCATCCCTGGAAGTATTCAAGGGCAGGTTGGGTGGGAATTTGAGTGACCTGGTCTAGTGGAAGGTGTCCCTGCCCATGGCAAGGGGGTTGGAACTAGATGATGTTTTAAGATCCTTTCCAACCCAAACCATTCTGTACTCTGTTCTATGACCAACCCAACTACACTTAGTAGTGCACACATCTGCACAGAGCGTCAAGCACATGGAAACAGAGACCTGGGGCTAGATTTTGTGTGAGGCTCCCTGATGTCATTTTTTAGCTCCACAATACCTCTATCAGCTTGCAGCAGGAAACCACTTGTGTGGTTTCAGAGAATAAGTCAGAAATTAGATTGTATTGAAGCCTTGTTCCTCTTTGGATAACAGCAGTATCGATAAAACACAAGAAGGCCTCACAATATATTTGGTAGCCTAAAACCAAAGCAGCTTCCCACATGCAGAGACATACAGATACAGAAGAAAGAAAACATTCTCCTGGGGAATTATGTACTGCATTCAGGTATGTTCTTGATTTTGTGGACAAGGAGGGACGGATTCCCACTGTGTGAGTACTAGGGCTTGTGAACTCTGTAGTCTACCCTGCAGCACACAAGTATGATGATTTAATGGGCCTTCTGTTTAGTTTATAGCCCATCCACTCACCCAGAAGCAGAGTAATGATCCACAAGCATATGTGAAAGGCTTTTCAACCCTAAGGCTCTAATTTCTCCTGTTAGCCACCACTGCCATGTGGCGAGGCTATTACCATCCCTGACTCTGAAGCACAGTTCATAAACTCCTTCCACATGGTTTATACAAACCCCAGCAAGGCTGGGCTGCATTGTTCTGCAGGCAAGGAGATGCACCAGCCTTCACTTCCCTTCTTCTCTTCTAAGCCCAAGAGAAAATTATTTGTCAAGGTTCATTTATAAAATAGTAATTGAATTCTTCTTCTGGTGATTAAAGAAATGACAGATGTTGACGCATACAACTTAAATGAAAACAAAAGGCTGACCAAACTAGAGTCATGTGGAGGGACCACTGTTACCTCCTGATGCAAACTACAGATTCCAGATGAATCCCAGATGCTTGCTGGAGCATGCACAAAGAGGACTGTGTTTATTGTCACTGCATGGTTATCTCAGCGGTATGTCCAATATAAAATGATGAAACTTGCTTTCAAGCTATTTATCAGAAGAAAAAATAAATGAAAAAGCTTAGGAGCCTAGAAGGTGTCTTGACTGACAAATGGGAATTTTAATAGGAAAGATATTGAAAACCCTTTGAATTTAAACTCATTCTTGTTGAAAAGGACCTTTGTTTATTTTATTTACTTTTTTTGTTTGTTTCTGTTCGCACTCTGTCAGTCTTTCTAACCAGGTTCTAGCATCCCATTACAAGAAGAGTATGAAAACTCTCTGAGGAGGGATCCAAGCTATTCTGAAGTGCTTCACATTTATGCTCTAAACCTTTAATGTGAAATGGGCACTTTGAGGTTAATTCAGTTGTATTTCATTTTAAAACTGGGGTTTTTTTTTCTCTAATTTAAGAGATTATTAATGCTGATGACTAATTTTTTTCCTATTAAAAACACAGCTTTTATGGAACTACATCCTACCTAATACTTCCATTCTTCTGAACAAGTCAAGTTAATTGTAGAAGCTATAGTAAGTTACTTGCAAAACAAGAGTTTTGATAATATAGGTCAACATGCAGGGTCAGATCTCCTCCTGATTATGCCTAGAAGAGTTCTGCTGATTTACACTAGCAGAGCATCTGTTCTGTAAATTTCTTGGTTATTTTTACTACACGGAGAAAGCAGCCACAGTTTGGTGGTTTGGGTTTTTTTTTTTAATTCACTCTTACAAATCCCCACCCGTAGCTTGCAAATCTGCGGGCCAAAATTTAGGCTGGAGCACACACTTAGGCACCAGAAACGTATTTTGGAGGAGAAAGCTTTTGCACTGGAAGGACTAACATACTCCAGACTATTCATGGCAAATGTAATGGAATAATGGAAAAGGAAACATGTAAAGAACAAGATGTAGTCTTACAGGAAACTCCATTAGAAACTGTATTCCAGTTAATAATGGGTACTCCCAAGAGAAAGAAATTTAGTTTATTGTTTTTCTGGCCCACTAATACTTGACTATCATTAAAACTAAGAGCAACTCCTATGTTTGGGGTTTTTGCACAGATGCCCTTTGGCAGAATGGTCATCTTAAGGTTTATTTTCCATGACCGGTATGCCTGGTATTTGATTCCTTCTTCCTTTTATGGGATTTACAGTCAAATTTCAGAGTTTAACCCAGTTCAACTTCCAAGATTTCTGGACCAAAGCTTACTCTACCAGTCAGAAGACTGCAATACTTTCCAGCTATGTTTTTTCCTTATTTTAGCTTCCACTCAAAGATGCTTATTAGCCAAGTAGAAGAAGAGAGAACTGCAGCAGTCTGCATTTAGAGCTTTACTCAGATATTTAAACACACAATTTACAAAGAAGTAAGCATGCAAATGTTCAAGAACTGAATAAGTATACTCATAACCAAAGATTAAACCAGAAAAATAATAAAAACTCCACTTTCCTTTTCTGTTCAAAAGGCTGGCCCAAGTCATCAGGGCCACATTAAAAAGAAGGTGAAAAAATGTAAAGATTTATAGATACATTTACTCCTTCCTCTAGTATTCACTTTTAGCATGAGGAAGAGAACAAGGGCTGTAATTCTGTTGAAATTTGAAAATAGTTTAGAAAATGTTTAGAAAATAAACATTATGTATGTTTGCATTTTGTATTTTGTGAATACAAATGAACCTCTGGGATATTTTAGTTAATTTCTACATAGCTCATAAATTAAATACTTGGTTTGAGGAATACACTTTTTATGTGTAAGTACGCCCTAGGGGGATAATGCTATTTATGTTTCTGCATTCTTTCACTTTTATGAAAAGACTGAACTAAATCGGGCAAGAGGGAAGCATATTCCAGGCATTACAGGTCTTAGCAGATCTGAAGTGTACAAATCATTGCAAGCTCCTGGGAGTGCAACCGTCTGAGTTAAAGTCAGCCTTGCACAGATGATTTTGAAAGCAGATTATGGGTCAACAGCCAACTACAGCCACAGGAAAAGATCTCCAGGAGTTTGTAAGATGACTGAGCTTTAGCTGGAGGAAAAAGTCTTACAGTGTTTTGCCTTGCTGTGAGAATTGGACTCGGCCTGCCTTTCGGTTGCGTGGCCAAAGTCACTGTTTGCTAACCACCTCTTCATGCCCTTGCTTTGTCAAGCTTCAGCCAGGCAGTCGCTTGCGCTGTCTTGGTTCTCCTATCACTGACACATTGGCAACCCTGCCTGCATATGTGAAGCAGACAAGCAAACTTGGGCAGTGCTGGCACGGCAGTGGGAAGGAGAGTCAGAAGATAATGAATTGGCAGTTCAAAGGAGAGGATACTCCCATTAGCCATGGAGAGCATTTTCCATAGTAGTCATGGACATTAAAATTGTCAATTACACCAATTAACAGCCTTTCGTGGTAATGTGAATTGTAATTAGTGGGAACATTTTGCTAATTAAAACTTGAATTAACCCCTGTATCAGCTAATTAAATTAGAACCACAATTGGTTTACTTTAGAAAAAAACATATAAAGCTCTTTTCTCCTATCTCCCCCTGCAGCCCCTCCTCGCTGCCTCCCTCCCCTAAGTCTGTCACTAATCATTGCCCTCCATGGGGCCATTTCATACCAGCCATGTACAAGCCTTGCCTGTGCTGCAGGGTTATTCCCCTTGATTAGCCTGCTTAGCTGTGCTATCAGCCTACGAGTAGGAATACAGGGCATGGCATCAGGAGATTTTTCTGCTAATGAGGCATAGCTTTCAGACAAAGTAAGGTGAGCTGACAAAAAATGCCTTCTGCTGGCATAGCTCCATTAATAATCCTGTTTTTTTTTCTGGTGGGTTTGTTGTTGTGGTGGTGGTTATTGTTGTGAACTGGAATAGTGGTGTTAGCCAAAGGTGGATATTTCCAGTCCAGACCCAGCATCATGCTATTGGTGAACTTTGTAGCTTTACCTGGGACTGAGACTTTTTTTTTCTGAAGGTTGAGATGATGGGCACAGGATTTTTCTCTCAACCTTTTTCTACCTCTGTGTATTTTCTTCTTACATTGCTATCCTCTAAGAGCAGCATTCGGGGGCGTCACAGGAACATCACACACCCTGTGTTCACATTCTGGTCCTATCACTGCATGATTATGGCTAATTTGTTCTCCCTCCCTACCAATTTCATCATCTTTGAATCAAGACAGTGGTAAGAAGCACATTTATAAAATGCATGAAGACAGGAGAAAAGTGCTATTTCCATTTTCTCTCTTCTATGCACTTCAGAAATAACCTTGGAATAACAAACACTCCTCTTGTTGAGTTGTATTTTTTCAACATAAAAAAACTGCAGAATATTAGAAATTCTGTGTTATCACACAGAAGCAAGATACAGGAAACAGGATTTTAAGATTTGCATTGTTAATATTAATTTCAATAAATATAATTGGTAAACTTGCACAGCTGTTGGTTCAGAGAACTGAGAAGTGTCACTAGTAAAACATTCAAATGATCCTTTTTTTTTTATTTACTTCATGGCAGTAAAAGGGTAAAGCTGTAGTCCCTGAAAGATTACAGCTGTAATGTGTTTCAGAAGAATATTGGGAATGAGGAAGTCTAGTGTTTTTCAAGGACAGATTCTTCATTTGCCCATCAAAAGATAAGTTATTTCTCCAGTTTTTTTGAAAGAAAATGCAACTGCTGTTCTAGGTGCTTGTGACCTTAGCTGTAGTGCCTGAAATAAAGCACAGAGTGAGAGAAAGTATGAGGAAGGAGAATGTGGTGTTCCAGGAGCTCCGAACTGAGGAAGATTTTGATCTTAGAAGCCATTTAGATACTATGGAGGTGGTTACCATAATGTTGAGACAGTGTCAGATGGAATACGTGTTTCTCCTAGATGCTTGGGAAAAACCCACATAATTTTCCCATCATGCCAAGAAAGAGTAGCAATTAAATCACAGACATACTTGGGCAGGTTCCTCTTTGTACAGTCTTGGGTCCCTAAGCACAAACAACTCCGTAAGCACAATGTCTTCCATTGAAGCCAAGGCCTTGAAGAGGAGAAAGGAGATGGGACATTAGTAGAGGAATTCCTTGCTGTCGAGGTCACACTGTCCTTGAGGGCCAGAAAACTTTTATGTTCAAGCGTTACTCCTCTGGGAACTTCACCCAAGATTTGATCACACTCATGTCGCTGGCAGTTTGTCCAAGGAGACCTTTCATGGTCTGAAGTAAAGGTGTCTTCTCACACTGCATGTACGTGAGGAAGAGGGAGCTGGCCTGATGGTGTGGTACTTTCTCTTTTCCCACTGACTTTGGGAAGAAATATTTAGAGGTCATTGTCAGCATTTGTCAGGGAAATTGCTCCAATTTCATCATGCACCAATGCATCATGTCTTGAAGTACAATAGCCTTGAAAGGGTGTGTGTGTGGTTTGCTTTGCTTTCTGAGTTGGATAAACAGTTCATGAATTTTCATGGGGATATTAGTCTCTTCCTTGTCTTCCTTCACCCATTTACACTAAAAGCAGTGGGATTTAAAGCTCTCTCAAAAAATGGAAGCTGTCTCTGAGGTGGAAACTGGCAGATCTGAGCATGGCTTCCTTGTCAGTCTGAGCATGCACTTCATACTTTTGTCCAGATGACAGACACAGGTTTTTCAAGTAATTATACTTGCTTCCACCCGTTGCCCAATCGAACATCCATTATAGTAAAGAAGAAAGACTCCTACTGATTTCACTGGTCACAGCATCCCAGCCTTTCCCTCATAATCGCCTCATCTCATAACTGGTTTTAATTCTGAGCTAAAATGCCTTACAGTGTGTTCAATCCAAAGGTTTAGACAACCTTGACTTTGTAGAGCATAAAATTTGAGACATGATGAGTGAAAATGTACATGTAAGTGAAGAAATCAGATACATTCATCCATGACAATTATGCCCTTCACCAGCTCTATGGAGTTGGCAGAACTTTCCCTTAAATGATGAAAGGGAATTAGAAGAAAGTCTGACTCAAAACAATGAACTGTTTCAAAGCAAAACTGAATTCCTCGAGGTTAAGCAGCAGTAAAATTGGCAATAGGTACACAGTTGAGCGGTTTAGATACGCTTGTTGTTTTGGCTGATGTCCAATTATAAAAACATTGTCCTTGAAGCTTAGCAATTAGTGACGGTAGAAGTAATTCCACAAAGAGATGGTGGCCTTTAGACAAGTCAGGGGAAGTGGGGAGGGGTGGCAAAGGTTGCCTGCTACACAACCTACAGACAGAGTGAGTTCCTTTAGTATTCAGGTATTTCTTTTTCTGCTAGGATGAAGTAGAAAGGAAAGGACTCTTTCACTTTTATTCATGTCTGAGAGCACACACAGAAGCTGTAAAGCTGTTTTAGATGACCATGGTGGTAAACTGCTCTGGTGCCTCTGTTTGAGACAGCCATAAATACCCCTCAAAGAAAAAAAGTCCTTTCACAAGGTCTGCTGTGGTAACCAGACTGAAAGACTATGGCACAGGTCCCCTCAGTGTTTTAGGTTGCAGCAGAGGTGATGAGAGCCATCCTTAGTCACACTGGACAGGAAGCCTGTCCCCAGGTGAGCCACTGATTTTTGGCTGTTTGTTGACATCTCACAACTTCTAGTTTTGAGGGAAGATGTGTTTCACATCCAGATGTTCTAGTGAGGCTTCTTCCACAGTACAGGTGAGTGCGAGGACATGGCATGTCTCTGTGAGCCGGTCTGTTTGGGAAACCTCCATTGGTTAGTTATGGGCTGAATGGATGTACCTTCCAAATCTCTGGAAGCATCATTACATTGTCAAAAAGCACCAAAGGGGAGAAACTAGGATATTGCTACATCCATTCTGCCTAGGCCTATGGTCTGACATGTCTACCCCAGATGCTGTATGCCATGGAGAGAAAAGACAGGAAGAACTGATTCCTCAATCTGTGAAAGAAAGGATGAAAAAACCCATGATGTCCTGATCTTTGGGCTTTAGAGATGCAAATACAGGTGGATGAACAGGCTTCTTTTTAGAGGGGTTGGAGTCATCAGTGTTGATGACAAAAAGGTGGAGTATCTGCAGGGAATTTTCTCCTATTGAGTAACACTTTTAGGAAGAAAAAAAAAAGCAAGGCTGGACACTTTGGATGGTGGCCATCATGGCTGACATATGCTGATGAAGAAAGTAAGGATTTACCCCCCGTGAGGCTACTATTTTTCATAGCTGAGGGAGAATGAAGGAAATATGTATAATACAGCACGTTCTGGTAAGGCTTCTGGGAGCAGGGAAAGGCTAGACCTGTGCTGAAAAAGCCTCTTCTGCCTTGAAAGGCACAGAAGCCCTGGAGAAGGAGGTCAATGTGATCTTCTTCAAAGAAACAGCCACCATTGGTCAGGTGCTTCCAGAAAGGGAAGAGGGTGAAACTGCAGGTAGGAAGAGAAAGTAGGTCTCCAGTTAGTTAGTTTGGACACTATTTTACCTTCTTGTTTTTCTGGCAGTAACCTGTCCCATCTCAGATCTTCTCAGGTTTGAATTCCTTTGACAACACGCTTCTCGTGGTCTTAGTGCAAACTACACCAGAGCTCCAGGTAAATTTCGGCTATAAGCCTCCAGTGCTGTCAGTTTAATGGCTTTTGCTGGCATTGCTTTAGCTTTATGATATCATACTACTGAGATACATGCAATTTATATGTCTGTATATGTTGAAACAGTCCTTATATTAAATAGCATGCTGTGTAAAATGTCTACATTTGAAGGATTATGAAGCTGAGTCTATTTTATTACTTTAAATATTTTCCATGTTATCACATATTACAGACTGTATAACGACCTGAAATTAGTCATAATTTTTCAAGGTTGTACTTTGCCTTCTTCTTTTTTGGGAGGAAAAAAAAAAGACCAAAAAAAGGAGCTAAAAATACTTTTTTTTTCCCTGTTGAATTATATCTGGAAAGCTTTTACATTGTCCAGGAACATGCAGTATTAAAAAATTTAAAGGAATGGTTATAACTGCTACTGTGAATACAGTGCTTACATGCTGGAATAGCTGGCTGTAATATCAACATCTGCAAAGGAACACAAGTCTCTTCTTTTTTGTCGTAATTCCCATTTAGTGAAGTAATTAAACTATGTATATTTCTAAAGGATTTGATATAGGTCAAAATGCATCAACACAAAATGCAGAAATGACTTAAGTTCAACATCTTATGCTGCACAGAAATTTGGACTAAACGATCATAATAGCTCTTTCTGGCACTCAAAATTTATAAATAGCTAACTGCTCCTAGTTACTTCTTAGGAGTGAAATTTGGCTTGTTGGATACACGTGTGTCAGTGGCAGAGTGGAAGGCCTATTCAGGCAGACACATAAAATCTGGCACTGATTGAGTACTGGCTCGATTATTAAGCTCAAAGAGAGTTAAAAAAAAAAAAACAAAACACTGTTGGCCTCCTTGAGATTCTGTGTAAGTACAATGCCAATTATATAAATCTGTAATACTAGGCATTAAATCCTCCATACTGCAAGGTGTAGTATAGTAAACTATTTATCAGTTGAAAAGCATGACTGAAAAACCTCTGAGCATATACAAAATACCTTTCAATACAAGATATTAAAGCAAGCTTCCATTAAAAACCCAGCAGTTTACAGTGTCTCGAGTATTATGGGATTACACACCACTCTGGAGGGAGAGAAAGCCTGAGGTGGCTTTGCTTGTTTTGCTTTCTCTTTTCCCGGCAGCGGGGACAGGATGAAACAAGTCCTAATTTGTTCAAATGCTATGAAGGTAACCAAACTGTCACTGAATTCCAGAACAATTTGTCAAGCTCTGCTCAGGCACAAATGCAAATGAGACTGACTGCAAATGAATTCCATTTATGCTTTATCACAGAAAAAAAAACCGCTATCTTGGTAAAGGCAATGTAAGAGCCAAATAATAGCTGTGCTGTGCTTTATGAGAAAACTGCAAGTGTTTTACCTTTTCTCCCCAGGAAAACTGTTAAATATGTCATTTTGGAAGAAAAAATCTTCAATAAAAGAAATGTGCAGATTTTTGTGTGTTTGCAACTGAAGAAAACAATTTTTTTTTCATATGCTTATTTTCAAGCCAACTTCCTGTGCCACTGGCATCTCTCATGACTCACATTCCTGCAAATACAGAGGTTTGTACAATTTTCCTGTTGATATGGGGCTGCCTCCAGATTGAAGCCCTGTCTCTAAAATACCTTCTTATCTATGATCACCAACTGTTCTTGGGCACCTGGAGCAGGGGATACAAAGGTGCGCTTGAAGTAGGCAGTGCACCAGAGAGTGAAGCTGATCAGTAGAGGCTTCATGAAAAATAAATCCTTCATTAGCAGAAGAACAACAGATATCTGCAGCTTTGCTTCCAGAAACTACACAGAGCTGGAAATTCACTGGCATGTAGGATTGCATCGCCTTATCACCCCTTATTTCCCCATCTTTCTCCTCCGTTTCAGAGGTCATAGAGCTCCTTGGGTATGGAGAAATCTTTTCTTTGTGTGCAGATCCTCAGGAAAGATTTAAAGTTAATCCCAGAGGCGGTTTGTAGGAGGCTCCTTAGCACAAAGAGACAGGAACAAAGATGAACTGGGCCCAAAGTTTAAATCTGGGGCTCCTCTTCCTTTTTTTTTCATGCAAAATGGCAGAATAGCTGATTGTTGACAATAATTTCACCTCTGAAATAGTTGGGTATTATGTAATTGCAGGAGCGGGACTGTTGGCTAAAATGAATTACCTTGCTGATTGCAGAAGAGGAATTTCTCCAGCGCTCTGGTGTATTTGGTCCCCTCCATGGTGGGTCCCCTCCCACTCTGCTATGACGGAGTGATGGAGTATTTCTGTGGAGGACCCAAGCCTGGTTTTCTTCACCAAAGCTCCCCTGGCCTGATGTGAAGGACCTGGCTCCTGTGGGCTGCTGATAGCTCACTGGAATGACTCGGCCAGGGCTCCGATGGGAGTCGGGATAGGGACTGCTCCGCTTGGGAAGTGTCATGCTGATGGAGAGGAGACTGTGCTGCTCAGCCTGTGGATGCTTCCCTGAGTTAGAGCTTCACCCATCACACAAGGATGGTGGTCACAGTGAAGATCTCATGCCCTGCCTCTCCTTAGGTGGAAAATTCTCAGGACACACAGAGAGTGTGAAGATTTTCATTCAATCTCCTTTAAGACTGTGATTTTTCTTACTCATTGATGTCCAGGAGACCACATTCCTTGTTCCTAATCAGTTATAAAGCCTGTGATCCAAGTTAACTGAGAAGTGAATTTAGCTCCAAACTCTCCCCAGCTACATACCTAGGTTTTGGTACAAGTTGTTGCAAATGTTTTTAATGGCTTTGGCTCTTGGAAGGTATTTCTGAAATATATCCCAAGTGTGCCACGTGTGCTCAAATAAAACCTTCAAGCATGTTCTATAGACCTGAAAATTACCCTGGAAAGCACCTGTGACCTATTATAATGGAAATTACAGCTCTTGGCCCTGCCTTGAAAACGGACTCGCTGAGAAACAAGACAGAAGGCCAGTGTCTATGTGTTCCCTGGCCGCCCTCCCCCAGTTTTGAGGTAAGTCCTTGTGCCAATGCTGAACTGCTTTCTTGTATTTACAGTTTTTCTAATGTAATGCAGCACCATGATCTATGCACATGGAGCAGTAACAGACCATGAAGTTAGAGGAGCACGTTGCTCTGCACGTGGACTAGACCTCTGGGTTACCGGAGCGTTTCTCACAACAAAGCCATTTCAAATGCAGAGAGAACAGCCTCAGAGGAACCCTCTGTTTGGGCTGTTCTCAAAATGCAGTACAAATAGGCCTGATCTTCACCCTCACCTTTGAGTGTTTCTGCAGAGATCCCATGTGGATCCAACTGTTGAATCACAACTGTAATTAACCATCTCATTGTATATTTGTAGACATTTGTAGCAGCCGTGAAGGGGAAAAAGTTAATATATCACCTAAGTGGAACAGAAATGTGTGTTCTGTTAGGCTTTCTAACCATTTTTCCCAAGCTACATTTAATCCTGAAAAAAAAAATCTTCATTATAAATCAATACATACCTCATTAGAACAAACTGAGCAGTTGCACTAATGCCTTGCATTTAATTGACATAACTGGGTAAAGGAAATTAACAGTGTACCAGAGCAATATTGGATTACCCAACGTCATTAATCCTTTTTTTTTTTTTAATAAAGGAGCTTTGGAAAATTACTTTGGGAAAAAAAAATTACAAAGTTAAGTTTACTCAGTGTTGTTACCCATACAAAATGTCAGGTTCCTTGGCCATTATTGTTACATTAGACAGGCACAGAACTACTGGTAGCAGTGATATATAGTGGGGTTAGATGGCAAGGCTTGTTCTGACTGTGGGAAGATCAAGGATCATGACAGAGACACAGAGGCAGCAGCCCAGCAAACTATACATTAACTCTGTGCTGTGGGCTATCCCCAGCGTAATCAGTGGGGCTGCTCACATTCCCTCTAGTTAAGCACAGCCTAGGTTGTACTTTTGCTTATGTGGGAAATGGTAGTTCAAGTGTTATTGATCCCGTAATACAGATGTCCAGGTGAGGCTCAGCGTAACTGGTGTCTTACTCATAGGAAGTGTGGAATCCAGTTCCAAGCCGGTCACCAGTGGGGAATCCTGCTGCAAGTGCATTTTAAGATCTTTTAGTGCTTAGAGTCTACAAAGTTGCTAGTAGAACAGCTAGTGGGACACAGTCAAGCAAAGAATTCTATTTTAAAATTTTTTCTTTAAATGACATTTACTAAACAGTAAATATTCCATCATATAACAAATACTTAAGTTATATAGCTGACAATATAGTTATTAAATATATTAAATTAAGAACATCTATAAATACTAATTTTTAAATACTTTTTCTCTAAATCAGGTCACAAATGTTGCTTATTTTCACATGCTTTTAGTGGCATGGGTCATACAAACCTTGTGAGCAGGATGGTTGTGAATTTTCTGTCTGATTACCTTAACTGAAATGCACCTCGAAAAGGCATGATCTCTCAGCAGTTGTGCTTCTCTGTTAATGGCCTGTTTTACATCCCAAGCTCTCTCTTACGCCTCACAGTTGTGAACTTGTTTACGTCTCTGTAGACAAGTGCAAAGTGCAGACCTAATAGAAATAGCTCATTTTGGCGCTCTCCATGTTCACACAGCTCCCATATGCTCAAAGTATTAGCAAGGTTAAAGCGGTGGTTAATTAGAACATTGAAATTAAAAGGTAGTGATGTATATGTTTAGGGTTGGACTTGATGATCTTAAAGGTCTTTTCCAACCTAAATGATTCTATGATTCTATCAACTGGAAAATGTTTGATGCTCTGTTCCCAGTCCAGTCTCACCTTGCCTTCAAGCCTTTTTTGCCCTTGCCTGCCACCAGTGCCGGGGGAGCCGAAATACTCCGTATCACAGAGGAGATACACAGCGCAAGCTGTTTGCTGGCCATCCTGCTCTGGCTGCAGTGAAAGCCAAAGTCGCTTCCCTGCTAACAATCAATAACCAGAGAGCTACTGCCTACTGAAACCACCCGCCACTTGCAACTCTACCCATCAGGAATGACATTTACTCCTAATTGTAAGGAACGCTGACGTGTCTAGGAACAGTTGTGTTGGAGGTGTATTTGATGCAGATAGATGGAGGAGTACCTACTTAGCCAGACGCAAGAGAGCCTCCATGTGATGGAGCAGTTTCAGAGCATTCAACCTAGTTTCATGCAAACTGACTTTGCAGATTAAGTGAAAGGCAGGGAAAGCAAGGGTTGGCACCCAGGTTACTCATGCACCATCCCCTCCCACACTATAGCGCTTTCTTCTTAACAGATGTGATTTGCAGACCCCTTTGAAGTAAGGCAAGGTCTCCTTAATCCCAAAGGACAGACAGCAGATGGAAACACTACTGGGAGGGTTTTGCAGGAGTAAGTGAGAGAACAGGCAACCTCAGTTACAGGAAGGAATTAAAATGAAGTAGAGCAAATTATGGCATGTGAAACTAGGTTTCACAGAACACGTTGCCCCATCCCTGGAAACATTCAAGGCCAGGTTGGGCAGGGCTCTGAGCAACCTGATCCAGTTGGAGATGTCCCTGCTCCTTGCAGGGCGGTTGGACTGGATGACCTTTGAATATCCCTTCCAACTCAAACTTTTCTATGATTCTATAACTATTTTTCCTCCAGTTTTAATACCCAAAAGTACAACAGTCATCGTGTTTTTTTTTTTTTTTATTTCCTCGAATCCACATTTTACCTGAGTTACATCTGTTATTATTATATTGCAAGATAAGAATTTTGCTTCATATGTTGCTGGGTTGGGTTTTTTTGGAAACCATTTCTGTGTTGTGCTCATGAAATACTAAGATAAACACTGTTCCAGTTTGGCAGGTGGTTGAATTTCTTACTGTAAAGAATACAAATATCTAATTCAATTACTTTTTTTTTTTTAAAAAAAAAGTAAATTTTAAACAGTAACATTTTAAAACTTTTTTCCTCCTAATTTATATTTATTTTTAATTGTTAAAATAAAACTAATGTGAGGTTTTTAGAGTATTCATGGTAAAAAAAAAAAAAGATTTGTTTAATGCTTTATTTCTCTTTCAAAAAACTGAAACAGAAATAAAATAATTGCTGTTTATAGCAGACAACCTCAGTAACAATTACATTTTTCCACAAGCATTCATCTTGATTGAAAAGTGCTGAAAAAAAGTACTTGAAAAAAAATGTGACAGGTGTGGATATTATAAAACCAGATCAAAAATTCAGAAGCTTAAAAAACTGCAATATGGTCCTAGAAGATGTAGCATTAACATTATCCAATTACTAAGGCCCTCATTAGACAAAGTCTTTGACTGCTGAGAATTTCTTATCTATCTTTTTACATTCAGGAAGAAATTTTTCATTGTTTGAGGTATTAAAAGCAGGATCTCAGCAGTACGCAGTGCAAAAATCTAAATATTTAAGCCATATTTAAGCCATATTTAAGCCAGATGTAGTCTACATCAGGGAGTCTTTTTCTTCATGCAAACTAACATTTTAAAATCTCACCTTTTTTCCCCCACTATATATCTAAGACTCTGCTCTGCGTGTTCTAATATACGCAGACAAACTTTGCACAATTACAATTTGGCAAGTATATATTCTTGTTAAAATGAGTCCTTACTCAAAGCGCACTTCTTACTTGGACTGCTGCTTACTTGGAGAGATCCAAAATAAATATACCCCAATGCACGACACTCTCATACTGTATGATTTGTAACAGCATCAAATGGACAAAAAAAAAATCCACTCTCTTGATTTGATAATGGTTCGTAATGTTTTCTAATAAAAACAAAACCAAGCCCCGCATTGTGTTTGCTAATCGCTCTGAGAGCATTGTTTGCCCAGTTCTTCAACTCACGTTTCCTGGGCTAATAAGAAAGGCCAGACTGAGCCAGGCATTCATTAAACTAAGTAACTTGCAAACAACTCTCTAGTTGAAAAGCAGTCAAAAGGTGAAGCAAGCTTCAAGAAAATGAGGCTAATGCAACACAGTACAATTGGGAAAAACGTTGAAGACTAGAGAAGTAACTCATTCAAGCAAAAACTGAAGTAGACTTCTTGACTTTTGTTATCTCATGTAATTTGTATCACAAATAATGCAAATGTAAGAAGGTCTTTAAGGACAACTTTTCCCTTATTTGTCAGGCTAAAAAATTCTTAGAGCATTGTTTTGACTTTTTCCCCCTATTCACCCCTTTCAAAATATCAATAGTTATGATCCTGGTCTTATTTTACTGGAAGACTGGTGAAAAGATATGTTAGGCGTATTTGTTCTGAGCACTGACATTTGAATGAGAATGGACATATGGGTGCAAAAATAAATGTTATTTTTGTTGAGTATCCAGTAAATAGGAAATGGTCTGTTAACATACCCAGTAAACAATTAAAGAGATCAACTAAAAGCCTCTTTCTCTCTTGTGGTTTCTTTAATTTGACTTCCTTGAGTTTGCACTGCCAGTATTTCTCCCACTCCCCATTTAGCAGTAACTACCCCAAAAGGTGCTCTAAAATTATACCTTCCTCTGGCGGAGTCAATGCACAAAACATTTTACCAGTATGGCTATAGTGATAAAGACTGTGATTTTGCATAAGGACATAATTTGAGTAGCAAACCCCATTAAATAAGAAAGGGTTGTAGGGACACAGGGCACTTCTGAGACCCAGAGAGCTTACTGACCTCCCCATACTTACACATGGAGTTTGCCAGTTTGCCACCATACTTAAACCTCTCAGATTTTGGGGGCTAAGCTCCAAGGCTAAGGGTTACTCTATGCCACAGACTCAACACAAAGCTGATGCTACTGAGGGGGCCTCTTCCCAGATGAGTCTCCCTGTCCAGCAGTAGCTAACTATTTAGACAGAAAAAGATATCAAAGAAACTACTTACTTAGGAAGACATCAGATACACTTTGATATATAGCAGACATATAGGTTTAAACAGAACCAATAAGCTGCAAACCAGGTTTGCAGACAGGGCTGAAAAATGTCATGCATGGTGCTGTTAAGGTTTTAGCGGTCATAAATAGTTGCAGAATCTAGGCTAAATTTTCTGCAAACTAAGACAAGCAACTTGTAAGTTGTAATTTCTGTGTAGTATTCAACAAAATGACCAGAAACATTGACAAAGGCTCCAGTGGCTCTCCAGGGTGTGGGTACACTGTATTTCCACGCTTCCCTGCAGAACTAGCCTGCATAATGAGGCTAAACTGGAGAAAACTGGGAAAAGCTGTCCTACCCTCTCTTGCGCGCAAGAGGGCCTGCACTGCTGAAAATTGAAAGGATGAAAGAGGAAATGGATGACAGGGTACTGGTTTGGGTAGAAAGGTTCAGCCTCTATAAAACTGCCCCATGTCTCTTTGTTATCTTCTTTGCATTAGAAGAGGCACAAAGAGGGCATATACATGCTTTTTCATTCATATATATGTTCCTGCTCCTCCAGAAATGTATATCGGTATTAACTACCTCTGCTAGACCAGCAAAGAGCACAGACCCTCAGTCTTCAGAGGAGGAGAGTTAGGCAGTTCAATACAACCTGGAGACTTTTTTCCACAACTGTGTACCAGCCTTCAATGCACAACTGGGCTCTGAACAACACTGGGTCAATAATAACCACATGAGAATGAAAATTAGTGTCACTGGTAGCCAAAGAGGCAGGAAAGAGTGTGCAAGATGCAGGTTCATTGGGCATTCTGGCATGGTCAAGTGCAATAAAATCAGCCTTGACTGTCTCATCGATGTCCCACTGCAAATTCAAACCTTGTTTTGCTGTATTTACTGAAGAATATCCGTCTCACTGTACTGTGTGCAAGGGATTTGTACACAGTAAACTTATTCCTGAGGTAATTCCCATTCATCAGCAACAAAGCTCTGCACAAATGTTTTTTCTGTCTGAAGATCAGGGCTGAAATTGTAGTGCTTCATTTTTTTTCAAGAGAGACCCTCAAAAATATGCTGGAAATTCAATGCTGTGTCAGACAACTTTAAAGATTTTTCCAGCTCTTTCCATTTCCATGCAGTAATCCATTAAATAATTTCTCTTAAGATAAGATCAAATGTGGTTAGAAGCTAAAATTCTGTGTTTAAATTAACCCTGACCTCCTTTTCTTTTTGTCTTCAAAAAGTCTGCCAAATTCTTCTGACTGTCATACATTTAAAGGTCCATTTGTCATCGGTATAAAGTGGCATAACAATGAATTTGTACTGCTTTTTTCTTCTCTCTTAAAGGAGACAAGAGAATAATCTGGTGCCAATAAGAATGTGCATGCAACATAAGCGAGGGGCGGGGGAAGCTTGTTATCTCTATAAAACAACTAAGAACAAACCTGATTTCCACAGATTGAAGGCCCTTATGTCAACTGAAGGTGCCAAGGCTTTGTGGTATATTTTTTCCTAACCTTTTTTTAAGATTAATCCACTTTTCTTTCCATAAGCCTAAAAAAAATTTTTATTGTTTTTTGAAGGTTTTTGCTTGTTTTAATTTTTTTCTCAAACTCTGCTAAGCAAGAATTATCTAAGGTTTTACTGAAAGATTCCTAGAAATCTCAGACATGTTTGTGATGAGATTTTACAGCTTACTTGAAGAAAGTGGCAGTTTAAATATTCAGCAACGGCTTCTTTTCACCCAGACATTCTCTGTACACTGCAAGTAAATAGAGCAACACCAACAGATACAAAGTAAAACAGTTTAAAAGTATGATTAAAACCCTTTATTCTGCATTGCTTGTCTTTTGCCCTTGCACCTTCAACAGATTGTCACTTAAGTGAAGAAAGAACCCAAACCTGGCCCCTTCCTCAACCCTTTCTCATAAATATATTAGAAAAAGGACTGAAGGTACAGTCTACCACATAGTTAAAAAGGTCAATCCCAGCAGCAGGCATCCTGGGTAAAAGAGACTAGAAGAGGCACATGTAAAGGGATCTTGTATCCAGCACATACCTAAAGCTGAATGCAATGAGAGAAGGGTACTAAAAATTAACATCTTGAGTTATAGGAAAAAACCCTCTTGTTATCAGGCTTTCTGGTGAAAAGCTGAATGTGTCCATGGCAGCCGAAGTAGCAAAGGCTTCTACATAAGGTAGAAATGTTTTGTTTGGTTTAAATAGGCTGTTCAGACCTTTCAGCTGAAAAAGGAAAAAAAAAGAAAAATGTATTTGGGCTAAAAATCAGACATTTTTAGACTTTGGTTGTGTAAAATTTGAGGCCAAAAGTAATAATTTTGCATGACACATTTCTCATTTGTACAGCAGCTATTTGAGGCTCTGGAGTCTGATCGATAAACTAAATTAAATTCAGGGATAACTGAAAGAAAAACAACTGACCCTCATTTCTGTTACTACAGATAATTCAGTGACTGCTGTGAAAATAATGCCACCTGATAGAAGCAATAGGTGAGCTAGGTATGGTTCTGCTGAACCATATGTAACACTCAGAAAAAGCTATGTTCTTGAAGCAGCCTCTCTGCCCGCAGCTATAATCCATATGCCAAGCAAGAGGCTCATTTACAAGGCCAAGAAGCAGTCGGAAATATACACTGAAGTCTATATGGAATATACAGGGTATTGAAAGCTAATATAGAAAACCCTTGTGTGGCAGAAGTGGTCAAGAACGGCATTGATGCTGCAATTAGTTGTTCAAAGGAATCTATACATATTAAAGGTCATATTAAAGGATATAGTGTAAGTTGCCTCTTTTTTATTCTGCCTTATATCTATTTTAAACTTATGAAGCCACTTCAAAGACTCACAGACCTCCAAAGGGAAATATTCCAACCCCATCTCTCTGCATGGAAAATATGAAACTATTGAAGAGGGAAACCTCAAAAAATTATTCCCATCTTCAGACAGATTCTGTCTGTAACTTACCCTGGCTACAGAAATTTGCCCCTCTGGGGACTGCAGTGGGAAAACCGCACACTTCGTCTCCCCTCTCCCTCTCCATCCATTTCTGTCTTCTGTCTCTGACGGGAGAAGGGCTGAGCCTTCATCTTGGTCAGGAAGATAAAGTGATTTCATTAAACCAAGGCAGACTCAACATTCTCCTAATACTCTGCCCCAGCTCAACAGCAAGACAGCTCCTACATGAACTGAGGCTCACCTTGATTGCCAAAATACATGCTAGAAAGGGTTTGAGCACAGATGTCAGGAAAAAATTTTCTTTTTCTTTTTTTTTTTCTTTTTTCTTTTCTTTTTTTTTTTTTTTGTGGGGGCACAGCACTTCATCAACACAGAAATATATTCTTCACCGCTTGCATGAGTTTTGTCGTCAAAAGCTCATCAAATATGCCTGTATAGCCTCTGTATCCAAAGTTGAAATTATTTCTTACTGACAGTTTTTTTATATTATTCAAAATGATGTCTACCTTATTTAATGGAGAAGCAAAAAAAGAGAAAAGAGGAAAGAGAGAGGGATCAAAGCTCAGTGAATCTCCCTAGAACACAATTTAAGTACAAAGAAATAAATTTGCCCTTTTCTGCCTTCTTTACAATAAAAGCATTTAAATGTTGACATTTTCTCGTGAGACATGAAATCTGCTTTTTGACCAGATCTAGATAGGAGATCTTGAGCAGATGTAAGCCCTGGTGTAGCACAAATTGCAATAAAGACTCCTTGTCAAAGCAGATGAGGACAATGCCCTTCAGAGGACTTGAACCTGCTGCAAAAGCAGGAGTGATGAATACCCTGACCAGGAGGATGGGAAGACTGAGGAGCAAAACCATGGATGGTGCAGCAGCAAACTGGGAACTGCAGACCTTGCAGTTAGCCTGAAGGCAGTGTGCTTCAGAGCTGCACCTCATCTTGAATGAGAAAACTGCCTCTGCTGACCTTTTCCAACCCACAACTGGCTTCATCAGCAAGTTCTGAGGTTTCCCGCGGGAGCACAACAGAAATGTCCAGCTCACTGCATCACCTGCCCCGACCTGGGAGCAAGGAGCAAAGCACAAGCCAAGGAGCAAAGCACAAGCCCCAGCTCTAAAAAGGCATTAGTACATGGTATTTCTTTTACAACATGGCCATCCGTTTCTGTTTGAGCACAGGTCTTTGTTTTCTTTCTGTTCTTGATGATACCTGAAAAGCCCAAAAGTCCTTCTGCAGAAGAATTTGAGTCCTTTGGGATTCATTGCTGTCATGCCTCCTGTATGGCAAAGCAGAAAGCCCGTGAAATAAGGTAGAAGTGAAGTATTAATCATCAAGAGAAGGAAGGACTGAGTGAAAACAGAGAAACCATAATTTATGAACTTAATTTATACCACAATACTTTCCATATGCTTATGCTCTCGGAGAGATTTACAGCATTGTATGCAGTTTTACCATTACTTAAGTACTGACCCTGAAAACGAGTAATGTAATTTCACTGAGATGGATACTGTCTTTCATTGGCCTTTTTCTGTTGTTCCCCAGCTGCTTTTAAGCCACTGCCTTCCTCTCCCACACCTTGGCTGCACCTCCAGCCGCGGGGTGATGTGGGTGGTGGGGCCGGACAGCATGGCTGTCATAGCTGCAGAGCTGCCCATTGCAGGAGCGGGCCAGGCAGCAATGCTGGGGGCTGCACCCCTGCTCCAGAGTGCTGTCTGTTGGCACACAGGGGCCTGCAAAAAAAAGCATGGGTTAGCTGGGACAACGGATTGAGCAGCAAAATTTTCTCTCCGTCTCAACGCGTTGACTGCTGTCTCATCTAGATGCTCAGACTGAGCTTTCCTCCTGCTTCTTCTCACAAAAACTGCAGAAAGCCTGCCTGGCCTGTGGGGCTTTGTCACTGAAAAATTTTCTCTTGATTACTGGGGGAAAATAAATTTGCACATCAGGATGCAAAACCCCTCTGAGATGTGCTGTGCAGTGGGGAGCTGTGATGCTGCTAATGTCTGCTGAAACATGTGTGGTATGTTAATATTTTACCGGTGGTGTTGGTGTTTGGTGTGAGAACTACTGTTGTTGGGTGGAAATTGAGCATGCTACACCAATGATGAAGAAAAAGGGGAGGATCTCAGGGTGAATTACTCCTCACACGCGAAGTTGGCCTCTGGTGAGGTCCAGGGCTAGCCTTTGGCATCGAAGCAGTTTTAAGGATGAAGAGAAGGCTTGGGAGGAAGGGTGATGCACTACAAATAGAAAGGTGGATGTTTGGTGGTGGCTAAGCAGGACCCTCATGGGAGGTACTGATGCAGGTGAAATGAGTGGATTACATTTTATATGGCTGGTTCCCACCAGTAAGCGGCAATACGGGAGCCACAGATGGATCCACCAAGAGAGGAAAGAAGGACAAGAGCAGTGCTTGCAAAGGTGGCATTTTTCACAAGTGCAGCAGCCTGGCTTTATATTTAATCCCACCACTGACAAAAAGCGATCCTGCCACAGAACTGCTGCTAGTCCAGTGCCTTTACCCGACACGCTCCCTCACTTTGTATCACAGTTTCATTGCTTCTCCTCTGCATGGATTTAAGCAGGCTTAATCAGTCACCAACAACGCTCTAGCAGCTTTCAGGATCCTGGCACTTGTGAAAACCTGCCCTCCAAACATAAGATGGTAAGTGATAGATGTCCTGAGCTTTTGCCTGATTTCAATGTCAATAACTAAGGCATGGGCCCTGTCCCTCTTCCTGGGATGGGGAAGAGGATGGAGCCTGTACAAGTGGTCACTTAGACCACCCTGATCCTGACAGCATTTTTAAAAAGGCTACTGAAGAATGGAGGGACACCTTAAACAGGCACCGGGTTCAAGAACAGTGCTCCATCACCCTGCTGCTGTCCACAGCCCTCCGGACAAGCAGGCAAAGTGTAAGAAGGTAGGTATGGGATAATTTGCCACAGGCAAGCCCCTGAGGCCTTGACTTGACTTCCAAAACAGCAGCTAACATGGTTCTCTGCAAGCCTGGATACTTCCATTGTGTGTGTCAGAGTGCTTACTTCTTCAATTTTGCTAAACTCATGGGCACAGTGACGCCCAGTGGCAGTGACTTCCACAGCCTGGTGGTACGTGCCACGCTACAGACAAGGCCTTTTCCTCTCCTCCCTGTGCTCCTCTGCCTTACTGCATTTCCAGAGACCATCATAGCAGCCAGCAGCAAAAGGAGGCCCCTCAGCTCCCAAAATAAATTCTTCCCTTGTATGCCCACCAGCTGCGAATGCTGAGGAGGCAAGAGATTTCTTGGCTACACTGAAGCTCCATATGAAAAGGTTTATACATGAATAAACCTTGTTGCTGCAGAGTGATGAGTTTTCCAGATTACAAGATGCATTTTCCTCTCACAGTGTCCCGGGAAATGAGGATGTGCTGTCATTCCTGTTCTGGAAATGGAGATCGAATGACAGGCAGTCTGTGCAACTTGCTTACCAAAGGGGTTGACAGCAGAAAAGACACTTGAGTCACCTGCCTAGTGCTTTTCTCTTTAAGCTGTGTTTCCCCCCTGTTTTCCACGCTGAGGCGGAGGCAGTGCCGTGGGGCCAGCTGTGTGCTGGATGCAGAGCCCTGCTGTGGGACCCAGGGCAAGGCAACTCCTCTCTCTGTGTGCAACCACCACTTGTGGATGGGGCAGCGCTGGGGCAGCAGGCTGGCTACCTCCTTGGGGAATGCATAGCTCACCCCCTCGCTTGCCCATTAATCTTTCTTCTGCTCAGGTACCTGCCTGTCTACTCCACCCCATGCAGGGATGCTCAGAAAACATTTGCTCAGTTTTTGGTACTGTCTCTTCCTACTGCCCCTCCCTTTTTCCTAGGCTGGGTTCTCTGCTGCCTCTGCAGATAGCCTGATGCATGAAGAATTTTATTCCCCCGCCCTCCTCCCATCAGACTGTCTCCCTCACTCTCATCCTTCCAGACTGACTCGCTGCTGTTCCTGATTTGCATCCTGAGACTCATCCCGCTGACTTGCAGTTGGGAGCCTGAGGCGGGTAGCGCCAGGAACACTGAGCTAGTGAGAAGGGAGCTCAGCGATGCATGGGGACAACTCTCCAAAATAACCCCCCCGCTAGAGAAAAGATACCTGCCTGTGGTCCTAGGGATGTGACACCTGGCTGCCTGCCCTGCCCAGCCCCAAGGCGCCTGCTTCTGCTCCGCAGACAAAAGCACAGGAGGGGATGAAAGTCTCTAGGGCAGAGAGTTTCCAGCTAGCACCCATAGGACCAGGCAGGTCCTGGCACTGCTGGATCAAGCCTGGTGGATCGGTTGCCATGGAAACATGCTGGGGAAGAGGGATGGCGGCCATGGGAACAGAGAGCATCCATACTCACCCGACTGCTGGGGTGGGGATTTCCTCCTCAGCCCACTTACGGTGTGTGTGCAGGTGGCAGGGTGAGACAGTGCTCGGTGTTTCTCCTCTTGTCTGTATCAGAAACTGCTTCATGAGGTTGAGCTCTCAGCCCTCTTCATTTATTTGGGTTTTTCCTCTCTCCTGATTTCAGCCTCCCCTTAGGAGACTGTGAGGAGTGAACATGAAGGATGCCTCAGTGCTGCTTCCAGGCAGAAAGGGAGGCAATCGAGCAATGAGCTTTTCTTGAAAATGGTAAGGGCGCTTCTGCCCCAGGCTTTATGTGTGAGTACCTACACCAAGCTGTTAGGTACATGCACTGCAGACCAGCAAATGAAAATGCAGCAGAAGTAGCCAGGAGCAGGATATTGCACTGTGCACACACTGTGTGTACATGGCGCATATAGAAGTAGGACTGGTGTGGTATCCTCAGGGAATGCTTTGAAGTGCTGCATTACAAGTATCTGTTCAGTATAGAACTCCTAAAGTATGTAGTATATAGGCTTTGACATTTCATAAGGATTTGGTTCCTGCCTATCTTTAGCCCTGTGATTCGTGCTATCTGTGCGCTCTGCGTGAGCCTCCTCCTGTGTGAACCTGCCCATGCAATGTCCCAGCAAGGTTAAGGAGTCTTTGATGTAAGAGATGAGGAAATGCAAACTCCTAAACTTGAGGACTTTAACCAATATGTGCTCAAAGAAATCTGCATATTTATTGGACTTTAACCAATATGTGCTCAAAGAAATCTGCTTCCTTCCTCTTGTTAAGAAAGAGAGAGAAAAGGACAGAGGTTTCCAGTGCGTTGTTGGGAAGAGAGAAACAGCGTAGCTGATCGGGAGCAGAGGAAAGCAGTGCTTCCAGGAGAACTTCCCACACACCTCATTTGTTCTTCAGGAATAAACTGTGTGGGCTGGGAGGGGCACTGTGGATGTAACTTGAAGCTGGAAGGAGCATCAACCTGCTGTGGACTCCGCTCCCAGCCTCTGACCGTCTCTGCTTCTCCTGCTTCTTCCTTGTGTCTTTGAGCACCTCGAAAGGACTCACTGAGCAAGAGGCTGCATTTCTTTCCAGTGTTCAAAAAACATCCAGTGGGCTTTTTCATCCCCACAAAGTCACTCCTCCTGTTCACCTCCCTCTACAGCTGCAATGCTGGAGTTTCATGGGTGGGAAGCTCAGGAGCAGCCCGTGTCCTGTGAGGTGCATTGGGAGCATCCCGCCACAGCAGAGCCAAAATTTAGTATTTAATGCTGAATTCTCCGGGGCCTGATGCATGTAGAGTCTCACGAGGAGCTCAGCTGCTCTGTCTGCAGCGGGGAACGTCACTCTCCCAGTGGCCTGCACTGCTCAGTAAAGGTTTTACTTTTGCTGGGACAGGAGCTTGCCACATCCAGTCAAGCTTCTATCACACTGCAGTTGATAACGCAGTGAAATGGTGCCCTTCCCAATGAGGCTGGTGTTAGCATGTCATCAGGACATGAAACTTGAGCTGTAACGACTTCTTCCAGATCCTGAAATGTTTGTTCAGGCCAATTTATTATTTTAATTTGTGGATTATCACTGAGGTGGAGCCATTTTACTAGTGCAACTTCTGTTATCACCCTGAAGAAAAACACAATCCATTACATTGTTATCGTAATGAACTGATAAAAATGCTTGAACAAGACTTGAAGGCCCATTGTTAATGAGTCCCACTATGAAGACGGTGGTACAGTATGTGATATTCAAGCATTCATACATTTACATGTAAAGTCATCACATCCATGAAACAAAAATAAACTTAACCGAGATACTAATGTGAGTGGAGCCATAGTACTTCTCAAAGCAGCGCTGAATACATCTTTCTAAAGAACAAAGCCCGCAAGAGCTTTCAGAATGAAGTACAGTATTAAGAATGATGCTGATTAACAATAATTAGTATCTATCGCCAATTTACAGAAAATCCTCAAAATAACTGTCATTAATTAAGTGATTAATCTTACTTTGTTACACTCCACATATTTAACATTCTTTTTGCAGTAAGTCCCTTGGGGGAAACAGCAAGGATGTTTCTCCATCTGATTAAAAACTGCAAAACCCATAAAATTCCCTTTTTCATCCAGAGGACTTGAGATGGACAGATTTTGTCCAGCTGTTCAGAGAGGCTCAATAACTCCAGCCAAACAGTCTTCCTAGACTAGCAGAATTTGGTGTGATAGGCTGTCTCAGCTCCTCCAACACTGATGTCTGGTCTCTCCAGAGGGCATGAACAGACACCTTCAGCTCTCTGTCCATGTCACCTCCCCACCCTCTCTCAAAAAAAATCTGGGAAGTTGCTCCCTTACCTTGTCCTCTCTATGTGGGGAGAATGAAAGGCAACAAGCTGCACATTTCTTTTGGTCTGGAGCACTGCACATCAGGACTAGCTTGGAGACGAATGTAACTAACCATGCTCTACATTGAATAACTGCCTTTTTTTACAGTACTTTATGATTCTATTTTTTTTTCCATTTCAGAATTTCTCCCAACATGCTGGCATGATGGAGAAGCTAGAGATTTCAAGTGTGAGCAATTGCAGAAGAGAGCAAATAAGACCAGCATTCTAAAGGTGTTCAGACCTTGACCTCCCAGCAGCTTCCTGAATCTCGTGGGAGTGCACCGGAGCTGAGGCACACACGTACTCTGTCAAAGCCTCTCATGCTCTGCCCTTCCTCCTGCTGAGCCATGATGAACTCTGCTCTTACTTCTGCCTTCTTTGCTCTTTTCAAAAATCAGTTTTCGTAATACTGTGCCACATGCAACATTCACACACTCCTACCATTTTCTTTTTGTCTTTCAAACACAGTTTGAGGGCTGACAGCCACAGAGTGCATAAATGAAAGCTGTGATATATGAACAGATAGGTACATATACATTACATGTATTGTTTACACAAATGTATATGTATATACTTGTTTCTAATTATTTAAATAACAACTGATACCTTATAATCTATAATTAATCTACAGGAACTTTCCATAATAGCTCTGTTTGTCTGTTTTGATAATGATCTGCCCTGCCTGCATATCAAGCAATCTTTGGCTGTTTCCCATGCATTTCAGAGCTGGCTTGAATGCATGACATACCTCTCAGGTTTTTTGTGCTGCAAAAAAGCACTGGGTTAGTCTTTGGAAAGTCTGGAGAGGTGGGATGGGTGGCTGACCAAGTATTTTATGATTCTGTGACTGTTTGGTATGGACAGTGATCACATCATCAATCAAACCTGCTGAGTGCAGCCATAGATACTTAGAAGCAAGAGCAGCCCTTTATGACATTTCCAAATAAATTTGATTCCCTGTCTGAGGATCCAATTGAATTATTTTCCACCTGAAGAGTAAGGAAGATCTTATATTATAATCCGAATGTTTGGGCACAGTTCTGCAGCTTCAACGGGGAGGAGGCTGAGAGGTCAGCAGAGCAGCTGAGCAGGTGAGCTGAGCACCAACCTGCAGTCCAGGCTGAGCCACCTCCTTTTTGCAGGCATGAAGGGGCCAGCAGCCCAGGGAAACAGCAAAAGGACAGACAGCTGCCTCCTCCTGCTCTGCTGCCATTCCGCTCCCTGCCTTCCCTTTTCCCCCTGCACAGCCTGTGCCCACCATCTCTGCCTCCGAAAGGAGCCACGGCACGTGGCACTGGCAAGAAAATCGCTATGAGAGCTGTGCAGGATCTGAACAATATGCCTTATTGCTCTGCTGGTTGCACTCTTACCAAAATTGCCTGCTGTCATGCTGCTGAAATAGGCTGCAAGAAGAGGAGTGGCAGGAGCAGAGTGAGCAGAGGGCACAGCGCAGCATGCACCCCATGAGCAGGTGAGTCAACAGCCCCTAAACATTAAGTGCAGGGACGGATATTGCATGAAGCAAAGCAAAGAAAAACAACCATGCTACAGCTGTGAGTTTTCTTTGAAGAGCTGGATGTTTGGCTGCCTTACCTGTCCTTGACTCTCATCACCTTGGGACACCAGGGAAAGAAGTGAAGCTCAGTAGGGTGGCTGCCCTTTGTCCCTCACCCATTTAGTAGGAAGCAGGTCCGTGGTATCCAGAAATTCAGACCAGCGCAGCTCCAGATGAAGCATGTAGCAAAGACTTTTCCATGGGGTGTGGGACTGAGGGAAGGCACTTTGTATCTCCGCTCTGGCAGGAAAGGGGAAACAGAGGCTCGAGCAATGCTCCATGAGCATCAATCTGGAGGCTGATGCCAGATCTCCGCAAACTGCCGCATGTTTCTTATTCAGGGCAAGAGGGAGAGCCCCAGTGGACTCCACTTGCAAGAGAAAAGACCTTTGTAATTTAGGGCTGAACATCTGGAGGACATGGAGCTGGAGATGACAATCCACGTGTCTAAGGGCAGAAATCAGAGGAAAGCAGGGTTTTGAAGCAGTCTCCACAGGCACACAGATCCTTGATTTCTGAGGTGCTCCATCAGTAGCCTGCCTTGTATCCTTCCACAAACCACGTCACCTCTCTGTGCCTTAGTTTCCCTAAGTATGAAATGCATTAAACATCCCAGACCAGACACCCCACACCCTTGGCCATGTAAACAATTACAGCCTGTCACTGCTTCTTTCTTTCTTTCCATTTGACAGTCATGCTGCTTTACTGAAAATTGAAGTCCTTATCCAGACACATGTAGAGACAATACATGAAAGCTCACGTTTCCAGCTGTGGCAGGGGCTAGGGAAACAAATGCCTTTTTTAGCACCTGAGAAGGACTGTAAGGCACAAGCATATCCCTCTTCCTATATAATTTTTTGTGGACTTAGAGCTTTAAAGCCTCCCCAAGTCTGCAGTCACCTTTCAGCAGACAGAAGGCTGCATGCAGTGGATGACAGCAGAGACCAAAGATCAGCGGCTTCAGTGAGGCTAAGGGAATTATGTTCTCTCTGCAAGACAGAAGACAGAGTCAAATGCCTGCTTTACTTAATGATGTTTTCTTTGGCAGTGGTCTAAACAGGCAGCCCATCCCAAAGGAGGGCTGTGGCAGATTGCATACACTGCTGTGCTCAGGAGAAATAAATGTGAATTCAGATGGAGAGGTGCTACACAGAAGCACAGCATTTATGCTTTGGAGGGCTCACAAAAGGACTTTGAGGTTAGCAGGTCTATTCCCCTGCTGCAAGGCAGAGCTGGCTAAACAAACTGAAGGTATTCCCAACTTGAGTGCTCATGTCTAATCTGCTCTTAAAAGCCTGCAGTATTCGGGCACTTTCCCATTCTGCATTTAAACTTGCATCTACCTTGTGACAGAAAAGGTATGGACATGGGGACAGAGGAAAAAAGTAAAAACAAAAACTTGAAGTGAAAAATCTGGCCTTTTCCATACATTTTAGGAGGCTGCATTCTAAGATGGAGCCAAAGATTTATAGGCAGAGCCAAAGTCATTGTGAGTCTTTCCACTGATATTCCTGGGCTCTTAAGAAGGTGTATTCATAACAGTTTCTAACAGTTACCATAGAATCAAAACATTTTAGATTGAAATTAATTTTCACAGTGCCCAATCTGGCAATGACATCAGACATTAATGCAATTCAGAGAAATAATGTGCTTGTGATTGGTTGAGAATTGCAAAAGCTGGTCCTGTGCCACTTTCCACAGGACTTCCCAGACTCTTTTGGCTCTGTTGCAGCTTCACTAGTTCCAGAAAACTATCAGTTATGTTGAGCATCTCTAACGACCACCAGTATTAACCCAGCTCTACGTTGAGCTGGGCAGAAATCAGCTCAAAGATACTCCAGCTCTATGCTGAATCTTGTACAAAGGAAATTGCTGACAGTACTGGTAACTTCAGTAATACAAAGAAAGTTGCATATGCAATTATCCATTCACACACACTGCCTCTGGTGAAATTCTGCAGTGTGCCCATATTGTAATGCCCAGGTGCAATTTTGCCCAAAACTTCTCTAGCTCTGCCATTGGTACCAGCCAGGGGAGCCCCTTGCTCCGTGTGCCGTACCGTGGCGTAAGTCACACAAATGCGTAGTGCCTCCTTTCACTTTTCCACCTGCAGTACACTTGAATCTGGCGTCACCACCAGCTGAAGAACTTTCTCAACAATACATTTACTAAGCACGTTAGGTGCTAACAGCATGTACAATACACGTGATGTATGTTCCCCTGGGTTAAAACACGTATCAACTTTTCCAGCTGCTACTGTTCCTGGGCTCATAATGCTCTCCCTTTCCATGATGTCAGAATCTAATATCTGATCTCAAAAAAACCAAATTAAATTCAAAATTACTGACTGTGATTAGCAAAGCGCGTATGCACAGGCTTGGCTTTAAAGGTGAGCATGTGCTTAAGAGTTTTATTGAATAAAGATGGACTTTGGCTGTGCAATTTGATATAATTTCTGAAATTTGATGTTTCTGCCCCAGAAATCAGTGACGGTAAGTCTTAAGAAGCACTTTACATTCAGAGGGAATTTTGTTAGTAACTCTTACACAGTGTAGGCCTTATTTTCCCTGCCTCTTCTTCTATTTAACTAACAGTATGATGTGAAAGCTTCCTAAACAAATTTTTAAAGTTAAATCCAAAATCTTCAAAAATATAAAACAGTGCACGTTTGACAACTGACTCTATCTCCATGAAGGGTTTTGGGGCACTACTGAAGCAACTGTGCAGATTGTTCTGTGAATAGACTCATGAAGTCACTGGGATGGCATCCAACAGTGAAAAGAGATGCCTGGAAGATTGTAGGTTTAGTTATCACCGAGCTTCTGAAGTAGTTTTTAAGAGAAAGAACCTAAAGCAACTGGAGAAAACTGTCCCAATGATGCACTCTGTGAATGTGGAAAGAAATCAACAATAAATTGTATTAATGAAAAAAAACATTTAGTATGTCAGGACTTCATTAAAGAGGCTTACAGAACTATCGAGGTAGAGAGAAGGTAGACCCTAAACAACAAAAATAGGGCAATAGGTATGACATAAGGGTTTATGTCTAAATTTACAGTAAAAAAAATCTGTAAGTTGGGTTTCTTACAAGGTCCCCAGTATTGTAATATCTCAGCACACTATCTTAGAGTAAAGAAATGCAATAGACTGTAGACCTTAAGCATTGATTTTGTATCTGACTCTACAGCTTCGTAACATCTAAATACAGATCTTTCTTACATTTAATGAGAAAGGACTGTAGGAAAGCAACCTGGGAAAGCCGAATCCGTGCAATTAATTGTATGTAGCTCCGAGGGACAGAGGCAGATGCCATCTCTTCAGGCAATGGGGAGGATGCATCTTCTGCCTTCAACAGGGATCTAAAGGCATCTGTGCCATCCTACTGTGGAATAACCAAGGCGATTTTGTTCAATTTCAGTTTTATCTTAAGTCAGGGAATAACAGAGTAGCTTGACATCACTGACTGAATCATGGGATCGGTTTTATTTGCTGTGTATTCAGGAAGCTGTAGGAAGCATCGGCTCTGTCCTTCAGCTCTGCACCTACACAGACTGCTTTATGTATATTTAGGTATTCATTTGTGTATTTTTGGAAAGAAGAGAGGGAAGGGAGATCAGAATTGGACCCACTTAAAAAATTTCCCATCTCTTCCAAGTGAAGAGGAAATAATTTGTTCTTTGTTCTGCAATGGATATCTGCAATGGATGTGGACACAATTTTTACTGCCTTTTGAGGTCCCACAGATCTGTGCCCAGCTCTTCTCTGGAGGTGACACCTTAACTTCTCACTGCCTTTTCCACTGATAGGGACAAAGCGAGGTGGAATAAAAGGCAAGGAACAATAAAAGGCAATACTGACATGCAGGAACTGTCAGACTGCTGAAAAACATGGCTCTGGGTACCAACAGAAGCCACTTCCCTGTTGAAAATCTTGCTCAGCTGCGAGGTTTCAAGCCACCACATAATCTTTGGCCCCTCCAAAGTCGTTTCTGCCAAGACCATTGCAGAGGTGAGCTTTTAGTTTGGAGGAGCTGAACCACAGCTAGTGGCAGGAGCCATTGAGAACTGTCTTCTGCTTTTGGGCTGGTCATCCCCAAAGGCTGCTGGCCACACAGTGGCTTTGCTCCCATAGGTGTTGATGTGCGAGACTGATGGCACAGCACCATTTCTTCCCCAAAGTCATTTTGTGATGTGGATTGCTTAGAGTGAGGTCCTATTGACATCAAGAGTCCTATTGAATTCAGAAAGTGCAAACCAAAGTACCTTTCTTGTTTGGTCTCAGTAAGCATGGGCAAGTGCTGAGTGCAGATGAAAGACTTGCAAGAGAATAAAGGTTTTCATCAAAATATCTTTTTAATGGAGATATTTATTTTCATTGAAACTACTGACACAGGAAAAGGGGATTATTTGTCACATGAAGTATGTATCTTTGAACATTTTACAAAAAAGTATTAACAAATGTTTTCTAAACTGTGATTTTTATCAAAACCAGACCATATCATGTGAATGAGCTCAGGCAGTTACAGAGAGACAAATTAGAGTAATTCCCACTGTCCTTGCTCCTGCACAGAAGACTAAATGGAGATTCCTGTGTCTCATAGGCAGTCATAACAAGTTCTCTCTCTCCAATAGCAAGATCAAGGGAGGAAAAAAAAATGAAGGAAAGTGGAGAAAAAACTGCATACATCACAAATCTTGCTCCCAGTAAAATGCCTAAATATCATTCTTACTCAGCGTATCTGTCAGTAGGAATGGTAGAGTTGACACTACTCAAGAACAAGCTCTGTTCATTCAGTGTGACCAGTAGTGCTACGAAAAACGAGTTGTCATCCTCAGCAAGAAAAGTAAATGGCTGTTAAGGACGTCTGTGAAAACTGACTGAGTGCACTGGGTACACATACATGTCAGTATGGCAAGACATAGGGACAATAGGTTTGCAGACGTGTAATTAGGGTTAGTATTTGGCCTTCAGAGTTATTAATGCTGCTGCTGCTGCTGCCGCTGACAGAGAGCAGGACTGGTTCACACTTTTTACCAGAATACTTTCCAAAACCATCATAGATGCTTTCCAATTGTGATTTTATTTTAGGAAAGCATGAAAACATGTATTTTCTCTTTTTTTAATATTTCAACTTAGAAAGAAAGGAAAGGTTTCTTATGCTTCATAATGAATGCTTTAATCAATTTTGTTACAGGTCTGAAAATGTTTCTTCTTTTTGATTTCTTTTTACTTCGTTTTCTTCCATTTCTTGCCTCTATTTACTCTTTGCCACAGTGTCGTAATTCAGCCCTGATCGGAACCAGACTACGCAGTCTCTCTCTCACTCCCCCCACCCTCCGAGAGAATAGGGAGAGATGATGTAAGAAAAATGGCTCGAGGTTTGAGATAAGGACGGGGAGAAATCCTTAAAGTTACCATCACGGGCAAAACAGACTCGAATTGGGGAAAACTATTCATTTATTTCTAAAACTAGCAGGAGAATGAGACAGGGAACAAGATAACATCCCCCCACCCCTCCCTCTTCCCAAGCTTAACATTATCCCTACTACCTTCCCCCCCCCAAGCGGCACAGGGGAGAAGAGGGAATGGGGGTTGCGGTCAGTTCACCACACATTGTTTCATGCCGCTGCTTCATCGTTGGGGGAAGAACTCCTCTCATTCCTCCCCTGCTCCATCGTGGGGTCCCACCCACGGGCCACAGTCCTTCGTGAAACTGCTCCGGCGTGGGTCATCTCTTCCACGGAGTGCAGTCCCTCCAGAACGGCTGTCCCAGCGGGCCCTCTACAGGCCACAGCCACCTTCAGGCATCCACCTGCTCCGGCGTGGGGTCCTCTACGGGCTGCAGGTGGATCTCTGCCCCTCTGTGGACCTCCATGGGCTGCAGGGGGACAACCTGCTCTACCATGGTCATCACCACAGACTGCAGGGGAATCTTGGCCAGGATTCCTCCTGGCTCCTCCTCCCCCTCCTTCTTCACTGACCTTGGCGTCTGCAGCCGTTCCTCACAACAGGCTGGCAGACGCCTCTCAGGATACTTTTTACATCTCGTTCACTTCTCATCTCCTCTCCACTTCTTGCAGCCAGGCCGGGCCGAGTTGGGCCCAGTTGGCTGCCCGGTGGGAGGCCAGAGGGTGAGGCCTGCAAGGCCCATGAGGCTCGCGCTTCCCCCTCTCTGCCCCCACTCAGCTGCTTCACATCTTCTCCCTTTTTTTCCCTGTTTTCCCCTTCTTAAATACGTTATCGCAGAGGCGTTATCACGGGACATTCTGCTACCAATTGGCTTGGCCTTGGCCAGCAGCAGGTCCACCCTAGGCCCGGCCGAGTCCACTGAACAAAGGGGAGCGACTTCTAGCAGTTTCCTACAGAAGCTACCACCTTAGGCCCCCCTCACTAACAAAACCAGAACACAGAGAAACAGAGGACCAGAGGAATAAGAATAGGCTTTTGGAGGAAATTGATGTTCTTGTGTTCTCTTCTTTTCTTTCTTCACAGTGTGAAACAATAAAGAAGTAGAAATATGAAAAATCAAAACGGAAAGTGAGGAAAATGGATTTTGCATTTTTTAAAAGCTAAAATGGAGCACAAATTGAAAACTAAATTAAGCAAATCTTTTTGTCTAGAATATCTGGTAGAAAAATTTAAGACAATTTCAAAAAGGGACTTTTGTTGCAATGTGTTTTCTTGAGAAATAGCTTTGATTTTCAATCTGCCAAAAGCAAAGCAGAAGGCTTTGCTTACCAGAATAGCTGGAATTAGAATAAAGTCACTTCTACAGGACCAATATAGTTGACGCAGAAATTATTACTGACAGTTAGAATGAGGCGCCATTTCTGTAGACTCATTTTTGAAAAAAGAGACCAAGCACCAGGTACAGTCCCTCGCTCATGGTGCAGTAATGCCCTGTTTACTTTCTGCACAGTTGGTCTAAGTACCAATTCTTCTGGATCACCATACCATTAAAAAAAAAACTCATTTAATGACAGGCTTGCACATTACCATTTTCTGGCCTTGCCAAAATAATCTGCTTGTCAGCCAGCCCTGGCCATCAAATTTTTGCACCAGGATGTTTGTTACGGCTTATTATCTCACCGCAGCTCTTTCTTGATCCTCAACAAGGCCACAGCTACACTTTGATGCACTTGCTGGAACAACAAGACCTCCACATCACAAGGTTATCTCATTCAGGAAACGTACCTTTAATTTCACCTTTCACTGAGCTCTTATGTCCCACACTGGTTACTGTGCACCCGGAACAGACGTATCCAGAAAGGAGCTCTCTTCCCCACAGGTCTAAACTGTTCTGGGCTACATTTTTATTTAATATTTTGTTCAATACTGAACCATAGCTGCCTCACAAGCCCATCCTATGTGACTTGCAGCAGTAAATGGTCATTCTGAGGCTCTTTCTTGAGTCCCTCTGCAAAAAATCAAGGTGAACTTGAATGAGTTCAAGTTCTGCTAAGGCCTGCAACTATGACTCAAACTGAGCAAAGACAAATGCCAAGACTGTTATTTTGCTTATGTCCATCCACCGAGTTAGTAAAAGACTGGAGGAAAATGACAAAATGCTTGGCCTCCCTTCTGTTTCAGTGCTTTTTCTGCAAGCTGTGCTTTAGGGAGCCAGGCCATTAACATTTAGGCGTAGGCATGGGTCGGCAGCCGGCTGGGCGCAGCCTTCCAGCTGGAATGCCACTGCCTCTGCTGCTCATTAATTCTAATTGTCTCTACCACTGTTGTGCCTTGCAGCATCCCACTCCTCTGTGCTCTAGGGAGACTTTTAAACTGTAGCCAAATTAGCTTCTTCTTTGATTTGCATTATTAGCTTCTGACAGCAAGAATATCAGTATATAGCAAAAAGGTACCGGATTTGCTTTTAGGTTAGATTTTTCTGTATTAGTGCCTAAACTCTACTAATAATCTTGCAGTCGTTTCTATTCCCCAGGCCAATTCCATACGCCGTCACCAAATCTATATGAAATTTCTCTTAGTTTGACTTCTCCTTTACAGCTTCCAGAACTCGTTAGAGTTGGTGATAAGTTACTGCAGTCATTAATCTCACTCAAAAACATGTGCCTTATTTCTGCTCTGAATATGCCTACTTTCATTTCCTAGCTGTTGGGTCATACTTCTGAGTGACAGAAATGTCTGTTCTTTGTGCAAGCTGTTGCACTACTTGATATACTTATCTTCTTTTCTGCATAATGCACATCTACCTCCCAAGTCTTTCACTGACATGTCTTCCAAATCTCTGTTCTTGCAGCTCTTTTCTGATCTGTAGCCCACTTTCTAACATTCTGCTTAAACTGTGGCTGCAAGAACTGGACACATTTCAACAGAGAATGACCAGTGTGTGAAGAGAGGAAATAAGATTTCTCCCCTCCTATTTACCAGCCTACTCGCCAAACTTGTCAAGCAGTTAGCCTGCAGTTGAAGTGTCCTGCTCAAGTGTTTGAAAGCATGTGGTCAGAGCTGTTCATCAGTTGGGCTAGACAGACAGATAAATTAAACAGATTTTTATACCAGAAAGGTCTTTCATGTTGATCTGTGCACCTCTGTCACACTGTCGTACATCTTCATTTAGCAGAGCCTACATCAGGCTTGGTAACCCTGGCTGAGCTCCAGGACCTTTGGGTCTCAGACACTTCGACTAACAGAGAATCTCCCAGGACTGATGCAAACATGTTTATCTTCTCATTTTACCTCTGTACAGCATAATCCATGTAATCTCAATTCCTGTACCAAGGCCATCACTTCTGTTTCAGCTACGGCCTGCATGGTATCCTCATAATTATCCTGTAGAGCTATTGTTCCTCTTGTATAGGCATGGGACCCTGAGGCACAGTAATTTATCCCAACCCACATAGGAAAAGTGCAACAGAGAATTAAATTTTACTCACAACTCTTGGGATAACAAGACCCTCTTTGTACCCTTTGAATTCAATGAAGTCTGACTGTGCAGGTGATAAACCAAGGGGAATTATTTGCCTCTCCAGAAAGGTGAATTTCTTGCTGTTCTTCCAGTTACCATGGATGCACCTTAGATGTGCATGTAACTGCAAGTCTTGTCTCATTTCTTCTTGAGATCTTGCTCCTGAGACACGTTTTTCATCTCATTTCTGTGGGGAAACTTCTGTGGTCCATACATGTGGCTGAACAATTCCCAGGGGATTTTTGCATGCTTGTGTCAAAGTAGCCTTTTCTTTTATCAGCTCTGAGGATTGACTTATTCTACTTCAGGTTTATTAGCCATTGCATGACAAAAATATCCAAATGTGCCAAATTAAATATGCACAAGCAGATGTATTCAGAAGTATCATTGGAGCATTGGAGATCTTTCCCTCATGTAAGCAAGATGTTAAGGATAGAAGTGGTTTTAGCACTGTGTATAAAAAAAAAAAGCTATGAGTCATTCTATAAGTCAGTAGAGGGCAAAAAGAAGACAATTTTTTTGCAGGTGAAAGGACACAAATTGAATACAAGACTCTCCCTGAGTATGTATGGGAGCAAGCTGCAGTATACCTGCTAGCTTTTCTTTGCTAGAAGAAAGCACGGTAGTCAGGCAGCCATCGACATCCTACAAACTTTTATCAACCTAACATGTTTCCACCAGCCTGCTCTAGTGTGAAAGGTGGCAAGGCTTGCTCTGCAGGCCCATGTTATGGCAGGATGCTGTAAAGAAGTTACTATTTCAGCTAAGAACTAGTGCAGGTGTTCAGGTCTTTGTTATATGTATTGAACTTCCTACTCATTCCTGGATATTTCTTTTTTTTTTTGCCAAGAGGTGCAATTTGGTGTGGCTTCTTATGCTGTCAGATACTCTGTCATTGCTTTACCCTGTTTCTGATTTGTCTCTGGTGATGCAAGGCAAACACACAAAGTTTTGCTGAGGGATCCCCACAGAGCATGGAGGAGAGAGAAGGTGACAGGAGAGAGTGCTTTCTCACGAGGCACCAGAAACACAGCGACGTCCATTGGGCACAGAGGTAGAGGCATGCAGTGCAGGCCTTTCTATCATTACTGTCTATCTGGCCTATACCGTGCTTCCAAACCTTCCTGGCCTTGTGCTGTGTGTCTTTTTCTTCAGCTCATGTCATAACAATGAGGTGACAACATCTTCATTCTTTTTTGGGGGGGAAACTGATACCTAGCCCCACGATGGTCATGAGGAGAGTGATGGGTATACAAACAGGACTGCTCATAGACTCAAATCCCTGAAGATTTACTGTTTGCAGTGTTGATTACATGGCACAGCCACATTTTCAGTGATCTGAAATACTATTCTGAGACACAACACCACTTCAGAATTAGAATTTACATGGGTACTACATTAGGATCCAAGTAGGTTAAAGCTGGAAAATCATTATTTGAATTGGACTGCTATGTAAGTCTCAGGAAATGCAATGAAGTGGAACTGCAGGGTTCATTTTAGTGCAGCTACTCAGTGCACTGTGTGCATCAGATATTATTAAAGGTTTACTGAAAAATAGTTCAACCAGGGAAAAGAGCACATTTGGTTTTCCCATGGAGTTGCATTAAATTCAAGGGCAATTTGTGCTAATGCATATGATTTTCCTACCTGTTTCTGGATATATATACGTAATGTAAGTCTACAGTGTTCTGACAGCACTTTAACATATGGTCTGAATTTCAGACTTCTGCACAGAAGCCAGCACAGGAAGACCCTGTAAAAGTTTTGCAGTGGCTGAGAGCTGAGTTATCTGTTGTGGACATGCTACATGAGTAATTCAGGTTTTTCTGTTCCTGAGTTGTCTTGTGAACAACTTCAACATGTATTAATTTACTTATTAAGCACACCACCATGTACAGCCTGTGAAACAATTGAAGCCTGTGATTGGTTTGCACCTTTTGATCATTTTGACCCAGCGCAATTCCCATTGAAATGCTATTCCATTGAAAAGCTATTTCCATTCACTGTTTGCCTTGTGTGGTGTGTGATTGTCCTCTTGGTGAGGGGATGCCATTGCTTCTCCTCACTGAAATGTTAAAAAAAAATGAATTTGGAAAAGAATACTGTTGTCTGTACATGAATATCCTTATCCAAACAAAAAGGGTTGTCTGCAAAAAAAAAAAAAGCCATTCTGAGTCATTAATGGAAACAAAAACCTGTTCAAACCAATGACCAGGCATCTCAGGGAAAAAGCAGAAGTGTAGTCACGGTTGCACTGGTGCAGAAGAGCCTTCTGCAAAACACTCCCTGACTATCCCTGCAGCAAGAGCTGCCTCAAAGCCACACAGAAATACACCCTTGCAAAATTAAGGTGGAAATATAGACATCACACAACCTCTAAGTCACATTTGAGAACTACCTTTTGCTCCATCTGCACCATCTCACTGCACCTGAACCTTGTAGAGCCGTTGCCTAACACTCCAGCTGTTTTTCTTGGTTGGTGAGATCAAGACTTAAAAATTACATGCAAGTAGTTTCCATGTGGAAATGAGAGCTGTTTAAGTACAGGCACCAAGTACCTAAAGCTTAATGCCTCACACACCTTCTGAGCTATAGCAGCTTTCTTGGTAGTGCCTCCTATATTTTCATTGGCTCATTTTCACAGCTATTCTTATTCCCTAACTAAATGCTCTGCACCACACTGGAGAGCAGTGTTGTCTCAGGATGATGAACATGTTGCGTACTGGAGGGCTAAGGCAGCAACACAAAGTACAGCTTTTCAAGCTCTTGTCCTGCTCAAGTGGCCAGAACTTGCTCTGACTGCAATCACTGGAGGTAAGTGAGGACAGAATTTGATGTAAGGATTTTCAAGTGAGATTTTCAGAAGTTCTCATTTTACCACTGGCTTCCGGGCACGCACATCTAAGTCTTTACTGAACGCCCTTGAAAATCTCCTAAGTCCTATTATTGTCACTGTGCACCCAAGATCAATAGCAACAGTAGTGAAAATGACAGAAGGACTAAGAAATTCAGAGACACTTACTGCTTGCTTTGAAGCAGCTGTAATTAGCCAAGTAAGAGGTAAATCTCCTGTCTTCAGTTGTAATCTACCTGAAGCCTTTTAAGTACAGGGCAAAACCCCAAAGGGATGTTATTGTTTTGTATTATATAGCTTGTCATGTAGGCTTGTGGGTGGCTGCAAAACTTGATTTGAATTCTATGGCTACAAGTAAAGTATCTCAAAAGAGTAAGCTGTTTCTCTGATTCCCTTTTTATGCACAACTGTATGGATGGGAAATGAAACAAAAAAAAAAAACACTTCTTTTACAGATCTGTAAAAACAATCTGCAGAAAAGATGGACCAAGATTTAAATGAAATGCTAGTTTTTGCAAGGGTGGTAATGCCACCGATTTCAGACAGCAATGGGAAAGGTGCCAGAGTGAATGTCACACAAAGCGCTCTGCCATTGTCCCAAGGAGGATCCCATCTGGACTTCAGCAAGGGTTTTAAGACCTGGGAGGTCAGTGGTAAAATTCCTCTCTGTTTCAGCAGGAGCTGTGTAAAATATTACTTCTTACTGCAACATTACTTTATTGTACCAGTATGAATTAAAAAAAAAAAAAAAAGAAAGAAAAAAAAGAGTTTAACTGTTATACCATATACGGTTGAACAGAACTGTCTCTTGCCTTAGAGAGTTTCTCTAAGAACTTCTCTAAACCAGAGTTCAAAATTAGTTAATGTTTCCCAGATCTTTCCACCATGAGCTTCTGTTTTCAGTTGTTTTAGGGCAGGATTTGACCAGAGAAGTGAGAAGGGCATAGAGTCCAAGGTAGCACACACATACAGGTCAAATAATGCAAAACGAAGAACTGAAAATCTGTTGGGGCGTAATCCTCATGTTCAGAAAGTGTCTCTTCTCACCTGTCCTGACTTGAACCAAACTCTGAAATCTCCAAAAGCTGTAAAGACCAAAAGTGATGAACTGATGCTGCGCACCTAACCTATATATGAACAAAGGCTAGACTCTAAAGCAAGGAACACCAAAGGAGAGAAAGGAGCCGTGGTAACACACAATCACCCTGCAGCTGATAAAGGAACTAGAGACATCAGTTTAGGGAGGGTCTCTTCAAGAGCCTCAAAGCCTTGCTTTTTCACAGAGTCCCAGATGGAACCCAAAAGGCATTTCTGGCATGACGTATGTCCTTCCATTCTTCCCCTGAGCAGAGGGAGGAAGGAGGAAGAGAGACCAAGAGAAAGAGAAGGGAGTACCTCACTCCTGCTCTTTCTTGTTGGCTCTGATTTCTGCTGCTTTTGAATTGGTGTTATGGTGACAGCCGAGATACCACCACTGAAATCACACTGACCTGTCCAAGGGAAGGGAAAAGGTACGCTTGGGACTGACGGCCAAACTTTGGGTACACCAGGAAGAGCGAATCACTCTTCCTAGAGGGAATGAAAAAAAGACTTCCTTTCAGTTTGATTAATACTGCCAACAATTCACACTTTATAGCTATAAATATATCATTGACTTCAAGGAATCTAAGAAGTACAAAGATGGATTGGCAAAATCATTTCCATCCATGGCTGTCTGGGATATAGAATCACTTTTAAAGCAAAATATACCTGATTTGCCTGAAAACATCAGTTTTACCCTGGAGCCCATCAACATGCACGTACTTTCTGCTTCGTAAGGAAACCAAGCCCAGAGGACTTTCACTTGCATTTCACTCCATCCCCAGCAAGGTCTTGAGTTGGAGACATCTGGCTGTGATGCAAAAGAAAGCTCCTTTCAAATAATGCTGGGTGGGAGGAAAATGCATCCAGAAACAGGGACTAAAGCCCTTTCTGGCCCTTCAGTTGGGAAACTGCTGACAAACCAACAGCATTAGGGGAGCCACACCACTGCCTGGCAGTGGCTAATTGCAGCACCTTCTCTGATGTCCACCTGCCTTAGCTTGGAGGAGTCACCATGGTAGTCCACATCCTTGTCTGAATCCAGCCTGAACTACCGAGACTTGTTCTACCTGAGGCTTGCAGCAGAAAAGCCCTGAGCATCCTTTCTGCTAATTACATTTTTAACAGTGTATTTGCTCCCTACACTGTTCATTTCTGGCAGCAAGTCAAGCTGTTAATTGCTGTTAGCTAAGAGCTCCATTGTCTGAGTGACCTCTTCTCTTTGTCCCCCCAGAGCAACCGCAATCTGGTGACTGTGTATTATAGCTGCTAGCATTAAATGCTGCCTACTCTAAGGCAGCTGGGTTTAATGTGAAATATGTATGCATCAGTCTATCATCTTTTCTCAAAGGAGAAATATTTTGGGGAAATTTATCAATTTTGACCACGTTTTTCAGCAAGCACATAAGTTAAAGAGATCTGAAATGACAAATGATTTTTTTATTGAATCAGACAACGGTGAAATATTCAAAATCTGCCCTTCCCTTCTCTCCAATTAGGAAAAAAAAAAAGTCTGAAGGCTCAGAAACTGCTGTGAAAGGGATCTGTGACTCCCAACTTCATCTTACCCAACCTCCTCTGTGCACACAGCCAGCACGGGAGTGAGCAAAGGCTCCTCTGGCACGAGCCCCGCTGTGCACAGGGACTTCTCTCCAGCAGTGTCTGGGGGAGGTTGTTTTCATTTTAATGGATGGCAATGAGAATCTGGGGAAAAGTGACTTTGAGACATTTTCCCATGTAGACAAGAACTGAGTCTGGCAGGCTTCTAGAGGCACCTGCTAAATGAAACCTCCCATTGTGTTGCCTTCAGACACGCTGACTTAAACCACTAAATGCACATCAGAATTTTCCTGTACTTTTTCAAGGAGAATATTTGGTATCAAGTTTGGATTTTACTTGGGAGAAGTGAGAGACAGTGGCTCTACCAGTGTAATGCCACTTAAGGAAAAAAAAAAATGGAAAGCATTTTTGTCTCCAGAAGCTTTAAAAAAGGGAACATGATTTCTTCAGTTAGCAGAAAACTTCTGCTACCTACTGGAACCCTTCCATGAGTTCCTAACACTTCAATTAAAAATATATGCCATTTTATTTATTTTTTTTTAAGTATGAGTTCAATAGAATCTGAATTCTGATCAACAATTCTCACCTATATCGAGACAGAAGAAATTTTTGGAAATGTTAAAGACACGAGTAACTTCTTCAATAAAAAATGAAAGTATTTAATGTAAGCTTACATATTTTTATATATTCACATATTAATTTCAGTATTCATTTTACTATATTTAAAAGTATTGTGTATATGTTTCAAATATACATATCACTGAGGTTTCAAATAGCTACTCAGCAACTTTTACCTTAATGAGAAGAGAGAGGCAGAAGAAAAAGCTACCCACCTCTATCCTAATTTTGTTTGAGAAAAACACAGTGTTGGCTGAAATATTTGCCCTTGTTACTCCTGTTCAATGTTGTTTGAAGAGTCATCCTCACAGGCAGATATTTTTCTGAAAGTTCCTCCTAGATGAAAGCTCCTTCTTGCTTCATGCTAGGGCCAAACAAAGCCCACTTCTGTGGAGGTGATAATGGGAGTCAGGACCCTGTTGTGCAGTTTTAACCTCTGTCACCGGTGCCATGAGGCAAAAGCTGATGTGAATCTCTTTGCTCATTGCGTTATTTGTTTTTAGACATGGGAGATTGTATTAAGAATGAAAGTTTGGTCCACAAAACGGTGAGACTTGAACCTCCCTGAATTTGTTAACTATGTCCAAGCAGAGACTTTTCTGCTGAGCATCCAAGAGAAAACCAATATATTCGTGCAATTCCTTTGCCTATTTTCTTTAGATTTGGGGTCAGATCCTAGACAGTGTTAGGGTATCACTCTTCCCATATTTTAAGAAAGCAGTATCCTTGATAACGCTGTAAATGCTGTATTTTGCATTGTTGAGCCGTTTCCTTGTGGAAACTGCAAGGGCTCAAGCAGCAGAAAAGAGTAGTGCAGCTGTTTGTGTGTAGGGGATGTAACAAACTGGAGAGGGACATTGAAGAGCTTCCGTCTTGAAAGGTGAAGCTCCTGCAAAAGAAGTCTGCAGTCCAGCATTAGACTCCCAAGAGTAGCATTTTACCATATCTACATGCCAAAACTTTCAGTTACTAAATTTCTTTATTTTTATTTTTAGTTTTATTTTTGTCCTGGCAGCATGAATAAACAGCACAGGAACTTCTAACTCAGCATTTCTTCTGCTGAGTCATAGAGAAAAGGGAAGAAAGATCTGCTTTTGTCTTTACCTTGATTTGCCAGATATCACTGTAAAATATGAGAACCCTTATCAGCTGTAAATGTATGTATAGCCTTCTGGTTCCAGCACCTCACTGTTCCACTATTTTAGGATGGACACACACTCCATCATACAATACATGCAAGAGAAAATGATTTCTAAAATTCCCACCGGTAAATTATGAGTAGATTAGAAAATCACAACAACCTGCTTCACGGCCTGATACACAAGACCTGTTTGCTCATGAGACTGCAAGTTATGCCATAAACTAAAATGCTAGATTTAGCCTATGTATTTTCCTTTTCCCAGGAAGACAACTGCATTACTTTTCTAACATGTCCTGTATTTCCTGCACTATGTTTCTATTTGGCGTGATCTTTTTTGCTCCTGCATGCTGGCAGTTCCACTATGCGCAAGGTTCAATGGAAGTTGTGTCTTCTCTGATTTATTAACTAGATTCAAGAGCAAGCCATTACTCAGGACTCAAGAGAAAGCCGAGGAATGCACATGATCTGTATGCATAGCGCATCCCAAGGAACAATTTGAAACGACTGTAATTAATTTCAGCACTCTACTTTGAAAGACGCTGAGCATCCAGGATCCAGACAGTCCTGTGGAAAATGGCAGCAAGACTTCTGCGGGATGCTGCTGATGAATGGGAATGTTTCAGTCTTTTGAGATTTGCTGTGATGGTAGCTTGCAGGTCAAAAGCTCTTTGAAGCCAGGTGGCTTTGTTTAAGCTGTGAAAGATTTCACTACTTTCTTTTCCAGGGGTGTTTTGGTGTGAAAAACACTAGAACAACTTGTGTTAAGATCCTTCATTTTCCACAGATGAGAATCATCAGCCAGGTACCTGCATCAATAAATTAGTCCCTAGTTCAGGGATCTCTTGGGTCCAAAACCTCCACACCCTGTTGCTTTTGTAATTTTATTATTTGATGGGCTGATTTTAAACCACCAAAACATCATGAGTGATGATCTAGGATGAGTTGTGGTCAGACTGCACTTTAGCAAAGTGAATTGTGCACAGCTTTAGTAATGCTGAAGGGCTTGCATCACTGTTTCTGACTCAGTAAGAACAGCGAACAAAATTCAAGGGGAGTCTGGCTTTGCAATGGTTGCCTAAAACCTGCAAACTCTCATTTCCTTCTTCAAATCCAATCAGTTTTGCCTTGCAGCACTAATAACTGCCATTGCTGATAAGTTTCCTCAGTTCATAAAAAAACCTCTCTCTCATTGGCAGCACAGTTCAATTGTCTTTCTGCAAAAGAAGCCGGCTTTTGAGAAGCTTACACATTGCTGAAAAGTTCAGTTCCACTTTCATCCCTACCAGGTGCCAGCAAGCTCAATTCAGAGCATTGATATTCAACCGTGCCACATGAAATGCAGCCTTTGTTATGCTGAGAAATAATCATTGCACTCCTATCCTACCTGCCAAGGAACAGGCACGGCATATAGCCTTCTTGTTTTCTCTGTGCTTAATAGTTCAGTTCACTTGCTGCCCCCAGATTTGACTTTCCTCCAGCACTGAGGAAATTGTGCTTGCTCTGCTTTGCTCTTTTCCCACTGCTGTCACTTTAGAACTGTACCTTCACACTGGTAGGTCACAGATGTCATCTTCTCCCCCTGTGCAGTAAATCAGGCACAGGAAACCCCACAGTCAAGCAGCATGTCTTCCTTCCCAGAAGATCAGCATGGTAGGACCCGTCCAAGCTGACAATTATTTTCAACGTGTAGTTTGGTTGCAACTAAAGCTCAACCTGAAAATTAAAGCCAAGGGGTCTTTACTGAGGAGGTAACTAATCCCAGGTTTCAGGCCACCTTTAGGTGTTCAAGATCAAGATGCACATATCCAAGTGTTCAAGCAATATGAACTATAATTCATTCTCTTGAAATTACAAAGACAGATAGCAAGGGCTACTGAAGTCCTCCATTTCCACTTCTCTTAAGATTAAAATAAACAGAGCTCCTCACCTCTTCCCATGTGGCTGCTACTCTGTCATCCAGTTTCATCATATGGGGCAATGTCAAGGCTGATTTGGAGCCCTACTGCATGGTGCACGTGTAATGGAAATTCAAAGGAAGCCAGAGCCAACCCATACTGTAAATGTGAGAGACCTGTTAAAAAAAATCCCAAGCTGTAAAGTGATGTAAGAGGAGCATAACTTTCTTCTTTCTTATGGGATGAAGCCCAACACAAATAAAATAATAAAGTTTTATTCCTGAGCTTGCCATGGTTACCCTCTGAGCAAAAAAAGAGAAAGAAAAATCCATGCCTGAAGGGAAGGCTATCATGAAGTCTTTCTCTGTCAAAAGTTGATAAAATAGCATAAGATTTGTCATAGTGGAACTAGAGATAAAGTTTTGATGCAAATCTCTGCTCCAGACCAGAACTATCTCTGATTTCAGTGGCCATCTCTGGGTTTTTTGGGAGGCTCGTCTCTGCCTTAAACAGACCCATTGCAGGTAGCTGCTCCGGCTGAATGTCCTGCCTCCTGGCACTGGCTGATCTGATGCTCTTTGACAGAAATCTCACACCTCCCAACTCTTTTGACACACTCAGGGTTTTGTGGACTGCACACACTGTCTTCTGACACAGGGGGCGTCGATATCCCTAATATGTGTTATACACTCTTGCATGAATGCAGAGTGTTTAAGCGATCCATTCCTGTCTGTGGTAAGGGATACCTCACAACTTACACAAAATAAAAGGTGTAAATATATACTGTGAATGAGAGTGTTTCTAAGGGAGAAAAGTGTGGCAGTGACTAAAACTATAAGAGGAGTCTGAATTAATTTACAAAATATGTCCTCTGTCGAGAAATGTATTTTCTGCCTATTAGTTGTAAGAATGTGGAAGGCTCATTATAGGAAAACTGAAGGACAGAAACAGAAAATTACTTATGGAGTATACCTATAATTTGTCATTGCAGCTGTAGAGGTCTTGGAGCCATGGCTTTGTATCTGTGGTTTCCTGGAATTTTCTCACCAGTTCTTAAGTGTTTCTCCAAAAGGGGTTGCTATAAAACTACAGCCTATACATATGTGAATGCCTGATGAAACTATATTAGGAGACACTGGAGAAGATCAAGGCAGCATGTGCACCATCCAACTGTCAGTAGTGTGAGTGGCATATAGAAACCCTGTAGCTAAAGCCTCTCAAAAATGTCTTTAGTGAAAGAGAAATCCTCTTGCTTTGCTCAGTGGTGACAGGATCTTTGATCCTGGTTTCGATCACAGTAGTAAATGCTGGTGATGTCACTCAAGTCATACAGACTTGAAATTTGATATATTTTCTTCCTCATCACTGGATTAACATTCCAAAATCTGTTATCATTTTCATATGTATCAGCCACAGCCCGTACACAGTAAAGAACCTGTCTCCAGGGCAGAATTGTTTTAAAACCAGACAAATTAGAAAAGACAGAGATTATGATGTCCACAAGGAACTTTACTCTTCCAGGTTGGAAAGTTCTCAAAAACAAGTGAAAAATGGCACAAAACCAGAAAGTGACGGGAAAAAAAAAAGAGAAAGAAGGAAAAGAGAGAGAAAGAAAGAAAGAGACAGGACTCAGAGTTGCAGTTGGAAGCAATTTTAGGCTTTGTATTGTCAGGATATCTTTAGACCATTCCCCAGTGAAATAAGAAACAGAAAAATGGGAAATCACCCTTTTCTTTGTGCCTGGTGAGGACCTGGCAGAAACATACGGACCCCTTTATCCTCTGTCATTTATCTCATACCACCTGAACATCCCTGGCTTCAATGAATCTCACCTAGATTGGCACCCACACTGGCAAAGTGATCACAAATGCTTTGGATTCGTTATCTGTTATGATGAATGACAGATGTGCATTCTAGCAGTGGCAGCACCTAATTTTAAGGATTCTGGATGCATCTCCAAGGTTAGCACAACATCCCTCAGATTAACCGTCTGAGCGTTTTACTTGATGGATTTAATGGCACCTCTGGGAAACCTGTGGAAAGTCAATGAGCTGCTGAGGTAAGGAAGAAGAGAGGTTTGGTACAGATACAGATTACCGGACATCCCTGCTCACCCAGAGTGTATTAAGAGCTGCTAGTTAAGGCAAGCGATAAAAGTGAGAGTGGCTCTGGCCTTGCCACTGTCTATATTAATTGGCTGAGTACCGTTGATCTCAGTGGTGCAAGTTAGGACCAGCTTTCTCTGCAGGCAGATCTGTGCCTGCCATGGGTAGCACCATGGGCAGAAGCTGATTGAGACACCTGAAGGCACATGTCAGCCCTGAACATTGGGAACACAAGATTTTGCTTGTCTACTTGCTTTAGAAATGATATTTCAGTGCTGGATGACATTTTGTCACTTTTTCCCATGAAAGCATGGTTGAAACCTTTGATCCACAGTGCCTCTCCAGGTTTGGCAAGCCAGATAAATCACTCATCAAATACTATGACCCCTGTCCTGACAGACAATGTGTCCTCTATGTTTTTATCCTCTATATTAGCCTCCTCCTTTATTTTTTTCCTTCTTTTCACACATCTTATTAAATAGCTCATTTCCTCTGTGACACATCCCAGGAAACATGATTGGTTGGGTTTTTTTATTATTATTATTTTTATTTTTTCAAGGCTAGGAATGTTTTGGAATGGGAGGTCAGAAGAAGAACAATAAGAAGTAAGGGAGCTTCATGCAGACTACTTAAAGAAGTTCATTATGATGGAAAATAAGGGGATATCCCACGTAACAAGGGATATGATCTACAGCCGTCTGACAGAGGACCAAAGGGGTGTCTTCTATTCTAAAACCAGCTAAGTCACAGTATTCATGTGGGGAGAGCAGGCCACCCTTCACCTGCCCTTTCAGCACCATCAGACCAGGGTAGCTAATTGAGTGACAAAAGCCTTTACTGTTTTCCTCACAAGTACCCTGTACCAATCCTCCTTGGCTGAGTGTGGCCAGGATCAGACCATGGAATAACTCAGAGTCTCAGAGGTTTCCCTCCATCTACTTGGAGTTTGCAAATAGACGTGTGTATTCTTCTTCACAAATGTTAGTCTCACTAGCTAAATCCCAGGGTCTCAAGGTTTTGTTCTAGGATCTCAAGCATGGGTTTTCCATCGTCATATCCTGCCACAGGCAACAGTGCTCTGTCCAGCCAGGACTGCCTCAGCTGTGGATCCTGGCACTGGACTTAGTCAATCCCTTTCTGAAGGAGGCAGAAGATGGAGGTGCCTCCAGTGCAGCCTGCCAAAACAGTGCTGACCCTGCTGTGCTACAATGGGATGTTGGTTTTAAGTCAGAAATGTCAAATATTAATTCCCTCACAAAGTTTATCTGTTGTTTGAGAGATGCTCTTTCGTAAGGATACCACTCAGAATAATATTAGATCAGGATCTCACCCTCAAATTTCAATACGTGAGACAGGAGCTGCAGGAACATGTGTAACTAATCGTACTGCAAGTATAAAATAGAAGTTAATTCTCTCTTTAGTGCTCGGAGTGGCATAGTCTGTAATATTTCCTTAAGTCAGTGAAAATAAGCTTGTGATGTATACCAGTTAAAAAAAAGGTTTTACAAATGCTTCTAAATGCTAAGTGTTTCCCATTACGTTGTTCATTCAAAGCACTTAACAACTCTTCGAGTCAATGTTGGTAGTTACATGAGGACAAAAACTCCTCAAGGAGTCATCTGGAAAAAAAGTAGAAGAAAAAAGCACATCTGTCTTGTTTGAACTTCCAACCTGGGATCTGGATTTTCTAATTCTTTTTCTTGGAAGGAAAGGGAAAAAAAGATATAAAAGTTTCTGCAAAAGCTATGCCTCCTTCAGAACAGAAGCATGTGCCCACTTGTGAATACACCATCGGTGTCCATGTATAAAATAGACAAGCGTTAAGAAAAAAATCCATAACCATTTATTTCAGTCTTCTGTGATCTGCTGTCTGGCTTGAGCCACATTTTGCAGGGCTGGAAAAAGACCAAAGAGATGCCAAAGAAATATATACTAAAATGCAAGATATTTTTATAGACTAGAACTAAATCCAGCATTCCTTCCTAGCTTAACTCCAGTCAGATGTACAAACAGACACGAAGTGCAAACCGTTTTGATCTTACCTCCTACTTTCATCTTCTATTCATAATAAATACTGTGTTTAAGTTAGACCACTAGAGCCTGAGATTGCCATTCAAAGAATTTCACACAGATCAGTCTCAAAGTGTGTGCATGCAGGAGCATGATCCTCACCAACCATCCTGGCTAACATGGGGAGGGTCCTATCGCAGCTTCTGTGGTGGTGCTCGCCCAGGCTGAAGACCCTGGGACATGGTAAGAGAGGATTTTGTGTCCATGGAGGGATCCTGCTCAGCTGAGCAAAGGAAACACAATAAATTTGTAAGAAGGGACAACACTTCAAGCTCCTGACGCAGCAGTCAGCATGACAGTGTTTGGGCAGCCCTGGGGCTGTTTCTGTACAGGGAGTTGCTGACACTGCCAACACCTTGGTGAGTCCCATGTGCCCTCTTCAGCACTGCCCCTCTCTCAGTTGTACTGGTTTACCACGGGTTATAGTTATGACAGGGTGTATGTGACAAGAAAAACTGTAATTTATTATGAGAAAGGTGTTTTTCTTCAGGAGGGTTATTCAGTGTCTCCAGGAGCCCTCCCTGCTGTGTGTCTTTGCCTCTACAGGTGCAGAGCAGAATATCCCCTTTGCCAGGAGCTGTCCTTGTCCCCTGCGCTGCTGGTGTTCAGCCCTCGAGCATCCCAAGGGGTGATGCTGGTCCTCTTCCAGCACTGACCTCCAGGGCCAGGTGCCTTCACATGCTGTGCTGGACCAACCGTCCCTGCAGACCTTGCAGGTCGAGGACTCCCGTGGCCCCAGCTCTCCTGAACTGAGAGTTGCTCCTAAATTATTTATTCCACGTGGAACTGGGACTAAGAGTTTTGGGCTGAGCTCTGTGCTCATGACACCCACTCAAATCTCAGACCAAGGGGCTGGTCTGCCAGTGGAGCCTGCAATAGAACCATAAAGGCTAATTCTAATACAGTATTATTAGTGCAGATAATAAAGAACTGCATTAATGCAATTTTTGTAGTTGCAGATTAATGAGGGATAATTTCCTGTAAAGAATCAGAAATTTGGGGATGGGTTCTAGTCATTGTTTTTAGTCATTCAATAGTCATACTCCACTCATAGAAACTAAGGATTTTAATAAGAAAGAGTTGACTTTAATACAATTTCTATTTACAAATAGTAATCAGAATTTGAAAATGTTGAAGTGTTTTTCTCAGACATTTTCGAATGGAATACTTGTTTCCTTTTAAAATGTTATAAGTACTGTAAAGTGGACATGTAACAAAAATATACAAAGCCTACCCACATAAAATGAAACGGTCAAAATTATTTTCCTTATTTATACTGGAGTAGAGTGTACTTCACCATATCTTCAGCTTACAAGCATTTCTTTATCTTTTAACTTCTAATGATGATTTTGGATGGGAATACTTTTGGACATGAAAAGATTGTTCTTCAAAGCTCTTCTTTGTCCTGCTTCCGTCATGTTCATTCTTTTTTTTCTCCAGAGTGAGAAAACTTACTAGTTTTACTGGTTTCAACTTCGTTGTTTGAAACTATACATATCTTAAGTGATGTCATGACTCACATATCACACTAAGAAGATGGAGCTTCCATTTTGGTACAAAAAAAAAAAATTCCTGAACTTCTATATAATTTTTGCACTTTGGCAATACTCCAAGCATAAACTTTTCTTGCACTATGAGAAATGGAAAACTGCCCAAGGATTACTCCTCTTGTGTCATGTTAGCAACATCTGCTGATAGCTGAGTTTATCTACTAGGTTCTTATGTAGAAAAGACTATGTTCAATGTTTCTATATAGATGAATTCAGACGAACTTTTAATTACCAGTGTCCTCAGCAGTCTGACAAGAGGAAATCGTAACAGCATTGGAGTAAAGGAAGAAATTATTGCAGACCAAAACTGCTTTAGCAGGCATTCTCTCAGAGTCAGATCAGTCATGCGACATGCAATTAAACTATTATCTAAGACACAGCACTACAGGGACAAAGAAAACCCCAAACCCAGAATCCAACAACCTTACTAACTGCCAGTAATTTAAATTTGCCGTACATTTATAACATGCATATTGTGCCTCACATATTTGATTTTTCGGGGGCTCTATCTGGTATGATGGAAGTGTTATGTCCTTAATAAATGGATCTCCTTTCTGTTTTCACAGTGGTTTCTCAAGGACGAGGGAAGGGCATGTTCATCACATCCTGGCCCTCATGCTTCCCTCTGCTGTGCAACCAGGAGAAAGGCAGGAGCCTGCGGGAACCATTTCCTGATCTTTTGAAATGTTACTGTCGGCCTGTCTGGTGCATATCACCCTGGCATCAACACTGTTTATCAGACAAGTCTTATAAGAAGATTCATTTTAGATGGATGAGACATTTTGTACTGAAAAAAAATGTTAATTTTGACTTTGTGCAATTAGATAGTATTTTCAACTTAACATTTTTTTGGAATATTTTGCTGTTGCCAGAGTTTTTCTGCTTCTTGCACTCCTCTCTTACCTGAAGTACAATGCTTATGAAATGCATCATTTTGCATTTTATCCTGGAAAAGTCTTCCCTTGCCTTTTTTCCAGCAAACTTTTCTGTTTGTCTGGGAAATGATAGCTGCAGGTTGGAGCATGGTGATTCCCATTCATTTTTTTTTTCCACTGTGCAGCTGATGGTGAATGAGGCAGCAATGGTTTGACAAAGGCACCTGCCAAGAGCTGGAGGTGTCTTGGGAAGGAATGATGAGTATGGCAACAATAATTCCCTGCAGCCTGGAAATAGGGGGTGATTTATGGTGCTGCCTGGTAACACTACTGCTTTCTGAGTTTGTGCCCCTGTCATGACTGCTGCTTTAGACAGCAGATACTGGTTTTGTCCTCAGGAGCAGGGTGTTTTGAGATTCCCCAAGTTCCTAAAAACACATCAAGAAGTTGTTTCCCATGCAGGTCATGGCACCGAGGGAGGGTGAGGATGGGTTTGTGTGTAAAAAGAGGATGACATTGAGGAAGTCCTTCCTTCATCAGAACCAATCCCATCCTCTTGATTTCAGGTCACCCCTCAGGTCACCAAAGCGTCTCAGAGAACTGCTTCTCTCCACTGTGCTGGGATGAGTTCTATTAGCAGGCACATTCTGTATATTTGTCTATGTCTGTTCTCGCACCTCCTGCGAAAGTAGCTGGGCTCCTCTGACTGCCAAGAGACAAAGAAAGAAGGAATCTGTGTTATAGAGCAGTGTTCAAAATGCTGTCTTCTGGGAGAGAAGAAATCAGATACCTACAAAGAAGTACTCTGCTGTGATTCCCACTGCCATGGAACGCGGCAGCTGCTGACACCAGCAGCAGAAAGATCAGCTCTCTGCACCCTCTTGTGAACGTTCTCCACAATTACACCATCACAAATCCACAGAAGCATTAGAAACGGGGGAACTCACTGGATTATTCAGCCAGTACCTTGGCAGGTCGGTTCCTTCCACACCCAGCTTTTTCACTGCTTCCAAAGACACCTGAAACTGAGCTCTACAGGCACATACACAAAGCCCTCAGCCTCCAGCAGGACAAACATCTGCCCACCTCGGAGAGGTTCCTGCTTTGTCACAGTCTGTGGGGTGCAGAGACAAGTGCTGGATGTGGCAAGGTTGTAGTTCAGCCCAACTCCTTTTATTGATCATAACAGAACTCAAGTTCAGTCCATTTAAAAAAAAAATCAGTCTAAATTTACCTTTTTAAAATTATTTTATCTATTTACTCATTTTTATGGTACTTTCAACTTCTGTAAACAGTCCTTTCCTTCCTTTGATATTTCTACTTGTTCATTTTTTTGCACCCTTCCCTTCCTGATTTTCAGCTGAGCTATTTTCAGACCTTTTAGGTACTTTTTTTTTTTTTTTACCCATCTGGTGCCAGATCTGCCAAAACAATAATAATTCTCATTATTTTGCCCCTAACTGCCTTCTCTTTGGACCACCTTCACAGCTGGCAAAGTTTTGATCTTTCATCTGCAATAAGGTAAGTAAGGACTTAAGCAGGTTATCTCCTAAGGACTGAAGTGCAACAATGAGCCACAAGACAGACCTATTCTCTCTCAAGCAAAGCTGCTTTGAAAGGACTGAAGAATACCCATAATGGAAATGAAGAGATGTTGACAAAAGATCCAATAATCCCGGGCTGCATCAAAAGAATCATGGCCAGCAGGTTAAGGGAGGTGATTCTCCCCTTCTACACTGCCCTGGTGAGACCCCACCTGGAGTACTGTGTTCAGCTCTGGAGCCCCCAACATAAGGAGGCCATGGACCAGTTGGAGGGCCACGAAGATAATCAGAGGGCTGAAGCACCTCTCATATGAATTCAGGCTGAGAGAGTTGGGGCTATTCAGCCTGGAGAAGAGGAGGCTCCGAGGAGAACTTATAGTGGCCTTCCAGTACCTAAAGGGGGCCTACAGGAAAGATGGGGAGAAACTCAACAGGGCCTGTTGTGATAGGACGAGGGGTAATGGTTTTAAAATAGAGGGAGGTAGATTCAGACTGGATATAAGGAAATTTTTTTTTTACAATGAGGGTGGTAGAACACTGGCACAGGTTGCATAGAGAGGCAGTAGATGCCCCATCCCTGGAAACATTCAAGGTCAGATTGGATGGGGCTCTGAGCAACTTCATATATTTGAAAATGTCCCTGCTCCTTGACGGGTGGTTGGACTAGATGACCTTAAAAGTCCCTTTCAACCCAAACTATTCCATTATTCTATGATTCTACGACTTGAAAGAGGATAGGAAGTTCAGCTTGCAAAATGAGATACAAGAATCTTTTTCCCCACAAGAACTTTGGTGTCACTTTAGCACTGCTCCATGCTGGCGAGCTGTACCCAGGAGATGAGCTTTGTCAGCCCCCCTGTTTGCACAGCCCTCATGCCAGCGCTGGGATTGCTCTGGCCATAGGCAGGCAGCCCACTGTGCCCAACTGGGAGAGGACCCCCATATAAGGACTATCAACTACATGTTGGGTAGGGGACCCTGCCTTGCTGTCCCCAAGACAACACGGCACAATGGAGTCCAGGGCTCCGAGGATGCACCTTCCAACTGGAAAGAGCTCAAGATGACCCTGAAGGTACTGGGCTGGGGCAGGAGTACTGGGAGCTCCAAACAGAGACCAGGGGTGATGCCCAGTTGTGTGCCCATTGCACCTGCAACAAAATCAGCTTCCCTTGCTGCCAGCTCTGCCTTTGGCACCTGCTGCACTGCAGGTGTGCAGCTGCAGCAGGATTTCTTGCTGGAGAAGACACCGCCAACATGGCCCTGGGGCTCCGGGGACCCATGGCTGTGCCCCTCAGCAGGCTGGTGCCAGCCACCCATGTGGGCTGCAGGGGGCAGGGAAAGGCACCAGGAGAAGGGGAGAAAGCAGGACCTAGACACTGTGTCAAGGAAATAGAAATGTATTTGCTTTTTCTTCAGTTAATGGAAGCTGGAGCTCTGCTAGTGTCACTGGCGGCGTGGCCTCTTGCAGGCCTGGGCAGAATCCTGGGGGCTGGGGGCCCTCCTTTTTTTGGGGCGACAGGGCCCCCCATGCGAGTCCCTTCCCCAGCGGGGAGCAGAGGGGCTGTGGCTGCCGGCCTGGGCAGAGGGACCTGCCTCCGCCGCCTGCCCTGGCTCCCTCCCGGGCTGCTCCTGCTGGGGCTGCTCCTGCTCTGCAGTGACAGGCACAGATGCGGGGCAGCCAGGACCCCCACGGCGGGCAGCCTCCGTTGGGCCAGCTTCCTCCTGCACATTGGAGCCTGCGGGTCTGCTGGAGGAGGCCAGTTGGGCGGCAGGAGTAGCCCCTCGGAAGGCAGTGGGGCTGGGGCTGGCTGCAGGGCTGTTGTCCTCCTCCCCGGGAGCACAGGGGTCCTGCTGGTCCAGGTGCCGGCGGATCTCGCTGCCGCACAGGCACACGGCGGCGGTGATGAGTTGGTGGACGAATGGCTCTGCATTGTTTGGCAGGCAGTTCCGCAGGTGCTGCACCAACACCTCCTCATCCAGGCCCCACAGGCACAGGTAGCCCACAATGGTGCCCTCCCCGGCAGCCACCTCCCACCATTGTTCCCCGAAGATCAGCCTGAGCTCTTGTCGAAGCCATGGCAGCAGGGGCCTGATGTTATCTGGGTGGCTCTCAAAAAAGTCTGCCCAGACCTCAGGAGAGAAGCCACCCACCTGAGGCCTAGGCAACAGCTCTGCGGCCCACTGCTCGTTCTGGTTGTCTTCAGCTGATAGCTCTGCGGAGTCCGGGACTTCAAACATCAAATAATCACTTTCCGACCTCACCAATGACATGACGGCTGTCGTCCTTGACCTGCACAGGGGGCAGCTTGGCTTCCGCTGTACCCAGCGCAGTGCACAGCCTATGCAAAATTGGTGGAGGCAGGGTGACATGTAGGCGACGTCCTCTTCATTGTCGCAACAGATGGGGCAGCTCCACTCACTCTCAGTGGCCATGTTCTCTGCACACTGCAGTGAGCTGAGGAGTGCTGAGGACACGGAGCTGCTCCCTTTTGCTGACAGCCCAGTGGTGAGTGTCACGTGCTGCAAAAGGGAGAGGGGCCATGGTCACTCACTGTACCAGGCAGGGAAGAGCAGGGGGAGGGATGAGAGGAGGAAGAAATGTCCAGGCCGCTCAAGACAGACACCCTCCCAGCTCCCTGAGCTCCATTGCCCACACCATCGCTGCCCCAGTGGGCCGTTTCCCCACACAGTTCACCCTTCACTGCTGCAAGTACACTGCACGGTGCTGGGCTGCCTGCACTAGGAAGGACCAGGGAAACACAGAGGATGGCTCTGGGATGGGCACCGAGAGCTGCTGATGGCAGCCCCCAAAGCACCACCCAGCACCAGAAGCCTCGCTCCACCCTCCACACCCAGAGGTGCGAGCCAGTGTGGGCCAGGCTCTGCCAGCGTCTGAAGATGAGCAGCGAGGAATGTGGGGTCACAATCTGTCACTCACTGACATCACATTCCACTGCTTGGTAACATCAGCCTCCGCTACCCAGTGATGTCACAGTAGGCCTTCTGTGCCTGCAGGTGCATGGCATGAGGAGAAAAAAATATTGTGTCTTCTGTTAATTTTCTGCTTCTCACTGCTGCTCTAGCTTGGTCACCTGCAACACCCATCTGCCACTGTGTGTCTTGTCCCCAGTCCTGACGCCTTGCAGAGGTCTCTTGTGAGGGGGAGCATGGTGGGACCAGTCAGTGTGGACTGCCCGCAGCTTCATGATGCCTCCCCAAGTTGGCTGCCTCTCCCTGTGCAATGGTAGGATTTGCAGGCAGGACCTGGGTGGCCAGCGGCCAGCCCTGGGTGAGAGTCTCCCACCCTACTAGGTTGTGATTTCCACCAGCAGGGAGAAGCCTAAAGGGGCATTTTGCTCCTGCCCCATCAACTCCCGCTGGCAATCACCACAGTGCCAGGTCCCTCTCAGCTTACCCGGTCTGCTGTGCTTCTGGTAGCAGGTGCTTCTGACTAGATATTGTACTGGTGGCCTTCAAAAGCACTTAGCAATAGAGCTTGACCCTGTATATGCTGTCGATAGGCAGGCAGGCTGACCCTGGGCTATACTGCACAGCAACCTCATGTTGACAAACAGCATGGGATGTGTTTGTCCAAGGAGACTGGCATTTCCACTAGGTACATTCTTTACAGAGCCCTGTAATACTTGGTTCTACTACTTGTCTCTCTCAGGTTCAAATCTCTGTGAGATGAGGCTATTCCTTTGCAACTGTGCATTTCTCTTTCCTGTCTGATTCTTCACAAATTGGGAAATTCAATTTGTAACAAGCTTAGAACTGTAGAATCATTTTGATTGGAAAAGGCCTTTAAGGCCACTGAGTCCAACTGTAAACCTGACACTGCCAAGTCCACCACTGAACTGTACCCAAGAGCCACATCCCCACATCTTTTAAATACCTCCAAGGATGGTGATTCAACCACTTCCCTGGGCAGCCTGATCAAGTGTTGGATAACCCTTTTGGTGAAAAAAATTTTCCTGCCTCTTGCTCTGATGTTAGGAGAACACAATACCCCTGAGTGTCAAGGAAGTATCTCAACAGGGAGAGAAAAAAAGGGGGAAAGACAGGCAGGAGAGAGAGGAGGAAGAGAAAGAGGAACAGTGAGGGAGGAAGAAAGGGAACGAAGGAAGAGAGGACAGAGGGGCCAGACCAGGGAAAGAAGCCTGTGTGCTGGGTTTGGGAGGTTTAAGGAGTGCCCAGCTTGCTCCCCATGGCCAACAGATGCTCCCTCTCCTGGGGTGCGGGTGGCTTTTTGTGGCTGCTGCCCCCCGCGCAGGTCTGCAGTGCAATCTGCAAATAGCAGCTGTAATTCAGCCCAGAGTCCTCTCCCTCTGGTGCATATTAGTGCACTGAAAACAAGGAATTCAATGAAAATTGCCCCAAGGGAAATTAGAAGTAACGTTTGTTAAAGGGTGGATGGAGGTTGGAAGAACAGTAGGCTGTTATGGAAAGGAAACGTGAAGAACAGAGTATGGTAACCTCCAGGAGGTGCTGCCACCTGTGAAATACTCTGCCTCACAGCAAAGCAGCCTGTAATCCCACTGATACAAACCCAGAATGACTTCACAGCTCTCAATGCGCATCTTGAATTGACGTAAGATGGTCAGCTGCTCTCTGATTCTGCACTTCCCTTTAATTCACAGTCAAGGACGCGTTAGACATTAAAGTCCTCTGGTTTGGATGCTGCTGCCCGCTGTCCGTGCTTTTCTGACAGCCCTCCATGTAGCAACGTTGCCCTGACCGATGTCAGACAGCAGAGAGAAACCAGAGCAGAGCAGAAGCATCTGCTGGGCAGAGAGAGGGGCTGGATGCAGGGGTAGCTGTCTTTGGTTTTCTTTCTCTCTCATAGCTATGCTATATTATGCTATGCTATACAATGCTATGCTATGCTGTGATATACTATGCTATTCTAATTCATCACCCGACTGTTTTCATGGAGATGCTCAGGTCATTTGTCTTGCCCTGGCATCATGGTGTAGCAAGCAACAGAAAGACAAGCATTTGTGTTTCATCTGACCTTACCTTCTTCCTTCTGGAGAAAGATAGGTTGACTATGGAGATGGTAAGTCTGCAAAACAAGCATGGCTTGTCTGCTGTGATCGTAAGCGGAAGTTAAGGAGACAAAAAAAAAATTGTTTCATTGTGTTGGCAGTAGAGTGAGACACAGCTAGGAGTGGGAAGCAACAAGCCCCAGTGGAGAAGGCTGTGAGTTTGCCTGGGCTACTCTGGTCCCCTCTTCTCTGGCTCTCACATCATCTCCCTATGCTTTTGCTTCCCCCTTTTATATTGCAGGCTGTGGGAACACTAATGCTTTTTTACAGCATGCCTTATAGTCTTTATAGAGCGGGGCCTTGGCTGGGCCTTTGAGGTGTTACTATAATATATGTGACTGAAGCAATTCCCAAATGCTGGTATTAGCAACACAGCTGATTTCTTTTTGTGACCACAAGATTTTCCTCATTCTGTCTCTGTGGGCATGAATGACAAGCTGATGGAATAGTGAACTCAGGGGAACATGGTGGCTGATTATATTGTAAAGTGTGGCAAAGTCTTTGGAAATAAGGATTAAATAAATCAGAGTGGGAAAATTGTCTTCTCCGCTTGCCTAAGGTGGGTAATATTGAGGGAGGTGAGTAAACCATACTTTTTCCCATTACCAGTATGATAGAAGTTTGGTTTTGTTCTGGGCATATGTGGAGGGTTTTTGTGAAAAATTTCCCAAAGAACTTTCTCAGGCTGCTATTCAACTGCAAAGAAATACTTATAATCATCCTCATTACTATTATTGTCACACCACTAGCATTACCATCACAATTATGTGTCAAAACATCCAATAGCTCTATTGTAGGAGATCCCAAAGGACATGCTGAAAAAAAAAATCCAATTTCCAATTATCCTATTGGAGTTAACATGCTCCCATTATTAGTGAGCCTGTTCTGCAGTATCTGAGAGACTGAACCCTTGTGAGAGATGTGGTCATATACATTTTTAAGATGTATATTACAACTTTCTAACACAGATGCATACTTTTGAATCAGCGAAATCATAAGGATTTCAGTCCTCAAAATGGTAAGCCCTGTCAGGTTAGATCAGTGCTACATCTGCCATAGAACTCTGACGGTAGCAGAAGGGGAGCTGTTTAGGAGAGCAGGTGCTCCTGCCACGACATGCTGACCATTACCCTTTAATTCCTCAGCATCCATAACTGTTGAATCAGGAAGGCAGCAATACAGGCTGAGAGAGTTGGGGCTGTTCAGCCTGGAGAAGAGGAGGCTCCGGGGAGACCTGATAGCGGTCTTCCAATACCTCAAGGGGGCCTACAAGAAAGATGGGGAGAGGCTGTTCAGTAGGGCCTGTTGTGATAGAACAAGGGGTAATGGGTTTAAATTAGAAGGAGGTAGGTTTAGATTAGATATTAGAAAAAAATTTTTTACAATGAGAGTTGTAGAGCACTGGAACAGGTTGCCCAGAGAGGTGGTGGATGCCCCATCCCTGGAATCGTTCAAGGCCAGGCTGGATGAGGCTCTGAGCAACCTGATCTAGTCAGGGATGTCCCTGCTTCTTGCAGGGGGGTTGGACTAGATGACCGTTGAAGGTCCCTTCCAACTCTAACTATTCTATGATTCTATGCTTGTCAAGCCTTTCGATATATGCTTATAGAACTGCCACCTGTGAATTCGCCTGATCCTTTTTTGGATCAGCTGCTACTCTCTGCCTTCAAAGAAACCTGGGAGAAGAACTTCAGGAAGATTGATACCCCCTGGGCAAGGTAGTATTTTCCTTTTATCCATTTCAAATTAATCTCCTGACGGTTTCATTGGGCTCCCCATACACCTCTAATTACACTGAGTGGTGAATAAGAATTTGATGTTTGCCTGATCCACAGCCCATTACCCCCTTTCTTAAGTATGAATACTGGAATACCTGAATGTGGCATTTATTTGGCCTGTCTTCCCTGCAGTAAGAATCAGTTTTATGCTTGTACTTGTTAGACAACAGCCCTTGTAATAAAACCTCCTCAGTTTACATGCAAGTAATTCACCATTCAAGAACAAATTGTATACTGCCTCTTCTCCTCCAGGCTCTAGAACTCATTGTCTTAGGCAGCAGTCATTTATAGCACCCAAAGATGTTCTCTCTGCACTCCATTCTTGAGAAGTCATTGAAGTAGCAGTCAGAATTCCCCTATTACTACTTGTCCAAAATTCACAGCTTTGCGAATATTACTTAGCACTTCTCAATCACTCTCTCCTTCCTGATCAAGGAGCTCAGTGGTATAACTACAAAAAGACATTTTTGGTGCCGGTGCCTGTGTCAGTGCATTGAACCTTAGTTGTATCTACATTTTAGATGGCATCTGTCTCAACTGGGTGCTCTTCTGCACCTGTGTGCTTTTCTCCAGCTTCTACTTGAAGTATTCTTCCAGAAGCCTTTGAATTTTCAGTGCAGAAAAGGGGTTTCAGTGCAGTGATCAAAGGGCAGCCTTCTCTTCTTGTTCAGGCTCCTCATCTCAGAATGCTTTCTAGTGCTTCATGGATCAAAGTCTTTCCTGTCTACATCTCATCTGGGCACTAAGACTCTGGACTTATGTGTATCCCTGGCTTCACATGTGGAATTGACAGAGTTTCACAGAATGCAAGGTCTTGATCCTGAGCCACCTGCCTGACAGACAAAACTTCCATCTGCAGGCCACCACTTACATCAGTGGTCTGAAGATGGACCAAAATAACAAGCTCTGACCCTGAAGTCTCAAATCTAGATATTGCATGACACCCGCTGCCTTTGTGTCCAGTAGCAGGTTGTATTTTAATTTCTTGAGCCCAGTTACCCAGGCCTCAAAAGATAATTTCCTGCTAGCACGAGCTGCTCCTTGCTGTCCTTTACACTCTCCATTGCCTTTAAGGTGCACTCTGATCGCAGCTCTAGGATGGGTCTCAGGTAGGAAATTTGGACAGGCCGAAAAGAGTATAATTGGCAGAGGACCGTTGCAGTACAGCTGGGACTGCCCTGCAACTCCCCTGGAGCCCTCTCTGTTTCCCCCAACTGCTGCCATTTGGAGAACTCTCCCACTGAGAGTATAAACAGGTCCTCTCCACACCAGCAGATCCTTGTGCCACAGCCACTGGTAGGAAACTGCCTCTGGGAAAGCAATCATGCACTTTGCAGCCTGCCTAATAACTACTGTAATGATGACCTTTGCGGGATCTCCACTTCCTTGTGTGCCTTAATGCACTGTTTGGGGGAAGTTTATGTTAACTGAACTTCTGTAGTTCTGTTGCTTCAGCTCTGCACCTTCCCCAGTGCAAATGGCCACAGCAGTTTCCCTCTTTGCTGTTCCTCCTGTTGCTCAGTTTCTGCTCTTTATCTTTGCCTGGGCCTGGGCGAGATCTGGCCATGCAGGCTAAACACTTGGCCTTATGATGACCACAAGACTTCAGAGAGGAAGATGGTGCTCACTTCCATTAAATAAAATTAAGCGCTCAATAATTGTATGGGTCCAGTTCTTACACGCTGCATTTTCCTTCCTGCCCGCACAGTGGGTAAGAGTGTGCCTTCTTCACATCATTTATTTTAACCCAGAGAGACTGAAGGTTCTTCAAGCTGTGTTTCTTTTTCTTCTCTATGTGTGTGTATAGAAAATTGCAATGCAATGATCTCTCAAGGGATGACTTACAGCCTAGCCATGGCACAGGCAAAAGTGAAAGAGCCAAGCCAACTTCAACATATCCCCCAGTTCTGAGGGGGAAGGGCAAGCGAGCACAGGTGGTACCTCTGAAGCCAGAGGTACCTAAAAACTGTGCTATCCTGTTTTTACTCAGAGTGCCTGGTAGAGCACAGTAAGCATTATTGCTTGGTCTAGAAAGTGTAAAGATGGACCCAAAGTACCCAGCTACTCAGCCTCAGGCATTTGCTATTGCGCTTTTTTATCTCCACAATGTACATGCAGAAGCCATTTAGTAACAATTTTTGTTCTTGCAAGTCTCTCCGTGTTGGCAGAAAAATCAGTAGATCACTCTTTGCATCCAAGTGCTGTACTATATTAATAATGTTAGAAACCAAATAGTTGGGGTTTCTTTTGAGATCTGAAAAGCAGTTTCCTGAAAAGTACAGGCGAAGGAAAATCCTGTTAGCCTTTTACCAGCCAAACTGAGAGATGAAACAGATACTGAAAATAAACCTTCCAAATGAATTTCCCAACATGTTCCCCATTCCCTGCCCCCCATGGCTTTTGAGGAGCTGAAATTAATCAGCAGCTGCCTGCTCTGTCCCAGATGGTCCCTGGGATGTGGCACCATCCTCGGACAGGTTTTCCACTGCCATCTGCTGTCCTTCAGATGCTATTTTAGCTTCTATGATGACGGCTCAGGGCTTGCGCTAAGACACGGGGCAACAGTTTTGAACCATCGCCAGTCACCACCACCTCTGAGGTGCCCAAAGCTCCATGTGCCCCCAGCTGCTGGGCAAAGTGCAGGAAAATTATCTCCTCCATCTCCCTTCTCCTTCTGCTACTCCTGGCTGCATTCACCCTCTGTTTGGTGAGCTGCTTGAGGTGAGACGAACGCCTTTATGCCTTGAAGTCCTAAGCTCATGGACAGACTTGAAACAGAAGGATCTACACTCCCCTGGTCCACTGCCTTATCTGTAAAATAGGAAAACGAACATTTCTTGCTTCAAAACCACATCAAAGGAGCTACATATTGCTGTGTTGAAACTAAATACCTGGTCAAATGCACCTTTTCCCATCTGATACTACTATCCAGGTGTCCCAGTCTGTGTGTTTACTGTCATTGTGTCAACCCGCAGACTTGCTGCATCATGTGAAAAGCATCCTTCACCTGCAAGATGTTTTTGGTGCCTCTTGAGATCCAGGGCTTGACTCTGCATTGCCCCTACTATTGGGGGAGTTTGAGACAAGGAACAGCATCTGCTGTAGAGCTTCCTTACTTTTACCACAAAATAATTGTGAGGACAGTCCTGAAAGTCCTCTCAGAGCAAGAGTGGAGGAGCAAATCTGTGTGCAGAGCTACGTAGGGTCTGCTATATCCAGCACAGTGCCAAAGAATTACCTGACTGTGCAAGTTTTGGAGGCGTGATGGCTCTGAGTTTTTCAGAATTCTCTTGTTTACACTTTATCTTCCAGTGTCGATCATTCTTTCAAGCCTGCTAAAGTTTTTCCGCTGGCTGCTGCCTGGGGAACGCTCACTGAGACTTGGGAGCTTGCATTTTATGACAGACCATCCATTTGCTATTGAGTGCTGAAGGCATACTCTGTAGTGGCTGAAGGATGTTCTTTGAGCCCTTCTGGCATAAACGCTGATTTCATGGTTGCTTGGTTGGTGCATCTGCTGCAGATGGGATTTAGTTCCTCTTCTGTTGACTGCGGAGACTGTAGGACTTTTGGCTGCCTACAGACTCAGCCTTCAACTCTTGAGGCTTTACAGTATAACTAAGGAGAGGTTTTGGGTTTTGATTGTTCTTACATGTGAGCATGGTAATCTGTAGAAAGGTGTTTTCCAAAAGGAAATTCTAGCAAGATCAAACTTCCTTTTGATATATTGTTTCAGGCATTTTGTCATGTGTTCCATATATTGCAAATAGTAACAGTTTCTAATGGAAACCAAATTGCAGTATTTTGACTGAAACGTCTCATACTTTGCTGTGGAAAAACAGTAAAAATGGGAAGAATGGAAAAATACTGTTTCCCAAAGTTCAGCTTATATTCTCGACACAAGCTGTAATACTATAGACAGTCTCAAGGTAAGATGCAGTTGCTGCTTGTGGGAACGGGATGTGATTGCCATGGACAAGGTTGACTCTGGCCTAACAGAATGTACAACATCCTTGAAATGGCGAACAGAGTGGAGGAACCGCAGCTCATCCCTGTTACCAAGACTGGCAAAGATAACTGCATAGCTGCTATCAAGGAAGATGGATCGCAACTGCTGTCTCAGCAATGATGGTGAAATCATGTCCTGTAGCTGAACTTTGCTCATTATAATGTCATTACAACACCAAAACACACCTCTGTCCCAAAAGCTACCTGCCTCCAAGGTACGACCATCCCTCACGGGAGGTGCATTCTGAATGCATTCTGAATTTCTTTTAATCTATACCTTTAAAAGTGAAGTGAGAAAAATGTACACCAATCCTAACAAAGGTATGTATGACTGGAGTCACTCAAGCTCCACCTAAAAGCAAAAACCAGGATAAAAATGGATTAAGGAAAGAGGAATATTGGGGAAGACCTCTATTGGAATGTCTGGGATCAGTCGATGGCCTGGATCTCTTCCCCCGCCCCCCCATAGGGACACCTATTGGGTAGGAGCTCTGTGTTATGTGCACTTAGATACTAACATCTTGCTAGCTATTAAAACTTAGAATAAGTTCTGACACACAGACACACACATCTATATATGTATAGTTTCAGGTCTATTTTTGCAGTTGGTATCTTATCACTGGCTGTCTTAGAACATTTATCCTGTCACAAACCTATATAATAAAATCTGTCTATCTAGAAATTTAAGTTTCCCGAAACTTTAATAATTGATGTAGGGGCTATAAGGGATTTGTCCTAGTGTCCCTGCCTGTGAAGACCCCTGGTAAGACAAACACCCTCTGACCTTGTGGGCTGCCAAGAGGGATTTGTCCCAGTAATGCTGTCAGCATAAATCTGGCAGGCTGGCCAAATTGCAAAGGGTTTGAGGAAGACCCCCTTCTCCTTAAACAGAGTGTGGCAGGCTGGTTGGGCACAAGGGTCTCATCTTTCTTGGGAAACTGACAGGCTGGTCAAATTGAAAAGAGTTCAAGGTAACACCCCTCCCTGTCCTCTACTGACACAATATGATCTTACCGTGACATTTGCCTAAAGACATTATTTTCCAGTGCATTTCAAATCTTGTGATCGTATTTTGAAATGCAAGTGGATTTCTTTCTAAGGTGGAATTTGCAAGAAGGTGGAAGTTCCCCTTGCTATACAACTTAACGAGATGTAACCCATGAGGAGCTTGGCCCAGGGATTTGTCCAAGTGATGAGTTACAGCCTCATTTTCTGGCCTGTGAATTTTCAGATTTTGGAAGGTTTTTTTTCCAGAGAAGAGCAAGTGTGGTATGGTACAAAGTGAGGCCTTTAACGTCTTACACATCCTTAACTGTGAATGAAAGGGACGTGCAGAACCAGAGCACAGCTGACCATCTTACATCAGTTCAAGACAAGCAATGACACTGAGAGCTGCAGAGTCATTCTGGGTTTGTATCAGCGGGATTACAGGCTGGTTTGATGTGAGGCAGAGTACTTCTGTTTTGCCAGTGGATGGGGTTAGCACTAAGGAGACAGACACCAAGATAAAGAAGTAAGCTTATCTTTACTTGCAGTTAAAGCAGTGATATGATATATACAATGATATTGCAAAGATAAAGCAAAATACAGTAATGCACCTAATTACTACCTATGGTTAACTACAGTGATTAAGAAAGATACAACACCACTTGCGCTGATACCACATGTTCTGGTTTTGTTAGTGAGGGGGGCCTAAGGTGGTAGCTTCTGTAGGAAACTGCTAGAAGTCGCTCCCCTTTGTTCAGTGGACTCGGCCGGGCCTAGGGCGGACCTGCTGCTGGCCAAGGCTGAGCCAATTGGTAGCAGAATGTCCCGTGATAACGCCTCTGCGATAACCTATTTAAGAAGGGGCAAACAAGGAAAAAAAAGGGAGAAGATGTGAAAGAGCTGAGCAGGGGCAGAGAGGGGGAAGCGCGAGCCTTGTGGGCCCTGCAGGCCTCACCCTCTGGCCTCTCGCCGGGCAGCCAACTGGGCCCAACTCGGCCCAGCCCGGCTGCAAGAAGTGGAGAGGAGATGAGAAGTGAATAAGATGTAAAAAGTATCCTGAGAGGCGTCTGCCAGCCTGTTGTGAGGAACGGCTGCAGACACCAAGGTCAGTGAAGAAGGAAGGGGAAAGTAATGCGGCTCCTGGCCAAGATTCCCCTGCAGCCTGTGGTGACAACCGTGGTGGAGCAGGTTGTCCCCCTGCAGCCCCATGGAGGTCCACGGAGGAGCAGAGATCCACCTGAAGCCCGTGGAGGACCCCACGCCGGAGCAGGTGGAGGCCTGAAGGAGGCTGTGGCCCGTGGAGGGCCCACTCGGGCAGCTGTTCTGGAGGGACTGCACCCCATGGAAGAGATGACCCACGCCAGTGCAGTTTCACGAAAGACTGTGGCCCATGGGAGGGACCCCACCCTGGACCAGGGGAGGAATGCGAGGAGTTCTTCCCCCAACAACGAAGCAGCGGTGTAAAGCAACATGTGATGAACTGACCGCAACCCCCATCCCTCTTCCCCCCTGTGCCGCTCTGGGGCGGGGGGGAAGGTAGTAGAGATAATGTTAAGCCCGGGAAGAGTGAGGGGTGGGGGAAGGTTATCTTGTTCCCTGTCTCATTCTCCTGCTAGTTTTAGAAATAAATGCATAGTTTTCCCCAAGTCGAGTCTGTTTTGCCCGTGACAGTAATTTTAAGGATTTCTCCCTGTCCTTATCTCAAACCTCGAGCCCTTTTTCTTATATCATCTCCCCCTGTTCTCTCGAGGGTGGGGGGAGTGAGAGAGAGACTGCGTAGTCTGGTCCCGATCGGGGCTGAACTATGAGACCACAACACCATCATCAACATACGCAGTCACTGGGGAGCCCTGGTTACAGTGAGGATTTGGAGAGCCTATCCCAGCAATTAGGAGGTCCTATGCAGTGCTACAATAGAATGTGAGGTCTCCAAAATTGCTGCAAGAGAGTCCAGCCTTTTATAGTGCTAAAAAAAAAAAACCCTTTTCTTTTACTATTCTAAAATGTGGAACCACCTGGTTTCAGCTACCCTGTTGCCCCCCCTGTAGAGCTTGGCCAGAGCTCAAAAGAGGAAAGAAGGGAGTTGCTGTGATGTAACGCTTCTCTCTTGCATATCTTCTGGTTTTTTTCTTACACAAGGCTAAGGAGTTGTTATCCATTCTTATGATGTAGTTTCTCACATTCTGTCTATAGTGAAGTTATAATTAAAACAACAGAAACAACAGAATCCTGCTGAACATAGCGATGCGATACGGATCATCCATGGGTCAACTCTGCTAATCAGGCCTGGTCACTTCAGTTGGTCCTTTGACCCATGGAATACCTGTATCCTAACTAATTATTATTAACAACCAGTATTACAGTACTAATTGTGATTCACTTATTTGTACAATTTAAATGTGATATTAAAATCATCTTGCGGATTTTAGATCAGGCTCACAGGCATTTCCCTCTGCCCCTCTATCAATTTTGGCTCATCAAGCATAGCTACCATTTGCATTCCCTTTAAAACATGCTTAATCGATTGCATGAAGCAAGGAATCAAACACAGAATAAAAATCAAGCCACTGGTTGTGCAAAGGAGAAAGAAAAGTACATGTTTAACCCATGGTCCCCCTGGCAACCATGAAAAACATATCCAACTGCCAACCTTTCCATGTTTGAATGGGTACATGAGCCAACTTTCTGATGTTTTTTGTTAATTCCACAGGTGGCAGCACCTCCTGGAGGTTACCATACTCTGTTCTTCACGTTTCCTTTCCATAACAGCCTACTGTTCTTCCAACCTCCACCCACCCTTTAACAAATGTTGCTTCTAACTTCCCTTGGGGCAATTTTCATTGAATTCCTCATTTTTAGTGTGCTAATACGCACCAGAGGGAGAGGACTCTGGGCTGAATTACAGCTGCTATTTGCAGATTGCACTGCAGAGCTGCGCAGGGGGCAGCAGCCACCAAAGGCCACCCGCACCCCAGGAGAGGGAGCATCTGTTGGCCATGGGGAGCAAGCTGGGCACTCCTTAAACCTCCCAAACCCAGCACACAGGCTTCTTTCCCTGGTCTGGCCCCTCTGTCCTCTCTTCCTTCGTTCCCTTTCTTCCTCCCTCACTGTTCCTCTTTCTCTTCCTCCTCTCTCTCCTGCCTGTCTTTCCCCCTTTTTTTCTCTCCCTGTTGAGATACTTCCTTGACACTCGGTGATACTGTGTTCTCCTAACATCAGAGCAAGAGGCAGTGCTGTGTCAAAAAAAGCCCTTGTCTCATATCAATACATTAATGTTCCAAAAGCCTTTTCCCTCCTGTTTTGATTTCTTATAGAAATAAAATCCTGCTCCTCAGTTTTTGGTATCCTCCATATCAAATAATATCAACACACTTTCTTTTCTGTAATTATTGATAAAGAATACTCATTTGCAGTAAGGAATGAACAAATCTGCTGTGTTTGGCATCATGAAAATCTGTGTACATAAATTTAAGAAAGAATCAACAGGTAGATCTTGTAACCGATCGCATAGAACCAATCACACCCTGAACAAGAAGGTTCCTGCCTCAACCGGGAATACTCCACCATGTGGAGACCTCTCAGATGCCCTGTCACACATTGCTGGCAGGACGGTTGTGACAACCATCCTGTGGGAGCACTCCAACGAAACGCATTCAGCTACGAAACATGTACCTCAGCAATGCAGGCTGTTGAAGGGACGGCATCCTGCTGTATTGCATCTCATTTGCTGCACTGCAAGCTGGATAGTGTCTCACGGTGAGAGGTGAAGGCTAGGAAAATATTTAGGAAGTCCTGTTCAACAGCCTCTATTGATAACCAAACACACAATTAACAGCAGTGGAATTGAGGAACATGGTATTCCAATATCCTGGTTTTATTTAGTGAGGGGGGCTACGGTGCCAGCTTCTGTAAGAAGCAGCTGAAAGTTTCCCCTTTGTCCAGTGGACTCGGCCGGGCCTAGGGCGGACATGCTGCTGGCCAAGGCCAAGCCAATTGGTGACAGAATGTTCGCTGAGAACACCTTTGCCATAACTTATTTCAGTGAAAAAAACATGAAGAAGAAGATGTGAAGAAGCAGAAGCAGGGGCAGAGAGGGGGAGGTGTGATCTTCCTGGGCCTTGCAGCCCTCATCCTCTGGCCTCCCTCCAGGCAGCCAACTGGGCCCAACTCGGCCAAGCCCAGCTGCAAGAAGTGGAGAGAAGATATGAAGAGAACCTGAGAGGCGTCTGCCTGAGCCGGTTGTGAAGAATTTCTTGTGAGAGGACGGCTGCAGGCGCCAAGGCCAGTGAAGAAGGAGGGGGAGCAGTGATGCTGCTCCCGGCAGAGATTCCCCTGCAGCCCGTGGTGCAGCCCGTGGTGAGGCCGGCTGTGCCCCTGCAGCCCATGGAGGCCCACGCAGGAGCAGAGATCCACCTGCAGCCCGGGGAGGATCCCACACCGGGGCAGGCGGATGCCTGAAGGAGGCTGTGGCCCGTGGAGGGCCCGTGCTGGGGGAGCCGGTTCCTGAGGGACTGCACCCCATGGAAAAGGACCCTGTGCTGGAGTAGTTCACGAAGGACTGTAGCCCTGGGAGGGACTCCACGCTGGAGCAGGGAAGGAATGTGAGGAGGAAGGAGTGGCATAAAGCCGAACTAACCATGACTCCCATTCCCTCTTCCCCCCTGTGCTGCTCGAGGGGAGAAGGTGGTAGAGACAATGTTAAGCACGGGAAGAGGGAGGGGTGGAGGGAAGTTGTCTTGTTCTCTTTTTCATTATCCTGCTTTCGTTTGAATAATAAAAAAAAATAGTTTTCCCCAAGTCAAGTCTGTTTTGCCCATAACGGTAACTTCAATGATCTCTCCCCATCCTTATCTCAAAGCTCAAGCCTTTTTTCTTCTACTATCTCTCCCTATTCTCTCTGAGGGTGGGGGGAGTGAGAGACTGCGTAGTCTGGTCCCGATTGGGGCTAAACTACGACATCCAATTAAGAATAGTTTCTGCACATAAAACATGGATGCAAAAGGCAGTCGAATTGCATTAAATCATTGTGTTGCACACCAGTGATGCTCACCAGACTACTTCCATATGTATCCTGGTTCTTGTCCCCTGGTGAGGGAGAAGGTGAGTGGGTCAAAGCAATCTGGGAGAGAAATATGGAGGAGCTGCCAGGGCACACCAAGTGCTGCCTTTGACAGCCCGTAGCAGAAAGCGGGGGAGCCCAGAGTGCTGGCCAGCAGCGCTGGGCTGTGGGGAGGGCCTGTGGGAGTTGGTCCTGCAGCCTCTGAGGAAGGCACGAGGTGTTGGCCAGTGAACCCTCTTGCCATATATGCCTGGAGACATCTGCCACAGCCACAGCCAGAGCGACGTGACGGGGCCCCAGGAAGACAGGGCGGAGGCCTCGGTGACTGGCGTGAAACACCGATGCCGAGAACAAGACAAGAGATGGAGGGGATGGAGCGGGCAGTGGCGTTCTGGTAAGCCCAGACACGTGTGCCGGGGCCGCAGCGCTGCCAGGGCAAGCGCTGTGGATGAGGACAGCCTGTCGTGGTGTCCCTGACCAGTGGACAGCGACTTCACCAAGCGATGGGTTCCGATGCCATCGAGTCCCCAATTTTGTAAACAGGTTTTGTTGTCACCAAGGGATGGACAGAGACGTGTCCAGGTGACGGATTCTGATGTCACCTAGCAACGGCTTGGAATGTCCCTGAGCAACGGATTGTGACCAGGAGACCCTCAGCGGGTGCTGAGTCTCAGCCGGTCGGCTCGTGCCTGGACTCCAGCTGAGCAGCTGGCGAGGCTGGAGTGCTGAGCGAGGCCTTTGGTGCTGGTGTCGTGCTCGGGGAGTTGTCCGTTGCAGCTCTCCGTGTGCGACCCCAGAGCCGCTGAAGGATTTTCCCCGGCCCTGCCAGGTTCAGGCAGCCGGGATACCCAGAAGGTGTGCTCGCAGCAGCAGAGGTGAGCTGGCCAGGGAGGTGGGAGGGTTTCCTTCTTGAGGGACCTGGGCATTTCTTCCACCTCTCCATGGCCAACCAACGACGGTAGCCTCTCTTCCTTTCCTAGCGTGACACCCGCTGCTGCAGCACCAGGGAGAGGGAGCGGCTCAACATCCCCAGCTCCCCCCAGCCCACTGCACCGGTGGAGAGCATGGCCACAGAGCTGAAGGACCGCTGTCCAATATGCCTGGACAGCTGGGAGGAGCCCAGCTACGTGATGCCATGCCTCCACCAGTTCTGCTACCTGTGCATCTTGCAGTGGGCTGAAAGCAAACCCGAGTGCCCCCTCTGCAAGAGGAGGATCCTCTCCATCTTGCACTCGGTGCGGGCGGACGATGACTACATGGAGCACGTCATTACACCACTGGGGACATCGTCAGTCATTGTCCGCCAGGCGGCAGGAGCTCCCGGACCCCAGGGCGCCCACCAGCTCCATCGCCGTGGGGCAGCCCAAGGGCGGGTGGCAGAAGGGGTGCCCAGGCGTCCTGCGGGCAGCTTCCAGCCCCCAAACTGGCTGAGCCATTTTGAGAACCACCCAACGCTCTTCCAGACCCTGCAGTCCTGGGTCCATCAGGAGCTGGAGGAGCTCTTTGGCAACAGGGTGCTGGAGGCAGCCACGGCGGAGGACACCAACACAGGCATCCCCACCAACAGCAGGAGGGACGCAGAGCTGCCGGTCCAGATGCTGGGAGGCTCCCTCCAAAACCGCACGGTGACAAGTGCACAACAGCGGGCACATGTCGCCGTGCAAGGGCCCAGCGGAGAGGCCCATCGTCCCCTGGGCCGGCAGGATGCCCATGCTGCCAGGGGGCGGGAGGGCAGCCCCGCAGGTGCTCCCGGCCCTGCTGCCTCCCCAAGAGGGTGTCTCGCCCCCAGCACAGCCCCGTCTGGCAGCCCTGCGAGATCCAGTGGGGAGGAGCTCCCTGGCACCTTGTCCACTGCCACTGGCGGGAGTCCTGGCAGCCACCCCTCTGCTCCCATTGCCATCTCCGTGGAGCAGGAAGAGGCCCGGGTGCAGCCACGGGAGCCTGTGCCCGGGCCCTCCACTTCCAGCCCGGGCAGTCAACGCTCCCCTCGGGGGCCACAGCGACCCCCAAAGAGGAAGACTGGCAGCTCCGAGGCCTCTCCGCACAACAAGAAACCAGCACCACGCCTGTGACCATGGAGGGTGCCTCGGGGGATGACCCAAACAGGACTGTGCCATCTGCTGGGACATCTGCCAGCCCTCAAGGGCTCCCAGCCCCCTAAACCCAATTATCCAAGTAAAATAAATGCATTGAAACTACAGAAAAAGTCTCAGTGTCACTAACAGTGCAGGTGGCCTTGCTATCCTCGCACTTTTTTAGTTGTTTTGCCGAGTGGGCTGGGATGTAACGCTGAGGGCTCCTTCTACGTGTGCCCCGTACTATTTCACTGTTCCCCGCAAAGCAGGTGCTCCTCAGATCCGGGCCTGCACCTCTGCAGCTGGTTCCAGGCAGAAGTTTCCAGCTGGGGGCTCTCCAGGGCCAGCGCGTGCCCCACCACTCACCACGCCAGGCCTGGTCTCCTCAGCTCCTCCTCCTCCTCCTCTGCTCCCCTGTCCCAGAGCTCTGCTCTCCTACCACCTGCACTGCCCAGCGCAGCCGCGCCACGGCAGCAAACAAATCCTTCATCCTGCGTGCAGTCACCGCTTGGTGCTGCTCTCTGCATCGAGGAGAGGAAGAGGAGAGGGAGGTGCTGAGCTCTTCCCCCTGGGATCCAGCGACGGGCTGCATGGCAGTGCTTCAAAGCGTCATCAGAGGAGGTTCAGACTTGACATCAGGACACCTTTCTTTACCAAGAGGGTGGTCAGACACTGGAACAGGCTCCCCAGAGCCAGGTGGCCGATGCCCCGTGCCTGTCAGTGCCTTCAAAGGAGCTACTTGGACAAGGCCCTTCACAACAGGCTTTACCTTCTGGCCAGGCCTGGAGTGCTCATTGCCATCGAGTCCCTGAGCGACAGGTTCTGTTGTTACTGAGGGATGGACTTCCCACTACATCACTTTACAATCACATCACAGTTACGATCACTGTTGTGGTCTTGCGCGTCTTCAGGCAGATTTTTAATCCATTTTTTGAGATTTTATACTGTCATTCAGTTTCCAGGTACAGTGTTAGTCATGTTTGTTGTTTATTTCACGATGAGCTCCAGAGAACATTCCACTATCTTTTTTTTTTATCTGTGACCTTTTAACTCCTTCAAAATCAAGCATAAAAATTTGTTGCTGTAAGCTTTCTTTTTTGTGTGTGTGTCAATTTAGAAACTTTCAATATTTAGAAAATAGGCTTTGCATAAAGAAAAATGTAGATCTGTCTTATTTGTATGACAAGGAATTTGTTAGTGACAATCGAGGCTAGTTTTAAGTCATGATTTTGTTTTTTATCCTAACTCAACATCTCAAACAAACAACTTTTGTTTAAAGAGAAGTGAATCTGCAAACAATAAATTAGGGACTTAAACCAGATGATCTGACTTAAATAGCTTTTTGAGACTTACATGTTATCTAGCTATTATTTCTGAACTGCTTCTCTTGTATTGACCAGGATGAAGAAGTCCAGTAGGAGGATTAACGCATCAAAATCTCAACACATCTTCCATTGGCAACAACAAGCAAAGCTGTGAAAAGATGAGGAAAGGAATGTACCTGTTTAGACTGCCTTCACCAGCTGAAATATGGTGTCTTTAGTCTGACCTAAATCACATGAAAAAGACAGGTAGAGACCATTTCAGACTGCTCAGACACATGCATTTATACCAACACTTTTATAATTTAGCCACACCATAGTTTTGGCTTAAATGGTTCCACTTTGTATGCAAACTAAACAAAAGAGTACTGTTTCTTTTAGTTGTTTTCCAGTACAAATGGCAAACTGGAAGACAGACAGGAAGGCCAAGCGTATGGATAGTGATTAACATTGACTGTTCATTGAAGGTTTCTGAATACCACAACTAGAGTCACATTTCACATTTACGAAACACAAAAGTAAATAGCGAATGTGCCATTTTCCTGTGCCCGATGAACTGATTTTTTTTTCTCTGTTACCATGGATGCTGTAAAGTTTATCATACTGCTATGGCACCTCAGCTCTAAAGAGTGGTTGCTGATTCTCCAAGTCTCCTCTTAGTATGAGTCTGTCTAGCTGGGTTTCTTTGACACTCCTTCTCATTTACTTTCTCACTGAGGTTGAAGCAACAGTGCAACGTTTTCTTTCAAAATCAGTTTTCTTTGGAAGACAAAGTACAAGGGGAATAGTGCTGAACAGCCTCTACAATCTTGTAACTACTTGGAAAAACTTTTTTTTTTTTTTAACATCACCTAGAATGTGACCTGAATTTTCCCCCACATCAAATTGGATTATAATAGGAAAATAGAGTGAATAAGATTTTAACTTCTATTACACTGACCATGGGAAGGATTCATTTTCCTTAGTATCTTGTAATACTTTTTATGATTTACAAAAGCTGGTATTCAAATGAGCTATATGTTTTTGCAGATTCTTTTGTAGGTTTCTACTTGATTATTTCTTTTTCCAATTAGAAGCCACACACAATTTTTCCTGCCTGGTACCATTTGCAAAGACCAGGAATTAAGCAAAATGATCCATAAGAGAGCACTTGATTTTCTTTTTTTTTTTTTAAAAAAAGCTCTAAAATGTTAGTATGTGCGCATTTGATTAAGCAGATGGTGCATGCTGACGCAATACCCTGCTAACTCCCCCCATGCACACAATTTCCTCTTCAGTAGAAAAGAATTGTGTGGGAGTGAAAGGAAGTAATTTAATCTGAAGAGCCCTATTTCTTTTGTTTGGGTATGTGTTGGTTTTGTTTAGTGCAGGGCAGGGGAGGAGGGGTGGTGGCTACAGTGGCAGCTTCTGCAAGAAGCTGCTAGAAGTTTCCCCTTTATCCGAAGGACTTGACTGGGTCTAGAGCGACGAGTTGCTGGTCAGGGCTGAGCCAACTGGTGAAGCTTGTTCAGTGACAATGCCTCTGTGATAAAGTGAAAAAAAAAAAAGAGTGAAGGAGCAGAAGCGGGGGCAGAGAGGGGGAGGCAGGAGCCTCCTGGGCCTTGCAGGCCTCATCCTCTGGCCTCCCTCCGGGCAGCCAACTGGGCCCAACTTGGCCCGGCCCGGCTGCAGGAAGTGGAGAGGAGAGGAGATGTGAAGAGATCCCGAAAGGCGTCTGCCTGAGCTGGTTGTGAAGAATTTCTTGTGAGAGGAACGGCTGCAGACGCCAAGGTCAGTGAAGAAGGAGGGGAGCAGTGATGCTGCTCCCGGCAGAGATTCCCCTGCAGCCCGTGGTGCAGCCCATGGTGAGGCCGGCTGTGCCCCTGCAGCCCATGGAGGCCCACGGAGGAGCAGAGATCCACCTGCAGCCCGGGGAGGACCCCACACCGGGGCAGACGGATGCCTGAAGGAGGCTGTGGCCCATGGAGGGCCTGTGCTGGGGGAGCCGGTTCCTGAGGGACTGCACCTCATGGAAAAGGATCCTGTGCTGGAGTAGTTCACGAAGGACTGTAGCCCTGGGAGGGACTCCACGCTGGAGCAGGGAAGGAACGTGAGGAGGAAGGAGTGGCATAAAGCCGAACTAACCATGACTCCCATTCCCTCTTCCCCCCTGTGCTGCTCGAGGGGAGAAGGTGGTAGAGACAATGTTAAGCACGGGAAGAGGGAGGGGTGGAGGGAAGTTGTCTTGTTCTCTTTTTCATTATCCTGCTTTCGTTTGAATAATAAAAAAAAATTAGTTTTCCCCAAGTCAAGTCTGTTTTGCCCATAATGGTAACTTCAATGATCTCTCCCCATCCTTATCTCAAAGCTCAAGCCTTTTTTCTTCTACTATCTCTCCCTATTCTCTCTGAGGGTGGGGGGAGTGAGAGAGAGACTGTGTAGTCTGGTCCCGATTGGGGCTGAACTACGACATCCAATTAAGAATAGTTTCTGCACATAAAACATGAATGCAAATGGCAGTCGAATTGCATTAAATCATTGTGTTGCACACCAGTGATGCTCATCAGACTACTTCCATATCCTGGTTCTTGTCCCCTGGTTGGGGAGAAGGTGAGTGGGTCAAAGCAATCTGCATAGTACTGCAAAGTAAAACCACCTTATGCTTACATAAGATCTTGCCCCGAGGTTTGTAACATGGACTTTTAAATACAAATAATGAATCTTTTGAGAGCTGCTACTGTCAGGTAACCAGAGTATTTCCTAAGCTGAGATGAGTTGCCACTTGCCCTCATGTCTCACGCACACCACTTACCCGATCAAGATCAGCAGCACCCTCAGTATGCACACATGGTAACGTTACTTTTCTGGAACTTGATTCAACAACTATGGAAGTCAAGGGGAGGAATGTGAGAGAAAGACTTTCCATCTGTCTCATTTAGGGCTTATGTTAAACTTTTGGTTTCACCTCATCCCTGCAGGACCACTCCTCCACTAAGCTATATAGAAAAAGGAGTTCAATCCATTTTTTCACAAGAAATCAAATGATATTGGAAGATTTCCATCACTTCAGGGAGCATGTCCATGGTCTTACTGAGAAGCAGAACTAGCACTCATCAGCTAGTGCATAGCGACTACTTCAGTGGCTGAGCGAAACAGCAATTGTAATGACAAGTACTAAGACTTAGTTTTAAATAATCACTAACATTAGAGGATGCTGCCCTTACTGGTGGATTTCTCCGTTAGTATGAGTACAGTTACTTTCTGTAAAGAACTCAGTGAGGCAGAAAGCAAAGACAGGAAACATTTGCACCTCAATAATAATGATTAGGAGACACACTTTGATGGCACCTGAAGTTAAATCCACACAAAAGCCTCTGAAGTCAACAGCAATGACTCCAGACCTGTGTTACATAATGTAAATCCCAGTTCTTGATAATATGCAATAAGCTTGCTTTCATTTAGAGACATAAAAGCTGCAAAAAAACCACACTACTTAGGAAATTTGATCTGAATTACATGATGAACTTCACTCACATAACAAATACAGAACTTCTAGAGTAACCTGGTGCAGTATATCAGCTTTCTGCACACTGCTGTATGAGAATGTAACTGCCCGCTGAACTTCAAGGTCAAGCTTTAAAAATTTATTTCAATAATTGTTGCTGCTGCACAAGTCATGCAAAATCCAGGTTGCAGTGCCCCTGCTGCAGGCAGTCTGGCAGTCCGAGACATTGTTTAAAATCCGTTTCAGTGGTTCAGAGCACATTTCTCCTTCCTCTTTGAGAAAAGCATTAATTCTCATACAAGTCAGCTGATCTGCTGACTCATCTTTTTTTAAGATGATCAGCTTTCAGTGGAAAACTGCTTCAGACCACAACCTGTCTTAAGCTACTTTCAAATCCTGGGTGCCAGGCACCTAAAAAACCCCAAACAACCCCTAGACCAGAACAATAACACATCACAGAAAGAGAACTTACTCATACTACCAGACAAAAACTTTTAAAAATCCAAGTGCTGTAAATATTATTGAAAATTTTGGAATGTACAGCAACCGTCATAGTAGAAAACACAAACAGGAAGAAAAAGCCATTTTGGCACATGCTCACACAAAGCAATGACGCCTACTCTATCTGGTTTTTAAAACTTAACTAGTAAGATTCAGCAAGTAGCTACACAATGTAAAATATCTCAAACCACACATTTAGTTACTACATAATATTTGAAGTTTATATCCTATCACTAGACAACACTAATTGGATGCACCTGTCTACCTCATCTCATATTCACCTTGTATCTACAGAATTAAGATGCATTAGGTCCCAAATAATTTCTGGCATCTACAGTCAAATACTTTGAATTCCACTCTAACAGGAATAGATTTATCAATATAACTGCCTGCACTGCTAATATGCTGAGCAGAGAGCCAGTAACCACACTAACTTGCTGAAACTTGAGTTTTTCCAGTGACCTGAAAGCACAGCTAATTATGAACAGCAGTGAACCGGTACACTTCTTGATGTACAGCAACAGAAGTAATTGTGAAGTCTCATGTGGTAGATTAACTGTAACGTGTTAAAATACAAGTCAATTAAAATAATATTCAGAGCTTTTTTGAAGACTCATACTCCCCACTTCCACAGGCAAACAAAACAATCAGACCACATTAATATATTAATTTTTATTTTCCCATACAATATTCACAGGGTCTGCTTTTTGTCTTATTCAAACTAAACTTTTTTTTCCCCCTCAAACTAAAACAACAACTAACATTTCAGGACATGAAAAGTTCTGTAAACATAAAACATCAAAGGAATAGCTGAAACTCAGGGCCTTTAGCAATTAAAAACACAGTTATATCCCCTTTAACACAGAAGTGTTTACTTGTGTATCACACCATTAAGCAAACTGTTCTTTTTATATATTAAAAAGATGCAGCTTTAACCAAAAGTCACAACGCATTTCTTCACCCACTGTGTGTTATCATGTGTTTTATTATATCCTATTCAGTCACTTACTTTAAAAATTATATACAGCTATTGTTTAAACGTGTATTTGTGCCATGTCTTAATAACACAAAAATAAAGGCATTTTTAAGCTATTGCTGCATATTGTGCAGCAGGATACCAGAGGATTAGTTTGGATACCTGACTTCAATGCAAAAGTCAAGTCCACTAAACCTCTGCAGTGGGAGTAACATTGAGCTGAACAGTCCCATTTCACACAAACACAATGAAAGAAAATAGAGAGACATGTATATAATGGCCAACCAGTAGCTGTTTTATCGCATTGTTTACCAGCTTTGACAGTACACAGAACAACTCAGTGGAAAAAACCCCACCATCTTTCAATCTTCCAAACAAATGCTTTTGTTGTGATTAAAGCTACAAATGACATTCCAAAGCCAGAAGATAATAGTGGACACTATCAAAATTAAATCATGTTTTCATCAGACACTTGCACCCAAAGTGTACCTTGCTTCATTACTGTGTGCAATGCAACACAAAATGTACTGACCCTCAGTTGCTGAAACACAAGAATAAAGCATATAGGTACAATCAAGAACATTGTGTGCAGGCACAGATTTGTATTGTAAGAAAGTATTAGTTTGTTGTTTTCTTTTTTTTTTTCTGATCTTTGGGAGTTTAACTATTTCTGTGAAGCTTGCATCCCAAAACGGGACTGCAGTATTTAAAATTCAGTATAAGACAGAAAAACATTGCATATAATCCTGCATTTTACATACATTAACATTTTTAATATCCCCATGACGTTTTAAGTAATTTTTTAGCTCTTTGACGTTTTTCTTCAATTTCCAAAAGAGCAGTTGTTCGGAACAGAGTAGTTGCACTTCTGTTTATTTTTTTCAGTCATCACAAGATTTTAAAATCAAGTCATCTCAGATCAATCCTTCAGACTGCTCAAGTGTCACCTGTACATGTAATTTCAAATTTTTGCTAGAAATAATACAGGCAATTAATAAGGGTTTAGCACTCTTTCTTACTTGTTGAAAACTCGTTTAAGAAGCATCTTTTGAACTAGCCAGTAATATAATAAATTTTTTCACCTTAGTTTGTGTGCACTTAAGAATTGGTCAGACTACTTATTCCTCCAGAGCTACTTGAAGGAGTTTAGCCTTATTATGACCAGCTCAATTCAAGCTACTTGTAGGTACATATAGGTACTACCTTCCACATCCAAATAAAACAAGACTTTACAGTACATAAGCTACTGAAGACATGAGCAGTGGAAACAGTGTAACTACACCTCTACCAAAAAGATAACCTGAAATCTTTAAAATATTTCCTGACTACTACCAAAAAAGAGTGGCAACTAGATGCACAAGGCCATCAACTATCAGTGCACCACACAGAGGAAAGTAAAATTTACAGCACTTGTGCAATGCAGTGTCAATATCAAATTAGCCTCTTGATAGGAAAACAATCTAGTAAAAAGCTGTGTATGTGCCCAACACATAATGTAACTTTGTCCAGTGCTGGTGCTGTGCTGCTTAACGAACAAAGCTACTCCTGGTCTTAAATCCAAAAAGCAGCAGCAGCATATAATGATGAGTACAGAAACTGTACAGTTTCAGTGACAAAGTTAGAAGATTCACTATTTTATTGCATGTCTTTTAAACAAACTTGGGGATTTAGATTTTTGAATACAGAAAGTGGATTTCCTGAGTAATCTCAGCTTACAATTTGTTCAGTGAAACAAATGTTGTAAAAGAGGAAATGCATTTATTTTAATACAGAAGAATGTATGTTTAAGCAAACATACCCAAGTATAAAATGTAGCAAGTTTTGAAGGTGGAGACTTACCAGGCTGACAGAGAATTTGCACTATGATGTAGTGTCAAGCTTGCAACAATTTTACCATCAAGAGATACCACTGGATTATTTTTTAACAGTAAATCAGACCAGTACACTGCAGTTAATCACATTTGCTGTTCTGTAATCCAATACATTCAGCCAGAAAATTTAAGTCAAATAAAACTTTTGTATCTATTGGTTCTCATATCAGACACTAGACTGTCAGGTTATTTTAAAGCACTACACTGCAGATAGTAAACTTACTGGTAGAACTCTAACTCAGTCTGGATGAAAACCAGTAGAAATGAAAAGAGGCTGGTCACTGCCAGATATTTAATACAGGAATAAAATAAAAAAAAAAATCTTAATTTCCAAAGTATTTTTAAAATATTTCAAATCATGTGTCCCTTTTGTAACATTTTTGGTCTGTTTTGTGGTTTTTAAAGGAGGAGGGGTAGACAAATTTGAATGCTGCATATATATTCAGATCTTTTGTACCTGCATCTAATTGGAGAACAGTAATTTTTATAGATGAGTAGCACACAATGAAGCATTACCACTACCAGTTATGATCCAACACGGGTCGTTGTGGTTCTTTTATCTGAGAAGAAGCTTTTGAGGAGAAACACCTGCCCAATACTAACGACAAGAAGAATGATTGCTTCCCCTATTGACCAGTAGGCCACCCTCGTGTTTAAATCCTCTGCTCTGCTGCGGCCCTGCGCTTCCCTCAAGCGGAAGTGAGTCTGATAATCGATGACAGACTTCAAAGCTTCATGAATTGAAACACAGGCAGACTCCATCTAGAGAAAAAAACAAATGCATACCACTGAATTACAAACCCTTCTAGTGCTTTTACTGCAAAGTTTTGTCATTTATACTTAAAATTAGGATTCATGTAACTTTGCAGGCTAAAGATTATCTCAGTCCAGTGTCAGACTGAAATACTGTAAATGCAGTAAAATCTAACTTACATTGATCAAACTCTACACACAGGAACATGACAAACTATTAAATACAGAAGCATGTAAAACTGTAGATCTACAAAAAGCAATGGGCTTGGAGAATAACTAAACAAGTCTTAAATTCATGTATATTTGGGCTCAAAATGAACATTAGAAACTTTTGAAATGCCAGTCATCTTTTGGTTGTTAATTCCACACACACTAGGAAAACAAACAGTTGGTTATAACATTAAGATGCACACAGTATATATTAAATGCTTCTGTGTTTCAGAAGTATGACATTCCTCATTGCATAATTCTCACTTAAGTCGTACAACATCCTAAAAATCTACACTACTGAACTCCACATGTTATTGTGGCAACAGACCCTTCTCTTAGTCACATACACAAAAAGAGGTTAGAGAAAGGGCAATTCTGTTACCTTTCAGTGTTCCTGAATGTTCCCATACAACAAACACTTAACAAATTGCCCAACTTCATTGTCATTTTTTATTTTTAAAAAAGTATTAGCAATTTTCCAAGCCCTAGATCATTTTTCATATAAACTTCTCCCACTTTCAGTTTACATTCTGTAAGTAAAAGTCAGTGCCTTTCACTGTGTTTTGACCACTGAGATATTAATCAATAGATTTTCAAAATACTTTATTTCTAGTCACACTTTTCCTCTTTTATGGCTTAAAATTAGTATTTCCTGAAGATCAAACAGCACAAACTATTATACAAGGAAATGTTTAACACCCTGACAGGACCACTCTCAGTTATTTATACAGAACCATAGAATGGATAGGGTTGGAAGGGACCTTCAAAGGTCATCTAGTCCAATCCCCCTGCAAGGAGCAGGGACATCCCCAACCAGATCAGGCTGCTCAGAGCCTCATCCAGCCTGGCCTTGAATGTTTCCAGGGATGGGGCATCCACCACCTCTCTGGGCAACCTGTGCCAGTGTTCCACCACCCTCATTGTAAAAATATTTTTCCTAATATCTAATCTAAATCTACCTCTATTTTGAAACCATTACCCCTTGCCCTGTCACAACAGGCCCTACTGATTCTCCCCATCTTTCCTGTAGGCCCCCTTTAGCTACTGGAAGACTGCTATCAGGTCTCCCCAGAGCCTCCTCTTCTCCGGGCTGAACAGCCCTGACTCTTTCAGCCTGTCCTCATATCTACGTTTAACCATCTTTTCAAGTTGATTCCTTTTAAGACAGATGTCTGAACAAGTTTAAGATATTCTTCAAGAAAATTCAAGAAGTTTTTCAAAACAAAATTCTGCCATTGGTCTCACTAATAAATTCTAGATCTCTCCTAGTCTGCACAAGGGATTTAAACACAAAGTCACTCTGACCGTAGGGATTTACCTTTTACTGTCCCTGTGAAAAGCTGCCCGAAATTGGTTATGCTACAAGCTTCAAGAAAACTGCAGTAAGAACCTTCTTACCAAAGATGTGTTGTATTCTGAAAATTAACTTTCCCTTTCCCAAATACTTTGTTTGCATTGTGTATTCTACAACTGAATGCTAACTATTTTTTTATATACCTTCTCCCACAGGCTGCAGAGATGCTAGATGCAGCAACTGCATGTTCTGCATTCTCAGAGTCCCTGTGCTGATGCTAAGATAGTAAAATAAAAACTAACTTAACAGAATACACAGACTGAAGAGAATGAAGAGTAAAGTAAGGAAAAGAGATGGAAAGATACAGGATCAAGAATCTGAATACAAAATAAAGCAGAGCAGAAGAGTGACAAGAAGAAAGAGGCAAGAGCTGTAGTTCAATTCACTATGTGTCATCTACTCAATAAAGACCTCAGCTACCACAGACTTACGTGAGGTAAATTCAAGCAAGATTGGCGCTTCAGAAGTGGTATTTATATCTCTGAAGCCAGACTAGCAAAATAGCAGCCACATCCAACATTCCTCAATGGCTGTTGAAAGCCGTTTGGTGATGATTACAATGTAAAGACATTAGTGGGAATTCATGAAGCAAATGTTGTAAGGGAAGTTTAGATGGATTTAGATTGGGTAGAGGTGGTACAAAACTGTAAAATCTTGAGAATATAACAATAATGCTCTGACACTTTGCAGTGTCTTATGAAGGACACACCTAGAAGCAGGTAAATATCGCAAATTTTGTGCATTTTTTTATTACTTGTTTTATTTTGCTAGAATTTTCTTCTCAATTTTAAAAGTGGCAGTTACCTGAGAGGTCAACTTAAGTTCTCCCTCAGAAAAGACTCTACTGTTATTTCTGGTCTGTGAAATCCACACTTCAAGAGATGCAGAACCATGGCATTAAAGGAAACTTCTTTAAACAACAAATCCAAGAAAACAAAGCAAAATAAAAGAAGATAGTGGCCTAGAATTTAAGGTTTAAGTAACTGCCCTCAATTTTCTCTTAAGTAATTGGTGATTTCTTCTCAGCCCTGCTCTATGTTCCATAAAACCTACCTTCAGAAGAAAAGCTTATTTGTAGTAATTCAGATATTTTAAAAGCTCCAATCCATTGATTTTCAAAAGTCATACAGATATCTAATGCATGCAGCTGAACTTGAAAAAAAAACATTGCCTCCACCTAACAGCTGCTGTCAAACACAACAGCATTTTACCTGGGTAAGCGCAGTTACTCTGTTCTCACTAGGAAACAGTGGTGGATCTTCTCCAACCTGGAAATCAAAGTACACAGTTTTGTGTGTGAAAGTAGAGAACTCATTGCTGAAGCAGAATTTGTATGTTCCATTTCTGGATGCAGTAAACGTGAAGCTGTCATATTGTTTCTTCATCTCTTTGTACAATACAATGCCATCAGGATCTTCCAGACGACAGTCGACATCATAATGACCTCCAGTGATCACCTGAAAACAAAACCCAAGAAATTGTTTTTTTAACAAAACAGACATTCATACATTTCTTAGAATAAGTAAGATTTGTTAAATGGAATTGCAAATTTTTTTGCTCTAACAAATGTTTTAAAACACAACATGCGAATCTGAAAACCTTTCAAAACAATTCTGCAAAGTTATTTTCTCATGGAAGACATTCAAAATACTTTCAGGTTCAGGATATGTAGTGTCAACTACATTTTCAATCTTTTATGAAAGCAATTTTAGTTACTTCGTTATAAGTAATTATACAACAGCAAAGGCTACAGTAGATTAAACTTGATGGGGCAGCAAAGACACTGTTGTGTCTGTATCCAGAAGTCCATTTGCTGTATCCAGAAGTCCTCCACAGAACTGATTCAGCTGGCTGAAATTGCTAACACGCAGTAAGACGCCTCCTTTCTGTACTGGCAGAAGAGTGCAACTACCCTACCAGCTCAAGCTGCTTTAGGCTGCAGGAATGGCACACAACCAGCAGAACAGGTATTTCAACCTGGCGCCTCTTCACCCATGCTTCAGAACAGAGCAATGTTCCGAGGGGTCTGCTGCCTCCCTCTTGCACAGTCAGCACTTCATCCTAAAAGCAGCACACCCCAACAATACCTACAAGTGACTCAAAACTTCACCTTGTCTCAATGTTTTTTTTTCAGGCTTTGATTATTGTTGATCTACAGCATTTTGCTCTGTAGACTAGCCATCCCACCTCTACAACAAGACTAAACCATAGCTTAGCTATTCATAGCTTGGGTGTTCTGATGACTCTGGGGCTGAGTTTACACTTAAGCCTTGCTCCAGCCTTTTTGCTTTTAAGACAAAGCAGGCTGAAGGAGGAAGAGAATTCTATCTAAAGGCATGTCTCTTTTATGTGTGTGCAGAAATCACTGAAATATTTTAGTGTCTGAGTATCTGCACTTCAGTTCACATAGTATTATTTAAACTCACAGCAGTTGATCTAGGTATTAAGTTATTAAAACAAAAACATTAATAACCAAAATAACAAGAGATCTGAGTAGTAGCTGCTTTGAAAACAGGTATTTTTTTTTAAATATTCAGTTGGCAAACAGTATCTTCACAGTTTTTCAAAAAACGTGAGGACAGGATGCAAAGAGCAAAAAAGTTTTTTGATATCTGGAGGTCTCTCCCTGGATGTCTGTCTGCATCTACTTGGGATTTTCATACAGTAATGCTTACTGGTTGGGAGGAAAGACAAAAGTAAGATTTCCTATAATGAAACAATAGCTCATTTTTGAAGTATGATCTCAAATTTGACAGAGGTATGCTTTTTCCCAATTACTTGAATGTATCACTGAGCTGTATCACACACCCTGAAAGGGTTTGTTTACGTATACATGGTAAAGATTTGCCAGAGCTCTAAAGTTCCCCTAGGATTCCTTCCCACAAAGCTTGCTTGAGCCTCCGTCTCAGCTCTTGAGACACACTGCCAAAGGACATGCAGCCAGCACTTCAGTCTACCGGCAGCTAGTCAAATCCAGACGTTTCCTTTAACAAGTCTGTTCTGATCACTGACAAAAGTGGCAGCAGCAGGCCTATCTGTCCAGCAACCTCCAATGATACTCATTTCAAAACAAAGGGAAGAGTACTGCATAGAAAAGACTTTATGAAAGTAACAGGCAGGGAGAAGAAACATTTGGAGAGGGAAAAATGCACATCTAAGACAGAACCAGAAGGTGTAGGACCAGTATTTAGTCCTACAAGGACCAATATTTGGCAGCAATATTCCCCAAAATATGGAAGGGCAAGACAGCAGCTAGGAAATGAGAAAAAAAAAAAAAAAACAACAACAAAAACCACTGGACTTCAGTAGGAAAAGTCAGACCATAAAAGCACATAGCCCCTTCAAAAACCCCCAAAGATAACTGTGATTCCCATAAAAAATATCTCTTTCTCATACTGTTGCTGTACTGTCAGTGACTGCCAGCTGAAGTGACAGACTGAAAGATGTGATTCTGCTGATACACTCAAAGGCACCACAACTGCCAGGGCTGTTTGCTCGATACATCTCAAAGCTGCACAGTGCGCTCTACCACAATGGCTGCACATTCAAACTGTTACAAACCGGGCAAAGGAAGAACTGTGCAGCCTCACTCAAGATGTGCACGTTAACCACAGTCTTACACAGGACGCCAGCTGCCTGCACGTTTTATTTTCCGTAAGACTCCTGCCTTGCTGCACGCCTGGGGCACTTTGCCAGTACTGCCGTCGGGCCGGGGGCGCTTCAGGGATTCTCCAGGCTCCGCGGGTGGGACGCTGCACGACAGGGGTGCGGGTAAAACCCACCGCCAGCTTTCAGGGCCAGCTTTACCGATCTCGCTCACGGACGGCACCCGCGCCTCCCCGCCGCTCCCGCGCCCACGACAGCGCGCAGCGCTTCCTGCGCTGGGCCGCGAAATTCGCCTCGGCCTCCACCGCGCCGGGCGCTTCCCCTAACGGCCCACAGCCGCCGCGCAGCCAGCGAAGAAGGCGGGGAGCCCCACCCCCCCGCCGGCACAAAGCCCCTCGGTCGCCGCTCCCCGCCGGCGGGGCCGGGCTCCGGGCCGCGGCCCAGCGCCGGCAGCGCGGCGCAGCCAGGCCCGGGGCGGCGCTCCCCGCTAGGCCCGCCCCCGGCCGCCCGGCTACCTGGAACTCGAGGGTGCACTTGGTGCCCTGGGGGATCTCCTCGTAGAAGCACTGCTTGGCGTTGTCCGGTAGCTCGAAGGTGATCTCGGAGGCCCGTGCGGCGCAGGCCGCCAGCGCCAACAGAAGCAACGGCGGCGTAAGCCGGCCCCGCGGCCCCGCGGCCCAGGAACCCCGCAGCGACATCGCCCGGCGAGGGGAAAGGGGGGACACAGAGCTAGATGGGCCGAGAGGAGACGAGAGGAGGAGGCCGGCCCGGCGACGAGAGGCAGCGGCGGCGTGGCGTAGGGGCCGAGAGGGGGAAGAGCGCTGCGAGCCGGAACCACTCGCGCTGGGCGGCGCCCCCCTCCGGAAGCGCTTCCGGGTGAGCACCGCCCGCCCCTGCCCCCTCTCCGCGGGTGGTTTTGCAGACGTGGAGCGGGCGGGGCCGGGGAAAGGGGTGCGGCGACGGGCGTGGCCCGAGGGGATGGGGCGCGGCCGAGAGTGAGGCCGCCGTGGTGTTTTGGCTGGGGGGGGGAGATGTCCGGGGCGTGGCTTGGAGTGTGGCCGCCCGGGGGTTAAATGGCCGCCGGGGCCGCGGGAGGCCGAGCCGGGCGAGCGGGAGGCGAGCCGAGCCCCCTCGGCGTCTCCACCCCGTCTGCAGGGCGCCGAGCAGGCAGCGGTGAGCCGGGCGAGCTCAGTGCACGGGGGGTGACCCGTCCGTTGCTCCGGAGGGGCAGAGGACCGGCCAGGGTGCTCGCACTGGTTGCGGGAGTGTCGGCTTTAAGCTGTTCTCTGTCATTTTTACAACGTAAAACAGATTCGAAAGAAGAAATCAAAGATAATCTCAATTTTTATGCTTGTCTTCAGCTCTGTGGTAAATTGAGCAGAGTTGGAAAAAGAAAGCTCTGCTCCCATCTCCGAGGCAGGAGGGTAGGTCTGGCCTCCTGCTTTGCCCCTCTGGAAAGGGGGCTAACGCACGTGGAGCACTACTGCCCAGCGAGGGCCCGAACTGGGATGCCACTTCGTCCTCTAGCCCTAACAAGGTGACTCCAGGGTGGTCTTGTGGAGCCCGTGAATTTCATTCTCAGCACTGTACAAGGAGCTGGGACATCTGCTTGAGGACTGTGTAATTCACAGGACAGAGGTACCCAAAATCCATGTGTTGAAGGCTCTGGTAGATTTGTGGATTAAAGTGAGACTGCAGATGCTTGACCAAGCATCCACCCACTCTGTGAGGCAGACTTCATCCACGTACAATTAACCCTCAGATCTTGTCTATTTTCATTTAAACACACGGGTTTTCTTTCAGGTTGCGTTTAAGTGCTGGCTGATAGCTGAGGTGGTAGCTCAGAAGGAGATCGTGTATCTGTGACATAGGAGGCAGCTTCAACCATTTTGCTTAAATCAGTGAGTACAACCTTGTAGGATGTGTGTGCCTGTGTGGAGCATTCCCAATCACCTTCTCCTTCATGTGGCAAGAAAAACATTTCAGGAAGACTCACTTGGTGATTTTTCAGAGCAACTGAAGTGATCCTGTACAGCTTATGGTTTCCTAGTTTGCTCTTTCCATCTGTTTTCTTAAAACCTCATTGAATAGGGAAAATCAAGCTTACCTAAAAAACAACAATTGAAAACCTGTCACCAAATAACCACACAACAAAACAGGAGGGGAAAGATGCCTGGTAAAACCAAGACAATCCTGCAGAGCAGGCAAGAGAGGTGTCTGGTGACACCTGCAGAATAAACAAAACCCAGAACGTGTCCCAGTCCCCAAATTAAGCCATCAAGAGCAGATGAGATCACTTCCTTTTCTTCTGGACTGGGGACAGAGAGTACAAAACATCAACTGAGTAAAGGAGAAAGAAGGCAAGCTGCCTGCAAGGAGCTCTCAATCCTGGTCACCTTAGCCCTGGTGACTAAGGACCACCATGGAGCGCAGCCATCAGCGCTAACTGTGTAGCATCAGCTCCACAGTGTTGTCTGTAATTAGCTCATCTGGGATAGATTTGTTAAGGACTAATGATTTTGTATATGTAGCAATAATGATTGATAGTAATTAAGAACTATTAGCATCATGAACTGCTTCTGAAAGTCAGTACTTCTTTTGAAGCTCCAAACTGTCTTAATTTGTCTATTTCCTAAACACTCCACTCACAGCAATATCCAATTCCCTAAATGATATATGGAACTATATGTTAATTTGTAACAGGATCTGAGCTTTCCTCTTTTAGAAGAACCTTACATATGCCTTTGTAGTTGTTGATTCTATTATAACTTTCCTTGAGTTAGCCAGTTAATAATTTATAATCCTTACAAAGAATAAAAAAAATTAATCAGGTTGCTGGTTCTCCAGGTTGCTGGTGCTGCTGTTAGTGTTAACAGATTCTTCCCAGTTTCCATTGTTCTGTCTCCATGTGTAACTATTCTGTTTGTCAAATAATTTCAAAAATTTCACAGTTGTCTTTATTGTCTTACTGCAAAAATAATACTTTGAATGTTAAACCCACAATAACTTCAACCCACAAAACTCCCTTTTAGAGGGAGTCACATGAAGAGTTTTTCTTTCATACTGGACAATCTAATTAGGATGAGACTTGGTTTCAGATGCTCTTTAGCATAGCTCTTGCTTGAGAAAAATTAACATTTTTTCTCCACTATGATGAAATATTTGCAAGCTGAATTCTGAATTATAACCTTCCCCAAACATACATGCATAGTTAGATATTTTTATTAATGTGATTTTTTTTACCTTACATGTACAATTAGAACATAGTTCTCAGCCAAAGACTAGAAAAAAAAAATAAAGATTAAATTGGTTTCACTTCAAGTTTGTAAATGTATGTTGCCACTTTCTGTCTATGGAAAATGAAAATTATCAAATGGCAAGTGGTTTTTTTTTTTTTGCACAGGTATTAATTAAAACATGCTCTCCTGAAGAATGTTAATGAACCATAGTGGTGCAAACAGTTCATTTCTTCAGAAACACACATGGAAGCACCTTCAAAAAAAATAAGAAGAAACCTGCAAAGTAGAGGAAAGTCAGGTGTCTATATTTCTTCTTCTCTGCTTAGTAGCTGAGATAAGTTTCATATCTTTTCTCCTGAGGTAGTTAGACACCTTTTGCCAGTATTAAGGCTGTAGATGTAGATGTAATTTCAGGCAGATAAAATGAGATCTTATGACTGAAATAACATCTCCTATTATTTGAGTAGTAAAATGGAAAAGGCTATTCTTCAGCTTTACAGTCCCTTAACATGCAGTCCTCCTCACTGGAGGTTTTGAAAGGTGTTTTCATAAAATTTCTTGGTCTGTGTGGCTATCATACCTTTCCAGAAATACAATTGTGTGTAACAGTTAAAAAATGCACTTTACTGTTCTCACTGAAAGTACATTCCATGGTATGCTTTATCTTGCTGCTCAAACTCGCCTAACATAGTAAAGCTTCACCATTTTAAGTACCTCAGCTATAAAAATCTTTGCTTTGGGCTTGCTTTGACAGGTTTTACATAAATAGTAGACACTGTAGTATCACTATAAATAGTGATATCCAGATATGAATTTCTGTTTGCTTGCTGGTACAGCACTCAAATTTTGATAGATTAAAATGACCAAAATAAGCTGGTCAGGTTATAATACGAGTTAATCTTCTGTTTCACTGTCCTTCATACTTGAAGAACCGGCCTTGAACAACTTTGGCATCTACAAAACCCTTGAAGGGCAGTCAAGTATACTAACTCAACACAGTTTCATCCCACAGTTCCAGTGTGATTTGTGCAAAGTCATGCTGTGGAGGAAAAAATCACCAGACCTTAAAACTGCTCCAATTTATCCTTTCTGTTAAGGTTCAGTGCATTTTCTAACCTCTGTTCTCATGGTTTGAAGACTGCAGTGAACAAGAAATGAGCTTGTTTATGTCTAAAAAGTCAGCACGCTACTGCCTGTGCTCATGACAGCTGGTTGTACAAAAGCCAAAGCACATCCAGACAGGACACCCTGAGAAAATAACACATGTAAATGAATGTTTCACATGAACACCAAATTTAGCTGCACTCCAAATTAAGCATTTGCTGTATTTCCACACCTACAACTTCGCAGAGGAAGAGGTTGAGAGCTGCTGCAGTACAAGGGGTTGTCCATCAGGGAATCAGGAGAACGGAGATTATTGGGAAAGCTGTGACCCTTGTTACCTTCTGAAATACCCCACATGCCCTCTTGCAGAGCCTCAAGTCTTGTTGACAAGAAGAATTTGTGAACCTGTATTCATGAGAAGATAGTACTTTGGTTTTTCAACATTTTGAAAAACATATTTGTAAGTAAAAAGTTCAAATGGTTAAGAATTTGTTTCAAAATGTCTGTTCCATGGGGGTCTCTGCTCTCCCTCTCCCTCTCCCTCTCCCTCTCCCTCTCCCTCTCCCTCTCCCTCTCCCTCTCCCTCTCCCTCTCCCTCTCCCTCTCCCTCTCATCTCTCTCCTCCCGGAGGTTTTTACGGTACAGAAACGTCCTGGCACCAGGCTGGGGACGAGCCCGGAGCCGGGCTGTGCCCTGAGCCGGGGCAGCCGCCGCGGTGTGCGCGGCCCCACGGGTGCTGCCCGCCTTGCGTGGTCCCGGGCCGAGATCTGTGCCGCCGCGGACCTGCTGCCCTCCCCGTCCAACACGAGAGGGAGCTCTTGGTCGCAACAAATTTCTGTGGAAAGTGTCTTCCGTGCCTAAGCTTTTCTTGGTTTCAGATTGGCTACTTCAAATCGGTGATAAATGGATATTGGAAAGCTAAAAAATAAGATAAAATAAAATAAAATAAAATAAAATAGTGACACTCTTGGCCATACATAATGTAGGCGTAGCTCTAAGGAGTGGGTTACAATGCCCAAAACATCAGAGCCAGACAATGAAAGGCTGTCTGCACTAAAGTAAATAGGAATGCGCTGGCCAGATTTTAAATGAAGAATCTGAAGAACCCAGGCATCCTTCTCACAGCACTCCTCCCAGTGGCTCACTTTTTGTTTTGGTTTGTTTTGTTTTTTCTCCTATTCATGGATGGATTTTGCTAATGCTGTTACACTTACCTGGTGAAAGAAAGACTTGTTCTCTTGTATGTTCACTCAACAATAGACTATAAAACACTTAATAACAATAGTCCACTCTTTACAACTATATGTAGTCAGCCTAATAAAAGAGATCGTTCTCTCTACAGAAACTGTTTCAATTAAAACATTTTAAGAAATATTTTGCCTTCATAAATAATGAAGAAGTTTTAAAAGACCAAGAACACATGCAAAAAAAAATGCTACGTATTTTTATTTCCTGTTATATACCTAAATGGTTCTTCCACAGTCATAGTAATCCCAGCTGTTCATGCTCAGGCTGTAGTTATGCACTGAAAAATGAATACGTTGGTCTGTTACCTTCTGTCATGCTGTAATTATTGCTTATAAGCAGCAGTAGGTCGAACAAATAAAGCCTTTAGCATGACTGGCTCTCTAATAAATATGATACTTTTAATATTTCCCAAGGGAAGTGATACAGAATTTCATATAAATGAATAATAAATATCCATCTGGTACACCGACTACCGAAGTGTAGCCTGTTGATTCAAAAACCATCTGTCTTTATCTTGGGCAAAAGAACACAATATATTGAATATTTAAAAGATACTAGATAACCGTTAGTATCTTAAGTATTGTCAGTATTCTAAGCCAAGGGGTGTTTCCACGTTTCGTCTTAGACATAGCCAACACAGCAACAGCATTGTTAGTATCTTAGAAAGCAAAACAATCAGGTACGCTGTGAATCAGCTGGTGTTTTGTTTTGTGGCTTTTCTCATTTGTTCTGTATGCTTTGTTGTTTTTAAGATGTTTGACATTGGTACATTTGATATGGTACATTGAGGTATTCTTTCAGAAAATAGAAACATCTGGAAAAGCAATGTATTATCAAGGTGTTTAGAAATAGGAATCCAAGCTTGGGTGTGGCAATTTGTAACAGATGAAGTCTAGGCAAAGATTGTCCATTAAATAAGTCCAGGAAAAAAACCCATGTAGCAGTGTCACGTGCAGATAATGGAGAAGGGATAACTAAATGTGTTGCTTTAGGTAGAATAAGAATGGAGAAAACAAGATTAAGGGGGAAAGCAAGCATCTTAGATGTGATTGAAAATAAGAACAGCAAAGCTGCTCCTAGGAGCTCATAGCTATTGTAAAACTGCCTTGCCATTCTGCAGAACAGGGTTCAGACATGTGAATGTGCCTTTTGGGACTTAGAGTTAGATGAAGAAACATGGGAACTCTTTACAGTCCTCATTCTTCTCTTTTTAGCTGCAAAAGAAGTGAAAGGTCTGTAAAATCCATATTGCAGCTTATACAATTTTCGTATGACTCGCCAAAGCTTTCAACAAAAGTAGCTGACAGGTGAAGACTGGCTAGAAATGCTCAGAACTTGGGTGACAGGTGATGACAGCTTCTAACTGATAGACAAGAGGAGTTGTCTACTACCGTCACTAAGAAAATGGGAAAGCGACACTCTTTGAACAGTTACACAAAATGCTTCACAAACGTTATATTGATATAAGAGTGTCAAAAAAATCTTCATTCTAAAAAGTGCCTCAGTTTGTAGGCTTGTGCAGAGATATTACAGACACCAGCTTCTGGAATTGGTAACAAGAGAAATGGAAAAGGAGCAGGAAAACCCACAAAATTATTTGGCCTTTTGCATGTCCACAGAAAGATGAGTAATGAGCTGACTATTTTAGAGCACAGAGCAACCTTGGGTTTCATGTGATTAAATTGCGGTTGTAACAGAAAATAAACTGTTCAATCATTTTTTCAGAAAGAGAAATTTATGTCCACACACCATTTCTTTAACCCATTTATGCAGAAAAAAATAGTGAATGAATAATTAATTGATTAATAAGCAAGAGGTTCAAGACTACAGTGTGCCTCCCTGATTTGTTCCACAACTAATCCACATAAAGAAATACAGAAACCTACGAATGATCATAGCTGCATCTAAATCCAAAGCCTAATTTGGTGGAAATCTCAGAGAATATGCTAGGACAAGACCGATAATGAAGATCCTCTGCCCAGAACACAGTCTTTCAGAAAATGGTTCTCTTTACTACAAATTGGCTCAGACTGGAAGCCTCTAAAAAAGAGCCTTACCACAGACACACAGAGCTTTCTCAGTGCAGATTGCTCAAGACTTTGGGCTGAGAGCCTGGAGTCAAAACGGAACAAAAGCCTGTCTGCTTAAGAGGAATTTATTTCCAGCAAGCTCAGTTCCACAATGGCAAAGCTCTGCCAGCCACATGAGGCACAGCAGGAGGGAGAGAATCCAAGAGGAAACTTGGCTTCGTACCTCTTGCAGCCTTAGTCATCCTTTTTGAACAGAATTCAGCTCTCAGCCATGTGGAAGACAAACAGCTGTGGGGAAGAACAGAAACAGCTGGTATGAGAGGTGATACTGCAACCAGCGTCTGCTGCCCTCCTTGCCAAGTCCTGCTGTTCTGCTAGATGAAAACAGTAATGCACTGGGATAAATGAGAACATCTAACAGGCAATTGGAGAAAATTTTCTTTGAAAGAAAGAAAGAACAAGGATGATGCCATATTTTCATGGATTTATCGTTGTTGTTGCAGTTCTTCAGTGTCTTTTGAGCACAGGGAATTAGTAACATTGATGGACAATAAAACCTGCTCACTTTCTTCCTCATAAGGCTTCCATTCCAGACTCATAATTTCTGTTTCAACATCCTGTAATTTCTCTGATAATCATCTCATCTGGCCCTTGATAAGATATTTTCAAAGTATTTGCTTAGATAATGCACCTAAACTTGAATTCTTTATTATTTGTCATTATAAGGGATACTATAAAGTCCATGGGACCTATCACAATGATGTAAAACTGGTAGCTATCACTAGGTTAATAGATAACCAGGGTTTATACCACCACTGACTATGAAGCCAGAGAGATCTCCATGCTTGCATTTTGAATTGCGTTATCAAAAGCTCTAACGGTGGCTGGTATTTAATCACAGACTTGGAAAGATAATATGCTTGTGCCAATCTGCAAAATGAAATGTGTACCCATGGCTGGCTTAAAGATCTTCCCAGTAGCTTCTGCTGGCAGTTTTTGCAACATACTTTGTGTCCCAGGAGCTCACAGGCTCTTTCAGTGCAAAGAGTTAATCCATTTTGTTAGAGAAGATGGCAAACAGAGGATCTGACAAACCTGGTCTGGTGTCATACAGGCATTTTGGAGGAGATGGGGAGAATTTTGAAGTGGCTGTGGGAGAGAAGGAAGACCAGGAACACAAGAGTTTGCTTCAACATTTAGGTTTGCTTACGGGCAGAAGAAGAAAGGTTAAGACACTATTGAGGATGAGTGAGAGGCTGTAGCAAAAGTCAGTCTGCTAGGACAGGTATTTATTCTACATTCTTGAGTGCCTGTAGATCTTCTTCATGCCAGGAACTGCAATTGTTCATTTTTTCAACTTCTTTTTACAACTTAGATACTGTTACACATATTCAGTACAAAACTAAGATGGACTGAAAGCTGACGATGGTGTAAAAGTGTGTAATAGTTGAAGCTTTATATAGAATAAAAAGCAAGATTCTGGCTTAATGTTGTAATATGCTTTTAATTTGCTTAATAACTTACCAAGGTACAGACAGGGTATTTACAAGGACTTTTTGTGCATAACATGAAACAGAAAGCCAACACGAGGAAACACTGCAGAGAAAATAAAGTATTTCAAGGGATTCAGGGGTACTTAGAGTACTGATTCCATTTTTGAAAGTCACATGAGTCTGCATTTTTAATTCCAGAGGACTTTAAAAGTTGTACCTGTTATTACACTGCAAAATGTTGATGTGATATGAACAAACTTTGTAGAACGAGGCTGTATGGAGGTTGCAATGAGTTCATGCTTCTTTCTGGAGTTCAGGTGCTCAGGGTATACATTCTGCTCATAAGTTAGAATTTATGGCTCTGGGCTGACGTTATTACTAACTAGTGAGAACTTTAAACTGTAGGGCTATATATGCAAAAATTATAGTAATCATCATTACTGCAGTCCGAAAGCCTGGACACCAATGCGTGTGGTTCTACTGACAAAGATAATAGGTAGTTTCTTTCATTGACAGATACTCTTTGTATTTGTACATTTTTAATATCCTAAAGATAGCCAAAACTGGGAGAAGATGAGAAAATAAAAACACTCTGTTTCCTCCTTGGAGTAGAAGGCATGTAATGTATTTCAATTCGTGAAGCAACTTTGGGATTGGACAAGTAATAAAAATAGAATTGAGACTGTAAGTAATACTTTTCAGAACAGTAACTTTACTAATTGGAGAGGGAACCTTTAAAACATGACTAGATTTTTTTTCCCCGACATATACATCCTTTTCCTTTTTAAACATATTTCTACGTCTCTGCAGATTGTCACTAGTTGTTGACCATTCTTAAGTTTCTCTGTGTGTCGAAGGACATACAAGCATTTCTTCCTTGTGTTCATCTATTCAGAATATTAGCTGTAACTTAAGGAGAAGAGGAATCCAGCGTGGCTGTCTTCAGCAAGACTTTTCTGTTTTATCAGTGTTACATAGAGAGTAGAGGAAATTCTTTAGTCCTGAACTCATGTATCCAAGAAAACAAAGAAATACAAGCAGAGAAAATAAACATATTATTTTTTATTTCTCTAGAAATAGCTAACTCTTTCACTGTGAGATCAGTTCTTCCTAGTCCAAAAGGATCATCCACTTGAGTGTGGAGATACCCAGAGTTTATGGTGGATCAATACACAGTACCTGGAACGCAGCCGTCTGATCAACCATGCTCCTGCACCTACAGGTCACCCAGCTGAGGACATCACATTCCGTCCTTTGCTGCTTCTATAGTAGGACACAAATGTTACAACTCAGCACATTTCCCAAAGAGTAAAAAGGTGAACCAGCTAACTGGGTAGAGTCATTATGGAACATGGTCTGTCCAACTGGAAGGTTCTCAAAAATGAAGGTGTTCTCTAACTTGTTTTTGTATCGGTAGGTTTTTAAGCTGCATATTTATACAGTTAGTCATTTGCCACACTAATGAAAAAAGGAAACGCATGCAGTCATATAATGGGACATAGGTGGTTGCAATTGCTAAATCATTTGCACCTGCGCAAAGGGAATGCAAAATGGAGCAGGTTTATGCTTGCTTTGCAAAATGGAAATACTAATAAAAGACTGGAAAATGGATGTAATCAAAAACTGTGAGTTTAGGCAAAGGAGGATCCTGCATTGCTCATTTTTAATAAAACTAAATGGCTCAGAGCAGTGATTTTATAGACTGGTGTGCCTAGAAAAGGCCTGTGTCTTAATTTGTGCTGTAACATACTCATATGTTTGCTTCTAATATCAAGAAAGTATCCCCCCTCACCCTCCCTCCACAAAAAGAGAGAAAGAACCACTGTCTTTTTGGTCAACAGAAATCACTAGTATAGCTAGAAAATAGAATCATTATTTACTTTAATGGGAAAACACAGAAGGTCACTTGTTCAAAACTCACTTAAGCAGATCCATTTCCCCTGTGAACAGATACACGTCAAAGGAAGATAGATTTGAATATGCAAGGTTAACATTTACCTTCCTGGAATTCCTCCAGAGTTTAGCTGTATCACTCAGGTATTCTTCCAACACATCAAGTGTAAGGCCTCCAAGGATCATCTTCCTGACATGATGCTCTTCTGTCCTGTTGATGATTTCAAAAATTGTTGCTCCATGCCTAGGAAAGGCATACAAACTTTCTTTCAAAACTTTAAAACCCTTGTTGTCCTCCTTTTTTTTTTTTTTTGACCCATTTAGGCAGATCAACAAAGATGTTTGATTCAGAAAAACCAGTAGTACTGAAAATAGAGTATGAACATTATCCAGTACTATATAGTTTGTAAAACTCAGTTTAAAAAAAAAAAAAAGAAAAACACAACCCAGTGATTCAATAAGCTGTGGGTGAAATTCAGGATGTAAATAAAGTCAGTGGCAAAGTTCCCTTTGACCCCCTTAGGCCAGATTTTCTCCCTACATATCCAGCAGGTAACTTGAGACATAATACCTCCAGGTATTCACTGCAGTAACCAAGCAGTAGTCAGGGCATTGCAGGGATGGATTGGAGCACAGCACTAAGACTCAGATTAGTTAAGAGCCTTAAGTCAAACTTTGATTTTATCTGCTTGTCAAACAGAGGATCACCTGTACTGTAGCTGCACCTCTGCCAGCCAATTAAAGTCAAAGAAAAGGGTTTTGTAGTGCTTTAGATTAGATTGCTTACCTTCTATTTGATGAAATACACAAGTAATACATATGTTAAATTAATTTTTTTCTTTCTCCTTGTTCCTGCTTCTTGATCCTGTAAGTGAAGAACACTAGGTCCTTGTGTCCTAGAGCACTAAGCTTGAGAGAAACTGCCAAGTTTCTTTGTCAATTAGCCTAACGTCTGCATTATTTCGCTTCAGAATTTAGGATCCTCTTTACTTTGTGAGTCCTGAGCATGAAGAACAAAAGAACTAGTGGCTCCATGACAGAGAAGAGCAAAAACTGATTTAGGAAGAGAAAAATATCCTTTGTTAAGTTATTGTAAATGTTGAGGGTTTCTTGTTTGTTTGTTTTATTAATTGCTATTTGTCTTCAATAACAAATTATCATAATGGAAATTTCAGAGGGACACTTACCTACGTCATGTCTGTACTTGGGAACTCGTAGTGATATCCTTTTTTCTTCTGAGTCCAGTGTTTATAACTTACCCTTTTCAGGGCAGAATAACCAACATCCATTCCCATTTAAAGCCTCTCTAACAATTAATTTTCTGACCCCCTCTGCAGCCATATGGATGCAATATCATACAACAGTCATTGTCTTCTAGTGCTCCCTATATATCTAATGCATCCACACAAAACCAGCCTTCCCAATTGCTGGTGATCTGGACAACAGCCATTTTCCCCACCTAGAACTCTCCAGTCTGTTTCCAGCGAAGCACTCTGCTCTCACACACAAAGCATGTGTTTATGCTGTTTAAGCACCATTTTTTTATCAGCAGGGTGTGCACAATCAAGCGTATTTTACTCAAATACAGAAGCATAGATTGGTTTACTCAGTTAAAAGCTTTGATCTGGCAACTACAGATACTAGGTAGCCCTAAAGGGATCCACAGTGCTTATGGATCCTGATTTGGTTTTGGCTGCTAAAGCAGAATGCGAAGGGTAGGTGGGAATTTCTCCACTGGCACTAACAGAGCATTGAGTTCCTGAGAGTGAGGGGTGCGTTCTTCCTCCTGATAACTTTGCTTCTTCATGTGACCTTCCCTTGCTAGTCTGAGACAAATAGATCATTATGCCACATGTTACTACAAAATTGGTAAACATTCCTGGCTGCCTCAACTCAAGACAAAACATTAGCTGCAAGCTGTGGGAGCTTCAGTCAGACACGCTCAGAAAAGGAACCCTGTCCTCGTTCGAGGGCATAAAATTTACTTTCGGGTTTCATTTGTTTCAGTGGGTGGATAAAGCCAAAAAAGGTAGTTATAAAAAAGAACATATATATTTTTAAAATGTTCCTTTAGGATGTGCCTGAAATCCTAAGAACTGGAAACAGTCAAAATACTGTGTTCTGTCCAAAGAACTGCTACAAAGGGAATATGAAATTTTTATGGCCATTAACTTGAAAACAGTGCAATGATTTAGCTATAATCCTCAAAATTACTGATCAACCTTTTTCACCTAGTCAGCTATTTGCTGTGATGTGAAATGAGGAAATAGTTGCTCAGATGAGATAAACAAGCAACTTCTTATCATTGCAAAATGGAAATGTGCAACTGCACAAGCAAAATAGCATTTTACATTCTGTTTTTAGCAGTTACCCATTGTTGTCTTATTATTAAAATTCATCTTGCTATTTCCATATTCCTGCTTTATGTTACCTTAAAAAAAAAAGTATCCTTTCCGCCCACTTTTTTTTTAAGCATTTGCCACATTTCCAGCTGTTACGAGAAATTTAAGGATACAGATTGGTTTACTCAGGTGTTTTGGCTGACAAAGGTCAAGAGGATTGGGTTATAAATATGTAAATCATTAATTATAGTGTGTATTCCTTTTACTGCATTGCTGAGAATTGCACAGGAGAACAGAGATTAAATACTTCCCTGTAGGCTGCAGTTGTTTTTCCTCCATGCTGGGGTTAACTCTGCCCTGGTGCGAGAAGTCATCTGCTCAGTTGTATTGGTTCCTTCTGCCAGCCACTTGAACATCCACAAAGAAATAACATTACACAGAGTTTTCTGTGATTGGGGTCCTTGCTTTTCCCAGAGAACAGAGCCTTGGCTTAAAGTGCTATAATGTCAAATATCATAAGGGTGTCCCTCTGGCATTTTGTCAGATGCTTCAATACACATGTTTATAACAGCATGGGACTTTAAGCAGATCTGGGAGCTCATAGCCTCAGGTGACTGATCCCAGAGCATTTAACACTTGCATGCTCCCACTGAGTTCAGTGGGAACATTTCTGAGCTTAACATGAAGTTTGTGATTTATTAGTTGCGTATTGGTGTCCATTTGAGTATGTGGTGAATAAAAGCCTGTGTCCGAAAAATATGCTTAGAAGTTATGGGTCAAAGCTACAGCTGTTCCGGCATGGTACCCTCTGAGGGTAGATATTAGTTGTGGGGTAAAATCAGGGATCCAGGGCAGATCCTGGCTGGTGCAGCCCATGACTTTTCAAGTTGCTGTGGTTAGTCGCTGGGTGCATTCATACACTTTTAACGAGGATCAGGCTTGGGATATCACTGACAGGGCAGTGATAACATGCTCCATTCCTGAGTGGAAGTATGGACATATTTTGGGGCTCTAAAAAAGGGCAGGCTGTCCCCTTCCCCACACATCTGCGGAGCCAGGGCTGAGGCAACCTCTCAGAGGGGCTTTGGGGGTTGCAGTGTGGCTGATTGGCAAATACAGACAAAAAAAAAAAGCAGGCTTGAGTTGCACTGAACTGATACTGCAGATGTATTCAGGGTGTGCAACTGCACATGCACATGCTTCCTATTGCAAGAGAGGGACCTCCACCAACAGCTGAAGAGGAAGCTTTTAGTATGCAAGTTGCTTTCTTACCAGCAGGAAGATTAGCCTGCAAGGAAAACGCGGAAAAGCAAGAAATGAAAGCTTATACAAGAGGCAAAAATTGCAAAGTATCTAGCTTTGAAAAAGGATGTGTAAGAGCCGGTAGTGAGAGCCATGCTAATGTTTTGGCATCCAAATCCAACTAGCAACCTTTGACTTTATGCCAGTTCAGCACTGGGTGTGAAACTCTTGGCAGATTGCCTCAACTTCACAGCATTTTTAGGTCTGGCGGCAGAGAGAGGGAGAGCAGAGAGAGCAGAGACCTGAGTATTCAGAAGATTTTATAAGTCTTGTTTCTGTTTCCCTTTTCTACTTACAAGAAACTATTCATGCCTGTTGGAACTATGGAGGATCTAACTTGCAAGGATCAGGTTAGGGAAACAATCCACTTCCCCCGTTTCTATAAAAGTGGTATTTAGAAGTATAAAACTTCCCTTTACACACACACAAAAATATTTCTTATCAAGGAAAGATATTGCCAGATGTGATTTTCAGGAAGTGATCTATCTTTCCAGTTGGAAACACCAAACTTCCTTGTTAAGACACAGGACATTTTAATGCCTTCCCCTCTCCCAGAAATATCAGAACTGCTTAAAGTATCTGGAAACAAAATGGTCACAGCTCCTAAAAAATTAGAAAAAGTAAAAATAGAATAATGTTTATTTAATTATTTAATTTGTGTTTGCGCAACAAATGCACTACATTGTTATGCTTAACCTGGTGCTTCAATCAAAGTAATTTTAGATTCAAGGAGTGCATTTCCAGTTCAGTGGAATAATTTTCCTTGTGCTTGCAGGTGTGAGTTTACCTAAGTCTGATTAAAATATTATATGTATATAACATATGGTATAAAATCAGAAGCCTTCTCACTAATCAAATAACCCTCTTTCTAAAAGTGTAAGTTAACAGGAGCAAAAGTATCTTTGAGATTCTGATAATTACGGATTTTGCTCAGAGGTTTTTGCCTGTCCACTGTTTAAGGCTGCAGTCCTCCTCTCACTAAGGACTGTGCGTGGAAGGAGAGGGAGGGGAGGTTGTACTGCCCAGCGTCGCTGCTGCAGACCTTTGCTACAGAAAGCCCTCTCGGGCAGAAAGGATGATCCAGAAGCAGCAGTGTTAGCAGAGGCAAAGCCTGCTAACCTTGGGTCACCGGCATGTGAAAGGATTCCACGGGCCCTTTGCTTCTCTGCTTATGTTACCACACAGTCGTGCACACTGATTCCAGTGCCTGTAGTGCCAGCTTTTATTGCCGTCATCTTCCTCTATGGGCAGCACAAAGTGCAAGTTTGCTATTTTGGTTATTCCAGCATCACTTTGGGAACCTCGACACCAAGCATGACCATGCTACTTCAAAGCAGCGATCCTGCAGGAAGAAACTGACAACTCTTTACAGGCATTCCTCAGAGCGGTAGTACATCCCACAGTCTGCCAATACATGTGGCTGTTTTTTCCCACGCTGGCTTGGAGAAGGAGGCAGAGCAGCAGGGACGTTCATTTCTCCACGCTGGCAAATGCTATATACCCTGTTTTGTACTATTCACTCTGTTTTTCTCCCCTGCATGTCTTGAATAGGATTAACAAACAGAGGTTTTCCTTTAAGCTCCGGTGAACTTTACTAAGACACTCAGAAACTGCGTCAGAAGTTTTAAATAGTCTGTCTCACTGGTGGTTCTCTTGGCACCGTAATTTCTTGTCTTAATAGAGTCACTGACACTTTGTCAGTGACAGTTCTTGCTCTATATCACCATCAGAGTGTGTGACATATTAACTTTCAAGCAACCTAGAGGTTTTATTTGCTGTCACAGACCTCTTTAAATATTGACCTCTTTAAACATTAAACATGACGGACAAACACCCCAGAACTGATGATGCAGAGATTGCAAAATAAATTACTGTTTAAACCATGGAATGTGCAACATGACAATTCAGAGCAGCTGTCAGGGCCATCTCCGGCTGCCTTCTGGGAAGTGCTGTCACCAGCTGCGACATTGGTGCTAACCGTGGTTTCAGACTTACTTCAGGAAGCATTATTGTCAAATAAGCGTACTGATTAATTGCTTTAATGACTCCAAATCGTTCTCTTATTGTCCATTCTCTGATCTGTGGAGTTACTACTTTGTGAAAAATGAAGTGTCGTTGGTCATTTGGGCACACCAAAAATGAAAGTATATGACGCAAGACGTTTAAAACTTCTGTAGTGAGGCTTGTATCTCGGTAATTTCTTCTCCAGGTAAAGATGTATTGCTCAGATCTTTGGTTGTTGAAATCACTTTGGCATTTGTGTCTGTATCGCCTCAGGGAGCTTGCCCAGGTCCAGTTTCAAGTTCTTTGAGTCAAACACCTTGCCCAAAGAAGGCAGGGCAAATTCTAAGCCGTTACCACCCCCTGCCCTGGTTTTCCTTCCAGATCTGTCTCCTTTTCACTACGTTTGAAAAATAAGAAAAAATTGTTCTCTGGCAAGCCTTTGAAGAATGTAAACAATGCCGTAGTTATAAGCTAAACACCAGATATGTTTTACTTCAGCTTAGAAATAATCCTTTTGCAAGCAAGCTTACCTCTAATCCGGTAGGAAGACTTTTAACAAGGGAAGAACTTCAAGATCATAGCCAGACAGCACTTATTGCAGGATGCACAACTGATGACCTGTCTTCAGGACAGAGTGAGAAACCATGCTTCTACATTGCATTTTAGGTGAGACCAAGAGCACAACTTTGAAGCAAATCTGGTGATTTTTCCCATATAGGACACTGCAGAGGTCTTGAAGCATATTGTCTGAATTAGCTGCAGATAAGACTAACCCAGAAAATGTGCCCCTGGAGTGCTCCAGCCACTAATGGGTTTTCCGTTTGCAGGTCAGATCAGAACTGGTCTGAAGTAAAACCTACTGAAATTAATATGTTGTGCAATACCCAGTCCTCAGCATCGATTGTTTTACACTATAGATCCACTCCCACTGAGTTATCCTACTTGTGCATGACCCAAAAGAGCTTCTGATACTCAATTACCATGCATTAGGTTTCCAACTATAGTATCACCTTTGGTAGGTGTTGACTAATTCATAAATAAACTAACAAATGAAAAAAAAAACCAAAGGAAAACAAAATAAATGGTCTTTGGTTCAAAACAGCAATGTCACTTCTCTGTAATGTTTTTTCTTCTGCTACTGCAAAGCATGTGAGGGAAACACCAAGAGCCAGGGCTTCCAGCCAAGGGCAGGATTCAGGCTCGGATGGGTTAGGTCCCTGGTACTCAGTTGACCTCAGCGGAAAAAGTAACTACACATCCCAGATGAAGATCTAGACAAAAAAGTGTTTTGCTGTAAGCACTGACTGCAAATTCAAAACTCAAGGATAGATTTTAATGCCTATGATAAGGATACTATGTCAAGATCCACCCAACTATTTCCTGCTCTTATTTCCAAGCCTCCAGTTTCGCTAAGTTAGCGAGGACCGCTGGAAGGATCCCTCGTGCCAAGGTGACAGCCATGGGAAACAACAGCTCCATCCCACGCAGCTCCGCAAAATGTGAACCAAAACCTTACACTTTAGGCTTCTTTTTGGGTGCTAGATGTTTCTGTATGTATCCTTCCATCTATCCACATGCATATATTCTGAGCTCAGGCAGTATTTAGAAATTATTTCTACCTCAAAAGTTTACGTTTGTTTCCTTCCGTTTGAGCAAATTTGTGCTTTAAATAAAGAACATGGGCTCTACCTCTTAATTTTAAGGAGATTTATCCCAGCCTATGTTCTAGCTAGTGGTATTCCCCTCAGCAGAAGCTGCAAGCTAATTCTCCACCTGAAACTTCACATTTATATCTTGAATTTCCAGATCCTATTTCTAAATGAAGATTGATAGGCTGGAAAAGAATGTACATGGAAGAATCTCTTTCTATTTGGGAAGCAGATACCTCCTTGGCACCTGCAGTTACTTAGGTGCCTTCTCTGTTGACCATTTTTCAAAGATATTTGGGTTCAATCCGTCTCCTGCATTTCCAGTGCTGCTAGATCTTGGCATTTCAGATAATTTCTTTCTTTCCTCAGTGACCAAAAAATTGCAGACCTTCCTACCAGGTGCACGTGGAGGTAGGCAACATGACTGCTATAATGAGAATGTTGTTGAGTGTACATAAACTGGAATTTTACTGGGGCTAGTTGAATTTTGAAATTTGAGTAGAAGGTTACAGTCAGCTACACTGACCTTAGAGGACCTACAGATAAAAGACACAGGTTAATTCAGCTGTAAATCTGTGCAGAATGGCATAGCAACGGGATGACTGTCCAAAGGGGAATGGTTGATCTAACTTTAGGTAACTGCTTAAAATTATTTTCCTGAAAACATAACAATTCTAGAATAGACCTACGCCCTTGCAAAGGGTATTAACTGCTATGCAAAAGATGCCAGATAACTAAAAATAAAACAAAAAATTGTTGTATATAAGCGTGAAGCAGTTTATTCTTTAAAATTTACTTTACCACAAACACAGGGCCTAAGACACAAAGTCTTGGGTTTAATTTTTGTGAGAGAATTTGGACTCCCAGCCACCTCTGAGCAGACTGACAGCAGTGATGCTGCTCTTGAATTGGCTAGATGTGGGAAGAGGCACTAACAGTTCTCCTGCCGTCTCTGGTGGAAGTTAAAATCCAAGATAAGTTACAATAAAAGCAGCAGATAAATTTGCTGCTTTAGCCAATGTGCCCTTTAATTCAAACAACTCTGAATACTCAGTTTTGCAAGTGTGATTGTGCAACTCAGGATAACTGCTCCACTTCTATCCCACTGCTCTTTAGTTAGTCACCACCTGCAATGTTTTCCACATCACACGTCATTGAGACTATCCTGTACAGATGATTATGAACTTATACGTATGAAAAATATTTTCATTGTATACATGAGGCTCTTCTTTTCCTATTACCTCTTGAAAAAAACCTTCTCTTTCTTTGCCTTCATCACTGCTATCTGCACTTCATGTTCAGGAAGACTCCACTGCAGGAGTAACAGCCTCAGCGGAGCCACTCGCAGAGGACAAGAAAAACAACTCAGAAGCTGGCCAGCAGTTCAGCAATTTGTTTTTCTCTCTTTAAACCTGTGACTAGTTCCAATCATCCCTGTATTTAAAGCCAGGGATATGCTTACATGACTTAATTGAATTGGGACGTTACACAGAAAAAAGATTTTGTCTAAGCCTGACTTACCTACTGATTTTTGCTGGTGCTACCAAGATCAGGCTGAGCCTGTGAGAGCAAGTGCAATCAGCATTTGAAAAAAAAAGGAAACAACACAAACTCAAATCCTAGTTCGTCCATGTAAGGAAATCACTCAACTTTGGGATTGTTTGGCAGAACTTAAAATATATCAGGTCTGAGTGAAGATCTGGAAACTACTTGGTGTCTTGCTAATGCCTTAAAAAGGGAAACTCATTCAAGATTAATAGAATGACGATGGCAAATGCTTAATGAATGAATAAAAAAGCAACCAAACAACTCACACAGCTACAAACCGCTTTTCTAAGGCACACAGCTGCACTATTGGGCTGCCTGATGGTCAAATCTCAGAACACAAGCTTTCCTCCGCCTGACAAAGAGCATTCAATTTTAAAGAGTTTATACGGCCAGCTTTCTAGCTGCGAAAGGCTGTATAAGCGTTTCAGTTTTGTTTTTCACACACTGTCAAAAGATTTTTTGTTTTGGCTTATATGCTTTCAAAGGCACAACAGAAGTATTTACAAAGGCGCTATTCATGTCAGTATTTAACTGTTGATTGACAACTCTTCTTCTGCATGCGGGTGAAATCTTGCTGAATTGTAGCTTTGGCTGGAAGGAGCCAAAGTGAAATTGAACACCTCTTCCTCAGTCCCAAATATCTGCAAATCTAAAGGGCCTTTTGTTGAAAGAGTACTGAGTTTCAGAAAGCCAGGCAAGAAAGGAAAATAATTCTTTTTTTTCAGTTCTTTCCTTGTGCTTATTGCTACAGAGTCCAACTCTGACCCCTGAACTCAGGGTAGATATTTCGATGATCCTCATCAGCATGCCATCTGACAAGAGGCTGTTAGCTTCTGTCAAGTGTCCTGTTTCCTCCCACATCAGTTCAATGAAGGAAGGACAAAGTTTAAAAATGCTGGCTGTTCTTATGTTTAAAATATCTATGGTAGGAAAAAAAAAGAAGAGCTGAAGAAATAGCCCTTGTTAAGTACTGAGACCTTGTTTTCTGTATATGTCACTGGAAGCTTTGCCTTTTCAAGGCACGAATTAAAAACTGAAGAAGTATACCTGTATTTTTGGTTTCACATCCTTTAACAAAAAGTGATTTCCATGCTTTTAAGCAGTATTTACACACAATTGTCTACTAAAAGATATTCGGCAAAGTTTCTGTAAGACAGCTGCCACTTTAACCTTTTTCTAATATTTTGAGCTTTCATTTTTAAATCTCTCCTTTTAAAACACTCAGCTTTGTATTGCAAGACAAACATACCAGACTTTATCTTTCAAATACATGGAAGCAACTTGGCATTTGCGTGGGCCAAGACACTTAGAAGATTTTCCATTTCAGAGGTGAACTTTTTGAATGTTCGTACAGCAAGTGAGGTATAATCAGCCCTAATACTCTACAGTATAAGAATATACCAGGAACAAGGCGCCTACATCTACTTTAGCATTTGAATTGTCTCTCTGGTACGACAAAGATCTATGTAATTTAATGTTTCAGAATATTCAGGCGTGTCAAAGAAACATGAAATAATTGCATCAACAGAAATACCAAATGCTTATTTTTTAAAAAGAAAGACAGTAAAAAGAGGAGAAAAGCAGCAAAAAAAAAAAAAAGAGAATAGCAAGCTATTCATAAATGCATGTTTCCTCTCCATCATTTTGAGAAAAATTTGTGTGGGATTTGGCTCTCTGGATGCCCAGTACTTCTGCCACACTCCAAAGTGTGTAAACTCTGAAAGAGAGTCACCTTTGTCTCAAGAATTTTCACCTATTCAGGTATTCCTCCGTTACTTCACACAGAACAGACTTTCTTCTCTTCACATTCTTTTAAACTTCAAAACATATTAGAGAGAAAATGGCTGTGGCAGTCAAGCCTTAGGTCGGCTCTTCACACAGTGTATCCTAATAAAGGAGGTGTTTTCTCCTGCTGCTTTAGGAAAGCTGCTTGTGTCATCAGCCTCTCAACTGTTAGTATGTTTATGGATCTCTTTGCAGCCTTACTGCCAAGCTTTCGCTTGAAACTATTTTATGTTGTTCTATTAGCCTTTTATCATGACCTTAAAGACTACATTTCTCCAATTATTGTTTTCATTCTGGGAAAAAAAAATCAATGACCATTTGCAGAGAACTTATGGGCAAGATTTTGGGAGCACAATGGTAGAAGATAACTTTGAGTAGAAGCAATAGATTTAAATAACAATTTTGTCTTTCACTTTTAAACTTTTTCTTACATACATCAGAAATCTCATAAAGAAAAACAATTTTAAATGCTGTCAGAGGAAAATCAGGAAAATGATCTTGCCAGAATAAAATGAGAACTTTGCCTGAAGCTATGCAGGCGTCACTTGGGTAGGGCCTGTGTACATGAAGTACACCAAGACTGGGGTAAAAAAATTAAAAAAAAAAAGAAAAAAATGCAACCCCACTAAACTTCTTAAGAATTCAGAAAGGAAATTCTTTCCCTGTATATAAAAGGAAGAGTCTTCTAGCCCTACCTCCTTTCTTTGTACCTTATATGCATCTAAGTCTCATACATACATACCTAAACACTTAGATGTGTGCGTAGGCATCAACACTCTTTCAAATTCACTTTTCCCTAAGGTTTTTTGAAATTCAGCCTATTTGAAAACTTGGCTCCTATGTTACTGCAGGAAAGGACTAATCTGATACCAGAAGCACCCTGCCAAATTCAGTAGAAGAGCCATCAAAATTCGTAGTAAACTGCACAAAATGGCTTCAGAAATGCATACCTGTTTTATCAGCAAAACATGGGCTCTGTCACAAGCATGACAGAATTTTAAATAGATCAATTCTGTGGTGGTCAGGTGAACAAGGCTGTCTTAGAACTTAATCTAAACCCTCATAGTCTCTTTTTGCCAATGAAACTGTTTTCTCTCTTCCCCGTGTCTGTCCCAGCTCTCCTCCTATAGCTACCTAAAAGTTTGATCCAGGTTATCCTTCTGGACAGCTTTTTTCACCTGTGTTATGGTAGACATAGACACACTATGTGTAGATATAAACCACCAGCTGACCTGAACTACTTTGATTTGTTATTATGTGTATTTACACTCCGCATGCACAATGTTAAATATTACCCCGAAGAGCAAAATGGAGTGGAAAAATACTCTGATGCGTCATCCAGGAGCGGTGAGTGCAGTTCCTCAGAACGCCACAACCTCTGGTAGCTTTGAGCAAATCGTTTTTCTTTCTTTGCCTAAGGTTTTTTTTTTTTTTTTTGTCTCAGAAACTGTGTAGCAATACTTCCTTTCCCCAGAAAATTTTCCTGTTTTTGCCTTCAGACACTGTAAGCTCCTGGTGCAGGAAACTTCTTGCTGTGTCTTTGACTGAAAAGAGAATGAGAAAACTCTGTCTCACCTTCAACTTTTTGTGCACTCTGTTGGAATAACATTAACATAACTGCTAAAAATATTTGGTCAGTTCTGTTGAGGCCATAGGAAATAACATTACTTCTGGCTGTTTTCAGCTTTTCCTCATGGTGCAAGACGGTAGTTTTAAATATGTTATTGCTAAATTAGTTTAACAGTTCCTGGATCAACATAACTAGTTACCATCTAAACAGCTTAAAACACCACTTTTGAAGAGGTTTTTAATTCACCCATTTCCCTGGGTAGGGGGAATTTCCAGTAAGAACAGATGTAATACTCCTGCTTGTGAAACAGACAGGCAGGATCACATATGTCATTCCAGGGCTGTGCTGCAAAGGCGTATCTTTCTGTCAACAGGGCAACGTGACCTGTCCTCGTCACTGATGAAAAGTACTGGCAGGTTTGGAGAACTACAGTTGGCAAAGTTAGAAGTTAGCTCTGTGACTTTCACTTGGGGTCGGATGACAGGAACAGACACCTCATTTTAGACAAGCAAAAGAAAGTGAAAACAAGTTTAAAATTGACAATGTTTTTGACATATCCTCTACATCTAAAGAAAAGCAAAAACTAACACATATTCTGACTGAAGGCCGATTGCTGAGCCTTGGCTACATATGCTTGGCTCTCATTGTAATCAGCAGCAAATCTACCTGAGTATATCGAAGGTCAGAATGGAACCCTGATTTGAGCTCAGATCAATATAACCACATGATTTCACCAGCTCCACCTGAGTGTAATAAAGTAGAACTTAAGCCATCATGTCACTGATTAATGCATTTCATGTTTAAGTAAAGATACAGATCTTTATTTAAATAAATGGCAGTCCGAGGAAACAAAAGTCAGTGTAAATGGAATGAATGCCTTGCTGTATAAAATGTAAAAAACCAGCAGTTTATCAGAGTGTAGCGTAATTATTCTGAGTGCAAGACAGTAAAGGTGCAGGAAACCAGACATTAAAGCTGCAGAAGGGGCAGCAACTGATGGGTGGATTTAAGTCAAATATATCGCCTCAACCACAAAGCACAAATTTAAAGTGCAGCAAGCAATATTTGTCCTTAAGTGCTGATGAGAACTGGACGCTCCCAATTAGATCCAAGAGAAAAGTACACAAACTGTTCTCCAGCCCTTCTGCCATTGAAGAGACATTTTCCCTTTTGAGACCCCTACTGCCTTGAATTATCTTTGAATCATTCATTTAGTCTTTGCACACTATGACATCAGGCTACAATGAATCTTCCCCTTCCATTACATCACAGTTTTGATTCCACCCTCTGTCATGGCTGTCCCCTAGGAAGATGACTGTGTGAAGTGCGGGGTCTGGTGTACAGCATGAGTTAAAGCCCCAGGCTCTCTCCTCTTAGAAGTGCAGGGTCTGAACACAGGGAAGTTCTAACTCCATCCCAGCAGAAGCTGTGCAGGACACCTGCTGTAGCTCTGGTCACACTTCTGTGCATCCTGTGAAGGCAGACAGGCAGGAATTGCTATTTAAATTTAGTTCCTGAGTAAATAATTCCTATTTATTTGTTTATAAACAGTCACATATACAATCCATCCAAATACAGATGTGGTTGTTTAGAATTGGTTGGTTATATACACAAAAATACAATTGTATGCTCATAACAACCTGTCCTAAACTGTCTCATTGTAATTATTTTTGTTAAAGAAAACTTTTGGCAAAGAATATTCCTCATACATTTGGGATGCATTATTCAATTTACATTCTTAGAATAGTAAAAAATTCCTCCGTAGAACCGTCCCAATTTGCTTTTCTGTGAATATTCAGTTTAGCTGAGTTTATATATTTAAAATGAGCTTATATTTAGAAAGTAGAAAATTAGTACAGCTAAGGAAAGTATAAAATGCTAAATAAACCTGAAGTGTTTGCATGTTATGAAACGGTTAAGTTTCAATCTTGCCAAGTGAAAGTGAAAATTGTGTATTACAATGTGACATAATATGTGTTCTATTTTAAACTATATTATGATATAAAGTGTTTTACTACTAAAGGAGAAGCACTCAGATCTCAAACAAGCCAAGCTCAGAGTAGGAGCCAGGAGTAGTAAATCTCTCTTCCAGCTGCTACTGTGCAACATACCGGCAGAGCCTTTCCCGTTAGCTGCGAGGGTTTCTGTTACTTTTAACCTTAAGCTGTTCTGGTAATGCAGGGTGTGGTTCCTCTTCCCTGCTCCATGGCCAGACTGGTGTGATGACCCATCATCAACACGGCACAGCAATGAAGATGTCTACCAACGCTCCCCGAGACGGTACTGAGCATTTTGTTTGCACAAACAACATATTTGGCTCTTGAATTCTCTCTTCTTGCTTCCCTAAGACAACTGCAACCTTTCAGAGTTTGCTCTTAAGCGTTAAAAGTACTCCCAAAGAAAGGTCTTGCAGATCATGGTGGCTCTTCGTTCTGAAATAACTATTTCTCTGCTGTTTCAATATCCTCCTCCTTCAGTGCCCCAGTTGTAACCGCAGCATCCTATCTAATTGACTTAAAGCAGGAAGCCTTAATGCTGCCAAATATAAGGTCTCTAAGGAAAACAAATCTAATTCACAGGGCCTGTTAGCCTTGATATAACCCCCACAGGCTAGAAGGGAGAGAGGCAAGACAGAGAATCCTGTCAATTTGGTACATTTATTTAGCAGGTTCAAGCCCTGAAATAAGATACAGTTTGGTGTTTGAAAAGGATATGGTAGAAGAGTGGAAGAATAATCTAGACATCTTGCACACTAGATGTGTTTCTTTGCCTATTCATTTAAACCTTCCACTCTGCTTTGTGAGAGCTTCTCCATGTAATCAAATTCCCTATCCTGGCTGCAGTCCCCAATCCATAAAAATAAGATGGGGGTGAGGAAGAAATTAAGGTAGAAAGTCAGGAGGAAAAAGAAGAGAAAACAAGACAGAAAGAGGAAAAAAGAAGGAAATAAAAATAGATTGTGAGCTAATACTACATTCCTACAGACCCAAGCTAGTGAAAAATAAGGTACAAACCACATCAAGGCTGTGCTTTAAAATGTCTGGTTAATTTTCACAGCTTTTACTCCAGTGAGATGTTACTGGTCAGTGTCCAGCAAAGAAGACACTCTCTTAAGTTGGGAAAACCTTCAGCCATGCTGAAAAATAAAGCTGCAAACCGACCAATGTTCTTCAATGGGTATTGATGCTACTTACCAGAGTAAGGCAAAAAGTGGAAAAAAGAAAGTATTTAATTGCAATTGTAGGGGAAAAATAATGTATCTGTGTGGAAAAAGGTGATTTCCGAGTTGAAAACTAACCAGGAAAGAGGCTTGAAATAGTGGAAAATAGTAAACAAATTCCTGTGAGGTGAACTAACATTGTGCCTTGCAATAAAAAGTAGTTGGAAAGTAGCAACAACAAGGGGTTCGGTGCCAGAACATGGCAAAAACCATCACAGAGTCTCAGATCGCAGCTAGCCTAGGCACTTCTGGTGCTAGGCATCTGTTGGAAGAACAGTCTGTCTCCTGTTCAACCCAGGAGAGTTCACAAGAATTTATAAATGATAGCTGCCTCTGCTGAAGGGGACCTAACAGGTATAAAGAGTTGGTGCTGCCCTTTCCAAGCCCACAGCCACAAAAACTCACCATTACATCATTAGGATAGAGATCAACACCACTGAATTGAGCTCTACTTCCATGGGAGTCAATGGTAAAACTAAAAATTTATTACAAAAGCAGTTGTCTGAAAAGCTTTTTTGAATTTAGCCATTGTCTTCTTTTGCAAATCACATTTCATTGCCTTTGGCAGAAGGGGACTGTGATGGTTTAGCCCAAATCACCACACAGCTTCTCGCTCACTCTCCCCCTCCCCAGGGGGATGGGGGAGAGAATTGGGAAGGAAGGAGAACTCGTGGGTTGAGATGAAGACAATTTACTAAAATAAAAGGGAAAACTACAATAATAACAGAATATAAGGATATTAAAAAATATACAAAGTGAACAATATGTGTTTTCTCACCACCCGATGTCCCAATGACCGATACAGCCCGTCCCGAGCAGCGATCACGGAAACAAACCCGAGCAGCAAGCAAAGGAGCAAAAGGGAGCCAGCAAGGTAGGGGGAACGATGCCAGCCAAAACAAGCAGGAAGGATGGATGCCAGGAAGGCAGATACCCACCCTCGCCTGCCCCCACTTATATACTGAGCATGACGTTTATGGCATGGAATACTCTCTTTGGCCAGTTTGGGTCAATTATTCTGTCTGTCTTTCTCCCAGCTTCCTGCATCTGCAAATTAGCGAGACTCGGAAAGCAGGACGGTGTCCTTGGTCTCATTCACAACAACTGGTATCATCAGGGTGTTTATGAACATTCTTCACACACAAAATCCAAAACATACCAGCTACTGAGAGGAAAAATTAACTCCATCCCTGCCAAAACCAGGACAGGGACTATAAAAGAATCTCAACTTCATCAGGAACCTTCCTGTAAACCAGCAGGTTTCCATCTTAAACACAGATTTCTTCTGAGATGAAATAATATTTGCTTATTGTCTCCCTGCAGGAAAAGGTTGTATGTACCTGAAACTTGTCCATCATTCCTAGTTGCGCTAGCTCGTCTGATGATGCTTGTGGATCTCTGGGACATTATTGTTACTAATTTATGAGTTATAAAAATGAGTTAGAAGTCCCACCCTATCACAAAGACACCCCCCCCCCCCCGTCATGATCATCTGTGAGTCATTTACCTTCCTCGTGCCTCATACGGAAATCCAGTGCCAAAGGGTGTGTACATGGAAACTACTGGCAAATCTGGAAGAGTGAGTGGTAAACCGAGAAGTTACCTGAGAAGGCATCTGAGAAGGCAGCTGGCCTGTGAAGCCCTGTGTCAACACACATACAGCTAGTGAAGTGTCTGTGCTTAGGAGAAATGCCAACAGAGCTGCAGCATCCCAAAAAGGATTTAAGAGCCCAGTATGTACCTCAGAGCGGTGGTCCGGTGGGTGTGCTGCAGCATATCTCTATCAATCAGCAAAAGAGAACAAGTCCAGATATCCCCATGATTCATTCAAATGCAATGGTGATACTGGTTCCTGTAACCCATGATGTCTCCACCCTTGTAGACAAGGCCATGTACTTTGACTCCTAATAGGGATTTCATGTACTTACTAAACAAAAATAAATCTCTTCTCAGCACTCTTAATGCTTGGTATAAACTATTTGCATCACAATAACATGAGTAGCAATAACATTGAGAAATCAGCACTGCTTTTAACTGCTAAGTCATTGCCCTTTCACCAATCAATAGTTCCAGATATTTTCTATGGGAACATTTTCCCCAGTGTCCTCAAGGGAATCTTATGTGAGGAGATCCTACGTGGTCTTAAGAAGACTGTGAGTTGAATGAAGATTTCTATAAAAATTTCATTTGAGAACTGGTTTGTGTAGGCAACACTGGTCTTAGAAGCTCACGACTACTGCCAGTAGGACTACTTGTCCAAGATCATCCTCCTTCCTTCTTTGCTGCCTGGTTCCTCATACTTGGCTATTTAATTTCTGTTTATTTGAACATGGGATCACTTCCATGAACCCAGTGCATGGACTCGTATGTAGGTGTATCCGTGTGCTAACTTAATGTGCCTCTACTTTTCATTAGTGCCATGAGAAAGAGCAAGCTGAAGCTGCTTCTGGCCACTGTATTTCTTTAATAATGAGATTAAAGCACCTGTGGTGAGGTCTAAAGCAACAGCTAGTAGCTCCAAGTTGTCATGTCAGTGTGTAGATCTGGTAGAGCACCAAAATGTTTTATTTCTTCCCATCCTAAATGTGAAGGAGGTAGCTGACAGCAGAAGTGATTGCTGCTTCGCTGTTTATTGAATGTGACCTGACTGGCACACTTTCCTTTCCACGTTGCACCAAGGGCAGCCAAAAGTACGTGTAGCTTCTCATGAACTCTGGTGATTTACTGCTCCACATGTGACAAATCTGGCACCAATTTCAGCGTGCCTTAATATGCAAAGCTGCAGGCTGTGGTGGCTTGGAAGCAGCTTTAGCCTGCTATAAGGCTCCAGTCTTTGGAAAATGGATGGGCAGAGGGATAGGTAGCAAGTGCTTGGCTTGTCTGTTTACATCACTGGTGAGTCTTGGCCCTGAGTGTTCCTCACTGAACAGTACAAATGTCTTCACACAGCTAAGCCCAGCGAGCCTGCAGCCCGTGGCAAGGCCTGAGCTTTGGATTCTCTCTTTTACACAGTGCAGCTGCCTCTCAACAGGTGTGTAAGCCCAAGCTAGTGGTGTTTTGAACATGCAGTCATTTGCAATCACTTCATTTCTCTCAAATGACAGTGAGATATCCCTTACAGCTACTCAAATAACAGAGAAGCAACTGTTTAAAAGAAATGGTGGATAATTAACGTAAGCATTTAATGTTGCTGTGACTGTGACTCACTCGTTTACTTGGGATCCTCTTACTAGAGGATGCAAAGGTGCAAATAAGGGAATTCCAAAGGCAAGTCAATATTTGGGTTTTGTTTTCTTTAGAGCAAACTGGTTTCCAGAACCCCACCTTTATTTTAATATGAGTCTATGGAAAGAATTTTCCATTTATTTTTAATCTTTTTCAGCTCTGTGCAAAAGACCTGTACAAGTGTTTGGGACTTTTTGATTATGAAAGATGCTTTTATTTAATGTTATGATTGTGACTTCAGACTCAAAGACTACTACAAAATATCTAGTGTTATTTCCTTGGGGAGTGGGCTTTCCTTGTAAAGGGGCATTTGATATGTCTAAGTCTTAGCTCAACTTTTCAGTCTTACAGTAGAAGTGCAAGGTAACTGAATTATAGATGCTCTGTAAGAACATTTAGTTTCCTTATATTTTAGTTCTCCTTGGAATATGATGTTATTTTAGGCAGCAACAGAAATACAGACTAGCTAAATGATTGGAAACTACTATGGTGTTTGCAACACTTGTAGAGCTATTTGCCCTGTCTGACAGAAGGTCACCAGTTTCACTGTGCCTTGATTCCCTTATTATTAAAGAACTTAATGTTACTTACCTACCACAGGCTTGATACAGTAGGAATAAATATTTTTAGGAGCTTGGATGCTGCAGCAGCTGAGGTTACTGCTGAGTATACATGTTACTTAGCCATAATTTTGCTCATCTGGTGCATTGGCATCCAGTTCTCTAATACCTATTACATACTTCTACGATCCATGGAAGAATGTCACCAGTGAAATGACATTGCATTGCATGGAGGAAGGTAACAATAATTTACATTCTTGTACCTTACACGTTTCATTTTCATTGAGAACCCTGCATACTTTTCCTACCTCGTTTACAAAAGTTTACAATTTGAATATTGCACTGGTCTGCAAATGCCCTAACCACTGTGTTAATAAAAATTCTAAGTTTGGGGAGTCTGCAGATGACTTAAGCTGTTTTTTCAAGTGCTTTGTGCCAAAAGAGCAGAGGTCAGAAATCAGACCATAAACCTTAACCTAAGGGTTTTATTTTTCCGAGATATCAGAACCCCAAAGTAGGATCTCCTTAATCTGAGTTCGTGTTGCAATGGAGCAATGAAGTGCAAAAGCAGAGGGGTGTGCTACTTGTTTTAACTGACGCAATGATCTGGGAAGAGGCTTTTCCTCTCACACTTGCCTTTTGTCCGGAGATCCTAGTTCTGAACACTCCTGGCCAACATGAAACACTGGATGTTAAACCCTTTCTCAAGCAGTGAGAGAGCACCTTTTCACTCACAAGCAACCATGTTCAGGGAAGGACACAAACTGAAGTCTCAGGTGATAAATGTAACCAGAATTAAGCACTCAATCCCAGTAAAGACTTAAAATATTGCTTCAACCAGTGTAAAACATTGTGACTCTCCCACCAGCAATCCCAGGCCCATTCAGAGCCTTAGTTAAGAAAAAACAATAGTTATACACCACAGGTCCGAGTGCCACTTAGGTTTTTTGATACTTGAGTGTAAGGTTCAAACCAGGGCTTCTATAACCCTGTGTAACCAGACCTCAGATGAACTTGGCCTTTGCAGTGGCAACAGACCCTCAGAGTTTACAGAGTAGTTCTCTAATCTCCAGAGCTGTTCCTGCTCCTCAGGATTGCCTGTTCTTGTGCTTAGGACACGCACTTTCAGGGCCATCCTCGAAGTGAGTGACGGACAAGAGGTCTCTGCACTTAGCACCAAGCACTTGCACAGCTGTTTTGCTCGAAACAATGGAAGAAACTTTTTTCAGCATGCTTATTTGATCAAAGTGCAGATTGAAAATAGATTATGTGTTGCAGAGGCATCTTTTTTTGGCAAGGGAGAGAAGAAAAGGTTCATTTTTTCTGGGTGCTGTTCTCAGGGCTTCCTGAGACAGTGACTTACAGAGAAAATCGAACACTTTGCATCCACAATGTGATTTAAGAAACAAAGGAAAATGAAAAATCAAAGATATTGACGGTCTGAATCTGAATACTGAGTGGGAGCAGAGAACAAGATGTAGCTGTCTTTTGGAGCAGAAGTTTTGCTTTCTGATCAGGGAACATGTGTTGCTCACGCAAATGCTCATGCTTCGTATTGTGATTCATCTGGATTTCAGGGACCTGGCCAGAGCAGAGTAGCATGTGCCACAAAATCCTCTTATGCCATTTCTCTAATTATTATGAATTAAGGAAGCAGGCTAATGAAGTTTCATCCTCTGAGAAATACATTAATTCACTTTTAATCATCATGTTTTAAAATGTTCTTCAGCGCCGTTGGCCACGGGTCAGCCAGCTAGCTAAAGTAAACTGGGAGAGCAAGATGGGCTCTGAAAGAATATAAATCTTAAACCAAGAGTAGAGCGGACATGAAAAATAAACCAAAGCATGAGACAGTGAACAGCATATACATTTTGTGGTTCAGAAAAGGGTTTTTTTTTTCCTACTGGCAAAGGAGGTGCAAATACAGCTGGTTTTAGCATTATGTGTTCTCTGAACCTACAATGAGACAGGAAGGAGGAACATCTCCATTCTCAAGAAGTCAGGCTTTCAGAGAAAATAGTGTACTCGTCTCTCTATACCAAAGATTTGTAGTGAATTGGAGAGTAAAAGCAAAGAGGAAACAGGTCTGGAAAAGACATAACGTGTTTCATTATTTCATAAAAAAAAAACAACACCCATACCTCTTTTGTGTAGCATGCAGGAATGATCAATTAGGTTAGAAGAGTTTGTCTATCCCTGTTTTGGGGCTCATTCATCCATGAAAAAAATACAATGCAGTGTAAAGTACCCACAGAATTCAAAGATTTGAGATCTAATTATGGAATAAAGCTTCATATAAGCTACAAGGGTCAGAACTAGTCTTGAAGGCCTGCACAGTTAGTCCATGGTGGTTTTGCTTCCCTTACCAGGCAAAGAGGCTGGAGCTTCTACCCATGCCTGGAACACAAGACTCTCTGACATTTAAGGACAGCAGAGTCTTTCATGAGCTAAACTGGCAGGAGCAGAATGTGTAGTATGGTTGAAAAGTACTGAGCTTCGCGTCATTCTGCTTGTTGCTGCAAACAGAGTCACGGTAGGCAGGTCACCTCTTCTCACCTTGGGAAGGCTGTATTCTTGCAACACAGCTTTCCCTTGGCCATGAGAGGAATGAGAAAAAATAGCTGTAAGGATTAGCTACTGAATAGCACATCTTGTGTCTTTGTGGTTTAGGGAAAAAACTTATGGCAGCAGGGTTACATATAGGGTGTATTTTGATTCTGCTGTGTTCCCTTATACATCAGCAACAGAAAAAGATGAATAACGCTCAGACATCAAGAGGCTTAACAAAGTGTCATCCAGACTTAAATAACAAATTGAAATAATGTGTGTACACTAGGATTTTGTAGTGAGTTAAACAGAAGGCAACTCTAGACTCAGTTATCCACAGGAATATTAACAAACTGTGTTTACACAGCAGGAGACCCTCTCCCAGCAGCAATTCCTGTTAGAGGCTTCAGAGCTCCCACATCTCAGCATGGAAAGAAGAGCTGCTCACCTGCTGGTTACACATAAGTGGAAACTCCCTGAACATGTCTTGAGCTTCTGCGAACCTAGTTGTGGTGGTTTAGCCCGGATCACTACACAGTTTCTTATTCACCCTCCCCCTACCCAGTGGGACGGGGGAGAGAAATTGGGAAGAAAAGAAAACTCGTGGGTTGAGATAAAAACAGTTTACTAAAAATACTAAAAACTACAAAGCTAACAGGATATAAGGATATTAATATACAAAATATACAAAATGAACAATGTACAACTTCTCACCACCCGATATCCGAATGACTGATGCAGCCCGTCCCGAGCAGCAATCACAGGAACAACACCGAGCAGCAAGCAAAGGGGGGACAGCAAGCTAGCAAGGTAGAGGGAACGATGCCAGCAAGCAAGAGAGAAGAAAAGGATGCCAAGGGTGCCCGAACGGATACCCAACAAGAATGCCCGAACAGAAAAGGAATACCAGAAAATGATGCCCCCTCCCATGGGCAACCCCCACTTATATACTGAGCATGACGTTTATGGCATGGAATACTCTCTTTGGCCAGTTTGGATCAATTATTCTGTCTGTCTTTCGCCCAGCTTCCCGCATCTACACGTTAACGAGACCTTAACGAGACTTGGAAAGCCAGACAGTGTCCTTGGTCTCATTAACAACAACTCGTATCATCAGAATGTTTTTATCAACATTCTTCACACACGAAATCCAAAACACACCAGCTACTAAGAAGAAAATTAACTCCATCCCTGCTGAAACCAGGACACTAGTCCTCATCAGCCAGAGCCACACAGTCAGGGACAGCATTTCCATTCCTGTTGTCAGCTTTTCCCTTGTGTATGGCATACGCCTTCCCTGGCACCCTTTGGTACAGAGCGTTCCCAGGTAAAACATGTGTCTGATAAACAACATCTCTTCTTGCAAAAATTTCTAATAATGGCTCTCTGAAACAACAACAAAACAACCAAACCCTTGGAATTTGCTGAATTCATGTAAATAATTGCACTTCACTCCACTCCTAGCGTTACTTTGCCTCCCTACGTCTTTCTGTTGAAGCTCCTCCTCTGAACTCTTAGTTAAAGCACCAAGCATAGTTGGACTGAGTTCCTGCTACTGTTGCCAGCCTGAATGGTTTAGTAGTATTAATGTTTTAGGGCAGTATCTCTTACCACTTAAGAATCTTAGCTGTAACCCAGGTAAATGCTAAACTCTCTTCAACTTCCAGTGACAGCGCTCAGTGGCACCTTCCCAGATGAAAGCATATGAAAGACTAAACATCTGTTCATTGCCCAATGAATGCTAATTGTCAGCCTACAGCATATTGCTACCTCATCAACTGACCAGTTAGCGCTACCGCAACGCTCAAGTACTTTCATATGCTAGAAGGTTTAATACCTTGGCTGTTCAGCCATAATGATGTGCAAAAACTATGTTGTTTTTACTGGTTTCAGTGCTTTAAGCCAGCACAGGTTATTTAAATGTATTTGTTTAAGTGAAAAAGTGACTCTATTTCTCATTATATCACTGGATATTTATTGATTAAATATTTCTTTCAGTAGATATCAGCTGCATGCTTGTGCCATGCAGAGCACAAGATGCGTAGCTAGTGCTTAGGAAGTAGCAAAGGTGGCAGTGGTGGTATGTGTCCTAAGGACTCTGGACCGAATTATTCATTTATCTTGAGATTTCCTGTATTAGTGCCCTTCATGTTGGATAGGCTACCCCGTTATGTTTCTGGTATGGTGGGCTTAAGTGCCTGGTAAGTACCTTGCTCTGAAACACTGACATTCCTGTTTTATTCTCTGCAATGTATGATTATACCAAGTTTATAATGGCTAAACAGTGTTTGGAACAACTTGGGTAGATAGCTGTTATCTTTTCTGCTTACATCTGCTCTGCCTTACTTGATAGGCATGTGAGTGGCTAGCTGGAGTACTGCTTGTTTCTGCATCAATGAGTCTTGGTAGAGCTGGCTGCTGTCATCCCTGCTGTGCTTCTTGGCTGTTTCTCTGATCTTTCCAGTTCTCCTGAGCTGGCTGAACCTGTGATGTACAAGCTGTTGGGTTTGTCCTTTAATTTTACCTAGTAAGCAAAAGCATGATGAATATGCTATATTTGAAGTTCATTAAGTGAAACTGCTCGTGTCATGTGAAAAGCAGGAGGAGGACAAGAGGCAGTGGATGCAAACAGAAATACAAGATATTTAGTCTAAAGGTAAGGCTCTCTAACTGTGAGGATGGTCAAACACTGGAAGAGTTTGCCCAGAGAGACTATGATGCCTCCATCCTTGGAGATACTCAAAACCCAACTGGATATAGTCCTGAGCTGCCTGTGCCAGGTGACCCTACAGGAGCAGAGTGGCTGGACTACCAGCCTCAGCTCATGTCTGGTGCTATGACACTATCACAATAACTTAAGCCATGCCAAATTACGATGCTTAAGCCCAACATCTAGCTTGAGAAGATTTTTCAGAAACTGGTTCATAATTGTCGTGGTTTAACTCCAGTCGGCCATTGAGTGCCGTGCAGCTGCTTGCTCACCCTCCCCAGGAGGATGCGAGAGAGAAATAGGAAGAAAGGAAAACTCATGGATTGAGATAAAGACAATTTACTAGGTCAGCAAAGGAAGAGGTAGTAATATATATATAAAAGAATAATTATAGTAATTATAAAATATAAGCATAGTAAAATATACACAAGAAAAAGATTTCTCACCACCCAGTGATCTGACAACAGATACAACCTGTCCCAAGCAGCAACCCCAGAATGGAACCAACAGCAGTGTTGGACTGATCCCAAGCAGTGACAGAAAGAGAGAGCTGCTCACTGGCCAACCCCCACTTATATACTGAGCATGATGTTTATGGTACAGAATACTTTCTTTGGCCGGTTTTGGCCAATGGTACTGGCTATATCCCTCCCAGATTCCTGCACCCGCACATTAGGAAAACCTGGGAAGCTGCAAAAAGTCCTTGGTCTACTAGCAACAAGTCATAACATCAGTATATTATCAACATTCTTCAGACACCAAATCCCATACTAAATCCAAAACAGAACAGCTGCTGGGAAAAAAAAATTAGCTCCTTCCCACTTCAAACCAGCAACAGTGAATGAGAAAGAAACATGCTAAACTCTGGGTTGCTCTGGAGCCCAGGTAAAGCACAGGGGATTTTTAAGCCTCTGGTGTCATTGCTCCTAGTTCTTCTTCCAGTTTTGGGCTGCACATTCCCTTGACTCCTCTTCGGCATAGCCTCCAGATCCACCTCATCCACACAGTCCCCACTTGCTGCTGGTGCTTATCCCTGTTCTTTTTGCCTTTAGGCCTGCTTTATATTTTCTTTTCTTCCCCCTTCTTCTTCCATGCTCCCTTTCTTCCTCTTCCCCGTCCCCCAAAAAGAAAAAAAAATACTGCAAAGCACCTACTGCTTTCCCACTGGCCCTCAAGGAGTAATGGCAGCCCAAGGGCATAGGTTCATTTAAAAATTGTTATGCTGCCCAAACATTTTTTTAAAATTTGACACAACCTCCCTGGAAACAGGGTCTCATAAAGGAAATATTTTTCTGGGCTTGTCAACATGGAGGGAAATATGTGAGTCATCCAAAAAAGACATTGTTAAAACTTAAACTGCTGCCTGAGTAACCAGGTGACTACCTATGAGACTTGCTACACAATCTCTACTTGTCTTACATACTAGCTGCATTAAATGAATGGGATAGCCTCAGTGTGGGCAGCTTTGCTCATTTTGATATGTTTAATTAGCGTTAACCATTTTCAAAATAGTTCTTTCCTTGTAACTAAATCTGGAGGATAAAACTAAGTACCAGTGAACTCCATGGCAGAACTCCCACCGACTTAATTGGGATCAAGATTCTTTGCATATTTGAAATACTTTCAACTTTTAAAAGCCTTTTCTAATAATATATTGCTTGGAAAAGACTTAGATGTTTGTGAGGAATGTGAATTATGGCGAAGTGTGATTAATATTTTCATGAACAGGAGAAAAAGGCTGAAAACTTTTAAATCTGTGCACAAATTCAGTTTTATTTCAGTTACCTTCTTCAGTGGCTATACAGAATACTTTGGAAAGGACATTAGCTGAATTAAGTATGATTAATCTTATTAAAAACCCAAATCTCTCCCAATCAGTTTTGAAAAATCATTGTGCATTAAGCGTTTCACTGCTTCTATTTAAAACAAGATCTGACAAATGAAATTGTAAAAAAAAAAAGAAAAAAGTAAAAAATGCACAAAATTATCAAAATGGCCGACAGCATTAAAACCTAAAAGGTTTAATAAAAAAAAATAAGATGCTGTTATTAGTTGTATCTAGTATACTACCCATAGGTACAAGTGACTGGAAGCTTAGAAGTTTATAAAATTTTTATTACATTGGGAGCATACATACACATAGGCCTATTAAGTAGTGTCAGATGATGTTTAAAAACCCTATTTCTGATCTTCTCAGTGTGGCATCAGAAGTAGAATTAAAGGAGGCTAGAATCAGAAAACAGACTACTTAATTCTGACAGGAGCCTAAGAAAAGGCATCTAACCTCTGAAGTAGTTTACAGCACTAGTTAGCTTAGTGTCCCGCAGTCGGCATTCGCTCGGGGGAACTGCGGGCGGCCTGGAAGCTGCCCTAGTGTACTTCTATGTACAAGGTATACAAATATAGCTGGCTGTCGGCCTTAGCCGAGCGAGTCTTCTGTCCCCATTTAAACATTCAGCAGGTCTTAATGCAAACACGTGCTGGTGCTTCTCAGTTGTTCTCCTGCAGCACTCCTGTTGCCTAAAAGGAAAGAGGAGCGGTTGATGTTTTAAGGAAAGAGACAGTCACCACCTACTTCATGGTCTCAGCATGGGCCTTTATTCCCAAAATACCAGCACCTTGAAATACTTAGTGTATTTATTTTGACAGTTTTACAGAAGGCACTGTGCACCTGAAAAAACTACCCTGTCCATTGGCTCTGTGTGACCAGAAGCAAGCCCACAGCAGAAGGGACAGCTGAGGACTGCTATCTTTTCTCCCCAATACTTCGCTCAACTTTGTTTGGACAGAAAATGCTTGAAAGTCCAGCTTGGAATACAGGCTGCAAAGAGAAGCCACGTCCCACAGAAAAATTTGTGATTTTTTCTGCAGGAACTGATGTACTGTGACACTCAAGACAAAATCAGTTTTCAGCAAACTTTCACGCTGGTACTCTCATGGTTTGTACCTGAACTGTGTAAACAGTTACTTTCACGGACAAGTAACATATGTACTATGGACATACTACACAGCTGGACATACTCCATACTTTTAGTTACTGGGCCTACATAACTTATTATGTATTTATTGGAGATCTGGTTAATTAAGACTTGCTCATGGCCACAAGCCACTAGGGATTCACCTGTGTGCTTTAAAACAAAGATGAAGCACTGAATGTGAGCCAGGCAGATCTTCTCACTCGTAAAAGATACACAAGTAGACTTTACATAACTCTCTTGGTGTTTTTAACTTACAGCTCTGTTTTCCTATGTCCTTTTGAGATCTGGTAAGCAGAAGAAAGTTTGATTTTCCACTCAGCTGTCCAGAAATCCTCACTAAGACAGGAAGGTTTTTGGAGCATGAAGTCATTTCAGACAGCTGGATAGCCCAGACTCACTACAACCTTCCCCCTTACTGGAATTCCGTTTACAGGAACTCATGAAAAAGACCCAATGATTAAAATTTACCTCTCTCCTATAAGCCAGAGCCAGTTTCCCACAAAAGGTACAAACACTGCCAGATGGTTACAGATCAAGGGTAGGAAAATAGTCCAAGACGAAACATCTAGTCTTGCTTGTTATCTTACATACTTCATATGCAATAAACACTTAAACCAAAAAGAAAACAAGTAAATGCTGAATTCTTGCTTGAATTTTGTTCAACATTTTTTCATGTTTATTTCCCTTTAAAATTTGAATTGTAAATCTGAGTTTATTTTCTCAAGGAGCTTTCAAACTCAGGAAGGTTGAAGTTTGTGTTTCAGCTGTTTGGTAAAGTTGTAATCACATAATATGACAAGCTTTGAAGAAATAATTTACATGGTACTTGTCAATTATATAAAACTTTAACTGGATCTTACTAAAGGCTCACTCTGGGAAACTCCCGAGCACTGAATTTCTGGCTTCAGTGAAAGGTGAAAGTGTTCCGTATCTAATAAAACCAAACAGTCTTTGAACCTCTGTGGCTGAACATCAAGAATCTGTCTTTTCTCCCTGCATAAGTAGTTATGTTTCCCAGTGCATGGAAGAGCACTAAAAGGAACCCTGTTAAACTCTCCCAGATGTCCTAGCTTGATACCCCAGCGCTGATCTTAAGATTTCTTTTCTGTCCAAACAAAATCTCATGCCATTGCTCAAGAACGCAGACAACAGCCAACCAGCCTACTCTCACGCTCAGAGCAAGTCTTTCTGTGTCAAAGTTTTTATTTTAAAGAATTAAATTAACTTTATTAAACAATTCTTCACTTTACTGCAAGCTACAAGGTTTAAAACCTGAAATCTGATCCTTCTTGGCAGAACAGTTTAGGTGGGAAATGTTACACATGACTTAAGTTGGCCAAAACAATGTAGCTGCTTCACTGTTTTCCATTGACTAGGTTGCCTTCACCAGGGTTTGCTGCTGGAGGAGGCTTAGCTAGTAGCAAAATTCTCATCAATCCTCCTGTCTGCTCAGAACTGACCTCCGGCTGATGAATGGCAGGCAAGCTACAAAGCAGGGACATCCACATCAGGGAAGTGCGAGTCGGCAAACTGAGTAGTATTTGGAAACAGGTTTTATGCTGGTTCTAGACAAGCATGCTCTGGGAAAGATGGGGCTGCTGGACCTCCCACCTGTCCTGGGTCACCCGTGCTCTGCTCTATGCAGGCAAGAGGGCAGCCCCTCCTGCCTGTCCCCCCAGGGGCTGAGGGCTCGGAGCCCAGGGGTGGGCGGTGAGTGCGCCGTCTTGTACTTACGCAGAGAGTCCTCTCTCCAAACTGGCTGTAGAAGGTCATCTTGACTTTGTGCTTGTGTCCAGTCCTCTGATCAAAGGTGTTACAGCTGTCGAAGGGCGGGCTGTACAAATGCAGGCTAACGGCAGACTCTGTGTGGCTTATGTTCTCCACACGGTGCAGGCCAATGGAGTCTAACACCAGCGAGGGCATGAAATGAGAGGTCGTGTTAGCAGGAAGATCTAACGAGATCTCAGACACCTGGAAAATGCTTTCCAAACCAAAACTCATAAGCAAGACAGTTAGGCATGCCTGCACTTTTATGGGCAACAAGTAACTTGGTACAGGGAATTTGACTGCTGCTCTCAAGCACAGATTCCTAAATACACTGGTAATTCAAAATACCCCATTGCCTTCCACGCTTCAGGTGACTTCTGGATTATCTGCTACAAGGTAAAGGCCAATAGAAATCCAGAGAAACGTAGGGAAGGCCATGCTGTCAATAACTTTCTAGCTATCATTCCCAAAGGACCTCAGGGTTATTTACTCTCCTAGGAGATGCTGTTGTTATAGATGCTCCAGAAGCAGGAAGGTTTGTGTTTCTAAAAATTAGCAAGACATCTTACAGGGAAAAAGGTTCTGTATTGGTAATTCTCAGCCCAAGTAACAAGGATATCAGTCACATTAAAGGTCAGCTGCATGTGTTTGGGGCACGGACTACTGCACAGAGATATAGTACTCTTCTACTGCGGGCATCTGCTTCGTAATTAATCCTTTCTATTTGTTAGTTTGGAGAATAGGCTTTTCATTTGTCTGCTCTTTTCACCTAGGTGACAAATCAGTAGTGACTGGCATGCTTCCAACCTTAACTGAATAGTAAGCATAATCAAACATGTAATAAAAGAAGGCACTGTCTGTTGTGTGGTGACTGATGAAGTAATGGCACTTTCTGCGATGGCAGAGTAGAAATAAAGCTATTTCGTAAAACTGTAGGGTATGAAGAATCACATCCATGAAACAAACCATTTTCATTCTACTCTAAAGTGGACTTTTTGAGTTAGTTGAAAGAGACCTTGAAATTAAATTTATGACCCTGTCGTAAAAACAACTCAGGCCTTTGTACTTGAATTAATTAATGTGTTATATAATACCCAGACCTGCATTGTGCAACATCGGCACAATACTCTGAGAATCATGAGTACACTCTTAACTCTGATACATCTGAGGTGTAAGCCCTAAGTGTCATTACCATAGTTTATCTAAATAGAGGGCATACAGGAAAAAAGTCCTAAACCTGTGCTCATCTAATGGGACACTCAAATGAACTCTGTTTAGTGGGTTCTAACCTTGAGAATAAAGTACGAGAGCAACCAAGAAGCACACAACAGAAACATGAACGTCACTCACTATTGAAGTAGTCAGGGCAGTCAACACATTATCAGTGTTTTCCTTCTACTTGTTTTACCCATTTATTTTAAACCAAAACATCTGTTATGAAACATGGCAGAGACCCAAACTGCCTCAGAGAAGTGGATACCAAATTTATTTAAAACAACCAAGGAAGCTTTGGAACAGATGCACGCAGGGTGCAACTGCTTGCATTGGAAAGTACTGCAAAGGTAGGAAAACCTGACTGAGTCTGGGAACCCACATCCCTGGCATGGGAGCATCAGCAGACATGTCAAGCTCCTTCTTGCATTTCCTGCCTTATGGATTTTGTGGTTTTGCTTAGTGTGGCATACCTTCAACAGAGGGCTGCAGGACACTAGTCTTTTTTTCCCCAATGCCCTGGTTTAGTCTATAACGCAACATGAGACTTCCTCCAGCTGGGGAGTCCCCATGCTCAGCCTCGCAAGGTGTCTGCTCCAGTTTTTAACCCCTCACATAAAAGGCAGATGGCCCCCTTCTCTGATGCTTTCCCTTTGTTCTGCTGAACTTATCGCTGTTCAGCATGATGTGCAATGTCTTTCATAGCATCAGAATACGTTACACCCAGCTGGCCATGCCAGAATGGCCTCCAGTGTAGCACAAGACGGTGATAGTTACAGACACGTGTAATGGCATGGATTTCAGTACCTAGGGAGCCTTCCTGGTGGAGATTTACTCGTCTCTCAGCATCTGTGCCATCAGGCATTTTCTTTTGTAGATTGGATAGACTTGAGCATTTCAATTCTGCTGACACTGCACTTCAGCACTACAGACTTGTGTTGATTTGGACAAGAAGTAGCACTGAGGAGGCCTCTGCTCCTGGCTGGTCAACGTATTCTGTAGACAGCTTTTACATTTTGGACCTAGGATTTCTATGACTGACCAAAAGAATTATTTGAAAAAAAAAAAAAAATTCAAGGTGCTTAAGCTATCCAAACTTTGGTTCCCTTATTTCTCACACAATACTATTTAATTTCTATTCTTACAAGCAATTTCAGGTAGTCACTAGGACACAGTGCTGAAGGCTTCTTGATCTAGAGGAGATACTCAGCATATTTAAGTATCAAGCAAGTGCTGCAACGTCTTAAGAGTGAGTTAAAAGGACATTCTTTTGTTGTTTGTTTTACTGAATCTAAATCCAGGTTTGTGCAGAATCTAGAAAGCCACATTCTTAAACCATGCATAGAGCTGTTAGTATTACACTAACAGTATTAAAGGTAGGAGACTAGAAAGCAGATGAACTCTTCTGTTAGGAATAATACTCGTGGATGGGCAGTTGTCAAAACAAGCTTAATAGCTTACCATTAATGTAGGCACATTGATTTTCCCTCAAAACGCGTTCTGATTTCTTAGTCATTTCACCATTCCCTTTTTTCTCAGGCCATTCAAACAGAGTCTCCTTTAGATTTCCCTGGAGGATCTTCATAAAGCAGTGTGAGTCAGTGTGATCATGGATGCTGCTATATATGTAAAAAGAATAAGCAAACTCAGTGCGATCTACAGATTTAATTTGAATACAGCAAACAGGACAGATGGCATAGCATATTGTATCTGGACAGAGCCCTAGAATGAAATGCCATTGCACAAAAGTCTTAGGAGAAAAAGATTCACAGTGCCTAAAGTAGGCCTACTTAAACCCGCTACTTTAGAAATGCATTGCGATAAGCTCACATACAGCAGGACTTGGAGAAGAGTCAGGTATTGATCAACTTGCCACAGAGAAATACAAAGGAAGTCAGAGGGAGGGAAGAGGACAGAAAAATTCTTCATAACACAAAAACTCATGTGGGCCAAGAAACAAAACTACACTTTCCACAGTGACCCCAGGCAGAGGCTGGTATTAACTTGCAAGAACACCTGATATTTGCAGATCCACCATGCTTACTCCCGAAACATGGAAGAAATGAGCTACTTCTGCTTAATTTCTATGGTCTCTTTACAGCTGGGGTGCAGAACCATTTGTTGAAGAAAAAAATGCTATACTTCTCACTCTGATAGTACTAAGTACTACCAGCCACAGTAAGCTGTTAATTTCATAAGTTCAGCAAAACATGAGCAAAATAGCAGGATCTGATATGATTTCTCTGCTTGCTATATCTGTCTCCTTCCTCCAAAGTATGTTTTAATTATTACATTGGGAAACACATGGGCTAGATATGTAGTTTAGTTTTGGTTGGTTTTGTGGTTTTTTTTTTGTTTGTTTGTTTTTTTTTAAATAGGGGACTAACTGTTTCAGAAGTCAAGGGGATTAGGACAAAGGGACAGTTCGCCACTCATCAGGGCTGAGGGAGAAGGGTGAATTTGACCGTCCCAGAAGTATGGTGCTAATGAGTTTCAGTCAAAAACTTGGTACTTGTATGTTGCTGTTTTCAGTAAACAAATATCAGAGTTTCTTACTAACTGAGATGCCAAGAGAGCAGAGCTTGCTTCAGGCACAGAACAGTTCACAAATGCCACGTTGTCATGCTCCTTCCACAAGCCATGAGAACAATCTGATCCTCCTCATGTAGGAAGCAAAAACAACTTGTGGTCTCAGTCTCACTCTAGCAAATGCACATCCAACTCAAACACAGTTTGACATAAATTACTGGCTTTGTGGGAATAGCCTGGAAGGAGTAGAGGTGGTGAGCGTGATTCCTGTATCCCTCTGAGTATAACATCATGGCATTCCCTAGAGAATACTGCAAATATTTAATTGCATGCCTAATTAAAACAAACAAAAAAACAGCTCTGACATCTCCTTAGGTTTTCAATTCATATGTGCGAATAACCAGTCAAACCCTGCACATTTTCTGTATTCTGTATTTTGTTTTGGCCAATATTTTGTGAAAGACCCTCCCAGGGACAGATCCTGCCCTCATGTTTGTAGGGACTAAGTAACCCAGCATGCAGTCTGCATCCACAACTCCAGAGGCCACAGAAGCAGTGTGGTCCATTACAAGAGATGGGTTGTGTGAACCTAAAGAAAGCCAAGTACTCCTGGAAAGGGGCTCCCTCCTCACAGCCTGCAATCCTAACCCAAACATACTTTTCTCATCTTATCACAAAGGTGGGATTTAAACACCATGAGAGAGCAAAGACTATTTAAACTGCACCAAGTCCTACTTCTGCAAGCAAATATTGTATAGGTGCATTGTATGGGAGAGATTGGACAGGGTCTGTTCAACCTGTCCTGCCCACAGGTTTTGTGTTTGTTTGTTTGTTTTTTAAATAGAGGACTAAATGACTAAATAGAGGACCTGCCCACAGGACAGGTTGTATCTCTGCAACTGAAATGTTCTTCTGGCAGAAGGGAAGCTTAGACTTGGTAGAAAAACAGAGTATTTTTAAGAGTGTTCTAAAAAATGTCCACAGGCTACAAACTTGCAAGAGATATAGCAAATATTCAGGACTGCTATGCCAATAGGAGCTCTGCACATCTTAGTTTCCAGTTACTTTCTGGTAGTTCACATAGGGCTGATTATTTGTGTATTTTTGTATGATGGTGAAAGATAGAGTGGTTTTATATCTGTTTGCTAAAACCATAGTCTTTGGATACGAACCTGCCATGCCCTTCACCCCAGCACAAGATCATCAAGTTGAACTTTCCATTTCCACTGTCCACAAGATTTCTTGTATACCTGAAATACAAAGTGTTTGCTTTTTACTATACTGATGTGCCTGTAAGAGACAAAATTTTACAAACATGTTTATGAAGGAAGGTTGCAACATATAAAAATCCTTTTTCATCTTTTTCTTGAAAGCCAAGTTTTACCTGGAAAAAAATGTAAGCTTTTTTTTGGTAAAAGTTCTTTTTTCTGAGAAGAAAAAAATAAATGGACATATTTAATATTTTATAATCATATTGCTTTTGAATTACATAGATGATTGGATTTTGGGAACTGTGAGTCTGCGACTAGTGTGGTAGACAGGATCAAATCAAAATAGTTATTGAATGAAGTCACTTCAGCAGCTGGCTTATAATTAGAAACAGAGGACTGCAATGAAACAAGAAAAATACATGGTTACATTCTTCTGCAGTTCCTTTTCAGATATTCTTGGCTCTCCTTCTATTACGCAGCACTCATTTGTACAGAGCCAAAAAACCAAAAGAAATAAGATGTCAGGCTTTCCATACACGGTCTTCCTACTCTGTTCCTTAAAGTTCTACGTCTTGTACTGCAGCATTTGTGTGTGGATAAAACACCTGTGGGGTAATTTCTGCCAGCATCTACTTGTAAACAAAGTTTATCAGAGCAAGATTTCTTAAAAATATTTTTCCATGTGCTAAGTTACAGGTGGCACACCATAAGCTTGCTCCTAAAAACTTTTTATTCATACTTGTGTTCTAGACTGATTTGCTCTCAAGGCTTGAAAACATCCTCAAAAACATCTTATGGTGGTCTCCCTGTACTCTCCTGCAAGCCTCCCCCGAGCTGCCGCTCATCTCGTCCTGCTGAAAAGTTCACTAGGGAAAGTGCTGGGATTTTGCTCTATACGTTACTCTCCATGCTGAGGCTTTTCTGATCTGGGGACAGTGCTTCTAGCTGTTGTGGTGCAAGCAACCCAGTGGGACCTCCTGGTTTCATTTTACCATTAGTTATGTCTATCCGCACTTTTCCAAGTAAAGCAAATATTTATGCCAATGATAGGATACCTCACTCTCACCTAAAAGGTGCAAGCAGGGGCACACAGAAAGTGCACTGATGTCAGCTGAATGGGTTTTTTTAATTAGTTTCCCTATCAGACCACTCTATTTTAATCAAGATAGGAAGCTCATAGCGAATTATTTTCAAAGCATAACACGTATGTCTATATGCTGCCTCTCACTGCATCGAGAATTTGTGTGTATATCAGGTGAGACATATTTCTCCTATGATACCAGAACACAAGCAATCAACGCTGGCATTTGACTGAACTTTTCCAGTGCTGTTATTTCTGTGCAGCAGGTCTGGTTAGCCAAAAAAAAAAAAAAAAAAAAAACCAAACCCAAAAAAACCTGCCATGCATACTTCTAATGTTAGCACACTTTGTTTTCCTGATTCTTGGTTTCCCATGTTCTGTTAGGAATTTTGTGATCTGTTCTGAAGGGAGGACAGCCAATGTGAAAGGAGGCTAAAAAAGGTCAAACTAGAGTGATGCTTTCATGCTAGCAAGGTTAAAAGGAAAAGTTTGAGGGGGTTTGTTTGTTTTATAAAGGAAGCACTCAAATAAAATGTACTTGTATCAAAATGTAAGACGGGGAAGCCACCAATGGCGGGGGAAAAAAAACCAAAAACCACACACACACACAAAAAAAAAACCAAAAAAAAAAAACCAAAAAACCCACAGCTGTTCGCGAAGCGCGAGCGACTCCAAACCCACCCAGGTACTTTTCCTTCCTCCTGGCAAGCAGCGAAAAGCCTCGACCTGCATTACTCCGGTGTTTCTGCGTTCTCCGTGGGTTTGTTTTTTTTTCCGCCGGGACCCAGCGGCACGGGCGGTCCCCCGGCTGCCGTCCAACGGGCCGGCACCGCCGCGGCGGGTGGGGGGGGGGGGTACGGTAGCCGGAGGAACAGCCTCGCCGCCCCTCACCCCATCAGCCAGGTCGAGTAGGGGGTTCCCCTCTCTCTGCTCCGCCGGCACGGTGATGGGGCCGTCGTCGGGAGAGGTTGGGAGGGTGTCTTCCCCGCTTCGTACCTGTACTGGTCGAATTTGGCGTAGCGCAGCCACTCGTCGGGATTGCTCTCGTAGGACTCCATCAGCGCCTGCACCTCGTCCACGCTGACTTTGTCCTCGGCGAACAGCCGGTGGAGGATGCGGATCAGCTCCTCCAGGCTCTGCGCCTTCCACGTCTCCGTCTGCACCGGCTGCTCCATCATCGCCGGTTGCTCCATCATCGCCGCCGGCCGCTGCCCCCCGCCCGGCCCCCGCCGCCTCCCTTTATGGGCTGGCAGGCACGGCGGGAACCTACCACCGCCCCGGCGGGCGGAGGGGCCGGGCGGCGGCGGGCGGGCCCGCGGGCAGCCGTGCCCGTCCCCGGGAGCGGGGCCACCGAGCCCCGGCGGGCGGGGGCAGCCGGAACCGGCTGGGGGGCCGCGCCTCGTACCGCCTGCCGCTGTCCGTCCGCCCGTCCGGCGATCCCACGGCGGACGTCTCGGCCGAACCCCTCGCTCTCCCCTACCCCAGCCGGAGGGAGCGCCGAGAGGAGAAGTGGCTGCTGCAGCCGGGCGGAAAGCATCTCTCCCGGCGGCCGCAGCCTCGGTGCAGCTCTCCCGGCCAGGCCCCTCTGCCTGCGCATCTTCATCCCCCTCGGACGGGGTCACAGGGTGGCCCTCCCTCCCCGCTGTCACACAGAAAGAAGCTTCCAGGCAGAGAAGCTGCAGGAAAGAACTGTTAATTCGAGGCTAGCCTTACTTCTGGAAGCTCTCTTTAAAACAAAACACACTGGTACCTCATTCACACACAAAATTGCTGGCAGAGGTTACATCAATACAGCTGGCCTGCAGAAAGCCCTGTGCCCGGCAAACCATGTGCTCCGCAGTCACACCGAGGCCTGCTGTGACCACTAGCGCTCTGCAGGACACCTTAAAATGCAATGGATGGGACAAAGGAGGCCAGGCTAACACGACAGACCGTCCTCATGCTCCACCATCTGTCAAACCTATACACCCGCTGCAGAGCCAGCAGATGCTATACCAGCTGCCTCCATTTCCAGTTCAACTGTTAATAGGATGTTTATCAGTCATGAATTCTCACAATGAAACTCACTATATGTCACAGAATTGTGTTTTCAAAAATCCATCTTTTCTTTATGAAAAAAAAAAAAAACCCAAAACCAGAGTTCAGCTCATTAGGTCTGCCTGATGACTGTGGGGCTGGAAGTCAGCAGAGTCGTGAAGCTTAAAGGTGCTCACAGTACCGGCAGCTTGCGATTTCCTTGAGACAGTCACAGCGAGGTGCTTCTAGCACGCCTGCTTTCTCTTCCCTCTTCCTGGCCTGTGCATCAAGCAGGTGTGAGAAAAAGAAGCATCATTAATACACTACTACAGCTTGAGAGGCTGGATGGATTTCTGGCTCCACTGCAGTCAGGAATACATTCCGTAGATTCAAATGGGGCTGGGATCCAGCGCATTGGAGTGAAATAGGAATGAGCGCACTGACTAGGTACATGGTCAGGCATCAGTCCAGAACCTCTCCCAGCACACAAAAAGCAGACCCAACCTTGTCACCACTCTTTTAACAAGTAGTGTTTGTGTGTGCATGTATGTCAGAGAGAACTGTGATGATTTCAAGAAGACTTTTTTAATCCTGAATATCTGAAAAATCAACCAGGATAACCCTGGTATCAACACACATCGTGCGGTTTAAGAACAAAACATCCAGTATTCCTGGGAGAACCACAGGTAACAAACAAACACATCACCTCCCTTAGTGACTTGTTCAAGCTCACAGTTAAGCACAGGTGCCTTATTTCTTGATGAAGTTTGCCTTGGGTCCATTTCAGCTATTGGTGGGTGTCAAAATATTGTGTGGGCAAGTACCACTGCTGTTCAGTACTTGCCTGAGTGTTCCCATACGGGCACTGTTAAAACTGCTGTACCTTGCAAAGTTGGGATTCGTGTGAAACACCTTATGCCATTTATTTCAAAGGCGGAACATACATCATTTTAGAGGTTGTCGGAAACACTGCCTAAAGGAATAAAATACCTTACAAGAATAAGTTGTGGTAGGAATCACCAAAATGGGTTGTGAAATGAATGAGAAAAGTTTTCCAAATTTTTTTTTGTTTTATTCTGATATTCCCAGGATCTAATTTAAATTATTTTCAAGCAGTTGTAATATCTCTTTGCTTATTTGTACAGCTAGGGGTTTGGTGATATCCTGGTATTTAAATAAAAAAAAAAAAAAAAAGAATTATGCTGTTAATCCCAGAAACCTCAGAACTTTTGTTCCTTTGCCACAATGTTGATGAGATCATTACTGATGACTTTAAATACCGCTACTAAAAGCAAATGGACATTTTGTATCTTCTTCCAGGCTGGATCTACCTACTGCAGTTTCAAACTGCTGTTGTTGTTTATTACAGCTCACCTATATTGCTGTACCAATTTGTAAAACTTTTTCCCTTGATTACCAAAAACTTAAATTTCGCTAGTAGTGATAGAAAATCTTATACTTTTATTTGCTCTTATTCAAAAGTATTTACACAGTTTTTCATTCTGCATCTTTCAACGTTATGTGTTGATCCTGAAAACTTCTAGATGAATCGATTCCTTGATTGCATGAAAATCACTAGGAACAGTATTTGTGCCTCTCCAGCTTGTGTTTTTTGCTGATACCCCACTGACAGAAATGGCACAAGGATCTGAGCACATACAGCAGTTAAGAAGATTCTAGCCACAGCTACTGAGGCTGTCACTGAAAACTGAAAAAAAAAAAGAAAAGAAGAGAAGAGAGCATTGTAATCCACACAGCATGGGAATTGTCTTCAGATTCTCTGTTGTGTTTCCTGTAAAGAGGTGTACAGCATTTTACCCATTTATTTTTATTTCTGAAAATCATATATTTATACCCCTGTAGAAATTAACTATTTCACATATTTCTGAACTGCTCTGCTATTATAGAATAATACTTAGTCTGTGGGAGGCTTTATTCTAACAAGTCTAAGGAATGTTGTAACTTCCAGTTTAATAGCAAAAAGCTCAGGTCCCTTTCAAGACCAATTACTTAAAGCTTATTCGAAAAATACGTCCAAAGTTGAGGCAAATGGCACAGTGATTTACATCTCCATATCTTACAATGCAGGATGCAACACTGCAGCTGGATGTTCAGTTCCTCAGGAACTGGACTGCACACCAGTAATAGTATCATAGTCACATATCAATGAAGGTTAAAAAACTACAGAAACAATAATTTTTCATCAGATCTTTACCAACGTGCCTCACAAATTAGGTCTCTCACTCTGTCTTTGGGTAGCACCAGTTCTCTCAGTCCTTGGCTTTTCATGACTAGCAGGTAGTTAGTACCATACTCCCATTAAATAATTCTGCAAGAATTACCTTGGCTAGTTCTTGTAATCAGAGTCTCTTATCTTGTTCCTCTGATAAATGAGCTATTGAGCTTTGCTTAATGATGCCACACCTTGGTTTTTCTTGGAGGAGATATGCAATCACATTTGGTTCTCCTATATCTTTATGATGCTACAACATCAGTAAGATGAAATGTGGGTACTTCATACTCCTGTGTTCAAACACCACAGTTCCTAAAGTGGATATGTATTTGGGCTACAGAGAAAGAACAAGCCTGTAGCTTTGGGAAAGAAGCATAAAGGTTTAAGGACTTTTCCTATATTTCACATCATGCAGCCTCTGTGAAAAGCACAGAACCTCAGAGGGTTCACACATAAGTGAATCACTTTTGCGTTCTTCATGACGTAACTTCACTGAGAGGAAAAGAGGAGACTGACAAACCATTTCTGCCGATACCCTGACGGTTAAAACCTTGTCTTGGAAAATTGGACTTTGGGATTTAACCACAGAAACATTGATTTATGGACAAATGCCCAGCCACTCAAACACTATGCAAAAGATGTGTAAGCACTTCAAGCAAGCATTTTTACATGAGGTCTAACTCCAGGACAGACTTACCAGCTGAAATGCCCAAGCATATACTGGCGCCTCATCTCCTATTGGTGCACAGCTCACAGGGCTTTTGTCCTGACTTACTGAGGAAAATCTTCAACCAAGACTGACAGAATTAACATAGATAACTTGCACCCTGTACTGGGCCTGAATATGTAGCTTGGGATCGAGGATTTTATAGCGCATCTTTTCATTTCAAATAAAAATTTTGGTAAAGTCAAAAGTGGGATGAAAGGTGTCTGAATCCTCAGACTATTGTGGCAAACAACTACACTGTGTTTCTCTGGTCTGGACAGGTAACAGCACTTCAACACAATACTGAGCATTTGTATCTCCTCCTCCAGATACTATGACTTTCACCCCCTTAAGTCTCTGTTCATCTAAGCTGCTTTATGTTAGCTGAGAGGGCTTTTTTTTAAGAGAAAATCTGGATCCGCAGGTGTAGGGCAAGTTTTAGGGCTACACAACTCAATAGTAATACCTCCCTGAGGAGGCATAAGAGAACATTTTGTCACTCAAATCATAACACAAATAAAAGGTTAACAACCTGCGCCAAGGAAACTCACCTTACTGAAATACAACATTGTGTTGTGTAGTACCAAAGCATTACAAAAGAGTTACTGCCTTTCCTTTAAGCTTTGTAGCATTTAAGGACTGCATCCTGCACCTGAAAACCTGAAGTGCCTCAGTCTACAGCACCTAGAGTTCTATCCCCTTTTATTTCACATGAAGGTCTTTGAACTCTTGGAAGGATACCAATTACACAGAAGAGACCTTTCGGGTTATAATCAGGAGGAAACGTAAGTAAATGTTTGTTGTAAACGTCACTCAAATTGCCATTTGGAAGCAATGCACCATCTAAAGCAGCAGTTCCCAAACTCGGATCTGGAAAACCAAGCTAATTATGGAGACCTGCATCCAAGTGGGATGGCTCCTTCTGGGGCTGTGGAACAGCACTGGAGCTGATCCCTCAGCACACAAGAGATTTTGTGTGAGAATCTGCTGCTTGCACAGTGATTCACAAAAAAAAGCCTGAGAACAAATCACATCAAACACATTACACAGTGAAACATCATTAGACTACAAAATGTAGTAATCAATGAGTTAAATGAGGGCAGCACATACTAAGTCATGTCATACGCTGAAAAGGCTAACAGCTACTGAGCATGTGTACTGCGAAGGAAAAAAATAAACTGCACTGAAGAGCTGTGGGGCATTAAACCACACAGCATAAAAAGCACTCTTGGAAGAAATCAGTTTGATCCACTTTTGGTGGGAGGTTAGTACACTATGTATGTGTTACAAAATATAAAATATTGACATTCCTATCTGGGAGAAAAACACTTTAAAATATGTCTCCATTTCTTTCAATTTGTGGTATTTATATGAGAAGGCTAAAGTGCTCGCTAGTCGTCTCTGCACTGACAATATTTACTATGTAGTTTTCTGTTTGGAGCCCTTCTCTTTGAGGTTTCCTGTTTCAGAGCTGAAGAGCTCTTAATGCATTTTAGTTCCCAAGAGTTGCTAGGGTTATTAGTTCTGTTACCAAATGGGGTTTGAGGGAGAGGCATTTTTGTCTGCTTTAACGTCATATACTGATTTCTGCAACTGGAACATGTAACTTGAATCTTTTTTTTTTTTTTAAATGCTAAAGCCCTCTATGCAATTATGTTTTAAAACTGTATTCACTCAGTCCAATTGGTACCTATTTGTATACATTATAATAAAAAAAAAAAATCACATGGAATTGTTCCATGAGAAGATACAAAGCAAGGACACTGAGACTCCTGTACTTTTTCCTAAATCTTACTAATTAATGTTTGTCATCTACTTCTAATAAGAAAAGGTATGAGTGAATTGAGATGTGTAAGTAGTACTTCCTCATCATCTATCATCTGCATCCTTAATAAAAATGCTGCAGCTTCTAGCTATTGGTAGGCATTTAAAGCAAGCATCTATGTGATGTTTACATGGAAGGAAAGCTGGAGAACCAGCTAAAAAAAGTTCTGAGATTGCTCCTGGAGTTTGAAGAGAGACAATGTTTTCCTTCCCAAAGTTTAATTCTTCTTAATGTGCAAATAAGGGATCAAATCTCACCTGAAGTTCAGACTGTGTATCTACTAATAGATATCCCAAGGACTGCCCTCTGGCACAGAGGCCAACTTGCAAAGAACAGTTTGGATTGACATTATTTACCTTTCAGCCTCCAGAACAGGCTGGTCATGTCCAAAGTATCTACCAGAAACAGTATCTTGCTAACTCCTGAATTGTGCAGAGGCAAAAATCTGTGCCAGCAACTGTTCTACCAACCAGCTGTACAGATGACTGAGCTACAGTGCCCCAGAACATTTCCTGATACTATGAGTCCAGTGACTGGCTTAATGGTAACCTTTTAACATACTAATTTTAGTCTGTTAATAGTCAATAAGTATTGACTATTTAGTCAATAATATGATTCATTCAACCTTTCTTAAACACCTATTTTAGGATGAAATGAACCTTTAAATGAGTTTTTATATCTCTAAGTATTCTGACATCAAGCCAAAAGTCTTCTGACCAAGGTACAGTGAGATGCACCTGACAACTCGTGGCATTACAGCTATTGAAACAAATGCAAAGCACAGACAAGAAAAATACATAGAATTTTACAATGTTCAGCCTTAGAAGCATATGAAATACGATGCTAGCAAAGCTGAAGCATGGTGTCTGCAAATAAGAACAAACATATTTAACATGCTTTCTTGTCAAATGTTTTTATTCTCTTGATGATTAGTACAAAACAAGGCTGAAAACACTTTTCATTTTTTAATGCACACGGTGTTTATACAAGCTTGTAATAGTCATAATCACAGAATCTTTAGAGTTGGAAGGGGCCTTTAAAGGTCATCTAGTCCAACCCCCCTGCAAGAAGCAGGGACATCTTTGACTAGATCAGGTTGCTCAGAGCCTCATCCAGCTTGGCCTTGAACGTTTCCAGGGATGGGGCATCAACCACCTCTCTGGGCAACCTGTGCCAGTGTTCCACCACCCTCATTGTAAACATTTTTTTTTCCTAATACCTAATCTAAATCTACCTCTCTCTATTTGGAAACCACTACCCCTTGCCCTGTCACAATAGGCCCTACTGAAGAGTCTCTCCCCGTCTTTCCTGTAGGTGCCCTTGAGGTACTGGAAAGACCGCAAAAAGGTCTTCCTAGAGCCTCCTCTTCTCCAGGCTGAATAGTGCCAACTCTCTCAGCCTCTCTTCGTGGGAAAGGTGCTCCAGCCCTCTCATCGTCTTCATGGCCCTCCTCTGGACCCTCTCCAACTGCTCTATGTCCTTATGTTGGGGTCTCCAGAACTGGACGCAGTACTCCAGGTGGGGTCTCACCAGGGCAGAGTAGAGGGGGAGAATCACCTTCCTCAACCTGCTGGCCATGCTCCTCTTGATGCAGCCCAAAACCCCAGAGTTAAAGGCATTTTCCCCCTTTTTCTGTCTCATCTCCGACTATGAAGATGTTGTAGTATGATAATGCCTTGAAAAACCCTGCACAAAATCCCTGAAGAGTAATTAAAACTTCAGGATAGTCAATAACAGCATAAGCCAAAAGCCTGTGCAAGTAAAAGCAGAATTCGATCTGCAAAATCAGCATGAACAGCAGCAATGGATCAACAGAAGCTGCTTTAGCATTGAAAAGGAGTTCACAGAATGGATGTGTGAATTTCCACACCCCCTGCCTTGATCTTACTGTAGATCAGTACATTCTGATCTATAACCCACACTATGTTGTGGGGATAATTAACATAGACATATCTTCTGTTAATACCTTAGCACTAATTCCTTCAGGACTTAAAAGTAAAGATGACATTTCCTTGATATGCACACAGGTGACATGACTATGCATTTTATCATTTCACTGTCAAGGTAACTTTAGTTCCACTTAGTTCCTTCATGTTTTCCATGTGCTTTTAAGACTAGTGCAAGCTACAGATTAGAAATTTATAATGAATGCTAGTCTCAAAACCATTATCTGAATAATAATTCATATAAATAACGCCTCCCAGTTCAGAGGGTTTGAACTTGGCAATTGTTACCTTGGAAACAGGATAACTGAATTTTGCATAGCACCATTTTTTAGTATCAGGACATTGTGAAGTACTAAGTCTCTTATAAAATAATAATCTTCCTTTCCAATATTGTATTTCTCAATCTTTAAAATTTCATTTATTTACTGATTTTTTTTCCCATTTGCCTATTCTGTTAATTCAATTACATAAAATCAAATTAATTTAATTATATTACAAATATTGGTAGCTCAGCACTGCAGCATCTTCGAGTGGAATACAACACTATTCTAAGTAAGTCTACTCTTTTTTTTTTGTTATGTACCACTGTGACAGACTTGCCCAAAACGTCAATCCTTACTTTCATATCCTTTTTCCTCCTATCATAGCAATCAAAGTCACTTAAACTACACAGCCAACACTGTTGCTCAAGGCATACTGAATACAGAGAACATATTTCATGTTCTACTTAAGCTTCTGATGTTTCCAATTTACTGGAATTTTTCCTTTTAAAGAGATACATCCATACATTTTAAAGCACTTCAGGATCATCTATGATCCTGAAATCATACATCATCTATGCCAGCTCCATCAACATGAACTGGCAATGCGCACTCACAGTCCAGAAAGCCAACCACATCCCGGGCTGCATCAAAAGAAGTGTGGCCAGCAGGTCGAGGGAGGGGATTCTGCCCCTCTGCTCTGCTCTTGTGAGACCCCACCTGCAGTACTGTGCATCCAGCTCTGGAGCCCCCAACATAAGAAGAACGTGGACCTGTTGGAGTGATTCCAGAAGAGGGCCATGAAGATGATCAGAGGGCTGGAGCGCCTCTCCTGTGAGGACAGGCTGAGAGAGTTGGCACTGTTCAGCCTGGAGAAGACAGAGACTTTATTACGGCCTTTCAGTACTTAAAGGGGGCTTATAAGACAGACGGGGACAAACTTTTAGCAGGGCCTGTTGCGATAAGATGAGGGATAATGATTTTAGGCTGAAAGAGGGTAGATTTAGATTAGATATAAGGAACAAATTTTTTACAATGAGGGTGGTGGAACACTGGCACAGGTTGCCCAGAGAGGTGGTGGATGCCCCATCCCTGGAAACATTCAAGGCCAGGTTGGCTGGGGCTCTGAGCAACCTGATCTGGTTGGAGATGTCGCTGCTCCCTGGGGAGGGCTTGGACTACATGACCTTTAAATGTCCCTTCCAACCCAAACTATTCTATGATTCTATGAATTTAGATGCTACCACTGTCACTTTTTAAAATATGAGTTTTAACTAGTCTTTGGCAAGCTTTGTCTTTTGCAAATTCTACAAGCCACAGGCTGCTAATCGTTTTTTTGTTCACTCAACATATCACCTACTTGACGTGTTTGCAGTCTAGTCTGTTATTTAAGCACATGCACAAGGAAAAGTTTGCACGACTTAAAATGGTCACACCTTGACTCCAGATAGAGACAGCTCACGGTACTTAAGCAGTTACAAGAGATAAACAAGTACAGACTACCTCCCTGATGCGAGAAGGTAGAAAACTACAGGGAACAGTGGCAAAAAGGAGGACTCTCTGTAAAGAAGGTACAGAGGCTATAGGGGGGAATTAGTAGAATTGGAACTGGCAGCCGTTAAAATTAAAAGAACAGAATAAAGGCAGCCACTTAGAGCATTCAGGAAACCGAAAGCAAGAGCAGGATCAGGTGAGCAGTCACTGGTAAACTAGGGGACAAGAAATAATTAGTGGAGGTTGGAGAAAAATTAAGAGCAGAAAAATACTGGACCAAACAGTAACAAATAAATACTGTTCAAGGAATAAGCTGAATTTTAAATAAATGAGCAATTCAGATCTGCATGAGCAAGTTCTCCAAATTAAAAAATGCAGGTGGTGAATAAAATAAATCCAAACCATTACTGCAGGTTTTACGCTAGTAGACTATTACCTTTGAAGAGATCAAGGCAAACATTTATTTATTTTTTTTTTAACTCCAAAGGATAAAGAATATCTACAGTTCCAACATGAAGGACAACCTTCTACCATTAGCTGGCAAGATACAATGACCTACAGTCCCCCTTCACCTCAAGGTCCCAGTTCTTTTAAAAAAACCCAACAAAACAAAACAGAAACCCTGCCCACCCCCAACCTAGCCTTCTTGCATCACTTCTGAAGAGCACATTTGCAGTGTATCAGTAGTTTCATTTGTTAAGATCAAATGAGGTGAAAGGCACCAACAGAACATTCTTTAAAGAAAGCCAGACTAGTAGCTTATCTCAGGCAAACATACTGCCACACAGGAGAACAAACTACTTATATTTGTAAGGCCGACAAGTGGACATACTAAGAAAAAGACTGAAATGAAAAATCTAGGATAAACTATGCAAATACCTTTGTCCTTGTGTACCCTCTAGTGGCTGTGCAAGCTTACGCCGGCCTCACAGTAACAGCAGGCAATTTCCTCAAGAAGACAGAATGCATACCTCTGCACAGACAAAGATTCATGACATCAGGGTTCTGAGCAGACACAAGTACTGATTATTTGAATTGCTTACGTTTACAACCAATTCTGCCTTGTTAGCTTCATCCAATGAATCCAAGTTTTCCACTTTAAAAAGCGGTAAAATGCATCAAGCTATTCACACAGTGAGCATTCAGGGCATGTGCCTGTGTTCAGGGCAGTAACAGATTTCAGGTGCCATATACGTAGCTTCTATGCAAACTGCAGCAACATCAGTAAGCCAGGCAGAGTAATAGTTTTCCAGAAGTCCTCTAAGGGTGGAAACAATCTGATACACAGGCTGCAGACACCACACAAGAGCCACTTATACAAGAAACAGCAAAGAACAGCTCAAGACTATCGTACAAGCTTGCTTTAAACTTGGACACGCTGTTTTGCCTGTACATGCTGAAGAAGCGGATTATGCCAGGGACCAAAACTGTCATCCAGCATAAGAACACTCTGTGAGCAAAGAGCTGACATTTAATTCAGTTCATCTTAAGCAAACATAAAAGATTGTACAACAGATCTTTAAAATAAACCTTCAAAACCCACCCCCCACATCCAAACCCATCAATAAATAAAAGCAAAGGTCAGTACCCTAGTCAAGGTACCAAAGACTCTCCAGAATGCAAAAAAATTCCTCATTATGTTATGACTTAGCAAAACGATTTAAAGTGTATTCTATATTGTTGATGGAACATGTAGCTGGTTAAACAGGAAAATAACAGCAGCCAAAAGCAAAATATATATAACAGGTTTTTAGCACCTCATGTCAATTTCTTCATTAACTGAAAGATGCAACAGGTAGTTGCACCGTTCAGCTAATGATGCTAGTCATTAAACAGTGCCAGAAGAAACACCTTGGCAACTGCTGAAGCATTCAGCCTTCAAGAAATCACAACACAATTTGGGTGGAAGGAAGATATTTCTGAGGCCTATCATTATGCTGTGCCTGTAAGTGAGGTACTTACACTACCAACAGGATGAAGGCACAGGATGAAGTGATTAGATTATATACCAATATCTATATATTAATTATGACCAAAAAAATCAAAATACTGTCTTGAAATGACATGAGATAATGCATGCTCAAGATGAAGCCCTCACAAAGAACAGAATGCACATAACACACAACATGTCAGAAGTAAAGTGGGTCCCAGGCTACATGTACAATAAACATCCCTTTTAATAAAAAGGAACTTTTATCTTCAGTACAGCACACAGAGTGACAGAGTTGCCCAGTCCTACAGAAAACTATGAAATCTGATATCTGATCTGTACCTGATTTCCCTTCAGATACAGCAATTGAGAACTCAGCAGCAAGAGAGCTGGCTCTACTCTACAGATGGCAAATGCAGATTTTTTTCTGTACCCTAGACGTACAAAAAAGCTACACGATCAGATAGCCTAGGTAGCTCTTCTTTTATGCTGTTCATCTGCATTCTCTTTATAAATGTACAGTCATAAGCAGAAATGCAAAAATCCTTCTTTCTGTGTGTTTACAAGTTGAGTTTGAGAGTTACTCCCTTTTCCATTTTTGAAGACAACACCTAAACAACTGCATTGCTTGTCATTCATCCCCATGCCTGTGTTTTGCAATAATGCAGTACAAGCTTGCCATCGCTTCCAAAACACTGCAAGAAAAAACAAAACAAAACAAACAAGAGCCGTTAGATTAGACATGGACTATCATATACATGAAGCAAAACGAACAAAACCCCCCACCACCAGATAACTGTGTCATGGAACGCTGTTACTGATAACAAAGCTCTCCGTCATAACGGGAGGCATGACATACTGCATGTGAAGAAATGCATTTCCAGAGGTTGTACAAAGTCATTTCTCTTTAAATCATATTCATACAGATCTGTGAATACCAACTACATTACATTAAATGCAAGATATTACCAGCATAGCTACGGACAGTAACAGATTTCAAGTGCCAGAAGTGAACTGATAAATTTTGCTAAAGACATTCGGAAAGGATATTTAAGATGAAAGTCACCTCATAGAGAGTCCCAACTTCTTGGTCTGGAGATGGAGCAAAAGACTGGTTTACATATATAAACTGCAAGAAAAGAAAACAGAAGATGGAGATCCCCCACAGGTATCACAGATCACATAGAAGAAACATTGTGCAGCTAGAAGTATGTAAATCTGTCCTTTATTTACCATTTATTTTATAATATTTAATGTCCATATCAAAATACTACAAATTAGTATTTTTACTTCAGTGTGGAGGGTCAACATGACTTCCAGGGGTCAGCTCTGACTGGCCAACCAGATCAAGCCAAGGCAAGCATGCTGATTGCCTGCTCCTGCAAGCTGACCCATTAGTCTCCCATACAGTAGCACAAAGTGAACCCACTGGTTTAGTTCCTACTCTTTTTCAAGTATCCAAACCATTCCCCCTATTCCAAATTTGCTTAATGAGAACAGCAGTCACAGACATAAAAAACAACTATTTTGTTCTTTTTTAAAGTAATCCTTCTCACTTCCTCTTCCAAACATTTTTATGCAGACAGTAGCTAGTCCATAACGTCTAAGAGGGCCTTGGGATCTGCAGTGCAAGAGGGCAATGTGTAGCAGGGTATCCTGTGCTATTTCCAGAGAAGAGTCACAAAATTCCTAGAGCTTTGCTCCTGAAATATAGCCTTAAGCTCAAGGCACACTGCAAGACTCCATGCTCCTATATTTTTTCCTGAGACAAGGAGATGCCAGTTAATGACCTAAACTGTTGAGACTATCCACAAACAGTACATACCTGAACTACTACTCTTCTTTGAGATATTAAGCCTTGGGAACAGAAACCCTTCACGATTTCTGGGTGAAAGAGATGGCTAGTGAAACTGTTTAAGCCTATATGCTTAAATAAGATCCTCTAGACCAAGCGCAGAATGATTTCACCTACACTTTAGCTATGCATTTGACTATTTTAATGAGTCTAGCTTTCACTTTGTATCTTAAATCAAAACTTTGAAGTGTATGGATGTTAAGAGTTTACTGCTAACTGCAAAATTAGTACAATTATATTTCTGAATCTGTTCCAGCTCTTCCAATGTTACTAAAAGGGCACTTGGGCTTCACAAGGAAGCAACACATAAACAATAGTGGTAATGTGCTGCCAAACTAGGAACATTTCCAAGTTACCCATTTTAAAAGAGATATGAGTCCTATGAGAGCAATTAAGCTGCTTGAGAAGTAAGTTCTGAAGGAAACAGACATCAGTATTCAGCAGGTCAAGGCCAAACACTTCAGGCTTTTTCCCAAATACTCCTTCCACACACCTAACTTCTACAGTTACACTGTGTATGCGGACCTTTCACCGACGTGCATCGCTGCACAACATGCGCACAGCTCTGCACGTCAGCACGAAGGAATGGAGACACTGCGAAAAGCCCAAGGGTTGGAGCTGAGCACAGCCAAACTGCAGCGCTGCAGCTCATCTCAACGTCACGCTGCCGTGCGCTCTCCCAGGAGCTCTACTACGCCCAGTTTCCTGCTGAAAAGCGGCGGCCGACATTCACGCAGTGTCCCCGGAAGGTGTGACAGCTCGGACCCAGGGGGAGCCGAGCTCCCCGCCGTGGCGGGTGCCGCCTCCCCCGCGACGCGCAGGGCCGGGCAGGGCAGGGCAGGGCAGGGCATGGCAGGGCAGGGCCGGGCCGGGCAGGGCCGGGCCGGGCAGGGCAGGGCCGGGCAGGGCACGGCAGGGCAGGGCCGGGCAGGGCAGGGCCGGGCAGGGCAGGCCGGGCCGCGCCGCCGGGTACGCCCGCCCCTACCAGCTGCTCGGAGGCCACCAGCTTGAGGAACTTCTTGATGAAGTCGACGAGGCTCTGGATGGTGCGGGTGCGCTCCACGGCCCACTTCTTGGTCTTCATGATCGGGGTGTCGCCCACGGCCTTCAGCAGGATGTCAACTGCGGGGGAGGGGCGCGCGTTAACGCCGCCGGCCGCGGACCCGCCCCCCGCCGTCTCATTCGCCAGAACCACCCGCTCCCACCGCCGATTGGCTAGCGCACCTGCCCATCACCGCACCAAACCCGCCCACCCGCCCGCCCCGGCGGTGATTTCTCGCCCCATTACTTTTCTTTTTCGTGTCGCCGGTGGGCTCCTCGGTGCCCGGCGAGCCGGCGGGAGGTGGGGTCGAATCTGCAGCCCCCGTTGCCGCTCCGCCTTCTGGGGCTTCCTCCTCGCCCCGGCCCTCGCTCTGAGGCGAGGCAAGCGGCTGCTCCTCCGCTTCCGCCATGCTGCTGCCCGGGCGGCGGAAGTCACGCCCCGCACAGGCGTTTTGTCCCTTGCGGGACACCGCCTTCCTTCCCGTCAGGTGACGGGGAGGGGCGCGTCACGCGCGGCCGGGGCCGTTCCGCCGCTGAGGGCTGCGGTTCCGCCGGCGACGTGGTGCGCGCGACCGGCCGGCGCCGCCGCCCCGAGAGCGGGGAAGGGGGTGGGGGGAGGGGAAAGGAAAGGAAGGGCGGGGAGCAGCAGGAGCAGCGCAGCGCAGCGAGCTCGGCGGCCGCCGCCGCCGCCGCAGCCCCCCGCCCCACCATGATCAAAGCCATCCTCATCTTCAACAACCACGGCAAGCCGCGGCTCTCCAAGTTCTACCAGCGCTATGTACGGGCGGGCCGGGGCCGCGCGGGGCCTGCTGCTGCCCGGGGGCGGGGCGGGACGGGACCGGGGGGCGGGAGGGTGCGTGCTTGCGGTCCGCGGGTCTCCTCGGGAGCGGCCGGGAGGGCGCTGCCGGCTGGCCGTGCCGCCTGCTGCTCCTTGCTGAAGGCCGCGGCGTGGGCCCGGCGCGTGGGAAAATGGAGGGTGCTGAGACCTTGTCAGAGCTGGCAGTAAGGAACATCAGACTTCGGAGAGGGCTGTTTCCCCAGCCAGCGTGCTTTTCACTGGACGCCTCCTTTAGTAGCACTGAGACTGAAGAAAGGGAGCCGCGCTCAACGGCAGACTCGGTTCTCAGGGCTTGTTTGTGGAAGCCCTCCTCTGAACTCTGCCCTGCTTTTTAGCCTGGCTTTGTGCCTCTCTGATGTGGTGCTGCCGGTCTCCATGCTGTGGCTGAGGTGTTTTAATGGGGAAAATGGGTGTTGGAGGACTCGTAGGTCCAATAAACAGAGCCATTTCTTTTGGAAACTTTCAGAGTACTATGAAAATACAGTTGACCTGAAAAAAAAAAAAGTAGTGAAACAGAAAAGTTTATATTCTTTTACATATGAGAAGGCAAGTAGGAAAGCAGATCTGAAAATGCAGCACAAGCACTTGATCTGAATGAAATGAAAGTGCAGCCACAAGGAATTAAGAAACAGTGTGGAAACAGTTGATTTATTTCAAGGATAAGAGATTTTAAGGTAGTGTTTTAGTCATGTACTGTATTTCCTAGCAAATAGGCTGAGCTCTGCTTGGGCTGGCCTTAGGCATTAAAACACAGGAAAGCAACCGATGCTTCCCAGAATTATGTGAATAAAATACTCTTTTCCAGTAGTGTTATTACTTACTTGGATTTGTGGCCACCTACTTGTGATTCTGGCTATTACAGAAGTCATATTTAACTTTATTGGAAGTGATGTATCTTATCTCTACATCTCAGAGCAGAAATGATGACTCTGATAATTCAGTTTGCACTGTCAGGCTTTTCATTAAAGGAGTGTAACTGATACACGTCATTGCTGTGGATACTGAATTTGATGCCTTCTCCTTAAAAAGGCAATATTGGGAAATTCTGATATACTTTTGTGAACCCATTTTCTTCTTTCTCACCAGTTCTGGGCTACCAAGTAGATGTCTTTCATTTACCCTTTCTAATTTAAAACTTAAAATGGAATATTCTCACCTGCATAGATAGATAAGCATTCTCCTTGTGTGCATCCCCGGTCTGTGTGGAGGTAACAATTAAACAGGTAGATGAAATACTTTGGAAAGGTATGCAAAATTTGCATTCATTTGAAAGAGTTAACTTCCATTCTCATTTTCCATGCAAATGTAATGATCCTTTTGTATCTTCTGTTACTGCTGTGTAATCAAAGTCCTGGGAGGGAGAAAAAGCAAGGGAAGGAGACGAGTGAATGAGAGGAGGATACCAGATTTTTCTTGTCACCTCCATTCTGCTCTACCACTGTCAGAACTGGAATTAGAACAAATCCTCAATGCTTAAAGTAGGGTAATATGTCTGTATAAACAGAACACCTTGAAATTTTGAAAATGTGAATAGTAAATGAAATAAAGAAATCATGTGATTTCCCTAAAGCTTGGTGGTGCACAGAAAGAGGTGCAATTTTCTTTATTATCTTTTTGTGTGTGACTTCAATAAGACAGGTTTATTTATGGACTTTTTGAAACTTATGCATACTTTAATATTGATGGACCCAGTACTGGAGACAAATCTGAGGGTTTTTTTTTCTACAAGTGAAAGCATCTCCTACTTTGTAGAGAGATTAATTTGGTCAGATCTGTGGAAGAGGTATTTGTTTGCTTTGTGGTACCAAAACTTATAAAATGTGTGTAACTCTTTTCCCTGATATATATGAGAATGAAAAGAGTGTCTGGTGCATAAAATGAAGTTAATAATCTTTTGCAATTAGGTAGCGAAATAATAATTAATGGCAATTAAATATTAATACATATGTGCCATGGTTTTATGTTTCAGAATATAGACCTGTGTCAATTTCAAAGTTAAAAATAAGTTTCTGAACAACTTTGTGAATAAGGGCAGATTCTGAAACCAGAAGTTATCTTAAATACTCAGTTTCTTAAGGAAGAAGACACGTTGTCTCTTTCCTATAGAAAATATGGAGGAAGTAACTGAGATAAGTGTAGCAGAGTAAGACAGGCACAATTTAAGGAACACAAACTATAAAAGCAGAAGAACCTGCACTTTCTTGTTCTGAGTTTCATGGAGCAATTTACTTCTGCTGGAGCTTTTTGCTGATATCTTTGTGGATTCTAGAGGCTGTTTGTGAAATAACACATTGATTTAAGGTGATGAATTCAAACCAGACTGATGCGAGGCTTTGTTTGCTTAGCAGTTTTGCAGGGTATTGCGCTGTTCTAGCCGAAATAACTTTTAAGGTACATGCACCAGTTGTGCTTAGAGTGTTTGTTCATATGCTGACTTATATGCTTGGGTAGGGAAGGGACCTAACTGTGCTCTGTAACTTTAGGGTTCTGTGCTGTAAAACAAATGCAGGATTTTAGGAATAGTATCTGAATTTTTTTTTATTATGGAAGTACAGGCTTGTTAAAAATGAGACCATTCTTACAGAAGGGTAGCAAAAGCAAGTGTGCAGGAATGATGGAGTCATAGTGGGGCTTCAAGAAGAGTCAAACAAATTCAAGCTTAGAAGTGCTGTTTCTGATCTGCTAGAAGGAGAGTTCATGGCTTAGAACCTGTTGCTCATTATGCCATTGTGTTTTAAGCTATTTCTGAAAGAGTTATTTATTGTGGGATTTTTAGCTTCCCCACCCTCTTCAATCTTTTGAGACTTTGTTTTCCCCCTTGAGTGAAAGTAGTTTCAAAGCACATCTATAGCTATTCAGGCTATGGTAGAGATAAAAGAAAAAATTCAGAATACATGAGAAGACTTCTTGTTTACTTGAAGAAACTCTTTTTAGATAGGGTTTTTTTTTAGAAGTTTCTTAAAAACAATCACGTTTTTCACGGTTCTTTCTCAGGCATATGTTCTTCTGCAACTTAACTTGTAAAAATGTCTTTTTGTGTTGAAATGACAAAACCAATATGCATCTTGTTAGTCAGCAGATTTAAGGCTTCAGAAGTAGATGGTTTGAGGGTGCTGATATACTTTGTGTTCTGTTTATTAGCTCTGTGTGCTGTGCATTTTTAATTAATCCATTTTAACTTGATAGCAAAATATGTTTTCTTTCATAGAGTGAAGATACACAGCAACAAATTATCAGAGAAACTTTCCATTTAGTATCGAAACGTGATGAAAATGTCTGTAATTTCCTAGAAGGAGGATTGTAAGTATCAAGTTTGAAATAAATGCCAAATATTTATTGGCTAGCAAATATCACTACTGATTGTAATATAACTGTTTTTACAGTTGTAATATAAATGCTGTGTCACTTCAGAGATTTTAGTACATGTAGTATTATGTTGCGGCAGGTATACATATTCTTTAGTAACTGAAGCATACAGACATATATATATATAAAAATATGTATAAGTATATATATGTATCAAAATGATTTAGGCAATAAAACTGGTTTTTTCCTAGTACTGTAACTGACACAGTGCCATATCTAGTGCTGTAATTGTTTTAAACATGAGATGGAGAAGAAACAGGCAGACGATACATGACCTATTTTTCTATAATTGGCCTAGAGATTTATCATCTCATTTGAAGAGGCATTGACATTTGCCATACCTGTTGAGAAAATTAAAATATTTTGTAGCTGGTGCTTTGGCTTGAGCTCCTAAAATTTGAGTGTACAGCCTCTGATTAGGATTCCTCGGCCTATTTATCAGGGTTCAGGCTTGCTATACAAACTAGGAAGAAAAAAAATAGATTTTAAATGTGCTAACTAATGCAATTTCAATCAAGATTTTTTTCATTAATAAAGGTAGAGCAAGGTAGGAGCAAAGCCAGCTTTACATATTCTGTGTCTAGAAGACACACACAAAATATTCTTTCTTGAATCATCTAATTTTTTTTTTTTAATGTGGTCTTCCTTTAGTTAAAGAGAAGAAATTCTGAAATGGAAGAGCGTTTTACTTTGAGCTAGTAGTCATCAAGAGTAAATAGTTACAAAGCCAGCTTCTAGGAAAAGGGTTCATAATTGATGGAGTAAGCTCGTGATCTCCAGTCTAAACATATATATTGTCTTAGCCTGTTAAATATTTAATGATGGAAATTTCTGATTACTGAAAGTTAGTATTTTAGTACCTGTGCTTTCTCTGTGGAGAGTGAGTTAAATGCTTAGTTGTACTGTGTCAGCTATGATACCTTTTTCCTGATCAAGATAATTCCCGATTTTTTAATTTTATTATTTTTTAAGCTAAATTCATTCTTTTGGCACTACTTAGCTGATGATTCTGTCGTTATGTTCTTGGAGATGGCTTCAAGCTGGAAACTGCTGGCTTGAATTCTGTAAGTGAAAGACAGAAGCCATTTAGAGCCTTTTAAAAAAATAATAGCTGTGCAACAGAAAGAAACTAAGAGAGAGGACACCATTCTGGCTTTCCTTCTGCTCAATTCCAGAGTTACCATTTCAGTATTTTTTTTTAGTTTTTTTTTTTTTTTTCAGGACAGGGGTCACTTTATACTTTGGAGTTTACCCAAAGGGCTCAACAGTTTATATATACTAACTGTGTGTACTGAAGTATTTGAAAGAGCTGGGTAACTTTAGTTGCCATTTCTTTCAACTTTCACATTTGTTTATAATATTTTTGTCTGATACTTCTTAACTGTAGTTCCTGCTCCTCAGGAGCAAAGGATTTCCTTCCACCCTACCCAAGCATTAATGCAAAGCAATGTGCTTAAGTGAAGATGACCTAAAAGATTTCATGTTCTTTTTATTTGTTTGCATATTCTCTCCCTACGATAAAGGCAGAAGCTAGAGGGATGAGTTATGTTACACTGAACGGGTGATTCAGTTCTGGTACAGAATCAAGGGAGAATTATGGTGTTCTTAGCCATGTAGGTTCAGGCTACAAAATATTTTCATTTCTATTTGAGCGGGCCTCCTACTGCTCAAAGCAGCTGTCAGTGGTCTGAAGAACATCTCTTCTTGTGATTTATGTACCTGCTTTGAGAACCTTATAATGGAAAAGTGGAAGGAAATACCTATTTAGACCTCTTCTCTTCTTGTTCAGTAACTCAGTGATTAGTGAGTCCATAAAAATCTAGTTGCTTTTGTGACTATAACATTGCATCACAAACTATTGATTGTAGTACAGTCTTATTTCTCAAGATATCAAATGTTTTGTAGCACAAGAGTGTTACATGTTCTGGCTTATTAAGTGGACCATAAACTTGATTTAAGGCTTTTTCTGTAATCCAAATGGCAGTTTGCATTATAGTTATCTTTTTCTGTTGATGCTCCTCTGAGGAGGACAGGGGAGGATTCATAGGCATGCGTTCTGTTAGTCTGTAAAGCAGATTAATCCCTCTACAGTGCTTACTAGTGTGTAGTGGAAATACCTTTAATGCTCATTTTTTGATGAAGCTGCATGATCTGTTTGAATTTATTTTAGTAAAAAGGTGCATATGTTGTTGTAATTATTAGCCATATGTATAACAATAACTGTGCTTGTGTGGTAAATGTAACTTTGGCTGTCTTGGTACTTAGTCTTTCATTGTAATTATATCACAAAATAAAAGCTGTGATGTAATTGGATTTCTGGAAGCTCCAGCCAACCATTAACTATAGGCCTCCTATTAACTGAAGTAACTGTGAGGATTTGTCCAGCTTATCCTGAGATGCTAACTCGGCTTTCCTGGTTTTTTTTCCTGTTTAGATTAATAGGTGGATCTGATAACAAACTGATTTACCGACACTATGCAACCTTGTATTTTGTCTTCTGTGTGGATTCTTCAGAAAGTGAGCTTGGCATTTTAGACCTCATACAAGTAAGTTTTTTTTGCTGTTTTGTTTTCATAATAAGTGGAAATCTACTTCTAAGTACGTTAGAACTTCAATATTTAGCTATGTCTTTTCCTGTAATATTTTGAAGTGAATGTAGCTTTCATACTGTGAACAAACCTAAAGTGCTGAGTATTACTTTTAGATTGTTTGCAGTTTTCTGGACTGTCTTTGAAAAAGTTGTTTTCCAAGTTGATGAGAAAGTAAGGAAACTGTTTGAAACCTACTGAAAAATCAGCAGCTATTTTTTGCTGCATCTTTTCAAGGCCTTGTTTTGGCTGCAGGTGAAAAGGCTACATTTCAAACATTTGCTAGAGAAGTTTAGATTATGAGAACCTTGATACATAAAGCGCTCTGTGTGTGTGTGTGTACATGAACAGAGAGACACATGCAAATGTATATATATGTGTTCACTACAAATATATAGTAGATTAACACATGCAAAACCTCTTTACATGAAACTTTCCTTGTGGCTTTTGAGCTTTTTGGTCAGGTAGATCTTAGAAAATGAGCGCAAATGGTGTCCTAGGTGCAAATAGTGAAATCTGTGATATCCTGACACAGGGGTCTATATCTATTGAATATTTCACTGCAGAAAGCACTGAGAGCCTCAAATGCCTTACAGTTCCCTGAAGTCCTTTCTTGGAGCTGAATAGCTTCTCATAGTCACCTGTTAGGGTTCAGGTGTTCCGCACCAGAGGGGTGGGTAAGGAGAGGTGAGGAGAAAGAGGTGGTACATGTTCTTTCTGGATCTCAGTAAGAAAGTCTCAACAACAAAATGGCTTAATAAGAAAACTGTTTAATAAAACAGAGTGAGAGGAGGAATGTAGATAGTGAATCTTACATGCCTTCAGGTGCTGGGCATCCCATGTTCATGCAGCACCCAGTGGAGCCCAGGTGGATTTTTGCATAGTGTATTGTGCAGAGGATATCCTGTCCATGGTGAGAAGGTCTGCTTTTTTTTTTGACCACTGAGCTATTATATAATTTCGTCACAAGAAAACAACTCTAATCCTAAAGGATATTCTCCTGATAAATTTTCGCTGCACTTTGAAGCACAGGCAAGGCCCTGCAGGTGGCATAATCACCAGGACCGAGTGGAAGCTGCCTGGAGGCTCCTCTGTTGCAGTGAGCTGGCTGAGTTCATCCTGCAGCCAAGCAATTCGTGCCGCACAGCACAGGCCTGTGCCTACTCAACTTAAGTGTTATGTGGATTACTAACTCGTAAACATGCAGTGGGCTCTTGATCAGGATCAATGAATTCCACTCCGTGATCCACTTACAGTTTACCTTTGCCAAAGACATTAGATTAGTTATAGATTATATTAATAAGATGCAGGCTTCTCAAGCCCAGTAGAGCAGACAGCCTTTTCAAGATCACTAACTCCTCAAATGTAGTGTCTTCTGAAAGGCTCCCAATACAGCATGTATGATTTGAACTGATAATATGGCTGTATCAGCTCAGCAACAAAAATCGTGTCTGGTAATACATTCACTCTTATGTCAAGAGAACTCTGACTAGACCAGTCGTTTTTCAACTTAAAATCGGCACATCAGCAATTTCATTTACAATTCTTAGTGTAGTCAGGTGTGGCCCAAAATAGTTTTAGACCATGAAGTGATGTGTGTCATGACATAGAGTGGGTCTCAGATAGATGTATGTGTATGTATAGTGTATGAATGATTCGCTTACTGTTAAGCCTTTCAAAAGCTTGCACATCAAGATAATTGATTACATAAGTGAAATCTGTGATATCCTGACACAGGGGTCTGTATCTATTGAATATTTCGTTGCAGAAAGCACTGAGAGCCTCAAATGCCTTACAGTTCCTTGAAGACCTTTCTGGGAGCTGAATAGCTTCTCGTAGTCACCTATTAGGGTTCAGAATAGCTCTTCAGTCTCTAGTGCTCTTCTGGACAGTAGATCCAAATTGTCTTTCTGGGTGGCTGTGTAGATAGCGAGGAAGGAAACTGCTTTTCTAGATTCTTTTATCATCGTTCTGCAGTATCTGAACAGTGCAAGTTACTGAGTGAGGTATACAATAGACTTACCTGTTCTTAGCAGTTTGTTGTACAGAGGTGCTTAGTTGTTGGTTGCTCAGTGTGTCTTCTTACTTGGAAGTGCTAAACTATTTATGAACTGAGAAAAGCAACGTGTTAATATTTCATGTGACTTAGAGATGCTTTTCAGATAAAGTGGATGTTATAAATATCTTATGCTTAATCAGATAATAAGGATAGGATCTAGGTCAGTCCGTCTGACCTGTTACATTTGCAGGTCCACTATGCAAGTTAAACTCAGGCTTTATTCATTATGGTATAGTAAAAATGTCACGAAAGTAGCTTCCAGTTACTTTCCAGTTACATAGTGTAACCTAAATTTTACTTTGTGTTGAACGAAATTGCTTGAGCTTACTACTACCTATATTTGTGTAGCCCTCAAACTCTCTGAATTAGGGAGAACTTAAACTTTTCTCTAAATTGTGTTCCTTCCTGTGCCGGAAGTATTTTGATGAATTTCAATCTCTCAATCTCTGTATTTCACATCCTTTCCATTACACCCTGGTGTTTAATTACATGCCAGCATAATTGTTTGAATGAAGCAGAAATAATAGAAATGCTGTTTCTATTTATAGAAATACTTTACTTTTTTCTGACCTGTATAATTTTGTTTATAAACACAGTCTCACCACAGTGTCTGCAGCTGTACAGTATCACCATTTATCTAGATAATTTTAGTTCAACCATTTGATTATAGTAAAAAGTATACAGAGATTAATTAAACGTTTTTAATTTCCAGTCTGACTCAAAAGAACGATCTGTTTAATTCTTTTAGCAATAGCAATCTGAATTAAATTTCTCTTACACTGGAAAAGTGCCCTCAGAAAGCTCATGATTACATCTCAACCCCACCCCAGACTGGCAGTATGTACACATACATATCTACTTAAGAAAACAAGCTTTGTCTGTTTTTTGTTCACAAGTGTTGAAGCATTTTCATACATCTTTGTTTACTGTAGTTCAGAGACAACACAGTTAAGACTAAGCCATCTGGAGTTTATTATGAGTCACATATATTCTGAGTAATTTTAATAAGTAGTTATATAAAGGGCAGTTTATTATCTCTTTAAGAGAAACCAGTGAAATGAACCTAGAACTCAGTCTGTCACTAAAGAATTTTCTGTCTTGTAAACTGTATAAGTTTATAGTAGATCAGATTACGTATGTCAGTCTGTAGTTCTTTTCAGCGTAAAGTTTTGTTGCAATACGTAAGATACTTCTGTGAAGTCCACTTACATTACCATTAGGTCAGAGGTCTTTCACATGTAAGTCTTCTGGCCTCAGGCTTAACGAATGCACTGTATGTGTTACAAATTACAAACTCTGTCTCAGATTTTATACTGTTGTTGTAGTTCAGCCCCACTCAGCATCAAGCTACACAGTCTCTCACTCAGTCTCCCCACCCTCTGAGGGAATAGGGGAGAGATAAATAACAAAAAACTCAAGGTTCGAGGTGAGGACAGGGAGAGATCATTGAAGTTATCATTACAGGCAAAAAGACTCAACTTGGGGAAAACTATTTCAATGTATTAGTAATAAAATTAAAGCAGGATAATGAGAAAGGGAAGAAAAAAAACCCAACAACTTCCCCCCCACCCCTCCCTCTTCTGGGCTTAACATTATCTACCTCAAGCGGCGCAGGGGGGAAGAGGGAATGGGAGTTATGGGTCAGTTCATCAGTTTTCTCTTTACGCTGCTCCTTCCCCCTCAGGGGGAGAACTCCTCACATTCTTCCCCTGCTCCAGCCTGGGGTCCATCCCATGGGCTACAGTCCTTCACAAACTGCTCCAACGCAGGGCGTTTTTTAACAGGATGCAGTCCCTCTGCACAGCTGCCTCAGCTTGGCCCCTCCACGGGCCACAGCCTCCTTCAGGCATCCGCCTGCCCTGGCATGGGGTCCTCCCCAGGCTGCAGGTGGATCTCTGCTCCTCCGTGGGCCTCCATGGACTGCAGGGGCACAGCCGGCCTCACCATGGGCTGCACCACGGGCTGCAGGGGAATCTCTGCTGGGAGCAGCATCACTGCTCACCTCCTTCTTCACTGACCTTCGTGTCTGCAGCTCTTCCTCTCACAAGAAATTCTTCACAACCGGCTCAGGCAGACGCCTCTCAGGATCTCTTCACATCTCCTCTCCTCTCCGCTTCTATTGGCTGGGCTGAGTGGGGCCCAGATGACCACCCGGCGGGAGGCCAGAGTGTGAGGGCCATAGGGCCCACGAGGCTCATGCCTCCCCCTCTCTGTCCCCCGCTTATGCTGCTTTTGCTTTTTTAAAATTTTCCTCTTAAATACATTACCAGAGGCGTAATCACTGTTGCAAATGAGCTTGGCCCTGGCCGGTGGCAGGTCCACCAGACAAAGGGGAAACTTCTAGCAGCTTCGCACAGAATCTGCCGCTGTAGCCCCCACCACTACACAAAAGCAGCACAGCTATGTCCAACCTAGATGTGCTGGAATACCTCAGGCAAATTCATTCTGTTAGTTTTTTTCCATTTTCTTTTTCTTAATATAAACACAAGACTCTGTTTGTTGTTTTTAATTAATTGGATGAGACATAGGTCAACATCTGTGCTTGGTAGGTTTTGAAGTCTTTTAAATTCAGTGTAAATTTTATTGTGACTTTAAGCTATTTCAGATTCTTCTCATTAGCCTGTGAAGTATAAGGTTATAGTGCACAGAAATAAAGTACATAAGAAAATATAGCTAGCTGTAGACTGCCATAAGGAAAAACAGAGACATTGTTCAGTAAGGTCTGTTGTGACAGGAGTACGGGTAACAGTTTTAAAATAGAGGGAGGTAGATTTAGATTAGATATTAGGAAGAAATTTTTTACACTGAGGGTGGTGGAACCCTGCAACAGGTTGCTCCGAGAGGGGGTGGAAGCCCCGTCCCTGGAAACATTCAAGGCCAGGCTGGATGAGGCTCTGAGCAACCTGATCTGGTTGGGGACGTCCCTGCTCCTTGCAGGGGGGTTGGACTAGATGACCCTTGAAGGTCCCTTCCGACCCAAACCATTCTATGATTCTGTGATTTACAATGGTACCTAACTGTGTTGTCAATGTAAAAGCCTATGTCAGTTCTAAGCATTTTTGAGGATTTTAGCTCGTTGCTCTACTTCCAAGACATGTTGACTCAAGGTAAATCTGTGAGATCAGTCTTCCATAAAAAGTTGTATAAAGCCTTGTGAGATAATGTTGTTCAGTAAGATGCGTATGGGAAATGCAGTGCAGTTAATGAAAGATGTTTTTCTCAGTTCTTAATGATAAATCATCCTGACCAGAGATGCTTTTATGCTCATTAAATAAAAAAGAGAGAGGCATATAACTGGCATAACTATTTTGGTAGAAAAATCTCTAACTAATGCTCAGTTAACACTGTTACTTTATTTTAGAGTTGGGTGGAAAGTGAAGGGCAGGAATTAAGAAAGAAAATAACGATTTGACCTGAAAAGCCTTTTTGGTAATGCATTAAGTCTATTGGTAGATCTGCTTGAAAGACCTAGCACAATTTGGTTTTAACTCATCAGCAGGACTTGTACAGTCTTTCCCTTAGACTGTAATCTTGGCATTCTCTATATAATCTGTGAGTAATTAAAAAAAAAAAAAAGCTGAAAGAAAACTAGCTGTAAGAGTGGGCGAGTGTGGTGGCGACACCAAGGATTTCCCAAGTAGAAAGGCTGTGGAAACACTGTAGTTGGTGTCATATGTTTGCAATGATACCTGAATGATGACTTATTAAAGGTCATTCTTAAAGCAGAAGGTAAACCGGTCCTACATATGGAGAACTGGCTATATGATCAGGCTATGATGTTCTAAACCAGCTGGAGTCTCAGATAGCATTTGAACAGTCACCAGCAGCAAAGGAGAGGACTCTCCATGAGTAGATTGAATTAATTCTTAAGGTTATTATTGCTGTTTAGCCTAGGAAGAAGGACGGGATATTATTGATATGAGTTACTACTGTTGCTTTCACTTCATTTTTTGTACCTGCTTTTGTTAGTATTTGACATTATCTAGCATCAGATGCATTTAATTGATTAGGAGTTCTGATTTTTCTCCAAGCCTTGTTGTCTTCCCAATATTATTTTCTGATTTACTCCTTTGTCATCTTATTTGCGTAATTAAAAAATGAGCGCTTCCTGGTAAAGGTAGTGGTTTATGTTTTGACATATTGTTGAGTGTAATGAGCCCCTGGCTTGTATATATCCAATAACAATTTTGTATTTTGATTCATGTACTTTACTCTCCAGGTGTGTATGTGGCTTTATTAAGCATATTTACAACAAAAGAAAAGTGTGGGGTTTTTTCTTTTTATTTTTCTTTTTTCTGTTTACTTGCATGAAGATGTGCATAGATTTTTCTTGGAACTGTGAAAGATTGTAATTTCAAAAATGAAGCACAAGAGGGAGCTAGTAATTCATTATGCATGGATCCTTATTTTTCTACTATTTCAGTAACATCACAAGGTACATTTGAACTGATGTGGCAGGGGTGTGTGTCCTGAAACAACTGTGTTTTCTCTTCTGGTTGTTTTGCTCTACAAGTCTGCAGCATCTGAAGTAATTACTGAAGTACTTAAGTTCTAGCACTGCTTGCCATAGTGTGCGTTTCATTTGACTCTCAACTAAAATGATGATGAAAAGGGCTCTAATTTTGTTTACTGTATTGACTATTTGAAGGTTTAAAATAGGTCAAGGAATGTCAGTGTGAAAAATCTAGTTTACCTTGTAGGATAATGCTTTTAAAGACTAGTTATTCATGATATATGTATACCTTATCAGTGCTAGTGTTACTCAAGAGTGAGCTCACCATCATGAATGGACAATTGAAGTTTCCAAAGTGTCCATGAGAAATCCCTAGCTGGTGAAAAATCACGCTGAAGAATACTCAGTGCCAACTGATTTCCCTTAGGTTGAAAAATGTTTAGTGTTCATTACTGGCCATGCATTGCAAGCAGGTATCTGTGAGTTCGTTTAGTGTGTGGTGCTGTCACTATGTAATGGGTGAAGATTTAAAAGTATAACTATGTTGTAACTATGAATCAAGTGGTGTTCTAGGAGAAGCCCTAGTTATTGGAAGGTCACAAAAATAAAACCTCTGTGGTGTCATATGGGCGTATATACTGCTACTGAATTCTCGTATCTGTGGGGGCCTTTTTAGAGGATTTTTGAGTTGTTTTTGTTTTTCATGTATTACTTTGACTTTGACATCCATCTAATTCTTTGGAAAACAGAGTATTTAAATTCATGTGCAAACTTGGTGATGTAGGTGAGGGATGTTTTCTTTCAAAAATAGTGTAAAATTGTTAGCCCTTTCAAACAGTTAACTAAAACCTTTGGATAAAGGTTACATTTACACTTTATTTTCAATCTTCTTCCTGCAGCTAATATGAAACAGCAGTGTCCTTGTAACCACGTTCTCCTAAGGTACAAGGAAAGTAAGAGAGCATCTCTAGTAATTTGTCTTGCTGCATATAGTTGTGAACTGTGTAGTTTGTTCTGCTTAGCATATAAGTTTTTTTGTTTGCTCGCCTACCTTCTTTATAGAAGACTGTTAATATCACAACAAATTAACAACTACTTGAAGAAAAAAGAATCTGCTTCACTTAGCTTCAGTATAATTTAACAGAAGCATATTCATTTACTTGGCTAACTGTTGTCAGTGAACCTTACTGTCTTGAGTCTGCCTGTGAAAATGCTAGATGTTCCTAATTTAAGTTATTAATTGATATTTTGGTATTAAAGAATAATTATGGTTCGAAGTGTGTGGAACATCAGTTAGATCTAGTTTGACTTTAAAACAGAGATTGGTAATAGTAGTAATAGCAACTGCAGGGTGTGATCTTCTTCACTTTTATAGTGTTAGCAGGATCAGGGACCGAGGATTCAGATGTAAAAGTAATCCTACAGTATATACAGTGACAATTTAATAAATAATATTAAATGCATAATGTGACAAAATGGCCTTGAAACATATGAAAATGAGATTAAAATTTCCCAGAAGTTGCAGCTTATTTGCTAGTCATTAATAAATGATCTGTAAATTCTTACAGAAATTCTTATTAATGTTGAGGACCCTAAGCACTGAAACTCAAGCACGTATTTAACTTAGAGGTCTTCATACAGCTCATCTAAGTCAGTAGGAGTTAACCCTTGCAAAAAGGGAACTGTGCTTATACCTTTTTAAGACTGGAGTCAGCACTCACCGCAAGCACATGGTGATTGGCATTCGGGAGCTTTGGGAGTGCATGTACAGTCGTCTTTTCGTTATCTGGGCTAGGATGTTCTTAGTGTGCCAAAAACTGTCCAACCAATGTCCTTGGTTCCATGAGTACCAAGGAATCTATTACAGAGGTACGTAAACCAGAGTAATGTGCAGTCCATATCCAGCAGAGATCATCAGTGGCTGGGCTTCAGCAGCTGCTTGGATTTTTCTCTGCGCACTTATATTCTAGATTCTGGCAGGGATTGTTTGCTTGGGTGCAAACTGCTGGACTTTTCTAAGTTTATGTAGTGGTATGCCTGGCAGGATCAGTAGGTGTGACATTAAGACAGCTGCTTTGCTTCTTGGTCAATCCTGAATTCAGCAGCTCTAAACCAGGTGAAAACTGCTGTGCTGTTGCTGGAAGCTGTAACACTAACAAACTTATATGATGCTGACAGGTTGCATTGCACATGTGCATCTGTGTGGCAAAGCTAACAGTAGTCTGGTTAGCTGGGAGATGTTTGTAACGTAGTAATTGTTAATAGTAAGAATGAGAAAAACTAGCTGATTTTTGCTTCATAATTGGGTTCTAATGAAATGGGAAGGAAACTTAGAATCACAGCTGAGAAAATTGTAGCATGGATAATGTTACTGTTTTTTTTTCCAAGATGCAACTGTTGTTTAAAACTGTGTGACTTTTAGTAGAGTTATAACATAAACTGACTTGTGCATACAGGTTTGCCCTCTACAGGTTAACATACTGTTAACATAATAATGTCAACTACATAATTTCCATAGATGCTTTTAATGCCTTAAAATCTGCCTACTGTTTATTTTCTGTATTTGCTTTTGTTAAACCTCACACCTAATGAAACTATTGAGTTTCTGTTGAAGCTTGACCTCTGATTTTTTTTTTTTTTTCTCTTTGCAGGTATTTGTGGAAACACTAGACAAATGTTTTGAAAATGTCTGTGAACTGGATTTAATTTTCCATGTAGACAAGGTACTGTGATGAGCTCCTGTGATATTTCCTGTCAAGAAAAATGTGTTTCATTCAACTCATACTTGGTATTAAACTCTGCAGTGATTCTACTTTTATTATCAGTGAAATCTAGACAGCTTCTATCAACATATTATTTTTAAGACTTGAAAGCTATGGTGGAACATGTTCTGAGGAAAAATAAAATAACATGGGAGATTTGCACAGTGCTATTGCACATGTTATTGTCAAATTGGAGACATCTGAATATTCTCAGAGTAGGACTTTGTGTCAAGAAATAATTTGTTCTGTTTATGGTTAGGTGTTTTATTACTTAGAACTGAAATTGTTATGGAATTTTCCAGTTAAGGGGCTGACACTTGTCTTTAAGATACTATGATTACGTAATTTAAATGCTGTGTGGTTCTTTCTCTTCTAAATCTCAAACAGACATTATGTCTTTTTTTTTTTTTTTTTCCCAAACATTTAGAAACAATCTTGTTTGACTGTTCCTAGCTATGGGGAACAAGTGTTTTGTTTATTAATCTAGTTTTTAGAAATGCTGTTACTATAGTAATCTTTCGTTTAAAAGGACATTGGAACCTCTTGGTACCTAAAATGCTGAGAATTGAATATACGTAATCCTTCAGTGGCATTTTGTTTCTACTGTAGCTTTCTGTGCAGTCACCTTTCCCCATCTGTCAATGTCTTTTTGCATCAACAGCAAAAGACATGAAAGGAAAATAAGACAAAAGTCATGAAAGTGGACTAAAAATATTAACAAATTAAGTATCTGAAATAACCATTTGGAATTAACTTCATTTATTTCAAAATCAGGATTTTATTTTGGAAGAAATGCTTGTACCTTGAGCAGACAGTGAGATGCAAATGACTTGAGTACGTGTTTGAACAGGTACTGTGCTCGTGAGAAGTCATTAGGATTTCTAGCCTAGCTGGAACACATTGGCTATTTCCAAAATGGCAAAGTACAAAAGAATTTATGAGTGGATTGTATATTGGCTTCTGAACTTAAAGAACCCAAACACTACAATCATTTTGTGGCAAGAAGTTTGATCTTTGTCTTTAGCTGCAGAAAACTCTGCCTGCTATGCAGTCTAAGCTGTTGCTCTGTAGCATGTTTCATTCGGTAGCATTCCTCAACATAAGTAGTCTTCTACGCTTTATAGGAGAAACATCTTTCTAATAAAGTGTGGAGAACTTAGGTGCTCAAAATGTTAAATTTCATGAAGAATATTTTACTTTTTATCAGATGTGAGATGATACTTTCTTCTTGAAAACTATTTGTCAAACAGAAGCTAAAATTTAAGTGTTTCATTTGATATACTAGAAAACTAGATGAAAATCTGATCAAATGTTTAGGCTAGAATTTTCAAACTCTGAAGAAAATGTGAACTGTAAATACTAATTAGATATTTTAGCAAAAACAACTAATAAAAGATCAGTGAAACCTTGAGTTAAAAAATTTTTGAACATGGCATAAACCAGTGCAGTGATTTTTAGCTTGAGCATAAGTCAACAAAAGAATACAATAGAGAAAGCTGAACTTCTGCAGTAATGCAAGGCTACTACCAGCATTACAATAGCATTAATTGTGCAGTTGTGACTAATCTGATGTCATCTCCATTTTTTTTTTTTTTACCCCCCCCACCCCCTTCAGTACTATTGGTTTGTAAGACTTACTTTATACCATAACATAGGATCAAAACATTTGGTTTGGTACAGTTTGCAATCATTAGTATTCTTGTAGATCTGTAAGAAAAGAACAGGAATATGTATCTGTGACAATGAAATTACAGCATTAAATTCTCTTTGAACTACAGATAATGTGACCTTGTCAGGAAGAAAAATGCAATGAGTTTTCTGAGTTACAACACGTTAACTTTTGCTTGTCAGATATTTGTGGCCTGGCTCGTTAATAGAATGCTGCTGGATGTTTGTTACAGACAGTCTTCGTTATAGCGGCCGCTTACATGTGGGAGCTGATTGAGGTGAAACATTTCCAATATTTGTACTCTGGTCTGGTGTTGAGAGTTGACTAATTGATTTGGATGAGAGATGATCTGTGTATTCAGTTCTTGATGGAGTTTTGTAAAGTCACTTTCTTCCAATCCTCCTCCTAGAACTGCTTAAAAACCAATAAATACCTTTCTTATAAAAAAATAATGTAGCATGTAAAGAGTTGAACTATGTAATGTCAACTGCTGTTGCCTCTTTAGTAGCATTTTATTTGACATTAGGACTAGATGATCTTTGGTCCCTTCCAACCCAAACTATTCTATAATGTTGCGATGGTCATTGGTGACAAGTGGTGTCCCTCAAGGGTCCGTACTGGGACCGGTACTGTTTAACATCATCAGTGACGTAGACAGTGGGATCAAGTGCACACTCAGCAAGTTTGCAGATGGCACCAAGCTGAGTGGTGCATTCAGCACGCCAGAGGGATGGGATGCCATTCAGAGAGACCTGGACAAGCTTGAGAAGGGGGCCCATGCGAACCTCAGAGGTTCAGCAAGACCAAGTGCAAGGTCCTGCACCTGGGTTGGGACAGCCTGTGGTATCAATACAGGATGGGGGATGAAGGAATTGAGTGTAGCCCTGCTGAGAGAGACTTTGGGGTACTGGTGGATGAAAAGCTGGACATGAGCCATCAATGTGCACTCACAGACCAGAAGGCCAACCATGTCCTGGGCTGCATCAAAAGGAGTGTGGCCAGCTGGTTGAGGGAGGTGATTCTGCCCCTCTACTCCACTCCGGTGATACTCTGCCTGGAGTGCTGCATCCAACTCTGGAGCCCTCAGCACAGGAAAGACATGGACCAGTTGGAGCGGGTCCAGAGAAGGGCTGCAAAGATAAGAGGGCTGGAGAACTTCTAGGAGGACAGGCTGTCAGAGCTGGCATTGTTCAGCCTGGAGAAGAAAGGTCTCCAGGGAGACCTTATTGTGGCCTTTCAGTACTGAATGGGGGCCTATAAGAAAGATGGGGAGAAATCTTTTAGCAGGGCCTGTAGCAATAGGAAAAGGGGTAATAGTTTTAAAATAAAAAGAGGTAGATTTAGGTTAGGTATAAGGAAGAAATTTTTTACGGTGGGAGAGGTGAAGCAGTGGAACAGGTTGCCCAGAGAGATGGTAAATGCCTCATCCCTGGAGACGTTCAAGGTCAGGTGGGATGAGGCTCTGAGCAACCTGATCTGGTTGGAGATGTCCCTGCTCCTTGCAGGAGGATTGAACTAGATGGCCTTTAAAGGTCCCTTCCAACCCAAACCATTCTATGATTCAGTTTCTATAAGGAAACGTTTACCTTCATCAGGCAGCCATCATTGTACAGGACCCTGTGATGGCTTGGAGCCAAGAGAGATGCATATTCAACAAGAATATTGGTATAGTACTGGAAATTCATTTGGAGAATGGAATGTAGGTGGGAATGAGATAGTGTTTTTTATGTGCTGTAGGAGGATTTGGAGTGTCGAGAACTGTAGTTTCTACAGGAGAGAATTGGGTTTCTCTTTTACAGATCAGCTGTATTAAAACCAAACAAACTTGCTGTAGCTGGAACAAAACATTTTCCAGAGGAGGAGGTTTATTTCAGTCCTGCACTGATTCTACATTGAATCTAGGAGTGTAACGCTTTCTGATGGAAAAGACGTCACAGAAGGCTATCATAAGAATATTTTACAACTGAAATACTAGAATACATTGTTAGGGATGTAAGGAAATACTTTTATTTTTCCACAAGTTTTTGGCACCTGTTGAAATATCCCTGGGAGTATAATGATCTCTTCCAAGAGTTTATTATCTGACCAGAACAGCGAACCCTCTGGAGTCAGATTGCAGCTTGAAGACAAGAAAATGTTTGCCAGATTTTTCTGGGAGAGTTTTTCCTTGATGCATTTGCTCTCCACATTTGTTAAAGCACACGTTCATGCTTTTATACAGCACATGGAACAGAAGTAGGAAGCACTCTTGATTTTTGTAAAACCATCTCAAATTTATTGTTACAAAATGGCAATTTCAGATTTTGAAAATCTGATATTCTCAACAATCTGATCTCTTTTACAATATAAATGTAAGAGCTGTATTCCATGTGCCTTCAGTCTTTCACTTGAACACTATTTTGAATACACTGTTGAAGTATGTTTTGCACTTCATTGCCACTTAATGCTTTTTTAATTCAGAAAATCTTTTTTGCCGTGAAAATAATTTGTGAAGTTTTTAATTAGAAAAAGTAGAGAAAATAGTGTGTATTTGTTAATTTGATATGTATTGGCAATGAAAAAGAAAGAAAAAATAGTTAATATTAAAAATTTATGTCTTGCTACTGCTCAGATCTGGGCAGACTTTTACTGTTTTATTCTTACAGTGTATTTAAGACATGAGAGTAAATGGATTACAATGTTTACATAATATTATTGGTGATAGTCATTATTTCCTTTCACTACAGATTAACAAGAAAAATTAATTGTATTCTGTTATTTAGAAAATGATCCCTTTAGAAGAAAAATGAGGCAAGACACAAAAAATGGTTAAGCCACTATGTCAATCTATGCTTTATAAACATTATAAAATACTGCTTGTTAGACTTGCATATGGTGTACTAAAAGTAGGAAAACAGAGAAAGGTAAGAAGCATGATTCAACGTATGGAAAAGCTTGCATGGAAGAAGTTGTTAAATACTCAAGATACTGAAGGCTGACAAGTAAGAAGCATTTTTAAAAAGGTGTGAAGGGCCTGAAGAAAATTAACAACTGTGTTTCTCAGAAATTAAGAACAGTGATGTCATAGTTCAGCCCCACTCGGGACCAGATTACACAGTCTCTCTCTCATTCCCCCTCACCCTCTGAGGGAATGGGATGAGATAACATAAGGAAAAAGGCTCGAGGTTTGAGATAAGGACAGGAAGAGATCCTTAAAATTGCCATTACGGACAAAACAGACTTGATTTGGGGAAAACTATTTCAATGTATTAGTAATAAAATTAAAGCAGGATAATGAGAAAGAGAACAAAGTAACTTCCCCCCACCCCTCCCTTTTCCCAGCCTTAACATTACCTCCTTCCCCTCCCTGAGTGGCACAGGGCGGAAGAGGGAATGGGGGTTATGGTCAGGTCATCACACATCGCTTTATGCTGATCCTTCCTCCTCGGGGCAAGAACTCCTCACATTCCTCCCCTGCTCCAGCCTGGGGTCCCTCCCATGGGCTACAGTCCTTGAGCTGCTCCAGCACGGGTCATTTTTCCACAGGGTGCAGTCCCTCAGGAACGGCCCCCCACGGGCCACAGCCTCCTTCAGGTGTCCGCCTGCCCCGGAGTGGGGTCCTCCCCGGGCTGCAGGTGGATCTCTGCCCCTCCGTGGGCCTCCATGGGCTGCAGGGGCACAGCCGGCCTCACCATGGGCTGCACCACGGGCTGCAGGGGAATCTCTGCCGGGAGCAGCATCACTGCTCCCCTCCTTCTTCACTGCCCTTGGTGTCTGCAGCCGTTCCTCTCACAAGAAATTTTTCACAATCAGTTCAGGCAGACGCCTCTCAGGATCTCTTCACATCTCCTCTCCTCTCCGCTTCCTGCAGCTGGGCTTGGCCGAGTTGGGCCCAGTTGGCTGCCCGGTGGGAGGCCAGAGGGTGAGGCCTGCAAGGCCCACAAGGCTCGCACCTCCCCCTCTCTGCCCCTGCTTCTGCTTCTTCACATCTTCTTCTCTCCCCCCCCCCTCCCCTCCCCTTCTTAAATACGTTATCGCAGAGGCGTTATCACGGGACATTCTGCTACCAATTGGCTCGGCCTTGGCCAGCAGCAGGTCCGCCCTAGGCCCGGCCGAGTCCACTGAACAAAGGGGAGCGACTTCTAGCAGTTTCCTACAGAAGCTACCACCATACCGCCCCCCAGTAATACTAAAGTAAGTGAGATATCACATAAAATTTCAGGAATTAAGTTTGAAACAAAGAAAATATATTTTTTTTTGTGACTGATAATTAAATTATGGAATGCCATTTTCCCATTTTATCATAGATACAAATAATATAAGTAGGTTCAAAAGTGATTATACATATTAACCGAAGGAAAAGCTAACAGAGGCTATAAAATAGAATAATATAGCAAGAAACAGCAAACAGTATGTGTTTTGGGAATCCTTAACTTGGAGATACTTGAAAGCAAAGAATTTCTATCAGGATAAATAGTACTCTTAAGATTTCTTGCATAATTTTTTAAAGTGTCAACTGGTGAATTTTTGAAACCAGATAATGAGCTAGTTGGATTTTGCCTCTGATTTGATAAAGCTTTTTAAGCATGCTTGAGCACAAGTAGAGATTTCCGCTGTCATGTTTTTTAAAGCAACTTGCATGATTTTTATGTATATTTCTGTAACATGAAACACTGAACATGAAATACCGAAACCACTGCTCAGCAGTAATTCATGGTGCTTTAATTTGTACTGTATACTTACAAGAGGACTTTCTGAGAGTGAAATGATAATAAAGCAATCCTTTAAAACATCAACATCTAGAATAATTAAATAGTTTCTTTACGACTAAAAAGATTAAGGAAGCAATGTAGTCTAGTGAAAGATGTCTCTGCCCATGGCAGGGAGGTTAGAACTAACTGACCTTTAAGGTCCCTTCCAACCCAAACCATTTGTCGTGGTTTTGTTAGTGAGGGGGGCCTAAGGTGGTAGCTTCTGTAGGAAACTGCTAGAAGTTGCTCCCCTTTGTTCAGTGGACTCAGCCGGGCCTAGGGCGGACCTGCTGCTGGCCAAGGCCGAGCCGATTGGTAGCAGAATGTTCCGTGATAACGCCTCTGCGATAACCTATTTAGGAAGGGGAAAACAGAAAAAAAAAGAGAGAGAAGAGAAGATGTGAAGAAGCTGAGCAGGGGCAGAGGCGCAGAGGGGGAGGTGCAGGCCTCATGGGCCTTGCAGGCCTCACCCTCTGGCCTCTCGCCAGGCAGCCGACTGGGCCCAACTCGGTCCAGCCCGGCTGCAAGAAGTGGAGAGGAGATGAGTGAGAAGTGAATAAGATGTAAAAAAGATCCTGAGAGACATCTACCAGCCTGTTGTGAGGAATGGCTGCAGACGCCAAGGTCAGTGAAGAAGGAGGGGGAAGAGTAATGCGGCTCCTGGCCAAGATTCCCCTGCAGCCTGTGGTGACGACCATGGTGGAGCAGGTTGTCCCCCTGCAGCCCCTGGAGGTCCACAGAGGAGCAGAGATCCACTTGGAGCCCATGAAGGACCCCGTACCAGGGGAGGTGGATGCTTGAAGGCAGCTGTGGCCCGTGGAGGGCCCGCTGGGGCAGCCGTTCTAGAGAGACTGCACCCGTGGAAGAGACGACCCACGCCGGAGCAGTTCCACGAAGGACTGTGGCCCGTGGGAGGGACCCCACGATGGAGCAGGGGAGGAATGTGAGGAGTTCTTCCCCCCGACCATGAAAGCAGCGGCGTGAAACAACATGTGATGAACTGACTGCAACCCCCATTCCCTCTTCCCCCCCCATGCCACTCGTGGGGGGAAGGTAGTAGGGATTATGTTAAGCTTGGGAAGAGGGAGGGGTGGATGGAGGTTATCTTGTTCTCTGTCTCATTATCCTGCTATTTGTAGTAACAAATGAATAGTTTTCTCCAAGTCGAGTCTGTTTTGCCTGTGACGGTAACTTTAAGGATTTCTCCCTGTCCTTATCTCAAACCTCGAGCCGTTTTTCTTACATTTTCTCTCCCTGTTCTCTCGAAGGGTGGGGGGAGTGAGAGAGAGACTGCGTAGTCTGGTCCCAATCGGGGCTGAACTACGACACCATTCTATGATTCTATGAAGGTATTTTCTTAACATTTTGATGTAGAATATTAAGACTTCCTCTGTGGACTAGTGTGCTTTAGGGAAAAAACAAAAATCCCCACTATTGTTTCTATCTGTGAAGCTTATTGTAATATTTGTAAAAGTGCATATATAGCCTCAATTATGAGCAAATTTTTTTGTAAGAAGCAGTATTCAGAATTATATTCATTCTTCTTCACTGCATCCATCATAATAAGGATAATGACAACAACTACCAAAGGCTGGATGTTAATGCCAGTCATACAGTTATCCTGCTGTTCTGTACAGCTCTGTCATCGGTGGTACAGCTGGCCAGAAACCTGAAGTTTGCCTTGTGCCCTTTTTTATCTGCGGACAGTGCTCCCTTGTCAATTACTTCCTCATCTGTAGCTTGCTGGCCTGTAGCAGACTTCTTTCAGAACTTACACCGAGGGGAATTGATGCCTTTGTGAGGAGCATTCTTTCAACTTTAAATCAACTTCTTTCTCTTGGTATCATGCAGTGATTGCCTTGTTTCATTGTTGCCGTTGAGCTACAATCTTGGTTTTATAATCAGTGATCTGTGTGCTCAACAAGCCTTTTTTCTTTTTCCTTTTTAACTTATGAAGTAGTAAAACAGTTCAGCTTCATTGTTCTTAAACTGAAAGAATAATTTATACTGGAAGGGGCTTCTGGAGGCCATGCGACTAGTTCCTCTGCTCAGGCTTCGGCACTTCTTGAATTTATGCCTATCCTCATGTTATACAAAATGCATCTGATAGGTCCTATCCTAGAGTTGTTCCCTGAAGTGTCATATATAATGTGCACTTACTGTAGAGACCTTGCACCGGTGCTATTCTAAGGTGATGTTACTGTCTGGGCCTCTTACTGCTGTCTATTAAGCATTATCTCTGCAACTTCTACCAGGCTGGAAAAAAAAAACAAACAAACCAAAACCAAACAGGCAGACCAAACCTCCACAAAACAAATGCAGTCTACAAGCTTTTGTTCATGCTTTCAGTGCTTTAAAGCCGTATGCAAAGATGCCACTGCGTGCGCTGTGAATTCATAGTTGAAGGCATGTGTCATTGACTAATGTCTAGTATCTTTTTCAATCTAAGTCATGATAGAGAACATTAATTGTACTGTTTTCTAAAACTTTTGGAGATTTGTTTGGACGCCTGTGTAACTGCCTGTCATCCTTCGACACTTATTATTTAAAGCATTAGCTACACTTAAGAAGTAGTAAGTATGTTCCTGAGCAATTTCATAATCTGACTTTTATGAGGTTGGCTTATGCAAAACCATTGTATTTTGAAATGCAATGAATTAGTCTTTCCTAATTTCATGTATATGTATACATTTTTTTCCTTCCTATCCATATATATATATATGTGTATATATACAGACACTTTTGGTACAATTAATACTGCTAACATATGCCTTACCCTTAAATTGTCCCCAGTTGTTTGCATCTAGTTTTTTCCAGAAATTAGGATTTCCTGTCTATAATGAATAGAACAAGTTTCTGGCTCTGAAGCATTTGTTTTTAACCAGTGAAACACTCTTCAAGTCATGAAGTACCATGTTTTTACCATCAAATCATAAGATAATTAAATTATAGACTTTTGGAGGTGCCAGGTGCAAGGCGCTCCTCCGAGCCAGGATCAGCTATGGGGTCAGACCGGGCTGTTCAGGGAGAGAGGGAGCCTGCACAGCCCCTGGGCAGCCCCTGCCACTGCTCATCTGTCCTCCGGGGCGGGGGAAGGTTTCCTTAGAGCCAGTTTCAGCCTCTCCTGTCACTTGCCCTCTCACCATACCCTGCTGAGAAGAGCCCGGCTCCCGACAGCCCCTTGTAGGCACTGTAGCTGCTTTTGGGTGCCACCAAGCCCCGCCTTGTCCAAGCTGAACCTGCCCGGGTGGTCCAGCCTCTCTGCCCAGGATGAATGCGCTAGCCCTAACCATTTTGGTGGCCCTCTGCTGAACTCATTCCAATTTATTACTGTCTTCCTTGCACTTGTCAGCCTCCAACTGGACACAGCGTTTTAGATCTAGTCTAATGCATTATATATTTACCATGTTAGTAGCACTCTAGAGAAAAAATTGTCTCTGGTATGAGTGGTGTTGACAGGACTGTAATTGCTTACCTTTACCTATTAGGGAAGGAAAAATAGCTACCAAAACTGTTATAATTTAACTACATTTCTTTTTAAATGCAACTTGCAGTCTTTTTCAGGGAAACCAGAACACTTGTGAAAACATAATCAAATGCTCAATCTCTTCAGACATTTTGGTGTAGGTTTCATTTGGAGTTCAGCCTGTTACCTTAGAGCTTTAGTGGCTCAGTATTGCATATCAGTTAGCTGTTAGAAACAAATTACCTGAGAAAATAGGGGTGTTTGGTTTTGGTTTTTTTTTTTTTTTTTGGAAAAACATCACTCATTATTTTTTGTTTTATTTTAAAACATAAGTGAGTAATCTGTAAAGATCAAGGCCTGCTCTTTTACGTTCTTTTGTTCTGTCCTATTAGGCTTCTATGGCTTATTCTGTGAAATCCTCTGCTGAATAAGAACAAAGTAAGCAGGAATTTTCTAAGATGTTATTTCTTGCCTCTTCAGTGACAAATATATTTGAATTATTCCTGTGTTTTTAAAGAAAGGCCAGGTTCTAGAACTTAGCAAAGCTTTCAAGAATGTTGAGAGGAAATTGAATTAAATTCCTTTTCTTCTCCAGGATGTAGACTGGAATTTAGTCTCTCATGTACTTATCAGTGCAGTGTCAAATATCCTCCACAAATTAAAATGTATTCTTCAAGAATGGAAATACTGTTTGGACTTTAAAGTGAGTAGTTTCTGAATTTTGAGGCTATTAGTTGGTAAAGTTAGAACTGGAGTTTCTTCCTTGACATCTCTACCTTTGCCAAAAAGAGCAAAATGAAAAGTACTCCCCTGAAATCTGGAAGTGATGACTGTGGTTGCTATTCTGGAGCCAGGTGCATTTTATAAAAAAAAAAAAAGAAAATCTAAATCTATAATCTGCAGCAGAAAGTGGTGATATTTGCACTGCTATGCTGTATTTTTATTGAGAAATGGAAAAGAACCACTTCATAGTAAATACTTAGATGAAATAAGACTAGCCAGAAACTTTTGCACTTGTGCAGGGAGACATGAATTATTTATTACTCACTCTGTAAGTCTCTATAATGGCCCATTCAGAGACTAGAAAAGAAAAAAAAAACCCTAAATTTCATAGCATGTGAAAAATACTTGCTTAGTAAAATTTTGATACAATAAATACAACCAGATAAATACTATATTATGAAGACTTTTGTACGTTTTATGTTTTGCTTTTGGTGGCTGTGCATATTGTAATAGCTAGTCTTTCTGTATTCTGAGGAGGATCTCAGATGGTTTAAAAGTTGAGAAGTAATAAAGATTGCTGGATAAACCTGTGTAGAAGCTTAAAATCTTGGAATGGAATGGAGTGGAATGGAATGTGATCAAAGCTGCAAATCTGTCTACTTATAAAACACATTTCTTGTACCATGTCCTCCTTAAGGAATTATCAAACCTAATATTGTGTTGATTGTTGACTAGCTTAAACTCTGATTCTAGAACATCTTTAGGCCAGCCTCTTTAAAATGGTGATCTTTATGACCATCACCAGTGGTAGAGTTGTGTTGTCTTCTAAATGCTGTTAGTGGTTCTTGTTAACTTTTTGGTTAAGGAAAAAAAATGCCATTTTGTGTTATCTTAATATTCTTTTTTAATAATTGTTTCCATATTAATATCTTTGATACTTTCTTTTTGATACTAACAAGACTTCAGTCGGCTTTTTGCATCATCAACTTATATTATCAAGCCTTCCATGAGAGTAAAATTGGGAATTGCCTCAAAAAACCAGCATTTTTTTTAGTTGATTCAGTTGAATACATTGTATCTTTCATCAGGTGTCTGTGAAATAATTGTTGCAAATTTGTAATCAAAACAAATTATGTAAATTTTTTTTTGTTTTAGTGTTTTGGGCAGCCCATACAATGTATTTACTCTCTCCTATCTGTGTACAGCTATAAATTGTTTCCTTGTGCTATGAGTAAAAATAAGTTTTTAGTAAAAGTTTTAGTAAATATTGGTGATGTCTTTCAGTGCATTTGGATTCTCAATGTAGGGTAAATCAGTGTTAGATTACACTATTTTTATCTTTTTTCTGATTGTGATGCTAAAAAGCTTTTAAATCAAGCTAACAAGAAGCCAGGAATATTAATTCTTTGGTACTGCTTTTCTATTATGCTTTTTAACTTAGTATGTTACGAGGGATATGTATATGCCAGAAGTAAGAGAGTGGCTGAGTAAGGATTGTTAATCTTTCTCATAAGTATTTGATTCTTAAAGCTCTACTCAGCAGCAGCAGGCAGAGAGGAAGAGCCATTTCCAGCCTCTCTAAACACATTCATCATAAGTTTCTACTGAAATATATTAATGATTTATCAGGGAAACAACTCTTCAATGTTGTTTTTGAAGTACGGCACAAAAATGGGAAGTGTGGTGATTTTCGATATACTACTTGCAACTTATCTTTAAAGTTGTTTGGTTTAGAGATTTACTTCTATTCTTGATAGAAAGGAAATTGCAAGAATATCCAAAATAATACCAGAGTTATGCTTTGAAGTATCTGATTGTACAATGTGTTTATTTGAGAAAAGTAATAAAATGTTCCTTGTCTTCAGAATTATAATAGGATTAAAATTTTATATGTTACGTATTAACTCTGGATTTTTACTAGGAAGTGTGGAAGCTTGCCTTTTTAAAAAAAATTAGTCTTTAGATAAAGTGCAGATACAGACACTGAAGCAGAGATTTGTGAACCAGGGCTCACGTCCCTAGATCAGGGTTGCAGGGAAGAGGGATATTTAGGCATACACATTTCATTAATATCCCCAGCTGGCTTATGTAGTCCTTCTTCAGCTTGAATCCTAGCTGTCAATCTTAGTCCTAGATGCTGAAGATTCCCTGTTTGTTGTGTAGCTCAGGTATGGGTCAGCTCAGGTATGTTAATTCTACTTCTAAGCCTAGTCTTAGTGCTTATGGTGGGCAAGCATCACTGTGTCTCTCTTCCTTCATAGATGTAGCCCAAAGTTGTTTTTACAGATTTATTTATGAGAAATTTGTTTAATCTTGTAGAAACTGCTCCTTAGAACTCCTGTCCATAGTACTTGGATAGAAAACATGTACTAAAAGAATGATCAATGTGGAAGTTTCTTCTAGCATTGATAAGCAAATTAGTATAACTGATTAATTTGTAACAGAACTGTGCGCAAACAAGATACTGGAGAAACAAATGTGAAGTTATGAGCTTTGTTCCCAAATGGTTTTAAATAAATTGCTAACATGGATTAAGTGACTTACAGAATATATGTGTCCTTGTATTGAGGGATCTAGATATCATCTATCCAGATGTATATAGGACATTTTGCATTTTAAAATTTTCTTTTGGTCTTTTTTAGGTCCATAATATATTGGCTGAAATGGTCATGGGTGGAATGGTTTTGGAGACCAACATGAATGAAATTGTCACTCAGATTGATGCTCAAAATAAACTGGAGAAATCTGAGGTAAGAGTGACACACTGTAATTTCTAAGCTAAAAACATGGTTGTAGTAAATGCATCCTATGTAATGCTGTTTGTCCTTCAGTAGCAAACTATGTACAGCTGCTTGCTTATAATGCTAAAAATTGATAATGTACCATTAGGTTAGGATGTCGTAACTTTGATAAGTAATAATTGCTTAGAGTCGCTGCTGATTAGTTTTTGCTGTTTGTATCTAGTAGCATTGTGTGCCATTGCTGTTGAGATACTTCTGTGGTTCTCTAAGTTTCTCTTGCAGAAAGCATTTTATTTCCAGTGGATTTATTATACTGGATTAGTGACTATTAACACTTAAATGGAATTAGGTAAAGAACCAAAATGTGTATACACAGACTGCATATTCCTGTCTGCTAGTAAGTCTAGCGCCTGAAATAAATGGCAGGATATTTAGTGTCATAATAATACTGCAAGACAAAATAATAAATTGGACTGAAATGGACAAGATAGAATTTAAAGCTCAGTTTTAGACCCTTTGAAGTAAATATGGATTCTGTCCTTTCTGTAATCTGAACATTTGGTCTTCAGTTGAATAGATTCAAGTGAGAAGATTGTTTTCTGTGTATGCCCGTAACAGTCTGAGTGAGGGATATTCACGTAAGTTGTGGGAATCACTTTTCAATTCAACAGTTGTTGAGTTTGTGTTTAGGAAAGAAACTTAGACTAAGAAAGGATTTTAGAATTACTTTAGCTATGACACAGAATATTACTGTTCCTTTAACATCACCAGACCTGCCTTGTAAACCAAAATAATACTAGTACATCTTGGCTAAGTCTGTGATTGATTCTTATTGATGAGAGTTATTCCACAGAAGAACCCATTATCTGATTTTCAAAGCGTAATATTCAAATTTCTAAACAAACTTTTTGCTTGAATTGGAGACTATTTCTAATGTTGAAGTCAGCTGAGTAGATTGAAATATTACAGGTGGCATAAATATGAACTAAATGACATTTTAAGAGAAGTCCTAGAGAACTTCCTAGTTTTAACTTAAGTGCAACGAAGAGAGAAATGCCTTCTTCAGCTTTTTTGTGGAACAATGTATGCTGTTTTTCTAGTTCTGAAATCTGACACTGTACCACCTCAAGTCTTAATACATTTAATTGTGTGTTTTTGCACAACTTTCAAACTGTATCCAAGAACAAGACAACACTGTATGAAAAACAGGAAGAAGCTAGGTATGGTAGGATACAGTGCATAGCAATATACATCCAGAACAATTGTATTGTAGATTATGAAGATGTCCAAAACGTTAATTTTAACATTTTTCTCAAACTCAGTGAGCCATTGATCACAGAGATTAATATTTGGAATTATTCTTGTAAATTTTTACTATATTGGAATAACTTCTGCATACATATATTTTTCTTTATTTGATGGAAAAGTAACATAGTGTCCCAAAAGCTGAACTTACTGAGCAGCTATGTCCTACCGTGTATTATGTGCATATCAGTTTTACCTAAAAACATTTAATTAAGGTATTTATTGTTAATTATGTGAATTCTGTTACTAAATCAACTGTAGACTAGTATCTGACTAGCCATCTAAAGCACATCAATTCAGTGCAGCCAGCTGCAATACTTGGTGTTTTCCATTTTTCATCAGTAAGTCATTCTTTCATTAAAGATGCTTTCAGTATAAAAATATGTGGTAGAAGATATAAAAAAACATGTAGAGCTTAGAGCATATGCAAGGCAAATAGCAACTTGTTACTTTGCATTCAGCAATGAATTATAGAAGGTAAAGAAGTAGCAGTGATAAATTAAAACACTTGGTGACTGGGATGGAGTAGAACATTTCACGGTCTGCTCACCACAAATGCTTTTTTTTTGTTGTTGTTAGTTCAGTGACTGTTTCTTTTCAAATTTAACAGTTACTGTAAAGCTGAGATACTTCACAATACCTGGTAACTATTTCCTCACATCATTAATCATTCGTTTCATGTATATCCACAGAAATATCCTGATTGCTATTTCTTTTCCTTTTGTCTTCTTGATCAGGATTGTAAATCTTTCAACATGTCTTTCCTGAACATGTATTTTCAAGATACAAGTGAATCCAGTTCATGTATATCAAAATCAGTAATAAATTAATAATATTTTTGAATGCTGGTCACTAAGAAATCAAAACTAGTGGATCTCCTTAGTTTTCTTTAAAAAAAAAAAATATATTTTTTTAAATTTATTGACACAGTCTGTAGTTCATAGGACTGCCACCTATGCCGCAGCACTCTTGCTTTAGTCTGTTCGGCTTGCTAGACCTCCGTCATAGTTCTTACATCCATAAAATAGCTGCTTTAAGTTTAAATTGCCTTTTATTTTATAGCTGAAATTATGAAGCTAATGAAGTTGTAACTGAGCTACATTTTCAGAAATATTTTATATTCTATATTGTGCCCACCTGGCTTCCCTTAATATACAAAATGTAGCCATTTGACATCAGGTATTTGTTTAGTTATGTTTCTAAACAGGATTTCAGTTAGAATTTAGAGTGAATGTGGGTAGTAAATTCACAAATATTTTAGCAAAGGTATCAACTCAAATAAGTTGTTAACGCTTTCAACAGAGGTTAATTACTTATGCCCTGTAATGGGAGTCCCTAGCTTTGATTTCTGATTCAGCTCTTACATTACTTGGATGGGCTACAAAGGAAATTCTATTTCTACCCTGTGAAATGTTGTCTTAAATGCATTTCCCTACCCTTCAGTTCAGTGTTTATCTGTGAATGGATTTCTGCTCAATCCTCCTAAAGCCAAAAGATCATTGTGATTAAGGGAGGGAATTTTTGGGAGAGGGGTCATTGGGATTTTATCCAGCGCTTCTGGAAGTATTGTAGGTAAACCTGGGCTACCTCTTCTCTATTTGGAGTGTTCAACTGCGTGTGATTTAAACTTTTAAGTTGGACCTCATTTTTTTCCGAACCTCCTGATCTTTTCTAGCTCTTTCCATTCTTCTCTCTTACAGACCTTTATCTTTCAGTCTCCCAGACAGGACAGGTAGACAAAGGTATTGCTGACTTTTAGAAAAAAATGTACTTTTAACAAAAAGGGAAAGCAAAATGATGTCAAAGGCAATAAATTATGTAGGCCAGACTCAAAAATTATGTGTAAAAATACCCATACTAGTCCTTGTAGCCTACTTTTTGTGCTAGTTTCTTCTTGTAGTTCCCTCATCTTTTTATTGGCTATAGTGTATTTTACTAGCTTTCCATTGACATCATATTTTTTATTTTATTTATCTTCCTGCATTTTAGAATTTAACTTTTCTTTGTATCATTGTTTCAGAAACAAAAGAATATGAACTTGTGTGAATATTAACAAAAAAAAACCCCTGCAAAACTAATCTGAATAAAAATTGAACACACAGATAATAAAATACGATTTGATGATGTAATAGAAAAAGCTTCCTTATTGGAAGAATTTTGTACCTGATAATCTAAACTAGGTGATATGAACTCTTTTACTTCACTATTTAGTATTTCCAAATGGAAACGAAGAACTTTCATATGCTTGCAAAGAGAAGTTTCAGAATAAGTTTCAGGTGAAGAAAACTTAAAAAAAAAAAAAAAAGCCACCAAAACCAATAAACCAACTCAAATAGTTTTATGTATACATAATACAATTATCAGTGCAATTTGTAAAGATGATGTAGAAATACAAAAGTTGATCTTTCAACCTTAAGTGTATAAAACATAAAATTAGAAGGGCTATCACATGTACTCAACTTCAGATGTACATTTGCTGCCGTTTCAATCTGAGTCACTGGATTTTGCTTAAAGATATCTTGGTAACTATGTTCACTGAATATGAATATTGACAAGGAACTGAAAAAGGAGGATGAAAATGTATGTTTGAAGTTCAGTTTATGGTCATTGTTCCCCATCATTTGCTGTTTGAAACATTTAGTTCCGCTCAAAAGTTTGAATGTCAGTCAGTGTTAATTGCAGTACTTCAAAATTCATTTCCACTCATTTAAAGTATCTGCAGGTATTTTAAATTAGCTGGAATCTTAAGTTGACGAAGTTTATCTCATTTGTTAACAGCTTTGTTCTTTACTTTTTACATGATCTTTCTAGGATAAAGTAATGTAATACCTTTAAGGTTTAACAAATGGAATTCTGTAATTGGATTTAGTAGCACTAAATTGTAAAGCATTAGCTAAAAATATTTTGGGGTAGTATGAAAGATTGTACCTAAATTTGAAGTATGCTATAGCACCTGAAGAAAATCAAGCAAATTACCTTCCTCTGCCTAATACAACAACACTTGTAACATATAATCTCCATTTCATTGTAGCAGTAGGGAGCTTGATTTCAGGTTGTTTTTTTAATTTATTTTATTTTATTTGTGCAAAGCTACTTTTCTTTTTCCCTGTTCTGCTCACACATGTTCTGTTTTCATTTTTGGGTCTGGCAATGAAAAACAAACAAACAAATAATTAATCATTCCCATCCATTACTCTCTTTGTGATTCAAGTGCTTAAAATTTCTAAGAGTATGTCTTAAGTCTTCTTATCTGTTTGGCCTCATTTTGGTATACTTGCAGACTTCATTTTGTTTTTTCTCTAATTATGTTCATTTATTTAACTTCATAAGCAGGGGACATGATCATTCCTTTATATTATGTATTGCATTCTTTCATGATTTCATAACCCTGCTGCTTTGAAGTCATACTTGTTCTGGAAAAAAGCATTGGTATGAAACACCAGCAGCAGAGAGGTGGTAATACCTGTGAAATATCTGGAAAAGGGTGGCTTATTTTGCAAAGCGTTAGCCTTCATTATTTTGTTTTCCAGTAGGCTGTATATTTTTATATGTTTATTTTAATGATAGCTAGCTCTATTTAGAGTTGTTTGGGGTAGCGATTTGAATGTGTTTCTTTTTTCTATTTGTATATGCAATTTAACTACATTCGTGATGTGCAATACTTTTTCCAAATGATCTGAATTTCTTTTAAAGAGTAAAACAATGTTTCTGGGATCACTTTCATATAAAGTTATCAGTGGGGCATTATGAGAAGGGGTGATGATAAGAATGAAGAAAATTGATTCCTGTAGTGATAAATAATTACCTAAGTAAACTAACAACAGCTCATATTTCTCACTTGATAGACTAGGACCAGTAGAATAAAAGTTTTATTATTAAATGTGTCTATTTCAGTCTTTAAAGTAGCATTATTATTTGCAAATGTGGCATTGCTCTTTCACTCTAAAAGTATACGAACATGAGTACAAGCATTTTTTTGCAGTAACTGAACCTAAAATTTTAATATAGAGATTCAACATTAAAGTACAGCCTTAAATAACAAATGAGAATACAAAGCAACTGTCGCAAAAAAAAAAAGCGCTGTATTGGCTTGTTGTAATACCGGCTATATGCAATTGGTACTGTATTTCTGAAATTTCATTAATATGCCTTAAGAAGTTTCATTTTCACTTGCTTATGTCATTCGCTCACTGTGACAGACAACCGATCATTCACTGCATGTTTAAAGCTTGCTACATGTTTTGGTTTTTTTCAAGTGAAACAGTTTTTTCTTTGCATCTCACCAACTTACCTGCTGAATTATTTGATAAAAAAGGCAGTTGAAACTTGTCCAGTTCAGTGTTACAGTGATGGCTGTTTTAATCAGGTACCTCTATAAAACTCCTTAAAAGCACACTGGGCTGCAAGTACTTCTTGTAGTACCTTTCTGTTTATAAATAAAGTTATGTTCTGTCAAGGAAATGATAAATAAATGGAAAGACTGCATACCAGTTCACTGTTTGACGTGCTAAAAAGGAATGCTAAGGCATTGGGATATAATAGCATTTGAAATAATGTGTTAGTTAATCTGGTTTGGAAGTTTAAGTACTTTTCAGTCATTTTATCCAACATTTTTTGTGAACTGTTTGCTCTCTCTTAGAAATACTGTATTGTGCTTGATAGAGTTTACATTAATTGTGATAAATAGCATTCTACTATGCATATTATATATAAGTTGAATTACAAACCCACTTAATAGAGAGAATTAGGGGAGAAGAGAATGTAATTGTTTGAAAGTCTCTACTCCAGCATATGATAGTGTAAGACAATCTCGCTGGCAAAAAAAAACCAGGTAATCTTAAATTTGCAGAACTTTTGTCAGGGATCTTCGCTGACCCTGATCCAGAATGGTCCTCATGAAATGTGACTGTTGGAAGTTGTGACTGTATAGGGGGGTGGAAGGGCAATGGTCATGTCAATTGTGGTATTTTAAATAATTCTCAATTGTGTCTCCATTGTATCCTATGCCATTGGGGCGGGAGGCAGGGACTGTAAGTCTGTGTAAAGAGGATAGCTGCAGGTAGGTAAAAATAATGACCAGTTATACTAAAACTTCTACTTGTCCATTAAGAGTAATTAACTTTCATTAAATTAGGGTAAGGAATCTCCATCCTAGTCACCTAGAAGGCATCTCTCTTTTGAATTGCCAGCCATGCCTGTTTGTGTGGACCATGTCCATCACTTACAATATTTTTCTGGTTTCCCATTGTTTCAGTTACAAATTGTATAATTCATTGCTTTTGTTACTACTTTATTAGTATTTTCATCTTCTCTATGGAAAACAGTTTACATTGCTCCACTTTTGGTTTTGCTTAAAGAATCTTTATCCAGTTACTGAATACAGAATTTAAAGGATAGAACCAAATGAAAGGAAATACATTTACTGTTTTGTCTATTAAAACTTCACTGGTAGTTACTTCTTTATTTCAAATTAGTATTTCCAAGTTCTCAACTATAAAAGGACAGTGTTGAGCAGCATCATATCTTCTGCGCTGTTTTTAAATAAATAACAAGACATTACAGTGTCTAATACTGCTCCTTTAAGATATTGCAGATTCAGGGATGCAGATTTGGGATACTTGCATCTGTTAGTACTGCTAGGGTTAGGTCCAGATTTTCCCCTTCATTAAGGTATTGCAAATGAAACAGTCTCTGAAGTAGACGACTTGATAGATTTGGTGATGTTAAGGGAAACCGAGGAAAAGCAGGCTTTGAAAATACTTTTTTGCACCTTTTTAGTTTTACTTAATCTATACTTCTGAGAACTGATGGTTTGGATTATGTAGGGCCCAAGTGAGAACAGATTATTTGGTTGCTTTAGAGAGTTAAGATTGCCTGAGCTTTCTCCCCTACCCCCACGTGCCTTTCCCAACCTTGGCATGTCTCCTATGTCAGTGTTTGGCAGGGGGGATTTTCTAATGGATGACTCATGGCTTTTTGGTCTCTGTTGCTGATACTGGCAATCCTCCTGTGACTAAAATCTAGGGATTTATGATGCTTTAGCCTTTCCACATGACATAAAAGGGTTAGTTCAAAATTGGAAACTTTAATCTCTTTTATTTTCATGATGGGTTATGTTTTTGAAGCGAGGAGGAGAACAGTAGGTATGATTTTAAGTGGAAATCTTATGTTAATTTGACCTTACGTTTATTTCTTGTAAGAGAATAGTAAAAGGGAAAAAAATTTTTTTTGGACAGCCTTCAAAAAGTAGAGTTGTTATCTAAGGAGTTGCAAGTGGACACCACAGAAGTCAGGTTTACTCCTCAGTAATTATACCTTGAAATTGCAATGAATGTCAGTCAAAATCAAGAATCTGAAAATGTTATACTTGGAGCAGCAGTCATCTACCAACCCTATTTAATAATCAAGTATGACAAAAACTTTTCCAGTTCTTGCTTTGTTTTGCTGTCTTTCTTGCAAAGAATTATTTTATTTGCAAATGCACTGGTTACTTCAGGACCTTCCATTTCTACAGGTTTAGTGGTTTTTTTAACCATATCTTAGCATGTTGCTTTGTTTCTTGTGCATTGCTCCTTTTTTTTTGCCTGCAAGATGCCTTACTCTAAAAGTGTAGTAGTGCTAAAAATAACTTTGTGGCTTTAATTCTTTTTTATTTTTAATCCTACTTTTAAAACATCAAAATAAAAAGTTAGATGTTTTACATACTCACAGAATTTTGAATATGGTGTCTTTTTCTCTAAATAAGAGCTCTGTTTTTAAAATCTTACAGGCCTTTTTTTTCTTTCCAGCAAGAACAAAAATGATTTTTCTACTTTCATGGCAAGCCTGAAGTAAAGCCACACAGCTAATTCTAAATACACATAGAGAATCTGAACTTTTAGGAGAAACATTCTAATACTTAAAATGAGTAATACATTTTATACACAGCATCAAATACAGCAAAAACTTAATTATTGGCCTTTTTTTATACTTCTTAAAATAACAAGGTGTTCTTCAGAAGTGACAGGAAAAGATCATGTTCTGTATGTATTCAGACCTCTGAGCTGTAAATCATCTTTGTTAGCTTTTCAGTAATATACCCTAGTGTATAACCTGGCAGTTATTTTATCTAAAAGGCAGAACTTCACTGAAGTCAGTATTGTAAAACTTCCATATTTATACAGAAAGGCTCTGGCTTTAAATGAAGAGGGACTATGCACAGTAGAGGACTTTAATACAAAATAGGTACTTAAATGTTTAATTTGACATAACCAGGTTATTCTGTAATGTTCCAGTGTGCCTGGGGGTTGCAGATATATTAGTGTATAATTAGATACTGTGGGACAACAGATTACTCCAGTTGGTCTACAGAAATGATCTCTCTGCATGCTCTTTATTACCTACAAATGCAAGGTGTTTATCCTTTTTGTTTTAGGCTAAGCCACCTCGAATTACCTTTTATATATATATTAATTTAGATAAGTAATATGGTTCAACTGACATTCAGTAGCTTGGTGCTTGGAGGATACGTATTCTGAGCCTATAACCAATGTTAGTCAACTGTGAACCATGTGAACGTTTAGAATAGATAAGAGACAAAGACAGCACATTGGACTTTAAATACCTCAAGACTGTCTGTTCTATAACCTACACATTATATACGCTTGGATAAGCCTCCTATTCCTCCCTGCATACTTTTCCATCAAGTTGACATTACATGTTTTACCATGTAAAAAAGGAATGTGTGAACTGTTTTCTCTTTCTGGTTTAATATTTCCAAATAACCCATTTCATTCCAAACACAATTACCATCTGGTCTTTCTAATTGTGTAACCATGGAAATACTTGAAAACTTACTTGTCTATGTATATTGCTGATGGATCTTCTTGTGATCAACTTTGCCTGACTTTCATTTTTCCTCACTTTATACACAGGCTGGTTTAGCAGGAGCTCCAGCCCGGGCTGTTTCAGCTGTAAAGAATATGAATCTGCCAGAGATCCCAAGAAATATTAATATTGGTGACATCAGTATAAAAGTGCCAAACCTGCCCTCTTTTAAATAACATGGCTACTCCAGGTAAAACCAAGGAAGAAATGTAATAGAGATTTACTGCATAACTGTTTACTAAATAAGCGACATGTCTAACTTTTACTATTTGGATAAAACTCAAGGTACTGTATAGACATAATTTGAAAAATCAATGTGTGGAGTTGAATGTTGCTTTTGTCTTGTTTGTGAAATTAAAGGAAATGGGTAGTTCCCGTGTGATTTCTAAATTACATTCCTATGCCCTTGTAAGGCATATCACTGTGTCTCGGCTGCTGCAGTATTTTGGGAAAGTAACTAAGATGTTCTTTACTTTGTATAACCTATAATGCTGAGTTTTTTGTATATTCACTAAGGTCAATAATTAGTGCATTCCTTAACTACTTCTGCTGTTTGTCATGATTATTTAAGACTTAAGTGCAAATGTGGCATGAAAACATTAAACTCTTGTTTGTTTAAATAAAATCATAACAAACTGGACTTCTAAATACCTGTTTGTCTGAAATCTACTCTTTGCAATAAATCATGTTATTTCCTATTCATGGAGCCAACTGACTATATATAAATACTGTTGTAGCAAGCATTAATGTTGTAGTTTAATCTCCGGAGGAGTTACATGGGGGTATTATGTTGAACTGTTGTACACTCCTCACAAAAGCTGTTCATTATTATTCTGAAGCAAAATCTGCCTTTACTGAAGATCTGATGACTTCTGTTTACATATAGATGTTGAGAAGATACTTACACAGTCTGATAGACTTTCCCTGACTTTGTTGTGGGGAAAAAGGGTTTCTGCAGTTGCTCTGTGTGTTGTGAGAAGTACAGAATGGGCTGAGGAGACTGGGCAGCTCAGAACTGTAAATGTGTGTGTACCAAGGGATATGATAAAGAAAGGCACTCTGGAAAGGTAAATGAGGATACTTTAATAGGACCTCTGTGCCTGGTGACATTTGTGATTCTCTACTTCGAGAATTAGATTTATGAGATATTTAGTATTGTCCAGACCTCAAAAAAAATCTAAGTGCTGTCACCTCTGTCTAAATTGCTCAGCTCTTAAACTCATTCTGTGAGTTAAAAAAATACAGAGTAGTAGTGATTGTTTTTTCTAATCATGCTCTTGAGCATAGTGTGATGAACAGGTCTGTTTAAATGAATAATAAAAATATCATTGGGATATTTAAGAATTCCTTTATTGTTTTATTCTCAAAAAAACCCTATGTAATTAATACAATACAATTGTATTTTCATATATAGTATCAAGGACAGCACATTTCAGGACTAGTCTGAGAGGTCCTGTGTTACTTCAGAAACTTGGATTTGTTACAAAACCAAGCATCCTTTTCCTTTGAGTTGAATATTAAGATGTACACCATAGGATAAACTTGGAATCACATTACATTCTCTGTTTTATCCATAGTAACTTATCATTGGTGCCTTTTGAGAGCATTTGAGAGAGAAAAAGAGAAAATTACTTTTGAAGCAGAAAATCTGATACATTACAAAGAATTTTACTGTATTCTTTAAGGGGGGGAGAAAGAAACTTCAGGTATCCTGTTCATGTTACATTTAATAAACATCAAGTAACACCTACTATCTTATAAATGCTTTTGAAAACAGAATTGTCCTCTCCATGCCTATTGAAAAGAATATTCTTCCAAATGAACTTTCTTAGCTTGAGGCTTCAGGAAATTTCAGGTGGGGTTTAAGTAGAAACCTGCCACTTTGTCACTTCCACTGAAGAAACTAAGAGAATGAAATGTGTATCATTTTTTTAACCTGTGAATTAAAGTAAACTTTAGTATTCCCAAGTTAGACAGCTTAGCTAGTACAAATCTGGAACTGTTAAAATTTCACCTGCTTTTGCCAGTTTTTGTTTTTCTGCTTAATGCATAGACCATGTGATATTTAAAGTAAAGATGTTGAAAATTTTCCACGTTTCCCCCCCCCGTGAGGATTTAGTTAGTGCTGCTGCCAAAGGATAAATAGGAAATTTTGAAACATTTGATACTCTCATCTATAGGGAGTTCTTTTGGCTATTTGCTCACAATTTCAGAAATTATTCTAAATCCTCTATTTTTTGTCTCACTTTTTTGCCTCTGGTTCACTTTCATATTTTTAAGCTTATGTAGTTAAAACATTTTTCATTCCTTGCAGAAAAATCTGTTCTGGGTTTATTTGAATCAAACATTTTTCCAGATCCTTAGAGAAAATGTCTGAGATGCATCTTGACATGAAGCATATTTCAGATTAATTTCTCACCTCGTATCTGTCAATAGCCAGAGTTTCATTCATTTTGGTGGACTAGGTCTTAGCTCTTAACCATTGTATGACTATTTTAAAGCTTTTTTTTTTTTTTTTAGCTTTGTGGTTTGCATTACTGTTGCTTATACTACTTTTCTCCTACCTGACAACGTGGCATCTGCTGGAAAGGATTCTTCTCTGGAGAGCCCTTCCATAGACACCAGACTTTTCAAGAAGCTTCTCTGTTTGTGACTGACCAGCAAATATTTAATGCCAGATTGTGACTAATGACTGGAGCTTCCTTACTCAGAAAATCCTTGGATGGGAAGAAATTCTTTATCAGATTTTCATAGTAAAATTGCACTCCTTTCAAAGAGAAATCCTCTCTCACACACAGAAGAGGTACCATACAGAAAGCCTGAATGGTAGTATTTTTTTTCTTAAATAAGAACAGATAGTATGACAATGTGGGCTTCCCCAGGGTAGCTGAACCTGTCTGCCACCACTTGACCTTCTAGGGCTTGCCCTGTGTTGCAGATATTCAGAGATTTTCCGTGATGCTGATCTGTTTGTATTCATCACCCTCACGAGAATGATGTGCCTTTTCAATTATTTCTCCTATTTCACCAGTGTCCTCTTAACTACTGCTTAGGATTTAAAATGGAAATAAGCTGTGGGCTGTAAATTATTAAGCTCTTGGTGATAAATTTAAATGTTTTTAATGCTTTTTAACTGAAAAAAAAACCCCTTAACATATATATAGGGTGTGTGTATATATATAAAAATAACGTCAGTCTTTTTGCCTAGCTGTTGTTAAAAAGAAGAGGTCATCTTCAGTCATTCTTTAGCTGCAGAAGCCAAGCAAATAATTTGCAATACTTCACCTCCGTGGAGCCTGCCTTTTAAGTGACGTTCATCAGGATGCCAGCATGTGTGAATGAGTCACCAAAAGCCATTTTTCCTAACTGGGCATTTCTCTGAACTGCAAATGAAACATTATTAAACAGTCACTGAGACTATTTGATACTTCAGGTATCTGAGACAACACCTCATGTGTTGATTTGGGAGAGAAGATTAAGTCTGATTAACCTGTGAGTGCAACTGCTAGTTTTGGCAAGTAATTTTTTTTGTCTTTGAGAAGAATAATTATTTTTTGGGGTACAGACTCCTTCTCAAGTATTGAGCAGAAAGGTGTTGGAAGCATTTTCCTTTCAGAAGGCACAGGCTTTCTCTGAAGGCCCATGTGGAGTGGACAGATTATTTTCTTCCTTCTTGTGAGATGGATTCTTCTAAACAATTGGAGAAAGGGCAGAAATTATAAAAATTCCACAGAGCGGGCATTCTGGTGGAAGGTGTCTCTGCCCATGGCAAGAGGGCTGTAACTAGATGATCTTTAAGGTCCCTTCCAACCCAATTCCATGATTCCCAGCTGCCTCTGTAGATTCGAAAGAGAGCAGCTAGTTTTCCAGCTGGGGCAAGGGCAATAATCATAGAATCGTAGAATCTTTAAGGTTGGAAGAGACGTCCAAGATCAAGTCCAACCATCAACTTAACACTGCCATACCTACTAAACCATGTCCTGGAGTGCCACATCTACATGTTTTTTGAACATCTTCAGGGATGGTGACTCCACCACTTCCTTGGGCAGCCTGTTCCAGTGCCTCACCACTCTTTTAGTAAAGAAGTGTTTCCTAATATCCAATTGCAACTTCCTCTGTCATAACTTGAGGCCATTTCCTCTTCTCCTATCACAAGTTATTTGGGAGAAGAAACTCAACACCTGCCTCCCTACAACCTCCTTGCAGGTAGTTGTAGAGAGTAATGAGGTCTCCCCTCAGCCTCCTCCTGACTAAACAATCCCAGTTCCCTCAGCCGCTCCTCATCAGACTTGTTCTCCAGACCCCTCACCAGCTTCGTTGCCCTTCTCTGGACACACTCCAGAACCTCAGTGTCCTTCTTGTACTGAGAGGCCCAAAACTGCACACAGTATTTGAGGTGCGGCCTCACCAGTGCTCAGTACAGGGGCACAATCACTTCCCTGCTCCTGCTGGCCACGCCGTTCCTGATACAAGCCAGGATGCTGTTGGCCTTCTTGGCCACCTGGGCACTCTGCTGGCTCATGTTCAGATGGGTGTCTACCAGCATCCCCAGGTCCCTTTCCACCAGGCAGCTTTCCAGCCATTCTTCCCCGAGGCTGTAGCGTTGCATGGGGTTGTTATGACCCAAGTGCAGGACCTGACACTTGGCCTTGTTAAACCTCATACAATTGACCTCAGCCCATCAATCCAGCCTGTGCAGATCCCTCTGCTGAGCCTTCCTACCCTCGAGCAGATCGACACTCCCACCCAGTTTGGTGTCATCTGCAAACGTACTGAGGGAGCACTCCATCCCCTAGATCGTTGATAAGTACTGATGAAAAAGATCTTTTTACTCTCTTTTGCTAAAAGAGAAGTTTCTCATGTTGGAATCAACTAAGAATGCTGTCTGCGGTATTGACAGCACAGACAGTACAGGTACCGTGCCAATGTACTCCCCTCTCCTCCATGATTACAAGTGTACACAAAATTCCTCGCCTTAAACAGATGATGCTTCTGTGATTTATTCTACCTGGCAGGAATGGGTGGAGGAAAGCGTCGCTTGTTGCAAGGGAGAAGCATGTTCAAGCTAGAAACTCAAACTGGCACTGCCTTCCTGTGAGCACATTTGACCTTTTCTTTCTAGTAGCACATTCCCATAAATGCTAAAATTAGTCCTGAGTTTTACTTAGGCCTATACTGACAGCCAAATGGGAACTTGCTAATGTTCTAAGGGTTACCTCATAAAGCTCCTTGATACTGAGTTACAGCGTGTGTGGGGCCTAAAATACTGAAGGAACTGAAAATGAAAATGTCACAAATAAAGTAATTGTCTGTTTATAACTGTTGAAGAAGAACAGAGCCTAAGTCTTGCACAAAATATGTTTCTTAACTTCTGCACAGACTATTCATAATTTTACTAAGAGCAAGGAAAGCAGCCAGATACTGCCAAAACTGACTAAAGATGAACAGTTAATTTCACAAAAAAAAAAATTCTTTTCTTATTTACTTTTTTATTACCCTAACAAATTGTAAATCTCTCTTCCTCTCTTCATTTAAGGAAATTAGCTGTCTTTGCAATTTTTGGTGTTCAGTGTTTACCCCAAAATGCTCAATGAGCTTCGGTAATATTATTACCTCCATTCCATGGGTGGAAATGCAAAGGTAGTTGTGCTGCAATGTCAGCTTAGCAGCCAGATTTCTTGCCTGCAGGAGTTTTGTCCTTGTGGTGCCTGAAGAGTGCTGTGACAGTGTGGTCTGACCAGGGAGGAACCAGAGGTCGAAACATTCCCTCTGCACAGACTGAGTATGTCTGTGGCTGGAGTGCTAGAGACATTTGAGTTGATGCATCATCCATCCCTCGAGGCAGAGTGACAGACACACTCGTGCTGTATTCCACTGCTTTCCTGCCCAGTTTGGCTCTTCTGAAACTCAGCAGCACACACAGGCTCCAAGTGTCCTGTTCTGGGCTGGCTCAGCTGTCCAGCCAGCCAACATGACTGCACCAGGAGTGGTGCGCATCCTTCTCTGGATTCTCTCTGAACAGGACTATAAAGACGTCACCAAAGCTGGAGCTAAAAGCAGACCTGTCATGATGACTGTGAGCTGCTTGGATGGACAAGTGTATGGCTTTCACAGTCCCATCCATGGACCTTCTTCTGGCTCGATTTTCAGCACTCAGCCAGCAGAGTTTCTGTGCAACACAAGTTGAATTTCACAGCTTCAGATGTGTGCAGGGTACCTGCATGAGCCATGTGTATGGCAGGATACTTGCGTGATCAATATTCTGAGTGTGGGTCTAAGAAACTTTGGCCTTTGGTGTTGTGATGGTAAGTGGCACCCGCATCTTCACCACCAAAGGGCTGTCCCAACAAATTTGACCAAGCAGTCTGCAAAAGTGCATAGAGACAGGCAAAACTGGAATGGACTCTGCATTTGAAATAGTCTTTACAATAATTTGTTGTGTGGATGTGTGTCAGGACAGCAAACATCTTCCATGATCCAAACAGCCATCCTTTTCCTAAGTGAAGTACTCTTTCACTTGACATCAGAAACTGATTGGGTCACCGCAGGACAGACCTCATGGTTCTGTTCCTCCTTGAGACACCCTGGCATCTTGTACGTCATAGACTAGCCTCCCTGCGTCTCTACAAAGTCTGCTTCACCAGGGAGGGCTGGCTGGCTGTCATTCTTTTGTGTCTTTTCAAGGGCAGGTGTCATCACAGATGCTTTCAGCAATGCTTTCAGGTGTCATCACAGATGCTTTCAGATACATCCTGGCTGCAGTCCTTCTGCAAGATGTTGTGCACTCGTTCCAGATGTGATTGCCCTGGCAATATATAGAATATGTTGCTGTACAGAAATATGTTAATACAGGCATCTGCATCCTGGCTCAGGTTTTCCCTACTCGCTTAAAAACGAGGACAGACAGATGCTGGTTAGGGACAAGCCCATATATAGACCTGCATGCTGGAGTCATGGTGCACGCAAAGGAGGGAGAAAGTTAATATGAGAGCCTCTTGCCAGAGGGTAGTGTGAGTTTGTAGTGTAGGACTGGTTGCCTGAGGAAGCCTCACGGGGTGTTGCAGTGCTAGGTGGTATGAGGCTACACAGAAGTCCTGAATTGCAGCTCTCCAGCAAGAGGTGCTATGGCTGAGATGATCTTCTGGAAAAAAGAACAAGAGCAGGTAGGAACAGCCAGAGCATTTTACAGTTTAGAGTCACCCAGGAAATCTGTAGCAAGGTAAAGAATAGTTAGTGCACATCCTTTTCCTCCTGGCATCCGTGCAACAGATTCCAAAAGCTTAAAAGTATCACCTCATTAAATGAGCCCCCTTGGCCCTGGAAATTTTAGTTTTTATGCATCTGTTACAGCCCATTTAAGTAGTTTAGTGATACAATAGTATCTTTTTAGTTTCAGTTAGATTGTAGTTTACTAAAATACTCATATCCAAGCATTGCAGGTTAGCACAATACAGCTGTCCCAGCCGTGTCCCCTCCCAGCCTGATCACTGACCAGGCAGCGTGAGAAGAGGGTTGATGCTGAGTAAGCACTGCCCAGCAATAGCTGAAACATGGGTGTGCTATCTATGACGTTTTGGTCGCAAATCCAAAACATAGCACCTTATGAGCTACTTTGAAGAAAATTAACTCTTTCCCAACCAAACCCAAGGAAATAGTAAGACAGGTAGTAGGATGAGGGAAGAGAAGGTGGTAGGGTAGTAACTCAATAAGGCTTTGCATCATGCATGAAGTCATTATTTTAAATTGGTTCTTTCATAGGTATGTATGATGGAGGGCTTCCAGCTAAATCTCCCTTAGGTTTCCCAGGAGGGAAATACTCAGAATGCTTGGGTGAAAAGAAATCGGTAGTTTGCAGAGCAGCTTAAAAAGAATGCTGCCCAAAGGAAAAGCCATAAGGAAAACAAAAGATAAGGAAGGTTGTAAAAGAAGGAGTGAACAGGTTATTTTTATAACCTAGGGATGAAAGTGTGACAGAGTTGTGGAACAGTTTATTAGGTTAACATATATATAGGAAAATGGACAAGCCTTTGCAAAACCAGATCTTTTTCAGGTAAAAATAAAAGCAGTAAGCTTTAAACTGCTTCTAAAATATATAGGGGTTTTTTTCTGACAATAGCTGGTTGGCCTGATTTAGTTTTCTGGCAAATATTTATGTAAAGCTGGCATGAGTGATGAGGAAGCAGTAACAGAGAAAGACACAAGAAGGAAGCAAATTGATTTGAATATGAGAAAAGAGAAAACACGTCTTTTCTTTGTAAGTGCTACATAGTGTTAAAAATGTTTGGAAACATAAGAAATTACTTACACCATGTTTGTGCACTTTCTGACGAAAAACAGGTAATAGCGCTGCTCCTGGGGTGAGTATTCAAGGTGCATAGCGGCAACAGATGAGCTCCCTAGCCTCTCCTTTCCCCTAACCCCTCCTAGCAGTAACATCTATTAAGTAAATGACAGACTAACAGGAGAGGCGGGTTGGTTTCCTTCAGCATGTATATTAATTTCAGTACCAACAGTCTGAGATTCCAAGTGATATTTCCTTTTAAGAAAATTTCTCTCCTGTCCACCAACATTATGAACAATATTTCAAAGTCACTAAGATTGCTTGGTGCCCAGTTTTTAAAGTTTTTAGATATTATTTAGATTTCTGAGAACTTAAGTATAAAAGCATGCAAGCAACACAAAGTCTCTTGATTGCAAACAAGAGTGAAAAGTTGTTCCATACTTCAGAGATGTATTTAGCTGTATTCAGCTGTTATTTGTTCCTCTCCAAGTTTGACTGTAATGGCATGTAGCATCCACTCACTGTCTCATGTGTGCTATGGCAGCAATACCTGTTTTTAGGAGGACACACTTGTGGAATTTCAAATGCCTCTGCTTGTCATTCCCACTGGCCTTCCCCATCGTTTTTTAGCAATGGAGTTCCAAATAGCAGTTCAAATACATTGGTAAGATCACACCATGTGAAAGGGCTGGAATTGCTAATGGAGGTGAGGAGGGTTGAAACTGAGTTTTCAAAGTGAAGGCACAGACTTTGTCCCAGGCTGATCCTCTGGATTGTATCTCCGTGAGCTGGAGATCGCACTGTTAGTGCCAAGCCTGGTTCATTAGAAGAACTGAGGAAACTGCAGCCTCCGATGTGCCCTGTGATGCGCAGCATGTGTGTGTGTGTGTGTCTGCTTCTCGTGGTTCAGCCATGCAACTGCCTTCTCCTTTCTTACCCGTTTGGATGAGGACAGCACGCAGCCCCACAATGCTGAGAACTCGGCCAGGGCTAAGGATCTGCTACTGTGGCTTCAGGCTGCAGACCCACCCCGCAGCGGGTGGCGAAAGCAGAGCTGTGTCTGGACAGCAGTGGGGAGGCTGAGTGCGGGATGTTTTGAGTTAGGGAGAACAGTAAAGAGAGGAGAAGCAGTTCCACTGCCAGAAGACGTGCTGCCGGCAGCTTTCCACTTATTTGGTCTTTTTACTGCATTTAAACACTGTTCCGAAGCTTTGGGAGTTTCAGTGACTAATACCCAAACAAAGGACATAGAGTTTCAGCACAGGGCCTGTGCAAATATATTATAATATGATTTTATGTTGTCCCAAGTTAATTATTACACCATATATTTCCTTTGCCTTAACAAAATTATTCTCTTTTCTCTTTCCTAGAGTTTCTGGGTTTCAGTAAAAAAAAAAAACTACCTCCTTCTTCAGAGTTTTTCTAGAGATCTTATTCTTCTTTGTAAAGACTTAGCAGGTGAGAGTTTTGTTGAGGTAGTTGAAGTGGAGCATTGGTTTATAGGTGGTCTGATGGACAGCTGGGGCTCACAGCCTCATGTTGAGGCAGATCCTCTAATCAGCTGGCTGACAGCACAGATGAGGAGCTGCAGACCTCCTGTTTAGCTGGAGAGGCAACTGTAACTCTAGTTTTTCTGCATGAGGGACCGTTTAGCTTTCTTGCTTGGTAATCAGGCAAGAGTCTGTTTTTGACAAAATCCATTAATTTAATGGACTGAAAGAAAAGAAATAGAAAACTTTGGGAAAGGAGTTAAAACTGAAAAAGGAAGTTTCTTGGCAAGTAGAGAATGGGAGTTGAGGACAGTTTGGGGAAAAAAAAAACAGTTTAAGAAAGAGATGGTGGCGAAAGTTACGGGAAGGAGGACAGGCACACGGAGGGCATGTGAAGAAAGATGATTCACAAATGTAGGATGGTAGAGTAAGAATCAAGATGTTACTGGAAGACTCGGCTGCACAGGGTGAAGTTTGGTGGAGGACAGCTAGATGAGAAAATCAGGAAGGGCTGTGACTTTGCTGCAGAGTCATTTGACTGGATAAACAATATGGATCCCATTGAGCCACTGGGGAGGACTATGGGGGAAATTTTTTGTCTTCAGACTGCTCTGGAATGTCTTCTCCAGGTGGACAGGCTTTTCCACCATAAATGAAATCTTAGTACCAAACCCACATTTATTATATTTCGTGAACACAGTAATTGCTCCAGAATAAAATAAATTTTATTCACGCAAGCATATTTGCCAAAGTATAGTGGTCCAAATGAGAGCTATAAAACATCTTGGCCTTGGAGTGAATAGATAAAAGTTGTGTTGTTTTCATTAGTGCATTGTTTTAGTATAAACCTATAATAAATGGTATTACACGTGCCTTTCTGGTTATGGAATTGTTTGGGTGGAGGAACCAGCAGAGAGAGGAATGTGGATCAAGGAAAGGTCTTGGGGTCATTGCTCATACTTCTGGAGGAGAATGGGATCAGAGATCTACTGGAAATTCATTAAATTGAGAAATTTCTAAGCTAGAATGCAGGAGTGGGCTCAGGAGGGAGATTAGATAGACAATAGATAGCTAGATTAAAATACAGTAATTTATTTTCCTACTACTTCTCTAAACTCTTTTTCTAACCATGAAAAGGCACTTTGTCTAAGCTGAATAAACCATACCCCTACTTACATGGCAGTTCTGCCAGCCTGACTGTGCAGCGTACACATGGTCTGCCATTACGTGGCAATTGAGGAATAATCACAACTGCCATAATTAAACTTAATTTATCATGGTGTCTCTGCAGTTTAAAACAACACGCCTCCCCAAAACAGATATCCACACAAACCTTCCACTTTAGGTAACCTCTGTGCTCTTTCCTGTGTTTTCTTAATGAATAAAATCTCACGAAAGTTACACAACCAGGAAGTTAGAGTTGTAGCTCTCTAAAGCGCACTTCTAGTCTGAAAAATCGTATGCCCCTAATGAAGAAGTAATAGCCTGCAAAATGTTGATCCGTAAGAGGTTGTGTTGAAGTTTGAAGTTTGAATTTTGTTTAAAGTAGTAGTAGTAGTACTAGTAACTTACAAATCACCTGACAAGTCATATTCAATAATGATGATGAACAATGTTTATTTTTATAATACGTTTTCCTACTGAACACAGGTACGGGAATTAAGGTAAAATACTGCATGATGAAGACCTGGATCATGAGGAGTCTAGTGGGGTTTAGCAGGACAGCGTTTCAGAGGTAGCCATTTTGAATGACCAGTCTGAATTAGACTCAAGTAAGAAAGTCGTGTATGATAAACAGATTTTAACTATTAGATCCTAGTGATACGAAGGTTTTCATCAGCATTCAGTGTATTTTTTCTCTTTTCTGTCCCTTTTATTATCAGGGTAGCCTTGAAAAGTAGATTTTAAAATGTTTTTGACCTTGAGGCGGTCTGAGTAGGTGTAACTGAGATGTTTTCAGATCTGCTTATACAGTGGCACACTTCTTAAGCTCCACTAGACACAGCACTCATAGCACTTGGTACAGCCAGCGAAGAGGCAGTGTTACTTCCTTGTGTGATGCTTATGAGGTGACGACAGTGCAAGTGTCCCTGTATAAAGGAGATTACAGATTGTGACCTGAACTGTCCTCGCTGTGATGATGGACAAATGCTGCTTAGTGATCAGCTGTGCATGGGGAAAGGAAGAGGGAGAAGCACACTGTTTTTTGAAGAGATTGACAGACTTCAGGCACACAAAAGATTCCTATTAATTCACACTCTCCCGTGACTCACTGATATAATTAGAAACACACTGTGTTTATTTGTATCCCTAAAACTCACTTACTCCTCCTTTAGGAATATTGAGATCCATCTTGTGTTTCAGTGGATTACAAACAGAGGGTAGCATTTTCATGCTCAACATCATTGTTTATTTAGAAATGTCATTAATTCCCTACCACAGAGTAATTCCCAAATGCAAACACTCATAAATCAGAACAGAGCAGCTTGTTTATCTTGGGAGAGAGGCGTCAATTCAGCAGGTCAGAAATTTTTCAAAATAAGGGGTTCGGAAAATGGTTATTTGTTGCGACCACATCTGTTAATAAGTGAATCAGAGTTGACAAGAATTTTTGCTGAGGGTGTTCGCCGTATGTAATTGCTTAAAAACAAAGGAGCTCCCAAAGCAGCACCTGTGTGTGGACGGCTGATGTCCTGCAGTCAAGTAATAGTTCCAATACAAAGTGTTATTCTCTATGCTGAGCTTCTCATTCTCTGTTTCTTTGCAGGAAATCTTGAAGGATCTTGGCTTTCTCTCTGAATGGAACAGGAACAATTTTCAAAGTTTGAAAAGTTTCCAGACACTCCTTCTAGCCACTTCTGAACTATAATTGTCTTAAGATACTATCTTTTTAAATTTTACCAGTAACTTACAAATCACCTAACACGTCATATTCAATAATGATGATGAACAATGTTTATTTTTATAATACGTTTTCCTACTGAACACAGGTACGGGAATTAAGGTAAAATACTGCATGATGAAGACCTGGATCATGAGGAGTCTAGTGGGGTTTAGCAGGACAGCGTTTCAGAGGTAGCCATTTTGAATGACCAGTCTGAATGAGACCCAAGTAAGAAAGTCATGTATGATAAACAGATTTTAACTATTAGATCCTAGTGATACGAAGGTTTTCATCAGCATTTAGTGTATTTTTTCCTCCTTTGTATGTTATAATTTAGAAAATAAAGGTGTATTTTTTCAAGTTTTCACTTTTCAGAATTGCTTCCAGTTTTTGTAATTCAGACTGATTATGTTGGATGTCAGTACAGTCCCTATTTTATAAATATGTGATTTTGAAATGCAATACATTACAGTGCTTGCTTTAGTGTAATATGATTACTCCACCATAAAAACAGTTTGTTCTCCCAAGATCCAAACAAAAAAAATATGTTCTGTATTTACTTCACGGGTTCAACCACAAGAAATTTGACCTTCACTTAATTTGCATTTTTTTCCTCCGTTTGAAAACATATAACGTCCAACACATTCATCTCTCTTGTATTAAAACCAGTACAAAAGATTATTGTTTCAGTATGTAACATCTCAAACTAATAGAAGTGGAGCCCTTTTTATTTTCTGTATAATGCAATAGCAAAAATCTAATATTTTCAAAAGATAGAGAAGATTCTTAATTTCAGATGGCAGTTAAACTTGTACAGGGAGAAAGGTGCCTGTGTTTATGGTTACCATTATTCATTTATATAAAGCGTTATATCTATATCATTCTTCATACCCCTCCAACTTAATTTAGGTTATAAAGCTTGTAGGGAGAGGTTACAATTCAGACTCTTTATTCATTTTGCCAGTTTATACCACCTACAGATTTTTCTTCCTTAGTCTTTGGTAACTGGAAATGGTGGGATCAAGAAATCCACTGGCCATAGAGAATGTGGGTTTCAAAAAAATCACACTGGTTTTAGCAAAATACAAAGTTGAACATTTCAACAGTGCAAACCATTTGAAACTCCACACCGAATCAGTGGGAGCTGTCGGTTTGTATGATTGCACATTGGGAAGGAAACCAATAAACCTGCAATTTGCATTTCTGAGATGGAGCAGTACCGATCAAACCAGCTTCCCTGACTTTCTTGCACCTCAACGTATAGGACTCTGACAGGAACAACGGAAACTGGAAGCTAGATCTTGCTGTGAAGCTAGAGTAGCTTTTTTTAACGGAGTATTTAACGGGGCTAAGAGGTTTTGCAAGTTTCATAAAAGGTCTTGAAAGTAGGATTGGTGGCTGAACTCTGTCATCAAATTTGCCAGTGTTGCTCCATGCATTTTTGTGCTCTTTTGTATTCTTTTGGGATCTCTGTAATTCTGGAAGCCTCTTAGATGTTACAGTTTGCACAAACTCCCTTGAAGAGTGCAAAAACTAGCAAAGATTAGCAAAAAATGATCTAAAGAAATCTGTCTATCTCTCTAGGGTAACCTCAATGACAGGCTCAGCATGATTTTGAAACCACAAGCCATCTCAAACCACAAATCATAACATTCTTAAGCGTGCAAAAGGTATGGCTGTGCGTGCAAAGACAAGAGGAACCATAAGGCCGTGTTTAAAAGGCGTTTGAACACCTGACTGCTATTGCCATAAGCCTAGCCATACTTCGTAAAGTAGCTTTAAGCCTCTGCTTTTAGTGTTCTTTTTTCTAGGTAGTAGTTTATGTTTCCAAATAATAAAGTCCTCAGAGAAGCAGTCTAAATTAAAGTTCTTTCTTCAGGCAGAAGAAATCCGTGCTTGTAATCTGCTCGGCTGTAGATGAAGGTACTAACAAGAAGCTCTACCTTAATATAAGGCGTTGCAGCTCTCCATCTACTTACTTAGGTGAATTGGCTTCCAGAGTTCAGAAAAAAAATCAACATGTCAAACAAGATTTAAAACAAACGAAAAAAAAAAAAACCAACAAAAAAAAGGATTAGAATGCCTTTCTGCTGCCTGGAGTTCACAGACCAGCTTCTTCTCCAGTGAATTCGAGAGCTGGGCTTCTGAGAGCCTATCCACCAAAGCAAAGCAATGCATAGGAAGCTAATCACTAGAGGTGCTGAGGAAAGAAATGAGGACTAAGTGTTTAAAAAAGCCCAACAACCAATGTCTGGGGGGATGTGGCTTTCTGAGCATATCATGTGGTCAAATATACCCTTGTTAACCACTCAATGACAGGATGCCAACATCCATGACACCAGGCTGAATGCACTGCATACCCTGAAGCTCCCACTGACGTGGTGTTTTTCAGGGTTCACTAAGCACCAGAGCATCCTGACTCTGGATTTGGTCCATTACCAAGCTGATTGACAGTTGTGAAGGCAAACAAAATATAGGTTGGTTGGAGTGTCAAATGAGTGTATTGGACTTTGGGAAGGGCAAAGGTGTGCTAATATTTCTAGTCCTAAATAAGTCTGAATAAGTCTAAAACAATTTATTCCAGCTGCAAGGGGAATGCAGACAGCTGCATTATATTCTCAGATTTCCTGTTAAATAGAGGTAAACGAATGACTGCGAAAGGGAGTTATTATCTGTCTGGGGTTTTCTAAGGGTGGGGAGGCAGTTGCATGTTGCAACAGGGACATTTTTCCATTTGAAGCCGTCCTTATTTGGAATTTGTAAAAGTATTTGTCTCCTCCTTTCCACACAGCTGCACATGTGTGTTGTCTCCTGGAATTGGAATGATCACCCATTCTTACTTGCACAGCTTTAGCTAAGGATTACTTTTGAGCAGCAGGGTCCCATGACACCTTCTTCTAATGCAAAGCAACTAGAAAAAGACAACCTATATTACCATGCAGTTCCTAAATATTTTCCCAGTTCAGAAAATGCTATTAGAACAGTTATGATCCATAAACTTGCTGAAACACGGTAAGTAAACCAGAAGGGAGGACAAGTTATTCCACTAGCAGCAGAACTAATTGTCGTAGTTCAGCCCCGATCGGGACCAGACTACCTAGTCTCTCTCTCACTCCCCCCACACTCCGAGAGAATAGGAGGAGATGATATAAGGAAAAACGGCTCGAGGTTTGAGATAAGGACAGGGAGAAATCCTTAAGGTTACCGTTACGGGCAAAACAGACTCAACTTGGAGAAAACTATTCATTTATTTCTAAAATTAGCAGGATAATGAGACAGGGAACAAGATAACCTCCCCCCCTCTTCCCGGGCTTAACATTATCTCTACTACCTTCCCCTCCCGAGCGGCATGGGGGGGGAAAAGGGAATGGGGGTCGCAGTCAGTTCATCACATGTTGTTTTACGCCGCTGTATCATCGTCGGGGGAAGAACTCCTCGCATTCCTTCTCTGCTCCAGCGTGGGGTCCCTCCCACGGGCCACAGTCCTTCCTGAAACTGCTCTGGCGTGGGTCATCTCTTCCACGGGGTGCAGTCCCTCTAGAACAGCTGCCCCAGCGGGCCCTCCACGGGCCACAGCCTCCTTCAGGCCTCCACCTACTCCGGCGTGGGGTCCTCCACGGGCTTCAGGTGGATCTCTGCCCCTCCATGGACCTCCATGGGCTGCAGGGGGACAACCCGCTCCACCATGGTCTTCACCACGAGTTGCAGAGGAATCTTGGCCAGGAGCCATATTACTCCTCCCCCTCCTTCTTAACTGACCTTGGCGTCTGCAGCCGTTCCTCACAACAGGCTGGCAGACGCCTCTCAGGATCCTTTTTACATCTTATTCACTTCTCATCTCCTCTCCACTTCTTGCAGCCAGGCTTGGCCAAGTTGGGCCCAGTCGGCTGCCTGGCGAGAGGCCAGAGGGTGAGGCCTGCAAGGCCCATGAGGCTCGCGCCTCCCCCTCTCTGCCCCCCGCTCAGCTGCTTCACATCTCTTCTCTTTTTTTTTTCTGTTTTCCCCTTCTTAAATAGGTTATCGCAGAGGCATTATCACAGGACATTCTGCTACCGATTGGCTCGGCCTTGGCCAGCAGCAGGTCCGCCCTAGGCCTGGCCGAGTCCACTGAACAAAGGCGAGCAACTTCTAGCAGTTTCCTACAGAAGCTACCACCTTAGGCCCCCCCCTCACTAAACAAAACCAGAACACTAATGAAGCCTTATTTCCTCCAAATCTGTATGCCCTGTCACCCAGCACCTCTCCCTGCCATAAACCAGTCTCCCTTCCACTGTCCCATGAGATCTGCATCTCAGTAACTTGAGATCTTCCTCTGCTGGCCGTATTTCCAGTTCAGCACTTGCCTCTATGTTCTTTCCTTCCCCCCGCCCCCCCGCCCTGTGTTTCTGAGGTAAGGGGAGAAGCACGAGCTAGAGTTAGGAATGAGCTAATGATCCAGGCAGTGCCATGTGCCGAGGGGCTGGTTGATACACATGGGATGAATGGCCTGCCAACCCATGCCAAAGGGAACAGGGAATAGCTGTTCCCCCAGCTTTGCCCTCACTGAGAATACTAGATTTTGTTTTCTCTCTCCATAGATAGGTAACGTCTGGGTAATTAAATATCTCCGAGATGTCTAGTTTTTCCACACAGGCTGAAATGGATCAACAAGTTCAAACGGGAGATGAGAGAGAGACTGAAAAAGCTTTCTTCCTTGAACAGATATGCTGATAATACTGGTACGAATATCTGCCATTTAGAATTGATAGGCATAGCATAAGCTATTTGACACATTTAGATGGCATGTAATGATTGTAGTATAGAAACTCAGATAAATTAAAAAAATTAGTAATATACTAGATAAGTAATTCTATGAGTATGAAGTTTAACATAAAAGCCAACAGGCTGCCCTCCCGTGCTATTGAGCTGGAGGGTTCATTTGTAAATTAGTAAATGGACTCAGTGCCTGCTTTTCATTCCTTAGTCTTAATTGCATGCTGTATAAGAACAAAATTCAAGCTCTACAGATCCTTTTCTTGAAGTTTTTGTGCTCTTTAATAGAGTAACCAGAACTATCTCTGACTTCCCAGATGAGGTATTATTTAAGACTGGATAAATTTGTTTAGGGCTTGGAAGTTTTATCTGTTTTCCATCACCCAGCCTTGCCAACTCTACTGTAATAAATAAATATTGGCACGTGCAGTAATTTTAAAAAATTCTAACAGATTGTGGTTTTGGGAGTTGTGATGTCATAACCACATTGTGTATGTTATTATCATGAGATCTTCATCTACAAATTAAGAGAAAAAAGAGAAGAGTGCTTTAACCCTTGCATGAATACTATGATTCTCTTGTATGAATTTCTTTCCTCCCATTCTCTCTAATTTTTGCTGTCACTATGGATCTTCATATAAGAAAATGGTTTATTTGAAGTCCTTTCTACTCTTTTTTGCTAGGATTTAAAATTTGACTCCTATGTTTTATATAATCCACATCACTGTAAGTGATGTAACTTGATTACTCTCAAGAGGCCTTTTCATGTTGATTGCATTGGGAGAGCTTTCTTCATGTGGCTAGGGCAATCATATTCTCAAGTCTCAAGAAAGAAGAGTGTATGCTTTAAGAAGTGGCTATTTTAACTGGATCCAAAACCATAAGCTATTCATTACAAGTAAATAAAATGTAATGGAAATACAAAAATTACTAACTTGAAAAATTCAAAATTATATGCATTTCTTACAGATCACAGAATAACTTTTAATAATTACTGATATAGCAGTTACAGATAAAATGTGTTTCTGTCTCAGTCTTTTGTTTATGGCAAAGTTACTTATTAGACAGCCCTTTTCCATCAAATGAGTTCAAAATTATGGAGAATTAAATGTCTATCTATCTATCTATCATCTACCATTCTGTTTATTGTGTAGAGAGTTAAGTATCTGTCTATTTCAATTAAGATAATCAATTCATTCCCTGAATAAGACTACCACAAAATCTACTACTCCATGCAGGTGAAAAGTTCTGATTGCTTTTTCAAATGCTCAAAACTCCTATTTTCTGCCCTTCTCTTTTCCTTTGTACCAAATATTTTCTGTTCAGCAAATGGATGAACTATGCATGTCCATTGCGCCATTTTAGTAGCCTTTAGGATTTGTTACTTCTGCTCATTATTACCTTGACTTACCTGCCTGGAGAGGAGCAGCTGCTTGATCTGTCCACACCATAAGATGCTCTTCAGAATCGGATAGATTTTACCATAACACATGAGATTATTCTTTTGTAAGCTCTTCTCCTAGGTTTTGTAATTTGTGCATGACACATTGCCAGATTGCTCATCAGTCTGAGAATCTGTGTTGTTGGTGATGCCAGAGCATCTCTTGCCTCTCTTCTCCAGTCTTGGGAGGATTCAGCTTTAGCCATCCATTAAAAAGTCCAAGGGTAAGGCAGATAAGCCACACAAAAAAGTGGAAATGAGAAGGGGCTCCTGAAAGGAGATGCAGAGAGAGGTGCAGTATAGAAAGTGTGAAAGGGTAATTCAAGACAACCACCTTGTGCAGCTTCTCAGGTTTTTTTTGTAGGACCTGGAGCCTGCCAATATGCCCTCAAACTATATCCCTGCTTTTCCATGACCTCAGAGCACAGAGAAGAGTTGCTGGCCCTTGAAATGCAGTAATGCCCTATCACTGTATAGCTTAACTATGTTTTGTTGGACTTGGCTTCACTGGTTACTGAATAGCAATAACAGAATGTAAATCTTGGACTGAGCTTTCTCCCCAAGACTCTCTATTCATGTTATTTCCTGTCTGCAAAACCTCCTGCTGCCTCCAATCACAGTCTTGATCTCACCTGTCAAACATAGATGAACTAACTGTAGGATCTCTGAACCCAAAGGGACCTCTTGTCTTTCCTGGTATTACAACTGCATGAGTCTGATTATTACATCAGCCATTTTACCAGAGCAATTTTCAGGTGTTTTTCTGAATCTTCACATCTGTCCTGTGATGTCCATTTTAAGCAACGCCAAGTTAATATGTAGAGAGCCAAATGGTGGGCCTTCTCCTGATGCTCCTGTGGCACTATATGCTGTATAATCTTTCTGAGACCTTTGGGCATGCAGCTGGTTTATTTAAATCTCTCTAAGACTAGGGTAAGGCTATCTCTGTTAAACAGCCTAAGATGATAAATGGTAAAACGCTAAAGTGAATAGGTCTGGGACCAAGTGTCTCCAAACATATGGTGAAGTCAGAATTGTGCCTCCACCAACTGCTGTGTTTTTCTTACCCTGTGCTGGCAGAGTCTGTGGCTGTTTCAGCATATCCTGTCTCTTGATCAAAAGCAAAAGCTTGCTATGGCCTATACATTGTGCAGAAGTCCTCCCAACCATTCCATAAATCCTTTACATTTTTTCGCAGGCAGATGGTTTACATTTTCCATTCTCTGTTATATCTCCATTGGGATAAAGTCTTTTATCTTACAGGGACTTCAATTGAAAAATAAACACCCATCCATTACACCATGTTCCTTCAGCTGAGAAAGAGTCTGCAAAAAAGCTCTTTAAGCTTATTACTTTTGCCTTAGAAATCTTAAGACTATATAAACCTCTTTGACGTGAAGTATTTATTGTAGGCTCTATAACAGCATACAATAAGTTAAGAATCAACAGTAACTTATGTGGAATTCTTATAGTCCTTTCCAGCCAAGACCTCTTGACTTTTCTGGGGTGATGAGAAATAGCAATATGGATTTGGCTGAGAAAAAACGTGATTTGGTTCCTTTCCCATCTGCTTCTCTGAGGATGCCTTCTTTGTTTTAATTTTATTATAACTGACAAGTGTCTTCTTCAGCCAATGCTCCCTAGAAGAAGTGGGTGTAACCCCCTTCCAAGTCATTATTTGTTAATTCAACAGAGTCTAAACACAAAGTTTAGGAGACAAAGTCATATAACTTGCTCCAATTTGGCTTCATGCTTCATCCTGAGCATTCATTAATGCTCACCAGGCATATGCAGGACAACTAGGGGATCAGGCCCAGTCAGCATGGGTTCATGAAGGACGGGTCCTGCTTGACCAACCTGATCTCCTTCTATGACCACGTGACCTGTCTAGTGGATGAGGGAAAGGCTGTGATCTTTTTCACCTGGACTTGAGTAAAGCCTTTGACACCATTTCCCACAGCATTCTCCTGGAGAAACTGGCTGCTCATGGCTTGGACGGGAATAATCTTAATCAGGTAAAAAACTGGCTGGCTGGACAAGCCTAAAGAGTTGTGGTGAATGGAGTTAAATCCAGTTGATGGCCCGTCACAAGCAGTGTTCCCCAGGGCTCAGTACTGGGGCCAGTTCCGTTTAATATCTTTATCTATGATCTGCATGAGAGGATGGAGTGCTCCCTCAGTACGTTTGCAGATGACACCAAATTGGGTGGGAGTGTCGATCTGCTCAAGGGTAGGAAGCCTCTGCAGAGGGATCTGCACAGGCTGGATCAATGGGCTGAGGTCAATTGTATGAGGTTTAACAAGGCCAAGTACCAGGTCCTGCACTTGGGTCATAACAACCGCATGCAATGCTACAGGCCTGGGGAAGAGTGGCTGGAAAGCTGCCTGGTGGAAAGGGACCTGGGGATGCTGGTTGACAGCTGGCGGAACATGGGCCAGCAGTGTGCTCAGGTGGCCAAGAAGGCCAACAGCATTCTGGCTTCTATCAGGAACAGTGTGGCCAGCAGGAGCAGGGAAGTGATTTTGCCCCTGTACTCGACACTGGTGGGGCCACACCTCAAATACTGTGTGCAGTTTTGGGCCCCTCAGTACAAAAAAGACATTGAGTTGCTGGAGAGCATCCAGAGAAGGGCAGCAAAGCTGGTGAGGGGTCTGGAGCACAAGTCTTAGGAGTGGCTGACGGAACTGGAGTTGTTCAGTCTGGAGAAGAGGAGGCTGAGGGGAGACCTCATTGCTCTCTAAAACTACCTGAAAGGAGGGTGTAGCGAGGTGGGTGTCGGTCTCTTTTCCCATCTAACAAGTGATAGGATGAGAGGAAGTTGCACCAGAGGATGTTTAGATTGGACATTAGGAAAAATTTCTTCATGGACAGGGTTGTCAAGCACTGGAACAGGCTTCCCAGGGAAGTGGTGGAGTCACCATCCCTGAAAGTATTTAAAAGACGTGTAGACATGGTGCTTAGGGACGTGGTTTAGTGGTGGACTTGGCAGTTGACTTGATGATCTTAAAGTTCTTTTCCAACCTAAACAATTCTACAATTATATGTTAACTCAAAGTGGTTTTTTTTTTGTATTTTTTTCACCAAAATTAATATTTCTTGTTTGCTGCTGAAGATATACACATATTCTACCACTGCTATGTAGCATGATTTACCTTCGTAGGTGTGCTAACTAACAGCTGCTCCTATGAACTTCTGTCTGCAGTTGGCAAGAGTAAAGCTAAGGATTCAACCTTGAGCACGCCATCTCAAATTTGAGAGACTCTTGAAGAGTAAGCAAGGAAACAATAGAATAAAAATAAATAACTAAAAAAATAGAAGAAAAAGTTGCAATACCAACATGCCAGTAGGAAGGCCCTAGTATTACTTTGCGACTTAGAGCCTGTATCACTGAGCTTTTGTACTTAGCTATTTTGCTGGAACCTAGCAAGCTCTCCACTTGCACTGCTTTTCTTTATTTCACCAGATGGTCCCAGTTTATTGCACGGTGAAGATCTGATTTCCGAGGCTATTGGAGGGGGTCGTCCTTTCTGTATGACAGAATGCTTAGTTAGATCTATGTGTGCATTTTCCAATACTGCAGATGTTTTGTTGTGGCAATCAATTTTACACAAAAGAGAAAAGGTAAAATTCTTTTAGAAGCAACCACAAAGACTTTCTAGGTTAACTAGAAAGGAGTGTGTTTGCATGAAATTTTTAGCATAAAGGATGTAACATTAGACTTTAACTAATTTTTCTTTTGGTTTTGAGGCAACAATCTTTCTACACGTATTAAAACATGTAATGTAAATAAGTGAGCAGATGTTCAGAATTTCCTCTATCTCTTTTTTTTTACCCCTCCTGTTGGAAATCTGTTGTTCCTGCTCTCTGATTGTTTGCACCATTCCTGGAATTCTTGTTTTTAACTTAAAAATTCCAGAAATGTTGTCTTGCTGCTTGCCTGTTTCTTTCTTTTGCGATTGCAAACTTAAGCGCTTTGCTGGCAGTATTTACAACACAGAATAAGAGACTCTGTAAATGCCTGTAACCAGCTGTGTATGCTGACATTGAATGTTTTTCTTTTAAATAATCAACTGTGTGCAAAAAGTGTGGCACTTTGTAAAGGTATCCTGAAATATATTTCAGGATCAGCCAGCAGAAAAGTAAGAAAGGATACATACATATAGCAGTGAGATGCTAAACTTTTAAAAAGGGCTCCTCGGGAATTTATGCCACCTCAATTGGCAGTATCTATGACATTCCTTGATTAGAGATACACAGATACCTTCCTTTCACCTATAAAACCCATACTTCGCAGTGCCTTCATCTCATGCTTCTTTCCTATTCCAAATTTGTCACGCAGTCCCCACCACAGTACCCCTTCCCCTTCTGCTAATTTCAGGAAAGCTTCTTTGTTTGACACAACATTCATGGCATTGAATGTGTTGGTGTGGCAAACCACTATAGCAACCACACCAGCTACCCTGAGATTTCTGCATGTGAGGCATTTGTGTGTGATTAGTTACCGTTTCTGTGGTGGATTTGATGGTAGATGAGGCAATAGGCTCGTTACGGTTCCTGACAGTTGCTTGGGACTGCTGGTGAGAATCATTATTTCACAACTGCTAGACAGATACTTGGATGACAAAGATTTGGAGTTGCTTTTCAGTACTGGATATGTAAGCAACACTCTAATGAGAGTTCAGGCAAGTAAAACTGATGGCTGTGCAAGGGGAGGATGTCTCCCAGAGGAACTTTCAGTTTGGCCCTATCTTCCCTGCATTGCAGTAGCAACTGGTCCATTGAGCTGTGAAGCGCTGGGGTAGTGGGGAACCCATCTGATACAACCCTCTCTGATGGTAGTAAGGGATACAGTAGGGCAACAGGGATGGCAATAGCAGTAAACACAGTTGTTTGGCAACAGTCAGCTTGGTTGCAGTTTCAGAAGGACAGTCATAATCTTAAAATGAAGTCGCCATTCCCCATGGTAGAGTCTTTCGTTCTTGCCTATTATGATCACACCATTTTGTTTAGGTATGACATAATGAATTTGGGGAAAGTACTGAGATAATTCTTGGGATGCACTCCAATCTTCATTATTTCTGCTACATACTATCCATAGCAAGGAACCATGAAGATACTTGAAGCCATCCCAGATTGTCATTTTATGATACAATAAAATGTGTTTATGCGACTGAAGTATCTATTCCGTGAGTGAAGGAGAAGAACAATTACGTAATACAACAAAAGTGGCAAGCTGGCAGGGATTTGGCTCACTTGCTTTTAAAAAAAAAAAACAATTGTATTAACTAAACTTTGAAATTATTCCCAGTTCAAGAAATAAAAAGCATCAAAGTTAATATATGCAGTTGTTCTATTCAAAGATAGACTCTTGTATAGTTGCATTTGGTCCAGGAAGTTTGTTTGGGATATTTCCCCTGATATTCTTTCAAAAAATTACTCACTGTCTCAGAAGATTCTCTAGCAATAGGATTGATCCCATAATGTACAGAATGTGAACAGAGACAGGTAAAGAAATTGAGAATGGAGTAAACCACTGTAATTTAGTGTGCATTACCATTCAAACAGAATTTTTAAGGGAAACTTAATTACCAAGGGGAAAGAAAGTGATCTGTATTAGGAGACATAGCTCCTGAAGGGGTAATGGAAGGGTTAAGATGAGGGCAGATCTTTCTTTGGAAAGTGTATTGTTCACTGTGCTCTATTTTGCTTTTTCCATTTGACAACATCTTCCTGGCCCAGAGGAGCAGTGGTTAAATACTGTACATCCATATAGCACCATATTAATTGCACCGCTGTCTATACTGGTTTTCTGACTAGTCTGCACCCACTCCGTATCCTATGACAGCATTGGCCAGGGATTATGATCCAGAGACTTGCAGAGAAAGAACTCAAGTTGATGTGAAGTCTGTGTTCTGCTGTTTGTGCTTCCCAAATCCAAATGGAGACAAGATGTTAGGGTTCAACATTTGAGATGTCCATGTCTTTTGAAATGAGACTGGAAATATTATTTTAAGGGGTTGGGTTCTAATGTACTCTTGTTTGTATCCAACTTTAAGAAAGAAAATACTCACAGCCCTAACAACAAAAATATGAAAAGGGGAATAAGGATGAAGGAGAACAGAGCCAAATTTGGCAGAAAGGTTAAAGGTTGCACTTGAGGTTATTAATGTTTTGCAAAATCAGCCATCCTGGGAGTTGAAGAAACATCTGTAATGGCTAGTCCACATTGTATGATGCCAGTAAACAGACCCAGAGAAAAGAAACCGAAGTTTTGCAGATCATGTCTCACGGATGATGTTATTGTGATTCTTCAGCTCCACCTATGAGTTTTGTGAATCCCAAAGATCTCCTCACACAAACACAGGGGAAATGGTGCCTTTGAAGAGTTCATAATGAGTTGTCTGCCTAAACAAGTTCTCAGGGCCTAACCCCTAGGTTAGTACCACACTAAAGTGAGCTGAGAGAATAGAGTGGTGGACAAAAGGGATGAATAAAACACAGAGTGATTATTTTTGACCAGTGCTTTTTCATCCTTTACAGAATCCATGCTGTTCTTACATATCAGCATAGAGTAGAAATTAATCTGATGGAGTAAGAGGGATACATATGTCTAAACAAATACAAGACAACAAAGGTAATACTCTTTCTTCAATGTAGGTGAGATGTCTCCACCTTTGCCTGTGCAATTTTCGGGGGAAATGTGTGCTGAACACGCTTTTATCTAATCCATGTAAAACAGAGGTGCCCCAGCTTCATGTGACTTTCAAATATGTTATCTCCAGTTTGACCAAGATGCAGAGAAAGCAATGGGAGTATTAGCAAAATATGAGTGATGCTACTTTACACAGTTGTCTCCAAAAATTTCCTGCAGTAGAAGGCCAGTGATGGTGCCGCTTTTTGCCAGCTCTGGAATTACTTTCTTGCCTTCTATGATTCATGCCAAGATCATCCTGCGTTTTTATAATTTCACTTTCCTTGTTACTCATTCCTCTGCATTTTGAAATGTCTTGATTTATGGAAAAATACCCTATTGAGGCTCAAGCTAGCTACAAATTCAAGATGCTGCTGAGATGTGAAGCTCTCTATGCTGAGATTAATCTTTGTGCATCAACCACAGCAGGAAAAAAAGCCTTTGCTGTGAAGTGTCTGTTTATAACCTCTGAGATGCCATCAGCTGAAGCAGAGTATGGAACAGTAGCTATCTGAAAGGGAAAGAGAACACTTTGTAATATTACAGAAATAAATGCTAGGAGTTCACCTTTTATTGGCACAGGCACTGTTTTGAACACATGGTGAGAGAAGAAGTCATGCAATGAGGGACTGAGGGAATATTAAACGAGTAGGTTGAGGGAATGCTTGAAAAGGGTAATCAAAACCAGGAGGATTTGATACTTCAGGAAAGGAAACACTACAAAGCATAGACTGTTCATTCTGGACATCATTTGGAACGTCCATATAATGGGCGTGGGGTTAGCAATGAAAACTGAGCTTGCTTGAAAAGCTTCCAATAGCTTCCCAAGAGGTCCCCAGAATAAAAGTTATTTTAAAATTCCTCTTTGTAAGTGAGCCCGTGATAATCCTGGAATAGTTATGTTGGACATCTGCTTGGGCTTTGAGGTTTATCTCTCCTCTGGGTCAGCTTCAGGGGGTAGGACACGGATCTTGTGGAATTCAGGTTTTAAGTTCTGGTTAAAATTGCAGTTGTGCTTGTAGGGTTACTTCATTCCCATTGGGAGTGACCCTAGGGAAGAAAACAAGATCTATTCATAATGTTACGGGCAAGAATTGAAAATGTGTGCATATGTCCGGTTGTTGTCCACTATCGTTCTTGTGCAAGAGCCCTTTCTTTTGCCACAGTAGTGGATACTCCCCTGGAAAGGCTTCCATCCATTTTCTTCATTTTGCTGTGTACTTCTCTGCATCTAGGCCTTACAGTGATGCTGTTGAGACAGGATGTGATCCCCTCCTTTTCCCAAACAATAAGGAAATATATGATTTGTGCAGTGGTCCTTCCAGAACCAGGTGAGACTGAGGTAAGGCCAAGAGTGGTGTGTGATTCTAGCAATAAATCCTTGAAAAAGACAGAGATGTAGTGGCATTCTGGTATTTAAAGATGGATGTGACACTGAGTATGATACCAGAGCAGTAAAGGAAGTATAGCAAACCAAAGAGGTCCCTCAAGATACGAATGAAACCAGTTTGGGACAGCTGTGGGAAAAGTGCCTTAAGGACTAAAATTCACCAGAAATACAGCAGACGTTTTTCTCTCCAAGTAACTGAGTGGATTATCCCAGAAGTCACTAGCTGACAATTGAAGAAATAATATACTGGTATGTGATGTAGACAAGCCATAAGAGAAGGATAGGTGGCTTATCCAGTTTGTCATTGAACAGCTTCTCTTTCTTCATGCCAAGTCCAAGAATGCAATTTTCTGAAACCTGTCCGACTGTCTCACTGCATGAAGTTCAGTCACCACAGATCATACCAAAGGTTTGCCAGGTGGTGGAGTGGGAAGAAGCCTGGGTCATCCCTCCTTCTGAGGGGCCAGCACTACAAAACCATACTCTCCCCCAATGTCAGCATGGAACTGCTCATAGCCTGAAGCTTTGAACACTTTGCCAGAACATATTTGCTTCTTCCTTGGTATTTGCTTTGGTTTATCTGCCTGCTAGGCTTCTTTCTCTTCTTGCCTTGCAGCTAGATTTACTAATTTCAGAGTGAAGAAAGTGGCTAGCAGCCCATTTAATTTCTTTACTTTACTGACATCGTTCTTTCTGTTTACAGAACAAACTAATAACATACGTTGCATGCACCCAAACTTTCTTAGGTTGAACTTAACTTAGTCTTTAGCCACTTCTTTTTTTTTTTTTTTTGGTGTGGGGACTCTGCTTCTGTCACCCCTGTAGCAGACATCAAGAATTTGGGATTCTCCTTTTTGTGACATGTCTCTCTATCCCTCATAGAGATTTGATAAATTGATGCTGTAGATAGATTGATTACAAATGGCACAAGTTCCCCATCTTGAATTTCTAGTAAAACTGTAGCATTCCTGCAGCTAGACCCTAATCATCAGACACTATCCCTTGAGTAAACTACTGATACAGCCTGCTGTCTTCTAAGCCCTGTGGTTTCCTACCATTTCTCCTCACCTTGCCATCAGCTGGGAGTCATCTTCTCACTGATCTTCCTATCACCATGTCCATCATCCTCAGAAGCGCATCCTGACTGTGTTCTCCTAATGCTTTCCCAGTATCATCTCAGAAACCACCACAGCACACGCAGGTGTCATGGATCAGCCTGCAGTCACAGATCTGCAAAAAAAGAAAGATTAGAAATATTTCCCCAACTCTGTTATTGTCACTGAGTTATCCTCAAAGGCATCTACTATAGCATTAGTGCTGCAAGAACCTGTGGCTTTTTTAACTACAGCTTTTAAAACAGAGACAAAGGCACGAAGCAGTTTTTTAATTAAAAGCAGGAGCCACTCAGAGGCTGATCCACATATTTTATTCTGTTACCATCTTTTCTGCACCAAAGACAGGTTCTAGTAGCCAGCAGTCTTATTGTTTAACAGACGTTAGTTCTAGGTGAGAACTTTATTCCTATCCTATTGCAAGCAGAAACATCCCGTTTCTATATCCTATTCTATGTCACATTCTCTGTAGGAAACCAATTTGTACAGCACCACAGGGTACCTCTCCTCCCCACGTCTATCCACACAAAAGAATTATATTTTGTAATTCATGCATTTTGAAACAATTCCATGACTTCTGTCACATATAGGTTTTCTTGTGCCATGTTGCATGCCACTAAGTACAGAGATCTGCCAAAAATATTGAAACTATTTGCCAGCCAATCATACAGGCTCCAGCAGAGATCTTCCTCTTCTTTGTCTGAATGGTTCAGACAAGATTAGGGATCAGACAAGATTAGATTTAGGGTTTGTGAGAGCAAACGTGGCAAGCAGGAACAGAGAACTGCAATGGGATTGCAGGCTGCCCTAAGACAAGAATGCTGAACAGCCACGGTGCTCTGAATGCAAGAACAACATACTGAAGGGTTAAACTGGAGACCTGTTATATTCCATTTATAAATCAGGCTCAAGCCTTAGTGTGTTTCTGCCAAAGGTCTGACAGAAAGAGGCCCTGGAAAACAGGCTCTCTAGAGTCTGCAGGGATATGCAGAGCTCTGGCCAATTTGATCACAAGTTGACACGTAGCCACATTCTGCAGTGAAGCACAGGTTTGTTGTACTGATAAAGACTCAAGGAGTGCTTTGTGAACTTCTTCAAGAAGTGTATCTTGCAAAATATAATACCCAGATTCTGAGGATAAAGACTACCTGTAAGCTTTAAAGCTGTTGAAGTCTTGGGTGTTTAGTTCCCTGCCAGCATGTGAATTCATACCAGTAATCTTCAGGTGCCCTGTAGTCTGATTGGTTTAATGAAGATTTTAACAGCAAAAAAAAAACGGTGAGAAAGCAATTGTCCTTATTTCTCAGTAGTTATGGAAAAATCAGCACATCACAATTTTCAGCAAACATCTTGGTTTATAAGCTAAGAGGATAGATTTAAAAACAATCTTTCGGCATCTGAAGTTTTTGTTTTGGTTTGGGGTTTTTTTTGGTGATGATGATGATGATGACGATGATGAGCCAATGGTGCTTGCTGTAGATGTGCAATAGTAATGCTCTGTTGCAATGCTAACTGTCTGCACAGAAGAAGCAGGCAGTTTCCTAGGACAGTGGGGCCAGAAAGGTTAAGTTGAGACATACAGATAGGGTGTCCCAAAAGGAGAGGACCTATAAAGCAAAGCAGTTAGTACAGAGGACCCGGTTCTCAAAGGGCATGCATTTCCAGGGAATGAACTTCAGAATAGCTGGGCCTCTTTCTTCTAGTGTCCTGGACTGAATACCTATCAGTGGCTGGAGCGCATGAGGTGCACCAGAAGACAGGTTTAAAAGTCCTGACAAAGACTGAGCATTGCCCACTGTTCTGGACAGCCAGGCTGGCTGTTACCTGCCTAGTGCAGAGAAAGAGATTATTTCCACCAGAAACAGCCATTGCTCTCTCTTCTGCTATCCTCCTCATAGCAACACGAGAACAAGCAGCATGCTCTAAGGTTCTGCTTATTTCCCGTTCAGCTCCCTGTGCGGCTCTACGGCTGAAGTAAGCTTCGTGAAACATTTCCTGTACTTGGCTGTTGCAATCTCAGGCTTGCATACCATCCAAGAGCCCTACTTGCAACAAAAGCAGATGAAACGAGAGGAGATACATGTCCTTCATCCAACTCCGTGAGTCCAACTCCATGGGGGAGAAATGGTTCACAGTATCTCAATATGTCATTCCTTCAGACTTTAACTTGCTATTCCTCCTAGAGCGCTGATAAATCTCAGTATGACTAGCACTCCAGGGACAAATACCACATTCCTGGTTCATTTCAGTGAAGCTTCCAGAAAAATACCAAGCATACGAAAGCTTGTAAAACACTTAATAAATAGGGCCAACCACTTTGAAAACGCCACCATTCATCATATTAAGCAATATCAATCTACTGACGTTTAATGCCATTTAAAAAAAATCCACTTGCAAGCTATTTCTGGTCAAATGTTTGCTCACTTTCATACCGTCTCACCAGGCACAAGCCTGAAAATGTTGGCATATTTGGCGAAAAGCTGATACTTACTCAAGTTGTTTTTAAGTGCAGTAACAACCAGAAAACATTAAATTTCACAAATGAGAAAGTCAAATGCTGTCTGGAACATGCTGCAAATGATTCATGCACTCACTCATCCTTTTTTTATTAAATCCTTAAATACTTTTTTTCAAAACTTCATTCCAATTAAGAGTGCATTGTTACAGTTTTTTTTTTCTTGCTAAGCAAACTGGTGAAAACACGATACACTTCTTTCCCACATATCCTCAGTTGCAAGACTTGGTTTGTCAGTCCTATTGATTGCCTGCCATAGCTTAGAAGCCAACTGACAGAGTTACCATACAAAAAAAAAATCACTGATAAACTGTTCAGTGGCTCGGAGCTATTCCCTAGGCCTGCAGCAGCCAGCCCTGCTGTGCCCAGCGTGAGGAAAGTAATAGCTGCGCTCTGTACAGGACCATGGGAAAGGTATCTCAACTAACAAATAAATTAGCAGGTGGGATAACCTTTAGTGTTAGGTCATTGAGGAGAATTTACTTTAGCCAGCTTAGCCTTAACTCTGCTGACGGAATAGGCTGTCATACCTAATCCAACGCCTCGGTTTTGCAAACAGAGCTGCTTGGTGGTGACAGTGGCTGTTGTGCGAACCACAAGCCCAAGGGAATTGACTTGGGTTCAAAACAATGAGAGGGTGGGGGGCAGGGGGGTGAATTAAAAAAAAAAAAAAAGGAGTGGGAAAAATCTGTTTATAACCCAGATTAAAAAATGTCCAAGGCAATGGCACACAAGGGCCACTGTTCTTGGCTGCGGCTCCTGTTAACGCATGGCTCACCGCAACTTAAAACTTTTGACAGAGCAAAACCAAGAGGCAAGTTTTACACGGTGACAAAGGTTTAATTCTGCAATCTCGCTGGCAATCTGGCCTCAACTCGGCAAACCCCTTAAGTATGTGTCGAACTGGGAACACGGGATTAATCCCAATGATCGGAACGGGGTCAGGTACGTACGTACAGCGTGGAGGTGTTTATCATGCTTACCAGCGGAACGACTGAAGGAGGTCGATTTATCAAACACTCACTTCGGTCGCGCTTTTTCTTTATGTACCGAAGATTTTCCAGACTGGGTGCCTCTCTCCCAAATCTTTCATGCTGATTTCCCTCCAGAGCCGATCCGCTCTAACTGCAACACTCGGCACACTTCAAGCGCCGAACCCCCATTTTCCCAATCCTTTCCTTGGCCATTCCTTTCGGCGGGGAAAAAGTACGAACACCTGCGGGTTCCGGGGTTTTGCTCCGGCCCGACGGCCGCTCCCGGGGCACCGGGGCTCTCGGCAGCTCCCAAGCCACCGCCCCGCTCCCGGGCCCGGTCCCGGCCCGGACCCTCCCGCCTGTGCAACGCCGTCTGTCCGGGCGGGGCCGCCTGTCCGGGCGTGGCCGTCTGTTCGGGCGGCGCCGTTATCACTCATCCCCGGGGGGTCCTCGGGCACCCCCTCCAGCATCATCGCCCACGCCCGCCGCCGGCTGCGCCCAGCGGATTTTGGGAACCGCCGCTCAGCTGCCTGCCGTCGCCTCTCCCCCCGGCAGGCCGCTTGCTTAAGCAGGCGGGAAGTGGGGTCCTCCCGGTTGCCCCCCCCCCCGGGAGCCTGGGAGGGAGGGTGGGCACCCATCTCCCCCAGCCCGCGTTCCCGCCCTCGCCCGCGCGGACTGCCCGGCGCCGCCGCCCCGCGAGCTCGGCGCGGCGGGAATGGGTGCGCGCGGCGGCGGCGGGCTGTACCTGGGGCGGGGGGCGGGCGCCCTGCTGTCCGCGCTGCTGCTGGCGCTGCTGGCCGCGCTGCTGGCGCTCGCCGCCCTCTACGGACGCTGCCGGCAGGAGGCGCCGCCGCCGCCTCCGCCACCTAGCGCCTCGCCCGCCGGCCCCGCCGCCTCGCCGGGCCCCGCTGCCGCCGGCGGAGGCTCCGTCCGCCGCCTGCCCCGTCACCTCCTGCCGCTCCACTACGACTTGGAGCTGTGGCCGCGGGTGCGGCCGGGGCAGGCGGGGCCCTTCGCCTTCAGCGGGCGGGTGAACATCACGGTGCACTGCCGGCAGGACACGGACGTGGCGGTGCTGCACAGCTCCGGGCTGCTCAGCCAGGGGGCCGCCGCCGTGCGCGGTCCCTTGTCCGACGCGGGCGCCGCCGTGGAGGTGGCGGGGCTGCGGCAGGACGCTGCGGGCGAGGTGGCGGTGCTGGAGCTGCGCGGCTGGCTGCGGGCCGGGCGCCGCTACGTGCTGCAGCTGGGCTTCCAGGGCCAGCTGGAGGAGGACCTCGACGGGCTCTTCCTCACCCGCTACACCGACCAGGGACGGAGCAGGTGGGTAGGTCGCCCGTGGGGCGGCGGCGTCTCCGCGGGCGGTGTTTGAGGGGATAGCGGGGCAGGGCGGCCCTTGCGGGAGCAGCTCCTCGCCACCCGCGCCCCTTCCCCGGGTGAACCGCACGGGCTGCACAGACGGCTTGTCAGAAACGCGGGTCCGTGCTCGGCGGCGGTGGCTCTCCTCCCCAGAGAGCATCGGCTTAGGTGACCCTGGCTTTCCCGTGGCAGCTGGCTGGCTCCCGGTGGTTTGCAAGGACCCTGCTGAGATGGCCAGCCGAGACCTCCTCCTCTGCGGAGGAGCTGCTTCTCGGGCGGGCTTCCTGCGGGTCTGTCAGACGGGAGGTCTGGCTTTGACAGAGGAAAGAGAGGGTCTGTCTCAACGGCTCAATGAACGTTTTCTGGAGAATTTCAAGTCTCTCCGTGCCTTCAACTGGCAGCGAGGGCTCAGACAATACCTCCACCTGGTTCCTGGGAGCCGCAGCCCCGCTCAGAGTCTTCGTCCTGGCCTCACACGTCTCCGTGTAGCACTGACAGCTCCTCACCTCCTCCACCTGTGTCTGCGGGGAGCATGTCCTTACCTAGAACCTGGGATTCCCGGGCGTGAGTTCAGAGGCGCAGACTACGTGCGGTTTCGGAAGCATGGTGGAGTAGGATGGGTGGCCGCTTTAGACAGCTGGACTTCGTAGGTGCTGTCGCACATGGAGTTGTTTGGCTGTCATCAAACAACCAGCGATTTCCTTAGCGAGTGCTATGAGGATGCTTTCCTTTTTATTTTCTTTCGAACTGCAGAATCAGTACAGAGGCTGTGAGAGCTTACCAATGAGTCAATCATCTAAAACATATTTTCACCCTCAAAAAGATGCTTGCTTATTTATTCTTTCATTGGGAATCTTCTCAGGGCGAATTGCATTATGAACTTCTGGATGTGGGACTTAAAAGATTGTGATTCAAATAGTTCCAGAGGAAGACAAGTTACTCAAAATAGGTGTTTAAAGAAGAGGCAGATAAATTGCTTATTTTAAAGTTATTTCATTTGTAATAATTAGAAATGTAGTGAACTGCTAAGGATCAGCCACCAGTGAGTCAGAAGAATAACTAGTGTTAAAATTCAAGTGTTGGCTCTCAGCCTGTCGATGAGTCCATTAAAATAAAGTGTATCTCAGCAGTGCATAGGCTTCTTGTTCAAGCACGTAATGTTCAGTTAGCCAGGTGATACGCAAGATCCATGCACGCAAGTCCCTGTATGAGTAGCAATAATAAGAAACCACAAAATAAAGTTAATTGTTTTTATTGAAATGGAGAAGGACTGTGTGGTTTTTCTACAACAATGAGTTGGCTTTTCAGCTGCCAGCTGTTACGTAAATCTTTACCAATACCATTGTCGGACAAATCTGGAAAATTTAACTTATATAGACTTTTTTTTTTTAAGAGCAAGGAGATAAGTTGGTTAGCCTTAGAGAAAAATGCAGGATAGTAGTACATACTTTTAGGGAATATGTTCTGTTTTTCTTTAGTTGCTATTTCTTCGTTCACTGATGGTAATTCACAGGATTATTTGTGCAACTTTTGAGTTGAGGAAAATCTAGAACACTCGGTTTAATTTACATAATTTTTAAAAATCCAAGTAAGTAAGGAAGGAACAAACACTTAAATACTTCATATTGTATAAGTGTGCTTTCTGATGCTATGTGAATTCAATCAATTCCTATCTATGAAACACTGAATTAAACGATGACATTTTTTGATTCAGACTGTAAAATTCAGAGGATCTGGAAAAAAAAAAAGCTATTGTCACGTTCTGCCACGGTAGAAAATATAAAAAAAATAAAAGTTTTAAAAACATTATTGTGCATAGTTTGATTTCCAGTTCTTTAAAGGATTTGTGACAATTGTTCCATTTGATTCTTAGCTCATCATGAAGCACTAAGGAAATATGAGACTGCAGTCTGGTTAAAGAGATGCCAGTGGTGTTCAGACATGGAAATAAACTAAAGGAAATCCACTGATTGTAGATAGAACATACTGTTTTCGTTACTTGTTCTTGCTCACATTCCTGATATTCTTGAATGTAGTTTGCATATTTTCTCTGCTTTAAAAAGGCTTTCTCTGAATCAAGAGTAGGCAACAGTGTCTTGTTATTTTTTCCTTTACTAAGAATTAAGTCATCCCTTTACCAGCCGTTTCCTAATCTGACAGGGTTCAGTTACACTGAAGGGGTTTTGCTTGCCTTGTTTTGTTTTTTTTTTTTTTAGGAAGTATATTTTGAGCTATATAGTCCGTAAGCTCTAGCAAGCTGTTAATGGTGGAAAAAGTTGGATTTTCATGGGTTGTATAGATCAGCAGTGATTTTAAAACATTCAGTGCCCCTCAGCTGTCAGTACAAAGCCCGTTGCTACTCTGCAAGGAAACCACTATTTCCAGCAGATTGTCCGGTAGCTTTTCTAAAGTGACTTGTACCTGGATCCGGCAGACCTCCGGGGTCTGATTCCTGCGTAGGCTTCTGACTTCAGCACGTAACTTAAAGCACTTGCGGTAACAGACAATGTGCTGTTTATCTACAGTCATGCAGACTCCTGTATTTCTTGCGTGCATTACAAGTCTTAGTTGTTTTTGTAGTCTGTGCTTGTGGAACCACTAGAAACCTCTAGTTTCTGAAGAGTTTAAGCACAGAAAGGCGAGCTTTCAGTAGACAGCTAGATCCTAAAGAGAAGCAAAGTCCCTGAAATGTTCTGTCTGGGCTTTGGCACCAGCTTTTTTCTTAGTTGGATATCCACATTCCTCTTCGCAGGTTGGCAGAATTAGCTAGTTGACACAAAGTACTGTTGCCTGTCCTCTCTCCAAGTCAGAGCCGGAGCACACTGGCAAGGTGGTGTGGGAGAACGGTTCTCAGAGACAGCTGTTTTCAGAAGTGCTAGTGGAAAACAGAATAAACCAAAGCCCAAACTTCACTGAATTTCCAACATGGAAATTGTTTGTTATCAGTTAGATCATTGATTATTGCATGTTTTTACTGTTGTTGACAATTAGTACTACCCACCTGATCTGGTCTTTCTTACAAAAGAAAACCGGGAGTGCTCTTTATGGATCGTGTACAGCCCACATCTGCGCTGGCTGCAGGAGCAAAGGAAGTGAAAAAGGAAGATGCTCCCATTTCACCAGTGCTAAGTATTTGAAAGCTTTCCTGTTTAAATGAGGAATCTGTATTCTGCATACAGGTGGGAGAGCCCATGCCAGGATCTGGGTAGGCAGAAAGATACAGAAACCACCCTTGCCCTTCTGTAGCAGTGCTGGCTCAAACATATACGATGGAGAAGGTTTGTTTTAGCATTGTTCTGCATACAGATCTTGCACTGCTGTGAATGAGCTCATGTATACTGCTCCAGGGTTAGAGCATCCCCGTGCAGCATACTGTTCACATCGGTGATTCAAAATCCTTTGAGAATTTTCCTTGGTAGCCGCTCTGCACATGTCCTATGAAATTTCTGTAAAATACTTGACTGGATAGGGCTGGTATTAACAGGCATGCCAAAATGTAATCGAACACAGTATTTGTGCTGACTTTTATCAGTTGCTTCTGCACCAATTACTAGAAGGAGGGTGAAGAGGATTAGAACAGCATCGGTACAGTTAATTTTGCCTCAGAGCAGGGAGTCTGAAGTTCTTCATAGGTCTGTTTTATGTCAGTCTGTGAGTAAGACCATCAAAGGCATAGGACAGAAATCAGAGCAAATAACAGGTCTGGTGTTTTCTTGGGCTGTATATTAGTCTTGAGCACTGTTCACCTGAAAAAGGGAGCGGGTGCTGGGGACAACTGCTGCACAGAGCTGGATTCTGCTCACTGTAAAACTCCCTTACCTTGAGTCACTTCAGGGTTTGTTTTACAGTTTAATTCTTACATACTTTAAAGTGGAAAAAAGCAGATATAAAAGATGTTAATGCAAAAACTCATTATGCTGTCAGTATTACAAATAACATTATTTTAATTTTCAGAAGAATAATATTTTTGTGCATCAACATAAAACATTTATTCTACAATTATACTGGGTTTTTTATCAGGTGAAACATCTTCCACTAGTCATTAATATACTGTACAGGATGCATTCCTCATTTGCCTTTTCTTGTTTTCAGACACTAACTGAAAAAAAACCCAAACCTGTGTAGTATAAATTATCAGAGATTTAGCCTAAGAGATCCTGTTAGTTGTTTGTTTCTCATTATTTAAAAGTACTGTGGCTTTGATTTTGTTTTACTAGGGGAAGGAGGCATTATATGATACTTATGAAAAAAGAAAATTAAATCTGTGCACAAAAATGCAGGCATAAGGGAGGAATTTATTTGTCTGCTTAGGCAATGTTAGGCTTTTAAAAAAAATAATTTCCTTTTGAGTAATTTGTTTTGTGTGGCAAAAAGTTTGCTAGTAATACAGTTCATGCTAATACCTTCACCTTAAAAAACACAAACAAGAAAAAAGCCCCAACAGTGACTCATTCTGACAAATGATATGAGGTAATGTGTGTTATAAATGCCAGCTATTTGTGTAACATGCATGAAACATTCCTGTTTTTCTATTTGGAGTCCTGCTGAAAAATAACATTTAATCTGTCCTCATATTCCTTTTTTTTATCACAATGCTTTTGATGAATATATGCAATTTTGTATTCTTGAACAAGAATTTCTTGTGGGCAAATTTGCTAAGTGTCTGCATCAGCTTCTGCTGTCTCCTGAGGCAGTAATTGCACTGGTGCGGGGGGAATTCGCGGTCATAGGGTTGTTCAGTGTTTCCCAGAACCAAGCTGTGATTGATTGCACAACTGAATGTGCAAAGCATACTTTGCTGCATGGGAAGAAGGAGGTAGAATATTTTCAGTGATTGATGCCCTCAGTGAAGTGTCACTTTTGCTTCTCCTATGCAACCCTGGCAGAAGTTTAAGTCACTTTCTGTCATTGGATAGGATAAAGGAGGAGAGGAGGTGACGCTTCTGTCTCAGGTGGAGCTTCAGCTGCATTCAGCAAGGCAGCTGGTGGCTGGCACAGCACACACTTGACTCTGCAGGGAATCGGATCCATAAAGAAAATATTCTTCACTGACAGACAAGAAATCAAATACACTGTGCTGCTCTCATTTGAGCCATTCCTCACTTCAAAATAGGCATCGTGGTCCCAACAGTCACCATGCATCAACATGTATTTAACATGGGTTCTTTTAAATGTCATAAGCAGTGTTATGATACAGCACCAGGTATGTCTGTTAAGTGCAAAATGTACCATGTTTTGAGAGTGTAGTGCTTTTACACAGTAATCCTGTTGATACCAGCTCAGTTTCCCAACATCAGCAGTGAGGATTACATAGTGTACGTGAGCTGCTGATGCTTTCAGTGTTGTGTTTATTAGATTGGCTTTGAGCAGGGTTAGATAGTGCAGCTAATAAAACGGCAACAGCCAAACATCTTTCAAAAGAAAAGGACTCCTGGAGGGCTGGCCTTGGGAACTGGGTGGAAGGCATTGCTAACTTTTGTCAATGGAAGCCGGAAGCTAATGACTCTGTTCCTTGGGTCGAACCACACACAATCCGGTATGTCTTCCACAAAGTGATGTAAATATCAGTGGAAAGCTAATCCATTCATTTCAGGTACCAAGAAAAGGGAATCTTAACACATGCAACCTTAGGTTTTGGACATGGTTCAGTGCTACGGATCACGAGCAGGCACAATCTCGCTGTGCTTGTAGGGTAGATCTGACTTGTTACTCCACTGTGTAGGGCATATCTGACTCATTACATACTGTTACTTAACGTATGGCTGCTGTCCCAATGGCTTCTGGCTCATTTGGGATGTATCTCTGCTAAGCATAAGCCTCTGCGAACCTGGTGTGAATACACTGTTAGGGAAAACTTTAACTACAGCTGAAAAATATTAGCCCTGTGATAGTAATGAGATCACTGAAATGGGAGATTATGCCATTCTTGTGTGCCCAGCTACTGGCTGCTACTTGTCTGACAAGTATGGAACGTTGAGAACCATTGCATGTGTATTTTTTCTAATTCCTGGTAAAGATACCCTAATGTGAACAGATGTATAGCTCTTATTTGAAACTTTGGCCATGGGACATGGTGATTTGTCTTTTGATTCCAGCCAGCGTGTATTGCAGGAGAAGAGTCAGAGATCACTCAGACAGATCTAGTCTAGTAGTTAGTTTATTGAGCTTTAATTAATAAATTTAGGTAGGTAAAATATTTAATAAGTACAGATGGATTAGCAGTTAATACTCTGCTATTGGCTACGCTTAAAATCAGTATGGGATACAAAGATTATCGCGTAAGCTTGCTATATGTTACATGCATGCAAAAAATGTCACTTACCAACCTATCAGTGTCTGGTAAGGGATCTCTTAGGCTCGCGGGGTAACCTTGAGAGGTGTCCCTGCTGAAAGGGAGATCCCTGCCAAGCCAGCAGCTGCTGTGGAGGGGGAGCTCAATGGACCCTGATGGCTGCACATATTTACAGTGTAAAGGGGCTGATATGTGGTCGGATTTTCTGCTGTTAATGTAGTTCCCGCCACTTACCAGCCCAGCATCCAGCCAAACCTGTTTTTTGGGTTTCTTGACAAGTTGTCACTGATAACCTCACATAATAGTGTTAACTTCGGTTAGGCCTACTTGCTGAGCATCTGCCTGGACCAAAGTTCAGTTAGTTCAAGCAGGAGGAGTGCGTCCATCTGTGTGTCACAGAGGTCTGGCCCAAGTGAGGCAAGGCTCCATAGCGTAAGGTAGAAAAGGATCCTTTTGAATGCTTTTCTGGGCTTGCCAGTGCACTGGTACAGCACCGCGCCATCAAAATAAGAATGCAGGCATTAGAGAGGAGCAGGTGTAGAGAGAGATTCTAATTATGAAATTAAAGTCGAGCATTTTATCACTTTTGAGTACTCGCCTGCTGCGTGCAAAACTTTAATCAAGTGTATTAAAAAACAAACTAGAAAAGCTCAAATATTTAAAATGTGATTAAAAAAAAAAAAGACCCAATTTAAAAAGACTGCTTTTCTGTAGAAGCATCCAAACTGAACTGTCTGTTGGGCATGGGGATTTAATCATGGCTTTAAATAATAACCAAACCTCTTCCAAATCTATGTGATTGACTTCTTGCTTTTTCTGATTTGGTGTTCTTACGCACTGTGTATTGATTTTGATCAGCTGTAGCATGCTGGATTAATCTTACTTGTATTTTTAATACAGTATGCTGATTGCCTCCCAGCTGGAACCAACGTATGCCAGAACAGTTTACCCATGTTTTGATGAACCTGCCATGAAGGCCACATTTAATATCAGGATTGTCCATGACCCAAGCTATGTGGCTCTTTCCAACATGCCTTCTATTGGTAGGTAAACAGCAAGTAGACTTAGGGGTTTTTTCCCCCACTAAATTATTTTTTAAAAGGGGGTAATTTATCTGAACAGACTATATAATCCAATAGAGCAGTGTTCTGTTGCCCTTGTACTAATGCCTTGAAAATGCACAGAAAATCTGTGCCTATGAATGTAAAAATTTGGAGGGAGTTATTCTCAATTACTGTCTCTGATGGCAATAGTTCCAAAATTTTGTCAGTTGCAATGTGCTCTCCTCTGATTTCTGGAGGCTGTATAGGGTTTAATGCCTGGCATTCACTGCTTAGTCAGTGTCTCTGACTTGCTGCGTGACATCTGCTTAAAGCAAAATGGCAGCCTTAGTATGCAAAGCCTGTAATCGTGATATTAAGGGATTCCTTTCATTCTATGTAGATTTTAAGACATGTTTACAACATAGAAAAACTTCTTTTACCAGACAGAGAGACTGTAGCCTCCTGAGTATGTGCAGAATAAGAACGAGAGGACTATAAGGCTCGGGAGATGCTCCTCCTTCCCTTGTTGGGATCTCATGTGGGATGCATATGGGGTATCAGATTCCAAACAAATTAGTATTCCTACAGAAATCTGCTGGATCTCTTGCCTCCTTCTTAATGGCTTTTTTTTCCCCTGCAGTTCAATGCTGTGAATCTTTATTTTTTACCTAAATAATTTTCAGCTGTCAAAAAGGAAGTTTTATGAGATTTGCATGGAAGCTAAGTAACTTAGGAGTTATAACAGATGGAATCTCTGTGAGAATCACTTGAAGCATTTTCTTTCCCTCCCAGTCTTGTCTATCTCGCCCTTATTTAGAAGGAAGGCATATGATTAAATACTTCATAATTCTTGGGCACACATGACCTCTATTTAAATCATAATAGATCATACATTTTAGAGATATGCAGCATGGGATAAATTGTCCACGGTTTGCCCACATCCTAAAACTGATGCAGCTTGATATCCTTCCAAGACTTCAATTAAGAAGCTCAGGAGTGGATTTTTGGTGTTTGCAGGCAAGGTCATGACTGATACATGGCAGTAGCAATGAGTTTGGCTGCTTGCCTTCTACCAGAAACATATGAAGTTAATGCAGAAATACAGCATATTGAAGAGAGGTGTAAAAAGCAGAAAACACAGAATTCCTTGTTTGTTATGGAAGAGCAATGATTTGAATATTTCTTTGGTATTTTTTCCTAGATGTATCTGAAATGAAGGATGAAAATGGAAGCCTGTGGACTGTTACTACATTTAACACTTCGCTGAAAATGTCGACTTACTTGACTGCTTTTGTGATATGTGATTTTGATTATGTCACCAGAACCGAGCGGAGAAACGAGGTAAATATGAGGCTGCATAACACATTATAGCAGTTTACAACAGAACTTGGCTCTGTGGTGCATCATGTGCTTTAGAAGATATCACAGACATTAACGGTGCTTTCCATTCCAAAACTATTTGCTTACATGGCAAAACTGCTAACATTTATCCTGCAGATATTCTGCAGAAAGCTTTCCGTTAGGACAATTAGTTTATTGTCCTGTGCTGATCATTTCATACAATTCCACAAGTAGGTATGGGCTCTGTATGGTAAAACTTTAGAGGCAGCTACTTTGCAGAAAGTGTTGGTCATAATTCAGGGTCTTCTTAAATTCTTAGCTGTCTTGATTGGAAAAAAATATCCATTTCCACTGCTGTGACAGACCACTGAAGTTCAGTGCCTTGTTCTTCAAGGCCCTTTGAGGAGCAGCGTCATGACATCATTAGGAACAATACTGTGCTCCAAGCATTTCGTATATTAGCCCTTTTATTCTGGAATGGGCACATTTTTTCACCTCCAAAAGTGTCTGTTTTGTGTTTGAAGCTTCTTCATCAGTGAGTATTCAGTTTTGCTCTTACTCCACAATGACCAAAGCTTATTGAGGGAATTTGTAAACAAATATGTTCCATTGGCCCCAGTTGTTTCACTTTTGTTCTTTTGCTGAAAGTCATCAGGGAAAATATGTAGCAAGTTGTTCCAAAATAAATGGTAATCTCAAGCATAAAGCTATTAAGGGTAGCATATAGTTGCTATCCTTAATAAATGACAGCACCGTGTTAGTTTCATGGTTAGCTCACTGTCATCCTACTGGGGAAAGGTGGGACAAGGTGAGAAGATACTGCAGAGGTAATCTAGGAAGCACAACATTAGCTCCTTTTAAAAGTGAAGATTGGACTTGGTATGTCTGCATTGGGTGTGCATGGTAAGGTTTTAGTAGCTGGGGGCTACAGGGGTGGCTTCTCTTAGAAGCTACTAGAAACTTCCGCCATGTCTGATGGAGCCAATGCCAGCCGGCTCCAAGATGGACTCGCCGCTGGCCAAGGCTCAGCCCATCACTGACGGTGGTAGCACCTCTGGGATAACGTAGTTAAGGAGGATAAAAACACCAGTGGAGAGAGGAGTAAGAATATGTGAGAAGAACAGCCGCAGACGCCAAGGTCAGTGAAGAAGAAGGGGAGCAGTGATGCTGCTCCCGGCAGAGATTCCCCTGCAGCCCGTGGTGCAGCCCATGGTGAGGCCGGCTGTGCCCCTGCAGCCCATGGAGGCCCACGCCGGAGCAGAGATCCACCTGCAACCTGGGGAGGACCCCACACCGGGGCAAGCGGATGCCTGAAGGAGGCTGTGATGCATGAAGGGCCCGCAGAGGAGCAGGTTCCTGGTGGGACCTGTGGACCCGTGGAGGGAGTGGCCTGCACTGGAGCAAGTTTACTGGCAGGACCTGTGACCCCTTGGGGGACCCACGCTAGAGCAGTCTGTTCCTGAGGGACTGCACCACATGGAAAGGACCCACACTGGAGCAGTTTGTGAAGGACTGCAGCCCATGGGAAGGACTCTTTGGAGCAGTTTGTGGAGGACTGCCTGCCGCGGGTGGGACCCCACACTGGAGCAGGGGAAGACTGAGGAGGAAGGCATGGCAGAGACAACATGTGATGGACTGACCACAACCCCCATTCCTCATCCCCGTGTGCTGTGTCCTTCTGCACTGGAGGTAGAGAAATCAGGAATGAAGTTGAGCCTTGGAAGAAGGGAGGGGTGGGAGGAAGGTGTTTTAAGATTTAGTTTTAACTTCTCATTATCCTACTCTGATTTGATTGGTAATAAATGAAATTATTTTCATCGAGTCAAGTCTGTTTTGCCCGTAATGGCAAAGAGGAGCTCGGAGGCTGAGTATACTCTGTTGACTGAATATGGTTTATTTTTTCCCTTGTCGATTAAATCCTGATGCTTCCCAACTGTGCTTTTAGCATCTGGCTGTGCAGCTCCTCATGAGACCACGTATTACATTTAGATGCAAGAAATGTGGGGGTTTTGAGCTGCTAGGCACCTGGGGTTTCACATCCAGGGAGACATGATGGAGACATAAACCTTTTCTCAGTCTGCTCCATCACCTTGGGCAAGTAGCGGCCGTCTCCAGTACTGTGACAAAGCAAATGGGCACAGGACGGGAAAGCTTTGCTTGTTGCTGCTTTTTCCATTATTCAGAAGTACAGATGTCGTCTGCTCAGATGTCATCTGCTGTCTCCAGCAGCAATGGGAGGCCAGTGGTCTGTTTCAGGCTGTGAGAAGGTTCAAGAGGAGATATGTGTATGTTTGGACAGCAAATGCTCTCTGAACATCAATTTCTCTCTCTTCAGGGAAAAAGTGGTGATCTGAAGGAAAGTTTGTTACCCAGACTCACTGGCTGAAATACATTGTCTTAAGATGTGTAATTCTGAATAGTTCTACAGCATTTCCCATTTAATAAAAGAAAAACCAGGAGTCTGTCTGTTCCAGCAATGTATAGTTGGATTCAAGTCTCGGCCCTTTGAAGTGCTTGAACTCGCCTAGATTTTAGCGGGATTAGGCTCTGTGCCACATTTTATTACGTACAGCAAAACTTGAGTTGTTTTTTTTTTTTTCATTAAAAGCCTCATTGCATGGTCTGGTGTGGACAGACAGCATTTTCAAACAGTGATTCACAGAAGAGAAGCAAAGAAAATGAAAATATAAGTGTTGTCTAAAATAACACCTCCTTGTTTTATTGCAGATACGTATTTGGGCTCGGAAAGAGGCAGTTAAAAATGGGTATGTTGACTACGCTTTAAATATCACAGGCCCAATATTTTCATTTCTGGAAGACTTACTTAACATCAGCTACCCTCTGCCAAAGACAGGTGAGGTTACTTTTTTTCTTAAGTGCACCAGAAATGGCTTCTGATGGTGTAACATTCATAGAAGCAATGGGTTCTTTTGCAGTATTCTCTTTTTACAGCTTACCACATTCATGTAATGAAACCCCTAAGCTTTAACTCACTGAATTCTCCTTTCTGCATCGTGGCTCTTATTAACCCATCACTCAGCACTTCACATCCCACTCATTCTTTTAAAGCATCATTTCCTAATAAAGGGGCAGATGGGGCTACAGAGCGGATAGAAAGGAGTTGTTCAGTCATGTGGCGATTTATGGGATGCATAGACCATACCAGGGAAGGATGTTGTAGTCCTTGTGTCCTCCTAGTAAATCCATGCTTGCTGTAACCCGTCTCCCCACGGCATTCCTTGCTTTCTTCAATATATCTGTGACTTTGCTGTATGTTCCTGCACATTCCTTCCCAGAAAAAAAAGATTCCTGCAGGAAAACATTGTTTCTACTTACAGTGGACATCAGGTAAGTCAGTTAAGTCAAGAAAAAAGGGTGCCATTTTGTAGTTCCACTGTACAGTTTGTCTCCTACTTTTACTTGGATTCCCAAGGGCTTCAGATTTAATATTATTGGGAAACGTGCTCTTCTGTACAAAGTGCTGGAATATTGAGAGCACAGGAGACAGTTCTTGTTTAAATTGAGTTTTGGACATGCTCGTGATCTTAGCAGATTGCAGGACTGTGGGGGAAGAATTTCCCTCCTTTCTTGACTAGTTTGTGGATTTGTCAAATCTGTATTTTGGCACTTGAAAGAAAGAAATTTTCCTCTGTGTAAAAGTATTATCTCCCAGTGTATTTAGAATAACTTGCAGAATTCTTCACTACACTTCTTATGGAAAATGTAATATATGCAATCTTCACTTATTTAATTTTGTTATCTTAGAATTCATACAAGCTGCTGAAGGGCAGTACAATTCTTTTTCATGCTTGTGTTCTTCTGTTTAGCAGCAATGTTAATACATTCATTTATTAGTATAAAAATATTACAAAATTGAAGTAGAACAACATTTTTGGAGGCTTCCTGATAGGTAAGATTTCAGTTTCACAGAATGCTGTAGTACTGTTGCAATCCCCACTGTAATGTCATGCAATACCAACTGCATTTCCCACTGACTTTCTTTGAAGTTTTGCTTAAAAATCAATAGGATTAGATCAACCAAGAATAGCTCCTTGTAAATGCTAGAGATTTCTATTGCGAACTCAAAATGTGAAATTCAGAATAAACACATTTTGAAAATCGAGGATATTTAAGGGTTTGTTTTCACCTGATTTTAATGCAGTTACAAGTGAGCTCTTTTGCCCTAAGTTGGCTAGGTCAGGGCTGCCTCATCGAAAGTGAGATACTTTTGCTGTAAGCCTGAGGAGGTAAGCCCCACTGAGATGCAGTCTAGCTTTGCTTGGGTTCAGCACCACACTTGGGTTAACTGCATCACTTTTGTACTGGAACTGGCTCATGGTCAGCTGGTTTGGAGTATAAGCCTGTGTCTGCTTTAAAATGCTCTCTGTATCTTTTCCAAATTTTGCTCTTTGCTGATGAGTTTAAACAGTGTATCTTTCTTTGATATCCTTGATGTTTCCTCCACCTCTCACATTTGAACTGGAAAACTGCTCCCTGTGCATAGGGCAGAAGGGTAGTACAGAGGTAGAGGCTCTGCTGTGGAAACAAAGAGATTATGTTTCTACGGCATCTTACAAATAAGAGTGGAAAGGATCCCTCTGCTCACAGAGCTGAAAGAGCAAGATGGCTTTTTATCAGTTACTAGGCTGAAGAAAGAGGTAAGTGTGATCTTTCCCAAACACACGAGAAACTCATATAGAGAAAGATTTCTGAGAGCCAGAAATGAATATAATCTCTCCTAGCACTGGTAAAATACAGCCTTCCTTTTTGTTCAAAACATTTGTATCTACAAAATACGGTACAGATCTGGCCTTCATGGGAATTTATTATGTGACTCCCTGAAAGAGTGGCAATTGTAGATTAAAAGTATGACAAGAAGAAATTTCACGGACCGTTTGCAAGAGCGTTGCCATAATACTACACTAAAATGTAGTATTTTTTAATTGCACACTAAACGAGTATGAGCGTTAAAATCATGTTAGCGTTTTACTTCCAAAAATTTTAAAACTACCTTTTTTTTTTTCCTCTCTTTGAATCAATTTAGATCTGGTCGCACTGCCTGATTTTGGAGCAGGTGCTATGGAAAACTGGGGGCTAATGACTTTCCAGGAATCATCATTGCTGTACCTCCCAAGTGATAAATTCACAAGCAGAAAGGCAATGATTGCCATTATTGTGTCACATGAGCTAGGACACCAGGCATGTGGTAAAAAATTCTGTATATTTATTTGTCTATGAGGTTGTTTCCTTCCAATTGCTCATGATGCAGTCACTGATAACTAACAGAAAAATCGTGACTTGACAGTAGGAGGTGTGAGCACTAGAATGCTGAAAGGCTATTTGATCGTATGTTCCACTGATAAATCAATAATAAAAGCAGGTTCTGTGATACTGCGGACTGCATGACTGCACAGGACTCATTGATACAAAACTGATAATGGGCTACTTATTCTTTTTCTTACACAGTACCTGAATGCCATACTAGAAGATACTGTAGGGATGTAGGGATGACACAGTGCTCTCCATCTACAGTATACTTAGTACTTTGTGGGAGAATTAATGGACTTCATAAGTATTCTTTTGTAATGGCAGTGCATGTACATATTGCAAAAGCTATTTGTTTTTCTGTAAGAAACAGCCTGTGGTGTGATAGAACTAAATTAAAATGAACACATTTTACACTGTAGCTGGACCTTTGTCCAGTTTTCATAGAGATTTTCAAAATATTTCTTATTTGGTTTGGAATTATAATGTAGTTTCACTTTTTATTGACTGTGTTTAATTTGCTGTTGTTTGCTAGAGCAACAACTGTTTGCACTTACTCCACAAAGTTAGTGAAAGAGTTGAACTTGGCTAGTGCACTAGTTACACAAGGTCTGTAACTTTTCAGACCTTCATATGAGCAGAGTGTTTTTATTGCAGGCCAATAAAGCAAATGTAGTACTTAACTATTTTAAAACAAAGTTGTAGTTCAAGTTTTTAAGAATTAACAAATAAAGTACAAATCCACGAGTGATGATTTTTTTGTTAAATATGAACTGCCAAATATGAGTACCTAGCAGCTGTTGTGGAAATGTTATTGCTTACCAGGACAAAGATTTGCTGATTTTGGAAATTGTTATTTCCCCAGTTCTGTTTATCATTCCCCCAACAATTTCCTTTTGTTAAAAACATGGAAAAATGTTTTTGTAATTGCTTGATAAATGTCCTACTTTTAATCATAGCCTGATATTACTTTTCCCAAGGTGCATATTTTTCTACTGAATTTTCATTATTGGAAGGAGTATCCAGCATTTTATGCAACTGATGTGTACACATTAAATAAAATTACTTCAGCATAGATTTATGTATTTAACCTGCAAAAATTAGAACAGCAGTCTAAAGAGTTGTTGAGATATTTTTTCTTTCCATTTAAGTGGTTTGGAAATCTGGTTACAATGAACTGGTGGAATGATCTGTGGCTTAATGAGGGACTGGCATCTTACTTTGAGTACCTAGGAGCAACCTTTGTTGAACCCAAGCTTTCACTGGTAAGTACTAACAGTTACTGAAGTAAGCTAAAGTAACGAAGTTGTAGCATGTACAAAGAAAAGGAAGGTGCAGAAGACATAATTTAAGCCATGGAATTAGTAACTTAACTCCCTTGGGAAAGACCAATAGGTCTTGACTCTTCCCTGGAGGGTCTCCATTTGCTGGGGGCTCTGATCATAACCCGCTCACCTACAGCTGATACAGAGGACAGCTGGGTAGCTGTGATTCTGCAGTGACAAGGAGCTGATGTTTTGCCCTAAATCTGAAGCAAACTCAGCTGCTTCTCCTGGGTCCTGTAGCTAATGCTTTGCCTCCCTGCCTGCACAAGCTCTTTTCCAAGCATCCCACACCTCAGGTATCTTTGCCAGGCAGTGACTAATTAGGGCCATTTTAAATCTATGTACTCTACTGGGTCCGTGAATGTCTGTCTGTGGGTAAGGCAAATGTAATGCACATAGCTAATCTGACAGCCAGGTAAAACTCCTTCCTGTTCTGCCCAAATGGGGATAAGCATATATCTCAGTGTATTAGAAAACTCCATCCATCATTAAATTCTGAGACAGAAGATAGGTGCTGCTAATTGTAGCCATGAGATGGTGCACTTGCCTGGGCAATCATAAATGTCTGTGCACAGTACCCACAGCTTCTGAAGAAAGGAGAAGCCTTTAGTCTGGATAAGCCCAAGGCTGCAGTCAATCCAGTCTCCTTTTTATTTGTTTCAGATTAAATACCTTTGGTACTTTCCTTTTCTACTTCACCAAAGTACTTAATTACATGCTTAATTGGAAACTAATACAGGCATTTCAAACAAATTCTGTCAGAAGGATTTTTAGGTCATGGGGTGTGCTAACCTTCTGCTTTGACCTTCGACAACAGCTCAGTTTATTCTCTGTAATGCAATATTTTAATGACATTTAAAAGTGTAAAGGCCACCAAGTTTTTTACTTGGAAATAAATACTTGTCTCCTTTTTCATTTTAATCTTTTCAGTTAGAAGCTTGCCTTTCTAAAATCAATAATTGCCATTTTATTTATGTTCATAAAGTAAACGTTGAGTTATGTGATGTGCCTTGGAAATCCAGAGTAAATTACTCAGATGTGAGAATACAGGGCTTGTGCAGTTTTGTCGGCCATACACATTCACAGAATGACACACTGGCTGAGGTTGGAAGGGACCTCTGGAGGTCATCTGGTCCCGCTTCTCTGTTCAAGCAGGGCCACCTAGAGCCAGTTGCCCAGGACTGGTTCCAGACAGCGTTTGAACATCTCAAAGGATGGAGACTCCATCACCTTCCTGGGCAACCTGGTGCCAGTGCTCGATTACCCTCAGAGTGCAAAAGTATTTTCCTGTGTTCAGGCAGAGCCTCCTGTGTTTCAGTTTGTGCCCACTGCCTCTTGTCCTGTCACCGGGCACCACTGAAAAGAGCCCGGTTCCGTCCTCCGTATACCCTGCCTTCAGGTATTCCTATACATTGGTGAGATCCCCCTGAGCCCTCTCTTCTCAGGCTGAACAGTCCCGGCTCTCTCAGTGTTCCCTCACAGGGGAGTGCTCCAGTCCCTTCATCATCTTTGTGGCCTTTGCTGGACTCTCTCCAGTACCTCTGTGTCTTTCCTCTGCTGAGGAGCCTAGCACTGGACCCAGCACTCCAGGTGTGTCCTCGCCAGTGCTGAGTAGAGAGGAAGGATCACCTCCCTTGGCCTGCTGGCAACACCCCTTTTAATGCAGCCCAGGATACCACTGGCCTTCTTTGCTGCAAGGGCACATTGCTGGCTCATGTTCAAGCTGGTGTCCACCAGGACCTCCAGGCCCTCTTTTCTGCCAAGCTGCATTCCAGCTGGGTGGCCCCCAGCAAGTACTGGTGCCTGGGGTTGTTCCTCCCCAGCTGCAGGACTTGGTGCTTCCTGTTGCTGAACTATAAGTCAGCCTATTTCTCCAAACTGTCCACGTCCCTCTGGATGGCAGCATGACCCTTTGGTGTTACCAGCCACTCCTCCCAGTTTTGTGTCATGGTACAGTCTGCCTCATGATCTGGATCCTCAGTGAAGATGGTAAACAGGACTGGACCCAATATTTGCCCCTGGGCTGCACTGCTAGTTACTGGCCTTTGTGCCACTAGACTTTGTGCCACTGAACACCGTCCATTCACAAACTGAATGATGAAAATTAAATTTACTGGCTGTTTACAAGGACAAAAATTGGTCAACATATTTGATCCTGTTAATTGCAAGCTTGTGTTCTTCCTAAGTAAAAGTGCTCAAAGTGACTTGCCATCTTTTAAAAATTCAGGTTTTTTTCTTTACCTTTGTAATAATGTCCTGTCTTAGAACAGATGCTCAGCTGGGGGAAACTGAATAATCATTTGACAAAAAGAGAACTTACTCATTTACACCAAAGGAGTTGTGTTCTCTCCATATTTCCTACTGGCTAACAGCACAAATGGTGCGTAGTTAAGCCTTGCTACCCTCAGTAGCTTAGCTTTCAGGGTTGTTGCTCTGGGCTCCAGCAGGAGAAACAGAGAATTTAGGAGGAAAATTCTGCCATATTAATGACATACAGATGTAAATGAGGTAAAAGTTTTCAGTTCTCAGTATTTATTCATTTGCTGATTGATATAGTTGGTTTAGTTTTCCCTGAGGATTACAGTGTAATTGTCTTTGTCAGGCCTAAACCCACAGTCTTCTCAGATGTAAAATTTTCACTGATTACTAATGTTACACTGGATGTACGGTCCCTTTTACTTTGTGGGAAAGTTAAGGAAGGGGGAAAAGGATCGTTCCTTGTTTATTGACAAACTATTTCTATTACTGCTAATCCTGTAATCTACATTCTTTCCTCAAGGAAAGGTATTTTCTGTTCAGCTCACTTAGGTTTGTCTTTTTCTTGCAGGATAAAATCTTTTACGATCACGTTGTACAACCCGTCTTAAGGGAAGACAATGAAATAGGAGTTAGATCACTGTCAGAGAGTGAAGACAAGATCAAAGGACCATTTTCTTTAATGTCTCTGTTTGACAGCATCACATACAACAAGGTTAAAAAAAAATTTTTCCATTTCTTATATATTCTGAATAAATGTTACAAAGTAGGTTTGAGAGAAACTGTTGAATTACTATGCTTTTTATAGGTTGTTTTTATAGGTTGTCCTTCAGAATTTATTTCTTCTGCATACACAAATTTATTGGATGTCGCAAATCTATTTGGCTATGAAGGAAATGGTGAAAACATTTTTAACCTCTGTGAAATACGAAGATTAGGAGTAGCCTGACTAACTTATCTGTAATATAGTTTGAAAAAATATTGCAGTAATAATTGCAATATTAATTCATGTTGTCTCATAGCTTTGTTTGTACTTCAGGGGGCTTCTATTACCTGGATGCTTTCTGGTTTCCTGACAGAGAAGTTGTTTATCAGAGCACTTAATGTAAGTTTGAAGAACTAACTCCTTCATCTTGATCTATAAGCTTGAAAATTACAATTGTACAAATTGCTGTTTGCCTCGCTAATGTTTTTCATTGAATCCTCATGAATTCTGATACTTCTGTTTTGTGTCTGTACAGTCATATCTGAAAGAATTTTCCTTCTCAAATGCTAACCAAGATGATCTCTGGACCCACATACAGATGGTACTCATTTTATCTCTAGTATTCTTGCTCTGTTATTTGTCGCAGTCCAAACTTAGGGCATATACTATTTGTAGAAGACTGCACTGGAATTTGGCTGTCTCTACTGCTGGCTTTCTCTCGCATAAAGTTTTTATTGCTCATTCTTTTGGCTAATGACTTTACAAGTGTTTATTTGGCTGCTTTGTTGCACCTGTTATCAGTGGAGCTAAGTGCAAAGAGTAGGGAGATGAGACAAGAAATTAGGCCAGGTGGAGTTTTGGGTTTCATGGAGATTGCCTAAGCCTACATGGAATTGCACAGCCTATTTTTCTAGAGCTTAAGTTTTGCCAGATCAGAATGTGTGATGCTCTGGGCTTGATGATCAAAGATGCTGATATGTCACAGATCCAGCAAAGTCTATACCCAGGGCAGTAAGCTCAGCATTTCACCCTTTGCTGTTTTGGCAGAAATCTGAATAAAAAAACAGGTGCTAATAATAGGTTTATTTTTAAAAATTCTACTTTCCTGTTCCTCTAAAGAAGGCTTCCACTGTGTTGCAGACTCAGTCTTAGGTTAAGAATGAGAATGCCACTGTTTCAAATATGCGAGGCTGTCACATCTTTTAAGCCAACAGAGACTGTACCAATTCACACTAGTTGGGACTCTAGCTTTGTATCTTTTTCAATTTGTTTTTACTATTCAATTTGTTCATTAGGTAGTCAAACATCTTTGTGCTCCAGCAGCTTTATTTGAATGAAATTAACAAATGAAGTCTGTCATAGTCATACAGCGTTATAAGTACATTAGCATTAAAAAGAGGGAGGTTAGCAGTCAGTTCATAAGAATGAGAAATGTCATCTCAGTATTTCATAATTCCTAAAAAGACTTATGCTGTTTTAATGTCAATAATATCCTTTGCACTTCGTTACATCGTTTTTTTGCATGAATCAAAGACCAGCAATCTGCTAAGCAGATTTATTTTCTCTAGTACATTAGAACAACACCTAGAGTGTTGCTGAAGCAGTATCAGTAAGTACTTGTTTATAATAAATATTTCTAATTCCTGTTTCTCTTGCAGGTTGTAGATGCACAGGATGAGGTTCAGTTGCCAACATCTGTAAAACAAATAATGGATTCCTGGACGTGCCAAAATGGGTTTCCAGTTTTAACATTAAATATAACTACTGGCACAATCAGTCAAGAACAATTTCTTAATAAAAGGAATGAAAACAGTTCTTACAAGTATGTTTAGCTTGTGTTTTTATTGTATGTTTATATCCTGTTTTTTTTTTTCCTGGAAACTCTTCAGTTAGGATCATCTGGTTTTTTTTTAGTTTTGTGTTTTTTTCTTGTCATGGGCTGTCAAGTAAAATCTGTTTGAATCTGGAGTTTGCAATAGTTTTGCAATCCACTTGGTTCACCAAAATATTGCTTTCCTTTTGCAGTGACTTTTCCACCCGCATCATGGCTTTGTAAGAACAGACAGAGGCCATGAATAGATTGCAGGGCAGGAGTTTTGCCAGGCATTTTTTTGTTTCCTCATCCCTCAGTTGTATGGACTGGGAACCTGGATGAACCATGCTGTAGCTTCTTTCCAGTGCACATATTTCCAGTCTCTTCTGCTTGGCAAGGATAAAGGGGTTGCATTTGAGTACTTGCATAAATGACTCATTTCTCAGGAAGCACTGAGTACCTGACATGCAGCTTTAAAGTTCCTGTCAGTGAGCCTGGTGCTTTTGAAAGCTGTGCTGCTTATTCAGTTGGCTAAAAAATGGTGATGGAAGGAGCTAGCTGCCTTTGGTCACCCGTTTTGGAAACTCATGACTGGAGTCTGAACTTTCACGAAATTCAGCAGTTGTCAGGAGTGCTGGGATGCATGGGCAGGGCCTATAAGATGAGTTCTTATGCAGGGAAAAAGCATAAAGGAGAGCAAAACCCAAAGCAGTTTTTTCATGGCTGCTATTGCTGGTCTTACAAGCCTTTGAGGAACCTAAGTGCTGATCCAGCGTAAGTACCACCATCTGGTGAGGTTTTGTGCATCAGAGAGGAGAGGAGGTAGATGGAGATTCTTGTAAGAAGGAGCTCATCTGCAATCTAGTTTACCGTCAGCTGAGAGGGTTTTTTAAAGCATAAGAATTAATTATATTATCTTTTTTTTTCCGTTAAGTAACACGTGGATTATTCCTATTTCTTGGATGAGAAATGGATCATCGCAACCCTTAATGTGGCTAGATAAAAGCAGCAGTAAGTAATGTATTTGCTCACACATGCTAAAACCAAGCACACAAAAAAAAAACCAAACACACCTAACTCTTCTATAAACAGAGCATATATTTGAATTGAATAGGGAGATAAAACTTTGTTATAGAAATGTTTGTTATCTATTGTGCTAATTTTATATTACAATAGCAATAGATTTTCAAATAGGTTAATATATTGGGCTTTTCTATATTGCATCAAACTTCAACGTATGTTTTTAATAATATCGGAGAATGCATATTATAACTAGAGATTTCCACAATAATTTTGATTTTGTCATTTTGTACAAAATCCAAACTTCTAGCTCCTCATGCTTCTGTATTATGCTTACCCTAGCAGATCCCACTGATGCTAATGACAGCTTTTGAGTATAGGTAGGATCTCAGCTGTGATATATCAGAAAATTATCAGCTGAAGTAGTAGATAAAAGACTGAAAAAAAATTTAAACCAGCTGTGTGAAGTGACCCAACATTGTTACACATGGATATTTGTAAAAACAGAATATTAGTGTTTTCAACACCATTTAATTTAATTTGTTTATGCAAATTAAATGCAAAAATGCTCTTTCCAAAAGAGTAACATTTTTAAAAGTTTCAAAGGCATTTTCGTTAGAAAATGGAAAAGTTAGTTTTATGGGCATCTCCAGTCAAATAAAAAATTCAGTTCTTTTTCATCTCAATGCTTTCCAATAAACAGCTGTATTTTTTGAAGAAAGAATAAATGTGATCATTAGAATTGGGTAATCATATTGCTTTGGCAAATCATCCCTGGACTTCATCAGGTTTTGAATTAGTTAGAAGGAGATGCAGAGACTGATGTGTTTGTGGGTGCTTAAGAGCATAACTGCAATATACTGTGTGCATATTGCAGCTCTCCACCTTGTGTTTGCAGTGGTTAAAACCTACTTTCCCTCTTTTTTGGGCAATAAGATAGCTTGAGTGATCATTTCACAGTATATAGACCAGTAAATAAGCAAACAGTGGATCTTTATTCCTCTGAATGCTTTAAAGTTAAATAAACCAGTAATTGCTATGGTGAAAAATTAGGACATTTGTGGAAAAGAGTTGCTAGGCTTGCTTAGTCATGTGCTAAGCTTGTATTATTGAAGTGATACGAATTCTGTTTCCTCAGCTATTATGAGACTTAAGAGCTACAAAAGTTATGAAAAACCTCATCATGTTGCATCTGCCTGAAGGGACTACGATAAAGTAGAAATTCAGTCTCTAGAACACATTCCACTTGTGTTTGAAAGCCATGTATCAAATTTACCAGACACTATTCAGTCAAGGAACTTGGATTCACGTTTTAAGATTTTAAAAATAATTATTTTCTTTTTGACTTTTTGATGCATAAATAAACCAAATGGTTTCTTACAAAGGTAGAAATGGTAAGGGTAATTTTAAATTCAGTTACCATTTTGTTCCTGTGAGATTAAAATGGCTTCCAATGGAGAACTGTTATGTTGTCATTCAGAGGTATTCATCGGAATGGTTTTGGAAATGAAAATTATTAATTAAATGCAAATGTCTTAAGAGAGTTTGCCCTCTTAAATCAGGATGACCATAGCCAGTTAAAGCAGCATTTGAATCCTCTTCTGATGAGGCAGCTTAGAGCATTCAAGGCTGCACCGGCTCCTTCAGATGTACTTTAGGCTATCAGACAAGCACAGATAAAGTAGGTAGTAATGAGATGAAATGGGACTGCAGAAGGAGGCCTTTAATGCATGATATAACTCAAACACTACAGGACTTTTTTATTTATTTAATTTTTTATTACTTGCCTCTTGCATAAACTTAGCTGTTTTGCTTTCCTTGATCTCTGTTTATGTGAGCACTGATAGGTGGTCACTTCTTCCATGAGGTACTGCGCGCTGTGTTTTGGAGCAGCGCTGGCAGCAGCAGGTGTGCTGGGTGTGCATGCTGTGCAGCAAGCATGGGAGGGTATTGCTCCTTATCCAGACTGGTTTGTTCTTGGGTAAACTTTCTGAACTCTCCCAGCTGCCTGTGAGCTAAAGAGTAGGAGCAAAGTGGGTCTTCAGCCTCCCCTTTGCCATCTCAAGGTGCTGAGTACATGAGGGGTCAGTTGTGTGCTGAAATTCTGGTGCTGTCCAGAGCAGAGATCCCAAATTCACTGAGCTTTTGGGGGATTCTCTTTGAGTCCAGCCTCAAACTTATGTCTCAGGTCTCAGAGGAGTATTGAGTCCAGTGTTTAAAAATGCAAGAGAATTTAGCGGGGCACAGAAAATAAAATGATACATTTTAATGTCACTTTACAGAAGTCTTTCCTGAAATGCAAGTATTGGAGTCAGAATCTGACTGGATCCTGCTAAATGTAAATTTAAGTGGATACTACAGAGTGAACTATGATCAATTAAACTTAAAAAGAATAGCACACTTGCTTCAAAATGATCCGAAGGTAAGATCGTATTTGTTTTCTCGAGCTTATAAACAGACTCTTTCCATGTATTTCTTCTTGCAGATCTTTCCAGTAATCACACTGATGAAAACCTGGAATAATGAGAAACTTATGTATTGAGAAAGCCTTTTATTTCCACGTTTACTCAAAGTACAATATTTCTACCAGTGAAATTTAAAAAAAAAGATTGTCTGATTTGGGTTTTTTGGTTGAGTGGTGTTTTTTTTTCCAGTGGAGATTTTTCTTAGAAGAGAAGTTCCAACCAGTTCTACTTGGGCTCTTTCAGTCCTCTATAGACACTGTCACTCAGAGTAGATTTCGTCCCACCTCAGACTTGCCACAGCTTCGGCTGAAGGTGAAAGCAGTACAGAACAGCCTATATATATGGCTGTATGTGGGGTTTCATAGTATTTAGTGTTGCCTAACCCTAGAGTGAGCCAGAGGCTCCAGTAGTAATGTCAGCTCATTAGTTTTGGTAAGAACAGTGAGAAAGTTTAAGCTTTCAGCGTAATAGTAATGAGTGCAGTCAGATGACTTCTCTGGCAGGTCTGGACACGAGGCCGATCAGAGCACATGGTGTGTGGTTAAACCTTCTTACAGCACTCTGGCCTCCTTTCTTCTAGACTTTTTTATTTCACTGCAAATCTAAGCCATCAAGAAATGAGATGTGTGCTGACTTGGGGCCGTTTTTTGGCACTGATCAGTGGTAAGGTTTGCTGGAGCAGTGTCTCAGCCAAAGGGACACAGTAGCAGGGAGAAGACGAGGAGGGACCAGCAGTCCTCGTGAGAACACAAGCTGTAGGCAGGGGTTCACCTGTGGCTCTGCCTCAATGCTTTAGTTCATGATCGTGCCAGACACACTGCCCTGAACTAACCTGAGTACATATTCCGAACTGAAGCCTCAAAAGAAAAGAATGTTCCAAAATTATATAACTAGGATAGTTTTACAAAAGTTAGCGTTTCCATAGTTTAATTTTCATTACAGCATGCAAGTAAGAGGAGTCTTGAAATTCCATGCTTAAGGTACTGTAGCTATATATTTATATATAAAAATATATTATGTAGCTTTGTATTTATATATTTTATATATATAAACATCCCTAAAAGCACGTACCTAAAATGCAGGTTCTTCGTCTTAAAATGCAGGATCCATTTTATGATGTTTTGTAGAAGATTTTGGCTTAGAAAATGTGTTACGGACTTGTCTTATCCTTCTGAAACATAGGAAAGCTTTTTTTAAACTCTTAATGACATGTTCAGATGTATTAACGCCACATGAATCCTTTCTGCAGGCTATTCCCGCTGTCAGCAGGTTCCAGCTGATAGATAATGTTTTTGCATTGACACAGTAAGTATGTTTCAAATATGTCATAGAAAATGATTAAACTACGTGATTGCATTCAGCATTGCTAACTCTGCTTCCTTCGTTCTTATGTGTATGTGCCTCGTAAGAACAACAGCTCTTTTGACAAAATGGTAGGGGGGTTAAGTATTTAATTCATTCTTCTGTCAGTGCCGAGTGATTTCTTTCAAAATTTCTTTTAACTTTTGTTCTAGCTCTTAGGAAATATTTTAAATAATGGCACTGTCATGAGTTTTTTAAGGGACTAACCTATATTTTTTTTAGCAGAAGAAAGATTCTGAGTGAACATTCTGAATTTTCCTTAATTCATTCTCGGCTATCTCAGCTATGCTGTCCTGCATCACTCTTAATACCTCTTTCATTTCCCTTGCTGATGGATGACTCGATTGTTCATGTATGTGGTGCTAGAAAGGTCAGCACTACTGTAAGGGGCTGAAGAAGCAATAAATGTGTCTGTGCTTCAAACGTACCAGAGATCCCAAATGCATCAGACACCTATGAGGTGGAAGCTCAGGGAGAAGGTGTCCAAAGCATCCTACCTCCTCTCAGAGCCTGTGGAAGTAGCTCTGAGAGGAAGAAGTAAAAATTCCCATTCCTCCTCTCATACAAATGTCCTTTCTCAAAAGACAACTCAAACCTATAGCATAGAACTGTGTCCCTATGTAAGTACACTAGAAATGTTTCTGTTCTGGAGGAGAGGGCCTTGAATTGGAATTTTGTTGGGAAGGAATGAATTCCTTGCTAATTCCACACTGAGGCACAGAAATGTCATGCTGAAGTTGTTAATTCCAAGAATAGCGTGCATGTGAATTAAATTGTTTGATTTTTACAATAATGTATATTCCACAAAAGAACCTGTAATGAAAATATGTTGTTTAGCAATAAAAATACAAATGTATTATAACTCAAAACAGTGCTCTTTTCCTTCACTTCATTCCAGTGAGACTGACGCATGCTGTAACTGTGCCTATACTGTATCCTGCAGACACAAGCAGAATACAGTCAGCACACTGCCATACTTACTGCCATGATTGTCCTATTACTTTGATAGTGGCACTGTGCTCTGTAATAAATGTTTTGAGAGCTCAGCTCTTAAAGGCACCATTGTTTTGTATTTATTTTATTTTTCCAATGTCTTTTCTAGGTCACTCTCCATGCAGTATCCTGATGGTTTATTGTCACTTTCTTAAATAAACAGAAAGTCATGGTAGGTAATTAATGTGAATAAGTATGCTCAGGTATGAGGCTTTTTTATCTTCAAATAGGTTTGGATACATTCAGATTGAAACAGCGCTTGAACTAACAAAGTACCTTGCCAGAGAAGATGAACTCTTCATATGGAATGTGGTATTGTTAAACCTAGTTCCTGAGAATTTGGAAAGTACTCTGAAGAACTATGAAGTATATCCACTTTTAAAGGTATCATCTTTTACATCTGTTGGCAAAGATACTAGACTGTTTAAATAAATCAGACTAAAATGAGTGTAATGATGACTATGACGAGTCGTAGTTCATGTCATTCCCTTTGCATGATTTTGTCAACTTTTTTTTTTAAATAGGAGGAGGTACTTCTGTGTATATATTAGTAAATGATAAATATCATTGAATCATGAGCAATTCTTATTGCAAAGCTGAAATCTATTCACATTCTTTAGATTAAACCTGATCCTAGGTTTTTGTAAAACTGAGGATCTGGAAAATACAGCTATAAGTCAGTAGTAAATAGACAGTAGTAAGTAATAAGGGTAACACTGCTGTGTGTAAAGGAGAAATAGAATGTATGTGCTTTGTGGTTTGTACTGCCTTCCAGTTCATCTTCATGGAGAGAAGGAAGGAATTGGGTTTGGATACTAAATGAGATTCTTTTCTCTCCCATACTTGAGTTACCTGAGATAATATTGTCTTACTTATTTCCCTGACTTCTATTTGATGAAGATTTCACTTTTGTTTAAAGTGCAATCCCACAATAGTAGTTATTTTAAGTCCTAAAGTAAAGGTATGTTTAAAATGTGTGAGAAGAACTTATTTTTCTGTCTTTTTATTTGAAAATGGTATTTGTTTTCTTTCATAATGAGTTCAAAAGTCTTAGTGATGTGAAATGGTAACTTCCCAGTTTGAATGGATGTACAGGTACACTGAATTTTAGACTCAGTTTATATACTTTATTTTAATGTACTGTGTTGTCAAGAAATTAATAGTGGCAAGTTTTTAGGATAAATCTGAGTAAGTAAAGAAAAATACAGTAAAATAAAACCTGGCATCTAAATTAAAGTAATTTTTTTTTCCCTTCTTTTAAAAGAAATACCTTTTAAAGAGAATGTTGCCAATATACCATTATTATGCAGGTTTTATTCGTCAAAATGTTCATGCTTTGGAAGATGACTATTTTGCTCAGTAAGTATTCTGCTTTAATTTGAACGTAATTGAATTGTTATTTTTACTGTCTTGTAAGTGTGTGTTATTTGTGATGACACCTCCAATTAAACTATCAGGATAGTTTGGGGTATTTTGAGTCTCTTTAGTGAGCGTAAAAGATGATAGTTTAATAATCTGAGTAGCATTTGTTTATGGGAGAACAGGCTCAACAGGCTGCTGCTAGCTAGGCAAAAGCTGACAGCAATGAACTTTGGATATGATTTATGGATCAATCACTAGAACTTTAAAATAGTTCATTTTGCAAGGCTACTGAAGCCACAGTCTTGAATGTCAAAATGATTTGGACTGGATGCAACTAGTCTCTTAAAACTACCAAGACCAATATAAAACACACAAAAAACTAAGAGAAATTATTGTATATTGGTTGGGTCACTAATATTCATTAATGTTGCTGTCAGGAACACACTATTATTTTTTTATTATTTTTATTAAATTTAACCTGGTTTTAGTAGAGTTTCTCCTGGGTTAACAGCATCATGTGCTGAAACTGTGCTGGTCAAGCACAGTTCAAGTACTCCAAATGTGGAATCTTTTATTCTTGCTATTTTGGCTTCCCTTCAAGAGTGTATTTGGAAAAGCTTTTTGCAACAGCATGCTGGCTGGGCCTCCAGGATTGTTTGAACCTGTCATCTGAACTGTATGCTAAATGGATGGACAACCCTGAGGACAAGTAAGAACGATAATGTGCTCTTAGAGGCGTGCATGCGTAAGTGAGATGGAATGTCAATGGGCACTTACATGGGGGAGGCAGAATGAGAAATGCTCCTGTACACTGCTCTTCTTTCTTGAGATAATGATAGAATTTAAGCCTTACTGTGCCCCTCCAATGCCCTCCTCCTCCCCAGATCTCAACTTTATATTGATTTCAAGATTATTGCTTTTACATAGGCTTTACAGGCCAGACTTTTGCCATGAAGACCAAAATCTGTTTAGCCACATAACAGTCACTTTGCTGAAGCACAGCCTTAGGGTTATCGCATATACCAACTCAGCTTCTAAGCTTCTCTTAGCAATAATGTTTGTATGATACAGGCATTGTATGATACAGGCATCTGCCCACGGTGAGCCCATCAAATTGTCTTGCATGTTCCGTATTCACATAAGGAGGTGCTGGCAACAGCTGTCACTTCTTATGCTGATATTGGAGCTTAGTGGTCAGGTTTCTGGTCTGTGAGGATGGAGTCTGGGCTCTACCAGGATCAGACTTTTTGTATTTGAGTATGGCATTGTTAAAGAAAATGTACAATGTATTGAAACTTTTATTCTCTTTTCCTCCCTCTTTCTTTTGATGTTTTTCTATGCAATGCTCAAATAGTAATGGCACTGGTGAGTGAATATTTAAAGTTTATTATTATTTTTATTTGTTATAGTTGTAATAAACATTTTGTTGTTATTGATATCTCTGTCAGTATATGGAGTTGGCTAAGTAAACTTAACTTGTGTTTTTATGTTTGTGTTTTTTTAAATAGCTGTGTAGTGATCATCCTCATAAAAACTAAATTGTGCTTTGGAGTTAAACTGAAAAGTTTAGATAGCCTAAATATATTCTGTTATGTTCCAGAGACAATATTCTTACTATCCCGCACTAAAGGCAACAGTGCTATGCTGAATTCTCAGTCTGTTTTCAAAACAGTTGTCTATCTTCTCCTATTAATAATATAAGTATTTTTTTCCTGGTGGAATACTACATACCTTATCTGAGTTGAAGAGATGAAAAGTCTGTGAAGTATATTAGCTGATTTGAATTAGAGAAGATTAATTTCACTGTCCTTACTGGCACTTAGTTCAAAGGGACTTTACAGCCTCATGCTTCACATGGCTGTAAGTGTGGAAAAAAAAGTGCAACTATGAATTCTATTAATTGAAAAAAACGGTCATGTTTTAAAGAAAAAAAAACCATAGGAGATAGGAAATTTCTTAGGTTTCAAATGATGGATCACAGTTCCTGTTCAGTTAAAGAGGAAGCTTTTCAAATGCTGGATAGAAAAGGAGAAGGGCACAATAAACTTTTTACTCATATTTCACAGAGAGATCCCTTTAGAGGCTCTTGTGTTCTCAATTCTGAGACTGAAATTAATAACAGCACACTATAGCTGTTCTGCCACAGGTGGAACCCAGTAGGATACTCACATCTGTGGAAGGGAGTAATGCTTTTTCCCTTTCAGATAAGGTGATCAACTTTCAGCTGAACGTTTCCAAACCGTTCCTGGCAGAACTTAACTGGACTTCATAAGGTGCATTTTCTTCTGTTCCATGAAGATAACAAGCCAAAAGCCACGATTCCCAGCCAGTTTCTCAGTTTTTCTCTTTTTTATTTATAGGAGTGAAGCAGAGCTAGTTAAATTAATGTATTCTCTGTTGTGCTGTTACTGGCTTGTCTTCTTTTGAAAGAAGGAAATTAGTGTAGAGGGGGGGACAATGTTGCTGTACATTTTAGTTATTTACTAAAGGTAACCATATACTGCTGTTGCCCTCAAAAGTTAAGAAATCACTATGTCACTTCTGCATTGGCTCCAGGAAAACAATTTTAAGTAATCCATCCTTCTTCCCTGTAGCTTTTTGCATCTTCCCCAAGATACAGAAATAAGACAATCGTGGCAGGCCAGTCTTATCAAACCACTCCCACAAAAAATATCTCAAGATTAATAAGTTCCAACCCTCATCTAACATAACCTTCAGCTCCAAAGTCCCTCTGGAACCACAGTGGACTTCCTCTGTGAACTATACAACATAAACCACTTCAGGGCTCCCATAGATGTCACCAGCCAATAGACCATTGTCCCCTAGTAGGCTGCCCGTATACAGCCTGCCTTGGATGCTGAACATCAGAGCTGCAGCCAAATGGTACACGGAGCTTGTCTATTTGCTCTTCATCCACCACAACTTTACACTCAGTAACCAACATTTTCTTAAAACTATTGGAACAGCTGCAGTTCCAATAAATAAAAAAATAGCTGTATTTTAGCCGAAGCAGCTTATCCTGTTACCGCCCTACCATATCCTCTTTCTAGATGTTATGAAATTATTATTAAACAAATTGCTAGACCCTGTAACTCAAAAAAGATCTGTCATGAAAGGATTCCTTGCAGGACTATTCTTTACCTTGAGATAACCACTCAGTCTCAGTAAGCATCATTCTCGGTGGCAGATCCCTTATGTTCCAGCATATATCCAGGTAAATTATTCCGAACTATTTTTTGTAGTAAATATAAAACATGCCCACACTTTCTGTTATTATGTCAGTGAAATCCCCCACCCACAACAGGACTATAAAATCCCTACATCTTGCATTTTCAGTTTTTAACAAGTCTGTCATGCAAAACACCCAACTCTCTCCCTCATTCTTACTAGCCCTTCTTAATTTCCAGAGTTCATACTTGTCTCTACCTTTTGCTTTGAAGATTGCTGTCATATAGCCTTCCTCTGACTAATATTATCTCTCTTTCTGCTGGTATCATCCCCGTATTTTTTCTAGGATTGCTTAGTGAAATTCAGAGGAATTTTTCTTAAATTATACTCAAATTTGAACTTGCTGCTTCTAGTTTTGGACCTGAAGAATGGTTTTTGTGACCAGAAGTTTGTCTGCTTTTCCAAGTCTATCTCCTAATCTAATGGAATAGAGTTTTTACACCTCTGCTTACAATGCTAAGCAGATTAACAATATGCCAGTGGGAAGTTGAATGTTTCATTTGCAGCAATGGGATCCATTCTCCTACGGAGAATTAGTTCAAAATACCATTGATTTAAACTGTTTTAGATAGATTGCATAGTAGAATACATTGCTATCACTGGAAAGCGTTGACAATGTCTTAATGTCAGGGACACATCATTGCCGCATGAGAAATTTTCTGTTCAGCCTTTGCACATAGAATATTATGCTGATAATGTTTGCATTTAGTTTCTGTTACAAAATTCATCACCATGCTAAGGACTCTCCCCTGGGGTGGGAGTAGTAGGAGGCTGCCTGTTGCATGGAGAAATGTCTGTTCTGTTTCCATTTGTGCTGCAAGTATCTCTTCCTACTGGATGCATTCACTGAAGAAGCTTTGAAAAGGCTTGTCTGGGATGATGCTTGTATGCAGCTGTTCCCTCTTTAATGGTATGATCCATGTCCCAGGCTGTGATGTGAAAGAGTGGCAGTGACACTGTACGTACACAAAATAACTTGGTCCAACTGTTCTAGAAAATGTTTTTGGTTTGACTTTAAACTGCATACTTTTTCAATATTTAACTCATTTATAAAGCAATAAAATTTCCTACCGTTATTTAGATTGCTATTTTATATTTTCTTTCTTCTGCATCTTTTAGCTGTGAATGAAAATTTGTTTTCAGTTATGCATTAACTGCTGGTTTTGACTTTACAACAATACAGTACTTTTTAATCATATTTTGCTTTGCAGAATTCCCTTTTTAATTAGAAGAACGGTCTGCTGCTATGGTGTTGCAGTGGGAAGTGATAAAGAATGGAATTTTGCTTGGGAAATGTATAACCATACCAACTCCACAAAGGAAGACAAAGACATCCTGCTCTCTGCCATGAGCTGTACCAAAGAGTCATGGTTACTTTACAGGTGACCTTGGTCAAAGTATATCTTTGTGTATACAGAAGTAAATCATAAGAACACAAATACTGTACTGTGCAAACTCGATGCAGGTTTGCCTGCTCCAGAAGCATGTGTCTCGTAGGCCACTGGAAGAATGTTAAGAGTTTTCTTAGGGAGAAAGTATGATAAGCAGGTCAAACAGAAATGATCCTTCTGCTGGTATAACATCCCAGATGCTGGTGATCACTGAGAAGAGGATTTTCAGAGCTGGTAACTAGTGTGTCATGTCTAACACTGGGCCTGTCTCTGTCAATATATCTAGTGACCTTTTTGAACTAAAATTATACCCTCAGGCTTTATTATGGCAACACATCCCATAGTGTAATTGCATGTTGTATGAAAATGTGTTTCCTTTTTGTTTGTTTTAAACCTATTTTGTGTTGTTTTTTGACTTGGAACTCATGTCTGCCCTTACTCTCTGCCTTACTGTTAAATAATTATCGTAATTTGCTTTGACATTTTTCCCTACCATTTATGATTTTGCATACTTTTCCCATACTCCCTCTCTCCTGTGTATTCTGTTTCCAAACTAAAGTGTCGTAGTCTACTAAGCCTCTGTGTGGAAGCCAAATCACCCAAGTTAAGGGCAAAAATGAAAACAGTCTTACTAGCAAGCTGTTCACCATTTGAAGTGCAGACTCACACTGAAACAAAATGTTTTTAAATTTCCAGCTTCATAGAATCATAGAATAGCCTGGAAGGCTTACCTTGGAAGGGATCCCTGAAGATCATAGAGTCTAACTCCTGACTCCACATGGGGCAACCTAAAAGTTAAGCCACATATCTAAGAGTGTTGTCCAAATGCTCCCTGAACGCAGTTTGGAGTACTGTATTTGTTATCTTTCATTGGCATCCATATAAAATCTTTTCACTGTATCAGTAAAAGGGTGTTGAAGCTGAATTCTCTAATCTCTCATGTTCATATTACCTAGAGTATTCATCAAAGGACAAATTTGCCAGTGAGGGCCTGGAGAGTGATCATCCAAGAACTGGCATAAACTCAATGAGTCTAAAACTCTGAAAGTACCAGCGATGTTTCTCCTGCCAGCCACCTGCTCTTGTGATGGTGGTCGTTTGAGAGGACAGAGCAAATATGCAAGAGGGGTTGCGAAGAGATGCCCAATCAGCTATGCTGGTTTTCCACCTAACCTATGGTCCTTTATTGACTTCTTCACTGGCACAGGCTAGCACTGGTCCCTGACAAGCTCAGGGAGTTGTGATGACCTTCTTCCTCCCTATGCCTTAGTAGGTGATGAGCCAATCTATTTTTCTAAATGCCACCCTGAGAGTCTTTTGGGGTGAGAAACATTAAGCCGGGCTTTTCCTGGCCCTCAGTGTATTTTGTCTCTTCTGCTAAGCATGGTGGTGGCGTGCAAATGTGAGAAATCCAGCTCATCTACGCTACCCATAAAGCAGCTGCCTACAAGACCCTATGAGAAGATAACTCTTTAACAGTGCTTGAAAGCAGGATGATCCATTGAGGCAATAAAGAGAATAGTTACTTACTTTTTCAGGATATTCAAGCACTCATTGCCACTGACATCATTGGCAGGTTGTTCCTGAAATACTTCTGAAATCATGCCTTGGCCCCCATGAAAGGATCCAAGACTCCTTGTTATTTGGTCTTGTTATATGGGACCCTGTAAACAGGTTGCCTTTGTATAACAGAGTGTCTTGCTGCTGGCTTACTCTCTAGGCTCCATCTGTGTCAGAGCAAAGTGAGTTTCCAGAAACTGAGGAGCAGTTTGCCCTTCCACAGGGTTGTCTGGTAGGAGTGGTTATCTTTCTGTAACACAAATAAGACAAGCACATGGATCCACCTGATGTGCTACACCCTCATTTTCCTGAGAAGTGGAGAGTGAGTCAGTGTGCAAGAACAGGGGATTTCACCCACGTGAGCACAAAAACCAAACTGAATGCTCAGAGCAGGGTGACACCAGCTTTGGTATAGCCTTCCACGTTCTGGTATTCGCTGAGACAGGAATTTTCCCAAGCTTGATTATATTTCCAGATCATCACTGCTAAACAGTAAGTGAGAGGTACAATTATTATCTTATTTTCTAACAGATACTTGCAATATGGACTCAGCGATACATTATTTTCTTCCAATTGTACTCCAATCATCATCTCATATGTGGTGACTAAGGATATTGGGCACCATATAGCCTGGGATTTTGTTACAGAAAATTGGCCACTTTTAAGTGAAAGGTATGGTAAGCAACCAGCTTTGGGTTTCCTTTATTTCTGTGTCTCTTTGGCTTCTTCTCCATCTTTATATTTGAGCTGTAAAATCCAGGTGCAGATTTGCCTTCCAGAGATGACCTTTTTGTAATGACTGATGCAATTCCTTAAGTATGCAGAGCAGGGTTTTCAGAGGATTTGACTCTGATCAGGGCTTAATGTCAAAGAGCTCATGTCAGACACAGAATGCTTTAAAAATTAGTCTGGTCCTGACTGTTTCAGGGCTTTTAAGTGTTAAATTTCCTGGAAAACCTGACACTGGAAAGGGGTTTATCCACTAGCATTTCACAAGCCTGGGTGTAAAATGCTGGAGTGAGATTGTAACCCCTTTTCCAAAGAGAGTATGGAGAGAGAGGGGGTTGGAGTATGCAGGTTTACAAGTGCTGCAAGGACCAGCTACAGTTTTAATCCCTGACTGAAGTCCTAACCTATCTCCAGCCTACCTGCACTGATGCAGGTAAACTGCAGGTGAGCTTGGGCTATCTGTCTCAAGCAAAGCAAGTATTTTAATGTCTGTTTGAAGACTCCCTCTCTCTTTGGCAATGGTGAAAAGCAGCAGGGCTGTGACGGAGTACATTGCTGCTGCCTTTGGCAGCAAAGGAGTCCACCGGGAGCCATTAGAGGCAGCACAACCAAGACCAGCCATCTGGGAGCGTTCAGATCTGTATTGCTAATGCTAGAAAAGGCAACTTGTAGCATGTTTGTGTCACATCAGCTTGTTCCCCTACAGAGCTTTTTTGTTTTCCATACTGATGAGAAATTTGCTGGGAAGCTGACCCATTATTTTCAAACTAAAAGAAGAGTGTGGGTGTTACTTTGTACGCTGTCCTCAGGATACCAACAGAAATACCAGATTGCTAGACTCATCATTCATTAGCCTTTCTAGCTCAGTTTGGCTGTATGGGCTCACAAGTATTACCAGTTTTAAGCAAAGAATTCATGTTACCAAAGTAGAAATACCAGATCTTACTGGGAAATTAAAATAAAGGGTAATTACTGTGCTTCATCCTGCTCAAATGTCTAAATTGAATGTTGTTGATATTTCTTTAGAAGCGGAAAATTGCAAACATCACCTTAGTATTTCCAGTGTGGTAAATAATAACTAAATAGTGGGAGTATTTTCAAATGAGATTAAATTTATTATATTTGCTAACATGCTGTTTGAAGGACCTTTATCTCAATTTTACAGGTATGGGAAGGAATTATTACATGATGTATTAAAAGTCATGGGAAGATTTGTCAATACAGATGTACAGATCCAAGAGGTAAATCAAAGAAGCAGTTAGTTTTAACTTTATTGCCAGTTTGTAAATACAGGTTTTTTAAAGAAATCATTGAATGTATTATATAATATTGCTGTGTTGAGACATTGAGAAAAATGATACTTCTTCATCTGAGAAATAAACATATGAACATGCACCCATAGCCCTGCAGTCTGTGTGTGCAGCTGGCTGTGAAGCATGGCATGAAAGCCAGCTTTTGTGCAGGGAGGGACGTTGTCCTGCTCTGTGTGGTTGCAGTGTAAGGGGTTACCTGCCCGTGTGCTGAACAGATGGCCTACACGTGTGATACAGTTCTTTCCTCTTGACTGCATGGCAGCCCAAATGAGCCCATGAACAGTACTTTCTAATTGGGCTGCTGCACATGTGGAAAAAGGACATGGGTTTTAGGAAACCTGCTGAAGGGTGAAAATCTGTGGGAGGTGGCTGTAGGCTGTCTTATTTTATTCCTCGCAGTAATCCATGTTAGTGCCTGTGACAAATTTTTAACTATCACTGCTCATTTTATACTCTTTTCTTGTTCTTTTGTCTCCAGTCCAAGTCTCCCCAGATCCTTTCCCAAAATATTAATTTATCTTCTCAACAGCTCAGCTTTTGTGCTGTCTGCATGTGATCCACATCTCTGTGCCAGCCCTGAACTGCTAGTATCTATCATTACAAGAAAAATTTTGCTCTCCTTTTGTTGCTGTTGATTGATACACATGTACAGCAAGTAGCTGAGAAGGGATGCTTAATAAGGAGAGCAATTCAGGGAGTTAGCTCCTAAAATGAAAGAAATCTCTCTTGCACATTCATGAACTATAAGTTTTTCACCTTTTATTCTTGAGGGACAACTCCTCAGGATGGCAAAAGCAATAGCCCCAATGCCAGCCTTTAAATTAACCTTCAGGTTTGGAACTGAGTCCCAATAAATATTATCAAAGCTGTCTTATTTTCCTCTTTAGAATCTGTCTGTAGAGATCACCTTTACCATGATACCAACACGAAACATACCAAAAGTTGGGTTGCTGGCACGTTGGGTTGCTGGTCATCATGCTGACATCTCTTTCATTTCTCTTCTTGTTCATTTCCTTCTCCCCCCCTGTATTTCTTTGCTGTTCTTTAGTCCTCTCTTGTCTTCTGCTCATTAGACTGAGATGAAAGACTTCTTCTGTGATTGAAGAACAGAGAATTCTGCTACCCAGCTAGTCCTAGACACCGTGAGGTACAACCAGTACTAGTGAGTTGGCTGCATTTGAAAGGATTTTCAGAGGGATGGCAATAGGGCACATTCCTGATGTGCAAGGAGCTTTCCAGCTTAGTGTTAATCAGTAAACTTGCCTCATCCCTTCCTTAGTCCCTGCCATCTCCCCCTTTTCTGTGCACTTCTGTCTAAAGCACGTGTCAGGTACACAGTTGCTTTCTGCAAGTGAAGTTATGTGAGCTAAGCTCTTGTGTTTATTTCTTCAGTTGCAGGTTTTTTATAATGCTACACTGGAAGAGGATGAGAGAGTGGCTGCTACTCTACTGCTGGAGTTCACAAAATTTGAAAATATGGAAAGGAGAGAACTACTAACCAAAGTTGCCAGCTGGTTACAGAAAAATGTAGATGATTGACTTGGAAAACAATTTCCAGTATATTTTAGTGTGTGACTCACTAGCATTTTTGTATTCATTTTAAGATATAATTAAAGATAAAGCACATTTTTATGAGTCCTGTGGTTGTCTTCCTAATTGGAAATTCAGGGTAAAATTATTCACAAAGAAAAGAAAGACTCAGCAAAAGAAATAAGAAATATATTTTCCTATTAAATCTAAATTAATTTTCTACAGGAAATTCTGTTTTGCTTATGATTTGTGCTGTGACTTGGGCAAGTCATTTAGTCTGTCTCTCTCTACTTCTATGTTTGTAAATTGCAAAGAGGATAATAATTTAGAACAGTGTCATGAAACATAAACTGAGAATGGCTTCAGAGCTGTAGGGAGGAAAGGACTAAAGAAACCTCAAATTTTAATTGTAATAAATGAATGCCTTGTCATTCAAACTTTATTTTTCCTTAGTAGATCCATACTTAATGTGTCTACATTCACATGTGCGTTTGATTAGAAATGTGCTTTTGAACAGACTCCCACAGCTGTCTCCATTTATCATGCTTCAACCCCCCAGACAGTCTTGGAGTGTGTGAACTGGTTCAAGAGGGCCAGCATGGCTTCACCAAGGGCAAGTCCTGCCTGACAAACCTAGTGGCCTTCTATGATGGAGTCACTACATCAGTGGACAAGGGAAGAGCTATGGATGTTGTCTGCCTGAATTTCTGTAAGGCCTTTGACATGATGCCCCACAACAAATTGGAGAGATATGGATTTAATGGGTGGACTGTTCGGTGGATGAGGAATTGGATGGTTGCATCCAGAGGGTAGTGGTCATCGGCTCAATGTCCAGATGGAGGTCAGTGACAAGTGGTGTCCCTCAGGGGTCCATATTGAGACCAGTGCTCTTTAATACCTTAATCAATGACATGGACAGCGGGATTGAGTGCATCCTCAGCAAGTTTGCAGATGACACCAAGCTGAGTGGTGCATTCTACACGCCTGAGGCATGGGATGCCATTCAGAGAGACCTGGACAAGCTTGAGAAGGGGGCCCATACAAACTTCATAAGGTTCAATAAGACCAAGTGCCAGGTCCTGCACCTGGGTTGGGGCAACCCTTCGTATCAATACAGGGTGGGGGATGAAGGAATTGAGTGTAGCCCTGCTGAGAAAGACTTTGGGGTACTGGTGGATGAAAAGCTAGACATGAGCTCGCAATGTGCACTCACAGCCTAGAAGACCAATCGTGTCCTGAGCTGCATCAAAAGGAGCATGGCCAGCTGGTTGAGGGAGGTGATTCTCCCCCTCTACTCTGCTCTCATGAGTACTCCCACCTGGAGTACTGCGTCCAGCTCTGGAGCCCCCAACATAAGAAGGACGTGGACCTGTTGGAGCAATTTCAGAGGAGGGCCACAGAGGTGATCAGAGGGCTGGAGCACCGCTCCCTTGAGGACAGGCTGAGAGAGGTGGGGCTGTTCATCCTGGAGAAGAGGAGGCTCCAGGGAGACCTTATAGAGGCCTTCCAGTACCTAAAGGAGACCTACAAGAAAGATGAGGACAAACTTTTTAGCAGGGCCTGTGGAAACAGGACAAGGAGTGATGGTTTTAAACTGAAAGAGGGTAGATTTAGATTGGACATGATGAAATTTTTTACAATGAGGGTGGTGGAACACTGGCACAGGTTGCCCAGAGAGGTGGTAGATGCCCCATCCCTGGAGACATTCAAGGCCAGGTTGGATGGGGCTCTGAGCAACCTGATCTGATTGAAGATGTCCCTGCTCCTTACTGCACTGAACTGCTGACTGATGTACACGTGGGGTTAATCATCTTGCTTACGCATAATTTTGGAGGTAACAGACGGAATTCAATCCATTAGTATTAGCAAATCATATTAGCTTGTGGTTGAAGAAGTATGGAATCCTCAGTCCAGGCAAGTTATTTATTTGTAGGGTAACAGTATTATGACAAAATTACTGTACTGGCACTCAGGTTAACACAGAAACCAGTGTTATATGGCAATGCAGGAAACCCACGAAGTTAAGAGTACTGCATTGCGAGGAGACAAGGAACAAAAACCAGACTTGTTAATACAAAGAATTTTTCACTGGCACCCTCTAAATATATTTAAGGAAAACATTGCCATGTGGGCTGCAATTAATCTCCTCTGCCCCCCATGGCTGCAAAGAAAAATTTTAACTATTTTGAGACTGAGGATCCCTTTAGTGTATAGGGATTACCAACGGGTGCAGCCAGGTTTGTTTGACCCCTTTAGCGTTTGATCCAGTTAAGGGTAGTGCCAAAGAAAATTGTGTGCATTCTGGACAGCCTTCATCAAGCTGATTGAGAAAACAGAGGAAGTCATCAAGGCTGTGATGAGTTAGAGGGGTTTTGTTTCAGCAGTTCCTGTGACTCCCACTAGTTAATAGCTGGCTCTGCATGCCTCATCCGAGGGACTCACCAAAGCTCAGGAAAGTCGTTGTTGCAGGATTTACGGACTAGACTTCCCATAACAGCATTTTACCCTGAAGCCCAGTAGGTCTGAACCATTTCCTTCCAACCATGAGTAACCACTCTTCCTTTCTAACCACTCTTTCTTATTATTATTTTATCATCTTTTTCTTCTTCCTACTAACACGTGAACAATTACTAAAACATTTAAATAACAAGTTATTTTCAAATAATGGCTGCTGACTAATGTATACCTCTTGACTGACATTCTGTATTGCAGAATAGCAGCACAGATTTCACGGCAGAGGCAAATGATAAAGGAGATTGCTAGGCAAGCTGCCTGAGTAGGAGCAGATCTGAATTGCTCTTCCTTCCAGCGTCCACACATTTGCACCTGGCCGCATGTAACATCGACATAGGTACAATGACAGTTCTTGCTGCTGTTGTGTGCAAGTTGAGCACAGAGGTCTGGAGTCGCAAATGGGAGATGCAGCAAGGGATGGAGAAGTGCATGGGAGGAATCCAGGGCAAGCTGAGCAAGCTGCTTTATTGCAAAGGGAATTGGAGTGAAAGAAAGTTCCTTGAAAATTATTTTAAGGACATGGATGAGACTTTAGGAAATGAGCTTTTACAGTACTGACACAGACTCTGTAGGTTTTATGTGGCATGTAATGGGGAAGATGGGGGAGTGGGGGAGGCAACTTCCAGTGAAAGGAGGTGTCATTGATAGGATGCATTTAGTAGGCCCTGAGGGGAAAAAAAAAGAAGAGTAGATATGATGGGAAAGACCAGCTTTTTCCCCTAGGTCCTGCTCTCTGCCCTGAGAATGTGGGAGTCAAAAAGTTACACTTGTTCTGCCTTTACAGCATGCAAGTGTGACACAGCAGGAGACTTGGGAGCTGGTAAGGATAGGGAAGAGATAGTGCAGTAGAAGGAGGGAAGGAGAATTAGGACCTCCCAGAACAATTGGGAAGGGAGGATGAAAAGAGGTGAGAGGACCAGGGGGCCAAAGACGAGACAGGATGAGAAAGCAAGTGAGGGAAGATGGAGGAGCAAGGGAAGATCCAAGGGGAATGAGGAGAACATGCTAAAGAGGGAGAAGTTCAGCACCTCTTGAGTGCATTGCTTGTCCTGCTTCCTTTTCCCAAAGAAACCTGATCTGAGGTATTTTGAAGGATTATGTTTTATGCTTTTGGATCCCGTATTGCTCATTTAGAAGAGGGCTGGGCCTCCCAGTCAAGGTGTGAGTTCCATACCATCTGGCTGCATTGATGGCACACACAGATGAGATGGGTGGAGCAGCCTTTCCTTTCAGGGTTGTTGCAAGTCCCAGAAGGGTGGGTATGTGGTAGGGAAAAGGGGATGGGGGCTAAAGTGCCATAAATAAACAGTGATGTGGTTTTGCTGTGCAATGCCTCACAGACGACAAAAAGAGCTGACATCTCTGCATCCCCTGGCCCAGAGATACAGGGGCTTGGCTGGAGCCAGGTGCGATGGACGAGTCTCACTCTTTGACCAGACTAGTGGTAGCTTGGTTCAGGATCCAAAGGCAGTAAAGGCCTAGGCTATAACCAGGCCAAGAACTCCTCTAGTTCTCTGAAAGCCCATGCGGGATCAGGGTGACACGGTGAGCACTGATGTGTGCGACCTTGGAAGCTGGAACACTGACCACGTGATTAACACAAGAATAGCAGGTGGTTCTTCCAAGACCCATTTGTCAAGGAACAAAGGAAGCTGCGGGTACAAGGAGTCTCATGCTCATCTTTTCCATCACATGTAATTTGACTGTGAGCCAACCGCTTAATTCCACAAATAGGACAGCCTGAGTGAGCCTCCTCTGAGCTCTCCCTGCTAAGCAGCTGGCTGCACAGCAGCCATCTCCCCTTGAGCTGGGACGCTGCTCAGGGTTACTCCTCCAGGCCGAGAGACCCCTCACTAACTGCAGATCTTTGGTAAGTGACCAATATTGTGTGTAACTCGTATCATAGTGCACTAAGATTCTGTGCTGGCAACTTCAATCATTATTATATCCTTTGTGTGCTAAGTAATAGAGTGAACCTCGCCGTCTTCTAACCCAAACTATTCTATGATTCTATCTGTTAAGTCTCACTTTTACAGTATCTTATTTATATAAGACCACTGTTCTTGCTACCTTTGGCGGTGGTTCCTTAAGTGGTCTGCCCCACGACAGAGGGACAATGGGCTCTGGTCTTTTGGGGCCGTTGCCTGTCATTCTTTGTGATGGGATGTCCTCTGAGGAGAGGACCTGAGCAGGGATGGTGGCCTGACCTTGGCCACCTGCGGGATGCCCATCCTGATGCTCTCCCACTCCTCAACAGGGTGTGGGGAGAAAATGAGGTGAAAAAGCTCATAAACCAGGGATAAAACCAGGGAGATCACTTACCAGTTACCGTCACGGGCAAATTTGACTTGATTTGGGGAAATTAATGTGATTTACTCCAAAGTAACAAGGACTTGTAGACCTCCCCGCACCCTCCCTCTCTCCCAGGCTCCAGCGCTTGCACACACACTCCTCCCCATCGCGCCCCCCCCCCAGCAGCCCCGCAGGAGGAGGGCGGCGCGGAGCCGCCGTGGGGCCGCCTGCCAGCAGAGGGGTCGGAGAGGGGTTCGCCGTGCCTCCCCGATGCCTCAGAAACCCCCCTTTCACAGCCTCCTCTCCTCAGCATCTCAGCCGCTAAAATTCCCCCCTCCCGCCCCCCTGCTTTTCAGGTGCTTCCTCCCCGTCAGCTCCGCCCTCCGCCTCCCCCCACGGTGACTGCTGCTGGTTTGAACATCCGGGAAGGAGAAAACAAGAGGCAGAAACAGCTGATAAACTTGGCAGTTTAGGAAAAAATGGGGATAAGGGGCGGAGGAGGAGCAGGAGGAAGGGGAAGTGAATTATAAAATGGGAGGAGCACCACTAAGACCTCACTCTGTGTTAGCCGTTCAACAATGAAGTCGTAGAGCCCGGAGGAGCTGTTTCCCCACGGGATAAGAACATTACAGATTGTTTTTTAACAGTGAAAAGTGCTTTTTTTTTTTTTCCCTCTTCAGCTGCCCGGCTTGTTCTGCCTGCAGGGATGCTACTGCGCGGCAGAGAGCTCCGAGGTGCACGAGGAGCAATTGGCATTGGATAACGGGCAGGACGCTGAAGAGAAATTTAACGAATTTTTAACCACTTCTCTGCTTTCTCTGCTTTTCTTCCCCCCTCCCTCTGCCCCCAAAGTAGGGACATTTGCATCATGTCCCCCGAGGTGTATTCACAGTCACATGCTCATGATGGAGAAGACTTGTCCGGGTTGGAACTGTTGGAGGAGTTTCACCACCAGAATCCATGGTGAATCACCACGAGAAACGTTTATAAATGTTACCTAAGATTTTTTTTCTACATGTACATCCTCACTTGTAGCCTAACACCCGCTCATAAATATTGTAACTCATGCACAAACTACGCAGAAAAAGTTCAGATACATATGTAAAATGTATTAGTAAAATTATTGGTAAAGTATTAGTAAAATGGAAGAAAAAGAGATATTAAGCATACGCTAGTTTAATTATATTTTTTAAAATATTTACAATTTTTGTATTCATAGAGTTAATAATTCCTGTTTTCTCCATATGGAACACAGGAAAAAATATAGGAGAATAAAACAGATTGTAGGTTTTTGTTTGTGTCTTGCTGTTGTATGAGTACCTTGGAGACTGTGATTTTTTTTTTTTTCCCTTGAGGAATTTGTGTTTTATTTTTCATGACAAGGAAAACAGTCTGTGGAACAAAAGGAAGGTATGCGTAGCAGGATTTAAATCACCTAGCTAAGGTCTGCTGCTAGAATGTTACATGAGCTTTTGGTTTTAAAAGCATTTGGAGGAAAAGAAAATAGTATGGTAAATAATAAATTTACTTGCTGTAAAATACCTCAGAGAACGGATGGATACAGCTGATGAAGATAAAAGGACACGTTGGACTATTTCTCTAAGCAGAACAGGAGAATTTATGAGACAGTTTGGGATGTTTATTAGGATTTCGCTGTGTTCTAGGGAAGAGTAATGAAAGCCGTAAGTGATTGCAGCGTGCTAGAAATGGGCATCTGGAGGTGTCAGGAGGAGCCCGAGTTGTCTCCACTAGTGCAACAAACAATCCTGAAAGGCAGCACGTTGAACCATGAGGCTGCATTGTCACTTTAGCTACTGGGGAGCATATTTATTTGGTGACTTTTGACTGTTGGAGATACTGAACACAATCCAGAACGTTTTGTCTAAAGTGGTAAAATATTCTTTTACTACATCCATGTCCTTAAAAAAAAAATCTCATTTTTTTCTAAGGTGCAGTAGTTATTACAGGTTTTTTGTTTACTTACTTCTATGAAAAAAAAGCTCTAAGAAATACATTTGCTCTGTGAACATACCACAGATGCAAGTAATAAATGAGGACTCCCGCCCCGGTTGATATCGTTTCTCTATTTCTGCTCTTTGTGCTAAGCACTATTTGAAAGCCATAATTAATGAGACAGAAAATGTGAGGTCCTTTAAGAGAGTTACCTGGCACTGTCTTCAGCCTGCCTCTCTGGGGAGCACTGTTTTGATTATTTGTCTTCTGTTTCATTCACTCAGGGGCTGATGTCATACTTCCACTATCAGAGGAATTGTGCGGCAGTAAACCTACGCTGTGCCAGCCCCTTCCTTTGGTAAGTACAATTTAAAATTCTGAGCAACCGCCTTTCTCTCTTGCCTTCTGCTCTGAACTGAGCATATCCCCTTCAGAAGGGCAGGTGTTCAGAAGGTAAGTCTGGCACATCTCTTCTGCCTATTGCATGACAACCAGAAGATGCACATGATTTTGTAATGATCTCTTAGAGTTCAGCTAAGGGATCCCTCATTTCCAGATATTGGCAGAAAGGTTCTTGGTTTGGGAGGGAAAACTCATGAGGATTTCTTTTATTTTCCTGGGAGAAGGCAAGGTTTGGTATTCCAGACTCCTGTCACAGAATGGGCCATTGCTCTATCACCATGTTTATCAATTTTCTGGGAAACCATCTGAGTTACAAGAGACAAGACCTATTTCTTTATCAGGTTTGTGTTTCCCAGCTAGCTTCAAGGCTGTCTTCTGAACACACACGCACATTTGGGGATATGAGAGAAGGCAAAGATGAGTTGGTAAGTGGCCTTTCTGCATCTCTACCGCTCAGTTCACAGTTGACCCATAGTTGATCCTTCCCATTCTTAATTTGGCTGGCACGAGATGTCCTATAGACATTTCAAGATGCATATGTGAATGTGCCACAAACCTGACTGCTGGTTTCTGAGCCCACAGGCATCTCTGCAGAACGAGGCTCTGAGGAAGACAGGACTGTGGCAATGGTTCAGTCTAATCCATGTGGGCAAAGGGGGATTGAAGCCATAGGGCCAGCATCTTGTCTTGACCTGGGGAAGGCGATGTTCCTGCTTACAGATCTCAACCAGAAAGTCTCCAATGGCATGAACAAATACAACTTGAAAACAATGTCTGTTCAGTCTGGCAAACCCTGCAGAGATACTCACTAAAGCTGTTAGGCTAAGATAAGCAGCCTGGAGTATCTGGAATACCAGTCACCATATTTCACACCAGCTGAAATATTTAGCAGTGCAATCTGCAAGGATCATGAATAGGAATATTAAATTCTTGAAAGAGCAGATACAGGAAAAATATTTATCTTATGAAAATCATAAAAGCGGTTTCTTCCAAATCCCAACATCTTCTGAAGCTGTTCTCCGAGCAGAAACATCTGTCTCTTGGATAAGACCAAGTATCTTTTAGTATAACACAGCCTTTGGTTTTCTTCCTCCTTTAACCTGTTTTTAGACTTGTCGGCTGTCCCAAGGGTCTGTGCTGAAGTTGCCAGTTTTCAGCCATATCCTTTGGCTACAGTGGGATGTTGAGACGTGGATGATCACCTCCAGGAAATACTTGATGTATTCAAAAGGTGTGGGAGAACACAGGTTTTGGTGGAGAAAGGGTGCAATTGATGGTTGTCCTGAGTTGAAATTTTTATGGAAGAGACTAGTGGATGGTCACTACAGACCCCTGGATTGTCACTACAGACCCCTGGTTTGTCACTACAGACAAACCAAAAATAGCAGATGAAAAAAACTCTGCTTCAGAACCAGTAATACTTCCCTTTGGATAATTACGTTCTGCAGACTTGAGAGTGGATGTCTGAATCTCACAGCCTCCCTTATTCCCCTGTTCCCCTTCAGAACATCCTATGGAGGATAATCCATCTGTGAGTCTCACCAGTTTCTGAATCTTGCACAGTTTCCTAGTCACACTCTGACTCATTTTTTAGTGTCTTTCCTGGAGATTAACACTTTCTCTTTACAATATATATGGAGACAGAAGAGTGCTACATTTTCTGTGCAGAATATTTTCACTGAGGTGCAAAGGCATTTGAAACGTGTTTGGAGCATGATGCTTGATCCTTTTCTGCCTCTATTTCAAAAGTTTTTATGATTTTGGGTGTTTGGCTCTAGATAACTGTTAGGACCGAGTTTCCAAAGGAGTCAAATATTTACACCGTGAGGGCACAGGTGGGAATTCTGCATACTTACACTGGCGGCTGCTGATGGCTGTTCTGCTCCTGACCCCCACAGACAGGGGTAAAGCAGGCACAGATGATAGTCATCCGTACTCATAAAGTGCTTTACAATGCTGGATGCATAGTTGGACACCAGAGGAGATGCACTAAGCAAGTTTTATCAGGACTCCAACTTGAGAGCAAATGAAGAACTATACTCACTTCCTCTGGAGCAGTGGCCTTTGACCTTGTTTTATTTGTGGGTACCTAGCAAATTTTCAGTAGGAAAACAGTCTCCCCCATACAGCAAATATTAATTGCCTAGTTTTCCTTTTCTAATCCTATTACCTGGTTTTGGCTGGGATGGAGCTATATTTTTTTCCCAGTAGCTGCTGTGTTTTGGATTTAGTATGGGATTTGGTAGGTGAAGAATGTTGATAATACACTGATGTTATGAGTTGTTGGTAAAGAGATCAAAGACTTTTTCAGCATCCCAGGTTTTGGTAATATGCAGGTGCAGGAAGCTGGTAGAGGTATAGCCAGTGCAGCTGACCCAAACTGGCCAAAGGATATATTCCGTACCATGAGCATCACACTCAGGATGTAAGTAAGGGTTGGGCCAGTTGGCAGCTCTCTTGCTTCTTTTTCTCTCTCTCGTGATCGTTCCAAGATTGCTCTTGGTTCCATTCTGTGATTGCTGCACGGGACAGGCAGTATTGGTTGTAGGGTCAGCAAGTGGTGAGCAATTGTTCATTTGTATGTTTTATTATCCTTTTATTTGATTACTATTAGTAGTACTATTAACATATGTTATTATTATCTTTTCCTTTGCTGCTGTAGTAAATTGTATTTATTGCAACCTATGCGTTTTCCTCTCTTTCTGATTCTCTCCCCCACTCCCCTGGTGAGAGGGAGTGAGTGGCTGTGTGGTGCTTGGTTGCCAGCTTTGGTTAAACCATGACAGCCTAAAGAGATGCTCAGGTCCCGGGAATAGAACTGTTACTGTAGAGCGTCCCATTGTGAACAGTGTCACAGTCTTGGTCTTTTTTCAGGTCACTGAAGAAGAGAAAAGGAAACCACCTCTGAAGCAGGCTGAAGGCTGTTCTGAATAGAACACCTCAGAAAAAAAGCATCCCCTCCTGTTACTACAAGGTCTCTTTGTTCTCATTGCTGTTCCCACTTTGACTGTCACCCTGCAGAGAGGGGCTGCAACAGAGGGAACTGAAGGCTTGGACTTCTCTCCTGCTTCTCTCAGACAGGTGCTGGCCCTTTAGCAGAGATGAAATGAAGACCTTCAAGGGACAAGGTTTGGGCAACAGTCCTTAAGTGCAGGCTAACCTGTCAGAGACCACTGCATTACCTTTCAGAGGCAATGGGAGAGGCTGGGCAGCACCTGGGGAAGCACTGGAGGAACTCCAAAACAGTTTAGAAATTGTGGTGGTGTCTGGGGTTAAAGTCTGAGGCACTGAAACTGTGTATATTGCATAAAAGGTTTTAACTCACAGGGGTGTCTAAGAAGTAGTAGCTAGCATCCATCCTGAACAATTGCCACCACCATTTCTGTGTGACAAGCAGAGGTGATGGGTGGCGTTTGTAGGACAGACTCACAGAACCCACAGCCCTTCCTGGGAGCTCTGTTAGCAGAGTGAGTGGTCCACTTTTTTTTCTCTTAAACCCAAAAGCCATGCATTCTATTTACACGCAAAATCTTTCACAAAGGTGAGGACTGAGATTTAAAAGCCAAGAAGTTTTCTTCTAGTCAATTGATTGACGTCTTCAGGAAGAAAAGTGTGAATCTCTAGGGAACAGTCTAGCCGCTGCGGCAGCAGCTCTGACACACTCCTTGGGCGGGCACGAAAAATGTCAGAATGTGCCCAGGCCCCTTCCGCTCCCCCCTGCAACCCCCGCGGCCGCTCTTTTTCGGAGCCGTGCAGCTCAGACAACAGTGTCACCTGCTGGGGAGCGGGGTGCCTGCTCCCGCCCGCGGCTGTCCCCGCCTTTATCTGTCCTGTCCTGTCCCGTCCTGCGGGAACGCGGCTTCTCGTCCCTACATGAAAGGTGACGGTGCGGTGAAGCGGGGCCAGTGACACACGCGGAGCTGTCAGCATTTCTTTCAATTTCTCTGCTATTTATACTCCGGAGACTTTCTGAGGTTTGCTTATCGAATAATAGAGTGGCTTTGGTGGTACAACTTTTGTTTACGTTAGTTATTTTAATACAGTTTTAAAATCGAGGCTGATACCAAGCCACATTTTGTTCTGCATTTGCTGTTGGTTAAGAACACATAAAGGCCTGGTATGGATATCACCTGTTTACCTCAACACCGTCACTTAAAAGTCTGTGGATCTCCGCATGTCTAACACACGTGTATGTATATATTTCACAAGGCGGGTCAAATGAGTGTTCATGCAGAAGAAAACTGCAGGAAAAGCAATTCTGCCCAGGAAACATCTGCAGAAGGAAATGTCTCTCCTGCTAAGGACTGCGCAATATCACAAAAACAATTGGTATGACTTCACCAGTACCATTTCATTATCAAGATACTTATCATTGCCTTCAATTTCTTCCATTAAAAAAAAAAAAAAAAAAAAAAAAAAAAAGCTGGAGTCAATAGGGAAATATCAGTAATAACAACAGTGAAATGAGTCAAGTTTGCAGTGCAGTAATTTAGAGGACTAAGAGCACTTCCAAGCTCAGATGAAACAGTAAGTAGGGAAATAGGAGAACACTCTTAGAGGGAGGACTATCTCTATAACTTATTGTTCCTGACTTGAAACTGCATAACTTACGGTCATGGACAATGACGATGCTGGAGCATATTTTCTGCACCAAAAATCTACTCCATGCCCAAAAGCAGAAATATCTGAATAATGTAGGTGCATGAGATTGCTCTATAGACAGCACAGTCATGTATTCAGAGTCATGGTTGCTCCCTCTCCTGTCAGGATGCACAGTTGGTCATAGGAATGACTGGTAAAGGAATACTCAATTAACAGACAAGCAAACGTTTTAAACAATATGGGTTTAATTTAAGTCAAGTTTTGCTTCATTTTCCTGCCTGTGTTGTTTTAAGTTGATCAAGAATATAAATTTTAATGTCACTTGAAGCCAGTGAGGCTTCAATTTTGGCAGCTAATAAGCATTTGTTCTAATTGTACTAATTGTAAACTTTCTGTTTTTTATTTATAGCAACAAGTTGAGAAACAATTAAAATGCTTAGCCTTTCAAAATCCAGGACCTCAGGTAGCTGACTTCAATCCTGAAACTAGAGAGCAGAAAAAGAAAGCATGCATGTCACAGATGAAACAAGATTTTTTTTATAAGCCCAAGTAAGATGTGCTAATTTATTACGTATTTTAGTTTTAAAAGTGTCTGGTATGCCATTTACTGACTATAAATTAAATTAATAAAAGCCTTAATATTTTGCAGAGAGATTTCTTATTATACATGAAAGCATGCAGGGAAAACAAGCTCTTTCTCTGTGACTTAAGATAATTTTTATTTACTTCTTTGTCACACTTTCATTTTGAATAACAGTGGCTGTTTCAATTAGGATATAATGCTGGTATTTCATTATGCTGTGAGGTTGTTAAAGACAAAATATTTGTTCCTGGACAGATGTTTTCCACATTTGTTTGGTTTAGTATTCAAGCATTTTGAAGCATTCTCTAAGAATCACTTTTTCTTCTCTTTTGCAGAATTACAAAGAAATATGACAAACATGGCAGGCTGCTTTGTAATAATGTTGATTTGTGTGATTGCCTGGAAAAGAACTGCCTGGGTTGCTTCTATCCTTGCCCCAAATGCAATTCAAACAAATGTGGACCAGAATGTCGCTGCAATAGGAAATGGGTTTATGATACAATTGAGACTGAAGCTGGGAATGTGATCAGCGTGTTGCCATTTTTTGTCCCTGACTGATATTGTTCATCTGTGTGAAGTTCTTCTTTCTTTACATTTTATTAAAGTAAATTTTGGCTTTATGAATCATCCCTAGTGATGTTCATGGCAGTGGTGCTTGTGCTTCTTTATTGCTGCCTACTTAGCAGACTTCAGCCTTCCTCATTAAGTAGGTATTTCATTGTTCCTCATCCTTGCAAGCTTTACTAAGGCACCTAGTCAGTCCTCTCTAAATCCCGACTTTCTAAAACTGAATGTGTCTGGCCTGCTGTGAAAAGACATTTTTTTTTTTTACCCTGGGAAGCAGAACCACATTACTTGTAATCAGTTTTTTCTTGCTGATTTCTCTGCAGTTAGCATTTTTTTTTTTTTTTTACAGCATATGGTATACTCAGCCTCGATCAGTCATTAATTATATAGCTAGAGGTAAACGGATTGGATTTTTTTGCCTCTGGACAGAAAAGTCTCTTCAGCTCTGGGACTTTCCTCTTATTGCAAGACATGACAGATTTAAAATACCGTAACTTACACTCTGTCTTCTTATGAGGTAGGTGTTCTCATTCACGATGGGTGCTCACACTCTTTTTGAGGAGTGAGGGTCCCTCTGGATCTTGAAGTGGGGAAGGCTACAGACTGCCTCACGTGATCTCTAGGAGCGTGCTGCTAGTGAGGGAATCATCCCCTGGGCCCACTGTGTGTTGGTTTTGAGGAGACTCTCCCAACTTTGAATGTGGCACCACCTTTCTCCCCTACAAGAGGTCGTTCTCTGTGGACAAAGACCTTCTGCTCCAAGGCACAGATATCATGGGGTACAAGAAAATTCCTGGAACAGATCCCAAGAATGCCTTAACACCACAATCCCCTTCTGACTTGATATCTCAGAAAGATTTCTTGCTCCTCTCAACTAATGACACCTCAGTACTTAAGCCTGTAGCATAAAAACACCCAGTACCAAAAAACTTCACAGGAATATTTGTTGTGGTGGTTTAAACACTCTCTGTTTGGCAGTCCCATCTCATGCTGCTTTCTCATATACCCCACTGGTCTCAAAGAATCTTTTACTTGTGCTGGGAGTCCAAACAGCCCACGTGATCTCTGAGCTATATTTCTTAAGGGAGGTGGAAATCCTGCCAGTGTAGTCAGGGATTTGGTTTCTTGTTGCAGGTGTGCCACAGACTCATTCCGAACTTGGCTGAATAAGCAGCTCTTCAAGAAGATAAAGTTGATTTGCATGGGCAGGAAGATGGCAGCCTTCCTTTGAAATAACCTCAAGATCTGAAATGGACAGGTTTGAATTACCTTCACTTTCTTTCCATTTAAAGGCAAAACCTCAAATAGTTTCTCAAGTGGATTCCTGTGGTAAGGCTACATGTTAAGTTTTTTGAGTAATGTTATTAAACCCAGATCGGTGTAAATCTTCAGAATCTCATTATTGAATTGGTGTTACTTTGTCGTTTTTAAACATGGGCTGTGCCTCTGTCACAATCATAGCTAAATGCAAAGTATAAGAGAACTCCATCACAAACACAGTACAACCTTGAAAATATGGCACAAAACCTGAAAAAAACAGAAGTGAGAGCCAAGAGGAGGATAATGATAATATCTGTTTGTATGAAAAGTGTTACAGGATTCCTGTCCACAGCAAGACTTAACATTAGGTAACTGCAGTCAATTGCATGGTATTCTGTTTACTAACAGTGTTTTTAAAATGATGAAGGACAATCAGCCCTGGGAAAAGCTAGATTTGTTGTTCCAGAAAGTCTAGATATTTCAGTCACAACCTCAGACCACTAAACAGTTTCTCCTGTCTTAAAATGAACTTCTGTATATGGCAAGGTGCCATTCAATCCCACCACATCATTTCGAGAAAAATAAGTCCATACTGTTCCTGAACTTATACTACTATGTGCCAGCATTTGTTGAGGTAAGAACTCTACAGTTAATATTTGCCAGCCTCTGTGATTCATACACAGAAAGGCATGAAAAAAAACTCCAAATCACACCCTTGGAACTCTTTTCCAGGCAATTTTCATGATCCTTTTAACACCTTCTAGATGCACACAACTGAACTTTCTCTATATACACCCACACCAGAGTGGAATACAGATTTAATTCACTTCAGTGGGAAATCCAGAAGAGCTTGACTAAAGAAATACAGACTGATGATTTCTGGATAAATATTTAAATATGCCTTGGATAAATATTTGCACCAAAAGCATTACAGTTGCTGCAGCTCTACTGAGTTCCTTAGCTAGCAATAGCAACGTTAATTGTAGCTTGTCCTTTGACACATCGTTCATGATCTTAAAACATTTTAAAATAAATTATGCAGGTTTCAATGGACTATTTTGTTTGCTCCCATTCTATCTGGAAAACAGATATATTAAGTCTGAGCTAACAGCAACTTTGAACATTAGTTAGAATGCGATACTTGTGTTTCATTAACCCTAATTTGTAATCTTGGCATGAACCATAGATTTCCTCTTCTGTCATTTGCAGAGGGCAATGCATCTTTTCTTCATTGGCCTGGCCCTGCAAAGTACTGACCTGCTTCCACCTCCCCTCAGGCACAAGTGTATAAATGCTGGTCCCTTACAGCATCATATCTGTTTGTTGTTATAATGGAATAAATTAAAGCCTGTTGTCCACAGCTGAATCTCCTGTATGCTCACAGATGCCTTTGACTGAAGAAGCAGGCTATGCAGCCCTGATTTCCATTGTGAAGCTTTGCCACTCAAATAATCTGACTCCCTTCACATGACTAGACATAACAGTGAATGTTCACATATAAGCACAACAATAGCAAACAATAAACCATCATACAGAACCAATAAACTGAGAGTCTCCTGCCCTTATTCATAGTTTTCTGCCCTTACTCTTTCTGGATAAAATCGAAGTAGTCCTGCTGGTTTTAATTAGATTACTCATTCAGTGGATCACAAATAATGACAGACAGTTTCATAATGATAACAGTCACAGTGAGTAACAGAGGAATATTTATTTCTGATACACTTTCTGATGTCACCTTACGCCGTTCCTTCCTCCTCGGGGCAAGAACTCACATTCCTCCCCTGCTCCAGCCTGGGGTCCCTCCCAGGGACTACAGTCCTTTGTGAACTGCTCCAACACAGGCCCTCCACGGGCCACAGCCTCCTTCAGGCATCCGCCTGCCCCGGAGTGGGGTCCTCCCCGGGCTGCAGGGGGATCTCTGCTCCTGCGTGGGCCTCCATGGGCTGCAGGGGCACAGCCGGCCTCACCATGGGCTGCACCACGGGCTGCGGGGGAATCTCTGCCGGGAGCAGCATCACTGCTCCCCTCCTTCTTCACTGACCTTGGCATCTGCAGCCGTTCCTCTGACAAGAAGGCCTCTTCATGCTCTATAGAATCAATTTCACCTGATAACAGTAGAAGTATTTTAAAAAGCAGAGACTAAATGAATTCTAACTGAAGGGCTGGGTGATGAGCAAAGTCTGTAGAACAAAATATAATCAAATAGCATGAAGGCTTATTCAGTCTTTGTGAACACACAGAATATATAGTTCAATTTCTGGAAATGCAAAGCAGGGGAGACTGAGCTTTTCAAGACTGTTGTAAGGCAGTAAGATTAATAACTTTAATCAGCAGCTAAATGCTCTATAGTCTCAGTCACTGATGCCTAAGATTTTGCCATAGGATGTGAGCAGATTCATCCAAAAGCCCATACAACGACCATTTGCATGTCTAAGTGTAACATTTTGAGTCAAAATATGGGTAACAATTTGACTTAAATTATGTCTGAGCTAGAAAGACAGTTCAGACAACTGATAAAATATGTTAAATTGTGTAATACCATTAGCTCAGTGAAAAAAAGCTATTATTCGCATTGGAAAAATGGATCACGGATGCAAGTACCAAACAATAATAAATGAATGGATGCATGAGAAGTCACAACTTTATATAATTTTTTTAGAAACAGAAAAAGTTTTAGAAAAAAAATATTTAATTGTGCACTTGACAGCACATTGACAGGTTAGCTTCATTATTTATTATTTCCAATTAGATGCTTTCTTTCCTGTCTTTCTTCAGCGAGGCTTCGAACACAGAATAATACAGGCGGGAAGAAACCTCCAGAAGTGTGAAGTCAAACCCCCTGTGTGAAGCAGGTCCAGCTGGAGCAGGTTGCTCAGGATCATGTCCAACTGAGTTTTTAATGTTCATTGTTTTGACTATTCATTTTGAATATTCATTTGATGCCGCAAAGCATTAAAAAAAAACCACTTTAAAATAGGTCCATATGACTGTAAAACCAGAGAACTGGCAGCAAACCTGAGTGACACATCTGACACCTATATCAGCTGGAACTTTTTAAAATAAGTACGCAATTGTTTAGATTTCCAGTCACCCTTGCTCATTTTGACTGAACAAACTTTATAAAACACTGCTCTCGGGGGAGATTTCTTAGAACAAGAAGTTACATTATTTCAGTATGGAGTGAAACACTCATTTTTCTTTTCCAGCCAAATAAATTTATTGAAAGAATATTGTATTTTCATGTTTTATAACAGTACAGAAAAACAGATGAAGTAGTTGAATGTAATGATATTTCACCTCAGAACAATAGCTTAAATATGTAGCTGCCTTTCACAACAGTGACTGTGGGTCCAACTTCTGCTAAGTGGTATAGTACAAGTGATGTTAAAGTTTCAGCCAGGAATTCTCTGCTTTAAAGAGAGATTCTGTTGGAGTATGGCCAGGTTTGTCACTTTTTTTTTTTCCTGAAGGTGGTTCTTAAGGCCAAGTCTACTTAAATAGACATTATCTTTTCAAACGTCCCGGCTGAAATCCTCGCCCTGTTGAAGCTAAGGACTAAACTCCCCTCACTTCAACAGACGCAAGAGTTCAGCATGTATGTCTATGAACATTTCTGTACATTGCCTCAAAAATTCGCAGCCTTTTGCCACTTGCCTCTTGAGCCTACCGTAATTTATTACCGTACACCCAGCCCCTCGGGTCACATCTTCACAGCCACATTCAGAAGTCTCTTGCACATTTTTAATATTTTTACTCGGGTTCCTAGGAAAACCAGATTTACACAGTCATGCTGCCTATTGCGCTGTTTCCTCGTCCCGTTGTCTTTTAGCCCCTTTTTCAACTTCAGCCAAACCTGACGGAAACCAGAGCTTTCACAGACAGGACATCCATTCAAGGTAACATCCACGGAGGGTGTCGAGGGGCAGCAAAGCCGTGCGGAAGGCGCTGCCGGCCTGCTCCTCCCCGCTGCCCCCAACCCCCCGCGGCTGCTCTGCCTTCGCCCGGGGCCGTGCGGGGCTGGGGCGGGGCGGGGCGGGGCGGGGGTGATTCGGAGCCCTCAGCGGGAAGCGCCCCGGCCGTGCGCGGCGGCAGGGCGGAGCGGCGGTAGTTGGCCCCGCCGGGCTGCCGTCGTGGGGCGGGGCCACAGCCACAGCCATGGCGGCGCCCGTCGTCCCGGAGAGTGACAGGTACCGGCTGCTCCGGTGGCAGCGTCGCTCCCGCCCGTACCCGGGTTCTCGCCACGGCCGGGCAGGGCAGGGCCTGGCCTGCTCGGGGGCAGGGCCTTGGCCTCGCCTCGCCGCGGTGCCGGGGCGCGGCGGGGCCTGGTGTCCTCTGACCGCCTCCTCTCCTTCCGCGCAGCATCCGCAGGGCCGTGTCGCTGCTCAACGCCGTGGACCCGGGCCGGTTCCCGCGGCTTCTCTCCCGCCTCCTCCAGAAGCTGCACCTGAAGGTCGGTAGGGCGGGCGGCGGGGCGGGAGAGCCTACGGGGGCCGTGTTCGACGGGACAGGGGTGCCCACCGGGCGAAGCGCGGCGGAAGCGGGGGCTTGGCGGGTGCGGGGCCCGGCCGGGTCCTGCCGGCGCTTTGGCCGCGCTGCTCCGGGGCGAAGCCGCAGGAATGGGCCAGCGAGAGGCGGTACCGGTGTGTCCGAGGCAGAGCGACCGGCCCGGTCCCGCACCCCTCCCGCCGCGTGCAGCCGGCAGCGAGGGCAGCCTGGCCCGTTGTGCCGTGCGGCGGGAAGGGAGAGGGCGCCGCCGGGAGCCGAGTGCTGCCGAGTCGTCTTCTTGGGACAGATGCGACGCTGTTTCACTAAGGGACAACTTCTTCCTTTTTTTTTTTTTTTTTTTTAAGTACTTTTGATCTTAATTTCGGTCGTCGCTGATTGTTCAGAACTGTTTTAGGTGCACGAAACACGAAGCAGTGATGAACGGCCGACGGTGAATGGCGTGAGAACCACTAATGCTCGTTGTAACCTGCTTCCATCGCCTCCAGGTGCTGGTGTCTCTGAGGATGCTCTCACAGGAGATCCAACTTCCTTTTTTCCGTTTTTTTTTTTTTGTTTTTTTCCCCCAGGTACTCTGCTCTTTCCCTCGCAGAGGAAAGACTAAATGCATACATATGTATGTTCTGTATGTTCATTGACCAAAGCTATTAATGGAATTGCCATTTTTTTTTTAATTGCAGAATAAATAATAAAGAAAAAACAAAGAAAAAAAAATCAGTAGTCAATTTCATCGCACAGTGCCAAAAACTCAAATGGAGACTAAATCTAAACTTGGCACTAAACATTGTATAGGCAACTGTAAGGTAAATGCTAAAACAGAAATTATTTTGTTGAGTTTTTTTATTTTTCAATGTCAGATTTTATTTATTCCCTTGTTTCATGTTTAGAAAAAATGTAAAAAGAAATACAGAATTTGTTTTCTCTACCTGTATTGTTTTACATGGATATTAACTCATCAGTAGCTGGAAAGTGTCACTAACCTTTACTCAATAAGTAGTTTAGTAGCTCTAAATAGTAAGTAGTTTACTATTACTCAATAGTAGTTTAGTAGCTCTTCACAGTTTTATCCAGCATTTATGTGAGCTGGAGTGGTCTTTTTTAATTTAGAGCACTCAGCCAACCTCATGGAGGGTTCAGCTGGCCTTTCTAAAGTACGTGACTCTAGGGTGTGTTAAATTGTTGGAAACATTAAACAAACTTGTTTGCCTTAACAAAGAAGATTCTCAGAGCCCTGCATTTCCTTCTAACAGCTAATGAGTCAAATAATGTTTCCATTTTGATGCTCTTGTTACAGACATTGTGATCATTGAAGTTTTTGTGTAATTGCCTCATTTTGTTTATTCTAAAAGCTCAATTGCTTTTTTTGGTGTAGCTTTGCAGTTTTGGATTCATAGGTGATCTAATGTGGTGTTTTGATGTCTGTAGCATAGATTTGTTAGTAATTGCATTTTAAAAGATGGCAATATTTGACAGGGCTCTGAGCAGCCTGATCTGGTTGGAGATGTCCCTGCTCCTTGCAGGGGGGTTGGACTCGATGGCCTTTAAAGGTCCCTTCCAACCTAACCATTCTATGATTCTTTGAATATCTGCATTTAAATTACTATTTAATTTGCTGTAGTATTATATATATATAACTGCTGTATTTTAAAAGTAGAGCATGTTCTCAGTAATCTTCAGTAATAGAGTAGGCTATAGATTCAAATCTGACTTTTAAAATAAGCATATGTTAGGCCTTTATTTCCTTTATAACAGCGGGGGTAGTTTTCAGAAGAGTATCCAAGTGGAAGAAGCACACAGCTAACTTATTACAGCTTTGCCTTCTGTTGTCTTTGAGGTCTGATTCAAGTAACACACTTCATACTTTTCTTTTTTTTTTATTTCCAAGAGGTCGTTGGAGATGATCTGATAATTGAAAGAGAAATATTTCTTTAGTGTCTCTCGGGTGTAAAGAAAGCATTTTCTTGTGATATATTTCAAGCAGTCCTGATAATTTATGATGTGATACTGTTGGCTTTTAATTTTGGTTTTCAGTGAGAGGAATTGTGTTGTATTTTAATGTTGGAAAAGAGCCTTACTTTGTTATTTCTATTTGGAAGCAACTGGACAGCAACTATGTTTATAAAAACAGGGGGAAAGTTTTTGTTTTGACAAGTATTCTCTAGGTCGCTAAATGGAATGTTAGGAGTAACCGTTTTTGTGCTTCAGGCTGAAAGTAGCTTCAGTGAAGAGGAGGAAGAAAAACTTCAAATAGCTTTTTCGTTGGAAAAGCAGGATCTTCATCTAGTTCTTGAAACGATATCATTCATTTTGGAACAGGTACCTTGTTTCTGTCCTTATGAACTGATAAATAAATATTTTAATCTGATTGTACATCTCAAAAATGTAAAAGTGAAGTTAAAATGAATTCATGAAAACATATATCTGTAGTATATTATGTATATTCTGGAGGCATGATTTTATTTCTTCTGTTTGCATGCCTTTCTGATTTGGACTGGACTTACCGCGTTTGTGGAGTGAGTTTCCAGCTAATGTAAATATAGATGATGGTAGTGAGCTCTGCATGGCTCTGAGAGAAGTGTTAATAATTACGAGATATAGCCTTTCTACTTATTCATTATAAGCAAGCCAGGCATGCTTTTTTAAAATTCCTGTAAGGAAAATATTAGATGAGATTGTTGAGCACTGTTTGAGCTACATGAAGTGTCCGTTACAGAAAATTTTCATGCACAGAAGCAGTCTGTACTTAGGTGAACAGGCGCACCTGATGTAGCTCTGGTATCTCAATGAGTGGGTGACTGCATGGTTTAGAGCTAAATATCTTGTAAACAGAGAAGGTTTTGTGATTCTACAGTCTACCACTGCTGAGGCTGGAACGCCAATGTATTATGTGGTAAATATGTTAACTTTCTTAGAAATTGTCACAGCCGCGATGTTATCCATCCATTTGATGCAAATATAGTAAGTGTAGTCTGTGCCAAGGGCATGCATACTGATGTCTGTTGTGGGATTTGAGTCGTTCTTTCCTACACATGTCAGTTTATGATCAGTTCACTTTGTTAACACATTCTACAGTCCTCCCCATGGCTCCTATCCAGCAGAAAATCAAAACAAAGCTTGAGGTCACATCCAGACTGAAACTTGGAATTTTCATCTCCACTAAACAGCAAACTTACTTGTTTTATTGCCTGGTCCTGATTTCACCAGAATGCTTCATTTATATGATAATTATTGAAGATGAACAGAAAAAACAGTTCAATTTCCTCTACGACTTACACCTTTTGCATTAAAAAAAAAAAAAAAAAGGAAGAGAAGGATATTCGTATCTGCCCAAGTAAGAGTCCCAGATGGAATAGATGTTGTATGAGGACTCTTTTATGTTCCTGCTGATAGCTGTGCTTTTTAAAATAACTACTTGTTCTGTCAGAGCATAACTTTTTTTAACAGCTGCTTGGTCCATGAACATGTTATAGAAAATAAGTCTACTGCATGGTCTTTGCCGCATGTGTGGTTTCTTTTTTCTTTTTTTTTTTTTTTTTTTTTTACCTCACCCTGGTGCTGATGGAGTCCTGTATTGAAAATGGAGACCAGCATTCTGTAGAGAGTGTTTACCATAAAACCTGGTGCTTAATAGAGAGGTTATGTCTAACTTACCTGTTTTGACAAACTCTTCCTGTCTTTTCAGAATATTACCTCATAGTTCAGGCTTGCTTGAACAGCATGAATTTGGAAAAGCTGTCCTTTCTTCATGGCCACAATTGACTTGAAAGCCTAGGTTTCTTTCAGTGATAGTTGCTTTGGCATTATGTACAGTGGAAACATAGACATATACTCAGATCTAGGTTGTATATGCTTTTTTTTTTTTTTTTTTTTGTAGTTTCTCTACCTTGAGAAGAGTAATTTGTAATATTGCATATTGAGGTACAATTGAGAGAGTTACACTTTTCTGTCTTCTCAGTCAGAGGATTAAGATGGACAGGATACTTGCAGTCTGACAGTAGAGCTGTTGGTAAAAAATCTTACGTGAATGTTCTGGCCATCTGTGGTGGAATGTATCTGGCACAACTTGTAGAGCAGTACTCAACAACAGCAGTTATTTTTCATTTTAACAGGCAGTCTATCATAATTTGAAGCCTGCTTCATTGCAACAACAGCTGCAAAGCATTCACCTGGATCAAGACAAAGCTGAAGCATTTGCCAGTGCATGGGCAGCTGCAGGTCAAGATACGATTGAAAAGTTCAGGCAAAGGATTTTGACCCCTCAGAAGGTAATGTTTTTTTTATTCTAAGAGAGAATAAAGTTGTGTAGGTTTGTTTTAAAGCAAGGAGTTTAAACCAAGATACAAAGTTTGTGACAAGCCAAGGTACTGGAAAATGAAAAGGGTACTTATTGGGTAGTAGGTAAATGTGATCAGGGCAGTGGAGTTCCGTTGTCTTAAAGAGATGTTGCATGTTATTTGAGCTGCTCTAACTGGTGGGACCTGACTATATGTGTACTGTTAGTAATGTACAGTGATGCAACCTGCATACTATTTGAAGATGTTCATGAAAATACTTTACAATAGGGCAAGATTAAAATGTGCTTGTGGACACTTGTAGTGGTTTAGCTCGTCAGCCTGTTGAATCTCTATACTTAAACTGTATCTGAGCACCTGTTATCTTTAATTTTGTAAGCTGGTTGGATGGTACGTTTTGTGAGATACTTACTGTGGGTTTGAGGGTTTGAGATACTTCATTATTTCCTTCTGTGTTTTATAACTAATTGTGTATCAGCAGATATTTGCTGTATTATCTTTCTGTACCTTGAGAAATAGTGGGCAAAATATTCTCTTACTTGTGATCATCGTTAGAGTAGCCAACTGTTGTAACTTTCATCAACATCTCAAATTAAAGTTAAAAAAAACTTAAAATCCTGAAAAATACTTAGACCAGTGTGCTGACTTTTTATATTAGATTTACAATTCAGTTTTTTAGATGGATCGAGTTTAAATTAACTTCCTTCTTTGAAAAAAGAGGTGTATATACAGTTATTAATACATTCTGCAACATATATATATGGGTATGACATTTAAAACAATTGGCCCTATAAATGTGTGCTCTGTATAGGTACTTCTTTACATGGCTGTGTATAAGTTAATGATTTGCATTGTTCAGTTCTCTCACAGAAGCAATGTTAGGTACATGAAAAAAAGTGACCATTCTATCGTCATAATTGTCAGCAACATAATTACAGAATGGTTGAGGTTGGAAGGGACCTCTGGAGGTCATCTGGTCCAGCTTCTCTGTTCAAGCAGGGCCACCTAGAGCCAGTTGCCCAGGACTGGTTCCAGACAGCGTCTGAACATCTCAAAGGATGGAGACTCCATCACCTTCCTGGGCAACCTGGTGCCAGTGCTCGATTACCCTCAAAGTGCAAAAGTATTTTCCTGTGTTCAGGCAGAGCCTCCTGTGTTTCAGTTTGTGCCCACTGCCTCTTGTCCTGTCACCGGGCACCACTGAAAAGAGCCTGGTTCCGTCCTCCGTATACCCTGCCTTCAGGTATTCCTATACATTGGTGAGATCCCCCTGAGCCCTCTCTTCTCAGGCTGAACAGTCCTGGCTCTCTCAGTGTTCCCTCAGAGGGGAGTGCTCCAGTCCCTTCATCATCTTTGTGGCCTTTGCTGGACTCTCTCCAGTACCTCTGTGTCTTTCCTCTGCTGAGGAGCCTAGCACTGGACCCAGCACTCCAGGTGCGTCCTCGCCAGTGCTGAGTAGAGAGGAAGGATCACCTCCCTTGGCCTGCTGGCAACACCCCCTTTAATGCAGCCCAGGATACCACTGGCCTTCTTTGCTGCAAGGGCACATTGCTGGCTCATGTTCAAGCTGGTGTCCACCAGGACCTCCAGGCCCTCTTTTCTGCCAAGCTGCATTCCAGCTGGGTGGCCCCCAGCAAGTACTGGTGCCTGGGGTTGTTCCTCCCCAGCTGCAGGACTTGGCTTTTCCCCTTGTTGAAATTCATGAGGTTCTTGTCAGCCTATTTCTCCAGACTGTCAGGTCCCTCTGGATGGCAGGTGACCCTTTGGTGTATCAGCCATTCCTCCTGGTTTTAGGTCATCTGCAGACTTGCTGAGGGTACAACTCTGCCTCGTGATCCAGATCATCACTGAAGATGGTAAACAGGACTGAACCCAATATTTGCCCCTGAGGTACACTGCTAGTTATTGGCCTCCAACTAGACTTTGTTCCTCTGATCACTGCTCTCTGGGCTTGGCCATTCAGCCAGTTTTCAGTCCACCTCTCTGTCCACATCATCTGCATACATTGACAGCTTGTCTATGAGGATCTTACGAGACATAGTGTCAAAGGCCTCAGAAGTCAAGGTAAACCCTATCCGCTGCTCTCACTTTGTCTGCCAAGGCAGTCAGTTTCACTGTAGAAGTTTATCAAGTTGGTCAAGCATGACTTCCCCATTGTGAATCTATGCTGAATACTTCAAGTCACTTTCTTGTTCTTCATGTGCCTGGAAATGGTTTCCAGAATTAGTTGTTCCATCACCTTCCCTTTAGTTCCCCAGGTCCTCCTTCTTGAAGATAGGAGTGACATTTACTTTCCTTAGAAATCTTCAGGATTGGTGTTTGGTGGGGGGTTTTGGAAATTTTTTTTGTTTGGATGGCTGAGTTTTTTTAAGACTCTTGATTTATTCATGTTCTGTATATTGTTGAAGTTCCATTCATAATGATGCTTTTTTTTTGGTTAAGTGTAACTTCTAGTTTTAGTGATTCAGATTTCAGAAGTATAGGAGTTACTGTACTGGATCAGAAAACCTGTTCATTGTGTGTCTTGTTTTTGATGCCTTGGATAGAAGTGTAGGGGTCGAATCCTGTAGCTAACCTGTTTGATGAAAACTTCTGGCTTACCTCATGACTTAGAAGCTGTCTTATACCCTCAAAGATTATCGTTTATCACTTGTGAAATATTCTAATGAATCTGGAGGTTCTATGTACTCGCCAGATTTATGATTTTCTACCACTTGAGAAAAAGTTATATGTATTGATGTTTTTAAAACAGTATATCCATTATCTTATGATTTTAACGTATATCACTTTTTAATTATGTCGTAGTTCAGCCCTTATTGGGACCAGACTACGCGGTCTCTCTCTTGCTCCCCCCAGCCTCCGAGAGAATAGGGGGAGATCATATAAGGAAAAAAAAACGGCTCGAGGTTTGAGATAAGGATGGGGAGAAACCCTTCAAGTTACCGTCACGGGCAAAACAGACTCGACTTGGGGAAAAAATACTCATTTACTTCTAAAACTAGCAGAGAATGAGACAGGGAATAAGATAACCTCCCCCTACCCCTCCTTTTTCCTGGGCTTAACATTATCTCTACTACCTTCCCCCCACTAAGCGGCACAGCGGGGAAGAGGGAATGGGGGTTGCGGTCAGTTCATCACGTGTTGTTTCATGCCGCTGCTTCATGGTCAGGGGAAGAACTCCTCGCATTCCTCCCCTGCTCCTTCATGGGGTCCCACCCACAGGCCACAGTCCTTTGTGAAACTGCTCCAGCGTGGGTCATCTATTCCACGGGGTGCAGTCCCTCTAGAACAGCTGTCCCAGCAGGCCCTCCACGGGTCACAGCCTCCTTCAGGCCTCCACCTGCTCCGGCGTGGGGTCCTCCACGGGCTGCAGGTGGATCTCTGCTCCTCCGTGGGCCTCCATGGGCTGCAGGGGGACAACCTGCTCCACCATGGTCGTCACCACAGGCTGCAGGGGAATCTTGGCCAGGAGCCGCATTACTCTTCCCCCTCCTTCTTCACTGACCTTGGCGTCTGCAGCTGTTCCTCTCACAACAGGCTGGTAGATGCCTCTCAGGATCCTTTTTACATCTTATTCACTTCTCATCTCCTCTCCACTTCTTGCAGCCAGGCTGGGCCAAGTTGGGCCCAGTTGACTGCCTGGCGGGAGGCCAGAGGGTGAGGCCTGCAAGGCCCATGAGGCTCGCGCCTCCCCCTCTCTGCCCCCGCTCAGCTGCTTCACATCTTCTTTCCTTTTTTTTTTTTTTTTTTCCTGTTTTCCCCTTCTTAAATACGTTATTGCAGAGGCGTTATCACGGGACATTCTGCTACCATTCGGCTCGGCCTTGGCCAGCAGCGAGTCTGCTCTATGCCCGGCCGAGTCCACTGAACAAAGGAGAGCGACTTCTAGCAGTTTCCTACAGAAGCTACCACCTTGGGCCCCCCCTTACCCAACAAAACCAGAACAAATTACAAGAAATACTGAAGAAGAGTGTAGTCTGTCTTATTTTTATTTTGAGCTACATAATCTGTGATTTCTCACTCTCATTCCATGGATGTTTCCTGTTTGTCATCCTTCAAGTTATCTGTTTCTGACATATTTTTGTTAATTTTTTTGAAGAAATTAATATGAATAGAGCATTATATGGGCTTGCCTGGAGTGTTAATACTTTGTGTGGTGGCTTTATAATAGAAGTCTCCTTCAGGGATCTGAACTGGGACGAACACTATTTAATGTCTTCATCAAGGACACAGTGAGATTGAGTGTACCCTCAACAAGTTTGTGGATAACACCTAGGTCAGTGGTGCAGTTGATTTGCTAGAGAGAAGGGATACCATCCAGAGGAACCTTCACAACCTTGAGGAGTGGGCCTATATGAACCTGATGAAGTTCAACAAAGCCAAGCGCAAGGCCCTGCTCCTGGCTTGAGGCAATCCTTGATATCAATACAGACTTGAGGATAAAAGAATTGAGAGCAGCTGTGCAGAGAAGGACTTGGGGATAATGGTGGAAAAAAAAAAAAAAAAAAGGACATGAGCTGGCAATTTGCACTTGCAGCCCAGAAAGCCAGTTGTATCCTTGGTTCTATAAAATAAAGGATGGCCAGCAGGTCAAGGGAGGTGATTCTTGTCCCTGTGCTCTTGTGAGACCCTACCTGGAGTACTACATCCAGCTCTGGTGTCCCCAGGACAGGAAGGACATAGACCTGTTGTAGCAGGTCCAGAGGAGGGTCGTGAAAGCGATGCAAGGGCTGAAACACATCTGCTACGAAGAAATGCTGAGAGAGTTGGGATTGTTCAGCCAGGAGAAGAGAAGGCTCTGGGGAGACCTTACTGTGGTTTTTCAGTACTTAGTGGGGGCTTGTAAGAAAAATGGAGAGAGACTTTTTACCAGGATGTGTAGAGACAGGACAAGGGGCAACGGTTTTAAACTGAAAGAGAATAGTTTTGATATAAGGAAGAAATTTTTTACAGTGAGGGTGGCGAGACACTGGAAGAGGTTACCCAGAGAAGCTGTGGATGCCCCATCATTGGAAGTCAGATTGGATGGGGCTTTGAACAATGTGATCTAGTGAAAGATGTCCCTGCCCACGGCCGGAGGGTCTGACTAGGTCATCTTCAAAGATCCCTTCCAGCCCAAACCATTCTATGAATACAGATCTTTTTCTTTCATACTCTTTTAAAAATATATATGAGCTCTTTGGTTGTCACTGCATATTTGGGAGGGGCTTTTACTGACCTGTTCATGTGGTGTGCAGGGCTACATACTGATTTAGAATTCAGACTAGATGTGATCACTTCATGCTTTCCCTTGTCATGTGCTTTTTGGTACACTTACCAGCTCTGAATTTTCTTTATAACAGCTTTAGTCGATGTATACATGGGATTGCTCATCTGAATCTGAGTGCAGAATCAGAGTCATGATTAGTATTACTGAGATCCTGATAGTTCTCTTCCAGCATGAGAGGATGTTAAAGGAAACTGTGTAAAAGATAGAGTTTGCAGTGTAACTAAGAAAGATCTAATTGGAATTTAATCTTTGTTTTAAAGTGTTTTACTAAAATCCAAGTGGCAAAATAATTCTGAGTCTCTCCTGGCATCTGGTACTTATAAGTTTTATGTTTTGAAAGTATTGAAATGCTGCTAAGTCTGTTTTCTGTAGCGTACACAAGAAGGACCAGGCACTAATCTTTCATTTCTCTTTTAAGACAATATAAAATGGTTGACAATTTTATTTCTTTATTTTGAGGTATGGTTTGCACATCATGCAAACATTGGAACCTTTGGGCAAAATGAAGGAAGAACTGAGGACTGATTAACTTAGGGCCAAAATTAGTGGGTAGCTGACTGTGCAGGATTATTATTTCATAGTATTACTAGTTAATTTGGCTCATCACCATTTTTGAGAGAGTAGGCCACTGCATCTTTTGGCTTGCAGCAGTGCTCAGATTTAGACTCCGGACCACTAATTATTATGAGAAGTAATTTCTTACAAATATTTTGTTTGTATTTACATGTTATTTCTCTTAAACCAGATTATTTTCTTGCCTGCAAACTACAACTTGGTAAAAATTAGTATTCTGCGTTCTGGGTCTGTCAGTTCCATGCAAGAGATGTAGGTGGTAATGCACTAGCTGGTAGCTTCATTAGGGTGACAAGCCAAACTGAGTTTGTTAGATCAACAGAACAAGTATGTTCTTCACTGAGGTGAAGTTTTTCTGCGGCGTATTGAACACAACTTCTAATTGTTAAAGAAAAAAATATTCTCTTTTGAACATAGGTCCTTGAAATTTTTTTTGGTGCAGACTGGTTAGTTGATAGGTCATTATTGTCTTGAGAAATGAATGAAAACTGTAGAGTTAAACTAAAGCTGTACTGTTTAATAGTGTTTATTTTCTCGCTTCATCTTTTTGTTTTTCTTCACTGAACTATAACCACTATTCAACTGCATAGAGTTATTAATTACATATATTCTCCTATTGCATGAATTGGTTCTCTGAATCTTTACTTGTTTGACAGTCCCTTTATTATATTATTTCTGCTGTATAATACAGTCCTAGTCAATTAGAATGATGGTATTTGTATCTGTTTTTTGTTTGAATGCATTCTTAATTTGAACTGTAGAATGATAGGCTAGTGATAATAGTCAGATATAAATCTGCAGTTTTTAAAATGTATTTTTTCCTCTCCTCAGAGAAGAGAGAGCTTTTTGTTAGAGTTCTCTCTAAATTCTCATGGCAATTTTTCATCAATTCTGTTGCTTTTCTCCTCCTCTCTCTATATTGTGTTCTCTATGTGTTTTTGGTACTCTGCAAATCTATGTTTTAAAGGCAGGTCAAGCTAAATGCCGCATAGCCTTCTTGTTTTGGAAAACTATTCAAGATATCTTTAAAATACATATAATAAAAAAGATGAGGCCTGTGTTGCCAAGCAAGAGAAGTTTTTTATAGCCTTCAGACAGCATTACTTAATATAATGATGCGTGGGAATGCAACTAGTGAAATTATGTACCTAACATTCTTGACAGAGCTGTCAATTCTGTATCTCGACTGGCTGTTTGAAGCCATATGGAAAAAACTCTGAAAGTAGTTTTCTCAGAAACTGACCTTCTTTCTGAGGGGTCTATTTGTAACATGAATATGCTGAATTCCCTCTGCTAAAGGCTAGCAAATCTACAGAAATGCTCTGAAACACGTGCATCCTATGATTGTTATGACAAAAAAGAAAAGAATTGCTGTGCTGTATGTGTATCATGGGGGAAAATTTCTTTCTGGCATCAGAAGAAATGCCAAATAAGGAGGAATACAGCTCAGAAAGAATTTTTCAGTTTCTTGTTAGTGTCTGATCCACTAGTCATTCTCACAGTGACAAACAGAGGTCACAAAGACCATGTTGTACCTACGGGCATTGTCACAATGAATTGTGAACCAACTTGCGTTATATGATGCTATCACAGACTATGGCAAAGAGAACACAAGTGATGAAAGATGTAGTAAAGACACAATTCTGTACCTGCTGAGATTTATTTTAATAGCTAGCTACAGCACAACTGAGTCTATTTAATGTTCACTCACACAGCTTTGTTAGTAGTTATTTTAATAGTTTACAGTTTTAAGGTACTACTTCTTGAGGACTTTTTAAAATGAGTTTCTTCTTATCCTTTCCATCATCTACCAGGAAAGTGTAAATGATAAAGATTAGAAGAAGGTACATTTTGATAATGTTTTAAAATATCTGAAACATTTATTCTGTTCCTACATGCAAAATAGCATCTTTTAGGGTTGTGAAAGAGTACCATACTTATCTTGTGTAACTTCATGTGTAATACAAACTGTAATTTTTCTTCAATATATAAAAGAGCTTTTGTAAGAGGGCTCTGGTTGTGATTTCAAGGCTTGAAATGACAAGTAATTTCTGGGGTATTTTTTATGATTAATAAAAATGTATGCCTTATCTCTAATTAAAATCTCTCTAGCTTCATCTTCCCACCGTTGGATCTTGCTATATATTCTTCTGCTAGATAAAAGAGCCAGTCAGCTATGACTTTTCCATATAAGTGCTCGTAGACTGGTGCATATCTTTACTGCAACTTCGTGCTCACAAATTTCCCAGAGAGAGGCAGAGCACAACACCACTTATACGTTTTGCACAAAGTGAATCCCTAAATACTAGGGTTTTGGAAACTTGAATGCTATTTCTAATGCTTGTCATGCAGTCTCTTTCTGTTTGCTTTCAAGCTAGCTGCTTATCTGCTAAAATACACGTAAAGATGAAACCTGCAGTAACTTCAGTTAGGGACAAGTCTTTTGAAGTTGCTGCTTCTTAGCACTAGTCTTGCTCTACCAATTTGGTATCATTTATTTTGTTTTCTCCTTTTGAAGTACACTGGTACTTCTTGGTGTGTGTCTTCCTTTTTTTTCAAATTCAAAGATCAAAAATGTGAGAGTTTTTGGTTTGAATATTAAACAAAGAAGTCTGAAAATAGCACTTTTCTGGGCATATGCACTAAGTAGGGTTTACTGAAGGGAAATAGGACTTTATCCTTACAGGCATAAATGGGAAGTCAGATGAAATTAACTCTCCAGGAGAGAGCCAATCTTAGATAAAGAATCTAGTTCATCTTGCATATTCACCAAATAAGATGGCTTTAGGAACATAATTTGTTCAGATTTTCCTTTTAGAGTTAAATCTCAGTCTCTTTTTCTATTTTTAATATGCTCTTAATATCCAGATGCTCTCTGAGAGGTAACTGAGGGTACTGACTTTTTGGCTTATTCCTCTTGCTTTTTCTAGCACTAACTAGAAGCTGCAACTCCCAGTTTACAAAGTTAAAACACTGCTCCCCATTTTATTTTATTTATTTTTTTTTTTTCTGCCTCCTTAAGTTACTGATACTATTATGGAAAGTTATGAGGCATCTGAGAGCTGGGCAGCAAATGTAATGCATGTTCTGTGGCTCTCTTCAGTGCCTCTCTATCCCACTTGGTTTAACCACTTGACTTTGGCCCAACCTGTCTCCCATCTGTTAGTCTTACAGTACTTTCTTTCGAGGCTAAGGTAGAAAGACACATAGATATTTTCTCTTTGTTTTTTTTACACTTTCAGAAATTTTTCCTTTGGAAATTGGATTCTGTTTGGTCAGTCTTTTTACAGGATTCTTTAAATGCACTGTCCGTTTGCCTGACCCAATCTAACCCTTTCCTTGCCCTTATATTACGACAATCATCGCATGTGATACTACTTCAAAGCCTGTAAGATTATTCCTGTCTACTGGTGAAAAACTTCGTTGCTGCTTTCCTTTTCATTTTGTTTGTCTGTTTGCTGATGGTCTTACAGTATCTGTGAGACTAAGGCAGAATCAGATTTGACATTACATTCTAGTATTGTCACTAGATAGGTAAGATCCATCCAGTGATTGTTATTTTCTTGTGACTACCTGACTAAGATACCTTGCAAAACTGTCATTAAGGTTGCAAAATCCGGTCTTAAAATTTAGTAAGAGGCACTGTAGTTGACTGTGAAACACATCTGCTTAACATAGCTGTGCATATGTGTTATGACTGTCTTTCATTACAGACTCCCATGCTTTGTTTTTTAAAAAAACAAACAAACAACCAACCCTATTGTCCTGACTTTGTTTTACGGATGGGTGGATGTATGTAAAGTTTTATTGATAGTTACTACCATTTTTATAGTGCCTGCTTTGAGTCTTGGGTTTATTTGAACATTTGCCTAGTACTGTCAGCTAAAGATGCTGGTCATTCAATTTGTGACTCATATCTCTGGATAAAAATTGAGTCTTAAAGATTTTAAATCTGCCGTTGAAGAGTAATTTTCAGTGAAACCACAAAACGCCCCAGTAATCCATTTGTAAAATGGGGATACTGAATTGTATTGAAGTTGAATACATTTGTACAGTAGAGGGACAGATTTTGAAATAACTGTATACCACCAGGTTTTTCCATTGCTACTCAAAATGTGGTAGAGGACTGTAGTCAGAAACTATATGCAACCAGTGTGAAAATCCAGCTGTTTCACTGTAGACGTCCTCACCCATGGAGCAGTTTTTACAGTGAGGCCTGCCGAAAAGAAGCTGCAACATCTAGAACTTCATTCAAAGATATACGTGCCACCTTAATACAACTGAAGTCAGCAGCAAAAATAGAGAATACAAATCTGTGGTTATGCAGTCATCTCCCTTGTCCCCAGTGCTAGAGTTTCCCATCAGTAGGAAACTGATGTTTGATCTGAGTATCGTAAAGGAAACACTCTCTTCCTGATTACAGAGTATTTCTGTGATTAAGACCTTACCTGTGATGATTGGCAAATTGTGCCTGTTGCTCATTGCCTTCCTCTTAAAAATGTGCACCTTTTTTTCTCTGTTTTAATGTTTGTTTGCTATATTGAGTACACTTTCGGCTTCATCCTGCTGGTGTCTCCTCTGTACTAACTTTCTTTTCTTAAGCAGACGGAGTTTTTGAAGGAGTTCAGTCAGACATGTTTTGTCATCCTTCTCTTGGCCTCTTCCCTAAATTATTTTCATCATCACAGCACACAAAAATGACATTTTTGTATCTAATTCGGAGTTTTGATTCTGCAATTCTGAGTGTGCTGATGGAGAGCAGAGTTGGCATCTTAGGCTCTAAGTGACATGAGCAGACTTGATGATTTGCTCTACTTTTTATGTTGGTGTGATTAGACAGGTCTGAAGTTAGAGTAGTATGTTGAGGACCAATGTTTTTCTTAACATGTGATACACCTTTAGTGCTCTCTTATCCGTAGAAAACTGATAGTTCATTTCATACATACATGTTGTGGTGCTTTCCTTAAATAAAACTTATTCATTTGTGTAACTATGACTTAGTACATTTTGTTGAGTGTGGTTATTGAAAGATGATGGGAAGGGACCACCAAACTTTAAAATTTGAGTATTCTCACTTTTTTATAGCAGAAATAAGTGAGTTAGTATCTGAGTTAAAAAGACAAAATTCTGATTTCACTTGTGAAAAATGAATTTAATTTTCCTCTTTCTGTAACTATTGCCTTTGGGGACAAGATAAGTTCCTTTCTAAGGTACATGTGGGCAGAGACATGAGTTGTTCATTTTTCCCACTGCTGCAAGCAGCTACATCATATAGTGCACTTCCTGAATTTGTCAGGCTCCATCTTTAAAGTACCTAGTAGTTTCTGCTCATGCTGGTGCATGGTTCAAACCTTAGTCCTTGAACCTTATTTATCATAGAGTCATAGAATGTTTTGGGTTGGAAGAGATCTCGAAGATTATCTAGTACTGTTGTAGTTCAGCCACGATTGGGACCAGACTACGCAGTCTCTCTCTCACTCCCCCCACCCTCCGAGAGAACAGGGAGAGAAAATATAAGGAAAAATGGCTCGACGTTTGAGATAAGGACAGGGAGAAATCCTTAAAATTACCGTCACGGGCAAAACAGACTTGACTTGGGGAAAACTATTCATTTATTACTACAAACAGCAGGATAATAAGACAGAGAACAAGATAACCTCCATCCACCCCTCCCTCTTCCCAAGCTTAACATTATCTACTACCTTCCCCGCCCCCCCGCACAGGGGGGAAGAGGGAATGGGGGTTGCAGTCAATTCATCATACGTTGTTTTACGCCGCTGCTTCATGGTCGGGGGAAGAACTCCTTCACATTCCTCCCCTGCTCCATCATGGGGTCCCTCCCACGGGCCACAGTCCTTCGTGGAACTGCTCCGGCGTGGGTCATCTCTTCCACGGGTGCAGTCCCTGCAGAACAGCTGTCCCAGCGGGCCCTCCACGGGCCACAGCCTCCTTCAGGCATCCACCTCCCCCGGTGTGGGGTCCTTCACGGGCTCCAAGTGGATCTCTGCTCCTCCGTGGACCTCCATGGGCTGCAGGGGGACAACCTGCTCCACCATGGTTGTCACCACAGGCTGCAGGGGAATCTTGGCCAGGAGCTGCATTACTGCTCCCCCTCCTTCTTCACTGACCTTGGCGTCTGCAGCCGTTCCTCACAACAGGCTGGTAGATGTCTCTCAGGATCTTTTTTACATCTTATTCACTTCTCACTCATCTCCTCTCCAGTTCTTGCAGCCGGGCCGGACCGAGTTGGGCCCAGTCGGCTGCCTGGCGAGAGGCCAGAGGGTGAGGCCTGCAAGGCCCATGAGGCCTGCGCCTCCCCCTCTGTGCCTCTGCCCCTGCTCAGCTTCTTCACATCTTCTCTTCTCTCTTTTTTTTTCTGTTTTCCCCTTCTTAAATACGTTATCGCAGAGGCGTTATCACGGGACATTCTGCTACCAATTGGCTCGGCCTTGGCCAGCAGCGGGTCCGCCCTAGGCCTGGCCGGGTCCCCTGAACAAAGGGGAGCGACTTCTAGCAGTTTCCTACAGAAGCTGCCACCTTAGGCCCCCCCTCACTAACAAAACCACGACAAGTACCAAATCCCCTGCCATTATTTCTTCAGCTATCATAAATATACTTCCTCAAGAATGGACTTAAGGCTGTGTTTTGATCGCCCTATTATGCACTGTGCTATAGTGTTGGTCTTAATACTATAATAGTTGAAGTTTAGACTTTGGAATCTTAAGTTACCAATGTTTAGTTTAGAATGTGAACTAAAGTAGCCTTTTAACTGAGAGAGCACTCCAGTATTGATGTAGTGAAGCTGAACTTACTTCCAAGAGTAGTTAGTTACTGTGTGTAAACTGATACAATGCTCTTACAGGTATACCACATTTGGTAGAAATGTATGAGGAGAGTGTAACTCTGAAAAATAATGCCATTACACTTGCATATTACTTTGGGTTTTTTACAGAAAAGGCTTTATAGAAACAAGCATGCAGATTTTTTCCTAAAGATACGAAAGGCTAATCTCATGTGCTGTAACATTTATCACAAATACCAGATCATTTTGAACTGAATGGCCTCTCAAAATAAGGATTGAAGTATTGGAAAATAAAATGGGTGGGCCTATATACCAGTGGAGCATGAAACTTAATTTCTGTATTACTGCAACTGTCCAACTTTATCTGAAGTAGTTTGTTGGGCTTCTGCCTAGCAGAACATTATTTTCTGTGGTACCTGTAAAGAATGAGCCAGTAAGAAGCTCTTTTTGGTGTTCTGTTTCTGTTACACAGTTTTTTAAAACCTCACAAAAATGAAGTCAGTTACACTTCTTCAGCCTGTCCTGACATTAATCAGACTGCCTGGGAAGGAAAGTTACTGTAGACATACTTAAACTACCCTAAAGTGTCTCTCTGAGTATTGACTCAATGTCAGGAGACTTGGTTGTTGATTCTCAGCTATGCAACTCTAAACCAGCATTCTGTGCCGTAGGAAGCGCCAGCAACCAAGAAAAGGGATGTCCATGTTAACCAAATCCTTCAGCACCACCAGTACCACAAGAGGTAGAATTATAGAATGGTTTGGGTTGGAAGGGACCTTAAAGAAGAAGTTACAACCGCCCTGTCACAGGCAAGGGACATCTTCCACTAGACCAGGTCGCTCAAAGCCCCATCCAACTTGGCCTTGAACTCTTCCAGGGATGGCGCATCCACAGCTTCTCTGGGCAACCTGTTCCAGTGCTTCACCACCCTCATGATAAAAATTTTTTTCCTTACGTCTAATCTAATCTATCCTCTTTCAGTCCTGTCACTACATGGACCCTGTCGAAAGTCCCTTTCCAGCTTTCTTGCAGGGCCCCTTTACATACTGGAAGGCTAGTTTAAGGTCTCCCCAAGCCCTCTCTTCTCCAGGCTGAACAACCCCAACCCTCTCAGCCTGTCTTCATAGGAGAGGTGCTCCAGCCCTCTGATTGTCTTCATGGCATTCCTCTGGACTTGCTGTAGTAGGTCCATGTCCTTCTTATGTTGGGGGCTCCAGAGCTGGATACAGTGCTCCAGGTGGGGTCTCCTGAGAGCAGAGCAGGAGGGGAGAATCACCTCCCTTGACCGCTGATCACACTTCTTTTGATGCAGCCCAGGATGCAATTGGCTTCCTGGGCTGTGAGTGCACATTGCTGGCTTGTGTTGAGATTCTCATCAACCATCATCCCCAAAGTGTTTCTCCTCAGAACTGCTCTCAATCCATTCTCAGCCCAGCCTGTATTTGTGCCTGGGATTGCCATGACCCAGGTGCAAGACATTACACCTGGCCTTGTTGAACTTCATGACTTTTGCATGGGCCTACCTCTCCAGCCTGTCAAACTCCCTCTGTATTACATCTCTTTCCTCCAGCATGTCGACAGCACCACACAGCTTGGTGTTGTTGGCGAACCTGCTGAGGGTGCACTCAATTCCACTGTCCATGTTGCCGACAAAGATGTTAAACAGCGCTAGTTCCAATACTGATCCCTGAGAAATGGCAGTTGTCACCGGTCTCCACTTGGACACTGAGCTGTTCACCGCAAGTCTTTGAGTGCGACCATCCAGCCAATTCCTTATCCACTGAGTGGTCCATTTGTCAAGTCCATGTCTCTCCAGTTTAGAGACAAGGATGTAGTGCAGGACAGTGTCCAATGCCTTGCACAAATCCAGGTAGATGATATCAGTTGCTCTTCCCTTAGCCACCGGTGCTGTAACCTCATCATAGAAGACCACTAAATTTGTCAGGCAGATTTGCCCTTAGTGAAGCCGTGTTGGCTGTTGCCAGTCACCTCCTTATTTTCCATGTGCCTTAGCATATATTCCAGGAGGATCTGCTCTGTGATCTTGCCAGGCACTAAGGTGAGGCTGACTGGCATCCAGTTCCCCAAGTCTTCCTTTTATCCCTTTTTAAAAATGAGGGTTGTATTTCTCCCTTTCTAATCAGTGGGAACCTCACCAGACTGTCACAACTTCTCACATATGATGGATAGTGGCTTAACAACTTAATCTGCCCGTTCCCTCAGGAGGAGTGGATGCTTCTCATCAGGTCCCATGGACTTGTGCACCTTCAGGTTCCTTAGATGGTCTTGAACCTGATCTTCTTCTACAGTGGGCGGTTCTTCATTCTGCCAGTCTCTGCCCTTGCCTTCTGTGACTTGGGCAGTGTGGCAAAAGAACTTGCCTCAGGAAGACTGAGGCAAAAAAGTCATTGAGCACCTCAGCCTTCTCCATGTCCCGGGTAACCAGGTGTGCCATTTCCTTCTGGAGAGGCCCTGCATTTTCCCTAGTGTTCCTTTAATCCCTAACATACGTACAGAAGCTTTTCTTGTTGCCCTTGATGTCCCTGACCAAATATAATTCTGTCAGGGCTTTAGCTTTCCTAACCTGATCCCTGGCTGCTCAGACACTCTCTGTATTCCTTCCAGGCTACCTGTCCTTGATTCCAACCTCTGTAGGCTTCCTTCTTGTGTTTAAGTTTGTCCAGGAGCATAGAGGCATTTAAGTTGGGCCTCCAGTGAAGCTGAATTGCTGGCTGGAGTGGCTGGAATCCCTTTGTGCTGCTCTTCAGGTGTTCTCCTGCTGATCTGTGATCTTCCTCCAGGCTCTGGGTATCTGTTGCTTCCACTGGCATCAGACGGATAGGAGTGGGATGGATTGAGGTTCCCCTCCCCCACCATCTTTAGTTTCAAGCCCTCTTCACTAGCTTGTCAAGCCTGTGACCAAAGATGTTCTTCCCATTCTCTGACAGATGAACCCCATCAGCCCTATCAGAAGTACTGTCAGCCCTGCCAGTACTATTAGAAGCACAGTTTTGTGCCAAGATTTGAATTTTCAGACGGAATTTAAGATTTATTTTCAGCTATTCTCAAGTCAACCACTAGAGGCCAGTTTGACTGAACTGATATATGCCTTATGAATTAGATGAGTAAGACTTAGTATCATACCATAATTTCCTTAAATATGTTGTTCTTCTCAGCATTCACACCATGTAGTCTAGTTATTATAAAGGTTATTATTACTGGCTTTTAATTCTGACTGTGGGCCACAAGCTCAGTTTGCTTTAAAATTCTCATCATTCATGTTGGAAAGCTTCAACAGCCCCTTAGCAACTTTAGAGTGAGGAAAACCTTTTACTTTCTAAAAAGGCACGTGTTGTTGGGGCATTTTGTTGCTTTTAAGAAAAAAATCCACAGAGACAAAACTAAACCATAGCCTGTTGACAATGGGAGAAATACCCAACTGAAATAATACAATTGAAAAATTGTATTATTATATAGTTGGTTTTCAAACATTACCAAATGTAGTGGTAGTGTTGCCACTTTGTTTTTTTACCAATTGCCTTTTGGCAATACTGAAAACGTTTGTTGTAGTAGCAGACTTCACAAATTGCATATGCTTGTTTGCCTATGCTACATGTTCCTTTCCCATCCAGGGCTTTCATAACCTTTCCTGCCCTCTAAACACAGAAGTACAGAACACTGTTACCAATTTAGAATTACTTCTGCATTCTGTGCCCATCAGACTTGTTAACAAGCTTTCAGCTGGGAAGTCTGTTTTTCTCACATTTTATGCTTTAAATTGAAACTCTAATTTTGAGAATTCTTTTTCTTACTCTTTGCTAAATGCTAATCAGCGTTTCTCTCTCTCCTTACAGAAATTCATACAGTCATTTGTTTGTCTGAGAGGCTAATAATGCATATGCCAGGATCTTCATAATTTTTCCTGTACCCAGTTTATCTATAGTGGCTTGTTAAATCATATTTATATGATATAATGTTGATTAACTGCATTTGCCCACACATTCTGAATCATGTATGTGTTCTGAATATAATATAATTATTCTGTCATTAATTGAAGACTATGATTTTGTGTTTTAGTATTATGCAGAAGTGAAGTATGTAATATTTTATTGTATTTAGGGCAAGCTAGGTGTTCAGAAAGTAGCAAATCTTGACAAGGTAATGGAATGCAAGAATCTGAATGAAATAATTAAATCTTTGTAATACGTTAGATTTGAGCTGTAAAGTGATTGGCTATTTCATAACTGTCTAAATGTCTGGCAGTTATAAAAACCTCAGCCGTGTTGGTTTATGTGTCCAAGCAGTATTCCTATACTGTAATTCTTGGAGGTTCAGTGCTTTGTTTACTCATTGTTACTCCTACTTTTTCTGAGATCAATGCTTACAATACTTTCTAAGGGACAACTAGATGCCAAACCATGGATCACCCATGGAGGAGAAATAGTGGTTTGCATGGTATTATGGCATCCTGTTTGCAGTGTGGTAAGAAGTAAAGCGGTTTGTGCCACATCAGTGAGTTCTGAGGGCAGTAATACTGATTTTATGTAGTTCCTGTAATGATTCTTTAGAATATTAGATGACCTTCTGAAAGCTTCACCTTCTAGAAGCACCTTTGAATTTAATTTTCATTTAAAATTAAAATAAGCTTCCAGTCTTCATGAGTGTAGAGACAAACAGAAGAAGTGATCTCAGTATATCACGTAAGTCCAAAATGAAGAAATATTCTCTTTCCCTGCTCCGGTACTGATTGAGTGTTTAAACCCCCTTTTCCTTCTTCTCCCTTATATATACTAGACCCTGCTGCAGAAGTTTTGAATGACTGAAGTTGGAAGTATTAGGGAAGAGATTTTAGGTGCTTACATATTTTCTGAAATTCTGTTTCCACTTTTAGTTTTCCCTTTTTTTCCCCACAATATTCCCACTTATTTTCTGTTATCAGATTAAGGTCCTTGCCAACATTTTTTTCAGTGTGAGTTTCTCAGTCACTTTGGCTCTGTTCTTGGTCCTTCAGGTTGGCACCCTACAACATGCCTGTTCTGGACATCCAGTCTATCTGCACTCGCAAAGTCGTAGTCCTTCATTTTTGAGTTTGATAGACTCGTTCTCGTGTAGCTAAGATGATTATTTTCTCCTTGACATTTTTAGTCTGAATTTTTTTGCCAAAGCACATGTATCATTAAAGACTACAAAATAAATATATTTACATAGCTGAGAAAGGAGAAGTATTTTGATTTTTTTACAATTAACATAGAAACTTGATCATATTTCTTGACTTTCTTCTCAGTTTTGATTTAATTTGTAGTAATGTTTATGGACAGTCAAAAGTGAAAGTAAGGAACTGTGGTGAAAACATGCAAGAAAGGGACAATAGTATGTAAAAACACAGTGGACTGTAAGGGATGAGTGAAGTGATGACTGCTGTGGATGTTAATTTTGGCTATGTGAAATTCTTTATTTGGTTGCAGATTGTGCTTAAGGTTTGTGTCAGATAAGCTGTGAAAGCTGACTTGACGTTCAGTGCACATGGGCTTTTTGCAGAGGGTGACTCTCACCCAACTATTTTACCATAGTTATGTTAGATTGCTGATGATCTTGTCCTAATATGTAAAATACTATGCTCTGCTATTTAATATGAAAAGCAGCATGAACGCATGCACAGGACAGTGAGCATGAGTTGGAAGCTCTCATATTTTGCACTGGAGGAAACTGGCTGTGGATATCATAGACTTCATCTTAGACAGGCTGAAGATGATACATTCGTGACCTTCAAAGCTGTTAGTGATCTACGTATGAAGGTCAGATCCTCTCATCTTAGGCAAACTAGTGTGGATCTGCCCCTGGGACAGGTGTGTGTGGCCACAGAGAAGCACTGCTTTTGTAGGGGGTACGAATCTGCTTTAGGGGCTATAATGCCTTTTCTTTTCTACGGATAGTACTGAGTAAGTGCTGGAAGGGAGAAGTGCATAGGCTCTTCCATGCTTGTTAGTCCTGGCAGTCATTATATCCTCTTCAGAAGCTTGAGTGGAACAAAATGGACATAGAAACTGAAGAGTGCAGGAGTTGTCAAAAGCTGCCTCATGTCTTGTTGCCCTGAATAATTTGTCATACGGTTCATGGAGCAGATCTGAGGCATTATCATATGTGCTTACTATTGGTTTTACTTTTATGTAGTATCTATATTTTTTTCCTTTCATTGTTTTCCAGCTTGCATCTGTTTCTTGTTTTATAAACATAACCCTGAGGTTAAATAAGTGCCAGACATACTAGTGAGAACTTACAGAACTAAATAGTACCTTTTCAACAGTGTTTATTCTTGCAGTGACAAGGTAGCTTGCACATTTCTAAACTGCTTATAAGACATTATAAAAAGAAACTAAAGGTCTACAGCAACTAAAACCATGGGTTTATTTTCATGCTAGTTATGGAGAAATACTTTCTCCTTCCCACTAAATGCTTTTCAGGTAATATATTGCAGATATATTACTATATAGTATCTTCCAACATTTTGTTTTCTATAATGAGTTTTATATCAGAAGTGAAAATAATTTTTTAGTCCTTTCAGTTTTGAAAACAGTGGCCCTAAAATATGTACCAGTTCATGGCTACCATGCGTTGACACAAATGCCATACAGAAACATGTTACCACTCTCCAAAGGTTAATTGATATTTCAGGATGTTGAAAATTGTCTATGAAGAAAACACAAGAGTAGCCCAATATATGTTACATTTCTATTTCACAAAAATAAATAGTCAGACCATTTTGAAGCCTTAGGCAGTGTGTTGGTTTTGTTTAGTGGAGGGGAGGCTACTGTAGCAGCTTGTGCAAGAAGCTGCTGGATGGTTCCCCTTTGTCCAGCGGACTTGGCCAGGCCTGGGGCGGACCTGCCAGGATTGAGCCAATTGGTGACAGAATGTTCCCTGATAATGCCTCTGCGATAAGAGAGGGAAAAATATTTTTTTTTTAAAAAGGGAAGAAGATGTGAGGAAGCAGAAGTGGGGGCAGAGAGGGGGAGGCACGAGCCTTGTGGGCCCTGGGCCTGACTCGGCCCAGCCTGGCTGCAAGAAGTGGAGAGGAGATGAGATGTGAAGAGATCCTGAGCGGCGTCTGCTTGAGCTGGTTATGAAGAATTTCTTGTGAGAGGAACGGCTGCAGATGCCAAGGTCAGTGAAGAAGGAGGGGGAGCAGTGATGCTGCTCCCGGCAGAGACTCCCCTGCAGCCTGTGGTGCAGCCCATGGTGAGGCCGGCTGTGCCCCTGCAGCCCATGGAGGCCCACGGAGGGGCAGGGATCGCTCCCTGTCCTTACCTGAGACCTCGAGCTTTTTGTTCTGTTATCTCTCCCTATTCCCTCAGAGGGTGGGAAGAGTGAGCAAGAGACTGCATAGCTTTGTCTGGAGCAGGGCTGAACTATGGCAGGCAGCATGCTATTTGTTAATCAAAGCTTGTTCTCATACAACTATATTTAAAACAGAAAAGACACATGAATCATACAGGGAAACAAAGTAATTTTAAGGTAAAGCAATATTAAAAAAGAGTTATGGCTTCTGTTCAGCTATAAACTCAGGCCACTGCAGTGCCACATATATTGTGTATGTTCCGAGTCCTCTACAATATTCCTGGATAGATGTGTATTAAAAGTGAAATAGAAGACATAAATTTGAATTTCTTTACTTTTGATGTTTTGTTTTTCATGCTACATACAGTACACTCTTTAACAGCTTTAGAAAAGTCTTAAAAGTCAAGCTTCCTAGGACTTTCATGTCTCTAGTGGCTTTTTTTTTCTAATCCTGGATTAGCCTGTGTAAGGCTTGGTTCTATACTACTGTGATAAACTATTTAAGTAACTGATAGAGGTTAGGTGCTTTATTAAAATAGGTAGTACTCTTTCCTGTTGCCTGCCTTGGGCTGCTTCCACCGCTAGCTTGTAAGTCAGCATTTGGGTCGTTCTTTGTTGACCATTGCCAATTTTGATCAGGTTCTTTGACTGAACCAAACTTCTTTCTTCATCTAAAATCTAGAGTAAGGCAAGATGCTAAGATCTTTATGCTCCTGAGAGAACCAGATTTGATTTCCTTGACGTGCGGAAAGCAGACTCCACAATCTGTAAGATTGTAAAGTAGGTATGTTTATTCGGCGCCGGGCAGCACGGGGGGTAGTCCCGCCAAAATCGTGCGCGCCTGGCATGGCAATTCACTTTGAATTTTATACAACCAAGTGTTACATATGCATGAAGTTAAAAAAAACACGCCTATACATATGCATGAGCTATCCCCGCTCCGTATTAAAATTAGTTCCAAGAGGTCATTTAGGTATTACAATTAGTTCCAAGAAGTCATTTGTCCAGTTTTAGCTGGCTCCTGAAGGAGGCCCCTTGGTTCTTATCAGGACTGTCCTTGTGTGGGAGGTGCAGGACTTCTCGCAGGAGACCCCTTGGTTCTTATCAGGACTGTCCTTGTGCGGGAGGTGCAGGACTTCTCACTTCAGATAAAGAGTTCAAAGCACAAAGCAAGACCCCTCGGTTGGGGAATACAAGACTTCCCCCCCTCGGGTAGTTTTTACAATAGCTAGTTAGCAAAGCATCAAACGCTATTTGTATTAGCATGCACAGCAATAATCAATAAATGCCATATCTATTAAAGTTTCCTTAGCCCCTCTTCTCATTCCCCCCTTTTCTAGAGAATTAGTAAATTCTTTTACTATACCTAATTCTGGCACAATGTTTGTTTATTTTGCACTTTCTCAAAGTATTGGTTAGACTCAAGCCTCTGTCGTAATTGGTTTTTCTTCCAATTACTATAGGAATTTCCCGTGCTCTGGAAACACCAGAAGCCACACCGAACTGTTATAAAAAGGATTATGAAGAAAGGTATAATTATAATTGTTGCCAAAAATAGTTGTTTCAGCCATGTTAAATTTGGTAGCCAAGAGGTTAACTTTTCCCATAAGTCAAACCCCCAGGAAATGTTGTCCCTGGTTATTTCATGAAAACTTTTAGTTTGTTCCCAGATTTTAGATAAGTCTTTTTCTATCCTTTTCTCCTGGTTTACATATGTACAACAATGTTCACCTATAGCAGTACATAATCCCCCTTGCTGGGCAAACAACATATCCAAACCCAGCCTATTCTGGAGGACCATTTTTTTCAGGGAAGAAGTCTCCTCTTGGAGGGCTTGAATTGCATCCCCTGTCGCAGTACCGAGACTTTCCATAGTAATCTCCAGGTTGTATATCATGTACAGGTTCATCTAGACCTCTTCCCCGGGTCCCAATTACATGCTTTCTAATTTTATTGAGCTGTTTGCTCAATGCCACCATGTAGGAAGTCATAATTTCATCCCCAATTTGCATAGATATCCCTTTTTGTATTCCATAGGGTCGTCCATACAAAATTTCAAAGGGGCTCAGTCCTTCCCTCCCCCTTGGTCTTGTTAAAAGGGCTAAAGGGAGAGACTGAGGCCATGTCAGGTTTGCTTCTTGTCCCAATTTCACAATTTGCTGTTTGATTAAGTGGTTCATTTTCTCCACTTGGCCACTCGACTGAGGGCGATACGGGGTATGAAGTTGCCAATCTATACCTAAATGGTGGCTGATTTGTTGCACTATTTTTGAGACAAAATGTGGTCCTCTGTCTGAGGATATGGTTGCCGGAACCCCAAAACGTGGTATTATCTCTTGTACCAACACTTTAGTTACCTCCCGAGCCCTGGCTGTCCTAGTTGGGAACGCTTCTGGCCAACCTGAAAAGGTATCAGTTAATACCAGCAAATAGCGATACCCCCCTTTTCTTGGAAGTTCTGTAAAATCAACCTGCCATTGTTGTCCAGGCCCATTGCCCTTCCCGATCTGGCCCATTTCTGGTTTGGGAGTATTTTTTGGATTAGTCTGGAGGCAAAGGTCACACTGTTGAGTCACCTGTCTCACTGTGGTATATAAGTTTCTAGCCACGATTTCCCTTATCAAATGTTTGTACAGAGCCTCTGTTCCCCAATGCCTTTTTCTATGTTCCTCCCGTATCAAGTGCCACAGTAAACAAGAGGGAATAATTAGTCTTCCCTGTGGGGTATAAGCCCACCCCTCTTCATTATGTGACCCTTCTAAGTCTGTAATAAGTTTCTGATCTTCTTTGGTATATTTTGGCTTACCTTGTAGGGAGATTTGCCTATCAGGAATTAGAGCCCCTTCTATTTTTACCTTCGTTTTGGCCACTTGTTTTGCCTCTCTGTCCGCCAGTTCATTCCCTTTTTCCAAATCTGAGCTCACTTTCTGGTGTGCCTTAATATGCATAATTGCCACTTTCTCAGGGAGTTGGACAGCTTCTAGTAGCTTCAGAATTTCTTCTGCATGTTTGATATTTTTCCCTTGAGAGTTCAATAAGCCTCTTTCTTTCCAAATTGCTCCATGTGCGTGCACAACTCCGAAGGCATATTTTGAGTCCGTGTATATGTTCACAGTTTTGCCCTGGGCCAACTCCAGGGCTCGGGTTAGGGCAATTATTTCTGCCTTCTGTGCGGAGGTGTTCATGGGCAAAGGCCCTGATTCTATTACCTCTTGACTGGTGGTGATGGCATATCCCGCATGTCGATTGCCATTCGAGGCATAGCTGCTCCCGTCTGTGAACCAGTTTTCCCCATTTTTTATGGGGCTATCCTTCAGGTCTGGGCGGCTTGCGTATGTTGCTTCGATGGTTTCCAAACAGTCATGATGCACCGGTTCTCCTGTGTTCCCACTGAGAAAAGAAGCTGGGTTGACAATGTTAGTGACCACAATTTCCACATCATCCTGTTCCACTATCACAGCTTGATATCGCAGGAATCTTTGTGGAGAGAGCCAGTGCCCGCCCTTTGCTTCCAATACTGCTGACACTGCATGGGACACAAAAACAGTCATTTTCTGACCCAGAGTAAACTTTCGGGCTTCTTGTATGTTCAGTATCACAGCTGCAACCGCCCATAGGCATCCAGGCCAGCCCTTTGCAGTCGCGTCTAACTGCTTAGAGAGGTAGGCAACTGCCCGTCGATGCGGACCCAGATCCTGTACCAGTATTCCTAGGGCAATGCCCTGCTTTTCATGAGAGAAAAGAAGAAATGGCTTACTCACATCTGGGAGTCCTAAGGCTGGGGCTGACATCAGAGCCTTTTTCAGTCGCTCAAAAGCTTTTTCAGCCTCCTTATTCCATTCAAGGTGTTTCTGCTCAGTCGCTGTCAGCGCATACAGTGGTTTAACAAGCAGTCCATAATTGTAAATCCATAATCGACACCACCCTGTCATTCCCAGAAAGGTCCGCAACTCCTTTACTGTCTGGGGTTTCTGAGTTTGGCATATCACCTCTTTGTGGGCCTGCCCCAAAGTTCTCTGCCCCACACTAATTTCATAGCCCAAATAATTCACTTTACGCTGCATTACCTGGGCCTTCTTCTTGGACACCCGGTATCCTTGGAGTCCTAAGAAGTTTAACAGACTCACCGTCCATGCCATACAGTCTTCCTCTGTCCTGGCGGCGATCAGGATATCATCCACATACTGCAACAATTTTCCTTTCTCAGACGGGGTTTCCCAGGATTCCAGGTCTTTCGCAAGCTGATTGCCAAAAATGGTAGGACTATTCTTAAATCCTTGCGGCAACACCGTCCAAGTGAGCTGGGTCTTCCGACCACTCTTAGGATTTTCCCATTCGAATGCAAACAATTTTTGACTGGCTTCGTGGAGAGGGAGGCAAAAGAAAGCATCCTTCAAATCTAAGACAGTAAACCAAATTAGATCAGGTGTTAACACAGTCAGCAGGGTATATGGATTCGCCACTACTGGGTAGAGGTCTTCAGTTACCTTATTCACTGCCCGTAAGTCTTGGACCACCCTATATGACCCATCGGGTTTCCGAACAGGTAATATAGGGGTATTGAATTCAGAATTTTGACCGGTGGAGCATTTTTCGCTCTTCCCGGTACGTCGGTAGCCCATACCCCCAGGTACACTTGATCTAGGATTTCCTCGTTAATTTTTCCTTCTGAGGGAAGACTGGTTAAGGTTAGACTCAATATTTGAACGTATTGTTGATCTTTTACCTCCAGAGTAATTTCTCCTTTTTCAAATGTGATTTTTGCTCCCAATTGTTCCAACAAATCTCTTCCCAAAAGTGCTTTTGGGGAGTTGGGCATATATAAAAACTTGTGAATGCCCCATTGTTTTCCCAATTTGTATTTTAGAGGCTTACAAAAATATGCCTTTTCACTTTGGCCGGTCGCCCCTTTTATCATAACATAATCATTCCCCAGGGGCATCAAGGCTTGATTCAAAACAGAGTATGTTGCCCCTGTATCTATTAAGAATTCTACTTTTTCTTGTTTTTCCCCTAGCTTAATTATAACCAGTGGATCCGCTAGGGTAGATCCCCCAGGTTCCCGTCAGTCTTTCCCTACGTGGGCTATTGTTCTTCCTGTGTGAGCCCTTTGGCCCCCTTTCTTATTCTTTGGGCATTCCCTCTTCCAGTGACCAAAATTCTTACAGAAAGCACACTGATTTTTACCCACAAGAGGCAGGTTCCATTTAATCCCTTTTTCCCTTTCTAAACACTCTCCATGCTTCATCCAGCAGCACTTCTAAATTCCTGCTTTCTGTGGGGCGTAACTTCTGAAGTTTGCGTCTTATATCTCCTGTGGATTGACCCAAGAATAGGGAGATTAATTGTTGTATTCCTACCTCTGACCCAGGATCCAGCGGTGTGCTACGGCGCATCACGTCCCTCAATCGATCCAGGAATTCAGATGGGGACTCGGAAGGGCTCTGTCTGATTGCATACAAAGCTGACCAATTTATAGTTTTGGGGATTGCCTTCTCCATTCCCTTTAAAATCCATTCCTGGTACTCCTGCAGTTTTTCCATATGTGCAGATCTATTAACATCCCACTTTGGATCTTGGAGGGGGAAATGTTCCTTAACGTTCCCTCCTGTAACTTTATAATGGTATCCTTCCAATCAGGATTATGTTGCTTTATAATAAATTGGAAATGCTTAGTTACACTTACCGGGTCACTCCTATAATCTTTTGCAATCTTTTTCCACTCCCCTAGGTCAGCAGTAGAAAAGGGTACTTTAATTAACATCGTCCCACCATCCGGTCCCACCGCCTCCCGGAGAGGTGCTTGAAAAACTGTTGGAGCGGATTTCTTCCTAGTACGGGAAGATACGGGACTGTCCGGGGGAGTCAAAGCTCTGTCCGAGTCCGCATCCTGTTCCTGTGGTCGAGGGGGAGGCTTAAACAAATCAGTTAAATCTTGTTCTGGCGCCTGATGAATCTTACTTGCCTTAGTACATCTTTGTCTGATACTACATGCCGAACAACACCGCCTCAGTTTACCTCTGAGCTCCTTGTTTTCTCGCTCAAGCGCGAGTACCATAGGGTCCTGTGGGGGCACCATTCCACAGCCCCTTTGCCATTCCGGGTGGTTTCGGAGGGTGAAAAACATATCTGCATACGAAACCTCATCCCATTTTCTTTCTCTTCTTAAAAACAACATTAGTTGTAAAAGGGTGTTATAATCTATTGACCCATCAGACGGCCACTTAGCCTCACCTTCTAGCTTGTACAACGGCCACCATTGATTGCAATATTTGATAAGGGTCTTTTTACTTTTCGTACTTCCAGTCCCAGCAATATCTTCCCAGTGAGCAAGTATGAAACCCAGAGGACTTTTGTTTATTATTCCTCTACTCTGACCCCCTCCCATATTTATTGATTTATTATTTATCCTTCTTTTGTACACAAACACAGCCCTTTCTTTCTTATCCCAGTCTAAATTTTACACTTAGGATGCTCGGAATTTCAGCCAACCTTTACCCACAACTTTTCACCACAACCCTTACACTCTAGAACAAAATATAGGTTTACGAGAGTTACCGTGGTGTAAAGGACACTATTCAGGACCGTCAGGGTCCCACCACAAGGGAACAAAGGAATCTACAATGACAGAACACAATAAACTACTACCGCGGTTACAAACACACACTTTGGATCCAATTCAATCTTTGCACACAAACAATACAATTTACATAGACTCACAGTGTTCACACTCTCGTGAACGTCCACACACTCATAGTGGTCACACAATCATACAAGAAACTTGGGAAAGAGGAAAGTCCCCTTGCTTTCTAGCCCACCTCAGAAGAATCTGGGTGGCTAGGGGCGGCTGGACAGACCTCACGCCACACACAGTCACAGCTTTGCTAGGATTCCCGAGACTCACTCACGCTTTCACAACACAGGCGTTTACACCATAAACTTCGGAAAGAGGAAAGTCCCCTTGCTTTCTAGCCCACCTCAGAAGACTCTGGGTGGCTAGGGGCGGCTGGACAGACCTCGTGCCACACACACAGTCACAGCTTTGCTGGGATTCCCGAGACTCACGCTTTCACAACACAGGCATTTACACCATAGAAGGTCCTGCACGCAACATAGAATTTTTACCATGCAACATAGATCACACACACACAAGAATCCTTCACGCAGACACTATGGTTCAGCAAGTCCAAATCAGTAGCCAACACAAAATGCCTTATTACAAGAACCAAAAATCGATACCAGCAAAACACAGACTAATTTGATCTACTCCCAGGATCACTAGTGGTCACTCTATCGGTCAGTGAGTCCCCAACTGGAGCCCCAAACCAACCTGGGTACCCACCCAAAGGGGACTATGCTGCACGCCAGACGTCTCTGCGCGATTTACCAGCTGCCCCGGCCACGCGTACGACTTACAGGCCCCTACCATTAAACATACCTTTTGGTCCGCGGCTTTAGGAGGTTGTTGTCTGCTCCTGCGGTGAGCGGCTGGCAGCGGAGGCTCCTCCGAGGAAAGTGCTCGGGGCGCGCCTAGGGGCGTCCGCTCCGCAGTCGATCCCGCAGCCAAGCAGAGAGCCTCCTGCCTGGCTCGCCAAACTGACGTGCGGAAAGCAGACTCCACAATCTGTAAGATTGTAAAGTAGGTATGTTTATTCGGCGCCGGGCAGCACGGGGGGTAGTCCCGCCAAAATCGTGCGCGCCTGGCATGGCAATTCACTTTGAATTTTATACAACCAAGTGTTACATATGCATGAAGTTAAAAAAAACACGCCTATACATATGCATGAGCTATCCCCGCTCCGTATTAAAATTAGTTCCAAGAGGTCATTTAGGTATTACAATTAGTTCCAAGAAGTCATTTGTCCAGTTTTAGCTGGCTCCTGAAGGAGGCCCCTTGGTTCTTATCAGGACTGTCCTTGTGTGGGAGGTGCAGGACTTCTCGCAGGAGACCCCTTGGTTCTTATCAGGACTGTCCTTGTGCGGGAGGTGCAGGACTTCTCACTTCAGATAAAGAGTTCAAAGCACAAAGCAAGACCCCTCGGTTGGGGAATACAAGACTTCCCCCCCTCGGGTAGTTTTTACAATAGCTAGTTAGCAAAGCATCAAACGCTATTTGTATTAGCATGCACAGCAATAATCAATAAATGCCATATCTATTAAAGTTTCCTTAGCCCCTCTTCTCATCCTTACATAATTTTATAGAGGTTTGTGGAGAGAAAAAAAGTTTTTCAGCTGTGTTGTTCTGCTGTAATTTGCTGGAAGATTCTGACCAGCACGGGGGCTTAGCAGGTGTGTCTGTTAGTGTGACTGCTTCAGAACATCCACAGAATTCACTTTTGATTGTGCTGTACTCTTAGGTGGGATGGGCAATGCCCTTTTATTTTCATCCACCAAGATGTAAACAGAGAATTATGATGAAAAATTAATCTGCTTTTAGAATTTATAAAACTTGTCTCTTTAAAGCATCCTTAGTTCATAAGCTGTGGGCATGCTGTTACTAAAGCTATACCTACCACTAAGTGAGCTAGAGCAGATTTACAGCATTTTAGCTGTGTCCATTTGTGTTGTATGCGTGCTTTCATCAATTTGATTAAGGTGTAAATGTCCTTGTTTTTACCACGGAATGAAGCCTGAATAGGGACATTTATTGCAGAGTAGCTGACAGACTGCAGGCTGACCTGGTGAAGTTCTTCTTACTGTCTTGTTCCTGTAGCTGAACACAATGTCAGTCTTTCTGTGAACTTTGTTTGGCCTTGGCTAAACTCCCTAACCATCCTGGATTGGCAGTGCTGGTTGGTACCATTGGTTGTGGTACGTGATTTACCTTTTGATATGCTTAGTCATATGGCTTTCAGTACTTGTTACATAATTGGCATAATATTTATGCAATATACAGAGAAATGAAATATAACATACATTAATGTGTAAGGGTAAACAGTATAGCTGCAATAAATTTTGCAAGTTCTGGCTTTGAAATGTGCCCATGGAAGATGTTCTTCTACTCATTTTCTCTCCTATCTTTCATCCAGAGATTCCTGTCACTGTGGGAGGCAGAGCATGTATTGGCTTCTCTGCTGTTCACAGTACAGCACCTCTGGGACGGCTTTGTGCTGTTGATTTTATCTGAACTGTTGGACTGGTGAGGGATTAACTGAGGTGTGGCAGGCTTTCACTTTTACCAAGTCAGCCGCAATATTTACTAGCAGAGGGGAGACACTGCATTAAAAAGAATTTCTATGCAAATTAACCTGCCAGATAGTAAGACTTTGTATTTCTACTTTTTTTTTTTATTAAAGGAGGCCAGGTAGGTTATTTTGTGAAAGGCTTGTAGCTTTGTTCCTGCATACTTCATTTATTGTGAGGTGCAGCTTGATAATGTTTGAATATAATTTTAGATTAATGATTAAAAAGCAATTTGAAATGTATTTTTGTGTAGGTTTCTATTAAAAATTCCGTTTCTGACATGCTTAACTGGTTTTTGGCTTTTCAGTAGTAACAATTTGAAAAGCAGCACGGAATTATTTTTGTCATTAACATCTGTATATGGTAGAACACACATGAGTAGATCTGTTGATTAAGAAATTACCATTTTTAGCTGGTTTGTTGGCAATTGGCAATTTTTTTCTTTTTCCTAGAAAAAAAATAAATACGAAGTAAAACTAAATCCACAACTTTTCGTGTAACCTTCCACAAAGAAGAGGAAACTACCTTATTTTGGATCCTTAGTTATGTTTTATGGAATGGCTCTAGTGGATTTGAGGCATATGAAGTTGCTTTTTTTTGAGGTGATCACAGGCAGTTGGGATGATAAATTTGGCAACAGAGAGAAGCAAATCTATCTTGGAGTCCAGGAGAATTTGCAGAATGTGCATTGTATGAAAACACTTAACATTTGTAGAGCCTGACATCTCGTTCACTGACACAGACCATTCACAATATTGAAAGTTGACCTGAGTGCTTCTGTGTTACCTGATTGTAATGTAAATTTTTCTTTATAGCTTGAAACAATTGGATGGCAGCTTAATCTTCAAATGGCAGAGTCCATGCAAACGAAGCTGAAGTCTCCTCGAGCTATGCTAGAGCTGGGTGTGAGCAATGAAGATTCAAAGGTAAGAAATATATGCCTGGCAGAGTTAGAGTAAATTGTGGTGATGGCCTTATGTTCAAAGTTCTGAGGCATCAGTTGGAACTATTGATTATTAGTCCTGACAGTGTTTTCATTTTTACATTTCATAAAATTACAGCAAGCACTTGGAATTGTGGAATACTGTTGTAATAGCATACGTATTACATAGACTGAGAGCTGAGAACTGTGTTACCAGCTCTTTGTGCTGTAAAGTAACAGAGAAATATCGTGTAATGTAGTTATTTTAGGTCTCTAAAATATCTTTGTAGAGAATTGATTTTTATTATATAGTGTGTGATTGGTACTTCTTATAATTAATGCCTAGTAGCTTGCAGCCTTCTACCATGTGTGCAGTTATGTGAAATATTACTCATCACTTGCAACCTTTCTGTGCAATAATGTATTTATATGAGTGATGACATGGTATGCAAGGCCACAGAAAGCCAATATTTGGAGGTTTTAAGGTGTAAAGCCTAAAGTTCAGGGATTTTAGTGACTGGTGGTGTTTCAGTGCCAGAACCCCCTATGAACATAGGTTGTTTTTTTTTTTTATTCATAAAATCTGTATCTTTTGTTAGCTACCATGTTTTAAATTAAACACATGACTTGCTTTTAACTTTATCTTGCTACCAGAAATTGGAGCCTTTACTTCTGTGGTGTCTGTCAGAATGCTTATCTATGAAAAAGTCAGTATAAAAGATTTGAGGGGAAAAATCAGAACTCAGTTCTGCTTTAGCATTGCATATAAATCACAGTAATTTTACTAACGTGAGTAGAATTTCTGATTTATGGTAGAATAAAAGAGAATACACAGCTTATGTTTGTGCTGCTCATTAGGACTTGCAACATTCTTATTTTTTGTCAGCAGTTCATTGCAATCTGTATTCTTGAAATGCACATACAGGAACCAGACAATATTTTATGTCCAAACTGCATTGGGCAGCACTGCATACAGATTCAATTCTGTGGCAAAACAATTAAAAAAAAAAAAAGACCAAAAAGAAAGTCACTTTCACATGACATAATAAGTTCATCTGTTTCTTTATAAACAGAATTCAGAAAGTGGATTTTTTTTATTGTTTCCTCTCTATTTCTTTTTTTGAGTATAATTAGATACCAAGATTAGAATTATTTTGCAATAATTACAAGCCTGGAGTAGACTTGTGACTGGCATTTAGAAAGAACAGTGCAACAAGAAAAACATACTGATGCTCGCACACTACAGACACTAAAATTTAAAAATCTGGGTTGGTGTGAAGATAACTACAGGGTTTTGCTGAATGATTACATCTTATTAGAGAATAGATTTAAGATTGGCTCGTATCTGCATATATACTGACAGAAGTGTCGGAACATAATTCTTGTGCTGTATTTTACATCTTCATTATCTTTTTGTGCACTAAGTATTAAATTACCTGAAAATCCTCGATACTTCTTTTCTTTTCTTCCTGAACTTATATGTGTGTCTTTTGCGCAGAAATTTGGCATTAATTTAGTGTATATTTTCTTAATGATTGTCTGTCTTTCTTATGAAACTATTTCATAGTAATAATTCATAGATTAATAACTTGTATTTTTTTCAAGAAGGACATGAAACACGGTTACAGAGGAGCTTTTGTGGGCTGACTCTTTAGGGGGCAGTAGTGCTCTTTGTCACACTGGCTCTTTGCCTTTTTGAGATAATGCTCTGAATCAGTTCTGGAGTCAGTCGTGGGAAGTGTTAAGTGTTTACATTTCTAATCTGTATATAACAATAGAAGTTTGTCTTGCTTATCTAGAAAGCTAAAACCTATCAATAAAAAACTCCATACTGTGCAGGGTAAATGAAATTGGCCGTTATTTCCACTTTTGCTAAATAGAAGTAACTGTACCAATACATTAATGTTTACTATAACTCACTACACTTAAAGATCATTTAAACAGTTCTTTGTCAGAAGCTGACATTTAAAGTTAGTATTTAAATTATCTCTCCAGGAGAGGCAGTCAGAAAACCTGTGGATATATGAATGTTATTTGTGCTTCATGAAATAAAAAGAGTCAGAGGATCTGCTATATGCATATTTATAGAGTATATTTTGCCAGCTTCAGATGAAATGCAGAGTCCTGTAGGTATTATATAATCAAAATTCCAAAGTAAGGCAGTCTTTGGTTCTTTCAGGGGATTCAAGCTGCTAGTGACATTTGCATTGTCCAGGAAATACGCTGCTTGTGACTAGTAGTAATTGTGATAGATCACATGATTTTTGGTGAACTATTTTTTCCAGTCTTTTATTAGAAATTTGACATCAGCTTATATGTAGACTCTGAATTATACTTTATTTGGATCTAACGAATGTTTTGCATATGTCATGAAAAGTTTTTCACTGTAGGGGTGATAAAGTACAGGAATGAGTTACCTGGAGAGGCTGCAGAGTTGCCAGCCTTGTTGATACTCAGGAGTCAAGGAGACAAATCCCTGAGCATCCTGACTGATGCATGGAGTCTAGTACTGCTGTGAGCAGGGAGGTGGATCAGGTGGGCTGCCAAACCCTGCCTTCTAGCCTGAGTTGTCCTGTGATCTAGGCTACTTCACAGCTTGGTGGCTGATGGTGTTTTATATGAGGAGGAGAAAAAAGAGCTTTCAATTAAAAATCCTATTAGCAGCAGCTTCTTACAGTGATTCAGAATTTGAAATGTTTAACTGCATGTCTAAATCTGAGGGAAGTGGAATTTCTATGCACTAGGCACACAAAAAAAGCTGATTATGATAGGATCCATCTTTTTGAACTGCAAGATCCTTTTGCTTTCATTTGGACATTTTAACAAGCTAAGGTGACATGTAGAACTGGTGTGTAATATATTGGTTGTGTATAAGGATTTTCTTTAATAATATAATTTACTTCCAGATGTTTTGGGCTGTTGGGTTGCAACACAATAATCAGGGGATTTTTACAGACTGTTATTATTTTTATGGCTGTAGGGTGAGTTAACCAGCAGAGGGAGCACAAATTAATAATCCTGATAATCTGTGCTGCTAATTATTATTTTGATTTGCAAACAAAGACTGATCCCAAAAACTATTGTGCTTATTTAATATCTGTTTCCTTCAGTACTTTATTTAATAATTATCCACATAGGCACACACTTTCCTGCACATTCTTTCCTGCTGTTAGTAGCAGTAATTTGTTAGGCCATCTAGTCCAGACCTTTCTAAACAACTGTGATCATTTTCTATAAACATTGGAACCCTATTAAAAAAAAAACCAAAATAGTAATAAAGGCTGTAGAAAAGGTCTGAGGGCTTCAGAAAGGTCAGATCATTGGCTCTGAATATCTCCAAAGAGGAATGTGAGAAGTAGGAGTGTATTTTTAAAGCGCTTCTGCTGTGCCTCTTCATTAGGAAGATCCAATAAGGTGCATTACCATATAAGTTATTTATTATTGCATATTTTTACCTATGATCTATAGTTAACACTTATGCTTGAAAATTGCTAGGATAAATAACCTATTCCTGCCCAGTGTTGTCTCTTGATGATTAACCATTTTTTTTTCTGTAGATCTGTTCTACAGATTTAATCAGATTCAGTTATCTAATTACAATTTGTCTGCAGAAGGCTTTGTTCTTTTCTTGTTTTTACTTCTCTTTATTTCATTTATGATTTTATTCTTAACCATTAAGGGCTTCTTGGGGGAGCTCTTTTTTTTCCAGTACGAATGCTATGTATAGATTCCTTCTGAGAATTCAATACTTTGTTTATTTTGTATCTTCTTTATATATGCATTTGAAGAATTTTGTTACAGGATTTTATCTACCAGTGAAAGAGAAGAGAGATATGCTGGTTTATTAAACCTACTAGTGTAATACTTTTGACAAAAGACAGATAATATTAAAATGTTACTATAGTAATTGAATTTTATTTAATTTTCTTTTAATTAATTTCCCAAAAATTCTAGATGGAATGTAACAATGGAAATATTTTAAACTATTAGTTCTGCAACTGTTTGTTCGGGGTCTGACTTCATTTGAAATTGAGATTGTAATATATATTCATCATTCTACAGAGTAAATAGAAATCTGGAAATCTTAAATGTTTATTTCTTACTTGTTAAAATAATAGGACATGATTTTTTTTTTTTCCTCCTAGTTTTTACAGACTTTATATACATTTCTGGACTGAACAAATCTAGATATTTTACTCTGTTTGCTTCAATAGGTATGCCATTCTGCTTTCTAAGTTTGATATTGTGAATACTTTCCCCATTTTTGACAGCAAAGCAGAGTAGATGAAAAACACAGCTTTTCTTCTGGCTCAATTCAGGCTGTAGATTTGGTGCAGCCTGTATGGCATGCAGGCAGGACCTGCACTTCAATGGATATTTAAGGAAATACAGTGGTGTTTCCACTTCCCCCTCAGTTTAGCCCTTTGTTTCCTTCTGAAAATAAGTAATATTTGTGGGGTGGCATAACAGTGAGAGCTGGTGGATGCTAATGATATGTTCCCATTTCAGTGAGGTAGGAGGTGGCAGAGCTGAGCATCTAGACCATGATGTACTCCCTTCATTTGCCTTCTCACTCCTCAGCTTTTTATAGAATCATAGAATCTTTAAGGTTGGAAGAGACCTCCAAGGTCATCAAGTCCAACCATCAACCTAACACCACCTACTAAACCATGTCCTGAAGTGCCACGTCTACATGTTCTTCGGACACCTCCAGGGATGGTGACTCCACCACTTCCTTAGGCAACTTGTTCCAGTGCCTGATCACTCTTTCAGTAAAGAAGTGTGTCCTAATATCCAATCTCAACCTCCCCTGTCACAACTGGAGGCCATTTCCTCTTGTCCTATCACAAGTTATTTGGGAAAAGAGACTCAACACCTTCCTCCCTACAACCTCCTTGCAGGTAGTTGTAGAGAGCAATGAGGTCTTCCCTCAGCCTCCTCTTCTCCTGACTAAACAGTCCCAGTTCCCTCAGCCGCTCCTCATTAGACTTGTTCTCCAGACCCCTCACCAGCTTCGTTGCCCTTGTGTGGATGCACTCCAGCACCTCAGTGTCCTTCTTGTACTGAGAGGCCCAAAACTGCACACAGTATTCGAGGTACAGCCTGAGGTGATGCAGTTTGGGGCAATGCATTTAAGTGCCTTTTTTTTGTTGTTGTTGTTTTTTTTTTTGGTTTCCAAAATAGAGGACTAATTTCTATCTGTAGGACCTCGGAAAAAGAGGACAATTAAAAGAGATAATGCTGGAGGAACTGTGATGACGTGCAAAGACTAAACAATTGTAAATTGCTTCTCACATTCATCAGCTATCTCTCAACTGCTTTCTGTTCTGATGAGGACATCACCCGTTTCCTTCTCAGAACACAAACAAGCTTGCAGGTACACCCTTGAACTGAGTTTAGTCTTCTCATCAAGCAAATTTGTAAGTCTTTAGCATTTGCAATAAGTAAGAAAGACAGGCCCTGGATGAATGCAAAAATGTTTAAGGATGAGATTGAGAGAAAAGGTTTTTTGATTCTTCCTTAGAGGAGGCAACTGGAGGCCTGGATAGTCTGAGATAGCACAGTCCTCATTCAAGGTCTTTCTGAACTTCTGTATACAAGTAGGGTTGCTGCTCTTGGCAAGATACATCATGAAACCAATTTTATTCCAAGAACAAAAATCCAATAAATACTGCTATTGATAAGAAAGCAGAAACTTCCCTAAGAGGAGGTTTCAGAACACTGAGAAAAGTTCTCATACTTGTAGAAGCTGTAGTAAGAATAACTGTATAATCTTGAGTGTGTGGAACAGGTCAGGAAAATGAGCCTGAAATGTATACTTCGCTTCCAGGCTGTCACATTGCTACAGAAAACTATCAGAAGTTTCACTGCTTAACTACAAGAGCCAGAAATTCCAGACTTGCAATGCACAGCAGTTTTTGCATTAGACTGTTTTTGATCTATCATATCTATTATCTCTGATTAAATTCATTTAATTAAAGGAAAAAAATGAAGCTGTGGTCCAGAATTTTCAAGATGCTGAGAGAACTTTTCTTATCAGTGTATTGAATTGGATGACAGAGTAATGCATGTCCTGTAAGTTGTAAGTAGGCTGACATTTTACTTAGAAACTATTTACCAGATGATGTGACTCCAGGAGTATGCCCTCACCTCTGGCAATTGTACTGCATGGTGTAGTTACTTATCTGGCTCCATTTGAGATCCAACATGATTTACTTACCCAGCTTATAGTAAGGATCTCTTTACAGGGATCTCTACAATATTCTTACGTTTCAGCTGGCTATGTACACAATTTATGAATATGATCTGTAATACATGAATTTACAAACTCTGTAACTGGCTACAGCCTCTGCACATGCTCTGTTCACACTAAAACACTCTTGCAACTTTGTCCACATGTCTTTGTGTCATGGATTTAAAGAAGAAAATGGTCCCTGTTGACTGTGTAAAGTTGTTTGCAGCCTTGGGCAGCTTCAGCCTATAGTGCTCAGCTTTGTACTGAAACTCTTCATTTTCTACAGGAGTGAACTGAATTGTCTGTAATGTGTAACTTTACCATTGTCAGTCCAAATAAGCAGCAGGAAAGTAGCTAAAATATTTAACTTTTAAGTTTAAGCTTGGTGACCCATTTCATTGTCAGGCAGATTTAAACTTTAAGACCTTGAGGGTATTTGGAAAACAAAGATCTGGTGGGTTTTTTGCAGTTGTACATACCACCTTTTTTCTTACAAAATTTGTTTCCTGTTTGCCTCAAACTGGTTGTGTAGGCTTGGTCCTTCAGTTTTTTCAGTTGAAGAAAAAACATTCGTGTGATGCATTGCGAATTCTCAGGCGTCTGTATGCTTTCTTGCATGATGTTCTCAGAAACTATGCACTGTTTTAGTGAATGAACTGTTGTCTTTGTTTGCGTGTAGCAATGGAAATAACCCTTTTTTTCAGTGCTTCTGGCAGTACAGATCCCCCTGCTTTTACTTAGGCAATAAGCTCTGTGGTCCCTTGTATTAAAAATTGTCATCTCTCCCGTATCTGTTTCTTCCTGACTCTAAGGAAGAGAGATAAGGTAGTGTAAGAAACGAGTGAGATTAGGGAGAGGTGAACATAAAAGTTGAACTTCCTCTAACAGCAAGGCTCAGTCTTACTAACATACCTCTTCTGCATGTGTCTTCTGTTCCAATGAAGTTTACTGCTGCCTTTGAGAACTGAAGGCGAGGCAGAGGAAGACAACGTGTGATCTCCAAATCAGCAGCTTCCTGACATGGATGTTTTAAACAGATAGTTTTTCTACGTATAGATACATAAAAATCAAGATTTCTCCTGAATGTTAAAAGGTATAAAATTCAGAGGGTCATAAGGCCTTTAGATAGAAATATATCAAGCAAGTAACATTTTATGGTATTTAAATCAGGTGGGCGTGGTTGTCTCTTGCATTATTTGACAATTAGTGGTAAGCAGAGAAGTGGAGTATGTTCTTTATAGAAGTAGGATATTAACTTTTTATATATGAAAGCCTTGATGTTGGTGAAGCTGCAGAGCTACCTATAAACTTATGCCTGTACATTTTCTGAGTACTACTGGAAATGCTTCTCAGTTTTTCATCTTCGGATTCTCAGTTCTTCCAACTATAAAACTCTGAACTTGATACTGCGCAGCAGTTGCAGCTTGAAAAGACTTAGTTATGGAAAGTTTTGTTGTCTGTTAATCCATTATTTATCCTCTGAGGGGTTCTAAACAAGAACAGTTGAGACATATTGAATTTTTAAAAAGGAATTTCCATGTGTGAAGCATAAGTAGACTTATGCTTCAAAATACATCACATCTTTAAGAGCCAACAGTGTTTTATTTTTCTGTCGCTGGTTTGCATGTAAGGGATACTATCATAGCTTGTTGTAAGAGGTAGGATTGTCTTCTACAGTCATGATTACTGCCTGTTTTTCATTTATACTGACACTTCAGAAGCAGTTACCTTGCTCCTCATTACTGTACTGGTGGCTTGGGAGCAGTCTGTGCTTTGCCATTCTTGGTGGGAATGGAAGAGGTGCACTCTTCTTAATGCCCTGTATTCTGGTACTGCATACTGTGCTGGAGGCACTCTGAATATTCTCTCCTACTCAGAGAGAAACAAAATATTAAAAAGACAGAGTTAAAAGTAAGATCTAAATATATACAGAGTGTTTTAATGGAAGTTGTGAACTTGCCTATAAATGCCTCTAGCTTTTGTAGTTGCACCATAAAAATGCATTTTTTGGAGACACTCAAGAAAGAGAAGGGTTAATGGCTTTGCTTGGGGTATCCAGAAAGAATAGTATGGCGTCTTCAAAGAAAGTTTTAAGGCTTATACAGCCTATATGTAAAAAAACAGGAAAGGTGAATAAATAGGAGGCTTGTAGAAGACAGTGGGTATGATGTCCACACCTGCCTAGAGTGACTGCAGCACTCCACCTTCTCTCTACATAACTTCCTGGTTTTTTTCCAGGCTTACTGTAGTTGGTTAAAATTTATTTTCTCATCACTGCATTTTACTTCTGCAGTTGCGGCAGGATGGGCAGAAAATAGAGGAAACTTTCTGCCTTCCATTCCTATGTTAAACAGTGCTGTTCACTGAAACACTGCTCAGCAGGGTCTGCGATGGACATGGATAGAAGTAGAACTCTTTTGTTGTAAGCAGAAGAAACAAAATTCTGTGATGAGACAGAAAAACAATCTAATACAAATGCTAGTGAAATGAGTTCCTACTGTCCACCCTAAGCAGTTATTTAGTAATTTGTATAACTTTTATTCCATTTTCTTCATAGCATAAATAATGATACTGACTTTGTTGAACTTGATCTGCTGAGGAACGCTGGCAGGAGTTTTATTTCCTTTTTTTCCCCAATATTTCATCTGCCTTTTCTTTTATTAGTGCACAAAAGAGCATACCTGCACAAACTTCTTAAACTTCTTTTTTTAAATGTACTTGATTATTTTGTCTTGAGTTGTGTATTTTTCACCTTTTAAAATTTAGGCAGATGGATTAGCTTGGAAACTGCAATATTATGTAGCCGCTTAGATTATATGAAAGATATTCTAAGAGGAAGGAAGATGAGCAGGAAGGTGCAGGAGGCATGGAGTAGTAAGCCTCTGAGTGTCTTATTTGTGTTGATTCTCTGTGCAGCTTCTGAAAAGCCTAGCTGCAGGCTGACATATTTTAACCCAAGTCAGACACTCTGATCTTGCTGTTCTCCTGTGATAAGTCCTTGTTACATTCATAAAAAATCTTGTAGACTAGAAGTCCACTATAGCTAATTTCTGATTTGTAAAATGTAATATTTTCAATCCATTTGGCTTAATTATTGCTGTAGGGCAGGTTTTTATAGGCACATTTGATGAGAACATTAGATAAATGAACATTTTAAAAGTACCATAATATTGGGGGTATTTGTTTTCCTGCTAAGTGTTATATTGCGTAAATGACTTTTGCCGTGTTACGTCTTTATGCATATCAAACAGGTCATTTTAATCAGTCCCTAGTTTTGTTTTTTTTCCTCTCTACAGTTTCAAATAACTTGCTTGATCTTCAGTTGCAGTAGACCTAGTTATTCCGGTTCTTATATTTGTAATTTTTTTTCTTTTTTGAAAGTATAGTTATGCTATGTGTCCTGACAAAATAAGGCCACTTAAACATCAAATCAAGTTAAGACGTGGACATTTCAAAGGCAATCCTGACACTAAAGTTGTGTATAATATCTGCCTTGTACAGGCTGAAATTGATATGTTAAAGTTCTAGAACTCCATTGCATGTTTGTAAGTGTTTCATTGCAAGCCTGAGTATAATTACATGCTTTTAAAGCTGGAAGATGACTATCTTAATAGAGAGAAGAGCTGAAAATAAATGACATTTAACAAGTATGATTTTGCCTTAATAAGTTTCTGAAGTGCAAAAAGGAAGTTGGGCAAAATGGATTAAAAATCTTATAGATAATTCACAATATTTAAATAACTTATAAAATTTGGGAATATTTAGCAAAGTTAACTTTCATTGTTCTTTAACTTTCTTGCTTGTCATCTCAGATTTTGGGGTTTTTTTAAAATAATTTCTAGTTTGTTTTGTCCTCTCCAACAAACTTTTCAACTCCGTTACCGGAGGATGTGCTCTGGAACAGGCACACAGAGCTGCATGTGAGGAGCTAGTATGTTTGCATGGAGGAACATCAGCATCAGTTTGCGGGTGGGGAGCTACAGGTGAGCCGTGTCCTGCTGCTGAACACTGACCTGTTAGAGAGGTAACAGCAAGGTCCTGGTCCTGGGAGGGAGTGAGCCAAGGAGGTGTCCTGGGAGCAGCTGCCTGCTTTCCCTTTTGTGTCTTGCCTGCAGCAGTTGTAACTCCATCTTCTGCACTGGAAAGGGGAGAGATACTGACTGAGTGAGGACAGAGGTTTTCAGTCAAAGTATCTGCCCAGGACTTGGGAGACTTAGTCATATCCTTTAAATTTGTATACTGGGACAGTTTATTCCAGAAAAAGAACTGAGTCTGAGGGCAGAAGGATGGTTTTGGAAAATTTACAGGGGCTTTAACTGTACAGTGCCATGAGCACTCTTGTCAGTGTTAAGTTGAACAATGATGAGATTCTGTTCAAAATACTTGTTAGTATTTTCCTTTCAGATTTTCTCTGTTATCCTTTCAAGAGTACAGCTAGCCACGGAAACAAAAAATGAGCTGTTTGAAGCATTTGAACACACTGCGGTGTCTTTTAGAATACTAAGAAGTGAGGACATCATTTGTGGAAGTATTTAATTTGAGTTAGGAAATTACAGATTCTACGACAGTATTTTTACGATGCAGCCCAAAGGAGAGAGGCTGATCAGTGTCAGAGCATTTGCCTCTTGCCAGGATCAGGTCCCACAGCTTATGGGAGCACTGGGGTTGTGGATCTTGCACATGCTTCTTTCCCTCTCTGTGGTCTCTATATGCAACCTGTCAGGCGTCTTGTTGAACAACACACGTGCATATCTTTTCTTCCTAACCATGTCAACACCAATAAGCAGCTTCCAGACCAGTTCACATACTGTTCAGGTTGCACCATGCTTTTGTTTCATGTATGTGAAACTCACATCATGGTGAGTAGAACCATATCTGGTTACCCTGTTGGTTCAAATGTTGCGAGCAGCTCTGTAGCAGATAGGCTATTACAAACTAATTATGTATTTTATGTGACAAGCATCTCACCAGGTCTGCTCACAGTAGTACAGAAGGAGCCTGCGCTTTGTTTGCATTCAGTTTGTATTTGTGTTCACCATTGTGATTCTCCCTTGTGCTGTGCTTTTCCTTTGTCAGTTCTTTAAATGCATTCTTTTGTGAGTTTCGGCACAAAATTGTACTGCTAAGGAAAAAGTAATCCTCTGGGTGATTATGAGTTTCCAACCAAGCTGTTTTGCAGGTTAATAGCACGTTTTTGAATTTAAAAACAATTGGATTGTTCTGTATTTTCTGTCCGCTTTTCAGAATTGCTGGGCTTATTTTCTTGTTACTTTTGCTGATTTTTTTTTGTCAATGTGCAAACTAATGAAATTGCCAACTCTGGCTTCCTGGAGAAGTAGTATATATATTCCTGAAAGAGTACAAAGTGAGCATCTCCTGTGTTGCTAACATCTGTTCTGCTTGAGGCAATAAATATACAGTACATGCTGTCAAACTGTATCAGCGCTGTGCGTTTGAACAGGTGTCTCTAAGAATGCTGTGACACCCTTTACAGTCATGCTTCAGGTGGAAGAGGGTAGGTCATCACCTCAATTATCTGCAAGGGTGGCAATTTTCACTCATCTTGTTTCCTGTTTACAAATGATAGGAGTCTGTTATCTGAAACTGTGTGGCATCTAAATTTGTGCCACTTGGCTTTGTATGAATATTTAACAAACTTTAAAAGCTGCTATGATAAGTGACTGTTTTCACAGGTTAAAATACGTTAAATATCACCTCTTTCACAGGAAAACCACAACCCACAGCATGGCCTACAGCCCCTCAGCAAATCTTGTTCAGTATGATTGTGTACAATCTCTACTAATAAAAAAACAAATACATATTTCTAGGAATGCACACTCAGTGACAAGGCAGTAATACAAAAAGATTTCAGGGGGGAAAGAAAAATAATTTTTTTTTCCATATCGAGACAGATCCTATTACTAAGAATACACTTTGAAGCCTTGTAGTAATGAAAGGGCAATACAAAACCAAAAGTAGAGCCAAAGCTGATGAGAATGCTTGTCTAGCTTGATTTTTTTTTTTTTTTGCATAAGGATAAGCTGCTTCTTTCTGACCACACTTTTGAGCTTGCATATACACAGTCAGAGTAACTAAGTTGTCCAGCCAGCCCATGAGATGGAACCACACCAGTGGATCAAATGGAAGAGAAAATTGCACTGTGATGCGTTCTTGAGGAGTTTATAGCTGTCTCAGTGTAAGGGGATGACAATTTCTGCTATGCAGGAAATAAAAATATTACAAGAATTGCTGTGTAAGTGGTGTTTGTAAATGCTTTCCTTCCTCAGCAACATCAGGATCAGACAGTGAGTTATTCAGTAATACCTAATTCAAGGCTTTTTGGACTACTTAGAATCATAGAATGGTTTGGGTTGGAAGGGACCTTTAAAGACCATCTAGTCCAGCCCCCCTGCAAGGCGCAGGGAGATCTCCAACCAGATCAGGTTGCTCAGAGCCCCGTCCAGCCTGGCCTTGAATGTTTCCAGTGATTGGGCATTCACTACTTCTCTGGGCAACCTGTTCCAGTGTTCTACCACCCTCATTGTAAAAAATTTCTTCCTAATATCTAATCTAAATCTACCTCCCTCTATTTTAAAACCATTACCCCTTATCTTATTACAACAGGCCCCGTCTTTCCTGTAGGTATTGGAAGGCCGCTATAAGGTCTCCCCTCTCCGCACTTCTGGTGCACAGAGGCAGGCAGCAGTGTTTTAAAGAAGGCTGAAAATACTAGATTATTTCTCTGTCGTCGTTTCCAACATCAACAGAAATGAAGAGCTGGGAGATGCTTCCGCTTGGGAGTAAGTCATTGTATGCGACTGGGAAGTTGACAGCAAAACAAGTTGCCAAGGGCCACATTTGTAGGAAACTCTGGTCAGTATATATATTTTTTGATGAGGCACTTCAGCACTAAAGGGTGCATTTGTCTCCTTCATGGGATGGAGAAATGTATTATCCAGTGTGTTGGCACAGGAGAGTCACAGGCTTGAGCTTTCTGGAGAGGCACTGACGCTGTACCTTAGGCAGCTGCACACCAGCAGCTTAGGAGTGCTGTCACACCTCGTAGTCCTGGAGGGTTTTGCAGCCTGCAACATCGTGTAGGATTAACTACACAGAGGAGTTCAAATTCATATTGTCTTTCCCTTTCTGCTATTCTGAATCCTAAATAAAGGAATTTCAAGATCTAACTGTACACACTTGAAAACAAATACATATCTTTGTTCAAGAGCAAGTGTATAAACACTACAAATACTGCCTGCAAATATCTGAAGTCATTACTGGAGAGGAAGTGTGTTTTACTAGAAGTTCTTAGGGTACTCAGAAGGAGAAGGTTCATTTGAAGATGCAGTTTAGAGGCAGGAAGGTCTTTGTGACAACAGAGAAACAGTGTTCCTGAGCTTTTTCCTGAACCCAGTGTTCCTGGATTTTTTCTTGTTGTCATTTCTGAATCACTTTGGCCCTTCACATTCACATTCCTTCTTCCTTTCCATCATCCCTTCTTCATAGGAACAAGCACATTGTGCTCCTATCAAAGAAATGCTACAGATTCCAAACTATCTTTGAGATTCCTCAAACAGCAGAGTTGCCTTCGAAGTGGGACAGAATTCCTGGGGTTTGAGTTATCTCTAAGAAATTCTAATATACATTTTCAAATGCTGCCTTCATATAGCTAGTATCTTTTTTTTCATTGTTGTTTCTGTTTCTTTTATTTTTGAAGAATAGTTGATTAAATAATATACATCATTATAGTCTTTTAATATATTTGGTTCTTTTGTTGTTCAGACCTTAAAGCCCTTCTTGTGCTGTAGGGTATCTTCTGCTCCTAAAGGGATAGCATGGAATAATATAAATGCAAGAAAGATATTTAGGCAGTGTTTAGACAGTTTCAGAGTCCCTGGGTGGCCGTGTATTCCTATCTGTACTTTTGGAGACTAACACTTAAGTTTTTGAGTGAGCATTTTAGTTCCCTCCTTCTAAATTTGTATCATGTTGAGTGAAAATGTAAGTCTTTCTGATGAGGACCAAAGTGGTTTGTAGATAATATGGATAAGATCAGGAATAGCCAGTTTTTATTATTGGACTTGGGACTATTTGATTTCTTTCCAAATGCAGATATATTTGAGGAAATACACAGGAGGAAAGGTTTAATGCTAAACCTTTTCCAGAGAGCTGCTTTGCTGCAGCAGAAAAGAGCTTCTCTGTTGGACTGCATTGATTTGCCAAGGGTGCTGTAGCCAGGGGTACTCAGGTAGGCTGGCACAGTGATGTCTGAGAAGGGTATAATACAAAGCAGAAGTACCTGAAACAATTGTGGAGAGGTGGAGGCAGTAAGGGCAATTAACAGCAACAGAAAAACAAAACAGTGTTTTTCATTGAGTGCTAACTGAAATTAAGCTGAACCTGTAGAGATTTTTTTGGGCGGGTAAGGCTGAGGATGGTTAACATGCAGGGAAGCAATGCACTGTGAGAAGCGTTATACCACATGACACAGTGCTTTGTTCTCAACCTGGTATCTGAGAAGTCATTCTGAAAAGCTCTTGAAGATTCAAGTGTAGCATAATTTGAATTTATTTTTTTAGTGGAGTTCCTGTAAAATTCACATTACCATTTTAAACCCCTCTATGCTCCTGTGGCCTTGAGGGACTTGGAGCCGTCCTTCACTGTAAGACTGAGGCCTGAGGTGCCTGTCTAGGACAGAGTGCACTTGTATTTACTGCTTTTTAAAAAGAAGACCTTGACACATCTTTAGCTGACGGAGTTCAATCCAAGCTGCAGACAAAGCGCAGATCCTTCAAAGATGTGTCGAAGTAGTAAAGCAGAGGAAGGCTATAACAGAAAAAAAACGCCCAGCCAAACTCAAATAAGACATTTAGTGTATCTGTTTTTATGAACAGACTGGTGAAGCATATTTGTCAGCACTGAGCATGAGAGGTGCAGTGCTGTAACTTAAGCACCACAGTGAGATGTTAGGTTGTGGATGCTTATTCTACAAACTTTCTTCCTTTCTTTGCAATAAAATAATTTGTTTTCAAAACATTCCAATCCAACATGACCCAGCTTTGAATTTTTTGAAATAATTTGAATGTTTTCATAACGTGACTATTTTTATGATGCTGAAAACTTGCAAACTTGAGAGACTACTGGCTTTTTATAGTGGTGTGGCTTCAGACAACAGAAAAAAAAATAAGCGTTCTGTTTTTCCCACTGTTTTCTGAAGCACTTCAGTAATATATTTTCAGGGTTAGCTCTTTTGTTTTTAACTGAAGAAAAAAATGAGAATTGCGGATGAGTCAGCCTATAAAACTGCAAAAAGAGCTTTACAGCTCAAAACGAAAATACTGTTATTTTAGTATGTGTCTTCACATAAAAATAAGCACCTCCGGTTTTCAGAGTTACATGGGATTGGCATGTGTTTAGTTCTTTCACAAAATGTTGTAGGTATAGGGACAGTGTGAATCTTAGGAAGACTGCAGGTTATTCCAACCACTGGAAATTATATGCAGTAATGTGCTGTTCTACTGGCAGATCTGGAACAGGTGCAAAATTACTCTTCTGCCATTGTACATGTACAACATATGTTCATATCTTCATATTACCTCAGAGCTTGAGAAAATTAAATAATTATTTGGCTTTGTGGAAATAAAGTTAAAAAAAAAATCTAGTTGCATGGTGACGCTGCTTCCTCATCATTTGCATCTCATTCTTACACTTGCATTAAAAGAAAAAACTCTTTGCAAGGTTTTGTTTTTTTTTTTTTTGTTAAAAAGTACTAACATCTTTATTGAGTGTCAAAGTGTTTGGAATATGTTAAGAAGAAAGCCTTTGGGCTAGAAAAGTGTCTTTTAGTTTGTCCCACAAAATCTCTTTAAAGTTTAATCAATTTGAACAGTATAAAAATTACAATTTCATTTTTTTTCCTGATTGTTTCTCATAGAAGTCTTGGGTTTTTACCAGAACACTAATCGATTATGAGCATTCTGATTTAAGGTCAGGCTTTGCTGTCATTAAACACCAAGGAGATAACACTCTTGGGAACTGTGGCGAGCACACAGTCCAGGTGCTGAAATAATGGACCTAGGAGAAGAATAGTGCTTGACTGGGCTTCTGTCTAGTCTTGAATCTAGTACAGGGATTCAGCTGTGCTGGACTAGACTCCAGGGATCTCCACTTTTTGAAGGTGACATATAAAATAATGTAGAAGAAGGTGACTGATCTCCCCCCAGGCAGATGAATACTCAACAGAAAATGGAAAAAAAAAAAAATTCCAGAGAATATGAAGTAGAATACACTCATGTACTAGCAGGAAGATTTTTTTTTCCCCAATAATTTTCTTTTGGCTGTAATAAATATTCCTATTTAAACTTGTAAAATTAATATATATACATCTCTCTATATAGTAAGGGACTGCGGGTGTGTGAGTGACAGTAAAATCTGGTTTGTTTACAGTTCTGTTACTCTATCTGTGGGCTACATGTAGCCTGGAAAGCAGTTTGGAAAGGGGCACGAAATCCTTGGTCAGGATGGAGGAGAAGGTTGCCTCTGGAACAGATATTGTGGGAAATAGCACAGCATCGGATTGAATTTCCTTGGCTGTTCTTGTTAGAATGTTGGAGATGTTTGTATCCTGAATTTACAGATACAAACTCTAAACCTTAAGGTTGCTTAACTTAAGCTGGATTTTTTTTGCCTGTCAATAGATATCTGGGTCAACAGTTGTCAAGTGGCTTTCAAGGCAAACACAAAAGCAGTAGAACAAACTGTGGCTGCAGAGATGAACCTTGGAAATAAAAGCAAAGCAAAACAAAACAAAATGCCTTCCTTTCCTAGCTGTTGAGAATTGTATTGATTCTCCCTCTGAATCCATCAAAACCCCAAATGTGTGTTTTATTCTGTAGGAGGTGGAAGAAAGGCTAGTGGAGGAAGTTCACCACTTTCTCAGTTGTGCCAATATGTTTGTGAAGCTACATGGCAAAATGAATCTCTGAAATTAATTAGAAGATTAAAGTCCTGGAGGTTTGTAGAAATCATGAGTGCTTAAGTTTCCAGTGGGCTCTACAAAAAAAATTGCACTGGCAGAGAAAGAAATAGACTGTGGTTTGCAGGTAGTTGTGAGTTGTTAGCATGTGGAAGGATGTGACAAAGCAAAGAAAATACAGTTTTAAACTATGCCTTCTTCTTAACTGTTACACTTCTTTCATGGTTACTGGACTCATGCTTTCCAAAGTGACAGTCACCTCCCAGATTTTAGCAGACATCCTAAGACTTAGTGTTTGACTTTACAGGTGTAGATAAAAGTGACACTCTTCTGTATGTATGTTTGTGCCTTTAGTATTGCTACTAATACAAAGATCAGGAAGATTTTTTGTAAGCTTGTAAAACTTACTGTTTTCAGAGGCAGGAACGCCATGAATTTAATGGAATTTATTAAGGTCGATGCATTTACATTTCTTGTTAATGAAATCCGTGAGATGGAGAGACAATTAAGTATTTCAAGAATTCCTACAAGTTTAAAAAGCAGGAAACTGCTAAGCATTTTGATTTTTTTTTTTTTTTTTTGGTAATCATGTTTGTACATGTTGGTCTGAAGTGCTATTTGGTTAGATTCTTTTTCTATTATTAATATTATCATTCATATGCTCAAACTTAAAATAATATAATTTTTACCTCAAGCAATTCACAGTCTCAAAGAGCTCTATATATAAACTTTGCATATAAAGTTTTACAGATGGTGAGCTTATCTTAAGCTACTGTAGCTGTTTTAAAATAATTTTCTTTTGTGGCCCAACATAAACCAAGGAATAAGAGATTTTGATTTGTAAGTAAAATACATATAACTAAAAGGTACAGGTGTGAAATTGCAATGATAAGAAAGTTACCTGATTGTAATCAACATGCATTATGAAAGAGAAAATAAGAGGGGGAGGAGAATGGAAATTATGGAAATGTCCATATGGAACATATTTAGCGTAGATATTGTGCACATTAATAACAGGTAAGATAAAATTGCCAAAATAGTTTCTGTTAAAGGATCAAGAGTGACGTGGAATGTATGGAATTGACAAAGGCAGGAAATGAATGCTGAGGAGCGAAAGCCTCTTTGAGCTGCAGGAATTAGCCTACCATTTTGTTTTCTCAACTAATTGATGTGTAGCTAGCTAAGGAAATAATATGCAGTGATATAAGAAGTAAAAAATCAGAAAGTTATGAAGAAAAGATTAAAAAAAATACAGTGATTAAGGCAACCATCACTGAAACTCAGAGATTCTTCTCTAAGATCAAGAGGATTTCAATGTGTTCAATTCGTATTTTAAAGAAGATTTTCAAGTTGGAGGGAAAGAAATCGAGATAATCACTGAAAATGGCTAAATTAAATTTGGAAGGAACAGTTTATGTGGTTCTGTACTGCAGAATTTAGAAGAGATTTAAATTTTCATGCTGTGAAAGTGCTATCCTCAAGTAAAACATCGGAAGTGGACGTTTCTGGGGAAGCTATATGTTGAAAATTCTCTGTAAAGCAAGATACTTGGACTTTCAGAGTTACTCATGCTGGTGGGGGTGGTTGAGCCAGATGACCTCCACAGTTTTGTGCTAAATTATTCTGCAGTTATGGAGAGATTTCAGTTATGCAGGTGTAACTAGACTCTTCTGCAGAGTCCTGAAAAAGAAGCTGAATACAATAATGACTAATGTAGTATTTAATCTGCGCCATTTTAAACAAGAAATTAAGCAAGAGGGTACAGATTCCAGAGAGAGTCAAAGGTGGGACCATCCTTTTGGAGGAGGAAAGCAACAGAGACATTAAATCCGCAAATCAAAGGGTCTCTTTCCTAGACAGAATTGTGCTTAGCTTTTGTGAAAGGTTGCTAATTTGTTTTGACTCTTTCTAAAAACCACACAATTCTAGTCAATTTGTCACATTTTCTATTCTGGGTATTATGTTAAGCGGTCCGAGTGAATTTTCATTAGAAATGCTACTTAATGGGAGATGTACAAAAGTGCTATAGCATCACAGATGACTTCTTATGTGAAATTGATTCTCATTAAAATCACACAGTCTCTACTAGATAATGGAAAATAACGAGTTGCTCATAATCTGGGGCCTTATATTGAGTATTAACCAGTATTGCTCTAGTTAGCATAACTTGGCATTGAATTAATTATGTGAAACGTGCACAATAAGGAGCTATCTGACCAGAATGAAAGCACTGAAATGAGGTAAAAATAATATACAGTGTAAACAACCAGACGCAAAAGTAGTTTTGTGCCTGAAGTGCAAATTTTGCTGTATTTCATATTTAACGTTATATTAAAATAGCATTTGGGTGTGTATTTGTTGTTGCAGTTACTTCTGGGCTGAACTTGTAGTGCAGGAAACAGTTTGGGACCTGGATTCTGACCTCTTGTCACGTTATTGTGACAGGCAACTCTTATGATTAGTTTCCCTAAGAAGGTTTGAACTTAGCGGAGGTTTTTTTTTTTTAACTTGTTGCCTTGTGTCTGAATAAGGTATGCATTTATAAATTCCTTGCAGCAGGATCCATTTTTGCTGTACTTAAAATTAGCAGATTTTTGCCACAATTGGAAAATGTTTCTTCAGACTATTGCTAAAGACAATTCTTGATTTTAGTCTAGCACTTTCATATTTCATCATATCAGTCTTTTAACCTGTTAGCTGATACGCCTTGTAATTCTGGAGTGCTTTCTTTAGATACTAATTTTAATACAGTGCTAATGCTCTGTAGAAAAAGCTGTGGAAGCTCTCTGGAAGCTTTGGATTCTGTGTAGCTTTGCCTCTCCTGTTCACAAGTAACAAACAGCAATATTCTTTATTTTAACACACTATCTGCTAAAATTGCATGTTGCCATTAATTCAGTGTTACAAGCAGTGTACCTAGTCACACCTCCACCCAGGTTGATGTGTGACACAGGAATTACCGTAAACCTGTGGTCCGTTGCGGGCTCAACACGGCTTTGCAAACAGGCCTGCAGGCAGCAGGCTGGTGTGCTAGGCCGTCATTAGGATGCACAGTCCCCAGTACTTTGAGATGTGCCCTCCTGCGGCACCCGGGACTGTGCCTGTATGTTTGCAGTGCCTCTGTGACCGCGTCAGGCGTAAGGGCTGGCATTGATGTGGTTTCCTTTCAAGGTACAGTCAAAGCACTTACCTTCTTTCAGGCCACTGCGAACACCAGCATGTGAATGGTGCATGCGGGTGGAGAAGTTGGACAGTTTCCTAGGGAAGGCAGAGCGGTGGATGGCTGCTTTTCTGTGGCATTGCTGTCTTGTGTACGTGTGGTTGTTTTTTAAACCTATTAGAAGATGAAGGTTTGTAAAACCAAAATGTACAAGCCAACTATTAGACTGAATTCTCATTTAGTTTTTATGAGGTGTAAGGAACAGAAAGATGGTTGTAAAATGTTAGATTGCTGTATTTAATAAAATGAAAAAGTTTACAGAAAGTATGTTATAAAAATACTATGTATTAATTATTGTCAGGCTAAGCATGGAAGCAGCATTTTGCTGGGACTCTTTTTGGTTTTTTTAACGATGGTGTTCTGCCAGTGGAAGGTACTGCTCAAATTTCACATGAAATTGCATCCTAACCTGCATTGTTCACTGGTGCTAAAAGTATGTTGTGCTTGTTACAGAACATAGTGGGAATAATAACACTATTGCCTTTCTCACTTATTTAATCTAAAAATTATGCTTTGTTTCAAGGAAAAAAATAATGCATTGAAACATTTTAGCATTTGCTTCTAATATGCACCTCCCTCCCCTTGGGGTCTTGTCTGTTTTATTGATACAGTTCATAAATTAGACTTCTGAAAAGTTTTGGAAATGCAAAATTAACCCTTTCTTTGTCATAATGAAACACAGTCTTTGCAGTAAAGTAGAGATCTGATTTTTTTTTTTCTCTTTCCTCAATGCTTTCAAAGACAAGACAGACCTTTTAGATGTAACAACTTAAACAGTAGCAGACAATTTTGAATAGGAATTACATTTTTAATTTTTTTTTTTAATAAAGTCTTGGCATTCTGACATACTGTTTTCAATATGATTTCTGTTTGTAAATTGTTAAAAGCTTTACAACAAAAAAGAAGTATTTGAATTATTTAGTCTGAAATGGACTCATGCATATGGAGGTAAAATATTAGCAAAAGGTCATGCCACAGATTGACGGTAAGTTCAGGAATAGAACCCAAGCACTGTCTGCTGCGAAGCAGGATGTCTTAATTCTGGTTCTTGTGAACAGAAGGGAACAGGGATATTTGTAATGTATGTTGTAACAGTTGACGCAGTCTGAGCTATACTTACACTGCCAGATACCCTGAAGTAATAAATAAGTATGTCTGGGACATGGCCAATACCTCTAAGTGAGAAATCCACACATTCTTTTATTGTCTTTAATTTTGTGCTGTAACCATTGTGCAGATCTGGACTGTATTATTGCAGTTTACTCCTCTGTGTTTTACTTTTGGCAATGTAAATATGGCATACCCAGCAGAGTGGTGGGTGAGTGGGTTTTGACGATTATGATGTTTATGATATAGTTAAAAAGAGTGTAAGTCAAACTTCAGATTTGCATCTCAGTGTGGCTGTGTTTTGTAAAATAAGATTTTACAGAAGTGGAGAGTCTGGAGAAGTGAGGGAAGAGGTGGATAGAGGATGGATCTGGGCTAGTCCTAGAGTCGCTAGAGTGTGTCACCTTGGTTTCTCTAACAGCTCTTTCACACTAGCCGCTTGTGCCTACCTCAGTGTGGCAAACATGCAGGAAATATTTTAGAGCTTTTTGTGGTGCTGGAGTTCTGGTGCCTTCTGACAGAAATGAACAACCGGGCATAATCTTTAGAGTAGATTTAACCAAATACATAATCCTGTCTTTCAGGTCGTTGGATCCCAAACATATTAGTTATTATTTGAATATATATACACAATCTCATCAGGATATCAAGGCTATAGAAAGTATTTCTTATGAAGAAAGATTCCGTATGTTATGGGAATCTTTCTTCATTATTATTAATCTTATGCTCTTGGTTTGGTAATTTTTCATGTTTGCCAAGGCCCTGTGGCCAGATTTGATACTTAGCATATTCCAGACATGTACGTTCAGATAGGTATGTTCTGTTACCAGTGTGATCATTTTTCTGTATTTCTGATAGTAATTTTTTTAACCACATCATCTGATAGATAGCTTGTTTGCTGAAAGCAAAAAGCTTGTGTATGTTAGTATGTTATTTATCTTTTATTGATTAATTATTTTATGAGCAAGGGATTAATTAATTCCTTGTGCTTCATCAACCCAGCTGGTCTGGTTTGTTAAACCATGTCCATGATACCCATGACCTTGGAAAAGTCATAAAAATTTTGAATGCTCTCTGCTATTCTTCTCCCATGTAACTTTAAAGGACTCTCCTAATGGACTAAATAACAGGAAGCAGAAAGAAATATGCTACATGGATATTTTTTTCTTTTCTTGGTGTTACATTTAGTTTAGACTTCATCTGTATTTTGAGAAGCCAGGTTTTGTAATTCATATAACCTGAGTTACCTGAATTCTGTGTTTCGAGCATTGGTTTTAATAAGTGATATTTATATTCATTTCCAGATCACATTTTGGCCTTTTTGCAGAAATCAGAGAAATAAAGCTGCCTCAGTGCAACAATTATTATGAGCATGGCATAAAATCTGAATATCTTTGTGGAGGTGTTGTAACAGCTATTTGTTGAGGAATACTGTTTCACTTTGTCCTGAAAGAAACTTTGAAATTGGTGTTTAGAGCAAGTAAGCCATGTTTGTGACTGTGACTGTGACTATTTGGAAACATTGTATGTGTATATATGAATAAAGTGGCAGACAATTAAATTCTAGTGAATTTAGCAGGTTTTTTGGCCAAAGGACTGGGCTTGTTATATACACTTTCATTATCAAGGAGCCATAAAACATGGAGGGAAGTCAGAGCAGAATTTGTGTGCACAGTGGAGATAGTCAAATATAACTTCACTTCTCTCTAAAATCATATGAGTAGTCCATTGAGCAGAATAATTGCATGTAGCACTGGCTCAAAAGAAAACAGTTTTATCTTGTTTACCCCTTCACTGTGGCCTCTTCTTTTCAGCTGCAATTAAGGAATGTGTTAAAATCAAGTGAAGTGCATTACTGGAGGACACATGCAGAGATTTTCTTTCCTTAATCAAATACTACAGCTTAATAACAAAGACTGCATAAAAGGTTTTATCATGACACTGTTTCAGATGTAGTGTTTTAGTTTTTCCTGGTATATGAGCACCAGACTTTCTACACCTTCGTTTTTTTTTTTTTTTGTAGTAGTAGTAGTGGTAATGTAAAAGGTTAAGGAACATTTTCACCTAGAACTGTATGTTTCTGACGAACTCCCATGTTCCCATAGCAATTTTAGTAACCACACGCTGTTTTACTGGAAGAGTGACTTGAGGATATTGCCTGATCTCTCTCTACCTCCCATGGTAAACCTTCTGTTTGTTTTGTGAATTTAGTAGTCAGAGGTGCGTGATAAAACTTGCCATCTCTTACTTAATGACACTTCACAGCCAGTAAGACTGCCAAACTGCTATACAACTTTCCTTTTTACTTCATTAAGCAACACAGAGGAACAGATCACAGCAATTATTTTCTATCCTAATGTCTCATATTGACTGAATCATTTAAGGCTAAAAATAGATAAGAACCTTAAAATAAAAGGCTTAAATGGGGGAAGGGACATCTTCACAGCTCAAAATGGGTCTAAAGAGAGGAAAAGGTGCAGAAAGACCCAAGTTAAGAAAATTAAGCTTTTTCAAATGAGTGAAACATGAGTTGGAGAGGAGGGAGAAAATGTTCAGTTATGCTTATCATAGTAGGTTATATCAGAAATAAAATTTCGGTGTTTTTTCTCAGCAAAACCACACTAGAGGAACAAACTAGAACAAAGTATTTCTGCTTTCTCTAGTGTCAATAGTTGAACTGTAATGACACTTAAAACAATCTGTGTGCTATTTTGCAGAGAACATTACTGTCTTGAAAGTCCTTTAATAACTGTCTCACTGACCTGCATCTTTGATGGGTAAGGGAGCAGTAGTCCGATACTCCTGCTCGCATACCAAAATGACTTGCAGTATAAATTGTTTTCTTGTGGTTATGGAGTTTGTGATTACCCCTGTGTTTTCTGGTTTTCAAGAGTTGTAAATACAAAAAAGCAAACACATTTCCTCCTTTCTCCCTGCCTTCTCTCCAACAACAAAAAACAAATAAAAGAAAAAAAACCCATTCATTTATAATAGTGGTTTGGCACATGATAGCTTATTATTTAAAAGGCAAATAGACTCAGTATTTGCATTACCCTAGCTTCAGTTTTTTTTTCTGCAAGCAGCTATCAGATATAAAGTTCAAGAAAAGGGCATGAAGGGTGGACAGGGAAAGAGAAAATGCACTCTGTTTGCAAACCATTGAATCCACGGAAAATATTTTTGTGGCCTTGGAAGAAACCTGCAAGTCAGTAAGAATAGAACTTGATCTCCACAGTGCATAGTTATGAATCTTTAGTACCTATGCAGGTTTGAAAAATGTCGTTTTTCTTTTGTGTGTGAGCACAGACCACAGTTTACGGCTAAAGACTTTGGTGTTGGTGGTGTTAACTGAGCTTGTTTCTTACTGAGAACTTATTGTTTTTCTTGTGAGTCCAGATTTCAATGGAAATTCAGCAATCATTGAGGTTTGCAGAATAAATTTGGAACTTCCATAGGCATACAGTGTGACCCAGCAAACTGTGGACAGCGCTTAGGGCTGAAAGAAAAAAAAACCATAACCTGGTATTGTTTATACAGTTTTTACATTACATTAAGGATACATAGTTTATAAAAAGAGAGGTTAGATATGTGATTACTTTTTTTTCCCCCCTCTTGTCCTATAAGGAGAGTAAGTTCTGGAGCCTTGTGCTTAAACTTTTTCATTGGTCCTTTAGTCATTGCAAGCAAATGAAAATCTGAGTAACTTAATTCTCTAGCCAGCCGCCTTCAGTGTATGGGGAGCGTACAGATTACTTCTATAATACTGCCTGAAAATACTCCATAATTCACTGCTGTGGGGTAGAACATGCTGAAATAATCTTACACTTGAAAATTAGAGCTCTACAATTCTGCTTGTTTCTGTCCTTCAGGCAAAGCGGGACAAAGACAACAGAGGGAAGCTGACTCTTACAGAAAGTGATTGTGAATTATTGTCTCATATTTTAACTATTTTTTAATTTGTGTTTTTGTTATTTTAACCTGCTTATCAGTTTAAATATAGCTGATGATTTCTTAAATGGTTGTCAGGTTCAGGTATGGCCTTTTTATAAAATAATGTTAACTTTGAAAATTTGACATTTTCTTGTCTGAGATTTCCTATTTTGTCCTGGCTTCATAAATTTTGCCCTGAATGTCTGAATGTTTCAACTTATTTTTCCAACAGAAATCTGAAATATTGAAAATAGTAAATTGAAAATACTAAAATATTTGAATTGCAAATGCTGAAATTGGGCATTGGGTAGAAAGCTGAGCCATGATTTGATAATTAATCTATTTCCCCAGTTCTACATTGAATTAATCTAAGAGGAAACCACTGGGAATTCCCCTCTGCTGTGTTTTGGGATTCGCCCTGGATGATTTCCTGTGAGAATCCACAGAGATCACTTCAGTGAGCAATTGGTTAATGTAATTAATTATGTAGACAGCTTCTGCATTAGCACTAATGAAACTGCAGAGAGGCTGAAGGTATGCTCCTGCTGCAACAGGAATATTTTTGTTGTGATTTTGAAGAAAATGTCGAGTAGGTACAAAAAAATCATTACTGTTACCATGATAAAGACATTACTGATGCTGACTCCTTGTTTGGGGCAAATTCCGAAAGCATATATATAGGTATGTCCATACCATGTGTGCTGGCTGGCCTGGTGGTAATTTGGAGTACTCATGCAGCACGCCAGTGCTGCCGTGAATACGGTGGAAGTGGACAATGAAAGCACAGAGCAAAGCAAGAGTTAAAATACTGGATAATGTTTGCATACCATGTGATGTAGTCCAAGAATTTAGTTTTTTAGAGCTGCCATATATTCAGTCATGTTTCTTAGGAAAATGTGAAAAAAAACAAACCAGAAGCACAGCCACCACCAAACTTCTGGATTATGTTTATTTCCTTGCTTAGGAGGTGAAAAAAAAAAATCAGTTACTCCTACTTCTGCAACAGGAAAGGAATGTATTTAAGCAAACGTGGGGAGCCAATAGTAAGGATTGGCAGTGCTCCTTTAAAAGACGTGCAGTACAGTCTGTTAATTGACTTGAGATATCAGACTGAAAATGTTAAGCTTTTTAAATAGGACTTTTATTATCCCATTATCTTGTTTCTTAATTAAACTCTAAATCAGAGGTTGTTTTAATTACCACTAGAGGTTTAAAAAAAAAGTATAAGCTGATACCTTATTAACATTGCAGTGGTAGTCTACACATCTGGTAGCACCAAGGCCAAGTTGTAGAACCCCATTCATTATTGAACACCAACTTTTTAGGTCATGAGACATATACACTCTACTTCTTTCCTTCATCATAAACTTCAAATCTATCCATTGTGCGTATGTTAGAAGTTTCTTGGCTTTAATTAACTCAGCCTGTAGGAAGAGAGAATTGTAAGGTAAGGGGAACGAGTATATAAATCGTTCCTCACAGTTGCCAAATTTTACTGTGAATAATAAAACTTGCTTTTGTGTAAACTCGCAGAATACAATAGTCATGAAGCAAAGCTTAAAAATGAAATGCATATTTTTACAAGCTATAAATAAGTTTTCTTTCACAATTTTCTAGAATATTAGAGCATGGAAGTATTTTTTAAAAACAACTAAACCCCTGAAGAATAGTTGAACATTGAGGACTAAGGTAATATTTGAATCTGTGGCCTTTTACTTCCGTTGGGTTTGGAGACATTTCCAAAAAACATCATCATATCAGAGAATCCTGGAACATTTTGCCCTAATTTTAAATTTCTGTGTGTGGGAAGTTTACCTTGCTATGCTTATGATGTATAACTCAATGTGAGCAGACATGCTGATGGAAATCAATGCATTTAGCACTTGTAGTGCTATAGGCTTTGGTATTTCTAACATTAATTTTTCAATTTGCCTTTTTCTCCCAGGTTTCATGGGAGAATCTTAGGTTTCATTTCTTCTAAAGACGAGTGAGCTCTTTCTGAACTGAGACCCAAGTGCCTCTTCTTGTCCAAAAGCACAGCCTTCACCATGGTTACCAGATAGAAATATGAGAACTTGCGTACTTGTTTGCAGTGTTTCTTTTGAATGCCGCTATCGACATTGCTATTACTGGATTACTCATAAGGAGTAATTCTTTGTTGGAAAATAGTGAATCTTTTCTTGTAAGAGAATGGTGGGTAAAAAAAAAGGTAAAATTCAGGTCAGGATTTATTCCAGCTTTTAAAAAATTGAAGCTTTCAGATCAGAGATTCTGTTTGCATGTTATCTCTGATTTGCTTCAGGAAAGAAAGAGGTTATTAGAATGTGTTTATAAAGTATGCTAATAAATGTTTGATGATTTGAACGTTACGATTTCTGGAAGTTGGATGAAATACTGAAATATCGCTGGACAGCTACTCAAACATTCTTTTGTGCAGGTACAGCATGGGTTGATATAACTATCTATTTTATTTTCATTTGCAATTTAAAGTGATCCTATTTTACAGTGCAAATAATCTACACATTAAAATCTGTTCCACTGAGATAATGCAGACTTTTTAAAAGAAATATTTATTGTAATCAGTCAAGACAGTATGGAAAAGACAGCGCCCAACCCCCTTCACTGAAAAATAAATAATACACCATTCAATATTAGCATTTTTTTACAGAGTGAAAACAAGTGGAAGCTTAAAAAATGCGAATGTTTGCATCAAAGTAAGGATACATGGCCCATGTAGCCTTCATGGTCCAACAAGTATCCATGTTCTAGTTTCTTCTACATATTACAGTTTCCTCTACTTTCTTGTATTTTGCGTTTAATTACATTTAATCTTGCAAAGTGTAAATCTATGGTCTAGGTCTGAGGGACTTCTTAGGTACTGTAAGGTTGAACTGTTATGGGAAATACTGAACATTACATAAAGAAAAATGCATGTACATTCTATTCGCTTTAGTGCAGCTAATTATTAGCAGATACAGTGGGCAGTTTTAATCTGGAGAACTGGTATTCACTTCTGCACCTTTGTGCAGCAGAGAACTGTCGGCTGTTTCATTAATGCCTTTTTCAACCAGGCGTTTGTTCTCCCTGTTTGAGCCATCACTGACACTATGCTACAGGTGGTAAAGTGGTAGAAAATGAACTTTTATCATCTAGAGCCACTAAACGTAGTAAGGAGGGAATAGTGTGTTTTAAATGCTCCTATTTAAAATATGTTCAGCACAATTAAAAGCACATTTCTAATCAGAACGTAAGGCTTCAGCGCACAGAAAAGAAAACTGACTCCAGACAAAAAAGCAATATATGAAGCAAAGCCAGTTTCAGGCACGTTTATCGAGACACCGAAGCTGCTTATCTCGGTGTCCGCCTTTCACAAATGCGTACGGTTGTGGCCTACTTACTTCTTCCAATTGTGTTAAAAGTTTTCTAAATGCCTATAAGCGTTGGCTGCTATATGAATAAAAATATTCTCCCACGGTGTGCCCAGTTGAAATACAGTTAGAGGTTCATCAGCTTTTTCCTATTGTAGCTCCTTCTACAATATTTCAGCTTAATTAGTTTCAGAACTCTGTTTAAAAGAACACAGCTGTTTTTCATGTCAGCTTTCACATTGCTTTGAAGTTTTCACAGTATCTAAAGAGTGGGAAAGGAAGCACTTAATGAAGTTTTGCAGCAAAATAAAATGTTAAAAATATTTTATAAGCTCAATAATAACAGGAGAATGGGTTGTTTCAGGTTTTTTAGGATTATACCTTTGACTCCCACAGTACTCTTATTAAGAGTGAATAATAAAATATTTTTCTGAAATACAGCAAGAACATGCAGTGTTCAATACAACATTGATTTTAATTCTAATTTTACGGTGTTCTTATTGTACATGTTATTCCAGCTCAGCTTCCTATTAATGATGTATTTGTTTGAATTTATTTTCATACCAGATTTTTTGTAGGAACTGTATCAGCAGTGTGAACATTTGGTTTTTGGGGGGAGGGGGTTGGTTTGGTTCCCCCCCCCCCCCGCCCCCCATCTAAGGAACAACTTAATGCTTCTAGTCAAATTTCATGTCTTCTAAGTTAAATTGCATATTAAGAGTAGGGACGAAAGATTATTATGCTGTTTATGTTTTCGAAATGAAGAATCCTAGGAGGGAAGCCTTTGTTAATAGTGTCGTGGTTTTGTTAGTGAGGGGGGGCCTAAGGTGGCAGCAGGGGGTATTGAATGTATTTGTTTTGTAATGTTGTCTGCATTGTGCAGCATATCTTTGTCCTGAGGTATTTGTTATCAAACAGCTGACATCTCCATCAAGGGTTATGGTTTAGCATTACTGGTCAGAATCCTGTTTGCAACACACTGTTAATCTCTGTTCTGTGCTATCTCAAAAGTGTCCTGCAAGTCTGTACATCAGAGGGATAGTACTAGTCAGACGTGTTATGATGCATCATGCTGTCCAGTCAGCTGCCTCATCCCAGTGAGGTTGTTTTACTGGTGCTTCCTGTGGTTCAGGTGATGCCCTGGAGGCTTCCTCTGTCTGGTTGTTTTCTGTGCTTTGAGCCAGTGCTGTTTACAGCAGCTTTCCTGCTTCTGAGATGAGTTTTCTTCCTTCTAGATTCCATCTTGAGAAGAAGGAGTGTTACAAAGGAAGAACTATGATCTTTGTAGTAAATGAGACTTGAACTTGGTCATGTTGGTCTTGCAGAAAAAGAACGTTGTGAATTTTTTTCTGGTAATGTGTTGTGCTGGAGGCATTGAAAGATTCCTTTGGGTAGAATAGCAGGACAGCATGGCACTTTGCTGTGCATTTCTACTGCCTGTAACAAATGATAATTTTATCTGTGCAATAGCTTCATCTGAAAGTAATTTATATATTTTACTGGAGCTGAATATTGAATTGGTATACACAAGATGGTACATGATCAGCGACCTCTGGGAAGACATTGAAACTTGAAAATTAGAGTGGAGATGTGTGCCTTAACCAGGTTATCAGAACTTCTTGCTGGTGTGCTTCAAATCTGGGTTTTGAACAGAACAAATTACATTTAGGAAAGAAAACAAAAAAAAGACAATCTACTGGAAAGCTGTCATCTTGGAATGTGGATACGTATTTTTAGGGAACCAGTCTGAGATTGTGCATTACATAGCCATCAGTACTTGTTGGATATTGACAACTTGGTCGTTGTTAACAGATACTGTGATCAGATAAAGCTGTCCTCCAGTTGTGTTGCACAGAAATTAAGACGCATGGAAGAAATCACCGAGGGTGAACCTCAGTCCTGATACTCTGCAGATCCATAATATGATTTAAATCATTGTAAATGCCTACTTGGTTTTCCACAGGGCAGAGCACCCAGATAGCCTGTGTTTTTAACCTTAGGGTTGTTCTTCTTCTGTAAATATAAATTTTACAAAATATATTCTCTTCTATTAGTATATTCATATTCACTATCCACAAATGCCTGACATTCTGTTGGAATTTAAGGAAAGAGCAACACAAATGATTACTACATTTTCAGTTAATTTTCATATTTGATTTAGAAATTTGCTGTATTGTTTTAGCCATTTTCCTCAATCATCTTCTTTTTTCAAAGACTGTGCCATTAAAATGAAAACTTTTTTCTTGGTCTGTTTCAAAACTGTGAGCAAACTCTACATTGGGAAAATAACATACTGTCTTTTTGTAGCTCTTACACCTGCAAGGACATCTTCCCTAGGTCAGCAGCAGGAGGAAAAATAACAGTGAAATGGAAAATCAGTAGTGTTAATGTTTTTTAAAGTTCTTTTTAAGGTGATGATTTTTAGAAAAAAAAAAACATGTTCATTTCAATTATATCGTCTTCATTTGTTGTGAGGGAATGTGAGTTAGCGAATCAAGTAAATTCAATAAGCATATAATTCTTGTTAAATGAGTGATTTTTAGAGACCCAGTGAAAATATTAGTGCCTACCGAGAATATTGTATACTTCCAAAGAAGACTGAATATGTTTAAGAAGAGAATGCTGTTTAGCCTGTAAGGACAAATCACACAGTGAAAGGTCATTGCCAAAAACATCTAATGGTTGCAGGTGAAGGGCTGCATGCCTGTAGAGTTGAAAAGGCATCCAGCACCTGTGCTACTCAGTCTAATTATAATGTTACAGATGGCCGTTACATAAGGAATGCCTCCAAATTATTATTGTCCATGCAGAGAGGCTTCTAAGTATACCTGATCCTGAAAGAGCAGCAGCTTGCTGTTTCTCTCCAGGAATGTAGATCTCAAAGCAGCAAGGTGCACCTTCCCCTCCAAGTTACCTTCTCTCTCATACCAACTTGGTATTTATAGTTGATTTGCTCTCCCTGATCACCATGCTACCCTCCTTAATATGTTTTTCTTTTTGCTGTATGCATGCATCAGGCTGGACCACATATGAGATGGAGACAGTTACATTTTATTAAAAAATGAATGACATATGCCCTGCTTAGGATCTTTTCCTTAGAAGTAAGAGTATGGTGATGCAGAGACCGAATTTAGCTGAAAAGGAGTAAACCTAGCTAGAAAAAAAAATAACATAAGAAGCCATAATTGCCGAAGTCAAATCTGGCTTCAGGTGCCTAGGAAAGCTGGCACTGAGTTTTCAATAACAGCAGTAATCAGGATCAGTGTGTTAGCACAGTATCTGCAAGTGCAGGCTCTAGTGAACTGGAAAGAAAAGTACTTCCTAACTGTTCATATGATCAATGCAACAGTGGTTGAAAACCACTGTTTCCCCCCCAACAGTGGGGAAAAATTTATGCAATTGAAGTGAACTTTAGGACCAATACAAGATTAGACATTAAATATACCTATCCTATTTTTTTTACTGAATGAAAATGCCTCCCCATCGCTAGGAAAAGAGCTTATAACTTTTCCTGCCTGCCATGGGCAGTACCTAAAGGAGAGGCTTGTCGTTGTATCAGTGGTCCATAAAATTCACATTCTTAACTAAGCATGCACTTCTGTGTTTAGATATGTCCAAATTTTAAAATACAAAATACATGCTAGCTTGACCTTTGAATCCACAGCCGGTTTTAAGTAGTGTAGTCTTCCACCAGTGTCTCCACAGTTTTAGGATATATGTGTATTTTCCGACAACCGACTGGGTAGGAATCATGAAGGGTCTGAACACAAGGGATTTGGGATATGACTACATCTGCTTTAATAGTTGCATATTCATAATCTAGGGAGACCTATGTAAATAATGCTAGATACTCAGGGTCATTGCCAAGGAAGGCCATTGCTAGTCTGCTGTGGATTGTTGGCTGTGGATCTTTCATAACCTAAGACTTTTTGTAGCATAATACTCTTCCTTAGGATAATGTGCAACTTGTGGGTAGAACAAGCAGTGTTTTGATAGCCCATTACCCCCTTGTTTGAAAATCATAGCTGCTCTGCTAGGCTCCTAACTGTAGGTTCATTTAAATACTGCAAATGTAGCGTATAGAGTAGACTGGAAAGATTTAGATGTGAGATGGATTGCAAGAGCACCTGTCAAGCTATTGTCTGGTCTCTGTAATTTTTCAGGGGCCTGATCTTAGCTGGTTCTAATTAGTGGTGAAAAGTTACTAAGCAAATTGAGGAGAACTCACTCTTCAGATGTTAGTACTTTTAAGCACTCTTATTTATTTATTTATTAATCTTCCAACTGGAACCTTATTTCTAAAATACATTAGCTTTTTAGCATTTAAATACTACAATTTATTATTGATATGATATGGTTATTGTGTTTGTATTTAATGACATGTTACATGAAAAAGTTACTTGTTTCGTTATAGATTGAAATCTTCACATAAGTTGCCCAGGATGCCTGAAGCTTGTTTACATTAAATAGGGTGGTTAGAGTGTTTGACTAGCTGATTTAGTTTGTTCTACAATGCAGCATGGAACAGATGTTAGTTTAACACCAGCTTTCTGTGGGATTACAATATAAGGATGGGGAGAAAAAGCTAGAATTGGCAGACTGGTTAATTATGCAGAGCAGCATGATCCATAAAGATGCTGTCTGGTGCTGCTGTTTTGGGATGTATTGCAGACGTTAAAAATACTCTGGGTTTTTGTTTAAGGGGGAGCCTGACAAAACTGCTCCTCCACTTTTAGATACACTAGTGGTTATGTCAGAAAATTTTAGTATTTTAGGCATCAGACTAGAATCCCTGAGCTGAGGAATACCTCAGAGTGAGGAGGTGTTATACCGAAGCGTGCCCAAATAGTCTTGTGCATCTGCAGTAGAAGTAGGAAAAGAGAAAATGTGGAAGGAATGGCAGTTAAAAAAGGGGCGTCTAAGCTTGGAATATGGGTGAGGCATAGGCCTGTAGAAAAGAGAATTGCTCGGATCTTCTGGCCTTCAACAACAGGAGTATTGTGTATAAGCACACAAAAATGCCACTTGCTCCTTTGGTGTTTCTTGCCTGTATTACTGATAGTAAAAATTGTTCAGAATATTGTTCACTTGATGACAAGAACTTCTAGTTCCCAGCTGTACTTGTTGATTCCACTTCTGTTGTCTGCAGCTTTAGAGTTTTTCTCCTTCACTTTTCTTATACCCTGATTTGTTTATAGAGTGCACTCTCGTTGCCTCTCAGCCTTCATTTTACTAGGCTAATTAAACCAGGCTTTTAGTATGCTCTTTGTACTATCCTCTCCTTGCTTCTCAGGTTATTCTTGTAACTTTTCTCTGCACATGCTTCAGTTTAAATCATGGGCTTTTAAAGACAGGTGACCAGAAATGTTCAGAGTTCCAGTTGAGATCTTGCCAGTTCCTTATAAAATGGTTTGAATACATCCCCATCTCTGCTGAAAATTCCTCCCTTGATGCAGGCAGATTGCAGTTGCCTTTTTTGCATCTATATCTCTCTGACAGTTTGTATTCGTCCAAATTGATTAATACCTCCAAGTCATTCTTCTCCCCTGTTATTTCCAGCTGATGATTCTCCAGCTTACAGTAGAAACTCTTCCTATTCCCAGAGTGCTTGACCTTGGCTTTATGCTATTCCATTTTGTCATTACTATCACTTCGGTCCTCGAAGGCTATTCAGTTCTTGCAATGTGATGTTCTGATCTTCCTCTATATTGATAGTAGTTCCAATTTTTAATTTTTATATTATGCCAGCATCAAGTGTCATTATTGTGATCAATTTTTTTTTGTTCTATTTTTGCTATAACGTTAGTTCTCAGAATGGTTTGTAAGGAACTCCACTCTTAATCTCATTCAAGTACAATAGTTTCCTTTCGCTTTGTAGCCTCACTTTTTCTTAGTAAGGCCTTTACTGTTTTGCATTGAATTTGTCTTTTTCTGACTTAATTACAAGTGCCCGTACAGTTTGGTATTGTAGGACTTATTGAAGTACCTATTTTTAAGGCATTTATTTCGGTGATTTAAAATTTTAGTTACCTCAACAATAGAGGAGGTTAGCCTGGAGTATCTGGATGTAACCCTATCTAAATCCAACATTTTTTGTTTGGGTGAGAATCTGACCATTAAAACACAACATGACTTGATGAAAATACTAAATGAAGAAAATTAGGTTCTTCAGTGTCAAAAGAACCATTAGTGACTCTTAGCAGTCTCTCTGAATTTCTTACGAGCTTTTCTGAATGTAAAATATGCTTATTTATAAGCTTCTTTAGCCTTTTTTATAAGGCCTTTATTTATAAGACGGTCTAGACTTACTTTTCAAAAATATATTAGGCAAGTAATTGGGAACCCTGGTGATACTTCATCTTTGAATTCTAGAATTAATGTATACAGACTCAGAACTACATTAATTTCTGCTTGGTGCTTGCTGCATGCTGTGAGAAACAGGCAGAGGATTTTATAAGTTTTTGTGAGATACTAAGTTTTCTTCTTTATGATGAAAAAGAATTTCAAAGATATTACGAAAAATTCCAGCAATATTCCTCTAACAAGCCAACCCCAGGATTACAGAACATCTTAATGAAATACAGTATTCAAGTCTGTTTTCTTGCACAGAAACATACTCTGCAAATCTGCTGGAAAAGATCTGTAGTGGTGCCTGCCTTCCTTAACCAACATGATTGTTAGACATAAATCCTACCTGTGTCAATCTTGCTAGCCTTCATCTTGATAGTACCTGACTGTCTCCTTTGTATTTAAAAATAGAAATGACAATCTCTCTCCTTCTGCTTATTTAGCTTGATTAGTTCATAGTTGAAAGTGTGAGACGCTTGAGGGAAAAGCTAAATTGAAGGGTTGAGGCTCCCGTTCTGAATATGGTTAAGATCCATTGTTCTTATTCCCGGAGCGATCGCTACTGTCTTTTGTCAAAGTCACGTGAAAGTCTTTGTTTCAGTGCTTTTTATTGTTTGGCAGTTTCACTGGTGTACAGGAGCGTAGCTGTTGTGGTCACAGAGCACTGAGCAGTAGGGAGGGAAACGACCTTTCCAGAGCTGGTGCTGGTGCCATCAGAAATTCTGGATACTGGGGCATGCTTAGGGCTGTGGTCAGAATACAGCAGAACCTACAGCAGAGCAATGGATGGTGACCTGCCTGTCGTGCAGACTTTCTAGGCTCAGTTATATGTGAATAATGTGCTCACATTTGTTTTTTCACCACAGTGATTTAAATAATTCAAGGTGGAGGTCAGGCATATGCGATACAGTATGTTTTTCTCTATCATAGAATCATAGAATCATGGAATGGTTAGGGTTGGAAGGGACCTTCAAAGGTCATCTAGTCCAACCCCCCTGCAAGGAGCAGGGACATCCCTGACTAGATCAGGTTGCTCAGAGCCTCATCCAGCCTGGCCTTGAACGTTTCCAGAGATGGGGCCTCCACCACCTTTCTGGGCAAGCTGTTCCAGTGTTCTATAACTCGCATCGTAAAAAATTTTTTCCTAATTTCTAATCTAAATCTACCCCCCTCTATTTTAAAACCATTACCTCTCGTCCTATTGCAACAGGCCCTACTGAACAGCCTCTCCCCATCTTTCTTGTAGGCCCCCTTGAGGTACTGGAAGACCGCTATAAGGTCTCCCCGGAGCCTCCTCTTCTCCAGACTGAACAGCCCCAGCTCTCTCAGCCTGTCCTCATAAGAGAGGTGCTCCAGCCCTCTTATCATCTTCGTGGCCCTCCTCTGGACCCTCTCCAACTGGTCCATGTCCTTATGTTGAGGGCTCCAGAACTGGACACAGTACTCCAGGTGGGGTCTCACCAGGGCAGAGTAGAGGGGGAGAATCACCTCCCTCGACCTGCTGGCCACGCTTCTCTTGATGCAGCCCAGGATGCGGTTGGCCTTCTGGGTCGCAAGGGCACATTGCCTGCTCATGTTGAGCTTCTAATCCACCAGCACTCCCAAGTCCTTCTCCTCAGGGCTGCTCTCAATCCATTCTCCGCCCAGCCTGTATTTGTGCCTGGGATTGCCATGACCCAGGTGCAGGACCTTGCACTTGGCCTGGTTGAAGTTCATGAGGTTGGCACGGGCCCACCTCTCCAGCCTGTCAAGGTCCCTCTGGATGGCATCCCTCCCTTCCAGCGTGTCGACGGCACCACACAACTTGGTGTCGTCGGCGAACTTGCTGAGGGTGCACTCTATCCCACTGTCCATGTCGCTGACAAAGATGTTGAACAGGGCCGGGCCCAGCACGGACCCCTGAGGGACGCCACTCGTGACCGGTCTCCACATGGACATTGAGCCGCTGACCACCACTCTCTGAGTGCGGCCATCCAGCCAACTCCTTATCCACCGAGTGGTCCGTCCATCAAACCCATGTCTCTCTAGTTTAGAGAGAAGGATGTCGTGCGGGACAGTGTCAAAAGCTTTGCACAAGTCCAGGTAGATGATGTCAGTTGCTCGTCCCTTGTCCACCAATGCCGTCACCCCGTCATAGAAGGCCACCAAATTGGTCAGGCACGATCTGCCCTTGGTGAAGCCATGTTGGCTGTCACCAACCACCTCGTTGCTCTCCATGTGCCTTAGCATGGTTTCCAGGAGAATCTGCTCCATGACCTTGCCAGGCACAGAGGTGAGGCTGACCGGCCTGTAGTTACCTGGGTCTTCCTTATTCCCCTTTTTAAAAACTGGGGTTATGTTCCCTCTCTTCCAGTCATCGGGGACCACACCAGACCGCCACGACTTCTCAAATACGATAGCCAGTGGCTTGGCAACTTCATCCGCCAGTTCCCTCAGGACCCGCGGATGGATCTCATCAGGACCCATGGACTTGTGCAACTTCAGGTTCCTCAGATGATCCTGAACCTGCTCTTCGAGTACAATGGGCAGTTCTTCATTCTCGCAGTCCCTGCTTGCACCTTCTACAGCTTGGGTGGTGGGACAGGAACTCTTGTCGGTGAAGACTGAGGCAAAAATGTCATTGAGAACCTCAGCCTTCTCCATGTCCTGGGTAACCAGGACACCAGTTCCCTTCCGGAGGGGGCCTACATTTTCCCTGGACTTTCTTTTGTCCCCTATGTACCTATAAAAGCTCTTCTTGTTACATTTTATATCCCTGGCCAGATTCAGTTCTGCCAGGGCTTTGGCCTTTCTTACCTTATCCCTGGCCACTCGCGCAGCCTCTTTGTAGTCCTCCCAGGCTACCTGTCCCCACTTCCACCCTCTATAGGCTTCCTTTTTCACTTTCAGTTGGTCCAGGAGCTCCTTGCTCATCCACGCCGGCCTCCTGGCCTTTATGCCCGACTTGTTTTTCATCGGGATGCACCTCTGCTGAGCCTGGAGGAGGTGCTCCTTGAATATGGACCAACTTTCCTGGGCCCCTCTTCCCTCCAGGGCCGCCTCCCATGGCACTTGGCCCATCAGGTCCCGGAAGAGGCTGAAGTCCGCCTTCCTGAAGTCTAGGGCAGAGAGCTTGCCATGTATTTTCCTTGCTGCCCCGTGGATCTTGAACTCCACCATGTCATGGTCGCTGCAGCCAGGGCTGTCCTTTAGTTTCACATCCCCCACCAGCCCCTCCCTGTTGGTGAGCACAAGGTCGAGCATGGCACCCCTCCTTGTCGGCTCCTCTATCGCCTGCAGGGGGAAGTTGTCATCCACGCATTCCAGGAACCTCCTGGACTGCCTGTGCCCTGCCGTGTTGTCTCTCCAACAGATGTCAGGGTGGTTGAAGTCCACCATGACGACCAGGGCCTGTGACCGTGAGGCTGCTCCTATCTGCCTATAGAGCGCCTCATCTGCTCTGTCCTCCTGGCCAGGTGGCCTGTAACAGACCCCTACCATAACGTCTCCTGTCCGTCCCCGTCCTCTAATCTTGACCCATAAGCTCTCTGTCAGCTCCTCCTCCATCCCCAGGTGGAGCTCCACACACTCCAGCCGGTTGCTGACGTAGAGAGTGACACCCCCTCCTCGTCTCCCCTTCCTGTCTTTTCTAAAAAGCCTATACCCCTCCATGTTGACGCTCCAGTCGTATGTGTCATCCCACCACGTCTCCGTGATGCCAATGAGGTCGTAGCCCTGCTCATGTGCACACATCTCCAGCTCTTCCTGTTTATTTCCCATGCTGCGTGCATTGGCATAGAGACACTTCAGCTGGGCACCGAGCAAAGCCGACTTGCTGGCTGGAGCGACAGGGGTTCTATTGGACCGCAGCTTAGGTTTATTTGCACTTATCTGTGATCCCTCCTCAGCTTCTGGACCCTCGGTGCTGGCACTGGTGCCGTGCTGACAGCAGTGGGCTGAACTGTGCTCCCCCTCCCCCAGCAACACTAGTTTAAAGCCCTCCGAACGAGCCTGGCAAGTCTTTGTCCAAGCACACTCTTCCCCCTCTTGGTTAGGTGCACACCATCTGCCCCTATTGAGAGTTTCCCTATCATGGATAAGGATGGAGTGAAAGGTTGCTGGTTATAGATGACTGTGAGTGATTGTCTCCTGTTTCTGTCTTAGTGTTTAGTGGCACTGACATCATCGGCATGTGATGCTAAGCAGCAGTGAAGAACACTTTTTTGCTTTGGAGAACATAGATGAATCTGTGAAACAGCCATTGCGGTGATTATTCAGTGGAAATTGGTGGGGTAGGAGTTGTGCTGAGTAAGAAGACTCATATTTTGTTAGGACTGAATGTTATTTAAGGGGAAAATCAGTAAGACTTTTTAGGGGCTTAAAAATGCCTCTTTCTTCCATAGACAGCGTTGTTCCTACCCGAAGAAAGCAAAGTGCGTGCTTTGTCCTTTCTCATGATTCCTCACTCTTAGATAACTCTGGAGATAACACTTCTAATTACTCTGTCTGGCTCTAGTGACCCTTATTGTAATTTCTTTACTTGATGTATTAATGTTTTTTATGATTCCTTATTCTTTTGTGGAGGAAAAGTGTTGTGATTTAACATGGTATTAGTAGCAGTTTATGATTAAAGGGAAGAAACAGATAAATTATTGATAAACTTACACATAAACCTCATTAATATTTTTAATTCTCTGTATTGAAAAAAGTAATGAAGAGTTTTGTGTTTTTTAGTACCTAACGCTATTTACAAAGATGTATTTTCACCTTGATACCATCAGAGAGGTGCAAATGCAATTTGGTGAGCCTAAGGTCTTTGTGAAGCTTGGAGTGCATAGAGGGAAGTGTTTAAAAAGACAATTTTGAGAGAGAAATACTTTAAAAATGCATATATATAAATGCCATCTATGTATGGTACTCTCCTCCCCCAGGCAAATATGGAGAGGGGGGTGTTTCATGTGGTATCAGTGGGTCTTTAAGTAGCTATGTATCCCTTCACCTCTGTACTGAGAATTCTTTTACTGAGTCAGGGCAGACTGTGATGCTTCAGTGCTGTGTTAGCAATTACGAAATGCAGTCCAAAGAAGGAGAAGTTAAAATAAGAGAACTTGTGTATTTTCTCATGGGAGATAGGACACAGAGCCCAATGATAAAGGCATTGCAGTGATGCCAAACAAACTTCTGGGGCATTCCAACTCTATTTAACCTCCACTAGTAACCCTGCTTTTGTGAAAATACTCCCAAGTATAGCAGGGAGTGAGTCTGGCCGACCATATCTTCAGACAAGTTTGTTTTAGCCATTGGAATTTAATGTTAATAGATTAATTTGGAAATCTGCTCAACCTGAAATTTCATTTAATAGAAAAAATGCAGAACTGTAATAAGCTGAAAATACTTATTTTTATAAACTCTCGCAGATGCTACACCTTAATAACCCTCTCAAAGTGGTGTATCTAGGTTTCAGACTGTCATAGATATTTAAGTAATAATGTGGTCCTTCATTACAGAAGTTACCCCTGTGTTGTCGGAAACACGAGATAAAAAAGGGAGTTTCTTGAAGCTATATTATCAATGAGTTGTCATTGTCTTTGTAGGCATAGAGAGCCTTTTTTTTTCGTATTTCAGAAGCACTGGAAATTGAAGTACAGAGTTGTAAATATGGGGTTCTTTTTTGGTTTTTTTTTTGTTTTTTGGGGTTTGGGATTTTTTTTTAAGCTGCAAAACTGGACATCTGTCTCTGTTTCTATGTATCCTTTTTTTTTCCCTGACTTGAAAAGCCAGTAATTACATTAGGCCTAATCACCCAAAGATCTCTTTGAGTATTTTTAAAAGATTGTTTTCTTTTTTGTTGTGATGTACTTGAAGGTAATTATTTTTATTATTATTATTTAGATGTGCTTGACCGATGACAGCTTAGTTCATCCCATTTGATAGCTACCATAGTTTGTAATGAAAAGCAGAAGTGACTGTATTCCCCTTTTTAATACAGTAGCATCTTGAATCCTGGTAGGTTACTACCTAGGATATAAAACGAAATGGAGGAGAATTGTGAGTAATGAAGAAAAAGGAAATAAAAGTAAGAGAGCTCAGGAGTAAAAGAGGTGGGTGCATAGAAGATAAGGCTGTCTCATGAATGGGAGGGAAATGGATGTGGCAGAGCTGCAGTAAGATTTACTTCTATTCAAAACCCGTATGCTTTGGAAGAACTCAGCTCAGTGGGTAGCTTTCAAAATGCAGTGGGTTAGTTTGGACATCTAAGAAATATGAGAGATATTTTAATTCCGCTGAAAGCTTGAGACTGTAGAATGCAACTAACTTCCCAGAGTTACTGTTGTGAGAAATTTATGCTCTTGTAACTCGGAAGAGGAAGCCAGTTGTGTTTTTCTGCAAGATGAAGGAGTGGTCAGAAAACCTCAGTGCTATCACTCTTCAAGTAGCTAGGGAAGATTGACATATATTTCTGTCTAATCCTAGGCAGGTAGCAGAGCATAGCATTTAAAATATTGACCATCATAACTATATTCCTAAAATCCACCAAAAAATTCAGTGTGTAATTACATTTTTATTCCTGATGTGGGAGGTCCTGGAATCAGTATTGTCCTTGGTCTTATTTTCCAGTCATCTTTGTACTTGATACTTAGTATATTCTTCACATAAATATTTGGTAAAGAAAAATACATTTCAGTGAAACTGCTGAAATACATCATTTAATGTTAGGAGACTTACATATAGGTTGTAATTGTAGGTTTGTATGTTTTGAATTAATCCAAGTTTAATTTGCTGTAAATCTAATATACAGATAAAAGAAGTCTCCACTTATACAAAAGAGTTAATAAGAATCAGTCTAGCAGCAATGTATTCATTTTTAGATAAGTAGTATAGGTATACTTTGTGTACGCGTTCTGGGCTGACCATATGGCTCAAGTATTCATTAGTACTTTAGATATTTAAACACTTGGTAGTTGTAGACACTGTTAAACATTCCTATATAAACATCCTCCTTGTAAATGTAGACAGAAAAAAAAGACTAGCTTCCAAGTTGCTCACTAAATTATTGAAATTAATCTAGTCATATGTTACTTGCTGATCCTGCAAGGTACTGTAAAGTTCATGTCATGATTACTGTTTGCCATTCGGTTGCTGCTGCTAGTGGTGATGTAATTTCATCTTTCTGTCACTGTGTCAGATGCAACTACTTATTTTAATTGAATTCATTGGTGGTATAGCTGGAAAGAGCTTCTAGTTGGATTGCAAGGAAGTACCTAGTTTTTAAAGGTTTTATTTTAATTCTCTTATTTGAAAGTTTGTGTGTTAGTTACTTGAGGCCTGGGTTATCCTGAGCCAGATTACAGTGATGTGGTATGCTTTTTCATGCAGCAATTAGAAGCTTATGTCTTCCTAGCCATGATTTGCAGAAGCTAGAAGTACTACTCCAGTCTTATTTTTTCCTTCCTATTCCTAGTATTCCTTTAAAAAAAATCTACCTGAAGAATTTGCTTTAACCTTCAAGACTTTAAGAACTACTTCAAAATTTTAAAAGTTGATTCTTTTTATTGCTATCAATTATTTTTATTTCCTTCATTTTACTTCTGACTACAAAAAATATTGATAAATTATCTTTTGGAGAGCACCAGCAGCATTTTGTCGTTAATTGCATCTCTAGATACAGAGCTTTACAGAGTCTAGGTTCAAGAGTAATAGAGTGATTACCAACAGAAGAGTGGGACTGGCCAAAAGGTGAAAGAGGCTTATAATTTTAAACGAATGAATCTAAACTAATTTGTTCTGTATTTTGTAATCTAATTTGTGACATTTGTTACAACATTATGTATATTTATTATAGCTTATTAGCAAATGTTTCAGTAACCTGATTGATGATATATAGGCTTCCCTGCTACTGTCAGTTTTTCTGTTCAGAAAAACAGACTTTGTTTTGCAGTATCGGATTTCTTCACGTTCTTCCCTTCACTGCCTATAAAAATACAGAAGAAGTAAAAGTTAATCTCTATAATCCAGATTCATCATTATTTATAAACCAAGAGGGACAAGGCATTGTGCTGGGGCAAAATCACATATGAAACTCAAGCTGCTTTTTCACCATGTTGATTTACTTTTTTTTTAACATGTCAGCAAGACAAAGGAGAAAGTAAAATGGCACATGCAAGATGCACGTATGTGAGACACTGCTATAGGTAACAATGACTGAGGTTTTTCACTGTAGATGCTCAACCTTGAGAGTCACTGCAGTTGTTTAAAGTGCTGCTTTTGTAAGGAGGAAGATTCAGCTGTGCTTTTAATGAAAATCCAGTTGTGGATTGATAAGGAAGCAGTCTGTAGAATCGATGCATGTTTAATAAATGATGCTGAATTAATTACTCTTATAGCATTATTGAGCTTAAGGCTACAGATTCAAGCACAAAAGTTAGAGGACGTGTCTGCTTATAACTATCGTCATCCTGCATTTCTTGACTACGGGACAATATGCTGGTTTTTCATAGCATTTCTCTCTTTTGTTGTAGAAGCTGTATAGTGGGTGAGGCAAAAGGTATCAGGAAGAGAAATAACAGTCTCATTACAAAGAAATTGGAATGTTCCTTGAGAATTCTTGGAAAAAGCTAAATAATTTTTTGCCAAAAATTAATTAAGTAGATTTAAAAGCAAAGTCTGAGGCAGACACCTGCATGGAAAATTGTAGCCCAAGTATTGGTGTTCTTTTTGGAAGTGTTGCCAAAAGTTTCCTTAAAAATAAATAAAAATAAAATTATATGTATATTCTTGTGAAAACTGTGATTGGTTGAAGTGATGTGGATTATATGGAGATGTGAGGTATAGGTAGCTTGAATGAATGGTATATAGACTTACAGAAAATTGATTTATTTATTTAAAAAGTCAGTAGGTCTAAAGTAATTTTTAACAAATTACAAATAAACTTGAAATTTTGTTTTAAGTTGTATGTAAGACCTTAAATCTTACTTAGAACGAAACTGTTACACACTGGTCCATTCCTCTTGAGTTTTTGCAGTGTTGTCTATGTAAATGTCACTGACCATTTCTGCATTGGTTGGTATCTGAATACATCTACTATAGGAATTTTATTTGTGTGGATGATACTAATGGTTACTCAGAAAGTTTGAGAACCAAACTACCTTCTGTCTCTCTCCCTCTCTCTAAAAATATAAATTTATAATTTTAAGTGCAATTCTTTCTTTTTGTAAACTGTCCTTATTAGTATACACCTTTTATTTACAACTTTCTCAAAGTTCACAAATAAAATCTGCAAGCTAAACCTTGTGTACATCACATGTACCATTGCTTTCTGGAAGAACTTATTGGATACTTCTGTAAGATTTACTGTAATTTAACCAAATAAGCAGTTTAGAGAGAGAAGCTGTTACTTGTTGGGATAATGCACTTTGTTCTGCTGAGATTTTGTGTTTTCTAGATAGTCACTAAATTTATGGCACTTCTGAACAGCTTCATAAAAAGTTTCAGAAATATTTACATCCTATTTTACCACTTCAAACATGGATTTGTTTTTTTTTACAAAAAAAAGAAAGCACAAGGTTTTAAGTCGGAATTGTATTTTCATTTTCTTTTATTGTCAAAGTGCCAGGATTTAAAAAAAAAAAAACTAATTGAGACGTCTTTTACTTTCTTTTTGTTTTTTTTTTACTCACACAGAAAAGAGTGGTGAGCACTAAATAGTGTCTTGGGTTTTATAAATTGACTTAGTAGAGAAGAAGTTTTAGTTTGCATTGTGATTTGTGAGATGTGGGATTTTAATGTGGTAGTTGTGTAGTATGCATTTTAAATACAAGTCTAGAATAGATTTCAAGTTGATAGTGATAAAATATTGCCTGATTATTAAAACACTTCTTAATAGATACATACCTATAAATATAGTTGCCTTTCATTTGTTTATTCATAACTATTGCATCGTTCATTTTAATGACTTTTATGGAACAATAAATAACAAGAAATTTATAGCTGAAGCAAAATCTTCCTCCAAAACTCACTCTCTCCAAATTTTAAGATAATTTAATCTTCGTTCTGGTCCTCTTCACTCTTCTTTTTCTTGATATCTGGCTTCACCATTTGTTACATTGTTTTAGAAAAAGACAGTGAAAGTCTCTCCCTAAAGAATTTAAAACCCAAATAAATTATAGATAACCTATTGAATAGAACAAAATTAGTAATACCCTTATAATCTGTACATTGGCATTTTCAGCTGCCCTGCCTTTTTAATTTTGGATTTGAGACCAGTGCTTAGACTTACATTGTGTGACATTACTTAGCATAATTTTGCAACTGTTTTTCACTAATAGAGATACCCAGAATATAGGTCAGCCAACCAAATCCAATACATGTTTGTACTGTCAGACAAAAGAATAAGCTTTCTTATATATCTAATGAAACTTGTAGTGACACCTGATTGCAATGGTCTTAATTGGTGTGACCATACCACTCTTATATGACTAGAGGCACTGTTTGGGTATTTTAATCACTTACAAAAGAATGGGTAAACTGGATAGTAATTTAGACTGAAAATCTCACAATGACTATAACTGGATAATGGGACATAGAAGTATAGGAGAGAGAGGAAAATATAAGGGGACATCCGTTGATAGCAGAGTATTACAGGAGAGCAAAAAATAGAAGCTGAGTAAATGTGACAGCTTGGCCACAATACAGTCTATATAGTGATTTGACAGAAATCCAAGGTATGTTTTTGGTCTCTGAGTCCTAATTGATGCAGTCAATTGTGCTTACAATGCCTTTCTCCTGAGTAGATTTACAAAACATTAAGTTTAGACTTTCTTCATTATTCCTTTGTAACCTGTTCTTTCAAAATTAAGATTTTTCTCTCCAGGAGAGAGAACAAGATGAACAAGATGTTGTATATCAGAAAGATACAACACTTTCTGGACAAGAAATATTGAAAGTGCAAGGCAGCTTTTGTACTTTTACTCAGTTACGAGTTAGGATTTATTTTCTTTATTCTATACTAATGTCTGTGTATTGTTTGCTGTGTGTGATAAATGTGATCTTGAACAAATGCCTAGTTAACCCTTGATTTATGATCGTCTCATGCATTGTACCTTTCTGTATTTGCGAAATGGGTTGCGTAAGTTTAGAGGGTTACATGATTTTGAGTTGATCTTAAAGATGAAAAAGCTTGTTAAGAGGACTGTTTCTAGTGCTGTTTTTTACTGCATTTTGTTGGAACACAAAAGGAATGTATTTAATTTTTTTCTTTGTTATAATGACAGTATGTTTATTTTTTTCTTTTAGCTACTAGTAATTCATTTAATTAAATGTAGCCTGAAATTATGATATATATGAAAATACGTATTAATTTGGGGACCAGGAAGAATTTCTCATAAAGACTCTTAATTCTTCATAATTCATGTTAATAAACAATTTCTAATTTATTAACACAATCCTTCATTTATTCAGCAAACTCTTGTTTCCTGCTTGTTGATGGCAGATCCAGATCTTAATTTGAAGCAGGCTGGGAGAGACCAAACTTCTTGAATGCTCAGATCAATCAATTTTCAACAAATGGAAGGAAGAGGCTTTAAGCAAGGAGGTTGGACTGTATGATCTCAAGACATCCCTTGCACCTTCATGCGCTCTGTGTCTCTGTGAAGACTTGTTGTATTGCCTGCTTAGATCAAAAAGTGTAAGGACATGAAAAACAAGATCCTGCTCAGTATTAATAGATTTGCTTTTATTCTGTATTACTGCAGAAAGTTTTCTGATGACTGTTTCTCTCGATAGGGGTGTAGGTGGCTGCAGCCATTTTGGGTGCAACATGTAGTGGGCTGGTCTGAAGTGCTTTAGAGATTCTACAGGCAGCAAGGTACAGACTTTGGGCTGGATGTGAACTATGCTAACTGTCCCATTTGTGCTGGAAGCTGGCTGTGGTACCCTACATTCTCACACTGCTCAATGCAAGTAGAGAAGGTACCAAGTAGAAAGAAGTCTCTGCCCTCACTATCTGTGTTTGTCCTTTTGAACTTTCAGTGTAAGTGACAGACGGGAAAGTAAAAGCAAATTTATGCGAAGATGTATTGTGCTTAGGCCTTCCCCAGGAGATATTTCTTAGCTGTTCTTTACAGTTTCCCAGTGGCAGAGATTCTTTAAGTTTCTTACATACTTTCTTCTATGGTGAATTATCCATATAGCTGGAGAGGAATTTTTTCCAGCTATATAGATATCAACACTAAATCTCTCTTAGTGCAAATTGATCTATTTACTAGGTTTTAACATGTGAAGTCTCTTTTATAACAGCATCAAGATGTGAAGTATATGCCCTTGAACATCTTTTATTCTGAACAAATTATTTTTTCAATTTTTTAGTAAATCACATTCTCTAAATGTTACTTCATGCTGCTGCTTTTGCCTGAACTCTTTTTAGTTTGTCTGCATTTGAAGTGAAGTAACTGAAATTGGACATAGCTTATGTCTCACTTCTACCAAAAAACACCCTTAGAACCCTCAGAACAAAAAACCTCCATGTCTTGTATACAACACTCCTGTTAACGCACTAGAGAGGGCAGCATTATCCCACTGTTGATTCAACTTGTGGTCTGCAGTAGGTTGAGATTCAGAGATTCAGGTTCAGAGGGGTCATCTCCTGAGTGAACATTTCAGGATTAAATTTCTTTCAGTACTGCAGAAGAAGGCATGGTGGCGTGATTCCTTTGTCAGTGACGGTTTTGGTTTTTGTTTCTTCAAAATCTGGAACCATTTTTCATCCCATAGCAAAAGAAAAGGAGAGCAATCTACATTTGAAATGCTTAATATCAGAGTTCTGAGAGGTTGATAATTTCTTTGTTTTTCTTCATATTTCCTCTCCATCCCCCTTCACCTCCACCTCCCCAGATCTGTGACACTGAAAAAGAGGAGATTAAAAAACAGCATAAAGACCTCTGCAGAGACTGACTGCAGAGGTCACTCTTCTATAGAGAAATAATTCTAACACTTGGATTTTTTCCAAGGAGAAAATAAAAAAAGAGTTTCAGGAAAGAGGGCCATAATGCAAATCTTTCATTGGAAAGTCTTTGAAAAGAACAAAAACTGGCTTAGGAAGATCAGAGAATTCTTCTTTCATTTTATGGGAGCAAGGATCACTCTTTAGTCTTGGAGTCAGAGCTTATAGAGGAGAATACTGCTTTTTTTTTTTTTTTTTTTTTTCCCCCCTAGGAACATTTGAATCTATTCCTTGGATTCTATTTAAGATCATATTTCCCAAAGAAATATATGAAAAGGAGTGAATACATCTACATGTAAATCTACCATAGTTATAAGAAAATATCGTTAAAAATAATAAGCAGAGCTACAGTTTCCAGAGCGCCTAGTATTTTCTGCATCTTGTGCAGATTTCATCTACTGTGAGCAAATGATCCTGTATGGCAGGAGCCTTGGAAAGATAAAAGTGATGAAATGTTTGTGTGCTATATGGATACTGCATGAGAGAGTGAAAGCTGGAAATTGCTGCTGTGCTTTAAATGTAGTATAGAGTAAAAGCAGTGATACGGATTTGTTAGCCCTAGTAAAAGCCATATGCAATTTAGTTTACTTGTGTGCATCATTGTATTGACTTTCCAAGATGCTTTTCCACAGAGGACTGATATTCGGGGAATACCGGCTACAAGGCATATGTCATTTTTAGCCACTCACATTTGTACCAACCAAGTGTCTGAGACATGTCAGTGTATTATTCTGTCTGGGTTCTCATCAGAAACTTCTAATGAAAAAGATCACTCTAGAACCCAATCTAGATGAATAAGGCGCAATGGTAAGTAGTGGTTAACTTAGTTTTCATAAAAATGAAATATAATTGTGTTTGGAGTTTTCATTAAACTCACAGTAAGATGGTACACCTCCTAATGTTTGACTTGTTGCCTTCTCTGTGGCCACGAGTGTAGGGTTGTGTGAAACTGTACAATGCTATCCTTTTTTTTGCGTTAAAAAGGTTTCTGGATGCACACCTTTTATTGAACACCAAAGTAGTCTTATTTTTGTTTTCCTTTTACAAACTCTTTGAATTTCCTATCCTATAAAGCTTGTTACCTAGCTATAATATCTTTAGAGACTAGTGTTTAGGGGAGGATAAGGAAACAATGGCATTGTTATTCTTATGAGAATAAAATTGTGTTAAGAATCAACATGTGTATATTGTAAAAATAAAGTTACAGGAAATTCCCTCCCCCCCAGCTTTTGCCCACATGCAAACAGCTTTAAAATAAATGAATTAATTAATTAAAATATAAAGCAAACAACCAAATGGGCATGTGCCTCTGGCACACTTTTAGTTTCAGATGAGCTCTGAAATTCCGGATTGAATGCAGATTCTTTTCCAGAAAATCTCTACCTATGCTGGTTTATAACTTGTAATTTATCATTAGTATCAGCTGCCAGGATCTGAATTTTCATATGCCCTGAAAGGTGCACTTGAGGTTTTTGGAAGGTTAATAAGAGGGATTTTTCTCTTCAATCTTAATGCACTTTCATTAAATACTGTGAAAACACTCTACCCTGAAAGACCATATGGAACATATTTAAAACAATGGTGAATAGACTCTTCCTCATAGTACTATTCTGCATTTTTAATTTACAAAATGGAGTATCACTAGTCTTTTCTCTCTAAAAGTGATATCTGTTTTACAAATCAGATCTTTCCCTTTTTAATCCTTTGCTGTCTTTGGTGACACATTGCTGCTGGACATCCCATCAGGATGGAGTTAAACGCTTTCCCTACAAAGTGTAAGAGAAATACTATCTTTCTTTACTTAAGTGTATCTAATAGAGAGTATTTATGGATCCATCTTGTTCAACAGGGTGGGCTAATTCTGAAGCAGACTGGAATTTTCACTTTTGGGGTGAGCAATTCTTTTCTCTGTTGTGTTTCTGTTTTCCATTATTCTTTTTATTCTGCTTATTTGTCATCAGAATAGTTTGTCTGAAGAACAGCATTGTCCTTGATTCCTCTCTTTCAACTCAAGTTCATTGTCGGATCTTAACCTGCTATTCCACTGTCACAAGAGCATCTGTTACTGTTTTTGAAAACACAGGGTTCTTGTACCAAATTGGTAACGCACAGACTCCTGCCTCAGGAGGGACTGTTTCACCCGTTGCCGCTACCTGGGATGGTTGGGTGCTGCGGGCAGTGAAGTTACCATGACCTTGCTATGTACCTCACCAAGGCTGGCCTAGCTGAATGCTGCTGCTGCCCAGTGAGTTGGCTTCTGCTAGCAAGTAGGAATATTTGCTCTCATCTGTGGTAGTTGCTGTCATAGTCCCTTGCATCGCTTCCAGTGGCAGCACATAGGTTAAATACTCTGCCAGTAATAAGAACACATGAGGTGGAAAAGCTGCTTGCATTTCAGTTGTTTAGTAGTAATTGTGTTGCAGAGATTGTTCACCTCTTTCAAAAGCAAGTTGATATATGCTCTTTTTTAGGAGTTGCTGAATATTACAAATTCAGAACATGTATGATGGTCCCAAAAATTGAGTGATTCAGGTGACAAGTTGAAAAACTGGTTTATGGAAGTTATTTGTGTTACTGGTTACTGTGCGCACCAGTGTGAGAAAAAGAGTAACATGTTTGTAACAGAACAGGGAAATATATACAGGAACTGAAGAGACAGGAATGCCTAAGAGGGTCCACAAGGTTATTATCCAAATCTTGGCCTTGAAAGTTTGTATTTCTTCACAGAAACCGACAGCAAAGAGATTTCATATGAGTTTCTGTTATGACAGCTGCTGCACTTGTGGTTTTGTTTTGCGAAGCCTTGCCGTTTTGAACAATACCTTATTTTTCGGTTCTCAAAGTTTTACCCAATGGTGGATATTTAAGGAGTTGTTCAGCTTTTTGTATGAGCTGTGCCATTCCCAGGGGAGAAGAGTTGGCTGGTCTATCAATACCGTATGTATTAACCTGCTGATTCATGAGATCTGAAATAGTTCAGATGTTGGAGTAACATTTCTCATAGCTAGTGGGTGTATGTTCTGGAACCTAGGCTGAAAGGGAATAATCTGGAAACTTTGATATATATTTGGGGGGATTGCTAAGTAGACTCCTCAAACCTTTTCCCATTGTCTGTGTTTAAAAAACAAGCCAACACAATTTTAAAAATCCATTACCAAAGTAAAATTTCTTCCTCTGCCCCAAGTTATTCAATACCTGTTATTTTTGTTAATGTTATTCTGGTTTATTAATCAGATTCAAGATTTGCTAAATCATATATTGAAATAAATTATTTTCTTTTCATCTTGGAGACTAGTGTTTAATTGTTTTCATAGCAGAATAACAAACTGTAGAAACTGTAGAAGGCCATGGTACCTTAGTGTATTTACCACCACAACTTTTATGGCTGCATATTTGAATGTTTATGCTAATTATGTGGTACACTTTAGCATATTGAAGACAAAGTGTCACCTAAGGGAAAAATGCATAGGTATAGAATGATACTGAAAGACATCTCCTAGCTGTGTGATACAGTGTACGGAATGGGTGATTTAGATTGCTTAAAGAGCCACTGTCAAAGGTGTTAGTGAAAGTGGTTTTAATATGATTTTGTAAAAGTGTTCAATGGCAAGGTTCACTCTATTAATTACTGTATGAAAAAGCAAACAAAAGAAGATTGAGTTACACTCGAGTTAGAATAATTCACGGAGAGACCAGAGACACAAAGGATGAGGAGGACCCTGCTGTTGAATCATGAGGCTCAGAATGGACCGCATTGCTTTCTGAACTTTTTCTCAGAGAGGAGTGTATGAGCAGCTGGATCTAGACTTAGTCTCAGACCTGGTCAGCAGTTTAGGTCTAAAGGATTATATACGCAAAGTTTATATAATGTTTCATTGTCATCAGCTCAGCATGCAATCATAGCTGCCGAGGCAAAAATCAAAGTTACTGTACTGCAGGGTTATATGTGATATCGGTTGCTTACCAAGATCTGCCATTTGTAAAAGGTCTCTCAGCCTCAAGGGGCAACTTTGAGAGGTGTCCCCGCTCAAGGGGAGATCGCTGCCATGCAGCCATGCTCCTAGGAGGGAGAGCTCAAAGAAGGCCCTCTTAAGACTGTCATATTTATGGGATAAAGTGGTTGGCTCGCAGTCAAATTGCATGCGATGGAAAAAGTATGCATGAAACTCCTTATATCCACAGCTGTCTTTATTCCTTGTTAAATGATTCTTAGAAAAGCCACCCACTATTCCTGCATTAATTGCACAATCAGTGTTCCAAGCTCATATGCCTGTGTGCTGACTGTATCACTCTGTGTCTTAGTGGGTTTTCAGAGAACAGGTTGAAACTAGAGGAGTTCTTGGCCTGGCTGTGCCTCAGGCATCTACCTCTTCTGGAGCCTGCACCAAACCACTGCAGGTCTGGTCAGGGGGTCGAGCGCATCTGTCGCCTACAGTTAAATGCGTCTTTACTCTAGGATATGTGGTTTACCTTTGCTGTTGCTACTAAATATTTGACCAGAATCTGTACTCTGAGGACAATGAACCTTCTAATATTTAGTCTCTTTTCAACATCTACCCTCCTTTTTTTGGGTATAAGAGTTATCTTTCATCCTGAGAGTTTTTTATGACACTTCCCCTGACATTCAAAGAGCAATCTTATTCCCTAATGGTCATTGTATTGCAATCCTTATGTAAGCCAAGCTTGTTTTGTTGCTAATATAAATAAGCTTTCCATTCCCTGAAATTCCGAGTATCCTTTTCCTGTTCTTGTGCCAACTTGAATCATATTTCTTGCAAACGAGTCACCAGATTTGCATAGTTCTAATGAGTTCTTACCGGTACTCAGTGCTGTGGCTTGCAAAGTGAACCCAGTTCTTAACTTGCTGGGTCCCTGGTCTTGTCCTCCTGAGTTCTTTTCTCTAGAGCAGTGAAACTGGCATAATCTGTGTAGTCATTGTTTTTCTTCTCATTCTCTAGCAATTTGAATCTATTATTTGTTTTCTTCTAAGTTTGGAAAAAAAGAGCAGAGGTATCAAAGATAATTTCTTTCCTGCTCATTTTGAGGGCAGGACATATTTGCTCCCTGTAAATCCTTGACAAGAAAAAGCTGCAGAATGAGCTCACATAGTACCTGACGGAAAGAGTCCATATAAGAAAGAAGCAATAAATGCCTTAGTATCACCCGAACCACACAAATGTGTGCACACAGGTGCACAATTCATTAAGACCCATACTTAATTATTATCAGTTCATTATTTTTTTCAAGCTTTAGTTTCTCTGCTTCAAGAAAATTGCTTATTCTCTCAGTGGTGTGAAAGATGTGTTTTCCTCCTTTGATTGCCATACAAGTTCTCAAATATTTTGGTTCATCTGATCCTGATCTTTCTCAAAGAATTGTCAAGCTCTTGCCATTCAAGTCCTGAACTCCTCAGTAAGGTTTCATTGCTTTTGTCTTACACGTTGCTGTGTGGGAGCTCTAATCCAACAGACCATGTGCTTAACTTCGCATCTGTGATACTTCTGTTGATTTCTATGGGACTACTTAGGTATTTAAAAGTGATTGAATTTGTATACTCTGTTGGATTGGAGCAACCAGGATCAGACAATGAAAAAGTATTTCATCTGCCTCAAAATTGCCTGGGGTTTTATGTTCACATTTTACATTTTCTTAAATGGACAAAAGTTAATCCATTGATCCCCTCAGTGGTGTAATGAGAATAATGACATATGCTTTCTGGTTTGGGTTTTTTGTGTTCTGTTTTGAGGGCTTTTTTCCCTTTTTTTTTTTTGTGGTACTTAGGATGGTAATATTATTTCTGTACCCGAAAGCAAAAAAAATCTTGGATGCTAGATGCATATGCTTCAGAGCAGTTTAGGGTTAGCCAAATTGTTAGCCTAAACAAATGACAATATTAAACAGATAAATACTTTGATTAAAGTAGTTTAGTACCTGTTCTGTTACAAGTGATAGGGTGATAAAAGCTGTTGTTAATATACGGTAATATTGCTGCAACAGAAACTGCATCTGTTGAGTCCTTGCACATTCTGGCACTTTTCAACATGGTCTTTGGAAAGTACACTAAGCATTTGCTATATTTTTTTTTTTAATTGCCTTTGAGTTACATCTCTCTTGACAAATTTCCAGTTGTGTGTGAGACTGCATTGACTCACCAGCCCCTTCAGAGGTTCAGTTTTTCCCCCTGAAACTTCTGAATGAATGAACAATACAAGTAACTTTTTTATTTGGGTTATTTTTCGTCTTTTACTCTAGTAAGTTGATCGGTATGTAAAGTTCACTGTAAATATATTGGAAAAGCAGTCTAATTAAAGAAGTCAGACTATTTACTGAAATATGATTGAAGCTGTTTCCTTGAAGAATAGACAAAAGAAGTTATTTTTGGTCATAGGAAAACAAGTAGTACGTGAGGCTGGCAATTTTACAGAAGTGAAGTTTGTGAAGAGTTCCTCTTCCAAGATGAGCAGTAAGACATAGTAGCGTGTACATCTTTCATGGACATACTTTACTTAAGGAATATTTAAGCATAAATGTAAAACCAGTATTTTAAATTTGCCATGGTGATAATAGTATCGCAAGATCTGTGCCTTACTGTCTTACTGAGATGAAAGTGGACTACAAGTGTAGGCCAGTTTCTGAATTAATTTAGATTTTAAAAATATGCTATGTCCTCTAAATAGTTTTATTTTTTACTCTTAGCATTTCTTTGTATTTATTCTTAGTGTTTTGTTTATTTAAATGATATTAAATGTATTAAAAGCTGGGTTGTTGAGAAACATAAATTTACCTTACCTTTATGAAGCTCTTATATTCAGAAATAAAGCCTTTCTTTAATATCCATACAAACCAAGATCACTTTTTTCCTAATTTCTAACACTTAAGTTTCACTCTGCTCCTCAGCATGTTTTAGGTTCCATGATTCTAATGAGATATTTTGTTTTATTTAAATCTGAACTGAGGCTAGAAGGCAAAGCTATAATTGAACTTTCATGTTGTAAGAAGCTGAAGCAGACTGAGTAGATAAAGTACAATTACAACTTGTTCCTGAGAAAAATAGCTCTTTGGTTCTGAAGAGAAAGATACAACTGGTTGCAAATGCAAAGAAGTTCACTTGTGTGGAAGGAATCGTGTGAATGATTGGTGTCTGTTATCACATAACTTTTCCCTGGACACTGACTTACCTTTCTAAGGATGTTTTTTGAGGACTAAGTACTGTGATAGATGAAAATGGAGGAGAGCTGAGAACAACTAGTAGAAGTATCCTCTGCCCAAATGGGAAATACTTGTTTCTGTTCAGCCTAAATTCCTCTGGAGTTCCCTTTGCGATTCTCCCAAGCAGCTGGAGGGGTGTGTGGCTGATGGCAGCAGCCTTTGGCCACAATCCTGCTGCCTAGGAAAATGTCTGAGTTCATGGGATAAAACTGGAGGGGCATTATTTCATAAATACAATGCTGTTCCTGCCTCAGCAAGCCTGAATGTCCCCTTCTGTACTTCCCCTTACTCTTCCTTGCCCACTCAGCAACTCCCAAGCCTCCACTGAGTAAACTCACACACTGAGATGTTGCTCTTTCTCTGAGCCACATGGTGCTGTACATTGCTATAATAGAGTAATAAGCAATTAATAAAATCCTTTTGCATGGAAGCTTTTTAATAAAGGTGAATTTTAGACTATGACTGTCATGCAGGAGTGGAGTGACCGAATCTCCTGAGGATCATAGGAGTCTGAGCAATACAGAAATGTAGACAGGAGAGTAGAGGTGGCTGTAAGTAGACAACTTTACTTAAATCTTAGGAAGATGGTATCATGCAAGTAAAAGAGAAGTACTCTGGGAGCAGAAAAAATTCCCCAAATTGGATGAGAGAACAAGGGAGTGAGAAAAATAATCGGCGTTTCCTTAATGAATCACATTTTGATGATAAATTTTGCATTCTTATCAGTGTGGCTTGTGCAGCTTACAAAAGTAATCTTTGTGACAGATGAGATTCAGTAGGCACCATTATGTGACTTTTTCTAGAATTGTGCCCTTTGTGCTGACCAAGTGGAATACCGCTTTCCCTAATGCCAATTTATAATTGTAATTATAAAAGTTTTCTGGAAACTCTACAAAAGTTGCAGTTTGGATGAACGTGCCGTATTTTACAGGAATTATTCTTTCTTAATAAACCTCATTTGAAAGTTCAAGGATGCTGCATCCTGCTGAGCCATTGGGTGTTTCTATTTTTGGTACTTTGTGTGCTACTTGAGTCATATTGATTTCCAAATACTATAAAACTGTGCAAAACAGGAAGAGTGTAATAGCCTTACACAGTAGCTCAGATGGTTTTTTTCCTAATTAAAGTATTTATTAAAATTGAACAGGAATAGCTCAATATAATAAGAAGCTAAGTTTTCTCTGTTTGCAACCCAAGCTACTGTTTGAACTGATTCCAATTGCTTCTTGTTACTGTTCAAAGTGTAAACTTTATCCACTGTGGGAGAAAAGTAAGGGACAAACTTTCTTTCACTGTCCTCTCAAAAGGTAGGAATATACAATTTGTGCAGGTTAGAAGAGATGAAATCTAACAATAACAAATTGTTGAAGAAAGAATAATGTTCCTTGTGCATGTGTTATTATTCTGTCTGATCTCTTTTTCTGTATTTAATTACAATCATTAATATTCTGAAACACTAACTTGCTAGAATTAAGCTACTTTTTGATTGGGTTATCCTGAATGTTCTGAAATACGAAACTTGGATAGACTTGTTATTGTGAAATAGTGCTGTCAGTTCACATTTACCTTTTTTAGAGTCAGAATGCCTGCAATATTTTTACTTTTAAAGCAAGTTGAGAAATGTGTCAACAATATTTTCTAATTATAATATACATACAGGTACCACAATATTTGCCCTTTTCTTGTGCAAAAAAAAAACCCCCAGACTACCTGTTTGGTTCAACTCTGGAGGTTTTAATTTCTGAGGCTTGATGGTTCCATGTAGCTTGTCACTTCCTAAGACTGATCAACAGTCTGCCAGATTTCCTGCTCAGACATTAACTAGTCTGGTGGAAATTGTCCAGTAGGATTTATTTTTGTGCTCTTAAGAGCCTTTATTCATTTCTTGCCCTCATACATGCCTTTGCCTTTCTCTGAAGGACAGGGACAAATGTTGGAGGCAGAAGCCAGGACCATCAATGTGCACCTCCCTCCCATAACACAGAAAGGCTACCTTCTGCTGGTTGCATGATTGTCACACTGGGAGAGAGAGCTGGGCTCACACACGGTGCTTGTGTTTTGGCTAACAGAATTTTACAAATGTCCACGCAGCCTCTGGTTTTCATGTACAGCTTGTACACTGAGTCACATGTGGTCAGACAGGCCTTTTGGATGTGTGGATGTGCACCTGAAGGCACTGTCTGTTAGCAGTTAGGTCCCACAGACATATCCTTTATTACTACTGGTGAAATTTTTGGGTTAAAGAGGGAAAATATCAGCGAAAAGGTTATATTTGTCAATATAAAGGCTTTATTAATCTAGGTGGTGCAGGATGGTTTGGACCTTGTCCAAGCCTTGATAAAGTAACTGTTTTTTTTCTGTAGTTCCTTGTGAACTTTAATGGTAGTGGCTTATATACAGGCAAATCTCAGTATAACTTCAGGCATGGGTAAGTGTTACGCAGTTTGCCCAAAACTGCATAGTAAATTTGTAACAGCAGAATATGAAGTCAGAATTTCCCAAGGCATAAGCCCTGCCTCTGTCCATCTTCCTCTGATACTGCTGGTTTCTGCTCTTTCATAACCTTTTAAGTACAGCCTTGTTCCAAAACGGTCCTTTGCTGCTCTTGCATCCTCTGTTCTTCAGTTCCCCCTACCTTTTACTAAGGTCTGCCTTTCTGGGAAGATACCTCAGGAGCGTGAACCAGGCTGTGCTGAACAGCAGAGAAATGGGAGGATGATGTAAGGGCAATGAACGGAGTAATTAGACCATTCTGTATTCAGAAGTATCTCCTCAAAGAATCCAAATAAATGGATAGAGGGATTAAGCCTGTGAATTAAGGGCCTGCCAGGAAATTTGTTGCTTTGAAGACCAAGGAAATAAATGAATAAAAGCATGGCTAACATGGGGTTAAGATTGTTCACTGGCACTCTGTAGTTTTTGAGGATGTAGAGAATAGCTAATACAAAGCCTCTAGAAACTAGAAAGTGCGTGATTTAATGTGTTCAGCTTCCACTGTGGGATTTTAATTCTACTCTTCTGGAATTATGCCTTGCTGGGTCTTCATATGGTTGTGTATAGCCTCTGCAGGTTCCCCTACAGCTCTGGGCACAGAACACCTAGGCTCTGCAGGGCAAAGCCCTAACATGTCCTTCTTTCCTTGGCAAAATTTGGTTTTTTAAACAGATACGGCAAGTACGAGCTTTTCCCAGCGCTGAGCTTACTCTTCACAAATTATACCATTCTTGCCTGGGGTTTCATTCTGAGATGCTCCTTTCACTTACCCCTCACTATACTTTCAGGATTCATTGTCATATATGCCAGTAGGCTATTAGTAATTCCATGACACGAAGGCATTTTTGTTCATCTCTAGGGAACCTTTGTAGCTGAATCATTCCCACACAATCAATTCAGTTCAGCCCTGAAAGGAGGCATTCTTGATTCCTTGGGATAAATATATACTCTTTTCAAATCACAAGATGCAGCTCTTCCAGGCTGCTCTCGCTAATAACTCCACTGGTCGCCACACTGAGCATTAACATAGTGAATGCAGCTGGAGTGTTTGCAAATATGTGTCGGAATGTAAATGTGTGAATACAGCATAAACAATAACACATTGTTCGAGTTCATTCACATATCTTTTCATGTATCTTGTAGCAATTTTCAGACCCCTGAGAACCATCATCTAGTCCGACCTCTTGGCTGTCCTTCCTGTATGGGTTTCTCAGGCGGTAACTTTCTTCAGGAGTTCATCTTCAGGCTCCAAAGAAATAAAAATTTTGGACAACCTGTACTAATTGCAGAGGTTTTCCTGTCTGTGAACCCTTGTCACTGAACTGTTCCCAGGGACCGTTGGCAGTTCCCTGACTTCATAACCAAAGTTGTGTTGCAAGGGTGGTAAGTACTTTATTTTTCATTGCCTATGGCAGAGTCTAAAAGCATCTGAGACACCAGGGGCACACTTGAACTTCACTGACTAAGCTTTGGGACATTCAAAACAGAAGTTAAAGAGTGGAGTTTTTCCATGTTTTTTTCATCTTCACTTTTCGTAGGACAACTTGGAAGAGAGTACTAGGATTCTTCAAATAAAGCTTTTATGTCCAGGTATAAAATTGCTGAAGTTCTCTTGCTTCATTCCTGTGTGCATGGCTCAGCAGGTCCTTACAGGCTGGATGAGCATCTAGGAAGGAGTTAGCACGTGAGAAGCCTTTAGAGAGAGTCTTAAGAGCTGCCAATTGAGGAAGGATACTTTTGTTGAACTTGAGTTTTGAGTACTTGGTAATGCCCGGATATAAAAAGAGTTTTTATATTAATTTCTGGACTGCATTTTTCCAGAGTCTTAGATATGTCCTTCCTCTGTTCATTTTCTATGTGTGATTGAGCTGTGTTTTGGGAGAGCCATAGCCTCTAGAGCTTTAATATTTTGTATTACTTTATCCATGGTACTTTGCTGGCTTATTATGAGAACAACGCTTGCCCATGCTCTCTATTAAATTTCATAGTTATCCTTACAAACAGTAATTGGTCTTTTGGTGAATTTAAATGTCCTTCTTCAAAGGCATGCTGGGAGATTTTTTCCTGTGCCTGAGTGATAATCTTTATTATATTTACAATTTCTAACAAAGCTCTGATTTCTCAGCCAATTAAATTATGTGAGTTTTCTTTCTTTTTTTTTCTTTTGATAGAAGTATTTTCATCTTTAACGCTTTTTCACCTCTTGAGATATTTTGAAAATTAAAATGATAATATGAAAAAGCCACAAGAAATATGTTATCCAGTCTTGGTTTAGACATTCGTAATGGATTCTTGAGCCTCGAGTGAGAATATATCAAGAAAAGTTTAATTCACTTAACCAGAATGACGAAGGAAGTTTGTTCAGCATTATACTTCATTTTGACACAATTCTGTTCACATTTTAATGGAATTAACTCATGATCTATGTACCCATGAGTTAAGATTGTATTAATTTCCACTTCTTTATTCCATTTGCTGCATTTCAAATACAACATTTTAAGAGCAGCTGTGGAGGGGTGCTACATTATGCTCCTATTCTGTTATCCCCTGAATGCTGCAATATAGTTTGCATTAGTAGAACTTGTTTTATTTGGAATACTGTCTGAATATTTTATTTTTAGTAGCATATATGTGTTTCGGAACATGTAATATTTATATATTCTTTTAAGTCATTGCACTGATCTATACTGTCAAGCCAGGTCAAATTAGCATTTTTTTTTTTAAACTTGTTCTGGGATCCATGAAGAAATACATGCTATATTTTCTTCTTGAGCAGACAGATTTTTTTCTGTAATTATTTAAAAAAACAAAAATGCACAGGAAACACTGTTTTTCCTAGTGCAAACGTGAGTTCTGTCTCACTAACTTCAATATTATTACACTGCTCAGTTCTACATGAATTCACTAATCTGAATGCTTTCTTCAACAAAATGAACCAAAGCATTTTAATTAATAGGCTTTAGGACCTTTTCAGTATTCTGTCCTCAGAGTTGTAAAGTGGAAGGATTTTGATGGAGTTTTTTTAATTAGGAAAATTAATTTTTCTTAATCTTACAACGCATTTCTCCTGTGAGATACTATGCAATGCCATTTTGTTCTGTTGATAAATTAAATATTCTGAAAATGTGTTAGTTGAAGTAATTTCATTTTGTCAAGCTAAATGTTTTGAACATGTTAGTGTATTCTTCGATCTCCTTGATGTATTTTGAGGAGAGGCATGGCAGCTAAGGCAGACTTGAGCTTCACAAAGTAGAGACAGTTTTTTCTATGATTTTCCATGTTGGGCAGGGCATCAAGGTTTTGGCTCAAACAAGCTGAATGCTTGAATTTTGATTTTTTTTTTAAATGAATTACGACGAGAGGTGGCTAAACAGTAAAAGGATGAAGGGATTTCCTTTCTAGAAGCTGTGTTTGAGAAATTTAGAGGGAAGATGGGAGCTTTACAATTTGCAATGAAATCTGCTTTTGATGGAACTAGGGGATGAAGATTTTTTTTTGTGAGCAGCATTCCTGAGGGACAGCAAATAGTTATGCCATATTAGAGGCAGGGTGCCAGAAAGTAGAGTTTTATGTATATGGGCAAAAACATATTGATGAAGGTTAAACTATGATAGAAAAGAAGGGACTCAGTATTGAAACGGTTGAGATAAGCTGCTCTTTGTCACTGCGTTTCAGGTAGGTATGCTTGCTAAGAACAAGAATCCCTATGCTGTAAGTGAAGGTGTGTTGTAATTAGAGAGGCAGAGGGTTCTTTGTGATGACCCTGGACTCTACAGTTCATAGCAATAAATATGCTGTTCCTGATCATACAGTAGTGATAAGGTGCAAAAGTTTTTCACACCTGTCTTGCAGAGTGAGTTCTTTTACAACTAGCTAGAATTAATTGTTCTTCTGCAACATTTCGTCTCTCCAGTGAGGCTAGGACTGAAAATACTCAAATTGTAGAATCATAGAATGGTTTGGGTTGGAAGGGACCTTCAAAGGCCATCTAGTCCAACCCCCCTGCAAGAAGAAAGGACGCCTTCAACTAGATCAGGTTGCTCAAAGCCTCAAAATCAGTCTGAATCTGGTATCTGAATTCCTTCCAAAAGGAGTTTGAATGTTCCTTTTCAGTGTCTGAAGACTATAGGGTGGGACAAGCAGAGAAGAGACCACTACTCCTGTTGTTTGTTTGTTTGTTTGTTTGTTTTTAAATTCTCTGTGGTTTGTATATGAACACTGTGTTATGATAGAGACTGTATGGCGTGTGGGATAAGTAAGTGTACCTGAGTCTCAAGCATTGATTGTAGACCGGGTAGAAATCTACTGAGGGAGAGCATGCTGTGTCAGTGTGAACGTGCATGGTGCTTTGATAGTTTTATTTTTCCTTTGTTTTCTCAGAGAAAGAAGAAGGACTTTGTCCATTTTTACAGTCTTTATTCAGGAATATTTTAAAGAAAAAATATAGTCTGTGATCAACTGACACGTAGGCAGCATACAGGAATGTTCTCATCCATTTTATGTATTTGGAAGAAAAGGAACTGAAACTGAGGGAGACTTTGAATTTTAATACAGCAGTAATATTCAGCAATTTTTAGCCAGTGTGCACTTTTGAGCTGCTTTACTCAATTTGATAAATTATTCACAGATGACTGCAAATTCTAGCCAAATCGCTTATTTAAATGCATCATTACTGGACACCTCACCAGCTTCTCATCCATTTCAGCACAGTGTACTTCTACTTCATTTCAAAGCTTATTTTACTTAAGAAACCACTTTATTTTTCCTGGTTTACTGGCTGTGCTCAGAAAATGATTATTTTACTACTCTTTTAAACTCGTTTATATGTTGCTCACATTGCAACAGATACAGTGTTTAATTATAAGGCTTTTCCCTTGCTTGTCTGGTCTGTTTTATATGATAATGCCTAAAGTAATCTATTATTTAATGAATAGTTGTTTATTCATCAATTTTTAGATTTTACCCTTCAGATTTGGTTGCTGCAAGTTCATACAGAATGGCTCAGGATTTCTGGGTACAACATGTCCTAGTGTATATAATGCCTTTTGCTACTTAAATGTTTTAACTGCAGTGTAAGTAAAAACAGGCTGGATTTGGTGTCCAAAACCAAATTTTAATTGGCAGACTGGGGATACCACAGTTGTGGTTCAGTCTGCAGCATTGGAGGGTAGGAAATCAAGTCCTAGTAGAGAGGAGAGGGGAGGAAGACCAACAAAAAATTAATTTATTACATCTTCTTTTCTATTGTTTTTATACACTTACAAAACCCACTAGCAATACAAACAAAAAACAGGTAATTACCATGCTTTCTCCTTTGTGACAAAAGACAGTTGTCTTTGTCAAGCAGGCTGAGGACCGTAATAACTACGGCCTTGTTCAGCTCTAACAGTAGGTATGGGAAAATCACATACACATAGGGATCTTGGTTTCTTGCCAAGGAATATATCAGACGCTGAGATAACCTGCATGACTTTGTACCCTGTCCTGTGTGACAGACTGGCAGGTGTTTGGCCAGCTGCCACCCAGAAGCACTGGTAGCCTTCAGAGCCTGACTGGCCACCCAGATAGCCTGTTGGCAAGATCTTGGAAGCCAGAGCTTCCAGCAGCCCCTGATGGTGCTGCTGTTAAGCCCGGAGCTCAGAAACCCCAGTATCTTCGTCGTTACTCAGCCAGGGATAGCACTGGTTTGGAAATCCCAAACTGTTGGTGTCCTGATATTTTCCCTCTGCAGCAGCTCTCTGGACAAATTGGTGGAAAAAGTGGCAACCTCATTGGCCTTGTGTCCTTGACAGTCTTCAGGCCCAGGGAAGCAGGCAGAGGAGCTGCTAGAAGAGCAGACAAGTTTCTAGCTAAGCTTTCCTTAGAATTAAAGTTTTCTGCAGGAACATGTCAAATTCAGCATTTTCTAGCAGGAAGTGTCTATACTGGAACAATCTTAACCAGTCTTATCAAAAACTTAAATTCTTTCAGTCTGAAGAAGAAAAATAAATTAGGAGATTGGAAGTTGTTGATACCTCCCTTGTATCTGTGTGGTTACGATACTGTTCTGGTGAAGTCTAAAACAGGTCAGAAAACCAAAACAACAAGAATATTCAAGAGAAATTAAGGGTTTGGGGTTTTGGTTCATAAGAAGGAACTTGAAACAATATGAAGAGTTTTGCAGTTCATTTAGGAATTTTTTGAAAATTTTGGGGAAAAGAAAGGTATGAGGTTGTGGATAATTTCTTAGGCTCTTGTATTTCAATCCTGATTTACCCTGTGGCAGATCACAGCAGCGACTTGCAAGGTGGTGTGCCACCCGAGATGTTTTCAACTACTGTTTCAGTAGTTGAAATCTGAAACATTTTTTCTTCATTCCTTTTTATTCCTTAATATGTGTTTGACTTCTAAGCTCCTGGTTTAAAGTTTGTTTTTTTTTTTTTTAAATTACAGAGTTTAATAATAAGAACTTCATCTCAGTTAATTATTTGTATTTTAATTTCTTGCATACCAGAGAACGGGAGAACAGTTGGTGCCGTTTCCGTATATGTTGTAAAGCTTGATGAGACCTGCTTGCAGTTGAAGCATGATCATGTTCGTGACTGAATTTTTACAAGAATTACCTTGAGCACAACTGTTTGTGTAGCGTTAATTAAACAATATATCCCAAAGCACATCAACAGTGAACAAATAAAAACTCAAGTGGATTGCTACTCTCATTAGATTATCTCCCTTTCTTTCTCCTTCTCTGTCTGCCTAGAATTGATATTTCTATTTGAAAATGCCACATCCCAAAGAGAATGTTTTGAAAAGTGAATGCTATAATATGGTAAAGCAGATTTATCATTCAAAGAAGGAAAGATAGCCAAGGAGGAGGAGAAAAAGGCAGGTGGCCAGAGAGCAGAGACTCCCCTTTCCTGTTCTGCTTCATCTGTTTTGTGCATCTCTGTGTAAGTCCAGTGAGTTTTTAGTACTAAGAACATGTTGGAGTCTAACACTACATAATTCATTGTCCTATGAGTTGAGGTGATTATGTAAACATCCACATCTAAGAATAAGGAATACAGTAAATTTTGATGTAGAATGAAGGACAGTATTGAAATGTCAACTATATAAAAGTAAAATAGTAACTTTTAAAAATCTTGTAAGTCTTTCACAAGCAACTACAGATGGTTTACAATACAGAATTAAACATCTTGACCATTTCAAGATGCATTCCGATTTTTGAAACTCTGTATTGTTCTCACATACTAATACTCTTCCTTTCTTCTGTATCAAATCCTTAATGTATATTTTACACGTTGCTTCTTTTGCATCTCTTATTCTCAATAGAGAGCTCCTTATAAGTAGCATGTAAAGCTAGGCATGTCTTTTAGTGGTTCCATATAGTGTTAGCTCTCGTTCTGAGGAATGCTGCTCCTTTCCATATGTTTTTGAAAGCACAATGTCGCTTTTATTTTTCGTCCTTTTAAATAAGGTATTCAGGCTTGATCCTAAGCTGTGGCTTCCATGAACTGCTTAGCCTGAATTTGCATAGTGTCTTTTATGTCTTTTGTGTTAGTGCTCATCCTCCCAATATGTGAATTTACTGCTTACTCCAAGTTTGTTCATACAAGCATGCACCTGACATGCAAGCAACCATAGTCCGTGTTTTGTTTATAGCTCCTCTGTATTCTAAACGAAAAACGTAAAGATGCCAAGCATACTACTGCATGTCAGCTTTTTAGAAGTTTGCTTTTTAGGAATCAGAATGTGCCTCAGTCAGGTCCTCAGTTTGCAAAGCGATTTTTAAGGAATGGGAAACTTTTCTTACTACTTGAGGAAACTTTCATTAAAAAGAATGAAACTAGTTTTCAGTCAAGTACAGATTGTTTAGTTATATACAATTGCGGAAGTGTGAAAGCATAATTCTTTTACAAAATCTCCTACATTCAACAGTGCAGTTTAAATGTTCTTTATGTATCCGTTAGCATAAGAAGAAAATTAAAATTAGTTTCTCTTGTGTATCTGAAACAAGCATCAGAAGACTGCATTTAAAGAAAAATTTGAATAAAGAAAGCTTCTGGGTTTTTTGGTACACAAGCAGTAGGCGGTAAGAGATGAGATATTATGGAGAAAGATACAAAGACTGGAGATTTTCAATTTGGACAAGAGCTTACTGAGAATGTTTTCTTTCTGTTTCTGTCCTATAATGGTAGAAAAATTAAATATTCTGCCTGTGTTCATTTAGCTATGGGTTGGCCCTTTTGGGACTTAACTTAAATGCAGGAATAAAACTGAAACTACTTCTCAGAGTTTTCTTTCTTCTGTGCCCAAGAGAATTAAAGGAAAAAAAGTAAAACATGGATCAATGAAATATTTTTTTTCAATTATTTTACAAAACAATACAGATTACAGGGAATGAATCATCTAATGATATTTCACTTCTTAAAAATTTAATGAAAGAGATTATTCTCTGAAGTAACCTGCTGTGCTTGTTTCACAGTGACAATATACAATATTCCCTGAAGCTATTTCTGACATCACTGAGTCTAACATGGTTTAGGATGTTTGACGGAAAATTAGATGTAGGAGAGATGCTGGTTAGAGTACCCAATATTATAAGTCTCCCTTATCGAGACGGAGGGTCTAGGCAGAATGGATTTTTATCTCACCAGCTGTCGCAAATATTAAAGCAAAATAAACAAATGGACTGTGTGACAAACTGATATACTATTCTGTTACTTCACAGTAGTACAAAGCTGCTTCTGAGGCTTTGTAGGTTTGATAAGGTACATGTTGCTATTTATGATGTGTTAGATGTAGAACTGAAAGCTTTATATTGTGTTGGGACATATTATTAACAACACTGCAAGCAATGGGTAAAGGGCAAGGTACTTGGGAGGCTACTTGCTTTTTAAGTCTTGAGCATCATGATTTTGAGGTCTGAGGGAGGTTTGTGGCACTAGCTAACCTTAGGTGTCAATATACAATGGATTTTTGTCTTATTTTTAATGTGGGTTAATATTTATCGTGCTTGGCAAACTAATATTTTCTAATAGTTCTGAAAGTTGCTTTGTTCTAATATCCAGTGATATATTTACACCTGTCACTCTTCTCTACATTTAGTGTATACAGAATGCAAGTTTTAAGTGGTATAGGATTATACCAGTGAGGTAGTTTTAAATACAAAGTGTTCATTACTCCTAGGGATCTGTATTCACTTTCTCTTTAGAGATGGCCTGCACAGCTTCGTGCTTGATGATATAGAAGACTTAAATACAGTATTTCTCTGCATATATGGACACCAGATTTGCAAAGACCGTGCATAAGAGTTGGACTTCCTAAATATTCAAACTAGCTATTGCAATATAATTAGAATCATAGAATAGGTAAGTTTGGAAAGGACCTTTAAAGGCCATCTAGTCCAACCCCCCTGCATGGAGCAGGGATATCTTCAACCAGATCAGGTTGCTCAGAGTCCCGTCCAACATGGCCTTGAGCGTTTCCAGTGATGGGGCATCCACCACCTCTCTGGGCAACCTGATCCTCTGCTTCACCACCCTCACTGTAAATTTTTTTTTCCTTATGTCTAGTCTGCTACCTCCTTCTGTTTTAAAACCAGTACCCCTTGTCCTATCACCACACGCCCTACTGAAGAGTTTCTCCCCATCTTTCCTGTAGGCCCCCTGTAGATACTGGAAGGCCGTTCTAAGGTCTCCCTGGAGCCTTCTCCTCTCCAGGTTGAAAAGCCCCAACTCTCTCAGCCTGTCCTTACAGGAGAGGTGCTCTAACCGTCTTATCATCTTTGTGGCCTCCTCTGGGCTCACTCCAACAGGTCCACGTCCTCCTTATGTTGAGGGCACCAGAGCTGGATGCAGTACTCCAGGTGGGGTCTCAGGAGAGTGGGGTAGAGGGGCAGAATCGCCTCCCTTGACCTGCTGGCCATGCTTCTTTTGATGCAGCCCAGGATGCAATTGGCTTTCTGAGCTGTGAGCACACATTGCTGTCTTGTGTTGAGCCTCTCTTCAACCAGCACTCCCAAGTCCTTCTCCTCAGGGCTGCTCTCAATCTATTCTCTGTCCATGCTGTATTTGTCCTTGGGATTGCGCCGACCAATGTGCAGGACCTTACACTTGGTGTTGTGTGAATTTGAAAGCAATATTCAATACGGTGGTAAAATTACTAATTTTACTTTTCAGGGAGCACTAAATTTTCCAACTGAGATGACGTCCATGTCATCATCACAGATTGCTGTTTGTTCAGTTGGTTTTATTTGGATGGACTTCACAAACACATGTATTGTGCATGAACTCTGCAGATGCACTATGAAATCATAAGCTGTCCAAACGTTGAGCTATTTTATATTACACAACTGCTGGTAAATTTGCAGAGTTACCAAATGCTAAACTACTTCTGTGCACAAAGACTAAGGCATTATGTGCGTTCAGCAAGTTGTGCAAGTTGTGTTTTCTTCATTACTGTAAAGACAAAAAGAGAAAAACAAAGCTGTCAATGAGAAAAGTTTGCTAAATGAATAGCAAAGATTGTCTCTGCAGCCTGTATTTGAGATTGTTGCATAGGCAGCTGAGGATACACAGCAAGATTCAACTAGAACCATGCTGCTTTTGTGTTGAATTTTATAAGCGTAACAGGCATGAGCCAGAACAAATTTAGAGAACTGTAGTGCTAACATTAACAATTGCGTAAGTATTGAGACTGTTTCTGAAAATGCTGTGACAGATACTCAGGGAGAGAAAATAACTTTCAGCACCTTTAAATATTTCCCTAAATGTGGAGTATGTGTCTTGTAGACTTGTTTCCTCTTTCATGTCTCTTTTCTCTCCTGCCATATACAGTATGCTTTCCTGCAGAACATTGAACTTAAACATCGAGTGTTATTTTATGACTCAATATTCATTAAGTCATTAGAGCAAATTATATTTTTACAGTGTTCTTGTCTTTGTGGTTTTTTTTTTAATATTAGGAGAATAACAATCTTGCTTATTGTTTATTTCTTTAAAAAAGCAGTGGACATAAGTCAAGTATATATATTTGTTAAAGTAGTTTAATGTTGGTTGGAGTGATGTCAATACAATTGCAGACTAAAATCACAAAAGTCTGTTAAAGACAATGAAAACATTTCTTGTTTCTTAATTAGAATTTTTACAGAGCCATAATGATATACATAGCATTGCTTGTGATGGGGAAAAAGATAGAACCTTAGAAAGTAAAGAAATCTGGATTTAAAAGTTAACATATATGAATGATTAAATATTATTCTTGTTTAGCTTACTGTAAACTCCAACTAAGATTAAGAAATTTAAATAGCCTACTCGTTTATCCTTTAGATAAAACTTTAGATGCTCAGGTCCTGACACAAACAAAAAAAAACCACAACAAAAAATCCCCAACCCAGTAATAAAGTGTCCTCGATTGCATTAAACACATAAGGCAATTTAATGGGTACTAATGCTCTGTGGGTTATAAACAGTATTTTGGATTAAATACTTTTGTTTTACTTTCAATAAATATGAATTTACTTGCAAAATTCAGATAAATTGTTGCTTTATTGTTGAAAAATTTATCTCTGAAGTTTTGGTAAACGGAAGAAAAACTACCTGTTACGCTCAATTTTGAGGTGGCTAGGTGTCAGTACTTCCTACCATGTGGTAGTGTATCAAGTTTGGAATGATTAGAAAAGACTAAGCTATAGTGAGAATGCAGTATCTACATTCTACCAAAAAGTCTGCATTCTTCATGGATTTGAGAAGTTTAGTCACATTGCTCAGTTTAGCTGTGGGGCCCCCAGCATGAGAAGGGTGTGGACCTGTTGGAGCAAGTCCAGGGGAGGGCCGTAAAAGTGATCAGAGGGCTGGAGCACCTCTGCTATAAGGACAGGCTGAGAGAGTTGGGGCTGTTCAGCCTGGGGAAGAGGAGGCTCCAGGGAGACCTTATAGTGGTCTTCCAGTACTTAAAGGGGTCCTACAGGAAAGACGGGGAGAGACCTTTGGCAAGTGTGTGTAATGATGGACAAGGGGTAATGGCTTTAAACTGGAAGAAGTTAGGTTTAGATTAGATGTAAGGAAGAAATTCTTTACTATGAAGGTGGTGAGGCACTGGATCAGGTTGCCCAGAGAGGTGGTGGATGCCCCATCCCTGGAAACGTTCAAGGCCAGGTTGGACGGGGCTTTGAGCAACCTGGTCTAGTGCAAAGTGTCCATGCCCATGGCAGGGGGGTTGGAACTAGATGATCTTTAAGGTCCCTTCCAATCCAAACTGTTCTTTGATTCTATAATAAAACTATCAGCTGAACTATTCTGAGTTGTGTGGCTCTAACCAGTTTTATATACATAGAAATCAACTGTTCTTTCAACATAAGCTGATAAACAGTTGGCAACTATTGCAAGTCATTACCAGATTTGGCTAGGTGGAAATCCTTTTTACGTTAATCTAGTATACCGTCACCTGAAGACATACAGAGTTTTTTTTTGCATCTTTAGACATGCTTAGGCAGAGTCTAGTTTTTTGTAGCAGGTTGCTGGGAGATTTGTACTGTAGTGCAACAGGCTACATTTTTATGAAATAAGAGGCTAAGCAGATGCATTGAAGTTATGACCTTTTGTAAGGGTTTTGCACAAGGAAGGAAGAATATTTTACTATCTAGAAGTAGAGTAGGAGCTTTGGGGAAAAAAATACTTATTACATCGTTTTTGCAGTCTGGCCTGCTGCTACTTAATTTAATTATTTTTATTAGAAATTCAATAATAAGTAATAAGTTTATTAATAATTAACACAGTTATTACCATTATTTGGTATAAAAAGGAGTCATTGGGTTCTTACATTTGCAAAGTGTAAATGTAAAAGAAATAATGCATACTTCCTCTGAACAAACTGTAATCAATTGTACTTTCTAAAGATGTTTACTTAATGTAATGTTCTGAAATTACTGATTATAAGGGACAACAACTTTTTGTAAACAACAAAAAAAGGAGTTTTCAGCTTTAGGAATGGGAATGCAAAATTAAAGCGATTATCCAGGTGTTAAAAAAATAATTACAAAAAGAATGGGTGTTTGCAAGAAGGCTGATAGTGAGCAGTAATTCCATTTCATTACTAATGTAATTTCATAATAATAATTAAATATTCTTTTTCAGAATCAACATGTGATTCTTACTTTTAATGATTGTATATTGATTGCAACTAAAAAGCAGGAACTAATGTTTTTCTAAAATTCATTTCCATTCTATCATATTTTGCCTATTCCTGGAGGTAGGCATCTTCTGTTTTCTGAACGTAAGTAAAAGAGACTCCCAAATTCTGAGTTCTACACATAGAGAGAAAACTGCATTCTTCAGAAAAGAGAAGCTGGACTGAAGGTGGAAAAAAGCTGAACTAAACGGATAAGGTGCTTTGGGATTTAAAGCAAATCCCTCATTATTGCATTATAAAATACGTCTTTTCAAAGCTGAGTGGATAAAATGTAGTATAACCTTTAAGTAGCATCTTAATATATTCCTGTCAATTTGACAATAGCATGACAATTAACAGATGGAGGGAAGGCATTTACTGAGTTTAGCAGTACAACTGTCATTGACTCATACTAATTTTATAAAGGGAGCTGGTGTGTCAGAATATGTTTTTTTTTTTAATTGAAGCTGAAGTGTTGATATATTCACATAAGAAGTAATAGTCCTTTGTAAAGCCTTGCCCAAAAATGTGGGTGCAAACATTTTATGTGGGTTTAAGGGAAGATGGAACAAGCTTTTGAATAGAGATTTGTTAAGGATTGTTAGACAGATAAAACCCCCATGAGGCTCTAGAAGTCCAGTTGGAGTCTGGGAGGGTGTTTGATGGGGATGCACATACATTGCTAACTCTAGACTCATAGAATCATAGAATAGTTTGGGTTGGAAGGGACCATTAAAGGCCATCTAGTCCAACCTCCCTGCACGGAGCAGGGACATCTCCAACCAGATCGGGTTGCTCAGAGCCCCATCCAACCTGGCCTTGAACGTTTCCAGGGATGGGGCATCCACCATCTCTCTGGGCAACCTGTGCCAGTGTTCCACCACCTTTATTGTAAAAATTTTTTTCCTTATGTCCAATCTGAATCTGCCTCCCTCTATTTTAAAACCGTTGGCCCTCATCCTGTCAAAGTCATCAGATTCAGAGTGTTCACAGTGAAACAGAAGAAACTGAAAATTAGATTTATTTTTTTTTTAAGCTGGAAAGCTAGTTATCTTTCAAGTGAAGCTTTGCATACTTGTTTCCAATGCCTCTCTCATTCCAGATCTTTGTTCCATGGTTACTGCTATTTCATCCATTGTGTGACTTGCTTGAGAATTTGTCAGGTTTTGTGTTTTGTGGTAGAATTAAACTGAAGGGCCAGATTGGTCTGTTATTTAACTCTAAACAAAAATTGTAATGGCAAAGAGTATATTTCCAACTTTATTTTGTCAGTAATGCAGTCAGGCAAGAGTTCTTTCCATTCTGCAGTTAGATTTGTTAAAAATGAATTAATGGTTGATGACTTCTGAAGGCTGGACACCCTATTTCAAGAGGCAGTTTCAGGGACCTTTGACAACAATCCCAAAGTGTTTGAAATACTTTCCTGCAAATAGATGTAGAGAGAAGAGAAAGTCTGAAGAGAAGTTACTGATTGAAATTGATGGAATATAAATGGAGTTGAAGTTATGAATAGCAGACCATTACAAAAGGTGCTTCTTTCTGCAGTGTGGAGGTGCTTTCAAGTTTGAGACTTAAGTTTTTAAAGGGAGTATGACTGTGGCTTTGGGATCTCCTTGGATTAGAAGTCAAGTCTAGCATTAAATATGGCAGTGTTTTCCAGATCCTTTGATTTTGTGGTATTGCAACAGAAAATAGCTTCCTTCTCCAAGGTTGTATCTCTGACTTCCACGGTAATAGTAGATACTCCTATGGAATGCTTTAAAGTTGCTTGTGAAGTTGTTTGTAACACAGGAAAAAAAAATGCATTTTGTTTCTTAAATTTCTTTAAGCATAATTTTTTCCCCATTTAATTTATTTTTCTGTCCTCTGACAGTTCCTCAGCAAAAACGAATACAGGCATGTGTTTTCAAAATAATGCCACTTGTTTTCTCATGGTTGCATAAAAGACATGCATCACAATTGCCACAAAAGTATTTGGGACAAAAGGTTTGCATATTGAGGAAATTCGTATTATCAGTCAGCTTGCTAAACAGACATGTGACCTACTCCTGTTAAGACTGGCATTCAGATGCCATGCTAATAGCCCCATTGTTATTAATATATACGGCCTGGTTCTGACCTGCTTTGTTTAGAATGCATGTTGGTTTTTAATGTACGAGACATCTAAGGGTTATGGATTAAAAAATTAAATTTTTCCAAAATAAAAAAATATCTCATACATTTTTAATAGGGTCTACAAAAGAGCTACTCTATATTTTCCCTCTAGCAAGATAGTACGGGTTTGAATTAAGTGTCAGTACTTCTGTGGCCATGTAAGATTTAATATTCTGGGCAAAGTTATTAATTGTCTTTTGTAATGGACAGATAGATTTGCCTAAAACTTGTTTGTTAATTAATTGTAGTTTTTGAAAAATGAGTAATTTTCAAATAAGATTTCAGACTTTTAATTCTTTGATAGGGACATTTTTATATTGTAGCAGTGTCTTTTTAAAAAAAAAAAAGTGTGTATAGAGGACCACAAGAAAATATTACTTTGTGTGAGTTGTACATTTTGTATTGGAGTGTGAAAGTAGTAGAACCCAGGTAGTGTAGAAATTCAAATAATCTCTCATTCAAAACATGTCTAAGCTTGGATTCAAAATAAATAAAAATATCTCAAGAGTCAAGCTGTTACTGCTCTTCACTGCAACATGGGGGAGCTGAATTTGCCACTCATGTATACAAATCTGCACTTTACTCCTAATAAAAAAATATAAATTGCCTCTGTGAAATTATGTATGAGACAAGTTACCACTCTTACACTCCACTAAGCTTTTTCAGAAGTGCCACTTTTAAAACTTCAGCTGGTCGTGTTGAGAATCAAGAGGGAAATGAAGTCAGCAGAAGCATTTGCAGGCCATTTCATCTTTCAGTGAAAGAAGGAACTGAACATTGGAGTTGTGGCTAGGTAAACTTATCAAGAAAGCTTTAGGCTGTATATCCAATCTAATCTCATGCTGTGCTGTAGATGATGCACAAACCTGTGAACAAAGGTAGTATATATTTGGTAAATTTTCAAGGATGCTGGAAAGCTCGTCTATGTATTATAGACTTTAATTTACCACTGTAGCGCTTTTAATCTACACTGATGTAGGATTAATTCAATACATACATTAAAAGCTCTTACTTTTCCCCTGTCCCATTCCTCCCTTTTATCTACTGAAATACAACTTAATTATAATAAAATTCTTTTGTGGTAAGCATTTACATAAAGTGTGTATGCCCGCAAGCATGTTTCATTTTTGTTAAAAAGAAAAATCTCTAAAATCAGTTTACTTATTTCAAGTACCTTTTTCCTAGCTGTTACTTGAAAGAGTTTGTACTGAAAAAATGTTTAAAAGGACAGAATACAATATTTTAAATAACAAATGCTGCGTATGTGCACCTAATATTTACCCATAGGTTTTAGGACAAGTTTTTTCCTTTGATATTAGATTTTCTGTATTACGGTAGCATGGAAAGAACTGTTTCTGATACAGCATGAATACGTTCCCAAAAAAGAAAGAAGTTAAAAAGCCCAAATAATAATATGTTCACTGCAGTTGACTGAAAAGCAGCTACAAAAATGCCCAAATAATAAAGCATTCTTGGCAGTTTACTGAAAAGTAGCTGTACTGGCAAAAATATTGCGCATACTTTGAGACTTAAACATCACATGAATGAGAGATTTGTAGATTGTTAAAATTTGTTTACTTAGTTGAAGGTATTAAATAAATTTATTGCACTGATGTAGCAGAAAGTTTTTATCACCGCAAAACATACCATCTTTATGTTTTAACTTATTTAACTTTTTTAAAAATCTCATTTTTGTTAAATTTCTCTACGTGAAGAATTTCTACTAGTGAAGCACTCTAGTCAAGAGTCAAGTCCTTATTCAGTAGGAATATGCTAATTGTGGGTATATTTTTTTAAATATAAGGATTTTATGTTGGTCTATGACCATAGTCCATCAAAATTCCTTTTTAGCAGTAGAAAAAATCTACTGGTGGTGTTGACCATTGTCAGTCCCTTGTGGGGAAATAAGCTTTTCTTGCCATAAGAAAGGTCTCTGTTCTGCCTTTCCTGTATTATACATGATCATTTTGCAGTTCTGTTGTTCCTGATACATAACAAGACTACCATTCTCTTCATGCCCTGCTCTTCAAACACACATATGGAAGAGCAGTGTTTGTTTGCTGCACTAAGACTCTGTCTTGGCTACCTCTTTGGATGAGCAAGTAGTTTATTCCTCACTGATTAAGTGTTCAGAAAAATAAAACGTACAAACTTCTGTTGCTTTTATTCTACATACTGTGGGTTATGGCAGAGACCCTGTACCTCATTTCACACCACTGCCAACATAGTAGTTTAGAAAAACAGGGACAGACTGTTAGCGAAGCCCAGGTATCACCTAATTGGGAATTACAGGGATGGTGAAAGAAGGACTATCTTTTCCTCCAGGCTCCTGGAACACAGAGTGATAGCAGGGCTGGGCAGCAGTGGCTGCTGCAGGCTCTTGATCCTGAGATCAGTCTTTTCCAAGGTCTATCTTGATTTCTGGATTCATCTGTGTGAACCAATTACTTTCTTTCTAATCCTCAGTCACAGTTGATCTTGCACATTTTGTAGGTTACAAAACCGTTGCATATTTAAACCATTGGGATCAGGCTGGAAAACAGGATTTGTTTTATACAAAGCTATATTTTGTTTTAAAATTCTTACATTGTTTTGCACGTTCAACTGTAGTTATTCAATGGGAGAGAATTTAGGAGCTTTTTGCAGTCAGCAACTAGAAGCAGCGGGATGCTGGGATTTTATTAAGTAATCAGTGTAAATTGTCTTTAAATTTCATTAACTTGTATAGGTTTTGAATGTTGATCTCTGTCAGTGTTTAATGTGTCTTGATTTCTGTAAACACAGTGTTAGCAAAATGCATTATATGGGAAAATGCAACTACTAAGGAGGTGATGCCTTGCTGCATTAAACAGAAGTTTAGAAAATGCAGCATTTTCTAGTAACCATTATTATTCTCATCTGAATAGTGCCCTATGAGATTCCTTCTGCTATGACTTCACAGTAGTGAAATATTCCAGGGAGCTTTTGGGTAAGAGCTTTCAGCAAGGTAATTCAGCCCCATTTTGATATTTATCTTTACCTCTTCAATCTCTTGTTTGCTTGGAAACATTGCCACATATTGGCCTGTAAAAAGCACTTTCAGTTTAATTCACAGCCAGTCAGAATCTGGAGAAGAAATTAAGTCTTAATGCCATGATTTCACAATTAAGTTTATGCCATGGAGTCTAGGCATGATTTCACAATCATTAATGTTGTATCTGTGCACTACTGGATTTCTCACAGAAGAGCTGTAATATTGGGTACATGATTGTCGTTCTGTCACCTTATCTAGAATATACACAGCCAGTACAGAGTTTATGCCAGCCATGCGTTTTTATGCTCTCTTTGTTCTGAGAGAATGGGCTATGCAACCACTAAAGCAAAATTAACCTGTTGACTTTCTATTAAACACATTTTAACAGTTGAAGTGAATCTAGCACCTTGTGTTATCTGACCATAGCATTTTGATTCTACACCAAGAGCCCTCTGGCTAAGTGATGCAGTACCTAAAGGCGTAACTGACTAATGGTGACAAATTTTATCCAAGAGCTCCAGACCCTTTGGATATTCAGTCCTACCTTGCACTTTTTGAATGTTTTATACTCTTTTTAAATTTTTAGAGCTGTTGGAGATTGTGCTGGAATACTTCTGCATTGTTTAAAAAACATTAATCGGACTCCAGTTGCAACACTTCTGAACTGGTGGTGATAGACAGACAAGGTCAGCAAGGTCTTTAGATCCCAAGACTGACCATTCAACATCCTTGTCACTTGTGAATTTTACTGGCCTACTAACAAATTTGCAGATCATCTTTCCGGCTACTGTCACTGCTCATCAGCCAATATTGACTGAAATTACTTGTGCATCCAGTTCCATGTCTTCTAAGAGTGAAGAACAGTGGCCATCTCAAAGGTATGATTGCCAACCTGTAGGGATTTCATTTGAGTTGATTCCCTGGAAAGTATTCAGAGAAATTGAATCTTTATGGAGGGACTGAAATTGTATTCCTTATAAACTCTTCAGTGAAGGGATGGTTATTATTTATTACCAAATTTAATTCTTTGTTATGAGGTGAGGTCTCTAAACAGTTAAGTTCTGTAATCTTTAACAGGATAAACTAAGATTACCTGTCACAGAGGTACAATTTAATGGTAAAACTGTAACAGATAGGACTGCAATTAGATTTCCCATTCTTAAACCAAACTAAGCAAACCAGCTTCTAGTATCTCCCCACATGTGGTGCATCCAGATGATAACCATCCAGATGACGCTGAAATCCCCCCAGTTGCTTAACATCTACCCTCTACTGGGAGTGTGCAGGACTGGATGCAGTGTCTCAAAGGAAGCCTCACAAGTGCCAAGCAGAGCAGAATCACTTCACTGTGCCTGATGGCTGTCTTCTTGCTAAGGGAGGTAAACGCTCTCTTCTCTTCCTTATAAGATGAGATATGTTTTAAGACAGGAAGTCTCTGGTCTTGCATGTAGAACTATTGAAGGATGTATTTCAGAAGTTCAGAAGGAAAGGTTTTAGTTCCTAAAAAAAAAAGGACTGGATTTTTTTTTGTGGCTCTTCAGTATCCTAAAGCTTTCATTTGCTGCTGTACCAAACATAGTTATTGTTGAATGACTTGCAGCTTTTGACCTTCCATGTGTTTACTGTCACATTTCAATACTGTGAACACACAGAAAATATGAACTATTCCTGGAGAAAAATTTCAGTTCAAGTACAAAAACTTACTTTGTGTTTTTACCACAGTTCTTGCTGATATGGAGATGCAGTTTATTCAGTTGGTCCTTCCTCTTGCGATCTCGGCCTGTGTTCTAGTTCTAACATTTTAGATTTTAATATCTCTGTAGACTTCAGCTTTTTTGCAAAACCAATACCACAAAAACCCCAAGTACTACATTTATCAGTTTGAGAGCTGGATTGCCAACTATCAGATTAACTATTGGATCTACATATTCCTGATCCCACACTGCCTTGCCTGACCACCAGAGTTCTTGCTAGTTTGTGTTGCAGACAAGTTAATCTGTTTATCTCCGAGATAAATAAAACAATCCAAATAGAATAGATTCTCTGTCACAATAGTGCTTTAATCCTTTTAAAATAATGATCTCAAGCATATTGGACTATTTGTTCTCATTGAAGCAACTGGTTTGCAAGTTTGGTAATTCATTCCTCTGCAGAGCGCTGTGGAATCACTCTCTTTTCAGCACTCAGCACTTTTCTTATGCCTGGAATCCAATGGCATCTCCCTTTAGTGTGTGTTCAACTGTTAATTCTGTCACTCAGCAGTAAGACAGTGCAGATACTCTTAATATGCTTTTTCATAAAGCTGCTGTCAGCCTGAGGCCTCAGCCAAGTACCTGACCAGGTTAATCAGGGTATCTTTCTGGTTCATCGGTCTGCCAACCACTTGTATTCTCTGTTCATTTTTCTGCTGGTCAGTGCACAGTTTTACACATTGAGCTCAACTTCAGCACTGCCTTGGTACTAAATAGGCAGAAATAAACTAAGTCTCACATCTCCATTTTGTCTCTAATGTGTGCTTAATTTGAACTTGACATTGTTCAGTCCGCCTTACTTCCTCATTTTTCGTAGGAAAAAGTGCAGAAACCAGACACTTGATTTAGATAGAAGGATATGTGAATCATGAAGATTAAAGACAAAGCAATTTACTGTACACGGGTAGTTGTACCCTAAAGGTGTATAACAATGCAGAATATTGGAGAACATACAGTGGGCTTAAAACGGGTAAGTCTTCCCTGAGATTGCTGGGAAATATTTCTTTTGTGTAAAGGAAAGCCAACTGACCAGTCTCCACTTAGCCAGTGGGTAAGCAGCTATCAACAGTTCTCTGGTAGTACTCTTCACCATCCTATTCTTCTTTCTGTGTTTAAGCTAAGCTCCCTAGTGTATGTAAAAACTGCATTTGTACGTGTAACATTGTATGTGTCATTATGTCAGGTTAAAAATCAAATTTTTTAACCTACCATAGCTGCATATCATTCTTTTTCATTGTTCCCTTTACCATGACCTCATTACTTATGTCCTAAGAAGAGAAAATGTAGGTGTTTTGGACTTGAATATATTGAAAGTCAGTATTAAAACCAAGCTATTTCACTAGTAACTGACATAATTCTAATTAGTCTGAATATTATATTACAAGTATTAAAATGTATTTTTGTCTGTAAAATAATGTCTCATGTTAAGAAGACAGGTATCCTTGAATCATTGAATCATCTGAGTTGGAAGAAACCTTTAAAGATCACCTAGTCCAGACCCCTTGCTGTATGCAGGGACATCTGTCACTAGATTGCATTGCTCAGAGCGTCATCTAACCTGACTTCAGACACTTCTAATGATGAGGCATCCAGAACTTTTCTGGGCCACCTGTAAAACATTTCGTCATTATATCTGGTCTGAAACTACCCTCTTTCAGTTTAAAAATATTGCCCCTTGTCCTGCCACTACCAGCCCTAGCAAAAGGTGTCTCTTCATCTTTCTTATAAGCTCCCTTTAGGTACTGGAAGGTGCTATAAGGTCTCCCTGGAGCTTTGTCTTCTCCAGGCTGAACAGCCCCAAGTCTTTCGGCCTGTCTTCATAGAAGAGGTGCTCCACCTCTCTGATCATCTTCATGACCCTCCTCTGGACTCTCTCCAACAGGTCCACGTCCTTCTCATGTTGGGGGCTCCAGAGCTGGATGCAGGTGGAGTCTCACCAGGGCAGAGTAGAGGGGCAGAATCCCCTCCCCTCGACCTGCTGACCATGCTCCTTTTGATGCACCCCAGGATGCAGCTGGCTTTCTGGGCTGCAAGGGTACATTCCCAGTTGTGTCACATTTTTCATTCACCAGTATTCCCAAGTCCTTCTCTACAGGCCTGCTCTCAATCCATTAATCCCCAGTCTGTGTTGATCCTGGGGATTGCCCCAACCCAAGTGCAAGACCTTGTACTTGGCCTTGTTGGACTTAATGAGATTTGCATGGGCCCACTCCTCAAGCCTGTCAAGGTACCTCTGGATGGCATCCCTTCCCTCTAGCAGATCAGCTGCACCACTCAACTTGATGTTATCCACAAACTTGCTGAGGGTGCACTCAATCCCATTGTTTGTGTTGTTAATGAAGGCAATGATGAAGATATTAAATAGTACTAGTCCTAGTGCAGACCCTTGAGGGACTCCACTTGGTACTGTTTTCCACTTGGACATTGAGTTGAGCTGTTGATTGTAACTTGTTGGATGCTGCCATCCAGCCAATTCCATACCAGTCCATCCATCAGTTCCATATCTCTCCAGTTTACAGGTAAGAATGTTGTGGGGAACAGTATGCATGTTGAAAACCTTCTCATGACTGAAAGGAGGAGAAAAGTTGTGTTAAATTTCTTTCCATAGCAGCATGTAAATAATATTTCAAGAGAAAATATTTTAATTCATTTCCTTTTTTAATTTTAAGTTAAAAGCCTTTTGTAGCCATTAAATATATTCTTAGCATTCTTTCTGTATATAAGAGGACATGTAAGAAAAATCTGGACACATGTTAGGTTATTTTAAAAGTTCAATAAATTCTTAGATTGCAAATCTAAGTATCAATGACTAACCCATATATTACGCTTTTAACTTGTATTACGGTCAGTGTAGACAAGACATTAAACAGATCATAAGTTTTCAGTCGTTTTTTGGAAGAAGTAAATTAGTATCTTAAACTCAAGTTTGAAGATCAGTTTAGAAAATCATTCATACAGACAAACTAGCATTTGCAAACTGACCTGTAAAGCCTTATTTTTTCTTTTTTTCTCTTCAAAGAACATTTATATTAAAAAGGTAACATTCTGAAAGACTTTGATCATAGTTTAAATATTAATTTCTTGTCTATCTTTATGAAAAGATTGCACCATATAATACCAATTTTTATTCCTTGCTTTACCATTTTAGTTTTGCATTGCGCAGTGCTGGCTTGAAAGAGAAAAATGTAATTAGTTTGGAGCTAAACGGATTAGTTTTGAGAGAAAGACATAAAAAAGTATATTGGTTTTGATATTCACCTAAAACCATTGCAGCCAGCCTGAGTACTGCATTGTACTCCAGCCATCTGTAGAATAATCCAAATCTAGCACTGTATTCCTTCACAATGCTCACTCTTTTAAAGCAACCTGTATGAACAGTAATTCAATAGTGCACAGACTTGAAGAAAATAAAAAGAGATTTGATACCCTCTTTCAAATTGTATGTGTTAGCCAAAAGTTGCTTTTTTTTCTTCTCTGAGAGGGTATTAAGTGTATACTTATATTCATATTCTGGCTTAGAAGGAAACTGTGGGTGAGTGGTTTGATTTCATCTTCGCTGTGTGTGAAAACACTTACGTAGCACTTGTAGTACTTTCTGTCCTTAGCGCTCTGTCCAGTTTTCTTTGTAAGCAGTGAGAATTCACACCACACCACTGCATCAAGCTTTAAGTAACTTTTCAGCAAAAGTAAAAAAGCAAGAAGATCATTGAAATTACATTATCTAAAACCCAAACCAGCTAATTTTTGCATCATCAGAACACGCATAACCTTCAGCGACAAAGAAAGAAAAATTGTTGGTGGATTGCTTCATAATAAGCAGTTGTTTCCACGTTCCTCTTAATTTTGCAGAGTCATAATCAGAAAAGACCACTCGCTCTTCGTTTTCAAAATAATCTTGTAAAAAGCAGAAGCTTTTTTGTCCAATTTGGGGAACTTTGCTTTTAGAGACATCTTCAAGTTTTGCCCTGTGCTGTGTTGCTTGAGAAATGTCGGTGTTTGCTTTTGTCAGTGCAGCGATGTCTTTTTCATCACACTCTGACATTGATGTGTCCTTGATCCAAATGGGCAGCCCAGGTTGAAGGCCTTGCTGGATTGCTTCTGGTGAGGAATAGATGCTGGCTAGGAGTCTGGCATTTATTTGTAAATAGTAAGTATTGTAGCAAAAGCTGTATGTCTGTTCTGTCTCTTAGAATAATAGCAAAAATAGTCCATGACTTCCTAATTTACAAAAAAAATATACATTACTTTACAAACAACCTTATTCCCTAAGAGCTCCATGTTTGATCCTGCTGGGGACTTGACTCCTAGTTAACATCTCTCACTCCTGCATGGCTTCCCAGTCTCTTTCAGCAGCTGTGACTTGTGTGCAAGCACCCAGTTGCTAGCTTCTGGAATGATTTGCCTGCTGTAGATCAGAGATACACTTGCTGACAGCCACTAACATCCTTTTAGCACAGAAAAAAACCCCAAACATTTTGTCTTTGCCTGTCTGCCTAACAAAATACAAATTGGTGATACTCTGAGTGACCCATCTCAAACAAAAGAACTAATTTACAAATTATCTAATCTTGACATTTTGTAAATATTTAAGCAGATTTTTTTAAAGGGTATTTTCACATCAGTTACATTGATTTCACATGGATGTGAGCTTCCTTAGATCTTTCCTCACTGCTGGCATCTTTTATCCAGCCTCTTTTTCCTGTGCCTCAGTAGAAACAATAGATACTGTCAGGTTTTCTGGTGGTGAAGAAAGGCCTTTTGTGGTAAAACAATGCAGTGTTTCAATATCTTGTTGAACCAGGTAGACTCAGAAGCTAATGCTGCAAAAAGATGCCAACTTCCTCCATTCATCTGAAGCATTCTTCAAGTGTTACTCACACCTTATAAAATTCCTGTTGGAGCAGTTGCTCCAGGTGTGGATGTAGACGACAGTAAGCCAACTTTCTTGCCTTGGACACAGGAGGTTTTGTCTGGCTCTTAGTTGAGACCAAAGGGGTGGCTTTCTGAGCAGTTTGGATCACAATTTGAACTTTCTCTAAGTCCAGCTTTCTTCAGATGCAACATAAGATGTATGTCTAATTTGAATATAAAGGATTTGCCACTCCATGTTAATCACATCAGCTACAAGCAAGCTGTGTGAGAAGCTCTCTCTAATGCTGTGTCCATGTAGTTGAGCTGCTCTTCTTGTCGTAGGAGGTTTTGACCTTTGTAGATCTACGTAGAAACCTATCTCAGTCTGCCTTTGATGCTGTAGGGCTGAGCGTCACTGTCCTAAGATACTTATCCAAGTATCAGTGCTTGCCATTTGAGTCCATAATCTTAAGTTTTCAGGTGCCAATGCTAGGCTAATGTTGCACTTAATATTTACACTCAGTTCTGTTAGCTTTGTAGAACTGGATTATTTTCTGAGTATAATAATGGAAATATTTCATAACCATGCCTACGTGACATCTTTTTCATATGTAGTTTGTAAAAAATGAATTTGGCTGTGATCAAATTCAGTGAACATGTGAGGTCAGAAAAGCTTGAAAGAATTTCTGGAGCCATCATGCTTACTGCTGGGCTCTCTATTTCTTCACCAGTAGTTCTTTACGAGTACAAACATAAGAATAAGAGTGCATTCCTTATCATTCAAGGTGAATGTAAGACTACTGTGTTACTCTTCGTGTGTTTAGAATGGAAGTCTGAACTCACTGGTCTTCATGGTGTTTGAAGACTGACATGATAGCTCTGATGGAAATAAATGAAACACAGAGTTGTAACTCCCTGTTTTTCATTGCACTGTTCATTAATGTATTTTTTTAATATCATAATTTCTGTGCCATGTAAGCTGCACCAAAATGTGAAAGATCAAATAATTTAATTTATTCTAAGGAATAAAATTATTTAGTTGTCAGAGTTCTGCCTAAAGAAGAAAGTTGTATTCTGATAGTTACAGATTGTACACTGTATGAGCAATATGCAACAATTAGGGTGTATGTCCTTTCCCAGAGACTCTTTTTTTCCATACAAGATACAGAGTAATTTGCAAAATTAAGTGAGGGATGAAATAGGAAAGTTGTCATTATTAGGACCGGTGTTCCTTAGATTAATCAGTGCTATTCTTAGTAATTGTGTGGTAGCGTATTAGTGAATGAAACTAGCAATTTTCAAACATATCTTTTCCTGAATACTATATTTGGGAATTAAACCTACATATTTTCCTATTGCATCCTGAAATTACAGTGACACATGAATGTGGATGGATGTTTTATGCTGTTAATGACTGATCCTGTACAGAGACTAGTGAGGAATCGGTAATGAACTTGTACTGTGTACAGCTGTCTTCAAAGAAGGGAAGGGCATGTGAAGGTATATACAAAAGACACAACAGGCGCAGAAGGAAGTCAGCCTTTCAATACATCTTCTGTGAGCCATTTTCCATATGTGAAACATACAGGCTGGTATCAGTACAAAAGACTTGCTTTAAAATATTTCTTGTGATAGGCATGCACTGAAACACATTTACCACCTATTTCCCCAAAAAGCATATTTTATTACTGTGATGGTTTTCTAAAAGTGTGTTTGACATAATCTTTTCACAGGAGTGACAACCATACAACTCTGGATTTCTGTTTGTGACAGGTTTTCTGTACAAAAGTATCATTAAAAGATCATCCAACCTAATGGTGTTATTTGTAGGAATGTAAATTCCTGGTACGTTCAAGGCAAAGGAACCCTCTGCACGGCTACAGCTGTGGAAAAAAAAATCCTTTGCTATCTCGCTTTTCTTTAGCAAGGTGGTATTTACTCTGACTAGGTGTATTGAGGTGAAAACTGTAGTTCTTTGTTTACAGGTAATTGTCTCAGTTTTTAAAGCATTTTTGTCCCCTACTGTAAAGATAGGGGACTGTCTGTCTCTAATGATCTGTGATCTTCCCATCCTATGTGGCCTTTTTAGTAGTTGTGTCCCTTTCCTTATCTGTAGCTTTGCACTCGTTCATCCAGCCAGTAATGCATATTTTCATGAGGGTGGAAGGGAAATGACTGACAGTTCCTGTTGCTGTTTGGAAGTACGTCAGGTCTTCTGCAGGTCTCCAAGTGCCTGCAGACTCTGTTGGCTCACTACTGAACTGGGCAATGAATTTACTCCAGGTACTTTCCATGAAAACATGCTTGGATAATCTTGTATCTGCTGGAGTGAGATTATCTGCATGTATCTCCAAACCATCAATTTCCTGTAGCACATTTATTAGACCTCAGGAATCGACACAGAGCTTTGGTACGGAGTTTACGGATACATTGCGAAGGAAGGGTAATAGATCCTTAGTATGCTGTTGATTTTGATCTCCCTAAATACCGCAGGGAATTTGAAATTCTTAAGCTTACGTGAAAAAGAAATGCAACTTTGAAAGGTAGAATGCAGTAAGTGTACAAACTAAATGTTAACATATCAATCAGGAAAAGAGGGAGTTAGTATGAAAGATATTCTGTTTTCTAACAGTTGCACGCTGAGACTTGAAAATGCATGTAATTCTATCATAAGGCATGGGGTTTTTTTTCTCTACAAAAATAGTCGTTTGGTATTGCAAATGGAAATAAGTTTGGAAGAAGAACGAAGGCTGAAGGTCACATTTTGTGATGATGTGAAGGAAGTGTAATTAGCAATATATAAATCAGTATTTAACTCCCTTCGTTCTGCTGAATCCCTTAGCTGAGTTGTATCCATCTACTGCTGTAAGAATGTAAAGAAGTCTTAATTGCTGTCTCTTAAGTGCAGAGAGTTAAGGAACAGGTGTGCTTTTAAGTGTTGCTGGTCTGTTTTAACACATCTGCTTTTCTTACCATGCTACAATTCATCTTTCTGACCAAGCAGCTTAAAGTTGCTGATAAATTCTGTGAGATGCAACTTAACGACCCTCTTCCCATTTGTAAGTGGTGCCTAAGCAAATGCATAATTCTCCAGGGTTCAAGGAATTTTAAAGGAGGTCTGAACTGATGTAGGACAGACAGTGACGAGTCCAGAGGGAAATGTAGGCTACTAAGAATCAACTGAGTTCTGTTTAGGAATGCATCTGAATTTTGGCCATAAACGGAATAGCTTAATTATCCATATCCTTCCATTATAAATGAGATTTTAAGGATATCTAATAGGAATATATAGGGGAATGGAAAGCAAATACGAAAATATTCTTCTCTTAAACCTAATTGAGGTGTGGCTCAAGGTGGTATTAAAGGTTATTAGAATATGGAGACTGGGATATGTGTTGCTTCAGTTAGTGACTGTTAACAAACTTCGCAAATATACTGAAATTTTTAACATGTGCTCAATCGTAGAACATTATCATTATCAGTAGACATTTAGATATACAAACCAGCCTGTCCCTCCATCTGTTTGCTTCAGAATACTTGGCATTTATTTTGCAATGTCGTAAAAGTAGTTATAGCTTTGCAGTTGAGAACTATTGCAGCAATATCAATTTTTCGTATTCAAGTTAGCTTTAAAACCAGAAGTTTGTCTTTTATTTATAACCCCTAGTGCCTTCCTCTATGCTTATGCATGGGGTAGGGGAGTTAAATGTGTGGAATACAGCTGGGCAATAAATAAGTTTGCAAAACTCTGTCATTAGTAATAAAGCCTTTTGCGGTAATACATTAAGATAGAAATATCTAAAGCATTGGATTAAAAAAAAACCAAACAAACAAACCCAAGTCCTTTGATTATAACCAGGAATTTGGCTCCACTTTCTGAAGTATTTAAAGGAGATATATTTTTTGCATGGTTTCCACAGAAACATTTTGCAGCAAGGAGGTACACATGTTTAAAATTGTTAACTAAGGCAATGGGAAATTCAAGGCTCTTACATTTTGTGTAGTTGAGTCTTCATTATTTTATGCTGATGATAATTTTAAGCTAAAAAATTGCCTAGTTGTTTGCTGGTGGTTGTAAGCTAGGTGTATATTAAATTATTCTGGCTACTTTGTAGAATTAGCCATACATTCAGAATGGCTGCTTTGGATAGGATACCATATTAATGTTGACTGGGAGCAGGAAGTTTTTGTCTTAATGTTCCTTTACTTCTCTTCACTCTCCCCCACCTCTCCTCAAAGGAAATTTGGTTTTGAACAACTGTTTAGCGACTGGTGAAGATGTTACATTTTTTAAAATGATACTAGACAATATCTGAGGACATAGACAAGGGGAGAAAACAATCCTAATCAGTTGAACTTCTTAGAATTTCACAGAAGTTCTCAAGAGGCTGTAAATTGATACAGTCCTGAGGTAGAATGAAATCAGATTCCATCTAGATCTAGAAAGGAAAAATGGCACTAAAATTTAATTTTAACACTTAAAAATACATTAGTAGTGATATGTGGCCAAATAAGTTAAGCTATACGTTTCAGAAAACTTATTACTGTATTCCTTGCAGTTGATTCAGAGTGATGAAAAGATTTGTCTTGGGTGACACCTGCAATTCACACAGACTTTTCCAGTAGTAAATTCAGTGCTCTGTCGTGTTTAACGGCAGATGAGCTCTTTGAACTTAACAGAAACTTTATTCAGCTGAAGATGCTGCACATCACCTCTTTAGCTACGCTCCTTGAGCGTATCACTCCAGCGCTGTCCTTGCTACTCTTCATGGTTATTGAATCAGACAAAAAGCCTGTCTCCACGTTCTCAAAGCTGCCCAAAGGATGAACATTTGGTATTTTAAAGGTTTCTTTGTCTTCATAAGAATAATGTCTTCAACTATGTTTCTCTGACGCTGTGAAGCTGTCACCCTCAAGGCTAAAACTCTTAAAAGTAGGAGCTGGGACTTTTACTGCCACAGTGATAAAGTTTCAGATGTAATTAGAAAAAGTATTAGAGTGACTGAGTGTGACAATGGGAATAAATTCAGTTTAGTCTTCTCGTTACTGTGTTTAGTTTTCTTTCACATGAATGTAATAGCAGCAAGGAGAAAATTAGGTGCTAGAAATGAGTGAAAGAGTAGAGTGAAGTTGAGGAATGGGAGGAAATTTATCGTGAAAGAGGAAAAGAGAATGATATACTTGATAAAAAGAAGAAAGAAGTTAGACATCCAGCAAATTACTGTTTTCTTATTTACGTTCTGGGAAACACATACTAGGTCAGAGACAACATCTGAAAACCTGTATGCGTAGATAAAAGAAGGCACCTTAGCTGCACTTTTTGTAAATAGACTGAGAGTCTGTCTGCACACAGTGACATTTAATTAAGTCAGTAAGCTGAAAGTGATTTTTTTATCCTGTGTTTTGGTTATCGTTGAAAAATTATTGCCGTTTGTAATTTTGTGTCTTTATCTGAACAAAATTCCATAAAGTAGATTAGGAATTTGTGTACTCTGGGGGCTATAGAAATATTCTATCTATACAGTCATTTTTAATACTATTTTACTGAGTAATTAAAGAACTGAATAATCTGGTCCCGTGACACATTGTTTTAATTACAGTTGTTTGTGTCCAGAGAGAATAAAACAAGTAAGCGAATAATGGATATCTCAGCTAAAAATGGGGGGCCATCAGCCTGCTCACATGCAGCTTTTTCTTGTAGGGACTTAGTTATGATATGATATTTTTGTGGTCTGTATAGGAACTCTTGATCACATAACAATGATCATTTGACACTTTCCTCAAGGGACTCATACTAGTGAGAAATTTAATACCACAAAACCAATGTTTTTAACTGGTGCCACACTTCTGCATGGTTTTTTGTGACACTGCTCTCTGCTGAAGTGATGTAGTAGTTGTGCCAGGTTTTTACACACAGAAACAATTCTGTTTTAGCAGAAGATTAAGTGCAGATAAACAACATATTTCATAAAAGATTGTTATATCCTCTCTCCCATTGACACTCCCACCCCCAGATCAGAAACATAGGCTGGCACATCGTGCTTGCTTTTAGATCTCCACAGACATTTGCCTGCCACAACGCAACATAAATTTTGTCTTGGTTATCAAGCTGTAATTATTAAATAGTAATAGGAAGAGAAATCTCAGCCTGTTTGTAAAGCATAGTGATTTTTTTTTTTAGTATAAAAAGAACTTGGATTAAAAGAATCATGCTTTTTTTTTATTTGCATATCCTATAACTTACAGTAATTAATGTAGTTAGAGGAAAATATGAAAGATAAGCTTCTCAGTTTCTTTGTTTTTCTTTTGTGTGTGTGTGCATAAGTTGATCTTGCTTGCTGATCTGAAGTAGTACCAGAAGATGCCTGTCTTGAATGAGACATAGAGCTTGGACAAATGAGATCTGGTGGTTCGAGGTGTCACACACCACACCCACTGCCTCTCTCTGGAGGCATCGGAAAACTGTCGTACCAAAATCCAGCAGACTCTTCTGCCAGAAACCATGCAAGAGATGACCCTGATTATTCATTGTGACTGATAAACTTTAAGATATACGATGCCTTCCTTTTATTCTGAACCTGTTCTTTTCAGTTTCACTTCCCTGCATTCAAACACCAAAATCCTTCTGGAACAGCAAATGCCAAACAAACATCCAGGATGAAATGGTAGATCCATTTGCTATTAGTGTATCTGTCTTCTTTCCTCTACCCCTTTTCTTTTCTGAAGAAACCATTTGTTTGCTTTCTCTTTGTTTCTTAGCTGTTAGACAGCCTTTAAAAATGCTTTTACTTCCCTGTCACAGCATTATGCTCCTTGGAGAGAGGATCAGCTGGAGTCATGGCAAAGAGAAATGCTGTCCTGGTAGTTTTATTTTGTATTCACCATACGATTCCCAGAATTGCATTGTTCCTTCCCAGAAGGGGAAGATTGGTCTCTCATGCAAATCACTGGTCCTTTTCTAGGCTTTTGTAGCCTTCCTGAAATTGTTGGAAGGGATCCTTCTTTCTGCAGAGCAGGGAGGAGGAATTGCACCAGACAGGCTGGCCCCAGTCATTTTATCCCTTTCCTGTGTCTTACAGCTCCTTTTGAGGAGCAGGCACCAGGCAGTACCTATCCTGAGTTCCCAGGGCTTCTGCTACTCTTGTGCATTTGGTGCGCCAAATTCAGCGGCATTATTTGACTTAAATCGAGACTTGCATTGGTATGAGAGTACACAGAATCTGGCCCACAGCCTTGTCTGTATGCAAAAGTATCCTTGCTCATTTAAACTGAATTGATAAATAAGTGTTTTTCTACAGACTTAAGTGGTACATGAAGCTGGTACCAGTTAAACAAAATTAGCGTGCATATGCTATTTCAGTTAGTAATGTTTTGTGACTAGATGTGTCCACAGTTTCAGTTTTCACAGGGCCTTGTTAGTGTTTATGGAGGTGCAACTGTTATCCTCAGGAATGCCTCCAAGCCTTGGGAAATCTAGCAACAACACAGAGAAAGTGCAGTAATAGGAATTTATTTTAAAAGAAGTAAAGTGACAAAGTGAAGTAGAAGAAATAAGGCTAGAAACAGTCTGGATAGATCTGCACTGTGATTGAAAGTAGCAGGCATTAAACTACCTGTTTCTTAGAAGTGAATTAAGCAGGATAGAGATTTTAATTTAACCCCCATCTCCGCAGACATCAGCACATGCATACAGAGGATTATTACTGCCATCTGTTTTATCCACAGTAGTTTCCATCAGTTGTGTTATTTTGCTTTTTTAGTGTTTAAGCACTGCTTTGAAGCTGTTGTGTTAATTGTTAACTTTGGCTGAATCTGTGCATGGAAGCCTATAGCAGTGTCAGCATGCTAAGATCATAACTGTTAGATTAATGAATGCAAGTATTAGCTCTGTGCTGGTGCAGTACATTAATAGCTGTGCAAGTTCAATCAAACACACTACTGACTTTGTCATTGTGTAATGGTATTTACCAGATCTTAGACAGACTGCTGAGAAAGATGAATGTAATCTTTCATTTTTATCTGACTTAAAAATAAGGTAGAAAAATCATTTTATTAGGATATTTTATTATTATTCTTCGCAGCAGGAGAACAGATGTACCTGTAGACTTGAATTCTTCACTAAAATGGAATATGCATATATGAGGGATGTTATCATGAATGGAAGGAAAAATAACTGTTGCAACCATTATCTTCCATTTAGCTTAATCTCACATTCTGAATTATTGGAATGAATATCAAAAAGGAAAAAAAAAGTATGCTTATTCCTTCTTTTCTTTTCTTTTTCCTTCACAGAACCTGAAGAAAGTGTTTGTAGAATTTAGTCATCAGGAGCTGTTTGAGTTCTATAACAAGGTCTGTAGATTTTACAATACTGTAGTTTCTTTGTAAACACCTTATGCTGCTCAGCAGGAAGTGTTGCCTATATGAATTAAATCTAATGAAACTGGAAGGAAAATGGATACAGCTTTAATTAAGGCTGTTGGATTTGTTTGATCACATGAAGCACTTTCAAGAAGAGTCTGTGCATTCAAATTTGGAATAGGCAGGACCTGGGTCATTGTAAGCATACCTGGCAGTTAGATAGAGAGGAGAAGCTGATGATTAACAATGAGGAGCTCTCTGGAAAGAGCATCTTTGTGTTAATGTCTTCAGTCGAAATGCCAAGCTCGTAATCCAGTCAAAATAAACTCTATTATTTTTTTACCTTGTTATTATGCATTGGAAATTAACAGGAAAACATCTGTGCGTGTAAAAAAGGCAGTATTTAGAAAACTGTTTCTTTAAAATTTGAATATTTAAACTGCAGCAATGAATTCTAATAGCTTCATGTAAAAACAAATATTCATGAGTACAGGAGTTTTTTTTTTGCTATGTGAATAGATTTAGTATGCAGAGTTGAAGATACTGGAATGTGTTGGTTTTTTCTGTTTGCATGTTTCTAAACAACATTTTATATGAGTGGAGTTTTTTCTCTCTTTTTTGTTCCTTAAATAGCTGGAAACTATACAAGCACAGCTGGATTCCCTTACGTGATGTTTTTGAAGACTTATTTTTCCATCACGCTCTTGCCACCTCATTATTTTGAATTGAAGATGGATTGCCAAGCTGTGTTTGCTGAAGGATTCAGTGGGTTGCTTCCTGTAAAATTATATGGCTTATCTCCTTTTTAGACCAGTAACATTAGCCACAAGTCTTTGTTAACAATCTGAAGATTCTAATGGACTTTCTCTTTTTTTTTCTGAGCAATTGTGAAGAATGACTTTACTTGCAGGAAAAAAAAAATGTTACCCTGCTTCAGAGATTTTTTTTTTTGTCCTGTTATGTGTATTACTTGATTCTGGTAGAAATTTGCATACTAGTGAGGGACTAGGAATAAAATATATTTTTAGACATAAAAGGAATATAAAAGTAGTAAGAAAATACAAAGCTAATAAAATATCTATCCTTTTGAATTGTTATTCATGTGATTGATAAAACTTACTGCAAATTTGTCAAAATAAATTAATAATTTTAAAGTTATTTGGTTTAGTTTTGGCTATTTTAACTTAATTTCATTATCTTTTTTCTTTTTTAGTTTTTCTTTTCTATTGTTCTGTGTAATAAAAAATGTCACTGATTTTGCTGTTTACTTTTGACACTGAGAATAAGTACAGCTTCTTAGTGTTGCATGCATGCCAGTGAATCTAAGTAGTATGCTGTATAACTGAGGGGAGAAATCTCAGAGTATATAACAAAAGAACACTGAAAAAGTCTGACAGTCAGACTTCTAAAAGCTATTTGTTGATCCTTCCTCCTGTTATCTACCACTATTTTTACGTCTAACAGGAAGAAATAAAGTACAGTGACTTAAAGGCCAAGTTAGTCATACTTTCACATATTAGTTCCAGATGAGTGGAGGTTCATGAACAGTATGAGAAGGTGAAAGTCATCTTAGTTCTTGTTTGTTGCCATTCATTGACAAGCAAGTTCACTGCTGCACCTTGGTAATAGGCACAGTCTACAACTCTCCACTCCAGGCTAGTAGAAGGTGAGAGGAAATAAAAATCTTTGACATTAGCTTGTCTTTCATCCTCCTCAAGTGATTCCCTGAACAAGGCTTTTTTTTCCTCCAGGTGCCTAAAACAAGGATGGTTAATAACTAACCAGCCAGTTTTCTTTTGAGGTTTGTTTGCTTATGACACTAGGTATAAGTGTAGCCAAAAGGTATGCTTGAATAGCTGGTGTTTAGGTCCTCTTGTGCCAGATTTGTTGCCTTCTTGCTTTTGGCGGGTTGCTTTCAGCTTCTTGTGTTGCTTTATTAGGGATTGTGCTGTCACCTCTAGAATACTGAAAGAGTTTGCACCAGTTGTCTAACCTGTAAGATAATGGATTTAGAAGATAAAGGCAGAGTACAGTTGTTAGTAAAGTGCACTGAAGAGAAAAAAGACATTTATCGTAGTTCTTAACTGAAATGCCAAGCGATACTGTACCATTCCGCTAAGGTAACACTATTGCCATTTGGAAAGAAGAAATGAGTCCCTGTTGCATGGCAGAATCTTGCCTTGTACACTTTGTGAGGCTGGCTGCCAAAATAAAGTCTTGTCTCAAGCCACTGGCAAGCATGCCTAATCTTATGGGGATATAAGACTCCAGCCCACAGACATCATCTCCACAGTCTGGCTATTCAGTAGCAGCTTGCTGGCTCACTCATCTCAGCCTGCATAGGTTGATGCGGGTCTGTGGGTGAGCACATCCCCACCATTCCCTCTGCCTGTCAGCATTAGTGGTGTGCTGTAGTTAGCACAGCTAGGAAGATCCCCTTCTTCTTGACATTTAGGTCCTGGCTTCTCTACTGGTCCTGTGGGACAGTATGCCGTGTGCTAGGACACTACTCTTGAGTGTTTTTCCCAAGTTTCTGGAGCTTAAGTTCTGGAAGTCAGGTCTGAAGTGAGTTGAAGATTCCTCTGAGGATGCAGGACATACTAAGGCAGTTGTCTGAGTGTAAGAGAGGGGTTAAGTTGTCTTTGTGAATATAGGCAGTGACTGATGAATCCTGGAGGAGGGGGTGAAGGTGGGACCAGATTGGAATGGAAGAGGCATTGGACAAATTAGCAGGCACATCTGAAAAAAAAAAAAGGACAAATCAAAGAGTAGGAAGAAACTGGGCATGGGAAAAAAAGGAAGGAAAAGATAGAGTAATGGATATTCCCAAGGGTGGATGGAATTTGGGAGTTGGAAGACTATAAAGAAGAGAGGAGGAACACTGGAAAAGATGGCAAAGGTGTATATTCAAAGAAAATATTAGGGAAAGGGGAAGAAAAACCTTATATAGTAGGGAAATGGGAAGAAAATTGGGGAAACAAAGTAAACCAGAGTTAATTACGAAAAATATGATCGGTTGTGTAACTGTATCTGGTATTTTGAACTAATCCGTAAGTGTCAGCCTTGGTGCAAATTTGTCCAAAATCAAAGAAAAGTGTGAAATAGCAAAAAAGAGCATTTTAAATCTTGTTTTTATAGGAAATATTTTAAAAGTGATAAAATAAAGTTAAAAGGAAAAATAGAAGAAAACAATGTGTGAGACTACAAGGATTCTGTTAAATTTATTTAGTGTTTATCCTTGTTTGCAGATAGATGAAGAGATTTATGATTTCTTTAGCAGTGGTTGCTCTTTATTTTTTACTAAATGTACCTAATGTCATACTGTCAGAAGCCATAATGAAAGCCATAGTATAACTCATAGCTAGAAGTACAGTTGTTATCTTTTGTCAAGGAGCACTCAGAAATAAATACTTAGTTTAGACTTTTCTGTATGTAATAGTAGGCTTTGGGGTTGGTTGTACATTATTAGGTAGTGATGGCATAACCAGTACCATCTTAGAGAAGAAAATTGTCACTTATTTAAGTGCTCCTGAATAAGGACAGAAAATTGACTAACTGTGAAAGAGTAGAACTACTTAGGGTTTTCTTGTTAAGTCTTGCAGAAAAGAAGGCTTTCATTCTAGTTGCTGCTCTCTGGCCTAGTTGGACGTGGATAGGGGAAGATTAGTCTTCCCCTGAAAGCAGCTGCCCCTGTGTCGTTTGGATGAAGTCCTGGTGTCCCAGCACTGTCAGGGAATGAGAGAAGAACAAGCACTAGTATAGACTAGGGGATGCCTGAGGAGAAGGGAGATCTGCCTGCAGCAGAGACTAGACCCAATGCCGTACCTCAGAGGCAGTGGAAAGAAAAACAGTTTCCTGGGAGGAAGAAGGTCTGTAGCTTGTTCGAAACTGAATACACCAGGTTGGTGTGGTAGCATAGGCAGGGATGTGCGTGCTGAAGGTCTTCAAGTATCTGGTTTGCATTCTGGTAAAATGTAGTTTTGCAGAGTGAGGCTTGTGGTTGTTTTGGAGATTTTACTGCAGGAAAGGAAAGGGATACATCCAGGCTCCCTTCAGTTCAGGCTCCTAGCAAAGCCTTGGTCTGTAATGTATCTTGGGCATGATCCAGAACTGAAATTACCAAGGTTTCTGATAGTGTTAAAGGAAGATATTTGTAGAGGTTTATTGAGCTCTAAAACTGGAAATTTGATTGGGTAAGAATACTTTCGGATCTTCTGGTGCGTTTTAAAATCATTTGAATCATCTTTGCTCAGACATTAAAGACAGTATTTTCTATGACTGTACTTCTCTCAAATCTCTAATAACAAAATCTGCCTCAAGCAGACCATTGGTAAAAGAAGAAAACCTTTCTGTTTGGGTGTAAACAAACATCAGTATAGTTTTGACATGAAGACTTGGAATTCTGGGCCTAAAACTGAGAACTACCTTGAAAATACCAGCTTACTGGTAAAGAGCAACCATGTGAACATCACTTAGCAAAAACAACACTAATAGCACAGTCATGCTTGTTGAGTACAAATGCGTTAGATTATCTTTGCACAGTTCATCCTTAGATATATACTTATTTCTCAAAAAAAAATATGAAATGTCTGTAAGTCTCTGCATTCCATTTTTGCTGAATTAAAATATGTAGGTAGATAGACAAGTACAACTTTACTATCTCAAATTTCAACTAATTACTGAACCTACTTTGGCTCTCTAGAGGAGACTTTCAAATTCCCCTTTAATTCCCTGGTTTATTGAAACATCAATTTTGAGTTACTACTTGCAGTTTCATTTCCTACAGTCTGCGATTTTAGAAACTCTGAAGTCTTGTTCTTTCGAAGAGTAAAGAACAATGAAATGCTAAGTCTTATGTTGGTAAAAGGAAGAAAAGTGTTCGTTGTGATAAAATGGTATATGCTCCCCTTACAGTTGTTACATCTCACATTCTCTGATTTCCAACAGTATCAGTAACATTTCATTGTTTGGTTGTATTGGCGTATCATATCTTCAAAGATTAGGAATTCACTCACATTAAAGAAATGACAGAGCTTAATAATGCCTTTTGCCCTGTGAATAAGTATGATATAATTTGGTAACCCTTGTATAGCCTGTTTGATTAATGAAAATGAACATTCTGAGCCAGTGTGGGAAAGTTCCTTTTGTATGGATCAACCAAACAGACCTTCTGAATAACAGTGATTTCATCTAGGCGAACGAGCTACAGTGCTACTGTCCGAAACACTGTTGATGGTGTCACATAAAGATAAACTAATAAGATGCTTTTATCTGCAACTCTTGCATAAAGTGATTTGTAATTTCCATAGTAATGAATCAATTTTATTTGATTTTCCCTTGGCCTTTGTAATTCTGTTGATCAGACCAAATTATATGGTGTAATTTTCACTGAAATAAAGTGTTTAGATGATTGATCCCTTTATTCCTTCATTATTTTATTTTTCAAGAGGTACGAGAAAATACCGGTCTGTTAACAAATCAGATGCTGTCCATCTCTGTTGAGCTACATATCCAGGAAGCACTTGTACCTCTCACTGACAAGATTAGTTCCTCCTCTGCTGAGGCTACAGTATTTTCCATGCTTTTCCAAGGTTTTCTTTATTTCCTGAAATATGGGAAGGCAATGTGGAGCTCTACACGTGTTGGAAGTGTAACTGTCTTTACAAACTGTTCAAATAAGATGATCACCTTGTTAGAGCAAATTCCTCGTCCAGTGGACATTTTTAACTTTTTGTCATCACTGTTACGTTAACTATTCCTCTGTGGTAATATACAGCATACATTCAAGGAAATCTGGACAAATGTAGTATCTGTCTCTGAGATGGCTGTACGGATTCACATGCACGGGCAGCTGACCTCTTCTGTAGAGTACTAGTTATGGGACTGGACATTCTGGAGCACTAGATCATCTTTTTTGGAGTTCACCCTCTGGTCATTCAGGATGAGTGAAGGAAGGAGAAGCAGCACTCCTGGTCAGTGCTAACGAGACCCCTTGCGTCTGCATTGTGTTGGAAAGTTCATCCCAGGAGGATTAATATGAAGAGCTCCGCAAACAGGTGAGCTGACTTTGTTTCTTCTCATTCCAATCTACAGGTTCAATAGTAGGGCAGCTTAACTAAATTGCATTTCATGGGCAGCATGAGAATGCTGCGCTTTTTCCATCACCCACTTGTTTGTTTTTCTGCCTCCAGACTGTAAGAAATGCAGCTTTGTTAAAAAAAAAAGGGCAAAGAAAAAGTAGTTTTATTTAAGAAATTGAAAAATTAATGTGTACAGTAAGCATTTTCAAGAAGGTTTGCTGTCTTGAATCTCTTTCTACTTTTGAAGTATTTGCCATAGCCAATATTCTTGTAGGCAGCAGAGAATGAATCTGAGAAAGCTCAGGGGAGTGAGGAAAAGACCATGTGTTCTGTTCTACCCACTGCTCTGTATTGAGCACTGGGGAGCAGCTTAGCCTGTGGGCCTTGGTTTGCACCTCGGACTGCCAGTTAGGTGAGCTCTGCCTCTTTCCTGGACACCAGTGAGTCAGGAAAAGATTTGAGAAGCTGACTGCATTGGGCAAAACATAGCCCAAAATGAATGTTTTTAGCTTAGCTCTTCACTCTGGACCATGGAAAGTCTGTTTGGTAACCTACTGATTGATTCCTTTTTGTCTGTAGTCAGTAGAAGGAGTGCCCTGAAGCCCTTCTGTATGTCAGGATGGAGGATACAAGGCCCTGAATGACCTAATGTACAGCTGAGCAGTCCTGCACTTACTTGCCTCTGCAAACAGCACCCAACTGGGAAGGCAGAGCACCTCGGATAATGTCTTTCTGGCTGAACAGGCTATGTTAGGGTTGATAGACCTAGTTTTGGGTTAGTGCACAGCTCTCTCTCAGCATTCAAGTTGGTAAGTTTTGAGATCTGTCTTCTCTCTGGGAATAGAGAGATTTTAAATGAATATTTAGTTGAAATGGTCAATATGAAATAGAAGCCAAAGGTGGAGCTTACTTTGGTGCCTGGAGCAAAGTTCATGGTTTAACTACTGTGTTGGATGAATAAAATCTATCCTTGAGTTCCTTCCAGGAGGGCCTGGATATGAATGTGTAAGAGTATCTGAGCAAAAGATCGTATCCCTGTGGTATAATGATTTCAGCATGTTGGAAGAAAGGAAATTTCCTATTAATGAACCTTATTCCACTGTGCAAAGTCACAAAGCATGAACTGAGAACCTTGTTCTGCACTTCATAGTTCTGCCTAAATCAAACCCAGGCTGCAGACATGACTGTACTTTTTATTTGCCAGAGTAGCCTCTTCATTGTAGCTATCTTCAGTCAGGTGATTTCAGTGGTTTCAAATTGGATACTGCCTTCAGCTGCTGTGTTAGCCCACTTCTGCAGCAAACGTAATAGTTTGTCCCTTGAAAATCCAGCCCTTGAGAGCTCTGTCAGCCTCCAGATAAAGCAGTTATATCTCTTGTATAAAGAGATACAAGAGATCTTTATATCACTTGTGTGAAGATCTGCTCTACCTCTTGACTATTAATACATATATTCAACAAATACTTTATACTGGTTTTGCTTAAAAGCATTTGATGATTTTCTCTGGTTTGACAGAATCTCTCTGATGACTTGGTGACCAGGCAAAGATGCTACAGGTTTCTTTGCATAATCTTTTATCCTAGATTCTCCCTTTTCTCCTTGTATTTCTCCCGTATACAGCTGATCCTTTTTCCAGTCTGGGAGCATGGTATTGCGCTAATCCACTGGTAACTGTTCAATGGGCATGGCCATGGGCATGGCCATGATCATGAGGGAGAACAGGAAAACGCAACTGTGCCAACCTGTAACAACACTTTGTCTAAAAGCAAGAGTCTGCTTGGAGAAAAAAAAAAAAACAATTAGAAATTTCCAAAGATTTAGATTAACTGATTTGAAATTGAATGCCTGTCCATGGCCGTCCCTGGGTGCAAGATGGCTGAAATCCTGCTGTTGTGGATTTTACTAATGGCATATAATCTGAAAAGTGCAGATACCTTTCCCTAGTCTCTAGTTTTTAAGCCATCAGATTTTATGAACATGATCTCTGAGGACATTTCTAAAGCTCCAGTAAGAAACGCGTCCTGCTAAACCATGAGTCTCTGGTGCTCCCTTGAATTTTGTGAAAACCTTCCTGCAAAGTTCCTGGTTTCTTCTTTGACCTCTTTGCTGACAGGTTCTGTCTTTTACTGTTTTTAACCTGGCTCGCTGTGTATCTTGAGCTAACTATTTTTGCCTACAATTTGCCTTACACTCAAGGTGTAATGAACATTTTGTGATATTCTTTCCCTCTTTGTAACATATGTACTCTAGTCACTTTTCAAAAGAAGGATCAGGAGATTCCGTTTTTCTGTTAGGCGTCCTCTGTTGGTGTGCACTTTTGAAGGACTCAGTAAGGATCTCAAAGCCAGTAGAACTCCGTGCTCAGATGGATTATACTGTGTAAAATAGCACTGTTCATCATGATGACACCCAAGGTCAGTACTCCTGGTACAGGAAAGAGGCTAAATAAACCAGACAAACAACACAGAAGATCAGGAAACAGTGAAATACAGAAAAGCCTGTTCAAAAAAAAAAAAAGGAAAAAAAAGAAATGTCTCTGGACACATGAAGCACATTTCTAACCCACCTTTATTAGAAGATTAGTCCTGCCTAAGAAACCAGTGTTTCCATTGCTTCCTTAAGGGATCACAAAAACTTTTTATTTTTGGAGGTTTTCTGCATTAGCGAAAAGATTTTTCTGTGAGCTGCAAATACAATCTCTTTGTTTGAGTATTAGTACAGAGTAGTTTTCAGTCACTTCATTGAAAAGCAAATAGGTCTGCGCTTATCCTAGAGGATATGGAACAGCTGTATAGATTAATTCAGCCATCTATAAGGACTGACAGGAGCATTGTGTTCAAAGGAGCAGAAGGTTGAAAACATGATGCTTCAGAAGTACCTATATTTGAAACAGGTTTTTATAATCAGAAGAAAAAGGCTAACATGTAACATGGCATGGCAAAAAACACTCAAAGACTTGTCCACAATTCTGATAAGATTTATGAACCATGGTCCTATCCCAGGCATTTTTGCAATGCAGAAAAAGCAAACACAGGGTAATGGAAAACAATTGTGAGTCATTCCTTTACTTCAGAGGTGATTAATGTGACGTGGTCAAGTTAAATCCTCTGAAGAGACATCAGCAACACTTTTCACTGATGTATTTTGTAAGCATGGATTTGATACTATTCCAGAAGAGATTTTAATTTCCTGCTAAAAGATATGGTTCATGATCAAACCCAAGATATACATAAATACTAGCTGCTGAGCTTGCAAGGCTGATGCGTTTCTTATCAGCAAATGATAAGAACACAGAACATCTTCAGTTTTATGATACAAATAATTCTATATTACCAAAAACATGCTGAACTGAATTGAAATATTCTTATGGACTGTGCTGCGAAGGATCTGATAGCAGCACAGCAGACTACCAAGCAGCCTCTATCTGTATTCCAGAGGGTCTGTGTGTACTCACAGTTTAAAAATGGAAAATATTGTCTGCTCTAAGTGAACAAAAGGTGGTACACAGAAGTTTGAATGGCTTAATTTTCTAGAGTGAATTTGTGACACACTGTCTGATTGCTGGGCTTTTGAGTCCTTTGATGTCTAGTATTGTGCAGTATGAAGCTAGTTCAGGTGCATATATATTTCACTTTCATGTAGGTACTGCATATCTACAGTTTTAAGTCTTACTCTCAGCTTGTCTTTGTTCTGATGCTTTATATTGAACGCAAATTAACGTAATAACCATCAGGATACAGAACATCTGAACTCTGAGAAAACAGCCAATTTCACTGCTTCAGGGATCACAGCCAGTTACCTCAAGTGAACAGTGTGCTGGGATGCTCCTTTTGATGGCAAATTGCCCACACTGAAGGCTTTTTTGAGAATAACATAGTCCTTAAAATTTGTGAGTTTCCATGCTTTACCATGTTTGTTTGGCTTGGGAGGCAATGGAGACCGATGCCCCGCTGGAGAATTTGCCATAAGCATCTCCAGATGAGCACCTTTATTTGTATCCACAGACTGGTGGATCTCAGGTTCTCCCCTAACATACCATGTGTGCAGTTTCGCTGTGTGTGGCTGAAAGGTCCATCCTGCTGCTCGCAGTCTGAGTGTCTCGTCAACTATTAATGTCAGGTGCTCGGTGCCCAGTTGTGTAGCAGGTAGTATATAGCGCTGGAGAGGCAGAGAGCTTCATACTGTTCTTTTTCAGGATCCAGACAATCTTAGTAACATCGGCTCCGACAAGGATAAGTTCAAAAATACAGAGGTTCTTCAAAAAGCTGACAAGCTGTGCCCATATTGGCACACCTGGACTACCACTTTATCAGCATGCAGGCAAGCAATATTGAACGCTGCTGTGGCTCCATATGTATTTACCTACCTACTGGTGTGACTGTGGAGGGGACAAAGTTACATTTAGTCCCTCACTGGTTTCCATTGATGCATATCACTTCAGGTGCTAAGACTGCTCAAGACTGTATTTCATCCACTTGATCTCCAGTTTCCAATAGGAAGCATGTCCTAGCTTCCACAAAGGGATGCTTTGCCATCACTCCCAGCACTTCAGTCCCAAAGCTCCTCTGTTCAGACCTTTGATTTCAGTTTTGTGTGTGCTAGGTTAGCCCAGCTCTTTTATAGCCTTCCTCAGCTTCAGCAAGCCATTGGTTGGAGCAGCTTCTTGTTAGGACAACAGCTGATCCCAGAGGTTCCTTCCAGTGTTACTGAGCCTTGTTTTGTGGGTATAGTGGAGGGAAGTGTTTTGCAGGAGCTACTTCAAACCTTGTCTTATTTTACCTGTGATCAGGATGTCAAATCTCAGCCTATTCACGACATATTTCCTTGCTCGGGAAGGCAGAGTTTTCCTTGGAACACTGAATGTCATAGAGTTACAGAATCGTTAAGGCTGGAAAAGACCTCCAAGATCATCAAGTCCAACCATCAGCCTAACATCTATTAAACCATGTCCTGAAGTGTCACATACACATATTCTTTGAACACCTCCAGGGAGGGTTACTCCACCACTTCCTTGGGCAGCCTGTTCCAGTGCTTGATGACTCTTTCAGTAAAGAAGTGTTTCCCAATATCCAACCTAAATCTCCCCTGCTGCAATTTGAGGCCATTTCCTCTTATCCTATCACAAGTTATTTGGGAGAAGAGACCAATACCCACCTCACTACAACCTCCATTCAGGTAGTTGTAGAGGGCAATGAGGTCTCCCCTCAGCCTCCTCTTCTCTAAACAATCCCAGTTCCCTCATAAGACTTGTTCTCCAGACCCCTCATGAGCTTCATTACCCTTCTCTGGACGCACTCCAGCACCCCTATGTCCTTCTTGAGGTGAGGGGCCCAAAACTGCACACAGTATTCAAGGTGCAGCCTCACCAGTGTCAAGTACAAGGGCAAAATCACTTCCTTACTCCTGCTGGCCACACTCTTCCTGATACAAGCCAGGATGCTGTTGGCCTTCTTGGCTACCTGGGCACACTGCTGGCTCATGTTCAGCCTGCTGTTGACCAGCACCCCCAGGTCCTTCTCCGCCAGGCAACTTTCCAGCCACTCTTCCCCAAGCCTGTAGCTTTGCTGTAGCTAAGCTTTGCTTAGCTTTTGTTGTGACCCAAGTGCAGGACCTGGCACTTGGCCTTGTTGAACCTCATACAATTGACTTCAGCCCATCGATCCCGCCTGTACAGATCTCTCTGCAGAGCCTTCCTACCCTTGAGCAGATCAACACTCCCACCGAGTTTGTTGTCATCTGCAAACTTACTGAGAGAGCACTCAATCCCCTCATCCAGATCATTGGTAAATATGTTAAACAGAACTGGCCCCAGTACTGAGCCCTGAGGAACACCGCTTGTGATTGGCTGCCAACTGGTGAACTCTGTTCACCAAAACTCTCTGGGCTTGGCCATCCAGCCAGTTTTTAACCCATTGCAGAGTACACCTGTCCAAGCTGTGAGCTGCCAGCTTCTCTAGAAGCTGCTGTTGGAGATCATGTCAAAGGCTTTGCTAAAGTCCAGGTAGATAACATCCACTGTCTTTCCCTCATCCACTAGACAGGTCACCTGGTCATAGAAGGAGATCAGGTTGGTCAAGCAGGCAGAGTCTGTTCACTCCTTATCTCCCTCCATGTCACCAGTACCAGAGGTGAGTGAACTCAGGGCTACGGGCATGCACGAACACACACAGATACACAGAAATATCCTGGTACTTTGTCCTTCTCCGGTGGGATCTGTTTGTATTGAATTAACCACTGGCAGAAGAATTTAGCACATTTATGGTCAGTTTGTTCCTATGGGAATATTAGAAAAGCTCCATGATCTCAGTGTTTACCTGACACTTAATGAACTGCTTTTTGGACACAGTCATTCTGGCATTTGGAAATGGATGACTCATTTCGTGACAAATTTTTAACAGCACTTCAGGAGCCTGTTACTCACCTGGTCAGCTCTAACTTCATCATTCTTTTCATCTTCGCCCACTCCACTTTTCACAGTTCATCTTCCTTTTCTTTTTTTTTTTTGTTTTCCAGACTTGACTCCGTACCTACCTGTTTCCCTATTCACCATATAGGTCCCTGTAACCGAGGAAGGGACTTGGGCTTCAAAGAGTTGATGCTACCCCATTCTGTGTGGCAGATGACCTGTTGCTGGTGCTTCAAGAGCTAGATTTGGGGTTTGGCTGCACTGGAAAGGAGGGAGCCAAGCATGCGGGTGAAGACTCAGCTCCTTCCAGCATCGTTCTGTCGTGTGAATGGACTGCTGTACTGTGGCTCCCGCTTAACCCTCTGGCTAAAAGCCTTTGTTTACCTCGTAGGTAAATTCCTTTTCCAAGTCACCACTTCTGAGGTTGCTCTCTGGCGCCTGCTAGTTCTTAATCCCCACAGAGAGCTGCTGACACCTCATTTCTCTTGGTCTTGGCATTTAGTACATTCCGTATGCCAGCCCCAAGTTTATTGTATCTTGTCTTGTTCTCAGATCACTTATTTACACAGATAGTTCTTACTTTCTATCAGAATTATTTTTCAGGAAGGCACAATGTGACAGATTTCTGGGAATAAAAATTCTAGGTAGTCCTCCAAGTTTTCCTAGTTATCCAGTTCTGTGTTGTAAGTAAGCACCAACATGCTAATTGGGATACAGGGATTTTTCTAAGGTCCAAGCTGATCTTGGGTCTTGGGCAAGGATTTATTGCCTTGTCAGAAGAGGAGAGTGGGAGGATGGAAGCATGTCCTCTTTTATTCACCCAGGTATTTCTCGTATCTGTTGTTTTTAGCATCCAGGCAGTATAACTGATTTTTTTTGCTATCTTAATTTCTCTTTGTTGTGATTTTTTGTTTTGCTTTTTTTTTTTAAACAGCTTTCAGTGTTAGTATTTATACAACCTTTGTTGTTAACTTTTAATCTAATTGCTGGGAAGGTTGTTTCATTTTTGCAGGATCCCAAGTATCAGGTGTTAGATTGTAGTTATTCCTGTAGGACTTCTCTGTTATATTGGAGGTCCATAAAAAAAAAGATTGCTTTAAATGTGCTTCCTACTAAAGATAAAAATATCTCTTAATTCGCCTTCTTCCTGAGAGACATCTTCAGGCTGTGAAGGCTTTCACAAACATGTAAAATGTTAGGGAGTTTCCCATAAAAGAGAGGCCAAAGGCTGCTTGAACTAAAGCTAAGCCACATCAAATTTCAGTCCCAAAGATTTTTGCCTCTCCTTGCAAAAACCTGAAACAAAATCAAAGAATGAAGCTGAATCTTGAGTTACTCACGGCTTCAGACAGATCTTCAGAAAATGTTCTTGTTGATGAAGTTTGAAGATATCCAAGAAGCATCCATCTGGTGGGATGTCCAAGTGGGATAACTGCTACACATAAGAAGTGTTTGAAATTGCTTGTGAAGAGATCTAAGTTTCTGTCTGTTGTTCAAGGCTACTTTCTTATTGTGCTCACTTGAATTGTTTTTTATTTCTTTTCAAATTAATAAGCATTCATAACCTTAGTCTTTAGAGTCTGTTGTTGATTTGGAGTTGGGGGTGGGATCAGAGGTGGGAGGATAGAGAATTTTTATTTGAGGGGAGTTCACCATGAGGTGCTGTCAAATTATTTATCAGCTGCACTATTTATAAAGTGCAGAGAAAAGAATTGCAGTGTTACAGGAGTCTGACAGTCTCTGAAATGGTGACAGAAAGCTAGTAAATTACAGAGAGAACTGCGCTATTACAGGATCTTGCCTACTGCTGCTGTTTAGGTCCATTTTAAAGGCATTACATCAGCTTAAATAGAGGTAGTACTCACATCTCCTCTTGGATCAAGAAAGTCAAATGGTCAGCAGAGGAAGGAAGCAGATGAAAACTTATTTCCTACTTTGAGTTCCATCAAGCTTCATCTGTGGACCTGTCTTAACACATCGTAAAAACCTTAAAAGTCAGCATGTGACAGTGGTGTCTAGTAATACAAGCAAAAAAGAACAACGGGAACTATTTCCTGACAGTAATAAAGTCCAGATGCAAGACAATACTTATTCTTTGATCCATGAAAGCCAAATATGCAATGTACAGCTTCAGTGTCTGCCTCATTAGATAAAATGGAGCCTAAATTGAAAGAGAAACAAAGTATTTGTTTGCTTTGGTGCATTTTTTTAAAGCAGATGATCTTTGCAAGGGAAATGGACCGAGCAGGTAGACTCCTGGATAATGGACTTGCCGTCTGAAAGGAATAGCTCTGACTTCCCAAGACTTATGTTTTAAAATCATACCTCTCCTTGAATGCTATAAATGTTGCTAATGGTATTTAAAAAAAAAATCATACCAAAGAATTTACGTTGTTACCATATGAATCTTCAGACCATGGCACTTAAATTCAGTTGGGGTCCAGATTTGTTATGTAGAGCTTATTAATGCAGAAGGATCTATTTTTTCTACTGGTTTTTTTATGTCATTTGCATCCAGTCTTCTCCTCATTAGGGATCCTGGGGTGTTGCCACATAGGATTTCTTGAAGAAAGGATACTTGATGTGTATTCGACAGCAAATCAAAGTGAAAAATGGGAATACGGGCAGGTCCAAGCAGTGGAATGTAGAGATACCTGGGCTAGCCGAAGTGGTGAAGTAGCCGCAAAAGAGCAGCCTGCTAGCCAGGCTGATATAATTTGCTGCTCAGCAGAGTTATTTAGACAGACTGAGCAATACGGAAGCGCTACAGAGGCAGGTGAAGGTAGCTCTGCATAGCTCTGTAGTGGACCGTGAAGATGTGGTCCATTAATTGCAACCTAGTAAAACCTTTTGTGAAATTGTTTCCTGTGCTGTAATGATGTAGAGTTCATTTGGTCTTGGCAGACTGGAAGGTGGTGTTGTTGAAACAAGAATATTGTTTTATCTAAAATAATGGTTTAAGAACACCATTTTTGGTGACCAGTGGTGACAAATGGTTCATCATTTAGAACTTTGCAAAAATTCTTGATACTACTCTCCCTCCCACTGCTGGCTTCATTTTCTAAGGGATGTATAAGCCCCATCTAATACTTTCAAAATAGTTTTAAAATAATTTCAGTTTTCTTTTCTTATAAAGCTTGTGGCTCATACAGGATTAAGGGTGCTGTGTAGAGCAGTTTTTATTTGCACTTCATATTATCTTACTCTTAGTCTTTTTATGGGACTTGCTTTTTTTGTCTTTTGGGATAGGATTGCTTGTACAATGACAGAGCAAGGCAGTCCTGATTCTGAAAGGGGCCTGTGGGTGCTACTATCTTGTGAACAGTGCTGACATAATTCTGTTTTTCACTGAGGCTGCTTTCTTATTTGTCAGGCTTCCCAGAGGAAAGTGGCAGAAGCAAGGGCTCTGACTGCTGAACTTCAGCTAGGTGCCATTCATCACGATAATGTTGTGCTAAGAACTGCCACAGAGCTCACTCTTAAGGGGAGTCCTATACTCATTAATCTCCAGAACTAGCACAGTCATCATTTCTTCCTGCATCCTACACACAGAGCAAAGAAAAACTAAGGTATGTGTTGGCCATTGGAAGACTCTTAAGTACATCTGCAGATGTACTGAAAGAAGAAAGCTTTCAGACTTTCAGAGATTTCAGACTTCCACTGGCTGTGTTTGTAGAGCTGCATGCTAAATATCGCCCATACTAGATAGTGACTTGAAAACCACCTTTCCAAAGCCTGTGAGACCAAAGAGAAGTCTCCAGCAGAAGTGATCAAAGCCCCCACCAAAAGTTTGTTTCCAGCTTCCTGGGCTGACAGAACAATTCTTCTGCAGAGAGAATCTGAAAGGCAGTTACCTGTTTTAATAGCCTGACTGTTTTATAAACCATTATAAGGTAAGTCTGTGATGTTCAGCAGATGTGGTGTTTGGAAGCAAAGACTCCACACTGTGATTTCTAGTTAGTCACTGTACATTTAACCAGCAATCTTTACAGGGTGCTCACATAACTATTTATGCTTATCTTTAATGGGAGGAATAACAGCTCTATTTCTTCTCGCTCTTATCTGACTATTAGCTGTGTGTAAACCTACAGGCTATTACATGGAAAGAAGCTAAGTTAGGAATGCAGAAGAAAAAGTGCAGGAGTTCTTCTAAAAGGCTTTTTTTTTTTCCCTCAGTCTATTTTGTTAAAAACTTTTTTCCTGGAGAGGGGCTGATGTGCATTGTCATTAATATTGCATCACTCAGCATTGAACGGGAACATGGAGGAGGCTCATCTGTCATCTCCCTCACACATTGCAGTGGAAAGATGAAGTACAGTTGCCTTGGCCATCAAGAGGAAGGGAGGCTTTTCATGCTGTGTAACTCAAAGGCAGCTGACAAGGTTAAAAACATGGTTTCAAATCTGCCAAGTCAGATTACAGATTTGATAGTCATTTACTAGCTTTTAATCTAGAGCTCTAGGGGAATTTTCTTGAGTAACTTTGCTGTGAACATCCTTCGGACTTCTTACACAGTCTGGCAGCTTGAGACACTACCCTGTCACTTGAGGTAATGGGCATGTTAGGCGAAGTAATGCAGTGAAGGAGTAAATATATTTTTGGGTCTGTATTTATGCTGTTGTGATGTTTGTGTTCTGTTCCATGAGCATTCGTTTGACCCAGTCTCAGCTGCATTTTCTTGTATAATACAAAGATTGGAAGGCTGACTTGTACTCAGATTCTTTGCTGGAACCAGATTAGCCAGGTTATTTCAGAATTTCCAGAAATTAGACGCACTCCATTTGTTTCTTTTCAGAACAGATGGTGGAGTAGAATTTGAATCACTGAAGTGATAGTGGGAGAGAAGTTACAGTGGGGAAGGGAAAAAAGGGAACTGAAGTGAAACTTTTCACACTTCCCAGTTTTTTGCTGATTCCCAGTTTTTGTTTTTATATGAAGAGTTTAATAGATCGAGCTTTCAGATTTATCTCCATTATTCGGATAACTATAAAATCAGATGGATAAAATCTGGAGTATTCTGCACTTTTACTAGATACTTAATGGATACTCATAAAGCATTAGACTTTCACCTCTGTAGCTTGAGTTCAAATCTATTTTAATGGCCTGATTCCTTCTTGGTGTATGTTCTCTGAAGTGATGGAGCTAAAGTAAGGATTAATTTTCCCACTCTTTAAAAGGAGATGGATGTATGAATTTAGCGTGGTGTCTCAAGAAGGCACATCAAAGCCACCATCACCAAAGCCCTGTGTGAGAACTCAGTCTATTTCTAGATCATCCCTTTAAATTATTTCTGTGGAGACATTTTTTATTTATGCTGCTATATTGTCTGCTCTTCCGGGATCATGGACCAGGAAAACCCAAGAAAACAACTGGGACAGGGCAGTCATGGAAACAGAGGGTGGTACTCCAGCTCCCAGGAGAAAAGGCAGGACTGAGGCCTAAGCTCCTCTCTTCTGGGCTTGATTTCTTTTTAACGGTGTGTCTTGTACTCGGTGCAAGCTGTCCCGAAAGGACAGAGGGACATGAATTAGTGTGCCTTGAGCCTCTGTGCCTGCAGTTCTCTCACTGACACCAACAAAAAGCCAGAAATGCATTGCTGCAGATTAGATGGATGAAAGATTTCCCCAGCCCCCATGTCATAAACCAGTAAATGTGATGGTGGTGGGGGGGCAGGGGTTGTTGGCTTTTATTATTTCTGCTGTATTGAGTTGCTCCTGTTAATGTACCATGCACAGAAGCTGCAGAAGGCTGAGCACAGGGCACACATTTCCCGGTGCAGGAGGTTATGAGCTCAGTGATCCTGTTTTTCTATGGGCTCCCTTCAGACATATCGCAGGTGGGCTCTGCAGGCTGGGCTGTGCCAGACATTTGCTGCTTGCTTACTGTTTTCTTCATTTTGTGTTTTCACATCTCAGTGTGCTCTTTCTGCTATTAAGTGCCAAACTCCAATACCCCAATTCCCACTGAATATCACCTTACCCCTGCAAGGGTCTCGTGGAAGCCAGCTGGGCTACTCATGGCATAGGCATTTGATACAAGGTTATCTGAAGTTTGTCCTATGGGAGCTTTTATCTTTCTTCACTTGATCTGTCTTCGCTTCCATCTGTGCTTTAAACTGTGCTTCTGGGTCACATAAGTGGTGGTGGGGTTGTTAATTAGACTTTGGCAAACTGTTGTGTGGGGTAAGCAGTCTAAACATGGTTAAAAAAAAAAATCAATAAGCTCCCAGGGACAGATTCAGCAAAGTACTTACAGAAAATGCCTAAATGGAGAGATGTGAATAGCCCTGCAGATTTCAGTGGGATTATGAATGCACTTAAAATTACACCTGTGATAAAATACCTGGCTGCACGGGAGTCTAGTCAGGGGATTGTCAGAGTTTTGCCTGGCTTTATGCAGCCCAAAACTCTCTGTGGTTTCCAGGGGCTCTTCTGCAGCCAGAGTGCTGTGCAAATGCTAACGGCTCTGCTGTGCCACCAGCCTCTCCAGCAGCCAGATGTCATTTCAGAAACCGCAGATTGAGGTTGGGAAACAAACAAAGGTGAGAGCACGGCTTTGCACGTGTCTCTCCTCTTTTTCTGGTGGCTGAGCAGCACCACCAGCTCTGTGACCTGCGACGTGCTGGCAGATGCAGCCTCAAGGCTTGAGATCTGAATTAGCCTGGATTGTCCCCTGCCACTCTTCCTAGTGATTTTCTGGCAGGGAAGCAAAGCTGAGTTAGACTGGTAAACTTTTCTGCAGCATTCACTGTAGCTTCAGGAAACAGGGTTGTGGTCAGTTTCATCTTGGTGCCATCTGGTACACGATATGGCATAAAGAAAGAGGGGGAAAATTGAGTTTGGAAAAAATGTGGAATGGTAAGAGAAAAATGTAGCAACACAAAAAAGGGCAGAATGCAGAGAAGAAAATTAAAATAAACATAAAAAGAAAGATGTTTCATAACTGTAAGGACAGAAAGATTACATTATTTAGATTAACCCATCGCATCCCACTCATATAATTTTCCACCTTCCAGATGCTCCAGATAGCTTATAGCTTTCCAACCTATTTTCAAGCACTTCTAATGATAAAGCATCAATTACGAGGCTGCTGTCAGATTGCCCTTACAGTTAAGAAACTTTCTTACCATGTTATGGAAATGCTACAGCATGCTGCTGTCACCTAAAATACCCACGGTGCATTAAACTGTAGGTGTTTGTGGGATCCTGTAAATGTCTCTGCAAATGTAAGCTCAAACAGCTTTCTGTTGATTCCCTAATTTAGTTAGCAGAAACCCCTGCCTCCTCCTCCTCCCATCCCTGGTCTCTCCTGTTCCACACAGCCTCATTAGCTACTAACCTTTAAATGCTACCACCCCCCCAGGCCCAGACCACTTTCCTCTGAAAGAGACAGAGCACAAAATTGGAAGCTTTTTTTTGAGAGATGAAATTATATCTTCAACTCCCCTAGGTTTCATTTCCACTTTAAAAAAACCCAGCCCAAAGACACTGAAGTCACCAGGGATCTTGCTGCAAGCGGTGGTGGCGTCTTAGGTGCACATGGTTGGGCTGCTAATGGCACTCCCAGTTGGTCATTTAGGAGACCCAGGGCTTGGCTTTTCCACTGAACAATGCAATACCTCTGTTTTCTGTCTGCTCCCTCGTACTGTGCGGCAAGTAATCTCTGAGGAGACCAATCTAAGACCCCTAGTTCACAGGCGTTTCCTCAGTATCTAAGGCAAGGAGTTAGTCCCACTTGATATTTTTTAAATCAATATTTCATTAAGCAGTGCTTTTATGGTATTTCAGTATTCATCTATAATAATTAATATAAGCCTTTTATCTGTGTATATCAAAGCACTTTGTGAAAGTTGGAGACGATAAACACTCTATATTAAAGGCGAAAAAATATGAAGCATGCAGAGGGATTATGTGCTTTGCCCAGTTGCCCAGCCAATTAAAGGATTAATTCTTAATCCAGTTCCATATCCACTGTGCCACACTGCCAGATTTTATCTCCTAAATGTAAAATATTCTACATCTGAAAATATCTAATCAAGTTAATGACACAGTCACTTTGTAACTGAATTAATACTCTATTTTTAATTAACGTAACAAAAATAAAATTAATGTGTTTGATTAGAGTGTTTTTCTGAAATTCTATTTCACTTCAGCATAAGATTTTCAGTTAATGACACTCAGCTATTTGGCAACTTGTGTAATTTTCTTTATTTTAATGTTTCATTCCCGTTGTCTGCACATACAACTGGGAGAGAAGTCTGTGTCACACAGGAGCATTGTTTCTAAGGCGTTTTATCACCAAGACTTAAATGAAGAATACAAGTGAAAAGTAGTGTTTATACAAACTTGATGCTCTCTGATTTCCCTGTATTTTTTTTCAAGGGGTTAGCAGCTTTCTATTTCATAGCAGGAAAGCAACCAAACCAGAGGGACCTCACCTACACAAACACATTTTGTGAGATAATTATTCGACTGACATTATAGAGCTTAAAACCACTCAGACTTCGTGGTCTCTGAAGACTGAATTCATTATGTCTTAAACAAGACAAGATTCTCCTTTGGGAATTTTCTGTCTGGCTGTTTTTCTTATATATACAGTTTACCTGCTTAGGAGTAAGGCAAGGAGAATAGATCAGCTCTGCTTAGTAGATAATTTTGACACTTTATTTTTTTCTTCTTGAGGAAAAAAAAAAAAGAAAAAAGTCTCTTGCTATTCCAGACGTAACCTACTTCTCTTTATGTAGGCAGGCACATGCTTCTCCCCTCAGCTGAGACACGAGGCCCTATTCTTAGCTCCACTTTCATTTACGTTGTGCCTTGAGGCAAGATGCACAGGATGTAACAGCTCTGTAGTTATGACTGGTTTAAACTATGCAGAATTAGAGCTCTCTAACATTACGGGCCATTTTAAGGCTAGGTGAAAGGATGTTAGAAACCTGTTATACAAACCCTGTCCAAGGATATGTAACCCTGACAAGCAATAAAGGAACATTAAAATTGTTTGGAAATACTTGGAAACAGTCACCCAGAAGGGTGTATAACCAGCCTGCTGTTTCATCCTTTGGCAGCAGAATTGGGAAGCCTCTGCAGCAAAGGGCTCAGCTTCCCAGCAGATGCAGCTCACTTTGTTTCACTGATGTTGACTTGCACAAATTGACAAGCTAGCCCTCACACTGTTCACCACATGCTATTTCTCAGCATTGCTTTGGCACTACCTTTTGCCCTTTTCTTTTGGTTCTGCACCTTACCTCTGCCTCCCACCTCTGTATGTGGATTAAAGGAGAATGCCTTCCTGGGGATATGACCTTAATTATCCCGGGGAAAAAAAAATTAAAAATTCACAAACATCACAGCAAATGGTAAAACAATCAATCTTCCCAGTGAAAATTCTGTCCATACAGGGTTTTATTTTAAATGCCCTTGAGTAATCTACAAGGTGTTGAGCCGAAGAAACAGTATGGAAACAGTTCTGGTCATGGCTTTGCAGTTCATCCTACAATGTCCAGACCAGGGGTTTGCTCTGCAGGTTTTGGGGTTTTTTTTTATAATTTTTTTTTGCTCAGGTGGTTACTGGTCATGTTTGGGAAGTCTCCTTGGGAGGTAATGGGTCACTTCTTGGTTGCTTTGACCTGGGATGTGGGCTGGAGGACACATCGCCCCGCTGGTGGCAAGGCCAGGCTGTACTGTGGAGGTGTAATCTGTTCCACCTAATGCCAGAGCAAAAAATACCAGGTTTGGAAATGGTAGATTGCTTCCCAGGAAAAAACGGGCAGGAAGATCCCTCTCCCTCCCCGCTGAGCTCTGGAAGCCCTCCCTGCAGCCCCTAGCTGAGGAGCCCCCCAGGGAGGTTGTGGGGGAGCAGCTCCTCCAGGTATCTCAAGTGGGGCTCGCTCCATTCTAAGGAGAGGACAATGCAGAAGCAAGAGGAAATTATTTCTTTCTCCCTCCCCGCCTCTCCAGGTGCACCACAGCATCTTGGGGAGGCTGGGTGGTGACGGACTGGCATTGGCTCCGTCAGGCACAGCTGCTGCAGAGCTTGACACAGGGGTGGGAGCAGGGGTGCCCTTGGCTTGATTTGCTGTACTTGTTCAGCACTGGTGCCAGCAGCAGCTATGCTAGTTTCTAGTTTGGGGATTTCACCTCCCCCAGGTGAGGAGTCTAGCGAAAAATAAAAGCTATAATGGTTTCTGTGATGGTTTTTAGGCCTTTAAATGGCAGGCATCTGAACTTCGAGTGTCAGGTGCCTGAAGAGTTGGAGAGGACCTGATCTGAGACCACATAAATCAGAGGGCTGATTAAGCAAGCTGGTTTACTGCAGTGTCATATGTCTTCATGAGAAAAAAGACTCTGGCTTCAAATCAGTATCCCTGGCTGTCCCTGAGGGTGAAGAGAAGGCGTGGATTTCATCACCGCAACAAGTTTTTCAGCAATTAGAGCTATTGGCATGTCTTGCAGCTGATGCTGGAGCAAAACTGCCAGAGATCTGGATGTTTCCCCTCCTCTGGGTAACAATGGTAGATAAAGATGTAACTTCATAATTGACCAGGCGGAGATTTATATGCTTGCTGGGCTTTGTTCATTATGTTTCTTTGCACAGAACAAAATTATCATCTGTCATCTGCTTGCTCTTTCCCTTGTTATGCCTGAAGAGCTGTCTATACCATACAAATACCCTGCCACTGAAAAGCAGCAAACAGAGCGGTACCATTTCTGCAGCCAGGGCACATACACAGAGCCTGGAGCATCTACATGGACTGAGTTGGTGATTTGACATGGCTACGTGATGACAAAAACGTCACTGGACCTCCCTTCCCCATGACTTCATTTGTTCTTCTCTTGTGTGAAAGCCCGTAAGTAAAGTCTGGCTGCTGTGGCATCTGTTATTCATTAAATAGCTCTCTCCCTTCTGTGTTAGCTGTGATCCAAGACTTCTGAATGGTGTTGGAGGAACCATGCTACTAGAAATGCTTTGTTTTGGATATTGCCCAGCAGACCAGAAAAATTAAAAGACCTCTTGGTAGCATAAGTGCAGAGTCAAGGTTTGGGAAATCAGGTGAGCTGGTATCCACATACCTCGTGGCATTTTTTTATGTTGGTGGTTCCAGAGTCTGCTCTGGATGCTAAAAATAGCTGTGCTGCTGCAAAAAATGCAGTCTTCAGGAGGTAGTTTTATAAAACATTAGAACAGGGATCTGGTCTGAAAAGTAACGTTGGAAAAATTGTGTTGTAAGAATCCATATTTATTGTGTTTCGTAATTACTTGGGACCTGTATGTAAAGCTGTGGCTTCACATTGTCCGGCACTGTCCCTAGTAAAGAAAATGTTGTGAAACTGATGGAATAGGGAAAACAGTCCACCTTTCTCTCTCTGTCTTTCAGTGGTGTTCATTTGATGCACCTAACAAGGAGAAGAAGGTAGTAAGAATCTATTTCAGTCACCTGAAGTCACCAGATGCGACAATTCACAGAGTGAGCAGGTTGGCTTTGTGAGAAGGTGCTGCGTTTGCAGTCAATTTTCAATGCAGAACTTCACCGTGATATCTCACCCCCAGGAACAGATGACTATTTGCAGGAAAGGCATACATTTTCTCCCCCAGGAGTAACAGCTGTCCAGACACAGGGAGATAACTGCCAAGGACCTGACTGCTAGTCTCTGGTGGTTTTTAGGTAAGGACCGTGTACCGCTTGCTAACCCTCCCAAATTGGAACTCAATCCCTGGGCATGGCTGGGCAGTCTGTACTGGGCAGGCATTGTCTCTGGTATAAGCGTTCCCTGAAGGCTGTAAGTCAGGTATCACCAGAACGTTGCAAACGTCTTCCCCATTATGACCCATCCCTGCATGTCCCTGACTGGGAAGAAGACCCCACATCTTCGTTGCGTGCTTTGCCTTAAATGTTAATTTGCTTGCATGGTGTGTCTTCTCAGTTGTTCCAAGAGGGAAACTCCAAGGCTATCCTTATGAATGTAGGGTAGCCCAAAAGAGTGGGAGGGGTCAGTCTTGGGGAAAAGAAGCTGCCATCAGCCTGGACCACAAGTTGAAAGAAAGCTGGACTCATTCTCGTGGTCTAAATCTCGTGGCCATGCTGGTAGGTCCCACCGGGACAGTGCACCCACTGAAGAGCACATGTTGCTGTTAAAAGTGTTGCTGCAAGATCAATCATGCACAGGGTGGATGTTTTATTGCTGTCTTTCCCACTGTGTGTTCTGTGAAGGTAATCGGCTCTTCTCACCAGTTGCTGCCATCTCTTCCCATGCTGATAGCATTTTGCTCCACTCTGGTAACGCCTCAGCTCCTTGCAGCAGTCCCTCTTCCTTGGGCGACCCTCGTGATTAATTGAAATGCTCAAGATGGAAGTTATGGGAGGCAAGAAAGTCATTAGCCCTGTCGGGCAAAAACTAGCCAGTGCAGGCTGTTTGCACCTACCCCGTGCCTTGCTGCTGGTCAGTCTCCTCCCAGGCACCCTCAGAGGCTGGGCAGCGCACGCTTTCCCACCTTGCAGCACGAGCGTGCACAGCACTTGTGCACCAGCCCCACTGGAGACCTCAGTGCGATTCGGGCAGAATTGGGCTGGGGATGGTGAGCTCCTGCTCCCAGCTGACCACACCTGAACATGGCTCAAAAAAAAGGTCGCAAGAGATGGGTGTGCAGTGCCACCAAAGTGCTCAGGAACTGCAGGTGGAGGTGGAGTTGCGATGCCAGAGGAGGGTTAGCTCTGGCTGTCCTCTGACCTGCTGGCATTGATGGCCAGGACGTAGCTCAGTCCTGAGGGACCAGACCCCAGCCTGCTCTGCGGCAATGTGGGCTCCCTCCCCTCTCTCACTTAGAACTGAGGTCCTGTTTCCCATGCTAACAACCATTCTGCAACAGCTGGCATCATCTGGGAGGACTGGCGCAAACATGCCGTTGTTTCTGTAGTGCTGTGGGACGCTCCAGGAAAAAAGAAATCGCAGGCTGATGCTCTGTGAAAAATTTCCAAATTAAGCTGCAAAGCAGGATTGGGCAGGGCAGCTGGTAATGACAACTGGAAAAAAAGGCGTTCTCCTTCACTATCTCAAAGTGCTGCCTCTTGGAAAAGTAATTACATTTATCCAGATGATTTTACTATTTGTCAGGAAAAAGAAATTAAAACTCCTTAAAAGTATGTTTTGTGTACTAATCTGGCAGCATGGCTTTCCTGAAAAGAGGTAGCCAGCTCCAACTTCTTTTCAGCAATGAGCTGTAATTTTTTTTTTTTTTTTCCCCCTGGTGACCAAGCGAAAGTATTTTAAACCACACGAAAAATAGGCCAGTCCCTGGAATTAGTTATTGATATTGGTCTTGACTGTATATTTTATTAAGCCTAATTAGATATGCATAGTAGCATTAGGTGACTTTTAACCGTCATTTTGTTATTGTTAAAGATACTAAGCTTTGGTAAGTGTTTTTTTAAATTATCTGTTACATGCAAATGCTTCTGTCAAAACTTAATTCTAATTTTCCTGGCAGTTTATCTTGAGGCATCAATATAGGGGTGGATATTACATCTGAATTGACCACTATATATTTGCTCTTATTATTCTTTAGAGGTGCTATTATACCTTGATAATGGGCCTAGTGGGAAAGCCTGGCGAATGTGAGATAAACAGGTCATATATATATTGTCAGGATTGAAGCTGAGAAATAGCTCATTAGACCTTTTTCTTCTTTGCTGAAAAAATGCAGTGAAATTGTTGCTTTATCCTGGACAGTAATTGGAACTCTTCTCAAAGACAATGCTGGCTAAACTCTGTGCGTTATATCGTAGTGAGGAAATGAAGTACGGAGTGTCTTTGGGAGAACTACCGAAAATGGAAGCCGCCTTCAGCTTGAAAGAAAGGTGAAAGGCTGCACAATCTGAAGTACTGTACTGACTATGCTCCATTGCTGCTTCATTGACAAATATCTATATTCTACATGTTTTTCAAGCATGAAAACCTTTATGTAAGTTCTCATTGGACTAGCGGCCAAATTGACTTCAGAATTTTCAGACCAAAAATAAATACCTTTGGAAAGGAAGCTGAGGCAATTGTGACACTTATTACCACTGAGCAGCTTGACACCACTTCAGTCCAAATTTCAAGCCGACTATCCGCTCAGCAGGAGATACATTCATTTTAAATTAAATATGCCAGGAATCGGACTTCAAAGGGAACAAGGCGAGTTCGTTCTTTCCACACTGGAAATCTCCATGTCTGCATCAGTGAATTTTGGCTCCCTGTTTTTCCTACTAAAATTAATTGCTATCCACGCTAAACTAGAGCAATTGGGGCCTGAAAGCTCCTGCGCAGTGGTTCTTGGTGAGGGAACCAGGGAGGGAACAGGGGAGAGAAGGGTAACTAGCGGTAAACCAGCCTTTACCTGAGATGGAAAGAGAACAGGAACGCCAGAGAGCTCATCAAAATGAGGTCTGGTGTTTTAGTGAACTGACTGTTGGGCTGGGATATGAAACAGTTTACTGTGTGTGAAAAGCTGGGATTACGCTGTGGGACGAGGGAGACGAGCCATGCTCGCACACCTCTCACAGCTGCAGGGGGTGTTGTTGCTGGAGAGGTGTCCTCCGGGATGGTATCTGCGTCGCGTTTACAACAGGATTAGCAACACCCATTTTAAGGGGTCTGCAAATCAGCTGGAAGAACTGGCTCAGATCAGGAGCCTGGCTGACAAAGCTGTGCTCTTAAAGCAATTGTAAAAAAACAGATCATCTGCTTTTCAAATTGCAGCAGGAGAGCAAACAAATGGGACTGTTTTCTGGGTCTCTTTTTTTTTTCCCTAGCTGTAGTTGTAGAACACAGGATATCTCTTGTATCTTAAATGAAACCATTGGTTGTCATTAATTAGAATTCGAGATATGTGAGAAAGAAGTCTGCATGTGTTAGTGAAAAATAAATTGATTTATACTACAGGGTAAGCTTTTATAAATGTGGAGCTATATTTTGCTTCTTGTATGCAGATTGCAATATAGTATCAAGGTCAACATCGTTTGAAAACATCCAAATAAATCTGGAGCAGGAATTACTGGGTGAAACGCTATTCTCAGGGTATTCAGAAGATCACAGTAGATGATAAGGATTGTCTCTTCTGGCCTTAAGGTGCACGTTTCTCTGAAGTTTCCCTTCCTTTGCTGAGAGCCCTGCAGCCCCAGAGCACAGGATGGGTCTCGGGCAAGGCTGTGCGGTGCAGAGCAGCTCCCCTCTCCTCCCACTGCCACCATGGCTGGTCCACAGCAGGCGCGTGAGGAGCATCCCCTGCAGACCCAGCTCTGGTGCTTGCCCAGGGCCAGTGGCTCCCCTTGTCCTGTCAGCACCTGCAAGGGACGTGGGCCAAAGGAAATGGTGAGCCTGGTGAAGCCAGCTCGCCACACTTTGGTGCACCGACACCCAGGTCTGGGGTTGCAGCTGAACTGGTACCCTCCACCTTTTCCTTAACTGCCTAATATCCCTGGAGCACCAAAGGGCTGGACATGCCCCTCGGGGGGTCTGGATCAATACTGTTATTTTTCCCTGGGCATATGCTGGGCAGTGAGGTGGGAGCAGCTGCCAGTGCTGCCTGGCAGGCTCTGCATCTCCTGCCGCAACTGCACCTAGGGCGAGCACCGCTATGAATATGCACCAACCTGTTCTTCCAGCACAATAGATATCTGTAGTTGGGTTATTTTTGAATGAATAATCTCTTTGCTCGTCTGAATTGTTTGTCTGTGTGAGACCTCAGGTGGGCTCCGGTAGGATGCCTGGATTCAAAGATGGTCTCATGGTCCAGCTGTGTGCCTGCAGATGGATGTACTTGTGGGTGAAGTCTCCTGGTTCGGCAAATCGTACCACCAAAGCTGGCAGATGGCTCAACTCCTTGCTTTGGTTCGGTTGCCTGTGGGAGGGTGGACGTCCAGGAGGCTGCTGTTCATGGGATAGCAATAGTAAGAAAATCTCAGAGGGCCACACATCTGTGAACTCGGCGTAGCTCGTGCATTTACCAACATGAGTGAAACCTGGGACCTTGAAACAAAGCCAGCTGTTTCTCCCGGTTGTTGGCTGAGGCCTGTTTGTGCAGGGAGAAGAATGGCAGCACCAAATGAGCAGGATTATTGGGGAAGAAAACATAGCAACAGCACAGCCTCGTCACTTAGTAACAAGGTAGAATTATGATGAAGAAGGAGTGAACATATATAAATAAAATATTCAGGAATATACATATTCATTAAAATGATACCCAGAAAACAGAGAGGAGAAAGGCAATAGCTGAGCATCTAAAAATGTTCCTTAATGAAAAAGAATTTTAAATATCTGTCTCCACCATTCAGAGCTGTGTGATGGTATTATCTTCCCACATGAAGCCATGCTATTACAGGTTCTCCTGGGCTCCTCCCCCCATCCCCTCGCCTCGAGTACAGGAGAAGTCTGACAGATGAACCTGAAAGGGTTGCTTTATGTTCCCAGACATGGGTTGCCGGTTTATTATCCTAACCACGTCTATGTGAGTAATGCTCCTTATGTGTCGTCATGCCCAGTGCTGATGAATACACAGTGATATATTTCAGCTCTAAACAGCATCCCAATTAATTTGCCTGTCTTTTGCCCTGGGACCAAGAGCATGTTCCTCATCATTATGATTGCTTTCCTTACCCCCTGGACCAGGAGAAGAGGAGGAGAAGACGGAGAAACTATGATAGTTAGTAAATAAAACTCTTTCTGTCCTTTCCACACCTCTACACTTAAATTTATTCCAAAGACGTCAGCTTTAATTTAGGGAAAAAAACCCCAAATCAAAGCCTCGGTAATCTGAAATTCAAATCACTTCACAGAAGAAAGAGTGAGAGCTTGGAAGCAGTTGCAAAACAAGATTTTATGTTATTAGATGTTGTTCTCCTACCTTGGATATTTAATCAAATGCCCAAGTCTGTTCCCACATAAAGTGAAAGATTAATCATTGCACTTATAAATCATTCTCCTCATCTCCCTCTCATTTGCACCAGAGCTGCGCTCTTCTCTTTCAGTGCTATAGAAACTGCTGCCCCTTATCTCCAGGTTTGCTTTTTCTACGGGCTTAAATTGGGATTATAAGTAAATGTTAGGCAGTCACCTTTATTGCTTATTTTGTGTATGACAAACTGATCACAGGGATGAGCTTTTCTCTTCAATCCACTGTTTTTAATAAATATTTTGCCTTCCACTACTGAACACTCATTATGAATTTTCACGAGCAACTTCACATAAATCTTCTTAACAACTCTTCACAGAAACAGGGGCTTCAAAAGCACTGTGCCTGGTGAGGCAAGGGTCGTCTTGTATTTGGTTTCTCTTCCTCCCGTTGAGTACTTTCGGGACTGAATGGAACATTTAACACAAAGAAAGGTGCTGTTTCAGGCTCCATTCATCTCACTAGCAAACTTTGACGTGACTGGAGGCTACACAATGTGCTTGTGGGCTGGTTTTATCAGTTTTGGTAGATCCCTAAGATAAAAATTGCTCCTGTTTGGGAAATACTCTAAAGAATTCACATTTGTGTTTGGATGTGTACCAAGATCACATTTGGTGTTTTCCATCTGAAATTTTCATAGTAAACTTAGCAGCATGTATTTGAAGTATAAATGCATTTAAATTCTATCTTGATGTATAAATATTAATGGGATTGGTTTGGCTGTGCAACACCAGTCCACAGTCCGTAGAGACGATGAAGAGCTGGTGGGGCCAATAAATGACCACCATGTCAGAAGATCCACTGGCAAACAGCAAGGGCATTGCAGAAAAGCTGAGCAAATTCTTTGCATTGGCATTCACTGCCACGGAGACGCCGTGAGCGGGGAGGAAGTCTGAGGAACCACCTCGAATGGAGGTGTTGGGAAAAGGCATGTTGGAACAAATTGATAAACTAAACATTAACAAATTCTCAGCACCAGATGGTGTTTACCCAGGAGTCCTGAAAAAAACACACGCCACAAATAAGAAATTTCTGAATTACTAACTGTGTGTAATCTGGCACTACAATCATCTCTGGGTTTAGAAGGATGGAAGTGGGAATGCGATGCCAGGCTTTGAATGAGGCTGCAGGAGCGATCCTGGGAGCTAGCAATCAGTCAAGGCTTTCATTTGTAGTGGTCATAGACTTGGAGGTTTGAGAAGAAACATGAGTGTTGAGAGGAAGATCAGGCCACAGGAACTCGTGGAAGGATTTAATGAGCATACAGATCACGCTTGTTTGGGCTATGTAGCTTTCAACATAGCCTTAGGGAAGCAAGAAAGGCTCCTAACAAATTACATTTATTATGGAACAGGAGAGGTTACCCTCTAGGCTAACCCAGGAGGGGTTACCTGTGGGCTAAACCCCAGAAAAGACAGAGTTGGAAGAAATGATCACCTCATACATCAGGAGGAGGTCCTACAGACACTAGTCCTGAGCCTGATGTTTAGCATCTTCCTAAGTGGCCTGGAGAAGGTGTTACAAGCAAATAGTGACAATGTTTACAACTGAGGAAATGTTATTCAGGATAACCAAAGCTAGTGCTGACTCTGTAAAGATGTTGAAACAACTCATTGCACGAAAATGAAATTCTGTGTTGGGGCTGTCAGAGGAAAAGTGACTACATATACAAAATTATGATCTCTTAGCTCAGGAAAAAAATGAAAGACAGCTTGAGTCATTGTGGAGAGTCTGCTAAGAGCATCCAAGAGCTGTTCAAGTGGGCAAGCTGGTTAGCAGATTTAAAGCAGATGCAGGGAAGTGTGTTTTCACGTGATGCAGAATTGCTCTGTTACTTCTGCATATTGGGGATGCCAGAGTACCAACGGGTACAGGGAAGGGTACGTACACCAAAGAAGGATGAGTGCAGGCAGCAAGTCAAACCAGGCAGTGTGGCTACGCCCTCCAGCACAGCCAGGTCCTAAACTGGAGGCAACACAGGAGCAAGGGAGATGCTTGCTCTGTTTTGTGTACCTCTCCAAAGCCCTCACTGCCAGCCTCAGCTGGCTGCTGTTTGAGGGCTAAACGGGGTTTTGACGTGACATTTCTTAAGGCAATCCCAAATCACCAGGCTTTCAAGGGTTGAGATGTCTCATTATTATACCAGGAGAACAGAAGCAAATTGGTGGTGGGTAGCGGGATGTCTGTCACAGCTCACGCCTGTAGCCGGGCGGCTGTGGTTGAGGGAGCTGAGACGTACCTAACGAGCTCCGAGGCAGAGGGTTTTTTTGCCGACATCAGTTCTACGTGCTGTGATGTGAACCTGGATTAGGAGCACTCCAGGGTGTCCTCTCCTATCGTCCTCCCTGCCCCATCTGAAAATAGCATTGCCTTTCTCCCTGGAGAAGGGAGACTTGGCTCTCTGCTGTCCTTGTATTACCCACATGAAGAAACAAAAGACCAAAATGAACAATGGATGTAGCTGCTTTTTCCAATTATTCTGGATATGATTTATTGCCTTACTTTTGAGACATGACGAATGCTGTTGATGAGAGTATATTGGTTGCAACAGCTTATTGTTTTTATCCTGGTGACTTTCCCTTTTTATCATGAGAGAGCAGTGGATTTGCATCTATTTGACATTTGAAATGTTTTGCCTTTGGTTGATCTGCAGCTCTGTGCAGTGTGATCCAGACTAAGAAAAGCCCATTTCAGTTCTTAGGACAGGTGCAAGATTAAGCGTCGAGCATCTCACTTCTAAAATTGCTTGTGATTGTTTTCTTCTCCACAAACGTCTGCATAGCTAGCAATTAACTGCATCCAGAGATCAAAAGCTATATTGTCTCAGACAGGAATTGCTATATCCGAGCCTAGTGCTACTTGTACTGTACTTTCACCAATCATGCACTTCCACTGATCTTCCTTTGCTGAAGGTGAAGCAGCAAGCTGGGCTTGCTGTGCAGCCAGCGATGGAGGAAGACGGGTTCCAGCAGGGAGAGAAGGCCTGAGCGTAGCTGCCCACCACGCTGCCGGCATCCTGGGCTCAGGGAAGCACAGGGATCGGTGCCTGGGCGACATTCTCACTGTGATTTGGAGGGAAGCCTCCAATGATGCCTTCGCCCTTAATTGCCTTAATTAGTCCATTACCTTCCTCTAGGGGAATTTTGTCCAGAAAGAGAAGACGTCATCCCTTGAAATGTTTGACTGGTAGACCAGAAATTCCACTGTCAGCTTTTTTCTTTTTTTAATATATTCTAAATTGAACTATCATATTGACAAATTAGCATCTAATCCTATTGCTCTAATTCAATCATTCGCCTGTGCATTAGGATAAGAATGATTTGCATAACAGTCTTCAGTCTTCTGTTTAGAAACAAAATATTTTGATATTTGCTTGTGCTAAGTGGGATCAAACTGCGAACAGGCTGGCGGGTCATCCCGGGGGATCTGCGCTGACTCCAGCACTGCCGGGCAGCCGCTGCTGCTCCCCTTCCCTGCAGGCTGCTGCGTGGGGAGCTGGGGCCTGCTGGTAAATGTCCTTCTTTGGGAAATTTGAAGAAAAAAAAGGGAAAATTACTTGCTTGCCCAAGTCAGGAGTGGTCAGACTCCACTTGCCTGCATTTGCCACCAGCTGCACCACTGGTAATGACGGGTTTAGCAAGTCAGCCTTTATGTGTGGTGTTTTCCATCCTCAGAGCAGAACAAGTTTGTCTGCAAATGAGTTGTGAACTTTTTGTTGGACCAGCAGGACTGACAGGTGTTTTTTTTGTTTTTTTTTCTTTCATGGGGATGTTCACCAAAGAGACCACTGCATGGGATTTTGCTGGTGAGAGCTGGAAGTGTTTATTCCCAGACCGCCTGGAGGACTCGGTGGGGGTCAGAGTGGCTGCTGGACCTCCGTGAAGCCCCGCCATGGATGTCCCTGCCCCATTGCCTAAACAATCCTTCTCCCACAAGCTTCACCAAGCAGTAAGCTAACGCACGTCTCTCACCCCCCCCCCTTTCCTGTGCATCACTTTGAAGTTCTGCAGATGTCATTCTTCCACTTCACCCACTTTTTCAGTTTCCTCTACTAGGCATTTTTATTTTGTTCAGTAGCTAGATTTTATACGTAGCATGGAACACTCCATAGAGATTTTATACTCCTTTCCTGTGGCTGGCGGATAACAGTTTCCCAATTGATTAAGTATCCAGGCTCTTACAAAGGTAGAGCGGCCATGTCACGTGCCATACATGACTTTAGGCACCTGCAAAGTTCTAGCCCCTTGTGGCAGATCAGTGACTTCAGATCAATAGGAAAATCACTTTTTCTCCTCCCTTTTTGTTATACCTTTATTTTCCAGTGTCCAGGTGCTTCTCAGGGAGGTATTTTCAGAGAGCTGTCATTTCATTACTCTCAACAAAATCTTGTATTATCAAAGCAGTTCTGCAGGTAGTGCTATGAAAATACTGAAATGAAATGCAAATTCAGACATTAAAGACAGCTTCCTTAATAACTGATGGTAGACTTCTCCAAGCTTTCCTTTTTCAAATTGTACTTCTTTTCCTAGGAAAGGATATGGAGATAAAGGAATGTTTCTACAAAGAGACTGTTTTTACAACCCTCCCTCTTCTTTGGTACATCTCCTCCTGAGAAGGTCAGTGAGATTACACCATCTGCAGGTGTCCACACCATGTGATGTTCTCCATTGTGTTTTAATATATCTTTTTATTACAACGTGTTCTATGTATTTAATTCAAATTAATGCTCTGTGAGGGAAAAACCTCTGTGGATGTTTTAGTTTTCCAGAGGCTGGGGTTTGCTTGTTGGAAGAATGTATTTCCATGTTTTCTTCTCTCTGCTTCTATATTGTATGTAAACACTCCTTCCTAAGCTAAGTAAACTCCATTTTCAGTTTTGTAGCCAGTGCTGGAGTGTCTCTGCCTGCACATCATGCCTTCCATGCCTTCCCCCTGTTGGTATTTTGGCATCTCCCCTGTACTGCGAGGTGAAGGTAGTAGGAGCGCTGACCCATCCCGTGGCCGGGCTGCCCAGTCCTCCTGTGGTGTAGGGGGCTGGGGGCTTCACCCCGCTGCTGGCTCCCTCTGTGCTCCTGAGCGAGGGGAGGAGCAGAGACAGGCCTCTTCTGAAGCCCTGGGTCTCTCCGATGGATGTTGTGCCATTTAATACCTCTGTCTCTCCTTTAATACCTCTGGTGCTTTCAGCTGCGGGAACCGCCAAGCCCGGGCAGTGGGGAAGCCGCTCTGCAGCAGGCTCTGGCTGTTCACAGCGCCGATCACGCGCATTGCACAGCCATCGCCAATGGCACATGTTAATACATCTTACCATCCCGGGTGGGAAGCAGTCAGGTCCCCACCTCATCCCAGCCTCAGGCCTTCAGCTACGTTAAGTAAATTAACCCCTGTGCATGGATCACACTGTTTTTTTTTCAGCGCTAGAACCTACACAGAAACACAAAGTGGTGCCTCTGGATCATAAGGGGTTAATATTTTCAGTCCTTGGCCCTTTATTTTATTTTCATAGCCTTAGTCAATACCATAAAGCCCCCAAACCACTGGCAGTCTTTACTGAGATAAGGGCACAATGAAGCTATCTGCACATCAGGTAAAGCCGACAGTAGATTTACAAGTACTCTGTGGGACGTGGGGCCTCGTTGCTGATAACCAGCTTTGGCATCGAACAGGAGCTGCACATTTATGCCTGCTTTGTTGTGTTTTTTTTTTCCCTGCAGATAACAGCTCATTGTGGGAAAAGGCAAGGACTACTGCCAGAGCGCGTTCAGCGCCCTTGAAAACATATCTGTGCTCTGTCTCAGCTCTCCCACCCGGTTTAGTCTGCGCTGGTGTCTGTTCCTCTCTCTTTTTGTGCCTCTCCTCCCTTGTCTCAGCTAATCCATTTCACAGCTTCTCTGTATCTTACGGGCCAGAGATAATTTCTATTGAAACTGGTTGGCTCTCACCAATTACGAGATGTTTTTCCATGGCGCTCTGGGTTTAATCTGCGTTGATGTTAAGATCCTCGTCTCTGCTGAATGCTTGCTGGGGTGTGAAGTGTCTGCTTAGCTGTTATGTAAAGAAATACATATTAAGGTGGTTAGTGTAATCACATAATCTTGACAGACATCAGTGGCACAGTCACAGTTCCGTATTTTGTGAAGACGGAGGGTACGTAAACAGGCAGGCAGCAAAGGGAAGGCGGGTGCGTTCCTGCTGCTGGGGGACATGTTGTCAGGACTGCGTTTCCAAAGTCGGTTTTTGGAAACAAACATATGGCTGTTAGCTCTCTGTGAGCATAATGATTGCTGGGCAGGGGGGATGACGGCTTTATGTCCAGTGCTTCCCAGCTGATAGGGTGGAGGGCAGCTGTGCAGGCCCATTTCAGGGGCAGGGCAGGGAGAGGGCTGGTGAGCTGGAGGAAGGGGCCGAGGGACCTTCATCCCCTGAGCTGGTGGGAGGTGGTGGTGTCTGTGCAGGGAGCAGGAACCGTCCTGTGGCATGGCCAAAGCTGGATGGCGTTTGGCTGGGGGCACAGGGGACACCCAGGGCAGTGCAGGGAGGAGGGTGTCGAGAGGAGTTTGGGAGCATCCTTGTCGAGGTCCTTGGGGGTGAGTGGCTCCTCCAGGCACAGCTGGTGACCAGCTGGCCATCTGAATTTGTTAGTGCCCTTGAACGCAAAGAAATGTTTCAGGCCCTCATGCTGCCCCATCTGCAGCAGACCTGATCCCAAATGTACGCAGTTCACAGCAAGATGCATGCAGAACTGGGCACCGGGTGAGAGATGAACGCGTGGGGGGGACCCCTGCGGATGCAGCCTTTGCAGGAGCCCCTCTGCCTGTGATCCCCAGCACTGCTGAGCAGCCAGGCTAATTGTGCTCAATTGCCCAAAGGGGAGGACTTTCCTCAAATCCTTTCAGTGCAGAGAGCTGGCCATGGCCACAGGCTTGCTTTGTTTGCCCCCATACGTACGTGCAGGGGCTGGGTGCTGTCACCTCCGGTTCTCTGGATTTGCTTTGCCCACAGAGATGCCAGCCCAGCAATGGGAATAATTTGCATTTGTGGGAGAGATGCAGGCTAGAAATCTCTCTAAGTATTTTAGTCATGCAAAACTGCCACCTTTGATTTTCAGAAAGCTGCTACCCCCTTACCATCTGCTCCTGGTGCCACTTCCCTCCCTGGAGACACCCAACAAAATAATAATATGGATTTTTTCATGTGGGGATGGAGATGATCAATAGCAATCCTTCCCACAGCAGCGGCGCAGTACGAGAATCACTGTCTGTAACATTAGAGTACCGGGGGCTCAAGAGAGGCAGGAGCAATGCCCGGAACTTCCTCGCTGCCCTGCTTGTCCTGTGATAAATCCCAGCACACCAGCAACTCAGAAACTCTCGCTGCCACGCTCGCGGTGCATTTCCCCTGATGCAAAATGAGAGCAGAAAAGGCTGACCTACCCGCCTGCTCTGGGGAAAGTGCTTGCTTATGGTGAATATGCCAGAAAAGAGTTTTCTTTCTGTTTCTTCTATTTCTCAATGACCTTCTGTGATACTGTCAAGGTCTGCAGTGATTTGCTATCTGAGTGCCAGTCAGGCCAGCTAAATCTATTGACTTTATGCTTTATTGTACACATCCAGGATGTCCTCCACCCGCAGAGGATGCAGGCAATTTGTGTAATGGAAGTACAAGCAACTTCTTTAGGCCAGTTCGTTGATGTAGGTATTTCTGCCTCATCCAAACTCACTGTACACTTTGCCAGCATTTCTGAGATTTCTGTAAGGGATAGCATCAGCATTGAATAATTACAGTGAAAAGCCCAGCATGTCTACATATTTTGTCTAAATTATTCAAGAACGCAAGAGTGTTTCGTGCAGCATGAGTGAGCTCTGAATCCGTACGTGTGTGAGCCTGCTGGTGTGATGGAGTAACGGTGCACAGAGCTTTTGGAGGAGTTGCTCCTATTTTCCTTCAGCTGTCTCTGTTGATGATGAGAAGGCAAAAATATTTCTAATTTCTTTTTCACTTTACTGCTGGTATAAAACAAGCCAGCCCACCACCCTTAGATGCTTTTTCTCTGCTCCCCTGTCACAACAGAGGAATGAAACTGGAATACCTCAAACGGTTGTTTGAAATAATAGTCTCTCTCTCTCTCTCTCTCCTGTCAGAAGGCAGTCAGAGATGGCATCCAGTTCATTCCTCACACACTATATTAAGCTCCTTTTGCGTTTGGAATTAATTGTGATAAGTTGACAGAGCTCCACAGATTTCTGAAAAATAAATCAAACATGTTGTCAGTTTGCTCTGAATTTTCTGCACCTCTCTAGTGCATGTTGAAGCAGAGACCTTTTAAGTATCTTGTAATCTGGTATCAAACGTTTCTCAAATTAGCATTTTCTGTAGCATCGTCTATGAATTAGAATTATGTTGATACTTATTTTTATAAGTAAGCTGGCTATATGTTACATTTAGGTGTACGCCATTGTGTCCATTTGCGTGGATTTATTTTCAGCAGGTAAAATGTTCACAGTCTGAAGGATTTTGCTAGCTGGTGATGTTCACTTGTGTGGGGAAGGTGTCTTCTCATTTAAATATATTAGCCTTTGGATAGGCCTTAATTTGCTTCACTCTGTGTACAGGGCTTAAATACATCTTGCAGTAATTATTTCACCAATCAAATCCCCACCACAGCACAAAACCACATAATGAAATAATGGCAGTTTAAGTAAATTTATGTTAAAACTAGGATTAGCATTTCTAGAATGCCTTAATATTTCTGTGATGCTTAGGTGTCACACTTCATGCTGTTATTTTCCATATTCTCACTTCCACCCTCCCAATAACATGTGTTATTGTTTCAGAGAACTTTACAAATGTGTCACAAGAGGATCTGTACTCTTGGTTCACCTACCACATGCTGGGTAATAACGTCAAAACAGCCTCTGCTTGTGGAAATAAACTGACTTTCTGTTTGGAGCTATATTTACAGAGATGTGAAAACTGCAGCCAGCGTTCTCACCACGTGCATGAGGATGGGCTTTCTGCTGCCGCTAGCTTCTCCCCTCCAGCACTTTCTGCCCTGCCCTCCAAATTTTATCCAGTGCTCTGTCAAGAAGGGGGCTTTCCAGCTCTTTGAGCTTTGTGTATATTTATGCTACAGAGGCACAAATGTTCATTCATCCTCTTGCCTTGGCTTGACCCAAAGAAAACTGCTGTGGGAGGGTAAGCTCGCGCTGCTGAGTGGCTGATTACAGCTGTGGCCAGCTGCAAGCCAGCATTGTGCTGTTATGTCTATCCTATATTGCAGACATATGGACTAGTTTCAAATTTAAGGTGCAAGTGAGGAGATACGCCTCAAGCTGAGAGGTGTACACTCTTTGGAAATTACTTTGGGGGCCGCTGTCTTTACCTACAGGAGTAGCTGATTGACTGACCAAGTCCAGGAAACAATGCTTGGCGTCACAGAACTGTGTTTGCGTCTCCGAGGAGCTGAACAATGTTTGTTTTGATTAGAGGGTGGCAAGACTATCTCAGTAACACGTCAGGGGGAGGAGGAAAGAGGCACAGAGGTATGAAAGGGAAGGTTAGACACCCTTGGAAGAGATTAACTGTAGGAGCTCTCATGCTCTACCAAGGTTGGATGCTCTCCAGCCAGCTCTGGAGAAAGGCCAGAAAAAAGGGAGAAACAGAGAGACTTTTCATATTTTACTAGCTGTATGTTAAGCACATTTTCCCTTCCTTTCTTACCTACATCTTCAAAAGAATAAACTTTCTCATATGTTTTGAAGGTTGTATTAATGCAGCTTCATTTAAGAGTGATTTGAGAGTAACTGGACAACAAGCTGTCTTCTACCAAAGGGCTGCCAAATCCATACTGGGACCCATCTCCCCTCTACATGGCTTTTGCTTGGCACCCTTCATGTTAGCAGGGCTCAGGAGAGAGGGAAGTCCCTTCCTGAGCGTGGTACCCAGGAAGGCTTTGTGGCATGCCTTTGACTCCCTCTGTGTGTGCATCCATACCCACATCATGGCATCGCGTGGCCTGTGCCTCACACCAACTGCTGGAAACGTACAGAAGACCCTTCCTGTGGGAATATCTGCCCTTTTATTCGGCCATCCCTGGGGACGCCCATGTGAGGCTCCAGTCGCCATGCGGGGACAGATCTGTTCATCATGGGGTAAAGGCAAAAACTGCACCACCTTCAACAGAGCAGGGCTCATAGTTTGAGCTGAGGAATGTGTCATCTGACTCATTTTCCTTTGAGGAGCACCTTTGTTTCAGTACGTGTGGTATTTGCTGTGTCACCTGGTAGCTGTGGAGTGGCTGTGGGGATGTGCAAGCCTTCTGACTGGGGAAGTACCAGAGGTAGAGAAAGGGAGAGATCAAGGTGGATTGAGAAGGAACAAGTGTGAGAAAGCAAGGAAGAAGGGATAAAAGGAGCCAAGTGTACAACAGGAACAGCGAGTGCACTTTTCTCAGGTTATTGACTCCATTCTGCATGCATGTGCATGCATGGGGTGTGAGCGCCAGCTGTGAGAGCCAGACTGTGGCCAAGGGGTTACCTGCCAAGCTGGGATGCTGGCACCTGGGCAGACTGGAGTGCATGCACCTTTCCTTGGGGACTTACATGTGTCTGTGTGTCTGTATGTGTCTCTGCATGAGGGACTCTGAATACCAGGAGCTGCAATGGGGCTGTGGCTTGTGGCAGCCAGGGAGGCTGGGGATCCAGGACCAGCTACTGCAGAGACCGCAGGTCTAAGGCCACTTACTTACTGGAAGGAGAGGAGGACCATGATCAGGCCATCTGCATGCTTCCCATGTGGATGAGTGCTCTGTGTCTATTGGGAACATATGCTTAGCCTTGCTGCTGGTCTGGGGGCACAGAGCAGCAGCAGTCTCGCATCTGATGAGCTACCTGTTCAGCAGCTTTGAACACTGGTATTACACGGCAATTCAGTGATTACCTGAATGTTGGAGTAGTGATCATGCTTATCAGTGTTGCTGCAAGGAGGCTGAAAGAAGCTGTGGATTAGCATTTCACATATTGTTGACAAAGTATAGATATGGACCAGAAAAAAAAAAAAGTTATAAATCAGTAGGGATGAATCTAAGGTATAACACATAAGGAATAATCGAGCTGCACAAATAAGGATGGGAGAAAATATGGCTTTCAATGGAAATAGACAGTAGTACACAGACATAGTGTTAAGTGACAACCCGCCTGCCTAACAGTACGTGAACAGGGCTGTAAGGTGGCAAGGTACACGACACACATCTGCTTTACGCAGAAAACAGTTGCTTGAACTACTGGGTCCAATTTTGGCCTCTGTACCTCAAAATCAGGGTAGCTTGCCTGGTTAGAGCCAAGAGAACTGTGGGTGCAGTACAGTAGACTAGAAAACATTAAAAAAATTGGACAAACTGTGCTCCTTTAGCCGGAGAAGAAAAGCTCAACTGGAGACAGGATAGCCTTGCAAAAGGCAAAACAAGTTGTGATGAAGGGACTGTTTGCATGTGATGTTCTTGAACAGGCAGGAAGAAATTGATTGCCACAAGGCTAAACCTTACAGGGAGCCAGAACAGGAGGAGGAGTGAGGCCATTGGGCAGGCTGCCAGCCCTCGGGGCTGGTGGGGTCTCCCACCTCTCGCATCTCCCTGCGCTGGCCCTGGTGCACCACATCCCTCACCGCCTACTGTCTTCTGCAGACATCTTGAGGAGATCACATCCCCCAGTCTACATATGCTGGAAACATAGGCCAGGTGTCCCTGAATTCACCAGCAGAAATGTATGGACCACAGGAGGTCTAGATGCAGGAAAGCACCTAGACCTCCCAGACTCGCCCAGGTCTGGGATTACTGTCAGCCAAAAGTCATGCCTTCCTTCTAAAACTCTGCCAATCTAATGTCTTATGGGAAAGAAAGAGCTATTGAAAACAGCTACTAGCAAGAGACGAATGCATAAAACTCTTTGTCGCCTCCAGGCTTAGTACCTATGTCGGGTACAAAGTACAGAGTTACCAATCCTTTGTCAATAAGTAATTAGGGCACTTAATGTAATTGAATAGCATAATGAATAGTAGCAATAGAAATGAATTGCAAAATATTTCTGTCCTTCAGAGAAATGCATAGGTACGCATAAAGCATTTGCTGGTGTATGTTACCATATTTTTGTGAGGGGAGTTATCAGAGAGAGGGAAAGAAATCTTACGTTTTCCACTCCAGTGTCCTGGTGGGGCAGATTTTGTTCCAGCAATGCACTTTGCAGTATTTTGTTACAAGAACTATCAAAGGTAGATGAAATATATACTTTTTAGACCTAGGTCCAAGAGCCTCGGTGGGTGTAGGCTGACAGAGTGGCGCTGAAGCCAGTGGAGGTGTGCCAAGTTATGCCGGCAGAATTAGCTAATGCACAGCCGGGTCAGATCCTGCTGTGTTCCCCGCACCTCTGCGAGCTCAGCAGGTTTTGTCAGCGGTCAGAAAAGCCGGTGGCAGGCTAGGGCTGCGTTCTGCCTCCCACTCTCCCTCCAGCATTGCCCTTCCTTTCGGTTTCTCCTTGGCTCGCTCCCTTGGCAGTGTAGTGGGGTAGCATCTTCCTGCCTCAAAAGCTGTTGTTAAGGGTTAAGTCCATTAAAAGGATCATGAAGTGATCGAGTATCATGAGGAAATAAACCATTTAATTATCTAACATGAATCTATTGGAAGTTTTTGCTGGGTATCAGAGGGTTAATTATAAATTAACTTCCGTAGGTTGAAGCATAAGGATGCGGGTACTGATATATAATTAATATTTGTAGACGTTTCATACACATAACTCTCAAATCACTACGGGAGCCAAATATTCATGAAGTATAGCCCTAAGGAAAGCAGACTGTCCAGGCAGTTAACAGCTCCACCTTTTTCTTTAATTAAAAATCACCCTTTTTCCTATTAGCATTTTGTCTCCTGTGTTTGCTGAAGGCCTAATTCAGCTGCTCTGTAACTGTATGGCATGCTGTTCATGCTTGGATGTAATCAGTTCAGTGTCAGGAAGGATGGGGAATTTTGGTCCTAAAGGTGTCTTTCTGATAGAAAACCTGAAGACAGTCCTTTTACCTGCAGAAAGGTTGTACCTGGAGTTATCCCTCAAGGCTGGGTCCAGCTTTTCACACCCCCCTGAGGTGCTCGCTGAGCCCACGTGTACTCCAGGAGCCCATGATGTTGCTCCTCACAAGGACTAAGAACACCACAAGTGAGCTGGCTGTGTAGTACATTTGGAGCTGTATTTTATGTGCTCATCTTTAATACAGTGCCCTAGGGTAACATACATAACACTGGTTTATTTTATGTATAATCTTCTGTGCAAACTGCAATTACAGATTTCTATACATTTAAATAATGCAGTTGTAAAGTAGAACAATAAATAATATCTGAGGGAGTGAGAAATTAAGAGGTACAGGTGAAGGAGAAAATATATGTTTCCAGAATAGATTTGAAAAGAGATGGGGAGTCAATGGGGTATGTAAATGTACTCTTTAATCTTCATAAAGGACCTTGCGCTCCAAGGATTTTAACAGTTACTAGAGTTTCTCCTTTAGGCTACAGAGGATCAAAACCACCTGGTGTCCTGGGCTGTAGCCAGGCTGCAAGCAACCATTCTGCAACACCGTACATCCTGGAGCTGTGTGGGACCAGAAGCAGCTTAAGAGATTTCAGAGCTGAGCAGGATATAAAAGAGGTTCCTCAAATAAGAGATGCAGTTTAGGGCAGAAAACCTCCTCCTGCCGAGTCTCTCCTTTCCCCAAGGCGCAGTCTCCTCATTGTGAGTGACCCCCAGAAGAGCATCTCTCACTCTGGTCTCTCTGCTTTGGTGTCTTAACAGTTTAGTGGGCTAAGAGAATGCAGCAGCTCAGGTTGCAAAGATGGGGGAACGCTCCAGCCGGTGTTGGGAGCATGCATACATGCACATAAATCATGCACATAAGCCCTGAAGCATATATTGAATTGCAGAAGACCAAATAATGTATATCTACAAATCAAAAAACAACCATTTTAGTGTTTTTTTTTTTAAACCTAGGTTACCTGAGGTTTATTTGGACTAAGCTTAACAGCCAAAATAAAATAATATGATGAAATAAAATTAAGACTGCTAAACACAACAGCATTTGGCAAATAGCCTATTTTGTAAAACAAAGCGGGGGCTAATTCCTACCTGACCCGTAATTTTGGTCTAACAGGAAAGACTCAGTTGATTTAACAAAGAGCTAGTTCAAGATAGCTGTGAAGTGTAACAAACTACGAATAAAAGTAGAGCTGTTTCATGTAAGTTTTCAAAGGAATTAGGATTTTTTTCTTCCTTCTCTTCAACTTTCATTTGAACATTGGCTGAAGTATTTCAGGACTAGGTTAAACATTTTTTAAAATGTCCCTTTTTAAAACTCTCCATCCCCTAGGTTTTTACTGTCATGTCTTTGAATGAACACGGTTTCTGCTTCTAAGTAAATGAGATCTCTTTGAACTGCTCTTGTTGCGTGGTTTGTTTGTGTGCTTTTATAGGTTAAAAGCTGTCTGCATTCACATCTAACTGTGCTGGAAATGTATTATTTTCCCTGAAATAAGCTTAGACAAATGCACTCTGTCCTCCCAAGCCTGGAGTCCCTCAGGTATTTTATCCTTCAAATAATCCCTCCCTGTGGATGAAAAATGCCTTGTCTCTTCCCAGCCAGGAGGGCTGCGGAGGTCATCCGGTGGGACCCAGGCACAGGATTGCCCTTGCCCTGCACCCCATCCCCACCACCCTTGTGTCCCCACGAGTTGGGATTGATTGTGTCCCAGCACTTTGTACAAGCCACTGCTGAAGCGGTGAGGCTTTGAGCATCGCCACCACGTGTGTTTTGACATCCTCCGCCTGGCCATCTTGTGCTTTGTTTTCCTCCTTGCACTGGGACGCCCCAAAAGACAGATGCTGAGCTTTCTCATGACCCCGGCTGCTTGGCAGGGGGTCCTCCACGGGTTTTGCAGCCCCCAATTTCTGCCAGCCCTCCAGTGCTCACAGCGAGAGCCACACAAAGCGTTTCCCTCCGGTGCAGCCCGCAAGGAGAAGGCAGGCTGCAAGCCTGTCCGGGCAGGTGGCAAAACATGCCCAGTAAAAAGCATTCAAGCCCTCTGGGCACCAGCAATCTGGTGACGTGAACCACATAAATCCCCAGGTTTTCTTCTTATCAGAAGCCCAGCCACAGCTGCCTGTGCCTCCCCCGTGGGACATGGGGAAGGGGGGGGACATGAAGTGTGGCGGTGGGGGGCTGCAAGCCTGCATGTGCCTGCCCATGTGTGTGATGGTGGGGGGCAGCACGGGGACCAGACCCATTAACGGCACGGGCGCTGTGTGGAGGGCTTGCTTTTCCAGTGATTTAGCCCAGACAGCATGAGGCGACACAGAAAGCTGTGCCTCACCTAGCTGATGCTTTAATAGGCACTTTCCCAGCTCGGCTTTGCATGGTTAAACAGACTTTGAACCCTATTACGTGACCTCTCGGGTCCTTGCCTGTCAATTGAGTTGCTTCCCACATGCTGCTCTCCCCATTTACAGCTAGCACCAGACATTGCCCTCTTCAAAAAGCATCGTGTGAGTGTGACCTACTGCTATTTTAAGTGAAACTTGGCTGTTACCAGCTATTCCTACCCGTACCCCTCACTTAGTGAGAGAGCAGGCAAAAAGACATGTGAACACAACCTGCATTTTCCCTCCCTTCCCCAAAGTGACCTGAAACCCAAACCTTGGATTTATTTCCTCACTTATATGCACACTGAGAAAGAGACATTATTGTTTTCAAATCAGTCCTACCCTGCTCAGCTTGGCTTGCACCCGTGCGCAGCACTCGGTCGAGCACTATCTCTATTCAAGGCCGTTGATGCAGGCTGGCTGGGGGAGGAAAGGGACACTTCTCTCCCTTGTCTGTCCCTGGGATATTAAGGCCAAAAGTGCTTGCTCCCAATGTGCAAAGGAGTGGAAAAAAAAAAAAGGAACCAGCTAGGAGAATGCTGGGGCCCCATCCTCTTCTTCTTGGGTAGTCTCCCGTCACTCCGGTGGTCCCCGGTGGCCTTGTGCTGGGAATCACGTGCAGATTGTATGTTTTGCATTTCTGAAGGGCCGATGTTTGTGTTATAAGGTCCTTCATGCCCTACTGCAATTTACATGTTAAATAGTAATAAGATAAGGAATTAATGATGCTTATTCTTCCTATTACATGCAACATAATCATTCAAAAAGACCCATGCAAACAAAGCCCTTTAATGTGAGAAAATTACAATTGCATCAATGTTTGAAGCAAATTGTGCTCTTTTCAGTGAGTCTGGCAAAGGAGTTTGAGAATATTTTAGATACATATAGGTTTTACCTCTGAAAGGTAAAATGAACAAGCCCCACAGTCATGTTTATAGCTTTTTTTTTTTTTTTTGCACAGCTACAAAATATTAATTGCAAGTGAAAACACTGTTGATCTGCAAACAAGCAGGAACATTTTTTATCTTTTGATAACTGGTTCATTTGAGATGCACAACAAATGCCAATTTCATCAGGAAAATTCCTGTTGAGGGATCTGCAGTATCTAATCTTTCGACCATGATCGCTGTTTATACTCATGCACAATACAAAATACAGTCAAGGACACTTTCACCTGCTGCTCTGACATACGGCATTGCTCGTCTGCTCCACAAAATACGCGGTGTGTCAGGAGAATGCGGCTGTCGCACTCTGGAATCCCCTCGGCGTTGTTCCCTGGGGAGGAAAGGCTACGTGGTGAAAGCAAAGGAGACTGGTGTTTGCATCGCCATGCTATGCGTTGCCTCATGTTCATGCGATGGAAAAAAGTCCAGGGTTAACCTGTATATCACTGCTGTCAACAATGTCTTCTAATGGATACAATTTTTTTCCTTTTTTTTTTTTTTTTCCTTTTCTTTTTCAGTGGTATGTTTTGGGAAGGGGGAGCGTGGATAACACGGCTCCTTTGGGTCTGAGACGCCCTGGTGTGCTCCCAGCCCCTTTGGCAGGCACTGCTGCCGTAGCCGGGGACTGGAGTTGCAGTTTCCTCTGTTTGGAGGAGCCCCTGCTGTCCAAGGCAGAAGGCCAGGTCTCTGCCTTATTTTAAATGAGCTGGCACAGTAGGCTTGTGTGGATGAAGAAGCTGCAAATTCAAAGCTTTCTGTATTAAAAAAAAAAAAAAAGAAAAAGAAAATATCAACAACCATCTTAATAGCAAAGGTAACCTTGACTAGCAAATGAAGAATTGCTTTAGAAGTTGCTGAAAACTACTGTTGTGTTTAAGAAGCCCACTTGATCGCATAAACTTCATTAAAAGCTGGTTTTCTGTTCCAGTGCCGCTGCTGCAAGAGCAAGGTCAAAGGCTCAGCCTGGGTGCAAGGCTGGGGGCAGGGGAAGCGGGTTCCCCTCTTGGCTTGGCCATTAATGGGATATAAAACCTGAACCAAGTAACTTCATCTCTGTTTTGCCCTCCACCTCCTCGGATTTCTGACCTTGATGGGTGCAGCTTTCAGATAAGCAGCAGCTCAGCAGAGCCACACGGAGTTTAAGTAATGAGCATTAAGTAATCTCAGCCTGGCCCCCGCTAAAACACAGGCTCTTAAGCTGTCTGGCCACCCCTTGCGCATCCTCCAAGCAGAGGTTTTGGTGGAGCTGAGCCATCTCACAGCCCAAATACCACATCCCAGCAGCCCAACAACACGCAGCAGAGGTGTTAGGATCCTGTTGTGGCATCCCTGGCAGCTGGACCATGTCCTTCAGTGCGGCCAAAAATCTCCTCACTCCCTCTCCTGCATGCACTGACCGTGACCACCGCTGTGTTTTCCAACAGAGACATGGCTCCTGCTATCTCTCTTCGAGGTGGGGGCACACTGAGCCTGTACAGCACACAGCAGCCAGGTTTTCCCTGCATCCCACCTGAATTATCCCATTGGGACCCAAAAAATCATTGAGATGTGGCATTCAGCTCAGTTCAGTGAGCTGTCACAACTGTCCTGCTTGCTGCTCAGTGCTGGGTAGCCCATACAGCATCTGCAGACACTGCCGTCAAAGATTTTGTGTCGTCTTTTGGAATATTGATTAAAAACCAATTAAACAATGTTGGCCCAAGACTCAGTCCTGTGAGAACCCAGCTGGATCTATCCCCATTAGTAACCGTACTTCAGGATCTACCAGAGAGCCAATTTGTAGTTTATCTTCATGCACAATTAATGCAATATGTTTTTGGAACAAAAACGTCCATGTCTAGACTTTACTGGTGTTTGAAAATCCTGGATGATGACATTTGCAGATGGGAACTTCAGCATAAATCAGGAAGGATCTCAGGGCAAAACCTCCTTCCATGCTCTTATCGCTCTCACAAATATACGGGAATGTAAATACAGTGAGTGGCCATATCAGGTCTGTTAACAGTCACAATAGTCTGTGCTGTGGTTAGACGAAGGCTAACAAACTGAGGGGAAAGTTCACTGCTGCTAACATTTTCTCACAAAAAAAACCCATTTTCTTTCAGGCTAGTCTTCAGTATCTTGGTCTGACCTAAGAGATGCCGAAGGCTTGGACGATACTGAAGGGAGCCCTACCAGGGACAGTGACAACACAAAATGCATGGCCCGTGTCTGTAGACAGGGTGAGCAAGGCAGGACAGCCGGCTATGACACTTGGTGGAGGCTGTGCGGGATGCATGGGGCAGCGGGGGGATGCACGGGATCAGGTGGAACTCACGGGGTGGCAGGGGGGACGGCCGGGGGCGGCAGGAGCCAGCAGACAGCAGGAGAACGGTGCAGGAAGGGGAGTGTCGACCTTCCTCGCCTGTCTACGCTACAGCGTAATTAGGATCACATAAATGCCAATGCTGTTAACAACTGCGGTGATGACTGTTGTATCAGAAAAATCCCCCCCGCTGCCCGCCTCCCAGGTGTTTGCACTTACATATCACTTCCCATTAAAATGGGCTGCAGCAAGTGCCGGGGGTGTCAGAGCTGGGTGATAGAATTGAATTAGTTTGAATAACTGAATAAGTTTTAGATCTGGGACTGACAGCTTGTTCATATACATTTTAAATGCCCAGCAGCAGCTGCATAATTTGCTTTACCCAGGCACGGCTGTTCACAGCGGTGCAGCAGAGCTGTACGCTGCTGCCGCTTACTTCTAACCTCGCTGCCCTCCGGATTCCTTCCTTGCAGGGACACTCCGAAAGACACATACTCAAATGGTGTAACTGCAAATAATCAACTTATACCTTTTTTTTTTTTTTTTTTAGTTTGAAAGAACTGAAAAGAACTGAGAGGCCTGTAAAGTTTCTCAGGTACAGAATTCAGGTTGCCTGGGAAGTGTCTCTGCTGCACCTTGCAGAAAAAGGCATATATTCTGACATATTCTGATTCCGCCTCGTCCTGCACAGCACAGGCATGATGGAGACAAGGGGAAAGTTTCATAAAGGCCCTTTGTGTATCTCACTCTGAAATCTGGTTTCAGGAGATGAAACAAAGACCGAGCAAGCAGATTTTGAAGAAACATTTAATAATTCATTAGGTACTTGGCACTAGTATAGCACCTTTCATCCATGGTTCTTAAAAGACTTCAGAGATGTCAATAAATGATACAAACGTAATAATATTTTATTATAATAAAGCCATTTTGCATGTCCACAAACAGGAAGAAAACACATTCCTAGCAGGATGAATTGTTTTATCTATAACCAAAAAAAGGGACTCTGTGAGAAAGTGGGACATAAAAGCAGAAATCTTTGTTTCCATCTCTTCCTTGTAAACTTTTTGAGGAAATTCATAGCTTTAGGCAAAAGAATTATTTCATGCTTTACCAAAAATACCTGCTTGACTGGCATTTATTATCCATGATGCTTGTAAGGCCTCCTACACATGATGGATGTTTGCCCTCCTGTTTGGTAGCCTGCCAGCAGAAAGGGTTTTACCTCTGTAGAAAGCAGCAATGTGAAGCCTCTGTCTCTGTGATGAGGCTCATCTGCAAATATTTTCTTTTATATGTGACCAATAAATAAGATATTGTCTGTAAAGTCTTTTTCCCCCAAATGCAAAACAGATGATGGATAGTCGTGAGTATCAGAGCCACCGTAACCTCAGTCTGCCCTGGAGTTTCGGTTGGTTTTAAAGATTGCATTGTTTCCTTCTATCATCTAAAGTATACATGGGCAAGCATTTGAGATTTTGAAGCCAAAATTTCCAACAGGTTTTTCAACTTACAGACAAGAGTTTAGGCTTTAAAAAGGCATAAAGCAATGCAGAGGGAGGAAGGCTGAGGCTCAGTGCATCGTACTGCCCAGCAGCGTGCACCACCCAGAGTGACTGGTCTCATTCACTTGGTGCTGCTGTATCCACTAGAAATATCCCTTAACTGCTGGCAAGTAGGACAGCAGTTCATCAAGTGGCACTGTGGCAGATGTAGCTATGGAGTTGGGTTCGGAAAAGGTCTAAAAAAATCCAAATGCCCTTCAGTGAGATTTTGAGTCTGTTTTACTGTAATCCTTTACCCTAAGCAGACGATAATTAAAATACCTGATTCTGGCTTATGCATATTCCTACTGCACATCAAATTAAATGAAAATTCAGAAATTAAATTGAACTATTCAGAAGGAAAATTTCTTAATGCACAAAGGTCTTCAAGTGAGAACATTACATGCAGTACTTACCATTAAAAATATTATTATTCATCAGTGCTTACCACATAGTGGCATCTGAGATGTTATTCTGATAAGATGTTCTAAACAGATGGATTAACTGTGGTTTCTTGGAAAATGCATGGTTTTTAATTGCAGTAACATTATCTGCATTAATGGACATGGTAGGATGTGGGTGAATGTATACTTGTGCTTAAGGCTGTCCAATATTTTCCACTGAAAGAAGCTGTTTACTGCTGTTTATAGCATCACCAGGCTTTGTCCAGCAGGAACAGAGGGGCCTCAGCTAGGTGGTGTTTCCAACTGATGTTTCTTCTGAGGAGCCAAGAGCAGTGGCTTGAGCAGCCACGGTGAGGCAGCTTCTCCCTGCCCCATCTGAAAGCCTCTAATGCCTTCTCATTTTGAAGTTTCAGACATGCTTTGCAATAAAGCAAGCTTTTGAAATGTAGTGTGGGATTAGGGTGGTGTTAGCACAGCTAGAATCCTTTTCACTCTGACTGAAACGCACGCTTTAGGAGATATGTAAATATATGATCCAAGGAAGTTTGTTAGCATCTCACAACAAAGCTTCTTGACGGTCTCATATGCAGACAGACAGGCTAACTATGTATTTTACCATGTAGCCTTACATTCCACTTTTGCTTTCCTGGCAGTTTGCCTCTCTTCCTTTATGCATTATTTGGCTCAGTTCTTGCTTCAGCTACAGAAGTCCTCTTTTATTTTTCTATTAAATATAGGATATTAAAAAAAATTTGTATAAATATACAAATACCTGATGGGAGGGAGCCATCAGTGGTATGAAGTGACAGGACACACGGCAGTGGGCACACACTGAGACAGAGGAAATTATGTTTAAATGTAAGAAAAAACATTTTTTACTGTGGAAGCAAGCTAATGCTGGAACAGGTTGCTGAGAGAGGCTGTGGTGTCTCCATCAGTGGAGGCACCCCAAAACCGAAGCGGACACGGGCCTGGGCAGCCTGCTCCAGCTGACCCTGCCTGAGCAGGGGGGTTGGAGGAGATGGCCTCTGGAAGTACCTGTCAGCCTCAGCCGTTCTGCGAGCCGGTGGATACATCTGGATCCTGTAATACGCACAAATATACGTTAAAAAAAATTACGACTTTATGATGTGGTCCGGGGACCTGGGCTTACCCCCTCCAGCCCACACCGCTGCCCGGCGGAGCTTGCCCAGCCTGTGTGGGGGTGTGACAGCTCTCCAGCACTTCCTCTCTGGCACAGCCAGGGTCACAGCAGGGACCAAAAACATCCTGAGATGAGAGGAAGGAGGAAAAGGATGTGGTCCAGCTCCAAGTTGCTGGGACTGAAGATCTTCCAGGCCTCCTTGGCAGACCTGCTGGTCGGGGACGGCAGGCAGCCTCCGCCCTGCCCCAGCACTGAGGCCCGAGGCTCTCAGCCACGCAGGGCAGCGAAGGAGAGCAGGGGCAGAAAGGCGTCGGTCACCATGGATGTTGCACCGGCCACGCAGGCGGCCGGCTGGCACTGCATCTGCGGGAGTGAACGGCCCTGGGAAAAGGGCAGCAGCTGAAGTAGCTGTGCATGGTAGGCAGCCCTTCCATTCTGGCACTGGCTTCCACTTAAACCCATACAAAACTCCGTAAATAAACAGAGAGAAAGGCTAAGTGAAGACCATCCAAGCTGCTTCGACAGCAGCAGTTCAGCTGATGACTGACTAGAGAGGTAGCTCACTGAAGCCCAATTATAATCCTGTGTTTAATTGCTCCTGGCCAGCGCCAGCCCCCTGGGCAGGAGGCAGCTGGCTGCTGCAGTCCTCATACCCCAGAGGAGAAGGGGAAAAAACTTTGCTGGCTCTGTGGGTTGTGTGTCTTTGGCACAATTTGGAAACAAATCACTCATCATTTTATTGCTGTAAATGTTACACTTAGGGTTTGTTTCTTTTTTTTTTTTTAATGTGAGGCAACCTTTAATTAGCTGCATGAGTAAGACCACACTATCTCTCTTAAGTGACTTAAATCCTAGCCTCATAAGGTTATTCCTTTTGTGGGAAGCTAGCAGGTTTTTCATGCCCATCTACTCCTGTCCTTCTCGTGGAAGAGCCTGCTGCTGCTCCCCAACTCCACAACCCCCAACCTTGCTTCCTTCCATGACTGCGACCTTCACGCCTAATTTGTGAGGGAGCAGTGAGGTCTCCAAGAGCTCCAGGCACCTTGCTGTGCCTCATCCCAGCTGCAGACCTCACTCCTGCCACTCCTGGGCTGCAGCCCCAAGCAGCCCTTTGCTTTCCCAGTGAAGTCATGTAGAACTAAAAAAGATGCTATGCTGGTGGATTTGTTTTTTTTTTTTTTCACATGTATCAGTAAAGTTGAAATTTTATGGTCAAATTGCTGCAGGACAATTTCTGACAGCAGAACTCCTGTGATGCTGGAGGCATCCCCCTCGCCTGCCCGTCCCTTGGCAGTGCTGTGAGCACCAGAGCAGTGCCGAGGGCAGGGCAGGACCTGTGGGGCACATGGGGACTGGTGAGAGCTGGCGGTTCAACCCATCACCCGCAGGTGGAAACGCACCTGTACAGGCAAAGCTGTGAGGTGCTCTGCACAGAAACCCTGGAGCGACCTGCAGCCCTCAGCATGCTGTTTTCCTTCCCTGCTCCCACATGGGAAGCCTCCTTTTTTATTCTTCTACCCTTCGGGAAGGGACATTTTTTGTTCCTGGCTCCTTTTGCTTGAAACAGGAGTTGCCGCATGCCTGCCCTATTTGGAAATTCTTGACAAAATTATCTTTCTTTCAAACTCCCTTCTTTTTTTCTCTGTTTCTGCCACCTGACTCTGTGGGCTCCAGAGTTGTGCCTTTCCTCAAAGCTGCCAGTTAGACCAGGCAATTTGGAGGAATATGTGGATGAGGGCAACCAGGGACCTTGTGACTGCCCCTTGTCCCTGACGCTAGTTTGCAGGTAGCTTGGGACACGCTGGCTTCAGTCCTCACTTTGCCTACTCTTAAAATGGGTCATCCAGCCTATTCTGCATCAAAGAAGCCCCAGTTGGGCAGGTAGCAAGATAAAGGGGAAATGAGAGAAAAGAAGCATTAAAAAAAGGACAGTCTGATTTAAACCTCTTTTGAGCTACATGAAGGTCCCCTGCATTCTCCAAATGAGGTTGAAAGCACCTGTGGATGCCCACAGACTTTCAGGCTGGAAGGCAGCAAGAGCCACTTCTGTGCAACCACTGCAGAGGACTGCGAGCGTCCTTGCCAGTGTCAGATCCTTGCACGCACAGCCATCCCCCTTCCTGCATTTTGTATTCTGTGTTCGAGTACCAGAAAGGATCTGGTATCCTCTGTGCTAACAGGTGAGACTCGTTTCTGGACAGTCTAAATAAACCATGTGCTGAGCTGGTTGTGCTGGGAGACAAAGCCAAAGCCCTGAATTGCAGGCTGACTAACTCATGACTCTTCATCTCAGAGAGCCACTGCCTGCAAGTCAGTTTTCCCTGCATTGATTAATATTTAGTATGAATTGCTCACATCAGTAAATGTGTTCGTCTGTATTGGGTTTTTAATTTCTAAATGCAGATTCTGAGATTCTATGATTCTAGGTACTGCAGTTAGGAGATATTTCAACATAGACATTACACTAAAGGAGAGCTATTTGAATGGAGACATGAATTATTTAAATCTTCAGTAACTGGGCACCCAGAATACACAGTTTAGGATAGTGGGGAAGTGAGATGCATTTCTGCTCAGAAAGTGTTTATACAACCATAGTGCATCTCTGTGGGCCTGATTACCTGCTGATCTTAGAGATGAAATATCATTTAAATGCGCTGTAGTCCTATTAGTACAGCAGAGCCAGTACAGCAAGAGGATGAACAAAGCAGCGTTACAGCCTGCAACAGCCAAGCCCTGTTCCTCTGTCCTTGACCTTTATGATATGCTCATGAGGACGGCTGGTGAGTACCACGCGGGGTAACTGATACTTCCACGCAGAGTTGGTGGGACAGGAGCAAGGAGAGCGGAAGCAGGTCCCAAGTCTGCCATTTGCCTTTGTTGGCACAGCGACTGCTTTACGTCCGTTCGGCTCTGCCGGGTAACTCCTGGAGGTTTCCTGGCTCAAAGGGTGATTGTTCTTATGAAGGATGCATGGCTGTCTGCTCTGGGCTGGTTTGGAAGAAGCTCAGCACCATTCCTAATAGAGTCAGCATGTTTTCTTCAGGAGGGGCCCCAGGGCCCTGCCCAGAAAAGCAGTCGTGCAGGCCCAGTTTTAAAACTCACTGAATGAAATCATGCTTGAAGTTAAGCATTTCCCTGGGTCAGCACCCATGTTGCTGGCAGGAATGCATTTCAGCTCTTCCAGGGTGCACATCTGGATCCAAACACTCCTCTTTCCTTTACCCCTGGTGCCTCTGCTGAATTCAGTAGTTCCCCAAAGTTCACGTTTCTGCACTGACAGTAAACGTCACCCCTTAATCCACTCACTGCTTGGGCTATGCTGTGCTTATAAAGATGAGCTGACGTCTCAAGACTTTGCTTTATGGTTTTTTTCTTCCTGTTTGTCAGTTACCTGTAGCACAGAAATGCTCCAGAGACCATTCCCAGGACCAGATCCGGACACATCACCAGCTTGCCACTGTCCCAGACTCCGCTCGAGGCATGAAGGACCGTCCACTGCAACAGGGTGGTAAAACCCAGCAATCGAGATGGGAAGGCAGCACTAGGGATCAGCACGTTGGGTGTGTGCTTCTCAAAGACAGCCCAGTTACCTCAGGGGGGTTTGCTGGCTGAGGCAGCCTGGGACAGCCGGTGTTGCTTCTGTCATCTGTCAACGGTGCTCGGCTTAAACAGAATGCTGCCATTTCTGACATACTGGCTTGTCCCTTCTCCAGATCCAGCAAAGGGAATCCTAAGATCCAGTTCCTATCTCCAGCCCCGTTCAAATCTGGTCTGGGTGCCCAGGTCACAACTGGGAGGATGGAGGACATGTTAGCAGGTCAGGTATTGTCTGCCTAAGGACTGTAGCGTACTGGGGTCTTGAGACTAGTCAGGGCTGGGGGAAAGGGTGTTGTACATCAATATTTCTGCACTCTTTTAAGATGTGTAGGAAGTGCACCTAATCCTATATCACTATTATAATCTAAGAGAGTGGTACAACTCATGAAAGAGACGTGCAGTCAGGTAAATTCAGGCCCAGTTATCTCTTGTTGTTTGGATAAACAGCTGAGTTGTCCCAGTTAGAAACTTTGTGTTTCTGGGGACAGAATGCTTGCATACAGGGAAGGCAAACTGCTTCTCTCAGATGGGCGGATTATTAGGCTTTAATTAAAAGGATGATCTGGACATGTGTCTGATCTTCCTATAACACACATGCTCAGATATCTGATTAGCATTGCAGAGAGTTGGTTTCTGCTTTCCTCCCATCAATAGTAGTAGTATAGCCTCCATACAGACGAGAAAAGACACCAGGTTAGGCACAAGGACTGCCTGAAATCTGAAATTTGGCTCTGAGAACTTTCAGTCACTGTTCTTTCCTTATTCTGAAACCATGGTGTTACAGATGAAAAGACTTGGTTTCCATCAAAATTTTTCTTTTCTGTTTAGAGAAGACATTTGATTATCAGAGTGAAAAATGTCTTTCAGATTGTGGGTTGCTCTGGTACAGGCTTGTTCTGTTCTTGTGATACCATCAAAGGTAAAATTGGCCAGCGATACCATACACCACACCAAAAAAAAAAAAAGAGGGTCAAGAGAAACAGGCTGGCACACACAAGTCCTTGAACTTCCACGAAGAGATATCACGTTACATTTTGCAGTGTTTCCTAGGAAACCATTTTAGTGTAAAAGGAACTCTTTGTCTCCTGCTCTTTGCAAAATTGTTTGAACCACCATGTCTCATAAAAGGTTGCTTCACAGGCAATTTATGCAGCATTAAAAAAAGCTCAATCTGCAGTTTGCTGCACCATCAGAGGCAATACCTTTATCAGCAGCTTGAATACTTCAGGTTGTATTTGTTGAGAATTGATAAGATTGTGTCATCATTTCTAAAAGTCAGGGAAATAAAATCTTATTGTTTTCTTTTTCTTTTTTTTTTTATTTTTTTCCCCCCCTTTTCCAGCATGGAGTGCCTTTCCCTACAGAGCAAGGCAGTATTTTTTTTTTAAAAAGGCAGGAATTGTTTTGGGAAGCTCTTATCAGCACCTTTTAACTAGCATGTTGGCTGAGGCAAAGGTACATTTTCGTTTTTTTTTTCCTTTGGCCATAGAAGAGACTGGAGCAGGATTTCCTCAAGCATGGCTCTTACTCCCTGCCACTAGCTATCGCGTGGCCGTGCCCGCGTGCTGATGCGTGCCACCTGCTAGCCCAAACCCAGCAGTTCAGAATGACGGATTTGTCCACCTTGAATCACCCCTGCTCTTCTGCTGCCCAAAATGGGGCTGTTTCTCAGCGGGTGCCCGGGGGTGGCAGTTTTGCCTCATGGGGAGCAGCCTGACCCAGCAGCGTGTCTGCCCTGGAGCGTGCAGCCATCCCTGTCTCGGGCTGCAGATGGGGGTCAGTCCCTGGTAAGGCTCAATACTAGGGCAAAGCTTGTCAGCCGGAGAAGGAGCTGGGTTTCCACCGAGCTCTTTGCTTCTGTTATTTATCGTCTTCCTTCAAATCCAGCACTAGACGTCTGCTGTTCATCTTAAGGAGGATGAATGTGAGGGCACGCAGTGCCTTCACTGCTGCCGGCAGGCTGGCCTGTGCTTCCCCTGCACTTTGCTTGAAGAGCGGACCTAATGAGTTTTGTTCCCTCCTGTAGCCCCTGTCATTTATGGTTGTTATAATTTCCTGTCATAGCTACTTTTTCCCTCCCCCCTCTTGCGATATCGCAGGGTTCAGCTATATGGCTGATGTGCTCTGACTGCAGCCTGCTAGATTTGTCTTCGTCTTAATATATTATTTATGATGCTATTATTCCTTGCAGCGGACTGCCAGCCATGCTCTGCATACAGTTGCTGGTCTTCCAAATGCATCATGGCCAGCAAAGGAAAATACTGATCTAATTGAATTAACAGTGGTGCTGTTAGCCTTAATAGAGTTTGTCATGAAACACTAAGCAGATGTGACAATGATCTTGGTTAGTCATATTTTTGTCCCTACTCCCAGATGTGGTAACTGTTAGCCAGATCAGTGGGGAGGATAATTCTCCTTTGCTGATCAGTAATTGTTCTTACCTAGACATGTGGCAATCGCTTTGGACTGATGGTTGAAGCAAGCCAAAGACTTGAATAGCAGAAAGTTTTATATTCTGATAAGAAACTTGGCTAATTAAAACAAGATGCAGATGGTACTGCCACCTAGCAATTTTCACCTCACTTACTCTGACTCCAATTATAGCCTTTTCCTACTGACTTACACTGTTTAAATTACAAAGTCAGGGGATAGATAACTATTTACCTGTTTCTATTCATACAAAAAAGTCTAACACATCATCATCCTCCTGCACAAGGCATGTGATGATGGTCTTAGTACTTATTTTGAAAAGTACCTGCACTCTTTAAAATAAGGGGAAAAAGTAATAAAAACACTACTTGGAGACTCATTAGCAGACACATGCATCAGCAGGAAGCATATGAATATTACACACACAATGTGTTTCTCTAACACTTGTTGGCTGGAGCAGGTGCCATACTTCTGGGAAATTAACTTTAATTGGATAAATAGAAAACTGGCCTTAACTAAGCCAGTCCAACCACTTTCTAAGCTTCTTATTTTCTTTAGACCTCTGAAACACTTGACGTTGATCCCTTGGGTGACTTTCGTTTCTTCCCAGAGTAAATCATGTTTACAAGGAAAGATTAGACAATCAGACATCAAAAATGGTTTAGGTTTCCTTGATCCTGCCTCAGTGCAGTGCAGTAGATAAGACTACCACTTGCGGTCCTCCACATTGCTTTAAACAAGCTTTATAAGCAAGCTTGAGGGAAGAGGAATCCATGCCCAGCCCTGGGAGAGAGGCAATCCTGCCACGCTAATTCTGTGACAGAAAAATGATCTGGAATTGCATCCCAGAAATGACTCTGGCCATCAGCTGGGCCACTGTGTTGTTCCTAGCGTCGGTGTGTTACTGTTCTGGCACTTTATTCTGGCACTTTGTTTCATGCAAAATCAGCCTGGTGTATTCCCATCCTGCTGGCAGTAAAGTGGACTAAACTGCCCATGCTTTTCCGGACTGTCTACATTTTTTTTTCATGTGAGGACCTTTCAGATGCAAATAATGCCTTCTGCAGAAGCTACAGTGGGGTACACTTTGCAGTTATTTTGAAATTAGACTCCTGTGTAGTTTGAAAAGGTATGCCCATTGGAGGGAGAGGGGAGGGACAGGGCAGGGGACCAGAATTTATGTACAGAGACTTATTGTTTTGAGCCATTCAGCTGGGTTCCATTTTGTGTAAAAATATGGATGCAAATTAATGCTGATTGGAAAGGAACTTCCATGCATCCTTGATGACATGCTAAATGAGGTCAACATGAGTACCATTATTACGATGAATAAGGCAACATTAACTTGACTGAAGTGCTCAAAGCACCCCTGCTTTCTCCTGGGTATCTTCTTCGCCCTGTTCAGCTCCAGGGAGTTTCTGCGGTGTGACAGCAGTGGTCCCTGCAGGAGACGGATCTCATGATTCAAACAGACGGCCAGTAGCTCAGAGGTCCCCTCCCCTGTCGAAAGCCACCATACTGGAGGCTGAGGGCACTGCCTCTTCCGGGGCGGGGGGGAGCTCAGCGGAGGGACCTTTCCTCGGTGGGGTGACGCTTGTAGGTGCCTCCGCTGCGTGTGGCTGGCCCAGACCCCACCGGGACAGTGATGCAATATTTTATAGAGGAATATGAATATTAGTGCTAAAATAGAGGTATATTAACCTTTGAATAGCTTCCCTAGGTGCTGCTTATATGAAGCACTTCAAACAAAGCTGGATGAAGTAACTTCACAGAGGACCGGCTGCAGGACTGAAAGCACCCAGAGAGCATTCGCTTTCCCGTTTCCTGAGATGCTGGAAGCACGTAGGTCAAACAGAGCACAGCATGGAGTACTCCGTGACCGTACAGTGTGCCCCATCCCCAGGGTAGGGGTCCCTCAGCATAACTTGGAGTGGTCCTGGTCATGCCAGGCACCATCCCCACATCCACACCACACATCTGCCTGCTGCTGTGCCTGGCTCGAAGGAAGGCTGCACCACACATTTGTGGGCAAGGCACTGAAAAGCCATGTTTGCAATACTCTGCTGTTGCGCGTCACTGCTATGCCAAGGTACCTTTGGAACCTTGGTGCCCTTCAGGACAGAGAGGGGGAAATGGAGCTGCCAAGAGACCTGCTGCTTTCCATCTAGGAGGGCATGCCAAGGCTTTGAGACTTATCTTTTTAAATCCATCATGTCTCACTCCTTGAGGAAAGCTGGTACTTTGCTGTCTGCTAAGCCAGCGTCAAGGCTATCCACGGCATGAGGTGGGGAACTGGAACTTACTGGTAAGGCTCTGGGTCCAGAACAGGGTGTCCTGGCAGGGCAAGAAAGCCCAGTGTGACTTAAGCAAGGGTAAATTACTGGACTGGATCCCTGTTTTCTACAGGGTCACATAAAACTCCTGTCACAAAACAAAACTACTGAGCCTAGTAGCTGGCGTAACCAAATATTTACCTGTACTGTAATGGTTGTGCATAAGTGAACCCTTTTCAGAAAATCAATGTGGAGAATGAGATGTTTTAACGACTCCCAGGACTAGGGAGGTTATATGCTTTTTTGTTATTTATCTGTTTACTACCATTTTCTTGCAGAATTAGTCTCTGGCAACATCTTCTAAATCAGGCCTATGAAACACAATAGATTTATGCCTGCTAAAAGAAAACACAGGCTCCTCGCTCCTCTGTTATTAATATGTAAAGCCTGCAGATGAAGTCACATCTGTACGATGATGTATTTTAGTGGACCATGCATGCCTAAATCCTAGCCTTGATCTTTTAAACTATCAAGTCTGCCATAAATATCTGATGATTAACAAGCTCATAAAAAGAAAATGCAGAATATGAATACAGGGAGAGCAAAATGTGTGATTCAGTTTTTAATTACGATCATCTTACTCTAAAGTCAAGTTCATCTTCTGTAAAAGACAGAAAGTAAAAATTTTCTTTCTCACCATAACCTGATCCAAATGATTAGCATCACATTTGTTTGTATTTTTTTAAGGAAAAGGATAAATCATCATAGAAACAAAAAAACAAGACACAAGTAATAAGGTAGAACAGTCTGGTTTTATTACCGTATGTAATCAAGAGCTTTGATTTCCCCTTTTCTCATCCTTCCTTCTTTCTTTTTCTTCCTTGCCTTTTTTTTCTCTTCTTCTTTTTTTTTTTTTTTTTTTTTTTTTACAACATACATTAAGTTGTGAATCAGATGTTAGGGGGATGTGGAAATGAAGGGAAACTGGTGACATCACAATACTTTACAACTTTACAACAAATGAGAGTCTGAATTTGTTGCATCTACCAGTGTATAGCAAGGGTGGAAAGCAAAGGCACACACAGGTTCATGAATCCCTCGAAACCGAGGGTGGAAGGGAACCGAGGGTGGGAAAGGACAGAAACAGGACACCCACTGAGTACAAAATGCGCGTTTCAAGGCCAACCTAGTAACTGGTGTGGTGTACTTCACGAAGGCAGATCGCTGCACAAGCTGTTGCCATGATTATTCGCCTCTGTGCTCTGGGAGAACACTTTGCGGGGTAATACCAAGGGGACCTGCACACTTGGTGCTCCAGGAGTTTGGAGCTTGGTAAAAAGGTTGCAAGTTGGTTCTTGAAAAAAAAAAAATGACCTTGCTACCTACTGTTTTCAAAGGGTTTTCTGTTTGTTTTTATTAAAACAACAACATTGCTTTGGATACAGATCTATCTACTCCAGTCTGCATAGTTCACTGAGGGTGAACAAAACTGTTTCACAAAAGAAGCCATGATGAAATGAAAGAACATGCAAGCACCCTTGTTACACACTTTGGTCTAGACCATCCAGACTTTATATATACCATCTATAAGCTAATGGACTTAAAATCTGTCTTTTCAGTCATTCAGAAACAAAACCAAAACCCTGAAAAACAAATGGAAGTACAAAATCTTAAAAAACAAATTGAAACAGAAACAACCACCTTACTCAAACATACTGTTCAGTAGATATATATATATATATAAAAAGCTTAGAAGCGATCCCCATCGTTTTTCTACAGTATGTTGACACAGTTATTGTAACAGATTAAAAACATGTCTACGTTTTTGCATAAACTGAAAGACTGGAAAGGAACTTACACACCTGCGCGCACACACACACACGCAACACACCTGTGTGCACGCACACTCCCACGCTAGCTACATGCACAGTCACACAAAAGAAACAAAGGAAAAAAAAATGTTTTTCCCCAAAGAAGTATATGCAGCATCCTTCTGGAGCAGCAGGTAGCTACAGCAGGAGCCCGCCTGCCTGTCCTAGCTCCATGTGCCCTGCGTGCTGCAGGATGCGTGGCTGGGCTTTCTGTGGGGCTTGACCCCTCTTGCAGGTGCTCATCCCCACCCAGGGGACACACCAGCCTTGTGGACAAGGGTGTTGGTCACGTCCCTGCTGCCCAGTGAGAACAATCCCCATGCTGACATGCAGCAGAGGGGGAGCAGGAGAGGGGGGAAGGCAGAACCACTGGCATGGTGCCGTGGGAGCATCGCGCCTCTTGTGAGTGGTTTTGAGAGAGGACTTGGCACAGATAGATAGTCAAACGGGAGTGGAGGGCATGGTGCTAGCCTAATTTCTCAAGGGACACAGGGTTATGACAATAACCACCACGTTCTTCTTTCAATGTCTTTACTCCAGTTCTTGAAGGGGCTTGGAGGAGGAAGGATCAATAAATATTTGCATTACTCAAAGGGGAAAAAGAGAAAGGTTTTACATACTACAGTTCACAAGTATACACAACTGAGGGTGTAAGGCACAAATTTACATGTGGAAGAAAACAGGCTATTCACAGATATATTCCCACGAAAAACCCGTGTGATAAGACCATAATTTATGCATGGTAACAGCCGGCATATTAACTAGTTCACACTGTTTGAGGATTTTGTTTGCCGTCTCACATGCAAGGTGAAATGAGATGGCACATCACAAGCTGGTGCCTTCACAGAAAGTATTAGCTACTGACAAAGCCATGTTGATAGCAATGGTGCACAAATGTGCGGCTTTTACGAGTTTCTCTTGCAGTTGCGTTAGAAGTTATGAACTTGCGGTATTTGTTGCTGTCTTAGGTCAGAGGCCCAGCCCACTAACTAGCTGAGAGACTTAAATAGATATCCCCTTTTTTTTCAGCTAATCAGGCAGCCCAGGCACAAAGTTCAGAATTCCAGCTCCAACTTATCTAACTCAGTGAATTTATTGGAAAAATAAAAGAGTTTTAATTACTCCAGTTAATGGGTTTCACGTTAAATAGGTATAACTTTCAAGGTACTTCTCTGAAGAGCTGCTCACAGGATGATACGCAGAAGTCATTTCCTTAGGAAAAACAAAAGTTGAACAATAAATAACAGGAGTTACTTGCGTTAACAGTCACGTGTTATTCATTAAAAGAGAAGGGTAGCAGAAATCTGACATAGTTTGCCCAACACGGCATTTAACTGCTTTAACCAAATGGCTGTAACACTGATGGGCATCATTTCACAGTACCTGTACGTAGTAAACTTCTGCCATTGTTAAGTCAGAGTTAGCTTTATCAATGGATTCTTCTTTTTTCTTTTTAAAATTTGTTTGTTTTTGTAATTATTTGTTTTGCTTTTCAGAGCACTCTTTCCCAGTTCAGGAATGCGCTGTGCAGCTGGGGGGTGGGATGAAATGAATGTCACAGTCATCTTTCACCTGTGTGCTTTTGGCTCAACGTTTGTGATGGAGGGTTAGTCTTTTGAGCAAAGAGCTGGCGGGTTGTGGGGGCGAGTCCTGCAATTGCAAACCTTCAACCATGGGTCATATGGCTCGGGTTTAAAAAAATATTCCACTTTTCCCAGAGAGCAGAAATCCAACACATCTTCAGCTTGCAACAACCATCTTCTCAGAGGAGCGAGTGGTAACAGTTGCAGAACACTTGCTTTTAGGGCAACCTCTGCTTAATTGCCATCCTCCCCGCTCCCCTCCCCCCCCCCCCCCGATTATGTACATGCATCGTTGGGCTTCATGGACGTGGAGAGCGGAGCAAAGGAAGGTTTGGGAGGTACATCTGGCTTTAGCGAGGGCGTGCGTTTCAGCCCTGACCGCGTCAGCGAGTTGTAGGCGGTGAGACTTGGCTGCCGAGATACAGTCACGGCCTGCGCCTGTGCAGCGTGGACTTGTATGGAGTCCACTCGCTGCGGGGCCGGCGGCGGGTTGTCGCCCCGGCCGAAGCTCTGATTGCGGGAGAGGTGGGACGAGTTAGAAGAGTTAGTGTTGTTTCTTTTGAGGGTCGACGTCTGGTGACTTCTCGTGAGTGAGTTTGTAGGGTAGCTTCTCTTGTAGTCCACGTTGTAAGCAGAAGAGTGCATCTCCAGCCGCTTGCTCAGGCCGCTCTGCGACAGCGAGGCGCTCGGGGGCCCGAGGGAAGCTTCCCGCTGGGGCACTTTTGGCGGCATGGTGTCCAGATTTTCCACCAGGTTAACCCCATGGCTGGGGCTTTTGCTACTGAGATGGTCCTTGATAGTTTTGTACTCGAGGGTGGCGTTCTGGTCCTCCACAGACATCTGAGCCCCATCGCTCATTTTTGGCTGGTCAACGTACTCATGCTGGTAGCCTTGCTGGGCTATGGGCAGGACCACAACACTGGGAATGTGGCTAGGAGAAGCCCTGAGCGGCAGGTCGGTCGGGATCACGGGCGAGGCCATTGGGGGGATATCTTTTGTGCAGGCATTGATGAGGTTCTGGTTTCTCTCCCATTCCCTGCTGCCACGGCTGGGCTTTCTCTTCTGTTGCAGGGTTGGGGTGGACTCAGGGGTTGGCAGGGCAGCCAGGTCCAGATGGTGCTGGTCAGCTTTGATTAGCATCTTGGCAGTGCTGCCTGGGGTAGCCAGCTTGCCATTGTGCATCAGAGGTGTGAGGATAGCTTCAGGCTTTGGCTCCTTGGATTGAGCATCCCCAAAGAGGCCGCTGAGCTTGGTAACGCTGCTCATGGAGCCGCGGCGGGAGTGGGTCAGCTCCTTCTCCTTCCTCTGCACAACAGCCACGTCCCTGCGGCGATGGTCGCAGATGCAGTACACTATGATTCCCGAGAAAACAGCTCCCATGACAAAAGCAAGAATAACAGCAATAGCCAACAGGGTGACGGGCACCAGCTGATCATGACCCTTCAGGTAACTCTCACGAATCACTCCTGCAATAAACAGCATACAGTGGTTAAAGAAGCTAAGGATGAGGAAAAGGTACTTATCATTAACTACTTCCTTCAAAGGCATGCCCTGGGAGATTTGTTTTTGTTTTGCAAGGTGATTTTTGCAAGCTTGCCCAAATTTGGATACATACTGTATCTGCCAGCTACATCTTGCACGTGCAGCCTTGGGCTTTCAGTACAGCTTTTAGATCTGGAGTTGAAGACTACAAAGTTCAGGAGGGGAGAGACAATTTACTTGCAGGGCAAGTGCAATCAGTTTGAAATCCTGGCCCTGGGCAACTCACACTGACTTCAGCAGGTCAAAGCTATTATTTCTCCTCCTCTGACACAGTGCTCATTCCTGCCCTCCCTCCATCCGATCTCTCCTCAGCTAAAACCATCTTAATTTTACTATGGTAAACCATTCACATTGAAAAACCTTTAAAAGGAAGAAACGAGACAGAAGCTCTGCAAATACCAGAGAAGTGCATCCTACATTGTTTGAGGCTTCTTTCTCTCCTCGTCATTCTGTTATCTTTGTCATGTGTTTTAAAAGTCAGTGTCACATGCCTGAGCTTCAGGAGGATGCTTAAATAACTATGAAAGACAGAGCACAGTGTTGAAAACTATTGAGCCTGCTAGATGATTGTCCTTGCTATTTTAGTTTTAAAATCTCTCTCTTGTTCTGAACACATGAATAGGTTGACCTCTGTGCTGGAGCCTCTTCTTTCTCAGCTGAAAGCCCTGACTCCGAGGGCCTCATCTTATGGTCCTGTGCTGTGGTCAGAGATCACCGTCAAATCTTTCTTGGCCCTCCAAGCGCCTGCTGTCAGAGAAGGCATCTTTGGCAGAGTGCACCTCCTCTATCTGAAAGTCCCTAACACAGCATTAATCAATACCCTGAATTTCTGAAGAAAGTAATTTTTTCTGACATAGTTGGGCACCAAGCCAGCAGCACTAATGAAACACAAGCACAGAGCCTCTAGTTTGCTTTTTTTCATTTCTTGTTTTGTTCCTAGTGCTTAACAAGGAGCAGCCACAGCCTGACAAGGAGCTGAAGGAACATCTCTCCCACCTCCTTCTCCAGAGAGCATCCAAGTGCCAGGGCATTAAAAGCTCCACATGCTCGAAGGAAATGTAATCCTTGTCCTTATTACAGGAGAGACAGCAAGACAGAAAATGTACCTCCAAGGCTCTCCTGAGACTTCATGAAGATACAAAACTTTCATGTCGTAAATCAGCTCCTTCTAAAATAATGTCTTTTCATGTATTTGGCAGACAAGGTATTAGTGGCCCAGAATTAGAACCAAACGCAAAATATGTCTCAGCAAACTATGTTGAAAGAGCATTGAAAAGTTGCCACTATCTCACAGAAACCTTTGATAAGTATTCTGGCTACATATAGTATTGCTTCTATAGCATGTATTTTTCTGTCTCCATTTAATTGCAGCATTTAGGTGGACAAGCGATATTTGCTTAAAATATAGGAACTTTATATTTAAAAGCAAAACAGCTCTTGAAATCATAAGCCCTTGTGTGTGACATCACAGCTGGTTGCCACGGAAATTATTGTGCTGTGACAAACAGAGGATTATGATTTCATGAGGAGAATAAATAGCAAAAGCAGATGATCGCTTAAGAAAATAAGATCCTACATTCATATAAATGCCTTAATAGCAAAAAAGTAAGGGGAGGAAACTAAATCCCAGAAAACAATATATAATTAGAAACAATCATCTTCAAATTAAGTGTTTCTAACTGAACCCTCTTTTAGAGGCCAGCAGCTTTTTAAGAGGCAGTTTTTTCTATTCTTTGTCACAAGCACTTAACAAGCAACGGTAGAACCTAGCCCTGTAATTTAAATCCACATACAAAATTGCTGACCAGAAGCACAATCTAACGCTTATGGCACAGTCAGCGGTAACTACATTTCATTGAAAAGGTGTTGGTCTTCTGTTGACTTTACACCTGCTGATACTTACATGGTAGACTCTGCAGCATTCTGAGATTAAATTCATTTACACTTGTAAAACGGTCTGTGGTCATTAACTGGAGAACCAGAAATAGAGAGTCTTAAATGGGTGGTAAGGATGGTCAGGGAAGTTTTAAGTCTCATCCAGAAATGCACTGCTTAGTGTGAAGTTAAGGAAAGTTTCAACTTAAAAAGCTCAATTACATGGACACCTTCCATGCACAAACTACTCACAGATAGGACCCTTCGAGCATTGAAGTCCAATGGGTTTTTTTGTATGAAAAAGACTCAAAATCCCTGGTGAGTGCCCACCTAAGGCTGTAAGGACCTACAGTCAAAGCCAACATGGGCTCATGAAGGCAAAGTCATGCCTTATTAACTTACTGTCCTTTTACGGATAGACTGGTGGACAAGAGGCTGGAGTGCAGCCGTGCAGAAAGGGAGGTGACAATTTTTATTGATGATAAGCTCAATATGAGTCAAGAATGTGTCCTGGTGGCCAAAAGGGCCAACCGTATAAAAATATAAGAATGTGTTCAAAGGAGGGCAACGAAGATGGTGAAAATACTACAGGGCGTGACTGACAAGGAGCAGCTGAAGATACTCGGTTGGCTCACCTTAGAGAAGAGGAGACCTCATTGCTACCTAAAACTTCCTTATGAGGGGGAGTGGAGAGGGAAGCGTTGATCTCTCTCTCAGATGTGTGGTGACACGATGTGAGGCAATGGCTCAGAGCTCGTGTCCATGCCTAACATTTCCTACAGGCTAAGTGAGGTTGCTCTACACCCTCAGCCTTCTGCTTTAAGCTAAGTCCTGCTCTACGAATGATAGCCTTAAAAAAACTCCTGCATCGCTGCATACAAAAGGAACCTGAAATCTTCAGTTTTACATTACCAATAGATATTGAGTCATTACAACTCACGTTACAAAATTACCACACAGTTCAGACTGAGTGACATGTGTGTTCAAGAAAGGGGTAGCCGAAATGATGTTGCTCACGCTGCAGGTGCTTTATCAGCAGAAATTTATAAGGGTCTTAAAACAGTCTGATTTCAGCTGGCTCTTCTTGAGTGCAAACCTTCCTGATGTTTATTACGTTTTCTATACTAGAGTTAAAGGATATTTAACATTAGTGGCTTTGCTCTAGGCAGGCAGATGTTCTCTGGACACAACGTCAGGTTAATGGCATAATTTATTTTTTATCATGGATCACATCCATGTGTCTTTGGTTATGCAAGCAGTCCCAACAACTTTAAGTTAAATGAAATAAGAAGGGCAAGATTTGACCCTGTGTGAATGTTTATGGAATAGATACAATTAAGTAATGAAAAAGTATGAAGAATGTTCAGCATCCTACTGTCATGATCACAGGAGGGGAAAATCTAATATGAAATAGGCTGATAATTGTAGTTGTTGTCAATCAACATCTCAAGCCCCTAGCTTCTGTAGTATCTGCCTTCACAGACTGGGATGAATAAGCAAGTGTGTGATCCCCGCTACGACTCCAAAACAAGCCAGTCTGAGAGCAAAGAGGACAGTGTTCGTGCCACTTTACAAACTGCCCTGTGTGTGCTTTTACCTATCCTGCTGTTCTTAACACCACAGTCCCAAGACTCAGTCCAGCATCATTCATTAGCACTCATTATTCAAAGAATTAAAATAAATGAAGAAAATCATCAGGAAGATGTAGGATTTTTGGAAGTCAAGTCAAATATTTGGACTCCCAGCTTTGAGGAAATATCTGCTATCTAAAAGTCATACAGCTATATATTATCTGACAACCTTCTAAGACATTATGTACTGGAAAACTGACTGGGCTGGCTGCATAAAATGCTATGGAACCAGATTGTAAAGTATATTTGATATACATATCACTATATTATTTTTATCCTAGATTTAGTAATGAAACAATTATTCTACATTAAATACTTTTACTTTAAAAATATTCATAGAATAGAATCATAGAATCATTATGGTTGGAAAAGATCTCCAAGATCATCAAGTCCAACCACCAACCCAACACCACCATGCCTATTAAACCATGTCCTGAAGTGCCACATCTACACATTTTCTGAACACCTCCAGGGAGGGTGACCCCGCCACTTCCTTGGGCAGCCTGTTCCAGTGCCTGATGACTCTTTCAGTAAAGAAGTGTTTCCTAAATCCAACCTAAACCTCCCCTGAAACAACCTGAGGCCACTTCCTCTCATCCTATCACAAGTTATTTGGGAGAAGAGACGAACACCCGCCTCACTACAACCTCCTTGCAGTTAGTTGTAGAGAGCAATGAGGTCTCTCCTCAGCCTCCTCTTCTCCTGACTAAACAATCCCAGTTCCCTCAGCTGCTCCTCATAAGATTTGTGCTCCAGACCCTCCACCAGCTTTGTTGCCCTTCTCTGGACACGCTCCAGCAACTCAATGTCCTTCTTGTACTGAGAGGCCCAAAACTGCACACAGCATTCGAGGTGCAGCCTCACCAGTGCTCAGTACAGGGGCACAATCACTTCCCTGCTCCTGCTGGCCACACTGTTCCTGATACAAGCCAGGATGCTGTTGGCCTTCTTGGCCACCTGGGCACACTGCTGGCTCATGTTCAGCCTGCTGTTGACCAACAGCTCCAGGTCCTTTTCCACTAGGTAGCTTTCCAGCCACTCTTCCCCAAGCCAGTAGCGTTGCATAGGATTGTTGTGATCCAAGTGCAGGAACTGGTACTTGGCCTTGTTAAACCTCATACAATTGACCTCAAGCCCATCGATCCAGCCTGTCCAGATCCCTCCGCAGAGCCTTCCTACCCTTGAGCAGATCGACATTCCCACCCAGTTTGGTGTCATCTGCAAACTTACTGAGGGAGCACTCAATTCTCTCATCCAGATCGTTGATAAAGGTATTAAACAAGACTGGCCCCAGCACCGAGCCCCGGGAAACAGTACATATGACTGGCTGCCAACTGGATTTAACTCTGTTCACCAAAACTCTCCGGGCTTCACCATCTAGCTAGTTTTTCACCCAGCGAAGAGTACACTCGTCCAAGCCATGAGCCGCCAGCTTGTCTAGGAGAATGCTGTGGGAGACAGTGTCAAAGGTTTTACTAAAGTCCAGGTAGATAACATCCACAGCCTTTCCCTCATCCACTAGACAGGTCACCTGGTCATAGAAGGAGATCAGGTTGGTCAAGCAGGACCTGCCCCCTCATGAATCCATGCTGGCAGGGCCTGATCATCTGATTGTTCTGCACATGCCTGGTGAGCGCACTCAAGATCCATAATCTTCCCCAGTACTGAGGTCAGGCTGACAGGCCCGTAGTTCCCCAGATCCTCCTTCTGGCCCTCCTTGTAGATAGGTGTCACACTGGCAAGCCTCCAGTTGCCTGGAACCTCCCCTGTTAACCAGGACTGCTGACAGATGATGGAGAGTGGTTTGGCAAGCTCCTCCACCAGCTCCCTCAGTACCCTGAGGGGGATCCCATCTGGCCCCATAGACTTGTGACTGTCAAGGTGGCATAGTAGGTCAGTAACTGCTTCCTCCTGGATTATGGGGGGTTTATTCTGCTCTCTGTCCCTGTCTTCCAGCTCTAGGGGCTGAACACCCTGAGGATAACTGGTCTGACTGTTAAAGACTGAGGCAAAGAAGGCATTAAGTACCTCAGCCTTTTCCTCATTTTTGCTGACAATGTTCCCCACCGCATCCAATGGAGTTTCTTCTTGGCTCTCTTTTTGTTGTTAATGTATTTGTAAAAACATTTTTTGTTGTCTCTTACAACAGTGGCCAGATTGAGTTCTAGCTGGGTTTTTGCTTTTCTAATTTTCTCCGTGAATGACCTAACGAGGTCCCTGTACTGTTCTTGAGTTGCCTGCCCCTTTTTCCCAAAGTAGTAAACTCTCCTTTTTTTCCTGAGTCCCAGTAAAAGCTCCCTGTTCAGCCAGGCTAGTCATTTTCCCTGCTGATTCAGCTTATGGCATTTGGGGACAGCCTGCTCCTGCACCTTTCATATTTCCTTCTTGAAGAATATCCAGCCTTCCTGGACTTCTTTGCCCTTCGGGACTGTCTCCCAAGGGGCTCTGTCAACTAGTGTCATACTGTGTCTAGGTCTCTCTCATTTGCAGAATGTTCCTCCAAATGTGGAAATACATTGCTTATTTAATTTTATGTGGTCTGAAATGCTCATCCATACTCTTGACTATTTTCTGTAGTACATGAAGACCTATCACCATGGATAATAACTTGCCATTCTTTGGAAAGGAATATTGCTGACAGAATTACCTGAATTAACATTACACTTGGGAGAGGTCTAGTGGTAAAAATAGTAGTAAAACTGAAAAAGCTTCAAAGACATAGATGAGGTTAAATATTTGCACCTTCAAGGATCAGACCTTACATGTCACAAATGCCACAAACATACTGACACTTATCTATCTCCCTGAAGTCTTCCAGTTAAGTCAAGCTTTGTCCCTTGCAAATCACAACTGGGCTTATGACCTCAGGGTCGTCCCACATGTGATATACTATTATTTCTTGCTGCTAAAAGAGCCAGGCTAGTCACCTGATATCCTCCACTTTTCATGGCCATTCTGATTCCCACAGACAACTTGATCCTTCCTCCTCTACTAACTTTCTGTAATTTCATCCCATGTCCTTTTGTCTGCATCTCCTAACATCACCATTCATTTTCTCAGTCAGTATGCCCTGTACTGTAACAGTCTGGAACACGTAAAATCACCTCTTCTTACTCATCTAATGAGAGAAAAGACCTGGTATGGTATTGTATTATTCTACTATAAATAATTCATTCTTTCTTCCAGCAGACCTTGTAGGTAAGATACACAGTGTTGGCTGGCTAGCTGGTTAAAAGGACATTAAGAAAAATGTTTCCAAACCTTCAAAGTGTTTCAGTTCTGACATAAGCTAGTGCTTAGATAAATCACATGAGTAGAGTATTGATCTAGCTTGTTCCTAAAGCTAATAGGTTGAAAAAGCAAGGAGACATTAAATTTTATGTCAATAATACATATGTTTTTTCTAAAGCTCTGGAAGAGGTGAGAAGCAGACTTGTTGAATGCTTCTGGGTGAAAACAAGAGAGAAAAGACAAGACCAAGGGTGATACAATGATCTAGATCTACTGTATACTAGAGCATCATAAGCAAGAAGGAGATGAGGCTTCTTCTTTCCACCAATTAATAGAAGTATTCAAGGTTATGACTGTACCTCTGTATCTGCTAAAAAACAAGTTTAAAAGAAAGACATGCACAATGCTGAAAGTATTACTGTATAAAAATGCTGATGTAGATATTCTGGGTATGTTCTGCTCTTTCTAATTCTAAAAGGAAAGAACTTCCAAGGGCAGAAATGTAATTAGGATGAAATAATCACAAAGGAATAGAGTTCATAATTCTAAAGAGTACATAGCATGAACATAACAGAATAAGAATAATGAATATCAGTACAACAAACTTCAGAAAAGGAGGACAGATAAGGAACAAGATGGAGACGGAGGCATTTACTCCTTTTCCTGCTTCACCCTTCAGCAAAAATGCCCACTCTGATCTGTGATCAGAAATGTAACAAAGTCAGGGAATGAATGTTGACCACAACAGAGAAAAGAGGTAAAAATATTTAGATAATGTAGATGTTTTCTAATTGCCTAAAGGAATTAATCCCTGATTGCTTAAAGAGCTAGCCAAACCAATTTTTAGACACCATGTAGTATCTTGGAGAATACTGGAGGAAGTATAAGTGTCAAGAGTTTTGGGAAAGGACATGCACATTATCTGCTTTTGAGATAAGCCAAAGGGAGGACCTAACAAAAGCCAGACCTGCTAGTCCAATTTTTAGAATGGTAATGACACTAGAGCAAGTGATTAAATAATCAATTTTATGAGCATCCAAAGGATGATAAAGTAATTATAAAAAAAAAAGCAAATTTGCCAAGAATAAATTACATTAAACCAGAAAAACTTCCTTTCTTGACAGGATAAATGGCTTACTTTTTGTGGGGAAACATTAAGTATGATACCCTTTTACTTCTATAAAGTCTTTGACTTATTTTCTCAGAAGTAAATGAAAGTGAGCTAAAACCTGCTGAAAAGCTGCACTTGGAAAGTATTGATCAAAGGTCTACCTGGAAAGAGATCTGAAGTAAGGTGTCTGTCTCAGGAGAATAGCAATTAACAGGCATCTGCAGAAAGGAGACCTCAGCTCCAGAGGCCCAGCAAAAGAGCTGTGTCCCTTTAGCATGTACAATATAAAAAGAAACATCTCATGATAAAGCCTGAATTTCTTTGTCTCACCTGTTGTCAGCGACAGGGATGGCAGAACATCAGGGAGAGCCCTACAGTCACATTCCTCTAAGTCTAGGTCCTGGTGTAGGCCTTGCAGTGAGCACGAACTGAAATTCCAGCTTAGAACCCTCAAAACTGCTTGATGAATGAAAACAAACAACAATCTACTTCCCAGTTTGAACACCTTAATGTGAGGTTGTTTTAGTGATAAAATAGCCTGGATGCTGCCTTCTTTCACAATCAAGCTGAAGTCAGTGAAAATAACAAGAGCAGGGCAGAGTGCAATACCTGGTCCCGTAACTGCAGGTTCCTGAGTGTGAATAGGCTAGTTACCTCTCACCAAAAATAACGCCTTTCAGTTCAAGCACTACAGTTAGCTGTAGTGTGGACACAAAGACACTCCATCTCAGAAACAGCTGGCAGCCATGAGAGTTGTCCTCTGGACCACAGGCCATGTGCACCAAGAGCCCTCTGTGATCACCTCTGCAGGAAGCTGCCACTGTCTAACCTTCCAAAGTTGCCTGCAACAGACGGTAAAGTAGTAACTCAAAATGGTGGCACACACGAAACTGAAGCACAGAGGTGAGAAACGAAGAATGATGTTTTGGCAGGGAAGTCGGGGAACAGCTATCAGGGAACAAGGCAGTATTTATGTCTAGACCATACATTAACAGCAGCTGGGGAGTGAGTGTCAGTGCTGTCTTAAACTTCACCTCTCTTGGTAAATGGGAATGAGCCCACTTCCATCTCCAACACCTACAAAATCACTTGAGACTTTCCACAGAACAAGTCATTGCTCGAGAGAGGCACAATGATTTCTTTACTGTTGTTACTTAAGGGGAAATCCTTGCCATTAATTTCATTCTTCAGTGCAGGCTTCTCTGTCTGATGTATGTCTCCCTCTGTTTAAACTTGCAGGAAATGCTGGTATAGACTTGTTATGAATGGAGGTTTTTATGGGCTTCAGAATATCTTTTTTAAATACCAGTGAATAGGTTTTCAACATGTGTCTCCAGGTGTTAGAACTGTGTTTACAGGCAGTCTCATGCTGCTAAAAGACTATTTCAGCCTAGAAAACCCCTGCAGGTATTAACAAGCTTTCTTCCTCCTTTTTAACCAGCAACAGGAATAATAAAAATTCAGATTAATTTAGACCGGATACCCAGACTTAGGGTATCCCAGCAAATTCAGGGATGACCAGAGTCTACCAAGTGTTTCTGAGATCTTACCTCATTGTTTTTCTTGAAGGAATAACTTCACAGTTTGACATAAACCAACTGCACTATAAACCAAATGATTTGATGTTTGCCATTCTATTGGAACTGTTTTATTGAACACAGTTAAGTAAGCTTTTTCCTTCATCTTCCTTCTGGCTGCAAGGACTTGTTCTGCTGACTCAGTGCAATTCTACTCAGTATTATTTTTCGTGGACTTCTTGTGTCACCAGCTAGAAAAAAACCCAGCTCAAACATTCATAGTTAAAGCTGCTAGCAAATGTGTTTTTTTTTCCCCTCCCCTCGCAGTAAAGCTGTATTGTTGATTTGTGAAGGTCCACAACTGTAAGCTTTGCATGACTGCACTGAGAAGAGCGATCCATCTGCCCCTACATTCTGCCCTACGACTCTCAAAGCCACTTGCCACGCTAGCAGTCTGAGATATCCAGCAAATAAAAAGAGAACACATGCGTTTGGAGAGGAAAATGAATTTGGTAAAGAAAAAACCTTCAATTGCAAGAGGCCTGGGTATCACTAGAGGTATGAGGAGAAATCATTCTTCAGAAATATGAAAAGAAAATCAGTATATAATGTGCCTGAAGTAACACACAACAAAGCCTTGAAAAAGATTTAAACAATCAGATCAGCCATAGTGGCCGCTGTCAGCATTTTTTTTGGCCCTTAATCAGATCTATTTCAGAAGCAATCTCTCCAGGATAGGTTCATCTATTGATCTCTAAGGGTAGTTTTATTTCTCCTTTCAACTGGTTCAAATTATATCACTTCTCTCCACTTCTGATGAATGACTGTCAACATGACTCTCTACAGAAAAGACAAGGTTGTAATTTACTAAAACAGGGGAGATCAACAGGTGGCTTTGCTCTCAGTGTGAAGATGGAGAACTTTTAATTCTTGTATTTTTTTAAAGCTAGATAAATTAAGCAAGAAAGGGGAGAGAAATGACTCCACCATGCCCACAGGACATAACTAGAGAGTCTTGAAGTAACATTTTCAGAATGGATTTCAATTAGCTGGTTTTAGTTTGAATATAAGCCTGGAATCCAATTTTTCTGCATGCCACAGTGGCCATACAAAACCTACACCATGGCCACACTTGTGAATTTTGAGAAACTAGAAACAAACAGTTCTTTTTTGAAAGGGATTGCTACAGATGGAAATTACACAATCTGAACCAGCAAATTCATGCTCAGACAACTTCCATCCCACTGAAATGAAGAGGAAGCAGACCTCTGAAGTACTGGAATAGCAAGCTCTTAGAGCTATTTTAATTGTGTTACTTCTAAGCAGTACCTCTGTAAATAAATCAGTATGTTGAGTTTGCAGGTAGGGGAGAAGGTTTGAGATACACAGCCTCCTGGATCTGTAGTATAACAATGAAAAGTCATTACAGTCCTGCAGCCAGCCCAATTTTATTTGTCCCAGTGGCTAGGCTCAAGGCCAGTTCTTGCACTACAATGTGCTTGACAAACTTTTTCTCACTAGCAGGTGGCATGCAGTGGCTGATAATTTTTAACTTTCCCGATTTCAGTACTTTCCTTCACCTCTCACCATTTCCCAGCGAGCAATGATAATTTTAGATGCCTCTGTGTGAGGGAATAAGCAGATGTACCAGGCCCTTTAAAAAAGTAAAACACAAGCATTCACAGTAGTTAAAACGAGATGTATAAAATCCAAATGTCAAGGAAAATTAATTCTTTTGTAGCTTGTCTTAGAAGAGGCAAACTTTATGCTACTTTGCATCTTAAAACACAAGTTTCCTTTAAAGTCTGCTGCATTTCCTCTAATGATGTAAAAAAAAGCTTAGTGCACATCCTGGGACCTTTCTACTGTGCCTAGGATGAGCTTAAACATATCCAGCTGCTCTTTATTAGTTTACTTCAGGGGATCTTTCACAGCTGGGTTACACCAGATTTACATATGTTTGGCTGAATATGCATGATTTCAGGGCTCCAGAGTAGTTGTTGTAGCCTACAAACTGAATCTCTCATCTTCACAGTTCCCATTTCACTGCATGGAGCTCCTCTGATGGCGTAGAATAAATGCTTTTTTTTTTTTTTTTTTCTTCTGCTGTGGGTATTATGTATTCTGGACAGCCGGGTGCCTTTCTGGAAGCAGTTTTTATGAACGGTGTCAAGGAAAGACAAGCTGTCACTGAGAAATTCTGCGGTTTTTCCTCTCCTTTTTTACAGCCTGTTTTGAACTATGGCCTTTCTGCACAACAGGGAAAAGTGAAGTTTGCTGAATGTCAACATAAACAGCTCTGCTTAACAGGCTGAAGCTCAAAGCAGCCTCATGGAAGAATTTGGACTAAATTTCAAACACTGCATATGACCTAAAAGCAAAAACTGTTTCTTCATCAGCTCTGATGTTCTTTAAAGACACAAAAATGGAAATGCTAGTTTTGAGCTACTCGTGTGACTGAATACGTTACAGTGGAACTAACAAAGGAGCACTCTATTAAACATCCAAGTCATTTAAATAATTAGACTGTACCCTATATATTCTGCTCCATGGAAATTATTATTAAACTCTTGAACAACTATGTGGCCAAGCCAACAATGTTTACTCATGCACAAAGACTGTATTTCTTAGAGACAGTCCTTCTTTCCACAGCTGGGTTGCTGGTGCATGTTAGGAACATGGCTGGACCCCACGTTAGGTCTGCTCTTACATAGAGGGAGGATGAAACTTCATCTATCATTAAAACGCCAGCACTGTATATTTTGTGACAGAAAGCAAATGCTGTGAATTAACTCTTAATTTCTCCTACACTCATGAACACTACAGGTGTAGTGAAAAGACTTGGACATAAGAATTAAAACATGCCCCTAGTAATCAGTCTAAGTGTGTGTATATATATATATACACACACACACACATGGTATATATTAGTATATATATTTTCTTCTAGAAATATTTGCAGGACTGGTGCTGTAAGCAAAAAATAGCTTATACACATATGATGCTAGGTTTATCATTTCCCTCTGTATTGCAGGCCCATAGCCTCATCTGCCTTTGAATCCATTAAGTGACTGAGGAATTGCAATGAGTTTGAAACACTGGCCGTAACAGTAAGCAAGACTAATTTTACTGCTAGCTCTTACTACTCTTCCAATATAAATATCAGAAGCCTTCTTTCCTCTCAGTCACACTCACTCAAATCTGCAGTCTCTCCAGTAAAGCAAGCAGGGTTACTCCAGCCACATCCTGAGGTAAAAGACAGCATTTCTCTGATGGACTTCTTCTCCTGGTGCTGCTATCATCTCTCTCTCACTTCATTTTCTGTCTCCCGTGGTGGCTTCCCTCATGCATTTTTCTGCCTGTGGAATGTACAGTTCTCTGCATTTTTTTACCTAATTTTTTTTATCACCTCACCACCTTGCAGGCACTGCATGTACATTTACTCTTTGATGCCATAACTTCACTGATGTTTCCTGTCTATGCATTTTTTAACGTGCTCAGTGATTACTCCAGCCAATCTGCTTCCCTGGATGATCTGAACCTGTAGCTTCAGCCCAGACAACGTACTTTAACAAGCAGATACCTGCGCCAGCTCCAGGAAAGCTACCCTGGGGCCGGCAGCAATCTAACCACAGAAGTGTGTGCAAGCCAAGGTCTTCTCCGACTACGTTCAAAGCCCACCCAGACATCCTTTTAACGGTTCAGCAGCAGGCCAGGCACACGTATCTGTGTATTTGCTTTACCACACATTTCACAAACAGCAGTGTTTCTGCAATACAACAACTCCCTCAGCCTTCCACTCAGTTCTAGTACAGGATCAAATCTCTGTACGGTATTGTTTGTTCAATTTCTGCTCATGCCCTTTCTTTAAGCCAGTATTTTCCACTGCTGCAGGCAAACCAGACAGCTTGCACAGCTAGTTAAACAACATGAAGACAGGTGCTATAACAAGGAACATGACTGGCTTTTTTCATATCTAGAGACTGGTTCTCAAGATATGTTTACATACATTTACAGACTTCCATGTGAGAGGTTAAAGCTTCATCTTTTGCCTAGCATTGGGACCCTAAAAGTTTTATCACAATCTCTTTTCTCTCATTGATATATATTTATTTTCTCTCCTCCCTTCTAAGCACAGTGTAGGTGAGACCAAAACTTGCAAGGAAGCACAGCTGATGTTATCAAGTTGTCTTGCTGTGATCAAGTAGAGATAAACTGTATTTTCTTTCCAGGACTTGATGCTGGACATATGAAAAGTACCCACTGATTTGATATTAGTAATTTAGTTCAATGAGTGAGAACTGCACACTGAGGTATACAAATCTCCCTGGGTACAGAAAATTAATTGGTCTTGCTGGATGAATGCCTCAAGGCATTGCCTGTAGCTTGGTCATATTTAGACAAAAAGCATATAAAGTGCTGCAGGACTGTAAGACCTCTTCGAGACACTGAATAGAGACCAGTTATAGAGATAAAGCTGAATACTATCTGTGAAAAAAGTGCTGTTTATGTTCTTTATGGGCTGTGATTGCCCAAATCTCTGGGCAGCCTCTGTGGTGAATGCGAGAGGTTCAGTGGGGAGAGCGGGCAGGAGAGGGGACAGAGGGCACCCCTGCTCTGTGCCCTCCTCTGGGAGCCCCTGATCAGGACTCATTCAGCAGTGAATACACACAGAGAATTGTTGAACTGCCTGATGGGAGCTATAAGCTGGTGGCAGGAATTAAATTTCCCCAGCGCTGACCACAGGCTCAAAGAAACCACCAACAGCCTTTTCTGCACCACGTGAGACCTCGGTCAGCCTCTTTGAAAATAAGCAGCACTTGGTGTTTACTCAGCATTACAGCTTCTATCTCACTCACCCTGCTTGCTTCCAAACAGGAACTCGGTAGAGTTTTCTGATTTAAAGAATAAGGAAACACCTGCAAACTATGTGCTTCTCAAAAGACTTCTGGAATTATTTTAATGAAGGCTTTGGTGTGCTGCTGTTCAGGAGTTGTTTCTGTGCGTGTGTAAATTCCCTGTCTGTGCTGGTAATGTTTGTGTTTAGTAACTGCAGATCTTTCAGGCTCTCAAAAAAAAAAAAAACCCCAAACCCTCTGTTTCGTTCTAGAACAGGATTGTGAATAACAGTAGCTTTGTAGGGCTTTAAAAATGTGCCTGCTTTCTCCCCCTTTTTTTAACAGCTGTTCTTTTATTTTCTATCACAATTGTGGGTAAGATGGGATGGAGCACGAACAAGATGGCATATTATTGACAGCATGCAGCTGGTGTTATTTTCCAATTAAAAAAATCCTTGTTGGGCATATGAAAGAATTCTCTAGTTTACGCCCAGTTGTGACAATGCTATCAAGCCGAACCTTCATCTCAGATTTTATTTCACAGAAGATGGCAATCTTTGATTGCTGGTGGGGGAACTACAGTTTAAGATCCAGGGCTAACCACTTTGGTGGACGTGGGGAGCTGGAACTGGTCTGGAGGCTATCTGCTGGGACTCACTGTTTCAGAGCATTACAGGTATTCTTCCCAGACAACATAAAGTTGGTGATGAACGTGCTGTTAACCATTTCCAGATGTTTGCCATATTGTACAGCTGTGCCAGAAATGGCTCTTAATGCTTCCCCAGCAACTTCTCTATAAACTGCCCTAAGCTCTTCTAATGCCAATGGAGCTGTTAAAATCTACTTCAGCAGAGACTCTGACTTATTCCAGTCTACTGGGGCAGGGAGAGCTATCAGCAGTCAGACTATCAGCTGATGGTTAAAGTGCTTATTGGTCCCAGCACCGATGCTCAATGCACACGGAGCTGTCTGTGTACTTAGTTGCCCAACTGTGACAAGGCTCTTCTGGGTATAAGGGACTGAGATTTTTTCAAAAACTTAAAATTTGGCCAATTAAGCTCTTTTTTTTTCCCTCACGGGGATGTCAGGATGCACATTTTTGATATAATGGTAAATTTGCACTCCTTGCTTCAAAACTTCTCAATAAAATGCCCTTAAGACTCTTTTTTGTAAGATGAGAATAACAACATATTTTTCCCTATCCTCTTTCTCAGCTACTGGCACAGAAGATCTTAGAACACATGATTAAAATCTAGCAAAAGTTCCAGCAGCAGTAATCAGATGCCAGAGACTATAGTGTTTCACTAAATGACTATTAAAGAGCTCGAAGAAACACCTGTCTAAACACCTGACTAAACTAAGGATATTCATAGGAACTACTACTTTCCAAACGCGACAACATTTGTTATCTGTATTTAATGTTCAATAAAATTAACATGGCAAAATCTAAATTATGCCCTCTCCAGGTTTTTCTTTTTTTAATTAACTGCATGCTGTTAATCAGTAAGCACCAGCCCATCCTGACATATAGAATTAAGCTCGCCTTTTCTACAGTCTTAAAGAAGCCTAAGAAAAAAAGGAAAACAGTCAGTCAGGATTCTTCCTACATACTGAACAAGATGTTGATACCATTCAGTATAAGGTTATCTACAGGAGAAGAATGTAGGTGGTGTTTTGTACAGAGGCATGTAATTAAACAGTTCACAGTCCACAGATCACAGTAAAAGTGCTCTGAAGCAGGACCGTCAATGTTTAGGTTGTTGTAAAATTACTACAGGGCCTCTTACGTATTAATTAATACAATTATTGAAAGTAGGCACATCCTATATGAGAAAAATGAATTCTTCAAGTATCTTTAATAGCATATTGACATTTTAATTGTACACTGGCATTAACACCAAAAGGCACTTTAAGTGTCTTTCAGTTATTAGATTTTCTGCTCTTAAATCCCTTCAAATTTCAAAGTAGTTTCAGAAATCTCTTATTTAAAGGGCTCAGCTGCCCTCCCAATTCAGTATCTTTGTATGGCACAACGTCTCCCTGTACTCAATATAAACGCCACAAAAATGAAACTGGGTGTTACTTAACATCCCATCCACCAATGACACCTTGCTGTTTCCAGACAGAGCAGTGGCCCGGAGAGGCCAGCATACCCTACAGTGAATTCCCAGCTCTTGATAAATATGTCAGTGCTACAAGGGTCAAACAAGAGCACGAGGCAGCCTGTGCTCCTCCACCGCCCTGTCCTCACCGGGTGACTGTGGATGAATGCAGCTGCGGATCTCGTCCATCACACAACAGCTCTAATGCCCTGAACCCTGAGCAGCTGCCTTGACAAATTAGACGTGGCCTCTTTTATTGAAAAAGCAGATCAAGGTCCTGGGGCAATGACAGTTTTTCCCTGTTTTAGTAAGACAAGCTTCTACTGCTCATTGCAGCCTGGAAATGGATAGCCTGACTTTAAATCTATGCAGGCAGACAATTACAGGTCAAGGATACCTGCTGTTTCCTGCAGCCACATCTGACATTTGATGAGCTCTATTTTAAATGTCACCATTTTATTTGTAGGATTCAGTGATTTGGGGACAGAAAAGCTCTGTTGATAGTTTTCATAACTAGGGGTTGAACAACCTCTTCTATTATAAATGATGTCTTTTTTTTTTTCCTAAAAAGCAAATAGCTCTTGGTTCTAACCTTGCTACTCATGTTTCCACTTCTGCTAGTTAAATCTGAAATCCGTACTGTTAGTGAGACATAGAAACACTCTGATTTCTGAAAATTTTAAGTCAGTGCCAGTGCTGAAGTACAGGTGTTACTTTAGCTGTGGCATGGAGAGTTGATGCCTGTTGGAATATACCCCCTCCATTATTTCGATTTCCTCATCCTTGTGTGTCTTTTTCAGTGAAAACTGTTGCTCTACTTACATGTTCAGAAGTTTACTATAGAAAACCAGAGCTTTTTTACACAAGGTTTGAAAGGAAGACTTAGTCACAGAGAAGACACATTAAATCACTGCCCTGTAATCTATTACAATCTCCACGTTTGATTAAAATTGGCTTAAGAATATGGCCCTGCCTGGGGACTTAGTTTCTGCCATCTTTTCTACATGCCTTGTCTCCTCTCTATCTTTTCATTCTTGTTCTCATAGAAACTTACAAAAACATAATGAAAACAAGTGTGAAGAAAGTCTCTTGTTAGAAACATCCTTCCAGCATTCTTCTTTCATCAATTTTATATACAATTTCCATTTTATTAATTAGCATCTAGTTTTCTACTGTCACTGTTGGAACTTGAGGATGCACTCTGAGATGATTAGCTGTCTCTGGCCGTGGGAGCAGACAGCTCGCACATGCAAAGGAGAACAGAAGAAGGATCAGTGTCATTCCTCTGGACAAGTCTGCTGTGTTCCCTTAATTCCGACTGCACAGCCCTGTGGCGTGGATACCAACGACTCCAGCGTGGTGAGGTAATCAATCTTCTGACATGTTTGCTAGTTATTATCCTGGTCTGGTGGCACAGGTAGCTGGCCATTAAAAACTCTGTTGAGACATTTGGTCCCATTTAACTGCTAACAATGGCTTTCTGGTATTTATCTGATATGGAGCTAAAATGGTGCTCCACAGCAGGTATGCCGTGATTAGTCTCTGAGACATTCAGTTCCTGGACAAGTTGCTCATTAGAGCCATTGTAGACAAATATAGCATTGTTTATTTGTTTGTTTGTTTTATTTTTTTTAATATTTCACCCAAGCAGCCAGTATATGTGACAAATGTAAATAAGCTCCCCCTCTAGAAACAGCTATGTTTATACAGTAAGCTGATGCTAATTTACCTAAGAACAATTTAGAAAAAAAAAAATCTATAGGGCTTTGTTAGCACAGACTCATCTAACCAACCTATGTTTAAATCCTAATGGGATTTAGGTTTTAATCTAGATGTGGATCTATAAAAGTTTAAATGGACTAAGTCCCACGTCATCTTGTCTTGTGTAGGTGAAATCCCTTTATGAAGCACTACAGCTCTGAGTAACCACACCTCTCACTTCAAATCTCAGCCAAATGCTACAGAATCATAGACAGATTCAGGGCAAATTCCCTACTCTCTTTCTCAGAGCACTCTTTTACTAGACCGTGCACAAGACTTAAAAATATAGTAAGCAAAGGATCTGGTCCAATTTGATCTTGATTGTTTCCTCAGCACTTGAAATTGTTGGTGAACTGCAGAGTATTTGCAATCTGTGTTATGTTTGTGTGTACAATGGCTTGAGATACAGGAAAGAATAGCAATGTTCGTGTAACTTCCTCCCAGGTACACACGCTTTGAGTTTACAGCTCCTCCTGAGCCCCATCCAGGGGGAACTGGCTATGGTGCAACTCCTTCTCCCAGTAGTCTAACACTTTTTTTAGGATCATTCCATTCTTTCTGACAGTGCCTGGAGGATGACACAGATCAAATACAGAGCACTCACTTCACCTTGAAAATCCAAGCCCTCCCCCTCAGACCTGCAAACACTAACTTAAAAGATAAGTTTTGACAAATTCTGTGCCACTTTAAATCCTCTCCTGAATTATTACAAAATGCCAGCACGATAACAACAACTTCTCCCTACTTCCTGTGATAAAAAATGCTTTGAATCTTTTAGATCCTTGCACATATTAACATATAACAATATTTTTGTGTAGAAACATTCTCTAAATGTACTTCCTGGTGCAAAAACTCAGCCCCACTGTGATGAACAACACTTGTTTCATTTATGCAAAGAGTCCGAAGCTTTGCTTTGCCATAGATTTTTTTTTCCCTTGTTTCATGTCTACTTGTAAAGTATCTTGTTAAATTGGCACTTTACATTCTTTATCATACCTGTACCTGAAGTCTCATATAATTCTGTCTCACTGCAGCAGAATCTGCCTGAACATTTGCAGACTCTCCAGAGACAAGCATTGTCAGCACTTGGCAAATCTTTCAAGTAGCAATAATCACAGTAAAATTTAGTAACACTACCACTTGTGTACAATATGAAATATCTTCTGGCATCAGGTTTTGAAATGAACAGCCCTTGGGCTCCCCAATAGCATGGCCTGTCCAAATAGAGGAGTTGACTATTCTCTACCAGAGGAACGGCTGCAGTTATTAATCATAATAATATAGATTCTACAATGTATCAAATAACAGGTGCTACCAGACAGGACCATTCTTGACATCCAAATACACCAGCAAATCTTAACTCTGTAAACTGTGTCCATCACATCCTGCTCCTAATTAGCTTTTTACCATTGTTACATAGATATTGACACAAGGCTCATTAAGGAAATGAGATACCACCTCATCATCTTCACTTAATGAGTGTTGAGACAAGTAAGAATACAAACATTAAGCCTGCTAACAGCAATGCTACAGTTCCGTCATTCAGTGCCTAGCTCAGCCACGTCCACCTGAACGCTGCGGAGAAGAAGCTGTAGCAGAACCACAAAATTGTAAGCTGAATTTGCAACCAATATATCAAAACTGTGATTAAAAGGCAGGCTCCAGGCATTTGAGGAGCAAGTGAGAAAACTGAGCAGTTGCCTGCATTTGTGCTAATGAACCCAGGACTTGAAAAGTGTGAGGCACTTCTGCCTGAAGGGAGGCAGGAAGGACAGGAGGCAGCAGAGAAGGGCAGCAGGGTAATGAGGGGCGAAGGCCAGCTACCCCTGAAGAAAATCACTTTGTTTTCTTCATGTAGGCCTCTCTACAAGCGGTATGTGTCTACTCCCCCCTTTGTTAGTGGGACCACTACAGAGAGAGAAAGCGTGATGGCACTACTGGGGTGTAGAGGATAAAGCCTTGGAGTGCTCCGCGGGAGGAGGGAGCTTCACCACGGTGGAGGGAGGGAGACCAAGTACAATGGCAGCAGGGGAGAGGGTTAGACGGCGAGGTTAGGGAAACTGTTTTGACAAAGGTGAGAAACACAGGATTAAATTAATACTAAAACACAGCAAGAAAGGAAACAGAACATAAACATACTCTAGAACGTTTGGTTTTTTTCTTCTTTTTTTTTTTTTTTCTGGGGAGGAAATAGAGGAGAAGAGGAAAGAGGGGTGCAGTTTGCCCAATCAGAGCTGATTTCTTTTTTTTTTTTTTTTTTTTTGTTCTGCAATAAGAAGGGCAGATTCCTTAATGGCCAAAATGAAAATGCCAGTGGGATGGCAACGCATAGTTCCCACTCTATGGGTTGCACTACACATTTTCATCTTGGCAAGAAATGTGATGTAGCTCAGAAACAACAATCCCAGAGTATATTTAGCTACTAAAGCTGTGGCACACAAATGTCACATTCCCATGAGTCAATCCTTTTAAAGAACCCCCTCTTCACGCCCCCACAGATATTCCCCAAGATGCCTGCACTGAATTAAAAGTGAAGCATATGGATGGATGTGACATCATCAAAGCACCCGTGTTACAGAAAAGAAAGCAGCGAGTGGATTCTGTACAATTAGTACAATCAGTGAGAAGCCATTTGTGAGCACAGAAAAAGAAAGAAAACACTGTCCAAGGGATTAGACACAACCAATGAAGAACAACGCAAAGCACCTTGCAAAACAAAGAGAAAATGTTAAAAAAAAGGAATATTTTTTTCTTTGTGAATGTGTGAAAGTAAAAGAAATCACAGTAAAAGTGAAAACAAAATCTTGACAAAAGGATAGTAAAAGTAACATTTTCTGATTTAATTTTGTGTAAGAACTCTTTCCTTTGCCCTTTTAAAACAACAAATCCATAGCAATTTTGGAGCCAACCGGCTCTGACTGGGCAAGGTAAAGAGTAACAACACACAAGTAGATGGTAATGGTAAACAACCATGCGGTCACCTCTGCCGCCATTGTTTTGATTGTGTGTAGACTGCTTCCAGCTTTGTCAATATTCATAATTGGGCACCAAAGAATGCATGATATTTAAATGACCCTGTCAAGTGCTAATAAGGCTCTTTGGTAACCACCACTCCCTGGGGAGGGAACTATTGAATGTAAGCCACCTCATCAGTCAGTGAATTGAAGCGAAAATTATTAGAATCCAACAGCTATACATTTATTAATATTTTCACTGCATGCTCTTCTGAAAGCTGCTACTGGCATATAAGATGCTTTTAAGACCTAGCTTTCCATCTATTAAGCATTGCTTCGCAGAAGATTTGTGAAATAGGGACCCACACATAACAAACGGTGCCATTAAAATGCATACGCCTCTCCACATTCCTCTGGGGTACATATAGGGCCAGATCTTCCACTATCGGTGCCTTCTGACACTGCTCCCCTGTCTGACGCCAGCAGAAGAGCTGGGTTCAAGGATCTCTTCCTTCTTTCCTTCCTCATCAAATCTGCTTAATGACATCCCCGCTTCTCAGGGTGGAGGAGAGAAAGATACCACTTACTTTCAGAAGAGAGAACACTGGATTTTCTGAGAAACGTCCTCTCACCTCAAACATTTTGAATACCAGGTGTTACTAACAGACTGGACAGAAAAAAAAAAAAAACAATCTTATTTTTTGGCTGTCAGCATTATCACTGATTTACTGCTGAGAGGAAAGAGGAGTGCTAGGTAAGTCACATGCTATTGTTGAAGGGCATGCAGGTTTATCTGCCTTCCCTCCTCTACATACGTGATACCCAGAAATCACTTTTTCTGAATTGCTCTTCTACAGCTGAAGAGCAAGGGCTGAGAAACTAAAAAAAGGAGGATGATATCTCAAACTGAGCTTAATTAGGAACTGGGAATCTGAGCTTTTGTCTTCAGCACCCTCAGTCCCTTCCACCCCAAGTTACACTTTTGAGTTTGAGTACTGCAGGGGCTGGAAATCCTTCCTCCACTGGGGCTCAGCAGCCCATGGGTCTGCAGGGTGCAGAGGAGCTCTGTGCTTAATTCACATTTAACTCTGATCAGGTCCTAGAAATTAACTATTTTGCTTTTATTGCAAGTTTTGCTTTTATTTGCAGTTATTCTCTCAGAATGTCTACAGGGTCAAGCTCTGAAAAAAAAATGTTCAGATACGGGCCACTTCTAAAATCCAGTTGAAGGAAGAAGAAAAAATGGCTGGTTTTCCTTTTAATAGGAAAAGCTAATTGCTGCGAGGTGGGAGACAAGTTTGCATCCTCTGCCTGAGGGAACTCAAATCTTCATTTTCCATTTCCTGCCATCAAGCCTAAAAGCCAAGGCTACTAGATTAATGTCTGCCATGGCATCTCAGGAAATTTTACTGCACCTCCTGCCTAACTTGACCGGTCTCCTCAGCTGGAAAAGTGCTTCAGGCTTCGTCTCTGCTTGGCCAGCCAGGTGACACCCACTGCCTGCATGGCTAGGAACCATGAAGGCTCTTTGAGGTCAATCCTGGGGAGTTCAGTGAGAAATCCAGGATCTCCTAGGACTGTGGGAGGCACTGTGTAGGTATTGAGCTGTTGTGAATAACAGGCACCGAGTTCACGGTCTGGGTTCAGGCTGCCATCAGCTGCTTGTGCAGCTCTGCTGAGCACTGTTCTGTAGTGTTAACGTGCTCTTCAACCCCGCCGCTGAAAGCCTCAGCAGCCAGTGCAGAGAATTCAAGATTCACTGGGTCAGATGCAGGGAAGGCATATGATTTATAGTAACCTACTAGTTTGGGCAGACAATGCAAAGCAGCAGGTCTGGCATGCCAGTAGCTTCTCCAGGAACAGCTGATGCTTTTGTCTAATGAGGTTTTCATGTAAAATGCATGAACAATAGAGACTGGAATCCACATTTCAATTAATATTTTAAGTGTTTTATATCAAGTATTCATAGCAGAAGGGACTGAAGCTCATGTGTGTTCTTGCCCCTGGTGAGTGCCCTAACCACTCAGCAGGGGAGTTTTGCTCATACTCATCCTTCTTCTGGCCCACTGAGTACTTAATTAGTCCATACAGAGCAAAACATCTTCAACTGAGAAGAGACTGAAAGAAGTGATGTAAGAATACCCTGGAGAAGAATAACAAGGACTCTGATCTCTCTAGGCAGTGGAGCTATTTGAACCTAAGTCCCGTATTTACAAATGAACCATTTTAACCTCTTTGAGACACACATTAAAAGGAGCTGGGAGAACAACAGAGGGCCAAGATGGAATGAGGGGGCATTACCATCCTTACATAGGAGAAAAGCAACTTCTCCTCTAAGCATGTTCAGGTGGCAAATCTAGGCAACACTCTGCCCAGTTTTCTGCATGTATAGCAAAGGGGGAGTGGAGGCCAAAGGACAGGGTGGTCAACAGTATTAGACCCAAGTGTTCTTCAGCATAGGGCCGAACACTGTGAAACAACACCTAAATCCCAGTCTTTTGATGCTTTAAAAATGCAACACAGAATCCTTTCCCTAGCAGTCACGTCTGCATCTTTTAAAATATGCTAATGAGCTCCTCAGCTCCCACTCTCAAAGGTGTTTGATGCTTAGGTCTCACTGAAGACAGCAGGACTTAGGCCCAATGGCCAGGACTACTGTCAGTTTTACTTCAGTGGTGAACCTAGAGCAGACCTTCAGTGTCTCTGTCTGTCATTGAGAAGTGGAAATAGCGTGAAATTAGTGCTGGGAATTCAGACAAAAAGGCGACATAAAAGTACACCCATAAGGACAGTGGGAAGCCACGGATCTTCCTCTGCCTGAGAACAGGGCAGATGAAGTTTAAAGAGAGCTAAATCCCCACTGTTTCCCTCCTTTCCATACACATGCACAACACTCCGCAAAGGCACACACTCCTGTTTGTTTTGTGTGGTTTCCTCAGGCAGTGAATTATCTAGGACTGAGTCTGAGATTGGCTGTTTAGTTGCAGGCTTTACGATAAGCTTTTAATTATAGCACAGGAGTTTCATTACATGTTACTCTGAGCCAGCTGGAAGCAGTTACACTTTAGTCCTCCCCTCCCTCCCTCCTCACCACAGGACGTCATTTCCAAGGCCTTACCCTTCTTGTCTTGATGATTATGGGATGAAACTGCCACATATGGATCTGTATTTTCAGATGAACCAAGTGGATCCTTCCAATCCAGCATGCGTCCCCTAGCATCATAACCCTGTCGAGCGTGAGAGTCGGAAGTGGTGGTGCTTGGGACTAGGGAACTGGAGTGTCCTGTTTACATTATAAATACAGGTAGGGAAGACAAGTCTCATTAGTCACTTACCACGCCACTTCCCCACGCTCAGGAACACAAACATTGTTTTGCTTCCACGGCGGGCGAATGTCTTGTCTTAGGCTAAGCAATGTTTCAAAAGTTCTTCAAAGCATGGCCCGAAGGAAACTGGGGATTTGAACCTTCCAGATCAGGGTGCTAAGAGGTGCAGGCAGGCCTCGGGCTGCCGCTGAGCTGGCGGTTGTGTGCTTTTACTCAACAGTTAAATGCATGTGGAAGAGGGCGAGTACACTTCAGCTGAGTCAAGCATCCTTCGGCCGGATTCAGTACGCGTGCCTGACTGACACTGAAGTGCCGGACCATGCTGTCTGGTACTGGCTTAGTTAAAAAGTGATTTTAAAACCAATTTAAAATGGAACAACTTCTAATACAGCTGAAACTAAATAAGGATGCCAGAAGATCTACGAAATGGCGACGTCAGTGGCTCTCTGCCACATGCCCCTAAAGCGACAAAGGTCTGCCCAGCACTGGTGTGCTTGCACTGCGGCATCGCCCTCCGGGTGGGAAATGTGCATGGCCCGTCAGCCATTCACATCCATTTGAACCCTTGCCATCGGTCCTGTCTGAGCTGACGGTCCAAAATGGCTCTGAGATAAGCATAAAACTGAACATTTCTGCTCAGAGTGACAGTGAAGACAATGCCTTACTATGTCGATCTGCCCAAGAACCTATGCCTCCAGCAGCTGCTGGACAGACGTCTTGCATGTCTTTTTTCTATTACAGCTGCTCTAGACATGGTTACTGTTGTCCTGAATAAGGCTGATGAGCTCCTCACCTGTCAAATACACCCCACCACACAATGCATTCACAGGACATGCCCTGCTGGAAACACCGCACAATTTTAACAGCGGTTTGGCTGCGGCAGAGGTGTGTTTGTAGACTCATAGGTCCTCTGCAGCTAGATCCTGAGAAGCACGTCAGTACCGAAAATGTTTGGAGTGCCTGCAGCCTACCATGCCTGAAAGCTTGCACCAGCTTGGACTTCCTAGTGGCTCGGGCTGCTCCATGGCTGCTGGAGAGCGGGCACTGAAACTCCATCCACACCACAACATTCTGACCTCAAAACTGCACACGTCTCTGAAAGTTCCCCTTCAGCACGTGCACCAAAATGAATTATTTTCAGCAGGACTCAAGGAGCTCTGAGCCTGGTTAGTTTGATGTGGAATAACTACATTTCCCCTTACCTACTTTCCTAAAAGAGCCCATCAAAAGAGGGGGTTTTGAAACATGCTCGAACACAAACTAACAGAATCTGATTATTCAGACAGAGCGGCACATAACGCTTTCTCTTCAGATAACACCAGACAGACTGACAGCAGCCCTCCTTTCTCCTGCCTCTTTTTTAACAGACCAGGAAGTTAATTTTCCTTCCTTAGATTTGAGTCTCCCTTAGTGAGGAGTCCAATCACCAGGCTACAGATTGCCCTAGCAGGGACCCTCTCCCTGCTCCTTCCCTTGATGTTGTTTCACTGCTTAGAAAAATAATTTGACACTCACTGGGGCAGAGATAGAGCCACACAAGGAGCCCAAATTTAAAGCCTCACAGAGAAGGCATAGAGCTGGGCAGGTACAGACTGTGCTTCCATAGTTTATTTTAAACAGTCACTGGATAAGCATAAGGCTTTCATAAGCTGCATCTCAAAAAAGCCGCTTTAAATGGCTTCTAAAGCGATTCAGCCACAGCTCTCAGAAGTGCAGAGAGAGCTGATGAGCCTAGGTCCCTAATTCCACTCCAGCAATCAAAAATCTAAATGTTGGCCACCAATGCTCCCAAGCTTTTCGATGCACCCATGTACTTCATTTTATCCAGCCCCTTCACCAGCTTCATGGGGTTGAACTACTGATGGAGTCAGCAAAAAAGCTGCAACTTCTATTAAGATGCTGCTATGATTTAAAGAAGTCTTACTGAATATTAATGGTCTTAGAGGAAAAAAGTGTCTGTGCTCCTCCGTATATTTTCAAGGAGCCCTTTTGATTTACTGGATTATGTATGGCAGCACTTCGGACTGTGTGTTGCATAAGACATGGACGCAACTAACTCCTGCAACTGGTAAGCTTAGCAGGGAAAACTGGTCAAATTCACAGTATTCTCACCACAAAGCCAGCCTTCAGCTACTACAGCTAATCATTAACACAATTTAGCTCTGGACTTCAGGCTGAAGGCTTATACTGACAAGGACACTGCATTATTTTTTACCTCTCGTGATAGGAAGTGTGTTTTTTCCCAGCCATCTTTCTTTAACACAGCAAATTAGAGGCTGTATTTTGCTGAAGATGGAGCTTTTAATGTTGCTTAAATAGGAAAGATAAGCCAAACATTATCCACTTCTAAAAGGTTTCTATAAGCCACAGCACAGCTGAGAGCATTGGTAACACACAGTTAGATGGATGACGGACTCTGATCCGAACGTGCTGCCTGCTCCACAGCAGTCCTGCAGCAGGGCTACTTGTTTGCAAAAGGACAGGTAAAGGTCCAGCAACTGAAAACACGTGCCCTCCTGAAGCCAGAATACGCTGGAGCATGAAAGCATTCACCCCTTCACTATTTTACGCTTGTCAACTCCTGTGCTCGTCCCCAGGAAACAAGAGAAATAACGGGCCAGAAAATGGAAATTATGACTTCCATATTTTCTTTTTCCTAAGGACTAAACCACAGTGCCAGCATTCAAGGGGTTCCAGTCTCCAAGTTAATACCCCATTCAGCAACCACAATAATGTGTACAATATTTGGTCAGCCTACAAATAGTGCTGCACTCAACATAAGAAAGCAATTAGGCATAGCTTGATAGGGAAGTAAGAGAGAAGAAAATCTTGCCAAGTAGCAATCATATTTTATGCCTGTGTTTGATATGCATTTATATGCCCTTATCTCTGTCCAGACACTTGCACTTTAGGTATGCTTAAAGGGGGAATTCTAAGGAAAAGCTGTAACTACAGTTAAAGAAAAACATTTCTTAATAACCTCTGCATAGTAACCTAGAGGAAATATATGCCTAAGGGACACATTTTCTGGGGGGAAAAAAAAAAAAGATTTCCTGAACCATATGCTGCAAATACATAGAGAACTTCTTCGTAATGGAAAGCTAAGGCTTTGTGAAGATATTAATGTGTACCAGATGGTCGTTAGGTAGAGAAGGGTTTCATGCAAACGCGAGAAATCCGTTTATTCGTTCTGTTACTAATGTGTTAATCTAGTATGCACTGAAAAACAACCTTCCACACCTAATCGAGATAAACTTTTTTCCACTTGATTTTGAGGAAGCAAGGCAGGAGCAGATGAGAACTTAATAGCTCATCCCACTTCTGCTAGAGCTGTATTCTGCAAACACTTACTACTGGGCAGTGCCTGCTCCCGAAAGCCATATCGCTGTGTCCTGTAAGCGCCTGAACAGCCCATCTTGCTGGGTGAATTTCACCTCTGAGCACAGTGGCACCACAGTTGTGTCAGCTAGTTAAGTTTCTCTCATAAACAGAGAAAAGACTGAAGTGGCAGGCAACCCAGTCCCGACCGTCTCTCACACAGCCATTATTAAACCTCTACAATGTGCTCTATAGCTGGCAACTTTTCCTTTACACCATTTTTAGCACTCTGACTGTGTAAATAGACTTTGCTGCAATTTAAAGAAGCTTTAGCATATCTGACACATGGCTAGTACCTCTATGTTAATATCAGTTAATACCTAAAGATCTAAAAAAACCAGTTCTGCCTTTGTTTTAAAACAAGCCGTCTGAAAGCCTGCAGACACAGTGCTTTTCAAACTTCTTTGTTTAAAGCAAACATGTAAAAATCAAAATAGACACACTTTTAAAAAATCTGTTTTAGGTGCTTCCATTATTTGCAAAAACTTTTCATTTGGAGTGCTGTAATCAAGTAACAGAAGGAGAGTAAAAGCACTTAGCGTCTACAGGCACGGATAATGATTCAGAAGTGCTGCACTTCTGTAACTATAGCTCATTCTGAAGTGCACTTGTAAAATATAAGGAGGCTTTTTTCAGGTTTAAAACAAAGACAGGGATTCAATAAGTATTTGATAGTTGCTCTAATATGCACAAGTCATTAGGATCTCAGAGGTTAAGATGTCTGCACACTATCCTATTAACAGCTATAGCAACCTAATTAGACAATTAAAGGGAAAGGCTAAATCAATACTACAGAGGGAGAAAGGACTATGACTAGGGGGTAAAATAAGGGCCCAATTCACTAAGAATTGATGTTTCCAAAGGTAATTGAAGCTGCTTACAATTTTGCAGAGGAATCTAGCCTAATATCCTTGTTTAAATATGCCGTTCTTGCATAATTTCTCTGCGACCTTCTGCAGCCAGACCTTCAGCCTGCTATCTTCTCCTTGGGCATCGTAAGGAACGCACTTGAACAGTCAACCGGGTGGACTTTGCACTTTACTTGCTTGCAACCGATCACATGAGACTGCCCCAGAAAAGGGAGGCCACCTGCCAAATTCAGGGTGAGGCTGATGCCAAGAATCAAAGATTAAGGGCTTGGTTCTCCTTTCATTCACACCACTACAGATTGGCACTAAGTCTGCTGAAGTGAGCTGATTTATTGTGGAGTAAATCAAGGGACTCAGGCCTTTAAGACTTCTTTTGCAACTGGAATTTCAGATGCCTTTGGATATAATTAGCTCAGTGGATCCAAAAGCAGCCTGAGCATTCACTTGGTTGGTATTCTGGTATATCCCAGCATTCTAAGGTTTAATCTATTATGAAATACCATTTACTTATGCATTTAACTGTACTCAATAAGATTAAAATGCACCATTTACAACATTATCGTTTTCTCAAGAAAAAAATTACTCAGAACAGTCACTACAGTTAGCAAACACGGGCATGTTTACTGAGACTGGTTTACCACCTCATGCTGGAATTTTTTACACTCCTCATGTGGAAAGTCAGTAGAAGTGACTAGCACATTTCCTTTCATATTTTGCCATGGTAGGTGAAAAGAAAGTCTGGCTGCAATAATATCTGAATAGGTATTTTATCTAAACCCATAAAAGGAAAAGCTGACTTGCCTACAGACCATGGTACAAGGATGTACCTGAGGAGGGTCAAAATGAAATAATCTGTTAAAGACAGGGCATGAACAGGAATCAGTGTTAATGCTGGGTCAGCATTTCACCATTGCACCTGGCTGTAGGGTCCTACTTCAAGAGCTACGCTAATTGATGGAGCCTTTCTTGGGCTTGACATACTTGGGCAGTAAAACAGATTCTTTTGTTACCTGTACTACCTGGGACTGCAGCTTTTTTCACTCTGCTGCTCACTTGAATCACTTTTCTGCTTTCTTGGTCAGATTAAAATGTCAGCATTTGCTAAAGTCTTTGCTAATATGGTAGCTGTCATGATCCAGACCCACAGCCCCACAGCTATAACTATGCAGCCTACAAATGCACGTAAAAGTGGAAACCTAGAACATTTCTGGCATATCAGCACTATGCCCAAAGCCATTTTCTTTAACTTTACATTCAGCTGTATGGATTTTATTATTACTGTTCTTTAATTACTGCTCTGTGCACTGGAAATATAGCAATTTTCAAATGAAAGAAAGTACAAGCTGTATATGCAGATGAAACCATGAGTCTTCCATACATTATGAAGTCTCAACTTGTCTTTGATCTTGTATATTCCCTTCACTGGTTTTCATTATCAGACTTTCAAACAAGTTTCACCTGCACATTTTCCATTTCCTGGTAATAAACAACATGGGGAATTTGATTTTAATTTTATAAATGTTGAACAGTACTACTGTGCCTCCAGTTCTTTATTTTCTGCTGTACTGAGCTGTCATTGGTTCTGTTTTGTACCTACATATTTTGCAGGCATGAGATGGAAGGATAAATTAAATGTTCATCACAACTGCACACTAACCTACCTCTTGCTACATTCAGCCAAACATATGGTTAATTTGCCCTAGCTCTGATGAACTGCTAGTCTTGTACAGCCTTAAAGCAAGCTCCCATCCCACATGGAATTTGCCATTGACTTAACCGGGAGCAATACCACACATCCTCTTAGCTTGTGAATACTCGTCTTTGTTCAGGATCTCTATAAACTGTTGCAATATAAGTCTAGGTTTGAATTTGAAGTGAGTATTTATTCTGCAATAACTCCTCATGAAGACATTTATTCTGCACTCCAAGTTCCAGCATAATCCATTTCCAAAGATACAAAACAAAGTGGTGTAAAGTACTGCATGCACGGTTTAACAGCTGTCTCATGGGAAACTGCTACCCTAGGCTTGCAGAAATGCCCCTCTTCAGCTTAGGTAATTTAATTAGCTGTGTGAATCTCTCTTTTTTTTAAAAAAAAAAAACCAGGCCCCATTCAGGCATTAAGATACTGCATGCATGGACTTATCCTAGAAGTGACAGGAGCCTTCAGGAATTGAGGCATAACCCAGTCTCAGCTCACATGGGTAACAAGTTAATTTTCCTTATGAGAGATCTTTCTGTAACCCAGGAACAGTTCTGCTCCTTTCCCTAAGGTATCTCTGACTGGCTGCTGTAGCAGTCATGAAACCAGCCTGGATGACTCAGGAGTGGGATGCGTGCTGCTCTCTTGTTTTTCCTGGCAAATAGGTAAGATGCGTTACTGGACCCAAGAGTTCCTTTGTCTGACTGTTAAGATGAAGCATGCTCTTAATCACGTCTTCTGGCATGCCATTAAAATAGGCCATATCAGATTTCAATTCAATGGAGACAGTTTTGAGGAGGACTAGAAAACAGATTGAAAATCAAGAGGTATGACTTAATCCTAGTTGTGATTAGTGAATCAGGCCCTCAAAACCAAGACAAAACAAGTAAAAAAGGGTTAATGTCTATTAGAATACAGGAACTACTAGCTAACACAAGGATCTGGGGAGAATTTTTAAAAACACCCATAAACTGACCATACACTGTGTCGTAAGACATTTCATGATCAGGTGAAGCAGTTGAAATGTCTATGAACAAAATAAATTGGGAAGAAACATTAAGTAAAACAGAAGTATGAAAATAATTAAAAGTTTAGTAAAAAGTGATTCCTCCAAAATGGATTTGCTGTCAGTAAATAATGAAACTAAGAACTTCCTTACCATTCAGGGCTACGAAGGAATCTGAAAGACAAATAACAGGGGAAAAATAATTATTTCTCTCTCTTTTTTTTTCTTTTTAATAGTTTGCTGCTAGCAACCTTTTATGCTTCAGCTGATATTTATATGTATGTGATTAGTACCCTAAGGACACAGGCAAAACTAATATTCAGACATACCCAAAAACAGTGTCTGGCTTTGAAAGTGTTCACGACTGGCCCTGTGCAAGGGATACCAAGTGGGAAGGCCCGTGTCCTCCCTGCCATGCTTTCTTTGCAAGATCAAGTCCTAATCTAATACAAGGCACCACAAGGGATGCAGCCAGCAAGGTGAGTCAATGAGGACAAAACTCACAGGACCCAAGACCACATGAAGTAATCAGATCAGCTGAGTTAGCAGGGAGTGAAGTCTACCCCTGTGCAGTGTCAAGGTTCAATGCATCAATCAGGGCTAAAGAGGGATTTAAGCAGGGTATGGGCTTTGTTGCTCTCTGCACAGGAGCAGATCTCTCTCCATGAGCAAAATGTGCTGTTTCTGAATAATTTCCTCTCCTTCTTTTATATTTAACTGATATCCGGTACACTCCACTCCTGCCTAACCTATTTGCCCAAGGAGACTAGAACTGGCTGAAAAGGGCAAAGTTGCACTAGCTGGGAACTGACCTGATTTTGGTGCTAACCCATTTTACAGGGAGCACAGAAGGGACTATGTGTATACTTCCTTCAAAAAACTTAGAGACAGCCTACGTAATCCTATCTTAGGGCAGAGGCAGAGTGACGTGTAGCTACGATGGAGGGGCATGCAGAGGCTGAAATCCTTGTACTCCCTCAAGCTCAGTGATCATAGTAATAAATGTCTCTTGAACAAGGATGCACAAGCCATGAGAAGGCTCTGGCTTTCTCCAGGGCAGCTGGCCTGCACTGTATCCCACAGCACACTCTATCTCACTGTTATTTTGCTCTGCATTCCAAAAGTAATGACTCTCTCACTGTACATTACTTCCTCAGCTTCAGCAGTTTTATTGCATCTACAGGCATCAGTGCAAATTGCACCCAAAAGAATGTGATTGTTGATTTCATAAAGTTTATAAATAATATTCGGGGCTCAGAATTAAACCAACCTTGGAAATAACATTTGGAACAAGAGCTGTCCTGAACACAGATGTTGGTACTCCTCAAGGCTCAGAAATCAGCATGTAAGGTTTCTTTGCAGGCAGTGCAAGCTGTGCACTTTTAAGCACCTCAGTGCAAAATGTAAGTGTTTAGAGACTATGTTTAAGCTTCCAGCTCACACTATCAGTACATAAGGTTTACCATTAAAATTTCTTAGGCAGGGTCAGTAGTGCCTGACGCCTTAATACCACTATGTTGTCCAACCTGTGCGTAAAATCCACTAAAATTCACAAACTAAGTAGTTCCCACTTGTTGATCTTGATACAAAGCTGAAAATACATTTCACTGTTTCCCTGTCCTGCACGGGAATGTAGTCCAAGTCACAGCCTACACCAAGAAATTAAGCCACTGCTGTACATCTACATAAACAACCCAACCACCATGGCTAATGAAGACAATGAACACTCAATTATGTCATTGTTATAATCAATATCCTCTAGAACTAAGGTTTTGTCACTACATAACCATTTTGAAGTCCAATGTTTGTATAAATCACACTAATTGGGCTATTTTCTTTAAATACATTTAAACAACCATTCCTCTTCTGAATCTGCATCATTAGCCACAGTTGCTGTCCCTGTTGTGGCTCACATTGCTACAAAAGAACGCCCGACAGGTAATGGTGATTTGAGGCATTCAGAAGGATGCTGTGACACATGGTAAATAGAGAGTAAAAGCTTTGCTTACTTTGGCAGTCACCCAGGCCATCTGTATTGCCATGTTCTATGTCCTGTTCAAATGCCAGTCTAAATAATAGAGAGAAACAAAACAGTATGAATAACAAGAGTCACAGCCACAACCAGAAAGAAATTATCATATATGCAACTGAAATAAAGCCCTGCCATGAAACTGGCTGTTTCTTTGGACCTTCCACACAAAGGCTGAAAAATTGCAACACTGACATTTGAGTTATTTATCATTGCTTAATGATTTCTTGGTTTCTGGTCTTTTTATTATTACTGTTTAAAAATCCACTGAATGCTTTGTTGTCAAGGGAGGCAAACAGATTCGTATTTTTTAAACTGTCAACTCTGTAATATATGATATTATTAGGACCGATTATGATCCTACCTTAATTTGTCCATATAGTACTCAAGGGGCTCTGATACTTTGATGTGAGAAGGAAGCTAACCCATTGGGTAGGTACTGGACGAGGCTGCAAGGCGTAAGGTCCAGTCCACAGAAGGCATTCCACTGAACTCAAGGGGCTCTACAGAAAAACGCTCTGAGGCTTTTCTAGCCGACTTGCCCAGTTCATGCTCCTAACCTCTGCCTGTGACTCTGGATAACTAGTGAAGCTGCTCTTCCAACTTCCTGTACAGTCAAAGATGAATGACAAGAGCTTTGGAAAACCTCCAACACAAGCCCTTGCCTACATGAGTTAGGATCCTGCCCTTGAGCCATAATTACCTTTGCAGGCACCTCATTCCCAGCTCCATGTTCTTAAAACTCCTGCTCAACTGTCAGCTATTCCAGGAGGGCAGCTAACATCTCTGCCTTGTGTTGGCTAGTTTAGAAGTTCACCAGACATCTTCACAGCTGATCTGGATTTCCTTCCTGAGTGCTATGTGCTAGACAGAGAGCAACCTGCCTTGCTTGCCTCTGGACTGCACCACTGCGAGCTGCGCTGCCTCTGTCTCTGTGATCTATTGATAAACACTTCTAAGAGGAAGGTATGGAAGCCCCCTTCAACTTGCCATCGAAGTGCAAAAAGACTTGGGCACTTCGGGAACACTGAGAAAACCTGATATGGACACAGGTGCATTTTAACATTACACTACCAAATATCTAGCCAGAGCAGTCCACACTGTTGTAGTAAAGTATATACAGATACAGCTATAGCATCCCCAGTGGACAAACCAATTTGCATTGAAATAGCAAATTAAGAACAAGACACAAGCACAGGGTTGGCAACTCAGCCATTGTATACTGAAGATCTGTACAGAAGGGAGGTTAAATGGGGGCAGCTGTGGAGCTGTTGAGGTTGAGGGATGTCTGCGCTACATTTCCACCACTACCTTGAGGAAGTGTAGCTGTACCTCAGAGTGGGCAAGAATTAGATGTGTTGGATGTGGCCAGGAAGTGAGAGGGTCTGCTCCCTACAGGGAGGCTTTAGTAACCATGTTTAAACAAACCTTCATAGACTTTCATTATTATAAAATAATTAAATTCTACTGTTAAGCAAGGGAAGATCCAGCACTTCTCTGAATCTGCTTTAAGCTCTTACTGTGCTCTGTGATTCCTCTTAGTAATGCACAGTAAATTAGAAGGACTGGTTTTGTTTTCAGTGGACAAATTGCTTCAGTAATTTAATTTGGATACTATTGCCTCTTTAATCAGCTGTGATGGCTCCAGTGTGGGCTGGTCCAGACATACCCCTCCAGTTCCCTCCTTTCAATAACACACGGACCTTAGTACAGCTCTTTCATTTTCTTCTTCCTTCTCTTTGAGCTGTTACCAATCAGCTGAGAGTTCACGTCAAAAAAATTTGTGAGACATTTCAGAGGTGAATGCAAATAAGGTAGAAGCAAACATTTCCCACATTTTTCCTTCCCTAAGAGCCCCACGTTTCAAATAGCTCTGCCCACGACCGCCTGGCGCCACCGCCAGAGCTTCATGGCCCGTCCAGCCAGAGCCCTTACTCACTTGGAGCCAAGGACTAGCTGTGTGCATGCCCCGCTCTCCTTCACCCATCCGCAGTAGGGGTCTCTGGATGCTATGCAGGCCCTTGAGAAAGAAGAGCACAAGGTGGCATTCATGAGCGCTCCCGCCTTCCCCATGCCTGGTGCGCGGGCTTCTGACAGCCACCGGAAAACACGTACTTTTTGCATTTGCCGTGACGCTCGCAACGTCCCAGGGGAACCTTGATGACACAGGTGGAGAAGGCGACATACAGGGCGCTGCTGGGCTTGTCAAGCTGCATGCCCACGATCCGCTTGTCCTCCACACCGTCGTAGCTGCACCTGATTCGTAAAAAAAGTGTGATAAAGTTATAAATGGGTTCTGCTGGGAAACCAGATGAAAACTGAAGCTGAAAAAAAACCCCAAGAACTCCCACAAAAAAAAAAAAACCTGAGAAAGGTAGAATTGAACAAGCAAAGGAAAAAGAACACAACAGCCACTAAAAACACTGGTAGACATACAAGTGAGTATTAAAAATGCATGGGACAAGGGATTAAGAGGTGGAGAGAGGCGGCACACCAGACAAGCTTTCTGAGGGCCCTTCACTTCTTGTGTTTATTCTTCTCCAGCACTCAAAGTCGCTGAAATTTCTGCATGATTATGGCCCACTTCAAAGCCCCCTTAGGCATATTTGAGGAAGGCTGAAACGTGGGAAGTTTCCCTTGGAGAGCAGCTTGCTGGTTGTTATTTGGAGAGGAATTAGGTTTTTTATAGGATTAGAAAATTAATCTTCTTTTGCAGAATTTAGCTTTTAATTATCCATCAACTGCAGCATAGGATAGGCTATTTTCTACACATACTTGAATAAAAAATATCTTATTGCAATGTAGAGACTGATAAGCAGACATCCCTTCCCCAAACAATTTAAAATTGCTCAAAAAACTTGGCTTCTCTAACCACTTCCCTTTTCGTGGGACAACCTACTCTCTGGGAAATGCGAAGTTCAAAGTCACCCATACATGAGTACAATGAATCAGATACACACTTTTCAGGATTGTAAACGTTCATCTCCTCCAGGAAAAGGCTATCATTTAAAAAACCACTGTTTCCTGTCCGTGCCAAGAACTTCAGGATGATTCCCTTCTCCGACCCCAAGAAAACCATGGTGTAGTTCTGAAACGGCCCAGCAGCAGAGTCCACGGCAATTTTGGTCAGGCGATACCTAGAATAACAATACAGCATTTGGCATCACTTGGGATTAGATTGCCATTTATTTTATCACTTTTTCCACTTCAGATAACTGTGTGGTAGCCTTCCAGCAACCATATAACATATTTAAGCACTTTTCCTATCTGAATAAACCTTTAAGTCAACACAGACTGTACCAGTTTGACTCCCTAAATGGCGGGGAATTTTTTGTGTGTTTGTCTGCACGTCCTTATGTCCAATAGCTAGCAGAAGTGTTTGCAGAAAGCCAAAGCGGTGCCTAATGGTCTGAGGCCATTAGGAATTATCCTTCTAATCAAAAGCAAAGCACTAGCCTGGTGACTTCTTCAGGCAGTGAAAAAAAAAATCAGCACAGTGAAATTTTTTATTAATTTCAAGCTCTCCCACATTAAAAGTAGCAATAATGATTGAAATACATTCAGCTTTTTTTGGCAGGAAAAGCTGTGTGAGTGCAATAGTGAGATGCCAAACATCATTTTACCTCACTAAAATCACACAACTGCCACTAAGCGAGTTCAGTGCTGAGATGATATTGAGTCTTAGAATGACACAATTTACTGAAAACAAGTACTGATTATTTGGTACCAGTTATCTGGTACTGGTGATCAAAGGGAAGTGCTCTGCAGAGCTTGCTGCTCCTGTCTTTGTTGGGAGGTACAAAGTCTGACATAAAAACCTACACTGCCCAGCATAGAACTCTACCTCTGTATGGAGGAGGGGAGGAAAATTCAGCAAAAGTTGGTCACAATATTCTGTTCACAACTGGAGGGCTGATAAGTAGCATAGTGACCACAGCAGAGGGGAGGAATGTATTTTGATAGGAAGGGGAAGGTGTATTTAAGCCTTGCTGATTTATGAGTCTTTGTTCAAATATCTTCATTATTATTTTTCTCCTGTTGCCATAGAAAGGATACAGATTATGTGATTACTCCTGCTTGTACACTTCTGTAAATATTAAAACATACCAGTACATATCCCAACAGACATCTTCATATCCTGTGAACATATCCTGGCAGTCATGTTTGTATCCTGTGTACATATCCCTGGGCTGTCTGCTGATCCTTGCCCAAAGCTTTCTACAGAACTGTCTCAAACACTGATCCATAAGCCAACAGGCGGGTCAACCTTTTCTGCACGGCATTTCCTCCAAGATCCTGTTTCAGTACAGCATGGTTGGAAAGGACTGAGTTTTTTTCCTATCTTGAAAGCTGCCCAGGGAGTTCTGCGGCATCTGCTCAGTGCTGCCATCATTCCTAGCTGGATTCAGGCCCAGCACACGGAGGATGTTTACAGAGTTTGAGGGTATTCTAAGCAAGACTGTTAGCACATCTTGACAGCTACAATAAGGACAAGAATCCATTTGGAGGTACGTACCTAACCATCGTTCTCAGGAACCAGGGTCGATTGACAATGGAAGGTACAGCTTCGTCCATCAGTGGATGCGTTTTGATGAAGTTCAGAGTATCATCGGGGAACTCGTTAGAGGTGACATATTTTTCTAATGATGTAGAGCCAGCACAGCAACCAGGCCTAAATAAAATAAGAGGGTAAAGCCAGAACACTTATTTGATGCCTAATGCAAATCTCCTTTTGTAATGAGGCCCTCAGTGAAATCTGAAGTGCATTACAAGGGTTTAAATGGAGGATTGAGAAGTCTGGTGGACTTGTTCAGCCCCTCAGGGGAAGCCTAAAATCCTGCTCTATCCTTCGCTCCAAAGGACTTAACATGTCACCTAAAAGCACAGAGACATTTTTTCAGCAGGAATGTGACACACAGAGTGTGTAGTTCATCCACTCACATGGAACCTCATCACTGCATGTGTCAACTTGGCTTGATGCTGCCCACTAGGCACAGGTGCTTTCTGATCTGTAGCCTGGTTGGCTGCTCTTTCCTGGAATAAAAGCAGCCACTAACATACAGAAGGAAGTTGACTTTTTCACCATGTGTGAAAGAATGCTGCTTTCAGTCTTGCTGGTAAAAAGTGGACTAACTGGAGAAGACAACCTAGCAAGCATCCATACAGATGTTGGTTTTACCCTTCTTTCAATATGGATGAGACAATTTAAGTATGGTAGCACATTGAAGACTTTCACTGAAACGTTATCTAATCATTCTTTGACAACTTGAATGCAAATCTGCTCACTCTAGTCCTACAATCTACCCTGCTTCTCAGAGGTAACTCAATGTTCCTGCCTGGACAGGTGATCGCTACACAGAAAGCAGCAAAATGCTTTGCCTGCTATTAGCATTTTTTGGGTTATTTTCTCCAACAAAAGGCCTGTTTGATCCCTTTTCCTAAAGCATTATGATTCTTCAAGCCTTCGAGCCACCATGAGATGGGAAGATGAAAGATGGACCACACACTCATAAACACACTGCAGTGTCCAATTTTCATCTGCTCTGACGCGGGTAGAGCCACTGACTTCAATGGAGTAATGCCAACTTGAACATAATGTAGCGGTGGTCCTTTCATATCTTTTGTTCTGATTTAGATAAATATTCAAATCTTAGGTAACTGAATGTTATGTAGGAAGGTAGTACAGGACTGGAGGGGTCTAGCTGGGTCAATGACCCTGGTCCCACACAGCTGCACAACGAACAATATACACAGAGACTGTGTGCTCTGCCTCTTCATATCCAAAATATTTTGGTTGCCTTGCACATAGAATTAGCTATAGAGTGAGAGAAGGAGAAATCAAGGGCATCACCGGTCTCCTAAGTCCTTGCAAGGAAACTAATTCATGAGCTGACTTTCCCAGAGAACTCTAGGGAGCAGCCTCTGGCACCATGGTGCCCAGGGTTTCTGTATATCTAATCTGGAGTCCTATTTCCTCCTAAATCCTGATCACATGATGAGATTAAGCCTGTTTTAATCTCAAAACTGGTTTAATTGAGTAAACATAAAACTAGGTAAACCGTGCTGTGCACCTCAGCCAAAAAGGGAAGCAAGGCCCCTGAAAGGCTCCAGTATGTTTCTGATAAATGTCAGGATCAATAGGAGCACTAATGTTTCTGCACCACACTGAGATACTCAAATAAAAATGATCTCGTTTCAAAGGTGTCTTGTGCCTCACATGCATTTCAACATGAGTCGGAAGTAATGATAATACCTATTAAGCAGACTGATGACCAAATGTTACATGAAAGTGTTCACCAATTCGGTTCATGTTTTCTCCTACTGTCTTAGAAGGAGCAGTATTATCTTCATCATAACTGTTAGCCTGCTATTGGCTCATCCCACAAACTCACAATACAATTTTCTCTTCTTCCTTCCTACCAACAGAGATTTCTCTTTCTCCTTTCCCTGCCAGTGCTCTTTATCTGAGAAAATTCCAGAAAAATGACCTTGGAGCCCTCCTGCAGCCTTGCACTACCAAGGTAGCCCATCATGTCAATGAGTTGTTGAAACACTGCAAAAAGGAGAAGAAAATCCAGCAACGGTGCTAGCAGGTGCCTTACTAAGGCTCAGACCGAAAACAGACACAGAATTTACCAGATTTTCCAGCCACCTCCAGGCTCTTCCCTTGAGTGACAATCTCAGAATAAAGACAGCACTGGAATACTATACTCAGCAACTCTAAAACGTGATGGGCCAGCTCTGGATTTAGGTAGAAGCTCAGTGGCCACCACAGAGCTTCAGACGTGTTTCTCTTTTGAAGCTATGCAAGATATCACAGGTAATGTAAAACATACACTGAAGAGCTAGAGCTTGACTGAGATAAATTAATTTGCTTTATCTACATTCATATCATACTCTCAGAGCAAAATGCCACTGGTGTAAATGCTTTAACAAGTGGCTGTCAACAGCAACTTGTATGGAACGGTTGCTTGTAGGAAATACGAAGAGAACTTAATAGAGGAGCCACACACAAACAGAAGGGAAGTGGAAGCATGGAAAACAACTCATAGGAGGAATGAGGTGAACTGAATCTCCATTTTGATGGAATGCTGGTTTTTTGCTCCCCATGATGCATCCTCTGTGGCACATAAATTGCGTGTTAACTGCAGAAGAGAAAACTGCAGAACTGGTGCAGGCTTTGTAATGAGATGCATCCATTACCGAACCAATTTGCAACAGGTGTGTAACTCAGACCACTCTTAAGTGATACGTTATTCTGACCAAGCAGATCTGACACTGGCCTGATTTATGTCATACAATTTTTTTTCAAGTGGAAAAATCCTCACTTGCATACCTTAGACCCAAATGCAACTCAACTTTCTATTTTACTGTTATGTGTATCTTCAATTGTATCTGCACCGGACAAGGCTGTTCAGATTGTCAAAAACCTCTGTGCTGCGTGCAGGAGCAGAACAACATCACTCCATGTTAAACGTACCTGGGCTTGGGCACTCGTTCATCAGGAACTGGTGTCCATGTGGAATCTGGAGACTTCTGTTCTTTGAATCTCCCAGTAAATACATTGGCAATGTCAAGCATGTCATAGGCACAGACTGCAGAGCCAGGGATGCTGCAAAGTGACATTTTCCAGAAATTGTTACTCATTCTGCAGTTATGCATAAAATCTTGAGTGAAAAACATGCTGTATAGAAGTCTTCCTGTCACAGGCTACTCAATCCTGAACTCTGTAACCTCTGAGTATTGACAGGAAAAGCCAGTCCCATGGAAAAGCCTGAAATATACCAATCAGCAGACAGCTTCTGCCAGCACAATTTGTTTCAAAGACTCTATAGAAAGAAGTAATTGCCATAATCTTGAAGAAGGGAAAGAATCTGGGAAACTCTGCGTACCACTGGCAATGCATGAGGAGTAATAGCCAGTCTCATTCACAGCCCATTACTTGGAAATTTAAGTTCTTGTAAGTCACAACAGCTCTCGGTATTAATCCTCACAGTCCCTGTCATACCTCAAAAACACACAGCAGACAGTTCAGAAGTTGGTGTTGATCAAACCAGGAGCATGCTGCAACATGCTGTTGACCCAACATTTACACTTTATTACTCCATCCTCCCACAGCCTGATCTCCAACAATTTTTCCCAAAGGAAAGGAGTTAACTATGCTCAGGAATTTGCTTAACTCAATGAGGTGCAAAGAGTTTATAGAAGCAAATTCAATTTTATTTTTACATCGTAAAGTTGTAAATTTCAACTTTTTTATTATTGCATGACAGCATTGTCTAAATGTAATTATATCCTTACCTACCTACTTTCTGAAAGGCTTAGGGGTTTCCCATGGTCAGTCACTTGGAAACATGAATTATTCATTTATCCGCCTTTCATTTTTTTACACATGAACTACTGTATTTGTGTCTGACTTTCACTACTTGATTTTAGCAGGTAAATAGCAAGAACACAGCTGGCTAAGGCTTTAAATTCTGCTTTCAGCTAGTAGGTTATTATACACCAAATAAAAAAATGTAGAAACAATAATACTGTTACAGAGGATAAAACTAAACTCATAAAGGTATATAAATCAATAGGAAAATAACTGTTTGAATATTAAAAGGTTTAAAAATGCTTGTTACTGAAGGAAACAACAAGTCAGGAGACAGTATGAGTCTTACTTTGATCTCCACAGACTCTGTTTTTGTATGGAAGGAAACTTCAAAGCTCTGTATTAAAGTGATACTGCACAGCAAGAGTTTTAAATGGAGGCAGCCATGTGTATGGCGATGTAACGGTCGCTCAGAGGTATATTTGGGCACAGACAAGACGTCACCCTAAAAGACACCTCAAGAATGACTCCAGCTAGATTTTGCATGTCGCTGAATTAAGCCCTTAAGAAAAAATAACCCTAAAATCTGGAGGTGTACTATACAGAAATAAAAGCACTGAGAACTGTGCTCAACACTAACTCCACAGTGATGGAGGGATCGCTGTGATAAGAAGAGTGCAACACCTTCTACTCTTGAGGATGGCAATTTGTGGGTTGGCAGTGTGAAAAAAGCCATACAGATGGAGTACTATGGGTCACAGCCAAGTCATCTCCCAACCACTAAACTACAACCCACCACCAGCTCCTACCCTGGTTGACCTCATGTTAGACTGGGCAATCTCTTCCAGTTTACTCTAGGGGGAAGTTTTATTCCAGAGATCAAAGACATTTGTTGCAGCTTTTCCTCAGTGAAGGAGGAATAAAAGAGATGTATACAAGTAAGAGGTAGGTCTGTTAATGAGGTGTCTCCAAGCCTCTGTGCCTTCCTGTCATCTTCAATGTCTGGCAAAAAAATGAGGCCTATAAAATAGTACCTTGATTTTAACACCAAGTACTTAGATTTTAAAATGTTTAAGAAAAAGTATGATTCATGACATGTCACAGGAAACACTAGCAGAGCAGGAGGACAATCCCAGTTTTGAGATAATCTCAAGATACAATCTGTTTTCTGATGCTGAATCTCTGTTTGTTCACTTGTTTTTATTAAGCCAGTTAGCATAAAAAGAGATCATCTTAATTTAAATTCGTATTACCCATTGGTGGCATAATTATTCCACTGCAGTTCCTATCTCGTTTTGATGTCAAAAGCAGCGATTACACATTACAGGCCGGGGCTCACTCTCATTTGAAGTCAGTTCTGTGCATGACCTCACTGAGGTCAGGCTTTGACAAGAGGTGGTGAGTGTACAGCAAAAACAGATGAATTTCGGCAATAAAGTTCCCCTTTCAGGTCAAACGTTACTCTATGAACCAGGAATATATTTTTAATTAGAATGCTACTATTTTTTTAACTTCTCTGGGAGACCTCAACAATTAGAGTTACTCTTCTAATAACTTCTAGAGAAACATGTTATAATGTGTAATAGTAGTAAATTCTTTGCAGATTAACTGATGCTATTGGAAAATGATGCGAACAATGAAATACAAGTGTCCTCCCGAGCCAGCAGGACAGCATAGGATCTTGACTTTCCCAGCAGAAAATGCAAGAGTCAGTAGGGATGCATTAGATAGAGGGAAGGAGTACTAACATGGTTCTTGGGAGTTTAGATGCAAACAGGAAAGACGGAGTCCTTTCTCAGTGAGAAAAAAAAAAAAAATCCTTTTTGAAATAACATTCTGCAAGTTATATGCTGCAAAACTTCTTGGTGGCTGGTCTGAATTATTCCCATGTAGAGAAAAGTACGTCCAAGGAATATGTCCAGACAGTAAATGGCTGAAAGCTGCTCTAAATTATCAGATATAAAATGCAGTAAGCAATATCAGGGTATCTTAAAAGTAAATACAGACTATCCGTAAGTGTGTGGTACATAATAATTACATTGTATGAGCAATCACTTCTCATATCTTCATAAAGTAAAAAGAAACTGTAGTGAAAAGCAAAACATAAAAGCAACAGAAGGTAAAAGGTTATTGCGCCTATTACCTATTATATGGAGTAGAGAAGGTTGCTAAAACAACATCCCGGCCATTGAAATGGATAACATCTGTAACTGCCTGCAGTATGTTAAAGTAGAAGTGTGAATCGCCAGGAACGGAGCAGTTCAAACGAGCCTTGAGAAAGGAAGTCCACTGTTTTTCCAGCACTCTCTGAGATCCTCCCATGTCATTTTTGCAAACCTGAGCCACCCTTGGGAAAACTACCTGGAAGGAGCAGAGCAAAAGTAATGGAGAAAATGAAATGTTTGTTCAACTAGAAGACTTTGTTGGAATTCTGCTTTTAAAACATTTGTAATAGCAGAACAAGGTGCTTAATTTAATCCCATGTTTCCATAATCTGCGACAAATAAGAAACAGAGAAAAACTCAGCTTTGGAACAGTGTGCAATAAAAGATAAGGCTGTGGCATTTACTATACAGCCATAAATCCTTCAGGAGATCTGTTCTCAACCCATATAAAACTCATTTCCACACAGACTGCTTAGCTTTCTATTTCCCCAAACAAAAGCACATTTTATATTCACAATCCCTGCAACCCACGCTGCCTGCTCTGACTCTTGTGTTTTCAGCACTTAAAAACTATGCAAATCTTGCTGGGCTTTTATTCCTGCCCTCCACCTTTGTGACCTTGGTCAGCTTTTCTGACTGCTTAGTCAGAAAGCTATTGTGAAATTAGCAAAAATGCAGAAAGTGTTTAATTATTCTTTGCAGAATGGAAGAGCACAAAATTCTTGCCCCTGTTTACTCAGCACTCCAATTTAAATTTCTTAAAGAAAAATATCTCCCTGCTTTGGAATGCATTTTTAGCAATTATCTACTACGCTGAACTAACTACATTTGCCTTGTGCTTTTCATGATTTGAGAAACGAGATTCCAGCATACACCATCACTGTAAGAAACCACCCTTCTTCTTTTCAAGACAGTGCAATGTTTCACTCTGACCAACCTTTTGGCTTGAGCGACAGGAATCTTCTCAAAATGATGACCTTGTCATCATGATTTATGGTTCTCATTTCAAGGTCACTCCTAACAGCATTGGTCCAAGAATAGCATATGTTTTCCTCCTCCTGAATCTGACAAAGTCATTCGAGGCAGTGTTTTTTTTTCCTTACCTTTCCCATGCTGTTGTACTCCACTGCTATTTCCCGGAAGAAGAAGTAAATGTAGTTGCCATAGTCCACTGCCTGGACGAAGTATGGTTCTAGGAAAAAAAAAAAAAATCCTGTTCAGGCACTATGTACAGCATATAGCATGCAAAGAGAAGCCAAATATATTCACACTAAACATCCAAAGGCGAAATGCCTGCATTAGGCAAACTTGCTCAGTTTTCAGAACGAGCAGCATCACCACAGCAGAAGAATCACTGCCTGGGGACAGGACAGTTTGGGATAAGTTTGTGCAACATTACTGCAAGGTGGCAAGTGGCAAGTGTTTGCCACTAATATGCCTGCCCTGCATGGCATACGAGGAAAGGTAAAGAGGCAATATATAATGGTGTGCCTGAGGGGTCCAAGCAGTGCTCTTTATGGCACGCAGGCTGTATGCGGAGGGAATAACAAACCATGTAACTGCTTCTGCCCACACGTGTCTGTAGCAGCAAGCAAAGTGGGACAGCTAAAGTCGACACCTGGCAAAACATTTCCGTATGCAGAAAAAGACTTCAAACTATGGCTTTGCTCCTTGTTAAAATCACTCCAAATGCTAACTATTCATAACGCCTACGTGAAGCTAAACAGCACCGTTCTTAACAATGAGGGCATTTAGAGCACAGAAATTGCCTAATTCAATGGCAGCTGTATAGTCCCTAAGAACCATAAAAGAAAGGCTTTGTGCGGTATTCCCATAATTATATTTTCATTGATGAATCTTAATGTTAGAGGACAAACCCTCTATACTTCATGAAGCCTTGACTGTTACCTAACACAGTCCTGGGGCAGGAATATTTTCTAACACAACCCAAGCATACCAAGCTCTGCATGTTCCAACCTTTACATCCAACAGCTGTAAGCTGATGGATTTCAGCTTGCAAAGCTCGCTGGAATATATATTCTGATCTACCATGCTCACAGTTTCTGTTAGGTCCAGTAACTTGGGGTCAGGAGAAGAGGGAAAGAGATAAACAGAGCAGCGTAAGTAAGAGATTTAATCCAGTTCCTTCTTTTTGCCAGAAAGTGTTGGTGAAATGAAATGACAGAGAGGTCTGCCAGGAATCCCAGACTCTCATCAGAGATGCCACTTTTTTTCGTTTTGCTTGTTTATCTACCTTTCAACCACTTTGAGTCATGTTTAACTGTCCGCAGAGTTGGGCTGTCTCCAAGGCTCCGGTATATGACTGCATCTATTGCGAGGAAGTCGGTCACTGTGGCAGAATACAGCTTTCCCTCTAGGGAGGAAGGAAGAAGAAACAAGGAGCAGGGGGAGCATTAGAAATAATATAATTGCTTTCTCTCATCAGTCAAATGAGATGGAGCAAATGAAATCATCATAGTCTCCTTAGGAACACTGAAGGGAAAAAGCCCAGCTAGGTAAATGGGGCTGAGCACTGAACAAGCAAGTCATCAGTTTTCAAAATTATTATTTCAGAGGGATGCTGTGGCAAAAGAAACCTTATGGAGTAATTCTTTTCCAGTTAAGGTAAGTCATAGTGAATCACCCTATCCAGTTTCCTTCCACATGCCTCTGGTTCAACGCTGATAAATTCTGCGTACGTATGTGAGGAAATTAAATATGGGGAAGCCGCAACAGAACTGTTAGTTTCAACTGGGAGCGCAAACCAGACAGGTCTTAGGGGCTGTCAGCTAATTGACACTTATGCAAATTTCTTCCTTTGAAAGCACTTCTTCTCTACCAAAGATCATTAGCAAAAAATTAAATAGTGTTCAGGTAGCCCAGGTGAAACAGGGATGCAAAGAGATGGAGGACAATTGCCTTTCTATGTTTCTCTTTTAAAATGTGTTTTAGGCATTTCCTGCATGAAATATGCACTCCTCTCTCTTAAAGAACCGGAGGACATGTGCTAAGAAAGGGTCTACAAAATGGCAAGGACAACCAAAAGATGCAAAACTATCCGGAGGTAAAAGCATGAGCTCCAACAACATTTTAAAATGCTATTTGTTGCTTAATCTGTTTGTAGGTCGTGACAACCGTGCAGGGCTGTTTTCATGTGTGAGACACATCTTGGAACATGATGTCTGGTAGGAGCAAAAGCATTGCAGCACAAGGACGACAACATGTGTCTCTGTTGTGTCTACACAAACATTGGAATGGCCTACATCTCCTTTGACAGAGATTATGCTGAGCACCAGGCCTTGAAGGCACCAGCACAGAAGACACACCCAGGACAAAGCAGAGAGGCTTCTATTGGTCAAGCTCTCCTCATTGCACTTACAGACAATGTTTAATTTCAGCTCAAGATTTAAAAATCAGACTGTTTTTTATTAGCAGAACTGTACTCTTTGTTTTGAGCCCCACAATTCCCATCACTATTTGGCTATTTAAAAATGGGCTTTTTTTTTCTTAGCAAAACCAGAAAAAAAATACAAAAAAACCAGATACTAAAAACAATTTTAAAATAGAATAAGAAGCTGAATTGTTTAGACATGGATATTTGAACTCATGTTAATACAATCACACATTTGTTTTCTTTCCTGCCAAGTTCCTGAAGACCATGTGACCAACTACAACTCACACATTTCAGCTGTAATAGCTACAGACTGCAAGAAGAGCCATATTCATGTAAGTGCACCCAACAGACTCAGATGAGCTGGATTAGTGCCCTAAACTGATCTGAAACTGCTTTTCACTGCACTCTGGAAAGTTATCATGAGTACCGATACGTACGGCATACGAAACAGTGATTTTCTGAAGCTAGCAGGTTTATAGAGTATACTCTACAAGCATTTATTTGAACAATATAAAATCTATTCTGAATCATAATTAAAAAGTATGATAAATTCTATAAATATTCTTTTTATTTTCAAGTAACGCAAGGACTTCTTCGGTGACGCAGTGGGAGTCACCTTAAAAAACTTCAGCTGCATGCAATATAAATGTTTACATTACATCGGTCAAAAATGCTTTCTTGGCCAGTATAGTGAGAAATGCCTTTCTGAAAGGTGATTCCGGCTGCCCTAAGGATAGCGAATATGAAACACATGGGATACATCTTTCTCTGAGAGCGTCTCTCTTTTTCCATCGTTTATGAATTACTTGCTACAATCAGAGAATTTCTACTTTATGTTCTTTTGACTGTAATTAAGAAATTACATACTACCACCATCATCATCACCACTATTTTTGAAACAAAATGACCCATTTATTTATGCTATAGAGAGTAAAAAAAAAAAAAAATTCAACCTGCTGTAAAATCTCTCCTTTGTGAGGCAGATGATGCCACCTCAAACACAGTAGTGCTTAAAACAGCCCTTTGGCCACAGACTCAGTTGAGAGTGGCTGAAATACTTGCACACTCTTAAATCTTCAGAGGAATAGTATTTCCACACGAACACACAGCCTCTGCTTTCCAGCATCTGCATTCTAGCATCGCACCTTCTGTATATGTATACACATACTTCTGTATTGTCTTTACCACCTATTTTACAGCCAAATCTAAGAAAAGATCAGCAGGGCTCACACTAAAAGAAGTTCAGTAAAGAAACAATTTCATCAGGAATTAACGAAGAGAGGTACAAAAATACCACACAATCAACAGCCCAAATTAACCCCGTTAATAAGCACTCTTATTTTTTTAGCTATTGCAGTAGAAATCAGAGTTAACTGTATTCTGCTGCATAAATCATCACTAACCAAAACACTTCTCTCTCCTTTGTCTACCACAGCTGGTAACACCACATTGAGATGTTTTCTGCTGTAAAATAAAATCACGTTCCCTTTCCTTCTAGATCTAGAAAAGGGCACATCACAGCATGTTCCCTAACTTCCTTTTATTATGGAGGTTAACTTAAACTTAGAGTTGTTAAAGAGCATATCCTGCCCCCTCCTTATTAAAGTTCACACAAGCCTTGGCTTTCATTGACTTTCACAGAAGCTGGATAGAGCCAGAAATGGTCCTCACACTGGTCTGGCATCACACTATCATGAATCCAGGAAATATACTGAATCAGGAAATTGAGGCTTCAGGCAACGTTTATGATAGTGAAGGTAATATCAGAGAAGGGAAGTGCTTCCGTGCTACTGATTTACTTACGCCCCCTGTTTTTATTCATTAGTCTCTCCCTTTGCCACCTTTAGATGTTGGCATTCTAGACTCAAGAGAGACAGTGCTATGGCAAGCCTGGGATGCAAGACAGTGAGTAAAAACTTTATCTCCATCACTTTACCTGCGAACAATGCAACGTTGGCATGCTTTGCATCATAGGGGCACCTGGCCATTCCACTGAATTCATCTCCCAGGAACTCCAGGGTATCCATCTGAAAAACAGAAGGGAGCTCCTCAGATAGAGAAACAAAACTTCTTACCCAGGATGAGGCTTACAACAGTGTTTCTTCTCTTCTGGGCAGGGAGGAAGGTCCTTTCTCTAACTGTGCTCCTGACTATGAATCAAAAACCTGACAAAAATCACAGTGTTAAATAAAATCAGCCTGAAGAAAGTGTGTTGAATAAGTCAGGCATTCTTTTGGAGCTAATCACTCTTACTCCGACACATTTTACAAAAGTCTTCAGTCTATATTTTATCTGTATACAAGCTTCCTGTTGAACTGTAGCAGGCTATGTGGTCTGTGGTTCTGGCAAGGATTCAAAATTTATCCTCAACAGTGATCCAACAGAAGCGCTCTTATACACAGAAAAGACTGCAAGCCACAGCAGTCAGAAGAAACAACACTAGGACAATTATCTGTGTGTGCATTTTTCTTCCCAAAGTCCGGAGATCCTTCTGCTCCAGTCTCAACAGTGGTGCTCTCTTCCTTGATTTACATACTCAGAAGGATGCTCTCCAAGTCTTACTGTATCAGCTGAGCCTGTGTCACGGAGAAATCCTCTTACCATCAGGTAAGAATTAGTCTGTGTAGGAATTGTAAAAACTGAGGCTTAAGTGTAACTCCTGGGAAATAAATTCACCCTGGGCACTGATAATGATACAAATATACAGATCAACTTTACACTAAGTTCAAGAGGGTTTAGTGAGCTACAGGAGAAAGGTACAGCTCTTACGTCTTTAAGATTCTTATACTACTCTATTTTGGGAATAAGAATCTTTCTAGAATATCCAAGTAACTTGAGCAGCTCCTACTGTATAAATCACATACAGTACAGATTCAGGGCATGAAAAATAATGCACCTGGCACCATCAACTACTCCAATCAACTTTTAGCTCGTATGTTACAGCACCCAAGTCCTCCAGTGGACAATTTGTCATCATTTTTTTTTCTGTCATGTATCCTTCCTGTCAAAATCCACTCTGAAGGGAATTTACTCTAGGGCTGAAAAGTATTTCATGTGATAGTGAGAGGAAATGAGTTACAGTCCTGAGGAATTTTCCTTGCACAGAGCCCCACACCCAGGCTTATCCACACTTCCACTGTCAGGCTGGAGGGACAGCCTTGTTTGCTGCTTGGCACATCGTTAGTGCTATCTCTCTATAATGCAGAAATACACAGAGGAAAAGCCAGGGCAGGTGTTGCAGAGACCTTCTGCTGACTCCCAAAGGTATCACGATCCAACCTCCGCAGCTCAGCAACAAGTGAGGCAGTCTGCAGAGGCCATGCATCACAGCGAATGAAACACCTGCAGTAAGGGTAAGGAGGGCCATCTATATCCCTCTCATCAGGATGACATGGAAATTTGTATTTGTATTAAAAGACAGCTTTCTGTCTTTTTTTTGTCTTTTTTTTTTTTTTTTTTTTTAGCCGCATAAATGGCACTGAGAGCTAAAAAATGACGAACTGTGCTGGAAGACTAAATACAGCACTGAGACCGAGAAACTTTGCTGCATGCTAGAAGTGGGATGCAAGAAGAAACAGCTGTTAATGAAGCAGCTATCTGTACCACATGGTTACCATGATGCAGGCTTGTATTTTCATTCCAATTTGATTCTTCCTCCACAGACTGAAAGAAAATACTATGCTGAGCTTCTCTCCTGTGTTTCCTAGATTATAGTCATCACAGTGGCTGAATAAGGTAAAGCAGCATTGCAGAAAAAGCAAGGAAGAGCAGCAGTCACAGTGAATACCACTAAGGAAGTAGTTTTCCTGGATGTTAATGTCTTTACTCTGTTCTTTAAAGTAATTCCAAACCCAATGAAATGAATGAGAATTGTACTGTGACTTTATCAGAAGCAGCACTAGCAAAGCTGAATTGTCTTTTTCCTGAAGAAGGATGAGAAATGACCTGTGGGACATAGCAGTGCCTGCAAAAGCAGAGTCTGCATATCAAGGGTCTAAGTGAATTCTTTTCAAAACTACTCCAGAAACGTCCATTGTTGGAGGTTATATCAGCTTATGCTGGTGCAAGCCTGAGAAAATGGGAAATATCTGAATAAATGGGCTCTGTCAAAATGCAGATGACAGGGACACACTATGTCTAAAGAAGAAATGGGGTCAAGGAGTTAATGTTGAGTATCCATGGATCAGTACAGTTTTCTGCACTGCTCTGTATAATGTTTCATCTTTGCAGATCTCCAAATAGTGAGGAATACATCACCATTCCTACTGTACCTTTCCCTGTGGAGATCTGCTGTCAATCACTTTTAGAGCACACAATGCCATGGGATCTGCACGGCTTCCATATCTACTGGGCCCCAACACTCATCTTCCCAGGTTTTGCTGTGCTAAGCCCTCATGTGTTTGGAGCATGGGTGCTGGGATTGAGAATAGTACCACAGACACTTAAAACATGCTGCCCCAGAGGTAACCCTCAGCATCAGTCTATGACTTGATGTGGGTGTCAGTGGCAAGCTAAGGAACTTTCTGAGGAATGGCCACATCCCCAGGCAGCAGTCTGAAGGACTTCGCACCTATGGAGGGTAATGCAAAGTGGCACTAAACTCTGATGTGCGGGAGTTGCAAAGAAGCAGGTAATCAACCTGAGCAATCCTCAGAAATACAATCAACACCGAGCTTTGTAGTACTGAAATAAGTCAGGATAAATGCTACAGAGTTAAATGATGCACTGTTGAACGTCAACCTCATGCTGTTGCCAGCATAGTCACAATAAATCCGACAGAAACACAAGGCATAAATGAAATCCCATAAACAGATCACATACCTTGTAGTTCCTGCAAGAAGGGTTGAATGCATTTGTTCCACAGATAAACAATGTATCCTCATTTCTTTTTAGGAGAACCTTGATAAAATTATGACATTCATCCTGAGGAAAAATAATAAAAAGTATTTCAGCTACTGCATTTTGGGTGTCTGGTTTTATTTTTATGCCATGATATTTCATTGTCAGGTCTAAAATGAAATTGGCTGGTAGCCACCGTGATATTCTGGGCTTTACTTCAACTATGTTTAACTGACAATGAGCAAGACGCAATTGATTTATATTCTAGTGGTTTAAAAATGGTTACAAAGCACTGAAGACAGGATATTCATATTATAGCTTAGATTTTACTGTTGTTCATGTAGGTGAATTTTGTTTGAATATTGTTGCTTTCCTTGAGAGTGAAAAACCTGATCTTCTTCTCATCTATGTTGCTGTAAGACAGTAGCATCACCAATGCAATGTATTGGCATTAAGCATCTGTAACTAGAAGGGGAAGCAGATATGAAAAATCAAAAAGTCTGTGTCTAGTTCTAATAGGACTTATGCTAGTTATAGGTTACAGTGTAACACATCCATGCCTTCTGATGCTTTATACAAACTCCTCAGTAAATTTCTACTGCAGGATGGACAGCAGCATTTAGCTTTTGAGGCAACGGTAAGCAAAATCTGTACACTAAGTATTATGTCTAAAATCCCCAGTGCTCTAAGTATTTCAGGATATTGCTGTGGCTCCCATTGTAATGTTTTATCATACTAAAAGTAAACTATTTTTGTAAATTAAAGCCTTCAGTAAGTTGATGGAAAAAGCAATTACTGGCAAGAAGTGAATAGCATGATCCATTCCACATCACAGACAGCAGCCCGAGATAATAGTGAAGCAACTAAACTAAAGTGGCAGATGTAGAAGAAAAGAAAATTGCGTACCTTATGTTTTCCCTTCATTCTGCATGTGTCTACATCAGCTTGTCTAGATTTCCATGTCAATTTCTGCAAGGATCAAGAAAGAAATCAATTAGAGCCCAGAGGTTGTTGCATTTTATTTCAGAAGTCCCTTAGGGGAGACTAGCTGTTGAACATATATTTATTGAAAGCTTTCTGCACCCTTTCCCCATGATTAATTCACCACAACAATGAAAGATCAGTGATGTGGAGCATTCACTTAATTTTGTGTTGCCATCTATTCATTAGACTAGAAACCTATCCCATTTTTTAAAAGCCTAAACTAACGGAATTCAGCAATAGGCCAACTTTGAAAAATACGTGCACTATTCTTAAAAGTACCAGATGATCTCTTCTTTTAATTTGACATTGTTCTGCAAATGAGAATAAACATTTATGGACTATAAACCCTAAGTGGGTTCTAAATGAAATATGTATTCTGGAAGGAGACATTTTAGATTAGCAAAGAAATCAAATTCAGGTAATTCTTGTCACTTCCAGTCAGCTAACATGCTCAGACAGCCCTCCACCCGTCAAGACGCTACTGACTTTATCTGTTAATACTCTTCCTTCAGAACACTTGCAGGTAAATCCCAGCCTAGACTTTTTTTGCAGTGAGTTTTAGGAGTGGTCAAATGTGGCAGGCTGATCAATTAAAACAAAACTTTATTTAAAAACATATGGCCTAAGATAGTAACAACTTAGACACAATAGCCACGACAGTCCTGACAGTGCTTCCCTTCAGTACCTTAAGGCACTGTGCATTCATGAAGGGCCTCAAACTGAACGAGTAACCGTGAATATTGATTTCCATTGTAAGCCTGTGCCCTCACTTTTTGATGATTAATGTGTCATAAGCTCATCTTCAGCACCATTCATAGTTATAATGAAACACTCTCTACTCCTACAGTGGAATTCATTCACTGTCCAAATTTGTATGACCTTCTGCTGGACCATGGCTGTGGTTGGCACATATTACACAATGTGTATGCAATGCAAAGAAACTGAAGGGAGATTATTTCTAGTGTGTTTATGTTAATATACAATATAGAAATGCAGACAAAGCTCTTCTTAGTTTGAATGTAACTTCCCATGGAGATAATGTGAATACATCTATAAAGCGATGCTACAATAAAATTTTATTTAGTGAACACTTGCATGAGTGAATAAAATTTGTGGGCATGAAAATATGTAAATAGCACTTGCTTTTTATGATGAAAGTTTCAGTGTTCTTAATTGGGATAGTATAGCTGTTATAGAAAACTGCTGAATATAAATGAATAGATGTTTGACAGATGTTTCATCAGGGACCGCACTGTATTTCAGTACAGATTGCCTATCAGCCCAGCTAAATCACTTATCAGAAATTCACAGAGGACATGATTGCTATTCTAGCTTTCCCCAAATATGATTAGCAATGCCATCTTACTTGCTTATTACAGTTTTTACAGCAGCGCTGGCAAGTTGTTTGAAACAATGTCATCTTCCTATTTATTTGAAGCTTGTTCTAGTGTCCTTGGTTTCTGGATGATGATAAAAGCTACTTACTTTGCTAAAATAAATTTCTTCTGTATGTGATGTGTCCATATCAACAGTATAAATATGGTCCCTGTAAACAAAGGCAAATGAGTGCAAAGTCAAACACAGCAGTCAGAAAGTTCATTTCTATGAAGAGAGCTATCTATCACAAGATAATCCATAATCCATTCAAGAAAAGATCACAGGTCTTACCAGGGAATATTACTGACAGTGTCGCCTGCTTCCCCCAGAAAAGCACTTTCATATATAAATTATCTTCCTTCCCATTAAGAAGAAAAGAAAAATGCTACAAAACTTCAAAGCAAGATTCTTTCCCAAGAGCAATTATTTTAACAAATGAGATTTTGGAAAGGAGATGAGCCTTGTATCATTTCTGCTCTATAGGTCCTACAGCAGATGCCACAATCTAGCATGCAGATGTTTTTGCATATCCTGAAATCAGCTACAACAGTTCTCAGGCAGCCTTTGCCAGATTCCTGGGCTAGCAGTCACTGTGCCACATTTAGTCATTCAGGGTTAAAAAAAAGGTTAATGCTTCTTTCTTTCTTTTTTTAAATAATGCATCTAACCTCAGCTGTGATAATTTTATTGACAATATGGTAGGCAAAAGGCTGACAGCCACAAAACTATTCCCAGAAATCATTCTTGTCTTCACACACTGGTGGCCAAATTAAACTGTAAAATATTCCTCTGAAAAAAGTTCACATTTCTTGCTTGCATTTACTTTCCTGTTTTCCTGAGAACCTTTGCCTCTCCACATCAGCTGCCAATTTCTCCTTGGAAAGAGCAAATAGGCTCAGCTACTCAGGTAAAGAGATATTTTTAAGCACTCTTCTTCATGTAAACTGAGAAAACGGACATCTCTGTATGGAACCTAAAATTTGAAAAAAAACCCACCAACCCACAACACTGTAGCAACCGCCACATCAAGTTGGGACTGACCATCTACATTTTCCTTTAAATAACATTGTTTTTTTTCAAAATGCAGGAAGCTATGAAGCTGGGGCATGATCCACAGCATTGGAAAGGTCTGCTGAAAGTAGGATACAGACTGTTTCCATTTTAGAAATCCCTGCTCTCAAGGTCAGCTTCGTTTTATTGGGTTTTTGGGCAAGTAGTGTTAGTCTCTTAAATAAAGCAAACACAAAACACTGCTGTAAGAGGAATAACCAACACTTCTCTCACATGGAGAAAAGAGGCAGCATTGTTGTGGGGAACTGGCTTTTAAAAATCTACTGCCCGCTACAGCGCTGGAGGCTGTTTGCTTTGTTAGACGCCAAACTGAGGAGTTGTGGGTTTTCTTCTCCTCCAGATTCCGTAAAACCAGACCTGTCATTTACTTCCAGGATTGGTTTAATGCTTCAGTTTATTTATATGCCTGACTTTACTGGCAGAGCAGTGGTCAGGGCTAATGCTGGACTAAAATTACCTATTAGCATGATATCAGCTTCATAGATTACTGCACGGTTCCCTTTTTATGTACATCACTCTTTGTTGCTGTCACTCCTACTATATAAAAGTGGGAACAAAATCTCTTGAATTGCAAATTAGATGCGGCTGGAGCTCTAAAAACCTTCTTCCAGCACAGCTCTTGATTTTAATCATCAGTCTTGCTTTCCAGCAGTTGTGACTTTTTCTTTTTAAACAAGACAATTAGAAAATACAGAAAATGCAGAATGAGGCTTGAGTTCTTTAGCTCCGCTCTCAATAAAACACATTTCAGGGGACTTACTTTCTGGTTCAAGGAACAGTTTAAAGAAAAACTCAGATGTCAAGTTATGGGATCATCTGAAAGAGGGTTAGTATCAGGCAAATTATGCACCGTTTTCTCAGGCCGTACGTGAAACGTGGTTGCTGACAATGTCAGCAGAGAAGGAAAGAGCTGTCAGATTCAGAGGAGGGCTCTCTAACCACAAACAATGCTGGATTGTGCTTGCCCTCCTTTTCCCACTGCTGCCCAACTCCTGCTATCTACTAGCTGTGGTATGCGTACAGCTCACTGCTAATTAAGTTATTCTAACACAAACTGACTTAATCCTAGAGCTTCCGTTTTTCCCACCTCCAGTCAGCAGAACCCCATTTTGTTGCCATGGCATAATCTTGTGGAGGAAGGGAATTTAAATAATGCCACCGGCTGTGCATGACCCTTGGCCACTCAGCGCATCGTCTGGAAACGTGTAACTGCAAATGAGGAGGGAGCCATCCCCTCGCTCGGCGGGCTCAATAAACCGTTTTGTACATACACACGAGGGGTGGCAGATACTGTGAACAAAAGCTGCCACCGCACAAGACAATGGGAGGAGGAGACATGGCAAACTTCGCAAAGGGTGTGTGTGCACAGGGGTGGGGAAGTGTGAGAGAGGCAGCCAGGGAGGACCCTTCCCACGAGAAAAAAGGAAACAGAGCTGGTCCTTCGCAGGCTGCAAGCCAGATATTTGGACAACACAGCTTCATGGGCTTCGGCTGAGTTATTCTAATTTATACTGGCTGGATATCTCTGCCTGATAATATGAAATAAAGCCTTTCTGAAGTGACACAGAATTTTATTTGGTAATAGCTAATACAGGAGTCACATATCCCATATGACAAAATAAGCAACTGACAAACAGAAATTTTGTTCTACACCAGTGGCTCAGTAATAAAGTGCTAGCGGCTCTCAAATCTGAGTTAGTCCTTTCCTGCGCATGGCAATTGCCTGCAAATTAAACACTGGATTTTCTAAAACAAGCAAACAAACAAACAAACCCAACCTAAACCCAACAACCTCCAAATAAAAACTCTCAATGTTTAATCATTTGTTTTGATTACTTTTCAGATAATGGAGTACAAACATAAACTTGGCATTGCTATATTTCAATGTCTAAAAAAAACCGCATGAAAGCAACATCTGATATGATAACTATGGGATTTATGTTAGCTACAGTTTTCAATTAATCTTGTTACAAAACTCTTTGAGAAATACCTTTCTTTGTGTTCACATTTGCTTCAGGGTGTAGATTTACTACTACCTCTAAAGGAGATGTGGTATTGCAGTTATAAACTTTCATTCACACTAGTTATCAAAGGATGACTCATTTTCTGAAGTTTATTACTTAAAGATAAACGTGACCTTTGAATTTTAACTTGTATCACACAGGCTTCTCAGCCCAGCAGGGATTTTATTCAGTAATATGTGGAGGGGGAAAAGAATATGTCAACAAGTTTTTGAGTTACCAAAGGAAAAAAGTGTAAGAAGATTTTTTTGGGCTTGTGTAAGTACAAAACAGACTAGGTCTTTATTCTTTTTTGCAGGTCACAAGACCCTAGGAGTACATAAGCACTCTCATTGTAGTAAACTGTTTTATACTAATATATTGCCACGTAATATTTAAGAATGCATATTCACACACCAGTACATATACTATCTCCCAAATATTAGTATTCTTTATATATTTTGTGCACACAGTGGTTTCATATCCCAAAATGTTTCACTGGGTTTTCCTGCTGTAATACTGGCTGCTCGGGCACTGCGACAGTCTAATTGCGTCAATCTCTGCCTGGGAACAAACTATGAATACAGCAGAGCCAAATCCACAAAGCAGATTTGCCACCTTCTCACTGCAAATGATTTCCTAATTTAAAGGAAAACAAATAAGGAAAGCAAAGGGAACTCAGCCATGAAAAGGAGGAAATCCTGCCACCACCTTTCAAACCCTTTCAGCTGGCTCCCCCGCCCCGCTCATTATCACACTAAATGCAGCAAAAAATACTAATCCCCCAGCTCAGGCAAAGCGCTGGGAGGCCTTGCTGTGGGGCTGCCTGCTCTTTGTGCCCTACAGCCAACGGCACTGCCGCTCCCACGGAAGGATGCAAGGGCTTGGCATGAGCCAGAACCCAGAGCCCTGCACCCAGACCCCGTACAAACTGGTATACGTGACGTGAGAAGCCTGAAGAAGCTGCACTGAGCCAGGACAGCTGCAATGCCTGGGCAGGTGAATGGGTAGAAGTGTGGTTTTCCTGCAGCCAGGGACACAGCTATGTGAAAAACAGCGTTCAGTGACTCTGCTGGTGTAAGGCAACTAATTACTCCGTGCCGAGGGGAAACCGACAGACAGATCTCCACCACAGACACATCCGACCACCCAGAAGATGGGGAGTGGCTGTTCGAGAAGGAAGCCAGGCAGCTCCGGGAGGCTGCCAAGAGCTTTGAGGACAGGGCTGGTGGCAAGAGGCTGCCTGCTCAGCAGCTGTTCCCTCTCACCTCCTGGCCATCCCACCCACCACTTCTCCCATCTGCAGCAACAGCCGGGCTCTCTGTGGCACACGCAGAAGGGTGCCTATTTCTCAGTGGAGCAGAGGGACCAGAAAACAGGCAGAAAACAAGTTGCTACCATAGGGACAGCTTGCAGGGATGACCCAAACAGGATCTGAGTCCAAGAGCTCCTAAACTGGACTACTTGCCCTTGCTAAACTGGACCCTTCTTGCATTCATCCTGCATCCATCAGGTAATTCCCATCTAAGACTGTCAATCTCCTTTGCTAACAATAGGCAGGGAAAGGAAGTGTCAATGTCTGATCTGTGCCAGGTTGGCAGCTGTATAAATTGGTATAGCTCTGCTTAGGCTGCTGATGGTGCCACGCTGAGCTACGCAAACTGAATGGATGGCTCTATATGTAATTTTTATTAAAGGGCATGTGCTTGTATCTTTACAGTATAGCTCTCCAAAAAAAAATCCATACACCAAATTCAATTAACCGTGCTAAGTACATCAAAGGAATAGCAGTAAACATGTTTGCCCCTTTTTTGTCTTACTAAAAACATGCCTAAACCAGCATTGCTACAGTTTAATAACTATTATCTGAACACGTGTTTGTGCACCAGCAGAATGGTTCTCTAAAATATGTCACTAATTGTGTGCACAAACAAATTACAGGATGAAGATGAACTCTCTCTGAACAATTTCTCTGGCAATGTCCCTCTTGCTGGACTCGAAGGCAGAGGTGTGTTGTCCTGAAAGGACTGGCTCAGCACCTTGCAAAACTAAACCTTAGTTGACCAACTAACAAGGTTTACAATATATCTTACTAATAGGCTGTAAAACTCTCTTTAAGTGTGAGAAAATCCCAACAATAATGTGTCCAGCAGAGAAGAACTCAGAATATCCCTCGTCTCCTCCTTCCTCCTCTGAAAGCCGCAAGGGAGAAGCAGTGAAGCAGGTGACTACTGACCTAGCAGCAACGTAGAGGGTCCTGTTCATGACCATGACCAGCTGGATGTCCAGCCGGTGCCTCTGCGTAGTGTTCCGCCCTGGTTTGTGACCCACAAACACCGGATACTGTCTTGTATCTGTAGGAAGACAAAAAAAAACAACCCCAAAACAGAGTCAAAAGAGAATCATAAACTGAAATGGTGCTAACACGGAGCACCATGGGGCCCAGCTACGGCCAAAACCTGTGGTTTCTGTTCTGCCCTGGCAGCACAGCCTGGGGTTGGAAGGCAGGAGCACAGAGGGCTGGAGGTCACAGTCATTGCAGCTGCAAAGGAGAAAGTCATCACCTTTGTAAAAGGAAAAAACTGAGTTTTTTTAGAGCGAAAAGCTGCTCTGGAGCTCTTGGCACACAGGTACACAGCACTTTCTCACAGTTTTTCTTTCACTGCTTGCAGAGCTTAAATGCTTGCTCCTGGCTGCCAAAGTGTGTCTAGTAGGACAAAGCTGTTTCACAGTGGCCCATCAATCATCACAATGACTGGACTGGTAGTGGTTAGAGCAAAAGATTTGGCTCTCCTTGGCTCAAACTGCCCTCTCCCTGGGTTTCCTCCAGGATTGGACTGCCACCATAGAACAGCTGTGGGGATTTCTGAGAAATGGTGGGAAACCACCACTTGAACTTTATAAAACTAAAGCCACTGCATATTATTTTGGCAACCAGTTTGATACTCCAGTTCTTCTGGCAACTAGACAACAATACTGACTGGAAGCCCTGTACTGAGCTTATGCTATCAACAAGTTAGCTTTGCCCGCCACTCTACGAGTCAACAAGAGCATTTATTCACTTTATTCCTATGATTTTTTTTTTTTGTGAGACCTCAGCATACACAAGGTGTGCTGCTGCTCCCCAGATGATCTGTGTGTACGACCTACAAAACAGTGAACACTTCTGACCAAGGGCCATCTTGCCGTTACACTCTGTATGTATACATGATCATGACATCTGGATGCACAACTAGGGAGTTTACTTAACTAGGGAGCTAGTTAAATAAACAAAACGACAGTTAGAAGACAGGAGGATAAACCTCTGATGAGCATCATCATCAATGCAAAACTGCTGCATGTGCACGTTATACAGAGCTGATTAGCATCTGGCTATGCCTGAGCCTTTTCCCCATCAATATGCCTTCCCAGAAACCTAGAGTTGGTTGAGGGAGTCTGTTTCTTCAGAAACTCAGCTACTGTTTTAGTGTTTTCAGATACTGTCCTCTAGAAGTATTTTTCCTGTTAAGCTTGGTCAAAGTATTGATTCACAGCATGACTCCAGCAAAGCACCTGAGAGAGCCATATGTCAGAGAGCATGGTGATAAAACTGGATAGAAAAAGGAATGTCCCTGCAAACCAGATGCTGAGAACTCTTAGAGAAACAAATTAAGACAGCACAGGTAGGATTTAAGTTTAAAAGCTTAATTCTTCTGACCAAGTGTCCTACATGCAAAATGCCAAGTTTAACTGTCAGGCTGTTCTCTGCCCGGTAGTGTTTCCAGCATGAGCTGGGGGCCTGTACATTGATGTGCATTTCATCATGCCATGCTGCTGACGAAAAACTTATCCCATGTTCCATTTATCCAAAAGGATTAAGACTGGCTATTTCTGCATGAGCAAGGACGATTAGCATCACCTTTCTGGAGAGAGAAAACATTGGTTCTAATGACCCCGTGGCCACAGTAGACGTGTTTCAGCAAGGTCTGCTTCAGAGCAGTTCTGCCCTGTTCTTATATCGAAGATGCCTATTAGCATTTAGAGCACACCAAGTGCACGCCTGGAGTCTGTCATTCAGCTTGGTGTTACTCAAGACAGACAAGCTGTGGGTGCCAAGGCCACCTCAAAGCACAGGAAGCAAGGACTACGAAGAGATTCACTTTAAAATAAGACTCTTGATGCAAAGTAAGCTTAAACATAAGCCTACTCATCGCTGACTTGCTACTCCTTAGCATACTTGTACAGACCTACATGCTAAAGACTTCCTTTATATATCTGAACCTTTGGGACTTCGGAAGACTTTTCTTTGCAGCAATTGTAATTGAGCTGAAGTAAATGTGAAAGAATCAGCTATGCTAAGCCTGACTTGCATGGTGAAATGCACAGAAAGCTCTCCACCTGTTTAGCCAGCAAATCTCACAGCTGTTTGTCTTACCCTAGATTTTGGAGAGTTTGCCAACTACTGCTGGTAAGAAAGAAGAGAGATCCTGTTACAAAAGATTCATTTTCTTGATTTGGTTTTCAGCTACACTTCCAGCTTAGCGAAGAATGCCTAATGCAAAAGCAGAATCTGTCAGAGCTTAAAGAAGTCAAATTATTTCTACTGGATCAACAAATTATGTTTTCAGAGCTCAGTTACTTCAGTGTGCCGTGCTTGATACTCTGAGGTGCTTCACTGGTTATCTAGCACTATATTTTCTCAAGTTAGGTAAGGGACACCTTGATTATGGGGCAGGGGGGAAAAAGGCTTCCTTCCTTTGCTGCTGGATAGAGCAAGATACTTGGTTTGATTACGCTACTGTAAGTGTCTCTGAGAAGGAGAAAGGCTATGGTTTTGGAAGATCAAGCAGTTTACTACTTAGTAGTCATAAGTCAACATGAAAAAGTCATGTTCTTATATTGGTGTCTGAGAAAGTAAATTGGCTGATCTGGGAGACATCAAGAGAAACAAGTTTATGCATTGCCAATTTTAACAAAATACTGTTGATTTGAAGTCCTCTCATCAGTACTAAGCAAATGAAGTCTTCTGGCATGTTATACTTACAGTTGCCATGCGAAATACTGATTGGCTCAGAATCTTCTGGGAAACCAGCCCCAGCAAAGTGTAGCAGTGTGAAATATAGCAGCAAGGCTTCTGACCTCATAGTAGTTCAGCTGGGAGGCTTCACTCCTTCACTTCACCCTGTGGAAGACAAACAAGGGATTAAGTGCCTTCTGTCAATTCAGTTTTAACAACTGCATACAGAAAGCTAAAACGAGTCAATGGAAAGTAGAGGGAGATCTCCTTCTCCTCAAGCCTCTCATTGTACTGAGGAGGTATCTTGTGCTTCTAACCAGAAACTGCCCTACCAGGCCAGTTTCCCTTTAGCCCATGCTCCAGCAGTGCCACATCTTGCTTCAGGATAGAGAATTTTCTGCCTTAGCTGCTTATATGCAATAAAGAAACTTTGTCTCCTGTACTGATCGACAGCTGACAAGAGCTTTCTGGGAAATATTTTGTTTTCCCCTTCTTTGGTTTACATAATTAGATGATGACACGATGACATACACCATAAATAAAGAAAACACACTACATTATTCCAGTTAAAAAGAGATTAAGGGTTATACTACGGGACTGATTCATATTCTGCAGAGCTGTGAATCAAGTGAAGAAACACTGAGAGAACTTGATGGAGCATGCAGAACATGTCATTGGGCTTTACCATAAAAATATGTACCCATAAATTTAGGTGCCATAAAACCAATACTCCAACTTGCGATAAAATAAGGGAGAACAGAACTGTCTAAAACCAGCATTTTTCCCCCTGTCTTCCACTGATGCATTCACTCATTCACATTTCATGTACAAAAAGATCCCTAAATCTTGAAGATAAAAGGAATCACAGGGGCCTTTGGATACACTGAAAGAAAACAGCACATAATACAGTAAATAGCTTATAATTCCCAAATTTCACAAAGATGTTGATCTGTAGGGGAAAGCAGTGTAAAAGTGGGGTTTTCTTTTCATCCCTTCCAGAGTTTCAAACCTTTGATGCTGCCTGCCAAAGATTCCTTTTGAACAAAGCTATTTTACAGTAGTCTGTCAGTCATTCAAGATTTACGGGCAGAAAGTCAAACTTCATAACCTACATAGTCTTTGAAACTTAATTTGGCAAACAAAGTGCTAACTTGCCTTTCTGCAACACCATTTAATATTAGATACCTATGTCTCCTTTCTCAATGCCAAAAAAAGCATTAACAAGTCTTGAGTGTTGCATTTTCATTTGTAATTTCAACAACACAGCTAATTCCTCATCTTTTACCCAATTGAAAAATGTCACAATAAATAATTTGTCTTATCAGATATTTGTTTTCAAATAAAATTTCATGTCCTTAACTGGACTGGAATAGAGACTCTGTTGCAGGGCAATACAGTCCATAAGGACTAATGATTTATTATACTCTATGTCTGCCTATTTATTATTCAAACACACAAATGGCAAACTTGGCTGATTCTCTATTTCTATTAACAAAATAACTGAGAGACCATGTTAGACTGAGACTAGAAAAAATAAAATTTAATGTAAGGCAATGACTGACACCTTAACTGAACAAAGTGTCAGACGGATGGCAAAGGATAAAAATAGCAGGAATAAATGCAACCCAGCCCAGACACTATCTGTCTATTACACCTTATGTGAGAATGCATACTAGGAGATAGTACATACAAGCCCCAAGAGAAGCATTTCCATCTAGTACTGGTTAGGCTGATAGCTGTGTATGATTACTGACACAGCTATGTCTGCCTGCAGACACTTTCTTTACCGGTTTCCTCCATTTCTCTCTTTAATCACCTCTTACATTTTCTCTCGACTGGTAGCTCTCTGGGGCAGGAACTGTTTCTTTCTATTTGTTTCCATGCCTGTTGAAACATCATTTGGGGCCCTTAGGAATGCCCAAAGTAGAAATAAGCAGCATAAGTAAATATAATACTTGAAAACACAGTTTCCCTCAACTGGTTTGAATTAAAGGTAAGATACACACATTAAAGGGGTTAATTCCTTTCCCTCTACACAATTTTTTGAAATGTAATTTTGCCGCTATAAAAATTTTGCCCCTGTAAGTGCACTGCAAAGTGACAAAACAAAGCGCCTTATGTTAATACATAAATAGATTTTAATTCTTTCCTTCTTGAAATTGTTACAGCCCAATGCAGAAGTCTTTTCTGAAATGCACCTGAGGAGCAACACTTTAACAGGAAGACCTTATCAAGCAATCCAATTCTTCCATTAAACCTTATTCATCCACAGTATCAGTCTGCAGGCTGACAATTCAAACCACTTGGCTCACAGTGAGACTCTGGAGAATAAGAATAGCTGCTTTCTGTGACTCCCTATCGGCACATCATCCCCTACCTAACAACGGGTGTACATTATGAGGAAAGCATGACGGTACTGCAGACATATCGCGGCCACTCCACTTCAGAGCTTGAAAAACTTTTCCCATTGGTGATTCTGCACCCTGCTTCTCATTCAGATGTGTATACCCCTCCACATAAATATACAGTGGAGACAGCTTCCAGGAAAATTAACAACGCCTGGCATGCTTACTTTGTCATTTTATATACATGTTATCGGGCCAGATCTTTTTTTTTTTCTTTTACCTGGAAAGAATTAACTGACAAATGAACTTACATATTGCCTTCTAACAAAGACTAGATTAGTAGGTTTTTAACTATATGAAATTCTCCATCATTCTTAAGGGTAGCTTCTGGGGAAGAAGAGAGAAAAAAAGCATAATTCTCTATTGCTCTAGTGCTAACATAGTTGTACAAATTCATACAAAGTAAATGTAAAATGTTTATTTTGATCCTTCAATGATTCAGGTGAACTACACATCTGCATGAATGCCTGTGCCAAAAAAGTAACATCGAGCAGGACTCAAGTTGCATCCAAAGGCAGCTTTTTACGAGGAGGTAATTATTCAAACGTAACATTACTTTTGCTGTTCTTACAATGGAGGAAAGAGCCATACTGTTTCAGTGGAATTTCAGAAAAGTGCTGATTCGAGAAGGTCATACTTATTTTTAGTACAAATTTCCTTTTCAGCAAATACTCAGCCCTGGTTGGACTCCTGGGAGTGATGCAAATGTTCTCACTTGCAACTGTGCTGAAACTACTTTCTAATCAAAAGTGCTTGTGAATGCAGTGTCTGATGAAGCATGAGTAGCTAGACTGTGATGCCGAGCAAGTACAGGCACTGTCTCCAAATAAAAGTTTTGCAAACGTCAACGGAGATATCTTCAGTCTACGCAGACTGCTGCAGTCCAGTCTGGCCTGCACTAAGCCATACTGGTTGAGAGGGAACTGGCTCTGAGAACTGCCATTCTCCCTGTTTGAAACATGATTAGTGCTCCTGTTCAAGGAAGCTAGTGGTGCAAGAAGAGTGAATTTTGGTGGTGTTCTTTTGTTAGCAGACATACTAATAAAATACAGCCCTGCAAATATTTAAGAGCATGTTTTATAATCTACGTCTAATACAATGACTTGCAGTCATTGAATTGGAGTAGATCAGATTTCCTCCAGCCTTCAAAAAAACCCCAACTAATCTGCTTCTTGCAAGACCAATGCAAATATAAGTTTATGCAAGATTCTTTGGTGCTCCGATTCTCCTTTCTGAAGCTGATGTTTTCAAACACGTATGTAAGAAAGACGACTTTTTCTGGTTACTTCTGTGTTCCCTCTTTTTTGTCATATTATGATTAGGTATAAGTAAACCATATGATCTCTTAATGTATATAGAAATCGAAGGTTTGCCTTCCTAGATGGAGTAAGTTTTTCTGCTTGTACACTGCAGCACACAGGTGAACCGCCTCTAAGTAGGTCATTTGGATACTAGTACAACAGTTGCTCTTACTATTATATTTACTCACTCAAAGCCTGTGTCTACATATACATACAGATACACATATTCATATATATACACCCCCTCCACACACATAGATGCTTGACATAGGGGCACTTCATTTTGTAAAAATCATGCTGCTGGCATGAAGGAGTTTCTGAAGCTAAGAAAGTAATGATAATTCCAAATCAAGGAGAAAAGTCTGATTTTTCTGTGCCAAGTGCCCTCCACTATGGCTATCCACTATCTGAGTCAAAAAGAAGCCACCACAGTGAGCTCTGCTTTTTTCTGTCCACTATTTTTAGCATTTAGTGAACAGCACTCTTAGTGGAAATGCACAAAGAATAGCTGCTTGGCTAAGGAAATTATTACATGGCTGCTGCCGTAATACCCCAGTAACCAAGTTACTGCATCTACAGCTGTAAGTTACAGAGAGGTTATACAAATCACATGAAAAATCCTAAACAGAAGAGCTAAATTCCTGGTAAACGCCACAGAAGTGTAAGGCCAGATTTGATCTTGAGAACAAATTCAACAGCAACAGCAACAACTGCCTAGACACACCTATAAATAACTATGGAAAGGGACGCTCTTCCATGTTAGAAAACCTCCCATCTTGTTGCTTCATCCTCACTGTATGTTCAGCTAACTCCAGCGTAACTCTAAGTAAAATCAAAGTATGTAACCATGTCAGAATTTTCCCATGGCACAGTAAGCCTGCTGAGTAATGGACAGAACTTGTTACATTCATTTATTACAAACCTTCTTTATACCACGATGGGTTGTGTTCATACACGACAGCTGCACTTCGATCCACAAATTATTAAGCTTAATGTGAGAATTACCAGACAAAATTAAATGGTCTGCGTTACGCATGAAGCAAGACCAGAAAACCTCATGGCCATAAAAAATGATGACCCTTAAACAAATTCTTTTGTTTCTACAAGCATGTAGAAATAATTTATTCTTCAAAAAGACAGTAAGCGTAGTAAGAAGGAACAGCATTAAACCAAACAGTGAGGAAACTAAAAACTGAAGCTGGATGAATTTGAACTACTGTGTAGGGAAAAATACCAGAAAAGTAGGAGCACCTGTGAACTGACCCTGGAAATATTCAGCAAATAGCCCTTCTCATCACATTCAGCATTTCTTACCCTGGGAAAAACAAAAGGACCATTAAAAAGCAGGAAGAAAACTATTTGAGTTGCGTAACAAAGGTAACAAAAAGATTTGAGATTCTTCTGTGGCAAGGGCATGCAAGTGAATCAGAAACCCGAGTCCTACTTCAGTGTCTCATCAAAAGAGACCTACAAAGCAAGATCCATCTACCCATACATAAAAAAGCACATATTGATCTACACAGCGTAAGCTTTGCCATGCTGAAGGCAGGGTGGAGAAATCAGTCGGCCGACCTGACTGCTGTTCCCTGATATGGTACAGATTCGCTATGTGATGCTGGCAAGCATCCTTCATCTCCTTTGGCTAAGCCTTTGGAAATCTCTGAGTGGAAGACACCGTTACTGCTATTTACCCCTTTAAATTCACAGTTCCTAGGAAGTGAAAGACGAGTTCTCTGCAAGTCAGAGAAAGGAATCAGGAATAATGCAACAACAATGACAAAAAAGAGAGGCATACAACCTGCAGTCTGCTGCTTCCAGAAACAGAGGAAAATTAGGCCGGCACAGCGGAGCTGTTCAGGAGAGCATCCTTTGTCTACGCCTGCCCGGGTGGCAGGCTCAGCCACCCTGCGCGGCCGTACCCGGCAGCAGAAGGGATGGCGCAAAAGGCCTGGGCTGAGTTGTGCCAAGGACCTCGGACAGATGTGAGTGAACAGAAGCTCAGCGGGTGCTTAGGAAGCTCGAAAGAGAGGAGGCACAAGTGGCTATCAGCAAGACACAGCATGGAGCGCCAGACGTTACAACCGAATTGGCACATGGCGGGACAGTGCCCAGGATGGCCAGCTCTTTCGCTCATGTTGTCCTTTCTCTAACGATTGCTGCTCAGTCACCTGATCCGTGGCGCAGGTGGCTGCAGAGACTTAATGCCAGCTCTGTGTCCATCATCCCTACCAACCTCCAACTACTTTTTGTGACCAATGGTGCGGCCATCATTCATCCTTCCTCCCCTGTCCTGCTCCTGTTGTCTCTACAGCTGGCCATTCATTTCAGGTGGCCAAAAAAGCACTCTCGCACTCCAGGTACCTGGCTCTTACACCAGAGAGGATGGTGGGTGAGTGTGCTGGGGCAGTCACCTGTACCCCTTCAAATCACGCCGTAACATGGGGTTGCTCCTGATTGCTGGTGGGGGGAAGGAGACAGTGCCCAAGAGAAGTCCCCACACCTCCAGCATCCCTGTTGACCGTAAACTATGAGTATGAAGCACACTCCCTCTCACCTTTTGTCTGTATCAAAAAGTTCCCTCCTACTGTAAGAGGAATGCATGGGTGCCCTCCGCTATACACGCTTTACTACCAGTTTAATTGGATTCAGCACTGCTTACTCATTGCCCAGCTGCTGTGGGCTGCACGCCAGACGTGACGAGTAGGCCCAAGGGAAAGACACCAACGAGAACGATTTTGCCTCATATAGTAAGCAACAGCATCTTCCTTCATTAAAAAGAATAATGCAAACTTCATTACTAGCTTGATGAAAAACAGATACACAGACCATGTGGATCTTTCCACTAAGACTTGCAAAAATGTGCATCTAAAATAAAATTTCAGCCAAAATACAAAGTACTTTTCACCCAAGTTTCAGGGGTACTTGCTTATTTCATTCAGGTTTGGTCAAACGTGAGTCCTTCCCAGCTTTCCTCTCCCCTCATTTGCAACTTCACAAGGCCATACATCACTCACAATAATGTCAGCTATGATATGTAACATCACTACCTCCTGCTTCAGTAAGCGATAAGCTGAAAAGATCTGGACAACCCCCAGGCAGCACTGATGAGCCTTGGCCTGCCGAATGGTAGTAGCAGGTGTCAAGTCAGTAGGCAAAACTCAGCATGCTTAATGCTGGCAACTCGTCTTGTCAAGATCAACATTACTGCTCGATCCAGCGCAGTGCAAAAAGGAAATGTAAAGAACAAATGGAGGCCTAAATAGGAGAAACATTCTGCTGACCCGAGAGAGACATCCCCGATGACTGCAGCGTTAATAGGATGCTGCTGTTCAGAGAGGGAACAGTCAGATGGAAGATGAACATCTCCCAGATGGAATCAGAAGCATCTCCGGCCTATCGATTTTGGTTGTAACCTTTACTGTAAACAGTCCACGGGGGCCTCATCAGCCACCTGTTCAGTGATATTTGCATTGAAATATAGAGCCAACGCAAATGAGAAAATGGCCACAGTTCCTTGCTAAAGCATCTGCTCTGTTCCATCCCTCTGTCTACACATCACCAGCAGCAGCAAAGGCAGAGGTTTTAGAGGAAGGGGCGACGCAGTGGCACTAGCTCTCTCACACGGCACCAGAAACAATGAATGCTCCATTTGTCACGATGTTGATGGTGGCGGCAGTGGCATTATATCATGCAATATTTCACTTTCTAATAATTGCTCAGTTTTATACTGAAATCAGGCTTGCCAAAACTGGGAGGAAAGCCATCTGTGCCTGGAGGATGACTGCCAGAAACATTTGCAATTTTATTTTGGGGTTATAAACCTGCAGAATGGAACAAAGGCAATGCCTAAATAACCCCTTTCACTCACCACCCCCAACCACACACAGCAACAGAACTAACTCTGGAACAGCTTGGTTGGTCATTACAAAGATGTCTTTATTATTTTTAAAAGCCTCACTCACTTAAGAGATAAAAATAGCTCTATTGATTATTTGTGGGACTTTAGCAAACCTCTGTCAAGGTTCTGAATTGATTTAAGAGCTAAATGTAGCAATCACTGCCTTTTGACAGGAGAGAATGCCATCTCTAATACATACTTTGCTGTTTCATCTCAGTATGCTTAATAGAAAACAGATACACTACCAGCAACACCATTACTCTCCCCAACCCTCACTTTGCCTGGGAAATATCAGTGCCAGTCAACTGACCTTCCATTCTCTCATCTGATGGACGGAATAAAAATTACGTAGCTGCAGGTGACCTAAAGCTGTAACAGGAAAGAAATGTGGCCTCCCTTTGTTTTCCTCTCCTTTTAGGTAACAAAAGTGAAACACGAAGCCTGATAACGTTCTCACAACAATATTGGCAATTGTCACTGATTAAAAGTTTGACATAGCCCTGTGGACATTGTCTCAGCGGACACATGCCTGCTGTAAACACAACATTAGGATCAGGCAGTAATCCTAAAACAATCCCTACAACTCAGCCAACTCTTCAGGTCAGATTCCCTCAGACACTGAGCATTTGCTTCCTTTGACTGCTGGTACATACTTAAATGGGTTGCAGCCCTTCTTCACCCTCTAAACAGGAAGAAAAACTTAATTTCCAGTCCTCTTACATCTGCATAACGGATCAGATCGATAAACAAGGGCATAGGTTAACTTTGAAGAAGTTAGGAACCCATAGAACACATCACTGCATTTAAAGCTCAGTGTAATCACAAATGATTCTCCTTTGCTTTTTGTTAATGCAAGAAATGTTCACACATTTTATGCATGAACTCCAGCTGTATTCTTCAGGAAACTTTTCGCATTTATTTGAAATGAAAGTGTCCATTTTTTAAGGTGATAAAATGGTAGATAAATGCAAATCCTCACATTTAAGCCAGCTGTTAAGTAATCAGAGCACACTGCTTAGCATTTGTGCACTTTGGCTAGTTCTGGCCCTAAACCTATTTATGCAAAAATTGACTCATTAACCTGGCTTAATTTACCTTGTGTGAAATAGCAAGTTTTGTCAGAGTATTTTTTCAAAAAGCACCAATCAACTTTGGCATGAAGTGGTTTGATACAACATCAAGGCCCCTACCCTTAAAATGTGAATGAAATCTACCATAATACCGCTAATGCTAAAAACAGAAGTTACCATTTATGTACTCACTACTCCAGCTGTGGATACCATACTACCCGAAAGTGCTTTACCTCAACAGCCACCTCTAGAGAGCCCAGTGTTTGCTCCATACTGCAATAATCTAGTCATGCCAGCAGGAAAGCTCTGGCCAATCCTCAGCATCTTATTCTGAGGAAGGCTGCTCAGCACAAGGACATACAGACACACTGTGGTCAGGCAAGCTGTATCCTACAGGCGGAAAACAGGGTGAGGCTTTTCCTTCCGGAAATCAGGCAAACTCACTAGGATAAGTTATGTCTGTCCCTGATAGATAAAAACTGCAGGTAAGAAAAGAGTTCTCAATATGTATTTATAATTTGAGCTCCTAATTTGTTTACAAAATCAGTTTTCTCTGGTTTCTCTGCACCTTGCAGAAGAGCTTGAAATAGACTACTGCAAAAATGAAAAATGTCGACAAAACAAATGTAATCCCTGAATTAGAAATTTTACAAATACCTGTGGATAGGCACAAGTAGATAGGGAAAACACCCAGAAGACTCTGAGTGCTAAGAAAACAATCAAATTAACTGTGAACATTGTCTCTCAGCACTACCTGTGACACGTCTCTCTGTCAGACATCCATCCATTCACATCTGCCCATACACACATAGACATTCACAAAATTTAAAAGGCTCTGATATCACAGGGAAGTTTTTTTTTAATTAAAACTTCAGAGAAATTTCATAGATCTCTACCTTTCATGACTACTCTTTGTTGCCCAATATTTTTTTTTCCGATATTTTTGTAAACCTTAAAGGAGTAGCATAAATCTGACTCTGAGACAGAAAATCTATGTAGTTTGCTTTTCCTCTGAGATGCGCATGATGCTTGCAATAATCCAGCTCCTGCAGCTTGCTAGTAATTGCTAGCTGCAAGTGGTGGATTCTGAGCTTTGCTCTCCCTAGATTCATGCCCAACAAATTCCCAAATTTTATATCATATATAATCCAAACAGCTTTATGGACAAGGTAATACAAGAAAGTACCCTATCCTAAAGAATGTATTTTAAGTAAAAGGATCGTGTCAATATGCCAACATGACACATTTTTCACTCTTCTCTTTGTTCCATCACTTCAAGATTAGGAAGAAAGCAGAAGGCAAAGCAAGAAGCCAAGAGATACATAATAAAAATCCTACTTAAAGGATATTGCAGAGACAAATGATATTGTCTGTTAACCTGGACATAAGGTTAATGACTGTAATTCAATTTATTTTAAGGGAAAATGCTATATGCAGATATAATCAATTAACCTCTGAATATAAAAATCACAATTCCTGTAATTAATAGAACAGTGCAAGATCACTGTAATTACTGGGGATCTGTTATTGAGAGGAAACCATGAACTACTGGATGTGATTTCAAGGGCAAACTTAAAATTGAGGTGGTATGGGTCAGAAAAAGAAAAGATTACAGTTAGACAGAGATGAGCCCCTGCACCACATAAATACACTACTCTTCTCCTGACACACATTCACCCACATACTGAAGAACACAAGCATCCTTACACATTTGTTCACACCTGCTTCTTAGCACAGCGTGAGGGAATTAGAGCAGCATAGAAAAGGAAGTCAAAGCAGCATTGACAAATGCCTGTAGTACAAGTTACAAAAGCAGTAGCTCTGTTATTATGTGTTTTACTTCTTTGGAAAAGCTGTGGAGAAAAAGGTTCAGTGTAGCAAGAGAGAACAAGCCCAGTGAGTATGACTGTCTGAATGGGGCATGATGGATGAGCTTCCTTGAGGATAGGAAAAGCCTCTAATCTGTTCTCCGGCTCATTGGTAGAGCAAGGCAAAGCCGTTCTCTTCTTCTGCAGGAAATATCCTCTGCCTTTTCGATACCACGTGCAGGGTTTTTGCAAAGGACAACCCAGACTGTCACCCAGATGAGACAGCAGCCTGTTTCCAGGTCTTGCGCTAGGGCAGGCTCAGCTATGCAGCCCAAAACCCTGCAGCAAGACAAAGACGTTTCTATATTGCTCACGCTTCCTACAGCTATTTTAGGAATGATTGGCTGCATTCAGGTTCCAACTGCAAATAATGAGATACACGAAGTCATTTTCACAGCACCAGCACACAGCTAATGACTGATGCTGAAAACATCATTACTAGTATTCCAGCTAATTTTATGGAGTTGAAAAAAAACACACTGTGCGCAACAGACAGAATGCACGCATCATCCCCATGACAAAACAACATCCACCAGCACCAGGACAGGAAGACTCTTGCTGTGCGGTTCACTGAAAAAAGTTTGGCTCTAACCAAAATACTATGGCTTTCTCAGAAAACCAAAGACCTATTCCCAAACCTCCTCCTCTTCTCCCCCATCCCCTGCAACTTAATTCCTTAAAGGCTGGAGGACACAGGAAAAGCAATGGTTCATTAGCTGAGTGCATATATGTGAATTCAGCAAGATTGCTTGATGAGTAGGCACACACAGTTACGGGATTTTAACAAGTCTGCCAGGTGTTTCTGAACACAGATTAATCCTTCCTAGTTTGCCTGAGAGAACAGGAATTCCTGTGTAGGAACAGGGAAGAAGACAGCATAGCTGGCAGACTGCTGCTGTTATTTCTTACTCTGCAGTTCTGCTGCTTCTGTGATTTATATCAAATGCTGCAGATAGAGTTTCCTCTAACTTTGGGTTGGCCTCAATAGTGTGGACATTCAGCTGATCAGCTGCCAGAAGCTGATCTACAGCCAAGACGCAAATTCCTGCCAGCAGATATAAGAGAAAAAAAAAAAAACAGAATACATTAGACCAGAAAATCAAATTACTTTTTAATGAGACTGAAGGCTGTATGCACGGACTGTGCTGAACTCACTACAGAAGCCTGAAGAGATCCAGGTTGGCATCAAGGTGTGATGTTCTCAACTGGACTCCAATCCAGCAACCCCATGTCAAGCCTTGCCTACATCTACGAATGATATCTCACAGATTACGCTTCCTTGCACCACAGAGCAGTCACTCTCCAGCTTGCAGCACAGTCACACAGTTAGCAGTCACAGCTAAAGGGCACTGGTTTGTTTTTATTTACGCCAGTGGAACTGCTGACACTGATGTCTGCTAGATTGTGGAGTACTGATTCCCACTGGACTTCAGAAAGCTCTGCAGCTGCTCCACAGCTCATACCACCTGCATCAGCTCAAGGGTGATGTTGCCTTACCTATTTATAAGCCTTCCACTTATAAACAACTGTATACATTTAATACTTTAATCCTCATAAAAGTACACATCCTTACATAAAGACTCAGTTAAATTCTGCTAACTTTATATAGCTTTTGGGCAAAGTCTCACATCTAATGTGAAAAAATGGAAATACTACATCCCAATTCCCTGTGAAAACTGAATTTATACTTAATCTTTTAAAAGACGAAATTCTTCTTTTGGTTTGAATTATTGCTGTCTTAGAGTAAGCAAATTTGATGCTCTTGGTCATATTCCACGCTGTATTTCTTCTTGTTAAAATTTGCCTGCGAGCAATTCAAAGCAGAATCTCATGGGTATTACTCTTCTTGGTAAGTATCACCACATCACCTTTAAGTAAGAGACTATTCTTTGCACGTGCATGCCCCTATATTTAACATGTGCTTGTGATAAACTCAGTTTTGCAATATCTATGACTATATACATTGATAATTTCTGGTATCCTGAACAACAGGACCAGTATCACTGTCAAAGGGTCTGTGATGGCTCAGTGAAAAAGATTTTTGGAAGAAGATCTCTCTCTCCATGACTTGCAGCAACAAAGAGATCTGAAGGACATCTCTTTAGACACTTCCCCTGTTCCGATGGAAAAATATAACTTCGAAAGAAACCTCTTAACCTACTAAATCTTTTCTGGGAGCTCAGAGGGACCCTGTTACCTGACACCTGCTTTACCTCAGGGCTGTCAGCAACAGCTTTTCCTAGACACCAGCCACAGAGGTACCTCAGTGGGAGAAGCAGCCCAGAGCTTCTCCATGCTCTCACAAAACTTCCAGAAAGGAATTTATTTAGTTCATTTGCCAGCAAACTAGGCTTACTGCATGGAGTCAGAACCATGTCCATCCATAGAACAAATGGCACTCTCGGAACACGATGAAGAACAATATTATTGAAAAAAAGCCAAACTGAATATTGAGTTTGTTTTCACTTACTTAAAAAACAAGAGGAGAAAGGTAGAAATTTATTGATAATTTACGCTTACCTCATTGAATATGCCTATCACAACATCTCTCCTTAATTTAGAGCTAGAAACCAATTTTTTTTCCCCTCAGCAAATTACAACACTTTTATTCCCTGGTGTCCTAAAAATCTTACTTACCGCCTTGGACAAGATGAAACAACCTGCACAGGGTCTGCATGGAGAGCACGCAGCCAGGAGGGGCAACACAAACCTATGACTATCCAGACGAAGTTGCAAACTGGCAATGCTCCACAACGAAGTGCTTTCATAAAGAACAAAACAGGTTTGTTGAGACTGAAAACTCCAATGCCCCCCTGCTACAGGCTGTGAGAAACGCTTGTACGCTTCCTTTCTGAATCCTAAGGAGCTCCCCACAATCTCTTCCCTTCCCGGCACTTACATACAGGGACTCTCTCTCAGAGAAAAGGATTTGGCTTTCCTCATGCAAGAACACATTTGGCTTCCTTTACACCAGAACAGATTACTCTCCTTACTCACACAAACCCTTACATTCCCCAAAAGCTGAGAACGTTATTTCTGCTGCAAGCTTACGGGGACAGATGGTATCTTCCCTCCTTTTTTGGACAGCTTTAAGATCACTCGTGCTTCATATAAATAAATAAAAAAAACCAAAAACCAACCAGCTCTTGATGATCAAAGGATGACTAAACTTGGAATATACCTCTTAATGTAGAATTTAATAAAGCTGACTTGTGACATTATTTCTCTTAGCTGAATGCTGGTAAGCTCTGAAGCTAGGTGTTATATGGAGCAACTGGGATAGAGACGTGGTAGCTTTCTCCCAGGGGCTGGACAATGAAGAAGATGGAGACCAGGTAGCTTCCTGCTGGAGCTCACCAGGCATGTCCCTTCTTCTTCCATCATGGAGATAGCTCAACTGCCGTGCTCTTTCTCAGCCAATAGAGCTAGACTTTTGCCTTGATCCGCCAAGCCAAGATAACCGTTTCCCTCTGCCAGGAACAAAGCCGGTCACCCCTGCGGTGTGTTCCCCAGGGGCCGGACACAGTCATCTGGAAGAATTTTGCCCAACTGGAAACACAGTGAGGACAGAAATCTTTTCATCACAACTTCCACTTCAGTCTCTTCTCTTGCTGTGTGCACTTAGCAATGCATAAGAGCAAACACATTAGGACAAAACTGCTAAGCCACACATCTTCCATAGAGTCCTCCTGGCTAGATCTTTCTCAGGTAGCATTAATTGTACTGCATGAACCAGCACACACAAACTCTACAAAAAACCTTCATTTCCAATATGCCGCTGTCCTGCTTCTGGCCAGGATAGAGTTAATATTTACCTGAGCTGGGAGGAGAACTGAAGCTGGTAGCCCCTATGGCTGGGATAGTTAACTAATTAGCTAACAGCTGGGGTTAATTTACCCAGATTAGCCAAAGGGCTATTCCATCCCATCTGACATCATGCTCAGTATATAAGTGAGGAGGGTGCTGAAGGGAGGCCCCCTGCTACTTGGAAGAGACTGGATGTGGAGATCTGTTGTGAGCCATTGTACTGTATTTGTGTTCCATCACTGTCTTGTTTTCTTCTGTCATTACTGTTAAATTTACTTTTTGTTTAATCTCAACCCACATGTTTGGTTTTTTTTCTGGTTTTCTTTTGTTTGTCAAATCTCCTCCTATTCTCTCGGAGAGTGGGGGGAGTGAGAGAGAGACTGCGTAGTCTGGTCCCCGTTGGGGCTGAACTACGACAGCCGCTTTCAAAGTATTTTGTATGTAAGTGCAGACAAAAGGTATGCTCTCTTTTATGACAGGCCTGAAATAAAGCAGCTCTAATTAGCAAAACCAGATAACAACTTCAGAGGTAACACAGTTTTGAATGCGAGTATAAGAAACCTCTCCTTCAAACTTATTCAGCACCAAGCAGTCTTCCAACTTTCCTCCTTCTTATACCTTTTTCTCTTTGACTCTGAAAATCTATACAATAGATGAATTGATGATTTCCCACAATAGCAATTTGATTACTGATTACTGCTTTGTCACAAAGCAACCGCACATCATCTACAGTCAAACAATGTCCTGCATCAGCTGAACAAAGCAGTGCTCTAAACAGTGCTGTCCACACTATCACTTCTGTCACTGGCTGGATCCAACCGTAAATAAGATGACTGTAACCCAGTTTCTGTCTGTCGCTGATGTGACTATAAAGTTTGGGCTACAACCTCTGTAGCAAAATACTGCTGAAGATTAAACTAGCGCTACCAACAGAAAGAAAAAAAAAAAAAGTATCTTCACCATCAGAAGATATTACTGCACTGGAGCTCCTTTTGGTTATTTTTCCTAAACTTGTATTTTACCCTAAGAATGGTAGCTGCTGTGCAATTTTTAACTAAAAAGGGCCTTGTCCTGAAAAGTTTACAGTTCACATAGACTACACACACATAGGGATGGAGAGCAGCCCTGAGGAGAAGGACCTGAGGGTCTTGGTGGATGAGAACCTCAACATGAGCTGGCATTGTGCGTTTGCAGCCCAGAAAGCCAACTGCATCCTGGGCTGCATCAAAAGCAGTGTGGCCAGCAGGTCGAGGGAGGGGATTCTGCCTCTCTGCTCTGCTTTGGTGAGACTCCACTTGCAGTACTGTGTCCAGCTGTGGAGCCCCCAACATAAGGACATGGACCAGTTGGAGAGGGTCCAGAGGAGGCCATGAAGATGATCAGAGGGCTGGAGCACCTCTCCTATGAGGACAGGCTGAGAGAGTTGGGGCTGTTCAGCCTGGAGAAGAGAAGGCTCCAGGGAGACCCTCTAGTGGCCTTCCAGTACCTAAAGGGTGCCTACAGGAAAGTTGGAGAGGGATTTTTGACAGGGGCATGTAGTGATAGGGCAAGGGATAACAGCTTTAAACTGAAAGATTTAGATTTAGATATAAAGAAGAAATTCTTTACTGTGAGGGTGGTGAGCCACTGGGACAGATTCCCCAGAGAAGCTGCGGATGCCCCATCCCTGGAAGTATTCAAGGCCAGGCTGGATGGGGCTTTGAGTCTGGTCTAGTTGAAGATGTCCCTGCCCATGGCAGGAGGGCTGGAACCAGATGACCTTTAAGGTCCCTTTCAACACAAACCACTCTCTCATTCTATTATATGTGGATAAAGGGGCTTTTTTTTTTCAATTTTTACAGGTACAAGAAAAACTGTTCCCACCTGCAGTCCTCAATCCAAACACACAAGTCTTCTTTGGCTGTGTTCTTTCCCTAAGCAAACATTTTAGTTACCAAAACTGCAAAAATACTGGCAGAATTTCTGTGGCATAGCAGCCTCTGTAATAACTGACTTCCAACATCCCAGACTACTCAGATCAATTTTTTGGGCTCAAACAAATGCATTCAATGGATGACCTCCAGCCCAGCATCAAGTCCTTAAAAACTGAACCACTCACACATGGACACACATGGGATGCATTCACCAAGATAGATGAGTTATTGCTTGCAGTTTCTGTTTCTGCAGGGACATTGCTTTGGAGCACAGTTGTGTAGTTCAAGGAGCACAAACACGATGATTCATCTCACTGGAAATATTAAATTCATAATCATGCATTTGTTTAGTTTTTCCATCGTTATCAACTGGTCAGTCAGAGCTACATTTTTTTATAGCTATATCTACAAAAGTTACCCAAATAACAATAGAGTTGATACCAAATCTTTTTCCTAAACAGTAGATTTTTGAAACGCTGATGTTCGAAAAACCCTGGGCAGGGTCTGGGAACAGACTGCAGAATTCATCACTCAGTCTTCGTTCAATAACCAAAGAAATGATGCCCCACATTCTTTTCAGTTTTCTTACGAACATTTTCCTTCATTCTGTCTAATCAATGAAGTTAAATAATGTTTAATTATTGCACTCCAACAGCTGGGCTTAACCAGAGTAATGACAAGAAATTCATACTTAAAAGCAAACCTCAGTCACAATGTCGTGGACAAATTGAAAGTTTAACATGCAAACAGTTACCAGATGACACTACTAAAAGAATATGGTTTCATGCAACAGTCATTAAGTTTCAATTCTAGCAGTAATGAAGAGGAATATATTAAACATTACCTTTCTTTTTTAAAGGAAAAAAAAAAAGAAAGAAAAGAAAAAAAGGAAGATGAAAATTCAGTACTGAAAGAGGATAGTGTCCTGGGCACCAGGGACAAAACAGAAGAACAGCCATCTCAGCACATTACAGCCTTCTGTCAAAGCCACAGCCCAATCTGGCACAATATAAACAGCACCAGCAATTCCCCTGTGACTGCAATGTTGTGTGAAGTTTGATTTCTAAGTAGAGGTTACTAAAAATAAACTTTATAAAGCTTACTAGTCTGTACCTTTGGTATCCAAAAGCAATGAAGGCTCCTAGTAGACTTGCAGGTATCTCTGAAAAAAGGAATAGATGCCACTGCACCTCGGTCTTGCATTGCTTACCATTTACTCCTCTCTCTCCCCTTATTTTGCTGACAGCAAGATGGACAATACATGAAAATTTGATTCTTGGTAAGCCGAGTCATGCAAATTAGCTTAATGAAATAGATGACTTTGTGTATGTCCCTTTGATACTGATTAAGCTCAAGTATCCACTCAGCTAATGACTGAAGCAGTACCATGAGAGCTCTTCTGGAGGTGTCATAGCTACACTTTTTTTTTTTTTTTAAACAGTCCTTTACTCAGCACTTATTTCTATCTCAGATCTCCCTGGCCAGGAAAACAGGCCAGCTCCCAAATAGCAGACAGAAGCAGTTAACAGCTTAAGACACGACGGCTGTAACATAAAAATCCGCAGCTACTTTGCACAGCTTGGGCCTCAACATGTTAAAGGAGACAGGCCTTTGTGCCCCCCATTTTCAAAGCAGATTACCAGTGCGCTGCAAGGGGCTGCTTTGACTCTGTAATTACAGCCGTCCTAATAATGATCTGTTCGATGGCTGCCTACTGCTGGTGCCCAGACAGTTTAATCACTATGCACTCAGCTGTAGAGAACTAGCTATCCTTCCTGTCACTTGAAACACGGGACATGTTGTGTGAAGGCGGTGTAAATGAGCTTCCCCTGAACTAGCTGGCTAATACACTTTCATCATTTAAAGCCTCAATTATAAAATAGACCAGGAAAAGTAATAATGCATTGCCTCTTCTTACAAAAGGTATTTCACCTCAGCTCCAGTAGATGAACAGTCGCTCCTTACCAAGCCTATACATATATTATTTATTGAGCACCAGCTGTGTGCTCGGCACTGTATGGACATGGAGAGATGCACTCCCTACTCCTGAAAGCTTTTATACTCTACAGTAGAGCAGCTTGGCATTCATTCTGCATGTTGAAATTCCATTGACTTCACTATGGGGAGGAGTTGCAGAAGCAGGTATTAAGGCCTTTTTACAAGCCAGTGTAGTATCAGGTGGTAGGTACAGTGAGAGATGAAATTCAAGCAGTGCTCCTACATGGACTATGTTTTAGGCCTTGTGGAAAGTACTGTGAAGACTGACACAGAAGAAGTATGAAGGTACCCGAGCACATGTCAAGAAGCAGAAAGACAACGCAGTGTTACAAGTTCCAACAACCCTTTGTGCTGATGCTGGCTGCATCTCTCCACACCCCACTGCTGCGTGGTTGCTGTCTAAATCTGTTCTCATACCATGATGCTTTCAAGGCAATACTGATCCAGTAACATCCATCAATGGACGAACCAATGTTCAATGCCCTCAAGTGCCAGGGATTTGTTAGGAGTCTAGGTAAACATAAGGAGTGGGCCTAATGTGAGGAGGCATTGATCACCGCCTCAACCTCCAAAATGGATTTTACACTTGAGAAGAAAGCCTACTCTCAGATTCCCACAGATTTCCCACACTAAAACACAGGAGTGGCAGAAGGTACAGTTATATTTACACACAGTGGATGGAAGAAGCTGGAAAAGAAATGGGGAAGAGCAAGGCTAAAGTGGGGAAAAAAAGGGAGCAGACCTGAGTACAGGCACTGAGAAGCAGAAAACAAAGACTGTGAAAAGTGGGAAGCTGGAGGTTCAAACAGGTGGAGCAGGGTAGGGAGGGAGAGCTGTCATGGCGTCTGGATGTGGAGGGAGAGAAATGATCAGTGAGTGGGAGATGGAGTGAAAAAAAAGATGAGAAAGACATTTAAAAATGAATATAGCTGTAAAAAGACTGTGAGGCAGAAGGACAGATGTAGATATGTGTAAAGGATCTAGAAGTAAAGGAAGGCAATTACAGGCAAAAGCAGAAGAAAGGGAAGGGATTCAGAGGAGATTCATAAGAAAATGGAAATAAGAGAAGCACATCAGCTGGATGGAAGGAATTGAAAAAGTAAGAAAACACATCATTAAAGCTACTGTTGTGTATCACACGCATTTTCATTTGGAGTCCATGCTTGGAAATTGGTTCTCATGGGTGTGTGTTATTTTGTTCCCTAACTAACTCATCAACTTTTTAATCTTAGAGAAATAATTCAAGGAGAGGGAAGTACACAAGTAAGTCTTCTGTGTATCAACGGATACCATGTATTAAAGGAGGCAATGATACTGCCCTCCCAGCAGCTGGCTCACAGGGAGACTGCAGGGCCCAGTGCTATGGCTACGTCCAAACACAGGTTCGCAGTTTGTGTCCCATGGGTCACTGCTGAATGAGAAGACAATTCCCCATCACTTCCGTCAGCACTCCTCTAGTAACAAGCCATCTAAATATACCAAAACACATTAAACACTTTTTAAAAAGCACTCTTCCATGTTAGCAATCATTGTAGTTGTCTCAGAGATGCATTTTAATCATAAACGAAAGAGAAAGTAGCTTTTAGATTATGGGTGGGAAGGCAGGTGGTTCACCAAACAACAACATCACTCTTGGGAGATCCAAACTAAAGAAACTTGGAGACTTACTGAGCCAAGGGAATTTTGCCTGTGCATGAGAATTGTCCTTATGTTTCAGAGATGAAGGACTTGGAGTCTGGGCCCAGCTCCCTGTGTGTATCCATGTGTGCCTTGATTTATATAGTAATTTTATCTGTTGCCTGCAGCACTGGGACTTGTTATAAAAGCACAGGGAAATGTCCTCCTGCGGAGCACTACCGTACCCTTCAGTCAGCGGCTGCACTGGAGAGGGGAGACAAATGGCCCACAAGGAAGGGAAAAGACTTCAGGCCTCAAGGTGGAATGGAAGAAGAGTAAGATGGGAAGGACAGCACTGGGGGAGAAGCACAGGCAGTGGGGAAGGGAACCTGCAAGGGGTAAGAGGGAGCGAGGACACGAACAAAAAGCCTGACAACATGGGCCTAACTTGCCTCATGGGAGATGGGCAGCTAAATCTAAATGGCATAAACCTTGATTTTCATACAGCTGTGAAGATAAACATCCTTCCCATGAAACCATTATAAATCCTTCATCTTCAGGGTTGATTTAAAAATTGTAACCCAGCTGTTGCAATTTGTATCGGACTGGAATTTGGCAGTCCCAAACACCAAATCAATTCCACATGAGAAGGGGATCTACAATGCTCCATTTTACAGCCTGAAATTGTACTTTCACGGGTTTTAAATGTTTTCTACACCACACTAAAGTGAAAGAAAGACTAGGTTAATTTTTAAAACGAGGGATCAGTTTAGCTCTCAGTAGAGTCAGTAGAAAGATTCCCACTGGATTTAAAGGATCCAGCCAGAAATATAGATGACATGCCTTCAGCATTCTTCCTCTCAAAAAAACCCGCGAAATGAAAAAGCAACAAAAATCCCACAGATATTTAAGATGAGAACATTCAAGTCCTGAGCACATACAATAGATATTTCACTTTGGTATATCACTTACCAGCCTGCCATGCTGTTATCCAAACACATTGCTGCTGCTTGCTTACAGCCATTCATTCTTTTCCATGCATTTTTTTTCTACTACTGTCTTATTTTAATGGGGTTACATCTCCTGCGTAAGGTGCACAAGGTTATTATCCCATATGGCAAAGATCAGGAGCTTCATACTCTGTTAGACTTCCAAACTTAAAAATATGCAAACTGTGGGTCTAGATCCTGAAAAATGTAGGCAGACAAAACTGCCATTTAATTTAATAAAGTTAACGGGAGTGTAGCCAGCAAGTCAGACCTTATGAAATTAATATTCTGCACTAGCTAGTCTGCTAGTTTATGTTATAGGATGTGTCGGGCAGTGCGAAATGCAACGTACCAAATTCAGCCTCATACAACCCTACAGCAGGAACGTTCTGTTTATTTATATGGAAACGTTACTACTAAACAAGCACTGGAACCAGCAAAGCCTGGTTGTTAGGACTTTGTGTCCTGATGCTGATGTCTTTAAAAGGACAGAGTTCCCCACACGCCCTTCGCCTCTCTGAGGCCAAACTCTTTCACCTGCTTGCCTGGTTTCAGGAGGGACCTTGGAAAATCACTGTCTGGTAGCTGGGGCTACGTCAAACCGAAAACTCACAAGTTACTGGGAGCTGACAACTGTGTATACACAGACAATACGATCACACAAGTCTTGTTTCTTCAGGACGCCAGGCTAAAAATATAGCCATTTGCATTAATTGCGCAGAAGAATTTCAGCCCTGAACTACAGTGGGAATTGTACCCCTGGTTGCACAGAGCCAAATTTAGCCCTGGAGACTGAATGAGGCTGAGCTCAGCCCCCCTCATCTTTGACCCCTCTCCGTTCTGTGGGTTTCAGACCCTTCCTTCACCCTGTTCTCACACAGTTGTTTGTGCTTAATTGGAAACAGTTGAATTTCCTGTTAACTTGTAAGCAAACAAAGCACCCTCTCCACCAGCACTTGCATCCCTGCTGGGCTGACTTTAAATAGATGAGGCTGACCAGATACTGACCATCAGTTCAGCGAAGAAAGGGCTGTTGTGGGAGAAAGCCACATCCCCCCACCGAGGACCCAAGCAGCACAGTGCTGCCATTGCCCATCACAGCCCTGCTGCCGGCTTTGGAGAGGTAGTTTTGGAAGAGATAAGAAACCTGGACCTTCACCATGTCAGGAAGATGTCACTGTGCAAGAATCTGGAACAGATGCTGGCGGGGTGACAAAAATTGGTTAGTTATTTACGGGGATTTTAGAATGTGAAAGGCGCTGGGGGAGAAAATACCTCAGCTCTCCATGCAGGGATTTGGCAAATCCCCAAGCCCGGCTCCCCCTGAAGAGCTCAGTGTGCCAGTGTTTCCTGCAGGTACTACTTCAGTGTTGACAGCAAGATGTTCTCAGCAGCAGAATAACAGCTGCACAATACAGGCAGCAACTGAATGGTTGAACAGCTCTTTACACAGGCATGGTGTGATAAAAACCTGGTGTTCTTTTGTGCTTCACAAAGCCCCTACTTTGCTGACTCCAAGTTCAAATCTCATGGGCTATTAGGAGAAGGAAGAAGGACAATGCATTAACATGGATGGTAGAAAAGAATGTGCTTTATTCTGGAAACCAGGCCTGTGCTATTTTACATCCTAAATACCAAGCCAGAAGCTGCTTTCATGTCAATTAGAAGGTATGTATTTTGGCAGGCAGGGATCAAGCACTTAGTCACAGTGCAACTCAAGCCGGCCCTTCATCATGAGGTGTAAGTGGAGCATTTTCACCTCACCAGTTGTGCTCCCCAGCATGGGCAAACACAGCAGACACAAAGCCGTCACCAACTGGTGGTCTTGCAGCTAATTTTCTGAAGTCTGGGAAATAGATGATTTTTCCCAGTTCCCAATCTTTTCTCCCCAAAGAATAAATCACAGACAAATAAACAAAAGGTGGCAAACTCCGACTGCTGAGTTGAACTCTCTGTTAGGAGAGACAGCGAAGACACTGCTAACTCATTTGAATTGCACTGGAGGGACAAGAAGAGAAACTATAAAATAAAGTATCAGAAAAGGAAGGCAGCGCAGGACCGGAGTGTCTGTTCAAAGCGGCAAGCTAGCAGACAACTGAACACCAGGTCTCCAAACTTGTTCTTTTTTGGGAGGGTTCTTTGAAGTCCTCCTCTTAACATTGAAAGTCAGTTTTCTCCAGGAGAGGGATGCCAGGCAGCCGCGCCAAATTAAGACTGAGCACTGTATGGGTGGTTCATGGGTAGATACCAGTCCACTAGCTCGTCTTTGCTACCCCTTCCCAGTCTTCTCTTGAGAATATTTATGACTTTGCTGAGAGTCCCAGGACTGCAGGAGGCCTTTGTTTATTCATCTGCAAATTAGTACCGTAATGCAGTACCTGCCTCACAAGGAAGTTATGAGGCTTCATTACTTCTCATAATGCGCTTCAAGATAATAAAATAAAGGATGCTAGGCAAGTGTATGGTAATGTTATTGTTCCCTGGAAATTCCCCCTTTTCCTAGTTGGCACAACTCTCCCTCTTCCCTGCTTAATCTCTCTTAGCCCTTGGGCTACAGTTTATTGCTCCACCTCTAAACTGAGGCCAAAAACTTTGCAAATGAATTTCTACTAGCAAAGTTGAGTCAACGTCAGAGTTTTTAGTGTCAACTACAGGAATTAAAACAAGCTATACCGACAGCAACATAAAAATTCTGTTCTCTCATCCCTGCTGCAAAAGCTCTTTATAGAGCTCTCTAGAAGATGACAAAATGTTTGAAGGTCAATAACTGGTTTTGTGCCTTATGGGCTGAAGGCTGAATATCCCTGTGGAGACTTGCACAGATCTGGGGGTGGAGGGCAGGTACACGGTGGAGTGTGAAAAAGCCCAGCAGTAAAGGAAAGTTTGAATTACATGCTGGCCTTGTTGAAATAACTAATTAACTGGAATTAGGTTTGTCTAAAAATCCTAAACTTGCTGGAAGCGAAACCAGACAATGCAGTCCTTCCATCTATCTATCTTACAAAAAGAACTGCAGAGAGTTTGCCTTTGAAAGCCACGATGTCCTGAATGAATAAATCATACAAGATGGCGTAATAAAAATATAGTTAAAGCAACTGCTAAAAAGGAGATTGCCATAGACACAGGAAAGGGTTAATGATTATATACTGACAATGATAGTCCACTCACATAACTTTTGTCTGCCGGTACTTAACACATTATTGTCACTACAGGTTCAAACACTGCAGTAATTCTAGCACACTTGCTGCTGTCTTACACGTGGCTGGATATCTAGGACAAGAAAAAACTCGAAATTCTATAAGCCTTAAAGAAGATTGATTTATCCACACAGGAATTCTCCTGTGTAGCTGTATCACACCCTTGTTCACATGCTTTTTGCTTTCTGGAACTCCCATTACTAAATTAATGCTCTTTTATTTCAGTGATGTATTTCACTCTGCCAGATTTCATAAAATCCCTTCAATCACAAAAAGAGCATTCAAAAACACTCAGCAGACCCTATGCTGGCAGACTGCAGAAAGCACTTCTGAAGGCTCAGAGACTCTGAGGACAACCTCAGCCTTCACGGACATGTGTTCACTGACATGGTGCTCCTTCCAGCGGAACAAAACAAAGCACTTTAAGCTTCAATTTACCAAAAAATATGCATCCCACTAGTCCCAGCAAAGAATGCCACACTTGCAGCAGTGGAAAGTATGCAGGAACTCTCACTGTTTAAATTCTGCTCTGCAGGAAAATTCCACATGAGGGTCCCACGGAAACAAAAGATTCTTACCTAACTGCCACCAGGTTGATTCATACTCAACAATGGCATTGGCTTTGGTGGTATAATTCCCGACTTCCTCTGCTGTGAGAGCAAAATGATGTACAACATGCTTTTTACTAGACAGCTAACCTCCTTGGTTTTCATTAGAAAGCATACATTTTTAGCCATTGCAGTGCTTAATAGCATGGTGTTTCACTAAGCCAGCTTTGGGGGCCTTTCCCCTGAAATAATAAATAATAAATGTAAGGCACATTGTCTATCACCCTCACACTCCAATTTACTTGCTATTTTTCTCTTTGCCTAATGAAATGGAAAGCCTGGTTTACAAATGACTAAGAAGAACATCTAAGCTCAAGTATTAAGAATTCTTTTTTCAAGAATCACACACATGAAGGTCACGGCATTTCCCACATCAATTTCAGCATACCTTAGTTTCACTCTTTTTTTTTTCTTACAGGTTATAAACTTCATTCTTTGCTTCTTAAAATGTTCAGTTATCCAGTTACGAGGCTCCCTTCTCAAGACTTTATGCACTCACATTTGTTGACTCTGCTTGTGATGAATAATCAACATGTTAACACAAGCTGATAAATCTGAGTTTCCATAAATCCCAGCATTGTGACTAAAGACCAGTTTGAGCCTAAGTGGCATTTTTATTTACTTGAAGATTACAAAAAGCTGTGCAGATGAAACAAGGGGAAAAGCATATGCCGTCACCTTTTAGCAAAACGTTGTTTTGAAGGCAGTGAAGGTGATGACAGGTTTGAGCAAGTGCCAGCTGCAACTGGTGGAACTTTAAAGAGTACCAGAGGGTGTGCTCGTTATTTTTTTCTGCCCAGACCTGAGCAACTGTATCTTGGATACACTCCTTGTTAATGTTCTGAAACAACCCCTGTCACTAGGGATTCCAGCTGGACTGCTTCTGGGATCCACTTGCAAGCTGAACCTGGGGCATGAAAGGTGATAATGACTCTTCCTGTTTTTCTCATCCTCCATTTCGCCTTCCCTTTCAAGATTTTGGTTTCAATCACAGGGTTTCCTCCACCTCTACTTTCACCTTTGTCCGTCATTAAAACAAAAAAAACCCAAACTGTAAGCTATATACACACCAGAGTTAACATAAAAACGCTTAAACTACTACAAGGCTTCCCAAACTGGCAGCAGTATATGCTGCTCTTAGACACACACCCCCCATGTGTGCACTAGTACTTCTTCTGAATTCCAGCTTTCAGAACAGGAGAGAAAGCAGCCCTGATGCGGGCGCGAGCGAAAAGAGATGGATCTGCACCAGAGGCAGCTTTGACTGCCACCAGTTCAAAAGTCTGGGAGCAGAGATCACTCTGACAGCGAGTGGTGAAGGGCACCCCAGCTGCTCTGTCCCTGGATAAATCCACAGATGTTCAGAACAGTCTGGCAAGAACCTGGAACAAAACCACAGTTAGCGAGAGTTTTTCCACTGACCTCACAAGAGCAAGAATTTCTCTGGTGCTGTAAGGCTCACACTCACTCTGACGCCAACAGGAAAGCACCCATTTTTTTATTAAGATGAAGAACAGGAAAGCACCCATTCTTTTAAGATGGAGATACGTTGGTGGATATTTCTGCCTATTTTGTACATAAAGTTTACTAGTCTAAACAAAAGCTTAAGAAGGTACAAGTTTTGCAGCTAATGGTGTAGACAGACCTGCAGAGGACTGGTTCCTCTGACGCTCATTCCCAAGCATACCCTATAGCTAAGACTTTCTGTTGCTGCAAGAACAGGCATTATTAAAAACAGCTCTGCTGGTGACGACGCTGTTCATGCTAGCAGGTTACTTCTTGGTCAAAGTATTTTCAATGATACGGAAAAATGAACACAAGTCTTTTCCTTTAATAAAGCATTAAATTTTTGGCTGAGTTAGCAGTAGTTGCTTTTATCTGGGGAAAAATTAAGAACCAGTTGCAACTAGAACTCCAGCTCAAATCCTGAACCCCATCCACAGTTTCTTCACATTTGCATAAATAATGCTTCATCTCTATGCCAGGCTCACTATTTACAAAGAAAGAATCTTCATTAATATAATCTGGGGATCAGCAAACACAAAGTTGTCTGCTTCTCGGGGATCTTGTAAATCTCAAGATGATTCAGATTTTCTTCAAACAGTGATGGTACAACACGTCAAAGTGCCTGAAGATCAGGCCTGCTGAGAGGTTGTCACGTACTGGAAGACAAGGGCAAACAAAGTAAAGAGTTAGAAACGAAGCACAAGAAAGAAGAACATGGAGGAGCAAGCACCACTGCAATCAAGATGAAGAGAGAAAGGCAGCTGCAATTGCAGAGAAGAAACGAGAAAGGCTTGAAATATGAATCCTTCAGAGGAAGAAAGGATTTGGTTGAACTGCAGTAAAGATTAGGAGCTTGTCAATAGTGGGATCTTGAGGAAAGTCAAGACAATTAAAGAAAGATGTGAATTCGAAGCTAATTCTTAAAACATACTAATCTTCTAAAGCATGCAGAGTTAAGCTGAGGTAAGGCCACTTCAGAATAAGATCACTCATACAGGAATCAATGCACTTTAATTAAAGCATAGTCGTAGATAATGAGTCTTACCTATCTACGTCCTGGAGAATAAGGACATGGTGACACACAGAGAAGAAGATATAAGATAAAAGACACAGAGAAAAGAAGAGACCTGAAAAAGTTCGGCTAGCAAAAAAAAATGGTAAGACTTTATCCCAGCTGACCAGATCCTTGACATCCTCATCTGTACTCAGTTTCTCCAAAACCCTTACATGTAGGAGTAACATTTGGCATTGCTGTTAAGTTACAAAAGTTTATTCTGCAGGTTCAGCAAGAGATTACATCCTAGAAGGTTCCTGTAGATGTTGTGAAGATCACATAGCCTGCTGTGGCTAATCAGCTGGATATCCTGTGAGTACTACAGGAAACAATGAAAGCAGCAAAGGCATGTCAAGTAAGAGCACAGGATATTTCACCTCCCTTGTTCCTGTTATTAAAAAATTTAGCTGAGGCAGTAAGACTGCAGAACTTTGACATGTATCAGACTGTTCCTTCACACACGAACCCACTTCCCACCTCAATCCTGCCAGTGGCAGTTTGCAAGTTCCCCTAATTCCTTTCCAGCTACGCCTACAACATCTGCACACACAAGGTGTTTCTTTCCCTTGGTCCTTTCAGACAAAAGCTAAGATGTTTTTCAACTCCAAGAGCTCACAGAACAAATAAAATAAAAGTATCTTTTCTCAAGCAACTGTTGTTGAATCCTCTGATAAGGATAAAACTCGTACAAACAACTGTCTGATGTGGGGTAGCTCCTCCCACCATTTCCAGCCAGCTGTGTCTGGAGTCTCTGTTTACCCTGGTAGAAGACGGCTCCAGCCCTATCAACACAGAATTCCATCCCATGGGGTGCAGGTGTTGTACTCCATAAGGCACGCAGAAATGCTGAGGGCTACTGTAATTACTTTTCAGATTAAGTCTGGCAGTTTACTATGTTTTACATGCAATGAGTAACAAAAATACAAAACATGTTCTAAAATTAAAGGGAGTTGAAAAAAAAATACAAAGCTGAGAAACATTTCCTTGTCCCTTCTTGTTTCATAAAAAAGAACTATTTCTGCTTTTGAACTGCAAGCATGAACAGCACTTTTTTGGCCAGCTAACAGACTTTTTTTTTGTTTGGATCTGTCATCCCGGCTCTCGGGGCACACTGGACACAGACCTCCGCAGCTGAGCCGCAGCTAGACTTGTTCAGAAGGGAGCTGTCTGAGGCTGGCACAGAGCTGCTAGGTTGTGTCCTCAGCTACTGCTTCCCAAAACACCACTGGGAAATAAAGAAGGGACAGAAGCCGCGAACAATGCGTCTTTGCGTCCTACCGATTTCCAGGAGCAGTGCAGCCAGCCCCTGGCTGCGACACGGTTTTCACACACCTCTCCCCAGCACGTCCCCGAGCCAGGCTTCCTTCCGTAACCAAGGGCTGCTCTACACGCTCATCATGCCACATGCAGGATTCCAGCAGGCTTCTGCCACTCTTGGGGATCTTACAAGCTATTAAAGGCAACGGGAATTTTATTCTATAGAGTCTGCAGTCAAAGCCTGTAGATTCCCCCCACCTCCTTTCAAACCCTGAAAATCACAGTATTGTTACTTCTCTAAAGCAAGGAGTTTCCAAGAGCTGCAAATTAACTATGTGAGACTGGGTTGAATAATGCCTTCCAACCACTGTGAATTCCAGTAGGAAATCCATTCCCACTAACTGACTTTATTTAAAAAGTGTTCGTACACTACAATGGTTGGCTGCAAATATGGTTTCTACATGAACTGAAGAAATAGGGTTTTTTTCATGACAAGTAATTATCAAATATTTAGTCTTTCTGTAAGGCAAAGAGATACCACTTAGCATCGATTTAACATATCTACTTTACCCTGGAGGCTATGTCCTGTTTTTGAAAGCGGGTGCAAAATCTTAATATCCTAACATGCATAAGCCTATCTGATTCATTCGTGAACATCAGCAGAAAATATTTCCATTTCAAATTTTTATACTCCCTTTTCACTTTCTATACAAAAATACTCAAGTAAATGAGTTAATTTCCTGAAATATTCAATAGGAATAATCAGTATTTGTGCCAGCTTCATATATATTGATAAGGTAAAACAACAGCGAGCCTACATCAAACACAGGACTGAGTTTATTACAAGACCCTAAGAAGCATAGTTTATTCACTCTGGCAGAGCTCTGTGCTGACAAAGTCACAGAGCTTCTGCACAAAATCACCAAGTGCCAATCGGTAAACTTCTGCACACTGAGCCACGATGGTGCTCCTCCCATTTCTACACTCCCATGCCTATGTTCAGGGGGTTAAAAATGCTGTTCCTTCTCCCTTTGCTCGACCAGAGCAACCTACCAAGTGTGGGCACGGGGCCGCTGCAAATCCATTCACCAAACAGTGAACTTACTTGCAGCAACTTTACCAGACCAATTCCCAGCTCTTTAACAGAGTTTGTAATAAGGTCATTGCTAGATGTGCTGGTGAATGTGGAACTACCCTCAGCCTATTCAGAGAGACCTTCACTTTTTATAATTATTTTTTTTTCCCTCGGTCAGCCCTGATTCAGTAGCTTTGGTTCCTTCTTGCAAATACAATAGAATTGACAATCAGATGCAAGTTCTGAAAATGTTTTTTTTTTAAAAAAAAAAAGAGTTCACTGCAAATGATACTTCTTTTCCCAGTGACAGCCTGATTGTTCATGACAGCCTAAATTTCTTGTATAAAGTTCAAGAATCAAACTGCAATGTCACTGCTCTTCATAACTCTTCACGAGTTGCAAAAACGTATTTCCCAAGAGTAGCGCTCTTCCAAATTTCCCTCTCGTGCTGTCCTAGCACTCCTGAATTTTTAAAATTATTCTTAGTTTCCTCTCAGAAACATGCACTCGCTGTCTAAAAGACCCACAGAACTTGAGATGCTTTTTCTTTTTTTATTTCACATTTAAATATGCAAAGCAGATACAGACGTCGGCTTGCATTTTTCAACCATCTGCTTTAATAACTACAGGATGGACTCTACACTGACCTTCCTTTCCAGTCCCACAGTTTATGAATAAAGCCGTTTAAAACATGACTTAAATCCAATGACTGATTTGCAAGAAACCCATCATGAAACAGGCCTGGAGTCCAAAGGCACACTGTTCGTTTCACATGCTGCCCGCTCACAGGGAATGAATGCCTCCTCCTTTACTCTGACACACCTGACAATGAATATAAACTCTTTATTTCTTTATTTATCAAGTCATCTTTTGTGTTAAGTGGCAGCTGACAAAAACATATACCCTTTTGAAGATAACTTAAGAATCAGCTACCAGCCAATGTAATGCATATTTATACCTTTAAAGAAAAGTTCTCCTGTGTACTGATGTTGCCAACTCCTAAAATTTTTATCACAAGGCTGTATTTTCTTTGATTCTCTGGCTTCTGGAATCACGGTATTACATGAATTTCCAGGAGTAACAGACCTCTTTGGTACGCATTGCAAGCCTCCCTGTTTCGTCACTTTGAAGACCTGATCAGTGGAGCTCGGCAACACTGCGTCTCTTCACATTTCTAGAGGCTCCAGGAAAACAGCACTCTTCCAGAATGTTACAAAAAGCTTGGTGATGTATTTTAGCGTCAGACCCAGGTAAAGGAATTCAAACCACTGATAAAATTGAGCTTTTCGAGTACCACTTCTTGCAGACAAAGGTGAGGTTGTTCAGGCCCAGCCTAGCAGACTCAGAAGTAGGGTAGAGCAGGCTGGGATGGCTGTACCAAATGGGCTGATTCTAGCCAATACCAACGGTCCACAGAGATTTTGCATCAACAGAAGTTGCAGGATCTGGTTAAAGGAAAAAACCGTGCTGCCTATCCTGGTAAGCGAAAAGGACAAGTCTGTGGCCTGCTCTTCAAAAGCCTGCTGCACCTTCCAGTGCCATAAACAGCACCAGGAAGTCTTAAATATTCAGCAGTTCTGAAAGTCGTGACATCTCCCTTTAGCCTCCACAAATGCAAACAAAGCCAAACCATAACAGCAAACCCCTGGAGAAAATAAAACATTAAAATCTCTTTATTTCTAAGAGAGGGAAAATTATCAAGTGCATCTCCAGTAGAACGCTCCCTTTAGCATTAACCTTTATTATCAAGCAAAATAATAAAACTGTTGGGTCCTTAGCGTTTCCACTAAAAACACAGAGCAGGCAATTAATATTACACCTTTTCATGTTCCTATATAGAAAATAGGATTTTTTTCTGTTCTGAAAAAAGTAGACAATATATTTAGTGGTTAGCACCAAGCCATGATCACTGAAGGGATGGGAATGAAAATAACTCTACCTAGAGTGCTTTCCCTACCAGTCCACCTCTCCCATGTATGGCATGTAAATAGGTCTGTGATAATTAACTCACATTCCTCTCCCACATAATAATACAAAGAAAAAATATTTAGTCGTATTTCCATTTTATTTTACAATATCTAGATGATTTCTCAGACATACTGAATATTCATGAACTACCAAGAAATAATTAGAGATCATCCTATATTACATACATCTATCCTTCAACATCTTTCACCTGAACAAAAATTTTAACGTCTGCAGATTTTCATAATCTCTCTTAATACAATCTGTTCCTGAAGCCAATTTCTGAATCTGCGATTTTCTCACACAGAAGACAAAAATGTAAGCAGCACTTGTTTCCATTTATGAGTGCAGCTGAAATGGGCACCAAGCCTGATGGTCACCACACATTCAACAACACTTACTAGGATCGCCAAAATGCTACAAAGAAAGAAGTCTACTTGCTCAGGTACTATTTGATAACATAGACCTGCAGTCCTTTAATTCTTGGACTTGAAATTAGCACTATGAATTAACTGTGGGAAGTCACAAATCATCCTGCTGTACAAAACATCCATGAAAATTACTGTGTCACCAAGGTGGGATATGATTATCTCAACTTTTCCTTTATTATTTTGTTGATCTGACCTCAGCAAAGAGCCAGAGTCACAACATTAAAGTTTTTCATTCAATCTGAGTACAAGCCTCCACCAGTAACTCTTTTGCTGAACAGTAGACCAAAGCATATGTCTGAAACTCTCCACACCATCAGAACACTGGAAGGGACATGCTGGCCATCATGACCAGAAGTGCACCTACCCTGGTATCCCATCTTTAGCAATCATCATGAACAAAACTCCAGGGAAGAGCCACGAACAGAAGCAGCATTCCTGAACGCTTGTAGCATTTCACATATTTAAATTGTCTTACGGTTTTCTGTAATTTCTCACATATTTTTGTGAATATCCAACTTTAGTGTTTTAGCTACCCGGCATCTCTCTACAGAGGTGGACAGAGAGGGGAAGGAAAGAAAACACAGTAACTAATTAAAGATTATAAACCTCGGAATGACCCAGTCTAGGTTTCTGTAGACATTTTACATTCTGATACCTATGTAAGTCACACAATTAGGAGGCAAGTAGTGTGTTCCTCCTCGGAGATATGGAAATCTCCTGCTCTGAACAGTGCAGAGCACTGATGCTTCACACTGATGCTTAGTCTGCAGATATAAATCACCTGGGGGTCCAGCCATCTGCCTCTCACCCTACCAGATCAGAGGATCTTGGCTTTAAATCTATATAAATCTATTTCCTACCTCAGCAAAAAAAAAAAAAGTGTTTTACCCTTGGCAAATGTACTTCTAAATAGGATACTCTTCATTTGCTGGGTAAAAAGGCAACCTTCCTATCCTGGACTGGTTTAATTTTTTGTTTGTTTTGTTTTGTTTTTTGTGTGTTTGTTGTGCTGTTCTTGTTGAGTTTTTTTTTTTTCTCTTGAAGAAAACAGTAGCTGCCTGAAGCTGTTCAAGAAGGTTGAAATGGTTAAAGTAATCTTGAGTGAGAATTACGAAGCAAAGTGCAAGTAAGGTGGTCAAAAGTGTGTAATAATGCTATTTAACCTCTGACTGTCATTTATCATGCATGTCACTGAACATGGGTGGCACATATAAAAACGTTAATACATTTCAAAAGGACTTCCCCACATGGCCTTTTTTGCTTCTAAATTGTAAGTTTAGTCTGGGCTAAGCTTTACTTTTTTAAAATTATATTGCATTATCTGGCTTAGAAGGAACAAAACAATATTTTACAAACTTTATTTCAATGTTGATAAAGCATAATACAAACTCAGCAATTGCTTACCAAATCTCTTTCCTCAAGACCACCCTGAAGCTCTAAACAAGACAAAAGGGCCACACTGAGAATAAATATCAAAGACATTGCCAGCTTTGTCTTTCTACTTAATTAGCAGACGAGCTCATTAGCAGAACCATATAGGAGAGCACGCCTGCAGCCCTTGCTCACATCAAGGACTGCGGAGAAGAGGGTTGCAATTACACATGCAAAAGCTGCCCAGTGCTGGCAGCAGTAGCACTGCATGGCAGAACTGGGGACAAGGATGCCTGGTCTAACGAAGGTGACACTGTGCCGTGAAGTGAAATTTGGCATCTTCAGGAGGAAGCTAAGCAGCAGATTCAATAGAACAGAGTACAACTGGCATGCATTTTCTGCGTCAGGGAGGAGCGGGTGGGAAAGACGACCCCGTCCCCAGCATCCGAACACTGCCCTGTCCCACAGAGCACCACACCGTGAACAAACCAACACAGATGTGGGTGGTAAATAAACACTGCCACCAGAAAACATACATGATGGATGTGTGCATGCGAGGGGGTAAGTGCATCTGCTTTCGGGGGAAGAGGTGGTGGAGGCGTAATTCACAGTGCAGCCATGGTGGCCTGCTTCTGGCCTGCTTCTGCTGCTGAGCAGCACCGCTTATAACTTCGATTTTACTACTCGTGCAGTTCGCAGCAACTAATACTCACAAAGTGCTCCAGCAACTGAAAAGACCATTTGTCTGAAATAAAGGCAGTTCACTGTGGCCTCCCCAAGCAGGAGTGTGTCCACCTAATTATTGCTGGGACCTTGTCAAGAACATTTTAGCTTGAAGTTCAATCAAAATCTTAATTTACAATAATTTGAGGATATTTTCAGCTATTTTCTGTTGAGAAAACAAAATTTGGGGGGCTTGAGGAGTCACAGCTGCTACTAATCAAATTTATTTAAGAGAGTAACGTGAAACAGCATGTTTGCGAAAGTTCATAATCACAGCAGAACTAAATCATTTTTACAGAGAATTTATTTGAAAAGTTCTGTACACAAACTTTCAATATAGCAGAGAATATTTCCCTTGCAGTTTAGGTTTGATTTTGTTCCTGGAAACCGCTATAAAAATCCTGCTCGTTTGCAGCAGGGCTCTTTATTTACACTCGGTTTTAGTTTTAAGACCTGTGACAAACACCAGATCGCTCACGTTCGTCACGACGCGGGCAGAGCCGCCTCATGTGCTGCCCTGCCTCCCAGTACTACCTGGCCAGCACGCTGCACTCCTGGCTTACTCCGGAGCCACTGGCTCAGCAGGTTTTTCCTCTGTGGACAACCAGGTCCAGAGCTGAAAAAGGGGCTTTGAACTTCAGAGGCCTCCTGGCACATCAGCAGTTACAGCCACAGCACAACAATTGCCTTAAAATGATGATCCTTGCGCCAATGTTGTTCTTCCCCTACCACAATGACCAACCCTATACTCGTTGCCTGCACAAAGACCTGAAAACCCTGTCTTCAAAAACACAGGCTGCCATTTTTAAAAAAAGGTATAATATATAAAAATCTAACTTTTAGGGATTTTAACCTCCATGTTGAGCTAGGCTTTTGCTTCCCCCGCTGAGGCTATCAACAATTTTCTCAAACAGTGCCAGGTGCAGGGATTTTTTTAAGTTTTACCAGTTCAGTGGAAACTGGCCAAAAGCCACGAACTTGTTTCAGACAGCTGACCAGCCAGCTGCAAAGGGTCATGCCAATGCCTTTCCCTCGTGGCTGCAAACACGTCAACTCACTGTTGGCCTGGCAGCAAGATCATAGCAGCTCGGGAGCAGCTTCCCTCAAAACAGACATACTGTGAAGCCTCCTTCCACGTCTTTGCCCAAGATTTATTACAGTAAAATTGCTTACTGTACTTCTTTTCTGTACTTCTTCTCTCGGCACAGCTATGTGTCAATCTCTCTTCCCCACAGAAGAAAAAAAAAAAAAAAGCCTTTCCAAGCCAGTCCCTCGAGATGCTCGGCAATAATGGAAAACCTTCTTTCTTCTACCAATAGCTGGTAAGAGAAGTCGAAGGAGCCTCATGAGATTTCGCAGGGGCAAGGCGGAGGGTGTGGGGACAGAGGTGAGTCCCATCTGGGCTTTTTTTGTCCCCACCTACTGAATTCTGTACAAAGGGTAAAGAAATCGGGCAGAGAGACAAATGGTGTCACTTGCATCTCCCCTGTGCCATCTGTTTTTTTCCACTCCAATCTTCCTATATACTTTAGATGGTGACAGCTCATCAGAAATGAATTGTCCCACAGCGTACTGCTGGTTTATAAGGTAGAGAGTGCAATGAAATACAGCGCTTTCATCCTGCCCTGCCCTCCCCTCCTATACCCTGGTGCTTTGGCTGTCCCTGTGTATCAGCAGGAACATACACCTACAGCTATTCCCTTAATCTCTCTGCTTCTAGAAACTTTCCATTCCTCAGCCCCGATCATACACCTACTTCCCTTGCTCCCTATAACCACTTTTTCCTTAACAGTTACTCCACGTATCTGTGCTTGTCCCACCACTTGTGGGGTAGCTGGGATCCAGCAAGAGCAGTATGGTACCACAGCTGTATCTGCTCATCATTTCAAGGTTTATGAGTTTCTTGTTGACTTAGTCAAGATGTTATCTTTTCAAAGATAAGGTTTTTGAGAGATTACACATACCAAAAGCACTGATATGCCTCCATAAATTAAACTTCAACTTAATTAACTGTGGAGCACCTATCAAAAACATCCTTCTCTTCATTAAAATATTCTGAATGAAGCTTCAGTCGAAAAAATGTCAAGATGAAGTGATAGCTCAACCTGGACCATCTTAGTGGTTTTGCTATGGGGAAAAAAAATATCTGCTGACTATTCATAGCTTTTTTTGCAATCTCTCTCACAAGCTCACAGAGCAGGCATTAACCTGACATACAAACTTTTCTAAACATTATTAACACTTCAAAGACACCACAAATATTGAAGCAGATAAATTCTCTATTACTTATTCTCCTCCAATGCATCCTTCAGTAGGACAACACAGCTTCCCATCTTTTGCCTGCTGAGTTAATACTGAAAATATGCATTAGGCATGAAGTACTCGGTTCAAGAAGAGAGTTTCATTTAAGGTGATAAAAACTAAGGATTTTTCCTGCAGTTAAGGGAGATACCTCGTCTTTAATTTTCCGTTTTATCTTGCAGGTTCCAGAAAAACATTTAATCTTTTTCTGTCTCACACTATGACATAAAGTTGCAATGGAGTTTAAAGCAGAGAATGACAGCAGGGACTTTAAGATGTCCTAGTGTTTTCTAAGCCAAAGCCATGGCCGAAGACAGTGTCCTTGTTTCACACCTGTTGATGTCAATGGAAACACTATATATGTTCCTTGGAGATCACAGGTTTCATCACGAGAGTGTAACACAATATTTTATAAAGTATCCCACCTCTTTCTTAAAAGATAATCTGTCTAGTTAGTATGAGCTGCCTTGTCACTCAGTGGCACCTCTGTTTCATCCTAACTAGTTTCACCACAGAGTTTCAGAAAACCCCTTTCCTTGCCTGAATCAGCGAGGCCTGAGCTGGAGCTGGCAGTGTGTCCACAGAGCCAGGGTTACTGAGACGCCACTCTGGGCAAGGTGATGCGGTGCTACAAAACAGTCTCCATCTCTTCGCACCTTGTGTTGGTCACACTGAAAATTCAGCACCCTCTCCAATGTACAGCCTCCCTATTTTCCAGGCTATTCAGTGAATATTGAGACGGGCTTGGGACAGATGCCTACAGAGTCCATGGTTTGTACTAAGAACTGGAGGCTCCCAGTCTCAACATCCTCAAACCTGAAGTTACTAGCTTGCACAAAGTAGAAATCTAAATAAATAAATGCCTGGTCTAAAAAGTCTGGGTAACTGGCAGTTAACAGGTGCAAGTGAAGGAATGAGGCAACATCTTTATTTGCAGATGAATTTCCACACATCAGCAATGCATTTTCAGTGCATCACCTTCATGACGTACCCAGGAAGAGAAAGCTTGAAGTCTTTCATATTCTTTTGGCACATCTGATTTATTTATGTATGCATTTGAGTTGTTTCTGTTCTAAGTCTGTAGACATTTTAGCCATGACACATTTTGAACACACACAGACACACAAACACACACCCCCCCACACACCCACCCACCCCTCTTTTTTAAAGCGAGATCTGATCAGATGAGACTGAAGAACTGAGTGTTTTCTTTGTGAACACATCACCTTTCTTCTACGCAGAGTGCCAGCTGCTTGAGAGTAGCTTTCTACCCAAGGCTTTGCCTGAAACCACCTGCAGCCTTGCAGGTCTAAGATTGAGGTGTGGATTGAGCGGACGGCAAAGGTGTGAACTGGGGTCAGAAGCATCTGTCCACAGAGCAGTCGCAGATGCAAATACAAACATACCACCTTTTCAGAAAGGTCTTCCCTGAGTGGGACCTCACCCTACCCTAGCTAAACGGATTTTGGGGGAGGCACAAATTTAAAAGTCGCAAGGGAAGTCAAGAGGCCCAAAATCAGCATGTGAGCATAGGCATCTTGATCAGCCAGCTGTGCCCTTCTGCTGATTTCTCAAACTGTGTGGATCTCAAAAGATCAGCAGGAGGGAGAATAGAATTACTCCAAAACATGTAAAACTCTCTCTGTGGATATCTTGCTTTGAAGTAAAAAAAAAAAAAATAAAATCCATTAACAAACAAAAAAACCCAAAACATGCTAACCCCAGCAAGTTCTTTTTATTAAGACTTGAGCATTTGGGCTTGAGTCCTTAATGCAAAGTAACTCTTGGGTGGCTAAAAGAACCACTTCCAGAATCTGCATTATATCTGTTCCAGATCCATGATATAACTATTGTCAAGAAAATGAAGGCTGAAAGATACTGTGTCTCAAGCAAGACACAAATGAAATGGTTTAAAGTAAGCAATGAGTTCACATGGGACCAACCTGAGGCAAAATCCAAATGCATCCTCTTTCTCAAGAAGTTAAAAAAAAAATTAATGGAAAATTGAGAATCAAAATGGCCTTAAATTTGTGGTTCAAATCCATTTCTAGCTGATTTCTAAGTCACTTTTAAAATAAAGAATTATTTGAATTACTGGTTTTTTATTATTCTAAACACTGGGACAACACACAGCTGCTGCAGTCTATTTTTCTGCATATTGCAAAAACTTTATATAATTCTGAATTCTGGAAGTTCTTTAAACATAAGAGAGTATTTAAATAATCTTTTGAGCTACAGAAAATATACTTCATACGAGCAAGGGGAAGTGCTAGAACTACTGCCAGAAACTATTTAATAGCTTGAAGCAATTTCTACTCTCTTGTTTGAACAGGAGAAAAAAAAATATTGTTTAAAGGACATGGAATCTCCTTCTATTTTCCCTCTCTCTAAAATATCCAACTAATTTGCCTTAACTTAATCTGTGCTTTTAGCCTCCCTTCCCTATGATTATTAAAGAACTAGGCAGTAAGAGAACAGGAGATCAAGACAGACCAAGCGAATGTTAACCTGGGACATCGTTTTGCTAATATGCACTGTCAGGCTTCTGCTCAGTGCAAATTGTGTTATTTTGTGTTCAATTGGTTGCACTTGTATAGTTTGATTGTCTTATCTGTCCTGCAGGGCTGAGCAAAACGGTGCAACCACTGAAACCAAACATGAATTTATTTTCTGCAAAAGCAGGGCTGAGACGTGAAAGCAGCGAAAGAATCTTGTTAGCAATTCCTTGTGTAGGCAGCATGTCTCACTTTAATCATATACACTACGGCCTTTACCCATTGCTGCGAATTCACTCCTAGAGCTTTTCTGCACATCAGTTTGGCTAACCCACTTTCCAATGTCTCTGTCGCTGCATAAGAAAGCTGAAAACTACATTGCTGCTGATACTGCAAACAGCAAGACAACACACACATGCACAAAATCAGTGCCTTTGAAGAGCATGGCTGTTGTCCATCATTTCCTGTTTTTGTTCCATGTTTTTCACCACCGCAGTTATCATCTGGACGCCTGACGCGTCTGCACTGAGACTCTGGAACACAAGAGGGCAGGCGACATGCAAAGGAAAAAGCAGAGCGCGTTTTCCCACTAGGATTCACCACGTCAATAGCCCAGTCGAACAGGCTGTCGGAAAACTGTGAAAGAGGTGCGTTTCTCGCTTCCAGTATAAAAATATGTGTCCAAACTCCTCTGCTGTTTGTCTAGATCATGCACTATTAGCTACAGTGGTATCCCTGCATTTAGAAACTGCATCAGAAGATGAAAGGTCTTTTTCTCTTGAAAACTGTTGTGATTTCTAAGGCTGCTATGTAAGGCTATGAAAAGTTACCTGCCCTCTTCCAGGCTGTGACACAATGTAATGAAAATGCTACAGATTCTTCCTCAATAAGTTACATTCATTGAAATCTTTAAGGCTCTCCTTCCCAAATGTATTTTGGTAAATGCATTGTGTTCATTCTTGCACAACCTTGTATTTTAAGCGGGGGTTGCTGCTGGAGCAGGCTGTCATACGACAGTTGTCTAGGAGTAGGCAGTGCCCCAGCCCCCCTACTAACACGTTCTCTTTTGGTTTACTGTTGAAAATTTTCCAGTAGTAGACTCTTGGAAGCTAAAATACCAATTCAGTGTACAGATGCCTCTACAGCACAATACCTTCTTGATGGTTTTGATATTAATTTGCTCATGAGTTAATTTCCTCAAAAAAAATTTACATTGCAGTAATTAACGACTCCTACTGAAGTCAGCAAGATTTATGTCACCAACATGAACGAGTCTGAGGTTAGCTTTTCTAGGCAAATCCCATGCCTGGTGAAATAAACATGGATGTGCAATCTGAAGCAAAACTGTGCCATCATTTTTCTGTTTGATGTTAACACATCAAAAGTTAAATCCTGCTAACCCATATTTTTGTGCCTTGTCTCAGTTCCTCTGCATTTATCTATGTGAGCAATGTAATTGGTTCTGATGACATATTCAGGCAAGCCAAGGTGACTTGTTTCAATAGAGGTTTACAGCTGGGAATCCAGATATTTGGACCTTGGGAGCCTGGCACAAAGGGCAGGATTAGTCCTTCTAAAAAAACCGTGGTGTAAGCATCTGTGTAGGTGCTCCAGGTTTTGAAAAGTTCTTTAAATTCTTTGACTGTGACAACAATGAATTCTTTCATCTGTTTCAAACGAAAACAGATTACTGACCATTTATAACAAAAAAAAAGGAAAAAAAGAACTGATTTGCTATTCAAGGTAAATCAATGCAGGCATTCTTACAGACCCCTTCTCCAACATTAGCAGTCATTATACAGTCTACACTTTCCACCCTTTTGCAGCACATCACCAACATTCAGTTGCACCAACATGTTATCAGAAAGGGCCTGGCTGAATTGCCTCTCTCACATAAACAACATTGCAGTTGGGTGCTACTTGGGAGGCTTTTTTTTTTTTTGCAAATGATGTTACTTCTAGGATTTAGGCTACACAAGAGAACTTATTATGTAAATGCAGATGAACACAAAACCAGATAGCCAAAAATGTAAAAGGTGCACCAAAATGGAGTTAGAATTTGTCTGGGAGAAAATTTACTGTATTCCACACTTTGCCTCTTATTTTCAAAGTTTTTCTCTGATAGGTACTTTAACAAATGTATGTAGTACTCTAAGAAAAACGTCCCTACAAAGCAAAACTGTATTATTCTCACAGTCAGCCAGTCACCAGCCTTCATCTCACACCTTCAGGCTATTAGCTCCAGGTTGGCTAAATTTGCCTTTTGGACTATATATGCTGTTGAACAAGAACAGGATCTTTTTTATTTTCCTTTTTTTTTTTTTTTTATCTTGGGAAAGGAAGTGTTCTGGCAGTATCTCTAGGTCTTATGCTTAGAACAGGATAAAGCAAAAAAGACGACACCACCCTACAATATACGCGTCTCGTGACGGAATTAATCAGTGTATCTGAACATGCTGAACTTCCCTACAACAGAATTAAAAGGAAACACCTTGCAGATAATACTGAAAAAGTGTAGTAGCTCAAGCAAAAATCTTTCCTCTTCCCACAACAGCTCTTTAAGGATTCAGTTCTTAATTTCCTTTTAAAGAAAAACAAATTCCTGTTTGAATTCAAGAATATTTTCAGCAGGTGAGGAAAAAAAAAAAAAAAACCCAAAGAATCACTAGGAAGAAGTTTGTCTTCTTACTTCTCCACAAAATCCAAAAAGACTCTCCTCTTTAATTCCTTTCCAAGAACAAAAAACAATTCTGCGTGTTGTATTTCTATAAAAGAAAGTCTTGCTGCATGGACACAGTTCTTAAAAAATATGTTATATGATCACCTTCCTATAACAGACTACAGCAAATTTAGAAAAAAAGTCAACTTAACTGCCTTCATTTCAGATTAATACGGTTAGGATCACTAAGTTGTGATTGCAAAAGCTGTGCATTTGTAATTAACAAGTACAAAGTATTCAGAAGCAGAATGGGTTAATGCTATTACAAGTTTATACACGTAGTACCAAATTCTGTTCATAGAGAAAACTAAATTCAAAAGTTGGTTTTAATGCACGATGCCCTTCTTTTTTTAGAGCTATGATGAAAAGCCAGTAGTATAGAGACTATGACATGAGGTTCAAGATTGCATTTAAACAGCCTGTGATGCTCTCTATATAATAAAAACTGCATTTTTAATCAAATACCAGGCTTCACTTAGCCCTGTTCATGGAGTGAAGCGCTACTCCAGAAATATAATCCTGCGGGATTCAACCTCTACTTTGCTATCAGGTGACAGACACCGGACTGCACCCTATGTGTAGAGCAGGTGGCGGAAAAGCAGCTCTAGACATACAAAGGCATCCCATCCCATCTTTTTCCTTGCTCTGGCATTTTGGGAGAGGATGGAGTGGTACCCTCCTGGCCTGTGCCGATGGCAACCGCAGCATTCCCCAGGCAGATCCAGTGGCACAGGCCAGGCTTCTGGCCGCCCTCCCATCCCTCCTTTCCGTCCACCCGCTCCAACCGACCCACGGGCAGGGGTGGGCTCTGCCCACAGCTGGGGACTGAGGAGCCCTGCAGCTGAATGGAGGCACAACCTTCCTCTCTCTCAGGCACCTTCGAGAGCCTGCAGCCCAAGCCAGGCATTAGCCTTCCAGGAATACTCAGGCAGCAAGATGCCATTCAACTTCTCAAAGATTTGGAAAGCAAACTCCGTAACATTGCTAGAAGGACACAAATATAACAGTTACTTTCCCAGAAATTATTATTTTCTTTCCTTGATGAGATTAGCACATTTGATGCTGAAATTCAGCTGTTTGGGGATGCAGAAGAACTATTATGATGAGCCATAAATAAACTGAAAGAAACTATAAATGGAGTAAGGGCTTATTGCTGAGGTGTTGAGTAGAAATCCTTCTTTACTCTCCAACAGAAACAAGACTGGGCCTCTATACTGCCTACATAATCACTTATCTCTCACTTGTCTGTATCTTAGAGGTAAAAAATAGATAATAAGCAATAAAAAAAATTAATTAAAGAAAGTACAAATGTACCTAATGGAACTGCTTAAATTAATTTCCTCACAAAGCGATTCAATACCCAACCTGAAACTAAATGGAGCACAATAAATTCTGAGAAGAAAAACATAACTGAAGTGGTACCTCTGTAGCTTTTGACTTAAGATATTTTCCCACTGTAACAACTTTCTTATGCAATCACCTGCTCCCTTCCAAAATGACCAGGGCAAATTATTTTGTTCTATCAGGCTGTCAGTCTGCTAGATACAGTTTCATTGCGAGTTTAAAAGGAAAAAAGCTGGGATTAATGTCGTGTAAAATATACATATACAACAGAGTATGCAAAAAACAGACTATATAACAGAAACTTATATACTGTGTGAGAGTATAAAATTACAAATACAGATTTTCTGCACATCTACCAGCAAACAAAGCTTTATCATCTTAAAAATTCATGTGAAATTTTTGGACTTTAATTTGTTCAGGTGGTAGGGCTCCTGAGGGTGGATTACAAATAACAGACACATGTTCTCAATCAGCTTGCTGATCTCACTTGAAAAATTGACAGGATTGAGCAGTAAAATCCCAAGCTGAAGCTTTAAAACTCATCTTTGAATGTAAGCTAACCATCTGAAAGTAAAAAAGTGGCTAATTTTCCAGATTAGTTCCAATTATACTGAATTCTTTAATCTAAACTGCACAGCTTTTAACACGATTCTTTGCTTGATGTGAACATTCAAGGCTTTTTTTTTTTTGTGAACAGAAGATATGTATCAAGCTTATCTGTGCAAGAACCAAATTGCTTTATTAGAACTGGAGGGAAATCACTTAATTCTGGAGGCACTGTGATGTAAAGTGCAAGAGAAATGGGATTTAAATATCCGCTAAAACATGTGGCTTACTTCTGCTCACACAGAAGTGATGAAATTTTTTTCTCAATGAGAAAGAAAAAAGGAGGCCATGATTTGCTTAGTGAAAGATGTTTGTGCATTATTTTGTATTACGTATAACTGACAAAACAATTAATAATCAGCAGTACATTGACAAGTCAGTCTTCCATCTACTTTCCTGTTAGACCTATTTTGTTACTGTACCATTTTTCTAATTTGTCAAAAAAGCTATTTCTGACTACTCACAGCTTTGCATTTCTGGAAGTATTAATGTTTTAATGCTGAATTTGTGAACAGATAATAAAACATTATTAAAAAAAATACTGCCAATGCCAACACAGTCCTGGAAGAGCGCTACTTCTGTCTTAAAAAAAAGTTTGCTTCCCCTTTTCTACTTTGTAATTCAAGATACTGTGCAGCTAACAAAAGGGTGCTTATTGTCATTTTATTAGATTTAAGGTAACAATAAACATTAACTCAGTCTCAAACATTATGTCATCCTGTATGTAGCTAGGTTAAAAGAGAATGTAAAACAAATTACCTGGATTGCTTAGGAAACCCTAAATGCCCTAATTTACCCAACCATTTATCAGCAGAACTAATGAAAAGCCTTTCTTGCTCTTGTAATGGGTAAAGGTAGCCATTAGTCTCTGAAGCGTACAATTTTACCAGCAAGATGAAACAAAAAGCAAATCTTGGGAGAAAGTATCAGCTGGACGCTCACATAACAAGGTCCAGAGAGACATATCCAGAAGTTTCCTCTTTTAATCCAGCTCTGAATAATGTTGGATGCTGTTCTCTGTTCCTTCAGAGCTCTACCACTGCCAAAATAACTGCAAGGCTTGCAAGTCCGAGTATATCTCAAGCCTTTCCCAAGGCACCCCAACACTATCTGAGGCACTGAAACTATGGCAACCGAATAAGAAAGCAGCTTCCATGATTAATAGATGAAGATCCCAGTGACAGTGCCTAGCTAGGCCATAATTCAGGAATGCAGGAGGAATTAGCATAGAATCCATCTCAGTCTACCAATAAAAAGTAGATTTTGAAAGACATCAACAAAACAGTATTTTTTTTTTTCTGCTAAAAAAAAATTCTTTAGAACTAAAACTTTCAAATTCTCATTAACATTTCAATGAACAGCTGCCTCGAGTGCAAGTAATGGATAAATGTTCGTGAACAATGGTGAAGCAACCAACATAGCAAATTCCCCATCTGACTATTAAAGTCATACATAGGAATGCTCAGTATCTAGAACATTTGAGTGAAGCTGAGCAGGCAGAGATAAGAAAGTAGAAATAATGTTTGCTGCAGTCAGGAATATATTTGGACACAGTTTTTCCCATTCTGTTGGGGATTCATATAAGAGAGTACTTTTTCCATCCGCTGAACTGGAACACCTGACCATATCTATTATATACTTTACACATTTTCATTACTAGAAGGCCCTGTGAGTCTGTCAGGGTCATTGCAAAATTGATGAGGGTTAGGAATACCTTTTTTTTAAGCACGTAATCAAACTTCTGCCATTATCTCCAGTAAAAATACTCCGGTATTACAGTCCTAGATGGCCTCAGACAAAGGTGAAAGGGTATTAATAGAACATTCTTTATTTCTTTCCACTTTCATGAAGTTTTCACTAAAGGCAATTTGCTACAGTGATCATAAAAGCACAGGAATGCTTCTTTTTTGCCCGCATCATGCAAAGGGTATAACCCTGCAGCCAAAGCACGGCTTTACCTGGGCAGGGTGAGAGAGAAGGAGCCAAAGGCTTCCCATATCGGGGACAGCACACGTGGGGCCACGTCGTGTGGTGTACTGCAACACTGTGCATCTGCCTGCAGACACTCTTTAACTTCAACATTGCATGGATGTTGTAAAACTATATTTCTGGAGAAAGTTCCTTGGTAGCAGTTTTGTCAGTAGCTAAAAAAAAAACAACCCTAAATGGCACACGGTAGTCCATGATATGTGAATTTCAAGTATCTAGTATAAATGCTCTATATAGAAAAGCCTATTATTAACAATACTTTTAAAGGAAAGGTCATCACTGAATGTAGTGAATTACCATATGTCTTCACTCTAGAGATACAGCAACTGGCAGTTCTGTTAATAGCTGGTTTATCTACTTCATTTTACATCTCTATTTCAGCCACTAAAGAAACACTTTGGGGCTTGGGGAAAAATTCCTTTCATACAAAAAATGACTGTGTTCACATACAGCACAGCACACCCCTCCTCTTGGCTGATAAATAACTACAGTTCTATACTGGGAAAGACTTCAAGAGGTTTTGCAGCATATTATGGGATAATTAATGTTGGGTTTTTCTAGTTTTCTTCTTCCTTTTTTGATAGCCGATTTTTTTAAGAAAAGTGATATCTGCTTCCTTCATTTATTAAACCATAGCTGGAGCTAAACTTTAGATTTCAGAGGGCGTGAGTTTGGCAGCCTCATTTATGTTCATCTGGTGCACGAAAGCTGCGAACATGATTACTTTAGGGGAGGAGGCAGAGATCTCTCATCCCCCTCCGTATTTCCAGTGGCCCCACTATTAGCTACTAGCAGCCTTTATAATTCTGAAGTGACAAAAAATGCAAATCCCTCTATAGCTGTCTTTCAGTGAACCCCTCCTAAGACTTCTAGAATACTTTCGTATATTTCCTCCCCTGCTCCTTGCTCACTTCCCATACCACATTTAATTTTGAATCCTTTCACATCTTCCAGCTGCTAAAACAGGACGGGCGAACGAGCAGCTTGGGAGCTCCTGAGGACAGGTGGGATGTGGGACATCCATAACCGTAACTCAGCAGGGGGCACCCTTTCCCTTAAATCCTACAGCAGCGCCTTGAGGCTGCCCCGCCATACTTGCCCTTCCACAGTCAAGACCCAAAACCAAAGCACTGTTCACCAAGGACAACTGAAGATCCCTTAATACGGTATAAACGTGAACACTCAGTTATTTCCACAGCCACAGGCAATGGTTTAGTCTCCCCACAAGACGGCACATAAAGGAAATAAAGACACGCAAACTCTGGTCTGCCAGGTTTGTGCTTAACTGGGGAAGCCTGCTTCTGCCTCTGCAGACCCTGCGCACATCTGAACTGTTCCTCGCTCAACAGACTGGAGCAACAGGCCAAAAATAAAAACACTCCTATAGACAGGTGTCCTTTCCCCCAGCTGCTTGTTTCTGCCTTTGAACACTGTTCGTGGTTGCTGTATGTTGTTGATCAGCAGCTGGACACTGTGGTACTGCTGATTGCACCTCACTGCCAAAATGACCTCCGTGTATGCCTCACCCCACCTCAGAGTAATCCTGGTACACAGAATTAATGAGCATAAAATGCTCGAACAGTCACCAGTAAAAAGCATTGCTTATTCATCTTATTTTTCTGTTGCCCCGTCAAGACAAAGCTTGTCACACATTGTCAGATGCGACAGGCTCCACGACATGCAGGCCTAGGTCTGACTGAACACTGCAGGTCGATCCACAGCAAATGTACTGGCACCACAGCGTCAGGTCCTGAGCAAGTGTCGATTCCCAACAGAGAACAGTATTTTCGGATTAGGGCCTAAACACGAAAAAAAGGTCCCTATTTGAGTAATATTTCAGGAACTGCCTTTGCTCTCAGAAAATTACTCATGCAAGCAAGGCTTCACTGGCTGAGCAAAGCTTACTTGGGTGAATGAGACTGGGAAGGAGTGGGGCTAAATATTTACCTCCTCAATAAATTAATAGTAGGAGGTAAAATACTGCAGCATCTGTATCAAATTAGGATTGTGAAAACTTCTGTTTTAGTACAGTTGAACTTTTCTCTAGCATATGCTGCATCTAATGGAGCTGAATGTTATTTTCCAGAATTTACCCGGTTGTTTGTTTTCAGCACTCTGCTATAGTGGGAATCAGGTACTATACACAAAACATTTGTTTGGGTAGTATAACAATGCATTCTTGCAAACAAGCTGGATGTGAGGCATGTATTAGCTCAGGTCAATTTAATCCCAAAACATTTTATGTCTCCCCTGCTGTAAACCATGTGAACTTCTTTCATGTGTATTTATGTATGGCTCTTCAAAACAAGATGACAAATTTCCCTTTCCCTTCACAAAACATGCACAAGCAAGTTCACAATCACCTACTTCCTTTTTAATGCAAACAGTTCTAGTCTGGATTTATCACAGGTCATTAATTTGATCTCTTTCTTTTTCTTTTTCTTTTAAAAAATTCAATGAAGGCAACTCATCCTTAGCCCGACCTACCTCCTTCTTCAGTCTTTAACTCTCGTAACTGCGATCCTCTATTTGCAAACATTAAGAGGGGATTATGGCTAATATTCACTTTCATCTTCAAGTAGCTAGAGATGTTAACCAGTCGTGTTTCCCATAGATGTTGGTGCCTAATTATTCTCTGTTTCAAGTAGTACGAGTTCAGTTGATAAGATCAGTTTTTGCCATTAAGTAAGAATATGCAGTTTAAATGTAGACTGATTGAGAACACATAGAACATCTGTGACCATATGATTCATCTTCCCTGAAAGTATTCACCCATGCTTCAAGCATTTGACTCCTACTACATGAAAAGCAAATGTTGCAGATACACGTACTATAGTATTACTTACTATTTTAAAATTAATTTAACATTCAGACAAAACTCTCATCTGAGCGTTCTGCTCCTGAACTAAACTTCCATGAAAGCCAGAGATTTTCTCCACTGAAGAGTGGTGGAAAACAAAGATCAGCATTTTTATCCATAGGAAATTGTTTGCTTTGAAGAGAGTTAGCATATATTCTCTTTGTCTTATACCTTATGAGAAGCTACCACATTAAAAACGAGTTCCTTTTAGATAAAATTAGACCCTAGACAGTGCAACGCCTTGGCAACTGTACTTATTTAAGAGTGACAAACCTTGCCGATCTTACTGCAGCTAGTATTTCCTTTTAACCATGTATGAGGCAACTCCATGAAGAAAGGGGTTTGCTGGAACAGACCCAATTTTCCTCAAAATACACTAGATTAGTCTCATTAAAAAAAAAAAAAAAGAAAAAAAAAAAATACCAGACAAAAAAACCAGCTCCAAGTTAACGAGAACAAGATCATTTTGCTTTTCTGATCTGAAAACAAATGGCAAAGGAAGCCCTGAACATGATAACAGCTGCATAAACCTTCCTCTGAGAGAAATGCCACAGACTCCTCAAAATCTCCATGAGTTCTGTGATTAAAACAGCCTGACTCGGCTGGACTTTCTCACACTGATGCCAAAGGATTTACGCGCCATGTAAAGATTACTGCATGAGAATGGCTTACTGGTTGACACTTAGATTAAATGAATGCAAACCAAAAGCAGTCACTGAACTAATCTTTGCAAAGATACCGGGAAAATCACGCCTCTACCTTTGAGGTTAGCTTAATAATTAATATCTGGATGTCACTAAGCAAAATTTAGCAGAATCTATGTCAAATAATAAGCCACCGCACGCAGCCCTGTGATGGAAAATGGTTGTGGGCGTCTGGCTCTTCGTTATTTACAACACCCGCGTGTCGTGTGTGCTCCTGTGGAAGATCAAGCGTTCACCTCGCGGAGCCACGAATTCGTATCTTTTACACTTTACCACACAGCTGACCACAGCCCTTATTTTTGCCCATGAAATCATTTCCCGCCGGGAGCAGCCCGGGATCCGCGCTGCACAGACGCTGGCACAAGCGTGCATGTTTACAAACTTCAGCAGCAGCGCTTAGCTCGGGAGAGGAACGGGAGGACAAATTTCCCTCGGAACAAACGGTCAAGGTTAGGAAAAAGACAAGAGCCGTGTGCCGAAGGAAAAGCCCTGCAGTTACCGCCCGACTCACACCGGGAAGGGCCGGGCAAGACTGGACCGGGGCCGGCGGGCATCTCCGGCGCGACCCCCGCCAGCCCCCCGCCCGGGAAACGCCTCCCTCGGGCAGGCAGGAAGGAAGGAGGGAAGTGGTGGGGGGGTGAGACGGCACAGCTCCAGCAAGGAGCAGGTACCTTCTCCACGCGTGATGAAAGAGACCCAAACTTTCCGCCTCCCCCTTCCCCCCCAACACAGCCCGGGCGGGCGGGATCCAGCTCATGTGGAGCCGCGGCCACGGCTCCCAACGCACCCTGGCCGCAGCTGGGAGCCTTCCTTGCCCACGCCTTTGTATGTAGGGCGATATCTCTCCTCTCCTCGGCATCCTGTTCCCTCCACAGCATCCCTTCCCCTCCTCGGCATCCTTCCCCACCGCAGCATCAGCCGCACGAAGGCGCCCCGCTCCCGGCCCCCGCCCGGCCGGCCCGCAGCCCCTCTGGGAGGGCTGGCCGCACAGAAACTCCTTTGTGCCGGCCGGCCTTGTTAGTCCCCCTTAGAAAAACTTTTTTTTTTTCTGCCGTTTCGCCCGGCTCCCGGAGGGAGGAGAGGGGCTGAACGAGCGGCAGGGCGAGGGGGCGGGCGGAGAGAGAGGAGCTGGGCTGTGCCGCCCTGCTCCCGGGCCGCCCCGAGGGGTCTGGTCTTCCCTGGGCTCGGCGCCGGGACCCGCCCGACCGCCTGCGCTCGACAGCCGAAGGGAAAGGGGGTGGCAAAGGCACCGGCCCATGGGGCAGAGGCTGGCGGCGCCCGGCAGAAAAGCCCTCTCCCATAGCCGCTCTCCTCCTCGGGGCTGCAGGAGGGCAGCCGGCAGCCCCCTCCGCCGGGGCCGAGGAGAAGGCGGCAGCTGTCCGCGGGGAGGAGAGCCCGCGGCCCCAGCCCACGATCGCGAACAAAGCCCGCGGCAGCGCCGGGAGCTGCGCCGCGGAAGAAGTTTCCTTGGTTCCCGGCCTCTTCCCCCCAAAACGCAACCCCAGCCTTGGAAAAAAAAAATAAATTAAAAAATTAAATCGACCGCAACTCAACTACCCCGCACGGAAGAGCGGAGACCGCGGGGGTTACGCCTCTGTACCGAGCGCCGGGTAACAAAGACCCCCGCCCCCAGCCAGTCCCACACGATGCCCGCCGGCCCCGAGGTGAGCGGGCGGTGGCCCCGGCCCCGGCAGCAGGGTCCCGCCGGCGCCCAGCTCCCCTGCGAGCGGGGCTGGGGGCTGAGGCGCCGGAGAGAAGCCGAGCACCGTGCCCGCCAGCCGTGCCCGGGCCCTGGGGAGGAAGGCTGAGACGTTAAGGTGCTGAGGGCCCGGGGGGCGGGTAGAAAAAGAAGAAAAAAAAAGAAAGGCGAAGCCGCGAGATGCCTGGAAAGTGGCAGCAGCCAGCGCAGCGTGTGCACTTGCAGGCAGCATTCCCTCCTCCTCCTCCTCCCCAGGCGCTGCAAGCGCCGCCGAGATAGCAAGCAGCAGCCGGCCCTAAACCAGGCACCGGGCTGGCTCCTCCCGAGCCGGCCCGGCAGCCTCCCTTCCCCAGCACCCCCGAAACGTCAGGGAGGGACACGGGCGGTGGAGTACCGTACCTTTTCGGTGCATGTATCTAGGCAGCTAGAGGACAGAACTAGCTGGTGTAGTGTCCCATTTAGTAATCCATTTAAGGGGATCTCTCTGGGAAACTGGAGCCACTCTCTCTTTTGCAATCCTTTGTCATTACTACATGTGTGCTTCCCGGGAGACGAGAGTATTTAATATTTCTACTTTCTGAATTGCGAATGCAATTTGTTCATTTCCAATGACGGGCGAAAAAGAGGGGAGGGAACAGGGAGAAGGGAAGGAAAAAAAAAAAACAAAAACAACCAAAACCCAAAAGCGTTAGCAACTCCTCTCCAGACCCAAATTCCACTAGGTTTCCACTCCAGTAAGTCCCCTTCAGCCGCGCCTCGGGAAGTCAGTCATCTCGGGGGTCTCCTCCTGCTCCCTCTCTACCAAAAGTGCTCCCGGTGTGACGGCTGCTTCAGGAAAACTCCCAGGCTGGAGGCACTCGGCGTGCCGCGACAGGAAAGCGCAGTCCTCCTCGCCCCGGGCTGCCGGGCATTGGACTGTGCGCGGCCAGGACCGGGGAGCCGCTGTCTCCCGCCGCTATCCCCGCCACCTCTCGCCGCCCGCCTCCCTGCCCCTGGGACGCGGCTCCGCCGGCGGAGGCGGAGACAAAGCCCGGACTGGACGCGGGCGGGCGGGCGGACGGGCGCGCCCCGCTCCCCGCCCCGCTCTCTCGCCCCGCCCCGCCGCGACGGGCGGGGCACGTGGCCGGCAGCCCAGCCCCGCCGGGCTGTGGGGGGCGGGGGCCCCGAGAAGGCGGGGCGTCGGCGGCGTCGGGCGGGGCAGGGCGGGGGTCGCCGTGTCCCCGTGCGGGCGGGGTGGCGCCCCGTTCCGGTGCTCAGTAGCGGCGGTACTGCTGCCAGCGACGGCTCCTAGCCGGCGCTGAGCGTTACGGGGCGTATGTGGTGCGGATGTAAGCGGAGGGGACCCGCCGCCGCTTCCAACGCCCGCGGGAGTACGGGGCAGGGCATCCGCAATATGAGGGGCCAGGGCAGCCCGGACCTCTACCGGCGGGTGTGAGGGGGGCACGGTGCCGGTCAGCAGCCTGCGGCTCCTCCGCGGGCTGCGGGAGCGGCAGCAGGGGCCGCTGCGGAGCACGGGGCGGCAGCGGGGCCCCGCGCTTGGCGCCGTTTGGCAGGGGGCGCGGGCCTGACCATATCCCCGGCGGCAGCGGGGTCCGGGGCCGAGCTAGCGGCGGGCGCAGGTCCGGGCCGTCTGGTTGCCGCCCTTCACCCCTTTCCTCTGCCCACATCGTGCCCCGGTGCTCGCAGCCTGCGCTGATCCCCGTCTGGGAGCCGATCCAGCCAGGAGGAACCGGCGCTGGTACAATAATCTCTCTTTCCCGGGCCCTGCGCCGAAGCCCCTCGCCGCCAGTAATCCTCCCCCCGATCGTGGCCCCGGTGCGGCGGAGCCATGCGGGGGCTGCGCCAGGGACCGCTCCGCACCCGCGGCGCAGGGGGACTGAGCCACCCGCCGCAGCTCCTGCACCTTCCCCGCCTCGCCCGACCGCCACCCCGGGACGGCGGCCCCGAGAGAGGGAGGTGCGGGGTAGCCGGGCTCGCAGACCTCGCTTGGGGCAGGCAGGGCTCAGCCCGGTTGCCCGTCGATCCGGCCCGCCCGCTCGTGGGTCCCGTCCGCCCCTGGGTCCGGCCCTCCGCGCCTCGCTGACCTCTGAGATCACCGGGCTCGGGCGGACCAGCTGCGGGAGCGGGATACGCGGTAAACCCGACCAAGCAGCCCCAGCTCGGTAAGCCAAAAATCCGCCTGCACGTTTCTTTGGCGGCGGCATGCAGTCCCTCCAGAGTTTTAGCAGTAATTTCCACCCTCGAGATCTCGCCGGAGTAGCGCTGCAAGGAGAGCCTCTAGTTATTTCAGTATCTAGTTTCCAGAGGATTCATTTACATGTGCAATTGCTTTAACGTGATTTATGTACTTTTTTTTTTTTTTTTTTCCCCCAAACCAGATAAGTGAAAGGACAGACTGCAACTAGGCGATTTGCTGCTGGGCCACGAAGTGTGGCATTAAAATTAAAATAATTACTTGTTTATGACAGCTGCTTTTCTGCCCTTTATTTTCAGATAATGAAAGGACTCTAAGAAATTGGTTTTGGTTCAGTATTTGATTTGGGATCTAAAATTACACACACATTCATTCAATTTCTAGTTGATAGATTACAAGGGAAAACATTCATCTGTATCAAGGAAAAGTTTCTTCTTTCCTTTCAGAAAATTTAAACTGAATGTATACTTAGGGTAATTTTCTAACCAGAGGAACTGAGACTTAATACATATTTTCTGTCTTTCCCTGAAAATCTAAAACAGAAGCGAGTTCTGTACTAGAGTAATTGCTAGGGACAGATAAATTTTAGTGAAACAAACTTACCCTAGATCTGAAAGCAATTAGAGAAACCGAACTGATACAAATAATTTCTGGGTACCCAAGCGTGTGTCAGGGGGGTAAACCAGATGAATGAATGTACCTTCATTTGCCAAGACCCCTAACCCCATTTCCACAAAGAGGCCCCCGATCATCTCATGCTACTTCTCCCTCTGTCAGGAAATGAGAACAGAGGCTGAACGCAGTCAGGATTTGCGGGAAATACCCATTCAACAATACCAGAGGCTGACATTCAATCATGGCATTACGCTCAATCACTACATACGTTTTGAGGTGTTCAGAACTGCCACTGACTTTGTTGTGGGTTTGGACTGTAAGCAGATCTAGATTAGGCCCTTGCTGTGTGCTTCAGCTACTTCACAAATATTTCCACAATACTGAATAGTTTATTTTACACTTGTGTTTCTTCATTAATCAAAAAAGACTCTGTGACAGAGAACATTTTCCTCTCTTAGAGTTTTGAAAAATACAGATCAGATTTTTGTATTATGAAAGTTCTGCAAGAAGCAGAAAGCACTAAAAATTCCCATTTTCCAGACACTGGTACTAGCAAAGGCATCAGTTGCTAGAAGTTTTATATTCAGGTTCTTTTACAAAAGTGTTTTCCATTTTATCCATTTTCTTTCCCCATCTTTAGTTTCCAAGCCTGCACTGCCTGATTTCTTAACTTAAATCATACATTGCAACCCTTTTTCGTTTTGCCTTCTGCTAAATTGAAAGTCAGCTCTTCTGTCCTTCATTCCCTTACTGCTCCTTCTGCTTTTAACTCACTGGAATCAATCTGCAAAATCAGATGTGTCTTCATGGCTTAAAAACCCACTCTTTTCTTTTACCTGACTCCCTGCTCCCTTTCTCTCTCTGTACCCATTCCAGCAAACTATTCTCCTCGTCTTTTCTTCCACCAAGTTTTTTAGGCTGTTTTTGTGGAACTTCTTTAATATCAATCCCCATTCTCCATGCTGTCAGATTTTCTGAAGGCAAAGACACAACCTTATTTGTTTTGCCTGGACTAGTTAACAACTGTGGGCTGCTCACACTGGCTTGGAGAAGGGAATTACTATCCTTATAGATGGGAAAAGACGTTTTTTTCACTGACTGCTTTTTGGCAAATACAGAGGTAGAGTGCAGCGAGTTTTTCCAGTCAGGAATTCTTGGTGAGGTCTCCATGGAGCTGTGCATTTTAAAAGCCTGATCTGAACAATTCACACAAGCTGTGGAGAAGTTCTCCAACTCACTCCAACCTCTCCTCAGAGTAGGTCTCTACCAAATATTTGATATGAGTTTGTATGAAAACATTACTTCTACTCCTCCATCCTACTCTCCTATGAAATACATTGACTCAAAGTTTGTGGGGCACCTGGCCTGAATGGAGGAAGGGCACTTGGGTCTCCTTCACTGGCAGCAGCTGACTGTCTGGGTTGTGTGAAGTTCAATGCCAACTGGCATGCTGAGCCCCGCACCATGTACATGTCTATTCTACTCTACCAGCTTCCCAGAGGTATGTGGTTGTAGGGGCAGCATCCCATTGGATACAGTACTGAGGAGCTGAGGCACTGCAGGGGTGCAATGGCACCTTGTCGTTGAACACGTGCCCACTCATTATCTTCCCACGTCAGAATAACCTGTGCAAGCTTCCCCAGTTTCTGTATTGGCTGTTACTATTAGATCCAGTTCAGTTGGTTCTTGCCCCTATTTCAAAGGTTCAGAGTGCAGCAGAGTTCTACGTTGACAAGAAACAACACACAAGAGTGGCAAAGCGGAGGATTTTGACAGCTGTCTGAGAAACGTGAGGAGGATTTGCCCCAGGGAAGGTACGAGATGATTATGATGTCCAGGAGGCACTTGAAGCCTGTAGTCTTAGGAGGCTTGTAACTTCTTTTTCCCCTCTCCCATCCTGGCGTCAGAGGAGATGTCTTACCTGTAGGGATATATCTCACCACAAATAAAAACAAAATGTTGAGTGTAGGGACATCTTAATGTAAAGAAGTGTTGGCTTCTTTAATCTTACAGCAATACTGAAAGCTCATCAAACTGTAAATATGATTTTTGTCAAGACAACGTTATTGAATGCCTGGCAAAGCAGTTACTCGTACACCGAGAAAAAGAAGATTCTTTTTAAAATCACTTCAGAGGAGTCCACCAAACTCAGTTGTACTCTGAGAATGTGGTTGAAAGTGGGCAGGTTTTTAATGAGCACGTAGCTGTTCTTGGGCACATTGCAGCTAAAGGAAAGAAGACTCGTAAAAACCGACGCAGGCCCAATTCTCAGTCTTGTAATGTAAAATGACAATGAGTCTTTTGCCCAATTAAGTCCTGCAGAGTCAGGCTCGTAGTTTAAAATTATGAGTGCTAGACATTTGACAGACCACTGTAAACATGTAAAATGAGATTAGATTAAGAATAGATAGGCCATGAGTTTCCTCCATGCATGTGATTCTTCAAGGTTGGCAAATCCCTGCAAAATTCCTTCTGTAACTAAGGACCTTACTAGAAATGCCATGGGTTTAGGTTGCTGGGTGGCATATATGGATTTGCTTTTCTACATCACTTCGTTCACACGTCTTCCAAATGGATACCCAGATGACCATAGGCTGACCTGGGATGTGCTCAGCAGGGGCACCCAAAGTATTAAAAATTTGGGAAAGTAGTTCGAAACACTCACTCAAAATGCCAAGGACTCCACTGAAGGATTTGGCTCTGCCTAGGAGCCCAAAGGGAGTCTTTCTGTGCCAGTTCTGTGTGAGCTGGTCTTTAGAGCTACGGAAGATTTTGGAAGGCAAACAAGGCTGCAGAGCAGATGTTTTATGCAGGAGGCTGCCCTGGTCAGCCCCTGCTGTACTGTGCCAGAAAAATCAGCAGAAATTCATGTTGCGCTGTGAGCAACATTCACATGTCACTGTGTCATCTAGTTCCCAGAAGAGAAGAGTGTTACATGATGGTGAAATAAGCAGAGAATACTGCAGATAGTGGCTGGACCATATGGTGAAGGGAGCGGTTCCCTGTTAAAAAACCAAAACAACGGACCATGAAAGATCAATACAGGAAAGGGATGTAGAATTTAACAGTTGTTAAAACCAACAGAAGTTTGCAGAGATTCATTACCAAATTGCTGTAAACACACATAGGCCACATGCTCCTCTGGTATAAATTAACATAATCTTGTTAATGTTAGCGCATCCTTTTCAATTTCACCTGCTGATGTAAAATTCACCTGCCTGTAAAATTTCACCAGGAAGAGAGTGTATGGTAATTTCTAACTAGCCTCTAGAGCTCCACAACAAGAATATAACTGATCTGTTTTATTCCAGAGGCAGTTGTTTAAGTCACTAGAAAAATTATTTGCTATTGAACTCTATCGGATTTTCCATAAAGGGAAACTTACTTTCTTTGCACATTGGATGCTGATGATCTCACATTAGTCACTTCTATCTAGAGTCTCTGAGAGGAAAAATAGTCAGAAACTGTAGAGAGAGCATCTGAAGAGAGTTTTCAGGGTTTCTTTCCCACCAGTTTTATTATAGGAGAAGACAGTATGCTCCTCAGTTACTTCATGGTCGTTTAGTTTCAGGTGTTGTGCTCTACATTTTTCATTCATTATTTCAGAAGTTCCACCCCCACCCGGCTTTTCCACCATTGTTCTTAGATGTTGCATCCTTTTTGAGTACAGTGAGGAACTGAGCAGAATAAAATAAATCTCTCAGCTGCTGTTTCTCTTTGTATGATTAAGGTTTGACAGTAAGTACTGAGTTGTTTGGACAGCAAGTGAAGAGGTGTACAGGGACTCTCTGAAAACATGCAAAATATATTTTGATTGGAAAGTTAAGTCAAATGCATACAGTTTTCTTGGGGTAAATCCTCTGATCTCATCAGGACTCCATAAAATCAGGGGCTTGATCAAGAGCTTAAGGAAAACAGTGATAAAAGAGATTTGTTTTGGCTTTGCCTGTGTTCTTGCAGTGGATAAATATGGCCCAAACTGAACCACTTGCAGTGGCTCCCAAAAAAGCAATGAGCATTGCAGATCTAGACGGTGGAACTGAGTGTAAAATTATCATAATTGAAAAGACAGCACTGAAAAAAGTCAATATTGTAATAAAAATGTTTTAAATACAATTACAGCATCAAACTGAGAGGAAACTCAAATAGTAAGAAGTGGTTAGTTTAATAAGTTAAAATCATTGCTTTCAGTGTCCCTTCAGCTGAACTGAGCCCTTAGGAACACTCAGTAAGTGGAATTGCCAGGCAATACAATATTACCAAAGAGAAACATTTAATGGTTTCAGTATCTGGAAGAAAGGGGCTTTATTCCATCCTCCTCCCTAACGCACACACACACTTAAATTCATAACATTACATCTCATCCAGCTGATGACTTTTTTTTTTTTAACCCTCTAATTGGTGGCAGTGGGAAGGGAAGAAAAAAAACAGGGTCTGCAACTGACAGACCAAAAAAAGAAAAAAAAAAAAAAAAGGAAAGGAGAAGAACAGAGAGGAAAAGAGCAGCAAAGACAAAATGAAAGAGAGGAGGAGAAGGCTCCATCTGAGAAAATTTGTGAAGCAGAGTGTGCAGTGAGAGGGAGAGAGGAAATCCAGAGAGAACTGGTGGGAGGAAGGAGAAAGGAAGAAAGAGGACCAAAGAGAGAGGAAAGCAAATAGCCTTTATGTGAAGCAAAAAGATTAGTGAGATATAGTAAAGCCATGTAGGAAAAATGGGATTGGTTAAACCTTGACAAATGAGCAGCTGAGGGAAAATGATCTTTTAGATAGGCTTTATCCTTTGATTTTGTGAGATTACTGAATTAAAACAAGAAATGAGAGGCTGAGTTGCTCCAGGTTTACACTTGCTTTTAAGCAATATGAATATTTTAACATACTAAAGGGGAAATTAATGTCAAACATGTTGTGGCCTGCTAAGATACAGAATTGCTACTGAAAATGTGTTGAAAGACGTGGCAAAGTACTAGCGACAAAAAGAATGTGTCCTGCTTTTGGCAAAGCAGTGCCTCATGCAGCCTGATGAGTTGCTCAGGCTTAATTCTGTGTGGAAAAAGTGACACAGGGTAGCCAGGAAATAACAGTGCTGTAGGACACGGGTCAGGTGTGGATCGCACCAGGGCGACCAGTGGTCACTGTCCCTGGGTGGGCTGGCTGGAGTCTGACTCCTCTTGGCTCACGCCTGTGAGCAAGGCAAAGACAGCTGGCGAGTGGAAACACGTCACTCTTGTGCTCCCCGTGCACCTACCCTCACCAAGGGCGAGTTAAAGTCCCTGGTGTCTCATGGGGAAGAGCAGAAAAAAGACTCCTCTCCATGGGGGAACGTGGGATGAGTCATCAGTTTGTAGTGTAGTGTGGCTTTCGTGGGATTCGCTGGGGAATTGTCAGAGGGGAGCTGATCGGGTCTTTTTGGTGATTTCTGATTATGATTTATCTAGCAAAGATGTTGTTCAGGAAAAAGAGCCGAAATGGATATTTTCCTTTGTTTGCTTGTCTGTAATCCTTTTCCTAAGAGAAAAACTGACAGGATGGCCTTTCTAGCCATCTAGTTAATTTCAATTAACTGGCGTAGAAAGGGCTCTCTTTCACTTTTCCCCGTGTTGCATTAGGCCATGAAAATGTAGTAAGAAGAACGGTGGAGATGCAAATTCAGTAGTCTAGATTTTTGCAGATAACTATCTGTACTCTGCCAATGGTACTTGTATTTAAAAGGTTTTTACTCCACAGGAAGTTGCACTGAAGCTCGTACAGGTAGCCATGGAGTTAAATCTTTCTTATGGTGTGCAGAGGTGACAGCTTCCATCCCATCTGAGGATGATGATGACACCAGCATTACCGCCATGTACAACCCCTCCCTCCCTCCGGGCTAGCTGTAGTCTGGAGTTTCCTGGTGATTATTAGAGCTGAAAAGCATTTGCTAATGAAGCCTGTGCTATTACCTGGGAATGAGGAAAGGGGAGCGGAGACTTCCTGTGTTTGCTCATTCCTGGCAATCATTAGCTAGCCTGTGCTGCCGGGTGTGACTCTCCCAGGTAAATCACAGCCGGGACATTCCAGCCCTGCCTCAGTGAGTTTTAGTCACTCCTCTGTGCCTGATACTAGTGCAGCAAAATTGAGAGGAAGTGAGTGGGAGCCATTTGGAAGGTTTCTCACTGATCCAACAGAAAGGGCAAGAGACCATGCAGAAACTGACTGCAAGAAGTCTGTTTGACTCACTGTGAAATGAAGGTTTCCATTGCTTAGGGACACGTATTTGATTTCTGAGTCAAAACATTGTCCTTTTCTTAAACCATCACAGTGTATTAGCATGTACTTACCATAGCCTGTGTGGAAGTTTAGTACTTACTTAGCATGTACATCATAGTGTATTAGCATGTACTTACCATAGCCTGTGTGGAAGTTTAGTAGATAAAGAAGGATATCTCATAGATGCAGAAGTGGCAAGACTGCATATAAAGAAGAAGAAATGTGGAGGAAAACATCAACTTGCATGAAACAAACCACAGGCGTCCTCATTTATGTGCCATCAGTGATGAAACTCCCACTAGCTGAAAAATAAATTCACTTATTATTGCCAAGGGTATCTTTTATAGCAATATTCTTGTTGACTAACTCTTTATTTGGGCTGTCCTGAACACAACATTATTCCTCACTTTTGGCAGGGACTTCCTGTGGATGTTGCTTGAATTGTACATTCAGCTCTGTGTGGAATATGCATTAGTGTTCACAGAAAATCAGCAGAAAACATATGTGCATTTTAATATCTGCTTACATCCTATGTCAAAGACACAAATAAAATTTGATTTAAGAGTATTAAGTTCTTGCTTTGGCCTGCATTTTATTGAAATCTTTAATTTGAGTGTTCCGTTGAATAAAAAACAAAGTAGATTTATAAAGGAGCTGTGTTTGATGCAGGCTAAAGTGCTTGGGGTGAAGAACTGGTCTTGCAGAAATCTTTGGGAGTTTTGTCACTGACTTTCAGAGGACCAGAACATCACCCGAGATGCAAAATCCGTAACATTAATCAGTTTGTAGCCGTGCCTCCTAACTCTGTGAAAACAGGAAATTCAGAAGACTATAACTATAAAACAAAACAAAGCAAAACAAAACACTAATTAAACTGGTAAGTCTGATTCAGTTCTTGGTCTCACTGGAGTCAATGGCAAAACTGTAGCTGACCTCAGTGTGCTGAGACACCAATTTTCAAGTCTAAATGCAGATTTTGCTATGATCTTTGTGTATGTCAGATAAGACATGTACAAACCACCTCTTTCCACTGATTCCTGCCTCTTGGGAACTGGAGCCTGCCTAAAGTCACACTTTCAGAGTGTCTGTACTTGTACTATTTGCTCTCAAATCAGTATCTCACACCAACAGATAGATGTTTTGGTCTTTTGTTTGTTTTAATGACATTCATGTTGTTCTTTTTTCTTTTGGCTTGTCCAGAATTTAAAAATAGACAAGATTACTGCAAAATGTACTCCTTGGCTATCCTTAAATTTTCCAGCAGAGTTATAAAACCTTGTAAGTAGGGGATTTATAATGAAAACTCTACAGTGACCTTAATGCTGGTGGCAGATTATAATATGCAGGTTGCTAAAATGTCTAGTTAATGAATGTCAGTAGAATTAGAAAATGATGAGGGCACTTTTTAAGGTCTCCATACTGTGATAGATTTATATCGCTCATAACAATGAAAGGTGCACAGGAATCTATGGACACTGCCTTTTTCCTCCAGAAATCGGCACTGTCTCTTATTAATTAAATTGAATGCAGAACAATATAAATCTCCCCGTGCTTATTCCCCTCATTTCATACATACTAATGAGGATGAGCTGCTGAAGCTGGTGGTTGGGATCATTTATTCAGTGGTGGGAAAAATAACACCAGGACCCAGACCCCCTGCTGACTTTGCACACTGTTGTGCTGGATTTATATTGGCCTACTAATAAGTAATTGAATACATTAAGCGAGGTGCTCGTCACTGCAAGGGTTACAAGGGACTCCTTGTTTTTCTCCCTTGTGTGTTCTTTGGTGAGGAGATTAGGGGGAGATGGGCCCATTATGTAAGTCTCTCCTCTTCGTATTTCATCCACCAGTTCAAAGCCCTCTTTTCCAAACAGAAACTATGCCAAAGCTCTCATCAATCATTAAAAGTCCTAGCAGTTACAAACTCAACGATTTTGATGTGAAGTGCAGCAGTCCTGCCTTTTTTTTTTTTTTTTCTGCATAAGAAAGTGAATCACGCTATGCTTAGCAGTTCAAACTCTGCAGCGCACAGTATGCATGATTAGTGAAGAGAGAAAGTACAGGGCATTCAGCAGCCGCAGAAATGTCCCTTTTCAGCTCCTCTTTCGGGGGAAATACAATGGAACAAGCAAGCTGGATATGCCAGTGCTGCGTATGTGGCTGCAAAAAATCCTGGGGGAGTCCGGTAGATCCACGTTTAATTTTGAACTGATAGGCTCAGCTTCTCAGCCTTCTAGATTTAAGATGAGAAAACAGTATGCTCTGTGCTGCCAGACAAATGGCTTGTGTTACAAACCTAAAAGACAGCACTGCTACCACACTTTATAGCAAATGTCCTGTGTGTAAGTTTGGTAGGGAAGAACTGAAAACTACTGTATGGCAATAGGCAATAAATGAGGACTTTTAAAAATCTGTGACTGCTGTGTTTTCTGTGTCCACCAGTTGTTAGAAGACAGGTAAAATGCACCAGCTATTTAGATCAGCAGACTGATCCCTTTTACGGATGAGTTTACAGCGTGACGTGGGAAACTCAATTGGCCTTTTTAGCTCAGCTTGTTTAACTACACAGATAACCAAGTAAAGGTGCCCATCTCCTTGAAAAGCCCCAGCTACAGTATTTGGCTGTACACAAGATAGAGAGGAGCTTTTAACATGTTTTGCAAGCAAACCGATGGAAATAAGACAATTTCTGAGGAACAGGGAGCATATTGGGTGCAGATTTGTGCAAGTGGAACTCCTCTGTAACTGTTGTCTCCAAACTGGATAAACAATTCAGGTTTTTCTGGATGAGTTGAAGACAGGGTTCCAGTACACAACTAATTGCCCTCAGGTTATGTGACTGGAAGATCAGGACTGAATGAATTCAGTGTTGAAAGAGGAAATAAAAAAATAGTGGAGATGAAATACAGCCTATTTCTTATTTGTATTGTGTGTGGCAATATATAGGTGAAGCTTTGTAAGAGATTTTATTGTATGTTCCAGTTGACTTTTGCACTGTGCATAACACCCTCTGTAAAAAAAAAATTATAAATCAAATTTTTTTTTCTGTAATCTTTGCATGTGTGTTTTTTTTTTTTTAAACTAAAATTTCCATATTTAGTGTTAGAAAGGCAAGGCTATATAGTTCTCCAGTGATAATGAGAACAGGTGGAGGTTCTTTGTATATCGTGAAAAAGATCTCGGTAAATTTACTTTCCATTTTTCATGCCTCTTGCTTGCTACGTTTCTTTCCACCTGACAGCTCTTGTTGGTGACCTATTTTGTGAATGGAGCTACTCTTTCCTTTGAAGTTGTATTTTGTCTTGGATGAACTGCCGAGGAAGCACCCTTTTACTGTTAGACCTTGTAGCAGGGTGGTGATTTTTAGTCACCTCTGAGCATGTGGATAAATCACAAATAGTACCTTTTACCTTAGGAACTCAGTTTTACATGGTGACTTTTTCCTTGAGGGGTGATGCTCTTGCACACACTTTCTTGTTTATGGAACTTGACATTCCAACAACAGCACTAAATATGATTTATTTATAACATATAGCATGTCAAATGCTAGTGTGTGTAAATAGTACCTATGAAGTAAAACAGCACTTGGAAGAATTAGGTGAAATATAGACGACAAAATAATTTTATTATACTGATAGAAGAAAGATGTAGAGTTTTTTATACAGATCTTATCTCACTGAACTTACCTCCCTTATCTCACTGTTGTTTTTTTTTTTATTTTATTACTACCTCTTAGAATCACAGGTTTTATGTGTGTTTAACTATATAGAGGAGGCACTTGGTAATAAATGACTTTTCAAAACCATGACCTCTTTGTTCTGGCTCCAGTAGTTGTAGGACAAAGTTTTTATTATGCATCAGTTATATGCCCATGAGAAAAGAAATAAAAGAAACTCAAGAAACCTCTGTTACTTAAAGTATGTGTGCTGAATATGGAAATAGAGCCTTAACATCTTTTAGTTCACCCATCTTTTCTTTGCAGTCTTAAGCGTCGGTTGCCCTATCTGTTTAGTGAAAGTATCCACTAGTGCATCCCCAAAGTGTGGGGCAGAAGGAAAGCAGTCAGCTGTGCGGAATGAGGCAGAGATGGAAGTTGCTATGGTAAGTCTGTAGGAGCCTGAAGATCTTCTCTGGATGATATCCAGCCCTGGGATGCAAATTCTCCTGGCTGCAGTTTACAGCATTGAGAATCTAAAATTATGGCAGATACTTAGTACTTCAAGCTACTTCCTACTCAAATGTCTGATTCCTAGACTTCTGGACCACGTCTAAAATTACACCATTGCATGCTGAAGATTATAATCCATTCTTGGTTAAAAGAAGGTCCATTAAAACTACATATGCTATCATTAATCACTTGTATTTGTGAGATGCCTACATCTCTGAACTATTTACCTTTTGCATTAAAATATAATGAGAAAAATGATGTGTGGGGATTTGCTCGGCAAAATATCCTTTGTAAATGACACATAGTATACACAGGGCAGTCAAGTGGAGTCAGATCCAGAAAGGGATGTGTATATCTAGTATGCAGTTAAGATACCATATCCGCCCTCTAACCTCTATTTGTGACTCTGCTTCTAAAGCAAGGGACTTAACTAGCCACAATGACACAGACTATTGCCCATTACCTCTACACTGTTGAAGCTGGGATTTAACTCACAGTGTTTCTCTGGACAAACAAATCACACAAGAGAGAGATTGTGCCTAGACATGTAAAGAATGCTGGAATTCTGTGTTTTAGATCAGGACAACTATAAAAGAGGGACTTTTATAGCAAAAAAAGCTGGACCCAGGTCCAATGCAAATTTCTGTAAAAGAATAAACCTAATCAGATAAACAGCTTAGAGTAATTTCTGCAACTCAAGTATGTTGTTATCATTACCAGACCTGTTTTTATATGGATTTGAATCCATTAAATTCCTTGGCATTGTTCCTGATTTCCACCTCTAGTAACATACATTATATTAGTAGTATCTCATATTGGATAGATGCTCAGTTCTCTCTGCCTCTTTCTATTTTACGTATATGAACATATTAAGTGGCATCCAGGAGATGTCTCCTTGTCTGTAGCTGATAGAAATTCTTAACGCATTACAGTGTGACCAAACTCACCTGTTTATCCAAGCAGCGCACAAATGTTGCTTTGCTGGTTTAGGTCTCCTCCCTTGGCTGCTGTTTGCTGCCCTTGCAACGCTCATACACCTCCTGTAAGGATAATATAGGCAGCTCCTCTTGTTTCTCCGTTTATTAGGAAACAGAAAGGTATGAACGCGCCTGTGTCCATGATCAGACAGCCTTGCAGGAGGTGAGGTTTAATCTCCGTGACATGCGTTGTCTTAAGCAGCCCTAGGAGCTGGGATGCTGGGGCTCTTCCTAACACTAGTCATTTGGATATGACCACAAGGTAAGCAGGCTGGACTGACCTCCAGAAAATAATGTTTAGCTGCAACTGATAGCAAAACACTGTTAATGTTTCCAAGGGTTCAGCAAAATTTCTGTAGGAAGCATTGAAAGAGTCTTGTTAAATCAAACATTCCCATCTAGCTCCAGACATTCTCGTCCCAGGTCTGCAATGTTTGGTTACACTTCTGTTGTTTGATGTAGAGCCTTAGATCTTCAATTAATATGCAATTCTGTCTTCCTGAGACAATGGCAGGATCTACTCAGCGTTTTGGCAGCTTGTGAAACTCAGATAAACTCTAACCTTTGCCAAATACAAAGGATGATAAAAGCAGGAGTTGCTCTTTCCAGATAAATTAAAATAAACTGCCAATGACTTTGTGGTCCTCATCTTTTTTGCTGCTTTACTGTGGTAACCTTCAGCTGGCATTGCGTGGCACCTATAAAATACCCACTGCAGAATTAATAAATAGAGCTGCAGCAGCAAGCAGGAAGCCAGAGATGTGAGTCTGCCCTCAGCCACTTTTCATCCATTAGATTCAAAGCGAAACGTATGCTGCTAGATTTCTCTAGGCTGTCCCTGGAAATAGGTAAGGAGTCCAAGGCTACAGCAATCTACTTTAAAATGCCTTTGAGTTCAGTGGGGAAGGATTTCACTGAGGCTATTAGCTGGGAGCAGATTGAGATAGCATCATGAAGATCTTTTAATGTCTGTATCTCAGGGCAGAGATGTTTAAAAAGCCAAGTACAAAAACTGAATGAGAACCTATTTTCCTGTAAAATTATTTGAAAATTAAGCGATCGCTGTTTTCTACGAAGAAGATAAAATACAAAGTTATTCTTTACATGGGAGTCAGTAGACAATACAGAGGCAGGAATAAAAAAGCGCAAAATCAAAGGCCTAATAAATGGTTGAGGGGTTTTATTTTGCATCTTGGAAAGTGTGTGTGTGTGATTTGACAGTTTATGACTATATCTCAGGGCTGAGATCTAGTCCTGTGTAAAACAGGACAGCATATTTATGATTACTTTTCTCTCATTTTACCAGACATGGGGAAAAAAAAGAAGTTCCCATGATGTGCTATTTTTAGTCACTCACAAAGACAGAACAGTTCTACATTTCTCCTGCTTAGTGCAAGTTCTGTTTTGTCTTTGAAATATTTTCAGGGAGAAAAGGTGTGAAAGGCCCTCGTGTGCCTGTTTAAACAGTGTTTTATCTGAGTTAAACAATTCAAGTGGTAAGGTTTTGTCAGCCTGACATGTCCAGATTGAAATGTATTAGAGGGAGAATCACACAAACAACTCCCCTGGTAGAGGGAAGAGGGTGATAATCCAGGCGAGCTGCAAAAAGCTGAACTGGGAGAGCCGGGGTGGGCACTGGGGGATGGAGTTTCTAAAAGATCAAGTGATTAAACATGGTGATACGGGACTGTGCATCTGAGGGTTAACACAACGTGGGTTACAGCCTGGATAAGCAGACTAGGGGGATGAGGGGTGAAGAGAAGAAAGCTTCACATGCTCTGCTTCAAATCAAGTGGAATCTTTTTTGTCGGGAGAGTTTCTGGTAGCGATACGTTGGCATCCATGTAGTTGCAGTGGCAGCTTCATCTATCTGGTGGTCTAGGGACTGGTGTGTTCAATGGCTCTGGCAAGGTTTGGGTTCAATCCTCACCTCTGTCTGCGAGGGTTTGGAGCTTGAAGGGCCCACGGGAGTGCCGCCGCTGCCGCCACTGCTGCGCTCCTGGGTGTGCGAGGCTGAATTACTCCCAGCCTCGTTTGTGACACTATTGCACTTCACGTGACCGATCCAAAGAGCCATCGCACAGAGATAGCGGAGAGGCTGACAAGATATGAGTGGGGAGATTGATCACCCTGGAATAAACTCTGACCTGTTGATAGAGGCAGTGTGCTGCAAGAGATGTCGGCTGAGATCCCTGTCATAGGGATGAGGGAGTTGATCTCGGGTGAGCACACATATCACCAGCCCATGAGATAGAAAGGAGCATGGGTAGCATCTATATCTGAAGCCCACTTTCAAGATTGCTTTCTTTTTTTTTTTTGTTTTTTAATGATTTAGCAAGTTTTTAAGTAGTTTCAGGGCCACTAAGCCAGGGTTATGACTTAAATAAATGGCCTTGTAACTGGTTTCAAAAGAAAAAATATATCTGGATATAGTTCTGTTATTGTCTAATTCCTGTTAAACGATTGCATCAGAAATCATGCTATGTGGAAACCAGTTTAAACATATAGCTTATACTGAGTTATTTCACTACAGGGATATGAAATCAAAAGGAGGCATTTATGGAAAAATATTTTAAGATTCTTTTTTACTCTCAGTATGTGTATTAAGTAGCTGTTCCACTCCTAGTGATCTTAAAGAGGTACTGGCAGGAAGGGGGGTGAAGTTCACATGACGTCTCCATGATCAGAGGAGATGATACCAATTACATCACTCGTCATTTAATTCTGTTCACCTTTCCTCTGTTGATTTATTGCTTTAATTTCCTATATTTGATTTCTCCAGTGATTTTAAATTAACTTGTCTTCAACTTAAAAAAAAAAAAGCTAGATTGTCAAGCTTTCAAGTGGGTTTGCTGACCAGAAGAATCTCGTAAGAGGCTCACAGTAAATCCAGTGGAAGAGTGCATTTTGTTTAAGTGCTTGTCGTTAAAGGTTGGAGTGCACAGTAGACTTGAAAAGAGTTTGGAAGACTGATTCAAGTAGCAGCATTATTTTTCACATGAGTGCATCAAGAAAGAGCATAAAGGGTTATAAGAAAAAAATTGCAACCATGGAAAACAATCGATTCACATTCTCATCTCTTTTTAATTAACTTGACTTCTTTTTAGGCTTTGTCATTACACATAGCTAATAAGGCATACCTTGGGTCCCACTGCTTTGACAAACAGAACAAGGAATTCATTTATAGCAGTGATTCTGCCTATATAATAATTCTAACACTGAAACAGGGGAAAAAAATCTATGAAGACTTGAACAGCAAGGAATCAGCTTCTTCCTTAAGGAATCTTTATGATAAAGCTGTGAAGTCTCCAGTATAAAGCTTTACTCACAGAACTAGCACAAATCCTCCCATCCAATATCACACAGTTTCACTGACACTGATGATTTCTGGCACAAACCTGCGTACCCGAGAAGCCGTAACTCCCTGCACAGCACACACAGCGCAGCGCATTACTGCTGGGGTGATTGGAGGAGCTTAAACTGTTGCTCTGGTGATTTCAACGATGCGGTTGCTAGCTGGACAAGCTCGACATGTCCTCACAGGCAAGAATTTCCTTTCCCCTCTCAGTTCACTGCCACCCTATTTTTTTACACCCACCCAATGGTACTGCCAAGCCTGCCTTCTCCTTCAGGCTTGTGGGAGTGATAGATGTGAGCAGTGCGAGCAACCACAGCAGCAGCTAGAGACAGAACCACATCAAAACTGACACCATAGCCAATGGTTTTCACACCAATGCCTTCAAGCTGTGCTTTCTGTCTCCCCAGTGAAGCTCCTCATAGCTGCCTGCTGCTAATAAGTTGCTTTCCCCCTCCTCCTCCACCACTCCTCCTGCACTTTGAACAACCATCGTCTCCTCTTTTTCTCCCTCTTACTCTCATTCCTTTGCTCTCTCTTTCTCCTGCTCACCTTCTCTCTCCCTCTGGTTCTCTATGGTGACTGAAGGGGATAAATGCTGCATAGCCATACCAGCAGGTAGTGTATGGTACATCTCTGGCTGCGCAATCTTCCAGTGCAGCATCTCTTATCTACCTTCCTTTGATGGTACATTATTGCTGCTTCTAGCCTTAAGCCTCGCAGTAGGCTCCCCCTCGCAGTAGGATCCCCTTTACAGGGATTAAATGGAAGGCATTCCGTTTAATATGAAAGCCATTAAATATTTCTCTATTAGTACAGCAGCTAGCTTCACAGAGCCCTATACTTGATGGGAAACACCAAAGCAATTGGTGAGTGATGCTAGATATTTGCGTCTGTATTCATATAGTGGATTTTTTTATTATGGAATTAAAAGATCATTGCCTTGTATCTAGATACATACACTGACTGATGCTTCAGATTATGAACATTTACTACATGACAAAATGTGAAGAGCTTTTAAACTGCAAAATGGGTGGATTTGTAAATCAAAATAAATAAAAATAAATTTACCTCAAGAGGTTCACAATCCTGCTTTCTGAATAAAGCAATATAGGATAACACACTTGTCTCTATTTCATTTTTTAACTGAACTATTGTTCATCATTTTTATCTGACATAATTCCCTGCTTTGCAGCATTTCATTCATCCAATGAGTCAATGAGTAAAACACAAATGATTTTGTGGGACAGACCCTCATCCAAAAAAATGGGCTACTTTGGCCATGATGGCCCATCTTCTCTTGCTATCCAGTGTAGATACATGACATACTGTATGTGTCTGTCTAATGGATACTTTGTGCAATCCAAAACAATTTTCAAAAGCCAATTTATTTGTGTCTTGTAGAGTGGCACTGTTATAGCATTGGTGATAATGATAAAGCTTGATGTACTAGGAGCCCTTATCAGAGATTTTGTCATCAAAAGAGTCTTAAAAAGAGAGTTACTCTGTTATGGGAAACTAATAATGTCTAGGTTCTTGGGAAGTGTTTATGGAGGGTAAGCTAGAGCTGGGAACTTACTGAATAGGTGCAGATTTTCAAAAGCTGAATGTCTGGAGCTAGTTTTATAGACAATGACACATCTACTATAAATCTTTTGAGGCAGGAGCCTATATACAGCTAAAGCAAGTGGAGAAGGTGTTGGATAGGAGTCAAAAATAAACCTTGCACAAATAGCTCCAATAAAGAAGAAGAATATCTGCTGCAGCTTAATCTTTGATTTATGGATATTTTGTCTTATTTCTGAAAATTAATTACAGAATGTCCTATTGTGATCCTCAGTTCTCAGATATAAAATGTAATTTCATCAAGATATACTCACTGTCAGGGACAGTTGCCTAAAAGACAAAACCAGAATGGAGATACATCCACAACAGAATGGATTACAAAGAGAGAAGATATTTGTCAGCCATATACTTCTACATTGTGATTAAAAAAGTCCCTCATAACACGATAACCTAATGATTCAGGATCCAAAAATCAGTCATTTATATTCTCCTCCTCATGAATGAACATTATCTAAAAAATCTAAATATATCTTAAGAAAATCAGTTTTAGCTTCAGATATTATCTTTAAAAGTTAGAGATATTTATATTAAAATGTCACTGCTTTTTCATAGATACAGATATTTGGGTATTCTGAGGACTATAAAAACACACCATAAAAGAATTCATAAAGTAACTCTGTTTTATCTCTGAGGGTTCTTGTGAGCTCTGACTAATAATCACCATCACAACTTCCGTTTGCTGAATACCATCATATGCATTTCCCATTCCAAGATCCTTATTCAGTTTTACTTACAACCTCATAAATCATAAAGTTTGAATTATTTTTTTTAGCTCCTTGGGCTAAGACCACAATGACATCTGTGAAAGGAAAAAAAAAATGAGGGACAGGCGCTGTGGGGACAGGTGTGAACACAGGAGTGAGATGAACGGCTCACGCAGAACGTATGGAGTGTCATGAAATGCTGTAAACTTATGCTGTGGGTTTCACAGGATGAACACCTGCAATTAGCTAAGACACTTGGTGGTTACAGCTCTGACCCATATGTTTCAATTCCCTCTGCTAAAAATGCAGGAGATTCACAAATGTTTGTGTAGAAATGAGGTACAACAACCCATTTTTGGCAGAAAACCTGCCTCTCCCAGTCAAATGACTCAAAGAGGCTGCTGTTGTTGTGCCACACATCCCAGCGTGAGCTGATCTTACAGACATATTAGGTTGCAAAGAGGTGGCTATGCCAGCATAATTCATGAGACTGTTTCCCGGAGTCTGCCCAGGCTTCCATACCGATGTTTGCTTCCTTGTTAGATGCCGTTGTTGTGAGACTATATGTGCTGAGGACCAGGGAAAACAACACAGACAGAGTCTTTGCAGCAGAGACCTTCACAGAGCATAGGCGAAGCCTTGCTCAACCATCCTCCCTATTTCTAGGCATGGACCTATTAGCAAACCCTCACTGCATTCTCATAGTACGTGCATGCATGTACAATACATAACCTCTGTTGCAACAGTTGTTTTTAAAGGTGATTGCTGTGGAAACTGAAGAGAAAAGCAATCTCTTGGACCATTTCATAGAATCATAGAATCATAGGATAGTTTGGGTTGGAAGGGACCTTTAAGGCCATCTAGTCCACCCCCCCTGCAAGGAGCAGGGACATCTCCAACCAGATCAGGTTGCTCAGAGCCCCATCCAACCTGGCCTTGAATGTTTTCAGGGATGGGACATCAACCACCTCTCTGGGCAACCTGTTCCACTGTTCCACCACCTTCATCGTAAAAAATTTGTTCTTTATATCTAGTCTAAATCTACTGTCTTTTAGTTTACAACCATTACTCCTTGTCCTATCACAACAGGCACTGGTAAAAACTTTATCCCCATCTCTTGATAAGCCTGCTTTAAGTATTGAAAGGCCACAATAAGGTCTCCTTGGAGCCTTCTCTTCTTCAGGTTCAACAATCCCAACTCTATTAGCCTTTCTATATAGGAGAGGTGTTTCCATCTCTCTGATCATCTTCTTGGCCCTCCTCTGGACTTGCTCCAACAGGCCCATGTGTTTTCTGTCCTGAGGGTTCCAGGGCTGGACGCAGTACTCCAGACAGGGTCTCACCACAGAGGAGTAGAAGGGGAGAATCACCTCCCTTGACCTGCTGACTGTAATTCTTTTGATGCAGCCCAGGATGCAGTTGGCTTTCTGGTCTGTGAGTGCACATTATTGGCTCATGTTGAACTTCTCATCAACCATGACCCCCAAGTCCTTCTTCTTAGGGCTGCTTGCAATCCATTCTCTGCTCAGCCTGTATCTGTCCTTGGGATTGCCTCGACCTATGTGCAGGACCTCAGACTTGGCCTTGATCTTGATCCATGATCTTGCCAGGCACAGAGATGAGACTGACAGTCTTCTAGTTCCCTAAGTCTTCCTTTTTTCCCTTTTTAAGAAGCGAGGTTATGTTTCCCCTTTTTCAATCAGTAGAAACTTCACTGGACTGCCATGACTTCTCAAACACGATGGACAGTGTCTTGGCAACTTCATCCGCCAGTTCCCTCAGGCCTACATTTTCCCTAATCTTCCTTTTATCCTCAACATACCTACAGAAGCTTTTAAAGTTGCCCTTGATGTCCCTGGCCAAATTTAATTCTATCAGGGCTTTAGCTTTCCTAACCTGATCCCTGGCTGCTCAGATAATTTCTCTGTATTTGGAACTAGAAGGAATAAAGATCTTAAAAAGTATAGTAATATGAAGGAGGCAGTCTTGCATTCACAGCTCTGCAGACCACAGCCATGGTATCAGCAAATTTAATAAGGCAGGCAGTCCATAAGGCAGTTTTTACAGTCAGGCAAAAGTTCTGACAAGAGATGCAGCACTGAAATTACATAAATACAGACGCGTCATGCCTCAAACTATATATGAATGTGTGACTTTCAATTGCTGCTTGTGAAGATGTTGAGTGTAAGTTTAAATTCTGACACCTACTGTTATTTTCAAAATGATATATTTATTTTAAAATCAGTTATTTTTCAAGCAAGGTCAAAATTACAGGGTTCACAATCCTCAGGTTTAAAAAGATTAGAAATCCCCTAATTCCCCTGACAGTTCCAGAAAGCTTTCTCACTCTCTGCCTAACACTACAGATGGTCTTACCTCTTTATAAGCCTTCCCCTGAAATCAGCCCGGGAGCTGAACAATACCATGTGAGTAAGCAGATTGCTTCAACAATGAACAAGGAAAAAGGTATTCTCTTAACATTTTTTTTTTGCAGGAGACAGCAGCAAAAGGTTCAGGTATCTTGCAAAAACCTTTGTACTTCATGCAAAATACCTGAAAATATCAGTACTTCCAGTTGCATAAGTTAGCTAGTGAGACATTTTGAAGTTATCTATCCCCATAATAACTATGCATCTTTCTTTTTATTTTTTTTTCAGGGGGGTGGGGTGGTGGGGAGGAGCAGAGTAGAAAGTAATTTCTTTTCAATTTTAGGAATGAGAAAGTGTGCATGATATACTGTGAAACATAAGGGTGAAGCAGCAGGTATTCCTTTAAGCAAATAAATAGATTAGATGCAACTGCCCAACACAATATGTATTACCAATTAACAGCAGAGTTAAACTGTGCCAAAGAAAATCATTGATTTATCTTTAATTTGCAGCTTTACTCTGGTGTACTTATTGTTTAGTTGACTGTGTGGCCCATAAATTTCCACACATATGGCATTATGCAATTCAATCTAATGCACATAAAGTAAAATATAAACCCAAAACACTTAAATCAGTAGGCAAAGAGATTTCACGAGGAGAAAGTGGAATAGCAGCAAATTTTAAAGCAGAGTTTGTTCAAAGTTAGCAGAAAAAGCCTATGTGATTTGATATCTGCAGCACTCGTGAAGCTAGTGACAGGAAATGACCAGGTGCTTGACAGTTTCTGTTGGCTGCATCAGGTTGTCTTCCTGTAGGATGCAGCTGTTCACCTACTCTTTAGCGAAAGCAGATGGAAAATTCATGTAGCTAATTGGTACTACTGACACAGGAGTCAAAGAAATGTTGTTACATTTTTTTTCTCTTTGACTTCCTTTTCTTCATGAGGAGTATTAACATTCCAGATGGGGAACATTAAATTATGTAGAATTTCAAACAGAAAATGTCTGAAAGTTGATGAAAAATGTTCATAAAATAAATAAAGGCTGCTGAAGTGAAGACATACGTTATCTATTTCTTCAATTAGCAAGAAAATCCTTGTGGTATTCTTAAGGAAATGTGGGAGTTCTGACTGCAGCATTCATTTTTTTTTTGAGGATACTATTGTTGGATAAAGGGAAAATAAAATATCTAAACTGAGCTGTGGAAAGATGCTGCTTTGTAGATGCAGAGGTGCTGGTAGTGAAGCTTTATATAAATATGCTTAATGAAGTATTTGCAAAATTCTTTCCCAGTAGGACCCTAAGAAATTATTTTAATCTGCTGAGTTGAAAGTAAGACTGATCACTTGATTTCACTTTGAGAGAAAATATGGATTTATAAAAAATTAAACTGCATAAGCGTACTGTGTCTATAGCTTATTTGTAATGCCTTCCTCAGTTGAAATACGTAGGATCATTAAGAATAGATCTAGGAATCAAATGACTTGTCTACCTTTCCATATTATTTAAATACTCGATAAATATGAATATATTTTGTTTTCTCACAACGCCTAGAGTTTTAATTTCCTACATATTCCTACAAACAGAAACAGAAATTTATGGAAAGTTTAAGACTCAAGAAAGGTTACTGACAACTGAATAATAAAGATAACAAATTTCAGTGTAAATGCTGCCTTAGCTAAAAATGCTGTAAATTGATAGACATATGAGATTTTCTTTCTGTAACAATCATTTTTAGTATAATAATTTTTCACTCAAAAGCAAAAGATTTCAATGTACTAGTTGAACAGATAAGACTAGGTCTTCTAGGGCCCCTGTGGCTCTCTTCCCTGTTCAGTCAAAATAAAGTTGAATGGGATCGAAACAGAAAAAAAAGTCATCTTTTTCCTTGTATTTTTCCTTTTACTAAAGCCCAGAGAGAAAAATCACACAGCCTCATTTCTCAGCAAAGCGCCTGACAAAATTATTAGCTTTACTTACATGCTGTATATTTCTTCTAATTACTTGGAATTGCCATCCAAAACACTGAGGTATCTTAGAAACCATAATTCATTTACAGTGAGGGTCTGGACTGTTCCCCGGAGAAAACTGTAATGAGGCATCCTTTCATGTGGATGTGTTTTTTGGTGTAGTTTTTTTTTAACCTTGGAGAAGGAGGATCTTAACCACTTCCCTCTGCCTTCCTCCACCAAATCTGTTGGAGGTCTCTCTACAAGAGAGGAGTGTAATAACAAGACAGGACAAGGCAACAGATAGGAACAATGGCATTTTTTTTTCTACAGTTTTCTTGGACTGTGGCTCAAAAAGTATCGTAGAGGCTAGGCTTACATTATTTTGATATGTTCCTGGGAATAAAGGAGTAATTCCAGAGTTACACTTTTGTAGAATGAGGGAATGCGAGCAATAAATGGCTGGGAGACCTCTAGGCAAATGTACATCTTATTTGGGATCAATACAAATCTTGGAGTGTCCATTTTCTGCAGGTGGGCAAACCATGTGGTGTGAAAGCCTTGGTGAAAGGCAGGCCGGCAGAATCACAGGGACGATTAGCTGGTGTAAAGTCAGAGTGAACTTCTCCGGCGTGTTAGTGCAACACTGATGGTATTGAATGGCTTGGCACAGAGCTTTAGTAGAGCTTTATGTTTCATTTCAAAGCCTCATCAAACTTGCCTAAACATCTTTGGATGAGAAACAGGCCTGTAAATTTCTGGAACTGTAACTCCATTAAAGTTTTTTATCTTTTGCAATATTTTTCTATTTGCTTTGGCTGAAATTAGAAAAAACAGGGCACTTAAAGAAAGCGAAAGAAAGGACGTAATCAAAGTAGGGAATCCTGCAACAACACCACACTTTTGTAGAAACACAGAGAGTGAACTTAGTTCAGCAAAACCAAGCACACTCCCGCTCCCTCACGATGTATGGACTTCTGATGAAAGACAGGAATCATCAGCCATCAGATCAGAACTAGTTTTCAACTAAACATACATTCTGCTCCATTAAAAAGTGAAAGTTCTCAGGGAGGACAGTCGAAGGATGTGGACTTCCTACAAGCACAGTAGTAGGTCCTGTAGCCTGTCCAATGTCACAGTTTATGAGGGTGTAACCAAGGTCTAATTGACATTTTCACAAACTACTGATGAGAAGCATTACAAAACATGGAAAAAGTTTTTTCTTTCTTTCTTTCTTTTTCTTTTTTTTTCTTTCTTTCTCCCCTTCTTTCTTTTTCTTTTTCCCCCCTTTCTTTCTTCTCTTCTTTCTTTCCTTCTTTCTTTCTTTCCTTCTTTCTTTCCTTCTTTATTTCTCTATCTTCCTTATAACTCTGCTTTACATATTGAAAGGCCACAATAAGTTGTCCACAGAACCTTCTCCAGGCTAAATAGCCCCAACTCTCTCAGCCTGTCCTCACGGGAGAGGTGCTCCAGCCCTCTGATCATCTTTGTAGCCCTCCTCTGGAATCACTCCAACAATTCCATGTCTTTCTTATAGTGGGGGCTCCAGAGCTGGATGTAGTACTCCAGATGGGGTCTCACCAGAGCAGAGTAGATGCACAGAATTCCCTCCCTTGACCCTGGCCACACTTCTTTGGATGCAGCCCAGGATGCGGTTGGCTTTCTGATCAGTGAGTGCACATTGTTGGCTGATGTTGAGCTTCTCATCAACCATCACTCCCAAGTCCTTCTCCTCAGGGCTGGTCTCAATCCATTCTCTGCCCAGCCTATATTTGTGCTTGAGATTGCCCCAGCCCACATGGAGGACCTTGCTCTTGGCCTGGTTGAACTTCATGAAGTTCACACAGGCCCACCTCTCCAGCCTGTCAAGGTCCCTCTGAATGTCATCTCTCCCCTTCAGCAAGTCAACTGCACCACACAGCTTGGTGTCATTGGAAGACTTGTTGAAGGTGCACTCCATCCCACTGTCTGTGTTGCCAACAAAGATGTTAAACAGTGCTGGTCCCAATACCAACCCCTGAGAAACACTTGTCACCAGTCACCACTTGGACATTGAGCCGTTGACCACCAGCCAAATCATTATGCACTGAGTAGTCCATCCATCAAATCCATGTGACTCCAATTTAGAGACAAAGATGTCGTGCAGGACAGTGTCATGTGCTTTGCACAAGTCTAGGTAGATGACATCAGTTGCTCTTTCCTTATCTACCAATGCTGTAACCCCCTACAGTGAAACCCTATACAGTGAATATAGGTCACTGTGATCAAATTACTTTCAGTTATGCATACCTTGCAAATATGCCAGCAGGAATTTAGGGCAGATAGTCTGCCTTACTCTTCCTACTTAGTTGCATTTTACATTAAACAATCATTTGATAAAATATCTTATGTCAGTACAGCAGGGACTAGAGCCTTACTACGACAGATGGACACACTCACACTCACTATCTGTCCCCACTTTACTTTGACATATTGAATAGCAAGTGGATCAACAACAGGAAAAACTGACAATAAAGGAGTCCCTCTCTTACCTTGGCAGGTGACAGGAGAGGAGGGCAGATAGATAGTTGGGGATGGTCTCGGGTAGGGAAGAGAACCAAAATAGATCTTCCACAAGCAACAGGAGCAGTGGTGTACCCTGTCCATCATCTGACACATTTGGGTGCAATGCCATGGCCATGCCTTCTGCAGGACCCAGTCTGGAAGATGCACTCTCACAATGCAGATTGAGTTGAGCCAGCCAGCAGACAACAGATCTGGACTGTGGGACTCAGTGGTGCTTGTACATGAGACAGAAAGCACTGTGCGGTACCGTCAGGGCTTCCCAGTCATTTTGGGAATGAAAATAAGCCAAGGTTTAAGTCAGTGTAATGCTGAAAACTTGAGCACTTTCCAGATTTAGGCAACAGCTGAGTGACGTTTCTGAGGACTGCAATTTGTTTTTATACAGTAAAGTCTATCTTAGATCCCTAAAGGCTTTTCTGGATCCCAGCTTATGGTCTGTGTGACAGGAAGCATTTTATACAATAGGGCGTTACACAGCAGAACCTGATCAAAATGGGGTAGTAGGAGGAACTTAGGCAAATGTACAGAATTTCCTCAATGCCTGCAACCAACAGTGTCATTTGCAGACTATTTTTTATTTGTTCTTTGATAAAAGAATAGATTTTTTCACATTGTTATTAGATCTGAAACAGAAGGCAGACTACAGGGAACATCTAAAAAGTGGAGCTTTGGAATATCACATCCGTTTTCAGGGCAGTAATGCCTTAATTGTTGGAGAGCTTCTATAGACTGGTTATAAATGAAGCTCAGTCTATCATAAAACTTAATATGCTCATGCTCAAAGCAAGTAATGCTCAGACACACCTCTGAGATTATTTTCATCCACTTTGCTTTTAGCACTAGGAGAAGATATTACAGAGCGGATTACTGTTGTAATAAGGTTTTCTTATGGGGACTTCAAAATAAATGTGCATTATTAAAATATTTCTTAATGGTTTTCTCACACTAAATTCTGTGTATCATATTAGTAACTTTGTTTTTATGCTACATCCATATTTTGAAAACTTAAAAGGGAAGGAACTTAAACATTGAAGAACATTCAACTTCAGAGGTCAGTTTAAACTGAAATTGAACCTTCAGAACCAGATCTCTATGTCATTCATTACTACTGAATAATTTTAAATTATTGGAAAAAACGCGTAACTGTCTTCATATGCATGAGTGATATTTGGAGGACTCATCTCACAATGACAACAACTAACAATTTAGAAAGCATGAGCACACTATGGCAAAGGGGAACTTCTAAATAGTTAAGAGATGAATAATTTCACCCAATACCTGGCATTGCATATGCACTTCCTGCAATGATTCAGAAGCAACTTCAAGGTTGTTTAAGGAGAATCTTCAAAGGGCACTAGTTTGAAGCAGGCAGGTAAACCTGAGGTAGCTTCTGTTTCATAGGTCTTCGTAAGACGTAATGCATGCACATGATATTACAGGGAGAAAAACTTTTACGTAATTGCTGATAGTAATTTCAAAAGCTGTGCAATCAATTGCCGTTTAGCTATTTAGCACATTCCCTCACATGCTACATGTAGACAGACAAGGACCTCCATATTTGATGGACTACTTGGGGCTCTGCTTTGAAAAACATGTTAACATCCCTCATCCCTTAATTAAGGAGTTATCATCAGGAAAGGTGCTGAAGTTTCCTGCCTTGTAGTTTTCTATATTTAAGAATTCTTCCACATTTATTCTGGAGTTAGGGACAGAAACTGTGTTTGCTAAATTGGCTGTTCTTGAACCTTCCTAAATACATGTGCTGCTGAGCAGGTGGGGCTTTACGGATTCTGGAGCAGCCTGTAGCAGCAACATTTTTGAGCTCTCAAGCTCTCTTCCTGTAGTTCAACTGCATTTTTCATCTGTTATACTGAAGGGCCTCCATTTGTTTTAACTGTTTTGTTTAATTTTTCTTTGGCATGTGATATGCAGGTGCAGGAGAGATCTTGTTGATCTATGTGATTTAAAAGTTTCTTGTCTATACCTGATGACCAAAATGGTCCTTTCTAGGTTCTATGTTTCTATGCAAAACCCATGTGGGCATCTTTGATATGGTAAGGTGGGAAATGCTAGCAAGACACTTCATGCTCACATAACAAGGTCCATATCCGCTGTTTGAAATGCTTATTGTGCAACCATCATTCTTCTGGGACAAGACAGAGCTGCCTGAAAGCTTAACTGAAACTAGCACAGACGAGACACTTTTCTGTGTGTCAGCTCTCACTTGCACCTCTTACCTTCAAACCTGCGTCCAAACTCAGTCTGAACTCCTGAATGGAACATTTCTTCTAAGCTTCTGAAGATGTTCATGTTTCATGCTTCTCTCCTAATCCCCATCTTTGGCCTAATTCATGAAGACCTTACTTATTTTTCTCATGTCAAAGCAGGCCTAAGATAACTGGAAAGATGAAATACACAAATGTGACACAACATTGCCTATTTTTTTTTTAATATTTTCAGCCAGGTTTAGGTTGGGGTGGGTTTTTTTTTGTTGGTTTTTTTTTTTTGTTTTTGTTTTTGTTTCATTTAATATTTGAATTTTACAAAGGGGATGACAGGAGAATATACCAAACAACATTAACTAATACTAAGTCCCATGACAATGTGTTTCAGCTATATTCACATGAACAACCAAACTTGCAAATGCTTGTTCTAATACAAAGCTTTAGCAAGAAGTTCTTATGTTATATTTTATTCCACTTTTGCAAGTTCAGAGAGAGCCCAAATCTCACTGGAGATCTGTTGTTCTGAGAGACCCCTTGGACCTGCTTGCCAAGCCACAGCCCCACTTAGAAATTAAACTATTTCAGAGAGAAAATGATATTCCATGTCATTATATCATGTTAAGTTACTAACATAGAAACTCTGATTCTGACATCTATGAAAAAAATCCAAATTTACTGTTTCTACTTTTAGAATTACAACCTATATTTAAAACTAGAAAGTGATTTGTCATCAGCAACAATATGCCAATACCTCATCTGATTTGGTCTTTTAAAATGATTGACAGCTTTTCTTAAAAGCCTTTCAAATTTATCAACCTTTTCATTCTGGAAAAACACAGCTGCTTTCCCACCTTTGAACACAGCAGTATTTGCCAGGCAGTGGCAATCCACATTTTTGAAGAGGCCTTTACAATCCCTGTCCAAGGCAAAGGTAAATGTCAATTCCTCTGCAGAATTGTTCCGTATCTTGGTTCCACACTGTTTTTCCAAAGGTAGCTTGCAGTTGCCTACTGTCTGTACCTTTTCTTCAAGACCATTAAGACCACCTAAGAAGAGGACATATACAGGACTACCCCTGAGAACTGTCAGTATCACTGATGTATTAGCATATGTTGATGACCCAGCTGTTTTCTTGCTCATCCATTGCAGGCTGTTGCTCGCCTGGCTATAAACAGGCAACTTCCCTTCTAGTCCAGGCTTCACAAGAAATAACACTAAAAATCAACCCTGCTGCTTTTAAAGACAGCCTCTCTTCTGAAGGCTATCATCATGTGCAGCCACTGATGCCGGAAAAGCAAAGGAAAGAATAAGACTCAGAAATAAGCTCAGCTGTTTGCAGGGTCCAGCTATATCTGTAGATCAAAAAAATAGGGAGCTTTTTATACCTGAAAGTCAGTCTTTCAAAGAGATTAAAATTAGAGTCCACGAACAGGGAGACAGACAGTTGCACCTGGGCATGCAGCTCCTCTTGCATCTCTGTTTTCCTTGGCTCAAACTGGGCAGATTTTATTTGACAGTGAAACTGAACCCCGAAAATGCTGTTTATTTGTTTTCAAGCAACAGAGAAGGCACCTTCATAGAACTGGCACACAGTACAGAGCTGCTGTTTTATTTTGGGGGAATGCATTCCCTATTATACTTATTGTTCTGCATTTATTCTATTGCCTGGTACTGTAATACACTGCTCTCAGTATGCTAATGGGATTTCATGGGGCTGCCATCACCAGCTTGATTTGTAACAGGAAGCCAGGACAATAAAGGCTTTGAGAAGATTAATGTGAGAGATGCATGCCTCTGTAGAGGGGCATCAATGCAAAATGAAAAACAACACTGTCTTCCATTGCTTGTTACTGCCATCTCATTTTCACCAGTAAATAACTAGTGCATTTCTCTTCACAATGAACACCAACAAAAGGAAGACAGCCTTGGCTGTCAACAATGGGTGCACTATAGCAGGGGACAGAGAGGGCAGCATTCCTCTCTGGCATTTCATGCAGTCACCTGTCATTCCCCACCACCCCCGAGACTGCTGTGTTTAAAGAGGCTCCTTCAAATTTTACCTCACCGAGCATCTCCTGACAACCTGCAACCTTCTGTCAGAAAATTCACACTGGGTTAACAAAGGCCTCCGCAGTTTAGGAATAGGTTTTGACGATCTGCTCATGAACATACTCTAGTGAAGCTATTTTGCCTGCTACCACAACTTAGACGATAAATTGCGTTTGGTAGCACAGAGCACACAACTGTGCTGTTGACTGAAAAACAGCCAGCCAGCAGCAAAATAAGGTGGCCTCAGGAAACAGCTTCTTAATTTTCACTGGACTTACACACGCCAATCAAAAGTCACTGGCTGTTTTCTGAGTCACACAGTGTTCTTGCATTAATTTGAAAATTCAAAGAACTAAAAGAAGATAGATATTTTTATTAATTTCTGTCTTATCTATTTGCATTTCAATTTATGTTGTTATTTTAGGGAAAAAAATATGGCAGGGGATTAAAAAAAATACCAAACCGGGAAGAATGATTAAAATGAGGTTATTTCCCTTGCTGAAGGCCAGATTAATCTTTCAGGAGCCTTTGGCAGGCCACACATCAGGTGTCATCTGAAAACATGAAAACAGAACCAGCTGGCATGGCAGGCATTCAGAGGCAGTGCAGAATGTGTATGGCCCACAGGCTGCCAGGAAAAGGCTGCATCAGTGTGCACAAACCAACCTTATCCTGAACCAGCTACTTAACAGTTTAGGTACCTCTGGAGTCCTTTACTCTACCTTCTCCCTTGGAGTCCCACAACTCTGGGGTTGTGCAACAAATGGCCGTGGTGCAAATTGACTGATCTGGACCACGACTGCTCCTGCTTACGTCCCCCACAGATATAATCAGGCTCTGTTATCTCCAGGTGCTTCCAAAGGCATTCTCACAGTGCTATTTCTGTGTTAACTCCACCTCTGTTTAGCTTGGGAATATCTTAGCTCACGTATCTCCTATGCCATTTATCTAATTCTGTCCACACAGGCTGACTTTGCGAAGCTCAAGGAAGCCGTGCGTTAGCAGGAGGCAGCAGTTGTGTCTGGTACCGACCCTCCTGGTTTCCGTATGTCAGGATTTATTAACCCAATGCTAGCTCACAAGCTAGCTCACATTTTCTAGAAGGAGGGCTGGATTGTGACAAACACAACAGCGTTTTGGAACAGCCCCTGCCTGTTAATAAATTAGCGTGTAAATAAATAAAAAAGTAACGAGGAACCAGGAGAGCATTTCTGCCTCCTATCACAACAAAGCATGCTGGAAGAGCGCTGTGGGTCCATGTGCTATTTCTGGTAACAATGCCATGCGTTGAGGCCTCACATTTCTCATGCACCTTGCACAAGTATGCATGGTAGCAGCACCTGTAATCTACGACAGTAGCTCTGCTATGGAAGTAATAACAAACAGGCTACTTTGTGATATATTTCTTCCCTTAAGTCTGCCAGAGGGGTTCTAAACTGATTTAAGTGTAACTTAGTTAAACTGGATTAAAGTCTACACTCCATTATAGTCAACTGATGTGCCTTGCAGGAATTCTACTTTATGAACAGGACTATGTTTTAGTGATGACTTTTTCCAAAAGATTGATTTTGTCTCATTTTTTTCCTCATAAGCCTCCTGCAATCTAGATTCAAATGAATGCATGAGCAAATAATTCAAACCTGTGGTTGTTTCACTGTTCTCCTCCATAGCTCTGATATCTCTGTAGCTTCTCTCCCTGTCCTGCATGGCTGTGCAGATGTGCACGACAATTGACTGCCACAAACCTAGCTAGGAAACTTTTTTTTGATTTGATGAGGGTGAACAGAGAGGTGACAAAGTTTGCTAACAAAACCAAGCTGCTGAGGGTAGTAATGGTGGAGCTACCTGTGCAGAACTGCAAAAGAACTTTATGAGACTTTGTACCTGGGGATTAAAATGGCAGATGAAATTTAATGAGACAAATACAGACTGATGCACACAGGACCTTGCCTTGCTCTCCTTTTCCCCATGAGTTCATTGGGAAAATATAAAATATATGGTCTGTGAGCTGACTGTAATGAGTCAGGAATGAGATCCTGAGTTTATAACAGACAGTTTTATGACAATGTCAGCTTAGTGGTCAAAAAAGCACACTGACTGTTGGGAATTATTAGAAAAGAAGTAGGAAAGAATACAGAGAATAGAATTTTACCACTGTATAAATCTATGGTGGATCCTATAGCTTTTACTGTCAAAAAGGTTGTTATAGATATAAAAATGTCCCGAGAAGGACAAGTCAGGACAAGCAGAGGAGGTGCATCTTACACACACAATAGGTAATTACATGGTAGAAATTCTTCACAACAGGATGCTGTGAAACCTAACATTTCACACATAGAATCATAGCATCATAGAATCATAGAATGGTTAGAGTTGGAAGGGACCTTCAAAGGTCACTTAGTCCAACCTCCCTGCAAGAAGCAGGGACGTGCCCGACCAGATCAGGTTCCTCAGAGCTTCATCCAGCCTGGCCTTGAACGTTTCCAGGGATGGGGCATCCACCACCACTCTGGGCAACCTGTTCCAGTGTTCTACCACTCTCATTGTAAAATATTTTTTCCTAATATCTAATCTAAATCTACCTCCCTCTATTTCAAAACCATTACCCCTCGTCCTATCACAACAGGCCCTACTGAACAGCCTTTCTCCATCTTTCTTGTAGGCCCCCTTGAGGTACTGGAAGACTGCTATAAGGTCTCCCTGGAGCCTCCTCTTCTCCAGACTGAACAGCCCCAACTCTCTCAGCCTGTCCTCATAAGAGAGGTGCTCCAGCCCTCTTATCATCTTCATGGCCCTCCTCTGGACCTTCTCCAACTGGTCCATGTCCTTCTTATGTTGGGGGCTCCACAGCTGGACACAGTACTCCAGGTGGGGTCTCACCAGGGCAGGGAAGAGGGGGAGAATCACCTCCCTTGACCTGCTGGCCATGCTCCTCTTAATGCGGCCCAGGATGCGGTTGGCCTTCTGGGCCTCAAGGGCACATTGCCTGCTCATGTTGAGCTTCTCATCCACCAGCACTCCCAAGTCCTTCTCCTCAGGGCTGCTCTCGATCCATTCTCCGCCCAGCCTGTATTTGTGCCTTGGATTGCCACGACCCAGGTGCAGGACCTTGCACTTGGCCTGGTTGAACTTCACGAGGTTGACACGGGCCCACCTCTCCAGCCTGTCAAGGTCCCTCTGGATGGCATACCTCCCTTCCAGCGTGTCCACGGCACCACACAGCTTGGTGTCATTGACGAACTTGCTGAGGGTGCACTCTATCCCACTGTCCATGTCACCGACAAAGATGTTGAACAGGGCCGGGCCCAACACGGACCCCTGAGGGACGCCACTTGTGACCGGTCTCCACTTGGACATCAAGCTGTTGACCACCACTCTCTGAGTTTGACCATCCAGCCAACTCTTTATCCACCGAGCAGTCCGTCCATCAAACCCATGTCTCTCTAGTTTAGAGAGAAGGATGTTGCGTGGGACAGTGTCAAAAGCTTTGCACAAGTCCAGGTAGATGATGTCAGTTGCTCGTCCCTTGTCCACTGATGCTGTCACCCCATCATAGAAGGCCACCAAATTGGTCAGGCACGATCTACCCTTGGTGAAGGCATGTTGGCTGTCACCAACCACCTCTTTGCTCTCCAAAGTAGGCAAATAAAACATAGTCAAATGAAAATTGAACAAGCTACATTGAACAAGGAAGATGAATAACTGAAGCCTTCTAATGATGTGAAAAATCACCTCTGATTCAGAAATCCTACAAGCTGCAAATTCTGGGAAGCTAGAGAAAATTTAGGGGAAGTCTAACTTGCTTTGCTCTGAGGGCACTTTCTAGTTAAACTAGAACTCGAGTGGAACCATGGCATGAAAGTGTAAAACTGAGGTCCATCTATACCCTCTTCCAATTGCCACTTAGCCTTGGGCATATCCTCCTTTAATTTCAGAGTCCCTGGTGTGCCCAGAGCTCTGCTTCAGAGATCCCAGTGCAGATCTCAGTGAGGCTGAGCTCCTTGTTTCTGCCTAATGTGACATCGGACTCCACTTGGTTGCTATCCTCTGAACATATGTGACTGCTTATTGGCAGGATCAGATTCTCGCCCAAATGCTGATGTGATCCATTTACTTGTCTCAGGAGAGAAGGGAGCAGCAACTACTCATCAGATAACAAAAGCATTCAGCCAACTCCTGGGAGTCTTCAATTCAGTCCTCGTCACAGCCTGACAAAGCTTGCACGTCATTTTCCAGTCCTGTGTATGCAAAGCAAGAAGGAAAAACTCTGATCACTTTCCTCCAGTCTTTTGGTTGAGGGAGAGGAGGCTGCAACAGCAGAGTGCTGCTCTTGATGAAAGCGCAGGGTCCCTGTCTCTGCAGAGCACCACGTTGTCTGTTTGGTGACTGAGGCACTCAGCACTGGAACAAAACTGTGGCATGGTGAAGAGGAAGTTTCCATATTACTATAAGGAGTAGGAAACAGGAAGAGGAAGAGTTTGTTCGCTCCTCTTGCTTTGCTTTGCATCTCAGTGAAGTATACTTTCAGCCTCTCACTGAAGCCAGCCCCTGAGCTGCAGCATGCAGAGGGACATGCCTGCAGCCCTGACTCTGGCATCTGCGTCTGGATCAGGTGAAGTTTCAGGCACACTGATTTCCTAATCATTTGCTCAATTTATGAGATACTCAGATTGTCCTCCTGAGAAGACTCTGGCTCCCTCGACACTACATATGGAGCAGAAAGCACCTAATTCAGAATTCTGGATCCTGCTCCAGAGGCCTGTATGTTTCATATAATTTACTGCATCTGATTGTATGTGGCCTTATTTGGTGATTCATCACTCTACATATTGTATAAATTTGTGTTTTCTGAAAGCTCTCAAATGAAATGCAATTGTACAGCAGAAATACCCTTCTCTGCTATGTGGACAGTGTCTTATCATTGTTGGATATGCATCACAAATGCATGAGTTATTTTTTTCTTTATTAAAACCACATGACATAGCAGTTGTAATGAAAATGAGCTAAAAATAGAAAGAGACCACTACTAGCCAGCGGTCATCTTGTGTGTCATAATGCAGCAACAGTGTCTCTAATCTGCCAAAGGGTTCATTTACACCAAAAGTGTTTGGTTAAACTCTACTTTTAAAGTCTACAGGCTGTTTGTATCTATGGAGTTGGCTCTCCTTTTGCTTATGTTAGCAAGTATTGAACTCAATTGACATATATAGATGTAAAAACAAATAAAAGAGGAAATAAAGTTCATAGATATATGCACATACCAACAAATGTATTAGACATAACACATGGCTCAGATACAAAGCTGAGTTCCTATGTCTACTATGCACCACCGAGTTGTGACAAGTGATTACACATACAAGAAAGATGAGGTAAAATGTGTTCTACCTCAGGAAAGCTGAAACTTGTTATCCTATTGCATTTTACTGCACAGTTGGGACAGGATATGAGTTTGTTTGTGTTGCTAATATGAATTATACTTGGTTTAATGTGTTAAGTGAGGGTAACATAGGCTGTGGGCCGTCTAGGACCTCGTTTCCACTGGGTGCTGGGATAGCTTGTAGGGAAGCTGGACTCATTTTGCAGAAACCTCAGGGCACCTTCTCTTCTTTGCCACTTAGATGGTGCAAGAATGATGTCCAGCACAGCCACCACCTACACCTCGATCTCTACAGATGTTCCTACAGAGGAAACACTGAGGGCATATTAAAGGCAGGCAGAGGGAACTAGAAGGGATGACTGGAAAGTCATTCTCACTTGCTGAGGATAACTCCGTATCCTGGGTAGCAATGGCTCTAGACATTGTCCCAGGTTACAGGCAAAAGGAAATGCCAGGCTACCTCTCTAGTGCTAAGCAGGGGTTTAGAGACTGTATTAGGTCAACAGACAGTCTTCAATACACTCAAAGTAAGCTCAAATTAAAGAAGCTTCAAACTCTGCAGATATGTCATTGTAAATATTAGTTCCTTCTTAATTTCAGAGATATGAGAAGTATCACTGTAAGAGGTAAAGCCTAGTAATTTAACACCCTTTCCAATATTTTCCTCTTTAAGTAATAAAAGGCCTGAAGTGGAACTGCCTGCTCCACACTGGTGTAACAATCAGATGCTGTTTTCTGTTGTGGCTGCTTTCATGCCCAGCAAATAACTATTTCTGGATGTTATACCTCTTTTTGGAAAATCTCCACTCCATTCAATCCATATGTGCAGCTGCACGATCAGCAAAAAGCACTTATGCATCCACTGCTCCAGGAACAGTCCCACGGTGTGTCCTGACAGTGCTGTGCCTTACGTTAGCTGTTTTTTGGGGTGTAATCTGCATTCTTCTAGTAGTGCTGGATACATTGGTACAGAAGAGTTAGAGGGTATTTTGTGACTACGAAATCTAATGACAAAACGAAGTCAGCACCTTGGTGCTTGTGCTTTGAAAAGAATCGGTACTGAAAGGTTGGTAAGCTTTTGGCAGAGGAAAGTTCTCTCCAGAGCTGGTTCTGTAAGGCCAGAGGCTACTACTTCAGTTAGACTGAGTGGCATTTTACTGCTTGATATGGTTTTTTAGTTGTTTTAAACTCATCTTATACAAAAGAAGATAAAGTCATGTGAGAATTGGTCATTTAATGCTGCTCTCTCTGTGGTGGGCTGACCCTGGCTGGTTGCCAGATGCCCACCAAGCTGCTCTATCACTGTCCCTCCATCAACAAGACAGGTGGAGAAAATACAGTGAAAGGCTCCTGGGTTCAGATAAGGACAGGGAGGTCATTTACCAATTACCGTAACAGGCAGAAGAGACTCGATGTGGGGAAATTAATTTAATTTATTGCCAATTAATTGTAACAGAATAGGATAATCAGAAATAAGAACAAAACTAAAAAAAACCTTCTCCCACCCCTCCCTTCTTCCGAGGCTCAACTTCACTCCCAATTTCTCTATGTCCTCCCCCAAAACGGTGCAGGGGGACGAGGAATGGGGGTTGCAGTCAGTTCATCGGTCCTAGCCATGAGATACAGTTCTTCACAAACTGCTCCAGTGTGGCTCCTTTCCTTGGGATGCCATCCTTCAGGAACAGACCACTCCAATGTGGGTCCCCCATGGGGTCACAGCTCCTGCCAGCAAACCTGCTCCAGCATGGGCTCCTCTCTCCATGGGCTCTAACTTCCTTCAGGGCGTATCCACGGCATGGGGTCCTCCCCGGGCTGCAGGTGGATCTTTGCGCCTCCGTGGGCCTCCATGGGCTGCAGGGGCACAGCCTGCCTCACCATGGGCTGCACCACGGGCTGCAGGGGAATCTCTGCCGGGAGCAGCATCACTGCTCCCCCTCCTTCTTCACTGACCTTGACTGCAGGGCTGTTCCTCTCTCATTTTCTCACTCTTCTCTCTCAGCTACTGTTGTGCAGCTTTTTTTACCCTTTGTTAAATATGTTGTCACAGAAGCGCTACCAATGTTGCAGACAGGCTCAGCTTTCTCCAGCAGCGGGTCTGTCTTGGAGCTGACTGGAACTGGCTATCTCCAACATGGGGGCATCACCTGGTGTCTTCTCATGGAAGCCACCTCTGCAGTCCCCCTACTACCAAAACTTTGCCACATAAGCCCAAGACTCTAACATATAAATACACCATGGAGGTTAAACCAAAATGCAAGAGCATGAAGTCATACATTATAAATGAAGAATGGCCATTTGTCCTGTAACAGTGGTTGTCATTTTGCATTTGACAGTGATGACCCAAACTCTGCAGGAATGACTTCTGCACTGAAGTTCAGACCTCACATTTTCCTCAGAGGACAAAAAGAATGTGCCCTACACATTTTACCAACTCATTTCACACAGCAGACGATGTTATGACAGATATTGGCAATACTTCTAAATCATGTAAAAAGAAATGGTCTGTAATCTATTACCCATTCCAGGAGCCACGCTGTCCCTGTATCATGAAGAATTTCCTCACAGACCTCATTCTGTGCATATATGCAGCCTATAATGTGTATTCCATATTAGATTTTAGCTCTGTCTATCCAATACATCTGCAAAGATCATGTTTTCATGCTCCTCTGTAAAACAGTGAATGCATTATAGATGGGTCCCATGTCTCAAATCAAGCTCCTACAAGAACTCCAGCAAAACTTCTTTGCTGACTATCATGTTACTGTCTTACTTTCCACCTTCCTAAAGTCACCTAATTGTCATGAATTACCAAATGAACACGTAATGTAGAAAGCTTAGCAATTCAGCATCACCCTTGGTTCAGATTCCTTCCTGCTCTTCAGTTCCTGAATTTTTAATACACCATTTCTTGCTTGAACAGAAAGGTTTAATCTCTTTCACACAAGGCTTTTATGATATTTTACAATTTGTGTGTCTCCCTCCCACCTCACCTGTGTGTAATCTGGGTGAATTTTTTTTTCTCCTGTTGAATGGCACATAATGCAGAACTGGAGGGATTTGAAATATGTGTTCAGTTATAATTTTAACAACCGTGAGAGTACTGTATTATTTCAAGTCTGGTTTTTGCACAGTATTTGCACTGGTATAATTGCATGGTGGTGATCTGCTAGCATAATTTCCTGCAGATAACATTATAGTAAGGTATAAAGGTACTTTATGTACCTTTAGCTCACTACTATTCTCTTACAGGAATAAGTTCCACAGTTTTACACACTTTTATATCAATCTGACTGTGTTTGTCCTTGAGGGCAATGTTGCACTTTAATGGTATGGTTAAACACTACAACTTTAGTATGTAGGCAAACCCTCAGGGCTTAGACAGGCGCTAAACTTACTGCAGTTCAACAAGTTACTGCACATCAGCAGAGCCACAGTAACTGATCACATGCATGTGCTTTGTCTGTCCCAAATGTGAGGTAAAATATAAGTGCTTAAACCTCTCTTGCTGAGTCTTTCTTTTTTTTCTTACTTAGCCAAGGCTAAAAGTATGATTAACTTCTGTACAAGCACGAAACAAATCTTACTGAATCTATAACATAAAATAGATAATTTTTAAAAAGCTGAATGGGACAGAAGTTCCATGGGACAGAGCTGCTGTGTTTAAAAAGAGATACTGGAGGAAAATAACTAGAATGGAAGTTGCCTTTAAAATTAATTTACTGACCTTTCCTTCCTGACTGTAATCAACTTTAAACTTTGGGTCTGGGATGCACAGCATGAGGATGCTATGGCTCCAACCTGTACTTTGATGAGGGTGTAGACTTCTCATGTGGTGTCTAGCTTACATGGAGAGACAAATACCTTTTCCCCAATTTGTTCCCAAACTGTGTAAGGTGTCAAAGAAATTTTCAAATCCACTAAAACTCTGAAAATGAGCCAATGTCATTCCCTCAAGATGAGTACGACATGCTGAGACTACTTATTCTGAGTTACAACTCTGAGAGAAGCACTTTGCACACGACAGGATTTAGGCAGCACAACGTAGAAAGCCATGAAGTAAAGCAGTACAATAGCCCAATCTACAGATCACAACTATGTGTACACCATCCGTCTGTGATGATAGCTCTGGCTAAACTCCATCTGTGTCCTGGGAGTGACACATCAGGCAGACAGGCTGAGCATAACCTTGCCCACTCTTTGCAGACAGAAGAGTACTTGGCTCACAGGAAACACATTGAGGAAGGGCCTCCACACAGCAATCCCAAGCAGGGAGCAGGAAAAATCATCAGCAGCTGAAGTACTAATTGTTTCTGAAACTTAGATTGGGCCTAATGGACCAGTCATTCCAATAAATAAACCACCATGCTAGTAGCAACCTGCTCTTAGGCTGGTATGGGATCAATTCTGCTAGTGCAGATGTCCCTCTTGCTGTCCCAAGTGCTACATTAGCCTTTCTTAAACCAAACCAGGAACGTGCTTAGAAAAAGACACTTCTACAACATTATGGGTTTTACACTGTCTCCCCCCGCTTCACATTTTATTTTCTGCTTAAAGCCTTCTGAAGCCCTTACTGTCCTGCCCTATGATGGAGCTTAGTGGAAACAGTGCAGATCATTACTACCACTGGCAGTGAAGCCAAAACTGAGGGCTGCAGGTTTTGTTTTTTCTTTTGTGTCTACTCACCAAGCCTGTTCTACATATTCTGGGAGGATCCTTTAATAAGGTAGATTAAGAGCTGCTGACAGTCTCAAACTGATACGGGCTAAAAAATAATGGCACATCCTCAACATACTGGGCTCACTGCTACTGTGCATTCTCAGTGCACAATGCAGAAATTTCTAGCCAGAGTTCTCAATCACTTGATCTTATTTTAAAAACATTTTAATTTTTCTTCTGTGTTCTTTTTCATATTTATACATTCAGACATTCTCAGGTACTAAAACTTTATAATACATATTCATACGACAACTCCAAACATTATGATAGCTTGTTTAGAAATTGAAAAATGCAATTTTGAGACTGAATGATCAGTATTATTCAGAAAATGAATGTGAAGATGTTATTTGAAGCTGGCACAGCATAGTTGTTAATCTTGCAGAGACATAAGTCTGCTTAATAGCAGTACATGCAGGACATCTAATTTTTCTTAAATATATGAACTATAAGCTGGAGTAAAGACAGTAGGGTAAATACAGTAGTATGAAAACATTATAGAGATATCTATTGACCATGTGTACAAGTCAGCACACTTGGAACCAACTATCAAAATAATTTCAAGACTATGAGGCATGAATTCTACGATGGAGAACAAAGAAAGTGTCACATGAAGTTAGGCTCTTCCACAGACCACATGAAATATCTTGATAATTAATTTGTGTCAGCATCAGTGTGGAGGCTGAAATGCATTGGTATCAAAAGAATAGAAGACTCTATGGTTTGCATAAGAATAAAATCTGATCATTCTCAAATGAGCTTAAACAAATTCAGGTGGGATTGTCACGGATGCAGGAATAGGAATGAAAGAATGAATTAATATTCAAAATTACACAGGGGCATGAGGGGATTATTTTACAATAAAAATAATTTCAATCTATTAAAAAATTATAGGCATGAGAAACATTCCAGGCTAATGATGATTGTTACTGGGAAAAAACCATAGCTGTTGATTTAGAGTGAAATCATTTATGTGTGGTATATATTTATATAGTCTTAATCAACATCACAGTAATTTAAGTCATGATTAAATATTAAGGTGAAAGTTTGAGGTCATGGAGGGGTCTGTTATATTCTTGTTCAAGAACTCAAGGGACAAACAAGGCAAATTATGGCAGATAAAGTCATGCGCTTCTTCCCTTCTCCCTTCCCCTCTCCTCTCCACATGTCAATATTCCCCTTGGGGACTCTTTCCACAGAAAAACAGCCTGGCAGGTGCTCTCCACATTGCTCCTCTGATTGCTGTGATCTCCAAGGCAGCCAACATCAGGCAGCCCAGGTGGCAGCCCTGAATTGCACAGCCCTAGCCCCAGCTCAGGTGCCCCTTGCCTCTGGGGGTGTGAGAAAAGGAGGAGCTCATCTGAGGCTTAAGAGGAGGGAAAAAAAAAAAAAAAAAAAAAAAATCTGTTTGCAAAAGGAGAAACCAGACAGAATTTCCTTGATATTTAAAGATGAGGGAAGCCTTTCTTGCTCGTCAGGTCTTTCAGTGATAATAGAAAGCACAAGGCTAAGGGTGGTAGGAGGAAGACAACATCCCCCTCTGGAATTACACAGGATAAAAATAAGGGCCTGAATCTGAAACCGTGGCTCCTTTTTCCTCTTTTCCTACCTCCCACAGAGAAATGGGTAAAGCACAATGAGCAGAGTGAGTGTATCAGCTATTGCCACCAGAGAGATGCCAGATGTCTGCTTTGCAATTGGAAAACAAGGAAAAGAAAAAAATCCAGCCCAGAGACAGTGGAATTTGATAGTTAGTATCAGAACCCAAGGAAAATTAGCTAATGTGTGTGTCGGGACAAGAAATCCTCCATTCGTTGCAATTACTCAAACTCTTGGCTTGCCATTTAGAGTGTATTTTAGAGCCTCGCGTAATTAAATGGGGACCAGGAGCCAAAAGGGAAATTGGAACACCCGAAAAGGAGAGCTAAGAGACTAAAATCATACCTCATTTACATATTTTGCCATCATTTCAACAAATTTAGCCAAATTGTATCGGGCCAAATGGATACTGATGTTAAGCAGCAGCGGCTCTACTGACTTAAATAGTTACTCTGGACTCGTGCTGTAAAACTGAGATCAGAATTTGGCCCAGTGTTTGAAGACTGCTTTGATCATACGTAAGTTTCCTAGTATTACAGAACTGGAATTTGCTGAAGAGCTTGTGACTGGGGTACCTTTCAGACTGCTGTCCCTGCAGGGAGGGGTTCCTTGTTCAGCAAGCATCGCTTGACTTCTCCTCTCTCTTCCACCTGCCTGGTGGCCACCATACCATCCCCAGGATTAAATATGACCTTACTTCAGGTTTGCATTGTGCTGACTTTTAATTTTCTCTCACTGACTCTTAAGCCAGTACAAGCACTTGGAAGGCGCTGCAGTGCATCTGCATCCAATCCGGACACTTTGGCTTGGAGAGAGGAGGAGGAAGAGGAGGCTGGGCTCTCCTGTCTACCGGCCAAAGGCTCCCCAGAGCTGCAAGAAGGCTTCCGTCTGCTTTGAGTTCAGTGTTCAGCAAAGAGGGCTCGGCGGAGAGGAAACCCAGAGAAACTGCAGATTTGCGGTGAATCTGACCCTGGCTTTAGTTTCATAAATCTGATGCCAAAGCTAGACAGAGAGTGGCTGCTTTACCAGTGCTTAGCCGTGAGACTTGGGGATTCCTCTGAAACTCTCACAAACTTTAAAAAATGTCTACTGACTCCTGCGAACTAAAAGACTAGCGTTTCACATAGCTGTATTTAAAAGTCACACTGAAGGACCAAATTGTGGGGTTACTACAAAGAACAGCATTCTTTATATTCTTGTGCTGAAAAGGTTAAGAAAAAAAAATCCTAACCAGGTTCTTCGCAATACAAAAGACTCAGTCTTCACCCATTGATGTTTATAGCAGCTGAGAGTTAAAATTCAAGTTTATTGCTGGCATTTTTTCATTGCTGTTTTCAGCAGTAGGATTTGATTTCTTTCTGGCTTAGCAGCCTTTCATATTTGTTTATAGAACTGTGAAGGGAAGTAACTTTCTAAATATTATAAATGGTTAACTCATTGCATAATGTATTTTTTCCAGGCCCTCTGCTTGTTGTTGAGTATTGGAGAGACACTACAACTGACAGAGCTGTCTCTTCTTCCAGAAACAAAATGAGTCAGTAAATGTGAGATAAAAATGGGCCACTTGTGAGAATCTTAGAAAGAGGGGAAGGGACAGACAAGTGGTCTCACCAAGGACTCAGTATAAGCAGGAAGAATAAGATACATTTTTATATCACACAATGAAACCTCTCCAGTCCCACAGAGTATTTATTGTCTGCGTTACTATTAGTTAAATGGACTGCTATTTTTTTTCTCCTTCTGGTCTGTATCCACTGGATTGTTATTTTTGTTCAGCTGCAGCTTCAGAGCATTTAGTGATTAAATCTCCCCTAAGGATTTGTTTCTGCAAAGCCTAGCAGTCTATGCAGTCTTTCTTTATAGATTTGGTATACTTTGGCTGTGGCTGGGCTAATGGGAGGGATGCTTTCAGATTATTACTGTGTGCATTAAAGAACATGCATATGATCTCCAAGCCGGGGAATTAGTAGGTGAAATATTTTAGTCAAGGTACAACTATTGTAAAAAAGTGTTTTCAGCCTGAGGCCTAACCCTACAGCATTTAGTCTGCAGTCATGAGACAACCATCTGTATCAAAAGGAGTTACAATGGGGAAAAGCTGGGAAAAAAAAGAGGTTGGAATGTGGTCCAGCATGCCTCAGAGCCAACACCCATGTGTGGAGAGCCTTCATCCCAAGACACAAAAAGCATCATCAGGCTTTCACCCTCACAGGCAGAGGAGAAGGGAACTATGCCTGGTGTTTGAAGGTCCCCAAATTATCCCTTCATTGCAGGGCACTCCAGCTAATTACAGACAGATCTGAGGAGTAGGAGAGCAAAGGCAAAAACCAGAAATACGGCAAAGCACCATCTGCACCGTCATTCATAAAAGTAATTTATAAATATTCAGAGAACATAACTGCCTGGTATTTGCTGTGTATTCGGGAACCCCCGAGAGTCCCTCTGCCTCAAGGGACTGCCACAGCTGGGCAGTCAACTTCCTTCCTTAAAGTTTCTCCTTGTGGGAAGTAGATCCCACTCACCTATGAGAAAGGAAAAGGGCTCCAGCATCATTCAGATAATTAAAAAAACTTTTCTATAATCCAGTTACAATACAATGTACAAACATGTAGATAAAATGATGCCACTTCATTTTAATGTATAAAATTTCTCAGGTCATAGCTGGGATGAAACAGAATCAACTGTAGGTTAATAACTTAACTCTGTATTAACTACAGCATTTTTCATGGTTCCTTTAACTGATGCTTGTCATACCCAGTGCTGTTCAGGAGACAGGATGCCTCAGTACAGAGTAGAATCCCTGTATAGCTTTCTGTACCATCTCTCTTTCTCAGGACTGTCATGCAGATCTGCTTCTTACTACTGGATTTTCCACAGAAGCAGTAACTGCAGCGTATAAGACCCTTTTAATTCAGATTACGTGGAAACAAAAACATGAAAAAGATACACTATGCAAGACCAGATCTTTATGGATATAAGTTGCCGTAAGTCTTTTGCAGGATCCGTCCCAAACTCTGTGGGATTCACATTAGTTTAGGCAATTCAAGGAAGATAATCTCCTTGGCTTGTCTCTAAACTGACTGTGGCGTACCTCTCGTCTTTGACCTTATTGATCCGTTGAGTTTTCTATGACTCCCATCTAAGCTTTAGGTCTGGGTTTCTTTTCTGTAAAAGCACAGCCAGAGATTTTGGGGACTGAGACAACATACACTTGGGATAAGGATTTCGATTTTGTAGCTTTTAAGTTCCTCTGGAGCCCACGATTAGACCCAGCCTTGCCTTCTCTCAAGTGAGAGGCAGACCTTTCCAAGGAGTGATTTAATAGTGCTCTGACTCGCTCTCTGGAAGAGCTACCTCTCTACAGAAAAACTCAGACATCTTTGCTGAATGTGTAAAAGCCGGTGCTGTTTGGTCACTTCCATCTTCAGCGCTGATAGATTTCAGGTCATGCAGAGTCAGGCAACAAGGACTACTTGACCTGACACCTGGTGAAGGAAAACGACACAAGCAGAAGCACAAGGGACAGAGCAGTTCAGGTCCCCTGCCAAGCTCAGCAGACACCCATCCACATTCGGTATGCTCCTGAGAGGAATGTGGCTGAACAGGACCATCAGAAACAGCTAATGTGTGTGCCCAGTCAGTCTAGAAGCTGTTGCATTTCCTCAGCAAATAAGGAAAGGCATACCTACACCAGAAGGAGACATCCTGCCATACTAGCATCTTTTAATTGCTGCCCCAGCTCTGTGGTCACAGGCAACTGAACCTGACTCCAGTGACACGGGCTACCACAAGGCCAGTGGTGGCCACGGGCAAACTGTGCAGGTGGTGTGGATGGGACACTCCTGTGAGACAGCTCTGGAGACAGAGGCCACCACACTGAGGAGTGGCAATGGCCTTGGTGTCTGTGCAACGACTGCTCCCTACCGCTGAACATGCTTCCTTCCCACCAGTCATTCTCCTCCCTTCTCAGGGTGGCATTTAGCAATGGTGGGACCGAGCTGCTGCTGCTGGACGGAGCCAAGCAGCAGGCTAGTGGCTGGTCTTTTTCTTGAAAAACAGGGCTCGCGGTGGAGGTAAGAGGTGTTGATGACTTTGCCAACTGTCCCTCTCAAGTTTACAGCTCAGGGAAAGGCAAAGTCCATTCAGTCTGTCTCTGTTCCCTCAGAAGAATAAGGGTTCCATTAAATCTGGACAAACTGAGGATCTGTCCAGGGAAATGAGTTTCTTTCCATCTGCATGCCAGCAAAATTTGGTTAGCCTACACTGCTGACGACACTTGATAAACTAATAATTTCATGCCTCAGTGCCTGGGTTGGGAGGAATGCAGACTGTCAACTAAGTCTCCAGCCATTCCTGATGGGTTCTGGATCCGTCTGGAGGGACGAAGCACCAAAGGTGATGGTGGCAGCTCCTCAGAATTGTAGCTGGAATTGCGTCTGCTCTTTTGCCATGTGTCTTCAGGCCACCAGGCTCAAAGCTGAGAAGTCAGGTAGGGCACCTCAATAGCACCACTTCCCTCTTAATTGTGCCCCAACGCCTCCTCTGTACCATGGGCTTCATGTCACTGGGGGTTAGTATGAGCTGCTTGTCTGTGGAACTGTGATCAGAACCATTCGTGGGAATTAAAAACCTCTTGGTATACACTTGTGCTTTGTTCAGGATATGCCGATGGAATCATTTTACTGAATTTGAGCTGGTCTCACAGGCAGCATGCACTAGTCTGTGGAAGGTCTGCTCTAAACCCAGTGGTTTTGGGTAAGGCTAAAAGAAACTTCCAACCTCTGTAGGCAAGAAGTGAAGAACACCATATTGCATTAATTTTCCTCAAATTACTCAATATGGAATTTGTCTACAGTAGGACAAAAGTCTTTCCTTTTGTGGAAAAAGCTACAGGACCACCAATGAACACTATTTTACCACTCATGAAAAAATTTAGCACTGCTGTGCCAACCATAGTAGTACAGCTGCCCTAGGCAAACAAGCACATCCATGTTTACAACTGGCCAGCCTTCTCCCACAGGCTTTAACACTGCTCTGGCAATTCTGAGAATCAGCATCTCACATCCACAGCTCCCATATGAGGAGGAGAAGTCATGGCTCAGTTTACGCCTGTATGCCACATCTCTATGGATACCTCAAAAAACTCCCAGGAGGAATAAAATAAACATCAAGTATTTCCAATAGAAGAAAGTGAGAAAAATGTTTAGTCTGCTATCTAAGAAGGAAAAAAAAAAAACCAACACATATCCTTTGAACTGTAAGTACACCATAAAGAAATAATACCAAGACACTGAACAAACTGTAGAGTTATTGTTAGTGGATTAGATTCCCAGTAATTTGCACAGTGTCATGAAATATGATGGAAATTTTTACTGCAAGAGATATCTGATCTCCAAATTGTTAACTGTGCTAAGGTGGATCATGTACTGTCACTGTCATGAAAAGATGCTTGTCTGAAGAACTTGAAAATGAAGCCTTCTATGGTCTACAGTTAATGGGTGAGGCTGCATGCAGCTGCACTGGCGTAACTGGGATGCTGAATGGGAACACTGGTGTTCTAATACGGATGAAGTTGTGGAACTGGGATCCAAGCAGACAGGAAAGGTCATGAGAAGAAAAATACAATGAACAGCTGCCTGCGTGTTTTATTAGCCTGGCTTCCTAAGGAAATAAGACTTGCATAACAGTACTGCTTGCCCATTTGTTTTTCTATCCTGCCCTCAAATAACTTTTGATTCTCTTGGCTTATTTCAACTAAATTTAACAGAGAGGTATCAGCCTTAGATATATTACGTTCCTCTAGGTTTCATGAAAACTGGCAGCTAGACAGGAAAAAGAGAGCTAAATTAGTACTCCCAGTGAGGGGAGGGTTTCAGCATGAGTTAAACAATTACCTGCTCTGTTTTGCCTGCCAGCTGGCCAGCCAACGTGGCTGAACAACCTCAAGCCCATCAGCGAATAATGAATCAGGCTTCTTTTCACTTGCTGTAGAAGAGAAATGGCAAGGAGGCAAGAGGTAGGTGTACGGTGCCTGAAGGGAGGTGTAGAAGAAGCAGGAAATATTACGGAGGGAATGGGGCAGGGAATACACGGAGGAAGAGTAGCGAGCGTGGGTTGAAGGCACTCTAGGAACAGAGCAGGGGGAACTGAGGTTATGGAGGTGAGAGAGGGCCATGTTGGAGGGACTGGGAGTTATTGGAGGGCAGGCAAGTATGAACACAGTCTTCCTGAAATCAGGCCTAATTAATGCTGCCACTCTCAGGACGGCTTGTATATACAAAGCCTGTCATACATACATTACTGGCCTACTTTCAGAAGTGACGAGCACCCTTAGCTTCTATAGATTTCAGCAGGAGTCATGGGTGCTCAGCATCAATAACTCTCAGGTCCTGCCTATATAATTTTAGTTAAATAAATTTGCAGCAGCTATACCTGACTGCCCTGCAGCCTGAGAATTATTAGATCATTACATTTTCTTATATCCATCACAGTAAAAGCAGGTCTGCAGAGACCATTAATTTACATACACTAGTAAAAAACGAAAAAGAAATATACCATATAAACTGTCATCCTGATTATCAGAGGTTTGCAGACTATGTTGTACTGCTAGATACTCAATTCTTATTTCCTTAATTGCTGTTATGTATATATATATAGTTCAAATCAATTAAAAAGAAATGTTTGGGCAAAATCAATAGTGAGTCAGCCACATCAAGATTTAGCAGCCACAACTGAGTTGAAAGCATTACGGAATCATAAGAGCTGATTCACACCTGACTCAGGTTTTATGTTGGAGTAACTTCATTGACTGAAGCACAAATTAGAGCAACAGAGAGGTAAATATAAGGCCAACAGAATGAATAAGCCTGACAAGAGACCTCCAGAAAGGACTTTATTGCTAAAATCCATTATCCCTTGAGGTATCAGGCATCTACATCAACGTTTCCATACTTAATTATTTTGCAACTTCTTTTGGAGATACACAATCCTGTAACTTACTTCATAGTTCTAAAACAAAGATGTGCTGGAAAAAAACCACAGTTAGGGCTTGGAGACTTTTGTTACAATTTTGTCATCAAATAAGTTTGGACTTTCCCTAAGCTATTTATCTCCTTCTCACAGAATTTGTCTCTCTCTGGTTGCAGCTAAATGATCTTTGCCAGAGAGGGGTTCTCCCAGGCGCTTAGGTTCTTGCTGTCAGAAAAGACTGAATTTCACCAAATGTTACATGCATTACCACATATTTCACAGGTACAGTATTTCTATCTTAGAAGACTGGCACTCAAATCTGCCTTTACCTTACAGGTGGAATGCTAGGCAGTATAGCTGGTATATCTTAAAGAACAATATTTTATCATTTTCAGAAAGGCCTTCTGGGGCTACATTTTTCACAGGGCTTTGAGGGATGAAAAACTGAGTTATGAACAGCTCTCTGTACACCTCTTTCTCTAATTATTTTAGTTGTCCCTGCAATTAAACACACAAAGGAGCAATTTTTTTTTCTGATTTACTCTTGTATTTAAATTGCAGGTGCAAATTCCTCCCATGGCTGAATTTTGAAAACAATCTAGGGCTGAAATTAGATCTGCCCATACTGTTGATATGCTTATAGTGCGCTCAGAAGAAAGAAGCCTCTGCCTCCAGAAATTTTACTCATTTGACAAGCTGTGGTCCCTGCTTTTTGGTTGAGAAAAGCATTTTTGTTTCAACTGAGTAAGTTTCCCAGTGGTACAGCTCAACACACAGAATATGCAGCCAGTTAAGCGCAGAAATGCATGGGAGCTTTTGTAAAAATATTCATGAACACACATCACTGTTTTGAAGTTTCTCCTGTCAAGACATGTATGTTACCAGATACTCAATACAGAACTGCAGTTTACACTGGAGACTGTTTTGCAGGTTAGGTAAGGAAGCAGGATTTTGTTAAGCAGCATAATTGAAACGTTGTGTCACATCTTTCATCAGCATGCCAGTTTGATAACTTTTTACTATATAAACTCTAACATGCCGAAGGAACAGCAGTGACACTGTATTCTTCTTTGTTGGTTCTTATGAGTCTCACAGAGTTTGAGAAGATTAAGTCATATGGGATTTCTCAAGGGAGATAAACATTAGTATATACATATTTTACAGATCATAGAATCACAGAATCATAGGATAGTTTGGGTTGGAAGGGACCTTTGAAGGTCACCTAGTCCAACCCCCTGCAAGGAGCAGGGACATCTCCAACCAGATCAGGTTGCTCAGAGCCCCATCCAACCTGGCTTTGAAATGTTTCCAGGGATGAGGCATCCACCACCTCTCTGCGCAACCAGTTCCAGCGTTCCACCACCTTCATGGTAAGAGAAATGGCAGAGCAGTTGATGGACACACACAGAGAGAATCAGTGACTCAGTCTACAGTATCTTGTGTGACCTGCAATAGTGTGCTGCCTCCATCAATGGAAAGAAAATCAGACCAAAGAAGTGCAGTTGACTAAAGCTACTTTATCATCATTTTCAAAATGACTCATGCCCTGGCAGAGCACAGGCCAACGTAGATCTCTGAAGTTTTCAAAGAAGAGATTGTAATCTTTATTTACACCCAGTTTAAACTTCTGAAACTCTGACGTATTCCTAGCAGTTCCTGCCTGCGTGTAAGCAAAATCAGAATCAGGTGTGAAGCATGCAGCTGCACTCTTCTAGGTAATTAGGGAGTTGACCAAGAGGCAGTGAGATGTATCATGGTGTGGATGCCCCACATAGTATCCCTAAAAAAATAAATAGATTGCGTCTACCCCAGAGCAGTGCTCTTCTCAGGCTTAGAAGCTGCCTAGATTTGAACTAAGAGGTAGGACTAAAATAGCAGTGAGTAAATTTAATTATTAGTTTATGTCTTTACTGGGAAGACTGCCACAGAGATACACGTGGATCTACTTGCTGTGCTGCACACTGCCCACCAGCCATGAAAACCTGCAATGCAATCTTTAGAGCACTTTGACGAAGCTGCAAATACAAGCTGACTCGATTTGCATAGCTCTGAAAAGTGGATTCAAATACACAGCCCAGATTCTCAGCTCTCCACAGAGGTACTCTGATTTACACCGGTCAAAGAGCTGGTCCTGAAGGCATGTGTGTGTGGATACATGGGCCTGTTACTGGAATAGACGCACACACATAACTTGCAGCAAGTTTCTAATTGCATCTGTAATTCCAAATGACTAATTTTACAGTCAGATTGCAATTTGAAAATCTTCCTGTTGCCACTTTGTTATCCAAGTCACCCATTCAGTCAAAAAGAAACAGTATCATGTAATTTATCTAACTAAATGACACATCTTCATTTCTGAATATTTGCAGTGAACTATTGCTGAATGGGCTGTAGATTAAAAAATGATTCATGGAACACATCAGCAAATACCTTTGCCTGCTTTTGAGAACATAACTCAACTCCTTGTAGACAATACCTGAATACAAAAGAAGCAATATTAGTGAATTAGCTAAAGTTTTTAGTTATTCACCCTTGTCTACCAAATACATGCTTTGGAAGATTTAGAAAAAAAAAAAGTACCTACTATGGCTCAAAAGTGCTTTAGAACCACATTTTGAAAATTGCTTTAGACTTCTGAAAAGCCTGCAGATAAGTAGCTTCTTTCTGCTTTCAAAAACTGTTACATTCCTACTTTCTACAGAAGTTGGATACTTGTATGTGTTTGAAGATGTCATGTGATTTTTGTATGCAGTTTTTATCCATCCATGGATGGATTACTGAGGTGCTTGTGCTATCCTGATTGCTCTCTTGGTCAATACTGAATAACAGCACCTTGAGTTGACTTAGGCTAGAAAGAAATAGCAGCGCACATGCAGAGAATTTATTATGCTAGTAAGTCTTGATTTATCTATTCACAGCAACCTGTTTGTGTATCTGATACCATGTTTTTGTTTCTGAAACAAAGTCTTAGGCACTTCTGAAAACTTTACCTCATGGCCAGGATTTGCAAAATAGCTCAGCATTTACAAATGTTTTTCTCATCATGTCAAATACTGAGCTCTTTTGAAAACACAGCCACAGATACCATGCAGGGGCAGTGTTAAGCACTGAATGCTTTTGGAAAATTCAGCTTTCATTTGATGTCTGGCTTTTCTGAGAATGCTGGCCTTACTGGGTGTCATGGTTCTGTTAATGAGGGGGGGCCTAAGGTGGTAGCTTCTGTAGGAAACTGCTAGAAGTCGCTCCCCTTTGTTCAGTGGACTCGGCCGGGCCTAGGGCGGACCTGCTGCTGGCCAAGGCTGAGCCAATTGGTAGCAGAATGTTCCTTGATAACGCCTCTGCGGTAACGTATTTAAGAAGGGGAAAACAGGAAAAAAAAAGAGGAGAGAAGATGTGAAGAAGCTGAGTGGGGGCAGAGGCGCAGAGGGGGAGGCGCAGGCCTATGGGCCTTGCAGGCCTCACCCTCTGGCCTCTCGCCAGGCGGCCGACTGGGCCCAACTCGGTCCGGCCTGGCTGCAAGAAGTGGAGAGGAGATGAGAAGTGAATAAGATGTAAAAAAGATCCTGAGAGACATCTACCAGCCTGTTGTGAGGAACGGCTGCAGACGCCAAGGTCAGTTCAGAAGGTGGGGGGAGGGAGAGAGAGACTGCGTAGTCTGGTCCTGATCGGGGCTCAACTACGACACTGGGGAAGTTGAGCTGCTGCAAATGTAATCATGTTAAGATGTGTGTCTTAAAATTAATGGGCAACATTGTGGCAATTTTGCTTCTGGTTAACAAAAATGTAATCTTTGTAATGTCATGAGTTCATACTGTTCATGATACAATTAACTGTATGTGTGTGGTTATGCTAGTCTAAAAGTGATGGATGTTGGTCTTATCACTTTCTTATTGTTTAATTATTTGTGTAATTGAACCAAAGAGTATTTTCTATTTAATCTGAAGGTCTATTGTTGTTGAGTTACTCATGAATAGTTTTTACATGGATCTCAATAGGATGACTCACACAGTAAGTTACTCCCAGCTGTCGTGGCACAAGATGTTGGAAGAATTGTACCTAGGGGGATTATGTGGTTAATTGTGGCCTGTATCAGATATAATACCCACCTTCTGCAAACTACAGATTGCATGGAATTTACATAGAATTAGACTAATCCCAAGCAAATTGACAATTAATTTCACAGGACTTGCAGATATGACAGCTTCTGTCTAATTAAAGAGTAAGGGCATCTGTGTATGGCACTATACTGCCATATTGCATTTTCACTGAAGTTCAATGATACACTGTTAGACTTGTTTTCCACATAACCTTCTTTATAATTTTGAATCTTTTCAGAAGCCTTTTCAGTAAATTTTTATTGTCAGCAGATTTCCAGCACATGAGAGAGGAAAGAAGAAAGGCTCAGGCATGATGAGGGAGATTCCCACACACATAGCTAAATACCAATCTGAATTTTCAGCCAGATTAAAACCAAATAAAAATATTTTTTTTTTTATAAATTGATCTGTTAATTTATGTGGCTTTTGAAGTAAAGGAGACAGAGGGAAAAAATGTTATCTAATCAGGACTTAAATAGCTAATGGCTGCTGGGTGTACTTTGTGTTGCTTGTTTTACCTCTGTGGACTCTTATTAATTGTTGAGTGTTTCAGACACCATGAAGTACATGATCAAGATTTCTGTCTTTAAAAAGACTGGCATAAAACACGAGGGAAAAAAAGACTTTCTCCTTGAGCTATTTGCTTACATTGAATAGAGAGGCATTAATGCCGCTAGAGCAACGTACTCACTGTCACCGCTTGACATCCTGATATGAAAGGCGTGGTTATGTGCTGCAGCAGAGAAAGCGATAGAAACTGAAATAATCTTCCTAATTTACTCCGTTAAAGGGCCAAATGACTTTTAGAGAGCTGCAGAGGAAATAAAAATCTTAGCGATTTTCTTTAATTAGGAAAGTAGAGGGAGCAGTAAAACACTCCACAGTGGAGCTGTCGAGCATACACAACAGTATGTTGCCCTTCTCACGGCCAGCACTTAACCGTGAGTGCTGTTGCAAAGACGCAAAACCAGGTTTCTTAATTAATGTCTCAGTCTTCACCCTATTCAGTGGGGCTCGAACGATGGCTTTGACTCTCCACACAGCTTGTGCCATGTACTCCGGCTGCAGCGAGGGCTTCAGGCTGGACTGCACGGGGTGTGCAGCAAGCAGAGCAGTTTACAATTCATGAGTGGTGGAATATGTCTCGCTTGCCAAGAAGGCTGTCTTTGTCTGAGGCTGCCAAAGGATACTACTGGCTGAAGAGTCATTCTCTGAGCCAGAGGCAAATATTCACTTGAACAATAAAATAAACAAATGATTATAAAATGTATTATCTGCTATAGTGCAGTATGTCGTAACATTTCACAGCCTAATTTGCTATTGCATGCCAGTAATTTATGGTGTACTACCTCATACTCACGTCATTTAATGAGGCACAGTACTACAGTGTTACAGGAGGGAAATGGGGGAGCAAATAAGACATGCCCTAAGCTCGTGAGATGCTGAAAGGTCTGTGTTACTTATACTCCAAAGGGCATCCCCTTTTTCCCCACATTACCTGTCTTGACACATAATTAATCTATATTTAATTATCTTTTTTTTTCAAATGGAAAAAGTATCATTAATATTGGTATTCCATAAAATAAAATATAGCCTGAATAATATAGAATTACTGAGCTCTAAAACAACTAGGTGACAATCAATTAGCCCCTACATACACAGCTAAATACTTTAGTATTTGCTAGGGAAAGCCTGAAGAAAGCCTCTGAAATCACAAGAAATCTTTCTACCAAGTATTGTGGATTTTGAGTCAAGACAAAAATTTACAGCAAAATACAGTTTTACATTGTCAAATACATGTCATACTAACTATGTCCCCTGAATACTTTCAGAATCTAATATGAAATATTAAAGGAGAAACAAGTGCGGAGATACAGACATAGCAAGATGAAAAGATTTTTTCATCTAAGTTTTGAACTTAGACCTCTTCAGATTGCAAGCATGTAAAGGGCTTCTTGTATCACGTGTGCCTGCTGTGAGTTCCAGTGAGAAACACCAGGGACCTCAAGCTATGTAAAATTAAACTGCTCCTAAACTCACGGAAAAGAAGTATTCTTGGTGAGCATTAGCTAAATTGTACAATGCAGCTCCTCCTAATAAGAACTGTCTTTTCAGTAAGCATTTGTGCAGAGGATAGCACATAATTTATGAGTGGGCCCTCAGGCTCAATAATTTGCGCAGAAACATCAGTTATAGTCAGAAATGCTTTCTAGGACAAAGAAGATGCATAAGTGAAGTTTATTTTGCTGCTGGAAACCAGTGGACACATTATAGGTGAAAAAAAAAAAGAAAGATAATTAGAAGTATGTTACGAGAACTGGAAGTGGGAAGATTTTAGGAAAGTTTGGGTTTTTGGTTTTTCAAAATCAGAAAGGCCTATTTCACATAGTATCTGAAATCAGCAAAGATGCAGCAAAAACTTGGGTAGGATGTAGGAATGCTGGTTTGCTAGTTTGGAGACTACACTGGCAGAGATTCTGATATTGGAGCCAGATCAGTGGAAACAACAGAGAAAGGCAAGAGAAAAGGTTTTCAGTAACTAAGGTTTTATACTAGAGGTGAAATATTAAAACTTAGTTTCTTGCCTCAACTTCTTAGTCTGTAAAATAGAGATAATAAGACTTGCTCCCACCTCATAGGCAGTGCTTGCAAGGTGTTTTCAGGATGAAAAATGGTAATATTATATAAGTGCTGAGCATTATTATTATTAGTTTTATTAGCTATTATTATCTAGCTTAAAAAAAGATTAAGGGGAGTCTTTCCATGATCCATATTAATAAAGCAAAGTTAATGAATGAATAGTAGTTATAGATGCAAAATTCTACCTGCATAAAAATCCCTTGTTCCAACATTAAAACTCCTATGCAAGAATAAAGCTTCAGATACACGTATTATGACGGAGGATGGCTGCAAAGCCAATGCTATTGCCTTCATACGTCAAAGCCTGTTTCCCCCCCAAGCCATGCTGCAGTTAAATAAAACAAAAATATGTTGGCTTTTACTTGGTTGTAGCTCATTAAAAACCCTTGTCCAGCCTCACAGCCTGTGGTGCCCAGAAGACTTCACAGTTCTCTCGCATGCAGGGAAGCCTGGTTGCTGTGTGCTGACCCTGTATGCTGACTGGCATAATCACCACCTTTGGCCCAACAAATACCTAGTGCCTTTTTAACACCTGAATGTTTTACAACACTGAAACGGCTTTGATGCAAAATGACTGGACAAGAGCCACTGAGGCAAGTGGTTTCAATAGTTCAGGTGGGAATATGATTTCCCCTCCCCCTGCTTCATCTCCTTAACTTTTGCCACTCTTTTATTATCATATGAAATCTCACACAGAGATATGAAATTGCTGTGAAAGCTCCCATGTTTGTGTATAAAAACTTAACCAGAAGTGGTAACTAATTACATGAGAAAAAGCTGCAAATTTGTTTGCTTTTCTGAGGTCAGGCCTCATCGGTTTTGTTTTGTTTTCTGTTGTGGGGCTTTTTTTTTTTTGTCCACAGTGAAGGAAAGAAAACCAGAATTGCATTTAATTATTCTGTGACCCCAGGTGGCCCCTACACTTCTCCATGCCTGTTAGCCACTGAATGCTATCAGAACTGCTTAGCTGAAAGCTGCCTTTTGCATGTTGATACGCGTTGCAAATCCTCCTGCAGAGTTGTCTTTCACGTCAAGGCAATATGAAGCACAGTAAAACATCACCATATGTCCTTCCCTCCACTTCTCCTTGTGTTTTGCAGGTTGCATTCTCTTTCTCTGCCATGCAATCAGTTCGCTTCCTTAGTGATGAGAGTGTGACAACGTGCACGCATGTGTGTTTTCACAATGTCATCATGTGATGGGGGGGAAAGCACACTGCCTTCACTCAAGATCCTCCTTTTTAGCTAAAAAGAATAGCCACATCTGCTGCTTTGTCCACAGAGTGCCTACTCTAATTGCCAGTTCCAGGTCTGATTTATTAATATTTAGATCCTTAGATACAGAAATCCTCCTTTCAGAGCAGATGAGTGACTATTTCCCACCTTTTTTCTTTGCTGATTAGCAAGTGTCATAGCATTCTTGTTTTTTGACAGCAAGAATTAATCGTGGTACAGAGCTTGATTCTCTGGAGAGAGGAAGTTCTTAAAAACACCAAGGAAAAGGTGAAGGGAAAAAAAATTGGATTGCTTTAGAATCCAATTCTTACTAACCTGGCCTCATTTTGGTCTTGAAAACTTTCTACAAACTCTAATTTACTATTTGTTAGTACCAGAATTACAAAGATTAGAAGGAGGAGAAAAGGAACCGCACTTGGAAGCCTTTAAATGTTTCTATTTGAGTTGTGCTGAATTTTCCATTTCTGTCGATTTGGTTGAAAATTTAAATCATTTTGCATTTCATGATATTGGTTGCTTCATAAGATAGAGAATTTGACAGTTTATGGCCTCAATCCATGCTGTCTTTAAAGGAAAGGCAGTAAAAATGAAATTAAGGAAAACAGATAAATGCCAAAATCCTATGATGGTGCATCTTGTAATTATCACATCTGCTGCAAAGCATCTGAAAAATAGCTTTGGAAGCCTGCCATGCTGCAAACAACTCACACAACGAAGGGGAGCAGGACAGTAAAGGACAATTGATAATGAGATTTTTAAATGGACTTCTAACCTTGTAACACGAGCTCTTACCTGTTCTATCTTTTGTTGTGGCTCCTTTTTTGATTTCCATCTAAAAACATATTTTCCACTCTCATGATGTCCTCTGATGTTATGTTTGGAAATGTGGCATGATAACAAATTCATCAGTGACAATAAGAATGGAGGAAAGGGGTGAGGACTAAAGAGGGAACGAGTTCTTGAAGTTCCGGCCTTGGAAAAGCGTCAGCTACTACCACCGGAGGCCATTGTCTTTTCATTCATTTTTTCCGAAGGGTTATATAATCTTCTGCAAGATTTCTTGGCATAAGAAACTGTGTCTCTGGGAGTAACTTTGTTTGCCTTTTTTTACATGATGTTTAGAGTCTGAATTGCTGCTAGTAGCACTGTTTTGTGACTTAGGAACCCGTAATACAGTTTTGTGCTGAAAAGCATATTGGAATCACTAGTTGAAAAGCGCTGGATGTGAACTTGAAGGAAATTTGTGATCTCAGCCCTTGATCCTCAGATTAATTATCTGTGGGAAAGCATGTATATTTGCACATAATTACATGTTCAGAGCATCACTGCAAAGCATCTTTGTTCACAAATGACTCATCAGTGATTTGGCCTCATGCTTGTAAGTCCTTTCAAAGGAAGAAAATTGACAAGACAGTAAAAATAATAATTACCCTCCCTCCAATAATAAGTTGTTTTCAGTAATTTTTTATTCACAGGACCTTTACTTTGTCTTTCCTACTGACACCATTTTGACACCATTAGTAGATGAGGACGTAAAGTACTACTTCTTTTTGAGTAACACGAGAAAGATTAAAGCCCTACAGGGCACTGAGAAGGAAAAAAAATATAGAAGGTATCAGCAGAAGGGCTACCAAGGCTTATTAGCAATATACCAAATATCTCCTATTATGAAAATTTGTTTTCTGACCTCCCATGCCCAGACATGTTGAATTCATTTCCTATGGGCTAGGAAGAGAATGTCCCTCTGCCAACCCAGAGAAAACTTGGAAGCCTCCTGGGATAATACCTTTGTTCTCCTGGGTAGAGAAGAAATTAACTGCGCGTGTTTCCCTTCCTCTCCTAATGCTCCCAATAAAAGGTTAGGAGCAGCACCTTCTTCTCTTCTTTTACTGGCATCACTCTGGAAGAAAGGAGCGAACCTTTCTCTTTTCCCCAAAGTGAGAGGAAAGTATCACAAGTCCTGAAAGACGTGGACTCTGAGGGTAGGGAGGCACGATCTGCTCATATTGACTAGGGCATTATAAGGCCCACAGAGAAGCAGAATTTCCTTTTCTTCCCTTTGGTTAAACTTAGGTTTAATGCCAAGGTTAAACTTAAGTCCTTGTTCAATGGGGTAGATGTTGCATCTCCCCGTATTTGTCCTTGTAGATTGCCGCTGGCAATGTCTACCTCACTCCACATGTTACTCACGGGACCTAGCCAACCAGCTCAGCATTTGGCAGGGCAGGCACAAAATCTTCTGAGGCCAAGACACAAAATACATTTCTTTCTGGTTCTGGTACTAAATTTTGATAAGCACCTCAGAAAAGCCCATGAAAAAGTAAACAACTCTAAGAACAGAGCAAGTCTTTTGCACTGCAAGCACCCAAAAGGGCCTGGAGCCAGCCATGGAGCAAAGACAGCAGAATATGGAAAAGCTGTTCATCAGCTGAGTACTAGTCTATTCACAGACAGGATAGGGACCAAATGGAAAGCACTGTAAGATCACAAAATTAACAAATTTATCCTAGTGACCCTACAGGTGAGAGTACTTCTGAGCTTTGGATCCTTGATGGCCAGCATTAAGCTCTCCCTCAACATAATCTTGGTGTGGTTTTGTATACATAGCAGTTGCTTACATGGCCATCGCCTTGGCTTTGGAAATAGAATGGGAAAAACTAGTGTTCAGTGAAAAAGAGTGATACAAATCCCAGCGTACCGTATGGGCTACAGTTGTGCATGCACTTCCCACATGCATCCCAGGGCAACATTCAGCCCAGGAATATCACTGCAAGAATGGTTCCTGTGATTCCCTGTCTGGGATGACTGCAAATGTAATAGGTTCACACAGATTCACGCAGGCACTGGGATTTTTCTTCAGAAACCTCTGTAAGGTCCTGTTACAATTCAGACCCAAATCTTTTAATATACATTTTTACCGTAGACTTCATCTAAGGCATCTGAAGCTATTACTATTTCATATGTTACTTCAGTAATCTGCAGTTGGTCTGCAGCAGATTTCTGGGAAGGAGATTTGGAAAAAACCTACTTCTGTGTTGCGTTGGTCTCTTTCTATTAATATCCTGGCCCATTTTGGCAGTATTTCTAAATATGAATAAAATATTAATCTGCAGATTAAATAGTAAGACCTACTTTCAGCTCATTTGTGCTACAATAAATCAGGTAGGCTGAAGAACTGCTCTGTATCTATACTATGTAATTTAGATCAGAATCTGTCCAGCTCTGATACTCTACTGTTGGAACTAAAGCTACTGTATTTTCTCTACAGGATAACAACAATGTTCATGATAAGCTGTCATGTGCAATTTCAAATACTTATTTTTAAAGCCTTTTGTCGTCTCACAAATTAAATAAGAATAAAGATCAGACTTTGCTCCCCTTACAACTTAAATATCTGAGGAGTACATGCACTTTGGCACACGCAGCAGGATCAGAAGTCAACTCAGAAACACACCAGTATAAGAGAACCCACAGACCTTGGGATGCAAGGTTTGTATTCTTTCCTTGCCCATCACATAGAGGTACTAAGGGAGGCCATGAACAGACTCGCTAGTTGCAAGCTCATATATAAGGGCATAACGGGGTACCATGGCTACAGTGGTGTGAGTGCAGAAGAGCCATAATTATGAATGAACCATTTTTGTGCAGAGTTAAACCAGACACAACAGAGCCTCAGCAGTTTCCCCTTATTTAATTTTTAATTATTACTTAACTATTAGATAGAGACAGATGTGACAATGTAAGAAGATCTCAATACAAGTGGAAAATAGGTATACGATAAAATTCTATTAAGCTCTTGAGGTCAGGGACTGTCTTTACACTTCACACATATGCAATGTTTAGTAGAAAAGAACTTCAGTGACTGGCTGGGGCCTTCAGGCAAAAGAACAACATGAATAATAAATGGTAACAGCAGTCAAGCAGCATAAGGGTTAATTCCTAGCCCCAACTACTAAGGCCAAGGTTGCAAAGTAAAATGAGGAAGTTCCTTAGCTGTTGGTGCAGGAGGATTATTTTCTGCTGTAATTGTTGTGATAATCTGTATTTTTCCTGCTCCTTCAGCTTTTTAATGGGAAATCCTAAAAGCTAATTCTTTGAAGCTGGAGACTTGGCAGAAAGACAGCAGAAAATGTTGCCCCATTCCCATCCAAGTGGTTTCTCAGGAAACAGCCATAGGAGTCCTTTGTGCTCAAGAAATGACTGAATGGACTACATTAAATCAGAAAGTAAAAATCCTGGAATGAAATAAAGACAAGTCCCTTGTTGCTTGACTTCTGAGAACACCAAGCACCTGTGTGCTAATGATCCTGAATTTATACTGCTAGACTAAAGAGGAGAGGTGAAAGCATAGTCAGCTCATCGATGTGATGTGAGAGTCATCCTTGCACTTGTCAGGCAGACATCTTTTCTTAATTCTCACGGTGAAACTGTAGAAGATTTTCAAAAATTACTCTCTTGTCTTCTTTTTCCACAAAAGAGGCTTCCTGTAATCACACAGCAACATATAAATGCTCTGAGGAAAACTGGCAATGGAACAGCACTGAAAAAGCGCTTGAAGTTATTTGCTGATAGGAGTGCTCAGGTTTCCAAATCTCAGCTCCTGCTCTAATATTAATTACCACAATATTCCCTTTAATGGGCTCAACAAATAACAAGAAACAGATGGGAAGTAAAACTGATACTGTGTTTGGTTTTGGAAAACAATCATCATCATCATCAGGAAAAACAGTTGCAACTAGTCAGGTGAACCAAAAATTTCAGTAAAGTAAAAAGTGTTCCTAAAACGAAGGAGTATGGATGAAATTGAAAAGTTCTGTAGAGCTAATGTTTTACATTAAAGATATCTGTTCCATGTAGTTGGTCCCTTTTGCCCATCTAGGATACAAATCACAGATGCAGGCACCTAAGTATTTTTTTAAAATGCGGTAATCTGCCAGAGATGTGTCATTAAAAATTGCACCTAGTTTTGCATCTGTGACCTGGCTGGGTACTTTGTAATTCCTCCCAGTTGCCCCCAGAACAATTCAGTTCTGCTGGTCACTGTCTTGTCTCTGCCTTTTCCTTGGTCTCAAAGAACAAGAAACAGCATTGTTTCTTCCCACCAAAGCACACCTCCTGCTGACTAAATACATCCCCACCTCCTTCACCTATGCTCCTGCACCTACTCTTTCTATTGTCTGTGTATTCCCAAAGAGCTGGTGGTAGCTAACAGGAATACAGATGGTGAGTTAAGATAAGTTACTCTGGGCTTATGTCTCTGAATATGAACTGGCCTGCTGTACTTGCCGTCCTCTGCAAGAAGGAAGGACCAGAGGTGACTCCCTTTCTCTCTGTGTTGCAGCTCATGATACAAGCTGTTGCTCAGGGAGTAAGGCAGTCCCCTGTACCTCTGCACACCAGCCGGGGTTGGCATCTCCCCCAGCCTCCTGCCCATCCATGGCAGGTGGGGAGACCGGGCTGGGAAGCAGGGAGCAGATGGTCAGGGGTGTTGGGGTTGCCAGGAGAGTCTGCAGGGTAGCATCAGCATGGATCGGTTAACAGCACCCAACTATTGCAATTTCCTAACATTTATGAAAAGGAGGCCGGTGGGCTGGATGCAATATCCTAAGGCCTAACATTGGTCCCTGCTCACTTTACTGAAGGGAAGTTCATGGGCACTTTGGGACCCTGATCAGCCTAAGTAAGTTTATGTTGTGTTCCCTAATGTGATGGTCAGGATAAAGATCTAATGAGCTCCTCAGGAATTTGACAGGGTAGGATGTCTTCAAGAACCCAAAGGACAGGTTAAACACTGAAGACTTAAGGAAAATGTAAACTCTTGTCCATTTTTTTCCCACCATAAAGTCATTAGATTTTAATGAAACAAAATTTTTAGAATAGTTGCATTACTTCCTTACCCAGGGGAAAGCAAGAAGTTTAAACTTTATTGCCCAGCTAGCAGACAGAGGTTTTGCTCACAGTTCTTCATTAAGTCCAGTAATGAAAATGTGCATCTATCTGTGTTTTCTCTACACCCACGCACAATTTCACAATTCTGTTTTAAAGGTATTCTGGATCATTGTCCAAGCTGAAATACCCCAGTATCTAAACTTGTGGCCCCTTTCTATAGGGTAAAGCTTGTGTTAAACATAGAATCACAGAATCATATAATAGTTTGGGTTGGAAGGGACCTTCAAAGGTCATCTAGTCCAATCCCCCTGCAAGGAGCAGGGACATCCCTGACTAGATCAGGTTGCTCAGAGCCTCATCCAGCCTGGCCTTGAACGTTTCCAGGGATGGGGCATCCACCACCTCTCTAGGCAACCTGTTCCCGTGTTCTACAACCCTCATTGTAAAAATATTATTCCTCATATCCAGTCTGAATCTGCCTCCTTCTATTTTAAAATAATTACTCCTTGTCCTATTGCAACAGGCCGTGCTAAAGAGTGCCTCCCCATCTTTCCTGTAGGCCCTCTTTAGGTACTGAAAGGCTGCTATAAGGTCTCCCCAGAGCCTTCTCTTCTCCAGGCTGAACAGCCCCAACTCTCCCAGCTGGTTTTCAGAGTGCTCCAGCACTCTGATAATTTTCATGGCCCTCCTCTGGACTCTCTCCAACTGGTCCATGTCCTTCTTATGTTGGGGGCTCCAGAGCTGGACACAGTACTCCAGGTGGAGTCTCATGAGATCGGAATAGAAAGGGAGAATCACCTCCCTCAATCTCTGCCCTAAAACAAGGCATTAGTCTTGCCAAGTGAAGAAGCTAAATGACTGATCTCCAGTTACTGTGACCTACCATCACATCACATCATTGACATATATCACATCTACATGTATGTGATTGTGAAATTGCACTTGTCTAGTCTCAGATTCAGGTTTTATATGGAATCAGGAAAATGCAGAGCTTTCATTTTAAATAATTTTCAATAATTATTGAAGCATTTGCCCAACTTTATTTAAAAATTTATTAGACTGCAAGAAAATAAAGCTGTCATCCATTTAAATGTAAAAAAAAAAGCATTTCCCTTACACCCTTACACCCTTTTCCTCGCCTAAGATTATCAAACTGTCTCACCTATTAGCATCAGTTATGGAAACTCTGATCAACAAGCCTATTTAAGTACCAAATGCTATTGAAATAAGGTTGGAGATATGAGCCCAAGTTTATTTCTTTACACCTATTAAAAAATGTCTTCCAGTGACACATCATTGCTTAAGTATTTATTATGAATCTCTAAACCTTCCTTCTTATAGCTTTTACGAAAACCTTTTGGACATATGACAGCAGAGCAGAGGAAACACTGACCTATGATGCAAAACTTGTACTTTAGCACCCAACAGTCTCAACACAGAAGCTAAAATCCAGAGCTTTCTTCTCATTCACAGAGGCTCCCCCTCCAGCACAGACATGAGTCATGTTGGCAGGCTCCCTGTGTGTCTCCTAACTCAAATTGTGTAGATGACTTTCACAGCCTTACACCACAACTGAAGTTACACCACTGGAAGGGGTCATAAAACCTGGGAAACACTGCATATGGTACCGTGAGCGAATACTCTTGGAGTACAGACAGACCCCAAAATTTTGGCTGCTCTGAGACATACTCTTCCCTGGGAAATAAGGCCCCTCTGCTATAGAAGTCTTAAGTTACGTGGCTAGGAGAGAGAGAGGCACCAAAATCCCTGCTCCCCTTGGACAGCTTAGACTTTTCCATCTGTTTGCATCCCTCTGAACTTCTTCAGCTGTCTCGGTAGCCGAGTCATGACACCGAAGTCTCCTCGCAAATCAGCCAACTTTGAGAACATAAGCAGCCAGGGCACTGCGCTTCTTGCTGCCTCTCCTGTGCTTGCATCAAAAGCCTAATGAGCTGGGTGGCTGGAGGGGACATCCTCACAGCCACCTGTGCAGTTCTGCAAAGATTAATGGAATCAGCCGAGGCAGCAAAAATGTCACGACCAAACCTTCTGCTTTCCCTACTCAGCACTGTGTCATTTACCCCAGAAAATATAAATAAAGGAGAGAGGTAAAGAAGAAGGAAATAAATCAGCCAGTGAATAATCTCTTCTATTTTGAGGGTAATAAAGTCTTTCCCCTTCACCTCACTTAATAGGATCAGTTTGGTCCAAATCTTTTTAAAGAATCAGAATGAATTTTTAATCATAATTTAATTTCACCTGAGCAGAGCAGAAATGTTTTCTCCTCCTTTTTATTTATATAATGTCTTATCCAAATTTGTTTATATCAAGAGATGCACTTCACAGATATGCCAGGCACCCAGACATGCAGCAAGTTGTCATGCCTTTCAAAGTACATATTTTGATATAGAAGCTGATTACATAGCAGGTTAAGCCTGTGATGTGAAATTGCTTGAGCCTGCAGATCCTAATTTTGAGATCCATTCATTTAAAAAGCCACCTTACTTCAAACAATACCCTTTTTCCTGAAAAATGCTTCCCTAGTATTTTTCCTTCGTGTAGGGTTGCTCAACTTGTCTTATTTTTAGACATGGAATAGCTCTTTATTAAAGTAAATTATTCACTAATATAAGGCAGCAAACAACAGATTAAATGGATGCATGAATAATCTAAAGTGTATGTGGGGAAAGACTTGAAAAATGGCCCTATTCCTTATGCCAGCTTGGTCTGTGCGTGATCTCTCTGCTCTATTTCCTTCCTCCTGTTGGTAAGAGGCTCTGACAACCATTTTAGTGATAAACACCCGCATAAACCAGTGTGTCATCATCATGCATAGGCTCCAGTTCCTTTCCCATATTGCTGTACTGTGCACCCTGTACAGCAATTTTGTTTTGTCATTCTGCACTGTATCTGATACATAATCCCTTTCTATGGATGTTTATCAGCCTTTTCAGACTGATTCCAGGAGTCTTTTGGCAAGTTTTGGTCCTATGCTAGCTCTGATGATATGGCGACACTGTACAAAACATTTTTCTAGTGTCTTCTGACCAGCCATCGCTAAATAGCTACAAGCTGGAAAAGCATTACAGTAATGAAATGGCTAATCAAGACAAAATTAAAAAAAAAACCCAACCAACCCGCCTCCTTATAACGTCTTTCACTGTCACATTTCTTCCAGTAAGTTGTTCAATGATTCGTATTTTTATATGTATTATTACCTTTTGCTTTGATTTTTTCACTGTCCATTCCCAAGTAAATCTGTATTTATACATAAGAAAGGATCAGTAGATGTTCCAGTGACTATACTCTCATTTTCATGTAAATGTAGCTCCCAACTGCCTAAATACATTAATTAGGCTGAGAGCAAACTCAGAAGCCAAAAGCTAGTTAATGAACATCAGCTTCATTCAATACATGGGAATATTGGAAAAGCACTTACAGACATCACAGACTGTCAAAACAGTGACAAAATAAACCTTGGAATATAAATACATAATCTTTTCAATTAGCAAGAGACCTATTGTTAATGGATACTATCCCCTCAATTTACACCGTCAGGAAAAGACTCTTTTGAAAGCATTTCCCAGTGTCAAACAAGTATCTTTTCCTTCTCATGCTTCACGTAATTGTCTCAGGCAGTGTTTTCTGCAGGCTTTCAGTTTGCCATGTCTAGCAGAGATGGAAGTTAGAAAGTCCTAACTTTTATGACTTTGCTCCCATGCCTCACTGTGCAAACCTTTGAATAAAAGAAAACCTGAAAGATCTCCTTACAGAGATTAACCACAGCTTTACCAAACAAGCAATACATGGATGGTTCTGGGGAAGATGGAGGGGATGGGAGTAGCACAAAGAAAGAGTTACAATAAAAACTGAATAATGAAGAAAACTTCCGAGCTTCATAGTACCTAGACCAAAAAAAGGCAAGCAAAATGCAGGCCGCAGCATACCTGAACAAAGAATAATCCCATTAGGGTGATCTACTGGGAAGATTCAGTGTCTCTCCTCAGCAAAAAAATTTTGCTCCTTGTGAGAAAATATTTTAAAAGTGGTTGCATTCCCTTGAAACTTTACACAACAGGTAGGTGTTTTGTAACTGTCCTCATTAATAGTTTTCTTCCTCTCACTTTTGTTTAGCACTGACATACAAAGAGAATTTCTTGCAAATGAAAACAGGGTGTATTTTTCTAGAATATTTCAAGTATGGTAAGCTATATATTTAAGAGCTTGCAAAAGTCATGTAGCAGGGAACCAATCTGTAAGACTGATTTTGAGTTTGTAGGTTCCTGTATTATAAAAAAAGTTTGATCCATGGGCTAGGTGTACAGCTACCTTACGCTCTAGCAAATGAATGAATTTCCTGTTAAAACATGACAGAATTTTAACAAAGGATTTACCTGTGAGTTTGTAAACATCTATAGCAAGGAATGGATCAACCATAGACCTGCAAGCTAGGAATTCCTCTGTTCTCAGCTTGCCACTGATTTCACAGACAAGCCACGAAAGATCATAGTTTTAAAAACAGAGACTCACTGGTTTGCATGTTTTCAAAACCAGCCTGTGTACCTCTTGATTTGTGGAAACTAGATACATACTGAAGTTGATGATAATTATGGGTTCTCAACAACTTTGATGATCGAGCTATTTGTTTATGTACCATAAATCTGATTACAGAAGTCTAAATATAGGCCTTCAGGTCCAGAAACTCCAGACTTAGTTTTCCTCCGAAGAATAGTTTTGAAAAAGAAAAAAAAAAGAAATAAAAAAAAAAAAAGCAGAAATAAAGAAGAGAGCATAAAAAAGAGAGTTGAACTGGAAAGATATGTCTTACTAATGCTGCAAAGAAGAATAACTTTCAAGTAGGAAGAGAAATAGGAGACAGAGATCGCTGGTAAACACAGTCTGTATGTGAACTTCATCAGGTAATGATGATACATATAACTGGAAGAATAATAACATCAGTCCAATTCAAAACTCTCTGGCCCAGCAGTTTAGCGTCAGACACATTCCAGACATCTCTCAGTGCTGACCACAGCTCTGTATGTGTTGCAAAGACATACTGTCCCCATAAGTGCTTTCTAACTGATGGTGATGTATCTTCCCATCTGTGGATCAACTAGACAGTAAATTGGGTGCATACTCTATGATATTGTCTGCTTAGCTCTTACAGTTGCTCAGGTACCAAAGAACAAGCCTACTGCTCTTCCTAAATGGACCAGTGACAGCACCACAGTCTTGGCCAACATCCCTTTTCTCAAGGAAGGCAGTTTCTACTGGCTGCACATGGTAGAGATGTAATTATATTGTACACAGCGAGCACTCAGCTCCCCAGTGTGGTTGCATGGCATGCATTTGCACACCTAGATTTGACCTTCTGTGCTGTGCCATGCACTGACACAACATCATGTGTGTTGGTGGTGTGTGAGTGGAGTGTCTGCTCTCTTATGCCAAACAAAGCAAAAACAGAATCAGATCTCTGCTGCTTAATGTAACAGAGTGGAAAGCACTGCAGTATATAATATCAAGCCTCTCTTTTTAAGTTATTCTACCATACTGCTGTATGTGCTTAATATATTAAATAAAAGTAAACATTTAGTGGTCAGAAGAGTGCAAATGGCACTACCTGGGCTGATACTGATGGATTAATGGTTTTACATGTCAGCATAACAGCCTGACTAAATAATTGAATGGAAACATACATTTTTACCAGGGAGTTTTTAAAGTTGACTTGTAGAAATTGTCTTAAGTCAATCCATAATCAGCTGCACTAAATTATTTTTTTATGAGAATACAAATGTTTTGATAAGGCTGAAACTTGTCTACTTCTCAGTTTTGTCAAGAAACCAGATTCTTTTGGTGAGCATCAAAAGATTATCAAATCAGTCTCTGAGCAAACTCCGTGTAACTTCACACCATACCTACACAAAATCAGGATGGTAGTCCTTAGCAAACGTATATCCCACAACAAACTTGCTTCTCAAGCCAATCAGGTAGAGGGGAGTTTTAAAAGAGGCCATAGAATAATTAAGAGGTGTCATCAGCTAACAGTGTTACAAAAGCGGTGATAGATTAACAGCTCATATTTTTGCAACCCTTGTGGGGGGGGTGCTGTGCATAGTCTCCTCTCTCCTTGCTGAACTGAGTACTCTTGCAGTGAGACACAAACTGTGGATGGTTTGGGCTGAATTAACAGAAAACAAATAATTGGGATAAGTAACAATAAAACAGTGTTGCCAGTTATTAGAACAATTTGCCTAGAGGTGTAGTGGAGTCAAGAGTAGATGCTTTAGCTCAAAAAGGATCTACAGACTTGATGAAAAATGACTGGATTCCATAAAACAGTTAAGTCATAGAGACGCACTCGTGTCAGGAGAAGCCTGACTACGTAATCATTTTGCTTCATGTCACCTTGAATCTGATCAATCTCTCAACTTCAGTTGAAGTTAGGTAAATTAGAAAATTATATATCACGGAAGTGAAGCTAATCCCCTTTCCGGGGCTCTAATTGCAATTCTTAAGGTTTTCTTGTAATTTGCTTGGGAACTGTCCACATATATCTCATGAGAAAATCAGTCATAAGATTTACAGTCCCTCGAATACATCCAGAACTATGTTCTGCTGTTCACAATGTCTTGCCAAACATCCCCCTTCTCCTTGCTTTTAAATATAACTGAAAAGAGGGTGGAAACAGGTGGAAACAGCTGCAAGAAACAGTCCCCTGAGCAAAAGATGCTGGTAAATATCCACCCTGCCCTTTTCCCTCTTCCCTCTGTGCTAAATTTTGCTCTCTGAGTTCTGAGGATCAGTGCCAGAGTATACATTAGCAGCATACTTGTCCTTCTATCCCCTTCTCAGATTTATAAGCTGAAGTCACCACAGAGAAAATGCTTGGATATTGGCATTTTTGGACTAACACTGGCACACATCCTGCTTAAAAGGTGATTTGTATTTTACTAATTAATTCATCAGTGGTAAATGTGCTTTAATGACAGATTTTTTGGATGAGGTTCAGAGTCTCATTAGCCTTAATCATATTAACCTAATACAGTTATTTATACCAGGCAGAACAAAGTGCAACACTTCACCACAGGATGCTCTTCTTTAAAGATAAAACCAGTGTGAGAATTAAAGTAACCAGTAATACTTCTCACTGGTTGAGCCATATGAAATGCTAATGTCAGACTAAGATGAATTCACCATCCTTTAAGGGTTTCCATGAAAAAAAAATCAGCATGCTGGTGAAGTGGTTTGTCCTCACAATTTCTTAAAGTCAGAGAATGTGGGCGTTACACAAAAATTTGTGCAAGTCCTTACACATTGTTGAAGATATCAAATAGACAATGCAACTCATAATGTTTAGTTTGTTTGAGTTTGGATCAGATGATCTCCCAGATGTCTAAGTCACATTATGCTTTTGGTTTTCCAGATACTAAAAGAAGATTGGGGTGGGGATAAAAGGAATAAGAGGAAGCTCATTCTAGATGAAAATGAAGCAAAGCTGATGGGAAGCACCCAAGAGCAAACTAAGCTAAGGATTAAGTTTACAAAAGACTGTCTCTCATTAGTAATGGATTCGTTGCAATTTGTTCACTCAAACATATGACGGGCATAAACATATCATTTGTTGTTCATCTGTAATTTGTTCAGAAGCTGTTTCTCAGTTGAACAAGGCTTACTTAATTGTTAACTCTTAAATATCAAAACGAGGGTATGCTTAAGCACTTTAATCAGGACTACTTTTAAAAAGTAAATGGAAGTGTCAGGTAACCGAGTTTGCAGCAACTCAATACTGATATACTGTGCAGTGCTGTTTGCCACGAAACCTCATTTTCAAGCCATTAAATCTATGAAGTCCAAAAGATCTGTTACACAAGCGTCTTTTAATTGCATATGATAGTTGTATCATTTTGTTGGGTGCTGCCAGTAAGCCAGTAAGTTCCAAGTGATTACTCCACTCCCTGCAATATTTGCAGCTTCTAGATTTGGCAAGCTCAAGGAGTGAGAGCTGTCTTTGTGGCCTGTCTTTTATTTACCAGCTGCCATTACACCAAAGCTTATGTTTGTGTGTATGTGTGAGGTATGACTTACTGGTAATAAGAACAAAGCATTCATATTGGGAACATCAGTTACAGAATCAAATCCATATTTAACCTTCTAAATAAACACCTTAAGTGTGAAAAGAAAAATACAAATCAATAAGCTTAGCACTGCAGTCACCATTATAATAGAACTTAACATAGCATGGATGTCTGACTTTAAACAATTAGGATAGGTCTTTTAATACCAGCAGGGCTTGAACTAACCAAAATAAGCATTAGGCATTTGCATGCTTCCTGCAGCTTTGAAAATCTCATCACTAAGCTTGTAAGCCCTAGTCTAATAGTTGTGAGACATCCAGGTGCTCAGAGAACAAACACCATTTAAAAGTGTTCTAAAAATTAACTAATCAATTAGGAATAAAACCAAGGTGAACTGAAAATAATCTTCATGGATTAAAGCCTTCCTAGTTACTCTTTCCTTATTGTACATGCATAAATTTTTCATTTTTCCACTTGGAAAAAACCTACGCCTCTAAAGCAGTCCACTTTCTCAACCAAAATCTATATTGTTCTATCCATTTTTGGAAGAAGGAAGAAGAAAGAGGCTGATTTTTCATAAGCAATACTGAGGTTTGTAGTTGTTTGTAGTACAAAAAGTGTTTAATATAGTTTTGAATGTGTTGAATGACATTTAGTGAAAGTTCTCCCCATTAAATCTTCAGCAATGCCAAGTGTTTCACCATTTCATTTTTTAAATATGTTACTAGTGTTCTGTGTTTCATTTTAGCCGGTCAAGAGACAAAGAGATAAGTGACAAGGTAGAACTGATACAAACCTTCAGGAAAGATGATTAAAAAACAGACCAAAATAATAGACTAGTAAAACTGCATTCAAGACTAATACAGCAGGTCTGTTCTTCAATCCACCACAACTGTCAAATTATCATCAGAGTCTTTGCTCTTTAGCTAGATTCTCAAAGAGATTTGCAGGGAGAATGTTTCTGAGTCTCAAACAAGAGAAGATTTTGAGTAAGTTTGTTCATCACTGACTCCTCTCATCTTGTCCAAGGCTGTACTGACTCTCATGATGAAATGTCATGGGAACAATGTAATGGTGCCTACTGTGCCAGCTGCTAAAGGATGAAAGATGAATTAACGAGGTGTTCTAGTTTAGCCCCACTCAAGACCAAGTTACACAGTTTTTCACTCACTCTCTCCACCCTCCGAGAGAATAGAGGAGAGAAAATATAACAAAAAGCTTGAGATTTGAGATAGGGACAGGGAGAGGTCATTGAAGTTACTGTTATAGGCAAAACAGACTCGACTTGGGGAAAACTATTAGTTTATTATTTTGCCTATAACAGTAACTTCAGGATAATGAGAAAGAGAACAAAAAACAACTTCCCCCAACCCCTCCCCTCTTCCCAGGCTTAACTTTATTTCAAATTATGTCCACCTCCTTCCCCTCTCCGAGCCGCACAGGGGGAACAGGGAATAGGGGTTGCAGTCAGATCATCACTTGTCACTTCACATCACTGCTTCCTCTTCAGGGGAAGAACTCCTCACATTCCTCCCCTGCTCCAGCCTGGAGTCCCTCCCATGGGCTACAGTCCCCCCCTGCTCCAGCACAGGGTCCTTTTCCATGGGGTGCAGTCCCTCAGGAACTGGATGCCCCAGCACGGACCCTCCACGGGCCACAGCCTCCTTCAGGCACCCGCCTGCCCCAGTGTGGGGTCCTCCCCGGGCTGCAGGGGGATCTCTGCTCCTCCGTGGGCCTCCATGGGCTGCAGGGGCACAGCCGGCCTCACCATGGGCTGCACCACGGGCTGCAGGGGAATCTCTGCCGGGAGCAGCATCACTGCTCCCCCTCCTTCTTCACTGACCTTGGTGTCTGCAGCCGTTCCTCTCACAAGAAATTCTTCACAACCGGCTCAGGCAGATGCCTCTCAGGTTCTCTTCCCATCTCATCTCCTCTCCACTCCTTGCAGCCGGGCCGGGCCAAGTTGGGCCCAGTTGGCTGCCCGGCGGGAGGCCAGAGGGTGAGGGCCGCAAGGCCCACGAGGCTCGCACCTCCCCCTCTCTGCCCCCGCTTCTGCTCCTTAACTCCTTTTTTTTTTTTTTAAAATTATCTTGCCCTTCTTAAATACATTATCACAAAGGCATTATCACTCTCACCAGTTGGCTCGGCCCTGGCCAGCAGTGGGTCTGCCCTAGACCTGGCCAGTCCACCAAAGGGGAAACTTCCAGCAGCTTCTTGCAGAAGCTGCCACTGTAGCCCCCCTGCTACACAAAACCAGGACACAAGGTAAGCTGGAGACTGCCATGTCCTGCTGCTTTCATCTTGACCTCCAGAGCTCCCCTCACTCTGCAGTGCACCAGCACCCTGGTCAGGTTCCCCATGCTCTCTCATGTTTTCCATGTTTGGAAGGTGTGAAACAGGAGTGAAGCCAACTGCCATGAGTCGGAGTGGAGGGGAAGGAGAAGGGAGCTTCCCATCCCAAGGGGACACTCAGTATACAGCGTAGAGCTGCAGGCCAGTGTGTTGACTAAAAGGACAGGAGAAGGTCAAAAGCTCAGCTCAGTGGGAAGCTTTCAGGAGACCAAACAGAAGGAGTACACAGAGTCACAGCTTGCTCTCCTCTCCCCAGCTCCCGCAGGGATTCACAGCACATTTAAGTTATCTGTTTCTCTCCCACAGTGCTTGCTAGGACATGATACCTCCAGCTGGACTGTCCCCTGCTAAGGATGGTGGTTAATTGCAGTACCATGTCCAGCAATGCAGTGTGTGCTGCAGCTCTCTGCAACGTGCACACAAGGTGGCCATGTGGGCTTTGGGGGAGCAGTCCTATACTTTACAAAGGAAACTATTCACTGATTGAGGCACCGAGCCCCAAAGTGAGTGGCCTATTTCTTCTGTAGAAATGATAATGCACAGGCGAAGTGAACCTGAACATTAATCTGCAGAGTAGCAGCCTTCTGCCAACGACCTTTTACACCCAGCCCTTCATTCCCTTGAGAGCAAGAACGGGGCTTCTTTTTTTGTGTGTCTGTTGTGCAAGAATTTGAAGTGAAACAAATGTACTATTGGCCTGCACTGAGGCTTAGAAAAACAGCAGGAGGCTTGGAAACAATGGCAAGCAGCAGCTAAAGCAAGCTGCCCCCAGAGCCGAGCTCTTCTCCAACAGCGTTTAAGAGCAATGGCTGTCCAAGTGCTCAAAAAGAATAGTTAGTTAGGAGAAGATAAAGGTATTCCACAGAAATATGTGTTCACAGTGTTAATGCTTATCTCTCACAAGCTTTTCCTCACCTACTATTGTTATTCATTTTGGTCACAAAGCAAGGGAAATGCTGCATTTTATATAACAGAGTTTCTTGAAATTCTGGCTTACGCTTATGGGAGAGCACAGCAAGGAAGATACAAGGCAGCTCAGACACAGGCATTCAAGCATGATTTGCTTTCTTTCTATATGAAGTTTTCTGTGACATGCCATGCCATGCTATGAATGTAGTTTTAATCAGCAGACTGGTGGTAGAGAGAAGTGTAAAAACAATAAATCCTAGGAGGGCATCTGTGTTGCTGCCTGCTCGATGAGCTTGTACCCACCTGGTAAGTTCTAGCATCTCAAAACTGAAAGGCAGACAGCTGTAACAAGCTCAGGCCCCAGATGACCTGAGTCTGTTTCATGCTATTGAATTCTCTGAATCCAGGCTTTGGTGGACAGTCATCATCTGGATGATGACAATGTTTCTAAAAGCACATCTGCTTTTTTCCCTCTCTGGCTGAGCTGGGTGGGTTGGTGCAAGGGAGAGCAGTTGCAACAGCCCCTTGTGCATTTCTCCACTGAGCTGAATTGCACAAAGCACTGTGATCCAGCCCTGCACTGCCTGCCCCAGGCAAACCTGGACTGCCTCGAATAGGTCAGGCAGCAAGGGCTTACTAAGGGCAGCAATGCCATCTTTCAACTGTCTGGGAGTTCTCTGATGTTGCCCCTGCAGGAGTCCCGTTTTCCATCAGGGTAGCTTCCTTTGCTAGTGACAGCTGTACCATGTGGCATTAGTCAAGCAAAGATTGTAGCCATCCTTTGTGCTTTCTAAATTTTGCAAACAACTTACTCATCTGTGCTTTATATCTGGATGTCATCACACCTGTTCCGACAGGAGGGAGTTGAGGTGACTCTCACCAAGGAATCCAGAGACATTTCTGCCCTTTCATCCCAAGAAGGGAAAATCAAAGAACATGCCCTTTCTCACCCAATAAACCCTAACAATGGAAAACCTTTCAAAAACAGAGTGACTTGACTGTGCTCACTATATACAGAAGCTGTGGTAGATAATACTCTGTGGTTAAAACGTCCAGAAGGATTACTGGCTAACAGAGTTACTTGGTGCTGGGTGGCAATCTCATCCAGAGTATGCCCTACTGGTTTCTAATTGCAACTTCTAACCTTTGTGAATCATTGCCACCAGTCTTACTGAGGCCAGCAGCTTAGTAGGATTCAAAAATAATTAAATATTTTTGTAGATAATTAGACCATCCACAGCTACATTAAATAGGTTAAAATTGTAATTAGGGATAACTCTTCATGCTTTAAGGCATGTTAAAAATGGCTTCTAGCCTTGATCCATCCGATGATGTTTATGCAGGCAAACAGGTGGGATGATTGAGGCCCTAGTTTGAAAACCAGTCCTTAATGACTGTGCTGCTGTGTTTCACTCGGGCATGCTCAGCTCGGTTTTCATGATGCGTTTCACAGCTTCTAGCTCCAAGATTTTTATCGATAGTCCAGATGCTGCCTCAAAGTTGAGAGGGAAAAGTGATGAGTCTTTCAGACAGACTGTCCACAATAGGCCAGGTTCTAATATCAAGCTCACTGATGTAAATTGAAAGAACTCAACAGGCTTTAAAAGTCAAAATTATTTGGCTTTAGATCCAGGTAGCTGAGAGCTGACTCTGGCTAAAAGGATACAGTCCTCTGGAGCGCTGAGGATCCAGAGCTTGGGGCTGAGAGGATCCTGCTCTGCCATGGGACTGTAGAATCCCTCTCCCACAGTTGCCAGCAAAAAGTTTTCTCTTTAGACCCACACTCCTTTGCCATCCTAATGGGCACATTTAGGCAGCATGATAAAGAGTGTTTCTTCATGGGAAAACAGCATTCTGTTTGTGAACTTAGAGGGGATTGTTTGCTACATTTACTGTGGAGGTGAACAGTTCACTGGAGCTTTCATGCGCACCCAAATTCACCCACATGGTATTACACGGATTGCTAACAGCAATTCTTATTTTTTTAATTGTGTATGCACAACCCAGGCATTAGACATTCTGCTATAAATCCGAGACTGAGCAGAGAGGCGACATTTTTAAAATTCATTGTGGGAAAGGTCAGAAAAAGTGGAGCATTTTTCACAGAGAGGATTCAGACTGACTGTAAAACAGAAAAGAAATAAAACTGTTTCCTTTTTTTTTTCTGCCTCATTTCTGTGTGCTATAAACCTAAGGAAATGCTGAGTCTTACTCATTTTTTTATGGCTTTACAGTTGAAGAAGTAGGAACCATTTGACTGTCAAATGTAGGGGAAAAAATAATTTCTAAACTTGTCACCATTCTTTCCTTTCTTTTGTGTTTGCAGCTAAGGCACACTGCCAGCTTTGTGCCTATAGTTTTCAGCACTTTATCAAGAAAGATAAATATGCAGATTCCTATAGAAAGCAAACATGGCTTTTGGTCACATCTGTGTAAATCCAGTTATAACTCCAGAGAGGTAAATAGCAGAACTTTGGCTGTTCACCACCATAAATGACACCAGAAAGCGAGTCATGCAAACCTACTTGAGAGAGAAGGGATTTAGAAGATCCTTTGATGTCACCTTTCTTTTCCTTCCCACAACCTACATGTGTGTCTGTGGATTTATAAAGCCTTGACGGAAGGAGCAGAGACTGCATGACAGCTCGTGAGGAGACCCTCTGCAGAGACACGTCCAGCTTGGCCAGTGAAATCTATCTGTGTGGCACCTGTTAGTTACGCACAGCAGGACTGTCCATCATCCCTTGTAGTAGCTCTGCATTTCCATAGCACACTGTGGTGCAGGCATAGGAGAAATTACTCTCTAACTATGAGACAGTGAATGAGAAATTTCTGTCCCTGTTTACGCTGTCAGACCACCATCCGGGATGCTGTACATCAGCCGGAGAGGGGGAAGGGAATGTAGTTCATTTCACAAGCAGCTGCCAAAGCTTCCTCCTCAAAACAAGCTCTCAAGCATTTGTCTTTGCTTTCTACCGTGTAAGATCTTGTAAAAATATTGTTACCAAGTAGACAAATGTTTAAAGAGGAATGTGGAGCACCTCGTACCATTTAAAAGGGAAAATCACCACATGGGGTAAAGAGAGACTGTGATAAAAAAAAGAGCATAGTGTCTATCCATTTTTAATCTAAAACTCAGATCGCAAATGGATAGACAGCAATTTCCACTGCTGAACTGCAGCAAAATGTCCTTGGGAATGCTTGGATTGGCTGCTCTAGCATGAGGAGTAGAAGGAAAAACAGAATAGCAAACATATGGAAATATAACAAAAGAAAGCAGAAGAAAACATCCTTGTATTATCAACATTGTTTTCAGCACAAAAACAAAGCATAGCCTCCTGCTAGCTACTATGAAGAAAATTAACTCTGTCTCACCCAAACTCAGCACACATATGGAAATATAACAGAAGGAAACACACCCAGGTCCCTGCAGCTTGGAGAACTTTCACTTAGTGTCATAATAATAACGAGAAAACTTGGAAGTGAGACTGTATATGATTTTGTCAGGTTTTGCAGATGGGAGAGGGAAGGCAGAATTCTTGAAGACCTTCACCATGCTTCACTTCCATGACCGTCTAGGTAACCCCCAAATTTTGCCCATCACACTGAACTCTTCTCTCTTCCATCTTAAATTGATCTTCACTAGCATCTATAGCTCAGCCCCTCTCTACTGTTTCACACTTCTCCCTGATCATAATGGACTGTGACTGCAGCTCTTGGAACTCGTGCTACTGTGTCCTCTCGAAAACATAACATCAGATAGTCTTTCTCTTTGTAATCTGACCAAAGGAGCATGAAGAGCTAATGACAACTTGCTCTGTTTTCTCTGGCAAGTGAGTTTTTGTTTCAATGTCACTTAGATACCCCACTGTAACTGAGTGATTACTCCATCCAAAAATTAAACCATTAAGCCAGCACTTGTTACTGCTATGCGTATTCTGAGATTCATGTCAGCACTGCACTTAAGACTAGACTCGTATTTAAGACTTTAATATGGTTCCATATCCTGAAGAAGGAAACAGAGGCAGGATGGGGAATAATGGCTTTATTTAGGGGAGAAGGGTAATCTGTCCCAAATTCAAGGCACTGTCTTCTTATCTATCTTTCATTCACTCTCATGACATCTTTGTTAGGTAGCAGTACATTACTAATATGGGAAATAAAAATAGACTTATTAGGGAAGTAGCATAGTCCCACTTACCATTGGGAACTGAAGCCCAGAACAATTTGTGAAGCTAAGCAATTTTTATGGCCTTCTGTAGTCTTTTCTTTTGACCTGAAATGATGGTCAGAAGGTGGTCTACAATAGAAGTCCTAAAAGCTGTGGAGGACATTACCGAGAAGGAAAACCTAACTTCAAAGCAATCTTTCTAATTTTAGCTCTTAGCTAACCCACATCTCATGAGCCAATGCAAATCCAGTTTGTTCAGTTATTTGAAGGATACTGCATCTATGTCACTGGGAATGTTAGCTGCAGTGAAATATCTGATTTTCTATCAGATAATCAAATAAACAAACAAGATGACTAAAAAGAAATGGATTACAGAAGTGATCTACTACTGCTAGTTGTAATTGTTAACTGAAGGGTAGCGATTCTATTAATAACACACGTAAAAGACAGTAAAAAGTAATGAAATACAAAAAGCTTTTATGGAAAAATTAAGTGTTATGATCTTCTAAGCTATTTATTGTGTGACTGATAACAAGATGATGTGAAGCTTTCAAGTATGAAAGGAAGCATACAGCAGGAGCTAAAATGCTATAAATATCCACTCTGTGTGATTCTGATAAGAACTATAAAGTTTTAACTAAAATCTTGAGAAAATCTACTCATATTTGCAGTTATCCTTACATCTTCAAAGCATTGCTGGGAGATGTCAGTGACATCATACCACAAAGGAAGGAGACATGTGACATAACTTGTACAATGTTTTCCAAGTATAAATGTTTATATTTGCTGATTTTATTTTTCTTTCGTATCTTCTCTGAGCCACATAAATAGACTACACCTAAAGTGCATCATTAGAATGTCCATGTGCCCTTTTTTTAGCTGTGGATTTTAGTTGAGACTATACCAGCTTTGTTTTTGTGACTTATATTGTCACTAAAATCCCTTGATCAAAATCCAAATTCATATTACACTGTTGGGCATGGTTTGCCTGAGGAAGGCAAGAACTAAATGGGTGACACCCTCATGAAACCACTTGAACACTGTGGATTAAAAAGCCTGATTTATACATTAGGGAGGGGTGGCTGTTCTCATAGACCTTGTCCGAAGTTCTTACTGTTATACTATATCCAGACTTGGAGGATAGGTTAAAAATTAAGACAATAAACTTGCTTAAATTATAGGAAAAGCTATTTGTAAAATCACAGTGAAAAAAATACTCTGAGAAGTTCAAAAGCTTTTATCTGTGCAAGTTTTTCTCAGTGGAGTTTTATTATTATGACTGCTGACTTTTCTCATACATGTACTAGGCACTTTGCAGTACAACAAAGGCATAGTCTTTCTCTCAAGGGACTGCAATCTAAAATCAACAAATTATCAGTTAATATGATCACTGAGGGCAGCAGGACAGGTGTCAGGCATTTGGGCTGAAGCTGCAGAATTGGGACCAGTTTGAATCATGCCAGATGCAAAAGAGGGTAAAACAAAAGAACAAAAATCCCTTCCTCCTCACCTGTCTCCTCTGTACATACGTAGCAGGAAGAAGCTAGAAGCAGCAGAGCGTGAGTGAAAACGAAACCAAGATTACATGGTCACTAAGGAGAGGGTGGTGTCATGGAACAAAAAAACAGTGTTGGTAAAATGGCATCTTAAAAGCATTACAATGAACAAGCAGCAATTTATAAGGTGTATTTGAACAAAGAAAAAACACCAGTGGGAGAATATTTAGTCAAGTTGATAGGCAACATTTTTTCACTTGCAGTGGGCCATTGTTAGGGTGCATGAATGAAGAATCACAATCTACTTACCAAGGATTTTTTTAAAGTGATTACCATTCAAAAATTGTTAAGATATTTAACAGGGTATTCACACTAGGAAAACATTTGTCTGGTGAAAATGATCTACCATATTTGTGCTTACTATGTATGTGTTAACCATGAGCACAAGGGACATCTTCTACTGTACAGTATCCTTCCAATAATGAAATTAATGCCTAATTGCATATGATTGACTTTATCGTCCCACGTTACACAAGGCACTAAGGACAGGCGTGACAGGCTGATCTCTGTCAGTCTCCTCTGTGACTCTGGGCACTCCTGTAATGATGCATGGATAGCCAGCTGTAGCTCAGTTATGGCTCAATTAGATGTCACCATTAATCTAAACTCAGAAAACAGGTTATCAGCTGTAGCAATTTTTAATGATGAGATTTAATATAAAATACTTTAATTATATTTTGTTCTGTCATATATACTAATTAGCAACCACAGGCAGATAGACACACACGTAGAGAGCATGGAAAACACAAGATAACTCACAGTGTTTCGTTTATGTATATGGAAATAATAGGTTTCTGTCCTCAGTTTAAATGTATTTACCTGTTTTCAGTAGATGCCACCTACTGCCCTTTTGTCTCTTGGTTATTAAACCTGCTCTCTGCAACATGGTCAGTTCTGTATCCCTTTTGCCTTAGCTACGCTCTTTGCCTCAGATGTTTCTCAAGGCAACACATCAGGTCTATGCCTGTATCCACACTCTTTGCAGTTACCATGATTCTGACCCAGAGAAGAACAAACATTTGATATCTGAGCAGTACTTAATATCACCTATACTTTTGATGGAGTGCCATCTTGGGGATGTGGGCCCTTCTCTCTTCCATATTGCTTTGAGGTATGCCACCAGATTCTCCAGTTGTACTTACAGATGCATTGCTGAATTTTTAGCTGTCTGTTCACCTAGAGAGTGTCAGCCACCTAGAGTGTGTTTCCCTGGTGCTGGCGAGGAGAGCAGATGGGAGAAAACTCTGTACGCCACTGGGGTTTGAGAGAGGTTAGCCAGAGAAGCTGGGAAACATTAGGGCTGTGTTAAAAAAAGTGTGGAAGATGTGAATCTCACTCAGCCATACTGGGATACCTCAGCTGAGAATAAGTTGAAAAGTCCCTCTTCTGGGAGCTTAATTAAATAAACATAACATTAAAGAACTCACCACATGCTCACAGTGAATGTATACACTTACAAGCATATGTAGATATATATAAGTATGTATATTGCTCCATAGTCACAGTGTTACAAAATATTTTTGAAACAGTGAAAAAACATACCAAGCCTGATATCCCATTAATGTCACTTCTGACAAATATTTACTACTAAATTCAATAAAGAGATGAATTAATGAAATTTCCTGTCTTATGTCTTGGTAGAGGTCAGATTACATGATGTAGAAGTCCCATTTGCTCTTAAAATCTATGACTTGACCTCAATAGGATTAGAGTGACTTATGTCACCTGATGATCTGGCCCTCTGCCTTTGTTAGAAAATAAGTAAATAATTTACCACAAAGTAATTTCTTTTAATTTCAGCTCCTTCCTCCCCTCATGCTTGTGAGAAATCAGAAGACAGCTTGCCACTTGCTGTGATTTATTCTGTACTCAGAGATATTAATCCTGTGAGTAGCTCCTGGGCTGGCCCCAGCTTGCTGCATGGTAAGCATTTGCTATTCCAAAGTAGACTGGAGTAGCTGGTCATTTAAATCACATGGTGAGTGTAAGTTACAAGCCTTCAGGAGAAGACAGCTCACACATGCTCCACAGAGACTTGTTAGGGCAGGGCAGCCATTTCTCAGAGGAGCTCCTCTGAGCTGTGTATGCCACAGCCCATGGCTGTAGCCTGAAGTGGTTGAATTTTTGCACCCTTCCTGGGTCTGTCCCAGAGCAACCAGGGTGGTAGCAGAGGCTGTGTTTTGGAGGTGGAGGAGGTGCCTCCTGTGCTCTCCCTGCAGATAGCCAGGCACGTAATGCTTACATCAAGGAGAAAAAATGATACCCGGGCTGGCGGGAGGCTGGAACAGCCTGGATGAGGACAGAGGCTTTCTTGACTGGAATCATCTGGAGAGGGGATAGGGAGCCAGAAATTAAGGAGCTGTAAGACAGCAGAGCATTGATATCAGAAAGTGCTTGATGCTGGACAAGGAATGCTGGGCAGACCTGGCAGAAGAAGGAGACTAGCAGGAAGGAGAAAAATTTCAGCCATACAAGGTGGCTGGACAGAGGAAGGGCTGGCTGGTTAGGGGCCGGGAGCCTGGGAGGAAGATAGGCAGCAGCCTGGGGTGGGAAATGGTCTTAAAGAGATCCCTTCTTAAAGCAACTGAGATGGCAATAATGCAAACTTGTTACCCTGTAGGAAAGCTAGAATGAAGCAATGTGGTATGTGCCTCTGGGAAGGATGATTCCTCGTGATTGCTGCTGCAGAATGAGCAGAAACTAAAGGAAAAGAATTAATGTACGGGCAAAAGGAAGAAAGTTGTTTGCTAGTAATCTGCACAGGTGTAAATGACCATGTAACAGCTCACAACAGCAAGGAACTGACTCAGAAAGGTCATTAATAGCTTACAAGAACATGTCATTACCCGTTCAAGTGAATTATGCTAATGTGTTTTTCTTACTACTGTCAGTAAAAAAGGTGATTTTTTTCTTAATCTATATTCTGTCCAAACAATTTTTTTTCTTGCTTTCTTGCCTTGACTTTAGTTGAATGTTTGTATTCTGCTTGCTATTTCAGCTAGAAGTCTGCAGAAACCTCGATGAAAGAGATTTGCTTTCTCTGTACACACTCTTATATGCATCCACAGAGACCGCCATGCACACACGCCCTGGGACACAATAGTTTTACGCACAGGATGCTCTGCCTGAGGAGGGCAGGTCACACAGCCCTGGTCTTGGCAGAATCAGCTTCAGGGGACATTTTAAGGAATAGGTTAGCTGCTATCAGTCAAAGTCAAGTATCCTGGAAAAGGAAATCATAGTCCCTAGTTTTGCATCAGGAAGGAATCTCCCATCCTGAGGAAGAAAGATTAGCTTGACTGTGTGTGCAATTGCTCAGGAACAACTTCCCAAATTACAATGCATGAAAAGATCCCAATTTAGTATGTTATGGGAGTAAGAGGACAGGGCTGCATGCAGATTAAAGTTCACATTCATTATTGTTATTAAGAAGTCTAATTTTAGAAAAAAACCCTATTTTACATGAATCAAAAGCACAGCTATGTTAAAATACATTAAGCAGAAATTTGAATAATAAAGGTCTTATCTGCGTATGTCTCATAAATAATAACATGGTGTAATGACAATATGTGATTAAATATGAGAGTTTTCTGTCCTGACAGAGCTGGCTACCTAGTACATTTTCTTAATATCTTCATTGGGTAAACACATGTATAAACATAATGACAAACTGTATATACCTGGCCCCATTTTACAAGAAAATTTGATGACATGTTCAACCTTGCAATAAGGGCTGATCCTGGTAGATAAGAATCAGGTACCCTACCTCTGTGAATGTGAAAAATCTTAGTGAGTTGGAAAATCTTGGGAAAACTGACCCGGAAACATTTTAAAAAGAAGAAAACAGAAGCAATGGATAGTATGGAAGCAAGTTCAATGCCTGAGGAAATTCCTGCTCAACAAAAATAGGAACACTGCACAGTGAAAGAGAACACAATACTTCTTTATATTTTAGTCCAGAAATATATTAAGTCTTATCTTTGTAAGAACAATGACTAGGCTGTGCTTCCCCACTGCCAAATCTCTCTTCATTCAAAGGTGATAATTTATTTAGGTTAACTAGAAATTAACTGAGTGAAGAAAAACAAAAGGCACAAACTGTACCTCATACACAACCTGTGCAGCAGGACTTCCACCTACTCATGCTCCCTTCCCACGAGGAGTAATTCTTCAGAGAAGAGCTGGAAGTGGTCAGGCTAATGTAAGTGGGCACACAGTATCAAAGGGTGAGGACATTTCCTCACTAGCTTTGCTTTTTTTTCTTTTCTTTTTTTTTTTTTTTTCTATTCAAGCTCTATTTACAGCTAAGATCCTTCCTAGGTTAGGAGAGTCCAAAGAGGCCATCGTAGTTCCAGCCCAGCCAGACTGACAAAGTCTGGTACAACCAGACACAACCGTGCACACACGAGACCATGACAACTATTGTACACATGGCCAGGTCTAGGAATGGACAAACTCTTTGGTGAAATCCTTTGTGAAAGAGCTCACTAGCCTGTATTCAAAGATTTTCCATTGCCATTAGCTCCTAGAAAAGCAAGAAGCAGCATAAACAATGGATTCATAGCCCTGCCTACAGTGTATGTTTTCTGAAGCACCACCATCCTTATTTGAACAGTGAATTTGCAGGTTCCTGGCATTAACCTTCAGGGCAATGGGCACTGGTCATAGAAAGAGGGAACCAAACTGCTTGCCCGACAGCTTAGTCTGTTCCCAGTGTGATTATTACACTGCAAAGGATCATCACAGTCCTCCTTGGGTTTCCCCCTCTTTCTATAAAACATGAGCAAAAATCATAATGTGTCCTTCTTCCCGTGCTTTCCCTGCACTGCCTATTCAGGTAGTAATCTCTGCCAAGCAGAGATTACACATATTTTTAGAGAAACCAGCACAAAGAGTCCCTGATCTTGGCCACAACTGTCTTAACATAAATAAAAATGTTACATTTGTAAAGATGCTACCTCAGGTCTATTCAGATAAACGTTATGAAAGCAAGTCCTAAAGGTATTCAAGGTCAGGAATATTTTCTCCTCCTGGATAAATGACATTTTTTTCAATGTGAGTTCAAAATCTCTCATATAGTCTCCTTTTCATTACAGATATTGTCTTTTCTTTCTGCCTAATTACAGAATGTTAAGACAAGCACTTTAAGATGGAAAGTATATACCTAATGCTTGTAACAGAGCCAATGGCTATTAGGGTTGGCTGATTAAAGAAGCCATAGTTCTCGATGATAAATTACTTCAAGTCTGAGATAAGGCAAAGGCACTTCCAAAGAAATCTTTCATGTCGTGAAAGAGGAAGCAAATTTGTGAGTGGACATTAAGGATTGTTATTGGATGCTCTTTATAACCAGTGGTACAGGAAATTCATTAGTTGTTTTTTGTCTGTACTCAGTAATTTAAATCAGCTGGATCTGATAGGAAATAGGTTCATGGGAGTTTGGCTCAAAATACTAAAACAAACCAAAAAAGAAGTATTGTTACTACAGACAATGATGTCACAGTGTGCTACCTGTGATGACTGTGAAAGCAAAAAGACAAAAATGAATGCAGTGGTCAAACACTGCACTCATATTTCATATAAAGTCATTGAAAATGTGCTTTCTGTTATATTACCTTTGGAAGGAACATGTTTTTTACATTAAAAAAAGACCAGAAATTGGATTTAAGCTAGTCTGTAATTTCACATGGAAAGAGGGAACAGTCTAATGGTGATGATGACATTGCAAGTTGTAAGAAATTAAAAAATGAGTTATTTCATAAAAGGTAAAAATTCTGAATCTGTGCTGAACTGAATCAGAAATCCTTCAGAGACACGAATGAGGAAGGGTAGAAAAGAGCTTAGCTCAGAGATTATTTCTTATGATTTCATGCATCATTCTTTTCCTCAAGGAAACACAGTCCTTTCTGTGAATAACTATCTAGGGAGTTATCTTCTCCTCTGCCTCACATTTATACCTTGATAAAGAGTGTCCAGTTCTGTGCACAAGATAAAAAAGTGCAGGATCTCTGCTCACGCTAATGGGAGCATTTTATATGTGCTTTGGAAAGGCTCAAACAAAATAAGGCAACAGATAGCCAGGTTCTTGCCATGAAAACTTGAAGTAGTGAAAAGTCATGTAAACATATTTAATACTATTTACCATTCTGGTCCTGGTGTTGTGCCTTCTGCCAACTGCTGCCAGTATTTGGAAGTGAGAAGAGCAGGTATAACTAATCTGTTTCTCAGAGGTGGTACTTGCCTAAGAGAAAAAAAAACCCTATTTCACCAGACTCATCATCAACTGTAAGCACATCAGGTTATCAGCTTTCCTTCAAACATCCTCTGAAAGAACAAATTTGAGGTGTATCTACTAATTGAGAGAGTTTCTCAGATGATGAAATCATTGTTTATTTGAGTCATTTCAAAATAGGGCACCCTCCTAGTGCCTCTGGCAGGGTGGCCTCTTGTGGGGCCTGGGGACTTCTGGGCCTCTTCTTCAGGGTGTGCTGGGGACCCCTGGTTGAGCACTCCCTGCCCTGGCCCAGAGCAGAGGGCTCAGGGATGTCTGTGTGCTCCCAGAACAGGGCCACCCAGACTCACACCAACAGGGCCACACAGCCACTCCGGCTGTGGCACAATGCTGAGGCAGAGCTTTCTAAGAGGGCAGTTTCACTTCCAAAGGTCTCACTAACTGGAACTATTTCCAGCCTCACAATAACTCCTTCCAAAAAGTGGCATATGCCTCAATACAGAAAAGATCACTTGTTTTTTATCCCTTCTCCCCCAAAACCCCCCACCACATGTCAGCTGTCATGAAAATGAAAGAATTTGAAGTGTTTGTTTCTTGCTAAAGCTTTCTGTTCACACTTGGTGAGTTAAATGGAGACTCAGTGGAAGGAAAGTTTTGGCATGACCAGAGAAAAGGTGCTAATATCAACACCTCCCCATTACTTGGTAGAGCGCTGGTAGAGACAGTGTCCCAATGTGAGAGAAAGCATCTGCAAAAGCATTATTTCTCATCAGTGCATCTTGTACCCCACTCCCTCGTCAGAACTTGTACCTGCTAACATGTGCCTCCCTAAACTCAGCTGTCATGCTTTAGGAGTATGTGCCTGATACCGTCGTCCATCCTTAGTCCTGAAATGGAACAGAGAAATCGTTTCTACTAATTTTCTGTTCCTACATATACACCTGGTTGGTATTTATTTTTTTTTTAAAAGTAAACTTAAAGAACTGTATCACAGTATAGATCAGGAGGGACTTTTGGGGGTCCAGCTGCTCACTGAAATCATGGTCAGCTTAGATAATGTTGCTCACAGCCTTGTCCAGGTGAGTTCTGAAAGCCTTCATGTAGTGCATTGAGTGAAACAAAGGAAAAACGAATTAATATTTGCAAGTAGAAAAGAAGGTAGCAGTGGAGAATATTTTGCTTGATTTGTAGTCAGATAGTGCATCTGCATTAGTATACGCTTTGACCAGAGGCATGGATATTTTTGGATGTAAGTGAAAACATTTAAGTATTCCGTCAGCTACTGATATGCACTAATTGTCTAAACTAGCATGCTATGTGCCTCAGTACATCCGTATCCTCTATAACCAATTCTCTTCTATCATCTTTGGTGTGTTTGAGGCTGGTGTTTAGCTGGCATTTTCATGAAGTGGGAAAAAATAAAAAAGAGTGCCCATCTGGAGCATCTCCTTCAAGTAGCTCATTGTTCTAAGAGGCAGTGGGTCACAAGCCCTGATCAAGACTTTCACTGGTAAAAATGGGATGCATTTTGAAGAATTTCAGTCTTGTTTCCTTGGAAAGCTGCCTAGAGAAATGCAGCCACAATGTGTCCCAAACAAATGAATGCTAACTATTTTCTACAGAATTCAGCTGATTTATGAATACATCAGTGAATTTTTAATGCTGTTAAAGATTTCAGATAAGAGAAGTCATTCAATAAATCAGAATAACAAAATGTTTCAAATGGGAACATTTTGGCTCAGAAATGGCTTTGCTTTTGATGAGATTAAGGAGCTTAAATTTTTGTCTTTCACTTCAGCTGACACTACATTTTATTTGTCAAAACCAAAATACATTCCATTTGGACAATGTCTAAGTAGTAATATTTAAAACCAGTGCAATGCTTCTTTGTCAGAACTCCTATAATAAAATGCGTTATTGATCTCCTTCAGGACTACATGTCTGCTAACATAAAGTAGCTGCAAGAATTAATTTTCTAGATTGTCATTTTTGAGCTGATTCTGTCTTTGAGAAAATGATCACCTTCTCTAGGTGATTGTCTAATGACGATTGCTAGGTGGATCTAGCATATCCTGGTAAGACACATTGTTGGACAACCCCACGCTTTCTGGGGTGATTAGAAATAGACCAAAGCAGCAGGCATCCCAACATCATCAAGGTCTATGAAAATGGATTTCTGTATCTGCAATTCGTTCTTAATTCTAGTGACAAGTGAAGAATGTACTGTGTATTCAACCTGTTACCAACAGTTTCTCAAGTAGAAGGAAATGCTCGCCTGAGCAGAGAGCCTAAACAATAAAAATCCATCCCTTTTGAATTACACTTACTCCTCAAATAAAATTATGTGGGATATAGGTGGCACATGGGCCTTGTAACCAGCGACACATGGTTACATGTTAAAGTAGCTGTGAAGGGCGAGAGTTTTCCAAGGAAAAATCTCCATGACTACTTTTTTTTTTTAAGTTTTTATTTTAATGCTGCTTTGTTCCCTGCTGCTTTCACCAAGGAAACAAGACCTATATAAGTACACTGCCTTTTTGCTTGCCTGGCATCCTCTCCCTCCCCACTGGCAGCTCTGGACCCATTAGCCAATTTCTGTCAAACGGGCATTTCAGAGTTACCACACGTAAATTACCACAAGTTTCCAGAAAGTCAATGACTGGATTTTCTCAGTTTGTGCTTGCTTACTCACTCCTCTTTCTGCCTCTTTTTCATTTTCTTGCATTCTCAATTAGTAGAACATCCAGTCAACATGTTTAATAGGACAAGTCAGCAAATACGGATACCTGTAAATTAAGTGTGAGCCTTCCTGTTGATTTGGCAAGCAAACAGGCAGGGGAGTCCAAACTGGGTGTAATGTGATTTACATCAGGAAGGGGCACAGTAGGACCACTCTGCAGTGAAGAGCAGCTCCAATGGTTCAGAAAGAACAAGCAAAGATTGAATGGGGAAATTTTCACATTAAACTGCTGCATCTCCTACAGGAATTGACTGCATTGTAATATGTATTCAGAAAACACATCCTTGTTATTGTGTGGGGATTTGGGGCACTTCTACAGGATCTGCTGTAATAACAATAGTGATCTGTGACAACAGAGTTATGATATTGGCCTCAGGTTGGATCCTACTTTCTGTCCCTCTCTGACCGTGCTGACCTATGGGCTGCTCCCAAATTGCAGCTAGGGCAAAGATTTCCAGTGGTGGGCTGCTGCCAGCCACTGTCCCCGTAGGTTTAGTAACCACAAGGCAATGAGAAGCTTGGAATGAGTCACAACAGCAGCAGTGTTGCCACCAGTAAACAGTTCAAGGGCATTCTGGTGATGATACTGTTTTTGCTCTCCATTCTCAACTGTAATGAATAAGCAATAAATTCACCATAATGCTTGCTTGTGGATTTTCACTCCTCATGATCCTTCATCAGAAGTTCCTCTCCTTTCCTCTCCATTTTTTCCATCCTCAATGGAGGATTTGTTCTGATTTTTAGGGAAAAAGCCAGGTAGACTGCAAGCAGAGTGCCCTCTTATTGCTCTAGAGTTGACCATAAAGGTGTCCTCTTCCTGCCTCTGAATTAAACACCATTGCCTTAATATTCCAAAGCAGAAGTAGAGTGAAACTAAGCTAAGCTAAACTCTGATTTCCTCATGAGTCTGGTGAACCAGCACATGACTTTGCAGACAAAAATTACATGTGTGATCAGCCTGTATTTTTGTGATAAAGGTAACCAATCTTCTTCTTATCATCTCTATCAAAAAAGGCAGTGGATCTCACTGTTTAAGCTGAATGTTCTATTGTTCGCCAACAAACGCATACTGATGATGAATATTGACTGTGTAAATCCTACAAGAATGAATATACTACATAGGTTTCCTTGTAGCTTGATTAAAACTGCTAAAAAATATTTCTGTACCTCACCTATTCTAAAGTACTTTGCAGAATTACTTCCTTTTTTTCCTTTGCTTTTCACCTTTGACAACTCAGTTCCACACAAATTGAAAATGTAATGTTATATAAATCTTTTTCAGCTCGTGATGGTTTTGGTATTTTGTTTCACTCGTAACTGCACTAAAGGCACAAGCATGCAGGGCCTTATAGCCATCCAAATATCCGCCTGGAGGAGCGAAAGTTGGCAGGGTAGCTGCCCGCATAAAGAGTTGGGCATTGTTTGTGCCTTATATACCAGTATGCCCCCATGTATTTCTTTCATCGCATGAGAATTGTATGAAGAGTAGGCTGGACAGGCTATAATGAGACAAAGAAATCTAGTCCACAAGAACAGGAAAGCTCCAACAAGTTTCAAAGACTGGTGGAAATTTTGATCCTACAGTATTCAGTAACTCTAAAAATATCCTCCGCTCAGTACAACAGTGGAGCTTCCTTTCTCTCAGATTAAAGAAAAGGTTTTAAGTTGCTCAGGTGAAAAGAACTATAGTGATGCTTTCCTAATCAGAGATAAGTATCAGCTACTTCTGATCTGCTATATTGTCAGCTAAGTAATGACTCATTTTCTGCATTGTTCTCAGTACGTTGAAGGACAACAGGAGAGAAAACCTTATCCACAGGCTCCTGTTACACTCAGGCATTTCCCTCAATCAGAGGCAGGCATTATGAAACACAGTTAGTGCATTCACAAATTAAAAGCAGAAACACAGTCAGCAATTACAAAGGCTGTTGATACACCTAACTGATTGTCCTGTAGCATTTCAAGGCTGTGTGGCCTTGATTGGCTAAGACAGCAGAGAGAGATGTAAGAAGTAGGTCTGCAGGTCAGTTTAGTGCCTGAAAGCTAGTTCTTCTTTTAAGGTGGCTTCTTTTCCCTTTATTTATACACACAATTTGCAACTTTTCCCAAGATAGGCAGGATAGGCTTCTTCAGCAACCTTCTGTTAACCCATGCCTCACCTGCTCTCAACTGGACTGTCAGCTATTTCCCACTGCTAGTGCACACAGGCATCCCAGCTTATACTCAGTCAAGTCAGAAACGGAAACAACGTTTCTGGAAAAGTCCAGAAAAGAGATTTATTGGGCAGCTGCTATGAGACAAGTTGCTTATGGAGCTGTGCTACCCATGAAATGCAGTACTTCTGGCACCTGAATAGAAGATTAGATTCAGGGCTGAAATCCAAGGCATATCTCTCCATTGCATAAGAATGAAGCAGTAGATATTCCTTGTGGGGATTCTTGAAATGTTGTCCTTACCAGGTTCCTACCTATCCTATGAGTGCTTCTTCTAAATGGCACAAGCTAAACCTATGAGGACTATCCGGTATTTTCGAGTAAATGCCAAGAGTGTAAGCAATACTTTGACATGCGTTAGATGGTCTGGTTCTACTTCTTCTCACCTAGCTCGCTCACTGGCAGACTGTGTCCTTGACTGAGACTCTTCCTACCTGGGAAGAGAACAGCCTTCACAAACCTACCTGATACTTTCACCTTTTGCTTTTGAAATCAGAATGGATGTCATATTGCCTCCTGAATGACAGTATTTGATTTCAGGTTTCCCGCTGTTTTGCTTCATTTAAACTCTCTGCACTAAGAACTACATATTACACAGATTTTAGTAATCTGGTGTGTGCACTGTCATTCTGCTGTCATATTGCATTATACCCCCTGGTTGTAATGCGTACCTGTATAAGATGAATTTGTGCTCTGGTCTATTTCAGAGATTCATAGCAAACTAACCATACTGCCAAATCCTGTTCTGCAAAACTATGGAGGGTTTAAAACTGTGACTGCAAGCTCTTGTCTATGCTGCTAGAAACTGTTTTATCATGCAGAATAGATAATTTTAAAAACGCACTATAAATTTTGAGCCACTGGATAACTGATGGTTTATGTACCACCAATTGGAATATATATTGCTGGCAAGAAAATGGGTTATGATTATTTATATGCAAACATCCATTTGTTTTCATTTAGAACAGCAAACAATTATTCAGATAACCAATAGTGAGAGCAAGTAAATTTCCACCCCAATAGCTTTTGTTTTTACCTGAGAAGAAACACAAAGCAATTTTGATAATGCATTATATGTCTACTGAAGTAATGTCCCTGTTCCTGGCTTTCAATGAGGATTTGCAATTAAATAACTTCAGAGGAACTAGTAGAAGAAAAAAGTAGCCAACACAATTGCACATTCATTTACTTTGGGAACGCCCAGAGTGGTCACACAGGAAATAATGGCTTTATCCTGAAAGGCTCAGAGTGCTCTTCCTGAGACCTTTGCTACCTCAGGACTGAGCACAGAGAAAATACCTGAAGATGGCCTTTCCAGATAGAAGTAATAGACCTGAATAGGTCTAGACAATCTGTTATTCCCACTTCCTCCTGAAGGACCAGGTTTGACTACTCATGATCTTGGAACCTATGTATGCAGTTTTGTGGGATGACCAGGTCAGACTGTGGATCAGGGCTGCTGGACATTATTTATAAAAGCAAAATTCTATTTTACCTATTTATGCAATTTGGACGTGTATTTGTTCCATGAGAACATCTCACTTCACATAGTACAGGCCTTATGCAATACTGAAAGACATGTTTTGAGCTTAACCTGTGTTGGGGGATGAAGTTTCATGCAAGCCTGTGCAAGGCTGCAGAGCTGATCTCTCCCAGCCTTCTAATATATCAAATTACATCCAGGAAAAGCTGTGAAAGAAGAACTTTATTCTGCGAAGAAGAAAAATAAAACTTAACTTGCTTTTTGAAATTTGGTATTTTCTTAATATTAGAAGAAAGAACCCTATCAATATCAATTCAGTATCATATCATATTAAATTAAGTAGCATATAATAGCATACTAATGAAACAAACAGTCAAAGACTTTTTGAAAATATATTTTTTTTTGCAATACTTTTCTTATTAAGGTAACCTTTTCCTTGGGAAAATGTAAATAATAGAAAAAAAAAGGTGTTCATTAAATATCTGAAAAAAAATATACACAAACCTGCCTTCCTTCTAGCCCTGTTTGCATATATCATCAAGAACAGCAAAACCTAGGTATGAACAGGAGGCTCATTAGTAATGAGCTACGATCAAAACCAAGATTTATTGAAAATGATGCAAAACTTGAGGAAGCCATCTTTAGTGTGTGCAAATTAAGGTCTTCTGTTCTGATGAACTGACAGGACTGTTCCATGCAGCTGAAAGGCAGAGGCAGAACTCCAAATAGTACCTGCCACTGCTCATTCTTACCCTTATTATAATATGGCCCAAGGCCTGGAGCATGACTTCTTTTTAATTTTTTTTTTTCCTTCCCAGACCAAAACGAGCTTTGTAGATTTGTACTGTAATGAAAATGTTTGAAATTTATTTGACTGCTACTGTTATAAAAGTTCCGGATCAAAGAATTCAGTGTCCACCCAAAATGGGGTTAAGATGTTCTTTCAAAATGGCTTTGAGTAAGAAATATAACCCCCATCAAGCCCATTGATCCCATCATGCTTATTGTGGCTAACTGTAAATCATTCACAAACAACCAGATGGTGCTGGATGAGCTTGAGAATCATTATTTTGAGGAATATTCTGAGTTCTGATTTAATTTCAATCTCCTTCCACAATGTTTTTACATCTATCCTTCTATCACAGTCAAGGGCATCCTCCCATGCTAATTTGTAAAATGAGTTTTACTGAATACCATCTAATCTTATTGCCATAGTTACAACCAAGAAATCGAAGATTGTTACACTAAGCTGAAAATAGCTGACTTGATACAAGGAAGGGGACTAATTCTTATGCAAATCTCTGTACTCAAATACAACCCTTATTCAAAGAACAATGGGAAGTTTGAGCTCTGGAAGCATGGCCTTCTACTGACATTTCATTCTGGCAAAAATCTGCAAAAAAGTCTGAATGAAACATAAAAATGCTGGGAGAAATACAGGGCCGGGGCCAAATGTTTGTCTTACATGTTATTTGCCAATAGGAAAAAAAGAAAATTAGTTAAAGTAGGAGAAGTACTTATTTTGTTAAAGCCCACAGCTGAGCTCCTGCTGGCAGGAGCAGCAGTCGCATAGCCTTCCCTCCCAAACCCCCTCTGCAGGATATTTTAAACAAGGAGTAGGAAGGGTCTGATTGAAGCCAGGACTTTCAGCATTCGAGCTGTTACTGATTTCTATGCCATCTATTTACGCTTGTAGATTGCACAGGTTTTTTATATTACGGAAAGAGAATGCAAAAGTTACATCATGTATTACTCCAAATACCTTTAAATCAAGTAGGGGAGTTCCAAGAGATATATGGCCAACATGCTGTATGTCCGCGGCGTTTGTCCTTTGTGCAAGGACATTCTGCAGAGATTCTCTGTGATGACCCCAGGGTATGGAGAAAAGATCCTGTATCTAGGCTGTGTGCAGGAAGGAGATGGAGCAGCAGCTTCTATGACAGCAGTAACTCCTGAATCCACCCTAGACCCTCTTAACCCAGCTGAAGAAGATGTGGCAACTGTAAATGTCCCTTATTACTTTCCTCTGTGCTAGTAAAGCAAACATATGGTGGGGAAAGAATGTATAATGGAAGGAAATGGAGGGAAAAAGATAGGAGCAGTTATGGGAAAGGAAAACACGGAGAAGAAAATCAAATCTGTCTCAGAGAGAAAAGAGAGAGGAAGAGGGAGAAATCCATAGGAGATACAAAAGTAATATAGAAAACTAAATAATAACAAATAGCTGAAAGCAACCAGAGTTTTCAGAAGAAGAGAGGGAGGGTATAATAAGTATATGAGACAGAGAATTAAAGAAAAAATCCCACAACCCAACCCAGTAGTTGGAAGAAGGAAAATAGACTTTAAATTGTCGCTAGAGAGTTAGAATTTAAAATCTGTTAACATTTTCCTCTATAGGACACTATGCAGTTTTTCTGGATGAAAGAAATCTCATTCCACTGAATGGAATAATCTGACATCTTAATTAATTATTAATTAGTGTTAATTAAGTGTTACAAGTCCTAATACTGGTGAACAGCCAGGATAGGAAACTTTATACTTAGTCCTGCAAACAGGGAGAGTTGGAGGGGCACAAACCTTCCAAGAGGATATTGCCTTACAAAATCAAGCCCCATCCGTTACAATGACTTTGGTGTTCCACAATACTTTCTGGCCCCTCCGTTCCTCCTTTCTATTTTTTTGGTGAGACCACAGCCAATCTTCTCCATGCCTCAGAAAAATGGCAGCTGAAAAACAAGAAACATTTAAGCTCTTCATTTTAAGCTAGCTTTATGCCACCTAAAATAGCAGGGTCTGCACAGTTTAACTTAAATCAGATCTTTGAACATAAAAGAGTTCATATAGGAGCAGCTCTCCCATGCAGAAATGTCTAAGAAACTTCTTGCTACTGTTTCCTGCAACATGAAAAGTTAGACCACCCTCTGTCCTGGAAGTAGGAACAGTAATCACTACGGCAGAGGCAAGCAGCATCTGGGTAGTTGCTCTGCTCACATTCCCAGTGCAGAAGGATAAAGTACAACCAAATGTGGATCTCAACTACCCAGATCCATCCCCACAAGAGCCATTTAAGCTAAAGATTTTCCTTTTGTTAGAAAGCGTATTTTTTTTTTCTCTTCACGGGTAGTGACACTTGTTCTTGCTCACACAGACAATAATCAGAATGTTCTGAGCATATATTAAGAACTGGGAGAGCAAATAGCTCCTCAAAAACTTTTCTGGAGCGTAATCCTATGTAATCTTATTTCAGATGCTGCTGTCTGGTACTACTTAAACCAGTACAGAGAATACCTCTGCTAGCACAGAGGAGAAGAAGTACTGGTTACGGCTTCTCAGCAGTGTGGGCAGAAGTTACATTCTGCTGCTCTGGAGAAAGGATAAAATAGATTTCCTGGTCCAGATGTCACTTTATTCCCCTCTTATTTATTTCGAACTTGACTGTCCACTGTCATTAGTGCCATGCTGGGACAAGGCGAATCCCCGGACCCTCAGCAGTGTAAGCCTTTCTCCTGTGGGAGCGTTAGCCCCGGAGAGCTGCAGCCTGCAGCACCTGCAGTCAGAAGCCCTCTTCTCCTTGCTCATGGGGAGGCATCCCAGCAGTGCTCTGCTCCCTGCAGGGTGCCTTGCTCCTCTCAAGCTGCTTTCCTAACTCTTGTCCCTAAACTAGTAGGGGAAAGATGGAAGATGTGGCTGTGCAGGGATTAAATGCCTCTTGCTGGAGCAATCTGCTCCCCTGAGCAACACCCAAGGCTGACACTGGCACCGGCTGTTCTTCTCTTGCCATTTCTCTCATCAGCAATAAGACTTAGGAAAAAGGATGAATTTTACCCAGGGGACAGTAGCAGAGACCACTAAATAAAAGATGCTTAGAAATGTTGTAGTGTTTGATGTATGCATTGGAAATTGACTAGGACCACTTTAATCTAATGAGAAATTAGTCGAAAGCTCGAGTTCCTGGATACTTACATTAACTGCAGCTAAAACAAACTATAACATAACAGTGAAAGTGTATCTGGAGAAAGACATCAGCCATGTTTCCTTTGAGTTTTATTGGCCAAAACAAAAATTACAAAAATAATATTATTAAGGTTGCCATAAAATATATCAAATTATACAGAAGAACTGACCAGTACAGTGTAATTTGGAAAAAGCTACAGGAGCCAGAGAGGGAAAGGGAGTGGAGGTTTTTACAGTGCTAGAGATCTGTGAAGGCCACAGACTAAAGCCGTTTGCAACCAGTATTTAATAACATGCTATATTATTGGGTTTTATTACAGTGTAGTCATTCCAATCAGCGTTAAGACTGTGTGCTGAAAAAAGAGAAAAAGGGCATTCTATTCTTGTATAGGGCAGATTATAAAAAATTCTTCCAATATCGCATCCAATTGCAGTTGAAATGAAATTCCTCCTCTGTGTTCTCTTTCCTTCTTCCTTTGTTTAAAAAAAAAAAAAAAGCTAAGAAAAATCTCGATTTGAATAGATTTTATTTTCTAGACATTGAATGCTTGCAATTAAAAAGTAGTGCATAGTTATTTGTATCTGGCATTTTGCCAATAATTCAGTTCTACAAATATTTACTCATTTGCTTAACCTCTTACAGCCAGCAGTCTCTTATTGAAGTAAATAGGACTACTCACATGCTTGGAAGACAGGCATTTGGGGAAATGTGCAAAGCCTCAGGTTAAATGTCTGTACTCATAAAGGACTTAACCCAGAGAAGATGTTTCATTTAAATGGCTTGTTTACCAAGTTAAATGTGGGTGGACTGTCACTTGAAGGCTTCTTTTGCATTTGGCATCTCCTGAAATGAGATGTTCTAAACCAGGTAGAGTCAAGATAGCCTTATTAAAGTTTTTCAGACTCCTAATATCTTTGACTGAGAAAACAGAGCTTTGATATACAGTTGTCAGCTCTTCTAGTTGTTACTGGCATAGATTACAAACCTGTATAGTAAAACAACGACTCTTCAAGGGTTTAGAAATGAGATGTCTTTCATAGCTGAGATCCATTGCTCAAAGCAACATATATGCAATGTCATAGACCAGCTTGGATTGGGAGGGGCCTCTGGAGGTCCAGTTCCTCCTCAAAGTAGGACCAGCTTCTAAGTTACATTAGCTTGCTCTGTGCTTGGGAGATTGTTGTTGTTCAAATGTTTGTTCAAGTGTTTTGTTCAAGTGTTTGTTTGATTGAAAATTCTTGAGAATACAGTATTACAGAATCCAATTCCTGCCTGGTTTAGCTGTTCCTACAGTTGCGTTTGCTCAAAATAAAATCAGTTAAGACTGTTACTCTTTTTGGCTTCCTGTGTAAAACAGCTGGATATTTTTGATTGGGCAATACTTAATGTAAGTGGAAGCACTTGGTAGTCTTTGAGGAATGGCTGATATTTTCAACAGAGGCATTTAAGCCCCTTTTGAAATTTTGTGTACATGTTCTGCTGTGTAGCACTTTTAAGCATTCTGACAATAAAAACAGTTAAAAGCACTGTGCATAAAATAACTCAAGGCAACATTACATGCAATTGTAATTTTGTTTAGGGAGTTTTACTCAGCTGAGATGGGTTTATGGTATAATGTGAACAAACGATGACCATTTCACTGTTTCAGTAGCAATACTTGTCCTCCATCTAGTTTATCTTGAGATTTCATCTTCATTATTGCTAAGGCTGAACATCAATATTCATCAAGAGAAAAGGCTTCAAGATGATCCTGGTAGTAGCTGCTATATCACACTAATGCTTTTTTTGTTGTTGTTGTTTTTAGCTGGACAGGAAGTTCTGAGTTCCGTTCAAGCATCAGTCCGCTATCACTGGCTGATCTGCCATGGTGCTACCTTAGCTGTTACACTGGCGAGATAGCTGTCATCTTCTTTGAATGGACTTTGCATCCAGTCATTGTTCTTACTCATTTCAGGGAAGCACTACAGAAACTGACATTAAGCTGTAACGATGTCCTTTTATTTTGCTTTTTATATAAGCAAGTGTCAACTTGCTTTCAGCTGAGCAAGTATTACGGATTCTCAGTAGTTCAAAGACATTTTTCTCTTAACAAACTCAGAAGCTTCTTGGTTAATGCCTCACTTTTGCAATAGGTATGTTCTTTCCTTGACTTCTGAAATTGTGGTTATTAAGAGAAAATATCAGAGGTCAGACAAGTACTTTGCCTCCAGAAATATTCAGAAAACAACAAACAAGAACTTTTGTGAGATAGTTGTGGGTCCATAAATACTTGGTGTTTGTAGGGTTCTTTAAAAATGGGGCAGTTCTACAGCATTTCAGAAGGGCAGGAGAAAAGCAAGACTCAGGGCACATTTTCCCCAATTGTGCCTCACTGCCTAGCTTTGAGGATCCCTTCAAAGTACCCAGACTGTCATCGGTTCACCAACTGATCCTGAAAAAATTTTGATTACTTTGACAGGTTTTTACAACTGATCTCATTTTTATTAATATTTCTTCCTAAAGTGTTCACTGAATTTTTGATTAAAAAAAAAAGGCTATTTCCAGTCTGACAGAAGTGCCTGTGGAAAGTTCTTATATTCTAGCAGTAGATCTTTTCAAGGAGGGAAGTCTCAAAGCCAAAGAAACTCTCAAACACAAAATTTTCTAAACAGATGATATAATTTGCTTTCAGTTAATTTTTAGTATTTTTGTTCACACTACATTTTTTTGGCATCACTGATGGCAAAACTCATCTGAACAGACATTTGATACTATTTTAAAAATGTTGATTAATTGCCACTGGTTGAACACATCTTTTCCATCTTCTGTGGAGTAAAATTTCCGTAATACTTTTCTTATTGTGACTGATTTGTGTATATACCTATTTTAAAGATTCAGCTTCTTTGAATCTGCTACAAATAGTCATATCAATAATTCAAACAATGACTGTGTGAGTGGCTCTAGATGGTAAATAACCTTGAATAAGGCTGATGCAGCTTTTTTTTAAAAAAAAAAAAGAAAAGAAAAAAAAGAATATTTGTTGTGTAACAGGATATAATATAAGGCTTGATGAACATATTCTGTATTATCCATTAGATTTGAGCCATGTCAGGTACACTGTGGCACTGCTGTAGATATTAATAGTGTAACACGGTAAACAACGTCACCAAGTGCTTTCAATTCTCTGTGACGTATTAATTAACACTTTTGAGAAAATATGAACAACTATGATAGAAACTAACCCAAATGCTTATCGATATCCAGAGAAGGAAAAATTGCTGTTGATTTGTACGGGTATTGGATGAGACCTTTAATAAATGCTAATAGAAGCTAAGTCTGTTCAGATTTGCTTTGCTTTCTTTATGTGATCAAAAGGAAATTTTCTCTGCCAGCAGTATAAATCCAGGCTTATATGTAGAGTTAGGCACAAGCGGCTGAGATACGGCTATGCTGCCACATGTTTAGGGATTTCAATATATGAATAAAGCATCGTCAAAAACATACATCTGCCCAAATGGATGAAGCATGCAAAAATGAAGACACACCCACACCAGTGAAATGCCGATGAGCAGGAATCTAACTGTGTTGAAACAGTGTTTCACAGGGCAATGGAAAGTGAGTAGTAATTTTATGAGGCCACTTCTATTTGCAGTAACATATTTCTGCTCCGCTGCTGCATTACCTACTTCTTGTAAATATGTGTTTACTGCAGTCGCTCTACAGTGAAAAAGGTCACACAATGCACGCAACATTTTTTATCCTATTAGTTCTGCTATGGAGATGCAACAGAGTAAAGCAAATCAAAGATACAGGAGCATGAGTGTTTGAAGGGTGTTCAGTGAACTTTGGAGAGAGCAGGTGTTGGTTACCGTGATATGGCAGGCACATTAGAAACCTTTTGTTTGTGCAATTAACTTGACATCTCCCTGTAGCGTGAAATACGGACAGTTTTTCAGTATTTTGTATTGCTTTACTTTGAAGAGGTGATGAATTATTTGAACAGTAGAGTCACCCACTGAACTTCAAAGCGGTGACAAAATTTTGAAGGGAATATTATCTTTGCTCCTCAAGATTTTAGTCAGTCTCTATTAGCAGAGATCAAGGGACAGTTTATTTAGCTTTGGCCTAAAACTTTCTCTGGAGCATCTGACATTTATTACCACCAACAGGAGACACACACTGTTAGATGCATCTCAGGGCTGATTTAGTACGATAAATGGTGTCCTTCTGTCTGTCTATACTGAACAGGAAATTAGATAGGTGGAAAAAAGGAAGAAACTTCCCTGTCTATAAGAGAGCTAAATGAATATTGCAAAACAGGACAACTCTTCTTTAAAGAGTCCTTCACATTTTCAAAGGAGTGTAACTCAACCATGTGTATAGTTTTGTATATTTTACACACATATCTAAGTATATTGACTCAAGAAAAAAAAAGTTAAGTATCATCTCTGTCTCTTCATAGATTAAAAATTTAATGCAGGAAGACTGCTCACAGAGCTGTTTCAAGTGCTGACACAGCAAAGTGCATGCACTTTGACCTACTGGATAAATAGAGAATGCTGTAATTCATTTGTGACCGGTTAAAAATTATCAAGACCATTTATCATCAACTGTGACATCAAATTTGTCTGATTCTTTGACTAATTCTAATTCTAGATGATTCTAATTCACATACACTAAAATAAGATGCTGTATTTTAAACTATGCTTATGTACTGGATAGAGAGAATAAAACCACACTTTTTATAGAGGAGTCAAGCTAATGTCTGACAGAAAAAATAAAGAAGCTGAGAAGGTATTCAGTGGGGTAAATATTGAAATTATATAGATTTACGGAAACAATTTAATTGATAAATGATAAATGCTGCCAGTTACTGCCAGTAAAGGCTCTTTTTCAAGAATTCTACCAGGTACAAAAGAAGTTTTGGCTTCCAGATGGCTGTGCTGTTTAAAAAAGATGTAAGACGCTAAAGCTTGAGGTGTTCATATACATATAATATTAAAGAAATGAAAGAATTTGTGTCCCACTTGGATACCTGATGTCCTGGCAGATAGTTCACCCAAAGAAAAAAGACACTTTGCTGTCAACCTGGGGAAATACTTCTCTGACCAGTGCATGTGCAAGCAGTCTACTGATGGCACCACTGAGATGCTCCTGTAAGAATTTGAGGGACAGGTAGAAAAAATGTGGTTTTTTTTTTTGTTTTCTGTCACCATATGGTTTGGGAGTTTGTCTCAATAGGAAGAAACTGGCTTAAGCTTCATAACAATTGTCTTTCAGAAATCCTTCTGACTGATCCGAATGTCAGGGGCTATCTTATCCCTCTTAGGCATTACAATACCTCTGTAGAATAGAGATTAGGAAATTAAGCCCTTGCAGTTTCTCTAGCATGAGTATTTTGTTCTGTATTTCTTAATCCCTGTCTTTTTTTCACTGTGCTTTTTACAATAAAGAATTTGGTGCTCCATGATGTAAAGAATGACTTCCTTGTCTTTCTCTCTGTTTTGTTCTTGGGCTGAGCTGCTCAAACATGCTTTCATGTGTTGACGAGCTCATGAGTTTGATGCCTTAAATAAGGGAAAAAAAAAAGGAATGGGCTGATGAACTTGATTACACTGAAAAATCAAGAGAGACAATTTAATTTAAAGGTTCCATCATTACAGATTCATTGGAAATACTGCTGATCATAATGAATTTGTTTGGTATTCATGGGATGCTACATACATTTCCATAGATTATAGTCTTGTGAGATATAGCCTCACTTAACCATTGGCTATTCCTACTGAGTGAATTAGAGTAAACAGTTTTATCAAGTGGTGAATTGCATCTATTGCCAAGTGTTCAGGGTACAATTGTTATGCTTGACTAGCCAGATATTTAGGTTCTCTCTGCTACAGAAGTGACTGACCTGCATAAACATGCATAAACATGTGTAATTTACCTCAGGATTCAGCTAATCAGGAGTCTTCTGCACGCTGCTTCTTTTTTTTCCCATGGTGTTTTTCTTAGTCCTTTTGTCTGTATTAAAAATTATAGGAGTACCTTGCACAAATGTTTAGCAGGCCTTTGTAAGCATCATTAAGGTATATGCTTACTAAGGTGCTTTATCTCTTGTTTCCACGCAATAGTACCAGGAATCTGCAGTACATTGCTGGCCCGTTGCACAAACATTCCTTGAAAAGCTCAACATAGCATCTTATAGCAAGTTGCACTTTTGTAATTCTAATTCTAACTCCTTCTGCCTAAGGTCATGTGCTTTTTCTTTCCTTTTTTTTTTTTTTTTTCCCCTCCCCTTAAAAGGGGTATATTTGCAGGTGGCTCATATGCTAAGATTTGATAGCAGAAGCACACTCTTTCAGGAGTCAAAGGTCACAGCATTTTTCTCACTTTATGTTTTTCTTTATGTAAAATCTGTAAGCTCCCACAAATTCTCCAAGACCATTTCAGTGAGAGACAGAGTTACAGAAGAATAATAGCAGAAAATGGAAAGAGTAGGTACAAATGGTCTAACTGCTGACAGGCCTGCTTTTGCAGTCCTGGGGCTGTGGAGTATTTGCTTCCAAGAACAATCCACTACTTTTTTTTGCAGTATATTCCTACTTTTAGACAGCAAAGGTTGAATATATAACTTTAAGTCTTTATCCTTTGGGTGTTGTCATTCAAGAAGTACTAAAAAAGAGCTCTTCCGCTATTTAAGTCCCCTATTTGAAATATAATGCTGTGTGTCAGGGACGTACCTACTTGTCTGTATACTTAAAATACAGAAAGTGTCTACATTTGTGCTCTGCCGCTGAGTGCCCTGCAGAGGAGCTGCAGAGAGAGGAATTCTGTTGCTAACTGTCCTAGTGCTGCCAGCAACAATGCTACTAACAAAGCATGAGTTAAAATAAAACCACCATTTCAGCTGCAAGTGATGGCATTGTCATCCTGCCTGAAGCTTAGCTGATCAATGTCCTGACAAGTTAGCTGGATTTCAAACAACTGAGGGGAGAAGACTGGGGCAGATAAAACCCCCCTCTTAGAAAAGGAGAGTGAGAATAGTCCAGCTGCTGCAATGGAGCTATTGCAGAGACATGGGCTGTTAAACCCTGAAACCACATTAATATAAGTTCTGTGGCTTTTCTGCTTATGTTTCAAGACCTGTCCACCATGGCCTAATTTCTTCATGCTATTTGTAAATGAGAAGCACTACCAGCTATCCCTGATGCACTGCAAAGCTCAGCAACTGTTCTGGCTTTGTTTGGCTCTTCCGCTGAGTCTCTCTTTCCTTTTTCTACATGCATTGCAGAGTGCTCTCATACACACAAAGCATTTCATTAAGCTTGCTCAGTCAGTCAGCAAACATGGATGACTTAGGACAGATGTTCTCCTAGAACACCTGGAACAAACTTGCATAGCAACGGTAGCATCTTATCACTCTCTCCTTCAAGGAGTTAGCAGAGTGAGGCAGGGAGTGTGTATTACTTATTTGCCACACAGTTTGCACAGGATGAATTGTTTAACCGTTCACACGTTGCTGCTGTAGATGATCCTGCTGTGAAAGTCAAATTCTCTGGTTAAACATGTGGCTGTACAATGCAATGTCAGAGAGTCTGCTTGACATTAGTAGTCACCAGCATACATTGAACCCTAGCACCTATCTGTCTCTTCATGGTTATGATTGATTTCAGCTAAATAGAGAGTTTCATGAATATGACATAGGCAAGATGATACTTGATGAAGGAGCTAGTATTCTGCTGACTGGAGGGCATGGCTTTGTAGTCCAAACCAGCATTGCTGTGGCCATCCATAGCACTTTAATTTTTTCCAGGCAGATTTCATTTAGTACGAAACTTTTTTTTTTTTTTTTTTGTGGTTGGGAGGGACATCACAGATAACCATTAAAAAGCCGAATATTAAGAAAGCCCGTGGCATTTTTTTATTAATGTAAGTTCACCTTGAACCATTGGATGACTTCAGTTACCTGTGCCAGGAATGTCAGATCTAGAGAATAGCTGATGTAAGTAATTCAGATTGTACGTATATTCTGAAGATGTATGTACAAATGAGATACACACAGAATAGAGACATATATCAACACACAGTATGTCAGGAGCAGAAATCCTTTTATCTTCAAGACTAAACTTAAGAAAGTGAAATAGAACATTATCCATATAAGAACCCCTCCACCTGCAACAAAACAACTCACAGAGGAAAAATGTTTGTCTTAGAGAACTTACATAAACAAGCCAGAATATATATGGATGTATACCCTTTTCTAGGCCCTAAATATTGTCTGACATCCCAGGGATAATTTATATTCAAATGTGAACCTTAATACCAAACTTCTAAATGGTAGAACACAGAACATATCCCAAAGTCACCTTATTAGTGCCATCTTTTTGAATGTATTTATGGATTAAGTATTAAAGAAGTATTTAACTAATTTTCAGAGCAGTTTTTTTCTGATAGAATAAAACAGTAGATTAGCTTCACTTTTTATTACATTTTGTTTACATATAGAGTTATGAAGTAAGGAGTCAGTTTAGTTTGCAGTCAGCAACTGACTTTTAATTAACTTCCCTCCATAATTTTAATATAGTTCTTTTGCTGAATATTTCTATTCCACAATAGCTGAAAGCACAGCCAGTACAGCACAGAGAGGAAAAAAATGGCCCTACATTATGTGACCATTATATTTGCATCAGCTTTCTGCCAAGAGACTTTTTGAAGCAGTCAAACAATAAATTAATTAGAATGCCAAAATGGGGCATCAGGGGCCAAACCTTGATTCCTTTGAAATCAGTAGCTGGTGTACTGAATAGTGCTAGTATCTGGCCCTTAAAACTATTCAAATATCTCTGGTTCAAGCAAAATAACAGACTATTACTGCAAATCTAACCTTCATTAAATTTTCTACGTGCTTAGATCTTTGTATGAATTGGGGAATAGGTTTTGTTTGAACTGAATACTACTTCTATTTGATTTTTTAAATGATTTTTAATGTTTTAGTCTCTCCAGATGTCTATTATTCTCAGGGAACAAAAGTGCAGCTAGTAAGCTCCCATATATATACACACTCCCATGGAGACCAGGTAGCCAAGTGGATAACAACCCTACTTCTTATTTCAAAGGTTGCAGGTTCAACCTGACTGAGCTCTGTTTTAATTAAACTTTCTATTTGCTTCTCTATAAGCTATGACATATTAAAAGTCAACCGTGGTTAAGAAACCAGCTATTTACATTTACAGTTAGATGGACTCCATTCCTTTCTGCATCACACAGAACAGAAAAAGATCAGGAACAGTTAGCACAGACATGTCTTTATTGAAGTACGAAACTACACAAATGTTTAACAAAAACTGGGCAACTTTCTGGTTCCAAACTGTGTATTTATTAGAAATGAAGAATCTCAACATGGGCTCTGTATTTCTGCTTTCCTATACTGATCTAAAGCATCTATGGTCCAGGAATGCTGAAAGTGATGTGATATGCAAAGAAATAATTAATCCATATCTACCTGCAAGCTCTGTGATACTAAAGATTGGAATTTCTGAGAGCGCCATCATTGGTAGGCAGAGTAATCGGGAATTTCTAGTGCACAGCATCTTTGACAGCAGTTTCAAATGACTTGTGTTTTATGGGACATTGGAAAAATGACTACATTTAGTTAGAGTTGGATAGCTGAAATTCTGTGCATCTTACAGTCTTTGGGAAAGGGCTAGGTCTATGGCAGATGACAGCAAACAGTACTATTGGGTCCTATGGTTAACTTGTTCCAGTAGGGATAATAGTGATGAGTAAGAGGGGTGCCAAACACAGTCAGACCTGCAGATATGTGCAACTTCTATGTATTTTGTCAGGGATATCCAAAATTCAGGTCAACTTTTCAAGCTATTCACTTGCTCTTACCTGAAATAATGGTGTGTAGGACAAAAAAGTAGTGTAGTTTAACGTATTTCCTACCTGTGTTTTATTTTAGCAGTATGGGTGGACAACAGAATCAATTACTTGTGGAAAAAAAAAACAAAAAACTGCTGGATTTCACCAATTTATTTCTATGGTCCAAGAGAACAGACTTCATTTTACAACTAAAGATTAGAGAAAGAAATTTTACACAGAACAGCATGCTCTGTATCAACACAGACCAGAAATTACACACATACCTCCTTTCAGAGTATTCGTCAACAGACAGATGTTTTCTGTGGTCTGAGACGTGCTCTCAGTGGAGAAAACAGCCTGTCAAAAATGATAAACTTGCAGTGTATTTGCAACTGCCCAGGAAAGCGATGTGTCTCTATGCAGACTGGGGGTGAAGTGGATGGATATTACCCACTTCACTGAGAAAATGACGACTGATACGGAGTACAATTAACCCACATTAGCATTCATACAGAGTCTGCCTAGTATACCTACAATTTCTCTAATTAAAAGAAAACAATCTGACCCAGAACTTATGTGCAAAAAAGATTGAAATGATCAGTCAATCAATCTGACCATCTAACGAGCTCTCTTTAAAAGGGTGCCTAGTTAAATGGTGACATCAAATATGCAAAGTTAAAAATAAGAAACTTAAACCATTGATTGGTCTAAAGCCCACAGCATGCAACTGAAGTTTTAAGGAGACTTGGCTAGGGTTTGCACAGCCAATTCCCCATCTTTCTGAAGATCAAGGCCATTTTGTTGATATTTTTAAGGGAGATTTATGAGACTGAAAATTAATTAAACCAGTACCTGTGAGTATGTTGGATTATGATTGCTTTCATTGTAATCTATATGCCATGTAAGCCTGTATGTTTTTAAAACCCTTGATTGTTTTTTTTTAAGTTTTGGAAGTAGTGATGTTTTAAAATATATCTCCTTTAAGAAGCAGCCAAGTCTTACTGTTTATATTTACCTTATCAGCTTGAATACAGTACTTTATTTTAGTGATGCATATGTCAGCAGCTACCTCAAAGATTTTTTTACATGTGAGAGGCTTAATACCAGTTCCTTTTTCACACATTATAAAATTATGTCCAAAGCTAAAATATTGTAATCACTAAATATTTTGGAATAGGTTAGAAGGAATTAGTCATAGTTTTGTTTCTTTCTATATTATTGCAGTAATGAAAATTTTCAGAAGGAAGCTAAGATTTATTTTCTCTGACCTGGCTGGCTAAGTCACTCATTAGGATACGAGGTATTTTAATAACATGGAATAATCTGAATTTACCATTTATCGTCCAGAGCCACATGCTCTGAAATATGCTGTAGCAAGGTGTAGCTATGCATTGTGAAGGTCTGTCCATTACTTAGGTGTGAGAGCTATAATGATTTAAATCAACAGTGCCTGTTCATTTTAAGACAAGCTGGTTACATGGCTTGCTCCAAAAGCAGGGAGCAGGATGAGGCCTGACCTTCTGAGAAAAAATGTAGGAAGGAGGGCTACCAAATGCTCAGTAGGTCTTGCATGTGTAGGAGGCACTGGGTGCATGCTGGCCATCTGATCAGTGTATGAGCACCAGTCCTCCTTGCCCACTTGACTTTGTGTTTAAGTAAGGTGAGGACCAGGAACAGGTGATAAGCTAGAGGAATGGGATATGGCCAACAAGCCATAGAGTGATTTACAAGAAAGACTCTTCTCTTCTCACCAGATACAACGTAGTAATTTGTATATCATAAGAATCTCAAAATTTTTATTAGATAATTATCTCTATTTCTTGGATCATAAAATATTATCCTTACAAGAAGTTTAATTTTGGCTGTTTGTCTGATGCCTATTAAAGTCAGAAAAAGAACATCCCACCTGTTTGAATTTTTGCTTGCTTTTAAAGTAATTTTGGCTGTTAGAGATTACTTCCTGAACTCCTACCTATTCTTTACTTTTTCCAGAATTAAATTAAGAACAGATATTTTTAACTGTTTTGTATAGTAGAGACCTCAGCTGCTTCAGAGACCTTCTCTAGGCACACCTATCCCAGGCAGCCATGAAGAGAAGGGCATTTCAAAATGCAGCAGCAAATTCTACCCCAGATGCTGCATCCTGTGGTGTTTTATTTTTGTTACTACCCTCTTTATTCATTGCTTTTGAAGGTCTTGATGCTCCTTCTCAACAAGAAGTGGAGTTCTCACCCGTTTCCCGAGTCAGGCTCTCGTATTAATAATGTGCCAAACGTGTGTGGCAGGTGCAGCCCATGCATGCTGGAAGAGATACTGGCCAGGTCTGGAGGCAGTTCAGCATAGTTTGTCCACTTGTTCAGGACACCCATAAGTCCAAAGACAATGGGCTATGCTAAGTCATGGCACAAACCATGAGAATAAAAATTACCAGCACTGGCCCTAACTATCACAGTAGTTTAGGTTTTAATGCTAGAAAAAAGGCAAAGGACTTCGAAGGGACATTTTTTTTTCTCTATGTGTGGGCTCTCATGTTAATCTGAAACATGTGGAGTAATATATTTGTAGTGGTTTTGGCTTCAGACCACTGGACCAAAAGCCAAGGATTTATTGTTTGCTTCTTTATTTAAACAAAAATCTCCTACCTCTTTTTCCAGCATACAAACCCGAAACAGTGACAGATAACTATGCTGGACAGTAAGCATATGTGTGCATGCATGGGATGACGGGAACAATAATAAAATTTACTTGACAGCACATATAGGCATCTGCATTTTCTACAGAACTTAGTGACTCACACAGGGAATAACTCTAAACCTAACTTTGAAAATATTCCTCTGAGATACCAGCTTGTTCATGCTTTAGGAACATTAAGGTTCCCCCTACCCAGCTAAACAATAACCAGTTATGAATGAAGTGCTCATATACATATGTGAAAGAAAAAAAAAAAAGAAAAGATTAAAAGGATTTGCCTGATGTTCAGGTCTGATCCAGACTGTCTGGGTTTCACAAAGGTTACACAGTGTTTGCTGGGTTACTGGGTTAGAAAGCAACTCATCAAGTGTCTGCTGCTAGAGAAGCTGCAGCAGCTGCAGGATGATTCACGCTGGGGGCCTGCGGGCGGTGGGGCTCTCACATCCTGCAGCTCCCAGACCAGCCAAGGATATTTCTCCTGGCACTTCCTTACCACAGACTTGGTAGGAGCTGAGTGCCCCACCAGTGGCCCTGAGAGGGCAGAACTATGCTGGCACGGCTTGGGACCAGGCACATCTTCAAGATGAAATCACATTTGCTTTTGTTCTTCAGGACCAAAGGTTTGTGAGGGGCAGGAAGCACTAAAGCAGTTTCCACCTCCCTCAGATATCCCTGTTGTCTTTTAACTTAATAAACTGATGTGGCTGACACAATGACACATAAAATGTTTTGAAGTTGCTTTGGAGAATGGACTCCAGCCCTGTAATAGGTCTTAGACTGGAAATTAGAAAGTTTTGTTATTAAGGACAGCCAATGCTCAGTTGCTTTTCCTGAGTCTATTGCAAGTGCTTGGGAGACAAATGATGTGCTTTACATGAGCATAGCCATGGATTATTTTGTTCATTTCCTGAATGGAAAGGAAATGTAAACCACATTTGGCTTAGAAGCACAAAACTGGTGGTACATCTGGAAACAAAAATGAAGACCACCTCAAAGAGCTCCAAAAGAAGTGTGAAGGAAATGAACTTTATCCTATGATGATCAGAAAGGATATCACAGGACATACTGAAGAATTAATGAAACACACTTTAAGAACCAAGGCTGCGTGACAGGAGGCTGGTTATAACCAGATTTACTCAGTAAAATATTAAAAGCCATTTCTCTCTACCCATTTACTTACTAGAGAGCACTTTAGGAAGGGTAAGAGACTAATAGGTACTGAAGAGTCTGTGATGGTAGAGTGCAATAGAGGGTAATAGCATGAAAGTTCTGTAGAGAAAAACTGGTTAGAAAGTGTAAATCAAACAGGGTTGCCCCGGAAACAGACGTTTCAGTAAAGATGACATTTTTCAAACAGCGTTTCATAGATCAGCATTTGTTTTAGAAACAGAATTGTTTTAAAAACATCAAAATGGCATATTGCACCATTTTATTTATTTTTTTCTTTTAAAAGGCTTTCAGTAATGTTAAAATATTGCAATGTTTACACAAATATTTTGAGGATTGGAATGTGACCACAGCTTTTTTTTACCAAAACGTTTTTCCTCCCAAAAGAACCTCATGGATCATTTCTGAATGTGAACTTTTTCTTCCCAGTCTGTATTAAGAATTGAAAAAAAAAAAAAAAAAGGTTAGGTGGAAGTTCACTTTCTAACAAGTTCTTCTGTGTGATTTAGTGGCTGGTCTTAGACACGTGCTGTCTTGTATTTTGTAAATATATCCAGATTGTACCCTGCTGCTTATCAACTGCCCAGTTGATACAAGGCACAGAAAAAGTACCCAGCTCAGCAGCAAGGTTTAGTCATGCTTCTCTAGATCTTAGGTGACCTTGAAGTGGGTCTGAGTCATCAAAACTCTCAACTGAAAGCACTTGAGCACATAGTGAGGGCACTACTTTATTCTTCAACTAGAGTTGAGCATGAGTCGCTTCCTCACTGCTCAGAAGATCAAAGGAGAATTCTGCCTCTCCTTCAGGTGTGGTCCTTCCCAAGGCTCACCTGAGATGAGCCAGGCGATCACTAGACCTGCCAGAGGGCTATGCGTTGCCCGTGAAGGCGGAACATACAAAAAATAATATTAGACTTGCCTGAATAACTTGTCCCAAAGATGTCATTATTGTGAATATTAAACATTTCTTCTTAGCCTCATGTTATAATGATAAGTGTATAATGTTGATATAGATGGATGATAAATCAAAGCCGTAAGTGTGGTGAAATCCCCTGGAAATATAAAATAGATTTTTTAAAAAGTAATACGAATCATCCAGCACAGCACTTGTGGGTTTCCCTTTTATAACTCAGAAAAAAGAATATTTTTACCATAATCCTTTGAATGTACACTAGATTAAGGCTGAGAAAGAAGTGGGTGTTCACACACAGGATTGTGGTGTAATTTTTTTTTTTAAAGTGTACTTCCTGTTTTGAGAACCACCAAACTAGAGAATAATACACAAATCACTGAATCTGTCAGTCATTCAGTCATTAAGAAACACTTAATTCTCCATTCCAGGCAGCAGATCTTCAGATTTTTCTGAGTCCTGAGCTGGACTGAAATGTTGGAAGACACTTCAGCTCATCGTTGCTAAATCAGAGTTTGTTGAGCTACCTCAGGGTTCATTAGGTTATCTTTTAATTGGTGATGGGTGAACTGTGATAGATTTAGAGACGTGAGTGACTCACAAGAGATCTGAAATTATTAAGGTGCTTTCTGAGCAACTCTGTTGATGGCAAGATACGTAAAGGAGCATTCAATAGAATGAATTCAATGTGGTGGCATTGCTCACAAAACCTGACATTGTGAAATAGCCATAAAAGTAAGTGCTGTGCATCATTGCTTAATTCCATTGCATATTATCACATTTTTGTTATTTTGAATTTAGTTTCAGTAAATATATGAGATTTTAATCCTTCATTGGTAATTCAGTGGTGTAAATCAACTGTAGAAGAGAGAAAAAGATGTAGAAGGTCATTCTAGGAATATTCTCAAATAGAAAAGCTAATGAAAAGAATCATGTACTTTAAAATAAACTATTTTGTGCTGGACCTGAACTAGAAACTAATCTTCCTAAACTTGGAGTCTCAGCTCCCCAATGGAATAATTAAATAGAAGTTTCTATCTAGAATGTTTTACATTATATCACAACAGTTTAACAGTTCACTATGTCTAGGATTGACTCTGACTGTTCCTAATTTGTCTGGAAGGAGGAAATTGCTTTCTTGGTTTTTTTTTTTTATTTTTTTATTTTTAAATTGGCAGAAGCAGGACAGTTTGAAGCCACCCAGGAGGTGCAGGATTTTAGAAACAGTCAACAGAAGGGCCACTGAGGATGAAAATGCTGTGAAGCAGACAGAGTATGTGAGGGTGATCATGGTATTCACTGAGTGTACTGTACCACAACACAGCCCAAAGGGGTGGGCTGGGTGCAGAAGTACTCCCAATCCTCCTCTCCCACCAGCTGCTCCCACTGGCAGGTCCTGCTCCCAATCTCACAAGCAATAGTGATAAACATGGTGAGGTACAGCAAAGGCCAGTGGGTGAGATGTGGGTCTGGGAGCCAAAGCCTCCTGAGCTGCCTTGGTGCAGTCTTGCCAGTATGCGGACACAGTGTCCCTTCTGCATTTAAGTTCCTACAACTTCTGCAGCAACTGGAAGGAACTACACAACTGAAACTCCCAGCCTACCATCAGGGCCTCCTGTTATCGCTTGCTGCTGTTACTGACAAGCCTTTACGCCCCTGATACTCTTCTTCTGATAGCCCTTGCCGATGACATCTTTAGAAGGCAATCCTTTAGGGAACTGCCTTTTTCATTCTCTGCTCCCACTCTCAGCTGTCAGTGCTTCCAACATCTGGAAGCACTAGAAATTACTAGAAGTAAATCTGCAAGTTGCTCCTACGCTGCTCCTGTAGTCTCGCAGTTTCTACAACGGCCTGGTGTCCCGTAGCTCTGAGCACTGACCACACAGGCCATTCCTTGTGCAGGATGTGAAGCCCACCACGAAAGGCCGTGACCTTAGAAAGGAATTGTTTTTGTTTAAGTGCAGCCTTTCATAAGTGAGTTAAGAGTCTAATGGGTAAACAGAGGTCCTGGCTCTGGAGATACTTTTTAAGATCTTTGAGAAGCCTATTTATCAGAGCTTGAAAGAAATCTCATTGTGGTCTTACAGTAAATCAAACGATCCCTTTCCCTGTGCTCTCATTTGTGGTTTGAATTATTTACAATAAGCCTGTTTTCAGAGGCAGAAACAGGTGGTTGGGGGTGGTGGTGGGTAAAACTCAAAGCTCTTTTATGAATTGAACTTCAGAGGAATATGGTAAAAGGGCTATGACTGACCTGCACATGAAAATATAAGATAAAAACAGAAAGTGCAGCCCAAGCTGGCTTGTAATCAGCTCGGTCTGATAGCGAGCACATTCTTCATTTGAAAAGGTGCAAAAAAGTACAAAAAGCCACAAACTGTGACCCAGAATATTGGCTGTGTTGCAGCAGCTTCATGCTCACAGACCAGCATGTGGGAATGATAAATCCAAACCCAGAAAGCTCTGTCTGCAAAATCAAATCCTCAGGTGATGCTGGCCTCACACACCACCTCACAGCACATCTTTCTTTCAGCTGCTGGAAGAATTGAAGAAAAGACAAATATGGATTGCTTTGGTGGCCTTTGAAGGCCTCTGGGAGCTGACACAAAGCAGAGATGCTGTGCATCTTCTCCGCTCTGCTCAGGGCTGTGTGCGAGCAGCCAGAGGGTGACACTGTTGAGGGAAGATGAGCACACGCTGGACTCTGCCCAGAATCAATTCCACAGAGAGAATTACTCTCTTCAGTTCAAGATATTTGCAAACATCAGGTACTATCAACGCAGGAATGTGAGAATACAGACAACTAGCTGTGTCCCAGCACTATGGAAGAGTTACCTCTAAGAAACCAGCATCAATGATAACGCTCCGTATCTTCTGTGACACAGAAAAGGGAGCAGACCTTGTTCAGTGCTGAGTATCTATATGAGATGCCAGATCCATCACATTGCTGAGGACTTCACTTGCATCTTTGATAGCCTTAAAAAATTCATGAAACCTTTCCAAAGCTATATAATGGGCTAGTGCTTGCTCTCCAGGTCTTTCCTGCATGCTCCTGAAGGGCCTTTCCTTTCACACCGTTAACTCTGCAGAAGAAGCAGTGCTTGGTTTTGCACTGGATTTAGTGCTAATTGCCCTGCCTTTAGTAAAGATGTTGGAACACATAAGCAGTGTGCAGGCTGGAGAGGTGGGATCGTGCCAACTTCATGAAGTTCAGCTAGGCCAAGTGGAAGGCCCTGCACCCTGGTCGTGGCAATCCCAGGCACAATATAGGCTGGACAGAGAATGGATCAAGACCAGCCCTGAGGAGAGGGACTTGGGAGTGATGGTGGATGAGAAGCTCAACATGAGCCAGCAATGTGCCCGTGTGGCCCAGAAGGCCAACCGCATCCTGGGCTGCATCAAGAGGAGCATGGCCAGCAGGTTGAGGGAGGTGATTCTTCCCCTCTGCTCTGCCCTGGTGAGACCCCACCTGGAGTACTGTGTCCAGTTCTGGAGCCCCCAACACAAGAAGGACATGGACCAGTTGGAGAGGGTCCAGAGGAGGGCCACGAAGATGATAAAAGGGCTGGAGCACCTCTCCTATGAGGACAGGCTGAGAGAGTTGGGGCTGTTCAGCCTGGAGAAGAGGAGGCTCCGGGGAGACCTTATAGCAGTCTTCCAGTACCTTAAGGGGGCCTACAAGAAAGATGGGGAGAGGCTGTTCAGTAGGGCCTGTTGTGATAGGACTAAGGGTAATGGTTTTAAAATAGAGGGAGGGAAAGTTCAAGGCCAGGCTGGATGAGGCTCTGAACAACCTGATCTAGTCAAAGATGTCCCTGCTTCTTGCAGGGGGGTTGGACTAAATGACCTTTGAAGGTCCCTTTCAACCTTAACCATTCTATGATTCTATGAGTCTATTAGTAGGCTCGAACTTCTGAGATATTTTAAATTTGAAGCTACATGATAGAGGTTGCCAACAAATGATCCAGCAAAAAGAGGCAGTGCAGAAGATGAAAAGAGGGTTCATAATGCCTGAAGACTTCTACAATTTTAATGCAATGTCTTTTGTAGAATTAGTTCATCCTCAAGAACAATGGCAAGAAAATACAACACAGCATATTGCCCATTAAGCAGTACTTTCACATGTGCATGCCATCGTAAGGAAAAGGTGCATAGAAAAGTCAGAGGAATATTTTCTTTTCTGGACTCGCATTAAGTTGCTGAAAAAGAAATTCACACTTAAAAGCTGGATTGGACTTGGACTAGAGAAGCATGCAAGACAGCAAAAAAACCACTCTGGGAAGTCCTATAGGCTAGCTGCACCTCAGGCCGGAGTGAGCAGGATAAGAACGTGCCATGTATCTGCAGAATCCCTCCCAAAGCAAGCAGATGGTTGCCACAGACGGAGAACAAATGGCAACTCAGTTCAGTTGACCTCCACAAGCAACTGTGGCAAATCGCTTTAATGCTGATGCTGGTGGTATTGCACATACTTGTCCCAAGCAACAAGCAGGACTCTCATTTTGACTGGAGTGTTAAGGCCAGATGTCTCCCCTCAAATATCCTTTGCCAAAATCTCAATCCTTCGCTGAAAACTCATGCAAAGAGGACAGTGAATGTCTAACTGAAAGAAATGCTGAATCGGCACCAGAGGGGCTGCTAGGCAGGGACTGGATTCTGGGAACTGCATAAGCCAAGTGACACAGTGCTACACAGAGTGCAAAGTTTGGGACACTACATCCCTGCCCCACGTGCCAAATGTCACAAAGCCTCCAGTGTTTGGGGACATTTACAATTGAAGTTACTAAGAGCTCCTGGTTAGTATTTTGCACGTTTTGAAATAAAGTGTTCAGCAGAGCTGAAATTTATTAATTTTGAAAACTAAGCCATCTGGAGCATTAGCTGCTTAATTACAGCAGAAAGAGTCATGAATGAACAATGTGAAACACTTTCCATTTTCCATTACAGGATTCAGAGTTTTTTTGAGCCTTTTTATTCCTTGATTAAAAAAAAAAAAGATAAATATTCAAGCAGTCATGTTATGCTATTCCTTCAGCTTTGATTTCTTCTTTTCACAAAGCAAAAAACCCAGAAAACCCAAGAACAAACTCTTCCACCCAAAAATCAAAACCTAAACCCTAACTACACAGTTGTAAATTTCAGACTCTTTTTACAAAGCAATGATGACAACAGTCACCACATATAGATAAGTATGGAAGAAAAATAATCAGAGAAAGATGTTTTGTTTCTCAATTTATTGCATTTAGTGTAATTTTCCCCCACTGGCTTATAAATAACTTGCCTTTTTGTGCTTTCACTCATTCTAACCATTTCTGAACCCAGGGCAAAACCCAACTTGAAACAATGTGGACTTGATGAGTTTACTCTGCCTTAGAGTTAACAAGGAAGCCTTTGTCCCGTATGCCCTAGGCAACCTAAAACACAATGCCTTATCCTCCTTTGCCATGAGACCTTCAGTCAACTTTCCCCATGGTTTATGACAACTGAACCAACAATTAGGCCTGAGGCGTTCAAACATGACATTTGAAATAGAGGGTGCATTGACGTGTATGAACCCTGCACTGTGCTGCAGTTGTCTCCTCAGTATGACGGAGTAAAGGTAAATCTAGAAGTTGCTGCTACAACCAATCACTTTTCACTCCAGCTGCTTTTTCACTCTTGCTGTTTTGGGAAAGAGAGTCAAATTTAGAAGTTTTTCTATATAGTGTGAATTTTCCTGCTTTTCAGAGAGAGGAATTTTAGCAAGGTTTTTACAAATGTCTCCATTCTCCCACATATGATGCCACAGCTCTAGCTAAAGCAATCTTCCACACTGTCCCAGGGCACGTCTCAGCCCTGAAGCTGCTCCCTGTTGCATGCTGATAAAAAAAAGAATGCTGCCTAACAGGTTTGTCCTGAAGAGAAACTGTCTGATACTGCAGATTCCCACAGCCTGCATTCCCTGCTCCACTGAAATGCAGAAGCCCCAGGTTAGTGGTGTGACTAGTCAGGAGTGTTCAAAGTGGACCCTGAGATGGTCTACCTTCGTGCCATCCCTCAATGCATGAGGGTACCAGAAGGATGGAAAACTGAATTCAGGTACAACTGGCTAGTTAAAGAGGAGTCCAAAAAGCAGGATGAAACAGTGTTTCTGCACATAGGGATCTCTGGGCATACCTGACGATCACTTAAGAAGACCTTGGGGGAAGGAGGTGGTGATGCTGTTGCCAGTTTTTCCATGCTAACTTTTCCGTGGTCGTTTCTGCCATGTGGTGGTGAAGACTGCCAGTAGATGAAACAGCTCTTGCCCTACTGGGAAGGCCACACCTGGATGAATGGTTGCGTCTAGATTATCAACTATATAATTTGGGTTGTTGCCTTCAGAAACAATAGCTTTCAGAGTGCCGGAAAAACATATTGCAAGATTCCGAGACTGGGTGGACGGCTAATAAGCAGTGTTAACACAGGACAGGAAAATAACAACAGCAGCCTGCAGTTTTTATCAACTGACAGATTGACAGGAGATGATGGTTGCCCAACATTGTAAGGGAAACTGAGGCAAAAAAAAAAATCAGTAAAAGCTATTTCAGTGCATATAAGTAATCAGTGATGAAATAGAAGTAAATTCCCCATTCCTTATGTTCAGACTGCTGGATCAGAGTGCCTTGTATCCAGTGAAGTAATAAATGCCTTGGAAATCTCTGCTTCCTGCCCACCTGGTAATAGGCCCTGACTGGTTTTGAAAACTGTATAATGTGACATGTATTATGTAGCATTCTTCGAAGGCTCAACTTCACATCATTCTTGAGGAGTGGCTGAAAGTCCCTGATTTTTCATAATGGTGAAAAGTACTTTTACTATATTTGTGCATTGCTCAAATAGATGAATTTTCTGTATTTTTTTTTCATGTTGCAATCAGCCTAAACATTCAGATACCAATTCTGTGCTAATGGTTTTGAGCAAGTTAGTGCAAAATTTAATTTGCACTCACCCATCTGATTCAAGGGGAGTGTAAAATATACTTGTCGCACTATTTTCACATGTTAAAGTAATTCACTCAGCATGACTTCCTGGAGTTGAACCAAGTGGCTGAAAAGAGCTAGCACTCAGGAATCCTACCACAGCAGACAGTAACAAAAAAAAAAAAAAACAACTCCCTAGAAACACTGGAAAGAAATAAAACACAAAGAAAAACAGACTAAACAGAAGACAAGCATTCCTTAACTCTTCATTAACTTTTCTTTACATGTCCCCAAAACAAAGCGACACCTGAGACATGGGGAGCTGTATTGCAGAAACATTTGACAGACAAAGTGCTTCAGCAGCCGGATGTCCTGCAATGATTTGAGTTTTGTAATGGTTTGCCATGGGGTATTCCAAGAGATACTGAGCAAACTGGCTGACTGCTATACAAATCAACTTCGCAAGCTTTTACTCTTGCTGTGTTCCAGTTTATTCTTCCGTTTGCTAAAGCCGTGTCTCACTGAAATTGTCTATCATTTTAATCAGTGTAAATGAGGTAACTGAGAATGCAATGCGTTGCTTAAACACACCTCATGCGGCAAAGCACACAAGCATATGCTTATCTTTAAGAAGGTGAATCATTCCAGTAAATTAAGCAATGCTGAAACTGAGTGTCTGAAGTCAAGCTCATGCTTTTGTACTTGGGTGAACCAAGTTGCCACTTATCTGTTTTTCCCTTTTTGCTCTCCTGTGAGGCCTCTGCTTAAACCACCTGCACTGTTGGCACAGCAGTCTTAGAATCATAGAATCATAGAATGGTTAGGGTTGGAAGGGACCTTCAAAGGTCACCTAGTTCAACCCCCCTGCAAGGAGCAGGGACATCCCTGACTAGGTCAGGTTGCTCAGAGCCTCATCCAGCCTGGCCTTGAATGTTTCCAGAGATGGGGCCTCCACCACCTTTCTGGGCAACCTGTGCCAGTGTTCTATAACTCACATCATAAAATTTTTTTTCCTAATTTCTAATCTAAATCTACCCCCCTCTATTTTAAAACCATTACCTCTCGTCCTATCGCAACAGGCCCTACCAAACAGCCTTACCCCATCTTTCTTGTAGGCCCCCTTGAGGTACTGGAAGACCGCTATCAGGCCTCCCCGGAGCCTCCTCTTCTCCAGGCTGAACAGCCCCAACTCTCTCAGCCTGTCCTCATAAGAGAGGTGCTCCAGCCCTTTGATCATCTTCGTGGCCCTCCTCTGGACCTTCTCCAACTGGTCCATGTCCTTCTTGTGTTGGGGGCTCCAGAACTGGACACAGTACTCCAGGTGGGGTCTCACCAGGGCAGAGTAGAGGGGGAGAATCACCTCCCTCGACCTGCTGGCCACGCTCCTCTTGATGCAGCCCAGGATGCGGTTGGCCTTCTGGGCCGCAAGGGTGCATTGCCTGCTCATGTTGAGCTTCTAATCCACCAGCACTCCCAAGTCCTTCTCCTCAGGACTGCTCTCAATCCATTCCCCGCCCAGCCTGTGTTTATGCCTGGGATTGCCACGACCCAGGTGCAGGACCTTGCACTTGGCCTGGTTGAAGTTCATGAGGTTGGCACGGGCCCAACTCTCCAGCCTGTCAAGGTCCCTCTGGATGGTATCCCTCCCTTCCAGCGTGTCGACAGCACCACACAACTTGGTGTCGTCGGCGAACTTGCTGAGGGTGCACCCTATCCCACTGTCCATGTCGCTGACAAAGATGTTGAACAGGGCCGGGCCCAGCACGGACCCCTGAGGGACGCCACTCATGACCGGTCTCCACATGGACATTGAGCCGTTGACCACCACTCTCTGAGTGCGGCCATCCAGCCAACTCCTTATCCACCGAGTGGTCCATCCATCAAACCCATGCCTCTCTAGTTTAGAGAGAAGGATGTCGTGCGGGACAGTGTCAAAAGCTTTGCACAAGTCCAGGTAGATGATATCTGTTGCTCATCCCTTGTCCACTGATGCCGTCACCCCGTCATAGAAGGCCACCAAATTGGTCAGGCACGATCTGCCCTTGGTGAAGCCATGTTGGCTGTGTAGGTGACACCTGCAGCTGCTGCACTGAAGTCACAGGCAGCACCTTAGCTCTTCAGGGTACTGAAACAAGTCTTGGTCTTTTCAAATTATTGTTTCTCCAGGAGATGGCAAAGAAAAGCAAAACAAACCCTTTATAATACTCAAGAGTCTCTTCACCTTCTTAGGCTGGCAAACAACTGCTGCTGATTTTTTTTTCAGCATGTGTCATTTTGCTGGATGGTTCCCAAATGTGAGTGGAAATAGCAGTAACAGCAGTTGAGGTTTATCTGCAATAGGATTACCAGATTTCCTACAACCGTTCTTGCAGTCGAATCACTCCGTTATGTTTCAGTGGAAGTGATCTGAGACCTACTCAAGAGAGGGAAGTTTCCACTGCAGCTTCTATTCAACAGCATCCAAAGTTTTTTTTTCCTACTATGTGGCATAAGCTACTGCCTTTGCCTTCTCACCTGCTCTGCCCTCATGTGCCTCTTTTCTGTTATTCTGGCACCAGTAAGGGAGCTGGTTAATATTCTGGACTGCTGTGCCAAGATGCTCCATCCTTCCTTCTTGTGGAAGTGGCTGTACACTTAAGAGTTTTCTGCCTGCAACACCTAGAAAGCCATTTCTGATACCCTCCTGTCTGTTTTTTGTTCTCTGTCTTCTTAACCCATGAATTTAATGGATTTTTTCCTCATGTGGAAATATCTTCACTTTCTCCATGGTTACAGTTTGTGAAGGAAAAATGTGGCAGAGTAAAATTGATATTGTATTAAAAAAGAAGGGATAAAGAAGTGTTTGCAGGACAGAGATCATAATGTCCCTGTACCCCTTGTACTGACTCCCATCTCGGCTCTTCCATGGCTCACATGAGACATTCACTGCTGTAATTTGGGCATCCTTAATGCCCATCATAGCACATAGACATCCCTTCACATGGCACTTTCTTTCTACTCCTTAATATCTCAATTCAGTGAGGGGCAGCACTGGTGGTGGCTAGATCCTACTACAAGTAGTCATCCTGTCCGGCAGGCAGCTGCCAGACAAAATGGATATGGCTACTTTCCCTACTTTTCTTCCTAAAACTGGTGGTGTGAGTATTAGGGTTACGATTCTTTGCTTAGCTGTTGAAAGTATTAAATATATGGGAACTTCATTTTCTTACGACCTCTTCTGTCTGTCAAATTCTGACCAAAGGAATGTTGTTGTGAATAGTGGGGATGATGAGAAGCAAATCAGTCACATGGGCTTTCTTTTTTTTTCAGATGAAACAAACAGACACACACAGAGACACGCACACTCACTTACCTAAACATCTCCAAAATCATTTGACCTCCCAAGGGTTATTTTTGGCCTTGCTGCATAGCACCCTCTTCTGTAATTCAAAGTCAGAGTCCCTGCTACCTCAGTATCAGAGATGACATTCTATGTAGAAGCATAAATTAACCCTTTAACATCTGGACGGAAAAAGTTACATACAATATGTTACTATGAATGAAACAACTAACGTGCAAGCCATGGAAGTGAGCTTTGACTCAACTAATACTCTCTACAGTGTAATTTTTTCTAACAGCCAACTGCATTTTGGCATTTTAAATCTAAAATTGAATGTTGGAAGGGGGAGGGCGTCAATTGTACTTTAATCTCCTAGAAGAAACAATCACTCCAGAATAATGGTATGAATTTTGGTAAAGTACAACAGAATGACTGAACTCTGCATTGTATTAAGCTTTACTGACCTTTGGCTTACAATTGCATATTCCAACTCCATTTACTATAGCCATTTATTCTTTTTTTTTTTAAGTTACTGCTTTTACAAACAGTCTCTGGATGATTGCCTCAAGAGGTTAGTCAATTATTTATAATGCTGATGCAGAAAAGCAGTATATTCTGAGGAACACATACCATTAATTAACATGTTTTCTTTCTTATCACTGCCTTTTTCATATTTTAATCCCAGTGTCAAGGATGTTCTCATTCATTAACAGCTCAGGAAAGTGAGATTTGCCACACTCCAAACACAAGATTTGTTGACTGGGATGTAAGAGGGACTTGTGTATTATCTCTGCTTGAGTAAGAAACGCCACTTAAATGTGATGTCATATGCCTTAATAGCTATTTTGGAGTTTGTTTTTAAATACAGGAGATACCTAGGCTTTATTAGTGTGTTTTTTTTTTTTTCTGCCATTGTATACGCTGTTAAAGCAAGTCTAGAATAAGTTCACTGCTTCTGTGTTAACTTGTTTTTTGCTGTAGGGAATTGCATTATTGATGTTACCCCCTCACCTGAAGTCACAAATCACTTATTTTGTTCAAATTTGAAAACGGATTGCTCAGATTAATCAGTCCTAAACCACCAATTCAATCATCGATGCTGCGATAAACTCATTGCCCTTGCATGCTGAGCCAATTTACCAGCTTGCACTTGATAGATGTTTCTCTAAAATGTTTATAAAGTTGAAAATGTAACATTTTCATTTCCTGTATTATAAACCAACACAATATCAGATGGACCTTCTGTCTTCTTAATTCATTTACACCAAGTTCAGTGAGAGTACCCTAGAACAACGCTTGGACCCAGGTGGAGAGTGTCTTCCTCATACTCTGTACGTACTGTATAATAGGCTCAAGACAAAAAATGTTAGTCAAAATGAACAGGCATGAAGAACTTTTCCTTTCCAGCATCCCTGAAGAGTAAAGTTGCTCTGAATGTCTGTTTCTGGGTGGCTGGGCAGGGCACGAGCTCTCAGTGTCCAGTCATTTACTGTGGGGAAGGAGCTAGTTGTGCTTTCTCCTTTCTGGAGTAACTGTTTCCCTGAAGGAGAGGTTTCATCCCCATATGTATCCCAAAAAAGCCTTTGAGAGAGAGGTGGTAAAGGCACCTTTTGAAGTCAGGTATGAACACAGGGCTTCTATGTAAATATTATGCAAAGGAACCAATTCCCTCTTCCTTTGGTACCGATGAAGGTGCCAGTCTCTGGAGGAGTAATCTAGAGGAAACTCATGAAAGAAACCCTTTTGGCATATTCCATTAATGCTGTTTTGATCTTTCATATGGAGATTAGTATTTCTAAAAGATTCCAAATAGATATAAACATTTTGATTACAAGCAAGACAAGAAATGCATTTTAAACCTGTGTTAAGTCATGGCAGAAAAGTGACAAAAAAAGAGCCTCGATAAAAAAAAATCCATGCAATGCTAAATGAGAGGTGATGAATTTCACTAATTAATACCTTAAATTTATTTAAGATATCTTATTACAAACTCTGAATTCTCTCCCTAAGCATTTCTTATGTCTCAAGGCCCAGGGATAATGTCTGATGACCACTGGCACATGAAGATACACCAGTACTAATGAAGCATTTAGGAGGAAGAATATTGCCAGGATCATTTTAAAGCATTAATAACAGTAAAATGCACTGATTTTTATGAATTCATTAGGATAAATTGTGTCAGAAATGACCTGTTAAAAGGCTATGACTCAGTTCAAGGAACCTTCAGTAGTTCCATACCTAATATAAAAAAAAAGAAGTAAAATTAAAAGCATGAATGATGCCTGCTTTTACAAATGAAGGAACCTGATCTAGTTTTATATATTTTCCAAATGGGGAAAACTAATTCATTTCCATTTGGGAACAATTGACTACAAATGTAATTAAAAAAAAAATTGCAGCTGGTTTTGAGTTCTCTAAGCAGAAGTACTTGAAACCATAAAATTTACTTTAAATGCTTCAAAAATAGGCCAGACTGACTGAAATTCAATTCATGAAAGAGTATTTCATCCATATACTAAAACCTTGGGGTCCGTTGTCTCCTCTGTATATTTGTGAAGCTCTCAGCAGCATTACTTCGACATAAGTGATGAACCATATGCCCTTTCCAGTTTATGTCTTAATGACAGTGATACTTGCTAGAACACATAGAGCTGAAGTGATTGCCAAATTTGAGGTCAAAACCAAATTTTTCTTCTGAGTGTATGGGCCAGTTTTCCTTTCCCCTCCCCCTCCCCCTCCCCCTCTTCCTCCCCCTCCCCCTCCCCCTCCCTCTCCCTCTCCCCCTCCCCCTCCCCCTCCCCCTCTTCCTCCCCCTCCCCCTCTTCATCCCCCTCCCCCTCCCCCTCCCTCTCCCTCTCCCCCTCCCTCTCCCTTCCCTTCCCTCCCCCTCCCCCTCCCTCTCCCTCTCCCCCTCCCTCTCCCTTCCCTTCCCTCCCCCTCCCCCTCCCTCTCCCTCTCCCCCTCCCTCTCCCTTCCCTTCCCTTCCCTCCCCCTCCCCCTCCCCCTCCCTCTCCCTCTCCCCCTCCCTCTCCCTTCCCTTCCCTCCCCCTCCCCCTCCCTCTCCCTCTCCCCCTCCCTCTCCCTTCCCTTCCCTCCCCCTCCCCCTCCCTCTCCCTCTCCCCCTCCCTCTCCCTTCCCTTCCCTTCCCTCCCCCTCCCCCTCCCTCTCCCTCTCCCCCTCCCTCTCCCTTCCCTTCCCTTCCCTCCCCCTCCCCCTCCCTCTCCCTCTCCCCCTCCCTCCCCCTCCCCCTCCCCCTCCCTCTCCCCCTCCCTCCCTCTCCCTCTCCCCCTCCCTCTCCCTTCCCTTCCCTTCCCTTCCCTTCCCTTCCCTTCCCTTCCCTTCCCTTCCCTTCCCTTCCCTTCCCTTCCCTTCCCTTCCCTTCCCTTCCCTTCCCTTCCCTTCCCTTCCCTTCCCTTCCCTTCCCTTCCCTTCCCACACCTTCCCACACCTTCCCACACCTTCCCTTCCCTTCCCTTCCCTTCCCTTCCCTTCCCACACCTTCCCACACCTTCCCACACCTTCCCACACCTTCCCACACCTTCCCTTCCCACATCTTCCCTTCCCACACCTTCCCACACCTTCCCACACCTTCCCACACCTTCCCACACCTTCCCACACCTTCCCACACCTTCCCTTCCCACACCTTCCCACACCTTCCCACACCTTCCCACACCTTCCCTTCCCACACCTTTCCACACCTTCCCACACCTTCCCACACCTTCCCTTCCCACACCTTCCCACACCTTCCCTTCCCACACCTTCCCACACCTTTCCACACCTTCCCACACCTTCCCACACCTTCCCTTCCCACACCTTCCCACACCTTTCCACACCTTCCCACACCTTCCCTTCCCACACCTTCCCACACCTTCCCACACCTTCCCGCATCTTCCTGCACCTTCCCTTCCCTTTCTTCCTCCTAATTCTCCTTAGTTTTATTTAGCAGATTTCCATTTGAGTATATCAGTTTGTCCCACATGGATACTTTTGCACATACAGAAGGTGAACGTGGACGCCGTCACACTTCGATCTTTCCTGTTTTTTTTCTCCTTTTACTTCAAGTAGGCATTGTATGTGTGTTTCAAAGGAATTATATGTTACAGTACTCCTCCAAAGGACAAATCTCAGCCTCAGAAAAACATGAGCAGTTACAGTCTTTGAAATAATAGATTCGGAAATCTGCAAGGCTTGTGGCATCATGACTTGGTGAGGTAAATGGCAGTATTGGTAGCATGACCCTTGAAAAATGAATTACACTCTATCTCCTGCAATCACTGCTAGTGTTCTGCCCCTACTTTCTTCCCAGGAAAAGTGGTATGCTAACATCTCTTCCTGTTTGGGAGGCACCACAGTCTGGAATACAACCAGAGAATTCCAGGGGAGTTGCTCCCTGCACATGTTCCTGTGAAAGACCAGGCAGGTAGTTTATGAACTCAGGAAGGGACAACAAAAAGCCTTTGTGGATGTCCCTGTGGAAGATGGTGACCAGGAAGCCCTATTCTAATGCAAGTTCAGTACCCTGAGGATGAAACACAGCCTGCTCCTCTGCCCTGAGCTCAATAAATCTATGCCCTCTCCAAACACCATGCTATATTTGGTTTGCATGACAAGGTTTTGGTAGCTGGGGATTGCAGAGGTGCCTTCTGTGAGAAGCTGCCAGAAGCTTCCCCCATGGCCAATGGAGCCAATGCCAGCCGGCTCCAAGATGGAACCACTGCTGGCCAAGGCCCAACCCATCAGCAATGGTGGTAGTACTTCTCTGATGACATAGTTAAGAAGAAGGGAAAAAACCCGCACAACAGCAACTGTAGCTGGAGAGAGTGAGAATATGTGAGAGGAACAGCCCTGCAGACACCAAGCTCAGAGATGAAGGAGGGGAGGAGGTGCTCCAGGCACTGGAGTAGAGATTCCCCTGCGGCCCGTGGTGCAGCCCATGGTGAGGCCGGCTGTGCCCCTGCAGCCCATGGAGGCCCACGGAGGAGCAGAGATCCCCCTGCAGCCCGGGGAGGACCCCACACCAGGGCAAGAAGATGTCTGAAGGAGGCTGTGGCCCGTGGAGAGCCTGTGCTGGGGCAGTTTGTGAAGAACTGCAGCCTGTGGGAAGGGACCCACGTTGGAGAAGTTTGTGGAGGACGGTCTCCTGTGGGAGGGACCCCATGCTGGAGCAGGGGAAGAGTGTGAGGAGGAAGGAGTGTCAGAGACAACATGTGATGGACTGAACACAACCGCTGTTCCCTGTCCCCCTGCACCGCTCGGAGAGAGGATGTAGAGAAATCGGGAGTGAGGTTGAGCCTGGGAAGAAGGGAGGGATGGGAGGAAGTTGTTTTTAAGATTTGGTTTTATTTATCATTACCCTGCTCTGATTTGATTGGTAATAAATTAAACTAATTTGCCCAAGCTGAGTCTGTTTTGCCCATGACGGTAATTGCTGAGTGATCTCCTTGTCCCTATCTGGGCCCATGAGCCTTTCATTGTATTTTCTCTCCCCTGTCCAGCTAAGGAGGGGGGATGATAGAGCGGCTTGCTGGGCACCTGCCATCCAGTCAGGGTCAACCCACCACACATATTATTTCCACTACGTATGAAATACACCTGACTCCTCATTACCATCAAATATATTTTTGGAATATTTAACTTCTATTTAAAACTTTTACTTGATCCTTCATTCAAACTAAAATTTGCAGCATGACGTTTATACCAGAGTTTTAATTAGCTCTATTTTATTTTTGGGACTTATTAAATGAATATTTTTATGCATCACAGTGCTATGGGGCTACTGCAGCTTCTCCCCAGCATGTGATAAAATATGCATTGCTAAAGACTGTAAATTACTTTTTCCACCTACCCTAACAAAATTGTGGCTTGACTTTATTTGCTGCTGATACTCAGAAAGGCAACTTTGTTGACCTCTGCTGATGTCAGGAGGAAGAGATGATGCAGGCAGGGCCCTCTGTCTTCTTTGCCTCCCCTTACTGCTGTTTTAAAAGCTTTACTTGTTGTAAGTTACATATAAACAAACAATTTATATGTGCTTTCATTTCTAAACTATACTGGCATTTAAGGATGAATCCTATAAGCAGGAAGGGCTATTTTTACCTTCTCCTGTCTTTTGACATAGTCTTTCCCTTGATTTACTGAGTGAAACACAGAATGGTTGAATAAATCCCAAAGACTCCCCAAATTTCGCAAATAAATGTCAATGTCTTGGTCCATTTGCAGTGATCATGTTTACATACACATCCTCTCCAGACACCTCCACCAACAGACAAAGAAAGAGGTTTGAAATTTGCCTGTGAGGTCAAAGTTTCTGCACTGTTTTTCACACAGTGAAACAGCAGTGCCTGGGCCCTCCAGGGACACCATGTGTTTCCATCTCACTTAGATAAGGTCATTTGGGATCCCCTGCTTGACCCTCCCAGCCCGAAGCCAGAGCTTCTTGAGATCTGAAGCACTCTTTCTTGCTGATCACAGTAAGATTTCAACAGGATAAAAATCCCTCTGCCTTTACGTAGTTCTTGACGACATAATACTATCGTTTCCCACCTTGTTTACGTTCTCTGATGCTCTTCAGTTCACAGACTGGACTGCAATTTCTGAATTCATAGTCACCAACCTTGCTTTTTATTACATGCCTGCCAATCCTTGTGCTCAGTGTAGAATCATTATTTTCCTCAGTGATTTTTCTATAATTCTCCTCACTACATTATCTGAGAGCTTTGTAAGTACTGCCTTTATCCTTATAATCTCCATTAGATGAAGTTTTGTTATTTCCCTTGTCTTAGATGGGGAGAGATAGGTCACGGTGAAATCAAAGTGTTCAGAAGAATGCATTAATTGTAGGTGTCCATTTTAAATGAGGGAGGAGCTGACTTTCTTAAAAGGATTAACTTTGCTAGAGCATCTTGCAAGGTGCACAACACAGATCTCATTGATTTTCCTAGCAGGGAAAAGTGCTCAACATTTCCTTAGTTCCTGGTGGCAAAAATATCTGCAAGTACTCACCACCTCTGCAAGTTATCCTGTAGTTGATAGCAGGGGGTCACTATGGCATCTGTGGCTGAATTTCTCTAGAGAGTCTTTGAAGAAGGTGAGATTTAGCCATTTCATGGCAAATGTGGATGATCTAGTTCTTTCTCTCTCTTTGTTCCTCCCTCCACTGAAATAACGTGTCCACTAGGAGATAAATGAGGGGTCTGTCCCTGCTGGTCATATCCACTTAGGAAATGTTAACAGAAGTTTCAGTGTAGAATTTCCACAAGTACCCTTGAAAATGTCCTAATGTATTACCATAGGAAGAAGTAAAAACCATCAGCAAAATTCCATAATTAAAAGACATTTCTGCTATTCAGTAGTGCAGACACATACATGAATAAGAAAACACCCAATTCCAGAAACTTCTGCAGGGATTTTCTTACCTCCAGTGAAGCAAGAACGATGCTCATTAAAGCCTCCACTTGTGGTTTGCTCCTTCTGCAGTATAATAGATATTGTCATGTTGTCTCTGAACAGATAACAGGTTCCTTAGCCTAATACAGTCTTGGTGGAGCATAAAACACAAACAGGGAAAAGTATTTAGAGCCACTTCTTAGGGGTTCCTAAGTTGGCATCCTAAATAGTGAAATCACAGAGTCAACTTTTCTACAGCAAAATAAGAGCTATGCAGAAAAGGTTATTATTGTCTGCGCTTCATAAGTGCCGCTGCCTGCTTTCTCCGCAATGAGGCAGGAGCTTTTTTTATACTGTCAAATGCTCAAATGTTCCACTCTTATCCCACAGGAATAATATGTGGGAGCCCTTCTTAAAAAAAACCCACCTAAACAAACAAAACCCAAATCTCCCAAAAGTTTCACTACATCTCTGAAGTGCTGAGCTACTCTTAAAAACCAGCACTAACATCCTAAGGTTGCACACTGGATTAGCATTTGCATTTGCTTTTGCTTGTAGTGGTATTTCTCTAGTGGCTATAGCAATACATTTGATGGTTACAAGGCAGCCCCAAGAAGTTCTCACAATGAATTGCAAAAGATGAATGGAAAATCTGAGAAAGATGGACACTAAAACCAAACAACTAACTCCCAGAAAGAGAAAAATATTTGCATAAATTTGTGGCTCTAAAGAAAGTCTGTGGAACCTGAATTTGCATAATCTAAATGATGAGAAAAGTCAAGGGAACTAAAGACTGTTTAGACATGTTGGTGCCAGGGCTAGCTCTTAACTTGCACAAATCACATAGTGAGAAGAAATCCCATGTGCCCCGATCCTGGAGCCAGAAAAAGCACTAAGACAGATTTCCCAGAAGAAAGCTACAAAAGGCTGTAGTCTACTGGGAAACAACTGAAGAAAAAAAAAAAAAAAAAAGACTCTGGAGGTCTGTGTAACAGTATCTAGTAGAGCCACTGGACACAGTTCTATATGGAGGAATGGAGATATGAACTTTGTTAGACTCCATCTTGTTGCACGTTAGTGAAGACAAGTCTGTTATAGTCAGCCCTTTCATAACTTCATGGCAACCGAAATGCCCAGGAACTGCTGAATCCTCAAGCTGACAGCAAAACTTGGACAGAGAGATGGAGTTGCACATCTGCCAGAAGCAGGAAGGCAGACAAGATCTACAACCGTGGCAATGTGGTCTTATATATCCTGACACTCCTCCAGTGTCTCTCTGTCCACTGCCTTCTGCTGCATGCCGAAAACTGAACTACAGTTTCCTTGGTAGCGCTCTGAAAATGATAGCTGTGTGAAGGAAGGAAGGAAGGAAGGAATGGTCTCTTGAAGGAGAAACATACAATGTTTCACAACTGCAGGCATCCTCCTCTCCTCTTTTCTTTTTTCATTCTCTTTGATTTCAGGAGTTAACTAGATATAAGTACGAAAGAAAGGCAGTGCTGGTAGTACTTAGTAAAGGGTATCAGAGGCTTAAAAATCCTGGGGCCTCTGGTTCTTCTCTATTCCCTTCAAAAGTAATTTAATAGTATTAAAATTTGAACATACAAAAGAGTATATCCTGTCTAGGTTAGTCTTTCTGTGAAGCATGTAAAAGCCCAAAATACCTTACCAATAAACAGTTTGGGTTTTCCATGTCTGCTTTGTGTTGAAGCACATGGACAGCATAATTCGGCAAACAACATGCTGATTTGCTTTTTAAGATTTAGAGCCTACCCAAGGAATGCTGATACGATCTTTAAATAGAATCTCAATTTCTGTCAATATTTCATGTATGGGGTCATGATACGAAATATGTACTTAAGCTCTGTGCCAAAGCTGGTAAGTGGAAGTACTCTGCTTAAGAAAAGTCTTCTGATTAATTATAATATGCTATTTTTTTTTTCCTTTAGTTTGCAGTTGTGTCACATACTAAGCAGTGACAAGAGAGGACTCCGTATTTACAAAAGTAAAACTAACCATTCCCAAGTTGTCTATTAAGAGAGCAGTTTACAGAGACAGTGGTGTGGCAGCTACCATTCAAAGGTGCCTACCACCTTCCTTCCTGGTCCCATTCACACTCTGAGCATCTGTCGCTTGGGTGCCCCTGTTTTCACTGTGCTCAGCAATATATACATTTCTCCTTTACTGGCTGTTACGGCTACTTATTTTATGACAGTTTGCTTGTTCCCCCAGAGTAATGAGACCCTGGAAGAAGCCATGCTCCAGGCATCTCTACAGTCTTAATGCAAGGAGGGATGTGTTACTGTGTCTTACATGAAAAGTGGCAGGTCACAATTTATCTTAATTTGGCACAGCATGTTTCTAAGAAAAGTCTGCAAGAAACTCATTTGGCAAACAGGAACTCCTATCCCTTCTTCTACAACTAAACTTACTCAGATTACAGGACTTCCTTTTACCTACACAGGAAGGAAGATTTCTTTAAAAGGCCTTGTATGAAAAAGTGTTTAAAATCAGGTGGAAGTGAGTTAACAGAAAGTCTCTTTCCCCATGTTGATTAGTTTACCATCACATCAAAGTAATCTGTACCATGTATGGCAAATTTGAGTGCTCGAAGATGTACCTGTTGACATTTGCCCAAAGGAATTTAAGAGCTGCCTGTGCTTCCAGAGGGGTATTGAGAAGGCTTTCTTCAGGTGCATAACTGAGTAACTACCAAAGGTCATTTTGCCACCTGGGATGGGAATGCATTTATACTGGTCATCTGTAGACAGGCTTGACAAAGTGAAAAGAGTGGTTATACTTCATTGCCACTGTTTTAAAAGTTTTATTGAATTAGTGTTTTCTGAAGAAAATTGGTCTTTCTTGTTTTAACAAGCTTGGTAATTACACAATAGATTCAATGGTAAATCAGTGAATTTTCAGGGCAAAGGCCAAAGTTACAAAAACATAGAACCAAGTACTTTTAATCAGATTTTAATAAGGAAAAAATAATGTACTAATACAATAAATCTCTTACAATTTTTATAATCAAGTGTTTTTCATAAATAAAGTAATAGAATGAGAGAACAAATTGCCTCTCAAATAAAGATAGTTTCCAACCCTAAATACTTTAAGAAAAAAAAGTTAACAAGACAGATACCTTAGAGGAATAAAAGATTACAGGGTCATGTCACCCATCCATTGGAAAGCAGAGAGCAAAATCAAGTTGAAACTAAATTGTTTTAGCATTCATTAAAGGCAGCTTGCCTTGTCTGTTTTCCACCTTTAAAACTGGTTAATTGGTCTGTGCTAGTAACATATCACGTATTCTGTGCAGGCCAAGGCCACAGGTACGTATAATTTGCAGACATAATAAATAATTTGCACTTCCAAAGTACCTTCAATCAGAGGATTTCCAAGTACCTTATAAGGAATTAATGTCTTAATTTCATAATGTCACTGTGAGCAAAGCTGTTATTTTTCCTTATTTGACAGGTGGAGAAATGAGATGACTTGGATAAAGTTCACCTCTTTGCATGGGCCACCACCCTCGACATGCACCCTTTGTGTGGGCTCCCTGAACAGTAGCCAGCTGTACCCTCCTGTCCCAAGGCTAATCAGCACTCAGGATTTGGATGTAGTTCTCATATAAGCCAGTCCAACGCTCTCACCTCCATCATGCTCTTTTTACCAAGTGGCCAACTTCAGAGACCTCTTGAATGTGGACTGACTGGTACAAGCACAGAATGCAATGTTTATAGTCACCATTACTAAGTAATGAGACAAATGTCATAATTATCAAGTGTCACCTAGGTGACTGCAATTATGTGGTTTAGTTAAGACACATGGCAGAAGCTAAAATTCTGGCTCTCAGTTTGACAGATGTTGCAGAATGGTGCACATGGTTCAGTGAGCAATCATATAAATTACATTCAAGTACGTCTGAACACCAGGCAGCTTCAAATTTGCTCTTTGGGAACTGAAACCTTTAAACAAATACTTACTTTACAAATACAGTTCATTTACAATGTCAGACAAGGTGACTCTTTAACATCATGGCAAACACTAGAAATTCCAGTATAATCACAGCACCTCATTAAACATGAAAAATAACCTTCACACATAGGCACGTTTTGGGCTTGCCAGCAGCAGCAAAAGAAATGTTACAGCGTCTGATGGGCTCGGTAAGTAGCCCTGGGGATACAGGGATGTAACATGGCGAGGAGCATTGGGCCTTGAGAAGGGCTGTGAAGAAAGCCATGAAGCTGGGAAATACAGGAGGATGCAGAAGAGCGAAATAATTTACTGAGAAGCTCTGGTCCAGGAAAGCCCTTATACCATTCCCAAATGGAAAGAACTGAAGTACTTGTTTACAGACCATGACTTTGTTTTGATGGCTTTGCATTGGTGTTGACGGCATGGGAATTACTTCCACATTACTGATACCTAGTTAAGAGAAGTGCTGATATATGTAATATAAATATATATACAATAAATAAACATAATCATTTCAGACCTTACAAAATCCATAAAGTAGCACAGAAAAGGATTAAGACATCATGAGTAGCTTCAATTTATGCTATTTAGGCATGATACATTTTTAAATTCAGAAATTTAAAACATACTGTTTAGGTAGCATTAATGACACAACATTCTACGAGGGTTAAGATACTTCCCTCATCATCAGCCTAAATAGAAATATTCTGATATGACTGTCCTTTTTCTAAAGATTTACGAGTCCCCCATAGCAATATTATCTCCACATGAACAAAATATCGAATCCAAGTCTTCAGAAACACTGCAGACTGTGCCATGATGAGTAAGGAACAAACACAGTTTTGCACACAAATGGATAGAAAAAGATAGTTTTGCAAAATGTATATATAGGTTGCACCCATGAGTTAGTATTCAGGGCCTGTCTGAGCCTGAAAAACATGTCCATCCTCCCCCACAAAAATGTAACCTATTCTTGTCCACAGAGCAAAGATCCAGGCTACAGATTTGGAGAAGTAACCAGGAAGATTACTTTAGGTTAACTGCAGTGTGACTGGTTTCTGGCTAAAGAGCTTGTGTGCATTCATTTGTACATATTTGCACATAAGCCATTTATTGGCCTATTCCCCTGCTCTCCAGCCATCTGTAAGAAAAATGCAGTAACAGAAATAGCCTACTGTGTACTGGCTTACATTTTCATGCCCCGCTTTGACAGTGAAGTCAACTAAAACTGCTCTTTCAAGAAAAGTGGAGATTCTCACTTATTTTTCTGGAACACTTTCATGCAGAGAAAATAAAAGGGAATCTTTTGCAGCACAAGGGTCCAATTGCACAAGATGAAGTCTATCATCATTAAAGGGTTCATGCTGCATTAAATATTAATTGTGCTGTCTATATAAAACAGCAGATAAAAAATATTTCCCAGTAAAAAGGAAAAAAAGTTAGAGCTCAGATTGCACACAAACTGTAACTGTAGAGGCTTTTTTTTGCATGAAAGCTTCCTGGTTAAAGGTTTCACTTACAGGTAGGCATATTTCAAACCATGCAACATCATATACCACTTTCTCCTTATTGTTCTTGAGAGTGAGCTATCTCTTTTGTATTGCTTTGAACTTTGTTTTAGAGAAGGTTACTTAGACACTGTAACTGTCTATACTCTGTACATTGATCTCTGCTGTCTGCACAGCCATGAAAATAACTTTTGTGAGGTATGTTATTTAGCTGCATATTTATTTTTCAGTCTTTAATAAAAACGTTGCCTTTAGAAAGAAGAGATTAGAAGCATTTTTTTTTTCCTAAAAGTTTTAAAATGGTGTCCTAGAAACTTGTTTTGCTTTTCATATTGCTTCTTCTGTCCTTTGTTTTGTATTTTATTACTGAATTTCTTATTTTGTTTGTTGTGGAACACCATTAAACATGTTCAATATCTCTTTATCTCATGAAAACAAACTTTCTAGTATATCCAAGGTGATAAGAATCTATCAGAGAGTTAAGCAGCCTCTAAAATTTAAAAAAACTTGAAAATACTTATTGTGGAACTTTGAGTTAGCACAGAGATACCAGAGAGAAAGGCATTGGGGTTTTTAACAGTAAATCTCAGAAATAATCTTACACTTCAGTGTTGTCTGGGATCTTTATTAGCAAGCAATATTGTTCTATACTTTTAAATATAGTAAGCACAAGCATTCTTAACCTCTTTGTATCCTCTGAACAGCATAACAGCAGCAAAAGAAATCCATAGCATGAAGAAGAAACCGTAAGGGCAATATTTCTAACGTGAATCATTCAAGCTGAGAAAGTGTGAGAGAGCATCTTGAGAAGGAGCACATGAGAGCAAGGGTGGCTTTTACTTCTAAAGTAAGTGGGTATAACACCTTATGTTCAGGGGAATCTACTATAGAAATCAGCTCCCGAGCGCTGAAGTAAACAGAAGTTACATACAGAGATAAAGGAATCAGGATGCAGCCTGTACCCACGATCAGTCATATCAGCAGAAGCACAAGATTGTACACACACATATAGTTTTTTAATGGACTATTTTCTGATGTTAATAACAAGTGACATCAGATGTAAGTGTAATGATTATAGCATTGCTATACATATCCTGTATGTATTTACAGTATTTGGCCACAAATAGCAAGAAAAATTGTGATACAGTGTTTATGGTATGCGGTATGAAGCTCTACAATTTCTTGGAATAATCAGAGTGAGTATCTCTGTATCAACTGGTGATTGTTCTGATTTGCTTTTCAGTCACCCAGGACTCGAGTGGAATGTGCTGAAGAGCTGTACATTTTCTAATTAAACCCCATTAGATTATTACTGCTTATTTTCATTAAAACTTGAAATTAATCTTGCAGGAAACTGCCTAGGGACATCAAGTGAGCCACTGGATGCTTGCCTTTTCCATTCACTCAGTATTCTGGATGATGCACAGTATTTTCCAGGAAGAGATCACCACGTGTCATCTCTCCTGGACTTCCTGGGAGCTGATAGACTGCAGACCTGGCTTGGAAATACTGCATGCCTTGCTACATTCTGCTGTATACACCAAATAAAGAACCACACTCCATCTGCGCAGCAAAGTTTTCTGATTTACTTCCCATTTGGAGTATGTAGTAACTAAACAATTGTGGAGTAGATTTACAACTTTGAATGAGAACCTTAGCATGTACAAGGCAGAATTTGGGTCTGAATTTAAATATTATATACACAAATGATGTCTATTGCCCAGTATAATGGCAATGTTCATGTCTTGTTCATCTTATTCATATTGAAGGGTAACAGCACAAAGCAAAACAATCAGGTTTTGCCCCAGTGGTTTCACAGTCATAGTTAAGAAAGTGATTAATCAAATTAAAACCAGAAATTAGGAGCTCTGCCACTGTAGATTGCTCTCTTCCCTATAGATTTGCATCAAGGACTTTGTTTAAACAACTTATCTCCTGAAGAGATTAAGACTTTCTCCCTCTCCTTGGCCTACAGCAGAAAATATTTTCTGGCACTCATATGAATACTTTGAAAGAGCCTGTTTTTTGGCAGTATCACGTCTCACTGATTTAAATACTGCTGTTCTCGGTGGAAGACCTAGGGAAAGGCATTGTGAAGGTCTAGCTTCGCCCTTATGGTGAGCTTTTCGTTTCAGGTTCAGTCAAAGAGTTCGAACTCCCTCGTCACCTCCAGGCTTTGCAGTCTAAAGCACACACCTCTCTTGCCACTCTAGCTAGTCAAGGTTTTAGAGAACAAAGTTTAAACTCTAATAGGTGCCATTTGATGTATGTGCTTGTGAAATCATACTGCCTGCTGTGTGGGGGTCAACATAGGGAATTTCTTCACATATGAATAGATTTCTGAGTCACGCATCAACTTTGTCAGAGTCTTAGGAGGAAAGAGGAGGAGAAACATTTGCTAAAACATTTGCAATACATCCCCTGATCAGATGGCAACAGCTGCTTGCAATCAAAATGTATCTCTCTCTATTGAGTGTTCACATTATGAATACAGAAATGGATTGTGCTTATAATAAAATGAAGACAATTTCTTCTGAAAATAAGCGCCACATAGAAACTGAGCCCTTCAATTGTGCCATGAGTGATGCAGAGATGGTCACCATTCCTGTTTGTATTAGAAATAGTGAGCTTGCCTCTCTTAGGACCTTGAACTTACCACTGGTATTACAGGATGCACTTGAGTCTCAGGCTACAAAGAAGCCTTGTTCCTCCACACCAACTCCTACATTTCTCCTTCTTGCTCCTTGGCAGAGAAATTAGCTGGATTAACCATGGCGCTTTCCATGCGACTCCTGTATCTGTGTCTGGCAATAAAACACAAAAGGAAACTGTTTCAGCAGAAATGCTGATCTTGGATAGGGCTCAAAGACTGCGTCTTTTTTTTTTCCCTTTTCTCCTGTGCCCCTCTAAGTTTGAAGAAAACGTACAACTTCCCTTTGCACCACAGATACAGAAGGCAGGAGCTACCTATGGATGGTACTGTTTGCACTGAGTTCCTGGGGAAATGATTTCCCTCTGTATATAAAAACTAGGTGTTTAAAGAATGACTTATATCAAACTGCTAGGGATACTTCTAGGATAGGCAAGTGAAAAATGAATATACTGTAACGGCAAAACATTTAGTCTCTGGTTTCATAGCCAACTTCATCATAGTAGGACTGCTTCTGTGGCCAACTAAAGTTCTCAATATAAGTCCTAGAGAAAGGTCTTTAGTAGCAGTCAACAGCAAGGCAAGAAAGAGGCAATAAACAGGGGTTAAATAAGACACAGGCACATGCATATTTTATGTAAGAATTGTAATTTGGTTTAGAAATATTCATATAATTAACACAACCAAGCACAGATCTAGTGCTATTGTGTTGTTTGTAACACTGCAAAAATCTGTTCTATTTAAAAATAGAATTATTATACTGTGTTTCTCTCATATAGAGATATACCAACCATGAAGAATTTGGCACAATACGCAGGAGCACTTCTGAGGCTGCTGTTATAGAAAACCAGAGTGGTACATTTTGCCAAGATGCAAGAGAGAAAAGCAAATGAGTGAAGTGAAATGGCAAATTTGTATGTTTGCACTGACTTATGCGTAAGTACCTGTGATTGTTTGCTCAAGTGCTGAAGAAAATCAGTTTACCTTTAAAAATCTGAGAAATGTCTTGAGTCAAATAAGCTCTTGGGGAGAAACGGCTAATTTTCAGCTGTGCTTAACCTATTCATCAAAATTAGGCTTCCAAAATAAGTGAGCTCAGCCATGCAGAAAGTTAAAAGAAACATATCTCATTGTTATTATTTCAATTTCCAGGTCCGAAGGAGAAATACAAGACATGTTACCTTTGATGATTTTAAAAATATAACTGAAAACTGCTATAGCCAGACAGTATGTACTTCGCAGTTTTGCACTGGTTCAAAACAGCCTAGGACAACAGATTTCTGAAGAAAGTCTAATATTGATTCCCTATCAGTTTTTATGTTTTTAACTCTACTGATAACTGGAGACAAACTAATGTATGGCAAAGCAGGCATCTTCCGTTTGCTAGTATGGTGAGTTTTCCCTTTTCATTACAAAGGAAGGCAAAACTCACGTTATTTACGTCTTGCACCTTGTATAGCCATAGTACCCAAGAGCCTCATTCCAGATTGGAGCTTTGCTGAGGGAAGCCAGAATTACTTACTGTATTCCATGCTCCAAAGAGTTCACTGTGCAGTAAGAGCTTTTATGAACTGACCTAGACATTTTACATCTGCAGCAGGAGAACTTGCCATTTGTAGTTTTACGTGCCCTACCATTTTCTGGACCATTGGTTTAGGATTTCTGGACATGCAGCCTCCCATCTGAAACACCAGCACACTAGTAAGTACTGAAACACAAATCCCTCACCTTCTGAAAAGTAAGGATTCTCATTTTACTGAAAAGGAATGGAAAATTCTTACTGGTGAAGCTGCTACTTCTGTTGTAGTCATGCACCAAAGCTGCTGTAAACCCACGAACAGCAACCAAATGTTGGATTAAGTGGATTAAGTCCACATTGCGTGCACATCAAAGAAGTGTCCAGCTAAGCGTACGGCTATATTGTATGTACATGTACGTGTGTACGTGTTTAGAAAAACCTTAGGACCTGTTACTTTTTGAATGTCAGATTAAAAACTCTAAAATAGAGCAGCAGGTGTTTCTGGAAGATAGAAACGTGTTGTATCAATTCTGCAGCAAAGATGAATTTACAATCTCCAGTGGAAATTGCACTCAACTCTCTTTTTCAAAAGGAAAGATGATGATTAGGATTTGGGACTTTAAGAGGGAAGTGAGTAAAAATAGAGTAGACAACAGTACCTCAGTGAAGAAGACACAGTCCAGGGAAGAGGAAAGGGAAAAGTCTGTTAAATGTAAGCCTTTTGATAAAGTTTCTTTATACTCCTGTGCTTCCTGCTCTTCACAGATAGCAACCATCTTCTTGGAACCAGGACTATCAGTTTATCGGATATATGGAGAGAACACACCAAAAGGAGGGCCTCCATCCCCAGATAAAGTCCTAAGGTGCAGAAATAGCCGCATGGGAAGAAGAGCTGCAATAGCAGTTTTATTATCCGGAATACTCCCTCTATCGCTTCAGAAGACTATCTGACTTAAAATCTAGTAGTGAAAGGATAAGACAATGTTCTTTTTAAATTAAATCATGGCACAGAAATTTCACCACCACTACAGCTGGTCTTTTAGGCCTCCCCAGAAGATAAGACTTTTTATTTCCTCTTGAACTATTCTATTGTTGCATTTTGCTTTAATGCACAATGTATCAAAATCACAGTTGCTCAGTATTTGGCAGGTACAAACCAATTTGTTCAGCTTGGAATGCTTTGTGACTTTTTATGATGGCTGTGACACTACATTTGTTTGACTAGTGCACTGAACATACAGTACAAAAGATGCCAAAAGGCAAATTCATGACGAAAGAATCCATCTGAAAAGAAAATAATCAAACAGAGTTTTTTGTATTGGTATCCTTTACTGATGGAGCAGTTCGAAAGACTCTGTAACCATCACAGGCATGAAAGCTACCCAGCCTGTTCCAGACTTGTATAGAAAGTTTGCAATATACTGCATATCTCTGCTGCTCTTTACAAGTTGTTTACAAAACTGTAATGGAATTTTTCTTTTAAAATGTAACTATTTTTAAAGTTTTTTTTTTTTAAATATATTAAACTAGTTGTTTCTCTGACAAAATTTTACACTTTTATAACGTGAACTTCATACCTGCATAGGCAGTTATCAAGTTATTTATATTTTCAGAGAACTTCCTTACTTCTCATTTCACATAGTCCTCCAAGAAAGAATTTGTGAGAAAGGTATATATGTCAAAAAACACTAAAATATTGTACAAAAGCTTTGATAATTCTTGGTCAGCTAGAGTAAAAATGTGTAAATTTAAATTAGTGACAGATACCAATTTACACATATGAGTCTTTTTGTTCTTAGCTGTAGGTCTGTCACTCTACTTCTCAAAGTGACTTTACACAAATTTTCCTAATAATGTGTTTAAGTTTCTATATCCATTCACTTGCACATTATTTTAGTACTGCAATATTTTTTTTCTCCAGTCTTTTTTTTGATATCCTAGTATCCTATCTTCTGTTAAGATTTAAATCCACTTTTGATATTCTGCATCAAAACATTAATGTCTTACAGCCTCCAATGGATCTCTCTTTCCTCTAAGCACAAAGACCCAAAGGTTGCTTCTTATAACAATTGCCTAAATGCATTCACTGGCATGGTGGCAGGTCCTCATAACAGATGTGGCAACAGCTGGAGAAATATTTTTTTGTGTGTTTTGAAATTGATGCCAAATAAATTTCTGGCATTGCAAACATGTAAATTCTTGAGGATGCCTTTGACTGCACTGAAGATATATTTCTGTTTCTCTAACAATGCCTATTCTCTCTAAGGATTGATAGACATCAGAGTCTGTCCTTCTAGCACAAAGAATACAATTTCAATAACTTCATAAAAAATGAAGTCACATGTTTACATATGGAATATCTTCACTTAGTGGTTACATCCTTATAGTGACCTGGCTACTGGAGCCTTCCTTTAGTAAAAGTGGAATTCTCTACCTTTTCAATGACTTTGGGTAATTCTCAGGAAAGATGAGAGCACATGAATTGACACAGATCTCTGAAAACCTGAAGAACTTGCCGTAGCTTGCAAGACGGTTAGGAGCAGGATGCTCTCTCAGCACTTCTCTGAAGCAGTCTTAAATTTTCTCAAGGTTGAAACACCTCCAGGATATGCAGTAGAGTGTGAGGGGTCCAGCATCTACACAAGAGAGAGTAAGAATTTATTGCACATTTTTGATTTCTCCTCTTTTTTTTTTTTAAAAAAAAATGAACTTATAAACGAACAATGTGTAGTCTTCTAATGAAAATTCAAACTGAGTAAAAAATATTCAGAAAATCCTCACTTACACTGTATAAAACATACACCTAGCTGTTTCTGTTAGTGTCATCCTCATTCCAACTCTTTCTTTCAACCATGCCCTCAAACTTCTGGTTAACTGTAATGGGTGAAATTCTAGTTTCACTTGCTTCTTGCATACCACTAAGTCAGGCTGAAGTTTGTAAAGTTCAACATGTTCTGATGAAACAGGATCCCTTGTTATGGTTTTTTTGTGCCTCATCTATACCAGGGCACAGACTAGGAATGTGTGCTGCTAGAACGCTACCAGGAGCCAACCCGTTTCTTAAAATTATCTATTACTTCAATTCTGCAATATACATGAAAGGAATACCCACTTCAGAACAGCAGTTCTGATGCTCCTGTTACAATTGGTGAGGAGAAAATTCTGACAAGCCACCTGTTTCTGCAGGGCCCTGATTTCTTGCAATAACTCCTCTGATGCCCAAACTTTCATGGTCAAGCCTGGGTGCTTCTAGGTGTTATCTAGGTGCTACTTTGCAGTAGATAGGTACTGCATATGGGACCAGAACCAACACTCTAGCAGAAAATGAGGATTCCCAAAAATAAGTGAACTTCTGGCAGCATAAAACTTAAACACAGGCAACAAATCTTCTAAGACTTCAAGTCTGTATAAAAGAAACTCACTGTTTCCCTTCCACCTGCCACTTTCCTTATTTTACCTCTCTTCCAAGGAATCAGGCACCTGGAATAAATCTGATAAGCCCATATTCTGAAAGAGTCTCCAAATAACTATTAAACACAAATGTGGGATTTCAGGTAGCAGCTGCAGATGTTCTGGCTAAGGATAACAGGAGTTTAACTCTTTACCTTCTATTTACTAAGCTGCAGAAATTAATTGCTTTATGAGGTTAAGGTAAATATATAGACTTGTGTGTAAGTAATGGATGGCTCTCTACATAATGTATAATGAGTCATTTCACCTGGAAGTGTTGAGAGCATGTCTTGTGCTGTATTTTCCAATGCATTTTGACACCCAAGAGTGAAAAGAGACATGAAAGAACTAAAGTTGAAGCATAGCCCTGCTTGGGTCAATGGGGATTTGAATTAGGTAAGGATTTCTCTCCAGTCAGTCAGTGTTCTATTGCGATACATAACTTACCATTATATATTAGGCTGTGTTACTGAAATACATACATGAACTCATAGTTGCGATGAGTCCAATCAAAATAATTATATGAAATTAATGATTTCCAAGACTAACCAGTTACTTTTGTTTTTTACTTCCTGAGATTCAAAGGCATATGACATATGCTGAAGAAGCACACAAAGTGACCTACTATTTAGAGTACAGCTTTCCACTTACAAATGTTTTTTGTATTTTCATGGTAAACATAGTGAACATAAAATTATGAGGTTTGAAACTTTTTTTTTTTTTTCAAATGTCTGTTACTCTTCTGCATTCTACGTCCTGAAAGCTTCATCAAATTTTAAATAAGCATGTGTCCAATTCTTGGATTAGTTTCTGGTCAACTTGAAACTCATTTCAATGTACTGTAGGTACCGAATCAGATATTTTTTTTTCCACAACTTTGAACCCACACTGAACAAAACGCAAGATCGGGCTGATTTTGGAAATACTGGTTTGAGCTTCTGTAAACATAGGCCCTTCAACACTCTTACGAAACATAGAAATTCTTATCTTTGACTTTTTCACTACAGATTCAAAAACTGAGGCACATATACATGTCATAACTCATTTACAGATCACAAATATGGGGTCCATATAATAAATGTAAGAACTGTAAGCTAAGCTTAACATTTCAACTATTTGATCATGCCTGTTTTCATTTAACTTCTCCTCTGAAATTAATTGCCTAAACTAAGTAAAATTCACACAAGGCTGTGACATCAGAGACTTCATAAAAAATTTATATTTCTGCAAATAAAGATTGTTTTCAGGAATAAGAACTGCCTCCTACATAACCCACTGTTTTCTGAAATACAATAGAAAGTGTCCTTTGATTAAGAAGTACATAATTTAAATCCTGAAGCAAATAAAAAGGGCTATTATAATAGGGCAACTGCCACTAAAATTCTGTTGTATTTGAAAAATAAAAAACCGTATAATTAGACTGAGAGCTGTGAAAACTGTAATAGCCATTGTGTGGCATTCTACAGTGAATGGGCAGTAGTAGTAATCAATACACTCAATGGGATACTGCAATATTGAGATTCATTATCACCTTGTCCAACAACAAGATTTTTTTTACCGGATTCATGTTTTCAATTCCACAAAGGAAAATCAGGGGCGGAACCCATAGCTTAGTGGGAACGGAAATATGAAAAAATCTATGAAAGGAAAGGTATAAGGTGTCATAGATAAAAGAAGTCAGATAATCCTGCATCTGAAGTTTGGCGAAAACCCCACTTGAGCTCTCTAAACTCATTTGTTATGTAGCAATGTGCATTTGCATTCTTAGAGAGTGACCCTCATATTTTGTCACATTATGCATGAATGATTAAGCTGCAAAATATTTAGTATATTTAAAAAAACCTCAACAAGTCATAGGTTACATAAATTCTCCTTGTAGAGAGATACTAACTCTGTGACATTTTTCTCATAGCTGTTAGTATAATCATTTAGAATACTAAAACTGCTAGAAAGAAAAGTAAATAGACGAGTCATCTTTAGGCATGTTTGTGCGATAATCTTAACTGCTTATGCAGCAAATGAAACAAGTTCACACGCAAAATGCAAATATCCTGGTTCATGTCTCACTGGTGTAATTTTTTTTTGCTTCCCTGGAGGTATGCCTAACTGGGATGAGACAAAGCACACATCCAGTGTAGTCTGTTCAGCAAATGCAAAGAGACACTCAGAGGAAAAAGAAGGACTCAGTCCAGTTAGTGCTGTGACCACTTGATCCAGGGGCTGCTGGAAAACTAGCGTGAATTAGGGTACTGTAATGGCTGTTCTAATTTATGACATCAGCAATCAGCCTTGCTGGGCCTGTACAACACACCAAGATTGCCAGAAACAGCTTTTTTTTTTCCAGAAATGGCTCAGGACCAGGAGGTGGAAGCTACTACTTGGGTGATTTAGAGCTCCCTGGTTAATGTCTCCCACTCATGGGTAACTCCTCGCTTGTGTCACTGGCTTTGGAGACACAGGGCAACCTAAGGCTTCATCATTGTAGATAAGAACTGAGGCCAAAATGCTTAACCTTTTCTTTCTTGGAAGGAATTTCCCATTGAAAACCAACTGCCACTGTTGATAAAATTAAGTAAGAGATGCTCGGTGTGATTTACAGAGCAATGTCCAGGGCTTGGTGAGATATGGAAGATTAAAAACTACCAGATCTTTCTCGTTTTAATGAAAACCAGCAGTTTTTTAATAAGTAATTTTGTCTTTTTAAAAAAATAGCTCTTAAAAAAACATTTTGCCATTTCTAAACGGAAAGTCTGGTCTATCTGGCCATGTGGGGGAGGAGAAGTGTTGGCAAGACAACATGTGTTAAAAGATGGTCTGTATCTTAAAAGAGTCTGAAAAGTCCAAATACGAACGCTACAGGCCTGCATTTCATAAACTGGAACTGCCTTGGGAAGTGACAGCTGTGAAGCTAGCCATGTGTTACAGGTTTTTTAGCAACTGCTGGTATTTAAGGTGGTCATAGCAACTTTTAAGGAGTTTGAATGAAGCAGCACAGGTTGCAAAAGTGCTTGAAAGAAGCTGCATGAAGTCAGTCCATGCATGCATAGCAAAACCACAGACATGGCACTGCTAAGTCCAGATAGTACACAGTCACTTTGACTTTACAAGTACTTAGCCCCTTCATCTTGTTATCTAAAACATGGCAGCTGAAACAACAAACATCCTGGTATAGATTTTATAGGCGTAATGTACTCCTATGACATACACATCATATGAAATGTTAATATTCACTGGCACCGGTACTCGGGGGGTCCCTTGGAGCCATCTGATCTCCAGAGCTAACTGCTGAGCACATGTAAACTAGAATCCTTCAGGCCATAGGGCTGGAGACAAATTGGGGTCCTACCAAGCGATTCACAGGCAAGTGCCAACTGAGCCGCATGTGGATTTCCAGACGAAAAAGCACAGCAAGGAGAAATGGAGGGGTGAACAGAGGAAGTGAGTGGGAAGAGGGAGAGACTGGAGTGGAAAAGTGCAAAAGCAAGGAGCTGACAAAGCGATGGAACTGGAACCTTTTAAAAACAAAAGAAGCACGACTCAGACCTTTTGTTTGTCTGCTTTTCTGTTCTTCTTGCTACTATTTTCTCCGGACACACTTTACACCATAAATGTCTGTACTAAGTATTTAATTCCACTTGTGCAGATTAGCTGATGGAACACTTTATGGTATTTTCTGATGTCGCCATCAGCTACTTTTTAGGCACCACTTCCTCTCCAAAGGGCTGGCAGGAAGATCCATTTCTAGGAGAGTACAATCACTTAGTATTTTATTACATTTTTCTAAACTATTAAAAGAGTCCTACAGAAGGTGATCATCATCCAAACACTGAAAAAAGTTTAAAAAGAGTAGGCTGTCTAGGTCACAACAGCCATGAGTCCTTGACAGTGCTGCTGTGAGCCACCCTCAGAGAAGCTGTTTATTCATTCTTTAGTTGCTGCTGCAATCAGAAGACCTGTCCTTGCTTAGCTGTCATTGGCAGAAAAAAATAGGCAGGGGAGAAGCAAAGGCAATTTTAGCCAACTGAACATTTTTATCTTTTCTGGATTTTGGGATACATTAACTTTAACCTGTTTCTTATAGTTCCCCAGGACCACATGGAGGTGTGTGGTCCTTCAGCTCCTGATGTGCCTGCCCCTCTGCACCTCCAGTGGGAAGGACAGAGCCAGCCTTCTGGTCCAGCCTCTGATGTCTGCTCCAACAAACATGCTCTTGGATGACTGCTCTGTAAGCAGCTGTGTGAAATGACATTTATGTGCTACACAGGCATGGAAGGAATGAGAAATCCAGGATCAAACTAAAACTGCCATCAGCTACTCGCTGAACCTCTAAGACTTTATTCTCCCTTCTGATGTGGAAGAAGCACATAAAACATGCATGGTAATAGAAATTAATAGACAAATCAAGGAACAAATGTAGTTGCTTTGCATTTTGTTCGACATCTTTATGTTTTATTATGTTTTTTAATCATAGTTTTGATCACAGATAAGCAATCTAAAGAGATAAAAACCTTTATTAATTTTTAAAAATTCTGCCTATTTACATACATTTATATTCCCAAAAGTTATGAAGTGGCAGATGATAGTTCTAATTACCTCTTCAGTGTGCCATTCTTGTCACATTATGGTTAACTTTTTTTGACAGTTCTGACCTTTTAATCAGTTGATCAAGAAAATCATATGATCCATGGTGCTTTGGCATCATCTCAGTAACTGCTCTTAAATAGTTTGGGTGACTGTAGGGGTAATTAGAAATATAGTGACAATAACTGCAGAACTCGTGAAAAAAATTATAGGTCAGTGCTGCTTCTGTAATGCCATTTCCACAGTGATAAAAGAAATTACTGTTAATTACCTGTTATCACCATACTTAATTCTGATAATTCTAGGCTATCCAAACAATATGGAGAAACACAGATCACATTATTTTGTTCCACCAGCAAGGTGGCAGTACTGTTCCTGTATCATTCCTTTTAGGAACACTGTGTATTTGTTAATGAATTAGATTTACCGCCTTATAGCTGGTACACAGAGGTGAAAAAACTTTACTTAGAGACATCAGCTGCTTTCTTTCAGGGTGATTCATGCATACATACACATAGTCTCTTGAAAACATTATTTTTCATGTTGTGGCAGAGTTCCTTTTTTCCTTCCTTAGGACCAATCATAGAATCACAGAATCAGAGAATTATAGAATAGTTTAAGTTGGGAGGGACCTATAAAGGTCATCTAGTCCAAGTGCCCTGCAAGGAGCAGGGACATCTTCAACTAGATCAGGTTGCTCAGAGCTCTGCCCAACCTGGCCTTGAATGTTTCCAGAGATGGGGCATCTACCACCTCTCTGGGCAACCTGTTCCAGTGCTTTCACCACCCTCATAATAAAAAATGTCTTCCTTATGTCTAATTTAAATCTTTCTCATGTTTTAAAACCATTACTTCTTGTCCTATCGCAACAGGCCCTAGTAAAAAGTTTGTTCTCATCTTTCTTGTAAGCCGCCTTTAATTATTCAAAGGCTGCAATAAGATCTTCCTAGAGCTTTCTCTTCTCCAGGCTGAACAACTGCAACTCTTAGCCTTTCGCCATAGGAGAGGTGCTCCAGCCCTCTGATCATCTTTGTGGCCGTCCTCTGGACTCATTCCAACTGTTCCATGTCCTTCTTCAGTCGGGGGCTCCAGAGCTGGACGTAGTACTCTAGGTGGGGTCTCATGAGAGTAGGGTAGAGAGGCAGAATCACCTCCCTCGACCTGCTGGCCATACTTCTTTTGATGCAGCTCAGGATGCAGTTGGCCTTCTGGGCCACACGGGCGCATTGCTGGCTCATGTTGAGCTTCTCATCCACCAGCACTCCCAAGTCCCTCTCCCCAGGGCTGCTCTCAATCCATTCTCCGCCCAGCCTGTATTTGTGCCTGGGATTGCCATGACCCAGGTGCAGGACCTTGCACTTGGCCTGGTTGAACTTCATGAAATTCGCATAGGCCCACCTCTCCAGCCTGTCAAGGTCCCTCTGGATGGCATACCTCCCCTCCAGCATATCAACTGCACCACACAGCTTGGTGTCATTGGAAAACTTGCTGGGGGTGTACTCAATCCCACTGTCCCTGTTGCTGACAAAGATATTAAAGAGCGCCAATTGTACTGATGTTAAACTCTACTAACCCCTGAGAAACACCACTCATCACTGGTCTCCACTTGGACATTGAGCTGTTGACAGCAGCTCTTTGAGTGTGGCCATCCAGCTAATTCCTTATCCACCACGTCATCCATCTATCAAATCCATGTCTCTCCAGTCTAGAGATAAGGATGTTGTGTGGGACAGTGTCAAACGTTTTGCACAAGTCCAGATAGATGATGTGAGTTGCTCTTCCCTTATCCACCAATGCTATAACGCTGTTGTAGAAAGTCACCAGATATGTCAGGCGTGATTTGCCCTTAGTGAAGGCATGTTGACTGTCACCAGTCATCTCCTTATTTTCCATGTGCCTTAGCATAGTTTCCAGGAGGATCTGCTCCATGATCTTGCCAGGCACAGAGGTGAGACTGACTGACTTGTAGTGCCCTGGGTCTTCCTCATTTCTTTTTTTAAAAATAAGGGTTATGTTTCCCCTTTTCCAGTCAGAGGCAACCTCACTGGGTTGCCACAACTTTTCAAACATAATGGATAGTTGCTTAATAAGTTCATTTGCCAGTTCCCTCAGGACCTATGGATACACCTCATCAGATCTCACGGACTTGTACACCTTCAGGTTCCTTAGATGGTCTTGAACCTGCTCTTTTCCTACACTGGGTAGTTCTTCATTCTCCCAGTCCCTTCATTTGCCTTCTGCGACTTGGGTGACTTGGCTAGAGAACTTGCCAGTGAATATTGAAGCAAAAAACTCGTTGAGTACCTCAGCCTTCTCCCAATTCCTTCCAGAGAGGGTTGACGTTTTCCCTAGTCTTCATTTTAACCTCGATGTACCTATACAAGCCTTTCTTTTTGCCCTTGATGTCCCTGGCCATATTTAATTCTATCAGGGCTTTATCTTTCCTTACTTGATCCCTGGCCACTTGGACAGTTTCTCTGTATTCCTCCCAGGCCACCTGTCCTTGCTTCCACCCGTTTTTGTGTTTAAGTTTGTCCAGGAGCTCCCTGTTCATGCATGCAGACCTTCTGGTGTTTTTGCCTGACTTCCTCTTTGTTGTGATGCATTGCTCCTGAGCTTGGACAAGGTAATCCTTGAATATTAACCAGCCCTCCAAAGCTTTATCCCATGGTACTCTGCCAATCAGATCCCTGAAGAGGCCAAGGTCTGCTTTCCTGATGTCCAGCACAATGAGCTTGCTGTGCACCCTCCTCACTGCCCTAAGGATCTTGGACTCCTCCATTTCATGATCACTGCAGCCGAGACTGCCCTTGAGCTCCACATTCCTCACTGGCTCTTCCTTGTTGGTGAGAACAAGGTCCAGCATAGCACCTCTCCTCATTGGCTCCCCTGTCACCTTGAGAAGGAAGTTATCATCCACACATTCCAGGAATCTCTTGGATTGCTTATGCCTTGCTGTGCTGTCCCTCCAACAGATATTGGGGTGGTTGAAGTCCCCTATGATGACAGTGCTTGTGATCACCAGGTTGCTCCTGTCTGTCTATAGAGGGCCTCATCCACTCAGTCTTCCTGGTTAGGTGGCAAATCCCCACTATCATGTCACCTATCCCTGCCCTTCCTTTAATCCTGACTCATAATGTCTCTGTAGTTTATCTGGCACAGTAGCAGGTTATGCCAAGCAGAGTAGGTTTTACTGACTACAAAACCTTACAGCTCAAAAACTCCAGGCACAAAATCTCAACCAGACTACAGCTGGGAAGAAAAGTAAAACTGTGACTCTAGGCGAAGACTGGGAAGTAGACCAAAATTAATTCATTTTCATTATGACTAATTCAGGAAAACGTGTCTCTCCTGGAAAGTGTTTAAGCACGTGCCCCTTTGATTTCAATGGGGGTTGAGGGAATCTTACAAGAACAGAGTTGGCAAATTTTCATGTCTAGGGCATGTTTTAATGTTTTGAAAGTATGTATGCATTTTTCTGCTCTTTAAAAGTCATACAGGTGGGTTTTAAAATACTAATTAGAATCAAAACACAAGATTAGGTCCTGTCTGTGCTTATGTATATAATGGTTTCTCACTGGGTTTTGATCATCTTATAGCAAATATTAAAAATAAGATTCTTTAAAAACTCATGTATCTGCTCTAAAACCTACTGAACTGAAACCATACTTACTTATAACTCAGTTGTTATAAAATCATGGAACATTTCCCTGGAAAAGAGCTGATTTTATTCCTCCAAAAGTCGTTGGAATATTCCTAGAATAAATGTGAACAAGATGTGATCCTCAGCACTTTTTTCTTCTGTAAAATCAATAACAAATGCCCTTTAAGTTTCACAGTGCCAAAGCAGGCATTTCAGCAATTGTCTTCTACACTTTCTTTTACCTTTCCTAAACTCGGAATGGAATATGTTTTCTAGTCAGCAGTTTTCCTGTTGTCTTGCTAGCTTTCTTCACCAAATCTACTGAAAGTGTGTTCTGCCACTCCTCAGCTAAATTTTCTCATTATTCCACTAGAAATGATAGAGCAAGAATATTTTGCTCTGTGCTATTCTCCTCCTCTTGCTCCTTCTGTGTGCATGAGCTGAACAATTCCTGAAGCAAACACAGCAAGGAGCAGACAGGAGGTGACTGTCAGGATCTGTTTGTTTGCAGTGCTGAGTGATATAAAAATCAGAGGCTTGACTGACTTCCAAGCATCCCGATATTCTCACTGTTCTTCGCTCTATATCTTGCGCACTCCCCTACGTGAGTGATTGAATCAAAGGTGCTTTTCGCAGTGACTTACACAGAAAAAAGTCTCGGGTGCAGCAAGGATCAGTCTCAATCACATACTGCATCTCTTGCAGCTCCATACTTTGACTAACTCAAGCCAAGGAAGTCTTGCCATTCAGTGCAGTGAATTTCAAATTGGATCCTAAAAGATTCTGTGGCCTCAGGTGGCCAAATTGTTACAGTCTTCTTCAGAAAGCTGTCAGCAGGTTGTAAAGGGAACTCGAGCACTAAGATTATTTTTATATGGTGTAATAAAAGGAAAATAAAATTCATGTGAAGAAGTGAGGCTTGATATTGAAAAAATGATCTATAGCATAGAGTAATTCTTCTAGTCCCTGACTCTTACTGCTGAGCAATGGTTTGTTCTACAGGACTATAGTTTTTCACTGTAAACTTCAGAAATGATTAAAATGAGATAAGCTGAATTACAAATTGCTGTTTTAGCACTAGAATGTAATGACCCTTCAATAGGTGAGATTCTGGATCTCAAAAAAAAAAATCGACACCTAAACCTGTGACACTACAAAAGAGTTAAATTCTCCCTCCCAAATTATTATCGTGAACTACAACATTTGAAGTTTTCCCTGCATTCTATTTTAGAAAATACTAAATAAATAGCTTGTCTTCTAATGTCTGAAAAACATCATTAATATATATTAGCCTGAAAACAAAAAAGAACAACAACAAAAACCTAGAGAAATAATTGATCCCTGAGAAATTTTGTGGATGTGTGTTTGGGAACAGCAGAAAAGTTAAAAGCTTAGGTAACACACAAGGTGAACTCATTAGATCAAAAATTTAATTATTCCTGACTAGAGTTTTGTACATTTCTTGCATTTTATCTAAAGATGATGTCAGATATCTGAGATACATCCCTTGGGCAAAATACTGCATCTTCTTTTTTTCTAGTGACTTTTAAATGGATGTTTTAAATTCTGTATTTTTTTTTAAAAAGTAATAGATAATAAGCAAAGTGTCCTTGCTTATATTCCCTCTCCCAGCTAATACCACTGCAGATTAACACAGATTGCACTAAAACAAATGATCCTCACTCTAAGCTGCTACTTGCTAAATAGGTGAGTTGGTGCATGTGTCTGCATGCAATTAATTCATAAGCGGGCTAAAAATACCCACACATAGGTTTGAGGTGCAATATCCGGAAAGCACCATAAGACGCAATAAGAGAGTGTATTTCAGTCATGAATGACTGAAATTAGTCCAGTACCCCTTAAACACACAACCTTAATGTCCATTGCTTCAGTGAGCCAGGCACGCAGGCTGTAGTGCAAAGATGTGACATTACACTTCTGTAGCAGAATGGTGAGCTGACTTACATGAGTTGGAAGACAGTTTCTTCAAGTTAGTGCTTCAGTAAACCATGCACTTATTATTTTTAGTTACTGAGTTGGTAGTTTAGTTATGTTGGTATCTTAAATAAAGTAAATAATCACTTAGTTGCTAGACTAAATTCTGTTCAAAGGTTTATTTCAAAGACAGTAAATTTTGAATAAAATACAAGTACTGTTGAAGTTGCTTGCAAACACTCTGCATCTTCAATATGATCAGGAGTGAATGCTGCACTATTTGATTAAAAAATAGCCCTTTTTCTCTTGAACCCAATGATCTCTATGGGCCTGACCCTGGGAGCTTGTGCTAATTGTTCTACATCTTACCCAGCTAGCATCAGTCCTTCTGTCTGAATTGCTGAGAAAACTTGCATGGGGAAAAAAGGCACAATTCATTTTTTTTCCCTAAAGCTCTTTTTGCCAACTGGCTGAAAAAGAAACTATTAAAAATATAAAACTTGAAAATCTGGTTATAAATCCAAAATGGTTTATTGTAGTTTAACCTCAGCCGGCAACCACACAACTGGGAAGACAGATATAATTGAACTTCCCCTCTCTTCCTTTTTCTTCCTTCAGCTTTTACTGCTAAGCATGACATGATATGGTATGTTGTTCAGTTGGAGTCAGTGTCCCAGTTGTGTCCCCTCCCAACTTCTTGTGCATCTCCAGCCTACTTGCTGGTGGGATGGGGTGAGACGCAGAAAAGGCCTTGACTTTGTGTAAGAACTACTCAGCAGTAACTGAAACATCCCAGTGTTATCAACACTGTTTCCAGCACAAATCCAAAACACAGCCCCATACTAGCTACTATGAAGAAAATTAACTCCACCCCAGCCAAAACCAGCACATGGTTTTACATTTCCTTTCCTGGAAATGTCTAGAAAAATACAGTCAGTGTATTGTGATTCCATTATTTGGCTAACAGTCTGTTTTACTGCACAGCGAATGGCCGGAATTTACCTTTCTGTACATTTGCAGGTTCTTTTTCACAATTTATGACTGATTTATAATCAATCCCATGTGCTTCAGTGAAGTAAGATTATTTTTCTAGCTTTAACCAATTTTCAAAACTCCATGCTCGTGTATAAACAGTTTTGCACTTGATCGAGTTTAGTTTTGGTTTATTTTTTGCAGAAGGCAGCCTGTGATTAATAGCTGTCAATTAGTGTGTATAGTTACATCCTTCCTTGTAGCTGAATTGTTTGCAGAACTGGTATAGGATATTTCGAAAAGTTTGCCTTATGCTTATTAAAATGATAAAAGTTTGTCTGGGCATAGGAGCCATGATTTCTATGAGAGGAAGTGGGGCCCGTCCTTCATGGCAGTACTCATGCAGGATACCGAACAGGCTTTGGGGGCTATTTGCATGACGAAGGACTGCTCCTTACACGGAGAAGGATTATAGAAAGAATTCTACACAGACTCAAGTCTGACACATCTGACATATTGATTAAGGCTTTTTATGAGTAGAGAATTTAGTTTCAGCCTCATACTAACATGTTAGCTGTTATTAGCTGCTCTACAATTCTAAAAGAAACACATTGGGGAAAAAGAGGAATATTTGCTTTGCTCAGTGTCTTTTTGCAGGGAAAAAAAACCATGATGACTGTGTAAAAAAGAGTCTGCAAGCTCTACCTCTAATTAAGAGAGTCCTCCAGTAAAGATAGGGTGTAAGGGAACTGCAAAACCACTGCCTGCAGATCCCTTTGGAGTAGCACCAGAATGACTTTGCCTTGCCCGTGCTGCGGTGGTGAAGGGCGAGCGGTGCTGCACCAGGTATAGCAGGAGGTGTTCTCCTTTCAGTAGTATGAAATGATGCTCCCTCAGCTGGGAGGTGGGCACAGGAAGCATGAAAGCAAGGCAGAAGAGGAGTCTCCTACTAGTCCAAGTGTGGGACATGTGGCCCCAGAGACATACACACAGAACAAGGCTGGCTGGAGGCAAGCTGTGGCTCGCAGGGTAGGAGACAGCCATCATTTCAACAGATGGTTTGACTTGATCTGCCTCCTGAACCGGCATCCTGAAAAACATAGGCACCCCGGTCAGAGGCATAATGTTAAATGAACTTATCTTACAGCTAGAAAATACACCTGGACATTTTCCCCAGAACATTTAATCCTAATGAAAACGGGAGCTCTGAGTTTTTGGGAAGGTACTTAGGGAAGAGGAAAAAGGATAACAAAGGCTAGATGCTAAAACACTTCTGCCTCAAAAAGTCTTGTGAAAAGGGAGATGCTGTGATGCTCAAGGGCTCTGATACAGCTAAGCTGGTACCTTGGGCAGATGGACCAGAGCAGTCATATTTAAGAAGGCCATGCACAGCTCACTGGTTCATATACAGCTAAGCTAGTTTTATACACAGTCTTGTGGCAGCCTTTCCTATCAGAGTGACTAACAACCCTAATGAAAAATGTAATGCACTATACAAACTGGAGTTTAAGTGGCCCATTATCCAGTGACATCAAAACCGATGTCTATTGGAATAATGAAAGGCATTTTGTTGTAAATGAGGGATAATTTCTGACCTTCAGCCTAAAGCCAAGAAACACTCTCAGTAACTGATTGAAAATACGATCTTGTCTACAATATTTGCTAGAAGCAGAAATAAAGAGATGATGGGATGATAGAGTTCAAGGCCACTAGTTTTTAAAGGAAGACCTGTTTTGTTGGCTTGATTTGAGTTTGTGCTTTTATCAGTAAATTTATAAAAGGCTATTCAGCACTTAAGTTTAAATGAAAAATTGCAAATGACTGGGTCTCACCTCAGCTTAACAGAAAAATTGTATGCTTAAATACTAAAGACTTCTACCATACATATTGTACACTATTTTGGAGGATTGTTTATTCAGAAAACAATAGTGATAGACCAGAGAGACTTGAAGAAGGAGGAGAAAAATAGATCAAGTGGTCAGGAATTAAAAGAGCTATGCACATAGAATGATTACTGGAGACAGTAAGAATTCAGAATGTATGATATACAGACACGAATCATTTGGCCTTGTTTTCCTCCTTGAGTCTTTGTGAAGAAAAAGCAGCTTTGCAATGGGATCAAGGCCTGAAACGTCAGAATAAAATCATCAGTGAGTAGTGGTGCTACAGCCATTGCTATGTCTTTTCACATCCTTCCAGCAGACCTTTACTAACTCATTTGCTTGTGAAGTTACTCTGAAAGATGATTCTAAATAATAATTATATTATGAAAAGGATCAGGGTGTCATAATGTAACACTGTTAGTCAATGTCACTGACAGAACCAACCCCACCTCCTTTCCATCACTGGTTGTTATTACCTCCACACCGTTCTCTTCTCACAGGGGCACAAATGTTTGGTGTGGTTGGGTGGTAAATGAGATCTAACGGATGATACAGATCACATTGAGATGCCAGCAGAGTAACTGGAGGCATGTCCCATCATTAGCACCTTTACACACTGTTTCTTTCAGTCCTTCACAGTGTCTAAAGAGCAATGTACCTGTGCTTGATATACCTAGAATCAAATTACGTTTGGAATTTGATTCTCCTGCAGACTCACTAGGATGAAAAACAATATGCAAGAAAGCAAGCTGCAGTGGGACAAAAGGATAAAGTGTTGATGATGCAGTGTCTCCTAGTAAGAATAAGAGTATTATCTTTATTCCAACAGTAAAATTAGGCAGACTTCTGGATGTGAAAATAAGAAAGTTTACAGCCCTATAAAAACACATAAAATATGCCAAAATAAGAAATAACAAATTTTAACCCAGAATATACAGGGAACAGTTTTGAGGCAGAGGAGATGCTGTGAGTTGGCATCATAGGTTCTGCTAAGTTAGAGCCTGAACTCTGCTTTCGCTGGAACAGGAATGAGGAGCAGGCCTTCTGTGATCAATGACCTTCATCTGGCTGTGGCCATGTTGATTTGGACTGAGCAGAATTTAAGAGGAGTGTTCACTTGGAAATACTTGAATGTTATCCATTAGGAGGAGAGCATTGCAAAGATGCTTCATATGCCGGAATATTCTTGTTCCAAACAAGATCCAAGCTTGTTCTCAGAAACCTTCCAGATGGAGTGAGAGTGCTACATTCAGGCAGCTCTGCACTGTGCATGCACATAGCTGGGCCTGAGAAAAATCCTCTCTATTTCTTCTGCTATTCCTTCACAAATCCCTCTAAATTCCTTGTGCTGTTTTCCTGCCCTATTTGAATGGGCAAGGGCAGGAGGGGGCTGATAATACTGCTGACTTGAGCATCAGCCTGCTATTCTCTAAAGCAGGCTGTGGTGTGAGGGAGGGAGCCATGAATCCGTGCTGAAGACTGTGCCAAGGACAGAGTTTTCTCCTTAAATGAAGAATGCCGAGGCCCCAAGTTATTCTCAGCTTACAAAAATATTGATCAAACTGTTTTTATAAGCTGCTAGAATGTATACAATGGCTTTGACACAAACCGTCGTTCTGTAATACTTCAGCTTAAGCTGTAAATTATTCATAGCTTTGAGGTTTGTGGTACCTGTAGCCACCTGTGTGAACCAAACTCTGAGGACCTGATTCTGACCTGCAGCCCACCACTACAAACCTTAAGTCATGTACAGAGTTACTCAGAAATACAGCAGTGTTGAGGGAAGAATTTGGATACAAATATGTGCAGTTAATGGTTTTGTTTTTAAATTGCAAAGTTACAGCTAACTTTTAAAACATTCCCTCACACTTTCCTATTTTTCCTCCTCATTTGATAAGCTAAGGAACAGCTGTATGAGTCCCTGAAAAGTGCGATACTGACAATTTGCTTCTTTCTTTTTTTGAATTGTTATTATCATTGCTAACTGTTACGAGATATTTAATCAAATACAAATACGGTAGCAGTGACATCTTGACGTGTACTAGCCTTTTTGTTTGAATAAGACACTGTGTACACAGATGTGCAGAAACACATAAGCGTAAGTAAAGCCATATATGTGTCGCAATGGTACTTCACCTCTGAGGGAATAAATTGCTAAAGCAATTAGTAGTAGTCTGTGGTTCATGTAAAGCCGGGGGACAAAGAACAAGGGGTTACAGCAAAACTAATAGCAAACTTGAATATTTTTGAAAGACTTAGCCCCCTAGCACTTCCTATGGAGGTTTAATTTTGATATTCCACTGACATGTTGTTCTTTTAAGGTACTCTACAGCTAAGTAAAGATCACATGAACATCTGTTCACCACTATAAAAGTTTATAGTGACCTGTGAATTTGAAATTTAAATCAGGTAACATTTCAGGTTATAACTTTTAGATCAAAAAGAAACAGCTCAGCATTGTAAAAGAACTAACGTTGGCAGAAGGGTTGAAGCATAACTACCTTATTTTTTTACCTTAAAACAAAAAGCATATGGGATTGATGTTAGCCAGTGCCATTTTCTCAGGGTACAATGATATACATCTGTTATTGCAATAAAGAAAACAGTTCTTTAGCAAGATGCATCTGCTGGCAGAAAATTTTCCAAAATTAATATTAGCATATAAACCTGCTCTTTTACTGATACTCATTCTTTCTGTTCCAAATGTCCCTTTCATATTTTTCAGCTACCTCCTGCTATTTTGCTCTATTCTGCTTATGGCTTCTCTGATTGAGAGCCATACGGAACCAAATCCTGTTTGCTCGCACAACTAGCCCCATCTGTCTTACTACGTAGACTTAGGCTATGTCTTCACTGTCAAAAAAGCATTTTTTTTTTTTTTTTACAATGAGATAACTGTATGCATTAGCTAGCTTTCTGTCAAATCCTAATGGAAATGAAATTTTTGACCGTGATGTAGGTAGGTGAGGTCAGGCTGTAATGTTAACCTCACCTGATTACACAGTGGCAGCAAAAAAAATTACTCATGCCTTGTTGCTGTTAGGATCTTAAATTGAGACAGCTAATGTACATTAGTTATTTGGCTGTAAGATAACCACCTGTTTTTGGAAGAGAATTGAAAGAAAAATCGTAAAAGCGTTATTTTTTTTTTTAAATACCATTGCAAATTCATTGGTCTCATACAGTTCTTAATCTTTGTATCTGCCAAGTTATGAGGTTCAATAAATTGAAAGTGCTTTCCAGCTACTGCTTCCAACTGTGTATTTCAATTCTGTTCTGACTTAATGTTGGCACAGAACAAATGCACAAGAAAGGAAATCTTGATAAGCGTAGGCCATTAGTAGAGAGTACAATGTGGAGCATACCAATGGAGAGAATTACAAGGCATTTTATGTTTTTGCATATATGCAATATTCAGAAATAGTAGAGTAGTCTGATAACAAAAGGAGTAGCCAACACAGTATTCTGTACATAACCAGGTTTTCATCAGAGATAAATCAGGCATCTCATCAATATTTTTCAATTTTATTCTGCATGTAAACAGTCTTGTAATTCTGATGAATTTGTTTTTAGTGATAACATTGATCCTGTACCAACTCGCAAACACATGCACACTCATTTACTCTGTGGTAATTTTGCACACTGTACATATATGTGGATTTGTCACAATTCATTTGTTTGAAGAAATAAACAAATATATAATTTACTCTAGATGTTAGTGGCAGCTCCTAGAATTTGGTGGACTGTAAAGATTCATGACAGTGAAATACAAACTACAGAAAATACATTCACAGCCTTAGAGATAGAATAGTGGTGAAATCCCTTAAAAGAAGGCTGCGTTTGAATCAATGAATACTTGTACGTTTCACAGTCCATGCAACAGACTCACAAAAGGCTTTTTTACTCCCAGGAGATGGAAATGTCCCTCCCTGGTGCTCTGCATGCAACTTTGACCTGATCTACAGGAACCATGACTCTTCCAGTCAATCTCTGTTCTCGGTGTTTGCCGTCAAAAATCTATTCTTGCTAAAATGTGCAGCTCTGTAAGGTGGGCACAGAGAGCACTGCATATAGGCCAGAGGCTTCTTGTGTTGAAATTGGTGTGGATCCAAAAGGAGCAACTCAGCTGCCTACATGGGGTTTCTGGTACCATTTAAAAATTGCTAGTGTACTCCATTTGGACTTGTGCTGCTGCTCTAGACAGATGGGGGGCTCCCAGTAGTCCTGTGTTATACTGTATTACCCTGCAGATGTCTTAAATAACCGAAGGCATCTAAATTGTCACTAAATGCCTACGTTTTGCTTAGGCACTTGAATGACTCTGCAAATAACTGGGAAGCAGAATGTTTCCAAAGAGCTTCGTCCATTTTGAAATGCAGTGTCCCTGGCAAAGAAAAACAGTCAGTCTCATTCCTGGTATAACTTAATCTTCCCCCCACCTTGAATTGTAAAAACTTTGAAAATGGAAAAACTAAGTAAACCAGAGATGAAGTTATTGCTAGGACAAAATAAAGATACAAAAACATACGCAAATATAGTGTGAGGAAACAGGAACTCAACTACTTTAACTGCTCTTGTTGAGGTCTTAGTGAAGTTCTGCAAAAAGGATGTAGGGTTGCTGTACAAAAACTTCTTGAATTATATGAACTGCATTCAGGATGTATCTTGTATCATATATCTGAAGTTCAGCTGTCTTTTACTGCACAGTTGAAAAGGAGTAAAAGCAACAAAATAAAGTGGTATGTCCTGTCAGGAAAACATAGAGAAAAAAGACCACATTGTACACACACTGGGAATGCTGGCTTCAGACTATCACTCAGGGTACGAAGAAAGTCTAGATATGCATGTCTTATGGTAATATTGGGGGATTAAATGGACAAAATCTTCCACATCACTTTTAACGGCAGGAAGCTACTAGCTGAGTGTTCTTCCTCACTTACGGGGAGCTGTCAAAGGATGTTGGATGGACATGGAAGGATTCGAGGACACTCTGCTGTGTCCTAGGGAGCTGCTGCTTCTCTATAGCTGAGAGAATTAACCACCTTTTCAAATCTCCTAAGTGTGGTCAGTTCAGTGCTGTTTATTTTAGAAGGGTAAAAAGCTAAAAGGTGGAGAAGTAAGTTCAACAGAAAAAATTTAGGCAGCTAGAGTTATCTCTGCCTCTTAACGCAGAGGCTGCTGAGAGCCTGCTTGAGGTGGTGATAAGAAGACACTTTGGTTTTTGTCCAAATAACAAAATATTGATATAAAATATTTAAACATACAGTCACATCATAAAGGTATAAATTTCAGTAGTTTTTTTTTTTTTTTTGCAAAACATAGCTAATAATAAAGGTCTGCTTAAAAAAGACATATCTAGTGATGATTTTAAGAGACAATTACTTTTAGAGAACAACACAAAAACTACTACCACAGACTTTTTACAAAAGCATGTGTCTGTAAGATAAAAATCTTTAGACAAAATGCTGTGTGGCTATAGGCAGCTAGACAAAAACATTCAAATGAGTAGTACATCTTGTGATGCATCAAGATAAGCTCAACACATGGGAAACATTTTACCCTAAAGTATACTGAATAGCTAGATGGTAGAATTGCAGAGTACTATATATAGACATGTTAACTTGAATGAAAAGGGGGAAAAAGGGAAAAAATTATGAGAAATACCAAAAGAAACAGAAGTAAATTTATGCAAAAAGTAAAGATATTTAAGACAGAAAGCAAAAAGAATGACTAAAAAATGTCAGGAAAGAGAATTCAGAATAAATTGTCTATTCCTATCCCAAAAGTTCTACTCTCAAACAGCACTAGTAGTTTTTATGGAAGATGCAGTAAAGGACCAGCTCATAGTTATGGAACTGAGCACAACATATGAAGATCATTCTATCTGAAAACAAACCCCAAATTCTCCATAGAGAAAGTTTAAAAAAAAAACAAAACCAAAAAAAGGTACTTCAAGATGTGAGTAAAAAACTGAAAATGCTGGGATGTCCAAAAGTATCTGAGATTAGTACTGAACTATGTAAATTTTTGTCAGCATTACAATGTCATGTAATCTTGGCTCCTTCACTAGCCCCTTAGAACCATTTTCTATCTTCTGAAGTTCCGCTAGTAGAAGGTTAAATCTGTGTAAATGGAGTACTGTAACTCTTACATTATGAGGGAGAGTCCTGACCTCAGTGGTTTCAAAATTTTACACAGAGCTTTGGCAAGAACATAATAATAATGCTGACATATGAAAAGAGGAGATCTCACAGGTGCATACCATCTAAATAATATGAGACAGATAAAAACGAAAGAGAGATGCCATGATAACATGATTTCAGAATGCAGAGATGACTGGCACTGATAACAGTTAGCAGATGATGTGCAAGCAGTATATCAAAAGACAGTTTTACAGAGGATAATTAAGAAAACTGTCACAGGAAAAAGGCACAAAGGTGCTCGCTTCTGTGTAACTACTGACTGCTGGTGAAAGCATGAAAAAGAACGATTGAAGGATAACTGGTGATTTCCCATGAAAAGCTTTGAAACTAAAGACCAAACTCCTTATGTTGGACAAAGAGGAAAGCAGAAAATAATGGGCAGGAAAACATCCCCTGTAGCTGCATTCAAGATGGGCACTTATGGGTAAAGACAGCATTTGTCAAGAGTAATGAAAAGGAAGCTGAAATAATTGATCCAGGGCTGCAAAGAGCCTGAGATTTTCACATTCACATATACCATGGAAGTGAGAACTTGGTGATATTCCTAAGAAGAAAATAATTGTTTGGAATAATGTCCCTGAGTGATAAATTGCTTTACAGAGGCACAAAGAAAGAAAAATCAGACAATAGGAGTGAATGTGAGATCTGTTTATGTTGTGCTAAGCCTGAGGTGACTGCAAGTTACTGTTGTGGAAACATCAAAAAGACTGCCTGAACTTTTGATTTGAAGGCAAAAAGGCAGACTGTGAGTGGAGAGAGAGGACGACTGGTACAGAGATTGTGGCTGTGTTTATGCATCAGGTAAGATGAGGAAAGAGAACTAAAGGGCAGCAGTGAAGATTTTTGTAGAAGAAGAAGAAAGTAATGATGAAGACCAGTAAAAGACTCATTGAGTTTATCTGAGAAAGGTACACAAACATGGAAAGGGCAGAAGGAAGAAAGCACAGGACTGGCAGATACTTGACATGTCAAGGAAAGAAGATAAAAACATTGTGATCATCTGTGATTTAAGTTAAGAAAAATGGTGAAAAAGAATACATAGCAGGTAAGGGAAGAACTACATATGGTAGGAGTTTAGAGACAAGGAGAGAAGGAAAATCAGATAAAGCATCCATGTTTTCTGGGTACTTTAAAGATGCTTAACATTGAAGCAGCTGTAGTTCATTTTATACTGTGAGTTGAAAAAAAGGAACAAAAAGCTGAAGAGGACACCAAGGGAGAGATGAAATAGTAAAAGTATAGTTGATGAAAGATAATGGAACCAGCAGGAAAGAGGGTTAGATGCTAAAACAGGAAAGGCATGGCTTGAAGCAAGAAATCTTTAGCAGGAAAGTAGTAAAAATGGAAGCAGCACAATAAGGGCTATATGTTATGTTACTCTGCATTCCTAAGTTATTCAAAACCATGTAGTATGCAAAACCAAAGAGGAACATCAAAATTCAGGTTATTCTGGAGACAAGAAGTTAGTCAGAGCTGCCTGCTCAACTAGTATTACTTCAAAGTTTAGTCCTCCATAATATTAAGTGTAAATTAAAGACCTTGTCCTTGTATTAAACAGCTAGGTCAGAACTGTTTGTGTGATCCATACGAATGGCAATCCCTTAAAGCCTCTCTACTATACTATATATCATCAATTAATCTTTTCACTTTTCATTCATTATTATATCACCATAAGCGCTTGTGTCACTATGAGGATTTGCCATATGGTGTAGCTTTGGCACCAGCTGTTTTTCCAGTTATTAATAGATGAGGATCTGAAAAGTCTTCCAGTAAGATGCATACAGATGATTTAATGGCTGCTGAAGAAGGGCTAGCAAACTCATACAAAATTTGACGTAGTTCTAAAGTATTTGGATGAGTATGAAAAGATCATTTAAATAAGTTTTTTTTTTTTAGAAAACCAATGAACATTATTGTTAGATCTGTAAAAATATAAGCAATCCACTTGTGTCTACCCTCCATGAGGCTCTAAGAAAACCTAAAAAGAGTACAAGACAAGAAGTTGTGAGAGGCGGTTCTAACTAAGTGTTGCAATATCTTGGTAATCATGAACAACTGAGTTAGGTGATCCAAAGGGAGGACTGGAAAGAGTATTTTATGGATCACTGTTGTGCTATATATGATAGTTCAATGCTATGCCATTAGTATGGTTTAAAAACAGAGTTCAGGCCCATTTGGAGAACTCTGCAATATTTCAGACTCACTTTGCTCCTCTTTTATTAGTGTGTGCATGTATATGCACATGAGACTGTCACATAAATAAAACCAAAATGCATTTTGACACTGAAGAAAGTAAGAAATGGAGAGGAAGAGGTTAAATGTTAGAAAAATCAGCAACTATTTTGGTGCTGCAAGTTGACTTAGATAAAAGCAAACAGTTAAATAGAATCCAATTCCATTCAAACAGACAGTTTTGACATTTAAATGAAATTTCCAAAGCATGTACTGTGGTTAAACAAGGAGTGTGGCTAGCTTCCAGATACATATGGTAATTGTGAGGAAGCAGTTTTATTGATGACAATCAAAGCTGGCAAGAGAATTTTGGGCCCATGAACACAAGAAAAAGCCAGAGTCCTTCGTATAATCTATGCCATCTTCCCTCTTAATCTAATAACTTTTACTTTTCCCTACTTTCCATCTATGTCTTTCTGTAACACTCCCTAACTTTCCTTCTAAATGCTGCTCTCCTTGATTGCATCCTCTCTTTGATAGATTGTTTCAGTCTCACCTTTCTACATAATTCTTTTTCCATCACGCTTTCACTCTAACCTTCATCGTTCTCTGATATGCAGATAGACTGGAAAAATACTGCTGTAACAATCTTGCAAAGATCAGCTGAATCTCCTTGCAAGCTCCATACTTGATGGAGTTAGAAATACACATTTAACAACTGCAGTCAACAGGACAGCTGTCAAAAAGAGGACACTGATTTTTATTTACACCTGAAGAATTTAGTCTGGTTTTTTTTAGTATTGTCTATTCACAAACCATACGTGACAAATACTTAATGATTGCTGATATATGTAAGCATTATGCCTTTACCGATGTTACAAGTAAGTCTCTGTCCTGGTTTTGGCTGGGATGGAGATAATTTTCATTCAATAGCTGCTGTGTTTTGTTTTGCATTTAGTATGGCTTTATTATGTGAAGAATGTTGATAATACAGTGATGTTATTAGTTGTTGCTAATGAGACTAAGGACTTTTTCAGCTTTCCAGGTTTTGCTAAGGTGCAGATGTGAGCAGCTGGAAGGGGTATAGCCATACAGTTGACCCTAAGTGGCCAAATGCAGCAAAACCAAGCAGAAATCCTGTAAAGTATTTCTTCTCTTCCTATTCCTTTCTATAATGGCTGTCACCACTTTCACATTAAACACAGAAGTAAGGTTCAGTATGTGTTCCTATAGTGTAGCAGCACATTTTAAAAATGCAACAAAACAAGGCAGTGTCCAGAACAGTGTTGCTAAGAGCAGTCTGAAATCCAAGATGGGGAAAGGCAGAACAAAGCGATGAGCCTTTTATCCTACCCTACAGGAGTCAAGACTGGCTCAGATGGATCTCCAGATGGATCTCCAGCCGATATTCAAGGGCTCTCTCAATGAAATGCATCTTGTCCCTGCTAATTCAGCCCACTGAACTGAAAGCCAAATCCTCTTTTCACTGGAAAGAGAGAGGTATTACCAGAAAGAGCTGTAGGGATGTGGATCAGAAATTTGAATTAAATCCAAAACTGAGTTAGCAGCAACTAGAAAGTTCAGCACAAGAAAAAATTCTCTTTGGTCTACCCTGACTTTGAAGCCTCAAGAGTTTCTAGGCAACTCTACAGCAGTAATGGGTGGAGTTTTTTTCAATTGTCTGCTCTGGAAAGGATTAAATCACAATTCTCACTAGTTAGATCTGGAAGAAAGAATCAAGTCTTAGAATTACCTGGGGATACAGAACAACCAAAGGAGTCAAAAGAAATCCAGAATGCTTTGAGATTACTCTTCTGCTTTACAGAGAAACAAAAATGCCCTCATACAAAAGGAAAGTCAACACCCATGTAATTTCGTCCACTTGCTGGTCACCTCATTCAATTTTGGACTGAACACAAGGCAATCAGTCTTGGCCATTTGCTCCTCCTCACTGAAATCCGCAGTAGATATTTTGACCTCACTCAATACAAATCAAAGTGCAGTATGGAAGTTAACAGGAGACACAGTTTCACCAAATTCAGAGGTTTTCCTGGGTATTTTATAACCTGCAAAGTGATGCTAATTGAATTTCGAGAAAAAAAGAATCTTTCTGGAAGTGTGGCATTAGTTTTGATAAAGAGTAACGTATAACTTCAATTATACAAAAGGAGATTTAACTAAGAGAACAAATTATAACTAAAACCAGGTAGAAATATTTTCCAATATGTCTGTGAATCTAAGGTATTTTGTATGTCAGACACTGAAGTCAATACTGGAGTGACTGTTTAAGAGAAATATTTAGCTACCATAATAGATACTTTGAACAAAATGGCCCAGTAAGGTATATACTGCTTATTCTAAAGATGACCTTCTGTTTCCCTCAGTCTTTTAATTATGACATCCTGGCACTATTGCTGTTTGGTTTTTTTTCTCATAAAATCAGAGAGTGATACAATGTTGATACTGTGCCATGTGCACATAGCTTCTGATACAAATTAATTCTCAAGCCTTTACACTGAAGAACAACCTTTCAAAACTGAAGATAGATAGTCTCTTTTGATTAGAATCAGACTTTCGAGACTCGAGCTCAATCTGTGATTTTATTTGTACACAATAGCTCTCTCTAGGAAGTTATGTTCAAATATTCATCTCCTTTCCCAATTGTTATTAGAAAACAGTTTCAAAATCAAATTTTCCTCTTCACAATTAATCCAGAGACAACTGTAATTTCTAGGTGGACTGTGAAGGTACAATTGGCATGCACTTAACGTGCGATCAGCCAAATAATAGCTGTATATGAATACACTATAGCTGTTTCGGCTAAAATCAGATTCTTTAGTTTGTCTGCCATCAGTTTAATGATCTGCTATTTGAGCTCGTTCTCATGTTCTGCTTGTCAGTGTGAAAACTGAAGTGATCCTTTAATGACTATCAAGGCTTTAGAAGACCGGAAATACCAATATACTTAGTTAAAATACCCAGAGATAGCTGGAGCATTATTATATGGCTGTCAGTTCTAAAGATAACTGGATTAAATATATAATAAATAAAAATAATAGAAAATGTGCTTCAGTCTAAAGAAACATATTTACACAGGTATGCCCATATAACTGATAGAACATTTTGGGGAAGAACTTAAGTACTGAGTAAGATAGGCCTACATTTAAAATCTGAACATCTATAGGATAATTTCAGGTGAAAATAAAATTTTGTGGCTGTTAATGCGTAAGTATTACAATATGATGTTGAAAATCTCTGAATACCAAGACATAAAAAGTGAATTTTAAGAATATTTCTGAAGAATAGGGAAATGCTTCAGAGAGAGAGAACAATAGATGTATGAATGTTTCTTTGCACTCAACTGAAGTTCCAACTATTTAATGGTTACTTGAGAAACTGTGATTTACCCAAAGGTAGGAGTTCCAAGCTAGCTCAGCCAACCAGGCTATTTCTAGGTGGAAAAAGGAAGCATATTTGCTTCTGACTTGTTCTAAATATTCACCTACCAATGCCCCAGCTCAACAAAAAGATCCCTGCTTCTTCTATTATCTGAGTTGGGCTCTGAAGGGTATGAGAACAACGGTATATGTTTAATAGTTCAAATAAACAAGCAAAAAGTACCTAGTTAGCCAGCAACTCTGTTCACATGAAAATATTTTGATCTATAAAATGTGGATGATCTTTTCAATCACATAACATCTCTCTGAGCTGCATGAGATCATGACTTTGCTCTTCCTGAAACTAATACATGCTTTAACCTGCATATTACCAAACACTGCGTCACCACTGCCCAGGAAGTAGTGATGTAGCCTTCCTATTTTTCTCTGATTTTCCTTTTTTTATTAGAAGTTGCTTGATTCTAACTAATCAATTTTGCACTTATTTTTTCATAATTCAATGCATGTCTAGAAAAAAGTATGGCTACATTCAAACCCACGAGGGTTAATATGGTTAGAAAGTACATAATACATAATACAGTAAAACAAGGCAAGGTATTATTATCATTTTATTGTCTCAAGATACTGCAAAGATACACATAGAACATAGTTATTTTTCAGTCATCTAGTTTTTCAATAGATTGTTTCAGTGTATGTTAACAAAAGCCATTATCTTCTCATAAAATTGTTTTCATTTCTATCCCTAGACCATCACAACTACAACAGACTGCCAGTGAAGATGGAAAAGTCCTTCACATGTATAAAACACCTTTACATTCACATCTGTGTTTCACACTTTTGTGCTTCTGCCTCCTATAGCTACATTGCTTTCCTAGACCCTACCAGCATTTAGCATGTAATCCCTCCATTATTTCAGGTGCTTTAATAAAATTGATAATTGGATTGCTAAGAGTCAATATTAGAGATTATTTTAGTTTTTGTTTATTTGAATTGTGTTTCACCACTTCATTTCTCATCTCAGTATGTTAAAAAATGGGAAGCAATATATTTTAGACTTTCTGATACCAAATATCTAAGTCACCTTCTATTAGTGGTCTACAAAAGCACTGTCTTGTGACAGTATACGCAGCTGGAATACTGTTGGTGTTTTGTGGGAGCTGATTTCTCCTGACAGGTGACATAGGTCACACACTTTCAGAGGCTTCTGACTACTTTGTGAAACAAGTCTGTACCCCTAATATCAGGTATCTCAATGGCAATAAATAGAGATATCAATCCTGGGCAAAACATCCTTAGTGATTCTTTCACAGAAAATAAATTCTTGCAGCACATGAGCTGAGTTTGAAGGTAACTTGTCCTCAGCATCACAGTGTAATTTTTTTTGCAACGACCCCGTGAAGGATCCTGGCACACCAGAATATTCGTTATGACCATCATCTCTGCAGAAGTTGGAGCGTTCACTAGTTGCCTTCCTCTTTGCTTGAAAGATCTCTATGTTTTATACGCCAATTTTTTAACTGCTATTAGTAGATTTTCTAACTAATTGTTATGGGACTCTTCTAGCTTTTCAATGCTTTGTCTGGTTTATCATCCTTTTTGGAGTTCTCTTACCTCAACATACTGACTAACTTGCAAAAGCACAGATGTGGGGATTAGCCTGGGAAAAAGAACACAGACACAATGTACTCCCACAGAAATTGAAGTGGAATCAACTATGTTTCTTCCTCTACAGCCATGTTCCCCAATGTATGTAATTTTTGGCAGTGAATCAGGCCCCCAGTAATGATGTGCTTTAAGCTCCAGAGAGATGAGGATAGCTGGAATGAGAGACATCACTTAAAATTAGATAAACTGAGAACTAAATAGAGTACCATTTAATCAAAATAGTCTGCCCAACAACCAGTACACCTCAAGCAAGGAAAACATAGAAATTCCTCTAAATTTTACTTTCATACGAAATTAAGAAGAATAGTTTTTCTTTTCTTTCATTCAGAAAAGTCAATTTTTGTTTTATACTTAAAGGAGATAGCTATTTATTCAATTATATTTCCTAAGACTTCTGTGTTTTTCAAACAACTTTTCTCAAGACTAACTAGGTAACAAGTTATGTAAGGCTTCTCATGTGCAACACCAACCTACACAACACCAGGCTGATTTCTGCAGCTGTCAGATTAATGAAAAACAAGGACTAATGTGCATAAAAAAATTAATGCTCACATGGCCATCTCCAAAAATATCAACTGTTTGAGAAATACTGTGGAAAGAGGTGACTCCATTATGTTTACATCTCTGCAGCTAAGAGAATTCACAATCAAAATAGTGTACTTCTCTGGTGCAATATGTATATTGCATAGTTAAAAAAAAATAGAGAAAGATGAGGCCAAGCAAATTAAATATTTTGAGAGGGGAATAGATATAGCCAAAATTATTGCGAAGATTACACCACTGGAATAACATTTTCAGAGAGATACAAAAAGAAAAACATAGAACGAATCATAGAATTATAGAATAGTGTAGGTTGGAAGGGACCTTTAAAGGTCATCTAGTCCAACCTCCCTGCAAAGAGCAGGGACATCTCCAACCAGATCAGGTTGCTCAGAGCCCCATCCAACCTGGCCTTGAATTTACAGGGATGGGGCATGGACCACCTCTCTGGGCAACCTGTTCCAGTGTTCCACCACCCTCATATTTTTTTTTTCCTTATGTCTAGTTTAAATCTACTCTCTTTTAGTTTAAAATCATTATACCTTGTCTTATGACTACAGACTGTCAAAAAGTCTGTTCCCATCTTTCCTGTAGGCCCCCTTTAAGTACTGGAAGGCCTCTCTAAGGTCTCCCCAGAGCATTCTCTTCTCCAGGCTGAACAGCCCCAACTCTCTCAGTCATTCTTCATAGGAGAAGTACTCCAGCCCTGTGATCATCTTTGTAGCCCTCCTCTGGACCCACTCTACGTCTTTCCTGTGCTGAGGACTCCACAGCTGGACACAGCACTCCAGGTGGGGTCTCACTATAGTGGAGTAAAGGGGCAGAATCACCTCCCTCAACCTGCTGGCCACGCTTCTTTTGATTCAGCCCAGGATGTGGTTAGCCTTGCTGGCTGCAAGCACTCATTGATGGCTCGTGTCCAGCTTTTCATCCACCAGTACCCCCAAGTCTTTCTCAGCAGGGCTGCAGTCAATCCCTTCATTCTCCAGCCTGTGTCAATGCTGGGAGTTGCCCTCACCCAGGTGCAGGACCTTGCACTTGGTCTTATTTAACCTCATGAAGTTTGCATGACCCCACTTCTTGAGCTTGTCCAGCTCCCTCTTGATGGCATCCTGTCCCTCAGAAATGTCAACTGCACCACTCAGCTTGGTGTCATCTGCAAACTTGCTGAGGATGCATTTGATCCCACTGTCCATGTCATTGATGAAGATGTTAAACAGTGCTGGTCCCAGTACTGACCCTTGAGGGACACTACTTGTCACTGACCTCCATCTGGACATTGATCACTACCCTCTGGATGTGACCATCCAACCAATTCCTCATCCACTGAAGAGTCCACCCATCAAATCCATATCTCTTCAATTTAGAGAGAAGGATGTTGTGGGGGACCATGTCAAAGGCCTTACAGAAATCCTAATAGATGACTGATGTAGTGGCTGCATCATAGAAGGCCTCTAGGTTGATCAGGCAAGACTTGCCCTTGGTGAAGCCATGCTGGCTGTTTCAAACCACCTCTCCGTCCTCCATGTGCCTCAGCACAGCTTCTAGGAGGATCTGTTCCATGATCTTCCCAGGCACACGGGTGAGGTTGACAGGTTGGTAGTTCCCAGGATCCTCCTTTTTACCCTTTTTAAAAATGGGTGCAATGTTTCCCTTTTTTCTGTCAGCAGGGACCTCACCATCAGCCTAAAGGTGATAGCTTTAGTCATAGTGGTAGCATATATTAAAGCAGCAAAACCAGATGAGTAAGAAAGTTATTCAACCTATCTATGGTAGTTGTATAGCTAAAATACGACAATTAGACACTATGAAATAAATACTGGAGAGGTGTTTAAGTGACAGAGATGAAGGTGTGAAAAATAAAGATAAATCTCTCTAACCTGAAAAATCACGCTATTCAACTCTTTTGCAACAAGACTGAAGGTATCTTTGCTCTTCAAAACATTTCTAATCCAATGCTGCACGACTTTCATTTTTTATAGGAAATGTGTAAGTGGATTTGAAACCTTTCAATTGTTAGTAAAAGTTTGGACCTGCTTTTATTTTTATATACATAATGATCTCATACATTCTATGGATGTTATATGTAAATCATGTAAAATATTACCCTTTCTTTCTTTGTCGGCTCTGCTCAAAATTCAAAAGAAATAGTAAGTTGTATCTACTCTCCTCCTCTTGCTGCAGGAAAATATTGTGAGTAGGAGAGATGCTGGTCAGTATTTGCAAAATATCTTCCTCCTTTTGCTCTTACGGAGAGATTCAATGATGTCACATCTCCAGCTGTGATACCGATAATGTATTGCCTCCTTTTCTTTGACTTTAAAACTTACTTTATGAACAAATTAGCCTTAATTTCTAACATTTCTTATAAAGATTGCTTTTCAGGATGTTAGAAAAGAAAAAAATCTGAAACTGTAAAACAATTTATTCTGAAGGATTGTAGCATAATCTGACAGCAATACAGAAAACCAATTCATTAACATCTTTAGCAGAATTTATATTTGCTATATAGGATACTCACTTTACAGTTAGTGGCTCACATCCTAGCCAACCATTATGATCATACCATTGCATTCATTTGGAAATATTCAGTATTTTTTTTTATAAAATAACTTCTTATCATGCTTTATTTCTGAACATATGTAGGTCACATGTTACTATTTACTCTCTCAAATTTGATATATTCTAAAAAGCAACATGTCATTTCTGGTTTGAAATTCGATCAATCAGTAACTACTTAATGTTAACCTGAGCACAAAGCCTGGGAAATTTATAGACACCTAATTGCTCGTAAAGACTTAATGAATAATGAATGATGTAACAACATAAAACATCACACTATTTTGTATCTAACAACAGAGGAATTCTGCTGCTTGAACAGCTCTAGTAAAAGTGTTGTTGTTACTAGTACAAATAGAGCTTTAGTTAGCCTTCATGGTTATTATTAAACATATGTTAATTTCACCTGGATCCAAATCAAAACTACAGATTGGAACATAGTTAAATTTGGAAAATTTTAGACATAAAGCGTGATCTGGCTGTGGATTTTTCTCCTTTGGATCAGTTCTCTTGTTTTCAGAACTGTTGGTTAATAATATGACAAACAACTTAAAACACAAGTCTTTTCTAGCTAGCCTCCTGTTTCCATTTGGTTTAATTTCAGACAGATGGCAGAGACAACTGGGAAGTTGGCCAGTGAGTACCCTGCAGCTAAGTGTCCAATAGCTTATGGTCATTTCAGTGGAAAAGGGTGCATAGGATCTAGGTTTGATGATTAGCTGACAGTCGTGGGTTGAAAAGAAAAGTCTCAAAACACTCTCCTCTGTAAAGTACAGGCTGAACTGACAGGGATGGCAGCCCTACCTCTCCTGCTCTCTTTCATTTACACAGGGTATTTTGCTGTCCACAGTTTTTAAAAACCTTCTACTGCTCTCTGTCAGGAAGACATGTTGCTGACCACACTATCAGCGAACCTCAAACATGACAAATTGGAACAGTCTTCTCTGTGCAGACTTGTGAAGTCCCCATTTTGTATCAATGACCTAATCCAGTAATTCATATTTTGAGTGCCTTTCTCAGGTGAGCTTTGTTCTACTTCTAGGGTAATCTTGTTGAACCGCTGTTTGGACATGTTGAAATTGCTCTTTCCAGAAAGGGAAACCGAATTTTTTCTGTAGACAAAAATATGGCATTGGTGTTTACAGAGGGTTTTTTTTTCAGTTTAAAAAATGATTGAATAAAAATCACACCTGCAGTACCTAACAATGTACTTAAACTAACAGACTGGATAATTAACTCATAAAGAGATCCACATGGATACTTGTGAAAACAGTATAAACTAATCATCAAGGCACTTATTAACTCCATAATCCTGATGGAATTTCTGAGAATTGGTATAAATGAAGAAATAAAATGAAGAAATTTGATATAAATAATACCTGAGATAGCAAGAATGAAAGTGTGGCAAGAAAGAAGTATTAAAGAGCTTAAATCAGATTTACATCTTTGTGAATGGAAAAATCTATATGTGTATACATACATAAGTATGTGTACCTGTGCATGCACATGTGCATGCATGTGTAGCTAGTAGGGAGTAGAAGGTAGTTTGTGTTCACTTCCTTGAAAGATTTGGATTTGAGCTTAGAAAAATAGACTCTGTAGACAGACTTAGCCCAGAACCAGCCTGTCACTCAGTCTGAGGGTCATAGTACAAAGAGGATTCAAATTGTCTTCCACTAGGAAGTCTAACAAGCACAATTATTAGAATGGAAAATACTTTTATCTCCTGCAGGCTGGGAGGAAGAGGAAAAGGGTTGTTCAAAACAGTTTAAGTCACTTGCACTCATTAAAAATCCCAGGGATAAAAGAACAAAAACTGTCTCTCAAAATAAAAGACTGAGCCATGAGAAACTTCCTACAAAGCAGATAAATAGGGCAGTAAATAAATAATAAAAAAGACAAAGTAGCAACATTTAAAAATCTCAAAACACTTTCCACTTGTAATGACTCTGGAACATAAAGCAGTGAAAAAAAAAAAGTTTCTCTTTCATGTATGTAGTGTCTTTCCAAATGCACACATTAAGGGTAAAAATAAATGAATATATGAATAATGCTCTAGTGCTCATGTCCTAGCCAAGCTCAGCTGTTTTCTTAAAACATCTTGAAAATTATCTAGCCGTGCAGAATGATAGGTTTGTTTTACTATTTAAGTCTTAGACAAGATTTAAACTTTAATTGTCAAATGTTGATTCTGTAAGTGATAAAGGAGAGGGGAAAGGATTCGCACTTACCACCTCTTTGGGACACTTACTTACCCAGAAGATAGCTACATGCTAAGTACTGCTGAGTTTAAATTCATCTCCATACTGAGCTGGAAATAAAGCTTATGGTACTTCCTCAGATAATTACCTGTTCAGGGATGAACTTTATCTGCTGTGCTAAAATAGAGGGGCAAACTAGCATCGCCTCTGCTGTGTATATACCCTGAAAAGGCCAGGACAGACTAGCTGGAGACAGGACCAAGTTGGTCTCCTACTTTTGTGCAGAGGGAATACCACACTTTTTCATAGTATTATTCTACTGTGATCAAGAGCTTCTATGCCCAACATCTACTAGTCCCTACTACTCTCACCTACCTACTCTTCTTGCTGGTGGATGAGAAGCTTAACATGAGCAGGCAATGCGCCCTTGCGGCCCAGAAGGCCAACCGCATCCTGGGCTGCATCAAGAGAAGCGTGGCCAGCAGGTCGAGGGAGGTGATTCTCCCCCTCTACTCTGCCCTGGTGAGACCCCACCTGGAGTACTGTGTCCAGTTCTGGAGCCCCCAGCACAAGAAGGACATGGACCAGTTGGAGAAGGTCCAGAGGAGGGCCACAAAGATGATAAAAGGGCTGGAGCACCTCTCTTATGAGGACAGGCTGACAGAGTTGGGGCTGTTCAGCCTGGAGAAGAGGAGGCTCCGGGAAGACCCGATAGCGGTCTTCCAGTACCTCAAGGGGGCCTACAAGAAAGATGGGGAAAGGCTGTTTAGTAGGGCCTGTTGCAATAGGACGAGAGGTAATGGTTTTAAAATAGAGGGGGGTAGATTTAGATTAGAAATTAGGAAAAAATTTTTTACGATGCGAGTTATAGAACACTGGAACAGGTTGCCCAGAAAGGTGGTGGAGGCCCCATCCCTGGAAACGTTCAAGGCCAGGCTGGATGAGGCTCTGAGCAACCTGATCTAGTTGGGGATGTCCCTGCTCCTTGCTGGGGGGTTGGACTAGATGACCTTTGAAGGTCCCTTCCAACCCTAAGCATTCTATAATTCTATGATTCTATGATTCTGCCTTTGCTAAAAGTGTTTCTTACCAATACTGTCATTAAGCTGGTTCTTCATTCTCCTATCTTTCTTCACACAGTGCTCAGACGTTAAAGCTAACCCCAGGTAGCCTGAATATTGAACTGAAGATAGCACTTATCACAGATATCTCACTGATGTTACAAGTATGTACAGACTGCAGACTACAAACAAAATTTTCATGGGATAGATGAGTAGCATCTACCCCAGCTTCTGCACAGCACTACACAACATATGCAAACTGTGCCAAATTTGGCTCCAGCTTCCAGTGCCCATGAGTGTTGGGTCCCTCATGTCATGTGCCAAGATGCCATCTCTAATGGGTAATTTTGCAGCAGAGAAATCTGCCCCATAAATGCTTCTTTGAGGTGAAAGAAAATTTCACCAAGGTCACCAACTAGCTATTGTTTCAGCACCATAATATAAGTTTAAGTCAGCAGTGATCTTGGATTGATTTAAGTGTACTGACTCGAATGCAACAAGTTTGGATCTCATTACCATTTTTTTTTTTACTGAAACATGGAATAAACCTACCAGCTTGAGAAAACATTACATTATATGTAGCACTAAATTTGTGCCTTTTTTTTGGAGACCACAGAGGTATTACTTAGGCTTGTTTGTGTGTCTTTTCTTGTGCAATTACTTTATCTTGGAGTACAGAATTTATCACAAGACAACTCAGAAGAAAAATTCATGTACAGTTACACAAAAGATTTTAGCTTTTGTTTTTCTCTTCTCTGTAATAAAAAGAAAACATAGACTAAACAAAACAAAATGGAGGTGCCACCTTGAAAAAAGCCACCATAAGGAAATATACCTTTCCTCTCTGTTACCAGTTCCTCCTTGAGAAAATAAAGTATTAAACTTTGTATTTAATTTTTTTGATGAAAATAATGTAAAGATCCTGGAGTGCATTTTCATATAACCTTTCAGAATTTATGGACAGATTGTGTTAAAAACCAACCAGAGAACAAACTAAACAAACTGAAAACTCAATGTCCTTAACATAGAAGCAGAAGATAGATATTGTAACCCATGTTAAACTAAAACCTGATATCAAAACAATGTACTATTAAACAACATTGGAATACTGGAGTGGCTGTTGAGTAGGTGCAGTCTATTACACAGGCAGACAAGTTCACTGTATTCACTGTGTTTTATTGACATGTTTTTTTCCCTAGGCCTACAAATAAATATTCTTAGTTTCTTTCTGTTTCTTTTGTGAAAAGTTTAGCTTGAGAGAAGCATTGCTGTGCTCTGTGAAATAAGAATATTTTATATTTTACATGCCATTTTGTTTTCATGCTGAAATAGAAAAACTAATAATTAGAGTTTTGGTGCAGGAATTACTTCACCTCTCTCTTTTTCAGGATGGATTAAAGACACAAATAGAGAGCAAGAAAAAAAAAAGCAAATTAACTTGAGCTTTGGTTGTTATTTTTTCCTCCTGAAAGTGTTTTCAAGTGAAAGTTTCCAATCTGATACTGATTTTCAATTGCCCTAGCATTTAAAAAGCAAAAATATCACACAACCAGTGTACATTTCTAATAATAATGGATCTAATTCCACACTATGTGCAGATACTTTTGCAGTTTCACCAGTACACATAACTCTTCTACAGCTATTAAGGAACAAGGAACATCTGTTCCTGGCTATAAATCTGTCATGTCCCAGTAAATCTCACCAAGAAGACATTACTAGCATATTACTCCAAAAGCCACAGTTACATATATGAAAGCATTGTGTCCTGCAGAACAGTTGCCATGCCACCTCAAGTTTGTCTAAAATAGGTCAATGTGCTGAAGCATACTTACCTTTCTTATTTGGGAGGGCTGTAACCTTCCATGCCTATATGTTTCAAGACGGGAACTCCTATATAGAAGGATTCATCTTCAGACATCATAGAACACCGTAAGAAGGTGAACTTGGCTGCCTGTGTAACAGGCTGCACCTACTCAACAGCCACTCCAATATTCCAATGCAATGTTCTTTAATACTTTATTGTTTTAATATTGAGTTTTGGTCTCACATTGGCTACAATAATATCTATATTCTGTTTCTGTGTTGAGTACATTAAGTTTTCATTTTTAGTTTGTTCTCTGGTTGATTTTTAACACAATCTGTCCAAAAATTCTGAAAGGTTATATGAAAATGCACTCCAGGATCTTTACATTATTTTCATCCAAAAATTAAGTACTACGGGACAAAAATCAGATATTCATTAAGGCAGTTCATTATATTTCTTTAAGAAAAAGGGAGCTAAGAGAAATTTTTGCCTAGTAGGAGGAAAAAAACCTCAGATAATGTATTACAAAGTCTTATTTCTTGAATCATCTTCTTGTGTCAAATGTCAGCCTCACCTCTGTGCCTGGCAAGGTCATGAAGCAGATTCTCCTGGAAACCATGCTAAGGCACATGGAGAGCAACGAGGTGGTTGGTGACAGCCAACATGGTTTCACCAAGGGCAGATCATGCCTGACCAATTTGGTGGCCTTCTATGATGGGGTGACGGCATCGGTGGACAAGGGACGAGCAACTGACATCATCTACCTGGACTTGTGCAAGGCTTTTGACACTGTCCCGCACGACATCCTTCTCTCTAAACTAGAGAGGCATGGGTTTGATGGATGGACCACTCGGTAGATAAGGAGTTGGCTGGATGGCCGCACTCAGAGAGTGGTGGTCAACGGCTCAGTGTCCATGTGGAGACCGGTCATGAGTGGCGTCCCTCAGGGGTCTGTGCTGGGCCCGGCCCTGTTCAACATCTTTGTCGGTGACATGGACAGTGGGATAGAGTGCACCCTCAGCAAGTTCGCCAATGACACCAAGGTGTGTGGTGCCGTCGACATGCTGGAAGGGAGGGATGCCATCCAGAGGGACCTTGACAGGCTGGAGAGGTGGGCCCGTGCCAACCTCATGAAGTTCAACCAGGCCAAGTGCGAGGTCCTGCACCTGGGTCATGGCAATCCCAGGCACAAATACAGGCTGGGTGGGGAATGGATTGAGAGCAGCCCTGAGGAGAAGGACTTGGGAGTGCTGGTGGATAAGAAGCTTAACATGAGCAGGCAATGCGCCCTTGCGGCCCAGAAGGCCAACCGCATCCTGGGCTGCATCAAGAGAAGCGTGGCCAGCAGGTCGAGGGAGGTGATTCTCCCCCTCTACTCTGCCCTGGTGAGACCCCACCTGGAGTACTGTGTCCAGTTCTGGAGCCCCCAACACAAGAAGGACATGGACCAGTTGGAGAAGGTCCAGAGGAGGGCCACAAAGATGATGGAGGGCTGGAGCACCTCTCTTATGAGGACAGGCTGACAGAGTTGGGGCTGTTCAGCCTGGAGAAGAGGAGGCTCCGGGGAGACCTGATAGCGGTCTTCCAGTACCTCAAGGGGGCCTACAAGAAAGATGGGGAAAGGCTGTTTAGTAGGGTCTGTTGCAATAGGACGAGGGGTAATGGTTTTAAAATAGAGGGGGGTAGATTTAGATTAGAAATTAGGAAAAAATTTTTTACGATGCGAGTTATAGAACACTGGAACAGGTTGCCCAGAAAGGTGGTGGAAGCCCCATCCCTGGAAACGTTCAAGGCCAGGCTGGATGAGGCTCTGAGCAACCTGATCTAGTTGGGGATGTCCCTGCTCCTTGCTGGGGGGTTGGACTAGATGACCTTTGATGGTCCCTTCCAACCCTAACCATTCTATGATTCTATGATTCTATGACATATTACATTTGAATAATTTTTATCTCAATCACTGATTAGCTTGGGCAATGCATTAGAAAAAATGGTTCTGCCTGCAATAATTACTTCATGTGAAATTTTGAAGTGGGTTATGTTTAATGCTATATTTAGAGTGGTATTATTATGGGGGTAGGACAACTAGTAATCAGCTTAATTGGTAGCAAAGAAGATTGAGACTAGATATTAGAAAAAGCTTTATAAGTATAATTAATGCCACAAAAGACTACCTAAGGCAGCTGTACAAAAACACATGTTTAATGTTTTAAAAAACAGATTAGGTAAGAACATGTGCATGTGTATCTAATCGTACCTCAGAGCACAGAAGAGAGCTCTACGACCTGCTGAATTCCTCTTCTCTCTTTCATTTCAATTTCTTACTGTTGCTGAAAAACAAGAGACATTCATAGGCCAACAGAGGGTTGCTGTTTACAATACCTTCTGTACACTTGTTTTCCCTTAGATCTATATTACTGCATAGCAGGAAATGAACTAAAATGTTTTGCTTTCCTGCACTCTGATTTTCAGAAATTGTGACTAAAATTCAGGAAACCTACATGGGTCTTGTCCTGCTGAAAAGAGTTTCTTTCACTAATTCCAACACTGATGTTAGTGCATGACTGCTAAATTGCCAGCAGATTGCAGAAATATGTTCTAGTGTCTATAGTCTGGATACATCTGTGTCACATTTTAAATTACATTTACTTTCAGCTATGGCAATTAGCTCTGTGGCTGGCTGACTACTTCTGAAGATGTTTCTGATGTTAGCAGTCATAGAAGTCTGCAATATTGGAATGGGCTGTCTCTGGAAACTATTTATCTTAGAAACATTATTCATAGTTAAGAATACGTCTTCTGTGTTCCATATGCAAAAATAAGGAACTACACAATCATTCAATGAGATTGCATATACAGTGTTTATCTTGATTATTTGCATTGCAAAATGCTACAGATACAATTTTTTGAACTCACAAAACCACTGTATTTTGATATATCAGATGATGGTGAAGCTTCTTTTATTATTCTATATCCCTTTTCTTGGTGCTCTGCTTTTGTGAAGGACCCCTACAGATCCTGAAGCCTCTCAGAAAATGAGCAGTGGCAATATTAAAATATTTCAGAGAAATAATGAGATAATGTGCTTAGTTGATGAATTCAAGGTATCTGAGGCCTGTTGGGGCTCATGCAGGTGCAATGACTCAATGAATTGGATGTAGATGGACCATCTATTTAGCATTGAGAAAGTAGTTACAACCTGTCCTTGCCATGAGATTCACCATGTGTGTTCTATGTGATGCATGTACCTGAATTTCTAACCAGGGTAGAACAACAGCTAAAAGCACATGCTCCTGCAACATGGAGATCACACAGTGACATCCATTCATAGTTCAACATATTGCGAATAGTTAATTAATTATTAACAAAATAACAGTAGTTCCCCAACATTTTTTTTTTCCTTTTTTATACTCAGGATTCCAAGAAGTTGAACCCATAAAAGGATCATGTCTTAAAACACAGGAGCGTCTAGCTTTTAGGTGCTTTGCACCCATTTCAGGAGCAGATGTTATGCATTCAGATGCCTGTGATTCCTTTACAATGTGTAGGTCGCGTTACACACCAGAGAGGAGAACCTGCCTCCAAACCAGCGTACTGAGCAGTGAGCACTATGAATTTCCACCCGAAGGGCTGGTCCTTCAATAGCGTACCTATGGGGAATTTGTGTGTTAAATTGAAAGACAAGGAAGAAGTTCCTCTGCTCGTGAGGCATAGTTCCTGACCTTTTTAAAAATTCTTTCTTTTTCTTTTAAAACCTGAAGAGCATTTCTCTGAGGCAGCTATAGGTAGATGGAGGTAAAGCTGCCTCTCTGATACTTGTCCTGCAGCCAGTTTCTCTGCTGATTTATTCTATCCTTTCTATACAAGCCCCACTCGCTTTTAAGAGCATTAGTCAGAAGATCTGAATCCTGTTATCTCCTCAACTTGAATGGTTTCAAAATCTTTTCCCCAAAAGTCCTAGGCAGAGTGGGCTACCAGTCTCTTCAATCTGAGTGAACTGGTAAGCATTAAATGGGTGGCAACCATGAGCTTACAGTGCTGGGGCTGTCACTGGAAAGAGGCTGGGTTCCCAGTCTCATTGCTGGGAGGTTTCTGACAACTGCTTAGATAAATTTAATTGCTTGTGCTCTTTTTTTCCCTTTCTTCTTGTCAAGGTTGCATGGGAAAGAAACACAGCTCAGTGCTGCATCAGCTGCAGTGTATCATGAGATTGGACAACCGAAGGGAAGATGACAACCCTCAACAAGTAAGTTATTAGGAATTCTTGTCAGCCACCAATATACATCATGATCACTGATCAATAAGAATTGGACAGAGCTTCAAGATAACAGCCAACAACTCATCACAATTGTTTTTTTTTTTTCTTATTTCAAAGGGTTGGCATAACACACACAACAGTTTCAAATTAAATAGGTCACAGCCAGACAATCTGGCGTATGGAATGATCAATGTTAATATGGTCCCTTTAATCACCAAGTATTCCCTCCTGAAACCACTGCACATGCCAAAGCAGTAAGCGCCTAACACTGTTGAGAGGGAGATATTAATGTCCCTGATTTAACCAGTCATTGATTTCTTCATCAAATGCCTCAACTCTGCAAGTCTTTCCAGCTTAGCTTTGCTTTTGCGGTTTTTGCTTCTCAAAACACAATCTTTTTTTTTGTAATGCAACATCTACTGTTTGGCAGTGTATGAAGCATGAGCCTCTGTACCTGCTTAAACAAAGGATTTGCAGAGTGGAAAAGTAACATTCACATCCTTGTGTCTGGGTCACCGACTGGCATCAGGAACAAAACTGGTTCTGTTCTCTATGCTAAGTGCAGTAAAAATTGAGCTGCAATATGCTGCTATTTTAATATATACATTGACAGTATAAGTCCCACAGAAGTTTCCCGTGCTCACTCACGACAGAAATCCCATTAAAATCTCCCCTTGCCTCTCTCTTCCTTTTTTAAAGTAAAGGATTGTTCTGACTTACACCAAGGTTGAAAACACTTACCACATCTTCAAAAAATTTTCAGTGCATTCTCCAGAGGTTTTAGCAACTATTACAAATGTTTTAAAGCTTTTTCAAGAGATAAGGAAAAATATTAGAGACAGGGGAGGAAGACAATTATCTCCATTGAATTGCATCCAAATCAGAGCTTCAAAATTCCGCTTACATTTTACTTCCTTCAAAATTTGTCATTTGACAGATTTTGGTTTGACCCTTTCTTTCCTCCTTTAGGTATATATCCTCAGAGATGTTTATAGATACATATGGTAGGAGGGTGTACTGGGGTCCCAAACAACCACACAGATAACCATGGCCTGTCCATCTCTAAGAGGAATATCCTATTGTGCTAGGAAAGGATGAGAAGAATTTCCAGATTCTCCTCAAAGGAGAGTAGAAAATGAATTTCAGAAATAGAGAGAAAGTATTTCAAAGCTCAGTGCAGCAGTTCATTGGATCAACCTTAGAAATACAAGCTTACAAGAAGCTTGATTTATTAGCCACCAAAAAACTGGCAGCACCCCTCTGTTTTCAGCAGATGGAGGAAAAAAGTAACAGTACTCATCTGCAATTCTTATGCCTGAATCTGAGGTTCATCAGAGAGAGATGTCCAGAGCCACGATGATCTTACATGATCATCACTGCCATGGTAAGCTTACATAAGCTTATTAGGTACAGAAGAACTTAAAATCAGTTAGGATATGTGTGAGGCTGATTCAAACAAAGAAGAAAGTGAAAAACAAACAAAACAAACAAACAAAAATTGAGTAAGACAGAAGAGTTACCCTAAGCAGAAAGGTTAACAAAATTAAAATGGCTACCTTGCCCAATGATTAGCTAGAGAGGCCATAATACTCAAGTACAAATATTTGAAAAATATTACATGCAGAGGAACAGTAGAGATTTGGGTAAATAGAGGGAATAAATAAAATTTATCAGATAAATATGAAGAACATATTTGGGCAGAGTGTTAGCTTTTTTCATTAAAGCTTGGTCATTTTATGTGTTTTTGTCAGTATCATGAACAGATTTACTGGAGGACAGACAAGGGTGGTTATAAATCTCTATGGTGAGGCATATACAATCTATAAGTGGATCGAAACTCTGTGAAATAAATCAGCTCTATTGCAGGTGGGTCTTGGGGAGCAGAAAGTCCTTGCGTCACTGTCTCTGCCATCTCACCCCCTACTGAAGTGAATTTTTGCCAGAGTTATGTGAACAGCTGGTCATCCTGCTTTATCATGGTTCCACTAACAGCATCTGAAAATGTGTTTTGGGTTAAAATGAAAACTTAATTTTCTTGCAAGTTTTTGCTCTTTAAACTTTTATTTCAAATTTACTTAAAACAGATTAATTGTAAAATAAGTTTTGTTTTTCACCTGAGATGATACCATTTTGTTTCAAGAAGACTGAAATGAAGCCTAGATTATTTTTTTTTTAGGCTTGCTTCCCTTGCTGACATAGCTTGGCAAAACCAAGATGCACACAGTTTTTCCACGAACTTGAATCTGCATCTTCCAGTAAAGGTAATTTCAGTCAAAAAGTATTTTGGCTATAGAAAGAAAAACAAAACAGCTTTTTGATCCATTGGAGAATATGCTTTTTCTCACTGATATCTTACACTGAGCATCCTCTCTATCAGTATCTCGCAGTTTTCTGGCTGCTCTTACAGTGCAGACTTTGCTGCTTACCTGCAATTCTGGCCTGCACTTCCACAAAGCCCACAGGCTTTTCATACACACTGCCCTTCCTGTGTCAGCAAAAAGTACCAGGAGGTGGTGGTTGTTTCACCACAAGGCAAAGTAGACCCTCCTATGTACTGCAGAAAATTATCCCATTCTTGCAAAATGGAAAGAAGGGAATGACCCTGGGGCTTTTCTATCTCTAATTTCTGACACTTGCTTCCTACCTGAAGATGAAAACAAATTGTCCTGAAAGTAGCTGTGATCAAAGGATCTCCGCAGGAAGCAGGATTTCCTAAAATGCAGGATACATGGTGATCTCCCCAGTAAAGCCAGATTAAATGAACAAGTCCAAATCAACAAGGAAAGATCAAAAGTACATTGAACTGCACCTAAGAAATTACTATTTCTGCATAAATGTCAGGTAATGTCTAAACAAAAACCACCAGGGTGCTTAATTAAGATTTTCCAAGTTTTACGTGTTACAATGGCTTCAATCTCTTAAAATCCCAAACAGTTTACCTCTTAAGATCTTCTTTTTCAGTGTACAATTAAGGACTTTTGAAATAAAAGTGAATTAAAGGAGAACTACAACAAAGATCTCAGTGAATTTAATTAGCATAGATGATGGTCATCCATCTTTAAAGATGTATCTCAATGCGCTGTATGAATCTTGTTAAAAGAAACAAGAATGTAACTTATGTAAGAAAGTGACTTATACATGACAAGTGCAGAACAAACTCTTTATGACTGAAGAGATCATGTGAACCAAGAACAATGTTAAAAAACATATTAGTGCAATTTAGCTTGGCATTTGTTCATGCCAGACATAGGGAACGTGCAAAATACTAGCTCTTCAGTGATACACATTTTATCAGTAGAAGCAGAAGTAATAATTTCTTACAGAAATGATTCAATGATTATTTAATAAACTTAGAAAACTTAAATTGCAAGCTACAGAACTGGATGTCCAAACAAAAACTTAGTGACTGAGCAGGTATTATTTAAGTGTTCTCAGAGGAAATAGTCAAGAAGAGAATGGTTAAAATGACTTTTCTGGCAGATTTAAAACTGTTAAAAACATTAAAGCATGAAGATGTAATGAGGTACAATAAATGGATCAGTTCTCTTCTCCGTTACTCTTAATTGCTTTCATATTGTCCACCATTTCTATTGTCTTTATTTAACAATGCTATAATGTTTAACTTGGAGTGGATAATCTGACTGTGAAAGTAAGAATAAAAATAAAAACCACATGGAAACTCAAGTTTCAATGAGAAATTGAACACATTGTGAAAGACTGAGCAACTTTCTTCACCTGCAATACCTTGTCCCTAATGAAAGGGCAAACATACACTAGCAGTGATGTAGAACATGATTCAGCATTCCTTCTCTGCATGCACAACAGTAGTAGCAATTAGCAGGAGGAGAGGAGAAAGGACTGATGAAAATTTGGTGTTAATTAAGGAATTCTCAGAGGAACATATCCCAAAGCCAAAGAAATTATAGGCCAAATCTGTGGTTGTGGCAACTCGATATAGATCTATTGAAGTCAGAGACACAATATTAATTGATACCAGTTGAATAGTTGCCTTATGAAGTTAAAGAAAATGCCACTAACAATCATAACTATAAAATCTCTAAGTCCAAAGTAAGCTTCATAGCAGCAGATCTGCAAGGGTAAATTTAAAGTGTGGAGCAATTACCCCAGAAGTGAGACCTATAGGAAACATCTGCATGAAGCTGTGTCAGGGTTAAGGAGTGAAAGGAACGAAGCAGGGAACAAACGCACATATCCCATCACCACACCTCCCTAGATGAAAACCAACACCAGTAGTGTGGATTTTTTTTTTTTGTCCTTTAGACTGTCAGTACAATAGCAATGCAATGTCTTTATTTCTATCTAGAAAGGTTCAGTAAAGGGGACAGGGAATATGGGATGCTGGAATTGCCACACCTGTGAGAACACCTGCTTGATAAAGTCATCTGACTTTTTAAAAAAAACAAAAACAGACTAAAAAAAACCCCCAACATACAGGGATGTTTACCTGGAAAAATAACTTCTACTGAACAGTTCATTCTAAGTGAGATAGATGGAGGGTAAAGAAGGGTCAAAATAAGACTAAAATGCATCAGGAGTGAAAAACATCTCATACGTCTTTATATCCATTCTACTAAATTTCAGTTTTCAATCAAAAATATGTCAAAGTCTGCAAAACCCAACCAAGTGAGAGTATTTCACAAGTTTGCATCAGCGTGCATGCAGCACAGTTCCTTTCAGAGGTCTGAGGAACCTCAGGATACTTCCTTAGGGGAAAAGAAATAGCATCACTCAGCTGTTCATGTGAGTTAAATAGTAAAAGGTAATGATAACACTTTTAGGTATAATGTACAACAATAACTTTTTAGGTATATGAGAAATAATTTTGGATTGCACTCTTTATAACATCCAGCACTCAGATAACAGAAGTGGCCTTTTTTATACATACAAGATCTACTCACAATGAAACAGTCATCAGGTAAGTAACAAGCAAAAATAGCAGCATTTGTGCCAACGGCTTTCTCGTAGTGTAAAAGTGGATCATGCAAGAAATCAGAACTGGAAAGGAAATAACAGACTAAGATTGTGGACCCAGCCTAGTGTTCAAGGTCAGGCTGGACAGGACTCTGAGCAACCTGATCTATTTGAAGACGTCTCTCCTTAGTTCAGGGAAGGCTGGACTAGATGACCTTTTCAGTTCCCTTCCAACCCAAGCTGTTCTATAATTCTATGATTTGGAGAAATGGCATGCTGCAGAAAGTCTGTGCTCTGTCTCCCAGTTATCTTAGCTGGGATTGACTGCTGCTTCAGTGTATTTCTACAAGGTTGTTTCATTCTATTTAATTAATTATTTCAGAGTCTGAATATTACTTCAAAGATTACCTTCCCTTCCCTATCTCAAAAAAAATTTGTGAAAAGACATATGAAATGTTTACGAAATATATATTAAAAAACACAGGGAGTACCTCTTGAATTTTGCAGAGATTTTTAACAATTACTATAAGATTGAATTACCAGCCAGAGGGCAGGGTAGAACTATTGCTAAGTTTACTGAAAAAAAATTAGAGGCTGCATATCAAGAGACTAATGAGTTCTGAATTACAGCTGGCCACCTAAAGTGAAAAGGTAGTACTTCTAGACATTTTGAACTAGATCTTAAGTTACATATGAATTTGGTTATCTCCATTTGAGAGACTAAAAGGGCAGGAAATTGTTTTTCCTCCCAACCAAGTCTTCACCTGTTTGACCAGCTCTGGAGTAACTTACAACAGACTCAGACCTTGGTAACTAGCACTTCAGCAGAATACTAAAAAGTGTTGTTCTGGATAGTCCTGAGTGGAGGACAGATTTCACAGTTTCAAAATGGCAAAAGAAAGTCAAGCAAGTCTCTACAGTGATCATGTATCTACCTGGGGAGGAGGCTATGAAGACTGTGGGATTGTTACAGTGGTGCTCCTGAATAACTCACTCTCTGGTGTGGAAAAATTTCCATCTATCCCACATCAGCAGGAAGCTTTCTGAGAACCTGTTTCTCTTCTTGGATACAGGTTTTCTTTTTGTTAAGGGGTAAAAAAAAATTCAGAAAGGGTCATATGACCTTCAGCCACTCCTAATTAGAGAAAGTATTTTCTTTGGATGAGTATAAAAAAACTATTCATTTGAATATATCAAAACAATTATAAACACATCTGTTGCTCTAGTAAATGGCTGAAAAGTGGTTTGTCTCTTCTGAGGCCTCATATGATTATACAGTAAGCAGAAATTATCACAAAAATTCAGAGCTACGCAGAATTTGCCACTCCTTTGTAATTGAGATTAACATTGAGAAAAATATTTATTTTTTTAGTTAATTTATCAAAATACATAAATATATTCTTGGCCTTTCTCGGTTGCAATGAAATGCAACTTGGCTTAAAATCTTTTCTGCTGAAATTTAACTGAGACTACACTGCCTCCCAGTTAGATAGTTAAGAATGAGCACAGAATCCCAGTCACTTAGCTGACAGGCAATATCACACAATGTTTTGATGATATTACCACCTCCTTTTTCTTTTACCTCTAGAATTATACATACTTTCGGAAAAAAAGTAGGGATTTTGCAGTGGAAAATCTAAATATTTTAATCTTAAACAGAGCACTTCAAACTCTATCTTTTCTTGTTTTTAAATAATTCCACAAAGATTTCACAGAAAACTTTACGAAGTTCTCTAATTTTCATGACTATATTATATTTTAAATCACATTTAAAAATCAGGTTGCAATTTGAGCCAATTAGAGCGTTTGGATCTCTTACTTAAGAGAGAAGACCAGATGTCTATTGTTTACAGTCACTCCAATGTCCCAACCTCACAGACATATGTTGTCTGAGCAGACTCCTAAGAAAACTTCAGTTCCACCCCTTTCTTTTCTCTCCTGTTCTCCCTTCCCCACAATTTTGGGTTTTTATGTATTCACACTCCCCAGACATTTCTTGTTTGTCTTCCAGTTCTTTAAAATTACATCTATGATGTTTTCTGCTGCTTTGTGTCTTCATCTCATCCTCATGTCCTTTGAGTCGGAGGGAGGATATGTCTTTCCCAACTTCACCATCGCTTTTTCCAACAGGTGTATCTAATGATACATCCTAAATTTATGCCTATCTTCATCAGAGGATTCTGCTAAGACAACTTCAGGCCTCATTGGTATTTTCAGAGGAACTGAGTATGACCTGTGACTCATCAGGCTGAGAGGTAGTATTTATCTGTTTCTCTTCGCAATTTTGGGAATAAATGAGACATATCCCTGAAGAACTACTTGCTTGATTTCCTTCCCAGATTTCCTAAAATCTTGTTATTGTGACATGTCTTCCCTGGAGGACACCTCTCCATGAACTTTGTTATACAGAAATGAAATATTTTTAAAGTTACAAATCTTAAAAAAAAATAAAGACTATATGTAAAACTTTTTTTTTTCTTTTAAATGCCTTTAGTATGTAACAAAAATGCATTAGTAGTTCTAACACTTTCTAAAGGATGTTTCCTCTCTCCAATCATTGATGCTGGTTCTCTCTTTTCGGTGTCACCTGCCAAATTTTTTTTATATATGCATTAATTATCTTCCAAGTCAATCAAACTTCTCTACTAGTGTTCAGTCCTCTTTACCAACATGATATCACAATGCTATTGCCTTCATATTCCTTAAAAATGCAGTGTTAATACCCATTACGGTTTACCAGATATTCTTTATCATTTACTCCTTCTAATTTTTAAAACTATGGCATGCTCTCCTTTTAACTTTTAAAGTCATGGCATGCTCTTATTTACTGATAAAGATGTTTCTTCTGCTGCCAATTTCAGCATCTCCTTTTGCATATTCGCATAGTTGGTCACTTTAAATCTTCTTTTGAACTTGGTTAAGTTCAGTTTGTCTTTTTGGACACAGAATACTCCAGTTGATGATCTCACTTTTGCTGATTTCACCTCAATATTCTCTATGCCCTATATCAAGGCAAGAATATTCTCTAGGTGTCTGTAAATCATTATTACCATTTAACGTTTTTTTCGCATTCTTGTACCCAGAAGTCAATCAGACTTGGCGTCACTTATGCCTGGCACAGTATTAAACAAACAAGAGCTTCATATATGCGACATCTTCTGTAGTTAGCATCTATGTTAATTGCAACACAAGTTCTTTTTGTGTTCATGTTAATTATATGCATACACAAGTCACTTTGTATTAAATAGATCTGCATATATATGCCTGTTTTGTGTATCTATTCATGTGCCAATTTCATGACATATCTGCATTTCATTATTAATACTATGTATTCTGTGATAATATGAATATAATTTCCATATGGTATCTGCAATTTCACAGCCCAAACTATTTGGCTAACTTAATTTTAAACATTTCTCAGCTGACATAGAATGCTTCTTCACCAAAATAACTAGACATTCTGAACAGCTGGCTAGTGTGTGCAGAAAAACATTGAGTGCTGGGATTCTCTATGAAAAGCTGCCTTGGAAACACGTGAAAGAGATGAATTTTTAATCCTGTGGCTAATACACAGCTATAGTGTCAATGCTAATCTCAGTCCCAAATCTGCAAACAGTTCTACAGGAAAACTTTTTTTTGCACATGTAACATTTTCCATCCACATCCAGAATATCAAATATTCCATGAATTGTTTCAAGCCTTTCAGAAAAAGTTAGAATGTTCTATGAAGAAAAGTTATGTTGCAGATATGTAGTACCTATCTGAAAAAGGCTAGACATCTAGAATGGGTTTTACTTTCCTCAGATCTTTACAGACTTCTTGCTAGTTCTCGTATGACTATGTATGCACGAAGATCATAGGTCAGAACAGCCCTATGATACGGGGAGGCTGATACCCTGAATGTACTGTTTGGTTGTGTTAATGTAAAGGACAAAGCACAGGCTGTTCTGTCTACAAATATTATGAAGCCACAATTAACAACTCAGATTTACAGACTATTAAAGTGTTCTAGAAATTGCTAATAAATTCCAATGGAGTCAATAAGGAGAGAATTATTCTCCTCACAATTAGAAAAGTCAATGAGTTAGTATCAAAACATCAAAGCTGGGAGTAATTCAAAACAGTTTAGACTGTTAATATGTTTACATGGCAAAACATACTTTTTAACCTTATCAGGACAACGCATATGTGCTTATGTGCGTGCAAGTCTTGGATTAATCAGAAACACACTATTTCCTAATGCCCCAAGGCAGTATCTAGGAAGTACAATGGGCAAGATTAACATGCATATATTCTGTATATCAATATTAAATATTCATATTTTAATACCTTACAGTGTCTTAGCAAGTTTCTGTGCTGTTGCATTAGCTTAGCATAAAGCTGTGTGAGACAGGACTCTTCCCATCAGTGCTTTCATTATACTGCTGCACTAGACAGATACAGGAGTAAGCCGCTTATACAGTATGGAGTCATATCAAGCTAATGTTTTGATAGTAACTTAGTCAAGCATTATGCAAATATGATTCACTGTCCTGAAAACAAATGGTAACACCGTAAATGGTTCACTTGAAAAGAACCATCCACTGTACTGAAGTTAGTGTAGGGGTTGCTTCTGGAAAGGTTGTTGGAAGAAGTCTGGAGGAGGTGTGGCTTTATTTTTTTGAAACAGGAGACAGATTTTTCCCATTACAGTTTCCACTGTTGGAAACTACTGCTGCCTCACATGGCTATACATTTGTTCTAGGTAAACTACTTTAGGAGGCCCAGCCCATTTCTGTCACCACACTTTCTCACATCCCAGAAACATCTGCCAATTTTCAACAATGGGCAAGCTTTGCTGTGTTTATAGGCATAAACACTGAGAGTGGGTGAGGAATCACTTACTATACTGTAAATTGTTCTCCGTCAAGACATTGATACTGATAAGGTGATTTTGGACTTAGTACCAGATCATACCTACAATAATTTCAATTCCACTGAAAGAACAGAGTGAATCTAGGGAATAGTAAATATAGCTTCCAAACTACTGGAACACTTTACGAAAACGTGTACATATAAGAATTATTATGGGAGCTAACTGAGTAATTAAATATGTTCATTCTTTTTCCTGTTAAACTGGTAGTTTTCAAACTGCAAAAAAATCACTAAATCTACATTGTCCCTTTCACAAGTTAGTTGTAGAAAAGCACAGATTTAGGCTTCTTCAAAAATACTTCTCTTTCCTCTTCTCTCATTTTTTAAGGTACCTAAAGATGCAGCTAAGTGCTTGACTTACTTATAACCAGAAGTACTGAACTTTACCCGACTACCTCTACTAATGCTGCATGTGTAAAACAAGTATAAATAGATAAAAAGAATCCTACACTCTTCCCACAGCGATACCATTGCAGCACTCCCACAGCAGACAAGCTTTTACTGTAGCTACGGAAGAAGTAGAAGGGTATGTTTCACAGGAAACAGAGCCAGAAAACACCCATTTGATCACACTAGATTTTCCATGACAATACCACCAGCAGGTCCCAACAGCCTTATAATTTTCCTTAGAATTTCTAGTTCCTCATCCACCCCTCTGCCAGTCCTCTTTGTTGCTCAATTGCCTTGCTTGAATACTTGGAGTCCAAACTTGAATTGCTTGCTCTTCTTTGTTTGGGCCTAAGAAATTTTCTTTTATTTGTACAACTACTTTGAAGATATTTAATAAGCTATCATCACACCGTCCCTCATCCCCCGGCTTCCCTCACCATAAGACTTCTCTTTTCCAGGCTATAAAGTTTTATGTTCTGTCATCTTATGGCATTCTTCAAGAACTGTAAAATCTTTGTTGTCCTTCTGCATATTTTTCATGTTGATTATATAAACACAGAGAAGAGTGAGGATTTTTTGCCTAGTGTTTATTCCAGTCAACACTTAGGTGGGAGGCATACAGAAAATAGCACAGATACTCTGCCCTCCTATTTCTGTAGTAGAGGGAACCACGCCAACTGTTCCCTGGGTGTTGTGCAGTACAACACTTACCCACAGAAAAAGTGTGTTCTTTAAACAGTTCGCTGATACACATAGACTGACAGAGTTAAATTAAAAAAAAACCAAACAAACAACAAAATAACAAAAAACCCTACTGGAGAAGCAGCTTTTAGTTGCTATTTTAGCTGGTCTTATAGTCACTTATACACTTTACACTTACAGCTTACTCCATTAAGCAAACTGATTTAAAGTATATTTACAAAAGTATTTTATTGGATGGTACATATGCCCACACAAGAACTTCTTTAAGCACTAAACACATTGGTGGCTACAGATTTTCATAGCTGTGTCAACAAAATGTTAGACCTTCAAAACTACAGGACAAACTTTGTCTGAGCTTATACTTATGTCCCTTTGCAACTTTAAGAAACTTGTTCCAGCAATACCGCCTTTCACACTACTGGGACATTCCAGTGAGGATAGGCTTTCTTTTTCCACTAGTTTTGCTTCAAATCACTTTACATGCTTCCATCTCCGTTAATTGATGCCTGCCCTTATGCTGGTTTCTAAGACATCCTTGCAAAACTTTTCAGCTTTTCAACCAGAAAGGCAGAAAAACGAAACATGATGAAACCCTGTATGTTTGTAATCTTATGCACCAAAAAGGAAGGGTGGGTGAAAATGTTCCCCTGACACAACATAATAACTTATTCAGAAAAACATTCAGCTTGGCTTCTATCCCAAGAGGGAGTTCATCTGTTTCCTTCCAATGACTTTGGCTATAATTTCCCAAAGCTGAACAGCAACAGCATGACTTCCAGGCAGAATTTGAACAGCTGATACTGAGGTGTCTCATTACTTTTGTGGAATTTCACTGCCTTCAGTTTTATTCTGTGGATTGAGCTTGGTGAATAAAAGAAGACTAACCACAGCAGATACTATTATCTTTCATTATTTGTCATTATTAAAGTAATATTTGTAAATTATTTCCTCTCGTTTGTTAACAGAAATTCCTATTAATAGTTCTGAGAATAGTACTGAACTTTATTCATCTTATCTGTTAAAAAAGTATGTTGAACAATGCCTTTATGTCATTAAAACTGTACATAATAACTGCATATAACACTGGTACGTAGAAGCCTCAACTTCAATCATCTTTTCTCCTGCCTAATAGGCTTTATTACAGTGCCCAACTTATTGATTTGTGCATGAGGTTCTTTTAACACCGAAATACACTTTCCTAGGTTTGGGCTGTCCTGTCATCCAGCACCTGAGGCTAGAGCCCAGCTCTGGATGGTGAACTGGTACTGCAAACAAGCTGATGCAGCTCCAGTCTCAGCTTCAGGATGCAGAAAGCCAATTTATGCCCACAAGGGTTGTCCTGAACCCCCTGTAAGTACCTTCTAAAGACAGCTTTGAACTGTTAGTAGTATTTTTAAATTGCTAAAACCAGGCTAAGTCTATCTAAACAGACGCTATTCACTAGCTCTCGTCAAAGCAATTCTGCTATTTCTACATGATGGTTCAGCAGACCATGGAAACGTGATGCACAGATTATTTATTTTAGTCTAAAGCGAGACCCTCAAGCTAGGATCAAGCCTATCCAAGCAGTGGTGACGATAAATACTGTTTTACTGTCTCATATAATAACAGGCCCTCTCTTTCAGGGGGGATTTGTGAGCTGTGTCAGCAAATGCAACTCGGTAAGGAGGCATATCACTGGCTATAAAACACCATAGGCCTGATATCTAACTGCAGCTGAGGAGCTCCGAGGTACTCGTCGAGAAATGGCAGCCCTCTGCCTTCATCTACACCCTGCCAAAATCCCAGAGGCAAGGCACAGCGTCTGCAAGGAACTAGTGTTCAAAGCATTGTAAACCAGAAGTAGATACAGCTACTCATTTTACTTTATCTGCTTAATGAAGCAAAACAAAGAGGCACTGAAGGGATCAAGAATTGAGCTTACTCAAAAAAATTCATTTGAAAATGAAGTTAAGCACAGGAAAATGGAGGGGTGGGGAGAAATTACCTTGTTTTCTTTCTCATCCTGCTTTGGTTTTATTAGTAATAATAAAAAAAAATAGTTTTCCCCAAGTCAAGTCTGTTTCACCCATAACGGTGATGTTAATCACTGTCCTTATCTCAAACCTCAAGGCTTTTTTTTTGTTATGGTATCTCTCCTTATTCCCTCAGAGGGTGGGAGGAGTGAGTGAGAGACTGTGTAGCTTGGTCCTGAGCGGGACTAAACTACAACAGGCATTCACAGCTTCTCTGGGCAACTTGTTCTAGTGCCTCAACACCCCCACAGTAAAGAATTTATTCCTTATATCTAATCTAAATCTACCCTCTTCCAGTTTAAGGTCATTACCCCTTGACCTATCACTACATGCCTTTTTCAAAAGTGCTTTTCTTCTAGGCCGTCTTGAGGTACTGGAAGACTGCGATAAGGTCTCACCCAGAGCCTTCTCTTCCCCAGGCTGAACAGCCCCAACTCTCTCAGCCTGTCCTCACAGGAGAGGTGCTCCAGCCCTCCGATCATCTTTCTGGCCCTCCTCTGGACCCACTCCAACAAGTGCACATCCTTCTTATGTTGGGGGCTCCAGAGCTGGACACATACTCCAGGTGAGGTCTCATCAGAGCAGAATAAACAATACAAAGCAAAATATTATTTATAGAGAAAAACTTTGTTTTCAGCAAAATGTCTTTGTACTTTAAGACTTTAGGACAAAGAAGTTTTATTGATTTCAGCTGAAACTCTGCATGCGTATATATTGAGAAACTGATTTCAGTGGTTATTACACAATATTCCATGCCTAAACAATCCAGACAATTTTAGTAAAGAAATTTGGCAATGAGGAATTAAACCTGCCTTGGACTGCTTTGTCACAGTGAATTTCTATACAGAACCTAAAGGATAATCAGATGGCATTAAACTTCTAGAATAGCTCACTAACATCGGTTTGTTAATCTAAATGAGTGACAACATGTAGCATAATTTTTCCTTGTCATATTTGAATGTTAGAAAAGCTTTTTAAATCACTCAGAGAAATACACTTGGGTATATGTGCATACTTGAACAGAGTAGCAAGTGGCCATGCATTGCCTAAATGTGTTAGAGAATATTCCTTCCATAAAGTGGAGCAAAATATAGAAAATATCTTCATGCTCTTTTCCATATTTATATGATTTGAAATTCATAGATTATGTATAGATAGCAAGCATGCTTTAAGAAATCCAAAACATTGATGCAACAAATATCATTAGTATGATTTAGTAAATGATGCTTCATGATGGGATAGATGCATACTAAGCTAAAGCATGTAAAAGTCTTACATGTAAAAAAATGAAGAAATGGCACAAAACCACAAATGTTTCTCTTACTTATAGGCAAATAATTTTTTTTGCATTTTAGGAGATCAGGTGTGTAATATTTAGAAATTGTTGACTATCACATAAAATGTGATGACTCTTTAGGCAATACAGCAAGTGCTTAGACAATTATCCATAACTAAACCATTTCAAGTAGTTCCAGTATTTTGTTCTAAGTGTGCTTTTTTGCTAAGCAGAATTTTATGATATAAATTAACAAAAGATACGCAAAGGATGTTTCCAAACATTCTAGACTACCTGAAACTTTGGATTCAATTTTTCTTTTTTTAAATTGACAGTCTGTCACTAGAACAGTGTTTATTTAGAGCTAAAGAAAGTGACAGTCTGAATGAAGTCTCAATGGGTACCACTGGTCCTAATAATGAAAAGAAAAGTGTAACTAGGAGGCAAAATCTCTGCTACCACTTACAGCCAAACAGAAAAAATAGAGGAGAAGTTACAGAGTACATGAAATAAGCGAAATAGCAAGATTAAACATAGCAATACAGAAATACAGTGTTAATTCTGATCAGCATTTTCCAAAGTTTCTGAAGGAATTAAACTTTTGCTACCACTACAAAAAAGGGCAAGTTTGGTGACTGACATTTATAGACAAATAATGCTTAGTTTTCCGACTGGTATATCATTTAACTTTTATCTAGTGTAATTAGAAGCCTAGTGGTGTCTAGAAGTGACCGGACTGTTTTATTTTCCAAAACTGACTACTATGATTCCTGGGTACCTGTCAGGGAATTTGAATCAGAACTGCTGTGTCTTGATCTGTTAATTCCCAAAGGATACAAAGTCCACTGGAAAAAGTTTCCAGTTTGGTAGGAATCAGATTTAACTTAAATGCAGGTCCAAAACGTTAAGTATAGCCAAAATTTCGGATCATCTCCAGCACGAAAGAGGAGGCTATCATCAGAGAAATTAAAGGAGGAAGACACTAAAAGGGCTGTGTAAATGATAATTTCTTGCTTCACTGAGAAGATAAGTTGTATCCAAACGATAAAACACCAGTTTCTTTGGAAAGCAAAATAATATTTTGGAAGGCCAAGGGGCAAAGGTTCAAACACAACATTTCATTTGATCTGAAACTTAAAACCTTCTGTTAAGGCAAAATCAATAAAAGGCCTTAAGCGTTTGTTCTGGTTTTGTTAGTGAGGGGGGACTTAAGGTGGTAGCTTCTGTAGGAAACTGCTAGAAGTCGCTCCCCTTTGTTTAGTGGACTCGGCCGGGCCTAGGGCGGACCTGCTGCTGGCCAAGGCCGAGCCGATTGGTAGCAGAATGTCCCTTAGCCCCCCCCTCACTAACAAAACCAGAACAGTGTCTAAGCATTCAAAGTTTTAATCCAAAAGCTAGGCTGGCAAAGGAAATAAAAATTTTAAAACTATCTAAATTTAAAAAGAAATCCTTGTGATAACAAAATATTTCAGATTCTCTAAATTTTTGAATGCACTTTCCACAAAACAATAATTGCTTGTGCCAACAAAACCAGTAAAGCTGATCAGGAAGTATTTAAAAAAATGCTTTACTGTAATCAGATCTTACCTGAGTATAACCAGTATTTTAGAAAATGCTATCACAAAAATGTCACTCTCAGTGTTTGACATTCCTCATCAAATTGACAAAATCTTGAAGTCTTTTCTTAATTTTCATCTTCTCAATCGTTCTCTAAGTTACAGGCATCTGCCTGACTAAGACTTGAACAAAATCAGAGACAGAGCCTCAGGCTCCCTTAAAAGCAGGGGACCTTAATATTTTTAAAAGCCACAACAATTTATTTAGTAGCAGAAACAAGCCACACTTGGTCCTTCCAAACTCATAAAGGGATTGATTTTTTTAGAAATGTAACATTTTTTGTTACCATAATGCTTTCTCACCTTACATCCGAGTCAGATTTTAATTACATGGCCACATAGGTTTTCCGAAATTGTTGTAGCTGCTGTGATGCCTTTCATCTGCCTGTAAAACAAGTCAGTACTAGCTTTCTGTTGCATCTGTGGCAACAGAATATTTAGATAAATGTTTGTTCATAGTTTGACTAAATCAAAGTGATCATATTCCTGTTACAAATATACAGCATTGCTTCTATAAGCATTAGGTTGAATTCATAATCCTTCCCCTGCTTTTTTTTTGATAGTAACACTCCCAAATATGCCGTTTTACTCTCATAGAAAAAAACTCTGTCAGGAAATAATTTAAATTAATATTAATTATGTACATTACAAAGAATATTTGATCAACCTCCATATGGATTTACGTTTGGTTAAGCAATTGGAATACTGAATTCACTTCTGCTGAACAAAATTAATTAACAAGTTCTTTCTTTTCAGTGTTTTAGATCTAGTGTGTGTGTATTGAAATATTAATAAAGAATGTCATCCTTTTCTACTACTGACTTTCAAACTCTTATTCTTTTTGAAGCAATGGAAATTAAATGCAAATGTAGATGGATGTAATAGAAATTGAACTTCCTCCGTGCAAGACTACAAGGCCCCTCTTTTCTACCCTTTTTCAGGAGTGCAGTGAGATACCTTCATGTTTCACACTGCTTTTGTTCATGCCTTTTCTGATATTTTCTACCACAATGCCCAGGTAGGTTCTCTCTTAGAAAGCTAAGAAGACTTGCTCTTGAGCAAGGTGAGGCTCACTTCCTCAGACACAAATACAGGCTGGGCGGGGAATGGATCGAGAGCAGCCCTGAGGAGAAGGACTTGGGAGTGCTGGTGGATGAGAAGCTCAACATGAGCTGGCAATGTGCCCTTGCAGCCCAGAAGGCCAACCGCATCCTGGGCTGCATCAAGAGGAGCGTGGCCAGCAGGTCGAGGGAGGTGATTCTCCCCCTCTACTCTGCCCTGGTGAGACCCCACCTGGAGTACTGTGTCCAGTTCTGGAGCCCCTAACACAAGAAGGACATGGACCAGTTGGAGAAGGTCCAGAGGAGGGCCACAAAGATGATGGAGGGCTGGAGCACCTTTCCTATGAAGACAGGCTGAGAGAGTTGGGGCTGTTCAGCCTGGAGAAGAGGAGGCTCCGGGGAGACCTGATAGCGGTCTTCCAGTACCTCAAGGGGGCCTACAAGAAAGATGGGGAAAGGCTATTCAGTAGGGCCTGTTGCAATAGGACGAGGGGTAATGGTTTTGAAATAGAGGGAGGTAAATTTAGGTTGGATATTACAAAAAAATTTTTTACGATGCGAGTTATAGAACACTGGAACAGGTTGCCCAGAGAGGTGGTGGAGGCCCCATCCCTGGAAACGTTCAAGGCCAGGCTGGATGAGGCTCTGAGTAACCTGATCTAGTTGGGGATGTCCCTGCGCCTTGCAGGGGGGTTGGACTAGATGACCTTTGAAGGTCCCTTCCAACTCTAACCATTCCATGATTCTATGATTCCCATACTGGTTCTACTTGCTACAGCACTGAACTGCACCAAAGCTGTCAACACCCGAGTTGACGGATGTGATACTGACCATGATACTATTCAGGGCTGCTTAGGATAATTTGGATTCATCAACATGTCAGGTAGCATAAGCATGTGTGGTTTTACCACAATTTGCTCTCATGGTATGGTATAGTGATTTATCCTTGTCTGCAGTCCTGCAGCTGATTCACCTCTTCACAGCTATGCTGCAGCTAAACAGTACATTGTATACTGTAAATAAAAACAACAGAGACTAATTATCTTCCTTGTCTGACTACCACAATTTTTAAACTCAGAAACAATAGCTGAGTCCTCAGAAAATCCCTAAGAGGTGTCAAGCATGTTCTCAGGGATTAAGTCAAAGCTTTGTTGGGTCTGATTTTTGTAATAATTTAAAACTCTTTGAGGACAGTTATTAGACTAACAGAATGAAGCTGAGAGACTGATTTTGTTTTCCAAGTCTGAAGAGAAAGGATTATTCAAGCAACTGCCTTCTGAAATACTTACTCACCATCTGGATGTCCTAGGTTATGAGTCCCCAAATTTGCTAGTTAAATTTGTGAAAATAGCTATCCAGATAAAGAAAGTATAGGCAGCTCCTCTAGGACTTACCAAAGCCTCCTGTATCATGAAGCAGAAGCCCAATAATCAAGTAGTTCTCAAGGATTACTCAAGAACTAGCTTTTTGATCAGGTCTCTCAATTATTTCTCACTGCTCAGAATAAGCCATTGATGATGCAGGAACTTTGCTAAATAAGTCTTGGCAGAGTTCCTTTCTGCTTCCAGATTCCACAAGACAATTCCTAGCAAAGAGTTAGGAAGCTGACTGATAGCATTTCCTGGTTACCCATACTAAATATTTCATTCACAACTACTGTTCACAAGCTGTATCCTATTGCCAGCCAGAGGAAGAGCACAGTGCTGCCTGATAAAACAAGAGTGTTTGCTCTGTATGATTTCTATAACCAAACTGCTGAAATGAAATGTCTGCTTCTGTGTTTGTTGGTAAGACCAGAAAACAGTATAAACTTCCTGCTTCTGCTGCAGCCTTAATTTCTCCATCTCATAATTAACAATTTTAGTACTTCCTATAAATTCAGATTCCAGCATGAACTATTATCAGCTACATGTTTACAGAGCCAAATAGATTTGAACCAATTCCCAACAGATGGAAATACAAATCCTGATAGAATAAAAGGATTTTATTCTATCTAACTGTTCCCAAACCAGTTGTTCTTCCCCACACTGCATCGATATATACTACTTGGTCAATCTGGTTGTAGCAAGCTTGGACAAGCTTGACATTTGAGGTATCGAAACAAACATTTTCATGACAGACTGAATTTTGTACTGTTTGACTATGTTGCTGCATTGGTATAAAGTGCCTAAATTTAACTTCCAGATTTCCAATGAACTAAATGTTTTTTTTTTCCTATTAATTTATTTTTAATTATGTAATTATATTCAGAGTAACACCTCCTGCCTTTTCCCTTGGAAATACTACAGCTATAGTTTCTCCATCATATATTTAATTTACAGTCTTCATTTTTTCCTCATTTTGGCTAACCAATGCCATTCCAAGATAGCTACTATAAATGGAGCATACCTTTAATATCCCATTTTGCATTACAGACGTGCAGTATGCAGTGACATATTAGTAAGCCGTTACACCATAAACTTAAAACAGATGAAATATTTACTGCTTTCTTTAAAATTATATGTTTGCTCTCAATAGCAAATTAAGTTTGGGTTTGTCTAATTAGAGATCTAATCTATCTGAAGACTTTCAGAACTGTGGGAGTTTCAGGTTACATGAGGATTTGGCTGCACGATGTGAAACCCATTGCAGATTTTGTAATAACTTATCCTATACAACTCTTATCTTTTCAAAGACCCATTCATTAATATCAAAATATAAATAAGTATTTCCATAAGAAATTGTAGAAGAACTGTCATTTAGGCTGGACCACAATACCCTTCAGCAAGCCCCTTTCCACAGTTCACTAAAAGTCCCAGTTCCTCTGGTCTACATATCAATTTTCTACCCAACATTCTGAAGAACACCCAAAGCACATCTGGATCAGAATAGTAAACCAATGATGTTTCCAAATGTTCGGGCTTACATGCAAACACCATGAAAGAGACAATACTTTTTCCATAGGACAACTAGTACTTTCCTTTTTGGCACTCTTATACTACTACAGTGGGAGAGAAGCTGGACTTGCTTTATCATCCATCTTAGCTTCTGACTTGAGTTTCTGTTCACAAAATCATCATGGTTGAGCTACAATACTCTAGATAGCATTGTATGCATTTTTGAGCTTTCTGAAAGCTGAGGAATTTGAACTCAAGCCCTTCTATGTGAAAAGATCAGTAGTAGAACTACTAGAGAAATGTCTGGAGCCACTATGCTGCTTATTTTAACTGTAATTAGTTATAATCTGAGATATGTTAAGCATCATGAAATAAGAATCCTCTGGTCTGATCAGCTAATATTTAGAAGTCTTTATGAATTTTGATAGGTTTTTATGAAGTAATTCTGGATGCACTTGGTGATATCATTTTATCAGCTCATAAGTCCCTCAGGCAGACTGACTGCTAACTTTTTTTTGTAGTTTTCTCCTTCTTGTTAGCTTATACTGATAAAGATGAAGCTATATAAGACTTCTGCAGGATTATTACCTCATAATATTTACAGTAATCCTATAGATGTTTAAATGTTTTGTAAAGCATTCATTTCTGTTGTAATAGATTTTGTTGTAGAGTAATTTTAAAAACTCCACTTATTTCTTAAAAGAAATTGCAGTCAATCTTTGTATTTGTATTTAAAGAAAGTTCATTTAGAATAAGATGCATATTCACATACTGCCCTTTAATTTAGTATCTTTAAAGACATAGACTTGGAAAATATGTTATTAAAAGTCTATTATTTGAGAAGACATCACTATAAAAACATTGATTTTGCAAGTTCAAGAAAATAAATATATGAATATACGAGTATTTTAAAATAAAGGACATTTAATCAGCATGATAGGAACGACTATAAAATACTTGTCTGAGCCCACAAGAAATGAAGTAATAACTCATCAGTTAGTTCACTGCAAACATATTTGTAGGACTGGAAATACTGCACTATAATGGTTTAGCGGTGGACTTACTAGTGTTAGTTTAATAGTTGGACTTGATGATCATAAAAGTCTTTTCCAACTTAAAAGATTCTATGATTCTAATTTTCAAAAGACCTTCATATAAAAATGGTATTCACTGATATCAATATTTGTGGACTTAAAAACTAGTGAACCTACTAAGTGGTAGGTTAACTGAAAAATTAAAGGAGATCAGATGGCCTATATTAATTCTATTTAAGAATAAATAACACTGGTTCATTGGAGTACTACAGTTGTAAATCTCAGCATATGTAGAGGACATGAACTGAGGGTCATAAGACTTCCGTTATTACCATTAAATCTAGTTAATATTTTAGCTCAGTTAAGGAAATTATTCCCTCATAAATTTACTAGATACAATCACACAACGTTTTTATTCATTTCAAACAACTTTGGGTCCAAAATGAATTCTCAGGTGATGAAAGCGCATCTGAATATGAGGTAGGAAGTTGCTGCACTTGATCTTTTAACACTACATCTTCTACATTCTCTCTTCTCTCACAGCGTCAGCACTGGTCCAGGAGATTTGGATACAGTTTGCCATCATACACAATGTGTGTAATGACTATACACTCTCTGCCTCAGCGTTTTCCAAGTCAGCAGGAGCAGCTGTTAGAATGAACTTTCTCAATAAATAGCAATAAAAGACAGAAAGAAAGAAAGAGAAAGAATTTTGATAATAAGTGTTTCAATAAATCTATACTTCCTTTTGTGCAGTGATACTTTCAAAACTACTGTTATCTGAAGGTGGCTCAGAGCCATATACTTGCTGTCTTGTGGAAGTCTGTGCGAGCTGTTGGCCCACATCAGGTTTCCTGGACAAGTGGCAAGAAATATTGGTCTCCGGAGTGGGTAATGATCTCATCTTTTCTAATAACAGCTTTTTCAGCTTGCTAATTCTCAAGAAAAAGTCTTGCAACCTGCCTTCTTTTGCGGAGGACGCAAAGCCACACCAGTCACGAAAATGTACGATCCTGGAGGGAGTGCAGGTGACTACTGCTTAATTGTTCAGGAGCTTTATAAGACCTGTAGCGATATAATGAATATACAGTGAGAATGTTCTTAGTGGCCACAAAATTTGAATGTAATGGATAACTGCATCTGAAAATACGAGGTATGGTACCACACAGAAGTTACAGACAAGCATCAGCCTTATATACTTAAACAAATAAGGCCTAGGCGTGCAGGAAGGACAGATTTTCTGTCTCTGTTTTGAGAATGGATGGACAAAAGTAAATAATGGAAGGAATTACCACCTTTAAAATAAAATGACCTCTTTCTAAAGCTGAGAGGCATTTCAGGACAACACAGGAGCACTGAACACCTCTAAAAATCCATACTTGCTGAATGAATAAATTTGTTTGGCTTCTCAATGCTGCTGGTCTGTTCTTACACTCACATTCAATTGTAACTATTTATATGGCTTTTCTGCCTCAATTAAAACAGATCATAACATTAAACGTGAATTGCCAGCTGTTTGGATAGGGGGGACTTATGAAGGATCCTTTTAAACCTGAGTTAAGTATGGCTCACGCTGCATAGCAGGCACAGGCAAAGCTAACACCTTAACCTAACAAATCTCTCAAGCACTAACTGGGCTGTCAGGCAGTTTAACCAGCCCAAATGCAGGGTGCCGTTTTGGGAAGGCTCTCCAACTTTTTTTCCAGATGAGCTCCACTAAAAAAATGGCAGCTTTCTATATGGATCCAGATCCACATCATCCCACTCTCCTGCCATGGCCACTGGACTGCTTTCGTTGCCTACCACTGTCATCCCTCCCAGGAACAGCATGGGCTCAGCAGAGCTTGTCAGACTGAAGTTTAACTTTCAGTGTATTCAGTTAAGTGAATGAATCCCAAGGAATAATTTCTGAGCAATGGCTGTTTTACTTTGTGACCCTATAAAGATTAAGACACCTCTACAGCTGAGACTTTCTTCAGTTGCTTCCTCCGCCTGCCCATCAGGGCATATAACAAGGGTAACACTCCTCAAAGCCCTTGTCACACTGCAGCAGAACACTCTAACAGAGCTTCCACGAGTGACCAGCATGTTGGATTACTTTGATCACCTCCAGCAAACATGTATGTCCCAGACCAGGGAGGTGTCCCAGGCCCTCAGAGGAAACATTGCCACATGTTGTCCACTGAAGGAAGGGCAATAGCTATGCCTAGAAGGAATGCTATTTCTCTTTCTCTAAGGCCTCACAGGTCTTGCATAGGTGTCAAACACAGGCTAGGTGTGCAACAGCCTGAATCTTTGGAAGCCAGGAATGAACAAAATACCTTTCAGTTGATGTGTACACAGCAAATAACGGCAACCCACTGGCTGAGACAACACTGTTGTCTTCAGATAGGCCAGGTAAGGGGTCTCCCACTTGCTTCATAATGGCCATTGTGATGAACCCCATAAAGACGGAGTTAAAAAGTACAGATGCCTTCTGCATCCCATATAAGAAAAGATATTTCTTGCTTTCCTTTCACTACAGTGGACATGGTCACAATCAGCAAAGGAACCTCCTTATGAGGAACGCTCAGAGGCCCCCTGGACCACTTTGAACAGAGGGAGAAATACCTCAGTCTCCCTTATATTAAAAGGGCTGTCCTTGGCTTAGTTAAAGATCACTGTGGCCAACAAGATGAGAAAAACATTGCACGTGCTCACAAAGCTCACCTACTCACTGGTCTTGGAACAGGATATGACTGTCCAAGAACTATCATCAAGCACAGGAGTGGGTGGGTGCCAGCACAAAACACATCTCCACAGCAGTGGTCTGCAGACTGCCAGTACACAAACTGGCAACACCATACAGCAAGTGAGAAACTGCGAGCCTTGCCTGTGCTGCAGAGGGACAGGCGAGAGAGTAGCAGGAGGGAGTGGCAATGCCACTGGCTCTAAGAAAAATTTGCTCTCAAATTCAAGGCGTGCTGGGCAAGGCTTCCCCACAGCATAGCTTCCTCAGCCTGATTGTACGGGTACTCTGCTTGCTGGGATACAACTGTAAAAGCCAGGCACTCCCACATATTCCTTACGGGGTTCTTGCTGGCACTCAAGGCATCAATTGCAGCGGGGAGGGGTAAGGAATAATGGAATTTGCCCTGAAATACACCACAGGCTTTCTGTAACAGACAGTCCTGTAAGAAATTACACCCACCAGCTGAGCTTGCTTACATTTGCCTCTTCCAGGGCTGTTAGAGTACAAACAAACCACCATGGTACAGCCTTCCCAGCACAGTGCTGCCTAATGCATCACGGCCCTAATTAAGCTCCCCCAAGCTCTCAAGTCTTCACAGAGGTGCTCTGATGGCTTTGTTCAGTATCAGGCCTTTCCCCCTCCTCCCTTTTCCTGAAAGACAGACACAGGCTGTCAAGGAGCTGCCTCAAGCACTCGCCTCTACTGCTACTAAACCCAGGGAATTTTAAACCCTTCCTTCACGTTGGAAATGTCTTACAGTTATTGCTGAAAGGAGCTATTGGTCATCATTAATGCTTCAAGGATCACACTGTTACATGGGTTAAAGTCGCTCAGCACTAACACTGAGGAGTAAGCAGTAAACTAAGTAGCTATGGCAACTTAATGTCTCATAGTGAGTGATTCCTGCACACAAACAGCCTGGCAAAAAAGCTACAAGTTTTCTACTGACAAATTCCAGATATTGAGTTAGTGAGTGGACAATCAGGACAGGGGCGTTAAGGAAGCTAATTTACAAAGGATTGTACGGTAACATAGGCGAAAACCTACATTCCTATAAATTATATCATTCTCAGTGTATTATATAGAATATCAATCTAATTTAAGGTAAATTGAGTGTTCTTGACTAGGAAAGGGAAAGTGCATAGGGAGTATAATACTCGGTTTGGGAGGAGGACACACAAAGCTTCCAACTACTGGTATCCAGGAACAGAGATGCCACCATTTTTTTTCCTTTAGTCGAAACAAGAGAAATGTGCATGTGTAGAGATGGCATTCTTATAGCAGTATTAAAGATGCATGCTCTTAACAGATGTGTGGATAATAAAGCTAAATGGGATCACTGTGACCATCTTTTCTGGCCTGCTCTCCTACATATCTGGATTCTACTGAACTAACGCCTTTTTGAAGCAGAAGTCGTCTTTTAGAAAAGCTGTCAATCTTCATTTCTATTTTCCACTGATAGAAATTTCACTATTGCTATGAGAAAGTTCAGTTTAGAGCCACTGTTGAAAGTGTGCTTTCCATTTGGAGCTGATGTTGCCTAGCTTTAGCTTTTAGCCAGTGAATGCTATTTTCTCCTTGTCTGCTTTATTGAAAAGCCTCTGTTCTGAAGTTCCTCTTTCCTATACAACATTAACATTAATGTTCTAGATTACAAACAAGCCATTTCCTTGTAACTTTCAGTTTCAGCTGAAGGAGTCTTCTATCATAAGGTATACTGTCCAATCCTTTAATTATTTTCATCACTCAGAATCCACTTACATTTTTTCCACATCCTTCCTGAGTCGAAACATCAAGGAATTCTCTATTACTCTAGAAATATATAGTTTATGTAGAAAGACATAGCAAAACTAATATAGATAATACTCCTATTATTCAAAACCCTACTGTTTCTGCATTCTCAAATTGTCAATCAACTGTGCTACCCATTAGGAGCTCAAGACTACCAGAGTCACAAGGTTTTTTTTCAGAATCTCAAACCAAAATCCTTTAAGTAAGATCTACAGATTTGCCTCTTAGATGTCTTTACTCTTGCTCATGCAGAAACATGGCCAACTTGTAATTTAAAAAGATAATTCAGGTCATTGTATACAAGGTACTCTTTACTTACTCTTCTCTATACCTTTTCTTCTGGAAACTGGATTAGTCATAGTATTTTATTCCACATTGCTGATGAAAATGTAAGATAACATGATGCTAAGAAGAAAACCTTATTTTACAGAACATTCTAACAGTACTGCTGTCTTTAACAGTCAGCTAAATACAAGCCAACAAAAGAAATGTCAAGATTCCTTGAAAGGCACAATTTCCATAGTCATTGTTCACTGGAATTAATTACGTATGTAATTCTTTATTAACTGAATCCGGTCTAAGTAATTCCATTATTTTGCCTAGATCAATGTCATAATGACAGGCCAGTAATTATCCAGGTAATCTCATTTACTTTAAGTTATTGATATAATAGCATTTCTCCAGTCCTTTAGAATTCTCAATTTTCTGCAAGAGTTTTTTAAAACTAAAATTAACAATCCAGGGAGATACTTGGCTAACTTTTTAAAAAATTCAAGGATGCAAATTAGTAAGGATGTACTGATTTAAAACACTGAACTTTAGCAATTGCTTTTTAATGGCATTCTGAACCAGCCTTAAAATGGTAAATAATTCCTTCTTCCTTATTCCACAATAAGAATCTGAAACTTCTCCAAACTATTTATTGAACATGGCTTTAATGTAAAAAAAAGATAAAATGGTAATGAGCTTCTTGAAGCTAGGATAGGAGGAACAGCAACTAGGAATGAAAGGATGCTTAAAAACCCAAAAACTTGCTTCAGTCTGGCTCTTCTTTCTAACAACTTTGCCAAAGTGGACATAATGTGAAAAGGAATGATATTTTGTGCACATGCACGTGTACACAAGGCGTGAAATGGTATAAGAAAACAAGTAATCTTAAATGGCAGAAGCCAGCTATTTAGACATGGTGAAAATGACCATCATCTTAATAAACTTACGCAACGCAAAACATTTTTTCTACTGCTGCTAGCACTTTATTGTGTGGTGTACTCTTAATACATTCAAAATTATAGACACATTCTACTGAACCTGCAATTTGTAACAAAATTTGATGGTTTTTTGATAGTCAACTTTCGCATATCCCAGAACTTAAAAGCAATCAGGAAGAATGTAATCATTCTTTCAGAATAATTGCTGTGCTGCTGTCGGGAATTTGTTTGTATCGTTTGAGGTTATATGGAAAATAGGTGTGACCTATTATGTTATTCAACAAAATGCATCAGAGAAACTAGGGTATACTTTGAGGCACTCACTACTCAGTTAAAATGATTATGCACAAAAATATATAAATTAGTAGTATGTAAGGTGAGCACAAAAGAGAAAAATAAATTTACTTCCAAGTACCTTATGGAACTGTTCTTGTTTAATTATTTATTGGTTTAAGGAAAACAAATTACTTCATCAGTAAGAGATTCTTTACCAATGAATCAATTTTTAGATTGTTACGATATTGCAAAACTATATGGAATACATTAATTGTTCTGCCTGTGTCCAGACATCACAAATTCTTCTTCAACATAATTACACACTTAACTGGAAAGTTCTATTCCACAGCTGTACCGGTCTGGTCAAAATGACCCAGCAATGATTGAATGAAGTGTCTGTCACAGTGTGAGACTGCTGCTGGGCCAGCACTAAAGGAGTTTCTTATGTGTCTCCTCAGGAAAGAATTAAGAACTATAAGGGAAAATATATCGAAAGTTTGAGACAAAGAAAAGACATGAAACAGAAATATGCTACAGGTATCACAAACCACCTACCCCTTCCTCCTTTTTTTTATCGGTTTGTTAAGAGACATAGGTGTGGAAAAGAAATTTGGTTAGCTAAGCAGCAGAGAGATTTTCAAGCTCCTAAAGAGAAAAAAAATATATATTTAATTAAATGTCAGTCATACTAAGATTCAGGCATTGTTTGTTATTAGCCAGTTTGAATTAAATTCATGCATATTAACTAGAAAAACTATACTAATGTTTATACTAATGTTCTTTCTCAAGCAGAATGCAAAATAAATACTTAAGTGAAAAAAGACTGGGAAGACTACAAGGGAAATTTTCTAGATTTGAGTGGGAACTTGAGAGAGGAAATATAAAATTTTATACATCCCACACTAAATCTGAAATATTTTGTAATATTATGTCTTGTCTCTAAATATAGTTATCCATGTGCAGCTTCCATTATAGTTTTAATAAAAAGAAGAAAATTTTCTACAGCAATAAACTTTGGTAACCAAAGAATGCAAGCCCTGATACAGCTAGGTTTTGTGATCTATTCTCAGTTACCACATAGAAATAGGGCCTGAGACACGGTGAATTTGAGCCTTTAAATAAGTGAGAAAACCATGTGGAGAAAGAATAGCTTGCTAGTTAGACCACTGCACTATCACTTCCTCTTCCAAATGTTGCCACTGTTTGTTCAATAATGGTAATATTCTCCTACCTCTCTAGGAATTTGAATTAAAATGCAGTCAGGATTGAGATAAGATTAAATAGCACTCTGAGCTACAGATGCATTAAAACCGACCACAAATATGATTTCCAACATTGTAATTTTAAAAAGGTTTTGGCTCATTGTGTAGATGAGGGTGTATTGTATTTTAAAATAGACATGTTCCTGGACTTTCTAAGCCTTACTCATTCTTTAATTCAGCGAAAAGCATAAAGATTGAAAGAACTTTGGTAATTATTCCATCAGTTCATGGGAAAGACAGGTAATTTTAAACACAGAAATCAATAAAGGTGTTAATAAAAGACACTGATAACACATACACACGGAAAATCAGAAGGAATAGACAAATACTCTACATCTGTTGTGTTATTTGCTACCCAGCTTCCCCCAAACTCCATGCTTTTCAAATACTGAAAATAAAAGAAGTGGGAAGCCTCCAAAGAACCTGAAATTTAGGAAAGAGTAAATTTTAGTAATAACCATAGATTACTTCTCTATAACCACTAGTCTTAAGAAACAGAGGCAACACACAAGGAAGAAAATGGCTGTACTTCAAGGAAAATATTTTCTGCCAGTAGATACAGCTGAAAACATTCAAAACTAAGTAAAATATTTAGCTAATGTTTGTATTGTTTTACAGGATATCTTAAGTATCTAAGCATTGTGTTCAATGTTAACTATGTTGCAGAATACATTAGGACTCAATTCTTCAATGCTCGTCCATGTGGAAAGTGTAACTTTATATCATAAAACAAGTGAGATCAACAGGACTGCATGCAATTTGGGAGTTACTGAACATAAGTAAAGATTGGAAAATTGGTCCATGAGTGGACCTGGCTCATATTTATCGCTATTTAATATATGACCTTGATTAAGCTCCCTGTATTTAACAAAGACTTTAAAAAAAAAATAAACAAATCAGATTTTGCAAATCAAGAAGTCTCTGGGAAAGTATATTGTGAAATTGCTTTCTGTTGTGAAACTTATTTTTTTTTCTAATTAAGTTTATCCACCTCAACAAATTTCAGTCTGGATTCTTTGAATGCATTTTGCTTTTTCCTAAGCAGCTTTAGAGCCCCATTAAAGCAGTACAGTATAGGTACTTCACACTCCTTCAGCTTGGCTAGACTGTATTTCTTGTGATATATCACAGCAGGTTTATCCACAGAGGAATACTCCCAGCTAAAGTAAATTTCCCTGGCAGTTTAGAAGTCCAATTTTTAAAGCATGAGACAGCTGTGTTGCTTTTCCTGTAAGCCACAATACTGGCTTACGTGGATGCAAAATAAGTCTGAGCTCATTCAAAATGAAAAACGCCTTCACTGGTGAACCGACCTTTCCTGAAAATGTTTGTTCTCTGGAAAGTTTTGCAACTTCAATTTTCCTTGTGAAAGAAAACAAAACACCAAATATCAGATGTCTCACAGACCTAAAATCTTATTTTCAGTTCTACAAGATAGGGTATCATTGACTTAAGATAAAATGAAACTTATTAAGTTTGTTGGATTTGATCACTGAGAATTCTTCCTTTGGAGTAACTGCCATAGTTCTAGTTTCCTCACTATGTACCACAGTGTGTGTGAAGCAGCTTTTGTTCACTGTGTAAGGATGCTGGAACATAGCTTTAATTACGATATTTGTCTGAAGCAGTAACTACTGCACCTATTGAAAACAACCATTCATTTCCCTAGTTTCAAATACCAGCTTCCTTTGCTAGTGTAACTATGCAGGTCAGAATGGCTAGAATAGAAGAAAGCAGACAAAAAAAGCTGAATTCCATTTATCTGCTGAAATTACATGCTTTTGTACTACCAATTTTACCCATTGAGGCTTCCAATGGGTAAAACCCAGCTTAAATAGAGAGAAGTTAAATGAAATGGTGTCAATACTCATGGGGGTCTGTGTCATATACAATAAGCCTTGTGCTGCTGTGACGTTCTGTGCAGAGGCTGGTGATAATCAGTACCATCTTTATGTTCAGACCTGGAAAAAAAGAGGAAATCTGTGTTCTCACCCCATGCAATACCACCCCTGCCTCTGTTAAAAAAAAAAAAAAAAAAAAAGTGTCACTAGCCTTTGATATTACAGCAGTTCACTGAGGGGCAATGTCTTCAAAAGTTCCTTGTTTGTGAGAACACCTCCACGTTACGAGCTCCCGCTGGCACCATCTGGCCCAAAGTTAAAGGGAAAATCCAAAGAGTACACATAGAACGAGTGCATTTTAAATGAAACAGCAATTGTTGAGAGTTATGTCTGGTTACATTGGGAAATGCTGTATGTCTTGCAGTGATCTTTGGGGAGCACGTGTGTCTGAGGGGGCTGTTTTTAGGCAAATATGGCAAATACAAGTCCACAGTCCCATAAGGATTTTTAGCTACTTTAGGGATAGACGACAGATAAATCTTAGTGTGCACCTCTATGCACTTCAGGATGCACTTCAGCTTCTTGAAGGGCTTGACAAGCTCTTCTGCTACTATTTTATTTACGTCTAGCAAACTAAAAGCCTGTGGATCTAAAAGCCATGGAAGCCTGTGGCCATTTGGATCTCTGTGATGAAGTCAGAATCCTGTAACATGAAGCATTAAATAAAACTCACAGAACCTTTAAATGTGTGTAGAGAGTGAAGTGCTGGGTCTAGTGACTTATGTTAATGACAGTACTTAATTTTTCATGTCAAAGCCTGTTATTGCAGTTTTCAGCAGTAGTGCGGTCATTTAGCAATTTCAGAAAACTAAAGTAAAACTAATCTCTTTATACTACAGTTTAGCTTACAGTAGCTTTCAGAGTATTATAAGAAATAAAATTCTGCAAAGTATATATGAATAATTAAGATATTTTTGTGTCTAGTGACATGAGCAATCTCTTACTAGCTTTGTTCTCACAGTTTATGGTAGCAGTCAAACCCCCTCCTATTAATGGATCTTCCTGAGGAACTTGTATAGCTGGGGATGTGTTAGGCATCTGTAGACTAATTTTATGACTATAGCATACAGACACTTCGGATTTTTAGAATAAGAAAAAGTGAGACAAGCAAGCAATCAAATCTTACCTCTTGCAATGGTTCGTGTAAGGAAATACACATTTCAAGTGTATCTTATAATCAAAGATATCCTTAGGCACTCAAAATACTAAGAAGGAAGAAATTAAAGGAGTCACTTGTTTCTGCTTAAGAATCTGCTTACTTACAAGTGTTGTTTGTTTCCTACCAAAAAAAATCTATCATCTAACAGTAGGCCAGGTCCATGAGTTTGGTGCAACTCTTTTGCACTATGCTGATAACAGTTATTGGGAGACTACCAAAGCAGGTAAGTATGGGGCCAGGATAAAGGAAATCCGGACTTGGGTGTCCTCGTGGTGCCTCTTATGTTTCCCAGCTTTACTGGCACAATCGTTGGTGGCTGAGAACTGGAACAGTTTTAAGGAACTAGTCTACATAACACCCTGTTGAGGTTTTGTTTAGTGAGGGGGGGCCTAAGGCGGTAGCTTCTGTAGGAAACTGCTGGAAGTCGCTCCCCTTTGTTCAGTGGACTCAGCCGGGCCTAGGGCGGATCTGCTGCTGGCCAAGGCCGAGCCGATTGGTAGCAGAATGTTCCGTGATAATGCCTCTGCGATAATGTATTTAAGATGGGGAAAACAGAAAAAAAAAAGAGAGAAGAGAAGATGTGAAGAAGATGAGCGGGGACAGAGGCGCAGAGGGGGAGGCACAGGCCTCATGGGCCTTGCAGGCCTCACCCTCTGGGCTCTCGCCAGGCAGCCGACTGGGCCCGACTCGGCCCGGCCCGGCTGCAAGAAGTGGAGAGGAGATGAGATGGATGATGTGAAGAGATTCTGAAAGGTGTCTGCCTGCCTGTTGTGAAGAACTTTTCTTGTGAGAGGAATGGCTGCAGACGCCAAGGTCAGTGAAGAAGGAGGAGGAAGAGTAATGCAGCTCCTGGCCAAGATTCCCCTGCAACCTGTGGTGACGACCATGGTGGAGCAGGTTGTCCCCCTGCAGCCCATGGAGGCCCACAGAGGAGCAGAGATCCACCTGCAGTCCATGAAGGAGCCCACATTGGGGGAGGTGGATGCCTGAAGGTGGCTGTGGACCGTGGAGGGCCCGCTGGGACAGCCGTTCTGGAGAGACTGCACTCCATGGAAGAGATGACCCATGCCAGAGCAGTTTCATGAAGGACTGTGGCGTAGGGGTGGGACCCCACAATGGAGCAGGGGAGGAATGTGAGGAGTTCTTCCCCCAGTCATGAAGCAGCAGCGTAAAACAACGCGTGATGAACTGACTCCTGCTGTTTTTAGTAATTGTCGTAGTTCAGGCCCGATCAGGACCAGACTACGCAGTCTCTCTCTGACTCCCCCCACCTTCCGAGAGAACAGGGAGAGAAAATATAAGGAAAAATGGCTCGAGGTTTGAGATAAGGACAGGGAGAAATCCTTAAAGTTACCGTCACGGGCAAAACAGACTCGACTTGGGGAAAACTATTCGTTTATTACTACAAACAGCAGGATAATGAGACAGAGAACAAGATAACCTCCCTCCACCCCTCCCTCTTCCCAAGCTTAACATTATCTCTACTACCTTTCCCTCCCAAGCGGTACAGGGGGGAAGAGGGAATGGGGGTTGCAGTCAGTTCATCATACATTGTTTCACGCCGCTGCTTCATGGTCGGGGGGAAGAACTCCTCACATTCCTCCCCTGCTCCAGCGTGGGGTCCCTCCCACAGGCCACAGTCCTTCGTGGAACTGCTCCGGCGTGGGTCATCTCTTCCACGGGTGCAGTCCCTCCAGAACAGCTGTCCCAGTGGGCCCTCCATGGGCCACAGCTGCCTTCAGGCATCCACCTCCCCCGGTGTGGGGTCCTTCACGGGCTCCAAGTGGATCTCTGCTCCTCCGTGGACCTCCATGGGCTGCAGGGGCACAACCTGCTCCACCATGGTCGTCACCACAGGTTGCAGGGGAATCTTGGCCAGGAGCCGCATTACTCCTCCCCCTCCTTCTTCACTGACCTTGGCGTCTGCAGCCGCTCCTCACAACAGGCTGGTAGATGTCTCTCAGGATCTTTTTTTACATCTTATTCACTTCTCATCTCCTCTCCAGTTCTTGCAGCCGGGCCGGGCCGAGTCGGGCCCAGTCGGCTGCCTGGCGAGAGGCCAGAGGGTGAGGCCTGCAAGGCCCATGAGGCCTGCGCCTCCTTCTCTGCACCTCTGCCCCCGCTCAGCTTCTTCACATCTTCTCTTCTCTCTCTTTTTTTTTCTGTTTTCCTTTTCTTAAATACGTTATTGCAGAGGCGTTATCACGGGACATTCTGCTACCAATCGGCTCGGTCTTGACAGCAGCAGGTCTGCCCTAGGCCCGGCTGAGTCCACTGAACAAAGGGGAGCGACTTCTAGCAGTTTCCTACAGAAGCTACCACCTTAGGCCCCCCCCACTAACAAAACCACGACAGTAATAAATGAATACTTTTCCCCAAGTCGAGCCTGTTTTGCCCCTGACGGTAACTTTAAGGATTTTCTCTCTGTCCTTATCTCAAACCTCAAGCCATTTTTTCTTATATTATCTCCCTCTATTCTCTTGGAGGGTGGGGGGAGTGAGACAGAGACTGCGTAGTGTGGTCCCGATCGGGGCTGAACTACGACACACCCAGCCACAGTCAAGGCAGTGCTACTGCTAATCATTTAAAAAAACCAAAAAAAACCAAAAAAAACCAAAAAAAACCCAACACAACAAAGCAACTTTTTTAAAAAAATACCTTTTTATAGGTGTTTTGTGGTACACATGTGGAGACTGAGGCCAGTTTTGCCACTTTGTTGTAACTGATGCAACATTTCTGATCCCACAAATACTGACTCCAGTTGAAGATACATCCTAGCAAAAGCAACAGAGCAGAGACCAGAATGAATGAATACCGGATAAGGTGTGAACTGGAATTTTCTAGGAAATCGTAATTGAACCTTATGGAAAGCTCTTTTATTCATAGAGCTTCGCTGCAATATATTGTAGGTTTATGTGCATTTTAAGCTTCCCAATAGTCACTCATTTACAAAAATATTAACCTTGCTGCAATACCCAAGTTCCCTTGGCAGAGACTGTGAAATCATCAGGACAGATGTTACACAGAAAGAGAAAAGATGGTCTCTGACACAAGTATCTTACAGATTAAGTAAAAGACGAAGATAGCATACGGACATAGAATACATGGAACAGCACAAGGAAACAAGGGAAGTAAAGCTGGTAAGCCTGACTGCCCTTGTAGTAGCACGCTGCTATCAAATTTTGCAAAAACACCATGGAGAAGAAGAAACAAATTCGGAGATTGACAACACTGCAGGTCTGTGAAAGTTTGAGGGGAGCTCCTCTCAAGCAGAATGGAATATAAAAGACATAAACATCTCTTTAGATTTCACAAGATGTTGATATTACGAGGAGTTTTCAATGAATGAGAAAATTGGCAGGGTAGAGAGAACTGAAGAAGGTTTTTAAAAGAAAAGATACAGTTCACATTTCAATAAAGAGATTAAATGGCTAGTAAAAGGACAGGTGAAGAGGCATGCCTGTGTCAAAAAATCCAGCAACATAAATGAATTTTCCAACAGCATTTCAAGTGAATATGAACCAAATGTGACTACATTGGTTTCAGAATATAGTTTAAGAAATGTCCAAACAAAAGGATGAATGTCACAGTTAGAAATATAAAAGTACAAATTAAAGAAATGTGAGTAAACTTATCCTTCTCGTTTGTAAGCAATGATATCCCTGATACACACTTTAGGTGACTGAGGAAGTGCAACAGTAAGGTGACTTGCAAGTGAATTAATAAAATGATGATGCTTTGGTTTCTTGTGCGAACATGTCCTGTGGGATCACACTGACATTCATACTGAAAAATCTAAGTCTGTTGTCCAGTTTCAGCCAAAGTTGAAAGAATTCTCAGTTAAAAGTTCCTACAAGTTTTATGAAACATCAACAGAAAGGCAGAAGAGAGAGCCTCGAATTAGCGTCCCAGAAGACACTTGGACAAAACACAACCACTATATAGATTCTTTGGGAGCAGCCATCTGACCGTGTAATTTGCTCTGCATCACAAAGGCACTGACTGGACAACCAACAGATAGGTAGCTTGCTAGTCACAGGATCGTCTATGAGTCCCTACAAGAGAAAGGATGGAGAACAGCAATGGGACTTACTGATGTATTAAGGGCCAAAGGAAGCAAATCCATAAGGAAAAAAGCCTTATTAGCACTGCTCAGGGTACAAGCTTTTTTAGTGTCTTATCTTGAAACAACTCATAATTTGAAAAAAAACCTATACCTGAAGAGTCATACCCTGGCACTGTTACAGGTATCACAGTATCTCACTCCAGTTATACTATAGTTCAAAAGCTTACTAAAAAGTATTATTTTAATTATTTTTAAGTATTGTAATTGCAGTGCCATAAAGCCATTCCTTCACTCTTACTGGAGGAAGACTGAAGTTAATTGATCATACATGGTAAATATTGAAAATTTTTCTTTTTTTAATAACAAGACCTCTACATACATGCAGATATACATAGACGACAGCTAGGAACTAGGTTCATGTGTGCATGGGGCAGCCTCCATATGCACAATGGATATTGCTTCTTGTCCCCAACTCACCAGGGTTACTGCCAGGTTCTCCAGGCTCCTAGGCACTGCTCCTCTTCCCTCTCCCTTTTCTCAGGAACTCTTGATGTTTGGAAAATAGGATGAATTTGTGGTAGGAAATGTCGTAGAGGAGATTAGTATGCCTTTCTGGTTCCACAGTTAAATACTACCAATTTTACTGATGATAGCTAAGACCAAAATAAGAGCTAGATAACTTTCTCAGGGTGAGGGCACCTCTTCAGAGGAACAGAAACGTGTTGGTTTTTTTTTTTTTTTTCACTTAAGTAAAGCAATCTGAATTGGAATGTGGATAAGAAAATCTGCTAAGCAACAAATTTATTTTGACACAGCTACTTCTCAGAGTGAAACAGCATGTTAAAATCTATATAAAACTGAAGTTAGTAAGGAGAGAGAAGAAAAGAATGTAGCAGTTTTCTTCCAAATTGGATAACTTGAATGGAATTCCAAGTTACAATTCAGACTTCAGAATAGCAGAATGAGAACTGCAAGTCATAGATCTTAAGATGGCACAAAGCTGCCTAGTGAAAGCATGTTAAAGCACATTTGGTCCAAGCCAAAGAGTATTTCTGAGATTCTAAAGTGATACCTTGGCAATAGTTGTTAATGCCATGCCAATCTTATGAGTAAAACACATTGAGTATCTTTGATTTATGTTCTGTGTTCCAGAAGTATAACCAAATGCACTGAAGAAAAAAAGTCACACAAACTCACAGGACCTAATCCCAGCTATGGAGCTATTTGATAGGAAAACCAGAGACAACACATACTACTTTACAGAGTAGATATTTTCGTATTCTTTGCCTGGAAGTAGTTAAGAGCACCCCTTCCTCTTTTACATTATTCAAAAATAGGGTTGTTATTAAAAATGTATGGTCCTCATCACAGTCCAGTCTAAAGCTTCCAATTACAAAGCTTCCATTTTATGCAACATTTTTCATAAAGTTTATCCTTAGCTACACTATTTTGATGAAGCAAATGTACAATTTCAGTCCTCCTCATGAAATTTAGTATTTTACAATTGTTTTATTCTTGAATTTGAGTTATTCCTGTATAGTCATCATAAATAAAGGACTCGATATCAGTACAAGTGCCTGACTCCTCGGTACAATCCCTGGCTCAAAAGATGTACTAAATGAACTGTATTAAGCAGTCTCTGTTCTGAATGGAATTCAGAATTTATTCTGAATATTGATTATTTGGTTTCACCACCATCTCCTGTAACAAAAAGTCACAGAGTTGACGAAGATGAGTTACATTAGTGAGTCATCACTCTTGACATCTGTTAGCATGTCAAAAAGCTGCATTCAAGCAATAACAAAGTCCTCATCTGTGAAGGGAGAGAGAAGCAACACAAGCCACAAGTATCTATGTTGCTGAGAAAATTTGAGAAAGAGGTTAATAGTGAAGCAGACACCAACAGTTTGACAGGTTTTCTTTTAGCATCACGATCTGAGTAGACTTCTTTTATATCCGCTGTCTCTACTTATTTTCTCCTGATGTTCTTACACCAGAACGATCTCCATTTCCACTAACCTCACCGTTTTTGTCGCCTCTTTCATCAAGCAGCAGTAATTTTAAATTTTAAATAACCCAAAAGGATCCAAAACTTTGAGGTCAGCCTCAGTTTCAGTGGGGAGTTGAACCCAGTGACGTCTAGGTTTACCTTCTAAGATAAATTTTTCTCAGATTCTATGATTTTAATTCCTTCAGCAGAAAAAAGATCAAATTACCATGGAGTTTCTTATCTTGTATAGTGCTTATACTTTCTGTTGTGACTAAGACATTATATAGTTATTACAATGGATGTAACATAAACTCCTCATTTGTTCATTCCTTCTGCTAACTTCTTCTCTACAGATCTGCAGAACCCATCACATAGTCATTGCTTACAATATTCAGGCCTTGTCACCTAACCACATTACTCTTAAAAACAGATAACCATTTCAGTATAGGGCCACAGGCTTGCCAAAGAAGCTGCATGCTAATCTCACAGCAACTGGGAAGCAATTAGGCAGACTGAGTAGCCCCAGGTTACCTTGCAAACACAACTGGTCACTGGATTCCATGTTTCCCCTGCTAGCATTTTCCAGACATTTTTCCAAAAGAAAAATTAGAAAAATACATTGACATTTGCTTTGAAAAAGTGCCGTGGAATTTCAGTATTTGACCAAGATATAAACATTTCATTTAGGATGGTCCGACGTAAGATGTGTTTGTCTGTGCTGCCTCACATGAGCCACTGCTTAAGCTGATCTGGAATTGCAGTTCCCTGGAAGGATCTAATTTCTCATTGGGGCTGCATTCCCTGCCTTGATGGTGCATCATGGAAACACCTGACAGTGGTGCCTTCTGGATTTTTTCCTTCAACTGATTTTACAAACTCATCTACTAATACACACCAGAGGATCCACATAGAAAAAAAACCACTTAGCGAGTGGTGCGAATTCTTCAGTGTCAGCTAGAACTCAATGTTTGGGGATATTTCTGCTGTAGTTTTACTGTGCATGCTATAGTAGTTGATGTGAACCTTGATACGTGTTATCTTTGAGATCTTTACCCCAGTATGAGTTGGCAGAAACAGACACATACAAAAATCATGTCAGTCATATTGTGTTAACATAATTTAACGTATCTGTAGTTACTGCAGATGGGAATAAATGACATAGTGGGCTACTGCTCTAATTTTGTGTAAGCTGTGTTGGACTTTGAAAATAGTTTAGAGGTTTAAAACTCTGAAGTGTCTGACATTTTGTTAACTTAATAAGGTTCTTGAAAAGACCAGAAGAGTCTAAATCCTTAACTGCACTTAATAAAAGTAAAATTTCTCTGTCTCCGTTAGAAGAGACTTAAGCCACAGTTGGTTTTGTTTAATATATTCAAATTTAGCCAGACTAATGTTTTAATGATAAAAGCATACATTAGTCAAGGATCTGCTGCATTCATGAAAGTGACGTATAGCCCAGGCAGGACATTTGAAAAGCATTGCACTTAATGGTTTAACAATGCACACAAACTCAATACTGACAGAAGTATTAATTTCCATTACAATGTCAGTATATACAAACACTGGTTGGAATATTTTAGCTTTTTCTGCAGTCAAAACCAAACAAAAATAATTTTGTTAGCACCTTGTATCACATGCACAAAACTCCCAAATTTGTAAGGTTAATTATCATTATAAGCAGATATGCCTATATGGAGAAACTGTTATCTCAGTCTTTATGATAGGTAACTATCAAGTCTTTACTTGATTGTTGCACCAAATGTTTCCTTTCTGTAATTGCTTAATTAGGTGTTCTGGTTTTGTTTAGTGAGGGGGGCCTAAGGTGGTAGCTTCTGTAGGAAACTGCTACAAGTTTCTCCCCTTTGTTCAGCGGACTCGGCCGGGCCTAGGGCGGACCCGTTGCTGGCCAAGGCTGAGCAGAATGTTCTCTGATAATGCCTCTGCGATAACCTATTTAAGAAGGGGAAAACAGAAAAAAAAGTTAGAGAAGAGAAGATGTGAAGCAGCTGAGTGGGGGCAGAGAGGGGGAGGCAGGAGCCTTGTGGGCCTTGCAGGCCTCACCCTCTGGCCTCCCACTGGGCAGCCGACTGGGCCCAACTCGGCCTGGCCTGGCTGCAAGAAGTGGAGATGAGATGAGATGTGAATGAAATGTAAAAAGATACTGAGAGGCATCTGCCAGCCTGTTCTGAAGAATTTTTCTTGTGAGAGGAACGGCTGCAGACGCCAAGGTCAGTGAAGAAGGATGGGGAGCAGTGATGCTGCTCCCAGCAGAGATTCCCCTGCAGCCTGTGGTGCAGCCCATGGTGAGGCCGGCTGTGCCCCTGCAGCCCATGGAGGCCCACGGAGGAGCAGAGATCCACCTGCAGCCTGGGGAGGACCCCACACTGGGGAAGGCGGATGCCTGAAGGAGGCTGTGGCGTGTGGAGGGCCCACTGGGGCCGTTGGTTCAGGAGGGACTGCACCCTGTGGAAGAGATGACCCATGCTGGAGCGGTTTCAGAAAGGACTGTAGCCCGTGGGAGGGACCCCATGATGAAGCAGGGGAGGAATGTGAGGAGTTCTTCCCCTGACCATGAAGCAGTAGCGTAAAACATCGCGTGATGAACTGACTGCAACCCCCATTCCCTCTTCCCCCTGTGCCACTCGGGGTGAGGGGGGGAAGGTAGTAGAGATGATGTTAAGCCTGGGAAGAGGGAGTGGTGGGGGGAGGTTATCTTGTTCCCTGTCTCATTCTCCTGCTAGTTTTAGAAATAAATGAATAGTTTTCTCCAAGTTGAGTCTGTTTTGCTCATAATGGTAACTTTAAGGATTTCTTCCTGTCCTTATCTCAAACCTCAAGCCCTTTTTCTTATATCATCTCCCCCTATTCTCTCAGAGGGTGGGGGGAATGAGAAACTGCGTAGTCTTATCCCAGTTGGGTCTGAACTAGGACATTAGGTTTACTGCAATACCAGATATTACTTTCATTTGCACCTATGTTTTTTGCTGGCACTGTTTCACCAATCGAAAGTGTGGAATTAAAGGCTTTCATCACAGCATGATCAATCCAACCAGAAGTTAGAGGTAATGGCTTTAAATAGAATGAAAACTTCAAATAAAAAATAAGAAAATATTATTTTCAAAAAAGTGTAGGCAAAACAGCAGATTTTTTCCCCCTTCCTTTTTTCAATTTTCTCAGACAGATTTTGAATCAGTTATTATTTGAAATAATAAGCAACTGCTGACAGAAGTAGCTTATCCAAACCTATTTAATACAAGTCAAACCAAACACCTATTCACTTCAGGGAGCTTTTGCCAGATGAACAAGTTTGTGATTAAACAGAGAGCACAATACAGTACCAATACACACTGTCTTCATACTAGTTTATTAGAACATCATTACATCAGGTAGCATCTCTACCATAAAATATAGGAGTTTAGAGTATACCCTTTTCATTGCTCTTCTACTAAAAAAAACCCCCAAACCTGACAACTAATCAAATAATAATAATAATGTTGCAAAAATCTTGCAATGGTAAAATAACTGAGAAAAAGACCACTAAGATCAGAGTCAAAAAGTGCTTTTCCTTTTGCTCTTTCATGTCATTATTGGAAGTCAAATCACATAAGATACCTTTATTGCTTAATAGATTATCTGTTCCACACAGATAAGAAAGTGAGAAGTTAATACGTATGCCAGCATTACATGCTGAGGCGTATTTGCAATGGTTTGTAGTAGATGGTGTTCGTGCTGGGGTACAGTTCAGGAAACTCATCACTAACCTACCCCTTTGTGCATACATACCCAAACAGGTTCTCTTTCTATGTAGAACTGGATGCAGTGAGGCTAAATGAAAGGTTTTTTAACTTCATGACTGAGGAGAAATCCAGTCTGTATTGGCAAAAATCACTCATTTAATTCAACCTATAGCCTTAAAAAATAACCACAAATCTTTTTTTTTTTCTAGAGTATCAACAAGGTGGATATAGGACTCAATGTTTTTCTTCTGTGTTGTGAAAGAAACTAAAATAAAAGGATCCTTTCTCAAATGCAATAAAGGAAGCAGAGGGCAGTAACAATCTCCAGCATGTTGTGCACAGTTGTACTCACTGGATAGCAATACATTTTCCTTCAGCTTTCCAATTTATTTGAATGGGAAATAGCAGGAGTCTCTAAGCTGCAATCCACACAAACAACAATGCTGTTAATGGCTGTTACCATATTTCCGTAACTCTATTAAGTGAATGAACTGACGGTCTCTGTGATATACACTGCCTTTCCTGATATTGTCCTTAATTGTATTGTGAAATAGCACAAACTTTCTACTTAAAATTATTGTGTAATATGTCAGTACATTGAGATTGTACAATCAATCACATTGCACTAGATTCTAATATTATCAGCTAATCTTATAGCACAGATAACAACAGGGTTTTCAGGTCCATGGACAGTAAAAAAACAAGGGTTATCTCTTAAACCCTGAGTGTAGAAGACATCTCTTTGGAAACACCTGTTTGCACTGCTCTTGGTTACACTCCGAACAACAGTGAGGCTATAAGAGTAGCTACTAAACCCACGTACCATGTGGAACTCAGGAAAAGGAAGAATTACATTTCTCTACCATTTGGTGAAAAAATATATTGTGCTAAACTTTTGCAGCCCTTCAGAAAATGTCTGTTTCCAAAGATTTAAAAAAAAAGATGGAAGCTTGAGCAAAATTAGAGGAGATAGGAAGTTCAGGCAAAAGGGAGAAGTATGCTATCAGTATAAATGCCACAAAGGGACAGAAGAATGAGAAAGGCAAAGCCAGGCACACTGCGGTTAGCAGGACATTCATCCTGTGACTGCAAACTGCAAGAGTGAGGTGGGGGAGGAAAAGCAAGCTAGTAAAAAGGTTAAAATGGTTTTTGTGTTTGGTGTGGAACTATTTAACACCTTGTCTCCCTGCAAGTCACTGATTAGGTGACTGAGAAACACAGAGCTCTGAGCTTACTGAAGGAAGAGAAAACAATTTAGATGGAAGGGGAAGAATGAGAACATTTTCCCATTAGAACAAAAAGCATTAGAAAAAACAAATTCTTGTGTACCCAGTCAGTGCAAAGGTGTGAAAGGCAAGTACGTACACAGAAGAAATCACAGAGAAAAAAAAAAAACAAACCACAAGGAAAGACAGCAAGTAAATGGGAAAAAATAGTAGGGAAAAGCAGAGTGATGTTTAAGATACAAAAGATAAAGACAACAATTTGGAGAACAAAAAGTAAATAGATTATGATGGCTGAAGAAATAATTGAACGAACAACTTAAAACATTAAGGTAGACTCATACAACAGCAAGTAGAATATGTAAGTTAGACTAAAACAAGAGATACAAATGGACACAGTAAGCAGAGATGTGGCAGGGGAATTATTTTCATATTTTAACACTTAAAGAGAAAAAAATATTTTTAATGGAAGCATTTATTTTATATTTTTATGTTTTGGTCACATTTCAGTGCAGAGAAAAGGAAAAGACACTTTTTTCTTTTTATATCCTCTCTCACCAGTGAACACACCCTCATTTGTGTTTTCCAAAATAATGATTAGTTTCTTTCCAGAAATGTTACATTTACTAACTGCATCTAAAAGAGCTGATAATTAGGAAAAACTTTATGCAAAAGTAGATGCTAAGAGTAAACAAAGACTATCTGGTAATTCAGTGCTCAATCCAGCACTGCAATGTGCAAAATGAGCATCAATAACAGTATCTGCTTTCGGTAACCTATTATTTCAGGTGAGAATGTGAAAGAGTAAATGTCTCCCTCTATTTCCAAAAATTAGGCTCCCAGGTAGCAAATATCACAGTATATCCAAAAGATTGATTTGCTTCCCGCAGTTGGATAGTGGGTATAAGTTAGTTAAGTATTGAATGGGAAAAACTAATTTAAAATGTATTCATGCTAACTTTTAAAAATGAAAATAAACTTGATGGGAGAGATTTTTTATTTTGATTCAAAGCCAAATCTTTTGAATAAATTACAAATACTCAAGCTTGTCCCCTAAAATACATCTGAAGGAGACATTTGTAGAATCATATTTTAGCGAGAAGATAGTACAGAAGTAGATTAACCCACATAATCTGTAATCTAGGCAAGTTCTGTCTTTCATGGAAGGAAGAAAATATCACACCAATCATGCCAAGACCATGAAAGCTGTTGTGTTGTTTTTTTTTTTAAATTATTTATTAACAAATGCACATGTCTGCGTATGTGTGTGTGCACATATGAACAAACGTGTCAACATCTGAGCACTGGAGAAATGATTTCTATGTCCTTTCTATGCAATAAATGCTGCTTCATAGTTGACTTAATTTTTTAGGACTTAGAAATTTCAACCTTTTTTTTAATCACAGGGTAATGAAACCCGTTCATCTAATTGCTCACACTCTCAGCTGTGTAACAAATATTACTATGTAATATATATTACTTTTATGTCAGTAATTGAAGCAATAGCCTACACAAAGATGAGTGTCGTGGTTTTGTTAGTGAGGGGGGGCCTAAGGTGGTGGCTTCTGTAGGAAACTGCTAGAAGTCGCTCCCCTTTGTTCAGTGGACTCGGCCGGGCCTAGGGCGGATCTGCTGCTGGCCAAGGCCGAGCCGATTGGTAGCAGAATGTTCCGTGATAACGCCTCTGCGATAATGTATTTAAGAAGGGGAAAACAGAAAAAAAAAGAGAGAGAAGAGAAGATGCGAAGAAGTTGAGCAGGGGCAGAGGCGCAGAGGGGGAGGCACAGGCCTCATGGGCCTTGCAGGCCTCACCCTCTGGCCTCTCGCCAGGCAGCCGACTGGGCCCAACTCGGTCCAGCCCGGCTGCAAGAACTGGAGAGGAGATGAGATATGAATAAGATGTAAAAAGATCCTGAGAGACATCTACCAGCCTGTTGTGAGGAGCGGCTGCAGACGCCAAGGTCAGTGAAGAAGGAGGGGGAGGAGTAATGCGGCTCCTGGCCAAGATTCCCCTGCAGCCTGTGGTGATGACCATGGTGGAGCAGGTTGTCCCCCTGCAGCCCATGGAGGTCCACGGAGGAGCAGAGATCCACTTGGAGCCCGTGAAGGACCCCACACCGGGGGAGGTGGATGCCTGAAGGCGGCTGTGGCCTGTGGAGGGCCCGCTGGGACAGCTGTTCTGGAGGGACTGCACCCGTGGAAGAGATGACCCACGCCGGAGCAGTTCCACGAAGGACTGTGGCCCGTGGGAGGGACTCCACAACGGAGCAGGGGAGGAATGTGAGGAGTTCTTCCCCCGACCATGAAGCAGCGGCGTGAAACAACATGTGATGAACTGACTGCAACCCCCATTCCCTCTTCCCCCCTGTGCCGCTCGGGAGGGGAAGGTAGTAGAGATAATGTTAAGCTTGGGAAGAGGGAGGGGTGGAGGGAGGTTATCTTGTTCTCTGTCTCATTATCCTGCTATTTGTAGTAATAAATGAATAGTTATCCCCAAGTCGAGTCTGTTTTGCCCGTGACGGTAACTTTAAGGATTTCTCCCTGTCCTTATCTCAAACCTCGAGCCGTTTTCCTTATATTTTCTCTCCCTGTTCTCTCGGAGGGTGGGGGGAGTGAGAGAGAGACTGCGTAGTCTGGTCCTGATCGGGGCTGAACTACGACAATGAGGAAGGTCAACAAAGCAGCACTGTATTTCTTTTACTAGAAACTGCAAATCAGAAATTAAAGAAAAATAAATAAACTTTAAATTAAATAACAGGCCAGTCTTTCAAGGGAGTGTAATACTTATGTATCAGAAGTTTTTCTTTCCCTAGATTTTTTCTGTAAATGATGCCTTGTATTTTCTCCTAAATTTGCCCACACTACAAGAAAACATTCCTCATACACCTCCATTGCATTTTTCTTCTAGTCTCTTTCTTTAAAGATACAATGGAAACAAACAAAATATGAAGCAAAATCTTGCAACAAAGCTGCCATTCAGAAAGCTTTTCAGTCATGACCTACAAAAAATGCAAGAAAAGTATAAGCAGTGTTGTAGTCATTTCTAAGTCTACTTTGAAACTCTATTTGATATTTAAGATATTTCCTCTTGTATTAACACATTTCCCCTTCTACTGTTTTAATTTATTAAATTTGATCTGTTAAAATGATAGGTTTTTACAGATTTTTTTTTTTTTTTAGTTTTAGAAAAAGCCTTTGCCTTTTGAGCCAAATTTTTAGAAGGCTTTGAGATTCAATATGCTAAATTATTAGGACTTTGATTTTCACCATATTTCTGCAGTTAGAAACCACAGAATTTGACATTTAAATATTGAAAATAACCAGATAGATTCCCACAATTTCAGTCTGCATGCAAAGCAAGGCAGTGTACTTGGTAGGTGAGAACTCTGTCTGTTGTAACAAAGGCCACCGCTCTGAAGAGTGTGTTCAGATCTGTTTTTCTGGACTGTAAGTGATTTTTTTCAAGTGCATATTAGCCATTTCACTGAGAATAAAAACATCTCATCTAATCCACAGTAACCTAACCCTGGACTGTAGACAGGTGCATTTCTGTAAACAAAAGGAAATTGCCTGAAAATAAGCACAGATAACTGAACAAACTCTCATTTATTTTCCACTCATAAATGGATACTTGCTTATATTAGGAATACATCCTTCAGTGATGACTTCTTTGGCTTACTCATTTAATTTTTCAGGACGGTTATGTTTTCAGGGCAGTGGAAACAGAGGAGAAATAAATACACAATAAAGATAAGATAGATACTATTCTTGCCACAGCAAATTCCTGACATTTCTACTACTGCTTTGCATAATAATTTTGTCACAGGATTGCACACTGTTTCGAGTTGCACTTGGATCACCAGTTTTTCCACGAGGAAGCGTTAGAAAAAAGTAGTTTAAGTAAAGGAAGTCAAGTAGAGAGTAACCTAGATTTAAAGTACCTCTGAAATTGTTCAGAACTATACAAAGATGCTTTAAATAGGGTCTGCACTATTCTCATTTTAAGACATCCTATCTGTGCCCAGCAACCTGAAAAAAAAAACCCATTGGCAATAGTTACACAGATTTTTTTCAGGAGATTTTCGTATAGCTGAGGATAGATGGGATTTTGTCTAGGGAGAAACACAAGAATTAGACAAAAGCTGAGTGCATCAAAAAGGATTTTCTTAGAATAAAATTAGGAATGATGGTGAAACTGTTCCTAGCATATTACTGAGACTTTAGTTAGTAAGGAGAAATACTGGTTCCCAAGATGGAGTACACTTACGTTGTTGCAGGAGTCACAATTTATACAGTTTCATTTCTGTGGTAAAATAGAAATATAGGGAGAAAAAAAAAATCAATTTGAACACAACAGCATCCTGTTTAAAAATAAAGTATTTTTTAGTCCATTGGACACTTTCTAAGACATATTAAAAAGTTTCAATTTAATTTCAGATTGTGCAACTCTTAAAAATGATTTCTTATGTTTACTTTAATATTAAGATGCAATGTTCAAGAAAACACACGAAGAACTTGTTCTCCACTTGCTGAAATCTAAGTGTCAGCTTTTGCAAAATAGTGAGGAAAAAAATTAATAAAAAGCTTTTGGTATTTTCAGAATTCTGTCCTTCTAGATGTCTCTTCTCAGAGGCTAGAAGAATAATAATTCTGGTCTCTCTGCAACCTTACCTACTATTTGTGAAGGCTTTACTTCAATCTTTTGCATTTCCCGTGTGATGGGTATTGAAGAAAATCCCATGAAAATCATTACCTTTTACAGCAATATGGAAATAGGCATAACAAGAATGTGTATACGTTATTACTCGTATGAAATATTAGCCTGAATGTGTCTGAACAACATTGTAGTCATTTAAAATAGAATTCTTCCACATTTTTGAACATTTTGCTGTTCTTCTTGATGAATAATAGAAAGAGAAAACAAATTAAGTAATGTTCTTTTCTTCAGTCACAACTAAATTAGAAAAACACTAGAGAAAGAAAGTAAAAAAAATGGGAAAAGGAAATGGAAAAGGAAACGAAAATAATTCAGTTATGCAGTCCTAGATTCTCTGGATATTCTCTTTTAAGATCAATGAGGGACATAAGGAACTATACAGAGAATTGCATTTTATGAATTTGCAAATTGTAGGAGGACATGCTTTTTTTTCCCTGTAGGTACTGACAAAAAGCAGAGCAATACAACAAAAAAAATATAGGAAGACAGTCACATGGTCTGTTGCCCATTGATTTGACGAGCATGGCAGTGCCTTATATTTATGTTCTAACTTCTCATTTGCATTTTCTTTTTGCTCATTCCACAAGGAGATACTGTATCATTCAGTCAAATAAATCAGTGAAGAAAAATACAGTTAAGAGCTGGTCTGACTTATGGACTCATTCAATTCAATATTCTAGAGAGCATGATTGCTTTAAGGTCTGAAATTGAACAGCATCTTAGTAAAAATTAAAAACAAAGGAATGGACTCTGGTAATTGCTTATTAAATTTTCAAACCCCAGTGACAATAGCAAGTTTAAATTGATTGCTCAATACATTTAAAATAGATGATACTGAATGTGTAACAAAACCACACTGACATAGCTTATAACTAGACCTTCTTGAATGGATAAGTACCTTAGTACTTTACTATCTCTAGAGAGTTCAAGGGAATTCAATAAGCCTGACTGGAATGGATCTGATGAAAATGCTCTGCAGCAAGCACAGCTAGTGCTGGGTTGTACCAACTGCTGCCTCGACTTGGTGCTTCAGTGGAGTAAATTACAACCTCTCCACATGCACATTCTGGCTTTCAGCTGTCAGCATTCACCTCTGCTCCAAAAGCCCTACACCTCCTTATTTCTGCCTTAGGTCCACAAAATGTTTGTTTGCCTGGTGTAAACCCTGAGTTCCCTCATGCTCTGCTAAATTTTCACAGGAAATTTAATTTCAGTATAGTAAGGTACAGGAGTTCAACCCCAGAAACCAACCAAACAAAACCCCCTAAACGTATTTTAACACCTTTATACATGGGAGGTGGGAAAGAAAAGTTGTACTAAAGGGTCTTGTCAGAGTATGGAAGAGGAAAAGGAAGAAGAGGAAAAGGAAGAAGAGAAAGAAACAGGAAAAAAAAAGCCAGAATTAAAAAAGCAGCTTTAGGAGAAAAGCCCACTGGCTTATAAATCTCACTTCTCATCTTCAGAGAGCTTTTCAAAATGCTAAAGGAAATTGAAGATGTGAGTTAAATGGTTTTCTGAAAGACTTTTGCTGCAAAAGCTATAAGATATTCTGAAAAAGTCACATAAGCTGGAGACTAGGAGTAGGGAAATAAGAGAGGAGAGAAAGGGAAAAAAACCCAACCCGACTAAAGTACTTGCACAAAAGGGGCAAGTTAGAGTTATCACTTTCACCCTGACTTTTCACAGTAATATAGCAACACTAATCAAATATAGTTTTTACGTGTTAGTAGGGAAAATACTATTTGCTCAAACAAACAAAGCGATACATTTTTCACTTGTCTTCCAGAAAAAACGTACCGTGAAAGAGTCTGTCAAATAAATACTGAAAGATACAGACAAAGAAGCACAGACTCAGCCAACTTAAACTTATCAGCAATAAGATGAGAGCCGACGTTCCTCTGTTGTTACAGCAGCAGCGATTCCACCTCTTGGAGCGTGCCGCTGCCTGAATTACTTGGCAAGCCACGTGGACTTATCTTCTTGCCAGCTGCCGTCTTTAAGACTGCTTTAGATTTGAATGCAGATTTACAGCACATAAAGCTTATAATTTAAACACAGGTTCAAGGATCACTTCAAAGGTATCCAACCTGTGAAGTTAAGTGGATGAAAACAAAATTACAGGTCATTAGCAAAAGTTTGAATGCGCCAAAATTGTCTTGAACTTGTGGCATACACAGTTGTGAGCGTTTACTTCAGAGTATAGCTCCTGACAGACAAACAATGTAAGTGGAGAACTAGAATGGATTATAAGGTTTTTTTCTTACTCTTTTTTTCTCTCCGTCTTTTTCTAATACCTTTTATTCTTCTAGCAAGTGAGGAGTAACACACACTGGGGAATAAAGGTAGAATATCTGTCAAATAAAAATAAATAAATAAATAAAAACTGTCTGCAAAGCGAATATGAGGTGATAGGTTTCTATTTCTTTTACTTTCATCTGATAGGTGAGATTGTGCTTATTGATCCCAGTTTTCACAGCTGACACCAAGTGAATGTTAAGCCTATTTAAGACTAACATATATTGCTTTCAGCATCAGCACTTGAAAAGGAAGATTATGTAGAAATCAAATAAAACTTCTATGATATAACATTTTAAAAATTTTAATATTATTTTAGTTTTTAAAATTAAAATAATGCTATTTTAAACATAAAAGCAAATCCTTACCATCAAAAGGATGAATTCACATTACTGTATTACATAAATTCTGAATTATTTTTCATTCTGGTCCAGAGAACTGTTTAGAATTTTTCTGAATTTTCCATGTAATTTTTTTTTAACCTTTTACTAAACATCCCAGAACTAAGTTTTATTACAAAATTTTAGCTTCTGTGAATCCTGCACAATTCAGACATTTACCCCTAGTTTTAGGATTCTACAACACTACCTCCAATCCTTTCCACTTTTACATAGTCTCAATCATACTCAAAGGGCTGGAGATTTTACTTCAAGTCCTTAGTCCCTGAGATCCCATTAAGAAGTGAGATTCTTGTAATTCATTAAAGAGGGGTTACGAAGTTAAAAATATGAAAAGCAAACAAACCACCCAATTTCTAATTTGTTTTATACCTTTGACATGTGATTTGAATGTTGCTTTACAATTCAAAAGAAAAAAAAAGAAATAGCTATTAATATAACTATTACTCAAACCTTGCTCTAAAGAAAGTGCTGAAAACAATGCGTGACACATATGTTTGTGTCATATAGTTGAAATCACTCTCATGTCCTGAGTGTTCTCACTCCATTGTTGGGTAAAATATCTGTCTCTCAGACACATAATTCATCCTCCATTTCTCCTTGCCAAGATGCAGTGCTTCTTCCTTTTATCTTGGGATGATAAGTCTCAAATCTTTTAATTTTTCCTTTAAAAGGGAAGAGTTCTTCAAAATTCTCAGTTCTGAACCTCTCCCCAAATTCCAGGGAATTTTGGATATGAATCTTAATTTTGGGGCATATGTTCTTCTCTACTTTCTTTAATGGGCAATGTTTTTGATCAGTTTATATCTTAATAACATGAGGAAGTCTCCTGTGATTCTTCACATATACTTAGAATAGAATAGAATAGAAGAGAAGAGAATAGAATAGAATAGTATAGAATAGAATAGAATCATTATGGTTGGACAGACCTTTAAATCAAGTCCACCATGCCTACTAAACCATGTCCTGAAGTGCCACATCTACATGTTCTTTGAACACCTCCAGGGATGGTGACTCCACCACTTCCTTGGGCAGCTTGTTACAATGCTTGATCACTCTTACATTAAAGAAATATTTCCCAGTATCCAATCTAAATGTCCCCTGACGCAACTTGAGGCCATTTCCTCTCATCCTATCATTATTTACTTGAGAGACGAGACCAACACCTGCCTCCCTACAACTTCCTTTCAGGTAGCTGTAGAAAGCAATAAAGTCTGCCCTCAGCCTCCTCCATGCTAAACAATCCCAGTTCCCTCAGCTGCTCCTCATAAGACTTGATCTCCAGACCCTCCACCAGCTTTGTTGCCTTTCTCCGGACACACTCCAGCAACTCGATGTCCTCCTTCTACTGAGGGCCCCAAAACAGAACGCAGTATTCGAGGTCCAGCCTCATGAGTGCCAAGTTGTGATGGTTTAGGCTGAACCACCAGACCGTTTCTCGCTCACCCTCCTCTTCCCCAGTGGGAATGGGGGAGAGAACTGGGAAGAAAGGAAAACTCGTGGGTTAAGATGAAGACAGTTTACTGAAATAACACAGAAAAACTACAATAATAACAGAATATAACGATATTAAAATATACAAAGTGAACAGTGCATGTTTTCTCACCACCCAATGTCCCAAGGATCAATACAGCCCGTGCCGAGCAGTGATCATGGAAACAAAACTGAGCGGCAAGCAAAGGAGCAAAAGGGAGCCGGCAAGGTAGAGTGAACGATGCCAGCAAATGAGAGAGAAAAGATGGATGCGAGGAAGGCAGATACCCCCTCTGGCCAACCCCTCTTATATACTGAGCATGACATTTTCGGCATGAAATACTCTTTTTGGCCAGTTTGGGTCAATTATTCTGTCTGTCTTTCTCCCAGCTTCCTGCATCTACAAATTAGCAAGACTTGGCAAGCAGGACAGTGTCCTTGGTCTCATTCACAACAACTCAATATCACCAGGGTGTTCTATGAACATTCTTTACACACAAAATCCAAAACACACCAGCTACTGAGAGGAAAATTAACTCCATCCCTGCTGAAAGTAGGACACAAGTACAGGGACATGATTACTTCCCTACTCCTGCTACTGCTAATACAAGCCAGGATGCTGTTGGCCTTCTTGGCCACCTGAGCACACTCCTAGCTAATGTTCAGCCATCTGTCAAACAGCATCCCCAGGTCCTTTTCCACACTGGGCAGCTTTCCAGCCAATCTTCCCCAAGCCTGTAGTGTTGCATGTGTTGTTGTGACCCAAGTACAGGACCTGGCACTTGGCCTTGTTGAACCTCATACAGTTTACCTCAGCCCCAACCTGTCCAGATTTCTCTGCAGAGCCTTCACATCCTCAAGCAGATCAACACTCTTGCCCAATTTGGTGTCTGCAAACTTACTGAGGGAGCATTCAATCCCCTCATGCAGATCATTGATATAGATATTAAACAAGGCTGGCCCCAAAACCAAGCCCTTGGGAACATTACTTGTGACTGGCTGCCAACTGTATTTAACTCCATTCACCACAACTCTCAGGTCTTGGCCATCCAGCCAGTTTTTTACCCAGTGAAGAGTACACCTGTCTCAGTAAGCCATGATCTGGCATCTTCTCTAGGAGAATGCTGTGGGAGACATTATTAAAGGTTTTACTAAAGTCCATGTAGATAAAATCCACAGCCTTTCCCTCATCCACTAAGCAGGTTACCTGGTCATAGAAGGAGGTCAGCTTGGTCAAGCAGGACCTGCCTTTCATGAACCCATGATGCCTGGGCCCGATCCCCTGGATGTCCTGCACATGTTTGGTGAGTGAACTCAAGATGAACTGCTCCATAATCTTCCTTGGTATGGAGGTCAGGCTGACAGGCCTGTAGCTCCTCAGATCCTCCTTCTGGCCCTTCTTGTAGATGGGTGTCACATTGGCAAGCCTCCTGTTAACCAGGACTGCTGACAATTGAGGGAGAGTGGCTTGGCAAGCTCCTCCGCCAGCTCCCTCCAGTGAATTCCATCTGGCCCCATAGACCTGTGAGTGTTCAGGTGTCGTAGCAGGTCATTAACTGCTAAGTACACTTGCTAAGTACACTTGCTAAGTACAAGGCTAAGTGACATGGGGCTCTTCATCTTTATAGGTGAAAATAGGAGGTCTAGAAATTGTTAAGGTTCAGAAGAGCTCTTTATTCCCTAGAGTAGAAAATGCTTTTAGAATTAGAAAAATAAACAAACAAACAAAAAACCAGAAATAGTCACAGTACTCTGCTAACACATGGATGGACAGTACATTGGAAATGATAGCTGGCTGCTTGCCATCAGCCATTCATTTCAAGGCATAATAATTAATGGCTAGAATGAGGGGACAGTTATTAGTCTGTTCAAGAACAAGAAGTTGCATTCTGTTTGCTTTTTAAATCAGAGAAAACTAGTACAACTTTAAAAAACACTTACTAAAATACTTTACTGGAGCACTATCATCAGCTACCATTTTGGAGGTAGCTTCTTTTTATTGCTCAGTTTCTTAAGACACTACAAACTCAGAACCCACTTGGGATTTGCTGAATAAGAGGTGAGGTATGTATTAGAGAACATGACAGTGCAATGCTTCCCAGCTGCTTAACAGGCAAGAGAAAGCATCTTCTTTTTTTTTCCTTGTTTGTGGGTGATATTTCTTCACAGACTGAAGAGAGAAAGGTATCAAGCAAAGCTAATTATACTTTTAGAAATTTCTCATCTACAATTCAAATAAGGATTTCCCTGAGAGGGATTCAGATTTTACATACCGTATGTGCTAACCTTCATCGTACCAAATGGCTGCAGAAGCTGAAACATTTTCCAGATCAAGTGTATTTTGTACACGAAGTTCAAAACCACCCATGCATTTATGCTAAAATGAATTATCAAATTTAAACATATGAAATCAGGCAGATTTACAAATGAGGTTTCATTTTTAATTCATACTTCCTTGTCCCTATTTCAAAAGGAAAAGAAAAGCTTACAAAACAGGGAGAGATGACTAACTTTCATGTAAAGGATCTCAGCACCATCAGGGGAAGTGAGATGATTTTAAAACCTGGGTTGTTGATACAACAGACAGTAACAACTCCAGTCTTTTCTGGCTCTAACACTTTCTTAGATGTTTTCCTTAGCAGCTTGTGGATTAGAAATACAGCAGCAACTGTTCCTGCTCACTGGGTCAGCCTTTACAAAAACACAGACTAGTGGCAAATAACCAGATATGGAAAGAAGACAGGAAAAAGCCAGTCAATTTGGCCCTTCAATGAGTGGCACCTTGTTCCACAGTGAATTCAGCACACAGTCTTTGTTTTGTCACTAGCGCTACTTGTAAAAGAATAATTTCTCAGCAGAAGGAAGTGCAGTAGAAACTGATGGCTTCTAGGACTTTCTTCCATTTATCCAAAGTGTTTCTTTTAGAATGCAGTTAATATATAATCATGCAATATTCAAAAAAAATAACAGCGGAAAAAAAAATACTTATTTGAACACAGAAACAAATGTGCTTAGAAAAAGTAGCATGCTTCCTTTTTCTGTCATGCTTCATTGTCTATATTTTCTGAAGTACTTTCATCTAGATAACACGGGAAAGAATTAGTTCTGCTCCCCAGTATGGACAATTAAATATTAATTCTTGATTTTTTGTTGATAAACCTATGCACCAGAGTAAAGGACACATTATAAATGATTCATTAAATATGTAAATAACAAACAGTATGCAAAATGTCATTGTTAACCAAAACCATTGATATCTGAAAATAAATACAGCTTAAAGATAAAAACTTCATGTAAGACTGCTGAGCACAAGTCAAATCCTAGATATACCCTTGTGCCACTTGCAGCTTGACAGGGGAATGAAGACACCTCTGCATTAGTGTTTTATTTTGAATCAGAAGAGAGCTATTGAAGCAAACATAGAAATCCCCACTGCTTACCATACTTCACCTCCCATCACAGAGTGGTCTGGGAGTGCATAAGCCGGACTGTCTTTAGAGGAACTAAACCTAAAGATGGACCCCAACCACTGCGCAGTCCATGGAGACCCACTTGAGCTGGTCTGAAGTTGTAGTCTGCAAGGGCATACGGGGAGGATAGTGGGTCCTCAATATCTTACATGTTCACACTTCCTCCTATTTCCATTGCTTACAGACGCAGATATGAAGCAGTAACTTCAAACTTTGCAATGCATATATACCTTTTTGTAGTCATTTACTTCAAGGCGAGTAATAATGCAGCCAAAGTTTATTTACAACCTAAAAATGAACAATATTTAAGCAAAAGTTTTGTTCTGAAATAACAGAATCAAAGAGACTCATCCATTTTTCAAATCAAAGCAAGAAATCTTTTCATAAAGAAAAAAAATTTCTAATGCAAGTTTTGTTTGTCCTGTCATCATCTTTATATATGTCAAAAACATCAAAATGCCAGAAGCCTCCAACTCTGCTTTTTAACATAGAAAAGAGAAGAAATTACTGTTCCAGACTGCCACAGGAGCAAGTAAAGGAGATGGGAAAAGAGCTCCAGCTCCAGAGCAGCAGTGTGGTGCTCTGCTCATGCATTACATGTGTTGCCTCCAATAGGGTTTGAATCAGTTGGACTTTGGACTGCCTTCCAAAAGGGCTCTGAAACAATTTATCAGTAAATCTTTGATCAGTTTTCAGTAATAAAATAGTCTTTATTTTAGTCAAGTACATTCGAGGATTTTCAAACGTACCAAGTTTGAGAGGCCTTCCTGCTATACACAGTGATTTTTGTCAGTGAAAAAATGAATCCTACTTAATAATGTGATCCTCTGTAAATGCTGAATAGCTTTAAATCATGAGGTTTTTTAGGGGAGCTCAAGACATTTTACGTATTTGAAAATATGGGATTCAGAAGATCTTATTCTGCCCTCTTCTCTGGGACCAAAAGATCGTAAAGCCTAAGCCTAAAGTAAAACAGAGGATGCTGAATTTTTAACCATCTGGATACACCTATGCTGCTCAGGCACTAAAGGTCTCCACTTGCAATTCAACCATGAGATTTCAACTACAACTGCATCACAAGCATTTTACCAAAAGCATTTTCCTTCAAAAGTGAACATTTTTGAAAGAATTACTTTCTGTGGCTATTTGGATGTTTCTTAAGGAAAGGTTAAAAATAAATATGAAAAATGTTCATAGTTTAGTCTTCTGAATAATTTTTCAAGGAATGCTTTCAACAGGAACCCAATTTTTTTTTATCAGCTACATTAGAAATATAAATTTATTTCCTTTAGAGAATTAAGTTTTAAAGTAAATATCTAGAAAGGACTTTGATTCTGTTGTCAAACAGCAATATAGGCATCTTTTTGTATTTTCCACCCATAACTTGTACCTGAGCTGCCCCATTAAGGGCTCAGTACCTTGTCTAGTCACTGTTCTACTGAATGTTATATCATGAAACAAATCACATTTAAAATGATACCATCTTCCCAATGTTTTAGTTCAGTTTAATGGCTCTGGATATAAGCTCCATCTATCTTTTATAAGAGATAAGCAGACACTATCTGCTGTTGCCCTTATTTAATGCTCTTTCTGACTTCAAAGGGCAGTAAAATGGGACTTGCAAGCTGCTGGAAGATCCCACTGGAAGCATATTCATGGTCACAATTTAAGTCAGACTCTACTGTGAACTTGAGAATTTATGCCACCAGCATATTGCAATGACTTACTGCAAACTAGTAGGCTGTAGTTTATTTTCCAACAACTCACCACAGAAGATGCAGGATAGCTATTTATATAGCACTTATTGGATCATGCAAAACCTCAGAAGCTACACTGCACGTTCTCAAATAGCTTCATGCTTACCATCGCTTCCCAGCTTTATCCAGTCTCTAAAAGCATATTAGAATCTTCAAAGGTAACCACAACTTCCTGGCATTCATAGTCTTTAAAATAAATAATACTGATGCATGTTATAAATTGTGTGTGTGCCCTTATGTCTTGACCACCTTTAGAAAGGGTGACAATTATGTTTGTATCTGAGGTTAAATATGAAGCATGTTTCATATTCTGTATGGGATCCTATGATGCATACAGTTAGAAGGAGAACAGAGGTACATCTGGCTGCAACTGCTGATATTCAGATACCCAGAGTGCAACTCTTTAGCTCTTTAAGTCTCTAGTTAAAAGTGCTCTATTAGAAACAAACAGGAAATGATTTAAAAAAAAACCAAAACAAACCAACTTTATTTGCAAGTACAGGCGGATCCTTGTAGTTTTAAGTACACAGAACTCCACATTTGGTATTATCACTAGCTGTCCTTTATGTGGAAAGTCCTCTTTCACATAATGTATATGCAAGACTGTACTACGTGCTTTTGACAGTCTTGCTCTAAGCTGCATTATCTCCTTTACAAGAAACAGGTAAAAACAAATAACTTTTCGAAACAATGAGAGAATACGACAACTGTCGTAGTTCAGCCCCGATCAGGACCAGACTACGCAGTCTCTCACTCCCCCCACCTTCCGAGAGAACAGGGAGAGAAAATAAAAGGAAAAACGGCTCGAGGTTTGAGATAAGGACAGGGAGAAATCCTTAAAGTTACTGTCACGGGCAAAACAGATTTGACTTGGGGAAAATTATTCATTTATTACTACAAACAGCAGGATAATGAGACAGAGAACAAGATAACCTCCCTCCACCCCTCCCTCTTCCCAAGCTTAACATTATCTCTACTACTTTCCCCTCCCGAGCAGCACAGGGGGGAAGAGGGAATGGGGGTTGCGGTCAGTTCATCACATGTTGTTTCACGCCGCTGCTTCATGGTCAGGGGAAGAACTCCTCACATTCCTCCCCTGCTCCGTTGTGGGGTCCCACCTCTATGCCACAGTCCTTCATGGAACTGCTCCAGCATGGGTCATCTCTTCCACGGAGTACAGTCCCTGCAGAACAGCTGTCCCAGCGGGCCCTCCACAGGCCACAGCCACCTTCAGGCATCCACCTCCCCCGGTGTGGGGTCCTTCATGGGCTCCAAGTGGATCTCTGCTCCTCCGTGGACCTCCATGGGCTGCAGGGGGACAACCTGCTCCATCATGGTCGTCACCACAGGCTGCAGGGGAATCTTGGCCAGGAGCCGCATTACTCCTCCTTCTTCATTGACCTTGGCGTCTGCAGCCGCTCCTCACAACAGGCTGGTAGATGCCTCTCAGGATCTTTTTACATCTTATTCATATCTCATCTCCTCTCCAGTTCTTGCAGCCGGGCTGGACCGAGTTGGGCCCAGTCGGCTGCCTGGCGAGAGGCCAGAGGGTGAGGCCTGCAAGGCCCATGAGGCCTGTGCCTCCCCCTCTGCGCCTCTGCCCCTGCTCAGCTTCTTCACATCTTCTCTCCTCTCTTTTTTCTGTTTTCCCCTTCTTAAATATGTAATAGCAGAGGCATTATCACGGGACATTCTGCTACCAATCGGCTCGGCCTTGGCCAGCAGCGGGTCCGCCCTAGGCCTGGCCGAGTCCACTGAACAAAGGGGAGCAACTTCTAGCAGTTTTCTACAGAAGCTACCACCTTAGGCCCCCCCTCACTAACAAAACCACGACAACAACATAACAAGAAGGCTGTCTCTGCTCACTTCCTATCTTGCAAGAAGTAATTCCTGAGAGCAAGATGGCTGTCGTTAATAGTGTTATCTTAGATTCTGGTCTAAAGCATCCTATTTCTGTAATCCCCCAGGGATGAAACGTTACATGACACCTTTCTTTGCTAGCACTAAAGTAATCAAGTCTAGTATGGTCACTATTGTTACACTAATTTAGCCAGCTGTGAAAAAAAAACCCTAAGAAAATCAAAGTAGTGACTCAAATTTGGAGTCCTTCCGCTAAGATATATAAAATTAACATTAAAGAAGTGTGGAATGTTGGAAGTCCATCACTTTACTAATGTGGTTGTATTTAATTGGCAACACTCTCAGCTGTAATTGAGATAGTGTCAATACGTAAGACTGCTTTGAATTGCAAGCAAGCATAATATGACTATAGTCAAATAAAGTCACTGCAATTTATGTCCACTTTTCTAAGCAAAATTGTGTATGACCATGTTTTCTACAGATTGAAGGGAAATATGAGGGGGAAAAAGCTTTTAGAATTGTATACATTGATGAGTAGGTGGGAGTACACTTCTCTTTACTTTTCATGTTATGACTAATTGTAACAACAATAGTAATGGCCACATTAGTTTGTGTATTACAACACCAGCAACACAAGCAATATCTAATTCAACCTGTAAGTGGCTTGTTGAAATTACAGATTTTACTTAATTACCCTTGGAAAATAGTGCCCAAACTCTAAAGTGAAATTAAAACCACCTTACACCACTGGCGACCCCTCTGACAAATCAATTTCAGGCTTGACATAATAAGTTACACTGCAGGCAGAAAAAAGCCCGATATCCTGTGGGACTGCTCAGATTGTACTTTGAAACTGAAAAGACTCATCTCTGGTTCCTAATGGTGTTATGTAAATACAAAGGAAATGTGCAGCATGCAGGGTGACATCACAGAGTATAGGAAGAAAGGGCGATCACAACATTAAATTAAATCATGGCAAGTATAACAAACAAGCTGCTGAAACCTATAAAAATATCCTTATTACACTACATAAAACAGATGCTACTTGCACTTTTAAAAAGCAGTAAGATGATCTGAAGAGAATATTACAAGGAAAAAGTATAATAAATACATTGGCCTTTGTGAGATGATCAGAAATATAAATTATTTTTTTTCCTAGTGAATTATTCTGTAATAACAATTTTATGTCTGTGGTGTGTACTGATTTCAGATCTCACCACAGTCCACAAATGCTGTTGGTTTTGAAAGTGGCCATCCTTGAAGAGATTTTCTTTGTAATATTAATTAAATTCTATTGCATAAATTCACCATACCCCTTGATGTTACAGCAGTACATGATCTTAAAATTTAAATTTTGTTATGCAATTCTGGAACTTAAAGTATGTCAGTAAAAAATTAAAATTCTCATGTTTCCATGTTGAGGAAATGGATGTCCTAACTCTATCCAGGACTTTTAATGATCTATGTTATTTTGTAGAACTATTAATTACTATACATAACAAGATTATTCAGAAGGCTCAAGTCTGTTTACTGTTGGGAGGGGTTTTATTGGATATTCTTCCGTATCCTCTATTTCTGTTTAGTACAGTGATACAAAACAGTCACCTGCCTATGGCTAACTACAGCCTAGGCCATCTTCAAATTAGTGGCATTACATTGACACAGTCACAAAATCATGCCTATTATAGCCTAGGCAACAGGACTAAAATCCCTGTGTAAGCCCCTTGTTCCCCAGACAAAATAAATTATTTTAAAAGTATTCAAATGTTTTACTGAAATTACTAGTTTTTAATATGGAATTTAAAAAATCTGGTACCTTCATAAAATTTTATAAACCATTTATACTATTACATTGGTGACAATGTACTACTCCCCTCTGTGCTCTTACTGGTGACTATCATGATAATATAGTGTTGATAAAGCTACTGCAAAGTACATTCAGAGATCCTGAGTGTAGAGAGCAGCTTGTAGACTAAGAGTTTGTAAAATAACATATGACATCAGTATGTGTTTTCCCGCGCATCAGCATTTGAGAATAAAACCACCACATTCTTCAGTTTATTTTGTATTCAGCTGGTAAGGATAGGTTCTATCAAACAATTTAAAGTCTGCAGATTATGCATGAAATTGCTACTAGGAATATTTGCATATCATGTTATTCTAATTGCATGATACCATCAATTTAATTAACTAGGACTGTGTTAATTATCACTTTTGCAAATCAACTAGATGTGTTATAATTGATTTCAATGAATACAAACTCCAAAGTCCGTGGAAGTCATCTAGTATCTTTCAAGATTTTTATGAGTCTTTGAAGCAGTTCTCAGAAAGAGTATTTAATCATATGATTTAACTTACCAAATGTTTTCTTTATAGCAAAGTCCAAGTGCCTGAAAGTCCTTGAGAAATAAATGCAAAAGAAGAAATAAATGCAAAAGAAGAAATAAGAAAATTCACTGTGGAGTACAAAAATGAGCATAAACTGAAGAGCTGATTCTCATGATTATTACATAGGTAACTTTAGTACAAACAAAAAGCCATTTGTGTTGAGTGTCCCCTTTTCCTTAATTCAATCATACGATAATTTCAATAGGAAATATATTTGAAACTTTCATTATCTTTTTCCAGTTCAATTCTAGGTCAAATACTGTAACTGCTGATTAACATACTCTCAATGGCAAGATGAGTGGAATTATGCTGCAAAAGTTACTAACAACTTAACAGAACGGGTTTCAGTGAGGAACACTTAAGTTTGGATATCAAAGGTGCAGGCTGGTGACACAGAACGAGTTTCTCTAAGCAGGCCAGGTACCAGAGATGTACTCCACAAACACTCTCTGTCTTGGGAGAACAACTCAACTCTAATGCACAGTGAGCTTAGAAATGACATAAAGTATCTTACAGAGTGTGTAAGAGTAGTCACAGGGAAAGGATACCCCACCACGTAACGTTGACTGCCGTGTAAGGAAAACAGCTGACATCACCTCATGTATTTTTACTTTTTACAAGACTACTTGGATAACTCTCTCTCTCTAAATCATGCTACCTCTGCACATCTATTCGAGGAAGGTAAATTCCCCAAATGGGGATGTCCCCAGAATGGCAGCAAATCCAGAAAGACAAGACTTGATTGTAACTATCTCTGTGGTGTTTCTTAATGGCTAAGTTTGTATGCTTCTCTAGCCTGTATGCTGGCTTCTATTGGCCTATTTCTTAGCTGTAAAATTTTCACAGGTAGTACAAAACATGAAAGTGCATAATATAGGGATGTGGCTTTCACTGGGTGACCAAGTAACCAACCAGACAAGGACTTGCAAGACAGAGCACTGTGACACTTCAGATTGTATTTGGATCTAGTCACAAAAGAAGCACTGTGGGATTCTCTAACTTAAGGTTTCTGGTGGTATATCTGTACTGTAATGATTTTCTGATAGCTTTGCAAAGTAATTCTTTTCCTCTTATATAACCTTGTCAGAAGATCTAGGATTTTTATGATATGAGTGGTCACATAAGACAGAAAAAATTGGACCATCTATTCACTGCCTATGAACTATCTTTTACTAGTTGTCACAAATCACTGTAAACCAGTGTGTAAGAAAAGCACATGCTTATATATCCACTTCATTAATTATTAAAGTAATTATGGAGTCCTTGTAGCTACTTTTGGTATGGGACCTAGCAGAACAAATTTTTCAGAAACTGTGGTAGCAGGTTGTTACTATAAACATTTAAAAAAACATATTTCACTGTACTGTTGACCAAAACGTAATCAGTTCAAACCCCCTTGATTCTTGCCAGTTTCATGTCCATTGTGCCTCTCTTTTGTTACTGAACGTGCTGGCTGTAAACCAATAATACAGATATTAGGTATACATGATTGCTTTTAGGTTGGGAATTTTTAGGTATCTGTGTCTGATGGTAACGAAAATCTTGTATTTGAAAAGGGCAGGCTTAGGAAAAGATTATTTTTCATAGGAATTGAATTTAGCTACATATTTCACGGATGACGGAGTATTTCCTTTTTCCTTTTTTTTTTTTTTTTTTGTGTTTATCAAGGCCCAGAAGGAACTTTTACCTCACCTTCCAAACCACCAACAATTTCATACTTTGTTGTGCTACACAATCTACTATGTTTATTTAAAAAGAAGAAAGCCCAAAATATCAAGCCTATGGACTTCTCCATGTCCTACACTGTTTCTTCAGCTGATATGTCCTACATTACATGTGATCTGTGTTTTAAAATCCTCAATCTTCCTTTACCTGTAAAACTGCTGAGGACATATTAATCTCTTTGAAAGATATTGCATGTACCTGGGAAGTGCTGTCAGGGGCATCACTTCTTACAATTTTATGTGTAGGTTTTTAAATACAACCAAATCAGGTCAGTCTAAATACAGCTAAAACAAGGTACAAAACTATGGAGTAAGACATAGGACACCTCTTCCCAAAATATAGCATTTCCCCACTTTTTAAAAAATTGAGTTGTTGTCCCTTTTGATATATAGGGACAATAGAGGTAACTATATAGGCATTACAAAAATTTGTCGGAGGGGATTCATTTTGCTTGTGTCTTGTACTGTGTTTTAAGCTGTTCTCCTAGGTGGTACTTTGTGGTGCTGGAAATTGATTCTGACTTTGTACAATAATGTGTTTTGGATTGGATTACATGGTAAAAGAGATAGTTTACTGTGTAATGCCACTTAATCCATAAAAAGGATAGGTCAATCCAGAACAATACCACAGACATTTCAGATACCAGAAATGAGGATCCTTGCAAAGCACTGTAACAGCACTAACAAGCCACACAACACAACACAAATGTTGCAGTTCACACACACGCATACACAAAGCAATTGAGTCCTGAACTACACTAATACCTAATTCAAAAGTTGGATATATTACACAACAGCTTGTTACTTAAGAACAACTAGAGCAGCAGTAAGGAAAAAACACCCAAACAGCCCAACCTCTGCCACGTCATTGTAGATGTTCTGAAAGACAAGCAATACATTCATCGCTTGCTAAGAAAAACAACTGTGTATCAATTAGATCAGTGATATTTCTCGTTTGCAGCTTGGCAATATCTTACGAATACTTATGCTCTTGTGCTATCTGATACTTGTGCCCAAGGACAGTATCTTACTGCATTCCATGGGAAGGCACTTGTAAACTTTTTGCCTTTGACTACCTGATATCCTTCTTTGCTTTCACCTCCCTTTGAGTCAGATATCATACTTTCCTCCTCTGAAGAATCTACTTGAATGCAGTTAACAGCCACATCTGATTACATGAGGTATAAATAGAATTTGAAGACACAGAGCAACAGCAACAAAAAAGACCCTCCCAAGAAAAAGAGTCTATGTCAATACTATAAAACATAGTGTTGCAAAAGCAGAGCAAGGTCTGGTATGCAAAGTGTCATTACCATGAGCACACTTCAGCAAAACCTTATCTCTTTTCTAAGGCTACTGGGGCAGTACTGAGGGAATCTCAGATTTTGGTCTATAGTTCAATTAGACTAAAGGTATTTCACAAGCTGGCAAGAGATTTACATGTTTTTCTTCTTTCTGGGGATAGTCTGCTTAAAATACTTTGAGGACCTGGAGCTAAATGGTCACAGCTTCTTATGAGGGGTCTGGTGAAAAGCCCAAGGAATCATTTTTTCCTGAGCTTGTAGAAAACTTGGAGTCTTTGAATATAAAGAAGGTGAGATTTTGCATTTCAGTGCAGGGCATAGCATCTCCTGTGTAACACTGTTTATCTCAACCCCAGTTGGGTAACTTATTGTCCACAGTCTTGTCATTAAAATATTATTTAATATTCTTTCACACAGACTCTTTCACTGATGCTTCTCATGTTGACTTCAGATAGTTTTCTGCAATATGTTTCTACTGTCAGACTTTCAATAATATTGTTTGAAATTGAATAATAATCTACTGTCATCAAGATTATTTTAAAATAAAAGAGAATGTCCAGCAGTTGGTTCACATAAAATCTCATTAGTCTCTTCTGATTGTTTTGACATGTCTTGGAAGAGAACCGATCATTACCATGCAAATGGAGATAACCTCTGTTTCTAGGCTAATCGTCATATAGCAGTTTGCATCTGAAATTCATTTGGTGATTTTCAAGCCAAAACAATCATCTAAGCCTAAATTATAGGGAAACTGAAAACAGGACTTCAAATGTAAACTGGTTGAAATAGTGACTGTGAAATGGGTCTACCCCTTCTGTAATGTCAGAGAAAGAAGATATTAATAGATTCTACAATATCACAGAGAAGGGGAAAAAATTACATGTTCTTGACACCACGGAAATTTTAGCTGAGAGGCCAGGTTCTGATTGTTTCATGTTGGGTAATATATATAAGGATTTTTATTGATATTGATAAGACTTGATGTAGCTAGAACACTGAATAGAGGTGGCAGACTTTTGCAAAAAATTAGCAAATATGCAACAAAATTTTGACAACAGGCATACCCAGTAAGAGAGGATGAAAATAATAGTAATATATGTAGGAAAAGTTTGCGTAATGCTTAAATTTCCTAAATCTTGTTAGAGTTTATTAAAAAAAAAAAAAGTTGCACAGAGGTGACTCAAGTACGTTGGAGTCTGTGGAAAGGGTCTGGAGTAGAAGCTAGGCCAATGCTCTCAACTCTTGGAGGCGAGTAGTAAGAAAATACTTTTCCTTATTGTAGAAGCCATAGGAACACAATTAACTTAGATGGAGTAAATGTCATACTCAAGTTTCGCTGCCAAAGGTGGATAAAAAGCTGCTGCCTTCTTAAGAAACCGCTCTATAGACTCTGATAAACATCATTCATTGAGTCTTAATGTGTCACTGGCTTCATGTATCACCACTGTGCCCTTCTGCTGGAGACTGTCACATTGGTAGTCAATGTAGTCTAGGGAGGAACCATCCTTTTGAATTGTAGTTGACCTGAAAGTGTCATACTTTATACTACTGCAGCAGGAACTGCCAGAAGAGACTGACAAAATCTCTGCTTTTCAGTACAGCTGTATTTTGAATTCTGCTACCTTAGGCAACCATATAGGTTCCCACTTTTCCTGTCTGCTTTGCAAGCTGGGAAACCATATCTGAGCACTTTGACCACTGTTTCAATAGTCTGTGAAAGAAAGAATCCAATAAAGAACACAACTGTACCTATAGCAAATTTATATTTGCAAGGGAAAAAAAAAAATCATTAATGGTATTTGGATCTCAAATCACTTTAAGATGTTATTGACCTTCACCAAAGAACTCCAAAATAAACAGAATTACAGCAGTCAAAATGAGTTTAGAAGTATAATACTGGGGAAACACCCTTAATTTCTATCAGATACGAGGAAAGCTGCAGAAAGACTGTTTCATTCAAAGAAGATAAGATATAAACAGGAAAAAAGACAGCACTGGGAACAGTCCACTTGTGTGGCCCGACCTTCCCTGAAGCTTGGCAGATTTGTTCAGGCTCTCCATTATGAAAATAGTTCCTTCCTATGATATGCAAAAGTGTTTTCCTAGCTGAATAGAAACTGTATTGTATTCAACCCTCTCCTGTCCCCCAGAATACACTACCCTGTAAGATCTTAAAGCTAGGATGCTGTGTCAGACTGTTGTGTTTTGCTGATTGTGATTCATTGTTTCTTTTGAGTTGAAGAGGTTTGTGCAAGAGTGGGATATTTACCTTTTTTTTTTCCCTTGCATTCTAACTCCTGTTTGTCATTTATGGAAAAATAACACCGTTTGGAGTTTTTCTCCATACTTACTATATCTCTAATGTAGAATTGTTTGATGACAGAGAAAAAAAAAAAGTGCATTTTAGGGAAAACAAAAGAATTACTTGCTACTGCAGTTTTTTCTGATCTTCTACAGCTTTCTACAGCTATTCTTGAGAAGCCTGATATTTAGAATTTTAACCGAGTTAAAGCTTAAAGATACCATTAAAGAATGGAATTCTTCCATTAAATATTCCTAAAGAATCTTTAAAATACTTGATTCTTCACAGAGACTAATTTCAAACCATTCTCAGTGCAACTTTCCCACCCAAAAGTGTAGTTATTTGTCCTCCCTTACATTACTTCTTTTGCTTTTAGAATCAATATTGATTTTTTAAAAAAATAATATTATTAAAAATTCTGGGAAGATATCATGTGTACAATAATGATGTCACCTGTGTGATATCTTAGAAATAATTAGTGGTTTGCCTGAGAACTCAGTAATAACATCATTTCCCTGATCTCTCCCTGTTTCCTGAAGTAAGGATAAGTGATGACATTTTGCCTCTGGCCATATAAATAATGTATTATAATATCATAAATAAAATACAGCTATATACCACCTACCCTCTACTGGATAACATCATGACTGAGCTACTACATGATACAACCAAATTTAGAAGTTATAAAGCAGACACCTTTCAGCTAGTAAGTCAGTTACCCTTTCCGGCACATCTGGAAAAATAATTTTCATTTTACTCCATGTTCTTTTACCTGAATTTCAAGTACTAACCTTATACCTATCCACAGTGAAGCCACAATTTTGTTATTAATGTAGTTCAGTAGCAGATTGTGACTACATTGCAGAATCAAAAGAAAGAAAACAGCCTGAAGTGCACCCAGAATTATTCAAATGCCCCCACCAAGTTAAAATCTATTGCTCAAATAGTATGATGTCAAATACAAAAAAAGTGAAAGTCATTGATAACCAAATAAGTGGTAATTCAAACTGCATAAGAGAGATTTTAGTGTCATGACAATGCCTATGTGGAACATAAGGAATGATTCAGAAATACTGCATAGTGCCACTGGCTTCTCAAGTAACTTTATTTATGTGTAATAAGAACTTGAGACAGGGGAAGAACGAGAAGTCCTTTCACCAGTCAGATGAGAAGTCAAAAAAATAATTCAAGAAGTAAATCAGAGCAGCAACTATATCCTGCTGGAATAGAAAAGTCCTGATTTCGCTCAAAAAATATAGCTAAGAAAATGGCAAGGCTAGTAAATCAAGGGAAAAGTCTAAAGATTGTCAAACTGATGAGAATGGAAACTAGCACAGCTGACAAAGAGCCTCACCATGACTGCATCATTCAAAGCTCATGTTTCATTCAATTTTAGTGTCATGAAAACTATAAAAAGCAAGGGTATTTACAATTGTCTTATCTAAAGAAACTAGATTCAGAGACATACTCCCAATCTTAAAGAACAAACAAAAAACCTATTTTTGGGTACCGCGTCCTAAGGAGCAAAGTAAATGTATACACAGAGGTAGAAATGGTGTCGAACAGATGAATGCATGTGTCAATATGGGGGTCCCATCATAAAGCTGTGTACCATATTGTGCCTGCAGCATTTGAAGGGTGATCAAAAGCAGAGAGGGGAAGATGGAGAGCATATGGGATGGGTGCTGGAGGAGGAGGAGGAGTTCATATCTCTGAAACTACTGTGGTACAGCTGGGCTGGCACATGGATACCACTCTTTTTGTGTTTGGCGGGAGGTGGTGTTTTTTTTTTTTTTAAATAAACCTAACCACCCACTGAGATTTAAAATCTACAGGAAAGAGCATACCAGAGAAAACCTGCTCATGTGATCTACAGAAATAGAAGTTAATTATGTTTCCATCAAAGCATTTTCTTTTCTTCCTTACTCTTCCCTGCTTGCTTGCTTGCTTCCTTTATTTTCAAATTCAGGAAAAGTCAGATTGCATTTTGATTTTGTACCAGACTGTTTGAATTGTTCATTGCTGCCAAACCTACTGCTAGAGCCACATACCACTTCTTCCCCTCCTCCACCCCTGGCCCCATGCTTCGTCCTATTATGTTACTTTTACAATGAGCCCAGTGGAGTGTAAAGCCACCTGGGGCCTCTCTAGGGGTGGTCTTCAGGCACAAGCTACTGTAACAGTAAAAATCAAATTGCTGCTTGTATAATAATTTTGTGATGCCCATACACTCTGAAACAGAATTGTTGCACCACTGAAATGCACAAGAGGGATCCTATAAAAAATTTTGATAGCATGGCACATTTGTCAGTTAATTAATTTCAGATATCACATAAACTGAGAGAGAATAAAGAAATCAGGAAACACTATTTTGCATGCCCGCTATAGTACTTCTGTTGAAATGCTGCAGGAAAGCTAGAAAATAGCAGAAGCACTGTTTTTAAAAGGAGGTATGTAGCAGGGCCAGATTTTTTGCCATTGTTAAGAGGTTTTACAAATACAGAAAAATCTGTCTCTGGAAACAGTAAAAATAAAGCAGTCAAATCATACTTTGAATGCAAAGCTGAGTTTAGCCGGGTTTGAATGCTTTATGATACTGGTGCTAAGAGATTCTTAGCTGGGCAAGAAAATTACAAGTGAAGCCCGTTGTCTACTCAATGTCTCAACAGACATGGCTGTGCCCCTGCAGCCCATGGAGGCCCACAGAGGAGCAGAGATCCACCTGCAGCCCGGGGAGGACCCCACGCTGGGGCAGGCGGATGCCCAAAGGAGTCTGTGGCCCCATGGGTCTGTGCCTGAGAGGCTGCACCCCTTGAAGGATCTGCACTGGAACAGTTTGGGAAGGAGCCAGGTTAAAGAGGTTTGTGGAGGACTGTCTCCCCCGCTGGAGCAGGGGAAGACTGTGAAGAGTCCTCCCCTTGAGGAGGATGGAGAGGCAGATACAATGTGTGATGAACTGACCGCAACCCCTGTTCCCATCCCCCTGCACTGCTCAGGGGGAGGAGGTAGACAAAAATCAGGAGTGAAGTTAAGCTTGGGAAGAAGGGAGGGGTGTAGAGAGGGAAGGTATTCTTAAGATCTAGTTTTGTGTCTCATTACCCTACTTCGGTTTGATTCTTAATAATTAATTTTCCCAAAGCCAGATCTCTTTTGCCCGTGATGGTAACTGCTGAATGATCTCTCCCTGCCTTTATCTCAGTCCTCGAGCCTTTTCTCTGCCCCATTCCCTTGAGGAGTGGGGTGGGTGAGAGAGCAGCTGTGTGGTGATTAACTGCTCGGTGGGCTAAACCATAACATAGATTAAATATGAAACATTTTAAAAAATGAGTTCATTTTTTTTCTAGGTTTTCAATAGATAGATGTTAATTTTAATCCAGAAAATTCACTGACTTAATAATTTAATTAAAAGCTTAGTAAACTAATAACAATGCTAATAGGAATTAACTTTTTAAGGATGATGTCATCCCTAGGCAAATGTGTGAGCTTTTATAAAAACCATATACTCTTATGCTTCAGTAGAACGGCAGCCAGGTTAAGTCTCCAGATTAGTGCTAATAATGTCTGCTTTCTGTTGTAAATCTCTCTTCCATTAATTTCTTCTGTAGTTTTAGGTAAGACATCCAGAACTTGAGCATCAGCTGCTGTTTTAGGTCCCTCAATTGAGTTTTTAGGCAACAATGAGTGTAGAACTCATCTCACGTAAGTTAGTTCTCTAAAAACTTGCAGGCTTCTTCTACTGACAGAGGAGGGAGGGAGACATTTCCAGTCAGCAGTGGCATTTGAAGGTAAGTGTCTGCTATCAATGATTACCAGTTGTGCCCTGGAGTTTATGAACTACAGTCCATAAACATAGATTTTCTGTATTAATAAAACATCTGAACAAGGTGTAGGAAACAAAATAAGGGTATTCAAGTCTAGAAATGGCAGAATCACAACAGTCAAAACTTTGATTTCCATTCCACAGACAACTTCCCCTGTTTATAGAGTGAGACTGCAGGCCTGCCTGAGGCTAGATGTGCAACATCAAGTGAAATGTCCAGTCTGCTTCTTGGTCTTGTAGCAAAATGTCCAGAGCAATGCAACCTCTACATACATACGAAAAACTATAGGATGTCAATGGCATCTGTAGTATCCTACCAAATCTCAGAGCTGGTGTCAATCTTATTGATGAAGCTTTATATGGCAGCAATCTTGGATCATGACCAATTCTTAAGCACTTAAGACTGCTTAGACCTGGAGCTGACAAATCTCTAAGGTCAGCCTCTTCCCTAGAGCAGGAAGAAGATATTAAGCCTTGCATTCCCAAAGATAGCAAGCTAACTAGCAAAGTATTCTCAAGTGAGGCTGTCCTCATCTCTTTGTTGATTCTATTTCACTTTGTGGCCACAGATTAACAGACAGAGGGAACAGAGTGCACAAGAGAGTCACAATTTTCAAGTATGATCTACTGGAAATTAGATCCAAACTCAGGTCTACCCTCTTTTGAGGAGAGATCTGAATCAAAGCCTAAGGCATGTCATAATAATCTACCACATATAAAATCCACTATAAAATGGATGCATTCATATTACTGGACCAGAAAAAGGACACTTTTACCACTTGTTTCATAGCTTTAGTAACTTTTTACCTGTTCCCGATATATGTAAATATTGTTTGCTTGCCTTCAATTCTGGAGACATACGATAGCATCAAACTCTCAGTTTTCCTTTCTAAGCAATGATTCTGTGCCTTAGAGTAAAAAAACCAAAAAATATGAAATACTACTTGAGAGTCCCAGTCCTTAGATGCTTATCAGAACATGCCAGCAGTCTTCAACAACAAATCTATATAATAACTGTCCAGCTCTATCTAGCCTGTTCTGCAAACAGCAATTCAACTTGCTGTGATGATGCAGTCTGACATTGACCCTAGCAAAACACAAACCAACATGAGGAACACTCACAGCAGCTAATCACTATTGTTCTTCTGGAACGATGTAATCTGACAAGAAGGCAAGAGATAAATCCCACACTAAAGGGACAGATCAGATGCTCCTTGATGCCAGGACACGTGCTGAGGACAACGGAGGGACTCTATCCCTACACTACACCTCTGTGCACATTTTGATTGTCCCCCTGCCCTACACTCCAAGGCCCTATGGCTATAACATACAGAATATGTCCATGGAATGCTGCCATGACATGTAGTACATGAGTTTCTTGATAAGGTTGGAGGTCTTTAGGTTATCTTAATAATTACCAATTTTTCTGTAGTTGAGTCTTAGCGTTTCTGCCTCTTTCTTGTCTTCTGTAGATCTAGATTCTTCCTTTGGGTCTTTTACTTTCTTTGGAGTCACTATGTGCATCTGAAAGTAAAAACCACAAAAAAATCCCCATTAGCCTTGGCTCTGTATCATTCTGTGGATGCTTGGATGGCTGATAGCTGGGGCCTTAATGAAGAAGGTGCATTCCACTTGGGCTGAGTATTATAAATACATAACAGCTTATATGCATTTCTCTGTGCAATTACTGCACATACATATACACAATTAGAAGCACGAGGCTTCTAAGTAATCATTTTGCTAACACAGTTTAACACTATTAAGATATGTCTAAGAAACACGTTCATAGAATGTTTCTTTTTATTAAAAAGCAAGCCACAGAAATCCTGTTCACTAACATTTTTAAGAATGGTATCTAAGTATTATGCTAATTGTATTTAATTAGTCATAACAAATAACTGTAGTACAGATAGTTGTGTAGGAAGAGGGAGAGTCTGTCCTTCAGCTCTTTACTGATTCTTTTCTCATGTGCCTCAGTTACCAGTGCTCTGCAGCGCAGGTAACTGTCATTTTGCATTTCATTTAAGATTCTGAACATCACAGAAAAAAATCCCCACTTTCTTTCCTGACAGAGGGGTTTATAGAAATCTTTTCTGTGGCAAGTTTCCAACCCAGAAAGGAGTTCCAGCCACTGTACTTCTTCAGGGGAAGCAAAATTCTGCTGGCACATGAAATGCCTCTTCTTTCATGCATTTCTGTGTTTGTTGTCTGGAGTGTTGCCAGAATAGACTTAAGTTACAGTAGCTAACGCCATTGTAAACTAGCAATTGTGAAGGAGAGATTAAAAACTCCAGGGAAGAAAAGTGGCAGGGAGCACTGAGTGGAGCCATGCTCCTGTCTCCCATTGCAGTAGTGACACATGGCTGCCTCAGAAAGCACAGAAGTGGAAGTATATTGCCTTTTCTAAAGGGTTGTTTGCATGCTCACCCATACTCCGTGCAGACCCTGAGTACTTACCATCTGAGCAGCCATCTTTCAAGGCACTCAGGTAGCAAGGCAACTCTTCCTCATTCAGCCTCTTCCAGTGTCATCCTGTTGGCCTGCAGAAGGATTTTGCCTACAAATTTACCATTTTGCCTAGTCTAACTGAAGTACCCTTTGGCCACAATGCACCTTTTTGTGCTTAGGAAAAATGTAACGGTGGCTTCTGTCAGCTGCATTGTAAACTGCAGACTACATCAATGTACTCAATTCAGTGGCATATTCACCCCTAGAATCCATATGCCCAAGCTCTCTCCTGAAACAGCATTCGGCAAACAGCTTGAACATGTGTATCTGGTTTTTATTTTCAGCTTACAGAACACAAAGTTATTGTCTCTCATTTTGGTGAAATAATCTACAGAATATGAAAAGACTGCAGTTAGCAATATTCCATTGTGTATCAAGGCAAGCATTTTAAATTTTCAAGAATTACTAGCTGAAATCATTGCTCATAGAGGGACTTTTTTTTTTTGTCAGTGACTAATTGACTATGCTCTGTCTCAGTTTGGTATTTTATTGTTATGACCATAAGTTGTTTCCCAGATGTAGTCTGTTGAGATGTCACTTTTTCCAAATATGCAGCGTTTTCCCTATGAAGAGACATTTGACTGTTCCAAAACAGCACATACAATGCTAAGGCTGTAATAGCATGTGTCTTTCTGTGCTTGCTTCTCAGTCCCTCACAATCAACGTGGCACATGCTCTATCTGATACAATTCCAATCTGTTCATGCCAGAAAGTGGCATGATCAAGGGCAGATCTCCAGTCCTGAATCTTCTAGAATTCTCATGCTCACATGAAGTTGTTTAATATTGGAAAGGTAAACTGCTTATGGGAAAAAAAAAAAAAGAAAAAAGAACCCCTCCTTCCCATTTCTACCTTATAGTTCAAAGTACAATGATTAACTTTCTTTTTCACTTGTAGCTTGCTATGGCAAAAATTCATATGTAGCATTCATAGTACTTGTCAATTAGAAAGGAACTTCTTAGGTACAATCCCTAGGCAGAACTGATGTTCTCATTGTCATGGTTTAACCCCGGTTGGCATTCGCGTACCATGCAGCTGCTTGCTCATCCTTCCCCTCTCCCGTGGTATGGGGGACAGAATCAGGAAGAAAGGAAAACTCATGGGTTGAGATGATGACAGTTTACTAGGAAAGCAAAGGAAGATTATAATAATAACAAAATATAGGGAGAATAAGATACACAAAATGAACGATGCATAATTTCTCACCACCCAATGACTGATACAGCCTGTCCCAAGCAACGATCATGGAAATGAAAACAAGAAGTAATCCTTGAATGATCCCAGACAGTGAAAGAAAGAATGAGAGAGCTGCTCACTGGCCAACCTCCACGTACTGAGGATGACATCTATGCTATGGAATACTTTTCTTGGCCAGTTTGGGTCTACTGTACTGGCTATACCCCTCCCATCTTCTTGCACCTGCACATTAGTAAAACCTGGGAAGTTGGAAAGTATCCTTGGTCTTTTTAACAACAATTAATAACATCAGTCTATTACCAACTTTCCTCACATACCAAATCCCATACTAAACTCAAAACACAGCAGCTACTGACAAGATTAGCTCCATCCCAGCCAAAACCAGGACATCATGAATATGCCTACAATCCAGAATTTTCTTTTTAACAGGCAAGCTGGGAAATAAACATATGCAAGAAGTACTACTTCAAAAAAATATTGAGAACTCTTTAAAAAAAGCAGGGTAGCACAGTTAGGTTAATAGAGAAGAGACAGAATAGATAGCATCTGGATTTTTAATCCGGTGTTCATATTACTGTTCAAAGAAGTAGCTGTATCTATGATCTTGTTTTGATATGATACACAAATGCTAACTTTTTGCCATTATCCACTCCATGAAAGTTTTTAAGTAAAATTTGGATCTAATTTCAGAGAAAATACTCATGAACTGTCAAATGAGAAAGACATCATTCCTCTCTTTTGACTGGCTCACCGATTTTGCTTGTTTGATTCCCCTCTCTTCCCCCTGCTTTGCCCCAGGTCTGGTTCAACAATATCACACTAACTTTGTGAACTGAAATAGAATGCTGTTATCCTCAGAGGAGCTGCTGAAAAGTGCTGTTTTGATAAATACTGTAGGAATAGAACCCAAAGGAATTCAACTAAAGAAAAATACATGATGCTATTTCATTTCTCATCTCTGCCAGAGCTTTTATATGACTAGACCCATCAGGAATAGAAACCCTAGTGGTGTTGCTACTGCTAAATTTTTAGATGTAGGTCTTATTATGATTTCTTCAATACTTAGTTCATGTAAACAAAATTTGCACATCAAAATCACTTTACATGGTGGTCTTTTGCTTTTGCTAGCTTTAAGTCTGTGACCTTTAAAGAATTCAAGGAACATATGCAGGTGCCTCTTTGTCAGCTGTTATTAGATACCAGGATATAAGATGTCAGTAAGAATCATGACCATCACCCTCACATTTTCTTATTGCTGCCACAGATGGCAAAGTAACTGCACCATCCAGCTTTTTTCAAAGTGTAACCAGTGCCTGAAAAGACGGGTCAATAAATTCTGTTGTCCAAACAGTATAACTCACTGAAATTGTTTCTGTAGCTTAACAGAGCACTCAGCAGCAGGGTACCAGACACAGCATATATTTCACACTGCATATGAAATATATATGTATGTGAAATAAGGGTTATATCTGAAATAATAGGATTTATTCAGCTTGCATAGTGCTGCCATTAGGCCGAACAAGCACTAATCCCACCCCAAGACTCTGACTATGGGTTACTAACTGCGACACTGTAAGCTTGATTTGTGTGATAAACATTTCACAAGTAAAGACTTTTGCAGAGGTTGTCCTTCCCTGTTAAGACTGATGATTTTTCTATATTGGTGATCTGAAGTTCTTTGACATATATGAGTTGCTCATTATTTATTTAACATCTATTTAACTGCCAATTACAGTGTATTCATAAGACCAATTAAACAGACTGTGGTTGTTCTAGAAGCATGTGTAGTCACAGAAAAAAGGAGTCAAAAATGATAGGACAAGCAGATAACAGCATGCAATGTCATTACACTGTTGGATCAGAATGAGGAAAAAGACCCAAAACAAAAAACCCAGAACAATTCTCAAAAACAACAGACAGAAGTAAGGCAATTAATATTTTACTAGTGTACACCTCTGCAATATGAGGACAATATGGGATACTATGTACATGTGCTTGTATGCACATGTACGTAGTCCAATACAAAACACAGTACAGTGTTAAAATCTCATGCTTGATAGGCTGAGCGCCCATAAAGGATTGCTTATCAATGGTACAGCTTCATGCTTTAAGTGGAACTGAATCAAGAGACAGACTTCCTCATGGAACAATCAGAGGAGTAGATTTCAGTACCAAAACCAGACTATTTAATATACAATTAGTGGATTTACCTTTCAGATCATTGCTGTAGGACAACAGCTACATGCCCAAGCTTGTGATACTATAGGCTTTGTCTTGAAGCTAGAAATAACCACTGACTAGAAAGGACTTGCGCAAATAATTTCAGTTCTTTATCTCAATAGTAATAATTAAGTATTTATATATTAAGTATTATACCACACATTAGTCTAGGATCCTGTATTTTATCCTTTATTCCATAAGAAAGTGTAAAAGTCGGAACTATCAGAAAGAATAACATCACAGACAATCTTTACTGGTGAAAGATTTCTTAGCTCAACATTAGTACAAGCCCAACAGTGCAGGTTTTGCAGGAGTCTTAAAGATGTCCTCTCACATGCACGTCTTACAGAAGCAGCAATGGAAACCAGCTGAACTCTGCTTATTTATCACTTTTGTTAGTTAGATGGATTTCTATTCTGGTTTGAGGGCTCACATTAATCTCAGAAACCATACTGCCATTCACTGTGGGGGTATACTTAGAGTTAGTCTCTAAATGTTGGTCACTAACTTCGTACTTTATTAGTCAACAGCTTGTAAGAGTCCTGTAGAAATTCAATTTACTGTTAGAAGTTTTGAATGGCACATCATTGGAGGCTTCTCTTCTGAATGAAAAAATTATTGAATTAGCCAAGTTCAGACGTTCCAAGACCACTCTTAACAATGAATATAAGCAGATTTTTTTTTTTTTAGGAGATCCATGCCGCATTGAAATATAATCTCTCTTCACAAATATTAAAAAAGCAGAATATTTGATCTCTTAGAATCCGCCTGTACTGCTGCTTCTTCAATCCTTTATGTATGTGGCATGATAGAGGAGAGGCAGATTATTTATATTCTATGAGGAAATATTAAATAAGAATCAGACCATTTCTGAGTCCTGCAAACTTTCCCAAAATTTCCTACAAGTGCTCGTTAAGTATTTGGCTCTTGTCATGTTAACAACCATCCAAACGGATTAGGTGTATCTGCCCTAAAAAAAAAGCAGATAATTTTAAAAGACTATAGAGCATTTAGTTGAAGCAGGAAACATATCTTTAGCTTTTAGGACATGTACAGAAACTCAGCACAAGGACAAATCAGCAGATTTCTCATAGCAAGAGAGTGGGATAAATTAAATCTTTATATTGTATAATAAAACTTTGACAAACTCTGTATGTCTATTGACTCTAAAGTTAAGCACACTTCTTTTCATGCTCCTTCAGACAATATTTAAGTGAGACAGACAATATTTAAGGAGAATGGATTGAGAGCAGCCCTGAAGAGAAGGACTTGGGAGTGCAGGTGGACGAGAAGCTCAACATGAGCTGGCAATGCGCACTTGCAGCCCAGAAGGCCAACCGCATCCTGGGCTGCATCAAGAGGAGCATGGCCAGCAGATTGAGGGAGGTGATTCTCCCCCTCTACTCTGCCCTGGTGAGACCCCACCTGGAGTACTGTGTCCAGTTCTGGAGCCCCCAACACAAGAAGGACATGGACCAGTTGGAGAAGGTCCAGAGGAGGGCCACGAAGATGATGGAGGGCTGGAGCACCTTTCCTATGAAGACAGGCTGAGAGAGTTGGGGCTGTTCAGCCTGGAGAAGAGGAGGCTCTGGGGAGACCTGATAGCGGTCTTCCAGTACCTCAAGGGGGCCTACAAGAAAGATGGGGAGAGGCTTTTCAGAAGTGTTTGTTGTGATAGGACAAGGGGTAATGGTTTTAAAATAGAGGGAGGTAGATTTAGATTAGATATTGTGAAAAATTTTTTTACAATGCGAGTTGTAGAACACTGGCACAGGTTGCCCAGAAAGGTGGTGGATGCCCCATGCCTGGAAACGTTGAAGGCCAGGTTGGATGAGGCTCTGAGCAACCTGATGTAGTTGGGGATGTCCCTGCTCCTTGCAGGGGCGTTGGACTAGATGACCTTTGAAGGTCCTTTCCAACCCTAACCATTCTATGATTCTATGACTCATAACCACTTAAACATTTGCTTCAATAGTGATACTTTCTCAGGTCAGGGACAGAATATGGATGACCAAAAAACCCAGTATGGTTTGCAGACATTTGGGAAGTTTCAAAGACAGGCTCATATATCTTATTATTGCCTCTTAAAATCTTATTTCTAACAGTATGCCATTCTACACTTTTACTATAAGATTACAGAAATTATAGGAGAGTGTCTCCTAACACCATGGACCGTGAGGTAGAAAACATGGTTCCTGTTCCTGGAAAAGTGTTTTTATTATTATAAAAGAAAGCACACTAAAGTGACACTATGAAAAGTGTTATACATATATTCCCTATAATATAACCAGACCTTCTAACATGTAGATATACTATCTACAGATAGTTATATAAGATGTTAATAAGTCAGTTCAGACTTAAGACATGAAGAAAGGGCTTCTAATTGCAAAGCATGGATGTGTCTCCAGCATATGTACATATGAATGCAATACATACAAAAGTTCTACGAAATTGTAGTCCAGATGTTCTGAAAGTCCTGTGCTTCTGGAAAGTGATGTAGAAGAGGTAGTTGCTGTTATTAACGTACACATGGATATGAGAAGTTTGATGCCTTACAATGAAACCTATAGCTTGATACTTTGCTTAAGGCATATCCCTCCTGTTATGTAACTTCAACACCAGATTTAAGAGGTTATTAGAAAGAGGATAATTAATGCTTCTATGCACATCAGCAATTTAACATCCTTCATTACTAAGAGATCATAAATATAACACTATACTTTCTGTTTCTTTCACATAATATTATTATTGAAAATGATAGGAAATAACATGCAATTGTTTTTGGGTTTTTTTTGAAAGTGTTCTGGAAATCAGTATTGCCTTTGATGGTTCTCTGTGGAGAGAAAGAGCTCTATGTTGCTTTTACCCAAGGGCGTTCACTAACTTCTCTTAAATTGTGATCTTCAGGGCCAATTATTCTGGTTGGATACACTTCTCGTCACTCAATTTGCTATTGTGTTTGAAGTGCTGTCTTGATGTATTGTTTAGGGTACAAGTAATGGTACCAGTGCCCTCTGGAACTGTTGAATTGTTTCTGAATACAGTAAAATAGTTTTATTATCCACTTTGTGCTAAAAAAGGCAAAACAGGTATGCTCTATAAAAACACTACACAGCAGTATTTTCCAGGAACAAGTTATTGCTCCAAATTCCACCACACAGACCTGCTCACATTTCCTTTACAGTCTATACTCATGGATTTATTCTCTGCACTGGTTCTCCCTCTGCTTCTATGCAGTCATCCAAATCATTCTCTGTTCTATATGCCTAATAGGTATCCTTAATACCTATTGGTTATTAAAATACTCCATGCCTGAGATATCTGCTCATAAACATGAGAAATATTGTTTTAGTCATTTTATTAGTTATGTTCACACCAGCTGGGAATCATAGACCAAAAAAAAAAGGAATATTCAACATTTCATTCCATGGGCCCCAGTCATTAAGGATGGCTTTTGTCCTTCACTTTGTGTAAGATATTACAGAATTGACTACATTGGCTATAAGAGGAGCTATACCGTTCCTTTCACTGCATATGACACTCAACATGCTAGCAGTGCATTTAGCTGGCTTCACTTAAGACTGAGCAAGTACTGGTTGAATTTTTAATCTAAGAAAAGTGTAAATACTCCTAATGAGAGAATAGAGCTTTTAAACCTCAGCAATACTTTCAAACTTTTGGCAGTGAAAATTCAGTTTTGGCAAGACTGGAAGAACTTGAAATGGAAATTAGAATAAATTGTCTCTTTGTAACAGCTATAATGATGGAAGATTCTTGGATGTCCTGTATATTAGAATGAGATTTCATACATTCATTTCAAAATTGTATTTTCTGATTTATAAAGAGGTAAAAAAAAAAAAGTCAGTGTTGAAAAATAATGATTATAGCTCCAAAATAATTTTATTCATATGGACTACTGAAAATTCTGAAAACATTAATTTTGTCTCAGCCAAGCTTTTATTTTATTTTTTCTTTTAAAAATTACAAATAACTTTGGAAGACTAACTCTTTCCATAATCTCTTCTGTAAGTCTGTGATCAGATTTCACCTTCTTAATCCAGAAAAAAGAAAAAGTCTCCAATTGTATTAGAAAACTATGTCTATTTCTTCCAGGAATTTATCTATAAACTCTCTGCCAAAATGAAGAGATGATATGATGTAGTTAGCATTTCTGTCCTTTGTTTCAGGTCCTGTTTCAACTCTATCTGAGTATTCTTTTTTTTTTTTATATCTCTCTCCTCTTCCCTCCTCTCAGTCACTATGCTTCCTGCCTTATCCTGAATGTGACCTAGGAGGAAAATTAAAAATTGGTTAATTAGTCTTTTTTTTCCACTTTCATAATAAATAAATAATATTTTTAAAAGATTTTTAGAAAACCACTGAACAAAACTATATTCTGCTCAGTGTTTTTTTTTAAGAACAAAAATCCAGACATTCTCAAGATTTGGCAACAATTGGCAAAAGTGAAGTTATGGCTTTACAATGAAATAAGTTCTCAAAAAGGGAAGCATTTTATTTTCAAATAGAGTCTTGAAAGCCATTTTTGGTGTATAAAATTCCAATCTCTAATGCCAGTCTATGAGAATGAGAGCTCAGGGTTCCACATTCTGTTCCACAGGCCAGGTAAGAAATAGTACACTAAAAGCTTGCTCATATAGCTTTCTGCCGACCTGCAGTGAATTTGATGTAACATTCTTGACACTATAGAAAAAGTTAATTCAGGAAGAAAACACACTTTTGACACTGCAAATGATAAAATAAGACTTTGAGCCTCCATGAAAATTATTTTAGGAAAACTACTTTAAATAGAGATGTCATACTAAGATCTGGACTCAAATACCCTTGCATTTGAAAGGTATGATATGTTACTACTTGGCTTTGTATCTCATTAACTTGAAATAATGGACAGATCTTGATGGATTCAGGCCACAATTCAAAATGGCTTACATGAGGAGCACAACAAAAGCTTTGCTAAACATGAATCAGACCACTGATTAATGGAGTTTGGCCATAGCACTGTTGCATGAAGCTTGTGAGATAAGATAACAACTGACCTCAGATACTGAAACAATTATATACCACCTACTCTATGCTGTGTGGTATTTATTTTTATTTTCTTATAGTTAACCCGCCAGATAGCCTGAGTCATACTTAATCGTTATCCTGTAGTTAGTAAGACTGGAGAGTGCATCTTTCCCCACTGACCCTTTCTCTGTAACCTCCAGACCTACAAAAGCAGTTGCTTTTGGGAAAGTAGAACAGATTGCTAAATTGTGCAACTCTTGCAGTGTCTACACACCCAAACCAAACATAATAGGCTCAAGTACAGGGAGTAAGGATTCAATTTACAAGAAGTCTCTATCCTTGCTAATGTCCCTATAGTCAGAGAACTCCAAGATCTGCTTCCAAGCCACACATAGTTCCTGGTGTTAACTGCTGGAGACCGCTTAGCAGAAGAAGCCCCTTACTGGCATTGACTATAAGACAGCTTTTTTCCTTGCAGTCAGGCCTAACAGCTTGACAGTTAATGAGTACTGGAATTCTGAGAAGAATTTCAGCAGTTTTGGGTGCTGTGCACTACAGAACATACTATTTTTTTTTCTAACTTTCCTTCTACTACTGCAGTGAATTTCTGTGGGGTTCTACCACCTCCTTTTGATTTTTTTCTCTTTTCAAAGAAAACGGGGAGGTTGTGGCCAACTGTTCATTTGAATACACACATATTGAGATTCAAATAAGTATTCCTATGGTAACTCTTTTTAAGTTCTCACAAGTACAGGGCAGCAGCTGCTTTAGAGCACGCAGTGAGTAATGCCTGTATCTGGAGCTCTACGCCTCTGCTTATTGTTAAAAACTAGTGGAAAATCACACACTGTGCATTTGCATATGTTTTTTTTTTTTCCAATAGCTTTATTATTTGGCAACCATATGCCATCAAATGTCCAAAGCATTTGCACTCATCAAGGATAAAGTCCTTGACAGGTGTGAAGACTTTCAAATGAGGGGAGCTAAAATTAGTGTCTGTTTTAAAGGTTTCTTTACATGTGATAAGTTTTTCTTTCATGTTTGGATAACTTAGTAATATAACAATAATAAGCATTTTAGAAAAGTTCCTTCCTCCTTTTGCATTAATGCAAAATGTAACCTGAGCCATATTCTCCCTCATTGAAATTCTAGGATGGTTCCTCATTAGGTGGAGATATAAAACAAAACTATATTTGACAGAAGTTCCTAGAAGCTAAAGAGAATACCAGTAGCTCAAGCTTACTGCATCCATTCTAGCAATCCTCTGATTATTCATTCATTCACTTACCCATTCATTCGTTACTGTTAAATCAATGGGAGAGCTTATTCACATGCTGCAATTGCTACACTGACAGATCAGCTAGGAATGATTTTACATCTTATGGAGGTGAATACCTATGAGCAAGTGACGTAATGCAATTAAGACAACAAATTCCAAGCAAATAAGTTACTTCAGAAAATTCAAAAGACTAATCATTTTGATTATTTTTTAATAGCAATGTGAAATTCTGCATTTATCGCCTGATGGAACGCCTGAAATGCATTGTGTGCATTCAAAAGCAGTCTAAGCTTCTGAATAGGACACTATAAACCTGATTTCAACAGACAGAAAACAAGATGTGACAAGCAGTTTGACACTGGCGCTCTGCTAATTTCCGCTATTTGTAAAGAGGCACGTCTGAATGGAAATAGTTCAGCAGAATGGGTCAGTATGGTTGAGGCCATGTCAGTCCACACATAAAAAACAGAGTACTGGGGAAAATAAGCAGTCATTGATTTCTAGTGAAAGCCCCCAGAGTCTGGGGAAAGCAGCCAAAACGAAGCACCAGCTGCTCTCTGCTGGAAATCTTTTGTGGAAGAGTGAGGGAAGGGAGAGAAAGCTGGTGGGTCTGAAAGGGGAAACAGGGCAGAAATCGGGAAAGAAGAGGTGCTGCTGACTGGCTCAGGAATGCTTCATTCCCCACACTCAGCATTCTATGAAAAATGGAGGAGGGAAAATACACCCCAAAACTTCTCTATCTTTTATTTATACAATGTAATGGGAATGGTTCCAATAGGAATTTCTCATGCTCTTTCACATCCCTTGAATTGAGCTGTACGGCATTGTGTGTGTGTGTGTTTTTCAATTTTTTTTTTAAATAGCGCTTCAACCCAGTAAGTATAGGAATCAAAAATGGAACAAATACTCGGTGTGATTGTGACTCCTCATTTGCATAATTGCATTATGACAACAATTTTAAGAAAATAATAAATGGAGGATATTTTATTTGAAGTTTTTTTTTGCATATAAGACAAAAATATTCCCTATCTGCTTTTTAAGCACCTCCATAATGATTTCATGCTACAAATCGTAGTGAAGATCTTTAGCAATGAGTAATAACTCTCCTGCTTCTGTCCCAGACGCTGCAGGCAGCACATCCTGCAATGGAATACAATATTCATGAAGGGCTTCCAAGTGAGCAGTTTCAGATGGTCTGAAATGGTTCCTACTCTTAATTCCCTTCCTGGGCCTGCATACACGAGAAGTGGGGGCAAGGGGAACAGTTCCAGGCCAACACTCTGACTTAACGCTGGGTCCAAAATCTAAACCTTGCAAAACTGTGTGAGCCTTGTCCAAAAGGAGCTCTTTCAAGCAAAAGCAATTACTTCAAAAGAATTATTAGCACAGTCGGCCAAAGCAAAGCAATATCCAATCAGCAAATGGTCTTTGAAGTCTGTATAGAACTTTAAATAAGAAACTTCATGTGTCTTTAGTTGTAAACAGCTTTAGAGTAGAGACATCCCATCAGTGCCGATGACATGAAAAATGTGACAACTCCTCAGTTACAGAAAGTCCCCACAACAGTTACAGATGGTTTTTTTCCAACTTGGTTTTCACAACTTTGCTGTTTACTAAGGGTGGAAGTTACTAGATGGTCACAGTTATGCTGCTGGTCACATCTTGTTTTCATTGTATTGAACTTAGGATTAGAGGGTCCTACTAACAAGAAGCTTAGAATGCTTTCAAAGGAATGCACATGCATAACTCTGGGTATTGGGTAACACCTCAAAGTAACAAAATTCTGGATAGATTATCTAACAGTGCTTCCAGTGGGGTGACAAGGTAAGCAGGTTCTGTCTCTTGTCAACTCTGTAATAGCAAGTACAATTTAGTTTTCTCTGACTGACTTGAATCTTGGCCAAATTGCTTTGCTATGCTTTTTCAGATCCTCTGGTGTACCTCTAAGAACAACTCACTCCTCTGTTTAAATGGGCCCTCCCCCAGCTTTTTCTTATCTAACTACTGCTCATTAGCCCCAGCTCTAGTATTGATTTCTAATCTTTAGTTTTACAGAGTCCATGTTTTCTTGCTTCAAAGCTTGCAAAAAGCTGCTATGCTACCAACAAATTCTATGCTGTCTTCTGCTTCACTGAAGATTATGTAAAACGTAACTAATATAAATAAGAAAACACTTTAAACATGTACATAACTATTTCTGTTTTGTACTGCCACCTGTACCTTATGTTGCAATATCCTTCTACTTCCCCTGGCTTTGTACCTCATCTTCCCTACATTCCAGAGAAAAGCTTTAACTGTCTGTTATTTTCTCTCTTTTCTTTACTCTTTCACAGAACTACTACACTTCAGAGAAGGAAACACTGCCATGGATTGCAGGGAAGCTAGGTAGAAAAGATCTGCAGTTGTTTAATATAAGTTGGACTGCCACAGGAAAGGGCCATGTGTGCCTATGTTTGCAGTTATAAAATTGGGACCTGATTTTATTTTGTATTCCCATCACCCTAGTATTTTTGGCCCTGTTCTTCACAGGTAGGGTTATGTACCTTCCAAAGCTCTGTGTATTTGCAAAGAGCAGTCTGGATATGTCAGTGTTGCGGGATTGGAGCCTGTGGAAAACTAAATATCATAGAATCTGAGGTAATTCAGTGGTTCAGAACAGCATTAAATCATCTTCATTCAAGCAACAAAACATTCTGATCAAATGCCAGGGCTGCACACTCCCTTTGTTTTCATTCATTCTTCAGGAACCTGGACTATTCTAGCAGAAAGTTTAAAAACAGCCAGTATGAAGACGATGTTTAAAAAATCCCTGGGCACATATATCTGCAAGGAAGTACATTCTTTCACAGTATGTTGTTGGCTGTATCATTGTTGGATTTTAGGTAGACAGGCACAAAATAAGCTGAAGAAATTTTGCTTAAATAAACTGAAGTAGAAGAGGAAAAACAGAATACAAGAAGAACAAGGTGTTGTGGGAGTACTGTGTATGCCTATTAGACAGTACTGAGCTAAATAAGAGAACAGTAAAGGTGTATTATTTTAATTGAAAAAATATGAAGTTCCCTCTTGCACCCTGTTCAGCCAGCCTGGGATATCTTCATATTATCCCATGTCTGAATACATCTATTTGTGAAATTTATTAAATTTATCCAGAATAATCTATTTCCCCACTGCATTGTTATGTAGATTTATTGGAAGATGCATTAGAAAAGTTTGCAGTTGTTTAGCAATTATCGTCCACTTTATAAATTTTTCCTATTTCAAAACCTTGGAGAACAATTTATAATATGCCCTAGTAGTGCCCTGGATAAAATTCATCACGTTAATTTCTTCATTACCAGCAAGCACATGTTTTATCTGTCTTATTTCCCCAATCAATGTTTTCTTTTTTTTTTTTGGTAAACCCAGTGACTGGTTTAATACACATGGCACCATTAGATGTCTAGCATGCCCTCTCATCGTACATCATACCTATCTATGGGATACCCAGCTAACTACAACGGTTTGCATCCTTAGCTTGTGTAGATAGAAAAGACAATTGAATATGGCCATTACAGTTTACATCTGCTAAAAATACAGTCCTATAGGAGTATAACACATTATTGTGTATTAGAAAATGTAATTTAATTGGAGGAGGGCAAATTAAGGTCACCTTTTAATACAAGGCTTCCCATATCAGAGAGTGGAAGTGTGCATATATGTGTAGCACATACTTACAGACATAGAAACACGTATGTAGAGGGAAATGGCAAGTCATTATCATTACTCAGATTGCTTTGGAAAGGATGACATTAGAATCTATGTCTCTTAGAAAGGCTACAGTGCAGAGGTCTATACCTTTGTTATTAAAATGTTTATAATTCCAATCACATTTCTAAAAATAAAATATCTAATGTAGCTCAATTGGCTTTCACTTTGAGATTTTTCCTTAAAGACAATTCCTAAAGGCATAGTCAAGAACCACAAAGATTAGGTCAGAGCAGTTATAATAAGACCATTTATATCTAACGGGAAACATTTACCTTATAATCTTCACATACAGTTCAGAAGTATTGCTTTTTCAAAGAATTTAATAAAAAGTTGAACCTATAGCATTGTGGAAAAATTCTACACTATGCGTCTTAGTCACTCACCATGCAGAAAAACATTTGAGATTTAAATATTACTTTAGAGTTCCATGAGGAATACAGTAGAAAGGATCACCTTAAATAGCAGCCAGCAGTTGAATGGGAAGAACAGAACTTGAGTGAGGGCTATTTCTCTGGTTGATAGTTTTAAAACTGCTCTTGACAACAGCTTCAGACTGCTGAGTATCTCCAAGACTCAGAACCCTTCATCATAGTCTGTCCTCACAACTCTCCACTATATTCAGATTTTAATAATGATAGCACTTGAGCACTATGTGAACCTACATAAAAGGAACACTTTCCTGAAAAAAAAAGGTCCAAGCTTTCACTACTGAAACAATAATATACAGAGATTGAGGTGAAAACTTTTTTCTGCGTTCAAGAAAAAGGTCAATATTGATAGTGTCAGTGAAATTTGAACCATGAGTGAGCCCTGCTTGTTCCACTTCAGAAAGAGCAAATATTATGGTGAGCAAAAACAGATGCTTGAGAAAATAGCATCCTATATTTACCTCTACCAGGAACTCAATGATTATCCAGCTCTCATCACTGTAGACTCGAGTATCCCCATAATCTACCGCTAGCATCTTTTCTTACACTCTTTAGGCAGACCCTGAATCTCACTCCTTTTTATATACAGAGAAAAGCAGCTGACAGCAAAAGCAGGGTGTCAGCTTGGAATTCTGAACTGCCTTTTCTAATGCAATGAAAATGCTCAAGATGTAGGCATCCTTTTAAGTAGTGGCTGATGAGAACTCCAAGTCAGAGCTTATAGTATATAAACCTTATTACAAGTCTACGCTACAAGAACAAATTAACTAGCTAATGTTCTGGAAAAAAAAAAAGTAATATTTTTAAAAGAAAGACAAAATTATTTGGTTGTATAGTGCAGGCTATTCACAGATGCCTGAAAGAATTCTGAGCAAAGTGTTTCCAACATAATCTTACATTTCAGGCAAAGCTTTGATCTCACAACAATTATTCCTTTCTGGATCAACTCAAGGTGAAAAAAAAAAACCCTTTTAAATATTAAGGCACTAGGCCACATTTTTGCAATCCCTTCCCTATACGGGCTAGTAATGGGTGTTTGGCAGAATTCATGTAGGTAAATGGTAAGAGATCCCAGTATTTTCCTGTTTCTTTCTACAAACCAATTGTCATGATAAATCATCAAGCACACAGCAGAAAAATTAAGTCAAATCCACCTCTGTGTAGAACCGATGGGCTTTCACTACCTTTTGTCACCAGAACAGTCTCCCATCTCTGGCTCTGCCTATGGATTTTCTCCCTAGATCCCTTTTCTTTTTTTCCTGGTCCTCACTTTGCTGTCCTATTTGTCTTCTCCAGCCTTTCAGCTGCTCAATCTCACATTTCTCCCAACTTTTTTTATTACCCAATTTAATTTCTTCCTCATGATATTCTCTCTTACTCTGCCAAAGTCACATTTCCCACAACCAAATGCTGTGCTCCAGCAGTCCAAAGGAGGCTGAAATTGTCTGTACAGTTCAGAATTTGTGAAGAAGGTCAGAATGTGATTATTTCGTACCATTTATTTGAAAGGATAATGTACGTTGAGTGATCAAGAAAAGACTGCCAACTAAAACTTATCTTAACATTGCATGCGGTCTTCTTAGGTCTTACTTCATCAGCACTGTTTCTTATCAAGATGATTAATAAAAGTAGAAGAGAAGAAATTCAACTCTGAACCTAATGCTACTGGAACTGTGTTAGATAGCTATGACTAGAAGACCAGAATGAGCATTAGTGCAAGAAGTCAGTAGTAGATGTGGCATGGAAAGCAAGGATCTGAATCCGGTGAGAAATCAGGCTTCACCAGTATTCTCAATTGTGGTTTGACACAAAATGACTGGCAAAAACAGCTTAGAGAAACAGTCTTCCAAATAATTTTTCCTTCTTTGTAGATACCGTACCTATCACTTTCTAGAATGTTGTCTAATGTGAATTGCTGCCAAATGTTTGTAAACAGCTGAACACTGACACCACACAAGAATATTAAAGAGCATTCATCAATGGTATTCTGTACCAGACCTCGGAGTGTACCGTTGTCCTGGTTTTGGCTGGGATGGAACTAATTTGCTGACTGAGTTTAAACCAAGACACCTGTCTAGAGCAATTTTTCTGTTAGATTAGGAGTACTAACTGAGTGCAGCAAAAATATATGTACTCACCATCCTTCCAAGTTGGACATTGCAAGAGAAACTGTTAGGGGAAAAATCTCTTTTCCACACTAGATTTTCAAGCTCCTGGACACAAACATTCCACTTCACGGTTTAGAATAACCAATTCAACCTTATTCAGATAAAGCTTGTAATAAGGGCCTCAGACTTTTGGACAAATAAAGAAATTTGGGATTAGGCCTTCTTGAATTAGAAATCAAGATGAAACAGACTCCAGAGAAAGCATATGTTTCTCATAGGTATTCTGCTAATATTAAACATCCTGCAAGTATATTTTGAAATCTTTCTGAAAATCTTCTAAAGCTATAGCCAGAAGTTCCATGTTACTCAAACCATTCAGCCTGTAGTACACTTAATGCCTCTCTTTTATTTTCAGAGGCAGAAATGCATTTGCATTTGTTCACCCACAACTTTGAAGGATACCAGCATCACAACACATTCTGCAGTAATTTTTCCCCAACATCAGACCCGCGCATACACAAAAACTTCTGTATGGCACGGTCAAAAACTAAACCAAGACTCACATCCAGTTTTCACCAGCAAGTCTGTGCTTTGGGATGTATAAAACCAATCACCTGGCATTCTCCATAGCCTAGCTATGAGCTTTCATCTTGGGACCATCTCTTCTCTCCTTTTTTGCCCTCCAACACCAAGCAACCCACAGGCCTCTGCAAGTGTGGAGAGGTGTTTTCTACGCACTCATCCCTCTTCCACATGGGTCCTATAACCCTTCCCCACGTAAAACCACTGATGTAAGGCACTGGCCTGGCAGCTCTGCTTGGGGCTGCTGTGGGATGTCCCAGTGCAGAGGGATGCACTTCAGGCAGGAGCACGTTAACCCATGGGCTGACCCAAGTGCTGCAGCCCAGGGCCTGGGCATCATCACCATGTCACTATTAAAGAGGTTATTTGTGGAAAGTGTGATCGTCATGATAAAAGGGCCTATCACATCAAAACTCCTATGTCATCTCCGATTTTAATAGTTGAAAGATAGAGCTTTGTTCAACAAAATTGTGGCACTTTAATTTTTTTTTTTATGTAAGACTTACTCCTTATCAAAGGTCCTCCTCATCCTCCTCCACTTAATCTCATGCCCTGCTGTACAAAACCACTCACTAATTCTGTTCTTCAGTGTAATTAAATTGATACACAACTCCACAGCTCTTACTCTTCTCATCATATCTCCAGTTATAACTGCCAACTTTCCTATTCTCTGCAATTAGCCTGCTGGATCTGCAAGTGTGTGATGTGGGACCACAAGACCTGAGAAGATATCCTGGGTGGTTGAGGCCATCTGCCTCTGCACCATGCAGAGGTACCTCTGTGCAGTTTCCCCATGAACTACATCAGCTTCCCATTTTCTCCCTGCAATTACTCCTGTTTCAAAGCTTTCTAGACTCAAAGCAATAAAGGTTCAAAGCCTCCAACTTCTCATACAAAATATGTTCATAATCAGCTTAAAATCAAAAGATCTGACTCCAGCTGCATGCTTTGGCTTAAATAAGTTTTGTTCATATGTCTCTCTGATGAGTGAATACTCACGTTCATTCAGTCTGTATTTAACTAGCCTGAAACATGCCATACTTATTTTATCTCAATTTGTAGGACAATCTCTATTCATATGATGTATCTCTAGTTGCACACAGATGAGGTTGAATTCAACTTTCTTTCTACTGATTTTTGTAAAGTTTTGTACCTGAGGTCTAACCAGGGCCTTGCACAGCATCAGTATTGTCAAAGGTCACTTTTCACTTGTTTTTGTTTTGAAGTGTCATCAGATTGGTGATGCATATTCCTTACCTCTGCATACACTGCTTCAACTTGTGGCAAAATATTTCAATTTTTGATACATGCAATTATGCTTTGTTCTTTTCCAAAACATAAGAAGGAGCAAGTTGATTTTGATTTTGAGAAGAAGAGCTGCATACACTGTCCTGCCAGGTCACGGAGTGAGCATACTGGAGCTTACCAAGCCTTAGGACAAGGAAAGGAAATTAACACATGTAGCAAGCAAGTCACTGAAATACTAATGTAACAACTTGAACAATATTCCAAGGGAAAGTTCAATGGGAAAGGATAAAAATGTCATCATAACTTAGCAATTAAATTCAATAAAAAGTCTGCTAATAATATCAATTAGAAAGTTCATAAAAATTTGGCAGAAAAATGAGAGATGTAAAGGTCATCTGCTTTACTCAGCAAAGTCCTATCTTGGTCAGCTTCAGCAGATATTATGAACTTTCTGAATGCTGATGTAAGAAACAGAAAAGAAACCAAGATGTACTCCCTGAAAACAACTTCACAGTAAAAAAGTCATAATATTTTCTTTAAACAAGGATTTCTGGGAATGTGCTTCAGTACCATTGTACACATCCAGGCTATTTAAGGGACTTGTTTCTTCCCTTTAATTTGGAGGATAGGTAGCAAATCAACCCCTAAAGCACTTCAGACTCTGGACTAGATGTTTGTGGCTTGTGTGAGATTGCTAAAAATACACATCTTTTAAGACAAAGTACTAATGCTTTTCTTCATATTTCCTGTCTGCTCTGGAAGGAAAAAGTCAGATTGAAAGGCAATGCTTCTTACACCTTTCATGCAAAAAAAAAAAAGTGCACTTCTCTATAGGTGGGTATCTGTTGTTTATTTCTCACCACAAACTGCATATTCCATTCATCCTCTAGTGATTCAGTGGGAAAAATCTCCAACAAAAAATAGTCTACCGCATTTCTTGAAGTGTATTAAAAACAAGTATAATGCTGACCATCACCTGTAGTCTCTTGCACATGCTCTAAATGTAGTCAAAACATCTATAATTTAAAGCTGAATAGTTTGAGTTGTGGCTTAGTTTTTTTCTCTCTCTTTTTTTTTTTTTTCCATAAATAACCTTCAGACAAGAAGCATGGAACACAATAGTTCAACAACTTAAATAGCTGCCCAGTTTTTCTGCTAGAAGGAATAAAAATCTTGTAATGATAAAAGGAAGCTTTGAAAGCCAGGCTGTAACTGGCTTCCAGCTTTGGGCGTGATAACAAGAAAAACAGCATAACAGTGGAAAAAAACAAGATAGAGTTCATTGTCACACTCAGCTACATCATTCTGTGTGGGCTTAAAAGTAAAGATGCTATATATTTTAAATATACAAAATATCTGCAGAGTCTTCTAGTTTTATTGTTTTTCTTGTAGCATTTTTCAGTTTAAAAAAATAAGAAAAGTAAAAGAGTAATTGTACACTTGTGTTTCTTAGGCTTCCCACCCTGCTGTACTACTTCTTGCCATTTGTCTTAGGTTATATGCAATATTGCCATAACTATGACTCAGAGGGAGGTATACATTCTGCCCTTGAAGTGAGTGTGAATATTTATTTATTGATTGATTTCCAAAATGCACTTATCTAACAAATTCTGCGTGAATGGTTAGACATTAAAATAGAAATAGATACTTGTGATCACACACATCCAAGTCTCACTTTGGCAATTACTTGGGTTAGTAGATGAATCTTGCTCTCTGCTCTGAAAGTCAACAAATTCAAGCTGTGATGATGGATGGTATAGTGCAGATGATACAGCTGCAAATGGTCTTCACATACAGCCTTCTTAACACTTGACTGCTCAAGTTTTACCCAGTTTGAGGGTCGGTGTTGGTTCCATTAAGAATTACCTACGATTTTGAGTAAAAGTGGGCGGGGAAGAATATTACGTATGGGTCTATTGCTTCTGTAGCTGCAGAAGCACGAACAAGCATGCTAGGTATCTTATGCCTTAGTCAGTCATATAAACATAGGGAGGGGAAACCAGGGCTTGTACAGGGACAGCATCCCTGAAAGATGTTCCATGATGCACTAGGGCAGTGAGCAGGGGTGAAGAAACAAGAGACACTGAGCTATGAGAAGGTAGATATAATTGACTGCAGCTGAACAAGTGGGGAAAAAAAAAGTCATTCAACACTTTCCATGCCTTTCTTCAGCATGAAACATTAATGTTTAGAGTTTTGTTTTTAATAGCAAAACTTACCTCAGCTCATACTAACTTGACAACTGATACAAATCAGAAGTAAGAAGTAGTCCAGACCTGATGCATTCTCCATCTGGTTCAGCTGAATCTGGCCACTACATTTTAAAGGCTATCTAACATTCAGGGGTCTTAGACAGTCATGATTTTGAAAACAGCTGGATGAGTTAAGATTTGAGAATAGCATTTACCTTGAGCTCCATTTGTTTTCATTAGTTTGTATTAGATGCTCTGCTACAGATTTACAGATTCTGACGACTTCCCTCCCATGGTGTGATAAATGAGCCTCACAACTTATAACTTAGCTGTTGAGCCCAGATGGCAGAATATCCTCTGCAGAAAAAAAGAAGAAAAAAAAAAAAAGACAGGGAATTAGCAGGTCATGGAGAAAAAAGAGTGGGGAATAAACTGAGTCAAGACATCCCTAAACCATGTTCCTTCTTGCTCATTCAGAGTCTGAAGTGGCCCTCCTATGGTGGACAGTGTCTGCTAGCACTGCCTGAAGGAAACACAGTCCCATATGAATGTGTCCCTTCATGTTCCCTGTAGGTTTTGGAGGTTTAAAGTGCATCCTGACAATAACACTGTGCACATAAAATGAATGCATAACAATATTTTTAGGATGTAATTAGGAACACATTCTTACTTACAAACTAGAGGCATAAAATGTATTCATCACAAACTTTACACAGTAAAAAAAAAAAAGAAAAAAGAAAAAAACTTAGATTGGTGCAGAAAATTTTGTCTATAAGCGAGACAGCATTGACTTCCATGAGATTAATAATTCATATATTTTATCTCATTCAGGACATTTCAGAAAGTCCATTATACTATATTTTCTGTATAGTCAGTAAATTTTGTAGCTCTTAAAACCCATGAAATGAAAAATAGGCTTGAAAAGCCGTAACACTATCAATACATTAATATTTATGTAGCTCTTTTCATGACAAACATTCCGAAGTGCTTGCAAGTAAAAGAAAACGAAATAAAGCATGAACAGAATGCAGATGACTGTAAGTCAAAAGGTCACTAAAAAAGACAAATCAAATGAATCTGTGTGGCCAAGGGACTGACCAAATTCACCCAGTTAACTCTTGGAAATCCTGTGGTCTTTTCTAAAGCTCTGGCTAGGCATGTTTTAAGAATAATCTGTCAAGAATCATAAAAAATCAAAAGAATCATAACAAATGATGGGGACAAGTTGAGGCCATTTCAGTATAGACTGACATGATGGTGGTGTTCCAAATAAATACTGAGCATACAGAATACTTCTTTCCCCTGGCCATTTATAACTGATACAGCTGATAAAAATGCCATTATTTAAACTTAAAAAAAAAATTAGGGTAAACATTAGTTTATTGACACACCACAGCACCAAATCTTGATATAAATTATGTTAATTCCTTTACCGTGATGTCGTCATTCATGAGTGAAAAAAAAATGTAGAGGGGACATGCTCTCTAATGCATAACTACTGATTCTTTAATAGCTTGTCTTCAGCTAATTTTCTTCTTTCAGTTTTATAAACCAGATTGTATTTAATTGTAAAAATCTCATTCAGATTTGATGAGTTTCTTCACTGCCGGATAAAGCTTATGATTAAAGAGAAGAAACAATTGTGGCACCATAAGTGAACATGAGAAAATTGAGCGTGTGTTACTAGGTGGGATTAGAGGAATGAACTGGTTTTACTAGCTTGGCAATACCGTATGACAGAGGGTTAGATGTGATGCTGAATCCTCTTGTTATACAAAACTTCTAGAGTAGAATCTGGGGTTTTCCATAGCTACTGGAGGGTTGTAGATGGCTTTTAGATGCTAGCTGAAGAAAAGATCATTTAAAAAGAGACACATCTATGAATGATTCACTATGTTATCTGTATTCATTAGAGGCCAAAGAAAGCTCTGTTTTCTAATGGAATTAGTAGAGTAGCAAGAGAAAGAAAATCAGGTTAATGTTTATGCCTTTGTGTGCTTGCGTTTTGAAAAAAAAAAAAAACAAAAAGAAAATCTATAGAGTTGTCTACTTGTATTCAGTTGCTGGCAGGCATCATGTTTTCTGCTTCTAATTGGAATACAAAAATTCCATTTTTCTATAGGTATCTGTTTTTCATATTAAACTCTCTTAGTAATATAACAATTTTGTTTGAGTGATTAGTAGATTTGTTCAATAAGTTCACAAAATCCCACTGAAATTGACAGGGGATGAGGAGTAATTCACTTTAATTGAGAATATTTTAATAGTTCTTTAGCTACACATGAGCTCACAATAGTTTTCAGTTCGGCATGCTGTGCTAATATTGACTTTATAGGTATCGCAAGACAGTCAGAACTAAAACTAAATGTAATCTCATTTGAACTACAGACTCATCTTTGATAGCCATAGTCATATTTTTCCAGGCACCTGTGCCAGTATCTCTTTCCATCCTGCAGTTTGTTAAAGCACCCAGAAAGATAGCCAGACTTCAGAGTTTATTCCTGAAGCATTTTAGAAACACTCTGATTTTGATAAAAGTAATGGGTATTTTCACTCAGTGTTGCCAGGACATCTTGTTTTTTTTTTACAAGAAGATCCACAGAAGATGTGGAATCTAGAGGACTATTTGGTATACTAGAATTTTAATGCAGGTCCCAGCAGTGCTATAGAACGTATGCTGAATATTTGCTGTACTATATGTTGTTTACTGAAGTAACCATCAGATCTGATGGGATTCCAGAGACCAAATGCTTTGGTTAACCAAGGTGACTCAGAGAGGAAACAACTAGAGACATAATCTGCTTCTTTCCATAAAAACAAAAAGTTATCTCGTTCAGATGTCAGTAATTAAAAAAAAAAAAAAATCGTCTGTATACAGGTGATGTAAAAAGCAAGTAATGTTTTCTAAAAAATTTTTTAATTCTACGTGTTCTTTGGGGTTCAAAGGCTTAGGAAACACTATGAAAATGAAGATTAAAAATTAGATATACTAAAACTAAAGGGATCATCTCACATCTGGATCCTGGTGAACAGTAGTTATTGTTGTATACACTGTGCAACAGCAACTACATAGGGGAACAGATCCCATCCCTAATACAATTTCTGGGGGCAAGAAGACAGCATGCAGAAAAATGAGGAAACTACCTCATTTTGGCACCTCAGAAAGATCTGTATCCTATTCAGTGCCCACGTATTTTAGTCACGCTATGAGTACATAATGGTTCCTAATGTAAGATCTGGCTTTATTTTTTTTTTTTTTAAATTAGGAATGAAAACTATGAAAATAACATCTACTAAAATTAAGAGAAAGACAAAATAAGAATCAAAATCCATTGACAAGAGTTATTTGCCAAGCTTTAGACACCTCAAGGCTTTTTCTCATATGAAATGCACATACACATGTGAAAACAGTTGCATCTTTAGAAAAGTTTTGCTTAGGGGTGCCAATTTTAAAAGTGCCTCAGTTTGTTTTTTTTTTTTTTTTTTTTCTGATCCCCAGAGTAGACTGAGTCAGTGAAATGATGTCTATTAAATCCTCCCTGATCTGGTTTTATTTAGTGAAAGGTGGCTACGGTGGCAGCTTCTGCAAGAAGCTGCTAGAAGTTGTTCCCCTTTGTTCAGTGGACTCGACCAGGCCTAAGGCGGACCCGCTGCTGGCCTAGGCTAAGCCAACTGGTAGCAGAATGTTCTGTGATAACGCTTCTGCGACAACATATTTAAGAAGGGGAAAACAGAAAAAAAAAGGTAGAGAAGATGTGAAGCAGCTGAGCTGGGGCAGAGAGGGGGGAGGCGTGAGCATTGTGGGCCTTGCAGGCCTCACCCTCTGGCCTCCCGCCGGGCAGCCGACTGGGCCCAACTCGGCCCGGCCCGGCTGCAAGGAGTGGAGAGGAGATGAGATGTGAATGACATGTAAAAAGATCCTGAGAGGTGTCTGCCAGCCTGTTGTGAAGAATTTTTCTTGTGAGAGGAAAGGCTGCAGACACCGGGTCAGTGAAGAAGGAGGGGGTGGAGTAATGCCTCTCCTGGCTAGAATTCCCCTGCAGCCAGCAGCCCATGGAGGCCCACGCACGAGCAGAGATCCACCTGCAGCCCGGGGAGGACCCCACGCCGGAGCAGGCGGATACCTGAAGGAGGCTGTGGCCCGTGGAGGGTCCGCTGGGGCAGCAGTTCTGGAGGGACTGCACCCCGTGGAAGAAATGACCCATGTTGGAGCAGTTTCACGAAGGACTGTAGCCTGTGGGAAGGACCTCACGATGGAGCAGGAGAGGAATGCGAGGAGTTCTTTCCCCAACAACGAAGCAGCGGTGTAAAACAATGGGTGATTAACTGACCCCGACCCCCATTCCCTCTTCCCCCCTGTGCTGCCCAAGGCAGAAAGGTAGTAGAGATAATGTTAAGTCCAGGAAGAGGGAGGAGTGGAGGGAGGTTATCTTGTTCTCTCTCTCGTTATCCTGCTGTTTTTAGTAATAAATGAATATTTTTCCCCAAGTCAGGTCTGTTTTGCCCGTAATGGTAACTTCAAGGATTTTCTGCCTGTCCTTATCTCAAAGCTCAAGCCTTTTTCTTATATTATCTCTCCCTATTGTCTTGGAGGGTGGGGGGAGTGAGAGAGAGCCTGCGTAGTCTGGTCGCGACTGAAACTAAATTACAACACCCTGTCGCAGTTCAGCCCCAATTGGGACCAGACTACGCAGCACCAGAGGAAAGACTGTGCAACCAGACTTTAGAGTGTTCTCTGGAAAAAAAAAAAAAAAGGAGTGTGACTTAACCGATGTCTGCTCCTGAGGTGTTTTGTGGAGTTTTTTACTCAGTGATTGGCTGACTTAAAATGAAGAAATGGTCCTGGAGCAGGAACTACAATGTAATGAAAATTTAACCTCAAGTCCTGAAAAAAGAACCACAGTATATGGATAGTCTTTTATTTGTTCCTTCTTTACCCACCTAGCTCCCAATTTTTCTTTCGTAATGGGATTCGCAGAAGCATTATTGCAGAAGACCAAAAGTAGTATGACAGAGTCTGAGAAGATCTACTTAGCACATGTTTTAATGCAAAATCCATACCCTGAACCTGAATCAGACTAAATGAGAACTTGACTTTAGGTGATGGGATCTTCCCACTTCAAAAACACCAGCACATATCAGCTAGAGAGGGTGGGCATGTAGTGGTAGGACAACGGGAAACGGCTTTAAACTTAAAGAGGGTAGATTTAGACTAGATATAAGGGATAAATTCTTTCCTGTGAGAGTGGTGAGGCAGTGGAACAGGTTGCCGAGAGAAGCTGTGGAAGTCCTGTCCCTGGAAGTGTTCAAAGCCAGGCTGGATGGGGCTTTGAGCAACCTGGTGTAGTGGAAGGTGTCCCTGCACATGGCAGGGGGATTGGAAATAGATGAGCTTTAGAGTGCCTTCCAACCTAAATCATTCTTCGATTCTATGATATTATTCACTTAGCAAGCATTTCTCCAGAGTAACTGAGACCCTCTGCTATGCCATCTTTCTGTTGGCACTGATCTGCCAATTACTCTAGGCTGTGTATGTTATTCTATATTTCAATGAGTATGTACTGTTTTTCAAGAGCAGACTCAAACACATCCTCGAGGCCAAAATGGGTTACCTGTCATATTGTTTAGTCACATCTTCTAGCGATGTGATCATCTTGAAAGTGCATCTGTTAATGGTTAGTGGAAACAAGCGAAGATTGCTCAGTTTGTGGTGAGGAATGCCTTCAACTATGCAAGTATTTAAAATTATATGCAAATAGAAGAGGGATCATTCATCCCTCTTACTCCTCAGCTTATCAAGGTTGAGCTGGCTGACAGTTAAGTATTGCAGGCTCCAGCTTTTTATGAAAGATTTGCCAGATTTGCTGTGGGAGCAGATTCATCCAGGAGGAAACTGAGGGTCTTCAAACCTGGCTCTGTAGAAATTAAAGAAAACAAAGCAAGATGGTATTTCTTTTGGTAAATGGTGCTTCTGGGAAGTATTGAAAAAAGTCTGCTTAACATACCAAGAAACAAACTGGAAAACCCCTTCCCTCTTTGGAAATACTTGCATAGTTTTACAGCATCATCTGGAATTTATCTTTTACTCATCAAAATTCTGAATATATTGCGAACGTGAACAGCTTTTAATATTGTATATATCAACTCCATGTGGGAAATAAAAAAAAGAGATACAACATGTATAATGCACATAAAAATATCCAGGATATCTACCCAGTGTTCCAAGTGGAGTGGCATGAATTGCAGAATTATTATTAAAAGTTTGTATGGAGAGACTTGGTAGAATAATATAATCTTTAGGATCTGGAGAATCCCTGCTTACTAATTAGTAAGTTATACTTTAATGATTACTGCACCAGCATCAGACCATACTCACTGAGATAGGGACCAATTTAATTTGGCTCTTATCATGAAGCCTGAGCACACTTGTAAGCATTAGATGAGCACAGAGTCTGAGTTCTTTCTATCTGTCAGAGCCATTCACTCCCAATTTCATGTCTGTATCTTATATTCCTCATTCCAAATCTGAATGCGGAAGGAAAGGATGTCTTCTGCTCCAATAGAATGAATGTCTGAATGTTAGAGGAAATAACCTGGTGCAAAAGGCATATGTTAATAGTGTTACATGGACAGCTTCACTTGGACAGATTTCCAGGACATCAGACTATCTGAATTTATCATCTCCAGCTTTTAACTCTGTAAAACAGACATAAACTCCTAATGTTGAAAGAATGAGCCTTTTAAGTTCCTCAGCTTGTGTCTGCTCTGAAGCCAGTTTCCAAACTGCATTACATTCAGTGGATGCTGGACTAGGACCTTAAAATTTAATTTTAATGGTTAAACTAGCTGCTTCAAAGTGAACGCTTTCTTATCTGCTACAAATTATAAAGTTCTCTGTAAAGGAACAGAAATGTGCTTCTTTTATGATTAGGCAGATTTATAAAGATCCTTATGAAAGGAGGATCTTTTTTAATGGGAAAAAGCAGAATAGTCCACTCAGCAATGTATATATTTTAGATAAAGCCTTTTAAACTCATTTTTAGACTAAGAATTTTGTGTTGCTTTCCAGCTAACTGCTGTAGAAAGGAAAAGCATCATTATAATATAGTCCTTTTTGTCTTTGAAAAGACAAGTTTCCACCTTCTTTGCTTATAGACTTAAGCCAAAACAAAGAATAGAAACCAAAACACAGGACTGTACAAATAACACATATTTTTAAAAATGGTGCAGCTATTATACTGGGTTTCTTTTAATTATTAATTTTTTTTTTTTTTTTCCAGAGCAAATGGCCCTCTTCTTATACTGCAGGTGGCTGTGGTGAAATAATCTGAGTTTAAAGCTCTGGAGAAAACTTTTTCAAAAATCCTTGAAAAAACCATTATAATTTCCCTTGACTATTGATCTATATCTTTCTACTGACTTAAGACTAATACATATTAGCAGAACACGAAAGAGATTTTTGGAAGTGCATGTGCAAAGTGTTTAACATAACTGTGAATTTTATTGCACAAGATTCCTAGTTCTGGGGCAAAAAAATGTTTTCAGGTATAAGTGATCGGAAAGCCCCCCCTTTTTCCACTTACCGTATTTTCCTCAGATCCTTTAGTCATAAAAAATTCAGGGGAAACGAACATTTTCAAAAATCCCTGTGGCAGAATAAACTAGAGCTGAACCTTCACGTGATTATTCCAGAGTGAGTCATTTAAGCATGGAACTGCTTCATAAACTTCAGAGACTTCATTTGCATGTGAATATTGATTCCTCTCACACAAACAGTTCATCCTTTTATGTTGCTTTTGCATGAATTTGCCTTCCAGAGAATTGATTTTTTTTGTCCCATGCTTCAGCTGGGTGTTTCTGCTGCCCCAGTCAAAAACACTCCTCCTCGATGAATGAAATGGAGCAATGAGAATGTGTAGGTTACCCCCAGTTCTTCCTCTCAAGCATAAACAATTCACATTTCCTTCCAAGGAAAGAGTGAACATTTGACCTCTCTTTTAAATCATCAGATAGGCAAAAGTGGTTGTATGTGTGTGGGGGTAGAGATATCCATCAAACACACTAAATTACCAAAAGTAGTTAAGTGCAGTGTTTCCTAAGTAAATCAGATCTCAAAGTACTCCTTGATCATCCAACCAAGAGTTATATTTTGGATCTCATAATTCATCTCGAGGATGTGCTTACCAGCTGCAGATAAAACTTACAGTGTATGAGTTTGACCCTGTGGCCTCTACTTACATAAGTAAGTGCTATGAATTTCCCACAGAAGTCCTCAGGAGAGACAGAGTTTGTCACAGGCACTGGGATTTCTGCAGCAGATCTCATTTGCATAGGAGTGCTGTGTGAGTGGTAGAACAATCTCATGTCCTGAAAAGTTAGGGAGTGAGCAGGCAGTCTGCAATCATCCCATCAGAAGACAGTACACCTTTTTTCCCCCTCCACCAAAGCTGACACTACAGGATGCAATGAACTGGAATATTCTATGACTGGTTATCGTAGAAATACTATGCTTTCACATATCTCCACAACTCCAATGAGATACTTGTTTCTGTTTTAATATTATAGCAGAATATAAAAATACCTTCCCCATTCTATCACACACTTATTTTACTGCAGTGATATTGCCTATGTTAGATTCATAGAATTGTAGAATCATAGAATGGATTTAGTTGGAAGAGACCTTAAAGATAATTTCTTTCCAACTCTCCTGCCATGGACAGGGACACCTTCGTCTAGACCAGGTTGCTCAAAGCCCCATCCAACCTAGCTTTGAACACTTACAGAGATGGGGCATCCACAGCTTCCCTGGGCAACCTGTCCCAGTGCCTCACCACCCTCGTAGTGAAGATTATGTCTAATCTAAACTTACTCTCTTCCGGTATACCTTTGTCCTGTCACTGCATGCTCTTGTCAAAAGTCCCTCCTCAATTTTCTTTTAGGCCCCCTTTAGATACTGGAAGGCCACTATAAGGTCTCCCCAAGCCTTGTCTTCTCCAGGCTGAACAACCCTAAGTCTCTCAGTCTGTCCTCATAGCAGAGGTGCTCCAGCCTTCTGACCATCTTCGTGGCCCTTCTCTGCACGTGCTCCAAGAGGTCCATGTCCTTCTTATGGTGGGGGCTCCAGAGCTGAACACAGTACTGCAGGTAGGGTCTCACAAGAGCAGAGTAGAGTAGGAGAAACACCTCCCCTGACCTGCTGGCTACACTTCTTTTGATGCAGCCCAGGATGCAGTTGGCTTTCTGGGCTGCAAGTGCATGTTGCCAGCTCATGTTGAGATTTTCATCAACCAACACTCTCAAGTCCTTCTCCTCAGGGCTGCTCACAATCCACTCTCCACCCAGTCTATATTTGTGCTTGGGATTGCCTCAATGTATGTGCAGGACCTTGCACTTGCTCCTATTGAACTTCATGAGGTTTGCATTAGCCCACCTCTCAAGTCTGTCAGGGTCCCTCTGGATGGCATCCCTTCCCTCCAGTGTATCAACCACACCATGGAGCTTGATGTCATCAGCAAACTTGGTGAAGGTGCACTCTATCTCACTGTCCATGTGGCTGACAAAGACATTAAACAGTGCCAATCCCCATACCAGCCTCTGAGGAACACCACTCAACACCGAGTCTCCACTTGGACATCGAGCCGTTGACCAAAACACTTTGATGTGGCCATCCAGCCAATTCCTTATCCATTGAGTGGTCCATCCATCAAATCCATGTCTCTCTAGTTTAGAGACAAGGATGTTGTGCACAACAGTGTCCAATGCTTTGCATAAGTCCAGGTAGATGATGTCGGTTGCTCTTCCCTTATCCACCAATGCTGTAACCTCGTCATAGTAGGCCTCCAAATTGGTCAGGCACAATTTGCCCTTAGTGAAGGAATGTTGGCTGTCACCAATCACCTTCTTATTTTCCATATGCCTTAGCATAGTTTCCGGGAGGATCTGCTCCATGATCTTGCCAGGCACAAACATGAGACTGACTGACTTGTGGTTCCCTGCATCTTCCTTTCTTCCCTTTTAAAAAATGGAGGTTATGTTTCATCTTTTACAGTCAGTGGGAACCTAACTAGACTGCCACAACTTCTCAAATATGATGGGCAGTGGCCTAGCAACTTTATCTGCCAGTTCCCTCAGGACTCAGGGAGGCATCTCATCAGGTCCCATGGACTTTTGCACCTTTAGTTTCCTTAGGTGGTCTTGATCCTTTCCTGCAATGGGCAATTCTTCATTCTCCCAGTCCCTGTCTTTGCCTTCTATGACTTGGGTGCTCACCTGCACGTTTTTAATGAAACTCAAAGTTCACAGTGTTTAGGATAATGCAGTAGTATTTTTGATACTGGTATCTATAAAATAAATAAGAACATCTTGGAAAAAGACTTGTTCTTAGCTTCTAAATCAGCCATAGTGAACAATAGTTTGGCATAATAAAAATGCTCTCAGATTCAGATTTCTATAGGAAAATATAGTGAATGTCATATGGAAAATTCTCAGTGTTTGTAGTTTATTTATTTCAGAGACCAGATAAAGAGTTGTACAACTGTAAAAAGTATGATGAAGAGCAAGTATTAATAGTTACCAGTTGACAAGAAAAGACATTTTATTTCACTACTTCTGACCTGTAACAAGCACCTAAATAACCTGTGTTTGAATTTATGTTTTGATAAAGGCAATGGTTCCAGCTAGGATAGAGTTAATTTTCACCTGAGCTGGGAGAGGAACTGGAGCTGGTAGCCCCTGTGGCTGGGGAAAGAACTGGGATAGATTACAGATTAGCCAACAGCTGGGGTGGTTTACCCAAATTGGCCAAAGGGCCATTCCACACTATGGGACATCATGGTCAGTACATGAAGTGGGGACAGTGGTGAGGGGACGTTCTGCTACTCAGGAGGGAGCCGTGCATCAGGATCCACTGTAAGCTGTTGTACTGTAAATTATGTGCTTAAGTATTTTCTGTTTTTTTTTTTTTTTTTCTTGTTCTCTGTTTTCCATCTCTGTTTTCCTTTTCTCTGTTGTTCTTTTAGACAGTTTTTAGCTCAGCCCATGAGTTTTGCCTTCTTTTCTTTACCAATTCTCCTCTGCGGAGAGGTCCCACTGCGGGGAGTGGGGAGGGGGAAGTGAGTGACTGTGGTATTTTAGCTGCTGAGTGGGGCTAAACCACAACACCAGTTGACAGGAAAAGACATTTTCTTTCCCTGCTTCTGACCTTAAACAAGCACCTAAACAACCTGCATTTGACTTTGTTTTGATAAAAAAGTGTTTGTTTTGCATGAGTGAAGACTATGAAAAATACTTCTCTTTACTCTGTATAGGATGAATTTATAATTAAATTGCCAATAAATCCCATGATATAATAAGGATAAAGTAAATTACCTTGACTTCTTTATCATTGGACTGCTTTCTGTAATGGTGTTACCTTGTCATTTCAGCTTGTATGGGCATTTTTTCTGGATCAGAAGATTTGGTTATGTATGATACACGTGGTCTTCAGTACATATGGAACATACATGTATGTGACTGGATACTGACTGGCACCAGGTTCAGTTCAAGCAGCAGTGTTGCCTGAATAAATGCTAATGGAATAACATTTACAATGAGTGTATTCAACACTCTTTTTTACCTGTCAAACCCAATGTAATGAGTGCATTCTTTTTTTTTTGGCAGATTTAATGTTTACAGTATCATAGACTGACACTTACCTGACAATTTATGTATTTTTCCAAGTTACTTTCTTTATTTTCTAGTCACATTTCAACTGTTCATTTGAAATTCTATCACAATATTAAATGACTAATTGCTTCAAAATTTCCAGTAAACCTTAAGCTTAACTGAAAAGTACAGCCATATTTTTTTTTTAAATAGGGTTTTAAAAAAAAAAAATAAAATTACTGGCTTTCCTAATTAAGCATACAGGAATGGGCCCAGTAAAAAGGTTTCTTTCTGTTGCAATATCCTCATAGTGCCAACGTTTCATTAAAAGAAACAAAAAAAAAAGATAAAACTCCATTTAGTCCAAATTATCTGAGTTGAAATTTTAATTATTCTTCTTATTGCCAGGGTATTAAGAAATTTCAGACAAAGCCCTCAAGAGGTTGTGCACAGTTTCACAGCTTGAAAATTGCTATCCTGAGTGGTACATAAATTCATTGCTACCAGCTAAATGTTTACCAATTTCTGCAAAGGCTAATTTGGAGTCTGTAAAGCTGATGCTATATGGACATCAACAGGAGAAGTGATTCCTGCTCATGTGTACAGACAAAAGTGAAATCTGGAGGATGTTTTGGTCTGAACAGTGTGCATTAAGGGACAACGGGTAAGGCTATATTCCCATGGCATTCATTGCAGATAAGATTAAGGTTCATCTAAGTAGTTTTTAAAGTTAGCACTTTTGATGGCTTGTGTTGTGATTTTCAGCATTTTAAATGCCAGAGCCCAGGTCACAGGGCTTAGCTGAGATTAGGTAATTTTCTATCAACAGTGCTCGGTGGAACTCTAACATGAGAGACAATGATTTATCCTTGTGCCTTTTTCAGTACCTTAGTGCAGATCTGAAAGGAAAGAGAAGGTCATGGTGCAAAAGCTGGGCAGTAACAAGGCAGGTGTCATCTTTTCCAAATCAAATAACTTAAAGAAGAGAGAGACATTTTCAGGAAACAGAGCTGCTTCTTCCAGCATCATACAGCTGGAAGTCTTGCAATTTTCAGAGAGTTTGGCAATAAAAATGGGTGTCATAAAGGGTCATAGTGGCACTATATTTGTGGAGGAGCAGAAAAATTTCCATGATAAATCACATAAATGGTTCAACTAGTCTTATGAGACTGGCTGTAGTCAGAAGCAACTCAACTTTCTGCTTTCTATGCAGATTATTTGTATAGCAAGCAGTACGGGCATCTTCCACCACTCACACAGGTAAAAGAAATCCAGCCATTTATATACTCTTTCATTAATCATAACCTATCTATTTTATTTGCTCCATGTTGTATCTCTGGCTGATTGAGTACAGTGCAGGCAAACAGGATGAGAAGATGAGAAGAAACAGCTGCCAGAGCAGCACCAACACACTCTTTGGCTTGGCAAACATAGCACCTGCTATGCCTCTGGCATTTCAGTGGTGAAGGTGAACAAGCAGCCTGGCTGTTGTTTGGATAACCTGTGTGTGACTTACACAAATATGAACCTCACTAATATACTACAGAGTTACCCTTTACTCAAAATATTCACACACAATTTTGAGGTCCCAGTTTGCCCCAGTTTGGACAAAAGTATTTGACTATGAATTGTCTTCTTTCTCCCCCTTTCATTAGTGTCAGTCTGTAGATTTTCAAAGGGTATTTCAGTTACAAAAGAGTTACCAGACCTGTTACTGGAGATAACATGCCCATTCCTAAAAGCATTATATTAACTCTCCAGGTAATACGACTGCAATTTTCTTCCATTTTTAATAGTTTTATCAGACCAAATGCCAGATGCTTCCTTCTCCTTTCCTCATGCTTTCTCTCCCTTGGCTCACTCAGGACTTGAAGTTTTAAGTCTTAATTTCTGCTGTTTAGGATTTTAATGTTATTAGGAAATGAAGACTTTTTTTTTTTTCAAAACCTGCATTCTGGCAGAGAATCCAGGCAATTGACACGTTGACAATAAATGAAGAATATGGTTGCAAATAGGAGAAATCATATTAATTCTTTTCCATATTGATATTCAGGAACCATTTTTCCTACATTTACTGAGGAGACTGACATTTACCTGAATTTAATACTCTATCTCTTTTTTCCTAAGTGCACTGCAGCTAGAATTGCCCAAAGAGAACAGAACAAGTAATTTAGAAAAATGCATACAGACACATATCCGTGTTTTAATTGAACAAAAAAAAACCCCAATCCTGCTTTGCAGTTCATTTTCTGATTGTTTTCACGTCAGGGTATAAAGTATAAATTTATGTTGCATCTGCCCTGATACTTAAAAAATAACAGCTTACACATATCAGTTCTTTTAACCCATTTATGTTTAAATCATTATGTTATGTATTCTCTGTTTTATGACTGCCCTCTGATACTCCTAACTTTCTATTTGTTCAAGCTTTTGTTTTTTAAGAACCAGTGCTCAAGGCGGTCAGATTATAGTAACTCCCTGACACTGCCCTGCTCTGCATTCTTCTTCCACAAGACAGTATCAAAAGAAGAGTGAGACATGACCAGACTGGTGGATGAAGGAAAGGCTGTTGATGTGGTCTACCTGGACTTCAGCAAGGCCTTTGACACGGTCTCTCACAGTATTCTCCTAGGGAAACTGGCTGCCTGTGGACTGGGTAGGTATACCCTTCTTTGGATAAAGAATTGGCTAGGGGGCCGTGCCCAGCGGGTGGTGGTTAATGGAGTCAAGTCCAGCTGGCAGCCTGTTACAAGTGGTGTCCCCCAGGGGTCGGTACTTGGGCCCATCTTGTTCAATATCTTTATTGATGACCTAGACGAGGGGATTGAGTGTACCCTCAGTAAGTTTGCAGATGACACCAAGTTGGGTGGCGGTGTTGATCTGCCTGAGGGTAGGGAGGCCCTCCAGAGGGATCTGGATAGGCTGGATCACTGGGCTGAGCTGAATGGCATGAGGTTCAACAAGGCCAAGTGTCGGGTCCTGCACTTTGGCCACAATAACCCCATGCAGCGCTATAGGCTCAGAGCTGAGTGGCTGGAGGACTGTGAAGAGGAAAGGGACCTGGGGGTGTTGGTTGATGCTCAGCTGAACATGAGCTGACAGTGTGCCCAGGTGGCCAAGAGGGCCAACGGCATCCTGGCCTGCATTAGAAATAGTGTGGCCAGCAGGAGCAGGGAGGTAATCATCCCCCTGTATTCGGCACTGGTGAGGCCGCACCTTGAGTACTGTGTTCAGTTTTGGGCCCCTCACTACAAGAAAGACATTGAAGCCCTGGAACATGTCCAGAGAAGGGCAACAAAGCTGGTGAGGGGTCTGGAGCACAAGTCTTATGAGGAGCGGCTGAGAGAGTTGGGATTGTTTAGTCTGAAGAAGAGGAGGCTCAGGGGAGACCTCATTGCACTCTATAGCTTCCTGAAGGCAGGTTGTGATGAACAGGGGTTTGGCCTCTTCTTCAAGGCAACAAGCAGGACCCGAGGAAATGGCCACAAGTTGTACCAGAGGAGGTTTAGATTGGACTTGAGGAAAAACTTTTTCTCTCAAAGAGTGGTAAGGCACTGGAACGGCCTGCCCAGGGAGGTGGTGGAGTCTCCGTCCCTGGCAGTGTTCAAGAGGCGGCTTGATGAGAAGCTACAGGATATGGTTTAGTAGCTGTGGCAGCAATGGTAGTGGGAAGACAGTTGGACTAGATGATCTTATAGGTCCCATCCAACCATGTGATTCTACGATTCTATGATTCTATGATTCTATGACACTGCAAAGATAAGGAATTCAGATACCATATATCCCTGCAGCGGTTAGGCACAACAGGATGCTCTGAGACGTCAGCAAGAGCATCCTGCTGTGTCTCAGTCCTGGAGGACATAGGTAATGTTTCACCCTTGTCTATAAACTATCTGCTGTTTACACTTTTTCTGTCACTGTTTTGCTATTCATTAGTGCACCTTCTCAATGGAACATTGACAGTGCTTTTGAACAAATCTCCATGATACTTTTAATACAAGGGCAAACTTCTGAAGAGAGAAAAGAATTTTGTCTTGAAATATAGTCTGAATGAGAATAATTACTATGTTAAAAATTTCAATTTGCCAATTGAAAAATAAATGGTCATTGTAGAAAACACACTTGAAGAGTGGGCTTTGCACAAATATCCCCTCAAAGACGTTTGTCAGTGATCAGTCACTGAAGAATGGATGCCTTTACTCATTGACAACCATGAACATTTACTTTATTATTGCTGTTAGGAAGACGGAATTAGGGAGAAATACCTACACTGCATTTTAATTGGTGCAATCAATTTCATGTCTTTCTCCAACAACATCTGACATATGATCTTTCAAGAGAAAGAAATATTTTTCTTCAATTATCCTATGTGTTGTTCTAATAATTCTTAATGAATGGTCACTAGGAGAAATCTTATGCCATATCAAGATTCTGCATGTTTTTTTTTAAATCCTTGTTATTAGTTTTATTATATGTGACACAATTTTTAAATCCTTTCTACCTACATGCCCTTATGGCTTTTTGAGATGGTGACTTAATTGCTTTAACATGCATACACATTTCCTTGCGGTGAACATAAACAAACATAAGAATAGCCTTATTAAACAAGAATAGTTCAACCTAGTCCCATCTAATCCAACCTAGTCTATCTAGTCCAACATGCTGTCTCTACTGGTGATATTTGCCCTGTTTCACATATGTTAATTTCAGCATATAATCTCTTTATTTTTGAAGAGTTTTTTTAGAAAAACAATGCTTCTCATGAACATCTGATCACTAAGCTTATCAACTGATAAACAATAGAGATTCAAGAACAGTTGATTCTACAGTTATAGGAGTTGAGAGCAAGTTCAATTAAAATATTTTGAAATATCTGTTTCAAATTAGTTTTATAAGATTGTTTTTCTTTGAATTCCACACCTCTTTTTTAGAGCAGGAAAAACATTATTCTGAAATACCAGGTTTCAGTCCAAAGGAACAATTTTAGAACAGACATATAAAAACACAGAAGAAGTACTTTACAGTGGAAATTCTGACAGAGAAAGAAGTACATCGAGTCGCAGAAGCAAACACTATAATACTTGCAGTTTCATAAAAATGAATGATAGGGTCAAAACTGAACTGAAAGTAACTAGCTAGTGACTATATTGTCACGAGACAGCAGTATCTGCCTCACAGCTGCTGACAAAGCTTCCTCTGAAGTTATTAAACCCCCTGAGTGCAGAGGGAGTTCTGCTGAATATGGACTGCAGGCCTCGACCCTTGGTCCATCACGCAAGAGGAAACACCGCTTGTCCCAAATCATCAAGTCTCGGGCAGCAGAATTCCGTGTATCTGTAAATATGCACGAGCCTCTCAGTCAAAAAGAACTGCGTTGTTTGCCTGGTGCAGCATCTTTCAATCTGCTCAGGAAGATATTGACAGAGGTATTTCCAACTTGGACCTCTTCTTTTTCTAGTACCCTGAAACCCCTATATCCTTTACAACAAATACATGTCAGTATAATTGGCATTGCTATAAACAAACACTCATAACAAGTTCTTACAAATTGAAGAAAATATGAAATGTTTATCTTAAAGAACTATGCAGGAAACACCAGCATGGTTCGTGAATACTTTCTATTCTTATAATCATCCATATCATCAAGATCTATAAAATTCTCAGAACAGAAGTTTCATCGTAAAAGGCTAATATGTTTGCAATTACTGAGATATAAATTAAGAACTTCTCTGTAAAGTCATTATTATGATTAATCCTTTTAATCAGCTGGTGCAAATTGTGTTCAGAAGCTTTGAAATTTTTTATGTAATGGAAAATTTGGAAAGACATTTATTATCTCCATTTCTATCCTTCAGTGTCAAAGTGGGATTTTGAGTTACAGACCTCCATGTAATGCAGTGCAACAGATTTCAATGCCTTCAAATACATTAATTCAGAACATGGACCAGAGATTTTCATGTACAAATTTAGCACCATAATGCTTGTCCCTAAGCTGGGAAAGATTTGAACGTAAAAATGTTAAATTTCTGCAGGCAACGCAAAGTTCTTAGTAATGAACATATGCAAGGTCATTCAGCTGAGCTTTGTGTTCCCTAAGCTCTTTCAGCTTTTGGGATGAACCTCCTTCAAATTTCATGTCAAAGAAGAGTGAGTTCATAATCAATGGCAAATTCACCATTGCCAAACAAATATTATGTAATGATCTATTCTGAAACAGATATGCTTAAATACTTCCAGTAAATCTAACACAAATTACAGTGAATCCTCCAAAAGATAACAAGACATAGACATTTGCAAATTGTCATATAATTTTAGTATCCATTTTCTTTTTAATTAGGATTCAGCACCAATAAAAACATAGGTCCTTACAAGCAAACTGTTGCAATACCTCAGGGTCTGTTTCCCAGATGTGATCCTGAACCTTGTCTTAGTGACAAAGGCTTTCTGAGCAGTATCCTGGGCCATTCAGGTGTTTCAGAAATCTGATCCAAAGACTTCTATGCAAAAATATGATTTGAAAGCAAATACTAAGAACTATAAGGAGTATCAAGACACTCTACTCCCTTTGAAAAGAGTGTCTTTATCTAGGCCTTTAGGAAGACACCACTAATTTCAGATCACTGTATTAGAGTCACAGCATGCTTTTATACAAGCAGCAAGAGGAAATGGTGCCAGGCCTCTTTATTCAGTTATATTTCTTGGTGGGAGATTATTTGTTTTAGCTTTCATCTTAACTTTCATATTAATTAGATTAATTAGGGCATAAGTCACAACATCCAAAACAGAATCAGATCCAGATTTTTAAAGGATTGCACATGGGTCTTCAGATCTAGGAGTTGTTTTCAGGATGCTGTAGCGATAATGGTCAGATGAAATTCAAACCTACTTTCTTACTTTCTCCTCAGTTAAAGTTTGAGGTTCAGGACTGTAGATCTAATTTTTATCAGAACTTGTTTCAGTATTTATTCCTAATCCACCCATATCCTAGTGTCCAAACCTGTGCTTTTCTTTTTGAGAAAAAAATTGAAATGCTGCTGGATCTAATTAATTCAGAGTTACTCATAGAATCATAGAATCATAGAATGATAGAATGGTTAGGGTTGGAAGGGACCTTCAAAGGTCATCTAGTCCAACCCCCCAGCAAGGAGCAGGGACATCCCCAACTAGACCAGGTTGCTCAGAGCCTCATCCAGCCTGGCCTTGAACGTTTCCAGGGATGGGGCTTCCACCACCTTTCTGGGCAACCTGTTCCAGTGTTCTATAACTCGCATTGTAAAAAAATTTTTCCTAATTTCCAATCTAAATCTACCCCCCTCTATTTTAAAACCATTACTCCTTGTCTTATTGCAACAGGCCCTACTAAACAGCCTCTCCCCATCTTTCTTGTAGGCCCCCTAGAGGTACTGGAAGACTGCTGTCAGGTCTCCCAGGAGCCTTCTCTTCTCCAGGCTGAACGGCCCCAACCCTCTCAGCCTGTCTTCATAGGAAAGGTGCTCCAGCCCTCTCATCATCTGCATGGCCTCTTCTGGACCTTCTCCAACTGGTCCACGTCCTTCTTATGTTGGGTGCTCCAGAACTGGACACAGTGCTGCAGGTGGGGTCTCACCAGAGCGGAGCAGAGGGGCAGAATCCCCTCCCTCGACCGGCTGCCCAGGCTGCTGGCGATGCAGCCCAGGATGCGGTTGGCTTTCTGGGCTGCCAGCGCACATTGCCGGCTTGTGTTGAGCTTCTCATCCACCAGCACTCCCAAGTCCTTCTCCTCAGGGCTGCTCTCCATCCATTCTCTGCCCAGCCTGGATTTGTGCCTGGGATTGCCATGACTCAGGTGCAGGACCTTGCACTTGGCCTGGTTGAACTTCATGAGGTTGGCACGGGCCCACCACTCCAGCCTGTCACAGTCAGAAAGGAAGAACACAATGCATCCTTTTTACATATATGGTTACTCTGTTGTGTACAGTACATGTAGAGTGAAAAGAATTGTCAGTATGCCAAAATCCTCTTAGCATGATGTTTTCGTGTGAATGTGAACATATCACACTGCTCTCAAACTTGCTTTCAGACTCCGCCTGTGAAATTTTCATTCACTCCCATGTAATTTATATGTAAACAGTCATCTACATGGTAAGTGATTTTCTAGTGTCAACGAATTTATTTAACCCGGAAAACGTGAGCTATACTTTTGAGTCCAGCTAAGTGCTGCCACTGATGAAAAGCAGAAGAGAAACCTCCATGGCAATCACAATCCATCAACTTTCTCAAGGACTTTAAATAATTCATTCTGAGAAGTTTTTTTAAGTTTTTGTAGGGCACATATATAGTTTGTATACTGGTATACAAGTAAAATTACCTTTTTTTTTTTTTTTGTATTGCATTTCTAGAAATGACATTTTGTGTATAACAGATTTATTTTCAGACTAAAAGAATCTCCTGCTCAGGACTCCATCTTGTTAGTTTTTCTATTCCTATGCCATAATAAGAAATGGAAAGACTCATCTTGAGTCCTGCATAGGTGAGAACTCAAACTCTATAATTGATGTTTTAGTCTGCTTAAAACATTAGTAAGATGCACAAAAGCACTTTTTGGAGCTCAAGAATGAATTAAGCTGTCTACATAGCGTAATTATTTGATCTAACCTTAATAGCATCATGTGCTCAGTCTAGATGCCTGTGAGCTAGTGATGCTTAAATACTCTCCACTGAAGTCAGAAGCTGGTGAATCATCAGAAGTCCTGTCACCCCTCCCTCACTCACCAGTCTTGCACCCCTTCATGTCTGGTATGGAAGAAGAGCTCACAAACTCCTTGCTGTTTGGCTGGCGTGCTGACTTGTAAGGGTAAAACTCCAGCTTGCAAGCTGCCCACACTTCATTCCAGGGATTTGTTTGTTTCATTTTAGAATGAAACCTGCCAGAGAAAAAGATTGCTCTGTCTGCAGTACAGAAAAAGTATGATGGGAATGGAGTCTCGCTGTTTTAAATGTTTGTATGTGCTAGGGTGGGAAGGAGTTTGGTGACAATTTCATTAAGCTCTCTTTAGACTTGAAAGCTCCAGGTTTAAACATTCTCTCTTTAGCTGAGGCTTTCAAGGTTTTCAAAGCTTCATTAATTTTAATCACCCTCTATTGATCTGGTCACACTCTTGGCAAAATCAAACCTGTTAGTCAAACAGAAGTAAATTTTAGCCCTGGTTATGGTCCATTCAAATCTTAAATGGAACCATTAAATGTTGCAGATACGGTTTTTAAGCATGCAGTATTGTACTCATGATGCTCAAAGACTTAAAAAGCAATCCTTCCTCACTGAGTGCCTATCAACAAATAAATACTCAGCAAAGCTGATAGCTTTGAATTTTCTTACAATGGTGACTGAAGAAAATAATATAAGACAAACATTGTTAGTAAGTAAACACCCTGTGATCTGCTTTTGATGGTGTATATCCACTCATTACCCAAAAGAAAAAGAACAGATTTATCCTGGTTTTGTGTTTTGAAAGGATTGACAAAAATAAGAGAGAAGGAAGACTCTGAGAACACATATGGCTTCTTGGGTGTAAGAGAGGTGGATGCTGGCCAGGTTACTCTCCAAAGGAACAAGGCCTGTTGGTGTTAGAGTTACACTTCTTGGTTATATTTATCTGTAGATGGCATGATTTGATCCTATCACAGAAGGAAAAATAGAAGAAAAAGTAACCTTTGTTTCCAGATTAGGTAACTGTATGCAATAACCATGTTTTAGGCTGAGTTTTTAAACATTGTTCATTATGGCTTCAAATTATTTTCAGCAAAATCATGTTAACATTAAACATATATGTATATATAAATAAAATTGAATGTGTTTGTGAATGATTCAGTAACAAAAAAGTAGGTGAAAGTCCTACAAAATAACATCCAGTCAACTTTCGTTACAAGGTAGAAATGTTGGATTATAATTACAACCAATGTACACAACGTATTTTTCATAATTCTTCATGTGTTTGCCAATGTATTTTAGTACAAATTTATGTACATGTTTTTAAGCTTTCATTATGCTCACAATAAGTGGATATTGACTCCTTCAGAGAAAGATATTAAGATTTATTGACCTCAAAGATACATATTAGCTGAGGTGAAGCTAAGGTCAAGATTTCTCTTAGGAGACAATTAATCTTGATATTCAATAACACAAGAAATTATCATCTGTATTAATATATACATTCTAACAACTTGGTTCATTACACACATTGAAAATCAATTATGAACTTCATCTCTTAATCAGTTACAACTGCAAACTTTTCTAGTGCAACACATTTTCTTTAAAAAATGTAATTAGAAAAACCAGACACACACTAGGAAAAGAGACTTACTGAGGGGTGAACAGTAGTCAACTAGAATAGAAGTCTGAACATCAACAGGTTTTAGATTGCAATGTACTTTGCTAGTGAAACTGAGGACATAGAATCATAGAATCATAGAATGGTTAGGGTTGGAAGGGACCTTCAAAGGTCATCTAGTCCAACCCCCCTGCAAGGAGCAGGGACATCCCCAACTAGATCAGGTTGCTCAGAGAATCACCTTGTAAATATGTGAATAAGAAAAATCTCAATACTTTTCTGCAAGAGTGCATTTCAGTTATCCCTGAGCTAGGAATTGTCTTCCTTCTGTCTTTTAACATACTATGCTTCTTTTTGTCATTCACTTTCTGGAAACTTTAATTCGATTTTCTTATTTAAAAAAGATTATCAAATGGATTTAAAGATTAAAAGTACTAAAATAAATGTTTCTAGGAGTATCAGTATGACTTGAATTATAAAATTTGGCAATGTTGCAACAAAGATCCAACATTTAATTTGGATCAAGAATCTAACTGCTTTCGCTTAAGGTCAAGGAAGTATTTGACTTGTGCAGTTACAAGATAAAGGACTAAATCCTGTAACATTTTGAGTTCTCAAACTTTTTTTGGTCATTGATGAAGTATTTTCCAAGTATTCCTGGATTTAATATTTGACTGATAATGTAAGTATTAAATTTGCATGTTATAGTGACAAAGTCTATAAAATATGGTGTAGTGTTGCTGATTTCTCAACCGGTGATTTGCATAAACAGCACATTATAAATAATGAATATTATAATGTATTGCATATAACATTTGAAATCCACAGTTGCTGGGATGTTAATTGTGTTATAGTTGCCTGCCTTGTATACAAATTCTATTTCCAATTTTATATTCTTATAATATTTGCATTTTCAATGATCTACAGACCAAAGCTATTTCACTGAGGAAATAAAATAATAATTCTGAAAAATTAATATATTAGAAAATTCTGCAATCTGTTTCTAAACTGTGAACAATAGCACGGAAGGCTGTATTCTTTCAAGGAAGGTGAGCAAGCAAAAAGTAAACAAAATCTGTTCTTCAGGTTAGAAAAGCCTCTAAAATGAGTTAGAATTTTAAGGATTAAGGATGTAATCTGGATTTCACATTACTATAATCTGAAATAATGCAAAAATAACTATGAGCTATTTAAAGTGTAAATATATGATAAAAAATAACAGATATTTGAGGAAGATGGAATAAGTTTGGCTCTAAATTGATAGTTAACTTCCATAATGACAAAAAGTTTGGGCCTATACAAACAAAATGACATAGGCTCATTGTCTTTTTGTCCAAGATGCTTGCATGATTTCCCAAGAGGTCTTTTTGTGCCATGTTCCTTCTCGTCATCTTTTTTTTTTCAAAGTATAAATAACAGCTTGTGATCATAAGAACCAACTGATATTTCTGAACAAAGATCTTGCAATAGGAATAAAGTCATCACTCCAGCCCTGAATGGAGCTGTGCATAATTCTTATGGTTATCAAAACCCAGACACCGCTTTTGTAAGTTTTATTAAATTGCCACATTAAAATTGACAATTTATACTCCATTTTCAGTTGAAAAATAGTTCTGAATGCAATCTTTAGCTCATAAGAAAATAATTTCAAGTATGACTATCTAATCCATTTTTGTAGACAATCAGAATCACTGTTTGCAGTAAGTGGATAATTTTTTGTTCACAGATAATTCACCAGAACAGCTATGTCACCACTTGAAAGTATCAACTGACAAGGTTCCATTATTACATTACATGCAGTATATTCAATTTCATAAATTCATTAAAAGTGGCCTGAAGAACAAAGAAATTATATGTTTCTGTTAATTTTTTTTCACAGAGATTGAGAAGAAAAATACATTTGCAAACTATAGCTGTCAGATTATTTAATTATTTTATTAATCACTGGATTCCTGAAATGAAAACTTCGGCTGATATTACATTATGCATGCTAAAATGTTGTATGAACACCAAAAAATTAAATCATATTAATTAATCAGAACTAGGTATGTTTAAACTTTTTTTTTTCAGAATTGCTTCATCTGAGGTTTTCTAATCATTAGCTGAATAGTTCTTCTGAAAATCTCTGAAGGTAGAAAATATACTGGCAAACTTAATTTCTTCAGGGACAGAAGTTAGCAGGACTCATTTAAAGTGTGTGGAAAGACACTTCTGTCTTTCCTTAAATTCCCCAGAGATCATTAAAGTAAAGGAAATCTCATTCCTCCTGATCCTGAAATTTGAGATTTGTTAGATGCACTGTTTAAGGTCTACCTTTGAATTAGAGCTGGGAATTAATGACTGGGCAGGCAGTTCTTCATACAAATTCACCAAAACCACTTGTTAGCCAAAATTCATAACTAGCCCACCACATTAAGCCAAATTAATGTGTAAAACATACCAACACCATTTAACATAATTTCCAAGTTCTATTACATCCTTTGTTTCTCTATCAAGACTGTGCTATAAGAACAGTATAATCTCTAAATTACAAAATTCAATGAAAAATTAAAATACCTTTATATAATGTGAGTTTTCAGAATTAGAACTTTTGAAATCACAGAGTCATAGAATCATTTATGTTGGAAAATGCTCTTAAGAACATTAAGTCCAAAAGTAAACCTAACACTGCGAAGTCCACCAATAAACCATGTACCTAAGCACCACATCTACACACCTTTTAAATATCTCCAGGGATGATGACTCAACTACTTTCCTGGGCAGCCTATTCCAGTGCTTGACAACCCTTTCTATGACAAAATATTCCTTGGTATTCAATCTAAACCTCCCCTGACACAACTTGAGGCCATTTCCTCTTGTCCTATCACTAGTTATTTGGGAGAAGAGACTGACACCCACCTCGCTACAACCTTCTTTCATGTAGTTGTAGAGAGCAATGAGGTTTCCCTTCAGCCTTCTCTTCTCCAGACTAAACAATCCCAGTTCCGTCAGCCACTCCTCATAAGACGTGCTCCAGACCCTTCATCAGCTTCATTGCCCTTCTTTGGATGTGCTCTAGCACCTCAATGTCTTTCTTGCACTGAGGGGCCCAAAACTGAACCCAGTATTCAAGGTACTGCCTCACTAGTGCTAAGTAGAGGGGCTACAATAGATTGCTACTACTATTATTTTCTTTAGTCTTCAATGTTCTGCCATCAACTTCAGTTTGAGTCACCTTTTACATTAAACCTTTTCCTGTTTTCTGCTCCTCACCTCACAGATTTGAGTTTCCTTTTTTTTTCCAGAACCAATCTCAAGACTTTCAGCCCTAACCATCTCTGTAACTGTGAATACATGCTCTTTTCTGTTTCAACTTCAATTTGCAATTTCTGTTCAGATATTCTCTCTTTCCTGATTTTAAAGCAACCTGAAAACCATTCCCTCCAGTGTTTCATCAATTCCTCTAATGACTGCTTTAGTGACCTCCAGCTTCTTCACTTTCTCTTCCTACAGAACCAGTATTTTATAATCTTCTTATCTGGTCAGCTGTCTTTAATCTCTGCAATCAAGTTCTCTCAAAATCCGATCCTGGCTCCTCTACATCTACTTTGTAATTCCTCCATTAACCTTTCCTTGTAACATTTCCTCTCACCACATATATCCACTTTCCATGGTGATTCTGTAGGTATCTGTTTGCACTCTCATCTCTCCTGTTCAGCCCTCTGTCTAGATGTCACCTGCAGCTACAGATTAAGTACTGTCTTTTTTATCACTGAAAACTCATAGGTCTTCCATTTCAGGTCCTTCTAGTCATATTAAAATGGTGACATATCTTCCTAACATCTTTGTGCAGGTATAGCAGTCACCTCAAACACACCTCCGCCTTCTCTTTACACTCCACAGGTTTGGTAGGCATTTTCACAGAATTTGAGTAGCAGCCTCCTTTTTCTTCAAACCCTCTTCAAAATTTTTGCTGTGATAGAAGAAAAAGTTTGCTGAGAATTGAGAAGCTTACCAAGCCGTAGCACAACCTTGAGGTCATCTAGTCCAGCCTCATGATCAAAATCAGCCTTGAAGTTAGACCAGGCTGCTCAGTGTTTCACCACTTGGATGGGGAAGTCTCCCCATCATGCCTAGTCAACATTGTCCTTGTCTTACCTTAGGACTATTGACCCTTATTCTGCCACACACATCTCTGACAAAAGCAGCAAAGAATGAAGAATATTGGCCCATTTCTCTAGCTTGTTGAGGTTGCTCTGAATGACATCTGTGTGCCAAGACTCTCTATGTACATCTCCACATTTCCTTATTTTTTACATTGCTCTGTTTATAACTTTTGATCTAATGACCTGATGCCATTAGTTCCTTTTTGTTGTTGTTGTTGTTGTTGTCTGCTAGTGTTTTACTCTGACAATCTAATCCTTGTATAAGACTTTCAGCTACTATGACACTTAAGTAGTTACAGTATAACATCGTAGTGTATAATTGCTATGAGGTTATAAGTAGTACTAAGAGCAAACTACTTGAACATATGAGAAATAGTCCTAAAAGTTTGTTGGAAATTGCCAGTTACCAAAGCAGATGCAGGCATCCTATGCCCACAGTGATTCAGTGTACCTGTTGATTTTCCATTAATTAATCTGAGATAAATCAGAATTAAATGTTTGTTAGAAAAAATCAAAGAACTAATAGAAAATTCAAAATCCCTTCCAGCAGAAATTCTTTTCCTGTACCACTGTCTTAACACGGCTATCTTGATGCGGTACAATTCTCTCCATTGCCTTCTGTATTCATAGTGTTATTCAAATCCACAAAGCTCCCTAGTAAACTGAAGGATGAGGAGTTTGTAATAACAGTTTGTGTTACCAAATTGGAGATTTATTCAGCAAACTCTTAAATCAGTCACTACTATTAGAATAAGGATGGCCTGTGGTACGGAATTCTTTAAAATTCTCCTTTGAAGTGATCATTTTTTGCTAGCATAGCAAGTACTGAAGTATTTATGGAAACAGCTGTGAGACACTGGTTTGCTGAACCGTGAAGGACAGATTCTATCTTCAAGGGTTCAATAAGAAGGAAAATATAAAATGAATTTATGCATAGATTCTCTGGGTGACAGAAATCAAAGGAAATGTTTCCTTATACAGTGACAATTTACTGTGAGAAATAAGCACAAACAGAACGCTGAGGGTAGATTTTGACACAACTAGAATGAAAAACATGACTCTCTCCTGAATTTATTTCCTTAAATGCTTCTAAGTAGACAATATCTTTTCTATTTTTGTTTTATCAGTGGAGAGCAGTAGAAAGCAGTAGCCATTCTGTTCTCTTTTCTATATGCTTTTGGTTTTGATTACAACTGCGTGGATGAAAGACCTTACAGTCTCAGATTATTCCTTATTTCTGTTTAACAGAGACAGGTATTGACAGTATCCCCCTACTACGTACTCCATTATATAGATTATATCTGCTTAATGATAGATAATAGAGCTTCTACAAGCTCTGTAACCTTCCATTTTAGACAGCACTGAGAAGATGATTCCACCTCTTACTGAATTGATTTTTTAATTCCTTCCATCTTACGCTGTTTGAACCATTTTAAATATATAAAGCACTAAAATATGGTACTTCATAGAGATTTCTATAAATACTTCTAACAAGGCAACATTCACTTAATTTAAATATTGCTTTTTTTAAAAAAAAAAGATGATTAATCATAACTAGCAGTTGGCATTTCTCCTTTCTAACACTGCCACAAGCAGCACTTATTTGGTCTAGGATTCTGGGGCAAAAATGCAAATATAGAGCCTTCTACATACAAATATCCAAATTTACTCAGTGATTTTAAAAGCGCAAGAAATAGTAGAAACAGCATTCCTACACCTCTACTAGCCAATTGTCAACACTTCACAGAATTTAAAAAGAATTATATTCTCACTGTCATTAAAAACCCAAGTCCGTTTATTCTTCCTGTATGATTTATCTTTTCCTTTAGTGAAAAAGCATAGCTTTGTAACCGCCTAATACCAAAACACATAAATCAACTAAACACTAGTGCCTAAAGAAGTAAGAAAAGAATAAAGCTTACACTTAACCAGAAGTTGTGCACAAGCTAGGTGTTTGTACTCCTATGATGCTATGTTTCATTATTGTGTTAACAAAGCAAATCTGGGAAGAAACGTGCTTGCCATAGGAAGAAAGATATACGCAGTTTCAGTTTTTTTTTTTTTTGGTGGAAACCTCAAAACTGAGGATAAACTTGAGGTGAGTAGATGAGGCTAGAAATATTGCAGCAAAGATCTCAGAGGAACAATGGGTTGCAATATACTAAATGCAATTTTCTAGTTGTCATCCCTCTTATTCTTTCCCAAATGAATAATCTGGTATATTGCTAGTGTAAGGTGTGCCTTTTAAATCATAATACTTTACTTTTTTACCCTACTGGGTTTAACTCACTTCAACCTGATGACATCTTGCTATTTCCTTCCAATTTTTGCAGTTGTGCCTATCACTTCTTCCATTTACCTGTGATGACTATTCTCATAAGTACTGCTCCTGGGCAAACTCCAACATTACTGTACAGTGGATGGTAGAATTAGTTGTTACTAAAGCATAATTAATCTCCATTCACCACAGTGAAACAAAATATGCATAAGATGAGACTCAGAAATGTGAAAAGGGTTATGATTCCTCCAGGATCATAAGAAATTTGTATATAAACAAGTGCATGATATATGAAGGAACTAAAGAAATTCAGCTGTAGAGTAGTTGCTTCTTATAGAATCATAGAATGGTTAGGGTTGGAAGGGACCTTCAAAGGTCATCTAGTCCAACCCCCCAGCAAGGAGCAGGGACATCCCCAACTAGACCAGGTTGCTCAGAGCCTCATCCAGCCTGGCCTTGAACGTTTCCAGGGATGGGGCTTCCACCACCTCTCTGGGCAACCTGTGCAAGTGTTTTACAACCCTCATTATAAATTTTTTTTTTCCTAATATCCAATCTAAATCTACCCCCCTCTATTTTAAAACCATTACCCTTAGTCCGATCACAACAAGCCCTTCTGAACAGCCTCTCCCCATCTTTTTTGTAGGCCCCCTTGAGGTACTGGAAGACTGCTATGAGGTCTCCCCGGAGCCTCCTCTTCTCCAGGCTGAACAGCCCCAACTCTCTCAGCCTGTCCTCATAAGAGAGGTGCTCCAGCCCTTTGATCATCTTTGTGGCCCTCCTCTGGACTTTCTCCAACTGGTCCATGTCCTTCTTATGTTGGGGGCTCCAGAACTGGACACAGTACTCCAGGTGGGGTCTCACCAGGGCAGAGTAGAGGGGGAGAATCACCTCCCTCGACCTGCTGGCCACGCTTCTCTTGATGCAACCCATGATGTGCTTGGCCTTCTGGGTCGCAAGGGCACATTGCCTGCTCATGTTGAGCTTCTCGTCCACCAGCACTCCCAAGTCCTTCTCCTCAGGGCTGCCTCAATCCATTCCCCGCCCAGCCTGTATTTGTGCCTGGGATTGGCATGACCCAGGTGCAGGACCTTGCACTTGGCCTGGTTGAACTTCATGAGGTTGGCACGGGCCCACCTCTCCAGCCTGTCAAGGTCCCTCTGGATGGCATCCCTCCCTTCCAGCGTGTCGACGGCACCACACAGCTTGGTGTCATCAGCACACTTGCTGAGGGTGCCCTCTATCCCACTGTCCATGTCACCGACAAAGATGTTGAACAGGGCCGGGCCCAACACAGACCCCTGAGGGATGCCACTTGTGACCAGTCTCCACTTGGACATTGAGCCGTTAATCACCACTCTCTGAGTGTGGCCATCCAGCCAACTCCTTATCCACCGAGTAGTCCGTCCATCAAACCCATGTCTCTCTAGTTTAGAGAGAAGGATGCTGTGCGGGACAGTATCAAAAGCTTCGCACAAGTCCAGGTAGATGATATCCGTTGCTCATCCCTTGTCCACCGATGCTGTTACCCCGTCATAGAAGACCACCAAATTGGTCAAGCACAATCTGCCATTGGTGAAGCCATGTTGGCTGTTACCAACCATCTCCTTGCTCTCCATGTGCCTTAGCATGGTTTCCAGGAGAATCTGCTCCATGAGGTGACGCTGACCGGCCTGTAGTTGCCCAAGTCCTCCTTGTTCCCCTTTTTAAAAATTGCAGTTATGTTCCCTCTCTTCCAGTCATTGGTGACCTCACCAGACCGCCACGATTTCTCAAATATGATGGCCAGTGGCTTGGCAACTTCATCTGCCAGTTCCCTCAGGACCCACGGATGAATCTCATCAGGTCCCATGGACTTGTGCACCTTCAGGTTCCTCAGATGATCCCGAACCTGTTCTTCAAGTACAGTGGGCGGTTCTTCATCCTCCCAGTCCCTGCTTGCGCCTTCCACAGCTTGGGTGGCGGGACAAGAGCCCTTATCAGTGAAGACTGAGGAAAAAAAGTCATTGAGTACCTCAGCCTTCTCCATGTCCCGGGTAACCAGGACACCGGTTTCCTTCCAGAGGGGGCCTACATTTTCCTTGGACTTTCTTTTGTCCCCTACATACCTATAGAAGCCTTTCTTGTTGCGTTTTATGTCCCTGGCCAGATTCAGTTCCGTCAGGGCTTTAGCCTTCCTCACCCAATCCCTGGGCACTTGCACAGCCTCTTTGTAGTCCTCCCAGGCTACCTGTCTCCGGTTCCAACCTCTGTAGGCTTTCCTCTTCACTTTCAGTTGGTCCAGGAGCTCCTTGCTCATCCACGCAGGCCTCCTGGCCTTTTTGCCCAACTTGTTCTTCATCGGGATGCACCTCTGCTGAGCTTGGAGGATGTGCTCCTTGAATGTGGACCAACTTTCCTGGGCCCCTCTTCCCTCCAGGGCTGCCTCCCATCGCACTTGTCCCATCAGGTCCCTGAAGAGGCCGAAGTTCGCCTTCTTGAAGTCTAGGGCAGAGAGCTTGCTGTGTAGTTTCCTCGCTGCCCCGTGGATCTTGAACTCCACCGTGAACTCACCTCGCTGCAGCCAGGGCTGTCCTTAGTTTCACATCCCCCACCAGTCCCTCCCTGTTGGTGAGCACAAGGTTGAGCATGGCACCCCTCCTTGTCGGCTCCTCTATCGCCTGCAGGAGGAAGTTGTCGTCCACGCATTCCAGGAACCTCCCGGATTGCCTGTGCCCTGCCATGTTTTCTCTCCAACAGATATCAGGGTTGGTGAAGTCCCCCATGAGGATCAGGGCCTGTGACTGTGAGACTGCTCCTATCTGGCTATAGAACGCCTCGTCTGCTCTGTCCTCCTGGCCAGGTGGCCTGTAACAGACCCCCACTGTAACGTCCGCTGTCCGTCCCCGTCCTCTAGTCTTGACCCATAAGCTCTCTGTCAGCTCCTCCTCCATCCCCAGCTGGAGCTCCACGCACTCCAGCCAGTTGCTGATGTAGAGAGCAACACCCCCTCCTCGTCTTCCCTTCCTGTCTTTTCTAAAAAGCCTATACCCCTCCATGTTGATGCTCCAGTCATACAAGTCATCCCACCACATCTCCATGATTCCAACAAAGTCGTAGCCCTGCTCATGTGCACGCATCTCCAGCTCTTCCTGTTTATTTCCCATGCTGTGTGCATTGGTATAGAGACACTTCAGCTGGGCCCCGAGCAAAGCTGACTTGCTGCCTGGAGCAACAGGGGTTCTATTGGACCGCAGTTTAAGTTCATTTGCACTTACCTGCAATCCTTCCTCAGCTTCTGGACCCTCAGTGCTGGCACTGGCACCATGCTGACAGCAGTGGGCTGAACTGTGCTTCCCCTCCCCCAGCAACACTAGTTTAAAGCCCTCTGGATGAGTCTGGCAAGCCTTTGTCCAAGCACACTCTTCCCCTTCTCGGTTAGGTGCATGCCGTCCACCTCTAGCAGCCCGGGCTTCTCAAAGCACGCGCCGTGGTTGAGATACCCAAAGCCCTGGCTGTAGCACCACTCCCTGAGCCACGAGTTAACCTGCCAGATACGTCTGGCCCTTTTGCTAACATTTAATTTGGGAAACTATTGAAACATTCTGTTTAGACATTTTAACACTGTCAGTTGTACCTTGTATTATATTTGAAAAGACTGAAATAAAATATTTTTTCCATATGCTCGTGAACAATGAGGCAGGGCCAAGGTTAGGAACAGGGCTGGAAAAAACATCTTATCACATTGGGAGAGGAAGCGGGCAGTTCATCTAGTGGCAGTCTACAGATGCTACCTTAAACCCATCCTGAATCCTATTATTGTACAGTTCCTGATTGCCAAATGAAAGACATTCTGTTCATCCTTGCAGCTATTGAAGACTGGAGGCATCCCACCTCAGGCTTGTGGGCCTCTAGTGTTGATTTTCCTCTTCCTTTCTTCATTGTTTTCCAGAGTCTGGCTTTTATCATGATGCTAAAGAACCTGCTGCTTGATTCAGTGCTCTGCAGGGTGGAAGTGTCCATCCCAGACGCAATGCTGCGCACTTTCCTCCTCTGTGCTAAGGCATGCCAGCTGCCTTCAACCTTCCTGACGGGGACAGTGCACCTGGTTGCTCCTGTTTCCTTCACATCTGTCCATCACTTCCCAAAAGCAGAGGTAGAGGCAAGCCTGTGGTACAGCCCAATACAGCCTGGCTCTGAGCACCTAATCCTGGCAGTGCGTTAGGACAACAAGGTGTGATGTGGGGCAGGCTGCAGTGAGGATCCTGCTCCCCTCCAGACAGGTCAGACCCCAGGTATGCAATTTGGAACAATATCTGTATAGCACATAGCACATAATGTACAGTGCTTCCTGTGTGTGTTTTTGGGCTGTAACACATGTATCTTTTAAGTACCTTGCTGTTGCTCACCTCTGAATAGCATGGCTGCCATTGATAAAGTCCTTCACTCCCAGTAGTTACAAAAACTTACTAACTTCTGGGATATATTAGAGGGTGTATGCACTTTAGAAAAACTTTCTAGCTTTAAATTGCTTCTTTTCATCTTGAATTCTGTTTTATCTCTTATCACGGGGGGAAAAAAAAAAGAAAAAATCAAGATATGCTCTAGAAATACTATCCCTAAGAAATCCTAAACAATCTACTGGAGGAAATAGCGCATCCTAATAGCAGGAGACATAATAAACAAGCTCCATTATCTGGTAACGACCGTCCTTCTGCGGCTACATTAGTCATCATCAGACTGGTAGAATTGTGTGAGTCCCCAAGGAAATAAAAAAAAAATATATCATTCAGGCATCCTTTCTATTTTACTTGTTTCACATGAGTTTTACTATGTCAACTTTTTTCTTTAAGACAAACAGGTAATAATGATAACAAGTCAGATTGTTCTATGAAGGAGAATACCTCAGAAAGCCCAACTCCATTTATAAACAGGGAAAATGTTGAAGGATTCGTGAGGTGAGCTTACCATATTTACTCAGTTTATTTTCAGTGAAGTCCTTGCTGAGATAATCACATAAGGAACTTTTCTATTCAGAATCAGCATTCCCACAAATTTCAGTGCCATTTGTTATAATTATCAACTTTGAACAAAAGGAAAACACAAACTGCCACTGCACTCAGGTACAAAAAGGATTCAGAGTCACACTGTTCACTGTTTTCTATACATATCCAATGCCCTCACTCATTAGATGGAGTTTGGTGCAGCTGGGAGTGGCTTACAGTGAAGACATTATGATCCCCTCTGAATTTAATGGATATTTGGCCCAGCAAGCCTAGATTCAGGTAATGCAAAGTAATGGGCATGCAGAGACACTACTATTGCCTGCTGCTATTAATACTGCACTCATACTGAAATGATGTTGCTTTAATATCACTCAGTACTGATAAAGTCTCCCATTTTGGCTATATCTGTGTTTGAATGCACTGCTTGGATGCAAGCCCAAACGCTTCTACAAGCTAGGCTGGTCATCTGGTAGAAGGTGACTTCGGATCAGTGGTTTGTCTTTGCAGAAGTCCAAGAACGCAGTACAGTATGGAAAAGCCACATATGCGGTGGCCACCATCGTGTATCTTGGATACCCATGCAGTGCCATCACGTGGACAATACGAGGCAGGCAAGGGCGCCTACTGTCATGGCCTTAGCTTGTTTCCTGAAGTCTTTCTCCCAGTGTATTTTGGACATTTGCACATTCAGTGCATTCCACTAAACATCAAGGTAAGTATCTCTACCAATGTGATAAATCCTTGGAATTTTTTGTACATCATCCCTGGGTTCAAACTTCTTTGTTGAGTAGTGAGTCAGAAAGGGGCATTCCCAACTGAGTCAGGCAGAGCAGAAAAAAATTCATCAATGGAACAGGCAATACTGAGAAGTAGCTGGAATAATGACCTAGTGTTAAAGAGTTTCTGACTATGACTACTAGTCTTATTTGCCTTAATCTTCTCCAAGATAAGAAACGGGTGAGTGAGGTATTCTAGAAGGTACTGCTGGATCTTAGACCTTTAACCCTTTATAAACCCTGATAAATTTGTTTTATTCACTCAAAAGACAAACAGAAAACTAAGAAATCCATACAAAGTTTCTGTCTGACCTGTTCATGTTAATTGCCGGTTTTCTTCATGTTGTGCTTTTGTTTAGTGAGGCGGGGCCTAAGGTGGTAGCTTCTGTAGGAAACTGCTAGAAGTTGCTCCCCTTTGTTCAGTGGACTTGGCTGGGCCTAGGATGGACCTGCTGCTGGCCAAGGCCAAGCCAATTGGTAGCAGAATGTTCTGTGATAATGCCTCTGCAATAACGTATTTAAGAAGGGGAAAACAGAAAAAAAAAGGGAAGAGAAGATGTGAAGAAGCTGAGCGGAGCAGAGGCGCAGAGGTGGAGGAGCAGGCCTCATGGGCACTTCATATTATCTTCAGTTCTCTAATTTCAGTTTATGCTTCTCATACTCTCAGTTAAGCTGTATCTTGTTCCTATTCTTGGTAGACTTCCTCCATTTTTTCTGATTGAGTTTGTCATGGTAATAATACTTAAATGTCTCACCCTAAGAACAGAAAGTTCTTTCTTCAGTCTACTAGTCAACTTCCTTTCTAAGATTTTTACTCTCCATCTTGGTTTCAGATTCTGTTTTAGTCAGTTTTTCTTCTAGTCAATGCAGAAAAACACAGGGATCTTAACAGCAAAATCATGGATCTTGCTTGACTGATCTGTCTGATTCTCAGTCAAGTGGCAATGTTGAACAAATGAAAAATCCTAAGACATATGGACAGATCAGAATATCACATTGAAAATCCAGTATTTCTTCCTTTGGATATATCTCTGGAAATACCAATTTGAGAGGAAAAGCTCACTTAGAAATCCTTCCTGTTCCAAGGTCTTAGTATTTGCTTGTAGCTATCACATTAATATGAGCTGAAATGCCATTCTATAAACAATATAACAGCTATATAAGAAGGCAGTTATTCTATTACATGTGCTGTCTATTGAAGGCTAAAATAAACATTAAAATCACACTAGAATATATTATTTTCTTTATAGATAATTGAAGACTTACATGTTTGTTATATATAATGAAAATGCAACAGAATTCCCCTCTCCCCTTCTCTCATAAAATTTAAGACAGGTTTGTTTGTTTTTTTTATGAGCCTTCACCAACAATATATGGTGGTTCAAACATCTTTTTAGAAGCAAACCATTTGCTGCAGTATTTCATTGTATTTTCTAGTGGTTCCTTAAACTTCCACTGTTTTGACACAAATGAAAGCAGTAACAGCTTCCAAATAAATCTCTGTGACATACAGACATTTGAAATGCAATAATAGACATCAAATCTATAGAGAAAGGCAGATAATCAAAGTACAAGTATCCTACATGACAATAAATTTTGTACTACAGTCTATTCAGTTTTCTGTCATGAAGCTTAGCATTCTTACAACCAGTTGGTAATGAGATAAAATGCCTTGTTAATTTAGTATTTTATTTATTAATAGTTGCAGAATTTGAGAATATGTCATTTTAATACTAATATCCAAATAATGTATTTTCTTTATACGCAAATATTATTTTCAGTGATATCTCTGACTCTTACTAGTAGAACTTACTTATCTTACTTTCCATTGAGAAGGCATTATGTACTACTTTTTTACTTTGAATAAATTTTTTCCATTGCCTATAATAGAAGTTTTTAAATCAACAAACATTTCATGGTCTTTATTTAAGAAAATTAAAATTTCAGTTTTTTTTTTTTTTTTTTTTTTAAGTTACAGTGATACCAGTATCTCTCTGTGCATTTCATATGGCAAATTCCTATCCTATGACTTTGGTCCAGCCTTCATTCCACCGTTCATTACAAATCTTTATTATAATAGTAATAAAACTGCTGATCAAAAATTTGAAGTTTTGATAGAAGAAATTCCTCTGAAAAGCTGGAAAGATATTTCAGCTAGTTCCAGTTCCTAGATATTAACATGCACGTATTATCCCATTAGCACATGGTTTACCAGCTCCAGTCCAAGCAGAATACCTCCCAAAGTGCACAATTTGAGTCTGAAAAACAAAAAGTATATTTTAAATAAATATGTGTGACATAATTCACACTACATGTTGAGTTTTAAAAATTGGGTCTATATACTGGAAATTTTTCTTTTAACTGCCCAGATATTCATGTCTTTCTATGCAACAAGAGGGGATGAGTATTAGTCTCCTAGACTACAAAATAAATTGAACAGCATCTAGCTTAAGGATAAGGGCAATATATTGTCTCTCTATGCTTTTAAGTTCTGTTGTTTTCTTCTTCCATCTTATTCATTTATATTTCTCTAACATTTCATCTGCAAGCCCTTGTTAGCTTTCTCTTCCTTTCTTTCCTTTCTAAACATGACCTGTAAACCTTACCTAGTAGACTCTCCCTCACACTTTCTAAAGCACTATGCTTTAAAATTGAGCAAAGGAAAAAGTAATTTTGCAAGGCTCACACTGAATCTGAGTCTCCTTCACTCAACAAAGAAATCCATTGTTTACAAGCTGTGGGTGAATACCACGTGAGCAGGTGAAAATAGGAATTTGAGGGGTGTGATGAGGGTTTTTATCTATAATGCATTCATCCTGCAGAGCCCTTGTACAACAGCTATAACTAGCCCTTCTAGTATTAGAAAATTGCTAATAGTTTTCTAAGTGAAGAGAAGAAAAAGAAACAGATGGAGGAATGATGGTGGCTACAGTATAAAACATCCCAAGTCTTAGTATGTTCATGTTTTTTTTTTTTTTAATTTTCTTTCATCTTTCCTTCTCATTCTTTCTTTACAGGCAACAGAGATCATTTTTAGTAGCAATAGTGTGCTATTGATAGCATCAATGCGATCCTCTTCCAGTGTCTTGCTAGCCATCATGCAAGAAGTGATTGTTGGGAGTGCTGTTGGGAACATTCCTGATTCTATGTATTATTCAGAGCACTCAGAAATAACTGTTTAAGTACTTTGTTAAGAGCATTAAGAAGAGAGCTCTGTTAATGTCATAGTCTGCAAGAAAAGATAACCTATGATTTTCTGTGTTACAATGATTAAGGCAGTATCACAGGCTATGATACAAGAAAATTAAGAATTTTCAATATTGTATCACCACCATAGAAGAACTGTAATTGGAATTATCTGTCAAATTTGTCTGAAAACTGCACTGAAAACTATGGGGAAAGACTTACTGGGCTTATCTGTCAAATTAAAAAAAAAAAAGACCACACACAAAACCACTCTTACATGGAACACTAAAGTGCAGTTATTTTATTACATTACATAAAACAAGTATATAATTTAGAAGCTAGTAAAGTGTTCTTAGTCTTTTGTACCTGAAATATAAGCTGCCTGCATAGCTTCAAAACTTTTTATCTTTCCAACTTGCAGCCATCAACTGCTCATGCACAACAGGAATTCAAAATATCTAACATCCTGTTAATGTAGTACTGAATAAAATAGAAACATGCAGAATTCATTTACTGAGCAAAAAATATAGGTAATCTAAGACTATATTATATCACATCATCTTCCATTGACTGAAAATATCTGAGATCAACTTCAGTGTGCTTATGCCATGCTACCTGTGAATCATCCACAAGAACTACCTGTAGTGCTAAAAGAAGCCCAAATGCCATCGCAAGTTTGCGTTCTTTTTCACACTATATAAATGACTTTTGGTGATCATACTTAATAGCAATAATTTTCAGTAGACAACAGGAATAAAATAGCTCTAGCAAGTATAACTATCTGAAAACACACTGCAAAGTACCATAAGTTCCCCTAATTCTAAGAGCTATGTGATATCCAACCTCTGTAGCTGGGGTTTGGAATTTGATGTTTTACTCAAAAGTCCAGCTCCTGAAGAAATATGTTCTCACGGTGGCATGGGCAGACACTGGGAAATTTAAAGTCCTGATTTCTCCTTATTTACACTGGTGAATTCAAGTGCTCAAACCAGTAGAGCAACACTCTTGCTGTTTTAATGTGAGAGAGGAGAAAAAAAAACACGAACTGCCAACACTTCTCCTTTCTGCTCCTGCAGGTCACATTTCCAGATGAACTCTCTGGCTATCCATTCACACCAGCAGCGGAGTGAGGTTGGCTATCCTGACTCTTGGGAGGAATGCAGAAAAGTGAGACAAGGAGACATGGCAAGTCTGTACTGGCAGTGAAGGAGATGCCCAGAGCCCCTGGAGGTGGGTGGTCAGCTGTGGGTACAGCCCTGCCAAGGGAGGTACTGAGACAGTTGGAGTCACCGGGGCCAGCAGCTCCCTTGTTCTGAGAGCAGAGCCAGGCGAGGAAGAAATCACCATATGTGTGGTCACTGTCATGGTTGCAGTCCTGGAGAAGCAAGAGATGGCTGCAGGGGGCCAGAAAAATCTTCCCTCTGCTTCACACAGCACAAGGAGGGGGAGTTTGGGCAGCACATACAGCAGAGATGGTATGTTTGCCAAGGAAGGAAAAAGAAATAAAAAGTTGAAGAACAGTATCTATATCTCATATAACAAATCTGGCTTCTGGAGAAAGAGGTTTTAAAACCTACAGGCATTTTAGGGAAATTTAATTCCATTAAGGTAGGGAGGAAATAAAATTAAGATAATGCTTGATTTAAAGATCAGATCTTATATTGCCAACAAAGCTATCTGGAGACAGCTATCATGCCAAACTACTGGCATTGTGTTTAGAATGCCTGTAGTCAGACAGGACAGTACCTGACAAAGTGGGATGTAAACCGTATTTCTCATTTTTCTACTTTAAAAGCTAGCAGAGTGCCATGAGAAACTTTAAAGGATTAAAATATATATGAATTAATGGGTTTTAATTATTACTTCTAGACTAACATGCTAATTTGTAATTTTCTATGCTTGTTTAGGGCTAACAGAATGTCTTATCAAAAATGGACAGTTCTTCAGTTAACCACTGCTACCGAAATCTTATTAACCACAGGCTGTCCCACTTTGAAATATCACTGGATACATCTCCCAATTCAGAAAAAAACATGGGTAGATCAATGGTTTATTCTTATAGCACTTCTCAGAGATTTGAATTTTCTAGTGTCAATATTTCTCCAGAAGAGGCAGAAAACAAACAAAATCATGAATATTTGCCCCACTGTTCTGGTTTTGTTCAGTGAGGTGGTAGTTTCTGTAGGAAACTGCTAGAAATTGCTCCCCTTTGTTCAGTGGACTCGGCTGGGCCAAGGCCGAGCCAATTGGTAGCAGAATGTTCCATGATAATGCCTCTGCGATAACATATTTAAGAAGGGGAAAACAGAAAAAAAAAGGTAGAGAAGATGTGAAGCAGCTGAGTCGGGGCAGAGAGGGGGAGGCGTGAGCCTTGTGGGCCTTGCAGGCCTCACCCTCTGGCCTCTCGCCAGGCAGCCGACTGGGCCCAACTCGGCCCAGCCCAGCTGTAAGAAGTGGAGAGGAGATGGGAATGAGATGTAAAAAGATCCTGAGAGGCGTCTGCCAGCCTGTTGTGAAGAATTTTTCTTGTGAGAGGGACAGCTGCAGATGCCAAGGTCAGTGAAGAAGGAGGGGGAGGAGTAATGCAGCTCCTGGCCAAGATTCCCCAGCAGCCTGTGGCGATGACCATGGTGGAGCAGGTTGTCCCCCTGCAGCCCATGGAGGCCCATGGAGGAGCAGAGATCCACTTGGAGCCTGTGAAGGACCCCACATCGGGGGAGGCGGATGCCTGAAGGTGGCTGTGGCCCGTGGAGGGCCCAGTGGGGAAACCGTTCTGGAGGGACAGGACCCTGTGGAAGAGATGACCTGTGCCAGAGCAGTTTCACAAAGGACTGTGGCCTGTGGGAGGGACCCCATCATGAAGCAGGGGAGGAATGCGAGGAGTTCTTCCCCCGACCACGAAGCAGCGGCATAAAACAACGTGTGATGAACTGACTGTGACCCCTATTCCCTCTTCGCCCCTGTGCTGCTCGGGACGGGGGGAAGGTAGTAAAGATAATGTTAAGCCCTGGAAGAAGGAGGAATGGGGGAGGTTATCTTGTTCCCCGTCTCATTCTCCTGCTTTTTTAGTAATAAATGTGTATTTTTCCCCAAGTCGAGTCTGTTTTGCCCAAAATGGTAACTTTAAAGATTTCTCCCCGTCCTTATCTCAAACCTCGAGCTGTTTTTTCTTATATCATCTCACCCTAATCTCTCAGAGGGTGGGGGACAGTGAGAGAGAGACTGTGTAGTCTGGTCCCAATCGGGGCTGAACTAGGACACCCACAAAGTTCATTGTTGCCTTCCCTGTTAAAACCCTTGTCGTCAGTGAATCTGACTGATATTTTGGTTTTTTATTATTTTATATTTATTTCTATTTTTATATTTCTATTTATTTTACATATTATACATATATGTTATATTAGAATTTTTGTGTGTACATATGCACACATAATTTTTTTGCTATTTTAATTGTAGGTTGTGTGCCTAATAGGTAATTGCAAATAGTTAATATCCTAAGAATCCTTCTAATAAAGACCATTTATTTTTACCTCCCTTCAAATGTAAAACTGTGCCTAGTACTCTCTATGGCAGAGTGAAAATTTAAGCAGTTCATACAAAGTAGAGCAGCTTCTGCAAGAACAGCTCAAAGTGCTCAAATTCAGAAATACAGGGTCAAATTCCATTATGAAGAGAAAGACGTTAGAGTTGAGTTTTCCATAGTCTGGGTAACGGATCTCACCCTAAGATCCTGAGACACAAGATTATATCAGGTCTTTAATTTCATTTTCTTAGTTGAAAACAGAGCTTTGTGGTTCTGTATGCACATTTAGATGTCTATGTATGTATATTACAAATATCAACATGTATTTTCTGTGTGAAATTCTCTTCCAAACAGCATGGCTTTAGAGGTAAGAAAAGTTATAGGGATCTACGATAATAGGCAGAGGGAAGTGATAGTAATAAAAACTGACAGAAAAAAAACCCTCAAAAACTGTGAAGACAAGAAGAGAGAAGACAACAATTAGGACAAAACCTTGACTATGGTCAGCGTGAGAAAAAAATGAGACACACCCTGCACTGAGATCCTACCATCAGGATCTAAATATTTAAGGACTGGAAGTAGTAGTTAATTTATTTATTCTTATGGTCTCTGTTACTTTTGTTAAAATTTAAGTATCTGTGACATAAAATACATTCACATTTACTTAAATACATAGAATAACCTATCCCTAAAAGTGTCACTCTTGTGGTTTTTATTACTTGAGCTATTCTTGTGATTCTCAGCAAGCCTGAAGTTGCTGTGCCACTCATTCATCCATTGCTCGGTAACTTTGAACCTGTCATGTAACAGAAATTCATCACCCATAGAAAGATGTCACAAGGTGTCAAGCCACAGATTTGTCTTTCTTATCCTTTTGCTGCAAATGAGATTCTACTGTCAAGATGATAGAAAGTTCAAGGTGGAGGCGTCTAGCAAAATGTCAGAACCTCAGCCACAGTGAGTTAGCACAGGCAGTCACATCTGAATTGAGCTCTGCCAAAGGTAAGACTTCTTGAAATCAAACTAAGGCCAACTTTTCAAACATAGTTGATCATCTCCTGGACTTACATAAATGGCAGCAGGTTGATTTCCTACATCTGCCGACATAGAGTTCTGCAATACAGCTAAGAGAATCTTTCTGGAACATTCTTCCATGACTTAGAGCCTGATGTATAGGCAATAAAATAACAGTGAGGATTGTGATCTCCGAAAGTCTCAGTTTCAATTCTCTCTGAAAAGACTTTAAAAATGTGGGGGTTTAGTCATACTACTGTTAATCTAGAACATACACAGAAAACATGGGGCCTGATAACCCCATGACATATGTATTCTTGCTACTCATGAATTAAATAATGGGGAAAAGAACAAAAAAGTCAGAAACTGTGGGAAATGGAGAGGCGAATGAGAGTGGGAGGAGGTTCTCAAAGATGGCAAGTTGTGAAAGATGGACCAAAAATAATAATAGTTCCCTGCCAAATGTAAACATCACCATTTCTTTGAAGCAAATGTAAATGTGAGAGGTGTGCTGTATCTGTACATAATGAAGAAAGCTTGTGTGCAACAAAAAATCACCAGAGACAGAAACAAGAATGAAAAAGGAAAAGTAAAACAAAGATCAAATACTTGTCTCCATTTGCTTGTTTAAGAAAATAAATTTGTTTCTGTGCTTGTAATGGAGATTAAATTAGCCTGGAAGTCCTAAAATTTACATCTTTTGAAGGCAATTTTCTACTAAAACCATAGTAAAGAAAAAGGATCATCACATACTTCTATCCAGCAAGATTACGGCAGAAAATAACTGCAGAGTGTTTTGCTGTTTTTACATTAAAAAAGCAGCAGTGTGCTTATTGTATGAGTTCATGATGGCTCAGGTCTAGAGAACAAGAGTAGAATCCTGTCAAAATATTAATTTTGCTAAGTGGCTTAAGCTGTTGTGTTCTGAATTGCAAGCTTAAATGGCATGGCAGTGACTTTCTACCATGAGGGACAAAGGAACTAACTAACTAGCATTTAGTTATTAGGAACAAGTAACATGCTGCCATAGCTTTATGTCTTTATGAGTCTTATCAATCATGTTTATGAAGACAATAGAAAGTTATAAATGGTTACTGAAGTGCAGAGTGGTCCATCTCAGACACTCAGTATGACAACTTTATTTCAATAGATAAGAATTGCAATAAATTAAGAAATCGTAGTATATGTAACTTATTGTGAAGCAAACAATGGGTAATGTGAGTTCATCTCCTGCTTGTCAGCGGCTACAGCAGCTGTGTTCAGAAAAATGCATGGATAGAGCTATTTTACAAAGCATTTTGGACCCGTGTTCCTAACCTGTCTTTGGTGCCACAGATTTTTCATAGAATGGATGTCTAATAGTAAAGCCTGAATCGAGAGTAAGAAAAACTCTTATGATCTGCCACTTGATCAATTCTGACAACGCCTTCTGTTGATTTATTATAGACAGTAATTCAGATCAGCTTCCTGATTAGCCTTTATAACTCCTCAGTGTTAATGCTAGTCACTTTCCTTCTAGAAAATAATGACAACCTGTTACTGCCACTCATGTCTCCATTTTTCACACACTAAGTATTTATTTTGACTTGGACAAAGGTTCAGAGAAGATGAAACTATGACATCATACTCCACTTCTAGTCTTAGTATATCTAGTGCCTCCAAAGAATACGGCCTGATACATTAGTAACTCCAGCTATACCCCAATGGGAGCACTGTTTGGCTTCTGTACCAAAAGGAACAGATGCTTTCCTAGAATTGGGCAATGATGCTTACTTATTTAAATTATAAGCATGTTAGAAATTCCAATAATAGTAATTTTAATTCACTAGTGAACTATGGGAAAGAAAGAGAGCACCCTTATATAGCATATTGCTATTTTCCCCTAATTTCACAGTTGGTATGTAATTTCAGAGACAGTGGGTTTTCTTCTTGAAAACTGAAAAATTAAGCACATTAATTAATTTTGAAACACACAAGTTCCTTGTTGACATTGCAGACATAAGTGATTCCTGTCTGGGATAAAGAAACACGCACTGTCTGGTCCTTGTTTTGGAAAAATGACCTCGAATTATGTGCCTTTTACTGTGACACTTGACTTTACAACTTGGTGGTAAACCATACAGAGAGTAGTTATTTTCCCCTTTTTTTAAAAAAAAAAAAACAAAACCAAACCAAACCCAAACTTGCATTATCATCGGGAAAATTGTCCAGCTTTTCAGATTATGTAATTCCCTTGCCTGTGCAATTTATGTGACTCAGTCATTTCTTAACTTCTTTCCCTCCTTTTTATCTCTGAAAAATCTCATTTGCTTTCATGAGCTCACTTAGTCACTCTCTTTCGGTTAATGACCTGATGTTAAAGACCTATGGTTTCTTTGTTTTTACTGCAAATCCTAATCCTTCTTGACCACCTGGAGCTGACAATCACTTTCAGACCACTCTTTCTATTCACACCGAGGTCTGGAATCACACAAGTAACTTTAGGCACTTTCTTAAAGCCCCTGTGTGAGAAATCTGTTTGCCTAGGATGTTGTATACAATCTGCTGGACAGAGCTAAGCTCCTGCAGTGTGTGATTTGGTTCTTCTCAGATCTCAACCACTTTGTGATGTTGCCTTCTCCCCCTTTCCATCCTGTTTTTTAGGTATATAAGTAACATTCTATTATCAGTGTGCCAGACCCTCTTCCATTCCCTGTTAAAGAGCCCAATATCTAAACCTACAAATACTGCATCTTGCCAAGAAAGCAAAATAATGAGGGAGATTAGAAATAGCCAAAGCCTAATTCAGCACATCTTCCTCTGAGTCTTCTTCCTTGGAGTCAGATTAATAAAAACCCTTGTCAACACACAAAAGCTGCATCCCCAGGTAAAGAAAGTCAAATCTGTTTACAAATGCTTATGTTGATTTAAGTTGCAGCTCTTGTTCCTTGAGATAGCTAAACTAATTTGAAGCAAACTGATTTGAGAGTTCCTGTTGTTTAAACTGAAACCAAAATGAAATTACTAATCTAGTAGAAGTCTTGTTTGCTACAGTATTCATTTTGAGAGGGCCTTTCTCTGTTATACCTTGCAACTGACTTTTATGCTCTGACCCCATAATAAATAATTAAGCAAGAAAAGTATGAAAAGCTACAGCTATACTCAGACATATCAAGATGCATTAGCAACAAAAATTCTCTATGCTGCATTCAGCACTTAAAACTTGTCCTTTTTATTGTAAAGGTTATCATAGGCTGCGTGCACTATTTTAATTCAGTATTTTCAGGGTCTGTATATTGATGTGATTAGAAAGAAAATTACCCTGAACTTTTGACCGAATCAGGGACAAGAGATCATCTGAAAAGGGAGCTATCATCAACAGTAAATAAAATATAGCACGGCACTGTCTGCAGAGGCTTGTGACCTAATCCTTGGGAAGCTGAAACATGCATTTCCTGTGATTGCTTAGTAACAAAAAAGAAAAAAAATGTAGTGAATATTTCAGGGTCACCATGTTTTTGGACCTGCTGGTATACTACCATAGAACACAAGCAACACAAAGGTGTTCCTCCTTTTTCACTTATAGCAGTATTAGAAATTGTAATACTTTTATGGCAAAACTGCTCCCAAGCATGGTCAGACTGTGACAGGAATACTGTTTTGAAACTGTAGTGGTTGGTTTCTATATTCCTCATGCAGAGAAATGAGAGAAATTTTCTCTATTTTAAGGCTTTGCAGCAGCTAATTGTAAAATAATTTGAATTATTTTTCCTCTCCTTTGTTTCTTGCAGATTGTACTCTCCTTCCTTTGAGCCTTCTTTTGTCATGGTTTATTTGTTTTCCAGCCAGTTCTTATACAGAACAGCCCTGACTGTCCTAGCATAGGTCATGTGGTAACTCCGCTTTCCCTGCCATGCCAATGCAAAGCTCTTCAGAGACTCTTTAAAACTAGGAGCAGTCTATGCCTTTTCTTTGCTAACTGCCTGCTGCTGAGTGAAAGTCACCAAAAGGAAGTATCTTGTGGGTATTTTAGACAGCAGCTTACAGCCCTCTGAACACACTTTCCACTTCTTTTTTATACCTTTACCACTGACTGGAATCTTCTGGCTTCTCTCTTGAGATACAAAGTCTGAACTAGAGCAACACGCATGTCTCCCACCGGCAGCGTTTATTAACTATGCCACTTCAGTATTAACTTTCCTGCAGTTTTCTGAGAATGATAAATGACTTTCTGTGTGCACGTGTGTCAGATGATGTGGAGAGGAAGCATTGTAAATACAAAAATTGAGTTTGATTTGGTTTTCCTTCATCTGTTGGGGAACACAAATCCCCCTATGAACCCATTGTGCCAGCTCCCAGGCCCAGAGATCAAGTGCACTTGTTCAAACTGCCTTCTCAGGGTTTTTACGTTTTAACTGACACAAAGCCTTTTCAGTGAGGACTTAACCAGGCCAAAATTCATCATCAGTGAACTACTATACATTAAAAAACAACCAAAAAAAAGTGTCCAGCTAATTAAAAAGACAAAAAAGAGAAAGAAGGAGGGGAATAGCATCTTGCCCTGTGCACAAGTATCTTTTAGCTTTCTGTGTTATTTGCCACCTGTGGTGCTACGCTTTGGGAAGAGACTTGGGGCAGTGTCAATTCCCTGGTTAACCCAAGAGATGTCAGTTCATGCTTGCTTCTGTGAATACAGAAACTATTTGAGAAGTGAAAGGAGAGAGGCAGCTTGTTCATTCTCTGATAAACTACTTTTTAACTGACTTGTGAGAAGTGCAGTTGCTTTCGTCACACTTGAACAAGCTGCCAGAAGTCGTATGGAACAACATGCAAACCAGGAGCATTTAAGCTGCCTGAAGAATACCATAATGCTCCTTTCTTCTTCAAAATAGTGGGTTATAATACAAACTCCACTCAACCCATCATGTCTAATCCTAACCAAAATCCATGTAGTCCTTCTCATCGTGGAAAAGTAAAGGCAGCAACAGCAGGAATGAAGGTAGTTCTTGCCATGTGAGGGGTAAGAAGTTCTTGTAGGCAGGGATCTTTTAGTTTATAAGTCTCAGAGACAGACTCACCTGGGCCCATGGAAGAGAGGTTTTAAGGGTTTTGTGATTGGTACAGCAAGAGCTGGTGCTTGAAATGGGTGGGAAGGGAAGAAAGGTGTAGAACTGCCTGGAAGAGCCAGGGATAATGATATGCTCCACCCAGTTTTGGACTTGCCTAAACAACAATACCCTTGAAGAGAGAAGAAAGTCCTTTTGCTGCCAGAAGTTATAGATGTTCCAATCAATAGGCAAATACGGGGGAAATACAGTCCCTGAGGGAGAGGTTACACAGTCAAATAGCAATTACTTGCATCTTGCCAATGGAAGAGCTTAAGAGACAAAATAAAGGAGTATACTTGATGCCATTCAGATCTATAATGGTGAATAGTAGTCATTGGTCCTTAATGCAAAAGCTACTGCATGTTTCCTTTTAAAAGGAGAGGTAATGGGATAGCTTTAAGATGGAAACTCAAGTGTCAACTCAAGTCTTATGCCAGAAAGGTTCTTAATCTGAGGGAAGTAGAGAGAGACAGATTCTGCCTGCAGCTTTTAAAGTGAAAGCCTGTGAAGAATGATATTTGCAAGGACTTCTCTAAGAAAACAAATTTCTCTAGCTTAGTCTTGGTGAAGTTTTGTGTAACATATATTAAAATAATTCTTCAAATAAACTATCTGCTGATCTGGGATATCACTTTTCCACTTAGAAATCTCTGAAATCAAACCAACCAATGAGAAAACCCTAGTGGTTCGGTGAGATAATACTCTTGTAGAATCTTATATCAGTATGAGGGAGAGCTTCCTGCTCTGGGTGTTCTCATCCGACTCAACACTGAGCTGACATCTCCACAAGTCACATCTCTTTTTCTGTCCCTTTTCCTCCTTAGGGGAAGGAAGTTTTGGTACATGAGCTAGCAGGAAGCAGCCAGAAGCTTAGAAAAGCTTTTCAGAAAACAGGACTGCAAAATCTACTGAAAAACATATCTGCCCCACTATTTTGGGCTGACTGTCCTTGCCAGCCCACACTGCAAGGGCCAGGAGCTGCCATTTCAATAAAGCCTTATGTTTTACTCTTGACTAGGTGACTCAGAATATCCGGAACTTGTCCAAGTCCAAAATGTTACTATGCCTTCATCTCTTGGCCTTTTTCCAGCCTATAAAGTTGGACCATCAAAGGTATCTTGAATAATAAACGTCTCCTTCTGTGCAATGTAGAAATACAGGTCCCAGATATTTGACTTCATTGCTCTTGTCCACAAAGGGAGTCTTAAGTGCAGTGAGCTTTATAATATCGTGTTTCTTTGACAGAAATATCCTTGCACTGATGAAGAAATTAACAGAGTCTGGCAGGTCTGGGTTATAATGTGATAGCAAAAGAGGTACCAGGAAGAAGGCTGGAAAATTCATTCCATGGGGTTTGCATACTTTGTGCCTTTGCAGGTGCTCTTGACTTTGATTTAAACTTAGAATGATTGCCCTTGGGGTGCTGGGTAAAACATCAGTAAATGTTAGTATTGACTCCACAAAGAGGTCATATTGAGATCTAGGTTATTTATTGACGCATTAAACAATCCTCTTTCATTTTGTCGCTGGCAGGCTGTTTGATAAAGTTTAACTTTATTTCTCCTGCTCCTTTGAATGTGACTTTTCCTACTGTGTAACTCTAATTTGCATTTTTGTCAAGTCTGAAGTCAAGTACCTCATGCGTGTGCGCATTCTGGTGCAAATGGGGTTCTGAAACATATTCTGGGAGCAAAACCCAATCAACTACCTGGCTGAAACCATTCAGTTCTGTAGTAATGAGCAGGTGTTCAACTTCTATTACCATTAATAAGTGTAACACTTGCAGGTAATTTGTGCAGACATCACAAAGTGTTGATGGTCCCCTTGAACACCAGGAGTTTATACAAGCACAGCGTTACCGGATGCCATTTGTGTCTTCTAGTTTATGATATATAATAAATTTTTTTTTTTCACAGATCCGATGGATAAAAACATCCAGGTGACAAGCATGGGTGACCAAAACAACTGTAGAGAAAGAAACAAATGCCAACAAAGTATGCTCCCGTTTAATAGTCAGATGGAAAGCAAATGTTTCCAATAATTGATAATAATCTCATTCTAATGGGCTCAGAATAGATGACCTAGCATTTTTTTTTCTGAATAATAGACAAACATACAGGCTAATAGAACATGATTTAGTTTTATGAATAAAAAGATCTCATAGACTTCCTGCAACTAAAGGTAATTTCCAAAGGAATTATTCTTGACAGAGACATGCCATCTTTAATTTTTAAACAAGATTCTGATCTTAATTGGAATATTCTATTTTTGCCACAGAAAGTTGCTTTCTTAACCTTTTCACTTCAGTGTTTCCTCATTATCTCCTCAACAAGAATTTAATATTTTTTGTTTTGTCAGTCAGGAAAAAAATATGTTATTATAACAAGATATAGATGTGAGTAAGAGGTGTCTGCACATGAATAAATAATTGTAGTGGAGTTTTTTGGGGGAGTTCCTTGTGTTTAGAAATTTCTTTGCCAGTATCAGCAAACCTGAGAGCTCACAGTCACATGTACACCATTCACTGCCTTCTCAGAGGGTACAGTGTAATCTGGAATGCATTGAAATATCAGACCTACTCAACTATAACAAAAAGCCTCACTTTTTTTTTATGAATATATAAGCATTGTCCCTCCGATTATGTATTTTGAGCTGATTCTTGAAATTCTTTATCAGCATAACTTTATTTTGGTTTTGTGCACAGCAGCTCCTTATCCTTCCGGATTATACTGTGGCATTCAATAGAAGTTACCACTCATCTGGCAGTTACAGCATGAAGTAATTAAGTCCCCGGGTTCTGTTGTTGTGAACTTTATGTATTAATTCAGCCTGAAAGCAGAATTTGGTTTTATTTGTTAATGAGGATTTTTCCAAATTATCACAATTACAATTGAAATAAAAATTTCTAAACCTCAATCTTGATGCTAAATAATATTTTTAGTCGCTTTCTGTATATAATTTAGAATTGACAGTACTTACTTTCCTCTGCATAATAACATTGCATTGTTCTAAACTGTAACTGTATAAGTTGTGTGAGATCTTTGGTTCCATCTGAATATCACAAAATCACAAATACACTGTTTGGATAAGTATGGATTTTTTTTTTCTAAGCCTTGGGTAAAGTGCACTCAGTTTCTGACTGAGTAAACCCAAGTTTGACATGTTTTAGTTTGCCAGTCTATTCTGAATTCCTTTGTCAACATGGAAGCCTAATATGCTATACCACCAGATTGGCTATATTTTCAAAATTCGGGAATAGTGAAGTTTCTAGGAGCATTATTCTATATGACACGAAATTTGTGAAAGAACAGCACAACACCTTCAGTTTGTGAATGCTATGAAAGTGAGTCAGTGTATGTGGAACCACAGACACCCACGCTATGTTCAGGGAACACAAATATTATTCAACTGTTAGGACTAGCCTTGACATGATTGCTGAAACTGAAAGGGGGAAAATATTAATGAATTTTATGTATTTCTCTTCAGCTAAAGTCATTAATCAAGATTGCTTTTTTTTTTAGACGTACAATACATTTTTCTTATAATAGTGAAAAAAATATGTTTTTCACAATCCCTAAATAAAAGTGACTGATATCATAGAAAGATTTTGTGGTTCCATATGGTGACCAATAGCAAATTTTCTAAGGTCAGTCTTCAGATATACTAAGCATTATGAGCTGTTAAGTAGTTTCTGCATGTTTTTTTCCTCTAGGTATACTTGTATGCACTTGGTAATTAAGACGAAGTCATGAGGGTAACTCTGTGCACTGAGTTGTAATGTGGAACTTTTAAAATACCCATAAAAGAAAAAAACTTTAGAAAGAGTTGAAAATAGTAGTCTATCAAGTGAAAATCAGACTCCAGTTTGGCATCTGTACTTTAGTATAGTCAGTGGAATTACTTCTTCCCCTGGCCTGAATTTGTCCCTAGGACATAGAATGGCAGCATGTTGGTATTTGATCTCCAAATTTTGTGCAACTTGCAATGTGGTGTATTAATTGATTTATTATTACTTTGAAAAGCACGAACAGGCTATTAGAAATAAAATACAGCTTGTTAGGAGACTTATCACACTTTCTGAGATCCCCTAGTCATGTCCAGAGTGAGAGAATAAGATCCACAGGATGCATGCTTGGAGGATGCACCAGTCTTATGTCTTCTCCCACTACCTGCAAGTTTCCTCTTATGAAGACTGGAAGAATTACAGAAAGTAGGAAAAGAATGAGATGAATGGGAAGCAATAGATGTGGATAAATCAAAGGCAGCAAGGATTTTGGGAGGAGGCATGCACAAATTTTTGTCTAGAGGAACTAATCCAAAATATATAGAAAGGAATTTTTCAGGTGGTTTGTAATTATCCACAAACTCATTACCTCAGGACAGCCTTGCAGATAAGTGCTTAGCAGGAGTGAAAAAATGTTATTCATATCACTAGAAATGTTACCTTCGTTAGAAAAGATATTAAAATTATACTGTGCTACTTTAATAGAAATAATAATACAGACTAGTGCTCCAGGGCATGAGCTCACTATGCAGTGATGTGGGCTGGGAAGAAAGTGCCTCTTTGGGCAGGCAGGATTTTGAAATCCTGACTCATGAAAGACTTCTTTACACTTTCTTTGAAGCGTTTGCTACGGGCTCGGACAGAACTAGGTGGTGGACTGGCTTGTGCTACAGAAACATCTGCTTTTACAGCTTTCAACCGGAAACAAACAGATTTTATGCTTTCTTTTGTGCTGTGAGAACCTTCATAACAACATTTTAGTTATGCTTCAGTTCTGAAGTTCCTGAAGTTCCTTCATTCTTAGGGGTACCAAGGTGAAGTAACCTCAGTTAATAGTCATATTGTGAAACAAAGCCCACATAGCAAGGAACATTATTTGCTTAAGCTTTTATATTTGTTCATAATATTGTGAAGTAAGAAATACAGTTTTTCTTTCTTTGATCATATTTGCAAAGTGCCTTTATCTATGTTAAGAGAGAACTTTACAAAGTCTCTCTTTAACACAAAAGACATTTTCTATGTGGTTTTAGTACTGAGATATGGTAGATGTCTACTGTGAAAATTTATATAAATTGCATTGCCCTTATTTCAGATTATTACTATCCTATGTTTGCAGACATTTGACTGAAAAATTAAGAACTGCCTGTGTGCATTGTTCTATTGTATTAATCATACATAGGTCTTTAGAGTCATAGAATCATAGAATCAGAATAGTTTCGTCTGGAACAGACCTTTAAAGGTCATCTAGTACAACACCCTTGCAATAAGCAGGGACACCTTCAAACAGATCAGGTTGCTCAGAGCTTTATCCAACCTGGCCTTGAATGTTTCCAGGGACGGGGCATCTACCACCTCTCTGGGCAACCTCTTCCAGTGTTCCACCACCCTCATGGTAAAAGAATTCTTCTTTATATCTGGTCTAAATCTACCCTCTTTCACTTTAAAACCATTATCCTGTGTCCTATCACAACAGGCCCTGGTAAAAAAAATTCTCCTCATGTTTCTTGCAACTCTCCTTTAAGTATTGAAAAGCCGATAAGGTCTTCCTTGAGCCTTCTCTTCTCCAGGCTGAACAACCCCAACTCTCTCAGCCTTTCCTCACAGGAGAGGAGCTCCAGCCCTCTGATCATCTTTTTGGCCCTCCTCTGGATGCGCTTCAACAGGTCCAAATCCTTCTTATGTTGGGGGCTCCAGAGCTGGACGCAGTATTCCAGGTGGGGTCTCATGAGAGCAGAATAGAGGGGCAGAATCTCTTCCCTCGAACTGCTGACCATGCTTCTTTTGATGCAGCCCAGGATGCGGTTGGCTTTCTGGGCTGCAAGTGCACATTGCCAGCTCATGTTGAGCTGGTCAATCAACACCCCCAAGTCGTTCTCCTCAGGGCTGCTCTCAATCTATTCTCTGCCCAGCCTGTATTTGTGCATGGGATTGCCACAACCCATGTGTAGGACCTTGCATTTGACCTTGCTGAACCTCATGAAAGCCCACCTCGCAAGCCTATCAAGGCCTGTCTGGATGGCATCTCTTCCCTCCAGCATGTCAACTGCACCACACAGCTTGGTGTCTTCAACAAACTTGCTGAGGGTGCACTTTATCCCACTGTCCATGTTGCTGACAAAGATATTAAACAGGGCCAGGCCCGATACCAACCCCTGAGAAATGCCTCTTGTCACTGGTCTCCACCTGGACACCGAGCCATTGACTGCAACTCTTTGAGTGTGACCATCCAGCCAATTCCTGAGTGGTCCATCCATCAGATCCACATCTGTTCAATTTAGAGACAAGGTTGTCATGCAGGAGAGTGTCAAATGCTTTGCACAGGTCCAAGTTGCTCTTTCTTTATCCACCAGTGCTGTAACCCTGTCATAAAAGGCCACCAAATTTGTCAGGCACTATTTGCCCTTACTGAAGCCGTGTTAGCTGTCACCAATCACCTTTTTATTTTACATGTGCCTTAGCATAGCTTCCTGGAGGATCTGCTCCATGATCTTGCCAGGCACAAAGGTGAGACTGACTGGCTTGTAGTGCCCCAGGTCTTCCTTTTTTCCCTTATTAAAAATGGGGGTTATGTTTCCCCTTTTCCAGTCAGTGAGAACCTAACTGGACTACCACAACTTCTCAAACATGATGCATAGTGCCTTAACAACTTTATCTGCCAATTCCCTCAGGACTCATGGATGCATCATTTTATAGACATATACAGACAAAATGCATTTAAGAATTATTTTACATACATTCTTCTCAGTTTTATTTATGAGGAACATTTATTTTTATTATCCACTGACATGTCATAGGCCACATATTTTTTTCTGCAGGTAGAAATAGGCTTTTTTTTTGTATCCACGGTATTTCTGCAGTTGTCTTTTAGCTAGGTAGTTTTTCTCACTGTGTTGTTTTTTTTACTTCAAAGCTCAACTTACATTTCACAACAGGCTTTTGTTTGCAAAACCGCTGGAAATTCTGATGTATTTTGAAAATAAATTTATGTGTGATGCTACTAAAGTTAATATAAAATGTTTTTCCTATTAATGCTAATGTAATTAACATTAATGCGAAGTTAATATGAGATATGTTAATTTTTTTATAATTACTAATGCAATCAAACATCTATATCAACTGTCCAAATTACTTTGGTACGGGACTACTCAACACTTTAATAGCATAGTTTGTGACAGAAAGGGAACACTTCTCATTTGTTTCATTTACAGATTACATTGTGGTAATCAGAAATAAATAAGGAAAACAATCAATTTTTGCTCATATGAAAAAGCTCTTCAGCTGCAGCTGCTTTTACATTCAAAGAAAACTGAATCTTCAGCATCCATACTGCATCTTTAATGTCCTTTCAGAATCCTACCTGAAGGAAAATGCATTAATCTTTCTTTAAAACTTCACAGCCTGAAAATCCTTTCCATTTATTTCCTTTCTCTTTCCTTCTACTATCCACGTCCTACCGCTTTTCCTCTGTTTTTGCCAGTCCCTCATATTACTGCCTCCAATTTTACTTTTTGTTTTCAGCTGAATAGGCAAAACCCTCAGATCCAGAACTGGTTGTAAACTTGCTTTCACAAAGAGAATGCAAGTTATGTGGTTGCTTGGCAAATGAATAAAAATTCCTTTCCTCTTCCACTTCCCCCCGAATCACACCCCTCCCCTGATCAGGAACAGTTTCAGAGCTTCAGCTTCATGCATGAAGCCAAAATCTGCTTCCACTGATCCTTTCTAGTTTGTCCAAGACTCCTCTTGGACAAAGGTTCACAGTGCACAATGTATATGGTACATGACACATATGGTATCTCTTTCCAGCTTTGTTTCTGCTTTTCTACCTAGCCATATCTGTTTTATGTTTATTCTTATTTATAGTAATAAAATAATGTAGTAAATACATGCATTTTTAAATAATTTTGTTTTTTTTTTTTTTACTTTATTGAGTGGAAAAAAGAGTTTGCTCACTGTGTACTACACCTATGCAGCTATTTATGTTATATAAACTGTGCTTCAGTCTGTAAGTTATTAACCAGCCCTAATGGTACGCAACTGTACAAATGGGCTCCAGTTAACATGATTAACAAATTTCAGAGTGAGTTCTATTTCAGGAAATATATACTTCCTGAACCGTACATTTCCTAATGTATGTATTTAAACTCTGTTCTTAAAAAAATGTAAATCATTAGCATGAAGGGTGCAAGTGGCCTTGATAATAGAGTTTAAGCCATCTCAAGACTGAAACATGCAGTAATCCTATGGCATGTCTGAATAAACCAGATCCTCTTGAAGGACAAGAGAATAGATCAGCATGTAAACGTCCACTCATTTGCTGCCAGTTTCAGACAAGAAGGACCATTATAATTAGCTGCATGAGGGGAAAAAAAAAAGAGACATGGTAGGATGAAAGCAATGAATTTCAGCCTAATCTCTTTCTTTATTCTCTCTACACCATTTACCCTGCCCTATGTTTCAGCACTATTTAAAATGTAACATTTTAATATTTTTTTTTGTTCTACCATTTTATATGTTCTTTGAAGCAAGACAAACTTTTAACTTAAGCTAAAGTGCTGAGATGCTTGATTTGAAGTGACTTGAAGCAGTAGATATTAATGATGTATAAGGGACTAAAGCCAGAATGGCTTTAAATCTTTTTTCTTATTGTATCATCTGAGATCTAGTTGTCTATTGTAGATGGGTTTTTGCCCCATAGAGTTCTCAGTGCCTGTTGCAAAACTCTCGCTGTGAGCTTCAGAAAGAGTTTTCTCTGACCTTTTCCACAGAAACGTTTTCCTGAAAGAGTATTAAACTTCACTGGATAAATGTATCCCTTGAAAGGTATACTGGTGACCATATACATAATCTAATATACCTTAATGATAAGTGATGGTGAATGGAAGGGCAATAAACCCAAAGACTAATTTTAGCCCAACCCACTACATCTGATGTATGCCGTGGCTCAGAACTGTCCCCTGTAAAGCATCTCTTCTCCCACTGGGCCAAAAAAGGAGACTATGGAGAATAACCTTATGTCATCCACTTTGGTGAATACCTCCTTCTTCCCCAATTTGTGTATATATTGGTTCATCAGAAAGTTTAACAAGAGCAATGCTTGCTTTTCAAAAGTGCTAAATCTCTACAGAGAAAGCAAAAAATCCTGTTTCTACCCTCACATTTTCACATCTCATGCTATTACCGCATATTTAAGCTGTGAATTTTTTCTCAGCTTCTGGAGTGAGTTCAGAGTTCTCAGTTCTGTGTACTGATTTTAAGAGCTGTTTCCTAAGGTTTTCAGGTAGGTTGCAAACACTTAGCTGTGTGTGCTGGGGATGGCAAAGGAGTCAGGTCTCTGCTAACCACGCTGCTTGCAAAATAATTTAGAGTTGTGCTTCATCATAGGTCTTTCTTATTTTTCGTCTTAGAGAAGGATATCAAGTGGAGCATAACCATGCCAAGGAAATCCTCATCTAGGAAGATGTATTATGCTTATGTTCAAGTCTGGCGTATTATTTTTGAAGTAAACTATTAATTCCAATTAATGTATTAAATATGTAATAATAATAAGTTTCTACTTCCCTCTCTCACTACCACTGTCCTTCCTGTATTAGTTGTCGTGGCCAAAACAATTATAAATATCACAGTAAATATACAGTGGGAAAAAGAAACCTCTGGAAAGTGTTCAGTATTGACAGACAAGCCTCAAATGTTTTCTGTGATCTTTATATGGTTGTATCTTCTTGACCACGTTAACATTCCAGAAGATGTTTCCTAGATGTTTTACATCTACTTAACCCTTTAGTATTTCCTTTCATATGGTTTAACCCGTCTTTTCTGCTTCTACAAGGTAGGAGAAGCTTGTCTCTCAGACTCACTCTCTCATACGTGCCTATTTTCTCATCGTTCTCCCTGTCCACTCTCTTGCAGTTTTCTTGCCATAGAATCATAGAATAGTTTGCTTTGGAAGGGACCTTCGAAGGTCATCTAGTCCAACCCCCTGCAATAAGTAGGGACATCTTCAACGAGATCAGGTTGCTGGCCTTGAATGTTTCCAGGGATGGGGCATCTACCACCTCTCTGGACAACCTATTCCAGTGTTCCACCACCCTCATGGTAAAAGAATTCTTCTTTATGTCTGGTGTAAACCTACCCTCTTTCACTTTAAAACCATTACTCTGTGTCCTATCACAACAGGCCGTGCTGTCTCTCCCCTTCTTTCCTGAAGGTCCCCTTTAGGTACTGGAAGACCACTATAAGGTCTTCCTGGAGTCTTCTTTTCTCCATGCTGAACAGCCCCAACTCTCTCAGCCTGTCCTCACAGGAGAGGTGCTCCAGCCCTCTGATAATCTTTGTGGCTCTCTTTTTTTACTAGTAGTTCATTGTAAGAATAACAGAGAACCAAGTCAGGGTTTTTTTTAAATTCTAAGGTTTTTACAGCTAAAATTTGCTGTGTATAGGTATCTGAGGGAAGAGTAATCAAATTGGATAGTTCACTATTAGGTAGTGTTTTTAAAGTCCTTAAATGATTTTTATCAATGCTAATTAATTAAAACTAGAATTTCTTCAGATAAAAGCTCATTTTTTTTTTTTACTGGATCCAAACCACATGGAACTCAATAGAAAGACTTACAAATTTAAGTATAGTTTAGGGTTGGCAATATTTGAGAAAAAATGCAATAAGTTTTTTTTGTTAGGATGACTTATAAAGTGTGATTCATTTCTTTGTCTTCCCACCCCATCATGTTTGTCTTCTGTAAGTAAAGAAATGAGCCTGATGGAAATCTTTGGCTAGAACAGTGAGTTTTTAAGCAAATATTGCATAATACTCATGGGAAATTTGTTTTAAATTATTGTTTCTAAGTATTCACAATGAAAAACTGGGGAAAATTCCTGATGTGACTTAAGTTTATGGGGGCATTTCCACAGACTTTAACACGACAAAGGTTCCGCCCCAGATTCTGAGACCTGCATTTTTCCTCTCTGTTCCTAAGGAACAGTTAAAGAAAAACACTATTTTGACTGAAAAAAAGCACCTTGAATAATGACATTTTTTTTTCCTGGATCAGTTACAGTATCTGTTCACCTCCTAAGAGACAGTTAGATAGTCTAAGACAGCTGATAGTCTTAAGACACAACAGAAATTTCATGATGAAGTGTAATATTAACAATACTGGAAAACTTATCACAGTGACACTACAGTGGAACAAGACTCCAGTTGCCAAGAGTAACACTGCCAAGGCATATCAATCCCTGCCACATTTGTACTCTGATTTAGACAGATAACAATAAAATGCAATGGTAGTATCCCAGGCACATGAATAATAAACATTTTATAGGATTGTATTTTAGAAAGAGAAAGGTTTTCTGTCAAAAAAAAATTCTGACCAGCTCTGTCCTTTGTGTGGAAGGTGGAATGTCAGCTCAAAACAAGGGTTTGAATCAGGGACTTGGCTGTGGGTTTCTAGATGTTTAGGTAAATTATCTGTTGCTGGTACCCCTGGAATTTCTCTTTGACCCTTCTCCCTTCAACATCTTATTCTAGAATAAAACCACCAATCTTCTCAAATAAAACAATTTTTTTTTTTTTTCTGCTAGACTTTACTGGGAAGATCTGAGGGTCCTTTCCTTCCAGTCTGAAATGAAGCATTTGAAAGAACACAATTCAGTATGGTTTAGATATGAGTCATCTCCCTGATCTCTTAAAATGAAAAAACTGACAAAATACAATCTTTAGTGAAATACGTCTTAGGGCTTCTCAGATAAACAAAGATTACAGTTACTAGGCTGCAGCATCTGAGCACCTTCAGTGGGATTTCCATGCCCACTCAGAATTTCAGACCTCTAGGCCTCCCTGCCTGCCAAAATGTAAGGCTGTTTTTGAAGCATTTTCGAAACAAAGAAGAAGCATTGATCTTGGTGACAGGGAGGGAACATGCAGACAAGTGCCAGGTGTAATGTGCATGTCTCCTACTTAATGGTCACGGATAACATACTTATGTTATATTCCAGTGCTTTCATGCCAAAAATATGACTGCTGATTACAACTTCTTTTTTTTATTTTCTTTTTTGAATATATATTTACTTTTTCTTCAATGATTTATAGAATGTTTTCTTGCAAAAAAAAAAAAAAATCTTCACCAATGTGTGTTGTGGCAGTTTTCAGTATATTTAAATTTGTTTTTAGGTAAGTTAGAAATCCAAATGTATTAGAACTCTTATTCTAACAGTTCTGGTACCCTTTTGAGTAATTAAAAAGGAGTCTGAATTCTGAGGGCATTATTGAAAAGGTCAGTTATGTTCATAAAGAATACAGACTCCTGCACCAAAATATTTTCACTGAAATGCAGTGAAGTTAGTTGAATTTATGAAAAGCTTGTTTAAACTTTTGGTTTTGAACTATTAAAAATGGATTTGGAGGAGCGGGAAAGGATTCTGATAAGAAACACAGTAATAAAATTTTATACTATACATATAGATTGTATTTTGTTATGAAATTTGGCTTGTGTGAAAAGCCTTCAGTGCTGTGCCTGTACTGAAAGAAGGCATAGAAGCAGTTTTCAGCTCCTTTCAGTCATCACTCTGCTTCCAGAATCATGTTGATAAAGAGAGCGGATTCTTCTCCTTGTCCTTGAGACTTTCACATGATCCGGGGAAAAAGGGGGCAAAGGCAGCAGAGAGAATTAACTTTTGTACACAAAAAGTGAAGTGGCAGTGGCACAAGCTACAACTGACCTTTCAGAATTGTATTCTGGTTGCATCTAAACAGATTCAGAATAACCATATAGCTGCATGCCTCATTAGCACAGCCTTCGTAATAATTTCTTCCACTTTTCAGTGCTAGCAGAATCAGGAATCCCGTAGGAGGGAAATCTTTTGATTGCTCTGTCCTCTAGACCCAGGTGCGACCAGGGGTGTAGAGAAGCGAAAAAAAGCTAAGAGAAAAAAAAAAAATCTAATTTCATAGCACTGGTTCAACTTTGGACTAATCGTGTCATATTCCCTGGCTATTCCTTAAAAATTAATCACTCTAATAATCTCTCTTGCTTCTTCTTAATTTGAATGGTCCATTTAAAACCTTCAGCGAATGACATCCTCCTGTTACTTGCTGTCACCACAGTTACTGCATTTTGAAACATCTCATTCTATTTGCTACTATCCCACTTTTGTGCTTGTTTTTGTGCAGCTAGTCGGTCTGATAAATATCTGAAGTACTGCTCTGGTTCATCTTTGTCCTTGAGCATCCTCTTGTCCCATTTCCTTCATGAATTCAGTCATGGTTATCTTCTTTGTGTAGACAGTATGTATTTTCATCTCTCCGTTTTCCTAATTTTCTCCCTGTTTGGAAGGCTGTGCTGGGTTCATGACCAAAGTAGTGCACTGAAGCAGCAAAGTACTCTAAATGGGAAGTTAGCAGAGCTGAGTAGGAGTGAGGGGACTGATGAAACAGAGGCACAGAGTTCAAGGAAGTCAATTGGATTGGAAATCATGCGGGAAGAAAATAATTACTAAGGAACAGAGACGGGGAGGGGAAGAGAGTGAAAACAGGCCTCAACTGCTGACAACCTTTGAACCCTTTTTTCTGCCACAGTCCCCCCAGCCAGAAGCTGTCACTGTCTCTCAGACCTGCTGGTGCTCCAGGGCCCACATCTCAGCTCTGCTACAGGTCTGGTACCAGCAGAGCCCTGGCTCAGGCTATTGAAGAAACTGCTGAGCTGTGAGGAAGGGCCCTGAGCAAGTCTGTGGGATGGAGACATGCCTGATAAGAACAGGAAAATTAGAGAACTGGGACTGTTGGGAAAGGGATCATTAGCTCAGTGGCTAAGGGGAAATGAGCAAAATTGAAAGGTACAAAATCCTAAGAGTAAAAATAGGACATTGAATGATTTGGTGGGAGAGTAGCACTGACACCAAAGTGTCCCCTCCTGCCTACCCAGCAAAATACTCCTCAGGTGTCTTACTGGGGTGGTAAGCATACTAATGATGAACCCACCAGCTGTCTTTTGTGTGCTAGCTCATAAATAACTGCTTTATAGTTACACACTGATAATGTGAAATTGCTGTGTGTAAGAAAAGGAAGAAGCAGCCATGCTCATGTTAAATGCAGCAGCAGGACCAGAGTGATTGATGCTTCCTCTTCTAATTGGGTTTGGAAATATGCAAATAACAACACTTCCGAGGAGGAAGGACAGCGTACACAAAGGATTGTGTGGAGACATGGATCCCATCCCTGTTCAACATGTTGGAGTGAGCAGGACTAGCAATGCCTCCCGAGCAGGGAGAGAAGTAAACATCACCTGTCAAGACCCCTGGGAGAAGGAGAGGGACAGCTTGCCTGGTGGAGGGTAGTGCAGCGTCCCTAAGAACAGCCATTTAACAGAGGAATAGAAGATGGGGTAGATGAAGGGCATAGCTAAATAAAAGGTAAATGTAATATATTTTGAAGTTAAAGTCATGAACCTATCACTTTGAAGGAAGTAGAAAACACATTTACTAATATTGCATTTCCTTACAACTGGCTACTGTATTTTCAGTAGAAATACAACGGGAATAGAAGATGACCTTTCAGGGGCCCTCTTAATCAAGATGTTTGCTCCATGAGCTGTATATAAGGTAATTTCACAGGAAGGAAACTGGAAAATATAAATCACATGAAAGAAGCCTTTTCTTCCTCTCAGAAACATCACATTAGATTTTACCATGCCATAATCTGATTGATTCTTGTTCTTTGCTCAGTCTCCGATAGCTTATGTGACAAGTATAGTACTGGAAACTGTTGCTTTTTAAAAAGTATTTTAACACCAAAAGACAATCCATTGAGACACCAGGGCCAAGACCTGCATGGCTTCAAAGGCCATCTGTACATTTTACATTAAGCTAGATTTCTCCTGGATGCTACTGTGGCAGAAATTCTGCATAAAAGTCATTCCAAGAAACGCTAAGTGGAAAAAAATAAACCTTCTACAAAGATGAAGAGTGAAACAGGAAATGTTTAAGATTTCAATCTCAGAAAGATTTTGTGTAGTCTCCGAACACACCTTGAGCAACCCTCAGAAAAAAAAGGCATTACATATCCTTTGCCATACACAAAAATATATGAAGAGTATTCTTTCCGAATATCAAAATGAAGGTGTATTTTTAAAGATTTCCATTACTAAAAATGTCAAAGGAACTTTAAGATCTTGATTCCAACAAGCATACACATTCTGAACTGGGTTTGTGAAAAAAGTTTCTTTGACTTCAATGTACCGTACCTATCAACTAAAAGAATCATAAGAATAAATATGTGCTGCATGAATACTCTCTAATTTTCCATGACAAACTGAAAACTAACAAGAATCAAATGTTTCCTAATATATCTGGAAGGTCATCACTGTCTGGGAAAGAAAAAACTTGGGAAAAAATCAAGACACACAGAGTTCCATTTGTATGTATCAACATTGTGCCCAGTGATATTTGACAGTAGGATTTTTCTGCTGGTACGTCATACCATCTATGCTGAAACTTTCCAAATGAATAAAATGTTCTATGGAGAGACCAAACAATATCATGCTGGTTTATTTCTATTTGCATTGCCTGCATAGTCAGCTATGAGCAGGAGTCCTTCACCTGAAGACTAATAAAAACAGAATAAACTCAAAAGAAAGCAAGGAATAAAACACAATACACCCATTTTTAAAATGTAAAGGCAAAACAGATAAATTATTCTACTAGAAAACTGTGTTATTAGAATCTACATAAATTTGAACTACTTTTACTTATTCCAGATAATAGCTACTTTAAAACTCAAAGAATTTAGCTAAAAAAAACCAATGCAACAATTTAACCAAAGATGTCTCTGGCTTCAAGGGGTCTTCTCATATCTTTAAAGTTAAGTTGATATGCCTGGTTGCTGAGGTATTCCACAAATTCTATTATTTCTAATAAAAGATGAGTGTCCACGTAATGCTTCACTTTTTCTATAACTGTGAAAATGAAAATCAGTTTGAATTTAAGATCTGCATTTTGAACAGTGGGTATATGTTTCTGATTATTTGAATTGTAGGGTTCTCAATAATAAGGAAGAACTAAATTTCATTCCTAGTCCTACAAAACACATACAACACATACATTATTGCTTGTATGTTCAGGAGAGATCAATGACAGTGACTTTGGGAATCCATAGGTTTGGAGCTTTAACTTGAGGTTTTTAAAAAGTGGCCTGATTGTTAGAAAATATTTGGCTCCTTTTTTTTTTTTTCTTAAAATTGCATTCTTTAAAGTGGATCAGCATGAAATAGAAGGACATTTTTTTTTTAAACAATGTTTTCTGAAAGTGCATTCCAAAATGTTTTGCATTGAATGGTTTTGCATTCAAATATAGAATCACAGAATCATAGAACGGTTTGAGTTGGAAGAAACCTTTAAAGGTCATCTAGTCCAACCCTCCTGCAAGGAGCAGGGACATCTTCGACTAGATCAGGTTGCTCAGAGCCTCCTCCAACGTGGCCTTGAATGTTACCAGGGATGGGGCATCCACCACCTCTCTGGGCAACCTGTTCTAGTGTTTCGCCACCGTCATTGTAAAAATTTTTTTCCTGATGTCTAATCTGAATCTACCTCCTTCTATTTTAAAACCATTACCCTTTGTCCTTTTACAACAGGCTCGACTGAAGAGTTTCTCCCCATCTTTCTTATAAACACCTTTTAGGTACTGGAAGACTGCTATAAGGTCTCCCTGGAGCCTTCTCTTCTCCATGCTGAACAGCCCCAAACATGCCCTAGTCAGACTACCACACTGCCACCTCATCCCTTTCATAAACACATTTCTCAAATGTTAAGAATCAGCTCACAATTTGCAATGATTAACAGTAAATGTAGGCAAAATATAGTATCTGTGTCAAAACAATTATGAGTATTCTAATTTCTGTCAATGTGTAATAGGAATCTGATACAATTGCAGATCCTTCTATTGATTAAAAACCATTGATTATGTTGTTTTGAGAAGAAAGCTCCACTAAAGCTTATTAGAATTTCTCTGCAATTCTGCAGCTAGAATCTGAATGTCTGAACCTTCTTTGGAAAAATAATAATAATAATAATAATAGTTTCCAATAGTAGTTTTCATAGTTTAAAAAAGGAAAATAAATAAAGATAAAAATCGGAAAAGTGAAAAAAAATGAAATAACTAATCAGTGGTTGGAAACCCGGATGTTTAGTTACTTTCCACTGCTCTCACCTAGACTTGCTGGGCTTCTCCTAGTCTGCTACTTGCTTTAGAAGGCATCAAAGAGTATAAGAGTTTGCCCATTTTTACTTGGAGTAGTATGCAAATGCATTGTAGAATTATTTAGTATTATAGTCTTAACTATAATAAGCCAAGCTTTATACAGGAGCCAAGCTTTACTTACAGGAGAGGAATATCAGGAGCTATCTCTAGCTCTCAGCTTGTGCCACTTGTGATAAATTAGAACAAGTTTAATGCTTCTGTGATGGACATAATTCTGCATTTTCTTCTGAACTTGTGTTACAAGACTTATGTTGTGAGAGAATTTGATCTGGGCAGTTACATGGCACTGTCAGAAATACCCTTGTTAGCACTTCATTGTGGTTATAAGGAGGGGAGGAAGAGTGAACATTAATACTGAACTGTTGCATGCTATCTCTGGAGTCGTAACATGTGATCAGATGTTAAGTTTTTAATACAAATTTTGTTTTTCAAGTCATCACGAAAAAAAACCAAACCACCTGAAGTTCAGTCCCTTAAAGGAAAACTAGACTAGATATAGGCTTGTACCCCTGTCCTAAGATAGACCAGGTCACCCTACAAAAGTATATTCACTGATTAAAGGAGCATAAATGACTTCTTTAGATTATTTTGCATTCATCTTTCATATGGATATAATGAGTCTTTCCTTTCCGTGTGCTTTACACCTAAAACTGCGTGCAGGCTCAGCCACCTTCTACCCATCCCCAGTACCTGAAGAGGAACTGAACTTTCTTTACACACTCTCCAGAAGAATATTCTTTGTATGGCTTCTGAAGTTATTGCAGTCATCCATAAAAATCCATCTTCTGGCTTATATTGGGTATGGAATGAGTTTTCAGTTTCAGAGATACTGGCAAATAGGTAAAGCATCTCTTTTCTAACTATGTTATTAATTTTAAGAACTGCTTCAACCAGAATTTCTGTACAAAAGTATGGGAATGTGGGATGGGACATATGCTTTTCTCGCAATGTTCCCTGAGGGACCTGGGGACAAATTGTAATGTGGATTCCATGTATCTATACTGAATGAGCATTATAAAGAAGAATTTTGCTAATACCATGTTTTATTGCAAGCATTTCCTCATGGTGTCCACAGGAAAGGGAAAAAAAAAAAGAAAATCACCATAAGAAAACAAAGAATGATGACATAAGCCTTATCCAAAGGGATTCCTTGTATTGAGCATACCAAAGGGACAACTAGCACAGTTTAGACACTCTTCAGGGGATTACAGAGGGTGAAGGTCAAATAGGATGGGATTTTATTACTTCGGGTGTGAGTGGAGGCTGGTTCACGTACACTAAACGTAGCAGTTGAAAGAGATCCTGAGAGACAAATTAATTTTTATTTCGCTGCTTCAGAAAAGAGGAAAGGAGGTAAAACAAAATACTACTGTAAGAGACTGCAAACTTGCAAAGATTCCCAAGGGTCAGACTTTATGCAAATTCAGGTGTTTCACAGTTCACTCTGCTGCTTCAGTCTCCAGCAGTTAAAACAATTTATGCTTATGAGCTGGAATAAAATTATGATTCTGTATATTTCTGTAAATGCTATTCGATATAATATCACCCAGGTTTACTGATAGTTCATAAAGAAGTCAATACGCATCTGTTATTTATTGAGACGTCAACTCACAAAACTTTGTGTAAATGAAACAGGTAGTAAGATCCTTTTCTCCTTAAAGACACATTGGTCTCTTTTAGGGAACACTTCAAGGAGCTTCACTCCTGTAATCAATATGTTTCTATATTTGTAGAGCTAATCAGAGCACATCTGCTTTTCAGCTAAATTACTGTTCAATAAGAGAGTCATAGAATCAAAATTATTAACTTTATAATATTGATTTCTCTTGTTCTGCATGTTACTCAGACTGCAAAATTAAATATTTTCATTTTAGTAACTAAAAACCTGACACAAAATCATTCCTTTAGAAAGCATTCTCCTCTCTCAAGACTACAGCATCTTAAACTGCAGCCGCTGCCATTCATCATTTTAGCTGTAAGGATTCAACAATACTGTAGATGGTTTTTCTAAACATTTTCCTCACTAAACCTGACGTCTGTTACCCAGTATATATACAGGAAAGGTTGTTGAGGCTGCTTGCAGAAGAAGCTATTGGAAGAATCTGATGACTGGGACACAGGACTTAATCCTTCCTCTCACTAAAAATAATATAGTTTCCCAAAGTAAACAGTTCTTGCAGAGCTAGTTGCACTAGACTTTCAGAAGGTATTTATATCCAGGGAAATAGTTATAAAAAGCAAAGAAATTTAACTCTATGCTGTAGAGTCTGCTGTCAATCATGTGGAAAAACTCAAGGCTAGCACCTTGGAGATTAATGGAAATGCTCCAGCCAGGCATGTCTTCACGCAGCCAAGAGTACAATGCAGGCATATCTATGGGGTTTGGCTTTTGTCACAGTGCTATTAACCCCAAACTGGAGGAAACATCACACGCTGCTCCCCAAACCTAGACACTGTGGAGAGACAGTCACCCCTGGGCATGCACCTCTGCCTTGCCCACATGTCAGGACCAGAAAGCCTCTACCTGGGTTTTGGGAGCTTCACAGATTTTTGAAAGCAAAACCAGCATAGATATTAACACTGTCTTGTTCTCCCCTGTTAAAATGCGGGAGATGATAAACCTGCAACAAATTCACCCAAATTGTTCTGGAAGCCTGGTTCCCTCTCTATGCAGAGCTGACATAATTTTATTTGGATGTACTCTCAGGCAGCTGGGTATATAGAGATGCCACTGAGGTGGTATGAAGCTCACAGCAGAGCAGAGTAGCTGCAGTGTGGGACAGTGCTTCACAGCAAAGCTTCAGCCTGGAGTGGATGGAAAGCTCACAAAGACCCCTGCCCCAGCGTCCCAGGCTCCAGTGGCCCTGAAAAGGAGCAGGGCTCTTCAGCAAATGTCAGCACTGCTTACATTCAGAAGCTGTTAACAAAGAGGAAGGTCACACCAAAGAACTACCATTGATCTGTTAACTGCTGTCTTCCTCAGATTAATTGGTACCCTCTTTACTCCTCTTAGAAAGTTGTCTTTGGACTTAGCTGTGGCTGGGAAAGACTTGCCGCTGCAGGAGCCTTTCAGGAGGTGATTTGTCTGGGGACTGAGCCAGTATTGCTGAAGTGTTTGAAGGGGCCCAGAGGCAGATTGACTTGGCCCTTTCTGCTGCCAGCACCTGGCAGAGGGTTGCACAGGGATGAACAAAAGCTCTGTAATGAAACTCGAATGATGAGGTTACTTTCATGTTCCTCTCTCACTTGAATTCCGGCATTAATAGTGCCATTTAGCTTTAAGTGGAAGGAAAATTTGAGTAGAACTCTTTCAGCCATATCTGATTTCTTAGTTCAAAAAGCAGATTTTTAATCATAGCTTAAAAAAATGGCTGAAGTTAGGAATTTAATTTTCTATCATCTGTTTTATATTCTCAGGCAAGAAATAAAATAATAAATATTTGAAGATTGGCTTCATAATTTTTTTCAAAAAAATCACAAAACTTTCCTGTGTTTATGTGTATATTGACTTATCTGAAGTGTTTCTTGGCTGATTTGAGCAACACTATCACAAAACAGATTACAATAGAACAAGAGAGACCATTTTTTTTTTTTCCTTTTTTCTTCAGGATAGAAGACATTACCTTATGCTGAAAAGTGTTTTTCAAAAATGTATCAGTTCTGGTGGAGGCTTTGATCACATTATTTGAGGGAGACTTTCCTTCACTAAAGGGATTTTATCAAATGCAGAAAACACCAAACAGTGAAATCTGTCATTTTCCTGAGGAAATATTTAAGAATGGATGCTTTGACATTTCATAGAATCATAGAAATGTTTATTGGACCTCTGCAGGTCATCTAGTCTACATCAGCTGCAGCTTGATCTCACTGTATTTGGAAAACCTCCAGTGGTGGCAAGTCTACAATCATCCTGAATAATCTGTTCCAATGATGGATGTTCTGCCGTGAAGGATCCTTCTGCATGAGCTGGTGGGAATGGGATCTACAGCTACCTGCAGGTTTGGAAGGAAAAAGTTACCAGTGCAGAGTTGGCCAAGGCAAGGGAACATACTTTCTGAGAGGGAAGCATGCAGAAAATTCCCAAAGAGTGACAAGTTCTGGGGGCTGTAAGTGCTGTTGAAACTGAAAGAACCAATAAAGATGGACACCAAGTGCAAGCCAAACCTGCTGAAGGTGAACAGTGCACACGGGCATGAGTGGCAGGGTGTGCAACTTGGACCACAGCCATGGGGTCGGTGACTGCTATGCACAGACTATGACTTCACAGCCACATACGCACCTAATGAAAAAAAGGGGTCCCTGAGGGACTTTCCAAACAACTATGCAGAAGGCAGCACAACCCTCAGCGTGTGAGTCTGCAGCTGGTGTTGGCCTCCCCACCGCTGCTCCAACAGGGCAACTGTGAGTGAACATGTGAGTCAGCGGCATGAGGGAATAACTGAATGTGGTGCCTGCATAGTTATCTGCTATTAATAACAGCAGGCTAATGAATAAAAGGTGTTTCCAAAAGTACTGGTTGTAGTCTGGGTCTGCCTCCTACTCAATCCCCTATTAGGGAAAAGGGATTTTAGAGCTCCTCTCTATTTTCCCAAAAGTGTTCTTGAGCTAGGAGGCCCAAAAATGGGCACAGCACTCCAGGTGTAGCCTAATGTTTCCCTTTGACAAAACTATGTTGTCGTTTTCTTTTTTTTTTTTTTTTTAGGCTACTGGTTTCAAGGAATATTTCCTTTGCTTGAACTAGCAGCACTGAAGCTGAATTAAATACTTTTCTGCTGTTATTTAATCCAAGTACTGTATCTCTTTACAGAATACTGTGTAAAAACACACATTCTTGTTTAGAGAAAGCAAAATCGAAAACCAAAGCATTTCCCAGAAAAATTGCTCAGGTCCTTGCCACAAGCCCTTCAATTGGCTTGAGAGCCTAAAGCATTTTCTAGCTCTCACATTTTCTAGCTCTCACATATGTGTTACTCACCCTTTCAGAGATTACTTTTCTCACCTTGCTGATGGCTGCCATGTAGGAGAGGCTGGGAATGTTTTCTCTGATGCTCTCCCATCATCTGGTGCTACAAATATGGGGAACAGATTTAGTAAGGGATGAAGGAATGAAGCTGTGATGAGTAAGATTGAATTCTAGGTCTTTTTCTACTGGGTGGTGGCATCAGAGTGGGATGTGGCAAGGACTAAGGAAATGCTGGAGATGACCTCGACTACATGCTACACTTCAGTTTCTATGCTACTGCCTGCCTTGTTCCCTCCACAAAATCTTCCCTGAGTATTCCTGCTCCTAAAGGTAAATTATTGTACTCTTCAGCTAGTCGTTTCATGAACCTTTCCCTTTCTCCCCTTTCCACTCCTGTGCAATCACGGATTTTTGGTTGGAAATGACACTATTGTAATATCTTACGCAAATCTGAAGTGCCATTTGAGACTGCACAGAAGAAAAGCTTAAGAAATTAAAAAAAATTTTCTCCATATTTCGTTCATTTCCTCTGAAAATCAAAAAAGAAAGATGTGCAGAAATTTTAGACAAGACTGAAAAATGATCTTCCTTAAAAGTACAATAAAACATACAAGAGATTTGAGCCCTCTTTGGCAATCTACTGTCCTAAATCTCCCCCAAAACATGCCTGACAGTTTTGTTTCTGCTAATAGGAATCTGTTTATGTCAACCTTCTTTTTTTTTTTTTCCAGTCCCTTGAATGACTGATGAAGTTTTCACTGTGTATAGACTGGACTCTTATGTCTTTGGACAGCGAATATGCATGCCTTGTTCCAGAGAAACTGTCAGGGGTATCAATAAGAGTTTATTGCCTGAATAATAGTTTTTTAATTTCCTGCAGCCAGTGTTGGAAAGATATGTTTGATAACTACGCCTAGGAGGAGAAGACTTCTCAGAGGAAGTCATTGCTCTTTTAAAAGGCTGAGAGAATTGTTTGTAGGAGGCAGTGGGTGAAGGAAGGGAGTAGCACTTCCTGCTTTAGAAGTGGAAGATAACAGTATACATAAATTTTCTTTCAAACAGTTTTGTTTTCGTCATCAGTTTTGGCTACCTTATCCTCCGCTTCTGTGTACTCAAGAATATTGATACCACATGAGTCCTCTATATATATACCACAGTAATAGTGCAGCCCTTCCTGCATTTTTTTCATTAAAACTTTATATGCCTGATTTGCACAGCTGTTGTAATCTCTCTTCATTATATGCCCTGTGGCTTTGCTCTGAGAAAGCTGGACAGGACTGCTTTGGGTGGAGTGAACGGCCATGCTATGCTCCTGAGGCTTTTCTCTTTTCTCACTTGTCTCATTTTATCCCTTCTCATGTTTCCCTCTCTTGGCATTCATGTCAGCTTGTATGCAGGCCTGCAAACAGAGCTATGGCAGTCGTCTTGATGAATGCTAACTAGGCAAAAGCTGGTGCAGCTCCAAGTAATCATTTTGCAAGTAATTCATTTGGATACTGAATACCCAGCCTGCAGTTTTTATGCATCTACCAAAGGGATAGCTCTCTGCATTAATTTAACACTCCTTCCAGCAGGACATAATCATCCCATTCTCCGGATTCTGATTTCTTTACAGTTCATAGGATTGCAATATTGCTGCATCTGTACCTAAAAGCAGCCTCTAGCGTAATTTCTTCTAGCCACGCAAGTCTGCAGGCTCACATGCCATGCTGGCCAGGTTATTGTTCAGCAAGGGAAATCCCACAATCACCACATAGCCCTGCCTTCACATGTGCTTTAACTTCTAGGAAGTTTAAGAGGCTCCTAACTCAGGAGACAGCAGGTGCACGCAGCAAATAGTTTCTTAGGTGGAAGAGATATCTCTCTTAAGCAGGACAGAATGGCCTTGTTGCCAAGTTTGAAGGAGTTTTCTTTGGCTTTTATGAATTAAGCTGTGCTGTCCCTCTCCTCTCTCATTGGAAAAACAAAATATATACAGAAATCTTATATCTGGACTGTTGTGGCAATTGACCTGGCTCTCAGGAGGCTAAGCCGCCTGATGGAGACAGTGATGTGGAGTCTTTCAGGAGCCCAGGCAAGGACAAAGAGCAGTGCAAGTCTGGCTCTGGCCTGTTAGTAAGATGAGGCAAACCCACAACTTTCCTGAAATAAAACGATGCTACTTAAATGGTTGTTTGAGTGGGACACTTAGAACCCTGTAAGGTAGCTGTGTTATCTGGAGACCCTCATCTTGGGTTGCATTTTAACTTGAAGACAACAGTAGACAGCCATCAGTTTCCCAGGAGATGTAGCAGATCAGGTGTGCCCCTTGGCAGCTGGTGGAAATAGATGGGCCTCAAAGCAGAAGATTTCACGGGAGGAGCCTGAAATAGATGACAGAAACTGCTGTCTCCAGAAAGCTACTCTTACTGACTGATAGGTAGTACAATCTCTGGATTTAAGTGCTTGAACTGTGTCCTTGCCTCTAGAATCCGGTCAGTGGCAGGCATCCCTGACAAATAACTTCTCTGTTTTACTTATTGTGAGGACAGAGCCAACATAGTGCAGGAAGACAGTAATTTATATTAAATGTTTCTCTGAAATAGGTCACTGGATCCATGCTTCTTATAAATGCTGTAGCTGTCATTCACTTTTATGACCTATTTCTGTCCTTGTTTTACAGATAAGCATTAATGATCCCTGTAGTTATTCTTAAAAGTGTACATTCAGTGGATTGCTTCAAGAGTTAAAACAACACAATAAATTAGGTTGCTTATGTAACACATTGTCTCTTTTTGTAATATAATTAACCATTGACACGTATCTAAATATTTATTCATTTTCTAACCCTTGTAAGAATGTAACTATTAAAGATACCCACACCATTGTCCAGTCATAGAGAAAATATGAGCCGATTAAAATGTTTTCCAGAACATTTATTTTAGCATTTGAAGGTTAAAGTCTAGTTTATGCAAGGATGTAATTTCCCTGTACATTTAAAGTGGCATATTCATCAATACTTTGCAGCTGCCACACATATTAGTAAAAGTTCCTGTATTTCACCTAGTTTAACTTCAAACTCCCTGTCAGAGGTGATGTTTCTTTCAAATATTTGCCCTATAAAAACATCTTCATCCTCCCCCATAATATTTTACATAAAAGCATCACATTTTTCTTGAGATTACATATCACGTGATGAAACAGAGCTTAGAAGAGCTTTTTGCCAATCCTTCCACACACTAAAGAAATGCAAATAAGAACAGGAAGAGAAGATTTGGATCATCTCCTTCTCTTAGGCCAATAAAACATGACACTAAGAATTATAGACAACATACATTAGTCTTGGTTCTGTAACTGAAACTGCATATTATCTGCTGTTTCTTTTTCAGTTGCAAGCAAGGTTAAAGAGCACAAACCCAGTTTCTTGCATTCAATGTTTTTCTCTAACCCTGAGACTGTAACAGTAGAAAGTAAAATAAGAAAAACAAGCAACTGTAAACTGTAATGCTACAAAGTTAAGTCCTTGGTGAGAATAACTTCATTAGTGAATAGTATTTTACCACAGATACAGCAGTTGGCCAGGACCTTACCTTGTTTATGTTACAGATGCATAATATAAAAATATCTTTCATGTTCACAGGTGCTGTAGATTTATTCCATTATACTACCATACTTCTGTATTTCTACTTGTCATTTCACAGTTTTGTAGCCAGCCAAGAGACCCTGTGCTGCCAGCTGTGTCAGTGGAGCCATGACCCGTGGTCCAGCAACCAGCCTGATGCCCGACATGGTGTCTGGGCTATTAAGGCATGCAGCAGCCCAAGCTCCACTACACCCCATCTCCATCCAGCTCTCTCTAAAGGACAACATGATGTGAATTTTCTAGGCAGCACAGTCTCACTAAAACTGAAAAGTGTAGAGAAAAGACAGAGAGTAAACCTGTGAAACACAGAAGAAAGTGAATTGTCTTTCATTTTCTTCCTGACTTAAATCAGTTTTATAAGAGTTCCTTCATAAGCAGAAGAAAATATTAAGAATAGCATGTGTTTTCTTTCCAGAGACTCACTCTAACATTTATCCTTCCTTCCTTCCTTCCTTCCTTCCTTCCTTCCTTCCTTCCATCCATTCATCTGCCATTTCACCACTCAGTCTTCGCTCATTTGAATATAAGACACTTATTTCCTCTCTTCTTATCCCTCATCCCGGAAGCCCCAGCTATTCTTGCTCTACCTGTCATTTGTCCCCGTTTCTCTACTTTCAAGACGTAATTACTGCATTTGAAGATCTCATTCAGTACCAGAAAAAAACATCAAGCAAGAATTTTTTAACATTGTAGAAAAGCAAGACAGGACAAAGAAAAAAAGCAGAGAAAACACAATCTTCACTTTAGAGACATGTGACAATATTGATAATGAGTGTGATAAATGTTTTCCATCACAATGTTAATCTGTGAAGCAAAATCCCAGCTAAGACTCAAATATTTAATTTCCCACCTTTCACCCCTTCTTTGGTTATTTTCTTCCTTTGGCATACTTAAAACATCCCAGTCACCTCTCTTCACTCTGCAATGAACAGATCCTGGCTTATATAAGCCTCAGGCCTCTTCTATTCTTGAGAGCCCTTTTATACTTGTAGTATTGCAGTTTATAAAGAAGTTGCCTTAGGGAAGTTCTCTTAGGCTTAAAAAAGATGTTCTAATATTCTACTGACAAAGAATATCATTCTTCCTCTCAGTCAAAGATGCTGAAAACAAACTAAAAGCTGCAAGAAATAGAACAGATGGTTGATCATTAAAAAAAAAAGACTGTCAGCTATCTTTTGGAGAGTAGAAGGCATATGATAAAGTCAGAATAGGCAAAATAATCAAATCATATTAGCCTTGCTAAGGAAATTAAAAAATATACATACACAAACCTCTCAGCAGAGAACTGAGTAGGAGATTTTTTTTTTTCCAGAAATACAAAAAGGACAGGAAAAACATTCAGGGAATAGGATGCAATGTGGAAGAGATTCAAATGTGGGACAAACATGACCCATGTCCTTTGCTTCATCGTCCAGTAGGGAGGATGATGTTAAACTGCCAGCAGAATTGTATTTAGAATTGGAAATGGCCATGTCTACATGTAGAAAGCCAACATACACAGATTGAGGTGGCAGATGAAGTCCCTGGAGTATATATGATCTGATCTATAATGTTAGGTCCAGTGGAAAGATCTTATAATTGATCTTTTACCTTAAAGTGATACTGTTTGACTGCAGAGCAGTAAAGATACCTATGCCAAGCAAAGTTATTCAGAGCAAACATGATACAATCCGTCCAACATAAGCCTTGTACGTGGCTTTTGAACAAATTTTAAAAGAAAGAGACATGAGTATAAGGGAATATAAATTGAATTAAGTAGGTTGGCAAAAAGAGTTGCCAAGGATGGTTTTAGTCATGCTAAATATCCCCTTTGATAACATGCATTTTTTTTTTTAACAAAAGGTAAATGATGAACTTATATCTCACTTATTTTCAATGTAACATATAGAATGGTATCTCACAGGATATAGCCAGGTTAAGGTGAAGGAAATGGTCATTACTACAGGAATCATGAGAAAAGAAGACAAAAGAAAAATGATAACAGACTTTACCGATAGGGCTGGCCAGAATTTATTGCTAGAGTTCTCAGAGAATTGCACAGACTGATCTTAGGCAGTAATGACTTGGGAACAAGAAAGGGGAATGTAATAATTAAATTACTGATAGTACAAATTTGAGAGGCATCTTCAATACACAGGAGAATCAGGAAATCATACAGGGAGAATTGAATGACCTGGTCAACAGAAGGTAACTGAGAAGTGATAAAATTTAATCATACAAAGTGCCGTCTCATGCATTTAAAGACAAATATCAAGACCCACTATTGTAAACAGGGAACTCATCAACTGAAAGTGACAGAGAAAAAGAAAGATTTGGTGTTTTAATCAATCACAGCGTGACTATGAGCCTCAAACGTTGCTGCGGTCATGAAAAAAGCAAATGCATCAGGTGAGGTATTCCTGCTAAAGACAGGGAACCTATAAATACCTCTGCATAAAGCATCAGCAAGAGCTCATTAGGAATGCTGTGCACACTTTGGTCACCCACATGGAAGAAAGATGAACTCGAGCTGCAGAAAGTGCCAAGCAGTGCTGCTAAAATGATCAGGGGAATGATGAGCCTGTCTTACATGAGGAAAGTAAAGGCACTTGGCTTGTTTAGCCTAGCAACACAAAGGAAGAAAAGGAGGTATAATTGCCCTCTCTAAAAAACACCAGGGAAGAGAAGAGTTATTTAAACCAAAGGATGCTGCTGGCACAAGAACAAATGAGTGTAAGCAGTCATGAACAAATATGGGTTGAAATTAAATGAAGGCTTATGTGAGAGGAGTGAAGTTGTGGAACAGCAGCTATTGGATCAAATCAGAGGGGCAAAATATAATTAGGTTTAAAATGGAGCTTTACACATTTCTGAATGAGATTATGTGGTGTATTTTCTGGTGTTAAAAATGGACCAGATTCAGAAGCTCTTTTCCATTACTGTGGTTTTTGCTGCTATTTTAGACAATAACACATATGGCCAATTTTACAGCCATACAAGTTTTTAAGGGCCCCTCTATGTATGATAGGGGTGTGCCGCAGTTTTTTATGTACTGTAGATTTCTTGAATGTGTTCATGAAGCCACACAAAAAGCTTATGTGGGAAATTAATATGGACTGCTTATGCAGTCCATCCCATCATCAATGTTACACTCTTAAATGTTCTGTACAGCTACAGTCACATTTTTAAGGCTTTTATCACTTTTCATGAGAGATTATTTCAGGGTCCAGTTGATCCTTCTCAGTAGCACTTAAGAATTCCAAATTTATATTTTCCTTAGATCAATTTTCAATCATTGCAAATTTCTTATTTTTTTTTTTCTGGAGGTCCAAAACATTTCAGCTGCTTCTCAACATTTAATCAGTATTTAGTAATTTACATTTCCCTCATAACTTATCTTGCCGTCCATCATCACTACAACTCTCGCTACAGTTTTTGCAATTGTTGTCAAAGAAATCGATGATAGTCTGGCTAATAGCACTCTGAAAGCAGGAGAATGCATTTGTTTAACATTTCACTCTGAAAACGTTACACTATGTTTTTTTAAACATAATTCAGAGACTTTTGCTTTTTCCAAGTTAAATGCAAACCCTGGTGAGTTCTAAGACTAACACCTGACCCATTAACAAGCATTTTCTTCCACAATAACCTGTGTGACTTCACTGGTGGAAGTCCTGATCTGATATTGCCAGCATCTTTTCCTGAAATAGCTGTCTCTGACCTGAAAGCACCTCTTCCCTGAAGAAACTTGTCTGGAACAAGTCAAAAAACAGTCTCTGCTCATTATACTTCTCAGAAGGAAAAAAAAACCAAGATAATATATAAAATATTGTCTTCTCATTTCTTATTTTTCATACATTCTTTAAAAATATATGTGAACACTGCTATATTACGAACATAGCTAAGTAAGAGCACTAGGGATGCTAGTGGAAAGAGGGATGGAACAGCTCATTCGCCCTCTACATGAGCAGAAGCCAGTGTTGAGCTCACCTTGCTCCTTGAGGGAGAGAGGCAGTAATGGCAGGGACAGCCAAAACCCAAACACACTCAAAAGGAAGGGTATCAGATGTGTCTGTTAATTTTTTTCCTTGAAAATATGTTTAGATGCTTATGGCAGTTCAGTAAATGTTATTGAATGAACATACTGGGACATTTCTCCACATTCTCCTCTGAGTCTTTTTTAAGCACAATACCCAACACCTTTTCTTTTACTTACCTCTTTTTAGAATTGTTTAGAAGAGGTACAAACAATTAATCTTAGAATGTACCTAGGAAGAGTACCTAGGAAAACCAGGTAAGTTTTGCTTTACATGAGAAAAATTATGTGCCACAACATCTGCATTTGTTACAAATAATATAAACTTCTGTATTTACATTGCTGTTCCTAGACCCCGAGTATATAATTACTGCAAGGAGATATATAGAGGACACTCTTTCAGCAAAATTTGTTGTACCTCAGACACAAGTCAAGGAACAACTGTTCCACATACAAGAAAATAAATTTCTGCAAGATTTATTTGCTTTTCATAGCCCCAAAAGCAGCAGCATTAAGATCACTGAAACTTCCTATATAATTATTTAACTTAATGAATTCCTTTTTCTTTTCTTTGCATTTTGCACTGAATGCCAGTTTAATTAGTGTCCATCACAAGACAGACAAGTACAAGTACTGAGAAAGAATGAGAGACGGAAAATATTTTTTTCTGGATACTATTTTAAATTTTTTGATGACTAGACTGTAAAATGTTAAACACACAATGCTTTTGATTTATATTACCAATGAAAGCAGATCCTGCTATCCTTGTTAGCAGTGATTAATACCATACTTCCTCCACATTCTTATTGAACCGTATGTGACTACTCATGGACTAAAAAACTTAATTGCATGTGTAAAGCTAGTAGAATCTGGACCTAATCTATTAAGATGCAAAATACAGGGAAACTGAAAAGTATCTTTGTTGTTTCCTGTAGACAGCTGTTGACTTCTTCAAATTACAGAGACTGAGTTTTGCCCTCTCTTTGAGGGATTAGCAGCGCTTAACCTTTCTGCTAAATTTGTTACATTTCTGTTTATTGATAGCACAATGTAAAAGGTGTCTCTGAAAACCAGTGAGTCTTTAATTTTTATACAATAAGCACATAAATCTGACTGCATGGTTTATTTCTCTGGAAGACAATAGATGGACAATGAATCAAGCTAGAAATGTTGTGACCTAATTGTTTCAAAGGTATTATGTTAGACCTAGATTTTCAGTTAATGGAACATCTTGGGATAAGTATCTTTATAGCAATCCATCTTGATTGTTCTAGTAAAGAAATAAATAATAATGGTTAGTTTATGGATAAGTAGATCATAAACCAATAGCCTACTGGTTACAGCTTCTGCAATGTTGGTTCACATCCAGCAAGCCATCAGGGACATTTAAATATCACTTATTTTTATTCAGATTTTTGTTAACTTCTTGGATGATTCTGATACTAAAAACTTGAAGTAAACAATTCTCTGTTGTACAGTAAGCAAAAGATAGTGGTTGGATCTGCAGTAGTTTCATAACATACAGCATCCAGTGGAATGCTAGACTTCAAAAGATGGATATCTCCAAGTAAGGGACTCCATTCCCTATTCAGAAGTCCAAATATTCTTTTAAGATCATTTACTGTTTAAGTAGGTGTTTATATATATACTTTAATCAACTTCTAATTACTCATTCAGAAAAATTAAGGAGCTATTCTTAAAAACTCAGCTGTATAGATGAATAAATATGTAAGAACAAAATATACACTAATAATACAGAGAATATACCAATGAATAAAACCAACTATAGATATATTAGGGCTTGCGCAATGATGATGGTTGGTAGACATCTTCTCTAGCTTAGACTTAATAGACAAGTTATTTCTTGCAACTGTCCTTAGTCACTCAAGACCTTCCTTAACTAAAACAAAGAAAAAATCTTGATTATTTTGTCCTTCCAGGAGATAAAATTATCATTCTACCTTTGGAACTTTTTTTGTCACACTGATCATTACTACCAACTTCATGTTAGTTTCTTCCAAAGAAATATGTACTAACAACATGAAACACACAAAATAGCATCAAAATGTAAAAGATCAGAAAATCACAGGCTCAAGACTCCTTAGTTGAAAAGTGTTGTAACAAAGGCCATTTATATGCTACAAAGCTCATTTCTAGTCAGGGCAATTCCCTTGCTCTGACAGAAGTTGGCCTATGGCAGTGCTGCCGCCAGGAGCTCTCCCCTGTTCATCAGAAAGAGCCAAATTTTGCAATGAAATATTCATTTCTGGTAGATCTGGCTGCTCTATTCCCGTCAAGTGGATGACTGTCAGCCTCAAAGGCAGCTGTACATGTAAATTAATCACTGTTTTTATCCACAGCAAATGTGTCTCTCTGGACCTTCTTTTCTTTTTAAAGGAAAAAAAAATGTCTATAACTTTTCAGTCCACATCACTAAATGCAAGAGTGTAGTTGAACTGTCTGCAGGAGATTTGTGCTGGAGATATTTTTCCATCACTTGCTATCAGAAAGGTAAGAGTGACAGGATAAAAAAGCTTACCTTTAGGGGAGAAAGTAAAGCCTGCTTGGAATTTCTTGGCTCATCTTGTGATCCAATCTTACCGCAGAGCTTCTGTTAAATCAGATTGGCTCAGTCCTTGATGGTAATGTTCCGTAATGCAAGCAAGTATACTGGCACAAATAATTCTGTCCAAAGGCAGATCTGAAACTTTTCTTACAAGGATCAACTTTAAAAATTCATACTGAAAAATAATGATTGCCACTAGCGAAAAAAAAGAAAAAACAGAACAAATCAAAACTTTGTTAAGGGCTTTAAAGTATTCAGTTCTTCTCCAGACAGCAATGATACTATGTTAAAATAAATACCTTCACAAGCAAATATGCTCATTAATTTCCCTTTAAATTGAAAAACAAACCCAAACACCCTAGTTCTTCATTATTTTATGCTGCTAGAGCTGTGGAACAGTTTGAATTCTTACTGTAACACAATCTGTACAACTGCTGTTGGGAAGCTGCGTCTTGATTGTGTGGGTACCTGTAAAACCACACTGATCTTGGCAGACTCGAGACAGAGGCACCTGAACCCAATCGCATAAGGTCTTTGCATCCTTCCTTCCCACCAGCAGCCTCTAGTCAATGGAAAAGTGCTTTAGGGCTGCAGTACACAGGGGAACTGAGGGATACTTCCCAGGCAGAGCACAGAGGAGGAATTATTGGATCACTTCAGCTTCTTGCCAGAGCCTTCATGTAAGCAATTTATAAAACTTCCTGTCCAAAATTTAAGTAGAGAGAAATGGTACAAGTAAGTCACCCTTTTTTCCTGAGGGAAAAAAATATTCTTTTAAGATGGAAAATGATCATTACTGCAAAATAATAGAAGTTGTGCTGCTATGTACCAAATAGCTCTTGAACAGAAAACATGTAGAGCCAGTTGTTTTGAATGTTTGGTTTTGTTTGTTTTTTCTTTTTTTGCCCATCGACTCCTAAAATCCCTAGTGCCTTTAAGATATTTTTGTGGGTAAAGATATCTGAATGATGTATAGGCACTGTTCCTTTTTTGTTTTCTTTTTTTTTCTTTATCTCTTTCAAGCAACAAAGAAAGTTGTCCTCCAGTTTTTATATGGCTTTAGAAGTTGTTCATCAGTGGCCACAGAATCACTGGCCACTTGCTAAAAATCACTGACTTAGGCAGATTCAATATGAGAATTCTCCTTGTCTTCATTTTATTTCTCTCTCTGACAAAACCATGGCAAACCTTCCTAAGTCCTAAATTTGTAAATAGGAATAAGTAGTTCTGTCAATATTTAAAGATAAAAATCAAAGACAGAAAGAGAGATCAGAGGAACCAAACTGCTCCTGGAGTGGCAAGGAAGCACGTTGAGCCATGTGCTCAGCAGTGGCTGTGAAGCGACTTCCGCTGCTCGGATATCGGCATTTTCTGTTTTTCTTTGGTACAATGGGGCAAGCAGGAACTGTCCTACCCACAAGGCTGTACCATGGCACTTCTGCTATGCAGGAGCAAGCTTCATAGACGAGAAAGCTGACAGGCTGCAGAAAGCTGAATTGTGCAAAACCTGTGGATGTACTCTTTTTAGAGAGCACACCATTTTACAGACCTTTTCCTGCCTCTGAACTGCAGACCATCCATTGCTCTGTCTTAGGGTGGCACTGGAGGGTATTTGCACGTGATACTGCAATTATTGTGTCTTTATCTGCTGGATTTGAAATCACCATGCCAAGTATTGATTTCTAGCATCACAGCTTGAGTGATAGCTTTAACCATTCAATCATCCTTAATAGCCAATTCTACACCTTTCTCTCCTATCTCTCTCTGTTGCTGACTGCAGTATAAACCACCATAAAATTTCTAGCACTTCTCTGTGGATTTACGTAGCAGTACTGAAGTAATGTGAATTCCCAAATGCAGATTGCTGTAATGAATCGAAAGCTGAAAACTGGGATGCAGTAGGGAAGGAAAGTAACTTTCAGTTATAATAAAGAGGATGAAATAATTTCTAGTAATTCTTAAAGTACTTAGAGGCCAAAGTTCCCAAGGAGATAAGATTAATTTCTAAAATGCAGTTTGCATCCTAGTAACTGCTGCAGTTACATCAAACAGATTTTTTTTTTTTTTTCACGTGCAAAGAGATGCGCTAAGGCTTACAGCAGCATTGCAGCTCTTAGGAATGTGCTACCTTGTTCTGATATTTTCCAGTAAATATAAACCAGGGCTCTCAGTGTAAGGATGCTTGTAGCTGAGTGGCCAGCAGACAGCCTGCGGTATGGCAGCTGTGTGCAGAGCTGTGTGACAGGCCTGGAAGGACAACTAATGGAGGAGCAGTACCCACAATTTCAGTCCTGGGGCAGTGACCTGCAGGCTGGGAGTCAGGACAGGCAGTCAGCAGGGCTGGGTGTCCCTCTGACAGACAGCATTGCACCAACCTGCTGCCTTGTGCAGGGGGCTGAGGAACCTCTAGATTCATTCGTGCTCAGTGATAAAACACTGTGGCAGTTCTTGCCAAGAAAAGCCATATTGATTCTCCCAGGCAGAACAAGGGCTATTTCAACCCTTTTATACTCTTACATCCCATTTACCTTCCCTCAACAACAATGGGGGCATATGCTGTCTTCATTTGGGTTTTAATAGAAACTTCCTTTTTTCTTCTCCTCCTATCTACTAGATTTTTTAGTTTGATCTATACTATAAAATGACTGAGAAAAATAGTTGAGATCCAAGGGAACTTAAGACAGAGGGGAATCTGATGGGAGGGAAATCTACAGGCAGGACTCTGCAAGTGTCTCGCTATAGCATCACTCCTGAAACAGAGGAACTATTAGACTGCATCATGTATCTTCACCATCCATATAGTAATGGAGTCAGAGTAGCTGAGATTTAATTTCACTCTTTTCGTGGGATCCCGTGTGGGCATTACAGACAGCTTTAACAACAATGGTAAAGACCTTAAACAGCCATTAATTTGTTACAATGCGCAATCTACTTCTTTTTCATTATAGCAAACTGTAACAACGAACTAATTAACAATGGGTTTCTTACCCTGGAAGGACATAGCCTGACATTTCCTTCATGAGTATCTGACAAAACACAGATTGAGCCATGACCAGTGCACATCCAGGTGGACAATTAAGAATAAAGAACTATTAGGGGGAATTTAAAAAGTTTTAAATGCAATTCCAAAGTTTGTAAATGTCCTTTCTCTATGCTAATATTCTCTTAAAGGACTCTTTCCCTTTCAGCCTTCCTCATTTCTGGAGATGCTGTTATACAACGCTCTCATTCAATTGATTTCTTATGAAACACATAATCCTTCTCTCCATTTCCTTGGAGTCTTGGCAGCTCCCCAGGGACTGAAGGTAAGACTGTTTTGGTCGTCTACATGCTTCTGTGGAAGTGCTTCTTACCTATGTGTTGGTGTGATCAATGCCTAACTTCAGATGGTGCCTACTGAATTCAAACACCTATAACAAGACCCTTGTCAAATTTCCCATCAACACATTATCTTTTATACGGGCATATTATCTTTTATACAGGGTACAGTCCCCACTAAATGAAATGGAAAAACTCCTGAATTATAGCAGTATAGAAAAGTTCGAGATTATAGCAGCGTAGAAAAGCGAGAGACAAACTATTTTAAAATATATAAGCAGTCTCAACCTGAGTCTTTTCCAGTGCCCATTGAAGCTGAAGGAGCAATTTCTTTTCATGCCACTAAGTCCTGGATCAAATCTGCTGAGGCAGGGAACAAAAGTTCCTTAAAAGCAAAGCAGAGAATGAAAAAAATCAATGGCAGGCTATGTCAAGGAGCAACAGAGTGAAGGAAGTTATTCATTTGAGTCGTTAAACAAACAAGCTAACACACTCAATCCAGTGCCAGTATCTCACAGTGCAAGCCTTGCTAGTTTTGGGTTTGTTTTTTTTTTTTTTTTTTTTTAAATCTCAGTGATTAATGACAGCTGCTGTCAGAAGAAGGAAGCTTTAATGCAAAGCTGGGTAGTCCAACTGTAACACAGAGCAGGTAGAAGTATGATGTATAACTGCCTCTTTACAAAGTGTAATAGAAATTATTAACTGAGCATTGTGAAATATTAGGATGTAGAGTTTACATCTGCTTTTATGTACTGTGCTTTCCTTTCATTCAGGACTTTAGCAGATAATTTATATAAAAATGTTTAAGGTAAAGCCTTCTGCATATTACCACAATATTAGTTTATAGCTATAATAAGATACTGCTTACTACATTTACTATTTCTCTAATGACTTTTGGTTACCCAACTCTCTGGCAAACTAGGACAAGTTCTGTTATTACATCATAAATATTTATAAAAGATTACAGTAGACATAGTTTCATTCTGGAAGTTTGCATAAATGATGCTTTATTCACCGTGTCTGGTTTTTCCTTGAAAATTATTTTTAAATAGTTTTTTTTTAAAAAAAAAAAAACAAAACAAACCAGTACATTTCAAAGAGTTTCCAAAGATTGATTAAGTGGAAGTGACAGAAAGCTACCAAAATCAAATGTAAATGCATTCCACTATCAGGGCATTTTTGTATTTCATATAGGTGTCCAAAACAATAGAGACAAGAGTCTCCATTTATTACGATTACTTATAATCCCTCACATCAGTAGTAAAATAGACAACCAACAAAGGAAGCATTCACTCCTCTTTTTTTCATTACTTCATCTCATTTATTACATTACTAAAAAAATTGGCTTGTATGGACCAGCTTTTATTCTGATGCATGGAAGTAAAGTACCCTGGGAAAATTAAATCTTTCCAAAGGTACTTATTTTTTCATAATAGAAAGTATGTATTTGGAAATCTGAGCTGTGTAAGAGCAAGCATACCCTATGGTACGGTTATTCCAGAGCAGGAGCTGTTAAAATGGTATAACATTTTGTGTGGGGATCCTATAAATGATTTCCATATTAAAATTATTCAGTTCACAAGTTAAAGAAAAAAAGATTTGTATTCTTCACTGCCAGCTTGAAGAACTTGGTATTGATCTGTGAATGAAAGTTATTTTTCTAAAACTCATCTGCATTAGTGAGAGCTATCAATTGCCACGTCCCTTCACCAGGGACACCCTGCTTCTGGATGTGAGATGGGCTCTGCGGTCAGTAGTCACGGCCATTCATTGCAGGAAAAATCTGGTGCCCAAGTGGGCACCAGCACCCCAGGCAGACCTCTGTGTTGGCATTGCCACAATGGTCTCTTGCTCGCCTTTGTGATAGGCCTGTTGGCCTTCCCCATCCCTCTTGCCTCCCTCTTGCTGGCACTCCACATGACCTGCCCGGAGCAAAGCTGACTGTCCACCCACTGCTTCTCTCCTCATGGCTTTCTTCTCTGCTTTCTTCATGCTTATGACACTACTCCCCAACTTCTGAGGCTCCATAAAAAGATGTAGTTTACTTCTAACAGCGATGTTCTTTGCACACATTTTTGTCCCAAGCTGTAATACATCTTTCTAAAAAAAAAAAAAGCCTTTAAATGTGGAAACAGTAGAAGCAAACAAACAAGCACACTTTGTGCGTGTGCTTGTGGGTGTGGTGGTTTGGAGGTTATAGCTCTGCTATTGCTGCAGAACAAAGTACAGTGTTTAAAGCCCTTCGATTTAATTCAAACAAATAGGTTAGGACATTTCTTATGAAAACTCTACACCTTCATAGATGCCACCTTGCCATTTAGACTGCATCTCAGAAGCACGTGTGACTTCATGCTGGGGTTCGCGATAAGCTCTTTGTAGCCATACAGCATTTAATCCTCCAGATAATACATATAGACAGTCCACTGTGCCCAAATCATTTCTGGTTAACAGAAAGATTACATCAGCCTAATCCACAAATGTTTGGAATAGTATTGTTAATGTCTCCAATGGGGAAAAGTGTCAGATATTTTACTAAAACAGATTCAATGTTTTCTGTGGGTTATTAATACATGGCTTTAACCAAGGGAAATTCTGTGATCCCTTTTAAATGAATTTGTCTTTTGTTTTCTTTTACAGAGTATTTTGAATGAACTCTTGTGCTCTCACAGAGAGCTGAACATAATCCAAGAATATTTGACCTGCTGTGTTTGGGATGGCTGCAAAGTGTTTAGCTGTAAAGCACGTTTAGCTTGAAAAACTTCAGCTTCTTTTGCCTTTCTTTTTCTTGCATCATATGCAAAAACAAAAACAAACTCTTTTTGTGTCTTGAAAATCTACATTATAAATCCAACATATGGAAATAATAGTCAATTTTCCTAGGATTAAAAGTTTGAGTTCTTTTTTTTACTTTCAGAGTTAGATCCAATGCAGCTCAAAGAAGCAATGTTCTGAACCAGAAAACAGGAAGGAATATTAATCAAATGTGAAAAGGTTGCTGGAAAAATAACAGCCTTAGAAAATGTTTTTAAAGATCACTTGTCAAGCACACCATTATTTCTTTGGCCTACTTTATGCCAAATTTCTGAAGAAATGGATAGTAAATTTCAGTTCCAAAGTACACCATGTTTATATGTACTCCAGGGCTGCTTAGTGGGTAAAGAAAAATTACTTCATATTTGCCTTATAGAGAGACTGTCAGTAGTACAGGTACTGGAACTGTTTTGTGATTATTTGCTGACATGCACACCAAAGGGTGACTTCTGTCTGATGATCCTTAGAGCCATGTTTCTGATTCAAAAATTTTTAATTGTTATTTGGCTATTATTATTAGATGTCTAAGCAATAGCTGGCCTCAGAGGCTGACAACCATTTCACATGTGGTGTGACTTCAGGACCCTCATGTGGGTCCCATCCCTGGAATCCACCAGCAAGATCCACCCCGTTACACACACTCCTGAGATGTCTGAGGGGCACCAGGTCCCACTCCTCTGACAACAGTAGCCTAGAGTGAAGTTTTAAGCTACAGCATGAGTGTGAAAGTGCCACTTGCTAGAAAGAGGAATTGGTCTTGAATGTCTTAACATAAGTTCTTTCACTGAAATCCAGAATTTGGCTGTCAGGAGTGGTGAGCCTTCTGTTTATACCTAAGGGTACATTTAGTTAACAGCAGAAGTAACATGTTTGCAATTTACAGAAATAGATTAATAAAATAATATTAGTGACGCATATGTAGGCTTGAGCAAAATCTAAGGCAAATGAAGCTTCACTGCACCCACAGTACTTTAAGTACTTAAAATGATGAGCCATTTTAAGATTATCCAGCACAAGAGTATCTCTGACATCTGCCAGGAGAACAAATGAAAGCCTCTTGATGGTGAGATCCCAGTGTACAACAGCTTCATTTCTACTTTTTTGGGTCACCCAGGGATATCTTCGTAGGCACATAATTTTCAGTCCTTTGATGGGCTACTAATTTGCTGTCAGAGTGGCTTATTCTGTCTTTGTCTTCTCCCCTCTCACACTAAAAGGCATTTCTGCAACAAGTAATTAAGCATTAACTACTGAAACAAGCAAAGACAGTGCACTGAGTGCAGAAAAAAAAAATCTGATATTCAATATCACATCTTGAAAAATTTGCTTTCCTTTTGTGCATCTATAGACCTTGTAAGTTGCTTAACAGTCATCAATAATACTTACTTCTCTCATGTGTCCTTGTTAATTAGTTGCAGTCTTATAGGATTAATAACTTAAAAGAGTAGCTTGTAGAATCAGTTGACTTATTCAGCAAGGTAGTAAGTATAGTAAAAATGAAAACTAGACAAATATTTTCTGTAACTGTGTCAGGTAACAATTGCTGAAAACTCAGCTATGCTTCTTAACTTTCCTATGTGGAATAATGATTGTTACATGATACATCAAATAATGCACCAAAAATAATCAAAATCTCTAAATCAATCTCACAAAACTAATTGTGAGTGCTCTGTATTCTGAATTTGAGTTAATCTGATTTAGAAAGAAACATCACATATATTTTCGTTTGACTAATTGACCATAATTCTTCCCGTCAAAATCCTTGAATAAATGTTTGCAAATTAACTTCTATTTTATTTTTTTTTCCTCACAGTTCACAAAATCTGCTTGTGGTTTACTGCTTCAGTGAATTAAAATTGTGTAATAGTTCCTCAAGGAAAGGGAAAACTATAGAAAAAAAAAAAGACATTGCTAACCGATAGGTATGAAAAAGTGTTTTACAGCTTTTGGTCATTTTTCCAAAATATTTGGAAAACAAAATAAATTTTCAAAGTAGAGAAGACACTCTGAAAAAAAAAAAAAACTTCATTTTTTTTCCCTGAAGCAAAATAAGGTCAATTCTGACATTATTAATAGACAGTTCTTTGTAACTTTTTTTTGTGAACTATATTTGTCAGTGGAAATAATGTATTTTACCACAGTGTCATTGTTTTGACATCAGATTATTAATCTTTATAAACATATATACTTTCTTAAGAAGCATCCATCCATTATTTTACCAAGGCTCCTTTCCTTCAAATGAGTCATATTTAACTTTAGTACTATTATCAGGATATTTACTAAGATTATTTTGTGCTTGTAAATCATATACTCAAACCTTTTCTGGACAGTGTTTTATTTGCAAAGTAATACCCTTCTCATCTCCAGAACCTGTTCACTGAGATGGGGAACAGGAAATTCAGCCCGGCTTTTAACTTTCTTGTCCTGCTTTGGCACCTTTACCATCCGTGGCTATGCATTTTCCACCAATCGACAATCTCTTGAGGAAAGCACACAATGTGTGCCTTGAACTCCACTCTACCCCTGCCTGCGTCTCAGCCAAGTCTCTGCTATCTTGACAGTGGGTCGATTGTCTGCACATGGAGTGACGGCAGGCTGTGCTCTCAAGTTACATACTGTATTTAATGACACTCAAAGAGGTTTTAATGACTTTTCCATTCACCAGCTGCAATACAACCTGTCTTGCTGGCAGTCAGTAGCACCGACAGTCACTTACTTTTCTACGCCTTTTTGCCTTGGATTTTGTATTTTTGGTAAATGTGTGTTAACAGGTGTAAGCAGAGGTGGCGCCTGTGATTTGGCACCAACACAGAGCAAGACCTTGCTGCAGAAGGGACAACTCCTTAGCAGGACCAGGTGAGCCATCCAGACTGGTTCTTCCTTGCTATTTCATGTATTTCTCAAAAAAAAAGGTAATGCCAACCTGTTTCTGTTGTTCCTGACCAGGACTGACATATACTAGACAGCAAGAATTTATGCATATAGATTGCTATGCATAATTCGCTAAATATGTTTACCTATAATACTGAGGTATTTCACCTGATCTTTGTAGATGTACTCGGTTTAGCCGAGGTGAGTTAAATTTCAGTGACAAGACAATAGACTTGGTCAATGTGTAAGAGTGACCCCTTCCCTGCAGGACCCCACACTCATCCTATTTCAAGGCAAGCAGACTGCCAAATTTCAGTGGATGAGTTGGCAGGCTGGGAGAACCTATCCACATCCTTCCCTCAGGCTCTGTATGCAGAAGGGATGGGGAAGGGGGTAGGGGGAGCACATTCTCCTTCCAGATATCACATTTCTTCAGTTTAATTCCCAACTCTATAAAATATATCTTCAGGCTCCCATGTGTTTTGCCAAAGACATGTCTGTGTAGTATTTCGGTCTTTTTCCACCAGGTCTTTTTGTCTGTCTACTTATGAGGATTAGTTATGCACTGAACGTTTTGGGCTGCTTCCAGATTGTGGCAAGCACTGCATGTCCAGTCACAATGGCTTAATGTGAGCCGTTTATTAAACTGTCAAAATTGGCTAAGCACCAAATGCTGACTCAAATGCTGGCTATTTTAGCAAGGTGTTTATAAGCTCTTGATATTGAGAACAGAGTGAAAAAACGACATTTGAGAATGTGAATATGGTGAAAGATGCAGGTAGTTAATATCAAGGCAGTAACAGAGGCATGACTTCAATCACTACCAAAAAAATCACATGGAAGATTGTAAATAGCAGCACTAGACAAACTGAGGGAAACCTCACTCAAAATGACAGTGGTTTTGTAAATGGTTATTGGAGGCAAACTCACTTCGTTTTATGGATAGCCAAGACTCTGAGTTACAACTTTCAGCTTTCTAACTATCTTCTTCTCATGAACAATATCTTTCATTTACATATCTTTGAATTTCAAAATCCTAAAGTCTCCAGAAACTGTTCTGGATGAAGAATAAGGGCACTGTTAGGTAAGCTACTGTACCATAACCTCTCTACATGGATATCTGATAAGGTTGGTAAAGGTCGTTGTCTTCGGAAAATCTCCACTGAGTAATTGAACCAGTAGAATAAAAGACCAGCAGTTTATTCAGGAAATGGTATGTATGGCTTATAATATTCATCAGGAAATTCATATAAGCCAAACACTTGATGTGAATGAGGTAGAATTTTGAAACTTGTTCACTTTGCTGCAGGAATACTGTGTATTGTACGTTTGCTCAATAATCTCTTGTTGCCTTAAATTTTCTGTGTTGCAAAATCAATTTTATTTGTTGTAAAAAACTTCAGTATCTTATAACTTTGAAAGCATATATCAGCATAAATTGCTTTTAAATTTCCTGATGATATATGTGTCGTCAACATTTTGGACAATCCACCAGCCAGTAATCTCTGAACATCGCAACTGCAATGGATATTTCCCATTTTGCTTGCAAACTGAGGACAGACACTCCTATCTGGTGAAGAGAACTTAACTCACGCATTTTTTACATCAAGTTTCCTTCACACTTGACATGTCAGAAGAACAGAGAAATAGAGGCAGGGGAATATATATTTTTTTTCAATTTACTCATTAACAGATATCTCAGTAAAGTAATATATTACGTCTTTGAGAGGATTTGCAATCAGCAGCTAATCACTGTTCAAAGAGATAGATTGAATTGTGTTTCTTTTTAATTTGCATGGTATACAAACTTAGGTCTTTCCATTTATTCTCTTTGTAAAACTGTAAACAAATTAATGTCCTAAAAAGCCATAGGAGGAAGCTTAAATGCCAGATGAAGTAGAAATTATTTTAATCTCCTGGCAGTTTTCCTCTGCTTCTGTAGCTGAACTGTGATGTCCATTTTCTTGTGAGTGAAAACTGCATACATTTAGACTACTTGAATTATATTTAGATTAAATCAAAAGGGCAAGAGAACTTATCGAAAAGCTAGTATGAGCACAAATTTGTAGCCATATCAGAAAAGTAAAATATCATGATGGAGATAAAATCCTTTTCTCTGGACAACTGCCTAACTGTTGGTATTACCTATTGAAAGAACAAAATGAGGGATGCCTTGGAGTTACTAGACGTGTAATACAAAAACTCCAAAAGATGATGACAGGAACTTACGTGTGGGTTTTGCTTAAATTACTGAAGTCAAAATTTAAGACAGAGGGGAATAATGAAAGTGCATTATACCAATCTCGCTTTTCAACAATTTGGACAGTACAAGAATGACTCACTGAAGAAATAAATGGAGTAAAATTCACACCTCCTCCAACGGAGACAGTGTAAAAATGTCATAAAGAAATAATTCGTGAAGCACATGAAGTGTGAGAAGAGTGGAAGATAAATAATACACAAACAAATCCAAATTATCATTATAGTACTTGGCTCTCTGACTTTTGTGGGAAAACTGTAACAATGGGGTTTTTTTTCAGTATTTTTTTTCCAGAGTGGTTGAACTAGAGAAATTGGAGCAAGCTTTTATGTATGAAGTGATCCTGTACATCTGTTGGGATAGTTTTTTTAAATAGCAGATGTGGTTCATAAACATTGGTAGACACTGCAGCAGACAACAGAGATAGATAGAAAAATAATGTCTAATCCTGAATTCAGTCCAGTACAATTCAAGAATAACTGCACAGAATGAAGTATATCAATGCTAGTGTGCAAACAAAGCAAGATAAAACTTATTCCCAGAAATGTCCACCTAAATATAGTTCAAGACGTATTTTTAAGGAAGTATATGCTTTTCTCCTTCTGCCTTTCAGACCTTCTCTTGTCAGCTGAGTGTAAAACAGATTATGTATGGGCCCTTTAGCAAAGCCACTCAATTCTCAAACAAAATCAGTGCAAAGTTTTGTCAATGGAAAGCCACTAAAGTGGTACCAATACTCTCACAACAAATTCATCATTAACAGGAAAATGTGGAGCTTCTAGTGCCAGGAAGAATGTTTACCACCGTGATTGCTGTTACTGAAAACTCTGAAGAGAGCCTGTAACAGTAAGTACTTCTCTCAGTGTTTCCAGGGATGAGTTATAATGACCTAATATTGTTCTGTTAAAGCAACACCACTTTAAGTGCTTTCCTAACTCATTTCAAATATATAATTTATATCGAAGTTAACTAAGTTACAGTTTTGTGCTGAGCTATTTAGTTGTTAAATATATAACTACTTCTGTAGATAAAGCTAGAAGTTAAAATGGCCAGACCGCTGGCTTTACTTCCCTGTAACAACAAGAACTTTGTTTTTTTGAATATTGCATAAATAGAGATCAGACTTGTTCTGTTCAAGTACTTTCTGTATTAGATGTATTTCTGCTCTCCACTTCTGCCCTCTGCATTAACAGGTTGCTTGAAAGCTTTCTAAGTGCTAAAATGTTTGCGATACCAATGTTTGTGATTGTAACTGAGGGGAAACAGTGTTGTATTTTGAACTATACCATGACCTTTGCAAAAAATAATGAAAACAATTTTTTAAAAAATATATGCTGTCCTTTCAGACCATCAATTAAATAATGCATCTTCTTTTTTAGTCTCAGCTGGGAAACATGAAATTCATCGCTCTAATTTATCTTTCTTGTTTTTTCTTTGTTTTTCTTGGTCTGTTTTGTAGTAGGTGGCACAGGAATGCAAAACTTCTCAGTGTTTTTGTGTTACTACAATTTTACATACAGTGGCAATACAGTCTAATGGTACCTGATTATTCATGCTCTTTTGTTTGTTTACAAAATAGCTGTCAAAGGTCTCATAGCTAATATTTAGGTGACAGCAGATAATAGGTGCCAGGAAGCTGCTCATGCTAGCTGTATTTTTGTCAGCAGTTCTCAAGGCATTTGACTACAGATATTCCCACTAGGTTGCTCCTGGCAGATCTTTTCTGTGACAGTTCAGATAGTTCTGAGATGTCACCCTTAAAGTAACTCCAGTGTGTGATCAGCATTACTCTGTGCACTCTGGAAGGTGTCTCAGGTAGGAGAAACAGGCTATAGCTACAAAACAGCTGGATAAACTACCTCTGCTCTTAGACTCTCAGAAGGCTCAAAACTACTAGTCTTCTATTCTGGCTTCTTCAATTTCTGGGTGAAGTCAGATGAAATACTTGTGGTTTTCTAAACCACACAGCTGGAAAAAGGAATGTCACAGCCATGACAGCTGTTTGGCCTCAGGTGCTAAAAAAGCAGCCAAGCAGCAATGTCCACAAGAACAAATATGAGTAAATTCATGTAATGAGAAAACGAGTGGTCATTTAGTAGATTGTAGAATCATAGAATGGTTTGGGTTGGAAGAGAATTTTGAAGACTCTCTGGTCCAACCGCACTGCCATGGGCAGTGATACCTTCCACCAGAGCAGGTCACTCAAAGCCCCATCCAGCCTGGCCTTGAACACTTCCAGGGATGGGGCATCCGCAGCTTCTCTGGGCAATCTGTTCCAGTGCCTCACCACCATAATTGTAAAAAAGTTCTTCTTTATGTCTAATGTAAGTCTACCCTGTTTTACTTGAATACAATTAGCCTTTGTCCTGTAACTACAAGTCATGGAAAAAGAATATTTTTATATCTTTCTTATAAGCCTCCTTTAAGCATTGAAAAGCCAGGATAAAATGGCCTGAAGCCTTCTCTTTTCCAGGGTGAACAACCTCAAATCCCTCAGTCTTTTTTTTTTTTCACAGGAAAGGTGTTCCTGCCCTCCAATTGTTTGGTAGGATGATTTTGTAGAAGATAGTACCATGAGAGCTATACAGTCATCCTTTTTTTTTTTTTTTTTTTATAGTACAGGAACTATGGCTGGAGCCTGTGTTCATGTGGGTGTATAATCAGCAGCTGTGGCTTGCATTACCCTCCTTCTGCTGGAACTGCTCCTGGAGGTGCCTCCATCTATGTCTGCACACAGTTGCAACCTTTGTCAAGGCCATTTGGGTCACCCTTATTCCCCTGTGAATTTATTCTTGTAAGTGTGCTTGGGAATGCTTAGTTCTATACACTTCATAGAAAGACAGGAAATCTCTCATAAATATACCAATCTTTGTATTCTATCATGGAGTACCAGTGCAATGTATTCAAAAGCACAATATACTCCGTAACACATGTATAATTTAGAAACTGAGTTGTTAAATGAAATCCTGTCAAATCTGTGGGGTTTTTATTGCCATTTTCCCATGATACTCTAAACTATCCCCATGCGAAGAGCCAGATTTCTCTCATTTGTTCTACAACATTTTGCACTGTCCAGGACACTGTGCTTTGTGATTAATAGCAGAAAAATTTGAAAGATCACTGGCATACTAAGGACAAAAAATTGCATCATTTAAAAATGACTAGATATTTAGATGGATGGGAGGTACATCTAGAGGTATAACAAGGACTAAAAGCCATCAAACAAAGTATTAATGAACTGGTTTGCTTGTTTGCTCTTCAAAGCATGTTAATAGTACTTTGTGGAAGATATCCAACTATAAGTACCCAGTAATCTCTTTTACTATCAAGTGAGACATTTTACCCAATAATAAAAAATATTATCTCTTCCTAGAGATGTTTCTGTGTCTCAAGACAAAACATAAGTATGAAATATTGGGAAAAACTTTTCAGACAGCAACTTTTTAAAATTTCCTTTTCCTGTTTGATTTCAGCCTACAAAGATGGTAACAACCTGCACATTAGTGCAGCACATCAGTGAGCTTAATCTAGAGGTGTAATTTACGTGTTCCGAACACAAAAACACATGAATGGCACCTCATGGAGTTTTACATAGACACAATGCAAGCTCTGTAGTAAGTAAAAATAAAACCAGAAAAGAGTGTTATAAAATACAGACATAATGTTTTTGTGACGATATATAAGATGTGAATATGCATAGCAATCCAAACTTTTTTTTTTATTCAAAATTATTGATACCTGTAAAGTTTAATTCTGATGAAGAAAAAAAGTAAGGGAAGTAGAAGTTACTCATAACTTTGCAGTAGCAACCCTAATCAACTGAAGTTTGTACACAGAGAAAGGCTTTTCATATCAGTATTGTGCAGTACTGATCCTTTTCAAAATAGGACTCTAGTAATCCTGTGGCAGAGTACAATAGCAGAGGAATTAGCACTATTTGAGTCATATCTAACAGCAGGGAAAGTGTAATTTTAGCAGGAATACACAAGACAATACCTACGAGAGGACATACATTGCATCTAGATAAGAGCTGCAGCATTACACTGGACAGTGGGGTGGAAGAGAATGTTGTGGACTAGCCCTTCTGCGGGAAAACTCTGAATCCATGTTCCCTGGCAAAGCTGGTAGCGTTTTCTTAGCCTTCAGAAATGAACCATCTAAGCAAAGCAAACTGAATCCCAGCCGTGGTGAATCAAAGATCAGAATGCCTTCTCTCCTCTTTGCTTGACTGAAGCCTGGTGAAAGGAAGAATTTTTCAGCCCTGAACCCTTGAATTGAGGGCAGCTGGAAAACTCTCTCAGAGGGATGGTTTTGTGGGAAGTCAAGGAGATTGGCACACCATAGCCTGGTCTAGCAGAGACACTGCTTCTGGCAAAGGTGACTGAGGCACTGCAAACTGATCCTTGGGAGCTAGAATACATAGAAACATGTCAGAGGAGTCAATCACCTTCCTTTTGGAGATGTCTCTCCAGATGACAGCTCAGTTATTTGGCACTCTCATCAGGCCATCACTGGTTGCTGTCGAGGTTCTGCTCATTTATTATTGAACAGAGAAAGAGAAGACCTCTGCTAAGCTTCTGGGAACAGATCACAGGCTGTGTTACCCATACAGATGTGCACGCAAATGCAGGCACTAAAAATCTGCACTGGTAAAATAAACACCACATTCAACATATGGACACTCTAGGTGTGTTTGTGTGGGTTATTTGATATAAAAAAAAGATTGCCTAAATTGAAGAAACAACTTCAAAAATTAGCAAGGAAATTTTGCAATACTACTGGCAATTACCCAAAGAAGTTACGAAAAAGCAAGCTCACTGACAAGTGTTGGAAAGTGGTAGTGATGAAGACCAACCCAAGTGATTACTCACCTAAGAATTTAACTTTTCACAGCTAAGTTTGAAATTTTAACAACAAATATTTCACTGTATTTAAATGCAAATAAAGGTATACTTATATTAATGAAGTTTGAAGATATTGTCAGTTGCAGAACCAAAGCTAAGAAGTATTTAAATTAACCTTTTTTTTCCTCTCCTCCTTGTTAGCAGGATGTCAGGGAGTGGTACAAGCTGCCTATTCCTCTCTGATTTAAAAGCTTTTTGTGTTTTAAAGGATGAATAGACAACCTACACATGGACAAATGCAAACCTTGCATGAGAAATCCTGATTTCCATAATTAGTCCAATAGAAACTGCAGTTTTAATTGTCCTTATAAATATGGCTTGATTTGAAGGAAAAGTCTTGTTTTAGATGGTACACTTGAGCAAGTACTTACATTTAAGTGGGACTTCAGTACATCCTGATCTGCAGAAGAGCATAAGTACATACTTCTGTACTTTCCTGAATGAGGTGATTTCTGAATGGTGATCTCCCTCCTTCTCCTTCCTTATTTTTGCCTGATATTTAGCTCTATGATTTTGATATTGTTGACTATGCCCATTCCAGCAGACAAAATAGACCAAGGCTCAATTTCTGGCCTGGAGGACTAGGGTCTATCATGACTCATTTCTGTATACTTGAGTTCTTTTTCTTTTCAGAAAATTTTCTTCCCACTGAGACCATCCCTGTACCCTAGGCTATCTCTCAAACTGTGCAGAGGCACTGGCTCAGCAAGTGCTAGACAGCTACAAGAAAATCACCAAGGGAAATGTGCTAGTGGTTAAATAGCATACCCTAGTCCTATAAATTATGCTGTGCTATGCCCAGGACAGAGACAACATTAGGTCCTACCTGTGTGACCTACTAGAAAATTAAAGCTGCTAAACTAATCAGCCTCACATCCCCACCTCCTCCAGTTTCCTCTACATTCACAAATTTTCTGTGTTTAACAGTAATGACAATCTACTGAAAATGTTGTTGATTGAAAATATGGCTTGCATTCATGCGAGAAGCAAAAAAAAACCCCACCCTTCTCCATAGTTTCTGTTTGAATTGCTAGCATTAAAACAGAATTTCAGTATATTTGTGTATGTTTTCTCCCCACACCTTTTTTCCCATACCCACTTATCCTGTCTCCCTGCATTGCCAGTAGAATGCTATCCCCAGAGAAAAAGGATGTTACTGAAGGTAGCTGGGCTGCATGCAAAAAGAGCCATCCCTAGTGCATTGCCTGTTGGGACAAGCAAATGTCACTCCAACTATGCCTTTATTTATTGCAAAATCTATGGATGAATACAGGCAAACTTTTAAAGAGTCTTTAGTCTGCATGGCACAGCCTTAAAAAACACTAGTCCCTACCTAATAACAATCCATAAATACAAATCCACTAGCCTAACTTACCTGTAAAGCTAAATTAATTAGTCTGAAAAAAAAATGACAACTGCCTCTTTTCTGACAAAATAAGCTCTCAGCACTCCACCCCCACACTGAGAACAGAGAATAAAATGCTATTTCTGGGCAGCAGTTTCCAAGGTTGTTTAATATTCAGTAAGGATCTTCTTAAAGTTAGCTCACATTTTAAGAATTTCACAGCACATCTGTGCATTGCTGCATGTTTTTAAAGGTTTTCTTGGACACAATAATGATTCTTTCCTAAAGAATCTTACTTGAGGAATTAAATTCAAGCCATTAATTACTTTTCCTCCACAAACAATCTCCAAATATGTGTTTAATTAAAACCAATTCCAGCTTATCCAACTGATTTACACTGTACATTGACACGATGCATGTTTGCTAAGAGCTTCTACTGAGAACGGTATTCACAAATAAGATATTTCAAAGTTTGATCCCCCTTTTTTTCTCCTTCAACCTTTCATTAAGATAGTATTATTTAGTGTTATGAAATACAACACTTCTATATTGCAAGTGTCTTTTTGAAAGTACTCAGAATTGCCAGGATGTTGTTGTGATGATGAAACCAATGGTAAAAATCTTAGTGTCTTCCACAAGAACACAATTAAATCAACACTGTGAAAATACCAACATTCATTTCTTGTTGAAATAAGGTATTTCTAAAAGATATGAAATCACACAGGACCCTACCTTATTTCTATAACAGTCCTGTAGCAAAGTAATGGACAACAACACACAAATAAAATTGTCCCCACACTAATTATCATGGCACATTTCAGCCCAGAGGGAGTTTATCTGATTTATAAACCTTTCAAAAAGTGGTATGACTATATAATTGAAATGTGACAGACTCCTAATTATAGAGGCAACTCTATCAGTCAAATATTCTCAATACAATAGCACATATAACTAACTTTGACAAAGCAATGGTGTTGTGAATTAATGTTGCTGACAATTCATATCTAGCTTACAGGGAATCCAAGATATTCTGTGATTTTTCCTGTCTGTGCCCCTGTTAGGGTCTAAGAAGATGATGTAATGAGGAATGGCAGTAGTAACTAAGACCTTTCCTCATTAAGGCAATCCTCTATCATCAGAATCATTGAACATCTATTCATGTAGACTGCTATTTAATAAGGAAATCTTATAATAAAAATAAAAATTGGTTTATTTCTTCCAAGGGTAAAGGGTTTCTTTGTGAAAGTCAAGACAGTCTTATAGCAGTGACCTCAATATGTGCCTAAGAAATAATGTAGTTAGAGCAACTCACATAGTGGACATTTCTTGGCAGTATGCAACATTTCTCAGAAAATAGCTATATTGTAAATAAGCACATGAATGCATCCAAGCTGACTGTCCACACTTTCCGTTAGAAGGCTCCAAACAAAACTTTGCATAACCCAGCAACACATCCCATCCTGATGCTAGATATTTTCTTAGATTAAGGAATCTGGGACCTCTATGAGCATAAAGAAGCCTGAAGGTGTGGAAGAATGAAAGTAGGGGGAGTGGGAGCACAACATGTCTATGCAAGTTCTGGCAATGGTCCCACACTAAGCAAAACACATCAGCTATGGGGAGGAAAATTAACTCCATCCCTGCTGAAACCAGGACAGTATGGAAACTAGTGGGTCCCTCTCCTACACAGGGCACTCAGTGCTCTCATGGCAATATGAACTCTGAGTTACTAGATATGGCCTGACATCCCAGCTCTGTACATCTTGTGGTGATTGAGAATGCTGTATAATCTGTTATAACGTGTGTAACTATACCAAAAAGTGACTTGCACTGCACCCTTTTCCTTATGCCACTTGAACACAGGCCTACCTGTCCACAAATCCATGAACAGATCACTGAAAGAACTTATTCTGAGGCTTCCCAGATGTGGAGATTATTTGGTCTCCAATGTAGAAGCTAACTTCTCCTCTTCACTTAAACTAGCTAGAGGGAGGAAAGCTGAAGTCACTGTCAAGTGAGAGCAAATGCAGATAGCCAGCCTGCAGCTCCCGCTAGCAAGGTAACACATAGTGGAGGAGTCTCTGACTTCCCTCTCTTGGTGTATCTGAGCAGATACACCCCAGCAGAACAACCACAGTCAATCTTGAAGCTGATGACCTTCCTCCCTGTGCACCCCATGAGTGGGGAGGACACAGGGAGGACACAGAACAGGGGACAGAACACAAAGCCATAGTGCCAATTCAACATAGATGCTGAGACATGAAAAGAGAGAGATGTCCTAGGTTAGGTGGGATTCTGTCCCAGGAACTTGTACAGGGTAAATAATACACAGTAAGGGCACAGCCGGATTGAGACACAGTATGAGTGGGCAAGCAGGATGGATTCAGTTGAAACACTGAGGAGAGGCACACTCGTACTGAAATAAAGTGAGGGCTGCTCAGCTGACTGAAACATAGATATCAGTGCTAGTGCTCTGCAAATGTATTTGTGGATCTATTCAATCTCCTTCCTCTCAAACTTTAGTTAATATTTTGCCACTGGCTTGAATAGCTGCAAGACTGCACTGTATATGTGTAGTTAGATATATTCCAAAGTAATTAATCCATTAATTAAAAGCCAGGATCTCTAGGAACAAGAAAATAATTCAGTAGCCATGGCAATATTTGAAACCTTCACCCTAGGAGTGTGAGGAGATGGTTCTCTGGTAGAATCATCATTGCAACTCATTCCATGCTGTCATTATTGCCTTTAGATCTTTATATCAACAGGATCCTCCCCAAGAAAAGAAACAGAGAGGAAGAGATAAAGTGTGCATGCTTTTATCACAGTGCAATGTGTAGTTCAGATGATGGATAGCAGTATGCCACTGAGGCTAAAAACCAAACAATACTACTTAGGTGACACCATCCTGTGCAAACCCAACAGCTTCACATAAGCTTTAATCCTGACACCCTTCCCAGGCTTCTGCATTCACTTCCCTGTATAATCCTGCTGAGGACCAAGCTCTCCTCACTTCTTTCAGTTTGTAAGCTCATCATCCCTATTTCTTGTCCCATTGTGACAAAATGGGATAGCCCAGTTCCAGACCTAGTCCACTGTCACTCATGTACCAGCCATACCAGACAGACAATTTTTTTCCCTGATCTCGGTTGAAATGAAACACTGTGTAGCCTAAGCAGCAGCAGCCGATATCCCTGCCTTGTTTCCAAATTCTCAAAGGAGAGTAGTACTGAGAGCTCTTTGTGATAAAATGTACACAAGCAGGACTAAAGGCTGCAGCAGAAAATACCTTAAAATACCTTAAAATTAGGAACATAGTACTGCCCCACTTACAAGAGGAAAGTAGGAGAGTGGGAAAGATGTAAGGAAATTCTGAACATTTTGTGTGTGGCCATCTTGAAAGTGGTTTGAAGTTGACATAATTTTCACTTGACACCAGTGTTCATTTTGTTTTTCTTTTTAAAAAGAAAAAAATAACAATTTATTTTTCCTCAAGCAGCTGAGTAAAAAACAGCAATTCAGTTTCAGTTCAAAAGTCCCTTGGCATACAGCCAATCTATTATCTCTAATCACTAATCAATATAAGAGTAACTAAAATATATAGGGCAAAGTAAAAAGGCGGGTTTTTTTTTAAAAAGAAAAAAGATAACCTTTTTCAGTAACTATATGAAATTATCATTGTAAGGTTTAGCTACACTGTGCATAACCATTTAAAATCTTCCTTTAACAGCAATGATCAACTGTTTGATTGAGAGTACTTACTTTATTACTTATCTATATGAACAAAAGGGAACTAAAATGAGACAGAGTATAGCTAGCTGAGGTATTTTCAGCAATTGTCACCAGAAATTCAGTTTTATAAAGTTGTAAAATGAAGACCACTTTCCCAAACTTTAAACATTCCTGTAAGAAAACTAAGAGATTTCAAAATTTAGGGAAAAAAAATTATCTACTCTTGGGAACAAAGGCCTGAGTATCATTGTTTGTAAGATTGAGGGCATCTTGTTTTAGCATTCACTGAAACATATGCTATGCCCTGTTAAAGTAATGAGATTCCATGTAATAGTAATGAGATGAAGTCTTTGACAACTAATTCCAACAAAGAACTAAGAACATAATTTTTCCATGTAGAATGTTTGTAATTGTCTTTCTCTCTTTGTTTTTATGTTGTAAAAATACCCACATTTTCTGGAAGTATTTTAAATGTAGGATGAAATGTATATTAAGTTAAATGCAATGAGATGCCTGTGACCGGATAAATAGGATTAACTGTTGCCTAGTTCAATAAAGTAGCAAATGTGCAAAAAAAATTAAATATTTTTTTAAAGATAAAAGATTACACAAGGTGATACTGATAACAGCTTTACTGGAGTGCTGTGCTGGGGTTGGCGTATAATATTTGGTTAATATATTCTTGGATAAAATTTTAGGTTGGATTTGAGTATACAGAAATGAGTGTTTTATGACCAGTTATTTAGTTATGTAATACTTAATTGTTCAATCTGAATATATTCACCACAGCAGGCTTGGTTATGCCTTATTCAGCGAAGCTCCCACCCCTTTTACAAAGAGAAAGACTAAGCCCACAGTAAACAGAATCTGTCTACATAGAATCATAGAATCATAGAATGGTTAGGGTTGGAAGGGACCTTCAAAGGTCATCTAGTCCAACCCCCCTGCAAGGAGCAGGGACATCCCTGACTAGGTCAGGTTGCTCAGAGCCTCATCCAGCCTGGCCTTGAACGCTTCCAGAGATGGGGCCTCCACCACCTTTCTGGGCAACCTGTTCCAGTGTTCTATAACCCGCATCGTAAAAAATTTTTTCCTAATTTCTAATCTAAATCTACCCCCCTTTTTTTAAAACCATTACCTCTCGTCCTATTGCAACAGGCCCTACTAAACAGCCTATCCCCATCTTTCTTGTAGGCCCCCTTGAGGTACTGGAAGACCGCTATCAGGCCTCCCCGAAGCCTCCTCTTCTCCAGACTGAACAGCCCCAACTCTCTCAGCCTGTCCTCATAAGAGAGGTGCTCCAGCCCTTTTATCATCTTCGTGGCCCTCCTCTGGACTTTCTCCAACTGGTCCATGTCCTTCTTGTGCTGGGGGCTCCAGAACTGGACACAGTACTCCAGGTGGGGTCTCACCAGGGCAGAGCAGAGGTGGAGAATCACCTCCCTCGACCTGCTGGCCACGCTTCTCTTGATGCAGCCCAGGATGCGGTTGGCCTTCTGGGCCGCAAGAGCGCATTGCCTGCTCATGTTGAGCTTCTCATCCACCATCACTCCCAAGTCCTTCTCCTCAGGGCTGCTCTCAATCTATTCCCCGCCCAGCCTGTATTTGTGCCTGGGATTGCCATGACCCAGGTGCAGGACCTTGCACTTGGCCTGGTTGAGGTTCATGAGGTTGGCACGGGCCCACCTCTCCAGCCTGTCAAGGTCCCTCTGGATGGCATCCCTCCCTTCCAGTGTGTCCACGGCACCACACAACTTGGTGTCATCGGCGAACTTGCTGAGGGTGCCCTCTATCCCACTGTCCATGTCACCGACAAAGATGTTGAACAGGGCTGGGCTTAACACAGACCCCTGAGGGATGACACTTGTGACCAGTCTCCACATGGACATTGAGCCGTTGACCACCACTCTCTGAGTGAGACCATCCAGCCAACTCCTTATCCACCGAGTGGTCCGTCCATCAAACCCATGTCGTTATGCATGATTAATTTTACATACCTGAGCAGCACCAGCAAACTTACTGCACTATTTGGATGACAAAATCCTAGCACAGTGTGAAACACTGGTGGTACTTAACAGTGATGAATTTTAATTAAAATTGCATTTTATAACTCTTATTTACTGGAGTGGTCCTACTTCAGTTGTATGAGTACTTATGGCATGCTACATCTTTCTGTTTCAATTCAGATAAAGTGTATTAATCCCAGAGAGTAGGAACCAGAACAGACAGTCATAATTTTAGTGATCTTAAAATCTACCTACCTGAAGGCCTGATTTCACAGAAGATCTTCATGTATGAGAGCAGTAGCATTGACACCACAGCCAGATTTACATATGCAACTCCATCCTTCCCCACCTGCAGGCTGAAATGAACATTCATCAGTGACTCTCAACACTTACTGTTCCTTGCATCTAATTTTTATGATAAGCATTTATTATTGTGAACTTCAATTTTACATTTATTTTCTCACAAAGTAATTACATGTACAGATTAACTGTAATTTTTTAATGTTATACAATATCATAAAGATGTTCTACATAGCACCATCTGTTGGCTAAGATAGCTATAACACATGAAAAATAGTTTATGCAGATTAGATAGAAATGAGTATACCAACCAAGAAAAGGACCATAAAAAATTAGATGACTAAACAGCATACTAAAACGATCTTACATGCACCTTTTCCTGTAAGTTAGGGAATATATTTCCAAAGCACACTTTCAAGGCTGCTGACATCAAGAATTGTTTACATTTTTGGGGAAAAAAGATGGGTATGAAAAACCTATTAAACGTAGCTGAGTGTAAACTAATAAACAGTAGTAAAAAAAAAGTGATAAATGAATTCACCTGCAGCATCATAGCTCTAGCGTCATGCTTCTCTGGATCCTTATTGCTCTCAAATGGCAATAGAAACATTATTAATAGAAAAATGATGGTGTTTTCTTCTGTCACACACCTATCTAGGTAATTTCTGAGGCAGAATTGTGTCCTTCTCCCACATACCCGCTACAAGAGTCTGTAAGGCAGACTGCTCCATGAGATGCTGTGTTTTTCTGAGGTTCAAGTTATACCTGGACGAGAGGTCGGTCTGGGGCTGGGCCAGCATTTCTGCACATGGCCTGCCAAATCTCCATCTGATTGTGTCCTACTAGTCCTGGAAACCACTACTGGAAGCAATACACATGTCAGTACACCAAGGTTGCAAGAAAGTGTCTGTCATCCCCTTGTGTAGCGTTATGTAGCTATAAACAGTGGGGCTTGCTGAGCAACCAAAAAATGTGGTGATTTATGCCTAGCAGTTCAGAGAGACAGACCAGCAGTGATATCTAAAAAAATACTAAAAACTGATACAGACATCTTTTTGCTGGTCCAAGTCAGGTGGTGAGAAGAGTGGACAAACTTTTCACTGTCCAAACAAGAAATTGCAACACTTCATTTCCCTGTATCTAGACCAATGGATCTTGAGATAAATAAATTAAGAATGTTCTCACACAGAGATTAATGAGACAAGTGAATTAGAGCTTACATCTGACAGATGTCTCTTTATACACAAAACAGGTAGTAGAAGAAATACTTCTGAGTTAAGAAATGGGAGCTGTATCTCTGTCAGGAATATCCTCTCTTAGGTCTCTTGATATCAGATCAAAAAGGCTACAGCTGCCTTGCACAAAGCACCAATCTGATACAAACCCACACTGTGAGTTCAAATTCGGTCAAAACATTTTGACATGTTAATTTCATGCAGGCAGGCTCCTTTGTGCCTGATGAGCTCCATACCTTGTTTTGTCTAATTCAACAGAAATGTAGTCATGCATTTCATCTGGATCAGTTCAGAAGTGCTGGATGACCCAGCGTTGTGGAGACGAGGCACTAATGACTTGGGATACCTTAGCTTGAAGCGGGTTCTGCAATTAACTCAGGCAGAAACCCAAGACTGCTCCAGAGTGTGCACATTTCACTCCAGGCTTTCTACCCTTGCAGCAAGAAGGAATCTGACAGTCTTTCAAGAGCTGACATAACATATTTTACCTTCTCTGTCTGCTCTTTTACAGGAGCATAGGAAGTCATAATTCCTTCCACCTGCCACTGTGAAGGAGATACATTCACATAACTCATCATTCATAGAGCACAAGACTAAGCACACCTAGTCCTCTGTAAAAAGTCTAGGTGCTATACAGCAATAAATGCAACTTTCAATGATGTACAAGGCACAAATGTTTCTAATAGTGTATTTTCCCCAAAAAGCTACCAGCAAAAGTAAGTATCAGATGAAGCTCAGGATTAATGCATTCACTGCACAAAGCTACAAGACAGACATCTTAATACAGTCATTGTTAAAAAGAAAAAGAATTTACTAAAGTAGACTCATCACATTCTTTTGTCCAGTCTTGAAATCTGGAAAATTAGTGAAGATGTTTCTGATAGCAGTTATGAGACTAATGTTTGTCTTCTTGAGAAGACTATACAGGACCTGATAAAGTTCTGGGATTTACAATTTTTTTTTTTTTTGTAATAAATGTTACAAAATACAATTGAAAAACCCACCAAGGTTATTCTGCTGGGAAAGGATTCTTCACTGATAACAGGAAGAGTAGAAAGAAAAGCTACAGTGCACTAAAATGTACCTTTGATCTTATAATGACACCATTCACATTGGTCAATAGATTGAAAAGTTACAGTGCATATCTATAGCATATCATGGAAATCAATCAGTATCTGCCAGGGAACAACTATAGCCCAAAATAACCTTTAATTCCCTCATTAGTTAACACACTGCAGACAAAACAATCATACTTCAGTCTCCTGCTTTCTATATTCAGCTCTGCTCACCCACTAGAACAAATGGATTTCTGGATTTACCTGCCCCAGCAAAATGCATAGAAACATGAATCATTTAGGTTAGCATTTCCTGGCACAAATGAAACCAAGAATTATTTTGCTTTTCTACAGTCCTAAATGCTGAACACTGGAGAATAAGTACAGGGGAACCGAGGAGAAGATCTCTTGCTCAGGCTATATTTGGTTGATAATTTTCACTGCCATTTCATCGACATGAGTTTGAGGACACAAAACCTTCCCTGTGGATCCATGTGAGGCCTAACATGCAGTCTTTCCTCCTGTTAGTCAGAGAACAATATAGCCACTAGTGCATTTTGATTTTGCTACTTAAGAAAAAGGCAGGGTTTGTTTTGAGTCAATGGCAGGTAAGCTGACTTTACCTGTTATTTCTTTTAGGTAGTTTATATGTTAATTAATTTTTAATCCATTTTCATACACATGAAGGACAAGATAGGAATCAGGAAAAAAACAGTAAGTATCTGTCAATACGAAATTGTTCTGGACCAGCATGGGGCAGTGGTAAAGACAAGATACTTTGACTTTAGTAAGGCTTCTGACACTGTCTCCTGTGGCATCTTCATCTGGAAGCACCGGCATACTCTAGTGCTAATAATGAGTGTTTCAATATTTGTCAGCTCCTAACAAGAAAAGGGTTTATGCAGCCTGGTGAAGAGGAGCTAAGGATGATCTAATAGCCTACAGCTACTTCAGAGGATTTACAAAAATTACGGAGTCAAAATGCTCAGTGGGGGTAGACACCTTAACAAGAGGCAAATTGCAGCTTAGGGAGGTTCACATTGAACATCAGGAAAAAAACTTTTCCCTGGGATGGATATTGTAGCACTTGTCACCCAGAGACACTGTTAATTCTCCATCTTATTGAAGACTTAACAAGATGGAAGCACAAGGCTGGTGATAGTCCTGCTTTGAGCAGGAGGCTGGACTTTCAACCAATGTTTCTGTGGTTCTGTGATCTCACATGAGTTACAAAATTGACACGATCATATGACAGCAGTTTAGAGCTGTTAAAACTGACTGAAATTCACTAATGAAACTCTGTAATGCTGTAATTAATCTGCTGACACATTGGAGTCATTATTATGTTATTCTGAATAGGAGTAAAAGAAAAATAAAAGAGAAATAACTTTGTTTTCTTCTGGCCCTTCCCAACACTTAAATCCAGCAGCAGAGCTATATTGGAGGAAGATGCGGACATGCTAAAATTAGGAACTCATCAACACAGGGAAGATGCACTGGAAAGTAGTTTATGGTCTGTCCAAGCGAATCAAGGACAGTCTGTCCAGATTCAATGCACAATACGATGAAGAATAATAGATGTTATAGGTTAAATAAACCATCTTCTATGTCTTCTTGCTTCCTTATCTCCCTTACAAATCAAAAGGATTGCTGTCATCCAAATGAAAGACCAGGATCTGACAGCAATAATGGTGATTGCTTTCAAATGCCCACTATTGTTTGCACCAGGCTCCACCCACTACACCACCATTTGCAGACCCTGACCTCGAGAGTGGATGTAAATTGAGCAAACTGCTATTGTTTGGCAAGGTGGAAAATCCATTATTAGTTTCTTTTTCTGCTGTGCAGGGCAGTTCTTCCCCATTTTCACTGTTCAATGCAGCGTGACTAAAAATCTGTACCCTGCAGAAAGCTTTTATGCAGTAACCAAGGTTGATGCATTTGTGCTGCTCTGGCAGCAGTGAAGAGCAGTGAGCAGAAAACGTGGCAGGGACGGAAGAATTGCTGAGCCACACAGCATACTACATACATCTCCCCTTGCTACTCTCTGTCTGTACCAAAATTGAAGTTCTTGGCTGTTCATCCACACCTGGGAGTAGCAACAGTTCTGCTGCTGCTGTCTTTAAAAGCAACATATCTGTAAGTGGAGACAGAGTGACCAGGCACACGTTTCTAAGGCTTTTGTCGCTGCTTCTTTGCTCTAGTAAACAAAATATGGAAAACTATGAGTGTTTGGAGGGCAGGAGGGTGCTCCTAGGATGTGAGTGGAGAGAAGAGGCCACTTCCCTGCTTGGCTAAAGCTGCAGGAAGGAAAAGCCCACAACAGTTTATTGACACCACAAAACAGTAGATGTTTGAGATGAATGTGTAAGTGCAGGTACTCATTACGCACAGCTAGATTTCTTTCTTCAGTGACTTTAATTTTTACAGAAATCCTGTGGTATAGTGAATACTGTCAGAAGCTAGTTTGATATGGTTTAAAATATTTAAATTGAGGCTGCTGGGGAAGGCCTTGGTCACTCCCTGTGCTTTCTGTCTGCTTCCTATTGCTACTCCTTGAAAGACAGCAAGCAATTGCTTGGTATCAAAAGCACTACAAAAGCATTTGTGGGAAAGGAGCAAGAGGAAGTGCTAGTCCATAAATACCTGGTAAGGTAAAATTACATAGCCAGCCACACAGAGTTACTCCACCAGTAGAAGACTGGGAAATAAGCTCCCATCCTCCCAAGACCTGTGAACCTTTTAGCAACACCAAGTGAAAGCTTGAGTGCTGTACTATGCATCCTGAGCACATGATCTCTGCATGGTCTGTAGCAGCAGGATTTGAGTTCAGGCCAGCCTGTGCCTTGTTTTGCTTTCCCACTTGATGGGCCAAGGAACTTTCTCCAAATCTGAAACAGTTTTCGAGCCATACATCACATCACTCCTGTCTCCTGAGTAACATGTTCGTGTAGACATACCAGCTTGGGAGCTTGTTTGCAGAGGCAAAACAATTAATGCTGTGAAGTTAATGAACACTACTGAAAAAGAAGTAGGTCTCTTCCCTTTGTAGCAGCACATATATACAAATGAGTACAAACACAGGCTAGAGGAGAGGATGTGGTGCTGGACATGAGCCACCCCCCTGCTCCTTGCTGGGAGCTGTGCTGACAGCAGCTCCTCCTTTCCTTTCCCCTTTCCACTCCCTGGGAGCTGCATGCTGAGGCTCTTGCTCTGTGAAGCAGCCAGATGGAAGAGATAGAGGAGTACCTACAACAAAAGTGCTTCCTAGTAGCAGGGCAACTTTTGCTTTTAATTATTGGCATGGTCCTCTCATCTATGGTCTTATCTGGAAGGCTGAAATGCACGGGGTGTTGTGTTGTGTATCTTGTCTAACTAAAAATAAATTGGAGCTAGATAGCAAATTCACTTAGAAATACCTTCCATTTGTTCCACTAGGTGTGTCAGTGTGTATATGATTTATGCTTTACTTCCTAAGCTGAAAAACATTAGTTTTCTCTGAACATCTGGCTGGCATCTGCGAAATCTGCAGTATGCATCATTAATCAGAGTATCATTGTAGGGTTTGGTAATGACAGATAGACAGGGTAAGTTCACTATATTAATGTAATAATGCTCACTGAGGTACTGCACAGCTACAGCTTTCACTGTGTACTTGAAAAAAATAATTACTTTAATAATGGCCTAAAGTGAAGAGTGGTATTTATACTTATCAAAATCGTCTAATGAACATCTGTCGTCATTCCTACTAGCTTGCATTGTACAAAGTAGATATCATATTCTTCATTTCCTGTCCTAAGCTATTGCTCGCTATTAATGACCTAGTAACTTCTATTTATGTGGATATATGCTCTATACACATGTGTATGTGTGCATGTTTATGTGTATGTACCTATATGTATATAGGGAGTGGAATATATGGATATTTGGATATATGGATATATGTATACATATGTCCTTCTTTCTACATATTTACACATATATACATAAAGACACACACATATATATACCCTGCTCCTGCTAAACCTAAGACCCTAGAAGAGATTTCTGCTAAGACTACATACATACATCTAGCATCTTAGCCATAATTTATGTATGGTTGATTCTGAGTGCATGCATGTACATGTATATACAAATACACAATCATCAAATATTTTTGTTTCTTCCCCCTCCTCCCACTCTTCTGTTAACAAACCAGTTATACATAAGGGATTCTTTGACTCCAGCAGGACAGGACAATGAATCTACAATCTAATTTTCCTGATTTGATTAATGGAAAGACCATCTTTTCCAAAATATAATAGTAAACAGTGACCAAAACCAATGTGTGCTTAAATTTCTACTGGACATGATGAGGAGCTGAATGCAGGGCTCCTATCCTATTAACACCACCTACAGATTCTTATGAGATTTTTCTGTTATATGATTGTGTAAGAAGAGATGGCCACTTGCTGAGAAAGTCTTGGAGATACTGGTGGATGAGAAGCTCAACATGAACTGACAATGTGTGCTTACAGCCCAGAAAATCAACTGCATCCTGAGCTGCATCAAAAGAAGTGTGGCCAGCAGGTCAAGGGAGGTGATTCTCCCCCTCTACTCTGCTGTTGTGAACCCCACCTGGAGTACTGCATCCAGCTCTGGAGCCCCCAACATAAGAAGGACATGGACCAATTGGAGATGGTCCAGAGGAGGCCCACGAAGATGATCAAAGGGCTGGAGCCTCTCCTATGAGGACAGGCTGAGGGAGTTGGGATTGTTCAGCCTGGAGAAGAGGATGCACCAGGGAGATTCTATTGCAGCCTTTCAGTATTTAAAGGGGGCTTATGAGAAAGAAGGGGAGGGACTCTTGATCAGGGAGTGTAGCGACAGGATGAGCATTAACAGTTTTAAAGGGAAAGAGGGTAGATTTAGACTAGACATAAGGAAAAAAAATTTTACGATGAGGATGGTGAAGCAGTGGAGCAGATTTACCCAGAGAGCTGGTAGGTGCCCCATCCCTAGAAATATTCAAGGTCATGTTGGACAGGGCTCTGAGCAAGATGACCTAGTTGAAGGTATCCCTGCCTTTTGCAGGGGGGGTGGACTAGATGACTTTTAGAGGTTCCTTCCAACCCAAACCATTCTATGATTCTAAGATTCTATTACTTCTCTACATACATATAAAATTGCAGGTGAAATATTTCTCGTTCTACAGCAGGTGAACAAATATACCTTGGGTTAAATCAGAGGACATAGCCAGAGGGTATTGGCAATGTGTTTCCCACATGGAAAATCTGTTCATTTTCTGCCATTTAACAGAGCTGTGGGAAATTTATTTTAGGTATACTTCAAATAAGTGACAGTGTAAACTGTGCTTAAAACAGAACTAGCAAATTTCCCACTTTTCACATGGCAGAACACCTGGTTTAAATATTTCTTCCTCTTGCCTTACTAAGGTTTTAAAAATCCATTTATTCCACCATTAATTTCTCTATTTTATACATAAAAGCTCTCTGTTGTGGTTTTGTTTAGTGAGGGGGGGCCTAAGGTGGTAGCTTCTGTAGGAAACTGCTAGAAGTCACTCCCCTTTGTTCAGTGGACTCAGCCGGGCCTAGGGCAGATCTGCTGCTGGCCAAGGCCGAGCCGATTGGTAGCAGAATGTTCTGTGATAACGCCTCTGCAATAACATATTTAAGAAGGCGAAAACAGAAGAAAAAAAGAGAGAAGAGAAGATGTGAAGAAGCTGAGCGGGTGCAGAGGTGCAGAGTGGGAGGCGCAGGCCTCATGGGCCTTGCAGGCCTCACCCTCTGGCCTCTCGACACATGGCCAACTGGGCCCAACTCGGCCCAGCCCGGCTGCAAGAAGTGGAGAGGAGATGAGATGGATGATGTGAAGAGATCCTGAGAGGTGTCTGCCAGCCTGTTGTGAATAACTTTTCTTGTGAGAGAAACAGCTGCAGATGCCAAGGTCAGTGAAGAAGGAGGGGGAGGAGTAATGCGGCTCCTGGCCAAGATTCCCCTGCAGCCTGTGGTGATGACTATGGTGGAGCAGGTTGTGCCCCTGCAGCCCATGGAGGTCCATGGAGGAGCAGAGATCTACTTGGAGCTCATGAAGGACCCCACACCGGGGGAGGTGGATGCCTGAAGGCACCTGTGGCCCGTGGAGGGCCCGCTGGGGCAGCTGTTCTGGAGAGACTGAACTCCGTGGAAGAGATGACCCACGCCAGAGCAGTTTCATGAAGGACAGTGGTGTATGGTGGGACCCCACAATGGAGCAGGGGAGGAATGTGAGGAGTTCTTCCCCTGACCATGAAGCAGCGGAGTAAACCAATGTGTGATGAACTGATCGCAACCTCCATTCCCTCTTCCCCCTTGTGCCGCTTGGGGTGGGGGAAGGTAGTAGAGATAATGTTAAGCTTGGGAAGAGGGAGGGGTGGAGGGAGGTTGTCTTGTTCTCTGTCTCATTATCCTACTGTTTTTAGTAATAAATGATTATTTTTCCTCAAGTCAAGTCTGTTTTGCCTGTAACAGTAACTTTAAGGATTTTCTCGCTGTCCTTATCTCAAACCTCGAGCTGTTTTTTCTTATATTATCTCCCCCTATTCTCTCGGAGGATGGGGAAGTGAGAGAGAGACTGTGTAGTCTGGTCCCGATCAGGGCTGAATTATGACACTCTCCTTCTCACACATGGGCATGGCTATTGTCAGTTAAGACTCCATCCAGAAACATTAAGAAATTAGAAGTAAATTGGCGATAGAGTGGTGTTTTGCATTGATTTTGTTGTTGATTTTTAATGCCAAGAAAAATCAATTCGGTTATAATTGGCTCTAACCAGCATTTCCACAGGAAGGAGCTTTCTCTCCTTACTTGAAGCCAAGTAGCTCTTACACAAATTTATTTCTTCTTGGCATTTGAAAAACTCAAGGAAAATCTAATCTACAACATACATTACAATCCTTGATGAGGAGCAAGTAGTTAGTGGTTGAAAAATCTCATGTGCTTAACTTTTATTCCCAGAATTAGTCTCCACACTTCACTACATTTGACTCATTTTTTTTCTAAATAACTGTTTTCTCATAAAGGTTGTTTAGCACCCAAGCTGATCACAGTGGTAGAGGACAATACTCCCTGTCTACCCAAACCTCATAGCGTGTTTCCCTTACGTCCACAAGAGACTCTGAAGGGCAGAGGATACATTCCTTCCTGAAACCGCTAGTCCTTCACTACAGGTGAACACAAATATGTCTGGTGCTACTTAGGAGCTAATGAAGAGACTGAGAATAACTCGTGATAAGGCCTCTGTTTTTCTTTTACTGAAAGCTAGAACCACAGTGACTGTCTGAATGATGATTACATCGTGTTACCAGAGATGTCAGAAAACAATGCTAGGTATGAGCTATCAAAAGAAGAGAAAAGACTCAACAATGCAATGACTAGTTAAAAAAATTACTATTGTTAGCCTAGAGTATTCTGTACAACACATCCTGAGTGAAAATTTGCTCAAATACAGAGGTTTTAGTCAAATAAAAGGAGTTTTCTGTTTGCTCACTCTCTTCTCTCACTGTCCTTCATGCACTAACCCACAAATACTATGGAAAAAAACACGTTAAGATTCTGTAAGGATGTCTCATGACTACCTTTAAAATAGAGGGAAGTTAATTTTTGTTTCTGGGCATTTGATTATTTATATTCCAGAATGTAAATAAGCTAATGTGAAGTGTATGGCTAAGCTACTGCTACATGTAAAGTCCTGTGCTGTTGTTTACCTAAGTATAAGCAGGCTGAATACCTGTGGTGATGCAGAATCATTTATTAGGAGTTTATAGCTTTCTATTCCTTTATCTCTGGCTGTCAGTTACATGCCTTAGCTGCCAAATTAATTTCAGGTGTTCTTCCAAAGGCTTGCTCTGGTTTCCTGGTGATTTATACTGACAATTGTATTAGAGTATGGACTTAGAAATGCCTCTTTTCTTGAACAAGGAATCAAGGAGGCAATTAAATGAGGTTAGTGGCTGATTTCAATAAAACTGAGATTTTTACAAAGAGATATATAACTCTATGCCAAGAAATCCTTTCTCAATAAACTAAACATTGGTTCTTGTAGCCTTTCATATCCTCACATTAAATTCCTCTTTTTCCATATTTTCTTTGTGAGCTAGTGGTAAAATACACGTGCTCTCTTCTATAAACTACTATTTTGAGTGGTGACTGTTAAAGATATTGCCTTGGCAATAGTCCTTCCAAAGTTATTATCTTTAAAATTTGAGCCTGTAACACAAGTAATGGCAGACTCAAAGTCTGCTAACTTTGCAGAATTTTAACAACTTACAAAGACAGAAATCTAGCATGGAAGGTTCTTAGCGTACAAGACATGTTAATGTTTGAGAGTAATTTCTGAAATAAACAGTCATAATTTTTAATCTTAATTGATACTAGCACCTTCCATCCCCAAATCCAAAACCAAATGTGAAGTGCTATAATAAATCAAATATTGGGCACTATAATCATACTAAATATTGCTGACAGAAGACCGTCCCAATTGTCTCAAAAATACAGATCAACAGAAACAGAAGATTAGTCTGATGTTTTGAACTAACCTCTATAATTTCCTAATCTCCAGTCTATCATACACTAAAGCCTAACTTGCCTTAATTAGCCAAATAATTAAATACCATTTATCACCACCAAGAGCAATAAAAAGTATCATTATAATTTTGGAGAAGACTAACTGGGACAGAGCACCAGAGCCTGAGCTCCTGATCTGCTCAATTACTTCCAGTGCTATGTTATAATGCTGTTATAATGCTACGACAAATGCCAAAATGAACACTGGGTAAAGGTGTGTCCATGCTTATTTCTCTAATTTTGTAATAGCTGCTCTAAATCCGTGAGTATAAATCACCAATCACAATCCATTTTACAACACCAGCTAACGTGATATCCTAGTGTCACATTTATTTAAATATTACCTTGCCCTCTGCTAGAAGTCATTGCAGCTTTTGGATGTATGCAAGTCAGTTTTGGGGTTTCAGGAAATGTTTGGTTCTTAGAGCAATTCAGAGTGTTCTGTAGGATCTATAGGGATTGTCTTTGCCTTTGAAGCCCCAGCTAACACCAGCTAATTGCTTCTCCAAAAATTACCCCAACTTTCTCATCACAAGACCAAGCAAGACTCCTTTTTTTTTCCTCTTGAAAACATTGTGAGATGGACATTACAGAGGTCTGAATCCTTAAGCAATACAATCCAGGTTAACATAGATTTCTTTGTGCAATACCACAAAACAGTTTACTTAATAAGTGCAACCACTTGCTACTTCTGCAGTTGCAACAAATTTAATCTGTTATTATTTTGAAGTGCAAAAATAAAGCAAGGATTGAAATTTGGAAGTTCAAAGTATGTTTAAGTGTTCCGGAGGACTAAGTCTGAGCAGAAGAGAAACAGAACTATTCAGTAATACAGGAAGCAAAAGGTGAATAGTAAGAATTCATGTACACAAAGAGGTTTGAAGAGTGATAATAAATGTATTGGTTAATATATCAGATAATAAAAATATTGGTGATAATAAATACATCGGTTGTGAGGGGAGAGCTGAAGAGTAAATCTCAAAGGAAAGTGTCCCTGCCTACAGAACATCACAGAATGGGGCAGAGAAGTAATCTCTCTGTTTGGAAAAGAATGAGTGAGTGTGCATGTGAATGACTGCCTAGACCCTACTCTAAGGGTCTCATGGAAAAAAAAAAAGCAGCATTCATGGACTATAGCACAGTTCAGGAGACTTTTTTTTTTTAAGTTTGAAGATTTTCTGTTTTGGACTCAAACTATAATTTATGCTTTTAAATTAAGACAGCCAGGAAATTATCAAAGCTCCCAAATAAATTTTTATGAAGAAAGATCTTACAATGCTTGATTTGGATGCCTCAAGTTAACATTTCTTTCATGAAACTCTTCACTTACACCCTGCTGCTTTTACCCTGTTCTCACACACATATTCCAATCAAATTTAGATAATGCCTAACATGGTTCAAACCATTGTTTCTCTTCCCAAAGCAAAATGCTGGTAGCATAGAAATAAAAGTGGACAGTTTGACCTAAGGTTCTCAACGTGAAAGCAACAGGATGTTGCAAGGGGAACACTTTAATGTTCAGACAGCCATTGTGGCAGAGATGGGGACAGGACAGCTGTGAGTGACTGATTACACCAGATCACCAAGACCCTACTTGTTTCCCAGACAGTGGTGCCTCTCCAGCAGCAGCCAGGGGACAGGTGCCAGCAACCCCTTCCTCACCTAGTATTGCGCGCAGCTCCAAAAATCCCAGATTGTCTTAAGAGAGGCACTTGGTGTCTCTGAGATGAGGTGTAGGATTCAGTCATGTGTCCCTCAGCTCTGTAGGGGAAAGGGCCTGAGATGAACCACTCGTCCATGGCTCCATTGCAGTGTTAGTCCTAAATCCCTAATCTCTGCTTTTCTTGGAGCAGATGTGAAAGCTTGTGATTCAGAGTTTGCAGACTGAGCCGAAAAATATGACATTTACTAGTTCTGGAAGGTTGATCCCCCAGCCTAATGTTCTTTAATATATTTTGGCCTGCAACTTTAGTATTTATACTGGGTTGGGGCTGTTCATCCTGGAGAAGAGAAGGCGCCAGGGAGACCTGAGAGTGGTCTTCCAGTACCTCAAGGGGACCTACAAGAAAGATGGGGAAAGGCTGTTCAGTAGGGCCTGTTGTGATAGGATGAGGGGTAATGGTTTTAAGATAGAGGGAGGTAGATTTAGATTGGATATTACAAAAAAATTTTTTACAATGAGGGTTGTAGAACACTGGAACTGGTTGCCCAGAGAGGTGGTAGATGCCCCATCCCTGGAAAAGTTCAAGGCCAGGCTGGATGAGGCTCTGAGCAACCTGATCTAGTTGGGGATGTCCCTGCTTCTTGCAAGGGGGTTGGACTAGATGACCTTTGAAGGTCCCTTCCAACTCTAACCATTCTATGATTCTATGATTCTACTGCATTTTGCACTGCTGTCACTCAAACACTGCTCTGAATGCTCAGTCTAAGTTTGGTTCCAAACCAAAAGTGTGTGTTGTATGACCTTGTTAACCTAGCTTCTGCTCAGAATTAATATTTGTGTGATGACTTGAATTATCTCCCCAGATAATCACAATATGGCATACAATTTTGAATGTCATGTTTGTTTGACTCAGGGGAAATGGAAATAAAAAATTGCCTGGAGCATTGTGAATGCAAATACATTACCTTTTTGGCAGTGGTCACTTTATATTACATTATGACAATTTTATTATAGGCATATCAAAACTGATTAAACATTTCCATAGACTTCCACATTCTTTGCCAAATTCTACTATTTAAAACAGGCATTTTACATAGGATTGCTGATAAACCTTTTTCTGGAGTAAGGATAGCAGAGAAAACTAGTATAAACAAACTTCAATCACTCATTAGGCAAGAAAGTAATCACGACATTACAAATACACAACTGTGTCTATCCTTTTGATTAAAAGCAAATATACCTTGAAACTTCATTCACTTGTAAAGTTATATTGATTTAAACAGAGTTGAAAAAGATTAAAAACATATCTTGAAAATAGATAGATATATAATAAGTTATATTTAATAAGTGAAACTTGGTTGGAAGATTTCATGATAGATGGAAATGATTTAAAAATTAAAATATTTGTGTGTCATTCTTATTTGTGTCTTAGTTCTTATTCAAATTTTATCTTAGCATTTAAGGAATTCGGTTTTTCCATCATATACTTACATGATGCTGAACCAGCACACATTATTTCTGAGCACAGGTAGCTAATCTTGCGGTCAAATACTCTAATACAAGCGCATAGGCTTTTATGTAAAATCAAATTGTAAACTTTTAATATATTTGAAGCATAAAGTACTATGGTTTTGTGGTGGTCACTGATGTGTCTTTAAATCTTGCTTGGTGATCACTTATGTTGCTCTGAAATCTTGCTAGGTTTACTAGAAAATGGTATAGTACTGTCAGAATAAGTCTGCACAGTTAAAATCTTTGTGATATTAGTAACTCCCACATTGGTATTTCTAAACTTATCATCAAAATATGTAGTAAGAATATATACCTGCTTACTATATGACTATTCTGAGACTATAGGCAGTTTCCACAAAGCATATCACAGGCAAAGCTATAATCATAACCATGTAGGACTGGGAGGAATGTGAAGACAAAAACCAGACTACCTGGAACATGATCCAATTTTATGTGCATACCACACTGCACAGATTTTTCTAACTTGTTCTTAAAATTTTTCAGTGGAAAACATACACAACTTCCGGCTATACTGTAACTGTTTCACCTCTTTAAGAGGTGGTTATTTGTTAAGACCTAAGATCAATCTCTTCTGTAAATTAAGCCTATATTTTCTATCTTTCTCCACAGAAAACAACTGAACAGTCTGCCTTTGGGATACTTTTTTCTGTAATGGAATATTATCACAGTACACTACATCTTGGACTTCTCTGTTAGTTGTTAGTCTAAATAAATTATAAAGAACATCCATCAACCTTTCCTCCAAGGATGTGTTTCCTAAACTTCTACCATTCTTACTTGTCCTGTCTGGGTTCTCTCCAGCTTTTTTACCTCTTTCATATATTACAGTGCTCCAAACAGTATAAGATCTCAAAGCATCAAGTATCGCAGAGAATTTAATTCTTACGTCCTATATTGTTAGGATACTAGAGAAATTTGAGGAGGGAGGGTAGAGGTGTACAAATGTCACCTTGCCAATGCAAGTCTAGAGCACTATTCCCTCACAGAAATCTATGGGCCTGGATGGAATCCACTCCAGGGTATTAAGATAAGAGGCTGTCTTTGTTGCAAGGCCACTGTTTATAATATTTGAAAAGTTGTGGTGATCAGGGGATATTCTTTTTGCCTGGAAGAGGGAAAGTGTCATACCCATCTAAAAGAAGGTTTCAAAAGAAGACCAAGGAAACTATAGGCCCATTAATCTTACTTCAGTCCCTGCAAAAGTAGTGGAACAAGTCCTCATATAAACTATTACTAACTAAATGCTAACATCTTCTGTCAACGCAGGAAGAGCAGTGAATGTTGTTTACCTGGCCTGCAGCAAAGTGTTTGACAGTTTCTCTCAGCCTTTTCCTGGACAAACTGTCAAGACACACACTGAAGGGATGGTCTGCAAGATGGGAAGGAAATTGACCAACAGACTGCATTCAAAGGGTGGTAGTCAATGTTTTTTACTCAGGCTGGCAGCCTGTCCCAACTGCGGTCCCCCAGGGCTTGATACTGGGCCCCAGGAGTTAAAAATCTTCATAAAGTATCTGGATGTTGTAATTGAAAGCACCCTCACCAAATCTGACGATGACACCAAACTGAGTGGTGAGGTATACATGTCAGAAGGGAGAGGACAGGCTAGAAGAGTTGGGTAGCAAGAGCAGTATGAAGTTTGACAATGACAAGTTTAACAAAGACAAGTGCAAAGCCTTGCACCTGAAACAGAATAACTGAAGAGCCCAGAACAGGCTAGCATTTATGTGGCTGGAAAGTACAGCCACAGGGATTTGAGGGTCTTGGTGGGTAGCAAGCTGAATGTGGGTCAGAAGTGTGCTGCTGAAGCAACAAAAGCAAGTCAGATCCTGGGATGCATCTGCTGGAGTAATACTGGCAAAGATAGAGGCGTGATCTATCCCACTATATTCAGTTCTTGTCAGGCCACACCTAGAGCACTGTGTACAGTTCTGGTCCCAACAATTCAAGAAAGATATGGACAGATGATCAAAAGGCTGGAGAACGTACCCTATGAGGAAAGACTGAAATGGTTAGATCTTTTCTGCCTGGAGAAGAGAAGGCTCAGAGGGAACCTCTTTACAGTATTCCACTAGTTAAAGTACGGCTGCAAAGAGGACAGAGGTTCTCACTTCGCAAGGAGCCTCACAGAGAAGACAAGGGGCAATGGGTATCAGTTGCACAGGGATAGATTTAATCTTGATATAAGAAAGAAATTTTTTACAGTGAGAAAGTTCACTGGAACAACCTCAGCAGGAAAATGGTAGAGTCCCTATTGCTGGAAGCTTTCAAGATGTTATTGGACAGGACGCTAACTGATCTCATCTAGGCACCTTTCCCCATGAGAAGTTGTACCGGATGAACTTTCGACGTCCCTTCTAACTTGGGCTGTTCTGTGATTCTATTATTCCTATCACCCACTGGTTGTATTATTGCATATATATATGGTTGGTCTTTATAATCTCAGGGATGTCTGAAGAATCATTAATCTTACTGTTTCAAGAGGTCTTTTTCTGAAGCATAGGATGATTCATATTGATCTAACTGTTTTGAGAGGTCCTTTCTGGAGACTAGAACACTGCGTTTCACATCAAGTACAAATATTCCAAAATAAATGTTCCACAACTACTTAACAATGTCAGGAATAGAGTTAAGAAAATAGAATTAATTAGTTTATGTGTGTGCTTGACACAGGTTTCAAGGGCTTAAAAAGCAATCATGTGGGGTAGTGAGTGTAGGCACTCAAGAGATAGTAGAGTAAGACTCTGGTCACTCCTCTTCACCAGTAACCTTGAATAAGAAGATTATTCTAACTAAACAACAAAAAACTGCAGTCACTAAATCATAGAAAGGTTTAGATTGCAAGTGACCTGAAAGACCATCTAGCTCCCACCATCCTGCAATGGGCAGGGACACCTTCTACTAGACCAGGTTGCTCAAAGTGCCATACAGCCTGGCCTTGAATTCTTCCAGGGATGGGGCATCCACAACTTATCTGGGCAACCTGTTCCAGTGCCTCACCACCCTCACAGTAAAGAATTTATTCCTTATATCTAATCTAAACCTACCCTCTTTCAGTTTAAAGCCATTGCTCCTTATCCTATCACTACATGCCCTTGTCAACAGTCCCTCTTCAGCTTCTTTGTAGGCCCCGTTTAGGTAGTGGGCCTCCCTGAAGGGTCTCTCTGAAGCCTTCTCTTCTCCAGGCTGAACAGCTCCAACTCTCTCAGCCTTTCTTCACAGAAGTACTCTTGGCACTATCACCATTTTCGTGTCCCTCCTCTGCACTCGCTCCAACTGGTCCATGTCCTTCTTATGTTGGGAACTCAAGAGCTGGACACAGTACTCCAGTTGAGGTCTCATGAGAGTGGAATAGAGGGGGAGAATCACCTCCCTTGACCTGCTGGCCTTGCTTCTTTTGAGGCAGCCCAGGATGCAGTTGGCTTTCTGGGCTGTAAGCTTACATTGCTGGCTCATGTAGAACTTCACTTCAGCCAAATCTGAGATTTCACTTACTCTCTAATATACAAAGTTACAGCAAAGGTGAAGGTTGTTGCCTACTGTAAATTTTCAATGCTTCATTGATTTCAATGAAGTCATGGTACTTTGTGCTAGCAGTGGAGACACCACAGGCTTTTCAATCCAGTGTGTAGATACAGACTTTTTTGTTTTGATACTGACATATTTCAAATTTTTTACCCGTGGGTAGATCAAGGACTACAACTCTATTTTAGTCTTTTTTTTTTTTTAATAAAGTCATACTTATTGTAGTGACAAGCTACTTAATACCTGGTACACAGAGGTTGGATCTGTGTGTCATTTCAATGCTAGAAGACAGCTGGACAGGGAAAAAAAAAAAAAAAGAAAGAAAATGCTGGAAAAAAAAGACCTAGTGCTGAGCTCTGTGAAATTATGTTGATTGACAGCAGAAGAACATGGATCCATCTGGCAAATTTAAAAAATGTATCTGGCAACTTAAGACCTTTAAGTATGCCACTCTTAACAAAACACAGTAATATTCCATACTACTTCTGAACAAGACATCTACAAGCCCAGAATCAGGCCTTATCAATCTAGCTGCAAAGTCAGCTGGCAATCTGAGGTCAGCAGAAAGAACTTTCTGAGCACTGAGGAACTGAAAAAAAAAGATAGGTAAACCGAAAAGACAGCAAAATCTTAATATTAATAAAAAGTTTTTTATTCAACCTTATTTTGAATTAAAATTTCTTACTGGTTTTTAGTTCAATGTCTGTTTTGCTTCCAGTGTTTCATAATTACATGAAAATACGTATACTTAGAAAAGATTTATGTGGAGATCCAGCTTCAGAGCAAGTATTAGATGGTGGTCAAATTAACTATCAATGAAAAATGGAGCCCCTACCCCCAACCTTTTCCTTCGGCTTTACCATGAATAATCTTAGCAAGACCTTTCTTCCTCTTCCTTTCACTGCACATTTTGAGTTACTCAGACACTTTTCTTGCTGTATGAAGGAGCAGTCGAAAATATTTGTAATTGTGACACACTCTCAAATCTGTATCATATCGTCAAAAACTAGTTATAAGTTTCCTTTATTCTAAGAGGAATTTACAGTAATTAGAACCCAAATTCACTGGTAAAAATAAGTGTAAATTAAATAGAAAAAATAATTTTAATATCCTAAACTGATTTGTAAATTATTAATTATGACTCACTTTTCTTCTTCCTATGAGCTGATGGTTTCCAGAATGATTGCTCATATATAGCTTTTATATAGCAAAATGCATTTGTCTTCTGAAGTTTGGACAAGCTCATTCATTATTCTTTCTGAACTTGAACAGATGCCAGAGATGTAACACTGTATCTGAAATGTGTGTTAAGACAGTTCTTATTATTTTGCTTTTTTTTTTAAAAAAAAAGATATGGCTATAATGCTTATTAAGGCAGTTAAGTCTTAGCAAATCTTACCATTATTAAAAGAGGAGAAAAATAACTTTTTGAAAAGAAGAGACATTTACTATGGCCCTAAGGCATATTTAGTGAAATTATAACCCAAAGAACAATCTGAGAGTAAAAATATTTAATAACATGTTTTTAAAGAAGTGGAAATTTTCCCTTTGTAACTGTTCCTTTCTAGTCATTGTATGAGAGAATTAGGAAGCCAAATGTTGTCAACACCAAAAAAAAGATAGCCATATCCCAAAAAGCACTAGTAAATGCAGTTTTACTGTTTCATAATATGGTAAATTAAGAACAAATATAATTCTAAACAAACAAATGCTTATTTTTCATTTATACATGAACTTGTCCAAGAAACTTTCTGAATCATCAAGAAAAAATTCCAAAATACTATTTCCTTACTTCATTTATTACATGTATATACACATCTAATTAGTAGCTTTAGAGAACTACAGACAATGAAGTGACCAGTACCCCTTCAGGGAAGCACAAGAGAAATGACTGCACCCAGTCTACCACACCGTAGTAAGTAGTTGTCACAATAGCACTCAAGCTAAAAAAAAATAAAAATCTCCCTATTCATTTATCAAATACAAGCTTATTGCCTAGTCTCAGATGAGGACCTTATTTTAACTGTTAAAGGAAGCTTGGTACAGGGACAAGAGTCCATTCATCTCCAATCTGGGAAATACCCTGTCTACTGTGCCCTTTCAAAAGCCCCATGTCAATGCAGAGAGGATTACCGCTGATGATAAAGCAGCTGGAAAAGAGGACATTTAATATCTAACAAGCAAAAAGAAAACACTTGATTCTGTATGGCTATTGCTGTAAGGAAGTTGATCTATGAGAAGCACTTTTCCTCTTACAAGTCTCATTTTAGGCTGGAAACAAAATTATTCTCCTCTCTAGCTGCTGTTTGTAGAGCACACTCCTCTGCCAAGCTGGGACAAACCCCTGCAACTTTCTTCTATGTGTCCTATGTGCCATAATGCTACCAAACTGTTGCTGTTTTTTAAAACTTGATTCAATTTCTGGATCACTTTAATTGTCATTCAAGCTTGAAGCAACTTAAAAGACAATAACAACTAGGAGAAAACAGCTGGATTATATTGGACAGGGTGAACCACAGACACACTTCTTCTGTCTTCCGAAACCAGAGAAAAAGCTTCTCCTGTTTCTTTTCTAATATATGTGCTAATGTGTTTGCTGACTCCTTTGCTGCCATTCCCCTCTAGCGCACATCATTTCCTCCCGTAGTCCACCTGAACAACCATGGCTATATCCAGAGTGATTGCTAAAGTCTGCTGCCTCTTTTCAAGCCTGCCCTCCGCTATCCTAAGGTTACAGGTTTCCCAGCTCCATCCCGTGGTCTAATAAAAAATGCAACATTGGCTGTAGCCCTTCAGCCCTTGCCCCTCTTCTAAGTTATCCCTTTATCCTGACTGTAGCCCTTTAGTTGCAATCCTCTTGTGAAATCACACCTGTGAGAACTACAAAATGTTTCTTTTTTTTTTTTTTTGGAAGACAGGAATGTTCTTATAGCTTGTGTCTTTATAAAGCAGTGTGTAGGATTTTCTCTCCAAAATGTTCTTTTGGTACTGACCTGCCCTGTTACTGGTGGTAAAGCCTTACATAGAAGTGTGATGCAATTCCACATACAAATCCTTCTAGCATTGCACAGGTTGTAACTCAAGTGCCAGCAGAGACCAAAGCTGCTGCAAATTTTTAGTGTGCAAATTTGGAAAGTTTGCACTGGCACAAATGATTCCAGCTACTAGCCCACCTGTCTGGGTATCCGTTGTCCTGTCATAGCTGAAAAAGAAATGATAAGCACTTGCAAAATCACACTTTCTAGTTACCTTAGGGCACCATACGAGTTTGTTTTCAGATATTCTAGTTTAAGTTGACAGTCAGAACCAAAAACAGTGATATCCATTCAAGTGTCAAAAAGGAGACAGGTTATATGGCAGTAATGAGAGGATTAAAATGTACATGTTCAAGTACAAGCTTGGAAAACAACAGAGAGAAGACTTAATCTAGAAGGAAGTAGTTGTTTAAACCTTCTTTTTTTTTTTCTGATTTTTTTTTTTTAAATGAAAAGCAGTTTGGACCCTATGATAAATTTTAGTGATTTACTACCCCTCAGATTTACTACTCCTCATTTTGCAAGGCAGAAGTATAACTGCTGAGTACAGTGGGATCAATATTATCAATCCCTTTACAATTTCAAAAGCTTGAAATTAAGACCTTATAAAATCTTATTCCTCTTCCCTAGCAAGAATAAGTTTTACTTTCTCAATCTTTTGTTTTAACATGAATCAAGGGAGACATGATGATATGACAGATAACTGCATTCTTGGTGAGTAGCACTGTATACAGCTCTTTGTAGCATTTATTTTATGTTAGACCTTTTCTCTTGAATATTCTCCAAGAAATATTCCTGGCTGTTTTCTTCATTGCAGCTGACAGTCTGATATTTTTTAGTACAGTATTTTCCTACACTTTCCTTGAAATCTATTTCCTTGTTGGTTTATTACTATGTGCTACTATTTATTTCATATCTTGTGGTCCTTCACTCTAGAATTTACTGATGTATTTGAATCTTCAGTGAACTCCATTTGCACTCTATTAGGCAGGTACATAAATGACTCCAGTCATTCTGAATCTGATTACATTTTTACATTGTGCTTTATTATTTAATGAGACTTCCAGTTCAGTATCATCAAAAACCTTGCCTGTGACATTAGCTGCTGGAGCTTTGCTCTGTTCTGCCTTTTCTGAGCAAATTGCTCAGACTAAATGTCTTGTCAGGTTCAAGAACTCCCTGTCTTCCCAGAAACACTCTCCAGAAAAAAACAAAGAAACAAAAACCAAGGAGAATCCAACCTTAAATAAATGAACACTGAGAGGAGAAATGTTTGCCTGATCCAAATTTTGATTGCCGGAAATGTCATACATTGCAGAACATCCCAGAGTATTACAAAGGGTAAAGTATCCTGGAAATCAGCAAACTGAATTCTGATAAAATGAGACCAGGTCAAGTATTTCTAAAAAAAACCACTGAAAATATACTCTGCTTTGTGCAGACATGGTAGAACACCTAGGATGAAGTGGCAAAAAACTGTTCACTGTTATGGAGATTTGATGCCACTTTCTCATTCCTCTGGTGGCACTTGTTCTTATCCTCAGAGCTACTGTGTTCAGCTAAAATTTTAAGTGGCAATTGTGAGGGAAGAGATGGACAGAGACAGCAACAGAGGAAAAGATTTGTAGAACTCAGCTTTAATCCTGAGGTAACAAATGAATTTATGTGAAATTCAAATTCTAGCTCAGTATCAAACATTTATGCAAATTAAAACGTTATTACACATCAAGGTAAAACTGTTCCTATGTTGCTCAGATAATTCAGTCTTGCAATTCCCCCTTAGCATGGCTGCAAACAGACCTTGTCTTAACAAGGTTTGGCTAGCTGGCAGCATGGATTTACTGAATATCTAAATTGCAGAGACACAGTCTATTTAATTTCTCGCACAATGATTGACCAAAAAAAGTCTCCTGACCCGATCCTCAAACTTCCTCCGTCAGTAAACCTGAGCTACTGAAAAGAATCAGAAGTCTTCAGAACTGGTGTGAGAGAGTCCCTCCTCTCTCTGCCAAAGGCAGCAGGAGCCCACCTGTATAAACAGTGAGTGTATTCATTGGATCGTGGCAACTTTTTCTGAGAAACTTTGCTCTTGTGAGATTCCAGAAATAAATATACTTTTCAGCTTTTTTTTTTTTGAGATTTCAGTAGAGTTACTGTGTTTTTGTTTTTTTTTTCTAAAAGATTTCCTGACTAGAAAATGAGAAATCCTGGAGGCGAGAGTATTTGTACCTCTAAGAAGAGAGTTCAGGGGAAAGGAGTTGTGTCGGCTTTATGCTCTCATAGCCTTGAATTTTTCTGGGAACTAGAATTTCCTCAATTGTATGAGTGTGCCCAAAATGCGGCTGCCTCCCTCTTATTTCCTTGGTACTTATTTAGTTGCTGAGTTAAGCTGTATGAATTGCCATATTTTTGTGATACTTTCTGTTTTCATCACAAATGTCCTCATGTATTGAAAACTCTGCTAGAGTATATGTAATGAAAATAGATCACTTTAAGTATAACTTAATCAGGTACAAGATAACATTTCCTATCAGCTCAAAGGAGTGTAGATTATAAAGCTAATGCTTTCTTACGATAATGTTTTTCCATTTTTGTAGGTGATCTGGGTTCAACTTTTTGGCTTCAAAAGATTTAAGCCAGGTAGACTGAAACTACCAGAAAGCTGCTGATCAGGGGAACTTTTTTTGAAACTAGCTTTTCTTTTCTTTCTCTCTCTCCTCATTCATAGTCAGATGGTTAAGTGTCAAATTACTGAAGTTAGGAATATTAATTAGGAAAATTAAACACCTGCTCAGATCCTATGGGCCCTAGTGAATTTAGTACCATGATTTAAGTTAAGTATACATTTGTTTTCATAAATATGCATGAAATTAAGGCTATTATCATTATTATTCATACTTCTAAAAGAAGAATATTCATGGCTCAAGGGAAAAAGGTCATGCTGGACTTAACTTCTTCTAACACTAGTGTATTCCAGTGACTACAGAAGCTCCCTGCCCTTTCTGAGGGTGGATAGATGGGGCTGACAATATTGTTGAAGGCTAGGCACAGTTGTTATTACTTTTTTTGTATTTCCTCGACTCTGTTGTGTAATTGCATGCATGACTATACTGTGTATTTTAAAGTTGAATGTGTTCCTAATATAACATTGTTTTTATCCAAGTAAATTATGAGATAAGTAAAATTGTTTGGGTTACATTTAATAATGTATCTTTGAAAAAAAAAGCATAACGGGGGTACCAAATTGTTAGTTACATAATTTAACACAGAAGCTATAATGTGATGAACTTCAAAAGCGCACAACACCATGGCCTGTAAGTCCATATGGAATGCTCCCTTTCTTTCACTCTCTTCTAGCAAGTACTAGTATTTAGCCAATAGAAATATCTCTGTCTGATCATCTTATCAGGCTAAAAAATATATAATTGTGTCCTATTCACATGTCCTGGTCTGTTTTGGTGTCAATATGATCTGTGGGGAAAAGACACCCAGATGTGCACCAACCCATCTCTTACTTGATCTGTCTGTTACTTGATATTATATCCCTCTCTCTTTCTGGTATGTAATATGCAAATTTATACAGATTATATTTATCCATTAAATTTGAGGTTGTGAGTTTCCATTTTGGAAGTAATTTGAATTCCTCTTACCTAGACAATATCACAGAATTGAAAGACTACTTTCAAAACATCTTGAAAATGACAAAGCCATTTTCAGATCTTATAGGAGATGAATACTTTTATTTTCTGCTGACAAAGGAAGGGAATTAGAAAATAATGATTTTTTTTTTTTTTTTTTTTGCATGGAGGAATTAAGAAAAACAACTTTTCAAAAAAGACCTGAAAAAGAGAAGCTGTAAAAAAACACAGAAGAATTTCAAATCGAAGGAGTTAGTAACAGTAAGGCTCGAAGAAGACTCACACAAATCTAAGACTGCTGGTAGTGGTAGTTCTTTGGACAAAATTGCTGACAATTTCTGTCAGTTATTCTGGGTTCATTTTTCAGCCTCTGATCTTATCCACTCCTGTTTGGAAAAAGCCTCAGACAACCAGCCCAGCTCTTTCAGCCGGCTTACAAACAAACAACATTGTGATGGCTGATTCAGCAGAAAGGAAAGCAGGTTTCAGAGGCTGCTTCATCCCCGTCTTGGAGAAATCCTGCACATTTCAACTATGAAAGTAGAAACCAATGTCACCAGCCAAACAGACCAGCATACATGCATTGCCTGGGCTTGCCAAGGAACGCAGGCATTGCCAGTGAGCAGCTCTGCAGCCTCCTTTCCTTTGGTGAACAGCCCACATCTGGTAGAGAAGGGCAGGTCCCCCTAGGTCTTCCTGGGCCCAGGCACATGCCGAGGCGGCTCTCCAGCTGCAGAGAGGAGCCACAGCTTGGGCAGGGTGTTTGGGAGGCTGGCCCTCCTGCCGGTTTACCTGCAGGTAACCCAGAGCCCTGGGGCTCAGCAAAGGGGTATGTGGTCCCACAGGATGAAAAGGGCTTTGAACCCCTATTTAACTCAGCTGCAGAATGCGTATTGGGTAACTGAGAAAGATAGTGGAGTCATGCAATTACAAGTCAGACTTCCCAATGCTTACAAAACAGCATTGATATTCTTTTGCATTGCCTTTTCAGTCCCATTGCTTTATTCTGTTTTTTTCTCATGTTGAAAGGACACCCACACAAGGCACAGTGATCACAATAAAGTGGAATGGCATAAATCTCAGATGTGTTAAATACACAACTAAGTTACATGGCCAGTGGTGTACCTTTTTGCTGTTTCACTGTACTTGAACTTTTTCCAAACATCCACTCTGAAAAAACCCACAAAACTCCATTTTTCCAGGGAGAATGTTCAGAGCCTCGGAACAGTCACAGTGAAATGTCATGCAAACTATTCCCTAGGTTTTTTTTTTTGCAGCAAGTAGCTGCAAAATCTTGACAACAGCCTTTGCAACAAGAGTGCAGGGAGAGATAGGACTCTTGTGATTCCTCTTAGGGACATATTCTGCTTAAGCACACTGGAAGATTCCACATAATGCCGGTATGGATGACTTCAAAGTAGTTTTAAAACTTTGGCCTTATTTTCTGCTATCGAAACTTGAACAGAGTTTTTCAAGTTATTTAGAAATAGGTTCTGTTTCTTCTTGTAGGAAAGTAAATTATCAAAACCAGGGGTCTAACTTTAGTGCCATTTAAAATAAGTTCCAAGCCAAATAGAAAAAACAAAACAAACAACAAAACAACAAAAACCTGAACCAACAGCTAAATTACTAAAAAGCAAGTCTATAACATCTCCTGACTTCTCCCTTCTTGTGGACAGATCATATTGAAAAAATCAACAGCACTTTCAAGTATCCAGATAAGAATTTGTGCCAGACAATATTATGAATGAAGGTGCTGTCTATGATACATGTGAATATAAAAGTGAATGTCAATATCGCATTGCAATAGACACTTAGATACCTTAGCGTTTATATTAACATGTCCTTCCAGAAAATGGATTAGCTCTTATTGGTACATTTGACCATCTGTTAGGTATTTTAACTGTTAAGTTTAGGAAGGACAGACAAAGTCATTGTCAATGACTCAGCTTACTTTATAAAGAAGATCCCATAGGATATACGTGAATAAAGAGTACTGCCTTCTCTTGGTACCATGTTTTCATATTTTGCCAATTTTTCATTAGCTCTGCAGTGTCTTAAGGAGATCCATGCTGGAAGGAAACCTAGGCTTTGATTTCATTAGTAACCTGAAGTCACCCACTATCATTATAGTCAATGCACTTACAGTTAAATCAATTGCATTAGATCATAGCTCAAATAGCTGCCAGTGAACTGAAACTTAAATCAGACAGCACTGTAGCATTCATCAATGCTATTTCTTTAAGGAAAAATCTTCCACAAGAACAGAATAAGATTTTTCCCATTTCTGGGTTGCATTTTTTGGTTGTTGTTGGTTTTTTTTTTTGTTTGTTTGGTTTTTTTTTTTGCAGTGGGTTGTGAACTTCTCTGCAGCAAATTAAAGTGTAAGATTACTATACAGTCAGTGTTACCTGTTTTTCATGCACCCTTTTGGGATAGTGAATGGATACAGTCCCCCTGCTCTTGACTTTTGGTTAAAGCATGTGTCAGTCACTTATAGCACAGTTTAACAATGGACGAGTCTTACAAAACCTCAACTGCTTTTGAGTGGTCTAGCTTTATTTTTGATCAGAGTGGTTTGCTGTATGCACATGGCAAAAAGATCTTGCACATTCTTCCCATGTGCAGCCCCTCTTATTCCTGCACTGGAGCTCAGATGCGACAGATGTACCATGCTCAATGTCATGGGCCTGAGATCCTGGGAATTGTTAAGTTGATGTTGATTCCTTACCCCCCAAAGCTATCCCTCACCCCTCTTTTTCATGTTGTATGCTGTGGGCCATCAGAGGTACTTGACTGGCACCTTTACCATGTGCGCTGAAAACTACTAACAGACAGGGACTATTAAACACAGCCTCAGAGTGCTCATCCTGCTGCAGAACACGATTCTTTGTGAGACTGCCATAGCTATACATCTTGTCCCACTTAATTTGTAATCACAGAAACAAGAAATTGCTTCTCATTAAAATTTTAAGGGAAACAATAAAATCACATAAAGAAAAAACCCCACATATATAATGAAATCTCACAGCTGGAGTTGAATAACACAACGTAGAAGTCAACCCTTTCTTTATCCTTAGACATAGTCTGTTTCACACAGTGTACTAAGTTAAAATAGACTTGTAATGCATTTATCAATCTGTTTTTACCTGTTTTGAAGTTTTTGAAAACAGTCTTGCCAATCTGTAACTGTCCAACAATGCAGCACTTTTCCATAATGTTTTTTCAAATCCCACTATACTGTACACATTTCTTCTGGAAAAAAAAAAAAAAAAGAATAAAACATGAACTTCTTCCTTGCAAAAATGAAAGTAGGTTAATTGACATGCTTTCCAGTTTACTCAAGCTGTGGCATTCTTCTTACTGTAGGCAAACGAAACTAAGGAACTGTCCTAGTTATTATTTTCCTTTCAAAACCTGCCCCAAACTTCTTTCTTGAAAAGATAATAATATATTTATTTCCAAAATATTTCCATAATAGAAACTGTAAAAAGGAGTACACAAAAAGGAACAAATATTTCTTTCCAAAAGCAGAAAAACCACTATGTCAATGTGACCTAAGAGTAACAGAAGTTTATGTTTCAGTTTTGACTCAAACGTAAAGACCACTTGTTTTCTGTGTATTGTTAACTATACACACACAAAAAAAACCCAATGTTACCTGAGATTTTGAAACCAAAATTTCATATCTAAAACTTTTTGCATATTTGTTTGTGGAGTTCTGATTTTTTTTAATGTTAAAATCAGCTGTGGATTATAAATATAACAATAACTGGAAGCCAATATATACTATATATATATATATTTATAATATTTATATACTTTAAATATGTATATATATATATTTAGTGCAGTAACCAAAGATCAGATGAGAAAAAGATATGGAAGAAAATGATAAAACAAAAATATTGAGACTCTTAAGAATGCTACTGTTTTCTTTGGTTTAATAAAGCTTATAGTTCAAATTTTGAAGACGTAGCTCTTCTCATATTCCTTTCCTTTGTCTCAGTGCAGAGATCTACAAGCAGTAGGGGACAATTATGCGGAGATCTACAAGCAGTAGGGGACATATTAACTAAGGAATAATATGTTCTTGCCAGAGTTATCTTTTCTTATACCAGTCTACTTTTTGCCTTTTTTTTTTTTCTGTTTGCAGAAAGGAATTGTTCTTGTGTTTATGGACTTCTTAGTGATTAATAACCCCGGCCCAGTGGTCATTTAGGTACTTTAGGGAGAAGCAGTGGTAGATATCCAGATTTAGGGATTTAATTTATCTGTATGAACAAAATTTATATCAATTCTCCAAAAACATTTCCACTTTCCTGGAAATAAGATGGTGGAAAGACAGAAGAAACGTCTGCTACATTTAAAAACAGCTTGTGGGCAATGCCATCAATGAAGCCAGCCCCGTAGTTAATTAGCTTTGCCCTCACCAACAGATGTCACTGCAAGCAAAAGGAATTAATTTGTGAGGTTATTGGGCTCAAGGAGCGACAAAACTCTCTGAAATCCAAACGTGAAAGAGCCTGTCTTTCAGAGCATATGTTCATATCTCTGTTTCTCTGCCACAAGCTGAGAATTAGCAGCAGGCAGATTGGTAAAAATAACAAAAAAAAAGAAAAAAAAAAGGAGAAAAAAAAAGTGTTCAAACTTAAAGCCATGTGAAACAACTGAAACACACCAAAGCAAAACACCGTACTCCGCTTTTAATTTTATGAATTATTTGACTGAGAAAACAAAATCTGTTCGTTCTTTGTGTGTATTTCCGCAAGGCACATTCGGAAAAGTAGACATTCCCAATCACCTGATTCTGTGGGTAAAGATGGGAAAAGGAAAGTGTTTGTGTAGCACTTACTAAGCAGTTCTATAAATATTTCTGATTACAAATACACACATGCCAGAGCACACAAAAACAGCTCTGAAAATGTTAAAGCTGAAAAGTAAAGACATTAAAAGTTGAAGGCTCTCACAGTTAAGATTATTCATGTGCAATCTTTATTTCCCATTTGTACATGCATCCTCTGGTATAACCTTTAATTGTACAATCACATGCCTGTTTCGTGTTCGTGAAGGCAGCCTTAGATTAGAAAGAAATATAGATTAGGAAAAAAACAAAAAAGAAGAATTCTGTCATGAAAAATAATTTTGAGTCCTATGTCAGCAGACTGAAATCCTTTCGATCAGATGCAAAGCACAACCCTGTACGAGCACCAGTACCGGCAGCAAGTGCAATCTAGATCCCACGAGGCCTGATACACATTTTCCATACCTACTTGAGAGCAGCACCAGAATAAAGGAATCTGTGAATTTGGGGATATTACTGAAAGCCGTGAGGGTAGAAAGAAACCTTTTTTTGTAGCACAAATTCTGCCCTGGCGCCTCACAGCTTGCCACCCTTGTCCTGTCCTTGCCTCCCTGCAACACCCCCTCCCAGCTCTCCTGTTTCTTCCTCAGTCTGCTTTCATGCTGTTCCTGTTCCTTGGGCTTGCTTTCTCTCTCCGCTCCGATTTGTGGTTTCCCACTTCACTCTCCCACTTGTTAGGAAGCAGAACTGTGAAGACTTTTTTTTTTTCCCTGCTCCCAATTAGTCTGTCTTGGCTGCCAGCTGGAAGAATTGCCTGGTTGTCTTGCTAAGCCCCTAGTGCCCTACTCTGGCAAGGTTTGCTGCAGCAGGAATCTCTGGCAAATTTAGCTGCCAGACTCTAACAAATCTCTGCCGAGCACTTGCAATTTGAGGTTTGTTACTTGCAAAGCCTTGCAACTCAGCTGACATTTACCTTGCTTTCTTTTCTTCCGGCCCCCACCTGGAGAAAACCAGCTACAGAATATCAGTCTTTGCTTGAAAACATGGGAATGCCACAACTTTTTTAAGTGAAACCAATATAGTAATCAAGGTCCATAGGCAAAATAGCTTTTTGAGATTTGAGAATCTCTTGTTGATGGTGAAAACTTTCAGAAAAGGGAGATATCCTTATGGAATACCTCAGTCCATGTTCAGTAAAAATATGGTGATATATGGCATATAAACAATCTCACTACATATGCTAAATGGAATGTGCCAGAAAATTTTTAAAATTGGGAACCAAAATGTGACTACTTAGTGAGCAGCTGTCTTTCAAAAACCAAAAATCTTCATCAGTTCCCATTGGCTTGGTGATATTTTTCAAAATTGTTTATGCTTTTTAAAACATGATCACCACCAAAAAAATCACTAAACCTATGTTTAATTCAGTCAGGACCCATTTAGTTTAATGTGACTACACACAGAATAGTATGTGAAGTTCTGTGTCAGGTCTAGAGACCAGTTATTAAAAAACTTGATCCATCCACATCAAACCCTGACATATGTGCCTTTTCATGCACAATTTCTGCTTTGTTCGGGTTACAGTAAAAGATCACTTTCTTAATAAACAGCTGCTTTGAATCTTGTGATATGACAAACTAGCAGTTTCATAGTCCTACATATTTCCCAGCTTGCAAGTCTATGGTCTTTGACAGGAAGCTGGATGATAATTTGCTGCTTTGATTTTTTTTATTTCCTTACTTCTCCTTCTCTGACTCCTCTTTCCCATCGCATTCTTCCTCCCAGCTGACAGCTAAAAGCCAGTCTGAAAACAAGGCAGTACTTAGCCACTGCTTTCTCCCTTCTGGCTTGTTTTTGTCTTCCAAGATACATGGAAAAATTTGTCAAGATTTCAGCTAGCCCTCGGGAGTATATTCAGTCACAGTTACCTTTTAGCAAGCCATTCTTTCCTCATATCAGAAAACATAAAGTGCTAGTTCAGTAAAAGAAAATCATCTTGTTATTATAGCCAATATAAAGAAATAATTTAAACAAAGGTCTTTACCCTTTTTCAAATTATGGGACTTTCTGTCGTAAAAAGAAAGGTCTCTCCTCCCTCGTGTACAGTGTGAGGAAATGCAACAGAAGTAGTAGATGGAAATCAGCAATACAAACAAGCTTGCAGTTTTCCGAGAGTTCAAAGGAAATGATCATACATCAAAGATTCCAGCCACTTTGAAAGATCCATAAAAATATATAAGCAATCAGCCACCAGCAGAACTGTAGTCAAATATCTTTGTTCTCCCATGGAGCTGGGGAAATGCTGTGTTTGTTTCAACAGATTTGCTTTCCATTTGACATGGTAAATCTGGCTGTACTCCAGAGGACAACATTTTCAATGGTTCAGGGGCCGATTTTAACAGTTCGGGTGGCTGGAGTGGACTGGAGATTCGACCTTCTATACCGAGCACATTTTCCGTGTGGCACTTTAGTGCTGGAAACTCCCTTCCATCACCTAATGACACTCTAGGCTTTCCAGAGCCAAAAATCCCTTCTTGTCTTTCCTCAGATCCTGTGCAAATGCCAGCAGAGGAAGCGTATTGCCCCAACTCAGTATTAAACCTTGGTGCATTGAAAAAGAGACTACACTGTGGGGAAAATCTATACCTATAATATACAGGTACGATGGAAAAGACTGCTGTTGCTCAGGATGTGAAACAGTATCAGTAAACCTAATGCAAATGAATTAACAGGCAGAATAAGTGTGAAATGATAAAATACACGTTCCATACACTACATTATTATTGAAGCTCCAATACTCTGCCCTGGTGAGACCCCTCCTGGAGTACTGTGTCCAGTTCTGGAGCCCCCAACACAAGAAGGACACGGACCAGTTGGAGAAGGTCCAGAGGAGGGCCACAAAGATGATCAAAGGGCTGGAGCACCTCTCTTATGAGGACAGGCTGAGAGAGTTGGGGCTGTTCAGCCTGGAGAAGAGGAGGCTCTGGGGAGACCTGATAGCGGTCTTCCAGTACCTCAAGGGGGCCTACAAGAAAGATGGTGAGAGGCTGTTTAGTAGGGTTTGTTGCAATAGGACGAGGGGTAATGGTTTTAAAATAGAGGGGGGTAGATTTAGATTGGAAATTAGGAAAAAAATTTTTACGATGTGAGTTATAGAACACTGGCACAGGTTGCCCAGAAAGGTGGTGGAGGCCACATCCCTGGAAACATTCAAGGCCAGGCTGGATGAGGCTCTGAGCAACCTGATCTAGTTAGGGATGTCCCTGCTCCTTGCTGGGGGGTTGGACTAGATGACCTTTGAAGGTCCCTGCCAACTCTAACCATTCTATGATTCTATGACTCTATCATTCTAAACTTTAACTCGTATCCTTAATTTTAAGCAATCCCTCTGAAGTCAGATAGAATGAATCATTGAGGTTACAGCTTGGGAAGTCTGGGAGCTAACCAAGAACACTGGTGTTCATTTTAATGTCTCACATTTAACAACAGTCAATTTTTATCTCATCTGGAGCACATGTTAGCCAAGCACATGTTGGCTTTGAATGCTGGTTTAGGTACTATTGCTAGTTGTCATTATACATATTATTGGCTGCGTATTTGGGGTATACTAGATATGTGCTGCATAAAAATTTTTAAAAATAAAGGAATCTGAACTGCCGAGAATGGTCAGCTGCTTCTTACCAAACATCTACCTTCCTGTAATCTAGGTGGAAATTTATTCCCTTTTTATCACAGGAAATAGGTACAAACTCACCTAGCCTCACACTGTTTAATATCTAAATCATGGTTACAACCTTCTGATGACTGAGATTACCACATCTGCCAGTTTTTTAGTAAACATAATTTCACAGCACCTTTGCAGTTTCCAACCAAAAAAAAAAAAAAGTGCAAAGAAAAGCAATACAAGATACATTAACCTCTATTCATATGAGAAACAGACTTGACTTTTCTGACCTCCAGGAATGGAAAGATTTGCAAATGTCCAGTTTCTCTGTGCAAATTCACCATATCTAGTGACACCAGCTGGTTTTGTCACTGTTTACACATACAATATGCAGTGAAGGATCCCTCCAAAAAAAATCAATAGCCATTATCATTGTTATTTACCATCATCATAATCCATCATCTACTGTTGTTTCACACCACATTTTCCATGCCAAGTGTGGGTGTGCATTACTGTGTTGATGAATAGCTGAAAATTGCCATGACAGTATTGCTGAGTTTCTGCTGGCTGGCACGGGAAAAACTGAATGATTCTTTACAGTGAGATGCGTTAATATATGCTACAAAGCTCAGCTCTCAGTTGAGAGTTTCCCAATTTTGACATATTCTTGTTGTAAAATACCAGTATAGTTAGCCTCTAGATATAGCAAAATAAAAGTTTATACTATAAATACAATTTTGGAATAGGATAGTAACATCTTTCTCTCAGAAGCACAAACATATCTTTGCACGTTGGTTTGTTGATTGTGATAACAGATAGTAAGATAGAAAGATTAATGTACAAGAAAGAACCTATTGGCTGCTTAAGGAAGAAAAAAAGACATTCAGGACACTGTTTAGCCTTATCTTAACCCTTCATTTACACGGTTGTTGCAAATGCTGTGAAATCACTTTATCAGTCCTTGTCTGTAACCAGTGTATTGCTCTACTCATTGACAACCTCTTCTCCTGTATGGAGAATCATTCAGGGGCTTCAGACAGACAGCTTGCTATCTCCACAACTGGATGAGGTAGATGCATGTGTGAAGAGACTCCTAAAAAAATTAATGGCCATATAATTGTTTTCCTATTATCTTATTATTTTATTTCATAAAATATTGATGCTCTTCTTAAGCATGTGTGCTCAAAATCAGTATCAAAAAACTCTTCAGAGATACCTGCATCCTCAGAGTTGTCGAGGCTACCCTGAAAATGCTTGCTCACTGAAAATTAAAGTTCCTAGTCTTAAACACCTAGTCTTGCCTGAGCCCACTAACGAGAAGGCAAGGTACTTGCATACAAGCGATTTACCTAGTGCACAGATGTGGACAAATGCAACAATTACAAACCAAGAAGCCAGTTTAATTTGAACACACTTGTCTTGAAAAGGAGAATGTTGATTTTTAAAGAAAATATACCTTGGCACAGTAGTGTTGTCTGCTGGGTGGAGGAACTGCAGAAGAGCAGTGTGCTGGGAAGGAAATCTGCTAGGAATGGTGACGACTGGATTGCATCTCCTACATTTCCAATTGCTAACCTCTGCCTGAGCTGTTTCCCTGCTTGCTATGTAGATGTTTTCTGTGGTATCTCCGAAGCTCCTAACTTTTTGCATGCATTATGTACATCCTTGGCACACTGACGAACACAATATCTACGATGTGGGTGGGACTCTGTCAGTAAGGAAGAAAGGGGTCAGGTCCCTATTTGTGTGAGTGCAGCATCTGGCAAAGGAAGACAGGCTTAAGGCATACAAACAAGCTCATTTTAAGTGAATGTGAATTGGAAAACAATAACTTAGTGTGTTCCGTACATGTGCTTGAAGTTGCTTAACCACTTTCTTGATTAGGGATATAAATGACAGCCCGGTTCATAATGAAAAGATGCAGTGAGACTCCTGCATCACCTAAACCAAAAAGAAACATTCTAAAATTTCCAAGAAATATATTATAAAAAACCCATATATTCTATCTAGCTTGCTGTAGTTTATTATTTATCAAGATACAAATTGCTTTTCAGAGAATGCTAAGAAGAAAAATAACATATGGAGCAAAAGTGTAAAGACAATGGCAACAGTGTTCACTTTTTAGTATGCTCACAATTGCAGTGAGTATAAAATTTCTTTAATACATAGAGCAAGCCACACTCGAGAGTCCAGGGTTGCTTTCTGGGAAATACTAACTCCCCCAAAATTGTGCCGATGTGCAGAATGCCTTGAGTTCATTATATGTATTTTAGCCAAGAATTTGGGGAATTTAGAGTTGATCATCATTTTTTACCATTGTAAAATAAGTAAGAAATGACTAGCAGAATAACTATAAATATAAAGAATAAAACAAAGTTCAGTATCTGTGATAATCTAATCTATGGCAGTCAGCTGTTCACAGCAGAGCAGGTACAGTGCAGCCCAAGTAAATGTTTTTAATCCCTTTTGAATGAAGATGGAAAATTTTCCTGTTAATTAATATATATATTGTTCACATAAATTGTACTTACATGCTGAGATAAGAAAATAAGTTTTCATTTGGTTTATGTACTGGACACATTTGTGTCGAAAACCAAACCACGACTCACAACACCGGTAGCCCTGTGCATTCCTGGCTCTCATCTTCTTCATCAAGATTTCCAGCTATGAAATTGTAATGACGTTTCAGTTAATGGGCATGTGAATCTGGAATAATAATTAAGATAATTAATTAAACCACAGTCATGACTATAAAGCCATCATACTTAGACCAGATCTGAACTTAAGTATGTATTATAGCATGTCATCCATTTCAGCAACGGTCCTAAGCCTCCAGGCTCTTGTGCCTCTCCCTTGACTCAGATCCTCTTCCTCAGACCAGGGTGACTACATGTAGTCCCTGCATGCCCAGATTTCTTAGAAAAAAAAAAAAAAAAAAAAAAAAAAAGAGGTAAAGAAACAGATAACAAGTCCCAAAGACTTTGTCTAGTGAGTAGCTGAGAAGTGGTAAAGCCTGTACCATTCGGGGCACCCTTGTGGGTGCTCTGCCATGCAGACACTGACTTTCTGGAGGGCAGGGAGGCTGAGCAGCCTAGCTCTGTGAGCAGTTCATGGGAGGTGATGCTTACTTTCCATGTTTCATCTCTGTTCTTGCTCCTCTCACGTGCTTCTCGGTTTTTCTTCAGGAAAATCTGACCTGTTGTTAAAGCCTGTTTGACTTTGAATAGAAACACAAAGGAGGGTAAACAGTACCACCAGCACTACTCTTGGAGGAAAGAGGACAGCTAATTGCAGCCTACTGCCATCTCTACTCTGGTCCTCTAGTGGTTTAATTTGACTTTCATGACTTTTCACTGGTAAGGGAGGAAACAGACCTTTTTCCTCACTACACTATTATTCCTCTCTACACTATAGTGCAGTAGGGCAGCCCAGTCTCAAGTACTGTGTGCAGTTTTGGGTGCCTCAATACAAGGACATCAAACTATTAGAGTGTGTCCAGAGGAGGGTGACCACTAAGATGATGAAAGGCCTCAAGGTCAAGACTTACGAAGTGTGGCTGAGGTCACTTGGATTGGAGAAGAGAAAGCTGAAGGGTGACCTCATCACAGTCTACACGTTCCTCAGGAAGGGCAATGAAGGAGGAGGTGTTGGTTTTCTCTCTCCAGTCACCAGTGACAGGACATGAGGAAAAGGAATTAAGCTGTGTCAGAGGAAGTTCAGATTGGACACCAGGAAAAGATTCTTCACTGAGAGGGTGGTTGGTCACTGGAACAGGCTCCCCAGGGAAGTGGTCATGGCTCTAAGTCTTTCAGAGTTCAAGAAGCATCTGAGTGGTGCCCTTCAGTCATATGATTTAGTTTTAGGTAGTCTTGCAAGGAGCAGGCAGTTGATCGTGATGATCCTTATGAGTCACTTCCAACTTGAGGTATTCTATGATTCTATTGACAAGTGTTGTCTGAAAAGGCATCTGCTAGCTGGACTGGATTCAGAAGAAAGTATCGAACAAGCAAAAAGACTGCTATTTAAAGTCTTACAGAAGAACAAAAAAAAGGAAACATCTATTGCACAGTGGTATCCTACAAAGCTGTGGCAACACAAATTCTGAAGACAAAATTACATTCTGATTATACACAAAGTGGTATTCTTTATCTTAATTGCTCTCAAATTTGGTTTATAGACCATTACTGTTCATGCTTGGCCGCATAGCTCTTTGGACAAGGGAAAACACAGAAGGGTCTGCTATGTCTCAGAGTGAAGTTAATTGGAAGGCTGTATGTGAAAAGGTTAAATAATTTTTCTTGTCAAAACTTACTGTTAACTTAATATAATGAACTATCTCCTTAATTGTTGTAAATCCGTCAACCTCACTAGGACTACTGTGTTTATTTTATCTGAAGGGCTCACTTTAACGCAGTCATAGAAGTAGAAAGTGCAATGTCTGCTAAGATGTTTACTACTTTTGTTCTCAGGTCAGCAACTCAAATTCAGAACATTTATTTTACCATATGCTTAATTGCTACTTTTGCAGGTTACACTGGGTGTTCCATTTACTTATCTGTATTTTCAAACAAAACTTGTAAGATGAATGGGAAAGGGAACAAAGGGCCTTTCTGAAAAGAAAACTGTGCTGGTATTCACACATGCATGTTTGGATGCATTTCTTGAACATATAAGCATTCTTTCTTTCTTTTTTTTCAGCTGAATATCTCATTTTTTAGGGAAGGACAGAGAAAAGAAATTAGAAGAGACTGGCAACTTGAGAAATGGCGGTAAAGATAATTTTCCTTCGAAGGGGTAGCATGGAAACTTTGCAGTTGTCAAAAAATTGAACTTCCCCTAAATGTTCTCCTTCATTCCATCTACTAAGCCCATTTAAAAGAAATATTATTTTCCTTTTCATCATGTCGAAATAATTTAGCTCCAGTACCATTCTGTTATGCTTCCTGAAGCCTTCTACTTGTTTCACTCCTAACTTGCATACCAAGGTTAGTAAATAGAACGTGTTGTTCATCAGTTATTTTCTGCTGTCTTTACAAACCTGAGGGGTTTTTATTGCTTTATTGCTCATTAAAGTGAATATAAGCTTAGGATTCTAGATGCCTGATGAATAAGTTGCTCAGTTCAGAGAAAATTAGGATTCAAAAAATACTTTATCAGCAAAATACAAAAAAAAAAAAAAAAAAGAAGGAAAAGATCAAAACAAAGAATAAATGACAGTCTAGGGGCTGGTGCATTCACATGAAATGTAGAAAATAGAGCTTCAATGGTCTTCTTCCTGTTATGAGAAGATACATGAAATGAGTCCTCCACTAATACCTTTCTCTCTGTGTTGGACTTGATGAACAGTGCTTGTTTATTTTTACATAGAACTGCAATAGTTAGGAAGACTGAGGTGACATGATGTTCTTCTGCAATGTTTACACTCTGACTTTTTGTTAAGCTAGATTAGGAACTTCCTATGAATAAAGTGATGAATTACACCCTCAGTTTACTTCATAGTTACAATATTTTACTAGAAATACAGTCATTACTGAAGGACAAATCCCAGACTGAACATTTTCTTAACAAACATTTATATTTCTGTCATTAAACAACAACAATCAAATCCAGTTATTTTATAAAATGTTATTTCCATCTATCTTGAATTAAAATACACTATGTTGTACTATTTTTTATTGCGAAAAAGATGAATGCAAAGGATTTATACCCTATGCAAGTTAAAAGATAAACATTATATATGTACAGTATTTGCACAGAAATAGTACCTACTCAAAGTTTTCAAGTGATACTGGGATGAAAGATTTATTTATCTTTTGAGAATCTGAATTTGTTAAAAAAAAACAGTATGAGAATCAATTCAGTCCTACATAGATAACAAATAGTGAAAAGCTTGTACCATTAGAAAAGCCAGTAAGTTTGAGAACTGATGGAACACAGTTCACATATTGCCAGTCCTGATAGTTTCATTATCTGAATTTTATCTATGTTACGAAAATTGAGCTGAACACCAATTGTCATAGAATTGAACACCAATTCTCTCTTCTTTTGTTTTTTAGTAAGTACAATCAATGAAATGTGAAAAAGAAAAATTATATTATATGACAATAACATGCATTATTTGACTATATGATAGTTCTATAGTAAAACTTGGTCACATTAAACTATGCAAATACTTTAAGGGCAACATAAGAATCTCTACAACATGTATTTAATCTGTATATGTATGTATGTATATATATATATATGTAAATTATGCTCTTTGCAACTTTTATGTCTCTTCAGTGGCAATGGATCACTGATCTTACCCAGGATTTTGTGAATTACGACAGTTTTCCTCGATGTCAGTTTTTTGGACCACTCTGACTCTAATGTTCTTCCATTTCTACAAAGTATTCTAGCAGTAACAGAGCTTCAGAAAAGTAAAAGGGAAAATCATATAAAGAGAGTGAGAGACTGAGTAGAGAGGCTTGCAATTTTATTTTATTTTTTCCCTGAAAATAATACAATTCATGTCTGTCAGCCTGACAGCTCAGCCCTGCTCTGGGCACAGTCTCTGTGAGAAAGCTCTGAGGTTTTAAACCTTCAGCTGCAGCTGTCACAAGCTGAGGTACAAAAAAGTGATTATTAATGCCTGGCACTGAAAGTCACTGCATCTAACTAACCTAATGGGTCATTCATTCTATGAACTGTGTCATTTAATTTCAACAGAGGTCTCTTTTTCCATACAAGCAGTAATACTGCAGAGATAATACAAGTGGACAAATAGGACTGTTGGTTTATCTTTAAAAAAACCCATAATATTGTTTAGTCTACTGCATAAAGATTTGGATCACTCGAGTATCTGACCTGGAAATAGATAGGAAATGTCAATCAATCAGGTAGTGGCAGATGATGGGTCTGATATGGAGGTTTCTGAAGTGAAAATACACGATAAATGCAAAAGAGCTCTAGTCTACTGACCCAGAAAGAAAAATAAAAGTAATTTCTCAAAATGCCTTCAATTCCCAGTCCAATTTGAAGCTGTGCTGTGAGGACACAAAAGCTACCAGTTTGCTTTGCTATGAGAATAAAATGAGAAGACAGCATGTAGAAGAGAAAAATGCACTGAAGGAAGCAAAGCACCTTTTGTTTAGGAACAAAAAGTACATTGCGCTTTCATGCCTTTACCTAGAAGGTCTCAAATTATTTTTTTATGGAACATCGTTCTTGAAAACCATCACTCCAGTCAAGCAAGAAAGCATCACCCATTTTATAGATGGAGACATGAGAAACAGGATTTAGATGGGAGATGTGTAATGGAGCCATCAGGAGGGCCCAGTTGTTTCAGCTCTTTTACACCTTATTTAATCACTTGTAATATGAAATTTTAACATAAAGTACAAAATTAAAGTATTCTTTGAGAAACAAGGGAGTTAGAGCAGAGGAAATATTTTTCCATTTGGAAGTCAGGAGGCCATCCTAGGAGCCTTCTCATTTATCTTAGCCAGGTATGTTGATAGGAAACTGGAAACACCAGTGCTATTTCCACCCAGAAAGTCTGTGGCAGGTCTAGTTAACCAGTGCATCATGTGTTTCAATGTGCCCTAGCATAATAATTTTCATCATCATTGCTGTCGCAATGAGTCTAAAATCTTCCACAATTTCTATTGCTTTTGTAGTTGCTTCCAGCCTTTTTGGAGCTTAAATTGTCTTTCTTTGTGCTCCAAATTCAGATGTAGATCTCTAGACTTTTTCTTTCTTCTCGTGGTATTCAGCTAGTCTACTTGAATTTTGTCAACTGGAGACACCTTTGGTAGAGAAAGTTTTTTGTGCATGCACTGAATGACAAACAGTAAAGTAGTTTTGACAGACACAGTAAAACATAGATTCTGATTCTGAAACAGTTAGATTAAAGTGACAGAACTTGCTGGGATCTCATACAGCCAAAGAACACAATATGTAGCTGAGTATGAAAAGGAAGCAGGGCTGGGGACTTATTAGTTTGAGAAAGTGTCATGTTAATGGGAAGGATAAAGTATTGCTCTCAACTGATTCAATTTAAAATCATCTTATGGTCACTGGAGATAAAATACTGAATTTGGAACTGCTTATCTTTCATTTCACTGGTCTCAATCAGGCATAGCTGTATGCCATTGTAGGATGAAGCGATAACCTAAAAGACAAAAGATTAAAAAAATGAAGGAATAAAATATTTTTGATTCCTGTTCAACTAATTAATACTCAAGATAAAAATAACCCCTTTTATTGCGATAGGATCTAAATCAACATTATTGGACTAAATGTTTGTCCTGTTAAGTTGTTTATGGGTTTGCTTTTGTTGTTTTTCTTTAAAAATATTTAGCCACAGTTGGTGGCTCAGCATAAAATACTAGAAACAGGAAAATAACATAAATGACGACAATAAAATAAATGTTATGCAATGACAGTACTGTTGTTTTAATGCTCATTTTTATCAGAAGCCACTGCAGACACATATTATTTGATTTTTTTTTCTTCAGCTCAACCTTCCTGGACTGTTTTTGGTCTTTAGTATCAGTTTAATCTTTCACTATAGGAAGCAGCCTGACATCATAAATATGGTCAAGGGTACATTAGAGAAAGAAAGCAAAAAGCAACAATTTGAATTCTTGCCAAAGTGAGACTATGCATTCTGTTCAAGTGGAGATTTTATGGAAAGGTAAGAGCTCATCTTTAGATTTCTAAGAAGGAAAATTTCCTTTCCAGTTCTTCCAGTTTTTGACTCCAAATGACTGAAATTCCATCAGTTCTTCTGTTCCCAGAAGATTAGAAAAATAGGCTTGAAAGTTTGGTGAAATTTAATTTTGAAGTGTTAGCTTTGTTTGCACTGTTTCCATGAACAAAACTAAGTCTGCAAAGATCTGTAGCTTCAGTTAATTGTGAAATGCGGCAATGGATTTCTGTCCTAGCTGGTCTTGCAAAGTTCAGACTTGACAAGTTGGTTTAATGCACAAGAAAGAGCTTCATATTAAAGCATCAAAAATAAAATCCAGTGGAAACTTGAATGCGTGTTTTCTAACAATGTTATCCTTAGACATCAAGCCTTAAATCTGTTTACTAATTTCATTTTACATATAATTGCCTGATGGGAGAGAATGGAGAAAAGGGGGCTAGACTCTTCTAAGTAGTGCCCACTGAGAGGGCACAACTAAAACACATGAAAGTCCATCTGAGCACAAGACTTTTATTCATTTATTTACTGGTGGGTAGTCAAACACTGACATAGATTGCCCACAGAGACTGTGGAGTGTCCATTCTTGGAGACACTCAAAACCTAGATGGACGTGGTCTTGCACAATCTGCTCTAGTTGACCCTGATTGAGCAGGGGACAGCTGGACTAGAAGATCTCGGGAGGTCTGTAATAACCTCAGTGATCTATGATTCTATATTGGTAGAGCAAATTATTCTTAAGGAGTTTAAAATGACATGTGAGAGATTCTAGAAGCTCATAAGGTGAATTTACTTACCAGTCTTAGGTGATCACTATAATATATCAGCAAAATGTTTCAACTCCATTTTCTTCACTTATATCCACCTTTTGATTCTTATTTTCATCTCCCTATTTTGCTCTAAAAATAATTTTGTCTTTTTTTTTTTTTTTCATAGAATGAAGTGGAAGCAGGATATAACATTTTTAAAACCCAAGTGGGCAAAAGCTGTCTACTCTATTTGTCTTTCTTTGTTGACTTCTTTTTAGTCAGTTTTTCCTCTCATGATGATTAAAGTAATTTCAAGAGAAAATGTCAGATGACTGTGTAAGTTTATTCTTTTTTTTCCTGGACATGAAATAAAACATTCTTCTCCTTATACTGCATTTTTCTTATTTTTATCTGAATTGAAACCAGAATAAAATTAAGCAGCTGTTGTTTCTTTCCTTTTGCTAGCTGTGTCCTTTACTATTCTCTCCCAAAACCTTGAAGCTCTCCTATAAATTTCTATTTCAGTAAATTCAGCCAAAGCAAAGTTTTCTTTCTCCATCCTCCCCCATCCCTCCAAATAGAAGGAGAGATCTTCCACCCACCAGTTCAAAATTGTTTATCTTTATTCACTTGCTTCAGCTTTGTGAAGACAATATATACAACTGACTGGCATAGATGCTGTCATGCTTGTTTTCACATTACACAACTAAGGTTGATACAACAAAAAATAAACAATATACAACAGCCTAATTTATTTTAACTTAGTCACTCTGTAACTGACACTGCTGAAAAGAAGGTAGAACTTCCAAGATGTCCATGTAAACCCATTCAAGTGAATGAGAATTGCATCAAGATAAACTTTTGATTTCATGCATGTCAGCACTTCAGTATGATTTTGTCCTAGCTAAGAAGCTCTAGATTTCCCATTTTATAGTGTGTTTGCATATTCTCTTCTGAGTAAAAACAGTTATACTGAGGCATTCTTTTTTTTTTTTTCTTTTTTTTTTCTTTTTCCTTGGTGATGAGATCCTTTTGAAGTTAATATCTGCTAGCATGATCCTGCCCTTCAGTTCTGGCCTTTCTATCCTTCCTAGCCCACCCAAAACAGAAATCTCTCCCCTTCATGTGACTTCTTCTTCCAGGAAGGCTGGTTGAAAGGGTAAGAATGTTTACTAGCTGCTTCATACAAAAGGTTAAACTAATTTGAAAGCCAGCTACAGCCAGGAGGAACAAATCTGAGTGGGTTGGCTTTCGGTTTTGCTCACATTGTGAAGGGAGCATAAAAAACAGTAAAATTGAGGAAAAAAAACCGCTTTACTTTCTCTTCCACAGTTTCTTACAATTGATCATTTCCAGAGGAAATCAATGTAATGAAATATTTATTTCTCATAACAGAAATTTGGCTCCTCATTGGAGACTCTCACTTGGATTCGTTTTAAGTTTAAGAGAAGATAGACATAAACATTCTTTCTGTATTTTCTTCAGCTTCTGCCAAAAAAATATTATTTCCTACTACTCCATTGTAGCTGCAATCTTAGCATCTGCAAAACATTTGGCATTGTCTCATATATTAAAAAAAATACTTCACATTCTAGTAAATTACACGGAACTTAGCAAGGTAAAATAATGCAACATCTGCTTTGATTCTAACAAATTCCAACTTAAGGGCGTTAAATCCATACAGTCTCACCCGAGTTGCTCATGCCTTGTCTGGAAACACTTTTTTCCTTCTCCATCTCTCTCTCTACTTCTAACTGATCACCACTATGGTAGAATAAATAAGAAAATTTGCCTTCCTGCCTTTCTCGTTTGGAGTCATGCGTGGAATGTGATCAGGTCATACTATTTACAACATGAAGCATCAAACGATGAAATAAGAACAAATGAAATTTGCTGGATTACTGTTTATCATTTAAGGAAGTTTAGGAGATCTGAACAACAGCCACTTAACAGTGCAGCTACACTTACACATTTGTTACAGGATTTAAATGTTTTAGTTCGTAGTGAAAGGAAAGACTTGTATCCTGTGCTTCTTTCCAGTCCTGCAGCCCTAATGTGGAGCTTGCTGATGTCACTGGAAGGATTCCCAGAGGCTTTAGCAGACCTGAATCCCAGCTCAGATGCTGCAGAGCTTGCTTGACTTTGCTACACAGTGAGTGGATAGCATTTCATACGCGGAAGTTATTGTACAGCTGAGGCTGTAAACATCACATTATTTCTGTTTTCAGTGCTTGGAACACATGGGTCCTCAAAAAGAAAATAACTTGCAATCCTTCCTATCTCTTTTACTTAAAAAGAGAATTCCAGAAAAGGTAGGATATTGCCTTGCCTACCTCAGGTTATCCTTTTAATACTCCACCAAGGCAAAGAATCATTCTTGAATGTCTCCTTTTTCATTATCAGTTCAAATGATACTGTAAAACATAAAGTGAGCATTACTTATTACTTGGCAGCAAGTCTAAATATTACATCTCTCCATCTTGACATTATGCTGAAAGAGCTTCTTCTACACCACGAACCAAAATTCACCTAATTTTATTTTGGTTAATGAAAAGCTCATCTGTGCTTTTCTCTTTTGTTCTAAATTAAAAAAAAAAAAAAGTAAGATGAATTTTCATGAATTAGCTGCAATTTTCTTACTTTTGCAGCCAAAAGGATAAAAACCTCCTCACGTAGAAATATTTTGCCTAGTTTTTCTTAGTATATTCACCAAGGATGGGTAGAAAGAAAAAACTTATGTGAAGTGACGAGTTGAACAGTCAGTCTCGTGGTGAAAATGCTTCTCAGGGTTACAAAAAGTTTCCCTTTCTTTTTTTTTTAAACACAAAACAATCTTCTAAATCAACTTTTAGATGGTCTTGGAATATTTTTCTTGGATTATTAAAAAGAAATTAAAAATAGCTGGCAGACAACCTCTTATTTTTGAAACAGAGCCTTCACAGACACTCTCTTTATATTTTCTTACCCTATTGAAACTGTCTCTATTCTATAAAAAATATACAAAATGCTGTAAATGTGCAAGCGCACTTACGTGTACAATCTTATCTGCTGCCCATTTCTTAATTAATTTTACTCCTCCTTTATTGAAGTTGACAATGGAAATAAACAGGAGACTTCTTTGGCTTAAGAAGGACCACTGGAAATGTGTTTTTCCTTTGAAAGAAACTAATACTCATGAGAAGGGGATAGCTGGTGGGAGATGTGCATTTAAGGAGGCAGTAAATATATCACTGGGAATTACAGGAATCTTGCTTCTCTGTCAGTTTCCTCCACAGTGTATTATTCTAGACCTGTGCATTTAGAAAAAATAAATCCTTTTTATCTTTTGCTCTCCTTTGCCTCTGTCCTCCACCTCTTACTTTTATTTTCACTTCCGAAAGTACTCCAGATGTTTTAGGTTTTTTGTTAATTTTGCCAGCTGGCTCAAGCTAGTAAACATAATTATTGAATGAAGCAGATGGTGAGGCTAGGAAGGGTGGAATTGGACTTCAGAAAATTCTTTCAGTGTATGTTGCTAGTTATGAGCTTTGCTCCCTTCCTTGTACATATCTTCAAATTCTATTCATATCTGATCTTACCGTAAATGATGATGATCTCCACCAACCAATGTGCCCAGGTTACTTTCTGTACCTCAGCTGAAAAGTTCAATGTCTACAACTTACTACAAGGAAAAAAAAAACCAAACCATCATACACCTTTGCAATACTTACAACATACAAGTATTGAATTAATACCTGACCAAAACAAGACATCTTTCCTTCTCAGGGTACTTTCTCAGCTCAGATCTAAAAAAAAAATCGCATCCCTTTTCTGACAGTGAATTTATTGCACTGAAGTATATGTGCCTATGATATTGATAGCATTGAAACTTTTTTGTCTGTGTATCACTATTATCGTTTTGTATTTTTTGTGTAACAAACATATCTAGCAAAAAAAAAATCAGAAAGCTAACCTCATTTTTTTACTTTTTTGAGAAATTTTGAATTTGATGCCCAGAATTGCAGAACAAATGGAAAATAAAATAATTTCATTCTAGTCCACAGAAAAGAATGGAGATGAAACCAGAGCACCATCTGGGCTCGTGCAGTGGGAGATATAAACTCAGTCTGAACTTGGGGGGAAAAATCAACACAATGTTGATGGCAAATGCTTCAAACATTCCATTCTTATTAAAAGTTTCAAACCAGATATTTTTGAGCTATTCATTTAATGCAAAAATTATGTGTTCAGTTGTCACAGTTTCTTAGTGCTCTCAAACAGCTCGGCATGGTCATAAATGTCACTGAAAATTCACAAAAAGAGTAATAATTATGTACTCTTATATAAATCATAACTACTGAAAATAGATGACTCAATCCTTCTTAGATTTATTGACAATCAAGTCTACTACTCAGAAAAATCCATTTGAAACTACAGCCCTGTGCTTATGGTCTTACAATGTGATTATTCTTTCTGTTTCTGCCTTTTCAGGTGATGCAATCATACAAGGTATATTGCTCACAAGCCACCAGATTCTGATTAAACTGAAAGTATAGGCAGTTTGCATGTTATGGAGGAACCCATAACACTATTTCAGTTAAAAAACTCAGAGTTTGAGGTTAGTAAAAATACTGAAATGCTCTAGGAAATGTTTTCTAAAACTCTGTCTGGGTTGTAACATTAAGTTTACAAGATCAGTAACCTGCCACCTGAATTAATAGCAGCAGAGTGAAGAGGGTTATAAATTTGTTTTGCAAGTTCTAGAGGTTTTTCCTCCTTTCTGAAAAAGTGTCTGTTGATGGCAACATATTGATTATTTTCAAGCTTCTATATGCTTTAAAAATCAAATGCCAAATTTATATGCAATTCAAGTTGAGAATCTTGTAAGTTAAAAACTTGTATTTTTTCTGATTGCAGAGTAATGCTTCTTCCTTAAATCAACACCCTTAACAAGAGCAGCTATAGGTCTACTTAAAGCCAGGTGGTCCTTGTGGCATACTGAGCCTTTCTGCCATGCTTGAGCTTTCAGCTGGCACTGAATGTGCTAAAAACACATGACAGAGTAGAACTATTCAATTTAATCTTGCATTCTAATTTGAACAAAACCCCCTTTTAAGTCTACTAACTGGAAGGAGGCTACTTAACATTGCTCCTCATTATCTTGCAGAATCTGTGATATTTCCAAGCCTGTGAGAAGCTTGATCAGGTCACACATGTAAGGAAACAGCACACTAAACGAGGTGAAATTGTGGTCCTCCTGGGAGGGGCTGACTTACCCTGCTAATACAGTGGTTTACCATTGATTTGAATATAGTTTGGTAGAGGTCCATGAAGATGCTAATTTCTGTTAGCACTGAAAGGCCTAATCTGCCAAAAAAAATGAAAATAAAAGTCATACTTGTCCTTCCCCGTCCTAAATTCACTTGGCTATACTGAAAGAAGTTTAGCATGGAGAAGAGGAGGCTCCAGGGAGACCTTATAGCAATCTTCCAGTACCTAAAGGGGGCCTACAAGAAAGTTGGGGAGAGGCTATTCAGTAGGGCCTGTTGTGACAGGACTAGGGGTGATGGTTTCAAAATAGAGGGAGGTAGATTTAGATTAAAGATTAGGAAAAAAATTTTACAACGAGTGTGGTAGAACACTGGAACAGGTTGCCCAGAGAGGTGGTGGATGCCCCATCCCTGGAAACGTTCAAGGCCAGGCTGGATGAGGCTCTGAGCAACCTGATCTGGTTGGAGATGTCCCTGCTCCTTGCAGGGGGGTTGGACTAGAAGACATTTGAAGATCCCTTCCAACCCTAACCATTCTATGATTCTATGCACTGCCACAATGATGAAAAGTGTTAGTAACTTAATGATGCATGCAGCTACATTAGAAGAACTCTGCCTATTCTATATTCAGCATTATGCCTGGAAAATAAAGAAATAGTTTATGAACATGTACTCATGGATAAAGTTGCTTGCATGTTCCTTCTGCTATTCAAGTGCCAACATGTCTGTAGCTGGTTTTTACAATAATTTGCACAGAGATCTTTACTTCCCAGAAACTTGTTTCGTCTGACCTGCAAGCCAAGTTTCCTTTATCATTCAGGCAGTAATAATATAAAGGCTCATTGCCCTGTAAAGGACAAGAACACATCAACACTTTCTCACTCGTATTCTTACTAGGGCTTTCTTTTATGAAGAAAATGTTAATAGAATTCTTTCCTTACTATGATGTGAAATCTTCAAGAAAATTCTGAAACTAATTAATATCAAACCATTCATTTAAAGATAATAAGAGAGGTACTTTTTCCTAAACTACAACAAAGACATTTCTCAGCTCAGCATGATCAAACTATTAAATGTGAAAAAGTTAGCACAATTGAATTTGATTTGTGCAGTTTAAATTATTATTTTCACTACTCATCAAACTTGCTGATACTATAACAAGAGATTGCCTCATTTTTTAATGAATCAATCATGGTAAAATTTTCTTTAGAATGTTTAAGCAATTAATTGACACATTTAAAGAATGCTTTGTGGGCTAAAAAGAGAAGCCAACAAATGAGAATGGCTTGGATGGAGAAAAACAGTAAGAAATTATTTTCTGCCAAGCACTGTTTCCTCTGCAGTAAGCCGTTGTGAGAGAACTTCGCCAGAATAAATATTTTCCCCACATGAGGAATAGATTGTGTGATGACGCTGCTGAATCAGAGCCGTGCTGGGCTCAGTGCTTCAAAACAAAAATCCCCCCCCACTCCCCGCCTCATTGACATTTTGTGCTTGTCACAGATTCTGAATTTTGTTGAATTCATGCTCTCCACATTCAAACTCCCAGTTCATAGCCTTCATTGAGTGAAACAGTTGCCAATACCGCTTACCCTTGAAGATGTTCAGTGTTTCAGGTGTACTGAAAAGCCTTTTTGTGATGTTTGGCAAGCATTTCTCTTAGCATTCCAAAGTCTAATCGGGTAAAAAAGGTGATATCTGGCCTTGCTACTTTTGACTGTGCTTGACTATAAACCTTTAAATAGCACTCACAGTATGCCAAGAGATGTGAATTAGGTCTTTATATTTCATTCAAATACAGTCTTTCAAAATTGTACTTATTTTGCAAAATTAGTACAGGCTGTGATCAATGAAGCCAAATTCCAACATTCTATCACTTCCAATTTTGAAACTCCAGCAGACTCTGCAAAAAAAAACCACACCAAAACTGTCTAGATTAAGAATATAGAGCCATAATGATATTTTTGTAGTGATTATGAGGCTGATGATCAGTTAGGCATGCAATTGCTAAATTTAACTTCCTCCTTGAATTATAGTGCCTCTGTGCATTTAAAGTTTATTAATAATTTGCTGTTGTTATTGGAAGGACTAAAGGCATTAGCAATGCCCTTCATATTTCCTGTTCTCTCCTCATAACACATGGGTTTGGTGGTTTTTGTTGCTTTGGGTGGTTTTTTCTGCAAAAGATGTGAAGTGGTTTTAGAGTGCTAAAAAGGATTTTGTGGGCTTGTGGTGCTTGAAGAGGAAACTTCTGGGATATAAACACTTTCTTATTTATGGAAATAAATCTATAGATGCTCCAGTTTCTTAACTCTGTTACAGAGCAACTTGCTGTATTTATTGATCAGATTAAATGACTAATAACTGTATCAGGTAAAGTACTAGTCGAGAAGATAAGCACTTGAGAATTTGTTCATCATCTCAACTAACCTTTTCACATTCAGCCAAAGTTGTTCAATTTTTTTCATTTAGAGCAACACAGAAAATGTGGTAACTGGGAGCTGCAAGGGATGGCTATTTTGTAAATTATTCTGGAGGTTATTGTCTCATTCTTGGTCACACAATCACTGAGGGGATCACATCAGGGTGTCTTTCACCCACATCACTTGCTAAGTTACCAATAGTTTCAGAAAACAGAAGCCATGATGAGAAGCTTCTAGAAGCTAAAACTAATGAAAAATAATATGGTGACTCAGCGTATGCCTCTGTTCTGGCTAGCCTTGAAGGTAGCATGACAGGAAATGTGGCTTTTTGCTCTGTTCTCTCCCAGGGAGCATGAAGTTCAAGGAGGCAGAGAGGCAGAACAGAGCAGGTGGTAACTCTGTGCCTGCTCACAGGTCACAAGATGCAGGAGAGCCTGGAGAAGGAAATGTAGTGATTTACTATTAGAAGAGGAGACCAGTAGTTTACAAACTTCCATGGGCAAGGAGAGAAGACTGTAATTCAAAAATAGTGTCTGACACACTGCCTCCAGGGTCTAATCTCAGTGCAGAGTAAGCATCACTTGTACTCAGCATCGCTTCAAAACTTGACAGACTCTGCCAAATGTTTACTTAAAACTAATAAAGGATAATATTCTTAATTTCTTCATATGTTTCCCTTAATGGTTTTTTAATGTCCAGTATTACTGATAACAAACTGGAAGAACTTCTGCTCGTTTCATTAAAGAAAATGCATTCTTTTTTTTCCTCTTCTAACACTTTTTTTTTTGTCTTGTTCCAAATTTTATGTGCAAACTTCGAATCTGTTTATTGTGCAAACACTTCGAATCTGTCCATAACATCTCAACTTTGAAATTATTTTAAATAACCTGTTAGGTGAACAATTGCAATAAATTTTAAACACTTCAGCAGTTCCTAGGTTTCTATGCTCCTTGAATGTTGCACAAAACTATTTTTGCCAGCAGTTAGGGATAATAAGATGCTCCACTCTGCAGCTCTGTTTCAGTGGAGAAACTTTTTTTTTTCTGTAATAGCCATCTTGGTAGCCTCTGATTACAGCTCTGGTCAATCACATTTTGTAGTGTGTTAATATTTATATTGTTATCACATTACACCTTCAGAGGATCTTTATACATGTTTATACGTATATATGCACTTGTAATTCCTGTTTAAATCAGTAGCAAATGGCCAAGAAATATCTGCTTTTACCTTCTAAAGAATCATAGAATTATAGAATGCTTAGGGTTGGAAGGGACCTTCAAAGGTCATCTAGTCCAACCCCCCTGCAAGGAGCAGGGACATCTCCAACCAGATCAGGTTGCTCAGAGCCCCATCCAACCTGGCCTTGAACGTTTCCAGGGATGGGGCATCCACCACCTTTCTGGGCAACCTGTTCCAGTGTTCTACCACCCTCATTGTAAAAAATTTCTTCCTAATCTTTAATCTAAATCTACCTCCCTCTATTTTGAAACCATTACCCCTAGTCCTATCACAACACTTCGTGTCTCTATTAATATTTTATTTAGTGACCTTTCTAAATCACTTGTTATATTCAAGAAAACACAGATTGCTGCAGAAAAAAAAATGGGATACATTCCTGTTACAAAGTAGTGAAAATAGTTACAAAAAGAAAACCGTGCATTTTTAGAATTGTATAATTATTGTGACATTATCATCTATGGATACACAAACAGGACTGCAGGAAACATGCTGCTTGTAAAGGTTGTGCCTGGGAAAATATATTTGGTATATTTATGTGAATCACAAAATTAAAAACTCTGTAGTTGCAGCATGATTTTCATTTGACCTCTTGCTAGCAGTTTGAAGCAAGGTGGAGTATTTACTACAATCTCGTATTCCACAAACAGTTCTTGGATGCATCAAACTCAGATAAAATTAACTCTTCTCTAATTCTTACGTGATATTGAACCACGTTTCAGCTGCACCGATCTCTTTAACAAGCTTCCTCTTTTAGCTCTTGTTCTCCCGAGCAATGTTTACTTGCCTTTGGTAGGGAAGATCTGGGAAATCTCCCGTTAAAGCCTGTGCTGAGGCAGATCCTCAGTTTGCATAAATAAGATTAATTCCACCAAAGCAGTGAAGCTACACGGGTTTACACACCTGCAAAATCCTGCCCTGTAAATCTGTGGAGTCTGATATTTCAAGGACCGTGTATTCAATCTCTAGGACTCATCTAGTGCTGCAAGTTGAGAGCTTTGCTGGAGTAATGCCAGACTGCTCCTCAGGAGCAAGAACCGACATATATTTCCAATTAATCCATGACTCCTGTCTCTATTCAGAATGTTAACATGAAATAAATAGTGCAGTAAAACATGTGTAACTCTCTGAAATTTGTGTGGTTGTTAAAAAAATAAACTAATGTTGAACTTACACCAACATTGCACTTGTGTATTTTGTATTGATTATGCATTATCATGTTTAATTTTAAAAAAAAAATTTTGTTGCAATATAAATTGTTGAAGGAAAGGGCAGATCTAAGAGAAATAAGAAAAACAGTTGTAAAGTGCTAACATTTTTTACAGACACTTCCTTCTGCCAAGTGTTCATGGGTGCTCCCCTTCCTTTCATTTATCTTCAACATGCAATTTATTCTCAGCTACTAGCTCTCAGATGCTAAGACTGATCTTTGAAAAAAACAAGCAGAACCTGTAAAGGAACTGAACAGATGTATTTTGTCAAATTATTTTTTCCTCAAAGCTCAAATAACATTTTCTTTAGCTAGTCTGTTAGTACGCAGAGTATTTCCATGAATTCAGTCATACCTAATAAAGTTTAAAGGATTAGTTTCAGAGTTTTTTTAGTTCACATTGGCATTTCCGGAAAGGAAATCACACATTACTTTCTTCTGACACAGTTGCAGTAATATACAATTGTACTCTCAGCCAGTAAATCACAAAACAGTGTTCTTCTAAGTTTAACACTACCCAAGAGCTTTGGTTTGTAACTATTTGGCTGAGGTTCACAAGTGACACTTTTGTGTACACATCTGCATCTGTGCACACACCTCATTAACAAAGCAGGCATTAGGATATGCCAATTAATACTCCAGACTGCATATAAAAGCCAGAGGTGGGATCCAGCACCTGAGTCTTCAAGACTTTCCAGTTCAGCATCCTGCCTTATAGCATCAGAAGAGCTGTGCCTGGAAAAAGTGCTATGATATCACCTCTTCTGCCTCCCAGCCTAGGGAACCCAGCTCCTTTCAGCTAGAAAAACAGGAGCAGCAAAGGTAGCTACTCTCACCATCATATTACCTGGGACTCCTCATATGGCTCACAGTATCTTCAGGTGAAGAAGACATTTTATAGGTTAAATCTTCTATCTCATGTCTTTATTACACATCCATGAAAAGTAACATTCAGTAATAGAAAAAATGGACAAAAATCATTAGAAGAAAAAAAAGTCTGTATTTATAATTAGACTTCAAATGAAACCTCCAGTGAAAATTTCCTGCAAATGTATGTGCAGATTTCATTTTTTTTCCTCACACATCTCTGCAATGGCTTTCTCACTGAAAGTCATATTTTTTAATGATTGCTGGTTTTTTTTACTTTTTTTTTTTTTTTTAAATAATCTATGAATCACATGAACCGTGAAGCAGCAAGTGGGTGGAGTATTGCCAGCCACATAGCCAATACATTGTTTCATGCCCTCAGTATACCCTTATAGCCAGCAAGATATATCAAAATGATGCCTAAAGATGAGTGAAAAACTACAAGAATGCACATAACATGGCTATTTCACAAGATGTATTAGAGAGGAACTTAAAAATGCATGGCTTTAAAATAGAAAGAAAATGAAACTAGAAGAAAAAAAAATAATTTTCCATTAGAAATGTCATTATAAACTAACATGTCCTGCAGACTTTTTTTTTCCTAAAATATCTTAAATCAAAAGCCCTATTTCAACTACTTTTATGCTTTTCTTCTTTTTTTTTTTCATTTCCAGAACCGCAATTTCCAATTGAAAATTTTCTGCAACTGTTAGCTCAAATTTTCCGTAAAATTCTCCATCTCACCCACATGCAAGTCAGTCTTGATATATAGGTCAGTACTCTGGAACTGAGGTACTACTGCAAAGGGTCTGCTGTAAAATGAAGACATGTTGTGCAAAAGCTTGATATCCACAAAAGCCTTTTCGCAGAGGTCACATCAGCCTTATCAACAACAAAAGAAGAAAAATTAAATTGTTTTAGTAGGTAACAAAGCAAACCTGATCTTTACTCTCAATATTGTAGCAAGTCAGTAAAGTCAGTAGTTTCTAGCAGGCACTCCCAGTAGTTACGTATATTCAGGACAAGATGAAATCTAACCATTAGCACAGCAAGAGAACAAGGTTTTAGAAAGCTCATGAATAATTTGAACTTGAAGCAGGGTAACAAGTAGTGATTAATAACCAAAAGCAACACATGTTTTTTTGGTTGAGTCCAACTTTCAATAGACAGATGTCCATTTCATAAATACCATCTGCATAACTGGCACAGATGGAGATTCCTGGTGGCACTTCCAGCAGAGAGGTCAGTGATTTCTATGGACCTAAAGGATAGAACCAATATGCCTAATCATGATAGTTAAAGTATTTTATGATAAAAGAGTAATATTTATAAAAATATAAGCCCCTACAAATTCTTTTCATTTCTACAAAGCCTACTGCTGTCAATGCTGCTCCACAAGTGTCGTAGTTCAGCCACGATCAAGACCAGACTACGCAGTCTCTCTCTCTCTCGCTCCCTCCACCCTCCGAGAGAATAGGGGGAGATGTAAGAAAAACGGCTTGAGGTTTGAGATAAGGACAGGGAGAAAATCCTTAAAGTTACCATTATGGGCAAAACAGACTCGACTTGGGGAAAACTATTCATTTATTACTACAAACAGCAGGAGAATGAGACAGAGAACAAGATAACCTCCCCCCACCCCTCCCTCTTCTCAAGCTTAACATTATCTCTACCACCTTCCCCCTCCCAAGTGGCACAGGGGGGAAGAGGGAATGGGGGTTGCGGTCAGTTCATCACACGTTGTTTTACGCCGCTACTTCATAGTCAAGGGAAGAACTCCTCACATTCCTCCCCTGCTCCATTGTGGGGTCCCACCCATATGCCAGAGTCCTTCATGAAACTGCTCTGGCGTGGGTCATCTCTTCCACGGAGTGCAGTATCTCCAGAATGGCTGCCCTAGCAGGCCCTCCAAGGGCCACAGCCACCTTCAGGCATCCACCTCCCCCGATCTGGGGTCCTTCTCAGGCTGCAGGTGGATCTCTGCTCTTCCATGGGCTGCAGGGGGACAACCTGCTCCACCATGGTCATCACCACAGGCTGCAGGGGAATCTTGGCCAGGAGCCGCATTACTCCTCCCCCTCCTTCTGAACTGACCTTGGCTGTTCCTCTCCCAAGAAAAGTTCATCACAACAGGCTGGCAGACGCCTCTCAGAATCTCTTCACATCATCCAGCTCGTCTCCTCTAAACTTCTTGCAGCTGGGCCGGGCTGAGTTGGGCCCAGTTGGCTGCCTGGCGAGAGGCCAGAGGGTGAGGCCTGCATGGCCCACAAGGCCTGCGCCTCCTCCTCTGTGCCTCTGCCCCTGCTCAGCTTCTTCACATCTTCTCTTTTTTTTTTCTGTTTTCCCCTTCTTAAATATGTTATCGTAGAGGCATTACCACAGAACATTCTGCTACCAGTTGACTTGGCCTTGGCCAGCAGTGGGTGCGTCCTAGGCCCAGCCGAGTCCACTGAACAAAGGAGAGCAACTTCCAGCAGTTTCCTACAGAAGCTACCACCTTAGGCCCCCCCTCACTAAACAAAACCACAACAAGATAGACCGCAGCACTCATGTGAGGACGAAGTAACCACCATCTTTCATTCTAACACAGAAAGGGATTGTGTCATGTAGAAATAATTTGTAGGAATTTACACTGAAGTCTTAATATGGATGCAAGTTAGATGGACTCAGCTGTTCATCACACCAGTGTATCTGGAAAGCAAAGTACTGTTGATACTATTTCCTTGCAGTACCTGCAGAATTATCAAACCACGGTGGAGTCTCTGTAGCTTCTCCAGCTGATGTGACCTGTCCCTACCATCAGCAGAGATCTAGTACCTGCTTATCAGCAGCATTTTCATTCTGTAGATGCCAAATTGGGCTGTTCTAAATAAATAATTTGAATAATTTTTCCTTTCTCACTAATTTTACTGTCTGCTAAGAAACACAGGTATTATCACTAGTATAAACCATAATCTCATGATCCTTCAACAACGAAAAAAGGTTTGGCATTGTACTTTCACATTCCACTTAATATGAAAATGTTATCAGTATTGTCATCATAGCCCAAATAATAAGATTTTTCAGTAAAGTGTGTGCACTTTACTGTCTGATCTTCTGCAGCAGTAGAACAATTACATTATTTAATGGAGGAGTTAAATAATTTTTATTTTATTATTTTATATAGCAAGTATAAAGGTGAAAAAATAAAATTAAGATAAAGGACTGAAAATAGTAGTGAAAGAACAGTTCGTAGTCAACCCTAAAATTTCTTGTACTATTCTAAAGCATAGACTTTACTAATAAATGCATTGTTTACTCACGGTTTTTTCCACAATTATGTTATTATGCATGTGACAATGTATACAGAATCTTCATCACTTCAGTCCTACTTTCCTAGGTCATTTTACCTCTGATTTACTTGACAGAACAATTTTAAGTCTTATGGGTTTTTTTAACCTGAAGCAGAATAGCGCTGTTTCACATGGATATTATTTTATACACTGAACTTATATTTCATTCTTCATAGTTTTTACTTTCAGGTAACCTTCTAAGTCTAGCAAAGTTATTCAATAGAACTTCAGGTCTGAGGTAGTTTAATGATGGACTGATCAGTTGAACACACAGCAGTGGTTGGCACGTAAGTCTTAAGAAATTGTCAAGATTCATTAATAAAAAGGACAGATCATTTATAATACATCAGATACTGCCTGGCAGGAATGGAATGACAGGGATTTTTTTTTGTTTTGTTGGTTTTTTGGTTTTTTTTTGTTTTTTTTTTTTTTGTGAAATGAGATAGTGAAAGCCAGGTGTTCTTTTCTCAAACAGGATTTCATTTTAGTCCATGTTTCCTTGTTGGCAATCTAACACCTATTTCACACAAATTGTTACTGAAGTTGTGAACAAACCCTACATAATGCATATCTGTAAAATATAGTCTGGAACAGAATGTGCAAGAAATACTGTAGAATAATTTGACATTGCTGGTAATAGTGTCTTACTGTTAAGTACATATTGGAATGCACCAAAAATAACAGAAGCCTGCAGAGCTTCTTTTCCAGTCCTCAGATCACAAACAGTAGCATGTAGTTGCTGTATGTCAGTTACACAAAGGATTAATTTAACTTGGAACACAAAGTCCACACTAGTCTAATGCTGTGCAGATGTAATGAGTTATTAGGCTACCAGGAGCTGTAGAGCAGAATAGCTCTGTTTTCGTGCTGCTGCTTCATCTGGTGCTAATAACTTCAGCTCTCACTAGGACATCGATAAGAACATTGCATCCTCATCCACCAGGTCAGGGAGGGCAGATTCTTAGAATATTGAGTGTTTCACCTCTGTATAAGAAAGGTGACATCACTATTGCAATTCTAGCCCTAAACTCTACCAAATAAAACAGAAACTTAAAATCACTGAAGAGATGATCAAGGCTACCTTTTCTGTACACAGCATGCTCACCTGAAAGAACTTATTTCTTTTGGCCTGCCACTGTGAATATCCAAGGCTATCATACTACCCTAAATAATCAGTTCATAATTTCCAACTAGCATAGAACCATAATAGACAAAAATATGACCACTCCTATGCAGCAGTCTCCATTTCCAGTGTAAGAAGTACTTAAAATAAAGCCCTTTTCAAGGGCTTGAACAGGGCCGGGCCCAACACAGACCCCTGAGGGACGCCACTCGTGACCGGTCTCCGCTTGGACATCGAGCTGTTAACCACCACTCTCTGAGTGCGGCCATCTAGCCAACTCCTTATTGACCGAGTGGTCCATCCATCAAACCCATGCCTCTCTCGTTTCTTCCTAGAGAGAAGAATGTCATGCGGGACAGTGTCAAAAGCTTTGCACAAGTCCAGGTAGATGATATCCGTTGCTCGTCCCTTGTCCACCGATGCTGTCACCCTGTCATAGAAGGCCACCAAATTCGTCAAGCACGATCTGCCCTTGGTGAAGCCATATTGGCTGTAACCAACCACCTCCTTGCTCTCCATGTGCCTTAGCATGGTTTCCGGGAGAATCTGCTCCATGACCTTGTCTGGCACAGAGGTGAGGCTGACAGGCCTGTAGTTGCCCAGGTCCTCCTTGTTCCCCTTTTTAAAAATAGGAGTTATGTTCCCTCTCTTCCAGTCATTTTCCTTGTCCTTTCTGCCACTTTGCACATATACAACTATGGAGGAGTTGCATCTTTCTCTGTACTGTGTTTATACTGGGCCCGGCCCTGTTCAACATCTTTGTCGGCGACATGGACAGTGGGATAGAGTGCACCCTCAGCAAGTTCGCTGACGACACCAAGTTGCGTGGTGCCGTCGACACGCTGGAAGGGAGGGATGCCATCCAGAGGGACCTTGACAGGCTGGAGAGGTGGGCCCCTGCCAACCTCATGAAGTTCAACCAGGCCAAGTGCAAGGTCCTGCATCTGGGTGGTGGCAATCCCAGGCACAAATACAGGCTGGGCAGAGAATGGATCAAGAGCAGCCCTGAGGAGAAGGACTTGGGAGTGATGGTGGATGAGAAGCTTAACATGAGCAGGCAATGCGCCCTTGCGGCCCAGAAGGCCAACCGCATCCTGGGCTGCATCAAGAGGATGGTGGTCAGCAGGTCGAGGGAGGTGATTCTCCCCCTCTACTCTGCCCTGGTGAGACCCCACCTGGAGTACTGTGTCCAGTTCTGGAGCCCCCAACACAAGAAGGACATGGACCAGCTGGAGAAGGTCCAGAGGAGGGCCACGAAGATGATAAGAGGGCTGGAGCACCTCTCTTATGAGGACAGGCTGAGAGAGTTGGGGCTGTTCAGCCTGGAGAAGAGGAGGCTCCGGGGAGACCTGATAGCGGTCTTCCAGTACCTCAAGGGGGCCTACAAGAAAGATGGGGAAAGGCTGTTTAGTAGGGTTTGTTGCAATAGGACGAGAGGTAATGGTTTTAAAATAGAGGGGGGTAGATTTAGATTAGAAATTAGGAAAAAAATTTTTACGATGCGAGTTATAGAACACTGGCACAGGTTGCCCAGAAAGGTGGTGGAGGCCGCATCCCTGGAAACATGGATGAGGCTCTGAGCAACCTGATCTAGTCAGGGATGTCTCTGCTCCTTGCAGGGGGGTTGGACTAGATGACCTTTGATGGTCCCTTCCAACCCTAACCATTCTATGATTCTATGATCCTATATGCATTAATGCACGTGATTTCTATTCTTTAAGATCAGAGGGAAATCAACAACCTTGCACTCAAGGTTCATATTAATCCATCCTTCTCAAACTATTAGAGGAGATCAAAGGAGAACAGGAAACACTTGGCGCATTTGTCAGACCATCTGAAAGTCTAATGAAAGAGAAAATTATTATCAAACTGTCAAGAGGAATTATTTCTTACAATTTTAAAGAACATTTTATATTTTTCATGGTTTGATTTTAAAATATGCTTTTAGTAAGAAGCTTTAAGTTTCCTTATTGTTTTAGTAATCTGGCTGTTTTTCATTGACATGTTTTATCTTTCTGCTGGTATATAGCTAGCGGCAAGGAGAGATTATTTTGACTAGATTAAGACACAAAGTTAAATGCTGAAAATAAGCCTTCAAGCCCCTGGCATTACAGCTAGAAGAATCACTTCTCTAAATCACTATCTGCCTGTAAGTGGTTATTCTAGCTCCTTCACAGATACTCGTATTCACGTATGGCATTCACTTTGCAATTCAAATCAAAATTCAAGATGATTATGTGAAGTATGATTAATTTTTAATGCAACAACAAAGCAGAAAATGTAGGGAAACAAGCAGAGGGTGTAGCCTGGCCAAACACTTTGAATTATTATCTTCTTTAAAAGAAAGAAGAATCCTGAAATGTTTGCAGTGAAAAAGAAGCACTTGTCGTAGCATTTTTAGAACAACAAATTTTATGGAAAGTGTTTTTAAAAAAAAGGCAAAAGGGACTTTAGGTGTTGAGGGATATTGATACCAAGGTATCAAGGTATTTCTTTTAACAAGTTGTTACTGTCACAAGGAGAAATCCCCTTCCTGCTACATTTCTAAATCATCCTACTACTATCGTATCTGAGGGCTGTTTTTTGTTTGTTTGTTTTGAAACTGTACTTCCCATACAACCACTGTATTTCTGTGCAGAGAAGCATCAGGCACATTGTTATTTATGATTGTTCAGAAGCATGGACTCAATGGGCTAAAATGTGAAGTATTTTATCAATTTTAAATCTGAATAAAGTCCAGCTCTATCTAAGACTATTTTCTCACATTTCATTACATGAAAGTGACCACTCTGCCTTGGGTCTGTACTTTTATAAAGTTATGTTATGTAGGCAGTAAGTATTTTTAGAAATTTTCCATTATTAGGGAGGTCAGGTATTTTCTTTAGACCATGAATAAATGCAAAATAAATACAGATGAACATAGAACATGGAGCCATTTTTACCTCCTCTTTGGAAATTCTCAAAGCATATACTGTGCTCATTTACACTTTCAGCTTTCTTTCTACATCTGAGCTTCAGCTGAGAGTGACAGCAAGAAAGTTGTATATGGAATGAATTCTCCATGGGTACATTAACCAAGCCAAAATGAGATTTCCAGCCTGATTTTCCAAAGTGGTTTAGGCCCATTTGTATGTAATCAACACACGCCTAATGCCTCAGACATACACGTGAGCTTCCATCATCATTTCGAGTGATCCCATCTCTCTTATTTTGATTCCTGAGTGTGAACATGTGTGGGCTTAAAATCAAAGAGGAAAGACACTTCTGGAAACTGGTCAGATGAAAAAAAACCAGGCTATCTAGCATGCTGAAGCAACCTTAAGAAGAAAAATAAACTTATTAAGTCACGCTGTAAAAGAAATTTCTGTTTCCTGATCTTTCCAGAGCAAAGTGGCTCCTTTAGCTTGACTGCAGACTTCAGAGACAGTCTTAGTCTCTTTGGTTCCTGCAGTAAATTCATTCTTGGGAGTGTTATCCTGTAAGCATAGAATCCATCCTTTTTGCCTTTTTCTTGTAAGTAAGGTATGCATCCATCTGATATTATATTTTTAATATCGCAGGTTCTGTAACCTCTCTGTACCTTTGCTGCTTATTTTCCAAAACAATGAAGGACAGTGTGGATTCTTACATTATGTGTACAATAGAGAACAGTAAGAATGCAGGATCCAGACTTGACAAAACACTCTGTGCCACCAGTACAGCGACTGTTCTGCAGTGTGTTTGCTTACAACTATGCCTGTTTGTTAACGTGTAAGGAGTACTGCTCTGTCTATACCATGCTTTGTACATGTCCTTTCAGTACTATTGTCCATACTATTTCAGCTGCCAGTAAAGAGAGACTCAGCAGAAAGAAACTGAATTATGAATGGGAGACAAAAAAAAAAGATGGATAGTCAGTTTTCTTATATATTGTTGATTAGCCTTAAAGTGACTAGGAAATAATCTATGAACGGCTCTCAATGTATGGCTTGCTTGATTTCTCAAAAGACAGTTTGAATTTCTTATATTTCTATATTTAAAAGTTAAAAGAAGAGTTTTGCACTGAGTCTGTCAATTCATATTTTTTTTTGCATTATTTGAATTTTTGTTTTGTTTTGATCTTTCTTGCTTCAGACTATTCTCTGCACACTACCAAGGACTACTTATGCCAAGCAAAATTCTGTTTCAGAGTTCTCCCACTACAGAAAAATGCCAAAACAGGAAAGTTATGGGAAATAAACCCAATTATAACCTTTTTTTTTTTTCCAAAGCATAGTGTCTGAATTTGCTGATGTAAAAAGAAAAAAAAAAAAGAAAATTCTTAATAGTCTTTATTTGTCATTTTTTAATCTGACCAATTCCTGTTAGCCTCCTTCATGACATGTAGTATCTTACAATGCTATTTTCATTACATTAAATGGCCATTAATAGAATCTCAGAATAGTATCTACAGAATATCTGATTTAAAAAGCTGGATTCTTTAGTTTGGTATTGTATGTTGCCTAAACCTGTGAATAAACCTGATCTGTACTATTAAAGTGATCCATGTGACAAGAATGAGTTTGCAAAACATTATAGTATTGCAAAGGTCTGCTTTAGATCTGAAGCCTTTCGGGGATGTGTGTGATTGGAATACAGAAAATGTCATAACAGTTAGAAATCTGAGAACAATGAAAATATTTTTTGCTGTGATGATAATTGCACATTGGAACAGGTTGCCCAGAAAGGCTGTCCAACCTCCATCTTTGGAGGGCTGCCCTGAACAATGTGTTCTAAATTCAGTACTGACATTGCTGTGAGCAGTAGGCTGGACAAGAGACTCCCCTGAGGTTCCTTCCCATTTGAATTATTCTGCAATTTTAAGTTGCAGGAAATATTAAAAATTTGTTATGGCAGTATGTCCTAGGTACAAATCTGTCTATAAAACTAACATTGACAACTTTGTTCTGTCTTCCATAATACACAACAGATTTGGGACTGTCCAGTAATGAAATCAAATAGTTAAATATTTATTTTTCTAGGCAGCCTCCAAGGAAGCTTAATTTGAAGAATTCAAGAGGTTAGTTCATTGGAAATTTGTATGTTGTCTGAGTATATACTTAGATCATTTTTTCTCCCAACCATTTTTATGACACAGAAAGAGTGCTCACCTTCATATTTAATACCAGAAGCAGATGATCCAGTAATCCTTTAGCCACCAAGGATATCTCTCATCTCAAAATTGTGTTAGGGAAAATGCCTTGTCATTAAATAATAAAAAAAAAAAAGAGAGAGAGAGACTTTGACAAATAAAACATATATTAAGACTTGCTCTCAGGTGGCCATGGATTTAAAAGTGGGTGTGCAAACATTCTGGAGGCTCCCAGTATTGAGAGACCTTAAGAAACAAAAGATAATACAGAAGAATTTTGTATTAAGATATGAAATATTTACCTCAAGACTACTTAAAAATTAGTGATGGAAACTATCAGTGGCACGACAAAACAGATAGGAAGTAAGACAGTGGTAAGAAATGCAAGCTAAGAAACTCAGAATTGAGCAGCATTAGATATGCTTTGGAAATTACTAGTTAAAGATCATTCATCAAAATTTTTTCTAATTTTTTTTTTTGTTTAAATAAATGCCTTTTCAGTCAACAAAGATCATAAGATCATCCCTTTCTCCTGTTGCTGGAAGACAAAAATTATGAGAATTGATAAGCCACGCCACAATTTAATCAAATTCCAGTAGAAAATAAGATGTATAAAAATAAGAAAGGAAAAGAAGAAATACTAAAAAAAGAAAATTCATACTTAATGATACCTTTCTCTCTCATTTGATGTTCAGCTACAATCGTTCTTTCAAAAAATTCAGACTGCAGTCTGTTTGTGTATAAGAAGGAAACTGTAACAAATTGTTTGTGAGGGGAAAGAATGGGTCTGCCAGGTTGCCTGACCAAATAACACAAAAAAAAGGATGAAAAAAACCCCAACACGTAAAAACCCAAACCAAACGAAAACCCATAAAAACCTCAATGGGAGTAAAAAGGCAAGGGAAACAGAAGTAATGGCTGTATTGTCCGTCTTCCTTCACTTTGTAATATCAAAGAAACGCTTCTCTATGCCTTCCCTAGCCACTTCACTTGAGCTCTAGGTGAGCAGACAGTTACAATGGGCTCAGGAGTGCGGCTGCTGTCTCATGGCAGCACAGTCCTGGGGCAGTGATCATTTGTTTCTGAGAGGAGACTGCAAAAACACAGTATTACTGGGTGCAAATATTTTTTCTTGTTGGAAGATATGGGCACATTTTTACCTGCATGCAAATACAGCAGATTTATGAAAGAAACGTTAATTGACTCAAGAGTGTAAATCTGCCAAAGACAGGACTGGAAAGAAAAGTGGAAACGTAAGAAAATTAAAGTGTCATTAAAAAACCAAACTCTTTTATTTGCTTGTAAGCACTTGGTAGGGCAGACAACAAACCAGCGACTTTTAGGAAGTTCAGGGGCCATGCTAACTGCTAGCATGCTCAGGTGCCCTCGCCTGTGGGGTGGCTGCCTGGGGCTGGGACGAGGTTTCTGGTGCAGCTTCCCAGACTCTGCGCAAGGCAGGCCACCCCCAGCACTACCCCAGCACATGGAGGAAAGTGTACTGCTGTTGACCCATAGCCTGTTATTTCCTCTCAGGTGTGACCTTTTCTATCTTAGCTTGCTGATGTGATAAACCCTAATTAGCCTCCTTACTCCAAGGTTGCATTTTGCTCTAATGTACGTGAGGAAAGTCAACCTCTACCCATTAAGTGAATCAGTTGCCTGAGGCACTTTCAGATAAGTTCTCAGTGTTTATTTCCTCTCTCAGAACGACTTAATTTCTTAACTGATGGAGTAGATGTCATTCAATTACAAAGTGAAACAAAATTACTTCCTTGAAAGTGTGCATTTTCACTTCCAAAGTAAATCACATTGTAAACCACTCTTTTTAACTTATTAAAGTCTTTGAGGTCATTGGTACTCTGACTTGCGAAGAAATAATTGAGTCCACTGCTTCTAGATACACTTTATTTGGTACATTTTGGTATGTTTTTCTGTCGTATGTACACTACATTAGGTCAGTGGTTACACACCTGCCAGATGTGCCAGAATCATATAACTAAATACATAACCAAAGATTTCACTTTGTCTGAAACTAAGATTATTGTGAAATATTAAGCACCTTAATACAATTAAGACACCTCAATATTCTCAAGTAGCATCATGCTAAAAATATATTAATATTTATCTCAAAATATCTAAGTAGTTAAGTTTGCTGTCACTGTAAGGATGTTCAGGGTGTTCCTCTACACTGGAATACACAGCTGTCATTGCATTCCCCAAAAAGTATTGGTACATATACCTAAATATCTAAGGTGACATATTACTGAGTGTCTGCTATAGGCCATCTGACCACGAAGAAGTAGATTAGATCCTCTACAGACAGATAGGAGTTGCCTCTAGTTTGTAGACCTTGGTCTTCTTGGGTGTGTTTAACTGTCATCTGCTGGAGAGATAACATAGCAGGACAAGAGGTAATGCTTGTAAAGCAGAGGGAGGTAGATTCAGACCCCTATAAGGAAAAAAAAATTTACAATGAGGGTGTTAGAACACGGGAACAGGTTGCCTAGAGAGGTAGTGGATGCCCCATCCCTGGAAACATTCAAGGCCAGGTTGGACAGGGCTTTGAGCAACCTGCTCTAGTGGAAGATGTCCCTGCTCCTTTTAGGAGGGTGTTGGACTAGATGATCTTGAAAGGTCCCTTCCAACCCTAACCATTCTATGATTCTAGGACAAAGGGGACTCAAGAAAGTTGGTCAATATTCAAGGACCACATCCTCCAAGCTCCAGTGCAGTCCATCCCAGTGAGTAGGAAGTCAAGTCAAAACAACTGGAGCCCTGCTCGGATGAACAAATTGCCCCTACCCAAAGTCAAGGTCTAAACATCCAGGAATGACATTAGGAAAGCGAAGACCCAAATAGAATTGAATCTGGACAAGGATGTCAAAGACAAGAAGGGCTTCTTTAAGTACATAAGAACAAATGGAAGAATAGGAAAAATATGGACCCATTGCTCAGTGAGAAGGGACATTTGGTTACACAAGAAAAGGAGAAAGCTGAGGTACTGAATGCTTTTTTGCCTCAGCCTTTACTAGCAAGATTTTTCTTCAGGAATCTCAGGTTCCACAGACCAGGGGGAAAGGCTGGAGCAAGGAAGATATACCCTTGGTGGAAGAGGATCAGGTCAGTACTGGGTCCAGTCCTGTTTACCATCTTCATTGATGATCTGAAGCAGAGTGTACCGTCAGCAAGTTTGCAGGCGACACAAAAGTGGGAGGAGTGACTGAAACACCAAAGGATCATGCTGCCATCCAGAGAGACCAGAACAGCCTGGAGAAACAAACTGACAAGAACCTTGTTGAACCTTGAAGTTCAGCAAGGGGAAGTGCAAAGTCCTGCAGCTGAGGAGTAAGAAACCCAGACACCAGTATATGCTGGAGGTCACCTAGCTGAAAAGAAACTTAGCAGAAAAGTACCTGTGGGTTCTAGTGGACAGTAAATTGAACATAAGCCAGCAATATGCTCTTACTGCAAAGACTAATTGTATCTAGGGATGCATAAGGCAAAGTATTGCCAGCAGGTTGAGGGAGGTGATCCTTCCCTTCTACTCAGCACTGGTGACGCCACATCTGGAATACTGTGTCCAGTTGTGGTCTCCTCAGTACAAGAATGGAAAGAGTGCACAAAAAGACACAAATATGATTAACGACTGAAGCATCTCTGCTATGAAGACAGACTGAGATATCTGGTAACATTTCACTTGGAGAATAGAGGGCTCAGGAGGTATCTTATTAGTATATATAAATACCTGAAGGGAGGGTGCAAAGAGGATGGAGACAAGCTCTTTCCAGTGGTGGCCAGTGACAGGACAAGAGGCAATGGGCACAAATTGAAATATAGGAGATTCCCTCTGAACATCAGAAAATACTTTTTCGCTGTGAGGGTGACCAAGCACTGGCACAGGCTGCCTAGGGAGGTTGTGGAGTCTCCATCCTTGGAGATACTCAAATATCATCTGGCCATGGTCCTCGGCAACTGGTTCTAAGTGTCCCTGCTTGAGCAGGGGCTTTGACCAGATTACCCCTGCAGGTTGCTTCCAATCTCAGCCATTCTGTGATTCTGTGATGCTAAGGCTTTACCAAGTTACCTGTAAAACTGCGATATGGAATCCACAAGTGATTTGGGATCAGTAAATCTTCCTCATCCCTTTGTGGCATTTCACAAAGTTAGTTAATCAAGAATAGTGTAATGGATTTTAAGGCCAGAGGGGACCATAATGATCATATAGGCTCACAACAAAGACTGTAGAAAGTCGCAAAGTAATATATTCACTGAAATTACAGTTACAGGATACATTTTTTAAAGAAATCCTGCCTTCACTTAGAGACTGCAAGTGATGAAGAGACGAACATGTCCCCAAGTAAACTCTTTTAATACTTAATTATCCAGGTTTTTAAAAATTTGTGACCTAGTCTACCTTTACCTTCTAGCCATTGTCTCTCTTATGACAATTTCTGCTAGATTAAAGAGCTGTCTACACTTAAAAGATATAGTCATAAAGAGGCATGACTTATTTCTAAGCTTCTTGGATTGAACATCTTTCCACTATGACTGTCAGGGTGCTTTCAAGATCATATGTACAGTTCTAATACTATGAACAGCTCTTTTCTGAGACATTTTATTTTTTAAGTAACACTACTGAACTAAATATGTTACAGTAAGACAAAGTGTTTTGTTAGCAGTCTTTCTGATGGAGTATGGCCTTTAACCATACTAGATTTCATAATCAAGAACTGTATTCACTCTCTTAGCTACTGCACTGCCTCCAGAGTTCACATGCAGTTGGCCATATGCTAAAACACAATTTTAGCATCCAAAAAAGAAAACAATGCTCCATCTTATAAATCTGATGTACACTTCTTACTCCTAAGCAGATAACCTTCCTGTAGGAACTGTACCCCTATGATGCGCCATCCCTGTACCAAATATGAACTACAAAATATTGTTTCATGCTTTATGCCCAAGAGATATTTTTTCTTTCGCTACAATAGCCTGTAATTGAAATCTTCTGTAGAACTTTTTTGTTTGTTTGTTTTTGTTACCAGTCATGTGATTTAAATGTCAAGGACAGGAGGTACAAATTCTTTGGGAGAACATACTAGCTACTGAGTCATGCTTCTTGTCTCCTCAAATACTGGTTCAGCAATTCAAGTCTTCATTTGGCAGCTGGGCTTGCTTAAAGCCTAGCTCTGAAACTTGAGCTCCATTACACAACTGTAGGAATGCACCAGTTGTAACAAAGGGGAAAAATCAAAAAGCATCTTCAATCTGCACCTCTGTACTGTGAGACTTACTGCCCCACACGACAACTAGAAAAGATTAGAAAATGGAGTATGTAGAAATCCTTCACCAATTGCCCTGAAATCTGACTTTGTTTTCCTGAAGAGACTATGAAATTTCCATCATGCTGGATATCGGGTCATTTAATTTTGGAACTAGTGTCCAAACTTGGTACTAATTTCAAGAAAATTCTGCATACTTGTACTGGCAATTGGAAATTCATCCTTTTCGTCAATAAGAGGATGCAGAAAAGAGTAGGCCATGCAAGTTAGTACTACTGACATAGTAGCTCAGTACAAAGGGCACTATACCTAGCCTCACAATATAAAGGAAAAATGTAATAATACTTTCTATACATGCTACTCACTGCCTCTTAGTTTTGAATAATGACGGGTCTTTTCACTTGTCCTTGAACAAAATACCAGCTCATACACTACAGATGTAGGCAGAAGTCTACAATGCATTTAATATTAAACATCTAAGTGAACAGGTAAAACACAGTGGTTGTTGGGAAGGAAAGATAAAAAAGATACTATCCTTCATTATTTACCTAAAATTGTTTTTTTTTTCTCTTCAGATGGGATTTTTAGAAGTAACTTACACTTCTACAGAATGCTAAGGAGCTTTGTGACATTAACATTTACCATGAGACAGGATTTTATCCTATAACCTTGTGATTTAAAATATTTCATGCAGTTCCATAACATAAAGAAAAAAGGAAAGAGAAATGTAGAAATAACCCAAGCAACCCAGGAATTTAAGCACACATCTCTAATCATATAACTGCATACAGATATTTGTGGTACATCTCAAATCTTATTGTTAAAAATTTATGATTCTGATAATATTTACCATATATCAGTGTAATAACACAAGTAGTTGTAAATTTTGATCTTGTTGGCAGTAAAACACAACTTCCTTTGTCCACTTTAAGATTGTTTTTAATTATATGATTGGCTAATAACAGAGTAGAATTAAAAGCTCAGGTTGTTTATTAGGTTTCTACTCAAAATTACCTGATGTCATATTTTAAAATAAGTCATCATAGTCATAGATAAAAGTCTTATGTGTCTGCAGTGTTATAAGCAAACACAATGAGCTCAGACCAGATGAAGCAATACTCCTTTTTTCTTTTTTTCTTCTAGTAAAAAGCCAACAAAACAAGAAAGTTGAGAGTGTAACATTCCCTCAGGAGCACAGTACAATTCGCTCGGAAGACTTTGCTTGTTCAAAGCCATGGAAAACTTTGCACCAAAACAGGAAAAAAAAGGGGGGGGGGTATTTAGGACACAGCTCATTTATTAAAATATGAACAATAAAATCATTATGCCATGCACTCTGAGTGCGTATTTTTCAATGAACTGTTCAATGAACTTGCTACATAAGAGATTCAAGAAAGAATAGAAGACATTTGTTTCCTTCCACTCATGCCTAATGCAGTAGACTTAAATACAGATTCAGTCAAGGCAGACCAATCCTTCAGTATTCAGTTAGAATGAGAACTACCAGTTTGGACTGCATTTTCATTTCAGCAGCAACTACCATGCCATTTCAGCAAGTTATTGTTCTCCTTTTCAGAGCAGAATTCTTTAAATTTGAAAACCTGAACTGACATTATTTCATATGAATTATAGAGGTGAAAAAACAACCGAAGAAGCAAGTGTTAGATAGTGTTTGCACTTCTGTCTAACAAGTTTGGCAGACCTGCTTCACAAGTGTCTAAAATTAGAACAGTCCTTGCAGGTATCACAAAAGAAATTATGTCTACTTTAAAGAATCACATTTTCTGCCCTAGTAAAAGGACTCAGAACTGAGATTCATGGCAAAAATTAAAGACACAAAGAGTCGAAACACAGTTCTACAATATGCATGTGCCTCTGAAATGAGTCAACCTTTCTCCACTGAGTAAATTTTAAGGTTGAAAATGGAAAAATCTATTAAAGCTGTCAAGCTTTGTGCTTAAACTGAGCTCATCAGTGTGTGTATTTAATTGTAAGAAGTGGCCGAGGTGATTCAGATGGAAAGAATCCTACCAGAAGCCTGACAGTATCTTCCGAGTGTATCCTAATCCCAAGATCTATTGTCCTGTGCCTTTCAGCAGTGTTTCCAATGCTTTTTTGGAAACCAAGTATTAAACCTTTCATTTGAAAATAAGCTGTGTGTGTACTACTCCATCTGCATCAAGTTGTTAGAACTCAGTAGATGTCTCATAAGCAAACAGCCAGTACCCTTTTCTTTACCTCTGGAGACATCTCCATCTGAAATTATGTATACAGCAAGCACAGGTTTTTTATTATTTCCTGCAGCTTCTTTGAAAAGATTCAAATAGCTGCAAACAACCTAATCCTGTAGTAACATTTTATTATTTTCAGTTATTAGAGGCTTCTGTAAGAGTATGTCCACGGTTTGGTTTTGGTTTGTTTTTTTTTTTTTTTTTAACCTTTACTTTAAGGCAAAGTTTCATGTAGTATGTGCTTATGGAAATACCAGACATTATGCATTAGGCATAAAGAGGTCGAGACTAATGAAAGTGGCGTATGCTTACTGTAAGCCTTTATGCAAACCTTCACTACTAACATGTGTGATTTTTATGTGCTGCCTAACACACTCAGTGGGGATGCTCTAACAACGGCCTTCTTTGCAATGGCAGGGGAAGGTTGGACAACAGCAAACATTCCAGACATGCACATAGAAAAAGAGAGGAGTCACGGTGTGGCCAGCTTGGGAGGGTCTCAACAGCAGCCTCCTGTGAAGGCTCTCAGGATGCAGGCAGCATTCAGAAGAGGTATCAGGTTTTGTAAGCTGTCAATATGACATTATATTGTAACCTCAGATCTCTGAAACATACAATCACACATGACCTTTATTTGGAATGTACTACTTGTGGTAACATGAAATTATGCAAGTGTAGGCAGTGTTTACATTTGTCTGTGTAGTTTTAGGACATCCATAGTATTTCAACGTAAAAAAACTAAACCAATTTATTTTTCTCTGCCAGAACACATTTTTCCCTCTTTCTAAACTTGACGAGTAACTGAATTTATTTATTATTTTTACTAGAAAATAAATTGTGATCCCAGTTAAAGAGCAAAGAAAAAATTTTGACCAACTGCGTCTATTAATTTGAGTGCTATCATTTCCTTGCTGTTTGTCATTCAGACCCTTCCTCCCTACTGTTCAGGCTGTCACACTTATGTGTATCTGGTGACTGACGTAATCATTCTGCAATCAGTGGTGTCTCCCTGGCAATTACCTAACCCTCCAGGATGCACTTTAGGATTGTGTTGTGCAGTAGTTTAACTGTTCCTTTTTACAAATGACGTTTAAAATCTCCCATTGTATCTCTGAGAAATGACAACACATATTTCCAGCCCCACATCTTCCAAATCTCAGCCAAGGCTTGTACAGAAAGACAACAATTTAATCTGCTTTCACTGAACTCCAAGAGCCCAATTCCTGATTCTTATGGTGCAAAGTTTGAAGTTCAACTATATGCCACTTGGCACTACTGTCCATCTTTCCTGGGACTTAGAACCTTTATCCAAAGAAAGAATGTAGTTGGCTTACACTGTGGAGTTAACTCCAGTCGGCAAATAAGCACCACTAAAAAAAAAAAAGAAAAAAAGAAAAAACTGTTTTATTTTATCCTTGAAGGTTCTATGGCCAGGAAGATAAATTACTCCATATATATACTACCCAGAGGTAAACCTTATGAAACACACAAATACCTAATCAAGTGGTGACATTAGCAAAATTCTCCTATTTACATACCACTAGACAGTATCCTCAGTTACAGTATTTATTTGAAAAATAGGTCCACATCTGCACCAAAGCCAGTGGTACCAATTATCAACATCTCAAATGCCAAAGCAGAGCAGCTGCTGCTCCAGAATTCTGTCTTGAATTTGGCTAAAGTGCAGATCTCCATTATTTTAAACAAAATATCTGGTGGCTTGGTGGTGAACCAGCATTCTCATCGAAATTTTGTTATATCAAAGTTTTTTTCTGATCATTTATGTACATAAGTGCCATCTTGGACTGGGATTTGAAATTTTAATCTGTTTTTATCAGGTAAGATGAACTGATTTGAGAAACTGATTTACTTAAAGAGATAAGGATGAATACCATCTCATTTCAGGTTTAGAAGATTCATTGAGCTATCTCACATTAGAAAGAAAGAGTAGATTTATCACACTGGCATCAGAGTCACTGACTTAGTGAGCAATACAAGTGAGATGATGCATGGAGTCCTTCCACAGTCCTTCATGTCATGAAAGAACACACTGTTAGTGAGACTCAACCATCATCAAGTCAATTTAATTCTGTATAATAGCATTATTCTTCTACTGAAATGTATCTTGGTCACTGTATATATTAATTTAATCTACTATGAGTTATGTAAGTGAGCTCTATATCATAGAATCATAGAATCATAGAATAGTTAGAGTTGGAAGGGACCTTCAAACACCATATAGTCCAACCCCCCTGCAAGAAGGAGGGACATCTCCAACTAGACCAAGTTGCTCAGAGCCTCATCCAACCTGGCCTTGAACGTTTCCAGGGATGGGGCCTCCACCACCTTTCTGGGCAACCTGTTCCAGTGTTCTACAACCCGCATTATACAAAAATTTTTTCCAAATATCCAATCTAAATCTACCTCCCTCTATATTAAAACCTTTACCCCTCGTCCTATCACAACAGGCCCTACTAAACAGCCTTTCCTCATCTTTCTTATAGGCCCCCTTGAGGTACTGGAAGACCACTATAAGGTCTCCCTGGAGCCTCCTCTTCTCCAGGCTGAACAGCCCCAGCTCTCTCAGCCTGTCCTCATAGGAAAGGTGCTCCAGCCCTCTTATCATCTTTGTGGCCCTCCTCTGGACCTTCTCCAGCTGGTCCATGTCCTTCTTGTGTTGGGGGCTCCAGAACTGGACACAGTACTCCAGGTGGGGTCTCACCAGAGCAGAGTAGAGGGGGAGAATCACCTCCCTCGACCTGCTCGCCATGCTCCTCTTGATGCAGCCCAGGATGTGGTTGGCCTTCTGGGCCGCAAGGGCGCATTGCCGGCTCATGTTGAGCTTCTCATCCACCAGCACTCCCAAGTCCTTCTCCTCAGGGCTGGTCTCGATCCATTCTCTGCCCAGCCTGTATTTGTGCCTGGGATTGCCACCACCCAGGTGCAGGACCTTGCACTTGGCCTGGCTGAACTTCATGAGGTTGGCAGGGGCCCACCTCTCCAGCCTGTCAAGGTCCCTCTGGATGGCATCCCTCCCTTCCAGCATGTCCATGGCACCACACAGCTTGGTGTCATCAGAAACTTGCTGAGGGTGCACTCCATCCCATTGTCCATGTCACTGACAAAGATGTTGAACAGGGCTGGGCCCAACACGGACCCCTGAGGGACGCCACTCGTGATCGGTCTCCACTTGGACATGGAGCTGTTGACCACCACTCTCTGAGTGCGGCCATCCAACCAACTCCTTATCCACCGAGTAGTCCATCCATCAAACCCATGCCTCTCTAGTTTAGAGAGAAGGATGTCATGCAGGACAGTATCAAAAGCTTTGCACAAGTCCAGGTAGATGATATCCGTTGCTCGTCCCTTGTCCACCGATGCTGTCACCCTGTCATAGAAGGCCACCAAATTCGTCAAGCACGATCTGCCCTTGGTGAAGCCATATTGGCTGTAACCAACCACCTCCTTGCTCTCCATGTGCCTTAGCATGGTTTCCGGGAGAATCTGCTCCATGACCTTGTCTGGCACAGAGGTGAGGCTGACCGGCCTGTAGTTGCCCAAGTCCTCCTTGTTCCCCTTTTTAAAAATTGTGGTTATGTTCCCTCTCTTCCATCAGGGACCTCACCAGACTGCCACGATTTCTCAAATATGATGGCCAGTGGCTTGGCAACTTCATCCGCCAGTTCCCTCAGGACCTGCAGATGGATCTCATCAGGTCCCATGGACTTGTGCACCTTTAAGTTCCTCAGATGATCCCAAACCTGCTCTTCGAGCACAGTGGGTGATTCTCCATCCTCCCAGTCCCTGCTTGCGCCTTCTACAGCTTGGGTGGCGGGACAAGAGCCCTTATCGGTGAAGACTGAGGAAAAAAAGTCATTGAGTACCTCAGCCTTCTCTATGTCCTGGGTAACCAGGACACTGGTTTCCTTCTGGAGGGGGCCTACATTCTCCTTGGACTTTCTTTTGTCCACTACATACCATACAAGAAGCTTTTCTTGTTGCTTTTTGTATCCCTGGCCAGATTCAATTCCATCAGGACTTTAGCCTTCCTCACCCGATCCCTGGCCACTCCCACAGCCTCTTTGTAGTCCTCCCAGGCTACCTGCCTCCGCTTCCACCCTCTGTAGGCTTTCCTCTTCACTTTCAGTTGGTCCAGGAGCTCCTTGCTCATACACGCAGGCCTCCTGGCCTTTTTGCCCAACTTGTTCTTCATGGGGATGCACCTCTGCTGAGCTTGGAGGAGGTGCTCCTTGAACGTGGACCAACTTTCCTGGGCCCCTCTTCCCTCCAGGGCTGCCTCCCATGGCATGATGAAGTCATGATGACTTCTGAAAGCTTTTTGTGGATTGAAGGGACCACAATATAACAGTCCTGACCTGAACATACACATCACACAAAGAATTAAGTAAGGATCTACAACTTCTGCAGTTGTGTTGTCTGAACCAAAAACATTCTGTATTTTAGGTACTTTCCATTGATTTGATCTCTTAGTATCAGAATTTACAAATTTATTTTCTTGAACTTATCATTGCACTTAAACTAGCCAGCAAAATTAACTTTTCTGTATCTTTGTCCTTTATCTCAATGTCATTAACTGCCATTCTATCATTGCTTGCATCATCTGTTTTCTTGAAAGCTTTTAAATTGCTGCCTTCCTAGTCTGATATAAGATTTCAAGCAATGGAAAATTCATCAAGGCCAGATATGCTGGTTATAATAGGAAAGTTACATAAATGGCAGACTCAGACTCTTGACTAATGTTTTCAAGAGACCTTATGTTCCACTGTTTTTATTTTAGATGCAAATACTGTGTTGCATGGTTCCTTGTGCTTTACAGTAATTCTGAATTTATTTTTTTAACAGCCTTATTGCTTCACCATTGTTTATCTCCACTTACCAAGTAGTCTAGAGCTTCTAGAACTTGATGTGAGAATATTCTTTTGACAGAAGAGAGAAATTAAAAGCAGATCACACTGTGCCTCATTTAGGACCCTACCTAGTGAGCTATGATGGCATTTACCACTTGGAGGACAAGAAGATGCACAAAAACCTGAAAATGAATTGTTGCAGTACCTGTGGTCTTCTTTATGTCAGGACCACCAAGCTTTCTCCACCATGAAGTTTCACACTTCAGTCACTGAAACATTTCATGTCAGTTCTGAGAAATCTCCTCAGAAGATTTTTCAGACTCCTGACTCTGAAGTTACACTTAAACTTGCAAAGCAAGCAGTGTCCAGGAATAGTCCATACTAAAATGTTCAGGCAGATGTAGAACTGCTTTGATCTTTTGACATTTTACATCTTTTTGTGTACCTGCCCCATAAAGAGCCATGTAAAATGTCCCAAAAATGCATTTAAAAGTGAAGAAAATCACGATCGTATATGTAGTGTGAATCTGTGCAAATCTGTCTTTCAAAGGATTACACCATGTTATGCCATTGCTAGTCTAATTCACAAACCAATACATGGAATACTCTGGCAGGAGGTACTATAACAAGAAACTTAGGGCCAAATAGGTTTTTCTTCTTTTTTTTTTTTTTTCTAGGAACACTTAAGAATTCTGATTTGTACGTGCTTAAAGAAAACAATTTAAAAATAACAGTCAGTAAAATGTAGCTTGTACATGAATTCTTTTGTGACTTTACAGTGTTCTTATGAAGAGAGAAGAAAGAAGCTGATTATCTCTAATTACGTATGATTACAGTGAATGCTATGAGCAGGAGTTACATGTTTTTATTTTTCGTAAACATCGAATGCAGATGAGTTCAGGGCAAAGTCAACCAGCCTATTCTGCCTTCTCTGTACTTCCATTCCCAAAGGAACTGCCTTGGGGACTGCCACATCTGGAAGCAAAGATTTCTGAAGCAGCAATGAGCATGAGGATAAAACTGTGTCAGAGAAAAGATTCAAAAGATCTGTAAACCTTCCATTGCATAAGATGTAATTAGGCTAAAGTATTTTTATTATGATTTGTAATTGGAGGTGACCGTATGACATTTAAAGAAAATTACAGATCTTGGGAAAAGAACTAAGACTGATATAAGGTATTGATATTACAGCAAGTATTGTCTAATTTCTTAGTTTGAAAAAAATGCAATTTATACATCTGATAAACACAATAAAGTAAAGTAAGTCTGCTTAATTGGTTGTAGCTTGTTAATATCCCACTGTCTTTTACTTGTACTATTACACAGCTTCCTGCAGATCATTAACACCAGAGAGTTAGGGAATAGAATAAGGTCAAATTTATGGGGGAAGGAGGGGAGGCAGGGGGCATTGTGCATTTATCCTGCACAAGGACTTGTCAGACCTGGGAAAATACAGAGACTTCAAGTTTGTAATCTCAAGGGGAAAGTTTAAAGATAATTTTCTATTACTCTATTTTCTGCTCTTCTTTAACCTGCAAAGCAGGTTGTCTTCACAGTGAGATGCAAAAATTTCCAGCAAGTAAATTCCTCATGTAGATTTCTCTTCTGCAATCATAATATTTCTTTTGAATACTTAGCGAACTTGAAAGTACGTCTATGAAAAAAAACACTTCTATGTCATTATAAAATAATTTACAGCCTTTCAAGCGTAATTGAAGGCGAGGAGCTAAATGGCTTGACTATATTTCTAAATGCAACACATATGTGTTCCTGAGTATTTCAGCTGAAGTGATAACTTTCAAAACTTTCAATCGTCATTTAGGCCTCAATGAGGTATGCAGTCTCTTTGGGCTTCCCTCCATTTACGGAGCCAGAAAACCTTAGTTCACCTGTGCCCTAAGCATCATCGGCAAGTTAGCTTCCCTGCTGGAGTCAAAACAAAGGCAGCATTTAGAAGACATCTGTAGAAGATCTCTAGGGCCCTTTTTTCTGCCAGATGAGTACAATGATTTTAGTAGAAAACTTCCCATTTGGAAACCTCGGGAGGAGGTTTCCTCCTTCTTCTCCTCCTTCTGCTCTCCCCCTTACCTCCCACACTCCCACTGCTACCTCCTTTAGAGCTTCTTGCAGGACTCTCTTATATCTTCCTGTATCCAAGGAAGGTGCAGGCTGTTAATTTACTGGACTCGGGGATCCTAAGAGGCTCCTAACAGTTTTACTATGGCATATGTTTGAGAATAAGCCAAGGAGGACTGTGAGCAAGGGAAAGAGCTTGGCAGATTTTACACATTTTTGTGTTTCATCATGTCTATTTCTGTCTTTGCACCACTTAAAATAGCAAAAATTTATGGGGCCTAGGAGTAAATACAATGGGAAATGTTCAACTTTCAGCCTCACATCACTGCAAGTGTTTGCATTAAAGTGTGGGGCTTTTAAAGCAATAGGTAACAATTGTTTCACCCCTTTGTGATTAGACATCATTTTCTGAGAGACATTTCTGAGTTACTTGTTTAACTAAAATGGCCTTGTCTATAATCTGCAGGGTGTACTGGATGATGAACATTTTCAAATTACATGGTTTGCAGTTCCTAGTTCCACTGAATTTACAGCTGCTTTCAGACTCAGTGAACTGCATTTGATAAGGCTGTATTCAGTCCAGAACCTTTCTTTAGGTACATAATTGAACCTATTCTACCAAATCTGTTTCACTTAGACTACAATCATATTCTGCCAGCCACTCAAAAATTCCCCATCCTGCCATGAGCAGTTAGTGGTGGGTGTATAATGTTATTTAATCATTTCTCTCTAAAGCCCTGACACATGTGAATAATACTGTAATGATGATCAGCTACGTGTCCAAGCAGCGACTTGGGATATTCCAGTGTGTGCGATCTTGCAGTTTGGCAGTTATAAATTCAGAGACACAGATGTCCCATTAAGGGACAGTCCAGACGTCGTGCTGTCATTTGGACACTGGCAGGTGTATGGTAAAGGACTCAGTGGAGTCTTCCATCTGTTTGACCAGCTACAGCCTGCATGGCAAACAGCTCTCCCTTTCTAATTGTGGTATTGCAGGGTTTTTTAAGTCTATGTTATAATAAAGGGCCCTGTGAACATGTTTTTGCTTATACATTCTCAAAGTGGATTGTTTATTAATTTACTCTGCAGAAGTGAATCTAGCTTTACAAGATTACTGTGGTGCCATGTAACAGACGTTTCTGCACTAAAAGATTTCCAGTTCTCTTCCAGCACTCAATGTTAGCTAAAAGAGAAAAAAATATAGCCACTACTATTCACTGTATTCCAGAGAAAATAATAATAAAAAAAAGTTGGAGTTGCATATTTTTTTTAAATTTGTTTGTGTAATCTGCTAATTAAGATACATAAAGAAAGGGGATTATGACTTTATAGGCAATGAAGCAAATGAATGAAGAATGTATGAAGCACTATCTTTAGAGGATGGTTTTCAGAAATATTATAGCAGAAAAAGTAACAATCTTCTGAGTTGCAAATGGGAGTACTAGAAGTCTAATTCTGCTTTCTATTTTAAGAACACTGATAAGGCTTTTATACAATTTTAAAAATATCTTTTTATTCATAAGTGTGTTAAAGCAGCTCAGCTGATGTTCTATTTAAAAGACAAGGACATGAGACACATTCTTGCAACACCACTAGTTTATGCTTTTCCATGCTGTCATAATCAGATGACATTTATTATTTAACCCAAAGTCTGATGGGTATATTGCCTTGTGTGGAGGAGAGGGATTTGCACTAATTGATAACCCACTTTGAACCCAGCTGTTATGTGACAGAGAGACCTATTACTAGTGGCAGTCACATTTCTGGTGGCTTTCTTTTGGGGAACAATTGGGCAGTGCTTAGCTGCCCCTGGGAATGATTGACCCCTTCCCTCAAGAAAAGACAAGGGTCTAGGTTTGGGACAGATGAAGGTGCCCTGCTTCCAGAGAAGGAGGCACTGCCCCTTCTCCTGAGGAATATCAGAAGACAAGGAGTAATCACCTACATACTGGAGCCTACTGTCTACATGAACTCTACAGAAACTCTAGATACATCACCTTGATCAATGATGCCTCTTCTGGGAATTAAACACTCAAATGTTGGCCTTTCAGACACAGATATCTTTTGCTGGATCTATCACCTTTATTAGTGAATTTCTTCAGCAAAATTGGCAGGACCATCTAGTCCATGAGCATTGCATATGTGTACTACTTATTGTTTGGCACTCATTCTTCTCTTTGGCTGCAGTAAATAAATGAAAAAAGAAGAGCAAATGATGCAACTAAAAGGATAATTTTCTTTTTTGCTTTTAGGAAATATTAAAATATTTGATCTTTTAAAAAACCATTAGAGTAATAAATAAAGCAAAATAGTTGTAACACTTGCAGAAGAAAAGGCCTTAAAATTAATTAAAATACAAAAAAAAAAAGTAGTTTAAAATATGCATTTATATTTATAGATGAGATGTCTGGTATCAGCCCTGCTAATGGCTCTTGATCTATGGTCAACAATCCACCAAAGGCCTGCAAAGGTTTTAATTCTAAGGATAGTAAGCCATTTTGAGACAGATAAAATGGAAATTTGGAAAATGAAAGGACCTTTTGTGAATTTACCTACAAAATTAGAAGGTGGAGGAAGTGCCCCTTATACACTCTCTATTCCTTTCACTGAGATCTGTAGTGTACTGCTTTTCTCATGAGCTATACATGGTGAATAAAGCCCCATCAATCACCTTACCAAGCCTGTAGGTCCTAATTCCAACATAAGTATGGCTCAACATAATTCCTGCTCTAAAAAGTATGTGGTTTAGGATGCAAAAGAGTGCATCAGGCCACACGCACAGGCAGAAATAATGTGCACCAAGCAAAAGGTTTCTGTACTGCAGTTGCACTGTAGAAGAGCAAAGTCAAGTTTTACACTTTCAGAAACATCAGCATTTCCTGGAGCTTTTGTGAACTTGGATCAACTCTGTGCCCATCAATACAAGGATTAGATTGAAAAAGCAGGTTTAGATAGATACGTACATACATGTGCACACTTAATAATACATGTGCAATGCTGAGGTCTTTTTTACGAAGCCTTTTTTTATCAGTATTTTATCCTGAAAGTAGACAAAACAGATTTGTCAGATTCTTCCCTCACAGTAGGCAGAAAATCAGCCCTTAGCTACTACCTTTTATGTAAAGTTCATGAACATTCACAGGCACTCATTACGATATATAACAGAAGTGGCATTTGCAGACTGCGGGGCAAGGGTGAAGAGGGTGGCAAAGAGTAAGGGAGACAGATTGAGCACTTGCAAAGTGGGAAGTAGGATTTGATTGTTTTATTAGAGAGAAGGTTAGGGGTCATAAGACAGGGAGAAAAGATAGTTCATCTGATGGGAAAAGAAGAGAGCCACAGAGTCAATTAAGTGTGTGGAGGACTTTCCAGATGGGAGGGGTAGGGGCTGAGTGGTGGAGGATCCTAGCGCTTGGAATGGGGAACGGAGGAGGAGGGGGAGGACGCATGGTGAGCTCAGCAACAAGAAAAGGGAAGATCATGCTGTAAATCACGGGCACTGCCTTGCTCCCCTATGGAAAGAAAAGAAGACAAGGTCAGTTGGCTTCACTTGGGGTTACAAATGTATTACCTCAGGTTATCAAATGGATCTAGAAACAAAATGGCTGTTAGAGCAAGCACTTACGGACAAGGTCGTAAGGTCAACTTTTACCTTGATGTTTACAGAGACTAAGTTGAGGCTGAAAGAAAAGGGTTAAGTCAGGCAAAGACACCTGGAGGGACGTTGAATATAGATGTGTTTGTGGGATGTTTTTTAGAAATAAAATTTTTAAAAAAGCATTTTCAACTCAGATTCATTTTTTAAATCCAGTATATATCTTGACTCATTGGCTTTGAGACCTTCAACTTTAATGTTTATAGTCTTTCTTTTATCTTTCAAAAATTGATCTACAGGATAAAGTGGGGAGCTGAAATAAATCTAAATACCTAAATAAATACAACTGTATAATCATGATCGCTTGTGTCTGTTACTGCCCCATAGGGAGAATATGTATTTCTGGCAGAGTGCCTTGTGTCTGCCAGTGTTCCCCCTGTGGAACAATAATGTATTCAGGTAGTCATTACTATATCTAACAAAAACTGCAAAATAAAAACTTTATTCCTGAAAAATTAATCCTGGCTCCAAGAACATGTTAGAAAAAAACACATGCACACACAAAAAACCCTCCCACTAATAAAATGAGTCTCCATTACTGTGTGTGTTAGGAGCATCTCACATGAATATAAATCACTTTTGGAAAACAACCATGAGGTTAGATATGCTTAGGACATTAGTATTATGTCAAAACAATCATAAGCTAGGAAAGACTAGAAATGCTATAGCCAGTCTTCATAGGCTGAAGGTGCTTATCCCTGAACCTTTTAACATCTGAGTAATGTCAATATGCTTACGAACTTGGACAAACTTTGGGCCCGTCAGTACAAGAAGGAAGCTGAGTTGCTGGAGTGTGTCCAGAGAAGGGCAACAAAGCTGATGAAGGGTCTGGAGAACAAATCTTATGAGGAGCATCTGAGGGAACTGAGACTGTTTAATACGGAGAAGAGGAGGCTGAGGGGGGACCTTATTGATCTCTACAACTACTTGGAAGAAGGCTGTAGCAAGGAGGGTGTTGGTCTCTTCTCCCAAGTAACTAGTGACAGGACGAAAGGAAATGGCTATAAGGTGTGGTAAGGGAGGTTCAGGTTGAATATTAGGAAACATTTCTTTACTGAAAGAGTGGTCAGGCACTGGAACAGGCTGCCCAAGGAAGTGATGGAGTCACCATCCCTGGAAGTGTTCAAAAAGAGTGTAAATGTGGCACTTCAAGACATGGTTTAGTGTACATGGTGGTGTCAGGTTGATGGTTGGACTTCATGACCTTAGAGGTCTTTTCGAACCTTAAAGATTCTATGAATCTCCTGTGAATAAATGCCTACACTTGAGTATGATCAATTCAAATATATAGGCAGATATTATATGACAATCTTGATAAGAAAATCTATATAAATTAAAAATATATTATCTAATTACGTTAACAGACAGAACTTGAAGCTGAAATTAAGGAGCCACAGAATGGTTTAGAATGGAAGGGACTTCTTGAAATCTTCCAGTCCAATCTGCCTGCTCAAACAGGATCAGCTAGAACAGGTTGTGCAAGACCACATCCAGCTGGGTTTTGAGTATATCCAAGAATGGACACTCCAGAACCTCAGGTTCACACTTCAGGTGTGCTAGGTAGAAAAGACAGATCATCTCATTGGACCTGCTGGCAACACTCTGCCTAATAGAGACCAAGGGACTGTTGACTGTCTTTACTGTGAGAGAGCATTGCTGTCTCATGGTCAGCCTGTTGTTCGCTAGGACCTCAGGGCTTTCCCTGTTGAGCTGCCTTTGGGCCCATCAGCTCCCTGCACTTACTGGTGCCCAAGTTATTCTTCCTAGACGCAGAACTTTCAACATCTCCATGTTGAATTTCATGAGGTTCCTGTCCTCCCAGTTCAATATCCTGTTCAGATCTATCTGAATGGCAGCACAACATTCTTATGTTTCAGCCACTCCAGTTTTTTTTTCTTTTTTCTGCAAATTTGTTGAGAATGCAATTGACTACATTGTCACTTAATGAAGATTTTAAAATAAGAGGGTCATTAAGAAAGATGTTGTAGTTAGTCTAATATTAATTTAAACACAATTCTACATAAAACAAACGATGTACAATTTCTCACCACCCAACATCTTGATGACTAATATAGCCCATCCTGAGCAGCAATCATGGAAATAAAACTGAGCAGAAAGCAAAGGAGCAAGAGAGAGAGAGAGAGATATGCCCCTCCCCCCACCCCAGCTCCAGTCAACCCCAAATTTATATTCTCTTTGACCAGGTCGGGTCAACTATACTGGCTATACACCTCCCAGCTTCCTACACCCACACATTAGTGAAACCTGGGAAGCTGGAAAGCATTGGTCTCTTTAGCAACAATTCATGACATCAGTGTATTATCAACATTGTTCATACACCAAATTGCATATGAGATCCAAAACACAGTAGCTACTGAGAAGAAAATTAGTACCATCCCATCCAAAACCAGGACAGATGGGATTGTCTCCATTGGTTTGGCACTCATTAGGCTGCAGGTAGATACTGCACGCAGTTTGTGACCCTCAGTACAGGACCCTCATCAATAAACCCAAACAAGCTCAGCAGAGAGCAGCTGCGGTGGTTATGGCTGGAACACTTACCCTGTAAGGAGAGTCTAGAGGAACAGGGCTGGTTGAACTTAGGCAATGGGTGGGTTGGGCAGCACTGAAAAGCAGCCCCTGTGCCTGGCTCTGCTGTGAGAAGCTCCTTGCACCAGACACCTCCCAACCTCCCTTCCCACCAGTTTTCCTGTGATTCCTAGTTCAGCCAGTGAATTATGCTTATTTGATATTATTTTAAAAGCTTGGCTCACAAAGGTAATTCTGTAGAGTTAATAATCTTAGACATCAAATGTCAGGCTCAAGACTGCATGAAATTCTGATTCAATGTATTGTATCAATATGGTAACAATACACCATATCTGTAAACATTGATCAACAGCCCTACGTCATTTAACAGGGATGGATATTAGAACAAAAACAATTTTAACAAAATCTAGGAAAAGACACTAATTTAGGGGGAAAAAAAGACCACTAAGTCATACAGAATGGGCATTTATATTCTTGAAAGCAGAGATCTGGAAGGATTTAAAGATCATAGGAGACAAATAACTTTGAAATAACTTCTATGACTTAAAGTCAGAGGTGATATTTAGATGTATAAGCAAGGAAATAAAAAAAAACTAGGAGAAATAAAGGAGGCACAGAAACTTACCTGCGTGGCATATGACAGTACTGTCCATGAATATTATATACAGGTTTTTCCTCATAGCTTTAAAAACAGGTGGAAAATCAGAGAAGGCAAATAATCACACTCCAGAGCTAGGGAAGTTGTTTTTCAGCAAGGAACATACAGAGCTCAATCCATACACTTCATCGTATCAATGAAGAGACAGCTTGATTATGGTGTATAAGCACTTCAGGGGGACAAAATATCTGAAACTAAAGAGCTCTTTAAACTGCCTATGAAGTGCGTAACAAGAGTGAATTACTGCAAGTTAAAGCCAGTCACATTCAAATGACTAATACAGCACATTTTTAAATGATGCTGATTATCCAGTAAAATAATCTACCGATAAAAGTGATGGATTCTCTATATTCGAGTGAAGAATGATTCCTTTCTGGAAAATGTGTTGTTGAGCTTATGCATAAGACTGCGGATGTGAGACTTAGAATATTTAAAGAAATTACGTGCATTTGGCTGGAACATGTAGTGATACAGAAACTAATCCTGCATTCAGAGCAATTTGTTGCAAATGTGCTACAAAATGGATAACCTAAGGTGTTGCAATGGACTAGAATCATAGACATATTTTAATTGAGGGGATGATGGCTTTTTCAAATGAGCTAACTCAAATATTTGTAACAATGTGAGCATACTCCTAGTCACACAAAACTTTAATGGCTTCAGTTGAGTGGGAATCAGATGAAATGTAATGGGCAAGTAAACAGATGGTATAATGATCCTCTCTGGTCTTAAAATTTCTGAATTTGAAAAAAATAAAGAGATACTATTTTACCTGTGCTTTAGCTTACCCATCTGTAAAAGCATGATGTCCCTGAGCACAGCAATATAAGATTTATTTGATGTGTTTTAAGTAATTTCAGAACCTTAGATGTTGTCTAAATCATAATTATTATGGTTATTACAAATGATCTATCTATGCCAAATAAATCTTGGATGATACCATGGAGTCATAGTGGGAGTTTGTTGTTTTTGTGAGGAGGAGTGGGACTTTGTTGTTTCTTCTGTACATGTATATCCCAGAAAGTAAATTGCCTTTGCTATGACAGCATTTTCAAGACAACCTCATGTGAGGAGGAGACGTAGCAACCACGCTGCCCAAAGAGGCTGTCTGCCTCTGGCCATGCTTGACAGCTGTGGATGCACTTTGTGTCAGCATTGGTGCTTCTAGGCTTCAGAGGGAGTGCTGCCAGCTCCCTCTGGCTTGAGAGTCTGCAGCAGCCACAGCTAAACCTTGCAGTGAGAAGGCCATTACAGAAAACTTATCTGGAGAAAGATTTTTCATGGATGTTGTTTATTAATCTAATACCCATAAGACAATTTGTCATTAATATACATTATTTGCATTAGTTGAACAATTGGGTGCCTTTACCAACTCACAGGATCTAAATCTGTGCCCCTTGCAATTTAACAGAGAGGGAAAAAGACTGGCTGCAACAAAAGAGGTAAGGAGTGGAGGGAAGAAGCAACAACACCCATTCAGGGATACAAAGACATGTGCAGCACTCACTAAAGACAGCGTCTAACGCCCAGGAGGAACCCTCAGCTGGACTCCTGGGCAGCTAATACGTTGGTGGTTTTGCCTTCTCTTAAATACATTCATTTCCTTTCTACAGTGCCTTTTTGGGGCAGTGACATTTTTTGTCCTTTGAAAAACTAGTACTTTCTTGTTCCCACTCCCACACCTGTGTTTCACACAGTCCAACATTATATACTGCAAACGGCCCTCACACCAGCAGCGAGCTGGCAGGAAGGTGGCCAGTGCTCTTACAACTTTGCTCTTACAACTTTGTCAGGCATGGACACAACAAAGCCCACTAATTGATTTACTGCTTGTGAGCAAGACTGAAACACGTTATTATTCTGACTGAGAGGGTCAGCCAGACTCTCTGCTAATAGTGCCGGAGAGGCTTGAAATTAAAGTCTGTTTCTAAACTCTGATTTTTCACTTCACACACTTGGTAGATAGCTGGGTTAATCTTTCATGAGGGCTGCTGGTTTTGCGGAATTTAATTTTTTTTTTCATACTGTTTCTGCTGAAATATATCCACAAAAATGATGATTTTTAAAAAAGAACACAAGAACATTTACCTAAGTTATCATTATATGTAGAATTGGATCTATATTCCCTAGTACCTACAGAATTTTACTTACATTTTACCTAATAGAAGACCTTATTCAGAGCTGTACCATAGATACTCTTTCTACTTCTATGCTGAAAAGCCATTGCAGAAATATTGGAGATGAAGCACAGGATTTAAGAAACACCAGGCATATTATTTTTCCCCTTGACTTCTGTTTTTTAGGGCATTATTACTAACACAGATTTACAAAAGATACAGTTGAATGTTTCACTAGCAGCAGAGTGACTTTATCACTTTGGCTAAACTGAAAGAATCAGAGAGGTAAGCCACCTTTGCAAATTTAAATTCACATTTTGACCTTTTATGTACCTTAATGCCTGGTTATCATCTGATAGTTATTATGTTTCATAGGATGTTAGAAGTAATTCACAAAGGTTATGTAGATAGCACTTTTTAAAGCAACCTAATGCATAATACCGAATATATGTGACATTTTAATCAACTTCAGCCTGTCTAGTGGAAGTGTAACTGTGTCTACCCCTTCAGCTATTTGAATTAGCAGGAAAAAGGGGGGAAAGTGCTGGAAGCATTTTACCGTTTGACTGTTAGCTTCCCTGCGTTCTCTGCTAATGCACTTGAACCCTGGCCTGCAGTAATAGCAGGAAGCCCGCTGAGAAGGTAATGGAGTTTCTCTCTGCTCAAGGTCACTGCTCAGCACTTGTGCTACCTGACATGACCTGGTGTTTCAGAGGTGCAGGCACATGGCTGTAGAAGGCAAGATGAAGAAGAGATGGATTTATTCACTTGGAGAGGAGTTATTACTGAAAAACTAAGTTGCGAAGATTATATGATATATTGAATTTCATCATAAAAAGATTTAAACACATTGAACTACTGTTGTGATATGGGAGTACAAACCTTTTGGTCTTCACAGGAAGCTGAGGTGGGCTAGAGGAAAAGAGTACATCAGATTCCTGCATCTGCACAAGATACACAGCGAACGCACTGTGTGCTTCATATGTATGTAGCTATGTCCCTTAGCAGCTGGTCAGTTCTATTCTCTGAATAGAACAACAACAGAAAGAAGAAAAAAAAAAACACCCAACAAAAAAAACAAAACCAAAAACTTACGCTAGCACTATTCACTTTACGAAAAAAAAAAAATACTAGGACACATGACAGAGATGAAATCTAACAAATTGCTAATGAAACAAAAGATGGAATGTATCTACAAACATGTAAAGGAAATTTTATACTTTCCCTCCTTCTTCTTGCTTTATTTCTAGAGCATATCACAGCATGAAGCAGCTATACCCTGAAAATGGCACAGAGCCTTAGCAGTGACATGTTAACAAGCCTAAATGATTTAGAGTCTGTACTGATCTTGTTATATGGTTGGACACAATTAGTATGAGAGATGCATGCTTGAGTGCACTGAGTTGTGCACTCTAATGATCTGACCCATTAAGGGACTTCACTAGGAACTGTATGTCGCTGTACTGCAGGCAAATAGGGCAGTCAACTGTTTCAGTCATATCACTGTAAAAGGCAAGAGATGAGAGGTACTCAGGTAATGTTGGCTTTCCCTTTCCCCATTGTGACGTTATATTTTCTGACTGTTTATGTAAAATTCGTGGATAGGGAGCTGCCAAATAACACGGCTGCAGTCAGAATCAGAAGGGGAAAAAGGATGAATAGCAAGAGTTTATAGAAAACTGTAACACCATGTAGCAGATAGGAATAGAAAGCCAGCTTGGTCAGAGCAGGAATCTTATCCCTAGACCTAATCTTAGTGACTTTCAATGCCTTATTTTGGGGGTTTTTTTTTGGTTGTTTTTTTTTTTTTAAATTTTGAAGTATGGAACTGAAAGTGTTAAATTACATTAGGATAGTCTATTTTCTTTGCATTCCCCTTCAAGTGCCAGAAAAAAACAGAGTTAATGAACAAAATTAATCTTATGAGGCTTCCCAGCCCAATTTTCTGGGTTTCAAAGTGCAAAGAGTTTGTTTCAATTGATACATGCTTATTGCACTGAACATAGTTTCTTGCTTACGAAGAGCAGTGCTTCTACTAAGTCATTGTCTCATATGATGATAAGAGTCATTTGGGGAAAAGTGTAGTTTTCATTGTTCACAGTATCTAGCCAAGACAGGATTCTATCCCAGAAATAGAATTTCCCGTCTCTGCCTCTAAACTTGATATAAACAAGGAATAAACATTAGGCCAAACAAATGAACTTCTTGGTCAAATGGTATTCAAATCAACCTAGGGTGCAAAACTATATTTGTTTAGTTAACAATACTACAGTACTGTTATTGATCTTCTGTGTCCTCCGATTACACTAAAATGCAGGAAAAAAAAGGATCTTCATCAGACTATTTCTTTTAAGAAATCTGCAATACTGTTACAAGTTGTGTTACAAAGATCCTTCTTCAGTTTGCATTCTGGAGACTCCAGTGAACAACTGAGCCTACACTTAACTTATATTGCTTGGAGTGTGACTGGAATCACACCTACTGGGTTTGCTAGGTGTGATCCTTGGAGCTGGTGTTTCTGCTTGCTGTCTGTATACTAAGCTACAGTAGGAGACATTGACTGCATCTTTCCAAAAGCACCTAACCAAAACAGTCACGATTCCTCCACAGACAGGGAGAAATATCCACTGTCATGATGGTGGTAGTGTTTGACCACTGCTTTAAATCATCAAAGATGGAGGCTGATTCCTTAGACAAGGAATCAGCATGCTAGGAAGTGCAGAGGAGGTGGGAAGAGGCTGAAGAAAAACAAATCCTTGAGCTGATGTCATTATAGCCTTAAAAATGAACCAGCATATTTTCAAATATTGACTTCTGCAAGAGCCAGAACTAAACCTCAACAAAATAGTTAGTTTTCCAGTGAAAGTCACTCAGTGGGAACAGTGACAATGACAATTATGACATTGATTAAGATGACATCCCAAAATGCTGCAATAAAAGAAACTCACTGAAGATAGCAGACAGGTAGAGTTTGAGGTTTAATTTTAAATGGAAAAAAATATATAAAGCAGTATAATCCAAAACAATTTCCATCTACTTGGAAAAAAAAAAATTGAGGAGTTCTGAGGGATTAGGGCAAGTTACAAGCATTTTCTGAAGCTGGCAGAGTACAGGGCATGGGCAGCGGCCAGGTATGATGAGTTCTGCATGAACCAATGGACGAGATCACAACAAAGGGAAATTAGACAGACAGCCTGGAAAGAAATGGGGCATTTATCAATTTTAAGCTGGACACAATCCAGTGTGTTGCTGGTGACAGTTATTGGTACTGGTGGGAAAGACATTACATTGCAAGATAAACATGTGAAGCTAAGTGGAAGTGAAGTAAATGTACATTAGAAAGGTTTCAGGATGTTATAGAACCAGAAAAAGAAGTGAGTGGGAGGAAAATATTCATTTAGGGCTTAAAAACTGTCTTCCCTCCTTCTCTTTGGAAAATCACACTTTTAGGAAGAGTAAGGAAAGAAGACCACTTAGCAAGGGCTGAAGACACCCTCTGGGCATGGGCTGGTAGTTGGGTGAGCATTGCTGGGATGTTCTATTATCCAGGTAGTAGAGGACTTGTGAGTGTGGGCTGTATTCACATCATGCATTTATGTGGATTGTGTTACTAGATTTTGGCTTGGAAAGTATGACAACAGAGACTGTTACTTTAATGAGCTCTCCAGACAGCATCTGCACAAGGCTTCAGGTGTTACTGTGGTCCCGTCCAGCTGGATTTGGGGCTATTGAGAAGTCAATTCCTGCAGGGCATCCGTGAACCGCAGTGCAACCTCTCCCCAGGCCAGCAAGGGGGCACTGGTATCAGGACCCATGAGTAGCCCTCCACAGCTACCTTCCTGGCTGACCTGGCACCAGCATGTAGCCAGTCAAACTCTTAACCAGGGTACATGAGATCTCAAAACTCACCTCAGTGTTAAGCTGTCAGGAAAGAAATGCAAGAGGCAAGTGGGGCAGCAGGAAAATACTCATTACACAAAACTGAAATAAGCCAAAACAAAAGGTATACATACAAGAAAGTATAATAAAATAAATAAGGAAAAGCTAGCAATTAAAGGAAGGAAATGTGTAAAACTCAATACAACATGGCAGATAAGCAATACTGAGAAAACATGCCAGATTCTGAAGGAGGCGTTGGAGAAACAAGTGAGAAACTGAAGTGACTGATTTCTGAACCCGATGAGCTTTAAAGTATTAACACATTTCCGTTTCTTTTGTAGTATTCCTCAATACTGTTAAAAAATATCTGTAGGGGCTTGCCCAACAGAGAATGATATAATTTAAGAATTTGCTTTGGCAAGACTACAGTTATTTCTTGAAGGATTTCTGTGGGAGACCTGCAGGGGAACTAGTTTTAATAAGATATTCTAATTACCACAAACATATTGTGAGAATCTGGGCCATGGGTCTAAGAACACCTGCGCACCCTGCAAACCTTAGTGTTTTTTATTATTTGAGAGATGAATATTATTTTGCTTTGCTTTTGTCAATTTTTTAAATTAAATAATTTTGCAGTAGGGAACCTTTACGGATAGTGACTCATTTGGATCCTGCAAGTCTCCTCTGGATCCTGTGAGACTCCCAAGGGAGCATGAATATCCCATCAGCTGTGTTCTTAATATGTGATTTTTCTCTATAAAAATAGTAATGCTGCCTTGAGTGATTTGTATGAATATGCGACTCCTCAAAAGAACATACATAAAGTGATAAACCTGAGTAAGCAGTTATATGTGAGTTAGAAGACATTGTTCCCTTTAAAACCAAGCACTTCATCAAATAGTTTATTGCAAAAATAATCTCCTAGCCCCTCCTGTCCTTTCCTTGTCTTCACATTGCACCTAAAATAACTTTATTTATAATCAAACATAGATGAGTAAAAAGTAAATGCTTGCAATGTAGTCCCCATTCAAAGCCAAGAAATCACCCTGTCTTTGACTCAGGTTCTTGGGATTTATTCCAATAAGTCCTATAGATTGAAAAACTGGGTATATTTTGAACTAACTCCATGAGGTAAATTTCATACATTTCTGTCAATGCAGTAACCAGTTAGGTGTTAGCTCTTTATATATTGCTTGCAAATTCTTTTCAGGTAGTTTATTCTATACCTGTCTCATATAGCTTATGTTTTAAAAAGGAAAAAATATGATTGATAATTTTATAAGGTGGAAATGGAAAGTACATCACCATGTAGTAGGGTGTCTCTTTTATTCCAAGCAGCTAATAGAATGCTGATAGCAATTGAAAGTGCACATTTGGTAATGTTCCTGCATACTGCATAAAAGTCTGAAGAATATCCGTGTTTGTTTTGTGCCAGCGGACCTACTTCACTGGAAGGGAGATTTTCACTGAAATATTCATACCGTGAAATATTATTTTCCCTAGCAGTTCTGAAAAGCCCTGAAGCAATTATAAGGCTAGTATGTGCTGTAATCGTGGTATATGTAAAAACACTTTCACACTTGATAGTCTGTATCTTAGACATCTTTTCTAGGGCAAAGCAATGTTGTTATGGCAAGAAGAATTATGTAAGAGATTACCTTCTAAACAGCTACCATGTTGACCTATTAATTTGCTCTTTGGAAAGGAAATAAAACCTTTATATATTCTCTATTTTCACACCATAGGCTGCCTTCTCTCCTAAGTCAAACAAAGTCAGAGTCTTTGTTTTAAGTGGGCTAAGATTCAGCAGATAATATCAGTAAATACCATGTAGAACCAACCCAGCTGAAGTAAAAGGTATCAGAGTCATGCCATATTAGTGATTATGGTAGCATTCTCCCCAGACAGACATCTCTCTCACACATGTTTTGACAGTTGCTACAGCTCAACTGCCTTTAAAGTCTAATATCACTATTTTGTTAATAATTTCCAGGTTATGAATATATGTTGTTTTGTCCACCACAACTTCTTTTTTCTGTTTGACACTCCTTTGATAAAGGTAAGACAGAAAGTAATCTCTTTTTGTTTTTCAGAGCAGGCTTAGCACTACTGTTTAGACAGGAAAATCACAGTGATGCTAAACCCCCTCTAAAATTTCATGTGGAAGGAGTCTAGTGTCTGTGTGCTAAACCAATACATGGTAATTTGAAACACTAGGAAATTTGTTTCAAAACCACATTACTATTCTAGACTGAAGATCCTATGAGGACACAGCCCACAAGGACTAATTACACATACCCAAGTCCAAACCTTGCAAAAGGATGAAGGATGAAGAATTAAGTCTCGTGAGTTCTTTTTCTGCATTGCAGCCTCAGCTATTGACGTAGTAGCTTTCAAATGCTCTTTCCTCCCATTTGGCCCAGGGAGATTTTTTTTCTAGTGTTTAAATCAGACAAAAAGGAAGTACTGATTTGAGTGTCCATGAAGGACAGGAAAAAAAAAGGAGTAAATTATGTGGAAAAGAAGAGGTATCTCACAGCGTATGTTGTAGGTCTATTGCAGCATAAGAATTTGTCATTAGCTCCCACCAGGGCAGCCTCTGGCAGTAAGGAGGCTGGTCAGCAGTCTGCTCAATCACGTGTCCACAACCTGCTTTGCAAATGAGCATCAAACACTGAGAAAAACTGTTCCCTTACTTCACGTGAACCCAGACCTTTAAGAAGATTTTGTAAAGAACTTGAATCTAGTCTACCATTTACTTCCTAGTACACAGGTTTACTGTATCTCTATGCTCTGTGCAGTCAACACAAATTGTATGGAAAAATCTTAAAGGAAGCGTGATCTGAAAATCCAATAATCTGACCAGAGGCATTCCTAGTTCATGAGAGCTATAGGCAACAGAGGGTGTTCACATACCATGTCTTAGTGAAAGACAACATATTTGTGTTCCTATCTGCTGAAAATAAGTTACTGAGTTTAAAGCACATCTCAGACGTTTTCTGCTCCACTCCTGCCAAATTTTATCAACCTTTCTGCAAAATTTACTGAAAGGTCATGTCTCAAACATTCCTGTTTGTCCCTCAACATTTTAAGTTCTGTTCATGATATGCTCTGGAATAAAACTGAATATTCATAGCAATTGTGCCCCATTCCACTAAAATTTACCATGATTTGCAAAAATTGTCTTTGCCTTGACATCCTTCTAAGGGAAAAGGCAACTTTCTAATTTTAATGTAAGGGATTTCAGAGCACATCCATCAGAGCCCTGAAAGCCAGCATGATTAAGAATTGAATGAGAAAAAAACCCTAATTTGTCTTTTAGGGTTAATCCAATCTGAATTATCTAGTGTTTACTAAAAACTTAGAGCAAGTACATGGACAAATTCTGTGGACAAACTAAGACACAACAGTTTGTTACTCCACAGGAAGTAGTTCATGTGTGTAAAATCATTACTCCCAGCTTTGTGTGGTATTCAAGCCTTCAGTTTGCCCAGCCTTCAGCATGGGACCCTGAGGAGCTGGTGTCCTATGAGCTCCCCTGCAAGTTTCAAATAAAGTTGTACTGCCTACGAAATTTTTACTTGCCCTTTGATTTTTGCTTATTGGAAACCTGAGGGGAAAATTATTTTCATATTCCATTACATTTTTAAGTAGAATTATCAGAAGAAGAGTATTTCTGAAGAAATACCTCAACATTTCCAAAACCACAGAGAATGGAGAGAGAACAACTGAAGAATATCTTGCTTTAGTAACACATCAGGTATATTGTAAAAGCTTGAGTCAGTTTCAGTTATGGGAATTCAGTGTCTATATCTAGTACACTGTGCCTTTTTAAAGCCCATGACAAAGTATGTAGAGTTGGTTTTCTTGGTGGTTTTGTTTTAAGGTTTGGGGTGGTAGGAGTGGAGAAAGTTGCCTATCTGCCTTTGAAAGTTTGTCACACTTTTCAGGAAAGATATTATATGGATAATGGTGATGACAACCAGCGTCATCTTAGGTAGTTCATCATGATGAACCCATGTTATCTGCATTAGTTAGGCCCAGAGTAAGATATATATATTTACCATTGGTACCTGACACAGAAATTAATAGAGTTGTCATTTAGCGTATTTTAGTTTTGATTTTTAAATATGTACATGTATATATTTGTGAGTGACTAGCTTGAATTATTTTAGTAGAAATTATATGTAGACTGAAACACAGTTGGAAATAGTTACATCATCACAATTACTTGTTCTATTTATCATACTTAAACTACTTATTTATCTAAGAAAGACGTTTATGGCTTAATTTATAAACTGGTTCTTCATCTCCACATCAAAATATGCATGCATGTGGTGCACTTCAGAAATGTGATTTCACAAAAAAAGTAAATTTAATAGCAATACATGTATGGTTTCTAAACTGACCTGGTAAAGTAGAAGGCCATTCTGTCTCTTCATGCTTCTCTGAGACATTTCAGCAAGTAGTAAAAAAGGGTGCAAATCTTACTTCATACAGCTAAGCGTGTCATCACCTTATGGACATTGTCATAAAAACCACAAATGATCAGGTTATTACAGCATGTGAACAAACAAATAAAGTGTACAAGAATTCACTCAATGCTCTGGTTACACAGCTGCTATTGTCCTGCTATGCTTGTGAGAAGCATTTGGGTGCTCGGAACATTAAACAGACCTTTTAACAGTTCCACAATGCTCTCTTTCAGTATGGTTTTGAAGAGAATTGTACTACTCAAGAAAGGGAAACAGGGAATGGAAAAGAGAGAGAAAGGCACTATATGCACTACCATCATCTCTGTTTTCTATGGCTGCATCTACAAAAAACGTGAAGCACTACTAACATCCCCTCATTTGATTAAATTAATCCTAATTCCATCAGAGAAATACATGCAATCTAGTTGGCTTCATATACATGTATAGAGTGTAAGAACATCTTAGCTAACTTGGTTGTCATCTGCACAACACACAAACATGGTGACAAGTAATTTTCTTATTGAAAGCAAAATATTTGCACAGCAGAAAAAATTCCAAGAGGCAAGAAAAACAATGGCAATACAGTTGAATATTGCTAAATGAGAAAAGGTTTAGCTGATTTATTTTTCATTGTTTTCTAGATAACAAGGTGTTCTTTGCTCCCACCTTCCGAGGCAAAAATTCTGCCTTCTCAAAATTTCTTATTCAGTTCAAATCTTTTGAATAATTTCTATCCTGCCAATAAAGTGGGTATTGATGCTAAATGAACAGCTACTCCAAAATATGATTTAGTAAATGGATCTGTGAAATTATATTATTCCCTCCTTCCTCTGTTCCCCCTACTAGGGACCCATTCTAATTGGTGTATATGAGTGCATATACGTTTTTCTACCGAATCCAAACCAATTTCCAGCAGCTGTCTTTCGATACAAGTCACATTATTCGGCCATTCAATAATGGAAGTAGAAGAGCTATCACCCAAAAAGCATAACCAGATATTTGCTGTGAATGATTATGCTAGGAAATACAGATTAGCAACTCATTTTCTTTTGATATGTATATACAAAGAGTAATTTTCCTATACGAAAAGCTTTGACAGTCTAGACCACTTATGCCTGAAAGAATAAAACCTTAAGTCCTTCGATATTACTTACATTTGAATTTTATTCCCAAGAAATAGGCATACAGCAGAATAAGAATAAATTTTTAGAGTTGTCTCTAATTTATATATCAAACAACAGCCACCTGAAGTGGTTGGTAAGGGTTAAATAAAATTAACTATCTTTTAGTGGAGCCTTACAGTTAAGGGAAAAGGAGATACTGACACAGTTATACCAATCCTGTTTGCCTGGGGATTATAACAGCCATGAAATTTCATTTGAGTTGAAACATGGTTTGTGAGGATTTGCAAGTCAGTTAAAAATTGAGAGCTGGAATTTAAAGCACACTGTTGCAGTGCCCTAGTCATAAATCCTCAAACTTCTTTTGAGGAGCTTTGGTGTAAGTAATGATGACCCCAGGTCAAACAGGGCAGCATCAGACAGCAAACCCACTTCCAGTGTCCTACAGACCTTTATCTAATGGACGAAAAGGCTACATCTTTGCAGAGTACTGCAGAGTACCTGCGAAGGCTGCTGGCCTCTGCATGACAGGCAATTTGGTGAGTGTGCTGGTTTTGTGTGGTGGTGGGGGCTACAGTGGCAGATTCTGTGAGAAGTTGCTAGAAGTGCAAGTCCTTTGTTCAGTGGACTTGACCTGGTCCAGGGTGAACCCACTGCTGGCCAGGGCCAACCTCATTTGCAACAGTGATAACAGCTCTGTGATAATGTATTTAAGAAGTGGAAAATAAAAATAAAAAAAGGAAGAAGCAGAAGCAGGGGCAGACAGAGAGGGGGAGGCGCGAGCCCTCACCCTCTGGCCTCCTGCCGGGCGGCCTGGGCCTGACTCGGCCCAGCCCAGCTGCAAGAAGTGGAGAGGAGAGGAGCTTTGAAGAGGCGTCTGCCTGAGCTGGTTGTGAATAATTTCTTGTGAGAGGAAGAGCTGCAGATGCCAAGGTCAGATGAAGAAGGAGGGGGAGCAGTAATGCTGCTCCCAGCAGAGATTCCCCTGCAGCCCGTGGTGCAGCCCATGGTGAGGCCGGCTGTGCCCCTGCAGCCCATGGAGGCCCACGCCGGAGCAGAGATCCACCTGCAGCCTGTGGAAGACCCCATGCCGAGGCAGGTGGATGCCTGAAGGAGGCTGTGGCTGTGGAGGTCCTGCTGGGGCAGCCAGTTCCTGAGGGACTGCACCCCGTGGAAAAGGACCCCAGGCTGGAGCAGTTCACGAAGGACTGTAGGCCCTCGGAGGGACCTCACACTGGAGCAGGGGAGGAATGTGAGGAGTCCTTTCCCCGACGAGGAAGGAACGGCAGAAAGCAACATGTGATGAACTGACTGCAACCCCCATTCCTATTCCTCCCCTGTGCTGCTTGGGGTGGGAAGGAGGTAGAGATAATTTGAAATGAAGTTAAGTGCAGGAAGGGGAAACGGTAGGGGGAAGTAGGTTTTTTTTTCTTTCTCATTATCTTGCTTTGGTTTTATTAATAATAAATTGAAGTTGTTTTCCCCAGGTTGAGTCTGTTTTGCCTATAACGGTAATTTGAACAATCTTTCCCTGTCCTTATCTGAAACTTCAAGCTTTTTGTTCTGTTGTCTCTCTTCCCATTCTCTCAGAGGGTGAGTGGAGTGAGCAAGAAACTGCGTAGCTTGGTCCCAAATGGAACTAAACTATTACAGTAGGAATCATGGAAATCGTGTAGGAGAGAGTAGCCAAGAGAAAGAGACTCGCATCAAGAGAGTACCAAAGGCTCTATCAGGGTGCCTTTGTATTGACCATGGCCATGAGGCAAATCACTTGGCAGCCAAACACAATCACTTTGGCTGCCACTGGACTGTCAAAACAAAAGAAATAGAATGCAGAAAAGTAAGGAGGAAAGGAGTTGTGATAGCTTCCTTAGAAGATGTTACATTCCTGAAATACATGCATGTATGTTTATGGAAATTCTTCAGGAATATGCCTTAATTAGATGCAGAGACAGAACTTAATAATTACTAATCTTACTGAGATTATATATACTCTAGGACTTTTAATAGTGTTAATTTTATAGGATGTTTAATGCCTGGGAGAGAATATAATATGTAGGAACCCTGATACATTATGAAACAGTATGCACTTACTTATAATCTACATTTTAAGAGATCACTGAGATCCATGTTTATGCAACCAGTAGAGTTGTTATGATCTTCTGGGCAAAGCAGTGAAAAAATTCCTCATCACTGATGAAGAAGAAGGGATGAGGACTTAGTTTTGATAGAAGGATCAAAAATAGTTGGTTTTTTTTTTTAATACAGAATTAGATCCCATTTCAGTAAAGTCTGAAAAAAAATATTTTCCACATGCAAGTGTTCAAGGGGAAAAAACTAATATTTAAAGGGGTCACACTGTATTTTCTGAGTTTTTATATTAGTTTATCATAGGAGATACGCCCATTGTTCTAGGTAATAGCTTTAAAATTTTCAGGATAGTGTTGTTGGGTTTTTTTTCAAGTTATTTGCCCACAGATCTTGAAATATTTTGGAAGTTTAATAAATCTCAATCATTTCCAAAACCATACTTAATTTGAAGGGTGGTTTTGTTTGATTTCCTTTTTTGAATAAAATGTTTTCTGATTAACTCAAGGTTAAAAAAAAAAAAGAGAGAAAAATGAAGCATTTTTAAGTGACTCAAATGAAAAAAATGCTTACTTACTTAGATTGAGATAATTTGGCTATAATGAAATATTTTTAGGTTAGCAACATCACTTATCTAATCAACTAGGATTTTTTTTTTCAATGTAGCTGTCTCATGTTTACTGTTAAAGAAAAGAAATATACTGCTGAGCTGTCGCCAGAGTGGAATTCAGAGATCTTGGATTGTAGTACCACTACTCTGTTATTCCTCAACGTGAAGGTAGATACATCTATTTTTTTTTTTTTTTCTAAAAGAGGTGGCTTCATGTTTTGGTAGGAAAGTATGGAAAGTTTCTTTCAAGAAAGTGAAATCAAGCTGTGATAGCAGCACAAAGTTTCTACCATGAGCTCTAACCCTCAGTTGATGCTGCTACTGGGTAGTTGCAAGCCTGAACGTAGCTAGTAGCAGCACAGTTGCTTTATCTGTTAGAAAAATAAAGATCATGATTATCCACAGTTACTAGCAAATTGGCACTCACTGGCAAATACTGACTGCGATAAAAAGTGAGGATTTGAAACTGGCAGCAGATAGCTTGCTCATTATGTGAAATATCTGGGGCTTTTGACTTGTTCTGCTGATTGTTATACAGGAAAACCTGCTAATAATCATGGTCTAGACAAAGAAACGCTGTGTGTAGTTCAACTCCAGACATCTTATGCAGTTTTTAGGGAGATACTAACCTGATATGTTCAGCTAAAAAAAAAATTTTAAAATATTTAGACAGCAGACTTACTTATGGAAGTATAAAAACAATTTACAAAACAGTTTATCATAAGACTTATCTCTGCCTGAAGCTCAGTGTGAGATTCTAAAAACTCTGACAATTTTCAAACCTTATTTAAAACAGGATCCTTCACTATCTTATATACATTAATAAATTGTGTTTCAGTCAATTTCCAAAGACTAAAGACCCAGCTGGAGGTTTATCCACATATTAATACAGTCCCTGTAAGACTATATTACCAAAAGGTTTTGCTCATAAGCGTTTTATCCTTTTAAACTGTTTTTAAAATGTCATTTTCCAGCTGTTGGAAAATCCAGGAAACTATTGTATTAATTAGCTTATTTTGAAATAAAACATAGTCCTTACTATAATCTTGCTTTCTTTTGAGAGTGGTAACTACAGTTCAAGTAAATAAAAACTATCGTGGTTATAAGGGAACTAGTCAATTGTAATGAACTCCTTCATTACTCCTTCTCCTTCAGAAGCTATTCCTGGCCCTCTGAAACACTATTCACATTCTTTTGTCCAAAATTGTATAAAGCCTGAACAGCTCTTCTCACTAAACAAAAAAAATTAAGCCAGCTGTGGCCCAGCCTGTGGCATCTGGGGTCCAAAACACACAAGTTTGTGTTTGCTGCTGCTGCTAGCCTGTATAATTGGACATGGGCAGGTTTTGCAGCCTTATGAGACTTGCTTCACTGACAAAAAGGAGGATAAATTAATAGCAACATAAGACCTTTCCATGAATAATCAAAATTTAAAAATGAAAAGAAGTTGAAACTTTAATTATTACTGCACTAATAAAGTAAAGAAATCATGAGACTGGAATTTTTTCAGAGTCTGCCCCTTTGAATGTATACAGAATTATACAAATAGAGCAGTGAATAAGGGAGTATCTGGCTTGTTTGTCCTCCATAGGTGGATGATAATAGGGAAAGCTGTGCTGGAAAACACAGTCTTCCTTGTCTATAGCTAAGTTTGGTAAGTTTTGACATTAAGGATGCTCATGTTTTTGTCTTTCAGAGGACAGTAAACAGCATGTACATTTTGTTGCTTTTTTAGGTTTGAGTTTATGAGTAGATACAGCTGCAGGATGCATCCAGTGGTGTTGACAGAGCTGGCCAATTCAGTGTAAGGCTTCTCTCTATTGTCTTTGAAGACTTGTTTGATCAGCAGAAATCCCAAATGAGTGGAAAAAGGCAAATGTTAGAGAAGGATCTGGGAAACCACAGACCTGTCAGTCTCAGTTTAACCTCTGTCCCTAGGAAAATCAGGAAATAAGTCCTTGCAGAAGCCATCTTCAAAACACAAAAGGACAAGAAGGCAATAGAGAACAGCTAGACTGAATTTGCCAAGGACATATAGTAGTCAATCAAACTAGTTCTAAAGATGAATTGATTGCAGCTTTACAAAAAAAAAAGAGAAGAGTGAAGAATGTAATTTACTTTTACTTTAGCAAGGGTTTCAATACAATATTACAACAGTCATTTCAAAGAAATACAATATTCTAAGTGAGAAAAAAAAGTGGCTGAATGTTTGAGCCTGGAGAGTAGTGTAACTGACAGCTGTTTGTGAGCAATATTGCTGAGGATTTCAAACTGTTGAGCATCTTCTTCAGTGACCTTGACAGGAATGTGATCTCACCAAATTGATGCCAAATTGTGGGAGGAGGAAAGTGTTAATAACACTGCTATAAGCAACTTACCTGTAGGGCCACAGTAAGTCAGAGGAATGGACAAACAGGGACCATTTAAAGTTAATGATCATAATAAAATTCTGGATCTGGGACAGAACAAAACCATATACTGGTACAGGTTGGGGAAATGATTATTCCTGACTGACGAGGTTGCTTCTGGGTCTTTGTGTCCAATTTTAGACTTCCCAGTGCGAACAAACTGGAGTGAGTCCACTGAAGGGCCACAGAGTTAGTTAGGAGTCTGGGGCAGATGACATTTGAGGAGAGGGTAAGGGAACTGCATGTGTTTGGCCCAGAAAGAAAAATGCCAAAAGCAAGATAATTACTGCCTTCCTCTAAATAAATTTTGGGCAAGTGAAGATAATAGAGAAGATGGAGTGAGATTCTTCTCAGAGCTGCACAGCAAAAGGACACGAGGCAAAATTCTGTAGGTGAAATTCTGAGGGTATTTAAGGAAAATCCATGCACAATGAAAGTGGATAAACACAAGTAGAGGTTTCCCATAGAGGCTGTAGCATCTCTACCCATGGAGACCTCCAGAACTTGATGGGATACAGCCTGGAGCAGCCTGGTGTAACTGTGATGTTAATCTTGCTTTTGAGACAGTTATCTGACCTCCAGAGGCCCCTTTCAGCCTAAATTCTTCTGTGGCTTTGTTGACTCAGTAGTACACTGTATACATGACATACATTACAACCAAGCACTCTAACCACGAAGTATGAGCAAAGACTTACTCCTGACGATCAGGATCTAAGGCAGCTAGCTGATAGCTGTAGGTAGGATCCACTCCAGATGTGCTACATCATAGTCTGGGGCAAGGGGACCCAGGGGAATCCAACGTACACAAAACTCTGGGTAGTCATAGGAGTAGACTTGGATTTACTTACTCTCACTAGCTATGGAGTTGAAGTAGAGCCTCTGTGAGAAATAAGACACTGACAAATACAGCTGTCTCCAAAATACCTAGAAACAGGCAAAATACCTTTTGCTTGTTAATATTATAATGACTTTTGAACACCCATCTTTTGCTGATGTGCACTTTACCCAATACCTAAATAAAAGAGGGGGGCAGAAATTATGTAGTGTATCTGCACTATTAACTGACAAAAGACTACCTATTGATAGACCTCTTTCCCTAAGGAATTTCTAGAAGTTTCTTTCTCTGTTTGTTTCTAAGTACTTGAAAACATAGACACTTTTTTATGGTTTCCTTCCTTTCTAATGCAGGTACCTGGCTGTTAGATTGTGTACCAGCTTGATGTACTTTTGCAACAGAAAAAACTATGGGAAAAGTGAGTATGGTTTTGATTGTGAAACAAAGATCTCTCAACTATAAACCAAATCCAATTGCATGATATGCCTTTAATATGATGAACTTCAATGAACTATTTAAATAGCTTATGCCTTCATTTCACAATGATTAATAAAAATGCTATATTTATGAGGTTGAAAGTGAGAAACAGAATATTTCAAGTTTGAGTGTTTGGAGAATAAAAAAATAGTAAAGTTCAGGTCATAATGAAGTAGGTCACCAAACCAAGACTCTGTATGTGACAAAGATGTCACGACCTCTGGAGTTATTAAATCTCATTTCTTGCTGTTTGAGATTAAGATGAGAAATCCAAGCTGAAATAAACTAACAAGCTTTGAAAGTTTCTCTGGAGGCTTAATGAACTCAAGGAGAGGAAAGGACATTTCACAATTTTTATAGCTCAAATATTAAAGTTTATATTTCATACAGTTACTCTTTTAAACAGAAAGCCCAATAAAAAGTCCCAATGCACAGTAGAATTGTAATTCTATTATATAGATAACCTCAAATAGTACATCATTTCAATGATAAATGGGCAATTCAGCAGACTAGCTGTTCTAGAGAACCTCCTTATTAAGAAAACGAATGCTACAGAATACGTATCTGAATTGCTTATTTAGGGTTGTTATCCCATCCCATGCTCTCAGCTGGGTAATCCCTAGTGTCAAAGAACTCATGCAGCCTGTATTAGCATCCTAGTTCCCGCTAGGATAGAGTTAATTTTCACCTGAGCTGGTGGCACCTGTGGCTGGGGGGACACAGCTAGGAGGGTTTACTAATTGACCAACAGCTGGGATGGTTTACTCAAATTAGCCCAAGGGCTATTCCACACCATGTGACATCACGGTCAGTGTATAAAGTGGGGACATGGTAGAGGGGCAGGTTCTTGCTACTTGGGAGGGAGCTAGGCATCAGGATGTGCTGTGAGCTGTCTATTAGATACTGTATGTCAAGCACTTAAGTGTTTTCTGTTACTTGGGGTTTTGGTTGTTGTTTTTATTTTCCCCTCTGTTTTCTTTTCTTCTCTTGTTCTCTTAAACTATTTTTATCTCAATCTATGAATTTTGCCTTCTTTTCTTTCCTGATTCTTCTCCCCATCCCATTGTGGGTGGCAATAGGGGCGGGGGTGTGTGAGTGAGTGACTGAGTGGTATTTTAGCTGCTGGGTGGGGCTAAACCATGACAATTAGTGACTTCACCAGAAGTCTAGATAGAGCTCAGACTGTTTCCCGTGTTTTAGGATTAAGACATGGACCAGTTGGAGAAGGTCCAGAGGAGGGCCACAAAGATGATAGGAGGGCTGGAGCACCTTTCCTATGAGGACAGGCTGAGAGAGTTGGAGCTGTTCAGCCTGGAGAAGAGGAGGCTCCAGGGAGACCTTATAGTGGTCTTCCAGTACCTCAAGAGGGCCTACAAGAAAGATGGGGAAAGGCTGTTCAGTAGGGCCTGTTGTGATAGGACAAGGAATAATGGTTTTAAAATAGAGGGAGGTAGATTTAGATTGGATATTAGCAAAAAATTTTTATAAAGAGGGTTGTAGAACACTGGAACAGGTTGCCCAGAGAGGTGGTGGAGGCCCCATCCCTGGAAACGTTCAAGGCCAGGCTGGATGAGGCTCTGAGTAACCTGATCTAGTTGGGCATGTCCCTGCTTCTTGCAGGGGGGTTGGACTAGATGGTGTTTGAAGGCCTCTTCCAACTCTAACCATTCTATGATTCTATGACATGGGATGTCTAAAAACTACCTTGTCAATAGTTGTTTTTTCAGTCCTTGCAGCTTCAATCTTACATCTCCCCAGCTCACACAAATGTGATTAATATTGATCATCCGAATAGGCGTTTTTTTCCAGTTCTTCATCTGTCCTGAGCTTCCAGGGTCTTTTGCAAGCATCAGACTTTGCCTCCTTTGCAGCTGCTAGATACTGCTTAAAATAACCTAGAGTGGATCCAGTGTATACTCAAAATTACTTTTCTCCCCCCCTGAACATCTCCAATGTTGTAGTTTTTCTCTGGCTCCAAGACTGAGGGATGTCTAACCAGAAGTTCAAATAGGAAACGCCTGTTGCAGTTCTGGACCTGTAGGATCTCATTAGTTAGATCTTTCCTTCTTCAAAATTGACTTCATCAGTATGCAAAAGGTTTCTGTTTGATTTTAGAGGATTTTGGATAATGCTTACAAAAATGAAAGTATTGGGATGGCTTTTTGCATTCACTGTAGCTGGTTTCTAATGACGGCATAGTTTCTTTTAGTTAGTGTGTAGATGGCATAATTTCTCTGAGTTCTTGTTTGGTCCTTTTATTAGAAGGCACAGACCTTTTCAGCAAGACTGATGCTTTTACCTTACCTTTTCTGTTGCTTTCGTCTTTATTATGGTAGCAATGCCTGTTCTTGCTTCTGTTTATTGTAAAAGCAATATTTTTTCCAGATTTTCATAGACTCATAGAATCATTTCTTATTTTTAATTAAATGATCCAACAGAATTACGAAGTTGAGCAGTCATATACGACAGCAAAATTCAGCTCATGGTATTCAAATGAAATATAGAAAGCAAGTTAAAATTAACCATATTCAGCTATTTCTGCTTTCTATTTATGCCCAGACAAACTCTAGTGGACTAATGGAGTTGAACAAGAATTGGTCCAATATATTAAATTATAATTTGTCACCTTCTCCTAAACACCTGTCATGATGCTGGGAAATGTGAATTAACTGAGAGGAACAATCTATAGGGCTCCTGTCTGTTACAGATCTCTTTAGCTTTGGTAGTAATTTTATATTGCAAGAAGGAAAAAAAAAGGAATAACACACTAGCAAGCCATTGCTCATAAAATAAAGATCTTCTGTGTCACAGATTTGTGCCAAAGAGTGCTCTATCATTGCTGAAACAGTTCGTTAAAAATATAGCTGATATAAAATAGGTTTATGAGGGCAAATTTTGCTTATAATGTGATTTCACTAGAAATGAAGTTAATTGAATCTGAGAAGTGCCAGACACCACTAAATATAGGCAAGATGAAACATTGAGGGCTTCTAAAGCTGAAAATCAACCTGAAGTTTCAGTGAATATAGTTTACAAATACAGGTATTTTAACTTGTGATAGTAAAAAAACAAGGAAAAGCAGAAAAGATGCTATGATCAGCAGCTAGCTTAAAAACTTTATAGACACCCATTGCATTAAAATTTAAATTATGAAAACAATATTGCTATCTGTTGCTTAGAGAATGCTATGGGAAAGAACTTCAGTTAATAACTAGTATAATAAAAATCTAATAATGAAACAAAGCAAGCTTATTAAGCACTGCAGAATTCTGAGTCTTGTAGGTATTTAAAACAGACTTTCAGTTTTGAGTTGTGAATTTTCAACAAATCTGTTGAAATTGCTTGCATCCTGTAGGATGAAACAAGTAGTGGGGAAAATAAGGCTAGTCAAACTTTGCAGAAACCATTTCTCTCACATTGCTGAGCTTTGCCTTCCAGCTGAGGTTGTGTGAAGGTACCTGCACATTAATTAAAGTTTACTATGACCAAGGAGTATTGCACTGTAACAAATATCATGCCTATTACTCTTTTTTTTTTTTTTATTAGTTTGCCACACCCTGGTCCACTCACCCATTTGTGCTACCTGCTGTTTGTAACAAATGAGCCTAAATTTGAGATGAGAGCTGAATAAGACAGAAAGAGTTAACATAGTTTTTACAGTGATGGAAGATTTCAGCTTATATGGCTGGATTCTGTGTGGTTTTGAGTCCCTACTATTAAAATATATATTTTACAGAAGATGCTAGTCACCATGCACAGCATTTTACTGTTTTAAAAAATATATAGCTTTAAAACCAGGAAGATGTCAAGTTATCAGGAAACTCTAACTCAATTTGCATAGTCTATATTCCTCCTAGAACCATATTTTCCAGTAAAACATATTATGAGAGGTTAACAACACAAATGTCAACTAACTTCATAGTATCTGAGTCTCAGACGGCATTGTTAGAAACCTACCAAGTAATTCCCTGTACATCATTTTCACCACCATGGCTGGAATGGGTCATAATCTTTGAAAGGCAAAAAAGCTTCTGGCTTTTCTGAAAAAAAAATCCCTAATTTTTTTACCAAGTCTGAAAGGAAATTATTATTTTAAAGTAAGATGTATTGTAAACCCCTACAGATAGATGAAAGTGATTAAATAACACTCAAAAACATTTTTCTAACTCTAGTGATTCATAAGAGCTCAGACATTCAATTCACATAAATCTGATTACTATCATGCCTTTCTGTATTCTCAGCTTTGACCTAATTTTATCAGAACCTGACTCATTTTGCAGTGAGAACAGTGCTGCCTCCCACCTTGCAGAAAGAAATTGCTCTCATTCCTACCTATATAGGTCGGGGACATAAACATTAGCATATTCAGTAAGTAAAGTGACCATCTGTGAAAACTCTCATAAGAAGACATCTAAAGAGAGGAAAGAATATTCTTTTGCTTACATCAGATACATATCTACATAAAGCTAAGAGCAAAAGACCATCTTGCTGTGGAATGACCAGATCAAAAGGGCTATTTATTGCTGAAACAAAAGTTTCACACAATTCTAATACATGTTAGCAATGCAGCAATAGTAATCCCGTGATGAAGGAAAGAAATGTTAGAGCACCTAACCTTGGCTTTCATCACTCATGAGCTAATCAGATGAATTCCTGCCCTTGCCTGTATCCTTGAATCCTGAATGGTTCAGCTGGTTCTGTGCTTGCACAGCTATTTCCAGCTGGTTACTCAATGATACATGAGCCTAGAGGAGGCATAGGAGGGAGACTGGGTGTACATTTTGAATCTGACCTCATACATAACAATAGCCTGTTCCGGGGGGGTGCGGGGGGGACAGGGGGGAAGAAAAAGAATTCATTCAAATGTATCCACTTAATGCAAGAATCCCAGTGAAGATACAGAAACCATGACGGTCTGCAAACCTACACAAGCATTTGGCCAAGGACTCTCTAGAAAACTTTGATAGCTGGGAGGATCTTTGACCTAACCTGTGAGGCTTTAATCTAGTATCATAATGAGATTTACTCCTGTTAATATTGCTATTTAAATCCTATTACTACTGCATGTAAAAGATGTCCTGTTTTTAGCTGGGATGGAGTTAATTTTCCTCTCAGTAGATGACTTCTTTTGGATCTCAGATGTGAAGAATGTTGATAAACACACTGATGTTATAAGTTGTTGCTAAGGAGACCAAGGACACTGTCTGGCTTTCCAGGTTTCACTAATGTGCAGGTGCAGGAAGCTGGGAGGAGTATAGCCAGTACGGTTGACCCAAACTGGCCTAAGAGACTATTCTGTGCCATAAATGTCCTGCTCAGTATATAAGTGGGGGTTGTCTGTGGGGGGGAATCTCTCTTGCTCCTGTGCTTTCTGCTCAAGATGGGCTGTACCAAACATTGGGATGTTGGGTGGTGAGAAATTGTGCATTGTTCACTTTGAATATTTTTATTCCTTTTGTTGTTATAGTAATTTTTCTTTATTATTTTAGTAAATTACCTTAATGTCAACCCATGAGTTTTCCTTTCTTCCCAGTTCTCTCTCCCATCCCACTGGGGAAGGGGAGGGAGAGCGAAAAACTGTGTGGTGACTATGGCTAAACCGTAACAGATGTGATACTTGGTCTCTAAAGGACGAGGCTGACTTTGAATCTGAACCTCTAACTCTATTTGTGTAGGAAGACAGAGAAGACTCAATGTTAAATCATTCTCCTCTCTGTAACGGACAAGAACTACAGAGCCTTGAGAAAACACTACTCTGTAACAGAACTGTCTTATCAGTAATATATACACATAGAGTAAACACCTGTAAATCTCAACAGGTTTTGAGGAAATATCTTCTCCACTCAAAACAATTTCAGTATTAGATGAAGTCTACCTTGGTACAGCTTGCCAACAGCTGGCAATCAGTCCCAATTATCTTCAGCGTTTAACTTATATTTTACTATTCAAAAAGCCAACATAATCTAGCCAGTGAAATAAATGAAGATGGCAACAGTGACCCTAACAATCTAGGCATATCCTGTGTTGCTTTGACAAAGTCCTTTGTTAACTGCTCTTAGAAGTGTTTGTGGAGGTGGGGAGCTTGATCATCATTGGCTTCAGCTCTGAAACCTGAAAAAATATATTTATTTTTTTGCAATTAACTTTCTCATTGTTTCATGGCAGTAGTTTGAAATGGACTGCCTGTTCCAGCATATGAGAACTGAGAACATATAGCCGATAATTCATAAATTAAGCATAACAACAGCATGGTAACTGAACACTCATGTTTTTTCAAGCAACTGCACAGATCAAGACATGAAGATGAATCATCTCAGACAATTTTGCATGACCTCTAAAATGCCTCATTAGAACTAGGGAGCATGCAAATGAACAGAAACATACTGCAAAAATTGCTATCCAAGAACAACTGGACTAAAGACAACTTTTAACTCATTACTTGGGTATTATTTTTAAAGTAAAAGACGCTATGGGAATATTCTCTTTTAGGGGACACATGCAAGGCTTGGAGAAACTTGAAGTGTGAGCATCGCTTATTTCCTGATCACACTTTTTCTAGACATAAACAATTTTGGAATTTTAACATTCCCTTAAAAAAGCCAAAACATTATGTTCAAACCCTTGACAGTTTCCTGAAAAAGCAGACTCAAACTTTTCCCACTTTTGCTGCCGATCAGCAAGCCTACACCCTAATCCTAATGCTTCTTCGATTTCAAATCTGAGTGCCTAAATCTCACTGCCATTGACTCTGTTATCTCTCCAAAGTAATCCAAGTTAATGTTTTATTACCTTTGCTGATGACTAAGATGATTTTCAAAGTTCACTAAGATGCTGAAAAAATCAGCTTTGGAAAATCGCTTTTAACTCAAATAATCTTTTATCTTACATGTCTGTGAGTCCTTTAAAGTACACAGGAGTTTCTAAATGTAAAGGTTATGCATTCATTTGCAAATGAATGTTTTTACTTCGTAAGTGAACAGCAGAGAGGATGCTGAGTGCCATTTGCTACCTGTACCTCGCACAGACTGCTCATCAAGCAAGATATGGAGATAAAGGAATGCCAAAGAGGGAAAATCCAACACACAATAAGTTTATATTACTGCCAGTACTATCATCAAGCTACTTTCCAGCACACCAGTAAGAGGCGAGGTGAATGTCATGCACAGGTCCTCCTTCATCTTCTGCTCTGACAATTGACCCCAGTATCACTTTCACACCCAGACTTGCTCGCTGGATCACCAAGTTTGACAGCTAATATGACCACAGAGTAGAGTCAGAGCATGCAACACACTGAAGGGCTTTCCTAAAAGCTTTCTAGCTCACAGATGGAAAAATAAGATTAGAACAAATGTTCAATGTATGTTCTTTAATTTCTGTGTGATCTGAATCATCTGAAGTTCTCAGATGCATTAGCAGACTACTGAGTCCTAAACCTCTAGTTAAATGGAGGTCACTTCTTTAAATCACTGTGTACAAAATATGCTTTGTCAGGCATGCCAATAATCCAAATCCCTTAACTGTAGTAAGCTTAGCTTTAGTTCAAATGCAAGAATGAAAAAAACCAAAAATTGATTTTTCTGGACATTAGCATTAAAGGGTAGTCAAAGAATGAAATTCGTTTGAAGTTCCTGTGAATAATAATTAAAGCACTAAGTTTAATCTTTTTTTTTAAGCCCGTTTACATGGAAAATGAATTTATAACAAGATGTTAAGTCCCACAGGATGTAATAAATTATTGCTTTCTCTACAGTTTTGGATGTTTTCTCACCCTTCATTGCCTTCCATATATAAAACCCATAATGCAAAGCCCTTAATAAGTTACAGAAAGTAGAATTCTATGAAAGAAAATATTAAGTAGTGTGCCTTACATGGATATCAAAGAGAAACATTTTTTTTTTTCAAAAATCATCTTCCTCTTTTAGAAAAAGAACAAAGAATAGTTCTAATAATTCATAGAAATATCCCCTCAAAGCACAGACTCCTTTTAGCCACCCAAATGGATACTGAGATCAAAAGGTGAGTAGCATGCATTACGGGCAGATGTTCAGTCGGCAGCTCTCGTTTAGTCTAACAAAGACGTATTCATGAGCATAGGATGAAAAGCCCATTTTGCACATGATTATAATCAGCGGTGGTGGAGATTTCTCCTCATAAATAAGGACTTCCCCTCAGGCTGCATGGCAAACAGCTGGACCTGTACAAAAAAGTTTATGAAAATCTTTACAAGAGGCTAGAACACTACCTTGAATGAAGGTTTCTGCAGATACTGCCTTTCCTGCCTTGCTTTTTGTTTAATTAGCCCTGCTGAGATGCAGAGTACACTAACCCAAGCAGAGCGCAGTGTTAAAGTGCTGCCATGTGATATGCGGGCAGATCGTTGAGGAAAGAAAAAATGTCTCTTTTCTCCCTAAAACTGAATTCTCTGAGTTATTCTTGTTCCACCATGAATTATAACTAGGGATAACCAAGGAATGTAGTGCACTCAGAGGAAAAGTGAATCCTTTTGGTAGAGGCAAGGACAGAAGCATTGCCCTTTTCTCTAAGTCAAAAAGGACATTTAAAGGGGAAAAGGGTGACTGTACAGTTCATTTCATTGAAAGAGCATGTTATGGGTTTTTTTTTACTTCTATTTTTGCTTGAAAATGCTGATTTACAAACATTTGTTAAACCAGGAGATGCTTGTTTATCTATATATGGCAGCTGTAAGGAGCACAGCAGGTCAGAGCCCCATTCTGCTAAAGACTATTTAAACAGATAGCAAATGACATTCACCTCCCTGAAGTCCTTAGAGTCCAAAATAAATGTTAATAGAATAACCTTCTAAATACAATTTATGTGCAGCAACTCAAAGTGTTCTATCTTAAGAGAGATACATGGGAAGGAGAAAGATTGCTAATAAGGTAAAATCTAGACAGAAGGTTGCAGGAGGAGATGCATTTTCCCTGCTGATTCTCTCAGCTCAATGTTAGTCAGCTCTGGCCTGGAGTAACCAGGTCGTGTCAGCCTGGCACTGTGGTGGTGATAAAATCCTTCAACCCTTAGCAAGTGCTGGGGCTGCTGAGTTTGTACAATGCAAGGACTAGAGCAAAGCCACTCAGAGCATCAAAGAGGACTGAAAGGGGAGCTGTGCTTATAAGGGTAGTTGATAGTAAAAGGATTACCTCAATACTGCTTTAACAGGAAAATTCTTAACAATGCGGGAACCCCGAACCAGTTGCTGACCTTCCAACTGCGTGCCCAAAAGCTGTGTAGCCCTGTCTTCTTGATTCTCTTCAGTAGAAAGTCAATATTCCTCTGTAGACAAGGATTCAGGAAAGGAAGTTGAAATTCTATGCACTAGTTTGGCTTAGTTGAGTGGAATCTTTAGCCTAGGACCTGTCACTACATTTACTATCTTTTATTAAGACTACATGCACACAAAGTGTTATAAGCGTGATAAAGATCAGAATAGCCAAGCTTGGAATTTTGCAGTAACCATGCTTTTCCTTTGTAGAAAGAGATGTGAAAATGGATGTGATGGTCGTTTAAGGACAAGTTACAGTGTCTCAGCTCCCCGTTGCTGTTCATCCTCCTCCAATTTTGATTACAGATGGGGGGGGGGGGGAAGGGAGAAAAAGAAGCCCAAAAAGCATAAGAAATGTTCAACATGTAAAATTAAGCAAATGAACTCACTACAGGTGACAGTGTCCTGTGGAGATCAAACACTCAAGAAATTTACTACAAAGAATTTTGCTCCCATGGGGTCAGTAGTGCAGTATTAAAGTATGATTATTAGTAAGATATGTAGTGAACTGAAATCTAAGCTATACTGAGCTATCTTTGCTTAATTAAAATCCTATTTGAATAGCCTAAGATCAAAGCTAATCTCAGCCTTGTTAGGTTAGGAAAAAAAAGGGAGGTGAGGAGTGTGGGGGAAGGGCAGTGGTCTCATGTAAAAAAAAAAAGGGAAGAAATAATTCTGATGGAAAAGGAAGACAGTTCTCTCACTTCCAAAAAGTAGGTGCCTTCACATGTACACAGAAGTGGACGTGGGGAAACTTCAACTGAAAAGAATAGAGGAAGCTGGAAAGCACAGCACAAACAGACGGATTGCCCATCTCTTTCCCAGGTTCCTCCTCTACTCAACCCATCATCTCTGTCTGAAATTCTTCCTTTGGAAAATGATAAACCTCATTTCTACTTTAGGGAGTATCTTTCTCTCTTTCCTACCATTTATCCACTTCTTTTCCTCTTAACCCTGCTCTTACTCTTGTGATACCTTTGAGGTCAAAGAGTCTGCAGAGCTGACTGTCAGCATTAACATTAGGTTAAAGTTGCCTTAGAAACATTTTTATATCTGCCCAGTGGTGACAGACTGCGACCTGAGTGTCCCTGCTCCCTTAGGCTGCAAGTAAAGATTGGTCTGGGAAGGGTCCTGTGAGTTATATATCAAAAGCAAAGCATTTAATCCTGATTTAGGAACAGAGGGGCAGATGGTTGCATTTCAGTTAGGTCAGAAGTAGAAAGTTGAACATTTAGGCATGAACAGAAACCTACACTACATGTCTGCTTCAGCGCTGACCACTCTTTTGGGAAGTCATCTAAATCCCACTGGGAGCCATGGGAAAATGTCACCAATTAGTTATGTGAGGTTTGCATCAGGCAACATAATTCAGAGATATACTTTCACACACTGGAAGGTATCATTGTCTTTCAGACATTGCCTTGCCTGGTACACCTCCAAATCCTAAAATAAATATTGAAACTGAAAATCCAAGTTCACCAAGTATATCAACAAAAGAGAAGTCTTGCTGCATTTTCACTGTTGTATGAAGTCTCCACTGAGATCATTACCTCAAAGACAGTTTGCAGGTATCCACTTACATTTTTCTACTGAGTCAGACATGGCTGTATCCATAGCTTTGTCATAACTCTGAATTTCTTCTTCAGGGGCTTAGACAAAACAGGCTATAAGTTTCCCTATTTTTCAAAAATTTGGGGTCAAACCCAGGCAGCTAATCATTTATGCACATATGATCGCCAAATTTGTTCATGTAACCAGAAGATTACCTTTCCTCATGCATAAAATAATCAAGGATCTAGGGCCAGCAATTTCAGTTAGTCAAATGAGGCCTTGATGTCACAAATTGAGTGTATGTATGATTAACAAAGACATACCTTCTTTCAAAATTACATTGACTTCAACTTTCGTATGGCTACAAGAGTCAAGAGTTCAAAGAAGCTATGAAGCCTTTTAGGCATTCCTAACCTTTAAGTAATCCAGCCACTCTTTTTAGTCATAACAGATTCATTTTAATTTTGCATCTTTCAGGCTACCAGACAATTCTACCCTCAATCATCAAGAATACCAAACCAGATTAAAGCTATAACATAAAGAACACAGCAATACATAATTAATTAAATGCCCACATTCAGTTTGAAAAATTCACAGCAACAATACAAAGTCAAGAGATTTCAATTAAACTGTTAAGCATCATTTTAATTTCCAATATGTTAGAGAAAAAAAAACAACAAAGCAGTAAGAGATACTGAACTAGGTAAATTATTACCAAACTGCTTCAAAACTATGTAAAAAAAAAACAAAGACAGAAACAAAAAAAAACAAAAAAACCAACCAACCAACCAAAAAAACCTTAATGCTAGTGCTTCATAATAACTAGATACCTAGGTAAGGAAAAAACAAATCACCATTACATGTATGAAATACACAACACATTGCAAGATGGATTGGGCTGGATTTCTTCGAAATACAAGGATAGCTGGATATTGAAAAATAACGTATCTGACTTACTATAATTTGCTTCTTGTGAGTGTAACCCTCAGAAAAATATCTACTTTGCTTTGCATGAGCACTTTCAAAGAAGTGAACTAGGGACAAACCCTGAAATATCTTTCCCAGAACCTGTAAATTTCAGAATATTTTAATGCTTCACACAGTAAACCATTTTACCTCTATTCTATTTTTATGTGCAGAAACATGTGTTAGTGGCTTCAAGACAGCTATCTTTACTATGCTGCAAACAATAGGTACGCCCCCTGTGTAACATTCTTTTGCTGACTTTCTATTCTGCACCCCATGATCCAATTTTTGACACTTTCAGCTGTTTTGTAGTATGTATGGAACAGGGCTTTTTCAAGGCTAGATACATCAGTTAGATAGCCATACTTCTTGCTGGTGGTACAAGTGTCAATTTTTTTCCTATAATACTTTTAATTCATTAAGGCAGTTATGACGGGAGACTTGCCCTCAGTATCAAGGACAGAAAGACAGATTTGACTTCATAGGGGCCATGAGAGTAGATTCTGAAATCACATAATCACCTTCTATATATACGTATATAGATACACATACACACATTTATCTTGTGTAATGCAGATTCTGACCTGTCTCTTCCTGTGCACTGCAGGCCTTGAGCTAGTGCTATTTTGACCTAAGTTTTTTGTGAGCTGGGATGATCCACATGGTGAGAGAGTACTTAACATTGAGTTCATTAAGTGGTCTCAGTTACTGAAGTTAAGCAAATGAACAAATTATTTACTTAAGCTGACACTGCAGATTTGATTAAATGTCTTGTCTTTGAATGATTCGGAGTGAGTATATAACTAAAAAAAAATTTAAAATAACTTTATAAAATGTTTTCTGGCATATTGGTTTGCTTCAATTTTATGAGACGCCAAAATAATAACATTAAATAATTCATACTCTCCATGTTTCACAAGCATTATGCCATTGACCTTCGACTGACCATTTGCAAGGCAGAAAAGTAGGTATCATTATCTAAAATATTGAACTGCTTTAAGAAGGTTTAAGAATAAACACACCATACTCCGTAGCAAAATGTTAGGTAGCTAGTGTTTTTTTCTCTGTGTAATCCGCTCTTTGAGAGGTAAAAGTTACTGACACCACTCAGTGACAGGTACTTTCAAAATGAACTCTGTTTTCATTATGAGAATAAAAGGTAGATTAAGGTGCTGAACTTAGGCCACTGATTTCATTACCAGGTGATTTATTCCAAGCCAGAGCAGAAAGAGACAGCCAAATGAGAACACCATAGAGAAACAGCTGGATGCCCACCACAGTGCTGCTGTCATTATAGTAGATTTTTTTCTCCTGGAGTCTAACAAACAGAATTGCAGCTACTTACCCATTTTAAAATTCTGAGAAAGAAAAATGAATTTATATTTGCAAGTTAAATGTGAGTGAATATTTGAGAGGCCATGTCTGTGATGAAAAAGGTTTATTACCTTTGCTGCAATGTATACACACAGTGAGAGAAAGTCACCTTCAGGAAGACAACTTGTGATTTGCTTAAATTCATACTGGCTTACACACTATGAAAATAAAATGTTTTCTGTTTCTCGTTAGTTTACTTTTCTCTATCTCATTCTTGTTCTCTTTTTATATGCAAATCACATTATAATCAACAGTCAATGGCATTTCCACAGTCGCATTGCAGAGAAGGTGTTTGAAGCACACACAAAAAGCTCAGAACATATCAGGCACTCTAAGTACAGTAATGTCTTGATATCAAGACAGTGAAAATAGGTTTAATTTTTAAATCTGCTGTGAGGATTTTTGGAAGTGCTCCAGCAAGTCACTGGGTTACCATAGTCTTCTAAGTCTTTGTTACCGGGCTACCCACCCCGATCAGAAATTGAACAGTTCCAGGCTATGCTTTTCTCAGCTTCCACTGTACATAGCTGGAAATGAGGATTTGTGGCCATTGTTTTCCAGGTACTCCAAACTTTTAAATAGGCTCTTGAAGCAAAAGACATTCAAGCAACAAATTTATGTTTAGCAAGCATCCCTGTTCATCTTGGTATTTTTCCTCTGCTTTGTCCTCATGTACCACATCAACTCAAGCATACTTAAAGTCCTATATCTCAATTTTATACATTTTAATCTTGAAACAGGATAGACTTCATTACTTCAACTGTGATTTGAAAGAAAGAGAGAAGGTGTTTCTTAGAACTGCAATTACAAAAAAGCTTTGGTCAAAGGTAACAAACAGAATTTTTAAAGCGATTTGACCTTATGTCTGTGAGGGAAAGAAAGGCACTTAAAGTGAAATTTTTTTTACTTTGTTTTCCATTCAGTTGTGATGTTTTAGCACTAGTAAAAATAACCGAGTATTTACGCAATTGTCTTCACCTAAGTATTCAAGCATATATGAAAGTGATACTATTCATCTATTCATCTTAAGGAATAGACAGATGAAACAATCTTCCAGTGATGTTCTACAAGCTTGCTACTCTTTGAGTACACTGCCTTCTGTGCTCAAAGGGACATCTGGAGTTAATGCTGCAGAATTCACCATACTGCACCATCATTCTTTGCATGAATTCAGAGCTCATACATCCTCTGCCCCTTTTATTGACTCCTGTCTATGCACATAGTATCAATGTGGCACATCCCTGCTGGAATCTGTACAGTAACAGGACATTGTTCTCTGACAATGCAGCTTCGTGTCTTGGAGACAAAAAAAAAAGAAAGTGAAGTGAATGTTACTGTGAAATGGTCTACTATAGCACCTGTAGCCAGTGGGATCCATAAGACAATTGTGTGAATCCAGTCATAGCCTGGAGTTTTATCATTGCTGTTAATGTCAAACAAATTTTCAATATCTTTGTGTGCTTGGCAGGTAATGAAATTCTGGTTTAATTGGTGCAATAGATCCAGGAAAATTACACAATATAATGCCACTGGTCCTTTGCGTTTGTGGGTTTATATCAGCAGACTAATAAGTTTATTTCCTTTTCTTATTATCACTGAAAAGTTGAGAGTTAAAAGTAAAAAAATATAACATTGCAAGTAATTCCCAAGCTACTCAAAAATCTAGATTTCTCGATTGCCACTGAGGGGTGGGGGTTAATTGCAAACCAACAGGATTGCTTAATCATAGAATCATAGAATGGTTAGGGTTGGAAGGGACCTTCAAAGGTCATCTAGTCCAACCCCCCTGCAAGAAGCAGGGACATCCCTAACTAGATCAGGTTGCTCAGAGCCTCATCCAGCCTGGCCTTGAACGTTTCCAGGGATGGGGCATCCGCCACCTCTCTGGGCAACCTGTTCCAGTGTTCTACAACTCGCATTATACAAAAATTTTTTCATAATATCCAATCTAAATCTACCTCCCTCTATTTTAAAACCATTACCTCTCATCCTATCACAACAGGCCCTACTGAACAGCCTCTCACCATCTTTCTTGTAGGCCCCCTTGAGGTACTGGAAGACCACTACCAGGTCTCCCCGAAACCTCCTCTTCTCCAGGCTGAACAACCCCAACTCTCTCAGCCTGTCCTCACAGGAAAGGTGCTCCAGTCCTCTGATTATCTTTGTGGCCCTCCTCTGGACCTTCTTCAACTGGTCCATGTCCTTCTTGTGTTGGGGGCTCCAGAACTGGACACAGTACTCCAGGTGTGGTCTCACCAGGGCAGAGCAGAGGGGGAGAATCACCTCCCTCGACCTGCTGGCCACGCTCTTCTTGATGCAGCCCAGGATGCGGTTGGCCTTCTGGGCCACAAGAGCTCATTGCCTGCTCATGTTGAGCTTCTCGTCCACCAGCACTCCCAAGTCCTTCTCCTCAGGGCTGGTCTCGATTCATTCCCCGCCCAGACTGTATTTGTGCCTGGGATTGCCACCACCCAGATGCAGGACCTTGCACTTGGCCTGGTTGAACTTCATGAGGTTGGCACGGGTCCACCTCTCCAGCCTGTCAAGGTCCCTCTGGATGGCATCCCTCCCTTCCAGCATGTCCATGGCACCACACAGCTTGGTGTCATCGGCGCACTTGCTGAGGGTGCATTCCATCCCACTGTCCATGTCGCCGACAAAGATGTTGAACAGGGCCAGGCCCAGCACGGACCCCTGAGGGATGACACTCGTGACCAGTCTCCACATGGACATGGAGCTGTTGACCACCACTCTCTGAGTGCGGCCATCCAGTCAACTCCTTACCCACCGAGTGGTCTGTCCATCAAACCCATGCCTCTCTAGTTTAGAGAGAAGGATGTCGTGCGGGACAGCGTCAAAATCTTTGCACAAGTCCAGGTAGATGATATCCGTTGCTCGTCGCTTGTCCACCGATGCCGTCACCCTGAGTGAGAATTTGTCTGGAGAGTTGTTACAGCACTAAAAAACCCACACAGTTCCTATCCCAAACTGATTTTCAGATTTACAAAGAGCATTTGTGTATTTGAAAGCTAGCTACGTATCACCTGGAAATAACAGACCAGTATCAAGTTTCATACTGCATATGAAAGGTTGCATTTTCTAACATCAATGAAATATGTTGGTGTTGGTGCAAGGCTGCTTATTCCCCACTTTTTAAAGAACTGTCTTAGACACATTTCTCTGACTTCTCCCGTATTTAAAAGGCCGCTTCTGGAAGAATGTTTCATTGTATTTTTATTACATACTTTTCCTGCTTCAGAATTCATGAATTGAGTTCTTTTTTTCTTTTGATACTTGTAACCTTCTTTGAAACACTAGTACTTCTGAGAGTCTCAAAGTTTTCTCTTTTTGGTAGTGGGCATGTTGTCAGTGACCTGGACAGTTAGCTGACCATGACTAAAAAGGAGGTTAACCAATAAGACATTAAGACCTTCCCCAGAGGACACTCAGCAAACACAAGAGAAAATCTTTCCGTTTAAGAGAAAAGTGTGTATACATACATTGACTAGAGAATGTTGGAAAAGACCTCTAAGATCATAAAGTCCAACTGTCAACCCAACATCACCATTCCTACTAAACTGTGTCCCAAAGTGACATGTCTACACATTTTTTTGAACACCTCCAGGAATGGTGACTCCACCACTTCCCTGGGGAGCCTGTTCCAGTGCCTGAGCACCCTTTCAGTAAAGAATTGTTTCCTAATATCCAAACTAAACCTCCCCTGCAGCAACTTGAGGCCATTTCTTCTTGTCCTATCACTAGTTACCTTGGAGAAGAGACTGACACCCAGCTCACTACAACCTCCTTTTAGGTAGTTGTAGAGGGCAATAAGGTCTCCCCTCAGCCTCCTCTTCTCCAGACTAAACAATCCCAGTTCCCCCAGCTGCTCCTCATAAGACTCATTCTCCAGACCCTGCACCAGTTTCGTTGCCCTTCTCTGGACATATTCCAGCAACTCAATGTCCTTCTTGGACTGAGGTGCCCAAAACTAAACACCGTGTTCGAGGTGCACCCTTTCCACTGCTGAGTACAAAGGGATGATCACTTCCCTACCCCAGGTGGCCACACTGTTCCTGATACAAGCCAGGATGCTGTTGGCCTTCTTGGCCACCTGGGCACACTATTGGCTCATATTCAGCCAGCTGTCAACCAGTACCCCCAGATGCTTTTCTGCCAGGCAGCTTTCCAGCCACTCTTTCCCAAGCCTGTAACGTTGCATGGGGTTGTTGTGACCCAAGTGCAGGACCCAGCATTTGGCCTTGTTGAACCTCATACAATTGACCTCGGCCCATAGATCCAGCCTGTCCAGGTACATCTACAGAGCCTGCCTTCTCTCAAGCTGATCGACACTCCTGCCCAGTTTGGTATCATCTACAAACTTACTGAGGGAGCACTCAATCCCCTCATCCAGATCATTGATAAAGATATTAAACAAGACTGGCCCCAGCACTGAGCCCCAGTGAACACTGCTTGTGACTGGCCGCCAACTGGATTTGATTCTGTTCACCACAACTCTCTGGGCTTGGCCATCTAGCCAATTTTTTACCCAGCAAAGAGTACACCTGTTTAAGCCATGAGCTGCCAGCTTCTTTAGGAGAATGCTGTGAAAGGCAGTGTCAAAGGCTTTACTGAAGTCCAGGTAGATAACATCCACAGCTTTTGCCTCATGCACTAGATGGGTCACCTTGTCATAGAAGATCAGGTTGGTCAGGCAGGATCTGCCTTTCATGAACCCATGCTGGCTGGGCCTGGTCTCCTGGGTGTCCTGCACATGCCTGGTGAGTGCGCTCAAGATGAACTTCTCCATAATCTTCCCCAGTCCTGAGGTCAGGCTGACAGGTTTGTAGTTCCCCAGATCCTCCTTTCAACTTTTCTTCTTGATGGGTGTCACGTTGGCAAGCCTCCAGTTGTCTGGAACCTCCTCTGTTAACCAGAACTGCTGATAGATGATGCAAAGTGGCTTGGAAACCTCCTCCATGAGCTCCCTCAGTACTCTTGTGTGCATCCCATCTGGCCCTGTAGACTTGTGAGTGTCCACGTGGTGTATCAGGTCATTAACTGTTTCCTCCTAGATTATGGGGGGTTCATTCTTCTCTCCATCCCTGTCTTCCAGCTCTGAGGTCTGAATACCCTGGGCATAACTGGTCTGACTGTTAAAGACAGAGAAGGCATTAAGTACCTCAGCCTTTTCCTCATCCTTGGTGGCAATGTAAAGGATGGAGATTCTCCTTGACTCTCTTTCTGTTGTTAATGTAAAACAAAATATTTGTAAAAACATTTTTTATTATCTCTTACAACAGTGGCCAGATTGACTTCTAGCTGGGCTTTTGTGTTTCTAATTTTCCCTGTGCATTACCTAATGAGACTCCTTTAGTTCTTTATTGATAAAGTCCAGTGTAAAAATGGGTGGAGAGTCCTACTTGAAAGCTTGATAAAATGACATCTGCCATCTACAGAAACAAAGCAACTTACAATTTTAATGAAATTGAACAAAAGAACAAGAACACTGTTTTGATATTTGTCATTTTTCACCTCCTCCCACACAAAGCAAGCAGGATTTGAAGCCTATGTCAGCATTGCATCCTTAATTTTACCTTCTGATGATGCTGTGGGGTGACAACCTAAGCATATTTCCTGAGAGCTTTTACAGAATGACTTTCAGGTCCTAACAGATTTAATTACAGTTCTTACAGCACTATAATAAGGACAATTTCCCTGACTTGAAATATTACTAGGGAGCTCCTGCAGATGACTTTGTTGTTCACTAACAGGGGCGGCTCTCCTGATCTTTCAGTGCAGGCCCTGATAAGCACTGACCTGTGAGTTGCTGATTGGCTCAGTTGAGTGCAATCATAAATCAGATCTGAAAACAGGCCCCAGCTCAGTGAGATTTAAATGAGATTCACTAAAGAGAAAGATAATGATAGATAGATAGAAAAGAAAGATAATAATAGTTTTCCAACAATGTTACAAAAGGACTTAGAAACCATTAAGGTGATTGTTCCTAAAATGGTTTGCAGAAAGCCCACATCTGTGTTACATCTGCTCATTGCAACACAAATTGCTTATAAAGCTAATACTTTGCATTTTGATAACTTGCTAATTGAAGAATCCCTTCATCCTTTAAGAATATAAATTACAGCTTGATGTTGTGCCTCGTTAAATGACAGGTGTTTGGAGGACAGTTACTTAACAGAAACTCTTTTATTTAATCTCACCTAACTCTTACATTAGAAAGCTTAATGTACTCAAATACTAAGATTCTATAAAAGTCCTTCATCTGCTAGTATGACAAATTGTTCATCAGCACATAATAATTTTAGGCTGAGCATAGACTGAGCCAGCTTGTTGACTGTTTTGACCCAGTCTGTCTAATCATGTTATTTCATATAAAGTTCTGGATTTCACGATGTGGCACTAATTGTTCTGAAATTGCTTCATTTTAATTGCTGGCTTTTCTGTTTTAACATTAAATCAAACTATATTTCCAATAATACAAATAGCAGCTGGGTGGAAGACAATAGGATAGCTCACCTTAATTAGATGAGAAAAAAATTAATCCAGAGAAAGACAATATAGTTATAGCAAAAGAACTTTTATGAGGTACTTTAATTTCATATATTATTACACCGTACAAGTTGTGCCTGATTTAGTGTGCCAGCTAGGTTTTTATTATTCATCTTAAGTTAAATACATTAGTGAAAAAAATATGGTAAGATTCTGTGTGCACAATTCATCTTACTGACCAATTCCTCCCTGTGGGCTGATCAAATATATGATCAAACGCCATAAATTTTAATAACTAAAGGATATTCTGATTAGGTTGACTTCTGTGTTTTAACCTGATTGAATTGTGATTTCTCCCAGATGGTACTGTGGAAGTGAAATCATGTTTCCCACCTATCTTTTAATGAAGGAATAACTTACGTAACAAAGAAAAGGAGCCCAAGATAGCTCTTGGTCATGATCTCTGGAGTAGAAATGTTGAACATCTGGCAGTGTCCAATATTTTACACGACGACAATTTCCTCTAGGATTTATATTTTAGCTATATTATTTTACTTCAGTTTCAGATCATTTTGATCACATATTACATTTAATGTGTTCGTATATATTTACAATAATTATTAGAGCTAGCTCAATATTTTTTATATTTTCCTATTAGATTACACTATTCTATCAGAAGCAAAACATTCTACAGCTTGTTATTATTCAGATTAAGTACCTTACAGAAGGAAATAAAGAATAAATCAAGGCAATTCAGTGAGATCAACTTTTTTCAACCTTGATCAAGTGAAATACTTTGGCTTCTTTTCCACTTTCAGCAATCATGTCAATGTTTTTACATTAAATTATTCAAAATAAGTTGGTACTGCTGATTATAACATCAAAATGATTTTTTTTTTTTTGTGAATTAAATCTAAATGAAAATTAACAGACCTTGGGATGGTTCTCCTACTATGGATTAAAGTGATTTTTGTGTTGTAAAATAGTCTGTGAAATGGAAATAAGAGCTTCAGCCTATGTTGACAGACTATAAAATATGAATCCAATGATAAGATCTCAGTATTGCAAGATCACTGAGCTTACGTACATTTTATGGGGCAAGAAAGCAAGAGAAACATTTTGGGAAGAGTGGATATATAGGTCCTCCATATACAGAGCAAAGTGATGTCTTTGTTATTTACCCAGTTTTCATCTCCCTTTAAAAACTGCCTCTGGTTGTTCTGTTGTAAACTATACACATTGAGTTTGGACTTTGGGTTGGACTTTGCATTTACAGTATTTCAAAGGGAATTTGCAATGAATAGGAATGAATGGTGGTGACTTCTAACTGGTTTTCCTTAGCATAGAAGATGTGTGGGTTTATTTTCCGTTCTAAGATGGTATTGGTGTATATTGGTATATATTCCAGCCATATTTCAGTTACATGCACCTGACATAGTGCAGAGGAGTCTCCTGGAACTAGCATGCATAAAAGCTCCTGCATCAACCTTTCCAGAAGTTCAGGGCTTTTCTAGCATGTAATGCTCCTCTCCAAACCACATAGCAGAGGGGTGCATCTGGCTTGTTCAGTTTATCTTGATGCAGAATTCATTGTGTGTTTCTGGATGTAGTCTGCTATTTATGTGACAAAGGGGAAAAATATCCAGGAATCTTGCAGATAAGAAATTTCAGTGTTGTTTCACTGGTGTAAATCAATATACATAAACTGAAGTGATAGCAAAGAATTGCAGAAGGGGGCAATTTCCCCATTTTATAGCTAAGACAGAATGAATTGTAAATATTAGTCTCCTTTACTTTTAGTGATTCAAAATGGAAGGCATATAAATCTGAAGGCAGAATAACACAGATTTATTTGTTCATTTTTTTACTCAAAAGTTCACATATCAAGCCCCTCACTATGCTCTATTCTCTGGTTCCTTGCATTAAAAATGAATGTTCTTTCACTTTGGGGGCCAAGGGGATAAACTAGAGGGATGAATTCAACATTATACATAAACAGATTCTAACCTCCACTTGGGAAGTGGCTCCCTGTGTAGAGAGGAACTAAAGCAATGTAAAACTTTAATGTGCACATGCTGATGCCTTTCAGAAAAAGTGCAGGTGGGAGCTGCCTTGCTAAGAATAATAGAAGGATGAGGGTTCAGAAGTCTAATTTAATCAAAATTAATGTCAACATATGCTTTTAGCACACAGGACATGCAAAAGATCGGGCTTCAAAGTTCAAGCTATTTCTGGTTTTTTTTGGAAGAGAAAAAAAAATGATAGCACATTAGGCATAAGAAAAGTTTTACATGTTTGAGTTATGCATTGAACAGACAGCAATAAGAAACAGGTTAACCTTATGCTACAGCTTCCAAAAAAACCCAAGAATCTATCAGAATACTACAATAAAAAAGCAAGGACAGTATAGCTGGAAATGCAATATATATGTCAATACTACAGTACTTAATGATGCTATAAAGTTTCTCTTTTTTAAAAATATTGATTTAATAAGATGAACTCATGAACAAAAAATAGAGAAAATAAAAAATCATTGCTGTGTTATAGCAAATACCATTATGGAGCTGAGTAAAATAATTATGTGTATTCTTAGGTTCCACTAAGGGAGGGTATATTGATGAGAGTGTTCCATTTATCAATCAAAATTAAGGATTCAGATAGTTTATAGGCATCTCCTTGATTTTTCAACTTGCTGCACTTTTATCATAGGAAGGAAAATTTTAGTAACATAGAATCATAGAATAGTTTGGGTTGGAAAGGACCTTTAAAGTTCATCAAGTCCAAGCTCTCTGCAAGGAGCAGGGACCTATCCAACCAGATCAGGCTGCTCAGAGCCTCATCCAACTTGGCCCTGAATGTTTCCAGGGATGGGACATCTACCACCCCTCTGGGCAATCTGTTCCAGTGTTCCACCACCCTCATAATAAAAAAAAAAGTATTCCTTATGCCCAGTCTAAATCTACCTCCTTCTATTTTAAAACACGCTTAACTTTATAATTGTTCACCTGCTTATGTATAAAATAATGGCAAATTGAAAAGTCCAGTCATATACAACAGTAATTTGCACACCTCTCTGGTGTTGCATAAAAATTTTCCTAATATTGCCATTTCACCTGGAGCCCTATGAAAATATTTGGTTGCTGATGTTAGGGTTCGCTTTCCTGAATTATTGAAATAGACACAGAAGAAGGAACCAATAGTGCTGAAAGGAGGCACTGAATTTTTCAAAGTTCATTCTATATATCTAAAATGGAATTATGACTATTTTAAGTCATATGATGCAGTTGTTGTTTAATCTGTAGTAATTTTAGCTTTAGTTTTATAACACAAGAGCTGTATTATGTCAGTACAAAGGTGCATATTGCCCACTTTCCTGACTCCAGCTGTGTCTGTGAGCAAACGGCTTAGAAAGAATGAGAAAAGGCAAACCATGCGATTCTTCTTCCTAACTCAACTTGCTTCCAGTTTCAACAATATTCAGAACTGCCTGAGTCATGAGACATACATATATTTTGTAACCTTATGTGAATCCCAAATCTGTAAATGGATTTTTGTTTCAAGAACTTGTCAGTCTGCCTTTTCATTCCTTCATATAAACTTTAAGCCCACACAAGAAACTCTGGAAGAGAACACAGCTTGCTATCTGTTTGAGTAGGAGCCACCTTCTTTGATTGTTTTGAACTGATCTCCTACTGGCGTGTCCTGGACATGGTGAGAAAATCAATTCACTTCCTCCATGACATGATGATTTGTGGGCTTGCCTCCTGAAATCCTTCTAATCCCAGTTGGAGAATCCTGGTTTACTCAACCAGACCTAACACAGAAGCTGCTTGGTACCTTTGATCTTCCTTGTTGCCCCTTTCTGAAGTTCTACTATATCTTCGATTGTTTGTCTGTTTTTAAGATGAGGAGATAAGAACTGCACACACTATTGAAGAGGCAGCTGGCAAGATAAAGTCCTTGGTTTCGCTCTCTAATTCTGCTCTAACAATTTCTAACCTTTCATTTGTTTTTGATCTGAAAGTGGTTTTGATCATGAATCTGACATTTTCATGGAACTATTTGGTATTTAGTATCTGTAAATACACATTTTGAAAATCATATTCATGCTACTGTGAAGTATAGACTTGGTTTGAACAGTTTATTATTCTATATCAGACAGCATGTCGTAAGACTGTCACAACATTTGAGCACCACTTTGTCAGTGTATCTATCCTTACTAATCCCTCTCTGAGAACAAAAGCATATAGATAGTAGGCGAGTCACACAGTGTTTGCAGTGACATGCAAGATCAACATTGGTTCTCTATTCTGCTGTCATATAACTTAGGTTAGGCGTTCTCTTAGCCCATGTAGAACCTCATCAGTCTTGACAATGCTTAGCGGCTAAATGGCTATGCTATTTTTATGTTTTATGGAACTATGCAAATTATATGTTGTTTTATCTGCTTCGCCCAAAGCAGGTAAGTAGTCCCGGGAAAGCCTACAAGGCCCATAAAACATAACCAGATTGTACATGTTTACCCAATATTTCAACATTTATAATAGCATTGAGTCATTTTGTGATAAATTGGGGATTTTCTCTGTCCAACATCCCAGACTACCTACACTCCCACTGTCAGCACCAGAGTCAGATTACAACGATGTGATGGACAGAATATCCTCCAGAGACTGCATGTGAGAAAATCCCATCAATACAATGTTGGCACAATATTACCCTGTCTTCACATAGATTGTTTTCCATACTACTCTTACACATCATGCGAGCAGCAAGCAACTGATCAAACCACGAGATATAGCTAACTTTTGAAGGCTAAAGGACATTTGCTTTCTGAGGACATGGACTCTTTCATTAGACACCATGGACTCTTTAAATTCTTTCATAGAGCATTTCCTGCTCTGTAAGTTTCAGAGCCTCAGACATTGCCTTGGCTTTCTAGGACAAGAATCACCCTTCTGTTCATGTTGTATGGCACCTTGCACAGAGAACTTTGGGTTCAACTGCCAGGTGCCAGTATAAAAGGCAAATTAAACAGATACAGGACACATCTAGAAAGCCATCTGCCAAATCAGGCTTTAAAATACATTTTTGCATTATTTCTTTCTTGTACTGAGATTTCTGAGATACATATTATAAATTTTTCTTATTAGATGAAAGCTTAGACTTAAAAGCATAAGATGGTGATCTTTTGCCTCATGTTTCCCTGCCTTTCTCTTTCTCCTCATCGTCTTTGCATGGATCCATACAAATTTGAGTTTAGCAACTCATTCTCTTATAAATCAAGAATAAATATCTCTTTCTTGACACATAGATTAGTTTGTATCATTTTATATGGGCATCTGCAAGCAGGCAAAGGGATTGTTACCTTAACACCTACTTTACTTTCATAGAAATACTACTTTAAGATAAAGCCTATTTCAGAAGCCTCATACCATGTTTGTTTTTCAGACTTCTAGTGCTAAAGATTAACTGACATTGCTAGAGTAATTCCAACATAAAGCTTTTATCTGATGCGATGTAGCAAAAAAAAAAATTAATCTATTTTTAATCACCTGTTTTTCTTGTAAGTAATCATAATTTAATTAGTCTTGATTTCAGATGGAGGATGTTGCCACATGAAATCCTATGGTTACATTTCTAATTAATAACATTTTCTCCAGAAATATTATTAATGCATTGCTGCTGAAATGCAGCATTTCATTTTTCAATATTCAAAACTCTAAACTGTTTAAATTTATCTCTACGGCTGTATTGAAGACAATTTAATAATTCTTCATGTTAATGATATTAATTATTGAAGAGTTTTTTCCCTATGACATCTTAAGCAAAGGTTGAAGTGTTAATATAAGCTTATATTTAAAATTGGCTAGCAGATCAACCAATAAAGCATTTGTTTTAATGGAGAGACAGTGGTTGCTGTCTCAAATTCCTTTTCTTTTATGTAACATTTAATTCCCCTGTAGTGCTTTTTCATGCAGGTTTTATCTTTCCTAATCTACTGAGCTGTCATTTATGATTAATCTTAAATTAATTTTATTACATGCATCTCATGGTCTTGATAGAAGTGCAGTTCAGTATTTCACAAAATCATTGACAGTTTGTACTCAGCTCTATGCCTTTCTCAGATTAAGTCCTCTCCTTTTTTTTATTGGGGAGACAAAATTTTAAAAGCCTCTCTGTTAGCTGGATTCTAATGCACATTAAAGCTTTTAATGTTCTATCTGCTCATTTAATTGCTTAGAAACTCAAGCTCCCCTGAGCTGAGCAAGTGATCTACAGTGAACCCAAACTTCATATTCTTAACATATATGAAGTAATAGCTCAAGTCATACAAGCGAAGGAGCAAAAGGAGTTGAAAGGATGTGGGATGCAAAATGTAATCTGCATCAGTGTGGTTTGACAGATCTCTTTTGGGCAATGGTGGCTCAGAGGCCTGGAAATTAAAGGCAGAATATTCGAGATTTTTTCTAAGAGCAGAGGTAGCACCCGATACCACACAGGGTTCTCCTGCTGCTAAGGAAGCCTTGAGAAGCCAAGATAGCTGCTATTCCTACTCCTGGGATCCAACAGCTCACTAAAAAGCAGCCCATTTGCAGAGTAACATTTCTGTTCATTTTTCACCAAGGTATCATCTTTCTTTCTTTAAGAAAATTCACTTTTAAAAAATTGACCTGGATTCTTTTATTCTTACATTTGAAATACTTTGTCCAGGTTACATAACACCATATGCTAATAGGTTAGGAAATATTCTGAATGGAGGAAAAAAAGGGGCTCTGAAAGCAAGTTCTGGTATTTGCCTCTGCATATGAAACCCATTGATTAAAAGAAGCCAAACACATGCCACATCAGGTAATGTCAGTTCTAAAAGCCAGAATCCACAAGCCAGTGATTTCCTTAATAGAATTGTTTTAACATTCCTGGTGGGAATATCAGGCACTTGAGCGCTATTGAAACGGAATGCCACTTACAGTTTAAGAAAAATTACTGTCAAATGAATAATGGCTGCTCAAGGCACATGTTATCTATTTCTGCAATTAGCAGAGAAATCCTGTTGTAAGACTCGTTTAAAGCATCAATTTTACTGCCACAGGAAAGCAGCAACGTGTGTTAGTCGCATTTAGCAGCACCACTGTGATGTAGTTAAAGGCCTGTCAGACTTGTTACAAGGTTTTATTTTGAAACTCTTGCAGCTACGAGATACAAATTTTGTCCAGACAAAGTCTGCATTCAGAATTTCCCCCTGGGAAGGAGTCACTTCCTGCAGAATAGGAATCTGTCAAAGGGGATTTTTCTTTTTTAATGTTAAAAACATTAAAATCCTAAACTTGGGATGCAATAAATTAAGCAGATGTTCATATTCATCATGAAGCAGTGGATATGAGACGTAACGACCAGACTCTGTCACCCTCAGAGCTATGTCTTGTGTACTCAGTGTATTGTCTCCCATGAAGTAGTGCTGTATGTCTTACAAGTTTGCTAAGTCTTTCCATAGAGAGATTTGGATATCTGTACTCTGTGATTAAATATTAAATACCTTCCTTAAAACAATTTACAGAACTACCTCCTTTCTGAAGTAGTGGTAAAAAAAAACTTTCTATACATGTAAAATCTCTGATTCCCAGAGTGTCTGCTCTAGTATGATTGCTTTAACCTAGAAATGTGAATTGCCAGCATGTATGCACAACATTTCCATGCTGACAACTCCAACATTCACTGTGCTATAGGAAATGCATTGGGTTTGAAAACCTCCTGCCTATTACTCACCTATGTGTACGAAAAGATAAAAAATTGAAGAGACCCCAGAACCAGAAGTGGCAGAACAAAAGAAAAAAAGCACTGGACAGGGACATGATGGACAATGCAGTTGCTAATCCAATATCCCATATGTGTATGCAGCACTGCGTCTATATTTCTGGATCTTAATACGAGCTACACCACTCCCTCCCTTCTTCCTCTATAGTGTCTCCAGATACCGGCCCACAGGACAAATGTCAGTGTTTTTTCACAACATCCCTCACCTTACCATCCTTGCCAGACCAAGTCAAAGCCACAAGGAGAATATGATCTCCTAATCCAAAGATTCAACCTGAAAATCAATCTTCCCCTGAACAGAAGGTTTGGGAGATCTTGTTGTATTTTCATAGAATCATAGAATGGTTAGGGTTGGAAGGGACCTTCAAAGGTCATCTAGTCCAACCCCCCTGCAAGAAGCAGGGACATCCCTAACTAGATCAGGTTGCTCAGAGCCTCATCCAGCCTGGCCTTGAACGTTTCCAGGGATGGGGCATCCGCCACCTCTCTGGGCAACCTGTTCCAGTGTTCTACAACTCGCATTGTAAAAAATTTCTTCCTTATATCCAGTCTGAATCTATCTCCCTCTATTTTAAAACCATTGCCCCTCGTCCTATCACAACAGGCCCTACTGAACAGCCTATCCCCATCTTTCTTATAAGCCCCCTTGAGGTACTGGAAGACCACTATCAGGTCTCCCTGGAGCCTCCTCTTCTCCAGGCTGAAGAGCTCCAACTCTCTCAGCCTGTCCTCATAGGAAAGGTGCTCCAGTCCTCTTATCATCTTTGTGGCCCTCCTTTGGACCTTCTCCAACTGGTCCATGTCCTTCTTGTGTTGGGGGCTCCAGAACTGGACACAGTACTCCAGGTGGGGTCTCACCAGCGCAGGGCAGAGTAGAGGGACAGAATCACCTCCCTCGACCTGCTGACCACCATCCTCTTGATGCAGCCTAAGATGCAGTTTGCCTTCTGGGTCACAAGGGCACATTGCCTGTTCATGTTGAGCTTCTCATCCACCAGCACTCCCAAGTCCTTCTCCTCAGGGCTGCTCTCAATCCATTCTCTGCCCAGCCTGTATTTGTGCCTGGGATTGCCACCACCCAGGTGCAGGACCTTGCACTTGGCCTGGTTGAACTTCATGAGGTTGGCACGGGTCCACCTCTCCAGCCCGTCAAGGTCCGTTTGGATGGCATCCCTCCCTTCCAGCGTGTCCACGGCACCACACAGCTTGGTGTCATCGGCGCAGTTGCTGAGGATGCACTCTCATCCCACTGTCCATGTCACTGACAAAGATGTTGAACAGGGCTGGGCCCAACATGGACCCCTGAGGGACACCACTCGTGACTGGTCTCCACATGGACATTGAGTCGTTGACCACCACTCTCTGAGTGCGGCCATCCAGCCAACTCCTTATCCATGGAGTGGTCCATCCATCAAACCCATGCCTCTCTAGTTTCTTCCTAGAGAGAGGGATGTCGTGCGGGACAGTGTCAAAAGCTTTGCACAAGTCCAGGTAGATGATATCCATTGCTCGTCCCTTGTCCACCGATGCTGTTACCCCATCATAGAAGCCCACCAAATTGGTCTGGCATGATCTGCCCTTGGTGAAGCCATGTTGGCTGTAACCAACCACCTCCTTGCTCTCCAGGTGCCTTAGCATGGTTTCCAGGAGAATCTGCTCCATGACCTTGCCAGGCACAGAGGTGAGGCTGACCGGCCTGTAGTTGCCCAGGTCCTCCTTGTTCCCCTTTTTAAAAAACGGGGTTATGTTCCCTCTCTTACAGTCATCGAGTCATTTTGTGTATATGTATGTGTGTTTAGAGACTTCCTGAGTAAAAAGAGGTCTCTGTGGCTTTTACCATAAGCTATGATACAGATGTTAGCTGTGCAAACACTACCTTTTGCACTTTTAATTGTATTTACTATCTGTCTGCAATATACATACCTAGTCAACACCAAACACTGTCAGAGAACACTATCCAGACTGCAATGTCGCCTCGGAGATAGTCCTGATGGAAAAGGAATGTATTTACTTGACATTAAGTATAATAAATAAGCCTTAATAATGTACAGAGAACACAAAATTGATGGTAGGTAAAGTTTCCCTGCTGTCTGGGACAGAAGATTTCCTCTGAAGTAGTTCTCTTTGTACTGTATTTCTTGTGTAATCTGGCTGACCCTTTTATTTGGAATCTGTGCTCAGCGAATTACATGCACTTCTGATTTCTTGCTGTGGTGGTTGAACTGGTGCTAAGTAGCACATGTTGTGCGAGCAGGTTGGTCTGAAGGAACGTGTTTGCGGGAGGCAAAGTGTGACCCGGGCATGGAAAGAGTGTGCAGCTGCATGGCTGTGCAACATCCTCTTAGACGTTAATAAGATATGATGTGACTTTCCCCGGGAGAAAGTTTAACACAATGCAATATTCCCATCTTATTAACTGACATTAGATAGTATTAGATTTTCATACAATGATGTTCACTGGTCTGGCATCAGCAAACATTGCCTCATATTAACTTCAATACAAATCAGATATACAGTAAGAAGAAAATCTGAGATGGTACGTTTTGCTCTCTTTAAACTAGATTTCTAGCATTACTCATTTCATGTTTCTGTTCAAGGGTATTACATCATACTCCACATGAACAGGTAAGTTGAAAAAAATAGCAGAATCTTTGTATATATATCATACATACATTTTAGTGGTATTCTTTCTCTGGCTCATAGAAGAAAAAAAATAAAATGCTTGCTGTTATCCTCTTAGTTTCACTTAGAAACTCTTGCTTGCAGAGTCCAAAATAATATTAAAATTTAAAACATTCTGTCACTTATTCTGTGACTTGCAGACTTGTGTCACATCCTTGCTAGTTGAATTTGGCGCATTCTCATGGTAAAAGAAGGAGAAGGTATATCAGAGGAGGGATTCAGCCCTGAGACAGCAGAGACAGTAAGTGTGAATTTAAGTGCTCTAATAAGCTTTAGTTCATCTCATGGAGGCCCAGGAAGATGATAAGGGGATGGAAACAACCATAACTGTCTTTTAACTATTCCATCTTGGCAGGGATGATGAAACCTAAACTGTCTTTTCTCTCATTATACGAATACCCTGATTCCAGCATTGTTTGCTTATTCTGTATAAAAAGAAACATTTCATAATTTGACTACAAAATGAATCTGAAGTTGCTTTTTTTCTGTCTTCTTACCCTTGTGGATGGAAATTCTTGGTGTTTTGACTGTGGGGGGGTGTCCAAGTCATAAATCTGCATTTTTCAGCATACCCTAAACATTGCCGTAAGCCATATATTCCCTGTTTTCCTTTGTTCCTGCTATAGCTGGTATAAGACCCTGAGCTGTAGTAACAACAGGGCTCTGCACAAATTGCACATAAATGACAGATACTTAGTCCCTTTAAACCCTAAGACCATACTTATTTCTCTAGGCTTGGTTCTTTCACTGCTGCATTTTGCTCTGGCATCCAGGAGCCAGTTGAGTTTTGCTTATGGAAGCGTCCAGTGGAAACTCCAGAGGAACGGAAACCTCACAGTAGCTCCGTGCCCCAGGGCAGGTGGCAAAATCTGTGTATCAGCACCCTGGAAGGCCCTGAGCACGTATGCGTGCTTCCTTTGTGCAGGTCACAGTGTTACAACTTTGACATGAAAGCAAAGACAATATAGAGGGAATATGAGAGGGTACTAGACAGGGAGACTGACATCTCTCTACAGCCGTAGCTGATGTGTTGAAATTCCTCAATTGTGTATTCTTGCAGATAGTGAAGTCACTTTAACCTTGGGGTTTCTTATGGGTTAGTAACAGTGGGTGTCTGTTGTTGCAGTTTTATTTTCTGATTTTGTATTTTTTCCTTACAGGACTGTTTTTTTTAACATCCCTTCCTCCAGCAGTAAGTTGATATATGTTGTCAGATTTAGCTTCAGTGTCAGTCAAAAGAATAAAATGCTGGATTTAATAGGTACTTGTTTCAAATATATCCATTTATATTGTCACCAAGGAAGGTAAAATTAACTGTTGTATCTAAGACATTAGTCAAAAATTTGACTCTGAGCCTAGTTTTTTATTTGCATTAAAGTCACAAGCTTACCAGAAAAAGAAGGTTACTGAAGTGTGAATTTAAAGACATGTTGAAGTGACACCTGTTTGTGTTACACCCCTCCAAGGCTCCCCATTCTCTTACTCTGTGAAGCGTTTCCAGTCCAACAACTTCTAAGAGCATTTAAAAATGCATTCTTCCTCGACAAGTGCTCCTGTTTACAATATAGCTTTCAAGAGCTGACAGGTATACCGTAGTGCACTAATTTATTTATCCCATTCATGTGCAAAGCTGCATACAGCTTCTTTGCGTTGTCTCAGGTTGAGAACTGAAAGTATACTACAGCCAGTTATTTACTGATTTTTGACATAGAGTCCTCCATGTCAGCTCAGCTTACAGATCAGGGTCTCCAAGTAACTCTCCTGATAATTGCAGAGTAGGGCCTGGGTGATTTGTACGGTCCTGTTCCAAAAGGAGTAGCCAGCCAGCCAAGTTTGCTAAATCTTCTTTTTTTTTTTTTTTTTTTTTTTTGCAAAAGGGAGTTTCAGAACACACCCTCAAAACACTTGTTTTGATAAAAAAAACCAAGCTGACTCCCTGGTGCTTGAAGTTTGCAACCCCACAGGTAATTTTATAAGAGATTTCCCAAACTAGCCAAAATAACAAGTTTTCTAAGAAATGCAATAGAAAATGTAGTTTAAAACACTTACGTTTTTATATCATCACTGACCACAAAGCAGAATATCAATCTTTCCATTAAAAACAAAGAAAATAAAGCATGGGCTTTTCTGTTTCTAAAATCTTAAGATGGAAGTTAAGTTCTTCTCTCAAGATCACAAGTGCAACCTGTTCACCTTTTGTTACAGTCTTATCCTGCCATTACTTGTCTCCGTTTTTCTTTCACTTGTGTGTTCACATTTCTGCCTGATATTTATTCTGAGAGCCTCTGGGTTACTGAAAAATACTAGAAATCTTGATTTACAAATAGGCATAGGATTTTCAGAAAATGTCAACCATGTGTTAAGGGTCCTATTCCAGATATTTCACTCTTTTCCTCCAAAACAAAGAAAAACCACCAGAAAAACACTATTAAATCTCCTCAGAAAGGTTTGATATAGAACATTCACAAGTGAAGTTAAATTCACAGTCAGGATACAGTGTTTTGAAATGCTTTTTTCCTCGTTGTTGTCTGTAATAGTCCATACACACACTTCTTCTCTAAAGGATAATATTAAGAGGAGCTTAAAAACTCTGCAAAAAAGCCAGTGAGACCACCTGCCAAGACACAAAACAACACTCATGAAAAGTAAAACAGCGTATTTTATCCTCCTATCTTTCCCCGCCTCATTTCACTCAGTAAAATAAGTGAAATGAAACAGGAGACACAGAAAGCAAGACACTGTGCAGGGAACAAATAAAAGCAAGCAGAGAAACATCTGAAGGAAGAGCTGATAAAAAAAAAATAACATATCTCTCCAGAAATACCTCTCTCCAATGATTTCTATCTAGTGTGTTCAGAGAGGTATATTCATTTGTAGTTAATGTTTTAGGTATGGTTTTGTGCTGTAACCACCGTAACAACGGACACGTTATTTTATTTTGTTGACCATGGTTTCAGCTATGCTATATCCAATGATAGGAATCCATCTTCAAGTGAATCCAGAGCTGCAGTTTGTCCTTGTAAGTGAAATGATGCTGCACCACATAAACCAGAGAATGCAGGAAGGTCTGCAATGGACTCTGTAGTAGTACAGGGAGGTAATGCATTATGATAACTAAATCTGTACTCATAAAAGCTCAATTAATTTTTAGCTAGGATCAGTGACCAATTAAGCAAATCTGTTAAGCCTATTTCCTTTCTCAACACCCCCTGAAACTGAAAGTCTGAAAAACAATTGTAGAATTTAGTACCAACGTGAAATATTTTGTTCAATGTGAAACAAAACAATTTTTTATTTTGGAGTACGACAGAAAAGTGTGCTTAATACTTTTGGTTTTAATTAACTCTTAGTTCCATGTGGGCTTGACATGATTCCAAGTAAAACAAATTAAATCATTTTTAATTTTTAAACCCTTTCTCAAAATCTGTCTCCCCTTTTCTTGTGGCTAACAGCATGATTTGTGTAAGGAGTGAAAAACACTTGTCCCTGCTGTGAAATCAGAGCTTGGGAGAGCAACTCCAGAAGTTGTCTGCCTGCATTTCCCTACAAGTTGGAAAAGCATCCTCAGGGTGCAGACTGAGTCTACACTGCTGTCTTGCTTCCTCCCACTGTCTCTGCCTGTGATACTGAAGGGCAACTAGGCAAGCTCAAGTCAGCAGTAAGATGGGCAAGATAAGTCCCCACTCTGTATACTGTCCACTGAGCCCATTCACAACTGCTGCAGTCATATGTGCCTTTTCTTTTAGCAGGCATTAGAAATAGAGGCTATATAATACAGGATATTTCTTGTGTGTCATTTTTTTTCAAGACCTGGTCAAAATTTACATGCAATAATTCACCTTGTCAAATACAGGCAGGTTTGTTCATCAACTCTGCTCCAGTTCAACAGCTTCTTGCTGCAGTAGCTGTGACATGAGCACAATACCCAGAGGGACTGATGTTCAGTGCCCGTAACTCAGGAGAAGGGTGTTGTTTTGCTCTCTGAAGAAACATGCATCATTGACCACTCCTGCAGCCATTCAGTCGCCATGAAATGAAAGACCGATCTTTAAGAATAACTAAGGGTACTAAGCTGATATTTACAGCTCTCATGTTTTTTAACTTCCATGTCCTCCTATGTGCCCCACTAAAAGTTTTCACCTGTCATTTATGCTCCTCTTCTGCTTTCTTTGCTTTTTTTTAAAACACTAAGCAAGATATTGTGCAGAAAGTACCTTTTACTGCTAGCAAGCATCTTTGTACAGATTCTAGGGCCAAAACCCCAAATACATTTTTTTGTCCTTCTTGACATATACCATTCTCAGCACCCTTGCCTGAAAGGCACTGACTAAAAGGAAACAATAGCGTAACACATGAGACCACAGGATGTTTTCAGAGGAGCAGTACCACCTCGCAGCACACAACTCCCTCTGTTGTTTTCCAAAGGCAATCAATCACATGTCAGCAAAAAACCTCCCACCTTTCCTGAATTTTCTCCTTTGTAGAATATATTAGTTAAGTCTTCTATTTTGACAGCCAAAGGGAAATCTCAGGCTGAAATGGTGTGCCCAATTGAAACACAATTTTGTCATACTCTTTTAATCCTTTATTTCTTATCTCCTTTACCACCTTTGGGGTGAACAGACTTTCCCTATCATCAAAGTCCCAAGCCCTCTCTCCTCCATTTCCTCATTATAATCCTATAAATAAACATTTGAAGAACAAAAAGGACTAGTTTCTGTATGGATGGGGGAACAGGTTCCTGGGTCATTTTTTAAAGGACATCACTAAGCTAATCACTCTCCTTGCAGATGTGTGCCCATCTTTTCAGGCTTGCCAAAACTTTCTTTCATTTTTATGCTTTCATTTTGTGTCAGATTAACCCAATGAAGTGATTTGACAGCCAGATTCAGATCCAAAATGGGCTTGTTTCATAGCCTGCAAGCTCAAATTATTTCCAAGCTTTTTCATATGTCAACTGCTGTAAACATGCGTGGAGATAACAGCAAATATCAGAGGTTTGACTGAGATGGCATTGCAGCTCTCCGCATTGCTTTTTGAAATGTTTGAAGATATCTTAATAAGACAACTTCTTCATCTTTTTCCTAAAAAGGAAATTCATTTAATGCCTTGCAGAGTGTTAAAAAAATCTAGAAAAAAAAATACTTTCCTCCATGATCATTTCCATGAAATTGCTTTAAATATGAAATGCCGATGGAATATATTTAGCAAATATGAATCACAGGAAATTTCAAGTTGCAGTGAATATTTCCAAACTTTTCTATACACTTCATTTTTTGCATAGATTTCCTCATAAATCCTGGTTCAGACTTAGCTATTTCAGACACTATACAGAGGTGCAATATCTAAATTCATAGGATCATAGATTCACAGAATGGTTAGAGTTGGAAGGGACCTTTAAAGGTCATCTAGTCCAACCCCCTGCAAGAAGCAGGGACATCTCCAACCAGATCAGGTTGCTCAGAGCCTCGTCCAACCTGGCCTTGAATGTTTCCAGGGATAGGAAAACCTGTGCCAGTGTTCCACCACCCTCATTGTAAAAAGGTTTTTTCCTTATGTCTAGTCTGTATCTGCTTCCTTCTACTTTAGAACCATTACCCCTCATCCTATCAAAACAGGCCCTGCTAAAGACTTTCTCTTTCTCTTTTTTATAAGCCCCTTTTAGGTACTGGAAGACCACTATCAGATCTCCCCAGAGCCTCCTCTTCTCCAGGCTGAACAGCCCCAACTCTCTCAGCCTGTCCTCATAGGAAAGGTGCTCCAGCCCTCTGATCATCTTCGTGGCCCTCCTCTGGACCTTCTCCAACAGGTCCATGTCCTTCTTATGTTGAGGGCTCCAGAGCTGGATGCAGTACTGCAGGTGGGGTCTCACCAGAGCTAAGTAGAGAGGCAGAATCAGCTCCCTCAACCTGCTGGCCGTGCTTCTTTTGATGCAGCCCAGGATGCACTTAGGTTTCTGGGCTGCAAGCACACATTACTGGCTCTTGATATGTTTTGAAAGCTAACCAAGGGTCTTGATCAGATGCTAGTATTTGGGAGCTCACTTGTTTCTTTCACATGGAATAGTGACATATTTTTGACCAAAATTAATTCATTTTTGTGCTATAAACCTGGAAGAAAGCAGGAAAGTTCATTCTCACAAAATCCCTCCAAAACTGTCATTGGTTTCAGTGACCTCTGGATTAGGCCTTTTTTTTTTTCTGAGACATCAATAATTTGCCAAGGATAACATACAGCTAAACTGCCATGAGACATATGAATCATATTTTATCATTCTCAGGCTCTATAAAGCAGCAGTGCCAACCGCTTCTTTAAAATGGCTGTTTGCTGTAATCAAAAGGCCTATGTCTGAAAAGTCTTACTTAAGTTGTAACACTAACTTTAAGTTGTAGCAGTGCTCTTCACAAACTGTTCACTTCCAGACACAGGTGCACAAACATGCATGACATCACCTAGGATTATTCATGCCTAAGTCAGACCAAGAGTCAGGAAAACCAGGGGTGGCTCTGCACACTGTAATACTAGGTTAAGGTTGTGTTACCTTAACCTGTGGTACATTTCATGAAAAAGTGCAACCCAAAGCCTTGAGTTCAAATACTTCTTGAAATTTTATATTTCTTCTTTATCAAGAATCATAAGCAAAACCGATCCCAGAAAAGAGGAGAAACAAGATGTCATTTATTACATAATCTATCAAATTTCCAACAATGTTCCTTTCCAAAAAAACCTAGGAGTTCAACAGTTGGCCGTCATTTAAAAAAATCGTGTTAGTCAGACCAAAGAGAACTTCTTCATACACTTTTTTTCGTTAACAGAATGGAAAGAAACTAGAGATAGCATTATGTTCATATTCAGCACTTTTCTACAGAAACCTAAAAGGACATGCAGACAAGGTCACTGATCTATTGAGTTTAATCCGTAAACTTCCAAGGGAAGCATTGAAGTTGTGAAAGTTTTCTGCTTTCCTGAGTGTATTTTAACCATTTCCTAAATTATCAAAGTAAGAAGTATTACATATTTTTATTAGCAAATTCTTTATCAAACATGCTGTATGTTTTTTCTGTTCAAAGTCTTTAGCACCCCATCAAAGGCTGAAGTATTAGCAAATGCCAGATACAATGTCACAGTAAACCCCTGCTTGATAAAGAATAAAAGTGCTTGGGCTGCAATGCCAGTTTAAATAAATGTATAAACAGGATGGTGGGGCAAGATCTAAATTAGTCTCTAATTTCCAAAATGTTTATTCTCAATGAGGTTTGATCTGTTTCGAATAAAGGTGGCACTTAATTCTGAATAGTCAAGGGCTATAATAAATTATGTGTTCCAGATTTTATAGACAAAAGTGGAATGTATATATAGTAAAGCTGAATTTGTAGTCTTGCTCTAAACACTTCTGTCTTCAGCACTTATCTCCATTTGAATGATATTAAATTGGAATCTAGTATGTCAGACCAGATGTGTGTGGGGATTCTTTTATTTTGAAGGGAAATGATTGGAAGGTTTTGAAAAGGTTGTTCTTTTTCATTTAAGAAAGCAAAGCCTACAAATGGGTGTAATTTTAGAATTTCTGCAAACACCAGACAAGAAAGAAAAGATCATTAGGCTTAGGTATTTATTCATTCCTAGATTGTATTAACATAAATTTATTCCCTGATATTTTGAAATACTGCTATCTGAAAAAGTTAAATGTATAAAGTGGAAAAAGTTAATATTATGAGCATTTACAACTATCCCTAGTTAGCCTTGTGCATCTCTAATTTCCTGCTCTCTTTAATGGAAATGAACAGCATCACAACAGACTCGAACTATGTTCATGCAAACCCTGAGAGGTGACAGACTATATTATTGTCAACAGGACACCTTCATAGTTCAGTGACGGTCTTGTGTCAGTACTAACGTCCAAATATTACTGAGAAATTATATAAATTCCCCTCTTGAGAGATAATTTTGCAATAGTTTCAGTGTAAATCTGCTGTATCGTAATCTTAATGTTTGTATTTCACTAAGCCTAGAAAGCTTTGTGATGTTAGACTCATGGTAAAGCATCTTCTGAACTGGTCTTCTGGTAAGCTTTTGTTGTTCTCAAACATATTAAAATCAAAGCCAACACTTCAGCATCAGCTGAAGAAAGCTGACTGGAGCATATATAGAAGTAAAGTCGAAAATTGTAGAACAACTTCCCTGCAAGGTGAATCCATCATAGTTCTAGGGTATCCTATGATGAGACCTTCCTTACCATGGCCACACCATTTTGAGTCCCAGACGACTGGTTCACATACTTTCCAGTGACATCAAATTCAGGAAGCACTTGCCTTATGTACTACGCAGTCCCACCAGTCTTGAATTCAACGCCACTTCAAAACCTTGGCTCATGTCCACTGAATCAGTCTCCTGGAGCTGTGTACCATTAAGGTCTCTGCAATAGCAGACAAAAGAAGGTGTTTACTGTTAACTAGGCACATGCCTAGTCACATACTTAATGTTTATAAAACTTTAATAGCATTTAAACAGGTAGGTAAGCTTTAACATACTCAAGTGCTTCCTTCAGCAGACATGCTTCCCAGAAGTGGGGTACAGTGCAGATGGAGAACTTGCACTCCAGAATTGTTTGGAAGAAGTTCAGGAAGAAGTTCAGGTCTTTTTTTAACAGTGCGTCACATCTTAACTTTGTGATAAAGACACGGATGGATTGTGTGCTCAAGAGAGGGAAATACAGGTAGTGCAGACCTAAGAATAGCATTGACCGACTGGGTACACCGCTACTCAATATTGTTCTCACTAAAATTTGTATTTAAGAGAAATTGTAAAACAGCCTAATTCTGTATATTGAATGTTTTGGAAGGACTCATTTAAGTGTAGACTTTATGTTTTTACTGTGGCTATTTAGAAAATTATATTGTTTTTTAATTGACTGAAAATGCAGATTTTACTTTGGTATTCACTAAGAAGAACACTCCAAGAAGGACAGATATTGTTCTTTTGGTCTGTGAAGAGGTTATTTTTCCCCCCCCTACAGTGAACTGAGATGTGACACAGAGACACACAGTAAGCACACAGTCAGGAACAAAGTACAGCTTTTAGTCACTCTTCTGTCTTAGCTGCATCTTGTAAAGATTTATAAGAAAATTACACCTTTGGTAGTTCTACTTGTTTTTGTTGACATTTATACAGAGTACATTTGAATTTGTATTCTTGCATTCTTTCTTCAGAGCTTTATTCCATTTGAATGACATTAAATTGGATTCTGGTATCTCAGGCCTGACAAGACCTTAGTAGATGTTTCATTTACCCTCTCCAGGGTCAGAAAGACCAGCCAGGTCTTTGCAAATATTTGCAGCAGGCAAGTAGGTCCCACCATTTGAATTGTTTGTTAAAGACAGAATAATAATGTCAACAGGCCTAATTTTTCTGGGTTTATTCTTTTATGTACTTAACTCATTTCGCACTTCTTATGCTACCTATGTCTTAATTTGCATCACCTTGATGCAAATGATTTGACATTCTATCAGTTATTTTATCTACTATATACACCCCCGAACTTCCAAACACCCTGTCAGAAAATGTAATTTGCAAGTGTTTCATCATAAGCTTGTTCTCCAGCAACTCCAGTGAAAGAGTAGTCAGCAACAAATGAATATTGCAGAAATCTCGTCCACGGTGTTGCCAGGGGATCCTTTCTAGCAAGAATACAAAGGTCTCATCATTGCCTGCTGAAGTAGTCAGTGATGTTATACTAATTTTACTTTACTATGTCTATGAATTTTCTCTTTTTTCAAAATAAAAATTTTTAACCTAATACTGACCAACAGCAGTCTAGTCCAGTGCTAAGAACCCAGGACATGTGAAAGTGAGAAAGCAGCCCTGCTTCACATTCGTGTTTACCACAGGCAAAGGGAGTAAGAAGAATAGACTGGGATTTACTCTTTCTAAAAGGTATTTTTGAGTGAAGTCATGTTGCAGATGGAAGAGGTGGGGAAAGGTTTAACTACCCAATTAATTTCAATGGCCTACTCAAAATGAGCTGACTACTTAATTAACTAAAGCCAGAAGAATTTGTCTGTCTCTCCTCCAGTATACAATGCATACAATGCATGAAGAAGAGCCACTCCAAATTCAAGGTCAGCCAGTCTCTTGAAATTACATCAAGTAATAATTACCAGTTCCACATGGATCAGTGTATCTTTCTTCAAAAGACTGTAAAGAGCTCTGTTTGGATTCGTTGATCCTATTTATGACAGTTTATATGCTGAATCAGAAATGGACTCTATGTCTTACATTTAATATGAGGAATAAACCACTATTTTATAGCTAATTTGCAGGAAGGACTTTAAAACCATGATAAGCATTAATTTTTGAGTACACTTTAGCTTAATTACAAGGTTAAAAATATATAACTTTACATAAATCAAATATTACAAACATGTTAATCTTGCCTGTGGTGTAATAGGCATTATAAAACTCTGACCTGAAAAATTAAGGTCTAGATTAAGGTCTGATTGTCAGCAACTCATCCCGTCCTCTACCCTTGCACAGATTACAGGCAATTACAAAGATATATCGTTCTACCTTAGTCAGCATCTGGTGGGAAGATACTTTTCAACTTTGTTTTGATAAGAACTTCTCCAAATGGTTCATATTAACCACCAGAACTGCTCTGAACTTTCTGTGTTTATTTATACAAGCCCAAGTTAATTTGTTCACTGAAAGTACTTGCTGGAAGACAGCTTTAGTGGTGGGTTTGGAGTCAGGCAGCCACATGAAAGAATCTATTTCTCTGTTTTGTGTTAGAGGTCCTCTATTGTACCCTCAGAAGTAAACAATCCTCACATGTGAATAAGAGAACTAGGACTGAGCTACAACAGCAGTAACATAAAAAGCAAGCTCACTTTGCTGTGTTCTGGAGGCTGACAGATGTACTTAGATTTACCTTTCAGAAGTGACATTTCTGTTCATCTCTCCACTTCTACACTTTTTCCCTACACCCTGCCCCTGATTCATGCATATATATAGCATCAACAGGTGTAAAAGATTTTTAAGTCTCTTGTTATACATTCTCCAATGAACCTGTTGTACAAAGCACTTCACATGCAGTGCATAGATCCTGTCTTTCCTTCCAAAGCAACACAGTCAACGAAATACAATTTTCCTTCAGATCAAAATGCAAGATTATTTATACAGTGAACTATTCAAACATGTTAAAAAAAAAAACAGCAGAAATTGCAGAAGCTGCATCTAAGCACAACTACTTAAGTAAAGCCTGCCCAAAATCTGGCCTATGTAAGATAGATGGAGAAAAAAATGTTTTATATTTCCCAGCGCTTTTTCTGAAGACTGCCAATAAAAAATTTCCTTTGAAGTTTCCTCTTTATGGTCAGGGGTCAAGATTAGCAGGTTTCAATTTTTTTCCTGATGAAGGCTTATGTTGTTCTGTGCATTCAATAGAAACTTGGTAATATCTGAAAGCAAATTAAAAACAAAGATTGTATTCTTCAGCTATACACAAATCCAAGTATTCCCTGGTACTAGCAAAAGTTGGCAGTGTTGCAGGAACACCTCTGCTGTGGAGAGCAAGATTTTGCCTTTAATTGCACCCTAGTCAGCTTGTCTCAGAGCAACCACTGTGAAGCTAGGCTGAAAATGGAGTAACAAATTTCATCTTCATGCCTGAGCGGCAGTATAATCAGTGAAGTGTGGGTTTGGTCTGCAGGATTTCACCCACAGAATAATCCAGATCCAGAGCATAAAGATTTAGGGGAATCCAAAACACAAATTGTGCCAAATAAGGCACCAGCACCTACCCTGCACATAGGCCTCTGAAAAGTTGTCTTAGAGCACAGCTGCAGTGACAGAAGGGATTCATAACCTTCATTGTATGTGCTGCAATTGTCAAAGCAGTATAATAGTGAATCATATAATCATCTAAGTCATAGCAAAGTAGTAAAAAAATCACCTTTTTTTGTCTTCCCCAGGGGATGTCTCCTCCCTGCAAACCATCTTCTTGAATCCCTTTTGCTTGCAGGAGTGCTGACATGAATACTTGCAGCTGTGTACAAATCGATAGGAATGGCTCATGCTCTTGAAAGCTTCCAGATTTTGCAATATGACTCATATACTTTGATAATTTAAAAAAATCTTCATTATTTCTAGCATATTCCATTCTGAGCTACTCTACATATATAAAGTAACTAGAACGTAAGAGAGAACACTTCTAAAAAGACTACTGGCACAAGAAATACGTTTGAGATAGCACAACCTTTATTCTCATGTGCTTGATTACAGAAAAGGGCTGTTTTTCAGAACCAATGAACTGCTTGGACAGTACTATGAAGTACCTTGAAAGTATTTTTTTCCCATTACACAGAACTGACAAAAATATGAAGTAGGTATAATTTAAGTGTACTGTATAAGCAGAATATTATGAATTCCAGTACAACATATTTAAAAGATTGTTGCCAGGTTTTGCTTGAAGAAATTATTTCATTCTAACAAACTGATTTTTATGCATGCAAGACCAAATCAACTCTAGTATAAAATTAAATGCATTTAATAAATAGCAATGAAACAAAGAGTAGAACAAGCAAATAAAAATATAGAACTGTATTTCTTGTAGGGTCATTTTAGATGTTTAATCAAAGAAGCTACAGGTAAAATGTATTTCTTCAAAAACAATCTGCCCAATGAAGGAAATAAGAGTAGAATATTGACTGGAGAAAATTCCACTCTCAGATAACTATATTAAAAAATTCCTAAGCCACTGATTGTATAGAAGAGGCACCACTGAATTTTACAAATAATTTTATTCTATGAACACATTTTATAACTCTTTCAAACTTTGAAGATCTTAAAGATTTTAGATTTTGATATAACTGAAACATTTGACTAAATGGTTCTAAATTTCCATTATCCTGATTCAGAGCCCCTGAAGGACTTATTTATTGTAATTTCTATCAGGATAATCATAGTGAATAGTTTTCATGTTATTACTTGATATTTCAACAGATTTAAACAATTTCTTCAATCTCACTTTGAAACAGAGAGGCATATTAAAATATTGATATAATGAAACAAGTATCCTGGTCTGTAAAGTGTCCAAACTGAGATTTTTAGCATATTATTATGTGCTACAGCATCTCCTCTCACTGAAAGAGAATAAAGCCCAGCAATTTCTGTTTTACTCAGACTGTTCAAAACACATCTAGCTTTGTATATATTTATAGCTACCAATGAACTGGCAATGGTGAAGAAAATGAAGCCCTTGTATAGCAATCAGAGGTAATGGACAATTCTTAAGGCGACTGTATTCCTAATTGCAGGTTTGTAAGCTCAGGAATGATACTGGATGTCACTCTGCGCTGCTCAGATATGTCAGCTACTGAACAGACTTTAACCAGGAACAAAAAGCAAAGGATGTTTTTAAATGCAAATTATCATCTCGTATTTTCATTCTATGCTTACTATTTAATCTCTTCAAAATGTCTGAATAAAACCAAAAACCATCACAGCCTTGCTTAATTTCAAAGCATAGAATTTCTTTAATTTAAAAAGCAGCTCAATTGTTATTTGTTTATGGGGAAGCTATAAAGACATACATTATAACTGCTCACTGATTAAGTTCCAAGCATATAATTTTGTTTCTATACTTCAAAATGATGAGTAGTCCTTTCTCGCTATGGAGAATGTAGTACTATTTAGTGAATATTCTCCTTGTTCAGTATTCCCTTTTCTAGTGTTTACTTAATAACAGCCAGTTAGATTTAGCTTAGTTGTGGGTTGCATTTTTTATGATTATTACTGCTCAATTCCATGCCAACTTGCAGCGAATGTGCTCATATAGCATAGATAATTATGTGTGATTTTCTCCCTTAATGAAAGATAAATAATTTGGCAGTCCTGCCTCGCGTATTTTTCTATTTCAATACAGCTCATTGTTTGGATTAGATCTTTTTTTTAATATGGCTTTGCAAGCAGAATAAAATGTGCTTCTTAGATCAATTACATAGCTTTTAATGTAAGGTACTGCTATCTGTATTAGAGATTTGCATATGATCATTAAGCTTTAATATTACATTATGATTTGATCATAATGATACAGTTCTTTGTTTACAAACTAAATAATTTGCTATGTAGGCAGAACATTTTCAAAGAAAGACCAGAAGGTACATTTATAGCAACCAAATAGAATGAAAAGCACTAGTCAGTTCTAATTTCCATTAGACTCTACTTCTTCTTGTCAACAACTCTTAATGCAAAGAGACACAAGTCATGGTAGGACGGTCTGAACAAGGCAGAAATATTTGTGTAATAATTTCTATTTCAAACTAGATTATACTTCAAGTGTTAGTCTTACAAATCTCACGTAGTTCTTATGGTTTTGCACAATATGAAGGAAGGTTCAATAGGAAAAAAAACATTTCTAACAAACTGATACTTGCACTTAAAACTGTGGCCACAAGAGTAATCTTCTAATTTTTAATTGCTGGAAGGAAATTTAATAATCTGCCAGAAAAGCCAGACAGCTCTACTTCAGCGTTCTCCAGTGACTATGAACGATGCATAAAGATGTTGAGCGCCACCCAGAACGGCCAGACAAAAAAGATAACAATCAGCTTGGCAGTTTTGGTTTATGTGCTCCAGCAACTTTTCTGCAAAAGTGAGACACCATGAAACTGGGAGAACAAAGGAGGTAGAGTGACTTAGGAAGGTCAGAGGGCTGGTTTATCATCCTACATTTCTCTGTCTGCTGGAAGAGAGATTTATACAGGAAAAAATAATACTGAAAAAAAGTGGGGGGAGAGAAAAGGGAAACAAATTAACCTCCTATTAATCTTTTGCTTAATAGTCCTGCTAAGATAAATTCAAGAACAACTTCAGGTTCCCATCAAAAGTGAAATGGTTACTGTTAAGGTGCAATATGAGAAAATTATAAAGCTAAACCAAAAAAAATTCACTATCTGCAAGTAAAATCTATTTGTGAGGAAATGGAAGAGTTTAATCTAAACATTCACCAATGTGGAAACCTCTATGAGACCAGTGTACTTTGTTTTGATGGTGTCTTTTTCTTTGGTCTGCACCGACTGAAGCAGGTAGCAGCATAATTCCGGCAGCAACAGAAAAAAGTCTACAGGTGACAGAATGGATATGCAGCTGAATAAACCATTGGATTAAAGCACTGCTGTGCAACAGTTTTTATACATTAAGTCACGCTGTGTTGCTCAGACTGGCAAAAGGAAATTCCAGACTTGTAGCTGCCTGGGGCCACCACTGAAGTAAAACATTTAGGTATGAGAAGGTCAAGGAAGAGTCAGGGAAGCAAAAGAAGGAATAACAGTTAAGTACTCGACCAACTTATGTCATACCAGACTTGGCCCTGGTAGCCAAGTTTAAAGCAGAATTTCCCGTAGTGAAAGATAATGAAATTAGGATGGACAGGAAAGAACAGAATTAAGCCCACAAAGAGAATGAGGATTAAAACCAGCATTTTTTTTTTCAACAGCCAAAAATAACTTTATATTTGAAAGAACTTATATCTCTTCTAAGTATACTTTGCAAGCAAGACATGATTGCAGAACATGTTATAGAGGAGAAGGGAGGGTACCTGAAACGGTTAACAGTTCCTGAGTCAGGCACCTGGCACAGTAATGCACAGAGTGCATTTCACATGGTACTGAAGAATTGGTGAAGGTAGAGTTCCCTTTTTTTCCAACTCTGAAGTAAGAGTTGGAACTCTTACTGCTGCAACTTCTTACAGCAAGAAAAGGTAAAGAGAAACTCTTGAGTCCTAGCATAGCATCTGGAAGATTATATGCATCCAGAATAGCAGACATGATAAATTCACTACTCAAATGCTGTAGCACCATTCACATATTAGACTTTGTGAGATCATGTACTGACTTCATATAGGAAAGTGCAGAAAAATGGATCATTATATATTTCAGTCTGTGCATCTCTAGCCTACATAAATATACTGTCCATCCACAATCCATGAAGTGCATATGCCCCTTCAAGGCAAATATCTAGAGCAATTATGGATTCACTGTTATTCCCAGTTTGTTGGAAAATTATTGGAGAAAAGAGAAAACTTGTAGCTAAAGCTCTCCTGAGTACCCAGAAGAACACTAAGCCATAAGGTTATTACAGTGCTCAATACCATTAGGTGAACCTCAGGAATAGCAGATAGGCCATTGATTAATCAAATAGCTAAGAAATAGAGGGAGATGGGATGGAGAGGAAAAAGTCAGAATAGGCTTGTGTTTTGAGTCCCACTGTCTCCACTGATTTTGTTTTTCTTTATTGTAAGGGGTTGAATCTCTTTATAACAACAAATGCTACATTGTCCTGAAATCTGGAATACTTTTAAGGAAAGACCCATTATACCTATGTTACTGAGCCTCTGCAAGACTGATGCTGTAGCTATCTGCCCATTGAACTTCTGGGAGGGAGAGCTCTAGTATGCATAATTTCCTGATTTCACTGGTGTCAGTATATCACGTTTCATTATTTAGAATAACATTTCTTATAAAGTCATTACTCTGCATAAAATAGTTTACCATATTTCCTTTTGCTGCCTAAGTAAGGCCCTTCAAAATAACGGTAAAATTTTAGTGTATCTGAGGCTGAAATGAGGACTGAGTATATTCAAATAACCCTCTATTTGATACAATAATGCCTTGGGTTATTCAACAGCAATTTGTTCTTTCTCTGTGAATCAGAGAATACAAATGAGCTTAGGCTGTTTCTGTCATGTCAGTGAATTAAGCAGGTGGATTCACTGCTTTCAAAGGTGTTATTGTAAAAGGCAAATAAAATGTGATGTGCCCCTGTCCCAAACAGTGTCACCACTTGTTTCTTCTAGCCTGTCTGTCTCATGCCATCTTGCAGTTCTCCAATCCCTACTTTTTTTTGGAAAAGCTTTCCCACCTGCCTTTCCCCTTTATCTTTTATCCAGCATACCAGAAGACAAAATGTTCCTGCAATATTTCACAACAGTAGGTCTTAAGAGCTCTAGATGGATGCTAATCCATTTGCTACAGCTGACAAAAGCTGCATGGCGCCTGAAGCAGCTGAGCACTGATTTTGACTGAAGCACCACACTGCAACAGCAGCTGCATAGGCTCCTCTAGGTCCAGTCCTGATCCGACATGAACCCTGGGACAAGAACAGCAGTCAGGCCACTAACATTTTCTGTGACGAGCTAAAGGCACAGTAGATTATAGTAGGCAATATCGAGGCGAGAACACTCATGCTTTCAGACAACATTTAAGGAGTACTTGGATCTTGTGCCAGTTCTCTGCACAAAAGCAAATTTCATCTACAATGAATATGAAAAAAAATAATGAAATGGGCAGGAATGTAAATTTCCCATTATCACTGCAAGGCACAGCTTTTTAATTAATTTTAAAAAAAAAAAAGAAAAAAGAAAGAAAAAATGAAGGTTCAAAAAATGTGAATCTATGCTTTTTCTGAGATACAAAATTTCTTTTCACATTTAAAAGGAGAATAATGTGAAATTATATTTGCTGTACAAAAAAGAACCATTTATTCTCTGCAATTCTTAAATACTTAGAACACCATGTTTTAAATTCTGAAAACTATTTGTGTATTGTGAGTTATAATCGATCTAATAATATGGAGCAGATCTACTCCTAGCTACAGCCAGTTTTGATGCTACAGAGAAAGACAAACAAGAAAAGAAAAAGAAATCCAAAACATGATGGATACAGCCAATTTCATGAAGCTGTAGTAGGAGAGTATGTTGGCATATACCCAATATGGCTTGAAAAGTGAAGATGATCTGTTTTGTTTTGATATAAATCATGTAGGTTTAAAGGGACCAGACTGCGACTTTCAAGATCAGACAGATATGCTGTTAAGAACTTCAATCCAGAAAGTGCATCAGGAAAACCATGGCTCAAAGGCTTCTTGAAACCCTGTTCTTGCCATTTCTGTGGGCAGATTATTCGCTTCCCCACTTACTCTTCATAGAAAATCAAGCTTTAGTTTGAGACGCTCAGGACACAAGAGGACAAAGATGGGCATATTTTGTCCTCCTACTGCTCCTATTGTATCAAGAATCTTGCACTGCAAGATCTAATCTTAAAAGAGTATGATTCTAAGTCCTAAACACTTTACTCATTATTGACTCAGAGCTCTCAACCCAGAATGTTTGTCACATTGGAAACAGGTCAAACTGACTTTCCTTTCAGGCAAAGCTTGCCTCCACATCATTGTATTTGAACAAGTTTCCTTCTATTACTTGTGTTTTGTACATCCTTATTTTTTTTTAATAAATGTAATTTTCCACCTACTATTCAGAACACTTCATATCACTGAGGAGTCTGTGTTCGTACAGCACATTTCAAGTTCAAAGACTTTCAAGCAACTTTTACTGTACTGAGAATGCCTTTCTTTAAAGATTGTCATGTCGTTGTTAGCAAGTGACAACGTGACCTTGGGAAGTTTCATATGGCAGAAAAAGGTACTTCTTTGAAGATTTGTGTTACCATAGAATGGAGTTGCTGTGCAGATATTCATAATGTTGTTTCTCAGACTCCCAGTCAGGGAGAATACAAAAATTAACACCAAAAAAAAACCACTTGCTTTTCACAGTCTAGGTTTTTATTATAACATAATTTTGCTGGGTTTTCAAAAACCGCTTAGGTTTGTACATGCCGAATAGTTTTAAGCCTCTGTGTGTTATGCAAAGACAAGCAAATGGAAGAAAGGCACTGTTTCTGCTCTTGTTCTTGACAGAGACAACAACCCTTACTTTATGCATTTGCAGGACTGCTAACCACTCCTGATGAGAATAAGAAGTAGCCAGGAGAAAGGCTGCCACCACTTCAGCTGTAGCACACTAACGAATCCCACTCTGCATAGGCAAGTCCTCTCACAAAGAGCCTTAGTAGCCCAAGCACATCAAAAATGTCAGACTTAGTGCTTTTCATAAGCCAGAGAGAAAAAGAAATTTTAGTTTCTGAAGACTACAGGAATTCCTCCTTTCATATTGTAATTGTAGTCCAACTGTAGCAAAATACTTTATTATTTTATAGCATGTTCTTGACCATAGTACTAATTAACTCAGCAATTTACCCTATGTCTTTCTCCAGGTACTTACTCTACACTGTTTTAAGAGTTTAGCCCATCAAGTTTTCTTTTTTATTTATTCATATAGCTATGCTCTTCTTAAAAATTCAGGAGGAAGATTGCCGTGTATCCACTTAAAATGTAAATTTTCAATTAAATAACTCAGTCAGTTCAAACTTTCTCACAGTAGTGCAATACGTGGTTCATCATTAATCACTATTTCTTTCCAGATTCTATTTTTTGATATAAGCTGTTTTATCTGAATGAGGATTTGCAAAAAAAAAAAAAAGACATTGTAACCCAGAAGGAAACAGAAATTAAATAAATGTTACTTATACATTCTGAAAAATATTCTCTCACTATTTCTCAGCTAAGCAAAAAAATCCAAACTGCTTTTGCTCAAACAGATACAAAGAATATCACTTTTTGACAAGATCTTTAACAATTAGGGAAAATACGCAGTAATCAAATCAAAATTCTGCCGACAAAATTGTCCCCTTATTCCATGCCGTTAAAGCTGTCTCACTTTACCCTGCAGGCTGCAAAGGAAGGAGTTAGTTGAATGGCTCTTTATTTATTATAGCCATCATTTGCAACTAAAATGATTGCTTTCCTCCTGCTTTGTATACTAACAGTTTTACTTTTTCAGTTTATCATCCTAGCTGCTGAAAATATAACACAAATAACCTAGATAATAACCACATAAGACAGAGAAATAAAACACCCAAAATGAATGGAACAGAAAAGTTGCAGCAGAACGCACCTGGTGAGACTCAAAAAGCTCTGACATTATATTTTATTTGGAGTGGGGGTTTGATAGAAGGCAGGGAAAGTTTAAACAGAAATGCCTTGTTTTTTCCACTTACAGTATCCAGTATAGAGCAACAGCAATGAAGATTTAGCCACAAACCACTGTTTTAATTAATATTTAGACAGAGAAAAAAAAAAAAAAGGTGAGTTGAAGTAAACATGATAAATACATCCTTTTCAAGAAAACACACATTTTCATACACTGTGTAAGCCACATTTACAACATAATACAAAACTTCCATAAATTATAGCTTGCCATGAATTTGATACATTCAGAAGATAACTGATGTAAGATTATATTGCAGATGGCTTTCTACTGGTACTTTACTTTCTTTTTTCTTTTTGTATCTAGAATACCTCAGTCTCTGAAGAAATTATTGTCCCTTTTCTCTGGCCAATCTTTACTCTTTAGGATGGGCAACTGCTCTCTTATATAAACCAGAGAAACTGTGGTTTTCCAGTAAAAGGGAAAAAATCATCTCTCCTATCAGTTGCGGTCTCCAACTGGCAGAGCAATGAGGTGGTGGATCCCCAGCCTAGAAAAGGAATCATGTTAGAATTGGAAAAAGACAGCCAAAGTGTGCTACGCTCCACCAATCCTCAGGCAACAGTTAGCAGCAGACATCTGTTACAAAAGCTTAAAAAATGCTTACACTACAGAAAAGCAAGAACCAGTGACAAAAGAAAAAAAAAAACCAACAAAAAAAAAACCAACTCAAACCAATAGCTTTAGGAAGTTGCAAGGAGCTTCTCTGTGGAGATCTTCCCCTCTTGCAGAGGTGGCCCCTCTTCCTGCTGTTCCATGAAAGCTATGCCTTTGACCTTAAAGGGAGGAGGACAAGGCCTAATTCCCCAGGAAAATTTCCTCTCATTTAAATTATAAGTGTTCAAATAACACTACTAGTGTTCAAGATATAAATAAACACAGCAGTTTCCCCCCATGCATTTCTCTGCCACATTTAGTGAATTTAAATAGTTTTTTATGGTTTTCAGTGCACCATACATTTCAGCAGATCATGACTCTCATATTCCCACAATATAATTACGAATCAGTATAAGCACTTCATTTATGTTTGCGTGTGCAATAGGGTAAAATGTAGGCACATTTCTGATTCATTACATCTTCTTCCATCCCTGCCAGGAACAGAAAGCATTTTGCAGGACTGGAATTGCATGCAAAAACCATGGTTGCAGAGAAGTAGAAAAGCAAGAGCTGGCCAACTCCTGAATAACACCAATTTTGTGGATTTAAGACAGTGAAGATATACGAAATAATTTCATTTAGGTAACTTTAAAGATAATTTTTTTTTAAATTAATTTCTTCAGCTGTAAAGAAAGCTGCCTTATATACACATATTGAGATACATTAGCAAAATGTGCTCATATTATTTTCTTCCTCAGGAATGTCGTAAGAAGAAGTTTTTATAAGAATATTTGTGAACTGTGTATTTCCTTGACAAAATCTATCAGATCAGTGCTCCGCATGCAAATATCTTCATTTTTAAGATAGTGATAGATGAACAGAAAACTATGACAAAAAAAACATAGTCATTGTTATTTCATTTGTACTGTAAAGTTTTCTGACCACTTTCTCTTCGTGTAGCTCCTTAGAATTTTCATCAGAAAAACCTTCAACATTTTTAAATATGTTTTTCCACAGACTAGATTAAAGTGTCCAGATTTTTTAGGGCTTTTTTTCCTTTAAATTTGTAAGAATTCAGCTACTTTCAAGAAAAACATGTTCCCCACCTGAGCTCTGATGAGTGCAGTATATTTAACCTTAAGGATTAATAAACTCTATGAATGCAAAACACATACTCAAGATGTAGGAGTAAACATGTTTGAATAGGATCTGAGCTAGCTTTAACCTCAGTAACCTAAGTAGAGAGAGCTACATAGAAATGGCAGTAAAGCTTGTAAAACCTTTCCCAGAAGGTTTTGGCCTCATATAACTTCAGACATTGTACTAGCAATATAAGATCTGGAGATCAAAACATGGACTTATGTGGTTGTTTCAAAAGTCAGTTCACACACAGATTTCTCACACAAAATACTGAGATACTTTTTTATCATTGGCTCATAACATCAGGTCTGCTTTTGAAAAGCGAAGAGAACTGAAATAGTAGAGGTAGGAATTATTTCTTTTTCTTCTTGTCTTCTGGTGACTTCGTAATCTCCATCAACCTCCTCACAGAACCACTTGACGTTAACACAAAACTTGATCAAAACAAGATTGCTTAAATGCGTGAAATATTGAGAGTTAGTTCTGAAAGAGATAAACACCAATGTTTTCTTTGCAAAAGTGATATTATCCAGTGTGGTGAAATAATGCCCTCAGTAGCAGTATCTGCTATTCCAGAAGGCCTGGTACATACTGAAATTCTGATTGGTTTCACATATTACGCAGATATTTCATCTTAGGTTTGAGATGTAAGCTTGGTAATGAAGGACAGGAAATAACAGTTTCTAAACTGTGCTTGTACGTAGAAGCAAGTAGTCACAGTAGGTTGCTGTTATCACAAGTAGAAGTATAAACTCAATATACAGTAGCAGAGTACAGGTAAATATAAATGTATAATTTTCATGTTTCCCTTTAAACATTATTATTATTCATATGACAGTAAAAATATGCATTGTTATTTGAAAAAAAAAAAACAACAAAGTTCCTGTTCTGAGAACAATAAAGAAGAAATAAAGGCTAAAAACTAAAAAGAGGAAAATGTGCAAGGTATACCAAGAGGAGAAAGCACAGGAGGACAACAAGCCTTCCTTGTTCACATGTTCTTATGTCTTGCTACAGGCATGTTTTTTCACCTCTCATCATCAGCATTAGAAATTTTAAATTTCTCACAATTTACCCTTGTGGATTAAAAAATATGTGGCTTACCTAATGCTGGATCATCCCACTGCCTGCCCTGCTACAGCAGCTTCAAAACTGAGAAAATTCAAGTAAATTTCGAACTGTAAATTGAACAGGATTGAAAGTTAGGGGTAGGATGTTTCCCTGTGATACATGAAGATCCCAAGGCCAAATGAAGACACCAACTTAAAGTGATCCTAAAGGAATCTATTACAATGTTAATTTTCCATCTTTGGCTGTAGGAAAAAGTTGAGAGCAATTTATTGAATATCATACTCTGGCTTATTTAGTACTCTCAAAAGTCCCTGCTAGATCTTTACTTCCTTCTTAACTCCCTGGTGTCAACACAACTGTTACCTTTTCCTATAGCATTTTGTGATAAACACAGTCCTTTTTTTTTTTTTTTTGCATAATTGATTAAAAATCTGCAACAGAATATTCTAGATTAACAATATTTTTGGTAGTATCTTATGACCATGTTTCTCATGAAACGCTGTGGAAAAGGCTTTCTCTTAGACACACCATGGAACCATTTTGAGACAACAGAATAAACATCAGTGGAAAAGCAGCAAAAGAATCACTGGGTTTGACAAGATGACTTAAACTTAGTTGTACTTTCTAGTAAGGATGTGTTTCATCTTAACTTTTCAATATAAATATCTGTTGATGATTAGGCACAATATGTTTTTGACAGGCTTGAGTCCTGGAAAGTGAATGAAAATATTAAGAGGACTGATGTCTGTGATCCCTGGCACTATCAAATGCTGCTTGATATCTCTAGGGAAAGTAAAGGAACTCTGACTGAGCACTGCAGAAGATAATCTGACCTTTTACATTCTAAGTTACATTCTGAAAAGATTCTTCAAACATAAAGAATGATTTGCTGACGTCTGTGATCCTCTATGACTAAGTGAAAAACAGAGAGGTGTGAAAGCTTATTTTTGCTATTTAGATGCCATTTTATGCTGCTCAGAAAGCAAGAAGTGTTCTGAATGATGTTTTCTAATGTCAAACTAATCTCCCTGGAGTTTTCTGTTAATGCATACAGAATGAACATACTTCTTGCTATTGCAAGTGAAATAATGAAATGTATTCATGGGGTTAAAAGACCAGCAAGCCTGCTAAATCTGTTCCTTGACTACCTAGACAAGACACAACACATGTGCAATGAATAGACAATGCAGAGAAGCAAAGTGGAGCAGTAGTAATGTGTTTCTGTTAAAAAACGAAAACGGTCTGGATTTCTCTTCTCAAAGATCACAGTTCTGGTATCGTCTCTTGAAACACTGTCTAGGGACTGAGAACTGTGATTCCCAGCCATGTCATGTTATCCATAAACGTATGGAGCCCATCCTCGCTGAGAACTGAGAGTTTAGGAGGACAACGAAATGGAAAATAATGTGATCACAAGTGACGCTCTCAGCTACAAGGAGGGCACCACTCTGCACTTCCCATCTTCAGCAGAAAACACTGATATTAGAAGTATGCAGATATCATAAGAAAATACTACTCATCATATCCTCCCTTTCTATTCCCATATGATTCTCAGCTGACTATAGGTTAAAATTTCAGATCAGTCTCCTATTTCATATCTTATCATTTCATTCTAAAGTCTTAAGCAAAATTTATCTTTGTACAGCAGTCAGCTTAAATACATGTAAGTACATTGTAAAATAGAAAACATTTCCAGCTGTTGGGAAAATCCTGCGCTTAAAATGCAAAAAAAATTTCCTGAATATCATTATTTAGCAAATACATTGGAATTGCTATAGAACTGTATTGGTAATTAAATGCATAGTATAAACACCTTAAAAGGATGTCTAGGCAGCTATATACCTACAAGTCAATATTTCTATACACAAATAAGTGCATAAGGTATGCTGCAGAGTGTTTTTCTGTGCCTCTTCAAAGAATATTAAATTTTAACAAAAAAAGGCAAAATTGTTTATACAAAGTTTTTTTAGCAATGTGATGTATTATACTAATACCCAGCTTTTGTGTAGCATTCGTCAATGATAGATTGATGCATAGTTCCTTTCACTCAAAAAAATAAGATGTGCAATTAATGTAAAATGCAGAAGTATATATAAATCCTACCTTAGATATAAGAATACAAAATTTTAATTGAGTTCAAAGGTAAACAGTTGTGGTATATAGCACCTCCTCTACATCAAGATTGCACGTAAGTTGCAGTGGCATTTGACCATGAGAGTATTACAGCAGGATAAGAACGCAGCAGTGAATACAGACACACTTCCAGGCTTGCTCCATCTTTATGATTTACAGATTTGTCACAGCATCTTGTGGAACAAAGTTAACTAAGGGCTGACTGAGACATGAAAGATATACAAAATGTGAATAAAGTCACAGCACTAACATGAGTAATAAAGACGTAGTCAAAACTTTCACTAATAAGGAAAAAAGCCTGAAAATATAAGGATCATGTCATGAGGACTATTGAGTCAAGTGAAATGTTCAGGAGAGAGAATCTGTATTTGTACCTGGCACATGTATATTACAACAGACAGAGGAAATTTAGAAATACAGACTTTTATGGTAGGACAGAAGTTACATTTCTATTTATTTTAATTATTGTTAAAAGTTCAGTTAAGAACAAGGACATAGAAGAATACACTGAACAGTAGCAAATAAGTGTGTCACTGTCAGTTCTTACAGGCTCTTGAACATGTTGTACTAAGTCTTATAAATCTGTGTTAGAAGACCTGGAAGATGAATTGCAGCCATCTGAATCTTTAGATTCAGACTTGGAAAGAGTATGAAGTAGAAAACTGGTTACATAAGCTAACATTTCAGTGGCATCATATTTTCATATGATACTAGGATACTAGCAAATTAAAATAAAAAAAAAAGAGAGACAGTGGTTTGGAAGGGAAAAAAATCACAAAAGCAAGCTGAGGATGCAGGTAAGGAGTCAAAGACTACTGGGGTCTCACTGGCCATCATGTCATTAACTGGTGAACTCTGTCAAATTGTAATTCCTAAGCAAGATCAAAGTAAGTTGAAATTCTGAGAGAAAATCCTGTAATGTATGAGGTGCAATTATCAGATAATTGACAATTTCATATGTTCTAGCTCTTTAATATTGACCAAGACCCAGAGAAAGCATCTAGAATTTAAACAAATTATTTTTAGCATGCTTAATTGGAAAAAAAAATCTCTTCAGTATTCACCATTCCTGCAGTAAGACTTGGTAAAGAGGCACAAAACTATGTAAAATTATAAAGACAAATCAAATCATTATTTCATTGCAGGCTGTCAATATGACTCTCAATATTTTTTTGCAAGGCAACCAAGTAAGTTTTACTAGCTTGATGTTCTTTTATCACAGATGAAATAGCCTGCAAATGGCCTTTATGTTTTAGCAGGCAAGGGACTAGTCTCAAGAAATAGCAATAGTACTTTGGCCATATGAAGACTGATAGAGGAAAAAAATCTGTATCATGGATTTCGCATCTACCAGCACATGGTCTAAGCTTGCAACTGTGGTTAACGGAAGGAAGACAGCTGAAGAAAATGGTATAAGAATTGTGGTCCTATAGTGCCTTTCTTAAACGTCTCCTATAAGGTAAAGGGAAGTAACAGGGTTAAGCAGTAGATCATCCAATAATTATATCCAGTTCAACTATTAATTATTTCTTACCAAGAGGCAGAAAGAAAAATAAAAGAATCTTTTCATAACTTTTTACAGAAGGTTGATGCTCCACTCCATTCCGGGGGAAAAAGCTGAGCTACAGGGTTGCAAAAAATGATGTTCAACTTGAACAAATGGAAGGACTGAAGAAATGTTTTTATCAGAGCTTTAGCCTTGAGCTTCCATAAGTTAGCATATCAAGATTTTCTGCAATTACATTATTTCCATCTATCTCTTTCTGTTAGCCTCAGCTCTGTTCTTTGCATCTTGTTTACAAACTTTACTGTAATGCATTTTTTTTTAATTTGCCCTATTTGTTCTCTCTTTCTCTGCAAGTACCGTAGCTGTTAAAACCAGCCAAATTAGTAATTACTAGCACTTTTAAGACATGCAGTGCAAACTCAACACCAAAGCTAGAGGCATGCAAGCTGCTGGCCAAAACGTGTTGCCACTATTATCTTTAGGTCTGCATGAATCAGATTTACTCTAGTCCACTTTTTGTTTGGCTTTGGTTTATGTTTTATGATGGACAGTACATGTCCATTGCACCTGTGGATTATATCATTATTCAATGTATTTTGCTTGATAAGGCTCATAAACAGTTGTATCTTTTCAGGGTGAACTATGAGTTACCTCTATAACACTTTAGCTTAAATACATGTAAAGGATTTATCAAGCTGATGTACCCAACACAATGAAAGTCGTTGTGCTCTGTAGAAGTTCGGAGAAAAGCGTGGTGACAAAATACAAACTCCCCTCCTGTTTCTTACCATTCTTTTCTTGGTAGCTTAAAAAAAAATGCATAAACACATTAGAAACACCACAGGTCTTCCAATATGATATATTCTAAATTCACATCTGTCTAATTCAACAACTTTTCCAACTACTGGCTTAAACCTAACTTTATCATCACTACCAGAATCCAAAATAAAAGTAGGTGTGCAGCTAGAAGAGTTAAATATCTTAAAAACAGAAGCTGTCACACCACCACTGTCATATTGCATAACCAGTTGATTTTTAATATACACAAGCATATTAGCATGGCTAATAAACCTGGCCTTGAATGTTTCCAGGGATCAACCACCTCTCTGGGCAACCTGTTCTGATGTTCTACCACCTTCGTTGTAAAAAATTTTTTCCTACTGTCTAATCTAAATCTGCCTCCCTCTGTCATAAAACCATTACCCCTTGTTTTATTACAACAGGGCCTACTGAAGAGTTTTTTTCCTGTCTTTCCTGTAGGCCCCATTTAGGTACTGGAAGGCTGCTATAAGGTCTCCCTGAAGCCTTCTTTCCTCCATGCTGAACAGCCTCAACTCTCTCAGCCTGTCCTCCCAGGAGAGGTACTCCAGCCCTCTGATCATCTTCATGGCCCTCCTCTGGACTCGCTCCAACTGGTCCATGTCCTTCTAATGTTGGGGGCTCCAGAACTGGATGCAGTATTCCAGGTGGGATCTAACCAGAGTGGAGTAGAGGGGCAGAGAATCACATCCCTCGACCTGCTGGCCACTCTTCTTTTGATGCAGCCCAGGATACAGTTGGCTTGCAGCAACGTTAAAATTGTTTCAAGTGAATTGAAACTCTGCATTTGGCTCACACTTATGTTCTTCCCATATTGCGGAAGCTTCTGGGGGCTGTGATTGTCAGTTGATTCAATACTTAGCTTCTGCCCACATGACCAAAACGGAAATGAGCTGCCATATCCTGGATATTAATACAGCTTTCAATGCATTGGTTAGTAAATCTATTTCAGACTTCTTCCAAATCTGCATATGTTACTTCAGGACAAGGAGTAGAAATGTAGACAGTTATTCTAAGCAGATGTATTTTTCACTCATTATGACTTGACTGTAAGATATATTTTGTCCACTTTTAGGTAAATGTCTTAAAAGTAAACTCACTTGTAAATTTAGATACAAAGAAAAGACTTCAAAAAATATTAGATAATTTATCATCTTATAAACTTCAGTTGTTTAGAACTGCCAGAAGCGCCAAAGTATTGAAATGCAAAGTAAGCACAGGAAAAAAAAAAGGTTAGTTGGAGCCTTGTCTGTAATTTGAAATTAATGTTAACATTAAGTTTCACCAAAGAATTAAACAGCTTTGTTTTAATAGCTGAATGAAGCCCAGAGGCAAATCTCATTTCTTCCAGGTAACTGATACAGTAGATCAGAAGACTTTGTCTTAGACCGTTACATTGCTTCATGCTTCACACGGTTTGGCATCTTCTTGTTTCTTTTACTGATCTGTCAGTCACTTGTAGGATAGCTGGAAACCCTGCCCCTGTGTGTCCACCCTTGTCATGGTCAGGTCCTGTTGCATCTCTCCCTTTTGAAGGAAACCTTTGCATGCAGGTAAGGAGCTGGGAAGGAACTGTAGGTCACTCCAATAAGTTCTGGTCTGGGTTGCCAGGAGAAGAAGGACTGAACAAAGCATCAGTGAACAAAGTCTTCCCCTACTACAGATAACTTTAAAGGTGTCTCTGACACTTGCTGCCTATATGCATTTGCTATTTTTTTTCATGCTTAAGTGTGGCAGTAAGAAGTTAGTTGACATACTTGTGACTGTGGTTGGTTGACCAAGATTTACCGAGAAAAAATTTTAGACTTGGCATTGATTGGGTGGCAGTATAAGGTGGAGTAGAGCTAAGTACAAGGCCGTGGCTTGATGCTGAGTACAAGTCATCTATTACTCAGATAAGTAATAATGTGTAGCATTATGTCACTACTATACTCAAAGCACTAGATTTTTTAGTGAAGACAAAGATAAAATGAATCCTGTCTTCTCATCTGCCCCAGTAGACTTGCTTATGATCTGGTTTACTGTGGTAAAAGACCTGTTTTATATATAATTTTAAATTATTAGGCATTGACTTAACTTCTGAATGGGTGAAATTGTAATATCTGCCTTTCTTAGACTAAAAGCTAGTAGCACTACTGGAAGGAAAAAGCCCACACCAGTCCTAGTGGAAGTGGACTTGAACTCAGGAAGTCATTAAGTGAAAGAGTAAATGGAAATGGTTCAATAGCCGAGCTGCTAAAAAAAAAAAAAAAAAAGGACATTAAAGGAAATAAGGCTTTTTTCTTTTTTTTTTGTTTCTTCTTGAGGGTTGCTAAGTAAGAAACTTGTTTAAGGCAAAGACATAGGCATGGGAGAGAAGTGAACTTCTTACTCATAAAATACAGCATCCTCTAGAACAGAGTAAAAAAAAAAAGCAACATATTGGTGTACAGTTATGGGACCTTCACTCACAACAAACATGGAAAAGAGACAGAGAGCATCAAAGCCTTAATATGATAATTTTAGTTAATTTTTCATACTATGACATGAAGATTCTTCCAAATTTGTCATATCACAGTATTATCAGCGTCATTTTCTTTATACAGTCTTCTGGAACAAATTCACTTAACATTTACACAGACTGAACTGGCTATTGCCGTTATTCAGGTCTGGATCAACAAACTCTTAATAAGACTAACACATGTAAATTTTCTTTTTACCATTATAGAGCTACCCTTTCTCTCCTCCCTAGACTTTTAATTTTTTTAATAAATGTCTATCTTACAGTCAGTTTAGGGGTTGGTTTGCTTAGCTTTGGGGTTTGAGTTCTTATTGCCTTTGCATCAGGATAAAATCCATGACTTGGCTTTTGTGGGAAGAAATGATGGGAGCTGATGCTTTTGGCTGGCCATAGACTCTAAGAAAAACAGCTACTGGCATCCAGTGAGGAATGTAGAAGAGGTGGAAGTGTAAGGGAAAATAGAAACTTTTCTGGATAGTTGCCTTAGTGTTTTCTGTGATTTCTTTTGTATTATAACTGTGCTTTTAATCTGGCTCTCTTGTAACATTAATGTAAATGTTGCATTTTAGGGTATGATCAGTGATTTCAGAATAGGTTCATCAACTTTCCCTTAGTTGAAAGTCAAGAGAAGAAATTATCCTCCAGTGAGAAAACTCAGATTGGTATTTGGGGTATGATCTTCATCCAGTGTAAATATCAAAGTTGTTGACAAATGAAAATAATTTTTGTTTGCTTTCAGCAGACTTTTTCCTCAGAAATGGTATTTTTCTAAATTTACAAAAATAACTACTTAGGTAAAAGGCCATTCTGATTAAAAAAAAAAAAGGAGCATAAATCAAATAAATTTCCTTAAGGTCACTGTGAACACTGAGAATATGGTCAAATGTTGCTGGTCTCAGATGACTGATACTTTTATAAGTTTGGTAATATTTTCAAAAGATAGCAGTGCCAAATGTCTTTTAAATAATTTGTTCCTTACTCTTTAAAAATTTCAGAAAGCATCTGTAATTTAAAGATGATGGTAGGAGAGCTGTTCAGAGCAGTGGGCTTGAATGACTCAGTAAAAGCTCTGTTATTGCTCTGGTTAACTCTCCTGTATGATAAATAAGGTAAATGCATATTCAATTTAACTGAGACACAGTCTGAAAAAAAAAAAAAAAGCCTAATTTACTGCTCCACAATTACTGTTTTTTCTTGGAAAATGTCCTTCTTCATTTTGGATACATTCCTTTGAAAAAATATTTGTTCCTGTTTAGTGTGGAGATGCCAAACGCAGACATGTTCTCATACATCTGAATGTGAAACAATGCAGTGTACATGGAGGGGCCCCTCACTTTTCTACAGCAGTAAATGTGTAATAAATGGTAGTAAACTGCCAACCAAAGGAGGTTCTTGTGATTTCTCATCTACTGCTTCCAGGCTTCCTGCCTTTTCTAGTTTCTGAAAAAAAAAAAAAATCACTCACTGTTACTCCTCACGGACTTCAACTGCTTCTGTATCTTCTGCCTACTCAATTGAAGCTCAGTTGAAGTCTTTATCCTTTTCATATAGGGACATGTTATTAATCTAAAGAATACATATTATACATCTGTTTAATACTTGTTAAGTGTTTTCTGTTGTCCCAGTTAAATACCTTGACATACAAGATAGAGTTGTAGTTAATGCCTCCTGTCCTCTCACAAAGTCCCCAGAGGAGTGATCAGTGAGAGGTCCTGTTTCTATGGCACCATGTTGGAACCAAGAACAACACAGAAAAATCCCTTTCCGTCAATACTTTTAATGTCCCATAATCACAACAGTCTGCTACCTGCCATGGGAATGTTCAGAATAACCTTCTAACCTTTCCTGCCGTCCCAGGTTCTCATTGAAGCAGTTTAAATTGCAAAAACTCTTAAGTATCAAGTATAAATTTTACTAGATCCATCCCTTGGGGAAACAAATCTAAAAAAATCTGGTGAAGGTTAGAGGGTGACCCTGCAGAACCCTTCAGACCTGAGCATGGCAGAGGAGTGTCATGGCAGAACTGCTGGAGGTCTGGCGTCATGGGACGTGGCCAGCTGCATAGGAATAGCTCAAATCCTTCTGCATGACACAGAGTTAATTTCTTCCCTTCCACTTCTGATTCCATCAGTCATACCTCGCTTTAATGAACAGGAGTAGTCTGGCTTGTATTGAATTCATGCAATAAACAGAAGAGATCATACTGTGGTTAAACAAAATAAAATCTAGGCTGAAGTAATAGGAAAATTAATATAAAGAAAGAATACAGGATAAAGAATGATGTAATGTGTACCTAGAAAAACAAATCTCAAGCATCTCTCTTATGATATCTTATGTTTTTTGAGAATGTACATGACCATTAATTAAAATGAAAGAATACTGAATACACAAGAATTGAAAAAGTTATGACAATATTGTTCAAAATTTAGACATTCTTACCTATCTTCAATGAATGTATATTAATTTTTTTATTTATACCTCTCCTCATAAATACACATAGGTATATGTATACTTTAATAGCAAATTACCTGGTACAAAACCTCCAGCATGGCACACTCATTGTTTGTTTCAGTCCCAAAAACACTACTGTGTAAAATTCATCCCTTATCTAAATTCAAGTTCTCTGCAAAGAAATAACATCAGAAATTAAATACCTTACCACAACAATTTTGTTAGTAACTTATCTCCTAAACTATAATACTGACTAAGTATCTACTAATAATTAATTATAATCTGATAATTTTAAAGAAAGATATAAATGCTCGTATTATCCAAACCATTATTTACCGCTGCATGAAAAACAAAATTTAAACCTTATAGGAATATCAGTTTTAACAAGTTCTTATGAAGAACACACAACACAATCATGGTAGACTACCAGAATGACATTTTGTGCCATATTCAAATATGAGCCCTGAACATTTCAATTGCCAGAGGCAATGGGAAGAATCTCCCAATGTTCTTTTTCCTACTTTCCTTGATTAGCATCAGCTTTTATATAAAGTCAGACAAATTAAATGATCTGTGGCACTGTTTGTTATTGAACATCCAAAGGGATTAAATTTCTTATATTCAGCAATGGATTGAATGTGCCTGAAGAAAAATGTGAAACCAATAAACTACTAGATTATAGTTTATGATACCATATGTAATGTCATCAAAGTGAGTGAACAGCAGCCTCTGAAACACACAGTCTTAGCACAGCAAAAGCACTGTATTAATATATTCAAGATCAAATGCTGGCTTTAGAATTTAGCATGAGCTAAATTAGAATTACAGATTAGCACTTTCTAACCTGAAATCAGCCCTGTAAACCTTTCCTGATGAAATGAATACAACAAAGATGACTTAACATAAACTTTATTATTAATTTTAATTCGGATGAAGACAACCTTATATACAAGTAAAGCCAAAAATTACAAAATCTCCAACATACTCCCCTAAGGTGCAGTTGATTCAATCAGTGGGAGGAAACAGTTCAGCACCAAAACAGAATATAGCCAATGTTTTTCCTTCTTTTGCTACAAAAAAAACCCCTGTAATTTGTCATTAGACACAGGCCAAACAATTTCAGTCTGCCTGCCGATTACATACAGTTATTTATTACAGACATACACATGAGAATTATATTCTACGTGAACTGTTTGCCTTTGTGATTTTAATTTGTTGCTTCTTCTATAAGTAATAGACTTCTGTTTGTTCCAGAATCATTCTGCAATAATGAAGGGGAATTAAAATGTCAGGAGCAAAGCTTATGTAAGAGTTATGAACATTAAAATGTTCAGAGCCTTTGCATTCAAGTTGAAATCACTCTCTCACTCCTCGTATGCAACATGTTTGTTAGCTACTACTGACATTATGAAATGTTTTCTTCTAAACATAAAGGTCACTTTTTCAAAATATTTTCTTTTCTTTAGAGGGGTCTAAGTAAAATGTTGACCCATATACTCCTTTTGCCATTAGCTTAGCTAATATCTCTAAGTACTGCAGCACAACCACATCAAAGGCAGGATTAGGTTTATGCAACCTAAACCTGAACTTCTCATTCATTCAAATAGAAGGCCAACACATACTCAGGGATTTGGCACAACTGTCCTGTCTGCAATCCATTTAGTCCATTAGCAACTTAGTCCATTTGTTTATGCCTTTCCTTGATAGCCTCCAAACATATTTTTATTCCCTGTGGCATTCCAAGTCACATAAAGTGTTTAAATATGAGTCTTAATGAAGGAAAGTATTTATATGTGGAAGAACTGGTCCTAATCCTTCTTTTGTTCTCTCTTTTTGCTGTCTTTGTGCTGATGAGCCTTCAGTAATATTTCAGATTATTTCCTTACAAGTTATTGCAGAAAGATAGGAGGTGCAATTATAATTGTGGCATCACTCAGCTCCTGAAATTCCTTCTGAAAACTCCGGTGTAGGAATTTAGAACAAAATTGTCAGCAAAGGTACTGCTGAGCAATGAACTTCTAATCTGAATGGCTCCCCGCTACACAAACAGTAAATTCTGGTAGGAAATATACAGCCTAAGTACTGAATATATAAAAATCTAGCACCTTGATAATTTTTCACTCAAAATAATTGCCATGTGGTCGTATTGTATATAATTTGCTTTATATTAAGACATTCCTTAAATGATGGAATTAGCACATCTTCTAACTTCTATTACAAGTATTTTTTTCATTTTGCCTAAAAGTATGTCAAGTAAGTCCTTACAGAGAAATTATAGAAATATATAATTATATTATGTCCCTGCTTAAATGGTACCATAAATGCCCAAGATATCAAGAAATGGGGAATGTATCAAATACAATGCCTACTTTGCAAGCACATCTAAGTAACGTCTCAAGTACAGCACATGATAGAACAAAACAGATGCAGAAACAAACCCTTCATATCACTCACCGAATCCTTTAGCTTTTGGCTCCAAGACAGGTGAAATTTTCATTGCACATATTTTATGTGTAATGCTCTTCTCCTCTGCTAAAGGCTCTTGTTGGAAGTACTTCTTGCCTTCTTGACTCAGATCACGCTCAGCAACAGTTTTATACTTCAAACATTTTCTGTCAAGACTGTATCTTGCACTTTAGTAGAGTCAGTTTTCCTATTTCTAATAGGACTTTTCCACCTCAATCTTCTATTTCTAAGAATGACACAATTTGTAAAGGATAAGATATCAAACCCTGCATTTCAGGGTTCTCAGAAAAAGTGTAATCTCCAACTTTCAATATATTGGCTGTTTTCACAATCGATCAATGAAAAAAAAAAAAAAGAGGAAACCATTGAAAACTACATTCACTGCTCTTACTGAAGATTTCTTCCTGAAATACACAGATTTTGCTAGAACTTAAAATGTTATTTACTTATTTTATCAACTGTAACTTCCCCCTTCATTTAAAAGATAAATCAAAGTTGCCCCATTATGAAAGTTGGACTTGAACAGAACTGCTGATATCCTAAAGATGCTCAACAATAATGCTGTTTCCCTCATGAGAACAATAAAAGTGAATTCTTACGGGTTATGCTGGCAAAATTTTACTACACTAAAGGAAAAATGGCTTTGTTTATAGCTTTGTTCAGCAGAACTCAGAATGCTGTCAAGTTAGTAGGCAGATTTTACTCAAGTTCAGTTTAGACATGTACAGTGTCTCTATGGAAAGGAACATCATGTTAGGAAATCATGGTAAAACATATTAACAGGTAATTAATATTAGAGAAAAAAAAATACAACAAATTTTCCATGAATTATCAAATGTCTAAAGATTAGTTACTTTTTTATTCTCTTATGACAAATATAAAAGATTTGTCTTTACAATAGTAATGACCTTTCAAGCATGGAAAAAAAGTTTCAAATCAGTTAGATTACACTTGATAACAGCAAATTGTTATGTTGTGATAGCAGTAGAATTATATTTAATATGTTCTATAGACTTTCTTTTTCCTAAAAAGAGGATTTGGTTCTATAGGGAAAGTCTCTGGCATTTTTGGAAGAGGAACCTAAAATACACACATATACATAAAATATGTAAAGTGAAAAATATTATTGAAATAGTTTTATTGGATTTGATCAAGCTAGAGTAGCTAGTTGAGACACAGTAGAAAATACAGAAGCCTACTTTACTATCCACATCAAAGTAAAGAAATAAAAATCCTTTTGTGGTATTTTCTCTTGATACTAGACAGGAAATACGATGTGGTGTCATTGCTTCTGGACATTCATAACAACATGTTCAGTTTGAAGTGTGTCCAGGCCTGGTTCTTCTTTGTGCATTTGATTTAGTGATGGATCAATCACGTCTGAAGTAAAGTCAAAAGATAAAGGCCATATTTAACCATTATTTTATAGATTAAATTTATTATTTCAAATTCTAAAAAAAAAAAAAATACCCAGTGTCTCTAATGTCTCCCACCAAATTAGAACACTAAACTTTTCTTCAGATCTGTTTCTGGAAAAACAGACCCAACACAAAAGAAAGAAGATGTGATATAAGCAACAGTAGATTTGGAAACAGGAGAGGCAGAGAGATTCATTTTGAGGAAGGGGGAAGATGGCTTCTCTGCCAATTGAATGATACAACAATAGAAATAAAGAATAATAACAAATCTGGAAGTGTCTTGTGGATGACTCAACAGATCCAAGATGCTCCATGGCTTTGTAATAATGCAGGAATAGCTATTTAACTATATTATTTCCTTTCTCAGTACAGTATATATGGTTTTTGATCTTGGGGAAAAAAGTAAGAAATCTATGAGCTACATAGATGAAATGGATGTAAGTTTTTCTCTGTAACTTGTCAATATAAATAAGCATCATGTCTAATTTTACTGTACATGGCAACTGGGAATTCACTATAAGAGTAAAATGAATTTCTCGTTGCAGCTTTCAAATTATACTACATTTATCTGCCATATTAGAAAGCTTGCCTCTGCTAATTGCTTCCCCCACACTGGGTATCTATGTTGAGTAAAAGCTGAGCAACTATTGAATACAGAGGTATCTTTTCTTCTTTTGTGCAAGACTGAATGAGAAGTCATGTGCCCTTGGAAACATTCAAGGCCAGATTGCACAGGGCTCTGAGCAACCTGATCTGGTTGGACATGTCTCTGCTCCTTGCAGGGGCGTTGGACTAGATGGCCTTTAAAGATCCCTTCCAAACCAAATTTTTCTATGATTCTATGATTCTTAGGTGGCAGAAAAGCTGTAAATGATGTGAAATCAAGCTAGAGTAGCTAGTTGAGACACAGTAGAAAATACAGAAGCCTACTTTATTATCCACATCAAAGTAAAGAAATAAAGAACTCCATGTGATGAAATACCTCTTTTTCTGTTGTGAAAGGCAGGGAAAGTTTAGAGAAGGTTGCTAAGGGAAGCTTACTGCAGAGATCATCTACTGTCATCTGTAGGCTTATCTCAGACTACATCTTACCCCCTACCAGCTACTCTAGGTTATTTGCTGCTTAAAGGATTAAATGTTTGGGAAGTAAGAAAAAAGAACTGTGTTATTTTTTTTCTGAGAAAGATGCACTGAGATGTCTTTAGTCATTCTTATCCATGTAATATCAGCTTAGTAGCTGCAGTATTGGAAAAGTAAACAAACCCAAAGAAACGGAAATGTTGAAAGCAACAGTAATGAATTTGGCAACTAAAAGAAAGTCAACATGGTATTATCTTTCTAAACAGTAGATACTAAGTTCACCATAAGAAGACTCTGGAAAGTTTTTATAAATGCAATAAAATTTAAATGAAAACAGGAAAGCAGGAATAAGGAAGACAAATATCCAGCATTGACTAGGAGACTGAAATAAATAATAGAGTTACAGAATGGTTTGGGTTGGAAGGGACCTTTACAGGTCACCTAGTCCAACCCACCTGCAAGGAGCAGGGACATCTCCAACCAGATCAGGTTGCTCAGAGCCCTGTCCAACCTGATCTTGAATGTTTCCAGGGATGGAGCATCAAACACCTCTCTGGGAAACCTGTTCCAGTGTTTCACCACCCACACTGTAAAAAATTTCGTCCTTACACCTAGTCTAAATCCATCTATTTCTGTTTTAAAATCATTATCCCTTGTCCTATCACAACAGGCCCTGCTGAAGAGTTTCTCCCCATATTCTTTATAATCTTGCTTAAAGTGCTGGAAGGCCACTAGAACAGATGCTCCCGTCCTGTGATCGTCTTCATGGTCTCCTCTGGACTCGCTCCAACAGGTCCACATCCTTCTTACGCTGGGGGCCCCAGAGCTGGACGTCTCACAGGAGCAGAGTAGAGGTAGAAAATCACCTCCCTCCACCTGCTGGCCATGCTTCTTTTGATGCAGCCCAGGATGCGGTTGGCTTTCTGGCTTATAAGTGCACATTGTCAACTCATGTTGAGCTTGTCATCCACCAGGAATCCCAAGTCCTCAGTGCTGCTCTCAATCCATTCTCCTCTCAGCCTGTATTTGTGCCTGGGATTTCCCCGATCCCTGTGCAGGACCCTGCACTTGGCCTGGTTGAACTTCATGAGGTTTGCACAGGCCCACTTCTCCAATCTGTCAAGATCCCTCTGGATGGCATACCTTCCCTCCAGCGTGTCAACTGCACCACACAGCTTGGTGTCATCAGTGAACTCGCTGAGAGTGCACTCAATTTTACTGTCCATATCACCGACAATGATGCAAAACAGGTCCCAATATGGACCCCTGAGGAACGCCACTCATCACCAGTCTCCACTTGCACTTCTGCCATTGACCACAACTCTTTGAGTGCAGTCATCCAGCCAATTTCTTATCCACTGAGCAGTCCATCCATAAGCACATGGAGAACCTTTTACAAATTTGATATACTTAGATGAGGCACAACTCTTTCTGCTATAGCTTTTACTATAGTCTTTTGGAAATATTTCAGAAATACTAGCTGCTCATCCAGAAGCTTGCACACACCATCTGACAGTCTCTTCTCAGAATTTGTGGAGGAAAACCAGGAAGTGTAAAGCAGCAATTATTACAGCTTTTTTTTAAAAAGGGAAGTTTCCATTAGCAGCAATGATTTTTTTTTTTTTAAAGAACATTTCATAAAAATATCTTAACTTAGGCACAGATTCCAGAAGGAGCCAAATGTGTCTGAGAAACTGTACTTAGCATAAACTGGCATGTGATTTTAAACTTATTATCTCATATTAAGACAAGAGAAACATAGTTTGAAAGGGACCTCTGAGTGGAGGGGGATGATCACCTCCCTTGACATGCTGGCAATGCTTTCCTAATGCAGATCAGAAGGATGGCTACTTTTTTTTTTGCTGCGAAGGCACATTGCTGGCCCATCTTCCACATGAGTCAGGTAACACTCCCTTTCTGTTCTAATTAACATATGCCTCATCTATTTACAGATTTTTGTAAATTTAGAGCTTGCAGTAAGAACAGGAGAGATTAAACACAAATTTTATAGCATTCAAAATGTAAAGGAGAAAATGCATTCCCAATTTTCACAGAACAAACTCAACTTACAACAAAAAAAAAAAAAGGACAAAGAACAGGGAGAGGAAAAGGAAGGAAAACATGGAGACAAGGAGATAAAAAGGAATAAAATTAATCAAAATATCACATCTGAATAGTTGAGGGACTAAATGCACAATTAGACTGTCAGCATATTATGAGATCTGTTTTCACTTTTTGCATATGGTCAAGTATTAAAAAGATGAAGAGTGTAATAAGACCATATGTACAAATAGATGAAAGTACAATGTAATTCTTCAGTGGATTTGTATGTTTTCTTGCAGATGTCATGTCATTTGTTTTTTAGCAAGGCTGATGTCATTTCTGGTACTAGAAACAGGAAACTGGATAACTGGAACTACTAAGTGATAGCCTATAGTGCCATTTCTGAGTCATTTAAGTCCATCAGCTGGTTATGCAGTTCTTTAAAAACAGGTATTCCCTTATATGTGTATCAATAGAGCAGAAAAGCTCAGAAGATCTCATCAATTAAATGAATCCGTATCTGGCTTTTGTAAGGTATATTCGGTAATTGTAGTAAGAAAATACCCTGTGACAATAATTATCCAGCAGAAATGAGAAACTTCTCCCCATATCTTCTTTACTACCTACAATAGTAAGAAAAGAATGAAATGTCTCTATTTTAATTCACATAAAACTCTATTGGATATTCAGGGGGCTTACGTTAAGAAGGATTTCTACTTGCATCTGTAATTGCTGGTCTTCTAGATCAGATTCTGTCTTTTTTTTTTTTTTTCCAAAATGAAATAGGGTAATAGGGGGTTTTCTTTTGCTTTAGAAGAGTGGAGTAATTTTCCCCATTCTCCAAACTGTAATATAATGAAAATTGTTCTATGTTTTTAAGTCACTAACCAAAGAAATTCCCTCCACTTTTGGAAAATGAGGGAGTATGAATAACAACACAATACCAGCTTCAAAATCAATTTTGTCATGGAGCTAGGTTCTTTTCTCAGGGTATCGACTTGCAAGACTCTGAAGTTTTTGGCAGAGGTGGATACAGAAGTTCTTAGACCTCCATAACTCCAACTTACGTCTTTCTTGGCCATAGCAGTATAATTCTCAGAGCCACTGAAATGACAACAAAAACAGCTCAACAAAACCAAAACAAACCATCCAACATTTTCTTGGATGATCTTGTCCTACCGTTTTTGTAATGTAGCCCCACAAACAGTTGGGTTGGCAGGTGTGCAATGTTGGTTGCACAGAAATGGTTCAAGGAGTTACAGTTAAAGCAGCTTCACCACTGAAATCAGTATCTCATGATCCATTTACCTCCTCTGGCCTAGAAAGTCTTTTTCCCAATTACCCCATTGATTCTAATGAGGTTGATCAGCAACACCATGGGTTGCCAAAGCTAGATTTGAGTTATACTCTCAGTGAGAGACTAAATGTTCCAATAATATAATTTTTAACAAGACTAGCAGTCAAAATACTTTTCCTTATAACCTTATTTTTTTAAGTAAATATTCTCTAAGGAACTGTTTATTGATATATAGACCTACAGTCTAAAGATAAAGAAGATAATCTAAAGATAATGTACAAACAAGAATACTTCTTGTGATACCCACTGGTCCTGTGCCTTAATAACAGTGGTTTTCAGGGCTAATTTCGAAAAGCAGAACCTTGAAGTATCACAATAAAGTCATAATTTCTAGTCTGGTGCACTTTTATTCCAGGAAAGCATACTCAACATACATAATTTCTGTATAAATTGTGTGATATGTGTATCTGCAGCACTGCAGAAATGGCAAATGCCCAGGTTACTGATTCTTTGCTTCACTGCTTTTAATACAAGTCATCTAACAAGGTAATGAGGTAGATGACAGGAAATTTAATATTAATTTTGCATGCCCTATTCAAATCTTCTTTTTACACGAGTTTTTTTTTGTAATTTACCTGAATGAATATCATCTAGTCAGAGACATCACTATCTGGATCTATTTATACAGAAAAGTATAACTTACTGCAACAAGGAATTTACCATTGCTAACATTATCCCTTGCCTACAGCAAGACAATAAAATCTTGGCTTTCCAAAGCAAGAGTCTCTTTATACAATGCTGCAGTTGATTTCCTTTTCTACAATTGATTTTTATTATATTCCATAGTCAAGCACTTTCAGCAAATTTAAAGATTATCTGCAATATGTATTTTTTGGAATAAACCTGCTGTAGTCATAGAAGGAGTACTGCAAAGTGTTTCCGTAAATGTATCTTACAGGTTTAATATCCTCAGATTAAAGAGACCATCACAGCATTTCAGATGCTGAGAGAGGCAAAAAATTTACTATGGGCAAATCACTGATAAACATTAGATTGAAGTTTGAGAGTCTGCTCCGCATAGAGCACTGCAGGAAGTGGCACTGAATCAAATGAACTTTTTGTTTTCTGGAAACATCTTTGTTTTTACCCAGTATTTGTCATAAAAACAATTTTTCCAGTGACCTTCTTTTTCTATGTACGTGAGTGCAAATTAGAACACATGTGAATGAGGACAAACAGCCAACATTTACAGTACATAGTTCCCCTTTTCTGAACAATGGTATATTGGCTGAAGTTTATTTTACACTTCCGTTCAAGTAGTTATTGAAACAGTAGTTATCCACAGAAATGTCCTGCGATCTGGAATGACTACGGGTTGCCTGATGAGTAAGTTGCACCATTGATTGAAAAGGCACAAAATTTGAAAGGAGTTGGACAATTATACCAAGAGTTTGCTCCTTATGGTGTATAACTATTTCTCAACACATTGCTTTGTGAAGCATTAATTTTAATTTCCTACAAAGCAAGAGATTAAAATGTCAAGAGGGGGCTCTTGACCACAGGGATGCATCTTACTTCCCAGTTGGTTTGCTTGGCATGGGAATAGCAAGGACTTGCCCTTGGACAGACCATGAGAGATTGCTGTAATTTTTTTGCTTTTTTTATTTCCTCTGGCTTAGGGTATGGTTTTGTTTCTAGGATTAGCTATCTCTACAAATGTGTGAAAAGGACTGTGAACCTAGAACCTCTTTAACTGTGTTACCTGGGCTAATAAAACATACTACTTTGCCCCACAAATCTAACTGGTCTTGTATCCAGAGACCATAACTATTGCATGTATACCTTCAGCAGAAGTACGTGGGCATTTTCATCTTGCAAAGTTCCTGCTGTTGTACAAGGCTTATAAGAAAGATGGGGACAAAGTCTTTAGCGGGGCTTGTTGCTGTAAGACAAGGGGTAATGGGTTCAAAATAGAGGGAGGTAGATTTAGACTATATATAAGGAAGAATTTTTTTACGATGAGGGTAGTGAAGCAGTGGAACAGGTTGCCCAGAAAGGTGGTATATGCTACATCCCTGAAAACATTCAAGGCCACGTTGGACTCTAGGCAGCCTGATCTAGTTGAAGAAGTTGCTGCTTCTCGCAGGGAGGTTGGACTAGATGATCTTCAAAAGTCCCTTCCAACTCAAACCGTTCTATGATTCTAAGAGCTTTGCTCTCTCAGTAGCACCTGATGGCTTGTGGTGCCTTTTGGTATTTTGAGCTGAGAAATTCTGAAATTCACTACAGGTTGCAGTTTTGAGCTGGGACAGGGTATTTCTGTTCATTTTTCTGGACTGAAGAAGGGCATCCACTGAATGTACTCACAGAAGTATGCTAAGACGTGCTTTAAGTGCATGCTTTATGTCTCCTATCCACTGAGAAAAAAAGTTACATTCATTTTTTGTATCCTTCTTAGAAGTGATGATTGCTTCTTTGCAGGACCAAATTACTTAGAAAACATATTTTTTAGGAAGTTTATTTAGGTGTTACATTAATATTTTAGAAAGTTTCCCTCATTGTTCTCTCTTTTTGTCAGGAAGCCAAGCTTTTGCATTTATATTAATTGCAGAGGTGCTGTTTTCTCAGTTACTCAGTTCATTAGCAGTGCAAAAGACCTGAATCTCTGCCGGTATAAATTTTTTAGAGAGGTTCACCTTTCTCAAGGAGCAATGAAAAGGGCAAAGTCATGACATAATTTCCCATTTTATAATAGGGAATTTATTCAAGCATATTTTTGTTACCATTTATCACTGAGGACACCTTACAATTAAATGCCCTCATTTGCACATAAGTAGCCCAGAAACCTTTTAAATTCCCATGAAACTCACTCTGTATTTTCTTTGGGTTTTTTTTCTTTTTTCCTTCATTTTCACTTGGTCTCTCAACTCGTTGCTACAAGCAGATATACTCATGCCAACACAGTTAACAGTTTCATGCTTGCATATTTGAAGAAACAGTCTTTAATTAACAGCAAGAAGCTTGTCAAAAGTGCATATTAAAAATAGTTTGCTTTAAACATGTTTTTGAGAACACTGGGCCAAAGTTTGAAGGATGGAAGGTATCTGTGTATTTTTTTCTTGAATTCTTAGTATATGGGTTAATTAAAAAAAATAGTTTTCCATTGCATGATGGATGGAAGATCAGACACTACATAAAGCCGTGAAGATTTGTGAATAGATAATATAGAACATTTTCAGATGAACATAGCACGTTAATTCCCAGCAAGTCACACAGACTCCATAGCCCATGTACTTTGATTATACCCATATTTGTACAAACTCATTCTCACATCACTGATTGTCTTTTAAAACCACTTTCATAAAGGTGCTTCATTGCACCACCGTCATTAGAATGCTCTCATGAAAGTACTTTTCACTGTTTTATACCTCATTTTTATGTTTACAGATTTTTTTTTTTAACAGTTGGGTTGTTGTTTGTTTTTTTTTTTTTTTAAATAAAAGTGAGGGAAATTGAAATCTATCCGTGTAGCAATTATTTTCCTTCCGCAGTGGTTTGGCAGTGCACAGGTGTCCATGTAGAAAACTGAACTATTGACACATTAATTATAATATGAACAGCGCTGATGTATTTTCTTTGAGTTACTGCAGAAGTATAAAAAGACTTACTACATAGGAGTATCTCAGCTGGGACTATAGTGAAAAAAGTGACCTTACCAGCGTCCACAGTTCTGCCGTCTCTGTCATCCACAGACATCTACAGCTTAGACAGGAGTTAATCTGAATTATGGTTTAGCAAAGAGGTGCTGGGATCCAAGGACTAGCAATAGATTTATCCTTTCAGCCCTCCTGTATTGTATTCCAGCCCTTATTTTTGTACCTATTTCCACCACTTCCCATCTGCCTTCACTTTGAAACTTATGCTTCATGTTAGGCATTTATGTCTTCTCTCAGCTTTTGCCCCATGAACTGAGGAGCTCTGTGCTCTCTAGAAACCTCAGGAGATCATACAACCCGTAACGACCTTGTACAGCACTGGGGCAAGAACATTCATAAGTACTGACAGCACTGTGCATACCAGGCCACTGGTGATATACGTCAAGGTTATTGGCTCAAGAAAAACTGTGATTTTGAAACCTGTAGATGCAATTCATTTTACAACAAATAGTCTTTTTAAGCTTGTGCTAACTGGACACATAATTCGAAAGTATTTGCAACAACAGATGGCTTTACAATGCAAGGAGGAACAGACTAAGTCTCTCCTTAACTCTGAAAAAAAAAAGAATATAAAAACACATTAACATTACTAAAGTAAACACTAAATCACCTACTTCAGGAGCCTAGGCACTGTGGGGAGATGGTTAATGATATAGAAAGTGAAACTCATCTATTTCCACTAATGTACTTCAGTCGTCAATATACACTATAGTTCCATTTATTCAGATTTATGTCATACTTCACATAGGAATTATCATTGGCTTTTGTAAATGCTGTAGTATAAATCATACTAATGTTTATTCTACATTGTTAGCAAGCTGGAGCACCTAATGAATAAAAATCAGAGATAGGAGAGAGAGGTGTTATTAACAAGCAAGCCACTAAGAAAATTGGGCCAGGTGGACTGTCAGGAGCAAAGGAGGAGGATGCTTTTGCATCCCAAGTAGCAGCAGAGACACTGGGAGTTCACCCCACAAAGCAGAAAATTTTCTTCTGGGAACATGGAGGGGCTTTTACAAACAAATTTCCTGACCAGCTGCATGTTGTTCTGCATATCCCAGTCCCTCCTGCTTCCCAGCCACTGCCCTGGAGCAGTAGGATGCTGCACGTCCTGCTTGGGCTGTGGCTGCAGGAAGCACACGAACCCGCCATCACCCACACAAAACCAGAGTTACGTGGGGGGGCTTAGTCCAGATGCTTCTCCCAGGGAAACCAACGGGGAAAAAAAAAAACAAAAAAAGTCACCTCTGCTTGCCCTCCTGCTTCCTTTGTGTTGTCCTCCCACAAACTTGTTTCCTGACTTTCTCCCACGCTGTTCCCCTACTAGGAATGGCATTTCCACTCTCCTAACACAATACCAACTTCTTGTTAAATCTGTCGTCAATATCCACATCTTTTGGGGCATTTACAGTAGGAAGACACTTCCATCCACAAAACTTGTCAGAGCAGAGCATTTTTAATGAACTACAACAGCCTAGTATTTGTATGATGCAACTTACAAGAGACCTTATTACTCGTAGTTTTCTAATATCTGAAGATGTCTGTCTTTGATTTAATTTCTACTTCAGTCACACCTGATGTTGATTGCATAGTGCTTGCCAGAAGGGCAAGTCCTTTTGCATTTATGTGTGCTAAAAAATGTTGCATAGAAACAATGTCTTTAGTGAGACTGAAATTTTAAAATAAGATTATTTTTTCATGTCAAGTGACACAAGTGAATTAACGTTATTTTTATCTGGTGCATACAGTTTAAATTTAGAGATACAAACATTTATTTTGATCTGGTTTTATAAGATCAACAAGCATCTGTCTCCTTTCTCAGATTTTTTTTTTGTAGTTTGTGATTCTTTTTAGTTTTCATATGAATAAAACAGCATTAAATTAGCTCTATAGTCAACAACCCTTCACCATTTGCTTCTAGAGACCCAGATGAAAGTAAACATCCTCATTTATTTTTCTTCTGTATCTTTAACATAGACTCATCTATAGTATTCCATAGCTTTCTAAAAGTTATACGGAAATCTTTGTGAAGTTTATTACAGTGTTTGTCTGAAAAACACTCCAGGTTATTCTGATAAATAAAATGAAAATTTTTAATACATTCTTCTTTAAGATAGATTTTTTTTGTTATTGTGAAAGGAAAAGCAGAAAGTTAGAGAAAAACACCAGTAAGAAAAATAAATTTCAGCAAGGAGCACAAAGTTTTCAGCTGTGGACTGTAATGTAATACTTTAATTCAAACAAAAAAAAAGCAAAGGAATTTCCATGTAGGTGTAGACAAACAGTAGCAATGCTGTGACCAGGTCTTTTTTGTTTCACATGGGAAAGGAATATTGGTAGAGCATATACAGGCATCTGAATCTACTTACTAACATAAATAAACATGTGCTACAAAGACAAAAAATCTCTTTGCTAGATTACTTTTCAGAGAAAACAGTAACTGCTCTGTTAATGTTATCTTTTAAAATTCTGGTTTACGCTTGATATTCTAAGAACAAGTGAAGTATTATATTACATAGTTCATTAACAACACTAGAAAGAGATCAATTCTGAATTGACATTTCCCTGAATGCAATGATCCAAACTAGAGCAACCTTTGCATACAAGCCATTTGTAATCCCTTCCTCTAAGAAAGACAGCTGGATGTAAATGTGCTTATTATATAAAATTTAGGTCAAAACCATAGCTGGCTTAACCCAAGAATTGCCTTCAGTTTGAAAGAGGCAACCTCCTATAACCAAAGAGAAAGTGCCATTCCAAAATATGTTTAATGCAAAAATCCGTTGAGAAGTCTAGGCTGAAAATTAAAGAAAAAAAAAACAAGAAAAAAAAACCAACAAAAAAAGAACACTCAATAGTGTATAAGTTGATTGTTCTTCGTGAAAAATAGTCTGGCTAGCTTTCATTTCAGGTCCCCATGTGCAAAATATTTCATTTTTCTACAGCTTCTTTTGAAGAAAAAGAAAAAGTTCTCATTCCAGTACTGATGGTACTGTTATTTTGGTTTAGAAATTTTTTTTGTCTCTTTCTGGTTTTCTTTCCCTTTCTTTCTCCACTAGATAACAATAATTTCTAAGGAAAGTCAATGTTTTCCTACTAAAAAAAAAAGATTTTTTAAAAAATCTGTAACTTGAGATTTGGTTTTTTATTACTTTGGCACTTTTTCCCTTTTCTGTTAGAAATATATTAAAATAACGATATAGCATTTTACTTCTACTTTTATTATATTTTTCAATTATTCCTTCAATTTTTCTGGTGTGGAGAAAGTATATGATGAAAGAAGGGAATATGAAAGTTAAAACCAGGTTTTCTAAAGCAGTTTAAAGAACTCTTTTTAAAACAATATATTTGATATATTAATTGAAAAATACAATAAAGCATAGAAAAATTTCAAATGTTTTGAGTTACATTGTGATGTCAGAAAATAGACTGTTGAGGAGAAGCTATTTATCACAATAATATACTGAAAACTAGTGCAAGAGTTCCCTAAAAGGATCAATATGTCCTGTTAAATACCTGTTTTATTTGTTGTCCTCTAATGAGGGAATTTTGTTTCCTTTAATGAAGGCATTAAAGTTTTACCTACAGTTACTGTACAATTCAGCATATTGAGAGGGTTTGGCAATGCAACTCTTATACCATATATACCATAAAAGTTAAACAGGAAAGTAATATTCAAGTAGAAAAGTTTCAATGCGAAGGATACAAACTGCACAGGGAAACATCTCTTAGCTTGTCTCTTTTCTTCTTTGACTTTGCTTTTTTGCATTACTATATATTATTTATCATACTTATGCAAATCAGATAATGATACTTTATGTTGCATCAGTTCCTCATCTAAGGAACTTAAAACCTACCATAAGATACTATATTTGCTAAAACAGTGATGCTTGCATTTCTAGGTCCTAGACCCCAGTAAAAAAAGCCTCAAAATCCACAGAGATACATCTGTCACCAGAAGACCACACCTGTCTCTTCTCATTAAATGTTCCTGATCCAATATCTTGTTCCAGTAGCACAGCCTTATATTCCAGTCCAATGGTTTCTGCTACCCTGCCACCTATTTGAAATATAAGATCGATGTTTTGAGTCACACCTCAGGATAAAGAGATTTGTTCCAGTTACCAAAAGGTTCATTTCAGCCCAGGTTGTTCTTCTTCATCCAAGCCATTCTCTATGTACTTGAAGCTTCCCTTCTATGTTCTTTCCTGAAGACTGATTTCCACTTTCTGATTTTCCACTTCTCCTCCACTGTAAAGAGATTTTCCACAGTGTGACACCACATCTAGCTCTTTGGTTTTGAGCTGGTAGCTAGACTCGCCCACAACAGAGGGAAAAGTTTCCCTTTCTTTGTGTGTAACACTGCTTCTCCCCTCTGAAAGACAGTGGACTGAGTGGCTTTCAGGCATCATCCCTCAGAGGCTAATGCAGGTGTCCATTCCCACAACAAAGTCAGAAGAGCACTTGGTCCTTCCTATCTCCATCTGTACTCTATCTTTTTTTCTAGAGGTTGACCTACTGTATTTCACTTAACTTCAGATAATAACCACATAACCTGATAATCAAAGAGGTAAAGTAGGTAACTGCTTATGCAAAACAATTCACACACAAATTTTCACTTGTGTCTTTGCTTCACTTTCAGTCAGTTAAAGCAGACTTCATGAGGCCAACGTGCACCTACCTTTACCAATTTAGCACTTCAACAAAATGTCACAAAATAAGCAATATTCTGAGACTATAACTGAAGCTTCACTGTGCTCTTCAGTGACAGAATCAGAGTTAAGGTCACCTGTAGCAAAGTCTAAAACTGACATTTCTGAAATGGCGCTCTTAAGTAGTAAGAAAAAATAAACAGAAAAGGTAGAAAGAAAGGTGAGAGAAAGACTAGAAAAAGCCTAAAAGAAAGGTGAAGAAAATTAAAAGAAGGGATACATAGCTTAATACCTCTCTACGTACTGGGGGAGAGTTGCCTGATCATTCAGTTCTCAGTTTCTCAAACAAAGGACTCTTCAAGTGCGTGGCTCCTACCTGCTAAAGACTGTTCTGTCAAAGCGAGAGAAATGTGGAAAATTTAAATTTTTATTTTTGTGCTAATCCTTTCAGTCCCAGTCTCTGATTAGCATCCTGGAACTCAAGATGTTGTAGCTGCTTCAGTTCATGGTTCACAGTTTAGTCACCAAGAAACACTGAAAAGGTTAATGATCTTCTTATGTCTGACACGTCTTTATGCATCAATCAAAAATCATTGATGATTTATATTCCATTTTATTTATATTTTTACTTTACTAGAAAAATAATTATTCAGCCTTTACTTTCAAGGTAAAACTTGTAACATATTAAAGATTTGGTTTGAAAATCAAGATGAAAAAAAAAGATGTTGCCATGAAAAGCAATGTTTTATCTCTGCTGCTGCCAAAGCCTATAACCATCGTCTGCACAAAGGATGGAGAACCATAGACTTTTCTACTAAACCATTTACCAGGTTTTATTTCTAGCAATGTATATATATATATATATAAAGTGGTTTAGAAAGTGTATAAAGCATTGCTTATGACCTGTAATCATGTAAAGTACATTTAGAGTTGGCACCTAGGGCCCAAGTGTATCTTGAGGAACAACATGATTACATTTTTGTGCTAGAGTTTCTGCTTATTATTTACTCCTAGGAAGTTTTTTCCAGAAAAAAATTCTGCAGCACAGATGACACAGAGAGGCATCAAGGGCAGGTTGGATGGGGCTCTGAGCAACCTGATTTAGCTGGTGATGTCCCTGCTCCTTGCAGGGAGTTGGATTAGATGGCCTTTAAAGTTCCCTTCCAACCCAAACTATTCTGATTCTGTGATTCCATATCTTGCAAATAAGGGTATTTCAGCTTTGAATATAGCGATTTGTGCAAGTATTGCTATGTTCTTTACATTTCACAGCTGGTTTCACATTTGGTTTCAATGAGTCAGAGAGCACTACCTTGGTTTTATGACTGTATGTTTTACATACAGACGTGTACATACATACATACACAATTGTCTGCTGTCCCTTTTCAAACACAAAACATACACATGAGCATTTGTAGCTCCAAAAAAAAACCACTCCAGTTCCTTCTTATTTTTTCTTCAACACTTCATGAAATCTGCAAGAACTTGCTATCTTAAGTTTTTCAGCTTAGTTTAAACTGGCCTATGAGATCACAGAGTTTTGGAGGATAAACAAGAAAAAAGTTTGAATCAGTTTTACTTACTTAGGAAACTGAAATCATAGGTATCCCCTTTGTATAGCATCTAGTACCCAACCAGCTCCTCTATTGACCTTTACTGCAAGAAGTAATCCTTGTAAATATGACTATTATTTACTAGCATAAAAGAGTACAGGAGTACTACTCTCATGTATTTTATGTATCACTGCACAAGAAATATTAACCAACCTTTAAATAACCAACATCACTATATGCTTAATCCTACCTCTTAGAGGTGTTTTTCAGTTCCACCATAGTTTCTTATTTTGTTTTTATTTTCTACAAGCAGTTACAAAAAATATCATAGGCTACCTACATTTCTGTTCGAATATACAAAAACAAGCGAGTTCAAGTTTTCTCTACTTCTTTTCTTTGCAAAACTTGAACTTTGCTATTTAAAACATTATCTAGGGTAGAAGTCAAGGGGAAAAAAAAAAGAGACATGTATGGAAGTAGATGAAAAGGCTAGTGGAACAAAAGTTGCTTTCACATTGTTTTTAACACTACTGGCTGAATGACATGAAATATTGGAGCTTGTCCTGAGAAAGTGGAAGATTATTGCTAGAGAACAGTATATCTACACAGCTGTCATGCATGTTTTGGAACAGATGGGAAGTCTGTGGATGAAGAGAAAGAGAACAGGAGAAAGGGAGATTAAGTACTTTCCGTGCTCCTGTGTTCTAAGTTTTCTCTTGGGAGACATATAGCATGGTGGTTGCCCATTTAACCTTTTCTGAGCTATGCTAACAATAATAGAGAGACAGAAACTTCATCATGTTATTCCATTTGCACCAGCTAATGAAGCATCATGGAGAGCTATCACTGTAGTGATAAATATGGCTCTGGGATGGCAGAAGTCCTCTGATGTCACTTTCCACTCTGTAAGCTCCATAAAAATATGGTGTTCTTGTACAATATATCTATATACTGTGGGGACCTGGCCACTTTTCCATTCCAGCAAAACTTTGGCCATCTTTACCTCTGCAGTGTGACTCTTGCCGTGCACAAAACACCGTCCTACTGCAGTCAGGGGAGCTACTCACGTGAGTAAAGGCCATGACATGGAGTTATTAATATACAGGCTTCAGAGATCTTAGAGCTCATGCTGCGGGCCTGTCCGGGTGCACTGGGCATAGGGCAGTAAAAAATCTCTCTTAAATTCCCCAAATGAGAAGTGCCTTTTGAAGGGAAAAGTGATTCTTTTGGCACAAACTAAAATGTAAAAATGAAAGCTACTCACTGGCTTCCGTGCCAAAATCCTTTGACACCCCAGATACCAAATAAGTGACTTTAAACCACCGTCCTCCATGCTCAGTGTATGTCAAAATAAGACCTAAAGGGATAAGGTAGCTGACAAGAGCAAAAGCAGTGGAGCTTCAAGTCTGAAAATAATGTTATTGAACTCTTTGTTCAGTGAGCAGTCTGGGCTCATGTGACTCATTTTTAGTTATTTTAGAAGGATATGCACATAGAGACAGATTTTTAAAGTAATCTTGATGCCCAAGGTTTGTACTGTTACTTAACGTAGTTTTCAGCAGCAGATGTCTGAATCTTATTTACAGATAAACTTTTGCAAAATTCTCAGCAGGCATCCATCTTCATCTTATTTAAAAGCGCAGACCCAGTTTTGCATTTAAAAGATTTAACACTACATCAGGGTAATTTTTTAATCTTTTCTTTGCAATCTTGAGTCCAGTCTATGAGCTTACATTTTTTCTCTTCAGATGTACTTCTAAAGGCATTGCTTACATGTGTTTTTCTTTTTCAAGTAATCTACTGTGTCTGAAGTCTGAGAATAGCTCTGAAAGTAATTTTCCATAACTACAAAATCACTTCCCATTTAAAACAACAGGGAGTGAAATGCTGCTATTTAAATTGAAATCTAACTACCCAGAGCAGCCATACCATCAAAAACAATGATGAAAGCCTCCTGACCTCCACTACCAAGGTCATCATTTACTAACATTAATTTTGCCACCAGTTCTGCCTGGAGGTATACCCAATTCCCTGTTGTTCTCCTTCCCTTTCTCTCCTCCAACACATTTCACATAACGTATGGATGTTTTCTTCTGGGCTTACTGAAGAGAGCAGTACACCACAGGCAAACATCAAGTGACTGATGCTACCTAAAGTCAATATTGTCACAAGGACAGCCATGTGGTTTCTCAAAGAAGTTTCATAGGAATATCTCCTCTATGTTTAATTCCCTACCGAGATAGTTCAGTGCAAAAATAACGGTAGTTTGTGTTTCTACACTGATCAAGTTTACCTGCTACCTGAAAAAAAAATCTGCGTATAACATATTTATTGTAACTTTTGTGACATATAAATCAATAGAAGACAGAAATTACTTTCTGTAATTTCTATGCCAAGATACATTCAGATTTTCGGTTTTATTTTCATTGCCACCCCTATAACTGAAGTGCTTAAATCTTTTTAACATTACAGAACAGTGAGATGACCCAGAATAAGGTATTTTCTTTGTGCAGTGTGTTCTGGTTTTGTTAAGTGAGGGGGGGCCTTTGAAAATAGTTAAAGAAATTGGCTTATCCAATAGTATACTATTGGGTAATAGTATACTATATAAAGCATGAAAGGACTAGAAAAGTTAACAGAAACATTAAATTTATATAATTCTTTTCAGTGTGGCAATTCAATGAGATTAGCAATGACAAAACCTATCCTTAGGATCAGCACCTCAGACTTCTTCATAATATAGCTCTGAGACTTGGAAAAATATTAAGTTCAAATACTCAGCTGCTCAAGTTTCACAGAAGGTTTTCTGCAATATGTTCAAAGTAAAGTCAATAATAGAATAAAGATATGCTCAAGCAACTCTAACTGTGGGGAAAAGACGACACCTCAGAGACACCATTGAAGAATGCCCAATAACAGCCTATCTAAAGTGTTTCTTTGGCAACCCCAGGGCAGGCTGTCACCTGAGCAAAATTCATCATTAACACAGTCATGACAGATGCAGTTGAATAGAAAAGGTTTTGATAAAAGGAGTATAGAATAAGGAGCCTTAGTACTCCTTGGCTTTTGACCTGTGAAATATGTGAAGGTAATAGCATTTGTTAGAAGAAGTCGAGGAGCTCTTCAAGCCACAAGACATGAGAATTAAAGAGGTCAGAAGTGTGTGAGGAGATTTAATGTCTTCCTTGTCCCTTTTGTAAGAAAACACATTGTATTTTTCTGTCTATGTAGGTTTCAAATGTGAGAATAACAGGGTCCCTTCTGTGACAGAGTGAAGGAAGATGATACGGCAGATTTATTGACAGTGTATTTTGTATTCTATTTTCTCTCGTGGTTTCCTATCAAGTACTTGGATGTACGGCATACGCATAGCTGGAGCTACTATTTTCAGCATGAATCAAGCATTTGCATTCTGTTATGAGATCCTTAACTGCATATACAAACAAAAATAACAACACTTGCTCAAAAACATTCAGAAGCCTTTATGAAGTATAGCTATAAGAATAAATGAAACAAAAAATCAGATTTAACAAGAATTTTCTCAAAAAGATCTTCTCCATTCTTCAACATTGTCCTGGTTTCAGCTGGTATGGAGCTACTTTTCTTCTCAGTAGCTGCTGTGATTTGGACTTAGTATGGGAGGTAGTATGTAAAGCATGTTGATAATAGACTGATGTGATGAGCTGTTGCTAAAGAGACCAAGGACACTTTTAAGCTTCCCAGTTCTTGCTAATGTGCAGGAAGCTGGGAGGTGTGTAGCTAGTACATTTGATCCAAACTGGCCAAAGACAGGATTCCATACCATAAATATTATACTCCATATTTAAGTGGAGGATGGCTGGGGGGGCAACTCTCTCTCTCTTGCATGCTCCTTTGCTTGCTGCTCAGTTTCTTTTCTGCGATTGCTATTCAGGACAGGTTGTATCAGTCACTGGGTCATCGAGTGGTGAGAAACTGTGCATTGTTAAGTTTGTATATTTTGTTATCCCTATATTTTGTTATTGTTACCATCTTCCTTCACTATCCTAGTAAAATCATAGAATCATGGAATCTTTAAGGTTGGAGAAGACCTCTAAGATCATCAAGTCTGACCATCAGTCTAACACCACCATGCCTACTAAACCATGTCCTGAAGTGCCACATCTACACATTCTTTTGAACAACTCCAAGGATGGTGACTCCATCGCTTCCTTGGGCAGCCTGTTCCAGTGCCTCACCACTCTTTCAGTAAAGAAATTTTTCCTAATATCCATTCTAAACCTCCCCTGATGCAACTTGAGGCCATTTCCTCTCATCCTTGAGAGCTTTGAGACCAACACCCACCTCCCTACAACCTCCTTTCAGGTAGCTGTAGAGAGCAATAAGGTCTCCCCTCAGCCTCCTCTTCTCCATACTAAACAATCCCAGTTCCCTCAGCCACTCCTCATAAGACTTGTTCTCCAGACCCTTCACCATCTTTGTTGCCCTTCTTTGGATGCACTCCAGCACCTCAGTGTCCTTCATGTACTGAGGGGCCCAAATGTGAAGACAATATTCGAGGTGCAGCCTCACCAGTGCCAATAAATTGTCTTCATCTCAACCCACAAGTTTTCCTTTCTTTTCAGTTCTCTCTTCCATCTTACCAGGGAGGGGGAGAATGAGCAAGTGGCTGTGTATTATTCAGTTGCTGATTGAGGCTAAACTATGACAAACATCTTTGCTTTTAGGAATCCCTTCTATCAATGTCCCAGTGCTTTCTATCATATATTCCACAAAACAAACACACTTCATTCAGACAGAAAAACAAGGGCCAATTTTCCTTCATGGATTCCTTACTGCATATCTCAGTCGTTGGTACCCTCCGGTCAAAAAAAAAGTGTTGGATTTTTTTTTCTTTTTCTTTTCTTTTTTTTTTTTTAGCCAGTAGTCATTAATACAGTCATTAATATTAATTAGTTCTGCAGCAGTAGTTTCTACAGGCATGGAACTTGTGTTAATAAACATTGCTCAAGCATGCAGGAAGGCAGTAAGGCCGTGTCTATAGGCAACTCAGCACATTATTTTGAGATTGTTTCAGTGATAGAAGCCGGAGCATTGTCAAGTGGATAAAATGTGCTGCCATCCACCTTTGCCCGCATTTGTGATGTATGACAGCAAGTCTTCCCTTGGGAGGTAGGACTTACAAGTGTCTTGATAGACACCTTCAGTGAGAAATATCTTCTGAGGAAAGCACACACACACACACACACACACACACATAGGGTATACCTTTTCCTTTTTTTTTTCCTTTTCTAAATAAGAATTGGACTAACTATTTATGACTAAGGAAACTGCTTTACTGACAGGTATCAGCAACTTCCTATCGACCTGGACTTTAACAAAAACTAAGTGTACACACATATGAGAGAAGTGATCATCAGAGAGTATAGCTGAGAATTCTGGCATTTGGGATTGTTCTCTTATTTCAAGCAAAGTAAAATTTCTCTGGGCCATTGAAATTCTGATAATCAGAGACAAAAATCAAGTTATAAGAAAAATCCTGAAATTAAATGCTAAGTATTTTTATATAAATGTTATCTTTAAATATGTCTCCACTATCATCTGGTCACATCCAATACCTTGGGCCTATTAATACTCCTTTTATTACTTTAGTCGACTTACTCTGTAGTTAATCATATACCTTAGTAAAGAAGCAGTTTTGATAAGGTGTTGGACAACAGCCTTTCAAGATATGTGTTCTTTCTCTGATTCCTCTGTTAAAACTCTCACCTTATCAATTCACAGAATACCTCTGTGCATGACTCTTTTAACTACTTACCATGAAGACAGAGAGCTGTATTCAATACTAGGTTTTGCCAGGTGAAAATGAGGCCATTAACAAAATCCCATTAAGCCCAAAAAGAACAACTTTCAGTGGCTTTCATTTGCCATATTGTCTAGTGCCTTATCACCTTCAGTTTACATGCCTTCTTTATCTTATTGATTTCTGTCTTATTATACATTGTATTAAGTTCTTGTATCCCCCTGCTGACTACTGCATTTTTGGCTGTCTGAAGATTCATCTTTGAAGTCCCACATTGATGGCTGCCTTATTACTTGTCATACCCGCAATATTGTTTACTGCTGTCTTTCTACAGATTTATTTGTTGTTTTCCTATTCCTCCTATTGATCAGCAGTTATCTGTCTGATTCCAGGACCTTCACCCTTTGCCCTCCCACTGGCCTCCAATCTTTTTGCTCTTTGACATTATTCAAGTTTCCTTTAGTTTGCCACAATGGATGCTGGTCTATTGATTCTTCAGGCTTATCATTACATCTCTATCCACTGTCTCCATAAGTGTCTCATGTATTTTCCCATTTGTCTTGTACACTCTACATTTCCTTCTACCCCTATTTCTTCCAAGGAGGGAACGCTCTTTCTTCTACTTTTCCACTGTTATTGGTCCTCTTTTTAAATAGCAAACCTTCCTCATTTTGTCTGTGCATGTTTATCTACATCCTCATCTCTGCCTCTGTAATAGCTGTCCCAACAACGTCTACTGATTCTGCCCATACTGATCAAGTTGTCTTCTCTCTCTTGCTCTCCTCTGCTGCCTTCAAGCTTTGTATTCGTCAGCTGTGTTCATATCTCCACCACTCAGCTCTGCAGATCTGTGTGTCATACTTTTTGTCATTAACATATGACATACTCAGGCAAAGTGATTAAATTCTTGAGCAAAGATATTCAGACAGTTACTCTCTGCCCCTTATTCACCAAGAAAAAAAAAATACAAATACCATGAACATGGATATTGACCTTATGAAGTTGGAGTAATTAAAAAAAAATAAGTGTACTATACTTTTCCTAGGAACTTACAGCTATGTTGTTAGACATCCAGATCCTGAGAGCCCAACTGGACAGATGAATGTGTATTTCATAGGCCCTGGACTGCACCCAGCTCGTGAAGATGGAAAGGCTTTAATCTGCCTATCCATCTGACACAGCTCAGGACCACCACCTCTGTGAAACGGTTCTGCACTGACAAATCAGTTCTGATTTACACTGTTCACAGATTAAAACCTCAAAATTCTCTCTTCCTGAAAAGAGAATTTGTTTTAAATTAATAGTTTTAAAAGAATGATGTTTAAATTATGCAGGAAAGTTAGAAAGATTGTTTGCATTGGCCACCTGTAGCTCACAACATTCACTACTTTTGGTCATACACACGGAAAAGGTTGTATTAATCAGATAATACACTGCCTGAGAAAAACTCAGTCAGTTACTATCATTGTATATATATCCCAGGATTCTTAGCTAACTGCTTGTGAGTCCAGCATATATGACCATAGCTTCTCTCACACATTGACATCTTTTGTTTTGCATGCATTTTTGTAGCTCTTGGAAAGCACATCTTAGAGCTAAGTTGGTTGCTATCTCTTGAACAACAATGTGTTCTTTGTGATGAAGACACTTTCATGATAAACATCCTTAAATTAAACAAAATAGCCAATGTACTTTCACAATTTGATTCAGAAGTATCTGCTTATGTTCTTGAGACAGGTTAATTGCTTTGCTTTATGTCACTTTTTCAATCCCTATCTCTTCTTAAATATATCTTTCAAATTTTGGCCTGAAATTATTTAGTTTGGCTTCAGCATAGAAGTGTGAAACTGTCCCTTAGAAGCTTGAACAATTTAGCATCAGCCTGTGCATGGTGAAGAAAACAGTAGGAATAAATCTCTAGCTTGATACACGTCTTTTAGCCATTGTTTTTCATCTTTCTGAATGCTATCTCACAAATTTGCCATACACTTTGTTGCATAGTAATACTTTTCTGCTACATTTCTGTACCCTAATAACACTTCTGGAAACCCTGGCACTGGCCAAATCATGTTCTGATTCTGCATGGAAGGCCAATAAGTGGGTATTGAATTAAGTATTTAATTTAAAATACCTTCAAATTTTCCCATCTTCTTTTATCTTCTGCCTCCTCAATTTAAAGCAGGTTTTATTCTTAGACTATTTCTTCTCTCTGAGTCTGTAAGAACTTTTTATGTGTCTCTAAATGCCTACATTCATTTCTTCTGACATTCACTACCAAGTTCAGAACTCCATTCTCACTATGGAAAGTCCCACTCACTTGCCTTGCTTCTTGAAATCACTTCTGCCTTTTCTACTTCCAGCCTACCCATAACTTAGTTTTGCTGCTGCAGCCTCCCATTCTCATTGTTTTCACATTTTTTTTAATGTTTAAAATCCTATTTCACTTTTTTGTGTGCCAGATTTCCATTATCAGAGTTTATCTTTTTATCAACAGTAAGCAAAGGTACTGTACATACTGTATATGCTGTATATGACCTTTGATAGAGTAAGGAAAATATAGTGTAAAATACAAAATAGTAAATGAACAATACTAGTAGTGATACTATCATAGTAACCTTGGATACCGAGCTTATAATTATGCCTTTATATCTTTCTTTATAGGGACTCAATATGCTCTTTATTTAATAACAAAAATTTTCAATAATTTTATGGAAGATCAATTCTGTTTGCTGCTTCACAACTATATGCTCTGTATGCAGACTCTTAAAAAATACTCTAAAAAACACATCTTTCATTTCCAAGGTAATGAATAATGGAGGGCCATGTTGTGAGCAAAATTATGTTGTTCACATACGACCATCCTCTGAGACTGAAAGTGTGATTCTTTTTTTTTAAACTTTATAAATGCTGTAACAAAAGCTATTTGCCTCCTGTGCTAATCTGGGCCCTCAGCTCATTTGCACAGTTTCTTTCTTCAGAAACATACATGCACAGTAAACATAAAGTGATTTTGAATGATGTTGCTTTGCATAATTTCAAATAATTTTATATCTTTGCAAATAATTTTTCTCAAAATTGTTAACAAGTTTTTAATCTCATTATGATTACACACATTTGTTAAAAGTACTATTTCTTATAGTCATAGCTATGGTATAGTTAATCTCTCTCAGATTGTTTTCTGCTCCCATGCTCACCATTAAAAATATTATTCTTGCTTTCTGGAAACTTCTGAAGATAAGTGAATTCTTTACATTATTGCAATTTTGGAATTTTCAGGATTTTGGACCTGACAGAAATCAATTAATTTTCTACAATCTATACCATAGCACAGTAGGCTTGTAGGTGTAATCTCAGCTAAAGATGAGGAACTCTTTGCTTCAGAACAGGTTTGCAGCTCTCTTTTACTAATTTCTACAAAATTACACAAGGTGTTTCCCCCTTGGTTCACCTTTTCAGTATATAAAATTATTCTCATCCACCTTTCACAACCAGCTTGAAATAACTTGTTGGTCCTAAAGTGTTAGTGTTGCAAGGATTAGTTAGCTAATTTCTGTAAATGGTCCTGAACATTAAGAATCCCTACTATCATACAGTAGCTCTTAAAATATAATGGGCATAAGAAATGCATATCCCACTTTTATAGCCTTTTGACTTTTACAATGTTTTCATGCATAGGTCTCTTTTGCCTTATACCATGATAACTTTATTCTTGTTGCCTGATAATTTTATGTTTCACCTACAGTAATGCTCACAGAAAAGGATGATTAGAGGATGTTGTGGTTTAAGTTTTAAATACGTTGAGTAACTTGTGCTGTCTCAGTCACATTAGTATATGTTTGGTAGCAAAAGAAAAGCAAGCAATTGAGCAGCTCATAGAAGTTACACACTGAAACCACAGTAGTGAAAGCTACTTTCATTAAAAGAGAAAAAAAGGCTTTTTACCAGTTTCACCCACACCTTTACTGCCAGGGTACAAGCACAGCAATGATGACAGGCTAATTGGCAGTTCAAGCTGAGGAAGATCAATAATTTCCTTTTATTGTGGCAGGTAACAGACAGAATATTGTCTTCAGATGTTCTACCACAGGAAAACTCTATTGGGCAAACTTTTTTTCACCAGAATTATCAGTGACGACTTGAACTCATCAAAATAAATTTTTACTTGGTAGAAAATAGTATGCAAATTCACACAAAGAAAATTCATTTTCTTAGTTTATTCCCAGGATGACAGTCAGAAGCTTAGCTTGAGCCTTAATCCATTTTAGCTGAAAGCTCCTTTAGCTGGAAGTTCATCTGCCAGCACTCTGTCACTCCAGCTATTTGTCATGTCAGCTGGTGATGAGCAATTACTGACACATTAATCCTGTATCACTTCCTCACAGACTGACCTTTGGCTGAGTTTCAACAGAATTAGATGAGATATACCAACTACTTTGGACTACCTGAAAAAAAAAAAAAAGAAAAAAAAAAAGAAAGAAAAAAAGTTTAAGGAACATAAAACATTAAAAAGGATTCTGACCTTTTTGAACATGGATTGTCAAGATCACAAGAGACATAAAAGAGATGTAAGCATCGATGCATTTTACAGTTTATGTGAAAAGATGGGGCTCAGTTCTGAAAAGTAAAAAGAGTAAAAGTCTTCTTTTTAAAACGACAGTGGCAACTAAATAGGAAGAATCATGAAAGAGTCAATTATTAGAGAATTTCCTTCTGCAACATTCTGATATTCAGTTTTGGGTTTGCCATAGTTTTTTCTTTATTATTAATTCTTCAAACATATGATTACAACATCAGAAATGTTTGTGAACCTCAGATAGGAAGCTGATCTGTATATCTGGCAAACTGGATCTTCCACTGAATTTTCAATTATTCCAAATTTTATTTTTTCAAGGGGTTTTAATTGAAGGTGAATGTAATAAAGCTATCATCTGAAAAAGTGTTACGAGTGTGTCAACTTTTTATTTTTCATTTGAGTAAAATAGTTAACCAATGAAACCAGGTTAATGTTGTGCTGGTTATTAAAATGAGGTATCAAAAATTATAGTGCAACATATATTTTATAAAGTAATACTGCAATATGCTACTGTGACCTTTTAAATATTCTGAAATATGATTGGTGCTCTATTGCTCTCCTTCCAGTGAGGAAGAAGGAGAATAGCTGAACTGTCAATATATATAACCAAGTATAAGATCAATCAACAGAAATAATAGCTCTAGCAATGCAATTCTAAGCTTCTACTCTGACCGAAATATAAATATGAAAGGGAAAAAAAAATATACCAATCTTTTCCAGAGGAAAATACTGAAAAAAAAATTATTTTGAAGTATTGTGATAGATGTGTAAGAATGAGGTGTTAGTAATCTTTCTTTCCCACTCGGTTGTTATCACTCAGTGCAACCACAACTGATTTATATCTGACTTGAATTTTAGCTTTGCATAGTCTTCGGGATTGATTGTCTAGGCAGAACAACCAAATCATCAGCTTTAAAGTTTTAAACTTGATTTTCAGTACCTGTAGGCCCAACAGAATCAGAACAGCAACATATACTGACTGTCGCATCTGATCTAGTCAATGTGTAAACTACAAATGCCTACTGAGAGGTCTGTCACTGTATAGACTTTTATTTCCCATCAATGTCTGATATGGCTACAGATACATTATTTTCCCCTGAACGTTTTGTCCAATTTTTAATAACTTTTTGATACCAAAGCAAAATATCACAAAAAAACCAATTCAGCTAACTATTACAAGAAACGTTATTAGTAAATGGCACTGCTATAGTGTCTCTTTTAACAAGGCAAAGTAAAGATAATTTCTTTAGCTTTAAAAAGATCTTATTTCTATTTCTTGCAACTGTATGCCTGTATCTGGGTGATATTACAGAACAAGCTGACCTTGACACGCTGGAGAAGTGGGCCCCTACAAACCTCATGAAGTTCAACCAGGCCAAGTACAAGGTCTTGCACATCGGTCAGGGGAATCCCAAGCACAAATACAGGCTGGGTGGAGAAGGACTGAGAGCAGCCCTGAGGAGAAGGACTTGGGAGTGATGGTAGATGAGAAGCTCAACATGAGCCAGCAATGTGTTCTAACAGCCCATAAAGCCAACCTCATCCTGGGCTGCATCAAAAGAAGCATGGCCAGCAGGTCGAGAGAGGGGATTCTGCCCCTCTACTCTGCTCTGGTCAGACCCCACCTGGAGTACTGCATCCAGCTCTGGAGCCCCCAACACAAGAAGGACATGGACCTGCTGGAGCGACTCCAGAAGAATGCCATGAAAACGATCAGAAGAACTGGAGCACCTCTCCTGTGAGGATAGCCTGAGAGAGTTTGGGCTGTTCAACCTGGAGAAGAGAAGGCTCCAGGGAGACCTTATAGTAGCCTTTCAGTACCTAAAGGGGTCCTTCAAGAAAGATGGGGAGAAAGTCTTTAGCAGGGCCTGTTGTGATAGGATAAGGGGTAATGGTCCTAAAATAGAGGCAGGTAGATTGAGACTGAACATAAGTAAAAAATTTTTTACAATGAAGGTGGTGAAACACTGAAATAGGTTTTCCAGAGAAGTGGTAGATGACTCATCCCTGGAAACATTCAAGGCCAGGTTGGACAGGGCTCTGAGCAACCTGATCTGGTTGGAGATGTCCCTGCTCCTTGCAGGGGCTTGACTAGATGACCTCTAAAGGTCCTTTCCAACCCAAACTATGCTATAATTCTACAATCCTAAGAATGTTGCAGTGTTATAAATAATGGTGATACAATATTTCAATAAGTTTATTTTTGGAGGAGCTGAAAGAGCTTTCAAGACTTTCAGTTGTGAAGCAGTATACACATTTATTCAGCTTGAAACACATGACTAAGTTTGAGACTACTACTATATTTAAAGTTGACTATCGAACCAGATAAGTAGATATTTGCAGCTGAAAATTTTGTTTTCTCATATACAAACCAGAACTAACATGTCAATCTCAAGCTTGAAATGGAAATCTAAAAAAAAAAAAAAGTAGATTGCTTTAGCAAAAAAAAAAGTTTCTACTTTATATATAATAATATTATATATAATATTATATAATATATATTTTATACATATATATAATTCTTAAAAATTTATATAATTTGAAACATTTTTGAACATTTCTGTAGCCTAGTACCCACTTATGATAGCTTTTTTAGTGAATGAATTCTACATAAATAAATATACTGGTAAATCATGGTGATCATTTTGGACAAAATCTGCAAAGAAATGGAGACTACCATCTGAAGCAAGAGAAATTCAGAAATTGAAAGAGAATTCAGGTGCAACTGAGGCATATAGTCTTGTAAGCTGCCACATCACATTCTTACAGCTGCTAAATTACACTGTAATTATCTGGATTCACTTGCCTTCCTGACATGAAACTCTTTGGGGTATCTAAATTCTTATTTCTTCACAAGTCAAGACCAGCTTCCGTATGATGTGATGTTGGTCTGCAGCAGAGATATGAGGAGCATATGCATGCCCAGAACACCAAGGGTGCCTAACATGTAAGCAGACACATGGCACAGCTCTAGAACCATGCCAAATTTCCACACAAGGTCACATGTCTAAACTGCTTGTCCAAAAAGTGGAAAACCAGGAGACATTTGTTAAGACTGAGTTCTGTTTCACCACTTCTCTTGTAGTGACAAACAACCAGAGGCAGGCTAAGACTCTAATTTGTCCAGGAAACTAAATGCATCTTAGAAAAGGGAAGTGTCTTCGTGCTACATGCTTACAACCTAGATCTCTAATCCAAATCTGGAATCTCAACTTTGATGGCTGAATGCCTGGAGTAAAATACTGCAACATGTAATGGGGAGAAATCCTTAAAGTTACCGACACAGGCAAAACAGACTCGACTTGGGGAAAAATACTCATTTATTTTTAAAACTAGCAGGAGAATGAGACAGGGAACAAGATAACCTTCTCCCACCCCTCCCTCGTCCCAGGCTTAACATTATCTCTACTACCTTCCGCCCCCTGCCCCGAGTGGCACAGGGGGAAGACGGAAGGGGGTCGTGGTCAGTTCATCACGCTTTGTTTCATGCCACTGCTTCTTCATTGAGGGAAGAACTCCTCGCATTTCTCCCCTGCTCCAGGGTGGGGTCCCTCCCACAGGTCACAGTCCTTTGTGAAACTGCTCCGGCATGGGTCATCTTTTCCATGGGGTGCAGTCCCTCTAGAACAGCTGTCCCAGTGGGCCCTCCACGGGCCACAGCCACCTTCAGCCATCCACCTGCTCCGGCGTGGGGTCCTCCACGGGCTGTAGGTGAACCTCTGCCCCTCCATGGACCTCCATGGGCTGCAGGGGGACAGCCTGCTCCACTACGGTCGTCACGACAGGCTGCAGGGGAATCTTGGCCAGGAGCTGCATTACTCTTTCCCCTCCTTCTTAACTGACCTTGGCGTCTGCAGCCGTTCCTCACAACAGGCTGCAGACGTCTCTCAGGATCTTTTTTACATCTTATTCACTTCTCATCTCCTCTCCACTTCTTGCAGCCGGGCTGGGCCGAGTTGGGCCCAGTCGGCTGCCCGGCGGGAGGCCAGAGGGTGAGGCCTGCAAGGCCCACAAGACTTGCACCTCCCCCTCTCTGCCACCGCTCAGCTGCTTCACATCTTCTTCCTTTTCTTCCTGTTTTCCCCTTCTTAAATACATTATCACAGAGGCGTTATCACGGGACATTCTGCTACCAATCGGCTTGGCCTTGGCCAGCAGCTGGTCCGCCCTAGGCCCGGCCAAGTCCACTGAACAAAGGGGAGCGACTTCTAGCAGTTTCCTACAGAAACTACCACCTTAGCGCCAACCCCCACCCCGCCCCCTCCAAACAAAACCAGAACACCCTCAATCACCGGCTTGTAAAAAATCCCATGTGCAATAATCAGACTGGGACTTGCTGACAGAAGATGTAGGGGGATGTGTAGTTTCCGATCTGCTTCTGAGCATCTCAAGAATATCATGTGTTAGGATGAGCTGCTTCTTGATCCCCAGAAGAGAAACCTCTTCACCGTAAGTTCAATGACACTGAAAGATGCTCTGAGAAAATGGTACGCATAATGCAAGGCACAGTTGCTATGATGATGTATTACTGCACTGGGGGTGTTTGTGCTGTTTTCAGACACAAGCTATTTCCATTCTTTTGTGATATTTTCAGTCACATCTTGTATAAACGTATTAGTGTGGGTGACCAGTAGTTTGATCATCCCTCTTCCTCCCATTCCATTGCAAGATGTAGACAAATCTCAGTCAAAGAAACAGGAGAACTGAGCAGCACATCTTGAGGAAGCTACAAGAACTTAAATTTAAAACTTAGAAACTAAAGGGCCATATACACACATAAATCTAACTGTCTCATTTAGCTTTTTTTTTGTGACTTTATAACAATCTTCATGACAACTGAGTGAAAAACATCAGCAATGTCTCATGCTTTTGTTTAGGAGCAGGTACAAAGTGGGATAGTGTGAGGATGAACCAAGAAGATGACTTGTTTCTCTCACAATATGTTGTTCTTTATGCATCTTCCTCAAGGTGGATGCAGTTGTATATTGTCTATAACTTCACACTTCTCAGGACATATGCAGGCTTTTAATTTGACACTTGGGAGTTCTGAAATTAACAATTTAACAATATTGCTGAAATATCCCATGAATTTAGTCCTTTTGGTTCATTACTTTTAATTTAACTAAATTATTACTGTGTATAAAATGGAGAAGGCTATAAGCTCCTATTATTTTTCTGTTCTAACTCAACATTATGGTTTCTTTAATACGAAAGAACATGCAGGTTGAAACATCCTATAAGACTGCTTTTAAAGCATATTTTAGAGCAGTTTGTCATATGGACTACTGTAATAGACTCGTGCACAAGATGCAAGCTGTGAAACGGTAGAAGAATCAGAATAACTGAATATGAATAAGGATGAAAAACATACGTTTTCTGCTGTATGATTTAGCCTAACTTGTCTAAACACACTGTATTTTCAATTTCATATCATTTATTGGGTCAAGAATTTACCCATCATAAAAGTCTCAAAAGCATTCAGATCTCTGTATATGAACCATTGCCTGCTTCCTCGTGTGAAAAAGACCTGATACAATGCCATAAGAATGTAGGACAAGAACTTGAGCCCATCTTATGCATTGCTGAGCACCTACTCACCCTAACAGTGGCTTTGCCTGCAAGAGAATCAATCTAGTAAGTGGCTGTCAAAGGTCTCTAATATGGCATTTAATCAAATTATCCCTTTCTATGGATAATTCAGTGGTACAGATATTTGTGCTTGGAAAACAAAATACTAATGATTATGAGACAATAAAATATTTAGAGGCAGGACTTGTCCCCACAGCAGTATCACCACCATTTTTGGCATTCGTCTTTGAACTGGCTTAAAGATAACATCATGGCTACGAGATGTATAAAATTGGCTGAAATATTTCTGTGAGGGAATAATACCATGCTTTCTCCTGTGCCAAAGGAGATGTATATTTTGAGGACTGTGTGATCCATTTCCCTGTGAATAGAGTCCTCAGTTTTAACCTGCATATATGGCTTTCTGTATGACTCCCTGAACAAACTGGCTTTTTAAAGTCAGACTGTATGTTAACCAGTATTCCCAGTTTGATGAAAAGCATTCAATTTGTTGTGCAATTTAACTAAGATGAAACACCAGTAATTTTTCATGTCTATAAATATAATCCTCAGGGAAACAGGAGCCTTGTGAAAAGATATTACTGTATCTCATCTGCCAGCACAGTCAGTGAAAATCCAGGCAGGTTCATTAATTATAGCTTTGACATGAAAGAATTTCTGAAAGGAGGGTGGACTATTTTGGAAAACAAAGTTCTTTATGAACTTTTTTTTTTTCCCAAGATGCTCATGATAGAGTTCACTGACTGTGAAATTTGCCTCGATCTGTTCAGACTTTGAGTTGACAGGAAATGTTGTGGGTTAACTCTGGCAAGCTGCTAAGCAAAAGACAGCCACTTGCTCAGTTCCCCAGCACCACCCCAGGGGAAGAGGAAAGGCAGAGTAAAAGCAAGAAAATTGGTGGGTCAAGATAAAAATAATTTAATAAGTAAAGGAGAAGTGTAAGAAGAAAGAAAGAAAACAAAACAAATGATGCAAAGTTAATCACACAATACCTCCCACGAGCAGATTGATGCTCAGGTGGCTCCTTAGCATAAGATAGCTAACCCACCTGAAAGCCCATCCTCTCTTTTTTATTATTGACCATGACATCACATGGCATGCAATATCTTTTTGGTCAGCTGGAGTCAGCTCCCAACCTCTTGCCCACCCCCAGTCCTCTCACGGGACGGTTAGAGAGAGAGACAGAGAAAGCCTTGTTGTTGTGCAAGGGGCTGCTTAACAACTACCAGAACTAGTGACGGTGTTGGTCACAAAGCTGAAACACAGCACCATAAGACTGCTATGAAGAAAGTTAGCTCCATCCCAGTAAGATCCAGCACAGTAAATAATGTGGTAGTAATAAACAAAACCGGGGCAAATACAACTTTCAAACAAAGGTTTGGTGGTCTTTGTATAGGAAATTCTCAGTGCAAGAGTTGCCATATTCTACTGGTGCCAAGAGGCTGTGAACTCCAGGAGTCAGCACAAAGGATCACAAATTTTAGACGATAGCTCAAAAAAAAAAGTATCTGTCTGGACTCTGCAACTGGAACATATATATAAGTGCTCTTCTGACTTGTTCTTGTGTATTCGTGTGATATGACCATCCTGTTGTGTGGTATAGCATCCGAAGAACACCCCTATACGCAATTATTTCACACATTATTTAAAAATACTTGATACAAACTAGGGAGTTTGTTCCGTGTATTGTCTGCTATGTGATCTGTGTATTACATTAGACATATCACAAAGCTGATGTTACATAATCTTGCTAAAAATATTAAGGCTGCACCATTCTGTCAGAAGGGGAGCTTCCAGTAGATTTCAGGAAACTATGCACAATCAGAAGATATTGTGTATAGCAAATGATATAAAAATGTTAACATTTTCAAAACAACCTCTGTCTGCTATGGCTCATTCTCTCTATTTATGTAACTCAGACCGGTATTTTAATGACAATGGTGACAGAAGTTGCAGCTAGAGCTCTTCAAGGAGCTACAAAATTTAGCAAATCAGGAATTACTGGCTGTTCAGCAGCTCATTTATAGATTCTATTCAAGGTGGATAGTTAAGTCCACCTGGATAACATGTCCTATTTTCAACATTGAGTTTGTCTCAGAAGACGGTCTCTGTGTGTCAGCAAGCCTACTGGGGAAAAAAAAAAAAAAAAAAGGAAAAAGGAAAAAAAAAAACAACCTGGCATTTGGGAAGCCAGAAAAGCCTTTGAACTGCTAAAAAAAGAAAAGTGACTATTAGTTTTCAGACTATGTTAAGACCAAAGGTTGCAGACCAGGTACACAGCGATAATCTAGAAACTGCAAAGACAAGTTAGCTGTGAATATACCCACAGACAACAGCAGTAAATGGGTTAAAGCTTACACGCAGTCAATTTCTCTCTCTCTACCTCTTTTTTTTTTTTTTTTTTTAAAGCCAGCTCTCTATATGAACTGTCAATGCTGCACTACAGGGATATCCTGTTACTTCTGACCCCATTTCAAGGACTATAATTATTTAATAACATCACAGATAACATAATTAGCTCCTCAGATCTGGGTTAGTTGCATGGTATATTTAACAGACAGTCCCAAAATAACTCTCCCCTGTGAGACACTGTGCCTTAGCAAGAGAAGAAATAATATTATCAGAATAAGAGCATGAAAAACATAATGTAATATTAATACAACTGTTTCACTGGAAGCAAGTAACATATTCTAGAATTATAAATTGCTTACGTTTTTATTTGTTGAGTAAAGATAATTCATTAGACCAGAAATATCTATCCAGCACAATTCATTAATGATTTACTTGTTATGCCCTGATTACATTTATTATGCACTAGATTCCCTCTGCTTTTTTTTTTTCTGGTCAGTATTTGTTGTTATGGGGTTTATTAGTGTTTGCTAAGTCATTTACATTATTGACTTTTGCTTCCCTTATTAACAAAGGTGTAGGGCAAAATTTGGCTCATGGAAGTCCATCATAGGTGCACTAATACTATGGAGAGTAGGGTAGACATTGCCACAGGCAGGTCTGTCACTGCTGGAGTGCTGCAAGGGCCTTGGGCTGTCCCCAGCAGATCATGCAGGGAGACAGAGAGTCAGTAGAGCATCCAGAGGCTGCTCCATGTTGACACATTTGTTCATGGAAAGTTAGGAAACACACCGTGAAGAGATGGTCGAGAGCATGTGTTTGTGTGCTTTGTAGACTCAGTGAAACAGGTTGCTCTGCAGCGCAAATAAATGCCTCAGCACAGTTCTTCGCAGCACCTGCTTCCCAAGGTGCAAGATAATTGCAAAGAAGGCATCATTAATGCAAGTGTTACACAGAAGGTGAATAAAACTTCAACGTGCCTATATTGACATCTAAGTTAATATTTCTTTGCACAATTTTAACAGGCCACAGAGAGCTGATACAGCAAATTAAAGCAGTCACATTCCCATAAACCACCTTTGCCGAAGTTATATTTCCCCCAGAGAACTCAGGAAATAGGATTTAAAAAGCTTTCACTTAAATGTGTTGTACAAAGAAATAAACATAAACACAACAAACAAAACAGAAAATAAGTTTGATCTCCATTATCTGTATGAAAACACAAACTGCTCTCTGGTGGGTTTTCAAGAAACACAAAACCAATCCAAAAAAAAAAAGGGAAGGAGGCAGAGAGAGCAATTTTAAAATTGCATTGTTCTTTGAACTTACTTTTTAGATTAAAAAGCTTGAATTGTGTTTGCAGGAATATATAGTGCTCGTGGCTACGAGGAAGTAACTGTACAATATATAATATTTCTCTAGTGCAGTTAAGCAAAGCCAAAAACCTCTTTGGAAAGCTCACATGTGAGCGTGACTGGCAGCACAGGTATTATTTCATTCCCAGCTCCTTGCCAGATATACTAACTATTGCCAGAGAATATACTAATTACACATTCCAAATAAAAGAGAATATATGAAGCCAAACTACTGTCCCCACCCCCAAGCTAATTTGGGGAAAGAAAAAGAAAAAAAAAAGAAAGAAAAAAACATGCATGTCAGGAAAAAAAAAAAAATCATTACATAAACACTCATGATATTGATTTACACCACCTAGATAACCATTCCAAAAATGAAAAAAAAAATGTTGTAAAAATGTGTAGTAGAAATATGTGAAAAGATAATAATTGTAACCTCTTGTTCTGGTCAGTTTTTTATTTTAACAAAAATGTGTCAGATTCCCCAAAACCTATTTAGAGGACAGCTATTGCTATTGATTTTACACAGAAAGCATTCGAGTACTGTGGTAATAACTCAAATTTTTAAAAGCTCTATAGATAAAATTAATTTGTGGCTAATCACCCTAAATATTTAACCACATAGAGAGCATAAAACCTCTAAACTCTAAACACAAGTGTGGCTGCAATCCTTGTGCAGTTAAAATTACCTAGGCACTGAAGTATTTTGGTGTCTAGAGGCATCATGTTAATGTGACAACAGTCTATTGCCTTGAGGGTAAACTCTCTTACACAATTTTTTTAAAAAATTGTGTTTAGACATGACACAAACCAGACTCACAAAGACCTAGATGGGATAAGGTTTTCTCTTTCACCTATGTATGCACAGGCCAGGCAGTGTACTATCACAAAAAAAAAAATTCATCTGTTCCATTATGTATATAAATATTGATCATCTGATTCCTATTTATGATTTGTATAGTATCCATATGGCTCAGTTTTAGGTATTGCTTTGTAAAGACAAGAAAATTTCTGCCACAATAGGAAAGAACAATGACATTTTCTTCACAAAAATCGTAGTGTAATTAGTATGCAGCACAAGCTTTGAAGGGAGTGACAGCTGATTTCCGAAAGAAAATAAATATTTCTCGGATATCTTTTCTCACATAGAAACCTACTGGTAAAAAGTTGATTCACTGGTTTTTTTGCTGACATACTGCAGTCTTCCTAAACAAAAATGATTTAGAATTACAATCAGTTTGAGAAACTTGTACCAAACTAGACAGTATGTTAGACGTTTTAGAAAAGCAGACTTTTTTAGTGTTCTACTCATTAATCAAGAGTTGTCCTGTAGACACAGAGTTACAATTATAACTATCTCAGCATATTTATTTAAGCTTTCATATCGTGTTTTTGAAATCATGGCTGAAACTAAGCATGGAACAGGCTGTGCATCTGAAGATATGTAGAAACGGGAACAATTTGTTATGCTTCCAGATAGAGAGAAACACCAATAAAAGCATAACAAGCAAGACCTGATCAAAGCTAAGTCAGCCCTCAGACTTGATGTGGCACCCATGTGAGCAAAGGTGTGACTCTTGAAGATAAAACCACCTGCAGACTTCAGGATATTTAGGGTTTCAGAAAAGAAAAAGCAGCTCCATCCCTCAAGAACTGGATTATGAGCAAAATACATGCTTTAGAACCAAAACTAGAATCTCTCTTTTTTTCCTAATAGTTTTCAGAACAGAAATATGCAAATAATTTAGACAGCAGACTTTGCCCTCTGCGAGGATCTCCTTGGCACAGTACCGTGGGATAAAGCCGGGGGTGAAGAGGGACCCAAGAAAGCTGGTTAATATTCAAGGATCACCTCCCCCAAGCTCAGGAGCAACGCATCCTAGCAAAAAGGAAGACAGGCAAAAACACCAGGAAGTGTTGAACAAGGTGCTCCTGGACAAACTCAAGGCAAAAAAAGGAAGAGACATGTAGCCTGGGAGCAATACAGAGAGATTGTCCTAGCAGTCAAGGATCAGATTAGGAAAGCTAAAGCCCTAATGGAATTAAGTCTTACCAGGGGCATCAAGGGCAACGTGAAAAGCTTCTATAGGTATGTTGGGGATAAATGAAAGACTAGGGAAAATGTGGGCACTCTCCAGAAAGACATGGGAGGAGTAGTTATGTGAGACATGAAGAAGGCTGAGATGCTCAAAGACTTTTTGCCTTGGTCTTCACCAGCAAGTGGTCTAGCCACATCATCGAAGTCGCAGAAGGCAAAGGTGGGGAGTGGGAGAATAAAGAACCACTGCTGTAGAAGAAGAGCAGGTTCGAGACCATCTAAGGAACTTGATGGTGCACAAGTCCATGAGACCTGATGAGCTGCATCTGTGGGTGCTGAGGGAACTGACAAATTTAATTGCTAAGGCACTATCCATCATATCTGACAAGTTGTAGCAGTCCAGTGAAGTTCCCATTGACTGGAAAAGGGGAAAGATAATCCTAATTTTTAAAAATGGAAAAAAGGAAGACCAGTAACTACAAGCCAGTCAGTCTCACCTCTGTGCCTGGCAAGATGATGGAGCAGATCCTCCTGGAAACTATACTAAGGTACATGGAAAATAAGGAGGTGACTGATGACAGCCAACATGGCTTCACTAAGGGCAAATCATACCTGACAAATTTGATGGCCTTCTACGACAGGGTTACAGTGTTGGTGGACAAGGGGAGAGCAACTGACATAATCTACCTGTTGCATGACATCCTTGTCTCTAAACTGGAGAGACATGGATTTGATAGACAGACCTCTCAGTTGATAAGGAATTGCCTGGAAGGCCACACTCAAAGAGTTAGAATCATAGAATCACAGAATGGTTAGAGTTGGAAGAGACCCTCAAGGGTCATCTAGTCCAACCCCCCTGCAAGAAGCAGGGACAATCCTGACTAGATCAGGTTGCTCAGAGCCCCATCCAACCTGGCCTTGAATGTTTCCATGGATGGGGTATCCACCATCTCTCTGGGCAACCTGTTCCAGTGTTCTGCCACCCTCAGCATAAAAAAAAATTTTTCTAAATATCTAATCTAAATCTAAATCTAAAGTTGTGGTCAACAGCTTTATGTCCAAGTGGAGATATGAGTGCCGTTCCTCAGGGGCTGGTATTGGGACTAACGCTATTAACTTTGTTAGCGAAATAGACAGTGGGATTGAGTGCACCCTCAACAAGTTCGCTGATGATACCAAGCTGTGTGGTGCAGTTGACACGCTGGAGGGAAGGGGTACCATTCAGAGGGATCTTGACAGGCTGGAGAGTTAGGGCTGACAGAACCTTGTGAAGTTCAATAAGGCCAAGTGCAACGTCCTGCACATGGATTGAGGCAATCCCAGCCACAAATAGAGGCTGGGGGATGAAGGGATTGAGAGCACTCTTGCCAAGAAGGTCCTGTGGGTACTGGCGGGTGAAAAGCTCACCATGAGCCAGCAATATACACTCGCAGCCCAGAAAGCTAACCTCATCCTGGGCTGCATCAGAAGAAGCGCAGCCAGCAGGACAAGGGAGGGGATTCTGCCCCTCTACTTGGTGGGACTCCATCTGGTGTACTGTGTCCAGTTCTGGAGCCCTCAACATAAGAAGGATGTGGACCTGTTGGAGCGAGGAGGAGAGACACAAAAATTATGAAAGGGCTGGAACCTCTCTCCTACGAAGAAAGGCTGAGAGAGTTGAAGTTGTTCAGCCTCTGGAGCGGCTCCTTATTGTGGCCTTTCAGTACTTAACGGGGGCTTGTAAAAAGACAGGGACAAACTTTTTAGCAGGGTCTGTACCAATGGGACACAGGGTAATTTTTTTAAACTAAAGGAGGGTAGATTTAGATCAGACATAAAGAAGAATTATTTTTTTTTATGATGAGAGTGGTGGAACACTGGCACATGTTGCACAGAGACGTGGTAGATGCCGCATCCCTGGAAACATTCAAGGCCAGGTTGGATTGGTCTCTGAGCAGCCTGATCTTGTTGAAGAAGCCTCTGCTCCTTGCAGGAGTGTTGGACTAGATAACCTCTAGAGGTCCCGTCCAAACCAAACTATTCTATGATTCTATGATTCTGTAACTTTTTAACTTCACACACACACAGACAATACTGCTGAAAAGACTTTTACTATTTCAGACTAAGGATCCATTTAATCCATTAATAGTCCAGGATTTTTTCTTTGACAGTGGCTTTAGGTAGACATAGCTGAAGTAGGCAATCATAAGTGACGTGCTTATTCAAACAGTTTTCCATTCAAGAGATCTCCTCAGCCTGTTAGACGTCATCTCTGCAGTAACCTTGAGCTGACTACATAGTACATGCTTTTTCAGTCTCCTTTTAGACACCTTGAAATTTGTTTCACGCACATCATCTTTGGGTGAGGAATTTCACTAACTCTTACTGTCTTCATTTGAAGGCCTTAGTTTTTATACTAAAAGAAGCAGTGTACAGTTAATTCCTATTCAGCTTTTTCCTCATATGGAAACTGTCCTATACTTCAGATCATCCTTCTTGCCTGTCTCTGAATAAAGAGAAAGCTGGAGTTTAGTGACATCTGTAATCTTAAGAGATGTTACCCTGTTCAAGGGCAAGGTTTACAATATAGTGCAGGTACCGTACTGCTCACGTGAGTGGAATTTTTTTCTTACCAGCAGCAAAGTTAACCTCTTACATGTGACTCAGGGCTGAGAGTAAGAAGTCTGAGGAGTAAAATAGATATGCAAGACTAATGAGATTTTATACAAAAATGTAAGCTTTCTGTAAAATATTTAGAAAATAAGAGACCAAAGTTTGAATTAGAAATACACCAAAAAAAATGTGCCCAGTATAAAGAAGGTATAAAGGTATAAATGGTCACTATTGTGACTCTCTTTTGTAGTACCTTTTAACTCAAAACCAAGATTTGTTTTAGCCTTCGTATTCTAAGAAATCCTTCCTTCCATTCAAAGTGCAGCAAATGCAGGAGACTTCGTTTAATGGGAAATTTGTCAGGTAGCCACTTGGAAATGGTTGTGTGGAACACTAAGAATAATGGCTGGGAAACAGGGCACCGACTATGAGATATTGATAAATGACTGCTGAAAGCCAGTGCATGAGTAGCATCTGTGAAATCACTGGAGTGTGCACTCACAGCAAAACACAGACTTCATGCCCTCACCAGCAAGGTGTCTGGTCAGGAAGAGGAGACCCAGCTTTCCTAGATCTGTTCTTCTCACACACACATATCCAGTGTAAGCTTACATTCTGGTGTGGGAGGCAAGCACCTCTGAAAGCAATTCACCTCACCACCGAAAAAAAAAAAAAAAAAAACCAGAGCAAAATAGAAAGCTTGAAGTGCACAAGAACCAGACCAAAACTAAAATACAAAAGGAGTAGGAGCAGAAGTTGACATTTTGGGAATCATAAAAATGAATGAAGCAGTGTTAAATAAACCCGTTTTTCTTGCTCTTTGTACTAATGAGTGGTAATCGAGTCACTTATCAGACTTTGCTTTTAACTGTTGATGTCAAGTAGATGCTACAATAGGCAAAACTCACAGGGCCATCTTCATTCACACATACATGCTTTTTTTTTATTTTTAATCAGGCTCATGACTTAATTTAGACAATACTATGCGATGCCACCTTCAGGTGAAAACAACCAGAGCTTTAGCTGCATTCACAGGAAGGCTTGAGCCGGCTGTCTTCCTTAAAATGAGATCTATGAGCTAATGAAGCCTGGGACCCTGTAACTTTTTTGTCATGGTTAAATGCTTGGATAGCTAAGAAGATCTTTCAATAAGTGCTTCCTATCTGACAGACAACTGGCTAATCTCCAAAGGAATTTTTTTATATTAAAGCTGCTAGAACTCAATTTAATTATATTTATTGTATAATTAATTATGTTAAGCAATCTGGAGCTCTGGCTAAGTACTTTTGTTGTTTGAAAACTTAATGGATAAATAAGATGTACATTTTCTCTCATTGTAAGACTACACTAAGAAGACAGCTTTTATAAGATAATTTTATTTCTCTTAATATTGTAATAAGAAGATAGAAGACTCTAATAATTCTGTGGAAAAGAACCAAATGTTGGGTTATTATATGCTTGTTTGTACAGCGGCATCCCATGTTACGTTTTACTTTACGGCATCACTGAGCCGAACATGTATCTATCTGTTTCTTTGTATATGTTTGTTAAAGTACATTATGTAAGATATTGCACATACCATTTATTGGTAATTTTAAAGTTCACAAAGGTAATTCATTTATTAATCCAAGTATTTAAATTGAAATGCAAAACTGTATTCTGCCTGGTTTTAAATTTTGTCCTACTTAATCTCAGTGTTGCTTTCAGCTTTCTGAACCATATGGAAATCATATGTTGAGAGTTACTATTTCTTGCATATTTTGTCATCTGTTACAGCCTAACACACTAACACTTCATGGTTTATTATTGTTCAGACTCTTGTTGGAATATTATTTTTCCCTTTACTTATAGAAGAAATTGATACAAAAAGGAAAGTGAGGGAATTTCCAAAATAATATAGAACAGTCAAAATAATCAGATCAGCTTTAAAAAAATCAAAACCACCTCTTTGAAAAATAAATTTGGTTGAGGAAGATGTTAAAAATTTTGTCTTTGAAATTATTCCAAGAAAGAGAATAATTATAGTTTTCAATGAACAGTGATAATTATATATACCTGTCGTAGTTCAGCTCCGATTGGGACCAGACTACGCAGTCTCTCTCTCACTCCCCCCACCCTCCAAGAGAATAGGGGGAGATGATGTAAGAAAAACGGCTCAAAGTTTGAGATAAGGACGGGGAGAAATCCTTAAAGTTACCGTCACGGGCAAAACAGACTCGACTTGGGGAAAACTATTCATTTATTTCTAAAATTAGCAGGAGAATGAGACAGGGAACAAGATAACCTCCCCCCACCCCTCCCTCTTCCCAAGCTTAACATTATCTCTACTACCTTCCCCTCCCGAGCGGCATGGGGCGGGGGGAAAGGGAATGGGGGTCGCGGTCAGTTCATCACGCGTTGTTTTACGCCGCTGTATCATTGTCGGGGGAAGAACTCCTCGCATTCCTCCTCTGCTCCAGCGTGGGGTCCCTCCCATGGGCCACAGTCCTTCGTGAAACTGCTCCGGCGTGGGTCATCTCTTCCACAGGGTGCAGTTCCTCTAGAACAGCTGTCCCAGCGGGCCCTCCATGGGCCACAGCCTCCTTCAGGCATCCACCTGCTCTGGCATGGGGTCCTCCATGGGCTGCAGGGGGACAACCCGCTCCACCATGGTCTTCACCATGAATTGCAGAGGAATCTTGGCCAGGAGCCATGTTACTCCTCCCCCTCCTTCTTAACTGACCTTGGCGTCTGCAGCCATTCCTCACAACAGGCTGGCAGACGTCTCTCAGAATCCTTTTTACATCTTATTCACTTCTCATCTCCTCTCCACTTCTTGCAGCCGGGCTGGGCCGAGTTGGGCCCAGTCAGCTGCCCGGCGGGAGGCCAGCGGGTGAGGCCTGCAATGCCCATGAGGCTCGCGCCTCCCCCTCTCTGCCCCCCGCTCAGCTGCTTCACATCTTCTCCAATTTTTTTTCTGTTTTCCCCTACTTAAATACGTTATCGCAGAGGCGTTATCACGGGACATTCTGCTACCAATTGGCTTGGCCTTGGCCAGCAGCGGGTCCACCCTAGGCCTGGACGAGTCCACTGAACAAAGGGGAGCGACTTCTAGCAGTTTCCTACAGAAGCCACCACCTTAGGCCCCCCCTCACTAGCAAAACCAGAACAATACCAATTGCTGGAATATTATTATAACTAGAAATTGTAAACTACACTCACTCTATCTAAATCTAATTACATAATAATAATAGAGCAATCTAATATATGAAAATTACATCATATAGTGTCCCATGCATTTAAATACTTAGATGTTCTTTGGAATAAACAGAAAGAGATGGATACTTGTATTGACTCCTAGCAGTTTCTGATATGGATGACTAAACATTCCGAAAGATTTCTGGATGGAGAAAGGGAAGAATGTGCTTTGTAGGGTTTAATGTGCTCCATGGGAAGTCAACATGAGGCTAAATTTGTGATAATAACTGTGGAGCATCAACCACATCAATGCCCTTTTTTACGTTATTCACTTCTTCAGAAATTGGAGATTTACAAGGACACAGACTTTGTAAGTGTAGAATTACCTATGCTACAACCTATCTACTAACCTTGTAGCTGCTTCTGTCTTGCCTTCACAGAAGGATAAATACATACTGGAACCATTCAGGATCAGTCAGATGAACTGAGCATTGCAGAGAAACATTGGCACTTGCAATATTTGTTGTAACCTATACAGCTTTATAACCTTTCTGGAACAAAGAGAGTGTTATTACTTTTCAAAATAACAGCTAAAGTAGTTGAAATAACTTAAAAAAAAAAAAGACAAGAATACTTGCCTTAATATCTCGGTTAATGTCAACCATGTAAGTAAGGATTCTTCGATCAGCTCAAAAATGTAAGCAATTTTACATATATAACACAATCTCTGTAGAGATTTTGGCCTCAACAGAAGCAGTCAAGACAATCAGTTTCTAGCATATCTTACTGACTTTAAAAAATAAACAATCCAAAGCATAACATGGAGTGCTTTTTAATCTTTCCAGTGGTAGTATCCTAAAAGACATTTAACCATGGTCCTGTCTTACAAATATAAAAACTTTAACAATTCATAAAGCAGACAGAATCAGAAAATGGGTCAGTGTCAGTGATAAATTAAATCTTAGCACAAGAATGCAATTCTCCAGTGTACTCTTTTCAGGACCCTTTGAAGTAAACTGCAGTAGAACTGGAATGAGTTTGAGTTCAGAATTCCCGTATTACATCTTTTAATGTTGCTGCTTTTGAGTACAAAGAAAATTAATGAGTCCTTTAAAACTACACCATTTTATGTTTTGCTTTGAACATGTGGTTACACTGAGCAGCAAGGTTTATGCTAAACCAAATAAACAAGAAAGAGTAAGTGCCTGCATCTCAGCAGTTCAAAAGAATACTGTGGGGAGTCTGCATCAAACCACAAAGTCTCTGTCCTTCATTACCATCATCGTTAAGCAGATATTTGGGGTGTGTAATTGCAAAGGGGGGCGGGAGGGGGGAATTAGCTTTTTTTTTTTTTAATTATTTTACTCTATTTGAAACTCTAAGTACATGAAGATTATGTAAATATATAAACCCTTGTTTATCATTAACCATGAGCCAATTATAGACAGCCTGACCTCCAAAAGTTATCCAAACTTCAACAACTCAAACTGTCTAGAGGTTCATAAACTAAAGAACACTACCTTTAGCACTGTTATTTTTTCAAATCATTTTTGGAGGAAGGTTACTTCTACCAAATTCCTTATAACTGCACAAATGGCAGTCCTGTTTTCAAACAGGATGATACAGTTTTATTTGTCTACTCATCCTGCTTTTACAGTGCAAACCACAAATTATCCACTTAACCGCATGTGGAATTGGATAAAGTCAACTAATTCCTAATCTGTCACATTGTTTTCCTGACCTATTCTCAGAATAGTTGATACAAAATTAGTTTCGTATTCCTGATTTGTTGGAATTTGGCAACTTAAAGAATCAAAATAAAATCAAATGTCAAAAAAAGCCTTTTTAAGAAAGCCTGGTATACATGTTCATGAACCACAAAATTGACTAGCTAGAGTGATTCATTTAAGACTAAATAAAATAAAAATAATATCTTACCTCAAGCTTCATACCTTTAGTTAAAAATGTTGTAATAAAAGCATCCTATTAGGAAATTCACAGCCACTAAAAGAATTAATATAGAGACCTATGCTTATCATTATATATTGGCAGTGATTGTATACATTTAACATTAAATTATGTTGAGATTGTGAAGTTATTTTAGGTAAATTTTTGTTTAGTAAAATAAAAAATGTAACTTCATTATATTCTGCACTTTCCTTTTCTCAAAAAGACTTGATTTCCTACTCTAAAATCCATGTAGATATACTTCTCAAAAGTAGTATAAGATCAAACCTGGACTAATAGTTTCCCCTCTCATTCTTTTTTATCCTATTAACATACATACACAGGGTAAAAAAATCTTTGGAATGGGCGTATGACAATGATCTGCTTTTTCACTAGCAGTCACAGTGAGTAAAAGGATTATAGGTAGATTTACATCTCAGCCAGAACACTGTCAAGACAATTTTACATGCATGCATACAAACATACAAAGCAGAAATATGCCTATGTTTCACTAAAGATTATGTTAAAAGAATTTATTAAACTCCCCCACAAGCTCAGTCTGAATTATTTAACAAATACTAAAATACTATTTTTCAACTTCCAGGACTTTCCTTTTAAAAAATACACAAAACTTTTTTCATAACATCTTTGTATCTCAGTCTTTCCCTTAAGTCTGTGAGTGTAATTGAATTGCAAAATCAATTTGCATTTTTGCTTCCCACCTGTGGCAGATAGTCCTGATGCCGTTTAGTACCAGGATTTGCACTGACTGTGAATCTGATGACCAGATTGCCAGCTTGGAATTAGAGAATGGACTAAGAGGTTTCACAGCCATCAGCCATCACTTCTATTGATCTGAGCTCATTGTGAACATAAATCTGACTCAAAAGCTTGTCTATGGATGAAGAACACCATACATCAGTGCCAATCTCCTAGCCATATTGCTTGCATCCTTTAGAAGTATTTAACTGCACATCAATTACATATTACTGAAATATTTTTGCACTGCATGCAAACCTTTCTATAGAGGAAATTATGTATCTCCTTGTCTGTTTAATTGTATTGTTAATAGTTTCACTGAAATCAACAAAATAATTTCTTTTAACATTGTTGCAAGTGAAATGAGCATCCAGCTCTGATTTTTTCACACTGAAAGATGGAATATATCATAACATATGAATAATATATAACATATAAATAATACATCTGCTATTGAGACATGGTGTATAAATAAAAACATGTAAAACTACATACATAAAACTGCAGTGAATCTTATGCAGCAGGAGAAAAAAAAATCTATTTATTTTCTTTTTTTTCTTTCTTATCTACAAAAAAAAAAAAAGTCCTACTCTCAAATTTCAATACCTTTGAAGCTGGTTAATCTACTGTTATCTCCCAAAGGGCCATACATGTTGGATTCTGTAAAATAATTAAATATCAGATGATCTATATGATGTTAATGAAACTGGAAGTAAATGACTTTCTATAGAGGAAGCAAACATAATTAATTCATAAAGCACACCTGCTTTAAACAAGGGTCAGATAGCTTTCTGCCTCCTGAATGGGAACATGTACTGCACTCACAAAGCTGAAGTGTACCTCTGCATCACCAGGCAGGGAAAGACTGAGAACATACAGCAGCCTCTTTAATTGTACGAGTCAATATTGAGCTTCACCTAGCAGACCTACTCCCATGCTGGATGATGAGCTAAGGCGAGGAATTGCCCAAGGGAGAAACGAGAGCTTTGTTAATCCCTTCCATGCCTAAATCACACTTTAATACAAATATGAATACGGATAGTCTATAGGAAATGTTTTTGCCTTTTTGGCAAATTGATTTTCCATTAATATGTCTTTTTAAGAGAGTTCAGAGATCTACCATCAACCTTATTTTCACAGATCTATAACTTGGCCATAAAATCTCAGTTCATACTTGAAATTCAGTAACAGGCAAAATTCTCTTTTTAATCTATGTGTTGTGAGAAGTAGAAGTAAAATGAAAATGTTCCCAGTTTTTCCTTTAGGATGAAAAATAGAAATATTCATATTAAATTATGCTTAGTTCATAATAAAATGTCAAACGAGCTAACATACATCAGAAGGATGCCACACTGTATTTTATAAACAGTCTTTCCCTTTAACAGCCAAGTGAGATTTCATACTAATCGATAAGTCTAAGCACTTCATGCCTGCTTCTCAGAAAATCCACGTATCATCTGTTTAGATCTTGAAGAGATTTACCAGGACAAAAACTCATTTAACAATAGACATATTTAAACAGTTGTAAAATAAAAGTCTGTGTGGAATTCAGGAAAGGAACCAGAAAACAGCTTCCAATATGCAGTGAAATGCACACACCCAAATGCAGGAATGGTTGAAAATTGCAGCTACAGAACTAACTTTTTAGATATAAAAGCCTCAGGTAAATGTGTTGCAGCTGCTGTGTAAGTTCAGACTCTACTCTTTACTCAAGTCAGGTCAAGTATCTGTAAAAAGACACCCCTATGCGCTACTATGTGAACTCTCATTTGTACATTTTTCTTCCACTATCGTACTTGAGAAATCTCATGTCTAATGCCTTTAATTTTTCTTCTTACTCAGCATATTTTTACGGTATAGGTCAGTATTATTCCATTTCACTAAGACAAAAAAAAAAACGTGTAAAAAGTTCATATATTTGAGGTCTATCTATTTGGTGTAATGTATTGCTATTTCCGGCTGCTATGCTCTCTGCACCTAGAGGGGCACAGCACTGAGTTCTGTTCTGTAGGCTTCTGCGAAAGTTTGTCATCTTAAGTTAACATCACAATAAAGGAATAAATATGAGTCATCTTATCTAAAGAAACACAATTATTCTCATTGCTGCAGTATCTAATACCAATTCCTAAGTCAGCAAAGGCAGTGTGGAAATTCTTGTTAATTTCACTAGGTGAAAGGTTAGTGCTTTATCATGTTTAGCTGAATGAAGTGCAATGGTACACTATCACACCAATTTCTAACAAGAGCAAAAATTAATTAAATAAATGTAGCAGAAGGCTACATGAAGATGTGACTCCACAGACAGGAAGTACATTTATACTATTTTGGCAGAATTCACATCTGTGAATTATATAAAAGACACTGGATAGACTTAGAAAACTATGCACTTGGTTCTTAAAACAACTGCATCTCTAGCCAATTAGAGTCTCATATTTTATGTACTTCAGACACTGACAAACTACTACCCAGTCATTCTAAAATTTCAAAATATAGGCTGAAGCAGTTTTCTTCTGCATGCAAAAAAAACCAAAAATGTCTTACAAGAGTGTCACAGGTTAGCCTTGCTTAGCAGCTAAAATACCACACACTCACTTACCCCTCACTGCAACCTGCAGTGGGACAGGGGGGAGAATCAGGAAAGTAAAGAAGGCAAGACATATGAGTTGAGACAAAAACAGTTTAAGAGAGAAACAGAGGATTAGAGGACGGGGACAGACAGGGGACGTTACGGTGGGGGTCTGTTACAGGCCGCCTGGCCAGGAGGACAGAGCAGACAAGGCGCTCTATAGCCAGATAGGAGCAGTATCATGGTCACAGGCCCTGGTCCTCGTGGGGGACTTCAGCCACGCTGACATCTGTTGGAGAGACAACACGGCAGGGCACAGGCAGTCCAAGAGGTTCCTGGAATGCGTGGACGACAACTTCCTCCTGCAGGCTATAGAGAAGCCGACAAGGAGGGGTGCCATGCTCAGCCTTGTGCTCACCAACAGGGAGGGACTGGTGGGGGATGTGAAACTGAAGGACAGCCTTGGCTGCAGTGACCACGACACGGTGGAGTTCAAGATCCACGGGGCAGCAAGGAAACTACATGGCAAGCTCTCAGCCCTAGACTTCAAGAAGGCGGACTTTGGCCTCCTCAGCGACCTAATGGGCCAAGTGCAATGGGAGGCGGCCCTGGAGGGAAGAGGGGCCTGGGAAAGTTGGTCCACATTCAAGGAGCACCTCCTCCAAGCTCAGCAGAGGTGCATCCCGACAAAGAACAAGTCGGGCAAAAAGGCCAGGAGGCCTGCATGGATGAGCAAGGAGCTCCTGGACCAACTGAAAGTAAAGAAGGAAGCCTATAGAGGGTGGAAGCGGAGACAGGGAGGACTACAAAGAGGCTGTGCAAGTGCCCAGGGATCGGGTGAGGAAGGCTAAAGCCCTGATGCAATTGAATCTGGCCAGGGATATAAAAAGCAACAAGAAAGGCTTCTATAGGTATGTAGGGGACAAAAGAAAGTCCAAGGAAAATGTAGGCCCCCTCCGGAAGGAAACTGGTGTCCTGGTTACCCGGGACATGGAGAAGGCTGAGGTACTCAATGACTTTTTTGCCTCAGTCTTCACCAATAAGGGCTCTTGTCCCACCACCCAAGCTGTAGAAGGTGCAAGCAGGGACTGGAAGGATGAAGAACCGCCCACTGTACTCGAAGAGCAGGTTCGGGATCATCTGAGGAACTTAAAGGTGCACAAGTCCATGGGACCTGATGAGATCCATCTGCGGGTCCTGAGGGAACTGGCGGATGAAGTTGCCAAGCCACTGGCCATCATATTTGAGAAATCGTGGCAGTCTGGTGAGGTCCCTGATGACTGGAAGAGAGGGAACATAACCGCAATTTTTAAAAAGGGGAACAAGGAGGACCCGGGCAACTACAGGCCGGTCAGCCTCACCTCTGTGCCTGGCAAGGTCATGGAGCAGAATCTCCTGGAAACCATGCTAAGGCACATGGAGAGCAAGGAGGTGGTTGGTGACAGCCAACATGGCTTCACCAAGGGCAGATCATGCCAGACCAATTTGGTGGCCTTCTATGACGGGGTGACAGCATCGGTGGACAAGGGATGAGCAACGGATATCATCTCCTGGACTTGTGCAAAGCTTTTGACACTGTCTCGCATGACATCCTTCTCTCTAAACTAGAGAGACATGGGTTTGATGGACGGACCACTCGGTGGATAAGGAGTTGGCTGGATGGCCGCACTCAGAGAGTGGTGGTCAACGGCTCAATGTCCATGTGGAGACCGGTCATGAGTGGCGTCCCTCAGGGGTCCGTGTTGGGCCCGGCGCTGTTCAACATCTTTGTCAGCAACATGGACAGTGAGATAGAGTGCACCCTCAGCAAGTTCACCGATGACAGCAAATTGTGTGGTGCCATGGACACGCTGGAAGGGAGGGATGCCATCCAGAGGGACCTTGACAGGCTGGAGAGGTGGGCCCGTGCCAACCTCATGAAGTTCAACCAGGCCAGGTGCAAGGTCCTGCACCTGGGTCGTGGCAATCCCAGGCACAAATACAGGCTGGGCAAAGAATGGATTGAGAGCAGCCCTGAGGAGAAGGACTTGGGAGTGCTGGTGGACGAGAAGCTCAACATGAGCCAGCAATGCGCCCTTGCGGCCCAGAAGGCCAACTTCATTCTGGGTTGCATCAAGAGAAGCATGGCCATCAGGTCGAGGGAGGTGATTCTCCCCCTCTACTCTGCGCTGGTGAGACCCCACCTGCAGTAGTGTATCCAGTTCTGGAGCCCCCAACATAAGAAGGACATGGACCAGTTGGAGAAGGTCCAGAGGAGGGCCACGAAGATGATAAAAGGGCTGGAGCACATTTCCTATGAGGACAGGCTGAGAGAGTTGGGGCTGTTCAGCCTGGAGAAGAGGAGGCTCCAGGGAGACCTTATAGTGGTCTTCCAGTACCTCAAGGGGGCCTACAAGAAAGATGGGGAGAGGCTGTTCAGTAGGGCCTGTTGTGATAGGACGAGGGGTAATGGTTTTTAAGGTAGAGGGAGGTAGATTTAGATTGGATATTAGGAAAAAAAATTTTATAGTGAGGGTTATAGAACACTGTAACAGGTTGCCCAGAGAGGTGGTGGAAGCCCCATCCCTGGAAACGTTCAAGGCCAGGCTGGATGAGGCTCTGGGCAACCTGATCTAGTTGGGGATGTCCGTGCTCCTTGCAGGGGGGTTGGACTAGATGACCTTTGAGGTCCCTTCCAACCCTAACCATTCTATGATTCTATGATCCTATGGCTTGCAGATGTGTCTCATCAGGTCCTATGTATTTGTGCACCTTCAGGCTCCTTAGATGTTCCCGAATCTGATCTTCTGCTACAGTGGGTGGTTCATATTACACAAACCATCTCTAAGGAAATTAAGGATATGCTTTATGCTTACCTTTAGTGTCTACTTTACTGGAGCATGTAGGTATATGTCTGCCCTCAAGTCAGGGCAGACTCCCATACAACTCTGTTTAATACACCTCTCTTTTGACAATGAACTGTAATAAATCTTAGATATTCTCACCTTACACAAGTTTCATCTAAATAGTACTTTCCTTCAAACTTCCCTGTGTGAAGGAAATTCCTCCCCTGGAATGGAGCAGAATCATCATTTTCCTCAACAAGCTGCAGAGCTATTGAACGTGAATCACCCAGGCTTGATTTTGTGAATATATGCCATGAATAGGTGAAATCCCACCTAATGTAATTGTTTGCCTACTCCCAGCTGCAGAACGTGATGGAGGAGAAATTACTAGCGAGCAAAGTGGAAAAAGCCCAAGCTCCCTTACTGTTAAATTCATGCTTATATTTTTATATTATATATATTAACCTGGCAGAGTCATTATTTACACATTTTGTAAGACACTCTTCCTACAGTTTATAGCCCCTAAAACGAATATTTGTGAATTAAATACCTGAATGTGGAGAGTTCTTCCACAGAGATCCACAGGAGTAATCAGGAGATCCACTAGTTCACAGAACCAAGTTCCAAATACAAAGTCCAGAGTGTCTCAACGTATGTATATATTTTTTGTTTATAGCCTTTTTCAAAGTGTTTGGGTACCTTTAACTGCGCCAGCGTGGTTTAGAACAGATACGCGCATAGATAAGGCAAGCTTGACTATTTTAATGAATATTATCACTTGACCCATGCCAGGAACCATGCAGGAATAATTTTTGCTAGGAATAGTTATCCCAGTGATTCCTCTACTGAAGTTTAGATCTGTTTGTAGGGAAATAGTAACTTGTCTTAAGACAACTCCTTTCTCAGGGCCATGTGACACACCCATGTAGACAGCCATGTACAATGTTCCTGAGAGAGTAGATCAGCTTTGTTTACTTTATCTTGCAAATGACATTCAGGCTTTAGGAACAAAAACAAAAATGTCTGGAGTCCTGAAGGAAAGCATGATATATTACTGTAATGAAGAGTAGAGAGAAAAAAAAAAAGAAGTTAAGAGGTCACAGTTATCTATCAGACTTTAAATAAATAGTCTCTGCATTGCTATGTGAGCAGCACCGTATAACATCATGGTACACAAGCGACAACCAGATGCATGCTGTTTACAATCGAACTAGATTTGTTTTTCACCATTTTTTCCCCAGATCCACACTTCCATGGAAAGAGGTGGAATCTCTTGGGAGAAAAAAAAAGACATAGAGAAGATTAACAAAAACATTTTACTGACAATGATACATATAAACAGAATGAGCATCAAGGGCAGATGATATTCCTTGTAGCCTGGAATTGCAAGGTGAAGTGCCTTCAGCTTTCAGTAGAATGACAGCTTCAGCTGAACCACAGTGATCATCAGTTCGAGCAAAATCTATTAAGAGAGGGTATGTACTAGAAGGCAAGGACATTCCCTGGGATCTGAAAAAACATTAAATTAGTGGATTTCAAAAGATCAGTACAAAAGCATAAGCCTTCTGTCTTCTAAATACATTGATTAAAGCAGTAAGTTTTCCATTTTTTTCTGCTGTAGATAGTGTCACTGAGCATTTCAGAAAGGTAGATGATCACACAACCTCCTCCATAAGATCAGAGAGAAGCAGCGCTGCTGCTTTGAAGAACTGGGTGTAGAAACTGGCATTTAACTGTCCCTACATTTCAAAGGTTTTAGTTTAGCAAGTTTTCAGTGCTTGTGCTCTTGCTTATTATTTTCAGAGACTACTTGCTGTCAGAAATTAGTAGAGCTATACCATCTATACCACTTGAATATTAGACTGTAGATCTGAAATACATTTGATTCTGCTCTTGCAAGGTGCTTTCTTGTGGAGGAGCTGAGGTACAATGCTGGTATTTTTATACCGAAAGACACAGACATGTTTGTAAGAAATTCTATCCAGATGAAGCGGTTTCCAAGCTTTTATCTGTCAAATATATATGGTTTGATTATTTTTCCTCCACTTGATTTTTGTTTCTGCATTTTCAGTGGTGGTGTTCTAGAGCAAAAAAGATAATCAAAAGCATTTCATCAGTGTCAGTTTCATAGCTGACATGCTGTGTAGTGGAACAGGAGGACTGAATGCAAATTGAGATAGAACGAAGTAAATAATTAGCTTTTTTAATTGTGATGGATCTTCAGAATATTTCTGTAGCTTTTACATAACTGACATTAAATAACGATTTCTCCTTTGGAAGCAGCAGGAGAAAAATACAAGCAGTGGGGCTAGAAGTGGAGAGGAGGGAAAAAAAGATCAGAAGAAACCCCAAAATGTCTGAATACATTACTTGTGCACACTTAAATTTGTTTGTGAGTCCCTGAGAAACATCTTATCACCCAGACCTGCTTGGTCACGGCAATGGGTTTTTTTTCCTCAGTACACTCATCAGTCACACCACAAAATTAATATTTACTTACTTGAGAAAGAAGTCTAGAGCTGAAAAAGAGCTGACATGTTGAGTGGAGTCTTGGAAAAAAGTTTGTACAGTATGTCTCATACAAAAGTTGCCTACTTTAAGATAGTGATGCTAGTCTGCCTTTTATTAAGGCAAAACCTATTCACTTCATAAAATAATTTTTTTTTCTTTTATGGAATATGTATGCTGAAAACATGCACTCCTGGTGTGTTAAAACATAGTATGTGCTGAAATACACACCCTTCTGGTATCACAAATATAGGTCAAAACAGCATAGGTCTCCCGATTTAACACAGCAAGAGCAGATTATCCATAATTCATACTTTAATTAATAATTCATACTTTATTAACTCCTACTTACTAAATCTACTAACTAACCTCAGCATTGTGAAAGAAAACTTTCAAAAAAATTCTTAATTTAAACATGAAGCAAAAAGCAGTTCAAAAAAAGGCAACACCATCAATAGGCCTTTGCAGTAATCGAAAGGAAAGGATTGAAGAGTGTCAAAATATACTAGGCAAATAAATATTATTCTATTATTCTGGATAATTCATCTTATTTAATGGTTTAATGTTTTATTGGTTATTTAATGATTTGAATTAAAAGAACCAAATGGAATGCAGTAACTCCTACATAAACACCTGTTATGGTACCATTCTTTCATATGGAGAGAACAGTAATTTATTCATGTTTTTCTACAGGCAGCAAGTGGAAAAAAAGTCCATACTCTGTGTCAGTCAATGATAGCTGTGGCTTTGGCAATTATCTGGAACTTCCCAAACACCCCTTTAAACTTTGTTTTTTGAGATATTCCTCTAAGCTGCATGCTATAGTCTGGGTATATATACTCTGAGTAACTAATTCAGGCACCATGAATTTGACAGGTAGGTCAACTCAGAACAATCTAAGAAATAAAGCTGGCATTTCTAATTTAAGCATTTGTTATATTAGCTAAACTCGTAAGTGAATTATTGGACTCTGGTTTAGTTATTGGGCAATTGGTTTAGTTTCGTAGTCCAACCTGTGAGAATGCCAGGTTGACATGCTACCTGCAAATTGCTTTAAGTATCACTGTTCTCCAGGAGGCATGTGAAGTAAGTAGTGTACTATATATGTAAGGGGTACGTTCCTTACATGTGGTACACTGTTTAATGTGGTAGCTTATCAGCATTATGTTAATCTCACCATGTAAGTGGTGCTAAACTCCTATGTTCTGAAATTGTGAAGTATTTTGTATGCTCAGTGTTTGTACTAAGAAACACATAATAATTTTAAAGGATTTAAAATCTTATATTTTTATATTGCAAATATGTTTTGTTCAGGAATTCTTTGTCTTGGTTACCTAACTGCATGTGTCAAATCATACTTTCCACCAGAAAATCAACCTTCCTTGGTATATTTATAGTGAGGTTATTTTCATTCTGCTTATATTGATTATATAGCATTTTGTTCCTAAGCAGCAGACTGATCGTTGTTCCTTTGGTTACCCTTGAAATCTTCATAGAACAAAACGTAACTGCATATAGTGGATTTTCAGCATGGAATTTGGCTTTTATATGAATAAAACAGCAAACTGATTAACTTTTCCACATTAACAGTTACTGGAATTGATGTCTTAAAATGGTAATTTTGCTACAAGGCATATGTCTTTATATTGCTTGGTGTCTCATGATTCCTTGGAGTAGACAAGAGAGCGTTTGTGATTTTGGAGGAGGAATCCACTTTATGTGATGTGTAAATAGTCAAAGCATATGTCAATAGTTAGAGAAGTAACAATAACAGGGAGAAAAAAAAAGCGAGCTATTTCTCAAGTCATAATTTTAAATTTTTAATCCATGTTCTTACCAGACTTTGGTCAGAATCTGCCAAAATTCTCTGATCAGTAAATGGCTTGTTGCTGTGTAGATCACACAGACAACTTCATTTGTCTCATCAGAAAAAAAGGACACAAAAGCACAAAGCTACTAACAATATTTTTACTCTCCATTACCCTCTATAATAGCAAATTACTGAGAAGACAGAATTCATAAATGCTGTATTAAGCAATAATAAAATCAATACCTGTATGAGCACATATTGACTGACTTTTGTGTGTGTTTTCCTTGAAAGAATAATATTTTAACATTAAGAATATTTCATTCTTTTTTATACTCTCCTACCCTATTCTTGATTTTTTTAAGGGAAAGGATTTCCGGTCACAGCTTGTGTTAATTTTCAAGGTAATCAGCTTAACAATTTACCATCAAATCAAAATGCCTGCTCTTTATCCCTTTGAAATCCCTTAGGAGAGATATTTCATTTGCATAAAACAGAAACTCCTGCCCCACACTACCTTGTATTACCTTCCTAAACCTCTGTTTAAAACCACAACAGCTCATTCCAGAAATATGGTTACCACAGAACTAAAGCTAAAGAATTAAGTACAAGGTTTCCATAGATTATTCTAGCGTTGCCTAAAGTAATTTATATTCTGAAAATTTTATAGGTCAGCCTTTGCTTTGAAATGAATGTATTTTATTCTCAGATAGAAGTACCAAGCTGTCTCTGGAAGTGAGTAAAATAATGCTTTCAAAGTAGAAACACAGCCATACTTTCCACTAAAAGTATTTATCTTTTTTATTTAGTAGCTTGCACACCTAAATGCACATACACTTACGTGTATCTCCACTGCACCCGAGGGTTATACTGACATACATGTCTGGAAAATTTCAATACTGGACTGAAAATTCTTTTCTGATTGAGTGTAAGACTTTTCTCTCTGCTGCTTTTCTTTTTGCTTGGCAGGCAATGGAGAAATTAAAATCTTTCTCCACAACACCTTGGAATATGATAGAGATTGATAGCTTCTGCAGTGAGACATAAGATAAGGAAAGCAGACTTTGAAAATCAACGGTCAACACATAAGGACAGCTGCCTAGCAGCAGTAAAAACAACACTACACCTCATTTGCCAAGTAAGAAATGCTGGGACAAGGAGATAAATTTTAGTAAAAGCAGTGGAAATGTTGTAACGATGCACCATGCAATATAACCATTACACAGGAGTCTTCAAATCCTTGAATATTGTAAGCGATAAAGGGAAAGGTTATAATGAGAAGAATACAGTTACAGCTTTTACACATGGATGCAAGAAATCATGTCACTTACCACATACCAGTTGGATACCTGGTCCAAAACTACCTACATCTACTAGAATATTTCCGCTGATTTCAAAAGCTTCTACACCAAGCCCTAAATCACCTGCCTAAATCCTCTTTCTGGAGTTCATGCAAGACTTGGAAATAAATAGTTGCAAATATTGCCCAATCGTATTCTATGTGTGCTTCTTAGTAAGGACAGTGAAGCTCTAATCAAGTCCATATACTTTGTTCTTCATTATTAGAAAGACCGGAGGGAAGGTGCTAACTTACAGTAAGAGCCGTCATTTTCCCACTAATCATATCACTGAGTCATGTTTGTATACAATAGGCAGAGTTTAAATTTCAGGAAAGTTTTCATTCATTTAGAAATGGTTTATTATTTAATTGGACTATGTCAAAACTATTCATCTTTGTCTCATTTTCAGATCATTAAAGCTAGGCTATAACTTATTTTTGAATAATTTTTATTTTGGTTTTGTTGGTTTGTTTTTTTTTTTTTTGGCATTTTAGCTCTAGAAAATAGCTGCTACAGAAGGTAAGCTCTCTTTACAGTGAAAAACTTACTTTACTGGGGATTCCAGCTATATCCTTAGTATGAAGATTGTCTCCATTTTTAGTTATAGTTACAGATGCTTTTTGACAAAATAAGTTCAATAGTAAGTGAAAGGTTTTTTTTTTTAAAAAAAAACACATGTGGAAGGAGTATTTTTGGTTTTTTACCTACCAAAATAAAAAAAAAAAAGCAATTTTTCTCTCAAAGAAAAAGTAAAACTGCAGTTTCCATGGTCTTATTCTGACTGCTAAAGTGTTCTTGTCTCATACTATCTACCTGACCTTTCCTGCTGATGAGCTGACACTCGCTTGTCTTCCTTTGAAATTCATCTTTCCAATATCTTTGGCCTCCATCTGCTCTCTATTGCTTTTGACTTGACATCTGAAGGACTTCATACTCTCAGAAGTCCAATGCTATTGATGGCTGAGCCTCTATACCTTCATGGATCTTCTGTTTCACCCCTGGCAGAATATTCTTTCCTGTCCCTGCAAGTGACCTTTATTGCTTCTAACGTATCAACTTTGATGATACTCCAGTTTTTCATTAAAACAAACTTGCAGTTCAACCTCTCTCAAATTTCTTTCTATAAATAGTTGCTGATTTTTACATCTGACTAAATCATGTCTGCATGTTTTTCTTTCTAAATTGTCATGCCATGAAATAAGTGGGCTCAACAGATCTGCCATGAGGCAAACAATTAGCTAATGCATGTATAAAAAGCACATATCTAAGGGAATTCAGTGGAACCACTGAATTTCTGAAAATAAAGTGAGTCTTTGAAAGCTGATGAGTTATTTTCAGGCAGTCATTCTAGAGCTTTCTACATCAGACCACCAGTATTGAAAGAGTGGCTTTGGGAACATCAGCAAAAGCTTTTAACCAGAACTGTGTTCCAAGTGAGCAGTGAGTGTGAGGCACATTTCCAGAGAACTACCTTAGCACCTTTTGAATCCCATTCCTTTGGGGTGGATCAACAAACAGATTTCCTATGAGAAAAAAAAAAAATAGATTCTTTAATAGGTGGTCTCTGGGGAGGATCTGGGAAGTGAATTGGCTATTCCATCAGTTTCACAGCGCCTTGTTATTCTGTGACATTATCCCTTAAACTGTTGTTATTGATACTGAGGTGGAAATGATTTATCGGTATTAACCGAGTGATTCTAAGATGAACATGGAAACATGAATGCCTCACAGGTAGACTGTGCAAATCACCTATTTCATTTTATTTTTGTATACTGCCATGAAAATATAAGCTTTAATCTCTCCTGTAAACTTCGTAGTCCCTGTGATTGGATTGACTATAGATGACAATGGAAAGTAATCCTTTTTAGTAATAGGTGGGTGAGCAGTGTATAGACTAGTGCGTTTGAGGTCACTGCTATGTAGTGGCATTCAGCGGTGGTGCAGTAACCAGGCACTGCATGAGCAAGGGTGCCAGTGCCACCTGGTATAGGAGTGACAGATGGAGCAGTAATGCAGTTCAAAGTCCACTTAAATCAGTACACCATCAGATACCCTTAATAAGGCTTTATCAGCCTAATCTATCCCCCTTCCTCCTACAAACTCAGTAGAAATCTATTCTGAAATTTGGCCTGTTTTCTGGATTACATCAGTAAATAATAAGCAATGGCAGGATTACTGCTTCTGTTCTTTCCAATGATATGGGGAATGCAGCTGGCAGAATTTGAAGCTTCCTGGAGAGAACTCCCTCGTTCAAAACCCGCTGACACATACAAGCTGATGAAAAGCCTCCATTTCAAAAGTGAGGCTTTTTTTAAAAAACACATGTTAGTGTCACTGGTGTTCTCTTACCATGAATTTTCCTGGTGCCACAGAAAATAATGAGAGTGCTTTTCAAAAACCTCAAGACAAGTGGTGTTCACAGTTACAAAATAGTACTGAGTAGAGATTGAAATTAACACCAGAAGAAATAGGAGTTTGATGAGTCTAGCATAAATTGTACCAGTTTGTCATATGAACCAAAATATCATATAGACTTTGTATAGCAGACAATGCTCCTGGAAACCTATAAGCTCAGGTGAAGCAGGAGTCTGACGAAAAGGAAAAGAATCTGAACAGAGAAGGCAGAAAGAAAGAGGGCAGGAAGGGAATACCTGTAAGCATGATGGAGACATGGTGTCTGTAAAAGATCCAATGATAAGTCTGAAGAAATGAAAAGAAATGGAAAATATACCTGTAATTTCCCTGAGAATATCTGATCAACTGCAGACACTTAGGTAAAAATGTTGATGCATTTGATATTTTGTGGCAGGTATTTTCTGGATCTTCTTGTGGGGTTTGCACAGTTGAGAACAGATACTGCATGTCAACTGATTTTGAGTCTGGCCATCACTGAATCTAAATCTCTTAATTTTCAACAGCCTTCAGACATGCCTGTGTGCACAACACTGGTAGCTTGCTGTAGTGCCCTGGGGAGTTAGATCCGAGAACTTTTGCAGGTCATTCTGCTACAAATTTTCTCTTTTTCACTGAGAATTGTCAGCACTGGAAATGGAAATCTCAGCTGAAGTCCACAAATACTGACTGTAGGCTTGGTTTGCCAACATACACCAAACCAGTAGGCTTAAGACTTATTCTTTTATAGCAGTCATTTCAAGTCTCTAACTTAAAATGTCAAACCAGTTGCCAGTTTGGAGATATGCATCTACAGAAACATATAGAGAGAGCTACCTATATATTTTGCAGTTGTTCAGTACATATTTGGAATATTATATTTGCATAATAAATTTCTGTCTTTAAATTTTGAATAGGTTTTTTTTTTTTATAAGATCCTTATTTTTGTTACAGCAAAAACATATGCTAGATTTCAGTTTTAAAGCTAAGCTTAGATAATTCTGTTGTAGAATGCCTGCCATAACACAGTTACAGCTAGCCATCGGTCAAAATTTCTGTTGAAGAATAGTTGAAAAATAAGTATAAACTTTTCACAGTTCACTTAAAAGTTTATAAGGTATTCCACACTGAACAGCATAGTATATTAAGCTTTTAAAACTAGTTTTCCGCTGTTTTATTATTTGGCCATATGTTTTGGGTCAACACTGCAGCATTATGCTGTTGATTTTATTTTTTAATAAAATTGAGACTGTAGTTTTTTATAGTTCACTTGTAAATGTGCTGTGTAAACAACTTGCTATACACACAACGGACCTGCAATTATTCTTTTGGGGCTGGATGTGGAACACAGTAACCGCACCACCATCATTATGTACTTCTTCATATCAGTCCAAAGCAATTCAGAAGGTAATTTCAAATGTCGTCTCCCACTGTGCCACAAGTTCCTCACCAGAAAATAATCTTAGGTTCCCACCGTTGCTGCAGAGTTGACTGCTTTAGACTTTACTAAGTTACCACTTGTCATGAAAATACAAAAGTGTGCTTTGGCATATGTAGCTTAGGTAACACTGATGCTCTGAGAATCTCTATTTTCCTCCCGAGGGTATTTTATACATAAACTTCTCTGTAATAAGGATTTGGGTCCCAGCTCAACACACTAGGGGTGTTCAAGCCTTCTAAACATGAACAAAGGTAATATAATTCTTTTTGTTCAACTTCACTTTAGCTTCATTAAAAAAAATATCATCCTGGAAGCAGAACTTGGCCATGGGGTCCAGTCCCATCTGTTGACCATTAAGTCAATGCCAAGACTTCCATTTATGCCTTAGATTCTGTACCAAATGTTAAGGTTCCATTTTGAAGTAAATTGGTGAATTCAGAGTTTTGCAATGGGTGGGATCTCAGTGCAATTCACTCCGATCTGGATAAGATCAACAGCTCTGATAGCATTCCAGCCATAATTAACCATACTCCCTTGACTCAGAGCTCATGGCTCTGCAACTCTGCCTAGTTTTATCCTCTATATTTCCTCACAAGCCCCCACAGACCTCTTGTTCCTCTTGCAAAGATAAATTGTAGAAACTCCACACAAGGAGATGCAACAAGACAAATGCTACTTTTCAGATTTTATGAACTATTAATGTCTACAAAATTAAGACTTCATAAATACAAGAGAAATTAAATAAGAAAGACATTTGTTCATTATGTACTTTAGCCAGGTTATAAAAAAAATAGGACAGAAAACTTATGTATTACTTATGCACAGCACACATATCTGAGAATAGGTGAGTGTCATGATCCTTCCACTGTAGGGATACAGGCTACTTCAGTGCTGGGTACAAGAGAACTGCCAGAGTACCTGACAGTACTGCACCAAATTGGCTTCCAAAATAATCTGAAGTGTGAAAGTGGTTTCACATTTTCTTCTTGTGTCTCACTACAGATGACAAATCTAGATTATTCTGATCTGATCCAGTACAGCAATCCGTAGATTCCTGTGTGCCACATCTTCCCTGTGGACAAAATTAAAAGTAACATGACACTCAGAAAATGCCATCTATGAAAAAACGTTATCACTCTGATTTTTTTTTGTGATCATATCTATAAGCTATAGAGGTATTTTACATGCCAAAAAATTGATCATGTGATGAACTGGGATGAAATTTTGGTAGGGCAAGTACATTCCACTTCACGTATTTCACATATGCGGTAACTTTCCAGGCTGATCCAACAAGAATCTGAATAAATACAAGGGTTGTAATTCAACTAGGGTTTTAAAAGAGATTTTTTACTTTTGTAAATGTATCTCAAAACATAACAATGAGTTTCTGGTTTGTCTGGTAGAGGAAAGAATATTAATAGATCATCCTGGAACTAAATCTGTTTGGACTGTCCCTGGAGGCTTTTCTGGTGATTGAAAATTGCTTAAACTACAGCCTTGCCCTTTAGGACATAAAGCAGAGGCTCTTAAGAGCAGCAGACTTTTGTGTTCAGTCCAAATTTCTGATGTACACTGCTAAATTGACTTCTATAATCTAATTTTGGATTATGTCTACAAGATAATACAGAAGAATGCTTCACTGTAGGTTATTTTCTTCTGAAGAACAGTTTTTCAAAATTTACCTTCATGCTGCCACTGTTTCCCCATTTTCATGGCCATGGGTGGGGGTTTATTTGCGAGTAACCTCAAGATTGCTCACAGTAGTCACACTGTTAGATAAAACGTTTTGACATCATTGCATAATAAAATTAAAATTCAAATGTTTAATTAGCCAACTTCATAATTGTCCAAAGCTGCTTGAGATAAAAAGAGTGTTTCTACACTAACTTCAGGGTCCATGTCATCACCTTTACCTAAGATCTTACATTGCCCAAAGCTTCATACTTATATTTAGCACACTATGCTAGGTTTTGTATCAGGTAAAACTCTGGTTACCACTGCACTTGATGTGAAATTACTAGACAAAATTATTAATTTAAATATTTATTTTCTCATAAATCACTGTTCTGCCTTTACATTGCCAGCAGTTGGGATACCTTTTGCTGGCAAAAAAAAAAAAAAAAGAAGAAGGGAGGATGTAAGTGAAACATAAATGTATTGTTAATATTTAATTATACATACAGGACAAGTCTAAAGAACAAACTAATAGTCTGTAGTAAAAATTAAATATATATTTTTAGTACCAGTTCAGACCAACCGATGGCCAAAAACTACAGGCTGGTACCAAGGGCTATTGATCCACATGTCTCTCAAAAACAATAGGACAATCAACAATGTTAAACATGAAGCACTAAATGCTATACTAACTATTACCTTTAGTTTTTGCTAAGCACGTTTGAGACCTATAACAACAAAAAAATACCTTTAAGTTTCACGAGTATTCATGATCCCTTATATCACATTCAAATAGAACCATTCGGTGCTCATTGGTCATCTGTCACTATAAGTAAAGTGATTCTTACTGTACAAAACTAAAACTAAATAAAAATTAAACATTAATGATAAGATGATTCTATAATTCCACCACCAATGGCAGAAATACTTATTTCTTCACTATCCTGAAAGGCAGCAGAGGATAAATGCAAGAGGGGATAAAATATTTTCATTGTAGTCAAAATCATGACAAACCTAAATTCAGTGCAATAAGTTTTGCACTTCTCAAGTCACTCTATAAACTTCAGAATATGATTAATATTCTTTGTATACAGTACAGAGAAAACAATACCAATTTAATCAATGAAACTAGACTGAGATCCTTATGTAAGACAGTACATTTAGAGGAAAGTATCTTGCTCAGCTGTTTTCTAATGAATTAAATTAACAGAACAAAGCTGTGATGGAAGGAAAAATCTCTCAAGAAAGGAATTAAAAATAAAAAATAAAAAATCCAAGTCATAAAACAAAGTGCTTCTTGAAGGAGAAGAAAAATGCAGCTGTATTTCTTCTCTGATTCCAATGTTTTAGAATACATGCTGAGGGAATATAATTTTACTTCTCTGATTTTGGAGGAATTAACTTCCTCTTTCATTTATAATTCATTATCTTGCTCCTTAAATATAAATCTAGATCCAATTTCGATCTGAATTGCAGGGACCACAAAACTAAAGGATACTTGGATTTTGGAATGAGTCTGTATTGTATTTCTGCCTTATTAAAGTGAAATTTCAGTCCTGAGTGATTGCTAAGATCAGAAACCATGTTACCAAAGACACTCATGAACTCAAAGAATTAGATGGGCACCTAACTAGTAATATACAAATGACATCAAATGCTCAACACTCATGACTACAAGAAAAGTTGAACAATGTCAGATCAAAGACCTGCCTTATTGTGATATCCTTACAAGGATACTGCATATCCTCTTTCTAAGAGTGTCCAAAACCAGAAAAGCCAGTGATAGAAGCCTACTAGAACCTGGTAAACACAAAATGGTAATTCCCAAACACCTCCAGAGTCTCCAAAATTTTCAGTTGAGGAACTTACTGAGCCAGAATTTCTTTTTCTATGTGTAATAAACCTGGATTTTTTTTCCCAGAAATTTAACTTATTTCCACTTGAGTCTATATGGAATTTTAGAATCCATAGCATCCTAAGACACAGAGTCCCATCTGCATTAAGAAGCTATTGCTTGTTCCGAACTTCCCTCCTGCTAGGTTTGTTAAGTACATCGTAGGGTTTTTTTGCACTAGAAGTAGTAGTAGACAATAAATCTCTTTTTTTTTTTTTTTTTTGCCGTCTATACTCCTCAAGAATTTAAAGTTTTCTCATATGACCCCTGTTGGGCTGCAAGCTGCTTACTTAGCCTCATTCTTCCTTCTGTGGAAACTACATCAGTCACGTTATGCAGCTACAACAGCATTTTGATTCAAGCACTAAAGGTAGTTTTGAAGTAAATCCACTGGTTGTCCCACTTACTGCATGTTCATTCAGTTTATTGAGCAGTTTTGATGGGTAAGAACTGAACATTTTAGAAAAATATCAACCAGACCAGGTATGCATCAAGGAGAAAGCTTTGAATGTGTGTACATAGAAACATTTCACTGGAAGAGAAACTCCCAAGCTATATATGGCCTATATGTAGGCTCCTTAGCAATAGCTGCTCTGCTCAGTTGCTTGCTAATGAAGATGTGTGCCTCATCTCCTTCCTGTGAAACATTACTAGTTCTAATATAGTGTCTTTAAGATGGAAGAAACTAAGCTAAAGCCAGTATTCAAGACACTGGTATTCTTTCAGCAGCATAATAACTTCCACTACTTATTTCCAAATATTCTGTAATGTTCAGTCTGGCTTTTTGGCCAGTACTAAGCTTTAGGTTGACATTTACATGGAGCTATGTCCTATTCATTTGCAATCTTGCTGAAATCTCCTCCTTTATAACAATTTTAACTTCCTCTGAAAATTTTACTGAGAGGAAGAGCGTCAGTATGAGCTATAACAGCCTTAGATGCACTAAATGAATAATGCCTCTAATCCCAGGGGTTAATGTCAGATGTCTGCAAATAAATTGTATATGCCTTTTGCAGTCTCACCCCAAGCTCCTCCTCCTGCTTTAAAATGGGAACCTAAGAGATCCCACAAAGAGACCTTCCTTGCTCTCTGCACTAAGCGACAGGTCCTTCATGCAAAAGAACCTTTTATTTGACAGTCTAATAGATTTAACATCTTTGCTGACAACGTGGACAGTGGGATAGAGTGCACTCTCAGCAAGTTTGCTGATGACATTAAGCTGTGTGATGTGGCTGACACACTGGAGAGAAGGGATGCCATCCAGCAGGACCTTGACAGGCGGGAGAGGTGGACCCATGCCAACCTCATGAAGTTCAACAAGGCCAAGTGCAGGGTACCAGGCACCAATACAGGCCGGGAGGAAAATGGATTGAGAGCAGCACTGAGGAGAAGGACTTGGGGGTACTAATGGACGAGAAGCTCAACATGAGCCAGCAATGTGTGCTTTGAGCCCAGAAAGCCAACCACATCCCGGGCTGCATCAAAAGAAGTGTGGCTAGCAGGTTGAGGGAGGTGATTTTCTCCCTCTACTCTGCTCTTGTGAGACCCCACCTGGAGTACTGTGTCCAGTTCTGGAGCCCCCAACAGAAGAAGGACATGGACCAGTTGGAACCAGTGCAAAGGAAGGCCACAAAGATGATCAGAAGTCTGTACCACCTCTCCTGTGAAGACAGGCTGAGAGAGTTGGGACTGTTCAGCCTGGAGAAGAGAAGGCTCCAGGGAGACCTTATACTGACCTTCTAGTACCTAAAGAGGGCCTACAAGAAAACTGGTGAAGGACTTTTGATAACGGCATGTAGTGACAGGACAAGGGGTAGTGGATTTAAAGAGGACGAGGTTAGGTTTAGATTAGACATAAGTAAGAAATTCATTACTGAGAGGGTGGTGAGGCACTGGAATAGGTTGCCCAGGGAAGCTGTGGATGCCCCAACCCTTGAAGTGTTCAAGGCCAGGTTGGATGGGGCTTTGGGCAATCTGGTCTAGTGGAAGGTGTCACTGCCTGTGGCAGAGGTGTTGAAAACAGATGATCTTTAGGATCTCTTTCAACCCAAAACATTCAATGATACTATTATTTTATGATTTATAAGGCATTTTCCACTGAAGAAATTAAAAAAGGAGCCAGAATATCACATCATCAAGCACTCGACATGAACACATTGAAGAGCATCGTCTTTGGAAGAGCTGGGGAAGGATTTGCATAGACAAAGATATAGATAGAGATACATTTTATACTTCTATTTGGATTTTCTACTAATTTTAATCAATAGACTCAAGCAATACAGAGAAAAACTAACAGCTGAGAATTGTGCTGGTCTCCCAACAGGACAAAGCCCTGAGCATCCTGATCTGACTCCCTGGCTGACCCTGCTGTGAGCAGCTCATTGCACCAGGCACCTCACAATCTCCATCAGCACTTGAATATGCTGTGACTCTATAATCTGGTGCTAAAAGAGTTTATTTTGCAGAATAAAGGTGCAGTATTACAGTCCTAATCCAGGCATGTCAGAAAAGGCTGTGGAGTGCCATTGGCTTTAATCTTCTTTCTGGGTTTTTCTTTGTGGAAATACTACACATTTCAGATCCCATAAGCCATCGTATTTCACTTCTTGAAATCAAGTGACTTGTCTTTCATAGCTATGAATCATTTAAATATACTAAGTATACTAAGAGCAACACAAGTTTCCATAGAGTAGTAAAAAGAAGTTGGAGGATTAAAATACATATACATATGTACATATATATTTATGCATCCAAAATTAGAACTGTGAACTCTTTGTTTAGGGATAGAAATTAAACTGTTCAAACAACATGACAAAAAATGTATTCTTATTGTGTTCTTTTTCTACACATTCTACACAGGATGTATCGGCGGTCACATGGGAAAGCTCATTTTTATGAGCTATCCTCCCTAATTTGTTTGGAAAATTACAACCTGGAGAGTTGATCCAAATGAGAAAGGTGTTTTTTTCGTGTTTACTCATTACTGCTTACAATGTTCTAATGCTACATTATGGCTTCACATTGCAATGAGGCTTTTCCCCTCAGGCACTGAATAGCTTGTAACATGGACTTCATGAAAGCAGATTGTATAACATTTTCTTAAAATAATCAACTACATCTTTAGAAGGATTTAGAAGGATTGCGTAAACAATTAAAAAAAAACCAAAGCAAAAGATAATACGAATAATAAGCAATGGGAATTTTTCTTTAGCATTTGTTTTTATTTATTAATGTTGGCTCATGAGGGGTCCAGCTGAGATGTAACATCTGTTTTATAGTGGGATTCTGTGGAGTTTCTCTTATGGAAGTGTGTAAAGACTGTGAAAACATTAATTAGCTTCTCGCTCACGTGTTTTGAAATACTTACAGTTCCAGTTCTTCATCCTGTCTCCCCTTATCACACCTTTTACTAAGAAATGCTTAGTAATTGATAATGCTTAGTAGTCTGAGTTTTAGATCTTTCAGCAAAGATGTTCCAATCCCATACATTATGACAAATATAACAAAATAATGTCATACAGAAGTAATTGGAGTACCTTATTTTCTACACTCAGATATGAACTTCCCCAAAGACAGTGAGTGATTAGATCTGATGTTTTCAGAAAAAAAAAAAAAAAACCAACTATTTCTTCACAGATTGGACCAATTTGTTTTGAATACAAATAAACAGAAAGAATAAAATTCATATAAAATAACTATGTTCAAAACAGTATTTTTTAATAAGCTGAAAGGAAGTACTCTATCAGAGAAAGAATGCTTGCAGTCATTGTCACTCTGGTTTAATACTGAGAATCTTGCGGTGTCAGCATTTTTGCTGACATGCTACTGCTTGTATTTTTGTATTTTCACAAATGTGCTTTCTTATACAGTCTTTTTTCTTGGTTTTATACATTCTACAGCTACCATCCACCTTTTTTTTTAGTGACACTTTATTCTCCCATTAACATCCTGCTTTTGCTTGCATATTTTCCTAGCCAAGGAGATTTTTTTTAAACAACAATCTGTTCTTTGTCTCTGTTTTTCCTAATATCACAAGATGCTGTGAAATAATCCTAGGTCTCATATCTAAATTCCATTTTGGGTCTCCATGGAAGAAATGAAGTTGTCTGCTGCGGCTCTCTTTTCTAATTGAAAATGTGATTTATAAATTGTCCACAAAAGTCTAGCTACTTGCCAATATGCATGTTACTATTGTCCTGTTTCTGGTTGCAAGAATATTTTTATTACTCTACATTTGCAATGTTTCATGCATCCCTTACAAAAAAAAAAATAATAGTATATTACTTCTTTGATATCTGGAGGCCAGCATCAAAATTGACAGTATTATTGTGCTAGATGTCACAATACCAATATGAATACAGATCAGGGTAAAAGAAATTACTATCCTTTAATTTGGTTTTTTTTTGCTGAAGGTGGAGGACAGTGGGCATTAATCTTTACAGTACATTAATGAATCCTGATAATGCTATCCGCACTTAGTTTTTCCCATGTAATTCTTTACATTTTCATTTTATGTGCTCTTTGCGTTAAAAAAATACAAACATGATTTGTCAGGGCTAGATGAGTTAGACAAAAATACAGTTTGTGTTTGCCTTCCACCTTTCCTGAAGAAAAATAAACACTTGAGTCCCAACTCTTTTTCCTCTGAATTTTTCTATGTACTGATCCTCAGGAAGCTTGTTCATCTGTTAGTGCTACTTATTCCGTTTCAGCAACTTCACTTTGAAACAACAAAAAACCCCACAACAACAATAGAAACCTGGCAAAGTAAATACCTAAAACCCAGACAATCCTTAATTTATCATGCATTAAATACAATGTATATTAAGAGCACGTTGACATGAGATCCTGACATCATGTTCGTCCACATCTGGAACAATGAGGTAAATAGCAGAACTACTGACTGCAAAGTGGATACAATTGCAGCATTACTAAAAGTGTACAGCAACTCCTCTAACAATCAGTATTTTGACATACTTCCTGCACACACGTCACCAAAAAAAAATCAATTTTTTAAACCCCTGTCTTTATCTTTTAATCACCTTCCAGTTTACCACATCTTAGCTCTTCTGTTCTATCTCCTTTCTTTGTACTTTTTTTCTCACATTCTTTAAGTAGATGACCTTTGAAAAAGCAATTCAGCATGGTCTAACAGTGCTAGAGAGAAACAACAAAACAGTGTATGAACTTAATATCAAAAGCAAATATAAAAGATATTCTTTACGTTGACTATACAGTTTTCTACCTTAATGCTGCCGTAACAATGTGGAATTGATAGGGTTGCCATGGGCACTTCATTGGTGATCCCATCTCTCAAAAAAGATAAATCCTCTTTTATACCCTTACTGTTTCCTTTTCATTTCCAAATTTATAAAAGTATTGAGCTGTAACATTTTGTTAGCTGATTTCTAATTTTTCTCCAAACTTGGGCTTTTTTAATTATTCTTTTTTTTTTCCAGTTAACTGTTCATTTCATATCTGCCTCAGTACACAGTTTGAGGGGCAGGGGATATGGCTAAGAAGGCAGAGGTGCATTGAAGATGCAACCTGCCTGTTTCTTATTGATTGTGTTTGTTTTCTGACTGTGATTGAAATTATATGACAAAATCAAGAGTAAGTTGAAGTGGCAGATGCAAGTGGATGTGTTTTTACCTTCGCCTGCACTTCTGTAGGGCAGAAAATGAAGATAATGGGGACCTAAATGAGACACATAAGAGCAGAATTAAATTCTCTGTAATGTAGGTCTAGTGTTACCGTGTCACTATTACAAGATTAGCCTTGACTGTCTAGCTTATCTAAAATGGTTTAAAAGCCTTTGGTGTACAATTAATTTGTGCGTGGTAGTATTTTAAAAATCATTGCCCAAATTCCTCCCTGATATTACTTTACTGACTTCAGGAGGGTGACACAAGGGATTAATTTGGTACTAGCAATTGACTTTATAAAGTTTCTATTACCTTTCATATCTTCAGGTGTTATGGCATTTTAAATGCTTCTGATACTTAGAAGATGAAAGTATTGTAAGTATAGGGCTACATGTGTTTTGGCTGTTACCAAAGGAAGAGAGGAAGGAGCAATAGCTGAGATACAGACAGGGAACTAGACTTTTACTCAGGTACATGGTCTAATTATTTCCTTGCTGTGAGAGGAAAAAAATTCACTTCTTCTGGTGCCTCACTGCAAGGCATCTTCACATAACATTGAAATAAATTAAGTCAGTCACTGCACAGAGCCCAAATGCATAAAACAGCTTCGAAAAGGTAAAAGCCAAATTCATGAAGGACAGATCTGTAGCTTTTCCAAAACAATGATCTGAGTGTCACATCCAGCTTACAAAATCTTTAAACCTCTGGCTGCAACAAAATATCTTGAGAGAATTATTTTTCCATACTTGTTCTGTTTCTTATATTCTCTCTTCCACTATTCACCATTAGAGACACTACAGCAGATAAGATATCTCACTCACCCCTCAGATACCATGGGTGTCTATGTATCACATACATAAGCAATGCACTGTATGGTTGCATATAAATTCAAAAGCAATAATTATGCTCATTCATGCCATTCAAAGAGAGTCATTAAAGCACTTTCTCCTATGTTTGGCCATATTGAAATATTTTTTGGGCTGAGGTGAATGATGGTAACAGTCCAGATCTTATTTTTGAGCTGGCTTCTAGATAGAAGTAGAACACAGTATTTTATACGCAGACAAATTATATGTTGCCAACTAATCAAAATGCAGGGAAATGTGAAATCTCAATACTGCTTCCCAGTGTAGATGCCAATGGCATCTAGAGCTGTTGTTGCAGCAGGGAGCATCTTGTCATTTCCACCTGCCCTGCTCTTTAAATACTTCACTGACAGTGAATTTTACCATATGTAGCAGTTTTGGATTCCACATGATTAAGGCACTTAGATCCAAAAAAGATCTATTTAGTAATATAAAAGCCAGTGGAATGATTTTTCTTCTCTCCTGCTTTTAATGGACAGGAGTACCTTGTTGAGATTTAACAAAAATAAAATAATTCATGACCTAATAGTAAGTACATGGACACACAGTTAAAGTAAATTTCTCACTTACAAGCAGGCAAGGGAAAGGAAAAAAAAATAGCTAATTTACTCTTAGTTAACTTGTAAGAAAAGCTCCAGGAGGATCCAGCATGCTCTTAGCAGTGCAACAGTTTCAGGGAAACTTGTTCAACTATAGGATATGATATTGCTGAGCCTTCCTATGGCTGAGAGTGAAAGCAGCATGAAGGGAGCTAAATAGAGGGTCAACTTTCGCAAACGCAAAATGCTGATCTGTTTCTAGGCTCTCTGGTCATTTTAACAAACACAAATGCGTCGTCTTCCCCATAACAGCTCAAACACAGCACGAGCAGACGTGGCTCTTGGGGATTAAAATGAACGTTGCTCTGATCCAGCATGACTCTTACTTGGTTTATCATTTGCTTCAGCCAGACACACTTGACAACTAAATCCAACAAAGGCTTTTCTTGCAACTATGGTGGTAGGCACAACTGCCTCTCACCATCACCTCGAAGTCATGAGCCTCATATATTCTGCATGTATTTAATTAGCATTAGAAATTTAAAAATCCTTAAAGGTTTGATAAAGCGGAAGTTTTATTACTTATATCAAGGATGTCTGGGCATCACGACAGTAATGATTACCATGCAACAAGCCAAATTTTGCCAACGATATGTTTTACAATGAACAACAACGCAACCAAAGCCAAAGAATTATCTGGTTTTGTCCTACCCTCCACAAAGAGAAAACATTTATACACTGATTATTTTCTGATGATGCTATGCAAGTAAATATTACATAGCTTTTGTCAAGGAGAAGAGATATTTTTACTGTTCCACAATTCTCACAGAATTTGGGTTGTATTTTGTGTTGCTGAAAATAAAATACCTTGCACAACGTAATGTACAGAAATGCTCATGTTGCTACAGTCTCTAGCAGAGATGGAGACTGAGCTGCTTGAATGCGTGTGTTCCTGCTGTTTGAGATCGGAAGCACAGATTATTAATGTTTTATTGGTGCCTTTCATATAGTGTCCTTTATCCAAAAGGTTTTCAAAGAAGCTGATTATAAAAGCTGGCTGGTCTCATGATTTAACAGTACTAAGTGGGTGTTTCCTGCATAAAAATGTGTAACTGCTGCACAGACGATAGGATGTTAAATTCCAGACAGTGTGAGACACTTGAAGAAACAAAGTCCCAGGCCTATTATGTATAAAAATGACATAATGAAATAGGTGCTGCCATAGCAGGATTTTGTCCTGTCTAACTTATATGCTGTTTAACTCTTTAAAAGAATATTCTCAGATTTTTCTAAGCACAAATCCATAAATTCTTGCAACAATTAACAAAGAGATATTTTTCTTTACTTCCTTGTTTAGCATTATCTGAGCACATTCTGCCACGAGGTAACAGTGCAGAGACATGTATAAAGAGCAGTACTTGACCAAGCATCTAACGAGATGTTTTCAGAGCATTTTGGTCGGTACTAGGGCTTTAAACTATGCCCTTTGTTGTTGAGCAGGAGCAGTAGGAGGGCCCTACACACAGCTCCATTTGAAAAGATGTACTGAGTGCTGGCTTCCCATGCCTTCCTCTACTGGCTGGCAGGGCTGTGAAGTACTAGGATTTTGCTGCTTCTCATTACCTCGAGTCACAAGGCTTATACTGAAGTGTGCGGGTTGCCCAAGGCTCCTTATATTCCACAAACTACCTTGTACCTTCACCTTGTGCACAATTCTCTTCTTCAGATGTAAAGCCATGAATACCACTCTTAACAAGATGTACTGCATTATATAAAGTTGTGATACAGGTGTCCTGTGTGACATTAGTCAATGAGAACAAAGAAAGTGAAAGTAGCTACCTATAGCAACTAGAAAATTTCTAACAAAAATTAAGATCTATAACGCTCTTGAAAATGTATTACAAAGAGTGTAATTTACGTTTGTTCAATTTATGTACACGAAGAAGAGACAGTGCTAGTTTTTTGATGTAGGAAGAAAATGTGTGCAACGTGAAAGAAAATAAGGCTAACATCATAGTTCATAATTTGCTTGTATAGTTGTTACTTATCAAACAATTTCAAGTCTTTCAAGTGCTTCAGATAAGCAAAGTTTCCAATGAACAAAGGAGACAGGGTGGTGTAAAAGCTTTACTGCACCTTTGTAGCTCTGATATAGGGGTGCCTGCTTCTTCTCAACAGTACTCAATCAAGTCTGATTAACAGAAGCTACTCATTAGCTGTACTTTTTTTATATTCCTCTATTTCTCACAGACAACCAAATGTTGTTAAAAAATATCTGCCTCACAGTTTCTTTTCATCTGAAACAGCTTTTGCATATATTCCTTTGAAAACTTGGCACTCAGCTGCAAATGTGGTAAGATACTTGACCACTGGAGCAGAAAACATGACCTTAAGTTAAATCTTACTTGCTGTACACTGCGTCCAAGGAGATCTGGGCATAACCAAGTGATACTCACAAAGCAAGCATGCTTGCACAGGCCAGTTTAAATGTGTCTCCCTGAACACAGAAATTCCTGTGTTAGATCATAAAAAAATACACAGGACAGCTATGTAAATCAAACTTCACTCTTTACTGTGACTCAGATATCTCATTCACTGTAACTGGAAAGCATAGGTTGCACACAGCATTCACAACTCCGTTTTACCTCCAAAGGCAAAGCAGCAATAACCTTTTTAGGAGAATACAATTGACATTCCTCCAACCTTCATCCTACAGCTCAGTACTTGAGTACTCAGTACTGGACAACATTGAGTAGTGTAGACACAAAATGAAAAACTGTTAATTTCTTTTCTTCATATGTCAGTCCTATATGTCTCAAAGCATAACCAAAGGCCAATTCATCTGAAAGAAAGTGTTTTCTGACCATTCTTCCTATGCTGGAACCTCCATTTAGCACGGACTGGTTAAGCATTTGCTGATTGAACAAGAGAAGGGGTACAAGAGGCATTTAGTTCCCTTGGCATTTGGCTGGCAGCAGGCTAACATGCCTTCCAAAACCTGCTCTGAGGACTATTTCAGGATTTTACATTATAGCTTAACACAAAATATAGTCACTCTCTAACACCAGTGTTGGACAAGTGCTGCAGCTATGTAGCTACTATAAAAGTGGAGAACTGTTTATTCCTCTGGCTGTGGTTTGCCTTTTTTTTTTTTTTTTTTTTTTTGAGTAGGAGGTCACTGAATTCACATCCTGCTTGCTGGTTTTGAGGTTTCAATAATTAATTTTAGAAGAACAGAGCAGAATCCTGCAAATTGCTAACCTCTTTAACTCTATTGCCTGGAATTAGAGCCATGGGCACTCAGTATGAAGAGATTAGTCTAAAAATTAGTTACAGTTATTTATATAAACATTACTCGGTCAAGTTGATACGTTATGATTAGCAGCAAAGAATGCTCCGTGCACTTTACTGCAATAATCTCCAGAATCTTTGAATATTTCCTGAATAATCTAGCATAATAGAATTTTATCCCTATCATATTTAAAAATTAACCTAAGAGCTTGAATTCCATCTAAGGGGTACTGGAGGAGGGACCTTATAGAGCAAACTTGTAGAGTGAGTCTGGCTTTTTTTTTTTACTTTTCTCATTTGGCTTGTAGAACATTACCATTTCTGGCATGCACACCAGATGGGCAGTAGGAAATAAATGGAGAAATGAAATCTCAAATGTCTGGAGCCTTTAAATTGATTACTATATTAGTTAAACTTAAATACCACATGACTAATTCGCATGTGCGCATCTCAATGGAGCAGAATTTATTTTATTTAAAGGTCTGACATATAATCAAGTTTTATTTGTCATACCCTTTCACACCCAGCTCTTTACACACAACCTAGCTTTAAATAACACATGCAGCTGGTAAAAACAAGTCCGTGGTAATAACATAGTTACCTTGTATTCCTTTTCAATTCTGAAATAGCTCTGCCTGCATGATTAACAATTTTCCTGGGATATTAGATGTCATAAGGAAAGATATCTGCTCCAATAGTATTCATAGTAGAATTAGTTCTAGATCATTTCCTCCTGTGTAGTATAACACAAGTGAGGCAGATCTGTGAATTTGTGTGTAGGAGGATATGCTAAAGCCCTGACACTCTGAAAAAAAACCAGGTCCTTTCTCTGTCAGCTTCTTTTTCTTTCTCAAAAACTTCTGAGTTTAGAACTGTCTTTTCTAACACATGGATGTAAACCTCCTTTTCTACTACAGGCAGAAAAGCAGGTTCTTCTTCATCCTCTAGCACACCTGGCTACCTGCAATGATGCAACAAGCACCTTGTTTCATGGTTGGTTTCCTGCTCAAAGGAGCAGGGATACAGGGACTCAGCCTAGCACTGCACTGTCGCAGCAGCACAGTGGTACCGTCTCCCTTCGTTTAGCTCAGCATAATGTCTGACCAGGGCAAACACTAATTAATCTACAGTTGTACTGGAAAAGAGTACCACTGAGATTATTTTCACATTCTGGTGGTACATTGCTGAGGGTCTGTGTCCTTGCAGCCCCCAAGCTGTCAGCAGTCATGGACCTACCAGAAGACCCAATGCAAGCCTATTTCTGCATCATCCGGGGCATCTCTAACGCAGTGCCATGGTCTCCACTAGCGCTGAGGTTCGCAGTGGGATCTCAGACTTTCCAGGGCTGGTATGCAGTTAACATCATTATTGCATTTTTCTGGAGATAAGGCAGACAGCTATGGTGATATACTATAAACAATCAGAAGAAAAACTCTGAGGTGAAAGACATTGTACGAGCCTGTTTGAAGACTTGACCCAAGCCTCCAAAGCAATTTCTCGTTAACCCTGATTTTCATGTAGGCTCCTGTGCTTGGCATGAGCACTGTAAGTGGCTTCTCAAAGGGACTACATTAAACAGTTTTTTTACACTTGCTTTAGGGACTCTTTCCATTCAGGAACAGTGTAGATGAGAGTCAAGCCAAATATATTCTCTTTGGTGTGGTTAATTTCTTTTGGGGTTTACCTCCATTTTCCTCCCCTTTTGAGTCAAAACAGAAAATAACTTGTCTACTTTATGTCCAGTTCTTCAGTTGCTGCTGTTATTTTTCTTTCTTTTTCTTTCCAAATACATTGTTCTCATTTATTCAGGCACTAACATCAGCAACCTTTCAGCTCCTATTATCTTGTGTTTGCATCAGAGAGAAAACACATAGTTTGATACTGTATGACTGTTTAGATGCCCATGTAATTTTGCTACCATGTAGCTATATCCTATTCATTTAAACTAAAAAGCAGAACCAAACCATTAGCCTGAAAGGCCACAAAGATACATTTGCCTTTCCAGTTATTTACATTTTTTTTTCAAAATGACAAATATTCAGCTATGAATACTTGAGTTTGGTTGCACATTAATCTCAGGAAGAATAAATCTTCCCATTTGACAATCCAGGAGGAAAAAAAAAATGTGAAAGTATTGAACCTCTAAAATTCAAGGTTTATTTTAGCTGGAGTAAGTGCACCATGGTTTATCTGTCTTGACAAAGTACCAGGAGAGAGGAAGAAGCAGCTCATGATAGGAAGGTTTAAAAGTTTTGTAGCAGGGTAGCATCATTCTTGTTTTGAAGCTTTTTTGCCTTGTACAAAATTTGCATTACAGACGATTGTTCCTCTTTTCCACAAGACCACTCTTATCTGTCCATGCCTCATTTTTTATCCATAGAACTGTTAGATAACCCTGCTTACATTTGTTGAATTTTCTTGGTTGTTCTATGCTTTTCACTGATCATCATTACTTATAACACACTTTCCTTCTAGTCCATGCATAGATGCATGTTTTTAATTGGGATTCTGGCTTCCGTAGTCTTTGGCCAATCTCCATAAAATTAGCAAAGGTCTGGAAGCTCTACAGATGGCAAAAGCTGTTGTGTATGCTTGGTTCATTATGGGTTTCCGCCCTTTTACAACATGCAGGGAAGGTGCCAGAGACAATTTTCATTGCCTGTTCCTGACATATTTAAACAGAAGTGCGGGAAGGGTACAAAGACTGTCCATTTCTGAGCTATGGATATGCTCTACTGCCTATAAATTTGGAAAACAGTGAGCTTAATTTCAGTTAATATAATACTTAAGCCTCAGCAGAGCCAAGTGCTGAGAAAATCTCAAAGGTGGGGAGGGGAGGAGAGGGGAGGGGAGGGGAGAGGAGGGGAGGGGAGAGGAGGGGAGGGGAGGAGACATCTTAGTATTGATTTTATTAATTTTAAAATAATTTAACGGAGGAATATGTGAAAGTAGTAACCACATAGTTGGTAAAAGGAGTAATGTAAAAATTTAGAAATAAGTAGGAAAGTGAGGATAATGTCTGAGCAGAAAATTATAACAGAAAGAACTGCTAAAGTGTGACAGCACTTCATGAAATGTAGTTTATCTGGAAAATGTTCCAATTGGTTTGTTATAACACTATGAGACCATACTGACAAACTCACTTTTGTTTATTTTACTGCAATTCCATGTAGGCCGAGAAACTCTGAGGGGAAAAAAAGAATTCGAGTTTACAAAAGTTAAGAAACTGACTTATCCCAGTGGTAGTAGTACACATACTAGAAGAATTTCCTCCTTTGACAGAGTGTAGGTTCTTCACTACTTTTTTTTCAAATTTAAGTGAAAATTTTTTTAAAAAAACATCCCGTTTACAATAGTAAAGGAAATGTCCTACCCCTTTCACTAGCCATTAAGAATTATGAGCAGTTCCTTCAGTTGGACTTTTCAGAGTTAAGGAAGAAATTGAGTGGAAAAGCTGAATGGTACTGATTCTGGAGAATCCCACCTTCTAAATTAGTAAACTTTCAGGAATTATTCTTAATTAAACAAACTTCAAAAGCATTTTTTGTCTCCAACAGTCTTGGTGAAAAAAAAAAAATCTCCTTTTAATAGTAATAAATATCCTGTCAAAATTAAGAATTAGCCTCCACTTGAATATATTGCATTTTGTGTGAGATGTTCAAGGTATTTCTCCAAAAGGAAGAGGATATATGAAATGTGTTCTTGTTCCTGCATGCCACACATAATTTTGCTGTCACTGATGGAACTCCTTTTGTAATACATTCTACAATATGAACAAAGCAGTGAGATCATATGTACTTTATTATACTTTTCCAAATAAAAAATATGTCCCCAAAACAGGTAAAGATATGGGGTTTTTTTTGTTGAAATTACTCCTGATTGGTTGAGTTTAATGTGATAAATGAGTGCCAGATGAGAGATAGGAAACTAGAAAGAATGTATACAACCAGATAAGGTCAAACAACTTCAGACGAAGAGTGTTAAGAATTTCACTTCCAATTGCAAGTCCAACAATCGAACTTAACTGTCAAATGACAGGATTTAGACTTTTATGATTAAACAAACAGCTGTGGCCCAAAGTGTTATTTGTGTAATTCTCTAAAAAGGCAGATTTTTAAATATAATTTTTTAAAAAAATATTTAAGACAAAAAATACCCAAGTTGTGTTAGTAAGCTGATAACAAAAAAAATACTTAAACCTCACAATATCAAGATTGACAATTTATCCTTTTCTTGTATGTAGTCAGCAAACAAACAGAAGCAAATTCACCAATAAGTTATAGAAATGTGTAATTCAAATTTCCAAAATTAAAAGATTAGTAGCCACCACTAAAAAACAGACACAGTAGATGTCTAGATAAATACGTTTTATTTCAGAAGAGTCAGAATTACTTTTCTAAACAAAAATTCAGCTTTACAAATGTTTTAGAATTTTTTCAAGGGGTCAATAACATGTTCATAAAGTTGTCCAGTTGCTACAGTCTGCCTGAATTTCCTGACAAAGGATATTGTGAATACAAGTTCAAATGAGTTCAAGGGAGGATTTGGTAAGTGCTTGGTAGATAGATCCACCGAGGTTTATTCAATAAGCAAATCGTACCATGGGCAGTAGTGCCCTGCAGTGGATAGAGCTGGAGGGTAAAAAGTTGTCAGGGTGAAGTGTCAGATATATTTACCCTATTTTTACCATTCCTATCTCAAACACCATCAGATAAACAATTTGACTCTTTACAGAAGAGTCTGAAGCAATATGGACATTTCCATATTTTATGTTTCTAAGTAGGGATTGGTGGTACTTCACCAGAACTGTGTTGTATCGCAATGCCCTCTACAGGAAGCGACAACAGTGTGACCTTAACAATGGAGTGATACCAGCACACTTTTCTATTTAGAATAGACTAACTGTGGTAATACAGATGCAGACTGTGTTTATGAGAGGGAAAAACAGGTAGGCATTTTGTTTTGAATTTAAATTTAATACATACCCAGATTCAGGTCGAGATTCAAGGAGTTAAAGATGAGCTCAAGATTTTTATTTTAAAAATGTCGTTGCATTTCTCCTCTTGAAAGGTGATAGAAAGAAAATGGCAGAGATTCTGAGATCTCATACAGTTCTCATATAGCCCGGGTAATTTTTTCCCCTCACCCAAAATCAAGATACAGAAGAGATGAATAGCAAGTGCTATAATTATCCCCCAGTTTGGGGAGAATTTATGTTTTTCTTGGAGAAAGTACAGTATTTGTTAATGTACTCATTTTAGCTTTATGTTGCCTTATATTATAATGTCATTATGTATCCATGCAGGGGAAAAAATTGCCAACAGACGTGTATTTTATTTTTTGTAACTTTCTACATTGCATATGTAGCCTCTGTGTACTATACAGTCACTGGAGCTTGTAATTGCCTGTAAGACTGATGGTATATTCTTCTACCTAATGAAATGTAAAATTGACTTTTGAAATAAACAAAAGAAAAATGTTAAATCATAAAAAGAAGGATGTTGACTGTAAACGTTTGTGTGTCAAACTGTGAGACAAAACGTACCATGATGACTCCTTTCATTACAATGATTGCCTGGTGGCAACTTCAGTAATAAAAATACCCTGAGACTTTTGAGGTGCAAACACAGAAGAAGAAAAAAAAACAAATTCTCTAAACTGAAACTTTATCGATCTAGTCTCTCTTATTGATGCATTTATTTGAGTACGCGAATAATTGTTTCTGTCAGGTAAGTTTCAAGACTTTTTCACTGAACAACTTTCCAAATTCATCATATATTGCCTAGAGTGAAATAATAAAAATAACATAAACATATTTAGAAGCAATATACTCGGCTGGTTTAAATCAGCAGGCACTGATGACAAGTTTTCATTAGCTAAAGATAAAGCCACACACATACATTATACACTGCTGTTATTTCTACCTTTAGTTTCCACTTCCTCCATCAGATTGAGAAGTTAGTACAGTGCAGTACAAATTGCAAGCTTAGGCCACCCTTAAGCAGAAACTAGGACTGAAGAATTATGTATCCTATTTTACGAACAGAGTAATTCAGCAAAGCAGTAGAAAGATGTTACCAATGAGTCTTTGGAAGATGTAGAATTAATTGTTCAATAAATACCATTTAAATTCAAAGACCACCACCTAGTTTTTTTCTCCCACCTCACTTACTGACACTATTTTTCTATCTTCCTATGAAGAAAAGCAGTTCTCTAAATACTTTTAAAACTAAAACGTTTTGTTCCTAAATATGCAGGTAAGGACAGATAAGGGATGCAGAATTTGCAGTCATGTTCAGACTCCTAAATCCTTTCATTCTGATGCCTCAGAGCCAAAGAAAATCCCACCAGATGTCTGTCTATGTCATCAGGTGTGTAAACATTATTGAAAGGCAGGCCCCAAGAGACCAGCTAGACATTCTTTCAGAGCTTCTTTATGCACAGACATATAATGAGATTAATCTGTGAGATTCAACTCATGGGCAGCTAAACGAATCCATTTTATTTTCTCATACAATGAGTTGCTGCATTTCACCAGGAAGACAATAGTAACTTCTGAAGTCCTGCTCCAGCTTTGGCTCACATCCATGTGAACAAATCCAGACAAGGTAGATAAAAGAGACAGAGTAAGAAGGCAGTTAAGACCACATGATATATTAATAAGATTGTTCATTCTGCAATTCAATAGTTTATCACGTAAGTACTACTTGCACCTCTATGCTTTCATAGATACATACCTTTCTTCCACATCTCTCTGCATTGGCTTTGTGCCGACCAATGTTTGTTAGCATGGGTTTCAGCTAAGTTGCTAGGCTGGTGTTAATCAGAACTGTTTGCATATGGTTTTCAGCATTTTCACCTATGCCAATCTCTTTGATTCCCATGTTTTAACTGACCATCTGCTTTCCGTGAATGGGTTTTTCATGCAATTCAGTAACTTATTTCTTGCTTTTGAGTAGCATAATCTTACCTGTAAAAGCAAAATTGTTTATCAGGACTCTGTTGAACTGTATTTCTTCAGCTTTGGAGAAACAGAACTCCACTATTCTAGTACTCTTGAAAGGTGATATCTAAAAAAAAAAAAAAAAATCATTTCTAATCAACTCCCTAAGATTGATTTTTATTTTTCTTTGTATTGAATGAAAAGGATAGAATTTTCTTAGAAACTAGTTGCAGGAATATAATGGCACTTATTTTATCTTTTCTTTTCTTGATGCATGGAATTTGAGGGAAAGGGCTCTGGGATGCCTGGAAAGTACTTCTCATTTGACCAGATCTGAAAACATGACTGAAGTATTTGTTGAATTCAACTTACTCTACTCAAAGTCAAACATTAAATGTTTAGATAATTCCTTCAGGTAGCTACACTTCAGGAGAGGGAGCAGAAAAAATGTCTTGTGAGAACAGTGTATGTCTTGTCTGACTGAGAAGATCTGTATGATGCTAAAAGACATCCAACTCTTCCTAGAGTGTATTATGCTGCAGCTTTATTCTTAGAAGCAATTTTTAATTAAGAGGATTAACATTTAAGTTTCATTCACATATTTGCCATGTAAAATCCTCTGACATATATTTTCCTTACAATAGATCATTACTCTCTCCACTCTTGTAATCCATCTACAAAACACTTTGGTGGAACCTTACTAGAGGGAGCGATTATTTTTAATACTGCTAATAAAGGTTTTCAACCAAAGCTTTCTACTTACCCTGTGATCCATTTCAGGCATCAACTGAAGTTAAAATCAAAGCAGCCTCTTTTTGTGCTTCTTCAAACTACCGGGCTTTATTATGATCACTGTGAGGAGAAACAATAGCAATACACTTAATGAATTTTACTGTTATGCATTGGATGAATTATTTGACATTATCTGGTAAGATGTGATGAACAATGTGCAGCTAGCAAGAATGAAGCATGGCCTGAGGCATCCTCTAGTCTCTGAAGCATCGTGAATACCTAGATTTTTTTTTTTAAGTGCCCAAAATCACTTCACATGTCAAGCCAAGTAGAATTTCAGGGTTCATTACAGACTCAGATTGCTTCCACTGATGGTGATCTACAGAGATTTCAGTAGTCTCCATTCGTTCTGTATTATGGTGGAGTTATGGGGTTGGTCTTCATACCAAAGGGATACTTTTCATTTTAACATAAAGCTCCTAATGCCAATGTTAGTCTTAACAAGCCACTGCACATCAGTTTCTTTTCGAGCAATAGAATCAGAAATTCCTTTCTGACCAGCTGTGATGTAAATGAAGCAGACTCTTGAGAATGATAATGGAAAATAAAGCCATGGCAGATTCCATGTGTAAGTCACAGAACACCTAGTGCTTTTTCCTTGCCTTTCCTTGCCTTTCCTTGCCTTGCCTTTCCTTGCCTTGCCTTGCCTCGCCTGGCCTTGCCTCACCTTGCCTTGCATTGCCTCGCCTCGCCTTATCTGCCCTTGCCTTTCCTGCCCTTTCCTGCCCTTCCCTTTCCTGCCCTTGCCCTTGCCTTTGCCCTTGCCCTTGCCTTGCCTTATGTTGCCTCACTTAGCCTCAGCTTTTCCCTCTCCCTTCCTTTTCCCTCTCCCTTCCTTTTTCCTCTCCTTTCTTTTTTCCCCTTCTTTCCTTTTTCATCTCCTCTCCTCTCGTCTCCTCTCCTCTCCTCTTCTCTCCTCTCCAAACGTCTCCGAACCTCTCCTCTCCAAACCTCTCCGAACCTCTCCGAACCTCTCCTTTCCTTTCTGAATCTCTCCTCTGTATATGCTGAGGACTGCTTTCTTCTAGCAATATCTTAGCTATGGATTCCAGATGGAAACTTAACGTTTCCCTCAGCCTATACAGGCTATTAAGAAAAACTAAGTGTAAGTCAGCCTAGTAAAATCTGCTCTTGAATTACCTCATGACTGTGTTCTTCAGTGCATAACTCGGAATGCAAATACTTGATTATTACGTTTCACTGCTGCCAGATGAAGAACAGAAATAATATGGGCAGGGGGTGAAGAATACAAGAAAAGCTCAGAAAAATATAAAGGTTACCAGTGTGTATGCTATGGTCATTTCATTCTGAGGGACATGATAAATGCAGATAGATCTGAACTCTTTCAAACCACATAAATATCCTCCTTTTGTAAAGATCAGTGAGTTCAAGCAATTTTTTTAATCCGCCGCTGGAATGCACCTCTTGAAACCCTTGAAACCACTTAGGGATCTCAACAATCTGCCTCTATCATCTTCAGGGACAAAATATATCTGCTTGAAAGATTGTTGATGAAATATGTTACTATTCAAACTCATTTGTAATTATACAGAAGACTTGTAAACCATTCAAAGGAAATAAACTATAAATAAAAGCCTAACCATATCTGTTCAAAAGAAGACTCAGTTCCAGGTTCAGCCCCAAATTAAATTGGAAGGTAAAGGATCTGAAAATTACATCAAAACATGTGTTATGATCTGGCATAACTCAAGGAATCAAAGTTAACTAAGACTAACAGAGTTTTGAATTTAATTCTAAATCAAACAGAATGTCTGTATACTTTTTTTCCATCAAATAAAAAAAAAAAAACCTAGCACATTTTTCAGAGTAATCAAATTTTGTATTTCTTCCAGGCAAATTGTTCAATGTATGGGCACCCAAGCACCCACACCAATTTGCAGACAGTGCTTCACACACACTTAACTCACCATCTTGCATTAGCCAGGGCTTTATACAACTCCTCTAAATAGTCTCTTCTTCAGGAATGAGATTGAATGGGGATATTACTTACATACATATATATCTTAACCAAAACATATAGCAATCTAACTTCACTTTCTATAACATTACTGGCACAAATGGTGTAATACACATTAAAAATATAAATTCAACCGTTGTGAGAAGAAAAAGTCATAAGGATAACCCATAATGCAGACTTATTTATTAATCCTGTGAATCAATTCACAGTCTCAGTAATACCTTCCTGCTCAATTTTTATGTCAACACTTTAACATGTATGAATTATTAATTTATTAGAACCAGATGATGAAAAAGTTCATATTTACTCCTGAAATGCTCATTATTTTTTGGCTTTCAAAAAATTACCAAATGTGTGAAAATTTACACTTACAGCAGACTGATACACTTCTCTCCATTTGGTCTGGAAAATTAATACCAAGAGAGACCTTTGGTTGTGGAAGAATTAAGCTGCAGAATTATTTTAAGATAGGAATACAAATAAACATCAGATTACAGTAGGTGGTCCATCATAATGAATTTCAGCCTGAAATAAACTCAAAGAAGATTTAAAAGCTCTTTTCCTTAAAGCAATGGATGAAGAATGCCACCCTGCACCCAAATATTCCTGAACACTTGAAGGAAATGCCTTGTGTGCTTGCCTGCAGGGCTACAACCTTGTTGGTATCACAGGCACGTGGTGGGATGACTCCTGTTACTGGAGCATTGGAATGGAGGGATACAGGCTCTTAGGAAGGACAGGCAAGAGCGGTGAGGAGTCAGTGTCGCACTCTGTGTCAATGATTCTCTGGAGTGCATAGAGCTCTACCTGGGAATGGATGAGGAGCTGACAGAGAGTTTATGGATCAGGATTAAAGGGAGGGCAGGCACAGGTGACATTATAGTGGGGGTTTGCTACAGGTCTCCTGATCAGGAGGACCAAGTGGACAAGGCCCTCTATAGACAGGAGCAACCTCACAGTCACAAGCCTTGGTCCTCATGAGGGACTTCAGCCACTGTATTATCTGTTGGAAGAATGGCGCAGCAGGGCACAAGCAATCCAGCAGGTTCTTGGAATACGTGAATGACAAGTTCTTCCTGCAAGTGACAGAGGACCCAATGAGAAGTGTTTTTCTGGACCTTATTCTCACCCACAAGAAGGGACTGGTGGGGAATGCAGAGCTCAAGGGCAGCCTTGGCTGCAGTGACCATGACATCATGGAGTTCAAGATTCTTAGTGCAGCAAGGAGGGACTTCAGGAGAGCAGACTTTGGCCTCTTCAGGGATCTAATTGGCAGAGTACCATGGGATAAAACCCTGCAGGGGCCCAAGAACGCTGGTTAATATTCTGGGATCACCTCCTCCAAGCTTGGGAGCAGTGTATCCCAACAAAGGGGAAGTGAGGCAAAATCACCCGAAGGCCTGCATGGATGAACAAGGAGCTCCTGGACCAACTGAAAACAAAATGGAAGCCTACAGAGGGTGGAAGCAAGGACAAGTAGCCTGGGAAGATTACAGAGAGGTTGTCCAAGTGGCCAGGGATCAGATAAGGAAGGCTAAATTCCTGACATAATTAAGTCTGGTCAGGGACATGAAGCGCAACAAGAAAGGCTTCTCTAGGTATGTCGGGATTAAAAGGAAGACCAGGGAGAACACGGGCCCTCTCCAGAAGGAAACAGCAGACCTGGTTACCTGGGACATGGAGAAGGGACATTTTTTGCCTCAGTCTTCACCAGCAAGTGCTCTAGCCATGTCACCCAAGTCGCAGAAGGCAAAAGCACAGGCTGGGAGAATGAAGAACTGCCCACTGCAGAAGAACAGGTTTGGGAACATCTAAGAAACCTGAAGGTGCACAAGTCCATGGGACCTGAGGGAACTGGCAGATGAGGATGCCAAGCTGCTGTCTGTCGTGTGTAAGAAGTCATGGCAGTCCAGTGATGTTCTCTCTGACTGGAAAAGGGGAAACATAACTCCCATTTTTTAAAAGGTAAACAAGAAGACCCAGGGAAATACAGGCCAGTCAGTGTCACCTCTGTGCCCTGCAAGATCATGGTGTAGATTCTTCTGGAAACCATGCTAAGGCACATGGAAAATAGGGAAGTGATTGGTGACAGCAAACATGGCTTCACAAAGGGCAAACCATGCCTGACAAATTTAATGTCCTTCTATGGTGGGGTTACAGCATTGGTGAACAAGGGATGAGCAACTGATGTCATCTACCTGGACTTGTGCAAAGCATTTGACACTGTCTCACATAACATCCTTCTCTCTGAACTGATGAGATATGGATTTGACAGATGGACCACTCAGTGGATAAGGAGTTGGCTGGATGGCAGCACTAAAAAGTTGTGGTCAGTGGCTCAATGTCCAAGAGATAGGTGATGAGTGGCATTCCTCTAGGCTTAGTTGGGACTGACCCTTTTTAATATAATTGTTGGCAACATAGACACTGGGAAAGAGTGTACCCTCAGTAAGTCCACCGACAACACTAAGCTGTGTGGTGCAGTTGACATGCTAGAGGAAAGGGATGCCATTCAGAGGGACCCCGACAGGTTTGAGAGGTGGGCCCATGCAAACCTCATGAAATTCTATAAGGCCAAGTGTAAGGTCCTGCACATGGCTTGGTGCAATCCCAGGCACAAATACAGACTGGGCAGAAAATGAATTGAGAGCAGCCCTGAGAAGGACTTGGGGGTATAAGTTGATGAGAAGATGAGCCAGCAATGTGCCGTGGAAGCCAGAAAGCCAACCTCATTCTGGGTTGCATCAAGAGAAGTGTGGCCAGCAGGCCGAGGGAGGTGCCCCTCTACTCTGCTCTGGTGAGAAACCACCTGGAGCACTGCATCCAGCTCTGGAGTCCTCAGCTTAAGGACGTGAGCCTGTTGGAGCAAGTCCAGAGGAGGGCCATGAAGATGATCAGAAGGCTGGAACACCTCTGTTATGAGGACAGGCTGAGAGAGTTGGGGCTGTTCAGCCCAGAGAAGTGAAGGCTCCAGGGAGACCTTATAGCGGTCTTCAACTATATAAAGTGGGCTTATAAGGATGGGGAGAAAATCTTTAGCAGGCCCTGTTGTGATAGTACAAGGGGTAAAGATTCTAAGGTAGAAGGAAGCAGATTCAGACTTGGCATAAGGAAAATTTTTTTAAAATGAGGGTGGTGGAACACTGGAACAGGTTGCCCAGAGAGGTGGTTGATGCCCTATCCCTGGAAACATTCAAGGCTGTGTTGGATGAGGCTCTGAGCAACCTGATCTAGTTGAAGATGTCCGTGCCTCTTGCAGGGGGGTTGGACAAGATGACCTTTAAAGGTCCCTTCCAACTCTAACTATTCTGTCATTCATGATTCTAGGAAATCAAATCAAAGGGCAAGCTTCTTATTTACCACCTCTCCTGAATCTGCAGCATGCACACACAGACAAAGAGGCAATTTGCACTATAGAGAACCTGCTGCAATACCTAAAGTCCTTTTGCTTTTTTTTTCCGGTATAACCTGTTTAATAAAAAGAGGTGTTATGTTCACCCAATTTATAAAGGCAGTTTTTAGTCCCATTGCATTCATATCACAAGTTTTATATAAACTATTTTTTCATTCTCGTGTTACACAAGGTAGCATTTTAAATTTATTTTCAGTGTAATGTGACTAGGATTTTACTTCATAGTTTAGGTTCCTTATTTCCACACTGATGTTGTGCAAAGTCCATATGTAACCCTGGATGAACTATTTCTACATCAATAAAGTGGTGTAACCCATTGGTGTTATCAACAATGCATGTTTCTATAAACATTTCTGTCTTAGCAATTATCAACATCTACAATACCCTCCACAAACCTGCAAAAAAAAAAAAAAATCATAAATGGCTAATTAAGTAGTTTCAAGTGAAGCAACAGTACTATATACAATCTGGAAAGTATAGCACTGAGGTGGCAATGCTTCTATAAAGGATTACACACCATTATTACATAGGCCTTGGTGCAGCTTCTGTCCCAGTGAAGTCTGGAAGTTTCCTAATCTTCCTTACTTCCTCTGTACGTGTAATTGTATGGGTCTTGAGAATACTACTTGGCCTATTACCCAGGGATCTCTGAGGAGACTCACAAGCAATGTCCACAAAAGCAATTTCCATCCAATAGGGAACAAAACAACAACAAAAAAAATATGAAATACAGTCTACAACAGCATTTGTCAAGAATGTTCCAAAAAGTAAACTATGGATTTAAAGCAATTAGGATGACAGCTAAATTTTGAGTATTCCTGAACCAAACCATCAGACAATTACAGTGAATTTAGAAAGCACAGTTGCCCTTGGTAAAGAAATTCACCAGAAACAGCAAAGGATTTCATTCAAGGCAGATGTCACAGAAAATGAACTGAATTGCTAGATGAGTTGTTGAGTGAGTTTGAACTAGTTGTCTTATTGTATCTGTTTCTCACTCTTTCTTTTTTTTTTCTTTTTTTTTCTTTTTTTTTTTTAACAAGAACAGAGGCTTTGCTATGAGTCACCTTGGATGGCTACCAATAAGAAATATTTCATCCCTAAAACCCATATAATTCTCTAACCAGTCAATGCCAGGGCAATTGACAGCACTGTTTCGTCTGTTAAAGAAACAATAGGAGTCCCTATTGAAAAAAAAAAAAAAACACCTAAAATAGATAATGAATTAGTGTTTGATCCCTGAAACACCAGCAAGATCTAGAGAGGCAATGGATATAAAAAGTTCTATCCCTTTCTTCAACAACTGCAATATCATTTCCATTATTTCTCCAGGCTCCTATTCTGGATTGAAAGCAATTTATCTGAAGTTCAGACACTGTCAGTGTGATTTAGTTTCAGTTTTATGGCAACTGCAGGTCTCTAATAAGTATGCTCCTTTCATTGATTTTGTTCCCCTTCAGCTGCTGCTGTAAATGTAATTGAAATTTTTTGTTTTTTCCTCTGACCTAACTTTTTTTTTACTGACAGAAGAGCAATCAGAGCATTGTCCTGTGAGTTTTATATACCATATTAATAAGAAATACAGTTTCTCCTCAAAATGAACTTCCATAATAACCATTACGATATTCATATTAAAAGATTACCTAATTTTGCATATAGAATTTTACGTATTTTCCATTTTTGTAAGTAAATAGCCCAATGAACAAAAAGAATTTGAATATTACACATTTGATTTGTGCATATATATTTGGGTGTTACCATCAATTTAGATAATCTGTCATTGTAACTTTTAACTATCAATTTCTCAGGTATCTCAAACCAATATTTTAGCACTATAACACTGTTTTCTGCCATCTTGGTATACAGGCTAATTGATATACAGGTGTGTCTATGCTTTGTCCACCAGTGGACAACATAGTATGTGGTATAAGACTCGTATCTGCTTCTCTGCCTATAGATAGGCAGAGGATGAAAATCCTTACCTAAGGAGAGATTAAATGAAAGAAATTTATTATGGTCAAGTGAAAATGGTCAAGTCACTCTTATTGCCAGAGAAGTTGTTCCACAGGCAGGTCTTGGGAAAAGTTTTGTCTTCAACATCACGCTCAGTGACACAGGTGATCTAGCAGGGTGTCGCCATCACAGAGGGGGCCATTGATGAGGATGGAAAGGTGATCTTTCATTGAGAGAGATCCTATGAATAACTTTAAAAACAACACTCAAATATATCTCGAATGCAAATTAAATGGAAATCCAATGCACAGAGCAGAGTCTGTTGAGATGTTCATAGAGGCAACATATGTGGCTCAGCAAATGGACTACCATATTTAGGACACAGCTACAGATTTTTTGTGTATGTGATGCTCTGATACAAGACACATATAATGCAACAAGAAAGAGAAGTCTCAAATGGTAAAGTTACCTTGCACTCAAATGCAGGCAATCTTCAGTTACACAGCAGTCGTAGCACTGATGAATTCAAATGAACACAAAAGCTGCAGGAGGAACTAGAAAATCAAAGTCAGAATAATGAAACAGTAAAGAAATTCAAAGTGTTTGTTTTCTCTGCCTGGTACACCTCTATCCAGCAGTTATCCTCTTTATCTAGAGCTAAATGTAGCCAGGCTAGCAAAAAATGTAGCCAAGACACCACACTACATTGCAGACCTCAATCTCCACTCAGATTTATTGCAAGTACCCAACAGACTCTCAAAGAATATTCTCAAGCCATATTCTTCCCAGTTAACTGTACCTGAGAGGCTCAGCAAGGAAAGTGTTATCTGCACCCAAGTGCCAAGCATAACCAGAAGTGCAGGTCCTGTCTTGTCATCCAGGAATTGAGGTTTCACAGAGAATGATCCAGAGCAAAGGCGGCTCTGGCATTGGTGACATTGTATTATCCATCTTAGAATTTGAGTAGGTATTTGGGCCTGTTTGACCCAAAGGTCTGACCTGCAGAGGACTCTGGTCAAGACCTTTGTATTGCCGTGCCCACAAGTACCTGTCCTGACAACAGACATTAATTTAGGATAAAGAGGGACTGAGAAAGCTGCCTGGGCTCCTCAATGGTACGAGAGGGTTGGTGAGGTGACCAAAGGAAGCATTCCTATTCACTACAATAGGGAGGAGGGGGAATGCACTCTGTTTAGAACAGAGGAGCACTGCTCTCTGGTGTGAGACTTTGCATAGCCTGGTCAATGCTTCTCCAAAACTGACTGAAATCTAGTATTGTGCTCTACCATTGTACTGTGTTCTCTACACTGCTATGTATTATGCACATCAGGCATTACTATTACACAGCACAATTACTTAAGCAAGTAATTTAACATAATAATTTAATAATAATAAATTGAGAGGCATGGTAGTAGAGTTCTGTGAAATACAGAGAAACAAAAATTACTCCTATTAAAACCTTGGAAAAGCACTGAACAGCCACTACAAAATGATAAAACATAGTGTTCTAATACTCATATACTGCTTCTTTTTCTAAATTAGCCGTGGGTTTGAGGATTTTTTTTTCATCAATAGGTGCTTAATATATTGAATTCAGTCTGGCTCACTATGGGTGCTGCAGTTAATCAGAGACCTCATGGTGTGAGGATGTAGCTCTGCCGCTTCAGTCTCTGCTTCCCAGGGAGAGGCAGTTATCCTTGACACAGGGCAGCTGACAATCCTGTCTGTTATTAGCCAAGCCCCAGACATCCGCGGTTTCAAAATCATAATCCTTGGATGCATGGAATCAAAGTGATAGCACACGGAGTTGCAGTGCCAGCTACATTTCATTTCCACAATAGCTGTCAAGCCCCCCACAAAAATGAAAGTATTACGAATGAGTAAATAATCACCTCAAAATGTGTTCGGGAAACAAAATTTATCCAACAAATATTTTAACGCAGATTAGCTAACGGTCCCTTTGGTGTGGGTCTTTGCTATAATGGATATTAATGCTTTTTGATGTCTCCTTTCCAAGCCTGATGAGAAAAAGGCTGTAAATCAGCAGATTAGACTCAGAGAACCAGTGACTGGAGATAATCACTTTCAGAGCACACACAATAGGGTCTGCTGTTTCCTCCAGCAGTGGAAATCGAGTGTGATCCTCTTCCTCTCCAGTCTGCCTTTTGTTCACATCCCACTTTCTCATTTTCCTTCCTTAATCTCAGAATAATATCCTGTCTTGTCTGCTGCCCTGAAGGTTTGCTTAATATAGTCATAAAAAGCTGCCAATGTATTTTAAAAGAGTCAGAATAATAAATGTTTAAAGCTAGGCTGAGGAGAAAGCAGTAAACAATCAGCACTGATATTTATTTAAAGCTTTGCTTTTAGTTTAAAGGTGAAATGAAGTAAGACCCTAAAAACACCCGCTAACCAAGTACACGTATTTAGGCCCTGATCCTGCATGGGGCTAGTATTGTGCAAGAGCAATCCTGTTTCCTAAGCATTGAAACACATCTTATTTAACATTTTATATGACTGAACTCTTTGATACCGACCCACTGAGGGACAAATTTGTCTACGGAGTAAATCTGGTGCTGGACTTACACGTAACAGGAATTCAGTCTTCCAGACTGCAGCAAGAATGCATGGGAAGCACATATTATCATTCACAGAGCTCACATCTCCAGGGCAGAAGGACAAAGGAATGCAGACAAAGCTAGATAATTTTAAGCAACTGGTCCTCAGCAAAAAAAAAAAAAAAAGAATCTTCCTTCTGTTGGAAAGGAACATCTGCTGAGAAAAAGAATTCCATCATTTATAACAAATTTCTCCTCATGAGAAGTCCCTGCCCCTGACATATTTTTTTCTCAAATTAGCAGACCCTGCAAACCTCCAAATATCTGGTTTAGTGCAACACTTGCACAGTACCAGCCTTCAGCACAGCAAGCAAGGCAAAGGCATAGGAAAACCCAAATTGCTGTTAAAACAGGAATGGAGGCAAAATAAGAGGCATTTTTCATGTACTTTTGGGTAGTCTTTCATTAGCTGTCCAGCTCAGCTGTACTGTGGACAGTAAATCTAAAATAAAAATTACTTATTCCAAATAAAAGAAAAGGTAAAATACGGGAAAAAAAAAAAAAAAAACCCAGAAGGATCTGCTTCTTGGGGTGCTGGACAAAGGAGGAGAGGGCTTTAAAAACCAGTACTATCTATGCTTGCCAAAACATTGCTTACAGGAATCAGATCAATACAACTTCAAGCAGACACATTGCCTGACAGATCCTTCCACAATGCTCTATGTAATGAAATCAAATCTTTCAATATTTCCTAGAAATTTGGAGGAAACCAGAAGCAAAAGTTTCTTTGTCAAAGTAAAAACAAGCTGTGAAACGTATTTTGCCTCACAGTTCAATACGAAAATAGCAAACAAATGGCACTACCTTCATTTTCAGTTTCATTCTATTATGTTTGTATTGTATCAATATAATCTTTATAAACTTAGTGTAATGCTAGCTGTTATCATATCTGTAATACTAACTGAATGCCAGGGGCTGTGCTGGGTTCAGTATATCACAAAGTGCTGCACTTTCATATCAAATTAGTGTCTTAATAACCAATTCCCACTGTATTTAATGTATATACTTAGCAATTCCTTGCTGGAAACAAGTTAGTTCATCAATTAATTATCCTCACTAATTCAGTGAAAAGAGTAAGTAGAAATCTCATTTACTGAACAGTAATAACTTCAAAGCTATACATTCAGCTTGTCTTCTAACTCATCTGAGGTATATCTAAGTAAAGAAAAAACAGGAAAAAAACTGTATAAACAAGCTTTTTTAATGAGATCTTTTCTGTTTCTGGAAGCACATCCTAATATATGCTCTAATTATACTCAGGTGTACCTAACAGTAAGCTTATGGACATAAATAAAAGAGCAACAGCAGTGCAAAATCTGTTAAAATCACACCTGTGGTGACTGATGATAATTGTCCTAGCTAGATATCAGACATTTATTGCATTATTGAAAGGATGACATATACTGATTTGTCTGAACACATAAGGAAAATGGCCTTTGCTTGCTCCCCCTGCTTACTTACCTTATCTTACTTGTTCTTTAGCTCTATTACTAGTTTCCTCAATTTCCCTCATTTACATAGTTCTTTGAGATATATGTTCTTTCTTTGGTAAAACCAAACAAAACACCAAATGTACAAATACTTTAAAATACACTATTGATGTTAAGGATACCAATATGAGGAGAGACCTGGTTGCAGACAGAAGAGCTGAAGACATGTCTGAAGAAAGACAGAGCCACAATACAAAATTGTCAAACTGAGTTAGACCACTGGTTCGTCTTGACCTATACCCCACCTTTGACTATGATCACTACCTTTCTCTTCAAATAGAGATCTAGAAAGTCTATTGGGGATAATCACTGTGAGAGTTTTTTCTTAATCTCTTAAATCTGCTCAGAAAGACATCTCAGGCGCAGGAAGTCCGAGAACTGCAAATCTCTGGAGGTTGAACAACTGATGTTATTAGATATCTGCTCTATAGTTATGTTTTGTCAGAGGTACCCCTTGAGGGTCCATGTTTGGGTTGGGATACCAGGGTAAGCAGATGGGGGTCCGAGGCAGACCAGGCACCATGAGGCTGCTGCTTAATGCTGGGCTCTGGCCAGTGCAGCAGGTTTCTCAACCATCTCGAAGGACAGCAGGGGCAATTAGAAAAAACATATTTACAAAGCCTCTGAAATGTGAGGAAAATATATTCATCATCTATAAAGTATGCTAATTAATTTAGTTTCATACTATGACTAAGACTTAAGTTTTGCTGCATAGAAATGTGAACAAACTTAAACTTTTACTTTATGTGGACATATAGGACCAAAATTTACTCTGAAGGCCAGATGAGGCTGCGTTTGGACAATTACTGAGACCTGAAACTATAACCATTGTGGTTTGTGTCAAAACTATGCAATTCTACGAAATGACCATTGTTGCAATAACTACTTATACAATACTGCCTGTTGACTCATAGCCAGTGTTCTGGTTTTGTTTGGTGAGGGGGGCCTAAGGTGGTAGCTTCTGTAAGAAACTGCTGGAAGTTGCTCCCCTTTGTTCAGTGGACTCGGCTGGGCCTAGGGCGGACCTGCTGCTGGCCAAGGCCAAGCCGATTGGTAGCAGAATGTCCCGTGATAATGCCTCTGAAATAACGTATTTAAGAAGGGAAAACAGAAAAAAAAAAAAAAGAAGAAGAAGATGTGAAGCAGCTGAGCAGGGGCAGAGAGGGGGAGGCACAAGCCTTGTGGGCCTTGCAGGCCTCAACCTCTGGCCTCCCGCCAGGCAGCCAACTGGGCCCAACTCGGCCCAGCCTGGCTGCAAGAAGTGGAGAGGAGATGAGAAGTGAATAAGATGTAAAAAGGATCCTGAGAGGCGTCTGCCAGCCTGTTGTGAGGAACGGCTGCAGACGCCAAGGTCAGTTAAGAAGGAGGGGGAGGAGTAGTGCAGCTCCTGGCCAAGATTCCCCTGCAGCCCGTGGCGATGACCGTGGTGGAGCAGGTTGTCCCCCTGCAGCCCATGGAGGTCCACGGAGGGGCAGAGATCAACCTACAGCCTGTGGAGGACCCCATGGTGGAGCAGGTGGATACCTGAAGGAGGCTGTGGCCCATGGAGGGCCTGTTGGGGCAGCTGTTCTGGAGGGACTGCATCTTGTGGAAGAGATGACCCACGCCAGAGCAGTTTCAGGAAGAACTGTGGCCCGTGGGAGGGACTCCACTCTCGAGCAGAGGAGGAATGTGAGGAGTTCTTCCCCGGACGACCAAGTAGCGGTGTAAAACATCACGTGATGACCGTGACCCCCATTCCCTCTTCCCCCCTGTGCCGCTCGGGGGGGGTGAAGGTGGTAGAGATAATGTTAAGCCCGGGAAGAGGGAGGGGTCGGGGGAGGTTATCTTCTTCCCTGTCTCATTCTTCTGCTAGTTTTAGAAATAAATGAATAGTTTTCCCCAAGTCGAGCCTGTTTTGCCCGTGACAGTAACTTTAAGGACTTCTCCCCGTCCTTATCTCAAACCTCAAGTCATTTTTCCTTATATCATCTTCCCCTATTCTCTCGGAAGGTGGGAGGAGCGAGAGAGAGACTGCATAGTCTGGTCCTGATCAGGGCTAAACTACAACAGCCAGGCACTAAATCATGCAAAAAAATGTATGAATTGCCAAGGTTCCTAATCTGTGTTTTAAACTTGTAACAACAGTTCAGTATCAGGAGAGTTAAACATCAGTCCAGATCTCATAGGAAATACTGTGCAACCCTGTTTAATACTGTTTATGTTTATGTAAGAATCCCTATGAACAATCTTTTAAATATGGTAACAGCAAACACTGTATAGACAAAGCGCAATAAAAATAAAGCTGCTACCGTTTTCCAAGACAAATACTATTTGTTGCACTAAGTTCGAAAGTATAAGCATTTCAGAGTCACATCTTAATCAAACATGAACAAAACACACACAATGCAATTATCTAAGCCGTGTACTAAGCTATAGTACAAGTACTTAAAATCTGTAATCATCATTCTTCAGTTTTTATTAAAAGATATTGAGAATGATACTCCTTTCTTCATGGTTTACAGCAAAGAGACAGTAATAGATAATTTAATAGCTTGTTGAAAAAAAAAATTACTGTAACAGAAGCTGCCCCAAATGGGTAATGCTTTGACAGCTTTAGCTGAGTTAGTACAGATGTAACTTAGCATGTATCTGACACCACCTCCTGTTCCATGGGCAGGCGTTTAGGATCTAGAGAAGAAAAAGAGAAAAACCTATTTAAAATAATTACAAGATGTCAATCGTTGAAATAATGAAAAAAAAAAAAAGCACTAGATGTGAAAGTCCAGTTTAACACAGTTATCATAAAAGTGCAGAACAACTACCATTGTCTTTCAAAAAATGAAATAAAACCAGGAAATATTGCCATTGGGTTGAAGTAGCTACCAGATGTTATTTGGTACTTTCCTACCCAAGGGCTAATCAAAGCCCCACTTCAGTACCAGGTTCCACGCAAATTAACAGCTGTGTTCTCACAGCCCTGCTGACTCCTCTGAGGATACATGGAGGTGCAAGCACCCAGCTGTGCAGGCACAGCTGCAAGATTAGAGGTTAGCTGGGACACTCTGGTGGGAGGACAGTGTGTGTGATCTTGACGATGTCTAATGAGGAAGGCAAAGGCAGTCAACGTCACCGAATGGATCTTAGTTTGTTCCATGAAGTGTCATGGTACTAAAAGTCCATTCAAACAGAGTATTTATACTTTATTTTCTTGCTTTGAAGACTTTTCTCCATACTTAACGCATCATCTATCAGAAGAGTAACCAGGCTTTGTTGGCTTAGAAAAGCAAAGGAGTGGTATTTTACAGAGATAAATACACAGTTCAGAGTGCATTTGTTTATTTCTAAATTACTTTTTAAAATGCATTGTTTTTCTTCAGAACCACAGATCGTCAGGTGTAATTGCCCAAAAAGTAAATCACATAATAAATGTTTTTCTTTTAATTATTTAATACTGTCTTTACAGTCAGATGTTATGATCTGTTCTGACTAACGAGACAATAATAATTTTCTGTATAAACAGCAATGTCAAATGTGTGTGTATGTACCTTTTTTCTTCTTCCAATTGTATAGTGTTTTCAGAACAATGAGTCAATACTAGAGAAGTTGCAAGTCAAAATTGTCATAATTAGTTTTGGCACCAAAAATCTTCAAATTTGTTCTAAGGAAAAGATAACCTCAATAAAAGGCTAAAATGTGTGTGTGATTTTACCATTATATTAGTGTGTATAATATATGTAGTCAGCTAAAAGAACAGTCAATGCTTTCCTCAACCTAATGAGAGATTTCTTCTGAACTATGGTGCTGCAAAAGTGAGCTTGTAGAGTATTGTATTTCAGAAGTCATTTGCTGAAGATTTCTTCTGAAGAGCAATTCAACTCTATTAATCATAAAATATTTCTCAGGTAGAAAACACTAGTTTTTAATAGTTGTTTATATCATTTTCTAAAATGCAGAAGGGCCAGGTAAAACTCCTTGCTATATCTCCTTGGAGGAGGGATTCATCATGTTTTGTCCATCTTTTATAAATGCTCTAATGGATTAATCTCACTGAAAACCTTGACTTTCATTTTCATTAAATATAAAAAGTAGTTTCTTTGAGGTATACCTCCTCCTAGATCTTAGGAAATTTTGCCCAGAGCTGATCAGACAGAAATTTTTTTTCCTGCATTTTCAAACTCTTATTAAGACTTTGACTTTTAAGTTAGGGTCTTGCAATGAAACAAAATAATAAATTCTGCTAGAACTCAGCTACTAAAATTCCCTTTTGCCCTAGAATGGCACACTCTGGATAAGGTTCAGCTTTGTGCTGCAGATCCGCACTACATGTATCATCCACTAAAATGAGATTTTAAAGGTATATAACAGACTAGTTGGTTCACAGACATTCTGCATGGAGTTTTAGGGACTTTAATTTTAATACACAATAGCTGTTTCATATTGTTCTGACAATGTACTTTAATATTAATCTCAGTATGACAATTCTTGTTCCTCTTAAATAAAAATTATAGACTCTTTGTTACACCATAACAAACCAAATGAATTCTAATATTGAGATCAAGGCGTGTTTTTTTTCAGAGGGGACTTAAGTAGGTTTTGACCCTAAGTCTCCAAGTATTCAGTGTATGAGACAGGAATGTAGAACTTTTTTCTTTCTGCTGGGGGACTGAACATATCTTTCAGACACATTTGGCACACCACACACTAATACCCACTTTGCAATTAACCAGTAGTAATGTTGGAAGGCCAAGGGCTGTGTTAAATGAAGTCAGGGATGTGATCTAATTCTGCAGGCTGTATATTTCTCACTCTACCTGTGAAATAAACAAATCATTTCTGCAAAGCATTTGTTTTCAAAGCTAAATAAGTTCTCCAATTATTGCAAACTCACAAAACCATGCCAACACCCAAAAGAGCTGCAATCTGCAAAGCCGTAAAAATTTACCAAAAATATTCTTACCTTGCTTTGGGGCTTAGAAAAGAAAAACCTGCCCCAGCAGTTTCACGCCTAAGCATTTGAAATGGAAGGCCTATGTGTCTGTGAATTTGCTAACCTTTCTACTCTGCCACAGCCCACTCTTCCTACATTCTTCATCATGTGTTGGGCGTTTCAGTCCAATGTACCTACTGGCCAAAGAAACATAAACAGACAGGTAATAACCAGTTTTCTCGGGTTTTCAGGCATGCTAGCAGTGTATCAGCTGGAATTTATTTCTGAATTTGGCTATGTATCCTACTCCATATCTAAGCCATTATGATAGCTTTAGATAAGAAATAACATGTAAGAACTTTTTTAAAAATAGATTCCTCTGATTTTGGGTTTGTTTTTTTTCTTATCTCCTCTCAGTTGTTTTTTTTTTCATATTTTGAGGATATTTGAAGTTCATCTCAGTGGATAGGTTGATATACTACAGGACACTGCAATTTATTGCTGTGACTGGATTTCCTCTGGCCATTGGCCTATGGAATACAATTAGAGCAGACTACCTTGCAAAAGCAAAGGCAGATGCTTTCAAGTTCAGACCATCAGTAAAATCTTTGGAGCTGATCAAGGAAGTTACAGCTTTTAAAAGGAGAATTTTCCACCAGCTAGTTTAATCTTCTCAAGAAGTCTTTTTAAAGGGCTAAATTTAAAAAACAAACTGATACTTGTCTTGTATCAGATCTCTGATATGTAAAGGGAAATCAGTATACAGCATTAATTTAGTAAATATATTCACTTTAAAAAAAAAACCTCTACTTCCTGAGTCATTAAAATATTACCAATTTATTTTTTTCTAAAAGACAAAGATTTCAGTAAAGCATATGTGCTTCTTCAAACAATTCAACAGGAAGGTTTCAGAAAGAAACCCTAAGTAATCAGGGCTTTCAAACGTAGCAGAGGAGAGACTTGAAAATGGAGATTCATAGTTTCTTGCATAAGCCTTGATATTCTGAATTAAAGCTGTCTGAACTGAGCTCCTCTTTAAACTACAATGTGGAAATAATCATTTAAGGAGGAACACAGGTCTTTAAAACTGATTTTTTCACAAAACTTAAATTTTCTTTTCATCCCACGTGTTCTGCATATAGATTACACATGAACAGATTTTCAAGATTAAATTTCAATATTGTTGGGTTAGATCCAGTTTAAAATTAACAGAATTAGCTAGATTTGTCAAACTCAAGGTCTTAAATTAAGACACTTCTATTTCCATCAGAATGACCTAAATACGTTTAGTCCAAAGTCACTAATATCATAATGGCATACAAGTTACTATAATTATAGAACTTTTTTTTTTTTTAAATCTACCAAACAAAACCTAATTCATTTTTGTTGTTTCTGACTACACTGGGAGGAAGTATATGTGGGAGACACTTGAAATCAAGCCACTGTCCATCATACACACCTATTTGTACAAGGTTGCAAGGCTGCTATAGCTTATGGGTTTGGCCAGTGTACTTTCAAATAAGAACAGAACTCTTAAGTCACAACACCAACATATTTTGGTTTTTTGGACACAAAATTACAGAGGAAATTGAACATGCATATTGTCTGGTCATCCATTGCAGCTAGAGAGAAGAAACAGGAAATAAAATATGTGAGTGCTATTACAGCCAAAACATCATATTTTCTACTTATATTGTGACTTTTTTTCTTGTATTAGAAGACACTGGAATAGCTTTGTAACGAAAATATCCTCACAGAAGTTTTTATAAAAAGCTAAAAACATTGTTCATGAATAATTCAAATTTGATTAGCATTTATTTGTATTACACTGTAGGACAGAGCATTGGGAATCATATTCTTATGTTTAAGTAATGTTTCATTTTGCCTGATAGAAAAAAAAGCTGGTAATTCCAGAAAACATTATGCCTCTAAGTGAGAGCTTATTGCTGGGTTACATCTTACAGATTAGTTGAGATCGCTAAGGTCACAGAAGAGCATTCTAGGAGAGTAACAGGGCATATCCGGGAGCCAAAAGTGCAACTGAAAAGGCTGTTAAGTAGTCTAGGAAAAGAGACTCCAGCAAACTTACCACAGTAATCCCATACAAAATATGCCTATCAAGAGCCAGGGCCAGCAAGAATTCATTAAACTGCATTCTACCAAGAAGTGCTCACAAAGTAGTACTGCAGGGTGAAGCAGGACAAGCAAAGTTCAGAAGATGAGATTGCCAATAGATTGTATATACCCTTAAGTGAAATAAGTCAGCAAATCTATTTGATAGCACATGAAATAGTCATTTACAGCAGGTTTTTAGCTAACAAACAGATGAAGATCAGAATTATCCTTTCGATTCAGATGGATCCAAGTGATAATTTATAAAATTCGCCTGAAACCCAGCTGAACTTGCTGTGTGTATCTGTCAGTGAACTTCAGAAATATCACTGTTTGGTAATATCAGGAAAAACACTATTCTCAAGAATACAATTCAAAAATTCTGGCTGAATGCTGGGGAAATTAGCAGAGGAAAGGAAGACCTGATTCTTGATTCATCTCCAAGTTCTTTCTTTGAACAAGGCTCTCCTTCTTTTTACATATCTCCAAAATCATGCTCCAAAAAGTCTTCATTTGTTTTATGTACGAACAGAGGATTTTCCACCCCACGGGATGAAAGTCAAGACCTGTCTAACTGAGAATATTCAAGCTATCATAAATATATTTACAGAGCTGTAACAGCATCTTTCAAATCCTCTTCTAAGTGAACTAACTTACTACAAGGTAAATTAATACTTACCTACCTTTCTAGGATGTTTTGAGACTTAAATAATTAAATATTGGTAAAGTACTTTGAGATCCTCAGATAAAATATGCTGTTTGAGTACCAGATATTATTCACTGTTATGATTCATCACATTTCTTTGCTACAGCATATGACAGACTCCCTAAAATTAGCATCTGAATGTTCTTGAGGAGTTATTAGAGCTTCTACTCAGTGACTCAGATGTTCCACCTTTGTGTCTTGCAAGATGCCTTTGCTTTCATGTCAACTGAACAGCAGATAAAAATGCAATGCTTTAGTAAATGGCCCTCTCTCATCTTATTTTTAATATTTTGAAAACAAATATTTCTTCATACACAGGTACTAAGAGCTTTAAATCCTTGAACACATACAACACTACACAAAGAACATTTTTATCAGTGCACAAGGATGTGGGGTTTCATAAGCCTGTGTACATAACTATCTTAGTGAAGTCACCAAAAAAAAGAGAGAGAAAATTGTTAAAACCAGTGTCACAACAGGTTCAACTGGAAAATAGTAAACATATGGGCAGTCATGTTCATTCTGTGTGTTCTCCACTACACCTTAATCTACAGGGATGTGTGTATATCCTTTCTCCAATTATCTGACATGAGAGAGCTGCCTGGAACTGTCCCACCACCAAAGACACAAGGCGTGCTGGAAAGGGGGCTTCAGTTCCTGTTGTATACATTATACTTACTGTCTGCAGTTCAGCCATTTTCTCATTTTTATCCTGGAAATCTACTAACTATTGGTTTTTTTAGCAAATTTCAGGTGAAGCAGTTATTTCATTTCTGAAGCTCAGGAAGTGCTGTATAAGAGCCTATCATTTCTTTTTGATTCATTCCTTGTTAGAGGGGAGAGAAAAAAAAAACAAAACAAATTGCGAAACACCAAAAAGTTCCCCACTGTAGGAGGATATTCTCAAACTATTGCAATTCAGGAAAATATCCTGCTTTCATAAGAATCATCACAAAGAATTTTAGATTATTTTACTTGTCTGGTATCTGGGTGCCTGAATTATAGCAAGACTGGCTTTTTTTGGTGACATACAAGGGTATGCTATACATTTGTCCAGATGAGAACATTATTTCAGCAAGTCATTGCTTTGATTAGATATATCTAATTAAAATAAGTTTTCTAGAATACATTATCATGTATTATTTTGATGGAAAAATTTTACAAAGAGCAATACATTTTGCTGTAAATGCTCACAGAGCAGATAGACTTCTGCTGAAAGTTGGTAGGTAGTAAAAGTGACTGTAAAAGTAACAGGAAGGAGACTTGTACCTTTATGACAGTATCATAGAAGTCTTGAAATAGTAAAACATAAACATAATCAGAACTTGACACACATTGCAGTACGTCTACAGAGTTTTTTTTTTTCAGGAAAAGGAAGAGGGAAGTAGAAAAGTAATTCAATATGTCTCCAACTTCCCTTCAATTCTGAAACACCATCCTTTAATACTATGCATATGTAGACTTCCAGTCCTTGCAAGGAACAGAAAAAGAACCATTTATTCACAGCAGGTCTGTTTTGCCTTTTACTAGACATAGTAGCAGAAACTCTATAGTGGTCATTCAACCTCTTACCAATGGTTCTGCCTGAGGTCACCGACAAGAATTGCTGCAAAAGCCATCTAATGTGCACAAAAGTCATAAAACTCCCATCATGCCTGATGCTGACTGTGTTTTATTTGAATAACCTTAGAAGACATATTGGATTCTACAGCCTGTAAGACTTGATTGGAAATAATGAGTCCAGTAGTTCCCGAATTAGGAAAAAAACAGGCAATTTACCAGAAATTTGATTTTCTTGTTATTGCTTGCATCAGTAATCATGTGAAAGACAAGAAATGTAAAAGAATACCTCAGGTCTGAATAAAAGTAGGAACTTGCATATAATACCATTATTCTTGAAATAATCGCATGCCCAGAATGAGTTATTTCCTATGCTAATGGCTAGTTAGAGACTTAAGCAGTCATTTCTACATAGAGCAATAGGATTTGCAATAGCCATGGGAAATGAACAGTTTTGCAACTATGAATAGATATTTAGCTGTGCACTGGTGGGTAATTTTTCTCCCATTAATTTGAATTCTACATTTTAAAAAGCTGTGATGCAAAGCGTTGGCTTAAAAATATGAACTATCTCCACTTACATTTAGAAATCTCTTCTCCTCGGTGTCATTTTCTAGAGAAATACTGTGTTTTAGATGATCTTGTACTCTAACATTTTTAATTCTTTCAAAGGGACATTGTTAAAAGTAAGTATAAGTGATACAATGTCTGTTCTACCACTTTTTATTGAACCTTTCTTGGACATCTGCATATTGTAACAACACTTAGACAATCCAATCTAAATAGCAAATAATTTGAGATTTATTTTGGAATACATTTTTTGCACATTTCACTTTACTGATTTTATAGAATTATAGAGTCATAGAATGGTTAGGGTTGGAAGGTTGAAAGGTTGGAAGGGTTCAAAGGTCATCTAGTCCAACCCTCCTGCAAGAAGCAGGGACATCTCCAACCAGACCAGGTTGCTCAGAGCCTCATCCAGCTTGGCCTTGAACGTTTCCAGGGATGGGGCATCCACCACCTCTCTGGGCAACCTGTGCCAGTGTTCTACAACTCGCATTGTAAAGATTTTTTTCCTAATATCTAATCTAAATCTACCTCCCTCTATTTTAAAACCATTACTCCTTGTCCTATCACAACAGGCCCTTCTGAACAGTCTCTCCCCATCTTTCTCGTAGGCCCCCTTGAGGGCCACTATAAGGTCTCCCTGGAGCCTCCTCTTCTCCAGGCTGAACAGCCCCAACTCTCTCAGCCTGTCCTCATAGGAAAGGTGCTCCAGCCCTCTTATCATCTTCATGGCCCTCCTCTGGACCTTCTCCAACCTCCAAGAAGGTCCAGGTCCTTCTTATGTTGGAGGCTCCAGAACTGGACACAGTACTCCAGGTGAGGTCTCACCAGAGCAGAGTAGAGGGGCAGAATCACCTCCCTTGACCTGCTGACCACCCTCCTCTTGATGCAGCCCAGGATGCGGTTGGCCTTCTGGGCCACAAGGGCACATTGCTGGCTCATGTTGAGCTTCTCGTCCACCAGCACTCCCAAGTCCTGCTCCTCAGGGCTGCTCTCAATCCATTCTCTGCGCAGACTGTATTTGCACCTGGGATTGCCACCACCCAGGTGCAGGACCTTGCACTTGGCCTGGCTAAACTTCATGAGGTTGGCACGGGCCCACCTCTCCAGCCTGTCAAGGTCCCTCTGGATGGCATCCCTCCCTTCCAGCGTGTCCACGGCACCACACAGCTTGGTGTCATCAGCAAACTTGCTGAGGGTGCAGTTTATCCCACTGTCCGTGTCACCAACAAAGGTGTTGAACAGGGCCGGGCCCAACACAGACCCCTGAGGGACGCCACTCATGACCAGTCTCCACATGGACATTGAGCCATTGACCACCACTCTCTGAGTGAGACCATCCAGCCAACTCCTTATCCACTAGTGGTCCGTCCATCGAACCCATGTCTCTCTAGTTTAGAGAGAAGGATGTCGTGCGAGACAGTGTCAAAAGCTTTGCACAAGTCCAGGTAGATATCTGTTGCTCATCCCTTGTCCACCAATGCTGTCATCCCATCATAGAAGGCCACCAAATTGGTCAGGCACAATCTGCCCTTGGTGAAGCATGTTGGCTGTCACCAACCACCTCTTTGCTCTCCATGTTCCTTAGTATAATTTCCAGGAGAATCTGCTCCATGACCTTGCCAGGCACAGAGGTGAGGCTGACTGGCCTGTAGTTGCCTGCGTCTTCCTTGTTCCCCTTTTAAAAATGGGAGTTATATTCCCTCTCTTCCAGTCATCAGGGACCTCATCAGACCATCACAACTTCTTAAATACGATGGCCAGTGTCTTGGCAACTTCATCTGCCGTTTTCCTGAGGATGCGAGGATGGATCTCATCAGGTCCCATGGACTTGTGTACCTTCAGGTTCCTCAGATGTTCCCAAACCTGCTCTTCAAGTACAGTGGGCGGTTCTTCATCCTCCCAGTCGCTGCTTGCGCCTTCCACAGCTTGGGCAGCGAGACAAGAGCCCTTATCGGTGAAGACTGAGGAAAAAAAGTCATTGAGTACCTCAGCCTTCTCCATGTCCCGGGTAACCAGGATACCAGTTTCCTTCTGGAGGGGGCCTACATTCTCCTTGGATTTTCTTTTGTCCCCCACATACCTATAGAAGCCTTTCTTGTTGTTTTTGACATCCCTGGCCAGATTCAATTCTGTCAGGGCTTTAGCCTTCCTCACCCAATCCGTGGCCACTCGCACAGCCTCTTTGCAGTTCTCCCAGGCTACCTGTCTCCGCTTCCACCCTCTATAGGCTTCCTTCTTTACTTTCAGTTGGTCCAGGAGCCATATTTACAGTAAAGTGCTTCTTGTTCCACAAAAGCACATTGTGTGCCATGGAAAATTGTTGAAATTGGAGGACACCACCTGAAATATGCAAGACAGATAGACTGGTATTTCTTCAATTATCCCAAATGTCCCTGCAAATAAGATTACCACAGTAGTATATGCATGAATTAAATGTCCAAGAAGCCATCAGTACATTGCTTCCATACCTAAATGCATAAAATACTGCTTGCCAAATCTAAGCATTTATACTTGTTTGCATAAATCTGAGGACTCTATGTTTTTAGTAAACCTATCCTTTTTAGAATAGTAAACAAATACAAAGAGACCTATAGTAATATATTTAAGGAAAAGTTAAAAGCAGGGTAGGAACATAATAAAAACAAGTAGATCCTATAAATTTAATGTGAATCAATAACAAAATCAATAACTTCACTGTAATTAGCCGCAGGGCTAACACTTAATAGGGCAGTGTTAAGAAATTAGGCGAGACTTCTGTAAAATTGTCTGGTTTATCCATTATTATGAATGATAAACCTTCCAACACTGCCACTTTGGGGATTTCATTATTCCAGTACTCAAAGCACAGAATAAAATGTAGTTTTCACTTAATGAGAGTTATTTTCCTCACTGTGGGAAAAATATGCAGTATTCATGTTTTTAAAGGTTTAAAGTCCTTGGAAAAATAGCTAGAGCTCCAGAAGTAAATAAACAACATCAGGAAAGGGGAAGATCTGAATCATATTTTTCCTAGTGTTCATATAATCTAAATGGATTTTAATTTCATACTGTTTCCATATTGTGTAGTGAAATCATGGAAAAAAATTGCAAATTACAGATATGTTACTCAATCATACACACTCTTAGATTGCCAGTGAGTTTGGCACTTGAGAAGTTATCTGCATAACATGATACATGGCCAGTAGCAGCACTATTCACATTAGAAACCTCCTTTCCACCCTCCTCATCCCAAAAGGCCTGAAAAACTGTTTACCAGAAATTCCACTGGATGAAAAGATATTTCAGTGTCCAAGATTAATCAGCCTCTACCCTTTCTTAGGAAAAAACTGCTAAAGAAGACAAACTGCTTTACTTTAATAGATGTTTCAGAGTTTTGTGTCCAACAGGAACTATACTTCATTTCATATAAATACTGAGAAGAATAGCTGCAACCATAGAGCTACGACATGCTCTTACCTCTCAAGAAAGTGTTCTCTGAGGAATATTCTCAAAACGTCAGCTCATTGGTCAAGAGGTAGAAGGAATATTAGAAATTATTTTTAAAGGAAAATAAAGAAATAAAGAAAATAAAATTATGCACCTATATCTTGAATTCTTTGAAAATACCAGTCTCTCCAACTGAGAATACAAATAATAGAAATAGAAAAGCTGCACATAACGTGACAAAGGTGATTAGCAATATGGAGAACCTTACAGCAAAGAAAGACCTAAGTAAACAAGGATTTTTCAGCTCAGAAAGCAGAGAAGAGGTACAATGGAAGTATATAAAATCATGACTGGTACAGAGGAACTGGATATGGAATTCCTCAGCTGTCATAATACTATTTTTACTTAACTTAGTCTTTCTGCTTGATGACCTCATTGATCACATAAACTTTAGGAATGCATATCATTTGTTTTATTCTTGCATGCTTTTCCTCCTCTGCTACCAATTACCATCAAGCACTGCATATTATGACCTTTGACCACAACCAGAACAGTCATTCTTTCAACTTTTGAGTGGGCATCCTAGCTGAATCCCGAACTCATGTAGGTAGCAAAGTACCTCTTCAATACAGTGAAACTCACTGAATGTAATCATAAATACATTTACATTTGAAAACAAAGTATGCTAAATTGGTGTGCTCACAAAACAGAAATATTTCTCTATTGCTGTGTTTTTCCATCTTTAATTTTAACAACCTCAAAGAAATATCATTTTAACCACCTTTGTTGGTATATTATCAGCAGGCTGATACATTCTCTTGGAGCCTTTTCTAATAATTTCTCTTTAGATAAATTATGTTCATTTTAATACCCTTATCCCTCTGCATAATTCAAGATCATTACCCTTCCAAAATAAGATCACTCAATGTTTAAATACTTGTATCTTACTTCACTCACATGTGCTTTTCATCCCAGCTCTTTGTCAACACCAAAGGTCATTCTTATACTTTTTCTGTGCCTCAATGAATATTTAATTGACTGACAACTAATGTAATAACTTCAATGGGAAAAACTGACAGCACAAGACCTTCACAGCCAGAAAACCTATTTTATGCTTGGAACAGTTTCATTTTAGGCAGGAGATGGGAGAAAAAAATACAGAAGATGTAGAGTCCAGTTTCGACCTTCACACAGGTTGATCTGGACACTGAATTGCTTTTTAACTAGGCAGCTCCAATGAGATAGGCAGAACTCTGAGACAAGGAGCTTCAATAGACACTGAGAGAAATTGTGATTAGAGACTGGTGCTCCTCAAAACAAAGGCTGTAAAGTCTTCCATGCCAGAGAGTTCAAGGGAGATGTCCTTTTCACTAGCACTTCCTCTTTGTTAGCTGTGGCAGTTTCCAGCTCAGGTACAGTGCCTCCTTTCACAATGGTACTGGACCGCAGACACAGGAATAAGAATAACCTACCCTATCAGTGCCATTCCACCAGATTGTCAGCAGCCAGATATCTCTTGCTGTTACCAGGCACATTTAGCTGAACACAAACTTTATTTCTCTACTCGAAGTTTGTGTTCTCTAGACATATTAATTTACCTTCATTAATTATTTTATTCTTTCAAATTATTTTTTATTTTTTCAAATCTCCTTTGAATGATTTTTATGCCACTGCAGTTGCATTTAACTCCTCCCTGTTACCTGTAATTGGCAACACTCTTTTCCAGATTACTGTTCAGTTTTTTAAAATAAGACTCTAATCAATTCAGGTCCTATCATTCCCCATCAGACTCACAATACTTTGCTCAGTAACACTTATTTAAGTCAGACTGCAAAGCACATTCCGATGTTTGTATTCAAGCAGACCTAAATCAGTTGTGAGAATAAGATTTCATTATACTTTACCAGTGCCTTACAGAAATTCAACCATATTCACTGTGTTCCTTTCATCCCCTAATTTAGTAGTTACATAAAAAGGGGAGGTTGTCTGCTAAGTTCTATTCTTTATCATCAAGGTTAGTGACATAAAGACTTGGTATTGTTTCTTATTCTGTTTGCAATAAATTACCTTTCTGATTAAAACAAGCATTCTTTATACATTTCAGGAACCTCTCCAGCCATACCGTCTAAATCTAAACCATCATTTATTTCTAATATTAGCTTTTTAATCAAAACATTCTAAAAAAACCCAGCTTCCTCTAAACATGTGGCATCGGCCTATACAATGAAAGAATAGGGTGAAGGGCTTTTAGCAGAAGATAAAAACTTAATGTTCACAGAGTCTCTTGCTAAATGCTTGTGGATGCTTTTTTCACCATTTCTTCTTCATTAAATATGAATTATAGCTCTTTAAATTATTGTGGTTTGGAAATCAGAGGGGCTTGGTTTTACTCTGCTGCTTCGTATCAACAGGCGATGTAAATCTACTGTAAAGCTGATTTAAAAGGTGACTTGGAGAAGCAGATCTTTGATTATTTGACCCTTTAAATCCTTGTTTGCTACATAATAAGAACCTTGTTGCACTGAATCGAGGAAATGCTCCTCCTCGGTATACATGAAAAATGCATTTTTCCAGTTTGAATCAGCTGGGTGTGAGAGCTATTGATCAGAAATAGCTGGGCATTGGTCTGAGCTCTTCTGTTTCTCATTTTAGGTAATTCCATTTGATCTGTCGACACTATTCACACCCTGCCAAGAGTAAAACATCCAAAATGGCATAGTTCAAAGAAGCAGAAACTTAGTGTTTCCAGGGCAGATTATTTTATTATGGGAACATACTAGAAAAGACAGGGTTGCTGGTGATGTGCAACAACACCCTAAAGTAACACAAAAACCACAAAGTATTCAGCATCCTGTACAAGATCTCTTTCCTGAGACCTGTCACAAAATTGGGGCCTTAGACAAAACAATCACACAACAAACTGTTGGTAAATATTTATCTTTTCAGTGGTAGCTGCCACATCAAATATATCTGATGTATTAAAACAGTTTTTTAGACACTGGGCACCTATATTACTGTCAGTTTTCATGGCAAATACACATGCTTAATAAATGTTACATTTAAGCATAATTCACAGTATAGTACTAGGTCATGGTTTTCCTGAGTTGCATTGCATATAAAAAGGCATCATTAAAAGAGTACTTTTAGATTGTTTTACACTTTCTGTTACTCTGAAGATAAATCCTTTAGACAAGCCTATCATTTTCAAATTTTTCCTCTGTCAAAGTAAAAATGATTCATATGTCAATCATTTCATCTTGGGACCTATAACACAATAACATAGTATCCAACAGGACATCACAGTTGATGGAAGGGAAAGTATCATGCTATATTGACATTATTATTTTAAACATTCCTTCTCTCAGCAAAGTGGCATAAAGTGATTTACTTTCCATTTGCCTGTGAAAGCGAAATTGACTTCTGAGGCACAGTGTACTAACAAGCAATAACTCTTTCTAGGTGTATGTCAACTTAAATGTTCCAAGAATAACGCTTCTTCTTGGTTTATTTATGTAAAAATTTCCCTGAGTGTTACTGAAGAACAGAATATTCTGTTAAGTATTACCCTTTGGTTTAATAACAAAAAGAGAAGATTTTTTTTCTATATCTAAAAATTTTTCATTCTGTTTTGAATAGACAGAAGCTAAGGCAAATTTCTGGTAGCATTTTCAGGAGCCTGCCTTTGAGAAATGAAAATATATCTACAGTGTTCATCTCTGTATGACACAACAACAGAAAATGATTGGTTGAAATTCAGGAAAAAACATTACAGTAATTTAAATCCAGTCCAGCTAATTTATTAAATTATTAAATCATCTTTATATACACAGATGTGAGAAACACTAAGCAAAGGAATGAATGAAACCTCCTACTTTCAAGACTTCTCCAGGATGATGTATTCAAATAGAATTAATATGAAGAAGGTGACAAAAGGGAAATTACACAGTACATTACTGAGAATATTTTAGCAGACTGATATGTACATGGAATTGTCTGTCGGAAACAGAGTAAGTACCACTTGAGTGATTTACTGCTGACCAAATATATAGGACTATAGATTTGGAGCTATTTAAGACTAAACTGAATGTTTAAAACCAGGCTGTACATAGCAGGAGATCAAAAGTTTTTCCTGTAGTGCTGGTGTATCTCTGAAATTCCTCCATTCTCAGCCTGCCTTTCTGATGATTTCCAGCTCATGTTGCTAAATTCTTCTTTTCAGGCTTTTGAAAATGAGAATGTGAATAATGGGGAAATCATGAAAGAAATTTAAAGTTTTTTCAGTTGTCTGGAATATTGGTTCTGGATTGGAATTTGTTGTCACAGTCTATTTCTTTTTGAGATACTCATTTTGTTTTTTACTTAGGAGAGAGGCACTAAGAATAAAAGTTCTTAAGGTGAAATCATGCCCAATGAAATTAAGAGAGGCTTTGTTTTTAACATCAGCAGACACATAATTTTCTCATGAAACTCCTGTTAATAACATGTATGAAAACAGAAATGTTAAACAGTAAGGTATAATGCTATGCTACTACTGAAGCAAATTAAATTTCCTCAGACTAACACGAATTTACATGCAACAGTTTGGCAAACATTTGATTAGAAATTAGGTTTTTTCGTCCTTGAATATCTACATTTAACTCACTATCATTATGATTATGTGTTGCCAAAGTCTCAGCTAAGATTCTTGGTTGAAATTGCTCTCAATTGAGTTATTCTACATGCAGTTGAGAGCCACACTGCATAGGAACTTTATGAACAGTGTAGGATATGCAACACAATGTCAAATTACCTGCCCTACCAAGCACAATATCCTTTCTCCCACAGTAGTCAGGAACTGCTGCTTAGGATAAGGGGAGTAACTCAGGCCAGACAACCTACCATAACTCTTTTCTGTACTAGGGTACAAAATTTCCTAACAGCTCTTAAGAAAATTAACTTATGTTTCTGAGTCATGAGATGTGAGTATTCCTATCTCAGGCCCTGATCCAGAAAAGCTCTTAAGCGTGAGTTTAACTTTTACCATGCTCTTAAGTGATTTGTTGGATTGGGGCCCTGAAAGACATAACTACAAATCTCTGTCATCTGATGAAAGCAGCACTTCTAATTTCTGTATTAGTCAATGTTTTCTGGTTCTGAAAAGGGCACAGCAAGAAGTTTATAACAGTCACACAAACATGTGCCTTTGTTATTTTGGTTTGGTTTGTTTTTTAAGTAATCTTTTTTACGTTATAATTAACAAAAAACTGTAGTCAGATTCAAAAGCAATCTTTAGTGTTACTACTCAATAATTGCTTTTATGCAACACATGCCTATTAATCTAGCCTACTATCAAGCTGTAAACTTTAATCTCTGAATTATTGTCTCTATCATTGGATAGTTTTAATGAAGTACCTATACAGAACAGGAGTACTACATAAGTGAACAAAATCAGAAGTACACAAAACTTTGGTTGGAGCTTATGTTTGCAAACATAAAGTTACTCAATGCCAGAAAGAAAAGCAAACAAGCAGATCTTGTATGATATATGTATAAGATGAAGTTGCATTTAAATTCCTTACTCAACAGTGCTGCAATTGAAAAGAAGTTTTTACTTATTGCTTCTATATATATAATACCACACACTGTACATTTAAGTGTCTCTTTTACTATATATTTTATCACACTATCTGCTTCAGAATAAGGAAATCAATAGCATATCATGTATTTGAAACATGTCTCCATACTTCTGCTATGTAGAATGTTATGTTTAGCTCTCTGTGAGAGTCACTGACTCCAGAGAACAAGTAGAAGGAAGCATGGTTTCTACAGTGTTTTATGAAAGTTAAATGAGTGGGTAAGTACAGGAGGCTCTATTTTAATCTAACCATATAAAATTTCTTATTGAAAAAAACCTCAAAACACACTACATTTGCTCTTAATGATTGTCTAAATCTTAGAGCAACGTTTTCAAAGCCAGGCACATTCTTCTGTGATTTAACAGTTTTAGTACCCAATTTGCCTTTCTCCCTCCTGCTGCTTCTCATTGCACTCCAGGGTTTTGCCTCATTTTACTTCTGAACTGTATTGCTTAGGAACAATCTGAGTAGTTACACAGTGCTTTTCTGGTTTCCTCAATCAACTGAGCTAATCCCATAAAGCAGAAGATGCTACAGAAGCCACCGTGACTCATCCCAAGGCAAAAAAAAAAAAGCTTCTATGCAGCTCTATATGCTTCTAAAAGCAGTCCTAGCAGTTGGCTTCTGTCTACAAGCTCATGTGAAAAATATTGTGACTGTAGTTTTCCCTTCAGTCAATGCAGCAATGTGCGTGCAGGGAATTATTTAACACTTATTACTATATCCTGGAACTGATTTGATATTAGGAAGTCCATTGACTTTGCTTGTTTGCAGTTTAACAAGAGAAATGTAGAAGCAGCCCAGGGTCTGAGAAAGATCAAAGATGAACACACTCCTAGAGGCTATTTTGTCGTGTCTAATCTCTTGATTTAAACACCCAAGGTACTGCTGCATTTTCTTTTGCCTGACATTATTTTATATTTCTTTTTCATCACTTTATAGTAGAGTATGTCCTAAGGGCAACCATGCTCTGAGATCTGAGGACTTACTGTGCTATGCCCCTCCTTCACTATAACGTCCAGTGAACACACTGCATGATTGGAGCCTGCATAACGAGTAAGGAGAGCAAATGTAGGCCACAACGCTGTTAAATCCCTTTTAATTGTGTGGCTCAGAAAATAACTAGATTGTAATCCATTTGACATTGTGTTAAAGTCCTGCATTAAGTTTGTACCTTCAGGCTTGCAATAGAATATTTCAGAAAGAAAAATCACCCAGTTAATTAAAGGGCCAAAAAGGGAGGTGATGCACTGCAGCAATGTGAAAATTGTATATATGCATACGTCTATATACAGATACAGATGCATACGTAGACATATATGTATGTATGTATGTATGAATGTAAGACAGGAGCTGTTGCATTGTCAAGTAAGAAATAAATTCCTCATGTTTAGAGGAAAACAGCTTCAAGATGTGGAAGTCTACTGTTAGCAGCAACAAGTGCATCTTCAGTCTGCTGTTTCTTTTTGCAGTCTTCAGAGTCTGCATGTCCAACTTAAGGCAGCAAAAAACAGAGTCACACAGCAAGCTTTCCTGAGAGACGCAGTGGTATTTCAGAACAAGAGTATACTGATGCCTTATCTAGAAAAAGCAGCAACCTGAGGAAAATAATGGAAGATACTCATGGGAAGCAAAAATACCTGGAAAACAGTAGCCTGTAGGAGAATATTACTTACCTGTTGTCTTCTCAGAGCCACAAAGAAGGAAAGAAATTATCAAATGTCCTCATCACTGTATAAATACAAAGCTGACAATTTGCACAAAAGATGAAATAATAGTTCATGCAGAGAATTATAAGGTAACAGTAATTTTGCCACTGTCTGCTCATCTTCTGCAGTCAACAAGTACTCACAGCAGTGAGTGTAAAAATAGAATATGTTTCTAAGTAAAAGGGAAAGCTCTAAGTGAAGAGTTTATTTTCCTCCACATTATGTTGTTGACATAACATGTGCCACACTTAAAAGAAGTTGTTCCTTGTGCCATATGTTTTCCCTTTATCAAAATAAAAATTAATCTTTGCAGAATATTTCCTTCTCAATTTTCCTTCTCAAATCTATAATGTTTTCAAACCAACAAAATGATAACTTCTCAATAAAAATTGGCAGATTTGTGAGTTCCTCTTTACTACTTCAATCTCCTAGCTGGGATCTTTGCTGGGATCTTTTGGCAACCATCAGGTACATACTTTGTGGGTCCTCCTTTCTTACACTTCCATTGACTTTTTATGGAGTGTACACTGAAAGAGATCTAAGTGACTAATTTGATCACAGCCTGTAATTACACTGTAGATACATTTTTTTCACTGAATTGTTTCAAACGGCAAGTGATTGAGATCTTTCTATCTAGACATTGGCAATGTGTTAGATCTTTAGGATATTTGTAGTTCTTTTATTAAGTTTTCCAGTGGGATTGCTTAAGATATTAAAGTCTATTTTATGTACACACTCCCAGTGGAGTGAACATTTTCACACATGTTTTTTGCCAGCGATCTCATATAGAAAACATTGCAATAGTCATCAAAGAGCATTAAAACAATCACATTTTTAAATACTTGATGAAAAGTCACAGGGATACTTGTTGTTGCATTTTCCCAGATTGTTTTGCACAAGTATGGTTTTGTGTTCAAGAAACTCTTCATTGTATCTGGAGTCTGGCAGTTTCAGGAACAGAAAATATTTCCTAGTCACAAATCAGTTCATTCAACTCAGTGTAGTCCTTCTTGCCAGAAATCAAGGAGGAAAATAATAGTGTTTTAATTTAAGGTTTTTAAGTGACACTACATCATCTTTTAAAAAATGTTTGAGTAAAACTTGTGGTTAAAAACCACTGAATATTAATCAACCTGTCAATTAAAAAGTGTTTAATTTAACACATTTTAAACTGTAAAAATAAACTATATGTCAGGTAAAACATGTTCATCAAAGGATAATAGGAGCAGACAGGAATATTTCTTTCTATGGAAATGAAATGACTGAGTAAGTATTTTAAGAGCATGTGAGAAAAAAATATTTTCATCTTATTATTGGACAAAAGTTCTTTCACTTTTAGAATAAAATTTGTATTTATGAATATTCACTGTCTGTAGTACAGATGTTCACAAAGCCATAGGTTTTGGGTCAGTATGATAAATACTCCAAACATCACTGAACTTGCAAAGTGTTGAGGGATTTGCCTGATAGTGGTTACTTCAGCTGAGAGAGCTCAGCATCTTGTTGAACTTCGCCCAAAATCTGCTAAATTCCAAGAGTTACTGGACAACCACTTCAGTATCTCACTAGCTCTTAAGCCAGTGCATTTTCCTGGGGTTTTCCTGTAAAGGTATGTATATAACTTTGTATTTAAAAAAAAGGCTAAATTAACCTTCTTTCATTCTCATTTTTTTTTCATTTGTACTAGTTATGGGGAAAAGATCTATTTCAAAGTCTGTTCCCCAATCAGCACTCTCAATCTAATTATTAAAGAGATGCAAAATATCCCTCACGCTTTCTTTGGTTATTCTTCTTTGCTCTGCCAAACAGATCCAGCAGCACACACAAGTCACTCTGTCTAGTCCAAAACCGATGTGGAGCTGACACCCAAGGAAACTTGGGCTGTGTCGTCTCACCTTAGGGGTGGCTGTTAACCTAGCCTTCCTCAAACCACTGTTCCTGCTAAGTTTATTAATAGGAAATGGAAGGGAGCTTTACATAACACGAAAGGCTTCACAGCCTATAGATTAGATAGAACATTCAAGAGAGAAAGCTCCTACCTCTTCAGAGCACTTCAGAGCAGTAACAATTCAAAAACATTTAAGACAAATTATTCCCTCCTAAACCTTTATTTAAAATTCAGGCATGACCTATTCTGATTGCTTTCAGTTCATCTGAATTTTTGTCAAACAGGAGAAGAAATATCTATTTATTATTATCAATGTCATATAGCAACAGAGAACACTCTAAATTATTAATGGCCTTTGCACACTACAGAGGACTGGGAGGTGTAAGACAGAGGGTAATTTTCCTCATAGATTAGTTAAGGTATTCATATGGTAAATTCAGGAAGACAATTAGAGTTCTCTCCCTAGTAAATGTTCAGCAAAGAAAGAATGAAATGCTACATTACCAGCAAGAATTGAGTTTCTGGAAATTGTTCAGTCCACACCAGGACTATGACTTACACATATGAAAAGGATACTGTGAAGGTAAGCTGAAAATAAATCAAATAAAAAATTATAAGCCATCAGACTTTTGAGTCTGCCTACAAAAAATCCTCTCATTCTCAGTTACATTGTACACCTCATAGAAGGAGTCCTTCTCATGGCCTAGAGTTAGGAACAGTTTGCAAGAAAGGATGTACATCTGCTAAAAACAGGAAGTGCAGAAAAAAAGCTTGAATGGGTCACAACAACAATACCCACTAACGCAGATGCCCAGAAGACTTTCTCAGACTCTCTGAGTTGGGGTCCTCAGCTGTGTAACACTTATTAGGCTACAACTGTGAGCAGCGCGGCCTTCCCAACAACATGGGACTTAGGAAAATGAAAACAGATCTATACAAAGGTGGCGTGGAGAGGATAGAGTCAGGAAACTGGGCACACGCTGGGAGTAGAGTTTTACTGTATTTAGACAGCAGCGTATATGTCTGCTTTCACGGTTAAGGAAGAAATTTCTGAGATTTCAAGTTAAATTTGTTGCATGAAAGAATGCAATACATTTGGATAAATATATAAAAAGTGAACACAGCATGCTGGATTTTCTTAAAGCCTCACACCACAGTGACTGGCTGTATTTTTCAGTTGAGCACCATGCAGTGAATGCAGAACTTAGTTTTACAATAGCAAGTGGTGTCCACCCCTTTTAAAAGTCTGCACGTCTTTGCAAAGGAGATCATCTGCAAGTGTGGGCTTGAATCATTCTGGAAAACTAGCACCCATACATTTTCCTTTGAGTTGCCAATAATGAGTTGTTTCTTTAATGTCTGCCAATCTTACATTCTCAATACATAAAATTCACCATCAGTAGGGTTGTGTGATTATCAGGGAAAATGCAAGCATATAAATACTTTTGCAAATTAATTATTGTAAATGAAAATATTCACTGTTTCTACAAACAGTGGGCAAAGTTCTGTATTCTTCCCACATATTCCTATTATTAAGATCATATTTATACCTATTTATTAGTCAGAAGAATTGGAAAGTGGAAAAACTTCTACAAAAGTGTGATCTTAAAGTTGAAATATTATATCTTGAGGACTTTTCCATATGTAACTATAAAAATCTTAGAAAGTTTTTTTATATAATTAAACATTTTTTGTTTTGTTATTTAGATAATTACACTGCTGATGATTGGATCTGATTACAGCTGATACATATTGCATCAATCATTAGCCTAGAACAGACGTTTGTCTGGCAGTAGCATCTGAGCTTCAGGCAGATGACTCAGGAGGTTTTCATAGCATATGTATGGTCTGGCACAAATTATTGTTGTGTGATATAGCAATTTTAAACCTGAACCTTTTGGAATGCAATTTTTTGTGTGCTTGTCCTATGTGCAAAATTTACTCTTTAAATCATCTTCTGTTTTTATGTAAGCCTTGCCTTTCTTCTTCATCTAGAAATTCCCTACTGCCTGTATGATGTTTACTGCACAATTCTATTTGTGTCTAATGTCTCCCTCTGCTCTCCTATAAAACTGCGTATGTTTGAGTGAAGTGCTGGCAGAAAGCAAGTCTCTTTGTGAACTGGACTGTAACTGAAATGAACATTTATTCCAAAACAATGATATGAAAAAAAATTCTCTAATAAAGAGTAAAAGTTCTTTACTATAGCCTCTTGGTGGTTGAGATAATAAAAGTGAAAAAGGTCTTTACATCAAAAAAAAATACTATTAGAAGATGAATTAGGGAAAAAAAGCTATTATATTTTAATTTATCAAGGTTGGTTTCTAACATTCATCCTTCATTTTAACACAGTCCATTTGACATACATTACCACAAAAAAGTGAGCCATAAAACATATTAAAACATATTAAAAAGTAAATTAAAGTAATAAAAATAAAATTAAACCCTCTCTTTTATAAAGAACCTTTGTTTTTAATAATCAGTCTCAGGAAAAGATACTAAAATACTCTCACACAAACAAATACTCTTAAACATTCAATACCTTACCATTTCCTTGTTGATCAAGTTAGAAACCAATTTGAAGTGTAAAACATAGTTTTGATATTTTATGTCCTATATAAAATGTAATCAAGCTTCATTATTTTTTTGAGTCATAGCGTTTTAGTGTTTTCTAATTACATGTAATTACCAGTCTTTTACACTATGTCACAGAAGCAGTAAAAAATGTAGTTACAGGAAAAAAAAATAATTAGCGCATTACTTTTTTTTTTCACATAACTTAGAAAATTTCCTTCAGAAGAAAATGTACCTGTGGAGAGAAAACACACTAGAAAAACAATAGTGTAACTGGGATATTGTGTAAAATTACACGTATTATAGCTATGTTCACTTTTCCATGTGTGGTTCCATAGATTTTCAGGGGCATAAAATAAAAGTTTTTCTTGTTAATAAGAATGAAACATAATTTTACACAATATTTTATTTTTCACACTCCAGAATACCATTTATTATTTTTTCCCAGTTAGATGCAAGAGATGCAAAAATATTATTAGTATACAGAAAAATAAAATTACACATACGTTAACCAAAATAATTTAAACAATGCTTATATCTACTTAAAGAACATATTTACACAGATGATGTATTGTATCTGGAGTAAAAGTTCTGGGATACATAAAGACAAAGACACGCAATCAGGAAACTCTTTCTGAGTTCCTTGCTAACTGTTACTTATCTGTTACACATATATTTTCTTTCTGTAATTTGTTATTTACCCAAAAACGAATGAATGTTGTGCTAATGTGTCTATTTTCTAATCAAAGTAAGTCAGAAATTTTTCATTCTTCTTGTTGCAGGCAAGCAATTCTGCTTCTTAAGAAGTACAAAGAGAAGTTATTACGGAGAGCAGCACCTCTTCCTTCGTCCTCATTCCTCATGTCCTTATCTGCCCAATGCAATCCACCTTTTCTAACTTCCTCTACCAGCTGCAAAATGTCTCCGCACCCAGAAGGCAAGAGGCAGCAGGTCTAGTGCCCTGCTTCTGAGTAAAGTCTGGGACATCCTGCCCATTTTCTCTCTCTAATCCTAAACTAGAGGTTATGGGAGAGAATCAGCTTGGTGAACAGTAACTTCACATCTGAAAACTAGATGAAGAGTTCCAATCTGATATGTGTCACTAAGCATTTTAGACATTATTTCTTAAATAGTCTAAGTTTAGAACTCCTAGGTACCTTAAAAGTAAACATAATCAACTAAGATATCTAAAAGAAATTAGATACAAATTTTCTTCCTTAAGCTGTCTTTGAGGTTCACCATTTCTTGCAGAAATACATTTTTAATCATACTTCTTCAACTTTAGAGGTTGCTTTTGAATTACTTTTTATATTAGTTAGCATTTAAGATCTTGCCCTTAAAATAACTGTGTACAACAGAAACTATTTATGTAGCTGAAGAATTCTTCCAAAAAAATCCATGCTGTGAGGGACAGCTGCAAAGGAAAGTTCAAAAGATCTTCATAAAGCCCTAATCAGTATTTAAAGTTACCAAAAAAAAAAGACTCATTTTTATTTTACCTTGGTAAAGAACAGTATTATATTATTCATGTTGACTAAAGTGAGTACTTAGCATGGAAAGCACAAGCAATTATTTAGTTCAACATAAATTTCCAAGTAACAGAAATACCATTTAAAATACATTTTCTTAGTAGATCTCTGCACATACAATCATAGGCAAGGCCCCCTATGTTAGAGTAAATTAGAGTATTTTCTTCAGAGAGAAATAGAAGGAGCATAGGAACCTTTTGTTTTGATTTGATTTTTGTAATACCTGCAGCTTTAGAATTCATTTTCCACTTCATGAGCTAAGATTCTTTAATACTGTAAAATAACTCTGATAGTTCAGAGATATGTGGTGTTGTAATGCATGATAAAGCTTGACAGCAATTCATTCCTGTCATCAGCAAAAAGAGCAGTGAAGAAACTCCTGTTAAACCCACTGAAACTTCAGCAATAATAAGTAATTTTGAGAATTGCTTTAGTCAACATATTTGCCGCCTAGGTTAGGAGATACTTGCTCTGGGTAATAAACTCTTTATAACACTGTTATCTGCTCACATCTCTTAACTGTGAGATCCCATAAATATTCTATCAATACATTCTAGGGGTTTTTGGTTTTGTGAAATTTGTTTTTTCATCAGCATGCTCTGAGAATTTCCAACGTGTTTCTAGTTTCATGGATTCATTTTCAGGGGAATATGCTTTCAGTGAAAAGAATGACTAAAAGCAATTTTGAAAATAAGAAATTATCTAAGGTGAAAAAACGGTTGCCCATTGAGCATATATATTTCATATTATACTTTGTACTATTTTATTTCTTAAACTAACAGTCATGACTGTAAAATTTTATTTATTGCAATTCTGTTACATTAAATTGCAGCCATTGTACTACTGAAAATGCTGAATTACTGAACTATTTTACACAAGGGGAGTTAATGAGGCATTTCAAATTTTCATAGATGTCAGAGGAAACACTTTTTCGTTTACAAGTAATATTTCATTCCAAGAAACACCTACTTTACCACAGAAGTTAACAAGTAGTAACCTCATTTGATATTTTGTACACTGGGATTCTGTGATGGACCTAATGTAAGAAAGAAACAAAATCATGTGTCAAATTAAGACACTGCTGTCCAAGGAAAGATGCTTAAGGATGGTGTGGGGGGATATTTATTTCTTCTTAGGAAGTCTTTGGGATCTGATAACATTTTTATGATACCCAAAACCAGTACTATTAGGATACCAAGCAACTGAACCTTCATTAAAACCCTTTGTTTGTTTTTTACTACTCAAATTGTGACTTCACCAGAAAAGATATTTTTGCATCAATATAGTCAATCACTAAATACACATGGAAAAACAAAAGCTATTATCATATCACATGATGTTTTCCTTAATCTTTGTGAACCTGAGGGCTGCTTTACTCCTGTAAAAGCCATTTTCAATTTATTTTATTTATCAACAGTTCTACACCACTATGAACACAACACACCTGCATATACAGTGCATAAAAGAGGAAAGAACTGCACTGCAGTAGTGAAATCCCTGAGTAGTTTGTGCTATTTAACTTGGGTTTAAAACAAGATATTACCTCTAATAAAGCTACAGTATTATCTTTCCCTCTTAGAGAATGATCACAACTATAAATTGCCATATTTATAAAACAAAATACTATAAAATCTACTTCTGTAGCCATAACTATACTTTTTGGTTGTCTTTAAGACAAAGTTATCAAATATCCCAGGAAGTAAAGCATTTGGAAAGGCTGAGGGAAGACTCTTGGTAGTCCCATTAAAACCCTTCCAGAGGGAAGTACCAAATCTTTTGGAAAACACCACGGAAATTTGATGACAATATTAAGACTGCAAGAAGTAGATATCTTATGTCCACCCCTGTGCATAGAAATTGGGAAGGAAAAAGTACGCAATTCTTTTCTGCGTACTTCTCTTCAACACTACAAATCCACTAGCGGCTTCCAGAAGTCAGGAAAAGTAGGCACTAGAGATAACAGGTGTCCTGAGTCTGGTACAATATTTGCAATACCTGATGCCCCTCTGGCCAGGCTCTCTAGTGCTATTTCAAGTATGTTGCAGATGATAACCACTGCTGGTGAGGAAAACACGATGTTAGGACCTCTGAGCAAGCCCAGTAAAATTCTGCAAAGGCACATGAATGGGTGAATTGTCACCAGGTCATTATGAGCTGGTTTTCGGATGTGATGGGTTGGGAACAAGAAGATTTTTATTGATTTCTAGGGGGCAAGGAAAAAAGTGAAGAAATTACAGTTTTGGTAGCAAAAATGCTTTTCTTCTACCTGCAGAAAAGCACAGAACATTTTATCTTATTTTTATTAAAGTTATTGTCTAGCTTGCCCTTGATTTTTAAGCAGAAAACCTACTCTTACTATACTTCAAAATATCCCTTAAATCTCTAGAGAATTCTTCTAAGAGAATCCAGCAACCACAAATATCTTTGACTTTTTAATGCATTAAAATATCAATAATTTAAAATACTATTCTAGAAAAATTTTAGAAAAGTGCTCTAGTAATGTACAGCATAAAATCCCTTACTGCATTAAAATATTTGTGCATATGTTACATCAGATCTCTTTACTGAGATACTTACATACTTTTTTTTTTCTTTGTAAACCTTTTTATCTTCATCTTTCAGTAGTCAGAACTATTTTTATCAACTAGGAAAAATATTTGCCTCTTGGGAAATTCCCCACAGTGATTCTGAGTTCTGCACACTATTCTGAAGCTTTATATAAAGGAGTTTAATTTCCTTTCAGTTTATTTCATGTTTGACTTTGTTCAGCAATTGTGCTGCCTAAGGGATAGCTCCAAAATTGCCGTTAAATAACGAGCAGATACACAGTTGAGCTAAGTTACAGGACACACTACTAAGACTTTCAGCAAGGCCTGTAACTGGATAGCTACAAAATAACTTAGTGGATTTGGGTTTTATTCTGTCCTCAAACGTTCAAAGAAGATGACCTTAGAGTTAAACCTGATAGTTATGAATATTTGAAGCTTTATACATCTATCTAAAAGGGTATTTTTTATTATTTCGCCAGACAAGTAACTAGATGTTGCTTTTTTAATTTCTATAACATGTAGTGGCAGAAAAGAATATACAACTGGTGAGGCAGTTTTGGGCCCCTCAGTACAAAAAAGACATTGAGTTGCTGGAGCATTGCTGGAGGGCAACGAAGCTGGTGAAGGGTCTGCAGAACAAGTCTTATAAGAGCAGTTCAGGGAACTAGGATTGTTTAGTCTAGGGAAGAGAAGGCTGAGGGGAGACCTTATTGCTGTTTACAGCTACCTGAAAGGACGTTGTAGGGAGGCGGGCGTAGGTCTCTTCTCCCACGTAACTAGTGATAGGATGACAGCAAATGGCCTCAAGTTGCAGTAGGGGAAGTTTAGATTGGATGTTGGGAAAAATTTCTTTACAGGTTGCCCCGGGAAGTGGTGGAGTCACCATCCCTTGACGTGTTCAAAAAACATATAGATGTGGGCACTTCAGGACATGGTTTAGTAGGCATGTTGGATTGATGGTTGAACTTGATGATTTTGGAGGTTTTTTCCAAAAATAATGATTCTATGACATAATTAGGAATGTTAGTATAATACTAAAATCATTATGAATCTAAATCTGAAAAAAAAAAAAATTAAAAGAACCCTATCAATGTTACTTAAAGAACAGTAAAGTTACATTCCTGTGTACTCTACTCCTGAACAGAACTTGTGACTCTACTCCTGAACAGAACTTGTTACTGTAAAATCTTTTCATTATATGGAGCAAATAATATCTTATATGCATCATTATCATTACAATTCAAAAGAAAATTAAAAACAACATTTTTTAAGCTCTGTAACAGAGTTTATTAGAGTTGGTTAAGACACAAAAAGCAATAGAAGAATGACTAGAAAAATGAGAAACTAAATTTCACAAAAGCAAAAAATTAGTGAGTTTCTATCTAAAAATTCCCACCTCTCACCTCTAGTTTTCCTTAATTAAAAAAAAAAATAATAAAATAAAAATAAAGAAGGGAAAAAGGGAAGCTCTTTACTCCGAATAGCATTTTATAAGTCAAACTATTCTATCTTAGAAAGATATTATGATGATTAACCATAGTGGTCTTTCATTCAGCTATAGTACTTGCTTTTAGGGTTTTACTTTTGCTCTTTGGCTTGTATTACCATTCCCTTGACCTTTATTAGTCCCCTTCTTCACAGAATACCTCCAAAGTAAACTTATCCCTCCCTGTGAGGGATTCTTGGAAACAGAGTGACTTTATTTCCCTGGAAGAAATACTCATAAAACTTATAACAAGCTGTATGGTGTATTTAAGCTTTATTTCCTGCTTGTTCCATTTTATTAGTATCAGCAGGATTTAATGAATCGCCTTTCATGTCAAGGAAAAAAAAAATCCAAACATACAACACAGAGCATCATATGAATATATTTTTCCTATGAATCTGGCAGAAAATCTCATTTTATGTTTTCTCTGGCAAATTACACTTTTAAAAGAGTCCAGAAATATGTGCAATTACCCTTTCATTCAGCCTTTGCCATGTATAAGTCATTCTTTTTCTCATTTCTTTGGGTAAGTTTACTCATCAACGTATTCTCCTGAATGCTTACTCTACACTGCATTACTAAAAAACTGAAGAGGAAAATTTACCTTTCAAGGAATTCAGTAGCCTTGTTGCCACTCAATTCAGTCATTTCAAATGGGATTGCTGCTAGATACTTTTTTTTGCCCTGGTGATTTCTCATTCACAATATATTTCTAAATTTAATTCACAAAACAAAATATTTCCTGTTATTCCTTATTAAGAGACACCATGTAAAAAATTCATACTGCCAGCCCAGAAGAGAGGAAGCTCATTGTACTTCAAAGCCATCAACAGCTCTGTTTTGCTGTTTCTATAGACAAGAGTGAAATTATTCATTTCTGCCTGATTAAAGTATGTTGATAAGGCCAGTCTATCATAGAAATGTTTTTTTTTATTCTCAGCACTCCATAAATCAATACAGAAAGAAAATCTAACTGTATTTTTCTCAACATCCAAGTCAAGAGTTGCAGTTAAGATGAGAGTCATTCCAGCTAGTCTTTGCAAACCAACTATCTACTCTAAGGTATTCATCTAATCTCCTCCTATAATCAACGTATTTCGAGAAAGCAATTTCACCCACCATAAGACAACTGACAAAGACAGACGGCCTAACCGGCTCTCCACAAGTATTGACTTCCATTCACTGAGTGCAGAATGAGTCCAGCTAGCATTGATGAAGTATCTAACTGTAGGTAAGAAAAGCTAGGTGACAAGTCTCTTACCCTAAGTTTCAGGGTGTGCTTGATATAAAGTTTCTAGAAGTTAAAATCTTTGTAGGATAAAATAGTAAACATTCAAAAGTTTGGAAAAGTATAGGTTTCAGAGTTTATATGCCCTAAACACATACACAACTTAAAACTTTGTACTTCCATTCTTTCCTCTTATTATTTTGTATTATTTCTTCTTAACTTTCAGCTTTGTTTTTAATTCTGTTAATGAATGCAGAAACAGGTAACAATTTCACATCTTTTCTTGACTAATCTACTACCTTAAACTACTCTGTGGCCAGCAGGTCGAGGAAGGTGATTCTGCCCTTCTACTCTGCCCTGGTGAGACCCCACCTGGAGTACTCTGTCCGGTTCTGGAACCCCCAAAATAAGAAGGACATGGAACAGTTGGAGAGGGTCCAGAGGAGGGCCACGAAGACGATCAGAGGGCTGGAGCACCTCTCCTATGAGGACAGGCTGAGAGAGTTGGGGCTGTTCAGCCTGGAGAAGAGGAGGCTCCGGGGAGACCTGATAGCGGTCTTCCAGTACCTCAAGGGGGCCTACAAGAAAGATGGGGATAGGCTGTTTAGTAGGGCCTGTTGTGATAGGATGAGGGGTAATGGTTTTAAAATAGAAGGGGGTAGATTTAGATTAGAAATTGGGAAAAAATTTTTTACGATGCGATTTATAGAACACTGGCACAGGTTGCCCAGAGAGGTGCTGGAGGCCCCATCCCTGGAATCGTTCAAGGCCAGGCTGGATGAGGCTCTGAGCAACCTGATCTAGTCAGGGATGTCCCTGCTCCTTGCAGTGGGGTTGGACTAGATGACCTTTGAAGATCCCTTCCAACCCTAACCATTCTATGATTCTGCGATGCTATGAGATCAGAAGCCAAGCTCAGTCTACTGTTCAGATTTTTATTTTGTGTCTCACCACTCCCTTGAATCTGTTCTTTACCATCCAACTTGGCATTGGGGCACTCCTGGACTCTGTCACTACTTACACTTCCCTGTACGAGTGTCTGTTGTCGTTCGAGTACGCTGAGCAGTATTTGTCACAAGGCTCAGGTGCCCTCTCATTATGCGAGAACACTGCTACTACACTACAGTTTCCAGTACACAGATATTTTTTAAGAAATGGCTTCTTAATAAAGAATCTGTGAATTACTAGATCAGCCGACTGTTAATCCATAAGTTGTATTAATCAGAGCACCTTATATATATTTATTGCAATCAAAAAACCTTTACTCTTAGCAAAGAGTGTTCAATGTATTTCTATACATTCCAAGAGGAATAAAATATTGCATTTTTATTAAAAAATCCCGAAACTCCACCTAATATTATGTGCAAAAGACTAGTTTGATTCAAAATGATGCTTTTCTGAAAGTTAAAATGCTTTCAGTTTCTTCATTGCAGTGAGATCATTTTGAGAACTTTGACTCCCTATATGTAGTGAAAACAGACTACTTCTCTTTATTCCTCAGGTTATTGTTGCACTTATCTTACAGTCTCAGGCATGAGTGAATATACACAGAGTGTACATCAAATTGAGAGCGATCAAGCCACAGCAAGGGTTACTCTTGTCCCATGTATCTCATGTTTTTCTTATTCTTTGAAGTTTCTTTGAATACACAAAAGTAAACCTCAAAAATTGGGAATTTTTTTAAAGACCATGAAGCCTCTTTAATCTGATGAAAATATTAGAGAGTCTACATGGTTTTCCCACACTAGAAAGGAGTAATCTGTCTCATATCTTTTTCAAAGTCTGAGTTTCATTCTGATAGGAAAAGGGAGGGGGGAAAAAGGAAAAAAAAAAAAAAAAGCTCCAGAAAAGTGAGTTTCTGTGCTGTGTATTTAGCTTGTCTGAACTGTATTCACTGATGTTTGATTCAGCTAAACATATTGATCTTTCCCATATGGTATTACGTATCTTATCTGCAAACAGTACTGTTTGTTGCTTATTAAAGAGGACTTTTTAATGAACTTCTAAGTGACAGATATTATTTAAGAAATCTTTTAAAATTCTTTTTGATAGTCACAGTTTCTGTCATTAGTAGGGCAAACTGACAAATTATCAGTGACATGTTTATGCTAAGAATGGCATTCCCTGGCAGCCAGGATGTAGGAACAAAATATTTGGAAGACAATATGTATACAATACACTTGTTGTTTGCCATCTGGTTATTTGTAATGAGTTTTGCATTAATTATAAGGAGGTGGGGGGTTAGGGGGTGTTTCTAAACTGGGTTAGTATTTTTGTTGCAAGCAGGAAATGCCATAGATCTTTGTTGTTCTGTACACTTCTCCTTATGACAATTGCATTTTGTGCAATTCTGAGCCTCAAATACGGCTTCTGAATTGCAATTGGATCTGAATTGTATTTGGACACCTTTTCACCTTTCCTAGAACTAGTTCACTTAAAAGGAGATGGCTGGCAGCTGGCTGCAGTAGGGAGTGAGGAAGCAGGGCAGGCCAGGCCGGCAGCCAGGGCAGCTCCAGTCCAGGGCATCAGTACTGTGCAATGCAACCAGAATGGCTGGTGGACTTAAATTTACTTACGACAGATCTGCTGCTTACTATTTCCCAAGGAATCGGACATCCATAATAGCTGCAGGATTAACAAATGCATAATACATTTGTGCTGCCTGAAATGTTACCAAAGGTGCCTGTATCATGGATCCTGGATCTGACTATGAGCTGCTTGTGACATTTCTTCTAAATCAGAACATTCGCCTTATTTTTATTAAATAGTCTGAAGAAGACTCTCAGGCAGTAGAGATACAGTACAGTACATCCTACTTTTCTGCAGGGAGGAGAGCCATGTGCTTTCTACTCTGTCATTTGAGTACTACACAATCCATACAGTGCAGCAGCTTCTTGAAAGACACATTTGTAAAATACAGTGACTGTCTAGTTTAAATCAGCCTGCTAAAAAATTACATGGAGAGTAAGTCCACAGCTGTTGAGAATATGTCTAATTCTACTGAAGCTAATGCAGCTACAGGGATTTCTGCTGTTAGACCCAGGATATTGAATACTTTCTAAACAGAACACAAATACAGTCTTACGATAAAGTCATAAGACCTAATAATAATTACTGTACAATAGTATGAGTGATAGCATGACAGCTAGAGGCAAACATTTAATGTTTGTGATCTATTAAATACTGTAATTACTGTAATTATAGACTGTCCTCAATATTGTGCTCTGTGTGATAGCCATGCATGGTTCAATAGCATATTTATGTAGCAGCCTTCTCAAAAGCCAAACCAGCTTCATATTCTGAATAAACCTGGAAGCGAAAATCTTCTCAAGATAAGTGAAACTCTAAAACTCCAGCAGCAGACAGCCTCTACGATTGTTTGCTGCATTCAAAAAGCAAAGAGCTTCAGATTCTTCCTTGCATCACATTAGCTGTGATATTTTAGGTCTGCTGGTGTTTTTAGTGTTCTCACTTAGCTCTGGTAGGTACCCTCTTAAACTATCTGTGTTTAAGTCCTGAGATTTGGATTTAAATTTTTAGGTTGGTTGTTTTCACTTGAGACCAACTCAGCAGAGAGGACCAGCTATCCTGAGTAAACAATGTACCTTGCAAAAGGCCAGGAAGCCTATATTAACTATAAACCTTTTTCTGTATACCTTTGTCGCAGTACTACATCACTACAGCATGATTATGGCCTTTACTCTTCAGCTTTATCTTTAATGATAAGAATTCAAAATCCATTATGCTTAATGATGAGCTGGTGTAAGAATCATTCTCCAGTTTAAAATTTGTCCCAGACTTTGCAATGATAAAAACAACAGAAACTTCCCAATTAATGGACTGTTTTTAACACACTCATTTTCAAAAGTGTTTAAATGAAAAGACAGAGAATAAATTTAAACTAACTCCTGGCCATGTATCTCAAATGTCTCCTTCATTCCAGAAATATCATGTTCAGTTCTGATATCAACATTCAGAGATGTGAAAGAGCAAATGACTCAACAAGTTGATTCATCAGGAGCCACTCAAATGATATAGGCTTCTCAAAACAGCCTTACAATCTGAAGAACTTCATCTACTGAATTTATGTAGGAGGTAATTTAACTACAGATTAGAGGGATCTATACAAAGAAAATATGCAAAGGATTCTTTAATTTGTCAGATTGAAGCATAAATACATCAAATATATTAATGGACAAGGGAAGAGCTATGGATATTTTGTACCTGGACTTCTGTAAGGCCTTTGACACAGTGACCCACTACATTCTTCTCTCTACATTGGAGAAATACGGATTTGATGGTTGAACTGTTCAGTGAATGAGGACTTGGTTGGATGGTCACATCCAGAGGGTAGTGGTCAACAGCTCAGTGTCCAGATGGAGACTGGTGAGAAATAGTGTCCGTCAAGGATCTGTACTTGGACCAGTACTGTTTAACACCTTCATCAATGATGTGGACAGTAGGATTGAGTGTACTCTCAGCAAGTTTGCTGATGACAGCAAGCTGAGCAGTGCAGTCGACATGCCTGAGGGACAGAATGCCATCCAGAGGGATCTGGACAAGCTCTAGAACTGGGCCCATGCAAACCTCATGAGGTTCAATAAGAGCAAGTGCAAGGTCCTGCATCTCGGTCAGGGCAAACCCTGGTATTAATACAGGCTGGGGGATGAAGGGATTGAGTGCAGCCCTGCCAAGAAAGACTTGGGGGTACTGGTGGATGAAAAGCTGGACGCGAGCAGTCAATGTGTGCTCACAGCCCAGAAGACCAATCGTATCCCGGGCTTCATTAAAAGAAGTGTGGCCAGTTGGTTGAGGGAGGGGATTCTCCCCCTCTACTCCACTTTTCTGAGACCCCCATCTGGAGTACTGAGTCCAGGTCTGGAGCCCCCAACATAAGGAGGACATGGACCTGTTGGGTAGAGTCCAGAGGAGGGCCACAAAAATAATCAGGGATGGAGCACCTCTCCTACAAAGATAGGCTGAGAGAGTTGGGCTTGATCAGTGTGGAAAAGAGAAGGGTCTCTGGAGACCATATTGCAGCCTTTCAGTACTCAAAGAAGGCCTGTAAGAAAGATGGGGACAAGCTTCTTAGAAGGGCCTGTTGCGACAGGGAAAGGGGTAACGGTTTTAAAATAGAAGAAGGTAGATTTAGACTAGACATAAGGAAAAAAAAAATTTAAAATGAGGGTAGTGGAATACTGGAACAGGTTGTCCAGAGAAGTGGTGGATGCCCCATCCCTGGAAACATTCAAGGCCAGGTTGGATGTGGCTCTGAGCAACCTGATCTCATTGAAGATGCCCCTGCTCCTTGCGGAGGGGTTGGACTAGATGACCTCTAAAGATCCCTTCCAACTCTAACCATTCTATGTTTTTATGATTCTATGAAATATTCACAAGCTACAATTAGACAAAATTAAACTAATAAATATAAGTTAGTGTGCAGAACAGATGATGGATATATTATAGTGTTATAATCCACCCACTTGTTCTGAAAGGCTACTCTGGAATACTCACAAGTTCTGGCCTTAATACGGGAACTGGGTTCACAGATGACTTTGCATGGATGTAAAGACTACTGTCTATTCATCTATTAATCCATATTGATTGGCTGTAGACAATGTAAATACTGTTACCATTGAAATACAGTTGATTTTTACCACCAGTATTATAAAGAAAACTTTGAAGTTTGTAGCGATGTTCCTTTCAATACTTCAGTAGTATGCTAACATAAAGAATATCTGAAAACAAAGAAAGATAATATAGATCGTCAATTTTAGTAAGACAAATGTTATACAACTACTAAACATATTGTCGTTCTTTCCTTGAAAATGCCAATTTGCAAAACATTTGAAAACATGCCATGGTTTCTTTTTACTTGAAAATCTTTTGTGAAAGATTATTAGCTGCAGCATTAAATCACACTGTAAGTGAATGTAAAATCTCCCATATGGCACAAAGTGCAAGTATAGAGAGTATGGTGAGCTCATCTGCCAAATGTCATTCAAATCAACACTAAAATCAGTGCTGATCATAATACTAAGCTCAAGCTACTTATCCATCAAATGTAGCCCTAAGGACTTGTCATTGTAGCTGATCACAGTCATTATTGTGTTAGTTACAGCATTCAAGTCCAGCCTTTCTCTTTGGCAAGAAAACTTGACAACTATTTAAAAATACATAGATTCTTTCCTGACTGAAAAACGAAAAGACCCATGAACTGTCTTTTTGGATAATTTATGCTGCCTTGTCCTATCTTTAGAAAATAAATGTACTAATGTATTCTTAAAGTATGTATGTAACATCGTATTTTATTCTGACTTTGGCTTTTTAAACTGTATTTTACATTACTTTCACCTAAAAGGAGGGAGAGACCAAACAAGGACACGACAATATGCCTCACAGCTTCAAAACAAACAGTTACAATAATTGGGTTTTCATTCCACTGTGGATAGCCTAACTGACAAGCTTAAAAGATTTAGGTTAGATATTAAGAAAATATTTTCATTCATGGTTAACCTCTGGAACTGCCTAAGTAGTTAGTGTATGAAAACCCTATCACTGAAGATACTTAAGATTAGATTAAACTGACATCTCCCAGAACATTTACAAGCTTAGCTTGGATAAAGGAGTTAAAGTATATAATTTTTCCAAGTATCAACATAAAAGTTAAAACAAAAAAAAAGGGGGGGGGAGGTGAAGGGTTGGAGAGGGGAAGAAAAACAGGAAGTCTTTGAAATAAAAAAATTGAAATGTTCTGGTCCACAAAGTCAAAAGGGACCATTTCAATCATTTTGACATTCCAATCTTTTTCTTTTTCCATTTGAAATTTTAAGTTAGTACATAAAAACAGTCCTAAAACAAATTCTTGGAAATCAAAATATCATATCAAATATCTACACTTTGACTAAATTACAAACAGAGGAAAAATGAGGTGTAATGTTTGGATAGCATCTGCCCCTGTGCCTTTTCCAGCTCACTTCACACGCCCACTCCCCAAGGTAAAAATTAATTCTTCTGTCGGTCACATTGTTGCCAACATAATTAAGGCAGTAGATGCATTTAAAATGCTTACTTTAATGTCAAATAAAAGCTTTTGAATGAATAAAAACTAACCCCTGTTTATGACCGGTGTCACAAACACAAGACACTCTATAAATGTTCAGAGAACATTTTCATGTGAAATAATGACTGGAAAACAGCTGTTGTTGAAGCTTTCCATATGGTAGACTCATATAGTGATACAAAATTAAATGATTATTTAATACGACATAATCTACAGATACTTGATTTGTCAACAGTTTTCATTATGTAAGAGGGAGAAATTTGGTTTCAGATTTTTTTTAATCACTATCTTTTTCAGTTCTCTGGACTGGGTATCTTCTTTCTCACATACTCCCAGATTCTTGATAATTCTTAAAACCTAAGAGCACCTATGAGGCTCTGGTATGTTTACTGAGGAATCCTTTTTTTTTAAGTAAAATTTATCTATAATTCCATATCCAAATTTAAAATGCAAATGCTTTTATTTTTTAATTTTTGTCTTCTACAGCACATAGATATTGTTGATATTTGAATTTAAAACTAATACTTTACTCACAGGATAGCATTCAAGCCTCAAACTTGTGCAAACAGCTCACTGTAAAAAGCAACGTTTGGAGAAAAACTTTGCAGTTATTTTTCAGAAATAAAGGTTTCACCTGGTACCAATCAACATAGTAGAGAACACATAAATTCTGCTTCATGGAGTCACTTTTCAGTTTGGCTTTTAAGACTATGCCAAAACTGCAAACTTTTCGTACTATACATGTTATTGGAGCTATAATTTTTAAACAGATCTTTCAATATTGAACTGCTAATTCTGCTAGGTTTAAAATCTAATAGCCTATATTAAAAGAGGGATTATTTTATGAACCAACTTCTTTTCTCCCCTGCAATTACAAAACTCTGCAAAACTCTTTGTCTTTTTGAAACAAATTAAGAGCAACTACTTCAGTCCCAATTGTGCTCATCTTCTCGTCTTTTAGTTGAAAAAAAGGAGAAAAAGAGATAGAGAATTAGTGACAGCCGTATACCCAGCTTTCAAGCCTGTAGCACAGCCTGTAGGGCTATTTGTCTACAGTTCTGTAAAATGCATTTGAGATATTCATGACGGAATCATAGACAATAACAAGAGTTTTATAGGAGCAAAGGAGATGACTGAAGAACTGTCCTGGCAACCTCTTAGCAAAAAAAAAAAAAAAAAAAAAAAGAAAAAAAAGAAAAATAAATTATAAGCAATTCAGGGACATCCATGATAATGTAGAATCTGCAAATCACCTCTAAAAAAAGGCTTAGCTGGATATGTTTTTCAAGTGGCTGTACTTGTGGAGTGGTAAGGCTATAGCACAACATTTGGTCAGATTCCTATGTATTTGATAGGTTGGCAAAAAACACTTCTTAAAGTGGTAGTCACTAGCATATGCCTGCACTATTTTAAGAGTACTCCCAACTGATGCTTTGATGAAGCTGGTTTAGTAATTCTTAATAATTTTAAGAGGCTGTTAGGTAAAGAAGATAAATCTGAAGAAAAATAGTAATGACTTAAGAGAGAAATGTGTTATATGCTGTGCATGCTCCACACCCTTCATCATTCCAGGGAAAAAAGTTCTCATGAAAAAAAGTGTCCAAGATCTTCTTCTCTTTCTAGTAAGATCACTCAATTTAAATTGTTTATAAATTAGCATAGTGTAATGCCTTTATGGCTTACTGTATACATTTGTAAAGAAACATCATTTACTTCACCCCATCAGACAAGTTCCACAAACATATCTTGATTAAGATTGTACTTTTGGCTCCTGCAAAACTTCAGTGTTCTTGTTTATCTAAGATTTCACTTTCATTTCTTGCTATGCTTACTTTTGGCTGTCTTTATCACTACAGTTAGCTCAAAACTGTGGTCCAAAACTGTGGCCTTCTACATAGAAGCTGAGGTTTGCATTTGGCAATCTCCTCTTGTTTTTTTCATCTCACAGGGACTGGTCATGATTCATACTCTTTTAAATGAGTATCAGATACTTGTACTAAAACTGAGAGATCATTAAATTGTCCATTGATTTTTGTGGTTTGGATTTCCATGACTCAACCTGGATGTTATGGTTTTGTTTGGTGATGGGGGGCCTAAGGTAGTAGCTTCTGTAGGAAACTGCTAGAAGTCGCTCCCCTTTGTTCAGTGGAATCGGCTGGGCCTAGGGCGGACTTGCTGCTGGCCAAGGCTGAGCCAATTGGTAGCAGAATGTTCCCTGATAATGCCTCTGCGATAACATATTTAAGAAGGGGAAAACAGAAAAAAAAAAAAAAGAGATAAGAGAAGATGTGAAGAAGCTGAGCAGGGGCACAGGCACAGAGCGGGAGGCACAGGCCTCATGACCCTTGCAGGCCTCACCCTCTGGCCTCTTGCCAGGCAGCCGACTGGGCCTGACTCAGCTCAGCCCAGCTGCAAGAAGTGGAGAGGAGATGAGCTGGATGATGTGAAGAGATTCTGAGAGGTGTCTGCCAGCCTGTTGTGAAGAATTATTCTTGTGAGAGGAACGGCTGCAGATGCCAAGGTCAGTTCAGAAGGAGGGGGAGGAGTAATGCAGCTCCTGGCCAAGATTCCCTTGCAGCCTGTGGTGACGACCATGGTGGAGCAGGTTGTCCCCCTGCAGCCCATGGAGGTCCATGGAGGAGCAGAGATCCACTTGGAGCCCGTGAACGACCCCACATCGGGGGAGGTGGATGCCTGAAGGAGGCTGTGGCCCATGGACAGCTGTTCTGGAGAGACTGAACTCCGTGGAAGAGATGACCCACGCCAGCGCAGTTTCACGAAGGACTGTGGCGTATGGGTGGGACACCACAACGGAGCAGGGGAGGAATGTGAGGAGTTCTTCCCCCCACCATGAAGCAGCGGCGTAAAACAACGTGTGATGAACTGACCCATTCCCTCTTCCCCCCTGTGCCACTCAGGGGGGGAAGGTAGTAGAGATAATGTTAAGCTTGGGAAGAGGGAGGGGTGGAGGGAGGTTATCTTGGTCTCTGTCTCATTCTCCTGCTGTTTGTAGTAATAAATGAATAGTTTTCCCCAAGTCAAGTCTATTTTGCCCATGACGGTAACTTTAAGGTTTTTCTCCCTGTCCTTATCTCAAACCTCGAGCTGTTTTTCCTTATATTATCTCTCCCTATTCTCTCGGAGGGTGGGGGGAGTGAGAGAGAGACTGCGTAGTCTGGTCCCAATCAGGGCTGAACTACGACACTGGAAAGGTGCATTTGAACACACACAAAAATTATACATGTTCCCTGTGCTACCACACACAAATCACATAACTCAATTCACACTTGTCTATTCGCAAAACCTGTTATTTAGGGTGTGCCAGTCTGTTTTTACCTTTAAAATCTTTTCCTGAAAGATGTGAGACACAGTACGTCATAAATGGCACCATGAGACAGCTCCAAACTAAGATAAATACAGTTAGGTGCCTACCTGCTCTTCTCTAACTCTGATTATAGTCAATAGAATTATCTAAACAATACAAGCAGTGCGACCTCAGGAGCAATTTCCACTCATGCTTGAGGTGCCTACCAGCATTTGCAAGGCTTTCTCACCTGACCCACACACCACCATCCACTGGTAGACACCTAATTTAAATATTTCAAATTGAATACGATCCTCATAGTAAGAATTTAGCAGTCTTAGTTCATATCATTGCATTCTGTACCCAAAATCATCCATTCCTCTGTTTACTGCGCCTCCTCCGCCTAACAGAGACAAAATCAATAGTGTTTTACTTCACATCTGCTGTGGATTTCTTCTACAACAGCTTCCACAACATACTGACTTTTCTGACTCAAACATCCAGAAGTGCTGTACTTCTCAGTATAAGCACTCAGGGAAGATTTATGTGTTAGAAATAAAATAATGTAACTACTTTTACCTATTATTAATGTTTGCACATTCTTTGTAATGATAATCTACATATTGCTGTCAGTTCTTGCCACCTGTATGAGGCATTTAACAGCAAGTGACAGAAAGAGAGATAAACAGCAATGGTAAGCAGGGCATAAGATCATCGACAGTTGTCCTGGCTTTTGTCTGAGTTCTTCATACCTTTAAGTTTGTCTGGGTTCTGAGTAACTACCAAGATGCAGTGTAGCCAGGCGTACTTCATGTCAGGTTTTCTGAGAACCCTGGAGCACTGACTCCTCTATAAAAGGAGGCTGGCACCTCACCAGAGCAGATCACGAGACACTTCTCTGTTGAGATCTGTTAGAATTAGAAGAATGACAGTTTATTACAATATTTCACAGTTTCGTTCATTTTCACCAGTTCTTTCATAATTCTGACTGGCTCCTAATCAAAAGGAGACACAACTGATGTAAGTGCTAGACTACCTTCCCTGCCTCCCACAAAGAATTAAAAGCATATACGATCACAATGAACTATTGAGCCTTACCAGTGTGACAGGTAGTGCAAAGGGTGGGCCTATCTATCACTGAAGTCTCAAAGCAAAATACACCTTTTGCATCTTAGGTAAAAGTTTCTGTGACTACCAATACTTACATACACATATACTTACTCCACTGACCCAAATGAACTCATTTTTCTTTTTTCTCTAGCTAGTCCTACAGAGCAAACCACACTGTGAGAAAAAGAGATACTGTTCTTTGCTTTATCGCATTAAAACTTTTTTACCGTCTCAATCTGAGACTCGACTCCCTGTTCAAGAACTGGTAGTCATAAGATAAATACACTTTCAGCTGTTAACTGAGCACATTATTATGGAAACTCCATGGAACAAAGCACAGAACTCACACCATACTAATTTTACAGATCCTCCTTTCAGAGCAGGAACCCCACATTTTTTACTGGCCCACCCAGTAACACAAACTAATGCAAAACTCTGGCTGACGAGGAATGACTTCTGAAGATCTGGAGAGAATTAGAAAGAGACACCAATGATCCCATTTGCAATGAGATTTTAATTCAATCCAGGCCATACTAAGGAAGGAAAAAGAACCTTTACCAATTTGCTTAAGTTACTTGCAGATGCAAGGCAAATGAGTAAAAGTCCAATTCAGGGAGTTGCTGAGAACATGCTATTCCCATGGAGTCACTGAGTGTCAGAGCACTGAAGATCATTTCCATACTGATTTTTCCTCATTGCCCTGAAGAAAATGTGATATGCCAAGTAACATCTGTTTAAAAATAATAATGAAATATCCTAAATGCCTTCATTTGTTTTTTCTTATGTCTGTTATGGTTTGATTTTGCAACAGTCTGTAAATGGGAGCTTTTATTACCAGCAGTGAATCTTGTCAGGTGCCCATCACCACATCTCCTCCCACAGCTCCGTGTTATGTAAACACCTTTCTCCTTCTCTTCCTTTCTGAAATGTAGTAAGACTATATACACATTTGGAATAAAATGTATTTGAAACAAAAGATATAAAAATTTGAGAAAGCAGCAACTCATCTGGAAATTTGTTTAAAAGATAATTTGAAATCATCTCCCAAACTTTCAAGATATTATAATAAAACCTTCTGAGTAAAATGGAAAGGATTTCCAGAAATCCAATACATACATTTAAGCTGCTTTTATGGAGCATATACTCCTAGTCTGAAACAATGACCTTCCTGAACTTTATTTCTAGTTACAACCCCAACATTTAGTGGCAAAAGCTAGAAAGGGGTCACAGTGAGATCCCAAACCTTGTTTGAAACATGTTAGAAGAAGGAAGAGAAGCTATATTTTGTCACCTAAGAAATATTATCTGGCCATTATCCTTACTTTCTCCTCCTGACATTGCTTGTTCATACCTTTGTGACCCCGTTCACTCATTATTACTTATACAGGATGATGTTTCTGAAGCTGTCCTGGATCAAAGCGTAAGAAAAGGCTCAAAACCCAGAGGCAAGGTTAGGCACCAACACAAAACATTATCATATTTCATTTATTTCTTGTGAGTCATTAAACTGATTTTCCCATAAAGTCATAAACGATGTTAAAATTTTGCTTTTAACCTACAAGGTCCTTCATGGATATAGCTCATCTTATTTAACTGATATATTCCCCTTGAATGCCACTTCAGACTCTGAGTCTCTGTTAAACTAGTTGGTCAAAACACCTGTATACTTACTTTGGCTTTTATGACTAAGAAATCAACACTGAATAGGAATTACACATTCCAATTTACTAGTTGTCCATCTAGCTGATGCAGTTGCAGATACACCCCTCAAATGAACACCCTCCAAATCTCATGATACAGAGTCACCTAGCCACAGCTTAAAGATCATAGAATCATAGAATCACAGAATCATAGAATGGTTAGGTTTGGAAGGGACCTTCAAACACCATCTAGTCCAACTCCACTGCAAGGAGCAGGGACATCCCCAACCAGATCAGGTTGCTCAGAGCCTCATCCAGCCTGGCCTTGGGGATGGGGCCTCCACCACCTTTCTGGGCAACCTGTTCCAGTGTTCTATAACTCACATTGTGAAAAATTTTCTCCTAATTTCCAATCTAAATCTACCTCCCTCTATTTTAAAAGAGATCTAATGCTTTATCAAAAACTTTATTAATGATTCCCTCAAGGATCTTGAATTTTCTATTCTGTACCTTCCTCTTTACCACTCTGACTTTATCAAAGCTAGGAACAGCACAACCCTCTTTTTGTTGTTTGCATCAATCTTCTTTAATCTCTAAAAAACCTCTTCTTTTGAAATGCATCTACTTCAGAAGGTAGTGGATATGAACGTCATTGTATTCTCAGGAGCTAAGATATGAATATACTTTCACAGGCCTCGCAGTAATGTTTTTAAATAAAAATTCACAACAAATAAGAACTTGTTTAAAATTAGTTCCAAAGTGACACAGATTTCTGTGTAGTGCCTTAAACTTCCATATTTAGCTACAATTTTCAGTTGCAGATCCAGAGTTCATAACAAAGGAGTTGTAAGGAGGTCCCAAATACTTTCTGAAAAACATTAGAATCAAGGAGAGAAATGACTTATTATTTTTTATTATTTATTTATTTTCTTTAAAACATAATCATTTAGTAAATAGTAGAAATCACTTCATCTACAAAAATGATATGTGCCAGCCTATATCCATCCAACAAATCCATTCCTTATCTAGATCCAGACATGAGGTTTCCTTGCTAATTTCATTCTTTGCTACTACCACAGCCCATCTTTTCAGAGAAAGTCTAAGTAGACTTCTATCTTAATTCTGTAGTCCCTCTCCACTCATGCGTTTACCACATACATGGCATTGGAAGTTGACTTAAGTGCTTGATATCAAGCATTTGACATAAGTGTACATAGGGTCTCAAACAGCATAGAGTCTCACCTAGGTTTCACCCTTAGCTAATACTCAGCAAAAGTTTCTTATTTCCAAGAAGACGTTATAAAAATAGAAAGTGAAAGGAAATGCAAGAAAGTTGGTAAACATGTAGCAATGTTATAGAACTCATTAGCACAGACAATGTAATTAAAGCAATGGAGAGTTTTTCATCACCAACAAGTTAAACATTTCCTTAATACAGAATGGGTTAGAGGTTGTAACAGCCCACAGATGATCTAGAGGAGCATTTTGTTCCAAGATGAGAAATAAAATCATTTGGAGCATCCATCATTCTCAAGACACTCAAGGAATTCAAATGGCAGAGAAAACTGCTGTACTGTGCCCTGGTGGACAAATGCAAATAACTCATTTGTATTCCATTCAGTTTAAACAGTCTATTCAAGAAATTTGCCCTTTTTGTTTAGTGTAAATTGAATATTACAAAATCACAAAGGTACCAGTCTTTAAAATTTTACATTCATACTTTACTTCAGGGTGGGTTTTTTACTTTATCAGTCACATATAATTTACCACGGCATCTGCAACTCTGTGTCGCTTAACTGATTTTTATGAGGTTGATGATGTGGAAGATTTTGCTCATTCTTTGGGTGATATTCTGCTGCATTTCTCTGTAAATAAAATGACTATTTTTTTTTTCTGTTACAACTACTCTTATTGTAAAATGCAAGTAGAATAGGAGAAGACCACAAATAAGTAATAGACAGAAGAGTATCTCAGGTAGACTTTAAAGAAGACTTTGTTTAATACACTTATTTTTGGCTAAATGAAATTGGCAATAAAAATATAAAGAAATGAACCAAATGTAACATCTCAGGAAATAACACAGAAGAACTTCATGGTCTGCTTATTGTCCGTGCCCATTTACTGGGTGCTGGAACTGAAGGTACTTTCATTTTCTTGTTCCTCATTCAGACATGCACAGAAATGGGTTTGCACTTCCTTTTCAAAAGGAAATCAAGAAGAGCTAGGATTTCTTAGATGTAGCACTTTTCCAGTACAGTCATGTAGGTTTTGGGAACATACCTAGTACCACCGTCCCTCAAAATATTTGGTTAGAACCTCTGCACCACACCACAGGTGAAACTCATAGCTCCAGTTCCTGTACTGTACAGTGCAGACGTATAGTTAATGTCTTAGTCAAGTAATCTTTTGGGGCAACTTGTTTTCCAACCACGACAGCACTGAACCAGTGGATCTTATTTTAAGAGTAATTTTGCGGATCTGTGGAGCACATGACGTCCATTATCCTCACAGAGATCAGCTTTGAGACCTTAACTTGCTGGTACTGCAGTATCACTCAAGAGAAACTATCTCACTTCAGTATAAGAATCAATAAAGCAGTAACAGAGTCAGATCATTTACAATACCAGGAGATATGTGCTGACTGTGACGGCCAATTTGTTTCACTGGAAGGAGCTTTCACGGCTATTACAAAACTGGAAGAAATTGTGTGTATTTAAGTGCCAGACTTATTTCAAGTATAAAAGACTTTATTCTAAACAAATGTCTTTTGACTAAAAGGTGACCAAGAAGCTTAGCAACTACAAACACTTCCTTTAGCTTTTAGAATTCTGTCTTCATTGCTTGATGCATATTGATTTATTGAGAAGTCCAGATGGTTACTATCCACTTGGATAAGTCAGCTCACACAAATTTCAAAATCCATTTTGAAATACCATATGGACTATTATGTCATTGAAAGGCAAGCTAACTTGGGGTTTGCTAGAAAGAGAAACTAATCCTTTTTCTCAATGGGGAAAAAAGCTAAAGCCATTAATATTTTGGGAACCAAAATTAGTATTAGAGATTGTGGGTCCTTACTTACTGTACAAGTTGTCTTTGTCCTGTGACTATATACTTGAAAGCGAAGGTAAGGTCTGATATAAATAAAACCACACTTATATTTTCACCTGACTGAAAATCTAGCAGAGTTCAATATATAGTTATTATTCATGTACTTATGTGAGTAGAGTGAACTGGTTTAGTTGTTTCTGCTTAATGCTCTAAATATCACCCTTCTTGGCAGTTTGTACTTGCATTTGATTTTGGTTTTATTTCTTAGATGGATCACGTTGTGAAAGTCAATGTTTGTCAGATGGACAGGAATTTTTGTAATTTTGGAACAATTTTCATCTATGAGATTTACAACTGGCAGAGAAAATAGCTAAGTTTCATCTTAAATTGTACTTGGTATTGAAAGAAACTGCTCAATTATTAGTAGTATGACTTTAAGACTTTACGCCACAGATCGGTAATTTTAATAACGGTATTTAATGGAGTCAGAATGAAAGTCTTGCAGGTTTAATGAAATATATCTGTGTAAGACTCAACTTGATATAAAACATTTTAAACTCTACAATAAAAAGCATTGCCTTTCAGCCACTAAAATAGAAACACTGTATAAACATCTGTTCAATATATTAATTTTTCTGCCTTTTAAGTAAGAGCTGTTGCAAGTTGCAAGTGCCAGACACAGAAAACACCACTTCTCTAATAGGTAGATATTCACAAAATATAAAGTTCTAATAAAAGAACAGAACATGAAGTTTCTTTCTGAAAGTTGAGAAATTGTTAATTGTGATAGTAAAAGAAGAAAAAAAAAAAAAGAAAGAATTTGTTTTTCATTTTCAAGTCAGACACTGTGTGATGGAAGGGGCCTGCAAAATGCACACGGGAATAGCTTTTTTTTTTTTTTTTTTTTAATGAGCAATCAATAACATTATTAATGTTTGTCACTTTTCACAGTGAATTCAAAATGCCTGATGTTTTAGCTTTGCCCGTGCCTAACTATTTTTTTGTGTGTGTGAACAGAGGCCTCAGGCAAAGCACAGGCAATGTAATGACTTGGCAGTGCTTCAGAAGGACTAACCAGTGGTCTGATACTTTGATATTTGTGCTATTATGAAACGTATATTGAAACTAAAATCATATCTGATGCAGAAGAGTATTACTTTGAGAAATAATTATTTCTGTTTGCTTCATGTTGTCTTTACTCTGTTTGTTCCTGATTATCATCATTCATCAACCTCAGAATCTCAAACAGCACCAATATCCAGAGAAGTAACTCATGGCAATATTTTCTGGTTGTGTTTTTATCAGGCTAACACTTTTCAGTTCAGTATTAAGAAAACTGTAAGCTATAATGAGATTATTGCCACACATTTACATTGCCCTCTGGACTTTGATTGCACTACTATGAATGTCTTCAAAGATCATAACAGAATGAGGCTGAGGGTAGAAGGAGAAGTGTCCAGAAGTATTTGCTTGCTTATTTCAAATAAAAAGTAAAAATTAGAGAATTTGTCTTCATTCTTTTTCAGTTTTTACATCTTGCAGGTCTATAAGAGCCAAAGTCTTCAGTTCATGGTCAGTAGTCCTTCCTACATGTTAGATTCACTGGTCAGGAATCACAAAAACCATCTGCAGTCATTTTAAAACTCTTACGAGACAGCAAGTCAAATTAGGGCATTTGTAGAGTATTTTACTTTTTTTCTCATTGTCTATGGTGTAACTCTGGATGTTATTTAGGAAGGATGCATTACTTCTCCATCAAACTTTTTTCTGAAAAGGAAATAGAAAAGTTATTCCTCCAGAATATATTGTCTTTTTTTCACTATTTGATAGAAATAGCTTAAACAAAAAAAAAAAAAAAACACCAGACATAAAAAAAAATATTAAGGGGAAGTATATAGCCTACATTCTGTTTTCAACATGTAACATGCTAGAAAGCTCTAGAAGTGCTGGAGTGTGAATGGAAGGTCAGTGAGATCAAATCTAGTTGCCTTAAAATTCTTTTCCAGCAGAGGAAACACACGTCATCATCATCATCATCTGTCACTGTCATTAAACCAATTTTATTATCTCTGTTGGTTTTCAGATACCACATTCCAAAATGTTTTATCTCTTGAAACATTTTCTGTCTTTAACCACTGTTGGTGTGTGCAGAAGCAGCATTCTCTGTGTATCACACAGTGTGCCTGTAAATTTAGGCTTGAAACTTCAGCTCAATGACTTCTGCACCAGAAAGCTGCCACCAATAATGTCACATAAAGTAGGACTGTTCCTCTTATTTATTGCATTCAGGATGTTTTATGTTGATCCCATTATACATCCCATTGTCAATACTTACTCCCAAATCAGCAGCTTGAACATAAAATTAATATTAAAATATCTCTGCTTGTCTTTATAGATTATGGCCTCAAATAAATCTTTCTGTCTTATAGTAAGCAATAGAAGGGAATGTATATGTAACAAGTATCAGGTGGATGCATTCAGCCTACAACAAAGAAAAGAAACAATCCTTCTTCTTATTGTTGAATCTGGAAACACAAGATGCAGCTTGAGTGTCCAAAACTTTACAGCTGAGGTCAAAAAGAAGCAACAAGCATATGGATCTTCTTGGAAAGATATCATCTTCCCCTTCTGCCATCTGAAATATCTATTGAATGTGACTTGGGAAAGGAACTGACTGGAAACTCTTCCCTGATATTTTCCCAATATGCTGACCAAAGCAAATACAATAGAGGGGCACTGCACATTTTATGCAGACAGCATTGAGGAGCAGAAAATCACTGATACATGCAAGTGTAAAGATACAGCATGGAAATTCAGCATTGATACAAAGATTATAAGTGCATCTGTGCTGCAATCGAGACCTAATTCGTGCTTTCCTTGCATACATCTGGAACACAGTTATGACAGGGGCAGCACAGCTCTGACCCACTAGTGCAATCTTCCACTGATATGTGGTAATCACGCACTCCAAACACTCCTTATAGGTTATCTGGAAGCCCTTTTAACTAATGTCTGGCCTGCAGGCAGACTTGCATCTGTTTTGCAATATTTTTTTCTTCTATACAAGCACAAGAGGTCAACTTAATTGCAAAAAAAAAGGATCAAGCCCTAGAGGTTTCAATGTGAAGCATTGTTACTTTTTCTCAGTGCATGTATCTTGACACAGAAGAAGGTAATCCTGTTCTATCCTACGTGGCTCTCAACAGTGAGAAAAGCATTTTATTCACCTCCCATATACAGCTTGTCCTGCAAATAAATCCTAGGCTCTACTCTAAGTCAATGAGAGAAGAAAACTTGCTCTTTACATGAACAATTCCCTGAGAAACCCAATACATGCTAAAAATATCCAGTTGTTTGCATATCTGAAGCTGCATCACCTCATCTGTAAGCCTCTTGGCACCCTTAATCTCAATTAAAAAGCACAATTGTTACTTCAGCTCCAACAACTCCTACAGAGTGCCAGCGTGCTATAACTAATGTAAACCAATTTTCTTCCTCTCCACTTTCTGACTACTCATCAGTCTCAAAACTCTCCTATCTCTTCAAAGTCTAAAAAGGTTTTGCCAGATGGTTTTGCCAGATGCTCTAAGAGCCCGTATAGAAAAGAGAATCCTATCCTGAAGGCTCACATGGAAAGTACCATAACACACACCTCTGCTTCAGTTTCAAAACAGGCTCAATATTGTCAGCATTTGCTTGGTGTGGCCTTTTACTTTTCCTTTGGTTTTATAGGATTGCCCGGGAGTTTTCTCTCCTTTCACTAACATCACATATATTTTTGCTTCTTCTAGAAGCAGTCTTCTTTTGCGTACAGGAATTTGTTTAACAAATGTGGTACGGCCAAGATCTTGAGAAACCTGTGTGCATTTTATAAGCTGAAATTATCAAGATAACATTTGAAAATTAGACAAAAAAAAATTTCAGACTGAACTTTTATTCAGTTTTCCTGAAAATGTGTACAAAAGAATATTTAAATATGAACTAACTTAAAACGTATTGCAAACTAGAAAGTGCATATCAACTTTCTTCTTTGAAAACTATTCTTTAAGATATTTTTACAACTCAATACAATAATTCTATTTTTAGACAAAACTCTTCACTCCTCCTAGTCAGCCTTGCCATTGCCTTAAGATGTATTAACTGTTTCTATAAATTTCCATTATCAATCACCAATTCTACTTTAGAAATTATAGGTGATAAAAAGGAAAAGAAAAAAAAATAAGGCACTACAAACCATAATTTTATTCAAACAAGTTTGAAAGTAACTTTGGACTGTATCTTAAAAGCTATAAAACTGTATGCAAGAACATAGAAGAATATCACTAAAAGGAGAAAAACAAGATTAATAAACACACAGAAGTACATCTGTACAGCTATATAGGATGGTTGCAAAAGTGTAAAAAACAAGACCAGCCACTGTAAATCTCTTTTGCTCAGCCCCTTTCTATCTGCTCAACTGTGTTATGACAAAAGCTCTCATAGGATGACCATGAGCTCTCATAGGACGACCATTTCTTCACATATGCAAACAATCTAAGCTTAGCAGGGGAAAGCACAGAAGCCATTATAGTAACAGTTGTAAGCCCAGCTATCAACAAGTACAAACATTTTGTTTCCTGAGTATTTTGTTCCAGCTACATACAAGACTATATAAAATAGTTTGACTTGCCCCTGACAAGTTAATGTAATTTTTTATACATCATTTATATCCATATCTTACAATAAAGCAAGTAAGAAAATATGACAAAAGGAAGCAGAATAATAAAGTGTCAGGGAATTGGAAAGGTGTAACAACTGCTTTAACAACTTCCACACACGTTTCTTTAACTTTCTTTAAGTGTTTGCCTGTTTTTTACCCCACTAGTTAGAGATGAGCCATATCCCTCTCATCTGCAGTGGAAAATGGGTGTCACAACACTTCCAGCATGGGTGGGACGCTTCAGTACCTGGATTCCTTTCACATATTCTAGAAACTGTCTTGAAGATGGAAAGAGAAGCTGAACAAGATAAAACAAGGTAAAGAACTCGTATATGTGGCTTTTAAATTTGGCTGTACATACATGTGTGTGTGTATGAATGTATATATATAGAGAGGACAGTATAATATGTAACATTATGTATACTACATAACTTTATTCATACGTACATTATAGAATTTTAGATATATTACATATGTTTTACCTTCTTCTATTCATCATGAAAGTGAGAGTTGTCAACAGGAAACCACAGCCAGTTTGACTTTGCCACGGATGATGAAATGATACACAGAAGACAAGAGTGTTGTGAAAATCTGATAGGCTTGGCCTTCAGCGTATCTTTGAGATCTCTCACTTTGGCAACAGTTTTAGATAATTCAGGCTCCACAGGGATATTTTGACTTTCTTATCCTTTTCTGGCTTAAGAGTAAGAAATAAACTGCACCATCTCAACAGTCAAATAAATGCATTACTTCCCCTGGTAACAGCAGTATCTTCCATTAAAATATTTGTGAGACTTAGCATTATCAGACTGCAACTGAACTATGCAGCTCATTGCTTCATGGTCTTTTTTTAAAGAAGTCATCTTATATCATTTTAAGTATATAACCTTTTTATGGTTTATATTAAAAAAACTTTCAAATATATACTAAGCCTATACTAAATTTCTCGGAGTAAATTCTTACAAATATATGTAGAAGAAAACCACTGGTTTGTATTTTTGGTACCCCAAAGTATACCTCAAGCATATCAAAAGGTTCTACCAACCCAGGCACTGATGGATTAAATTAAAGCATACACAGTAAAATATCTGCAATATTAAAAACATTTAAATCTTTCCTAATCAACCAATGTGCAAATATGAAAATGTCTGAAGTTCCTAAATATCTAATCTATATTAAAGTAGGTTCAATTTTTTGGACCGTTGAAGTTTCTTTTACAGGATACACTCTTGCATCCTACTATCTGCTATCCCAGACAGTCACGTCACCTAGTCTGTGTCACAATTGCATCGAGTTAAACACTTTAGTCCCAGTGCAGGAGTACCACAAAATACATTTTGGCATTCCTTAACACTCTAAACTTCAGGAATAAATAAACAGCCATGCCACTATTAATTATGGGTTAAAGAGCTTTCTTTTACAATAGAAACAGAGCAATAGAAAATAAATTAAAAAGAAGTTTTTGAAAAGTTTTCTGCTGCCTGCTTTTTTACACAAAAACAAGTTGAACCACATCAGCTCAAAGACTTCTGCTTTGTCAAGTGTGATGTTTGTTTGGCATCCTGCTACTGGGTTTCCAGAAATCTGTGCTCAGATTTTTGCAAGGATATTTGTATTCTGTTCTGTTTTTTTCTATTACCTCTTTGCAAAATGGAGGCAGAAAGTAGACAAGAGTAGCACTTCAGATTATTATGGCAATACATTTCCCTCTACACTTGAGCTATGCAGAGGACCATATCCTGCTAAAAAAAAATAAAAAATAAAAAAAAATAAAAAGAGGGTTTTATTCTTTAAAAAAAACAACATTTTCACCACTTGCCATCACAAAATATAGCTGAAGAATAGAGAGAAGAATATAGTGGATAGTGGAACTGGTATTTTCACCATTGCCTTGTGCAGCCTCATTCGTTTCCTTCAGCAGCAGATAGGAAGTTTTTGAAGAGGCAAGGCTAGAATAGCAAAGATTCATTTTTCTGCTCCTTGTATTATTTTTCCTTAATGAAGCAGAATTACACACTGCTTGGGCAACAGAGTAGAGCAGATTTTATATGCACATATCTTTCCAAATGTGAGACAGTATATGGACTTCAGTAGCTTAGGAACAGATTAGACATAACATTGATCATAAACCAGGTGGTAATTAAGGCTTTTCTGGAAAGTCTTGGTCACAAACCTTGCAGGGCAGAATTTGAGTACCTGAAAAAGTGATAGAAACCCAGCTTCGTGGTTAAGTATCTTACACTGTGCTATAACTGTAGCTCTTGAAAACAGGATGTGATGGTGAACTACACTAGTGACCATATATGGTGAACATATAGTCTAGGTCTGCTTTATTTCCTACCAATTACATTGTGCAGCCAATTGCAGGCATGTATTTTTCCACTAAATGTACCTGAGTAATACAACAGAGGTGATGGTGAATCTAGTCACTCAGATAAAATTTTATTTCCTATCAATTTTTCATTAAAAAAAAAGACAACATATCCTATTGACTGAATTACTTAATTAAATATCCTTACTATGGACCTATATTTCTACTAAGGACAAATATAGAAAAGTACTATGATATGCCACAATCTCACAACATGGTCAGTTAGTTGACATGTTTGCAAAGTCTATCATATTTCTATCATCTTCACGTCATGGAGATTAGGGAAAATACTGGATGATCTGAAACAGGTAAATACTGCACTCATCTGCAAAAAAAAAGAAAGTCAAAAGAGTGATCTCTGACGTTACCAGGCAAGTCAGTCTTACTTCTGTCCCTGAAAAAAAGGCCTTATGAAACATCTTCATGGAAGTTGTTTCTAGCCACAAGAAGGTGACTGGGAAAAGCTAACATAGATTTACCAAAAGCAAACCATGTTTAATCAGCCTGATTGTATTCTATGATGAAGCAAGTTGCTTGGTGGGTGAGGGGAGAGCCATGGCATCATTTACCTTGAGTTCACAAGATTTTTGAAACCGCCTCTCACAACTTCCTTGCCTATAAGGTGGTAAGTCATTAACTGGAGAAGTGGAACAGCAGATGGATGGAAAATTGGCTGAACTGCCGAGCTCGAAGTGTTGTGGTCAATGACTCAAAGTCAAACATCTGGACATAAACAGAGCTCCTTGGGGTCAATACTGGGTCCAATACTCTTAAATGCCTTTATAAATTACTCAGACAACAGGACTGAAGGCATCATTTCCAAATTTGTGCATAATAACAAACTTGGAGAAGAGGTGGAAGCATGGACTATCTTACACAGAGCCATTGCCATTGCCAGGCCAGAAGGCTGGGCCAATAAGAATTACAAAAATGGAAAATCCCAAGCTAAGTAAAAGCTGGAACCGTCTCACTGGGCAGTAGCTCTGCTGGGAAGGTCCTCAGGGTCATGGTGGGTTACAAGCTGAACTTGAACCAACACTGCGTTGTGGTATCATCTAATACCAACTATATCCTGGACCACATCACCAGGACTACAGCAGCCCATCAGAGAATGTGGTTACCCAACTCTACTTGGCACTTTAAGGCTACATCTGGAGTATTGTGTCCAGTGTCGGTCCTCTAGTTCGAGATAGGCTTGAAAAATCGGAGAGTCCAACAGAGGAGGCTCACCAGGATGATTAAGGGGCTGGAGAACAAGACATATGAAGAAACGTTTGAAAAAGACGGCTTGTTCAACATAGACAGGGCTCTAGGGGAACTTAATTACAGTCTCTCATTGTTTAAAAAGTAGTTAGAGAGAAAGATGGCCAACCTCCCTTCATAAGCAATTGTGTTGACAGAGTAAGAAGCAGTAGACATGAGTTGCTTCAGGTGAAATTCTGTCTGCATGTAAGAAAAATACTGTTCCCCATGAAAGGAGTGAAATACTGCAATAGGTTTCCTAGAGAAGAGGTGAAATACTTCTCTGGAAATATTCAAGACTCAACGTGGCCCAGATTATCTTACCTAAGGCTCTACTTTACACAGAAGGTAGGAGCAGGTCATCTCTGGAGGCCCCTGTCAGTCTATATATTTCTATACTCTAAAAAGATCATATAAATCAGGGCACTACACCAATTAAATAATGTCACGCTCCAATTTCAAATGAGAGGAAGGCCCCCTTGCCTTCTAGCTGACCTCAGACGAGTCTGGGAGGATAGGGGCAGCTAAACCAACCTGACACACACCGGAGTGTGGTTTTGCTCATATTCTCGGAAACAGAGTTAAGACTCAAAATGGAGTCAAGCGCGAGGTAGCTTTATTTACCCGACAAGAAGTTCACAAAAGCAAGAGAAAAGAGAAAGAAAGGAAAGAGGGAAAAGAGTTTCAATTGCAATAGCTACCACCACGGAGCTGCGGCATCCCGACAGTCCAGTTCACTCAGTGCGGGAATGATCCGTCCGGTGTTGGTTCTGGTGTTGATTCTGCGGATGTTGGTTCCGATGCTGTGGATTCCATCAATGTGGATTCTGTCAATGATGTTTGTTCCCCTTTTATGTTCGCTTTTTTGCATACTCATTGTATTCCAAGAGCTGGTTTTCCTAGCTGCACCCCTCACCTGGCGGTGATGTGTATGCCCATTACCAGGTGATATGCATGTGGGGGGCGGGGGGGCGGTAGGACTAAATTTCTCAGAATCAGCTCTGCATTCAGGTTCGCAGGACAACAGGAGTTGGCTCGCAAGATAACAGGAAGACTCTAGTCCTATGGTTTAACTGAAGTTCCATTGTTTGGGTGGTAGTTTGATGTTTCGACAATGTTGAGACAAATATTCAACACGGTCTTTTACAGGCATCAGAGGGGAGATGCCCAAAATTTTATAAGTCATGCTTTCATCCTGGAGTGGGCCATGTGTTAGCTTGATTTGAAACAATATTTACAGACAGAGATATCTTTTAACAATCTTCATGCCCAGAAATTTTACTGTAAGCAACATAAACCTTATTCAGCTACTTACTTTGTTTAAAGAAGGAAAAATTAGAAAAACTGCTAAACACATTTTTTAAATTGCCACTGTTTAATTATCAACACAATGTGCTTTTGATTTTTTGATGTACCCATGAATCATTAGGTCTTATTTACATATAAATCAAGGTTCAGGGAGCAATTTTTGGAAATCTGTAACAACTTGTGCCAAAAAAGAAACCAGAGTAGGTCAGCCAATATTTATAGATTCCATGACAACAAGGAAAGAAAATGTGTTGTATCCAACTCAGTAGATGCAAACAAACTGGTTAGTACTACTTGTTAAGCATTACCTCATGCAGGTGGTATTTATTAATTAACTTAAAAGGAATCTCATTTAAAAATTGAACTTTCAATTCCTATTTTCTCATTACTTTCTTTTAATGGCACTGCTTTGATAAAAAAAAAAAAATGAGCAGACCAAAATGGCATGACACTTAACCAATAAATATTAATTTTCTATAGTGAAAAACAAGCAGTGTATACAACTTAAAGAAAAACAAATTATGAGCAGTTTGTGTAAGCTTAATGCATAATACAATTAAACTCATCAACTATTTTATTGTATATGTCTACCTAGTATGTTCACTTTTCTTAATATTTTTTTCTGTATTTCAAATTGTCTTGTAACTGTGAAGAGAACAAACTCCGATCTTGTAAGATTAGATTCAATGTATTTCTACGCAGTCCTTCAAAAAGTAAAAAATAAATAAATGGAATAGAATTGTGAGCCTGCAGTCTCACATCAATCTTCTAAATAAAGGCAGCAGTTCTATACTATAAAATGAAGTGACACTCTATCCACATAAGGAGCCCATAGTAATTCTCGGCTGATTTCTTTTTCTCCGTGTTAGGAAATTTGAGAGCTAGCAGTGTGCTTTTTGTCTTATATTATTTTTTTTAAATTAAATTATTTTATTGTGAGATGTTTGATAATGAATGTATTATTTATTTTCTTTAGAATGCTTTCATAAAATTATATTTTGCTCATTCCAAATAGAAGAGAAAATCCTGTAGGATGGTTTATACAGGGGAGATACATCAGCCACAAAGATTTGAAATACAAAGATAACACTTCACTGAAAGCTTTCAGGATTTAGCTGTGGCAATTTTTCGACTTTGACATACATAATAGATGCAAAATTTTGAAGAAGGACATTGTTTCATACAATTTTGTATTTAACTATTTTTTTAAAGTTCAGCTTCAAGTATTTTAAAAAGCCATAAATAACGCAATCAAAAAGCAAAACACTAAAACTCAATAGCTTGTGCTAGGTGTAAAAACTCAGAGATGTAGACTAAACTGTACAATATTCCCTGAATTTTCCCATTTTGTAATCCAATGTTCAATTTGAAATGAATATGAGAGCAGTTCAAATTCACTCGGATCACTGGAAAGTATCACCAATATGTTTAAACTTCACCAACAAGCCTAAAGAAAGGGATGTCTCCTAGCAGTGCGCACACAAGGCTGGACAGAATGACAATGACCATTCTTCTGCAATACACAAAGCTGTGCAAAAATCAGGTACTCATTCACACATGTACACACAGGGACTTCCAAATAGTTTGGTGTTTCCTAGTTAGGAAACGCAAAGCACCAGTGTTTCCAAACTGAAAAAAAAAAAAATGCAAACAGCTTGCTACTACACATTCGTGGGTAGAGGGAGAAAGTGCAATTGTAGGAAGAAGAGCTCTTTGACAGCATCTTTTGGATGAAAGGATGAAATAAGAGCAAGTGGATGTTTCATTAGACACTTGTCCAAAACTCCAGAGGGACAAAGTCTCCAGAGAAGATGTTCTCCGTCAACACCTCTCAGTAAGCAGAGGATCAGCTAGCCATAAAATGTGTTTAGTAGCCCTCTCTCTCTGGAAATTCTTTGCCAGACATCATGCAGCAAGGGAGATGGGGATATCACTAGGGTACTGTGCAACCCCATAAGAAGGGGAAGCTGGATGCTGCACGGTATTGACTCCACATGATGAGGATGTGGCATAACAGTGACTTTGGTGTGACATGATCCAGAGGTAAGGTTGCAGAAACACCACCTTAGTGGCACAGTAAATAATTTACAGAAATAACTTCTACAGTCTTCTGTTGAAACTGCAGAAGGAAACAGCAGATAGTCCAGTAAGATTTCCAGGGGGTTGCCTGGAAAGCCTCAGGCTTACAGCAAGCCTTCCTACATGCACTGCCTGCACTCTGCATCCCTACAAGGAGCTGATAAGAGTGAGCAGGGAGTATTTGGCGATTTGTTTAAAAGTTACATGACCATAGGATTTTCACACCACAGGTGGGAAACTGAGCTACTGCCTGAGTGTCAGCTACTTCTCTTATTATTTATTCTTCCCCAAATGGCATCAGTTTCTTTTTCCCCCAGAATAGATCTTCCTTATTCTGTGTACTGGCTCCTTCCTCACAAATATTTCCAAAATGGAGTGTGATGTTAAATAAACCTACATGAGAATTTTCATGAAAATTCAATTCATTCATACTCTGCCTACTTGCCCTGTAAATGAATAGGAGAACGTAAAAGAAGATGTATTTCATGTGCCCATGATTCAAAGAAGTCTAATTGGTCCACTCCACTTCCATCATCAGTGTGTCTGTGCTGAAACAATAGAGTCAGGCTTGGATGATCCCAAGATCATGCAAAGACGATAAAGTATAAGCATAACGGTTTGGATATTTCACAGGTAAGGCAGGTACTGAGACCGATATTGCCCGTGTATCTCTGCTAGTGAGGATGACACAAGAATGATGCCAGGATTGGAATTTTTATTGGAGTAAGTCTAACTCTATCTTTTGTTAAGTTCATAGGCCCTTTTTTGGCTCTGACATATACCCCATAATGTTACAGAGATTTACTCCATGCGGACTTTTAAATAATCCTATCCCTAATGTACCACAAAGAGGAATTCAATATAAAAAAGGAATTAGACTCATTCTGGAATGCACAAAACAGAGGTACAGGTTATGACTAAGGTGTAAAACAGTTTAGAGCTGTTTATTAAATAGAGACTTCTTTACAATCCCAAACTCCTATCTATATTGAGTCCACGCTAGTGGGATTCTGTGGTGAACACACACCTTATATCTTCACTGCACCTACCCTTTAGTTCAGTTGAGATTCTCTCAGACTATTTCCTGTTTTCTAAAGCTGCCAGTAAGTTGTATTTTTCTTTAAAATAGTGTAATTTTATGCAGAAAAACCCTGCGGTTGCTTATACTCAAATGGTAGAATCTGTGTCATGTCTTAAGGGAGAAAGAGGGCAGGGGGCGAAAGGCAGTAAAAACAAATCAACAAAAAAAAAACAAGCAAAAAAAAAAAAAAAAAAGAGAGAAATATTCCTCATTCCCCAAAACATTTCAAAATTTAAGGTAAAAATATTCCAGACTTCCAGTATTTGTAAAGCCATCGCTTTTTCTTTGGGCTCTGCTGAGATTTCGGATTTCTTGTGACTGACAATTCCAGTACAGGGAAGTTTTCATGAAAGAAACTATTGAGACTTCTGTAAAAGCACTCCAGATTCCAGAAATAAATGTAGAAGCCATATTTTCACCAAAATTGCTGTAAGACATAATGTATAGATGCGAATTATAGTAAGTATTTATTATTTATGAGAGCAAATGTACAAAAACATTTGCTGGATATTAGAAATTGATACGTGAACTTAAAAATGACTTGCAGACTGTATGAACAACCCACCAGAGGATGTGTGGTAGCATTACCACACTGTGAATGTTCACTTCAGAAATTCACCCAATCCAGAAACAGATGTGTGTGACTCAATCTTAACTTTTTCTCTGCATTGAACTGTTTATTAAAATCTAGGAAGTTTCTTTTCCAGTTTAATTGGTAAACTTTTTATTAAATAGTTTGCAAGCCACTACTTTCAAGGTATCTCTTCACTCTTTCTGAGTTCTGAACTCTTAGCTAACTTCTCAACTAACAATTTGCAATTCAGTTTTTGCATTATATTATCTAAAGTAAATAAGAAATTATTTTTATAATGTTTAAAAACAAACATCCTTTTATCTAGTTTTGACCCAGTTCACACACTGTAAAACCATTTAAAATCTTTCATTATAATTTTTTTTAACTTTGTGAGTTAGCTTGCAGCCACACCTTCTTACATCATGATTGCAAGATTTGCATAAATTATGACAGATATTGCTCAAAATATATAAATTGTAACAGGATCTCAACACTCACGCAATTAATATTTGTTCTTAGTTTGTACTTTGGTAAAATCTGATCGTGACAGAATTCATGGTGATTTCTTTATATAACTCTCTTCATACGGCTACAGATAGTTATTACAGTGTGTACACTTAACTGATGGGATATCCTTAAGGGCTTAAACCTTATCCTTTAAGTCTTTTAACATCTGTACATCTTTGTAAATGGTGAAAATACATACTTTTTTCTGTTACTTTTAGCTTCACATAGACTCATAAAATATAGGAACCAAAGGAACTTCCAGGTCCAACATGACCTCTTCTGCATTGCTATCTACAGTATTCCTTTCAGTAACTCTGAAAACAACTTACTGGTGACTAAATCTCCCAGAAAGAGATCTAAAGAGAAATGAAGCATACGATTAAAAAAAATGATAGAATCATAGAATGGTTAGAGTTGGAAGGGACCCTCAAAGGTCATCTAGTCTAACATCCCTGCAAGGAGCAGGGACATCTTCAACTAGATCAGGTTCCTCAGAGCCTCACCCAACCTGGCCTTGAACGTTTCCAGGGATGGGGAATCCACCACCTCTCTGGGCAACCTGTTCCAGTGTTCTATAACTCTCATTGTATATCTCATTCTACAAATCACATTGTAAAAAATTTCTTCCTTATATCCAGTCTGAATCTATCTCTCTCTATTTTAAAACCATTACCCCTCGTCCTATCACAACAGGCCCTACTGAATAGCCTCTCCCCATCTTTCTTATAAGCCCCCTTGAGGTACTGGAAGACCACTATAAGGTCTCCCTGGAGCCTCCCCTTCACCAGGCTGAACAGCTCCAACTCTCTCAGCCTGGCCTCATAGGAAAGGTGCTCCAGTCCTCTTATCATCTTCATGGCCCTCCTCTGGACCTTCTTCAACTGGTCCATGTCCTTCTTGTGTTGGAGGCTCCAGAACTAGACACAGTACTCCAGGTGGGGTCTCACCAGGGCAGAGTAGAGGGGCAGAATCACCTTCCTCGACCTGCTGACCACAGTCCTCTTGATGCAGCCTAAGATGCGGTTGGCCTTCTGGGCCACCAGAGCACACTGCCTGTTCATGTTGAGCTTCTCGTCCACCAGCACTCCCAAGTCCTGCTCCTCAGTGTTGCTCTCAATCCATTCTCTGCCCAGCCTGTATTTGTGTCTCGGATTGCCACGACCCAGGTGCAGGACCTTGCACTTGGCCTGGTTGAACTTCATGAGGTTGGCACGGGCCCACCTCTCCAGCCTGTCAAGGTCCCTCTGGATGGCATCCCTCCCTTCCAGCGTGTCCACGGCACCACACAGCTTGGTGTCATCAGCAAACTTGCTGAGGTTGCACTCTATCCCACTGTCCATGTTGCTGACAAAGATGTTGAACAGGGCCGGGCCCAACACGGACCCCTGAGGGACACCACTTGTGACCGGTCTCCACACGGACATTGAGCCATTAACCACCACTCTCTGAGTGCGGCCATCCAGCCAACTCCTTACCCACCGAGTGGTCTGTCCATCAAAGCCATGTCTCTCCAGTTTAGCGAAAAGGATGTCGTGCGGGACAGTGTCAAAAGCTTTGCACAAGTCCAGGTAGATGATATCCGTTGCTCATCCCTTGTCCACCGATGGTGTCACCCCAATGCATATATATATATATATGGTGGTAAAATATGTGCTTCCTAACCTCTAATATTTCTAGCAATGACTTCCAAATACTAGGTTTTGTTTGTCTTCATTGTGAGACTTGCTCAATTAAATCCAGAATAATGCGATCCTAGAACATTTTTTCCTGTTTTTTTTTAACAGCCTTCTGTAAAGATTATATGTCACTACAGCCTGCCAAAAGGCTCTCCTGGAGTGAAATTCCCAAGGTAACAGTCAACAGTCTCATTCAAATCCATAAGAAGCTGAAAACTGCAGTAAAATAAAGTAAATCTATCAGTCAGTCTGAGATTCTAAAACAATTAGTCTGTGATTTAGTTTCAATTAGAAAAATTTTTAGTTAAAATTAGGGAAAAAATAGATATGCTGTTCTTTTTTTTTTCACAGAAACTACCACAGTCCTAAATTTCAATACATTCCTACACATATGAAACACTTCCAGGTTTCTTGGTGGGTGATATACTAGCTTGTTATTATCTCAGACTATTCTTCCACCAGCCTCAAAATGAGATTTTCTTCTAAAACCGCTATGAAATCTAGTTCCTGTTTTCCTGCTCAGCTATTTTATCTCCCAGTGAAACTGAGGGCAAATTCACTATCTGAAGCCATTCATACAGCAGTACCAGACAATTTATTGGAAGAAATCCTTCTGAGATGCTAATTAAGGTTTCTAAAGTGCACTGTCTTTGCCTGAAGGTATTACATTAATATTTATATCAAGACTACATCTACTTTTCCTCAAATTTAAGAGGATATGACTAAATGTACATATTTCTCTCCTTAGTAGCATTTTACATGGAATCTGCTATGAATTTGTTATAGGTAAGAATCAACCTAATGCCTGCTTCATGGCTATAAAAGCCAAGTTGGCTAGTCTCACACATTGCAAGCATTTAAAAAGTGAAAGAATATTTATTTCTGTAATCATTTATAGTTCTGTAACTAAATAAGATTGGAATTTTTTTAAAAATGCAGTCCTTAATATTTGTTTGATATTTAAAAATAAGATAGTCTTAAGTGATTAACATTTTAAATCAGCCCAATAAAAAATCACCTTTCCCTCATGCCAGTTCTTCTGGAGTTTTTGAACAAAACTCAAGACAGATCACTGTAGGTGGCAACTCTACCAAAATGGCTGTCAAGGTGGAAGGAAGATATACTTGAGAATGACCTCTTTAATTCAAATGATCAGAATAAATTAAAGGGAACACACTACACTCTAGCTAACTGTCAAAACAGTTTGGACATGGCATGCTATAGCAGTAGAGGTGGTTCACGATAGCTAACATACACTGGAAGGTATTTCAAGGAAAGAAGTCTCACACCGCCTTTAAAACACAAACCCTACTCCTGAGCTTACCACCCTCTACAAATAATGAGTGTGATTCCAAGTCAATGACATTTAGACTGTTCTTTGAATCACTTTTTCACTTTCAGTTAAAACTTAAGTACAAAATCTGAAATCGATTAAACTGCAGTCAATGTTTCATTTCAAAACTTGTACAACTGCATGCCTGTACATTATGGAGCAGGTTGTTTAATGAATCCCTATAATACAGGGGGATGTTGTGTTGTTTCAAGAGAATTCTGAGCCCCTGTTTAAAACTACGCAAGTCTTTATAACAAAGTGTCAAACTAACACTTAACCAAGGGAGGAATTTGAGAAGGCAGGATAGGATCTGCAGGCTCTTTCAGTCAGGCTTTTAGCATCAACTGCCAGAAAGCAACTGCTCCAGACCTTTTTTCATACTGTTTAGTTTGTCCTGAGAAGATACTACCTAAGATGAAAGCACTGAATTTAAAAAGGGTTTTAAAACTGTCTTTGTAATTGCCCATAATGGCCTTTCATGCATCTGCCACCTTAAAGCTCGCTATCTCCTGCACTGGAATGTACTTAGCCCCTGAAATTGCCCCCATCCCATGTCAGGACAGAAAGCGAAAGGAGAATTCCTATATACCGTACCTGGGTCTCTTGCTACCCAGGGACAACCTGATGGGGCTCAGGGCCGTTGGACTGCATGACTTGGCCATGCCCAGGCACCAAGGAGCATACTGCAAGTGAGGCCATACCTCCCACCTTCCTGCAGACTCTACCCTCCACTGGACTCCTGTGTATGCATTGCAAGTATGATTGGGCTAAACTATGTTAAATTCTTCTGCTCAAGTTACTTTTGGCTCTTTACTTCAAGCCTCTCAACTACTTCTCAACTAATATGTGACAACTTACTAAATTTGCTGTGGAATCTGTCAACAAAGTCACCTTTGCAATCTGATTTACATTAAGTTTTGCCTAGGTGCAACCCACAAATACAAAAGAAGCTTTAATCTGCACTTTGGTCCTCAGTGAGAGTATGAAAATAGAACATATTTATTTTCAGAGCATCAAATGCTGTTTAAGTGCCTCCACCAGTAAAGGCATATAGTAGCGATTTCTGTTTCACTGTTGCTGCTCGGAAAGTCCGTAACAGCAGAAAAGCCCGTTTTTAGCACATCTGCAACACATATAATGTGTTGTTTTACCTGCTCTCAATTCCACTGGAGTTCACACACAGCATGACGAGAGGGACAAAGAGGTCTTTTTGCTTTGTCAGTTGCAATCAAGCAAGAAAATCAACCCCCTCAAACCCAACAAACTTGAACTAAAAAAACACCCCTGCCTGAATAAGGCAAAAAATCTTTTAATTTCCTCAGAAAACACAGAGGCTTTAGTTTTTTTAAAAAAACAGGGCATGGCATGAGCAATATCTTGGAAATGTCTATTTGATTAATATATCTCACTTTGAATGACTTGAAAAAAAATTGTACTGAAGAAAGAATATGGGAAAAAGTTAAATTTTCACTCATTTCTTTATAAGAAAACAATTACTTTCATTCATAGCAATAGCTACTGTAGTATTCTTCTGTTGGGGAAAAAAACTCACTGGGAATTAACTTTAGAAAAGCAATCAGATCCTGCTGTGTAGCTAAATGAATCAACCTGTCTAAACTATTTTTTTTAGTAGAAATATATGTGCATTCCAGCATCTTGAAACTATTGTGAAAACACACACACACAAAGTAAAATTAATCCCCAGGGGACTATAACGGTTGCTGTTAATAATATTTACCTGAACTTAAGGCCTCAAGTGTTGAATATCTGTCAAATAAAGAAGAGAGACAGCCAGCAGGGAAAGGACAAAACAAGGGGAGCATTTTCAGCTTCAACAGGTACAACTTGTAAATGGGAAATAGGTTGTTAGAAAAATAAATTATTTCCTGCCCTCCTCTAATTTTTCGCAATCTGTGTGGCACAGCCCTCACCACTGACACAATTGACATAGTCTTTGCATCTGCGTTCATTTACCATGACCTTGTAGGTAAACCAGTCCCAGTCTCCCTAATAGCTTAATGCCAGAAGCACTTCACATAATGTAAAACATCTCAACCACCCCAACCTTGCCGCAAATTAAAGGGAAAACAAACCTGGTCAGAGTAATGGCTAGCCTAACAACAACAAAGGTGGTTATGAAGCTCTTTCTTGCTCCTAAACTTCTGCTTAAAATAACAATAAGCCTAGTTCCAAAGCTAACCTTTAAGGAACATCTGCAGGAAAACTCATTTCTCCCCAGTGCCTCATAATTTATTCAGTAAAATTACATTTAACGATAAATTTGACCACTGTCACAGCATGATCATGTCCTGGAATGTTTCTGCGTTGTCAATGGAATTAATGAAATCTAAAATCTTAAAATATGCCAAGCATGAAATAAAGCAGTGTTTCATACCTGGCATGCTGTTAGTGCAACTGATCCACTGCAGAACAGACAGTTTTTACCAGCTGGCATACGTTTTGTATGCCGTGGGATGATGACACTGCAGGTGAAGTGAAGGACCCAGTTCTTCTAGCGTCTCCAGCCAGCACACTGGCAAGTGAGACATCCTGAACAAGGCTAAAATGCACACATATGTAGTTAGTTTGCATGAATTATTGGGATGATGACAGAAAGCTGAAGATTATTATTGTATATATATCAATACACTTGCTCTACATTATGTGGGTAGGAAGCAACTCATTAAATCACAGAGGAAATGGGATTCTCAAAATTCCCTGCTATATCCTTTCACAGCATTCTCACGTGAGACCAAAATGGATCTTCAGCTTTATTTTTTTCATTATGAACAATGTACATGCTCCCAGTTGTTTATGTGATGAGGAAAACTAAATTTAGAACCTGAGAACTGCATGCTTCTTTAAGCAAAGTCCTTATTCCTTTCTTATTAATTTGTATAATGTATAGGAAATAGGTCCTAAATATTGCTGAGGCCTCTGGTGTCACTGCAGTATAAATGAGGTAATAACGATAGTAAGGAAATTACTCTTCGAGTCAGGTCAGTGGGCAAGGTCTTTGTACTGCGAGGGCAGGCACTGAACAATTGTACATGGAAAAAAAAAGCTAATAATTTCCAGCATTTCTTCTACTTCTTTTGTGGACATACAATAAGTCTTAGGCCTCTGCATATAATTTTTCTATGCAGAGAAAAGCAAATTGTATTTTGCCTCCTCCATGGGAAAGTAATGTGGACTGACCATTAGTAAGCACAGACCTGTTCTTGCCCACTTGCAGCGAGAAGGTGGCTGTGGTCAAGACCAACATTGTCTACAAACACATATTCTATGAATTGTGGTGGCTACTTAGAGTAAAAATAGTAGCTTGTGAACACTCATTCCCGTACACATCCATGCAAAACTATATCTAAAACTAAAAAAAAAACCCCAAACTAAAGGCAAGTTTATATCTTAATTTGGGCTGAGGCTTAAGCACTGCTCAAAGACAAAGAACCAAGATGAACAATAATATTTGGTCAGAAGGGAAATCTTTTGCAGAAATATCATATGAGTTGGTGTCCCTGAGCTTTTATACATTTGAATTGGAAAAATCCAAAGCAACCTTTCTTTTTTACAGCAAGTCTGTAAACAGCAGTAGTGTATTTTCCACCTCCTGCATGTCATTGGACCACATAGACAGAGTTATACCTGTGCTGAAATCTGAAGTAGTGAAAAACAGTAATTATTATTACGGTTTCTGGCATAACTCAGAAAGCTCTCAGGCAATCACATGTCTGCATAAGCACACAAATCCTTTCCCCATGCAGTTGCAGCTTTCCTAAAAATAGGAATAAAGAATTCAGTGTGTCATTGTTACGAACCCTGCAGACAGAGAGTCTTAGCCGAAACAATGGTGCAATATAGGTAGCAAAACTAACCAAGAATATGATCAGCATAAACTTATCAAGTTGCATGTTATAAAAAGTCACACAGGGCAGCCAGGGATTGTGAGCTGAGACTTCTTACAGTGCATGTGTAATTTTTAACTATAAAGTGTGAATACTTTACGGCTCTGCTTATCTCAGAATGCTAATATACAGACATGCTAAAAGGGAAAAAAAAAAAAAAAAAAAAAAACCCAACCTTCATTCTGCATCAGTTGATCGGCTTTTTTTACAAACAAAAGAATACATAATATTTCAAAATCTGGATCAATGATATACTATAAGATACTAAATATATCAGGCAGAAAAAAGCCTGCCTTGTTAGCATATCTCTGGATGTAATTAAGGCTGTCATGGTCTGAATGAGTGTGTCTCGATCAAAGCTAAGCAAAACAATGCCAGCTTTTTAAGCAAGAAGAGATAGACACTTTATGAAATACAAAAAGACACAAGCGAAAAGATATTCCACGAGATTAAAATAGATTTTTTATGAAGGCTAATTTTAACCTATTTCTCCAATGAACTAGGTCACTTACTGCAAATATGTAGAAGCTGAAATTCTTAGAATTTTTACTGCTGACATACAAAAGTTTATTTGAAAACAAGGGAATGTATACCAAGGAAAGTATACAGATCAAATGCAGATTTTAACAGGCAAGAGAAGGAAAGAGAACTTTAACAATGTATTTACATGACTGCAGGATTTCAAATATTTTCATGATGCTCAGTGAAGGTCGATACTGAAGTCCATTGCATGCAATGGAGAAAAAACAATGGGCTTTGGCTCAGGTTCCCACAGAACACATGACTCTCCAGAAATTTTGGGTTGTTGGATTGTTTAGTATTTGCTCTTTTTCAATATTCAGTATGAGTATAACCATATTGTCTTACCTCAGCTGCATTGCAACACTCCATTACATGTTCTGCATATCTATCTTTCACATACTAAAACTGTACAAGAATAGCAAGAAAAGGTCTCTCTTTTGGTTTAACCTGAATTAAAATCTTTGATACTCTGACAATAAATTCTTTATGTGTCACCAGGTCTTTAAGGTCGGACTGTTTCTACATCTGTCTTTCTGAATTTTGGGTAGTATCCTCATTCAACATCTCTAATAACAACTGTAATGTAAACAGCTAAGAATGTTGAGTACCTTAAAACTAATGAATATACATTTTTCTGATTTACTTCTGAGGTGGTCGCAGGGTTTCATTCCATTTAAAGAGTTTCACAGAATGTTTCATTGCTTCTTAAATCACAGTGGTATAAAGATTCATTCTCATCAAAACATTACAGCATGACAACTAAGTATACACACACTATGACCACTGTAACACTTGCTTATTCAAAATATGTTGTTCAACATATTTTACCATTTTAATACCTAGTATGTTTTTCAAAAATTTTGCATTAGGGTGGACAGTGCCAGATAAAGATAGCCTTAAATCCAGGCACCTCTTTGGTTCACCTCAGGCTCTGAACTACAGGAAAATACAAACTGCCAAAGGTGCACAGATCACACATCTGTGTGACAGATTCACAGCCCGGGGAGGGCTGGGAGGGCACCTCTTCTGGGGCCACCTCCATATCCAGGGCAGCTCTTCAAGCCAAGCGCTGGAGTGAGGATTTAATGCAAACAGCAGTAGAGGGAAATTGCTAATTTTTCTTATTGCTTATTGAGGGATATGTTGCTATGTTTGTGCTATAAAAAGTATTTATCAACACCATTTAACACCTCCCCTTCCTTGAAATTAATCTACCAAATAAGCCCAGTTTTACTGAGGCAGCTTAGTAGATTAGTGCACACTTTTGTATATTCTGCAAGCAACTAGAAGGGCCAGCTGGCTCTCCAAGGGTGCTGGTGGGCTTGTGCTCCATCCTGCTTTTTTGGGAAATCAGCTGGTAGGCCTCTGCAAACTCCTCACAAAGCACAGAGACATAGCAGCAGTTTCCACACAGGGTCGTGTGGGCTGCATCACACCAGTCCCCAAATGCTTTAAATTCTTTTAAAGCTGGGAGCACCAGCTGCTGTGGGATGCCAGCAGAGGTAGCTTTTCCAATGCCTCTCCTCAGGAAAGCTCGCTTTAGTGATTAAAATTAAACAAATGAGGAAGTGGCTGGCTCTCCCTTCAGGAATATCTATCAAAATGAAAATACATGGCAAATTCAGACTCAAATGGTATCCGAAGATTCAGCGTAGGAGGGAAGGTCTTATTTTAGCAATATTGGTTCATCCACAGTGAAACAGGATTAAGATTTGACGTATGCTCTTTTATTTGTGCATGATTTATCTACAGAAACAGACTAATGTGTTGGCGGCACAGCACCCATCAACAGAACTGAAGAAGCCCACAGCAGTGTATCTGCCTCCAGGCATAGCTGGGCAAGCTGTGGATTTGTGCAGAAGAATCAAGTCTGTCAAACTGGCAAAAGAAATTCTATCCTTGGACCCATTAGTAAGCTGACATTATCCACGGTTATTTTTGTTGAATTAAAATAAGTTTAGGTAAGCATGTAAGAGATGAGCACAGCTCAGCTTTGTGGAAAAGCACAAACGAATTACAATGATGCAAATACCCTAGTATCTGTCCTGTTGGCTGGTCACAGTGTACATTTTTATTCAGTCACTAAAACAGTTGTCATTTAGGCACATCTCCTCCTCAAGTTCTCTGAGCATGACACGTAACGTGATTTTCTGCCCTGTGAAAAAGATGCAATGGGACAAAGGGAGCATTCAGGGGTTTCAGATGTCAGGATGACAAATCCATTTGCCAGTCCCAAAGGCCAGAGACAGTGTTTCTGCTGTAGAGATCTCCTGAACACTAGCACCTGCTCTCCAGCATGGCAGCTTGGAAAAGAAAACCAGCAGCATCTGAGGAGACACCTTCTGCTACACCCCATCTCTTTACAACCATACCTCAGCAGCTTTGATGTGTCCCTTTGTCCTTATTAACTAATGAACGTAATGTTTTCAGTGCAACACTGTGATAGGCAAGGTATTTTCTTTCAGTGCCTCTTTGGAGCTCCGAACTCAGAAATGAGCTTGGTCATTTACTCTGCATCCCAGCAGGATTCCTCATCTTGGGAATACTCTTCCAGTAATTCAGAGCTGCTAATGTCACATCAAATTGTAATGAAGTTAGGCATACTCAAATTGTTTTTCCAGTGATATTGTCATTGATGTTCCTCCTAATTTATTAAGAAGGTGGTAAAACTCCACACATAAAATCTGGCATTCTAAAACTGGTGAAATGCTAAGACATTAATGGCAGATGGTTAAAGTAACTAAGTTTACGATATAAAGAATTTGGTCCTCTAATTACAACTGGAAGAACTAACCATTTCACTAATTCTCACTGTGAGTTCATAGAAGCATCTCTACTTTCTCCTTTCAGCCATTGTCGATGAATTCAGATTGCAGGGTAAAACACCCAAGGAGCTCACACAACAGTGATTCCCATGAATCTGTCTCTGATGACAGTCTTTTTACTTAGTGCTCTTAATTCCTTTGAGCCTGCAGTCTATCTCCTTGCCTCCCTGCCTATTTTTTCAGTCACACCTTCAAAGCCAAGGCTTGGTTTTGGAATGGTAATTTCTTTTTTAATCCTGACTTTTAAAGATTGAGCTTTCCCACTCTGAAGATGCTCACAGCTAGCTCAACGGCATTACAAGCATATTCCCACCAGCTCTGAAAGGGTCACCTGTGCCTGAAAGGACAGTTCCCATTTGTCTGACTGCTAAATAAGTCTCTCAATTAGCAAAAGTACAAACAAAATCTTATTAACATTAGGAAAGACTCACGATCCCTGTATCGCACCACTTTTGAGTAAAAATTAAGAGATTAATTTGACTGAAACGTCTGCACTAGGAAAACAAAAAGACTGAAGATTCTGAAAAAGGCCAAATACTATGCAGGTAGTCCAGATTCTAACATGATACAATGAGAAAATATGAGAAAAATCATTAAGATCTGTCCAACTGCATCAATGCTTCAGCTCTCTGTACTGCTCTTTTTTTTTCTGCACATCACACTGTTCTGTAAAAACAGACTAGTTTTCACAGGATTGAAAACTTAGAACCTTTCTATTAAAAAAAAAAATACTCCTGATAAAGAAACAATATAAATAAAACTAATTGTGATCTTCAAGAAAAATTCTCATTTTCCTACTAAAAAATTAATTGAAATAAAAGGTCTTCTGTAAAGACAATGTTAAAATTTCTCCTTACCAAAGTAAGAATAGACTCCCCCGTATTACTTCATATTTGCAGTGGTAGTTTCAACAATACAACATTTTTTTTTTTATTATCTTTCCAAAGAAGACTATAGTTCTGTATCTGCATTTCTATACTATACTACTATAATTTCAGAGCACCTGGATTTACAAGTACTGATTTATGAATCTAGGCTTGAAATAAAGTCTGTCAACATTTCAAAAGCTGAATGAGCCAGAGAATGATTGTCTAATGCTACCTGAGATGTAAATAATCCCTTTTCTATCCCATTTGAGGGCCTGGTTGTCTTTAATGATACAAGGATTTTCTGTCTTCTTTGTAAACAAACACAGACAGAATTAGAATGATTTCAGTAATCATGGGACAAGATTCTCAAAAGTATAGATGTGTTTGAAAGTCATGAGATAAAATACAAGCAAAAATTTGTAGCTGGATCCAACTGCCTCCCTGTGGATTTATATATACAGCGTAAGTATATGTATTGTATACATATATAGCATGTGTGTATGCATATGTACATTTAGACATATACACAAATCTCTTGAATGCATTCTTGGTGAAAGAGGCTAAAATCACTGCATTTCTCAGGCACAGGAAGAAATTTGACAGCGCAACACAAAAAATCTGAAAGCATGGGATAAACAGACAAGTGTGACATCTGAGCAGGACATTGAATAGCACCTCTGCTCAAAGTTCATCAAGATAGCATGTGGGAGTTCATTCTGTCCATCATGCAAAACCAGGTCCTCCATGACATGCTTGTAGTTATTTACAACTACTAATTAAGTCTCAGGATCTGTTGAGAGCCTTTCCTCCAACGCAGTGCATTCCAAACCATCAAAGAAATACTATGATATGGATATTTTCGTATATGCTATTAAAATCTGGATGTATTTCTCTTTCCCAAGTACAAGCCACAGACCAAGAAATGCCTTTCCTATTTATGAATACCGGGAAGGCAGTCCATGTAAATATTTGCTGAGATTATGAGACTTCAGTGATAGTTCCAGAAATTTAATCTCAAACGTTTTGATCAGTATCCTCAGTTTTTCTGACCATTCTGTTCAAAATTTCAGGTTTTCTAGCAGGATCTTAGTTAAATTGTCAGTTATTTCTATAATTCAACAGATAGAATTGAAATGTCTAAAGAACAATTGAAATGGAACAAATGTTCTTATTGACATAATTTTAGCATCTGGGGAGGGAATGTTGCAGACAACTTTATGTATGCACAAATATCTTGCCTTTAAATACCAAATGCTTAGAATACCAACATGGTCTATTTCATGAGAGCCTGAAAAACAATCTAAATGTTTTAAATTGAGAAAGTCAGCAAAAATTGGTTTGTTATGAACAATGTAAATGCTAATACATATTCACTTATTAGTTATTATTTCTGTAATACTTTGTATTACTCACAGAATGACTATCAATGGTAATAGGTCAAAGTTTGGTTCCTAAGATACAGATTCCTGAGAGGCAATTGAGGGGTTTTTTTTATACTGGTTGCTATAAAAAATATTTTTCTTTAATGCTATATATTCCATGCAGCTGTTTTGAGTTACACTTTCCAGAAGAAGAAGCATATATACTACTACTTTTATAGCAACTTATTTGTTACACAGGCATAGAATCCTGTAATTAATGTGTAAAAGGGAAGACTAATATCCTGTGGCTAATATGGTAGACACAACATAGAAGATCAGCATTGTTTGCATTAACTGGATTGTTCGTCTGGACTCTTTGACACAGAATAGAACATGAGAAGTGACTGTGATTATATTAAGTATTTGAATTGTCAAGAAGCCTTAAAACATGGAAGAATTTTAATTAGCATAGGAAAACAACTGAGAGAAAATACGGTTTCTATTAATAATTAGACATGTATGTTTTGACGAATGCTTCATACGCAACCTACTCATCAATGACATATTTATTGGGATATAGCTTGTCAGGAGACTGCTTTCTTAAGTTGACTCATATCTAGTGTCAAAAGGCCTCTTCAAAGATTAAGGGTTTAAAGATATCTCCTCTTTCTAGCGTCCCTGCTGTGTGTTCACCACTGTAATTAGACAAAGTTTTAGTGAAATGCTCTCTGTGAGTGCAATTAAATTCTTGTCCTTGATTTTCTGCTTGAATATGAGTGGACACAAACCCAATTATTTTTCAGAGCCTTGCTCTTGCATTGCAGTGAAAGTTTTTTATATGTTTGACAACAACTTCTAAAGCTAGTGAATTGTCTTTTTAGAGAGTAGTGGGAGAAAAAGAATGGTTTTTAACTCATGAAAAAACCCTGAATGCCAACTGGCTTCATTGCCTTGAGCAGAAAAGATTATGTGATTGAAATGAAATACCTGGGAAAAGCATCAGGAAAAGGAGAAAAAGGAAAAAGCAGAAAAGAAAGCTAAGAAAGTGAAGGGCTCAGTATTGGATTACAGATCTGAACATCTTCAAATTGACAACAAAAAAGAAAATACTATTAGTCTTTATAATGTTTGCAAGTCATTTCTGAGAATTGTTTCTGCAGAGGTTTAATTGTTTCTGGCACATAGGTAAAAGGGTGATCCAGACAGTGAGAGAAACATCTTGAAAGACAACTTCAGGATGATAGGGGCAGCTGTCATGGAAAGCTCCTTTGTAAAGCACAGTACCATATAATCTCCCCTACAAAACTCATAAGCAATCCCTCAGCCATGTGTCTGTGAGTATTTTCCCCTTAGGAATAGAAGGATTGCCTTAAAAACAGAAAGCATGTTCACTGAACTCCAATAACTTGTCTCTGCTGGTATCAGATATTCCATAGGAGGGTATAGGAATACAACAAGGGATGTGTATGTCAGCACTGCCTACTCTCAGTGCCTTAATCATGTCTATGGTTGACATCTGATGAAGTCCTAAAATATGTCCTTGAATAGCTCTTCAAAACATTTCATTAAGAGGAACTATTACGTGTCTGTCTCATTAAGTATCTGTCATTTACCTGTTCAATGTAACATTAAAATTGTTTCTATCACTGTAAGGTTTTTCACTTTTCATTTAATTTGTTCAAATATTTTCCCCTTTTTCTGTCACGTACCACAGGAACAGAAGTTCCACATCCCTCATCTGCTTCTTTACATATTTTTCACAATTTCCTTTCAAGGATAAAAAAAATACAACATTTCCACTGCCAGTGTAACTGGCTTGGACTACATGTCCCTACTCTCTGTTGTTCCCTCTGTCAGCAATGTGTTATCTGAAGAACACACAAAAAAAGCTTCTGAATATTACACTTAAATTCACTTAGTATTTTTACCTGTAATCCCCTGCTAGGCAATCTGAAATGAAAGAAGGTAGAAACATCTTGTACACAGGCCAGCATATGCAAGTAAAGGATGTACTGCTGGTTGGTCCTGTCAGTAGCCCCTGTGGATGCTGTATGACTAGGAGAACTAATGTTGTCTCCTAAAAGAGCTGTGCTGGACACAACATGTAGTGCAACTTAGAAAGGTATATCAAGGATTTCTAGAAATTGCATCATCAATTAGAACCAATAGGCATTAATCTAAGATCTGCAATTCAGGTAGGACTGATGAGTTATCATTTTACAAGCTTCTGTGATAACCTACAGAGACATTAGGTACCTTTTCATTAAGCACAGCCCTAATTACAAGATTTTCTCTATAAGGAAATACATCAATATAGCAGTAGATTTAATAGATAGGCCATAAACCTTCTACTCCTTGCTTTGATAATTGCTGGAAAGCATAATTCAAAAAGTAATATGGAAATAAATTGGGTTTTTAAATGTTTATTAAGCAAAAAGTTCTATTTGGGGGTGTGGAGGGGGTTCAGGAAGAGAACAAAATGCATGAAACCAAATAAAATAATAGAAAAAAAAACCCCAGATACTGTAAATACATATAGCTTGATTTAACAGAACTGATAACACATAGAACAATTTAATAGTCTTGCTTTACTAACATTCTAACTTTTCTATAAAATCAGGATTTGATTATGAATGCCTATGATGCTTTGTTCACAGGTTGCTTGGAGGAAACAACACAAGAGATGTCATGACACTTGACTGCTGGAAGTGGGTCTACACAGATTAAGAAGTAAAGGAGGAGAGGTTAAGGCATGGATATAATCAGAGGTCTCATCTGTCAGAGTATTTAAAAGGACGCATGCAGCAGGAATTATTATGTAATAGAAATGTACCACAACTTCTTTGTTAAACTGACAAATTGGGAGTAACACACTGAAACAAAAATGCATATTCTAGCTGTCAACATTTAGAATAACGCACCCAGGGATATCTCCACCAGCAGATTATCTAAAAATCTCACCAATTACCACCAGAAAGAGCAAAAGGATTATACAATGGTAGACCTAAAAAAGTCAGTGAAACTCTCTCCCATCCATATATCTCACTCCCTGGAAATCATTAAGCAAAATGCTAACAAACGCATTAACAAACTTGAATGACCTTTTTGGTAGAGAAGAAGGTTTGAATTTTTTCAGGGAAAGCCTTACATGCACGCCCAACCCTCTCAAACTGACTCAGGCAACAGAGTCGTGGGAACCAGGTCTTATCTGATCTCGTAAGTGAAAAGCTGGTGACCGATGGAGCCTCCCATGCCACGTCTGGCTTTGAATCAAACAGGACCACTATAGAAAGAGACACCTTTAACTAACAATCAAGGAGCTGTTACAAAATGCAGCATTCACAGGAAGGCATCAATCTGCACTTTATGCCAAGATAGCACAACGTACTTCTTGAGAGTTTCTCTAATGGGACAGAGAAAGCATTGGGAACACAGAAACATGTGCTACATCCACCCCTCTTTGCTCTTCCCTTTCACAGTTCACTAAAGAATCTTAGTTGTTGATAATGAAGAATAGGGTAAAGCAGAGTTTGCTCTGAAAAGCCTACAGCCAAGATGCAAGAGCCTAAGGGGAATAGCACAAAACAGCAGAAACTGTCTGAACTCAGAGCATCGCCAAGAAACAAATCAGGGGGAAGACAAGTTTGCTCTGGTTTGGAGTCAGGCTACCACAAATAGGAATTTGCAAATTGGCAAACGCACTCAGATAATGCAAGTTGCCACATCTCACATACTCATTTTACCACTAAACTCGCAATTTATAATACTCACACTGTATGTTTGCAAAAGGTAAATAGCCTGCGAGTGAATAAAATCAGCTTTTCAGGCCTTAAAAATCAGCCATTCGTGAGTTACTGACAGCAGAGGAAGTACTGCCCTAATTCAGTACTGTGCTCCCTTGTGAGGTCGTACTCCACACACACCCACACTACAGGGCTTTGGAGAGAGGTGAAGCCTGGAGGCACCAGAAACATAAACACAGAATGAGAACTGAGGAGGCAGAAGAGAAGCCCCATATCCATGTGGTTGTCCATCCAGTTTTTACTGTATCCCAAACTGCAGGCAAGGGTTGCTATTCCTCCTTTGAACAGAAAAAAAACTATTGAGCTCAAAAAAAAAATAAGATCAGCTTTTTACTTGAAAGTGATTGAAAGCAGCAAATTAAAAACTGCACTTGAAGTACAAATTTCAAACAATCTTTGAACATATAATGAGAACATGAAAAAAGATTTACTAACGTCCAAAGCATTGATGGTTTCTGTCTTCTCAGGCCTGGTAAATATCACCAGTTCCAGCACAATTATACTAACCTCACTCCAACTGTACAGTCCTCCAATTAAAACAGGAAATTTGCCTTTAGATTTCCTTCACTACCACTACTAATGCAATGGGTCATTACCTTTAATAACATGAATGTGTTACACTAGGCCATTCAGCGCAATTATAGTGTACAAGATAATATTTTTAAGAGCACACTTTGCACAGTAGTAACTAGTAGATAATGGATCTTTAAAAAGCCTTACACCCTAAATGGGCTACCAAATCCCCACTACCTAACAGCACTTACCCATGCTACGAGAAGGCATCATATCTCCAGCTCACCCAGCAGACCACCTAATCTTAGATCTAGGTAAGCATGGTTTAACGACTATGCCGATAGGTGTCTTGCTATTTTAATGCCCTTAATCTGGTCTTTCAGAGCCACTAAGCACTTGTTCAGTGGTAATGGAAGGCTGTATCGAATTTATTTACATTTCCTCAAACTACTTCTGGATTTGAAATGTACAAGTGCAGATCATTATGCAGTATTTTATTTGCTACTTATTATACAAGAACCACTACAGTAGCACACTTTCTCTCAGTTTTTCTATGAAATAACTTGTTCTTATGTGTTTTTGAAGTACTTCAATACAAAGTTAAATTGACTAATAGGATTTCCCCTACTAAATTGCACCATTTATACATCAAGCCCAATGTCTTGCCTCCAGCCACAGCCAGTATTCAGTAATTTAGAAGGAAACTAGGAAACAAATACTACTTCTTGGCAATTGCTTTAGTTTTGTCCACAAGGGAAGTGTTCCCTGCCTCCTGAAGCGGTTATTTTGTTCCCAGAGCTCTTTAAATCTGTTTGTGTCAAACTTCATTCAAAGGAAGCGTGTCATATCCTTGCTAACACAAACCCAGGGAACGCTTCCAGATGCCATCTGGCCCACACCCATATTTCAAAATGTGTGCCTGCCAGCATCATCTGACCCAACATGAGGACCTCTCTGCTTAGTTTTCCTTTCCTCATAAGAAAGCCTTGTCTAGGCCTCTCCCTCCTCCTACTCCTCCTGATACCACCCGCCCTCTTTTCCAAACATTGTGTTGGTTAAAAATGACACTTGTTCCAAATTGCTACTTCCAGCCCCGGAAAAATTAATAAATAAACAAACAAACAAAACCTTTTCATACCACAGGTGTGGTGCCTTCTTCAGCCTTGAAGTGTAGGTGCAGCATAAGGACACTGCTTCCACCTCCAGCAAAGAAAGGCTAGGAAAAATAATCTGCTTTGTCTCTGGTGTTATAATTGCCTCACCCATCAACAAAGTACTCAGAAATACAAGAACAGGATGAAAAGTAAATGTCACAGAGAAGCTATCAAAAGCAAATGAGTCATATACAATCACTTTCACAAACTAACCAGCATTACCTAAATATTTCATGTCACCGTTTCTACTATCATTCTGCTCTAGATCTGAGAGTCAGAAATGTTCTTTTAATTCCTATAACACATTTCTCACTGCTAGATTTTCTTGTTTGTTCTTATATCAGTTAAGTTGTTCTCTTTTTTTGAAGTTTACAACTTACCTTTCAATATACAGAGCAACCAACTTGAGCTTTTCTTCCCCCCTTCACCCAGGGCACGGTCCTCTATTCTTCTTTACAAAGACATAATTCAGTTGTTATAGCAGTTCCTTTCCAGACTCCTTTCACCTTAAATTCACTTTCTTGGTGTGCATGACTTAATAGAAATGTGTGTACCTGTTCTAGCTGGGTCTTACACAGGTGTGTTGGATACTTACTCTTCTCTCCTCTCTCCATATCCCCATGCACTAGATCTTTCACCATGTTACACTCACAGTTCAAAGATGTTCTATAATCCATGTGGTTTCTTTGTTAAAATCCTGAGTACTATTACTTTAATTTAGCACTATGAACACAAAATGTTTGTTAATTTAAAAGTTTTTTTTTTACTTTTGTAAAATTAACAGCTCCAGTTCTTAACGGTAACTTTTGCAATATATTCAGCTTAGATCAATTCACTCCTGTAGTTTTGCAGATCACAATTGTTCTTCTACCTTATAAGTCACTATCTGTCTTCTTTTTTCTTGCTGAGGAGCACTAAAATGCAGCTATATATACCAACTTTAATTATATCAGACCTGTAATTGATGGAGCTTTCAGCATTTTAAAAATTTGTTTCCCAAGACTTCATAGATCTAGTGATACACCTTCAATTGGCAGAAAGAAATGAAGTAAAACTCCTTTTCTTCCTTCTTATGTGCTGCATGCTAAGTTACAGTTATCTATAAATTCAGTAACATTAATCATGTCCTCATTCCATTGACTTATATTTACATGTCATAAAGAATGTGTTAGAAAAGGGACTCCTGATAGCAAGCTCTTTCTATAGCTGTTGCATTCTGCTGACAGCAGTATTATAATTCTTAACGAAATGTAAGAAAGAAAGGGTGTTAGTCTTTCATAACCTCAAACCGAGATCTGAAGTAGTGGCAGGAGAAGTCTGCAAATGAATTGTACATGAAGTACAAATGTATTTTTAAAAGGTATTATTTTAATAGGCAAAAAAAATGTAAAGAAAGCAGTAGATTAAAAGGAGATAAAAGGAAATGTTAAATATCTTAAGGAAAAATTATATGCAATTTAGACATTAGAAAATATTTTCATACAAATAGAGTCTAACTACATAATGTTACCCAAAATCTAATAGGTACATTAAAAGTTATCATTACAGGGGGTCAGGGGGGGAACAAAACAATTTTAATGTCTTATTTCACTCTATATCTGATATATGGTCTATATGGCAGACAGTTTCTTACCATTCTAAAACCAAGAACACAAACTACATTATTGTTCCTCAGTACTATATAGAAAAGAGTCTTGATATTAATCACACACACAAAAAATATTTCCATCGCTAAGTTACGGAATTTTACTAATTGGATGGATTTTTATCTGTGCTATGTTTTCCATGTAATTTAAAGAAACCTAAAACTTCTGAATAATACTCTGTGTACTTTATATTCAGACAGAAATAGCTTTTCATTTTTCAAAGAGTCTGAGAAAATATAGAAGAGAATACTATTACTTAGACGATATCTGTTTAAAATTTACTGACGTTTATAACTAACAAAACTAACAAAAATAAGGGTCATGTTAGCAGGTCCCAGTGTAAAACTAGGAACAATGATTAATCCAGTCACACACTTCATAACTTTAACAATATTAAGTGTTAGGAATCTTGATGTATCCATTCAAATAACTTCTTTATATGCTATAATCCAAACCAAAAAGACTGCAATTTCAAGACAGATAGACACTGGAATTAGGGAATCTGGTTTGTTTGTTTGTCTGTTTGTTTTCTAAAATAACCTCTGTCGTATGTCACCCGCTGGTGATATTCACTGGCACTGCAGGTATTTTTGTTGTGTTAAATATCTGTCAAAGCCCAGCATAAAGGAAAATCTTCATTAGTGTTAAAAAAAGAAAAAACAAAATCCATCCTAAAGGCCATTAATTCAGAGCGAAATGGCTTAGAGAGTTCAGAAGATTCCCCACGGTCTTTCTATTCTGTTGGTTAATCAAAACTTCAGCAAATACAGTAAATCAAAAGATTTATTCCAATAGATCCCTTATCTCACTACCCTTATCTCAGTGTCTTTACCAATTCTTAAATGTTTTTAATATGAGAGATACACATGGGTATATTACTTATGCTATCATTCTCTCTAGCAGCCCTAATTATGGACTCTTTGATGTTATACAAAGACAGAAATTAAATGATCCCTGCTTTCAACCAGATTAAAATGGAAATTTAAAGCAAGAGAAAACCAAGAAAGACAAAGGCTGAATTTCTGAAACTGTCACAGCACACCAACAATTGAACTGTTTTCAAGGGGTTTTTTATATGGACATTACACAAATGTCGGACTTTTAGAGAGGAGTTAAGCAGGGTTATGCAAGTTATTCTGTAAAAAAAAAAAAAAAAAAAAAGCTGCATGTTTAATAAGTGGTGATGAAGGCTGAGCCAGCTGGAAGCAGGTCAGTTTCTACTACTGGGTGAAGGACGAGAGCCCCAGCTATAACCTCTGCTTGAAAACAGGTAAATTGGGATTTGACAGGTAACAGGGAACGGCACAAAGAAAGAGGAGGCATGGAAAGAGAAGCAAAGTAGGAAAAGGATATGTCCAAGACCTCAAATCAAGGCCAGATGAGGTAGTGGGAATAAAGAAATACATAACCAAGTTGCTGCCTATGAAATTTGTACAAAAACTAGGGTGCAAGTCCAAGAGATTACACAAGGGATGGAGAGAGACAATGAGAAAAGTGTGTGCTAGGTGTGGGGAGGGACTGAGATACCATTTCAGAGGGTAAAGTAAACCTGGAGGCCTTGTTCAAAAAGGGAAAAACTAATGGTGGGGAAAACGTCTGAACAGAAATGGAAGAGAAGAAGCCCATCCTGTGAAAAACAAGATAAAGCCCAACATACATAAAGCAAGATACCAAATGCCTTCATTTTTTTAAATGTTTGAATGTATTTAGCCTCTGCGTGCTAAATTATCACAGCTAAAACAGCTTCCTCAAAATTAAAGGAATTGAATATTGTGGGAGCAAATGGAAGAATATGGCATATGAACACAGAAAAGCTTTATATATTTCATAGCAGCATTTAGTCAATATTCTCAGAGTGTTCATGTGTTTCGTTTACAGTTGTAAATGTGGAAAAACTAACAGGTAATGGACAGCTGTAAGCGTCTAAATCAGTAATTCCAAGTAAAAAAGTATGACCTAAATTTAACCTATAACGGAAATTGAACCTTTGCATCAGCACTTTTAGTGAGGAAGGGGGTTGAATGATTTTTTAGAAAATAGCAATTGCTGCCAGCTCAGTATACCAAACTATTCACGTACTCAGTCTTCTCTCAACCCAATTAGTGTTTAAAATGACAATAGCTGCAAACAAGGCTTCAAAATATTACAAAGTCCATGTTAGGCAATTCTGCATCTAATGTGCTTCTACGGATTTCATAAGATTCTCTAAAATCTTATGTTATCAATTTTGAATAGCAAAACAAATGGAGGAAATATTAAGGAGCTAACAAAATGATTTTAAATAACAGTTATTCTGCCACTTTTTACAAGTGACTAAGGTTTTTAAAAGTGACTGCAGGGGGCTATGGTCTTCTTATCCACTTTGTATAATATGCAGTCCCTTAGAAATAAAAGTAACATTCTTTTCTGCAAATAAAAGCAGGTCTCTGAGTGTTAAAGCTACATGGTCTTCTACAAAGCAAGAAAACTAATGTAAGCAAAACAGTTGAAAATGTGCTGAAAGGAAGAGAATCCATTTTATCCCCTTCTAGATGTGTAAAACTGTGGGTTTAGACAGAGGTTAAAAATCTGTAAAGCTGTTTTATAGTTAAATGCAAACCACAGTCAGATCTATTGATGGGGTTCTATCAATTTTACACATTTTTAAACACCTTCATAAAAGGAAGTTAAAACCAGAATGGGCAGGAGACAAAAGAAGAAAGTACAATAGTAGTCAGGTATCACAGAAACTACTATGCACTTACAGTGGTAATGGAAAATTGAAAAGAACAACCCATATCAATAAGCCACTAATTTTGCCATTATAAGGTATTTTGTCTCCGCTTTCAGATTACATCATATTTAGCCACCCTAAACTATATCGGCTTCAATACATCGCTTATCATCAAGAGGGACAACACAGGCTACAGCATACGTGGATGACGTAAGTTTGGTTTTTGGCAGCTGTAAGAGCACTTCGCATCATATCTTTCAGGCCAGTTCATTATAAGAATTATTGTTAATGTTCTCAATAACCGGAATGTATTGTTTAACAATGAAGAGGTATGGCCTAAAGCTATACTACCAATGGTTAATTATATGGCTTTACAGCTGGAGTTCCATTTTTTTATCTACAAAGTATTGTACATTTAATGATAGGTATTTATGCTTCTAGACTGGCAAAAAATAAAGTAAATAACTCCTCTGCTGAAGCTGCACGACCATCACGAATGTGTTAATTGCTTGGTATTTGCAGCTAGGCAGATACAATAGCAAAACTTGCAAATTCCATTAGTCACCAACAAGATGATAGCAAAGCTTTTATTTATTCTCCTAATCCCTTGAAATAAAAAAAAAACCCACCCAAAAAAAACCAACCCCAAAACCTAACCCAAAACTTATTCCTGATGTTGTGAACATTACTCACTCACACCATGCAGTAAACAAGCTGGGTTTATCCTAGAGTTATTCAAATTTCCTTTAAACAAAAGAAAGCTCTATCTATTTGAAAGCAAGCCATTTTAGACCAGCTAAAACCCACAAAAACTTGCCAATAGCTAGCAAGATTCTGAGCTCCTATATCATCAAAATGTCAAATTAGAAAAACAATAATGTCCACTGTATATAATCCATATTATACCATTTTAGTTTCTTTGGGAATTAAAATTTTAATTACATTAACAATTAAAATGAAAATTAATATTAAAACTTTAAATTATCCATCTAGCTTCCATCAGCAAGACACTTAGAACTGCAGGGGGTTAACTACAGAGTTGTTTCTCAGAACCAAATCCATCATTCATGTACAGCAACAGTTGTTTACAGTAAACTTAAAAACAAACAAGAAAACAAATTAATAATAACTCAGCTCATAAAAAAAAAAACAGTTGTGAGAGGACAGAGTGCTTTAGAAATATTAAGAGCAAAAGAAAATGAATGCAATTGTTAATCTCAAAGTAAGTAGACCTTTGCTCTTTTGTTTTCCCTTTTTTGTTGTTGGCTATCCTTGGACATTTTTTATAAATTACATTAACTACAGAGTGGTTATTCCAACAATGCTCATATAAATGGAGACTAAAAGAAGAGTGTTGTCTATATGCAGATCGGAATATTTACAATTTACAAATAGATATAAGCTAGGCATTATGCTATGAATGGAATGAACAGCAAATATATCTGAGAAAAAAATTATCTTTTTACGAACACTTTTTAAACATAAAGAAATTTATTAACAGAAAAAATCCAGTAGAAAATAAACTGTTTACTTCTCTAATTATTTTTTTTGAAAGAAAGAGGATCTACACCACAGAAATACCACTCATTCTGCAAAACATGTCAGAATAGGTTTTTGTCAACTGTGAATCCTATCTCCATTTTTTTTCTGTTTAGTCCTTTCTGTTTCTATTATTCTGTGGAATTTGTGTGGGACTGTACAAAATAATTGACATTTCCACATTACTTATCTAGTATCTAAAAGAATGAAACTCTATTAAAAATTAAATCTTGCATCACTCCTCAGGGTGATTCAGCATTAATCCCAGTTCTTTCTTGATTAGTTTATTGTTGAAGCACTGTAAGACACAGAGGGTCAGGGGGATATTTTTAACCTGAATAAGAATGTAAGGAATTTGGGTACAAAATATACAGTGTCTGAGGAACTGTGGTACTGAAGAGAAGTCCTGGTATCTTGCAGATGTGACTGTGTCCATTGGCACCCTGACCAATAGTATGGGGCGTCTACTGTGACCACTCATTATATAGTCCATCTTCCTTTTTTTTACACCATTAGTCCTACTCTATAACAAGCAACAGGCCCAATTTAAAGTTCTTCAAAAGGAAGTCAACAAGTGCAAAGTCTGTAAAATCTCACTTGGATTGCCTAAAGACAATAAAGGGACCTTGGACAGTGGGGTAGAGTGCACCCTCAGCAAGTTTGCTGGCGACACCAAGCTGTGTGGTGCAGTCCGCACACTGGAGGGAAGGGATGCCATCCAGAGAGACCTTGACAGGCTGGAGAGGTGGGCGTGAGTAAATCCCATGAAGTTCAAAAAAGGCAAGTGCAAGATCCTGCACGTGGGTTGGAGCAATCCCAGGCACAAATACAGGCTGGACAGAGAATGGATTGAGAGCAGCCCTGAGGAGAAGGTGCTAGTGACTGAGAAGCTCAACATGAGCCAACAATGCGCCCTTGCAGCCCAGAAAGCCAACTGCATCCTGGACTGCATCAAAAAAAAGCATGGCTAGCAGGTTGAGGGAGGTGATTCTGCCCCTCTACTCTGCTCTGGTGAGACTCCACCTGGAGTACTGCATCCAGCTCTGGAGTCCCCAACGTAAGAAGGAAGTGGGCCTGTTGGAGCAACTCCAGAGGAGGGCCATGAAGATGACCAGAAGGCTGGAGCACCTCTCCTATGAGGACAGGCTGAGAGAGTTGAGATCGTTCAGCCTGGAGAAGAGAAGGCTCCAGGGAGACCTTCTAGCTGCCTTTCAGTCCCTGAAGGGGGCTTATAAGAAAGATGGGGAGAGACTCTTCAGTAGGACCTGTTGTGATAGGATGAGGGGTAGTGGTTTTAAAATGAAGGGAGGTAGATTCAGACTAGACATAAGGAAAAAAATTCTTACAGTGAGGGTGGTGGAACAGTGGAACAGGTTGCCCAGAGAGGTGGTAGATGCCCCATCCCTGGAAACATTCATGGCCAGGTTGGATGGGGCTCTGAGCAACTTGATCTGGTTGGAGATGTCCCTGTTCCTTGCAGGGGGGTTGGACTAGGTGACCTTTAAAGGTCTCTTCCAACCCTAACAATTCAACGATTCTATGATCTTCAGGCATCCAAAACTGCAGAGCTTAAGCACAGAATCCACAGGTAGCATTGAAATTTTTTTCTCAGCCTTGGGCTGTTGTCATCATTTGAGAAGATAGTATCATTAACAGGAAATGTACTAAGCATAAACTGCTATATTTAAATAGCTGTGAATTGCCAGAACTTTTGGTAACATTAAAATATAAGAAAGGTCAACATTCTGAGACACCAGTTCTGGTGATTTATAGAATATTTTGCATTAGGAAGTGAGTAAACGGGATAATTTTAAGTAGCAACATTCTGAATTTTGGAAGTTACTTCCCTTATCTTTACCTTACAGACATGGAAGAGCATGGAACTATACATAGCACTTAAAATGGTGCTGTCACCTGGAGATGCTCTGATTAGGCACCTCTCCTGAGGTCTATGTTTCCTTCTGGTCATAAGTTGCAGGTAAGTAGTATGGAGAATAATGACTTCAGTATAGCTATAGATCAGCTCAGTAACATGCTCTTACTCTGAGGAATCAGCAGCACAACTCAATAATAGGTGTAAAACCCTGATGCCTTTTTTTTAAGGTGTCATGAGAGATCTGGACATCTGGAACTATAAAGCTGCCAGAAGTAGGCTAATGCCCTTGCTTGGTAGAAAGCAAATAAAAGGAAAGATTTCTATGAACCTGCCAGCATTTCAAAAATGTTCAATACCAACAAAGTGGTGCAGGGATCTTGATGCTGAGTTTTGACATCACATTACTGATAGTCATTTGGTAGCTGTGCTCTCTGGTGCCTACAATCTTAAATGTAAAATATATTATAATTTACTTAGATAAAGACCTAGGTCAGAAGGTGACTCAAGCAGGGCACACCTGGAAATAATACAGGGTGGGGGGAAAAAAAGAAGAAAATAAGACTGGTAGGAGAAAACAAATGTTTATAGTAGCAACTACAGGTAGAAATATACAGTTATTGCTAGTTCTGCTGAATTCAGTGGGTGCTCCTTCAACTGTGCAGTTTGTTCAACTGTGGATAAAGGAAGATACGTCAGAAAGACCAGGCTGAAGGAAACACTGAAAGATGCAGAGCCTCAGAATATTTAAGCAAGTCACATATTTCATTAAAAAAAAACCATACAAAATAAGTCATAGCTCTCAATTTTAAAGCATCAATTTAGCATCAGTAAACTACAGAACAGCTTGCAAAATATCATAGGGTTTTTTCCTGTTCTCAATGAATCAGGTTATCCTAGCTATGGGACTGTAAAGAATGTTACAAACTGCCAGTTTTTTTCCAAAAAAAATACATACTAAGTTACGTTATGTTAGAAAAAAAAAAACCCTTTGATTATAGCATCCGATATTTTTCACTAAGAACATAAGAACCAGTTTCCCTAAGGTGGTCTATTTTGTGAACCTTTTAAGCTCTCTAAACAGACATAAAAATTTCTTGTGCTTCTGTTTCCCTGTTAGCATTTCCAGATAATACATTTTAATCCGCTCTCACTTTCTGCTCTCTAATGCCTTGTCCTCATTGGAGCCGCTCTTAATTTTCACTAGAGAATATAAGAGGAAAATTAGGCCTATTATATATACATTCACATTAGCAGATGGGATTTCAGGTGAGACTCAGAGCAATACAGCAGTACAGAAAATAAACTCTGCAGAGCACTCAGAAGCCTGGGAGGTTTAGCAGGATGACTTTAAATCAGCAGTGCCCTCTGCTGCTCTTGGGCTGGTCTTTTGTTTTGTCATGTTTTTCCATGCCATCCAGTGCAACTTTGACAATCCCTCAACTACTGCTTCCTTGTAGGATGATTCATGGCTACTCCTATGCACTGAATTTTGTTCCTACAAGACATTATAACCTCACCTACTCCAGCATTGACATGGGTGGGCTGTTGAGACGCTACATGGGAGGACGGACCAAGAGACAGAATTACTGGTGCTTTGCACCACAGCTCTGCTGGGTGTGCTCTTCCTGGCCAAAATCAAAAGCCTGCAAGGTTTTCAAGGAATTTTACTCCTTATCCCTATAGACAACAGATAGAAAGGGAAGCTTGTTTCACCCAGGAAGCTTGGCTTTGCAGGAAAGATCCTTTATAACAAATAGACTAAATCTAATAAAATGAAAAATGAAGGATCACATGAGTAACATGAGGAAACATGAGTAGTCACAATTTCATCAGTTGCACAGTTTAATATCCACCTAGAGGGAAAAATCAATCAGCTAGCATCTGATCAGTGTTTTCTTGATAGCATTAGCTATGTGGCTTATACAACCTCTGAGGAGATAGTGCTTGTTTTCCTTTCCTGTGTAATTCATTTATTAGCCTAAATTTAGAGCTGTCAGCATAGATTTAGAGCTCCAAACCTAAATGAACACACATTCTGTAGGTTTCAAGGGCGGGCCGCTAAAAGCCTAAGACAAAGGTAACAGAATTTTTTAAATAGAACAGCTAACTAATTTCCATTTCATTTATGTCGCCACAAGAATAACTGAATTCCTAGGAGGAAAACTGTCTGGTCAGGAGTTCTGAGTTTTGTTTGCATTTCCCTTCCTCAGTTAGAGGAAGAAGCATGTAACCCCTGATATGATCCAGTAACTCTCACAGTCCTCAAAACTGGGAACATGGGGGGATTGTCCTCTCAAGGACAGGTGGTGCATTTTCCTGTGACTGTAGGCTACTTCTGTAGGCACACCCAGAAACCTTCTGTACATCCACTTCTCTGTACAGACTGCCCCATGACATAGGACATTGTGAACCAGTCTGACAGACAAAACAATATTAATTGCATTATTTATTTGGTATGATCTTTATATGAAGGGATGAAAAAAGCCAAAAAATCTTGTTATTCTATTGGGCTAAATATCGGGTTGACTCGTAACATAATATGGTTCCTACCACAAAGTAGCTTACTAGCTAATTAGGGCTTGATTGAGCAAGCAGGATGATATTAGAGAGAGGCGACAGCTTCTGTGCTTTTCAGTTTGTTTGAACTAGAGTCCTCTGCTTTCCCTTCAAAAGTGTTTGTTTCAGGGATGGGGGAGGCCTTGGTTTTTTGGCAGGAAGGGCTGCTACACGCAGGAAGGCTGCTTGCACACTTATGGAGGGAAACACTTGTTCCTATTCTTCTTAGTCTTACAACAAGTTACGGGGCACTGCAGAAAACAGACGATCCAATCTCTGTTATGCTGCTCCACTTGTCCTCTGCAGGGACTTGACAGCTTGCAGAGCAGGCTCCAGCTCATAACAAAAAGCAGCCCTGCTGTCCACAGTCAACCATGTCCCAGAACGGTACCATGAGATGTGTGTGTGGCTGTCGAGCATCATTTCATTTGGCCATTCCACACCAAGAGACAAACAACCCTCCAAAGCTCTTTCATGCTACTACTCTCAGCTTTCTTCTGAAAGGAAAGGATTTACTTTATTCGTTCTCCAAAGCTGAGATGCCACCTCTCCTATACATTACAGTTTGGTCCTTGCAGCAGTGCCAGACCACCGGAATAAAAATGCTCTAAGTTTACACAGCACAATACAAATTATAAACTACATTCAGTACCCACAGGATGCGGAAAGTACCAAGATTGGTATTCAGTGACTATGCCTTATGAAAAAAAAGTAATCTCATAAATAATTACGAAAGGTAGTGAGAGGCTCAGTATCTTTACTAAAGCAAGCAAGCTACTCGAACAGACCACAAAGTAAAGAACATAACACTTCCTTGCATTCATTCAGACAACCAACCAGTGTGTAATAATTGCCATGCTGTTCGTAGCTAGTATTAGGGAATTAAACTGAATTAATCTAATCTAGTTCTTTGGCCAAGCATTCAAGCAGCATCATTTTCTTGCATTAGAATGTTTGCATGGTTGACCAGTCAAGTTAGACAGGAAAAAACTTCAGTGATAGGTGGAATGGTCACGTTTCCTGACAAGTCTGCCTGCTCAATTATAGACTGTTTTAAAAGAAGTCTTTTCGCAGTATAGATCACAGATTTGTCAAAGTCTTGCTGAAGTCTCACTGCCAAAATCAGACAGTTCACGTCATGGACATTGTAATAGTCTGGTATTTGGCACCAGGGTTTTGACAAAGGTAAAGCAGGCTTTTGTCAGCATGTGTATCACAACACTACTCTTTTCAATAACCCTATCCATTACTGTGCCTACCTCTTCATGTTGAAAATTGTCTTAGTGTTAAAACAATTTTTTCTCCACAGATGAAAATAATCTGTATTCTTCCAAAAGAGGTAGGAGAACAAATGGGGAAAAAAAGTGAAGAAAAAGGAAGAGCAAAGGATGGAAAGGAGAAGACAATTTCTGGAAGCAAGGACAAAAAGTACCTGGAGTCTTATAGTCCTTCAAAAGGAAGTCATTCATTGTTGGAAGAAGTTCTGTTGTTTTGCTTACTTCTTTTGCAAAAAAAAAAAATGTTATGTCCCCGGGAATTTTCAGTCTCTATCTTTGTTTCGTCAGACACATGCTAGAATTTTCAGCATGTGCCAGACCTAAAATTGTCGTGATCAAAAGAACCTTCAGGTCTTTTTCCACCAGTAACACTCCAGTCCTCTCACACTTATTTCTGAGCTTAATCTGTCAGTGAATTTCACAGCAAGAGACAGATACTTGCAGAGGGAGAGCAGCTCAGATGTCAATGTTTCAATACATAGGCATAAAGTAGAGCTGTACGTGAATTATACTATTAAGAACAGGGCACTTCAGAAAACAAGTGCACATTTGAAAAGACTTTGGAAAAGGGTCCCAATCCACTTCATTGAAAGGAATTGGAAATTCCTTTCCAATTCAAAAGGGATTTTGAGGAATGTCCTTAAATGTACTAAAATGACTTGGCCCTTTAAACATCCAACACCATGCAAACTTGGCAAGGATTTTCTTGCACAGACAAAGGAGAGAAAGATTGATCTGACACTCAAATAATGGAAGGTTTTTATTTCTTTTTTTTTTTCAAGGGAAAGGAAAATTAAATCCTCTGAGGCTATTACGACCTTCCATGCAAAGCAAGAAAGCTCTCAAGGTTTCTAACAGGTGAAGAAACAGCTCATTCAATTTAGTTGCATTTCATATGGTATACCTGTATTTATGTGTTTATTTCAAGAGACACAGTGCATCGCATGCATAGCACACTGTCATTCCCCCCAAAATATGAGGCTTTGATGGAGATATTATTTTTTCATCAATATTAAGAGGAAGAATTCCACTTCTGCCAAAAGATTAAAATTGCTCTGATTCACAGTATTTTTAAAAATACCAACAATTGTTATTTTATGGAAATGCATATGGTTTCAACCATCACTCCTCTGGTGATCATTTCCACTCGTGTCTATAAAGGCTATTGTGGTACCCTTCACTTTGTCTCATTTCTATTTTTCCAGCATTTTTTTCCTTGAATGCCTACATTTTCTTTTTCAGTAGCAGATGAAGACATTCCTCTACTTCAAACTCCTTGTCAAGCTACTTCCTGCCCTATATTTGTCTCCCTGTTGGGCTGAATGTCCTCCCTCAAAGCTTCCTCTTGCTTTCAGTCTCTGTCTTAGACCCTTAATTTGTATTGACTAACAGTATGGTTGCTGTGAGCTCTGCACCTGCTCCTACCCGACATCGACAGCTAAATTCTTACAGATGACTGTTTCCAAGGGAGACTCAGGCAGAAACTTAAAAATAACAGTTGAACATACTATGCAGTGCTGACTTTTGAGCTCATACATTCAATGGCTGTCAATTCAGTTCCACTTGAAAACTGTACCATGCAGTCACCAACCTAAAATCTAAGCATGCTCAGGTTTCCAGTTTCCCAGACAGATGAAAATCAAAACCACAACCTTCCCCTGTTCTTCACAAAATATCAAAATTATTTTGCCTTTTTCTAAACAAAGAACATTGAAGAAAGGAAAGCATGAAGAGTTTTGCAGGAGATAAATAATGGTCAGCTTTTCTCTGAAACATGGATGGGCCTACTGGAAGAATCATCTTCACCACCACTTCCCCATTTTGTGAGAAATTAATACAAAACAACCCTTTCTCTACATTGTCTCTGTAGTATGGTGTCGTAGTTCAGCCCCGATGGGGACCAGACTATGCAGTCTCTCTCTCACTCCCCCCACTCTCCAAGAGAATAGGAGGAGATTTGGTAAACAAAAGAAAACCAGAAGAAAAAAAACCCAAACACATGGGTTGAGATTGAACAAAAAGTAAATTTAACAGTAATGACAGAAGAAAACAAAACAAAACAGTGATGAAATACAAATACAGTATAATGGTTTACAACAAATCTCCACACCTAGTTTCTTCCAAGTAGCAGGAGGCTCCCTTCAGCACCCTCCTCACTTATATACTGATCATGATGTCACATGGGATGGAATAGCCCTTTGGCTAATTTGGGTAAATGAACCCCAGCTGTTAGCTAATTAGTTAACTATCCCAGCCATAGGGGCTACCAGCTTCAGTTCTCCACCCAGCTCAGGTAAATATTAACTCTATCCTAGCCAGAACCAGGACATATGGCTCTACAAATTGTAAACACAACTATAACTCAACATCATTAGAAAAAAAAGTCTGACTTGTTGCTCAAAATATTTATCAACCGTGTGATTATTAATGCACACAGCCTTAAACACCTTTAACAAAAAAATAGCTGTGTTGTTGTGGGGCTGCTTTTTGCTTCTCATTAATGATTAATTTTTAATAATCTTACAAGACCAGTAAATTAATAAAAATAATTACTTATTGGCTAATAAAAAATACTAACAAAGGAAACCTTTTTAAAATTTGCTTTGCATTTTACATTGCTGTGGATGTTATTTATCTATTACTTTGCGCCATGTGAGTGAAAAAGCACTTTTTAGGCAGCAACAGCTTGCTTGAAGAAATTAAATGCGTACTGGATAAAACCCAGGTATTTTTGGTGCTGTAAAAAAGCACTGGCCACATTATATAAAAACAATAATTTCTCTATATAATTACTTCAACAATGGTTCAGCTTGTTAAATATTTGACTGAGCTGAAGGTATGGATCAATTTGCTCTAGATGGTTAGTAATAGGTTATTTTAAAAAATTATAGCTGCTGCTTCCTTCCTATTCCCCATTGTTAAACATTAATCTCTTTCATAAATTGCACTCTTAATTAGAGATGAGTCAGGGCATTATTTTATTACCCAAACTCTACTACTATTTCTGCTTCAGAAAACTCTTTATGTTTTAGTATGGTTTTTTTTTGTAAAGTAAATCCAGAGCTTGCACGTGTTGTTAACTATGGTTCACTACCATGAAAATATATTGATAACGCCAGAAAACTGGACTGAGATTGGTACCACCACATCTCCTTTGTAAGAAAGTACATTGTCTTCTGCCAGGAAATAACTGTTTGAAAGCCAGGGAGGTTTGCACTGTACAGCAATCCAGTGCGCTAAAGAAAGTGCAATGGCATGAGATAATAATGGTTGTGTATTGAGTTTTTGTATTATTTTCTTTACTAACGCACTGGTAGTTTGCTTAACCAAAGTTGTACAAACAGCTTCATCAGACATAGGGAGGAAGTACATTGTGTAAAGGTGCTGGGCAATTGACATCTTCCTAAATCCTCTGGGGGGGTCACCAAAGCTGTGTAACACCAAGCACCACTGTTACTGTCCTAGTAGTATGGGCTGCCATTGATGCACCACAGCTTAGATAAGCCTGCAATAGATTGCCATTCTCTCAAACATGACAAGACAGAGACTTATGACAAGACATACATCTCCTTTGGAGAGTGCTAGGGAAAACAAAAACACAAATCTCCTGAATTATTATTATTGTAAAGCTTCACAAAAGATTAAGTGAAGACAAAATTCTGATTTTTTTTTTGCAGAAATTGAAATATTTCACCAATATTGTGTTTTATTCTGTGGAAAACTAAATTCAATGGAAAATTCTTGACCATTTTTTAAGAATTCCTTACCATTTGTAAATTAATATGGCCTACAGTTACAAAATTATCAGACTAAAATTTTTCAAATTTGAAAATCTATTCAATATATTTTGGCTTAAAAAATACTACAGCCATCATTTCAAAAAAAGCTTGAATCCTTCAATATTTTGATGGATGTAAACTGCCTGGAATTTAAGCTTTCATCCAATATTGAAATAGAATATGCTGTATTTCCATGTGCTTTGTCATGGTTTAATCCCAGATGGCAACTAAGCACCACACACCCACTTGTTCAATCTGCACCACCAGTGGGATAGAGGGAAGAGAATTGGGAGGGTAAAAGTGAGAAAACTCATGGGTTGAGATAAGAACAGTTTAATAACTGAAATAAAATAAAATAGTAATAGTAACAATAATATTAAATTGTAATCAAAATAACAAAGAGAGAGAAATAAAACCCAAGAAAGACAAGTGATGCAAATAAAAACAATTGCTCACCATGAACCCACTGATGTCCAGCTAATCCCCAATCAGTGGTCCCCCCGGCCAACTTTCCCCTAGTTTTGCTGTTTTATTGGTATGGACTATCCCTTGGATCAGTTGGGGTCAGCTGTCCCAGCTATGTATCCTCCCAACTTTTTGTGCACCCACAGCATACTCACTGGCAGGGTGGTGTGAGAGGCGGAAGAGGCCTCAGCCATAACTAAAACATCCCTGTATTATCACACTGTTTCCAGCACAAATCCAAAACACGGACCCATACTAGTTACTATGAAGAAAATTAACTCTACTCGAGCCAAAACCAGCCCAACTTCTACTTATTGCTTGTGACGGGGAAATAAAAAAAAACCCATAGTTTTATTTTGAGCTAGGAAAACAGCAAAAGAACACAACAAATCCTTTGGATAAATTGAACTGTAATGACAATGAGTCGCTGACAAATCTCACACTGAACTGCTATGAACATCTGAAAATCGTTCTGAAATATATCTGTGCAGTAGACTCAGTACACAGATTCTTCAAATTGGTAATTAACAATTTTTATTTATTACGTAATCAATACTCAAAAATAATAAAGCATACTATCTTCAAGATCAGACATAACACTTAATATACAGGCATAAAGCTTGAATTTTATCCTTGATGGGTATAACATAAAGTCACTTAGCTGAAATACTGGTAAATCTGTGAAAACACTTTAAAAGTTTTGACAAAAAGACAAAAGACAGTGTATAATAAAATAACAGAACTTTATTTAAGTATATTGCTGATACAGAGGAATCTCTTAAGTACATCTCGAGATCCTTGTAAAAGTCATTGGGTTTACAAGGTCAAAATGATTAAAAATAACACAGTGAGGAGACTAAAGAGACAGCAAAGAAGCTAAGTGATTTATTTGTTTTGGTTTTCACAGAGGAAAGAGGGAGGAAATATCTAGTGTAATGCTGATCTTTAAAGATAATGAAGGTGAAGCACTGTCAAACACAGAGACATAAAAGAATAAGATAGAAGAACTCTAGAAATCTTATTAACATAAATTACTTGGGCATGATGCCAGAGCTCTGCAGGAACTTCTGAGTGTTTAGGCTCAGGTTCGGGATCCCTGGACATTATCTGGATGTAGACTGAATGGTAGGAGCCTCAAGGCCATATCCTGCTCTTTTCATCTACGGATGAGACTCATTTCATTTCTTGTAAAAGGAATGAGTCCTCCATGGAGTGCAGCAAAGTAGATTCACTGAGTAGAAGTGGAAAGAAACGTGCTTTCCTGGAAAAAAAAACTGCACATGATGACCAAACTAGGACTGAATGATTAGGGCTCAGCAGACAAACAGGTTGGAAGAACTGTTAAGTGAGTAGTGAAGATAATTTTCCGCAAGAATTCATTTTAAAGCTGTAACTAGTTCATTTCAGATCTGCTAGCGCGTATTGGAATCACACTTTCATTTCACCAGCATGAATGCTACAGAGAACCACAATTATGAACCTCTTAGTGTAAATCCATCCTGTAGGAGCCGTTTAAACAGCTCTACCTGTAGAAAAGCTTCACAGCAGTGAAGAGACCACCGACCACCAGGCAGCCATGAGCAATGGGCACAGCACATGGCTCATACTTATGATTTCCAGTGCAAACCACACACTGTGCCTCATACACCTTTCCCACATTGCAAAGACCAAAGGCAACAACAGGAAGTAGACAGTGCAGCTGGGTAGCAAGTTGAACCCCACCTCCAAGCCACTCTTTTGGTCCAAGGTCAGGGTCAGTCGCAGGTAGACAGTAGGGTTCTCTTGCCTTGCTCTTAGTCCCACAGGCAGCAATACCCTTATCTACCACCACCATCAGCTTTCCTCTCCTATGCCCAGAAAAGAGTTCAAAAATAGACCATCTCCCTAGCAGAGCCCAGTGCTAAGGTGGGCATGGTTCGAAGCAGTCAGGTGCAGTGACTACGGCTGGACTGGTAGGTCTTGCCCTAGCAGAATCAAAGACAGTAAAACAATAACAGGTCAAGGAAGGTGATTCTGCCCCTCTACTCTGCCCTGGTGAGACCCCATCTGGAGTACTGCGTCCAGTTCTGGAGCCCCCAACATAAGAAGGACATGGACCAGTTGGAGGGCCACAAAGATGATCAGAGGGCTGGAGCACCTTTCCTATGAGGACAGGCTGAGATCGTTGGGGCTGTTCAGCCTGGAGAAGAGGAGGCTCCAGGGAGACCTGATAGCAGTCTTCCAGTACCTCAAGGGGGCCTACAAGAAAGATGGGGAGAGGCTGTTTAGTAGGGCCTGTTGTGATAGGATGAGGGGTAACGGTTTCAAAATAAAAGGAGGTAGATTAGATTTAGATTGGATATTAGGAAAAAATTTTTTACAATGCGGGTTGTAGAACACTGGAACAGGTTGCCCAGAGAGGTAGTAGATGCCCCATCCCTGGAAACGCTCAAGGCCAGGTTGGATAAGGCTCTGAGCAACCTGAGCTGGTTGGAGATGTCCCTGCTTCTTGCAGGGGGGGTTGGACTAGATGACCTTTGAAGGTTCCTTCCAACACTAACCGTTCTATGATTCTATGATTCTAAATTAAACTATATCTTGACAAGCATTTGTGCAAGTCTTAAACTACAGGATTATTTTTTTTTTAATAATAGCTTTTTTTTTTTGTAATCACAACATTCCAGAAACTGTTTTCAGAGAATTATACAAATCACAGTGGAAACTTTGCTTGTAATGAGTGATTTGTGAAACTCACTTCCCCTCAGAGTTTTTGAGGTAAAGACATTTGGCAAACAACTGACATTTATAGTAGCATTTTGGTAATGTGTTCATGATAAACTCAGAAGGTTCCTCAGATGCTTCAGAAAACAGTCACCAGCTGAAATTAAATAAAAACATGTACCTCTTGTGACAGGGTCATTTATTTGGCAGTGATTGTTGATTTGGTAGTGTCACACAGTAAAAATATGAGGGAAAGAGCTCATCTGCGGTGCATTCCCATGCCCTGTGCTAGCTGCACATCCTGCCTGCCTCACCATGGGGCACACTCTGATGTAGAAGAGCCAGGTCTTGATCAACATCACTGATGTCCCATCTCTCATCTCAAAGGAGGAGAGACAAGAAATATTCCCCAGTGTGCTTCACAGCTGCTGCCCTTGAGCTCAGTAGCAAACCAGGCTTGAGGCCTCAACATTACCTCTGCCTACCCACTTCTTCTGACTACATTAAGCGCTGTTTCAGAAAAAAAGATGTTTCACCAATCAGCATCCAAAGCAAGGTCTGTAAGGGCAAAGTTGACAGAGCTAAAGGGCTGGCAATAATCTGCTGCTTTTAGATATCCAAGAAACAGATAAAAAGAATCATCGCACTGCACACCATCAACAGCTCCTCATATTAAATTTGGGCAGTGTGATGAACTCCTTTAGTAACAGAACATTATGGTCCTGACCCACTCTCCTGTAGTTAATGGTTTTAGTGCAAAAACACCCCTTGATCCTGCCTTAGGTGAGCAATTACCAAATCAGCCTTTATCTGTTTGTAACAACTCGTTCGGAGAACATTACTCTACATGCATTAATGTCACCATATTAATAAACTTTCTTGTTGTGAAATGCAAAAACACATTAACCTGTCTAATAGAGTATAATAAGCATATATTTTTTCATTGGAAAATGATTGTCTACCAGCATTTACTATCAATATCAGATGGATAAACATTAATTAAAAGAGTATTTATTCTTGTTTTAAAAGAAAGCTAGCAACAAGCAATAATAGGTGGTGAACATGATAATACATCAAAATCCCAGGGAAAATATTCTGACTAATGCCACTAGTACAGAGCAGATCTCAGTTATATTGCTCTCCAGTATGTACAGAAGGCCACATCAGAATGCTAATTTGGAAATAAGGCTGAGTCTTCCAGAATGCTTTCATTTTGCTTTATCGAATCTTTAGGTCTACAGAAGCTAAGACTTAACAACAGGCAGACATAAAACTTACCCAGTTACCATTCCATAGCTAGCATCCTTGCAAAAACATACCTACCTGGTATCAACTCACATATCAGAAAATAAAACCCTGAAAATTAACTCCAGCTAAAAGTGTTGGAGAGAAATGATACTGTATATACAGAGGACGTAGGAAAGGGAAATGAATTCCACAGCAAAAATATTCGTTACTGGTAGTCAGTGATCCATTGACTGAAATGTTTCTGCTCTGAAAGTAGGAGGGAGGGAAGTACCACTGCCCAGGGAAAGTGGCATTCTCCAGTGGAGAGTGCATTCCCAGTGGAAAATGGCATTCTCCCCCTGAGCCTCTGCACCCAGTGGCAGAGCAGCTCGGGGAACAGGGTGACTAACAGTGCTGACCACTTGACTTCTGCATCCCAAGACTTAGCATGAGCTCCACTTTAAATCTTTCTGTGCTTCAGCTTTTCAGATACACATTTGATCTCTCCTTTGTAAAACACATCATGCGTTCCCCCTCTGGTTATCAACTCCTATCACACATCTGTCACACACTAGTTAATTACTTTACCCTCATTGTGGATGTTACAGCAGTATTTAACTCTGTACAGTGTATTTAATTCTTGCAATATAATTTAAATGCTGTGTTTATACATCTCTCAGTCTGCTTACCTTTCCCTATGAGTATCAGGAGTGTTTCATGTAAACCTGTGTTAACATCTCATGGACTATACCAATCCTAGTCTGTTATCCAGCTTCATTCTGAAACTTCACCTCATACTAGTTACAGAGATACAGTAACTAGACTTCATATTTTTCAGAGTTTCATAACATTATTGAGTGGTATAAAATCAGTCAGTTGTTCGAACTTGGCAATATAAACAAAGAAATAATGGATCAGCAACATCATATGGGGATGGTTTCTAGAGATAAGAGTATTAAAAAAGTAGCTATTTTTCTTTTCACTCTATCCCTCAGACAGGTTAGTGTTAACAATAGATTCAGACCATTTGCTGCTGCTGGAGACCCCACCATACATCAGCAGAATGGCCTTATTTCTGGGAAGATAGTTCTAGCCACATAGTCATAACAAAACTACTTAAACTTGCCTTTGTCTTTTGTATAAACTTTGTATTCCCTGCTGTTTTCTCTACAAAGTAAATGTTAAATAGCCAGAGTAAAGACTATACAATTATGTGGCTAGATTAAGTAATTCATCTAGCACTTCTTCTAGAAAAAAAAATACTACTTCAAAGGTCTGTGTTAGGGACTGATTTCATCTTACAGCTGGACCCTCGTACTGGTGGGAACAGTTTCCTAGTAGTGCCTGTCTGAACTAGAAAAACATCCAGACACGACATCGAGCAACAGCTGTTTACTCCAGTTATGTCCTAAAGCTTTTCCCGTCTATCAAAATAAGTCTACTATTTTCTGTCTATATCCTTCATGCTAACTGCAGTTCTTCATTTGGATAGCTTGGCTTTGCAGAGTACTAGATCTCCTGACTAATCTTATTATAAAATATTTTCTTTCTTGTTTATAGTCCAGGGTAATTCTTTCCAGGTGTCAGCTGCAGATTTCATGTATTTTTCACTATGAGATTGATTGCATCATTAAAGCTGTTTCCACATCCTCTGAGTATTGTCATTTACTCTATCAGACAAAATGAGACCTGGAGCACATGGGATGCACTGCCATTTTCAAGCATCTTAAATAATCTGCCATATGAATTAATTACATTGTGCTTCCAGTTGTTCTTCACATTATATACTATTTCAATATGGAAGGTGAATCTTTACTAGTAGTAATGTAGTAGTTGTAGCACATAGTGTGCCTCCAACAGAAAAGCTTACTAGTCTCCCACAATGAGATTAATTGTAGGAGGGCTAACACGAAGACTATTAAATTTTCTGTATTCCTATCTTTACTATTCCTTTTGCTCACATTCAAAATCATACTAGTAGGTGTTACGGCTACTAGTACTGAGATAAATACTGAGGGAAAAAACCTAAAACCTCTTAAATAGAATGTTCTGCGTTTTTGTTACTGCAGTTACTGCATATTAAGTCAAATGTTCTCTTATCTCACAAAATTTGATTCTTAATGGAATATCTATTCAATAATGCACATTTTAAAATTCAGACTCGGGTAAGCAATGATTATATATAGCTATTAGCTAATAATAAAGTGTTGAAAGTTCTGAAAGACTTGAACAACTTCACTAAAATACTGAAAATTTCCATCTTCTAAGGTCACTTAGTCTCAAATAATCTATAATATTTTAGATTGAAAATATTCATATATAATTTCAATCAGTAGATGCACTGATAATATTAGAGTCTATAATATTCTTTCACTGGCATTCAGATACAAATTTACCTACTAATTTCTTCATTATATTGTAGTTTGTAATTACAGAGCTAGTAATACGTGTAATACTAGTATACTTGCTCATAACATAGCATAAAAATATCTCAGTACAAAAAAGTTTTACTACTGAAGTCCCTTAGTATCTTGTTTTTCCTCAGATTTTCTTGAGGAAACTAAAGATTCTTCAAGTTGTGACTGCAAAAACTTTGCATGCTCTTTGCTTTTCTTTTATGACACCTATCTAAGCCTCAATAAAAGAAATATATATTACTGAACACAAGTGTGCTCTCCATTTTCCCCAACCCTTCCACTACCCTCAGTCTCCACATTTAAAAGAAGTGCCTGGGTAAACAGACTAGATTCAGTCCAGTCTATTTTTTTAATATACTATTCTAAACCAGTTTGTCTATTTAAAACATGAGTAGAGCTATTCGATATTAGTGTTAAACAGGATACAGCTGAATGAATTAATGTCTATAAAATCTTCATATTATCAAATAAGGTATTACGTAGAAAAAATTCCTCAATAGAGAGGCTATGCAGTAAATAATCTCAGTTTGGGAGAATGGGGTCTTAATTTGATTTCCATGCCTAAATCACTTGTATTCAAATTTGTGCCCACACATGACTAGAACATCTACTGAAAAACAATCACAAAGAATTATACTCATATATCCATCCATGCACTATTTCTGAATGGAGGGCAATTCTGTATTAATAGTCTAGTATTGCTGAGCTTGCAAAGGTCAGATCTATGAGGACATTAAACTAAAACAATTTTCACCACCCATTTTGTCATTAAAACGACTGCTTTCTCCCAGTGCAGTTCTGATCTGAGATTCAAAGACTGCAGGATATTCTTTGAAGTCTTTAGCAGCACCAGACTAGCACAACAGAGATGTCATTTTTTCAGAGAAAACAGAATGCAAATGTTCAGTAATTGTAATGATTCTGTAGTTAAAATAACACTGATTTGACAATTTACTTCACATTTCCAGGTTTGAATGACCATAATACCAATTTAGTCCACCAGATAATAAAACAAGATAATCGTACAGTAGTTTACTGTTTCAGATTGTTTTTCTGATCTCAGTGAGATCTTTACATCAAGACTTATCAGATATTTCTATGAAAAAGATAGGAAAAAATATTACATGAACATTTGCAGTCTTCATAGGATATGCAGGCAAGGCAAAGTGCTGTTAATGAGATTAATTCTGTCTATTAAAATACTCCTAAATCATTGAGGAAATGAACAAGGTATAGGCAAGTGATACCTTGGGCACAGCCATGGGCATAAGAACCTCCAGTTCAGTAGTGGAATTAGCATTCATGGATGCAAAGCAAAGGTTTAAAACTCTGCTTATAGTAAGAATTATTTCTGCAATTGAGTTCTATTTCTGCTGTATCACACCAAAACAGAAAACCAAAATAACTCTTGATGCTACAGTTAACATTCAAAAATAACAACAATTTCACTTCAAACAGTTTGGGTAAGAGTACTTTCCACATTCTTACAGCAATAAATAATACTCTTGGGGTGCATTTTTGGTGCCAAAGATTATTTTGACTTTAGTGTTATGTTACTCAGAGTGTGACCATAAACAGGAAAACAATCATGTGAACTACAGCATCATTTCTCCACTTCTTGAACGATAGGTCTTCTTGACGGTCAGTTTGCCAACATTTGACAATTTCGCTGTAAGTGAAACAAGACTTGATAAAAAACTACTATATATCACATGGTACCACTTAAATTTAGGGACAGCAAAGTCCACGAAGAAACATGCTGTTTCTTTGGACCTACAGAAAAAGGATATGATGGTGAACTATGTAAAGTCAAGTATTTGTCCAACAGAACTTATTTTTTTGCCTGTGGTGATGAACTCCAGAATACTATTGCTACAGGAAAAATTTCTGATACTGTGAAGTTTCTAATTATCTTATTTTTCTGGACCTCACCTAATTCCAGGAAAATCCAGAAATACAGACTTTCATCTTTCCAGGGAAAAGAAAGCTAAAAATTATTTTTGGAAGTAACAAGAATGCTGATCAAAGCAAAAGAAAAAACAATTGCCTTTTTTTCATTTTTTCCTAAAAGTATAATGATTATGTGAACTAAATCTTTATAATGGACAAGTACACAACTCAAAAAAAAAAAAAAACAGGTTTGAAAGAAATTGGGAATATCAACTGAACCTGAACAGTGTCATAAATGAAGAGCTGGCATCAGAAGAAGATAAATCAGTGACTGATAAAAAGCCTGGGACCCCCTTAAAGAGAGTATTCTCAATCCTCAGAGTACTGGAGTTCTCAATATTTGAGAGGGAGGAATTGAACATTGTGTAGTCGTCTGAAGTGTAGCAACTACTCTGTGTCTTTGAGGGAAAATTCATTATTTATTTGCACTCAGAGTGAAAAGCTAGTGCTTTTCTTTTCTGAAGAGATTCACAAAAGCAAATCAATGATAAGCAGGACAATAGGATATATAGAGATTACCTAAAATGCATGTCAGGCCAAAAAGTATGAGAAACTACTGTTCTATACCTCTGTGTATACTAGTTCAGATACAGAGAAAAACAAATTCATATTTATGTATTAGATTCAAACACACACTAAATATTCAGATACATTTCCCATCTGTATTTATATTTTTGACTACCAATGGGGGAAAAAAATTTAAAAAAAATTTAGACAATCCTATAACTTACCCATGTGAAATAATTAGAAGAATTGCAAATAGGCTGTGGCAGGTAGGTCTGGTAATAGATGCAAACAATTTAGTTATAAAAGGTATCTGGTTTTAGATACCAAAATGTACATGAATTTGCATCTGCTTATTATTTAACATTGTCTTAAAATATAGATGTGCCACTTAAGTATTTGAAACCAGAATCTGGTACTTCATGCCTCAAGTCGTAGTTCCGCGGCTAATTGCTGTCTTTGTTTTCCCTGCGAGGTGAACCACTGGCTGTTGTTTTACATGTGACAGTGGCCAGCAGACAAAGGGAAGTTACCTTCTCATACTCAGTTCGGGTAAGGCTGCATCCAAAATACTGCATTCAGTTTGAGATGCCTTGACCCTGGTCCAGAAAGCTGTTGAGAAACCAGAAAGTTCAGCAGATGACTACTAAAATGGTTGGCAGCTAGGAAAAAGTTGAGAGAGGTAGGTTTGTGTCATATGTGATCTAACAAATGCTTTGCAGCTTCCAAAATATACGTTTTAGAATCATAGAATCATAGAATGGTTAGGGTTGGAAGGGACCTTCAAAGGTCATCAAGTCCAACACCCCTGCAAGGAGCGGGGACATCCCCCACTAGATCAGGTTTTCATGTGTAGAACTTTAGCCCTGAGAACTGTTCTGTGCCATGTTTGGAGCTGAGTGTCACATGAGAAGATCAACACCAGAAGTTTCAGAAAGACACTCCACGGCAAGACCGTCAACATTACTTTTTGAGATAATTTTCTTGCAATCTTTTAAGCTACTTCTAAGCTAAACAGAATTTGCAGGTAATAGGAAAAACAGTGCAGCAGGACTTGACAGGTGGAGCGAGTTCTTAACAGTAGTAAATCAGAAGGCAGACAAACACAGAAAGAGTAAGATCAGTAAAAAAGGGCCATGTAACAGTCCACTCTGTTTCTTATTGATAGGGACTCAGGGAACTGTGGCCATGAGCACCTTCTTCCACTTCAGGTTGCCTTCCGCTGTGGAGCTCTTTCTATCACTGCTGCATTTTCACAAAACACTGAAATTAATGACAAAGTAAAGAAACTTCATCTTATGCACATTTAAATGACTGATGCCAACACTCAGTTAGAGAAACCGTTCACTCTGTACTGTCCATATTTTTTTGCCATTTCATTATGTAAATAGTGGTTCTTCCACAGTGACTATTTACATTATTTTAAAGATTTCTTTCCAATACACAAGCCATTCTTTTACTTGTGCATTTCATTGGAAAAAGAATGAGGCATAAAGCAGAACAGTCCTCTTCTAATTTGTTTTAGCAGATCATTTTAGCCATCAGTGTCTGAACCCTGCTGAAGTATAGTTTCCATTTCCCTTCTCAGCTATGGATAAAACAAAGCTGACAACACATATTTTTCTCTGTCAAAACATTTCACCTACTTTTCAGTGCACAGACAGCTTAAGAGCCATAAGTTAGGCCAAGATTACAGCAACATTCTTCTTGTTATCTTATTATTGGAAAGGTACACGCACTAGATCCTTAACAGGAGTATACTAGCTTAAAAATATGTCACAGATAAAAATGGATTTCCTAAATGATAGTGTCAAAAGGGAAAAAAAATAACCTAGCCAGTTATCAGATGACAGTGGAGAGGGCTAGGACAATACCGTCTGCTCTGTCTTGTCAGACACAGAATGTTCAGCTGTTTCAAGAGTCTCTCAGGCACATTATATACAGAGTTTCAGTTGACTGAAATGCAATGTGCATATCTTATTTTTCTGCCTTGGCTGATGCTATTTCAAATTTTAGAGAATGGCCAAAGCAGACACGGACTGTTTATGCCAAGTCTTCTCTTCTAAAAAATGAGTTACAGTCTTATGTAATGTGTCTTCCAGACATTTTTCCTGAGGATTATACAAAGAAAATCACAGTAACATATGAAAAAAAAAAAACATACAGACAAATAAATTGCTCTGAGTCCCAAATATGAAGTTTTAATACTATTATCTTTCAAATACTTACTTCTTAATATGAAATAGAAAGACTACCAATAAAACAAAATGCTGTGCCTACAGAACTGCAGTAAGATTAACTCATCAGGCCTGGACAAAGAATATTTAGAAAGCTAAATTAAAGGCAAAGCAAAAATAACCATTTACCAGTCAAAACACACAATTACATTGCTCCTCCTAAATTAAACATCTAAATAGACAAGAAGCTCTCCAGGTGAATGAACAAAAGGTTCTTGTGCCTTTTATATCAACAACAAAATTGCTACTTGTGCAGGAATACAGCTGACAGTAAAGTCTATTATATGCAAAGCGAAGAACTGTGCAACTCCACAAGGAGCAAGGGTCGGAGGAGTTTTCGGTCCCTGACCTGAAAGTGTGTTTAGCCAGAGCACTGAGACCTACTCATCACAGATTGCAAAGACTCTTCTAACGTACTAAGACCTCACCTTCAGCTGTGTGATTTCGCTTGCTTGTACTTCCCCCTGCATGGCAGAAGTGCACCTTCCTCAGTGTTGCGAGAGACCTCACAAAAACATTTAAAGAGTCTGCACAAACAATTCATGCCTGGAAAATGCAGGACTCAGGGATGTGGGGAGGGATAATGTATTTAAGCAAAATTCCAGTGTAATTTTATCCTGGTGCATAACTTTCCTGCCTAAATCACATAGTTAATCTGAACAAAAGTGTTTATTTCAAATTATGAACTTGTTAGTCTTTTACTCAGCTGCAGTCTGAGCTCCTCTGTCCCCCATGCATTCCAGCCTAGATCCATTATCTAGGTGCTGTCCTAGAGAATTTGACAGATTAGTTCCCTTTTCTACTATAACACATATATTGATGCTAGGACACCTTTTGCACAGCAGACCTAATGATTGCATCCTAACTGAACAGTTAGTTCATATTTTTCTCTTATTTTAATTTACAGTATAATGTGAAAGATTATAAGTATGTGAACCACTGACAAATCAATTTATCTGTTGAACACTGACAAAATCAAGTTTAAATTTTCTATTTCAGCTTCAATATAAGAAAAATAACTTCTTTTAAAGGATTAGTTGTTCTAGTTACCCCACACTGACGTGGCAATTTCACACATCATCATACTAAACTAGATTCCACATACCACTATATTTCCTAGATTGTTTTCTTGTCTACAGTTGCACATCCATATATGTTTTTTCATTCAGAAATATTTCACAAGCAATGAAATCAACTTAGGTAATATTATTACAACCACAGAACTATAGCATAATCTTGGGTGAAGGGGCTCTGGACGTCTCAGGATCATGTCCAGTCAAGTTTTGAGTATCTCCAAGGGTGGAGACTATACAGCCTCTCTGGGAAACCTATTCCAACAATTTTCCGTGCTGACATTTTTCTTTCTTATGTCAAGTCAGAATTTCCTGTGTTCCAACCAGAGTGTCTTGCCTCTTCTCCTACGATTCCATGCCTCCCAGGGTCCATTTTCTCTATTCACTTAGATTAGGTAATCGTAGAAGAAAAAGACAAAAGGGAAAATAAAGCTGTGTTTGATACAAGATTTCCAGGGGATTTTGTTTTTTTTTCTTTACAGTTGTCCATGCTCTTCATCAGTATTCATCAAATTGCTGCTGATATCGCACTTACCTTTGTCTTCTACTTTTGTCAGCTACAGAGGTAAAAAGCAGCTAGCATTTGGTCATGGAAAGATGGAAAATTTATATTTTCCAAACTATTCAGACTCTGAGCCTACAAATTAGACAGAACATCGTGAAAAAAAACACCCATGTTTTCTCATAAGATTTCAATTCTTTTTGCTTCTACTCAAACTATAAATAATACAGTTGTTTAAGAACAGTTTTTCATATGCTGTTCTGGCCATTCTTCTTCAGACCTTCACCTGAAACATAAAAATAACAAAGCACAAATATGAAAAATAACTTTAAGGCTGAGGTTCGGTTCAAGTTTGGGCAACTGTTTGCATGATATTTTACTTTTTCAACAGGATTAATCTACCTCTAACTGCATTGTTCCCCACATCAAGCAAGTTCACTGACTTTCCTCCCTCTTCCAACTTCTCTCTTTATTTTCTGTAGGGTGTTTTCAGTGGTATGCATTTCCATTTTTTCACCAGTGTACTGACAAAAAGCTCATTACCCTTATACAAGACAATGAGAAAATGCAGGATAGAGAAAGTCCCTAACTGACATTTGGGTTGTATATTCTTATAGGCATCCCTTTTACATTTCTGTTCTGATTTCACCTTATTCTCTTATCATTTTTTGCAATACCTTTTTTAGACATTTGTGACATTGCAAATAGATTTCCGTTCTACAAGACTGCATTTCATTTTTCCTTTTACTTCTAGATCAATGATGCACATTCATTCAGAAAGAATGTCAAAAACCACGTTTTGAGTTCCATGTCTTTAGGTTTTATCTTTTCAATCTAAGCAAATGCGAAACAACTACCATGGGAATAATTATTTATATTATGAACACTAATCTTATCTGTGCTCCAGAGGAATTAAACTCTGTAGATGTAAATTTATATCTATTCACTCGATGTATCAACAGCCAAGAATCCCATCCACAACAGTGGTATGTTCACCTTCTGAGTAGCAGACCATGCTCAGTTGTCATGAGTGACTTTTACTAGTCCACTCAATTTGGATTACATTTTCTGTTTGTCATGAGTTTGATGACATGGTAGACAAAAGCACCTAGGTGCATCTTCAGGCATTTCCTGTGGAAGAATGGAAATACAGACAGGACTATGTGAAATAAATCTTCACAGAAGGTGAAAAAATAGAAACTGGTAAAATGAGGCCGACATTATGCCTATTACAAATAGCAAGCATATTTAGAAAACATTTTAAAACATTCCAGAAGTATTACTTCTTTGTTCTTTCTTTTAATTAATAGTTTGGCCTTCATCACTGAAACATAATACATTTTTCTTTTCACAAAGATTATGGTGATGATATTTATTCTTATTAATACAGAAGTTATATATATCTAGTTACATCCTAATGGATCATTAACAATCATTTCAGGTGATTAAAGGCCCTTGGCCTTCAGCCTTACATATACAGTGTACCTCAAGTCCATTAACGCACTATTATCCTTTCTTACTGCTTTATTTTTTTACATGCTGCAAATCTGGAACAAAGTTATTTCACAGTATTTATCTAGAAAAGTGAATGGGGGGAAGAACCTTGCAGAATTTCCACTGTGGGCTAAATATCTAATATGGAATTCCATAATAAATTGGAACTGTGTACACCAAAGAATATTTGCTGTGGCTTATACTCTTCATTTGAGTTTTGTAGTGCAGAAAACACATCGCTAAGCTATGCAAATGCAAAACTCACTTGCTTATTCCTTTCCTTGCACAAAGTTCTCAGAAGTCTCCTTCTTCCTCCCCCACACTTCCCAGTCCCGTACAGAGAGAGACCTGGACAGGTGAAACAGAGATGTGCGCTCAACTAGCACGCTGCAGACAAAGGGCAGCCCTCCGGGCTAGCAGAGCAGAGCCGTGGAGAAGCAGCAGGTAGTCTCACATTTCTTTTCCAAACAACATGTCAGACTGCTTACAGTCTTGAGCAACTTTCGGTTTGGATATCTGATTTATGCTTTTAAGATTCTTTTCACAAAAGTAAGAGATAATGAATCACATTTTTCTTCATTTATGTCCTGAAGCCCAGAGTGCAGCCATGAGCAGTATTGTGTCGCTGAGCTACAAAAAGTCAAACTGGTTCACTCCCTGCTATATCCACCCATGATTATATGCGCAATACCTTCTGCCAGTAACATACAAAATCCTGTATTAAGCGGCTTTTGCCCCTCATTCCATTTTTAGGAAAGTTTATTTTTAATTCTCTGGGCCTTGCTTCAGCGTATCCTCAGTCATTTTATCCAGCTCCTTGTGTGCTCCCCTACTATAAGTTGGATCACCATACTTATTTATTCTATCAGAAATGAGCCTTTGAAATAATTTGATACCATAATATCACTCTGCTCAATGCTCTTGATCAGAATAGCTAAAACTGACCTAAGTATTCTTGAGTAGTTTCCAGAACAATAAAACAGGTGAAACAAGAGGATATTAACTTCATACAGAGCTGTCATTACAATCATTAGTGTGACAGTAGGTGAGAAGCAGACTTGCAGAGGTCTACTCAGCTGGTAATCCAGATGGGTAATTCTGAGGCTGTTTGCAATTTGGAAAAATACCATGACTGTTCATTGCTCTCAACTTGTCCAAAATAAATTAAACCTTCAATAAAACATGGGGCTAAAGGTTGCAAACAAATTTTAAAGCTATCAACTATGGTATTCTAATTCTATTTCCTTGATGAGTAAATATGCGTGATAGTCCATTGTCCCAGCTAACTATGACAAAGAGCAATGAGTCTTACCTCATGCAAAAGTTGATCAGAAAAAGCATATTAGAGACTTAAGCTGATCTTGCAATACATATACATAGTGGGGCACAAGGTCTAGTGGAGAAGCTCCCTGTTGTAGAAAAACTTGCAATGGGCTAAAAGCAGGTTGGACATCTTGCACTACTTCTGCATTCCCCTCCTGTCACAAAGGAGTATGCTAAAGCCCAGAGGAAGGTGGAATAACTCAGGTAAATTCATTAATATCTATGGTTAGCAGTAAGGATGAAGCCAGCTCTTAGAAGCAAATCAGAAGAGCTGAAGTCACAAGACAGATTTTTCACTCCAGTACACGTATACTATATGTGGTTAGACATGTGCAGAATGTATGGTGACCTTTACACCAAACAACCCCTTTCAAGTAATTCAGTCAACAATGTGGCTCAGATCAAGCACCCCGTGTTCCCAGCCAGCCACAGGAAAGGACCCAGATACACTCAGATTCTGGGGGAACATGTGGCATCCTGCTGTCCGTCATGCTGTACCCACCCAGATTACGCAGCACAGATATAGTGAGGACCTGGGGAAGCATGACTCTCCTGAGACAGTGCCATGGGAAGCTGGAGAAAAACAACAGACGTCCTGGCAGCAAGAAATAGCCTGCCTCCAGAAGAACAGGAGCTGGAACCTGCCTTGGTGCAGAAAGCACAGCAAAGTACGGCGAGGACGCTGTGGGAGGGAGCCTGGAATGGCCATGTGTTCACGGACACTTAAAATCTTCCAAGAAGGAAGATAGAAATTATGATAATGCATAACTGCTACATGCAGAAGCAAATAACAGTTGATTGGTGTCAAGGTAAAACTGCATCGTGCTGGCTTTCAGTCACCAGCTTATTGAACAACACTATTCTTTCCCTCAAAGCTCAAGAAGGAGCCTTTCCTGCACTCATTATCTGTGGCAAAACAGAGGAGGAGAACACGTATTTTATCATTTCTTTGAAGTGCAGCCCAGAATGAAACTGTTGCCTGAGTCTAAACATACACTGTGCAGAACATGAGTAACCCCATGGAGATTAGACGAGAGCTACTGTTTCCTAAATGAATGTAGCTGGTGGAAAATACAGCACATTTTCTCAACATTAAATTTTACTTTGTGTTTTGCATAGATCTAACCACTCAGATTTTGCTGAGCCTGCAGAAAAAAAATAAATCTCTCTTGCACATGGGCACTGTTTGTGAAGACATTCATTAAAATTGGATCACACAGAGCTCCTTATAGGTGCAGTTCCAGAGAAATATAATGCTGTGCAGCAGAAAGATTAAGTTCCTCCCTCGGTTAAATGTGAAGTCTCCACGTGTGGCAGTGTGATAGCCCTTACTGGTACTTCCTTGCCTCAAGCTTGGATGTGGTTAGTCTATACAAAAAGCACTGTTTCAGTAACTTGGAACTGAGTCTGTTCTCACTTATCTCTGTTTTGCACAGCAACAATCTCAGTAAAGATAGTGGGTTTGTTCAGACACATGAAAGAAGAATCATTATTATACGCAGCAGCTGAACAGGTCAGCCGTTAAACAGTGCTAAGTCGGATCAACTGGCATGAGAGATGTTTTGAATCAGACAGACGTACCTGCATAGATCTTATCAATACAAACAGTTAAAATAATTTTCATGCACTTTTGCTGGGCTAGGAATGTAGGTAAAAACATGAAATAACAGTATTTTGTATGCTGTGTTTGTTCATACTTTCTCCTTCATGTCAGCCAAGGAGCATCTTCCTTTGAAAATAAACAGTCATTAATATGAACTCCTGCATAATTGTTGTGCTTGCTGTGAAAGGCTGAAGAGACACTGGAACTGAAATACATTTTCTGGTTTATTCTCAGAAATAGCTCTTGCGTTACTGTTGTATAAGAGGCAGAATAGTGTTGGGGGGGGAAACATATGTGTAATGTTTTGCTTCAGAGAGCTCTTCAACTCATTTTCTTGCTGCCTGCATACGAGGAAGTGCCCAGCTGGCAACTTTGGTTATGATTTAAAGGAAAGGTCAGTTAATCTCAAGCAGGCATTTTGCTAAATATCAAGGTATCTCCCCTTGTGTTTTCTCTGTCTAGCTCAAAGGAAGTTGGAAGCTGAAGCAGCAGCAAGGCTTGCAGAGTAAGGTGGAGTGATACCATCTTTAATCACTATCACCCACTGTAATTTTGCTTCCCAGTATTGAATAGTTCATGGATCATAATTAAGATTATAAATTTACACGGGTTCTCCATTTGTCATAATATTCTCTATAGACAGATTGATAGGGCAAACATCCCATCTTCATCTACTGCAGGATTACTGTACTGCCAGGCAAAAAATGGGGAGGAGGTGAAGCACATTGAGAATAATCCTGCAGTCCCTACAAACACTCAGCAATTCCTCTGAGGTCAACGTAAGATTTGCATCAAGACTAACCCATCTTGGAAATACCAGTTCTCCCCACCCATCACATCTCTGACTTCCAAAATATCAGCAGAAATGGCATTCAATGTTTATTTTCTAAATGTAAACAGTAGGAACAGTTTCCTCCATGACAGGAAAAAAAAAATTCTTCAAACATAAAGTCACTACAGGGTGCACAAAGCAAGTGAGGAAACTTTATAAAATCAGTATTTGTGGGAACCTGCGTGTTTATCCAATGTTATTAAATAAATGGAGCAGAAGTATTGATATCAACATTTGTTTAAGTACACATTAAAAAGAATACAAAATGTAAATAAAAGGAGATAAAATCTTGGCAATAGCCCTGAGGGAAACTGCTGAAGTGTCCAGAAGAAACACACCATAACCCTTTCTATATTAAAATAGTATATCACACCTGACAAGAAACCAAGGGAAAAGAGAGTCATAAGAGATGCTTCTTCAGTTTTGGTTTTGTGGTTTTTTTTTTTGCAATTATCTGTGGCATGTAGGTGACACTCCATGCAAGAAAGTGCATCCCGAAATTTATACTGGAGAACAGTATGTGAAACATACCTTTATTAATGCAGAAAACTGGTTTTCCCCTCATGTATACACCATTCTAACTCCAGTGTAGATAGTATGTCACTTAGCTTAAAAATTAGCTTTTACATATAGTATAGAACATGCAATACTTTGTAGAGAGGGACCCTCAACATAATTAATTTTTCCGTTCCAGAGTCTGTATATTTTACAAGGACCATGAACACATCACCATTACAGAGTGTGATGAGAATGTTAGTCACTCAGCAGAGAAACGATGATCTTTTTTAAAGGTCTCATCTGAAAGGCCCTGCACTAAGCTTCACACTAATCCTTTTTTTCTTTTGAAGTAATCTGAGCTGAACCCACTAAAATGTCAATGTGAAGTCCAAAAAGGGCAGACATATTTTTAAAGAAAGAGCACAAAAAAAAAAAAGTCTAAGGAATGCATTAGCCTTTATTTGAATCCCATCTACATTTTCTTATAAGATTAGTTGCCAAAAAAAAAAAAAAGAGTGCTATCTCAGCACTATCTTGACAATGAAGCTACAGTAGTGTACAAAAAAAATATTCACACCTGGCCAGAGCTTGTGTTCTAGGCAGCTACTTAGTTGTCAACTTTCACAATACGTCTCTGATTAAAGGCACTGACTTGTTAAAGACAGAGCTTCAGACAAACCTCCTCTGTTGCAGAGAGTGATCATTGCACAGACCCTAATCTTTCCTCAGAGAAAGAAATTCAGAGGAAAAAGTCAAAACGTAAGATTGGTCATCTTCATATTGCTCTGGAAAGGTCCACCAGAAAGATTTTTCCCGGTGTGAGGAAATTACCTAAAAGCTCTGCTATGTCTTCTCCACATCACTTGGATACAACGCAGTGTGTAGGAAGAATTGCTTCAGTTGTCTCATGGTGCTGCAGCACCTCCAAGAGGCAGGACCACACGAGGCACGTCGAAGCTCTCTTTGCAGCCTGCCCTAACCCCAACTCAGCCAGAGCAGGATGAAGTAAATGTGTAATTCCACACTGCTGTTTTACTGTCCTTTGGTTAAAAGACACAACATCTTTACAATCCTGTCAACTAAATCCATACTTACCTTCTCCTAGAAACTGTGTCAATTGCAGACACATACAGCTACCATGAAAGAGCACCCATGTCCGGAGGTTTTAAATACTGAATACAAAATCAGGTTAAAAGGTCGGGAGCATTCTTGAGTTTTGCTCTATTTTTGCTAGTTTTTAATTGCCCAGTTAAAAAAAAAAAAAGTTGAAAAGAAATGCCTCTGGTAGCTGTAAGGTTTATATAGCTGCAATTCTAAGAACAAATAACAGAGATTATTAATATGAAACAGAATGGATTGTTAACATCCACTTTGTGATAAAAGTAGAGATCTCAAGGTTCTGAGATTGTCCAAGTTTCCTAAATCAAGTGTTGGTCGATTCCCTTAGGTCTTTCTTTGCTCAGGGATGGCTGTGAAAACCTATTTCAGAAGACACTTTACATCTCTTTCGGCCATCACTACTGAGTCTATAGCAAAGTGCCTGGGTTACCATTTCTGAACTTCTTGTTGGTGTTGTCACTGAAGCTGATAACCAAATTACAAGTAAGTAGCTCATGGTGACACTTTTCCACTCTGAAATCCACAGGCATGAAATTATCATGTCATGCATTTTAAGGACAAATGTCACATGTCTTCTAGTTGAGTTATGAGATGAGGCATAGTTGCATTTTACAGTGTTTGACAGCTTCCATAATTTTTAGGCATCAACATTTTAAGTTAATTCAAACTGGCCAGCTGTAAATTTGCCACAAGTTACTTTTAATATCACGTAGTAGTTAGAAGAGAAAAGAAAATAAAGGTTCAGCTCAAAGTAAATCTGAGGACCTAGTCCCATGGAGAGCTTGAACAAGTCTAGAAAATTTCGATCCAAAACTATTTTCAGACCCCAAGTTTTCAGAGCACTTTCACAACATTTGGAACACAGGGTTTTTCCAGTTTCTTTTTTTTTATACGACAGAAGAGGCCAGAGTAGGGTCGTAAGAGCATTCTAAAACATGTATCTCTTTCTTGCCTCTCCCACAATTACTCTCAATTGAATAATTGTCTAAGAAAAGGGGTCAGGAGTTCATTACCAAAGTTAACTGAGTATTTGACAAAAGGTCTTGCTCAGAAATAAAATTATAATTGTTGCCTAAACTATATGAACAAAACAAAAATATGAATGTCATTATTGCTGTACTGTTTCCCAGCCCTGACAGCAAACATTTGCTTCATAGCTCCCTTGCTTCCTCAGACACTGCACATTCCACACACATTTACAGAAAAACTCTTGGTTAGTGCCTTTCTGTCTCAGCAAAATAAAACCACGAGAGTACAAGACAGATGAGACAAGTCTTACTCCAAAGGTTTTGTAAAACCTGTGTTTGAACTAGAAAACAAAAATTGCGTGACATTTGAGGGATTTAACCAACATAACTCCCAAGGCAGTAGTTCAGGGTAGTGTGTTAATTTGGTTGGCAACTTTAAAAGCAGTTAAATGGTAATAGGCATTAAATTAAAGAAAATGCCATTGAACTGGAAGGGCGTAATGAGCCTAAAAGATTCATTATTCTTTGGGGAAGAGGGTGTCCCCCCTCCATGTAATACAATAAAAATCCTTCAATTCAAAGGCATAGTGATAGTTCGGTTACATTGCCCTTTTCTTTGTATTCCACTAGCTGAAAAGCAACGATTAGAGGATTTGTGGGGTCTGAATTTTGGCGTGTCCTATCCTCTATGAATAATAGGCTCCACTTTCATTTATAAATGCAGATTTAAAGGCCTGAGTACTGCTGCTGATAGGAATCAAGTGTGAGCCGTGCTAGTTTACACTTGCTGAATGCTCAACCCCTGGCTATCAAAAATAAATAGCTCATTAGAGGTGAATTAAATTAGAGCAATTTCTGTAAAAAGCTATTAGTTGCTCATGGTCCATTTGCCCACCCTCCCAATTTTCAGTGGTTTACCTTATAGAAACCTAAAGGGCAATGACAGAAACCTAAAGGACAATCTAAAGAAAGCGCAAATGTCAGAAGAAAAAATTATATTTATTTTAGTTTTCAATATTAAATATATATTGGGGTTACCTAGAGTCAATGTAGTCACAGATTCAATAAATATCTTTCCTGAGAAGCAAAATATTTTATACTTGTCTTGCTAAAAAGCATTGCTCATCTAGAAAGCACCAGCAAGAAAAATATATTGACAAACTTCTAGGGTTATGCCATGTTAACAGCAGCCAGATTTGGAAAGTCAGAGAGTTATACCGTAGTTTCTATCCTGGGACCCAGTAAGTAAGAAAATACACATATGGATCTCTACCAAGTCAGGTAGTCACATGACAAACGTGGTTTCCTAACATAGGTACTGTGTTATTTTATTATATGTGGCATATAGTCAGGGCATAGACTCCTGAGAATAAGGGGAATCATAGTATCTATAAATCTGCATTCCCAATGTTGACTGCAATACCCAAGAGTACCAGCTTCCAGAGACAATGCTTCGGGGAATGATAGTAAGAAACGTAATGGGTAGCTAAATCAAAGGATGTCTCAGCAACGTACGTGCTGTCCATGACAATGTGTTGCACCCTTGCTTGGGAATTATCCAAGTACATTTTGTGAGCTCAGCCTGTTCTGTAAAAAGTAATTTCAGGGAAAGATGAAGGATTTTTCACGTATCCAAAACAAAATGGAGTTCTTTATGTTGCTGTAAATACAGCCTAGCACATAATTTAAGTTCAATATGAATATATTTCTCCACAACATTGCAGGCAGGCATGAGGGTGGGGCAGACAGCTTCCAGGTATTGCTAACAACAGTAATTCAGTTTCCACATTGAAAGTTTGTTTCTTTTTTGACAAAATTAGAATAATTTCTTCCAGGGAACTTGAAAGAAATATAATTTGCATACTCATTTGGGTTTTTTGTAAACAAACTTTAAAACTTGTTTGATTTTCCCCACTTGTTTGATACAGTAACATAGCCTCAGCATCTGTGCAATGTTACTAACATGCCTCCAGTCTCTTTAAACTTCTCCTTTTACTCCCATCTGATCTCCCTGAAACTGGCAGACATCTTTATTACCTAAAAGCTATATTCCTCCCACACTTTTGGAAAACCTAGGAAATACATTAATACTAATTAATGCTATTTATAGACAAATTTCCCACTTGCCTCTGGACAAAGATATCCTTTCTGGCCAGCAGACAAGAGCCTTGAGCTGGGACACTGGTGTTTCCTGGAACAGGCCATTTCTGCTGCCTGTGCAGTCACACAACTACAAGCTGACTTTTACACATTTCTGGGCAGAAGCTGGTGGCTACAATGCCCCCCAGACAACAGATGTATATGCTCACCAGAGCTGGCTCTTAAATGAAAACAGAGTGCCCATATCACCTGTGGGTGAGCACCTTCCCCCACGATCTCCCAAGGTTTGCATTTAAAGTGAGGAGAAAGGAGAAGATGAACAAACAAACCATACTTTGTAGTAGTTTGATCCTTCTCTCTTACCAGCAATGGATTGCTGAGCATGAGTGGGATGGTCATACCTTCTCACAAAACTCAGCTTCCTGAAGTAAGTTTCTCAGAATTCAGTGTCTTTAGGGGTTGTAGTATCAACTGTTCCTTTTTGTGTTTGAAAACAGAGCTCAATGGAAATATATAGAAAGAAGTAACTGAAATGCAAACTTGCAAATCTTTGCCTGCTTCTCCCTCAATGTCACAGCCCAACACATTCTTCAAACTCATGTCTTTCCATATTAAGTATGCTGCAAAGAATCCTTCTGGGCACCGCATAAGTTTTCAGCATCCATCCACCAGCCAGGCAAAGTATATACAGAGGCCCAAGGGCACAAGTGTACTTAGAAGGAAAAAGCTATCACTTGCCTCCAAGGGAAAAGAGAGGTATGCATCTGTGGGGAATCGTACCCTTTCATCTCCATTGGAAATAAAAAAGAGTACAGTGCAAAGAGATGCTTTTCCAGCAGCAAGTGAATACTTCTGTCACCCATTTTGTTAAATCAGCTTTAGAAATAGAAATCCTAGTACATAGATTTTCACATTTCTGCTGTGTTCTTGACCCTCATTGGTCAGCATTATCTGCTGGTAAAAGGCTATTACAGGTGCACTGTTGTCAGTGGAAAAATACAACCCAGAAAACTTTGCATTTCCAATTTCAGCATTTACTTCTGCTTTGTGGGATTAGATACTCACATTCAAATTGTTACCAAACTCAGTGAGCTGTTTTAGACAGCATCTTCACAGCAGGGTCAATGCCAAAAAGATCAAAACCTAACCAGCTCATTTATCCTTTAAGAAGAGATATGTCTATAAAGGAACTACTGATGAAAAGAACTGCAGAAACAGATAAACATCTTCAGGGACCCAACACCAGAGTGGACAGCTATTAGCCAGGAAAAATGTAAATGACTGGTAGAAAAAATGGGTATCAAAAAAGAAACCTGAAAACGAAAAGAGACTATCCAGTCCAATTTTCTAATGGTCTTACTGTTCCCTTCCCCATCAAATGAGAAGCATCAATAGAAATATTTTTGTTTATTTTAGTCACATGACCTCAGATGGGAGATACATGCTGGCTCATGAAGACTCATGTGTGAACACACTGCGCAGGATGCTATCAGTGCTATGCAGTATGACTGAGCATGACACTGCAAAGTTTGATGACAGTGAAATAGAGACAAACTGAGCACAATTATATTGGGGCTCTACATTAAATGAAAGACTTTTGACAATACTGAAACACAATTACTTTGATGTCTTTTTCTTTTTAGTTGCACTCTGAAGCTGTCATAGTTCAGCCCCGATCAGGACCAGACTACACAGTCTCTCTCTCACTCCCCCTACCCTGCGAGAGAACAGGGGCAGATGATATAAGAAAAATGGCTCGAGGTTTGAGATAAGGACAGGAAGAAATCCTTAAAATTACCGTTATGGGCAAACCAGACTCTATTTGGGGAAAAGTATTCATTTATTTCTAAAACTAGCAGGAGAATGAGACAGAAAACAAGATAACCTCCCTCCACCCCTCCCTCTTCCCAGGCTTAACATTATCTCTACTACCCTCCCCCCGCCCCCGAGCAGCCCGGGGAAAGAGGGAATGGAGGTTGTGGTCAGTTCATCACACATTGTTTCACGCCGCTGCTTCATCGTTGGGGTAAGAACTCCTCGCATTCCTGCCCTGCTCTATTGTGAGGTCCCACCCACAGGCCACAGTCCTTCGTGAAACTGCTCTGGCATGGGTCATTTCTTCCACGGGTGCAGTCCCTCCAGAACGGCTGCCCCACTGTGGGCCCTCCATGGGCCACAGCCTCCTTCAGGCATCCGCCTGCCCTGGCGTGGGGTCCTCCCCGGGCTGCAGGTGGATCTCTGCTCCTCCGTGGACCTCCATGGACTGCAGGAGGACAACCTGCTCCACCATGGTCATCACCACAGGCTGCAGGGGAATCTTGGCCAGGAGCCGCATTACTCCTCCCCCTCATTCTGAACTGACCTTGGCATTGCAGCTGTTCCTCTCACAATAAAAATTCTTCACAACAGGCTGGCAGATGCCTCTCAGGATCTTTGTACATCTCATTCACATTTCATCTCCTCTCCACTCCTTGCAGCCAGGCTGAGTCGGGCCCAGTCAGAGAGCTGAAGGTGAGGCCTGCAAGGCCCACAAGGCCCACAAGGTTCGCGCCTCCCCCTCTCTGACCCCTCTTTTCTTTCTGTTTTCCTCTTCTTAAATACGTTATCGCAGAGGCGTTATCACGGGACATTCTGCTACCAATTGGCTTGGCCTTGGCCAGCAGCTGGTCCGCCCTAGGCCCAGCCGAGTTCACTGAACAAAGGGGAACAACTTCTAGCAGTTTCCTAGAGAAGCTACCACCTTAGGACTCCCTCACTAAACAAAACCAGAACAGAAGCATATAAATGCCACCTTTACTAAGTTTCTCATGCTGATGGAAGTAAAATTGTCCCACTGATGAAACCAGTTACAAATTTAAAAGAATTAATGTAAACCAGACTAAAGAAGTAGATATGCACTTATTTTAATAAAGATTAAATGGAAAATTACACTCCTTTGGATCAGAAAACATGTCCCAATGATCCTTGTCTGGCCCTTAAGCTCAATATTTCACTGTATGATTTTGTGTTCTCTTCATAAGCATCCAGTACTGGTCAGTGTTGCAGACAGGACTGTAGGTTAAATGTGGCTTTGATTAGATTCAGACATCTATGACATTTTTCAGTATTTAGTCAAATACCTGTGAGGTTAAATAGCTGAAAACACGCTTTGCCTTCATCAGTTGAGGAACTACTCATAATGAGTAAAAGTTATAAAATTTCCTTAACAACAAGAGAGTTTAAATTGCAATTTGGAAGTTATTTTTCAAAAGTATGCTCTGTAATATTCATGTTTCTTTGGGTCTTAATAAAATTCACTTTTGCTGAAAACAGGAATTAGCACCACTTAGCTGCTTTATAAATCATACATCATAAATTGCCTTCTACCTACTGATTTCAAGGTTAAAAAAAAAAATATTTAGTGAGGTCACCTAAACTCTTGCATATATGTAGCATATTTTTAGAGGCTAATAACTAACAGGCAATAGAATCTTAATGGTGGCCAATATACAATTGCTGAGAAATGAGAATAGTAAGACAAAAGAACTGTGATATGAAGACAGCTCCTACACACATTATTTCCCTGGGTTGACTCTTACAGAATGACATGTCACCAGTATTTTAAGATAAGGTAACACTTTATAATTTGTCTGATCAGTGCTGCCTTTTCTTTCTTAGAAATTCCTCACTCACAATTTTCTCCAAATACCTGGGGTTTTTTTCAAAAATATTAATTGAAACACTTAGCGTATTTCATTTTCCCTGTGGCTGCGTATTTAATATCTGAACTTTAGACTCTGATATTCTTCTCTGATTAAAGCACCAAATGTTATTAGTTTTGATCTCTGACCAAATCAATGAAACTTTTACTACCTGAAATTTCTATTGTAGCACTGCTTGCTGATAGCATGTTTAAACATAATCTGCAGTAAACCTAAACTCCACTTAAAATAAGCTGTTGTTCACAAGCTCATGCAAATACTTAAGAAAGCAAATACAACAGAAAGATATTTGCTGACATTCAGTAATGAATGTTCCTTACAGGAACCTATAAAGAACCTTGTTTTGATCAAACACAGCCAGCAACTCATTTTGATGTTTAAATGAATGTTAAATTCACGGGTTTTTTAGACCCCTCTCAGAATCCTGAACAGGTATAAAGTGGCGCAGCCCTACTAGTACAAAAGCTTGTGGTGGTTTACATCACCCTAGTTAGGCAATCAGAACTTAGACATTTCCAATACAAGAATAATTTTATTTTATGGACTATCTCATGTTGTCTGTGTATCTCAGCTATACAGCACTGGAGACTGCAGAGGATTTCTGGCTGTCAGTCAACACCACCGTGCATTAATATCCAAGACTAAGACAAACATCTGCTCATAGCCATGTCATTCAACCTATATGGTAACTAAATAAAAAGAGGTCTAAAATGATGCATTGTATTCCCTGGCATCATTGCATAACTGAATTTTAAAATGACATTTCTACTGAAATACTAGCATGCTTTAACAGAAGAGCCTTCCTATCTCCTTGAAAAACACATTTACTATACTATTCCTGAGCGAAGTCCTGGATGACGGCAGAACAACAATGCCATAGGGAAGTGCTTGGGTTTTCCAAAGTACCACACCAACTGCAGCACTGTAACTAGAACCAGCTGTTTCAGTAAGATGTCTCATAATCCTGAAAGAATATCCACAAACACACATGTAAATATATGAATATATGCTTATGTTTTAAAACAATGTCAAAGGAAACTATAACATTGGTAGAGAAATTTGTCTAATAAATTGTTTACATTTACATAGTTTACAATATATTCACGCAAAACCCCTCAACATTGTTTTTACTTACAGAGAAACAAAATAGTTCAGATGCTTTAATATCACTGAGTATTTCAAATATTGTGGTGAAAGTAACATTTTTACATTAGGAATTAATAAATCTTTTTGCAGTGCATACTCTTTAGAGGTAGATGTTAACCAAGAAACCACTAAACAAAAAAAAAAAACAAACAAAAACAAAAGCTAAATCAAATTGTCATTATTACTTAATTTATGGCCTCCTACTATCCTCTGTTGCAATTATACATATGAATGTTGGTATACTCATTGGTGTGTGATAAGAAACGTAAAGCATTCATTAAATCCACAAAAATGGAGAAGAAATAAAATTTACTTGCCAATATCCATTTAGACTTCTGTTGGTTTTTTAACTCACCAAGAAGATACACAGTTACATATGTATTCTGCCTCAGAAGATGCTATGGATGGCTGCAAGTCTGGTAAAAAGAGGAGTTTAGTGAAAAACAAAGATTTCCCTTTCTTTTTATCAGAAATCTGTCTTTCCCTAGAAAATTAATCCTTTTCTGACTTTCAGCCAAGATCATACTTTTTTATGTTCACTAGTTAAAGTCAGTAGATTTCACTTATTTTAGAGTAAACCATCATCTCCAAGCTTTCCTTACAGGAGTTCTAGTATAAATGCTTCATACTGTTCAGTTTTTATGGATGAGACAAATTGCCAAAAGGAGACACTATATCTAATTGCCAGAGAAACAGTCTTGGTAATCTAAAAGAAAGAAACCTCTCTCTGCAAGGTGTTCATGACACTGTTGCACTCATTTCCAAAAATCTTATCTCATGCTGTAATTGTTATTTGACATCTCATGCCTTTTCTCTGTCAATTCAAGATTAATAAATGTATCCTTCATAACTTTTTAAATGTAGAAACCAGAACAAAAGATAATGACTGCACAGAGCAAGGATCCTGTAACTTTAAGTGACTTACTCTTTAGCATCATTTTTGCTGTTACTATTTTTATAAAGATCTAGAGTAGAAGACAGACGTGGTGAACTTACTTACACTTCAGTTTTCCTCTGAGGAGACCACCGCAAGGCTTTTATTAGTCAATAACACTGACATAATTCCTATGCTGTAACACAAATAGCTTACTACTTTTAACATAAAACAGCCTTTGTTCTGAAGGGATTACTGTCCTTGCTGGCCCTGTGCCTTAGCAAACACCCAAGGCATCCAATAATCCTTTAAAATGCACTGTTGGACATGTCTTTTTGCCTGAAATTCGATTTTTCCTTCTCATATTTAAAACCCTCATCCACATTTTGTGCATACTTACATTCCATATGCACCCTGCTACATCCTCCATCAGCATACAAGCCACAGACAGAAAGTATATCCCAGGGCTGGTCTAAAAAAATCCATTAACAGTATGTTATATCAACAAATATTTCATTAAGCTACTCTTACTCAACTGTAAAGCTAACTCACAAAATAAACAAACAAACAAACAAAGACTATTGTGTATATAATTACGGTACAACATGTATTACACTTTTTAAATTTAAAGATCTAGCATATATTTCAACATCTGTAAAATTGGAATCCTTTTAAATGCAATAGAGTACTTTGATTTTTATAGACTTATCTTAGTAGTGTGCCTAAACACATCAAGAATAGATAGCATTTTAGTTTCTCCCAGAGAAACTGTCTACAGTCTAACAGTAAGAGTCACTTGAGTTTAACGTCTATCCTCTTTTACGAATTTATGTCTTGCAAGACAGGGGCATGATCTAATATGCCTTTCCTACATTTAACTGATTTTTAAAGGCCATTTAGGTTAGGAGCAATGCAGGTCTGGGGATGTTACAGATATTAGAATCATAGAATGGTCAGAGTTGGAAGGGACCTTCAAAGGTCATCTAGTCCAACCCCCCTGCAAGGAGCACGGACATCCCCAACTAGATCAGGTTGCTCAGAGCCTCATCCAGCCTGGCCTTCAACGTTTCCAGGGATGGGGCATCCACCACCTTTCTGGGCAACCTGTTCCAGTGTTCTACAACCCTCATTGTAAAAATTTTTTTCCTAATATCTAATCTAAATCTACCCCCCTCTATTTTAAAACCATTACCCCTAGTCCTATCACAACAGGCCCTACTAAACAGCCTCTCCCCATCTTTCTTGTAGGCCCCCTTGAGGTACTGGAAGACTGCTATAAGGTCTCCCCGGAGCCTTCTCTTCTCCAGGCTGAACAGCCCCAACTCTCTCAGCCTGTCCTCATAGGAAAGGTGCTCCAGCCCTCTTATCATCTTCGTGGCCCTCCTCTGGACCTTCTCCAACTGTTCCATGTCCTTCTTATGTTGGGGGCTCCAGAACTGGACACAGTACTGCAGGTGGGGTCCCACCAGGGCAGAGTAGAGGGGGAGAATCACCTCCCTCAACCTGCTGGCCACGCTCCTCTTGATGTAACCCAGAATGCGGTTGGCCTTCTGGGCCACAAGGGCGCATTGCTGGCTCATGTTGAGCTTCTTGTCCACCAGCACTCCCAAGTCCTTCTCCTCAGGGCTGCTCTCAATCCATTCCCCGCCCAGCCTGTATTTGTGCCTCGGATTGCCACGACCCAGGTGCAGGACCTTGCACTTGGCCTGGTTGAACTTCATGAGGTTGGCACGGGCCCACCTCTCCAGCCTGTCAAGGTCCCTCTGGATGGCATCCCTCCCTTCCAGTGTGTCCACGGCACCACACAGCTTGGTGTCATCGGCGAACTTGCTGAGGTTGCACTCTATCTCCCTGTCCATGTCACCGACAAAGATGTTGAACAGGGCCGGGCCCAACACAGACCCCTGAGGGACGCCACTTGTGACCGGTCTCCACATGGACATTGAGCCGTTGACCACCACTCTCTGAGTGCGGCCATCCAGCCAACTCCTTATCCACCGAGTGGTCCGTCCATCAAACCCATGTCTCTCTAGTTTAGAGAGAAGGATGTCGTGCGGGACAGTGTCAAAAGCTTTGCACAAGTATTGTTTTCATAAAAGTGATAAGACTATAGTAAGTACAACAATACTTTGGTTTTTCAATGCCCATAGAAAGTTAAAAGTATAAAAATACTGCGAGTTTGACAGATGCATAGAAATAGTATCTTCTCAAAAGTTCTAAATAAAGGTAATTGAATGCTTAACAGTAATAAAACAGTGTAAAAGACCCTCCTGATTATTGGAAACTACATGACACATTGGATTTCTCCTAATGCTAACTCATGTTCAGCTACAAGCATTCAGAAAGTAGCTCAGCCTTGCAGCTATGCAGTCAACTCTTGCAGACAGCTGTATCCTCAATATATTTCAATAATGGGACCTTTCACTATCTGACCATCAGGGATCATCCCTTAACAATGTTTACTTGATAAACTCTGAGTTAAAAGACATGTTTATGGTCAATAATACAATACCACTGTATGTTTATAAAGCTTTATTAATAATACAATGTCTAATAGCTTCATATTGATTATATCTCAATTCAAAGCTATCAAAGGCTTTAACTCATCCTTTTAATATACCTGATGTGTATATTATCCACCCAGTTGTATAGATCGGAAACTTGAGATTCAGGCAGGTTGAATGATTTTCCCATCTGTTCTCTGTGTGCTTTGGAGCATAACCTAAATGTAGACATGTGGAAAAGTTCAAGTAAAATGCTAGCTCCACAAAAAGCAAGAGAATTTTTGGGTTTTGCTTCAGTGGAGACATAATTTTATCCTCAATACATCAGAAATTTCCTGACATTAAAAAAAAAAATCTGGTGACCTTCCTAATTACAATTCCACTGGGTGCAAGACAGATGCAACCCAACATATGGTAGTGAGCAGGTTGATATAACCTCAGTTTTTTCTACAGCAACATTAAATTTCTGGGGTGGGAGGACATGGAACAGCTTCAGAGTGGACTCAGAATATCTCTTTTCAGGATGTGAAAATATGAAAATTAGCATGACCCAGACAACAGTTCAAGGTGGCACACAACGCGACTGGAAATTAATAATTTATAGGTGCTCTTTCAGTTTGGTCTAGAATATAAATGAACACATCCATGTTATACTTGCACTGATTTTTCTCATTTGCAAAAAAAAATGATGTTTAGTGTCTTTAAATTCACAAGCCCCTCTTCTTTGTTTAACCTGTTATCTAGGTTAATAAAATCATGCAGAGCACTTTGTAAGTCATTTTTCAACCATCAATCATCCCTAAATAGTGCTCTTTCATATTAAATCAAAAGGTTAGAACAGATTTCCCCTTTTCTCCATCTCAGATATAGCAGCAGTCAATAAAGCCGTCCACTTCAAATACAAGATTTATAGCTGTCAGGTTTTTTATACCATCTACTCCAAGTTTCTAAATGCAATATTCATATTGGTAGCAAACATGCAGCAATCACCTGTAGGAACATCTAATGGGATTTTCTGTGCCGAACAGAAGTCTGAATGCTATCCAGGTGCCTGCTAATTGACCTGTAGAGGAAACATTTCATTGTGTGCAGCCAGGCAGCCCTGTTTAGATAAATCAATACAGAGAAGAGAGTTTGGGAGTTTTTAAGCAGAGGTCAGGGTTAATCTGCAAATGTGTTTTATCCCTTGAAGGATTTATATTAATCCTGTTTTGTCTCTGATGTTGCTGATTTGAAGCTTACATTAAACAGAAAATCTTCCCTCCGATGCTTTTTTAAAAAAATACTCAACTGAAACTACTTAATAGTATACCGCCCAGCAGGAGAGCAAGGAGAATTTCCTCGTAAATCTTTTAAGTAAAGCCCTTATACCTTTTAATAAGTAACTAGTTATACTTATTGAAGAATAGAGTTCCTCTATTGAAATCTGTCGTAGTTCAGCCTTTCCTGAGTTGGTCATGTGTGTGTGTGTGTGCGTGTGGTTTGGTTTTTTCTCTTTTTTTTTACTGCAACTTTTCCTAATATTCTTTCATATCAAGGAAAAACTAGAAGATACGCTGATATAAAGATACGGTCCAACAGCACAGTCCTTAACAGAATTCAGACACATCTCAATATCTCAAAGAACAAGCAAAGAATCTGGGTGATGTCCAAGATACAGGATTTTGGGGGTAGAACAGATTTACAGCTTCAAGATGAACCCCAGTAGACAGACCATCCATTTTAAGCATATCAGATAGCGGCTGTTACAGTTAAAAATCCCAACTTAAAACCAGGCAGGAGACAACTGCTTCAATTAAGCATTCCGTCTTCACAAACGAGGTCCTGAAAAGGGGGATTTGCTTCCTACCAGAAAGTATCTCATTGCCTTACTCTCCGGTGCTCCCTTCTTAGAGGGCAACATCCCGAGCAGCCAGCCCAGGTGCCATTACTGCTCTGGAGCACTGTCATTCTGTGACAACAGCCACACTGACATAGGCAGATCCCCCTCCAAATGCTGCCCCGGCAGGGACTATGCACAGGCTACAGCTCCTGAAGCTACAGCATCCCAGGCAAGCCGGGAGAAGGCCATGCAGTAGTCAGAGCTGAAAGACTGAAACCTTCTTTCAACAACAAGAACCTACCATGTACAACGGGTCAGATTTTGTCATCAGCCACATATTTGTGTTGTATTCAGTCTGTTCTAACAAAGTAAAAGACAGTACCCTGCACTGTTTCATAAATTCACCCATTTTATATGGACAAACAGAAAAAAAAATACATATATATGATTTTGGATGTGTCCCTTATCCCAGGCACCATAATATAGCAAGACTGCTCCTGCAAGATATATGAGGTATCACTGCTCCCTCACTGTACAAGTCACCTCAGTTTGACATGATTTCAGCCAGTCATGTCTCCTGCCCATTAGTTGACATTAATGGCCTCCCTTATGATGACATTTATGGTTTCCATTATTTTTTGCAGCACACCATTGATTTTGAGATCTATAGCACCCACATGAATTGTCCTTCAAAGCTCTGTCATTGCTCCTGCTTATACAATATGTGAAAGTAAGCCCAATGATTCAGGATCAAATGTAACCCACCTAGCAGCTGCCTGAGGGCTGAAGAAGTGAAGGTACTTCTTTTCTCTCAGCTGAAATTCACTGTCCTGAAAACAGTAAGAATACTGAAATTTTAATGAATAATAAATGTAATGGCCACCATTAGACTGATCATTTTTATTTCTCACTACTAAATACCTCAGGTCTTACAGTGGCCTTACAAACTAACTGGAAAATGTGAAAAGACTCCATTTAGGAGCAACCACAGTAAGAATTAACAGCACATGAAAAGTAGTGTTCACAACTAAAACAAACCAAAGTCAACCCAAGGCAAGGCAGCCTTCATTGCTATCCAGAAGGACAAATGGGACTTTGCTAAAGCCACTTCTCAAGAGGGGATTGTGCTTGTGCTTCCGCAGTATCTGTGATTACACTGGTTTTCCCTGGCTTAGGGCTGGACATGGGACTCCTTCGGTGCTGAAGGTGAGTGCAACTGTAAAGATAAGCACTGAGGCTTCAGTTTAGGCTTCACTGATATCTGAGCCCACCTACACACAAAAGCAGCCAGTTTCCAGAGGACAGTCTTCTGAAATATTTTGGCTACACTAAAACTAAGCATGCCAATTATGGTAAAAAACCTCCATGGATATTCATAAAACTTTAGCATTTATCACAAGGCTGCATTTATGTGCATCTTCATATTCACAATATTCCTCATTCTGAAAAGGAGAGATGTGTTTGTCTGCACTATTACTGTTGATGGCAAATATCAAAATTGCTACAACGTCCTCCAAAAATAGGGGGAGTTTATAGAAGAACAGACTGAGCCTCACTATCTAGCTACCATAGAGGATCATGACCGTTCCTGGAGCTTCAATCTATGTCTCTTTTCTACATTTTCTAGGTACATTTCTCCTTCAAGTAGTCACACTGTAAATCTATTCTTTTGAAAACTAAGGCCTCCAACAAGTCCTGAGCTTTGGTGTATGGTTTTTCTACACTTGAGCCTGACATACTCACAAGGAAATCATTATAGTATGGTGATCTCACTTATCCCTCTCAGAAAATAGTAGTTCAAAACCAAAGTTTCATAAAACTCTTCATACAGCCTTAATCCTAGGAACATTTTGCCATTTCATTTGCTCTTGTCATACTTTATGACTGTACAATAGAAGCACCCAGCCACCAAGAAGACAGTGGTGTGTTTGTGCACGCAGGCAGTTAAGACAGCCACCACCAAGGGCACCTGAGCTGTATTTGACCTTCTTTTTCAGGCTTTCTCTACTTTGTGCTTCCAGAGAAGAGCTATGCATTCAAAATGCTCTCATAAATAGGTCAGAACAAAAAAAAAAAAATTTGCCTCCTGAATTAAAACAATTGATTATATCAGTGGCTAATTTCTGTAATTAAAACAGCTCTATCAATGTAAGCACAATCCCTCCAGTACAGGCCATGAAGCTATATACTTCCATTCCTTTGTCTCAGAAACAATGTTTATCAAATTGCAATGTCAGGCCTAAATTTGGGCTTTGTTCCTCTAACAAAGCAGTGGTTCTTCTAAGGCAGCCCAGCAAGGAGAAGCAGCTCTCTCCAAGCACATTTCCCGCATCTCTGCCAGTGCTCGCTGCAGTGCTCCACCGAGAGAAAGGGGATTCTGTCATCCTGCTGCCGCACTGATGAAGTGTTTGCTGGCAAGCACCAGAAGGCTCTCCAGAAACATGACACAGCAAGATAAAGCTTATACAAACTGAGAGGCATAAACATAGCCCACTTGTGTTAATCCTGTAAAAGCACACGTCTACGACAGAATAGGCAGCAGTACAGAGCACTGCGCTCTGATTCTCCACTGCAGTTTTCCACTCCTGAAGAGACAGGGCATAAATGAAGGTGTCTTCTCTTGGTAAGCCTTTACTTCCATGCAAGTAAGGCTTCTGTGTAAATCAATTAGCACCCACACTAACTAGGCTGGTTAAGACCCACTTTCAACATACACGGAAAATAACACCACATCCATTATGTTAGTGATCAAAGCTATACAAGATTGTAGATTGTTTCAGAGATCAAAGGCAGTCTGTCAGACTTCATTACAAGAAGAAAAAAGGCACTCTGACTTCAAAAGACATTGCATTGTCCTTTGTTTCCTCCTCAAAAATAATTTTCGAGAAGATGGTGAGACACCTCAGAGAAATCTAAATTAACAGGCCTTTTGACATTACCTTCTAGCTCTGACAGCAGTTTGATCTTCTCATTCTTTTTCCTTGTCCTTTGCTTCTATCATAAGTGAAAGGTGGCTGTTTGGCCTGCTGGCTTAATCCTGGGGCACATTAAGGAATAAAAATGTAAGCACTTCATCAATCTGCAAGTTACACAAAATTGTTCCTTTCTCCTCCCCCACAAATGCTTTTTCCTGTGCACTGCAAGACTAAGAATATTTGCAAAAGGCTAGTGGAAAATATATTCAGTTAGACTTCATATTTCCCTTACTGAAGTGATACTTTCAGTCAAATTCACAGAATAAACTGCACTAATAGTGAATAAAAATAGCATCAAAATTAGAAGACTTTGATACTGTTTGAGCAGTAATTGATATACATAGCTTTTTGGAGCATTCACATTTCATGACTAGTTTAAAAGTTTTTAAACTATTATATAAGAGAATTTTCAGAATTACCCACAAGACAAAAAATTCAGCAGTCATGCAAAGTTTCAAACCTACGTTCATCCCTTTGTATGTCAAGGCTAGAAAATACTAGTAATGCAATATTACCAGTTCAAACTTGCTTTTTCTATATCCAGGGCTATTTTACCTTACCAATGAGGTCTCCATTGACAGTCTACATAGTATATCACAAATGGGCTAATGGAGCTCGGTCAACAGCACTGAGAAGTCCCTTCAGTCCACAGCAGGGTCTTCCTCCAATTCACACCTTCTCTACAACTAACAGTCAGCCAGATATCACTGAACCAGTGTGCCTTTTATTTGCCTCTGGGATCTAGGATTCCACTTCATAAATTGCACATTAATAGGCTTTTCACTATTATCAAACACTGGGCTAAAATATTTAACGGACAACATGCTGACTTGCCACCTCTTGGGCTCTCTCCTCATAGGTAATGATCACTCTTCCAGATGAAGTTGACCTCTAGATGCCTAGTAACATCCCCTCCTTCCCATGCTATTTCTATTCCTATTAATCAGTGGATTAATATTACTGTCAGATAAATTCCCAAAATTTACTTCAAGCTGACTCCACAGGTAGTGTCTATATTGATGATGCCAAAACACCAGTGGAATAAAGTTTTCTACACACCCGCACTGTAGTTTGAATAATTAAATGCTATGAGAAACACTAAGATAGCAAGTATCCCCTTCACAGACTCTGCTGGACAGGCGCTGCAGCAATGCCAATATCTGAAATGGTGTTAATATGCTGTTAAGTGGTACTTAATAACAAAGCAATACACCTACAAATCCTCAGAGTAGAAAAGGAAAATTAGGAAAGCACTCATCCAGGCTGCTCTGGGCTGTTTCTTTCCCTTTCTTTTCCTTGAATGTTTGCTTTTACTTAGCATGTAAAAACTCTAGATTTGCACAGAAATAAAAACTGGATTGGGATGTGTCCTCTTTTCGGCTAGGATGGAGCTAACTTTCTTCTTAGTAGCTGCTGTGTTTTGGATTTAGTATGGGATTTGGTGTGTGAAGGATGTTAATAATAGATGGATGTTATGAGCTGTTGGTAAAGAGACCAAAGACATTTTCCAGCTTCCCAGGTTTCACTAATGTGCAGGTGCAGGAAGCTGGGAGGGGTATAGCCAGTACAGCTGACCCAAACTGGCCAAAGAGAGTATCCCATGGCATAAACATCATGCTCAGTATACATGTGGGATTGAGCTGGTGAGCTGCCTCACCTTTTTTTTTGTCTCACTGGTTGGAATCGTTCTGGGATAATTTTTCAGTTTTTCATTCTGTGATCACTGCTCAGGATGGGCTGTGTCAGTCATTGGGTCATTGCGTGGTGAGGAATTGTGCATCATTCATTTTGCATATTTTATTATTCCTATTATTATTATCATTATTTTTATATATATTATTATCTTTTCCTTTGCTGTCTTAGTAAACTGTCTTTATCTCAACCCATGAGATTTATTTTCTTCCCAATTCTGTCCCCCATCCCCTGGGGAGGGAGAGTGAGCAGCTGTGTGGTACTCAGTTGCTGACTGGGGTTAAACCTCACCAGGATGGGTAAAGGTTCCTCTAAACTTATGAGAATAAACACCCTTCTTAATAGGAATATTTCGTTACGTAATCTTTTAGCTTACATAGAACAACTCAAATCTGTTTTCTGGTGACTCCATACTCTATTATTTTATGGTTTCCCCACATTAATCACTGAGGTGTCATCTAAAAGTTGAGAGGCATAAACTAATTAGCAAAGCTAATAACAAACAGCCAAAATGGAAAACTGCAAACAACACCTGAACAGACATGTTTGGTCTTTGACTGCTTTTTGCCTCCTTTCCCCTCTACGTCTGTTTTTTCTCAAATGTTCACGTGGAGATACACACATACATAATTATATATGTATAAAAAGCATACCCGCACATTTTACGCACATATGTACGCACATATATAGAGATATACATAGATACCACCACATACACTGCATATATAGAGAGATACAGATATAAAAATAAAAAGACTGTTCTCTTCAGGGTTTTCTTTAAAGCTTTTTTTTTGCTTAAAGTGCATCTTCCCTTCTCTGTGTAGGATGGCTGGATGCATTCCAAAATTTACTTTGATTCTTCATTATACATCTCATTTTTTAAAATGACTTTTCTGAAACAATAATTGTGAACTGCACATGTGAATAGTGGTGAGGCTCGAGCTCCCACCAGGATAGGCAGGGTGGGGATACACTCTGCAGTATCCGATATTCCCCAGACTTCCCTCACAGCATGCCCATAGCAAACCTTGCCCACCACACAGCACTGCGTTAGGCTCTTGGTCAATAGTGCTTTAGCTTTACGATGGCTGCAGGTTCAGACCCTGAGATTATGCAGTAGGCAAGAAGGCAACCTCCTTGGGAGCCATGACAAAATGAACCTGAAAGTCTATTAATTGGGGTTGCTTTGCATTAATATACAAACAAAGACAAGGCATAATTGTAAAGTCTTAAGCTATCTTAAGTCCAAATAGTGAAACTTTATCCATTTTTTGTCATGTTGTTTCCTTATAAAAATCATAGACAGAATCAATAGGGACAGAACACTAACAAATGAGGGATCTGAGCCCTTCTATGCATACAAACACACACACACACACACACACACACACACACACACACACACACGTATATATGTTTGTTCTTAGAGATCTGTGATTTGGCATCAGGTAAAAGGAAAGCATACCCAGGATCTAATAATCTACTTCTTCCTGTAACCACAATGAATCTTATTGTTAAACCTTGAAAATAGTGATGACACCTTCCATCTCACATGAGCAGCATCCAACAGTGAGGCAGGCTGTAATAATTTTTCTGCCTCAGCTTGGATAAGTAAATGGCAGTTTCTTGTACAAGAATGACATGACACTTCTCTATATTGGTCATGGCTCAGAAATCACTTTGTATGCTCTACACCAAAATTAATGAGGTAGAGCATGGTCCTCTGGCTTGTGAAATATGGGATTTTATGGATTTTTTTGTTGTTGTTGTATTTCACAAGCAGAAGGTGGAATCCCTTCTTCCTGTCAAATCTATTTTTGTTTCACTTCGCATATAATACTGGATTGCTCACTGAAAAGGATGAGCATGATCAGCCATATGCTCTAGATAACTTTAATGACTTTGCTGCATAGCTCGGGCCAACAATTGACTACACAATTAGAGAAAACAGTTCAGCATATGCTTGAGATCATTCCAATTGAGAGCACAACCTAGGTATTTAAGTGTAAGAATATGTTTCAGCCCTTTTGAATAAGTTACACACAAACCTAGTCTTATGAAATATTGTGAATTAGGATGTTTTCTTGATGTAGGATTTAGCTTTTTTTCTTTCATGACTATGAAAACAATATACAGATGAAGTTGGGAAGAGATCGAGTTTAGATAGTGGTCCTAATAAAACTATTTGCACCAAGAGGAGATCTTGTTATTGCTTCAGTTTGCCTTCCTCGTTTTATTTTCCCGACTCATTTCCCCACTTAGCTGGCCTGACTGGTAAAAACCTGACTCCATAGATTGTCATCTCCAGGTTTTACAACAGTCTACTGTATAAACAATATTCCATTCCCAAATAATTGCAATGTTCCTGAGGAAGGCAGGTAGTTCGTATTCACCAACGCAGAGCAATGAGCAGAATCCTAAGCTAGTGGCCACCTTGCTCATTACACACAAGCTGGCTGAATGTAACAGCCCCTTGGGAGCAAATGCTATTTACTGCCTGTTAGATAATGCATTAAGACATGATTCTAGTTAATAAAGGGCATTCAGATGCCACACAAAGGACACCAAACACATGCACCTGTGAAATGGCCTCGCATAAAGCAGTGTTCACAGATTTTTTTTAAATATGAAACTCTGCTGCAGGAAGAATACTATTAATGGTGAAAGCCGAGGAATTAGAAGAGTTCATACAGCAGCTTCTTGCAAGGTCTACAACAGAGCTTCAGAGCCAGGGTAGGGGCAATTCTTTGGTTCCTGTGCAGGTCTCAGCACCATATTTTGCTACACTTGGCTTCATGCCTCAGGGGCAAAAGTTGTTTCCCTTTATCTTCTATTTGCCCAGAACAACCTGGATGACAGCTTTCACTCAGAGAGATTATAGCTGGAAAGTTCTTCAGGTCCTCGTGGTTTCTAGGCACAGGAAAAGCGATCTACTTGCCTCCAAAAATATATTGGAAACACCAGATGTTTCAATAGGAGATCACATAAACAAGGACCCTGTCTACTTGAAGAGGCAATCTGTAGGCAGCTCATCACAGACATGTTCTGGATGGCAAGCAGGTATACAACTCTTCATAAAATTTCTTTTTTTTTTTTCTTTTTAAAAAATTATGTCTAACAAGTCCTTTACTGGGATTCTTAATAAAAAGATCACTTTCTTGCTCTTTCATGCCAGTTAATATGATCCTGTCATGCGACACACATGACCTTATGTGACACTTAAAAATAATGAACCTTGAATTGAAAAAATACATTGAAAATGTTTTTAGAGGGGAGCCAGGTGGCAGTATCACAATGATCAGAAACTTAAGAATATCTTAAAAAATATTTCACATACCCACACAGGCTCTCTGGGAGATTGTTCTGAGAAAGATGTTACACATTACTACACAGCTATTTCTGCTTGGCGATGAAAATAGAATAGTGGGGTTCAACAGCCCCTGTGGAAAGATAGCTAGAGCGGGAAAAAACCAAAAGCTTTAGGAAAATGATCACTGATTCATCAATAGCACCTATAATTTAAATTCATTTTCAGCCCAGGAGTAGTATCTCCAAAAACATGTAACACACAAAAGCCAAAGCAAGGTAGGCGTTTTTGAAACCATTGCAACATGTACAATTGGCTTGTACAAAGATAGACAGGCAGGAGAGGGTGATCTCAGAACAATTCTCCATGCTTTAACTTTTCCAAAATTGACTAATTTATTTCACCAATCTAATGTGGTTCATTAAAGCAAGGACATAGCTAAAAGGTCAAGAAAATAAGATGTGGTAATGCTGCTGATCATTTATTTACTTGGAAAATGCATAAATCTTGGGTCCCTTCTTTAAAAAAAAATAGTCTAAAGGTAATGTGCTCGAGTCTGTTTGAACAGCATGTCAAGGCACACAAACAACAGATATCTAGATTTTAAAAGATACCTTTCATCCACATTCTTCAAAAGACAGACAAGACTCAGCACTGAAAGACTTCTTACTGAGCTACTCACTCTCCCTCAGGGAAGTCGGAGAATAGCTGCAACGGTAACACGTGCTAGTTTAACACCACTTTTTTTTTTCCTTCAAAAAATCTAGGGCTTACAGCTCAAGATATTTCCATCTCAGCCACACTGGAAGAGAAGCAGAAGGTACCCACCAGCTTGTGCTGAGCCTGTGCCTGCAACAGGATGAAAGGGGGCTCAAAAGTGGTACCCAGCTGCTTCTACCACACCAATCGCATCACTCAGTATAATGACTTCTAATTCAAATCAGCTTAACCGCTCACCCAAAACACCACATACAAGGCTTAACTAAGGATTTGCTTGTAGAAGTGGGGAGGCTGGGGAGCACCTTGTTCTGCCCACTCGCCTGCTTAGCTGAGGCACTGCTCTAGAATCTGAAGAAATTAGTGACCTCTGTGCTGTCCTGACCAGTCTTTTTGGGAGACCTGATAGCAAACAGATCTGGCACTCAGGGCGTAAAACTAGGAAATGGCACCGAAAGTAAAGGCCAAACTACGAGACTGCAGTTTCTGCCAAAACCTCGTTGCAAGCTCACAACGGTCACTATTATAAAGTCAACGATCAGATTTTCCCTCTGTAGATGTACAACCGCACAAGAAGTCCCTGGGCTAGAAAAGCTGGTTGGGATTATGTAATAAGCAGCAGCCTTGCTGCAGATGAAGTTACCACTGAGTTCAGCAGAGACTCCAGGCACACCTTCCCTAAGACTTCAGAGGAATACTGTAATATATCAGATAACATTGTCATAACTGTTTCAGATGCTGACTCTTTTAAATCGTGAAATAGTGAACCTTTATTTTTCAGTATTAACATTTTTTTTCTGTATTTTGATGAAGAACATATGAGCATATGAGTCACTAAAGAAAAGAAAAGCAGATTAAATCTAAAAACTCTGTAATTTTCTCCATATTTTCAGTAAAATAATTCACAGTATTCCCATTCACTAAGGTTACCTAGCACTTTCCATTATAAGGCTCTGTTTCTAGTTGCTTAACACTTTGTCTTTAACTGCTTAGGTTGAAATTTCCTGTGTAATTTCTAAGCTTCAGTTTCAGTTCCAGAATAACCAGTCATTCTTCTGAGCAGAGAAGAACAAAAGATCAATTGTTTTGCCCATATTGAAAGAAAAAAAAAAAATTAGTGTGCTCAAAGACTGACTTCAAATGTACTGCAAAAAAAAAGAGTTGAATTCAAGTTCCCCAAACAACCACTTTGGCATTTTCTAACCCATTTTCCCACTTACTTTTCCCTTAATACCACTATGAGACTGTAAAGTATAAAACACATACACAGTATTTAGCATAGGGTATTTCTTCTCACAGTTTTCTTGAAGCAACAGTTTATTTGTAAGTGACTGGAGGTTTACGGCCTTGGTTAACTCACTGCTGGAGGCCTGTATCTATATTTGAAGTCTTAATAGACTTCTAGTGCACAGTAAATCCATGTACGAAGGCCCACTTGAAAATCATAGTTATGCTTTGGCCTGGGAACACAACACACACAGTGTCTTGGGCAGTCAGTATCATCGACAGCTTCAGCTGGCATAAAGGCAACTTGGCGGGCTTTTTTCTGATGGGCATTTGTTCCCAAAGCAGTGTGGGAAGGGAATGGAGGTAATCTCCATTGCCTTTTCATGTTCGTTACTTCTAAGGATACAGGAAATAGCACAAAACATCTCAGGTAACCACAGGCTGTGGAAATTATTCTGTAGAATACTGAGAAAAAGTGAGTTTTGGCAAGATAGGAAAAAATAACCTGTTGTTTCTAAATGAGTTTGACTTGATCTCAGGAAAAAAAAAAAAGCCATGAGAAAAATGAAGGTCTTTGCACTTCACAGGTATGAGCAACTTCTCAGTCTTGCATCACTTGCAAGATTTGATTGAAGGCAATTTAGAGCAGCAGACAGATAAGGGTAGAGAAACCTTTAACCTAAACTTGAGGTAAACCAGCCTCTGGAGGCTGAGCCATACAACAGAGTGTGTGTACTTGAATGAAATAACTTCTGTTTACTGAGCGGAGAGCTTAACTTCAGAAAGGATTCAGCATCACATGGTCAGGTCAATTGCTCATATGAGAGGGGGAACTGGGATCTCTATTTTTAATTCTACCACCCCATTGTCTCCAGAGAAAGTGGGGCCAAACCCTGGGAACTGGCTTCGTAAATCGGAGGCACCGTGGAAGGGGCTGGTCATGGAGCGGCATCACCATTTGGCAGCACAGGTGTTGTTTATAGCAGGGAGGTGCTGGCAGCTCCTTGGCATGCTCCTCATACTACAAGTCTGTGCATGTGCACTGGGCTGCCTCTACAACTGGAGCAAGATGCTAAATCTGTCATTGTCTGTCTCTGACTTGACTCCAACTGCTGTCTGCTGGCAAATGCTGATACCCAATGCCTGAATGGGGTCTCTGTGAAGTGGGCACTTGCTATGATCTGCTCCACTCATCTTGTGTTTCAGGACTGATGAAACCTGGAACAGTCTTTCAGGAGCTATCAGCATTATAGAGGAGATGACCAGTCGCATCAAGCACAACTGGGAAATCTTCATTTTAGGATCCATATAAGAATTATCAATCAACAACTGTTCAGATTATCCCAAAGACAGCTTGTTTGCTCTCCCTCACACAAAAATATGCACATTTCCCACTGCCTCCAGGGGTCTCCTAAAAAATATACAAAGAGGAGTAAACCTTTCACAATGGGCTTATTGTGACTGATGTGCTACTAAAGTGTAGCAGATTGAAACTGCATAGCATGTTGTGCCATGATGTCTGTATCTGGATTATTCCCTCTTTCAGCAACTATCAAAAATGGTTTTATCTTTTTTTTTTTTAAATAGTTTTTGCTGAGTGAAAGTAATACAGTCCCTCTGAGGCTTCTAAGGCTTATAAAAAAGGTACTCCATTTTTTAATTTGCGTGCACACACTCAGCATTTCTACAGTTTGTGCTCAATCAATAAAACTGAATGGAAATAAAAGTGAAAAATGAAAGATGTAAAGCTCACAGATTTATTTTTGTCTGGAGAACCTTGAGGAAGGAAGATTTTTCAGCCTCTAATCTTAATGATACAGCAGTCGGAAGGAGTGATTATCTCTGTGAGCTCTACACATTAATTAAGCTGTATTGTATATTCTTAGTTGAACTACTCCTTGTTACCACCACCTCTCTGAATCTCCTCTTAAAAAAAAAATGAAGATCCTACTTGCAAAAGAATCCTTGATTTAAACAAGGTAATGAGAAGAGTCAGTGGCCTCTGGGAATAGCTGATTTTATAGTCTATTAAGAGCAAAATCTTTTACAGCAAAGTCCTGACCTATCTGTTTATAAAATAAGTATTTTGGAAGAGGGGATTACTTTTAGAGGATTCTGTGTGGGCATATTGAAGGCTCAAGCACAGCCACAGACTCACTGCTAACAGTTATAGATACACAACAAAAAGCAGCTCAGCATGTTTGCATTTATTGTCCAGATTTTTTAGGTTCCCAAACACTTTGCAAACAGTAAACAGCACATCTTTGAAACACACCAGTATGGTGAGATGATCCGTACTGCATTTCTCTTTTTACTGAAATAACAAGGTGAAAATGTTCCATTTTACATGAATGCTCAATATAAGACAACTAAAGCCTTATTTCAGAAAGTACTTAGCATTCTACAAAGCTTTGTGTCGAAAGCACAGCTCAGGGATTCTCCTGCAATTTAGAGGTCTCTGTCAGGCACAGAGAACAGGTGCCAATCATCTGTGAAAAATCTAATCTAGGTCCCTGTGGCAAAGGCTGAAATAGCCGAATCTTTACTGCAGTGCCTCCTATGAGAGGCTCCTTTCGCCTCCCTAAGCTTATCTCATTTCCTGTCCAGCCCCTGCAGCAAAAGACATTCAGCTCCCACATGAAACAACTTTTTTAGCTGCTTACCCTCTGTCCATGGGGTCTTCTTAATTAAAGCAATGATTTAAAGTCCCAAAATTATGAAGCTCATAATTTTTCAGTTTTTCAGCTTCCGATGTGGTCTGAACAAGGCTGCAACCTAAACATCTATTCCTAATGTCACACGCCAGTGCCCACTGATAGGTATCCTGACAACCTGGTTCTAACCCACATATTCATTGAAGTACCAAAAGCACACACCTGAGGAAAACCCTACCGTAACAGACACACATCAGTAACTGCAGCAAGGGTTAACGTTCTCCATGACTCTCCTCACTCTTCTCTTACAAGCAGCCTTCCCCCTCCTCCTATCACAGTATGACTCAGCTTCACAGTGCACCTAGGTCACCTACCTACCCTGGAGCCTTCAGAAGAACTGAGTTTCCATTTCACTCATTTTACTGACCTTTTCATACCCACTACCATGTGTTAGCAATAAGAGAACATCAATCTTAAACTACTGGATTTTTTCAAATTCTTGGAGTGTTTGGGTTGAATCAGAAGCAAAGGTATGAGGAATCACTCTGCACCTGCTTAGTAAAAACATTTGGGCCCCTCAGTACAAGAAGGATATTGAATTGCTGGACTGTGTGCAAAGAAGGGTAACAAAGCTGGTGAAGGGTCTGGAGAACAAGTCTAATGAGGAGCTGCTGAGAGAACTAGGATTGTTTAGTTTGAAGAAGAGAAGGCTGAGGGAAGACCTTATCACTCTCTACAGCTACCTAAAATGAGATTGTAGGGAGGTGGGTGTTGGTCTCTTCTCCCAAGTAACTAGTGATAGGACAAGAGGAAATGGTCTCAAGTTGTGTCAGAGGAGGTTTAGATTGGATATTAGGAAACATTTCTTTACTGAAAGAGTGGGCAAGCATTGGAACAGGCTGCCCAAGGAAGTGGTGGAGTCACCATCCCTGGAGGTGTTCAAAAAACCTGTAGATGCGGCACTTCGGAACATGGTTTAATGGACATGATTTAGTAGACATTGAGGTGCTGGGTTGAAGATTGGATTTGATGATCTTAGAGGTGTTTTCCAACCTCAGTGATCCTATTCTAGTCTTGTCTAGTCTAGTCTAGCCTAACTTCTCTTCATCCACAAAAAGGAAAGTAAAAATATTCATATCAGACATTCCAGGAAAGACCAGAAAAAGGAGAAGAGTCATCTTTTATTGGTCCCATATTCATTTGTCCTGGTTTTGGCTGAGATAGATAGAGTTAATTTGCTTTCTAGTAGCTGGTATAGTGCAGTGTTTTAGATTTAGGATGAAAATAATACTGATAACACACTAATGTTTTAGTTACTGGTGAGCAGTGCTTACACAGAGTCAAGACCTTTTCTGCTTCTCAAACCACCCCACCAATGAGTAGGTGCAAGTACACAAGAAGGTGGAATGGGAGACAGCTGGGACAGCTGACCCCAACTGAACAAAGAGATATTCCATACTGTATAATGTCATGCTCAGTATACAAACTATAGGGAAAGCTGGCTGGGGAGGCCATTGCTTGGGGATAGGCTGGGCATCGCTCAGCAGATGGTGAGCAATTGCATTGTGCATCATGTGTTTTGTGTATTCTTTTATAATTATTATTATTAATAATTTTTTGCTCACTCCCCCACCAGTGAGATGAGGGAGAGGATCAGAAGGGAAAAAAAGGTAAAACTCGTGGATTGAGAAAAAGACAGTTTAAGAGGACAGAAAAAGAAGTGGGGACAAATAATCATCATTATTAATGATGTTGTTGTTGTTATAATACAATATACAAAACAAGTCATGCGCAATGCTATTGCTCACCACCTGCTGACCAGTGCCCAGCCTGTCCCTGACCAGTGGATCCCCTCAGCCAGCTTTCCTCCTAGTTTGTATACTGAGCATGACGCCATATGGTATGGAATATCCCTTTGGTCAGTTTGGGTCAGCTGTCCCAGCTGTGTCCCCTCCCAACTTCTTGTGCACTCCCAGCTACTAAAAAAAAACCCAACTCTATCCCAGTTGAAACCAGGACATCAACACATCTGAACATCCAAAAACAGAAGACATAGCCTGAATGCATGATGATGCTTTATGTTACTGCAAGAAACCAGGACATGTGAAAGAAGTATCAAAAATGTCAGCAAACAGTGGACCATTTTAGTGAGCCACCACTCTGCAATACCCAAAGTTGTAACTACAGTTGCAATCAGCTGTTGGCTTGATAGCATTTCAAAGAAGCATTCAATACTCCCACAGGATTTTCTTCTACAAGTGGCATCTACTGCAGATACTGTCTTTTTACTTAATTTGCCCTCATTGGTGTGGTATGGTGGGACACTTCAGTGGTACTAAAATAGGAATGTTCACTGTTTTTATGGGGACTAGTAACACAGGCCTTTTATTTGGGTCAATCATTTTCTTATAGTACTGATGGGAGTTCTCTTCCCTCACTTTCCTCAGGGATAGGTGCTTCATTTCATATATGCCTAAAGGTGTGTTTACTACTGGGAAATACACTGCCAACATGAACAATCTTGTTGGGACTGGAACAATGACAAATCAATCATTCCGCAGATTGGAAATGGATGCTAGAAGCAGAGCTGTGTAAAATGATTTCCAAGATACGGCAAATAAAACTGGCCTCCAATTTATTTAGCAAGTCTTTGCATCCCTGAGAGTCTGCACCATATTTCAGGTTCAAGTCTCCTTAGGGTTATTAGAGCAGTATCGTCATTTGTATCAAAAGAGCCGCAAAGTGACTTCTTCTCCCAGTGTTTTTTCCTCTGTCAATGCACACCTTTTCTGTCAGATGTCAAACAAGTTTCCAACTGCATTCTAGGCAATTAGCCATTTATTAACAAAAGAATTGCCTTGTGATTTTTGTGGCAAGTAGCACATTGCACAGTGATACAGACAATAGACTTAAGATCAGTAGTTAGCGCTCCACACCTGTGGAGTAACTGTTTCCAAGGTAAAAATCTAGATTCTCAGATGGGGTCAGTTTACAACTGTGATGTGAAAAAAATGTCTGGAAAATGCTCTACATTTCAAAGCCTATCGTAAAAACCACTTACTAAACAGTAAGAAATCTGCTGTCTGAGCACTATGTTATTCAGAGCTCTTTGAAAACTACTTCTGCTTTTCTTGCTCCCAATGAACCTGTGATTATATAACTATGATTCAATTTAGAAATAGAATTTTGTATACCTTCTTTCCCTTTAGTACCTCAGTCACAATGAATCTAACTCTTCCACCACTCATCGAGGTAATTCCAATCCTTCCTCAAAACCTACAGAAATTTAATAAAACAATAAAAGTAGAATTAGTAAGACAGTACCCAGTGTGAAGCCCTGCTCATATGACCTAGGTCATTTGCTTTCCAGATGTCTAAATCTCGTTGCCGTGTCTTGGTTTCTACCATTTTAATTACACAAGCACACACTTTGGATGCTCTGAGGTGCACATACCACACTAAGTACTGACACAGTGAAAACCATGAATAAGCACAAAGTACCACTTGACACCAATGTCACTCTATATACTTGCTAAATTACTTCTAACTTGCCAAGCAGGTGAGCAAAAAGAAATCAATACCAAAATGTCTGCAGTTACACTGATAACGTGGGCCCTCTACTACTTCCCGTGCATTTCTCAACATACACCTCCTGTAGCTTACTAAAACAATTACCTTCACCCCTGAAGCAATTTTGAAAAGGTATTTGCAAAACAGTGAGATTGCAAGAGGAAAAATTATGTTTATTGTTAACATTAAGAAATCTGCATTAGCTGACTAGCTGTGTTTATGGCTCTAAAACACAAGGATTCTATCATTGACCCTCTGAACCTTGAATATCTGATTTAAAATTTACAGAAGCATTTCATTTTCTTGCCTACCATTAGCAGTATCGAATAAACTATAGCTAGCACAGGAATAAATGAAACCATTCAGGAAAGTTACAACTGCTTTTTCTTACATTTCAAGAAAACAAACACAACAAATGCAAATCTGCACCAAATACTTGTTTAGCAGTTGACCATTTCAGTCAAAGCAGAAAAGCAATTTTCCTTACTCCTTTTTTAATAGGTAATGGGAAGGTAATTTTGAAAGCTCTGCTTTTACTGAAAGCAATGTGCAGCATCTTCACTATTTAGACGTTTTTTATTAAGTTAACTGTGGCTAAAGGATGAGTCACTCACCACTACAGAATTTTTGTGTGCTCATAATGTTTTGCTTCAAGCAGAACAGAAAGAAAAAAAATGCCCAAAATACCTTTAGCACTTATTATGTGCAAGACATTAAACTACAATCAAGCAGAAATAATTGACAGCAATGCTCAGGCAAATACATACATTTTATGGCACATTCCTCAGGCTGGCCTGTAACCTGTGTGGAGCTAAGTCCAGACAAGAAAATTTCAAACAACACTAGGTAGTCATGAAACAGAACTACATTTTGTGAGAAACCCGAGAAACTATTACAGTCAGTTCTTCTAGTTTTCCAAATACTGACACAGTGTCCTCTGCCATCCCTGTAGGAGCAGACAAAAAGAGTCAACAGCAAAACATGTTCCTTCTGTTTCATATATTGATGCAGATAAAAACATATCAGCATACATCTCACTCCCTTTATGTGACAGACCATTAAATTTAACCTTATTGACCTTGTGTTGAGTCTAATAACTAGCAGTATTAACATCTAAAGTGCCTCTAACTAAAAGGTCTTTTCTAAACAGTCTTTCACTCTTAAACCAAAAACAGTGGGACAGTGAGCACTGGAAAAAACATAACTACCTTTGATAGCTTCCCTCAATGACTCATCACTCTCCTTCAAAGAAGACAAAAATTCCACTTAGTTCCTACCTGAATTTATCTATTTTGGATTGCAGATGTTGGTTCTTCTTTTGGTCCATCTCACTTGGGTTAGATACTTTCCTTCTCTCCTTCAGGAAGCTGACACGCTTTCTAATTAAATTACTGTCCTTCATGATCTAGATGTACTGTGGCAAAGGTGTTTCACATTAACATATTTTACAACATTACACACTTCACCACATTCTGGTGGATATTTGTTCCATTGTTATTTATTCTTTAATTCCTTTTCCAAAACAGAACTACAGAACTGTGTACAACACAGTCTTCTACAACCAGACATACACTTCCCACTTTCTCCTACTCACTGCTCATGTTTACTGATTCCGAAAAAAAAAGCATCTACAGCTCTTTTTGGCATGAAATCACTCACTAATTGTTTCTTCTGAGTTTTTGGCTGCTGCAACATCCATATTTTTTCCAAAAAAAAGTTCAGCATGTTTTCTCATTCCTGTTTACCTTTGGAATACAGAAATCATCTGTATTAAAACAAAATATGCTAAAATAATACAAAGTAGAGTCATTAAATCCAGTTCTTACCCTTACTTACTCTTCTTATAATCTTACAGTTACTGATTTTTTAACAATTATAATTTATTTATTTCCAGATAATAAAGCCCTACTCAATGCTTCCATCAATCTAGTACATACTCCATCGAATCAGCTAGAAATACGTCTATTCAAGGGGATTTTCTCCAAGACATCAGTTATCCAACTTTGACTTTGTTTAACATACACTTGGTTTACTGATACTGTTTTAGTGTCCTTTTTGAAACTGGGATATTATTGGATGACTGCCATTCAAATACTTATTATGCAGTTACCTTGAGCAACAAAAGCTATAATCTGATTGAACAAGACCTACTTTCCATAGAAAAATGTGGAACTTGCTGCATTACTCTCTTGTTTAATCAAATCCAATATCAGGCCTTTCTATTACAGTGCCTAAGGCTGAACTCAGTTTAACAAGTTACCCATGCTATGCTTGTCTACTTCAAATAGCTCTCTGAAGTGTTATAATCTTCCACGTTTATTAAATATTAATGCTAGCAAGAAAGACATCTTACCCAGTGGTATTAGACTGTGTACAAATTGCCCAAGCCTTCTGTCTAAAGTGTTTATCTTTAAACACTGTTAATTATTATTCTCCTTAGTGGATGAGAAGGCAGTATGTCATCCTCAGGTGATACTGGCACATCATCCAATTTATTTTCAGATGCAGAAGAGAAATGGTTGTGAATACTTGTCTCTTCTCTGAATCATCATTTTACCACCTCCATCTATAAATGGGCTTTGTCATTCTTTGTCTCCTATATACATGAAATTTTAAATATTTTGCTTCTTTTGTCCTCCTTAGTATAATGATTCTACATCCCCTTAAGAGTGTTTTATATATCCCTGACTTTTAAGTTTTGTAGTAATTCATATTTCTTCCTTTACTTAGATATTGATTTTGTGGTTTTAACTGAGAACTTTATTTCTCCATGGAAACAGAAGGGCTTAATTAAAATTGTCCTCTTTCTCAACCATATCATTGCAGCTTTTTCTCTTCCCCATAGACGGTAAGATACAAATTCTTATTCATCAGAGTTTTATTTATAGTTGTTCTTATCTTTGCTAAATAAGGCTTTTTATAACTTAAAATAAATATTTGGCTGCTTGGAATTGTCTTCCCTTTTCCTTATATTAAAAGTAAGCAGATCATAACTATCGACTTATAAGCTGCCAACCAACTTCCAATCAGTCATAACCTTACTTTAATCTATCAACTTAAGGCTCTAAATGTGAAAAACATATTCATGTGATATCATTAGAGAAAGAAAATCATCATTAGTAACAATGACTTTATACTATGACTGCTTGCACATCTCTTCCAAACCGAAATTTCACAGTAACAAAAGGTCTTATTTTTACATGTTCAAAACAGTGCTCAGAGTAACTTCACTTGTTCTTTGTTCTGATTCAATAATTGTTAAGTATCCCCAGAATTCCAGTATTTACATTATAATATTCAACCATAATTGTTACAGCTCCAGATTATGTTTTTATTAGTTAATGATTACTTGAACTCAAGCAATGGTATTTTATTGTAATGCCACATTCCCCTAGCTGTATCTTTAAACTACTCCAAATGCCCTAGGTAGAATTTAGCCAGTGAACTTCCCTGGTTATAATGTTTCAGTACTCATAATAGAGTACTGAAGAGTACTCTATTATAGAGTCATACCCAATTAGACATTAGAAATACCTGTTATGAAAGATTTTCACACCAGTTGGATTTACAACTTCCTCTTGCTTGTTGTTAATAATTATCGTATTTTTCTTTGTATTTTTTCTATTCATATTTTTTCACACATTGCAATTAGCCAAAATTGATTAAAAATTCATGGACAATATTTTTTCAATTAATTTAATTTTTTTTCATTTAACACATTGGTTTGTCTTCTAGTCTGTTTCAAACATGCCACCCTAGCACTCTTGCTTCCAAGTAGACCATCAAGACTGCTCCAGGTCTCCAGCTACAAAACCCTTCTCTATTTATAAGATGCAGACTAAAATCCCTTATCTTCAAAGATACTTGTCAGATCAGATATTTGAACTCTCAGTATTTCCTACCTTCTTTCTTTCTCAGAGAAGGAAGTTGACCGCTTTCTTCTCTACTACCTTTCATAAGCTTTCCACAGACCATATTGTGCAACATGCTGTTGTCTAGTTTGCTCCTACTTATATAATCAAGTCAATGAAATTTTCTGAAGGCTCTATAATCTGGTTTAATTGTGTAAGCAGAGTTTAAACCTTTGCCCTGAAAAGAAACACAAATACCTACTGCAATAAAATCCTGTTCTGAATTTTCAGTATTTTCCATGACAAATCATCAGACATCTCAATACCAGTAAGTTTAGTTTTCTTTGCCCTCTTCATTGTTTCATCAGATATTTATTTTCCTCAGAGGCTGAGACATGGTGCATTTATGAGAATAAATATTTCTAGCCAAGTTGAGTAACTCCTGGTTGAAATTTTTCACTAGTCAGAAATGTCTAGGCTATTTATTTACTCTTAACTATTTACAGTTACCTCAGTACAATTTTTTTTTTTTTCAAGCCACCCATGGTAATGGTTTTTTAGCCTTTGTTTTCTTCCATACTGCATAGCACAGGAATTTGCATCTCCAAATTATACATTTTCTCTTGCAGTTTATGCCACAACTTGCTCTCTATAAACCAGAGCACTGGTCTATCTGTGTTTCAGAACAAAGAACACCACATAAGCTTTAGAAGAGCCAGCAGGAGCACATTAACAGACATGTGCAGGATCAGAACAGGACAGGAAGATTCAAAAAGAGGTTTTCTTCCCCGTGACAAACATCAATCAAAAACCATGTTTCTACGAGGAAAGGCTTCAGTTAAATAGGTTCTCTGCAAACCAAGAATTAGTAGGAAAACCATTTTGAGATAAATTATAAGATATCAAGTTATATACCATATGGATACCAAACATAAAGAAATAGTCAGAACCAATAATCACTATGTAGTAGGTCACTAAAACCACTGTGAATAGTTATAAGAAAGAAAATCTTTTGGTTACATCTGCCTTTCTTTTCCAGGGGGATATTGCATCCAGAGCACAGCACCTTTCATCTAGATAGCAGAGTTGCAGGAGTAGTGTCTCTGATAACAATGAAGTTATACTGGCTAAAAACGTACCAGACAGACAATTTGGCTCTTTTTCTTGAAAATGCTCCTACCCAGAGCAGTGAACTGTTATCCTGAACTTATTTTCAGTTTTCCAAATACATGAGATTAATATTTCATGAAGTATGATCTGAAAATAAAACTCTAAAATATAAAAAACTCTGATGCTTATACATAAAAGTACAGGGAAGGATACATGATTGTCCCTATATTTTAAAGGTTTTCAATTGGTTTAAAACATCTGGGGACCACACATCTATACGTATCTCTTCAGCAGATTCCTGAACCAGGCTTTTTCTAAATGGAGAACATAGTAAACATACTTCTCTATTTTAGGGTGAATTTGGGGCTTTCTTTCAAATTCCTCCCTTCTTGATCTGTTTCTTTATCACTCCATAAGAAAGACTGAAAATTCTACATTCACTCCAGAGGGAAAACATGCCCTCAAGAGACACCACCACATGAAATAAAATCCTGCATACTAGGCCACTTTTGCTGCAGCCTGGGATCTTTCACATATGTGCAAAGTGGATGTGAAATGTTGCCACTCTCAACCAAGCAGAATGGCCACACAAGTGAAAGTGGAGACAAGCTTGCAGTCTTAAAAAAAAAGAAAGCCTAGGTAGTGCTGGACCTCTGCCACGGAAAAGAATATTCCATCCCTCTGGAAGATCTACACCACTGGGACCATGCTAGTGTCACTGCTGATCAGTGACACTCCTCCTGATGACTTTGGCTTGCCAGTAGTGGTCATGGTTCCCTGCCATAAAACACTGGCACACATAAAATAAAGCTGACTGCAGCAGTAAACTTCTGTTTCACTCTTCATGTCTTTATCATTGCTTCCTCTTTGTCTTTTCTCACTTCTTTTTCACATCCCAGCAATCTCTGAGCAAACATGAGAAGTGGAGTTTGTTTCTGCATAGCACACTCCCTTGTCTTCCACGACAGAATGAAGATTGAACCCAGGAAAGACTTCAATCAGGCTTCTGAAGCGATAGGGTTGAAAGTGAACACATTTAAGAGAGGAGTATTTCTCTAATAAATTTTGAAAGTAGGCCATAGGTGAAATAAAACACATGAACTTTAAAAAAGATCTTTTTCCTCCAGTACTCTAATATGTATGTATGTATGTCTCCAGTACTCTAACATACATACATGATGAAAAAGACTTTTGCCTCATATAAGGTCTGAAGGATGTAATTTGTGGTTTTCCTTAGAGAAAAAAAAAAAAAAAAAGTCTGAAATACTTGATAGACTTCAATATGACAGTGGCTGCTCTGTTTTCTTCAGAGGAACTGATGGGCTATTAGCCAGGGAATACCTGAGCCTGTAGGTTCTTATAGTTTACTTTGCAAGTGTGACCTATGAGTTTTTCGTTTTATGTGTGTACATCCATCTCTCACAAATAAACTTCAATCACGAAACAGTTTTCCTCTGTGTATACTTAGATAATGAATTCTTCCTGTTGCAAAGTGACCTCTAGAGTCTGAGAACTAGTTTCATTTCAATTTGTGTCAATGAAATACTGACAAATTGCTCTATTTAGAGTCACGTATGTACTGGATTTCAGTGCTGAGCATTGCTAGCCCTCTGACAAAGATAAATCAAGCTGTAAGGTTTGCCCTGTGTCTTCATGTCATGACTGCAATTACAGATATAAGCCCAAAGTGCAGTCTCTGAACAAAGTAGGATGCATCACAGTGACACACTATTTACTTTTGAAAAGATTACAGGCATTTGCAACTTCAAGATTTTAGATACAGCTTTAAACAGAACATGAGGCCTAGTTAAGGAAAACCAAACACACTAACTAGGTAAGCAGAGATGGATTTTTTTTCCCTGTATTTTTATTTTTTTTTCTATTTAAGTGAATACCAGTTAGATGCATTGTCAGCTCAAGTTTAGCTGTGAGGCTATTGATTTAACACTGTTTTCATAACAAAAAGAGCGTTTCTGGAGGGAAGCCATGTCTTGGCTTGTTTTGTGACTCTGCAGGGTTCTCCTGGAGGACCCATAACCCAATTTTCTTTATTAACAGAAAAACCCAAGAAAATTAGTGTCCTATTTCTCTGAAGGCAAAGCCTTCATCACAGGGATGATGAAATCATGTGCTTCTGATTTACTTTCCATATGCTGCACTGATAGAAGCCAATGTTTCTTGGAGCAGCTGCCACTTGTTCTTTTTCTCCTTGCTTCTAAATTATTTGAGCTTCACCTGTTCCTTTCTCAAATCAACCCAAAAAATTGTTTTTCATTTCTAGGCTTACGCCAACAGCAGCAACTGTACCAACTGGTACCTAGGCCTGAGATCAGTGGGCCATTCACTTCCAAAATGATGTGTTCTTAATTTCTTTGAATGGAATCAAATGTTTATAAAATTAGCTGAAGGATTCAAAAAATGGAAATTATTCCTGGGCAATATGCATGCAACATAAAAATAGATACTATCATGTATCTCAGGAAGAAAAAAAAAGTATATAATGTCACCTCCAAGAAACTAGGCAATCAACAAAAACCACAGAAAACTATTTTTGTTAGGTAGTCTGTAGTTATACTAATTAGAAATGGTCTGACTCCTAAATCTTCAGTCAGACTGTTACGAAGTTGTTGAAGTTTTCAAGTCCATACACAAATCAAAATCAGAATATTTCACTGAACACCTTTTCAGTTCTAGTATTCTTTATTACGTTAAGGTCTTATGGATTCAAATAATCAATAAACTTTACCTTGATAACAACAATTTAGGGCTTATGCAGAAACTATTTTTTAAAATTACAGTCAAAGTTCATATTTACAATTGAAATTCTTTTGTTCAATAAGAGAAAGAAGAAAGAAACAGGTAGGAGTTGCAGGCCTCAATCTTTCATACATTTAATCTTCTAATACTTGTGAAGACAAGAGCATACAGATTTTGTAACATAGCTATAATTAGTCCAGCTACATTTTTCTATTTTCAATTATATTTACTAGGAGAGTACCATTTCTTTTATCTTCTTTAAATGCCTCTTTTTTCCTCTGTAGATCTGGTTTCTCTACAAAAGGTTGTTATTCCACATTTGCAAAACAATTCTGATCTGATCTTCAGTAATTAAGACGGTGGTTTCTAAACTTTCCAGTAAAGGTTTCTAATTCAGCTCTCATCAAAGCACTGGAAAGCCCTCACTTACTGTGTTCAATGACAGCTGCATCCTAAAACCAGAAGTAAGTTTCTTTCACTGGAGGTCACAAAAAAAAAATCCATTTCCATCTATTATTTATGATCTAACATGACTAAAAGAACACCAGCCACAATTCAGAATCTCTATGACTTTAAGACAGTTCCTAAAGCAAAAGCCCTAATCAGCTCCTACAAATAATTATCAATAAACAAGATGATTAAGAATTCCTTGTTTGTTCATATCTAAGCCTTATAGTTGTAAGAGGACCTATGCGTAAAATTTTCCACATGCTTCCTTTCCGGGACTTGCATTCAGCTATTAGTAAAAAAGTGTCCCTAAAGGCTCTGAAGATCTGAGAAAGATCAGTGGTGGAATCCATGGCTTATTCATTTAAAAGAAATCTTACAAAAAAAAAAAAACTTCAATACATATTCCAATCCACCTTTTACAAGGACATTTTGAAAAATATGAGTATAATTACAAGTAGTAGTGCTGATATCACTTTGCAGGGGGAAAAACCACAAACTCCACAGAACCACATTTTTTGTAAGTGCAAGCATTCAGCCTCCTCACATAAAGCCATAAGTAAATCAAAGCAGACCTTTACACAGACTAGGTTAGAAAGGAAAAGGAAGGAGAACTGAATTTGATGTCATACTTGCTTTTGATTTTCTAACTGGGGTTTGAATTGAAGATTTCTTAAATGATATTGAAGAAAAATTAAGAAAAGGCAAGATGTCAGAGGTAGGATCACTAATCAAACACAGCCTAGATAATGTGCACCATGTCTTGCTCAATGGGAAGTAATTACTATAACATTAGCTTTGCAGTGTTTAAACAACCATTTCATTATATTTTTTTCTACACTGATTAAATTTTCTCAGCATTTATAATGCATCATTACATCTGCTTTGTGCACAGATAATGCACAGCATAGCTACTCATTAAAACTTCCCTGCTCTCCTTCATAATTTTAATAAATCTAATTTGACTGATTTGCATAAAGTTTTAAAAAGAATTGTTAGTTCTTTATTAACACCATATCTTAGGTGTGAAGTGACTAGGCTGTCACTTGCCAAAAGCAGGTTTTTTTTTCAGTTTCAAGGCCGCAGGGAACCACGCACGCTGGAGGTAAATAAGAGTAAGCTCTAGTCACAAACATTGGTATGCTACAGCAACCCACAGTCAAGCATCGCTGTAGCATGGTGTGAGTGTGTGACCTTACTGCCATTCCCCTTGTTGCTATGACATTTTGTCTCATGGGTGCAGTAGTGGAAAAAAAAAAAAATCTCAGTCTTCTGCTTCATAATAAGCTTCATGGATATGAAGGATACTTCAAAGAACAACTAAGGAAATAACCTGTTTAAATTATCTCAAGAAGAACTTTATATTCTCTCATGCAAACAGTTACACTGACTATTAATCCAAGTGTAGTACAAGACAGTTACTCTGGGATTAATTTTTTGAGTCTGGGGAAAAAGTCCTTTTTAAAAAAAAAAAATGAAAAAGCCTAGCTTATTTCTTTAAACTGTTATGAAGCAGATTATTTCTTTTAATTATTGCCCTTGATTTCATCATTAGATGCAAGACTGTATCAAGAAAAAAAAACAGAAATTTTGATTTATTTCTCTTTATCTTTATGATTTCTCTAATCTTTATGATTTTTTTAGATCTCTGCCAGATCCCACTCCATCTTTTTTTTTTCTTTCTTAGATGTCTTACCTCGCATCTATGAACATTATATCTTCTATTTTGACAACATAATGAGCTGCCAGAACTGGGAGTCCTGAGGGCCCTGGCTCCCAAATACACAATTGCTGATTATCAGAAATTTGAAGTGCTATTCCCACTCATAAAGCATCATGAAGTTTGAGGAGGAACTTTGTGACCAGGGTGAAAGTGCTCTTCTGGCTGTCATCAGAATGAAATATCCATCTTCATTAATCTCTCTACCAGCAAGTAACAAATCTTGACAAACAAGAAGGCTTAATCAAAGCCAGGTTCTACTTCCAGTGACATTGATGTAAATAAAAAGAAACTTCTCTTGCTTTGAGGGAGTTAAGCTAGTAGTGTCCAAGACGAGGACTTGCCCTGACAGGTTTAACATTCCTGTTACTTTAATTAGAGTAACTCCAAAAATAGGGTGCTGAAGAAGACGTGCTCTTTGTTTCCTTTCTAATACCTGCTCTTTAATTCATTTACTTCTGCAGTGATCCAAAGTTATAACACTATTACTGTCACATGTTTCTAAAACTCTTCAGGTTAAGCTATTGTATCACCTCAGACAATTCAAATAGTGGACAATATTGTGAGTATAGCTGTGCAAACAGGTGGTGGTCACTCCCAAGGAATAACCTTATATTACAAAACAATGAAGTGGAAAAGTGATTAAAATATTTTTGTGGCTCACTTAAAAGATGACTATGTGCAAACCAGTGGCTAGTGATCAACTTTTGTATTGGATAATATCTTATTTCTTTCCCAAAAGCATGTTGTTTCGGTTTTTGGGGTTTTTTTAAAGTCCTCACAGCCTACTTTCCTTCTGTGTGCAAGCTGGTCTGTGCTGGAGTTGCTTCTGCTTGCTCTAGAGACACTTCGCAACAAGAAAAGAAAAGGCATCTTTTATTGTTGCTATAGATGCAAATATTATCTCTTAGAAGAAATGAAAGCTTTTATCTCCCCAGTAGATTATAACTTGTCCTCCGCTTAAAGAGAATATGTCTGTCAGGAAGTTTTTCTTTGATAGAAATTAAACACCACCAGCATTTTATTAGATGTACCTGGTCTATACTAACTAGGTAGCAGCAGAAGTTGTACACTAGACATGAAAGACAAGTATCAGTTTCAGCTTTATGGGCATGCTGCCAATACTTACTCCTCAGCAATCTTTGTCTCAGGAAAGATCACTCCTCTGTCCTCACACATCTCTGTAGGCAGAAGTTCTTGAAGTCCTTCTCCTGTATTTATACACAACAATACTATTTCAAAAGAAAGTGCTGGCTTGTGATCAAAGAGAATAAATACTCCCCTTTCCCCTTCACCCCTCAGAGAGGCCGCACTATTTGAAGTTCCCTAAATAAGACAAATACAAAAAAAAAAAAAAAAGAATCAAAAGATTGTAAAGGAGCAGCCTTTCAATAGCTTGACATCAGAAAAAAAAAAAGTGGAGAAAGATAAGGAAAACACCAGAGAATAACATCTGTCTTAAAACTCAGAACCACTCTGCAGTCCCATAATGAAATAAACTTTTAAGAACTTTTCATTAGACACAATTAGAAGTTCCTCTCTTGAAGAGGAGAACAGCCTTCTTCAGAAAGCTTTACTCTGCTTTACCTTCAGCTGCCAGAAAATCTGAAACGGGAAGCAAGTCTTAGGAGCCAAGCAAACCACAGGACTTTCATCCTTTAGCTCATGAGACCAGATCCTTCAGAGGTGAACAGCGCAGCTCCCCAGACAACACTACCCTCTCTTTCTTTGTAAACAAAAGAAGAAACAGTGCCCTATGGCTCATTTAAACTCTCCAACAAAGCTAGTATTCATATGTTTTGCCTTCTTTTTTTCTCAAAACCATTTTATTTAATTTTAAACTCAGAACATCTATGCACCACATCAAATAGATTTTTCACACAAACTTTTTGCTTTTCCACACAGACTGTGGGTGCACTGACTCACCAACCCAGAGTCAGTGTCCAAGGGGTGTATTGGTCTCCAAAACAGGATCCACCACACAGGTTCCTGCTTGAAGTTCACAGGATTTGTAGATGAGTGCTCTTTTTCCATTAGTACCACTAATATCTACTGTTTCCTGTAAAGCTAGTGTGTCCATGCCAGTGACTTCAGAGAGCAAGGGGCAAGAAATTTTTTCCTGAGAACTTGTAGGCAAATGATGTTGACAAATTCTGGCTAAATAAGAAGGAACCAAAACTACAATAAGAAGACATCTGCCAAGAAATGCAAAAACTCTTAAAATGAACTCAATGAAAGAGATTATACACAGGTAATTGTAGCATACTGGCATGCAAAACCTCGGTGATAAAAAGCGAGTGGTGGACGAATGTATGGACAAATCAGTGAATGCAGACTGTGAATTTGAGGCTAAATAACAGGAAGTGAAGAAGGAGAACAACTGAAACTCACAGAGATTTTTTAAAGACACAGAGCTGACAAATACCATAACCACCTTGGTTAAGAAGTAGCCAGATCCTATTTTCAGCTAAGTGTAAGTCTCAGTATATTACAAGTCTCTGCAGCTCTGCTTGTTCTCACATAAACGTCCCTGTTATCTACACAACATGGTCTTTCTATAAACTTTGTCCTTAATGAAATTGCATCCATTGCTCATCATAACATTCCAAAGCCTCCTGAATCTTTTCCCAACAAAATTCCTATTCGGTGCTACCTTGCATTACTACCCCTAGAGCAATTATTCAGCATTTGTCAGCTGCAGAAAAAAAAAAAAAAATTACTTTCTCTTCCGTTTCTACAATACTGGACACCAGATATTTGAATATGAGAGATGCTAGTGCAGATTGTGACCTCCGCAGTAAAGACAGTTAGATAGATGACACAACCAGGAACAGATTAAAGTAGTCCAAGAGACTACTTTGTCCAAGGACAAAGCTTTCTGAAAAGCTTGCTTGAATCTGGAAATAAACTCCCTAAAGCAACACTGCATTCAGGATGCACAAACCAGGAATGAAAGTATCTGAAAATAAACTAATGCATTCTTGACTAGAATGCAAATCTAATGAAATAATTACTTTGGTACTGGAAGAAAAGAGGGGTTTTGTGCATATAACATGGTGTTATCTGATCCTAAAATCCTACGGCTATCCTTAATGAGAAAAATTTTAGAAGCAATTTATCCTATCCATCCCCTTGTGGGGATCAAGATAGCAACCTGATCTAGTTGGGGATGTCCCTGCTTCTTGCAGGAGGGTTGGACTAGATGACCTTTGAAGGTCCCTTCCAACCCTAACCATTCTATGATTATATGATAAAAGGCAGAACAGCTTCCAACTCAAAATTGTCTCTACGTGTCTACTTTTGTATATAAACCACTTATTTTCCCACCTATTTTTCTCAACTTTTTCCTCTTGCATAATACTTTTCAACATTATCACAGAATTATAGAATGGTTTGGGTTGGAAGGGACCTTTAAATGTCATCTAGTCCAGCCACCCTGCAAGAAGCAGGGACATCTCCAACCAGATCAGGTTGCTCAGAGCCCCATCCAACCTGGTCTTGAATGTTTCCAGGGATGGGGCATCAACCAGCTCTCTGGGCAACCTGTTCCACTGCTTCACCACCCTCATCATAAAAAAATTTCTTCCTTATGCCTAGTCTAAATCTACCCTCTTTCAGTTTAAAACCATTACCCCTCATCCTGTCTCTACAATCCCTGATCAAGGGTCCCTCCTCATCTTTCACATAAGCCCCCTTTAAGTACTAAAGGCTGCAGTAAGGTCTTCTTGGAGCATCCTCTTCTCCAGGCTGAACAGCCCCAACTCTCTCAGCCTGTTTTCATAGGACAGGTGCTCCAGCTCTCTGACAATTTTTGTGGCCCTCCTCTGGACTCACTCCAACTGTTCCATGTCTTTCCTGTGCTAAGGGCTCCAGAGCTGGACATAGACGCTTTCTGTAATATAGGTAAGCCAAGAAAGCTTCAACTATTTGTGTAAGGATGTGTACTTTGCTTTACTGAGCAGGATCTTGTGGAATTTGGCACATCAATGTTCAGAACCTCATCAAGTATTTCAAGAGTGTGGGTATAGATGAGTGCATGCTCACGGCTATGGAAAGGTATCTTTTATCACTTAAACATTTTCATTCCTGTGAAAAGAAAGAAGAGTTAATGGTAATTGCTATTTGGCATATTCAGGATAGAGCCAGCTATCTTGCACAAACAAAGTGGACAGCTGCGGTAGACTGGCTGCAGGGCACCAACACAATGAGTACTTGGTGTGTACTGAGTGGCATTGACTGCTGCTCCTGTTTGCCTCCCAATCTGGATGAAGTACGAGTGTCCCCAGATGCTCTGCTCCTATCTCCACATCTCCCCTCTGTGGCCATAATCCGGCCAGGTTTATGGCCACAGAGGGGCCTTTCAAAGATCTTGGTGGTAAAAATCAATTTTTTTTTTCAATAAAATTAATCTCTGACTGAAGCTTAACCAAGAAAACTGAAGTCTTTACTTAGGCCAGCCAATAAGCCAAATGTGGTTGCAAACAACTCACTTCTCACCTGGCAGGAACAAAGCAGCACTGCCAAGAGATCGAGCAGGCTCAGGCCAGATAACGCTGTCCCACGGAGGATCAGCGGGTGTCATTCTACACAGACCTCATCTGTGTTTGCAGGCTGCTATTTGGGGTAGAAAATAATTTAAAAAATAATTTTTAAAAAAAGAATAAAATGAATGTTTTATCATTGTTCTGTTCTGCTAAGGAGAACAGAAATAAAAATAGAATACGGGGCAGAGACAGCAGCACATTCTGGCAGCAAGTATATTCATTTCTTTCTGAAAGATAATACTATCTGTCAAGATCTATCCCATAAAGGGTTTCATATACTGCTGTTCAACTTCCTCATATTCAAGCTGAAAAGATCAGAAATTGTTTTCTAAGGGACTCAAAGCCAGAAATCATTCTTTCTATCCAGGTTGCTGTAAGAGTGAAAAAGGTTAGCAAGCCTAACAAGACAATAAAGGAAAAATGTCTGTAAAAAAGTGTGGGTAGAAGCAGTATTCACAATGCAAATTCAGAAGAAATTCAGTAGATTGGGAGGAAACATTACTTCAGTATAATGAGCTGCATTCATAGCAATTCTCCCAGACAGATGTCAGGAAATGCAACAAACAAAACTTTGCTTTGGGACACTCTAACACACCATTTAAAATATTACTGCTCTAGAAGCAAGCCCCTGTGAAAATTTTCAGACTAATTTCACATACTGCTGCTAAAAAAGCAAAGCTAGAGCTTGTTTCAACTGATTCTGTTGATCAGTTCTTCCACGCTCAGTCTCTCCCAAGTCTCCGCAGAAGAAAGCCGTATTCACCGGCCTGTGCTAAGCTGTGCTGCCTGTGCTCCGTCACAGCTCACATGAAGAAGCGTGCAGGCGTTCTGTGGCACACACTGGCTACTGGCTTACTGTAGCTGTAACACTGAATGTCAGTCTTTCAGAGCTCACAAGGTGACATCCCCAGCATGACCACAGTGCAATTACTGAATAAGAACATGAGGACAGGAAATTTAGAACTTTGTGCCACCAGTGTGACTTTGGCCAAGCTCCTGTTTGATTTCATTTCCCCTCTGGGAAAAGGAGGGCTGCTTTCTACCTGTGTACAGGGAACTCATTCCCACAGTATCTGCAACTGGGAAAATGCAGACCTTGCTCATTCAGTGTTTGTGAAATACACTGAGCTTCCCAGAGCTCCTGTATTTTAAGTAAAGATATCACTAGCAAGCAGTCAGTGGTGCCCAGTAGTACAGCTATCAGTACTCCTATTACATAAAAGGGAATTCTCAGGTATTTGGAAACTGTTTGGATTGGATGTCATCTTAGATCACAGGGATAGATTCTAGAAAAACATTTTTCAAATAGAAAGTCACTCAACTGCTCAATTAAATTGATCTCTGTTGCCTCATTCCTGAAGTCAGACTGGAGCTCCACTGGAACAGACTGCTAAATCAGCACTGAAAGCTATTAATTTTATTACAGTCCTTAAAATACCTACATCAACCCACTGAACTCTTTATACTGCGGCATGTTTTTAAAGAAAAGATGGGTACATAATCTACCCATCAGAAGCATCTAGCAGCAATATCAAGAACTATCTCAAACTCAGTTGACATTCCTCCTTTGTTTCTGTCCTTCATCCTGTCCTTAAAAGCATACCATAAAATATATATTTTTTAATGTGAGATGGACTAAGACCAGAAAAAGACAACATTTTAATAAAAAGTATTACTTCCAGTGGCCATATAGATACTAGACATATTAGGCTTTGACAGACTAACTTGATTACTTTCACTTATCACATTTTCAGCTTTGTTGACATCTCCCTATATAGGTCCAAGGTGTACATTTTTCTTTGAAGTTTCAGGGTAAGGAGAAAGCATGAGGACTTTTGGCTGGAACTCTTTCTACAGTTAGGCCACCATTTGTTTTCAACTGAACACAGTTTATACACATTTTCCTTCCCTTTTCTCAATTTGATGACAGGGAAAAAGCTCATTGAAAATCTACATCTGACCACTCTGACAGCTGCTCTTGAAAAGGTTGTCCCATCTAACACAGACTACAATTTTTTTCTGGCTAGTGAACAAGTATAATGTTACTTTTCACATTCCTTAAAGCAAAGCTGTTCTTTGTTTTAAAGGAATTGAAACTGTATGACATATAAGAAAAAAAAATAAAAATGTAAACTCATAAAAAACTACTAACATTGTTTGAAAATACATAAATTCAATATAAATTCTGAAGTTTATCCAAGTGGTTCATTTTATTTCCTATATAACATGGCCTGAAGAGTGTAACATTTTATCCTATATATCTTTTTCTTCTGAGGAGTTTTTTCACAGTCCTGCATACTTTTGTGGACTTTCTTAAAGATAAGTTATTGGGCCCAACTAGTATACTTACAGCTTTGCGGATACAAAAAGATTTGCAGGATTAGAATCTTAAAATCCAGCTCTTGAGGATACATTCACATCATTCTGAAGAGAACTGAACAAAAAATGAGGAAAAACCAGAAAGTATGCCACTGAGGAAAACAAAATCTAACACAGCAGAGCTGTATGCTGTTTTTTTTTTTTTTTTTTTAAATAGCCCTGTTTGAATCTGGTCTTGCCACCATGCTGGAAGTTCAAAGACCAACTTACTTTACGTGGTTTTCTGTCTTGAACCTCAGTATACAGTCTTGCTTGTTAAATTAATCTCTGTACTGAGGTACAGTACCATACAACCTCCTCTCACTTTTCCTCTAGTCCTTCCCCAGCATCCAGCATGTTCATCTCTCTTTGCTAGACTCCAGCAATGTCTCTGTCTCCAATCCAGACCAGCACCTACCAGAACTGTGAGAACTCATTTCAGCATAACGGAAGGCAGGGAAAAGGGGCAGGAAACAACCATGCCATAGATAAACTAGAGTACAGGTTCTCAGAAATTTCACAATTTGGAGATTACAGCTGAATGTATTCTCCCAGACTTCATTGCTCCTTCGTGTGATGTTGAAAGTGTTTATGATTGCCATACGATGAATTGCTCTATATGCCTGGCTTAAATAGGAGGCAACCACAGGCTATCAAGCGTCTCAGCATTGCCATGGTTCAAATAACATAAAAAGCTACGGCGGGTCTCTGTGGAAATGATTCGCTTCTTATGGAGGTAGCTCTGTTTATAAGCTGCAAAACGTTTTGCATCAGATGTCTGCTGTTCAAATCTGTTACTTCTGGCAAGACTTTTGAATGATACCTCAGGGAGCAGTTCTGGACAAGTAGAGGAATTGTCTATAAAAGTTTACAAGAGGTCATTCTTTAAACATATCCTATGCTGTACTTGATCATTTTGTACATTTTTCACTAATGCATGACTCCCTCTCTGTGGGCCTCACCTCAGGAAGCTAGAAATATGTCAGGTCTTCATGCTTTTTTCCCACTTGATCTCATCTTTTAAATCAGGACTGTGGAGTTTTTGGGTATTTCGGACAGCAGAACACAGACTCATTGGAGGTTTGCTCCTTTTCACATTGCTGGCAGAATACACACACACACACACAAAAAAAAAAGTAGTTTTGCTCATTTTAAAATTCATTTCCATAGCACAATGTAGAAGGGACTAACAATAACTGGGAATTCCTTTCTGCAAGCAAGGAGCCACTCACAGATGTCATCAGAGTCGGCAATGATCAACATGAGCAGACGCTGGAGCTAGGATAGAATTGAAACAGTCACCGGATTCCGTAACCTGTGTGTCTCAAATGCACCCCATTTCTTATCTTAGAGTGTCTTATTTCCCAAAACAGCAAATCTCAGCAGGAAGCAGGGACAGGCCTCAGCAGAGGTACCATCTTGATGTTCAGCAGGAGGCTTAATAGACCTCTGAGACAAGTTCAGTGATATGAAGCCAGTGGGCTGGTAAGTATTATTTATCTACACAAAAGGCAAAACTAAAGCTTTAGGAAGGCACACAGTGAGAATTTCTTCACTGTTCACATCCTAGATTTGCAGCTGTGTGATGTAGCACCTGCTACAACATAAGTTCCTGCCCTAGAAAGGCTCTAGGCTCTAAAACAGGTGCTATTGTCAGAAACCAAGTCACAGTGGAAAACCCAAGTCCTGCAGGGTAGACATAAAACAGAAGATAAGAAAAAACATTAGGTGACTAAGAAACTATATAATTTATCAGAAATTTATGAACTTATCTGAAATAAATGCTGAAAATAGGGTCAAATAGCAGCACTTAAGTCACTGATACTGCACACAAATCTTTTTCTATTAGAAATTACATGTTATAATGAGATGATTGATTAATCATCGTATTCTTTCTTCTCCAGTAACACAAACAGTGGATCGTGGCATTCTCCTGTCTCATCCCCACCTGCTTTTAGGTAAAAATTTTTATTTATTTGCTTGCTCATATCTGCCAGTGAGAGATCTGAAAGTTTTGGGAGCAAGTTTAAAATCTGCCAACAATGCCAGGACTGTAACATGAACCCCCATAGATACATTATTAATTTTTCTGTAAATGGACTAATGCAGGAAGATAGACTTTTTGTGTGTGTGAAAATGGGAGAAAGCACATGGTCATTGAAGAGTAAAGAGCAGAACTGCTGAATCACCTTGGTCCTTTGCAATTAACAGCAGTTTTGTTACTGGCTTCCCCGGTACGAAGGCATACTCTGGTATTACCTGAAGTTTCATACACCTACAAGAAATGCCATAGTGGAGTATCAGGAAACCAATTTAATAAGTCAGCATATCCCTCAAGTATAACACACTGCTCAAATATCAAATCCTCTGCCTCTCTCTACAACAGGAACCACAGAACATCCATGCCTGTAAAGGAAAAAGGCAAAAAGAAAAACCTTACAACAAAATCAAAAGCTGTTTTGTTGGAGAACAACGTATTGCATCATAAATGTCTATTTTAGCTTCTAAAAATGTAAATTTCTGTTGTTACTCAGAAACTAGGTCATTTTATCTACTAATTTTGCACTACTTTCACTCTGGGAACAAGACTTACAAAAGCATATAGATATACATATAAAGTAAAACATAAAGTAGGATGTTGTAAATCTGCCCCTTTTATTGAAACTAACATTCATGCTTCACTAGATGCAGTCTATTTGCTATTTAGTCTATTTTTAAGTTCTTTTTCCCAATTTTTGACGTGCAATTGCAGTTGTGTCTTACACTAGAACATCAGAGCTTCAGAGTGGAAGTCAGGCATGTGTACCAGCACACGAGCATTCAAAGCACTCTCATCAAATCTGATTTTCATAGAATCATGGAATGATTCATAGAATGGTTTGGATTGGAAAGAACCTTAAAGATCATCTAGTTCCAAGCCTCGCCCAGAGTAAGGACACCTTCCACTAGACCAGGTCGCTCAAAGCCCCATGCAACCTGGAGTGAACACTTCCAGGGATGAGACATCGTAAGTTATCTGGGAAACATGTTCCAGTGCCTCACCATCCTCACAGTAAAGAATTTCTTCCTTGTATCTCATCTAAATATACCCTCACCCAGTTTAGTTCTATGACTACATGTCCTCGTCAAAAGTCCCTCCTCAGTTTTCCTGTAAGCCCCCTTTAGATACTGGAAAGCCGCAATAAGGTCTCCCTGGGGCCTTCTCTTTACCAGGCTGAACAATCGCAGCTCTCTCAGCCTATCCTCCATAGGAGAGGTGCTCCAGCCCTCTGATCATCTTCATAGCCCTCCACTGGACTCACTCTAACAGGTCCATGTCCTTCAGGTGGGGTCTTACAAGAGCAGAGTAGAGGGGCAGAATCACCTCCCTTGACTTGCTAGCTACACTTCTTTTCATGCAGACCAAGATGTGGTTGGCCTTCTGGGCTGCACATGCACATTGCTGGCTCATGTTGAGCTTCTCATCAACAAACATCCCCAAGTCCTTCTCAGGGTTGCTCTCAATCCATTCTCTGCCCAGCCTGTATTGTCTGGGATTGCCCTGACCCATGTGCAGGACCTTGCACTTGGCCTTATTGAACTTCATGAAATTTGCATGGGCCCACCCCTCCACCCTGTCAAGATCCCTATGGATGGCATTCCTTCCCTCCATCATGTTGATCACACCACACAACTTGGTGTCGTCAGCAAACTTGCTGAGAATGCACTAAATTCCACTGACCATGTCGCTGACAAACATGTTAATCAGCACCAGTTGCAATACTGCCGCCTGAGGAACACCACTCGTTGCTGATCTTCACATGGACATGGAATTGTTGACCACAACCCTCTGAGTGCGACCATTTATCCAACTCCTTATCCACTCACTGTTCCATCCATCAAATCCATCTCTCTCCAGTCTAGAGACAAGGCTGCTGTGCAGGACAGTGTCAAATACTTTGACAAGTCCAGGTAGGTGATATCAGTTGCTCTTCCCTTACCCACCAACACTGTAAACCCATCATAGATGGCTATCAAATTGGTCAGGTACCATTTGCCCTTAGTGAAGCTGTATTGGCTGTCATCAATCACCTCCTTATTTTCCATGTGCCTTAGCATGGTTTCCAGGAGAATCTGCTCCATGACCTTGCCAGGCATAGAGGTGAGACTGACCAGCCTGTAGTTCTCCGAGTCTTCATTTTTTCCCTTTATAAAAATGGGAGTTATGTTTCCCCTTTTCCAGTTAGTGGGAACCTCACCGGACAGCCATGACTTCTCAGATATGTTGGACTGTGCCTTAGCAACTTCATCTACCAGTTCCCCCAGAACCCACAGATGCATCTTGTCAGGTCCCAAGAACTTGTGCATCTTCAGGTTCCTTAAATCTCCTTGAACCTGATCTTCTACAGTGGGCCGTCTTTCATTCTCCCAGACCCTGCCTTTGCCTTCTGTGACTTGGGCAATGTGCCTGGAATAGTTGCTGGTGAAGACCAAGGCAAAAAAGTAATTGAGTACCTCAGCCTCCTCCATGTCCAGAATAACCAACTGTGCTATTTCCTTCTGGAGAGTGCCCACATTCTCCTTGGTCTCCCTTTTATCCCTGACATACCTATAAAAGTTTTTCTTCTTGCTCTTGATGTCGCTGGCCAGAATTAGTTCTATCAGGGCTTTAGCTTTCTTAACCTGATCCCTGGCTGCTCGGACGATTTATCTGTATTCCTCCCAGGCCACCTGTCCTTGCTTCCACCCTTTGTAAGCTTCCTTTTTGTGTTTGAGTTTGTCCAGGAGAAAATTGCTCACTCAGGTAGGCCTCCTGGCATTTTTGCCTGACTTCCTCTTTGTTGGGATGCATCGTTTCATGCATTTTGGAACAGACTCCTAGAGTTGGTCATTCCCATCAGCAACCACATTTATAACTCTGCATCACCCATAAGGCTGAGAGTGATAAATATGCTGAAAAGGTCATGTCATGTAGCAGTTGCTAAAGGGATACTACAAAAGGCCATATGTAATAAGTCAAGCAGGAAAAATTTACTCACTAATCTTAACACTCTTACAGTCCTTATTTGCAGAAAGGCAAAATTTCTTGCTGGAACAGAGGATGTCCCTGTCTAGCTAACGCTTTCAGTACCTTTCTTTTTACAGTCCTCTACTGAGACAAACCATTTAGTACATTTTCATTGCTAAGTTGGGGCTTTTATAACTACAGAAGAAAAGCGGATGAGAAGTCATATAATCTGTTATACAGGTCCATTTCAGCATTATAATTACTTAGTTTTTTCTAAACATAAGATGTGCATAAAATATCAGTGACACAATTTTCCAGTGACTCTGACAATCTTCTCAGCATATGGAATGCCACAAATAACAGGGATTTTGTTTTGTCAACAGTTTTAATTCATCCATTTACTATTTCATTGCAACCATATCACAGCGCATGTAATGTCACAAACACAACTGAAACCTCTTCTCTTCTTTGTATTTCCCCTTACCTACTGCAAAACAAAGCCAGACAGAGATATACTTGTTTGGTGTAAGGGTTAATTCCACAAATGAGTGCAATAAATGCTCTCAAAGCATCTGTTTTCTCTTTCAGTAAGGCATGGATATTGGAAACTCATCTTGGATACAGACTGTCTTTTTATGATAGAAAGTTTATTTAGAAACAAAGTACATGGAACATGAGCTTACCTCAAGATAAAATGATGGGAATATTTGTTTTGGCAGAACTCACAGGGAAACAGTTACTGTTTGGTAGGAAATTTTAAAAGATAAAATAAGGCTTGGCTCATCAATAAAGTAAATGAAACTTCAACAGCAAGCAACCCAGGAAACTAAGTTTCTTTACTAGAGTTTTTTTGCTGTTGTTTTTCCACTCAGTGGCACAGATCATTTAAAACGATAACCAGCAGTTAAGCCAAAAGAAAACACCTGATAAAGAGCAGCTTAGGAGGGCAGGAAAGTTTAGCAGGAATACAATCTGCTGCTATAAACTTTCAAATGCAAATGACATGAAAGCTGAGTGTCTGGCTACAGTAGTGCCCCCAGGTGACGTCCCCGTTTCTATCAGTTATTCCTGTGTGCTAATGCTGTAACAGTACTGAAAAAGGACTCATATCAAACTGGTTAAGACCTGCATTTCTGCTGCTTTAGAGCTACAATTTATCCCCTGGAAAGTGTGTGATGCACAGAAAAATTCCACTTCAGTATCAGAAAAGAGCAGACTACAGAGTATATGAAGATCAGCCCAGATTCCTCTCAACGAGCTCAACAGCCTTGATGGGAAAGAAATCAGCTTCTACACAAAGCACAGCAAAGAGATGTTGCACTGAAGCCTCATCCTGCTGGGACGTCGGGACAGTCTCAGCAGCTAGGCTAAGGCGCAAGGAGGAGGTTTTTTTGGAGGAGGCTTTTTTATTTGTTTTACCATTAGCCAGGAGAGTGGATGAAACAAGGGATGAGTTCAGTGGAGAGCAGGACATTTTAAAGAAACATTTACTAAAAGTAAGTTTCATGAACTTGCTACAGTATTACACAGGTGCTGCTCTTTACATCTTCAACAGGCATTTCACATACATTTATTCTGCTACTAATATTTATGAAGTAGAAAAATACTAAAAAAAAAAAAAAGTGTGCTGGGAAGCAAATGGGAATTTCTAAGTGTGCAAGGTAAACCAGACCATTAGGCTGAGAAATGTTCAGTGACAGAACAGGAAATAATTTTTTTATTCTGAGCTCTTGCATTTTCTGGAGAAGAGCCAGACCTCTTTTTTGACCCAAAGAAAGGTTTAATCCAGGGCTGGAGGTATGTGTGATTTTTCTGGCTCCATCACTTAGAGCCAAATCTGTTCACTCTTGGGCAGGGCTAATAAGGATCAAGGGCAGAAGCTATAGTCCCTTGGCTTCTCTATAAACCCATTCTTGAAGCAGAGTGTTCACACAATATTTACGAGTACACTCCACTCACTTCTGGTATCTAGCTGCCAGTGGTCTCCCATACCTGACCTAACTACGTACCTATAGCCTAGGGAGGTCAGCATGTAGGCCTTGTGTCTGCACTGTCTCTCCTGAATTAGCCTCATCCTCTCACTTAAAGCCCATTTACACTGCTGAAGTGTCACCTAAAGGCCCAGGTGTAACTAGAATGTGTCTTTCACTGTAAGACAAATGGACACACACAGGGATTTAATGACTACTATTCTCCCAAAGATAAATACTTTTCTTTAAAAATTACCTATAAAGAACTCTCAAACTTTAATGTAAGTTTGTCTGCCAAGCCATCTGTTCTGTACCACGGATCATTCCCAGTTAATTCACACAGCTTTCTCCAAGAACACTTGCAAATTACTGAGGTCAAGACAAGCATACCCTGCTCATAACTGACTTGAGAAACCTGGCATGGAATGAATAACGTATTTGCTACCCATCCACCTCTTCCTTTCAAGAACTGAAAAAATACTGTTGTCATCACTAAGACTCTGCTAATTAAGAGATGCCTGACTGAGCACTACAGCTCCAAGTACGCACTGGTGTGGCTGCATCTATTGCAGTGGAGTTACCACCCTGTGCAATGAGGCAACACAAATACATCCCTGATGTGCAAGCATACCAGAAAGAGATCTTACTCTACCATAGAAAATATTTAAATATATCCTTAGGACTGTGTTCAGGGACAGGCTTTGAAGTTCCAAGTGCTCAGGATCTTACAGGACAGAAGCCTTCTTCCCTAGAAGCTGTGAGATATTTTTCAGACCAGTGAAGAAGTACAGATTCTACCTCAGACAGCAGGATTTGGGGGAGTTTTGTCAGACTGAATTTAATAAAGAATAGAAGTATATTTTCACTTGCTGCCTGAGGGAGAAAAACCAACGCCTGCCATTTTGGAAGTTGTACAGTTGAAGAGCTGTCTGCTCCAAACGCTTAATCAAAAGCTAGGAATCCCCACCTAGCTGCTCCAGCTTATTAAGGGTGAAAATACTTTAAACACCTATGATTCAGCCTGTCTGTGTTACTTTTTTTCATAAAAAGAGGTCAAACCAGCTGTAGCTTGTTGTTTCCTAACCACTTAATGCAAGTGGATGAAAGAGCCATCTTCTCCATAACAGTAACCGTTCACTTGACAACGTTCTCCACTCTAAAGCTTCTGCTTAGTAAAGGGTAACATAGTCAGAGGCTACCCACGGAGCTGTGCTTTGATTTCTCCTCACTCATGTTACCTTGCAGACTTAATAGGCACTTCAGGTCTATTTATTTATATATAGACTAGATTGCCTGTCAGGTGGAAGCTGTGTTGACATCACTTAAACCCAGCCAGTCAGATTAAAATCATTGCCATGATGACAAAGATATTCTGACTGCCTATGGCACTCTAAGTGCAACAAGTCTGGACACTAGCCTCTGAAAAGAGCACAAAATAGAATGTACCAAAGAAATAAAAAAAAACATGTTCCCCTACAAAAGCCCAGAATTTATCTACAGATTTTTCAAGCCAGTCAAAAAAGAAAAGGCACAGGCATGAAATGGCAAACTAGAAAATTTTTCCAAGCTTTGAATTAATTCCGAGTAGCGCTGCACAATAATACACACAATTAACTCAAAGGCTGGCATGGATGCTTGAGGTGGTGGCATAAAAGCACACATCCATTACTACTTTTCTTTTTAGCACAGTGTTAACAAAGTACAGCCTTTTCCCTTGCAGAGAAGCAGAAGCTGTGTTAGCGACAGTCTGGTTTTCGCTCTCCCTGCAACGGAACACTTCAGCTGCCACCTCCTGGATCATCAGCTCCACTGCACTGCACCAGTCTTCTTTCTCATCCGCCTTCCTAAATCCTGTAGATACAGACAAAATAACTTTTCCTTTAAGTGTAATTTTATCATAACCCAAACAGATGCTTTACTAACTATTAGTAGTAAATGTATTAGTAGTAAAAAATGAAAAACAAACACTGTATATTCTGACCTCCCCAGATCTGCCAAGTCCAGTCAAGTCTAGCCTTCACAGGGAAGAAAAAGAACCGAAAAGGAGAAATCCCTGATGATCGGTAGCAGTTCATCAGAGATATTATCAAAACTAGTCGTTAGGTAACGCAGATCAAATACAGGTTTGTGGTGATGAAAAGAGAGATTTACACATGTATTTCTTCATTTGATTACTATCATGACATCAGCTACTATGTAAACCAGTGTAGCTTGGTCATGGGCGATATCTATTACCGTGATGTAGCAAGAATGTGGCCTGTGCACTACAGCACAGGAGCTCCAGCCTTTGAAATTCTGCATCTTGTTCAAATGGGGCTAATAGCCTAAAGTAGATACAAAAAAGAAGGAATTAGAGCCTCTTTGAACAGGAATTTTCAACATCACTGCACTTACCTCTTTATCCGCTGCAATGCCCAAATGGAACCACAGAGAAAATGCTATGATAAATATACGTATCTCATGCTGGTGACTCAGGCTAAAGCTAAGAGTTGTTGTATTCTATTCCGAAAATGGAACATCCTGGACTCCTTAGATATTATGTTTCTGTCTCAGGGCACCCTTGTACTACAAGTCAAAGACACTGTGAGAACATTACAACGTATCTCTGCGCCCATCAACCTCATTTGACTGTTGGACCAGGCATGGAGTCATAGCTGAACATTTGACCTAAACAAAGTGCCGCAGTTAAAAATAGGCCCACAGAGAGTGGAAAGCCACAAGTAACACCATTCCTTGTAACCACAGCCACCCGTAGCATCCAGCTTCTCTCCTCAGAGACTGACACACTTCCAGTGGTGTTCCACAGTCCCTGTTGGCTTTATCACCTTAGTACCAGTCTTCAGCAGCTTGGGGTATTTTGACACTGTGAAACAAGTATCACACTCTCAGGAAACATGAGTTCTCCAGGCAAGGCCATGGCTGGATGCTCTATTCAAGGATAAGAAGCCCAGAGAAGCTGAGCTGGAGTCTTAATCCCCAGTTTTATAAAGAAGCAGCACTATTTCATTGTACCAAAACATATCACATTTTCTTCCAGTCAAGCAAGACAACACTTACATAAAAAAAAAGCACACTACAACAAAAATTGCTTGTATACTTGGAGTTTGCCTTTTACTCTCATAATCTCCCTGCACATTTTCAGTTGTTGGGTTTTATTTATTTCCTGAAGTATGGCACTGACTTATCCAGTGCTCTGCATCAGTGATTGTCTGCATGCAGAAGAGGCTGGGGATCTCTGGCCTAGAGGCATAAAGATTATGAAAATATTGTCTCCAGAAACTCTTGAATAACTTAGACAATGTGAAAAGATGGGGAAATCAGCATACTTAACAAATGAACATAATGAAAAGCAGAAAAGCAGCTTATGAGGTTCATCTGTTTTGTGATTCCTTTCTAGTGGGATCTAGCTGTCTAATTATCACATTCCTCGAATAAGCCAGGTTTTGCCCTTTTACCTCTAAATCTCAGAGTGGTTCTCCATGAACCTGCTAAAACAATTTTCCACTCCTTTTTTGTGCCATAATGCAGGAGAGGGAATTCTCTCCTGGTATTAAAAAGCCCTGTTCACATGAGAAGAGCACAGTCACGCACACTAACATCATGTCCTCTGAGGTTTCTAACAGTAGGTATCAGCTATTCATTCCTGCCTGGTATTTCTTCCCCATTATCAGTCCACAGTCAGAGACTCCTTCCTCCCAGTCTTGCTATCAGTCTCCTGACTCCATACTTCCAGGTGAGCTCTTCGCCCCAGCCACTGCCACATTTGTTCCCTGATCTAATAAAGGCAAATTCGCTTGCCAGTAATTTCAAAGCCATTTTCTAAGATGGGCATTACACTCTTTCGGCCTCTGCTGCCCACTGCATAGGTTTGCATATAAGCCACGGTCATTTGCAAAGCACTTTGAAAATATTCTTGATGAAATGCTCTACATAAATAATGTATTATTTATTTATAATCCATATCAATGTTGCACTCAGATCTCACACAATATTTCATCATTTTCAAGGGTTCTGACTATTTTCTTACAAGCTGTAATTAATCTTTTTAAAAGTGAAACAAAACAAAACAACAGAACAACTCCCTTCAAATTATCTAGTTAGTCTTCAATCAAATCTTGGAACTATAAGCCAAATTGAATTAACCCAATTATCCCGCTCTCTCTCTGCTTCACTCTGTCTTTCAGTCACTTGTCACTAAGATAAAGCATAGTTTAAAGAAGAAAAGGTTTCCCTTCCATCTGGGAATAAAGAGCTTGTTGAAACAGAATGCTTTTTCATTTCGGGGCCGACCTTGCCTTCATTTCCTTTCACTCTTCATCTGCACATCACTACAGCAATGTTACTAAGGCAGCAGATAAATGACATCTGGCTGTTGTAGGAAAACAACATCCAAGTATGTGCATGCAATGTACATGCAACTGTTAGGACACAAACGTTTTGAGGATTTTCCTTCTTCCCAGTAGCCGTATGAGGAATTTAAAACACCCTTCATGGCTGATCTTATCCCCATCTCCTCAGCTCGCAGAGAACTGTGGGATGCTTGCATTCTTTTAGCACTCTTACAATGTGCAAATTTAACACAGAAGGACAGTATTTTACTGCAGTTTCCCAAGGGCATCAAATGGTTTCCTTTCTTTCATCTATACTTTCCTGGTAGGCAGGAGTGATGCTTGGTCACACTGAAGAAGGTGTATCACCATTAGGGCTCGGAAATACACAGACAGCACTGTTCTTCTCAAGAAAGCAACACAGGGAATAAACAAGAGCTTGTGTTCAAGGAAACGCAGCATAACACAGCTGCAGGGTTAAATATGTACCCAGGTTATTCTTCTGCTTTATCATCCAGATTGCAAGTAATATGGCTCAGAACTGATGTTGCGTCATCTTGAGGAATTCACAGCTACGCAACATCAGTGACAGCCAGATCAAAGATCCATTGCTTGAGGCAACAACTTTTTTGGTCTCAGCTTGCTGTGTTTCAGAAATGCAGTTTCTCTGCAAAAGCCAAGCTACTGGACTAGAAAATTCATCAAGCTGTTTCTTTCAATTAGTCATCACGATGTGCACAAGAAGTTTTAGCGCTTCTTAGCATCTGTACAGGTTAGCAACGGTTTCTAAAGATCATTTTGAAGTAGCAAGGCTGGAGGGAGGATCAAGTAGGTCACTGCCTTTAGAAACACTTTCATCAACTCTCACCAAAGTGAAACTGCTGATTGTCCATTAACGCACTCACCATCTTTCTATACTGCCTCAAAACCAGACCTTGAGGAATTTTTTCTCTTTAGTTTTGTACTTCTTACTCAAATTAGAGCAGGAGAAAACACACTTATTTAGTATTCTCATTCACAATCTTTAGTAGGAAGAAAACGTGTCAATTTTATTCCTGATTGATTCCATGTCAATATGGGTTATGAATACATAAATGTATTCTTTCAAAAACAAGGAAGCTTTGGAATACAAACCAAATACATTGCAAATCAATGTGAAGAAAAAGTCAAACTAGGACCTCTGTATGGAAAATAATTCAGAATACTGATACTTAACTGAAGCTGATTATTAACTGGGACAGCTCACTAGGATATAGAACAGCAAAGTAAAAATTATATTTGGGTCCTCCACACCATTACAAGACACAGAAGGAGCAGTCATCTGCTAGCAAAGTGATGGCACCAAGATTTCTGGGTTTTTATCTTGACAACTTACTGAAAAGGTTAAGACTAAGAAACATCAATGTAAGAGGCTAGAGGAAAAATTTTGGACTATCATGTATGTCAGCTTAGCCAAGGTAAAGCAGGAGTAAAATAAAGTAAGTGGATGCAAATATCTGAAGGGAATAAACATCAAAGGAAGAAGAACAATTTGCTGAAATAGATAGGTTTCTATGTTGAACAAAAAGATTAAATTAAAATAAGGACATTTAACATTGTTATTAGAAAAAATAGTTTATGCTAAAATACATCAGGTTATGGAAAATATCACAACTGAACTGAAACTTCAGAAATATTCAGAGGAAGAAAAAAAGCAACGCTTTCATATACAACTATTATGCAGCAGAAGTGAGATTATATTGAAACTACTAAACAGCAGTAATCCTATAGTAGTTTTGTCATAACGTTTTAAAATAATACGACTACTAATGTGTGCAAAAACTGCAAACATTCAAATGCTGCATTGATAATATTGGTAAATAACTATTGTATTTAAAAGTTGGAACCTTGACAGGCCTTTGTAAACACTGACACATTTTTCCACTTCATGCAGACATATCCCAAACTTTTCCAAGTAAAAGTTCCAGGTTGAGTTTTCTCTCAGTTTCAGTCTGCCCACTGGTACGCCAAGGGGAAGGGGGTCCCACAGCAACCAGAACAGCAGGATACAGCCTTTGCGACACAACCACCACGCCGCACAGGGCTAACCAGTGTACTCTATACCTTGAAACAGAGCCACTTCCCAGGCGATGCTGCCTCCCTGCAGTGCTGTGGCAGCGCAGGGAGCATACCAGAAGAAACTCTCGGGGTTTTTAAATGATCCATAGCTATTTTCACTATTCACTTCATTATTAAAGCAGTGACAGCATGACAAAGACTACAGGCTTTCAGATAGATCTGCGGAACGAAATGGCAGAAAGCCCGCAGCCTGGCTGTACACACAATTAAAATGAACAGGCTACAGAGACAGATGCAGGCCCCCCTGACCTTAACAATGTTGATGTTAACATATGAACCTCCCTACTCAGCTGCAGATAAGGAATGACAGACAATACTACAAATTAGTGAAGGTCAATAGAGCAGGAGGCAGCAGTTAGTCAATTACAAAAGCAAACCCTCTGCTAAAGCACCAAGTCCTGTGTTTTCTCAGTATAATCAACTGCCTGAATCATGAAGTCTAATAAAATTGACCTGTTTTTCCTTTGTCTAATTGACTGATGGCTGGAATTGCATGAACTTTAGATGTGCTAGGATTTAAGTCCTAATATCATGTACCAAAAGGCAGACATCTAATTAATCTGTCTTCAGGTCTAATGGCTGCTTCTGCAATGTGCATTTCCATCCAACCATGACAAAATCTTCGCTTTGAAGGTGTTTACAAAGACAAAAAAAAATTGTTTACAAGCTATGTATGAACTCTGCTGGGTGCTAGTAAAGTTGCTGGAGCAAAATAGTTCTTGTATGAAGAACAAGGATTGAATTATAAACAAAAGCCAAAAAAAAACCCCTCCACTTTCCTCACATGGAATGTGTTCTTTCTGGCAGAGAGATGAAGAAAATAATGAAGTGAGTTTTCTTGAAATAGCAAAGCGTAATAATTTTCCGGATTGAATCCTCAGAATAAGTTGTTCAAATTCCTAAATAGCCTCACAGATCTGTTTTTTCCCCTTAGCACTGTGGGTCATCTACATAACAGTTTGTGACTTTTAAAAAGCTGTATACAGCTTCATTATTTTCAAGGTGGGGCGTTTCCACAAATTTCTTATATATTTAGAGCTTCACTTAAAATGGCCTTCAGATGAAATGCCTGAAGTCTTGCTCTCTAGTGATAAGTAGCCACAACTGCTGTTGTGGTTTAAGGGAGTTGCTGCTTCAGATATTTAGCCAAGAAGGTATTTCTGTGTGTACTTCAGCTTAGACACCATAGCTGAGCTTTAAAAGAAATAAAGTTGGACACTTGTCTCAAATACTATTTGACGCTTGGATTTTCAAAGGAATTCAAGGACATACAAATCTCATTGAAAGACTTGGTGCCTAACAAAATCCCAACCAAAACTAGAAGGAACCTTACTGTTTCTTGGCCATGTCTCTGAGTAAAAAAGTAGCTGGACATGGAAGGTCCACTAAGTTTACTTTTACTCAAGGCTCTAAGATCCTCTTTCCCTCAAACTATACTCACTGACATTAAAAATCGGAAAGCAGCTGTGAAAATCCACCATTATATCATTTGCAGCATCAGAAGACAGAGATCATTAAAAAGAGTAACTTTTAAAAGTGAATAAAAATTGAGACAAACACCAAAAATGTACTTTCTGTGTACAGTTCCCTATGCATTCACAACAAGATCAGGCAGTTTCTGCTTTGGACAAATCAGTTGCTTAGAGCTACCACTGACTAATTCTGCTTGAAAATACATGAAGTTCCTCTATTAGCGTACCACAGAACACAGCACCCACAAAGGGATGCTTCTGACACCAGAAACTATAGATCAAGAGGTTGAAAAGCACATTCTCAAAAACTCAAAGCAAAATTACAGCCTTTGTTTACATTTTGTGACATACATTTTGTTTACTTTTGTGACAAAGTATACATACTCTTTCTCTAATCACACACAATATTTTATATGTATGTTTACAACTTTATATATATATAAATAAGATACACAACTTGGAAATTCACCTTACAAATCCATTCAGTTTCCCGTTGTTATATTAGTAGTTTCTCTGCTCCACTAAACCTCTAACTGGATTTTTAAACAGTCCCTCTCTTCAGGCTGGGAAATCTAGTTGTTTGCCTTTCTCCCAGCTGCACAGCTACTGATGCCTCACTAACATGTCTCCCTTCAAGTGGTATTGCTTCTCAAGCATCTCTATGTTCCCCAGTGCTGTACTGCTATTTCTGAACTAAATAATGCATTCTATCACCACATAAGAATCATCTTCTAAGAGGCAACTCAATTTATTTACTATTACTCACTTATTTTACCAAGGGGCTCCTTAGATGAAATATCAAAATTTGTTTTCAACATCTTTAAAAACAGCACACTCATAATGCACACCATGAAACTAAAGTTTTTTAAACAACAGCTTCAGTCCTCACACACATTCAGAACTGAGCATCCAACGCTTCCAAAAAGTATTAAAACAATATGACATGTTGACACATAAGGCTATCTCGCTCGATAATAAAAGGCCAGGGATAATGGAATCCCTTTAGTCACTAAAATGATTCTGTTACATCCATGAAATGTCAGAGAGAGAAACACTTCAGTAGCAGATACAGAAAAACAGAAAGTAAGTAGACTTTATGTCTGCTGTTGATCAGATCTAGTACATCGTACAGGTCCAGCCAGTTCCAGTCAATTCCACTGGCATGTCTCAGAAACCTTTATCAAACTTTAAAGGTTCCCTTGAACTAATTCTCATCTAGCTTAAGGGAGTTCACAACAGGCACCAGTCTGACAACACTAGCATTGTCATGTCTATACAACTTTTACATAAATATTTCCATTCCACTGAAAAATGGCTTATACGATAACATCATCAAAAACTGAGTAGAGAGGACCAGCAGCAACAGTAGGGGAGCTCAGGCTTTTACTGACCTCACTGAACAGACACAAAAACTACCTCTCAAAGACTTTGGTAAATATCTAGACTTCTGTCTCTAAATTCAGTGAGCACTGCACATACCAGTTGCATCTTCATCACAGTAGATGTGGGCCCCTTTAGAACACACCAGTTGTGTCCATACTGGAAAAGGGAAAGCTTTTGTCCAGTTTGTCTAGACCTTGTGTTCAGTGCTAGAGCTTGCTCACAAAGGGAAGCAGACACACACCAAAGCCAAGGCCTGATGTGCACCAATACACAGATGACTGAGGGACAGGGTTTAAGAGAGAAGATAGAAGAGCACCAACAAGACCTTACAAACACATCCACACACATCTCCTATAACACAGTTAAAAAACCCGGGGCTGGCTCTCGTATTTTTTAGCACAGTAAGTGAACTATAGAAATATATAATCTCATAAAATGTCAGTTAACATATATGAAGCCCAGAGGTCCCCAATGGGAAAACTAGTGAGATCTTCCTGAAGAGCAAATTTAAAACAGAACAGCTTATAGAAAACAGATGCCATAGCAGCACACAATCGTATGTTGCAGTTCTAGTTTAAGATACAGCCTTATGAACCACAAAATGCTGTAGTCTCACATTGAGATATGAGATCCTTGGACTAAAGAAAATGGATCTTTGAAAGCCACATTAATAGAAAGTGGTGAGCACAGTAAGGCAAATGAAAGAACTAATTTCTATGCAATTAAACTCCACACACTCGGAGAAGTAATTCCCAAGCCTGTCCAACCAAAAAACTAGGCATATAGAAATAAGAGAAAATATTTGATAAGTTATTAGTTGGGAAAACTGGTACTCTGGTTTTTAGCAACTTCTCAGACAAAAGTCTAAGGAAAGATACTTAAAAACAGCCTTCCAGAGAGGCGGGTCAGCATATGCCCTAATTTGGGAAGAAGGCATGTCAAGAGAGACACCAAGGAGGTTAGAATGTAATTCCTAGCATAAAGGAGATGTTGAAAATCAAGGAAAAGACGACAGAGGAATTTGAAAGGCTTAGGAAACTCAAGCAGTCTTGAAGGGGTATCTGCAGTGTCTCATGATTTTGTAAAGTGTAAACTACATTTGCAATTTATGAGAATTAAAATTTTTCTATAGATAAATTATGACTTAAGTGCAAAACCTGTAGCAAGACTACAGACCTGACTTCTGTTTCACAGAGAGACAAAAGTCTGTTAAGAAAAGAGGAGAAGGCACCAGTAAAAGTTATATTTTTTAATGTAGAAAATAGTTTGTCGGGGTTTTTATTCTTCCCTGAGTACTTTCGCAGCAACAAGCTTAAAAACTAGTATGACCTACTCTGCTCCAATAAGCATTTGAAGCTAACTGGATAGTTCATCGACTTGAACAACATGATCGCAAGATGCTAACACCATAATGATATTTTAACGACTGTACATTGCAGCTTGTCTGAAGGACACACTTGGCCAGTTACCACATCTCGCCCATCAGAAAATACTATTAGTCTACAACATTACCTGAAATCTTTTTGTTCGTATCATCAACTAAAAATCATGCCCAACCATGTGCACATTGAGATTTAAGGACTAAAATACATTGACACATTTTGGTTTAGCCCATATTTCCTAGGCTTTATTTGTTAAAGTTGGACCTCACCTGTAATCTGAAATTAATATTTTTAAAGTTAATTTCCTTAAAGGAATTAAAAAGCTACAGGGAGCCTAAATTACTGATACTTTTGCTAAAACTGTCATTAAATTTCAGTAGGACCACTTCTACTTTCTTGAAATCATGCCATACAGTTCCCTGCAGTCTTAAGAATCGATGACCTATGTATCACAGCACCATACATAGTGTGTCATTTTTTATTAAAAAAGACTTTTGATCCAAGGAAGACTGAAGTCCACACAGTTCCATGTGTCAATGTGCTACAAGTGCCATTACACATAAAATCTCCGGCATCATAAAGCATCATTAAAATATTTTTTGTCAAATTGAGTAGGTTTATTTAAAACCTATTGTCGTAGTTCAGCCCTGATCAGGACCAGACTACGCAGTCTCTCTCTCACTCCCCCCACCTTCCGAGAGAACAGGGAGAGAAAATATAAGGAAAAATGGCTTGAGGTTTGAGATAAGGGCAGGGAGAAATCCTTAAAGTTACCGTCACGGGCAAAACAGACTCGACTTGGGGAAAACTATTCATTTATTACTACAAACAGCAGGAGAATGAGACAGAGAACAAGATAACCTCCCCCCACCCCTCCCTCTTCCCAAGCTTAACATTATCTCTACCACTTTCCCCTCCGGAGCGGCACAGGGGGGAAGAGGGAATGGGGTTTGCAGTCAGTTCATCACATGTTGTTTCACGCCGCTGCTTCATGGTTGGGGAAAGAACTCCTCACATTCTTCCCCTGCTCCATCGTGGGGTCCCTCCCACGGGCCACAGTCCTTCGTGGAACTGCTCCGGCGTGGGTCATCTCTTCCACGGGTGCAGTCCCTCTAGAACAGCTGTCCCAGCGGGCCCTCCACGGGCCACAGCCGCCTTCAGGCATCCACCTCCCCCGTACGGGGTCCTTCACGGGCTCCAAGTGGATCTCTGCTCCTCCGTGGACCTCCATGGGCTGCAGGGGCACAGCCGGCCTCACCATAGTCGTCACCACAGGCTGCAGGGGAATCTTGGCCAGGAGCCGCATTACTCCTCCCCCTCCTTCTTCACTGACCTTGGCGTCTGCAGCCATTCCTCACAACAGGCTGGTAGACGTCTCTCAGGATCTTTTTTTACATCTTATTCACTTCTCATCTCCTTTCCACTTCTTGTAGCCTGGCTGGACCGAGTTGGGCCCAGTCGGCTGCCTGGCGAGAGGCCAGAGGGTGAGGCCTGCAAGGCCCATGAGGCCTGCGCCTCCCCCTCTGCGCCTCTGCCCCCGCTCAGCTTCTTCACATCTTCTCTTGTCTCTCTTTTTTTTTCTGTTTTCCCCTTCTCAAATACGTTATCGCAGAGGCGTTATCACAGGACGTTCTGCTACCAATCGGCTCGGCCTTGGCCAGCAGCAGGTCCGCCCTAGGCCCGGCCGAGTCCACTGAACAAAGGGGAGCAACTTCTAGCAGTTTCCTACGGAAGCCACCACCTTAGGCCCCCCCTCACTAACAAAACCACGACACCTATGATATCCAGGAAGGCACACTGCAAAAGAGAAGGACAGTATGCAAGAGCTATACACAATTATTTCTCTTACTAACAAAAGCTGCCAAGTAAAAATTATCAACTTGTTTAAAAATAGCAAGCTTTTAAGACTCCAAGTAATGGGGAAATAGTGTACAGCAGTATGTTAACCAGTTACCTTAGATGTGTCGTAGAATCATAGAACATCTCAAATTGGAAGGGATCTATAAGGACTGAGGTAAAATCCCTGCTCCTTGCAGGACCACCTACAACTAGACTGTGTGATTACAAGCGTTGTCCAGATCCTTCTTGAACTCTGACAGGCTTGGTGCTGTGACCACTTTCCCGGGGGGGCTGTTCTAGTGACTGACCACACTGTCAATGAAAAACCTTTTCCTGATGTCCACCCTGAACTTCCCCTGATACAACTTCACTGCATTTCCTCGTATCCTATTACTGGTCACCAGAGAGAGGAGACCAGCATCTTCCCCTCCATTGCCCCCCATTTACAAGTTGTAGACTGTGAGAAGGTCACCCCTCAGTCTTCTCTTCTCCAAGCTGAACAAATCAAGTGACCTTGCTGCTCTTTGTAAGTTTTGCCCTTGAGGCCTTTCACCATCTTGGTCACCCTCCTCTGGACACACTAATAGTTTGATGTCCGTCTTACACTGAGACGCTCAAAACTGCACAGAGTACTCAAGCCTCCTCTTCTTGAGGTGAAAGAGTCCCAGCTCTCTCTGCCTTTCCTCATAGAAGAGCTGCTCCAGTCCCAGCCAGACTTCTCCAAGGGGCACCCAAGAGATGGAGGACAGCTGTGAACTCAAAAAGCTTAGAGCTACTGAGGGCATGAAACATGTTTTCTAACTTCAGTGGATGACAGGCTCTAATCCAAGAAAGAAGAACTTGGCCTAGCACACCATCTTTAAAGTCTGGTGCAAGGTAAAAGTCGGCAAAGGCCTGCCTTCTCAGCCTGCCTTTTCCAAGTTATTGCCTGCTGCTCTTATGGCAGCAAGATGCCACTTGTGCCTTGGGTCTTCATGTCACAGCAAGACTTTGGATGATGTCCTCTGCTCACAGGAGCCCTGGGGAGGAAGCATGGCTTGCAGAAGGAGTGCCCGAGCCCTGTCCTGATGAATGGGGTCTCCCCAGGTCCCAGCAGGGAAGGGCTCCACTGGACACCTCCAGGCTGAGAGCACTGGGAACCTTGCCCTCAGCTAACAAGCTACCTGGCTGTTCGTGGCCCAGCAGGAGAAGCCCGCAGCCAGGGTCAAGCTGACTCTTGGCCCTGCCGTGGTGACTCCAGGACCCTGTGCAGCAGGGTCCCAGGGAGGGAGCCCAGCTGGCTGTCCCAGCTGTGCCCAATGCCTGGCCACCAAGGGCAGGGACAGCCCCCAGCCCTGGGCACAAGGACCCCCCCAGGGCCAGCACCCTAAAGGCCTTCCTCTTATGTGGCCCTCCACCGTGACATGGGGTCCTGCCAGCCCCATGTCACAGTGCCACCACCCAGCAATGCTGTTTGACCATGCCCAAGCAGGATAAAAGGAGAAAATTGCACTTTTCTGGAATGCAGGGAAGGCTGAGAAGTGTCAGCTCCAGGGGATCCAGGGCACCTGTGACATCTTTGTGCTGCAAGAACTGTGGGCAGGCACTTAGCCAAAATGGCCCAGAGAAGCCCTGGCAAGGGGCCCTGCTTGATCATGTGTGTCCTGATCTCAGCCCTGGATCCTTGTCCTGAAGCTGTGCACGTGTATGGGGTTTATGTAGCAAGTTTGGGGGTGGGGGGTGGTGGGGTGGCTACAGGGGTGGCTTCTGTGAGAAGATGCCAGAAGTTGTCCCCATGTCAGACACATACAGCTCCAGCTGCCTTCCAGATGGACCTGTCGCTGGGCAAATTTCAGCCTGTCAGCGACAGTGGCAGCACCTCTGTGACAACATTAAAGAAGAGGTAAAAACTGCTGCAATAGCTATCCAGGTATTGCACTGACCTTTTGAATGCCACTGCACATCAGAACACGTTTTCAGCTCTGCGATGTTGAAACAAACTTTTACACGCTGTGGTGAAGTCCTGATGCCAGTGTACAAAGCATGCTGATGGTAAAGCAGAAGCAAAAGGAGCAGTCTCCAGCTGTACCAAAGAGACGCCTTCAATTGCCACAGTTGCTGCAAAGGATTAATTCTAGCCTTACCAAACAGCACTAATGAAACAGATAAATAGGAACAGCACAATTAGAATCACAGAACCACAGAATAATTAGGGTTGGAAAGGACCTTTACAGGTCATCTAGTCCAAACCCCCTGCAAGGAGAAAGGACATTTCCAACCAGATCAGGTTGCTTAGAGCCCCGTCCAAGTTGGCCTTGAATGTTTCCAGGGATGGGGCATCAACCACCTCTCTGGTCCACTGACCCACTAACTTTTCAAAAACTCCTTTCAAGCATAAGGCAAGCACGTTAGCAGGTTTTGGCACCACAATGAAAATGCAAAAATTAAGCAAGCTTTTTAAACTCCTCAAAGATTCTCAGGTAAGAGTCATTATCCTCTGTTTAAGTTTAGCATCTACAAGCTGCATTCACAACTGTGGCATATTTGCATTAAAAAAATGTATTTGTTTAATAAATATGGAAATTAAAACACAACAGTTGGTATGTGCTATGCATTTCTTAGATGAGCTATCTTATTTTTTAAAAAGATACTGAATTTCTATTAAAGCTTCTGTTCCTGCTTATATTATTTACATGAAGCAGGAAGCAGAATAACATAGAGTGGAGTACTTCCTTCTTCCCTCCAGTTTTTTATGTGCATCTGTAAAACTCTCTTTTAGAAGCCAGTTCATCTTCCCTGAGAACTGGAGCCTGCCACTACTTCAGGCAACAGTGACCATCCATTTGGTCCCGTTTTAAAACAGAGCATTCGTGACAACTTCAGAAGTGATATACACAAAGGCTGTTTGGGGTTCAACTGCACTGCACCTCTGGCTATCCTACAGGATAAAACTTATTAATACTTAAACATCAGCATTAAGACTATCATGCATTTTACATAGGATACTTTGGTTCCAACATGATTTCTTCATGGAGTCGTTGGCCAGCAAGGCACTTGCTTCCATCTTAACTGAATTATTCATGGAGTATTCCCCTGTAGAAATCATCAACTTAACTGGAAGAATCATTCAACAGAACACGCTTGTCATATTTTATTTTTTCCCCTTTATTAAGTTCCAATGCTAATCAAAAGCACTGCATTTTTTTTTCCCCAAGAAAGAAACTGCATATGAAGCATTTATTCATGAACGTCCATTACCTGCCACACATCAGAAACAGTACCTTGGACTAAAAGGTAGGAAATCTGCTGTGCAGATGACAAAGTTACTGAAAATCAGTGAATAAATACCAATAGGTAGATATGAATAACATTTTGATATAAATATAATTTGCTATAAATAACTACTTGCCAAACATCTACTTCTAGGAACAAGTCATTTTCTCAAAATAAAGGAACAAGTATGATTGTAACTTTAGATGAACTTACAAAGGCTACAAAAGTCAGTTGTTGCCATTGAACAGATACAATTCATATAAAATTATTCCAGGAGGCTGATGTTTCATTATGAAAACTGGAGACATACAAAGTGCTATAATACTACAATAAGGTTTCCACCTTCTATGGTTGTTTAGCAATTTTGGAGACAGAATATACTGGGTATTTTACAGGCAAAACATCAAAGCTAACTGTAAAACTTGCACTGAATTCAACTGAAATCACCAAGATTTCATCCAAAGCTTCAAAAAGGCAAAGTTCACACCTCTGCAAAGGGCAGCACAGAACTTTTTTTCAGAATCTGAACAGAATATAAAGATGATGATCGAGTTAGTTCTCTGAAAAGTTATACCATTCAACATTACAATTTTTCTGACTTGAAAGCGTGAGGAAGACAAAGCAGATGCAAATTAATGGTATCTAAACTCTCCGATTCTGTTACTCATATGTCTCTCCACATCCAATCCAACTTCTCCAATAACTTTTCCCCTGCTCCCAAATTTTAGAGTTACCTCAAAAAAAACCCAAACGAAACTAGAAACACCCAATCCACTGTCCCCAAACTTTGTTATCACTTTGAATTAGGTATGATTTTCTCTTACACACACTGTGAAAGCAAGAGTAATTCAGATCAGTTTATGTCTGAGGTAAACAATGCTGCCAGGTAAGTGAATGCTCCTCTTGTTTGATTTTTAAATACGTTAACTTCCACTTGCTGTAAAGCCCTTGAAAACTTAAAAGAGGGCATATCCTAAAGAAAAGGCCGCATCCATCCACAGATTCACTTTTATAGTGGTAATACACAGTGTCACAACAATTTTGAGCTATACAATAGCGATGCCCCTTTCCCTCCATTTCTGAAGCAAAATACGCCTTCAGAGACAAAGAGAAGGAACTGTTGTTCTGTTCTCTTGAACAGAAGGTCTGTGATTTCCCTTGCATCTTGTGAAGGGCACATACATGAAGATCTCCCGTTACCTGCTCCTAGGCAAGGTGTAAAATCTGCTCCTTAAAAGTTCACTTTCAGACTCGGTTGCTTATCATTGGACAAACACTGATTTTTCATTTTTTCAATTTCAAATAAACCCCTAATGAAAAGTAACTGTAACAGAAATTTACGTTCACACTGTGTTCTCCTTCCTCATATCAAAAACACATAATGCCCCAACAGTGCCAGAACAGCTCTGCAAAATATCATCTGTGACTCCACAGTGACAATGGGTTCAAAAAGGAAACATGACTGCTGTCTTAACAGAGAGGCAGTGATAATTTAGTTTTGCAGGCAGAGGTTTACTTTCATGGTTTAAGTACACGGCTAAAGAATGGCAAACTCTCACCGATCACAAGGAGTACAGCGGCACAAATCCCAGAGGGGAGAACTGCTGTCTGTCCAAGGGAGGCAGGTGAACAAAGCGGAGCAGAACAAGAATCTCACAACGGTTTCAAGATCAACTGAAATATGTATTTTGTCTACTACAAATGCCTGCCCAAAGAGAAAGAAAATGTCTTTGAATAAGGCAAGGGTCACAAACTGTAAGTGTTTGATTTTTTTGGCTAATAACCTGACTACCAGCACTTTCCATTAACAAATTCATTATCGATATAATCCAGAATGAAACAGAATGACCAGCAAGACTGCAGTTCTGCATGACTTTATTATACCCAAATGGAAAAAAACATAGACACTACTCCATGGAAGAAAATCCACATGACCTTTCTAGGGAAAATTATATAAATGATCTTTCAATCTAAGCTTAGTATTCCTCACAACGCTGATTCTACCTTTGGCATACACCAGCACATCTAGCACTGACTCAAGACATCCTATCTAATCCTTGAAAAGAACAGGGAACTAGATTTTGTGTAAAGTTAAAATCCCTCAGAGGACTACTTCAGGTCTAATAAAGTATCATAAATTGATAAATTAATATACTACAGTACCACTTTTTCCTCATTACCTTCCACTAGCAATTACAGAAAAGATTCAAATGTAATGTAGATGACCTCAATTCTGCAAATGCTTAATCACAACCGATATATGACCCATTTCTCAACACATCCACTTTAAAATGTATAGAGAAAATACAAAAAAAACCCACCAACACTAGAAATTTACTATTACTACTATTACTTTTATCTACATATCTGCTATAGGTACATGACACTTTTGGCAACAAAAGGAAAACAAGGAACTAAAACCACTGACTTTTTTTCATGGAAATTTAATTTTACTTTTAAAACTTATTTAAAAGATGGTGATAATAATTACTTATGCACTTTGTAAATACATGATCTATATTTACATGCATGTATATATGTAAATGATTTATATATTATTAATCTGCCAAATATTCTAAGTTGCTCTGTTCCACTTACACACAGAGAATTAGATATGTCAATCTTTTGTATATACTCTTCGATACACCTCTTTATTGAGAGTAAATCCTAGTATTCAAGCTCAAAAGAATCTTTTGTATGTCAGATAAAGTCACAGTTTCAGTTCAGCTATAAAAGCTAAAATATGTTACCTGTCCTTACAGACACAGTAGGCCACAGCATAGCATATGGTCTGCTGCTGCTACTGAGGTTTTTAATTATTACTTACATGGGCAGAGAGAACAGTTCAAAGCTACTTCCAGCAGAGCATCTGCTGCCTCTTACATTCATGACAGAGGATGTGCAGTATGCATGGTCCAAGCAGATCAAGAGGTGTATATACATCAACTTAGCCGTAACTGAGCTGGAAGCATTGCTACCCCATAGGTATATGAATTTTTTTTCTGTTACTTAGTGATAAAAATACCTTCTCACACAGAAAACTAGCTACCATCTTTTATGAAATACAAAGGGATCCAAAGAAATATTTAGTGAATCTTAAACTAGTAAAACAAAGCTGCTGCTCTAGGATATACTCCACTGAACAAGTCAAACTGTTAGAAATAGCCTGATATTAAGCAAACCCCAAGTCACAGTGATGAGTATCAAGCTTTATAGCAGCCATACCCTAGCAACAGAAGCAACTTCTATTTAAGCCTCTTATTCAACTTCTTCAAACACAGACCTTTCTCTCCTTCTCCCCTCTTTACTTCCCCCTCTCATCCATCCCCCATCACAAAAGCACCAGCTCTTAGGACATGAAGTGCTGGGGCTTTGGAGGGACACAAGGAAGAAGCCTGGTAACTAAGAGCATATGGAAGTCTCTAAAGTGCAGGTTCTGTAGCAGGGAGATAAGGAATGGCTGCATGAGAACAGAATCAGCGGATTTTTTTTTAACTTGAGTACAAAAATTTGGGGAACGAAAAAATGCAGGTGAGACACAGCATGTTCAGATCACTACTCTTAGTAGAGAACTGAGCCATGCTTGGGGGAGGCTAGAGTGCGGGACAACAGGCATGTTTGTGGGGCAGCAAAGAGAAGTCAGCCACCACTGCAGAAAGTGAGAAGAGAGCTCTGCAGCTGAACTGCTTGATAAACTGCCAGAGCAATTTAGTCTTCATGCGGGTTTCAACTGATACCAAAGGAAACTTCCTCTCCAAATAGTATAGGAAAAGGCGCATCTCTTCATTAATTGACTGAATGGTGTTAAGAAGTCAACAAAAAAGGACTAGGCTTACCTCTTTGTGATAGCAGCACATGCGAACAGATTCAGTTCTGTAGAGATGCAGCAGCACATGATCACAGCAAATTAGATCTTTTATTGCTTCGAAGCAGAAACAAATATATAATTTATGTTCATTCACGTATGTAGGCATAATAAACACAAAGCTCAGGAGGAAAGCATGAGCCACTATCCCTTTTAAAAAGTTCAGATTTTAATTAAATTTCAAAACAAGCAGGGAAGTTGTGAAAAACAATGCAACATAAACAGTTTTTTATCTAATGTAATAATTGAGAAGAAAACCCTTGCCCTTAAAATAACTTTCGCCCCTTTTGAAGTCAGTTGAAAAGTTTTCTTTTTAATTAAATAAAAACTAATAAAAGAGGAATTTCTTGGTAGTATGTTAACACCGTCTTCCAGCTAGAATTCCAATGGAGTTAGGAGGCAATGACAGTAAAACCTGGAAGGACAATAAGTTTATGTTTGTCTTGAGTGTCTCTTCACTTTTAATTTAAAAGCTTTCTAAACAAAAGGTGTATGGAGAGTTGTGCTCTGATTTTGAAAGATTTCTAGCTTTTCCTTTTTTCTTAAACTTTGTCTTACAGATTATGAAAATATAGGGACTTAACACCCACCTTTGTTAAATTTTCACGTGTTCATGTGTTCAAAAGCCTGCTATCCATGTTACCAGTTCCCCAAAGCATGGCATAGAGGCACAGGGAAAGCAGATTTCATTTTGGTAGCAATATTTGGAAGTACAAAGTGGACAAGGACAAAGGACCAAACATTAGAAGCAAACACTTTACTTTCTTTTTAATCAATATCTTGTTAGACTGGTGCATTTGACTCATTAATCTTTTGGCAAGTGAAAAATGAAACAGATTGACCACTACTGCAAAAAATAAAATTGCAAATTAAACTCATTCTAATGAAATTGCTTGCAAATAGTGCTACTTCATCACGCACAACTTTCGTCACAGGAGTTTGGACTTCAGACTACCCATTTCTTTGAGGTAATGTATTTAGAGGTAAATTCTGAAGCCAAAAGACCTGAAAACAAACTTTCTAAACTCTCCCTCTTACATTGTGTATATTACTAAAGCTATGCAAGTTCCACCAAACCAATTTAAAAAAACAGTATTCTATTTTGTGTTTAATAGCTTCAAACAAATCTGAAATTGAACTTCATATACTGCTGTGTTGCATCTAAATGATCATGATATTATAGCTGAGATGGGACATACAAAAAATTCAAAAAATAAAATGCCTGGAGGTTTGCAATGAATGGGTTTTCATTTCTTCAGCAACTGCTGCATAGTGATTGATCTAGTACTATACAATAAAGGAAATTAGCAATTAAAGGCTTTCATGCATCCAGCATTAGATCCTACAAATCCTGTTAACCACAGGAGCAAAATTAGAAGAACAAGAGGAATCAGTAAAACTAAAAAGTGCTTATTGTAAGCTGTATGGAGTTTTGTCCTTTGCAACTCTGCACAGATTGCACACACAAGAGTATTTAATGTGGGATTATAACTCAATTAAGAGAACTATTTCTCTGATCCTGTAATTCTAAGGCATTTTGCAGATGTCTGTGAATCTCAGGCTGTAACATAAATTTATTTCTGTTCTCCATAATATAAACTTACACTTTATGAAAAGACACACTTAGCCTTCTGTCTAGGAAAATAATCTTCACAATGTACATTGAAAGATACACTACTCTTCTAGATGAATGTAAAATAAAATAAACTAAATTAATATATACAACATTAAATGTGAACATTGTCAATATATGTAAATACGGCATTAGCAGCAAAGCCTAACTGATACCCTTTTTTCCTTAAGGAATACTTGGACTATGTCCCAGAGCACAGGGAAACAGATTCCCAGCCCAGCACAAGCCATGCCAACGCCAGAACTGGAGACAGCACCACAGACAAGCCTGTGCACACAAGTTGCACAAGACTGCAACTTCGGACTCCAAGCCAGCCTGGAGATTGCTGTGCTGTGCTTCACTACAGGAATAAACATGCCCTTTCTCTGTTCCAATGTGAACAAAAGTGCATCTACACTATCATTAATCACACCAGTCTGTTTTGTTTCAGATTTGTCAAAACTAATTTCAAGTTTGCTGAATTTAGCGACAGAAACAGGATTTATCTAGACTGGGAGAAGAGGAAAAGGTTATATAAGCTTTGCTAACATAGCCAGACAAATTAAATTGTTAATCCATGCCTAAACAAAAGGTCACTATCGAGCTCAGGGTTAACTAAAACTTCTTAGCTAATCTCTGACCTAATTTTGACCTCTCCTGTTAATTGCAGAAATGCTTTCACTTAATATATTGTCTTGCTGTGTTTACACTCCCCACTTCTGCAGTTTCTTGCCTTGCAGCTCATAAATTAAAGACAAAATATCTTTTTCTAAGACTAATTAGTACCCAATTAGCTCCATGTTGTTACCTAGAGTGGAACTGATAGTAAAGACAAACATTAAGCATTTTAATCGGTTGCATGAAGGAGGCATTTATGAGGAAAGGAACATCAAAACCTTTATTTCACTTTTTTTTCCCTCCAGATCATAAAATATTACTTCACAGAGCTTATAAAAATACCCAACTCTTCCACTTGTAGCAACTCCCATTAGCAAGGGGTACAGTCATATCATTGTTAGATAAGAAGAACTAATTAAAGAACACAGGTAAATCTAATGAATCTGCAATCATGTTAGTAGGTTGTATACAGACATAATCATTTGTCATTGCATCATACTTCTTACAAGGCTGTTTACACTGGGCTTGTTTAATTCCTTTAGTATCATAACCATTGTATGTCAAAGTATGGGTATGTTGTATCCATATTGAAAAAATATCCCCTTCTGCGTAAGAGTAGTTTTTGCTCAAGTAAAAGTGAAGCACCTGAGTTACAATTACAAAATGCATTTCTCTGCATTCACTTTTTTTTTTTTTAAGTCATAAGTGTTCAAGTTCTGGTAAAAACATAAGTGGGCTTAATTTAAAAATTTAGTCTGAGAGAGAAACTAAACCCGACTGCACTGTAAAATGTATACAAATTTATGAAAAGGAATTCTAATAATGTAAGAAATAAAACTCTCTAAGTTAAAAAGAACTATATAAATAGCATGCCTTATGTTCATCTGAACTAAATAATATAAGGAATTACAGTCTGAAAACCTACTGTAATTAGATACTGAAGTTAAAACGCTTAGTAGAAACTCAATATACTTCTAAATGCTGAAGCCTTACTATTCCATTACATTCATATTCCTTGTTCCATTTCATACTGATAAAAGCTTCTCCAAAGTAAATTTATCCAGTCATATTGAGGATCATACTTGCCCGCAAGAGATAACATAACTCTAAGTTATGCTCAGAGTTTTCTTCTTCTTTTCTATAGGAAATGAGAATGATCTTCTATCATCTGAACAAAGGCACCTGGCCTACTGCAAAAATGAAAAAGCTTGTCCATTATTGTTTGTCACATTGGTAGATAAACTCTTTCCGATGAAGGGCCTAAAAATTGTTTTATTACAGCACAGTCAACCATTTGGATCAAATCCAGATTCATATTCATTTGCGAGCTGCAAATAAATCCCACTGTACTGCCAGTATGGTTTTCTTATATTTTAACATTATTCACCAAAAGCTCCATTCTTCTGAGTTTGCGCTTATTCTTTGGCATTGGCTTGTCATACAAGCCATTTTTGAGAAGATGCTCCTTGCTGTGATGGATCTGGGCACCATGCTGAAGCTGGAAAGTGCATAAGGCTTGAAGTGGACGGAGTATAGTCTGCAGAAAGATGAAGGGGCAAAAAACACGATCTTTTAGTAGGCTATTTGAGAGACATCAATTATTCCAGGCTTTGTATTCAAGAACTACTTAAATATGCTGATAAAATGTAACTTGGATTATAAATACTGATGAAACATAACCTTTGGAGAAACAGAGGGCACAGCTGAATAAGAGATGTACTAAAAAGAAGCCAGATAGCAGATATACATCCATCTACCTGCTGTCATCCCTTACTCCTTCCTCGGACCCACTCAATCCTGACTTCAGCCCCAGCTACAATACTGTAAATTATGGCTTTAACTTGACCTTAGCAATGGACTACAATCAATTACTAGGGTTCAGTCAATAAGCTGTAACAAAATAAATAACAGTCACTAAGTTGCTTGTGCTTGCACAAAAATACCTTGAGGCAGGGTTTTAGAAAGAGAGGAGTGACTCATGATCAAGGCAGCTGGACTGCTGTCCTGGAGACTGTACTGTACCCCTGCTTCTGCCCAGTGATATTATGTAGGACTAATGAAGCCACACAAACCAAATTTATCTCAAGCGGTTCCTAATTGTAGGTTCTTCATTTTCTGGTTGCCGGACTCAGTATCACAGGGCCTCATGTGCAGATGTGTAAAGCAATCACAAATGTAACTACAGTCAGCAGGAACTGAGTTTCTACCAAGTAAAACGTGACTCTTATCAGCACACAGGAAAATCAAGTGACTTATACTGGGCATCAAACTAAGTGCCCATTTTTAGCTTCCACGGTTCTCAGCTTCAATTTGCCATCTTATATGCTGGGAATTCAGAGAGGGTGTAAAAAAGGACACAAATGCTTACGAAGCTCTTAGCTATTGCAACATTTATACAAGCACCTTTGAGAAGCTGACAATTTTGTCTTTGAAAAGTAGGATGGGCCAATTCTGAGTAGTAGACAAGACAGAACACAGGATTGGGAACTGTAGACACTAACAAAATATTCACACTGAACCTGAACAAGACAGAAGTCTTAATGAAGGAAAAATATGCCAATGTTGTCCTAGCACACCAAAGGAAAAAGTAAATATATAAAACCCACTTTAATTCAGTATTTCTAATTCTTCACGTGTTTAAGTTCTACAATAAATAATTACTTTATTTAATATAAAAGTATATGACAGCTGCACTGTCATAAAAGATACACAAGTTTCTAGAAAAATTTCTTTATGCGAGTTCAAATTTCTAAGCCCTATTTTCTTGTGTGACCACAATTTTATCCCAGTCTGGTTCTAGGTGCAATTGATTTAATGCTGAAGTGACTCTCAAGTGCCACAGAGGCAGACACAGGGCTGGCATATCCTACACTATGCCAATCGCAGATGCAATTTTTGACCTGGGAACCTTTTTCTGTAGGCAGAGGTGAGGCATCAAAATACTAATTATCTGATGGAGACAGATATGAGTATCGCAGGGTGGACACTAGAATGTAGTGAATACATGGATGAGCTTTAAATCTCTTTCACGGACTCTTCCATACTACATTCTGGGCCCACAATCAGATTGCAGTCCTGGGCCCATGTTGTAAAACTACTGGTAGGTCTTTTTCAAAAGGCTTATTAAATTGATATTATTAATGTCAGCAGTTAAAGATTAAGAAGGGCATTATCTTAACAACCTCTTCCATCACAGACTAGTGGGATCATAACTTGCAAGGAAAAGGCTAATGTTCGATTAGTATTCTTTGACCTGGGACAAACTCAAACTCAAGAACTGTTAAATCTCAGATTCCTTCAACGACATGTAAGAGTTGTGACTGCAGGAAGACATAACCCAGTGGGCTGCATTCCATGGCCGCAGGAGTGCGAGAGGTCAGTGGGACAGCCTTACAAAAGCATTTTATCTTTGAGCTAGCTGTAAGTGAGTATTCAGATCATCTCTGCTGTCTAGTTTTTGCAGAAAACAACTTACTACTTTCTATACAGTAACATACTCAATGGCCTGTCTCCAACTGGTTAAGCTTTTGGGATTTTGTGAGTCAAAGATCACCTTGCTGTGCTTTGACTTCAGAGGATCATTTAAAAATATGGATCTATTAAAAAAGATAATGGTTATTTGACTCTAGTAAATATTCTGAGACCAACACATGCTAAAAAGGAAATTAATCCTACCTGACCACTAACTAAATGAAACCTTTTCGAGTCTAGCACCAGATATTCTCAATTACATTTGTCAGCCCAGTAATTTTAAACTCAGATCTTAACTGAAGAAGTTAACCATAAATTTAAAAGTAGTTTAATACTGGGATATCCTACCGAAGAGAGATAGAAACTTTACTTACACTAATCTTCACATATTCTTAAGTTTCTCACATCTTGGAAAATACTTCTCCTTTTCAAGAAGTTGTATCCAAAGGTATTTTACAAATTGCCAAGAGCCTCAACTGACAGTACCTGAAATAATACTATTTCCCACTATTAGAATATTAAGAAAGTGGTGAAAATATCTTAATGTTTCTATGACAATTTTGTCCTCAACTTAAGTAAATAAACATTTTAAGGTGTGCATAAATATACACCCTAACATCTATTATAGGATGTACAATTTAAAATTAATAAACTCTCCTGACTTCAAGTGGCTTCAGGTTTTACCTACTGTTAGGAAAAAGCACAAGAAATTCAACGGCACAAAGCCTTTGAGACCCAGCACAAAGATTTCATCCCAAACACTGCTTGCCACATTTCTCAGTACCAATGAATCACTAATCAACTGAATAATCACCATGCTTTTCTGGCTTCATGAAAATTAGATATCAGAGTGATTACAGGCTATAATCTCTGCCAAGTTTACTAATACCTTCCTTTGCTACCAAATACTAATCACACTGTAGGCTAAATAAAACTTCAGTAACATAAGAGTGAAACATGTAAATTCCATACATTACAGCAACTGAACAGTTGTTAACAGTTAACTATAGTTAATTAACCTACTACATAAAACAAACTAGTTAAGATATACCCAAAAGGAAACTGTTTAAAAAAAAGAAAATCAATCTAGCATGTTACATTTGTACAACTTAATAGATCACATGTGCCTGGTAAATGGTCTATGTTTTGAAGTTCTGCAATAAAAACAACAAGTGAACTTAAAAAAACATCAAAGGAAGAGATAACTACAACACTGCTGCTCTGCACTATTTGCCCGCCAATATACACAGTAGTACTTCTATTTGTTTTGGGCTGATTCCCCAACTGTCATCTCCAGAGATTTTTGTTCTGTATTGTGGCAAATACAGCATATATTTGGTGCCTTATAAACCAACTTTAAAAAAAAAAATAATGTACAGGTAAAGAGAATCTGAGTCACTCTTCTCATTGTATTTAGAATTACAAGAAGAAGTGTGCAAGAAAGTAGTAAAGGATGAGAGAATGTGATGGGAAAGAAGAATGAGGTAGAAGGAAAGAAGAAACTGGACTGCTGAGTTAAAATGCATAAAAGGTACAAGAGAGAAACAGTGAACAGAAAAGACAAATGGAAAAAAGAGGGAAGAAGAAGAGGGAGACTGAGTAACAAGTACAGGAAAAAGGAACTCAAATCTTGAGACAAATAAACCATGAAGACTGCACAGTGAAAACTCACAAAAATTGAAGTGTCTGGGGAAAGCACTAGACACTTGAAGACAAGCAACAAAAAAAAAGATCCAAGGAAAAAAGAGTAATTGAAGAGATGGGTTGGGAAAGTAGCTTTTTTTTTCAACAACCAATCTATTACACCATACACAAAACAGGTTACCAGGGTAAAACTGGTCTGTAAGATAGCTAGTCTGCATTCAGTCTTGATGGACACTGCAGCTGTTACAGGACCCTAATTGGTACTTTAAATATCAACAAAACAAGATTTTTAGACCTGGATCTGGCCGAGTTTTATCTTCAGACAATTCTTTTTAGCTAAACAGCCAATCCAATTCCATCATAGGACAGAACAAAAAACACTGTACTAGAATTTAGCATACTGAAAAGAGGAATAGCAAAACACTCAATCAAGACATTTGTATCTAACAAGTTCCCTCAGCAATCTGATAGCAATTTTGAATAAAGAACAGGAAAACTATAGAGGCTTTTGGAACACAACAAGAAAGAGTCACAGTAATCTGAACACACTAGAGTTAATAAATATCTGAAGAAAAATCGTTTCTATTGGTACATTGTTTTTTTAGTTTGCTATGCAACAAAATCATTACAATGTCATTAAGATTTTGCCTGTCAAACGTGACATTAATAGCTAAATACCTTCGCTGCCCCTCTACTATGCATAAAAGAAAACTCAGGTGTTTAAAATTACGTACCTCTTGTATGCTCTTATTTTTTTCCATGATAGTAAGAGCAACAGCTGCACATTCAAGCGTAGAGAGACAAGTGTTTGTGGGCTGTGTACGAATTACATATTGACTTGAAATGTCAGGTTTTAACTGCACCTGAAAAATAGCAAACTCTACTGAAATAAACAGTTCAGTAAAGCAAACAAGATACTTCTTCCCTATACTAAGCAAAACATAGCCTCTTCCACTGTGTGGTCAGTTGCCTTCTTTCTTTTTTCCTGTTTTGTCTCTCAGTAGCCCATGACCTTAAGCTTCTCTTAAGTGTAATGATACCTATGAGTCGCCATCAGAGACAAGAACTACGCATTTGTTACTGTACAAAAATGGAAAGAAAATACAACTCTGTTAGAGAAAGACTGAGTAAAATTTTAGCAACCAATTTGAGTTGCCATAGATATCCTAAAACAAAAATAAATTTTTTCACCTATGCTTGTTTTATTGCACACTCTAAACACACATGATCCCATAAAATGTACAATGACTGTATAGCCACTGACACTATTTGCCTTCGTTAAATATTATTTGTCAAGTGCTGAATGAAAGACTTTTAGAAACTACATTTATTCACATACTGTACTAGATCCCTGATTAGAATTATTTGCTTACCTAAATCATGTTCAAAAATGATTTATTGGCTCTGACTCAAGTGATAACCACTATATACTATCTCACAAGTCAAAGGTTTTTAAGAAAAAGAAATTTAATTCAACCACTACACTGCCTGTTTTATCAGCTCCAAAAGCTTTTACTGAGTTTATAAACAGCAGCTGAAACATCACAGAATTTACACTATTAGACTTTGTGTGAAAATTCAGATATTCCTTTGTTCCTAAAATTTCCAACTTCACGTGTTTAAAATATAATTTGCCAAACAAGTTAATTTTTTTAGCAACATTGACACTGTTCTTAACCAAAAATTATCAGTTTCTTTTCCAAAAAAAGAACAGTACAATGGTAGTACAGTACAATAAACCCTAAGAAATTACTATAAAAGAGCAAATAAATTTTTTTTCTTTTTACTTTCATCCCAGCAGTTGTCTTTCATTTTTCCTTCTTCTCTAAAAAAATGACTAACTGTTCCCTATAGCTATCATAATATTGCTTCCATTCTGCTTGCCAGAAGTTTTTCAGCATTGCTCGCTTCATTTAGTATTTTCCCTCTTAACTTTTCCCATTTTTGCTTTTATTTTTAATTCTTCACTTTCTTTCATCTCCTTTACAAGTAATCACCCATTCTCAAAAGTTCAGGATATCTCTTTATAAAAGGAAAACTCCAAGCTGCTGCAGAACATGAATGCGTAAGATCAAATTGCAATGCTTTACCTGATGCCAATAACGGGAATGAAAAATAAATAAATAAAAATAAAGTTACAAGAGAAGAAGAAAGCCATTCTGGAAAGGACAAATAAGTTAGCTATAAAAGTTCAATATACTGAAATACAGGAAAGGATAGAAAAATATACCTTTGTGACAGAAGGTCCTAGCTTGTTTATCAAAGGAAACTTTTTTTCTAAATGCTAGTCTTACTATTGGGTAGGCTTGAAGGACCAAAACATGCACATTTCAGAATGTCCTAAAAATTTCCAGCAAGGATTGTTTAGCTAGTTTGAAGAGATCACGTTCAACAGCCAAAGAATACGCACTTGGGTTGACCAATTGAGAAGATGAATGTATGTGAGTGAAGTAAAGAATACAGCATACTAACATTATGATTTTCACATTACATAAAAATACATTTGTATGCTTTTCACAACAGTAATACTGGAGGTGTCATTTCAATTAAATAATTTTAAAATCACATCTTCCAAAATCCATTTTTTCATCTTGAGTGAATATCAATGCTTTTGCTATTTTAAGGCTGCTTACCATAATAATTACCTGTAATGCATTGTAGTTTTAATCAGGTTATATTATTACCAGCTGCTGATTAAACTGAAAATGCACCAGTGGTCTCAAAGGACATATAAATGTATCTTTCCTAAACACATAGGGCCACGAAGATGATAAAAGGGCTGGAGCACCTCTCTTACGAGGACAGGCTGAGAGAGTTGGGGCTGTTCAGCCTGGAGAAAAGAAGGCTCCGGGGAGACCTTAGAGCGGCCTTCCAGTACCTCAAAAGGGCCTACAAGAAAGATGGGGAGAGACTCTTCAGTAGGGCCTGTTGCAATAGGACAAGGAGTAATGGTTTTAAAATAAAGGGGGGTAGATTTACATTAGATATTAGGAAATGCGAGTTATAGAACACTGGAATAGGTTGCCCAGAGAGGTGGTGGAAGCCCCATCCCTGGAAACGTTGAAGGCCAGGCTGGATGAGGCTCTGAGCAACCTGATCTAGTCAGGGATGTCCCTGCTCCTTGCAAGGGGGTTGGACTAGATGACCTTTGAAGGTCCCTTCCAACCCTAACCATTCTATGATTCTATGATTCTATATTTACTGTTCTTAGATATTTGAAAGTAACAGTTACAGGTGATGATATACAGAGTTACTTCCCGCAAATTCAATGGTCAACTTAAAACTCATTTTCATTTTCTGCAGCTTTCAGCATATTTCTGCAAATGAATTGGCACAATGTATGACAAATTACTTAATGAATGTATTCAAAGCTAAGATAGTTGTGGTTGATTACTCCATGTCTGCAAACTCAGGGTCTTTAGTCTCTAGCTCTTTACTGTGACTGTTGAAAGAAAAGAATTTATACTTTTAGCAGATTATGCTTGTTATTACACTATACTGAAAGCTGATCTTACAGTCACACTGTAAAATTTTTATCTACTGTATGAAAGATGTTAAAAGTTACATGGATACTCAACAGCAAATTCAGTCCACGTGCTGAGGAACAGATCCAGGGCTGACTGAAGAATGAAGGTAGTGGATACTTACTAGTCTTTATCAACTATTTACTTCAATTTGGTATTGAAAAATCAGAAAGAGAATAAATTCATTTAGGAAACAAAATGTAAAATTTGGACATCAGTGTATGTAATGAAATGCAAAAGAAAATTAAAACGAAATTAATATTTTCATTTATTGTTCCTCAAAGTTTGCTCTGTTTTTACGCTCCCTTTACTGGGACTATGGATGGATCTCCATCATGACAGAGCAGGAAGGCTAATTATTTTAACTATACAGAGATCTGTGCTGAAGAGAGCTTTTAGTATTAAAAACTCAGTATTAAAAACCAGAGTAAACTCAGTCCATTGTTTCTCCAGCATGCATCCTGAGCAGCAGAGCAGAAACATATTCACACTATTTCTCAACAGCTGACAGCGACATTCTTTGTTAAGTCTCTCTAGAGAGGCTGAGAGAAAATACCCCATGGACTACCTGCAGGAAGACTGGTTTCTCCCTCCTCGGACACAGACAATAGTGCCTTAAGTCTTTTTTTTGGTAGGAGCTGGGAATAGTTCTGTCTGCTGCTTTCTATACTTCATTTCTTCAGGTTCACGCTGAAAAACTTTTAAGATCATCAGCATTCCAGAGAAAGGAAAATCATTCGTGATTACAAGACAACTTCTATGGGAGAAAAGCTGCGTGCACACCACCTTACATTGTACAGCCACGACATCTCTAAGTGCAGCTCTCGAACAGCTGACGTTGTACAAAAGTGTAACTTTCTATTTCTAAGAGCAACAGCAGTAGCAACCCAATTTCTTCTTTCCTGGGAAGAGTGAGAGAGGATGGAAACAAGTGGTTCCCTTTCCTTATTTTTTTTTAAATGACATATTATTTGGGATGAGATGAAAATACCACAGACAGACAGCACAGTGGTGAAGATCAGAGGAACAATATTTGACCAGGACAACTCCCAGCTACAGTTTATCTCTTAGGCTTCTTTCAAAAAACATGCAATTTACTCTACTCTTTACTGCAGAGGGGCACGGTATCTAAGTAAGAGATTCTTAGTGACCTGAAATACAGTCAGGGTAGCCTCTGTCTGTCACAAAGTGCATAGACTCAGCAAACAACTGACTGTCTCTCAGAAACTAGGTACACTCACTGAATGAATAAAACACAAAATGAGGAGCTCTATCAACTTAGAGAATAAATGGAATGGTAAGACAAAGCCAAAACAATACAGAAACCAACATGAATTAATATAGTTAAATACATATTTCAGACATGGGGAGAATATCTCATTGAAAAAAAAAAAGCCTAGATACATGAAGTATTTACTGTTCTCAAATGTGACTGGGTAGGAGGACAACTTCTCTCATTTTCAGCCAACAGGTCTAAAACTTGCCTTGCCTTTTGTAGAGTAAATAGTTTCAAGCAGGATATTGCAATAGTCTCATTAAAGCTTCTGCACTACTTTGGTGGACTAATTCTTTGGCTGTCACCTGCACATCTCGAATTCAGCTGAACAAGTTTAATTCAAAGTTACAGGAAATGTTCCTCCACAGTTAATTTAAACAAAACCAGATTGTCTACCCCTTACATTACACTTCAAAAACTCAGAATGAGTATACATAAATACCCCATTTAAGACTATTTCAAAACAACAATTATGGTATTTTATAGCCATTTCTCACTAAAATAATAAAGATACCACAATATACATTTTTTTAAAGCTGTCAAAGCAATTTGCAAATCATACGCACACTTTGGAATAATTTCAGTTACTAACAAAATACAGCAATGTCAAGTAGAAAAAACAGCAGCCTATTTAACATCACTCACCAAAATAAACAATAGCATAAGACAGAAGATGGAAACTATCTCAACCAATTCAAACTAGAGAGAGGAATTTAGATAAGCTGAATGCAATTACTCATTGGAACTTAGCCAAGACACTGAAATTAGCATATCTATTCTCCTTACAAGTGCAAGGGAGTTTGGGGCTTAGTTTCCAAACCATCAGAAGCGTGAACCAACACATTCAACCAAGTCTCATTTCTATGTGTAACTCAAGACCCAGCGTTTCCTAAAGCCTGAATGCCAGCAATTCTCACAAACTATTACATTAACTTAATAAACATGGTCTTCTCTGCCAACATACCACCCTCTTAGCAAATGCTACAGCCTTTCGGCACTTACAAAAGATTTGAACTGCAGTAAAAATAGGGACCCTTCAGTACTTCTCAGGGCTGAGTTCTTCTTCTATGGCCCTCTTTGGAGATGCCCCAGGCACCTCAGGACCCAACTGATCTTGTTCAGCTGTTCAGAACTGATGGAAGCAAAAGTGTTGCCTTGATGGGGTCAAAGACCCACTGTTTGAAATTTTAAAAAATTAACTCAGTAAAGATAGCCAACTGGTTTCCGCTTTTATTTTAGATACTAGGACTGGAACTCTTGCAGAAAGCTCTAAGTGCTATCCTCAGTCCTCTCCCTAATGTCAATATCCTTACCTTTTTACCTTTTCTATGCTGATTTCTTAATCATTACTCTTATTAGCTTTACCCTCCAAACATAATCTCTCATGATGCAAAATTGTATTCGGAAAACAGTGTATCCCGAAGAACACAGAAAGGCTATAAAGGTAGTACACCTGTCTCACAAGGCACACTCAACAATTCTTGGTTTTGTCCGTCCCGTTTTCTGCAATTAGATTAAAGGCACCTCGAAACAGGCAGAGGAACAACATATCCTTCTGTGACTTCTATGAAAAACTTAGTACTTACTTGAAGATCCCCTCCTCTTTTACTTACGTTGATAGTGTGCTTATGAAACATTAATTTCTGTTTGGGAATTACTTTGCTCAACTCTCAGAGAATGAAGTAATAAGCAAGTGCCATCCATCATCTACGTAACAGAGACAATAGTTATTGTTCATCTGTACTGCTACTTTAATAAATATCTTCCAGAAAAAATACCACAAGCTATTTTTTAAAGGAACTCTAAAGGCACAAAACCCCTAGCGCGAGTACAACTGCATCTTGCCATCTTGTCCATCATTCTAGAAACTAAGAAAAAATTGCTCTTAAGGTGCTGAAGGAAGAGCATTTTCTGTGTGCTACTGCACAACCAACATCAGACAAAAAAAGAAGTCAGGCATAGGGAAGATCTTTCACTCAGTATCCAGTTGGCAGAAGCACCTTTTACCTGCAAACCAAAACAAACTATTTTCTGTATCTCACAGAAATTTCGTGCGATTAAACAAAATTATCTTTGTGACAGAGAAGATAGCCTGAGTAAATTTAGTCTCAGCATGCTACTGAAATTTAAATCAGGAATATAAATAAGTTATTTTGTTCAAAATCTTGGCTTTAATTTAAAGTGACATCTTAAGAGCACTCTGTTTCTAAATACTGGAGGGAATAACTGGCATGCAACTGTCACAAACGGACAGCCTGAAAGAGTACATAGATGTTACAAAAACCTCTGCCCACTTTGCATGTCTTTTGATTGAATATTTAAGCACTCCTGTGTATGTTCCATGTAAAATAGTGAAACAAATCATAGATTACACTATGATGACTTTCAGGTAAACTTGAAGAAATTTGCTCAGTTTCTATGAAATAGCAAGATATTTTGCATATTGTCTCGGATAATTTCCAATCAGCCCCAAAACCTTTCTCTTTGGGTATCCACAAACTCTTCCTCTTAGGCATTTTATGGCATCAGGTAAGACTCAGAGTCTTATCACTACAACAAGCCTCAGGATATCTCACTGCTGCTGTGATAGGAATTGTGGTGGATGTGTAATATTCAATCTTTGCAAGGGAAGTAGAATTGCTTTTGCAGAACAGTGGCTGTGTGTAGGTTCTATCTACTTACACTCCTTTCAGCCTGTGCAGAAGAACTTGAATTACGAATTGCATTCAGATTAGCTCTTTCACAGGTCAAAACCATAAGACTTCTTACACCCTTATAAAACACACCTGTGTAAAAGCAGCACCCAGAATTTCTTTCATCAAATACGTCATTAACGTATGAAAATACAGTAAACTTCTATGCACTTTCAAGAATGTCCTTTGCTTCTGGAACCAAAATAATTTAAGGACCACTTCTTATTGCTGTGGTGTATTACATGCTAAAGACAAATGTTCCAGAAGAAATCAGTAGAGCTACTCACTGAATGACTTTATATTAATCATATGAATAAAATCCTACATGATGTCTCTTCATTACACGACTATGTCAAATGACACCTCTTTTACAAACATCACCTTTGTATTTCATAATGTCTCTTTTCTTTTACTGTATAAACAAGAAGAAAGAAAAAAAAATCCTATAATTTGACATACAGAAAAATATTTGAGCACGCCACAAGTACATTCTGGGAAAAACATTTTTTAGTGTTTCACAATACTCTGACCTTTCTTTTAAAATATCTTTTTAATGAGGATAAGTCAGACTGTACAGAGTATTTCTCTACTGTGTTCCTTGCTTTCATTTTTAGCCATAGTTAATTGACAGGAAGAGAAATTAAATTGCAAAAGGAATGTGTCCTTCACAGACAGAGATTCTTACATCATATTCCCACAATTATTTTTTTTTTTAGGGAAAACTGAAACTGCAGGTTTTTATCTATAACTAAGGAATGACATAATGCTGCCATTATGTTACATAAAAAAAAAAACTATCTTTAAGTGCAAGTCTTACAGGGCATGCCTCGCAATTCGTAAAATGACTATGCATTTTTAGTTTATTTCCATGCATTGTAATCTTCTGTATTTAGAGAAAGAAAGATCCAGAAATTACTTCTGGTAATATCTCTCCTGGTCTGCTTACATTTCAAAAACGAATGTCAGGCAACAGATCAATATTTAATGCAGCACTATTCTTTTAATAATTAATACAACAGGAAAGTGCTGCAAGTAAATTCAGCCAGTGAGCAGAGTACAGAACTAGAGAATGGGATCATGAAACGAAGGAAGAAAATTTAATTATGTGTATTGTCACAGCCATTTAACTTTAATTACCTGCAAATATCAGAAAATTGAAAAGGAAAATTAAATACCTCACTGTCAAGAAGTAGCATCAACACAATGACATTGTTCTTTGGAACCTACTAATTACTTCTGCTTTCTCTGGTTTCTTCTTTCCTTATTACATGTGAACAGCAGTAAGCATTTCCCTTGGAAAGGGAAAAGGAAGTGGAAGAAGCTCCTGAGAACACACGGGGCAAGGGCAGAAGGAAACATGCAAATAAAGACTAGAAGAAGGAAAAAGCCTTCAATCAATCTAGTTATTTGAAAGCAAGCTCAATCAAAATTAAAAATATTTCCAGTTTCCTTTTTACAAAGTACTCATATCCCATGAGAGCTTCAGCATAGGCACAACGGTAAAAAACCTGCAATTGTTCCTGGATTGTTCCAGCAGCAGCATATTCAGCAAAAATATTAACAATAATTACAAAAGAAATGGCAAAAAAATAAATTGAGAGGTTTCTGCCCAAGAGTGAAAATAGCATACACTCCTGACATCTGACCAATTACCTGAGACCTTTCAGTCTCAAAGAAAACATCACTGTATTGAGAGGTAATGAATACATACTTATGACCAGAAAAATGTCAGAGTGTACCAATGACATTAACCTAAATGTCAGAAGGACAGGCTCCTGTTGATTGCTCAGCATCCTATCTCAACTGTGAATGGCACTTTGACCCAAGGTCAGTCCCAGTTCTCTCCCTCTGATCTCAGTCTTCTCGAACAGCAATTTTTGCCAGTCCTAACAAAAACAATGTTGTTCTTTAGGGTCCAAAATATTTCCTTGAGTACTTCGGTTGTAATCAGACAGCAGCTAGAACATGAACATGTCAAACATTTCAGAATATATAATAGATTTTACCAATTATCTTTACCTTTCAAGTCATTATAGAGCAGAAGAGATAAACTTTTAATGAAAACATATTTTCTTGCTATATCAAAAACTACTAAATTTAAAAAAGTCAACTCAGAAACAAAAATTTACTGTCAAAGCTTGCAGAGACTTCTACAGCCTACAGGTAACTAGACTCTCCCATGGTTATCAGTAAAATAACCATATAGATACAAAACATTTATAGAACAAGGCAGTGAGAACAACGTATTTTTCTTCCATCCGTATGAGGATGCATGGCTGAACACATACCACTTTCTGGGACCTGCACTATTACAACTTTCCCCACTTCAACTGTTGCTGGCTGGCCTTCATTGCCTTGGGTTCTGATTTGCCTCCTACCCACCTCCACTCCATCACCATATCTCCTTCCCTTGCAGAATAAAACTGGGCATTGTCCATTTACTTAGGTCCTATGGTAAAATTTGGTATTTAATCTCTCTCTGACGCAAACTGGAAATTGTGACAAATGAACACAGAGACAGGAAAACAAAAAAGATAACAAGGAGAGTAAGGAGACTGTAATAGAATGTATTTACTACCTGGCACTATTTGTTTTCTGGTCCTCATATGTTCACTTGCCCCAGTCCCATAACTGTGGAAGATGAAAGAGTGTCTTTTTCTCCACATCTCCTCAGCTAACTAAATAGGAAATTTTATAAAAATAATTCAGAAAGCAAACATCAGAAAAGGAATAAACTAAGATACAGCCAGATGACAATACCGATTCTTGCTATCTTGCTTGCTCTTTTGTTCTGGGTGTTTTCTGTATGGAAATTAATAGATGTTTTTATATTTCTGTTTTTACATTAAATGCAATCTTCTCTCAAGGTGTTCAGACAGTTGCCTATACAGCTTAAACTGTATTACACTCATGTCTGTGAGCACTAGCTGTATTGGACGGAAGTTTTTAACCTCCTGTAGAAGGACTCATCTAAATGGCAGATGACATTTCAGAATAGCTGTTTGCCCCAGCAAAGAAATTCTTCTGATTTTTGGACATGCTTTCAGAAACAGACTGCTACTCCTTCTTTAATCCTCTAGGCTTGAAAACAGCAAATCCCCAAATAAAGTTTTATTATCTAAACATACCAGAGGACTAGACCACAAAACCCACTTTCAGTTAAAAAGCATATCAATATAACTATTCACACACCTTTAACCATTACAGCCTGTCTAACAACTCATGCATGACTTCACCCATGATTAGTGGAAAAATAACAGAATTAATTTCAGCTTCTGCTCAACTATGTATGCTGTCAATTTTGTGTTGGTAATTCCAACATTGCTGCAAGTTGAACTGCTGGCAGAAGACTACTGCCGACTACAATTCGATGTCTCACAGCTGTTGACACTTCCTCATTTTATCCTATCTGCCACACACTTTGCCTTAAATCAGATTGCATTTTATTATTTCCTGTTTAGCATTTAATTTCTTATTTTCTCCCACAGTCTTCTCCTATCTATTACTCCAGTGGAACACTAGAATTGAAAAGCAGGTGGATCCGTAAAGGAACAGCTTTTAAAAGTTTATTTTTCTGTTATTTTAAACAGAAAAAGTGGCAAGAGTGTTTTCAGGCAGCTTTTTTGAAAAAAAGATCCCTTACCTTACCTTCCATAGTCCAAGTGCAGTGTTTTAATTTCTTACTGCTGACACAGTGAAGTCCTGCCAACAGTTCGAGCATCCCTTCACTCACTCCTACAGAAGGGTGACTCTCTGAAGAGTTCCTAGGATGAGAGCATTTCAAGCAAGTTGCGTGATGAAACTTACTTGCAGGCTCCCCTAAGCATCTGTGAACCCATCCTCACTCACCAGAGGCAGCACAGAAACCATGAGGCAAATCTATTAAGCACTACTCATAATGCACAGCATGAAGTTTTGACGAGAGCAACAAGGTATATTGGTAAAGAATTCTTAAAGCAGATGGTGATGCGACTGTCTTTGGTGAAGACCCAAACTCTGGAAACTCAGGCAGCAGTTTGCGTTGACAACTGCCCAGGTGTATTACAATATGGTCAGTGAACAATGGGAAAGAAACAGAAATGCACAAGTGTTTCATAAATGCATTATCACTCTGTCTTCCAAATCGTAACATACAGATTTGGCACATGTTTCTCAGAAGTCAAGAATAATGAAAAGTTCACCCTGCCTAAAACATTGCCAGAATTATTTTTCACTGGCTGGAGTTCAAGATAGCATATGACCTTGAAACGACAAATTTCTAGGGCCTTTTTAGAAGACAGCACATGAACTATGAACTACTAGTAACACTTTCAATTAACCAGTTTATAGGTCCAAGATCATAGCTTCCAGTCATCAGTAACACCTTTTGTAAGCCTTAACTTTCTATTGAAGACAACGAAGTTCTGAGGGCTTTTTGGAGTACTATGGAATTTTGAATTACCAATAAGCATTCTTAACTACCTGATTATATTGTTTGCAAATTGAAGCATATTTAGTGGGCTGTGCCTATCTTACTCATGGAGTGAGAATGTTACACAAAGGCCAGACAGAAAAGACTAAATATTCTCAGCAGGAACGATCCTTTCATAACTGCAGGACTGAGTAAGAACATTTGTGGTACCTTGAAACTTTGCAGCTTATTGCCACAAACAAATTCATAAACAAATAGACTTGAATGTCTTGCCTCAAAATGATTATGTTTACTTGCAAATGTACAATCTATTTTAGTAGTTTTAAAAGGATGCATTTTACCACAGGATTCCTAACATCTCATAAAAAGATAAGTAACTGGCTGTAAAAAAAAGGTTTAAAAATAAAGCATACAGTAGCATTTACCTCACGTACTAGCAGGTCACATTTTTTTCTAGTTCATTTAACAGTTCATTTCAAGCCCGTAATGCTGTGTAACAGAGAACACTTAACTCAATTGGAAAAATGGGGGAAATTGAACTTAAGAGAATGTTTAACTACTCTGGGAAGAATTTGGCTAGCATTCCTGAGGTAACAGCCCACCACTTATGGAAAGATATCACAAAAATTTCTGTGTTGTTTTTGATTTGTTTTGTTTAACTGAGTTGAAAACACTTCAGTAAAATAGCATTTCCAGCCACAGGAGCTCCCAAAATTCATCTTCCCTGGTACAGAAGTGAGAATATGTGCATGAAACTAAAAAACTGGTATCATTTGAGAGCAACCTGCTGATTGTTTTTTTTGCACTCAGCACCAGCCATTTGAAACAACCTGTCTCTAAGAGAAGACTTTGTGCCTTCCATCTTGTCACCTATTGCACGTGTCTCCTCAGTCACTCCCACACTGGCTGCTTGGAGCAGCCCAATGAAGCTGGGAAGGCACCTCCCCACTTCACCCATTGGACACAGGTGCAGACCCTTGCGCTGCTCCCTGAGCAGCCTTTCTGACCTTCTCTGGGAGTTGTTAAAAGGTGAGGTCCCAGCACAGTGATGAAGAAATTCAGTTTATTGAAATTACAGTAAAATCAGTAAAACCACCTTGCCTGCAAAAAAAAAATTCATACAGAAGTGACAGAAGAAAAGGAGATACTATAAACAGGCTGAAATGCTTGGACTACAGAGAAAGAGGCAAATCAGGTCTGTGGAAAAGAGGCATACCTCTGGAATGGCAGGACTGTATTCAAACCTGAAAAACTAACAAAGTAATGCTACAAATAAGGCAAGCCCACATATACAACCCCAGCAGTAATGAAAGAGCACGGCAGGGTTCTGCTCCCTGCAGCTGTGTTTTTCTCAAACCTTGTTTAATGGCATTAGCTGACAGCGTGGCTCCAGCTCACTCTTAATGGCAATTTCACAGGAAATTTGTCTCTCCTCCTTAATTTAGCCACAGAGCACAGCACCAAAATGAGAGCAGCTCTGCCGTCTGTAGATCATCATGCATTGCACAAAAGATCCAGCCTTGCATTAGAAAGTATGACTACAGAATATTCCCCACAATAACTGCAAGAACCATTGTCCACCTAATCTTCAGTTTAACCATTTTGCAAAAGCTGAAGCGTGGATGGCTCTGTGTTACTAGAACTTGCAATGGGGACACTTTTACTCCTCTTCAGCCTTGCAAGACATTCCAATTAATTGGATTTTCCCAGTTATTCAGATGGTATAATTAAAAAAAAAAAAAAAAAAGAAAAAAAAACCAACTTCTATAGAACAGTTATCTAAAAATAAATCTATGGCAATCCACCTGCAGTTCACATCAGGATCATTGAAATGAAACTGGAAACTACTTTAAAATCCTTTGTTATTTGTTTTTGGTTTGGTTTTTTTTTTGAGGTTAAACTACCTGAAATTCCTTTTATTAGTAGGATGGTTCTGTATTTTAATAAAGAAATCTGTACTAAGAAAAGTTGAAATTACTTTTCTGAGACAAAAAAAAGAAAACATTCTAGACAACCACAGACCATGGAATAAACAGTGTTTTGTTTTTGCCTCCATATGCACCTGTCCATTAGGACCTACAAAAATCTGTTGTAATAAAAATTAAATTCCTCATACATAATTTTTGTGTATTAAGTAAAGAAAGAAGATACCACTAATAGTCATCTACTCCCTTTTTAGAGCTATAAGCATTTCTTGTCCAAGGGACTTCAGCATTTGAACTCCAAATTTATCTGTTTCACTCAGTGATGTGTGATCTAACTGTAGCAATTGCTACTATAAAAATACAAATGCTTAACTAACTGCAAACAATAAAACTGACAGATGTATGAATTGACAGATGGATAAAGCATGAGATTTACAAAGTTCTTCAATCAATTTTATCAATTCCTCTGCTTACTTCTGACCTTGCTGAAGTCCCTTATGCTGCATAAAATTCTTTTTCCCAGTCTATGAAGTGACACGGTTGCCCTCTTACTTTGAAACAATGGGCTGTTCAGACAGAAAGCAACTGCTGGAAGCTCACAGGCAATGTAAGAACTGATCCTCTGTTTTTAGATAACAAGAATTTTTTGGGGGGTTCAGAAGTTAATCACATCTTCTCCCACTGCCTTCATCTCCCACATACCTCATCACAACAAAACTTGTATTTCAGGATTTGCAAGAGAAGCTTTTGCATATGTTGCAAAAGACCTTGAACTAGTCACCAAGGCTGTAAAATTGGTAAGGTAAGATTTATAGCTGACACGACCAAGATTACTCAGCTGGAATGGACTCAAGAACATTGAGTCAATACATTACAATATTATATTACAATTTAATGTAATATACACTGTCCAATGCTGGTCTACAAAGTCTCCAAAGACTGCATGTTGAGAGTCTTGTAGAAAGTTCACCCATCACTACACTTGATTACTACTACTTAACAGAATGTAAAATAATTGAAATCTCACTTCTCACACACTTCAAAAGGGGTAAAATCTAGGATTTTTGCACTGAATATTAAAAAAAAAAGAAACAACTGTAGTCAAGAATTGTTCATGTGTCTTTGGTGAAGAGATTACAAAGCAGAATGTATTTCACCCACAATGGTATTGCCTACGGACATACCGATTTAATAACTCCAAATCTCATCCTGAATTTTTAATATAGAATCATAGAATCACAGAATAGTTTGGGTTGGAAGGGACCTCTAAGGCCAGCTAGTCCAACCCCTCTGCAATGAGCAGGGGCATCTCCAACCAGATCAGGTTGCTCAGAGCCCCGTCCAACCTGGCCTTGAATGTTTCCAAGGATGGGGCATCTACCACCTCTCTAGTCAACCTGCTGCCAGTGTTTCACCACCACCATCATAAAAAATTTCTTCCTTACATCTAGTTGAAATCTACCCTCTTTTAGTTTAAAACCATTACCCCTTGTCCTATCACAACAGACTCTGGTAAAAAGTTTCTCCTCATCTTTCTTATAGACCTCATTTAAGTACTGAAAGGTCACAATAAGGTCTCCCTGGAACCTTCTCTTCTCTATCTGTATCTAAAGTCCAAAACATACATAGATAATGTAAACAGATACTTGAGTTCTGCCCTGAAACGAGAAAATCTTTTTAAGTAAATGCAAGTATTACTAACAAATGCCCAAGTTCACAGGCTCAAGGACTGCAAGAAAGCCACTACTTACACTATTGGGCAGTTTCTTACATGAATATTTAGTAATTGCTCAGTGGTATGAGAAAGACTGTGGAATAAAAATTTAAAACTAACAACTAAATTCTGCTATTCTTTAGTTGCACAGTAAAATACAAAATAAACTCAACTTAAATGTAATTGATTTGTCATACCAGTAAGAGAAGCAAACTCCAGTCCTAATTTTTCCTCTTAAATGCGGAGAGCTACCTTTAGAATTTTGCTTTTAAAAATAAAACACATCTAGTTGTCCCCTTGATTTATAATTAACGCTGCAGTACCACCACTCCTCTAGAATGGCTGCAAAGTGTCATTATCAACAGCCAGAACTTTCATGAAAAAATCTGAAACAAAATAGCTTCTGTAAAAGATTTTAGCCTTATGGACTTACAGGTGGTGAGGTCAAAAAAAAGGTTTGCCTCAGCTTTCTCATAAGCTGAAGAGAAAAGACTTTAATAAAATAAACAGTTATTCTAAAAATAAAGTGGTATGAGGAAAGGTGGTGAAACATAGCTTGCATAGCTTGGAGTGGAAATCTAACCTCTCTAGATATGTGAAAGTATAAGCAAAAACACAGCCAAAACCATGCAGTACTAGAGGAATAATCAGAGACTGTAATAATCTTTGAGATTACGTGGAGATGTTCAGGCTTTCTGATGCCGACACTCTCCAAGTCTTCACTGTTGACTGGGTGAGATGGCGATGAGGCATGATTGTCACAGAATCACAGAATAGTTTGGGTTGGAAGGGACCTTCAAAGGTCCAACCCCCCTGCAAGAAGCAGGGACATCTCCAACCAGATCAGATTGCTCAGAGCCTCATCCAGCTTGGCCTTGAATGTTTCCAGGGATGGGGCATCAACCACCTCTCTGGGCAACCTCTTCCAGTATTCTACCACCCTCATTGTAAAAAACTTTTTCCTTATATCCAGTCTGAATCTACCTCTTTTTATTTTAAAACTATTATAGTGTATAGATCAACAAAATGATAATTATGATTTTAAATGACATAGCCCTCACAACAAATGCTCATATAGACAGCCTGCTTTGCACCAGTTGAAATAACTTCTGACTGTTAGTAATTGCTTTTCTCTAAGGGTTACTGCAAATAGATGTTTTCAAGACTGATCAAAAACTCCAGCCTCCAAAATCTCTAAATATTCACTAAAATTACTGCAGACAGTGCTTGCTAAAACCTATGTATAACAATCAAAGTCTGTACACATGCATTCTTGGAATTTTTGGGTGCTTCTGACATATATTCCCAAATTGGTGTTTGGGACTTTCACTTCTCTTGCAGGAAAAGAAATACACAAATTTTCAATTGTTAAAAATTAGTTACAGTAACTCAGATTTACTTATGATTCTCTGATCTCAAAACTACCTCTCATTTTTTAAAAGCTCAAGCAAGACTGCACACAGAAGTGTTAAAAGTCTTTAAAAGTCACACCCTGGGCTCTGAGGAAGCTGTTTAAGAAAATAAATCCCATCTCAGGGATGGACAGATGAGGGGGGACTGAGAGGAACAGCATGAGAGATCACAAGCAGAATCTTAACTCGTCTATCAAAATATCAACTCACTTGAGGACTAACGCTTGGACCAGTACAAGCATATGCTCACAAATGTTTGGCACTAGTCAAGCAGATTTAAGCATACAGTGCAAGCTGAACTGAATGGTAAACCTCAAGGGTTAAAAACTTGCTGTAAGAAACCAGATTTTAGCTCATGATACCAATTTGCAACAAAGGAAGTATAAGGAAAACAAAATAGATGCGTCAGAAATTGTGAAGGCATGATGGGAAAAGAAAATAAGGTGTTGAATATTTGAATAACAGCAATGCTGTGATGAATGTATAAACAGACAGGATGATTTGTCAGCATTATGCTACTGACATTATTATGCCCGTTAAGTAGCAGAGGAGTGCATCAACAAAGAATTACAGAGTCAAAGTGAACACGAAGCTAACCTCAGCCTCAAACTATGCCCACTCATGCACAAGCAGGCATATCATTCAGATTTACAGTGATTTAAGCTAGAAGCAAAAAGTTAACACAACTTGTGCAAATAATAATATTACAACTGGAATATTCTAACTTCATGAAAATACACTGTCTCTTCTGACATGTTTAGGAAGTATCTTGTGACTGCAAAATGTCAAGGAATTACAGGTTATTAGGTTTTAAATGTTATGCATAACAACACAGGAAGAAAAGGCAAAATAATTAAAGTGAACTCCACTTTATGCCCCCTTCCTGACTGTCTGAAATCATATTTCTCTTGACTGTTGGCTAGCTTGACATTAGCTTAAAATTACAGAGAAATACCCACAGTTTTCATATGTCACTGTACAGTTTAAATTATTTTTTAATACCTGAATACCAGTATATTAATTCCTCCCCTACCCCAATTCTCAAAATCAAGTGTGTGGTACTTTTCAACATTTTTAAGGGATGGATAATTCTTTTCTTCTACAACTTCACAGCAAAGTATAATGATCCCAAGGAGATTTTCATTGTCTATTTAAAGAAAGAAAGCAAGATACTGAGTCATAGAAATAATCCATTCAGCTTTTGCATAGTAGATGCTTGGATTTACAACAGTGGCCCAGAAACACACCTAAATAAAACTGATTCACATATTACCTACTTTTGATAAGACAGTAAGCACATGGGATAAGTTGCCTACATTTTTATATGTATGTTTGTCACTAGGTTAATTTTTTCAACCTTTTTTTCATGCTGAAGTAGTAGAAGGTCAAATGGTTTTTTTAGCCATCTGTTCCCACTATGCTATGCTTATCTTCTCATAAACAGAAGCAGCTTCACCCACAGTGCTCTGTGATTGCTTTGTACAATATACCACCAGCCTAACTGTGCCGAGCGTGCCTGCTGTGCAAACCAGCTCATTCTTCCCTCCGAACTAATTGCATCCAATGCTCTAAGTTAACAGAATACTTTTTCTGTATCACCTTTGCAAACCACAACAGCTGTTGCAAGAAAGCCTGCAGTGCATACTCTAATGCTTGTGGCCTCTTCCTCAGTTGCAGCTGTACAAAACATCCTGGGATAATGTGCTTCTCTAGAGGGTGCCTGCTTATGGAGTACAAGATACAATCAAAGTAATCATATTAAAAACTGTAAAGTCACCTTAAGCCATGCATCTCACAACTTTCTGCTATAAAGTTTGTCAAAACTCATGCTTTGTCATTTGTAAAAATTCCAAACAATAAGAATGATTATGGATCAAGACACAAACCTAAATCTTTCTGATAAAGTTCAGATTGTTAGATTCATAAATGTATTTCCTTTGGGACTTTCTGGAAAAGCTCAATTGAAATTTCTTCAAAGATTATTTTCAAAGAAAAAAGCTCTGCTGACTGAGCTGTTGATTAAAAGAACTTTTTTTTATTGAAGATCTTTAGATTTCAACGCTGATTCAAAACAACAACAAAGATTAGTAAAGTATCCTGTAGTATCTTTAAAATTATTTAATATAGCAATCTCTATTACTCAAAATCAGTGAAGCTGTGAAGGAATACAATTAAATGTGATCTTCTAACGCCTCCAGTTTATTGTGTGTTTGTAGTATGTCTTGCAATTAAGAATTGCTAACGTCTTCATTACTAAAATAGCTCTTTTCTAACTTCGCTGAAGAATTTTAGTTATAACAGTTCCTTTTCCTTACAGAAAATGCCTGCAGGAATTGTATCCTCTTTTCCTTTAATATTCCTTTTCTTTATATATTGCCATATCTACCTCATTCTCTTTCTGGGACAAAAACTTGCTTTCTTAAATTCCAAGTATAATGACATTCCACTTATTTTAATCTTGCAAAACTGCATTAGCAACCCAAAGTTTCGAAACATGAAACAAAAACTCCTTATTCACACTCCTTATTTACAGAGTATTTAAATATCTACTGTAATGCAGGAAAACAGGAAATAATGTAGAAATAGGAAAAAGCCAGAAAAACCCTACCGTATTGGCCACAGTGTCTCACTCAATGAGAAACATGAAACAGAACACAGTCACAGAGTGAACAAAATTTAATCCATAAGACTGCTGGTGTTTTCTTACAGACAGTTTTATTATAACCTTTTACCACCTGATTGCTAATTTTAATGATTTAGAAGTTATAGTGGATTGCATAAGTAGCTCTAGTTCATTTCAGCACAAAATGACCAAATGAGTTTAATACACAGTGCTTAAATGTAGCCTTTGCACTGCTCCATGCTCAACTGGTGTCTTCATTGAGCACTACTGGTCTCATAGATGACTGCTTGCAGTTATAGCACAAGCTCTGATGTCGTACTGTAGTACCACGACAGCACAAACAAAGTTGAAATAACAGGCAAATCACTAAATGTAACCCTTAAATTTGATCTAAGACACTAAAGCCAGTTAAGTCACACTTCAACATGGGAAAACATTTTTATTTTTTTTTCCTGCAGGAAGCTATTTCAGCATTTGAGAACTCCAACAATGTCACTAAACCAGCTTCATATGATTTGAATAATAGCAAGTATCAACTAGCATATAAAATAAAAATCAAACCAAATATTTATTTTAGCTTTGGTATATTTAATAACAACCAAAATATACATCATAGCTTAAAAAAGTATTTTAATATACTTACTAAGTTAATACTCCAAGAGTCATTGTATTTTTCTTTTTCACTAATAATTTAAACCCTTTAAAGCAAGAGTTGCAAGATAATTCCAATTAAAAGGGTAGGGACAGGAGAATATTATCTTCCTTTAAAAAAAAAAAAAACAGATAAAAAGTACAGAGTGTTAACTCGGGCTATAACTGCAACTGTTAAAGGCTGTGATCCATGCAACGCAGAATTCAGGTATGCACAAAGAAGCAAATCTGCTAGGAATGTTTCTGATATTCCTGCTGTCTGGTCATATTTTTTCCCCAACAGCTTAGTGTATGATCATTTGCATCACTGCTTCATAACTCAATGCCTCAGAACTTTCTCAGAAAGAAAGTCTGTGACTCACCCCAGTGATAAACTGTATCTGATAGTTCACTTCTGCAAAGTCTTAAACCCTCTATATATGTGCACACTGCAAGGGAGTGAAGGTACACAGAAGCCTGTTAACAATTAGCATCTGGAAGATTGATTCTTGAACATTCAGGGCTATCATGTAGTAACAAGTTTTTATCCATGATCACGTACAGAGGGGTCCAGATGACCATCACCACACTTAGCTTTGCTCCTACATCTATACAACTTCATACAAAACAAAACATTTTAAATCCAGCAAATCATTCTGGGCACACATAGATGTGATTTATATCTGGTCTTCTGCTGTAATAGCTTCCTACAGTAAGAGCAGATTTGTTTGTAAATAGCAAATCTTTTGCTTTTCCTGTAATACACAAATACAATTTAATATCTTAGTGAAAACTAACATAATAGTAGAGTAAATCTAAAGTAAAGCAGTAAACTAGTTTTTACTGGATTTTTTAATACTTACTAAATATCAGTATTTCTTACAAAATTATGAATGTTTTGGAAAAACATTTCACTCAAAATCACAGAGCTAAAGAAGAAAGCTTAAGAAGAATTAATTCTAATTGGACTTTTTTTCAGAATATCAGTTCTAAACAGTAACAGTCTCTCTCTGCCTGCCACCTTATTATTAGTATCATTCCACTCTGAAAAAATAATTCATAGTCTTTAATGAAGAAATATTATTATGTCCTATCATTGTTTTAGAAACAAATACGTATCCAGACAGATGTGTAGGGATAAGTGTAAGTATCAACTGCGGTGGGAACAATGAGAATATCCAGCAAATGTTTACTATTTCAGTTTTGCACTGAAGCTCATCTCTATCACCATTTAGTGGTACTACCTCAAAAAGCTAAAACCGTTTCATGCAGCTTAGTCAATGCTACTGCTCACTTTTCCAAGAGTTTCTTGGCATAATACCTTACTTTACTTTCATTACACTCTTTTCACTCATCCTACCACTTTTTCCATTCCATTTTGCATCAGGCAGAATGTCAGAATTTTAGAAGAACTACTTATATGTTAAATGATCCATAACTTTTCTGTCCATTATTTTAATAAAACAAACATTTTAACAGCCTCAGGGATGCTAATTACATTTTAGACTCTACTACAAGGCCTAAAAAAAATCAGGCAGGTAAAATGCCAAAATACAAATGTATTTAGTCCACTTTCCTCTGATTTTCAGTAAACACTCGGACCATATGAGCACTCACACAGCTAGGTTCAATTCAGTTAGTACTCAATGGCATTGGCTTAACTCACTGTTTACCAGGATCGTAACCACACTTACACAGCACTTGCTGTGACCCCACACTGCTGTGGTGAGATTGCTAGTTAAAACTGATGACTAGTTTAAACTGATAGCTTCAAAACTATCTCAAGCACATACACACAATGAGGAAAACAACCCTCTCAAGTGTAATGCAGATACAATTTTAAGATTCAAAGTGTCAATACTTGAAAATGGAATTAAACACTGGAGTCTCTTCAGACTTGAAGGGTGCATCATCTTCAATATTTGACTACTATCTTGTCTAGCACTGCAATTGTTCTTATCTGTTCTCCCTGGAGAAAAGAAGGCTTAAGGAGGGTCTCATCACAGTATCCTAGTACTTTAAAGGACAGCTACAAAGAGGGCAGAGGCTCTCTTTTCACAAGGACCCACATTGAGAGGACAAGGGGCAACAGGTACAAGTTGCACTGGGAGGGATTTCATCTCAATACAAAAAAATTTTTTACAGTGAGAAGTATCAATCAGTGTAACAGCCTCCCCAGGCAGATGGTAGAGAACACATCACTGGAAGTTTTCAAGATATGACCAGACAAGGTGCTACATAATCTCACCCAGGCTTCCTTTCCCACAAAGGGTAGACTAGATAATCCTTCAAGGTCCCTTCCCACCTGGACCGTTCTATGATTCTGGTCCACGAGACTTTTGCAGGAGCTCCCATGTGAAAGAAGCCAACCATAGCATGAAGAAGTGGTCTCACATGGAGAACCAAAGAAGTTAACTATAAAACATAAGAAAGTCTGAATGTATGGCAAGGCCTGAGTATTACAGACCTTGTAGTTCCCAGAGTCTATATGGAATAGTTCTGAATAATCACCTTTTATGATCCCTAACATTTCAGCCATGTATTCTTTCATTCTTGCCATTAGATCAAATCACTCAGATAACCCAAAAGGCCTAAGAGAACATTATATACTTCTGACAAAAACTAAAATGTTGAAACCATTTGGATTTCAAAAATTAAAGAATTTTAAGGAATTTATTTTTAACATTAAGTTCTGATAATGTACAGACCATATGAATAACTTAACTTCTGTCCTCTCAGACACTTGTTGCAATCAGAAATAAGTAAGGCAGAATCTGGATGACTAGTAAGTCAGCAGGGTATATATTTTTTCACAGAAATGTTTCTTGTGAGGTGTTTCTGATAGGCATCTCAGGTGATGTTCTAGTTACATTAGTGTGACAAAATTAATGTTTTTGTAATATAGACGATTAAGTAAAAGGAGAACTTATCCTGGAGTATTTTATATAAAACTCATTATAAACTCATTTTCTGCACTTTATTTACTCAACGCTATGCTTGCCAGGTTAAAATAAATATTTTAGTTCTACGCATAATACAGATTCTTCTTATGTCCCTGCATTTACATTATGAATATACACAATTTTGCTCTTTGGAGCAGCACATTTTTGAGTTTAAAGAATTTTTCAACTATTGGACAAGACTAGATCAACTATCTCTCTTTTCTTTTTTTACTGCTCAATGAATTCTGCTGGTTTCTACATGTCCTGGTTTCAGCTAGCATAGAGTTAATTTTCACCTGAACCAGGAGAGGAACTGGAGCTGGTGGCACCTGTGGCTGGGATGGTTTCCCCAAATTAGCCCAAGGGCTGTTCCATACCTCATGACATCATGCTCAGTATATAAGTGAGGAGGGTGCTGAGAGGACATTCTGCTAATTGGGAGGAAGCTGGGTATTAGTATCCACCATCAGCTGTTGTACTGTAAATTACGTACTTAAGTATTTTCTGTTATTGGGGGGGGGGGTTTGTTTGCTTGTTTTCCATCTCTGTTTCCTTTTCTTCTGTTGTTCTTTTAAACTTTTTTTTTTAATCTCAATTTATGAGTTTTGCCTTCTTTCCTTTCCTGATTCTCCTCCCCATCCCACTGGAAGGTGCAGAGAGTGAGCTAGAAACTGCGCTAAGCAGGGCTAAACTATGACAATACATGATTGAGTATCTTCTTTACACCCATTTAAATAAAAGTTATGGTTCAAAGGCAAAAGAGAACAAAATTCCAGCATTAAGTTGTTTAAAGCAAGTATCTAGAAAATACTTTATTTCCAGTATTCTTCCCAGATGGAAATAGGACTTCATGCCATGTTACTTAATTCCCTTTATTATTCTCAAGAGTTATCTGCAGTAATCAACCATTGTTTCACTAGCTGGTAAGCTCATTATTTATTCTTCTCAGCAATAATACGCTAGAGTGAAGCAGAGAGAAATAAGTGTTAATAAGGAATAAAGTGAAATGAGACAAATATCATTACCGAAAAAATTCAGATACCATAGTAAAATTATATGCAAAATTTTATCTTTTTTCCAAACAAGGAAATATTGTAAATTTCTTTTAGGCGCAGCAATTTTTATTTCAATAGGTCAACAGAATCTAAATTTAGCTTACATATTTGTACTCATTAGAGAAAAATCAAATTTCACAGTTTACAGTAGGGGATAAGAAATAGGTTCTACCATCGCAATTATTATTAGGAAATTTAAGCTAAGTAAGTAACAGCCCAGAAGCTACTGTCAACACCATAATGAAAGAGAAATCGAAGATGATACTGTCTAGAAGGGACAGATAACAAAATGGATTATCTACACACGGTCCTCTCTCACATCATAACGCCCCGATACAATCTGCCAAAAACACTGACTACAGGCAGACACAGGTAGTAGTAAAGTGCCATAAAGCAGCAATCATCTGGAATAAGCTCAAATAACTGATCTTCCAAAAATCAAAATCCACTACTGAAGTCAGCCTAACTGTCAGCAGGAGAAAAAGAAAATAAACCATCACCCAATGACCAATGATTTCTAAACAAATTCAACGACCAGATTTCAGCTTTATAATGGAAAGTGGCATGAACTTCAAACAAAGCTGAATTATGCACAACAGAAGTAAATAAGCCAGTTTTTAAATGACTGGACAAAAAAGTCACCTTTAGAAAACATGCAATGCGCCTCTGTTTGTTTCAGGTTTTGCGGAAGTACCTATCTTACATGTACCCACCGAGGGGAAGTTCTGTCAGTAGCAAGCACATAAGAGAAGGGAAGCAAAAAAGAGAGCCATCTAGAACACATAAGCTACTTCCCAAGTTAATTTTCACTAATCACAGAATAAACTAATAGAAAAGGCTGTTGTGGAATAGCAGGCTAGCATTTAGCTGCAACCATTGGATCTTATCTTTGAAGATATTAATCTGTTTCTCCTGGGGGCTGGGGGGAGTGGGGAAAAAAAAAAAACAGGAACAATTAGTGTCTTTGGAAAACAAAGCTAGAATTATTTTTGCAAGTTTTAAAAGGAACAGACAAGAATGATGACCTTTTTTTTTCCTTTATCTACCCCTCCTCCAAGTGAATAGATTAGGAAAAAGTGTTTTCTTCTGCTTTTTTAATTCAAGAATACGCACTGCAATTGAGAATAGCCAGTTTACAGAATTTGTAATTTTTTACTTTTGCTGGCAAATCTGGTAGGGTCCAACAGAAGAGATTATGAACAGAAACACTTTCTCACTTAAAGGCAAGCCATCCATCCGTGGTTAGGTGCCTCAGTGTATGACAAATCTTCTGCAGAATTTGAAGTGGGTTGCAGTGAAATAAATTTCATAAAATCTATTCATACAATTGCAGTTAAACTGAAATACATATTGAAATAAATCCCATAAGTTCCTAGATGTAAATTCCATCTGTTTCACCATCTTCCTCTGAAGGTCAAAACAATTTGAGTAAAATCTAGAATCTAGTCTTCTGTTTCACTCACACCAATATAACATAACTGCTACACTATAGTAAGAGCCTAAAAGCAACTCCTAGATTTGACAGAAAACAGATTTAATCCCCTAAAGCAAATTACTTATAAGACTTAGAGTAGCTTTTTTTTTTCAATTGGTAGCATGTTGACTAACAGTACTCCATTTAAACTATTCTAACATCAAAGCCACAAGGCTTTGGTTTTTAAGTCTGCACATTGCCACCTCATCACCCCTCCTGAAGAAGCAGTCATCCTTTTCACTGATCAAAAGGTGATCCAACAATTAAGAGAATTTTTTCTGATAGTAAAACTGTTGGTATTAATACTTTTTCTACAATATATTTTTAATAATGCCCCTGAAAAAAAATAGCAGCTTTGTCAACAAATTACATCTGGACAAATAATCTTAGTCTTATGGAAATACTTAAGAAATAGAAACAAAATCCTTGTTTATACCACCCAGTGGCTTGTAATTTTTATGTATGCTGAAAAATTTCCCTCTAAGTCACACTATTATAACAATATATGGGTAGAAACATCTTACAGGCATCACGCTATCTGGAAGAACTCAAGTTCAGGACAAAATTCTGTCCCATTTTGATCTCTGGCAAAACTGCTGACTTTGGACAGTCAAATTGAGCTAGCTGGTGGAAGCAAATATTTTAGAACACTTACATTTTTGTGAATTCACACCAAAAGCCTGCAGTCCTCAGAAATTTCAAAAAAGCACAACAAATGAGGGACGGCAAAGTAGTTATAAACCAGAACAAAGACGGGAGCCAAGACAGTTACTTAAGCAACAGCTGTGTTCATTGCATTTGACAGTTCGAGGTGTGCATCTCTTCTTTCAAAAGGACCAGAGGCTCTTCCTCCCTCCAGGAGTTCTGTGCTCTGCCACACCCCAGCTCCCTACCAGTATGACCATATGGAAACTGGTCAGCAGCAAATCACATATCTTATTATAGGAGCCAACCCAGGAGGAAACTTAAAGCAATGCTAGCACTAACCTTCAGACAGCAATTTGATTTCCAAACAAATTCAAACTTACGGTATTACAGATAAGTTCCAACCACAGGAGAAATATGTTTACCAGTTTTTCCATTAACAAGCATATGACAAAACTACAAAAAAAGTTATGTTTCCTTCCAAAGACTTACAAAGAATCCAACCAATAACATCTTCCAACTTCTGAATTTAGAAGAAATTGGTTATGAATGATGCAAAATGCAGATAAAAAACAGCAATGTGTGAAACTGGAGCCTTTCCTAGCAAATCTGTAATTTGAGCATTTAACCCAGACACACCATTGTAGTACATAAACAAATGTTGCTTGGTATGTTTCTATGACATAAATATAAATGAGTTCATTCTAATAACAGGAGAAAAACTTATTCAATAACAGCAACTGACTCATAAGAGATCGAGTTTTAACTTCAACACTTACATTGGGCACATCCTGCCACTCAAGTATCCACTAAAAAATTCCTTGAAAAGTAGTGTCATACCATTCATAATGCAGGAATGGTGCAGGAACCTACGTCCACTAATGTTATTAATACTGCATTATAATCCAGGGTATTTTCATTAGGGCAGTGGCAGTTGTAATAGTTGTGCAACCACAGCTTAACTGTTATTGGCAATTCAAGTTGATGGGTGCTGATGTTGCTAAGGAAAAAAAAAAAAAACACCAGAAAAAGCCAACGAAACCCCCAAACCACAGTTGGCCAGTATTTGTTCCGCTTAAATTCTAAGGAACACTTGCCAAAAGTAAAAAAATTTTTAATACGCTGGACACCAAATATGAGGGAAAGACTGTGATACTTTCATAGAATCATAGAATGGTTAGGGGTGGAAGGGACCTTCAAAGGTCATCTAGTCCAACCCCCCTGCAAGGAGCACGGACATCCCCAACTAGATCAGGTTGCTCAGAGCCGCATCCAGCCTGGCCTTCAACGTTTCCAGGGATGGGGCATCCACCACCTTTCTGGGCAACCTGTTCCAGTGTTCTACACCCTCATTGTAAAAAATTTTTTCCTTATATCCAATCTAAATCCACCTCCCTCTATTTTAAAATCATTACCCCTTGTCCTGTCACAACAGGCCGACTGAACAGCCTCTCCCCATCTTTCTTGTAGGTCCCCTTGAGGTACTGGAAGACCGCTATCAGGTCTCCCCGGAGCCTCCTCTTCTCCAGGCTGAACAGCCCCAACTCTCTCAGCCTGTCCTCATAGGAAAGGTGCTCCAGCCCTCTTATCATCTTTGTGGCCCTCCTCTGGATCTTCTCCAACTGGTTCAGGTCGTTCTTATGTTGGGGGCTCCAGAACTGGACACAGTACTCCAGGTGGGGTCTCACCAGAGCAAAGTACAGGGGGGGAATCACCTCCCTTGACCTGCTGGCCACGCTCCTCTTGATGCAGCCCAGGATGCGGCTGGCCTTCTGGGCCACCAGAGCACATTGTCAGCTCATGTTGAGCTTGTCATCCACCAGCACTCCTAAGTCCTTCTCCTCAGGGCTGCTCTCAATCCATTCCCCACCCAGCCTGTATTTGTGCCTGGGATTGCCACGACCCAGGTGCAGGACCTTGCACTTGGCCTGGTTGAACTTCATGAGGTTGGCACGGGCCCACCTCTCCAGCCTGTCAAAGTCCCTCTGGATGACATCCCTCCCTTCAGCGTGTCCACGGCACCACACAGCTTGGTGTCATCAGCGAACTTGCTGAGGGTGCACTCTATCCCACTGTCCATGTCACCGACAAAGATGTTGAACAGGGCCAGGCCCAACACAGACCCCTGAGGGACGCCACTCATGACCAGTCTCCACTTGGACATCAAGCCATTGATCACCACTCTCTGAGTGCGGCCATCCAGCCAACTCCTTATCCACCGAGTGGTCTATCCATCAAACCCATGTCTCTCTAAGTTTAGAGAGAAGGATGTTGTGTGGGACAGCGTCAAAAGCTTTGCACAAGTCCAGGTAGATGATATCTGTTGCTCGTCCCCTGTTCACCGATGCTGTCACCCTGTCATAGAAGGCCATCAAATTGGTCAGGCACGATCTGCCCTTGGTGAAGCCATGTTGGCTGTCACCAACCACCTCCTTGCTCTCCATGTGCCTTAGCATGGTTTCCAGGAGATTCTGCTCCATGACCTTGCCAGGCACAGAGGTGAGGCTGACCGACCTGTAGTTGCCCGGGTCCTCCTTGTTCCCCTTTTTAAAAATGGGGGTTATGTTCCCTCTCTTCCAGTCATCAGGGACCTCACCAGACCGCCATGACTTCTCAAATATGATGGCCAACAGCTTGGCAACTTCATCCGCCAGTTCCCTCAGGACCCGCGGATGGATCTCATCAGGTCCCATGGACTTGTGCACCTTCAGGTTCCTCAGATGTTCCCAAACCTGCTCTTCCAGTACAGTGGGTGGTTCTTCATCCTCCCAGTCGCTGCTTGCGCCTTTCACAGCTTGGGCAGCGAGACAAGAGCCCTTATCAGTGAAGACTGAGGAAAAAAAGTCATTGAGTACCTCAGCCTTCTCCATGTCCCAGGTAACCAGGACACCGGTTTCCTTCCAGAGGAGGGCTACATTCTCCTTGGACTTTCTTTTGTCCCCTACATACCTATAGAAGCATTTCTTGTTGCTTTTTATATCCCTGGCCAGATTCAATTCTGTCAGGGCTTTAGCCTTCCTCACCCGATCCCTGGCCACTCGCACAGCCTCTTTGTAGTCCTCCCAGGCTACCTGTCTCTGCTTCCACCCTCTATAGGCTTCCTTCTTTACTTTCAGTTGGTCCAGGAGCAACTTGCTCATACACGCAGGCCTCCTGGCCTTTTTGCCCAACTTGTTCTTCATGGGGATGCACCTCTGCTGAGCTTGGAGGAGGTGCTCCCTGAATGTGGACCAACTTTCCTGGGCCCCTCTTCCCTCCAGGGCCGCCTCCCATGGCACTTGGCCCATCAGGTCCCTGAAGAGGCCGAAGTTCGCTTTCTTGAAGTCTAGGGCGGAGAGCTTGCCATGTAGTTTCCTCGCTGCTCCGTGGATCTTGAACTCCACCATGTCATGGTCGCTGCAGCCAGGACTGTCCTTCAGTTTCACATCCCCCACCAGTCCCTCCCTGTTGGTGAGCACAAGGTCGAGCATGGCACCCCTCCTCGTCGCTCCTCTATAGCCTGCAGGAGGAAGTTGTCATCCATGCATTCCAGGAACCTCCTGGACTGCCTGTGCCCTGCCGTGTTGTCTCTCCAACAGATGTCAGGGTGGTTGAAGTCCCCTATGAGGACCAGGGCTTGTGACCGTGAGACTGCTCCTATCTGACTATAGAGTGCCTCGTCTGCTCGGTCCTCCTGGCCAGGCGGCCTGCAACAGACCCCCACCGTAACGTCCCCTGTCCGTCCCCGTCCTCTAATCTTGACCCGTAAGCTCTCTGTCAGCTCCTCCTCCGTCCCCAGGCGGAGCTCCACGCACTCCAGCTGGTTGCTGACGTAGAGAGTGACACCCCCTCCTCGTCTCCCCTTCCTGTCCTTTCTAAAAAGCCTGTACTCCATGTTGACACTCCAGTCGTATGAGTTGTCCCACCACGTCTCCGTGATGCCAACAAAGTCGTAGCCCTGGTCGTGTGTCCAGCTCTTCCTGTTTATTTCCCATGCTGCGTGCATTGGTATAGAGACACTTCAGCTGGGCCCCCAACAAAGCCGACCTCCTGGCTGGAGAGACAGGAGTTCCTTTGGACTGCAGTTTAAGTTCATTTGCACATACCCAAGATCCTTCCTCAGCTTCTGGACCCTCGGTGCTGGCACTGGCGCCATGCTGACAGCAGTGGGTTGAACTGTCCTCGCCCTCCCCCAGCAACACTAGTTTAAAGCCCTCTGGACGAGTCCGGCAAGCCTTTGTCCAAGCACACTCTTCCCCTTCTCAGTTAGGTGCACGCCATCTGCCCCTAGTAGCCCAGGCTTATCAAAGCACACCCCATGGTCTAGATACCCAAAGCCCTGGCTAGAGCACCACTCCTTGAGCCACGAGTTGACCTGCCAATAAGACGCTACAAAATTCTACCTTCAGCTTTCCTGTTACTGTAAAATACTTATGCAGGGTGAAAAAATGGTTATTTCATTGTATAGGTTCTAACATCTTAGGCAACAGGCAAAAATTTTCTACACTAATTTTTACAACCAGTTTTCAATTTTGCAGAAGCATAATTCACTATGAAATAAGATTCATTAACTCAGAACAAACAAAAATGAATTTGAAGTGACAAAGTGAAAATCTCCAATCTTTCTCACAATCTTATAGGTTGTTTTATTTAACTGTTCAAGTTTTCCTTATCTTGTCAACCAGTTACAGCTGAGAAGGAAAAAAAAGATGTCCACTATTTTCATCCTCACAGAAACACTCCCTTCTGGCTGGTCACAAAGTAAGCATCTATTAGATACACTTAAAATTTTTAATTTACGAATTATAACTCACCTGCTTGGGAAGCCGGAAGAGAGAATTTTTGTAAAATATATCTTTAGCCTGACTCCATGTTCCATCGATGATGATCATAACAGATGGACTGGAAGACATCACAGCAACTTCTTCCAAATTGGTTGCTTCAGCTCCCGGATACAAAATTAGAGTATCGGGATTTCTGCACACAGTTGCTAATTCAGGATACCTTCAATGCACAGACACACAAAATTATAATAATTACTAAAAGTTTTCACCACAAATATAGAGTTCCAGATATTCCAAGCTACTAACTCCAACTCATCTTCAAAAAAAAGTCCATCGCTCAGGTACCATTTTCTCTTCCTAGTGCCTCAAAAGTTGTTGGTTCTCCCTCAGCTCCTAAGGCGGGGAGGAAAAAAACCACCGACAAAAGTAATCAATGAAAGCTTGATAAAGCAATATATCAGGAATATTTTCTGATGCTTTAATGATTAAGTTTCTAATGCATATTTGAACCAAAGATGTTTTGAATTGCTTACCAAAATTTAACATATGTATTCCAGCAAAATTTGTTCAAGCTTTTGGCACAAAAATACTACAATCATCCCATTATTGAATCTTGTATATATAAAGAACATCGGTCTATATAAAGATTCACGGTCCACATGTACACAACTTTTTTGATAAGTCTACCATCTTAATTTATCTTTTTTTTTTCATTGCAACTTCTAGTTACAGTTGCCAAACTTGTACATTCTCTTCTTCCTTCCTGTTGGCTTCTACCAAAGAAATAACTACCGTCTATTAAATGTTCACTTAATGTACATGGAAATTCCTGAAGTTTTTGCAGGACACCACTGTAAGTTAGTTCATAAAAACCTCCGAAAGGCATTGTCATTTAAGTAGCATTAGAAGCCTCAAAAACCACCTAATCAAGTAGGCTGGTAAAGGAGAATCTGAGAAAAAGCTAGTCTTGTAACAAAGACTGCATGACTTGTCTTGAATAAATTTCAGCAGTATCATAATGTCTTCAGAACTGCCTCAATCAGTAAGCACAAAGAAATATAAAGCAAAGGCTGTCTGTCTGAAGTATGTGGCAAAGAATAAGAAATTAATTCTGCATAATATCTCAGAGGTTATAAAGAATAACTGATGTGGTAGGAGGAGAAGAGCAATATGTAGTTGAAATAGCGTGTGACTATTTGTGCTCTGAAGTGGAAAGGGAAGTCAGTTTAACTTATCAGAGAAAATAAAAGTGTAAAAGAATAAAGTTTGCAATAGCCAGCAAACAAAGTGGGCTCTCCACTCTACTGATCAAGAACCACCAGGTGCCAGAGCATGGACAGACACAGGCAGGATGCAGATATGTAAGTTCACACAGAGGAACTGCTAATGCCACTGTGACCCCCAAGAGTTGGGCACCTGCACCAATCCAAAAATTAATCAAGAATCTTCTTTCTTCAGAGAGGAACAAAAGGAAAAAAAAAAAGTTCAGGAAGAAAGAAAGGGTTAATATTGAGGTGTAGTTCAAATCTGTGCATTCCATTATCACTATCTGGAGATGTATGTGAAAATGTTCTCAGTGTTAGGTTCAGACAAAATTGCGGTGCCCGAGACATTGAGACCTTGAGCTTAAGACTCCTAAAGGGCCATATGGGAAATATCTGAAATGAAAGAGGAACTGCATTCAGAGTACCAATAAGCCCAGAACTAGTATTCCACTATTTGACCATGCTCGCCCTCCCAAGCACAGTCCACACTGACTCAATACTATGTGGTTCATTACTGTCAACATTATTTACTAAAAAAAAGAGTAAAGATCTTTCCTTCCAAAATTAACAGTAAAATAAGTGTAAATAGAGACAAGACATCTGTAAGCTAAGTCTGTGGCAAACAGAAATACATGGAAACCTCTCTGTCGACTCTTTTCTTAAATCTTACTCACCTCATGGTAATTTGGTATCACTTTAGTTTAACCACGAATCATGCTACACAAAATCAAAACCAAGGGAGTATTTCACCACAGATTACCTAGCACTCTGGGTTTAAATCTAGAAAACTGGTCATTATTTTCAGATGTTTGTCCTGAAAACCCAGCTCCTGGAAGAGTAAATTATCCTAATTCTGGATAGCAGAGCTTTCAAAACATTAATCTCTCTTAGATGATTAAAAAAAAACCAAAACACCAAAACAAATTCTTAAAACTAATCCAAAACCACAATGATTATGGAACACTACAAGTTCATATTATGAACACTACAACTGAAGTCTTAGTCTTCAAAATACAATTCACTTGAAAATAATGGTTTTCAAGGCATAGTCATGCAAGAATTCCAGTCATTTCAGTTTACAACAGTCTATATACAAAAGCAAAGGTAAGGGGGTTGTTCAAACAAATTTTGTAAATTTGTCCTACAAATTTAACCTAGAATTTGAGGGCTGATTATGCATACACTGCCATAAGAGCTCGTAACACTTTACAAACTAGTAGGAGTTGCTGCTACCTTCAAAGAGTTTACTATCCACAGACTTAATCCTCGAGTGAAATAGAGCACATGTTGAGAGTTATTTAGTACTCCCTCCTCACAGGAACAGGTTCTCAGAAATATATGCTGTGTAACTCTTTCTACGGTTCACACTGACAGTTATCGTCTACGTTTGTAGCTTTATTAAAACATGTGTCTTCCATTTATAAAACACATTTGTTCTTCCTTTCTTAGAACAATACAGGAAGAATAACCTAAACATAAGCGCATATTGATTTGCTTAGAAAGGGATACATTTTGCATAAAACAAGTTCGAAAAAAAAAAATTAAGTATTTCTATACAGGTAGATCCTGTTAATTCCACTGCAGGTTTTGTGTTTGCTGGCTTTTAAGGCTTTTCTTCCTGTTTGCTTGTTGCTGATACATACTGCCATCAGGTTTTTGTACTCACATACAACCACCATTAAGAATTTGTCCCACAAAACAGTTTTTATGTATATCTTTCAGCTGCATTTAATTAGATCTGTGAAAGCAACAAAATGTCTCAGTAAAAGACTGAATTTGTATTTGGCAAATAAAAATTAATCTGTTAACTGAACAAATTGATATGGCATTCAAAAGGCAAGTATATATCAACAATATTATTTTTCACAGCCACTTAGCAAGAACATGCTTCCGACGCGCTTGCTTTAGGTAAACATTGTAATACAGTGTATTTAATCACACACTACTTCTGAAATACAGCTATAGGGCAGGATTTTCTCTACAGATGTTTTTAAAGGAAACTTACAGGAAACAATTGTGAAAAATTAGCCATTTCACTATAATCCTGACATAGAGCTGTTGCCTGCTGAGCTCCTTCAAAAACCTGATCCACACCCTACAGTACAACTTTTTTTTCCATACAAGCTTTCATTTATATGCTCAAGTTTACTACGGTATGTAAGTAAAAGGACTAGGAATTAGATTTTATCTTCACAAAGCTCTGCTTCTAAAAGTAAGTGCATATAATCCTACTATAAAAATGCATTCAAACAATGTTAATATTGATTTTTTGAATACCAATAATTTATTCCATTGTTTAAGTACAAGAGTGATTTGAGACAAATAGTATGGCTTATTAAAAATACAGGAGACAATTTCATTAAGGCTGATGTTTGTATTCATGACGACTCATGAAATATTAAAGGATATATGCCAGTTTTGAAACTCCTCAGAGCCATAGCAGAAACTCCTTGCTCAGTCCTGTGCTACCCAGGAAAATATATTTTTGCATTTTACCTCTGCTTAAATTTCCCCTGCAAAACCAGAGTTGACTCAAAAACTCAGACTGCCCCCAGGTCAGTTGGCAGTCCAGACTGCATTGTTTAGAATGACTAGACAGAAACTTCAGGTCACACACTAGATCACTGCACTAGGAGGTAGATAAGCAACTTCTTAGCAAGACACATCTCTGATCCCAAGTCCTCCAAATTGCTAAAAGCTGACAGAGGAATTGGGTACGTCTCATGGGGCTTGTAGCCACTCTTCTGTGAGCTCTTTATCCTTCGGGATGGTTTTTGTTTGCTTTTTTTTTCTTTTAAATTCAAGCTGCTTTCATTTAAATTCACTAACACAATTTTGTAGTCCAGCTAGACTTGTGTATGTGCTGAAATTAAACCCAACAGAAACACAGAGGTAAGTCAGGAGCAGAAGCTCGAGTTAGGATAAGCACAAGGACAAGCCAGGAGCACCTGGTGACACCAGAATAAGCCAGTCCAAGCTACTGAGGGAACAGTTGACTATGATGACAGAAAAATTTCACACAGCTGCCCAGCCAGAAATGTGGTCGTGCTTTCCTTACCATCTTGTGACATACAGTAGTACATAGTTTCACAGCATTTGTGACTTCAAACATGGCAAAATACAACCTGCCATCAAGCCATGTACCTTTGGCAGTACAGATGCAGAATGAGGGGGGATGTTTGCTTTGAGGGCAGCAGTTGCTGCAGACAAGACAGCTAGACTGCATGCCTCACAACAAAGCTTTGTTTATGGAACATCTCTGCAAACGAATTTGCCCACTAGTTTAAGACAACTTGGATTCAGGAACAAGTCAGTGAAAGAAGATCCTCCTTGAACTGTATCTCTTCTCACCAGTGTTCAGAACATCGACACTTCCTGCGATCTTTGAAACCTCAACCTCACCTGCAAACGCTTAAATGTGACTGTGGCCTAATACCAGCAGACATGTCAAAGACAATGTCAAGGCTGGGCATGGTAAAAGGGCACAGCTAAGAGGCTAAACTGGGAGGGGAAGAAGAGGGCAAAGAGCAGTGTGGTGTTGGTCAGTGTTGGAGACTACTAAGTTACACCTTATTCCACATCACAGTCCTAGATCTTTACATAGCACTTTTGTAGAAGCTTTTCTCAGTGTGAAGCATGACTAACTTCAGTGAGTTAACGTGGACTTTACCTTCCACTTCTGTCAGAACAGACATGCTGACTCTCTGAAGCCACCTAATTTCAAGAGGAGACTGAGAAGCTGAATTTCTAAACAAGTACTTTTCTTCAAACAGATTAAAGGTTGACTTTTAAAGAATTCACAACTCTGTGTCAGTCAGGGAAAAAAAAAGACAGACAATGTTCATACATACCAAAAAAATCTCTTAAACAGTCTGTTCCTCCTCGGCCTTTCTCAAAAATGTTGCAAAAGAATGGTATAAACTCCTAACTGAGTAACAATGAGAACTTACTTCCTAATTTAGGTACTGTACTTCAGTATATTACCAGACTTAGTAGGCTTTAGAATTACTTTGTTTCACAAGCTGCTTCACAAACAACTTCTCTCATTAAAGAAGTGGACCAGGTAAACAATTTCAAATCCAAAATTATTCCATGCTAACTTAATAGCCATTAAGACAATCAATTAAGCAAATTTTAATTTATTTTATGTCACATATATTCATGCACTATTAAGAGCAGTTATTAAAAGCTTGGTGTAGATTTGTTATGTGTAGAACTTTGAAGCCATGAATCTCAATCCTGAAGTAAAAATCTCAAAAGAATATATTACAGTGAATCTCTGATGAAGTTATGAATATACACCATTCACTCATACATAGGTAACAAGGAAAAAAGCTGTGCATGTCTGTAACACTCCACCCCTGCCAAGGCAATCAGTTAACTGAGTTCTTAATTGTCATTGCAGGCGGAGGAAAAATACAGCCTAATTTTTCCTTTCAGATACATTACAACTGTAACAGTTTATAACAGTTTTTAGTTGATGCTACCTTAAAGGGTCTGATAATGAACAGCTGCCTGTAAGGTATGATTATGTTTATGAATTACTGTAAAGTGAGCATTAAGCAATATAATTATAACAACTTTATATAAGCGATAGAAGTTACACTTTGTGGGAACTAGAGGGATTTTAAATTCCTGTGTTGGACTTTAACAGAAAAAAAGCTTGCTTGAAACACACACTCAGGTAAAAAGAGGTATTACTTTCTCTGAAGCCTGCAAGGCAGAGCAAGATCAATTCTTCTATCTGCAGGTCTCTGATAAAGTGTAGCCATATGAAGGATCAGGTGGCTTTCAATTTTCTTTTCTAACCATTTCTAGTTTGCCAAAAACGAGCAGAGACTCTCCAACCACTTTTCCAAACAAAGATAACAGAATTGCTGAGCAATACTAAGAATAATTATGGAAGGACACACACAAAGAAGTTACTATTTCCACAGAATAAAGAAGTACAAATTAAGGGACAAAATACAAAGGATGAAAAAGAATGCAATGAGAACTTTTGCCAAATCCTGAACACTTTACTGATGTCATAAACTGTATGAAATGTAACAAGTATAAGCAAATATGAAGATAGATACAATAGACGCTCACTAAGATATGAAGGATCATTATAAAAGTACAGCACAAGTCTAAGTGACTGCCAGGAAAACTAAAAAAGAATTATATTAACTAAAACCGGGGGGGGGGGGGGAATTAACTACCACAATTCGTCTGCAATCCAAAGGAAAAATTAGTAATAAATAAAATTAGGAATAAGTAAAACCTCAAAAACTGAATTTCACAGTTGACCTTTTGAATGGAATAACGTGGGCAACACAACCAGAGTCAACAAACAAATCAGCTCTTACATTAGGATACCGTCCACTTCAAAAAGTACTCTACTGTGTAGTGTCTGTCCATATGCAAAAAAAAAGTAAAACCACAAATGTATAGGTGTTAACTAGCTGAAGAAGGCCTACTGACAACAACAGCAAAAGAGATAAGTCTTCACAGAGAACGAAAAAATAAATAGTAAGTACAAGTGCAGCAATAGAAAGTCAAACTAAACAGGGACAAAACCTCACAAGCTTTCTAATGGTAGTAAGTTAAGTTCACATGTTAAAACAGATCCACTGAGAATTCTGCAGACTCTCCTGTACTTGGTATTAATACCATGCCTACATACACTTTTGTAGGGGAGGAACAGTGGTAGCTTTCTATCCCTACTTCTCCAACAATATTGCTGTATATGTGTGTGTGTGTGTGTATATATATAAATATATATATATATATATATATATATATGTGATGAATATCAAACACTAAGACTGGTCTTTAGTTGACCTTATTCTTAAACATCATGATTTCACGTAATGGAACTATGCTGAAGGAGTATTCCCTATATAGACATGATCCTGGTTCCACTGTTCTTGCACATGTAGTTAATAACATATGATTCTCCTATGAACAAATTTTCCTGGCACTGTACCTGCTGTATTTGTATATATTACTAGCTTTGAGTTTTCTTTAGTAGTTTGTAGACTTCTTGTGGTTTTGTTAGTGAGGGAGGCACTCTGTTCAGTGCATCGGCCGGGCCTAGGGCGGAGCTGCTGCTGGCCAAGGCCGAGCCGATTGGTAGCAGAATGTTCCATGATAACACCTCTGCGATAATGTATTTAAGAAGGGGAAAACAGAAAAATAAAGAGAAGATGTGAAGAAGCTGAGCTGGGGCAGAGGCTCAGAGGGGGAGGCACAGGCCTCAAGGGCCTTGCAGGCCTCACCCTCTGGCCTCTTGCCAGGTGGCCGACTGGGCCCGACTCGGTCCGGCCCGGCTGCAAGAAGTGGAGAGGAGATGAGCTGGTTGATGTGAAGAGATTCTGAGAGGCGTCTGCCAGCCTGTTGTGAAGAACTTTTCTTGGGAGAGGAATGGCTGCGGATGCCAAGGTCAGTGAAGAAGGAGGGGGAGGAGTAATGCAGCTCCTGGCCAAGAGTCCCCTGCAGCCTGTGGTGACGACCATGGTGGAGCAGGTTGTCCCCCTGCAGCCCATGGAGGTCCACAGAGGAGCAGAGATCCACTTGGAGCCCGTGAAGGACCCCACACCGGGGAAGGTGGATACCTGAAGGCGGCTGTGGCCCTTGGAGGGCCCCCTGGGACAGCTGTTGTGGAGAGATTGCACTGCGTGGAAGAGATGACCCACGCCGGAGCAGTCTGACGAAGGACTGTGGCATATGGGTGGGACCCCACAACAGAGCAGCGGAGGAATGTGAGGAGTTCTTCCCCCAACCATGAAGCAGCGGCGTAAAACATCACGTGATGAACTGACCGCAACCCCCATTCCCTTTTCCCCCCGTGCCGCTTGGGGCGGGGAAGGTAGTAGAGATAATGTTAAGCCTGGGAAGAGGGAGGGGTGGGGGGAGGTTGTCTTGTTCTCTGTCTCATTATCCTGCTGTTTGTAGTAATAAATGAATAGTTTTCCCCAAGTCGAGTCTGTTTTGTCCATGACGGTAACTTCAAGGATTTCTCCCTGTCCTTATCTCAAACCTCGAGCTGTTTTTTCTTATATCATCTCCTCCTATTCTCTCGGAGGGTGGAGGGAGTGAGAGAGAGACTGCGTAGTCTGGTCCCGATCGGGGCTGAACTATGACAAGACTGTAGAGAATGCTGGAATTCCCAAGAAAAATCAATTTGTACAATTCACAGTTGCAGTATTCCACTTTAATCTAGGTAACACTTTATTCCAATTATTGAAAGTAAGATCAATCCGAAGATAATAATTTTCTCTTTCTATAAATATATAAATATAACATTTTTTGTCTGTTACCCATCTTTCCATGACTGACAGCTAATGTAAAGCTCAAAAAGACGACATTTTAAGGTGCAACTATGGTCTTGAACTCTGTAAGAGAAATGCTTGCAATACTTGCTTCTCATACAAACCACTGTTCAGCCTTAGTTTTGACATGCAGCAGGCACTGCAGGCCTATATAATCCATTTAGCCTGACAACAATCTCTGCTAAGCAGAACTATTCAGATCTTTCATTCATGCCTGAATCGTATCCAACCACTTTGTGATAGCAAATTTATACGTTCTCATTATTGTACTGAAGGCAAGTCGCATTTCATTATTTCTGGGATGCATGCTCTTGAGATGTGCCATTTAAACACTAACTTATCTCATTATAATCCAGTTTTTGTATCATAAACACTTTTATTACACATCTATATTCAGTTTCTCTCAAACTCTTTAAGTGGTTTTAATTCAACAGGGATATATTAAACTTTGCCAGTGCAAAAGGCAAGTCTTCAAATTTAAAAATCCAACATTGCCATTTGCTAGAAAACAGTACTAATATTAAAGAACAGAGGCTAATTTATTATCTGCAGAAAAACAACCAATTAATGGGAACTTCTCCATTTTTCTCATAATTTTTACTGCTTCGCCTTGGTTTTAAGCAGGCACATTTGCCTCTTTCAATACTCCCGCACTTGGAAGATTGTAGGAATACTGACCCCCATAGTTCCCATAAGGTAATAAAATGAATAAAAACAAGGGCAACAACCCTCTGTCATCTTCACACTCAGAAATAGTCCCTTAGGGCTCTTACACTTCATGAGAGCGTAAGAGATACCCAGCAAGACAAAAAACTAAGTTTTCATAATAGATACTCTACTTTTTTTGTAGATAAATGACACTTAGTCTGTAATACAATGTTTGGTTTTTTCCCTTTCCTTTTAAACAGATCAATTGTATAAATAAATTATCTTTGATTGACAGATCAAATCGGGAGAAATATTTTTAAGGTTCAGAAAATTGTAATTTTACAAGTAAATATTTACCATTTACTAAGGAAAAAGGTCATAGATACAGCTTATTAAATAACTCTTTTTTATCTATGAAAACTGTATATAAAATATTTTGTTAGCCAAAACTCTGGTAAGTTCCCTAGTGAGAAAACATTACCAGTGCCCCCAATTAACATTATCTTTTACAGCATAAACATGTAAATAAAACAGTAGTGAGTTTGTCTGTACCAGGGCTCTAGCACGTGATACCGAGTTTCTTATTACTGTCACAACTGGAGCTGGCCTGCAACATTTAATAAACGAGAATAAAAAGGAATAATGGGTAACAATGGGTTGTTTTTATTTTGTCTTCTGTAATTCCTATTTCAATTTACTTCTCCTTTCTCATGTACTGTGCTTAAATTAAAAGAAAAATAGAGCATAAGCTACTAACAAAAGGAAAACTACTTCCTGTCTTTACTACTAGGCCTGTAGAGTACTAACAGTTTTTTTCTAGAAAAATAGTTTTCAACCAACCTCAAACATCTTAAAATCTGACTCTTCTAACTAATATTTCAACAGTCATATTTGGTAACATGGGCAAACTAGTTTTGAAAATGCATGCAATGGCAGACAAAAGTACAGCCCTGTCAAGAAATTAAAAGCAGAGCCATTACCTTGACAAATTTTTGCTCCATTTGTGGATCTCACTATCAATTCCCTCAAGTATTTAACGCCTTCCTCAATGAAGAGAGTTTATCGCAAACCTCTCCGAACTCACAAAAAACCCCAAAAATTAAAAAGCCCCAAAATCAAACCAAGAACAACCACAGACTGTTATGCACTAAAACACAGGTCTCTACATTTTACTGAAGGACACTTTTTTCCTTTACGCTGCATTCAGTAAGCTCCTCCTATCTATGGCTCAACACTGTAAAACTCACCAAAAACATTTTATGGCGTATCAACCATCATGGAAAAAAGTAAGAAAACCAATCTACATTTTTCTTATGAAGAAAATGAGTATTATTTTTACCAAAGAGCAGCAGTAATTATTTGGTTAAGTTACACCCAGCTTCTTTAAGCAATTACATGCAAAGAAACCTAAACAGCAGTACTTGGCAATACCTAGAAGCCATTATCATAGGTTAAACCACTTCTCCTCTACCTAACAAATGCCCCCAGACTAAGAAGTCTGACCTTCTCAAGCAGCATGTAGGACTCGTACAGAAAGGCGGTCAGAGAAACTCAGTAATTCTAACAGACTTTTATAGATCTTTTACTGAGTCTTAAGATGCCTTTTATGTAACACAGGCTAGCTACCCATTAACATCTCTAAATAACAAGATTCCTCCCTCCCCACTAAGTCTGTAAAACTTCAATTAAATATTTTTTCTATAATATCTGCACTGTGTTGTTTGTAACACATTTGCTATAATTTAGGATGTTAACCACATATATTCTAAAAGCCAGGACTTCTTCAAAGTGCTTGTTTTGGAGAGAAGGGGGATAAAACTGAAGTCAGGAAGGATTATTGAAGCACCACCACCAGAAACAAAAATAATCTTCCACTCTTTCTCGTACAGAAAAAATTCTCCAAACATACCCTAAGCCCAAGCAGGTAGCAGGGAGGAGAAGCAACTTCTAAAGAAGTCCCAGAATAGTAGGAAAAGGTTGTACCACACCTTAATTTTAGCTCAAGGTACAACAAGAAAACAAAATAGAGAATTGTACGGAGAAAATACTTCAGAATAAAACTTCTAAATATAGAAAAAATATCCAAGAAAATTAGAAACTGAAGCCCAAGAAATAAAGCACATATTTGAAACAGTAGCAGCAATTATCTAGAAATGCCACATCCCTTTAAAATATATATATATATCCATTACTGTTTCTCTTTAAAAAGTGGCAAGTTTTGCTTCAAGAAAGTAATGCATCTGTTTCTGATCTGTAACTTACTTGGGCTAATGCAATTAATTTCACTATTAACATTAAGTATTCACAAGAAATTCTTTCCAAGTGAAACAAAGAGAATAAATCACTTATGCTGGATAACGTCTACTTTTTACTCCATGTGAAAAAAAAAGGAAAAAATTCAGTACAAATTTTGGTATTAATTCACAAAGCTGTTGCTGAGATAGGCCCAGAGGCATCATCCTGCTAAGGCAAATGCAGATCACTGCATTACTCTTACAAAGCTGGTGAACTGCAACTGCTGGTCACTAGATTCACTTGCACAGTTGTGTCCCTTCGCGAAGCAACAGCCCACATTTGAAAGCGAAAAGCCAGTAACACCAAATCTTTCTTTTCTGTTTCTGTGAAGCATAATCTTTACAAACAGAAACATTAGCAGAAGGATCATATGTTGTGTTGGGTTCATGTGGCAAGGTTTTGTTGACAGGGAGCTGCAGGCGTGTTCCCTGTCGATACCCCCTGAAGGGAGCTGCAGCACATGGAGAGGATTCAGGCTGGAGCAGGGGAAAAGAGTGAGGAGGAAGGAGCAGCAGAGAGGACCTGCAAAGCTGAAGGCTGCAATATTCAAAGTAAAAGTAGCCAGAGAAAATGTTATCCAAATTATATGGAGGAATTTGAAATTTTATATGGTAAAGTACAGTTTCAGATGTAAATGAGCACATGTTCAGTTAGTCGGCATTAATTACTTTCATACATAGAACGAACAAAATCTGTGACAGGCTGATCTATTCATTGGTGACTGAGGTAAGGAGTAAAAAGGCACAAATTTAGTTTAATAAAAATAAGGATACTGAAGCACATGAAAAAAAACTACAAAAAAGTTACCTGAATAAAGAACTATATCTTGTAAATAGTATAAAACTATTTGTTAAGAGGTAAGACTTGATTAGTTGATATTTGATACAGTAAGAATATTTTTATTTGTGAACAAGCACTAGAAAAGTGCGATACCTACAGTATGTAATTACCAGGAACAGTTTTATAAAATTAACAGAGGTAAGTTGCATTTTATTACTTCAGAACAGGTTGAAGTTTGAAATTTTCCCAAGTGCCCCAATTAATTTCTGATCTAAACCACTGAACTGTAGCAGAGCTGGCAACTATACTGTACAGAATGTACTAGCTTGATTTCAGAGAGCAATGAAAATAAACTTGTAATGCCCCCTCACTTCCGAAATAACAGACTGGTGGATGCAGAGATATTTGCATCTGTTTTCCTGTTAGTGATCATTCATTAGAGTATATAATTTTATCACAGTGCACCGAATTAGCAAACTATGGAAGTGTGAATATTTGCAAAGAAAGAAGGTTGAGAATAAGATTATCTTTTCAGGGGAAGAAAAAAAAAAGCAAAACCATCCTTCCAAACTATCATGAAGTATAAAATGAAACGTAAAAGAAATTGTGACAAGGCTGTTTATATAACTATGACATCAAATGAAAATAATTCAAATTTTTTACATGTTAGACCTTAAACACACTTGCTATCTCTCTTCAATGTATGCCAGAAATTCCTGTTGAGCAGAACAAACGTTAGTGTTATTCAAAAACAACTGCCTGCAAAAAAGTTTATTAGTAGCCTAAAAGAGAACATGAATCCCATAAGTTATATCTTATTCATGAATATGAGACTATAGTTGTTTTTTTCCCTAATATTTCTATAGTGAATAGCAAACCTACTGCTCAAAGAATGTACTGCAATTGTTAGATATGGTCCTGTGAACAATTCTAGGAAAAGACATTAGCACAGTTCCTTCGCCCTCATTCCCCTTTCCTGAAGTATCATCACTTTATAGAGTACCTTGATAGACATCCTTCAAATGTAAATGCTTCTGTTAAGTGCAGTGTCAGAAAACCACACTGCACACTGCATGTCCAGCTATATAAACTATACTTTAATTCTGTATTCAGGAAAGAATAATTACCTACACAAACTGAGACAACAGACACCACAGCTACCTCTCCGTCCTCTCCCGCACTTCTTAATTTTTTTATTGCCCTTGCTTATTATATCATGCGTACTAACAATAACATTACATTTTCAGGGCATGGCTTGAAATTTAGACTGTGTAAAGCAAACTTATTCCTGCACGTATTTCACTGGGCAGACTTTTGGATTTTATCTCCTTTTCAAGCATGCCGCAATCTTGACCAAATGGGCATCTTGGTTCCCCTTTATTGCACACTGTATTAATCATTAAACATTGTTACCATGCAACCTCCATAATCCACTGGGAGTTCAGGAAACTTTATTTCCTGGAGTACTCCCACTACAAACGCAACACACAAGAAGCAGGCTCTGCCAAAAGGGGCTGCATACAGGTAAACTTACTGCTGGCAATGCCCCAAGTTAGAACTTTGAGATCTAGAGGAATCATTTAATGCGTAAGTCAGCCCCCTCTTACAGAAGACTTAACAAAAAGTTCAGTGAAATATTTTCAACAAATGTCATTGTTTGAGTACAATTCATTATTAAATAGTTAAATGTAAAAACACAAATTTAGCTGGTGGATTAGAAGGAAGAAGAAAAGGATAGACATTCGGTGTTCCCAGGCCAATACGATCATGAACAAATTTGATTCAGGCTATGTCTGTTCCTGCTTATGTAATCACACACTAACATTCTTAGAAAGCCTCAAACTTGTGATACACTAAAAATACTACCTGCTACCTTAGCATAATAAATACATACATAACACTATAACTGCATATGCAAGTTGCAGGTGCAAATTCTCATGCATTAATTTGCGCTATTCAAGCACTGAAGAAACTCTCTTTTTGAGACAAGACATGAATTCACTGAGGAATTGTAAAAACAAAACAAAAGTATCTAGTCCCTATCAAGCAATTAACAAACCAGATGTAAAACAGATTAAGTAAAGGAGTAAGAAACTTATAATAAGAATAACTGGGAGCACAAATCTCAAGTGTTTTCAGTATATCGGGACCCTGACTTATAATTCTGCATGCACATATTAAAATTCATGCCAAATTGAGTTTTTCAGACTGCTAAAACAGAGACTAATTACCTCTACAAGTGTTCCCAGGACAATCAATCAAGCCTAAATAGACACATGGAACAAATTCCACCAACAATCAAAAATAAACAGGCATCTTTGAGAAACAAGCAGGAAAAGTATACACTTCTAAAGGGTAAGTGGGCTGACAGGACATCAGGCAAAGAAAAGCTCTGAAAATGATACACTTATTTTCAATCTGACAACAAGAGATAGCACCCTGACTTGTCAAATAACCAGGAAAAGCCAGTTCAATAAGCTGCGAAAACAGTTGTTCAGCAGGATTTCAGATGGACATTCATGGGAAAAGACTGTTAGGTTTATCAAGACCGAAAAAAGGCATGCCATAATGTTTGAAAGAGATAAAAGTCAAGACAAGAATTGTAAACTCAAGCTTAACAGTTACCAGAAAACATCAGAGACCTCTCCTTCTATTCCAAAGAAGAATAGATTTGCAAGTTTTCACCATTTGGGCAAGATATGACAATGTGTCTGTAGATAATCTGTAAAAATCAAATGCAGAGAAAAGCAGCAGACTTCTTTGAAACTAATACACAAAACTGAACCGGAGAAGAACAGCATTCTGAAGCCAGTAAGGACAGAAACTAAACAGTACGAGAATATAAAAACGTAGAAGATATCCCAAGATTGAAACAAAGTTGTGAAAGATGCATAATAGAGGAAATGAGTCTAGGCCAAGAGAAACCAGAAGATAAGCATCACTAGATGAAATACTTAAGCTAGAAGAAAGGAAGGGATGAGAAAAAAATCTTCTTTTTGCCAATGCAGAGCAGAATGAAGGAAAGCCAACAAGGCAAGAACAAAAACCAGACTACTGTATTCTGTCACTATTGTCCTAGAAAAATCATCAGTATTGAGGAAATATGGCAAAAGAGTTGGAGGAAGATCTGCGTGTTTCAAGAAATTAAGTCTTGAAGGTGGCAGCACAGGTTGCAAAATGCACTGGGTTAACTTAAATTAAAATCTGGAATTGCTTAGCTGCGAAGAGAGCAGAACTGAAGAAGGAGTGAATAAGATAAGCACAGAGAGTAAGTTTATCATGGACAGGAAGGTCAATGGTACCAATGGAGAACAGGAAGCAGCTTTGGGGCTGATAATCTTGGCAATGTAGACTGATAAACTGCAAACTATCTGACAACTGAGTAGGAGCAAATGGAGAAAGCTGATGGAAATTATTCAGAGGGAGCTAGGAGTATTTAGAAATCTAAGAGAACATAACATTTGAAGAGTTATATATGCCTTTGATAAGCAGAGGCATGGAACCAGAGATACTGACTTAATAAAAACAGGTTTTGATCAAGAAGTGTAAGTTATTTCCTAACTAATGTTAGAGAATTCGAGATACCATCAACTAAGGAAGACCTAGAATTCTTAATTCAAATGCAAAAGGTTTGAATAGGTGGTAGCCTATGAAAACAGTGAGGGATTTGTAAAATATCAGACGAAATAATACTATTATAGGAGGGAAAATTAGGAAATTCATCTGGATTTTTGCTGTTAGAAGACTTAAGAATGGAAAATAGACAAAAGACATCTGTAATTTTTAACATGTGAATGTACCAAAGAAGGTAGGGGAAAAAGGGAAATGAAATTATGCATAAGTTTTGCAAATTTGAGTGCTGACAGGCAGAAAAGGAGCAATACGAATGGCATGAGTTGCCAGTACAAAAAAAACCCACTATTTAAAAAAAAAAAAAAAAGATATGAAGCAAACAGCAAGTACAGTCATGAGAAATTTAGTGTTTCTAAGTGAGAGGAATGAAATAAAATTTACATAATGGTAAAAAAATGCATATAAACATTTTCCCAGCATTCCTAATGAAAGTGATTGAGTTACACACATTACAATTACAAACAGTTAAAAATCCATTTGTTTCACGAATACAGGATAAAAATATTCTGAAATATCAGTATAAACTAAAGTTCACATTTTCATTTCTAGATCACTAAAAAAATCTAAGGTGTAGGCTGTTAGAAGAGTCTCTAGTCAATTTTTTTGGTAAAACACATTTTGTCAAGGTTATAATCATTCTATATACTCCTGTGTTTTGCAGCATCAATGCCATAAAACCAAAAGCCTTATAACAGAAAGGAATAGAAATAACTGAAACTACTTCCAATTTAGAAATTAACAGTCCTACTATACTGTTTTGGTACGTCTGGCTAATCCTCACTATCAATTTTTCAGTGTCTGCTACATGATACATGGTCACTTCATGAAGTCGGAAGTGAAAACTCCAGTTACCATGGAATCAGCCTGATGTTGTGCAAATAAGGAATTTTGCTTCGCGTAACAGTTTTGAAAATTTCAGCACAAAAGATGTGAGTCCTCTGCTTGTTTAAGCTGTCCTTCCAGCCTATAGCCAACAGGTGCCTATATTTAACAGGCTCAGCAACTACACTAATAAGGTATGTCAGACACACAAAGAAGTACTTTACACTTTTACACAAAATTCAATCTCCAGTCTGGCCTGAGGCTAACCCCACCCTCCCACATCCCTGCCTGCCATACTACAATGATACTGGGTTCACTGTAAACCTATAAAAAGAATTTAACAGAAAATACTAACAACTCACGCCAAGTGCTATTTTTACAATACTAGCATTCAGTAAGTACTCTTGCCAAACTGTTCACTTCTAGATTAATCATTTTAGTATATCAAAGATTAACCCTAGTATCTGACAAAAATCACATATTTGCACTTTAAAATAATTGGATTAATCATTTGTCACATTTATCATTACTGTGTCAATTATAAATTGAAGATACAAACTTCAAAAAGCTTTGATTAGCTGGTTACTTCTGGAAAGACTTCCAAAAGTTGGTTATTTAGCTTTTATGCAATATAGGTCAATCAAGAAGCAGGCCAATGAAATCTATACAATCTGTGTATCAGTTTTCAACCACATGAAGAGGTGACTCAAGAAGGTGGAGCTGAGCAGAGGAAATGATTTTAAAAATATCCTTTATGTTTACTCTTTCACCCAAACACAAGTTAAAAAAAAAACCCAAACCTTGATTTTCAGTCTACTGTCAATAGTAGTAGTCTACTACTCTGTAGTATTCAGTTCTGTGCAGATTTCCTTATGAAATCCCTCTGTGCTCCTCATTAGTTTTGGATGCTGATTACAAAGCATAGAAAAATTGTAATTTTGTAGCACTAGGAAAAATGAGGAAAAATAACCTACATACATTTGGGTAACAAACTTGCCTTCCCCTTCAAGAGAGGGGCGTTGAAGACTAAAAGAGCTACCCAGCTCAGACGATTCTTTCTCATCTGAAAGCAGACCTCTCTGACAGCTACAGATTCACAACTGTCCATTTGCTGGTTGGTATGCCACTGCTAGAGCTCTTATGATGGAGACTTTAAAAAATATCAGCTGCTGAATACGGCTTAATTTTCACTCAAATCCATAATGACAATTATTTGTGCTCCCAAAGGCTACCCTGAAGTGTTCTAAGTTTTCAGAGCTGTTGCCAAGAGCAGCTGGATCCTGTGATAATACAAATACACCCACTACCATTCCGCTCTGATAATTTACAAACATAAGGGCAACCATCAAGGACACCACTTACCCAGGTCTGCCACATGGTAAGGCTCCTGTATGGATGCAGAAAAAGAATGTGTGCACTGCATTACCTCTCCATCTGCAGGCATTGCCCATATCTAAGATTAGTGCAAGCACAGATTTAGAGTTATACTGTTTCTATTGCCTTCTAATCCTTGCACTTCTGGTGGAAGCTGCAATGGATGTAATAATATCACAAAATTTCAAAAAAAAGCAAAGGTATGGCCTTAATGTGCTTCAAAACAATGATACCTATAAAATGTATCAGCAAGCACTCTTTAATAATTTTTTTTCTTCAAAGTAACAAAGACAGAGGGCAAGACTGACTGGGGCAAGGCTGATTAAGTCGCTCATACAGCAGCTACCAAATTGCTTACAGACAGCATGGTGTTTAAGAAAACCAGAAAAAAAAACCCAAGCCCTGTTTAGTTTAATATGCCATAAAACATGAGCTGAACCACTGCAATTTATGAGGCTTTAGAAGTCCCATTAGCAGAGATTTTCATTCTGAGAGGGCAGGGACCAGTACAGCCCTCCCCATCCACCATAAACACTGGGATCTTTCTACCTCTGCCTGTAGGTGTCTGTTCCTACAACATAACACAACAAAGAAGGAACTTAAGTCGCTCCACGTGATTAATGTGAGCTCTCTGAACACATCTACCCACTTTGCAGCCTGAAAGGGTACCAGAAGTCCAAAATAACACTGACATGAACCACTAACCAGCTATTCAAGTACCGAGTACTAGTTACAAATAAGGAACAAGGACTAAAACATGGTCAGAATGCATATACAGCTAAGAAAAAAATGTAGAAATAACACATTGCAAAGCTGGAAAATAACTCTTCTCTCCTCCTCATCCTTCCTCCTCCCAGGAAGGTGAGCATGAAATCCATGACGGAGCGCAGAATGCAAAGCAGGCATACTGTAGATATTTAGAGCAGAGCCATGACTACTGCCTAATCACTTTTAACCCTGCATCTGCTTAAGTCAGATCACCAAAATTCATCTTTACCTAAGGAAAACATTCATTTCTTTCACCATCTCCAGTATGTTTTATGGCAAAAAAACGTCATAGGGACTCAGTAATTATGAATCTATTTAAACTATTTTGAGGCTGAGATGTTCCACAACTGGTTTTGACCTAAAGAGGATCCTTTAGGTTAGAGAACTATCTCTGGATTCAAACTTGAAGAAGCTTTAATACTGCCAACATAACTACTAAAGAAAAGTCTAAGGATATTTACTAGAAGCAGACTGTATTGATAGTATTCCATTCTGTGCACATCAATATGAAAAGTTACTTCATTTTCAGGTTTAATGGAAGACAATACAATTTCCCTGTAGCTTAGAACTTCTTAAATTATTATTATAGTTATTATCATAGAAGACTAACAGAAAAGAAGTGTATCTCTAACGTGCTCTAGTTACTATACAGCAGCACAAAGGTGTGGGAGCACCACTCTGAATGACCTCTGACATTTTTGTTCACTGAACTCTACAAAAGGTTTTCTCCAAAGATTAAACTCAATTTTAGAATTAATTTCCTTCATCAGTATTCATAATTTTTATTTGCTTTTCTTGAAAATGTATGTAAAAAAATTTAATTGGCATTTGTCCCAAGAACTGGTTTCTAAGACTCAGTTTCATCTACTTACAATTAAAGACAGTATGTGGGAGACCAGCATCGTCCAAGGTCTCAGAAAAAAAACAAAAAAAAATAAATTAAAAAATTCTGAAAGCTATGCTTTTTTTTTGTAATTAATTTTAAGAGAAAGAGGAAAGGATTTAAAAAATATATTCTCTAAGAGTTTTTTACCACTGGACTCCCTTCTAAAGTACAACATCCCATATTCGAGTAGAAACTATTACTTATATTTTAAGTAATACCAAATAGTTTGTCAGACAAAGTAAATATGAATAGAACTATAGAGAACAGCAAGATAAACTTAGTACTAGGTAAGAACAGAAATACAAAAAGCTAAGAATTGCAGAGTAGCCACCTGAACTTTCCAAGAGCTGAAAACTGAGACAGTAAAAGCTACAACGTAGAGGAAGACATATTAAGTGTTTCTGACTATTATACACAATTTATCTTTGCTGGAAATTAGAAGCATATACCAAAAGTGAATGTGCATGCTTAAAATAAAAAATAAGAACATTGTTGGCTATTAATAAAGACACTGAAAAAAAATCTCCATAATTTACAAAGGATCAGAAAATGCATAGGCAATCCCACTCACCTGTCTTCACTGAAACGTCGACCAACCAGAATTTTACATTTGTCTGGAGGAAGACAAGCTGCTAGCAAAGGTACCGTCCTTAACACTCGACTTTCCTGTGAAAAAGAAAAATCACTTTTTAATAAAATCAAGGAGGGCTTCTATGAATTATTAATGTTTCCATTTACTTTCAAGTTCTTTTGACTACAGACACAGAAGAAATTTTACCAGATAACACAAAAAAAAAAAGATCTTCAAGAAAAAATACCCAATTTTGATGCATCTAAATAATTGTTTTGATTGACAGTATTAAAGTTAGTCTTAACTAATCTATGATCATCAGCATAAATTTGAACTAGGCTGTCAGGATCAAAAAAAAACAATGAAACTTCAGAGAATAATAAAAAGTAGGCAACAACTAGTCTTAGCATTAATGTAATAGGTTGGTGCGCTAATGTCTCAATATTGGAAAATGAGGGGAGGGCTTGATTTCCACTAACTGGTACTAAAAATAAAAGCACTGGATGTATCAGAACAAACAGCGTGAAATATAAACATCTCCACTCTGCTGTGACTTCACAGTAACCAGGACAATGGTGCCAACACTGACATGAGTACTCCATCTCGTGCCATACAGGTTGTGTTGACCAGGCATTTGGCTACATCTTTGTGTCACAGATGAGGAAGCTGACTGTCATGCCGGGGTGTGCAGCTCTTCAGATCTCAAAGAGAATTAAAGAGTGCTGTGTGGGAGCAGAGATTCAAAAGTGAAGGAAGAGGGAAGTACTGCCAGCTGAAGCAAACATCTACTTATCAAACACAGCAATCTTCTTCTGTCCTTTAACACAGCTGGGAACACACTCATTTTGATCTAGACAAGAAGTATTGCAAACTGAGCTAGAATATTTAGGAAGTCAATTTTTGTTTTCCCATCAAGGAAGAGGAAGCATAGGTTTATCTTGCATTTAATGGAGACAGCAATTCAACACTACAAACTGAGTGAAAGACTCCCTTTATTTTATTTATTACCAGAGGAACAAAGGAAGTTTATTAGCTGAATCTAGCAGGAGGCAAGACACTAGACGTCAAATGAGGATTACGAAAGCCCTAAACCCAGTAAGAAATGAGTTCTTACAATATTCTCAACCTGAATGGCTCACAATTCAGACAATGAAAATCCAAAGATCGGCCCCTAAACCACAGGATTAATTAATGAAAACCCAGGGGGTGGTTGGTCTGTCTTTTGATTTATGAGCCATATATCAACAATTCAGTATTTGTGAATACATAAGGCCTGGATTAGCTCTCCCAGTTCTCTCTGGGAGGCTCTTACCTTCCACAGTATCAATGTGCAGCTGCCTGCGGTTCATAAATTGTCTTGCTACCAAACTGCTGTTAAATTAGTTCTGTGAAGACTTCTATCGCTGTTGCCTAAGACATGTACTAATTTTGCTTTTTCTGATCCATATCTACTGATCTGCTATAAATAAAACATCATGGAGTTGAAGGAATAAGTTGTCCTACTACATCCGCCACCATTTTGCACAGCAGCAGCAGCATGATGTCTCCTAGGGACAGAAGAAGATCAAAGTACCTGCAGAATGAAGTGCTAGCAAGGGGAGGGAGAAATATCCTTCAAACTACCATTGATTTTTTTTCTATCTCAGCAAAGGAGAATAAGCCATCCACAGTGGTACAGTATTATTTGTCTTTATTTCATCATAATTAAATAACACTCCAATTCACTAGTCAGAAGACTCCCCTCTTCACAGGAATATAAGAAGTGGCAATAAAGGAGCTATAAGAAAATCAATTATTTGTCTCTGATAATCAAAAACAAAAGAGCTATCATCAGTCAAGGGAAAGTCATTCAACTGTTCCCTTCCAACGTCACAGCACTACTTCAGAATTACCTTTTGTATCAAATAAATTTATCTTACCAACAGGGAAAATGGAATTTTCCAATCTAAAAAACAATCCATGTTTATAGGAAGATAAAACATAAAATTCAAAGCTGAAAGGAAGTGGTTGAGAACAGAAGCTTAAGAACAGCTAAGTCAAACTAACAGTAAAAAAAGGCTTCATTTGTTCATCATTTTCTTCATTAAAAACCATTTGTAGTTAACTAGACTATATACAACCTATTTGTTATCATACTGGCTATTTTCCATTTACTGGTTTGTAAGTGAGCAGTTACTCTCTCCTTTGTTCTTGTAAGTGTTCTAACACTGATTTGCAACTCTTTGTTTATTCATTATTTGACCATTGAAGTGCATAAATAGAAATAGGATTGGAGGATTTACGTGGTGGGTTGACCTTGGCTGGCCTCCAAGTGCCCACCAAGCTCCTCTATCACTCTGCCTCCTCAGCAGGACACAGGGGGAGAAAATAAGATGAAAATGTACTCGTGGGTCAAGATAAAGGCAGTTTAATAAAGAAAAGCAAAGGCCATATGCGGAAGCAAAGGAAAACAAAAAGATTTTATTCTCTAGATCCCATCAGCAGGTGATGTCCAGCCACTTCCTGGGAAGTAGAGCCTCTGCTCGTGTAGCAGCTGCTCCGTAAGACAAACGTATGAGTAACAAATGCCTCACCCTACCTCTCTTTCCCAAGCTGTTATTACATAACACGGTAGAGAATATCCTTTTGGTCAGCTTGGGTCAGCTGTTCCGGCTCTGTCCTCTTCCAGTCTCTTGCCCGCCCCCAGGGTATTGGCCTTTGGAGGCAGGGTTTGGAGGGATAGCTCTGATGCTGTGCAAGCACTGCTCAGCAGCAGCCCAAACACTGGTGCATTATTAACATTGTTCTAGCCACAAATACAAAGCACAGCACTATGAGGGCTGCTATGGGGAAAGTTAACTCCATCGCAGCCAGGTCCAACACAACTTCAACTGTTTTTCTTTTTTTTCTTGGCATTAGTGGTACCTTTTGTTAGCATAGCATTATTCATCTACAATGAACAGGGCAGTTCTAACTAATAAAAATATTTATTGAAGACAGCAGATACATCTTTCCTCCATTTTTGTTCATAAATTTTTAGGACAACTAGTAAAAATTTTCCTCTTATATTTGATTCTTGCTGTTCAGTAAGGAACACTATACAAAAGGAGTATTATAATGATCAAGTCAAAGCTAAGTACTGGTGTTAGATCAATATACAAATTCATTAAATACACACAATCTAAGATTTCTTCTCAGATGCTTAATATTGAAGATTCTTAGACTTATAGAAAGAAAGAAGGCACGGAAGAAGAACAACCTGAACAGATATCCTCTGCTATGCTTTAAGGGTTCTGTCCTAAGTTATACCTGTTACTCATAATTTGGAAAGTACATAAAGGCCTACATTCTGCTGGAGATCACTCCAAGGATAATAAAAAGCAAAGATAATAAAAATCACTCCAAGAATAATAAAAAGCAAAGATAATAAAAATGTGTACAGGTGTTTATACACCTAGCTATGCCACTTATGACCTAAGGTTCATAACAGTAGGCATGAGAAGGAAAAAATGAAAAAAATATTGTATTTACTTGTATATATATCCATATGCAAAGAAGAAAAATAAACTAGGCTAGGGAAATAACTCCTTCACTTTTCCACTAGTTCTGATGCTGGGTTTGGGATACTGGGTTTCTATATACTTAATTTTTAAATGATTCTCATTATGAACAATGGTACACTAACACTATTCAGAAAACAAGTATTTACCCTTTCACATGGAATGCTGATAGCTCTTCAAATTCTTTCACAAATAAAAATCTAATTAATTCATGATCTATTTGCAAAACGGAAGCTGGACGACAGGATTCCTCACCTGGGATCCACTGCTCTGTAATAAGTTATTTCTCTCTCTTTCATAGTATGTGATACCTGCACAGTCTATCTGGCACCATGGCCTCTGGATAGTAAGAATGTGGAGACACAATCACATCAATCAGAGCACAGGAAATGTTGCTTTTGACTTCCTACATTACTATCTCACCTGAATACAAGTCTTAATAGCACCATTTGACCATAGTTGGTGGCTTACTTCACCAGGACTTCCTGAGGACTTCCAAAGACAACAAGTAATGAAGCACGTGGAGGATGAGAGTCACCACTCATGTGCAGAAGGGGAAAGACTATCTAGTTAGTTTAATAAGATACTTCTGAAAAAGACTCTTAGAGTTTATCTGTAATGAAATGGCAGTTAAGGATCAGATACAGTTCAGAAGGCTTATCTGCCTTCAAGACTGATTTTGAGTATTTAGAGTACGAGCAGCCACAGCAAAGGGAATCTACCTTTGGTCAGGTATGCCTCTGCTGTTCTGGAGTCAAAAGCATCACCTGTGATCATCTAAGACAAACACTTTCAAAGATCATTGTAATATATTACTAGCTTCCTATCACTTGATTTATTTTTGACAAGCCAAGTGCCCTCATATAGTCAGATTGTAATTTTTTTTCTCCCGGATTGTCTTGAAACAGTGGTCTTCCAACACTAGTTTATAATGTGAATTATCATTACACAACACACAGTACTGGAAAAGCTGCATCCATTGTAACAGACAGCTGTTGTGACTGCTGATTAATAAGTGTAGATGGCTTTTCAGAAGAAAACAGGAACAGTGTATGAAATCTAAAAAGAATCTGCAAACATTTTCTAATACCTTCCATCATTAATAAGAAATCCAGCACAATTCAAATGCCAGTTCAAAGTTCTCTGGCACATTAATCTTCTTTTTTTTCAGCAAGTGACTTAAGCATATACTTCAGTACTTTTGAAATAAGAAGTAACACAAAACAGTATTATTGTAAGTATTATAAGTAGCCAATTAAAAATCATTCTTTCCACATTTAGTTTCTCTGTGATAGAACCCTTCTCTAACTTGCTCTTTTACATTCTGCCTAAGTTCCTTCAGGCAAAGACTCTCTACATAATGACTGAGCTACTGTACAACACTAAGTAAACAGCTGGACCAGAAGAGTAAAGTTTTCTGAACTTCATAGTCTAATTTGTAGACCCACCATCTATCCAGATCTGTGTAACTGCAGTCCAGCTTCTAAAACCCTTACAATCCATCACCACACTCCATTGGTAACAGACAAGAAAACATGAACACAAATTCTCCTATTAGGTAAACCAAAACATATGGTTCTGAAGCTAAACTATAGTTTTTCATTGGGTAAACAGCTAAGGTCATCACTAAGATGAATTGCTTAATTCATGTTTTTAACAGACCACTAATGTCAATAAAAGACCACTGCTACAATCAAAACACTTTCCTCCCTGGATCAACTCTGAGCACCTCAGTGAGACAGCAAGTCAAGATTAATTCTTGCAATTTGTACCAAGGCAAGTAGACTTCAGATTCTAGCAGAACTATGCAGATAAGAAAAGATGCCTTGCAAGCATGGAAGTTACAGAAATAAGGTGTGATTTCAGAATACACAATAACCCAGAACTGAATAAAAGGTAAAATAACTCAGCTGAACTGGCCTTTCAATCACCAAGTTCAACAGGAAAAATCATTATATGATGCTAACAGCATATCTGTTTCCTCTTGTCTACCATTTGCTGCATTAAGATTCCAGCTGAATTACAACAATTACCACAGCCTTACTCACCTCTGCTGGATGCTGAATTATATACAAGCAGGTGGAGACCTTTAGTGGATGTACTGGCAGGAATGGACATAAACACACCTTCTGAGGACGGCTACATGACAGATAGGAGAGAGAGAACAATAAAAATAATTAGCAATTTATGAAAGATGGCATAAATACATTGCAGAAATACATACTACATCCCAAGGGGCACACTAAAAACTTCCCCTTTCAACACAGTGTATTAAATCTGGTGTCATTTTCTGTTTGAAACTCCATTTATTTCTAAAAATAAAGAAGTAAGGTTTTAATGGAAATAGAGTTTTGAGAACAGTGTTCAGACCCCTCCTGTGGTCTGGTTAGGATTAAAGCACTCTGAAAATCCTTTCATCACCTTCAAGAGCAGCAACTTACTAGCATCCATACTCCAGAGAAGTCTGTTACTGCTTGTCACAGGAATTTAGTGTTTCAACAATTTTATAAAATGTCAGAATATATAATATTTATAATTGATACGTTTATAATAAATTACAATTGAAAATTTTATATGTATACACATATGAAACCCCAAACGTGCTATATTTATGATTGAGTTCATTTTTTCTAATTCCATCTACGCTGAAATATGTAGTAGACCTGCAGCATGAAATCAGAAACTTCTAATTTAAGTTTGAAAAAGGAAAACTAAAATATTAATTAAAACGTTAATATGACTGGCAGAAGAACCGTATGTAAACAAATGAACTTAAATATTGCTTGGCATGAAACTAATATGCTGAATGATCAAGGATAAACAGAAGCAAAGAATTAAGTTCAAAGTTATACATAGAGTAACTGAAGTTGTTACATTAAAAACATACATACATACACGCATGTGCACACACAGAAGTCACTACAACTTCTTTTATACATTATTTAGTAACTCACAAAAACGAAATATTTCCTTAGCAGTGAAGCTATTACCAGTATTCACCACTAAAAATTATGCTATCCCTGCAAACAAAGCTCTCTGAGTTTAAAAAGTATAAAGTCAGGATCTTCAGCATAATGCTAGGGACTCGAAGTACAACTTCACCTGCATCTTCTTCATAATCTTTATTGGTAACAGTTTATATGTTCACCACACATGAGAGATAGGAAGTAATTACTGCAGTAGACATGATTTGCAGAAGTGAATTCTACAGACAGGTCCAGATAAAGTTTATGGTGTGCCTGCCTGACGCTGCACTTGCTTATCCTCAAGAGCACACACTCAGTCAAGTGTAGGAAGTAATGCGGCAGTAATCCAAGCCAGTATAACTGTTCCCTAGTCAAACACTAGTACTTACCAGTAAATGCTGGCACTATAAAAATGCAATAATAGATAAGCTACTCTTTTAACAGTTCACAGGTTGTGTTAATTTAAACCCCCTACTTCTAGCCCCAACTATTGAGACACAGATATTATTCCCTTCTCCATAGGGTATACAGTTAAATGTTATCCAACAACAACCTATATTCAAAGCAGTGGGGGCATTGCTGATGCAAGGAAAGGAATTGGTACTGACCAAAGTAAGCACTAGAAAAAGTATTTTCAAATATTTAGTCTAAAAGGCCTATGACCAAGAAATCAGCCCAATGACAAAATGGAAATTGTTCTCATACACTCTTCTGGTATACTGTTCCAGTGGCCTGCTGTCTGTCTTTCCTTCATACTCCTAGTGCTGGCAATTTCCTGTTGTTAATCCTGCATACATTTGGCATATTCTGTTGTATTAATGGACAGGCTTTGAGCCTAAAATTAAGTACTCATTAACTTCACTATTCAGTGGGCTATTCCAGGGACCTTCACTGTGAATAAACTGAAACCAACCTCGCTTCCAATTCTCGTGGGTCTAATTTCAGAAGTTCTCCAGTGCTGTACCACTGACTTTTTTCCAAAATTCTCTCACACGTAACCAATTTAAACAGAAATTTACAAAAAAACACATTTTTTTAAATCTGGAAGCCGCAAATACCCCCAGAGGCGGTTTGTTCCCTGTGCATTGATTGTTAAGTAGAAGCTCATCCTCTTTTGGATCATCAGATTTAGAAGGAACTCAATTTTGTACGAAGTGTTATTCCTTAATTTCTCCCCATTATTAAAGGGCTGGTTTCACTAACATGAGAAGCTGTTAATGTTCTCCCTGGCATTTTCTACTGAGAAGAGATTAAGGCACGAAAATGTACTACACAAAGCTGGTCCAAAACAGTTAGCTGGTGACTTCAATTCAAAGAGCTTCATTGTTCCCTAGCTCTCACAAGCAGATGGAAACAGTTTCCAGTGATTTCTGACCTCAGGCTGTTTAACTACAACAAAGTTGGCTAGATATAACTTACTTATTTTCAAGGCTCCCTTTTGCATATGCTTCTTGTATTTTCCACACTGGCTTGGATTTTTCACAGGTAGTTTTATAAGCTTTGTTAACCTCACAAAGGAAAAATCCTAAACCCCAAACGACAAAAGGAAACTACCTTCTAGCAGCTAGTGTTTTCAAGTAGTTACAGAATAAACTCTACCTGTAATTCGATTTGTAGGGAGCAGAGCACAAACCATGACAAATAAAATACTTTCCAATCTAATTTAATTACTTACATATGTATATCCATAACTTTAAACACTCAATTAGGTACCTAATTACATTGAATATGGACTTTTACAATCCCATCCTGGGGGCATGAGACTTATTTCTGTACTTTCACTTTGGTACCTAACAGTTATTGTGCCGAGACAAAAAAAAAAAAAAAAAACACACGTTATTCCCATGTGAAACTGACATTACCAGCCTACATAGGTGGCACAGGAAGCACTGCAGAACAAGAGAAGTTCTGTTCCATCACCACAGAAGCCGCCTTTGCTCTGAGAAAGGCCACGTAGGCAGAAAAGGCTTTTTGTCTTTTTCCTTTTTTTAAAGATTCTGCCTTACATATGCAGCTGATGTTAAAAAAAGAGTAGGGGCAGCACCAGGGAATGTATTTAATGATGACCATCAGTTTTCTCCCACTTCTGGAAATGAAAGTACCAATCTGCTCCAGGCATAAACAGTAATATTCAGAATACTAAGGAAAAGGTTTGTGGGTGGGGATTAGGATTTGAAAGAGGATAATTTTTACAGTATTATTGACCTGTATGCAACTTCACTACAGCTCAAAGCTATCCAGTGGGTTCTTACCTATCTTTCAATACAGCATTTCTAGTTTAAAGACTCATGACAAAGTAACTTGTCACATTGGTGGGACTAAAAGAGAAACAAACAAATAAAAAATCGTTCTGTGTCTTGCAGAAGTGTTCCATATGCAAAAGACAGCCATGCACATGCCCAGACTTCTCATAGCTTTCCTTCCATTACTCACTTCTGAACTAATGATGTTCAGATTCAGAATAACATTTAGCCTATTTTCCCAGAATTTAATCTGGACAGTGGACTGTGCTGTGCTGTGGTGTCAGGTTTACTGTGATCACTAGTTTCTGGGCAGGGATACTCTAAAAGTGAATATGCAGCAGCCTGGAAAATAGTGAGATAATTCTAAAACTCTTTCCAAGTCTCTGTATGATTTTCTGACAAGTGTAAATGTCTTCACTTGCTTCAGGACAAACCTTTACCTTGTTACAATATGTCCAAAGGGCATCTGAAAAAAAGGCACCACTCTGGGAATGCAAATAAGCGTAGTCTTACACCCATATTCAGAAAACCAAGGGTATGTAATGCAAGGATTTAACCCCAGAGCGAGCAAAGAAAAACAATGTCATCATTTTATGCTCAGCATTTGTAAATGTTTCTAGGGAAAAATATAAAGAGGTAAAGCAGGCCAAACATATGTTCTAGAAACAATGCTTGCAATATTAAAATAAAGAGGAAGCTGATGATTTTAAACTACTATCACTTGTGCTAACATTTTCATGTTACAACATATATTGCCAAGGTCAGGCCCTAGACTTTGTACTTTCAAAGAAACATGCCTGCCCAAACAGAAATGGCTGTTTCAAGTAAATTAGATTTCTCTACTGTTTAGGTCAAAACACCAAGCATTTTAAGGTCAAAACCCATCTGAGAAGTCTGGAGAAAAGCCACAAAGTTACCATATGTTTGTTTTATAGTAATGGTTTAATATATTTTTTATACTAACACAAGTCCATTACAGACATGCATTAAAACAACATTCAGGAGTTTCACAAAGCTGTGTTGGAAGTTTAAAGGCACAAGCCCAAACACTTTATAAAATTTGAGAAGAAATGTTATTTTTGCTAACTTTATGTTAGAGGACAAACACATATTAAAAACGGTTTTAAGATTACATTTTGCATCCTCCACCTCAACCACTACAGCTACAGAAGGACTTTATTAAAAGAATGAGTGGTTTTAAGTTAAACGTAGATAAACATTAAATGATGCACTTAGGAAGAAACGATTCTAAGCCAACATAGAGAAAAACCGCAGGGCCTGAGACTAATATGGCATGACATTCAGGAGTAAGGCCTTGTGATAAACAGTGCTGTGAAAATGGCAGTTTAATGCCTGGCAGTTTTCAAAAACGCAGATCAGGTGTTAAGTGTTACCAGGAAAGGAAGATAGAATTAAACAGGGAACATTATTATGCCACTACACAAACTTCTGGTTTAGCCTCATTTCGCCCTCTGAGTGCAAAAAAAAAAAAGGCTGGAGAAGCCAGGTCAAAAACAAACATGAGGAGTCATTCCTCACACCAAGGGCCACAGATTTCTTTGCTGATCAATGCTGTGGATACAAGAACTATACATAAGTTCATGGGAAACTGGAAAAATCTGTAAGATAAAAATCCATCAGATGGAAGCACCATCACTGAAGGTAGAAAGCCACAGCCAACTCAGGAAGTCCCCTGAGCTAAAGGCAGTTGGAGAAAGGAGAGAAGTATCAGGATAAAGTGATACCAGTTCAAGGGCAGCCTTGGCTGCAGTAACCATGAAATGGTGGAGTTCGAGATCCTTGGGGCAGTGAGGAGGGAACACAGCAAGTTTACTGCACTGGACTTCAGGAGAGCAGACTTTGGTCTCTTCATTGATATAACTGGCACAGGACCACGGGTCAAAACCCTGGCGGGAAAAGGAGCCCAAGAAAACTGGTTAATATTCAAAGCTCACCTCCTCCAAGCTCAGGAGCGATGCATCCCAACAAAGAGGAAGTCAGGCAAAATCACCAGGAGGCCTGCATGGGTGAACAAGGAGCTCCTGGACAAACTCAAACATAAAAAAAGAAGCCTACAGAGGATGGAAGCAAGGACAAGTACCCTGAGAGGAATACAGAGAGACTATCCAAGCAGCCAAGGATCAGGTTAGGAAAGCTAAAGCCCTGACAGAATTAAATCCAGCCAGGGACATTAAGGGAACAATAAAAGCTTCTTCAGGTACGTCAAGTATAAAAAGGAAGACTAGGGAAAATGTGGGCCCTCTCCGGAAGGAAACAAGAGACCTGGTTATCCGGGACATGAAGAAGGCTGACTTTTGCCTCAGTCTTCACTGGCAAGTGCTCTTGCCACACTGCCCGAGTTGCAGAAGGCAAAGGCAGAGACTGGGAGAATGAAGAGACTGGGAGAAGATCAGGTTCTAGACCACCTAAGGAACCTGAAGGTGCACAAGTCCATGGGACCAGATGAGATGCATCTGCAGGTCCTGAAGCAACTGGCAGATGAATTTGCTAAGCCACCAGCCATCATATGTGAGAAGTCATGACAGTCCGGTGAGGTTCCCACTGACTGGAAAGGTGAAATATTATCCTCATTTTTAAAAAGGGAAAAAAGGAGGACCTGGAGAATTACAGGCCAGTCAGTCTCACCTGTGTGCCTGGCAAGATCAGGGAGCAGATCCTCCCGGAAACTATGCTAAGGCACAGGGAAAATGAAAAGGTGATTGGTGACAGCCAACATGGCTTCAGTAAGGGCAAACCATGCCTGACCAATTTGATGGCCTTCTATGACAGGGTTACAGCATTGGTGCATAAGGGAAGAGCAACTGACATCATCTGCCTGGACTTGTGCAAAGCATTTGACACTGTCCAGCACAACATCCTTGTTTCTGAACTTGGGAAACATGTATTTGACAGACGAACCACTCGGTAGGTAAGGAATTGGCTGGATGGTCACACTCAAAGAGTTGTGGTCAACAACTCCATGTCCAAGTGGAGACAGGTGACAAGTGGCATTCCTCAGGGGTTGGTATTGGGACCAGTGCTGTTCAACATCTTTGTTGGTGAAATAAACAGTGGGATTCAGTGCACCCTCAGCGAGTTGGCCGATGACACCAAGCTGTGTGGTGTGGTTGACACACTGGAGGGAAGGGATGCCATCCAGAGGGACCTTTACTGGCTGGAGAAGTGGGGCAATGCAAACTTGATGAAGTTCAACCACGTCAAGCGCAAGGTCCTGCACGTGGGTCAGGGCAATCCCAAGCATAAATACAGACTGCACGGAGAATGGATTGAGAGCAGCCCTGAGGAGAAGGACTGGGGAGTACTGGTTGACGAGAAGCTCAACATGAGCCAGCAATGTGTGCTTGCAGCCCAGAAAGCCAACTGTATCCTGGGCTGCCTCAAAAGAAGCGTGGTCAGCAGGTCAAGGGAGGTGATTCTGCCCCTCTGCTCTGTTCGTGTGAGATCCCACCCAGAGCACAACATCCAACTCTGGGCCCTTCAACACAAGAAGGACACGGACCTGCTGGAGCAAGTCCAGAAGAGGGCCACAAAGATGCTCAGAGGGCTGGAGCACCTCTCCTACAAAGAAAAACAGAGGGTTGGAGTTGTTCAGCCTGGAGAAGAGAAGGCTCCAGAGAGGCTTTATAGTAGCCTTCCAGTACCTAAATGGGGCCTGGAAGAAAGCTGGAGAGTGACTTTTAACAAGGGTATGTCATGATAAAACAAGGGGTAATGGCTTTAAACTGGAAGAGGCTAGATTTAGATTAGACATAAGTAAGAAATTCTTTACTGTGAGGCTGGTGAGGCAGTGGAACAGGCTGCCCAGAGAAGTTGTGGATGGCCCATCCCTGAAAGTGACCAAGGCCAAGCTGGATGGGGCTTTGACTGACCTAGCCTAGTGGAAGGTGTCCCTGCCCAGGGCAGGGAGGCTGGAACTAGATTATCTTTAAGATCCTTTCAAACCCAAACCATTCTATGATATGCTTACCCTTTGGTCTTTAGATGTATGCATACATTCATTGCTACATCTGTTCATGGCTGGTGACAGTATCCTGTGCAAACGGACCTTTTAATACGCTCTAGTATGGCCATTCTTCTATTCTCAGTCATTCCACACAATTTAAAATGAATGTATACAATGTGAATTGCAGTGGCTTCAGATTACCTAAATGTAATTTTTTCTTTTTGTGTTTTAGCTCTAAAATTTGTCTGTATGTACTTCTGCATTGCTCTGAGCAAAATCTTACAGCTCCTTCGAGGTAGCCTTCTGTAATTGATAGGGCTTACTGCCATCTTAAAAAGAATTTACTGAGTACATTACATTTCTGCTTTCCCTCACCCTACGGCTACACAGTATGTGACCTGATGCAATTGCCACAACTTTCAGGGAAGATAAGAAGCCACCCCTACTAAATGAAAGCCTCTCTCTCTTGTGCTGAACAGAAGTGAAATAATGGATTACCTCATCCTCTATGTGGCTGAGGCCCATCTGGCAAACACAGGGCCAGTGCATCTACAAGGTGTAGCTGTGCTGATAATAAGCATAGATCCTGCAAGAAGAGTCAAACTGCCACAGTCATCAGCTGAACTGTACGTTAAAGAAAGGCCTAAAGTTCACTCCAGCTAAGTCTACACTGTAGATTTGAGATTTCTGAAAATTTGCACATCCTCTGATCCTAATAAATATGAGCCATATTTAAACTAGAAACTCCAGAGCTGATGTCCCAAATACAGAAGCTCTGCTGATCTGGTTTGTTAACTGAAGCTCACACATGCTTTTAAACTACTGAGTAACAGGGAAACTGTGAATTCTAATATTGAAATAATAAATGAAGGAATTACTCATAGTTCTCTCCCTTTGTTATAAAATTAAACAAGACGAGGCAATTCATTGATTACCACTGCTTCAATTATTACAAGCTGCCCTTATTTCTCAGCAGCAGCCAGTTTGTAGATAACGTGATTGGGCAATTTTAAGGCACTACAAGATGGCTGTGTAACATTATAATGTAAATATTTCTCACAGTTGCAGTGCTAGTAGTCCTTCAGTCTAATGCTTAGTTACCCTGGGGCACAGAAATAACAAAATACCATCTCTGTCATACTTCAGATTTGATTATGAAATTCATGGTCATCATATTTTGTGGTTCTAACTCTCCTGCTTACATTACCGTACTTTCAACAAAGCACTTCCTTTTCCACTTGGTAACCTGTATAGCACCAGCCCCCTGGGAAGAAAAAAGGAAAAAAAATTTAAAAGGAGGCACATTGCTGAGGTTTTGCTACCCACAAGAAGTTAAAAGTAAATAAAGCAGGTGTATGGTTTTGGTTTCTTTTGTTGTTTATTTTTTTTAATGGTGCAGTCAGTGAATTCAATGGAATGTATTCTGGTTTCCTGAGTAAAACAATATATTGAAACAGAGAAGCATTCAAATTACAGTGAAAATTATTTGCACCTTTTGAATTTTGAATTTGTAACTTAAAGGGTGATTACTTATATATGCATATTAATTAGTAAAATACAGCTTTCAAAACTGATGATGATATGTACTGATTAGTCAACCTGTATTCCTGGACAAATTACACAAATACTTGTCTTATCCCCAGCTCCTCAACCTCTTCATCAGCTCTAGAAGCATTTAAAGAGCACAAGATTAATTATTCCGCTAAACTCCTCCATAAAAACACGCACAGAACATACATTCTATCCAACAAAAAGATCACACACAACAGGAAAAAACTTATTTCCATGTTAGTTACCAACATGCATCAACTACTTTGCAAACAAACTGTCTTTAGGTGTAAACAGGTAACGATTCAAAGAAATTTTACAGTTATCCTGCACAAAGGCTTTTGTACCGTTTTCAGTACAATTACAGACAGCAACTTCAAGCAATCGGACACAGGAATAAATTGACTTAATTGATCAGAAATCTGGAATACTTGTTCTAATTCATACAAAAACTCTACCACTATACCATGAGAGAACTATGAAGTCATTTGATGTCTTTACATTTCATGGAAAACCATTTTCCAACGCATAGGGAATGTGAACTGTGCTAATGTACTACAGGCACTGAGTTTGAGTGTTAGGACTCCATGTAATGTCTACAAATAGCAACTTTCTCCTTCTACTGCTCTGGAGTGCCAGCAGAAACAGAGAAGCACCCTCCCAGAAACACGCATTTAGCACATTTTCAGACTGCATTAATTCGAAGCCTCAATGTATTCTGTCACAAGTTTCAAAACTTTTCCATCTAGTTCCAGAAACAGCCACGGCAGCACTACATTTACAATTCACTAAAATATACCAAACTAAGTTTAGCATTTTGTACCAGAAGAGATTCAAGGCAGTACTACAAATTTCCAAACCAACATGATCATAAAAGTGACCAATTAAATACAGGCTACCGTTATGTCTGACAAGTTAGTTTCCAGAGGACTTTTCTGATAGTTGTACAGCTGACACTACATAGCATCTGTTCCTCTTGCCTCAAGACACTACCAACACAGCAGGCTTGGTGACTGTATAAAGACACATGATACACAACAGAGGCACCCAAAAAGCAAGACAATCTTTTCAGACAAAAACTGCCTTTGAATCAACCTAGTATTCCACCACCGGAGAAATCAGGGGCAGGGGATACAGCAATGGGAGGGGAAAAAATAAAGCAACAGACCATATCCAGCTCCTACACTCAAAAGATCAAAATAAACTTCAGCAAAATAAGTGTTCAGAACGAGAGCACAGACTATATGTAGTCCCATTTTAATATTTACTCTCAGAGTAACCCAGTACATTTCAGGAATTACGTCCTAAACTCTTACTGAAAAAAGCAACAAAATGTATCTCAAAAAGCAAAATCATCAAAACGATTCTCAACGCAAGCCTTAAAGAAGCTGTTGTGTGAGTGCTGATTTTGAGCTTGGAGTTTTCTGTTGTTGACATCCAGCCACTGGAAATGGGATTTAGATCACCAACTCATTTCTTTTTCAGCAGCAAACAGCTATCCGTTTGTAATGATTTTCAGTCAAAGCTCAACTGGTCTGGATTAGAACAGCTGTAGCAAAACATTTGAAAAGCCTTACTTACAAAGATTACAAGATGTCATTCTTCCTAGATTTAAGACTAAAATTGGACAAAAAGGCAACTCTCTGGAGGTTAGAGATGGAAGCAGTCATCTATTTCACGACAAGCTCAGAGTTCTCACTAACAATAGCATTCCTGCCTTTTGGAAAATTACATCAGCATGTGCGTTTCTTGAAAAATTAGGCATGTAAGGAAATACACTTTTTTTTTTCTCTCCAGAAAACACATATTTGTAAAAATATCTAAAATTAGTAAAGAATAAACCTTCCCTTTCAAGTATTTGGTAGTTTATGTATCATTCCAAATTTCCCTTCTGTTTTGCATTATTATTTTTTTTCACAGTAGTTTTGAACATTAAGTAGTTATTATTATTATTATTATTATTATATTTTATTATTATTATTATTTTAAGAGATAGCTGTATTCAGAGAACTATAACTTAAGGATGAAGTGGTTTTTATGGAGAAGCTTATAACACTACAGTGACAGGCAACGGCATTATAAGTATTTTCAATTAATTTGGACATTTCCGTTAGGTTTTGATATTACAATAGAAGGTAATGGGTTACCCAACAAAATTAGTAGATTCATGTAAGAATGCTATATGTTAAGTGCAAGCTGTCCTCAAGGAGTGTTCTTTTACATGTTTTCATGCTGAATGTCTACAGACAAAAATCAATACCTTCAGAAATGTGGACAAGGTCCATGCCACCTTTTAGGCTTGAAAGTTGTGCATTTTTCTCATGTAACTATTTCCCAAGGCAAAGAACCTTTTTACCTGACCAACTAAATCATAAATAAAGGACAAACAAGTCAGTTTGGGGATTTTTTAGACTGTAACGTTCATGGCAGCTTTGCAAGGCTAATCTGAACATATTATAAACAACAAATACCTTCCAATGCTATAGAAGAGAAAAGACAGGAAAAAGAAAATAACAAAATATCCACTTTGTATATTTTCCTAATATATTATACAGAAGCAGACCATGGCAGGCAGCTTTCCTTGCAAATAACTGAAATTAACAAATCAATAGGAGAACAGTCTTTCAGTTATTTCAACTGTTTACATTAAAGTTGACTGTGGTTTCCACTGTAACTAATAGGAGTAAATAAAAAATAGCATTTAGCTTATGCAGCACTCCAGTCATTACAGAAAGGCCAGGAAAGCCAAGAACTAATGAGCCTGAGATTGTTAACATTTCCATGCATCTTGGCTCTATAGTCTGGCAAAATAGCTGGCACTCTGACAAGCCTGATGCCAAACAGTTAGCGGAGCTTTGAATTTGCTGAAGAAGGTGAAGCAGTAGGCATTTAAAGTGAGCTGTTGAGACATAAAGATTAAGAAGTTAAACTGAAGTTTTATATTGCCAGCTTTATCATTCCCGATCTGTCTCAGATGTTTAGAGGTTGTCAAAAGAAAAGACAAAACAGAATAATCCTATAACAAAAAAAAAAGTCTTGTGGAAAAGCTCAGAATTTCCTGGGGAACAGAGGAACCCACTGATCCAAGAAAGAAAAAGAAAACAAAAATTCCAACAATTACAGAATCAACATCTTGATTCTTTAATCTATTTGTACACATGCAGAGAACACTCCAGTTAACTGCATAAAGTAAAAACCGAAGTACATTTTTAAAGAGCACATGAAGTTCATAAATTAATGTTTCTTAAGTTAAATGAAGTCTGTGGATACCAATAGCTGAAGATTATTTTTTTTTGCAGCACTACAGAGTTGCATTGGTTTCAATATTTGTTTCAAACTGAAGAGTTGTTTTTCCTCAATGCTTGTTACTATTTTAGCCTTTGAAATAATAATTACAAAATGAGAAACTGTGCCATTGGCTGTATGTGATAAAGCTCAGTCCAGCTATGGTTTATTTACGGTGACATGCAGCTTGTTTAAAAGATGCTTAAGAAATGCCTATATCTGAAAATGCTGCAGCAAATGATTTCCAACGTAAGAATACAAAATGCTTATAAAAATAAACACTGCCAAAGAGACTCTCTTGAAGTTTTCATTTCTAACTCTTCCTTAATTTACGTCTCTCCATCAATTTTAATTGAAAAGACACAGAATCTGAACTTTGTGTAGGCAGGATTTTATGAACTCCAGTTATACAATCCAACCTATACCCCTTTCTAAAGGCTTATATAGGAAAAAGGAGAAAAGGTGTGAGTAGTTACTTGAATAGAATTAGAGTTGTTGCCTATTTGCCTGAGATAACATCATGTATTAGGAAGGTCTGTCCTAATCTGGTCCAAAATATTTCCATTATCTTATTTTCTTGACTAGAACTGAAAATAAAAAGCTGAAAACTATCTTAAAGGCATAGACTGGAACAGGGCAGAGTCCTCTAAGCTATAAGACAGTCCAGAGAAGCAAAAATGGTCATAACATAGAAAGCACCTGCTGTGTGACTTCCCTAGCAAGGGCCGTTAAGATGAAACACAACCCAGGCTGCTCTTGCCATGCAGTGGGTGCCCCCCCCACGCAGCACCCAGCCCACCGCCACTGCTGCTGGGCTACACTGTGCCTGCGGCTCCCCGCTGCTGCACCTGCTCCTTAGCCACTCTGATTTCAGCAAGCTTCAAAATAAAAAATCCATCCAATATGTTATTGCATTTTAGTGAGCATTAATACACTCACCAGCAATTTATATTTTTAGCAGTATTTCAGCTTCTGTTGAGGTTAGCAACAATAATTATTTAACTGTATATGTACACAAATGCTGACAAATTTTTCTACAGTTTTATACAGATTTGCAAGAAAAATCAGTCCAGTGCATTGGTAACATCTGCACTTTCACACACAAGAACATACATAACTGATAAATTAGAGAAGCATTAGCACAGCCTAAGGGAAGTCTGCTTCTGCTTGCTACTCAGCCTGTTTTCAGGAGAATGATAGGGTTCTTCCAAGGCAATAAAAGCCATCAGACACAGAACTCAGTGCTGATTCTCTGCCTGCACCAAGCTTTCATTATAACCCAGAAGAGGACCAAAAATATATTGCGCATGGCACTTGGACTTCTGTACAGCAGATATCTTTTCCGAGCTGCCAGGAGTAGCGGGCAGGGTCCTCTCTTCAGCCTCGGGTCTGGTAGGCCTGCTAGCCCCCTACATGACTGCCCAAAGAGCCTCCCCCCGGGGGACTCTCAGAAATTGTGAGTGATCAGCCCTTTTCTCCCTCTCCATCCCAGTCTGGTACCTTGGCATGAGGGAACACGGCTCTTTTGCACCCCGTGTGGAACAGTCAACATTGCAGTGAGCCAGGGGACGGGCAGCCTGAGCAGCTGAGGCATTAAGACACTGCTAGCTGGACCTAGTCAGAGTATATTTCAGCTGCGTCCAGTGGTTCAAACAGCAACTGAAGTTTAAGTTACACCCACAGCATTCACTTGTTCCAAAAACACAGATCAAGTACCAATCAGACTGACTTTTCCATCTCCACAAAAGCAATAGGTCTTTTAATATTTGAAATTTAGGTCTACGTATGCAACTTTACCTTATTTAATATAGTATTTTAAAGACAGAGCATATTGGCATGTATACTTTATTTGCTAAGTGCACAAGTCTGAATCCTAGTTTGAAACAAGCAGATGAGAAAGAGCAAGTTAAATTAAAAGCTCAGTGCACCAAATGAAGTTAGAAGTGAATTCTGCCATTGATTTTTAATGAAAGTAGCCTTGGTACCCACACATCTTTCAGAAGCTAAAAGGAGATCTAAGTTTCTGTATCCCTCAATCCACACAACAACATCATATCTTGTCACTTAGAGATATGAATTTAAGCATTCTTCATTTCACAATTAATAAAAAAATAAAATAAATACACAATGAAATGAAGGTATACTATACTTTATTTTGGTAAAACAGATGAATAAACAATAGAAAGCCCACTCCAATCTATATCTAGCATTAACATAAAAGTGGATGCCTTCCATTAGACAAAATTTCTTTAAAAAGTACATACTCCTGTTAAAAGGAAAATCTACCACTCTCTGCAGTTTATCTTCAACTGGACGTAAGCAAAAAATACAGTTAATGGAGGTTCACATGATGAATTACAAATGTTAGGAAAATAGTTAAATATTACATAGAATCTTCAATTAAAGCACTCTATTCACTTCATCTGCCATAGATGGCAGAAGAATGGAGCTCTGTTTATACATTCAGAAACTTTAGTATAACTCAACATTATCACATCACGTGAAAAAAAAAGGCAGCGTGCAAGCAATACTCTGTTCAGAAGACTTCCTGATTCCTCTTAGCTGTAAAAGCACTATAAATGCTACACTACACTCTAGCGTCCTTTTTCTGAATAGCAGGCACTTCTGTCAAACTCATTTTGCTTTCGATCTAGCATCAATCTTATTAAAAAAGTAGTCAGCTGGTTTCCTGGTACAATGCAATGAAATGATGTATTTTAAAACACTACACTTGTTACTAAACAGTAAACAGTTAGTCTATTTCATTAAATGTGTTGATTTTTACTGAATACAGAATATTTTCTTTATTTAACCAGGTATCAAGTTCATTAAGTTATTCTAAAGCTTTTTGGGGATACTGTAAGCTGTTGCTTTTAAGGTATACAACTGATTAAGCACAAGTGCTTTTAAATGCTGAATACAGCAGTCACCACATCAAACCCCAGAAGCACATTGATTTGTACCTAAGGAACAATGCTTTGCAAGCAGCATTTCTAAGGCAAAATACCTTACAATACTACTTTATTTTGAATTAGAAAGCTAGAAGTGTGTTGCATAGATGAACCTTTCTTGTGTAGCTTGGAAACACTAATTTTATAACTATTGTCGTCTATTTGGCAAGTATGCTCATAAAAGTTAACAAAAACAAGGTTAGACTGCACCTGAGTACCTCATTAAGAGACAGATGGGAAATGAGATGGACCACAGCAGTAAGATCTTCTGCTGGAAAACTAGCATTGCCTGGCCTGAGAGACCACAGGTATTAACTCAGACAGAGCACAACAGTACAAAGCTATAAGCAGACTCATAAAATAATTCAGATTGGAAGAGATCTGGGGAGGTCGTCTAGGCCAGCTTCCCACTCAAAGCCAGAATAATTTCAAAGGCTTTGATCAACCTGATCTGAGCACTTACAAGGATGGAGACTCCACAGGCAATCAGCTCCAGCATTTAACCACTCTCACAAGTAATTACTTTTTTCTTAAGTTGGAACACAGCCTACACTCTGGTTGAAACAGTCGGGATATACTGGACCTCTTCTGCCCCCAGGGCACAGTGGGGGCCTCAGCCTCCTGCTCACCTCAGTGCCCTAGTTCTTTGCCCTCGCTGGTCAGTATGCAGGCTTGCAATGCTGCCAGGTCTTGTTCAGCCCTGGGCACGGGGCTTTGAATTTGCTTAATTCCTAACAACAAGACAGCTTGTCAATGTCTCTCTGAACCGCACTTCCGTCCTGCAGTGCAGCCACTGTTCCCTCCCCGTTGGTGTCACCTGCAAGCTTGCTGTGCGTGGCTTCCACCCCACCAGCCTGGTCACTAGGAACACGTTCACCAGCTTTGCACACAGCATAAACCCCCACAGAAACCTCTCCTAAGCAGCTGTCTTGTAGACTTTGAACTGTTGATCACTCGAGCTCAACAGCCCAGCCAGCTCATTGCTCATTTTGTAGTCCCATTCATCTAGTCTGTATCTTCTCAGCTTGACTACCAGGATATAGCAGAAAATTCTCAAACACCTTCCTGGTATTGTTATCCACTCAGACGAAGGTAACCACTACTATTTCAAAACCTGTCATCATGGTTAGATACTATTAAATCTATTAACCAGTCTGGCAAAGAAGGTGGGCATGCTGTTTTTCCTTCCACCCCCTACTCCCACTTGTTTTTGTGGCATGTAACTTCATTAGCTGTCTGACAGTGCCCTTATTAAATTTCTCCCTTGACCCTTCTCCAAACTGCTACACAATCTATATCTGCGAACATTAACAAAATACAAAACCAAAGCAGTGGCTCATAACAGAATGATACTAAAGAAAACCAACTTAATAGGGTTTGATGGATGATAACCACTGTACTGTGATAAGTGTCAAAGACATTACCAAAGAAGTTTGAGAGACTGAAGCTCTACGATACTTAGGTGTCTAGATCCCTTTGAAACTACTTGAGTTTAAAACATATACATAGCCATCAGAATCTCTGCTTCAGTTTCGTAAGGCATGAAGGGGCTATACCTATAAGAAAGTCTGTTGTACTCAGTGAGGTTTTTTTTAAATCTACTTGGAGATTACATTCTAAAAGGCACTCAAAAGCAACTTAATGCACTGCATGAGCTGCCTGCTTTCTCATCCATTAGGGTTTTTTAAATAACTTAGATGTTGATGGACAATTAGATATAGATCTCCAAGAGAAACACCATATCTGGATTTAATTGCTCATCTCTCTGGTATTTTAACGAAGAAATTCCCTATTAGGGGGTACAATTAACAAACCCTTTATTAAAAATAGCAAAACATATTTAAGCCCTAATGATTTTACAGGCTTAGAACTCCATTTGATGAAAACTCAACAAAGAAAGAGAAATTATCAAGTCTCTAAATGAAATCCTAACAGACACTGAGGAAAAAAATAAAAAGATTATTCCCAAACTGCCCAAGTGGAATATTGAATTCAGAACTACCAGGAAAAATAAATTCCATACATTATAAAACTGAAGTGGACCACTACTGTTTTCCCATACAAGTAACAAACCATAAGAACCCCCAAAACATCTGTTTTGAGCACCCTTCTTTATAAAACATCACTTGCTTGATTTATCATGTTCTAGCAGTTAAGAATATAATCCAGTGTTAACAAAACTAGCCATAGTTAGTCACCGTCATCTCATAGCAGTCTGACCTTATCTCTGATCAACTTTTCTAGCAATGGATTTCTCAAGACTGTTTGGCTTCCTTAATAAACTCAAAAACTATAGGTGCTTTAAGGTAAGGAGCTTTTTCTTTCCACTATCTGATGTAAGCATCAAAATACATAATGCTTGAACACTTCACATTCATTCCAATTTGCTCCATTTATTCTCTTTCTAGTGCACAATTCACCTGTTTTCAATTTCATTAAACTAGATTTTTGAAATAAATAGAAATGTTGAAGTGCTGGTACTAAATAGAAGTATAGGGAAGAATGCCTATTCCATGACCCCATAAGAAAATTAAAATATTTTATAACAAACATTGTAAGGCTGTATAAGCAGATATTATCAATTCATACAAAAAGCATCCCTTTTCAGGTGCTCCTTCCAAAACCTAAGGAGCATGCACATTCAATTTTATTTAAAATCTCTAGCCTTTTGAATAACAGTTGATTGACTGCTTAAAAAAAAAAAAACAAAACCTCAGAAAATATAATTATTGATCATTAATACAGAAACAATTAAGAAAAACATGAAGAAAGAAATAAAGATCAGCCACAGTAACTATCTGGTTACTCATTAGGCAAGAAAAATTCCAGTTAACTCTACAAAACAAATAATCTACTATCTCCTGCTGTTTTGCAATAAGAGACCTAGGACAAGGCCTCCAGGACTCATTTTGTCTGTTTTCTTTACACAATGCCCAGCAAGATAAAAACTAAACACAGCAAAGACACATTCTCCCTTACATGATTAAGCTGATACAGCTGGACATTAATGGAGGACAACCTTGAGACTAAATGAAAACCTGTTACAGATAGTTTGCACATCTTCAATATTGACATAGCTGTTTAATAGCTTTAGGAACTAAGGACAAGAATTTGGAAAGAAACTCTTACCAGAAATGATAGGCATCATTAGTACAGCTCAGAAATACTATCTAGAAAGATGGAAGAAAAAAAAATAGCTGAGGACTACGTCTTAGAAGCCAAAGGAGAGCTACGCTTCCAGCAACAACACAGGCAACTACTAGGCTTACACATCCAGGAGTCTGAAGTTGGATTATCTGTTCCAAGCAGAAAGCATTACAGACCTTGACAAAAAACATTTCAGCAGAGCTTGTGGAGTAAAAAGTACAATTCTGGCAAAGCTACAAAACAGCCAAGAGAAAACTGAATCTAGTACTCAGAAGACAATATTTGACATTAAAAAATGAGAAAGTGACACACAGGTGTATTGTAAGGGATAAATCTGGATGGGAAATCAAACGGTGGAGTAAAATATAGTCACCAAAATGAGGAAAGAAGTCTTCAATAACCACCTTCCACAACTGAAATGGAAGACAAAACAAAAATATTCATAAATGAAAGGCAGTCAAAAACTAGAGGTGGAAGAAGTCAGATCACCCTGATAATTCATTCTCAGGCAAATCAGGTTAAAAAAAAAAAAAAAAACAAAAAACAACCAAACCCCTAAGAAATTCTAGGCATAGAGATTCAAGGAGGGAGGTAGGTTTGAGGGGTGCACCCAGGAGTTTGAAGTTGGACAGAAAAGCTTGGTTTTGTAAAAATGAAACTCAGTTTGGCTGACGTGGAAACAAAAGAAGAAAAAAAAATAAAAGGACAGGGTAACTGAAGTAAGACCACCTCAGCCACAGGATGTTCAGACAAGCTCTACAGTACTTCTGTGTCATAAACAACTCCGGGATATGTCAGGGCTGGCTTTCCTTAAACAGAAATATTGTTCTGTTTCACAGCATCACATTCCAGATGAAACTCACCTATGTCAATCTCAGATGCAAGCCTCAGAAATTATAAGAAAAATCACAGACTTGGCTGCACTTAAACCAACTCTTATTTGGGTATATGGGTAACAATCTTCAGCTCTCATCTACTTTCGTAACCATCACGGTATGAACAGTAAAATAGTGGGGTTTTTTAGGTTTTTGCTTTGCGTTAAGTTTATAAAAACGAATAGCAATTCTTGTAAAGGAACCATGGGTACTTTTAGTATTCCTTATGATTAAATTCGGAAGCCTTGATCAATGCTGAAACATCTTTGGTTTCTCTTACAAGACACTACCATCCCCAAGGCAAAGTTGCAGTTGTTGTAATTACAGAAAAGAAGCATATCAAAGGTACTAGAGTTGCTTTAATTAACAAGATTATTCTCTGCTGCAGATCTCATCTCTGGTGGTGCTCCTACTAGCCTATAGCTGTCCACAGTTAAAAGGATGTGGCCAGCCTGACTTCTTTTTTTTTTTTTTATTTTAATGCCAGCAGATCAAAATGGATGCTAACCGAGTCAGCCAAGCACAAAATAAGTGACCTGAAAAGGTCTCTACTCATTAATCTGATCACAATATAATAGGAAATGAATAAATGCCTTTTAAATTTAGCACAGCTGAAAGAAGTAACATTCAAGTCATTAAAATTTTTAATTCGTCAACAGTTCTGGCACCACTCATTACTGCTAATACAGGCAAAAGAAACAACAGCATGAGAAACTATTCCAGATACAGTAACTACTAAAGGCAAGACAAAAATAAACCGAAACCCACTGACCAATGTTTAGCTTGATATTTATAATTCTAATCAAAAGAACCCGCAGACTTTAGTGTGTAAACTATAATCATTTAAAGCAACATTAATAAAAGTGTGATAAAATTATAAGAGGCACTGAACTTAAAAACTAACACTTCGTAATTTTTCCACTTAAATAATTGTGATATTTTTTATTTAGTAGCATTAAGTTACCTCAGTGCTCTTTCACAGCAGTTTAAACTCATCCCAGTCAAGCTCCCACAATTCCACATTCTACCTCCAGTCTGATAACCCCAGCCACAGCAGGCAGAAAGCTGGTAAAAGTCAGTCCACCAGAAAACTCACTCAGCAGAACAGCTAATTGGTTCGTTCAGGAGAAGGCTGAGCAGTGACCTCATCACAGTCTACAACTTCCTCAAGGTGGGCAGCACAAGGGAGAGGTGCTGGTCTCCTCTCTCTGTGACCAGCAACAGGACACAAGGAAATTGAATGAAACTGCATCAGGGGAAGTTCAGATTGGACATCAGGAAAAGGTTCTTTACTGAGAGGGTGGTCGGTCACTGGAACAGGCTCCCCAGGGAAGGGGCCATGGCCTCAAGCCTGCCAGAGTTCAAAGAGCATCTGGATGACACTCTTAGTCATACAGTCTGGTTTCAAGTAGTCCTGCAAGCAGCATGGAGTTGGACTCTATGATTCCTTCCAACTTGAGATATTCTACGATAATTATCTACGATAATTATCTAATCCAATTATCTAATTGGATTAGAACACTGCTTTCAGCAATAGTGGTCACAGGGCACAGTTCTCAGGCACCACTGGAATGACCACCCCTTTGCTATTAGACTCTAAGACCCAGATGGAGCTTCAGAAGGAGGATACACTTCCACAAGTCTCAGGCTGCAGGGAGTGCTTGGGGCCTGCCACTGGGGCATGTGGTCTTCTAGCCTGCAGCTGTGCATTTGACCACGAGCTGCGCTACAAAGTGGAAGAGCTATGGGACGGCGTCATCTTGTAAAGCATCAGAGAACATAAGAAAGGGATCAGCTGGATCTCTTCTGAGACCTTGAACCTTCAGCTGCAGCAGAGGAACCTGTGCACATGAAGCAGGTAAGACAGAATTCTAAAGAAGCTGGAAGGTAGTGACCTCTCACACCAGAAGGAAGGCGCCTGCCTTGCATCCAATGACATGCAGTTACACAACAGTCTGTGTCACTGTCTTCATAACTGATGAGAAGCTGGAAGTGCTGTCCAATGGAGCATCTCTGATGGCTTGGCATGACCCACTCAAGACCACTAAAAGGAAGCAGAAAATAAGAGTCCCTAATGCAGGGGATGGAAGCCCCTCCACCATCTGTCTTGTAGGGAAGTTTTCTGCTTGCTGCCGGCTCACATTTGGGATATTGTGGAAAAGCGACCAAGGCTCATCTTGCCCTCTGCTGCTCTTCCATGTAGGCACTAATGACACTGTTGAGGTGACCTTAGAATTATCAAGTGTGACTACAGAGCTCTGGGGATGGCAGACTAGGGAACAGGTGAGGGGGGAGAATCTCAGAAGGACTCAATGGACTCCACAAGTTAATAACTGGTTGTGCAGCTGGTGTCAGCAGCAAGGTTTTGTTTTCTACAACCATGAGATTCTCTTTGAGGGTCAACAGCTACCTGAAAGAAATGGGATGCATTTACCAAAACTAACTTTGCCAACAGACTGGCCAAATTACTGTTAAGGAGAGCTTTAAACTAGAAATTTTGGGCAAGGGAGTGATTCCTCAACAAACAAGGAAGTTGTGTAGGCAAGCATCACCATGATGGGAACAGAAGAGACAAAGCAACCAAAAAAACAGAGGTGGAGTGAGGACAGGCATGTGAAGAAAGAGATGTCTTCAGAACAGCCTAACGAGGAAGGCTGTTAAACCTGTACTGGGGAATCGGCACACTCAAGTGCCTCTCAAACACTTCTAGACGTAGGATGGGAACAAACATCACCAGTGCTAAGCAGAGAGAAAGGCTCATCCCCCTCAACCTGCTGTCAGTGCCAGCAGGAGAGAGAAGTCAGTGTGCAGTTACAGGGCTGCAGCCTCATTGGAATCATGGAGACATGGTGGGATTTCTTACAGGACTGGCATGCTGTGGCAGGCTGTGACAAAGGAATATGGGCTTCTTAGGAAGGACAGCCTGGGAAGGTAAGAAGGCAAAGTTGCCCTTTATGTGAGACACCAGTTGAAAAGCCTGGAGCTCAGCCTTGGGACATGTCAGGAGTTAGTTAAGATTAGCAGGCAGACCAAGAAAGGTGTTTTGTGGTGAATGTGCGCTCTAGACCTCCTGCTCAGGTAGAAGTAGATGAAGCTTTCCTCAAACAACTGTGAGAAGCCTTAAGTTCACAGCCTTTGGTCCTCACAGGCAGCTTTAACCATCCTGATATCTGCTGGAAGGACAATACAGCAGGGCTTAAGCAACCCAGGAGATCTTAGTACACTGATGACAAATTCCTGTGAAGATGTCACAGATGATTAAGGAACACAGGAAAAGTTGCCCTGCTGAATGTGAACAGGAGAGGCAGCCTTGGCATGACTGAGAGGGTGGAGTTCAGGATCCTAAGAAGAGAGAGCAGAGTAAATTTTTCATTGCAAGTTCAATGCAAGTTCATTGCCTTGCCTTTCTGGAGAGCAGACTTCAGCCTCTTCAGGGATCTGCTTGGAAGAATCCATGTGATGAGGCCATGAAGAAAAAAGCAGTCCAGGGGAGTTGGCTGACATTCAAGGATCAGCTCCTCCAAACTCAGGCAAAGTCCATCCCAACAAGCAGGAAGCATGCATGGATGAGCCAGGAGCTCCTGACTAATCTCAGACTTTAAAAAACAAAGACGTGTACAAGAGATCAAAGCAGGTGATCTAGGAGGAATACAGAGCTGCTGTCCAAGCATGTAGTGATGGTCAAGGCTGACCTGGAGTTTAATCTGGTCAGGGATGTGAAGGGCAACAAGCAAGGCTTCTACAAGTACATAAACAGAAAAAAAAAAAAGACAGCTAAGGAACACGAGCCCGCTGCTGAATGGGGCACGGGAATTGGTGACATAGGACAGCGAAAAGGCTGAGGTGTTCAATGCCTTCTTTTCCTCTGTCGTTATCAGTAAAACCAGACTTCGGGAAGCCCAGGCCCTTGAAACCAGAGAGGAACATATGGAGCAAGGAAGGCTTAACTTCTGTTGAGAACAAGGTTAGGGAGCATTTAAACAAACATGATGTTCAAAAGTCCATGGGGCTGATGGCATGCATCCATGCATGGTAAGGGAACTGGCTGATGCTACTCTGAAGCCAATTTTTATTATCTCTGGGTAGTGGGAGAGGTTGCTGAAGACTGGAAGCAAGTAAATATCACTTCTGCCTGCAAGGACAAGAAGATCTAGGAAACTACAGGTTAGTCAATTTCACATCAATCCCTGGGAAGGTAGAGGAGAAAATCCTTGTGGAAACCATTTCCGAACACATGAAGGACAAGAAGGAGATTTGGAGTAGTGTCAGATGGGTCTACAAAGGGAAAATCATACTTAACCAACCTGACAGCCTTTTACAGTGAGGTGACTGGTTTGGTGGATGAGTGGAGAGCAGTGGATGTTGTTTACTTCTGATAGTGTCTCAGCCTCCCATACCACCCTTCTAGATAGGCTGATAAATAGTACCACTTAGATAAGCTGACAGTGAGGAGGAGTGAGAACTGGCTGAACAGTCAGCTGCAGAGGCTTGTGATCAGCAGGACAAAGTCCAGCTGGAGGCAAGTCACTAGTGGAGGACTCCAGGCATCGATACTGGAGTACTGTCCTTCCCAGTACAAGACAGACAAACTTACTGGAGCATGTCCAGCACACAAACAAGGATGACTAAGGGACTGGAGCATTTTGCACATGAAGAGGGGCTTAGAGCTGGGACTCTTCAGCCTGGAAAAGAGGAGGCTCAGGAGGATCTTATCCATGTATATAAACGCCTGACAGAAGGGAATGAAGACAAAGGAGTCAGACTCTTCTCTGCAGCACCCACTATCAGGGTGTCCTGGTTTCAGCTGCAATACAGCTGATTTTCTTCCCAGTAGCTGTTGTGTTTTGGATTTAGTATGGGATTTGGTATGTGATAGTACACTGATGTCAGTAGCTGTTGCTAAGTGATCAAGGACTTTTTTCAGCTTCCTAGGTTTTGCTGATGTGCAGTTGCAAGAATCTGGGAGAGGTATAGCCAGTACAGTTGACCTAAACTGGCCAAAGGCAGTATTCCATGCAATAGACATCATGCTCAGTATTTAAGTGCAGGTTGGCCAGTGGGCAGCTCGCTCTCTTGTTCTCTCTCAGGAAATTTTGGTTCCAGTATTGCTCTCTGTTCCATTCCACAGTTGCTTCTTGGAATGTATCAGTCGTGGGGTCGTCAAGTGGTAAGAAATTATGCATCACTCATTTTGTGTATTTTATCATTCCTATATTTTATTTTATTATTATTATTTTTGGTTTTTTACTATCATTATCTTTCTCTTTTCTGTCCTAGTAAACTGCCTTTATCTCAACCCCTGAGTTTTCCTTTTCTTTCTGATCCTCTCCCTCACTCCCCCAGTGAGAAGGAGGATGAGCGAGTGACTGTCTGCTATACGGTTACCAACTGTGGTTAAACCATGACACTGGGCAGAAGTAAAACACACCAAACATCATCTGAACACAGGAAAACACTTTTTTTTTTTATGGGTAAGACACTGGAAGAGGTTCCCAGAGTGGTTGTGGAATCTCCATCCTTGGAAATATTCAAAACCCAACTGTACATGGTCCCAGGCAGCCTGGTCTAGCTGACCCTGCTTAAGCAGGGGTCTGAACTAGATGATCTTACGAGGTCCCTGCCAACCTCACCCATTCTGTGGTTTAAGCAACAGTGACATGACAGAGTAATCTTACTATAGCCACAGCTGAGAATCCTAAACTGGACAGACTATGAGAGTGGTCATTGACAATTATGTCCTCATAGGAAGCTAGTGTTCCTTTTCACACAGCAAAAGAGAAAACACCTAAAGTGGAAAAAAAATTACCCCAAAGTATGAGATGGTAGTACTGCTCCTTTTCACCACCATTTGAAGAAGGAGCTATATTACTAGTATCTTGTTATTACCACTACACCGACCACAAATAACAGAGATCCCCCTAGACTAGATGATACTTCTTCATAGTAGGACTACACATACACACACTAATACCAACTGATGAAATACAGCAACTCCCTCCCAAAGACAAGAGTCTTTCAGTCACACGGTGAACCCACCTCTCCTGATGAAGGAAAATAATTTCTGGCACAATCTGGCTTTTAGTTGCTGCCAAATTTATCATGCATGTGAATGGATCTCATTTTTGTTTCATTTGCTCAGCCTTCCCCTTTCTGTCTCCTGATGATGCATAAATTTAGCTCCTTTTACACTCTGCAGAATCATCTTACTTATCCATGTAATTTTGACATGCAGGTTCTCAGATACACTTGTAAACTCTATGCCTTTAATTATACTGAAAATTAGTAAAATTAGCAAAGATATTGCTCTGATTTAGGAGTCTTTAAAACTGCTTAACAGCATTTTTAAAAATTCACTCAACTGAAGCCTGTCAGCTAATCATGTGGAGTTTGTTTGGTTTTTTCCCCTTCTTTTTTTTTTTTTCCTTTTTTAAAATGTAAACATAACAGGAAATGTATGAAATAGGAAAGGTATTTAAAAATAAAAAATACCCTAAAGAACAGTAAATCACCTCTTACAAGTCATGAACCATGGGGAAATACACAGTTTCAGTTACATAAGAAGTTTATTTAAGCAGTGATAATAAATCAATACTTTCACGGAGTGAAAAATTGCAATAGAGTAGTGAAAATAAATGCCTAGAGTTCCTTTTTAAGAACATCAAAGAAATCAAAGGCTATAAAAATATTTTCTTGCAGCAGGCATTGCTAACAAAATTAATGCATGCTTATGTCAGTGTCTCTGATAGTTAATTAAACTTTAAAATTCAAGTTTACACTTAAATATTATATCAATGTGCTATAAACCAACAGCATGTATTTGTCCTGTTGAAGAAAGACCATGCTTTTTGAGACTCAGCTTTTGTATGACTTAACAGGATTATTAACAAATATGGGACACTTAGGGAAGAACATGATATTTTTCCTCAAAATATGAAGTAGCACTATCAATCAGCATTATCAATCTAACCATGCTATAAAAAGCACTCACACAGTACCTAGATTAAGTATAGTAACTAATATTTTAGATATAGGCAAAGGGAGCATTTTTATGAAAAGATTAAAGTTATTCCTTCTCTTTTTTTTTCCCTCTTGAGTTACAAATACTGAATAACAGCATATATTATAGCAGAACCTGAGAAAACACTAGGTCTGGTTGTAATCCTAACTTTACCACATAAATTAGTCCTGCAAACACTGTTTCCAGTGGGGATTTGTGATGGCCCACAAGAGACCTAGCAATGCCACAGACCATAAACAATACTCACGGTTTAAAAACTTAGTTTTTCCTGAAAACATTCCTCAGAAGTTCTCCTACTACAGTAAAATTCTGCACAGGCACAGTCAAGATTTCTGGTAACAAGTCATTGTGGATTTATTGCTTTTGTACTACCAAAAGGTTGTTTCCTTAACAGCACATCAAGTATCTAGAAAACAGTGAACTCTGACCCACCCAAGGACACAATTTCAAAATATTATATTGCTCTCAAGAGCGTCACACCACAGAATCAAATTGTTGCCCTATATGGCTTCAAGTCGTGGTGCCTGCTTGTTTTGTTTTCCATGCTAATAGCAACTTGGAAACTATATTGAGCTAATTCTCCAATTTAAATATTTGAGTGTGGGGCTTTAACTTCTGAAAGCAAGTTGAACATTTAAGTCCACTGAGAAAGCCTTAAGAAGTGATCAAACAACCACTAGTGATTCAAATTTTATCATCACCAAACTTTTGGTTTTGGCAGACAAACAATACATATTAAACTGTAGCCTCAACAATAAAATAGCAAAGTCAACTGCACATAATTCATTTGCATCAACAATTTACCATCTCATAAAACAACTATGAGTAGGATCACTCCCTACAATGCTTTTTTTTCAAACTAGCGCTTACACACACACACACAAAAAACACCTCTTCAAAATGTAAAATTTCATCAAATTATTTCATTCAAATTCTCCACCATAAGGTATTGCGAATGCTAGCATTTTTTCCACTACCACCATAGGCAACAGAAAGTCTCAAACACATAATACTTAGAAACATTCTGTTCCTTCAGGACACTAAAGTCGTTCATATTATCCAAACCAAACACTTATACACCTTACTCCCACATTTCTGTTTCACATCTTGACTGATAGAGTACTTGTTATAAAGCTGTCAATCAGCTGTCGTGTCATATTAAAAAAAAAGCCAAAACCTTCTCAGTTCCCCTGAGGAATCACCAGATGATGCTAAACAGAACCCATTCTTCTGTGCTTTTGTATTGAATCTAGACCATCACCACTATAAACATTGATCCTAAATACTCTTAAATCACATTCACTAAGATGCTTTACAGCAAAAATGAACTCTATAGTTTAGAAAATCGAGGGATCTAGTTAAACATACCTGCCTCCAACCCTCACCATCATGATAATCTTTAGGGTAATACTCAAGTGTCGTAATAGTCATTCCCATGATGTACCCTAAGTCATTGACTTATTCACTTTTACTCCAAGTCATGCTGCAGAATGCTGTGCTCCAAGACAAGCATAATTTAGTTATATTCCTGAGGAAGAGGATGGAGAGGATACACTGCAAAAATAGACTGAATGCACAATTTGGTCTTCCATCGTAAACTCCATCAAAACTTTAGTTTTAAAAAAAATTGCCACTTTCCTCGCTTTTCAAAAAGCAAGCAGCTTTGTGGTCTTTTTGTCCTCCATGGTTTCTCTGCCCCTACATCTCTTTCAGTGTCTGTTCTCATTGCACCCATGCTCTTCACAGCAAGTATAATTGATCTAGAGCTCTTTAAGAACGTGTTGTTTTAATGCTACATGGTGATGAGGAGCTCAATAAACACTCTCCATTAGGTTTTACTATGAAAGAAAACAGGGAGATGTCGGTTTTGGAAACCATTTTTGTAGGCGATTCATCAGAGGATCTGTCCAAAATTGAAGAAACTAGAGCAGAGGTTATGAAACATATTCACAAAATAAACATCAATAATCAGTAGCACCCTATACGCATTTTAAAAGAACACAAGGTTAAATAGCTGAATAAAGAATGACAGTGGGTTAACTCTCATTCTGCAGTTCCTTGGCATCTCAGGACAAGAAACAGCAAATGCGAAATAACTTTGGAAAAAAAAACCAACAAACAAAAATGTGCAGCAAATAAAACTGTTAACTAAGCAGAAACTATAATTTAAAATATGGTTAGTGAACACTTACAAAAATACATGATTTACATCAGAGGAATTGGCATAGCTGTTCCCCAAGGAAATCCTGCTTTTCAAAATTACTTAAGATCTCCGAAAGATTCAAAGAACACGGAGTGAGGGTGCTGCACGAGTCAGAAATCAGCTTTGGCTTTCCAAAAACTTTTAACAAAGTTCCTTATCAAAAAGTTACCAGGAAAATAAGCAGTCATAGGATGAGGAAGGGTCCTTTTAAGAATAAACACATTACCCAAGGTATAATTCTCTGGCTTGCTCACATCTTGAATACTATGTGCAAAAAAAAGGAAGTTAGAAGCCACAATGAAAATAAATAAAAAGGTAATTCTTCCCACCCAGGGTTTGTAGGCCTGAAGTGTCTCCTTGCCAGCTAGATGTTGCAGATACAGGAACTTTACATGGGTTCAAGAGGGGCTGGAAAAATTCAGAGAAGGAAAAAAAAAATAATCTACTGGGGTATATTAAACAAACAAAAACATATCTGGCTCAAGAAGTCCCCTGACCTAAAACTCACTGGAGAAAAAGAGAACAGCAGAAGAGAAGTGTCACACCTCTGCTCAGTTTTCATCTTTGAGCATCAACTATTGCCCATCACTATTTTTTGTATTAATATTTAATATTTAGAAATGTTATGATTTACACAATACTTACTTTTTTACGACTTTTTTACAAGAACCTCATAAAAAATAAGCTTCTGAACACTGATGCTTTAAAGAGACTACAGTTACACCATTAGTAAAATTACAGGCCTTTCTACTCATTTTACCAACCAAGAGAAAGAGGTGAAGTCAATATAGCAACTGGAAATTTTTTTTTCTTTGGCGGTTTTGCACAAACTTTTCTGAAGTTCCAGAACAACTGACACACTGCCAGCTCGCTCTGCTGAAAGGCCATATACACACAGACACATGATCAGGTTACAAGGTATTTCTGTAAGATCAAGTCACCGCCTGCTTTTAAAAGACGCCTGATTTCACATCGAGTTACATTAACCCCGCCACTCCCCAGCGCCTGAACGGATTTCAAAATCAGCTGTAAAGCTGTCAGATAAGGTTGGTTTCTTGTTCTTCTTCGACTAAGCACCACAGAGCGAGCAGCCGTGTACAGCCTCCTGTACTTCCCTGCAGGGGAAGGCGGCCTCCCGCGGTAAAAGGGCCGATGCGCGGCCCTAAACCCGGCTCTGCCGGCAGCTCCGCTGCCTGCGTACGGACGGACGCGCGCCCCTCGACGGGTACGGACACACGCGCACACAGAGCCCCGCGAGACCCCGAGCCGCTACAGTGTGTGCACGTGAGGGCCACTTCTTCCCCGCTAAGCAACCGACCCCCACCCGCCTCTGGCCCCGTCCCAAGTAACCAAACCCCGCCCGCCCCCACGGGCCGCCCCGCGGCCTCAGCGCAGCCTCCCGGAGACCGGGGCGGGGCGAGGGCCGGCCGGGCCCGCTGGCCGCGCGGCTCTTCCACAGCCCTGATCTGCGCGTCACCTGCAGCGCCCGCACTCCGGCCGCCTCTCGCAGCTCTCCACCGGCAGCTCCCACAGGCCCGCACAGCCCTCGCCCTCCTCGCCCAGGCCCGGGGCCAGAGCCGCCCCGCTACCGGCCGCAGTGCTGCCCCGCTCCATGCTGGCGCGGCGGGATGCGTCGGCCCCCGCCAGGGGGCGCCGGTGGGCAGGAAAGGCCGCTGTCCCCGCGCATGTGAGATGTCCGCGCCCCTTCGCGGGGCTCGTCCAATCGGGCGAGGGGAGCCTTTCACCCGGCGGGTTGGGGAGCGGCGCGGCTCGGTCGATAGGGGGCGCCGTTGGTCTGCGGCGCTGCCGGGGGCCGGCTCCCGGCCGCCTTCCGCCCGGCGCAGCTGGGGCTGGCGGCCGCGGGAGCGCGGCGCTGCCCGTGCTGTTCACCGGGAGGGAGTCGGGGCGTGCGGGTGGCGAGAGCGTCGCTAACAGCCCGGCTGTCGCAGCGCCGGAGCCGGCCGGGCCGGGCCGAACGCCTCCCGACAGGCCTCGGCCTTTTCCGCCGCACCGCCCGGGCACGGCGAGCGGCGCTGCCACCCGCGGCGTCTCTTTCGGCGCGAATTCCCGCCTGGCCTGTGCCTCTCGGCCCGCCCGAGCTGCGCCGGGCTTTGGGTGGGAGGAGGCTGCGGGATGACCGGCCTGGCCAGGGCCTGGCTCTGTCAGTGTCGGCCGCTCTGCAACCTGCCCGGTGCCAGAACACCCAGCCATGGAGCTGCTGGGTGTGCGTGTGGGAAACGGCCCTCCGGTGCTGGTGACACTTACCTTGGAGCTTGAAATTGATACTATTATAAAAAATAAAAACTTATTAGTTGCTGGTCCTTAGATACATATCTGACCATTTTAATCGATATTTTACTTGAAGTGCTTCAGACTAGATGTTTGGGTTTTCTCAAGTTCACACAACTCCAGGAGAGGCTGCAGCATAAGCTGTGGTAGTAGGAGGGCAGTGAAGTAATAGACAAGCTCTTCGTTTCCAACCTCAGTAGTACCTGCTCTTCAGAAATAAAAGCTGTAGACATATACCAGGATTCAGATGCAAGTTATACTCTGGTCATTAAGACAGATATGATAATAAACAATATATTGGAGTCTATTAAACAGTAAAATGAAATTCAGCTTCAAGATTGTTGCAGTTGACCTTAGAATTCTATTGAAATACAATAACTACTGCATCTCCATGCAAGACATCCTCTCCTGAAATTAGCAACTGCAGATGAGTTGGCCAGTTGTGTTATTTCCTGTTTTCTGTTCTTCATCCAAAATAAAATGTGTTGTATTTATGTATTTACAATATTAAAAGCCATTTGATGTAATTTAGGCCTGCTGGTACTAGATACATGCACAATATTGAGATGGTTTTACTTTTAGGTTTTGTATTTTTATACTGTAATTTTTTATTTGTAGATCAAGCTGCAAATTAACCCATTTTCTTGTGTAGCCGCTAGAATACATTTTACTCACAAGATAAAAAGAATCAGAGATCAGTGATTCTCAAGCTAGCTGTGAAATTACACAATGTAAATGCAAAAAAAAAAAAAAAAGGTAAGGAAAATTAAAATACCACTAACCAAATTTTAAATTATGGAGTTATTTATTGCTAGTATTACGTGTCACCTAATTTAGGACTGGAGGACCAATGTGAGGGGGAAACTTCTAAGCTGAAAGCCTTGTCACAGCATGAGTTGGTATAAACTACAACGAGCTTATTTAGGCTGATTGTTAGAAACACACAGTTGTAACATGGTTATAGTGGACAGGTGAAGCAGTGTTGACTTAGTCCACGGTCACCTTCCTGCTTCCACCTTACTGAAAAGAGTCCCCATGCAGAGCTACTGACACGAACCTGGATATGCCTTCACAGCTTCCCATGACAGTCCTCAAAGAGTCACGTTTTTATCTGGTCTGGTAAGAATAATCAGATTCAGTCATAAGCTTAAAAGTAAACCATTGTAAACCATTCTAGTCTGACTGCACAGAAGAAAATTGATTTTCAGATAGATGCCTAAAATAGATGTAATAATGGCATGACATGAAGTAATTTTATTGTCAAGGGAATAGGAAAATGTAGCAGGGAATAGCTCGATGCTAAACAGAGAGCACTCTTAGCTTTTCTCTTTACATATTCACCTGAAGAGCAAAATGATGAGTTTAAACTGAAGGACAACATTGGCATGAGTTCAGGGTAGGATTAATTGCCCATGACTAAAATGTAGGCTTCAAGATAGAGGGTTCCTGTTATCAGAACATTGCAGTTGTGGACTATCAACAAAAGCAGAAGGGATTAAAAGCCAGCTCAACCCTAGTGTTTTTTGGAATAGAGCTACTGTTTGCTATGCGCATGTTGTTCCAGAGCTTAACAGACCAGTAATTTCTCTCACTACAGGCCAGCAAACCACAAACACTACACTAAATAGTCATGTAAAAAAAAAAAAAAAAAAAAAAAGGAAGCATGATTTCTAGGCTAAGACATTTTAAAACACGAGAACAAGTTTAAGAGGAGAAATGTCTGACTATTGAAGACTGAGGCAAAAAGTAAAATAGTTTTTATGGCAGTTCTTGACAATCAGTCTTTTGCAGCCTAATAGGTAGATATGTCCACACTACCTATTTAATGCATGACTACCTTGAGTATTTGATGAGCATACTTAAATCGAAATTAACACCTCCACCATTATATTAAAAACCTGAGGAACTCACAGCATTTCTTTGGACCAGTGTCTGCAATTTGTAAATTTAGACACCTAAATGATGGCATGACTGGGAGCTTCTTCTTTGTATTTAATACTCTTTGATGTACAGCACTGTTCCTCTTTTGGGATCATGCGTGATCACATGTTTAATGACTAGCTGTAGACTCACTCTGATATGGAAAGTCTAACAGATTCTATGGAAAGTACCATTCCTCTGCAAGTCCGATCTCTCCTGCATCCTTACATAAACATTTCTCTTTTATTCTAGGATTATCCCTTATTAAGTAATCAACGAGTTACATTTCTTGCTGTACAAGTGGTATACCCAGATAAGTCATCCCCTTCTACCCTCAGAAGTTCAAATATAATACGTATTTGTTTTAAGAGATGTGAAGAAACTTTCAGGATGGCAGTTCTCAAACAAGCATGTTCAAATGGCAGATGTAGTTCCCCAGCAGCTCTGGCCAGTTTAATTCAGAGTGCTGTGTTTCTACTCCCTGGCTTGCCTTATGGTTTCAAATACCAGCAGAAGTTATTTGAAATCCTGCTGGATTAATGATCTTTTCTGCAAAAGCTATATCCTCATATGGCACATTGAAGATGAAGAATCTAGTTGAACATGTCCCTGCTCCTTGCTCCTTGGACTAGATGACCTTTAAAGGTCCTTTCCAACCCTAAGGATTCTATGATTCTATGAATGTGCTTTCATGGCAGCTCACAAATGTTGAATTTGGGGCAGTTGTGGTGCTTCTCTCTTGTCCACTCCCATACTTGGACATATGTTCAGAGGATTGAGCCAAAAGCCAGCAGTTAAGCTGGATGAACTGCCTGAACAGGCTTACTGCACAGTCACTGGTGTCAGCATGAGGCGTAGGCTGCATAAGTGGAGTTGGAGCTGGGAGTTTGGAAGCCATGATGGGCTAAGCTCCTGCCTCAGTGCACGACAAGCAAGCTCGGAGAACTGACTAGCACTGAGGACTGTGAGCCAAGGGGAAACAAGGTTGAGACAGGTGAGCTGGGAGATGCTCATTCAAAGGCTGCAATGAAAAATAAGAAATTATGTTTTTGTTTGTTCTCCCATATTTCTGCCTAAATTCCTTACAACAGAAGACAGACAGACATCTTGCTACTTGTACAGAAGAATGGTATTAACAAAGCACCTTCTTAGCTGGCAACGTGTATGAACAGAAGCCTACCTGCACATATGGAAGGCAGTGTATTAGACAAGGAGGTTCATGAGCAATGTTGGTAAATGCCACTATGGGGGGCAATAGAGCTCCGAGCAGGACAAGTGTCGGAGCGTCTGAACTCAAAATCAGGAACTGGTGAGTTTTGGGGAAGAGTCTGCTTTCTGTTTGACACCAGCATGCACTGACCTGGTTTGCTAGCCCACGCATTTGCCGAGGCAGGCCTTTTTGAAGCAAGAAGGATGGTTTAGTGAGACAAGGTGGCTGGCCAGAATAATACAACTCCAACCTCCCACCAAGGACTTGGTGAATCTTGCTGGGGTGCTGTATTTTTCCACGTGCACAGAAATGCTGTGAGGCTCAAGGGCAAAAGCTGTCCGTGCCTGTCTCTGTTCTAGAAGGTGCCATACTATAATTGATTTATGACACAAAAGCTAGGAGTAAAACATCCTATCTTACTTGTTTGCCTGGGCAGCTAAGGATTGCAGATAAGGGAACAAACAAATGAACAAAAAACAGTCAAAAAACAATTAAGAGTATTTAGCCATCCAGTACTGAAAAACTTATTACATAGTAAGAACAGTGTAACAAGGATGTACGTGCATGATGTTGTCTGCTAATCTGTTGAACCTGTGGGCTTTAGACATTACCTATTCCATCCAAAAGTCTTTGGATTTGTCTGTCATTCATGATAATTCACTGCTTTGTGAAAAAAATGGTAGCAAGTGACTTGAAAAACACAGAATTAATTTCAGATATTTTAGTCATTACTAGGTGGTTGGGAATGTCCTTTACATAAACTGGAGAAACAGCAGCAGCGACAGAAACATCCTGTTTGTTGCTTAATCTTCATCTGCATTTTTTTCGGTTGACATAAGAACTAAAATTTGTGCAATCATATCCAAAATACTTTGCAGCAGTGATTCTGCCTTTATGCTGCCTGATGTAAATTCTTTACAGAGCTGACTTGTTCTTTAGCGCTTCTCTTCTACAGTTTTTGCTGACAGAGAGATACTGTCTATAACATTGTTTCTTTCTCAGAATCACAGAATTTGGGGGATAATAATGTTCACCCATTAAAACTCTTTTTTTTTCTCCACAGCCTGGAGATACTCTGCAAGGAAGCACTGTTAAGAATTATTTCCATGCAAGGAAATAGCTCAAAATAACTATTCCATCCCAGCTGTCTCATGCTAACTCCTGTATATACACTGTTTTATTCTTGGTTATAACTACACAAATGAGTTACTGTGAAACAATGAGGGTGTGACTTTGCAAGGCAACTACTACATCACAAATATCTCGGTCTGCATGTTTTCACACGCTGTTAATATGCAGGATGTGTTCTTCCTCTTTCTCCCTTTCACTTAGGGATAATTACCTGCCATTTTGAAAAAGTTGCAGTGTAGACAATGATACATATTATGAGCAGAACCGTATTGTCTTACAACACTGAAACCTTTTTGGGAATCTGCATTGGAACTAATTTCAACTAAGTTATATAAAGATATATACACTACACTGTAGTGTATATGTATAAGACACTACACTGTAGTGTTTTTCTTCCAAGAAGATGGGAAGTACTGGGGCAGGACAAATATCAATATGAACTGCAGCTTTGCTTTTGAAGTATCACTCAGGTTAGTCTAAGTGGCTTAGATAGTTTAGTCCCATTTTGAAGAAAGAATCCCATAGGAGGCTGGACATTGGTCTGCAACTACTTACTTCTGCAGGCATCATTCATCACTTGCAAATATGTTTTACCTAACACAGGTAAACTAGCAGAGCCCAAAGCCATTGGCATAGATACAATTATGCCAGCAGGTATTATTGAGAGGCCGCTTTTGAGCATTTTGGTTGCATTTGTTACTACAAAATGTTACTAATTAGACAGAAGGACTGCTACTCCAAATGAATTTAATAAATACTGTTGTGCTTGCGTGGCTGTTTGCAGTCTACCTGTGCTTGGAATTCAGCATTCTGTGTTTGGTGGGCAGATGCTAATGGCTTTGCAGGCATTTGTGTCTGATAGGATAGTCACTTTTAATGGTGGATTAGAGATCCCTTCTCCTAACGAGAACTGTCAACAAACATGCGCATACAGAGTTCTAACAAAATAATGTTAACTTGTTCTGGCTCAAAAACTGGTGAGAGCTGGCAGTGTAGCAGGTGTTAGACGATGCGGCTGCAGGCTGCCTCCAGCCAATTTCCATCAAGCTCAAATAAGCATGTTGTTCAAGCCTACATATATTTAGCAAACTTTAGAAGTCACAGCATATTTCTAAACATGACAAATAATTTGAAGGTGTACATAAATTGTCACTGCTGCTGAAAGTGATGATCTTGTCTTTCTTCCCACCCTTGCCATCTCCCCTGGTGCTAACGTGAGTCATTATGTGCCCACACAACCGCCCTGCAAGCTTCTTTCTCTTTTTTATTCTCAGATAGACCAGCTCAGTTTACTCTGCAGCAAGCCAGGCACTACTGCTGGCATAAGTGTGCTGGAAGGAGGAATGAGGGGAAGATAGAAGTCTATCTTTCCTTTCAGATCTCTAGTGACTAGACCAGTAAAAATGTAAATGCTGGGGAAAAAAAATACTGCTTTCCTGGGTGTGCACTGCTGCCTGCGAGGGCTGGCCTCCGGTCACTATCTTGGTGTGGGTCAGCCCCACGCAGGGTACAGTCATAATCTGCTGGAAGGGCAAATGGTAATATAGCCAACTATTGCCAGCTAAAAATAACTCTTTGTGGCAGCTTCACTTGGGATTTTTTCTAACACCCTTCCTTTTGCGAGCCACCACTTTTCCTTTCCTGTTGCTTTGCTGCCGTGGCATTTGTCTTGTCCGCGCTACAGAGTGCTGGGAAGCAACACGCCAGCCTGCTGCTCGGGCTGCGCTCCCTGCCAGTGTGCCACACCACATGGCGCTGTATTTCCATGATTTAGCAAATCTCTGTGTACTTGATTTTGCTGTTAGTGGATAGTTGCAAAAGATGTGGAAGAGATCATAATCTGGAAAAATACATTAAAGTCTTATTTTGGTTGCCAAAGTCTGCTCATGAGTCTGGTTGTTTTTATCTTTGTAAAAACTCAGTGCCTTCTCAGTTGCTTCTGGTTTTATCTATTGCAAGTAGATCTGACATTTTGCATAAGAAACTTACACGGAACTTCATAAAGGTATTTTGTGAGGTCACACACAAGTGTCATCTCCCTTTTTGAAACAGCTTAGACTGAACATCTGAGACAAATTAAATACCTCAGTGACAGATCATTCACTTTCATTCACTTCTTTTATAAAAGAAAGAAGCGAACATTTGTAAAATGTAAACACATTTTCAAACACAGACTTTTCAGTGCTGATCTGAAAGTTTGGTAACACGGCTTCTGATTGCATCATGGCCTCAGTTATGATACTGGGCTAGTAACAGAGGTAATTGCAATCACTAAACCTGTAATTGCAGCCTGTGATCCAATTCTGATGCTCTGGAGGACATTGTAGTAATATGTAACTGCAAACTGCATGCTGATTTGAAAATCCTTGCCTAAAATAAGATTCAAAAATCAAAATATGTGCACTGTATAGATACAAGTATAGTTGGTCATATAATCTTGGTATGCTGTTTATGTCATCTGTAAAATGCAGGTGAAAATACAAAAAGCAGGTGTAAAACAAAATGCATGAAAGTCAGTGATGGAGAAATTAAAACAAGCAGCAGACAGATAGCCTTTGAAGTGCTATCTGCTAAAATCCTGTAGATAAGAGTCAATGTGTCCTCCACAGCTTTGTAGCTTTAGAGCTGCACTAGAGTTTCTGTTTTCAGGACTACGCAGTGAAGACTCCTCTACATTATGTGTCTCTGGGAAGCTGACAAGCATGCACAGAGAATTCACTTGTATCAGCTTGTACTGCTGATGCAGAAGTGGCACATGACAGGGAGAGAAAAGTTTGTGAGTACACTGGTTAAGGAATACTGACTGAAATCTTTAACTGTGAGCTTTTATTAAAGGCCTCTGGAAGTCAATGTTCTGTTCAGCTATACTTTTACAGGGCACTCTGGGATGTCAGAGGCCCTTTTTCCATTCAATACAGAAGCTTTGCATTCAGCAAGTCATTTCAAAGTCATAAAAAATTCACCCGAGTCTGTTCCACAAACCTGTGTTGAGAATCAGGTCAAACATCATAATTACAGTATTTCTTCAGTGTTTCCTGCTCCAGTGTCAGTAATGGTATGCCCTACCCTAGGTGGTCAAAGGAGGCAGGTTCCACACAGGTGGAAAATTCTCCCTCTTCTTTAACTCACCTCCCACAATAAGTGAGGCTGCATTACTTTTGGTCTTAACAAACAAACAAGCAGAAAGCTTTACGGATGAAAGAAGTCCAAACTGTACCTGTCTTGCAATGTAACATTTAGGTTGTTCACTGTTCCTTCTATCAGAATTGTATATGCAACCAACAGAGATGACCAGTGTGATTTATTCTTGGCTACAAGAATGCACTTCCAAAAAGAAGAAGTACCTCTCTCTTTAAACCCAAGAGGTTTTGGTCATTTGGAAAACATGACAATACAGAGGGGGAGTGTCAGGGCAACTTTACTCATGCCCACATGCTTAGCAACATCTTGCCATTGCTTAGCGTGGGCAGTTTCACAGAACAGATGCACAATACATTCCATGGGATCTGTTTTTCTGGTTCTGTAAACACAGTCTCATAGACAAGTCTACATCAAATGGAGTAAATGTCTCAAGTTACAGCAATAGCACAGGAAATTCAGCTGAAATTTATTGTAAAGAACATGAAAATAACACTATCAGTCTGTAAAATGTGAGCATCTCACAGTTTCATCTCTAGACTGCTTAAGAAAATTATTGACAGATGTGGAAGTGTACAGCAAGCCAGAAGAGCTCTCTTCTTCTGACGTAGTATTCATGCAGGACAATTGTCCTGGATTTATAGACTAAAGCCTAAACTATTAGGCTGGTATTAAATAGTATATTTGGATATCTGCCAGTCTACTCTAAGACTAGACTGTAGCTTGAATACACGTGACAGTAAAGTGTGAGAGGGGCAAATATGGAACCAGAAGTTCATCCCATGTAGTAAGAGAGGAGAAGATAGTATGTGGCATGGAAAGAAAGGTGTACCTATGAGACGTGTATTTCCAGCAGAAAACTGTGCCTTAGTCAGCAAAGCATGCAGCACAGCAGATCATTTTCTCCTCTGTACTAGCAAGTCCTGGCAAGTGCATTAAGAGAAATGATTCCAAGTGCCACCTGGTCCTGGACAGGACCTTTCTTGGATGCTTCCTGCTCAGTGCCACAGGGCAAATCAGTCCTCTTACTCTGTCTCTAACAGGGTAGATGTCCCAAATCTGCTGCTGTTAGGTCCCTTCTTGTCCCTGTCTTCCATGTTGAGACACACTGTATCTACCACAGCTGATCTTTAGTCCATATTTATTCTTGTGGTTAAGCCTGAATTGATAAATGGATGCATATGAACAACTAAGACCATTTTTAGACAAAATTTTAGCAGTGATGCATGATATAATAATGTCCCCTTTTGTTACCTCTACCTTATTTATTTTATAAATCTTTCTATTTTGCTGAGCAGTCAATTTCCTTTTTAATCACCTAATTTGCATGCTTTGCCAGACCCCAGCCAAGTTCTTTTCCTTAGATTGGATTGAATGTCTTTTCCCAAGAAGCTGTAACTTCTAGGGAAGACTTCAAACAAAGCTAAATAACCTAAATACATAGTTCCATGGAGTGGCTTTGCTCAGTAAATAGTTGTGGTATTGCAGATATTTTGGTCTTACTCTACTAGCTCTACCATCTGCTTGGTAGATAATGGAGTAGGCAAGATCAATGCCTAAAATAATTATGTCAGTAGAAACCTTGATGTAAGGTAGACATAATGGCCCTGCAATATACTTCCTAGGGCAGTCCCCAGACAAGGACATGGCACCTATGTTATCTTTAATCTGCAACCTCAACCTGACTTCTGGCAGTCTGCAAAGCCCCGCTGGCCTTGCAGCAAGACACAACAGCGATTTTTTTAAAAGGATGCTGGGACTATTTCTCCCTGACGTTGTCTCTGCAAGGACAGGAAGCTGTGCAGCAGTTAAATGGAGTGATGGGGTGTGCTTACACACCTAAACAGAGCTGCCTCTAAGCGGGGACCAAATGTGTTCCTTCAGGCATGTAATGTAGAGGATTTTAGTCATGAAGGATGCAGAAGACAGAGAAAGAGGAAAAGGCTAGCACTGTAGATGCCAGGCCAGCAAAATCATTAAAAATAGCATAAGGACACAGGAGGCAGGAAGATATGTCGTTATTATAAGGTAGCCCCCTGCTTAAGGAACACCCTGGCTGTGAATTTAAGGTGTGTATTTGGTTTTTATAGTACAGTCCATTAAAAGAGAGAATGGTCACTCACGGTGTTGATACTCCAGTAATGATAGTGTTCTCAGCAGAATTGGAGCCAGCTTTGAAATCAGTGGGAGCAGTGGATGCCAAAGAGCCTACTGGCATCGTTGTCTTTCCAAGACTAGGACCTGCTTTTGCCTTGAACTAGTTGTCTGACATAGTCTGAAGAGCCACTATCTCGAACTAGCTTAAAACCACTATGAGAAGTGCATGTGTAAGGACCAGGCTGCCGCAGGGCTGTCATAGGCTCTGTCTCGTGTGTAGATTTTGGGAAGGCTGGCAGTGGCCCACATGCACCACTCTCCTAATTGAATGTAATACCATTAAGCCTTTCCTAATCTACGTCCTGAGTCAGCTCTTTGCCTCTGAGGAATCCCAACCACTGTTCACTAGCAGCAGTGGGATCCTTCAAGAGGACTTTTACACTGAAAAAAAAAATTCAGAAGGCTTGAAACTTACTCAAAATGTTGTGAAATCCTGGGGAAAAGATAATAAGGCTTTTAACAAGCTAGATCCAAGGAGAAAGGAGACTTACAGAAACTATTGATTTTCTTCAATATTGCTGGAGTTTTCACAAAATCAAGATAAGAAGGCAAATAGTGAGATTTTATAAACAATAAACTGAAAGATAACTGCATTGCTAGGAAAAGCTACTTCTGAAAAAAATGCAGATTTCACACCAGACTGCAGAAGGGAGGAGAATTCTCTAAAAAAAATTTTGACTGAACTTTAAACAATGATTCAGACATACTTCATCATATTCCTCATATTTACCTTAACTATACTTACTTGATATTATACAGTAATTGAAATAAAAAAATAGAAAGCGTGGAAAAGACTGGTAGAAGATACAGACTAACTTCTATCAATCTCTCTACATGTCTTAGGTGAAATAAAGAAATTAGCTAAAAATAAAATGTTAGAGAGAAAAGATATAACTACAGTAAGTAGACTGTACTCAAAAAGAGGAACTTGGAAAGCTGGAAGACATTTCAGAAGGGAGTCTAGAGCAAAAACAAGGAGTATGCACAGCTGCTAACAACACCCAGCACCTGAAAAATCCTGTGATAGCTGCAGAAAGATGTAAACATTTTGCAATGATTTGTTGTCAAGAAAAAAAAAAAAGAAGCAATAGAAATAGTGTATCTTTATCAGTATGTCTTTAGGAGCAGAATAAAACTGGCTGTAGACCCTGTGGAATACCAAGTAACTGTCCAGGGATTACTTATCCCAGAAGCATTCCTCTCATCATGAGAAAGATGCTCAAAGAACAATGTAAACACCCTCATACACTGGAAGTAATTAGTAAGAACAGAAGATTCTAATAGTTATGGTATGTAAGAAAGGAAGGTAGAATCATAGAATCATAGAATGGTTTTAAGTTGGAAGGGACCTTAAAGATCACCTAATTCCAACCCTCCTACCATGGGCAGAGACACCTTCCACTAGACCTGATCACTCAAACCCCCATCCAACCTGGCCTTGGACACTTCCAGGGATGGAGCATCCACAAATTCACTGGGGAACCTGTTCCAGTGCCTCACCACCCTCACAGTAAAGAATTTCTTCCTTATGTCTAATCTAAACCTACCCTCTTCCAGTTTAAAGCCATTATTCCTTGTCCTGTCACTACAGGCCCTTGTCAAAAGTCCCTCTCCAACTTTCCTGTAGGCTTCCTTTAGCTACTGGAAGGCTGCTATAAAGTCTCCCTGGAGCCTTCTCTTCTCCAGGCTGAACAGCCTCAACTCTCTCAGCCTGTTCTCATAGGATAGGTGCTCCAGCCCTCTTATCATCTTTGTGGCCCTCCTCTGGACTCGCTCCAACTGGTCCATGTCCTTCATATGTTGGGGGCTCCAGAGCTGGACACAGTACTGCAGGTGGGGTGACAGATTCTGATTGTGGTGCTTGGAAGGAGTCAAAACATTTCTTTTGAGATATTCTTTGCGGCAGATGCAAACTAGAAACTCACAATATCCATAGCAAAGGGTGCACCTTTCCTATGGGTGCACCTCCCAAAATACAATGACTGGCTTTTTTTCCCCCAGCTATTACTCTATGATTCAATAGTAGGGTGTAAACAGGGAAATAAAGATTGATGAGACATCTGATAGGATGAATGCTTTCAAAAATATTTTATAATTTTATTTTAAAATGATAGGCTTTTGTAACCTAAGTAATTTTCTTAGACTATCCAGTCTTAGAAATAATAAGGAATAAATTTTCAGCAATCATAGCAAAAGGTGAGACATTGCAGAAACTCATGAAGGTCATCCCAGTAAGGCAGCCAGGGAAGTACACACTGACCCCCTTCTTACCAGCTCAGGGATACATATCATTGATGACTTATTAAAGAAGGCAATAAAATGATGTCAGCACAAGTATTATAGCAGGCTTCAGAAAAATATTTGGAGGTCATATGGTATAAAAAACTGTAAAAGAGAAGTCTACAGGGATAGAAAAAAAATATAAGAAGTACAAACCTGTGAAAAATAGTAAAGTAGATGAATGCAGTTCTGGACATGCAGAAGCCAAACTCTAAAGTAAGTACATTCTGGCAGAGATCATGTTATAATGTTGTGTCATTAGCCTGAAATTACGTTATCAGAGACTATAATAACAAATCATGTCACAGCACACCATTATTTGTCAAACACAAAATATTAAAATTGATGTGTCTACAAATAGTTCATGGAAAGTGGTCAGGATTTTAAACAAATAGGGGAGGATTAAGGAGTTAAATGAGAAACATACATTAGCAGATATTATAAACTGAACTGTTTACTGAAAAGTGTGATAAAAGAGCAAACAGATTTTCTAAAGTTTAGCCTTTGACAAAGGATCCAAGCTAAGGCACTTCAGAACAGTGCCTTAAAATATACACTCTCCCCAGGATAGTGGATAGCCAATAATTAACGTGAAATAGTAGACAGAAATTTTTCTTTAACCAAGACAGCAAAAACCGTAATTGACCCCAATTAATTAAAAACATAGCAAAAATGCAAAGAAAAGTAAAATGGCTGAGGTTCTAGGATGCTGAAGCCTCAAGATTATATTTATATGCATAACAGCATGTGGTCAGCTCAAGCTGCTCATATCCCTGTTAAACATAAGCTTTTGAATAACATTATTTCAGGAAAAAGTTGCCATTTCCCCTTTCCTTTATCTTTAGTGGGAGATACAAAGGAGGAACCTCTAACAGCAAAGTAAACTTAAAGTGGTACAAGTGCAGAGAACTGTTTCTACCATGTTTTCTACATGGAAAAAAAAGTCAGCAGCTGCAGCAAGCAGGAGGGAGAAAGAGCTGCCTCTTAGGGATCTGCTTCATCAAACACACGCTTGGAAGGGTTCCTAAGCACTTTCAAGATGGTTAATATTGAAAGTGCTTTTAATATAAGAGGTTGTAATATAAAATTGCAAGCATATACATTTTTCTGTTCATGTCAAGGATAAGGTCACCATCAGAGCAGGGACTAAGTTCAAAGGATCACGGTGCAGGTGAGGAAGACAATGCAGGTGACGAGGGAGCCTGGGATGTGCCAGGTGCAAGGTGCTGCCCTTGCAGCCAGGATCAGCCATGGGGTCAGACTGGGCTGCTCAGGGAAAGAGGGAGCCTGCACAGCCCCTGGGCAGCCTGTGCCACCGCTCGCCTGTCCTCCTGGGGAAAGGTTTCCTTACAGCCAGTCTCAGCCTTTCCTGTCCAGGTTGAACCAGCCACGTTCCTCCAGCCTCTGTGCAAAGCACTGGAGCAGGCTGGGAACCCAATATTGTCCTCCCAAGGTCCCATCCACGGAGTCTCTTCCATCTACTGTAGTGTGCTCAGTCCCATTTGAGCCATGAGTCTGGCTACAGGTCTGCTTCCTTAAGAAGCTTGAAACATCCTCATATTCCCCTTGTAAAGGCTAAAGTTTTGTGGAAAGAAGAAAATCCAAAGGATAAAAGTAATATGAAAAGCTGTATTTTTTCATAGTATTAATTCTGTGCATATATAGACTTGTATTTGAGGACTTGGAAGCACCTTACTGAACAGATTTGAAATAATCACACCCTATCATTTCCCATCACAAGTGATGATTTGGAGTACAGAGGAATTCAAAGTCCAAATGTACAACACGGGGATCCACAGAGTATAGAACTGCTGTGAGATAATAGGAAAAGATGTCTCAGTGCTCTTCCACTGAGATCAGTAAGAAAAATCAGCACAGAAGTCAGTGAAAAGTGAGAAATATAGGCTGGAAGGAATAAACCTCCTGCATGTTTAAGGCCAGCTAAGGTGACATCCACATGGAAAAAAAAAAATCACAAAAGCAACAGCACTATATCTACACAGTGCTGAACAAAAAGCCATTTAACAGTCAAACAACACTGTCAAAATATTGCAATTAGTGTGGCTTGTGGCTGCACAATAGTATGAAAAGCTGCACATTTTAGCACCTTCTCTAGTCTGAGCTGCGTCTGACACTGATTTTGCTGTTGCGTATCTGTGTGATCACGTGCAGCAAAGGTTTTTGTTATGGTGCTGCCACCTGAAGTTATGAAACACAGAAAGGGAATACCGTTCTAGTATCTCAATTCTGTGTGCCCTTCTCAAGTGTGAAATGAATAAAACAGCCTCTGTGTTAAAAAGTCTGTGTTGATATGAACCAAGGTGACATACATTCACAGCTTGTAAAGGGTTTATCTTCAGATTACCTTGTTTTGCACACTACTTGTTTACCAGAGTGCAACAGAAATTTTGTTGGTGTCATGTGCACACTGAAGAGTCAGAAAGGGGTATGAGTGAGTACCTTAAATTATTGGGAATATGCATTTGCATCACTTTCAGGTGCTCAGCGTGTGCACTACACTGAATAAACTCCCTTCTGTAGTGGAATTTTTAATGGAGAGCAGCTAACTCTAAAATAATCTAGTTTGTATCCACCTGTACACCACCTGATGGTCCCATGCCCACAGCCCGTTTGTAAGGAGACTGAAAGCAGCAATAAAGGGAGCTGCGCACAAGCCCGAACAGTTGTGATGGGCAGGTTTATGCTGCTGACTGCTGCCGCAGTGGGGCCCTTCAGCACAGCACTGGAAGGTATGTTTAGAAATACTTGTATCTGAATAATGGCACCTGTGAATACATTTAGTGTTCCGGGCATCTTAGGCCAAAACTCACATATTTCACTTAACAATGGTAATGGAAGAAAAGGGACACAGTTCTCTCTTTACTCAGTTAATTTATTTCTGTCCACTGTGCCTTGTGATAGTCTCCTAATGGGGCTACTGCCAAATATTTGCAATAGATGGGCGAACAATACCATCCTTAGAGGGCAGCAGTCAGCTTGTCACCCCACTCCACTGGTGGGCGCAAAGGCGTATTGCCTGGTAAGGTGTTTCACCAATACTTACATACTTCAGTATTTGACAGCTTCACGGCCCAAGCCAGATGTCACTTATCTGATTTACATTCTTATTTTGTATATATTTAGTATCTATCAAAGAGTTTGGAAAATTCCCTGTTCTCAGTTCCTTCTTCTAATTAGTAAATATAACCCACACTTGACTGAAACTTAGATCACTTCCCCTAGGAAGGAATGAAATTATTTGTAGGCATTTTTCAAATGAGACTTTTGCAAAACTGATAAAATTAGCAGCTGAAACATTTAGTGCATTATTTGCATTGTGCTTTAATTTCCATTTTCCTTCCTTCCAGTCATCTGACTAGTGGACATTCTAGAATTGTGCAGCAAAGCTGCTCATTTTTCCTTCTTTTATGAAACTTTAAATTTCTTCCAATTAAATTATTTTATTTAATATAATATTAGGCAAAGTGGGCTTATAATAACCCTTACTATTTCCCAAATCTTAAATGCATTTATGTTCTTTATGCAATGTATCTTCATAAAAAAAGAATGCAGTGATGGCATTTAACGTGGAACCCCAAAAATTCAAAGCTTTCATAAGTAAAACCAGTTTAGAATTAACATGTAGGTTACAAAATATGAAATATGAACATTTCATTTCCTCCCTCTCCCAGAAATATCTATATCCTTTAGTAAAATTGGCATATTGCTTTGTTAAAGAGTACTAGAGTTTTTTAAATTGTTTTTCTTGAGCCCTCTTTTGCTTACAGTTTTGTAAGTTATTGAAGATGACATTTGTAGAACTATGCACACAGTACTGAAACCAACATATAATACCTCACTGGCACTTTCCTGAGGACAGTTATTTTTAACTACATGTGTATCAACCATTCAATGGAAAATTACAGTTGTCACAGTACATTTCATCTAGCTATGATCCAAATCAAATTTGTGATTTTAGTGGTTTTGATATATTGTCTCATATTTTATGTTGGTTATTATATAGCACATTAAAATAATGAAATATTGATTTGTCAGATAGTCATTTGGTGTTAATGCAGAAATTGTAGTGCTACATCTAGGAAAAAATCTACTTTATATTAGACAGTATTTGTGTAATATGAAAACAATGTGAACTCTTAGAATGGCAAAAATCTTGTAAATCAAAGGGTGATGAGCTTTTGCTTGAATAATCTAGCAATGAAATAATTAAAGATTCATATCTCCTCATATTTCAAGTAATCATTGCTGATTGCTATGCATTCTGAAAACATTCTGAGTAGCATCAATTAGTAGTGATTCATAGCCTCCTTCTTTCTTGCACACAAGATACACACACGTGGATGCACACATATGCACATAAATACCCCTCAAAAGTTAAGCAGAACTGTTTAATGCTTACACGGAATTCAAGGGCAGGAAACAGTTATAGGTGATATCAGATTACCATCAATATTATTTCACTCTCCTCCTGAGGCAAGGCTGGGTATTTTTATTCTTATTTAAGATAAAGTTAGAGTAAGCTGTAAAAGAAAACAGTGAATGTGTATCAGGCTTATTTTTCGCCTTGCAATTGTATTTGCTACCTGCTTCTTTGCAAAGCCTCCTGGAAAAAAATAGAGATAATATACTTGATGTAAATTTCAAACAAAAAATTCCTTATAGATACGGTATTGACACAGCACTGCATTTCACTTATCAGTGCCACTGAATCACAGTGGCTTTTGCAATGGAAGTTCAGCAGTTAACATACAGATTAGCACACTAGAATTACAGAAGAGAAATTTATTTATCTTCTTCCAAAATGTGCTTAAGGGCATCATCTCCACAACAGAGCTGTCTACCCCAACCAGTTACGATTTTTTTACATGTGAGCTAACTGTATTTATTGAATAAAGCTTTGCATAGCTGTTTTTTATTTGCTCTGTTGGCATTTTAATATCTGTGTGGTTCAAGCAGATTTTGTGGTTTTAAATCATTGCCTGATAACTTGACAGAGTAAACTGCTTACAAAAAAATATACCTCATGGAAAAAAAAAAAAGACTGAAACAGCCTTTCCTGGATCTGAGTCTGTATATAGAAAGTGATTTAGTATATCAAAGCAGAGCAAGACCTCTGCTTCTTGACATCTGTTGTTGCTTAATTTCTCTCTTTCTCTTAGGTTTGGTTCCTTCTCAGGTGTGTGCTTCTGGTAAAATAGGATCCCTTCTGTTCCACATGCATGGGAAATATTCTGTTACGTGCTCCATAGGGATAGAACACCACTGTAGAAAATACATGTTCCAGGTTTTATATAGGCCCTGCCTTGCACAGTATTTCCCCATTGCCTGGTCAAGTCCTATAGGACTATTGCAATACAAACAGTAATAACCAAGGCCTAGGGAAATTAAATATGACTAGCTTCCTCTTCATCCACCACCTGTATATGCCAGGAAAACCTTCCCTGCTGTCATTCCCACATAAGCTGCCACACAGGCAGCTGCCTCTGCCTCTGACGCCTGCCCCGGTAAACCTGACAGCATGTTTTCCCCCTTTCAGTGATGCTGCTGCCTGCTCCACCAAACAGCTATCTATGTGTGATTATCAGCAACACCAAATAGCCCTTTATCTTATCAAAACAACTGAGATAATTCTCTGCCATACTTATTCTGTGTAGTCCCTTTTTTTTCCCCTACACATTACCTTTAAATGCACTTTTGCAATTCTACCTGCCGACAGAAGCTAGGACAAATAACGAAATCCTGCCGTTGCCTGTGCCAACTGTCACGTCTGAAATCAAGTGTTTGTTTTATACAGCAAAAATATTTCCTGATGAGTTTCTGCAATGAAATATTAAAATCCACGTACAAACAATGTTATGCTACAAGAAGAATCAAACTTTAAATGGAAAAATATATTTTTTAGAGCTGCTCTGTTACAGATGGTTTCTGCAATCAGATTTTCATTCCAGTGCTTTGGGGTGTTGAGTACCCTTAACTTTCACTAGAACCTCAATGATTATGACAGGATTAAGGCCTAAATGCTTTGGAAAGCTCCTGGTACCATTCAGTTGCTCAGATGGGGATTAAAACTACTGCAGGCAGTAGCAAAGTGGTAAATATTGACTCAGCAGTAAATAAAATCAGTCCATTGAGGTGGACTGCACAGTATGTGCTGGAGAGAGAGTCACGAGAAAGCATTATCGCTCTTGGGCATATTAAACAGTTTACATCACAAAACCACATGCTGTTTCAGGTCACAGTCTTCATAAAACACACTGACACTTTACACTCACAGCAAAATTTAAACAAGGAAAATGTGTGGATTTTTAAAAAATCTAGTAAAAAAGTTATTTTCTTTAGTTGCAAAACAGATAAAGTTTGGTACTGATAGACAACCCACCACCCTTTAATATGTCTTAAAATGAGCATGTGTAAATTTTAGATGCTGTCAACAACTATGCTAAAAACCTCACAATTTGTTATTTATAAAATGGATGATGTTTCAACACCATTCTCTATAAAAACACAAACACTTTATTACCAGTTAAAGAAAAACAGGTGACATACAGGTGATCAAGCGATGAGAAAGATGGCAAGTTTAATAGCTCTTGTTTTTCAAGCCCTGTAAAGTGTGGTAAGTTCCTCTCAAAATCAATAATTGCAATGCCATTTTCTACTCAGCATATAGCAGACAACTGTAAATCTACCGCCAGGCTGAAATGTTAGTGTTTTATTACTCTGAGCTCCTTCATTCTTTATGTTTCTACAGAGCTATGAACATGCCATCAAACGCTGGAAGGAATTTGCAGTAACACAATGATGAGCTCTCCTTGATTTGGTTGCTCTTGCTTTCTGTTCTCTACTTCTGAGGGTAAAAACAACATAAAGAAGGTAATATTAATATTTAAAAAGCAAGTATGCCTAGCTGGTCAGGCACCCTGGATATTTGTATATGAATGCCTGAGCAGAGGAACACGGCTCTGTACCTGAAATGTAGCAAGCTGAAAAAGAAACAACTTGCGAGCTTTCACTGTATACCACTAAAACTGCTGGCAAAAGAACAAAAAGCGAACCTACTTTCTGAACCGGCTGTAAGATAAGAGACAGTGTATACCCTTGAAAGGAAAGTGGTGTATATTTGAGTTACGCTGCAACAGAAGAGAACAACAGGCTGGTGTGTTTCATCTAGGGGCCTTCCAGTACCTAAAGGGGCCTTAGAGTAAAGACAGGGACAAACTCCTTAGCAGGGCCTGTTGTGATAGGACAAAGAGTAATGGTTTTAAAACAGAGGGAGGTAGATTCAGACTGAATATAAGGAAAAAATCGTTCACAATGAGGGTGGTGGAACACTGGAACAGGTTGCCCAGAAAGGTGGTGGAGGCCCCATCCCTGGAAACATTCAAGGCCAGGTTGGACAGGGCTCTGAGCAACCTGGTCTGGTTGGAGATGTCCCTGCTCCTTGCAAGGGGGTTGGACTAGATGGCCTTTAAAAGTCCCTTCAAATCCTAACTGTTCTATGAATCTATATTTTTCTTTCCCAATACTTGAATGGCCATCTGCTTATATCTGTGTACAGGTAAGGTTTGGTAACCAGCCCTCTGTCACAAGCTCACACCGCCCTGCGATGGGGTTAAAACCTAACTATAAAGAACCTTAGAGAGGTAAAAAGTTGAAAAATAGCACAAAGTCATTTTTTTCTTTTTTTTCAGGCCAGCCCTTGAGCATGTTAAGCCATTTTAAGCCAGCTAAATATAAACATCTGTATGTGATAGGTTTGTGGAGATATGCTGATACTGCATTTGGAAACATATAGAATCAAGGAATACAAACACTTGATATAAACATGAAAGGAACAGTAAAGTGATTGCATTATACCTCAGATAAGTTTGTTAGGAACACCTGTAAAGGGCGGCACCCGTTTAAATACGATATGGAAAACATATATGAAAGTTGAAAATACATAATGGAATATTCTTTATTGGAATAGACTGCCAGTATGAATAAAATATCTATTATGTGAATGTAGAGTCTATATATTTATTTATGCATTATTTAACATTTCATAGTAAAATAAAAAAAAAAGGTATTATACTCAACCTGAAATCAACAGTATCTCTGAGAAAAGAATAGGCTTCCTGAATAATTTAGAGGTTACATTAAAAGGACAAGTACATTCTGGTAAATAGTAGTGCATAATGCATATTTCAATAGCCTTTCATGTGAATTCAAGTAACAGACTATACATAAGCACGCTGATCGGAGTCCAGAGCCAGCAGGTGATCTGTCAGAGGAACTTCTCCAAGGCCAGATGGAGTCTCTGAGGCCTACACAAAGAACCAACCAACTAAAAGGGCATCTTTGTATGGGTGGAGAAAGCCTGGCTCAGTCCTGTCCAGGATACTGACTATTGCACCATGGCATAAAAAGTACACTGTGCACAAGACTGATGGCATTTGAAAACTGACTGATGCGTCTGTAAATTGGCACTGTTTAGCATTTGCAGTACGACAGGACTCCTACATGCCAGGCAAGCTCACTCTCAACCACGCGCCACAGAGTGCACCAGTGGGTATTTTGTACAGCAGCTGCGTGCCGAAGCAGCCCACCTGGCTCCCACAGCCCCGCTGTGGCACAGCCCCATGGCCTGGCAGCAGCCAGGAGGAACGATGGAGGGATCCGTGAGACATCTCCCCAGGGCCACCCTGCCGCTCTCACTGCAGAGATGAACTCCAGCTCAGCATCCTCAGTTGTCCTCAGCTCCCACTCACCTCCCTCCCCTCGCCTGGCCCTGATCCTGCTGGTCCCTGGTGGGAAGGAGTGAAGCGCACACTGTCTCCACAGACAGGGGCTAAGACTTGAGCTTTCCAAATCACACTTTGAAACAGCAGTGTCTGGAGTTCAGTGATAAATAAATAGTGAACAGGAGGTAGGAGCAAATGGCCTGGCCCAGTCTTCCCACCAAGCTCATTGGGTCTAGACAAACTGGTGAGCACAAGCTGAGTTTACTGATACAGGGATCAGTAAATGAAGCAAAGAAAAAAAAAATCCTCATTTCCACTTTCTAAATTGTTAGTGGTCACAGAATATTTTGTAAATATAATCTATTATCCAGCAGCCCTTTCATGATTTTCTTCAAAAGTAGCTTTAATCTCAGTCTGTGAAATGGAATTTTAAATCTCTGAATACTAATGGAAATTTAAAAAGCTTTTTAATTGTTAACTGTTAATTTGCAAGCCTGAAGCATCTAATAATGGTTGTCTTTTTATCTGGAACCAACTACTGAAGGTACTCTGAGCTTATAAAAAGGATGTATCACCAAAAGCCAAATAAAAGATGAATTGGATAAATCAAAACATCTTTACTAATCTCTTGTAAGAAAGGATACCCGTCAGCATGTATCTCCCTCACCAAGTAAAAGGTTGTATCAGATCACTGAAGTGAAAGAGCATGTACTGCACTGTACGCATCAAGAGATGTGACAGCAACATGAGCTGTTACAAAATGTCTTTCACCAAGTGAAAACAGTAGAAAAAAAAGAAGCAAATATCACTCCAGCCTGCAGGCTACAGATATAAAACACGGGGTACTGAAGATATGAACAAAACAAGCTTTTGCAAAGCAATTTTTCTCAAAGTGGTCAACTGTTCAGGACCGTACTACTAAATGTCAATGTTTATGTGTTTATGCATTTCATGTTTCCCCAAGATGTTACACTGTGTTTTGGCTCTTTTTACACTACTAAAATTCATAAAAACTAAAGAAGAGAATCAAATACTTCTTCAAGTGATTCTCAGCGTGGCCACAGAGAAGGAGCTCCAGATCTTGGGAAGATCAGTAAGGGTTTTTTTTTTCTCTTGATCTCACTTAGGTCAGACTTTTGCCTCGGGTATTCAAAAACCAAAGAAACCCTGCAGAAAGATCAAGGGCAACAAACACAAGGTCGAAAGTATGTGAGGTGGAACAGTTGTTCCCAGCTGCAATGCATTGTTTTTGTAAGAAGCAAGTTAAAATACAATGAATTCTAGATGATAAATTATTTCAGAGGAAAAAAAAAAGAAAGGAATGCTTTCTACTATAGCTTATTATTAAGAAATCAGGGAAGAAAGCAACATTTTCTAGTGCCGTAGACAAACTCTAAACATGCCACTTAAAATGCCAGTTTCTTTCAAAGCTGCCTGTGTATCATTTACATAAGCGAGCTCACTGCTGTTAATGAGTGACTCATGGATGTTTATTGTTGTACAGTGAGAACACAGAGTATATCATTGTACTTGTGCAAGTGAAATAACTTACAAATATACATCAATTTTCTACTGCATTACACTGAACAATATTGTAATGGACTTGCTTTGCAGAGAGCAATTTTTAATTTAGAGGCTTGTGGGAGTAAATTCTGGACTCTCCTTGCACATTATTAGGGAAATACAACTAGTATTTCCTAATGAAAAATGCATATGTATATACTTGGTGTTGCATTTTGGAGACTCCAAAGGCCTTGTTGTTACTGAAAAAGTAATGCTTTGCTCAATAACTGAAAAGCAGTAAATCATAACTTCCAAGTCCTTCTATGGATGCACAAATGCTAAAATTCTGGCAGACTTGCAGAACAGCCACAGCCACTCTCTGTTAAAATACTGGGAAGTGATAGTCTTTCCTGTCTTCTGCTATTCTGATATTCAGAATATTCTGTATAGTGCCCCTTTAAAAAGCCAAAGGCAAGGACGGAGTGAGCATGTTCAGGAGCAGTTGTGAATGACAGGAGTCAGCATCTTGAGAAGAATTACAGCTCCTGAAAGACTCAAAGAAATAAGATTTACTGATGTTAGGGGGCGAAACAAAAGAAAGGAGCTTGTGACACTATTTTGTAATCCTGCAGAGCAAACTCAATGCCTTTTCTGTTTTTTAGATACTTCTGAGTAAAAGGCAAAACAAAGGGCTTTTTGGAAAAAAAAAATGTTTACTGAGAAGGTGAGAAAAATATGCAAAATGAACAAAAAGCACAGGCAACACTTTTGTGGTGGCTAGTAGCTTTCAGAGATTTTTTTTTTACCTTCCAATAACTGTCAGATTTTGAAATTCTGAGGAAAACCAACCCCTATGTTTTTGTCACCAATACAATATACTTTATACAATACAAATATACTTTAAATTGTATTGAACCATTTTAAGCTTTTTTGAAAAATGCTTGCAGTATGAAATTGCACAGGCCAGAGCAGAAATACGTCAGTGTCCAACGGTGCACTCACTTTGATACTATAATAAACTCTACAGTACCTAATTTGTCTGTAGCTGATTCACAGACAATTCACAGACGTTGCAAGAGAAGTGAGAATGGGCACCAAACTGAAGGGTATGTCCCAAGTCCCACGTCTGGTGGCTGCCCTTGCCATCCCCCAGGCTGAGAAGTGGAAGAGGCACAGCAGCAGTGTCAGGAATCAGTAGCGTGGAGTGAAAGCTCCTGCACTACAGCTCCCTGCTGACAGGAAATGTGGGAAGGGGAAGGCTGCGCCCCATCACCGTGGGGATGGCCGGCAGGGTTCGGATGCATGTGCCTGGCATGTCAATACATAGGCTCTCACTCTGTCCACAGAAGAGAGGATAAAAGGAAATGTCCTTTCTGTTATGAACTAAGCCAAATGTGTTAATCTGAATAGTCACAAAAAATCAGTCTAGTCAGGAAGGAAATGAGAAGTTCTGTAATTTCTTACCATCCCAGTGTGTTAGGGTGTGTCAGTTGTAAACATATCATATTGTATTGTAATTAGATATAGATTAAAAAACAGTTATCAGTAAAACTCTTTCTTTCATTCTTTTACTTGGTGTCCTGAGTTTTCCCTTCTTCCTGAACGCTTCACCTTCCTCAGACTGGGGTCTAGGTTTGCTGCCTACTGTTACCCTACTATCTTGTCATACCGCAGATCTTGCGTGCTTTACGCCTTTGGAGTGAATATGGCTTGAAGAACCAATAAGGTTCTGCAAGACCTCTGACCTTTTCTGCCCAGCACCATTCAGAGGAACCTGAACAAGCTTGAGAAACGGGCCCTTGCGAACCTCATGAGGTTCAATAAGACCAAGTGCAAGGTCTTACACCTGGGTCAGGGCAACCTCTGGTATCAACACAGGCTGGGGGATGAAGGGATTGAGTGCAGCCCTGCACAGAAAGACTTGGGGGTACTGGTGGATGAAAAGCTGCACATGAGCAGTCAATGTGCACTCGCAGACCAGAAGCCAAATGCATCCTGGGCTGCATCAAAAAAGCTGTGGCCAGCAGGTCAAGGTAGGGGATTCTTCCCCTCTACTCCCCTTTGAAGGCACAAGCAGGGACTTGAAGGCACAAGCGGGGACTGTGAGGATGAAGAACCGCCCACTGTACTCGAAGAGCAGGTTTGGGAACATCTGAGGAACCTGAAGGTGCACAAGTCCATGGGACCTGATGAGATCCATCCGCGGGTCCTGAGGGAACTGGCGGATGAAGTTGCCAAGCCACTGGCCATCGTATTTGAGAAGTCGTGGCAGTCTGGTGAGGTCCCTGATGACTGAAAAAGAGGGAACATAACCCCCATTTTTAAAAAGGGGAACAAGGAGGACCCGGGCAACTACAGGCCGGTCAGCCTCACCTCTGTGCCTGGCAAGGTCATGGAGCAGATTCTCCTGGAAACCATGCTAAGGCACATGAAGAGCAAGGAGGTGGTTGGTGACAGCCAACATGGCTTCACCAAGGGCAGATCGTGCCTGACCAATTTGGTGGCCTTCTATGACAGGGTGACAGCATCGGTGGACAAGGGATGAGCAACAGATATCATCTACCTGGACTTGTGCAAAGCTTTTGACACTGTCCCACACGACATCCTTCTCTCTAAACCAGAGAGGCATGGGTTTGATGGACGGACCACTCGGTGGATAAGGAGTTGGCTGGATGGCTGAACTCAGAGAGTGGTGGTCAACAGCTCGATGTCCAAGTGGAGACCAGTCACGACTGGTCCGTGTTGGGCCCGGCCCTGTTCAACATCTTTGTCGGCGACATGGACAGTGGGATAGAGTGCACCCTCAGCAAGTTCGCCGATGACACCAAGGTGTGTGGTGCCGTCGACACGCTGGAAGGGAGGGATGCCATCCAGAGGGACCTTGACAGGCTGGAGAGGTGGACCTGTGCCAACCTCAGGAAGTTCAACCAGGCCAAGTGCAAGGTCCTGCACCTGGGTTGTGGCAATCCCAGGCACAAATACAGGCTGGGCAGAGAATGGATTGAGAGCAACACTGAGGAGAAGGACTTGGGAGTGCTGGTGGACAAGAAGCTCAACATGAGCTGGCAATGTGCTCTTGCGGCCTAGAAGGCCAACCGCATCCTGGGTTGCATCAAGAGAAGCGTGGCCAGCAGGTCGAGGGAGGTGATTCTCCCCCTCTACTCTGCCCTGGTGAGACCCCACCTGGAGTACTGTGTCCAGTTCTGGAGCCCCCAACACAAGAAGGACATGGACCAGTTGGAGAAGGTCCAGAGGAGGGCCATGAAGATAATAAGAGGGCTGGAGCACCTCTCCTATAAACACAGGCTGAGAGAGTTGGGGGTGTTCAGCCTGGAGAAGAGGAGGCTCCGGGAAAACCTTATAGCAGTCTTCCAGTAGCTCAAGGGGGCCTACAAGAAAGATGGGGAGAGGCTGTTTAGTAGGGCCTGTTGTGATAGGACGAGGGGTAATGGTTTTAAAATAGAGGGAGGTAGATTTAGATTGGATATCAGGAAAAAAAAATTTACAGTGTGAGTTATAGAACACTGGAACAAGTTGCCCAGAGAGGTGGTGGAAGCCCCATCCCTGGAAATGTTCAAGGCCGGGTTGGATGGGGCTCTGAGCAACCTGATCTGGTTGAAGATGTCCCTGCTCCTTGCAGGGGGTTGAACTAGATGGCGTTTAAAGGTCCCTTCCAACCCAAACTATTTTATGATTCTAATTATCAGCCGGCTGCAGCCAAAGCTGGAGAGGTTCAGATTCTGAGCCTAGAAGTAGTCAGCCATGCTGAATATGACAAATCAGGGCCTCTTACTGTTTTCAGTCATAATTCACTTTCTGGCTTAGAACCCAAGGAAAATAATTTTTGTGAACTTAAAAATCCACTAAGGTTGCTTTTTGAGATTCTGCTGCTACCAGAAGAGTAAGACCACTCATTAGTGATGAGCACAGCTGGCAAGGGTAAGATATCTATTTTTTGATAGGAAAGTTTTGTAAGTTTTTTGATCCTTTGCAAAATAAAATTATTAGGGTGATAGCAGTTTATACCCAGCATGAGAAAACCACGGCTCTTTGAAGGAAGGCCTATATACACATAGTGCCAAATCTGACAGATTTTTTCACATCACAAGGCTTTAGAAAAGAGAATAAATCCTTTTTTTTTTTTTTTCATTTGCATGAATTATTGCAGTAATGTTATGGTGAGATGCTTTTCAATGGATGTGAGTCTTACATTTACTAAAATAATGTTTGAGTCACCATGCCCGAAAGGGTATGAGGTTGACATTGCTTACACAAGGACTGGAAAAGTAACACAAGAAGAAAAGGCATTGCTGTGCACAAATACATAACATCACCTTATAACTATTGTGTGATGTGGTACACAAAGTTATACCTGTAGACCATGAAATTATTTTTGATATTGTATTACTTATTGGAACAGCTAGTGGGTAGAAAGAGGCTCTAATATTTGATACTGCAATAATGTAAGAATGAAAATTAATGCGGAAGCTATAATTTACAAGAAAAATCACAAGTAATGTTGAAGTTTCTGTGAGAAATTGATGGAATACTAAAATCTAGTTGCTGTGGAAAGAAATATTAATAACAAGACATGAAGTGCTTTCAGTGTATCAGAGAGAATGGCCATACTTTCTCACAATTGGGAGATACTTCCATCTCTCAGTCCATTTAGAGGTGAAGAGCTATTTAAATAGTCAGGTGCCTGGGTAGGACAGATCTGAAGATCCTCCTGTTGTCCAAACATGTAGGTTACGCTGCCTGTCACACTTGGGCCTGACTTGACCTTATCTCATCCTGTTGGACCAAGCCAGCCTCCCCCTAATCCTGCTCTTAAATTGCATGTAAAGCAATTTACATCCTAGATAGCTCCCATTTTCTCTTTTCTTATTTTATAATGAAGGGGAAAAATCCAGTTGCCTGCAGCAGTTCCTGGGTGTCCCAGGAAAATGTCATCTTTGTTTCCCAAGCCTGAGGGAACCACGTCTCCCATCCCATCCCATAATGTCCTGCAGGAAAGCTGCAGCCGAATCCCTCCGCTTGTGAAATTATGTGGCCTAGAAGGGGGTGCATTTGGGGTGACCGACTCTCTTGAGGGTTACAGACTCCTGTGTTCTCTCCAGCCAGGTGGGAGGTGGAGTGGCAGCTGGCTTGACAAGTTTTGACTCCCCCTCCTTCAGCCCACCTCCTGGGTGACCCACACCGATCCCCTCGGCACCAGGCCGAGGCAGCATTTTCCAAGGCTGCTTTACTAAGCACGTCAGACTCACACTGAGCTGCCGTCACCCATAACCTGCCCTAGCAACTACGCCAGCTTGAGTAGGACACAGACCACCCACAGCCTCGACAGGGCCTCCGGTTCCCGCCCATTCTGCCCTATGGGGCATGCGCGGGGAGGGCCCGCCCCCTCGCCCTTCTCGTCGCCGGTGGCAGCCGGCGCGCATGTGCAGTGGCCGGAGCCGGCGGTGAGGCGTGGGCAGGCGGAGGGGAGCGGGGCGGTGCCGTTGTGGGCGGGCGATGACGGTGACGCCGCAGGAGCGGGTTCTCGCGAGAGCTGGCGGGGAGGCAGGCAGCGCGCGGGCGGCGAGGCCAGTGGCAGGGGGCGCTGCGCCTCCGCGCTCCGCCCCGCCCCGCCCCGCCCCGCCCCGCCCGCCGCGGCACCGCCCCCGACCTGTGTGCCGCCGCCTCCGCCGTCACCCGCGGGACTAGGGGCGGCAGAGCGGCGTTCGCCCGCTCGCCGGCCATGAACCTGCACCAGGTGCTGACGGGGGCCGTGAACCCCGGAGACAACTGCTTCTCGGTGGGGAGCCTGCACGACCAGCCCTTCACGGTGAGTCCTCTCCACCGGGACCCGGGCGCCTCCGCCGGGCCCGTTCCCGGAGCCGGCGCCTAAAGCGGCTGCGTCAGGCTTGGAGCAGCCTTGGAGCGGGGCGGCTCGCCCCCAGTAAGGTCGCCGGGCGGTAGCGGCACTGCCCGCCGGCGGCGGAGGGTTCTCCGATGGGCCTGCGGCACCGCTGCCTGGGGCCTGGCCAGGGCGGGCGGGGAGGCATGCGAAACTTTGCCGGAGCGGCGGCGGCGGCAGCAGCGGTTCCCGAGCCCGGGGGTGCGGGCGGGACGGGGACGGCGGCCTTCGCGGCGGGGCAGGGGCGGGTGCGGTGCCCGGCAGCGGCAGGCGCGCCCAGGCCGCCCTTCGCGGGGGTTTGGCGGCGCAGGAACATGGTGGCTCCGGTACGAGGTTACATAAACGTCAGCCGGTACATGCGACTTTCTGCGGAAGGGAATTTCAGCGCTCCCTTTCAGTCAGATGTGCGGTTGAAATCTGTACGGGCCGTGGCTGAAGAAGATCTTGAAATACCGTGCATTAGTGGTAAGATTGTAAAACCGTTCTGAACTCCCTGTCGATGTTTGTTCTTACAGGGGAGGGAAAACTGGCAGTATTTAGTGAAGGCTGACGCCTTTTATTAGTGTTTGTTTTCTTCCCTTTCCCTTTTATTTTGTAAACAGACTTCTGTTGTGTTTTTGTTCTGAAATATACCCTTCCTGCCTTCTGTTTTGGGCTAAAGAGGCATGAAATAAGACACAGCACAATTTCTCGGTGCACCACATTTAAGTGTGTTTAACCTTGCTTTTTCTGGCCGCCCCTAACTACAAGATAGTGCGGTTATGAATTTGGTAGGGAATAATAGATAGACGTGCAAGAATTAAGAAACTTTTTTTTTTCTGTCCTGTCTGGTGTACACAGTTAAATTCAACTAGCTACTTGCAGCTTCCCCCTGTGGCACTGGGGCAGTGCCAGTGCTGGGGACGTGGGGTGCAGCCGGTGTTCAGGGCAAAGCACCTCGAGCTGCTTCCCCAGAGGTAGGCTGGCTCTGCAAAGTCCATTTATCTACCACCTTGTACCGATGATGTGCCTGCTTCCAAAAAGAAAAAGAAAAATGAATCCTGTAAATTAGTTCATGTTGGAAGACTTCTTAAACTGCAGCTTCAAATTCCAGCTGTGCCAGACTTTCTGATTTTACCTATCCAGAGATGTTAAAGACCCACCAGTAGTGGGAAACCATTTAGTAAGAGGCAAGGAGGTTTGCTTTACAGTCAAATTTTAGTAAGCATTCAAAGTATGTTCTTGTGAGTTTCCCGTTATCATATCATTCCTTTTTGATCGAAAGAGTTCTGGTTATCAATGTCACTGAAGTGTGCTTTGCCTGTTATGGCCTAACGGATCAAAAGTATTAGAGCTCCCCAGTAGTGGATAAGAAGAGTAAGAGTCACTCTTAAGGGAGAAAGGAATGACAGGGAAGTGCGGTTTGCAGTAACTGTTTCTGTAGTCTCCTTTTTACAAGAGCTATTTTGACATAAATATAGTAACAATGTTTTCTGTAGACACATTCATCTTGCTTTGTTTTGTCCTGCCCAGAAGGTTATTAATGGATTTATTTTCCTCAGATTTAAAACTACTAACATATATATCCTCAACTGCTTTAGTTTTTGTTGTTGCTGTTACTCATTTTATAATGCTATGTTAAGTTCATGAGATTACTCAGATGCTTTTCCTAAACTCTGAAAAATTGGAAGCAAAGATTGTAAAAAGTGCCTGCACTCACTGAATTGCATGTACCTGTTTGCATATGTATAGTTCTGTTTTAAAATGTTATTTGAGATACTTGTCCAAATGGTGTGTAGTTGACAGAGATTTCTTGTTTTGGCATTCTTTTTTTAGGATGTGAAGTGTCAAATGGAGCTTGAGCTTCCATTGAGAGAACACTGATAAAGAGTTTTTGGCGTGTCTTTTATTTATATAGGAAAAGGCTCATAAACATCAAGATACATAAGAAGTATGCCTGTTGTTTATCTGCTGAGAGTGGGTGGTAATAATGCATCGTACACTAGATGAATGAGAACTTAGCCGTTAGAAGTCAGAATTTAGTTGTTTGCTCTCTAAGTGCTTCTTCCGAAATCTTAACTGTTTTGTTTTCTGTGTACTTGTCCACGGTGGACTACATCCTTTGGTTGGTTTTGTTGTTTTCAGGTCTGAAATATTTGAGTAAAAACTCATTTGTTTAAAAAGTTCATGGAGTTGGTCGCATAGGATGCTGCTGTACTAGTTATTGCTGAAGTTGTATTTCAGTTATTGGATAACCAACACTAATACCCTTTTGGTGACTGGTTGATTTTGTGCATTTTTGCTTATTCAATTCTGCTTCTCTAATATTTTTTCTTTGGTTTTTTTTGTTTTTTTTTTTTTTCCAAAGTATCAGAAGAGGGGGGAAAAATGACTGTAAGCAATAGTAACTTTACAAGCACAAGTCCCAAGACTGGCACTGGAAGTCACCAAAAAGCACTTTTTTTGTAGGGGTGAAAATTTGAGAAAAACATAAATGGCATGGTTTATTTCAAAACAATCAGAACCTTTTCTGGACAGATTTCCTCTCTGTATGTGGTCAACTCATCCTGGACTTGAGACTTGCTTTGTATGATTGAGAAAACTGCAAACTTCAAATGTTAAGTTGAAAAGTACTTGGAAAATGTGTTTTTTTGGATAGCTTGGTGAAGATCTCACTAAATTTTCCAAAGATAGTGGGTTGTGATATAAAGATTTCCAGCTTTCTAAAATTTTTTGATAAATAGAAGTAGATTCTGTGGCTCAATAAAATTGTTATTTTTCTGTCTAGAAAATACTTAACATTTTCTTTATCTTTAGAACTTCATGTGTATCTGCAGTCAAGAAAACGGACTGCTTGTGAGTCACTCAAGAAATTACACTGTTTACACCTGCTTCTTGACTGTAATTCAGAAAAGAGAAGGAAACCTTGTTGATAACTTTTTTTTTTATTCCATGTTCCAATTAACTTATGAACTTAAGAAGTTAATTTTTTAAACGGAATTAATCTAAAAAAAAAAATTGGATAAAACCTCTTTACACTTCTATAAAAAGTGCCGTTTCAGAGAGACTTGATCCTAACCGCGTGGCTGATCAATTTACCACATAAAGGTGTATGTTAGTTCAAGTACTTTTGATAGATTGGAAGGGTTGTTTTTTTTTTTTCTGAGGATGATGAAAGAATATTTCTTAAACTTAATTAAATCTTCCTAATGAATTTTTTTTTTTTTCCAAAAATAAGACATGTATATGTAATACTTACTAGTCTACATTTTAGTGCAATACTAGGGATGGATAAAGACCATACTGTGCAAATCATTTGCTTTTCTTCTGTTAAAGACATACTAGTGCAAATTTATATCTGCATAGGTGAGGGTTTTTTTAATAGAGTAATTCCACAAGGTACCATGTGGCTCATGGTGACTGTGGTTTTTTATTTTGACCATTCTGTGCGAAGGAGAAAAAGACAGATGTTTTTGCAGTATCACCCACTTAATAGGTTTATTTGCCCTTAATTTTTATCTTTACTTTTTATAAGAATGACCTTTGTTGTAAAGTTTTCTTCAAAGAGGAACCAATAAGGAGGGGGGAAAAATAAGAGAAGTGATACACAAGGAAATACTCCTGCCCATGCCTATTTGTGTTGCATATAATACATATTTAGCCCTTACAGACTGAGAATGTATTATATTTATATGCTCAATCCAGCAGAAGAAACAGGTACCTGATGTAATTAATAGAGATTAGTTTTTTCTGGTTTTTTTTGTAGTAAGTTTTTGTTTCTAGCCTACAATGCTTTTCCTTGGAATAGGGTTTGGTTTTTTTTTTTTTTTTTTAAACTGGAAAATGAATCTTCTCCAAGGTATAATGGTTTTAAAAATATCTACTGTAAACTTCCACTTTCAAACATGTGATAGAAATATTATTCAACTATTCTACAATTGCAATCAAATCTTTTTAATCGATCAATTGGATGTGAGCCCTGGCATCCAGATCTTTGGGACTTGCTTTATTTCGTTTGCAAGGCACATCAGAACCCTTGAGGCCCATCAGGGATAAAAATAGCCTTGATGTGGCTTGAGAATTACCTTGGATACAGTAACTGAATCAGTCGCAAAACAAAAGAAGCAAAAGGTAGTGTGCATTGTTATACTGATTAAGCTTCCAGTATAGCTATAGCAGGAAGAGAACACTTCCAGCTAAGTTACTGTGAACTGTTAAATGCAGTCCCTTGGTCTGCTTTGGCTAGGTGATTCTGTGTGACCTTGGGCCCAGCACCAAGTTTTGTATTCTCTTTCTAGCCTATATATTCATCCTATATATATTTACATGTATACGTAACTTTATAAATGCATAGGTGTGCCCACACATACTACTGCATTCACCTGTGGATAATAGCTGGCAATTCATAAGTGTACTTGTGCCCTTCATATAGGACATGTAGGTTAAACCAAGTTTGTGCAAGTTACATGAGATAATGTGTCAGTCCTTAAGTAGCTGTGGAAGAAACTATAGCAAAAACTTTGTATGCCAGTACATAGAAGAAATATATGAAGAGGGTAGAGTGTAAGGGAAATAATTGCTTTAGAGGTGCTGCATTGTGTAGGAGTTGAGGACACCTTCATTTGCTTTTCTTCTGTTGAGAGCAGAGTCTGATTTGCCAGTGCCAGTCTCTGTTTTTAAGAGTTGTGCGTATCAGGCTTTCACTTTAGAAATAAATTAGAATAGTTCATGTAATCGTCTATGCTATTTTCTGTTAAAACTAACATGTTTTTAAAGCACTATTATTGTCAAAGTATCTGTTAATCTTCTCCAAAGAAATGTAGTTACAGGAATAAGAGCTGACATCTGATAAAAAGAATGGGTAGAAATTGTGTGAAAACACAGTACTGTATGCAAAATGACATTTATTTTCACAGGCCTTGAAACATCTTTCACTTCCTAATTTCAGGCTTGTTTTGCTATGTCAACAACTAGTGAAGTCCATGTTCCTGCAGTTTGAACTAGTTCTATCTTGTTTATTTGTGTAACAGAAGAACAAAGCATTGTTTAATAAACATTCCAAGAACATGATAATGTCAACATTTTCTGCTTGTCCCATTGTGCAGAGACAACTTTTTTGTAAATACTCTAGGACATTCTTAAGGTGAAAGGCCTTTATGGCTTGCCAAAATCAGACATAAAGACTCTGCTTGCTTTAAAAAGGCATCTTGGGGTTTTATCATCATTATTATTTTAAAAATTAATATGTATTTAGGAAATCTTTCCTAGTTGAATTGTATGGCAGCATTTTGTGCCTCTCCCCCTGTCCCCTTCCATCAAGGGCCAGGTAATGTGGACAAGCATAGATATGAGAAATGCTTATACTCTGAAATTGCTTCTTGCTCTATAAGTAATGGAATACTTGAATTGTCTTTTTTTTTTTTTCCCATAGCTTATAAAAATGTAATTTCAGTAGCATCTGTCAAAATTAAGATGAGTGACATGCAAACTATTGTGGACAAATCTTGCAGTAAAAAGTAAAGTTGGCTGGTAGGGAGAATTAATTTTTGTTTTATCTGAGAGACTGTTAGGGTATAGAGAGTATTGCTTACTTCTGAATGCTGACTTTCACTATACTATGCTAAAATACCTCATAGAGTTTTCGGAGATTAAAAAAACAATCTAAGTGTAAAATTAGTCCAGCAGTTAGTTTTATGCACTTGTTTCAGAGAAATGTATTTATAGGATACTACTGCTTAGAAACCTCATTCAGAACTGGAGTCTGAGTTCAGTGAGCACATGTAAGAATGTGACTTCTCTGCACAGAGAAAGTCTAATGGGTGAGTTACAGTGGGGACAGCAAAGAACCAAAGGAAGGACACCTTAGGACGAGGGGAACACTCAAGTGTTCCTCCCAAAGTATCTAGTCAGAGTGAGGTTGTAATGGGATTGGGATGGTAGGCAACAGTAGAACAGGGAGTCTGCAGCAGTTTCATTTGCGAGACAGCTTAGTTACCTTCTATTCAGACACTTTTTTTCTCTCTGAAATTTATTGTTTCCTTTCCCTTTGCCTCCCTTGTCTCTTGTCTTTTGAAATTGTGGTTCTCCTGCAGGCGAACATTGACTAAACATCAAAAATAACCTCCAAGTCATCATTCGTCTGCTTGTCTGTAGTTATATTTGGAAGCTCTTTGAAAATGCTTTTTTTTTTTTTTTTTTTCCCCCCCTTCCCTTTCTACCTCTTTGAGGACAGATCAGCTCTACAAGCTTATGAGCTAGTCGGTCATTCTGCAGCTTACTGAGGATTGGGAAGTCGGTGTGACCAAGTATGATCTAATCCATCTGAATATCCTGATGTCAGAAGTGATTCTTTTTTACCTAAATGTCAATTTTTTTTCAGGTAGTGTGGAGAATTACCAGAACGTAAGGATGGAATGACTGTATTTTTCTTCCAAGAAGATTTTTAAAAGGCACTCCTCTCACCCCCACCCTGGCCTGGTGTCGTAGTTCAGCCCTGATCGGGACCAGACTACGCAGTCTCTCTCTCACTCCCCCCACACTCCGAGAGAATAGGGGGAGATGATATAAGGAAAAATGGCTCGAGGTTTGAGATAAGGACAGGGAGAAATCCTTAAAGTTACCGTCACGGGCAAAACAGACTCGACTTTGGGAAAACTATTCATCTATTTCTAAAACTAGCAGGAGAATGAGACAGGGAACAAGATAACCTCCCCCCACCCCTCCCTCTTCCCAAGCTTAACATTGTCTCTACTGCCTTCCCCCCCCCCGAGCAGCACAGGGGGGAAGAGGGAATGGGTGTCGTGGTCAGTTCATCACGCGTTGTTTTACGCCGCTACTTGGTCGTTGGGGGAAGAACTCCTCGCATTCCTCCCCTGCTCTATCATGAGGTCTCACCCACAGGTGAGACCTGTGACCACAGTCCTTTGTGAAACTGCTCCGGCGTGGGTCATCTCTTCCACGGGGTGCAGTCCCTCCTGAACAGCTGTCCCAGCGGGCCCTCCACGGGCCACAGCCGCCTTCAGGCATTCACCTGCTCCAGCGTGGGGTCCTCCACGGGCTCCAAGTGGATCTCTGCTCCTCCATGGACCTCCATGGGCTGCAGGGGGACAGCCTGCTCCACCATGGTCATCACCACAGACTGTAGGTGAATCTTGGCCAGGAGCTGCATTACTCCTCCCCCTCCTTCTGAACTGACCTTGGCCGGTCTGCAGCCGTTCCTCACAACAGGCTGGCAGACGCCTCTCAGGATCCTTTTTACATCTTATTCACTTCTCATCTCCTCTCCACTTCTTGCAGCCAGGCTGGGCTGAGTTGGGCCCAGTCGGCTGCCCAGTGGGAGGCCAGAGGGTGAGGCCTGCAAGGCCCACAAGGCTCGTGCCTCCCCCTCTCTGCCCCCAGCTCAGCTGCTTCACATCTTCTCCTTTTTTTTTTCCTGTTTTCCCCTACTTAAATACGTTATCGCAGAGGCGTTATCACGGGACATTCTGCTACCAATTGGCTTGGCCTTGGCCAGCCGCGGGTCCGCCCTAGGCCCGGCCGAGTCCACTGGACAAAGGGGAACAACTTCTAGCTACCACCTTAGGCCCCCCCTCACTAAACAAAATCACAACACCCGGATTCTTACAAGTGCACTTATAATTAATTGTTAGAACTGAGAACTGCTAGGATGAAGAGAGATCCCCTAGCTTTTCTTCAGAAAGCTCAGCTCTGATGACAAACTTTTTTTTCTTAAACACACAGAATATGGAGTTGGGCATTAAGTGAGTATTAAATAGAAAGTAATAGCTATGTTTAAGCATAGCAAAAGGGAGGAGGAGCTATAGCTCTTGGACAAGAATAAAGGGGATATTTTCAGGAAACAGCAAGTCTAGGATGCTTGCATACCTCTTTGAGCTACTGCTGTCCAGGACAGCCTGGGTTAGCAGGAGATAGCCTGCATTCTGGTACCATTTAAAGTCCTTTTCCTGTTACGTTGATGAATATGTCAGTTCCTAAAGACTCCAATGTGTAGTGTTTGATAGTTAGTCTAGCATTCTTCCAGTGTAAAATGCCAAGTGTGCTCAGGACTTTTTTAATATGGTAAAACTGATTGAGTTCTTGATGTCATTAAACATGGTTAGTTTATGAAATTCAAGATCGCTGCTGATAGTCTGTGTTGCTATACATGCTAGTTCTTACTCACCATAGTGGAAATACTGTGGTGTTGTGTCGCTACATGGTGCCAGGCTTGCCTGTGAAGTTAGAGATGGAGAGAACCAGGTGGGAGAAATCTACTAGAGTCTATAAAGTGCTGATGAGGCCTAAAGGGGCATAGAGAAGAGCAGGTGGGCTTCATACAGTCTGTGGTGCTTCAGTCTGTTAAAGACTGAAGTCTGGTGAAGTCATCTCTTTAAAGTGAAGCACTTTTTTTTTTTTTTTTTTTCCCCTTCCCCTAAAATTGCCTCCATAGAGAACACTAAATTCAACAAAATGGCTCTGGGAAAAATTGTATGTATGGTACTTCTGAATAACCTTTGTCTGGCAGATTAAGGATTTAATCAGTGAGTCACCAGGTGAGATGTTTTTTAACTAAAGAAAAAAAATGTTCTGTGAGGAACAGGTCCAGAGCTTGTGTCATTGTGATATCAAAATAATCTCTTCAACATTTGAACAAAAAATAGTGCTCAATCTCCTCTTTTGGAATGATTTTTAAATCAGACTGTTTTAGATCGTGAAGTTTAATGTATCAGTTTGTAATAAATACTGCTCTTTTTGACATGAGGAATTGCACTGCTTGAACATCTTCTTGAAGCTGAAGAAGGGACAGGACAGGAAGAGTCTCAAAAACCCGACCAATAATAAATGATCATAAATAAATATATGGCTGTATTTAGTCCGCAGAAGAATTCTAGACAGTTATGAGATTATTTTAAGGGTGACTGATGGTCTGCTGGTTGGAAAGTAATAACTGAATGTTGACTGAGAATGGTGATCTTCTGGGTAAGACTGTTTTGTGAAATATCACTGAATTCTTTGTGGGGAAAATTGTATTTGGACCAAAAGCTCCATATTTTTAATTTATTTTAATGTGTGTAATGGTATGGTAGTCTGGGTCAGGCTTGGCCAAAAGTACTCTTTCACATGAAACACTTGAAAAAATATGATCATCAGATTTGAAATTTGTAAATCTAGCATTCAATTTTTCTACTTTTTTCTAAGTCAAAAGTGTTTTTAGTTAATACAGTAGAAGTTAGTAGGATTGGTTGTAAGACACAATCATTTATGTCAGTAGATGGAAATCTTCCATCTGCAGTTTTTGTGAGACTTCTGCTCTTGCATCTTTTGGCCAACTAAAATGGCATTTTTGACCCTCTTATTGTTCTCTTGCTTTCTAACAAACCGCTATGTTTTATGCTCTTAACTTTGTTGCTAGCTTCCTGGGTCTAGCTTTTTAATGGATGTACATTCGTTGTCTTAGGACTTCCATCCTTGAATGCTATATTCTTATGCTTATTGGGCAATTCTGCTCATTATAGTTTCCTCAAGTTTCTCCAGTATCTAATCTTTCTGTCCATTTTGATCTGTGCTCAGTTTCTGACAAAACTTGCATAAAGGTAGGAAGAAACTGTGACTCAAATATTGCAGTAGTCAATCAGCTGGCTCTGTAAATATGTTACATATATCAAGTTACTCAGTGATAATATAAATTTAAGAGAAACTGAAATTAATCCGTGGAATGCAAGTAACAGGAGACTCAACAAGTCTGAAAATACACTTTCACTTTTCTGTAACTAAGCTTCGTTCTATTACCCTTTTGAATTATTCCTTATTAAATGCTTTGTTCCATTTTAGCTCCTCAGTTCTATTTCCTTTTTTTTTTTTTTTTTAAAAAAAAAATGGTTTAAAATACCTCTCTCCAGTCTAGGAAATATGTTACTTTTTCCTACTTTACATGAACTTTGTTCTTCATGCTTTTTCTTTTCTTAGATGTTTGCATAACTCTTACCTGTTTTGCTTCTTCTATCTTGAACCACCGTTTACTTGTTACACAAGTGTTGTGATGGACTTCCAAGCATGGAAGAGGAGTAATTTGCCACTTCTGTTGCTTGATTTAAAATGTAGACATCTATTTGATCTCTGCAAATACCTCTGTACTTCTGTCTAGTGTTCTACATGGATGGGATACATGGACTATGCTGTTTCATACTTCACTGATATGCTGTATATAGCTACACTGATATGCTGTATATAGCTTTACTTAATTTTTGTTTCTTTTTTCTTTTTTAGGCATATGCATCAGGATGTGATATTGTGGTGTTGGGGACTGACTTTGAAAGATTACAGATAATCCCTGGAGCAAAACATGGAAACATTCAGGTGGGATGTGTGGACTGTTCAATGCAACAGGGGAAGGTACGTAGTGCACCATTTCTAGTAGTTTTTTAGCAATGTCATGTTAAGCACCTTCTCAACAGTGTGGATACTTGCAAGTTAAAGTAAATATAGAAGAATGAGTAGTAAAATGGCTGATGCTTCATGTCTTTTTGTGGTAAGCAGCACAGTGAATGTGAAATAGCAACCACAGGTATGGATTTGCAGAAGATATGTAGGGCTGCACAGGAAGATACTGATACGCGTAGGGCTGCATGAAGGAGACAGCAAGAATTTGACTAAAAGATGAGTAAGGTGGAAGCAAAGGTAATTTATTCATTATGGCTTCACACTACTGAGCATGTCATCAACATGCTGTGACATATTAGTGACTGGCAGCAGATGAGTGCTTCCACAAAAATCACTTTCAGGTCATCCAGAAAAATGACATCTCTTTCAAACAATTCATAAAGGCATGAAATTGCACCTGGAATTCTTTATTTTCAGCTTTTGATTTTCTTATGTAGGTAAACTGGATCAGAAACATTGTATTTTGGACATTATTAGACTTCGAGTCCTTTTTACAGAGATTTTTCTTAGTTATTCTGTCACAGTAAACCAGAAATAACTGGGTAACTCTATCTATTGGGATGTCACGGTGTGTTTCTCCACTGGCTGCTGTGAACTAGAAAGGTTTTTTTGAATTTGTTGACCGTATATTAACAGATGGTGAAATACACATGCAGATCACATATCACAGTTAATCTGTTAATTTTTTCTGCAAATTTTCAAGGTCATCTTGACTGCATGATAGCAGTTCTGTATGCATTTAAATGACTAACTGTCCTTGAACTGTAAATTAACACAAGCTTTAGAATTCTTAAGTAGAACTTTCTTAAATAGACCTATGTGGTCATTCTGATTCTGCAAGTTGATATTGTTTGCTCTTAGCAATTAGACTAGATGTATTTGCAGAGTGCTGAAATACTAAGTAGTGAATGGCTAGGGATCTACTTATTGACTGGACTGATCAATACAATTCCATTCACTGCAAGGATGGAATTTCTTCTTACAGCTTCATCATCAGTATTGACACAGATTTCTCATCAGTTTATCTTCAGGTTATTCTTTGTTTAAAATCTGTAGGAAGAAGCAGAATGCTTCTTTATTCAGGCTGCAATATTTTGAACCTTTCTAGAAAGCATCTGGTTATAATTTGTAGTTTAAGAATGATGCATTTTTAATTTTTTTTTTTTTTTACTTTATGGAGAACTACTATCAAGCATTTTCTACATAATAGCTGACCTTTACCCTCTTTGAAAGATCTCTGTCACTCTCCCTTTGGATGACAGAATCTGTTTGTAAAAGAGTTATTTTCTAGTTGTAAAAGCAATGCATTGAAATTTTTCTCCATTCTCACCTCCTAAATCTAATTCTAGTTTATCGGGAAACTAGTGCCTTGTAAAACCGCTTAGACGTTCGTGTATGACCCACCTCTCCCTTGGCTTTGAAGGGTGGGGGGAACATGGCACCATCTTTTCCTCTTCCTTGTCTAGTTTTGGAGAGAAACTTAATTCTCCATTTCCAAGAATGAGATGAGGTGAAAAAAAGGGATGAGAATTTTAAATCATCCCAAGAAAGCACGTCTGTATGTGTTTATATTTACATATGTTTGTGTGTGTTAATTATGTAAACTTTTAAAAAAGTCTCCCATGGATTTGCAAGGACTAGATTCCCAAATAGGACAATTGAATCTTATGCCACTGAATCCAGCCTCTTGCCTCTGGTTGTAGCCAACTTGGTAATCAACAATTTATTTGTAAGTGAGTTCAATACTTGATCCTCTCGTACACGATGAAGCTACTGTTTCTACTTCCTCTAGTGAACATAAGAATTATCCCAAAACTTTTAATGATAACCTGGCGAAACTTTAATTGTTTTCATGGCTTGACTTGTACAAACGTCTGACAGGGTACAAGAAGATGGTCCTCTCTTCATATAATTTGAAGTGTTTATTAAAAGTTGTTTGCATCATGGCTGGTGACTGCAGTGTTACAGTGTATATGAAATGTTTTCTTTAAGGAGCAAGCTATTTTACTGATGTCAAAGAACAATCTAGGTACTAATTAAAAATTTCATTTAGTTTACATGGTAGCAGGTTACCTGTGGAAAATTGGTAGTAAAACCAGTAAGTTTGTTAAAGAAGACATTTTTAATAAGACCTTTTTTTCATAAGTAGAAGTATGAAGTATGAGTATGAAAGCTCAGTTTTGAATCCAGGGTTTATAGTTTCATGAACTATACTAGAGTGATTTTTTTTTTTTTTTTTAATTTTATGTTTAGTATGCAGGCTGTGGGTTCTTTTCAAAGGAACTGTTTTATTTTCTACTGTTTGGTAGCGAGTAATAATGTAACCTAGTACGAGTTACAGATGTTTTGATGAAGGAGAAAAATGTTGAGGACTTCTGTGCAATATGGAAGCCTGGTCGAGAAGAACATGAGTGTATCAAGAAACTATTTGGATTATACTAAAACTCTATAAAATGAGAACCTGATGTTACCAGTTATATTACTAGTTTACACAAAGTAGTGAGGGTGGACAAAGTTTTTACCCCAAGGACTGATGCTTTATTCTTACACAGCAGTGCAGGAATTACAGAGTCAAAGAATGGTGTGGGTTGGAAGGGACCCTTAAAGATAATCTAGCCCAATCCCGCCCACCATCTTGGGCCGGGACATCTGTCACTAGATTGTGTTGCTCAAAGTCCCATCCAACTTGGTCTTGGATGTTTCCAGGGATGGGTCATCTACAACTTCTCTGACGACCTGTTCCAGTGTCTCACTATCCTCATTGTAAAAAATGTCTTCATTATACCTAATCTAAATCTGTTCTCTTTTAGTTTAAAACCATTACCCCTTGTCCTGTCCCTACAGGCTCTGGTAAGAAGCTGCCTCCATCTTTCTTATAAGCCCTCTTTAAGTACTGAAAGGCTGCAGTAAGGTCTCTGTGGAGCCCTTTCTCCTCCAAGGTGAACAACCCCAACTCTCTCAGTCTTTCTTCACAGGAGAGGTGTTCCATCCTTCTGACCATTTTTGTGGCCCTCCTCTGGACCCACTCGAACAGGTCCATGTCTTTTGGGATCTGGGGACCCCAGAGCTGGATGTAGTACTCCAGGTGGGTTCTCATGAGAGCAGGAGAATCGCCTCCCTCACCATGCTGGCGACCTTTCTTTTTATGCAGCCCAGGTTGCAGTTGGCTTTCTGGGCTGTGAGTGCACATTGCCGGCTCATGTTTAATTTTTCATCTACCAGTACCTCCAAGTTCTACTCCGCAGAGCTGCTCTCAATCCATTCATTCTCCTAGTCTGTATTGATACTGGGGATTACCCAAGGTGCACAACCTTGCACTTGTTGAACTTCCTGATGTTCACATGTGCCCACTCCTCAAGCTTGTCCAGATCCCTCTGGCTGACATCCCTTCCCTCTAGCAAATCAGCTGCACCACTTATCTCGATGCCATCTGCAGACTTGCTGAGGGTGCACTCGCTACCACTGTCTATCATTAGGAATGTCACTTACAACTCTGTAAGGCTTCTCTGCAGAACTTATTTCTAATAACAGGACTTGAGACTACAGTGGGCATTTGTTTGATGTCTGGATGATTATTGTGGTAGTTCCAGAAATTCTTCAACACATGAATTTACATTATTCTTTTTGGTGGCATGCTGTTCAGTGAGGACTGGTCTGACTGGCTGTATCATTGTGGAAGCCTGTGGAAACTTTCAGGGGGCAGGAATTGCTCTGGACACTATTTGTTTAGGATTTTGGCATGCTAATGTTAATGTGTTTGAAAAACCCACTGAACAACAAAAACTGGAAGAACTGTCCACACTTGGAAAAATGGAAAAAAAATATCTAATAAATATGAGTTTGTATAAACATCTGCTGTTAGGATGTGGAATGGAATTACGAGAATAAAAGAATAAGTGAAGTAGTTAAAGATAATTAGAGAGGGCAGATATTTGTCTAAGATGTAAGCAAAAAGTTTCTTCAGGCATTTTGCAACTGTGACAAAATTATTCTTGGCATTTTTGTGTCAGCCTGATGTTTAGGTTGTTAGTGTGATAGAAATTTATTTAACTATCTATTCTTCTTAATGCTGAGGGTTTCTCTCGAAGCCACGGATCTATGGATTTTAGGATCTGTATGGATCTGTGCATTTGTACATCTGTGCATTTGTACAGATCGTGTACGTCTGTAATTAACAGAACTGTAAATAGTATTAACAACTTGGGTATGACAGTTCAGGAGGTTTTTTGTTTCTTAAAACTGTTGTGGCTGATACTGAAATAAAAGTGTATTTTATAAAATGACTCTCTCCTTCTTTGATGCTGTTAAAGGAATGCTTTGTATACTTTGAGCCAGAATTTAGCAGAAACAGGGAACTGACACAGCATATCAGAACTGTACATGTGCTCCTTTTAACATCAAGCATCACCTCAGAATGCAGGTTGTCCATTATGCATGACTTGTGCAAACTCCATTTTCGTAAATCTGTATTTCAGAGTAGTTTTAGGTAACATTGCCTTGTGACGAGTCTCTTAGGCTGTTCTGGTTTTGTTCTCTGCCTTAGGTCTTTAACATAAATTTGGCTTGTTTTGGCTTTTCTTAGCAAGCCTTTTAAGCTACTGTCTATAGAGATATTTTGAGAAAAAGTACTTTTAAGTTTGTCTTAATGCAAGTTTGCAGTGGCTGATATCACTGATGGAATAAAACTTTGAAATACTAATTATCTGACTGTACTGGAACTTTTTTGAAGTATTTTGTATTAATATTTAGTAGTTTTTCTGTTTTACAATTCTCTGCATTGGATGTTTAGCTTGTGTAGGTCAAGTCTTACAAATTAACTTTCTATAGTGTAGCATGTTCTCATGCCACAGAAATCTACAAAAGTACCTTGAACTGATGTTGTTGATGTTCCTGAGAATGTGAACTCCGCAGACTCATTTGAATGTTTACCTAATTTAACGTGGAAAGAATACTAATAATAGATCTGATTTAAAAAAAAAAATAATTAAAAAGCCTATGTGTACCTTTGCTCTCAGTAGTTCATCGGGACTAATGTGTAAATAAAGAATTATGTTTTTGTTATCATCAACACTTCATAATTTTTGCTAGGTGATGTTTTTCTGTTACTGGAAGGGAATATGGATGTGAGCTTCAAATTTATCTACAAGGAGGATTAAAAGTTGACTCAATAGTTTGCATTTTATTCTTGTTTGTTGTATACCTTGTTTTTTTCTGTGTTTGTTTGTGTACATATAAATATAAATTGCTTTAGATTGCAGCTTCTTACGGAAATGTGATTTGTATCTTTGAGCCAGTTAGCCTCTTGAAGCAGAACAGCAGCCATCATAATGTAAGTAATTCATAACTCCATAATTGATTTACTTGGTTATAAAGCCTGACTCATTTTTCTGGTTTGCTTTAAAGTTAAAGATTTCTTTGATGCCTTCTTTTAGTGCCAGGATAAAACTAAGAGATAAGATGGTCCTTGGGAAGTGAAAGTGCTAGAAGGAGAGCAGAGACATGTTATTTGAAGTAGTTTTAAAAGAAATAGATTTTACTGTAGGGTTTTATATTACTGATTTATCTAGCCCTGCAATTCATAACTGAAATATTCCAGAACCCCAAAAGATGTGCATGCTCCCGTTCTCCAAAGAGTATAGACATTACAGTAGGAATTTTTTTTGAACCATCTCGTGTACTCTTTGTGTCCTGATGTGTTTTACAATTCTTATTTCAACTTCAGTTTGTGAAACTGTATGCTCTTGGTCAAATCTGTAATAGTTTCAAGAAATCTATGGCTTTTTTTAGGGTATCTGACTGAATGCTTACTCTTCAGTTTTGTGATGGTGAAGAACAACTGCTTCTTACATGGAGAGGATTATTCTTATCATTAGAAGCATTAAACTCTAGTTAAAGTCAGTTTGACAATAGAAGGGCTTTGACAGCAGTTGCTCAAGGAGCTTCTGTCTACATCTTCAGAGTTTTGGTCTCTCAGTTTGTATTAATAAGCTGTTTATACAGCCGTATAGTGGATTCCCTTCTTTGTACTAACCAGCTCGGTCATATGGTTCCTGGTGTACCTGTAAACAAGTGCTATTTTATATATTAATTAAATGGCTGGTATTGTGTGTGTGTGTGTGTGTGTGTATATATATATATATTATAAAGAGAGAGAATATTTTATACCACTGGAAAGCAGTGGAATAAGGTAATGGTAAAATGTGACTTCCTGTGCTCATATGAACTTTTTAGAAGGACTGCTTTGTTTTCGATCATTGGAGCCATTGACTCTATCCTGAATGTTTTTATATACCGGTAAACACTACACTTAGTTTGAAACTTTGAAGTTAGTGTAGGAACTGTAAGCAATAGAAGAAGCAGTATCCACCTATGAGTTGCTTTTAAATATTTGTAATTGAGGAAATTATTCTGTTAATTCATTCTTCTATGCAATAATTTCCAGCAAATTTAGGTGGTTGTAAGATTGTCTCTCTTTCATTTGCTAGAATATTCAGAATCTAAAACTTTCACTTCTATTGGTTTGATATTTTTTGAGTGGCAGATGATTACTTTAAAAATGTTGGTGAATCAAGGAAAAAACCTATTGGCTCTTCATATTATCTACAGTAATGATTTCAGTTTCTTTTATAATTCAAAGCCTCAAAACTTTGCAACCCATTACGAAAACAGACTAGACAAATATTTAGTGAATTTAATCCTCAGCATGTTCCAGTGAATGAAGTAAAGATGAAAAATCTGAAGATAGTTGTCTGTCCTGTTGTGTATTAAAAAAAAGGGAGAAAAGCATCATAAATGTTATCTTGACCTTATTGAAATCCTTTAATTCAGCAATACTACTGATGGCAAACATCAGGTGCATTTAGTGTATAGTGTATTTCATTTTTGAAATACCTTTTTTCTTTCTCTAAAAGAAAATCAGACTTCTTTTTAAAAAAATCTCAGATTCTGATCGTGATCTTATGTACTGATTTTTTTTTTTCAAGCTATATTTTTAAAATAAGTTAGAAACTTTTATTTGTATGGTTATATTAATGGAAAGCTATTTTGTTTAAAAATCAGAATAAATCCATTTTTATTAGATAAACAATAATGTATTTTTAAACATGTCCTTCAAAAAAGTTGGAGAGTGCAGTGAAGATGTACTATCTCTATTATAAAAGAGGAAGGGAGGGGAAGGAAGCATTTTAATGCTAATGTTTGTGAATACTTGAAATTTCAGACATTACATTATCAGTGGCAGAAGAATGCTCAAATCTTACTGGAAACCATAGCACATAATCTAACGTGGGATCCCACAGGTAAGAATAGAATAAAATAAACACCAAATATTTGATAGTGCAACTAATTTTTATTGAAATTTCACCATTCTTTGGGGACAGGGAAAGTATTTTTTTTTTTGTCATAGCATTATAGAGAACACAAAAGTGGAGTGAAATCTACCTCTTGTCACTTGTTACATAGGAAAGCCAAAATATTAGGTAAATCTGTATGATCTTACTCAATTATCCTAATCTCAGCAATATCTAATGTTTAAAAACATAGCTTAAGTGGTAAGTATTTGTTGTGAAAGAGAGATGTCTACCCTAGCTCCGGTGTTTCTTTTTGTGAATAACTACTTTGAAAATTTGATTAATTTTCGCTGTTTGAACTGTAGATACTCGAATCAAAATGTCTTATATGAGAGTATCTTCTTTTAAGATTGACCCAGTATATATTCACGTAGGGGAATGTGTAAAAGGCATGCTGCTATTACAGTAGCTTTGCTGTAGAAAAGATGTTACAATAATATATGGCTTATTTTGTTCTGCAGTTTCAGCTTTGCAACAGTGGTTTTTCTCTCTCTTTACGGAAGTCTCTCTCTTTACGGAATTTTGCTACTTGTTTTGTAATTATAAGTATTTGTTTTAGGCACTCGCCTTTTGACTGGTTCCAGTTGTCTTCAGCTTTGGTCCAATGTTCCTCTGGAAAACTCTTCTGACAGTGACAGAACTGAAAGAACAGATGCTGGACTTGGAGAATGGAGGTGTATCTGGCAGTGCAAGTAAGAAACTTGTTTAAAGACAATTAATTTTTTGTTGATGGTTCATACCTTTCAGGTTAAATATTTAATGTAGTTCTGTGAAATCCTGTTCTGTACTGTTACTTGATAAATACTATTGATGTATGATAAATGTGAATCATATTTCCCTGAATATGTGACATTTCTTTCTTCCTACAAGATCAGTTGTAGTTGGTTTTGGGGTAGTTTATGTTCTTAGTCAGTTCTCCAGTTCTGCTGAACACTAGTAAAATACTGAGGGAAGGCTGCTATTGAGGCTGTACCAGTAGACTTTGCTCCTTGTACAAGAAGTAAGGTGAGAGCTGCATATTTGAAAATTATTGTGCTTGCAGAACTGATTAAAATGAACTTTTCTATGTCTTCCAAAGTGGCTGGCTGGAGAGACCAACCTGAAATTATTCTTTATGAAGCACTTAGCATTAGTTGGGTAGTTCCTTGGATGTACCTGAAAAAATCCTTTTTTAATCCTTCAGTTGTTCCTTTTTCTGTGTACGCTCTAACTTTAATCAAGGATGTGTTTAAAATCCCAATATAAACCAAATGACAGCTGGAAAGTTTACTTTTGAATGTGATGGACTTTCTAAATAAAAGAATTTGGAAGACTTACTCAATTTATTGAGACACCTTTGGACTCTTGTCTCACAGCCTCGTAAGAGGAGGAGTCAACCTGTAGATAGAATGTCATGAGTATGGTTTTAGAATCTGGGGTTCTGTTAACAATAGTCAAGATCACTTAGATTCTGCTTTTCCTCCATCCCTTCAATAATATGTTTTGCCTTTGCATCATAAAGCTTACAGAACTCTTCATAGCCATCAGCCTGTTTCTCTCTTTTAAACTGTTTTGTGGAGGAGAGAAAGCAGAGTGTTGTGTACTTCCAGTAGGTCCTGGAAAGGGTCAGCTGAGCTTGCTTTGTCAGTTCACCCCTTTTTGCCTTTGTCTTCTGGCATTTGTAGTTCAGTTAGATTTAGAATAGATTTTTTTTTTTTTTTAAGAATTTTGCAGGATAATGAATTTGCAGTACTACCCTTTGCCAGAATAATTTTAATGTCCAAAGGAGGCATTCCCAAATGTCTTCATATTGGTTCTTCTAGGATAATGTTGCTTAAACGTAGGTGGAAATTGATTTTCTTTGATACACAGCTTTTGCAATTGACTTCTGGTCGTTAACTGCACACACTAGATACATCGTGCTTTTCTTGAGCTGTTGGCTAACTTAATCCTTCTTGAAAGTTAAGCCTCACATCTTGTTGGAGATGTCTAATACATTCAAGATGAAAATGTACACAGTACTTCTGCTGCACAATTGAATTATTTTGTGTTCTTGTTGCCATTAATAAGCCAGTCACTTAGGCAACAGCTCAGTGCTTCAAAACCTGTAAAAGAAGCTAATTTATAAATATTTCCAGTGAAAATAAAACACAGCAAAAATGAACGACAGACTTACGTTTAGATTATTTTAGTGTGACATCTTTTATCAGTGTGACAGTTAATGTAAAAACTGCTTTCAAATACTTCTTTACTATATTAGTCATTTTACACCTTTTTGTTTTCTTGACAACTGTAGGAGCTATGAGGAATGGAAGTATCTTTCAGATAAGCTGGAAGACCAAATGATTGTAAAGTGGAAGTAGAGCATATCTGCATAGAATTTAATCTGTTAGCAGCTGTTTTTCTCATATGATAATTTGGAATATTGGATATTGTAGCACTCTCAGCTACAGCTTTTTGGTTTTCTATTTTTCTATTTTTCCTGTGTAACCAAAACCATGTGACACACAAGTTTACCTCCTAATCCCTCTGGACTTTGTTAAAGCTTAAGTTATTTCACACAATACAAAGGACACTTGCATGTAAAAATTAAATGACTTTCATGAGTTCAAGGGAAAAAAACTGTTTAGAGTTCTAAAAAATTCTTAAAACTTATTTTCTCTTTTTAATTGTCTTTATTTCGTAGAACTGCTTCTCAAGTTTGTTTAATGAAATTCTCGCCGGATGGGGAGTTTTTTGCTACCGCCGGAAAGGTAAGCATTTTTTCCTAATTTATTTTGTACTGATTCAGATAAGATATTAAAGCAGACAAACAAAACAAAACTACAGATTTATATAAAAAAGTTTTTATTAAAAATTTTTTTTTAATTTTTTTTTTTTTTTTTGCTTAGTATTTCCAGTGATCTCTCTATGCATCTTTACAATTTGATAAATAAGAATTTGTGAGAAAGCTAGTTTGGGGTGAGGGAACCCAATAAATATTCACTGCTTCCTGTTTTAAAATACCCATTTTTAATCAGTACCAAGTTATAAGACATCAGAAAGAGAAGAGCTTCGGGGAATGGAGATCTGTGGATGAGCTTACTGCTGGTTACCCTTCTAGTGAGAAAGTATTCAATATTTCAGTATTATAGTGACATACTTCATCAAAAACAGCTCTTCAATGTCTTTTTGTGTAAATGTCTCTGTATGCCTGTTTGTATACATAGAAGAGAATTTACATTCCACTCCACAGGTATATTTGCACATAGTTAATGTTAGTGTTTGTGACCAGTCTTACAGATTAGTTCTGTGTGCTCAGCATTCAGTAGTCTGTCAGCAAAAACAATAAAACCCCTTGACAAATTAAGCAAAAAAGGTAAAGCAAAATGTCACTGTTGTATCTTTTCACTTCCTGAAACACTTAACTAATGTTATATTTATACTACAAAACTTATTGTTCAGATTTTATAAGAAAATAATATCCTAACAAATCAGACCAGAAAAAATCAAGATCATGTAGAGGATCCAGTGAAAGTGTGACAAATCTGTACAAGAATCTATATTGCTTGTTAAGGAATGTGAAATGAGTAGTTGCTTTCTGCGAATAATACTGTTGTCTTTTTTTGAGGAGAGAGTCACATTAATACCAGTCAAAAGTTTCGGTAAGAATGTCCAGACCCATGTTAGGAGAATTTATGGAATTATCAAAGTAGATTGTGGGAAGAATATAAAAATTTTTCAGATTACTGTTTTTTTTTTTTTTCTAAAGGAAACAGAAAACTTAAGAGTATAAGCAGTTTTAACCCAGATTGATAGAAGCAGGTAGGCATCAAGTGTGTGCTACCAACTGAAGAACCTAGCAGAGAGTTAATTGGGACAATGCAGTTGCTGAGATTAGAGAAAACCTGGTTTAAGTGTCCAGAGCAGTATTAACCTGACAAAACAAGTTTCATATATAAGAATGAAAGGCAATTGGGCAGTATGGTCTAGTCTCTCTGGGAAGCATGAATGAGAAAGTAGTATGTACACATAAAGATTGGTTAGAACAGTGTTTGATTTAGTAGTAGTATGTAGAGCTTCACTGTTGCTGTTTGGATCATTATGTCTCTTAATATATACTGGAAGCACAAAGATTCAAGGACGGTTCAGTCTGCAAATCAGTCTTGCTTTTAAAAGGTAGTTGTCATGTATATTTTTGTTATTCAGTTGTATGCATCAAGAACAGATGAGTAGCACACATTTTGCTTAGTTGTAGGTGTGTGGTTTTATCTCTAAAGGTTGCTACTTCATTATGCTTGCTTAGAAGACTAACTTCTAAGGCCTGTGCTATCTTTGAGGAAGAAAGATGTAACAAACCTGTAAAATAGTCCAAATTACTTTTTCTAGGTAAACTCTATTCCAGTTGACTAGTTTCCAAGACGCAAAGTGAAATACTAGACTTTCTTGTTGATAAACTTTACTTTGTATAATAACAAAGCAACGGGTTCTCATGTTCTATTCCTGTTTTGCTTATTTGCAACATCAGTTGCTTGCTGTGTGTTCTGTGTTGTCTTTAGCCATTTACTGTCTGAAACGAGTTATTCCAGTCATGTTAAGATAACTATTACTTATAACATTGTTTGACTACAAGTTTTATTAAGAAAAAGTGTGGGTTTTTTTGTTGTTGGCAATACAAACTATGTGTTTCACTATGTATTTTTTATGGGTAGTAGTTAATAGTTATTTTAAAAGTCAAGTTTTAATGGATTCTATTGTTACAATATGACTGAATTGTGGAAAAATAAATTAATCTGCAAATAGCTTCTATATGGGTAATAGCCTTGCAGAGTTTTTGACTGATATGTCTTAAGTCCTGTTGTGTTATGTTACATTGTGAAGTCATGCAAAGCAGAATTAATAAATAAGTAGGAATAAGGAGGAAAAATTACTAAGCAGGAAAATTAATAATGAATTTTTTTACCATAAATGACTAAGTTAATTACTTACCTGCAGAATATTTAAAATGCATCTTTGTTTCTGTGTCTTCTTTCTTTGTTTAATTTTTATGAGAGAAGATGCTGGTCAGCAAACAACCTCCCTCTTCCTCCAATAGGGTTGTGTTAAGCATACCCAGATTAACACAGTATTTCAGTACCATTCGTATTTAATAGTTGATCAACAACCTGCAAATGTAGGTCCAGATTAACTTATCTCGTTCTTAAAGACATAAGAACAAGGACTCTATGAACATGACTTTTTTCCAATTTATATATGTGAGTATTTAAGAAAAGCAGGCTGAGCTTTGAGATGTCATCTTTGACCTTTGTTTGTATTCCTAACATTTAAATTTGTGTGTGTAGGTTTTGAGGGTTTTCTGTCAAAGTACAGTAAGTTGTATCAACATGTGAATACCAGCTCAAGCCAGTATAGCTTGCATTTTTTTGGTTAAAAGCTGGCAGCTCATCAGAAGGAGCAAAATTAAATCCAAGTTGGTAATGGCAAGAGAGATTAAAAGGAAGCTCTGCTACCATGTTTCTTTACGATTATGTTTTGAAGTTCTGTTTACTGAGCTGACTTTCTGTCATCAGAAAAGTATTTAACTTCAAAGAAAAACAATAACATGGGAGACATACCCAGGAGTACTTGAAGTGCATCATGTTCTTATGCAAGCTAGTCTTTTTTACTGTCTTTTTTTCTTTCACCAGGATGATTGTCTTGTGAAAATATGGTACAATGCAGACAGCTGGCGATCAGCCATAACACCACCTGGCACAAGTCCAGAAAAACAAGCAAAAGAAGTTGATTTTTCATTTGTTTATTTGGCTCATCCTCGATCAGTAAACGCATTTTCATGGAGGAAGACCAGTAAATTCATGCCACGGTCAGTAGCTCTAATAACTTGAGGTTTGTAAGTTGCCCTGAAGACACAAACTGTATAATCTTCCCAGCTGTACAGTCAACAGTGGCACAAGTTATATAGTGACACAAGTTTACTTTAGTTAATAATTGAGTTTGCACACCTTATATATTGTTTGTGTGCCTTCATATAATTCCTTCACACTGAAGTTCTTGAGGGGATGATAAGCATCCTCTTGCCTGGGAAGGAACTGGAAAGATAGAGTGCACCACAGACTGGCTTAGAAATTGGACTAAATCTAAAATCAGCTCTTGAAAAATAACCTCTCTTTGCATCTTTTTGATTGCAGTGTCTTAAATGACTATTCACGCATTTGATTCCAGCTTATTTCTCTCTTTCTGTCCCAATGGAATCAGAGCAATTCAAAAGTCCTGTTGCTTTACGTCACCTTTCTCAAACATTCATATATTTCCGTGTCTCTTAATTTCTTTCTCTACCTAGTACAAAACCAGACGTCTGTCAGGAACAGTATCTGGAAATTGAATTAAAATGATCATTTGGAATTGGTGTTTTGAGTTTGATTTTTTTTTTCTTTTTTTTTAGGAATCTGACGATTCCTGAATGATCTGTCCCTAGTGTTCACCAGTAATTGCAATCTCAGACTGAAGTAGCGTTAGCAGTTCTGTGGCCTGCAACCATCTTTTTGCCATATTATTCCAAATAGTAGCCGTTTGAATTCTGCGTACCTGTGTGTGTTTCAGCAAGTTTATGCTGTCTTTTATACCAAACTTTAAGCATAAAAGTCTTCATAAAACCACTACTGTAGTCCTTAAATCAATTTTGAAAATCCACCTACTCCATGATACTTAAGAGTTTGCATTTGGACAATGCAGACAGGTGATCTATATAGCTTTTGAGTCTTAGCTAAAACTAAATTGTGAGCTTATATGGACTGGAAACCTGGTGATCTGCATAGTTTTATCAGTGCCTGATTTAGGTTAATTGGATTTTTGGGGTGTAAATCTAATTGGTAAAATAATTAAGAAAAGTTTGAAGTTTTAAATTGACTGTTTTTAAAGTTCCTGGTATTACCTTGATTTCTCTGGTTTGTATATATAATTTTGTAAGTGTGAAGTTGCAGTAAGATCTGGAGAATTGAGAACAAGTATCCAGAATATGATTAGCTTTTTATGTAAAGGACTTTAAAAAGAAAAACATAAGTTTTGCTTTTCCAGCTCTGCCTAATTCTGTACACTGAAATTGAAGATTTGGTGTTGCACATTATGTAGTGAACTTTGAGGTTATCTGTATTCAGATACTTGAATAGATATGAAAGCCTTTCACACATGATTTGTTTTCCTAAGCATGTATTGTTGAGTTTTTCTTTCCTTAGTATTGGTAAGTTACTTGATGCAATTCTGAAAACTGCTAATGGAAAGCCGTTTGGTACTGTTGCTTTATTTTGATGCTACATGATAGTAAGCAACTTCTTCACGCATCAAATTTTCTTTCATTAGTGGTGCTGTCTGCAATGTGCTCCTGACTTGCTGTAAGGATAATGTTTGTCGTCTCTGGGCAGAGACTTTGTTACCCAATGACAGTCTGTTGTATAGCGGAGGATGCAACAATTGGAGTGAAGCAGTGAACTTCACAAATAACTTCAAGAGAAATACTTCAAGTAAGGAAAAAGTCCAAAGTGCTTTAGAGGTAAGAAGTGAAATTGAACAGTGAGAATAAACACATGTATGCACACGTCATTTTAGATAGGATCGTAATTAGTAACTCAGACATGTGTCAGAAGCTGAAATCCTTGATACCATAAATGTGCATAAAATAAAAGAGTGGATCTACTTGAAATCCTCCTTAGGAGCGCTAAACTGACAGCCGTCCTACTAAGCTTTCACAGTAGAAGATGCACTGTCTTTATGTTACTACTGGCTATTTTCTGTGGTAACTGAAGCAAAATACTTTGGATTTTCTAGTTAAAAAGACTAGGAGCAGCATGGAGCACATAATGTATATAGGCTATGTGAAACCCATTAATTATACTGCCTTAAGATGTATGCTAGGGGCTCACTTGTTACCTCTGAAGCTGTGAGATGTTCTCTGGCTTCTGCAAGTGAAAAAAACAGTTATAATATGGAAGGAGGAAAGCCTTTGTTTCCTTTCCTTTCTGCTGTAGTTCTCAAGTAGAGCAGACTGCTCGTAAGTTGTATCTCTAAGGCAAATGACACTTACCATGTAGTGTTTTCTAACCAATTGGAAGCAGAAGGAAGGCGAATCATTAGTGGTCTGCAAATCTGTGTAGACACTATGTGGGTATTATGCTCCTGTCTTGATGGAGTGATGTATTTAGCGTGATCGTGGTGCTTTCTTAGCACATGTGGCACAGATGACAAATAGGACAGGCTGAAAGGTACAACACAGCAAAGAAAAAGTATTGAAAGAGAGAGGGGAAGAGAAGTTGGAGACAACTCTGTGTTCCTGCTGGAAATAAGAGGAAGCATTAGAGATCAGAAATAACAATTATGTAAAAACTGGGAGAAATATCTTTCACATGGGCACGCTGTGGTAAGATGTAAAGGATAGCAAGTGAAAAGGAATGCCAAGAGTAATACCATCCTTAATACAAGTCGTGTACCTTCTTGTACCTTTGAGTGCGTATGTAGATATATACAGCACAATGGCCTTGAACTGTACAGTATGTGGGGAGGGACTTTTTAACACTAGCACAGTCAGTCTTAAAGATTGAATATTATTTTTCCCTTGGAAAGATCTGTTTGCACGAAGGGGGAAGACTTTAAAACTCATTGGGCCCCTGTGATGGGAGTGGAAACAGTGATCTGATCAGATCCAAAGTACTGATCTGTTTTTTCAGTCTCTGAAATGAGATTATTCAGATTTGCTACTTTATGTTTAGAGTCTTGAATAAGCATGGTATACATGCTTATTCAAGATACAATAGTATTTTCTGTTTAAGTATAAAAACTGTAGGAACACTGTCTGTATACTGAAATACGAAGCACTTACTAGATGGGCCTTCATGAATTAATGTGAAGACACTGATATCTCTTTACTACAGATACAACCTGAATGGTGTGATTTTTTTGCGAGAAACTCCACTAATGCTTTAAAGTAGCTTTTAAATTGAAAAAAAAAAAATTCACTAGTATCTAGAAGACCACTTACAGATGAAATCTGCTTTTTGAAAGGAATCTAAAATGACACCTTATTCTTCATGCAGTTAAACCTGAGGCACTTCCGACGAGGGAGGAGGAGATCAGGTGCTGTTGTAGCACATACTGGATATGCTCCACATCAGCAAGATCCCCACGAAGTTCACAGGAACATCCCTCCTCATGCAAATGCACTTTGTCACTTCCATATTGCTGCCAGTATCAATCCAGCCACAGGTAAGATGTATGGTGAATCCTTGCTACAGTGTAAGCTACAATTTCTGCTAGGTCTGTGTTGTCTGTGTAAGCTTAACTGATTCAGATGTATTTGTACAGTATTCACATGATCATGCAAAATTACTAGCATGTTGGTTTCACTTAATGCATGGAAGAGTCTTCTACAGTAATGAAATTGTTAGAATACATTTCCTCTACAGTAATCTCATCTCTAATTTTTGATATTTTTTAACTGATATTCACAGTGGTTTGACATGCAGAAGGCTAAGAGTTTGTAACTGGAGTTAGGAATTTTCTGCGAATTGTATGTTATACCGAGAGCACACTGATAAATAAAAATTTTTCAAGCTTCTTAAAATGAGTACCTGACACTAAGTGTCTGATATAACCATACATCCCTGTACTTCTGTTCTGTCACTGAACCAAGCAAAACACACACTCATCTTGTGTTCCATAAACTTCTAATATTCTCTTGTACTCCAGGAATATGTTGTAGTCATCATGTAGGAAAATCTCCTATAGTCGCTAATATTTGTCTTCATAATCGTTTGTGTATGCTGAAAACAAAATGCATGTATGCTTATTGAAAAACTTGAGTAGAAATGCAATATTGAATGGCCTTTCATTAGGTTTTTATTGCTGTGATATGATACCCTATGTCTAGACTTTATGAGCAAACATATTATATAGTCCTTTTCTTAAACTAGTTATACTCTGTCTTATAAATAGTATTTTTAAATTGGCTTTTTGTTCCCACTGGCCCTTGTTTGAACGGCCAATTTTGACCTAAAGGCATTTGTGATTAGTTCATATTTGTAGCTGAACAGTCTTTGATACAATTATAAAGAACTATTGGTTTCCATTACCATTGCTGCACTAAGCAAGCTGTAAATGCTTTCTCCTGTACAATTAGAGTTAGTCTTCACCTTTTTTAGTATTGGTTCACGTTTCTTTTAACAGGTATGACTAGAATCACTTCCAGCCTACCAAAAGGAAACTTTTTGCAGTTTCATTCTATACCATCAATACTGTCCTATTTCTTCAGGAAGTGTCTTCAGTCATAATATATGTTACTACCCTATGTCATAAAGGAAGATTTCTCCAAGGCTTCTTGGAGATTTGTAGTTCTCCTCTCTGCATTTCTGTGTCTTCAAATTGTTCAAGGAGCTAGCTAACCTTTTGATGTGACTAGCACATAATCTTTCACTGTATATATTTTATATATACCCTTAATGCACTTCTTTCCTTGTTTGTTTATACATAACAAGTAAGTAAACTTTAATTGAGCTTTTGATAGTTTTTGCAATATAAATATGCCCAACAGCAAACTCCAAGAATGGAAATTAACATAATTTGTGAAAATAATGGTGAAATATTTTCCTAAGTGTCTAGCACTTGTCTTTGGCCTTTTTAATATTGTATTCCTTCTGTGTTATCTGTATTAATATCATATATCTTTATGCTGTCTTCTGGATGACTTGGTCTTTAACTCAGTAAATTGGAGGATCACGGGTTGTTCTTTAATGCACAACTTCTATTTGATATATGTTTGACATCTTAAATCTTAATTTGAAGAAATAGCTGTTCTCTCTCACAGACAAGTCCTTAAGTACCTCAGTCTAACGAGATTCTCTAGGTAGTTCTTTTAGTTTGCCCTTTTGAAATTAAATTTCATCTGAAAACCTAATTGTATTTTCTCTCATATAATTTAAAGCAAATTGGTTTGTGATCTCCCACTTGAAAATTTGCCCTTATTACAATAGAGTACTTGATAAAAACTAAGGCCAAAGCAGCTCTCTTTCTCATTCACTTTTTGAGGAAGAATAATGCTGTCATATAAAAGAATGTCATGTTAATTTTTATTGTATTTGTGTTCTATTGTTAATTTTGAAACTCCATTTTCTTGTAGCAACAAAATCCTTGAGACCTTCTTTTATACTAGAGTGTTATTCTAACTGATACTCAGCCTGAGTCGAGTTCAGTAAAAGGAGTAAGCGGTGATTGTTAGAGCATAATTATCTCTAGGCAAATCCAGAAAAAGTTATTGACTCCAAAGACCTTAGAAGTTTTCTGGAAAGAGTGAAGGGGATTTATGAAGCAAATAGAAATTCACTAAGGATTTTTTCTAGAGCCAATCATCAGCTAGAAGCTGGTAGTTCTGAGGTAAGAGAATTGGGGGGAAAAAAAGTTATTTACTTACCAGTTTTTTGAGATATACTCAAAGTACATAGATTTGTAATCTAATCTGAAAAGTTATCTTTCCAGTTCACCTTCTTATTCAAGTTTACTTTAGTTTTGTTGTCCAAAGAGAGGTCAACAGAATTCTTCGCTCAGAGTTCTGTTTTTTCCAAATGTATTATGGTATTTTTGAGACTGGCATTAATTGGCCTTTTTAGGAAGGCAGACTGGAGTTCTTAAGTACTCTATGCTGCTCTTGTCCTCCTCTCCTGATGCGTTGTCTCCCCACAACAAAATTACTGGTAGCCATGGTGGTCCTTTCTTATAACTATGTGCTCTGAGTTACCATTTTCTTAGGCTAGACTGGAGGGTAGGTACTCCAAAGCTGTCGCTGGTTTTGGGGAAAAAAAAGCAGAATTGGAGTAAAAAGTGTTTTGTCTCTCAGGGCATGAAATTTACATAATGCTATATAAATAGGGAGAAGGAGATGAGAGTATATGTGGAGACATCTAGGTGGGAATTAAATGCAGACTGAGCTTTTAACATGTTGCTATATGACCTGTTCGAGGAAATTACAGTAAATCACCTAGCTGCCTTTTAGCCGTGCTTAATTTGAATGATGTTACTCTGCAGCAGTCTGATACTTCTGTCACTTAACTTTGTGATTACTACTTTGTTTTTCACAGCCACCAAGTAGCATCATAGGACTGTATAAAACGATAACAGAATCTATAGGAATAAAAAAATCCTGGCTTTATGTGATGGTGTTACAGAGTCATAGAATCATAGAATCATAGATTGGTTAAGGTTGGAAGGGACCTTCAAAGGTCATCTAGTCCAACCCCCCTACAAGGAGCAGGGACATCTCTAACCAGATAGGTTGCTCAACTTGGCCTTGAACATTTCCAGGGATGAGGCATCCACCACCTCTCTGGGCAACCTGTTCCAGTGTTCTACAACTCATACTGTAAAAAATTTTTTCCTGATATCCAATCTAAATCTACCTCCCTCTATTTTAAAACCATTACCCCTCGTCCTATCGCAACAGGCCCTACTGAAGAGTCTCGCCCCATCTTTCTTGTAGGCTCCCTTGAGGTACTGGAAGACCGCTATCAGGTCTCCCTGGAGCCTCCTCTTCTCCAGGCTGAACAGCCCCAACTCTCTCAGCCTGTGTTTATAGGAGAGGTGCTCCAGCCCTCTGATCATCTTCAAGTCAATCACTGTATTAGTTTTTGCTATTGTAAGCCCTGTCGTATGTGGTCCTTGATCTACTGCAGCCTCCACTCTGGACTAAGTGGTGGGATATTATGCTTAAATTATTTGGTTCGTACTGAGCTGTAGTAGTGAAAAACAGGGTAAATTAACCTGTACAGACAGTGTTAAATCATGAACATGTAACAGCACAGGCCCATACTCTGAGCCTAACGTAAGCACACCGAAGACCCTCCCTGTGGAACATCTCTTGTCATAGCAGTCAAGCAATGCGATACTGCAAATAGATGTTATTGGTGAAATGAAGGACAAGTGGCAGTACATTTAGTGTATTTTTTTTTTAATAGTAGGGCTTTTGTTTAAAAGTAATCTAAAATTATTTTTGGCTCAGCTACTTTGTTTTCAAAAATGTCAACATCTTTTTCTGTTAGATATTCCTCTACTTCCTTCTATCACATCTCTGAGCCTTGGTGAAAATGAGGAAAAAAGTGGACCTTTTGTTGTGCACTGGCTGAACAATAAGGAACTTCATTTTACCTTATCCATGGAGGTATTTTTGCAGCAACTTAAAAAGAGTTTTGAACATCATTCTCCTGAGACTAACACTGAGGAATCTAATCAAATGGATGGCAGATCAGAAGAAGGTAAAAGTCTTATTGTAGAGAGGTGGCTTTCATTTTACAAAGTATTTTGTAATGTTTTTTTACATGAAATAAAAGGTGGGCAAATTGACATATAAGCATACAGACAGATTACAGTAGCATTTCTGTGCATATCCTCCCCTTACACTGGAACTACCTAAGTGACTTGTAAAAGTCACTACTTAGGCTGACCTGGAGGCCTTTGCATGACAATGTGTTATTTTAACATGTTTAAGGGAAAAAGTGTAACCTTAGAATTAACTTTCTTTTTTAAAAAAATATTAATGAAGACATAATTTAAATAGTTTTATTCTATAGCACAATACAGACAATTTAAATATATACCTTTTGGAGATGACTACTTTGGTTCTGCCTGTGCATGCAAAAATGTATATAAAATGGGGAAAAATAAAAGTGTTTCAAATTAAGGTGCACTATAAAGTATTTCAGTTTGCTAGTCATTGGCTGAGATCCACTAGAGGATTTGTGGTTAAGATTTTCCTTATTTTAAGTTTGTGCTTGTATGAGTGATTTATTAAAGGCCTGAAAGGTGCTCCCATGCCTGAATAACACTGCTTGCTGTACTTCTGCTTTTGAATATAATATATATGTGTGTGTGTGTGTATATATATATGTATCTGTGTGTGTTCTAGAAGTTGGTGAAAATGGAGATGAACAAAAAGGAAATCAAGAAAAGAAGGAACTGGGTGATGAGAAAACAACTCCAAATTCGAGCCTTATTCCTTTATCTTCTGCTATTATTGATCATGAAATTGAAGTACTACTTTCTGAATGGAGTAAAAATGCTGACATGCTGTTCAGTATACATCCTATGGATGGTTCACTGCTAGTATGGCATGTGGACTGGCTGGATGAATATCAGCCTGGCATGTTTCGCCAGGTGCAGGTACTTGACTTTTTTCTGGATTATGCATTGTTATTCAGTGGGAAGTATGATGAGAAAATAACTTTGATAATTATTCTTTCTTTCTTAAAATTCCAGGTGTCATTTGTGTCAAGAATTCCTGTTGCATTTCCGACGGGTGATGCAAACTCTCTGTGCAGAAGTATAGTGATGTATGCTTGTACCAAAAATGTTGACTTAGCTATTCAGCAGGGCAAACAAAAGCCTCCTGGCCTTACACGATCTTCGTCTATGCTTATCTCTTCTGGGCACAGTAAATCAACCAACAGCTTAAAACTAAGTATCTTCACACCCAATGTTATGATGATTTCCAAACATGCAGATGGGTCATTGAACCAGTGGCTAGTGAGTTTTGCTGAGGAATCTGCTTTTTCAACTGTACTCAGTATATCACATAAATCCCGATATTGCGGTCACCGTTTTCATCTTAATGACTTAGCTTGCCACTCGGTGTTACCACTGCTGCTTACCACCTCACATCACAATGCTCTAATTTCTCCAGATGTTGAGAATGTGAACCAGGCAAATGATTCTTTAAAGTCTCAGGAGTCACCAGTAAGACTTCAGAGTAGAGGCAATGCAGATGTAACGTTCCAGGATCCCAATGCAGTTTACAGTGAACTTATTCTTTGGAGAGTTGACCCTGTTGGACCGTTGTCCTTTTCTGGTGGAGTTTCTGAACTCGCTCGGATCAATTCTCTCCATGTTTCAGCTTTTTCTAATGTTGCATGGCTGCCCACACTTATACCCAGCTATTGCCTTGGTGAGTTTGATTTCCTGATTTGTCAAGTGTTCTAGAATAAAAGTAATATAACCTAATAATGCTATTAAATAGAGAATGTAAATATACTTGAATGCAATGGAAAAAATGTTAAGCATGGGTCCTTTATTTCACAAATTTCCAAGCTGCTGCTACTTGGAAATTGTTTATTCCTGTGTGAAGAGTTGCTGTGTTCTCCTGCCTTCTTTTTTGAATTTGATATTTTAGGAGCTAATGCAGTAAAGTTCTTAGATGCTAGTGCATACTTCAGAGTACGTTGAGTACTTAAAAGCAGAGGTACATTTTGGTCTAGTTTGCAGATGGAATACCCATTTTCTTTCATATACTTTTATTTGGTTGGTGAGCGCAGCATTAAACTTTGTAGTTTTTTCTTGTGAATAGAAATTAACAAGAGAGAATTCTTCTTACACTACATTGTTTTCTTTCATAACTTCAAAATTGTCTGTTGCCAAAAAAGGAGGAGCAAGTTGGTGTTTGAATATTTGAGCACATTGTCCACTCTTATTTTTCAGGTGCATACTGTAATTCTCCAAGTGCCTGCTTTGTGGCTAGTGATGGACAGCATTTGAGATTATATCAAGCTGTAATAGATGCGAAGAAGCTTTTGTGTGAGCTCTCCAATCCAGAAATTTCAGTAAGTGAAAGGCTTTCTCAAGTTTTTGGAGGCTGGGACTTCGTTTAGTAGCACTAGTTTCAAACGTGTTGGTAACTAAGCTGTTTGCTGAGGTTTCACGTTGTAGCCATGCTGAATACCATTTAATCTCAAACTCTGCATATTGAGGCAGGTCAGTGGTTGAGAAATGCTCCTGAAACACTTGTGCTACAAAGAGTAATAATAGAGCAACAAATTGTGTGTGTGCGTTGTCCATCCTAAGGAAAAGTTGAGATGACAGTGCAGCTTGGGGAAAGGACAAAAACTGCTACATGCAGAGCTTTCCAGAGGAGAGATGCAAGTTCTTGTCACCTTTCAGCCATCAATACCAGTGTGACTCTTAATAACAAGGAGTGTTACTTATGTTCTTGGTGGATTGCAACTAGTGTGTATTTAAAGTTCTAGTTAACATTTGCTTAGTGATGATGAACCTACCTAGCAGGCTGTGCCACAGAAATGCACAAAACTGAGTTAACAATACCATCCCACTGGCTCTTTTTAAACAGAAATATGTTGGTGAAGTTTTCAACATCGTAAGTCAGCAATCTACGGCTCGGCCAGGATGTATCATTGAATTAGATGCTATCACAGAGCTTGTAAGACCTTTTTCTATACTCATTTTATATCGTAATAAGCTTGTTTTAAAAGTGTTAATAATAAGGCTGTACTTGTAGCTCTCCATCAGGTAAAGATGAGAGCTTTAAAAACTAATTCTGGCATATACTTGTAGTTTCATAGTACCTGTAAATGAAAAAATTGTGAGTAATGAAGGTGCATTTTCCTGAGAAGTCTTTCATTGATGTGTATAACTTTAACAATCAAGTTAAAACCTCCCATGTTAGAGAGCAATCTTAAACAGTACACTGCATGATATGCATTTCTTGTGTTTTTGCTTTCTTAGCATGGCAGGAAAACGCAGTTATTCCATGTTTTTCAAGAAGACTTCATTTTAAATAACCAGGAGAAGGAAATGCATGAAAAGAAGAACAATTTATCAGACTCTGGTAAAGAATTCTTTTTCATAGAGCATTGAAGACAAATCAGAGGACTGGAGCACCTCTCCTATGAGGACAGGCTGAGACAGTTGGGGAAGGCTCCAGGCAGACCTTATAGTGGCCTTCCAGTACATAAAGGGGGCCTGCAGGAAAGATGGGGGAAAAACTCTTTGGCAGGCCTGTTGCGATAGGACAAGTGGTAATGGTTTTAAAATAGATGGAGATAAATTCAGATTAGACATTAGGAAAAAAATTTTAACCATGAGGGTGGTGGCATACTGGAACAGGTTGCCCAGAGATATTGTTGATGCCCCATCCCTGGAAACATTCAAGGCCAGGTTGGATGGGGCACTCAGCAACCTGATCTGGTTGGAGATGTCCCTGCTCCTTGCAAAGAGATTGGACTAGATGACCTTTAAAGGTCCCTTCCAACCCAAACTATTCTATGATTTGATGTTTCTATTACATTTTTAATTCCACAGAGGAAAAAATAGCCTGTTATATAGCTTTTAGCATTTTAAGGTCAAATACCTTACTTTGAGGTCTTTATACACTACAGAAGAAAATCTAGTCTAATGAAACTCGTGAGTTTTTCACTTCCGTTAGGAGTGCAACCAAATTTTAGATAAAGTACCTTAAATCATGATGTACCTACCATGTACTGTATTAAGCATTCCGCTGCTGATACTTTTCTTACATGAGCAGGAAAGGGCTTTAAATGTAGAGCCTGTAACCTGCAGGGTATGACATACACAAAGCTTACTCCAGTCCTTTCCTGATGGATGTTCATCCTTTACATCAGCTAAATACTGCTCCTCAGGCCTTGCATTGTATAATAAATGACAGGCCAAACAAATGCCCCAAAACACAGCTATAAAATACAGTACTATGAGTAGTGTGTGGATTTGTAGGTCTTAAGGCAGATTTGAATTGTTCTGAAATAAATTATCAATTTTTCTTGGTGGAGTGGGTCAGTATTTATGTTATATGAGCATCTCAATTTTGTTTTGTTCTCTTCCAATGAAATAATGTGGAAAAAAAGAGGTCAGTAAAGTTTGTGATACCGAGTCATTGAATCTCATGAGGTTCACTAAGATCAAGTGCAAGGTCCTGCACCTGGGTCAGGGCAACCACTGGTGTCAGCACAGGCTAGGGGATGAAACGACTGAGAGCAGCCTTGCCGAGAAAGACTTGGGGGTACTAGTAAATGAAAAGCTACGTGTAAGCTGACAATGTGCACTCGCAGCCCAGAAGGCCACTTGTATCCTGGGCTTCATGAAGAGAAGTGTGGCCGGCAGGTGGAGGGAGGTGATTGTTCCCCTCTGCTCTGCTGTAGTGGAACTCCACCTGCAGTACTGCATCCAGCTCTGGAGCCTGCAACATCAGAAGGACATGGACCTGTTGGAGCAGGTCCAGAGAAGGGCCACAAAGATGATGAGAGGGCTGGAGCACCTCTCTTGTGAGGACAGGCTGAGAGAGTTGGGGCTGTTCAGCTTGGAGAAGAGAAGGCTTCATGGAGACCTTATAGCAGTCTTTCAGTACCTCAAGAGGGCCTGTAAGAAAGATGGATCCCCAGCCAGGGGATCAGGCCCAGCCAACATGGGTTCATGAAAGGCAGGTCTAACCTGATTGCCTTCTGTGACCAGGTGACCTGCCTAGTGGATGAGGGAAAGATTGTGGTTGTTATCTACCTGCACTTCAGTAAAGCCTTTGACACTGCCTCCCACAACATTCTCCTAGAGAAGCTGGCAGGTCATATCTTAGACAGGTGTACTCTTTGCTGGGTAAAAAACTGTCTGTCTGGCCAAGCTCCCAGAGAATGGTGAACCAAGTTAAATCCAGTTGGTGGCCACTCACAAGCGGTGTTCCCCAGGGCTCAGTTTTGAGGCCAGTCTTGTTTAATATCTTTACCAATGATCTGCTCCCTCAGTACGTTTGCAGATGACACCAAACTGGGCGGGAGTGTCTTATCTGCTCTAGGGTAGGAAGTCTCTGCAGAAGGATCTGGACAGGCCAGACCAATGGGCTGAGGTAAATTGTAAGAGGTTTAGCAAGGCCAAATGCTGGGTCTTGTACTTGGGTCATAACAACCCTGTGCAACGCTGCAGGCTTGGGGAAGAGTGGCTGGAAAGCTGCCTGGCGAGGAGGGACCTGGTGGTGCTGGTTGTCAGCCAGCTGAACATGAGCCAGCAGTATGTCCAGGTGGCCAAGAAGGCCAGCAGCATCCTGGCTTATATCAGGAACAGTGTGGCCAGCAGGAGTAAGGGAGTGATCATCCCTTTGTACTCAGCACTGGCGAGGCCACACCTCGAATACAGTGTGCAGTTTTGAGCCCCTCAGTACAAGAAAGATGTTGAGTTGTTGGAGCACATCCAGAGAAGGACAATGAAGCTGGTGAAGAGACTGGAGCACAAATCTTATGAGGAGCGGCTGAGGGAACTGGGATTGTTTAGTCTGGAGAAGAGGAGGCTGAGGGGAGACCTCATTGCTCTCTACAGCTAACTGAAAGGAGGTTGTAGTGAGGTGAGTGTTGGTCTCTTCTCTCAAGTAACTAGAGATAAGATGAGAGCAAATGGCCTCAAGTTGTGTCAGGGGAGATTTAGATTGGCCATTAGGAAAAATTTCTCTACTGAAAGAGTGGTCAAGCATTGGAACAGGGTGCCCAGGGAAGTGGTGGAGTTACCGTTCCTGGAGGTGTTCAAAAAACATGTAGACATGGCACTTCGGGACATGATTTAGTAGGCATGGTGGTGTTGAATTGACGGTTGGACTTGATGATCTTATAGGTCTTTTCCAACTATAATCATTCTATGGGGACAGACTTTTTAACAGGGCCTTTAGTGTTAGGACAAGGGGTAATGATTTTATACTAAAAGAGGGTAGATTAAGACTAGACATCAGGAATTTTATTATTTTTTTTTTTACCATGAGGGTGGTGGAACACTGGAACAGGTGACCCATGGAGGTGGTGGATGCCCCATCCCTGGAAACATTCAAGGGCAGGTTGGACAGGGCTCTGTGCAACCTGATCTGGTTGGAGATGTTGCTGCTTATTGTGGGAGGGCTGGACTAGATGACCTCTAAAGGTCCCTTCCAACCCTAACTATTCTATGATTCTATGATCTTTAGTAGTAAAGGGAATGCTGAGTAAAAGGAAGCCAAGTTGTGGAACAGTGTCAAAATGTTCATAATAACTTGGTACACAAAATTTATTTTTGTTAGAAGAAAAGGGAGCCACCTGAGGAACTGAACTGTATTACCTGAACTGTATATACATAGTGATAAATTCTGAACTAGCTGTTTCTAGTTGAGAAAGACTAGTGGAAATAATCTTTGAAAATGTAAACTCAACTCAGTAGAGACTAAAAAATGCAAATGGGATGTTGAAAATCAGCAACAAAATAGAAGACAAAAATAAGTATTGTTGTACAACGTAAACTTGTTATATGTTTGCATCTTGAGTCGGATATACAGAAAGGACTTTGAAATAAATATGGAACCTATTTGATCTTATAAAAGTGCAACTGTATACATCTGTATGGGTTCTGAAGGTTTATATGGATTGTTGTCATGTAAGAAATAGGGCTAAATGAACCCTTTGAAAAACTGTAAATTGAAAACTTATCATTTGCATACAGCCTAATTTGAAAATATTTTCTAGTATTTTACAGCACTTTAGTGTTAAAAAACCCACTATTTCCTCTTTAATAAAGCATGTAAGTATTTAGCTCATGATGTTTTGTTTTGTTTTTTTTAAAAAAGAACAAATTCACTTGCATTTTTGTACAGTACTATAAGCAACCCAATGTCAAACCTGCAGGGCAAATACAGCTTATCCTTGATCATATGGGGTTGGAGGAATCATGGAGGAAAGATGGTCACTAAATTAACTCTTCCTTCTTGGTCCTAAATGAGTTTACTGTGGTGCTACGGAAGGCAAATGGCTGGGTGCACCCTTTAGAAGTGGACTTCTACTGATATTACAATTCATGTTGTCTTTTCTTGAGGTGCAACTTCAGTGAATAATTTCTTAGGAAAAAGCATTGTACTTCTTGTGCATTCCAGACTATGTAGTCAGTCTGGCTGGGTTCTGATGGATGAGCCTATCCATTAGGCCAGGCTATGACTTTTCCAACTGTTAAAATGGCATTTCTTCCCTAGATGTAACTTTTATACTCTTTATACATTAAAGACCAAATGTCTCGCTCACTGCCTTAGCTGTTATGGTTGCCAATAACAAATAGCTAAGAAACTGTCAGAGACAAGCATGTAAAAGACAAAGGTGTAGAGCTGAGAGTATGTTCTGAGATTTAACTTTAAACATATTAAATTCAGGCAAATATTTTGTTCTCTGTAAAATAAAACACTGACAGTTCGTCATGTGTGTACCTAATAATTGTAGTAGTTATTGCTTGTGATAAAATATTGGTAAGACTAATATAACAGAGTTGGATGTAGTCAGACTATTGCATTTCAGTATTGGTTTGTGCTAGCTTGAAATTATTGTTTACTAGCCAGCAAAATGTAGTTGTGCTTTCAGGTGAATAACAACTAAGATGTTCCTGTTCTGAATTTCATCAGGAAACCAGCAGAATGGATTCTCTGAAAAATTCTATTTAATAGTAGTAGAGTACACTCAAAACCATTCATTACTGCATATGTGGCATTTACATTTGAAGTCTATTCCTGTCTCAGTAGGTAAGTCCTTTTTTTGTGGTTTTCTGGTTTTGTTTTTGGTTTTTTTTTTTAAAAAAAAGTCACTATCTCGTGAACATATGTGCTATTCGATGTATTCTAAATTGTATGTCAGCTTTTTGAAAAGCATTTGCAATTCTATTACAAGCCTTCATCACAATGCATTCTTTCTTGATTTTTTCGTAGTCTTCAGAATGCTGAAGATTTTGAGTTCAGCCTGAGCCCAAAGTTTGGTTTTTTTGTGTATTAAGGGAAAAACCATTTATCTAGTTTTAATAGATCATAACAGTTCAGATGTTTTGCTTCTCAGAAGTTCTTGTTTTGCAATTTTTGAGTTTACACAGAAATTCTGAATTGGAACATAGTCTGAAGCACCTAAACATCAGAAACACAATTACAATTATGAACAACTTTGAAATTTTGAAATCTGCTGATTCTCTTTCAGACTACCAAGCTACAACAAAAACTATAAAACTTTTGAAGTAAGCTAAGATGTGCTTCATAGTTTTCCATTAACATATAAAATTTTATGAAAACATAAATCTGGTATTCACTACATACCAGAGGAATCGTTACAATGCATGTTTCTGTAATTTAAACCAGATTGGCATTTGTCTTTACTGTTGCTTTCAAAGGCAGATTTTCTTTAATTATTTTAAGTATTGTTGCAATTAGTTTGTAAGCTGGTGACTAAAGATGGAAATTTTCTGATCCTCTTACATGAGGACATTACTGATAAGGCTTTTGAAACAACCTGTTGGCAGTTTTCATGTTCCAAATCCATCAAATTTGTTCTTCTACGATTGAGTTTTGTTTAAAAAAGTAATGAAGCATCCGTATCACATAATCTCTGAGATCTTACATTTTAAGCAAATATTTACAAAATCTTACTGAAAAATACCTTTCCCTAATTTGTAAGGTAAGATATGGAGGTCTTCATTTAATTTTCCCTAGCTGCAGGTATTTTGTGCTTCATGAAACGTTAATTTCTGTGGGTAACCACATACATACCACTTTTGTCTACAGTTTTGGTATTTCTGGTTACAACTTGATTGTTTTAAGTTTGAAGAGTTTAAAGCTGTAACTTCTCAGCAGTTATGGAATTTCAGAAGTATTTAATCTGAGGTGTGCTAGCATTTCTCATACAATCTGAATGTGGCAACACATTTAATTAAAATTAAATTAAAATTTTAAGTCATGGTTTATCTGTCTCTTTGGAACTTTTAAGGTGAATAAAATTACTTCTTTGGTTAACAGAAATAATTGACTTTTAAAAATTAACAATGCAAACTTTTTTTAGATGAAAAGATAGATTCAAATGCTCCTGAAGCAGCAACACAAATAGAAGAACTGTATTCTTCACCAGATCCAGAGAAGATCCAATCACCTTTCGCTCAAAAGTACCAGGCCTGTAGAGCAAACCTTCAGAGCACCAGCTGGCTTACTCTGTCTTCCAGAATGGTGTATAGTCAAGAGCTGGATTTGCCAGAAGGAGTAGAGATAATAAGTGTAAAGCCATCAGCAGGTTTGTAATTTTTTTTTAAAGAATAAAATAAGGAATCCTTCCCTTTCTGACTTTGGTCTTAAAATAGAAACAAGTTTGGTATTTGTGGTTAAAAATAAAACACCTGTAGGTGGATTCAAAAGGTTTGCTAAAACTTGCTCTTCTGACTTTATATCTTGATCCTGGAACTAATACTAAAATAAAGCTTTTATTTAAGGTATAATGTTTATTGAATTCCAGATTCTTGCAATAAAAGTAATTACAAAAACACAAATTTGGTTTTGCAATTATTCATGACACTTCTTAGCATCTCCACTTAAATATTAAGGCTTCCAAAACTATTCTATAAAGATATTTAGACTTCTAAATGGGAAATATTTGTTTGATGGAAGAGATTATAGATATTCACGTTTAAATAATACAATTTGATTCCTCTCTAGAGCATGAAATGGAAAAAAGGGAAAAATGGTATCCTAGTAATTTTGTCATCTCCTTTGTGAGGCCCTGCAAACAACCCTCTTTGTGAGGAAGTGCTAATATTTTTTTTTCAGAATAATAAAATGATAACTGAATAAAAAAATCTTTACTTTTTCACTTGCTTTTTCATGTTTCCCCCAGTAAAAATGTATTTTATTTACTTTTAGGACATCTGAGTTCTTCTTCCATATATCCGGTTTGTCGTGCACCATATCTGTTGGCTACTTCATGCTCTGATGGAAAGGTTCGATTCTGGAGATGCAGAGTTACCACTGAATCATCAGCTTCTTCCACGCCAGAATATAGTGCCAATAGTGATGTTACATATGTATGGGAAGAATGGCCATTACTGATTGAGGATGGACTTCTTAGTAGCAGTGCTATTAGTGTTCCAGGAAGGCCAACTGAAGTTAGCTGTGCACACACAAACAGATTAGCTGTAGCGTACAAGCAGGTAACACCTAAAAATAGTAGTCTTTCTCAAGATTTTATAATGCATGTTAGTATTTTTGAATGTGAATCTACAGGGGGTTCTTCTTGGATTCTAGAACAGACTCTTCACTTAGATGAGATAGGCACCATGTTAGATTCTGGTGTTAGTGTTGATAGTAATTTAGTGGCATATAACCGACAAGAAGTTTCTGTGTCTCATGGTGGGAATATTATGCCCAACACTAAGCACTTGGTACACTTAGATTGGATGTCTAGGGAAGATGGTTCACATCTTCTAACAGTGGGACTTGGATCGAAACTTTATATGTTTGGCCAGATGTCTGGGAACATGCAAGAACAAAATGGTAAGGAGATTGTAGCAATCTCCCATAGTGGCAGTACGAAGGCTACAACCCTTTCTAGGTTTGTTCTACTGCGTTGTGTTGACTTGGTTTCATCTGTAGAGGGATCACCTCCTTTTCCAGTCTCCTTGTCTTGGGTGCGTGATGGCATTCTTGTAGTTGGAATGGACTGTGAAATGCATGTTTATTCCCAGTGGCAATCTCCTTCCAAGCAGGAACTAGTTAGTACAGATTCCTACAGTGGAAGTACACCATGTGTAACTAGCTTAATGAAACAAAGCCTGTCAGCCGCGGCAGGTCTGCATCCACCAAAGCGAACCTTGACCAGATCTATGACCAGCCTTGCACAGAAACTTAGTGGGAAAAGACCTGCCTGTGATCTGTCTACAGAAATGGAAGATTCTGGTCTCTTTGAAGCAGCTCATACATTATCTCCCATTTTACCTCAGTACCATCCATATCAACTGTTGGAACTCATGGATCTTGGTAAAGTACGTAGAGCAAAAGCCATATTGTCTCATCTGGTGAAGTGCATTGCTGGAGAAGTTGTTGCTATAAATGAATCTGAATCTAATCATGATAGGAGGCTCAGATCTCTGACCATCAGTGCTAGTGGAAGTACTGCAAGAGATCCCAAAACATTCAGCAAAACTGAGACTACAGACTATATCGAAATAGACTCTGTTCCACCATTGCCTTTGTATGCTCTGCTTGCTGCAGATGGTGATTCATCTCATTCCTGTTCAGAGAAGTCTAATAATCAAAATAGTCAAAATAAAAAAGATATGCCCTGTGATAATTATGAAGATCTCTTTCAGAATGCTGTTATAAATACAGATGAACTTGTTACATTTGATGCTGATGAAGACAGTTCAAAACCAAAAGTCATTGACCTTTCTCAATATAGCCCAACGTACTTTGGACCGGAACATGCTCAAGTTCTTTCTTGTCACTTGCTCCATTCGAGTTTGCCAGGTCTGACTAGGATGGAGCAAATGTCATTGATGGCCTTGGCAGATACAATTGCTACTACCAGTACTGACATTGGAGAAAGCAGAGACAGAAATCAGGGTAAGCTCTCTCTTCCAGGTTAAACGTACTACTGTTCTTCATAACCTTTTTAGGGAGTTTTTCTTATTTTGGAATATTTTTGTGGCTTGTGAAAGCACGTCATAGTTTTGTTTCATAGTGCAGTCGGTATTATTTCCTATGCTGTCACCTTTAGTGTTTAACTAAATTTTCAAGACTTTAGACTTTCATAAAATCAAATTTTCTGTTCCTGACTTTAATGTCAGTATTAGTCCATCAGTCCCATCCGTAGTTGTTTCTAATTCACTTTTGAAGAGAACTTTATTAATGGCTGATGTTTTGTGCACTATGTAGAGAAATTGAGACATTTATGGATTTTTTTTTTTACACAATAACACCTTTTCTGTTGCTTGCATTAAGAACAAGTAAGTTCAAAATTTTATATATGAATTAAGTTATTACATTTATGAATTTAAAGTATTAGTAGTCACAGAATTGTAGGGTATTTCTTCTGTTAAGATACTCAATAGCCACCTTCTTAGTTTCTCTAAAGTATGTATAAAATATTGAATTCCAGGTGGAGAAACTCTTGATGAATGTGGTTTAAAATTTTTATTGGCTGTTCGGCTTCATACATTTCTAACAACTTCACTTCCTCCTGTACATCGAGCTCAGCTGCTTCACCAAGGTAACTGATATGTTTCCTTAGATGAGGTGAATCTTAGTGACATAGCTATAAGTATGATTGCTGTGCTGTTGACATGCCTTTGCAGAATCAAAGGGTGTTTTTTTTTTTTCTTTTTTTAATGTTCAATATGAATGTATGCCAGAGCAGAAAATGCGTATTTTATTTTAGATAAAGGTCTTGTAACTGAAGTGATTTTTTTTTTTTTTTTAAATTTCTAACCATTTTTTTTAGGTGTGATTATTTTCTATTTCCCCAAAAGAACTGGCTTTTCTATACTTCTTGTACCATATTGATGGAATTGCAGGAATAATGCAGTAAAAAACAGTACATATTTACTTAGCTTTTTAAGCCATATTTGAAAAAAATCTCTTAGAGTCTACTTAATTATCCAGTTATCTCAAATAGTTTTCACTGGTATAATTTTAAATAGTTCCAATTTGATATTGCAGGTGACTGAATAAGAGGGATTTGATTAGGCCTAATCAAATATAAAGTACTGGCTGTGATTACTTCTTTACCCTTTCATTAGGCATCTCGACAGTTGATGGCATTTCCAGTCTCATGGCTTGTCATCCCTCAGAAATCGGAATTTGCCAGGACTGCCACAACAGATTACCACTGAGTTAGCTCTCTGATGGAATACTTTTAGTTGAGATACTTCTGCTTCTGCTGAGCTCAGAAATTGCTGATAGTAAGAAGCACATCCAAGGCACCTGCAGAGGTGCAGTTGAGCATATGTTTATAATATCTCTGTGCAAAGGAGTATCTCCTGTACCTCCCTAGAGCTGCAATTATCCACAGCCAGTTATGCTGCCATTTAGTAATTGCTGTCTTCCACATGTGATTTTTTTTTTCCTTCCAGTTTTCTTCTGTGTGCTTATCCTCAAACCTGTTTTCTACTGTAATTATCTGAAACTTTGCTTTTTCTAATCCAAGCCAAAATAGTGAACCTACGTTTCAGAACTTTGAAAAGTTTAATCAATATATTGTACTTTGTATTATGGCTAATCTTAATGCCTTCCACTATAAGTATATTTTGAGCTTCAGTCAGTAACTCTTTTCTTTGCAAAGTTACATAAAGAGTTTGCAGGTGAAAAAAATGTTTTAATCTCTGTGAGGTTTCTTTAATATTTAGTATGCAGTGCTTACAAATATTTTAAAATTTCTATTGCCTCATCAGCAATGCAGATAAAAATCAAAAATAAAAAATCTGGCCTTCTTCCCGTCTTCCTTTCCCACCCCCTTAACTTCAAATTCTGGATTATTTTATTAGTGAATCTCTTTTCTTTTTTTCTTTTTTTTTTTTTTTCTTTTTTTTTTTTTTTTTCTTTAATGGCTTATTATGTAGGATTATCTACTAGTCATTTTGCCTGGGCATTTCATTCAGTAGCGGAAGAAGAGCTACTGAGCATGCTCCCTGCAGTGCAGAAAGGAGATCCAACATGGTCAGAACTCAGAGCTATGGGTATAGGATGGTGGGTTCGAAATATCCATAGCCTGCGGAAATGCATAGAAAAGGTAAACGTAGCATTCTGAAACAAAATTGCCAAACCTTTTTCAAACAGCTGTGGTGTTTACCTTCTATTTATGTGGTTTTAAATTTTTAGATATGTTCAGTGTTTCTGAACATATTGTGTTGTGGTTTTTTTAACATACAGTTTATTGTATGAATTGAACTTTTGTATTAATATTTTCTAGTACTTTAGGTTTCAAATTCTATTGTGAAATACATTTTGGGCTTTTAGCTATTCCTTTTGAAGATGGTGGTGTACAGTGCTTATTGTGGATGCTCAAGATACAGATTAGACATATAGTTAGTTTTTATAGTAAAATTAGGAAGCAAGTTACAAAAAAAGGTTGTCCTTAGAAACCTGTCAGAAGTGGGGTCAACTAAGATAGTGTACATTTGTCTTACAAATTGATACCTTTCCATGATAAAAAAAAAACCTTCCAATTGTTTTGTTTTGGCACAGGTTTTTGGGTTTTTTTTGTTGTTTGTTTTGGGGTTATTTTTTGAGGTACATATTTCAGTCATCACAGATGCAGCAGTAAGCCTAACCTCATTATCACTTGTTTTAAGCTCTTGGAAAAGCCAGATGTGTTGAGCTAGAAAATAGCATGCACAAGATACTTTGACTACAAAGCACAAAGTGGTAAAATACATGTCTCTGCATTTACTTTTCAGTCTTCAGCAATTAATTATCTCTTTGTGAAACTACCTGTGTTACATTTAAAAAATTCTAAGTATTCTGGACCTGCATTTAAGGTTATCTTAGATGGATCTTGACTATTCTTGCTATCACTTACCCTTTTTTCCTTTCCAACCTCCAAAAGTAATCTGCTGTAAACAACTTTTCTCCTGTTGTAACTGGTCCCAGCCTGTTCCTCAAGACTCCAACTGTCCTTTGATTACCAGAGCAATTAATAAATTAATTAAGTTATGATTTCAGGAACTGATTTTGGATGTAGGTGTTCCTGTTTGATCTGCCAAAAAGTTTCTGTAACTGGAAAAGCATTAGCTGAATGATACCAAACCAAAACAAGGAGTTGAAGCTGTCAACTTCTTATGACTTATCTGACATTTTTTTTTGTCAGATACATGGCGAGAGGAGGGATCCTATATTAAAAACAACTTCCAAGCACTATGGGGCATGGGATATCAGAAGCAACAGGAATTTCATTTAAGATTCATATAAATTTTGGGGTTTTTTTTGCTGTTGAACTGTCTTCACAGGTGGCTAAAGCAGCCTTTCAGCGAAACAGTGATCCACTTGATGCAGCTATCTTTTACCTTGCAATGAAAAAGAAGGCTGTGATCTGGGGATTGTACAGGTAGGAGACATGTAAGCTCTTACACAGAGTTTCATACTGTCTGGTATAATTTGGGGAAAAAGGCTGAATGTTATGGTAGTCCAAAAGAAGCACAAATACGACCATTGAAAGCCAAGATTCAATTTCTACAGTGACTACACTGAATGGGTAGTTTTAAAGATTCTTGTATTTACTGAGGTAATTTAGTTGCTGTTTCTGAAGGTAAATGCTTCAAGTTTTAGTCTAAAATCTACTGTAATTTCAGTCACGGCTTAATTACTTTTGAGGACTACCTGCGTAGCATGTGGAATGATACAGCTGTCTTTTAGAAAAGTGTTTGTTGTTATAAATTTTACCTTAAGTTCAGGGAGCTGAATTAAGTGTGTCTTTCAAACTTGTATTTCATAATATAACTCACTGTTGCAAACTTTTTAAAAAGTAGTTTGCTTTATCTCTTAAGAGCTCACCTGGGAAAAATTAGCTTTTCTGTATTTATATCAGGTTAATGGAAAATACCATTAGCTTTTATATTTAGTAAAGTTTTTGTTATTTTTAAATATGAAGTCTCCTATGCTCCCAGTGTGGTGAGAGCGTCTGCATTTCCTAAGGAAAAGATCTGTGTAAAATTCTACTGGCATCTGATGAAATGAAGAAGCATAATGCACCTAGTAAAATATATACTATTTTTATCGATTATGTTCAATATGCAGGTCCCAGAAAGATACTAAAATGACACAGTTTTTTGGAAACAACTTTACTGAGGACAGATGGCGTAAAGCAGCATTAAAGAATGCTTTTTCTTTGCTTGGCAAACAGCGTTTTGAACATTCTGCAGCATTTTTCTTGTTGGCAGGACACTTAAAAGATGCAGTGGAGGTAATAAAATGAACTTTTATTTTTACATTTAAGACTGTTATGTTGTCCCAAACTTACAAATATACTGAATGTGACTTGCATTTTGCATTAGTATGACCCTTGAAGATTCTGATTTGTTTGTACTCTTTCCTTCCCTACGCCTCCTCCAAATTAATGACAAATACAAATCCTTGATGTTGACATTTTGATTCTGTTTTAGCTCTCATATTAGTGATACTAAAAAGTCCCATGATTTATTTCCTCATAATGATATTAAAAGGCCTGCCACTAACTTCCTTTCAAGTTGTCTGCCCTCCCCTGTCATATATGAAGACAACATAGTTTTTCGTTAGGAAGTTCCACATCTGAAAATGAAGGCTTTTTCTCAGTGATGTGCATTAGCCACCAGAATCCCTTCACAAAAAAAAAAAATATTTCCTGGCTCGAATTGAAAATCGGGAGGAAATTAATCTCTTCAATAATGAAAGCTTTGTCCTGTAAAGCTTCATAACCAAAACATCCAGCTTCAGGAGGTGGCAAGTGCACACTGACAGAGGTTTTTTGAAGCCAGTTGATTTCAAAGATCTATTGTCACATCAGGCTTAAAATGAAGAAATTACAAATCGCATCTTGCATATAACAGTTGGCCACAGCTGTTCTACATAGCTCTTGCTAATTTTTTATGGAATCGATAGACCTATTTATCTCAATCTGAACAGATTCATGTCATGTTTTGTGATCACTTAACCAGAGGAGAAATTATAACATTCGGTCTTGTGAATATATTTATTTTCAATTAGGTCTGCCTTGAAAAACTGAATGACATTCAGTTGGCTCTTGTAATATCAAGACTTTATGAGTCAGAATTTGAAGTATCTAGTACTTACAAGTCTGTACTACAGAAGAGAATTTTGGGATGTGTGTTTCCTGGAAAAGAAAGCTCAGGAAACATGCACTGTGATCCTTTTCTGCGAAGTATGGCTTACTGGATTTTGGAAGATTATAGCAAGGCTCTTGACACTTTGATTAAACATTCTGTTGAAGATGAAGGAGGTAAGAATATGAGTATTTTCCTTGTTAAGTTGGTTTTAAATGTTTGTTCATTTATGTAATAGTTTCTTAAAGCGTAGTCTGAACAAGAGTAGGTACTGCACAGTAGCTCACCATTGCTAGTAAATAGCTTGCTGTAGCAATGTATGTGGTTTTTATAGAAAATGAGATGACTATGTTGTTATTATCCTATATCCCATGAATGGTACTTAATTTATTTATATTATGTGAAGATCAGGATAATGAGAATGACCCTGGAGTAGTAGAGCTGTTTTTCCAACAGCAGCTTAGAGACAAATTGATTTCATTAGTTAATTTGACTCCATCAGAACCTAGGAAAAAGCTTCTAATTGCACAGTTACATAGCAGAGTCTGGAAGGTATGGTGTTTTGTACCTTTTAGTCCTTGGGAAGAATGGTTAACTACAATGATAAACTACCATAGAAAAGATTTTGCTATTTACTATGATATGAGGAGGCCCATGTGGTGCCCAAAATAGCATGTAAGTTTCCAAATGTGATTCTTTTCCCTGTTCACTTGCTAGCTTTATAGGCCTAATAAGAATCAGTTATATTATTTTCTAAAGTTAAGATTCTGGAGAAAGTTAAATGTTTCAAATCCCTAGTAGCTGGCATACTAGCTGGCTTCCATCCTGGCTACTGAAAGAAACTTTATGGGGATTAATGAAGACTCAAATCCACAGAGTTGTGTAATTCATTTTAAAAACTGATTTCAGTTAAGTTACACACCTGAGGATAATTCTGAGCAAACTGAGTGTTCAGTTGTTTCTGTCTTGGTCACATCCTCCTGCATAAAATAATTTTAAAATGTTACTCATTCTTCTAAAATCAGTTCAGTGGCTTGTTTGTGGTGTTTTGCTTTGTTTCTTACTTAAAAGGTGCTCTTTCATGTGCCTCTTCCTATTATTGTAGTTAGTTGTGCCGTAACTCCTGATAGAGGAAACAGCTAACCCAGGCTCTTTTGAAAGCTATATTAATCATCTTATGCTGATGCTTGTAACTTTTCAGGGTTTTTCTTGTTACAGTTTTGGACATGAAAATGTGTACATGCTGCACCGCTGTATAAGCAATTTTTTTGTTGTTTCATATGTATATAAATATGTATAAATGTTACAGTTTTCCTAGTTTTAATATAAGTTACATTTTTGTTAAGATAGACAAAAAGTCCTTATCGAAAATTTGAAAAAAAAAAAAAAAAAGCTTTTTGAAGTAAATTAGTGATGGAGACTTCAGAAGTCTAAACTGATCAAGAATGTGGTCTGGTCTCACTGCAGTAGAACTGGCCTGATTGCAAGAAAAAGAAATAGCAGCTATTTTAAATTAAAGGCCTTACCTGCTCTCTCACTAGAGCTTCTCTTTTTAATAGTGATTAGATTTGGCAGTGTCCTCCCTCCCAAGATATTAAAATGATAAAAGTGCAAAGAAAGGTGAAAAGGAGCAGTACAGTAAAGTAAACAGTAGAATGAATATTAAGACCTAATAGCCTTCTGATGAACTTAGAACTTTCAAATGGATTTTTTTTTCATACAAAATGGTAGATTTTCCTCATGATGCAATATTTTTTCAGGTGAAGGAGATGGCTCATCAAGTTGTAACCCTGCCGTGTTTAATTTCTATAACTACTTAAGAACACATCCTCTCTTGTTGAGACGTCATTTTGGCTCTTCAGATACATCCTCCACACACATTTGCCTAACAGTAGAAAATGGATTAGCTGACAAAATCAACCTAGGTGAAAGACGGCTGTTTTTCACCACTGCATATGCTCATCTAAAAGCTGGTTGTCCAATGTTGGCCTTAGAAGTGTTATCAAAGATGCCCAAAGTTGTCAAGAAGTCAAAGTCATTCTGTAGATCCTCTAGTTTAATGGATACTAGTAAAGATTTTTCACCATCTTCTCCACTTAAGGAGTTGGAAACAAAAGACCAATCTTCCAGTGTTGATTGGTCACAACCAGTATTGAATGGTCTAGGTTCATCTTCAGATTGTTCATCAGGAAAACATTCAAGTTCAACTACTTCCTTTGACTGGAGCCAGCCAAGTGTGGTATTCCAAGATGAAGACTTGAAACTACAGTCAGACAGTGATGAAAGTGACGAGAGTGAAGATTCTTCCCTGGTAATGAAAGAGCTAAAACCTCTGAAGAAAACTGAAAAATCATATGAAACAAGTTCTAGCTACACAGCATCTTTTAGTGTAGTTGATGACAAAGATATTCTAAGTCCATCAGAAGATATAATTTCAGCACAGCTGAAGTTTAGAGCATGCCTGAAAATTCTTACTGTAGAGCTTCGTACACTGTCCACTGGTTATGAGGTAGATGGTGGGAAGTTGAGGTATCAGCTTTATCAATGGCTTGAAAGAGAAGTCATAGCTCTTCAAAAGACCTGTGATTATTGTGTTGAAGTAGAAGAGATACAGTCAGGAATTAGTGTGATGCCAGAGGAAGCTACATTACATGAAAATACTGAAGACTTAGCTGACGAGCAGAAAAATATGCTACAGAAAGAAGACTTTCAGAAAAGACGTCAATGGCTTCTGAAATACCAGTCTCTCCTAAGAATGTTCCTTAGTTACTGTATACTTCATGGCTCCCACGGTGGAGGTTTGGCATCTGTCAGAATGGAATTAATTCTGCTATTGCAGGAATCTCAGCAGGTATGTGGGGAAGCTTAGTTTGTGTGCTCTCTGCTTCAGATTTGATGTAGATTTTTTTTAATGTGTGTTGTATTATTGTTTTCCTATTATAGCATGTACTTGTTTTATAGTAATAAATGTAACACTGTTTTTCACATTATATTTTCTGTAGGTTGTGAGCTTTTGTTGTTTAGAATCCCCTTCCCCTCTTTCGGAAGTCCTTCTGTTCCCTTTAGGAAGCTGTACAATCACTTTGTGTGTGTGTTTCTGGCTTGTTTTTAGGAGCAGTCAATACAGATACCTTCCAGCCCTCTACCAGAGCAAAGCTCCATACCTCTCCTATTTGCTTGCACAGCTAGTGTCAAAACAGTAGTGGCTAATCCGTTGCTACATCTTGGTAACTTAACTCATGATATATTACATGCCATAATAAACCTTGATTCGCCACCTCATCCAGATACTCAGAACAACAAGGTATGTATTTTTTTGGTAGTTGTTTGGGTTTGTTGTTGTCATTGTCCAGTTTGCTGAAATAATGAATGTTTTTCTGACAGTGTGAAAACTTTCTGGTGTGCCTACCCGTGGCAAGTAATAAAACTGTGGAACATAAATATTTTCTGTAGGACTTAATCTGCGCCTAAAAAAATGTCCACTGATTATTACTCATTGAAGTGCTGAGCATCTGGTTTTTAACAAGCTGAAGTAGATTGGCCTCTCTCAGGACTGGGTACTTGTCCAAGATGACAAGTTGTTATGGAAAACGTACTACACTACCAGTGTCACATTTGTCTTTATGACAATATGGTCATTACTTCTGTTATATTGATGGTACACTCTGCATTTCAGTCCTAGACCTAAGAAATATTACATTTTGAAGTATAAAAACTGATTGTCAACAAAGTGCAGTGAACACAGACTTTTTCTGAAGTAGTATATATGTTCATACAGTAAAATATAGTCTGGTTTTTAAAGTTATATTTCTGTAAGATTTCTTCTTTGTTTAAATTTGGACTGGAACTCAAAGTGTTAGGTTCAATCTTTCCCTAAGTTTTGTATGTGTTAGGTCACAAATCATGTTTACTTTTACTAGGGATTTCTAGAGAATACTCAGTTCCTAGTCTGTGCTTGATTTCAGAGGGAACATACAAATAAGTATAATAAACTCATTTTTTTAACTGAACCTTTTTGATCACCAGGTTCTGTAGCTCTTTACATGAGTGTGTTTCATGATACATTAAGAAAAGTATAAGCTATGATAAAAGTAGTGGTCATTGTGATACTGAGAGCTGCACAAGAATTGATCAAAAACTAAGCTGCATTATAATTTTAATTCTGAAGCAAAGCCTTTGTATCCTGAGCCTGCATATTGCTGCTCTTTCAGGGTGTAATCACTTATGACTGTTGCTAGAGGTTTAATATGTTGCTGTTTCTTAATTGAAAACATCGCAGCTAGAGCTGATCTGTGATTAGGGGTTGGTGGGATGTGTGAGTGCTTCCCCATCCCTTTCATTGGAAAGTGAATTGATTTATCTGAAATGAATGCTGAAGAGAAGGTGGCTTTCTAAGTGGTTTTTGCCGTAAGTGCTTATACCTTCCATATTCAGTTCTTGTTCCACTGTCCAAATCTGTATGCATGAAAGGCTATGACACTAAACGCTCTTCATCTTGAGGGTAATATCTTCTATGTACTTTGTCTTACAGATATATGTAATGCATACCTTAGCAGCGTCACTCTCTGCTTGCATCTACCAGTGTCTTTGTGATGGCCACAGCTACAGGTAAAGGTCTATGAAAAGTACTTTTTAGAGGATAGTCAACACACTGTCTCATTATGGTGGTGGTATAATAGTGCACCACAAGGCAGTGCTCACACCTGCCTACATCTAGAAAGGGCTGTCACTTGCATAGTTTTAAACATAACTTTTTTTCTGAATATTACATCCCACTTTTCTGTTTGACAGCTCATTTCAAGCAAATCAGTTCACTGGAACAGTTTATCAGACAGTGCTATTAACTCAGCGCCATTCTCTAAGAACAACAAGCTTAGAAGAAACAGAGACTCCCAATACATCACCTGCTCAGTGGCCAGGTATCTAGAGTTGACTTGTTTATTTCCTCTTAAGGAAAAGTTAATTGTCTGGATCCACTGCAAAAGCATGTAGCTATGCTCTGGACTTTCTAGTAGTATTTGTAACAACTGTGTAGTAAAAATAAGTTTTTATAATAAAGTCTTAGTTTTTCAAAAGCTGTGAGCTAGTAATTCTAGTTATTCACTAAGTCAAGTTGATTTATGTTGCTTTCTCTTGCTAAAAAGTGTTAGTGGGGGCTCTAGTAAAAGGCAAGAAAATGGAAAGTAAGGTGAAGTGTTGTACTGTGTTTACTTGCTCCCTCTGCAGGCAACAGATCAGTCTCACCATTATTCTACTTCCTTACTCTTAAAAAGGACTTGAAATGCTCTCTTAGTTTGTGCTGCATCTCAGAATGATTGTAGCGTATGTACGACCTTTGGACTAACTTGAAACTATTGACAATGAGAAGTTTATAATGAATTGTTTTTCTGTAGCTCCAAAACCCATGTGGTACTTGAGGTAATTCTTAACATGTGATGGAATCAATGCTGATGAAGCTATACTGGTCACATTAGAGGGAGTGTAAGCTATGTAACATACGTCTGTATAAGCTTCAGTTTACAGACTAACTTTAATGTATGTGTAACCAAGAAATATGCTTTCATATTATGGGATTTGTTTTTTCAACGAGAAAATTTCAGATTGAAAAATCTTTTGGAGAAACTTAAGCAGTCCTTGTGTTTGCTATATTGTTTTTTTTTTTCCATAAAACATTCTGTCACTGAATCTACAAATTTTAGAGAAAAATCAGATTGTCATATGTTTTCTTGTTATTTCATTAGTTGCAGAATTACATTTCTAATGAATGTCATAAGGGATTGTTAGCAGTTGTGCTTATAGGTAACATCACCTTGAACTGATTCCTGTCTTTTTAATAGCTTCACATGCTTTATGTGCAAATAGGAGAGTATGACACAAAGCAAAATTCTTTGGCCACTGCTATTTGTATTTTCACTTATGTGCACAAAGTGACACAGTCACAGTCAGAGCCACATCTGAAACTCTACAACTTTGTGTAGGAGCATAAAAATACTACAAGATGTTTAGTGCTTGCATGAAAAAACACTTATCAGACATTGCATAGTTCAAGTGGATGCCGATGATTTTTGGTTGGTTTTACCACTGTAAAGTGAGAATATAGTATTTCAACTTAGAGTTATGCTGGAGTTATAAACCAAACTAGTGAAACACAGGAAAGTCAATGAGCAGATTAGTATTTTTATTTTAATTATAAGACTTGGATGCTGTATCTTGAATATGCTGTGAGGCACTGGATTAAAAAAAGAAAATAAAGAGCTAACCCTATGCTGAAAGAGTTGAGCAGCCAGAAAAGAGAGAGCTTGAGACGTGGGAGGAAGAAAGATTTATGTGAGTAATGTAGCTAAATGTTGTATCATAGAGTTTCAGTACCAGGGAGTTGAATTAAAGCTGTTAGTGGTATATTTAAGATGCATCCCAAAATTTGAGTGGTTTTGGGAGATTTTTTTTATCTCTTACTTTCAAAAAGTTGCTATGCATTTCTTTAACTAGTAGTCCAAAACATGAAGCTGAAAAGCTATGATAAACTTGTAAAAATAAATAGCATGCCACTTTCTCCTGGATTTTTTTAATTTCCTCTAGAACTTACATTTTTTTCTGGACCAAAAGGTACTAAATAATGTAGGTTGCCAGTCAAAATATCTATGACAATCTAGAGTATGTTCACACACGCATGTATGGTTTTTTTGTTTGTTTTTTTTGTTTGTTTGTTTTTAATAAACAGGAATAACAGCTCTAATACGTCTCTTGAATTCTGCTGGTGAGGAAGCCCAGCCAGGTCTCACAGTTTTACTTTGTGAAATTCTCACTGCAGTCTATCTGAGTCTGTTCATCCACGGCCTAGCAACACATTCTAGCAATGAGTTGTATAGAATTATGGCTCATCCACTTAACAACAAAATGTGGTCTGCTATCTTTGGAGGAGGATCTCATACGCCCAGCAGAGGTCAGCTGCAATTAACAACAAAAACTGGTTAGTTCTATTGTTTTACTTACATTTGTCTTCTGGATTTTTTAAGAAAATTATGTGACTGCTGAAGCTTAAGAGTCATTACTTTAAATAGCTCATGTTCAGTAAGAATTCAGTTTGTTTTTAGATCCACAAAGAAGAACAAGGATCTAAAATTATTGGCATAGATACTGTTGTAGAAGAGTAAAGCTTCCAAATGGCAAAATTGCTGTAATGTGAGGGGGTTAAGTTAATCATAATGAGAAAATTTTCAGTACTACTACTGCCTAATTTTTGATGTTAATTTTAAAGCTTTCCAGTTCTCTCATAACAGGAATATATTCCCATTTTACAAATACAGTATGTTTTCTCTCTTTGGCAGGTAGGCACTTCCCAATGCCTAGCCCACATCAGGTAGTAGTGTTCTCCATGGAATGTGTGGGATTTTCCAAATCCCTTACCGCCTTCAGTACTCATAGTTCTACCAAATCTTCAGGCAAGATACTAGATTTAGTACTAGGCCTTTACATGCAGTTTGCTATGTGTGATTTTTTTGCATATGTAGAAAGACAGAAAAACTTCTGTTTGCAAGCCATGACATCAAAATTTAAAGTGAAGTTTTGTAATTAAAGCAACAATTGAATTTGGCCTTTTAAAAAAGAAAATTGGCAGTTCTGTTGTGTTCTTACTACACTTCATTTGAAACTGGTATAAAATATAAAATTACTTTGACCATGGTTTGAAAGGATCAGAAGTGTTTCATATCTTTGGAGAGCTGCTTGTTTTGCTTTTTGAATATAAGCATTATTATGCATGTGGGTTTCTAAGTGTTCATTCTAGACGTTACAAAGAGAAGGTGTCTGTTGATACTCAATTTTGATAGTCTGAGAACCCTTTAGGAAAGCAAACAACCTTGAAGTTTTAAATTCAGTTTATTATAAATTACTCTGAGGTCCAGAATGAATTCTGTAATGCTTTTCTTTTTGTAATGTAATTGAACTTCTGTAAAACCATGAGCAACAATTCTAAAAGGAAGATCTTGTAAAGATAAGTTTATTCAAGCTATGTTGACTTTGTACATCACATCTGAATATATATGTATAAAATTTAACTATATAATTTTGTTTTGTTATTATTGTTGTTAGATGTATATTAAATACAAAAATGTCTTACCTTGCATTTAAGCAAAACTGAAAATGTAGTCTCTCTAAATACAGACTTTGAATACATTCAGAAAAGTATTTTCAGAGTAGATTTCTTCAATCAAAAATGAGTTCTTATTCTAGATCTGATCCATTTTCTCTGGTTTTTTTTTTTATATTTGAATAAATATTTCTCATTACCATTTAGTTAAGGTAAATATACTTGCTATATCAAAATTGTTGTAAGGCATAACTGGCTTTTGTTAGCAGTTCTAAATTTCCTAGGTGTTGGTAACTATACAGAGTTGTGTTTAATGCTGTCTTAAAAGTATAAGATAATTGTTTTTACATAGAAATGTATTTTGAAATGGATACTAAATGCCTGTCTACTGCATATTTTCTTAAAAATGAATGCTGGCTGTCTGATCGCAGAATTAGTTGCTGGAAGAATCAAGAAGTTGAAACTGAAAATTTAAAGGAAGAAGGAACCTTTTAAAATACTAATTTGTAAGGATAATCAGGCCTTGGAAAAGGAACCTGGAGGGGTTGTGGAGTCTCCATCTTTGTTCAAATTTTGAATAACTCCAAACTGGGCCATCACCTAAGTCAGCCCTGGTCTGAGCAAGAGGTTGGACCAGGTCTCTCCCAACATATGTAGTTCTAGGATTCTATAGGTCTGTTATTTGTTTTTAATGTGTGTTTATCTAGAGCAAATTTAGGGGAAAAAATTTTAGAGAAACATCTTTCTCTGTCACTTTAAATTAAAAAAAAAAAAAAGGAAAAAATAGACCTCCAGTGAATCAGAGAAGTTGGGTTAAAATCAGCTATGGTTTTGTGCCTTTATTGTAATCTCTTACTTTTTTTTTCTGACACCCAGAAACAAACACTGAGAAGTGACTGGCATGCTTGTTCCAGTCAACTATGGCACATTCTTCCATAATATGATTTAGACTTTGTATAGCTTCCCATTTTGTTGTGCTTAACTAGACTCTTTTCTCTTAAGTTTATTTTTAGATTTTTGTGAAATGTTTTCAGTCTCAAATGGAGATCAAAAGCCAAAAAATCCGTAACTAAAAATTCTAATATGATAACACTGTATGTCCTACACATCTTCTCCTCCTTGCCCCCTGCCCAATCCTTTAGGATCTCTGAGTTTCAAACTTGTTTTAAAAGATTATAGTACTATGTACAGGGCTGACCAATGCAGTTATGTGATTCCTTTTCTGCTCTTTCCTTTAGTTGGCTTGAGCATATAAGCATACTGCTTTTCTCACAGTAAAGATCAGACAAAGCATAGCAGTTTGAATGCTTTGAATGCAGCCTGACATGTTACACTTTCCAGCCTTGTTTTTTGGTTTTGCAATTGTAGCAAATGATTTTTAGAGATTGGATTAGCATTTGAGAATTTACGTTGTCTTAAAATTGTGGATATGTTTTGTTTTCAAAGAGGCAATTAGCAGGCTAAAAAATAACCCTGTTGTTGATTATAGTAGATGATATTTTCAGAATGATATTTACCACATAGTTTCTCTTCAAAACTGTCTCAAAACTATTTTGTAACTTAAGTTGGTATAGAGATGGTAAGTTCTCTATTATCCAGAGAGTTCTTAAGGAAAAGTTTGAATTTTGCCTTAACTTCTTCAGTTCAATTATTCCATGAAGTACACTTTATAGATTTAAAGTTGTCATTTTGGGTTTCCAATGTAGAAAATCAGAAATCTGATAAGATTTGACTATTAAGATTAGTTCTTTTTCTCTGCTGATTGTCCTAACTTTCCCAGCAATTAAAAAAGTTTTAACACAAATATTTGAGTACTTTGGTAGAGAAAAATTATGAACTATCAGCTCTTACTGTGATGAGTTCTGCCTTACATGCCAGAGGGTTTGAGAAACAGATGCCTTGATAATGAGGATATGCACATAAAATTTATCCATAGGATAAATGACAGCAGTCCTGCTATCAGTCTTGTGCATGCATTTCTCTTGTTAGATCCCCTGACTTAAAGTGTAGATTTCACTTGCTCCCCAGAAACCATTATCATGACCTCCTAGAAAACATACTGCCATTACAGATTTTATAAATGTCTGACTTGAAGTAACAGAACATTTAAGCAGAAGATTAATTTAGTTTCGACCAAGTTTTGCTTATGCAATTGTAAAGAAAAACAAACCCTTGGAACTCTTACCTTTATCTGCTTGTTGTACCTACTGTGAGGTAGGCTTAATCCAGGATCTAAAACAAAACAGCAAAAACTGAACTTAAGTGAGTAGTGCTTTGGACTGGAAGCTTTCTGCTTTGGACTAGATCCAGCAGTGCTATGTATCTGCAACTCAATTTCACCAGCAAATCAGAAACAATAATTTTACTGTGGTCTTCATATTTAGACTTTATCTCCAGGAGTGACTTAATCTCAGAATAGATAAAAGTGTACAGATTCCTGAAGTTTTAAAGCCTTCCAGCTTGTGTAAGGACTACAACAGCCATGCCAAACTTCTTTTTATTACAGAATTTCCTGTGATACTCTTAGTAATGGAAACTTTGACATGAATGTGAAAATAATTCCCCTGAATTCCAGCTCAGAATTAGAGACTGCAATGTTGGGCTTCTTTTCTTATGGTACTTCAGAGTACTGAGTACTTCATTACTTGTGTGGCCTTTCTATTCTATATTAACATCTTTGTCTTCTCACTCTTACTCTCTTATTCTTGTTAGCCATTAAAACAGATTAGACGTTTGACTTGAAGTGTTTTCACTGTGAATGATGGAGTTATTCGGCTCAGTAGAAGAAGCTTTAGATGGTCAGAACAGGAAATGTCAACAAAATTTGTGTATGCCAACAAGTATTTCACTGTGCATATCTAATTTTTTGAGAGGTTTCCATTCACTGTTTATTGAAATGCCCACAATTTATGTAATGTCTTAGAAACATCTGAGAGTTTGATATATTCTTGCCGTGAGCTTTTCAGTGAATCACTACTCATTAAATGGCACATAAATATAACAAAGAATTTACAGTCTTGTGTCTATATAGTAATAAAACTGCAGCTTATGGAACTTAATTGCATCTGTGACTGTTGAGTGCTGATTCATTAAATTGATCACCTTGGACGCACAAGCTATTGCCTGTAAGTAGGCAGAATATCATGTTGAAAACTTCAGGATTTGTAACCTTGCAAGATGCAAATTCTTTTTAGGTTTGAAGTCAAAGTGTCCAGCAGTGTAGGCTTTCACCAGGCTGCTGTTCTAGTTAGCTTTCATAGCTTCCCAAAGAGTTACAGAAATACATCCAGGGCTTTACACTTACTAAAATTATTTGAGGTGTGATTCAAAAAAAACAGTATTTCTTTGTCATGTCTCTGTCATGCCACTCTGTTCTGGGCTTCAGCAGTGCTGATATTTGTTGATGTCTACAGTCAAGGATGATACTTCTTAAGAGAAGGACTTAATAATTTTATATCTGTTAATGAACACTTGGATTTTTCATAGAGTGTTGGGATGTTGATGCTTCATGCCTACATACAGTCTTCAATAAAGCACTAACTCTGACTTCCATTTTAATTTTTTGGGAAATTGAAAGAGATCTGCCTTTTAGCTGTTCCTGGGAAGGTGGAAGCAAGGTGACGTGGGCAACGGATCTTTAGAATAATCATTGCCTATGTTAGATCTTAGCAGAAATAGAACCGTTTTCCTTGTCTGAAATATTCCAATATTCTTGGAAAATAACATAACTCTTACATTTGTCTTATAAGTAAAACAGCGCCAAAGGTAGATGTTTTGAATGTAAAACAGATGCAAAGGTTTTAACTAGAAACGTGAAAAATTTGAAAGTGAATATAATTAGTGGTTTGAAATTTCAAATGACAAAGTCGGATTTGTAATTAAGTTGTTAGTATAATTTAAATTTCAAGATTTTTAGAATGAAAAAAAAGATATTTACATTAGTAGTATGAATTTCAAACCACATAGATGATTGTGCTTTCCTTTGCCTTAAATATGAATTTTTTTTTTTTTCTCCAGTGGCTAGGCTGTAGCATTCTTAACAGTACAAAGAATGATCCAACAGAATGGAAAAAAAAGTAGTTTTAAAGTAAAGCATTTGCTTTTTGAATTATGCTTAGAAAAACAACCTGCAAGCATATACTTGCTTTTTTTCTGTACCATGCAACACTTGCTCCTTATTTCATGCCTAGTGAATTTTTTTGTTTGTTTGTTTTTAAGCAATTGCTAAAAACTCATACAGTGATGCATGTGCATGCTCTTTCTTAGCTGGTGAGCTTTAAATAATTAAATGAAAATGCATTGTACTGCAGCTATTATATTTGCAACTTTTAGTACAGGTAAGTGGATTTCAAATAATATCCCTAACAGGAAAAAAAAAATAATTATGATACAGTACAGTAGTGCAACACAGACTTAAAATATTCCAGTTTCAAGATGAAAGATAAGATGTTGTCTTCAGCTTTTATTAGATTCTATAAAGAAATTATTTTACAGTTCAGCTGCTCGTAGTGGTAATATTTGTCTTCATACATGGTCAAAAATGTTTTTGAAAATCCTTTGAAAAACTTTTTTTTTCCTCTTATCCAAAAATGACCAGGAATTATGAAAAAAAAAAAATCCATCAGCCACTGTAAATACAGAGAATTTGCCCATTTGAAAAAAAAAAAAAAAAGTCATAGTTGTGAGGTATAAAAGAAGAAAAAAAGTTGTTGCGGGTTTTTTTTTTGTTTAAAATCATCGGAAATCTTCCCTCCCTTAGGGTTTAGTTGGCTCACTTGGTGTTATGAGTGTGTAACTCTTACTTGTGAAATAGACTTGTTTTTAAATGAGCGCTGTTTTTCTTTTGTTCAGAGTGTTAGACCTTCTATTTTCAAGGGAGTGATGTACCTATAAGAGTTTTGAAGGAAACAGTATGTCAAGCATCTGTCAAGACTCAAAAATCTGTGGAAAAGACATGTAAATAAAAAAAAAAAAAAGGAAATAGGAAATACTTCTTTATAGTACTTCACTTCAGGCATGCATAGGGATGGTAGCTCTTTTTTGCCATGCCCAGCATTATTAACAGGAGAAACAATTTCAGAAGCTTCAGTGGAAGTTTTGTGGGCCCTTGGCAGCAGAAGGAAATAAGGAAAGTTAATAAAGCACCTATTTGCATTTTTGATGTTCATGTTAGTTCATTCTTGCAACCAGTCTGACCCAACATATCGATGCATGAACTGAGTGATAGCGATATCTAATCTCCAGGACAGCTCTTCTAGCCTGCAGATTTGCTTTTTTGGAGCTTAGTTATTGTTGCTGTTACATCAACCAGTCTTAAATCATAAGACAACCCATACTTCCCTTTACTTAAGAGGTTTTTAGATGAGATCTTTTATGATTAGCTGCCTGGTCTCATTATTTCTCTATGCAAAACAAAAAGCTCATTTAATTAAACAAGAAGCAACCAAAATGTTTTTCTATAGTCTTCCCCAACTGTGTTTTTTTAATTGTTGTTGTTGGTTTGTTTTTGTTTTGTTTTTTTTTTTCCCTCCACTTAAAAAAAAAAAAAATGAAGTGGTGTGGGGCAGAACTCAAGTGTGTTCTGTGATTCCTTTGGGTGGTGTCATCATTTCCAAATGTTAACTGGAAAAGGGAGATTTTGAAATGCTTAAGAAAAAAGTCAGTGTTCAGTACTTGGTTAAATAGATGTTCAAAGTTCTAGTGACTTCACAAGGCAGTTAAAAAAATTGACTCCCTTTTTATCTTGATGTTTTAGCTTTCTTTTGTTTTGTCTTGAACCCGTTCAATTGTTTCACTATAGAAACGAATCTCCATGCATTACATGTATCTACTTGAAAATAAAAAACAAATTTTATAGTCAAGTAGGAAATGGATTCAAGTCCATTTTGCCTCTAATGGAAGATCAGTGAAGGCCATCATGTTGTATCAGTTCTCCACATACAATTCCCTTTCTCCATCATCCTGTCTACTTGAGAAGTATTCTGGAGAGTGAGAACACTAACTTACTGCTCAGGGACAGTAATAATAGATAAAGTTTCTCCTCCAATAACAGAAGAGGTGTATTGGAGTACAATTCACTTGCCAAAAACCAGAATGGTTTCAGGTTATCATATGCTTGTGTGAGTCTCTTTAAGAAGCCATTACTTTTTCCATATTTGTGAAGTTGATGCTTTTCAATTAACAAGAAAATAAGGGATCTGAAATGAGGCTTGTTCTTTCATGTGTGATATAGCTTAATTTAGACAGTTTAACAGCTTGGATAAGCTATTTCCTTGAATATTGTAATCATCAACATGTAATGTAAGTAAATCCCTCATAAACACTTTTACTCTGGAAAAAAAGTACATTTTGACGGAAGTGAGGGCACCCATCAATTCCTAGGAGTTAGAGTATTATTACAATTATTAGTCCTTCCCTGTTTGATAACCTATATTTTGGATTGTATTAGTTAAAATGGAATCTTTTATATTTGCTGGATAAATATATTTTAAGGACATACGGATTTATCAGAATTATACTACTTAGAAAAGACAACAGACCTCGTCTGGAAGGAGACTCAGAGTTAAAACTTGGAGAAGGAATGGCAAGCTTAGATATTTGCACTGCATTTTCAGAAGGACCAGACTTGGCTTGTATGAAGCACTACTGAATACTGCTTATACTTTTTTATTAAAGTAATTTAGGTTTGCAGTATTGATGCTTAAGCAACAATATTTGTCATCTTTGTTGTAGGAATAGAGCTTCTAATGCATTTATGGGTGTACTCTACTATTCTGTATGATTTGTGCTGAAAGTTTTCACCTCCTGCAGTTCTAGTTATATATTACTTCTGCATAGAGGAGGCTCCGGGGAGACCTTACAGCAGTCTTCCAGTACCTCAGGGGGGCCTACAAGAAAGACGGGGAGAGGCTGTTGGGCTGTTGTGATAGGATGAGGAGTAATGGTTTTAAAATCAGAGGAAGGTAGATTTAGATTGGATATTAGGAAAAAATTTTTTGCAATGAGGGTTGCAGGGCACTGGAACAGGTTGCCCAGAGTGGTGGTTGATGCCCCATCCCTGGAAACATTCAAGGCCAGGTTGGATGGGGCTCTGAGCAACCTGATCTGGTTGGAGATGTCCCTGCTTCTTGCAGGGGGGCTTGGACTGGATGACCTTCGAAGGTGCCTTCCAACCCTAACCATTCTATGATATTTGAGGATTAACATTCTCTATGCTTACTTGTGACATAAATATTAAGATAAAATTCTGAAAACTTGTAATAAAGAAGATTTTTACTTTCTATTATGAATCCCTTTATTAAAAGCAGGTAGGGAGATGGAGCAGATAATTTAAAGCAGCATACTGTATTTTTTCCTCTGTAGATGATGGAGAGAAACAGCAAAAACGTTACAGGCTTTCATCAAAAACCTCTTCAAAAGAGAGTTCTCAGTTGCCTGTGTTGCCATTGTTAGACCAAGAATCTGCATCTTACAAAGAAAGATTTATTCCTCCTGAGCTTAGCATCTGGGATTATTTCATTGCGAAGGTAAGTTTTTTGCTATTACGACAGTTAAATATCTTCTGTCACTTCTCGAATGGTAATTTTTCTCTTCTTAGTCTTTATTCTAGGTATTGATTTAGATGTGTGATAGAAGCTGCCTGTTTGTATTACTCAGATTTAGCCTTTTTCTAAAACACTACCTATCGGTATTTTTGAAACAGCTTTCTTTAAAAGTGTTGTTATGAAATTAATTTGTTTTCAGGTAATAATGTGAACAAAAAAAGTCACTTTTTACAGTTGCAGAGTACAAATGTATAGGTAATTACGGATCAGCTATTTAGATGAACAAGCAAATATGAGAAGCTTTTTATCATGTATTTCAAATGGGTGAAATGAACGTGTACTTACTAGAAAGCAAATTATGTTGCTGTCTGTCAAGTCTCTTGTGGTAGATCTTTCTTTGTAGAAAGATACATTGTTATATGGAGTTGTATGGCTCTTTTCTATATCAAATATTAGCCATATCAACAGAATAATATGTAAGCAGTATTTAGGAGCAAGGACAAAAAAGGAATTGCAAATACTGAATAACACAATGGAGTACTGATGGTGGGCTTCTGATAAGTATTGAACTCTGTAGGCAGGGGAAGGTTTTTCTTGTTCTTTAGTCCTCTGAGCCCTTGGAAGAACTAGAGAGAAAATACACTGGTGATTTTGCCTTTTCTCTGACAAGTAACAAGTTTGTGTGTCTTACATGTGGTTTGATATGTGAAAGTAAAGCAAAATAAGAATTGAAAAACTGTTAGTATTTTCACTTTCAGCATTAGAACTTTGAGCAATGTAAAAAATAGCTAAGCTGTTAAAGTATGCAGTGCTTATGGATAGTTACCCTTTTCATGAGCTACAAACTCAGAGTGTTACTAAATTGGGTAAGATTATATGCCTGCTTTTTAATTAAAAGCAATAAATATTTTAATGATGTATTTTTTAAAAGATATTTTAAAACTAAATATTCGGTAGAAGATGTTCAAGGAATATTGTTTAAATTTTTAGCCTTTTCTTCCATCGCAAACTAGAGTGGAATATGATTCAGAAGAGAGTCAGGAAAGTGGCGATGATGATGATACTGATGGAGATGTGTTTGCATCAAATTCAGATAATCAAGAGCATTCTAATTCAAATTCATACAGGTAAGTAACTTTTTAGAATGCATGATGTTCTGTAGTGGCTAGACTTGCATTTCTGGCCTTTTTCTTTTGAGCTAATACAGTAGTTACTTGATATTTCATGGCAGTGCATTATCTAGACCTAGCAGTTCATTTTTTACAATGATTATTTTATTTATTTTATTAATAAATTGTATAGTGCCTTGAATTCAAAGTATCTATAATATTTTAAAATACTGTTTGTAGTTTTCAGTTTATAGTGAGGATTTAAAACTCTTAATTTAAATCCTAATTGTGAATAAGTGAGAAAAATTAATTTTCCTATTAGTAAATGACTTATTAGTGCTTTCTTGTTAGTTGGTCACTGATGAGATTGGCAATGGTTCAGCTGGTACTTCACAATTTGAAGATTTTCTACCCTTTGGCTGGACATGATCTTTCAGGTAATAAGCAGCAGAGTTGCCTTTTCATACTTAATAACCACATTTAAAATCAGTAATGTGTTGAATAATATATATGTTGTAGCTTTTATTTTCAGTTCAAAAGCTCTTAACTTTTCCATAATCTGGGATAATTGTTCTGATACTGTTTATCATACAGGTATATTTATGAAATAACATGATGGATGGGTAAGATGAGTGGGTGAGAAGGTATGCGCAGTAGTTAGCTGAAGTCTCTACATACCTAGTTTTTTCTTTGCCTCTTAGTCAAACAAGAATGTTTACAATATTTATTTCTTGGTGGAAACCCTATAGTTTTTTGTAATTCATGTTACCTCATTCCTGCTTGTTGTTTTATAGAACCATAGAATCATGGGATAGTTTGTGTTGGAAGGGACCTTTTAAAGGTGGTCTAGTCCAACCCCCCATTGTGGCTAGGGACATATTTTACTAGATTGTGTTGCTCAGAGCCTTATCCAACCTGACCTAGAACACTTGCAGAGATAGGGCATCTACAGCTTCTCTGGCAACCTGTTCCAGTGCCTTACCACTTTCTTCGTAAAGAATGTCTCCTTTGTATCTCATCTAAATCTACTCTCTTTTAGTTTAAAACTATTGCTCCTTGTCCTGTCCCTACAGGCCTTGGTAAAACGTCTTTCTTCATCTTTCTAAGTCCCCTTGAAGGTATTGAAAGGCTACCATATGGTCTCCCTGGAGCCTTCTCTTCTCCAGGCTGAACAACCCCAACTCCCTCAGCTTCATTTCATGATGTTCCAGCCATCTGACTGTTTTTTGTGACCCTCCTCTGGACCCACTCCAGTAGGTCCATATCTCCCTTGTACTGGAAGCCTCAGAGCTGGATGCAGCCCCACTCCAGGTTGGGTATCGTGAGAACGAGTTAGATGAGGCAGATTGGCTCCCTTGCCCTGCTGGCAACACTTCTTTTGATGCAGCACATGATGCAGTTGGCTTTCTGGGCTGCAGGCACATGTTGCTGGCTCCTGTCCAGTTTTTCATCCACTGGTATCCTCAAGTGCTTCTCCTGCTGCTCTCAGTCCATTCGTCTCTGAGTCTGTCTTGGTACTGGTAATTACCCTGACTCCTGTGCAGGACCTTGTACTTGTTGAACTTCATGAGGTTCACATGGGCCTGCTTCTCAAACTTGTCAAGGCCCTTCTGGATGGTATCTCTTCCTGCTAGCAAATCAGCTGCACCACTTACCTGGTATTATCTGCAAACTGAGAGTGCATTAACTACCGCTGGCTATGTCATAAAAAATACTGAACAGTACCAATCCCAATATGCAACCCTAAGGGACACCACTTGTTAATGATCTTCATTTGAACATTGAGCCGTTGACTGCAGCTCTTTGGATGCAGTCATTCAGTCAATTCCTTATCCATTGAGTAGTCCATCCATCAAATCCTTATCACTCCAATAAGGGTGTTGTGTGGCACCATGTCAAAGGCCTTGCAGAAGTCGAAAGCAGAGGACGTCAGTTGCTTTTCCCTTGCTCACCAGTGCAGTCATCCATCTGCCTTGACATAGCTTCCAGGATGATCTGTTCCATGATACTTCATTTCTCTCAGCATTGGAGATGTCTGTTCCTGTATCTAGCAATGATAGCACAAAGCATTTAATCTTTTTATACTTGCAAATACCAAGTTAAGGTTTGAATAAAGCTTACTTTTGGAAATATTTGAAATATACATCAAGCTTAGGCTGTGGAATTATCTTCGTCAAGGTTATAATGGAGAAGGAAATCTTTTTATTGTTGTTTACTTGTATTTCTAGATCTTCCAGTTAGCTCCCCGTTATGCCACGCAGTTTTGAAAACACTACAGCGCTGGGAACAAGTTCTTCTGCGACGTCTTGAGCTGTATGGGGGTCCACCACAACATTATATTTTAGTTCATGCTTCTGAAGATGTCCTAGCTGCTGGTCCTGCATTGCTTCGCCATAAAACCTTACTTGAGCCTACAAACACTCCATTCAGGTGAGTCTAATTCCTGTAAACACTGACTATAATCTCTTTAATATACATCAAGCATTATGTTGTTAGTGCATGTGATAGACCATAACTTCAATAACTATATAATGCCAGTTTCTAGATTTGCTCTAATCCATTGTGAAGTTGTGGGTACACATCAGAACTCATGCATCTCTGGTCCAAAGCAAGATCAAGAAAAACAATCAGAAGTTCCTAATTTTAAGTTATTCTATTGAAGTTTAACATCCAGGTTTTGCATATCTCTGTGGAAAAACTATGGTTGACAATAACATAAAGAGTAACAAATATACCCTGAGAGATAATTAAGGATGACTGATAGTGAATTAAATAAGTGCCACAGCTTTGGAGGGAATAAAATTGTTTTTATCAGTATCTTTTCCTAAAATCAGAGAAGAAATATTTACTATTTATAGTATTTGCGTATTTTTGAGTCCACATAATTGCATGTTCAGCCAGAAAAGTGTGCTCAGTTACTTAAATTATTACTTTTAAAATAACTTTCTGCCTTTTTAATCTTACTGTCACCTGTGGTTCCAGAATCAACAGGAATTCTCCCTTTTTATTGTAAATACCTCACAATTGTCCCACCTAGGTTTAGTAACTTGATTAAAAGGAACAGCTTAACATGTATCTACTGCCTGGCATTATTTTTAAATTATTATTTAAAGTGACTCAGGGTTTGATGGTTTTTGGGCTGCTATAAGCAGCTATATTTGTATTTACAAGTTTTGCTTGAGCATACAGTTTCTAGGGATTAGCATATACATTTGAAGTCTGATCTGATTCTACAATCCTTCCAGTTTTGTTACTGAAAAGTCATGGTTGTTTCAGAGATGTTACACAGCTGATGTGTTCATAGCAGGAAGTGTTAGTCATTCATTGTCCATGTGATAGTAGCACTCAGTAGCAACAAACAGAAATGTTGCATGTTATAAAGAATGAGGTGGACTAATAAATAATCTCTATGTTCACCTTATTTTGTGTTCTCTTAAATAGACTTTTCTCACTTGTACCGAAATAGGAGGTGAAAATGCTACATGTTCTTTTCCTTCTTCCTTTTGCATCTCCTCTCACATGTAGGTTTGTCAGGAAGATGGTACCAGAATGCTTCCAAATAGGTCTTGTACAGTGTTTAGAGCGCTGTAGTTTTGCTTCAGCATTTATTCTGACTGTAGTTTGAATAGAATATGAGATATTGCAGTGTTTTATAAGTATGAGCATGATGCAAATACCTATTTTAACTTTGTTCTGCAGGTCTAACAGTCATGTTGCACTGTCTGTGAAGAGGCTCTGGCAGTACTTGGTTAAACAGGAAGAAGTTCAGGAAACCTTTATCAGAAATATTTTTACAAAGAAGCGATCCCTAAATGAGGTTGGTACAGTATATAAAATGCATAAAATATTACAGGTCAATCTATGAGCTATTACTTAAGTTATTTGGCTGGCTTATTCGCTTCCTAGAGTGTGAGTAGATAATATATTTGGCTATCATTCTATTTCATATTAAAGATTTTTGTCAATTGTTTCATTAAAAACAAAAATAGTCTTTCAGTATAGACTGACAACTAAGAATGCTTAGGTATAGTCAGCCTCTTTAAAATGAGTATAAAAGCTGCCTTAAAAGAATGGCAAACTTTAAAATTTTGAAGATTAAAAGCAGTAACCTAATTAAAGTTCTTAAAGTCTGAGTTTATCCCTACCGTAGTTATCCTGGGTTTATCCACTGTTTTCTATAATGTTATGATTCAATTTTTATAAGAAAAATGGTCATACAACAGTTAATATTTCTGTCCCTGATAACTTGTCCTGTTGTCTAGCTGGATTCCGGGTTCCAGAATCGGTTAAATGCTTTAAAGTTGCTATTCTGTAATGGAGTTTTGGTTTTTTTTTTTCTCCCTCTTTAGTTGCTCTTTTTCTTTCTTACTCATCTCTACTCCCAATAATTTGAAAGAATCAGTTGTATTATCAAAAAACTATGGAGTAGCCGAAACATAGGAAGAAGAAGCAGATGCAAACAAATTAAATGTGCAGGAGACAAAGAATATTCATGACTAATAAATCCATGGCAGCCAGGAGTTCTGTATGAGCTAATCTTGTCCTGTCACGACTAGAATACTAGCTTGTTTGAGTACTTGTGGCTAATTGTGTTCACTATAGACTGCAGTTAAAAGCAGAATTGTTCCTTTTGTCTTGTCGTTTGAAGATGCACCATTTCTGATCATGTATTATGTTAAAGCAGTCATGTTGCTACACTGTATGGGAAGGTATTTCAGAATATTTTAGATGTGCTTTATATGTTTCCAAGTAGGCTTATTAACAGCCTTACACAGCATAGGTGTGTTGGTTTTATTTTATATCCTGTTGTTACTGATAAAATATCAGTGAAGATCACTTATTTTCCAAGAAATTTTACTTTTAAGATGGACAAGATACTGTTATGGTACAAAATAGGTACGTCAGTGTCTTCTGTACTGAATATAGAGTTTAGGATTTCATAATTACTGTTACTACATAAAATACGTATGTGCATGTGTGCAAACATGGTGTTGTGTTTCAATTGTTCTGTGTTGGGGTAAACAACAAGGAATTAAGGATTTCCTTGATACCTTGCGTGTTATGTCTTATCTTTATTCTTTGTTCTGTGGTTGTTCTTTCCTTGGTGAAGTCATTAGAGGAACACAATGAAACCATGAAAAATTCTGTGGTGGAGGAGCCCATCATCAATAAGGTACACAATAGTAATGCTCAATTAATTAGGCCTTACATCATTATGAAATATTTCCTTTTTGAAATAGTGCTGACCTGCCTTAAAAAAAATGTTTGCTGGCATAAGAAATAAACCTAAAAATTCAATTTTGCAAGAAATTGAGTTAAACTACTCTTGTTGTAGAGCCTATCTGAAATGAGATGTCTTCTAGGAGGCTCGGTTAAATAACTCTGTAAGAACAATATGTATTATCAAATTCCAAAGCTATGCCAAGTGAAGAGCTGAGACGGAGATTTGTCCAAATTACAAAAATTCAGTAGTATGATGGGAACATAGTACGCTCAGGACCTTTCACTAGTGTGAAATGGCTGGAATAGTTGCCTATAAGTAAAGGTGGTTAACTAAAGTTAGAGCAGTTTGTTAGCATAACACTAGTTTGCTACCAAAAATTTTTGCTGAGTCTTTGGTGACAAATGAACCTGTATAACAACTTTATAGTGACTTTCTTGAAGGATTGGTATGAGAGACTAAAAAGGTATAATACTATGCTTAGAAATAGAAACAAATACTGTAATCTTCAGGCTCTGTTTTACAAAACTTCTGAGAAGACAGAAATTAGAACACCCTGTGATGTCCTTGGGCTACCTTGGTATTAATTATGCAATAAAGCTGTATTAGCAAGTAGGTAATTGGAACTGACTGGGGACAAAATAATCTTCCATGTGGGTTTGTTCACCACATAACACAGATAGTGATTTTGTATCTATTTGTCACTGCAGTTTTGTGCAGTTATTCTACTTTGTGGTGTATAACAGCTACAGACTTTTTTTCAGAGTTTAAAAAAGACTGTTTGCAGTTCTTTGACAGCACTATCTTACTGTTTTTCAACTAAAATATCCCTGTTTAAATCTCTGGAAGACTAGAGAATTAAGAAATTGAAGGGGAGAGGCTGGGAAACAATAGTTCTGGAATAATTCTTTGTGTTTTGAAGAAAATACAAAATTTTACATTTTTAACTCAGTTTTGAGTTACGTCACCATTTCTTTGGCAACACTATTTTTCTTGCTGACTATTATTTCACTTGTTATTATTTGTGACTACAACAGACTGGAGTCTGTAACATGTCAGTTTAATACCTGCAGTGCTGAGCTCTTTAGTTTTCAATAGGAGGGCTACAGTGCTGGTAGAGTTCAGAATTTTGTTGTGTGCTGGCATGTACTTGGATGCTTTTCTAAAATACAAGAAGGTAGACAGGATTCAAATACAACATCAGGTGGCATTAAGGAAAAAAAGAAAGAAAATGTGACAGTAAAAAGTTTGTGGTACTGGAATATGCAGGATTCCAAATTTATTTAATTGTGGAAAATGGCGAATGGATAAGCTGAAAGAGTTCAAATGTATTTTCCTGCTCAGGATCTCTTCTACATGTTCTTTTGGACTATTTCATCAGTTTCAGTGGCAAAGTGTTTGCTGAGAATGTGAAAAGACTTACCAAATTTTTTTTAAAGAACAAAACATCCAGATTCATTATTTTATCAACACCTCCAAAGTGTGCATGTAGCCTTGCTGGTTTTCAGCATCCCTGAAAAACTTGAGAATGAACACAGTACTGTAACATCTGTGACAAATTACACTTTCTATGTTGCTGTGGTAATCCCAACATGGCAGTGAGAAGCTAGATTATTACATATGAAACAAGTTTACTGTAATTATTACAGGTATTATTTGTAATATTTTCTTAAATTAAAATAAAGAAAAAATACATGAAATATCTTAAGATTCAGTGTTTGCTCTCTGTGCTTCCAGTAAAAAGCAGTGTTGCATGAAAGTTTGCATTTAAATATGCTTTACTTCTTAAATACAGATAGAAGCAGATTTGGGATACCCAGGAGGCAGGGCAAGAATAATCCATAAGGAGTCTGACATCATTACTGCTTTTGCAGTCAATAAGGTGAGTATAAAGGAGGTAGGATCATCTAATTGTGTTGTACTTCCGGATAAACAGGTGGTAGTCACGTTGTGAATGGGTGAAATACCCTTCACAAGCCATCCTGCTACAGCTTGAACTCTTAGTGCTCCCTTCTCTAAAGCACTTCACAATTATCTTTTCATAATTAAACAGTTCTACTACAAATTGTCTTTTTTTTTTTTTTTTCTGTTGTGGGATGGATTAAGGAAAGGGTGAGTCAACTCTACTATTTCTTTAAGCTTGTGTGTCAGAGTATTTTTCCTTCTTTGTCAAAGACAACCAGGAAATCTTCATTTCTTATCCTGTTTAGCCATTTAAGCCTTAAGAAGTGGAGGAGGGGAGCTTGGTTGTAAGCACTGTAGGATAGTTACCTCTTGTTTGTCCTCTGAGGAAAGCAAGCAGAAACTAGAGCTGCTTGAGGAAAGTATAAAATAGAAATAGTGTGTGATGCTATCCCAGATGCAAATAAACTTTTCTTAAGGGAAATGTCAGTTTACATATAGACAGTTTACATATAGAAAACTCAAACATGTATGTCTACAAGTTATAAATTGATTGAGTGTATGTGTTTGTAAACAATTGTACCATAACCCGAAAAAATTTTAAAATGCACTTTTTTCAGTATTCCTTTTGTATATGCTTTTGTGTGTGTTACCTTTTTTCAGGCAAATCGGAACTGCATTGCAATAGCATCGAGTCATGACATTCAAGAGTTAGATGTTTCTGCGATTTTAGCTACACAAATCTATACCTGGGTTGATGATGATGTGGAAGTAGAAAATAAAGGGTATACCTTCTATGTTTCCAATATCACAGCTTGACTGTGTATAAATCAGTGTAACAAAGCACAGTATTTAATGATGTTGTTTGGAATCTAACTTACAATGTTGTTTCATTTATAGGGCTGATGATTTCTTAGTTATACATGCTCGTGATGATCTGGTAAATGTTCAGGGAACCACTCCTTATACTCATAGTAATCCCGGCACACCTATCAATATGCCTTGGCTTGGTAGTACACAAACTGGCAGGGGTGCATCTGTGGTAAGTTGCTTGTCAAAGGTTAGCCTTATGTACTCTTAACTACTTCTCTCCTTTTGTCTGTTCAGTGTTGCTGGCTGTGTTTTTACAACTAGTGTGCAAGTAAATGTAGCTTTTCTGTGTTATCAAGGCAAGCTGGAATTTTTTTCTTGTAGTCATCTGATTAGTAGATTAAAATACTGCACAGAATTTAAGATACACCAACTAAGTAAGCAAAGTTTTTAGTCAAGTCATATGTGCTTTATCTACTATAAGATACATTGTTTAAAAATAAAGAGTAAGGGTTCAGGTAAGAAGTTGCAGCTTAAGTTCTTTTTTAACTACTTGAAGCCAATGCTGTATCTAAAAAGCATATATTCAGGAGATTTCAGGATACAGATTTGTAAAGATCGGGTAGAAATACTTGTGTGAATATCAAAGTAGCTTTTATTTTAAGCATAATCTTAAGTTTCATTCCGAATTCCAGGCTATTCCAGTTGTTTTTTAAAAGTAAATACCAACTTTGCAGTAGTATGAAGTACCATTGTAGTGCACTGCATATTAATATGACCCTACATTACAGAAAGGACAGCGAGTGAACTCCTAAAGCAGATTTCACTGGCAGGACAGAGGCTTCAAATGAAATTAATTAAAACCTGGAAACAGAGCAACTTAAATTGGGAAAAAATAGGGATTCTTGGTTTAATAAGAAAATTGAGGAGGACAGAACTGCCGAAATAGGACCAGCTATAAACATCTTGTGTAGTTTGAACTACATGTCATGTATGACTTTATTTCCAAAGCTGTTGTCTGCTCTGTCGTCTTTGAAGTGCACAGTTTTGCTGTAACTCTGATTAGTAGCATTATTAAATATCTCACTTCTGAAGATCAAGTTTTAGAGGACATAATCAGTTCCACTGTTTGGCATTTCTGAAATGCACTAGAGTGAAGGACACCCAGTAAAGTGTGACTATGTCCACATGAGCAAAGTGATCCTTCTTATCATAGAGGTGACAGCTGCACAAGGGTGGCTTTTACTTTTAGAAATAGATTCTGTGTCTGGAGTGCAGCTTGGCCCTGAGGAAAACGCTGTTAGCTCAGATTTAATTCAGATCAAATGATAATTCTAGTCTGGCCATTGACATATTTACCTTAGTTCCTATGCAGCATAGATGCTCTCTAATAATGCAGATGTGTTGATGAGTTAGATGGGAGCTCCTTATTTGGAGCCACTTAACTGAGCTGAAATGGTCATATAAGACACCTGTATCTCTCAGCCTATCTGCACAGAGATGTGGAGTTTTCCTGGATAACTGAGTGCATTAAGTCTTGGGGCTTGGCTGCACTTTGTGGCATTTAACAGCTCAGAGCAAGTCCATAAGTGGTGGCAGAATGAAAGAACCATATGCTAATTCATATTGTAGTTGATTTTTGAAAATATTTGATGATTAGGGGAGTAATATAGGGAATGAACATACATTATAAGAGTGATAATGTTAGCCACACATGAAAACGGGTGTTGTGCCAGTACCTATGCCTCTCCCTTCGATTTAGGAACTAGTGATCCTAGTTAGCAGTTTTGCAGCTCTATTATCATGATCAAGTCTCTTCTGCAAGTGTTCTTTGAATGCCTTTGCCACTTTCTCCTCTCACTTCCATATTTATATATATACACACATGTATGTTTGTATTTCTCCACAAAGTAATTACATAATCTACCACTGTACGCTACTCTTACATTACTTTCTATTTTATACGTAGTAAAAGTTTTCTACCTAAAGATACATGGCTATGCTTGTATTGAATGCGTTTGCTGTTAAACTTTGGATCTAAATTTTGTCTGGCATACTGTTTGTGGCAGAGTGGACAACCAACCACAGCACACAGACACCTGCCCACTAGGGAGAGGAGACAAAGGTACTGAATGAAGGACAAAGTAAATGAAGGAAGATGGTGGGATTCTTGGGAGGAAATAGTGTTGCTGTGGAAGGGCTCAAATCTGGAGGAAAACCAGCTTCACCAAAATCTTTCTGTTGCTACTACTTTGTTCCTTCAGACACTGCTTTTGATGCTTGTTCCCATCTTTGCTTTTCCATAATTTGCAAATGATTTAGTAGATATAGTCCACTGTTCTTTACCATTACTGGCTTTTCAGTCCTGTTGTCTTTGATTTAGTTCCATCAGCAAGGAAAACTATTGCACTAATGATACTCAGGCAGTTAACAGTGTTACATTAGCTCTAAGGTTTTTTCTATTACTGTTCTGTGCTTTTTCCTGTTACACCATTCATACAGGGTAAGTAAGGAGACTCACCACCAGATCCTTCAGTACAGTGTGTTTACACAGTTCTTAACAGGAGGTGTTTCTAAGAGAGCACTGAAGCAAATAGTACTTACTGTCAGCTTTGGAACTCAGGTAATCTTCAACAGCTTGTCTTCCAAGCCAGTAGGACTGATGCCAGTATTCACCAGTTTAATAACTGGTGGGTCAGATTTGAAACTTTTTTTAATTCTTCAGTCTTATTGTACATTAGAACCAAAGCACCCAACTCCCCAACAAAGCAATCTGTGTTCTATCCATCAGCTGTTGTTAAGGGCAAACTGAGGGCTAGCAGTATCAAATGTCAGTTACATTCATAATGGAAGTATTTGCATTTGATAATGATATTTGGCTTCTAAATCAGAGAATGCTGCACCAGAGACTTATGTTAGCATAGTCTTTCAAAGGCACGTTTCTGTAAGCTTGCATTTTTACAAAGCATAATCCAGTAGGGGTTAGGAGATCATGATGCATGCTCATCTGTTGAATGAAGGAAGACTATTTCCATTGACTTCTGGGTAAAAGTTAGTAGCTGTAAAACTCAACACAGCTCTTTATTTTGATAAAGAAATAGAATAAGCATGAATACTTGTTCTTTCACTTAAACATACAGAACAAAGTATTGCAATTATTTACGAATTAGTGCATATACCAGTGTGTGAAGAATATCATCCTCTGTTCTCTTGTCATAAATCATATAATATACACATTGTTTTATTCACCAATGTTTTACCAAACCATTGGGCTTTTTTCCTTGTCATTTAAAGTACTTACATAAAAAAAGGAAAATAATGTATTTGAAGATCTCATTTTTTATCTTCAGGCAAGTGTTTTGAAATAAACTTGGGTAACTGAGAGGCATGAGGCTTTATCTTTCACAAATAATAAAGCTTTAAGAATTGAAAGATCTAAATCTGCTTCCAAAACATAATCAAGAGGGTTGCAATTACTCCACTAACCCAAACCATGGGAAATTTTAGAAAGAAAATAAATTATTTCCCTTCTAAGTGTTTTTCCTCCTTTTTGTTTGCAAACTTAAAATTTGGAGAACATTGCTTTTCAGCTCTTTGGATCATAATCATATGCGAAGCAAGTAAAAATTTGTAATTCATACCCCCTTCTAGTTGACACCCTGATATGACTGGAGGCCAGGGGAGAATAGCATACTTAAAATACTTGATTCACTATCTGCTGTTTCAGTGACAAAGCCGTGGCAAAATACTGTGCAAAATTATGTCAGTTGAAAGTTACGGTTGGACTCAATGGTCTTAAACATCTTTTCCAACCTAAATGATTCCATGAAGGTAGTTCGGTGCCAGCTTGCTACTGATCTGTAGTAAGTGGTAAGCTGCTATGCTGAAAGTGAGTGCTCCAGCAACAAACTTTTGTTTGTGCTATCATTTAAAGTTAATACTTGGCAGAAATATAAACTTACACCCTCTTCTCTCTCAGATGTTCAGGTAAATAATACATGCATGAGCAAACTGAATCCAGTAATTTTCTGAGTAAAGACAGTCCTCAAAGTAGCCAAACGCTTTTGAGGAGAACTAATAGGAAATGAAAGAATGAAAACTTGATGTACATTAATAGAAAGAAAAGAAGGGAAGAAACATGCAAGGAAAATATAGATCCAGTTCCTTGATGAAAAATCTCTTCTCTTTCTTTCCTGTTGTGGGGTGGTCTTATGATTTAATTAGATGGGGTTTTTATCTTAATTGTCTAATGTCTCCAGTCCTCCTCATATATTGAACTCTTCCAATTTAGCAATTAATCAACTAAAAAACAGCATCCTTGGTATTGTATCTTGCTCAAAGCAAAGTTTGTAGTTTAGAAACAAAAGTGCTACTGAAAATCTATTGGATCTGTATTTGCAAAATTATAAACACTTTTGAAGAGTTTTTTATTTACCAGTTGCTAGGTATACTGCTTATTCTGGATGGCCACAAATAATCATTTTTCAATGAATGACAATAAATCAACTAGACTTGAAAATAAATATATTCCTTCCTACTTTTTACTTCTGTTAAAGTTTGTTTACCTCTTTCTTTACATGCTTCTGCCTCTCTCTTGCTTATCTTACAATATTCAGGAATATTCCAATAAATTTAATGGAATCAGAAAGGAATTGGCAAGAAAAGAGGTAAGACTGCAGTCTAAGGAGTATTTATATTTGGATCCATAAATCTCTCAAGCAAAAAGTTATTATTTACCTAGATGTATAAAGCTGCAGAAGTATTAACATCTACACTAGTCTTGAAAGAAACTGACTTCTATCCGGATTTCTAAACCGAGTACTTGCTTTCAGTAGGAATTTTGATAGGAAACAACGCTCTGCAGTCACTAATTATTCTAGTTCAGTAACTTTTTGTTCAGTAATATTGTTTAATTATTTTCTGTTATTTTCTGTATTGAACAGATGCTCAAGAAGGCTATTAATAATGTCAGAAGAATGGCTTCTCATCCAACATTACCATATTGTAAGTTCCGTTTTGTTAAAAAAGGTCATCTAAATATTACATATTTACTTATTGGCTGTGTTTCATACTATGCTGCTATTTTGTACTACTACAGCAATCTATTATATGTTTTAGAAGTTGCTTAGGGCTTATGGTTTCAGTAAAATAGGTCTATTTTTAATTTAAAAAAAAATACTGGGAGACCTAGAATAGCCTTTAGAATCAGTTTTTTTTTTTTTTTTTTTTTTTTGGTAGCAGAAAGTACTGTATTTCTGTTTTATTTGTGACTTGGAAGAAAGGTAGTAGGAAGAAGATACATTATTATCTTCAAGTAAATAGCCTTATATTTGAGTACCATCTAAATGTAGTTCTAAAGTAATGAGTAAGTACAGTAAGTACAAGTTTGAACAGCATGAGTTTAAGTTTCAGTGGCATCCACTGTTCCTACAGTATGACAGGTACTGTGGCACATATTGTGGCACTAGTTATTTTGAGGATGTTGTGAGCTGATGTGGGATTTCTTAAAATTTTGGAAGCAACCTTTCTGGTCAACTTCTACACCACCTGTGAAAAGTCACCTAAACATTTTCTGTTGCAGACCTGACAGGTGCTCAAGACGGTAGTGTAAGAATGTTTGAATGGGGTCATGCACAGCAAATCACATGTTTTCGGTCTGGTGGCAACTCAAGGGTAACTCGAATGAGATTCAATTACCAAGGAAATAAGGTAACTGACGGAATGCTTCTGTACTTAGCCTCTTGCCTCCTCCCACACCTGCACAGCCCAAAATATAATTGTAAATTTGGAGAAACCTCACATTCTTCAAATCTAAAGTAGTTTCCCTGAATTGTGGATAATGTTTCTGTAATACATATATAAGTATTTACAAGTAATATATCTTTTTTCAGTTTGGAATTGTTGATGCTGATGGATATATAAGTTTATATCAAACAAATTGGAAATGTTGCCCACTCACTGGAACTTCACCTAAACCATACTTGGTAAGCTGAAAACCAAATTTGCTTCCATAAACTTGTGTTGTGCTCTCTTATTTCCTTCGCCCTTTAGAATAGTTAGAAGAGTGCAGGGATTGTACTGATAACCAGCATTAATCAAGATGTAAGAATATATTGTTGCCATCCTGTGATCTGTATGACAGACAAGTTCTTAAATCCTAACCATGCTTACTAAGTTGGAGAGTAGAAAATGCAGTGTTAGATCTGAAATAACTTTAGTGTTCTTTGAGACTTGTCAATAATTGTCAATTGTTAATTAGCTGTCAATAATGCAGGACTGGAAAGTACACTTCCATGAAGAATTAAGAGTATCAGAAGGCATACACATACCTTCATATCCTGTACTTTTAAAATTGTTTTTGAAACAGCTTACCTTCTCAAGGAAGTTTAAGATTTCATGCTTACTCAAAATTCATTTCTTCTTTAATAAATAATTTCTAAACTGCAATTTTTCAGACGTGGCAGTGTCATAACAAAACAGCCAATGACTTTGTTTTCATCAGTTCATCATCTTTGATAGCCACAGCAGGATTGTCTTCTGACAACAGGTAAGAACTGCTGTGATAATGTATAAAAAATAAGTGGTGCTATGTTTTCTCTTCTTACTTCTACTCTCCCTCTCCCACAAAGGATGAAAGAGCAATGTTTGCAGCTAAATTCCATGTGCTTATTAAAGGAGATTCCATAGGGAAGCACAGATCCTCTGCTCATGTTCTATATGAGGAGAGGAAGTGGAGAGGGAGGTGCTGATCACTTCTCCCTGGTGTCCAGTGACAGGATGTGTGGGAATGGTTCAAAACTGTGCCAAGGGAGGTGCAGGCTTGACATTAGGAAATATTTCTTTACTGAGAGGGTGGTCACACTCTGGAACAGGCTTCCTGGAGAGGTGGGCAATGCCCTGTCAGTCTTCAGTAGGCATTTGGACAATGCCCTTAACAACATGCTTTAACTTTTGATCAGCCTTGAAGTTGATCAGCAGTTAGACTAGATGATCGTTGTAGGTCCCTTCCAAATGAACTGTTCTGTTCAATTCTATTCATATGAACGTGTCTTAAATTATTTTGGTATGTGTAGGGATTTGTGCATAGCTCTTCATTTCACACTGTTGTAGTTTAACCCTGCTCGGGTCCAAGCTACTCAATCTCTCTCTTACTCTCTCCATTCTCTGAGGGAATGGGAGAGAGATAATAGAACAAAAATGCTCAAGGTTTGGGATAAGGACAGGGAGAAATCCTTAAAGTTACCATTACAGGCAAAGCAGACTTGACTTGAGGAAAACCACTTACTTATTATTAATTAAATCAAAGCAAGATAATGAAGAAGAGAACAAAAACAACTTCCCCCCACTCCTCCCTCTTCTCAGGCTTAACTTTATGTTCAATTATCTCTACCTGCTTCCCCTCCTGAAGTGGTACAGGGGGAAAGAGGGAATGGGGGTTGTGGTCAGTTCATGACACATTGCTTTATGCTGCTCCTTCTTCCTCGGGGCAAGAACTCCTCACATTCCTCCCCTGCTGCAGCCTGGGGTCCCTCCCACGGGCTACAGTCCTTCATCAACTGCTCCAGTGCGAGTTTCCACAGGGTGCAGTCCCTCAAGGAATGGCTGCCCCAGCACAGGCCCTCCACAGGCCACAGCCTCCTTCAGGCATCCGCCTGCCCCGGCGTGGGGTCCTCCCCGGGCTGCAGGTGGATCTCTGCTCCTCCGTGGGCCTCCATGGGCTGCAGGGGCACAGCCGGCCTCACCATGGGCTGCACCACGGGCTGCAGGGGAATCTCTGCCAGGAGCAGCATCACTGCTCCCCTCCTTCTGAACTGACCTTGGCGTCTGCAGCCGTTCCTCTCACAAGAAATTCTTCACAACCAGCTCAGGCAGACGCCTCTCAGGTTTGGTTCTCTTCTCTCGGCCGGGCTGGGCCTAGTGGGGCCCAGTCGGCTGCCCGGCGGGAGGCCAGAGGGTGGGGGCTGGAGGCCCACAAGGCTCGCACCTCCCCCCTCTCTGCCCCCACTTCTATTTCTCCAATCTTTTTTTTTTTTTTTTTTTAAACTTTTCCCCTTCTTAAATACGTTATCACAGAGGTGTTATCACAGGACTTTCCATCACCAATTGGCTTGGCCCCAGCCAGCAGCAGATCTGCCCTACACCCAGTCAAGTCCACTGGACAAAGGGGAAACTTCTAGCAGCTTCTTACAGAAGCTGCCACTGTGGCCTCCTCCCTCCCCCCCTAAACAAAGCCAACACACACACTTACTTTCTTAAGTAAGTTTTGACCAAGAAATAGTGAAAACTGCTAAGATTCAGGTGATTGTTTAATCTACAAAAGATTGTAATCTCAATATGAATCCTTTATGAGAATAACTAGTCATAGAATGATTGTGAGAGGGTATGTTTTTGCAGTTTAAGTATGAAAGTAATTTGGGGTCTGCTCAAAAGTAATCACTGAAAGTCTGTTTTCAGTGCTTTTATGCCTGAAACAGTCTTTTAAAGGTTCAGATGACTTTTCAAGTGTTCAAAATATTTTAGAACATTTGTCACTGAATTAAAACTGTATTTTTTTTTCTACAGAAATATTTGTCTTTGGGATACTTTGGTTTCACCTACAAATAGCTTGGTGCATGGTAAGTAAAATACAACCAGCAAAATATTTAATCACAGTAAAAAATGTGTGTTACTGTCTTTATGGAAAAGTTATTGTGGGAAGTAATTTTAATATTAGCAGTAAAACATCTTCCACTGTCCTGTGTGAGTGCACCAGCAGGAATATAAAAAGAGATTCTTCAGAAATTATTTAGTGCTATATGTAAATGATTGGTTTCATGGACATGAGCACCTTCCTTTCCATATCTTGTATCTTCACACCACAAGTGTAACCACTGACAGGCAGACATCTATAATTTCTGTTCCTTTTTAAAAGATTCTGAGCAACTCCTGCTTGTACGTGACTAGCATGTTGAGAAGACAATAACTATAACACTATTAAAGCTACAATTTTTAGCACAGTTATGAGATACCTATTTGCAGGATATGCATCCACACCCTTCAATTCAAGGTTGCTGTGCCTGTGTCCCTACTAATCAGAGAGGCCCCACTCAAAATTTATCAATTAAGTGTTAGACCAAATAATGGTACTATAAAGATAACATTGGACACTTGCAGATACATTATCTGTTTGGAGAATATGAGAGGACATGCTTTTTATGAACTGTTAAGTATTTCATAGCCTCTGTGAAAATCCTGTCCTCAGGATAGCCACGATTATAAAATAGTTCTCTGAAGGTATGTATATAAATAAACGCAGCAAATTTTCTATAAAATATTCAGTGATTTTTTTAATTAATATATTGAACAAGCAGATGTACAAATAAGATCTTATATAGTAATATTACGAGTTGAACTAAAAGATTAACTTAACCTCTGCATTTGCAAAGTAGTGTATTTTTGCTTCCAAAGATTGTCCAGTTTTATGGCACTTCTATTCTATATATCATGCCAAATACTGTGGAATGTTTCAAATGCTTTCTGTATGTGTTTGCATGTATAGATATCCACATACAGTATTATAAAAATGCTTTAGCAGAGTTATTCCTGTAAGTATGCTTTTTGAGATGAAATAAATATTTAGCAGGGTTTCATTAACTTTATTACTAATACTTTGTTGCAGTGGAAAATAAATAAATTTCCGTGTCTGAAATACAGAATTAGGCTGAGAGTTGTGAACTCCTTGTAAGAAGTATGGTAAATGCTTAAGTGTATATGAGACATGCATGGAATTTCTAAATGTAAATTTAGAGAACACTTTGAATGACAAGTACAATGTACTACATGCCACGTGTTAGGATTCATAGTGTCTAGTCTCAGACATTCTGAGCTTTGTTCTGGTCATTGTAATCTTCATTCACTTCCTCCACTCATTTAGGGCAGTAGACATATCCAAACAAATGTGATAAGCAGCAAATTAAAAGTAAAGTAACCACTGGAAACTTAAAAGATATTATTATATATATTATTACATTTGGGCAAGTAATTTAGCAGGACATTTCTTACGGGAAACATATGCCTTAAAATAACAAGCATTAGAGAGTTTAAAAATAACCTGTTTCTGGTCAAGGCTTAATAGTTTGTGATTACACAGAGGTAGGAAAAACAATAGAATTTTTTTTTTCATACAGATTGTAACTAATTAATTTGAGAATACTGCAACTTCAGGATGTTTGATGTGAACCTTGGGCTTACATATAGACAGTCCTGCAATAAATGGACTAGTTGTGGTCATTTGGATTACAGCATCAAAGTCACTGTTGCTACTGTCTTGAACCATTAGAGGCTGATGGAAAACTAAAGTCAGTACTGTGAAATTGAAGTTAGTGCTGTGTATTTATTTAAATTTCTTTGCTTTGGCTTTCAGCTTTTATCTGTCATGATAGTGGAGCAACTGTGCTAACATATGCTCCAAAGCATCAGCTGTTAATATCTGGAGGCAGAAAAGGCTTTACGTGTATAATTGATCTCCGCCAAAGACAGCAGCAACAGTTACTCCAGAGTCATGATTCTCCAGTCAAAGCGATTGCTGTTGATCCTACAGAAGAGTATTTTGTCACAGGATCTGCTGAAGGCAACATAAAGGTATTAATGAGGGGGAGGGAGCAGAGATGAAGATGGTGATGATGTGTTATTTCAAAATGAATATTTCATAGGTGTGGAATAATCAGATATGTCGTACGTTCTGCATTTGTTCTCAACTTCAACTTTCACATTTAGTAATTTAATTATGAAATGTTAGTCTTACCTTGCAGTGCTCCTTTTAGTCTTATCTTAGTCCCCATATATATTTCTTATTATAGAAAACAAATATTAATATTCTCTAACTGTGTCATTAGAGATTGCTACATATCTCTTTTTTTTTTTTTTTTACTGTTAGTGTCAAAAAAATGAATGCAAAATATAGTCCAATTTCTCCACGACTCAATACTGGTGGATTTTAAGATCATGGTAATTATCCTTACAAGAGATTGGTGTTTTGATGCTTTTTCAGGTATGGAGCCTGTCTACGTTTAATCTTCTTCACACTTTCATCAATGAGCATGCTCGACAGTCTCTCTTCAGAAACATTGGGACGGGCGTCATGCAAATTGAGACAGGACCAGCAAATCACATATTCTCGTGTGGTGCTGATGGAACAGTAAAGATGAGAATCTTACCGGATAGATTCAGCCCTTTAAATGATATGTTAAAAAATGATGTGAAATTTATGATCTAATATTTTTTTGAAAACAGTGTATAACATTCCCGTTCTGCCATCCCTGAAGATGTGTTTCCTGGAATTAGCCAACAAAGCAGATACACAATGATAGCTTGTGCCACAGAGATGCTTTCCCACCCCTCGCCATATTTATTACCTGGCGCTTTTAGTCCCTGATGCACTGATGCCTTAAGGATAAAAAAAAGTCCTTTAGATTTTGATTTTTGCCTAAAATAAAAGCTATACATGACTCCAAATTATATACTTATTATTACTAAGATGTTGCTGAAGTGATTTACTCTTCCTTTTGAGGTAGTTACACTCACCTGGAGTGTACCATCTGGGCGTGGCCTCTGCTTATATTCAGCACCTGGCTGCCTTCTAAAAGCAGGTTCCATCCAGATGGAAACCTTAGATAATGCTACTCTTTCACTGTGGCAACCATAACTGTCTCTCTTCTCAACTTTAGTCAGCTGACAATAAAAATTTATAACTATGTGTAGAGGAGACACAAAGCCTGTATGAGTAGATACTCCTGGCCATGCAAGCATTCATATAATGAGCCACTGTCTGTCTCCATTCCTGCAATCCAGGCTGTTTACCTCTCTAACTTGTCTGATCTCCGCCCTCTGATCTAGGGTATAAGAAACTGAAGGATGTTCTGTAACTTGTCTTCTGTTCTATAGCTTGAACTGCTGCCATCAGGATGGCAGGCTCACCTTTTAAGAAGAAATATATTTTTAACCCTCAACACTCCCTTTACAAAAATATGTAAATATTAATGGATATCTTCCTAGTAAAATAGTCAAGATTATATATGAAGCTTTAGTCTTGATCAAAAAGATACAGGAAGATACTGCTTTAGGATATGGCACTAGAATTTCTTCGAAGACTATTTATTTACATGTCTGTAGAGGAAAAAAAAAAAACACAACCTAATTTATTTTTACATTTTTTCCAGTAAGACTTTTATTTAGCCCAAAGATACTCAGTTCATTCTTAGCACTTATGCTCTTGTTTGTCTGCTTTTCCTAAGTACTTTAAAAGAGGAAAAAAAGTTCAACAGCAAAGTACTTTAATACTGTCAGACTTTGTACATGTATGTTTACATGTGGTGTCAAATTAAAGAAAAAAATTTGAAAAGGATAGGTGGATTTTTTTTTGCCAAAATATTAAACTGCATAACTTAAATGTTTGACCAAATTATTAATGCACGAAGCCTTTACCTTTTTTTAGTCAGCTAAAACTGTTTCTGTAAGTATTTTGGTTTACTTTTCCTGACTTGAGAGCTTGACAAAGGTTTAATTTGTAAATTAGATGTGAGGCTGGATTACTTGAATGCCAATGGTGTACTTTTTGCTAAAAGATATTTTGTGAAATATAGCACCAAGATATTAGCTGTAAAATAAACTTGTCAAATTAGGAACTATGGGGATAAATAAAGCATAGCAGAAATGAAGGGCTTGTAAAATGAACTTTGTAACATTCTCAGGATGCCTTTATCTTAAGAATATAAAATAGTTTAAAAAGATTTTGTAAAATGTATTAAGGTCATTTTAAATGTATGTTTTGCAAGTTGCAGTGCAAACACTATGAAGGTTTTTATGCACATAACGTGAATTTTCAAATTGTGCAATAAAAAGAATGTGAATATTTTGCCATGAAGAAACATGTGACAACGTTTCAAACTGTTACAGCTGTTCAGTGATTCAATTGTAATTGTTCTTCCACAACACTTACAGATTGAAATAAAAATTGATATCAAAACAGTTTAAGTACAGTGATGGACCAGAAAAGTGACTGACTAAAAGTGACACCACCTTACAAAACATGTCATATCTGCTCAGTGGCTGAGTTTCTAATATTCCTTATTCTTAGGAAAGAAGGAAGACAATGGAGTTAACAGTAGCACACTCCTTGAGAATCAACTGAAACCCTGGCTTTGTAGCTGCTTATATACACGCATTAGTTTTATGCACCCACTGAACTAACAAAGTTACATTCAGAAAAGGAAAATGTGCAAAAATCATGGCAACATTATATAATGATGTCCTTGATGTTTTGTCCTTAAGTATTTATTTCTCATTAGCTTTAATATTTCAAGCTCAGTTTATTATACTGGCAATCAGAAAAAAAAAAAAAGCTGTCTTATCTGCGAACTGAGCAGATCTTACATGTAATTTGCCAGGACGTACAATGTTGTCTTTTTTCTGAGTAGAGCTGCACTATGAGTAATCCTGGCAAACTTATGCTTATACCAGAAAAGTACTGACTGTGAGCAGGCATTTTCAGTAGTATTTATAGTTACCATAAACTACTCTCAAATTGTGTAAAATTACAATGTATTTGCCACATCTTCATAATCTTCCCAATAAATCCCGCAGAAACTCAACCTTCTAGAATTCCATGTTGCTGCTACTTCATTTACTAATCAGTTGTTTGCTTGTATAATGTTCATTGATGTTTAACAATTATTGTAAATCAAATTATTGGTAGCTTTCTTGTAATGATGGAGTCAAAAGGAGTTAACTTCTGTTGTATCTGAAACTTTTAAAGGGACACTCTCAACTTCAAATCTAGTTGTTGGGGGAGAACTGAACTCTTCCAGCTGTTGCCCTTAACGACTTCCACTGACTTTTGTCCTCTGGCAATTAATGCTTGCTTCTCCCTGTTGCTATGCAAGTTACTCAGACAGAAGGGTAATAGTGGCTACACAGGGTTCTGCGCTTGAACTTAAAATTTGCATTTACCAGTGCTTAACCAACAATAATTCCACAACCAGAAAAAAACAACTGAGCTTGTAGTTGATAATGTCCCTTTTAAATATCATAGACTAGCAGTTGTGACTTGTGTTTGTCTGTGTAGCAATACATAATGCAGTTGGATTGTGTCATTCTTGTGTTGCTGATTGATTCAATTACCTCAAAGTTCTTTACTATTACCTTAGTAACCTGTGAGAGTTAAAACTCTGGCCATCTGGGTACTTAAACTGGCTTGCTGTGTGACTTTTAACCAGAAAATTCTCAGCTGACAGCTGATGTTGGGGGATATTTATGGAGAAAGATGGAAAGTGGAATACATGGGGATTTTGTACCACACCGCTGTGGCGCAAGGTGAGCTTATAAATAGTCTACTGCGTTTTAGGAACCTCTCTACCAGTTACAGGAAGTAAATTGTTGAGATATCTTACATTAGGTACTACTCCTTTTCTCTTAAGAGCACCCAGTGTCAGATTAGTTGCAATAGGTACGAAAAAAAGCAACAACAATTACAAGTAAATAAGCTTGGAGATTATATGTTCTCCAGGAAATTTTTTTCAAATGTTTATTTTTACTAAAAATAGCAAAGCCACCTCTAATGGCAGGTTCAGCACACTGATCAAACTACTTTCTATAAAATAAAGATATTGATTTACCAAGTTTCTTAGTGTTTATTATTCCTCTCCCTTTTTAGATCTAAAATCTGCATGGTTTTGGCCTTCCTTGTTTCCTGTTGGGTGGTTTGGGTTAATTTTAAAAAAAATACATACCTTAGCTTTTCATGCCTTATTTTCCTTGTATTCGCTTTTTGATGTTTTGGGGGGTTCTGTGTGTTTTTTTCTTTTTTAAATTCAGTGCAAAACAGTCTCTTGTAATCCAATCTAAGACATTCCTCAGTGGAACGAGGCCGAGATGATAATGGTGTCATTTTATTCCACAACTCAACTTTTTTAAACCCCTTGTCTGTTTCATTTAGACTTGAAAGCCTTTCAAGGTCTGGGGGAACTGCCCCTCTCTCTTTCTCCCACCTCTAGAAGAGATACAAAGATGACTTTGGGTACAGAGTAGGCAGCAAGCTGCTGCCAAAATTAAAAATACCTGAACGGTAGAACGAAAGGACAGTTTTATTGGGGGTTTGCCCTTGCAATAACTCTAACTGGCAGCAAAGCAGGGAAAGAAGCAAAGCAAAGATGTGCCCAGGCGACGGTGTCCCTCTCGGGCTCGTTCAGCCCCGCCCTCGTCCCCGCCCGGCGCTTTCCTCGCCGCCTGCCCGGGGCAGGCAGCCTGGTCAGGCTGCCGCGCCAGCCGCTTGCCGAGGTCAGGTTTGAGCGGGACCAGCGACGGGTGGGCCCGGCCCTGGGACTGGCTGCCCGGCCTTCGCCTTCCCTCCGCTCCGGCTCCGGGACGGGCGGTAGCGCCGGGCCGTGGAGAGCAGAGACGCCCCATTGCTTCCCTCCCTCTCTCCCTCCCTCTCGGCGGGACCGCGCTCCGCCCCGCGGCGCGGGGGAGCCGGGGTTGCCTCTGTCGTGCCCTCGCCACCTCGGCAGCGCCGCTCCCGCCGCTCCCGCCGCCAGCCCCGAGGAGGAGGAGGAGGCGCCGCCGCCGCCGCCCCGCGCCCACACAGTAAGTGCCGCCGCGCCGCGGCGCGGGGTCCCGTTCCCGCCTACGCCGGGCAGCCCCTTCCCCTGCGCGCCGGCGGAAAAGGGAGCGAGGGCAGCAGCCCCGCCGCGGCGGGGCGGGCCGGGGCCTGGCAGCCCGGCGGGTGTCCTGGCAGCCTCCCCGCCGAGGGGGCGGCTGCAGGTGAGGGGCCCCGCGGAAGCGACTCCCGGAGTCGCTCAGGTTTCAGCGCGGGGGGCGAAGTGCGGCGGCCGGGGCGGAACTCGGGAAGGTCCCGCGGGGCCTGGGCCGGGGCCAGATCGCTGCTGCCTCCTGCCCCGGCGGCTTAGAGGGGCTCGGGGGGTGGGAGCCGTCCCAAAGCGCTCCCTTTGGGTGTTTCGTCACGCAAAAACGTATTTGAGTGAAAGCTGTGCGTGGGTTTCTGTTCGGGGAAATGTGACCGCATGCCTTCCCTCTGTCGCTCTTCCCGGGCAGTTTTCTTTTTATTTTTTTTTTTTCAGAAATAATTTCTGCTGTCGCCCGGCGTAAGCCGCCGCCCTCGTCGGGGTGTGCTTGGGCTCGCGGGATCGGGTCTGTCGCTCTTAACGCAGAGGCAACAAGTGCGGTAACACAGCCGGATTCGGCACGGTGCTGGTAAAAGGCAGACTCTTATGAGATACGTGGGTTTGGTTTTGGAATACTACCCGCAAAAGTTCTGCCAGTAAAATCAGTTTGTATCTTGTCTGCATACTGCTAATTAAATGAGAGAGATCACGGTTCAGCGTGGGCTTTTCTGGCTTAGAAACCTGGGCGGTCAGACGTTCCGTGCTGCAGGTCAGTGTGTCTCTGGGGGTGCGCGTTCGCAATCTTACCTGACCGCACATACGCACCGGTAAACCAAAGCGCGGTCCAAACCGTGTCTTTGCTCTGCACATGTCTTTGTTTTGGTTACGGTCCTTTGCAAATAATTTCACAAAACTGACCTGTGAAACTACTCGCGTTACAAACTGCCTGGCCAAAACTTCTCTGAGCTGTCCCATGCGCCAAATGAGGACCTGTCGGTTGTGCTCGCTTTGCAAGAGCGCTGATAGCAGAGCCGAGCGCTTGCAGCCCTTGCCACAGCAGACTGGCCTTTCAGTTGCCACAGACCACAGGTCTGATGTGAAAACGGTCACTGGTCTGAACCAGTGGGCCTTGCTGTCAGATCCAGAGTTACCATTCTCTGTTGGCAGACCCAAGGCGAGTATTGCAGGGGCAGCACGGGGTCTGGCTGTGCCGTATCTGGAAAGGCACTGTGCCTAGACCAGGTCCTCATCCTCCACGCTCTTCCTGCTGGAGAAGACATGTTGGATGGATGGATGCTGTTTAAAAGCACAGGGAAAGCCGATGATGCTGTGTACTGCTTGTAACTCTTCCATTTAATGGCTTTTGATGGAAATCTCTATTTCTTTGTGGTGGAAGTTTCTGATTATTATTTCTACTATGCAGTGATTAATGAGCATTTTAATAAACTTTGGAGATAGTGCAAGCCTGAGGTATTATAATTTGAAATTAGACTGAATGCACTCAAATATTAGGAGAAGATATCTAGATCTTCCTCACTGTTTCATCCCAGAAGAGGTAGGAATCATCTGCTGTCTGTCAACTAAATTGCATAAAAGTTTCTGAAGGCTCTAAACGGGAGTTGGTAGGGGAAAAAAAAAATCCAGAGAGGAAGAGTTTTGCAGTGGAAAGAGGTCCAATAGCTTTATTTGTAAGACAAAATTTGTTAAAGTTGGAACATGCAGGAAGAAGGAACTGAAGTGTTCTGTTATATTTACATACTTATTTAACCTGGAAGCAAATTTCCTATGGAATATTATCAAAATAAGAATTATGGCACATATCTCTGCAGAAGCACAGAACACTGAGGCTTGAAATGGAAGTTGCTCGCTGTTTGCCTTGACAACAGGAAGCTGCTCATTTCCGTTAAATAGTAACTAGCCTAATCTGACTAAACCTAGATTTCAGTGTACTTTGTGGCTTGATTTGCCTATTTTGAGTTTTCTTTAGATACTTGCTGCTAGGTAAAGAATAATAGTTGCTGCTTCAAATGGCTGAGGAAATAATCAGATGGTTGTGAAATCTCAACCTTGGTCAACTTCTTATTTCAGTATGTCAAGACCAGTCCTCCAAGTGATGGACGGTAAAATGCCTAATAAACTTTAGAGCAGGTAATGCATCCCTACAGATTATTTTTACACAAATAACAAAAGTACTGAGTAACAAAGTATGGTGTGTAAACAATACCTGGTTTGAGAAAAGTTACATCTTTATGATGAATTTTCTTCCAGGTTGGAGGTATTTGCTCTTGAGTTTACCTCTTAATAGAGGTTTTGGCCTAGAACTTCCCTTTAATTTTTTTAGTACTCCTTGTACATAAACAGTCAAAAGAAAAAAAAAATTGCCAAGTAATATTTGTCATGATCATAACATTGGATATATCCACTTAAATTACCTCCTTAATCTAAATGGTTGGTAGTATGTTTTTCATAGTTTTTACTGTATTTATTACCTTGTAGCAGCATTGACTACTGTTTGGGTGAATCTGTTTTATAGCTTCTTACATCACTGAGATATAATATGAGGCATTTGGACTGTACTTTAATCCTTTTTTTTTTTTTTTTTTTGATCCTTTGTAGGCATGCTTCTTGCCATTTCTTATATTTTCCCATCTTTAGGTAGATCATTCAAACTACTTTCATCTTCCCGTACTGACAAATTTCATATGTTTTGTTTAAGTTAGCTTTTGTGGATCAAATTGAACTGATAAACAAAACAAAATTTAACTGAAAATTAAGTATATAGGAAGAATTTTCTCACAGGGAAAGTATACCTTGTATACAATATATATTGAACAAGCATCAAGACATATTCCAGTGGTATGTATCTTAATTTAACAAATTCTAGTACTCTTATCTGTTGTTTGGAGTATTGATACAAAGAATGTGGTGCTCCAGGAGCTGATGATTTAATGTCAAAGTAATTTAGGGACTTTTTAGGATTAGTTTGGAGTTTTTTGTGCCTATATGCACACAGCCATGAGCCACCATGTTGTCTGTTCGATCTGTAATATAAATGTTTGCAAAATTTTTCAACTGTGATGTAGCAGAAAATCTATCCTTCTTTATTTGAGACTGGCTTCATCATCAAAGAAGGCTGACTATGGCTTGAAATTAGTTACGGGGTTTTGTTTCCCTTATGCTTCCAGCATCTTCAGATCATAAGACCCAGAATAAGTGTTTTGTGTGGTCAAGTAGAAGTTAAGATGGCATTTTGTCAGTTAAGCAGGCGAGCAAGAAGTTTCACTTGGCATTTTTACACTCTCCTTCTTGAGTAGTGCTTTGCTTAGGCCAGAATTCCCTTTTTTAACTTGAAGACAGACTGACCTTACCCCCACTGAGAAGTGTGAGTAAGATGTATGTTGAGGATTAAGTCCAGAGGAGATCAGTACCAAAATCTGCATTTCTTTCAATGCTTTCTCATTAACTAAAAGCCTGTCACCTAATAGGTAAATTTTTGTGTTAAATATGCCTGGCTTAATGCAAGATCCCATTTTTCTTCCAGAAATAGTTTGGGTATTTTTAAATATCTAGTTTTGAAGTTCAACTTGTATTACAGGATCAACAAAACTAGACACATCAAAAAACAGCATTGTTTTCCAATGTATGGAATAATGCAGTAGTAACACAGTATACAACAGTGTTATTCTGTGGAAATTGGGCTGGCTGCAGTTGTTGCTAAGGGTAGTTGTTTGGATATGTGTCTGACCACGAGCGATAGTTGTTCCATCGTCTGGAGGGAGGTGTGTGAGCAATGGGCTGGGCTCTCTACATCAGCAGCAGAGCGTTTGTCCCATTTTGTGTCCATGTCTGGAGCCCCCAGAATTCAGAATGAAGTGGTGGGAATGATGTTTGGCATAAGAACGTGGTATTTATTACCTGGATCAATAGTACATTTTTTATTGTGTGGCATATTTGATCCTTCAGCAACAAATGGTTTCGTTTTTGCTTTAGTATCGCAGCTTTATGGGAGCGTGTCTGCATGCTGTGCTCTTGCTAAGGAGCTGGTCTTGAGGGCAATTGAGGAAATCGGCGGGCGAAGCAAACTGTTTTGAACAAAAGTGGCTGGTACTTGACAGTTGAAGGTTTTACATGCTTACTTTCTTTTAGTGTCTTCACCTGGTATTTATAATCTAACTTTATTCTAATCAAGTACCTTTTATAAACAATACTTTTTTTTTTTGTTTGGTATTTTGTCTGCAGAAGTTACTGGGGCTCAAGTATCTTCAGGATTAGCTATCCTAAATAACTGAACTAAAGAGAAACCCCTAACTATTCCTCTGTGTAGCAAATACATGTAAAATGATAGAATATGTTAAACTGTAAAGTACTGAGAAGTGGGACAGTAAGCTCTAAACTGAGAACGCATGTGGCTGTCCTCAAGCATCTTTGTCTCTTGAGCTTTGAGGTTGAATACCTAATTTGCGAAGGAAACAAAAAACCTGACGTTAGCAGTAACTCATTTTCAAGCCCTGTATCCTCTCCAGCATATGTACCACACAGAGATAAGGTCATAACATTGGCTGTCTCCAAAGGCATTTTAGGTAATAAGGTAATAAATAATTCAGGAAGGCAAAGAAAATCTTTCATGTGTTAGGGAAAAAAATATGTAAGCAGGAGATAATTTCCATCTTTCCCAAAACATTTTGCAGATTTTATTTTTTTTTTTAATTTTCTATTTATTTATTTAGATATTTATTTAGATATTGTGGTAGATATTTAGATAGTGTGGTTTCAGAATGTTGTAAAGAAACACTAGCTGGTACTGGCCTGTATCTGTGACTTTCTAAGTCATCTGCTGCAAGTAGTGAGTATGTGCAGGCAGGAAAAACCTGGGTAAGTTAAATAGCTTGTAATTAAGCCCTGATTGTTGAGCCAATTTAGAGTATTCATAACTAGATATGTGTTTATTTATGGTATCCTTCCACTTTTTGGTAGAAGAGTATTTGTTTTGTGTATTCGCTTAGCCTATTTTCTTTCGTGTGTGGAAGTAGCTTTCAAGTCCTGTGGAGGAACCTTTGCCCACCTTCAGCTCATCCCACATCCGTCCTCCTCGATTGGGAACACTAACTCTGCATTTTATCAGGTGCGCTTCACCAGAGTTTTGTATTTCATACTTGTTTACATGGGGAAACAAAAATAAACAAAAATTGTTGAGTAAATATTTATTTTTAAAATTCCAGCTCGTCTTCATCTTTTATAGTGAATAAATACTGGAATTAAGATTTTATCTAATCCTGCTGTGTGTAATACTGTCTTCAGGACTACTAACTGCAGAATTGTTTTACTTCAAAAAATAAATTCTCTTTCTGAGGATACCTTGCCAACCTACTTAGAGCTTTAGGCTCTTGATATATTTTAATTGTTGCATTTATATTAAGGAAAATAGTTTGCTACTATTGGGCCTCCAACTTGTAGTGTTTGGGATTCCAGACATAAAACCTGTCTCTCAAGTAGTCTAGGCTTGGTCTTATTTATGATATTGCTAGCACTTTTAGCTATGTTATCTTTTTGGCATGATTGGAATGATTTTGTAAACAGCCAGGAGGGTTTCAGTGGCATGTGGAATTTAATTATGCTTTTTATGAGATTAAAAAGTAGAAGCCTTTTGCATGGGATACAGGGAAGAAAAGAAGAACGTAAATAGAGGGTAGAGCAAGACAGACGAGGCTGAGCTTATATTAGGAGCCTTGAAGTTTGCATAGCTGCCCAAAACTTTGCAAGGCAAGTTAGAAGAAAGCAGTTCATAACCTTTACCTTTATTTGTATAGTTGTGGCTATTATTACAGTGAAATATGGAATGATGCTCAAGGACTTTTTGTATCTGTGCTGTTCCTGAAATTTTTGTAATTTTTATGTAACAAAATCAAGAAGCTGTGTTATTTTAATGTTAACTTTGAGATGCAAACTGACTTTCTTGGAGAGAGCATTGGTGGGATAACAGGTTTAGTATTTTGTATCACGCCCCCCCCCAACTTCTTCTAAGTTAATAAAAGCGGTTGTATAAAAGACATGAGATTAATTTGTAGAGATATCTCCTGCTGAAGTCTCAAGTAGATTCAGAAAGAGCGTAGCAAAGTTTTTCTCAGTCTTTCTGGGGTTTCCAGCAGTTTCAGAATAGTTATAACACACTGAGGGGAAGCTAGTGGTTTTTCTGTTTGCCTACAGTTTTCTTCTCTTGTGTCACTGAGTAATATTTAATGTTAATAATAATGTAGATAAATTAAAAAATGCTTTAGCCTCTTTTCTGATGAAATAGGTTATACAGATCTGTTACTATAAACAGTGTAATGGGAATCAAGATACTTTTTTTTAGCTGCCAGCCCTTTTTTTCCCCCAGTAGTTGACAACGTATTTGTCAATTGTTTCTTGTTTGAAGATGTCACTCTAGAAGCAGTTTATATGATACTTCTGTGTTTCCATGAATTTCATATCAAGGTCTTACCTGCTACTTTATGTGAATTCAGTTATTTCCAGGCACATCTGCTTAATTTGTTAGCCATTAAAATAATTATTGTAGTACTTCAGTGTATTAGATTAGCCTCATGTTAAAGAAAAAGTAATCTGCAAATCCATTTTTTCTTTAAGCTTTTGAAAACTTATTAGAAGTTATGTGTAGCGTTGAAAAATAGTAGAAATGCGATTAAACTTTGAATTGTACAGAAATCTCTGTAATCCAACCTATGAATTTGTGTTGTACTGGTCTGGAAAACACCACGCTGGTCAGTGATGCAGAAAGTATGCTGATTGTGACCGAATGCTTTTGTGCAGATTTGCTAGCAGTACCAGTGGTTTTGAGTATGCAGGTGGGTAGTTTAAATGCACTTGAAATGTGAACTTTGTTGTTAATACCAGGAGGATAACTGGGGAATAGATGAGGAGGAGTACTGAATGTGAAGTCAGTGACAGGGTATAAAATACTGTGCACATTTTTATTTCTTTATTCCTGTAAAGTGTTCAAACGTAATCTCAGATGACTGGCAGTTTATACATTTCTTACGCTTCAGATATTAGACTGGATAGGAGAGAGTTCTGGAAGTTTAGATTATTATAAAAAGATCCAACTGTTACAAGCATGTTCTAGGTGACATCAGAAGATGAAGAGCATGGGACATGGCCCTCGCTATCAGCTGCAGTTTGTTCATTGCTGTCCATCTCGTCTGGCATCCCTAAACTCCAATTGTTTGCGTATGTATTACAATAAGCTTTGTGTAAGTTGGTTTTTGTTACCAAAAAAAATACCCTGTTCTTCCTATTTCAGCATACTTGTTTTCTAATCACTTGCTTTAAAATTTAAGACCTTTGGAAAAATAAACCCCATATTTGTCTAAAGATCCTGCTTTACAAGAAGTACCCGGTTCTATGTATCAAGCGAGGTATTCAGTTTCGGTGATCAGAGAACATGGTGTATTGAAAATATTTTCGGAGTGTTTGGGCCCAGCTGGTGGGGAGTCAGTATTTGAGACTTGTGAAACCCGCAAGGGACTGAAACCAGAGTATGTACTGCTGTAATGTACACAGGAAACCGTGTCACAAAAACAACCCTATTTTTTACTCAAGCACAGGAGGTTGTGTGTAGCTGACTGAGTTTGAGAAAGGAGAGTGTATCATGATAATGGACTTTGAAATTTAGTTCTAAAATGATATGAAAGCAGACCTCTGTACTAGCCCAGCTTAAACGCAGCATACACCATTTAACAGTCTGTTAGTTTTACAACTGTTTGTGAGAAAAGTAGTGTAGGAGTCCTCAGCTAAAAATGCAGTTGTGACTGATTTCACCTTTCTTTGCCTTATAACCACATTGTTTATAAAGTTAATAGTTACAGCACAAATCTGAAAGTTCATATTCTGTGTCTTGATGGCAATAAATACATTGATGGAGAAGAATGGCAATTAACAGGCAAAGCAATAATTAAATAATTAGCTAGGAGAAGTAAATTCAGAACTTGATCAAATACTGGGGTAGGAATAAGGAGAAGTGTCAAGGAGCTTAAATGAACTTCTTGAGACCAAAACCAAAAGACTGAAAATAAAAATTTCATGTATCTGTAAGTTTTGTTCTGTTTTTTTGTTGTTTTTTTTTTTTTTATTGATATGAAGAGCTGGATAGCACCATAATAAAATGACCTAAAGCTGATAAAAAACACTTGAGAACAGTGTTAGGCAGAAGAGAAGTCTTTTTCAAAGCCTCTTCATGCTACAGAAGAAGTGGTTTAGATACCCGACATGAGTCTGAGACTATCTGACTGCATTTTTTTTTCTGTGCTTGGTGAACTAAGGGCTTGCTATGAGAAAGTGGTAGAATCAGTCAACTAAAGCTTTTCTAGATACTATTTCTGGTTTGGGTGGATGTGAGCTGAAAACACTTCAGCGAATTTCACTGTGGTAAAAATGCCTTGAAGGCTTGTTGGCTTTAGAGCATGCACTTGCATCAAGAGGAGCTGGCAGATCCCGTCTGTACCATTAATTGAAGCTCGCAACTGGGGCACAGCTCTTTGTGAGGGTCAGTAGCCCGTCTGGTGCCTTGGACCACAGGGATGCATGGAGCAGAAGCTCCTGGTGTGCTATGGCTGTTGTGGGCACCCATGTCTTCTGGGAGTGGCCTGCAGATAGGCAGGCTCATCATACAACATACAGTGCTTTGCAGAGCCCTCACATGTGTCATGACGTTGTGGTTATCTGCCCTGAGTAACCGTCTGCCTTCAGTAATGCTCTGCCATCAGACTGGGGTATTTGTGTCTCTTGTATTCAGGCAGGTGGCCAAGTGCGAATCTTCTGAGGTTATGCTGCACAAGTGAGGGAAATAAACATTTGTCAGTTGATGCCACACAGAGGGCATCAAGAGCGGTGACCATTGCTTAATTTCCTCTGCTCAGGTGAATTCAACTGAAGTTCCCTCAAGGGCAACACTACTGTGCCTGACTAATCTGGAGGTAATTTGTTCAGGTGCTTAGCGTTGCTGCAGTGTAACCCTGAAAATAACATGCCTTAAGCTTCTTTATACTTTTAAACAAGTCTATATTGTAATTATAATTTTCAAGCTATAGAGCGAGTGCTGCTTGCTGAAAGCTGTATGTCCTGCTAGCCGAAGCCCTTCAGAGTCAGAGCTGGGGAAATCCTGTACTCCAGACAACCCCCGTTCCACCCGCAATCCCTTTTATTGAAAGAAAGTACTAGGAGAACAATAACTTTCTCTAAAATTAAACGTACAAAGACCTGTTAGACCCTGCTGGAATATTCAATCAAAAAGCACGTTGTGACATTTCCCGCAGTATTCTCCACATGCAGCCCCAGAGCATTTCTGACCACTTGTTCAAGCCAGCAGTGCTGGTCACCTTAGTTTGGTATCACAGTCCTTTACAAGCAGCTGAGGACAGGATCACCTATAAGGGTCTGCCTGAGGAACAAATAACTCGCAAACAACAACTTGATGGTATTTCCCTGGCTGGTACATGGGTTGCTATGTCTGTACAACTGGCATGGTGGTAGAATAACCAGCTGTCAGAACTTGCCATACAAAAGTTGTATCACCATAGAGTTGATTTGAGAGCTGGAGCATCTGTTTTGTCTGATGACAGTTTTAGGAGATGTGCTGTTGCGTATACCCACATGGAAGATGATAAAGACGTATGGTGGGTGATGACAGAGGACAGTGGGGTATGTCTGAGCGTGACAGGCTCCCACAACTCCTCTTACTTCTCACTTCTGGAACTTCTGCGCCGAGCCCACAGCACAGCACCAGGCAATTGTGTCCCAGAAGTTACACTCCTGTATCTGAAAACTTCAGATGACTACAGTAAGGATTGAAATAGGAAATATCTGTCTGTACGAATGTGATTACTGTGCAGCAGTTATTATGTAATACCTAAGGTGTGTCAGCTTGTAGCAAAACTACCTCCTGTTTTGGATCTGAATGTTGAAATGAAACTTTCAACATGAGATTGTTTTAAGGGAATAAAAGTCAGTGAAGTGCTTCAAAAACATAACCTCTTTTTTTTTTTAATATTTCAAGGTGTGATAGTCTCTGAAATTTTAAGCTCCTTTTACACAACATGAGTAGAAGAGTTCAGACTTTGCTACTTGGATAAAACTTCCTTCCACATTGCCACATAGAAGTACTTGATTTCTCCTGTGTTTTGCAATAATTTAGATGAGGAGTTTTCAGTGGCTGGTAATATTTAGTCTTGAGTATAATGTGATGTAGTTATTTTACATAACACACATCACTTTTATGCAGAGTTTAAGAGGTAATTCATACTAACATGAATGTTGTTGTAAACAGGAAAGTTTTTCAGACACCTGGTTTTAATGCTTGTTTATGGAATTTATTCATTAAATGCAAGGTGCTTTTAAATTTGTATTTGTCCCTACGGTTCATATATCTTCTCTTGATTTTTTTGCAGAGTGCCAAATCCAGACAAGTTTCTCTAAATTTCTCTGTAATAGCTTCATAGTTACATGTACACAGAGTAAGTGCAGTATGTCTGAACAGTGATCTCTGCTGCATTAATAACAAACAGAAATTACTGTGATTAAAGCTTTTCAGTGCCTGGGACTGCGAGGTAAATTACTTCCCAAAACCTAGGTTGTTTTTTTTCCCCTGTGTTCTGTTAATCTGTCATTGTAGGACTGAAGAAAGGTGCCCACGATATGCATACTCTGCATTGTCATTCTTAACTCTTCACATATTTTTTTAGCAAAACTTTAAGCCTGAATTTTCTTGGGAAAATGCCTAGTATAGAGTTAATTGCAGGATCCTGCCTTTTTTTTTTTTTTTTTTCCTTGACTGTGTGCTCCCATTTTTATCAGAATCCTGGGAATGGTTTAGGTTGGAGGGGACCTCCAAATTTAGGTCCAACCCCCGTGCCATGGGCAGGGACATCTTTCACTAGACCAGGTTGCTCTCAAAGCTCCATCCAACCTGGCCTTGAACACTTCCAAGTATGGGGCATCCACAACTTCTCCTGTCTTGTCAGAAGTCTTGCCTTTTTCGTTTGTCAGCCATGGGAAGCAAGCGCTTTCAACCCTTTCACACTTGCTTGGGTAGCATATGTAGACTGAGAACCTGTTTTTCAGAGGTAAAATTATGGAAATTTGTAACCCTGCTGACAATTTATTTACATAGCCTAGAATGACATTCTAACAGTAACTCAGAATAGCAATTAAAGCACCTCCTTGTGTTAACTACAACATCTGGCACAGGATAGCTGTAAGGAAGCATGCTTTTTAAATAGCCGTGTAATAAGGACATTTTACACAGTGTCCTTTGGATAATGTCAGTTTTGGTTTTGAATGCATCAAGCTTTGCTAGCATTACCTGGCGGTAAAGATGACTAGTTACAGCACATTCCAGGAAGTGCGGCTCTTTGCCCTCTTGCAAAATAATGAATACATTTGTTGTAGAGACAGTGGGAGGAGATGAATCCCCTTATGACTGATCCTGCTTTCCTCACTGGAGAGCTTGAAGCTAGGAACCTGAGCTGTTAAGAAACTGCTTCAGCTGGTGCATGTTAAAACCAGCACAAGCTTTTCCAGTCATATCCTGAAACCAGCTCTCATGCTGCAATCATCTGCCACTTTCACTCAAATTCTTCTCTCCCATTGTTTTTCAAATAGAAATGGTAAAAAAAGTCACTTCTCAAGCTTCTTTCCTGAAAGAAGAAACTACATTTATAATATTTAAAGCCTGTTAACGTGATTTTTGACATGGCAGGAGTAGAAAGGTATCCATGACTTTATTAAATGTTGACATTTCTGTTGTTTGTTTAGTAGAAAGATAAAGAAATTTAACTCAAAAAGTATATTCATGATATCAAGTAAGTCAGAATCAAACAAATCATGGTCAATTTTGTTAGTTCCACTGGCTGTGCAATTTTAAGAAATAATAATATGTCTCTGAACATAAATTTCAGTGCTGTTTTTCAAATAATATTGAATACTGTCCTCTTCTATTCTAATCACCTTGGGATGCGGGCTAAATATTTTGTTTGCTGATGTTTTTTATGCTGTTCACTTGAAATCAGGTGACACTTGCCAGAATTTTTGCCTTAATTATTAAGACATGCCCTAATTGTTTTTGATACAATAAAGTTTAGAAGAAAGAGGTCTTCTGCTTTTGTCCTGGTCTTGCGTACGTTCATACCAATTTCATTAGCCTGGTGGTGGCTGTGTTTTAGGAAGAGGTAACTGGAAGAAGCCTGTCTTCTGAATCACAGGCTCCACATCCCACTGTAGCAAGCAACTGCATCTCATGTTGTGGTCAAACTTCCTTTTAATTATTTGCAGGTGCTTGGACCCTCTGTACACGGTGGAGAATTGCTCTAGTACTGGAGGCTTCTGATGTTTAAAGTTTTACTTGTTTTTTTCTGGCTGGTCCGTTCTCACTTGTTTTCATATCAGCCTATGATCTGAAGTAATTCTTTCCATTATCTGCTGCTCAGCCCCTGGATGTTTTTGTACTGAGGTCTTCTGTAATGAGCTTGCTTGTTGAAAGAGTAAATAAGCCAGACTTTTCTGCCTGCTGCTAACAGGATGGGCACTCCTTTCCCTCGGCTCCTACACTCTTCCTTTGCGTTTCCTCTGGCTTGAATTCCGCTCTCCTGAATAGGAGAGCGGAATTAAAATACATACATACCTATACGTGTGTCATAAACAGCATCTCTAGATAGAGTTCTGTCTGTGCTGGAATTACTTCTCATTATATTTTCTGTTCTCTTCTCACTGGAGAGACAGGTGGGCTCCTCTGCTGTGGGTTTCACGGTGCCACAGGCAGAGATACAACTTGGTGTTAACTGCCATTGTATTGTGGCAGCTTTTCTGGTACAGCTTGGAAGGCTAATCACCGACCCGCAGGCTCATCTGGCTGCCTTACTGTCGGGTTGTTAGGCACGTTGTTAGCAAACATATGGCAAAGACGTGTTTTTCTTTATGCTTGGCTGTGAAAGCTGCTCTGAGCAGTGTGTGTGATGGTGTAGCTGATGCTTTTGGAGCTCAGGGGCATATGGGGCTGTGAGGTCCTGGGTGGATTCAGCCCTGGTGCATGCCTAGGGCTGTGAAGTCCTGACTGAAGCAAAAAGAAATGCAATGTGTTTGATCCTTTCACTTTCGGCGTGTGAGAGACAGTACAGACCGCTTTGTTAGCAAATATTGGCAGATTCCTCCATTTGAGCTAAGTGCAAGAATAGTGGAAAATCAGTAGGCAGGTGAAGTTATCCTTGTTTCAAGCAAAGGAGGTTAAACAATGTTCTGAGCACGCACTGCCGAGGTAGCTGCTCATCTGGAGTTGGCTTGACAGTGAAGAAGGCCCTGTTTAGTAAGGTAAATAACCTGTCAGCACCAGAGGAGCTCAGTGGTGTTTGTTTATATTGAAAAATACAGTGTTTCAAGCATCAGTGGGTGTAGGGATTGTGGGCATGTGAGCCTCAAAGAAAGCCTGTGGGGTGAGCACTGTGCTGGCGGGATCGCAGGCGATCAGGGGGAGTGGTCCTGCTGTCGTCTCCTTGCCCACCTCCACAGGGAAACCTGCGTGCTGTGCAGTGAAAGGGGTGGCTGCTGAAATTAATGGGATCAGTCATCGATGCTAACGAGGCAGGTACGATGCAATGACAGCCAGGCTAGGGACATTGTCGTGGCAGGCCTGAATTTGGGTCTTGAGATGGGCAAAGTTCTGACAGGTTGGGTGCAGGGTTAGTAGAGAGAAAGAGCTGCAGTGCACCTAGGAAAAGCTGTTGAGGGCTGGTAATGTCCCTTACTTAGCAAGCACACAAAATGCTTGAGTGAATGTAGTGGAAATTTGGGCTGAGAAATAGGCAATGCAGCAGTAGTATTTTTGGAAAAGTGTGGTGTGTGAGTGTTACTTCAAACACAGGAGTCTTTGTGTCGTCAGGCGGTGAAGGATTAGGGATGAGATACAGCTGGAGCACTGGACTGGTAGCTGTGGTCAAGGGCTGAATAACTGCAGGAAATACTGTCATATGAGCTGATAAATTTTCAACTTCAGAACAGAAAAAAGATAACTGGAGCCATGTTTTGACCTATGTGGTCTTTACTTGGTTTAAGGGATTTTGATACCCACTTACCATCGAGTATGAGATAAGAAACAAGGCATCCTTAAGAGTACAGAGTTCATGCCTTTTGTGAGTTTCTGTAGAAGAGCTGCAGCTGTGGTTCATTGTTTATTCACATACCAGTTGTCTGTGTCATCTTTTGTATGCAGATAAAAGTCTGTGTCTCCCACCACTGTTGTCTTATCTTTTTTGGAGCAGTAAATGATTGGTTATTTGTCATGATCTTGTGGCACAGGACCTTTTATTTTTGTTTCCAGTGATATCCTGCCTTTGCTGGAGGATTCAAGTGAGTAAGCACTAATTTCACACACATTTTTAGCTGCCAAAAATGTCATTCAGTCCTGCTCCCATGCCTGTATTATTTCCTTCCTTGTGTCAGCAGAAACATTCATGTTCATCAGACTGAGGAACTCGATCACGAGATCGATTAGCCCTTTTTTCCCCCCTCCAGCAGTTTTTTTTCTGTAAGTCGGTTCTGCAGCGTGGTGTGTTGTACAGCTGAACAGATGCTTACGCTGCCACAAGGGGCTCTCAGGCCTGAGTGGGAGGAGAAGACAGAGTTGGTGTAACAGAGCTGCTGTTTGGGAATTGTGCAACCACTTCGTATGGAGGCTGTGCTTGAAATTTTGTGTTCATAAAAGTCTCTCAGTCTGACTTTGCACTTAGAAATACTATTCTGTATCTTATTTCGCTGAAACTAGCCCTCCTCAGATTTGTTCACTTTTTCTTGCGTGTTTTGCCTTTCTGTGTTAAGGATGCCTTTATGGGAGGCATCGCACAAAATCTCACATTCTTTTGAGCTAAGTTCTGTTATTGAAGTTTTGGTTAAATATTTTGCCAGGTTTAGCGTTACCTAAACTATAGAGGAAACCTTTTTTTAGCCTGATATTTACCCTTCCAGTACTCCCTGTTAATCTTTTTCCTTTAGCAAGTCCACCGTCCAGCTGTGCACTAATAGGCATCTATCGTTCACTAGTAGCTTTCTATATAATAACTCTAGATCAGGAAAGATAGTAGATTAGTTTCACATGACCTACTTTTGAGATAACCATTTCTGAATTATGTTTCAGTTTCATTAATCTCTCTTTCTTTAAAAGCTTTCTATAACCTGAAATACTGCTGTAAATGAACAGGCTTGTAGTTGGTCAGGTCACTTTTTTCCTTTTTCCATTCCCCTTTGCTGTTTCCTGTTTTGCAATTTTCCTAAATTATGGATGTAATTTATTCAGCCATAAATCATATATAATAATTTTTTAGGAAATTTTGTATGTTTGGATTCTGAAATATTTTTAGGAAAGGTGTTTGATTCTCTTTAAGCCTGTTTTTAATGTATATTCTTTTGTTGAAGCATTAAGTATTTGAATACAACTTGGCTTTGTTTCTCAAACGTAAACTTACCTACCAGAAAAGGCTACCTTTAAGTAATGCTTATGATCCATAACATGTATGTTGTGCCACTGCAGTGTTTGGCATTGATTAGTGCAACTTGCCGCAGTAAAGTGAGAGATTTACCTTGGAATGCAGGGAAATTTGACACAGGAATGTCTAAGTACAGTAGATACATGGAAAACAAAAGGTCCTGGACACTGAGGTTCTTTCATTAATCTTAGCCTTTTTTTAGCCATGTCTAGTAACTTAATTATGTAGTTAGCTGTTATGAATATCTGTCTCCTCAGTGTCAGCCGCGGCAGGGTTGCGTTCCAGGATGTATATGAGAATGGCCAATGTAGCATCTGCAGACCACATGTGTGTGTGTTGTGGTGGTGTGTTTTAGATAAACCTGTTACTGTGTCAGCATCTCAGTAAATAAGTGTGTAGCTGGCATACATATGCATGTGAAAATATTATTATGTTTATACTAGTAGCCATGCAGAGTTGTAAAAATATGGTTCTTTAGCAGTTGTTTAATTGTTTCTGTATAGCTTTTCAATGCAAGTGGCAAGTCAGTGCATGTGAAGGAAGCACTGGGATTTTAAAAAGTATTTTCACTTTTTGCTAAGAGTAGTATTTAATCTGGTAGTATTTAATCCTGATCTGCAGTTGCTTTTTCAAAATAGATTAAAAAGTTAAAATGATATTATTTCTTAAACTGGTTAGACTGAATCCCGAGTTATTTGCTGCGGTTCTCTGCTTCTCTAAAAGCTTTAAAGCCTTAATACAGAAGCATTAGTTGTGACAAGAGGTACTTGAACAAATCAAGAGAGTACACGGAAACCAAGGTGCTGTGACTTGCTTCCCTGTTTTATTATTTGCTGGACCAGAGTGGTGAAGGTTTGGTAGACATAGATGTCTGATTTTACTGTTTAGGCTTCAAGAGACAGCTGTAGAGTGTGTTGTTTAGGGACGTGTAACGTGTCTTTTTTTGAGCAGGCTAGTTTAAAAAAAAGGGGGAGGGAGGGGGACTACACACACAATTGGAGCTAGCAGTGAATATCTGAATAATGTAATATGTAATCAGACTCAAAAATTAATGTTTTCTGACCTGATATCCCTGCACAGAAAAGAAAGCAGAAAGTATTCTAATGTAGTTGATGGGGTACAGAAGGAGCGGGATTAACGTACATACTTTTTCATGATGCTGCATAGACTCACACTGCTAGTTTCCTCATCTGTCACCACTCAGGTAGAATAAAAAAAAAAAAGCCATAACAGGAACTAAATTGGTCTGGGTTTTGGATGCGTTTTCCTGCAATGTGTTTCCCATTTTGGTGAGTTTTCCTGTGGATTTTCTCTTCCTAATTCCTAAGAACAATTACCTGGTAGTATGCAATATTGTACTGAAGAATTTCTCCCTTTTTTACGTAATCTTAATTTATTTTAACAATTTAAATCTGGCCTACCCCAAACTTATATGTGAAAAATATTAAGGAGGACAAATGCTCTAGAAAGAGAGGAGGTGCTGGAAAGCGGTGGAGATCTCTGTTGCATTAATTTTGACTTAGAACACAGAGCCCTACTGAGCTGACCTACAGCAGCTGAGGGAACAGAGACAGTAGTAATAAAATAATTACCTACTAATGGCGCTTCCCTTCTTGGGCTGGAGGGCCAGCAGCTAAGTTGCCACCCAGTTGCTTGTTCACTCTTTGCCAGCCGGTAGGAGAGAGGATCAGAAGGACAAAAGTGAGGGGAAGAAACCTCATGGGTCAAGATAAAGACAGTTTATTAGGTGGGAGTCAGGGGGGAAAAAACGAGAGAAGTGATGCAGAAGCAATCTTTTCCACCCCAAAACCAAGGCTCAGTCAGTCCCAGAGCAATCGCTGCTTTGGAAAAACTTCACCCCACAATTTTAATCCTGATAATAGCATACCATGGTGTCTGATTGACCATGTAAAACCTCAAAAAAATAACTATTGTGAAGGATTTCCATGGATTTCCATAGATTGAATCAGTTGCAAGCAAACAAGCAAGTGCCACCCTCCAGTCTGACAGGACGTGAGCCTGGTTTGACTCAAAAGCTTGAATTAACAAGCCCTATGAGATGTGCCCTCAAATAGTACAGGCGGAGTTTTTTCACAAGCTGCAGGCAGATTTTTGTGATCAAGAGTTTCTGCTCGTGAACCGACTGTGTAAACGAGCATAACTCTGTCTATGGGGATGTGTGTTTTGGAGTCCTCAGTCACAGAGTTAGCTGAAGCACCAAGTCCATTTCATAAGAAATCTGATGATTTACTTGCTGTCCACCAAAACACCTAGAAAGCCATGGCAAATAGAAGCTTCCAGTTATTGAGTTAAAATGTTTTGCTTGTTATTTTTAGCAACTGAAGATTTAGTTGGAGTGTCCCTGGTGCTTCTTCACTGCATTTGGGGAGCAGGGTGGTTGGGCATATCTGTATCTGTTCTGGGGGTTCTGAAATCCTTTTGAGATCCCAGGAGATTTGTACAAAGTCATTGAATTACCTCAGAGCCCTTGGGACCTGGCATTATTTCGCAATGCTGTTTCTAAAAAAGTAGATGTAAGCAGAATAGATTCGGGTTGTTTCGTTACCTGTCAAGAGGGGCTGTTGGAATCTTTCAGAAGCATTTGCAAGATAAATGCGGTGAAGCTGTGGAGGTCCGTGTACTTAATCAGCAGTCAGGAGAGATAGGTGGATATAACAATTGCAGCACAGTCCTGGGACAAACTGAGTTAATATATAACATCTTGATAGTGTCTGGACCAGTTTTCTTTTTAAAGCAAAAAACCAGACAAGACCTTAGTAGTTTTAGTGGCTTCCTTTTTTTTTCCTGACTGACATAAATGAACAAAAGTAGATCTTTTGAATGCTTTACAAAGTAATATAACTTTTATTCTAATTTCTGGTTTACTTTTACAATGGAAACAGATGCCTCCTATTTACTGTAAATTAAAACAAATTATGAAGTGCTAGTCCTTAAAGATTAAGAATAAATTTGGTCTAGTACGGTGATAGATGATTCGGCTTAATTCCACAGAGAGGTAATATTTAAGAATTGTAGACAGGTTGATACTGGGACTGGATCCAATAAATAATAAATAAAGCATTTGGTGAGTTTAAAATGTTAAGAAGTTGCACTGATGTTTGAGTATACAAGTAGTGCCCATGTAAATCCTTTAAAGAAATGTTGTCATAATTCCCAGTGATTGATATGTTGTCACCTGTTGTTTACATATTAGTTATACAAGCTAAAAGCTTTACTCTAATGAGTTAGGAAATATATTTCACAAGCTACAGATCTGTGAACTCTTAAATGTGTTCCTAATTCTTCCTGTTTATATTTTTCTCTACTTTTATTTATTAACTCCAGTGCTTTCTCAAATTCTTTTGTGTTGTACATGATTATCTGTAAGCCGTCGCTATCTCCGATGGATCCTGAGTTGCAAATGGTTGGGAGGGTGGCTGGTGGTAGTACTGCTGTAGATGTCTTGTGGTCTTCATGCTTTTGGCCACTGTTGAAGGTGGAGTTCTGGGACAAACAGACCTTTGGTCTGGTCTGGTGCAGCTGTTCTTCGTGATCGAAAGTGATTACTTAAAGCAAGGAAAACTTTTTGCTGTGTGTCCTGGTAGACACCAAGCTGACCATGAGCCAGCGATGGGCCCTTGTGGTGAAGGCTAGCAGCCTTTTGCGCTGCATTAGGAAGAGATTTGCAAGCAGATCAAGGGAGGTAATAATTTTTCTCTTTTCAGCACTGGGGAGGCCACATCTGGAGTGCTGTGTCTACTTCTGGGCTCCCCCGTACAAGAAGGATATGGACTCTAGTGAAACAAGTCCAACAAAGAGCCACAAAAATGATAAGTGACTCTTCCTGTGAGGAGAGGCTGAGAGCTGTTAAGCTTGAAGAAGAGAAGCCTTAGGGGAATCTTATCAATTAAGAGGAGGGACCCAGATTCTTCTCAGTAGTGCCAGTGACAGGACAATAGGCGTTGGGCACAAATTGAAATGTATGAGATATCATCTGAACACAGAAACACAGTTTTTTACTCTGAGGTGGTCGAACAGTAGAATGGAGAGCTTGCAGAGATATTCAAAACCCAACGGGATATGGTCCTGGACAACTTGCTCTAGTAGTGCAGTTGGACTAGGTGGTCTCAGCAGATCCCTTCCAGCCTTAACAAATTTCTGATTCTGTGATTTTGGTGACTACTGCAGTAACAGTGGAACCCACCCTGATACAGTATTTTACTACAACTCCCCTTAGAGTTTAATCAGACCTTTATCTTTCTCCTCCTCCATCGAAGAGGATTGTTCTCGTAAGTGGAAACTCCGGCCATTTGAGCATCGGCACAAAAACCCTGTTATCTCAGGAAACACTCAGGTCTCCCTGGTGACATTTTCAACCAGTGCACACAGCATTCAGAGTAATAATTTCTGTATGATCCTTATTGACAGCCTCACTCTATATAAAAATAATTTTTAAAATAAATTAATTTTTAGTTTATTTGTACTCGTACAACCTCAAAATGCTGCTTCTTACACAGGGACAAGAAGGGATGTAACCATACTTTGTTCTCCACTGTTGCAGTACAGTGTTATGTCAAATAGCGTCCTCCCTGCTGCCTCAGTCACGGGTGGCATACTCTTCCAGCATCTGCTGCTACTGTGAAATATCTTAAGGCCTTTCCCGAAGTTGTTGAAATGGATGGTGGTAAGTCTAGGAAATCTGACAAATGCTCAGAGGTTTTCTCCTGGTATCTGATTGCTGCAGGGATTGGGGTAGGCTGCTGCCGCAGGTCAGACGCAATGAATATAATCATATTCTGCCTGTACTAAATTTTTGGAAACACAAGTTTCACATGGTTTTATGGCCTAACACAGCGGGTTCTTCTTTATCCATCTTGAACTGATTTCCATCGCTGCTCTTCACTGTGAAAAATAACTGACAGCTTAATTCTGCTTTGTTGGCAAAAGCAGTGTATGCTGTACATGTATGTATATGTATGCTGTATATGTATATGTCCTGGTGCTTGTGACAGAACTTGCATTTCCAAGCTACTCTACAGATTAGCACAGTAAACTAAAATTCTTTCTGTCAGCATTAACAGTTTATATTCACTAGACTTAAAAACTGAAAATAGTTTCCTTTTCTCAGAGAAGTAAAGTGGCTGCGTTTCTCTTCCAGAAGATCATCTTTCTTTGAATTTTCCCTATAGGAGGTGCTAGAGTCACAACAGCAAGGACTTAGAGCTCTGCCATTGAGGAGTTCCTCTTCATTTTCTGCACTGTCTCTGAAAGAAGCTAAACCAAAATTTACCCTTCTGTTGAACCGCAAACTCTACCTCTGTTATTTAGCATTATGACCAGTCGTACTCATCCATATATTTCGGAAACGAAGCAGTGCTGTTGCTGATAGAGACTCTTCTTGTCTTTGCCTCCAGCTGTATCTCACTACCACATCTTTGAATGCCTGCTAAAAGTGGTATATTTTTCTTCTGCCTCCAATCTGCATTTGGACACAGATTGTACATTTTCCATTTCACCTGCAGAGATATCATCATGAACTTCACTTCTTATATTTATGACATTCTGCCTAACTGTAGTGGAATGTGTGATGTCATCAATTGACACAGTATCTCCTGCCATATTTGACGAGGTGTCAACGATCTCTGAAGATAGCTGTGATCGCAGTCCTTCTAGAATTTTAAATTCTTTCTGAATGATGGAAAGCTAGACAAAGTTTTTGGGAACGGTCCATCCAGATTCAGATGACATGGAAGTTGCTCTCCTCAGCATGGTGGCACACTTGGATGGTTGAGGCACAGCATTTCTATAAACCTCTGCACAGCAGCTCCACGCAGTACACAGGGATGTCCTGCATTTTCCCACTGAATCTACACCTGTCATGTCCTAGTGTTGACAGTTACCAACCATCATGGTGGTAAACATAAACATAAACATAAGTCTAAGATCTTTCCCCTGTGTAAAGAAGTAATTGACTTTTGGGAGGTTATCCTACAAGATAATTTAGATTGGTTAAACATCTGGGCTGCTAGTGAGAGGCCCGGGACAAAGGTTCAAGATAACACATTTTGAATTAAGAATTCCTAAGGCTTACCTTTCTTTTTACTTTAAGAAGCAATGGCTTTTCTGCTCCTGAGCCTATTGATTCCCAGCACTGGATGCTTTCTTCCTCCCTAAGTCTGAGGTGCACATTTCTACTGAGCATTTCTGCCTCTTCTTCAAAAAAGCTCAGGAATCCCTGGAGTGCTGGGACAACTTCCCTTCCCAAATCCTTCCCGTTTTGACATCTGAACTGTTGCAGCCACATAAATGTGTGGGTTTCTCAGCCCCATGAGATGCACTTGTCAATTTTAAATGCAGTGTTAGTCTATGTAAATGATATCCTGTGTCCTCCTGTCAGGCCTCAGTTGAGTTCCTTTGTATTTTCCTTTGATCAGGGATAGTGTTTCACAGCGCACCTTAATCAGGCATCCTTGTCTTTTGCAAAAGAACCTTTCAAGGCTGCAAGCACGAGTGGTCTGCAGTTTCTTCTGGAGGAAAAGGAGGGTAAACCTGAATTAGCACTCGCCTGAAGGAGATGTGAACACTGTTTATTAATCACTAGAGGTTACTCCAAATATATTCTGTATTCACATTCATAGTCCTCTGTCTTTCTGCTCAAGTGCTGTCAACTGATTTTGAGATTCAAAGTCTGTAAAGGAACTGAGAATGCGGCAGCGTGTTCCAGCTATTTGTGTCCTCTTGGAGGGAGGAAATGCGAGGACATCTCCTGTCCCAGCAGCTCCAGTCATGCCTAGTCATGATGTGAGTGGACGGTATCTCTTTTAATGGTGTTGATTACTGGTAACATGCACATTTGGGAATATAGCAGAGTTGGATTTGGAAAGCACTAGCATTTGTGGATGAAGTGTGCATATCTTATGAATTCTGAACTGCATGCCAGGCAGGAAGTTGTTTGATATTGCTATCTTATTTTGTAATAAATCAAGGTTTATACAGACCAAAATGACAGCACAGGCTTGGGGCAGGATATGCTGAATATGTTCACCGAGTGTTAACATTCAAAACAAGCATTTGGCCTAAAAATAAATGTCTTAATTTTTGTATTGAAACTGGTCCCAAAAAATTTGTAGTCATGAAAATGCATGTAAAAATAGAAATACAGTTTTTTATTTTATACAGTGAAACAAGATCCTTGCAAATGCCTTCAAAGATGCTAACTGTTGATGTTTTTTGTCACTATCTGGACTTTATCTTTCATAATGTTGCTAACCTTGTTTTTGACGGAGGCCTATCAGACACTTTCATCAATAGCTAGTTTCTGGTTCAGTGCAGAAACAGATAGTATTTATTTGTTGAGGGTTGGCAGTTCTGCGCAGATGCAGAAGATATGGTTTCATTCGTCTTATTTAGTCAAAATAACATTTATGTCTAGTTTGAGTTTTAGTATAAAACACCTGTGAATAATTAACTTCCCTGTACAGCCAATTTTAGAGCAGGTATTTGTAGTTACAGTGTTTTTACCCTAAGAAACCACTACTGTGTGAAATCCGAAATCTGTTGCTTTATACCTGAGGGTTTTGCCATAAGAGATTTAGGGAGGAAAAAGCTGCTGTTTTATTCATTGAGGGATTTCAGCACACAGCCCTGAGTCGAACATCAAGACTCCTGAAGAGAGCTGGCCAACTTACATGGGATTGACAACCACCAGTAGGTTAGGTAAGGGCTTGCCTGAGCATCAGTGGGAGAAGTTGACACACAGAAGGCCCTAGTTCCTCTCTGGCGAGAGGCACCCTACTTCGAACAGAAAGGTAGGGCCTGTTTCACCCCAAAATTTGTATCCTGGAGCTTTCACCTCTGAAGCAAGGTCTTTCAATGCATGGAGGTTGCTAATACATGAATTCAAACTAATTATCAGTTGTGAGGTTTGTTTTTTTTCTTTGTATACTGAGGGTAGGAACAGCTTCAAGATGATTAAAAAAGTTCTTATTTCAAGTCTCAGTCAAGGTTGAGCTTCTCAAACCCAGTTCAGTTCTGATTTCATTTAGAAACCATTTAGTGAAAAGCTTTAAGTAGCTCTGTGTTGGAGATCAGATAAGATGAGCGTAAATCTCTGTGGTCATCAAATACCCTATTTTCTTTCAGATCTTAGTTGAATAAATGTTATTAAATATGAGTGGCTTCTGTTTTTTGTTGTGCACATTGGCCTATATACATCTATAGTTCTGCAGATAATTTCAAAGCTGCATGTAAAGGAAGGAGGTGGCTCAATGTGTAATAATATTTACCTTTTTGAAAGGTAAATATTCATAGATAGCATATTTCAAAGGATCTGGAAAAATAAGATAAGACAGTAGGTGCCCCACAGGTGCTCTGTGTGTGTGTGCGTGCATGTGTGTATCATCAGTGAAGGCTCCACAGAAACTGATGTCGCCCAGAATCAAGCGGGAGATACTGACATTTGCTATACCTTGTCACATAAAATGTAGCATTTTGTGCTGAGTGTACTTGTATGCTTCTTAAAAACTAGATAAAAAGAAAATTAATCCGGTTCACAACTCTAAGCCAAAACAGCAGTGCTTGTCAGCAGTCACCACAAAATAGTGGTTTTCATTAGCAAGTTTTTTTGAAACTTTTTGACAGTGTTTTTCTCTAAACATTACATTAAGACAGAATTCTTTATTGGTGTTAGACACTTGCATATTTTAGTGCAGTAGGTTCTTTTTTCTTTTCATTATTTCCCTATTCATTCACTATTAAGTGTTAGTATTTCACCTATTTCTGATTAGTATTGAAATAAATGCCAGAAACTCACTATGACAAAGAAGCATTTCCATTTCTTCCTTGGGTCAAGACCCTGTAACTACTGATGAGATGGCTTTCCTTGTCGGTTTTTTGCCATGCCTGTGATTTTTGCAAGTGAGGATTTCTCTTCTTCACCTCCTGATTCACTTTATTTGATAAACGGATATACTTACTTCTAGATATCCATATGGAGACAGCTGTGTTTAAATTCCATGGGAATTTTGAAAATAAATCAGATTATTTGTGCAGCAACGGTTGAAGAGCTGTCTTGAATAGGTCACAAGCTTGAAGGTCAGTCTGCATTTACAGTATAAACTCTGGAGTAAAGGGCCACAGAGGATTGTGAAACCAAACTCTCAGGAAATGGGGAAACATGATGGCTTTAGTATTATGTTGCCCAAACATGTTCCCTGTTTACTGTTAGGTAAGTTTCTTCTGTTTTTTTCCTGATGTTAAAAGTAAGTTGTGTTATGTAGGTGTTGGAATGATCTGTTTTGGGAAAGCATTGCATTATCTTTGAGTCAAATATATTCATAGCCTGGCCTCAAAATGCTACATTTCACCTCTGCTTTTCCATTTGTCAGCTAGACTTGCTACTGTTTTCTGCGCAGAATCAACTGCACTGAGATCAAGTAAGGCTGTTTGAATATAGAAATGCAATTTGGATGGAACACCTGTATAGCCAAGAGAACACAGGAGCTTTCTGCTGAATAGATGATGTTTTACTGCTTTCAGTTAGTGTGTTCTTTAGTACCCTTGCTGTAGTTTCACAGTTAAGACATGCATATCATGTCTGGTATTTGATAAAGAATGGAGATTGATTTTTTTCAACTTCACTCAACAGAGATGAAAAACTTGATAACTCTACATTGGCTTAAACCGTGGGTCAAGATGTTGCGGAAAATCTTATCTGCTTAGATAACATTGTTTAGAGTAATGGGAATGTGGTGGCATTGGAAAAGTGGTGGCAATTCCTGCTTCATCTTTTTTTTTATGGGAATGTGAATGCATTTGTACATACATTAAGGATTAAATGCTTTAAGGCAACCAGGAAGTAGAAAACATAGATTTAGTATTGTTTTATTTTCTTAGACTTCTGAAAATGTGATAGGCAGGTGTTTGTACCCAACAGTGATTAAACTAGAATGCGCTAATTTGTCTTATTGCGCTAATTTGTCTTATTGCATCTCAGTTAAAAACTGCATTTTTAAAAAATGTCTTCTAAGATTTTAATTGGCATGCAGAAAAAAACAAGAGGTTAATACTTGGGAGGAAACTATTATAGAGGGTGGTCCACAGGTTATCACAGTTTTACAATGTACACAGAAACGAGTACTATTATCTAATTTTAGGTAAACCATCCTTTCTCCCCCCCATTTGAGTTGCTCTTAATTTTCAAAAGAAAAAATTCTTTTGAATTTTTTAATTCTCACAGTATTACTGAGACTTTGTCTTTTCCTAGAAGTGACACAAAGAAAAATGTAATGCCTGTAAAGCTTGGGGATGCTTTGCAGGCTTAGTGTATGTGCAGTCTTTATCCATGGCATTCCTTGGTTGTGATGGGCATTTTAATTCTACATAGTTGTGATATTTGTGACTTCTTGGCATTGGATCTCGTATTAGTGCTATACTTCATGTGAGAGGCCGTCGGGATTCCCAACGGGATGGTGAGATTGAGGGCTCGGGCTGATCTCTCCCTTCCCACACCGACCTCTCCATTGCTTTTTCACCCCATCTGTACCTTGCCGGGGACCTAGGACCTGTTTTGGCGTGACCTCTTCTTCACAGAGGTGACTATAGCGTGAAGAGTCACTGACTTGGGAGCTGAGAAGGTGACTATCTCAAAACTTCCCCTCCGGGGGTTAAAAAGGGTTGCATTATCCCATTTTCTGGAAAGGCGATGACAGGATAGGGAAGGCAAAAACACCACAGGCAGAACAGGGCTGAACAGAGTCACTGCAGGCAGAAATTGGGGGCAAGGCATGAGCACCATGAATAGCACAGTTGTATCTGGATCTTGAAGTGATACTTGACATTTTAGTATGGTTTTAATTTCATGGAACCAAGTTGTTACCACTGTATCATCCGTCATATTGCTGTCTTAATATAAGTGTTCTCTATATATGTTTGGCGACAGCCGCTGAATCAGAAGCATTTAGTTCTCCAGATTTTCTGTTCTGGCACATGCAGATGAAACACAATTGCAGCCTTTTTGTCTGAGCTGCAATATCAAATGTTAACGTGAGGCTATACGTGAAGCCGCTCGAATTTTTACCTGCCCTCTGCTGCTGGTCCTGCTCTGTTTCCTAGGCTGGAGGAGAACACAATCCTGAAGACCTTTTTGGTTGGTTTTTTTTTTTTTCTCGGGGCACTGTTGCCACCTCGTGGCATTGGCCAAAACCAGCAAGAAATGCTCAGTGAGCTGCGTCAGTCGCTGGCAGAGTGAGGTGGATGTGGGATGCGCAGGGTGAGTCTCTTTTGAGGCTCTACCGCTGTGCGACACTCAGAAGTTTGTTACGTGGGATTTCTGATAGAAATGCCCCATCCCATGTGTGCCAGCAGTGGCAGAGTCCGTGGCAATCTTTATTCTTGCTCCATTAATTTTCTGAAGTGGACAGAGATACTAACTGTTGTCCATACTGAGCATCAGGTTTTGGAAACACTCTGTGAAGTCCTCAGCCTTTCAGGAAGCGTTGCAGTAGCACAGCCTCAACAGACCCGCTGCCTGAACAGCAAGTCGTATTAAGTATGTGCCCTAACTCAGTTTTCAGCCAACAGGATGTTGAGCAAAAAGACTAGGAAGTCTTGTTCAGATCTTGTTATCCACATAATTTTTTTTTTCTTTAAAACTGAATGCTTGAAATAGTTCATGAAAGTCTTGCAGTAACCCTGTGTGGTGGTATTCGGTTTGGCCTAGCCCCAGAGTGCAAACTCTGTTATTATTGTTGCTAAAGCATTTTAAGAGCTGAAGTATGAATTTCCTGTAAAGTAGATAAAATATTTGAAAGGTTAGACATGCTTGTACTAAATAAACTCATTTGGACTCCAGCAAAAATTCTGAGTTTGTTGGGTTTTTTAATTGGTATTTACAGCAAGAAATAAAAATCCAACGTTGAGTTTTTAAAGTAATGCTAAAATGCTAAATGGAATTTACACCTGGCCCTACTTTGCTCACCAGTGTACACCTGCTTAATATAGGGAAAATATGCAAGATAGAGATTTTCAGTTGTCATATCTAGATTAGAAGTAATAGAATCATAGAATCACAGAGTAGTTTGGATTGGAAGGGACCTTCAAAGGTCATCTAGTCCAACCCCCCTGCAAGGAGCAGCGACATCTCCAACCAGATGAGGTTGCTCAGAGCCTCATCCAGCCTGGCCTTGAACGTTCCCAGGGATGGGGCATCCACCACCTCTCTCATCCAAGCCATTCTTTTGTCAGAGACATAATTACTGTTGGCTGCAATTTGTGTATTAGATACTCATTTAAAAAAAAAAAATCTGAGAGCTCTTTACGTTAACAATATCCTAGCTAGAAAAGAAAGGTTGGCTGTAACTGAGATCTTCCTTAAGTGGGCACCACATGCCTACACTGGCACGGTAGGTGGAAGAGAAGAGGAAGATGCTGCTGCTCTGTTAGTCACTCTCACTTGGAGCAGCCTGAAGTGCTCATCTCCCAAGCATGCTTTGGTTATGAAAATATCACCATAGGCCAGGGGAAGCAAGTGCTGAAAATCTTCCCTCTAAGGCTGCCGTAAATGATGAATTCTTAAATTTGTTTGGATATTGGGAACTGACTTTTCAGCACTTGTTCAGCATAGTCTTCGTTAATATTTTCCCAAAGGAAATCCAGTTCTTGCAAGTACTTTTCCAGATTCTTAATGTGACTTCAGTCTAAGCTTTAGGCAAATAATACACTGATTTAAAACTGATTTGTAACATGCAGAAATCAGTATGGTTCATTGAGTGAGCACCACATAATTAGGTACATCTGGCTTGTGCATTCAGCTAAACTGAAGTTTTAAAGAACAAACTCTGCTTAGGTTTAATATCCATTTAAATCCTTCTTTTAATTTCTTTTAATTAAATTTCAATTAAAAGGAGGTTTTCTCACAGCTTGGTATTTTTAAGCTTTGTTTTATTTGAAATTTTATCTAGAAAGGATTGCATCTGATATGCAAGTGATGTTTTGATTATTTGCATGATTAATAGCTTTGGTGTCTAAAAGAAAAAGGCCGTAGTTTGTTGTGCATTAGCAAAACATTTGGATCATGTGCTTGGGACTGGAACACAGCCCTTGCAAACCAACACACATGTGTCTTCCCATATGTACATTGCTTTTAAATTAACAAAACTCTTCCTTTTATTAAGGTAATATTCAATTTTCTGTTCTGTCAGCAGCACTGCCATACCTTTAAAAAAAAAAAAAAAGAAAAAATGTAACTCTTCAGCCATCCACCCCAGAAGCATTGTTTAAAAGATACTGTATTTAACACCAATTCAGACAATTTGTTTTCAAGCTCTTTTTGAGTTTTGGCAATGTTAGATTTGGCGATAATGGATTTTCTGTTTCTAATTTAAATATTCCTTTTCAATTAAAATTCTTCCAGCACTGTGTTTTGATGCAAAAGTCTCTGGCAGTATCTTTTATCTTATGTCTTGCTCAGAGCAGAGCTGGTGTACGTATCTCGTCTCATGGCCTGTGGTGATGCTGTCAGTCTCTGTGTAGCACATTGACTCCCAACTCGTCTGGGGATTAGAATCATGGAATGGTTTGGGTTGGTAGGGACCTTTAAAGGCCATCTAGTCCAACCCTCCTGCAAGGAGCAGGGACATCTCCAACCAGATCAGGTTGCTCAGAGCCTCATCCAGCCTGGCCTTGAATGTTTCCAGGGATGGGGCATCAACCACCTCTCTGGGCAACCTGTTCCAGTGTTCCACCACCCTCATTATCAAAAATTTCTTCCTTATGTCAAGTCAGAATTGACCTCCTTCTATATTAAAACCGTCACCCCGTGTTCTTCCACAGCAGACCCTGCTAAAGACTTTCTCCTCGTCTTTCTTATGAGCCCCCTTTAGGTATTGGAAGGCTGCCTATAAGGTCTCCCCAGAGCCTTCTCTTCTCCACGCTGAACAGCCCCGACTCTCTCAGCCTGTCCTCATAGGAGAGCTGCTCCAACCCTCTGATCATCTTCGTGGCCTCCTCTGGACTCGCTCGAACAGGTCCATGTCCTTCTTATGTTGGAGGCTCCAGAGCTGGATGCAGTACTCCAGGTGGGGTCTCACCAGGGCAGAGTAGAGGGGGAGAATCACCTCCCTTGACCTGCTAGCCACGCTCCTCTTGATGCAGCCCAGGATGCGGTTGGCTTTCTGGGCCGCAAGGGCACATTGCCTGCTTATGTTAAACTTCTCATCTACCATCACTCCCAAGTCCCTCTCCTCAGGATTGCTCTCAATCCATTCCCCGCCCAGCCTATATTTGTGCCTGGGAATGCCCTGACCCAGGTGTAGGACCTTGCACTTGGCCTGGTTGAACTCCACCTCTCCAGCTTCTCAAAGTCCTTCTCAATGGCATCTCTTCCCTCCAGCATGTTGACCACACCAGAGCTATAAGCCTTACCTGTTGCAGTCCTTAGTGCATGGCCCTCAAAGGACAGCTAACCTTGACTGTCTGTCCTTAACTTCCATCATGTCCTCTATGAACTCCTGAACACCCAGCAACCATTGTCGATAATCACCTATTTGTGGGTAGCAACCAAGTCATTGAATGTTAGTTGGCAAGTTTGCTCTTTAGAAACTGTTTTTTGTTCCTGTACTGAAACCTTGTCTTCAGTGACTGGTAACTGCTGGATAAATAATCGCCTCTCACTGGCTGGTATCTATGTGGCTACAATAAAACTATTGTTATTATTAGTGGTTTTGTACAACGTGATACCTATAGTCCAGGCAACAGAATTACATCAGAGTTAACATCTCAGAAGTTACAGCATTGCTCTATGTGTGAATTTGCAGAGCTGTTTTGAAAAAAAAAAATGTATGTCAGTGAAACCCATTCTGAGCTGAGAGCAGTGTCGTACCGCGGCAGTGCGCTGTTGTGTGACAAACGATGCTCATCTTGAGGCTGAAAGGTGGGGATCAGTCTAAGGCAGTGTCCTGGTCCTCTGCTGAGGCTGTGCTGTGGCTGAAATGTCCAACAATTAGTGGCAGATGCAGATAAAGCTTCTGAAGAAAGCGGCATTTTAGCTGAGGCTAAGTGAAGATGTTTCCTCATCTCTTAACCACAGAGCTTTTGAGTAAAGGCAACAGCAGCTTAAAAACAACTGCTGTTGCTGTTTGGAAACCAAGAATCTCAGCATGTTTGTAGTGGGGACACAGGTTTGCGAGATGTGTACTGTGCAGTAGCCTTTCAAGTTGGTTACTATTATGTTGCCTTCTTGGGCTGTAAGTGCTGAAAATACATAGATGTGATTGTGGGTATTGTGCAGATTGACACTTTAAACTGTACAGATGAGACTCATGGGACTTTCGAATTTCATAGCAGAGTTATGTTCAGTATTAAGCGGATTCAACTTTATTAAGCGTTTTGTGCATGTATCTTACCACTGTCTCTGTCCGTTTTCTGTCTGGGGCAGAAGAGGTGAGGTGAGGAAGCTCTTTAAAGCAAGTTTTACTGCAACGAGAATCTATCTGTTACATACAGCTGCTTCCTATCTCTAACTTAGTGGGCTCATTGTGAATCAGTTTGTCACCCTGTTCTGCTACTCATAATGCTAGTTCATTACCAGCAAGGAGGTCTTCAGACATGCTTTTGTACAGCTTGACTGAAGGCCACACCAGCAGTGTGTTGTGGGTTTGTACAACAGTAGATTTGCCATATATTGCTCTTGCTATTTGGAAATTAAAGAATGGACAATAAACCACTATCAGGGTGGAGAACGGATGCCGAACAGAAGGGTATAGAAATAGGCAAGGAGGACAGCACAGGGGAGGGGAGAGAACAGGGTGAAGTGCCAGATGCCAAGCACGGTGCTGAAGCTGTTGAGGAATTGCCTGATCCCTTGGGGCTGGACTTTTTATAATTTGTTAACCACATGGCAGCAACATACACCAGAGTATCATCCATGGATCTCCCCAGCAGGTGGAAGTACTGTGAGTGCTTCAACAAGTGCCCCAGGCATTATCATCTGAACTGATCGAAAGTCTGTTGTGCAAAGGGGAAAAAACAAGTTAAGGATAAGGAATAGCAAGCATTGACGACCAGGCTAAAATCAGGACTGTGCACATTTTTCAGATCTGGCTTATAGATCAGCCTGCTAATGTTTTGGTTTATTTTGTCTATCTGGCTTTCAGTAGACTGGATTTTCCTAAAATGAAAACAGTACCTGGTAGCGGTTTATGCACGTGAAGCCAAACTGCTTAAAAATTCTGCACCATAGATAACGGAGATGTTAGAGTTGTGCTGTTACATGAAAACACTGAATGCTGCATGCTGAAGATAGTATTTCTTATGTTAGTCAAAAGCTAAGCATTGTCTAGATTGTCTTGATACAAGTGTGCTTTGTGGTAGAAGATAATAAAACAAATAGAAATAAGGAGTAAAGTCTGGCTACAGCAACAACAGATGGTCTATTGTACCTAATCCTTTTAGTTACAGAACTGTATAAACAGTGCTATTAAAATCATACAGCTAATCAAAAGTCTTCTTTTTCCTGTAAGATAACATTAATCTCCACATTAACAAAATTGCATAAGAGTTTGAACTTGTTTTTGCTGCGCTCACACTACACAGACAGCGCATATTGCACTCTCTTTTGCAATAATAGAAGTAACACAACTACACATGGTGTTACTTTACCTCTGGGTTAGGAAATAACTTTAAAATAGCTTCTTGGTTTGCTAATTTGAATGTCTGTGTGTAGCTGCTTAAGTGCCCAACTGAAAGCAGAACAACTTGCATACAGTGCAAGAAGACTGAAATTGTACTTTTTTTTTGTGACTCCGTGCTCCTCCTTCCACACCTTTCCTCTGCCTGTGCACCATCGTGTGCACATGGGGTGTCCGTGTGCACCTTCGCGCGCAGGTGATGTCTGTGTGTGGCAGCAGCAGAAGGCACAGACAGCAGGTCGGGGCTGCACCTGGCAGGTGGATTTCTGCATCCCGGGATATGGGCAGTGCTGGAGGGGGCAGCAGCTCCTCGCTTTGTGCTGCAAGATCTCAGCGCTCTGTAGGGATTCCAAGGAGCTTATCCACCAGTCTAAACTAATAGGGAAGGGCTAGAAAATAAAAATATCTCCTGTTTTATAAGCCTGTACATCTTGAAACTCAGTGCAGTTGTGATCTGTCTGCCTGAAAAAATATTGCAGTGGGTGCTGGAAGAGATGCAGAAAAGGACCAATGGAGCAAGTCGACGGCACACTTCTGTGTTGTTTTTGACTGCTTACTCAATCAGTAACTTCTATATAAAGGTCTTTCTGGTAAAACCTACAAGTTAATGAGGCACCACTTGCAGTTTAATTTCCTAATGATATCTCACTGTGGCTTCCAGGCTTTTGAATTTAACAATTTTTCCTCTTTTTTTTTTCCATGAACTATTATTATCTGGTGCCTTTTTTTCTGTGATACTGTATAAACATCTTGTTGGCCTTCTGATAGGGCAGCATGTTTGGAAATTCCATAAATGTGTGCAGACTAGACCGGCTGCACTTATTTCTGCTTGGGAGATCTTGGATTGAAATACAAAAATCTTACATCACGTTCTTCCCCACACCATTAGTTTGAGAAGAACTCAAATATTTGAGAATTGGTGAAATGCATTTACATTGATGGGTGTATCACATCGTTTCTCATTACATTTTGTAGATGATATATATGAAGAAATTATATATGTGAGTGCTTCAGGACAGTATCTAGTGGTCTCCTTGTCCTGGGTGAGAATTTGCATTATGTGCGTGCAATCCACATCCACTGAAGTGTGTCAGAAGTTGAAAATTTGTCAACTCAAAACCCTTGTATCAGAAATAGGTACAACTTGTTGGGGCTACAGAAGAGAGATGGTGTAAGCTTTCCTTATATTACTGCATGATTGCTAAATGGCGAAGTTTACTTAATCCTTAGGTTATACATTTAAGTATGGTACCTTTTGAGTTTACTCCATGAAAATAGCTGGTTGGAAAGCTTTGTTTGTAGTAGTACTGTGAAAGCCAGTACTTTGTCTAACTATACAGTCTCACATGGGACAGTGTAGAGCAACCCTATTACTTTCTCATCATTGCTCCATGCAACATTCTCCATTCTTGCTAATTCATGGGAAGGAAAATCTCTCCAGCATGTCTGTTGGCGTGGCATGAAGAAACCATACCTGCAGTGATGTGTGTTATGTTCCTTTATGGTACTTGCACACCTCTTTCTTTTGTCTCACAGTTGGGAGTAGGGTGGGAAGCCCAGATTTCCTCAGCTACCATCAGAGTTCTGTCATGTGGCTTCAGATGACTCAGTGCACCTGCAGCTGGCAGAAGACAGGCAGTTGGCTTAGGAAGAAAAATATGGTTGGTGGCTGTCATCTGTAGCAAGGAGTTGAAGTCAGACGTGGACCTTATTTTTATTGTTTAAACGTTTGCAGTCATTGAAGGTAACATTCTAGACGACCAGAAGTTACCACCAGACAACTTTAATTATGTTATCCAAACATAGGGAGATTTAAAAAAAAAAAAAAAAACAACACCAATAAGTAAGGTTTGAAGTGTTACATTACCACTTCCTTCTCTAGAACTGTTATAGGGCTATGCAGGGTTTTTTTTTTTTTTGCAGTAGGAGATTTATTCTTGCTTTCATGGCAGCTACGTCCTCTTGAAAGCTTCTTCCTGATACTTTTCTGTAGTAGTGCTGCTTCCTCTTTTTTGTGAGTTAAAATATTGCAGGTTTTTTTCATATTTCAGCACTGAGCTTCAGAATTGTCATGGCAGTAATTTTAGCACCATTTTTGGGCTACTATGATTTTTGTTATTTATTTTAAATATTTATAGAGGACATAATAGGTTTTGCCACCTATGTCTCTAATAAGAAAATGCTTCCATAAACAGGGCTGTTTCAGCATGCACTGAGACACAAAACATGAACAAGGTTTTGAGCTGGGCTGGGGACGTGCTGACACAGCTGCTCATCCTTTCACAATGCCCTGCACGCTGCTGCAGTAAGCCAAGGCCTGGCTGCAGCCTGTTCTTTCTGTGGTAACCCAGCCTTAGTGTTAGCAGAAGTGGGAACAATTCACAAGTAAGGAGCTAAAAAACAAAACAGAACAAACCCCAACGAAGTGTTTTGTAAAGTAGAACCAGAAGTTTTTTGTTGCAGCAGAGAAGGTGTAAAGGACCACACTTCACACTACTCCCCTTGTCTTACTCGGCTTCATGGCTTTTAGACTTCTAGTACTAGACTTTAGTACATAAACCCATTTTTTCAGTGTGTGTGCCACACAAAACCTTTCATTTTCCTCTGGGAATTCTGGCCTTCCTTCTGAGAGAGAGTGGTGGGCTTTAAGCCCTTCATTTTAGGAATTTAATTTTTTTTTTTCCCCCTAAGAGAGTCTGCCCTATGAACTAATGTCTACTAATTCTATTTTTAGAGGTTTTGTCATTCTTAGTTTGGTCTTTCCTAATCCATATCACATGCACAATTTACAATTAAAGAGATTTTTCAAGCTTCCAGGCTGTTAACTGATCATAGAATCCAAAACTCAGTCTGGATGCTTCAGTAACTGGCTTTTCCTTGCAGATGAGGTAGTTTCGTCCCTTACTTGGGCACCAGCATTGTCCAGAGAGTCTTTAATTTTTATCTGCCATATTTTTTTTATTTTTATTTGCCTTCTAAGTAAAATTATTTGAGTTCATTAGGTGCAAACTCTGAAGAGGGTGAGAATATCCCCGTGATATCGTTGTTGGCGACATGGACAGTGCAATTGAGTGCACCCTCAGAAAGTTCAGCGGCGACACCAAGCTGTGTGGTGTGGTCAACATGCTGGAGGGAAGGGATGCCATCCAGAGGGACCTTGACAGACTGGAGAGGTGGGCCCATACAAATCTCATGAAGTTCAGCAAGGCCAAGTGCAAGGTCCTGCACATGGGTTGGGGCAATCCCAAGCACAAATACAGGCTTGGTGGGGAATGGATTAAGAGCAGCCATGAGAAGAAGGACTTGGTGGTACTGGTGGGTGAAAAGCTGGACATGAGCTAACAATGTGTGCTTGCAGCCCAGAAAGCCAACCGCATCCTGGGCTGCATCCAAAGAAGCATGGCCAGCAGGTTGAGGCAGGTGATTCTGCCCCTTTACTCTGGTCTGGTGAGACCTCACCTGGAGTACTGTGTCCAGCTCTGGATCCTCCAACATAAGAAGGACGTGGACCTGTTGGAGCAAGTCCAGAGGAGGCCACAAAGATGGTCAGGGCTGGAGCACCTCTCCTATGAGGACAGGCTGAGAGAGTTTGGGCTGTTCAGCCTGGAGAAGAGAAGGCTTTGGGGAGACTTTAGAGTTGTCTTCCAGTACCTAAAGGGGGCTTATAGGAAAGATGGGGAGAAGTCTTTAGCAGGGCCTATTGTGATAGGATGAGGGATAATGGTTTTAAAATAGAGGGAGGTGGATTTAGATTAGATACAAGGAAGAAATTTTTGACAATGAGGGTGGTGGAACACTGGAACAGGTTGCCCAGAGAGGTGGTGGATGCCCCATCCCTGGAAACATTCAAGGCCAGGTTGGATGAGGCTCTGAGCAACCTGATCTGGTTGGAGATGGCCCTGCTTCTTGCAAGGGAGTTAGGCTAGATGACTTTTAAAGGTCCCTTCCAACCCAAACTATTCTACGATTCTGTGATCAAATGCCATTGCAAGGCGCTGCTAACCTAACATCAGAAAATTACCTACTTAAACTCTTCTTCATCTGGTTGGGGTCTTTTCAGCCAAGAGGTCTGTTTTTAAGAAGCAGAACAAACAAAATGAAACAGAAGAAATCATTTCAGAAAATCTGAATTTAGACCTTGTACACAGGAAGAACAGGGCTGAGTGAGGAGATGCAGTCATAACTCTGGAGGGAAGAAACAAAACAAAATAATTGGGTTTTTGTTATCTGTCCAGAGAGATCTGAACTTTCTGAGAGATTTGAGAAATCTTAATTTGCAGAACTTGCTGATGTTTAGCCACAAGGCTCATTATCTCTCCACGTCCATCTGTCATCTAAAATAGCAAAAGACATCCATCCATTGTGTAAATCTGTTCAAGGCTATTGATATTGGGTTATATTCTGGCTGTTTTATCTCTCTACCAACGCTCACTCCGAAGGTGGTTGCAGTTTATCTTGACTAGCACTATGTTTCTTCCTGTTCCTCCTTTATTCTCTGTGAGGTTTTTTTTAGTTGTTTCAATCTACTGTCCAGTAATTACTCCAAACCAGTAATTTCTTTAAATTTTTTTTTTAACTTGAAAATGTGGCTTCTTTAGCTAGTCCAGTGTTGTAATTACTTTTTCTTCTGTGATATCGCTTAGGGTGATACTCGCTTTCGTTCTCTGTGCTTTGAAGGGTGAAGCTGCTGTGCATTGCCATGCCGCAGGAGATACTGAGGCCTGTAGAAGACAGCTAGCTTCTCTAGAAATGTCCTTAAGGGACCCATGGAGTTGTGCGTGTTGCAAAATTAAAAATTGCTAGTGTCACCAAGAGCCTTTAACTAAAATGAGATCTGTCTGTCTTAGACGTGGAAGAAGTACATGGCAAAGGACAGTCCTTATCATGAACAAAATCACTCAAAATAGGACAAAAGTTACTTACATTTACTCTGGTCCCCAGAGCAACTTTGCCATGGCTGAAAAATTCATACCTCTCTTCCTGACTGTACCTTTTACGTACAAGACCATCCTACCTACTTACAGTCTTCCCATAAACCTTAGTGAATACAGCTGAGTGTTAAAATCTGAAATGTTTGTATTTTTTTTTCCTATGTGCCCCAGTTTTGTGCAGCTGGCAGCTTTGGTGCTTTCTGGTTCATCTTATTTCTACTTGACTCCAGTGACATTCTCACTGTTAACAGCATTACTTCCACGAAGACCCTGACAGCCCCTCAGGCACGCACATTTAATCCTGTGAGGGGGAGGTAGGTGGGAATTTGGTTGTGTGTCAGAGCTGGCAGCGCCATCGGGACTTCTCCTGAGAGATGACGCCTCTCCTTTTGTCTGAGCAGTCACGCTTCCACTGAGGTTTTGTCCTGTGCACTGTACTAAAAATATTTTAAATGAATAACTAGGAAAGTATAATTCCTTCTGGCTGTGATTTTTACTAGAGGCTGTGCCAATCAGAAAGTAGACTTCTGAGTAATTCCTCCTCCTTTTGCCCCGAATGTGTATATGATGCACAGCGAGTTGAGGGGTGGGAGGTGCAGAAGACCACTATCCTCTTGCTGTGCTGTAAAACGATGTTGTGTAATAGTTAAAACAACAATCTTTGCTGTATAAAAATAATGGTGTCTGTAGCACAAAGAAATCAGATATTTTTCCAGGAAGGAAAGGTGAATTGCCCCTTTCAGGGTAGATGGCACCATGCACTGAGCATGAAAGAAAAAATTATTTAGCTGAAACTACCTGAAAGAAAGCTGCTGCTTCTCATCCTTTAAGCACCTATTTAGTCATCCTGTATTAGTCACTGTAATTACGGAGGCTGTAGAACTAATTCCAGATAGACACTGGTGTCGAAATGTACAATTTAGGCTTAAAAAAATCATTTATTCAAATTAGATTTTCCTGCAAGTTAAGAGAGCCCCAATCTGATTGTCAGTTACCACAATCAGACGCTGCTCCACGCTCAGAGCTTTTTTGGTCTCCTCTGCTTGCTTTCTCATACCACGCTGGCAAGCTGCAACAAGTGAAACTCCACCCTTCCTACAGACTGAGGAGAATAAAATGCATAAACGGCGGCTGCTGGCGAGTAAAATGAGGCTTTCTGCGAAGGTGCTGGGTTTCCAGACAGGCTCTGGTGTGCGGCTGAGAAAGGGGCGGGATTCTTTTCAAGTAGCTTAGTTGTGATTTGCTGAATTCATAGACTTTTCCCCTTAAAATCCCAACCCTCTCGCTCTCTTTTTTTTTTTTTCCTCTCTCTTCTTTTTTTTTTTTTTTCTGAGAAGTTGACTTGCAGCTGCTTCTCAGTGCGCACGTCAGCTGTAATCTGGTCCCCAGTGCCTTGTGCCGACACCATGAGTTCAGAGGCTGAGGAGCCCAAGGAAGGTACAGTTTTTAATTATTTTCACAGGAGAGGAAACGCGCACACTTGCGTTGCTAGCAGCACTTTTGTGAGTGCGGAGGAGAGTTTCTGCTCGCTTTAGCTCTTGGGTGTTCAAAGGGGAGGGAAAAGGGACTTGGCAAAACCATCCGAAGTCCTGCCGATTGCGCTGGATACGAAATGACCGAAGTGTTGGCACCCAGGGGTATCTGTCTGTCTTGGCAATGGTAGTTTACTAGCATGTGGAATACTGATAAGCGGAAGAAACGCTGTTTCCAGACTGCCTAGGAGTAGATTATCGAAAGAGGAAGATCTTTTTAATTTGGAAGCACTGTATTTTTCAGCAAAAGAGGAAGTTGAATGGGGGAGAAGTAAAAGGTCATTATTTTGGGAATAAGCTTGATGCTGCTTACTTCCCTTGTGCGAATGAGTGTGCACGCACGCGTGTGCACACGTGTGCGTGTGTTAAAGCTCAGAGGAGTGTGCCAAAGCTACAGGGTTTCATTTACTGCTTCTGGAGTGGAACGTGTGGAGGAGCTGGAAGTGCTCCAACAAAAATACTGTTATTCACTGGTGTTGATTGGGAGGGGGTGCGAGCTGGAGTAGGACAGTAGGGAGCAAGTGGGGGAGGAGGAGGGCAATTTCCTGAAAGTGCCTAAATACAAAAGAGCATTGATACAGAAGAGGGAACGGGGCACTAGTGGGGCCTTGCACTGGATTTCTGAGAGCAGAACTGATGTTTCATCGTTATGTGTAGTCCTTAGGGAGACTCAAACTTACAGAGGTCCAGTATGGCTCAGAAAAATAATTTAAAAACCACAACCGATAAGCAAGCAGCAAGGCAACCTAAGCATTTTGTATTTGGTGAAAACAAGAAGTTTCTATAATGTTTCAGATGGTTTTCCCCTCACACTGTACAACTTTCCCCCCTTGAAGAATAACGTTGCCAGGTACCTCTGTCTGCTTACCTGCCTGAAAGAGTATTTTGTTGATTTGCAGACAGGTCATCTTGGACTGAATCAAACTTAATGCTGTAGAACAGATTTTTTGAAAAGCAGGACCGGAAAAAAATATTTCTCTATAGAAACTTTGAAAAAGAGAATATGTGAATAAGAATATGGCAATATGAGCGTGCTCCCTCAGTTTTACAGCAGAAGAGATCAGCATGCAAGCCATAGCATGAAAGGTCCTTGGGCTTACGTGCAGGAAGCTCCAGACAATTTTACCAAGTTGGCTATATTTGAAATGTAAATCTTCATGTTTAAAGAAACCTCTTACCTTCTTAGATGACTGAGATTCTTAAAATCCTCTGAGAATATTTTTGCCTTTCTGTGCATTTCTTTTGAAACAATTTGAGATGTCAAGATCTTCATGCTGAAAAAAGCACTTGGAGCAGGTGGCTGAGACAGGAAAAGAAGGGTAGCTTTTTGGTTAGTTATTTTTAGCTGGGAAAATATTTGGTTTTTGCTGTCCCGCGATTTTAATAGGTTAGAATGGAAAATAAAAGCAGTAGCCATTGTGGGAAGATGAGGGACAGATATCACTGAGAAGGTTTTTCAGTTGATCTGTAAACATATTGCTGGTAAAACGCTCCCATCTGTAAGAGAATAATTTAGAAGGTGCATTGAGAAAAGGTGGCGTAGTGTGTATGTGAATAAAGTCTGGGATTAATGGGTGAATATATAGAACTGCAGCTTTTACACTTCTTTGCCTAGTCTAATTCAACGTGCCATGAAAAATCACAGATCAAAATACTGAAAAATACAGTCAAATACCTGTGGATTTGTGGTGGTCCAGTGTTATGTGGCATAAAATAGGTATTGAGAGTCTTTCAACTAACTAGCTGTGTTTAAGCAAGAAACTGTGCTTTTTGCATAAAAAAAAATTTTGATGCTTCACAAATTCAAATTGAATTTGGGGCTCACGCTTTTGGCATTAAAGATATATAATCTTTTAAGTGGTTTACCAAAGAAGGAGTGGTTGATTTTTCCTTTAGGTGCAAGACCCAATGTCACTCTCTGACTTACCCACTAATTGTGAGGCCTGGCCAGGGAATTAGTACATAAAGGTCTGTGACTGATTATGGAACGGGTAGAGGGTACATTTGGACAATTATAAAATAGTTGTTTTACCAAATGCTGTACATTTCAGGGCCAAATCAAGTGATGAAAGCATAGTGGTTAATCTGCTACATACTAAAAAAAAGAAAGGAAAGGAGGAGAGAGCTACAGGAAAAATGTTATTTTAATGTTATTTGTAAGCGAAGGCAGAGTTTTTCTATTTTCCTTAAAGCAGAGATGCTCAGGTAGCCCAGGAAGCATCACTGGCCGGGAGTGAGTAAAGGGATATACCAGGAGCTCTGAAATTCAGTTTCAGCTGCCAGGCATGACTCTCAGACCATGTGTTGGAAGATCAGTCTGAATGAAAATGAAGATTGAGGGCACAGTAATAGCATTGAACATCATGTAAATGTGTTCTGACAATGATCTGAGGCAGAAGTGAGCAATACTGCACTGTCAGCTACTTTATACAAGTGAATCGCAGTATTTGGAGAATATTGGAGTCTCTATAAAAGTGGATTTAATGGGTTAATGTGGATTATTTTTTAAAATCTGCATAACAAGATCAAAGACCATAGGTTTTACTACTGTAAAAATGAACTATAGCCATTGTTACAGTGAAACACAAAACCAAAGTCAATTTTGAATGGCTAACTCCTGAATATTTTCTTTTTTATATTTAATCAAATAAAGGTAAAGTCTTTGATGCAAGTAAAATCTTAATTTTTTAGCAGGCAATGGGAGTAAAAAGACCTTGTGAGAAGACAATCATTACTTCACTGTATTTTGTACTAATTGCTGGATATGGGGTATGCAGCAATGTGTCTGAGCTTTTCAACTTCTGCCTTTGATCTCTGCGTGGTCCGTATTGGAATGGTAACATGAAACAGTTTTGTTGTTTTCCTGTTCTGCTGCTTAGTAACATTAGAACAATCTTTGTATTCATCTGTATCCCAGAATACTGTGGTAAATATGTGTACGTGCATGTGTTGGTGTGTGTATGGCATCAGTCTGTATTGCATTTACAGATTCCAACAACTGTCGTGATATAAATAACCCTGGCACGTTTTCTTGTAGTTACTTTTGCTGTGGGTGAAGCAAAGAGCATGGTAAAGTCAAGCAAAAGACTACAGCATTTAATTGCATGGCACAATTTCAATCTGATGTTGCATTGTGGCCTGTCATGTACCAAGGAAGATAATAAATGGTTTCGGGCTGTTATTTGACTTAATTCCTTTCTACGATCAGAAGGAAATGTTCTTAATGCTATCATATTAAAAATATGTATCATTAATATATAGCTTTTTAAGTACGTCCCAATACTGGTTAAAACTATTGTGGTGTTAATGGATTCCTTACATCGTATTTCTTCAATAGAAGGAAATAATAATTTATGTAAAGCTTCAGAATGCTTCAGCTTTGTTTTACCGGTTTTATGTTGTGTATTTAGAAAACAACAGAAGATAAATCTAATGTCTCAAAGGAAAAGTAAAATAATAACAGGTATCAGAGCAAGTGTAATGCATGGCCTGTGAGACAGTGGATGTTGTATTACAAACTCAGAAGCAGTGAGAGCCTGTGTTGCATCTTTATCATACTTATAGTTTTAAGTACCACATTTCATGGGAGAGAGATCTCTCTGTATTCCTAGAAGTGATCGGAGCTTTTTTAGCCACAGTTAGCATTTTTTCATCCAAATGAGATTACTGAGGAATGAGCTCACCTGTTTAGGTTCTTTTAGAGCTCAGAACAGAGGCACAGGGGTTATAAAATTGCAGAACACTCGCTGTTTTGCGAAGTCAGTATTCCCTCCTGTAAGTAGTCATGGGTTTGCTTTGACGTTTTGCATTCACATCTCACTGTATGAAAGGTTTCCAGGGTAGAATCATTGTCTGCTCTTCTGCTCCTACAGGCCACTTACTCCATACAAAACATTGATGGGAGTCTGTAATGTAAGATTCTGCATCCCACTATTTCCAAAACCAGCATTTTTTAGAACCTTTTATGCTTTTGTGATAGTGAATGGGGAGATCTGAACTGTGCAAAAGTAGAGCCCTATCCATATGTAAATGCAACATGTACCAGGAGATGACAGCACCATTTCATGTTCACTTTTGAAGTTACAGACTAACGCGGGTGTTGGTCTCTTTTCCCAAGTATCAAGTGATAGGAGGAGAGGAGGTGGCCTCAAATTGCACCAGGGGAGGTTTAGATTGGATATTATGAAAAATTTATTCACTGAAAGGGTTGTCAAGCATTGGAACAGGCTTCCCAGGGAAGTGGTGTTGTCACCATCCCTGAAGGTGACGTGTACATGGGGTGCTTAGAGAGATAGCTTAATGGCAGTGTCAGGTTTATGGTTGGACTCGAGGATCTTAAAGGTCTTTTCCAACCCAAATGATTCTGTAATTCTATAATTAGAATGAACTGCATGACAACCATAAGCTTAAACAGAAATGGGATGTCTCAGTGTTCACTTTTGTACATTACTCTGAATGTGAATCGTGGTGGCTTTGACAGCTGACAAAGTTAGAGATTGTCCCCTTGACTTCTGTGGAGCTCATTTTTCCATATGCAGCTCCAGGAAAGCAGCACTAACAATAAGGACTTACCCCACATACTAGACCCACCTTCTGCTCTCACCCTAAAGACTACAAAATGTGGGCTTCCTTTGTTTCACCTGCTCTTCACCTACTTTCCCGTGTCAAAACATCAATCTCTGTAAAACGTTAAGGACGGTGAAACAGGGGCTTTTTGTTGAGAATAGTCTGAAAAGTTCATTTCAGGAGCAGGAAGAGTCATCTGGCCCCAATGGATATGTCAGAGATCTAGATTAGTCAATTTGAGGATTTGTTTGTTCCCCAGATAACTTGCGTACTGCCGATGAAGAGAACTGAAAGATTACTGGGGTCATACATATAATGTACGCAGCTCTGTAGACCGGAGCAGTGCTTAACCATTCGGCGTTTCATGTAATCCCTTCTATAGATTATTAGAATTCAAGTTTAATAGGGCAAGCTAAAGGCAAAATAAATCATTTTATACAGGAAAGAATGAAAAAAGGAAGTAAGCTTATGAGATGTTAGAAAGAAAGAAATATTACTAACCGGACTCTGTAATGCTGTATCACATAGGCATGGGGAAAGCATTGCCAGAGGTGCAGATAGTGGGGGCAGAAGGAAAAGCAAGAGGCTAACATCTTAATGAAGAAGGAACAGTGGGAAATTTGGAGGAAATATGACCATAGTACACAGGCAAGTCAGAACTGCTAGATTTTTTTAATGTAGTTTGGAGGATTGTACGTGTAATGAAGCAAGATACAGGAAACAGAGGGCTTTGAGGACAGGAATACAACTGCCGTGGTTTGTAGTACAGCTGCTACAGTTCCATCTAGCTGTGGGCACTTGATTCTCTTGTTAAAAGCACTGACTTAAGGCTATTAAACCATCAGACCCTGGAAGCAGCTCTGCATCTCTCCCCTCAAAAGTGGAAAGAATGGTTGGTTTTATTTTCCTAGCCGAATCAGGGCAACCTTTAAGTTAACTTACCTGTGAATGGACTAGGTGGCCACTCTCATCGCTTCTTCTACAGGCTCAGAATTGAATTAGTTGAACTGGTGGTTTTTGTTGTATACCGTGTTTGGAAGTCCATATGGAGTAGTTGTCTTCTGCAGAACACTTTGTACCCCACCTGTCCTTTGTCCAGTTGGAGCAGATGAGGAAGCTAGGTGGTAATTTGAGCAGAGGCCATGGGATAAGCACTGGCTGTAGCTGGTAGGTTACTTCAGAGAATCACTGAGACAGGTTAATAATTTAGCTGCAATTGTTAGGTTAAATATTAGATTGCTTTGTGAAAATTCCATTAGTGTAGTTATACTTATGTAATCAAATATTTTAATCCATAGTGAACCACAAGACTCGTGATTAATTTCAAATAAGATACAGTTCCTTGAGCTATCTGGTCGATAGAATCGTAGATTAACTGAGGTTGCAGGGAATTTCTGGAGTCACCAGGCACAACTGTCCACGCAAGGGAGAGCCAGCTTTGAAGTTGGACCCAAATTCTAAGTTAGATGAGATTGCTTAGGTTTTTTCTGGTCAAGTTGCTAGTGTCTTCTAGAGTGCTGGTCTCACTACTTCTCTAGCAATGTGTTCCAATATTTGACCACTCTTGCTATGAAGGTGGTCATTCCTAATGAGAATTCCAGTTGTTGCTGCTTGTGTCTGTTGCCTCTTTTGCTGCGTATCTTCAAAAGAGCCTGGCTTTGTCTTCTTTCTAACCATTTGGTAGTAAGTTAGAGGTATCGGTTAGGTCCACTGTTAATCGTCAGGGTAAAAAAACCTAGTGCTCTCAGCATGTCCCGTGTTGTGCACTGCAGCTCCCCAGCCATCTTGGTGGCTGTCTGCTGGACCTGCTTCAGTTTGTCAGCTCCTTTTCTGGAGGGATACTGGGGAGCCCCAGGCTGGATGCAGTACTACAATATGGGAAGACAGTACTTTGTTTTCAAATTCTACAAGTCTTTCCCATCTTATAGAACTGATTGTTGTATTGGAGACTGAGTTTCCCTTTCTTCCTTGCATTTGTCTGTTGTTGACAGCATTTGCTGTGTTACAGTGTTTCTTAGACCCTCAGGTTATTTTCTCTGAGGAATTTGCAAGCTATGCACTGTCATAAATGAAACAGGTTCGAGGAGATCAGGGAGCAGAAGTCAGTGAATCTCTTGAGAATCAAAGTAAGTAACCGGGTGAGGGAAGGGCCTTGTGCCTACATTTGAAAAGCTGTGTTCTTCATCAGTATTGTTTCCAAGTATAGCAACAGGATAAATGAATGGCTTCTCAGAATAATGAGTGTTTTGTAATACATGTGCCAGGGATAATATAAGGAAAATGTAACTCTCCAATACTAATTGTAATTTGTAACTTCTATTCAAAAGCACACATCATTCCTTTCCTCAGTAACGATTTGTCATTTGCTCAAATCTTCTGTTAAGTATGACAGTTTCGTAAGGGTTCTTCAATACTGCTTTTTGAGAACCAAATTGCTTCCCCTCCCCCTCTCTCCTCAGACTTAGAGTCTCTAGAATCACATTTGGGTAATATATAAAGCAAATGAAAACTATATTGCAGATGTTATTTCAATCTTCTGGACTGATTTTTTTTTCTGTTAGATTACAAAATGTGGTGAGAGGAGAGTATTTCGGAAAGAGGTGTAAAACAGCTACTGATTTTTATGCTGCTTTATGAAACAACTTCTGTTTTTCTTTTTCCATACATCACGCTCAATAGAAGAAGTAGTAGGCTAAAAATAGTTTCATCTATTTCGTAATGGCTTTAAAGCCAAAATTACTTTTTTTCATGTTTAAGGATTATTTTTTCTTGTTTGCTTGTTGGGTAGATACTTCATGGATCCAGTAGTATCCCGTAGTAGTACTGCTGGTAGTAACAGTTGCTGTATATGAAATTGGAGTGCTTAAACTGACTGTTTTTGCATTAATAAATAGCACCAATGCCAATGTTATTCTTATTGATAAACATTTTTTTTTTTTTGTACTGTGGTAAATCTGGAAGTTAAAGACTTTCATGTTTTCTGCCTGCATCAGTAGATTTGCCGATTTACTTGTGTTTTTTAATGGTAAGTGTACATTTTTTCTTTTGTGGACTCACCTCCGTCATGACTACTGGCCAAGATGTGCTGTGGGATTAGCGATGCAAATGCAACTGCCAGTGACTTAGTTCTTTTAACCATAACGTCAGCAAAAGCACAAGATTAAATCTGCTGTCTGTTGGGCACAGTCTTGTTTTGAGTGAGGAGGAGAGAAAGTGGGAAACCAGCCCTTTGAGAGTTCCATTCTGCATTCATCGTTTTGTGATATTTTCTCATAAATTCTGGTTTTCTTCATAAGATTCCCTGCCTGGGTTGGAGCGTGGCTTGATTCAGTTTCATCAGTTGATTCTCTGTCACAGTTCTGTTTTGTGGTTCATTTCTAGTGCTTGGCTGGCCAGCAGCGATAAGTAGAGAGCCTGCCCCTCTGCATGGCATGGTGGATTCAGTCTGGGGTACTTGGGATCCATAAAGTTCACCACACATCTGTTTCAGTGGAAGCAATGTAGAGGATTGAATAAACACTGTATAAGATAATTTATTTTTCCCGACCTTCTGCTGAATTCAGTATTGATATTTGTAGCTAGACAGGTTAGTAATGCGAGATCAAAGAGTCTGTTTTGCATAGAAATAGGGGAAACTTACATTTCAACTTGATGTAAAATATACAAATGTTGGGGTATCTGCAGAGAGTCCTGTTCCTGCTGGCAGATTACAGTAATGAGAACAAATTGCAGTAAAGTGGGAGTTAGGATTTCATTTCACTGAGAGTATTTATCCTTGAAAGGTTTGTAATTTGAAATCCAGGGACACATTCTGAGATGTATTTTACGTATCTGTGAAGGTCAGTACTTGCAGGTTTCTCTAAGGCACTGTGATTTCAGTGCACTTCTAAGATGTGATATCCTCAAGTCTTGATCCCAACAAGTTTACATTTCACAGGAATTAATGAAGCACTGAATCAGTGCATGCACAGACAAGCTTCCACTTAATTAACTTCATCAAAGTGTGTCAGAAACTTTGACTTTGAAAAATGCAGAAATTCCGTCATGAGATCTGTTTTTGCTTTTACTGTGTCCGCACAACTATTCTACAAAGATAGTTTTATTAATAGACATAAGAAAAAGAAGTAAAGAAGCTGGATAATTCTACAGTAGTCGACAACTGTAAAAAACAGTACGCTCAGAGTCCTGTGCCTTTCCCTAAGGAGTGAACTACAAAATAGATGCAGCTTTTACAGAATCACAGAGCAAGTTGGGGCTGAAAGGGACCTCTGGACACTGTTAAGTTTTAGTCAGTAAATATATTTGCAACATTTAAAAATAAATAGGGTTGCTAGTGCTTTGCTGGTTGTCAAAGGTCTGTATCCAAATAATGCTGGTTCCTGACATAAAATGACAGTGTCACACACAGGATGTTTAACCAGAAGATTTAATTTTGCAGGAGAACAAGTTGCTAACAGTATTAAAGACCTGATTTTTCTCTTATGCTTTTTATTCTACTAGGATTTAATGACATTAATGAAAGCAAAAGTAAATTCTTAAGATATGTGGGGAGGTGGACCTATGTTTTGGCAGTCTTAGTGCTTGAGAGTTTAGATGCTGTAAGGCCAAGGTTTGAAAGCTGCTGGTCTGGTTATTTTTTCCAAGTAAGTGTTATGCATAGAAATACTTTGCATACTTTTTCAGCTGTTTTCAGCATTAATTTTGAATTGGAGATGCCAGGAATAAAGCAAACCAAGTGGAAACAGATAGGAGTCAAAGCAAAGCCTCCAAAAGACAGACTGTGCATTTGGGTCCTGGGGAGCCTGTTCTGAACTGACAGCAAGGGAGTAAGGGAATGAGGGAGAGAAAATACTCTCAGCCACTGATTTAATGGCTGGAAGTTTGGACAGAAGTCCTGGTAATTGTGGGACGGATAGAGAGGGAGCAGGTTGTGGCTACTAAATACTGTGAGAAAAAATTAAAACTGAGGGGTTCGTTTATTTTTCTGCTTGTGGAAGAGGAAAGTGAAGGAAATGCATGTTAGCAGTAGCAATGGAAAAGGCCAAAATGGCCACCAAGTGCAGTCCTCCATAATCACAGGTAGCATTGGTGCAGAAGAGCACACAGTGTATGTACAGCCATGCATTTAATGCCAGAAAACTTGGCCTTCATCCCATAAAACAGGAAAACAGGTAGTAAAAAATTAAAAACTGCAGAAGAGGTGTCACTAGTGTAAGTAAAGTAGATAAGTAAAATTCTTAGATGGCGTGTTTTCTTGCATTTTATAATCTGCATTTCAAGGCTGATATTGAAAAAAAGGATACAGTAACCAGAAACCTGAGAACTGAGTGTCCTGGGAATCACTGATGTTTTTTCCTGTATCTAGCCTGTCGCTGTGGCAATCTTCAGTGCCTCAGAAGTTTCTTTAGAAAGGAAAAGACAGAAATCAAACTATGGGCGGCGGGGGCAGGTGTCATTTAGTTTCTCAGAGCTGTCAGTGGAAGATACAAGAGTAATATATATAAACAAAGTGCAAGGTAGCAATCCAGCCTTCTCAACATTACATTGAAAGAGAGATACTGAGGGACTGCATCTTGTCTGCAAGAAACAGGCTGCTGCACGGAGCGACATCGAGAAGAACAGAGAACCAGAACTAGAAAGACAGGAAAAGCATTATTAACTACTTTCAAAGCCATTGTAAGATCACTGACAAACCTTTCTGTCATTTGAACTCTCTAAAGCCTCTGCTGTGGCTTTCTTTACATGCTATTCAAAATATAGGCCCTTCGCATTTTGACAGCCAGGTGCTACCTTGTCCTTGTAATTGAGTTCCCTGTTCCTCTCATGCCAGATTGCCATCTTGTCTTAACCTTCCAGCTCATTGTATTTTTGTCACATGTATCTTACCCTTCCTCTGAACTCAGAGGAACTTCCTCGCCACCCCACCCTCCCCCCATGTTGAATTTAAGCCTCTCCAACATATTCAAAGTTCCCCAGGGCTGTTGGTCTCTGCTTTTCGTTCTGCATTCAAGCCAAAAGCTCTGCAGTTATACTCCAAGTCCTCTGCCTACAGCTAAGGTTTTTTTTTGTATGAAGATAGTCCTTTTGCCAGGATGTTTATAAGAGCTATTAGATACCTCTTTTTAAACATTAACTTTTGTTAAGACCTTCAGTTGTAATGGCCAGATTATTTTATGGTAAGTGCCACTTGGGTTAGGGAGCCTGGCACTGTTGCCTGGCTGCAGTTTGGTACGTGTTTATAAGGCTGGACAAAAAAATACAGTACCTGCGTTGCATTTGTTTGATCAGAAGGAATGACCTAAGATACACTTTATTTCCTATTAAAAGATTTGTGCAGTATTACTGTTGAGTGTGCATGGACACCTGGCAGATGCGGAGGAATTTGGTGTAGCCCTGAAATGGCCAACAGCTGAGATACACGGGCTGCATGTTTAGTACCACAGCACCTGCTGTTACATTCTAGCAAGATAACAAATGGTGGCAAAGGAGTGAAATACCAAATTAAGTTCATGACTCTGTTCTGTGTGACTGTCACTTCTCTGTTTAATATCCAACGTGTTTTAAAATATGCTTTTCTAAAAGCAGTCATCAGAAGTTAATCTGCTTTTTTCTTATAAAGGCTGCAATAGCTTATTAAAATACATGCAGAGACCCTAGGAAAAAGAGCTTTTAAGAAGGCTTTTTAAATTTCTAAATCAGCTCCAGTCTGTGTATCACGTGATGTGCAGGGTGGCTGTGGGAAGCACAGGCATGTAAAACCAGAATAACTTGTTGGCACAGACTGCTCTCATGGGACTGCAAATCTCTGCACATACATTCTTGTTGGAAATAGCATCTTTCCCTGCCACACTACCCAGCCTTAACCTCCAGGTACTTTTTTTGGCAATTCTTCTCACGTCTTGATCAAAAAAAGTCGTTTGTTTTCTGTCTTCTCATGATTTGGTTTTGGTTTTGCAGCTAGAAAGTGGGTCGTGTTTTGCTATTGGTCAAATTTTGCACATTTTAATACACTAGAATTAAATAGCAAAATCAGGAAACATGAAACAGTATCATATGCATTTTGTAAACCTCTTGACAATGACTTATTCAGCACTTGACTGAGTAAAAAAAGGTGTTCCCAATGGTGTTTGCTAGCTTTTCTTTTCTTTCCTGTGTTCCTGCTGCTAAATGTATGCTCACTTTGAGTACGTAGATTAGTCATACTGTATATTTCAAAAAATACTTGATTAGCCAGATTTTTTTCCAGAATGGCTTGACTAACTGTTGCTTCAGAGTGACTTGCAGCCTCAGAGCTGACTTCCAAATCCAGTGAGCCTGCTCATGCAATTATTCGCCATGCATTAGGCTTGGCTTCAGATAGGGTATTTTTTCTTTTGAAGGTCTTCCAGTCTGAATGTTAAAATTAGTACATGTTGCTTGACTAATTAACATTCTCATAGTATGCTTACTTGGTAAAGATTACAGTGAGTGAGAATTTAGTACAATTTACTGTACCTATTAAAAGAACTGTAGGCAAAGGTTACTTAGCTTGATGAATGAATGCTTTGTATGCATTGAAAATTGTAGTTTAACTATTTTCTAGTTAAAATTTATATTCATATATAAATCTACCTTTTTAAAAACAAGAAGCCAAATGAAATATTTGCTCTTCAAATAAGGACCTTGTGTACTTGAATCAAAAAAGTAGAGACGTGGAAGAAATAAGTACTGTATAGGGCACTTGTTTTTGGTTGGGTTTTTTTTTTTTTTTTTCTCCTGCACTTAGCCGTTTGCCCTCTGGGTTTTCCACTGCCTGATGGTGCTTGCCCAAGCTGTGTGTGCTGCTGCAGTCCTTTTCTCAGTAAAGTCTGTGGCTGGCCTGGTCTCCTCACCCCTGCCGTCAGCCAGCTCAGAAGCTGCAGCCCGACTGTCTGAGGTTGCGGAGCGAAAGCTGTCAGAGCGCTGTCTGGTCTTGCATGTCTGGTACAAGCTTCAGTTTTCATCAGCTTTTGGAACGCCAACATGTGAACAAATGCTTGCAAACACAGGGGCGGCCCAATATGCTGAAGTGACTGCCTGGGGACTGCTGCGTTTGTTTTAATGATTTCTACATTACTTTATCTGTGCTTATAAAAAGTTTAAATTTAATGCACCTTTCTCCCAAGAAATTTTGAAGCACTGACTTCTGTTTAGAAAACCAAAACACCACCACCACCAGAAATCGTTCTTTGAAACAGTGACTTACTCAGATGGCTAAGAAGCAGCTATAAATCATGTTGGCAACTAGAAAAATCAGCTTACCTTATTCATATTTGAAGAACTCATAGTCTGTGTCCTTCCACTCATTTTTTAATCTTATTGTCAGTAATACATTTGACTACTACATTTGACAATGTAGTAAGTACATTGTCAAAATTGTTACAGCCCTGGTAACAGGTTTATGACTATTTCTGCCTATTCTGTACTTCAGGACTTGCTCATTCACTGATGCTAGCTCTTGCATTTTCTCACTGTCAGAGTTTTACCTTACTGAAGTAATGTGTTTATACATGAAGTCATATATTTATATGCCTCAGTATATTTATTTTTTCAATGTTTTTGACCTTTATCATTCCTGAAAACAAAGGTAGCCCTGTAAAGACCCAGAAAGTAGAAGGCACAAGGAAAAGTAAAAATTCAGTAAGTTTTTAATTCCTTACTATCTAGGTAATCTCATTATTTTGGAGGTGCATGACTCATGGTCATACACACCCGGAGAGCGTAGTGCTGTCAGTCCTGCTTGATTTCAAGTTGCCTCCTTCCAGGGAAATGATGCTCTCTCACTCCAGGAGTCTGACTGAACATGCAGTTCGTACAGCCAGCACAGGCTTCCAGCTTTAGCTCTCACCTGCAGTCTCTAGAGAGGCAAACACGCTCATCCACACAGGATGCCTGGCAGGAAATCAGTTCTGATGTTTCTCAGAGCTGTGTGGTACAGACTTTTAAATGCTGTCTGAAGTGCTCAGTTGGTGCTGTCTCTTTCCTCCTAATCTCATGTAAATGTTCTTTGTTCCTTGCCCAAAAAACCCTGTAATTTTTGGACCTTGCGCTCACCACGTACTGATGCAGTACAGGTATGCTGGTCATTAAAATGAGAACTGGGTCTCACGCAGCAGTGTTGTTATTAATGGCTTCACAGTGGCATTTTCTCTTCCTCTGGGACTGTTGTATCAACACCACCCAGTACATACGCTGGAAATGCAGCTCATGTCAACTCTTGACTTGCCCATGGAATTTAACATGGTTCCCTGGAAGTTTTTACTGGGTGCTTTTTTTCCTGGTCCTTCTTTATTACAAGAAGACTAAAAATAGTCAGTCAGCCAAGTATTCACTGTCAATGTACACAAGATCGAATACAGTAATCTTAACTGCAAGTAGTGTCGAATCTACTGTTGACACTTATCTTGTGGAAAAAACATCCTGCCTTGATATAAGGCAATGAAAAGATCTGATTCAACTCTTTTTCGTCCCAAATACTTCTTTTTTTTTCCTTTCTTTCTTTCTTTTTTTTTTTTTTTGAGTTTAAATAGAGTTGGGAAATAGGGTATTTGGTAATAGGTATTTGTCACAGTACAGAGTGAGGTGTACTGGCTTCCATGTCAGGGAAAAGTCAGCATTGCAGCCGTACGCAGTAGCCTTCTTGTACTTCTATACCAGTCTCCTGAGACCCTGTTAACCCACAATTCTAAATTTTTACTGACAGTTTATACTTCCACCACAGTTTTAAGGAAAATATGTGTAAGGTAAAATAGCTGGGGGAAAACACATCCAGAACGCTACATCTCCAATATTTACAGACTTTAACACACAAAGTACTAATGCTAAATGTACCTACTGTTGGTTGCAAAAATTAAGAAGTTAATAAGCTCCCAACTTTCGCAGGAGGTAATGTCTAGCAATTTGTTTGGTCCTCTAAATCATAAATTAGACGACTTTGCAGATGTCCCTGTTTCCTCTAAGATCCTGTGAGTTTCACAGTAAGGGAGACAGGATTTCCTCTCAGAGCCTTTCCCTTTGCACGGCTCTCTTCTGCGGCGGGGCGGCTCTATTGAACATAATCATGTTCATTTGAACATAATCATGTTTATTTGTATAGACTGTACAGAAAATGACACCTCATTGATTTCAAAGGGGTGTTTTTTCATCATATACTTTAAAAAAGTGAAGTGTGAAACTGCACATGAGAAATAGGAGCTATGAAGAGCAGTCATGAGCAAAAACTATCTGTGAGATGCTTAAAATTAGTGGGATCACCTGCCCAAATTCTGAGGCTACTGCAGGCCACCAGAGAAATGGCACTATTAAAGTGCAAGGATGGGACCTGTCAATACAATAGGTGTAGTCAGAGATTTATACATCCTGGCCAGCTACTGTAATCACTCTGAAAAGTTGATGCTGTACCACCAACTCTAAGAAGATGAGGCTGTTTTGTTTAAATGTAGATTTACAGTCTTATTTTTAGGTGCTTGTGTCTGAAATTGTTGTCAGAGGTGTGAAAGGGGATGCTCGGCTGTCTTCAACGTTGGGAGTGGGGGCTGGCGACACTTGCAGCCAGCAGACACCCCTCGCTGGCACCCAGTGACCCGTGAATCAGTCATCTCTGATACAGACGAGTATCTGCATTTGCAGATACCAGGTTAATGTTTTAACCTCTTCTTGACACGTCCCCTGCCCTTTTGAGTCACCGGACCTTTCTTCTCCCTCCCTTTCTGCTAATGGTTCCAGTTGTCAGTTAGCAGTAACGGCTCTTGGTGTTGCACTGCTTGCTCAGCAGTGCCATTTCCTTTCAGCTCTCTTTTCATGGAAGTGAAACCACTGCTATATATTTTTGCATTCTGAGGTGCTAAAGCAAAATGAAGCACTGCAGGCAGGAGAGAAAGGTAGCTGAGAAGAGCTGCTCTTATGGTGAGAGGGAAAAACTCACGTTCACTCCGTGATACCTTCTGACTGCGTTTCGAAGTGCATGATAAAGTGTGTGCTGGATGGAGCGGAGTAAATAAGCCTCAGGCCAGTCTTCATCTCCGGTATTTTGTCTCTTTTTCAGCTGTCAGCATTAACGTTTGCAATTCCATTTGATGAACAAGTAAGAAATTTTACTGTTTTTTAAGGGAGCATGGATGTTTGGTCTGAAGGAGCTCTATAATGTAACTACTTAAACTCAGTCTTATTTAAGCAATTACCAGTGAATAAACGTTTTAGGTCTTTCTGTTATGAGTAGTGAGGAAAAATTCTGATTATAAAATACAAACAGTTTGCACGTTCCTTTTTGGATTGAGTTAAATACTGAAGTAGGAAATTTACATATTTATAAATTACATTATAACCTATGTAATAGCACAGGGAAAATGAAGCGGACTTTTGATGTATTGCAAAGTAGATAGAAAGTAGGCAATGTGGGGTAGTCCCAAAACTTGAACAGTTTTTAGATAAATACCATTAAGAGTTTAATACCTCTAGTAAATGAGCAATTCCTTTTTTTGCTTAACAATGGTAATTACACCTCAAACTTCACTTTGACAAATGTTAAATTACATAATGTAAGGGGTTTGTTGTTGATAAACTGTAAAATTTTTAGAAAACTGTCATGTTTTCAGTTTATTGATATTTTGCAGGTGGTTATGTGTAAATTGTTAGAACCATACCTGAGTGTTTCTGGGACTGGCTGGAGGCAGGTTGTACAGATTTCTGTTCAGTTACCATGGAGTATTCTGTGTGATATAGTTAGCATTTTATAAGAATACCTACAGCATCCGGAGAAATAACATTTTAAAACACATATATTTTGTATTGTAGGAGGTTTTTCTCTACAATTTATGGAATGTACTTTGAAACAGCAACTGCTGTTAGTACGATCATCTATATATCTTTGTGGAGTGTCAGAAAGAAGGTATCATGAGCAATTAGTAAATTGGAAGGCTTTCAGAAATAGAAGTTATGAAGGAACAATTGATATTCCTGTTTTGGAAGAAAAAAGCTATCGTTCATCTGTAGATCTTTGTAAAGCCTTGGATGTTGAGTTCTAATATTTGACCACCCCTTGAAATACTTTGATTAGTTTTATTTTAATAGTAACAATTGCAGGTTTATATTTAAAAGCACAAAAAGTAAGTCAAATGTTTTCAGTTCCGATTGACTGCTTTGCGTCTTAAATGTCTTCCTGTATCTTTGTGGTTGAGAAACATGTCTGTCTTGTGATCTTGAGTGCTTTGCCCACGATAGTTAACAATGGGTTCTTTGATTTTTGAGTATCTTCACTTAATAAGAATTCTAAAAAATGCGCTCAAACGCTGTAAGCTTCAAAACAAAATGCAGGTATGCACGGAAAGCCTTAAGAAAAAAACCTGCTTGGAAGGTTCTGAGATGATAAAAAAGGAGCCTGTTACTAAGTTTCTCAAAGGTACTGCTGAATCAAAAAATATGTGTGTGTCTCACACGTCCTGAAGGACAAGTTCCTTCTATTTGCTGGAACCTCAGAGCCATCCTGCGTCTGAACACACTCAGCTGCCCAAATATAAACAGTTAAGAGGAAACCTTTTTCAAATTCAGGGGCTTATGGTTTGGCATCTGCAGAGTTTATGTTTTCATTAAAAGGAAAAAAAAAAAATGTTTCCAGGCCCTATGTTTGCAAAGGAAACCTTCCATATATGAAGTAAGTGTAAACAGAGGAAGCTCTCCTTCAGCCTGTCTGAGTCTCCAGGAAAGCTGCAGCATAAAGGCAGCCATGCCCCAGACTGTTCAATCTGGAAATACAAATTCATGTGTGACTTGGTGGAGAACATGCTGCAAAGGGAATATGCTGTAAATAATGGTCACTGGCAACAGAACACGAGCAGTAGCATTTCACAAAACAAGTCTCTGAAAGAATGTTTGTGGTTTTTAAGTGTTTGAAGAAATTACAAACTAGTCGTTCGGTATATTGGTGCAAGCAAGCACAGTTCTAGAGGTATAAATCTATTGTAGGATCTACTTTATTGGTCACAGAAGGATTTCTATGTCAGGTTATGCTACCAAGTTATAGCAATCCCTAGACTGTTAATTTTTGGCTATTTCTGCATTAAGTGTAGGACATAGAAGTGTTACTCTTTCCTTCTTGCTTTCCTTCTGAAAACTAGCATCTTCAGATTGCACCCAGAGAATCTCAGTATTGCTTGCTGATGAAGGATTTTTATGTTTGTATTATATTTATATATCTCTATATATGTATAAAATACATACATAAAATAGAATACATGTGTGGGATTTAAATTCACTGATCATGTAAAATGCTAAGCAGGAAAAAGTTTTGCAGTAGTAAATTCACTGAATTACTATCTCTAACTGAGTAGCACTGGTAATTGTCATGACACTGGGATAGTCATGGTTTCAGATTTCATTACGAGTATGAGACTCAGATCAGACTTACCACTCATTTGATCAAACAGGGCAGGTTTACTGCCTCGCTTTGAAATCTCACCAATCTATATATAGAGATACTTCAGAACAATTTTGAGCAAGTTCTATCTCATTTTGTGTTTTCTCAAAAATAAAATAGTCTAAAAGAATGTAAATCTAAAGACAACAGAGTTTTAGGGATTTAAAAGATAAGGTTTTCTGCAACTACATACATAAGTTTGCATTGTTTTTGTGGCAATTAGTAGGACTAACTTGAATGAATAGACATGGAAATATTCCTCAAGTTATGGTCCATAGTTCGTCTGTTATGAAGTACTGACTACATACCTTTTTTTTTTTTTTCTCCTCCCCCAGTGGCCACAGATGTCTTCAACTCCAAAAGTCTGGCCATTCAGGCCCAGAAGAAGATCCTTGGAAAAATGGTGTCCAAATCAATAGCAACTACTTTGATTGATGATACAAGCAGTGATGTTTTAGATGAGCTCTACAGAGTGACAAAGGAATATACACAAAATAAAAAGGAAGCAGAGAAAATAATCAAAAACCTCATTAAAATAGTCCTCAAATTGGCAATCCTCTACAGGAACAACCAATTCAATCAAGATGAAATAGCGTTGATGGAGAAATTCAAGAAGAAAGTTCATCAGCTGGCTAAGACCGTTGTCAGTTTCCATCAGGTGGATTATACCTTTGACAGGAATTTTTTGTCCAAACTGTTAAACGATTGTAGAGAGCTACTTCATGAAATCATTCAGCGTCACCTAACTGCAAAGTCACATGGACGTGTCAACAATGTGTTTGATCACTTCTCTGATTGTGAATTTTTGGCTGCCTTGTACAATCCCTTTGGACCTTATAAACTCCATTTGCAGAAACTTTGTGATGGTGTCAACAAAATGCTAGATGAGGGGAACATATAAGTATTTGTATTAAAGTTGACTGCCTATGCATTGTTTGTAGATGGAACACTGTTGATTTATGAAGGAATAAGGGAGCATGCAAAAAGGGTTTTTTACATTATGACAATATTTGCAAAATATCTTTATTAAATTCATTCCTTATTATGAGCTATCTGTTGCTATTCACAGTCCATCTGGAAGAAAGACTGCACATGACTTTTTTTACTGTGCTTTGCTTACAGAACAGCTGGATAAAGCCAATAGAACAGTCCAAGTAGAGTAAGAGTTGCAAGGTAGATACAGAAAACAAAATAATATGCTGTCAGACAATCCAAATCTTTCAAATATTTACAGAATTATTTCTAAACTATCAGAGTCCAGTAATGTTAGTAACAGGCTATCATGGTGATGGTACACTCTATAATTTCTTTGACTTATTTGTAAAATATAGATTTGATTAATTTATAGTCTTTTATGCTCTCTGCACAGATCACAGCTTCCTAGTGTTGCCCTTCTGAAGCATTCAGTTCTAAATAGTATCAGTGATGCTGTTACGTAGAGTCTTAATGGACTTGTTCATCTCCAGCTCAGCGGTGAAAACTTCCTGTCTGCAAGACTACCAAGTATAGATCCTTATAGACCTGCACAGATGCTTGCTTCCTTATGATTATATGGGGATTATTTGAGGAATAAGCTACAGAAAAATAGCCTAACTGGGGAAAAGCATTCCCTAGAAAACACTTGTGGTACGTAATTTTAACTCTGCCTGTAAGGTAAAACGCAGTGACTTACCTGTGCAATTCCTTACGATATTTAGAATCCTGCTTATAGGTCATAATTCTTTTTGAAAAGGTGTGAGTCAGTATATTCTATACACTAGGCTGATGTGGATGATGATGTGAATTCAGAAAATGTAATCACCTGAAAATAAATTCCAAGACGATTTGCTTTGTGTACAATGAAACTAGAAACAGAAAATAGGTTTATCGTTGCATTATATACTGTTTAACTAATGGAATCTTGAATAATTTTTTTTTTCTTCTTTTCTCACCTTTCATCCTTCTTTTTCTCCCTTATGTTCTGCCTGCCTTGCCTTTGGGGATAAAAAAATGTGACTTTCTAGACACTGTAATGTACTTAAAAACATGAAGTTAATACATTTCAAACACCTGAAGATTTTTTGTTAGGAAGCATATAAAGAATTTGCTGTTTATTTAATTGCCAGTGTTTTTGCTGTTTGCTGTGTCCTTTTGTTTTAATGAGTAAACCAAAGAATATTTGCACTCTGAACTTTTCATGCCTTTTTTTTTCCCTTGTTGCATTTTAAAGAGCAGACTTGACCTGTGTCAGGAACAAAAGCATCACAGCTCCTAACATATGGCTTCAGCATTACTTGTGATTTTTTGAGAGACAATTCACTTTTATTCATGTTTGTTTCGTCATTAGCCTCTGAATATTCCCAAAAAGGTGCTGGAAATGTGCCAGAGAAATGTGTATTCAAAATATTAACTCATTTTATGCAAGCCACTTGTGTCTTCACTAAGGAGGACAGGACGGTACCTTGTTTAGAACCAGGCACAATATACGCATGTGCTGCGTAAACCACAGAAGATTTTCCTCATCCGTGACCCAGGACATTTTGACTGCTGAAATATGAATTTTTTCCGGGACAAAATTGCTTAAATGGCCTTTGTACATTGTTAATGAACACCTGCTTACATGTCTATGACCCATACATAGTACAACTATGTATATTTTCATGACACAGTAACTTCTTATTTAGTCGCATTATCTGGCCATATACTGTTTAGAAAAAGTGAAAATTGCTCATGGAGATTAAATTATAACCATAAAAACTTCACAATTTGGAGAAGTTATATTTAGCTCACAATCTCATTAGATTCTTCTGAGGTGCTGTAACAATAGTTTTGTCTGGCATTCATTTTCAGTTACAAAGAAGTGACTTCTTAATGATGAAAGAAAACAATTGTACCAGATGTCCAAAGACGTAGCTTTATAAATAACATGACATAGCACTCAAGCTGTATAATTTTGCAGTTAATTTATTTTTTCTGCAGTATACATAAATAGTGGCTTTAATTGTCAAAATTCTGAAATAAATTGATAGCATTTTTCCTTGTCTCATTAAAGCATTGACACTATAGCAGAAACTTGATATAGTCAAGAGTTTTAAAAAAGGTTATACTACTACTGTTTAATTATGGGTAGGATAATGTTGTTATTCTGTGTTGTAAAACTGATGCAACACTGGGCTTTAATAGGGTCAAAATTACTAATGTATTAAAATCTAGTCACCCTGGATTCATTTTACAATAGGCTTTTAAATGTCAGTACCTTAGGTGTTTCATATTTGTAATGTCCTTTTAATGTTTAGTTAATGTAGTGCCTTATGCCATCCAAATCTACGTTTGTGAAGTTGTGGAAGTTAAAACTAATGTTAGAGCCTCTAGAGGAGTTGAAAAAGTGTTAAGTCAGACCTTGGATACCTTTTGCAAGACGCTTCAAACAACTGTGATCTCAGCCGTGCAAAGAAAATGAGATACAGGGAAGTTATCATGGCCATTTTGTGTGTGCCACCTTAAAAAGGATTCACTAGAACTTTTGGCTACCCGTTAATTATGTTTGTATGCATTTGTGTGTATGCATAGACAAACAAAAAGACACAATTGGTTAAGTTATAAGCCTTATTCTTGTCCTTAAGCTGCCTTGAGGATTATCTCCATTCAGAAGGTACAGAGATGATTAGGAGTCTGGAACCTTTCAGCAACTGGTGTGGATTTTTTTTTTTTCTTTAGAAAAATAGCAAATCATGTCTCTTCTAAAAAAAGATTCAACCCCACCCATAAAGCAAATTCCCGTAAAATAAAGGAATGAGGAGATGGCCAATTGCTTTCTCACATCTCTCGCTAAAAATATTGCTTTGTCCCAAGGAAGTAGTGATCTGGTTTTGATGCCAGTTGGCTTCGGTTGCTTTCCAGCCCCTTGTAGCTGTAACAGCTAAAATGTAACTAAACATGAACTGGAATTCTGCATGTAATTCTTTAAAGGACCAGAACATGCTTGCTTTCATGGTCTAGCAGAGAAGAATCCACACTACTCCCAAGTCCATCATTGTCAAAGATGACAGTGTTATCAGGGGGACAGAGAAGTTACATGTTGTACTGGCTTAGATGATCTCTCTCTGACAAGCGTTCACCATCTGGTCACCTGCAACCATAGCTTTCCTTTGGCCTTACATGCTTTTCCTGCCCTTCTAGGCAGCAGAACTGCTCTTCAGACAGCTCTATTCCTTCCCTACCATTTTTTGCCCCAAGATTGTATTACATTGTGTATGCATTGAAGGAGAACAGTAGAAGAATATGTTACCCATTTCTCTTAATGAAAAAAACAGAGCTGAATACCAGTTTCCGGGGGTTTTTTTTGCAATGTAATTTTAAATCTGAAAGAATAGTTACATCTTTATTTAGTTCTTAATACTGTTTTGGATATAATCTATACCCTTATCAGTATAGTAAGCATTTAGCTGTGATTTCAGTACATGTACTTCTGAGCCTTTAAAAAAAAAAAAAAAAAAAGTAGTTTTTTGGAATACATTACAGAGGGTATACTTTAGTATGAACACGGAATGAAGATTCCCGTTTGCATAATGATTTGCAGAGAAACCTTCCTGTTACGACTGTTTTTGATTGAGATTTGGGTAGGTCAGCCAACATTCATAGTTAAGTGGCAAACATCTGTGCTCTGGATAAAACAACTATCAAAGGTTGTCCAGAAAAGTTCCGTAATATCTTGTTTTTATGATTTGCACATAAATGAAACTTATTTGGGAAGAGGAAAGTTTCCTATCTATCTTAAAAAAAAAAAAAAGCTACCCAAACACACTGTGGCTACTACTCAGAAAGACTAAGTAATGTACTTATTTCAAATTTGTTAAAAAAACCCTTGCATTTGTTCTTACAGAGAAAGAAGTTCTAAAAAACTAATTCATACTAAATTACTAATCTATTGGTTTGCATACTGCAGCTGAAATTAAATTGCAACTTTGACATTCATATCTATAGTATTGTGTAGGTGATTTATTTTCCCTTTGTGAAAATAAAGGAGTAGTATCTCTTCACAGGCTAAGCTAAGAGCTATCTCTGTTACAGTAGTGCATGGTCTGTATCCCAGACCAAGATTTCTTAATGTTTAAACCACGAATTGCTGAAGTGACCTCTGTTTTCTTAGTACTCAGTTTTAATATCTGGTTTCTAATTTTAAAGCTGATATTTACGGATAGGACATTCCTGAATCAATACCTACTTTTTCTTGTGAGTTTGGGACATACAGAAACTGAAGTGTATCTTCTAACAATCTGTAAATTTCTACTTACTATCCCTCCCCCAGTTTCTAGAGAAACATCCCTTATGGCATTTCTTTCTGTTAGGGAGCAAATTGAAAAGAGGCAGCTCATAACTTTGGGATGTTCCATAATTACACAGTATCAAGCAAAGAAACAAGACTATAACAATTAAGAATAATGGAATTAAGGAGGTACGTTACTTGCCAAACTTTCCCAAGCAACCGAAACTTGTTTGCTATTTGTTGTTCTCCCCTGTGGGAAAAACTTGATGTGGTAGGTGGAGAACAAAGGTGGAGCTTCCTACAGTTGCCGTGATTTAGATATAAATTACTTCTACCATCACACGTAAGATCTTCCACTTTCTACTCTAAAAATCTTAACACTAAATTTTAAAATCATGCTTCCCATTGGCTTAATGACAAATTAATTCCTATTTCAGTTTGTATTAAATAGTTGGGTTTTAAGTGGGCCTTTATTATGCACATAAATATGAGCTGAAACAAAATAGAAGTCAGCCTTGTGCATCCTATTTTTCTTCCTGGATACCTTGTTTTTTCTTCAGTCAGTAGGTGTTTTGTGTGCTATAAAGAGTCTTCTTAGTGGATATAGTTCTGAAGGTTTTGATAAATGTAGGTTGTTCCAAAAGAAAATAGTTGGCTTTTCACCCACTTGTTCTCCAGTTCCTGCTGGCAGCTTTTCAGAGTATCAGCCCCACTGGTCTTTAAACATAGCAATTTAGAGCACTTCATTTGCAACACCCTTTGTGAGAAGTTTTTCAGAATTCATTTACTGTTGATTGTTCTGCCAAGCCACAGCTAATAGTGGATGAAAAAATATTGTTACGTTTAATTTGTGTGAGGTTTTTTTTTATACAGAGGTGATGATGGTGTAGATGGAATAAATCAGCCCAAGCAGGCCTCATATACCACCAACCCTTCTTTTCTTGAATGAATTCTACTCCATTATGGGACAGTATTGAAAAATTCTTTGGTTTTCTTCATCAGAATTTAGTCTCCTTGCATTTGAGGAATGTGTTTCAGTAGCTGGGCTTAGCTTGGGTCCTGAGGCGAGAGTCCCCTCTCTGTTGATAGACTGATGTTAATTAAGGTTTCCTGTGACATGAAGGGACAGCCTTTCCCCATTCCAGAAGCACTTAGCTGATGCTTTCAGTTTACCTCACTGACTGGACTTGAGGTACTGTGGGTTTTTGCTTTGTTTATTTGGAGTTCAGTTCTATTTTGTGAGGAGTCAAGACCTACCAACTGTGCATCATCTGCTAGGCCTGCTAAGAAAATGCAGAAATAAAACAGACTGAGGCAGTGCTTTGAGCCAGGGTGGAAGTAAGCGCATTGGAGCTGGGACTTAACATGAGATCAGCTGTTACTTTGAAGAAAGCTGGTTCTATATCTCAAGGATCTTGGTAATTCAGCAACAGAAAAAAATGATCTCATCCTTGGAACTAAAGTGAGTCTCTTTGCCCAGTTGAAAAGCTATCTCAGTTATAGTCTGCTTAACTCAATTTCAACGCTATGGACACTCCCAAAGGTACATTTGCTGTGCCATCATACAAGAAACTATTAAGGAAAAGTGGAAAGGAAAGCTCAGCACTTTTATGGCAGAAGGCTGTAATGAGACAAAGATCTCATTAAGTTTGCTTTGCCATCTTCATTGTGATAAGGTCGTCTCCTTACCAGAAGCACAGGCATTTGACTTTGGCTAAGACAGTATGTTTAAGCTTACAGTTCCAGTATCCTATGACACTGCAATCTGCAGTTTACCCCAAAACTAGAACTGAGAAGTTTGTGCTACAAAATACGGAAGAGGGAAGGAAGCCCTTTACAAAACAGTGTGATGAAAACTAGTCTTTGCTACTGTCTGGAGCTGGGAGAAACTTGACTGGGGAATTTAGACATCCCACCTCATTCCTGATGAGCAAACGAAGTGCTGAAAAGGAGTACAAACGACTAAAGTAAAAGGGGTTTATGTTGTTACTTAGTTGATTGGCTGTTGTCCATCTATCCATCTTGCTTCTCAGTTAGTGGTCTATTCTATACTTAATATATATTCTTGGCTAAAATTGAATTGCTTTTCACTGCAGGTTGGGGAGGAATTCTCACCACAGAATATAGTCAGTCTGAACCTGTGGTATTTGGCTTTCATTTGCCTTTTTGGGGTGGTTGGGATGGAAGCTGGTGGAGTGGGTAAGTGGTATTTCGGAGAGACAACTCTAAGTCTGCTGTTTATCTGAGGGGAATAAATATACATGTGCTGTTGCACACAGAGAAAGCTTCTGCAGCAACACTGGGATTAATAACTCTAGAGTGTTCTCTCTCTAGTGGCAACTAGAGAGAAGAGGCCATTTTAGGAGGCACAGTTTAAAAGTAGCTTCTCTTTTGTGCATGTTTTCTGTTTATTAAAGGAGCTGCCTGGATTTATTCCAAGAGCAGAACCTCTTGGAATTTTTGGCTCAATATGGCCATTAACTCAGGAAGCAACTGCACTGAATCAGTTTTCTCATGAGGCGTTTCAAGTCTTCCATCTATTCCGTAAAGAATCAGCTCGTCTGTAGATTCTACTTACTCGTAACTTGGTAGTAGTGCCAATATTCATCTGATTTCTACAGAATGTTACATATGGTTATTTTCTAATCTTTTTACCTCTTATTTTAGTCCATGTGGTTTTTAGTCTCCTTTTTTTTTTTTTTTTGCCTTCAAGGAGACAAAGTTAATGGATTTCTCATGAAGAATCATTTAGGATGAAATGCAGTGGTTGCATTACAGGAGCAACACCATAACCTTTTGCTGGCACTTCCCTAACATCTCTCCACAGGATCTATTTTCAAAGCTCTAGATGTGCACTATCAACTAGTTTCTGCTTGATGAGTTTGTTCTGCTAATGTGTTATTACGTACCAGCTCAGCAGTCCACCAAGCCCTGACTGACCCAGGGCTTCAGTCTCCCTTAAACCATGAGTCTGATGGAATCAAACGGAGAGCTTCCATAGTGCTCTGCCTGCGCCCCCAGCATGGATTTTTCCACTTAATTGAGTGGTATGCGCTACAAATGCCAAAATTAACATTTCTTACCAAAACAGGGACATAAGACCTCCTGTGAGGTCGGCTGTTAACAAGAGCTATAAAAATGTTTGCATTTACATTTGCAGTTGGTTCATAAGAATATATCCAGTCTTAACTACACAGTAGGCTGCTCCTCAACATCACATTAGGAAAGCTGCTTTTCAAGTTCTGAAGGTGACAAACAATGGATTTAATGGCAAGAAACACCCCACTTACTAAGTGCTGTAGGCTCACTAAAAAAATAAAAGAATACAAGAGAATGCAGGTTAGAATGGAAATAATACTATTCACTGTTCCTGCAGATGAAAGGAATCAATAGAAACAGTATATGCTAGCTATGAAGAATTCCTCAGCAGGGGTTTCAGTCACATAAAGTTGTATACGTAATCAAAATAAGCAGTTTTCTCTAACCACTTTTACTGAAAGAGTAATTAGTAGGGTGAGCTGGGCCATACAGTTAGTTTATATGAGATGAATATTTGTGACCAGCTGAGACCTCTCAATGACCTCTCTGCCCTGGCAGCCAGAGGATGGCTGCAAAGAGAGAGGAAATGGGGATGATGACCTGGCCGCAAGTGAGGCCTCTTTGGTCACAGCAGAAAATATCTGTCTTCAAAATGCCGGGGACTTCTACAGCACTAAGGCTGTGGGGAGGTACCTTCTGTTCCAGGCCATGCTTTTGTAATGTTCAGTGCAGGATGCCACGGTTTTGAACATGGCAAGAAGCACCTGATTGCCCCCTTCACTCACATTTGTAGAGAAATCTTTGCTCTCAGTCAGTAGGCCTCCACAAATCTCTATGAGCAAAACCATTTAGAAAGCAAATAAAGTACTTGAAAATAAGCCTTATGATCCAAACAGATCTTTTAGCAATATTTAAAAATACAGAGTAAAAGCACGTCAGTCAATCATTTTATCCCCCTGAATAAAAGGTTCAAAGGGGCACACCATGTACAGCAGCAGACGGTAGAAAACATTTTCAATGTTAAGGTTCTTAGAGTATCCACAACACAAGCAACAAGTTTATAAAAGAAACAAAGCCAAAAAAACCCCTCCAATTATCTAATCAGTCATTCAAAAGAATGACTTTAGAATATACACTAAATTTGGTTTAGTGCACAATACGAAAATTCATTGTTTATAAAAGAACTTACCTGCTCTAGGCAATGAAATGTAACAGAAAAATACATAATCATAACCAATATTCCAGGGTACTGCTTGGGGTTTTCGGCAAATTTTTCCTGGTGTACAAAGCCTACTGTGTTAGTAAAAAAGTTAATAATAAATATATATTGGCTCACACTGCACACTTAGAGACAAAATAAAGTAGATTTGTCTTCCTTTTTGACTCACTTATTTCATTACCAGTTTCAACCACTTTAAATCCTGTCTGGCAGAGTTTGGAATCTCCATTTCCTGCTATTCATCTCCCATTACGGCTCACTCATTCAAATATCAGTTTGACACCTGCTACTGATTTGTGGCTTGACATCTACTCCATTCAAGTTTCCACCTAAGATCACCCCACTGCGGTTCACAGTGGCAGTTTTGTGCTCCTACCTTCTTTCAGACAAATGTAAGTATTTCCTGATAGATGCAGGGCTTTTGCGACAAATCACTTCTGACTGTTAAGGGAACCCCTCAGACCCCTTTCAATTCTGAGTGTTTTTTTTTTTTTTTGTCTTTTGGATCTTTTAAATAGCAATAGGTTTCACTTTAAAAGCATAAAAGTTACATACTTTCACTCCAGTGCACTTTCTGTTGTGTTTCGCAGAAAAAAAAAAAAAATCTGCAGAGGAAACTCCAGTTTTATTTATTGTTTTGCAGTGTGAGCTCTTTGCTGATTCTAATTCCAGTGTATGCATTAAAATGAGGAAGCTATAAAACATTCTGACTTGTTAACAAGGCCTATTCATTAGCTGTGTAAAGAACAAATAATGCTGTAGAAGTACCTCAAGGTCTGATCTACCTGGGTCATTGTAACCACTAGCTTCCAGGCAAATTCCAGAGTAGAGTCCTTTCCCTGAATAGCCCATCATCTAAAAAAAACCAAAAAACAAACAGGACTCAGAAGAATATGGAACCTGAAAGGCTAGAGCTGAAATTGCCTGTTCAAGATCATTTAAGAGGCCAGAACCAGCACTGAAAACAAAACAAGTTCTCCTAGGACTCATTTATAGTCATGCACACAGAACTGTGCTGCTTTAGATAGATATGATTATACAACGGATTATGCAAATAAATTTGGTGGTGTAAGGATGACCACATTAGTTCCTGTCTAAATGTCTGAGTATTTCCAGTCTGAACCGGTTGTTTCCAGAAGTGCATGAACAGTTGACTGTGCTGGGTATTTGTGCTCTTAGTTTGCATGCATTTCCTACTGTAACAAATTAATCCTAAACACAACAGTATAGAAACAAGCCTTTTAACACCCATAATAAACATGTAGGAGCGAATAAGGGTATGTAACACCCCAGCAGATAGTGAACTGGATTCACACTGCACCAGTGCAAGGCTCTCTTCCGTGCGCCGTACCTTAAAGGCACACCCTGTGTCACGCTCATGTTGCGGGGCCAGCCAGGTGGCTGTCTGTCATAGTTCAGCCCCGATCAGGAGCAGACTATGCAGTCTCTCTCTCACTCCCCCCACCTTCCGAGAGAACAGGGGGAGATGATATAACAAAAACAGCTCGAGGTTTGAGATAAGGACAGGGAGAAATCCTTAAAGTTACCGTTACAGGCAAAACAGACTCGACTTGGGGAAAAGTATTCATTTATTTCTAAAACTAGCAGGAGAATGAGACAGGGAACAAGACAACCTCCCCTCACCCTTCCCTCTTCCCAAGCTTAACATTATCTCTCCTGCCTTCCCCCCCCCCGGGCAGCACAGGGGGGAAGAGGGAATGGGGGTTGCGGTCAGTTCATCACGTGTTGTTTTACGCCACTGCTTCATGGTTGGGGGAAGAACTCCTCACATTCCTCCCCTGCTCCATTGTGGGGTCCCCCCCACGGGCCACAGTCCTTCCTGAAACTGCTCTGGCGTGGGTCATCTCTTCCACGGGTGCAGTCTCTCCAGAACGGCTGTCCCAGCGGGCCCTCCGACGGGCCACAGCCTCCTTCAGGCATCCACCTCCCCCTCTGCGCCTCTGCACCCGCTCAGCTTCTTCACATTTTCTCTTCTCTCCTTTTTTTTTTTTTTCTGTTCTCCCCTTCTTAAATACGTTATCACAGAGGCATTATCACGGAACATTCTGCTACCAATTGGCTTGGCCTTGGCCAGCAGCGGGTCCACCCTAGGCCCGGCCGAGTCCACTGAACAAAGGGGAGCAACTTCTAGCAGTTTCCTACAGAAGCTACCACCTTAGGCCCCCCCTCACTAAACAAAACCACAACACTGTCACAGCAGCCAGCACTGCTCTGATCCTGGAGATTTCCTTCTCTTCTCCCAGGTGGGAGCCCAATCCCACAGTGTAGCAACAATAAGCAAAATATTGAATGCTGAGGCTGAACCAAAGCTCACAGGCGGTTATGAGCTCCATCTGTTACTTCCTCAGGAAGAGCAATTGCAAACTGACTCACAGCTCAGCTCTCCTGGGAAACAGCTTCCTCCTGCCGCCAAGTGCAGCACAGACAAACTGCCATCAGGGATGTTCTCTCTGCAATACACAGGCAACTGCGCTGGGCCTCTCACTGTTGGGAAATTTGCTCCTGCGTTGAGCTGCAATCAAATGAAATAGCCAAACTTTGGGAGTGTAATTGGTTGTGAGGGTATTTTGTGCTGATTAATACAGTGCCAGAATAACACACACTCAGTGCAAGGGGTTGTTTCTGCAGACATTCAACAATATTTCCCATACTTAAAACTCGTGATTATTTGTACACTACTTATGTGTCCTGTGTTCCCTTGCCTGCCTCCAGAACAACTTTTTGTAACTTCCAGTGCATACACATAACATGTGTACACAGCCAGAAGAATGACACCATGCCAATGAATGTATTGGCTAAGTAAAACCAGTGTCTATCAAAAGCAGTGTTCCTTTGACTCGATCTGTGCCTAAGCCTTTTTTAGGTTCGTCGTACAAGAATTTCATTACTTGTGGTGTGGCACCTGTAAATGCAGATATTTAAGTCAGTTTTACTGTATCGCAATGCTCCCTCCAGTGCCCAAACTGTGAATTGCAACTATAGTATTTAATTCAATGCAACTTCTCCGTTCAAACTGAATTGCAGGTAATAAAATCACAGGCAATAGATCTCTATTCCTAATACTTCTAAAGGAGTGAATGTTACAGACTACTTGAGGTCAGAAATGCTAATTTCTTCTCGTTGGAAGTCTCCAAATAGCAGTCACACCTCACTTCAGTGTAGGCAGTAAAGCACCAACAGCCGAGGAGATAATCTGCAGCAAAAATATTTTTTCTTTCTACTAGCCCCAGAAATAATCCAAACTCTACAAAGTGTATAAGAAAGGTTAATAATGAATTAAAGTTCATCTGTGCAGAGGGAGTATGTAGGTGATTTCCCCAACAAAATAAGCTAGATAGCTGCTCTGAATTGTGGACTCTCCTTACACCATCCTCTGTTCCCTGAGCACTGCCTAGATTTAAGACAGACACTGCCAAGAAGCAGGGAGTTTACAGAGGCTCAGGCCTATGGTGCTCAGTCAGCTGAGCGAGTGTGTTTGTAAGAAGGAATAGCTTCATGAGATCCTTGTCCATTGTTTAGATAGTTTGTCATCACCTGAGTTGGGTAGGTAATACTGGCATGTCCTAACTAGAACTACTGCTGAGAGCTAGAGTAGTGGCCCTATGAAACTCCAGTACAATTACATTCTGAACGACACTGTGCCATGCCTGTAATGATATAATGGACAGGCATGCTAACTCCTACTTAACCCACTGCCTGGTTCCACAATATACAATCATCCCTGCTACTTCTTTCCTCTGCACTCTGTTCCTCTGCTTCGCTGTGGCATCACTCCACGGGTTGCAGTCCTTCACAAGCTGCTCCAGTGTGGTCCCCCATGGGGTCACAGGCCCTGCCAATAAACCTGCTCCAGCCGGAGCTCCTCTCTCCACGGGTCCACAGCTCCTCCCAGGAGCCTGCCCCAGCGCAGGCCCTCCACGGGCCACAGCCTCCATCAGCCATCCCCCTGCCCCGGCGTGGGGTCCTCCCCGGGCTGCAGGTGGATCTCTGCTCCTGCGTGGGCCTCCATGGGCTGCAGGGGCACAGCCGGCCTCACCATGGGCTGCACCACGGGCTGCAGGGCAATCTCTGCCGGGAGCAGCATCACTGCTCCCCCTCCTTCTTCACTGGCCCTGGCGCCTGCGGGCCGCTCCTCTCACATTCTCTCACTCCCCTCTCACAGTTTCTTAAATATGCTCTCGCAGGGGCACCTCCACCTCGGCGGCCGGGCTGAGCTGGGGTGGCCCCACCGGGGCCGGCAGTCCCCGCACAGGGCAGGGCAGGCCCGGCCCCTGCAGCCCCCGGCCAGCGCCTGGGCACAGACACGCCGCGCAGGCTTCCGCAGAGGGAGGGGGATAAATCTGGGGAGAAGAGAAGGGGGCGCGTTTCACATTCGCTGTTCAATCTGAAGAACTCCCGCAGCCAGGGAAGGAACGGCTGTAAAGCAGTGATTTGGATTGGGAAATAGCAAACAGAGCAAAAAAAACCCAACACGACATAAGCCATCAGATGAGTGAAGTAAATAAAGATTAACTTTGCACAGAGGCACGTTCAGGCAGCCTGATCTTGAAACCCACCCTCCCCGGCGGTGCCCTCTCTAGAGGCCGGTGAAGATGTGCCTGCCGCGGAGCAGGACAGACCAGCTCGCCTGTTAAAACCCCCGCATTTCACAAAGCGCCGGCCCGCCCCTGCACAGGTGTGGAAACAGCGCGAGTAGAAGAAGCGGCAGCCCAAACGCAACCGCCTCTCCCCGCCCCGGGGCCGCGCTCTCCCCGCCACTCAGCTCGGCGCCGTCGGGACCGGCGCCGCCGTCCGGACTACGTTTCCCAGAGGGCAGCGGGGCGGCGCATGCGCGGTGCAGCCGCCCCGCCCCGCTCCGTCAGCGGGGCCGAGCCGGCGGCAGCGCAGAGGAGCGCAGGTCAGCGGAGCGCCATGGCGGCAGGGATGAGGTTTGATGGGCGGGTGGTGCTGGTGACCGGCGCCGGAGGAGGTGAGCAGCGCCGTCCCGTCCCGGGGTGCGGTGTGGCGGGGGTTTCGTCCTTCGCAGGAGGCGGCTGGGTCTGTGGCGGGGCTCGGGCGAAGCGGACACCCCACTACCCTGACAGGTGCCCTCCGGTGCCAGCCGGGGACGTCTGCGAGGGCTTCGCTGGTTAAAAACGGGTTTGTTTTTTTTTTACCTCCCCGCAGAAGAGAGAGGTGTGGCGGGGGGCAGGAGGCGCGGGGCTGCGGGGGAGGCCTGTGAGGTGCGGGCCCTGTTCCCGCAGGGCCGGCGTGGCAGTGCCAAGGCTGTACAGGGGTTACCGCCGCCTGCCTTGCCGGGCTTGGGAGCTGCGGCGGTTCCGTCTGAGCCGCGGTACTGCTGGAAACTAGCACGGTAGTACTGCCCGCAGGGGCGTGCTTTCCGTTCTGTAAATACGCGGCAGGCAGCGGTGCATGTCCTGCTCCGCGTACTGTTTTGGTATCCTGCTGCTTTGCAGTTTTGCCTGGCACCTAGGGACGGGCCCTTGTGCCCTGCGTGACCTGGCACAGGGCTGTTGGAGCCGGGGTCCGACGTGTGCCAGAAAGCGGCCTCCGAGCTGCTGCTGGTGCCTTCCCTGGCTCCCACCCGGGAGGCAGCCCGGAGGCACGGGGGAGAGGGCAGCAGGGAGGGGAAAGGGTGGGGAGATTCTTTGGCAGCAGGACTGGCCTGTGCTGTTGGTGGGCTGCAGGCCTGGCCTCTCCAGGGGAGGTGGTTCTGCACTGGAATGCTTGGTTTTGCCAAGAAGTGTTTCTGTATTTGTTGTGGTGTGGGGGTTGGTTGTTGTGTTTGGTGGGGTTTTTTTCCCTTTTTTTTTTTTTTCTTTCCTTTTTTTCTCTGAATGCATGCTTTGACCTTTGCCTACTTCGGTACTTCCAGCAAAGATAAAAGCTGTGAATGTAGAAGAGAGAGAGGCAAAGTTTGTAGTAGTGGTGAGCCACTAAAGGAGCTTGTTCTACCATCTTCTAAGAAGCTTGAGCCTTTGTACAGTGAAGTTTTGTTCTTTTTTTTGTGTGTGCACATAGCCAGAGGAGTCATTTTGGGAGCCTAGGTTGTGTGATCCCTTGCAGAGAAAGACCAAGAATATGAGATTTTGTGGAAAGCAGTGAACATTGCATTAGTGTCACCTGAAGGTGACAAACCTGAGAATAATCAAGGCCAGATCATAGAATCATAGAATGGTTAGGGTTGGAAGGGACCTTCAAAGGTCATCTAGTCCAACCCCCCAGCAAGGAGCAGGGACCCTCACTACAAGAAAGACATTGAAGCCCTGGAACGTGTCCAGAGAAGGGCAACAAAGCTGGTGAGGGGTCTGGAGCACAAGTCTTATGAGGAGCGGCTGAGAGAGTTGGGGTTGTTTAGTCTGAAGAAGAGGAGGCTCAGGGGAGACCTCATTGCACTCTATAGCTTCCTGAAGGCAGGTTGTGATAAACAGGGGTTTGGCCTCTTCTTCCAGGCAACAAGCAGGACCCGAGGAAATGGCCACAAGTTGTACCAGAGGAGGTTTAGATTGGACTTGAGGAAAAACTTTTTCTCTCAAAGAGTGGTAAGGCACTGGAACGGCCTGCCCAGGGAGGTGGTGGAGTCTCCGTCCCTGGCAGTGTTCAAGAGGCGGCTTGATGAGAAGCTACAGGATATGGTTTAGTAGCTGTGGCAGCAATGGTAGTGGGAAGACGGTTGGACTAGATGATCTTATAGGTCCCATCCAACCATGTGATTCTATGATTCTATGATTCTATGACATCCCCAGCTAGATCAGGTTGCTCAGAGCCTCATCCAGCCTGGCCTTGAACGTTTCCAGGGATGGGGCCTCCACCACCTCTCTGGGCAACCCGTTCCAGTGTTCTATAACTCGCATCGTAAAAAAAATTTTCCTAATTTCTAATCTAAATCTACCCCCCTCTATTTTAAAACCATTACCTCTCGTCCTATCGCAACAGGCCCTACTAAACAGCCTTTCCCCATCTTTCTTGTAGGCCCCCTTGAGGTACTGGAAGACCGCTATCAGGTCTCCCTGGAGCCTCCTCTTCTCCAGGCTGAACAGCCCCAACTCTCTCAGCCTGTCCTCATAAGAGAGGTGCTCCAGCCCTTTTATCATCTTCGTGGCCCTCCTCTGGACCTTCTCCAACTGGTCCATGTCCTTCTTGTGTTGGGGGCTCCAGAACTGGACACAGTACTCCAGGTGGGGTCTCACCAGGGCAGAGTAGAGGGGAAGAATCACCTCCCTCAACCTGCTGGCCACGCTTCTCTTGATGCAGCCCAGGATGCGGTTGGCCTTCTGGGCCGCAAGGGCGCATTGCCTGCACATGTTAAGCTTCTCATCCACCAGCACTCCCAAGTCCTTCTCCTCAGGGCTGCTCTTGATCCATTCCCCGCCCAGCCTGTATTTGTGCCTGGGATTGCCATGACCCAGGTGCAGGACCTTGCACTTGGCCTGGTTGAACTTCATGAGATTGGCACGGGCCTGTCAAGGTCCCTCTGGATGGCATCCCTCCCTTCCAGCGTGTCGACGGCACCACACAACTTGGTGTCGTCGGCGAACTTGCTGAGGGTGCACTCTATCCCGCTGTCCATGTCGCCAACAAAGATGTTGAACAGGGCCGGGCCTAGCACGGACCCCTGGGGGACGCCACTCGTGACTTTGTATGCTGCTTTTCAGCTTTTACCAGATCTGTAGTTATGTACTTCTCTCTATATAGGAAGTCTCACTGAAGAACAGGTTGTGACCTTGGGTAACAGCAAAACAAGACTTTAGCAATAACAGAGTTTCTAAAAGCACTGCATGGAGCAATAATTGCTTGTTGTAAATGTGGGTACAGTGGCCCTTGTACTTCTAGTATTAGGATGCTTGAAAATGGTTTGTTAGTAGAGAAAAATGTCCTTGGATGTTTTATTTCACAACAGTTTTTTTTATAAGTAGTTGATTAAATCTAAGCCAAGACAGTGGGAGGCCCTGTTAACGTCAGATTAGTTCTTGGTTTTCTTTTATTTATTTTATAGCACTGTAGTTAGGCTGTACTGCTAATAGCATTGTTTGTCAACATTGATTTTTGAACTGGATGCTGGTGAACAGACCAGAGGTAGGGATTTATCTAAAACATCTGGATCACTAATTTGTTTTAAAGTGAGACCTGTTTTTACATACACAGACATCTAAAAGTACAGTAGTTTCTCTTCACTTTGAGCAAATGCCCTGTGAAGTGTTGTTCCTGCTTGTTATTGTTTATGCAATTCAAGCTCTTTTTTTTTGTTTGCTTGTTTTTTAAGATTCGTTTTGATTCTTAAGCATTCAGTCCTTGCTTGCCACTTGAGAATATTGGCACATGTAACATAGTCTGAGTTACGTGCCCTTCTCAGTTGTGCGGCTTTTGAAAACATAGTTTTCTTGGACTTCGGTTACATCAGGCAGTGGGCATACATGCTACCTCACATGTGATAATCTCCGTTGCAGAGACTCACAGGAGTCTTAAGGAAAATTGCAATTTGTTGGTGTGAGATTAGTGTGTTTCGAAACAGTCTAAACAGTTCTGATTTTTTTTTTTTAAACTTTTTTTTTTGTTTCCCTAGAGCTATCTTTGGATGTTTTTGTGAGGGACAAATAGATACTGTTGCACTCTGAGAAACTTTTCTCTGACTCATCCTCTTTTGACAGTTCAAATCTCAGTCTGTTTTGGAATGAAACAAAGCATCATTATCATTGATTTCAGTAACTTTTGACTGTGGATAATATCTTTGTAAATTATTTGTCATAACAAATAACTAATGTATAACACACCTAGAGTCTAACACAGAGTGAAGGTACAACAGTCTTGCTTTTGTATGTGAGGCAAAGATGAGAGTGTTCTGTTACAACAGGTAAACTGTGGATGCATCTAGTTAACTGTGGTATTAAGTGATTCCTTTATATTCAAGTAATTGGAAGGGTTTTGTCAGTACATCTTCAGTCATAGTTAAATTTTATTCAGCTTCTCCTACAAATCTTAAAGGCTAACTTTAACCAGGAAAAAATTTTATTCACTTAGAATGTAATTAATTAACTTGAAACATCCCCTCCTTCAAGCTTATGTCAAGATATTAGACTTTACAAATGCTTTTTTTCTGTCATAAGCACAAGCTCAGCAGCAGACAGCTTTCCCTGATGGTTCTGTTGAGTCCAATTACGAAGAGTAAGCATGGGGATTTTTTTTTTCTCTTGACTGGAAGTTTTGTCTACGATTTGTTTGTTTACTTTTATTTTTTGAACTTATGCAAAACTTTTAGTGTCCTAGGGGAAACAGGGTTTTACTTTGAGCCTTCAAGGTATTTGTATTGATTTGGTGCATTTTTCTTCATACAATTTACTTTTGTGTCTCTTTTTCTCTTTTATTTTTTTTTTTACTTTTTTTTTTTTTTAACTAGGTTTGGGCAGAGCATATGCTCTGGCTTTCGCTGAAAGAGGAGCTTCAGTAGTTGGTAAGTTTTATGTTAACTAACTTGATCTAGACAATAACCTTTGCCTTTTTACGTAGCTCATATTCAACAGTCCATGCACTTTTAGAGAGTAACCTTTGTTATTTAATGGTTTTCTGTCTTATCTTTTGCTATTTAAATTTTGCTTCTAAGCTTTATTTTCTTACGAAACAAGTTGCCTAAGTTTGTCCAAGGCCTTATCTTTGCTGCAAAGGCAATTTGAATCAGATCATTTCCCAGCCTTTACTTTCATCCGTACATACCAATCTTTACTGTGAGTTGTGGCCAGAGAGGATGTTGTCTCAGGTGAATACTGTTCAGAAACTTTTAATATGACCATTTGAAAATGTGAATATGTTATCTTCTAGTACCTTCTCCCAGGAAAGACATTATTGGAGTGTAACTCGGTATCAGTATCCCCTAGAAAACACAGGATGTGCTGAAAGTGCACTGCATTGTTCCTTTCTGCTGTGTATTACACAAAAGAGCCATTCGGTGTCATTGACAGCTCTCAGTAAAGGATTTCTGATAATTTCGTAGTTATTTGGTTGAACCTTGGGAATATTTAGTTGTACAAAATGCTGTATCACAAGCCAGTTCTGAAGGTTAAGTTATATTCTTGGGCGCTCTCTGGCAGTTGGCATCACCATTTGAGTGCCTATGAACAAATTTGCACAGGTATTGTTGATGAGTTCAAGGTTAACCTTGAGGTACCTTCAAGGTAACCTTTAAACAGGTTACGGACAAGAACTTGCTTTCTAATAAAAATCCCAATTTCAGTGTACAAAATTTAAAAAAAAATAGGTTTACCTTATTGATTAAATAAGGAAGTTGATTAATTAAGAAGTCTGTGTGTAGATAATTAAAAAAAAAATCTACATTTGTTTTCCTGATAGTTGCCACCTTTGCTACTTACCTTATTTACTAGGAACATGAATACTTCACCTCTAGTTCCTATTTAACAAAAATTACATCACTAAAGTAGCCTAAATGTTTAATTATATTGATTCTATATAGCTAGTGGTGTTCTGACTTTCCAGAATGGTCTGAAAGAAAATGTACTGTATTACCTGCCCACAACTAATACTCCTTTATCTCATGACCTTATTGCACAATAGCTAAATCAGTAAGTTAAAAACTAATTGTCTGTAGGGGAAGGTTCTTGTTTCCCTTTGGAAACTGCACCTCAGTTCACTTTCTCTTATAGCAGTGCTTTGCAATTGCCTCTATATGCTTGTATTTATTTTTCTTACGCTTGTTCTCTTATGATTCTGACTTCAAAGAGTTGAGAAGTAACTTGTGTTACTTTGTTTGAATTTTTTTAACTAAAGCACGTATGAGACTCATGTCTTGTCTCTTTAAAACAAGTTCCCTTTTTAAATTTATGGAAATGAAGATATGCTGTAAGAACAGTGATCAAATACTCTAGTTGGAGGAATAGCAGTGGGTCTCAACGTGGAAGCTTTTTCTGTCCTGTCCCACATCTCTTTCGATGTACAGCCTTCTGTTGAGTGAGTTGCTGTTGGCATGGTTAGACTGACCAGTGTGACCCAAGTGGAAATCTCACTTTTCTTATCATACAGAGGCTGTCTCCTGCCACCTTTTTTGTGGTGCGTCATGTCTTTCATGCTTCTAATCAGAAAAAGTTGAAAGCAGGAGGAAAGGAATGTCATTTTTTTTTTTTTTGTCTTGCAACTTGTATTATGTCCAAACCCTACTGTTTCTTCCTTTTTAGTCTACCTGAGGGGTCTTCTGTGTTGCTGTTTTAGTTTAGATTAGAGTCATGCTTTTGAAGCATCTCTCCACGTTTATATCTGTTTGTATTTTTGTTTGCATTGTGGGATGACGTTGAAGTACATGAGTGGAGTTCCTTTGAAAACCAAACTGGAAGATGCAATTTAGTAGTGCACCTGAATTGTTCCAAATGTGTACTCGCTTTGTAGCACCACGCTACAGCAAGAAATGAGCTAGTTTATTTTTTTAAAAAAACATATACTGTAGATGTCAGGTCTTCAGCACCAACTGTTTCACTCAACAGATTTGCTTTTGCTGCACTGCACTCCTTGTTAATAACGCACTCATAGCCTTAGAGGAATCGTTCTCTATGGTTTAGACTTATAGCCATGCTCTACTACAGCTGCTACAGTCTCTGGCTCTTTTCTACTGGATGTTTTAAACTGGAAATTATGAGATTAATCTCTTGAGCTTAAAATAATGTTATTTATACATTATTTTTTGTTTTGTTTTGTTTTTTTTTAATATTCTGTCACACTCATGAATTAATTTTGTTATTTTCAAAGCCTAGAATAGCTCTGTTCTTTCTTGCGTACTCATTTTTGCTTCAACTCTGTTACTGCCTGCATTCAGCCTAAGGTGCTTTCCTGCCTCTGGTAATTTTCCCAAATATTTAATTAAACTCTTGTGAGCAAATTACTATTGAAGGGAAGGATAAACATATATAAGTATGTCTTTGGTAGAGAGCTGTAATGTGTTAACAAGACTAACTGAATGTTTTTGTATAAATGTTGAACACAAAATTGTTGACTCTTCTTTCCCAGGACAGATTAGAAATCCTAGTGCTGTTCCTGGCTCGCTTTACTTTAATGTCGTATTAAAGACCTTTGATGTTGCAGATTGAGAAGTCTGCCTGTGTTGCCTATTCTAATGCTTCACTACACTTGGAAATTTTCCCTGGTGCCTCACCTGAATTGTGCTAGCTGCATGTTTGAACTGTTAGATATTAATCTATTCAACTTGGAGATTTTGTCTCCTTTCTTTTTTTGCATCGGTCTGTTAATATACTCAAGTATATCATCATGTTCTGTCTTAATTCTTCCTGCTTCAGGCTAGGCAGTTCTTGGTTGTGGTTTGGTTTGTTGTTGTTGTTTTTTTCCTTTACATGGCTCACTTCTTCTGGGCTTTGGCATTTTCATTTGCTCATACAGATTTTCTGCAGTGTTTCTGCATTTCTCTTGAAGTGCTATATGCAAAATTGAATACGGGGTTCCAAATGAGACTTTCTTGGTCTGAGTAAGAGAGAACAATTTTGTCATGTGTTCTCTAAGCTATGTTCCTTTTTACATGGAGAAGTTTTTTTTTTAAAAAAGTGCACAATATGGGTTTATTTTGTTTTGTGATAATACAGCAGACTTACAGTTGCTGTTTATCATCCAGACCAGCAAGATTATCGTGCATATTTTGTGGTTTTCACTATGGTTGGCTTCTTGAGGACTTAAAAAAGTTATAAGGCAAAAAGCTGGAGTTCACCATAGAAAAAGACTGTTTAGCAAAATATGAATGTTGCATGTAAATCCACAGCAAATTCTTGTTTTCTTACAATTTCATTTTGCACCCATTTAAACATAACATTTTGTGAATTCTTTGTCCAAGTGTGTGTAGACTTTTTTGGGACATGTTTTTGTTCCCATGATGAATTCCTTGGAACTCTGGGACATGTCAATACAGCAGTGCAGCAAACTGTGGTGATGATATAGTGCAGCTACCATTAATAATTCATGCCCCAATACAGAAGGCAGCCTGGAAACAAAGCAGCTTTCTGTGTCAGGTGGTCCTCTTGTCCCACAGGAGCACGATCTGAACCTCCAGAGCAGGCTCTTCTCCCTTTGTTCAGGCCACTTGATCTGTTCTGTGGTGAAAGTTACTAGTAATATTTTAGCTACCTTATTAAACAAGAACAAAGTCTTCTCAGTCTTCTTTACGGTTCACGCAGTAGCTATAGCAGTTTGACAGGAGACCAGAATTAATCACCTATGATTGGTATGTAACCTTTATCTTAATCTCTGAACTACAATAACCCAATTCAAGAGGTAGCCTGGGCAGGGCATGCCAGTTGAATGCATGGTGGAGAGGAAAAAAAAATGTTCTGTTTTCCATGCTATTTTAGAAAAATGATACTGTACGTTGTGCTATTTAAAAAAAAAAAAAAGGGTCCTATTGTTCTTTTCCAATAATCTAAGATTCTCAGCAGGATCCAGAGGCAGCAGGTTTTATTAATACTCCATATAACATCCACTGTGATAATGAGATAAGGGGAGATCATGAAGTCTGAGTGTTAAGAAAAATTCATTTCTTTGTGATGCACAGTGAATGATCTTGGAGGTGATTTCAAGGGATATGGCAAGAGCTCCTCAGCTGCTGACAAAGTTGTCAACGAAATCAGAGCAAAAGGAGGGAAAGCAGTGCCCAATTATGGTATGTTATTTTTCCAGACTAATGTAATGCTTTATCTAAAGGAATAGTGGACCTGTTGAATGAAAATTTGACATTGCTTAATAAAGGACTATTGCCAGCTTGTCAATACTGTATAAATTAAATAAGAGTAATGTAATGTGGAGTAGGGAGACAGAGATGCTAAAAGCAAGTACATAAATTGCTTTTTAAATTAATTCTCATCTAGTAATGCCCTTTTCTTTCATATGCTTTCTTACCATTGAAGTACTGAGAAACTGTCCATCTGCAGTTGTCAGAGGGAAAATGGGACTGGATGATTCTTACCTTTTTCGCTTCTTGTTTTTCTTACCATGTGCCATTTAGACTTACTGTGTGGGATTTGCTTTAGGCCACATGCAAATAGTGGCTTAATTTGAATTTATTTTATATAGTGGTTATACACAATTTATTTTTCTTAGTTCCACGGAATTAGTTGTTACTTTCCAGGAAGTACAGTATATCCAGTTCATCTTACTTGAAAATTTATACTTTTTTTTTTTTTTTTCTTACAGATTCAGTGGAAGATGGTGAAAAGCTTGTGAAGACAGCACTTGAGGCTTTTGGAAGGATAGGTACAGTTGCTTAATTCTTGTAACTTGTGTCCAAGTGCAGAGCCATTATAAGCAGTGCAACTGACAACAAGTGTATGAAGTACAGTAGGGGAACAGTAGAACTCACCAATCCTTGATGCCCTTAGTTAGTGAAACCTAAATCAGGGGCTTTCCACTTTAAATCTGAATGGGCAGCTTTTCTGTCTTTTTGGTACTTTTTAGCAGAAGTTTAAAGCTCAATATATGATTCTTGGTTTTCTGCCCTTCAGAATTGTGATACTTCAGTAATGGTTAACAATTTCTGTCTCAAAGCACAAAGTTCATCAAGTATTATAACTAGCTGCCTAAAATTGGGATAAACATTGTTGCTGAAGAGTCAGAGATGCTCTGTTATGTTTTGGAAGCTCTTTTGCCTATGTGAAGATCAAAATGCTTTAACACAAATTATAAAAAATCAAAAAACAAAAAACCCCAAGAAAACTTGAGGTATTTTACCTAACAAGTAATATTCCTCTTTACTATGTGATTATCACTGTTTAATTGTGATGTTTATGTGATTGTAAACTCAGGGTTAAATGACTGAAAGTACAGATGATCAAAGCCATCAGGAATCAAATTAAATATCCAGGTTGCTTTAGTGGCTCTGTGACTCTGTGGTTTTTCCATTTATCGTTTGGGCTTACTGCAACAAAGATGGTAGCACAAACCACATATTGGGAGCATTATGGAATTCAAAGCAAGGTGCAAAACTGTGCAGGATGGCTTTATCTTGCAAGATGGTGTTCGTAGGTAGCCAGCACTTCTTGGCTATACCTCCCTGTGAGGCTTTGTTCTGTGGCAGGCCAAGACTTGCCTGTACTGAAGTGTTTTGTCTTAATCATTGTCCAATGGTAGAGTTCCACTGTCTGGGACAAAGAGCTCTAGGATAGCAATATGATGTATGTGTGCAGTGTTCTTGTCTGTATGTATTTTCAGAAGTGAGAGAAAAATAGAATCAAACTTGTATTTTATCAGTGCATTCACTTAGGTGTTTTGTTGTTTTTGTTTTTTTTTTTTTCCAGATATTGTTATAAACAATGCTGGGTGAGTAAACCAGATGTTTTCCTGTTTGATTGTGGGCTGACACTTTTGTGTAAACACCCGCTCATCTTTTTGTTGTTGTTGTTTTGTTCTCCTAATGATGTGTTTTAGGATCCTAAGAGACCGTTCATTTGTTCGAATAAGTGACGAAGATTGGGGTGAGTTCATAAACTTTAAAATGTACTTTCTGTGTGCCAGATGAAGCCTACATCCCTCCCGTTGGTACAGGGAAGAAGAGAATGCAGGGAAGGCTGTGTATGCCAGATCAGAGAATTATATTTTACCTTGAAAACTTTGTGGTCAGCTGCTTGTGTTCAGCTTGTGAACCATATCTGTGCTGCAGTGCGTGGTAGGTCTACCTTTCTTCCCAAATGGGAAGAAAGGCTCAAGCTGACACTCCTAGTTGCTGAGTGGAATACAAAAAAGAGCCATGTGAAACACACACAGTAGTTTTTGTGAGGACCACACATTCCTAGCACCAGCACTGACTGGCTGAATACTAAACAGATTTAAAAGACTGTGAACTAAAAAGAGAGGAAAGAAAGCTGATGTGCCAAGGAACAGAAGAACAGGGGGAGCCTTCATTGAGATGGTAGGTGTTGATAAGCTAGTTGAGCAGACTTTTGCAAAGATGGTCTGGCTTCTGTAGTCCTTGTTTGACTGTGCTTAAGTGCAGGAATTTTGAATGCTTGTGAATTCTATACAGGAGAGCCTCATACAAGAGACAGAAGAGATGATTCGTGCATATTCAGGCAAGCACTTCAAAAATATCTATAGAAAAGAAAAAAAAAGCCCAGAAGCCCACTGCTTTTTTAGTGACAGTCTGAGAGTGTGAAGAGAGTATAGTTTTTGTCATGAAGAAGAAACAAATGGTGTATTCCAAGTTGGGAGACAAAATCCTGGAATTATTAAACCAACACTGATTTGTTCCTAGATATAATTCATAGAATTCATTTGAGGGGATCATTCCTGGTCACGCGAGCTGCATGGAATCATATGAAAAATCAGAAATTTGGCAGGTAAAAATTTGTCTTTTTTTCTTTTTTTTTTCTTATTGCTTATCCAGTAGAATATGATGCATGCCCTGACAGTGAAGGAGGAGTTTTGTGTCCTTTTCTTTCACTGTCACTGAGATGAAACAAAATCAGTCCAAATGTGTAAGCTCTTTTTTTTTTCAGTTCTGCCCTGCTTTCTGCTTCCCTAGCCAAATGTTCAAATTTTTTTTCCGTGTAGATGCAGATATCCCAGACAGGTGCTGTAGGGTTTTAGAAATACCATTTCTTTTCATGAGGACTGGTTAGAAATGTTTGTTGCCTGTATGTTACTGCAAGTCTGAGGGATTCTTCTCCTGCTCCTTCTTATTCAAATGACAGGTACATACAGTTCTGCTTGTGAGTCTTGTTTTTTATTGTTTGGAATTGTTTGGTTGGTTGGTTTTTTCCCCTTTCAGACAAAGATATTTGTCTTAGAAGCTGTGGAAGTGTTTTTAGTCTATTTTGGTATGTGTTACTGTTAATTGAAAGAGTGCAGTGAATTGAGACGTTTTTTCACTTCTGGTGTTTTTCCTTATGGGAACACGGAGTGATTATACTGATCTTAACAATACCCACATGTTGAAAACTGTATGAGCTTCTTTGTCATTCTGTGACCAGACTGACATCCATTCTTATCCAGGGAACTGACCTGTAAGGATAAGGGAAGAGATCAGCAGGTAGAATACCTGTCTAAAATCTAGGAGCTGCATCCATTTAGGAAAACGTTTCCCTTGGCTCCTTTTCTCTATTTGCTCAGATAGCAATTGTAGTGAGGTAGTTTATATATAGATGCGTGCCATCTGTGAAATGACTGCTTTGTATAGATTTTGTAGCTTTTCTTGTCTTGATTGTATTGAGCCAGTACTTGTAACATGTCTCTTTATTTAGATTAAAACCAGTGGATTATTGTCAGTGAGGAAAATAATAATAAAAATGAAATAGGTTTTAATCCCAGCTATGCAGTGTGTTTATAGTAGGTTGGAACAGGTTCTGATAAGGCTTCTTTTAGAAGTGAAGGTATAGGCCCTTTTGTTTTGAATTCCAGTTTATGAGAAGACATGCAGTACAGTGTTTTCTTGTCTCAAACCAGCTTTGAACTGCAGTGATTTTAGAGCTTTCCTATGAGCAGTTCAGTCATCTCCACAGCGATAATGTTAGGGGACAGCAAAGGGCAAGAGCTTGCTATCTTCTTTGTTCATGTGTTAAGGATTCCTTGAATGTGAATTCCGTAAGACTGCATCTTCACATATTACTGGGTAGATACTAAGATGAAGTAATTTTCAATAAAATTGTTTTCTTCTGACCGCTGAAGCCATTCATTAGTTATAAGAGTAACACCACTTGAAGGGCAATTAGAACATGAAAAGAAGATACTTTTCTCTATACGCTACCCCATCGTCACAGAATGTCTGTTCTAGTTTTGCAGTATAACTCAGAAAGGCTTGTGACTTTGTTAGGTTTCTGCTACTATGACAACTCTTCAGGGTTTGTCAGATGTTTGCTATCAATCAAACATATGAAAGGTATCTATTTGTTAGCAAAACCAACAAATAATGTTTTCTTATTTGCACACTTTTGCTTTGTGGAATATGAAGAATATAATGCCAAAGCTAGAAAATGCTATTATGTAGAATTAAACAACTGGAAGAAATCTTTTAACTTATTTTTTTCTTTTTTTTTTTTTGTCCTTTTCTCCTTTAAGAATAATTATGACTTCCTCAGCTGCTGGAATATATGGAAACTTTGGTCAGGCAAACTACAGTGCTGCAAAACTTGGCCTTTTGGGACTTGCAAACACAATTGCAATTGAAGGCCGGAAGTATAACATCCACTGCAACACCATTGCTCCTACCGCTGGATCCAGACTGACCCAGACTGTCATGCCACAAGGTGAATCATTTAAGGTCTACATGTACTGATATTTTTTTAGTGAATTGAAGCCCAGTTAACTTCCTTACCTTTTAGAAAATGCAAATCCTTTACGCTTCCTACACTGCTAATTCGTTATTCCTACTGTCTTTTTGTTTCTGAACTGTCAACTAGCTTATTTGTCTGTTGTAAGGAATTCTTGTTTTCTGCCACAAGATAAGATGTAATTTTTGTAATTCACAGAAGTAATTTCATGTGGCAAGTCTCTTAAATTATAGTCTCTTCCAAGATCCTCCTATTGTAGTGGAAAGGCTTGCTTGTCTCATCAGATGTGGAATCAGATATGTGCATAAGTTGTCTACACTTGTTATAATATTGTCTAATTGCAAAATACTGTTTTTAGCACAAGCTATCATGTGTAATTCATCATTCCATCATCAGCAGGAGATGATAATAAACTGAGTTGCCTAATATATTACATTTTTCTTTATTGGTCAGTTACTAATCTTTGAATACTTGAACAGGTTTTAAAAGAGCACTGCATTGGGAAGTCAGTGTAAAGAATGTTGCAGGAGACAACAGTATGTGAAGTGTAAATTTAGGATAGAATGACTAATTACTCTGGCAGATGACCAGAAAAAAACAAAAAGAACTTGGAAAAATATAAGTCTGTTATGGGAAATTACTCTCAGAAAGTCTTCTAGAATCAATCTACTTCATTTCCCTCCCACCTTTCTTTTCCCTAGTGATAGGCAGATTTCAAAGCCAAGGGAATCATTAAATTTTTCAGACTGATATATGAGATATTGAAGAGTAATATATTTTATACAGTTATGCATGGATTGAGTGCATGATTTTGTTTGACTAATTAAGTTCTGTGTAAAGTATCGTGATTCAGGTCTGTATAATCCAATCAGAAAATTCAGCACCTCTGTAGGCTGCAGGTTCCAAGGATTTATTACACTTACTTACAGAAGAGTCAAATGCATTAAGCTTGCAGCCATAAGTTCCTGAAGGATAAATTGAAGTTCAGTAGCTGGAATTTCCTGAAGATATTTACATAGAGTAATAAAACTACCTCCTTGTTTTCTTTCTTAGTCATTTTAATAAGAGTGAGATCCTTTGGTCTCCCTATAAGATAGTTACAACTCTGATCGTTTATTTCTTAACTCCCTCCATGTTCCAGTTTTTCAAATGCTCTTAAAAGGTTTGGACACCAGAACTTTTTAAAAATTTTCATATGTCTTCTCAAATTATCCTTGTTATCTTAGAACTTTCTGTTCATCTTTATATGTCTGCAAGGACCTGTGCTTTACCATTGCCACAGTTACTTATGTTCAACTTGGCCCACTTATTGTTGTTCTTGCTAGAACTCTAAATGTAGTCTGCACCTTTTGTGTGGTTTTTTTTTAAACTTCTACCACCTATTTCTTAATCATTTCTTAAGAGCTGCCTGGGCAACCACACTCTGCTCCATGACAATAAGTCTATTTTCAGTTAGTTTTCTCTTATGACACATGACAATGAAAATTCTAAAATACAGCTGATACATAAATTTATCAGGGCTGATAATTCCCAATATCTCATTTGGAAATATCAAAGTTTCCAAATGGGATGTCTCTCAAATATTCAAGAGCTACAATTTTTTTCATATTGTCTTTCTTTATAACTGACTAGCAAATTAAAAGGGAAATTGCTCAGGTCCGTCTCTATCAGGATTATCTCTAGCTGAGTTGTTGTTTTTTCAGGCTGCCTATCGAATGGAAATTTAGAAGGGTACTTGGCTTTGGAGTTGAGGTGTTATGGTTTTCCCAACATTTAGATCCTCTTTCATCTGACTGGCTGAGAAAGAACATCATTGGATTTGGACGCATGCACCTGTCTCACAAGTTGTTTGTACTTAATGAATCTTCAAATATTTCATTTCATTTGTCCCTTCTTTTCATTGCAGAACACTGTTGGTTAAATTCTCCTGGTTCTGCTGTTCATCAGAAGGTGTTACAGTAATAATAATTTGATTAAATCATACAGTATTTCTATTTTATGATTCCCCCTTCTAATTTGCTCTAGATCTGGTCGATGCTTTCAAACCAGAGTATGTTGCTCCCTTAGTTGTTTGGCTTTGCCACGAGAGCTGTGCAGAGAATGGCAGTCTGTTTGAGGTAATTTTTTTGTTTTCTCTTTCTTCCCTCTCTTTCCCTCCCTTTGCTCCTTCCCCTGAAATCAGTAATTTGCTTTAGCCTGTCCAGTCTTAACCTTTTTGCTGAAACCAAATTATCACATGTGAGACCCTACATACTCAGCATAGACACAAGAGCTGTTGACCCTGTTGTGCTGTATATGACAAGTACATTAGGCAGTAACAACCTTGTCAAATTCTGGTACGTGCTCAAAACGCTACTGTTTTGATTGTTACAATTCTTTACTGTACCCTTGTGAGCTTGAAAAGGTATCAAAGCAACTACTTAAAGTGAAGTTTTTGTTTTCTAAATCATTCAAACACAGAAAGTTACTTGCAGGAAGGAAGAATTACTTAAGTTATGGAATACATTGTAAGTATTGTCATCAAAATGCTAGCTTATAGATAGGATGGAAGCTGTTATCTTGTTCTTGGAGTTTTATGTTGCTCATGTTCCAGTGCTTAACTAAACTGTTAAATGCAACCAGTGGTAGTTCAGAAATTTTTATTATGTTGAGTTTGTTCTGAAGTATAGTTTTTTTTCCCTACATTAGCAGAACTTTGCTTTGTAACATGTGGTAAGCTGATGTTTTTCTTTTTTCTTGGCAGGTGGGAGCTGGATGGATTGGAAAGTGTAAGTACTTTGTGTTGCAGGATTGACTCTGTTTGAATTGATGACAAGAGTGTGCAAATTGTCTTTGCAGTTAACCTCTGCTCAGGACATTTGTATTTAGGGAGAGAAGATTAACAAAAGCCTAGGGTTCTGAGGAGACTGCTTATTTTAAGTAAAAGTCACAAGTTTCACTATGCACAGAGTAAACTGGTAACTTAGGTATGAGCTTTGTTATGCTTTTGAGCTGACAAATAGTGACTGAAAATCTGCCTAAGTAACCTTAACTCTTGGATCCTGAGAGTATAATTGAAGTCAAGAGGAATCTCCTGATTTCACGTGAGGCTTACCAGTTTCTCCCAAGTTACAGTATTGGAATAGCACTAGTTTTAAATAATAGCACTTCAGGGACCACTTGGAGATGCTGGCTACTGGTATTAACATTCTTTCATAGATAACAAGTGGTTTTTACATTTCCTGTATAGTTTTCCAAGGCTTTCAGAAGATTCTTAAGCATTAGTAGCCAAAATCATGTCAGAAGAGAATGTCTGTACATATATACTAGCTAAAACTTTTCACTAGACAGAATGCTAATATTACTTACATAATATTTCCAGAGAGGAATTGGTCTGTTGTGGCTCTAATGAAATTTAAAACTAGTGCTATTCCTTTTCTAAATGTTAATTAAAGGCAGTGATCTCTTTTAGTCTACTTTGAAGTCTTACTGGTGAATTAAATTGGAGTACTTTCCTTTCTTGCACTGTCTTGGAAGTAGGGGCCTAGATGAAAGTGATCTAAAGAAACTAAAAATTTGTTTGTTACTTGAACTCCCTGGCACATGTTTCCCATTAGTGCGCTGGGAGCGATCCCTGGGTGCTATTGTCAGAGGAAAGAATCAGCCAATGACGCCTGAAGCAGTGAGAGATAAATGGCAGAAGGTCTGTGACTTTGATAACGCCAGCAAACCCAGAAGTATCCAAGGTAAAGGACACTTTGATAATATGGATAGCTTGGGCAAGCAAAGCTTAAGAGAGAATGCTTTCTTGTCAGATGTTTGCTGAAACTTTACTTCAAAAGTCTCCAGAACCAGTAAATCCTGTTGTAAATGTGTAACATTAATCACTTACCTTTTCACTATGGTCATATCTTTTAAATGAAACTTTTGTGTTCTTACCTGTAAAATTAAGACAGTTTTATCTTTCTTATGTTTATAGGGAAGCAAGATCGCTGTCATTTTATGTATTACAGCTAGACTAATGGTAGTGTTTTATGTGGTTTGCACCTACAGGTAGTAGCAGTGCATTAGAGATTGTACTTTTTTTTCAGGCCTAGAATCTTGGTTTTTCTTAAACATTTCCGTATCAAAAAGCTCTCTGGTTAAGTCATTTGGTACAACACAGCAAAGATGTTCTTCCTTACTGCTTTGTGTTCCTAGGTAACATCACCCCATTGTCTGGTGACCAAGATGACTATCTCTTTCAAAGCTTTGTTTCCCTTCTTTGTTCCTTCCTATTATTTGTTAGTTTTTTGTTTTGTTTTTTTTTCTTTTCCAAAATGACTCTGATCTTCCCTGTTGCCGTACTTGCTTTTCTTTCGTCTTCCATGCTTTCTCTTTGTTGCCTTATGCCTCTCTTTATTTAGATCCATAGATATCATAGTTCATAGATGAATTAGTTCATAGTGTAATTTTCCTGACTGGTTTCCAAGATTTCTTAAGATGTTACCTTTAGTTTGTTCGTGTCAGTGATGTATGCTTAGTATCACTGATGGTTTTTTTTTTTTATTATGTATGTAGTTTTTTAGGTTGGACTGGATATTTGTCAAATTAGGAAATGCCAGCATTTAAGTGTTTGAGGGAAGAAGGGAAAAGGCATCCTTATGTACAATGCCAGTTAAATTTAAAAGATACTTAGATACACAATAGATGGTTAAGCTGTTGGTCCTGAAATCTATTATGGCATTTTGGTAAAAACTTAAGGTTATGTTTTTAGATGCCTAAACCAAAACCAGAATAGGAGATACTTTGTCCTTTCCCTCAGATCTTGGTAGGGGAATGTAACCAGCCATACAGCAGTTCTGTATCACCTTACTAACTGTTTTCATTGTTCTTTGGCTTACAGATGTCCCATTTCCAAATGTATGTTAGTTTATAATTGTTGTCTGTCCTGCTATGAAATCGTATTTATAAAAACATAATTCCAGCTTTATAGTTTCTGATCTGTTCTCCAACCTGTCATGTGTACTATGTTATTTTTATGGCCCTGCTAGCAGAAAAATGTTGTAGGAAAAAAGTTGTAGATAGGAGTTCCTTTTGAAAGCTGCTTCAGCATTACATGTGATAGTCTACATCTGCCTCTTGCTGCTATTGGAAGAAAAAATTGGACAAGACTTTGGACTTCTGAAGTAAATGTGCTTACAATACAACACAGCAGGTTTCTACAGTCAGGAAATTGTAAATACTACATTAGCATGAGTCTCTCGTGCAGTGTATATATCTTACTTTCTGTTTTGTTATGAACTTATCCAAAATACAGCTTTGTCCTTCCAGTAACATGAAGCCATAGATACTGCCAGGCTGAATGAAAACTCTTACATTAATTTATTGGATGTGACAATCAGCAGAAGGTTTGAGGAAAATTCTGAATAAGTTAGCTGAATAGAATTTTCAGTTCTATATTAAAAGCTTTTTCTATTGCCAAAGTCACCACTTTATTGCTTGAAGGTATTCAACTGTTAAATAAGGGAAACTAATTAGAGTACTTGCATTAAAAATGAAAAGTTACAATACCTAATGTCTGCAAGTTAAAACTCTCCCAGAAGATTTCATTAATTTAAGTAATTTGATGATGTGAAGAGCAATCGTGTACTAACCATTATGTATGTTTATTAAAAAAAAAAAACAATTAGATGAAATATTTGCTTGTAATATAGTAGAAAATATCATAATCAGAGATGTTAATCTTGTTTCATAATTTGGGCATACTGATAAGAACAGTTTGACTTTATTCATTCTAGATTAGAAAAAAAGTAAGAGCGTCATCGGTTGGTTGGTTGAGGGTTTTTTTAAAGGTAATTTTTCTTACATGTATAACAATCATATGTAATGGAATACTTAGATTCATGTTGTACTTTTTTTTTTTCTTTTAGAATTCTCTTTTTTGCAAGCATAGAGGGAAGTCATTCTCTTAAAGATAAATAAATTAAATGCTCGACATCTAATATCTGAATGATCATGCATTGAGAGCCTGGCCTAGCAGAGCACTCATTTGATATTTAACTAGGGCATGCTCGTAGTTGTGTATTTTAGCCAATGTCATTTCGCCGGAGATACTGAACTCTTGAAGACTAAATGGAAATACTGTCTCATCTTTATGTTCTAGTAGTGGTATTTGAAGAAATTAAAACATTGAATTATTTTTCTTAAAACCAGTTTAAGTAAAAAGATCCAAATCTTAATTTCCTTTTTTTTTTTTACTTCAAGAACTTCTTCAGTTTGTAGGCTTAATTTGTTCTCTTGACACATAAACTGAGTTGAGCTAAAAAACTCTTGCTTGTGTAGCAGAACATGATTTTATGGGGTTTGTGCAATTTTAAATAACAGGAAATAGCTAATTGTTGCTTGATTTGGCAGTTCATGTTAATTCAGTAACTCACTGAAGTTTCTCGGATATTGTGATAATGTGCTCAATAAAGCAATCTTTCTCAGTAGTTAGTCTACGTATTTCTAGATGAGCAGCTGCTGATTGTGCAATACAGTCTTTTGTCCAAACTCAGACCCTTACCCCAAAAGCTATCTGACACGGTCAGTATAACTGATTATGCCTACTTTCCTTTTAATGCCTCAGATGTCTTTGAATGTGGTCTGTAGTTATTCCCTAAGCTTTACAGGCTTAATGTACTTAATGTACTTGGAGAAGTTCTGACAGTTCCTCCATACTTCCACAGTTTCAGGTGTAGTCCTGTTAACTAGCAAAATATATGATTACTTACAGATTCACTACACGATGGCTTTTTAACAACAGGAAAATCTGAGAATGGACTCTTTATTTTTTTAAGAATTTGTGTGAGAATTTATGCTTTAGGAAGTTGAAGACGTAGTTTTGCTAGCCTGTATTCTTCTACATTCCCTTTACCAAGGTAACCATCTACTTAACATAACATGACAATGTCACTGCATCTGAGGCAGCAGTGAATCTTCAGTGACTTATGTGTTAGAGCTTTTTCCTAATTTGCATCATGTTATTTTCTTACTAATGATTAAGCTGAAATAATAGTTACTTTATACCTCTTCCAAACAAGCTAGAAATCTTTCAAGAAGATAAACAGGGCATAATCAGAGCTTTAAGGTTAGGACACAGATCAACTTACAGTGTACGTGGGTGAGTCACTGTAACCAGCTCCCTGTATGCCCTTTGGCAGTAGCAGTGGCAGAATAATGTGACTTAACTAATACTAAAAAAGAATTGCACAGGCTCTTATTTGCAGCTGGATCTAGTGAGCTGACATATTTGTTATGGTAACATGATTCTGTGTTTTGAGATACTGAGAGGTCCTGGGCAGCTGGCCCATCCCTGGAAACGTTCAAGGCCAGGCTGGATGAGGCTCTGAGCAACCTGATCTAGTTGGGGATGTCCCTGCTCCTTGCAGGGGGGTTGGACTAGATGACCTTTGAAGGTCCCTTCCAACTCTAACCATTCTATGATTCTATGATAAGCAGAAAGACCAAATTAAATGTGATACAGAAGCTGCTTAATGTGTAGTGCACGTGCAGTGGGTCATAGTTGCACATTGCACTGCACATGGCGTTTTTTTCTCGTTGTATTCCCTCTCACACAAAGCTAGGTCCAGCAGCCCTTGCCTCCACAGTGCACTACTTGCTCTTGTGTCCTAGTCTGATTCTTCCTGGTATGCAAAGGGAGAAATCAAACTGTATTGTGGGATAGGTGGAAGACAACTGTCCTTGTCTTGCAGACTGTATCCTCTATATGGCGTTCTGTAGTGTGCGTTGCACAGGTTAGTAGGTTTAGTTGCTTTGTTATCTAGGAAAACAGAATTCATTGTCTGTCACACATATGAGGCAATCTCTATCTCTCTGTCTCCATGTCCTCCATCGTTGTGAAAATGAGCCACTTTCAGCTAAATCTAGTATTTTAAAGGTCTGTAATTTGCTTTTACGTTCACATGCTTCTCTTAGAAGCTGTCTAGGCACACAACACAGCTTGAGTATTATCACTGGCTGACTTTTGACACATTTTGAAATTTTATCTCTGATATAGAGCAAATTAATCTAAAACATATAGATTATGTGTATTTATGTGCACATACTTTGTGTGTATATAAAAAAAATAGCATAAGAAGAAAACGTCTAGCTTCAATGTCAGCTTTCTTTGTATGTGTTTAAAAGGGGTCTAAACAGTGGTCCTGTTTCCTCCATAGTTAAGCAGTAGGGTTCACATGCAATGTTCCCTTGTTGGGAAGTGAGAGGAATGCTTTTGAAAAGTGATGGACTTTGCCATGACCATTTTCAACCTTTGCTCTTCAGGTTAATCTTTCCCTTTTATCTGCTCATATTTTGCTGTATAATAGCAGACCATGCTGGGGTAGTGGACACTTAAGGTTTTAGAGTTCACTGACAGCATAGCAACTTAAAAAATACCCCAACCCCAGTATTAAAAATTATTATATTAATGAAAAGGTTGTTTCTGCCAAAATTATACCCTTTGAGCTATTTCTTGGATCTTAGAAGAACCTTACTCAGCTTGTAGAGTCATGTATTAAAAAGTACCAATTGTAATAGTTAAGTCTATTCCTGAAACGTTAATTTCAGACTGTCGTAGTTCAGTCCACAAACCACAACATAGACATCCTTGTGTGTTTACATGACTGAAAACACATGTACCACTCTGTGCTTCCCTCCTCGTCTCTTTCAGTACTCAAAATGAATGCAAAATAAAGACTGTTGAAACCATCCTTATCAGTGTCCAAACTCACTTATCAGTGGTTTTGTAATGTTTCATCTTTATTTTTGGGAATCTCATTGCATTGTTAGCTCATAACAATGTATTTGATTATAACCTTTGTACTTCTTAATGCAGTAATATAATTTACTCTTTCTTTGAAGGTGTAACCCTGCCTCACATGGAGGACTTGTATCTGGTCAACTGCTAGAATATTACTGTAAATCTAATGTTATACTAGTCCAGTTTCTTATGCCAGGCTGCAGAACAGCAGTGAAGACTGAAATAAATTAATATGTTGAGACATTTCAGTTGCATGCTGCCCTAGCAGGCCCTGGAAGACAAAAGAAATATGTAAGAACTGGGCTTCTTAACTGGAAAAGTTCTGTAACATAGTAGTTGGGGGGAGGGGAATTAAAAAATCCCCCTTTTCTTTATTTAAAAAAAAAAAAGAGAAAAAAAGCTTTGCTGCTTGTATTTGGTGATATTCTAATAGCTTACTTCAGCTTTTCAGGCAACTTGAAGGGACAGCATCTGAAAAGTAGCTTTGGTATTAAAGGATGAGAACCACCTTGAAATGGAAAGCATCACACACACTTTTTGGTGATAGCTCTCAAGAAATTTGAGCCTAGAACCATAGACATATCTCATGCAGTTCATATCTCTTGTAGATACAGTGAAATAAAGCCAGGACTCAGTGAAAGAATAGTCTGTCCTTAAAGACAGCTTTGAAAAATCAATAAAAGTGTTACTGAATGGTGGTGGTATGATCCAGGTCAAGTGCTGTTGCTGATTACTAATATAACAGTATACTGAAGGTTAAAAAAAAACAAATTTCAGTGAGGCCTTTGATGTTAAGGGTGAACAACAGGACATCTCACATTTTAAAAAGGGTAGAAAGGAGGACTCTGGGAACTACTGACCTGTCAGCCTTGCCTCTGTGTCTGAGAAGATCATGGTACAGATCCTTCTAGAAGTTAAGGCACATGAAGGACAGGGAGGTGTTTTGAGACAGCCAGCATGGCTTCACCAAGGGCAAGTCCTGCCTGACCAACCTAGTGGCCTTCTATGATGGAGTGACCGCATCAGTGGACAAGGGAAGGGCTACAGATGTCATCTATCTGGACTTCTGTAAGGCCTTTGACAGGGTCCGCTACAACATCCTTCTCTCTAAATTGGAGAGAGACGTATTTGATGGATGAACTGTTCAGTGGACGAGGGATTGATTGGATGGTCATGTCCAGAGGGTAGTGGTCAATGGCACAACGTCCAGATGGAGATTAGTGTGTCATCCCTGAGGGGTCTGTACTGGGACCAGTGCTGTGTTGTATCTTCATCAATGAGATAGACAGTGGGATCAAATGTACTCTCAGCAGGTTTGCAGACAACACTAACCTGTGTGGTGCGGTTGATGTGCCTGAGAGATGAGACGTCATCCAGAGGGACCTGGACAAGCTTGAGAATTGAGCCCGTGGGAGCCTCATGAGGTCCAGCAAGGACAAGTGCAAGGTCCTGCACCTGGATCATGGCAGCCCTCAGTATTAACACAGGCTGGGGGATGAAGGGATTGAGAGCAGCCCTAACGAGAAAGACTTGGGGGTACTGGTAGACGTGAGCTGACAATGTGTGCTCTCAGCCCAGAAAGCAAACCATATCTTGGGCTGCATCAAAATAAGTGTGCTCAGCAGGTCAGAGATAAAAGGGATTACTTTTTGAAGGTGTCCTGGTTCTGGCCAGGATAGAGTTAATATTTACCTGAGCTGGGTGGAGAACTGAAGCTGGTAGCCCCTATGGCTGGGATAGTTAACTAATTAGCTAACAGCTGGGGTTAATTTACCCAAATTAGCCAAAGGGCTATTCCATCCCATCTGACATCATGCTCAGTATATAAGTGAGGAGGGTGCTGAAGGGAGGCCCTCCTAGTTGGAAGAGACTGGATGTGGAGATCTGTTGTGAGCTATTATACTGTATTTGTGTTCCATCACTCTATTGTTTTCTTCTGTCATTACTGTTAAATTTACTTTTTGTTCAATCTCAACCCACGTGTTTGTTTTTTTTTTTCTGGTTTTCTCTTGTTTGTCAAATCTCCTCCTATTCTCTTGGAGAGTGGGGGGAGTGAGAGAGAGACTGCGTAGTCTGGTCCCCATTGGGGCTGAACTACGACAGAAGGGTTTGTAACTTACAAATCTCTTGTTTTGCACATATTCACATTATGTAAATGTTATAACCTCATGTCACGTTATGATAGTGCTTGTACCCAAAGATAAAGCTTGTCTTTGGCAGAAAAGGTGACGATGTGTGTTTGTTTCATAGATTTTCCTTTTTCTTCATGAGATTCAGGCCACAAATAAAACATCATGATGATTCTGGCAGTGAGACTGGGAAGTTAGGAATAGTTTAGAAAATCAAGTTTCTGCAAGAGGGTACGCAGCAAACTTAAAGGATATTTAGGGGAGTGCTGTGCAGTAGAGCAACATGGTGTTAGTCCAAGCAACAGTGCAAGTCAGTATGGGTATAGGGGTTTTGGAGTGGAGAGGAGCAGCTCCAAGGTAAAGGTAGTAGCACTGTTCTCACCACTTTTTGTTTGATTCTTTCTAACACATAGATATTTAATATTGATTTTAGCCATACTGAACTTGAAGGAGAGGACTGTTCTTGTTGGCCTGCCTTTACCATACCCGAGTTCTGTATCTCAACCATGCATCAACTGGCTTGTAATCTTGGCATTGTTCAAGCCTCAGATTATTTATTTATTTATTTATTTATTTATTTATTTATTTATTTAGGTGACTTGGGAAAGAGGGTACCTGCCAGGAGATGAGATTTGCTACTTGTATTGAAAATAATTCTCAGGATAAGAAAGCAGTACTAGTTTTCATATGTTTATTTCTGATACAATAGAAATGTAATGCTCATTATTTTTTTGTTAGCACCACAGTTCAGCGAATAAAGCAAAGTATCGACTGACATATTCCTGTTGGCTTGAATGGTGGAGTACAGCACCACTTGTATTTCAGGCCCTTGAATTAGACAAGTGTCATGGTTGACTTCTCAGTGCAGAACTGATGGAACCAGTGTAGAGACCACTTATCGTCAACTGTTGTGTAGATGCTTATAAAATACAGCACTATCCTCAATTTTCAGATATATATTTGTTGTGTTAAAAAATAAATTGAGAAATACCAGGCTATATCACATTTGCTGGTGTGTTTGTTGTGTGTCTAACTGGAGTGTCTTATTTATGGCTATTTATAAGTGATTTTTTTTCAATTTCTTCCTCTAGAGTCCATAAGTGTACTGAATGATGCTCTAAGTCAGATAGAGTCTCAGGGGAACGTTTCTATGAATTCAACAAGCTCTGGATCAGTGGTGTCTTCCTCTGTTGAAACGGTAAGTACCTCTGTCTACCAGAGGCACTCAAAGTTAGGTGAAAACTTTGATCAAGAGAGACTTGTGTTGCTGATCAGCTTCTACTCTGGCTTCCGATCTGCAAAAAGAAAGGTGGAGTTTAAGCTGTGAAGTGAGGAAACAGAATAAGAAAAATCTCCAGAATCCACTCTTTATTTTTCTAGTTGACTTCTGTAAGCCTCTTTAGTTAGGGTATTGTTCAGAAAAGGGGCAGCGGATAGGTCTTGTTGGGCAATGTGGTTTTACTCTGATTCCTTTTCTATAGATAGATAATTTTTGCTTGTTTCAATCTTACTACAGTGTTATTTATTTCATTTGTGGTTTGTTTTAGAGAAGTTCCTATGCATTGCAGGGAGTGTAGCTGTATGACATTATACTACTTATTCTTGAAGTAAATTGCTTACAGCAAGGTGTAATGCATTACATTGCTTATACTGCAACAAATATATTAATATTTTAGGTTATGTGTATTACTCATACTTTATGTTTGCATGTGACTGTAAAGAAAATGCTCAAATGTGAACTTTGTTTGATGTGAGAATGCAAGTGCAATATTAACTATTATGAAGTTTTATTTTATATTGACATTTAATTTTCAGGCAAGCATTGTTGGCCGGGAATTGGCTACCAACGTGTATAATTATACTCACTTAGAGCCTATTCTCTATGCCCTTGGAGTGGGAATGTCAACTAAGGATCCAGATCACCTAAAATTTCTCTTTGAAGGAAGTGAAGAGTTCTGCTGTTTACCTACCTTTGGAGTAATTCCTGCTCAGACGTCGATGTTTAATGGTGTTCCTTCTCTTCCAGGACTAAATATTGATCCTGCAAAGGTATGGAAGAGCTAAGTATCTAATTTTGTTTGTGCTTTATATAACTCTAAGGTGACTTTAATAATTATGTTTGTAATATCGGTAAGTTCCCTTTTTTTTCTAGAAAAGGAAAATCCAATGTTTTGTATTCTTACATCATACATACACATCTTGTATAACCTATGTCTTCCTAAGATGGTATGATCATTTTTCTATTAAATTTTATGTTCACTGTACTTTTATGAAACCACGTAAGTTTAAAACTTTCCTTGAAAGTATTGGGGATGAAATTGGGAAAATAAACAAAAAAAAATTACTTAAAAAAAAATTTGTTCTGAACACTTTCAAAAATTACTGTATTTCCTTGCAATTATGTAAGGGGAAAGCAGTAGAATATATTGATTGTTGTTATAGCACTGCCTTTCTTTACATAGATGCTGCATGGTGAGCAATATCTGGAACTGTATAAACCATTACCAACCTCAGGTTAGTCATTTAATTTTCCTGATTTGCTTTTCACTAGGACAGCAGTTCCTGTAGCCATGTTATAAATGGAACTAGGGAAGCTCAGATCTTTCCAACTGGATTTTTTTTGCATATTCTTTTTACAAGGGGTGAAGGAGAAGAGAGGAAACCTGTTGTGTTATTGAAGGAATTCTGAAACTCTATGTTCTTGGGATCAGGTGTTGCTTTTCTATAGTATACTTAGTAAACTCATGACTAATCTTTAACATAATAAGCAAATGCACCACATACTGATGTATTACTCATGCAATTTGATACTAACTAGCAGAACTTTTAATGCTTTCTGTAAGGTTGTATCATAGAACTTTTTGGATATTTACCTAAAAATCATTCAACTTTGGTTGCATCTGTGTGCCTGTAACAGGGTAAAGTTTAAATTATGTACGGTAAAGGTGGAATGGACAGTGGAGGCTAAAAAACAATTACTTTTCTTCCTGTCAAAATTCTCAAGATACTAGTTACTGCAGTTGCAAGCTCTTTCCTCAGATGGCTCGTTTTTCGCAGATTACAACACTTGCGAGGTACTAGTTAGACGCATTCAGGATATGCATGCATGTATCTGGGTTTCTTCATTAGTAGTTTTTAAAAATTAACTTTTCCAGAGAGCAAAAGGGAAAAAAAATCTTGCAAGCCACAGATAAATGGCATAATTTATTTTTGAAACAAAACGGAGATGTATGAAAGTTATATTAGAATCATAGAATGGTTTGAGTTGGAAAGGACCTTTAAAAGTCATCTAGCCCAACCCCCTTGCAAGGAGCAGGGACATCTCCAACCAGTCAGGTTGCTCAGAGCCTCATCCAACCTGGCCTTGAATGTTTCCAGGGATGGGGCATCCACCACCTCTCTGGGCAACCTGTTCCAGTGTTCCACCACCCTCATTGTAAAAAAAATTTTCCTAGTATCTAATCTAAATCTACCTCCTTCTATTTTAAAACCATGTCCTGGTTCTGGCTAGGATAGAGTTACTATTCACCTGAGCTGGGTGGAGAACTGGAGCTGGTAGCCCCTGTGGCTGGGGCACCCAGCTGGGATAATTAACTAATTAGCTAACAGCTGGGGTTAATTTACCCAAATTAGCCCAAGGGTTATTCCATCCCATGTGACATCATGCTCAGTATATAAGTGAGGAGGGTGCTGAAGGGAGCCTCCTGCTACTTGGAAGAAACTAGGTGTGGAGATTTGTTGTAAACCATTATACTGTATTTGTATTCCATCACTGTTTTGTTTTCTTCTGTTATTGCTGTTAAATTTACTTTTTGGTCAATCTCATCCCATGTGTTTTTTTTTTTTGTTTGTTTGTTTTTTTTTTTTTTGGTTTACCAATTCTCCCTTCTGTCCCACTGGAGGGTGGGGGGAGTGAGAGAGAGACTGCGTAGTCTGGTCCCGATCGGGCTGAACTACAACAAACCATTACCCCTTGTCCTACCACAACAGGCCCTGTATTAACTTCAGAGAAGTCTCATAATTAATAACTGATTGCCAGAGCTTCATAAAGCTTTTTATTTTTCCATTCCATAGGCTGATTATGTAAACGTATAGATGGTTACATGTCTCTCTAGAGTAATGACTTCTTTGGAGACAAACTTCATAAACCCACAGACCCAAGCCCTGAGCTGAGCATCTCTTCTGTAGAACTATAATTGTCTCAACCCTCTTGAAATTTGTGGACAATCCTTCAGTGATGGGAGCTATCTTTGAAGTTAGTGATGTGTTTGAGTCTGAAATGTGATTTATGTTTAGCTCTGAATACATAAGCTATAGCAACATTCACTTTAACAACCTCCAAAACTTAAAAAAAAAAACCCCAATAAATTCCTCACATCTGCAAACCAAGATTTGTAAAGATTCTTATATGGTTTTATTATAATAATGGTGATTGTGATTACTATGACTATCACTATGATTATTATTTCCATTATTGTTATCGTTAGTAAGGAAGTGTAAAAAGTGATCTGTGGACTTCATTCCTGAAGGAAAACATTACAATATGTGCATGTTCTGCTTTTCTTACAGGGCAATTAACTTCAGTTTCCACCATTGCTGATATTCTCGACAAAGGATCAGGAGCAGTCTTGCTTATAGATGGTAAGAAGGTTTATAATTTTTGGAAGGGGTACAGTAAAATTTGACAGGCTTAGTTTTTAACTAGCTGTACCAGTAACTGCCAGCCGTTCCACAGTAAAGACTGTTAGCTTATTAAATCTCAATGAAAGCTGAGAAAAGAGCTAATTAGCATGTGTAAGTGTAAAATGTAATTGTTCTTGGGCAGTTAATGTACTGAAACACATTAAAAAACACTCTTTGGAAGAAGATTTCAGTGAAGGTTTGGTTTTTTCCGATGTATAGCTGGAATAGTGCACTATGCAAACTGATCAAAGTTCTTTAGTAATAATACTTAGTCCTATCTGAAGGCAGCCATTTTAGATTGTGCCACCCTTCAGCAAGGGTGTGTGTGTGTACATGTGTTTTATGGAGTGGTTTTGCAATGGTTAGTCATATGGATATGTTATGTAGACTCATCTGCAAAGCAGCCATGTTTATGAGCATGTCCTGTGTTCTTTTTTTTGTGTCTACACTACTCTTTTGTAAATAAAAGGAAACAAAACTGCATTTCCTTCCCCTTGTATCCAAGTTAAAGGATCAGAATAGTAAGTTGTCATTTTTAGAATTTTGGTATCTTCAGGTATAGTTATACCAAGGTCCCTTGGGAAATTAGACTGCAAGAGTAGGTTAACAGGCAGTGAATCTCTAAATACTCTTGAGCTTTTATTCATTCAGTACACAGATAAAATTTAAAAAAAAATATTTACTGTCCCTTTGTTCCTCCTAGCTGTGTTTTGCTTCCATACTGGGCTAACATTAAGCTTATATGTTTCTGCAACACACAGAAGTTCTTTATGTGAACAGAGTCTTAGTGGTTTTTAAATTTCTTCTGGAACTGGAAATGAACGTTTTTAACAATACTGTAAATTTCAGTCTGAGGTGTAAGGGAGTGGAATAGGCATGAATCAGAACTAGGAAGCTGAATCTCGATTCACTGTAAGAAATTTAACTTAACAAGTGACCTTAAACTAGAGCTTGCTCTGGAGCTCTTTTCATACAATGTACTAGTACTGCTTTCTGTATGAGTTTGTAAAGTGCTTTACACACTAGGGATTCTTAATAGCTTCCAATACATCGTGTTTTGTGGCACAATTCTATCATATTTAAACAAATTGCTAATGCAGTGAGAGATGCTGAAATCTGTACTAATTTCAGCACTCAGTTGTCAAGTATTTTTAGCGCCTTGAATGTCATCAGCATTTTGATACCTCATTTTTTAATTTTAATGCTTTCATATAGATAAAATTCACGATAATGTTATTTGAAACAGATCATTAGCCTTCACTAGCCAGGAAGTGACTTCCAACAGTGCAACTTGAAAGTGTGACCATTGTCCCTTCAGTTGTTATAATAAGCTTTGTCAGGTTTGAAGCTAGACTTTTCTCCTGTAACAACACATGCTACCTATATGAAAAAGGACATCAAAGACAATGTATGACCTTCCTCTTTGTTGCCTTTCAGTGAACACCTACTGTGGAAAGGACCTAGTGTGTTATAATCAGTTCTCTTTGTTTTTTGTTGGAGCTGGAGGATTTGGTGGAAAACGAACATCAGAAAAGGCCAAGGTAAATTAATGCATATTCATATTTGAAAAATAACCACATAACTTCTGTCAGCACTGCAAGAAAAATAATTGCTATATCAACTAGGAAGGATAAAATAGCGTTTGAGCAGTGTGGCAGTACAAATTCAAATAGAATTTAAATACATCTGTTCCTTGAAGAACCTGCGTGAAAAGGTACTGTTCAGGACATGGTAAATGGATGGTTTTGTTTTGACAGGGACAAAAGTGAATTGCTAAATATGCAACTGATGAGATATTCCTATGCTCAAATATTTGACATTACAGATATGGACTACACTAATGGAAAACAGAATAGGAGATTCTCTGGAAAATGTTTAGAATCTAAATTCTGTGGACTTGGAATTAGAAAATTTTGTCTGAGTTAGAATAAAATGGAAATTCATGATGATGTGGACAAAACACTCCTCTAGAGGATTCTTATTAGATCTCTTAGAAGAGGGTATTTTGAAGTCGACCATGTAGCAGGCTGTAATCTAACCCGATTTGACCCAATTAATTCCACAGAAGTGGTAAAATCTGCTACATATTGTACTTTGGCCTATGCAAAATCCTTTAAAATCCTACTTCCTTAGGGCAGATGGAAGATGCTATCAGTTCAACTGTCCAATTTATCAGGAGTCTTATAGACTCTTGGTTTTCTGAAACCCAAGTGTATGCTTTGCAAAGAAAAGAAACTTTATGCATTTTGATTTTCTTTCTTTAGTTACTTTCAATCACACTCTCTGTAAATGAACAGATGAGGAAAGTTACTAATTTCTTGTTAAAAGCTAGCTTGAGAAAGGTTTTATTTTCTCAATCTACTTTCGAATTGAAAAATTTTCAGAGACCTGTTAGATCAGAACAAGAGCAGAGAACTGGCTTTTATCTATAAGGTTTTCTCAAGTAGATTTTGGGAGCTTTATCTCCTTTATTCTGTAGCTTTAAGAGCAGATTTTTTTGGCTGCTCTTGTTTGAGCATGGAGAGCGACAAAAAGTTGAGATTTTACGTACTTCGCCTAGGGACCTGTCGTGGTTTTGTTTAGTGAGGGGGGGCCTAAGGTGGTAGCTTCTGTAGGAAACTGCTAGAAGTCGCTCTCCTTTGTTCAGTGGACTCGGCCGGGCCTAGGGCAGATGCGCTGCTGGCCAAGGCCAAGCCAATTGGTAGCAGAATGTTCCGTGATAACGCCTCTGCAATAATGTATTTAAGAAGGGGAAAACAGAAAAAAAAAAGGAGAGAAGAGAAAATGTGAAGAAGCTGAGCAGGGGCAGAGGCGCAGAGGGATGCCTGAAGGAGGCTGTGGCCCACGGAGAGCCCACTGGGGCAGCCGTGCTGGAGAGACTGCACTCCGTGGAAGAGATGACCCACGCCAGAGCAGTTTCAGGAAGGACTGTGGCGTATGGGTGGGACCCCACAACGGAGCAGGGGAGGAACATGAGGAGTTCTTCCCCCGACCATGAAGCAGCGGCATGAAACAACGCGTGATGAACTGACTGCGACCCCCATTCCCTCTTCCCCCCTGTGCCACTCGGGGAGGGGAGGTAGTAGAGATAATGTTAAGCTTGGGAAGAGGGAGGGGTGGACGGAGGTTATCTTGTTCTCTGTCTCATTCTCCTGCCGTTTGTAGTAATAAATTAATAGTTTTCCCTAAGTCGAGCCTGTTTTGCCTGTAACGGTAACTTTAAGGATTTCTCCCTGTCCTTATCTCAAACCTCGAGCCCTTTTTCCTTATATTATCTCTCCCTGTTCTCTCGGAGGGTGGGGGGGAGTGAGAAAGAGACTATGTAGTCTGGTCCCGATTGGGGCTGAACTACAACAGGACCTAATAGTGAGCTGTTGGATTGTGCCAACTCGACTCATACAGAGTCCTGATTTATACCTATCTCAGCTCTGCTCTCATGATCACATTTCAATTTCTGCCTCAGTGCTTACATCTCCAACTGGGAATATGTGATCTGTCTGTCACCAGTTTAGCATTACAGTGTGTTCTGCTGAAGATATTTTATTTGCTTCTCTTTATAGGGGGTGGGGAGGACTATATAATTTAACAATAAATTGATACCTAGTGATAATTTCACTTGTATGTATATACAGAGTGTTCATGTTTAGTTTAGTAACTAATTTTTCATGTGTTACATTTGTGCTAATAGGTATGATTACATGTTAATTTTGCAAGATGTTGCTCTAGTAAAAAGACTAGCTCAGTAAAAAGCTGAGAAGTACTCAAATGTGTGGTGTTAGGTTTGAACTTGCAATTTCTAGAAGAGATCTCTAGGTGTAGCTCTTTGTAAATCTATATGTTTGTGTGAAAGAGGTTTGAAAGCATAAAGAGGAAAAGAGAGAAGTACCATTATAGTTTTTTCACTTCCAGTGGAGTGGAACTCCTCCATTTTGGGAGAGAGTTGAGACAAATTTTTTACATAGTCTTTTACACAATGTCACATGAACACAGTGTTTATGTCCAAATGCCTGAAGTAGCTATTCACGTACCCAACACACAACTACTGTCTCCTTCAATACTATTTTTAAGGGTAGTGCCAGTTATGACTGAATCTTACTGTGAACTAGAGCCTTGAGGCACTACAATAAGAAACAGTCATTTGAATAGAGGCTATTTTAAGCTCAGATTTTTTGAAAATTTATTGTCAAATACTTCGATTTTGTACATCTGTAATACTGTAGGTAATGTTTTTTGGGATTTTTGGATGTGAACTTACTTAAATCTTGTAGTAGTTCAGCCCCGATCGGGACCAGACTATGCAGTCTCTCTCTCGCTCCCCCCACCCTCTGAGAGAATAGGAGGAGATGATATAAGGAAAACGGCTCAAGGTTTGAGATAAGGACAGGGAGAAATCCTTAAAGTTACCATCACGGGCAAAACAGACTCGACTTGGGGAAAACTATTCATTTATTTCTAAAATTAGCAGGAGAATGAGACAGAGAACAAGATAACCTCCCTCCACCCCTCCCTCTTCCCGGGCTTAACATTATCTCTACTACCTCCCCTCCTGAGCAGCATGGGGGGGGAAGGGAATGGGGGTCGCGGTCAGTTCATCACGCGTTGTTTTATGCCGCTGTGTCATCGTCGGGGGAAGAACTTGCATTCCTTCTCTGCTCCAGCGTGGGGTCCCTCCCACGGGCCACAGTCCTTCCTGAAACTGCTCCGGCGTGGGTCATCTCTTCCACGGGTGCAGTCCCTCTAGAACAGCTGTCCCAGCGGGCCCTCCATGGGCCACAGCCTCCTTCAGGCCTCCACCTGCTCCGGCGTGGGGTCCTCCACGGGCTGCAGGTGGATCTCTGCCCCTCCATGGACCTCCATGGGCTGCAGGGGGACAACCCGCTCCACCATGGTCTTCACCACGAGTTGCAGAGGAATCTTGGCCAGGAGCCGTGTTACTCCTCCCCCTCCTTCTTCACTGACCTTAGCGTCTGCAGCCGTTCCTTACAACAGGCTGGCAGATGCCTCTCAGGATCCTTTTTACATCTTATTCACTTCTCATCTCCTCTCCACTTCTTGCAGCCGGGCTGGACCGAGTCGGGCCCAGTCTGCTGCCCGGCGGGAGGCCAGAGGGTGAGGCCTGCAAGGCCCATGAGGCTCGCGCCTCCCCCTCTCTGCCCCCAGCTCAGCTGCTTCACATCTTCTCTGGTTTTTTTTCCCTGTTTTCCCCTACTTAAATACGTTATCGCAGAGGCGTTATCACGGGACATTCTGCTACCAATTGGCTTGGCCTTGGCCAGCCGCGGGTCCGCCCTAGGCCCGGCCGAGTCCACTGAACAAAGGGGAGCGACTTCTAGCAGTTTCCTACAGAAGCTGCCACCTTAGGCTCCCCCTCACTAACAAAACCAGAAAAAATCTATATCAATTATATAGAAGTTTTTCCATATGTAATTTTACAAACCAAATCTTGAAATGCTTCTGCTTCAAAGAGAAATGGGAAAAGCCTCTTTGTAGTATGAAAAATTCACAGAATATTATTGCAGACAGTACACAGAGGTCTTTGACAGAACCATTAGTTCTTCTGTAATCAGATTTTATAACAGTGCCTGTGAAAAAAATAGTGGTTCAAAGGAAATGTTGCTAATCTACAGTGGTGAGTCCACTGTACCTTGGCACGTTTTAGTTAAACATTGCACTTCAGGCAACTGCAACTCCTTCACTCTATTTAGTGAAGTATGAGAATGCTGTATAAATGATTTTTCATTTTAAAACAGAAAGAATACCTGTTTTAGGCAGCAGTCCTTCTTGTGATAGACGAAAACAAAATGTAGTCTAGTTAAGACAACATAGTGATAGCAAATGCGAGACCTTTGCATGCAAGAGGCCAGTTTCGAACAATAATTTTTGCTGCTTTGTCTTTGCAAACCTTCCCAATTAAAAAGACTTTCAGGTCTTTCTGTGCCAAAAAGAAATCCCAAGCTGATCAGATATGTTTTGTATGGCGTCATTTTGCCACTTTACACATTTGTTACATCTGCAAACTAAGGAGAACAAATTTGCAAGTTGAGGTCTATGATGAGCAACAAGTTGTGTAAGTCATATCTCTCCTCTTGAGTTAGGGTTTTCTTGCCTTACTGGCATAAAGATTTCCTTAACTATTTGTATGTTGGGTAGTTTTAATGTTTTAGTGGCTCAGAAAGTCAGGTGGAGTTTCTTTAAACTAACTGGAAATATATTGGCAAGCCATTCTTGTTCTGAAAGCATATTAGGCAGTGTCCTTGTTATCAAGCTGATTAATGTGTAGGTCTGTTGTGGTTCTCTGAAGTGACAAAAAGCAGAAGTGATGTTACCAAGTTTCTACCCAAGAGGTGGCTTTTCTCTGCTGTTAATGAACAGGAAAGAACCTTTCCTGTTATTTGATGTGAAACTACGCAGCACTCCGTTTCTTTTGATTTCTCTTTTCTTTGGTAAAGAGCTTACACAAACTAAGATTAAGTAGAATTACTACAGATGAGAGTCAAGTTGATTCCTTTCATTTTAGGGCTTATGCCAGTTTCTCTTTGGGCTTCTTTTAGTTTGCTTTGAAAACCCAAGAAGGAGAGTGGAAAAAAGATTTCATCTACTTTAATAGTTTTGAATTGGTTATGGTGTTCTTTGTGTTTAGCATGGTCTTGGTTGTTTTCTGTCAGTCTGTTGGCGAAGTTATCTCTTCAGAGCTGAACAATGAAGCTGTAGGTTGCAGATGGAACAGCTTTTTTTTACAGTATTGTGAGGTTTAATATGCAGCATGTAATTGCAAAAACAAAAGAAAAAAGTGCAAAACAAAAAAAGAACTGGAAGGTCTTAAAGACCAAAAGCGATGTATTCCATGAGTGAGGTAGTAAATAGTTTTGTACTGTATCGTACTTTTAAAAATAATACTTTAAAAAGCTTCATAATACTTTAAAAAGCTTCATTTTCATTTCTGTGTTCCAAAACGTTAATGTTCTATGAGACAACTGTTTTTTTCTGGGTAAATAATTCTTGCTTGAGCTTTTTTGACTTGTTTGGAAGAAATGTAATCAATAACTGTTAGCCAGATCTGGTGCCTCAGGACCACTATCTTTGTAAAGCTAATCTTGATAAGAGACATTTCTGGCCTAAATGTATTTTTCTATTTATCTGTAAATGTAGAAAGGGTAGGAGGAACCTTAACAGCTTTGTAAATGCTGGGGTTTTTTATACATACCTGACATATTCTGGCATGGGTACGGATAAAATATTTTTGCAGTGAAATATTAATACTGCTGCTTTTGCTTTAGGTAACAGTGAATCCACCCAAGAGGCCCCCTGATGCTGTAACTTCTGATGTCACAACAGCTGATCAGGTAAAGCTTTGTAAGCTTCTAGGTGTGGAAATGTTTGTTTTGTTTGGAGGAGTCTTATATGATGTTCACTAATAGTTCAAGTTTGCTGATATACCTCATATATATATATGTATATTTGTTTGTGGATATGTATATACATGTGTGAGTGTGTGTGTATATATCTAAGTATAACATGAAGCTAAAATTTGTGCTAGGTTAAGTTATGACAGTGTGTTCAGTGTACTATGTGAAGCACTTTTCACAGGGCTGATGGAATTTTATAATAGTTTATTACAAAATTCTGCATAGAAGGAGGACATGAACATTTGTATTCTGTTGTAGTTTAAGAATAAAAAGAGCTTCAGAATCTGTGAAATTTACAACAAACGGTGCAAGCAAACACATAGTGACAAAAAAAAAAGTACTTAAAGTTCAGTTTTGAAAAAGTTAAATTTCTGTAGCAGTAGTAGTAATCTGAAATACTGACAGATGTCTGTCCAGGTATGTTTCTGTCTGTCCACAGTCCCACTGGTTCACAGGCATCTACTTTCCATTGGCAAAAACCTGAGTAAATAAATATATCCTCATCTGAAGGTAAACATACGCAGGTGTTAGATGAATAACACAGGGACGTGTCAGTACACCGAGTACTATTTTCAAAAGCAACTTAGTCATGGCAGGAGGCTGTAGGTTTTGGAGATGCAATTAAGTTCAGCATCAGCTGAACTGTGATAACTGTGATGTCTGCTTAGCCTCTGACTGTAATTAAATTTAAATCTCATCCAGCTGATTCATGTGCTTGAAGTCCAAGTTTGTCCTACCCACTTAAACCAGGAAAGAGAGCTGAGATCAGCATTTCTGTTTCTGTCACTGATGTACTTGCTGCATCCTAAAATTCACAGCACTGGTCTGGGAGGTACAAATGTCTAATTCTTAGGAATAGGCTTCGTTGGAAGTTGGCAAGGTGAGCAAGGAGCAGGGAGTGGTGAGAGAGTACTTTGCTCCTAAGAGGTGGTTAAAAGTAGTGGAAGGTGCTCTCTACCCAACGCTTTCTTAGGTAAGATACATCAACCCTAATGGCCTGGTAGCTAGAAGTATTTCCTTTGAATGTTGGAACCCTAGTTCCTAGATTCTCCTCTGCGTGGTTATATGGGAATTGATTCAAAGTCCATGAATTTTCAGATGACGTTTGTGATCATAGAATCAGAATGGTTAGGGTTAGAAGGGACCTTTAAAGGTCATCTAGTCCAACTCCCCTGCAGTGAGCAGGGACATCTTTGACCAGATCAGGTTGCTCAGAGCCTGAGTCAGCCTGACCTTGAATGTCTCCAGGGATGGGGCATCCACCACCTCTCTGGGCAACCTGTTCCAGTGCTTTCACCATCCTCATTGTAAAAAATTTCTTCCTTATATCTAGTCTGAATCTACCCTCTTTTAGTTTAAAAGCATTACGCCTTGTCCTAACACAACATGCCCTGCTAAAAAGTTTCTTCCCATCTTTCTTATAGACCCCCTTCAAATACTGAAAGGCTGCTATAAGGTCTCCCTGGAGCATCCTCTTCTCCAGGCTGAACAACCCCAACTCAGCCTGTCCTCATAGGAGGTGCTCCAGCCCTCTGATTATTTTTGTGGCCCTCCTCTGGACCCACTCCAACTGTTCCATGTCATTCCTGTGCTGAGGACTCCAGAGCTGAATGCAGTACTCCAGGTGGGGAGTACACTTCTTTTTGATTCAGCTGAGGATAAAATTGAAACTTTCTCAGTTGTGAGTGCGCATTGAGGGCTCATGTCCAGCTTTTCATCCACCAGTACCCCCAAGTCTTTCTCATTAGGGCTGCACTCAATCCCTTCATCCCCCAGCCTGTATTGATACTGGTAGTTGCCCTGACGCAAGTGTAGGACCTTGCACTTGGTCTTATTGAACCTCTTATTGATCCCCTTGTTCATACAGTAATCTTATTTCTGAGCCTTAAACTCTTATGTCTGGAATTGTGTCTGTATAGAAAATGCGAAGTTCATTAAAAAAAAGAAGGTGGTAGTAACTCTGTAATGCAGAAGTTGGGAGATTTTGCTGCTGCAAAATTGATTTTTGGAAAGAAAGGAAGTGGCACAGAGTAGCCACCACAGGTTTTTTTTTATTTTAAGATCTACTCTGACAGGTAGGTATATAAAGAGAATTCCTATCTAATTAGATCTTGGAGGAACCACAGCCAGTGGACTTTGAGAATCTCAAGAGGGCTTATCTGCCAAATTATTCGGTAGCATCTGTGCTTAAGTGATGATGCCTGCGTACAGGAGGGGAAGGAGATGTGTAGAACTTGGGAACTTTATGGAGAGGAATACATAACTTTCATGTGAAGGACAGCTTGTGGAAATGTTATCAAGATTTTACATTTATGCGTCTGTGGAATGACACGTAACTGTCTAAAATCCTTTTTGAAAATGGAAGCTGGCACACAAATTGCATCAAAGTCTGAATTTTTTTTTTCTTAATGTTTAAATGAAAAAGGTGTTGGCAGGAATGACTGTTGCCATTCAGCTATTGAATTAGTATAGAGTATGAGACAGACTGAAAGAGTCATTTTGCAGATGGCATAATACAGCTTGAACTGTATTAATTTCCAATGATAGTTGTGATATTTGGTTTTTTTGTGTTACCATGATTATGTGGCTAAACCGTTCTTCATAGTTTGTATTTTCCCTCCTTAACTTTTCACAGTATGACCATGTAATAAACTTCCTGGTAAGCAGACCATCATGCATATTTTAAAAATGTTCACAGGGATGACTCCTGTCTTTCACTGAAGTCAATGATTGTGCTTATCTTCAAAGTTATATTCAGTTCTAACACAACTACGTTGTTGGTTTTTGTTTTCCAAGAGGAAGAATGGCTTTTACATTTTTTCAGACAAGGGGGAAGCACTGCTTAGTGAAGAGGATACTGGGAACAGAGGGCTAATAGCTGTTTTTGCTGATCACCATGTGTTCAGCAGAATGGAGGGTACAGGCACCTACAGTTTATTGAAAAATGATTGTGTTATGTCGTTGACCCATGACAGAACAAATTAATCCTTTTGGTTAGTGGTATCAAAGACTAATAGTAGGTAGTATAATAAATGTTTATCCCTTTCAAATCTATACCCATTTTTGAGAAGTTCTTTAAACACCAACCAGTGCTTATGAATGAGTTGCAGTACCATGATGTAAGCTGCTTAAAGGTGAAAAATGGCTAAGAAAAATTTAGAAGTATCTGACCTTCTAAAAGGCTTTAAGGCTTAGAATTTGCATCCTGCTGAAGAAAGACATAAAATATTTCTGTGCGCTTGTGAATTTTTCTCTAAAGAACTAGATGACATTTCTTCCATCTTGCCCTGTAGAGATGTGCATGTGCTGTGCTATTTTTCTAGCTTGTTCTCTCTCTGTAACCTGAGCTATGCTTTACCAGATATACTGCCATAAATCTTTTGAATAGACCTTCTGACAGAAGATCAAGAAGTCTAGAGGGCATTTGACTATTAGCCGTTTAGCAAGAAATGAATCATTCAATTTCAACCCTGTAGGGAATGTTTAATGTAGTTACATAGCTTCAGTATCACCAAGCTACGCTTGTCCTGCTGGTTTTCAAACTAGGGCCTTAAATTAATCAAACAGATTTTGCTGAATGGTTCCTAATGCAATTAAGAGTCCCAGGTAGTGAATGACCTGTATCTCTGGAGGATTTTCTCTGTAGAGTTTTCTTCTCACTTCCTTCCCAAGTGTGTTGATTTCTTCAGAATTCATTTTCTGATGACACACAAAATGAGCAGCAGTAGGTATTTAAAGTGCATGATGTCCAAGTGATGCAGGTCACTTTTAAAAAAAGAAGCAAATATGGGGTCTTGAGTTTGTTGGGGGCTATTTGTGGGGGTTTTTGTTGTTTGCTTGTGGGAAAAACTCACAATGTTCTGATACTGTGCAGGTTGCCTCCCAAGAAATAAGCTGTTCTCTGTCTTCAAATATCAGAATTAATATTCAGAATACACAATGTTGTGACAATAAATAAACATTATAACAGTAGCCCATAGAATGGAATTTTTCAGGAAGTTGTTTCAGTTTTACTGTTCTGTGTTTCCTCCCACTTTCTTCTGAAAGCTACCTCTCTTGTTGGCCTATATAGAAAACCTAAAGCTGTTACATGTGGAGTTTGCAGGATTTCCAAGTTTTTGTTAATGCCAGCTCATTTCAGTAAAATGGCTAATGATTTTAAGAAATGGTTGGCAGTTGAAAAATTCTTTTTGCTTTCAACTGTAACATACAAAGCATTCTCCTGCTGTAAATTCTGACTCTGAGTATTTGTTACTTTAATTGATAGAAAGAAATAGACATGACAAAGAGGTAGAAAAGACCATTTAGATAGATTTTTTTTTTTTTTTTTTTTTTTTTTTTTTTTTTTTTTAAATATGGTGTCTCAGGCTACCATGCTTTGGGACCAGCTGTGCACATGTAAGCCTCTGCAAAGCAGTGTCATGTGAGCTATCCGTGTGAATTTCTGCCAGAGCTACTTTTCCATGCAACTTGAGTGTCTCAAGCACAAGGTAATTCTCCTCTGTGGTTTCTAGAGTCAGCAAAATTGGACGTCCTGGCTTTCAAGTGTTTTTAAATTCCTTGGTAGAGATGATGAAACTGAGACTGGTACTGGTCTGCTGGAAGAACAGCTTTTTGATATCCTATCATTTTTAAGTTGCTTCCATTTGCAAAACTACAATAATGTTTTAAATGTTACAGAGTCTAAAAAGATAAAAATTTCAAATAAAGCTTGCTTTGTTCATAGTGTTAATCCCCTTTGTATACAGTGCTTTATAATACAGTTTTCAGTCATGCAGGCATAAATGGAGTGTTCAGTCTCCTTCAAGATCTCCTTTGACAGGCAAGGAGAGGACTCTAGGCATGAGTAGGAAGTAGTAGATAGCGTAGGAAGTAACTTTTCCTTATTATTTGTTGCAGGAAGTTGTGTTCTGAGAAAGAGTAATGAAAGGAAGATGATCTCATGGTTAGTGACCGGTTGGAGATGCAGTTTTTTGACAATGGGATTTTCTTTGCTTTGTCCATAGAATTCTTATGGTCTATGGGTGCTGCTTAATCAGTATCTGATATGAGAGGATGAGATGATGGAATTTGGAAGATGAAATTTGGGAGTGTCACAGGCTGAAACTGAAATTCAGAGGAGCTCTGTTCTGAATTTGTACAGTATACTTGGAAAAGGTGATGCACTTTGAAGAATTTCCCCCTCAAAGGTTAAACTGGAAAGCCAGAATTGGTTTGTGCTGCTGATAGTTATGACCTTTTCTGCTATCTTATAGTGTCCAGTCTGTAAAGTAAGATGTTTATAAATGTTTGAGACATTTTAATTGTACAGAGCGTGTTTAAAGAAGTGGCGTATAGCATCCGATGGTGATTTTTGAGAATGTGATACACTGAGCAGCATTAAAAAAAGCCAGTTTAGAGAATATGGTTCTTTACGCATTCAGAGATTTTTAGAGAGATTTGGTAAATTCACACCTAGACTAATCTGGTAGGATTTCTAGTAGGAAAATATACCAGCTATGTAAAGCCTTCTGTTCCAGGTATATATCAAACATTGACAAGGTGTGAAGAAATTGCTGCTTTTCAGTGGTTAGGTTTTTTTCTACAATACAGTTCTCTTTTGTTTTCTCTGAAAGAGGGGAAAATAATTGGCACCTGCCATGTTTCAAGTGGTATTATCAGCATCCTATGACTAAGACTGCAGGAGTGTCCTTCCCTTCCTGAGTCATTCTCGGTGCTGCAGTTCTTTTGCTCATACTGCTGTCCTCTAGCTACCTGAATTTAGTTTTTCACTGTGTCAACTTCAGCTAAAACTGCAGTTCTTAATGTAACTGAAAACAATTGTGAAGACAATTATGCACAAATCTAGTTTCTTGTAAAATAGTGGACTTTGCAGTAAAAACTCATTAAAAAGATACCTTGGAAGGAAAGAGGTTGATGGGAAACATTTAACAGTCTAATGAATTATTAAACTAAAACTTACTGTAAAGTGCTTTCTGCTTGTTGTTAACAGGTTCTGTACAATAAGTCAATGCTTTACTTGGAGGATGGTGTGATAGGACCCTTGCAAGCTTCTGTGTAATCGGGCTATGGCTACTTCCCTATGATGGAAAGTCATCTTTTATTCTACACAGATTTCATTTGTGTTTTCGTTTTAAGCATATGTAAATATTTTTCTGTGGTTTTAGATAACATATATGTAGATAGAATAAGTAATTGATAACATATGGGGAAAAAGTTATTTATTTCTAGCTTGGGTTTGTTTCCTTGGAGAAATTTTGTGCTTATTTTAAACAGATTAGAAGAAAAATGCTATAGAAAGGTAAGTGTTCTGAGTTAAGGATGTTTTTCGAATATGCATAATAAAGTCATGTGAGAGAGAAGATGATGAAAACATGTGCATGGATAGGGAAAATATGGTTACAGGAGAAATGAGGGTTTTTTGTGTCCTGCTCTGTACAGATTGTAGTACAGCATTGCCTGGAAACATGTAAATTTAAATTAACTTCAGAGAATAGCACAAGAGAGCCTCCTGAGAGCCTCAGGTGATTTTTTTTTTTTTTTATTCTGTTTGTAGCATAAATAATTTGTATCATGAAAGAGAAAATGAAGTTCTGTGGTAGGTTCACAGATATGGAAAGCATGGCTGAAAAAAAGTTCTTTAACAGCCAAGAATGGTAGAAGCAAAACAAAGGGATCTGAAGCCATGGTGAGGATTTGATAATGCTTTCCTAATTTGTCTAGAGATTTCAGTATGCAGAGATGATACTCTCAGAACTCTTGAAATTGTATAGTAAATGAGCATTTGCAATAGTAATTATTTTAAAACTTTGTTACATGTTATGATGGTAATTTCAAGATTTATACACCACCCCCGCACCACCCTGTGTGTTTATTCCTGTTGAGAAAATCAGAATATAGTTTTCTAATCATGGCAGTTTTGAAAAGTTGTTGAGAGCTTGTATTATACTAGAATTTTGTGTGGTAAGATGATAAAAGAAGAAAAGGTACAAGCCTGGCAGTCATTTTGTTTAAACAAGATGCTCTTCATTGCCAAGAGTTTGTTTCCTCCCATTATATGTGCATGTCTTAGTAAAGCGTATAAAAATTTTTATTCTGTTTGAAGTTCCCCAAACCGAAGTCGCTTTTTTTTTGTTTCAGAGGGGACACTGTTAAATGCAAGGCTTCTTGTACATTTGCCATGCTACTGAAAATGGCTAATGACCTGTGAAGCCTGTGCCAGAATATATAAGTTGATTTTAAATTTGAAATATGTGGTAGGGATAAACAGTGAAGACATGAATAATGTGTGGTGAGGAAGGAGAAAAGATGTTGTGCTGTTTCATATTCATTGTACCTATTCCTGTTTGTAGCTGTGTATGTGAAGGTGTTTTAATTGAACATTTTAGTAATACTTACTGTTGAGGGAGTCAAAGATATGTAGGGAATAAGGTAGTGTTTGGATAGTCCAGACCACTGAGAGCATGTAATTGCAAATGTAAGGTAGTCCGTCCAGGAAACCATACTTATTTCTTAATTTCAGTCTTGTTAGAAAATAGAATCATGTGTGATCCAGATTTCCACAAAATATGTTTAGGCATTGGAAACTATTATGAGCAACTTAAGCTATTTTGTTTATTTTCCACCTACACCTACTTGGAAAAAAATAGTTGGTTATGTGGAGAAACAATAAACCCTTTTATCTTTGTATGTATTGGTTTCTACCAATTCCTCTTTCTTAATATCTCTCCTTACCCTTACAGAGATAACTAATTAAAGAGGATATGGCAAATGGGGATCTCAGACAGTCAAAGGGTAGCTGCTTAATTTTAACTACAGTGAATTATTTAAGTACAGTGCTAAATTTGAGCCCTTGAAGCATCAGCACTGCCAGTTTAACTGGAAACATTCATTGTTCTTATTTCAATGAGCTCCAATTTGCATTGTATAGATGAGATTTGTGGCTGTTTTTCTTCAAGAGATTACTTGACTGCTTGTATTTACTTAAATAAGCTGCTAGGTAAATTATACGTACATATGTGTACACACATATATCTACATGTATACATACATAAGGATGTACCTGGTAAAATAAGCTCTTGGGCAGAGCTCTTTTTCCCCTCAGTTAAAAGGGAAAATATATGGATAGTTGACTTCCTTTTTCCTTAGCTTAACCACTGACCTTTATTGCAGTCTGCAGGCAAGACTGAAAAATTGGCATAGACAGGTTGGATATCGCCTTTTCTTTGTGGTCTGGCAGAACTCCTAAATTGTTAGGAAATGAGACTTGACAGTTTGTGTTATTAATTGGAGAACAATCCAACCATATTATGAGTAACTTCAATCTAGTGCCCCGCATCGATTGACTCTTGTCATTCTCCAAGGATGCATCACTTCTTTGTTTTTTGGGGTTTTTTTAATTAATTTTTTTAATGCTATCACTCAGGACTTCAGGAAATGTCATTATTTGAGGAATATATAAAGTAGAACCAACAAGGCTTTAAAACAACTATATTCTCACATGGAGTGTAATTTATATAATGAAGTAATACCAAAGACTGTGGTAAATGAAGTTTGTTGGCAGACCCTACTTGGCTGCACTGAATCTGAAATAACCTGCTGTTTAACTGTTTTATTCAGTTCAGCCTATGTGTTGTCTAGCTGTGACTAGTGCCACTGTAGTTGAAATTTGAGCTTAAAACAGAAATTTGTCTCTTTTAATAATACATAAATATAATTTTCCAGTGATACAACTGAATGTTATTTACTTTTAATTAAAATTTATTAAAGCTCCTTCGTTAAAATAGCCTCCTGCCATCTTTTGTAAAAATTCAAATTAATGGAATAATGAAAATGAGACCATAGAATTTTAATTTAGTTAAAAAGTAATTTTATTATTTAATTATTTCACATCTGGCAATTTTTATTTTCTAGTTCTCAAGACTGGCGATTTGCTGTTAGATTTGAGACTCTCTTGAAAGAAAACTTCAGTCATGAAGGATGATCCTCTACTTTGTAGATGTCTATCAAGAGTAACTCTCTTTAAATTGTCAGGTTTTTTTTCTTTTAAAAAAGGAACTAAGGGTCTTTTCCTCACTAAAAATCTCTTTCATAGTGTTATAACTTTGATATTGGTGGTATTAAGGCCTGAGACAGGTCTTAGCAAAGAAGCTAGTGGCACATCTAGCTCATCTCTACCTTTTGACAGTGGAAACAGAGTTTTAACAACTGCTCAGGGGAAGAGTGGGTGCAAGTGAAGACACAGTGAGTCAGAATAGCAGCATGTGTGTCTTCTGCTCTGAACCCCTGCTGCTATGAGTTTTTTTATGTGTGCAAAAGGGAGTGCAGTGGCACTCTTAGTTCCCCATTTTTCTTCAATTTGTGTGAGAATTGAGATAAGAGAGAATGGTAAATGAAGGGAGCAGGTGCCTCCGTGGATGGTAATTGTTAGCCCATTTCCAGCTGTCTCTTCCCACTCATCGCTTCACTCCAGCTGCCTTAGTGGTGTAGTGGAGTGTCAGTTTTTATACTACCTGAGTTTGCTTTCATGTTCCACCCCGCAACCAGGCACCCTCAACCAACCTCAGCTATGTGTTTCACCACACACTTCTTGGGTGGCCCCTATAGCATGGCCTTTGTGGCACAGGATCACTTGGCAGTCCATTTGGTTTGCTCTTTTGGACTTGATTTGGCTCGTAGATTGCTAACTGAAGAGTCCTGGCACTGGAGGATACTGCCTTCAGAAGATCATGACTTTATTCTTCTCACCAAGTGAGATACTGTAGCTATTTCTAGTTCTTGGTGATGCTGTAAGATTAATTTCAGGTTACTTATTCCTTCAGCAAAGGATTTACCCTCTCCTTTGTCCATTTTGGAAGGTAAAACTCGGACCCATCTGAACTGTAGTCTTACATTACTAGGAAATTTCCACTCTTGACTACTTTTCTAAGAATTTATAGGATCAATTAGAAGATAATTTTTAAAAAAAAGTTTTAATAAATATATGTTTTGGGAGAAAGTAGAATTACAGTTAAAAATTTCAGATCCAGTGATACTTAGTGATACATCTTTGTTTTCAAAAGGAAGACTGTTTCAAAAAGAGTAAACAACAATGTAAGCAGCCATGAAGAAGTATTAGCTTAGTTCTTGCATTTCTAAGATTTGAGTGCTTAAGCTGTGCTGCAGTTTAGGATTTTATTCTTGCTGGTTTTAGTGCATATTTCCAACTCTCACACACAAAAGCAGTCACCGGCTCTTCTACATTCCACCATAACTGAGATACAAAACATTTGCTGTATTAGTGAAGGCTACCAGAACAAGTAAGAGAGAATTAGAGCTTAATGTGAAAGCTGTATATACTTGAAGAAATTGACCTGAATATTATATCAGAAAATATACTTCCTTTGGGGAATCTTTCTTCTTTTGTCTTCCTTTTGAAAAATCTGTTAGCTTCTTTCCTGCTGACAGAATTCAGTGCAGTTTACTATCATTTGGATAAACACATACGATTTTTCACAATCCTAGTCTAAAATGCTGGGAGAAGATGTTTAGTGATAAGGGGTTCCAAAGGCCAATAATGTGCTCAATTAAAATTTAGAAGCTCTTTTCAATTAAATTCATGTTCCATTTTTATATGTATATATCATATATATATATATATCATATACTACTAAATTCTTGAAATCTGTACTGATTTTCTCTGTACTTTTGGGAGTGTCGTACTAGAGAGTACTCCACAAATAATTTAGTCAATTTCAATGGAATGTGATGACCTGGGAATAAGTTTTTAGTTCAGAAAGAAGCACAAGTTGGTCTTGTATTGTGGACTGCTGGCTGCTGTACATGTACAGTAAATACAAGATTTGGTAATGAAAACGCCTAGGCCACACAGAGACAGAAAACTGAAGTGCGGTGGCCATATTCTGTATAATTTCTCAGGTTTTTTTCACATTCATAGTATATCAATAGGCTAAATCTGTGTTTCTCTACTGTTTGCTAGTGAAAGAGAATATTTAATGTGAAGCAAAAGTCTTCTAGAAAACTTGGCATGTTACTTTGGGGTTTTGTTTGTTTGTTTTTAATATTGAGACCAGCTATGCCTGAAGCTACTAAGAGTTTATCCCAATTAGTCAATCATGTTACTCTTAGAAGGATAAAAAACTTTCTGATCACTGTAAGATGAATCAAATGTTGAAAAAGCATGTTAGAGTGTGTGTGTGTGTTTAAAAAAAAAGAAGTTTCCATATGTAATTTTTTTTTTTAAATATGGATGAATCTGTCATGGGAGAAGACTCTTTAAAATTACGCTTCAAGCTAAAGAACCTATGAACAAATTCTAGAAAATGCGTTACTTCACTGTTGCCAACTTTTATTGAAGCTGGATCTGTATGTCAGCACAGTAGGTTGTTTTTTCCTCCCATTAAGCAGTTGTATTACTTTATGTATCTTGGCACATTTCCTTGGAGCTTTGGCAGTTTGTCTGCACAATAACATTTAATTTCTGTTTTACCTGCTTTTTGTAGAATATGCTATCTAAGGACTAGTCAAATAGATTGTGATAAGTTGGTTAATTTGTCATAAGTTTTTGAGTGGCTTCTGTTCATTTCTGCCAAACACAGCTAGCCTCCCATTTTTTTTTCTCTGTTTCTGCAGGCTGCCTTATATCGGCTAAGTGGGGACTGGAATCCTTTACATGTTGATCCAAGTTTTGCTGCTCTCGGAGGTGAGCTGAGGGTTGCCATTGTATTAATATTTGGATGAAGTATGATGTAAATTTATTTTTAATCTTTTTTTTCACTTAGTCTGTACATCTTTAACAAGCTGGGAAAAACAGTGCTTTTTAAATAGCTGTTCTCAGAGTCACCATTAGATGTCTTCAAAGTTCTGTGTGGAGCTTCATTTTAAAGCATTGCTTCTTGTAGCTAGGAATGTGGAATGATGCTTGACTCGACCTGCCTCCTATTTTCCTTTTAGAGCTTATTTGTTGCCACTGTCCCATCTTTACAGACTCTGCTTCATAAGCAAAAACCCTTCTGTTTTGTATAATTATGTCTAAATTTGTATTAATAAATAGTGATAATCAAATACCAAAGTCCATAAAGAGATTTCCTCGGTTTATTAGACTGTTCTGTTTTGTTTGTTCAGCTGATTCTGGATAAATATTTGGATGGAATCACCCAATTACTCTTGAAGATGATGGATACATGATTATAATTGAAACCCTTGTGTTTAATATAATGATCATAATCCTATAAAAACCTTACAAAAGAAGAGGAGTAGAAATCTTCTGCCTGCTCACACAAAGAGCACTGGGTCGTAGACACAGTGAAAAATGAAATTAACTCTGTAGATGAGAGAGTCTCTTTGAGCAGAAAACTGCCACATTGGATTTTGGAAATGTGGCAGTCTCCTGCTTAAATACCTACACTGAATGTAAGTTCAAACAAAGAAGAAAATTACTATAGAGATACTCCACAAACATTTTTCCTGGTTATACAAAAGCTTTTTTCTTTGGGCATATTCACACACCTTCTTGCCTTTAATCTCTGTAAATGTTCTCTTTGACCGGCTCTCACCAGTGTGCGCTGGAAGCAAGCATTCAGCCTAATGTACTCAGGTCGTTCCAGGATTGTTGTTAAGCCTTTCTGTGGGTAGTGTTTCAGAGATGTACTACATGAAAACACCTGTTTATATTCTTATGCCTTTATTCCTGTAGCTTGTGAGTATTTCCGATGTATTAGAAAGTGAAAGCAACATTTACTTTATTTTCATTTCAGTCTACATAAAAAGTAACTTGATTGCTTCGTGAATTTTTCTTTGAGTATGCATTATTTTTATAAAGAAGGTACTGGGAAGAATAGGACCATATATATTTGTTTCAGAGTTTTGAAAATAGTGATGGTTTTGGTTCTTGCATGGTGAATTAAGCTAAGCTTTTAAAGAGGTAAATGTCACCGTAACATGCTGTGTGGCGGATACTGAATACTGATATTGTTACAATAATGCCAGTAATGTCTTTTAAGACTGCATTGTATCTTTGTGCTTTCAGAAATATTCTGTGCATAGTGTACAAAAAAGAGTGCTATTAAAGGTGTGCATATTCAAATATTTTACAGGAAAGAAATGGCAGAATGATCAGAGTGGAGTACTTAGAGCAAGAACACAGACTCGTGTTCCTTTTAGCCTGTCCTTCTGTCACATCTCCTCTACTAATCTAACAAGTCAAAATTCCTGTTTCTCATCCTTACTCCTGCTAGTCTTGTCTTCCCTTTGGGCCATGTCTCATCCCATCTTTCCTAGCATTGAGTCCTAGAGACTTTTTTGTCTGTACCTTGAAAGTGGTTTCTTCTTCTTCTGCATCTTCTGATTGTCTACATGCCAGACTTTCTGCTGTCTCCTCTTTTTTGTTTCTTTGGTTTTGCTTTTGCTTTTTTCTTCCAGCTGTTGTCCCTTGGCACAACATTTCATATGCATAAATGCTATGAGGAATGGTTTAGACCTCAGGAAAAACAGACTCTGGCAGGTGAGAGTGGCAGATGAGTTCCAGGCAAAGTGGTTTCAGAGCCAAAACTGGACAGACCTGTCTCAAATCCATGGGCTGTTGCAAATGTGATCAATTACTGTTCACATGCTGTCAGGTCAGAGCAACCTGTTAAGGGATCAGAACATACTCAATAGAAGCAGCTCCTTTAGAACTTAACCGTTGCACTTTAGCAAATCTCAGGCCAATTTTCAAAGGTTTATTTTGCCAGACTGTGACATGACTGGAAAAGTACTCAGAGCTCATACAAAAATGATCCTCTACCAGACTTCAGTTCCTGCTCCAAAGTCTAGAAGTGTGAGGAAACGTGACCAAAAATGACAGTATAAACAAAACACTGCCATTTTTTTTCCCTCTTTTTGTTAGATGTGTTCAAAATGCCTGAAATCTTTTCAAGGTTTTTTCCACTTCTAAGTAAAAAAAAGTTAATCCTGAAGTGTGCATTATCTTTGAAGACTTTTGGCAATCATGAACAGGAATGAAAAATAGGAAGCATTGAATAATCTTGGTATCACCACATTTTAATCATTACAATACCTCTTAATATGCATACTTCCATGTAACTGTGTGTCTGTTGTGCCTATGCACGTATACTAGAACAGCCAATCTCCTTATTTTTTTTTATTTTGTCACCTCTACAGACAGAGACTAATTCTACTTATGAGCCTTACATAGTATAGGCAGTGTTGGAGTGCGAGTTCTCAGTAAGCACTTTCCTTTGCCTCAAAGTAGAGGAAATAATAATAAATGGTAACAGACACTTTTTCAGTGATGTAAATCAGGTTAAAAAGAAAAAGGATTAAGAACATTATTGGAGGAAAATACTATTAATAAAATATAAATAATTGTAGAAGCAACATGCAAACTCCTAATATTACGAATGCTAAAATGTTACTTTTTGAAATAGGATTTAAGAAGCCGATACTTCATGGACTGTGCTCCTTTGGGTTTGCTGCTAGGAACGTTTTGAAGCAGTTTGCAAATAATGATGTGAACAGATTTAAGGCGATCAAGGTCTGTATGCTCATTCATGGCAGTTAATTTTCTTGATTTTTCTGGTTTTGGTGCCAAAAAAAAAAAATTGTTTAGGATGGGAAAAGGCTTTTGCACAGTCTTAACTGCCACAGTTGCTTTTACTTATTGCTGCATGCATTTTAATGCCTCTGTCTAGAATGTTGACTTAAATATTTAGGCTTTCTACATTGCTAGTTGACTGATTTTTCTCTTAGCTTTTTCTCGTTTCAGTAGAGCCTATCCTTTTAAGCTTTGCGTGTACATCATGCACATAGGGCACACCTGTTCACACTGTCACTTTTTTACTTTCTTTTTTAGGTTCGCTTTGCAAAACCAGTGTTCCCAGGACAAACTTTGCAAACAGAAATGTGGAAGGAAGGAAATAGAATCCATTTTCAGACTAAGGTCAGAACACAGTCACCATTGTGGGCTTTAGACAAAGAGTAGGGAAGCAAAGAAAGTGGCTCATCAAGCACACCATTGAAGAAGGTTTTGAAAAGAAATTAAGTGAATAGAATGAAATATTCTTACTTATTTTATGGTGTCACTAAGATTCCGATAAAAATGCTATTATACTCATAGGATTCAATACAGTCTTTACATTAAATAATATGAGAATTCATTTAATTGTATAGCATTTTCTGTGTTTGTCATTCTCAGGTCTGTATATTTTGTTTGTGTTTTCTGTAGTTAATCATAACCTTATGTATGCATCTTTTTAAACATTTGTTTATCTTAAATAAACTCCTGATAGTTAGTTTATGCAGGTAAACTTCTACAAATCTAGCTTAAATTGAGTTAAATTTAAGCTGTGTCTACACAGAACAGCTTACTTAAAAATGGAAGTTTCATAGCAGTTGGACATAGTAACTACAATAAAACAGAGTTTACACTTTTATAAATCCAGTTTTTGCATTATTCTGTTTTCTTTGGCATTGCTGTTAGCGTGTTCTGTAGGTATCCTGTAATGGGCTCTTACACTTGGTAGGATAATTACTGGAAGCTAAGGGTAAAATCCTCCATGTAGTGGGGAAAAGTAAATTCTAATCGCTTCTGTGGTAGCATCCTATGACACTACTACTTTCTTAAACTATGATTTACTACTGGTATTTGTCAATATGTGTTGGCTTATGCAGATGTAATTTACATTGCTTTGGCAGGCCAGTGTTTTGCGACCCCATCTCTGTAAAAATGTAGGCAGCTGTTGATTAGTGAGTACAGCAGCAGTGATAGCTGCAGGGAGGATTGGGCAGGCAAAATCAAATGAGGAGAGTCATTGTAAAGCATAGGATTGCTGGTTCCACAGGAATACAGCTTTGTGGAATAAACATTGACTAAAGGAGGTAAATTTTGTTTGCAGACCTGATGAGTGTTAGCAGCTATAGAATTTCAGAATGATAACATCGAGGCTACTATGTACAAACTTTCCATCCCTGGTTACTAGTAGTAAAGAAGACAGTTCAGTGCCTCAAATGAGATTTGGAGAGTACTGTATTGGAGATGGCGCAGCTATATTTAAAAGGTACTGCCACCCAGTCCTTACAGAATTTCTAGACTTCATGTATTTACTTTTGAGGATTTGCATGTACAGTGTAAATTAGCAGAATTAGTGATATGCTTCCAAGCCCTTTGGAATTTGTAAACAGAGTGGGATATTTTGTTGTGTTTAAAGGCTGGATTTGTTATTACATTTGGTTTAGTCATTGTTAATCTGTAGAGTTTGGGTGGATTTTGATACAGGGTTTTTTTTCACAAATGTGGAGTAACTTATTTTGGAGAGAAATTACAATGTTTAACAAGATTATAGAAAACCACCTTGGTTCTACAGTTACATATTGTCCAAAATTCTATTTCTTACTGCACGTTGTATTAGTCTGAAGTAAAACGATCTTTCTACTTGTAATAAACTCTGTTTAAATCAAACTAAAAGTAGACATACAACTTTGATATGCTGGTTTAAATCCATTTTCAGCATTGTCTGTAGTGCAGTGGCAGCAGGTGACAAGCTGTTAGGCATTATTTCACTAATTGCTATTATGTAGTCTTTCTGTATTAATTTCACCTGTGCAATGAGTTAGGATGTGATCCTGGATGTTCCTCCACTTTGGCTATTTATCATGTAACTCTGTCTATGCATTGTCAGTGAATTGTTTTGCTATCTTCTGTTCGCTGCCGTAAGTCAGAATGGTTTGTCAGACTCCTTAAGCAGACAATGCCAAAATAAAAACACATTTTCTTCTCCGACTTAACTATTTCAAAAAACTAAACCAGAAGGGAATTCAAGTATTTTTCATCTTTTTCTTCTTGTAATCTTTCTGGTTTTACAGTGCTTTAAAACATTGCAGTGTAAGGCACTTGGAGATAGTGGAACTGTTTGGATGAAGTCTTGGCAACTGCGTATCTACCTCAAGGAAAAACATTTTAGAACAGTGTCTTTCTCAGAATTATTTCTGAAGTGACATTAAAGTAATCTATAACACTGGAGATAAATTTTCAGATAAATAAGACTTTTCTATGACTTTGTGAACAGAAAACCAGCAATGTGTTTTGGTATAATTTCTCAAGAAGCAAATAATTATTTTGTTTGAAGAGCTGTTTGCAAAACATAGTATACTAACTTGCCTCAAGAGTACAATGTATTTATCAGGTGGTTTTTTTTTTTTCACTCTGAAGCTCTTATGTTTCCTCTTTTCTTCATCTCTGATTTTAAAATGTAAGGAAGACTCCTTGGTTGCCTTTCTGTTGTGACTTTTTGCAAGTATGTTGCCCCTTTAATATAACTTTTTCCCCCACCACAGGTCAAAGAGACTGGAGAAGTTGCTATCGCAGGGGGCTATGTGGATATAGTACCAGGCTTGGATAAGCCTTCTGCTCAGAAGCCTCTGAAGGTAAGGGGAAGTGATATAAGTCTTAACTTGCAAAGCAGCAAATTAGGCTTTATTTTTGTGAAAACCATGGGAAAAATCCTTAGATCACTTACCAGTTTTATTTTTGCAGTATTTAGATGAGTATATGAGTTCAGAGAAGTGAACACATAGTTGTTTAAGACACAGAAGTTTATGGATCAGTTTGAGGGGAAAAGTACAGACACTTTGAGATACACAGGATGGCTGATGTAGTTTGAAGTGCTCGATGCCAGTTGAACCATTATGATAAGTATCGCACTGTATGTTACAAAACAAGTGAGGCATGCATCAATGGGGGCTGGAAGTTTTGAGCACTTGCATAACCTAAGATTGAAATCAGTACCTGTAATTTGGGCCTGTACCTATAAAATGAGCACTTTGTTTTTATTTTGTAGATGTTGAAGATCAAACTCAATGTAACTTGTAAAAGTATGTGATTTTTCTTTCTCAGTTTTTTCCTGGGTGAAGTGGCAGGAAGGCATTAGAAGAGCAGAAAAAATGAAAATGAGATAGTATACTCATAGAAGAGAATTAGTTTGGTCATTGAATCGTAGAAAAGAAAGACAGTTTTGTCATTGAATCATTTTGAAAGAAGGCTCTGATGGCTGTTTGTGTGTGTGGTTAGGCCTAACACACCATAAGCACTTTATACTGTATATATGTATATAAAAAATCCTCTGCATGCATTCATTAAGTCTTGGATACTGGACTTGTCACAAAAGACAGAATCCAACATGCAATGCTGAGGGTGTCCTGGGTTCTTGATGTGGTCTAAAAGACATGGGTGCACAGTGCATTGCCTTAATGGACTATATCTTTTTTTTTCCCCATTGATTCTTGCCTGCAAATGTTGAAACTTTAGTGCGTGGAAGTTTATGAAATACTGAAGTAGTGACCTTCATATAAAGCCTGTGATATATTCCTGGAACCTGTTTCGTTTTCCTGGTTGTGTTCAGTCCTCTGACATTCTGAACTGTTACCAAGTCTGCATTTAAAGTTCAAACATCTAAGCATTAGAACTTTTCAGTGAAATAGTTATAGACATTTTTTTAACATGTGCAGAATATTTTTTTTTCTTTAAGCTTGCTTGGAGAAATTAAGGTGCTTTGGCAGACATTTACTGACAGAGGCAGTCATCCACCAGGGGAAACTAGCCAGAGTAAGTGAAGATTGGCAAATTTAGATGTCATCGAGAACTCTTATATAACAGAAAATGTTGGGCCTAACCAAAGAGGTGACAAGATAGCAGTGTGAGGAGTATTGCATTCTGCTGTACAGAAAAGTACAGAAGAACTAAAGCTATGAGAGCTTCTTTGCTCCAGTACCACTTAGATGAAAAATGTCACTGGAGGAGCTTCTTAAAGTGTAGCATTTTATCCAGTACAAATATTTGTTGAAGAAAGACAACTAAAGGCTTGCAAAATAGTAAGTGTTTGAAAATTTGAAAATATAAGTGTAGCTAATCCCATGCTTAAATGATAAACACATTGTGTCTGCACTGGAGTTCCGACTGTGTTCATAGCGCCATATGTTTTGAACATCTTCCGTGCCAAGTTGACACGGCCCGAGTCGGGCCCAGTTGGCTGCCTGGCGAGAGGCCAGAGGGTGAGACCTGCAAGGCCCATGAGGCCTGCGCCTCCCCCTCTGCACCTCTGCCCCCGCTCAGCTTCTTCACATCTTCTCTCCTCTTTTTTTTTTTCTGTTTTCCCATTCTTAAATACGTTATCGCAGAGGCGTTATCACAGGACATTCTGCTACCAATCGGCTCGGCCTTGGCCAGCAGTGGGTCCACCCTAGGCCTGTCCAAGTCCCCTGAACAAAGAGGAGCGACTTCTAGCAGTTTCCTAGAGAAGCTACCACCTTAGGCCCCCCCTCAGTAACAAAACCACCACAACTGGGAAAAACATTTTTGTGTTCTAAAACCTAACGTGCTGTCCACCTTGGAAAAAGAGGCAATGGTTATCCTCCAAAGGGAATAAAGGGCAATTTAGAAGCCCTTAGAGCCCAAATTACAAAACATAGCTTAAATTGCAGTGATAAATGACAAAAGCTGCAAAAGCAAGGTTTGAAATAATTCTCAAGGAATTGTCCATGAAGCATTTCTGCTTGAATGTACTCTTTAATGCTGACAGTTGCTAGGGGTGATTATTTGTGGTGGAAGAAATCTCAGTTGCATTTAATAATTCTGCAGTAGAGACTTTCCTGATAGACATATTTAGTGCACTTTAAACAGAGTTTCAATTGTAAATTTTTCGTACTCACTCTTTTTTTTTTTAAGACTGCAGGGCTGCAGAGTGATGTTGTGTTTGAAGAAATTGGTCGTCGTGTAAAAGAGATTGGAAATGAATTGGTAAAGAAAGTAAATGCCATATTCCAGTGGGACATCACTAAAGATGGAAAAACAGCAATGCAGTGGAGTAAGTTGTAGCTTTTATATAATCCCTTGATGCATTTTTTAAATGAAGTGAGATTAATTATACTCATTGTAATTAACCGATATATTGAAAATAAGCATAAGGTGGTAGATGAATATTCACTGAGACCTAAAAATCTGAATGCGTGCTGAATACACAAGTGACAAAGAGGTTAGATCAGGTTCCATAATGGCAGCTACTAACCTTTCTAGGAACATACTTCTGTAACTTGCCTATTTAGGTAGGCATGGGCAAACCATTCTCTAGAATTTCAGTACATTTCAATTTACATTTTCCAGAATGGATCACTTAGGAAAGTGCACTTAGGAAAGCAGGCTAAATTAACCTACTAGGAGCTCTGTAATTAGTCTGCTGGTGGTGTACATGCTAACTAATCTAAAACACATAAGTATTTATTTCTACTGCATTGTTCTTCTCACTTCAGTGAAAATATAGCTGAGTTTGTTTCTGTTCAAATTTTCTGAGATCAAGGTTTTATGAAGGTATGATGATGCTGACCTGTCCTTTAAGCTTGGGACTGAGTCTGTGAAGAGAGGCTAAAGCTTGTAACAGCAATGGGTTAAAGGGCAAGTGTTTCCTGGTAAGGTGGGTTATACAACTACGTGAAATGGTCTGATGAGGACAAAACTACATCCTCAAAAAACTTATCTTCTTAAATTCTTTTGTGCTCAGTTTCTAAGGACATGTGTATTTGCAAAAAAAAAGCAGTCTAATTTTAGTAATTGGATATATTTCATTGTCTTTGTAATTATTCAGGTTTTTTTTTGCTGAGGTGTCCTACATGGTTTATTAGTAGAATGTAAAGGTTTTCCAAAAGCATAAACCATAGTCATGCTGTAACTTCCAGGCCTTTACTTTTTTTTGTGGAGAAATGCAAGTCTTGGGGTCAAGTCTGTCACTTAAGCTGCTCCATTTTGATTGGTCTCAATGGTTGGATCCAGTCAGAACAGTTTTGGGGGAGATACAGATGAGGTGGGCTGCCGTTTGACAGACTGACGGGAGAGACTGTCGTGCTGGTAGTTCAGATAAGGTCTGCATTGTGCTTTGTCCCATAGACTGTGACTTTTAAAAATTATTGGTAAGTCTTTGCAATTTCTGTTCTCCATAAGTGGTTATTGTGTTCAAGAAACTGCTCTTTCTTTTACAGAGCAGTTTAGAAACCTATAATTTCACTTTGCTTTTCCTAATGTTAACCAGCAGACATTCTGAGTAGTAAGGCTGCTGTTAAGTTTCAGGAAAAATACCATACATAAATTGATCAAGATAGTTCTGTTCTACCTGGATTGCCTTTTAACCAATTTTTGAGGGATAAGTGGTTATTTCTACTTGGATAGTAGTTAATCAACATATTGACTATATCTATGTAGATTATGGAGGCTGAGTACCTACACATCAAAATGAGAGGGAGGTAAATACTGCATAATTCAACTCAGATCTGTCTTAAAACTCATTACTGCTCTTGATCGTTCCTACCGTCTGCATTTTTCTACATTTACACTCAGTAATTTAAATGATGGGCATGCTTAGAACCTGGACAGAAGGCTTATGAGGTCTTTCCTGTGTTCTTGCTTACATTTTTAGAAGATGCATGAGGAGCACATAGATTAAACTTCAAAGTACCTAAAGTGGACGCTTGTGTTTGTTAGAGAATCACTCTGTACACTACATCAGTCATATCTATGGTTTCATGTGTAACTAAACGTAATGTAAATGATGGTCCTGTTTATAATAACAACCAGAAAATGATCTTCAAGATGATTTATCATTGTCTTTAATTTTAGAACTGCTTTGTTTGTCACTTAAACTCAGTGTTACGTTATGTTCAAAGAATGGAGGGAGAAATCAATGTAAGAAAAATCTGATGAAAAGTGTTCAAGACATGAATAAAATTTCTCACTTAGGAAGACCTTAAGCTGCAAACTGCAGAGCACAGAACAGGTGCACTTAAAGATATAGGCCTGAGCAGTGGCCTTGCCTGCCTAATGAGACCAAGTTTTCTTAAAGGGGAAACAGGTGGATGTTTTTGCCATTGTATCCAGAGAGAGAGAGAGTACTCCTACTTTGAGTAAATCAAGAGTCAGCCTCTTCTGGTTTTCAGACAAAGCTTGTCCTCTCTTCTTTTTCCTAGTGGAGCAATGGAAGGAAAGTAGTGCCTTCTTACAATACTTATTTCCCTACCTAAAAGGGATTAAATAGACATAACTTTTTTTTGTCCTGTTCCCTCTACTTCTGTTGCAATGAACAGTATCTATAATTGTATATGAATTTGGAATTGCTTAAAGCTGCCTGTGAGATGGAGAGTGGAGGAGGTAATCTTAACGTTTTAAACATTTCCTGTTGCTGACTACTATTAGGAGCTGAAATGAAACATTTCCAAAATCCTGGAAAAGTTACTGCAAATTTTTATGTAGTCTGGTCAGTTCCTTTAAGCTTAGATGTCAAAACAGTGGCTAGTGTTTATGAATTACTGTAGTCTCTGTGATGTAGTAAATACGTAAGGCTAAATATCTGGGTGACAAGAAGGGTGTCTGTAGAAAATGTTGCTTACTTTTTTAATTAGGAATATTACTATGCAAGCAGTCCTTTTTTATATCACTTTTTCAAAGAACCTTGTGTATCATCTGATAGTTTTCTGAATGTTTTTGTGTGTTTTTGAAATCTCAAGTAGTTAAAAGCTGAAAAAAGCAGGAGTTGGTTTGTATTTAAAAAAAATTAGTTTTTTATTAATATAAGTATTACATTATAATATTAAAATTGTTATGTAAACTCACTGGTAGAGCGTTAGTAGTTGTGACAACTGTAGTGCCAACTGTAACAGTTTGTCCTTATGTGGATTAATAGCATATTACTTTTGCTGTCTATTTAACTCTAATAGTAGTTTTCTAATGGCAAGGTGTGTGTGTGTGTGTGTGTATATATATGCTTGACGAAATTTTTATTTTGGGGATTTTTTAAACATTATTATGGTCATTAAAAAACCCCAAACAAACACAAAGCAAAAAAAAAAAATCTTCCAGAGAAAAGCATTCAAGATTTCAGCTTGATTGCTGAAATTGCCAGCTTAGTTCTTTTTGCTTGTATGCATACATTATTATTCAGCTATTGAAAAGCATAATCATGTACTGTCTTTTCTACCAGATGCTAGCATAATTCATTTTGCATGGTGTATGTGGCAGAAGAGAGCAGTTTTGGCTTGGCATTCAAAGGAACACAACTTTCTTGCAGTTAAGATATTGTCGATAACCAGAAAGATTTCTGACAGATCTTTATACAGTCACCACCCAGACTTTTGTAATGCATGTAAATGATCACAGCCAATTTTATTATTGGTTGGGTTGTCTGTGTATGATAATTTTAAAACAGTTTTGTAAATGTTATGCTAAGTTAGAGTATAACAATTTTATTTTGAATTATCTTTCTTTCTTGAAGTAAAATTGCTGGTTTGAGAGTTAGATCATATAACATACATAAATACATAAAGCACATAGGAAAATATGACATTAAAATTAATTTAGAATTTTGTTCCTGTGGATAAATATTGCATACGCCTTCAGTGTAGGGTCAAAATTCCTGACATGTTATCACAGAAACAATTGAAATGTGAAGAGGTAAATTATTTTGGGGGAGTTTTTTGTTTTGTTTTAAGCCTTGAGTTGACACTAATTATTTCATTATCAATTTTGTTTTTAGGCCTCTTTCTGAGCGCCTCCCAGGCCTTTACAGCCAGTGTTTATTGTTCTCTTGGGCTATCTGCTAGGCCTCTTCCCCTTATTAAATTTGTTACGTAGATGTACTGGCTTATCTTTTAATTTTTTGACCTGTCACTTTTGCACAGCTTTGTGCTGTTGTGAAAACTGCAGCAATTGACAGCACTAGAAACAATCAGGGCCCCGCAGCTCATTGCTGTCTTATATTATGGTTGTAGCTTTAGCATTTTCTGCTAATGTCCTTGAGCCTCTTAAGATCTGGGAGAGAAGCAAATGAGAGAAAGCAGCAGTATTAAGGACTGCTCTGAAATTTTCTCATGTTTGCAGTCGTTCTGGTGTTTTCAAAATGTTCGGGAACTAAAAGGTTTGTTTTTTTTTTTAATTTGTATTTGTTTTTAGTATTTTGTTTTAATTGCAACTGTAACCTTTTGATCTCTGTTCTCTGCAGTAAGCCTAGATTTTTGTTTATTAGTTTAAATTAAATGGGATTTGTGAACTTGATATAGCTTTTGTTGTTACAGAGACACTTCTTGATGGTAGCACTAATATTAGTAACACTAGTCTGTTTAATTAGCAATGACCTTTGCTTTTATGTAGCCCTCTGTGGATGGTGTGAAGCCATGGGGAGATGTAGAACCATTGATCTTGCACTCAGGATGTGAAATTTTGGACAGCTCATTCGCTATCTAAACAATGTTGAACTGTAGCCACTGACAACTGATCTTAATTAGTGAAATTTCTTTATAGAAGCAAGCTGTTCTAAGAGGATACTGAAAATACTCTTAAGAAGATAAAGCAGTACAGATTTTGGCAGTATCAAAACCTAAGGAATCCGCTTAGTAGTACTGAAGCTATGTTTTCTTGTTCTTTAACAAAATTATTAATTGAGACCCCCCCCAGCTTTGACTTCTCCAGTTTGCTTCACTACCTAAAGCATGCTTTGCTTTCTCCTGCATATTTATTACTATACTACAATTGCCTTTGTTTTCAATGGTTATAAATTATTTATCTTTTTTTTAGAGGTAAGCTACTTAATTTCAACTTCTCTTTCCACAGAGAAAAAAACCATTACTATGGAGATTTGTTAGCTGGTAGTTAATGGCTCTCTAGAACAGTACTCAGAAGAGCTTACCCATCTGTTGCTCTTCATTATGCTTCTGAAGGCAGAAGATACTTCTGTTCCCTTCCAGTTCTCAGAAGAATAAAACTTTGTGGGAAGACTAGGGGGAGATAGTTATGTGCAATTGATTGTGAACATCTAACAAATTATGGCAAAACTGCGTAATAGTTTATGATGCAATATGACTTCAGACACTGAAGAGTGGGTGAAACTTTGTTCTGTTTGCTTTGGTGTTGAGGCTTGTATTGCAGTTACTTACCCTCTGTAAAGGAGAATAAAACCCAAACCAAACCAAACAAAAAATAATCAGACCCCTTAATATTTCTCTCCTAGAAATTATAAGGCAGTCTTCGAAGGCAAAGCAAAACATGTGCCCCAAATCTTAGGTTTTTAGGCTATTTGGCTACCTGCTATGGAATGTCAATGTCTAGTGGTTTTTGGCCTGTATATGTATGATTTTTTTGACCTTTTTATTATGTCTCTGACTATAGCATCTTATGGATTATAGTTATTCATAGGTATTTAATTACTGTAATATGACATGTATACAAGTAAAAACAAAAATCTGAAGGATAATACTGTTTCATCACTGAAACTATTTGAGTTTGCTTTTCTGCCAGATGCATAATACTAAAATTTTACATATTTAAGAAGCTAGTTGATTTTTAAAAGAGACTTCAGTTTTAAGTTTAATTTGTCTTGCTACACACAGTATTGAGGAGTACCACACCTGTGTTTCAAACTTCTATTTTTGTGTAGAGTGGATCAGCCATGGATGAGAGTAGCTGCATCTGTAGCAGGCACGGCGAGCTACATGTTCTGAGAAACAAAGAACACCAGAGACACCTTAAGGCTACTCATCTGTTACTGCTAGCAGTGGAGCCGCACTAGCAGTGTGTGAGGTAGTTGCCACCTCAGGTGGTCAGCACGGACATAGCTATGCCAGTACCAAGTCATTACCAAGCTGGCTGCTGCAGTCGTAGTGCAGCGCGCAAGCTGCAGTGACGAGACGGTAGCTGTAATCATACAGATGTGTATCCAGGATCTGTATGTGGAAGACGTGTAGGAGCCTTGCATCAAGACCATTTACTGCTGCAGCAAGCAGCTGTGTTATATAGCTTTATCTCATAAAGTTGTATTTTACAAGAAGGCACCCTCTCAGGTCATTTTAGAAAGTAAGGATCTTTGGTTAGAATCTGTTCTGATATTCGGCTCATTTCTTTTATTGCTAGTTTATATTCATTTGTCCATGTGCCAGTGCTGTAGTTTAGTCTCAGTTGTCATCTGAATACTCTAGGCTAGGTGTACATCAGGAGGCAAGAAAAATGATTGTGTATATTTCTAATTCTTTTTTTTTTTTCTCCCCTTGCGAAAAAAAAAGAATGAATAAGTTTTTGGGGTAGTTTTCCGTTCTGTATAAAAAAAAGTGTTTCTTTCCCTCGTTGAAATACCAACATATGGTGTATTTTGGATCACTCTTTCTCCAGTATGATCACCAGAATTCACCCACTAGGGTTTACATATCAAGTTTTGGGATTTAATTTCCTCCAGCTATTTCCTTTGGGGTTTTGGGTGCCTTCCCCCCCGCCACCACCCCCTACTTCCATTAGAGAACATAGAAGAACATACTATTAGATTGATTTTTTTTTTTTTTTTTTTTTTTTTTTTTTTCTTTCTTCCTAGAATGTCTCAGAAGTTTTAGTTTGAGATGGGGTAAGGATTTGATGTGATTAAACATAACAGTTTTGCCCATGGTATTCTGATGATGCAATGTTTACAGGTATATTTGTGCTTTGAGAGCTTACAATTAGTTATAGACATGGATTGGTAAGTGATGCTCTCAAGACTTGGATAGAAAATGGAGAAGGAGAACAGGGATTTTAACAGTGTTATGTATGTACTATATTCAGATTAAAATCTAGGAGGAGTTAGAACTTTCCTGAGTCAGTACACCTTTTTCATTCTAACTTTTTATCATCTAAACTTTACATTACTGAGGCTGATGGATGAGTATTAACGAGATATATCAAAACTGCTTTTCCAGCCGGTGCTTAGTAGGGAAAGAAAAGAGGATCTGTTGTGTCTTGGGAGATGTTATGTCAGGCTTTCAGCGTCTGGATTCCCTTCTGGAACATTCTGGGAAGGGTGGAGACAGCCAAAAAAAATGAATGCATGCGAAATGGAGCATAAGAAGGGAATCATGCTGCTTTTTTATTTCTAAGGTCCAAAAGTAATTTAAAATAAATATTTAAGAACTGTAAGCATCTTAGTAAACCATATGTGTGTTTTTTGAATTTATATGTGGGGCTCGGTGACCAGCGCTGTTTGGCTCAAAGGGAGCTCAGTTTGGCTACATTGGTGTGGTTCATACCATTGCTAGCATTTGAGTAGAGGTACATTTTAAAAGCATATTGACAGTTAAGCTTCGTTAACTGAGTCTGAGGAGCTGGTATCCACTGTGAAACTTGTGTTTCATGATTCACTATATAATTTTTAATTTTTTTTTTTTTTAATAATAGTCTGTGCCTGCAAAACTTATAGGAGCAATGTTTAAAGTCTCACTGATGATGTTAGACTATGTAGTAGCTGTTTTGGATCAAAAAAATTGTTACACAGCTCCTACCCACAAACATAAAAGGTATAGATTGTTCATCTAGTGCTCAGTACTTTTTTTCTTTCTTCTCTTATTGCATCAAGTTAATGATGTCCATTAAACCTGTTCCTGCAATTATAATTCAACTTAAAATCAAGTGGAAAAAAATCAGCCCGTATGTCACTTCTAATTGAGCATCATTGTACACTTAATTCCCCTTCTAGTTTTGTTAAGTGGGTAAATATCACTTAGAACAGATTTCAGAAAATGAAAAACTTAACTCAAACAGACAAAAGCTACTCCCAGTCTGTATAGTTCACCTTACTCTTTCAGAAAAAGTATTTGGAAAATACATATGAGGGAGTTTATGCAGAAATAAGTCTCCATAGTTAGACCAGTATCTTAACTAAGAGAAACCAACTGACAGTATTAGTATTGGCTAGGCAGCCGTGATTCTGTGATTAGAGATGTTGTATCATTATGGGAACATCCACTTGAATAGTGATTTTGTTTTGTGCTTAAAAAACAGGGAAGGACCAAGAGGAAAAGGTGTGAAGGGAAAGACTGGGAATTTGCAAAATCTGAGAATGATTTGGCAGAGCACATCCTGTCAAAATATTCTTCTAAACAAATGACAAAATACCTGATAGCTTTAGCCTTGTAATAGATTATTTTGGCAGGTCATTTGGTATGGGAGAAGAATACTCTGAAGCTCCAGACACTTTGAGGAATTTTTGGCTTTCCAGAAGAGAAAGACAGATATTTGGCAAGGCTTTAAGTGCTCTTTGCATGAAACAGAACAGGCTATATTGCCTGTAGGGCAGAACAGGGAAAATGCAGCAGCATATTTGAATACCACCACATTTGCCTTCTCTGAATATAGGATGCTCTTTCAAAACATCAGAGCTTCATTGCTAACTGTAACATTTCTGCAGTAATTGCACTAATTGATATCTTGTGAATCTTAAATGTTGTTTAAAAATGGTTTTTTGCCCTCTATGCATGAATTTTCAAGTGGCAGTCTTTGTTGTAAACCCCTACCCTCTTAGTACAGGAATAATTTTTTTTTTTCTATTCTAATCTCAATTATTTTCTTTCATTAAAGAAGAAGAATTAAAATCCTTTCATTTTCTAAGTGGCTCTTAGCTCAAGATTTTTGTTTAGATTGGATGCTTCATAATAATATATGAGAAGAGTAGAGTTCTTTAAACTGACAATTTTATTTTTAAATAAAACAATCTTTGCTGCTTCTCAGCAATTGACTTAAAGAATGGCTCTGGAGCAGTGTATCAAGGACCTGCAAGAAGTTCTGCTGATACCACCTTCACTCTGTCAGATGAGGATTTCATGGATGTGGTACAACAAAAGACTAACCCCCAAAAGGTAAAACCTGTGTGTCACAGACATACTCACTTGCATGGGGACATACTGTTTGCCTTAAATAAAGTTCTGGTTCATGACTGTTTGCCTTCCAAAATCTGTAACACTTGGTGTTTTGACAATGCAAACCAGAGTCAGATGAGATATAAGGTGGAATTAAGTGGAAGACGTGATGAGGAATTTATGCCACCTTTATCATCTTGAGATAAAGATACCTTAAATTACATAAAGCCTGGCAGTACAAAGTTGGTTGTTTGTTTGTTTCCTGGCACTTCCTAATATATAATTTGCAAGGTAAAAGTTTGTCAGTTTGGATCATTCAAGTTATTTTGGTTGGTCATCTTGCAGGAAGTTGGTATTTGTTGCCATATTCTGATTTATTGCTACTACTGCAGCAGAGAGAAATCTCAGACAATACATGCATGTAGATCCATTGAAACCGGTCGAAATTCACCCAAACTAGGTAGATTTTTAAGGCAGAGAAAGATTTAGGAAAGGTATATAATCTGAGTCTGCACATGTAGCTTCTTGGAGTAATTAGCTGCTTAAAACTACTGATTTTACTAATGAAAATGCCTTGTGTAAAAAGTAAATTAAACTGTCACAAATTTAATATGTCAGCTTACAGATTAAAGCTTGAGCAAATGAAAACTTTAATTAAGCTTATCATACATCAAACAATTCCTTTTCTTTGATCCCAGGCAGAAGTTTTTGGAAACTTTAGTTGTAGAATTGGAGACTAACGATGATGGCAAATGTTTGTTTTAAGTCCTACATACCACATGAGTAAAATCCTTTGTGACCCTCTGTATATAGCAGCATAAAGCATAAGCAAACAAGATGTTAACATGTAACCTTCAGAATGCTGAAGAACAGAGATTGCAATTCAGGAACATTATCTATTCTTAAGTATTAGTATTTCCTTCGAGTTCCTGTGAAGTTTTTAATCTAAAGAAGCTCAAAGCATCTATTCAAATTATTTTCTGCTGGCTCTCTCTCTTCTTTTTTTGAATGTTTTTCAAGTTAATGGAACTATGCAAAAGCACATTATTTCAGAACTTTCAAAAAGCTTTCAAATTGTAAAGCCACAGTGAAGCAAAACTAATTTAAAAAAAAATACTGAACTAGATTCAAAGAGCTGTATTCCCTGTTTCAAATAGGGACAACCAAAATGTGCTATACTAGCATTTCAGTAAAAACATTGGTTGGTCTATGATTCCCAAACACAATGAAATCTTGTTTAATTCCTGTTTGTTGTAATATGCTATGTATGAAGCCAGTGCTTTTCTTTGGAATATGTGTGTAAATGTATTGTGCAAGTTCCTGTTTGGATTTATTATGAATTTGAGAGAGGAGCTGACCTTTAAATTAGACCTTTAATTTTCATTAAATGGCCTTTTCATTCCATTTTCTCATTTCATATAAGGATATATGGATATCTGTAGCATGCATAGGGGAGGACTGGGAGCTTTATTTTTATGTCCTGATGAAGTTTTGCCATCAGCTTCTGTGAAGAAGTTTGTCTTATATCAGGAGAAGTCCTCTGTGCTATATGTAGAAAATAAATGGAAGCGACTGATGTTGCTTTGTCTTTATCTTTTTTTCCCCTGAGTAATAGACTTAGCCTTACCTGCACTCTAGATTGAAAACGATGATTCTGGATGCTATTAAAATCAAACGTAGGTGGCTTTCTGTTAATAACCAATAACCAATGGGCATTGCACACTGAAAGCTTTCTCCTGATCACTAAATAAGCAGACTTACCTTTAGCTTCTTGTTTGGCTCTAGCAGCTCTTTGGATTGTGAGTGAACAGTTGAATAATTTTTTTTTCCCTCCTCTGCTTTTTGTAGGCATTCTTTTCTGGTAAACTAAAAGTGAAGGGGAACATCATGCTGAGCCAGAAACTGGAAATGATCCTGAAAGATTATGCCAAACTCTGAACTGCTTGATCATCTACCACAGCAATGAAGAACTTTAGAACATAGAAACTTCAATTAGTTCAGAACCAATGATTAAAACATTTACAGGCTACTTAACGTCAACGTACTGATTCATTATACTGCTAATAAACAAGCTGTTTCAATTGCTGTAGACAGAAAATCATGAAATGAACATAACTTAATATTGTCCCTTTTTTGTTTCTCTGCAATGGCTGAGAATCATACTTCTGTCATTGCACACCTTTATCTAAATAAAATGTATGTAGTTCTTAAAGATGCATATATTTCTATATTAATTCTGAGCAAAATTAAACCAATACACCTCTTTGATATCTCCTTCTATGTGTCTGTCAGTCTTCATTTATATTGCCTTATATAGACTGTCTAATTTCTATGCATCTAGCTGGCTTATTATTAAAATTAACATTATTTTTTGTCTTAAGTTCTCATGATCCCATTAAAACAACTGGAAGATGGAAGTCAGTTCCATTTATTTACATCTTGTCATTATGGGTTTTTTTTTCTCTACAGGGAAAAACTCTTGAAGTTTATCTCTGGCCACATTATTGACACAATCATTTTTATGTAAGTCACTCTTATAAATTACATGGAAAGTGGTAAGTATTAATTCTTTAGGGGAAACCTTTTTATCTGAGAGCTATTGCGCTGCACCAAAGGCTGTCACTATAGTGAAATTGTTCTTCATGTAAATTTGTTCTGATAAGGGCCAGCATCATGGCATCAGGGAAAGATATAAGAGCAAATTCCTTGTTTTGTACCTATGACCAGAACTGAGATAGCAACTGCGGCCGTCTTTTTTCCTGAAGAAAGTATACTCTTAATCACTGATCATCACATGAACACCTGGAAATCTTATTTCACCAACGTGACCAACGTTTTGTGTGCTCAGTATGTTTTTTTTCTCATTCAGAGTTGTTCTGCATGGATACCTTTTGAACAATTCAGGCCATGTAAGGCTTGTCAGAATGACAAAATTGTTTTGCTTTATCTTAGAGGATGTAATTTGTTTGTTTGTTTGGGTTTTTTTGTACCAATACTGGGAGGTACATCACTGTCCTGACTGTGAGTAGGCTGTAGCCATTAAAGAGCCTTTTGGGTCTGCAGATGAGTTTAAGGATAAATTCTACATGTTATGATACTGAATCAAATTCTCCATTAATTTATTTCTTCACAGCTGTACTATAAGCCATGCTTTGATTCACACAGAGAAATCTGAATCTGAAGTGTGTCAGATAAATTACATCATGAATAGATGGTAAACAGAACGAGTATGATGTTCACCACCTCAGAGAGGCCATCCAGTAGAAATAACTGGAGATGTCCTTTAAGCACTTAACACTTACCGTTTTCACAGCAGTCATTTCCATATAGAAGAAGGACCTCATAATTGCCTGTCCTGCACAGCTTCTATTTATCAGGCAACTTTGTGACAAATAGATAAGTGCCTTCTATTACTTTATCTTAAGAAATTGTATGAGAAAGACAGATTCATTGCAGCTGTGTATATTTATGCATGCACATGCTACACCAAAAAAACCTTGTTTTTCTACATAGATCTTTCCTGTCTATAAATCTATATATAATGCCATAAAAATATGTGCATTAATAAAAAAGGAACTGTGAGGAACTAACTCTGAGTTTGGGAAAGCAATTACCACCACATCCATTTAAGTATACAGTATTTACTGTAGGTCACATGGCCTTGAAAATTCAGAAGGTACTCTTGTGTTGATTTCTATCCTGCGTAGTTTCAGTCGGACACAAAGTCCATGTGCTTCAGTTGTATCCCCAATACTGGCCTTAATTAAAAACACAGAAGATAATACCCCAAAGTTACACTGGTGTTTGACATATACATTGTAGGCTTTAGTGTGACTTCAGCTTTTTCCCGCGCCGTCACTTGATCATCGGTGTTAATCTTGAGGGGGACAGAAGGTCTTCCCTGCTTTACTGCGAAAGACTCTTCCTTTTGCTCTCTTTACTGAGCCTAATTGAGTACACCTCTCAGTACTGTGGTGGACTCTTTTCTAGGAACACAATTCAGGTGTTCAGTACTTTCATTTGCTTTGTGGCCTGAATAACCATTATTAATGATTTTGGCATGTTTGCATCTCTCCTCCAATGTACTGACCTTCAGAATGTTTCAGTGAGCTCACGCTACCTAGTAACTTAACCCATTACTGTTGAAGGTGAGGTCACTTTGCTGTGTTGAATATATACCTGAAGTGATTTGGAGGTTTTTGGTTTTGTTTTCTTCCTAGTACGTGAAAACTCTGAGTTCATGTTTGCTAGCTTTTAACAGTGCTATTCTCAGAAATAAGTAATAAAACCAAGGATTTTTAAGAGAGTCCATGCAAGGGAATGTTAGCCAGTTTGGTAGGTGGTTGTTTCAGTCTGATTCTCAACTGCGTTTGTCTAGAACGGTGTTGTTCTGTTTTGGGGACACACGTTTCAAACCTGTCCATATCTCTTTCATGTGGAGTATTTCTGGGGACCTTTTTTGTCATTTAGCAGCAACAATACCAGTATAGTGTTACATCCATTTCCACACAGGACCTAGCGATGGGCTACAGCAAGGGAATTTTCTACGACATTGTTTTTTTCAGTGTAGCTGCTGCTTTGAATGTTTTTTCTTTGCTAGGCATAACTACCATTACCTTGGATTGGAAAGCCTCACTTGTTTGCCAAACATCTCAGATAGCTCTTTAGTGATATTGCTAAATTCTCTAGCAAATAAGGAGGCTTTTATAAGATCTTAGCAGTAAAATACTTAATGGTGCATATACTTTATTTCATGTAGAGGAAAGCAAGATTGTCTGCTGTTTATTCCAATGGGTGCTTTATAGTGTTTTGATTAATTCTGTATACATGTAAATAAGGTGCTGTCTGGACATCAGTCTAAAGTCTGGACATCAGACTTTGTACTAACTGGAAGTAAGAATTGAGTCTTTTTTCTTTCTAGAATAATTGAGTTAGTGTTAAACCTGGCTGTGTAAATTGGTGTGATTTTAAATCATGGCACAGTATTATCTCATTTCTTTTTCTTCTCCCTACATTCACTACAGTCTTCCTGCTGGCTTGCAATTATATCCATCCTCCAAAAAGTACATGTCTCCTCTTCTAGTCATTTATGACTCCTCTAATTAAAGCAGGAGAGCAGTAATAATGGATGGGGAAAGTTATATAAGCTTTCTGTCTGTTACTATTGGCTTCAGAAAAGACTGCTGAATTTTATACTTTCTAGTCACTGGAATTGTTCTTAATTAGTTTATTTCAGAGGAGTACAATACACCTTCCAGCTGTCATCAATAATTACAGATTACAGGTCTTCAAATGTTGACAAGTGCATTCATAATCAGAGAATATTAAAACAAGTAAAATAGGGAAGGAGCAGAGGCATGAGAGAGAAGTAAACCTGAGCAAGTTCAGACAGAGACACTTACATGCTGCCTCCTCTAAGGCTTATTCCCAGCTCCATACAAGCAGCACACTCCTAAGGGTTATTTGTATTCTAGTCTGTTGGACTGCACTGCTTGTAAAAACAACTGTCCTTCATCACTGAAGAGTCATCATGGTAAATTGGAATTCTTTATAAAATGGAAGATTTCAGTGGTATAACAAATAAAGTATTCTAAGCTGGATAAATAAGCATTTTTAAAGAATGCACTTTTTTTTTTTTTTTTTTAAATAAGACTCTTTAGTATAATGCAGTATACCCTGACAGAGGTCAACGTCTCTGAAATTATGTCTTCTTTTACCCTTCACAAGCTTTAGGGGCAGAGCAGCATTCAGAAGATGATGTCTTTGTCTTTACATAGTGTTACCTCCTTCTAGCATGAACAAAGATCAATGTAAAGAAAGGATGTCTCATTGCAGTGTTTTCTTTCTGATCATGATCTTTGAAAGGGTAAACGGAGAAAGGAAACACTAAAATCTCCCAGTTCCATACAATGCTTTTTTCTTCTGCTTCAGTTCGTACAGATATCTTTCCACTTGCATGAGAATGAGGTCTCCATGATGATTCATCTGCAGTGAGAAATTCTGTCATTTAGGCCATTGGCCGTATCTCTGGCAGATTGACGTAGACAGCATCAGACATCAGCAGATCTGAAGTTAATTAGGAAAAATATACTAGACTATGAATGTGGTTGTGTGTATAGGGCTTCTAGGTTACCCTCATGACACAATTCAAATGTTTCATCTGCCTAAACATCAGTGTATTGAACTGATCTGATAGGGTCTTAGGTCAGTGGATATGCTGTAAGAGGTGGATCTCTTTGTGTCTCTCACTGAGTACTATTACAGTTCCCGTAGTCTGCTAAATTAAATCACATGTTCTAAGCTCACTGTGTCTCAAAGACAGAATGAAGCAAGGTACAATAATCACAGAATCATAGAATGGTTTGTGGTGGAAGGGACCTTCAAAGGTCAACTAGTCCAACCCCCCTGCAAGAAGCAGGGACATCCTCAACCAGATCAGGTTGCTCAGAGCCCCACCCAGCCTGGCCTTGAATGTTTCCAGGGATGGGGCATCTACCACCTCTCTGGGCAACCTGTTCCCATGTTCCATCACCCTCATTGTAAAAAATTTCTTCCTTATGTCTAATCTGAATCTACTTCCCTCCATTTTAAAACCATTACTCCTCATCCTATCACAACAGGCCCTGCTGAAGATATAAAGTTGTCGATATTATATGATGTAAGGTATATGCATCTTGCTAGGAGATATTTTAGAACAATATTCCCCTTATGTTTCCCTATACTGCATATGCCTTGATGATGTAAAGTGCCTTTTTTCACTAGAATTAATATTATTTTAATCGAAAATAGACATTACATAAGCTGAAAGAACAATTGAGAATACCTAAATTTAAAGACATATCTCATTTAGGTTAAGGTTAGACTTTTTAAATTTTCTAATTATAGTAGCATATGATCTCATACAATCTTAAACCATTTTTTAAAAGTTTCAGCAAGTCAGTGTACTGAATTTGTCATCTTTTTAAACCAATACTTCCTCTTTCCCCTTCCCTACTTATGCCCTCTCCCATTTTGCTAGTTCTTTCGTGAAGGCATGTCAGGAGGAGCACAAGCATAGGTTAGCATAGCAATGTCAGTAGTTCAAGAATACTTGGATTTGGAATGGGAAAGAACAATATATTGTAGCACCTAGATTTCATCTGGATCTCGCTCAGCCTTGAGTCAGGACAAAAATGAAGCTGCCAGAGAAGTCTTGCAGTTGGGACTCCAGGACTTCTGTGAGCCAAGTAAAAAATGGAGTAAGTAGATACAAGTTTGTGTTTCTATCTGCCGCCCGCTCACAAAAGTGTGAGCTATAAATGCTGAAAAAACAATCACAGTGAGTTGCTAAGATTTGATTGTATCCTCTAACTTTACTCCTGCTGGATCAGGGGAAAAAAAAACACCCAAAAGAATGCATTAATTTCATTCCAGAGTCTAAAAGTCTTCAGTCTGGTTAGTGTTTCTAATATTATTAGGACAGCAGGTTCCCATTGAAAATAGAAATTGAATTGCTACTTGCATCAATCAACATGCCTAGGTTAAATCTCAAAGCACTATACAAGTATTTTTCTCTGACATAGCTTTTTTGTGTGTGCTATTACTTACTTGTACTAATCTCTCCATTGAGATGAAGCGCATGAGACTTCATGACGCTGCCTGACCTCTTCATGAAGCTGCCTGACCCTCCTGTTTTCGGCTCCCCTATGTCTGTTTATTTTCTGGTCAAAACTGGTCTGTGCTCTGCACAGTTCAAGCCTTCTGCTGTGTGAAGCTCAGCCTGATATTTATGAACAATGGACAATGCAATTCTGGATATCTGTTGTAACCTTATCAAAGCTTATAATAGCCACGGTCTTGAGAACATCGTAATCCTGTTAGAAAATGATGATAAAAGGTAGCAGAGTTTCTGACTTAATGTAATACATGCAGGTTTTTTAGGTGTTTCTTTTTTCATGAAGATAAAATGAGGCAACTTCAGGACTATATCATGGAAAATGTAATCTTCCTAGTTCAGAACATATTTTAAGTGAATTTATGGTTATTTGTTTCTTCAGTGCTATTTTTCACATATGTGACCAAGCACAGCAGGGAAAACTATCAATGTAGAAAAAAAAAAAGAAGAAAAAAACATATCTGTTATTTTTCATATTCCGATGAAAAAAAAAGAAAAATTTAAAATGAGGAAATATGTTCCTTGTGTGGTCTGTGACCCACATCACCAATTCAGTTGGGTTAAGCAAATGCCCAGAAGTCATCCATCTATGAGGCTGGTAATGGTCAACACTGACTAAGCTCCAGTTTGGCTTTGGGAAATTCTTCTTATAGATAATTGTATTCACATCTGAAGTAAAATCAAACACCTGATCCCTTGCAGTTATTCAAAGTTAGTGTGTGGGTTTTGGGGGTTTTGTTTTGTTTTCAAAAGAGATGTGTTTATCCGCACACTGTTTGCAGCTTCAAGCTTTGTGATTAATTCCAGGCCACTTAATGAGTCTGCAATTTCAGTAGTTTTCATGGTCAGCCTAAAATCTTAGGCCAATCTTGTTTACTATCAAAGTATCTTATTTTGAAAGGAAATACCAATTGATAGTCAGAATGGCATGCTTTTGTTCAATTTTTCACTATTCCAAAAGGACTGATGAAACCGTTCTGCAGAGGTCGAGCGCTCTGCTGAACAAAGGCCTGCTTGATGGTGTGAGATCGTATGATGGCCTCTTGCTGTTTCCTAGCAGGCCTGTGATTAGTGAAGGAATTTTCAGGTTATTTATGGCAGTTCCTGTAAGCATAGGAGCCAGTCTTACTAAGCTAGGCTTTTGGGCTGCAGCACACAGGTATTTGGGGAAACTTTCTAATGAAGGTCAGGGAGACTATTTTTCCCCAGTGGCTTAGACGCCAGAGGCTGTAATGTATCTGATACTTAATAGTTCTCATAAAACAGAGCCATCAGGTAGCTTTGGACTCAGAAGATTGTAATAAAGTATATATGTGTGTTTCAACTCATTAGAGCTGTTTGCAAAGCTCTGCCAGTAAGCACATTGTTACAGCCACTTAGAAAGTCTTTTTTTTTAAAGGGCCTTCTTGATGTCAGAAGTCTTTAAGGAGCTTTTGTGGTTATTGAGGTTTTGTAGCTAGGGGAAAAAATTACATAAAACTGTTTGCTTGGGCTGATAAAATACTATTTGTAAGTAGCCCAAAACCCATGTGGAACTGGGGAGAGCAGTACTGGGGAGAGCAGTAAGGCAGTTTGCTCTTACCAAGCCATTCCCCCTCAGAAGAGGCCAAAAATTAAAGTGGCAGTGGGGTCCTGGGTTGTGAAACACTGCTGGGTGGTAGGTACAGAGTCTGTTCTTTATACATAAATTTAACCATCATGAAAACAGATTCTGGATGTAAACATCTTTAGTATTCTCTGTACTCCAAGAGTTTTAACATGTATATTTAATGAAGCACTGTGTCACTCTGTTGTTAGGTGATTGACAGAGACAACAACCAAAAGAGATGCTACATCATGGCTTTTTCACTTATTTTTAAGTGATTCCTGAAGGAACCAGGCTTTACTTCAATAGTGTAGGTCACTGGTATGGCTGCCTTAGAGATGTTTTATGAAAAGCAAATAAAAGCAGGCCACGAAAGCTCATAATGACTCTAATGAATTTGCACACGACTGAAAACGGACTGAAGAAATGTTTCTCTTAAAGCCAGCTGTGCGTTTCCTGGCCTCTTGGCTCAGCTCCCCAAGAGGACCCTGCACAGGCCATACTTTCCACAGGCATGGCTGGGAGCGGAGAGCCTGACTCCAGCCAGGCTGGAGTGTAACCCTGGATACTGAAATTACAGATTAAATAAAGACACTGGTTTCATAATACATTGCCATTTCCCTCACAATGTATCTCAACCAACTCCTCAGTGATCTGCAGGTAGTAATTACTTGTGTCTCTCCCTCCCACCAGAGATAATGACTTACCGTGTTTGTTAGTAGCACTTCTTTATGCTCTGGTAGTGCCAATCACCATGCTATTTCAAGTGCTTTAATTATCATAGGTGCATTAACTCAGAATGATTATTCATGTTCTGCATTTAGCTCGAAATTACTCCTGGTTCAAAAGTAGCAAAATGTGCTTGGACGCATTTTTGGTTTTTACTACAGGCATTGGTTGGCTAATGCAAGGTTCCTAGTAACCTCAGCTGTTAAATGCTGGTTATTTTCCCATTTTGATCTCTTCAGGTTTATTTGTTTCAACCTAGATGCACTTGTGAAATTATTGCACTATTTTTCTCATTGATACCCTTTTCACAAGGAGTAGTTGTCCTATGTTACATGCAACAAATAAGAAAACCTTATTGTTAGGGAAAAGTCATCTATGAATTTCAGCAATTCTACCCACATTTTGCAGCAGACCTTAGCATATCCCTTTTATAAAAATTGAAAGCTGTCATGGAAAAAAAAAAATGCTATCTCTACATGGTATCAGCGTAGTTATTATTTCACTAGTCCCTTCTGGTTTCGGCTGTAAATGGGTGTGTGGAGCCCACGCTGCGTTTTCAGCTGTGCTGCGTATGCATTCCAGCCTCCTTGGTTTTACTATTAGTAACTGTGTCTACTTGAGAGCAGCCTTGCTATACCGCTATTTCCTGCCAGTAATCAGTGATTTTAGCAGACTTAGAAGTTGTTCTGTTCAGTTTCTTCTTCATAATGCTGATTTGAAACTTCTAAGGCTTCCTGCTTGGATTTTTAGCATTATTTGTTTTTTTAAAGGTTATTTTGGAGCAAAACAAGCATTGTGCCAAGTAGCTGAAGTCACCATGGCAGTATAAAACACGCTTTGAGAAGCAGTTACCCATTTAAAGCTTCTCAGTTGACAAATAATTCTGTAAGGTAATTAGTATTTAGTGAAATTCTGCTAATACAAAGACGGGCATGGATGTTATCAGTACTTAATAAGTTCAGTACTATAAATAATGCTTGGTTTGCTCATCACAAACACTGTTTCTTCACACTCTAACTCCAAGCAACAATGCACCTTTAAGCAATCTGTTATTTTGCTTTTTTGTGGTCATGAAGGAATATGCAAATGTGTACACAGTTTGAAATTCTGATTTGATTAACAAGCATTGTTATGTAGACTGTAATTAATTAAACACTACATTAGGTTTGTGTGCACCCTGTGTCCTGAAGCTGATTCCTCTTTTGACGCTTGAAATATATATACAGAGTCCTGATAATCTCAGGTGGCGATCTCCAATTTAGGCTGCCAGTTAAAACCCATTCTGGCTCATCTGTTCAGCGATTTGGGAGCTCCTCTGGGTGTTTGAGGAAAGGGGAGGAGCTGTCGAGAAGGAGAGTGTGCTCTTCTGACAAATGAAGCTGGAGTTGTAGATGGTTCAGACACGGATCTATTGTCTGTGGGAGATTAAGTGCCTCTGCTATGGTTCTGCCACAGGTTCGTGATGCAACAAATAACGTTGCTTAAACTTTCAAGATCCATGTGGTAAAAACTGCCACATCCCAATTCTGACTTCTGTGAAACAGCTTGTTTACATTTAAACAAAAATGGAACATATGTTGCTTGTCCAGAAATGTTGTTTATGTCTTGTGCCATTTGAATATCAATATTGTTTTCATGGTATTCTTTATGGCCAGATAATGAAAACAGTGTTCTGAAAGAACAGAATTACAGGCACATTACTACCTGTTGTTACCCAGCAAAAACCTGATATGTGAAGGCAATGTTCTGTAACCCAAATGCGGGAAAAGCCAGAAACTCCAGGTAGTCTGTCTAATTAGCGCAGCACGCAGTTAAGCACAGTAGGACTGGTCAGTAGTATAAATCATTAATATAGATGGAGTGTTTTAGCAATATTATTTAGCTACAAGGATAATTGACGTTTTAAAGGGTCATCAAATCTTGTGTTTATCTATGTACTCTATTATGACTGTAATTGCTTTCATTGATTGCTAGTACTTTTACAAAATAAGCAGAGTGATGCTAATCCATCATTTCAGAGAACCAGAAGAATAGGCTCTGATAATAAGCTCCTTGAAAGTTTTTGTTTAATTAAAGATCCAGCCAGACAGGAAGGAGAATGGAATCATCAGCAGTGCTGTAGAGTGCTTCTTATAGATTCGCAGGTGAATATTAACTCCATTCTGGCACTACAGTCAGATGGAACACTTTCCTTGGGAGCCTCAAACATCAGTATCTCTCTCCAGTACTTCTATATGTGATTATGTTAAATTTCATTTTTATTTGAACACAGCTAGAAAAAAGTTTAAGAAAAAAAAGAGTTTGCAGATGCATGCTGCTTGACTTGAAGTAATTTAACCAACCATATTAGCTATTTTTCTAGGCTAAAGTTACTATAGGTTAAAACAGTTATTTTGCATCCTAAATTTTCTATGGTATGTGGTTTCAGAAGATTTAAAAATGAGTGGTATCTAGTTTTTTTTTTAAAAGCTGTTGCGTAGGGATTCTGGTGTTAGTTTGGTATGGATGCCTTCCTTGGACAGTACTTGCCTAGTACTTATCTTTCTTCTGGTATTGTTTACATAGCCTCCATTTTTTTAACTTTTAAACTCACCAGAATATTGGACAAATTTGGCACACGGAAGCTACCTGACTTGCTTATGGCCACTCGTAACAGATGAGTAGAGCAGGTTCTTAAACTAGGTTCCCAAAGTCCTACTGTACTGTGCAAACAACTGGGAGTTTGTTTTCTCTTTCCATTTGCCACTTCCTTGGGAGAACCATAGTCTAAAGATACCCAGGCCAAAGCTATGTAAGAATTCCAGTCTTTTATAAGTCTGAGAGTATGTAATAACTTCTATAAAACTGAATCGAGAACATCTGAAAATATCAGGAATGCTTGGGCTGGAATTTCTAATAATGAAAAAATACTTTTATTCCAATGCTATGTTTCTTCATTCATTACTCTGATCTTCTTTGTTGCATTAATAATACTCTCTTAAATATTTTAAGTATTTCCCCAATATGCTGGTGACAGTCCCCTGCATGAATCCCTCTTTAAAGTCATGCATAGACATCTGTCACAGAAGAACTAATTTAAAAAAGAATCTTCAGCAGCAGAATGAGTGAAATCTGAGGGAAAGTGTTATAAATCTTTAATAACATGAATACATTAAATCTTCTCTTAGAGCTAAAATGGAAATTCCCTTGTTAGGCATGAATGTAGTTTATTTAGCAAAGGCAAAGATGATAACTACATTGTTGGAAAGACTAATTTGTTAACAATTTTAGAGTAATTTAAATGATAGATCAATTTGCAAAAATCTACATGTATTAGTCAAGATGACGGGTATGTCTTGGTGCTGAAGTGCCCTAGGATTTCTTCCTGCTGCATATATAATTGTTGGATTCTCCTCTCTCAAGTAGTATCATAGGTGCCGTGTGTAGGTGATAATAACTTGTTCCATTTTGTCAGTTTCTCACTGAAGCAGACAGTGATTTTTATTTTCTTCTTCCATTTTACAACTGAACCCAGAATGTTAAAATGGTGCACTGAGATATACACATTATGTAAATTTTACCTGGATCTTGGCAAATCCCCTTGTGTATCAGTAGGAAATGCAACGCTTCTCACTTTAGTGAGAAATTTCTCAGACTGTAGTGAACAGTAATAGTGCACTGAGACCACGTGCATTCAAGTGAGACAAATAAAATTTAGATAATCTAATTGAACTGGAGTTGGCACATTGCTGAGCTCAGAAAATTCTGTTAGATCTTGGTAAAATCTGAGTAGCCTCAGCTTATATGCTCTGTGAGGCAGAGGGAAGATTGTCAATTTTATAGTGTCTTTTACAAAGTCTGTGGTGTTTCTGTCTTGTCTTCTTAGGCATCCAATTTTGTCTATTTAAGATTCGGTGCCTCTATGAGAGAAATCAGTCTATCATTTTATTGCACTAAACTGAACAAGGAGGAAGCTGCACTGAGGAATGAGTAATCCCACCCTGAAGACAAACAAAGATGCAAACCTTATGCTTTTCCAAATATCCTCTCTTAGTAACAATATTCCTTTCTACTGCAGGATTGTGAATGTCTTACTAAAGACATACTGTATCAAAACCCACAGTGTCTTAATCTCCAGAGTGGGACTGAGTTTTCTCTTCCCTTTTATCTCCTAAGTGGGAGAACTTGAGATATGCCCCTGTTACTCCTAGAGTGAACACAGCAAATCATTATCTGGTGCTTTGCCTGTCCCGAGGAAGCTACCCCAGTAAGCTCTGAAGGTATCTTACCAGCATATAACACTGCCCTTTTGAAGTGATATTAAATCTTTCTGATAAGGGAGATAATTATGCACTTTTTTTTTGACCTGCTGAGGTATTTCCAGAGCAAAATCTGGGTTGGTAATTCTCAGGCTTATGAAGCTGCTAGTAACCTTTTGAGTAATTACCTTTCTCATTGATGTATCTTGATAGAAGACTTCTCTCATCATTATAAAAACCAAGGATTAAGAAATATGTTGATGATTTTAAAGTAATTGGAAGTTCATGACTTCCAAAGGTTTGTAGTGAGCCAGCACTTTAAATTAAGAAGGGGAGAGAAACCCAAATTTGGATCAAATGAGGAAACACCCCCAAAAAACTAGCTAAGAATATAAAAATACAAGCAGACATGAGATGGTGTTTAGTTGCCAAGTGCAGCCACATTGTATTGGTTCTATCTGTACAGTGCTGTTCTTCTAACATGACAAGTACTAGTATTCCCTGACTGCAGTGACATCCATTTAATTGATGTATGTATTGAGCAAATGGAAACAATCAGGTTAAAACTGTTGTGTGGTTTTATGGTAACAATATCTCTGCTATTATCATCCTCTGTTTTGCTATAATCCCTTTCACTAGAGGCACTACAGTTCCCATAGCTAACCATATCAGAAAATAGAGAAATGGTTATATTTTACCATCTTTGATTCAAAGTGATGCATAGAACATTACTTTTGTGTTAACTGTTAAGTTACTTGAATCATCACTGGTTGAAAGAAAAGGTGCTTATCTGAAGAAGTAAGAAACCATGAAAATTATATGCTATGGTTTAATGCCCTTTGCCTTCATATTTGAAATACTTCCACAGCGAATTTTATTTTTCATCTGAAGTATTACTGAACCTGCACCCCGGCTAATTGTGATGAACATTTCTCTACTGGACAAGGTCATATTTGTTCTACTGTGTGTCATGGACTGGGTGATATGATTAAAATATACCTGTCTGAGCTCCTAACAGCTAAGGGAAAATCTGCTTTTGCTTTTGGAAAATGGATACAATCCATTACTGCTATGAAAATCAAAGCAGCCATGAAGAAGACCTTAAAGTCTTTAGATGATTGTTAGGCATATTTTTATTGCAGTATTATGCATACTTTTCTACTCTGTCATTTCAAAACTTTTGTGTAACAGATCTTCTATATTCAGTGCAGGATTTTTTTTAAACATTAGGTCATATAAAATGATGGTCTTTATGAACGAGTCATTTCCAAATGCAAAGAGGTATTTCTACTATCTCTGCACTTGTTTGCTGAAAAATTTGGAAGCCATTTGAAACGTTTTTTTGACATATCGATCTGGATTATTAATCAATTTTTAGTGCCTCTTTTTCAGCATTTTATTAATGTATTTGCATTCTTTATATGAACAAAATCATAGAATCATGTAGGTTGGAAAAGAACTTTAAGATCAAGTCCAACCGTCAACCTAGCACTGCCAAGTCGACCACTAAACCATCTCCCTAAGCACCTCATCTTTTAAATACCTCCAGGGATGATGGCTCAACCACTTCCTTGGGCAGCTTGGTCCAGTGCTTGACAACCCTTTCAGTGAAGAAATTTTTCCTGATATCCAATCTAAAACTCCCTTGGCACAACTTCAGGCTGTTTCCTCTCATGCTATCACTTGATACTTGGGAGAAGAAACCAACATCCAACCTCCTTTCAGGTAGTTGTAGAGAGTGATAGGATCTCCCCTCAGTCTCCTTTTCTCCAGCCTAAACAACCCCAGCTCTCTCAACCGCTCCTCACAGGACTTGTGCTCCAGACCCTTCAGGGGCTTCATTGCCCTTCCCTGGATGCGCTCCAGTACCTCAAAGCCTGTCTTCTAGTGAGGGGCCCAAAACTGAACACAGTGTTCGAGGTACAGCCTCACCAGTGCTGAGTACAGGGGGACAATCAGTTCCCTAGTCCTGCTGGCCAGACTATTTCTGATACGAGCATATGGGCATATAAATCATCTTACAGACTGTGTTAAAAATCAATATTGTTAAATGCTGTTGCAAGCTGGAAGTTCACAAGTTTGAAAGTCAACCAAGACAAAGTCTCATTAGCAATATTTCTTTCCTCCTTACTATGTTTTCTGGATGGGGAAAAATGTAACTGAATTCAGCTCAGAGTTGATTTTTAAAAAAGGGTTCTTATATACATCCATACAATCTCAACACTGAAGTGAAATTCTGTGAATTGACTGAGAGGCGAATAACCCCTCAGTACTAGCCTAGCGCCTAGTGACAGCTATGTGTGAATGAAGTCTGATATCCAATAGCAATTTTTAACAATTTGTGGTGGTCTTTCTTTTCAAGGCATTCATTTCATGATCTAGCACAAACCTCTTGAATTTCAAGATTCTCGTTCAACTTGTCTCTGTACGTATAGAATTTATTTGTGCCTGCCCTCTTTTACTTACCTGGCACTGTCGTTATCTGCCTTTTCTGCAGGTCTCAATGTGGTAGCTAGGTATGAACAACTAATGTTTTGAAAAGCTTTCATGTGTCACTTACTCTGGTTCTTTAGTCTAAATTTGAAGACCCATCTCCTCTACCTGTAAAATGCATTTCTTTGTCATGCTGATTTCTGCCGTCACACTGCGCTGCTGGGTGTCATTGATATTTGCTTCAAAGATGACTCAGATGACAAAGCTGAATTATTTCGGGCTCACTTAACTCAATAGATAGGAGGAAGCTGTGAAATTTGAGTTAGGGAATTTGTAGAAAACCACTTTGAAATTATACTGCTAGTTGATACTGGGAGGAGGAGATACTTAGTAAGATTGGGGTTGGCTGCTCCAGACATCCTTACGTCTTTTAATATCCTTCATTCAGAGAAACCTCTTTTTCCACATTTTCTGGTTGAACTATATTGGCTATACTGGCGTCAGTCAAGGCTTATTCTGAAAACATGACAAAGCTTTTTTTTTTGTGTGGAGACAATGAGATTTACATGTATTAGCTGTGTAGTTTGACTCTGCTCTTCTGCTTGACTATGGAAACTGGAGTTTCATCCATGCAGCATTAATGCATGTGAGTCTGAGATACTACCAGTGTATCTATCTGTGAACTAACACAAGGCTTTAACGTGATAGCTGTGCTAAGCTTCCCACGTGTTACTTGGAGGACAGAATGGTCAACATAGCATCTGACTGTCAGGGATTTGTTCAGAGACCTGGAAATCAGACCTGGAAATCAGTTGTTTTTCATGATGGTAATTTTATTTGTTATAACATTTTAACTGTCCACATTTGTTATTAATTGTTTCTTTGATATTAACTATTAAGTAGGAAGCTTTTGGTAGGACCATTCCTGGGTGAAATTCGCTACCTGCATTCTGATGACCAGATGAACATAAAGGTCTCTCTTAGTCTTCTGATCTTTAAACAATGGAGATGAAAATATTGCTTCTTAAAGAAGAGCAGGTGTAAAACATTCCAGCAGCACTGCTGCTGAGGGAAGTCATACAGATGTTGAGCAGTGTCAGGAAGAGGAGCGGTTAACTATGGCAGCTGGGAGGTATTGATATAACTGTCAAAACATTTGGGACATGCACACGAGACATAACGACTGGCTCAGCATTGGTCACATTGTGAAGATTGCCCCTTGAATATTACTTGGATTCATACAGTTCGGTGACAAGTATGTTGACAATTTGTTTCTTCTCAATTAAAGAAGTGATGGCATGTTGAGTTCAATGTAATTGTAGGTTGGAGGTACTTAGAATCATAGAATCGTTAGGGTTGCAAGGGACCTTTAAAGGTCATCTAGTCCAACTCCCCTGCAAGAAGCAGGGACATTTTCAACCAGATCAGGTTGCTCAGAGCCCCATCCAACCTGACCTTGATTTTTTCCAGGGATGGGGCACCTACCACCTCCAGTTCCAGTGTTCCACCACCTTCATTCTAAAAAATTTTTTCCTGATGTCTAATCTGAATCTACCTCCCTCGACTTTAAAACCATTACCCCTTGTCCTATCACAACAGGCCCTGCTAAAGAGTTTCTCCCCATCCTTCTTATAAGCCCACTTTAGGTACTGGAAGGACACTATAAGGTCTCCCCGGAGCCTCCTCTTCTCCAGGCCGAACAGCCTCAACACTCTCAGCCTGTCCTCATAGGAGAGGTGCTCCAGCGCCCTGATCATTTTTGTGGCCCTTCTCTGGACTCTCTCCAACTGGTCCATGTCCTTCTTATGTTGGGGGCTCCAGAGCTGGACACAGTACTCCACATTGGGTCTCACCAGAGCAGAGCAGAGGGGAAGAATCACCTCCCTCAACCTGCTGGCCATTCTTCTTTTGATGCAGCCCAGGATGCAGTTGGCTTTCTGGGCTGCAAGCACACATTGCTGGCTCATGTTGAGCTTCTTGTCCACCAGCACTCCCAAGGCCTTCTCCTCAGGGCTGCTCTCAATCCATTCTCTGTCCAGCCTGTATTTGTGCTTGGGATTGCCCCGGCCCATGTGCAGGACCTTATACTTGGTCTTGTTGAACTTCATGAAGTTTGCACAGGCCCATCTCTCCAGCCTGTCAAGGACCATCTGGATGGCCACTACTTAATGACAAATAGCCTGTATTACTGTTGCTTTGTTGTAAACCTAGACAATGTATTTTGATTTAGAAACAATTAGAAATATTCCGTACAGCAAGGACAGCAATACACAGCGTACTTTCCAGCAGTTAGTTGATATCCATTATCAGTTAACCTGCTCAGATAGCAGAAGCTATCTGTCATCCAAACTGGTTTTCTCGAAAAATGTCTCTCTTTGGGTTTTTTTTTGGAGCAGGAGGTGTGGATACTTTAGAGCACAGACCTTTGCTCCTGAGGTGAAATTAACATAAAAATTGCTTAGAATAATTGATAAAAATTCAAGTCTTGTGAATTAACTGCCCTTATTTCAGTAGTCTTGTGCAACTGTTTACCTAATGAAATTAAGTATAGCACTGTGTAGCAGTTCTGTCAGTGGTTTGTGTAGAACAATATAAATAGTTTCTGAGAAAGGGAGTGAGAAGAATTAAGTCATTTATCCAGTATATTGAGTTAAAATTAAATGCATTTGTGCAGGGATCGTAATTTATTATATATCCTGTGCCTGCAACAATGAGTTCGTGTTTTTTTGACAGCGTAAGTTTTAAACAGCAGTTAAGTACAGGTTCTTGATTATAAAGGGCCTGTAAAAGCATGTAGATTGATACAGACGTTTTGCTGCTCTGGCTGTCAAAAATACTTAAGAATTACCCAGACTGTGGTAATTGTTTACAAAGCAAAAGCACATATTAAGCAATTGAAGGTTTCAAAACACTTTAAAAAGGAGTTCGGTGTGACATGTAGGAAAAACTAGTATTTAAGTGATGCTGGGTAATGTGAGTTGCTCAACAACAGTTTAAATGCTTAGAAAAAAAATCAGTGGGATCCTTTAAATTTCTTGAAAATTTGTTTCTTACTGTGGGATAGGCAGTTTTTATAGTTGTGGTTTTCTCTAGTGTTTGGTTTTTTTTCATGAGTAGTACCTCAGTAGTCAATGCTTTACATACAGTGTGAAAGACTCAACGTCTAGTGACAGGAAGCGTATGCAGGTACTCTAACCTGTTAGGGAGGAAAGTCTGCCTACAGCCTGCACGGCCTGTGTTTCACTATTCACAGCAGAGAGGCGGTGGTGCTGGTTCAGTTCTATGCCAAATCTTGATCAATTTGGCCAGCCAGCAGAATCTTTCAGCCCTCAGGAAGGATCTGAGTGCAGACCTGGATACCAGATGCTTTCCTGAATCACTACTTTACCTTTTCTGGTATTTGGAATGACTCATACAGGGTTCAGATAATGCAGCTTCTGCAAAAGCTTGGGGTTAAATGACTTTCTCTGAACACTCTTACACAGTTAGGGAGGCTGCCAAAGTCATTCTGCCATGGATGGTAACCGAGCCAGCTGCTACATTCACTGCTGTTTCCAGTTGCACAGCTGCTGCAGGTGAAACCCACCCTTATTTCTGCTGCTTTTTCCCTAGTCACCCTCTAAAATACTTGTTGATGGTTAGAGTTGATCTCATATACAAATATAGTCATCCTAAATCCCTGTCTTACCTGGGAGTGTTGGAACAAGCAGTCATCTTTTTCTTTGCAAGACAACCAGGGCAATGGCAGGTGCGAGGGGCTGTTCCACCATCCTGGGCATACAGCCACAGCCAGCAGCCCTCTGCTTTGTTTGTGTCCAAACTCAGCATCAGACAGCCGTATGGCAGAAAGGGAGTATAATAGGCCATTAACCAAATATTAGCCAAAGAGGTGATGCTGCTGTAAAAAGGTGACCAGGCACCTGGGATGGGTAAGAAGGACTATTAGGCAACATATGACTGTCTTACTTTGGCTCTTGTAAGGCCTCCGTAGGGGTGGTGTTTGGGTTTGTGCTGCTTGTAGGTTTACTATAATAACTGTGACATAAAAATTTTTAACACCTCATTCCACCCAGAATGGGCAGTATTTTATTGAAAAGCTTAGCAAAGTGATTATATATCAAACAACATTTGGAGAAGGTGCATTAGTGATAAAATACTACTTTGAGTAGAAAAAGGTATTGGTAGAGGTTACTTTTAAAGTTGATGTATTGCCTGAAGGCCGATAGCAATGAGTATATTTGGGGAGAAAGTATTCCTTCTTGTCAGAGTTGGTTTATTTTAACCTCTATGTCCTTCTTCTTCATGTCTTCTGCTTTTCTCTCTTCCCTGAATGATTTTCTTCCCTCAGTTTTCTTTTACTCCCTCTAGCCTTGACAGTGCTTCCATGTTGTTTCATGTATAGATCTGTTGAAACACTAGCAGGTTAATTTTTCTGAACACACTTGGTTACCAGCTGTGAGGGAATAAGCACTATTAGTACTTACCCAAGCAATACACTATTGAGGTCCATAATCATATTTCAGATTTTTTTTTCCTTCTGTCACCCATGTAGAAAGTCCCTGCAAATGTTTCATTTGGCGTACTTACGGAAGATGAAGACATGGAATAATATCTGCACTTTCTGTTAAAATATTCTCTTTTCAGTGGTGTGTATGTGACAGAACAAAATATTGGCATGGAAAGCTTTCTTTTAATACAGGTCCATCTGCAGATTTTCAAGGGTAAATCTGTGTTCCTTTACAACCATTGCAGAAGTGTATGGATGACCCTATTACAATCTTTCAGCTTTTTTTTTTTTTTTTTTACTTCATGCTTTAGTTATTCCTCAGAGATTACATAAAAGGAGATTTTTTTTTTTCTTATCTACAGTAAAATGTAAATGTAATCAATTCTGATTGAACTGTCTTCTAAGTTGGCTTTCTTCTGAATCCTGGGCAAGTCCAGTTCTTGCAGCATAATACTGTTCTCCCTGCTGATCTGAAAAATATGCAAGGTAGCTGCACTGTTACTGTGAATATTATTTCTTTTGGAGAGGAGAGAACAGTGAAAGGACACAGATCATCCACTCTTAAATCTGTGTTCAAGTAGAAGCAAGAAGCAAGTCCCTCTGTATTTCTCTTGGTGCAAGGGCAGGACACGGACTGATAATCTGAGACACAGTCATTGAAGAAGGTGGTTCCCAGGCAAAGACAGACTCAACATTTCAGTGAGGCAAAGGGGGAAAATTCTTGATGGACATAGGGTGGTTTGAATGGCACATGCAGCAGAGGCAGTAACAGGATACCAGTCCAAAGAGCCATAAGCATGTGTCTGTTCCTCAGGTTACTTTCTGCCATTTTAAAGAAACTGTTTTGTTTATTGAAGGCAAAGACAAAGGTTATTTTGGTGAGGGAGGTGGGATGAGACCTTACATGCTCTCAGAGTACCACTTACAGGTCACAACCACCCCATGCCGGAAGGGTGACTGGCTGAGTATGTACCTCCATGTGCGTGTGTGCACATCTGGATGGCATCGGTGGTCTGAGTTATGCTGTCTTCCACTACACTTACTGTGTGTACTATGTTTCTGTTACACAAATAAATAATTCTGTCACCTTGAAAGAGTGGTAAGTTAGTTTCCTTTCCTTGATTATCTCTGCAGTAGAGAAGTAGAAAGCCAGAACACCCCAGTTCCATCAATTTTACAGCATCTTACATGTCTGCGTAACTAGTCACTGTTTCAGCTCCCTTGCAGAAAGTAAATACTGTATTCTGAGTTTTCAAACTCACAGGCATGCAATGTTCCTGTCCACAACAGCAGCATCATTATTCTTGTCCTGTTTAGCTGAAATGTTGCATTTTCTTGGACTCATGCCAGGTGAGAAGCTCATTATTGCCAGCCATCCCTGCAGTGCTTCCTTGGCAAAACCTTTGAATTCTTCTAGCCGTGGAGAGCACTAGCAGTCAGAGTTCCTTGGGAACTTTTGACTTCCCTAACCCCTTCATTAATCAGCTATTCCTTTCCTTATTCTGTATCCATTATTTTTCCTAGGCAGTATTCTCTTGGTTTATTATTGATGTGAAAGCGGTGGTTTAGCTGAAAACAATTTTGAGACATAGGAGAGCATAATTCTAAAAACTGCTTGTGTCACAAGTGCAGTGTTTAATTTGTCTTTTTTTCCCTCACTAATTATCTCTTTGATGGCGGATCTCAGAACTTTTTGTTATGTTTCATTTTTCCTTGTTATCATCATTTCAGCTTGAAGTAGGTGGCAGGAAGATTGCCTTCTCTTTACAAAGTTTTATCTTTTTTAAAGCTGTTATATATGATTTTAAAAAAATCAATACGTGTGTTCTGACTTGAAGCTGTACTCATAATTGGGAATTGGGTTAAAACTATCAAGCTATCAAGCTGTTGGTATGAAAAATGACTGTCTCCTAGTTAGAGGTGAACCAAAATGTTTCCTTTAACGGTATTTTGAAAAATATAAATAGCTGTGGTAAAAAATTTGTGAAAGCAGAAATGAGTGATCTTGACCATATCTATGTTGTCCCTCCTCTGCAATCTCTGTAAAGCTGCAGTAGTCCAAGACTTTTGCTCTTCAGAATACAGGAAATAATATTAATAAAAAATAATGGCAATAAGAGCAGCACACTTCTTGAACTGTTTGTTGCATGTTCCATAAATGTCTGCCTTTCTAGCTGGCTGGCAAAACAGCTGGTGGCGTCTTCCAGGTCAGTTAACAGCAATATCTCCTTCATTGTCACTCTGTAACACCATTCAGCATTTCAGACCCAATGTTATTGTTCTTTAATCTGGTATCATGCAAGAGATCTTGTTTTGATAAGGTGTGGTAAATCCACTCATAGGAATTTAGTGCCCTATTTGAAAATACTAGCGTATTGGTTTCTCACATTGCAGAGGGCAGTGTAGTCCTGTGGCTTATGTTGCTCTCAACACCTGTTTCAAATATTTTTCAAGATAGTCCTTTCTATTTTTATGGTAACTTATAACAATTAGCATCTCATGCATGGATGCTTTTATGCCAGTAAACTAAGGGATAATATGTCTCTATAAGACTATGTCAGCTGTTGTTAACAGCTGCAGCTTGGGGTGTGAGATGTTTTCCAAAGCTGATATCTGACCTTGATCTGTGATCATAGCTGAAGTCTTTAACCTCCCTGAAGCTCATGACCCCTCAGTCATTCAGCACTGAGCAATGTTTTGTAGTACTGAAACATTTTCCTGTAATCCTTCAGATTTAATTTTCTTTCTCCTTTCACTTAAAAGAATATTGATCACCGACATATATTTACCAACAGGATAGCCTCATCTAGATTCCTGGAGATTTACAAATGCTGTAATCATTCCCATTTCTCGGATAGTCAACGTTGTCATGGATCAGTATAAATAATGCCTTTCTTAATTTATCCATTTTTACCTGACAAACCTCACTGGAACCTCTCAAGAGCAAAAAGCTATTTTTCATAGTACTCTGGATCTCATTTGTGTTGAAAGTAGAGGATAATGTTGCCAGGAGAAACTCCAAATGTTTCATGGAGGTGATAAGAAGCACCTTTCTTTTTAAGATGAAGAAACTGAATGACAGAAAACCAGCATGGAGACCAGCCACAGGAGGAGAGGCCACACTGTCTTGACATACTTGTGTCACTTCTAGCCATTGCTTCAAATGTTGACCTAGTCGTTTTTTAGAGACCACCACAGGGAGAAACAATATCCATCCTGACTTTTCCTTGCTGCAATGTAGATGCACCATTTGATTTCCCCTCTACCTGGGATTTTTCAAAGTATTCTTCTGTAATGGAACCATGATTTAATTTATTTTTGTTTGGTTAATTTTCTTTTCTAGGTAATCTGAAATTACAGAAGCTGCTTGCGTTTAGTGCCATAGTGCTGAATCTTCTTTAATAGATTTTTTTTTAAACTATACTTACAATTAATACAGTTGCTTTGGTCAATAAAACCTCCAATCAGTTCTTTAAAATAATAAACTTTTTGTCACTGAAGGTTTTAATATTTAAATTTGAAAATTTTTGTTTTGAAATTACTTTGAAAAGTTGTAGTAAATCTAGCTTATTTCATGTATCTAAAAGGTATTTTCCATATATAAAAGTTAATTTGTTTGCATACCTCTTGTTACTACCACAAGATGTCTCTGTCCTTGCATTCGCTCTAAATGATCATGCTCTGTTGTGAAGTCATATCTATAAGAGAGGAAGTTCGGTGCAACTTTAAAAATGTTGTAAAACAGAAGCAATCTTCAGGTTTTAATAATCTCTTGATCAGTGTTGAGCTATAAATTAGCAGGAGATTTACGTACTTGGTGTGTTACTCCTTGAAATTATTATAGAACAATCTGGACCTTAAACATGATCTCTCCTTAGATTTAAAAGCAGAAGGCTGTACATTGGGTTTAGTCTGCACTTTTGTAATGGGGATTTCTACATCTATGGTGCACCAATAGTCTTTTGTTTAAATAAACTGAAATAAACCAATCAGAATAAGTCAACAGGAAATAAGGTTGAAGGCATTAGAGACAAAAAAAACCTGTCTAAATACTAAAAAACAATGGAAGGAAGAGGGAAAACTGGTGAAGTGTGTGATCAAGTTCTTAGGAGCAGTTTGGAGAAAAAGCGTGATTGCATTTAGATTAATTTCATTCATTGCATTTAGTTCATCTCATAACTTGAACGCTATCTGACAGCAAAGTCTAAAAATTCATGGCCACAGTATACATCTATTTTCTCACTTTTTCCCCTTCCCTCTCAAGCCTGATGTTTCATGACATGCTCCTCTGTTGGCTGTGATGAGTACACTGTAATTAATGCTCCCTGTGGGACTGTGCTTGGAGGAATGTAATTGGGACCAAAGCAGAAAGTACAGTAGCTCCCACTGTCCACACTTAAGGAAGCGAGATTTGCCTCCCTGCCTGTTTCAGACTGACTGTTATTACTGTTCTGGACATTACAGATTTACAATTCAATGCTTTTAGTCTCATGAGGCTCAATTTAATACATAACAATTTGCAAAGTTTCAGAGATCTTATTATTGAAAGGTTTCTTTAAATAGATTGAAAATGTTTCCTATGCTACATAAAATAGCTTTGCAGCCACTGAAGGAAAATGAACCCAAGTGTCTGCCTATTCTTTTTTGAATGTCAATGCCATAGAAAAAAACCTGACCTTTCCACTGCCTGCCTCTGTCAGGGAAGCTACCCAAAGCCACATGAAAGAAAAGATGAAATTCCTAAGATTTAAAGAGGAGCCGTGCAGTGTCTTTCCACTTTATCTCTGGCTCCTTTCCAAGCCTTAGATTTGACCATCAGGTCTCAGGGTGAGAAGTGCTTTTCAACATCTGCCCTTTTAGACTGCTGTGCAGAGGGGAAAGGATGCAGCTCTGAACTTGAATGCTGCAACAATCACTTTTCCTTTGTATAACAGGTGAGGCCTGGAATATACTAAGTGCGTCCAGAAGTTTTCAGAATGCTGCTTTTCCTCCCTCTGCTAATCAGGCATTCAGAAAAAAAAAAAAAAGCACCTTCTCAGAATTTGAGGCTCATAACTGTTTAAAACCTTAGCAAATACCACAGTAGGTGTGTACTCTAAATGTCAGCCATATTTTTCTGAGGAGATTGGATTTTTGCAGGAAAGAGTGAAGAATATAAATCAGCTGCAGCCCAGTGACCCTTTACTCCTCGAGCTTAATAGCGGATGGATGCGTAGCTTTTGATCAATGGCAAAGTGGACTGCTTCAGGAAGGATAACCTCTCTGAACTATGGGAAGTATTTTAGGAGTCTAGTGCCTCCATCCTTTTTGCCTTTTTTATTTTGGCTTCATCACCTTATAAATGAGGCTTGATCTCCTTCCAAATATTTTTTTGTATGTGTTTATTGGCTCTTGGGGCACCTAAAAATTTACTGCAATCAGTTTCTTGCTGAAACTTTTAAGTTTTCTTGAGTTCTCACCTTTTGTTTTGTAGCTATTAGTCTTCTCTGTCTGCAATCTGTGCTGTCTTCTGTCTTGTCTTTAAAAATTGTGTCCTTGGCTAGCTTGAGCTGCCTTTTCCATATCAGCGTTGATTCTCTACCTTATCTTGCAGGTAGTGCTTGTGAAGATTTCTGCTCATGTAAATAGCTTCATCAAAATTGATTTATTAGTTTTAGTGGGATTTTAAGTATCACTCCCAGATTATATCCCCCATCAATATAGTAAGGCAGGAATAAATCTGTTTATGCTGCACTGCCCAGCAAGATATTGTCTTCTAAAGCCCTTACAGAGCTTTGAAGATCATCTATCTAAGCAACTGCAAGAGGGCAGGAGGGCATTGAAGTTGGACAGAAGAGATCTAACATACAGCTGCTTTTATCTCTGTCAGATTTCTCTTTTCAACTCCTGAGACTAAGCAGAGCCTGATTTATTTTCTATGCTAACTTTAACAGTGGGAGAGCCCTTATAAGTTTGCTTTTTACTTAACTGCTTGACCAACACCAGATTCCTGTAGTAATTCTCTTATATTAGGAAGGGGAGGCTTTCTACTTCATTTTATAGCTTTAAAGAGAAAATTCCAAGCTCATAATGTAAATTTAAACACATTTAAAAGCATATAAAAGTAACAATTAGTCTGTCAAGCTTTCTTTAAGAAGCAATGAAGATACTTGGCTTGCAGAAAAGACTCATTCATACCTTAGTTGAATCTACAGATGAATATTGTTAAATTGTTGTTCTTTTCACTTGAACTGCATGTGTTTTATCTGCTCTCAGTGTTTTGGTCAATTTACTGATGCCAGATGCTGTCCATCCAGAGCAGGAGCAGGACGTGCCAAGTAGCATCTGACCAGTCCCAGAAGGAGTTTCGTCTAGCTCTGCTCCTTCTTATTTCCTATCAGAGCAACCTGCAGCTGACATGTTTCCCTCTCACTTCCAAATCTTTGCTCACTGCCTTTTGCCAGTATAGAAACCATCAACCTCAAGTGCACACTCTGACTGTTCTTCCTCTTTTCAGGAGGCAATAACTATAGGAGTGGAAAAAGCAAAAAAAAAAAAAAAAAAGAAAAAGTGTGCAGTATTCCACACTGAAATTTTAATAAGCCTAGAGACAAAATCTTTGGGTTTTTTTTTTATACTTTAAGATGAACAAGAACCGCAAATAAAATGAAACACATTTAGTATTGTGAAAGCCTGTGTTGTTAAGTTTATCTACAAGAAAGCCAAGGGGGAAGATGTATTTTGTCAACCTGCATGTAATATCCTTGAGAAAAGGTTGTATGAAAACATCTTGAAATAAATAGCTATTTTCTTAGCACATTCTTCCACTTTTCGGGGGACCCTAGATGTTAGTATATTGAAAATTCAAAGCCGCCCACACTGACACATGGTTAATTTTGTAGATTTACAGCCTGTAAGACCTCGGGAAATTTTATCTTCTAGTCTGAACAGTTGTCAGTGTAGAAGAAAGTAATTTTCTGAATTAGAATTTAAACATTAGGGGAAAAGACATGATCCTGAGTTAAAATGGCCAATCAGAGAGATTCTGTTATGATTTGTAACATAGTTTTGTACTGCGTGATCTGACTTTAAACAGCTTCAGCTTCCATCCACTTGATGATGTTATGTTTCTGTTGCTTATGCTATATGGAGGTTATGTAAGTTTGGTTAGCTACTTATCACCTTTATCCTTCTGTTTGAGAAGTAAAGGAGATTGAAATTCCGCAGTTTCTCATAAAGCTAGCTTTACAACTTTATTATTTTTTTTTTGTGGCTTTTTCAAGTTCTCTTTGATTTACCAACTTTCATCTTAAAGTGTTGACACCAAATTTGAATGTAATCGTAGAGCACTTCTGGTGGGTGATTGAAGTCCTCAGATTTCTCTTTAATCCAATCAGGAAGAACATTTGTGCTCTTGACCTAGAAACTGATGTTCAGCTTTTTACCTACTGTGATTCCCAAGTCCTATTTGAAGTTACAGCTTCCCAGGATGATGCTCCATTTTGTAAATATTTATTGTGTTCTCATACTGCTTCAGTTTGAGCTAACATAAAACACAGACTGTAGGAGTGACCTCTGTGGCAGCAGATAAACACTGTGATTTCATGCAATCCAAGATGAGACATTCGTACACGATGTTGTTTTCTCCATGATGTTATGAGCTGTCATTTGTTTTTTTCCTGTATTTAATTTCTGTCATGGCATTTTATAGCCTTCTAGTTTCTTAATTTGGAATTTTTGTGGTATTATGTTAGGTGTTTTACAAAGGCCTAATTAGATTGCATTGATACGACTTTGTGGAGCATTGACCTTTGCTGTCTCCCAGGTGCCCACCAACCCACTCTATCATTCCCCCTCCATCAACAAAACAGGGGAAAAAAATGTGACTAAAAGCTTTTGGGTTGAGATAAGGACAGGGATGTCACTTACCAATTACTGTCACAGACAAAACAGACTCGACTTAGGGAAATTAATTTAATTTAATTTGATTTATTGCTAGTCAAAATCGAAACAGGATAATGAGAAATAAGGGCAAATCCAAAAAACACTTTCCTCCCACCCTCCCTTCTTCCCAGGCTCAGGGATGGAAGTTGCTGTAAGTTTATCACACGTTGTTTTTGCTGCTCCTTCCTCCTCAGGGGGAGGACTCCTCACACGCTTTCCCTGCTCCAGCATGGGGTCCCTCCCACAGGAGACTGTCCTTCACGAACTGCTCCAGTGTGGGTTGTGCCCATGGGCTGCAGTTCTTCATGATCTGTTCAGGCATGGGTCCCTTCCCTGAGATGCAGTCCCTCAGGAACAGACTGAACCCAGCGTGGGTTCCCCACTGGGTCACAGGCCTTGCCAGCAAACCTGCTCCAGCCTGGTCTCCTCTCTCCATGGGTCCACAGGTCCTGTCAGAAGCCTGCCCCAGCACAGGCCCTCCACGGGGCCACAGCCTCCTTCAGGCATCCACCTGCCCCAGCATGGGGTCCTCCCCAGGCTGCAGGTGGATCTCTGCCCTTCTGTGGGCCTCCATGAGCTGCAGGAGGACAGCCTGGCTCACCATGGGCTGCACCACGGGCTGCAGGGGAATCTCTGTTCTGGCACTTGGAGCACCTTTTCTCCCTCTTTCCTCACCAACCTTGGTGTCTCCAGGGCTGTTCCTCTCACACTATTTCTCTTGCCCCTCTCTCCCAGCTGCTTTTTTTTTCCAGAGTTTTTTTACCCTTTCTTAAACATGTTATTACAGAGGCACTACCAGCCTTGCTGATGGGCTCAGCTTTGGCCATCGGCAGCAGCTTCTGGCATCTTCTCAAGGAAGCCACCCCTGCAGCTCCCCCTCTATCAAAACGCTGCAATATAAACTCAGTACATACTTATATGAGCTGCATATCTAATATTATGATATAAGGTGCTGGTAGGACAGTATTGGTTTTGGATAAACTCATGTTAGATTTACAATTCTTCCTTTTACCTCTGGATTAAGTGGTGCCTATGTTAGTGAATCCGTTACTTTCAGTGATATTTCTCACTTGCTTAAGGTATAATGTGCTCTCAGTCTCGTAGGAGTACAGCTGTGAACAGAACGTTAGAGTTCCCACTATGGGCAAAAAAAAAGAAAGAATGTCATATTTTGGAGATTTTTCCTCCTCTCTTCTTTCCTGGCTTCAGAGCTGCTTGGCAGCCCATGTTTCTAAGCCATTTTGCTGTTGTTTACGCATCTTCAGTCACAGATGCTTTGAATTACCACATTACCATTTTTACAGCCCTCCATTTTCCACACTGTTTTATCTGAGCTCTGTGAAGGGTGCTCAAACCACTAGGATCAATTTGTACCAAGGGTACAGAAAGCTGTAATATTATAATAGGGCTAGCAGTTAATGGGATACTAACTATTTGCATTTGTTGCACTAGTAGAACAATTTGTTCCTTTGGCTGCCTGTTAGCAGTATACTGTGAATTCCTTTAATCATTTGTTCATTTAACTCTTGAATCTGTGTCCATTTTCTAGGTATGCTTTTACTATCAGCACATTTTTCTAACCTTCTTTCAGAAAATAGCTGTTATATTCAGTGGGCAAAAATCAAAGTAGAATCTCATCTTTAGCTATTGTCTATTTCTTGCGTTTGTTGGAACTTGTTTCTGACAGACTTTAATGATTGCATGATGTTTATTTATAATGTTTATTGTATGATGACATGGGAAAACACTAGAAATATGTGTTCTATACAAATGTACTATTAAAAATGATATACATTCCAAGAAATATTTGTGGGTTTCTTCTTACTGGTGTTTCAACATTGGCCTTAAACCAGCTGTAAATTAGAGAAGTAACAACATAGACTTATACTGTTGTAAAACTTTCCTGAGTTTAGTTTAATGGCACAAACGGACAGTTCCTCTCACTAATTTAATTTAATTTTTGTTGTGTTGCAATGCGCAACAGTGTGCAATGCTTTGACACTGCATTTTGGTGTATGGATGGTAATCTAGGCTATGAGTCCGTGCTTGTTAATACCAACTCTGTGCATTAGTAGGCCACCTGACTGCACAATTAGGTTTATATCAGCCATAAGCCCATGGCTGCTTTCCTGTAAGTTATGCAAAAATGCAAGTAATGCCATGATTCTTGTGGGAGAATAGGCAACATGCTGGAAGAAAGCACTTGTCAAGCAACTGTTTTGTCAAAACTCTTTCAAAATGTTTTGAGTATACTCGGATAGAGTGAGATAATACTGACTGAGTGCTTAATTTGGGCTACTTAGGTCAGTGGTTTAAGCCTTTTGTGAAATAATGGCCTTGTTAAAACATGCCAACATGATCACAAATGATCATCTGCTTTTAGTCTTAGACATGGTCATAGCTTGTAGAAAATCAAGCTGACATTTCTATTACTGTTTTTTTTTTTTTCATATAGTTAAGAACTAACTGCTTACGCTTCTTTGGTTTTTTTTTTAACAAGAGTGTTCCACAGATTTTTTTAAAGAGGAAGCACTGACCATGAGGAGGCTATTTGTATCATATCACTGTCATTTTCTGGAAAGCTATATGCTGTGTTGTGGGAGAAAGATGACTGGAAATCAGCAGCAGGATGTAGGAGTTCTGAGTGAGGGAAAGAAACAGGCAAAAGGGAAAGAAAGTAAAGGAGATATTTTGGGGCATACTGGAGTGATGACTGCATGTTGAAAAGGCAGGCTAACAAAAAACTGCTGTATTGAGAAGTTGGAGAGGATTTGAACAGAGAATCTGACAGGAGCAATTAGAAATAAACCACAAAGACCAAGTGCCATAAGGTAACTGGCTGCATCATGCAGACCAAGCCGTGGAGGAGCCTGTTAATGTCTATGCACTTTCCCTGTTAGAAATGTCAGGCACAGAAAGTCACTGTAAGGAAGGAGACCGTACACAAAACAACCTTTCACTCTTGTTCAGGGGTAAGATATATTGGCCTTTGCAGGGGAAAAAAAAAATGAAGATTGCATATGTGAACACCTTTGCCTACTTGGGAGTAATTCCTTTGTATCACGACAGAATGCACTTTGCAGAAAGTTTGGAGGTTTCCAGTCACAAAATGTGATCCATTGATGTGCTGTATCTGTACTGCATTATGCCTATATTACAATATAATTCTAATGCACAGATTTGATATCCCAAATGGAATTTTAAATTCCTAAAAGACTCCGTGTAACATTACAGAGTTACAGGGTCATTCCCTTTGATACGCTAAGTGAGTTTGTTTGGTTTTCACTTTGCTTGGGTTACATTGCACTGTTTTCTGTAATGGGATAATTTCATACTTTGGATTTGTGAAAATGTGGAAAAGTGAAAACTCGCATCCTGTTATTTCTGGTTTGTTAATTCCAGTCATCTCTTGCAGACCTCTGCTCTCTGGAGAGGTTCCCCTTCCTGCATTGGCACTTTTCTCTGTTTTCTTCACACCATTACTTCTGGCTCATGGACATCAAAACTCTAGGAAAGTGCTTGTCAGCTGTTGCTTTATGTGACTTGACCTTCACTTTCTTCCAGAGAGGGTCTTAAAACTGGTAAGGAGAGCTGACTTTTAAAAATCTAATCTCACACATAGCCTAGAAGATGTCGTCTAATACTATATTGGCTAAGAGGAATTGGTGATGTACTCAGGTATTAGATGTGTTCTCGTTTTGTTTAGTGGGGGGGGGGTGCCTAAGATGGTAGCTTCCGTAGGAAACTGCCCTTTGTTCCGTGGACTCGGCCGGGCCTAGGGTGGATCTGCTGCTGGCCAAGGCCGAGCCAATTGGTAGCAGAATGTTCCGTGATAACGCCTCTGTGAGAACGTATTTAAGAAGGGGAAAACAGAAAAAAAAAGAAGAGAAGAGAAGATGTGAAGCAGCTGAGCAGGGGCAGAAAGGGGGAGGCGCAAGCATTGTGGGCCTTGCGGACCTTGCAGGCCTCACCCTCTGGCCTCCTGCCGGGCAGGCGACTGGGCCCAACTCGCCCAGCCTGGCTGCAAGAAGTGGAGAGGAGATTTAAAAAAATAAATACAACTGAGTGCCTCTAAACACATAGGAATCAAACATCAGGAAATAGTTAATTAATAGTTCAATTTTTTCTCATAGTTCCACATCTAACTCTAACAAGTATTCAGCACCAGAAATAGTTTCTCACTTTCCTCAGAGTTACTCCACTTGTCTTTTCTGATATGTCTTGTGCCTTATTCTTTTCTTACAGCATTCCTTTTAGTTTCTTTGCACATGTGCAGAAATGTGAAAACTTCAATCAAGTCAGTCCTCCCACTTTGGCATTTAGCATCAGCATACATAATTCAAATTCCTGAAGGACTTCCAGTGTAGCATGTGGTTTGTGTGATGGCTTTTATTGTTTCACCATCTCTAATCAAAGTGACATTTCACTGTTCCCTTGGGCTTCAGATGAAAGGTGTTTCTGTTTATCAGTTTCAGTCTGGTTTCTCCCAGGCCATAATAACACTCTTATTTTCAATACTTTATAAAACTAAGTTTGAGAATTGAACTGTCAGTGCTAATTATACAGAAGTTGTGGGAACAAAAAGTAAGGAAATGTATGTGTGAGGTTTTTCAAAATGAAAATGGGGAAAGCACTTCTGTAGTCTTTTTGCCTTTCCCAAGCCTCAGAGCAGTAAACTAAGGAGAAAAAAATAGGAAGCATAGGAAGACTATGAATGCTTATCTGCTAATCCAAGAGTAGCAAAATTTGAGGGATTAGAATGAATGTTCTGCTTAAGAATGAAATTTATACCATAGAAAGATGTTTAGCTCTCACATGAGCTCAATTACCATATTCCTTGCTAAAAAAAAATTATGTTAAACTTTATATATGCACTTAATATCACTGGTGCTACATGATAGTTCTGCTGAACTCAAGTTCTAATTACAGTATATGGTTCTCCTACATATAATATAGGAAATTTTATGTATGCTAAATCAGGTTCTCCAAATAACACCTAGTATTTTATTTTTTTACTGAGCAATCATAACAGCAATCATAACAGTGTATGTGACAAATAATTTTTACTTCACCCTGGAAGAGTTTGTGTGAAGCGTATTACTTCTCCCCTGATAGAAGCGTATTGTAGTAATTAATTGTATGCTGAAAATATTTCTGAAAAAGTTGAGTAACTGTATGTTATTTTGTACTGCCCTTGGATAATGCATCCATTACAAACTGTGCTGTACTTAAGCAGGATTAACAGAGACTGCACACTAGTGACAACACTTTATCCTAATTAATAGAAAAATATGAGTAGGATAACCTTACAAACACTAATTCCTTTATTTTTAAAAGGTGTGGTATGAAGAACAGAGTGTCTTGGGAGGCTGTCATAATTTGTTGAAAACCTTGAAAATAGGATGAAATTGCATATTTTTGCTATTATCAATATTTCTTAACATCTTTCACTCTAATAAGGCTGCTACTAAGAAAACCATTTTACTGTTCTTTAAAACCCTAATGAAATTACTTTACAAAATCCCCAAAATGTCAAGCTGACATTAATTTTCATTATTGTCTAAGAAGATAAATTAGTCAGCGTAATGTGCTGTTTTAATCTATTGCTTCATTCTCTTTTATTGGTGCTCATTAATAACAAAACATTTTAAAAAAACCCTTCTTTTATTCCTATTTTTTCTTAGTTAGTAATGGAAATAACTCTAATTTTGTAATGCAAATTACAGCTTTTCTGCTATATGCACAAACTATGGCAAACAACTCTTGACAGATTGGTATGAAAAATGAAGTCATGAATGCAGAATGATTAATGGAGGCATTTCTTTTGCTCTTACATTGTTGTCACCAGTAATAGGCAAGTGAGGCTGAGAAGAACCTGGTAGCCTGCCGTGTCATGCTGGAAGGGGAGACAGGCTGTGACTTAGGCTTTCTGGAGCCTGGAGCAGACTCACTCCCTCTTACGGTGCTTTGAGACCGTGGCACTGTAGCTTGGAGAAAGTCTGAGCTTGTAAACACTGTGAGGAGGCTGAGAGCTGTTTCATGGGAATAAGCAGGCTGAACAATGGGAAAAAGACTAGTTATGAAAAGACAAGACTGATAAAGGGGCAGACATGGTGCTGGAGAGTGGCTTATGCATCTGGCAGCAAGAGTGGTTGGTTGCTGAAGGTAAGGATGGACTTCTAGTCCATGCCCGGGCCAGGAGGGTCATTGCTAGCAGCCTGTTTTTCCCTGCCTTTCTGCCTAGAGTATCCTAAGCACTTGGGACAAATATTAATTTTGTCTTAATCCTAAGCTGCAGAGTGTACAAAAATGTGTCAGGGCCTGGGTGAACTAGAGGGCTGTGCTGGGATGTGCTTGTGGCACTGCAGCAGCGCTGCCCAGGGAGGCCTCAGTAAATGTGCGTGTCTCACAAAAGAGTTGTGCAGGGGTTTGAGCAGAAAAATGCTGAGTGCTTCGCTGATACAGCTATTTTGTTCGTCTTGGGACCTAGTCTGCACGTCATTACATGGCCGTATCCTGTTGTGCTGTGAAGCTCTTTCAGGCTACCAAAAGTGTGCTTGCTTGCAGTCTATCTTGCAGCTGATTGCATTTGCTGTTTAGGATTAAAACTGTCAATTGCTACAGCTGTCTAACACCTTGCAAGATTGCTTCAAGTTGCTCATAATTTGCTTATCTGTCACGGTTAGGCTGAGATTTTGTATGATAGAGAAGTGTTTCAGCTTGTTTTTTTCTTGAAACCCTAAATGACTAAAGTGTTTCTCACCTGAATATGGGAAAATACTGTTTGTTATTCTACATTAAAAAATAAATGGATGGATTTGTTTTGGAAAATGCTACCACACCTCCAGGCTTTGAGCTGGGAACCTGAACGGTGTCAGTGTGGCTTTGTCAGGTGTATGACATTTGCTGTAACTGTAAAAATCTGTCCAAGTTTGTCTTTTAAGTAAGTACCACAAATTGGTATTTTCAAGACAGACTTGAAAATTTTGTTCACAGAAGTTTTTCCCTAGCTTTTATTGTTTTCCAGAAAGCCCATGTACTGCTATCACACAGTGACTGGGCATGACTAAAATGGTTTTCTCTGAAATGACTACTAGGGTAAAGAGAAGTTGGCAACTTAACCGTAACCCTTTTTCTACTGCACAGAGTGATGCTATATTTGGCATCCAGGCTCAAGAAGAGGGAAGGAAAGGAAACAAAATTTAGGAACAAAATTAGAGAGGAATAGGTTAGAGCAAAGAATCTAGTAGATGTGAACTGGTATGGGAAGGAAAGAGAAATCTTGCTCTAAATTAAAGGATTCTTAGGGTGATTAATAAGAAAACCAGACTGGGGATGTTTGGGAATATCTTCCCCATCTTTGATGTGGGAAAAGAGGCTGGGACTATTTGGTTGAATTGTGGGATCTCAAATGGAGGGAAATCTACGCCTCATAAACTGCAGGTTTGGGATGGACCATTGCATCTTGCCAGTGATGTAGACAGATCCTGGCAATGGTATGATGAAATGGAAGACTAGATACTGCTTATGATCACTCTGTTTAGGGAAGGATCTGAGAGCCAGGGCAAATTGCTCTGAGCTGACATCCAAGCCACGAGTCCAAATGTACGGTGCTTGGACTAGCTCGCTCAAAGCTGAGGCTTGTAAATCATTAAACGGCCAGGACTTGGCAAGACACTATATTGTATTTGGTGCTAGAACTAGCTCAGTATTGAATTCGAGGGGATACAATTTTTAACACAAGTAAAGAAAATTTATCTCTTGAAGTAGGTTTATTTCATAGGAAAAAGATCTCAGATGAGGTCTATGTATTCTGATAGACATCTAAAGTTTTATAGGTTTGCTTAGTAAATCTGCAGATGGATATCAAGTTTTCATTATCAATGTGTGATTTACTTTCAAAATCTGGGATTCAAGCATTCTGATGTTTGGAAATATTATTATTTTTTTTAATTTAATCTCAGTGATCCATATACATGCTTTGCTGTTCCTGAATTTAGTTGTGAATTTGTTACCATGAACAAACCAAGCAGACTGACTTCAGCCATACATTCAAAAATATTACACTGTTGATGCCAGTTAGCTCTTTTTGACCTTAATTTGTGAGATGTTTATCCTGCTTAAATCCTTGATTTTGAAGGAAAATCACATATTGATAGATTCCTTGATCAAATATATTTTTGTATATTGGTATGCAAGTAAAAGTAAGACAGAAAGAAGAAAACGAATATTGATTTATTTTTACATATTAACATTGGAATTTTTTACTACAAGATACTGTTATGCATAAGAATTAAGGAGGGTTTTTAAATTTTTTTTTTTTAAGTGTATTTATCAGCATAGTTAACCTTGTGTCGTAGTTCAGCCCCGATCAGGACCAGACTATGCAGTCTCTCTCTCACTCCCCCCACCTTCCAAGAGAACAGGGAGAGAAAATATAAGGAAAAACGGCTCGAGGTCTGAGATAAGGACAGGGAGAAATCCTTAAAGTTACCGTCACGGGCAAAACAGACTCGACTTGGGGGAAACTATTCATTTATTACTACAAACAGCAGGATAATGAGACAGAGAACAAGATAACCTCCCTCCACCCCTCCCTCTTCCCAAGCTTAACATTATCTCTACTACCTTCCCCTCCCTGAGCGGCATGAGGGGGGAAGAGGGAATGGGGGTTGCAGTCAGTTCATCACGCGTTGTTTCACGCCGCTGCTTCATGGTTGGGGGAAGAACTCCTCACATTCCTCCCCTGCTTCATTGTGGGGTCCCTCCCACGGGCCACAGTCCTTCGTGGAACTGCTCTGGCGTGGGTCATCTCTTCCACGGGTGCAGTCCCTCTAGAACAGCTGTCCCAGCAGGCCCTCCACGGGCCACAGCTGCCTTCAGGCATCCACCTCCCCCGCTACGGGGTCCTTCATGGGCTCCAAGTGGGTCTCTGCTCCTCCGTGGACCTCCATGGGCTGCAGGGGGACAACCTGCTCCACCATGGTCGTCACCACAGGCTGCAGGGGAATCTTGGCCAGGAGCCGCATTACTCCTCCCCCTCCTTCTGAACTGACCTTGGCGTCTGCAGCCGTTCCTCACAACAGGCTGGTAGATGTCTCTCAGGATCTTTTTTTACATCTTGTTCACTTCTCATCTCCTTTCCAGTTCTTGCAGCCGGGCTGGACCGAGTCGGGCCCAATCGGCTGCCTGGCGAGAGGCCAGAGGGGGAGGCCTGCAAGGCCCATGAGGCCTGCGCTTCCCCCTCTGTGCCTCTGCCCCCGCTCAGCTTCTTCACATCTTCTCTCCTCTCCTTTTTTTTCTGTTCTCCGCTTCTTAAATACGTTATCACAGAGGCGTTATCACGGGACATTCTGCTACCAATCGGCTCGGCCTTGGCCAGCAGCAGGTCTGCCCTAGGCCCGGCCGAGTCCACTGAACAAAGGGGAGCAACTTCTAGCAGTTTCCTAGAGAAGCTACCACCTTAGGCCCCTCCTCACTAACAAAACCACAACACCTTGCAGCTTTTTTTTTTCCCTAACTCATGAGAAAATATTTTGCTTCATGGGATGAGCCACCAATAAGTTCCTGGGGTTAGAAAACTTCTGCTTTATAGCCAGAGTAGCTCTTAAGAATTTTTGGGAAAATTAAAAGACCAGTTACAATTGTTTTTCGCAACAAAAAAGTACAGCTTACAGGCAGAGCTGGCACCTTAGCATTGACTGAGACTACTTTCTTGATTCACTGTTAGGATGACTTGCAGGAGCTAAGTACCTGCACCAACATCAGTACTATGTGTTGTCATTCAATTAATATTTGAAAGACTCAGCCATAGCTGGCTACATATGTATGTGTTGTCTAGGTGTCGTGTCTAAGAAGGAAAGAAAAGCTCTGAAAATTTTGATGTTAAAAGAGGTAGAAACAGCTTGAGAACATTTCAAGTGGAGGACTTTGCTGATGTGAGCATGGCGCTACACAAATGCAGCTTTCCTGGTTCTGATGTGAAACTGATGGCTGACTTTGAGTACCTCTGTGCTGCAAAGGAAAAAGAAGGGATTTAAGACTAGTGTCTTGAATAGACACGCACACGTGTGTTTGTGCCTCTATATATATGACTTGTATTATTAACTGATAATCGATGCAGTGGCCTAAGGAAGCAGTTGAGGAGAGGTCATCATTCCATGGTAAATATTTAGATTTAGTAGGTACTACAACAAACAACAAACATCCATAGGTATCACCAAGGGATGTGAAATTACAGATATTAAAGTAGACCTGATTAATTTTCAGTTTGCCAGTACAAGATGACCAAGACTCCTCTTGGTGTGTGCACACTTCTGCTGGAAGGATGGGAATGTCCTGTGCAGTAATTATGGCGCACTCGTGTGTGTTTTCACACTCTTCTTCAGGGTTAGGTAGAGTGTTGATTATGCCAAGTCTGTCTTCTATCCCCTAACATTGCAGCCGATTGAAAATTTAATGATGTAGCTTTGCTTCTGTTTCATAATCTGCTCTACATGGCCACTGAATGTCATTGAAAACTCTCATTTTGTTAACATTCTGGGTGAAAAATAATGGAAAAATCAGGAAAATACTTGCTTATGACACTCCTACTGTCTTGCTGACAGACAGAACCAGGCTAATAAAATCCTTGATGTCTAAAGGAGAGTGATGGTTTGGAAAAAAGAACCATTAATTGAAGGAAAAAGAGAATTCAGTAATGGATAATGTAAGTGTGTAATATGGTCAGCTGGAGGAAAGGACAGGCCATATCTTGAGAAATTGTCAAAAAAACCAAGTGATCTGTGATTAAAAAAAAAAAAGTATAAATTTTTGCTTAGCTGTTAGAACTGATCTTTGTTGATTACATTTAATATTTGCATCAGAAATGCCGCAACATTTGCCATACTGAAGAAACTTTGTACCTCACAAATTCGATCATATTTTGAAGGCACTGAGAAGTCCAGTCTGTTAACACAGAAAATTAGGTTCCTGTGTTCTGACCAAGAGGCTTTTGAATATGTCGTTAGTAACCACTTGAGATTCAGCTGATGCAGTGTTTTACATGTTGTGGGATGACCACTGCTTAAGTATGTCTACTCCTGTCTTAGTATTTTAGAAAGCTGTTCAGCAGAATGATTTGGTGAAATTCTGACTCTAAGTCTTGGAGAAATGTCAGTTTGTCATCTTGTTTTTCAGGACATCAAATGTAGACCAAATTAATAAAAGAATAAAGTTTTTGCTTCAACATACTGCAGGCAATGACTCAGTGGGAATTATGCATTTGATCTGTCCTGAGAAAGTCACATTATATAAAACTTTCTGTTAGATTGAAAAGTGAAGTACAAATTTACTTTTTTTTGTGTGTGTGTGTCTACAGCTGTTCGTTGTTTTTTTACAGGTTTTTCATCCTATTTTCCTTTTCCTTTGCTCACTGCCCAGCCAATATATACCCCACAATCTAGAACCTACTCTGTCTAAAACTTGATAGTTCACTGAAGCTAGAAAAATCAACAAATGGAATTTTTTTTTCTCCCTGGATTCACCCTATCTGACTATCCACTCAGCCAAAAGCTATTAAATATTTTGGATACCTGTCTGCTACTGTGCCTTTTGAAGAAATACTTGGCCCCAGAGAAGGTGCATCCTTCTATCAGTAAGAATTTTCAGCCTAGTGAAAGAATTTGTCAAAGCCAACCTATCAATTTCCAGTTTTCTTGTCCTAACATTCGCTCTTGGGGAGCTGCAGAAAACCACAGACTTTAAGTTGGGTCACTGTCATGTCTTCCAATCAAAATTTTAATGTTGTCTTCAAAAGGAACTAACTAATTTGCATTATAAAAAGCCTCATAATCTTATTATGCTGATAGATACAGCTACTTACGCTTAATTGACAGAATTAAGTAATTATATTCTATTGTTTTATGTCAGAAGTGCCTAGACTGAAAAACCTGTGTGCTGCAGAATATTAACTCTTATTTTTGAAGCACTGAAGAGCCTAGTCTAGGTAACATGGTAGTTCTAGAAACAATTTTTATTTACTGTGTATGAGTTTAAAAACTAGCCCAGAAAAATAAGGAATATATTCACATCCATGCACTGATATCTAATTCAGTTTATAGCAACTCAGCAAGAATGGCTTTACATGACTCTAGGAATTAATATCTGCAGTGTAGCCGGTTACTTGGACCTGAAATCATTCACGGTTTTGCGAGCAAAGATCAAATATACAACCATCATGCAATTAAAAGGTTTGCTATTATGGCAAAGGTACTTAACATGCTGTATGATCTATATATAATTGATTTCACTCTGCTACCCCTAAGCTGGAATGAGGATGTGATATATGTTCTCTGGGATGTGGCCTAGAATTTCTCACCTGTGATTACACAGCATTTCTCTACTGAAATTGGATTTTTCTGGCAGAGAATAACTGGATTCAAGAAGACAGCTTGAGTATGAACATTCTGGGCAGTTCAGAACACTTTTATCACATCTGAAAACAGCAATGAATCTTCACCCTGTCCTGTACAGCCTGAGAAAATAATTGGTGTGCTCATTACCTTTTCTGCATGCCAAGAGCTGAGCGAAACTTACCCTTATGTACTACATGAAAAGGATGGATGCATAACTTTTCTTGACTTTGTTGTGTCTTTGCAGAAGTATTTATTGTGCTGTTTCTTTGCAAATTTTCCCTTGTAGCTCTTTTTTTTTAAAAAAAATCTGTTTTCCAAAGAGAAGCTTTTGCTTGAGATTTGGCTGCTTCGAGTTATAAATGCCAGTGAAACACATGTTATATAAAGAAAGTGGCTCGCACTCAAAATATAGAATATGAACCTGTCTAAAGAAAACATCTATTAATCATACTTAATATTTTTTGTTAACTCTAATTTCTAACACTTTTTGCTGCCATTTTTGCCACATTCTTATTTCTAGACTTAAGAAATTGTTTCCATATCCTCTACAATGCTTTTTGTTTCATATTGAGAAAGAAAAGATAAAACCTGTACTAGACAATTTCTTAAGCATTTAAGTTTTAGGAAAATGACAGTAAGGCCAGGTACTTTCTTTTATTGCCTGTCATTGTTAGCTACATTTAATATAAGTGTTTTAATTTTTTTTTTAATATAAAACTTTTTAAAAAAAATCTGTAAAAATACTCTACTGGATACTACCAGTCTGGTTTAAGAGAATCTAGATGTTTAGCAATAAAGATAACATGTGTTGTTGAATCATAATAATTAAAATTGGAGCTTATGATGCTTATTAAAATAAATGGGAGATTTAGAAAAAGCATGAACCTAAGAGGAGCATACTTTGAAAAGAATATGACTGAGTTTATGACATTGAAAAATGAGTGACAGATATACTTTTAATTTCTTTGGCAGGAGTTATCTTTGCAGGAGGTGATAATTGTAGGATTACAATTATCCTACAATAATTGTAGGATATTGAGGATGCAGCAGTGAGACAAGACCTCAACAGAAGGTTGACCGAAGGACCTTCTGTTCTTGGGTCCGAAGAAGAGCAGAAGCAACTTTGCAAAAGCAAGCTATCCATCAAAGCAATCTTAAAGGAAATCCTGAAGACTTGACTTTTAAATGAAGTCTGAAAGTGAGCTTTTTCCCTTAGTGGTGAAACAAAAAAAGGTGGGGGGGCGGGGTGGAAATGATCAGAAATGAGCTTTTTTTTTCTCACAGAAGAAAAAAAAAAAGAAAGGAAAAATCCTGGAGATATTGTTAGACATAAGTGCAAAGTACTTTATTTACCTTTAAACAAAATGTTTCCCTTTCATTTGGGACATTTCGACAAGTCAAATATATGGTAGATCTGTGACTGGTTTGGGGACAAATGAAACAGTTGCTATTAGAACAATGGAAATTTTTTCCTCTTTAGAGCCTTTCAGGACATGAAGTTATCAAATGATTGTGTCTCATTTCTTAATATTGATTGAATGTGTGTTCCTCAGATGGACCATTTCCTCGCATGACTGTTGAGAAGATTACATGCTTTCTGTAATACAGTGAAATATGTGAAGGGTACAGAGGATACAATGTAGTACTGCTGTCATTTGCATCTGAGTCACATTCTGGCTATAAAAAGAAGATATCACAGGTATTGAGAACTTTTTCCTTTCAGTTTGTAAGATATAGTATTGTGATGTGCTATTTTATTTCCTTTCCTAGTGTTGTCACGGGTAAAGACAGGTAGGTACACCTACCCATTTCTTACTGCCTGGCCTTTCAATACCATGCAGGGCTTCTTTTTTTTTTTGTTTTATTTTGTTTTGTTTAACATGCTCTTAAATTTACTGGAAAAGCAAATCTGTTTAGTTTTTCATTTATCACTTTTATCTTATCTTTTTCCCATTCTAACAGTAGATTATGTTTTGAAAGCATATTATGAGGAAATAAACAGAACTACTACTTGCCCTGTAATTTCTATAAATTATATACATAATAGAAGCCTTTGCTGTAAGCAGTAGGCAGACTTACTAAGAAAGTCCTCATTACTATGACTGTGGTAAAGAAATTATGTACATAAACCAAGAGAGATAACCCTGGCTGTGATCAGCATCTGAAGACCATATGGCAGGCTCTAGCCCTGATCCCTAATGGATGCCCCCTTTGACTTCAATGAGACTGCAGGGTGATGCAGCCCACACTCTCTGCAGGTCATTTATTAGCTTGCTTTGTGCCTTCAGAATATCAGCCCTCTATTCACCCCTGCTCTTTCTTTTGCATAAAAGGCTGAGCTGGATTCCTTCGTTGCTGTCCTGAAGGCAGCCTACATTAGCTTACAGCTTCTGTACTGTTAATGTGCTGAAGTAAAGGAATTATCTGCTGTTCTGTGGTTTGATAACACAATGGTTATTATATTGAGAGAGAATTCACATCTAAATTGTGTAAGTTAGTCAGTACTGACTACTGTATCTCTTTATGGAATGTTAGTCCTCTTCTTCACCCTTTCTTTCAGTGGAATTTTAATTTAAAAACACATATTTGTTGTTCTTTGCAAATAAAGTACTAAGGACTCACTAATTTTCTTAGCAATTTTCTTTTTGTTCATCCTGATCTGACAACTCTGTAAAAGGCAGTTTCTTTGGAGATCTGAATTTTATCACTCCTAAAGAACAAAGTAGCTCATAAAAAAAAAACCAGACAAAACCATTCCGGCTTTTGAGGTATAAAGTCAGAATAACTTCTTGTTACAGCTTTGTATTGTTATTTTTATATTAGCATGTGGCCTTGTATTTCTTTGTCTCTCTCTCTCTTTCTTCCCACTCCAGAGAAAACCATGCCACACTCTTACATTTATCCTTTGTTTCTGTAATTTTGAGATAGAATCATAGAATCATAGAATGGTTAGGGTTGGAAGGGACCTTCAAAGGTCATCTAGTCCAACCCCCCTGCAAGGAGCAGGGACATCCCTGACTAGGTCAGGTTGCTCAGAGCCTCATCCAGCCTGGCCTGAACGATTCCAGGGATGGGGCTTCCACCACCTTTCTGGGCAACCTGTGCCAGTGTTCTATAACTCGCATCGTAAAAAATTTTTTCCTAATTTCTAATCTAAATCTACCCCCCTCTATTTTAAAACCATTACGTCTCGTCCTATCGCAACAGGCCCTACTAAACAGCCTTTCCCCATCTTTCTTGTAGGCCCCCTTGAGGTACTGGAAGACTGCTATCAGGTCTCCCCGGAGCCTGCTCTTCTCCAGGCTGAACAGCCCCAGCTCTCTCAGCCTGTCCTCACAGGAAAGGTGCTCCAGCCCTTTGATCATCTTCATGGCCCTCCTCTGGACCTTCTCCAACTGGTCCATGTCCTTGTTGTGCTGGGGGCTCCAGAACTGGACACAGTACTCCAGGTGGGGTCTCACCAGGGCAGAGTAGAGGGGGAGAATCACCTCCCTCGACCTGCTGGCCACGCTCCTCTTGATGCAGCCCAGGATGCGGTTGGCTTTCTGGGCCGCAAGGGCGCATTGCCTGCTCATGTTAAGCTTCTCGTCCACCAGCACTCCCAAGTCCTTCTCCTCAGGGCTGGTCTTGATCCATTCCCCGCCCAGCCTGTATTTGTGCCTGGGATTGCCATGACCCAGGTGCAGGACCTTGCACTTGGCCTGGTTGAACTTCATGAGGTTGGCACGGGCCCACCTCTCCAGCCTGTCAAGGTCCCTCTGGATGGCATCCCTCCCTTCCAGCGTGTCGACGGCACCACACAACTTGGTGTCGTCAGCGAACTTGCTGAGGGTGCACTCTATCCCACTGTCCATATCGCCGACAAAGATGTTGAACAGGGTCGGGCCTAGCACGGACCCCTGAGGGACGCCACTCGTGACCGGTCTCCACGTGGACATTGAGCCGTTGACCACCACTCTCTGAGTGCGGCCATCCAGCCAACTCCTTATCCACCGAGTGGTCCGTCCATCAAACCCATGTCTCTCTAGTTTAGAGAGAAGGATGTCGTGCGGGACAGTGTCAAAAGCTTTGCACAAGTCCAGGTAGATGATGTCAGTTGCTCGTCCCTTGTCCACCGATGCCGTCACCCCGTCATAGAAGGCCACCAAATTGGTCAGGCACGATCTGCCCTTGATGAAGCCATGTTGGCTGTCACCAACCTCCTCCTTGCTCTCCATGTGCCTTAGCATGGTTTCCAGGAGAATCTGCTCCATGACCTTGCCAGGCACAGAGGTGAGGCTGACCGGCCTGTAGTTACCTGGGTCTTCCTTATTCCCCTTTTTAAAGGGGAATAGTTCATGTGAAGCTGAGAACTTAGAATACTACTGCTGGTGGAGCAGACAGGAATTTTGGCGGTCCTGTCTCTGAGACCTTTCATTAATTTCAAACTGCCTTTGGAAGAGCATCTCCAATTAGCTGTAACTCTTCAACAAACACAAATCTCTGCCTTATCCTGAAGAGTGCTCCTCGGTAACGTTTCCTTGTCTTCAGCAAGTGGTTTGGTTTGTCTATTGAGACTTGCTTAAAGCAGTCAAGTGTGTTTCTTCCACTTTCATTTGTGAAGCAGTTTGCAGCAGTTCTCCGCAGTGGAAACTCGACTGCAGCTAACCACGTCTTTGTTGGTGTTAGACTAGAAAATTCCTATATCCTGGAAAATGCTCAAGCATGTTTTTGTTAGTGCAGGATGAAGAATCGAAGGACGCTGTCAGCCAGTGATTTATAAAATCCCACTGGCTAAGCCATGCTCATAAAGAAGCGTAAAAGGAGCTCATGTTATCCCAGGTGATATCCCAGAGACAGGTAGAGGGCAAAATGGTTTTAGACCCTTGAAGCTTCTGCAGCCACAGCAAATAACTTTTTTCTGACTTTGTGAGATTTGTGTTGACTTGGTAACTCTGTCATGCAGAAGTCTTCTAAACCTTCAGATACAGGAAAATATATCAACATCCAGACACTTGCTTGCTCATATTTCTAAAATACTTAACAATACCGTGGAGCCTGTGCATAGCTGTGTTTTTAAGCTTTGCCTGTTTACCTAGCCATGCCTTCAGTACAGTCAAGTCTGGACAAACTTCCTTGCTTCAGCAATTCTTAATTTCAGCTTGAGTAGCCTGTTGGGATATTATTGCTTTAAACAAGGGAAGAATAGCAAAGATTATGTCTCTCTTGTTTTGTTGTTTTTTTTTTTTTTGTGGCATGGTAAAATGTTCATCTTTAATATTATTCTTCCTCAAATAGTGTTTGTTTGTTTGTTTGTTTTAGTTAGAAAACTCTGTTTGTGTTAGGAAATGTAGAAGGGAACATTTGTCAAATTATTTTTATCTAATTCACAAAGTAAAAATAATGACAATCAGTATGCCATGTCACAAAAAATATAGGATTTTGGTTTATAATTACTTTTTTTAAGTGCACAGATGGATATACCTGATTAGTATAAAGTGCAGCTTTTTCTGGAATTAGTTTTGGTTATCAATCAAGTTAAGTTTTCCTCAGTTTTTTATTTGCTCCCTCAATCATGATTTTGAACTGAGCTAAAAACTCACTGACTAATCAATACAGACTGGCTAAATTCCTAAGTCTCATTTCTTGGAGCATTATGGTTGAAAGGGCAGAAGTAGCAAAGGCAAGTGATACCTTCTTACTGCTCCTTGGAGATCTCACTGCCAAAGATGGTCCACACCTTATATGTAATGAAATATCTGTTAATGTCCATATAGCTCCTATGGCATTTAGCACTCTTGATTTTATGTTGTCTGGTTTTGAAACCTTATAAAGTGTAATGTTCTCTAACCTTTCAGAAACATTCACAGGTGTGATGTCAGTGTTTCCTAAGTACTCAGCTTTCGTTATTGTAAAGCTGAGTTTTGTTTACAAAAGCCCAGGCTGCAATCCACTGCCTTGCAGGAAAAAAAAAAAGAAAGGAAAAGCCAGGAATATTTTGCATCTTAACATTTTCTGTATTTTCTCTTTAAAGTTCCATTCCTTTTTGGTAACTGAAATGACTTTTTAATGTGTGTTTATTTAAAATTCTTTGCTGCATCTTGAGCCTTTGCTGTTATTTATCTTAACATTTTAACTTGTGTTAGCTTGTATTTTTTTTTTTCTGAATATTGTAGTTACACCAAAACAGTAACCCTTCCACTCTTGACTTTGTTTACTCCAAGCTCAAGCTAATCTGTATGGTTAAAGATTCATATCCTAGTAGAAAACTGTAATTGTACAATTTGTATGTTGGCAACTTGCCTATAATTATCAGTTATTCACTTTTTCACTATTCCTTTGATATGATAAACATATTTTTCTCCTATACTGTTATAGTTATTCTTTTCTCCTGTGACCCATTTGCAGAACTGAATCAAAAACACTTACAGAAAAATCTCAGTTGTGTCTTTGGAAGTTAGAGTCTGTTGCAGGTTTTGACATAGTCTTTTTGCACCCTAAACGTTAAAGCAACATGGAAACAATTACAGTCACGCTATCATCTCCAGTCTGGCGTTTCCAAATTTCTCAGCACATTAGCAGCTGTGATGCAGCAGTCATTTCCAAAAGTAATGGAATGCCTAGACAGAAAAGATATTGCTTCTTCAGTGAAAATGTGAATTTTGGTCTATTGTGTGAATACGCCAAATCTACATGCAGTGTCAGAAAGTTTTCAGTGCGAGAGCAAAGTAAGTTATTGTTCAAAAGGATGACCATACGTTGTTGGTAGTATGAAATCACTGACATGCTCTTGACATATTAGAAACTTTTAGTAGCAATCACTGTGTCCTCACTAACTGATTCTTTTAAATAAAATTCATAATTAAAAATCAAATTATTTTATTATGAATTATTGATACTGGCAAAATGTTTAGCCAACGAAATTTCTCTTTGCCACTAAATATTATCTGCTTTTGGTATATCAAAGTATCTTTTTTCTTCTAGTTTTCTTCTTTAATCTCTAGCTTTCTGATATTTTTTTCTCTTTTCCATACATAATCTCCTTGCTCCTTTCTTTCTTTGGACTTTCTTTAAGTTACAGCTGACGTCACTGAATTTCCAGTGTGGCACACAAATTTGACGAAGATATAAAAGACAATTATTTTTATTTCAGTTTTCTATGTAACTGAATGGAAAAGAAAAATCAAAGTCTGTAGGGATGATTCCTAAATGTGAAGCATGAGTAAAATTTATCGTGGTAGAAAATATTTTTTCTTTTTCCTCCCCAGGAGGCAAAAAAAATAAGCTTACTGGCAGGGGTTGCTTTCACTGCTCTAAGAAACAGATCAGCTATTTTAGGAAAACAGAATATCTACTTAAATGCCTGCCATATTCCCTCAACAATTGTCTTAAATTCTCATAATCTCTATTGAAATTATAGTTTGGTAGATTTCAACCATAGCCATTTCCACATAATAATGTATTTGTTATTTAATGTATTATGTTTATTGAAAGAAGAAGCTAATGATAAAGGTTTCCAAGGTTGTCATAATGGAAAATGGTAAAATGCAGTAAAAAAATAGGAAAAGTTTTTTGTTTGGGTTTTTTTGTTTTGTTTTGTTTATTAAAATGAAAGGCTCTGTGAAGTAGGAACTGTGTGAAGTATCTGAATAGACACTAGATTAGCATTTAAACAACATTTTGTCAGTCAACTGTGATTGTAACAAGGCTGACTTCAACTAATTTCAATTTTGTCAGGAATTCTAAAAAAAAAAAAAAAGGTTAAATAGGCAAATAAAAGTTTATGGAGGAATTTATTGGAATAAATTACAGAACATTGTAATTCTTTACTTTTACTATTTGAATTAAGTTAGTACTAAACACGAAACTTCCCTTCTCCACACCCCTGCTACCCTGAATACGGACTGTTAAGAACAAAAGCATGCCAAAAAAATCCCAGGTTCTTGCTAGGATTTTAATACCAAAACTTAGCTGCAAGAAGTAGAAAGTCTTTAAATCTTGTGGGGAAAAAAAAAAAAGTTAAGACTCTAGGGGAAATAATTTCAAATGGCTTACCTATTTTCTTTCATATCTTGAAAATAAGATGCAGTATCAATAGTTTTGATTGTCTTCACAGATAAGGAAAGACGTTTCCTTTGTAATAAAATTTCCTTTCTTACATAAAGAGCCTGAAAGCACCATTCTTATGGATTATAAGCACTGAATTGTGAACATTTGAGCTTTTTGTTTTCTTTCCCGTTATAGATCTAACAGTCAGTTTATTTAGTATGGATGTTGATATATGAACATAAATGCTGTATTTTTCTAGATACACAATAATATTGATAAAAGTGGGTCTTACAGAAAAAGCTAAGGCTATGGAAGTAGTTTTCTTTTAAATTGCAAGATGAATTGATCAGATCACATGGCCTAAGAGTATTCATTTAGGAGGTATAAGAATTACAGTTTTCTAACAGTGAAAATATGCTTAAGATATATAATTACAGGAGGGGAGCTGCATTGTCATAGTATTTCTCCATTGATGTTATGCTTGGTAGATTTGCAGAGGAAGAAACTCTATTTTTGTTCCTACAGCACTTTAACTAAAATTTTGCTGAATCTCTAACCCCATTTCATCTGTAGTAAGTATTGTTTTTCTTTTCTAAATTCTACTTTTCTGTGAATCAGTTAAGGGAACTTAGGTGTTAAAGGGAATTAATCTGAATATACTTAAAGCTCAACTGATCCTGATTTTTTTTTCAATTAAATACTGAGTAAATCACAGAAGTTTAAAGAAAGTCCATACAGCAATTTTGTGTGACATTTAAATTATTTGCACTAACCCAGACGCCAGACACTCAGTAATTGTATTTGTTTTAAAATTATTCTTGGGGCTTTGTGCAAGCAGATTTTCTGAGCTCCCAGCCATAGCCGTGGACTTCTGCTGAGACTGAAGACTGCCTTGCCAATGGACATGTGCTTGGTGGGAATGATAGTGCACGAAGCCTGCCTGAAATCCACTGGTGAAGGAAGCTGGGGGTGTCAAAATGATCAGAGCAGGGACAACATATTCTTGTGTGCCTCTTCATATGGCAACGGGCCATTTCGTGAGGTGTTTTTATGTATCGCCACTGATTGCAGCATGTTGCTACCAGCTGCTGAGGTTAGCTGTCAAATGTGAAGCTCTGCAAGGCACGTGGATCTTCAAGGGGCAGTTAATTGTGCCTCCTCCTTTGTGTGACAAAAACAAATGGGCTTTATGAGCAAGCCAGATAACTCTGCTTCTACCAGCTACAGCCATTTTGACAGCTTCAAATGCTCAATTGATTTTTTGTGTGTGTGTGTGTGTAGAAAAGAAGAAAAAGCCACCGATAAGGTTATACAATAACAGATGCTTGCTTTCTCTCTCTGTAATACTACTGGAAGACGATAATGAACTTCTCCCATCCTGTGCAGTTATTTAGTTTATCTGCTACACCCAGAGTTCCTGTTTCGGGCTCAAGCTATGCTGGATTTTCCTGGTTGGGAAAAATCTTAGTAGCTCCTGAATCTTAGAGTCCTTTCTCCTCAGGCTGCAAGAATATTGTAAAGCAGCTCCAACTAAATCTTATTATTTTGGTAGCTGGGAATTGGTAGATCACAAAGTCAGTCCATCGTCTCTCTTTACCCTATTGCCTGCTTACATATGACACAAAAGAAATGGATGAAATGAGGACAGAGGAGCTGTGATATCTTGATCTATTTTTGAGCTTCCATTCCCACTTTCCTATTTATACTGTGAGAATGGTCTGCACTGACAGATGATGCTGTATTTAAAATCTTGGGGGATAAGAAGCAGCTGAGTGCTATTAATTCCTAATTGTTTTTTTTTTCCCCTCCAGAGAATATATGCACATTTACTGTAATCTCTCTGGAGGATTATGTTCTCTGCAGAATGCAATTAAGATGGCAGAGAATAAGAGTTAGATAATAGTCTTTAAATTATCCTTAGTGCTGACCACTCTGTTCTGTATTGTAGAACGTGAACTGACTCACATTGTGTATAATTTTCTAGTCACTACACATAGTTGTCTATAGTTTTAAAAAACAGGTTATTTGACTCCAACTGAACCCATCTGCTTTTCTCATTACTTTTCTTGTACAACAGTAAATCTTTTCGTTATTATGAACATGAAAAATATGAAGTCTAGAAATCTTCACAATCAGATCTACGTTCGGACAGCAGATTGTAGTATTTAGGAGCAGAAACGCTAAATAGGACCTTCACAATAGGAACATTTGCCTGACATGTAAGATTTGGTACTTCAATATGGAACTGGCACATTTATGAGATTCCCTCATGCCACAGCTGCCAACTCTGGCTGTCTGGTTGCTGACAGATTGCATAGAGAGCTGGATTTTTCATCCATTTTCAGCACCTGCCATTGATTTATTGCTGGTCATTTTACTGATACGATCTCATTCTTTCAGCATGGCTGGCCTTTCCTAGTTTTACTGGTCATTCCTTTATGTATTAGTCCTTTTCCAGAAGGTAGTTTTTCATTTTACACTGTTGTATTTCTGTAACAGGAACTTCCTGTGGAGAAACAGAATTATATTGTATGGCCTATCCAGACGATTTCCATACTGAGAGTTAACACTCCCTTAGTGGCACTCATTTATATGAGAAACCACAAATAAGAGATATAGATGAAAGAGAAGAAATACAAAAAGCCAGGTTTTGCTTTGGGTTCAGATCTAAGAGCCTCAGACTATTCCTGAGTCCTGTATGTCCTTCAAGTTCAATGCCCTTCATGGCTGACTTTCAATAGAAACCCCTTTAAGTTCTGTGTCTGTGCTTAACACGTGGTACTACTGTGAGAAGTGATTATAAGAGAGAGATTTATTATTCAACAAATATGTCCTTTTGTATATTCAGTGACACATCTGCTGACTTCAGTTATAAAAGTAAGATATGCTGCATTTACTCTACCTAAGAAAGCAGAGCGAGCACAGCCAGGAGAAAACAAGTTGGATTCTAGCCCATCTTGTACATCATCAATGATTTAGTGCTGTTTGTGGGTTTCCATCAATTTTGCCTGTGCTCTGAAGGCAACAGGTGTTGCTTGTACATCTGCAAGGCCATTGCCTGAGCACACTCAGGATATGGCTGGGAGCTGAAGATGTCCTGCAGGGAGGTGATGTGAGCAACCAGAAAGGAGACCTGGTTAGAAGGGGAAATTACAGAACAGAAGAAAATGTCTGTTGAAATACTGATTGGGAAACTGACAGAGAAAATTCTTGCCAGCTTGGGAACTACTAGCCAGGGAACCAGGCCTGTGAAGCATCCTTGAGAAGTGCAACTGTCATTTTTGAAGTGCAGCTGGACACCTTTAAACTGGACACATCCTGAGACACCACTGATAAGCACAAAACCAGTGACTACTTATGATCTGAAAAGGTGGAAACATTCTGAGAAAGTAAAAATCAGTAGCTGTGATTGGCTGTTCTAACTGCAAGAAAAGCAGAACATTCTGGAAAATTAAAAACTGGTCTGAGAGGATAGAAAACATCCTTATCTATTGGCTGTTCCAGGTGAAATTATGAACATCAGTTGGATGCTTTAAATGGTGGTGTCCTACACCCTTTGACTTTGTTATTTATTTGCTGCCCTCTGGACCCACTTCTAGGGTCAGTTTGGTTTGTCTTCTCCTTTGGGATGCTTTGACCCCCTTTCTGGAATCTGTTTACTGTACTTGGTACCATATATATACATGTAAGTAATTTATCATGAGTGTATCTGCTGCTTTATTATTGGTAACTTCGCTTTACTCGTGGTAAGTTTGTAGTAACCTGCACTATATATACTTGCTGCTATTATTGACTGCTGTATTATTGATTCCTGCTAATAATTTGTTAAAGTTTGAGAGAGATCTTTTTTTTTCTCATTGTATTAATCATAGGTGTACTAGCTAGTGGTGATTTTTGTCATATTTATAGTAATCCATAATAAAGCAGAGAAACTTAGAGGGTAAAGCCTAAGTCTCCCTGTGTATGGCGGAAACCTATGAACCCGTGATCATGATCTCTGTACATCCTGCAGGCTGAGTGATCCTTTAGGTTGTGAGAGGAGGCAGCCTGCTTTATGTAGGACAGTGATGTTATAGCTAGGAAGGACTCAGTTTAGCAGGTTGAGTTTATAGAGCTATTAGGAAGAAAAAGATTTATTCACTTATAGTATTGCTTATTTATTGTGGAATTTAAAATAAATGAGAGTGTAGATCTAGAAGATGTCAATGTCATTTTTATAGCTCTCTCAGAACACAGACTGACTTACTTGGAACTCAGATAGGAGTATAGTTTCATTTTGCTGTATATACTTTAAACCTCAGAGAAATAATTTGGATTTTGCCACTGAGTCAAGGAAAACAATATATTTTTTTTAATGTAGGACAAGAAGGTTCCTCTTCAGATTTCAGCCTTTTTTCTTTTTCTTTCTATCATTATAGTATTTGACAATAGAAATAATTCAGTGCAATGAAGACCTTTGTCATGTAATCTAGGTTTATCTGTAATCTAGGCTAATCTATAACCTAGAACCAGCCTGAGTCTTCATAATTTGCTAATCTTAATCTTGCAAATGTTAGTCAGGATTTTAGTTCTGTGACTCAGTAGAGCATGCTAAATAGTAAGATAAGAGTGTTAAAAACAGCACTTGACATGCAAGTAAAGTAATGGAGAAGATCATATATGCTCTTCTGGAAAACATCTCATTTAATATTCATGTTTAATGCATTCTATTTTTGGAAGAAGTGATATTTTAATTCAGTATTTTGTATATAGTAACATAATATTAATTGGTGATATAATAATATAAAATGACTTTCAGTGAACAGTGAAAATTCAATTGAGTGATAGATAATCAGACAGTATGTAGAGCCCTTAGTAGTTTTATTTATAGAATTTTTGCTAAAATTCTGAAGGATCTTGTGTGATAATGGGCTACAGAGAAATAAACTTAATAAACAAATGCTGAAAATACATACATATTTAAAAATAAAGATAATTTAATGTATTTCTGAGGTACTAACATAAAATCCTGCAACAAAGAACCATCTGTGGCATATTGAGTCAAGCTGAAACTCAATGTCCGTGTCACATACAAGCAAATGCAGGCAATAACTCAAATTCTGCAGTAGTCAATTAAGCTTTCAGTGTTTTGGCTAATGTCTGCTTCTCAGTGGATATATAAATTATCTTTACTGTGGACCTACCCTGGATTTTATACCCGTATGGATGTATGTTGTTTTTTATGCCCCACAAACAAAATATGTTAGAGCACTAATACCCAAAAAGTCCTTGGAGTTCAAGTACTTCAAGGTGAAAACACGCTTTTCTTGATTGATAACTGTCACATTTTCCATTTATGCTTTCTTTTATGGGCCAGGAGAGGTATCCTACATTTTTAGGACACATGCATACTTCAAAGCTCTTCAGCATATGTAAGTTTATATACATCTAATACAGAGTAATTTTAATAAGGTAAGCTAAATAAATTTAAGTAATGTAACTTTGGAAATGACATCTTTCTGTAAATGGAAATTGAATTGAAATCCACATGGGTGGTTACCTTCTCCAAAAGAGATTATTTTATCTGAGCACTACAAAGTCTGTGTCACCCAAGGTGATAATTCTAGATGTGAGAAAAATGCTTTCTGCAGCCCTTGACTTTGGATTTCCTTCTGATTGCTTTCAACCTCAAAAAGATTTCATGGAAATGTTTGATCTGTTGTTTTAGTCTTAATATCTGTCTCTCAGCTTTTTTGTACTAAACATAGGATTTGCTTTTCCTGGGTGATTAAGATCCTTTAGATGATATACATTACAAACTTGTATTACTTAGTGCATATATATTCTTTTTGTTTATACACATTATGAACAATTTTTGTAGTATATTTTCCATTTATTCAAAGACCCCAAAACACCCTAGTATTAAATTTCTTCTCTAATCTCAAATATAATCTGAATCTGAAAGTAAAATGCAGATGGGAGAAGAAATCTGGTGAAATTCTGAAAAAAAGAGTTCTTTTGTCTTGACTATTTGAAATACCAGTCTTTTAATAAAACAATAAATTTTTGAATTAAAACATCCTTGTTTGATCTGAAAGTGATTGTTACTTAATGACCATACAGACTGATATCACAGCAAACTATATAAATTTTGTAAGATGTCCTCTGTATATCACAGCAAGTTTATGTGGCTACTGTGTCATGAATATTCAGAGTTATTTGTGTTTGGGTTACATATGTTCAAAACCATTTGGTAAAAAAAATAAGGACTTTTAAATCTGACATAGATTGGAAGGAGGTTTTATGGAGGCTGATAATGATTCTCCCCACTGTTCTCAGAAATATCATCCACACATCTCTGGGAAGGAGGGATCTCAGATTCACTTAGCACTCCTCTGTGGCTAATCAGATTCTGAAATGCAAGGCATCTATCGCTGTTCCGATCTGTATGGCTACTATTTCCCCATGCAGAGTTGATAATGCACCAATCCTTTTGGTGGTCTTTTATCTCTTGAAAAATGGTATTTCAGAGTGGCTGAAATGTTGTGGGAATTCAGGTCAAATTTCCCAAGTAGTACAAGAAGAGGACAAAACATGTCAAACTATTAAGGCAAGTTAAAAACATTTTAGGATGCTTGCAATAAAATCCCTTGCCTATCTCCATGGAAAGGTTTGAGGTGGTGAATCCACAACAGACGTAAGACTCTCAACATTTCTAGCTGATGCAACACTTAAGACAACCTGCTATGTGTTTGTTCATCTAATTTGTAGGGCCTTGCTCTCACTTCTTGCTGTGTAGCAGAGCCCTATACTCTAACAGAGAGCTCTAGATCAAAAACAATGAGAAATCGCCTTCTGTACAGTTCAACGTCTGTCTTTCATTTGAAAATTCCCCAATCTCTTGTCTCTCATTGAATCTCAGCATTCTAAGTCACTTTTGGTGATGGAACTTCTAGGCCCAAGGGACATGTAAATATTGCTGTGAAAAGGTTAATCTATTAAAGCAAATGCTCGTAATAGGTTGACTTGTGGTACAGATTAACAAAATTATGGTAAAATACAATATTTGCATGTAGGTGAAAGAATTGGCAGAAAAGCCAAAGGATAATACAAGGCTGAGGTTCTCTGTGTAAGCATAATAAAGGAGAAAGAGATCTTGTAGGTGTGACTTAGTAGTCATCTGAAATAGTTTTATTCCATGAAAGTATCATTTGTTTAGGTGAAGTGTGTGGACTGAAGATACAGTGAAATAACTACAGAAAGATTCCACAAGATTTCTGAAGGTCTTACTTTGTAAGCATCCATTACATTCAGCAAGTTTATACGACATGAATAGCTGTGAAGTTTCTTAATATTTTTACGCATCTTCTTTTATGAACACTGTCATGATTTTAAACTTTTTATATGTTTTTCCATCATATGTTTGTAAATTACTGACACGAAATCAGAGCAGCTCTTGCATCCAATGTAGATTTAAGCTTTTAGTGTAACTGATAAAAATAAAATGTTCATGGTCTAAAGATAGTTCATAATCAGTAATCAAACAATAGATCTTAATGCTTTGTATTTTCTCAGTCCTTCTTATGTCAAGAGCAATGCAGAACAATTTTCTTGGAGATTTGTAGCTGTGAAATTAATCATTTGTAAATTACTGGTACATATTTGATTGTAATTTGCTAAAAGAGAATTTAATTCTAGAAAATTACCTTCACTTTCTATTACATTTCTTGTAATGACCTCTAAAGGACAGAGCTTGATGAACTGTGTTAAAGCAATAATTAATTTGCTTTCTTGGCATGTTTCATGTTTTTCAGAACAATTTCTGTAAGATTATGGAACTCTTTAGCATTTCACCCACTAGCTCATGTTTATGACTGTGTTTCTTACGGTATATCAGCAAAAGCTAACTTTCAGGTATGAAACTTGGTGTCATAAAACTTTCATAAATCTTTCGGATGTTATACTAGTTATCTTAAAAGAACAAGAAAATAGGTAAATTTTGCTTATTTTAGGTTTTCACGTCCATCATTGACCATATTTACTACCTCGACCAACTTCCTACATGGAAGTTCCTACATACCTTCCTACATTCCTACATACCTTCAGAAATATGCAAAATATTGTTTTAATTGGAAATGTCTTTGGGAGTTATCAGGCTGCTATAGGATTATAGGACCTTCATAGTTTGACATGGCTGAGCTAGTAACAAAGAAAGGAGGAAGTGCTTATTCAGCCTGTTTAAGACTTCCTTTTTAATTTGTTCTAATTAAAAATTTAAGCTGTTGCTGAATAAAAAGTCATTGTGAAAGAGTTTTCACCCATTTAAAATTAAAAAGAGTGTTGAAATGGAAAGAGGAAAATGAAGATGTGATGGCTAATATCTTTGAGGAAACTACAAGAACTGGGCAAAAAAGTAGGTAGTAAAAAATTATATAGATTCAAAGAGCTGTATCTATACATCTCTCTATATTTGATTTCCCTAAAAAAAGAGAATTGTAGCACTTTCAATATGAAAAATCTCATATTTTTTTCCAAAGATTCTGTTTTGTTCCCCTTGTTCTTGCTTTTAATTTTGCATTTCAGGTTTATTTCACAACTTAAAATAGAATAACATTTATCTTGGCAAGAATATACATATTTTTACATTTTTGGTTGCCTAAACAGCAAAAAATATTCAAAACAAAGCAAAAAAAACCCCACCAGAATACGCTCTGGTCCTATAAGTGCACAATTTGAGATTGAACCTTCATGTCCTCTTTCATTTGATGGGGTTATGAAGGAATGTCATGCAAACTAAAAGAATATGAGATGCTGAATATATTGTAACTTAGGGGAGAGGAAACATGTCTGAATCTTTCAGATAGGTGGAAGGGTATTTTCTCCTTTGAGAGACTGAAGTATCTGGACACCCAGTTATGTACTTTGAAAAATAACCCAAAAGTGAAAGCTGTATATTGTCACGATCTTGATTTAGAAAACTAAATAATTTCATTTTTGATGCATTGTTCTAAGTTGTTTACATTTACTTTTCAACTCTTTACTTCCTCAGGCCTCTGGATTTAGGTGGTTTATGTGCAGCTACATTGGTGGGCTTACTAAGCACGGCTTTGTTTAAACAACTCTGGCTTTCTTTGAAAACAGAACATGATGAAAAAGGCTTATGAAGATATCAGCTGGAAGATTAGAATCTTGTTTTGAACTTTAGATTATGTACATGATTAAGACGTCCTTGTTATGACTTGTTATTGGAGGGGAGAAGAATAGCTACTTTCCTTCAAAGCAGTCTTTAAACAATGGAAAATCATAGCCCAACGTGCTAGCTTGCAAGCATGTAGTTTGCTCCCAGTGCTACAAGAATAAAATATTCAGTTTTATATTCTAAAAACAACTAAGACTTGTTATAGGCAAAGATGTATGTACTCAAAATAGCCTTTAGTTTTACAGTAAAAATAAGATTTAAATAGCAAATGAGGAAGATGGAGACAGGAGATGCCATCATGTAAGATTAGGTTCATAGAGCTAATTTTTTTATAAATGTAAACACTGCAAGAACATTGTTTGTTACAAAGATGGGCATGTTACTATGGTGACAATTGCAAGGTTCAGAATTGCATATGTTCTGCTACTTGAATAATCCCTGCAGTGAGTAAGCAGGATGGCATTTGCCATCATTTCCAAACACAACCTCTGCAAGACATGAGATTTTGCATACTAATCAATATTAAGGAATTCCCTGATGATGAAGAGGTAATTTTGAAATAATCATTTTGGGTTCATTTATCTTTGATTTTGTAATTTGTTCGTTTTGCAGTAGTTCAAGTATAACACCTTTTTTTTTTTTTCTGATGAATATGTATATCATTCCACTAAACTGAACATCTTAGAAGCCATAAAGACATTTTGGCTTTGGTATGTCTAGTGCTGCTAAGATTTGTTAAATTATTTACTAGATTAGGAAAATTTACTTCAGAGAAAGGGAAAATACTCTCACACGAATATTCAGATGCCCATATACAAATAAAAGCCTTATAGACTATCAGTAAATTTAAATATACTATTTGAATTTAAATATAGTATTTTAATTTAAAAATCGTAAAAGAAGCTAGTAGCAATGTATTTTTTAACTTTTAAACCATATATAGTTTTAATTTTCTTACAATAAAGCTATCTGCTGCTGTTAAATTTTGATAAGCCAACACTAGGACTAATACTTATTTCTGGGACAGTAATTATTTCAATTAAAACAGGTAGTACATTGCACTGCATTCTTAGGAAGATGCAAAGGCCCTGTTGTCTTATGCCAAAGCCTTATTATACTGTAACAATGCAGTCAATTTGCCTTCAGCTCTGAGCTGTATAGGGCAAGAAATTATTAGAATAATCCAATAGATATTCCAGGGTATAAAAATATACTAGAATGTGTGGCAGCAGTTGATAACATTCTATTAAGGTTTTTACGTTTAAAGATGACTAATGTTTGAGGGGAGGATGCTCACAACAGGCTGCATTTTCCTCAGGAGAGAAGTGTGCGAAAAAGCATATAATAACAGTTATTATCTAAAGATTCTATACTGAGTCATGGAAATACCAGTTACTTACTGATTATCGTGACAAGTAAAGATGTCATGATGTAAACCAACACTGGACTGTAGTAATCTTTCAGTAATAACCATCCATGATTATAACATGTCATATGTTCCTCCAAAAGCAACTGAGAAGCATGTTAGACTCTCTTTTTATTTTTTGCATTGAAGAGTATCAAACTATGCTTCAAAATATTGTTCCTCAACTTCCATCCACAAAATGGGCCTTCAATAATTTGTTCCGTATATCCTGAGATCAAGACTGCCTACGTTTAAGATCAGCTATTAACAGATCAGATGTTTATGATGCACCAGATACTGATCTGTTTAATAATCTGAATTAAAGAAAGTGAGTGCTAGTATGATGAAATTAATTTGAAACGTCCAAGAAATATCAAGTTGTAAATACAGTCTTTCTCTTCACAACTTTATTTATACAGAGTGGCAAGTATGCATGTTGGGAATCTGACAGTCAATCTGATACAACTGCCATCATACATATGCACCAGAAAAAGCCAACATTTGCTGAAATATTTTGATGAAGCATGCATTTGTTTATTTTCTCTCATCACTAGTGTTCTGTGTTTTGTATGTTCTTTGTTTCTGTGTCTAAAAAGCTATACTATCTTACCTTATGGATGATTGCTATGAAGGGTGTTTCATTATTTCCACTTCTGTTTTCATTCTGTTCATTTGCATAATTTACAATATGTGTCTATGGGGAAAAGAAAATGATTGTATTAGTAAAAATATTTTTATAATTTTGCTGAGGATACCTAGGACTGTAATCCTGACACAACAAGATGTAGTTACTGACATGGCTCTGAACTTCTGGTGTAAAGACTGTTGGCCACAATGCAACTGTACTGGAAAAAAAAAAAACTGTTCACGGTTGAGTAAACTAAGTATGATTTTTCTCTCAAGGGATTGTGTAAACAAAGATATGGTCTCAATAAATACTAATTTTTATACTAGTATCAGAAAAGAGACTGAGAAAAATATTCAAGTTTGTTTGGCATAGTATCAAGGCACCAGTGCATTTCAGTATGTTTCTTTTAGTGCCTTTATGACATAAACAGGCCCTATTGTGTAAAATTAATGCATGTTCTGTTCAGAAGGCTTTATTTTTTTCACTGGTGGCAGCCACAATAAATTACATTGCCTTCCATCTATTTTTAGCTAGCATTGCTAAATGAGCATATGTCCTGGATAATGAAAAGAAAACTTTATAACATAGAAAGTATTTCTCCTGATTCTTAATATGACACAGTTAGGATATTGTGTTAAGCCAGTGTAAACTGAGAATCTTTAAGATGATAAAGTACATAATATTAAACTGAGTGCTGTAAAACCTTTTGGAGTACTTGAATTAAAAATGCTTATACTTTCCAGGGAGCCAGCCATGAGGAAAGAAATGCAAAGGTCAAAAAGAGATAGTGGTGACCATTAACAGCTACTGATACAAATGGAAGATGCATGGTAATATTTAGAATCATAGAATCATAGAATGGTTAGGGTTAGAAGGGACCTTCAAAGGTCATCTAGTCCAACCCCCCTGCAAGGAGCAGGGACATCCCTGACTAGGTCAGGTTGCTCAGAGCCTCATCCAGCCTGGCCTTGAACGTTTCCAGGGATGGGGCCTCCACCACCTCTCTGGGCAACCTGTGCCAGTGTCCTACAACCCTCAGTGTAAAAAAAGTTTTCCTAATATATAATCTAAATCTACCCCGCTCTATTTTAAAACCATTACTCCTTGTCGTATCACAACAGGCCCTACTAAACAGCCTCTCCCCATCTTTCTTGATGGTACTGGAAGACCGCTATCAGGTCTCCCCGGAGCCTTCTCTTCTCCAGGCTGAACAGCCCCAACTCTCTCAGCCTGTCCTCATAAGAGAGGTGCTCCAGCCCTTTTATCATCTTCATGGCCCTCCTCTGGACCTTCTCCAACTGGTCCATGTCCTTCTTGTGTTGGGGGCTCCAGAACTGGACACAGTACTCCAGGTGGGGTCTCACCAGGGCAGAGTAGAGCGGGAGAATCACCTCCCTCGACCTGCTGGCCACGCTCCTCTTGATGCAGCCCAGGATGTGGTTGGCCTTCTGGGCCACAAGGACGCATTGCCGGCTCATGTTGAGCTTCTCGTCCACCAGCACTCCCAAGTCCTTTTCCTCAGGGCTGCTCTTGATCCATTCTCCGCCCAGCCTGTATTTGTGCCTGGAATTGCCATGACCCAGGTGCAGGACCTTGCACTTGGCCTCGTTGAACTTCATGAGATTGGCACGGGCCCACCGCTCCAGCCTGTCAAGGTCCCTCTGGATGGCATCCCTCCCTTCCAGCGTGTCGACGGCACCACACAACTTGGTGTCGTCAGCGAACTTGCTGAGGGTGCACTCTATCCCGCTGTCCATGTTGCCGACAAAGATGTTGAACAGATGTTGAACATATTTCATCATTCTGATGACAGTCCAAGTGTTATATGCCACGTAGGAATCTAAGACATGTCATTGCACCTAACCTGCTTCAGAGGCTTACAAATTTTAGAAAAGAGATGATTCATCTATCTTTTTTGTTATCATATAATAGTCTGTTGAAAGTTGAAAAACATCAGACACTTCTTAGAAAGACTCTACTAGCACACTACTTGTAGAGGTCAGGGCACTTCAGATAGATCTGATGAACAGATGCACTGTATAAAGCCCCAGGCCAAAGTGTGTCCTTTCAGTTCTGCTAATGGAATGAGAGGTGAGGGAAAAACAGGTGGGTAGAAGTGTAGGTTTATCGTTGGCCCATGGAGCTGCAGGGTCTGAGCTGTGGATCTGAAGTGTTGCTACTGCAGATATGATGCGTAGAAATCTGTCACAAGTGCTTAATTAATACATTGTAGGATTTCTGGAAGAGGCAATATCTTAAGTAAAGTTCTAGAGTGCTCATGGAGTATTAAAAAAAATATCTCTAAATAATCTGGAAAACTGAGCCCTGGCACATGTTGCTCAGAGAGTCTCTGGAGCCTCCATCCTTGGAGTTACTTAGAACCTGTCTGAACATGGTCCTGAGGAACCTGCTCCAGGTGACCCTGCTTTAGCAAGCGAGTTGTACCTCGTGACCTCCAGAGGTCCTTTCCAACCGCAACCATTCTGTGATTCCAAGTATGCCATTAAAAGTTGCTGTAAAAAAAAAATGAAGAAAAATTACTAAAAATATCTTTACTTTTTTAACAAATCAAATAGACTTACAGTCCACTGTAACCATAATGTCATCTATACTCCTGTGTGGGCAGTTTACAAAATAATTTTAATATTTTGGTGGTTATTTTTGAAATGTCCTTACTCAAGGACATTGTTTTTCTGACACAAATGGTTCCAGCTGGCTTCACAGCAGACCCACCACAGGACACAGCTGAGCCCATCAGCCAAGTATGTGGGGCCTCTGTGAAAACACTGTGAAGAAAGGGTGATAAACACTGCGAGAATGGAAGAGCAAGACCAGAGGACAGGGAGATGCTTCATGGTTGAGCAGGCACACCTGAAGGGCTGTGGAGAACTCATGTTGGAGCAGAGGAAATAAGTAAGAAGGAAGGAGCAGCAGGAAAAAAGAGTGAGAAACAAGGAGTAGCAGAGAAACTGCTGTGCCCTGACCTCAACCTCTTGCACCACCCATCACCTTGCCAAAGGGACTGAGAATAACCTGCAGTGATAACCCCCAGTGTGGAGACTGAGAATGGGAGCAGGAAGGTGTCTGGAGTGAAGACAAGCCTGAGAAAGGTGGAGGAAAGGTGTCTTCCTTAGGTGTTTAAATGTTTGTCATTTTTGTTTCTCAATACCTAACTCAATAATTAAATATCTTAAATTAAGTTAAATTCCCAATGTTCAGTCTATTTTGCCTGTAACATTAAACCCATGAGGTTTTTTGCTCCTGTGTTTCCTATTTTATTGCTTTCCTACTTCGGGGGAATGAGTAAGAGGCTGCGTGGGTGCTTGGCTGCTAGTGGGGGCCAGCTCACCACAATATCATAGCTTGACACTGAATTTGCAGCCTTTTGTTTCAGTCATGTGTGGCTGGTGGCTCAGTTTTTATATGGATACAAAATTAAAATGTTCAACAGAAGTGATAAAAAACCCCCCACATATGGAAAAGAAATGTAACTATTAAAAAACCCTGGGATGGTGTGTGAGAATAAATTGTCCAGATATTCTGCAAGATTGGGATGCTGTGTTCTGCTGATTTAGAAAGGAAGAAAACTCTTGTTTTTATTGTTTGGAAGATGAGTCCATTGAGAGCTACTAAAGACAATGCTACATGAGTATTGGCTGAAGAAGTCCAAAAAGTTCAGAGGACTGGAGTCTGGGAGAAATAAGCTTGTCCTGTTCTAGTACTCTTCTTCAGCTACCCACTTTTTAAGAGACGGGCTAGTCGGGTCTTTTCTCTGATCCAATAGTTGTTCTAACTTTCTTATCTAGTCCAAGAAAACAGTAGAAGTAATTTACTTTACTGTAGGCTTATCTTTACAGTAGCAGTATTAGGACAAGGAAAACAGAGTTAAAATTTGTTAGATCAAACATGACAGAATCAAAGACGGAAAATATGAAGTCTCAGGCAAATATAATTTCCCCCCGATTTTCTACTATTCTAATCCTTTTCTAGAGTTTTTTTTGCTCTATTCCAATGAAATTTTTCTACAGCCTGAGCTCTAGAAAAATAACATGCAGTGGAATTCTTTGTTTCATTGCCCCTCCTGAGATGAAGGAGGCTATTTAGCTCTCTAGTCTGCACAAAGGACTGTCCAGAGTCTCAGTGGTTGCATTTATGAAGGTCCTGGAGCTGCTGAGCCTACCCTTGGCAACACTATGGGGAAAAGAGACTGAGACTGGAAATAGCTCTTCTTTCCTGTCCTCTCCCTCCCCCAGCCATTGACACTGAAGCAGAGCTAAGCTGTGGTGGAGAGAGGGGTAGGGAGATGCTGTTGAAGCTGCAAAGGGCTCCTTCGGGTACCAATAGATCATCCAGAATACATACTGAGATATGAATTGCACAGCATTTGCTTTTGAGTGACAACCATAAAACTGCATCTTCCTACACACTGTAGCTGTCGTGTAAATACTGCTGTAAAAAGGATAGTGAAATTCACAGGATATAATGAAAATTAAAATGTGGTTCAGCTTCCATTAAATACTTAGAAAAATTTATTTTTAAGTTCTATCTGAATCTCATGATTCAGAAGAAGATAGCCTTTTATTTTAAAATCCTATTGTCTTAAACATATTTCTCTATGCTTGATATTGATTCCACATAAAGCATCAAAATCAATGTAAGTGTGATTAAACAGATTTTTATTAACCTCTGTGAGTCACCAGGTTTAATTTTGTTCTTAGATGTTCTGTTTCTTGACTCACAGTAGAGAAAACTTTTCCTAACCATAAGTTTGCATTTTACTATTTGAGAATTAAAAAAGCTGATGCAGTTTTGCTTAATTTGATAGTCAAGCAAAACTTCTAGACATTTATTGCATTTTACATTGTCTTCAGCTTTTGAATGGACCATAGCTGTCTATATGTAGAAATATGGTTGGTACAAAGTACATTACACTTCTGGCTGCTGGTATGTTGTCAGCAATGTCACATGATACAAATATGACTAGTAGATATTTGACTCATCGTTAGCTGACTGCCTTGTTGACATGTTCTTCTGGACCTGAGATATTTGTTGTTCTTGAGAAGTTATATATATTCCTTGAAATAGATATTAATTCTCTTTAAAACTAAGGCAGATTAATGTCTTTAAACAAGAATAACAGTGTGTTTCCTTGACTACAGAGCTGTTAACACCTTATTGGGATTCTCAAAGCTAAGAGCTGATTGTTGTTTTTATTAATACAGCAATGTTTTTGTTATTGGCTCATTCTATGCGTGATAGAAACTAGTGGAGTTGCAAGTGGTCTTTAATCCAAAATATAAACAAGTGAACTACTAATTTTTTTTTTTTTAAGTTAGACTAGCAGAGAGGCTTTCCAGAATGCTTTGTAATCCAGTAAGCTAAATCGGAGGGGCTCCCTGTTGTATTGATCACTAAACAGGCAAATGCTGTTGCACCGTCTGCAGAGTGAAGAGAGTGGGTAGTGAGAAGATAGTTTGCTGGAAGGAAGTAAAAACGTTAAACTTCCTTTTTAATTGAGTCTGAAATGGATAAGGCCAAGAAACCACAGACACCTAGATAAAAGTTTCCTTAGTGGGTTCTGACTGTTCATGTTATGGATTTACTCAAAATCCCTCCTCACCAAAACTGAGGTCTGCGTGTGGCTGGTGCTCAGCTGCCTTGAACATGAGGTCGCCCAACTCTGGTGAAGTGCACTTGAAGCAAGACATTGAGAAGCTGATGTGACTAAAGGATATAAAAAAGGGAGAAGATGCTGGAAAACCGTCAGTTTTCACACTTACATAGCAACCTAGGGGCACAAGTCAACATTTTCAATGCATTTAAGAGTACTGGACTGAGATTTTTCAGTACTTTTTCTGTGGTGAGTAGTTAGTCATCACTGGTAGACTGACTGCTGTTTTTTACAATCTGTACAGAATTCAGCCACGAAATATATACTGATAGCAACCCGCACAGTTTCTGCTTCATCTATTGTACTGTTCAAGTTTGTCTTTACTTGTTTTCCTGCCTTTGCTAACGATCATCAGAATAATGTTGCATAATTAACTGAGTGAAGGATGGTGAGGGACAGTGAGGGCATAGTGGTCATACATGCTGGAGGTGGGGATGGTCAAGTAGCAACTGTGAGCTGGCAAGAAGGTTGACTGAGACCTGGCTGCTCCAAAAAAGGTATGTGTGAAGTTCTGCAATTCAGTAGGGAGAGCGAGGAACTGATTCCTGTATAGAAGTCAGCCTACTATCTTGACATGACCATAGTGTGTATGTAGTGGACTTTGAATCTGCCTGCAGATTCATGAACTAGCAGATTCATGAACTAGCAGTTCAGGAACTAGCTGTAATGTTTTTCTAAATTGTATGAGGAATTCACTGTAGGATGACTTCTATCCCCACCCATAGGTCTTAATGCCTCAGAAGTGAGATTAGGATGCTTCCTAGTTCTTTGCTGGATATTGTGGCTCTGCCTGCTGTCATAGCTCTGAAGAAACATTTTATATTATTATGTGAATTTTTGGCTCACGAATACACAGAGATTGAGCAAAGCAACTCTGCAGAGTGCCCTAGAACTTGCCAACCCACTACAATCCTGGCAGAATGTAGCTTTTATTGTTTTATTATAGTAAAACTGCATGTGTTCCAAGTTACACATATGGAGAAATATGCCAGCTAAACCTTTTATCAATTACATCAATGTACTTGTGTCAAGAAAATTTATTTCTTTCTAGTAAAGACATGTGAGACAGAGAAGGAAAACTTTTATTTCTTGTTTATGTAACATTGTTTTCAGCCAGCAAGGTCCAGATGCTCATGCATTTTAAAGACACCTTTTATACTCATTTAGGCTTCTCCCAAAAAACACCAGTGTATTATATTCTAGAAACCCTTTTTTGATCTTGGAAATTGAGTTTGGATTGACTGGCTTTGCTCCTGACTTTGCATCCCAAAGGACTTCTTTGTTCACATGTATTCTCTTTAGTGTTATAATTTCTACTATTAGGCACATGTAAAGTCCACCTTGCATAATAATTCATTAACTTGTAACAAAAGTAATTTTCTTATTTCTTCAGGATAAATTTCATAGGTCTTATCCTTCTGTGACTGTCGTGTGTTTATCTCCTGGAGTAAAACCTTTTGAGCAGGAACTGAAATGAGTGATGAATCTGGTTGTTCCTTATCATTGTTTAGATCAAAATCTCAGTGTTTTGAGGGAATATGTTTGTCTGCTGACTGGGTTTTCACCAAAGAGCTTTCACTGGAGCAGCACAGCACCAAATTAGGAAAGTTGCCTTCTTTGTATTTGCATGCATTAGGTTAGTTTTAGATTATCTTTGTGTTTTGGTTTTGGTGTCCCCCCCCCCCGCCCCCAAGGGTACTCCCCTGGAAGTGTATTTTTGCAGCATACTCTCAATCCAGGGTAGGTACACACTCTAAAACACTGATTTTCCATGCATGTTAATGTCTTCATCACTGGTCATTAATGAGCTTAATTTACTTCGATAAAATCTTACTAACAAGGTAAGATGCAGCGAACTTTCATAAAAACCAGTTAAGAACTCTTTAACTCGAATATTAATTAAAATAATTCTTTTGATATGTGTAAGAATATATGTTATTTTTCAGACTTTTAAGTGTATTTTTAAATTTCTTAGTTTATTTTTTTTCCATGAGTAAGGTGGTTTATTTAGGAAAGTACTAAATTGGTTGTCTTTAAATAACGGTATGTTTTAAAAAATGTTAAAATGGTCAGATTAAAAATGGAATACCTGCTCCTATGAGCTTTTTTCCTTTGCAGTTCATTGGGATACATGCCTCAAGACAGCTGGACATACTGGTAATATAAACTTTTCTTTTTGCCAAACCACTATAAAGACAGTCTACAACATTATCTTTTACAATTTGTTTCTGTGATGTAGCATTAGGTCTGCTTGGAAAAATTTAATATTTAATTACAGTAATTGCCAAGAAAATGAAAAGTGTCCCTATATTAATATCCTTATTTTTTGTTAAGATCACTTTTATAATGTTTAAGAGACTAAACCCCACATTTCTGCTGCTTAGCTAAAAATTGTACAGATTCTTATGTCAATTTTTTTTTTTTTTAAGGATATGTGGGAAATAAGATTAATTTTAACTGATGTTTTAAAATGTAAGCTTTTTTTTTTGTTTACTGTATAGTTAGTTAATTAATATCTGATTTTTTGGGAGGAGGGAAATAATACTTACTGTGTATTTGTACAAGAGAAAACAGGTAAAAAAGAGATATACTTGAGTAAATCCTTATTCCTGGTCAATGCTTTTCTGAAATTGTGTGCGGAAGACAAATCTGATGGGACAAAATTATTGGCATTCACAATGAGATGGCTGAGAAGGATTTTTAACCTAAAAAAATTGCAAACACCTTGCTGCACATTCAACCCAAGTGTTAAATCAAGCGCAATGCCATTACTCGACTTATGAAGGCATTCCTCATCCAGAGAGAAGTCACACAAGAGGTTTGTATAATTTAGGGCAGGATTAGTCTAATAATTTCCCAGCCTGGTTGTTTCTTGCAAGGAAGTCAAGTATTGAATGTGAGCTTTCAAGCTCTGTTTAAGCATGATTAGATTTATTGAACACTAGAAACACATCTAAACTAAGCAGCCAGCAGCTCTTGGGTTTTTATTATTGTGACCAAGAACTTGTTAGCACCTTTGTGGCAGTATTATGCAATTTGATATTGAAGATGATGATATACAGGTGCTAGAATGTTTCTTTTGTTAAGGTGTCACCCAGTAATACTTTTTATACAATGACTCTGAAGTCAGACAGCTCTTTTGCTATGAATTTGGTGTCAGTTATGCAGTAAAACAATGTTTTAATTGACAGCTTGAGTGGATGGAACTGTAGAGACGTTCTCCAATGAAATGGCTGCCTTGCATTTTGTTATGTCACCAGAAGTCTTCAGTGAAGTGACAGCTTTTTCGCCTGGAACATTGCTGATTAGCACAAAGCTGCAATAATTGCTCTGGCAGTATGAATGATGTGAAATGCAAAGCTACAAGTTCCTTTACCAGATTTCTTTTGGGCTGGAAAATATTAGCAGCCTCTGATAACTTTGAGATGATAAAGAATTTATAGCCAAGTATTGAATTGAAGAATGTCTGTGCTGGAAAAAATATGAGTTTTCTGTTAAAATCAGATGTCAAGTGTGTGTATGTTTCTATTTATACACACACACATATATACGTATGTGCATTTATTCACAAAGGTACAAAAACATGACCTCTAAATGCAAATAATTCTAGATACTAAACATAGTACTAAATTCTAGATACTAAATACAATCAGTATTTTTGCTTTTATTTTTAAGTTATACTTTATCAATAGGTCTTCTACAGTTTGCTGTCCTTGGAAATATTCTAAGTCTGAAAGTGTGGTTGCCTCTGATGACCTGGGAGCTGAGACACTGCCCCTGTATAAAGTTGATAATAATTGACTGAATGTTACAGTGTTGAAGAAATGTGCAATTTTTGTCTTTCAGAAGCGATAGCTTTAAAAATGAACTGGAAATTATTCCCTGCCCCAAGGTTGAAATGAAACAGCCAACCACTGATTTTAGCCAAGGTGATACACTGTTTGCTTTGTCATGATAATATATGCAAGGAGATATATATTCTTGTCACTTTGAATTATTGAAAGCTATTCTGATCAAATCTCCGGTATTGCATTATTTATGGTTTTATTTTTGTTGGGAAATGAATAATAAGCTTAGCTCTGGTATTGCCTGAAGTAAGAGCTATGCACATGTGTACATTTATCCTTTCAATTTTAGTCAGAAGCAAGATTTTTGTTTCTTTAAAAAAAAAAATCTTTGTATGTTTACAGACTCTAGTTACTGGGAAAGGTAAAATCCTTGCTAGAATAAGGTATGTAAGGTAACTTATTCCTTACAGTCTGGGTATGTCCTCAGAACTGGTAGAGGGAGAATAACAACTAGATCACTGCCTGCAAATCAGATGCACTAAAGTCAGACATCTCAAACATGCCACTGGAATAAATTATTGGTATATCTGTACTGGCGTCAGGACTATTTATGTTTAAAAAGTTAAATAGTGTGGGATTAACATAATTTTCTGTAATGTTGGAATTTATAAGGTACTGTACTGAGGGAGAGAAAATATAGCCTACGGATAGCCAGCTTTTGTGACTGTGTATATACCAGAAATTAGTGGTTTCTGACTTTTGGAACCTCAAAATAGGCTGAAAACCCTATTTTAAACCCTACATTTTCTGTCAAATGCAATCAGGAGGCAGGATTATAACCTGCACAGGTAATGCGGTATACCTGTTGTGCCAGGCCTGGTTGCAAGTGTCACTTGCAACTTCAGCTTGTCACTTAGCTTCAATGACTTCAGTAGCATTTCACCAGTTTACACTAATTGCAGTTCTGCCCGTCATGTGCATACCTGGGAAAATGTCCAGGAATGTAATCAATATTGCTGTGGATGTAAAATGGCAGATTACAATTTTTCTGACACATCTACTCATTAGACAATGAGTTAAAAGAAGAAGGAATGAACAAAATTGCGAAGTGCTACAAAAGCTGTAGGTAAAAGTGACTGAGAGAGGCTGGACCACTAATAGCTCTGTTCAGGTAACTTTTTTTGCCCTTGTCTATTATTTGGATTTCCAATTTCAGAATTTTTTTTTGTGATTTCTTTCCTTTTCTGGCAGTATGACTATGTACATCTATGTACAACTCTTCAAATCAGATCAGCAGAGAATATATGTTATTTTCTTCTTGGTTTTAGCGAACTTCTCAAATGGTCTACTGCTCTCTTTAATTTCCTTTAGTCTCTGTAAAATAAACACCTTCTCAGTTGGTTCATGGCAATTGAACTCAAGCCAGTAACATAATTCAGAGCAATTTCTTCTCTCATTCTTCCTCTACAAGTAGAGAGTTTGGAGATTTACTGTTCTGTTTTCTTGTGGTGATGCAGCTATAGCATGAAGGATCAGGTCTGCACTTGGGGAAGGAGTCAAGTCAGCTACAAAGCTGACAAAGTGAGAAAAAAGGAGATATTTCATCAGAGGTAACTCTTTAGACCTTACATTAAAGCAGGAGACTAAACTAGTATTTATAACACTGCTGTTGGTTAGCACCTGCAAAAATATTGTTTGCATGTCTCCAAATGTAAGAGTCATGGGGCAGGCCAAGGAAGTCTTCAAATTTATGTAGCAGCACAAGGGTGCCATATTAACTGTGCACAGTAAACATACAACAACAGCAGACCCTGGAAAATCAGGTTGAGCTGATGAGAGGGAAAATAGATTATTGACTCTTGTGAGCAGCTTTCATGCATAAAGTGAAACAGTCTTTGCAAATCCAGGTATAGATGCTACGAAAGGAATGTTGATGGTGAAGGCCAGCCATTCCAGTTAAGTAACTGTCAGGTTCTCCTCTCTGTTTTTTGAACCTTTCCTGCCTGGCATGGTGCAATTATCACTGTACTGTTACAACCTCTGCCTGGTGCTAGTGCTGTCTCACTTATATGCTCTAAACAAGCTGATGGGCGCATTGTAGATGTTCATTGGCCGTTACACAATCTTGCTAAACATATAACACCAAGAATCTCTAATTATTCTTCAGGGTGACATATTTAAGTGTGCTGTACTTCAGAAATTGCTACAAAATCCCCTTGATCCCTAGGAATGCCTTCTTTTGCACCACCAGTTTTCTGAGCAGTCTCGTAGTCAGAAATGGGTTTTAGGAAGAGTTTACCCATATCTATGGTATCCATTTGTGATGCCAAGTGCAGTGACCAAACTGTGAGGATTACACTAGTAGACTGTGCATGTAGGAAGGAACGTTCATCTCAGCACAGTAAATGGGAACTCAATGAGAAGCAATTAATGTCATACCAAACACGTGGCCAAAAATCTTCGTGTTGTGCAGGTTTGGTGGTTAAGGTGGCTGACAGCATACCCTATTTTTACCTTGGTGAGCTGATATTTCACAATACCTACTTCCTTTTTAACAAAGAAATTCAGCTTTGTGCAGTGTGACTGGTGCTCCTCTGCAGGCACTTGCCGTGGCCTTGTGTGCTCGTCTCGGTAATGCAGACAGCGGGCACTCCGAGCAGCGCCTGCAGCCAGCGTTCAGCGTCTTGCTTTCACTCGCTGCAGAGAGCAGCCTGCACATGTGCAGTAGCAATGCCTTCAGCTTATTTATGTTTTTTTTTTCCACTCCTCTTACAGTAGTTCAGTTGCAAATTGTGGCCCGCAGGGATTTAATACATGTTTCACAATGCTTGTTAATTTTTACTGTTTTTTACATTCATATATTATCATGTTTGGAATCTGTTTCGTTGCTTTGGGCATCTAATGATAACAGTATGTGCTAAATTATCAGTAGCTCCTGTCAGCTAGCTGTCAGCATTATGTTTACAATTTTAACAACTGTGCTTATTTGGTTACTGGTGACACGTGATATAGCAGCAGACAATTTTTTTGCAACATGATCCTCAAATATCTTGAGTTCACACTTGGAAAATGCTCAGCTCTGGATGACACAGGTGATGACATGGTGATTTTAAAATTCAAACCCAAAAGAATTATGATTATATACTTATATCTGCAATTATGTCTGGCAATGGGGAAGTGCCAATAAGTGATCTGAGTGAAGCAGACGTGGAAAATTTTAAAGTTAGTTGAAATTTATGGTATTTTATGTATATAAAAAGAAAGATAAAGTAGAATGCGAAGCCAGTTTGTTCAGTATTTTCCTGTTCCCAATGTTAAGAGCAGGCAGCTACAATCCCCAGACCTGGATGGAGTTCTGATGAATTTGTTCTGGCTAAATGCTCAGGTGATTTTACTTTCAATGTTTATTTGTACCTGAGATCAGAATCACACACCAGAGATATATCGCTATTGTCGTGGTTTAACCCCAGTCATCAACTGAGTACTACGCAGCTGGTCGCCCCCTCTCCCCACAGGATGAGGGAGAGAATCGGGAAGAAAAGAAAACTCATTGGTTGACATAAAGACAGTTTACTAGGATAGCAAAGGAAAAAATAATAATATATTCATAAATAATTACAATAATAGGAGTAACAAAATATACAAAATGAATGACGCGCAATTTCTCACCACCCAACAACCCAATGACTGATACTGCCCAATCCAAGCAGCGATCACGGAATGAAAAACTGAAAAATGATCCTGGAATTATTCCGAACAGCTCACTGGCCAGCCCCCACTTATATACTGAGCATGACATTTATGGCATGGAATACTTTTTTTGGCCATTTTGGATTGACTGTATTGGCTATACCTCTCGCAGCTTCCTGCACTTGCACATTAGTGAAACCTGCGAAGCTGGAAAATGTCTTTGGTCTCTCTAGCAAAAATTCATAACATCAGTGTCTTATCAACATTCTTCACATGCCAAATTTCACACTAAATCCAAAATACAGCAGCAACTGAGAAGAAAATGAGCTCCATCCCAGCCGAAAACAGCACAACCGTTTCAAACATTTTTAAAATTTAAGGCAACTGCTGACCACATTTGACAAGCAAAAATAGCACAACCAGCTGAAATACTGCAATTACAACACAGTGCACATACAGATGTGACTTAATGAAATGTTTTCTATATTGTTACAGATGAAACTGCTGTGAGATACAATTAATTATTTAATGTAAATATACGGGAAGATGGAACTACTATTTTACCAGCATAATCCATCATATCCTCACTTTCTGAGAGTTCATGCCACCTCTTTGACAACACAGCTTATATAGATATTAATGAGATTATTACTTGTGTAATTGTGCCTTTATAGGAAAAAAACTGTTTCAGAAATCAACTGTTTATCAGAAGTGAAACCATTTATAGTGGCTTGGGAAAAGTCAGTAGCTAAGTAGCAAACTTTCCACCGTTTCAAAGAACACACACACAAAAATGGGAATTAACATTCTCAATGTTTCTGTAACTACATTATGTTAAGTAGGTACCTTCAAACCACCTGTAAACCATATCACAAACAAACAGTATTGCAGTTATTTTGTAGAACTGTTCTGAATATTAACAAATAATTTAATGTTTTCTTAATATTATAATAATAATAATAATTGTATAATAAGTTAGGTGATTTAGGGGCTGTCAATATTTCTCTCTCTATATGGCTTTCTGGTCCCAATTACTAAGGGTCATATAAATGTGGTATTTATAGTGTTTGTTAGTTTTATTCATCATAAAGTATCACTGCTGATCTGTGAGTGGATTCATTTTGTAAAATATGCCCTAATAGCAGTTTCTATTTATATTTAGAAGTTAGAATCATAAAATCATAGAATAGTTAGGGTTGGAAGGGGGTCATCTAGTCCAACCCCCCTGCAAAGAGCAGGGACATCTCCAACCAGATCAGGTTGCTCAGAGCCCCATCCAACCTGGCCTTGAATGTTTCCAGGGATGGGGCATCCACCACCTCTCTGGGAAACCTGTTCCAGTGTTCCACCACCGTCACCATAAAAATATTTCTTCTTTGTATCCTTATATGTAGTCTAAATCTACTTCCTTCTAGTTTAAAACCATTACCCTTTATTCCATCACAACAGATCCTGCTAAAGAGTTTCTCCCAAGCCCTTTTTAAGTACTGAAAGGCCCCACGAAGGTCTCCCTGCTGCCTTCCTTCTCCAGGGCTGGGCTGCTCTCGATCCATTCCCTGCCCAGCCTGTATTTGTGCCTGGGATTGCCACGACCCAGGTGCAGGACCTTGCACTTGGCCTTTTTGAACTTCATGAGTTTTGCGTGGGCCCATCTCTCCACACTGTCAAGGTCCCTCTGGATGGCATCCCTTCCCTCCAGCATGTTGAATGTACCACACAGCTTGATGTCATCAGTGAACTTGCTGACTATGATTCTATGAATGTGGACCACTTCTGAGTTGCTGTGAATGTAATAAGGAAATCTAGAGGAATACATTATTAATTCAACTATTTAATTAAATGTATTTCATTAAAGTGGAGTAGGCAGCTGCAAATTAAATAATTTCACTGAGTCCTGGGCTCAGAAAGGTCCTTTAGAGGTCTTTTTGCATGAGCTGTTATACCTGGGGGTTCTGGTTTTAATGATTGTGTCTTATTTTTCTTCTCTGCCTTATTTCTGTGTAAAGCAACCTCTGGATGTGGCTGTAAAAACGTACCATGCTAATAGCATAATTAAACTATTACTCTTCCTATATCTCTGAAGGTTTGTAATGTAGCTTCCTCAATAAAAGGGTTCATTGCTTAGTCCCAGGAGGCTTTTGGTGTGCTAGAGATTCTCTCAGATCTCTACTTGACGTAACCTAATACCATCTCCAAATCTCTGTAACCCGTGTCTTGTAATCACCTATGATTAACATAGAAGAGAAGACAGGGAAGTGGGAGACACAGACAGAAGGGATCAAAAGGGATGTAAAGCTTTACACACATAAAACTGGGTTAGCAAGTTCATAATTATTCAAAAGAATAGCAATATAAGGATGTCTCAGGTTGCTGGTAGTTCTCCTCATTTTTGAGCAGTGGTGGTGCACAGGATGGGGAAAGCAAGTGTTGTGAGAGCCCCTCAAGACTCAGTACTTGCTAATAGCATAAAATCTTAGAATCATGGAATAGTATGGATTGGAAGGGACTTTTAAAGGTCATCTAGTCCAACTGCTCCCCCCCCCCCCCCACCCCAAGAAGCAGGGACATCTTCAACCAAATCAGGTTGCTCAGAGCCCCATCCAGCCTGGCCTTGAACGTCTCTAGGGATGGGGCATCTACCACCTCTCCAGGCAACCTGGTCCATCGTATCTGGATTATTTTAGTTTTATATTATTTGGAATAAGAACTGACTGCAATATATCAGGTACTAATGTGTGATATTTGTAAATAATAGCAAGCCCTGTGTCTCTAGGATACAATTTTGTACAACAGCAGAAGGAGCTTTATGAATGCAAGTGCTGGCTGTGATGCTCTGAACAGGGTTTAGTCACCAAATTTAATGGCACTACTGTTGTACTTCTCTGTTTTAAGTTATGGCTTTTTTTCCCCCGGTGTTTCATTGTCTTCTACTAGTGCTTGCTCTCTCTGGGTAATAGCTGTAGATTTAAAAGCACAGAAGGATCTGGAGTGGAAATTTTCAAAATTAGCATTGTTCAGCAAAACTCAGATGTCTCTGCTTTGAGAAACACTACTATGTTTCCATCTGTAAATTTCTGTATCTAAATTCTATTTAGGCCTTCACAGCACCCCAGATTTGGCAGTTAGAGGTGATGAACTTCCAACTGCAAATATTACTTGTCATTTCAGTATAGAATGTCTTCCCTCCTGGGCTTTTACAAACTTCTCAGGTCTGGAATATCAGTTGCTTTTTCTACCATCTTTTCTCCATCTCCCCACCTCAGTGAAGTAGTTTGGTCTGCAGAGTACAGCTCACACACTTAGTTTGTCTTGAAATGAGTCTGGATTTTACAACATCCAAACAGATTAAACTGTGTGTGTTGAATTTTCATGCAATTTAGTAATCTGATGTGGTCTTTTTCATTACATCTATCAGTTTTCTCTGCTCCTGAGGGGTTTCACATTTGTGATGGTTTAGCCCTAATCACCACAGTTTCTCGCTCACCCTCCCCCTCCCCAGGGAGAATTGGGAAGGAAGGAGAACTTGTGGGTTGAGATAAAGATAATTTACTAAAATAAAAAGGGAAAACTACAATAATAACAGAATATAAGGATATTAAAAATATACAAAGTGAACAATATGTGTTTTCTCACCACCCGATGTCCCAATGACCGATACAGCCCGTCCCGAGCACCAATCTCGGAAACAAAACCGAGCAGCAAGCAAAGGAGCAAAAGGGAGCCAGCAAGGTAGAGGGAACAATGCCAGCAAAACGAGCAGGAAAGATGGATGCCAGGAAGGCAGATACCCCACCTCGCCTGCCCCATAAGCATGACGTTTATGGCATGGAATACTCTCTTTGGGTCAATTATTCTGTCTGTCTTTCTCCCAGCTTCCTGCATCTGCAAATTAGCGAGACTTGGAAAGCAGGACGGTGTCCTTGGTCTCATTCACAAGAACTGGTATCATCAGGGTGTTTATCAACATTCTTCACACACGAAATCCAAAACATACCAGCTACTGAGAGGAAAAGTTAACTCCATCCCTGCCAAAACCAGGACGTTACAGAGTAATAACAGTAAAAACTGTCTAAAGTAACATGGATCAACAATTTATGCAATCTATGAGTTTTTTTTTTTACTTTCCATATGGAATTTAGTGGACCCAAAGTTAATATTACCAAATGAAAATAGTAAGATGATGGTTATTATTTGATGCTTTATACGTACCTAACCCCTGCCTATATTTTGTGCTAAAGCACTCTGTAATATGATTAAGTGCAAAATACCACTGGGAAAAGATGAATATTCAAAAAGTATGTAGATTATATTAGTAGAGTTTTTAAGTTTTAGTACAGTCTTTGTAAGAGTCTTAAAATAAGGTAAAGATTAATACAAAGTATGTACATTCAACTTTAGCATGTATTATTGGCCAAGTAGCTATCCTGTTGCTGGACTGTGCTCAGGAGCAATCTTAAGGTCAAAATCTCTGAGCCCTTCACCATCTGCTTCCAGTATGCTCATCCCCTGCCCCAAGGATGTCCCACAGGCCACACCATGGCAGCACCCAGTAGGCTGCATGCCTTTCTGCTTTGGGCTGGTGGACCATCATGCTAGCAGAGACCCAGTGTACTGCTGCTGAGGTTTGCACATCATGGGCACACTACTGCTGCAGCTCCAGAGCACACCTCAGTGCAAGCATGTGGGCTATTTCTGGAGAAAAGACATTGCAAAGGCAATGGCCTACCACATTATAGGACCCTGGTGGAGGCTGCTGCTGTTGATGCCACTTGGAGTAGGCTGGAGAGTTGTGGTCCTCCCCATTGCTTGGGAAGCAACAGCTACATCAGGAGACTTATGGCCAGGGGAGCTGTACATTATTACTTGTCTGCGGCTGGTCCTCAGGAGGCAATGGTAGCCTCCCTAGTGCTGGCTGCTGCTAGGAATCCAGAACTGCCAACACCTGGCAGCTGGCAAGAGCTTGGTGGCTTCAGCTCCTGACGTGCCCTTATTACAGCAGAGAATATATAACATACACTGGATGAAATTGTAAGGGTGTAGTAATATAAAATGACACAATACAAAGTTACCTATAATAGCATAATAAAATAGTGAGGACAGGATCCTGCCAAACCTGGGGGAATGTACTGTCCAGCTCTGCATTATTTGAAGGATTTTTGCTGTGCTGGACACTAGTGCTTTTTTACCAGCTATTTTTATATTTGGGCTGCTTTCTTACAGCCATCCTCAAAGCATTCATACCTGTTTAAAAAATAAATCCACTTTCTGAATGGTTTTGGCTGCAGAAGGACACAGTTTCACTGTAGCATTTGTGAATTATCATGATGAAGTCTCGTCAGGATTAACATTTTTTTTTTTTTGCATTGTATAATCTGTTTCCAGTTTCTGATTTAACTAGGTGAAATTGAAAAAAAAAGTAGCAACATTTCCAAACCTGTAGTCTTGATTGCTGTGTTCTATTTGAATAGAAACTAGTCTTTAAAACTAGTCTTTAAAAGGTGTTGCTTTTTTAATCATTGCATTAAGCTGCTCGCAGAAGATGAAGGAGACCTGGATCCAATTTCCTTCTCAGTCTGTGGCCAGTTCCGCTCTTTTAGTTCTTTGCATAGGTCTGTATAACTGGTATTGGGAAAAAATACTCAATTGCGTTGATGAAGCTGCTCTTCCCTCCCCCCTCACCTCCCTCTGGGGTTTTGAATTATATGTTAACTTTGAGAGCTAGATTTTGAGAATAATAAAAAAGTTGATTAGGGTGCTTACCTTATATTTTAATTTAAATACATGTTTTGTATACACAAAATGGAACAATTTTGATAAGAATACTTAGAGCCTTTGTTGAAAGCAGTATAATCTCGTTGCACTGAATGGTGAAGTGCCTAAAATTATTGGCTTATCTGGAAAACAAATAATACCACTTCCCCTCTACCCTGCCCCAAGCATCTGAGGTATGGGAAATGCATTCCATTATAAAAAGGGACTTTGATTTGGAGAAAGAATTAAAGACTGTGGGCACTGGAAGCTGAAATGTAACAAGCATGATGTCATCTCTCTTTCATATGGTGAAAAATACTCAAGACTGGTAGCATAAACTGTGTTTATTGAGAACTTCTGTTATTATTTCCACTGTTACTACTGAAAGTTGGTGTTCTGGTTTTATTTAGTGAGGGGGGGCTACAGTGGTAGCTTCTGTAAGAAGCTGCTAGAAGTTGTTCCCCTTTGTTCAGTGGACTCGGCCGGGCCTAGGGCAGACTCACTGCTGGCCAAGGCCAAGCCAATTGGTAGCAGAATATTCTGTGATAACGCCTCTGTGATAATGTATTTAAGAAGGGGAAAAACAGGAAAAATAAAAAGAGAGTGAAGATGTGAAGCAGCTGAGTAGGGGCAGAGAGGGGGAGGCGTGAGCCTTGTGGGCCTTGCAGGCCTCACCCTCTGGCTTCCCGCTGGGAGGCCAACTGGGCCCGACTCAGCCCAGCCCGGCTGCAAGAAGAGGAGAGGAGAGGAGATGTGAAGAGAACCTGAGAGGTGTCTGCCTGAGCCAGTTGTGAAGAATTTCTTGTCAGAGGAATGGCTGCAGACACCAAGGTCAGTGAAGAAGGAGGGGAGCAGTGATGCTGCTCCCAGCAGATTCCCCTGCAGCCCGTGGTGCAGCCCATGGTGAGGCCGGCTGTGCCCCTGCAGCCCATGGAGGCCCACGCAGGAGCAGAGATCCACCTGCAGCCCGGGGAGGACCCCACGCCGGGGCAGGCGGATGCCTGAAGGAGGCTGTGGCCCATGGAGGGCCCGTGCTGGGGCAGCTGTTCCTGAGGGACTGCACCACGTGGAAAAATGACCTGCGCCGGAGCAGTTGATGAAGGAGTGTAGCCCGTGGGAGGGACCCCAGGCTGGAGCAGGGGAGGAACGTGAGGAGTTCTTCCCCCGAGGAGGAAGGAGCGGTGTAAAGCGATGTGTGATGAACTGACCATAACCCCCATTCCCTATTCCCCCCTGTGCCGCTTGGCAGGGGAAGGAGATAGAGATAATTGAACATGAAGTTCAGCCTGGGAAGAGGGAGGGGTGGGGGGAAGTTACTTTGTTCTCTTTCTCATTATCCCGCTTTGGTTTTAATAATAAATGAATAGTTTTCCCCAAGTGGAGTCTGTTTTGCCCATAACGGTAACTTTAAGGATTTTCTCCCTGTCCTTATCTCAAACCTTGAGCCTTTTTCCTTATGTTATCTCTCCCTATTCTCTTGGAGGGTTGGGGGAGTGAGAGAGGGACTGAGTAGTTTGGTCCCAAGCAGAGCTAAACTACGGCAGCAAGTTCACATCTTTAAATGTTAGCAAGGTCAGATCCAAATGAAGAAAATGCCCCCAGCCTCATGACATTATTTGCCATAGATTATCAAGCAACCCTTGCCCCAGCGAGCAGTCTGAGTGTCTGGCTCCCCCTTTATAGACGTGCTGTAGAAAAGGAACAGAAATGGGTCCTGAGTGAAGACGCCAGTGCAGACAGCAGAGGGTCTTTAAGGAAGGCGGTGCAATTTGGTACAGTGAAGGGTGTGGAATAACTGCCCCATATCCAGTGCATCTGATTTTTAATACAGATGTTTATGATGAATTTCACTGTCACTTCCAGCCTTTAGGTGCTTGTTAATCAGCATTGCTTCAACTTTTGCTGATAGAACAATTTTGTACAGATCAGTGTCTTCTCGGCAAAGGTCAGCTAACTGGCACAGAAGGAGGGATGGAGTTTTTGGCTTTCTACTAAAGCCACGGTGCATAATGATTATAGGAATAAAAGAAAACTGACTGGAAAATAAAAAAGCTTACTCCATAGTAGTTGCCTTTAATCTTGCATAAAGGATATGCTGATGTGTCATGTTTTGGGTATTATTCCGACACTGAACTTGTGCTCTTTTACGCTCAGTTGGTGCCCTGCTCAAGCTGCGTACTCCTTGGTGCTCTCCAGCTGCCAAGTTTGGCAACGACAAACTGTCACTCCGAGCTTAGCTGACCTGAGGAATATAGTGCGGTTTGACAAAGCAAGCTGTCGCTTCCTTTGAACTTTAGTAACACTGTGGGTTTTGACTGCCATGTACTGTGAGTCTGGCTGGTCCCAACCTTTTTACCCTTTTTGGCAGTGTTGTTAAGTCTGGTTCTTTTGGGCTTATTTTACAAATTTGATGTATCTATTTCTAAAATAAAACATAACCCTGGAGAGTTTTTCTGGTTTTGTTCCCCCCCCGGCCCCCCCAAAATCTTTATTGCATTCAGCTGTATCAGAATCCCTTTTACACAAACCAGTCAGAGCAGTGCTTATTAGATAAAACGACTTTGTTTGGCTGTACTGATTTCCTGTCTTATTAAATACACAAAATGCTAAACTAAATCATAAACTTTTAATGGGTGTACTAAGTTTTTGAGGGTTTTGAGCTATAATCAATAGATTATCTTTCAACTGTAGAGATTTGCCACTCACTAAAGAGAAGTTGTCACCTACATCTATTAGTTTTATGAATTTATGATTTCTATTTATTCGTGATTAGTAAGGTTTATACTAAATATGTTCACTGTACAAATCAAACAATATTCTTCCACTTGCCAGCAATATGCTCTAAACTCTTTCTGAAAGTATGTGCTTTCCATTCATGCATTTTCAGCCACATCAGTGATGTGGAAAAGATTTGGGGAACAAAAATACGCTTTTTTTGCTATGAATTATTGTACAGGTACTGTTTCATGGATCACACGAAAGAACGGGATTTAGCCCTCTGAAACTGCACTTTGTAGTAACTTGATTGTGCTGTACATAGATGCACCTGGCCCTAATTGCATCAGATTAAGAGTGATGATGTCAGTAAAGTCAGACTGATAGGATATGACATGAAAATCAAGTTCACTGGTTTCTTAACCGTAACTTCCCATGATGATTCTGGAATGAAAACAGTTGAGTTAAGTAAATGTAAGCAGCGACCACAAAACTGTGAGGTGGAGGAGTCAGCAACCGCATATCATATCTCTAATAATGGCATGCTTTCTGGTATGAAATACGAATCTAACTTCTGTCACATTCAAAAATAGCATGTAAACTGCAAGAGAGGAGTACAATACACAACACAGTATATATGACATATATGATATTTGAAACACCGGAAAAATGGTCCCAGAGACCTGGTCGATGCTTCGTGCCTATCAGTGCATTAAAAAGAGGCATTTGGAAAATGCCATTCAAAACAGGCTTTAATTTTAAAACGAAGACGTCGAGGCTCAGGTGCTGCTGGCTCAGCTGCCCCTCTGGTTTGTCAAGCTGTCTCTGGGACGCCAAGGAGGACGTAGTGCCCAGAGGAGGCCTTAGCAGTGCTGAGCAGAGGGGATCACCCTTGTGCCTTCCGGCTGGGGGAGAAAGATGGAGGGCCTGCCAGGGCACACCAAGTGCTGCCTTTGACACCCTGTGGCAGAAAGCGGGGGAGCCCAGAGGGCTGGCCAGCAGCGCTGGGCTGTGGGGAGGGCCCGTGGGACTTGGTCCTGCAGCCTCTGAGGAAGGCACGAGGTGTTGGCCAGTGAACCCTCTTGCCATATATGCCTGGAGACATCTGCCACAGCCACAGCCAGAGCGACGTGACGGGGCCCCAGGAAGACAGGGCCGAGGCCTCGGTGACTGGCGTGAAACACCTATGCCAAGAACAAGACAAGAGATGGAGGGGATGGAGCGGGCAGTGGCGTTCTGGTAAGCCCAGACATGTGTGCCGGGGCCGCAGTGCTGCCAGGGCAAGCGCTGTGGATGAGGACAGCCTGTCGTGGTGTCCCTGACCAGTGGACAGCGACTTCACCAAGCGATGGGTTCCGATGCCATCGAGTCCCCAATTTTGTAAACAGGTTTTGTTGTCACCAAGGGATGGACAGAGACGTGTCCAGGTGATGGACTCTGATGTCACCTAGCAACAGCTTGGAATGTCCCTGAGCAACGGATTGTGACCAGGAGACCCTCAGCGGGTGCTGAGTCTCAGCCGGTCGGCTCGTGCCTGGACTCCAGCTGAGCAGCTGGCGAGGCTGGAGTGCTGAGCGAGGCCTTTGGTGCTGGTGTTGTGCTCGGGGAGTTGTCCGTTGCAGCTCTCTGTGTGCGACCCCAGAGCCGCTGAAGGATTTTCCCTGGCCCTGCCAGGTTCAGGCAGCCGGGATACGCAGGAGGTGTGCTCGCAGCAGCAGAGGTGAGCTGGCCGGGGAGGTGGGAGGGTTTCCTTCTTGAGGGACCTGGGCATTTCTTCCACCTCTCCCCAGGCCAACCAGTGACGGTGTCCTCTCTTCCTTTCCTAGCGTGACACCCGCTGCTGCAGCACCAGGGAGAGGGAGAGGCTCAACAACCCCAGCTCCCCCCAGCCCACTGCACCGGTGGAGAGCATGGCCACAGAGCTGAAGGACCGCTGTCCAATATGCCTGGACAGCTGGGAGGAGCCCAGCTACGTGATGCCATGCCTCCACCAGTTCTGCTACCTGTGCATCTTGCAGTGGGCTGAAAGCAAACCCGAGTGCCCCCTCTGCAAGAGGAGGATCCTCTCCATCTTGCACTCGGTGCAGGCGGACGATGACTACATGGAGCACGTCATTACACCACCGGGGACATCGTCAGTCATTGTCCGCCAGGCGGCAGGAGCTCCCAGACCCCAGGGCGCCCACCAGCTCCATCGCCGTGCGGCAGCCCAAGGGCGGGCGGCAGAAGGGGTGCCCAGGAGTCCTGCGGGCGGCCTCCAGCCCCCAAACTGGCTGAGCCATTTTGAGGACCACCCAATGCTCTTCCAGACCCTGCAGTCCTGGGTTCATCAGGAGCTGGAGGAGCTCTTTGGCAACAGGGTGCTGGAGGCAGCCACAGCGGAGGACACCAACACGGGCATCCCCACCAACAGCAGGACGGACGCAGAGCTGCCGGTCCAGATGCTGGGAGGCTCCCTCCAAAACCGCACGGCGACACGTGCACAACAGCATGCCCATGTCACTGTGCAAGGGCCCAGCGGAGAGGCCCATCGTCCCCTGGGCCAGCAGGATGCCCATGCTGCCAGGGGGCGGGAGGGCAGCCCCGCGGGTGCTCCCGGCCCTGCTGCCTCCCCAAGAGGGTGTCTCGCCCCCAGCGCAGCCCCGTCTGGCAGCCCTGCGAGATCCAGTGGGGAGGAGCTCCCCGGCGCCTCATCCACTGCCACTGGCGGGAGTCCTGGCAGCCACCCCTCTGCTCCCACTGCCATCTCCGTGGAGCAAGAAGAGGCCCGGGTGCAGCCACGGGAGCCTGTGCCCGGGCCCTCCACTTCCAGCCCGGGCAGTCAACGCTCCCCTGGGGGGCCACAGCCACCCCCAAAGAGGAAGACTGGCAGCTCCGAGGCCTCTCCGCACAACAAGAAACCAGCACCACGCCCGTGACCATGGAGGGTGCCTCGGGGGATGACCCAAACAGGACTGTGCCATCCGCTGGGACATCTGCCAGCCCTCAAGGGCTCCCAGCCCCCTAAACCCAATTATCCAAGTAAAATAAATGCATTGAAACTACAGAAAAAGTCTCAGTCTCAGTCACTAACAGTGCAGGTGGCCTTGCTGTCCTCGCCCTTTTTTAGTCGTTTTGCCGAGAGGGCTGGGATGTAACGCTGAGGGCTCCTTCTACGTGTGCCCCGTAGTATTTCACTGTTCCCCGCAAAGGCAGGTGCTCCTCAGATCCGGGCCTGCACCTCTGCAGCTGGTTCCAGGCAGAAGTTTCCAGCTGGGGGCTCTCCAGGGCCAGCGCGTGCCCCACCACTCACCACCCCAGGCCTGGTCTCCTCAGCTCCTCCTCCTCCTCCTCTGCTCCCCTGTCCCAGAGCTCTGCTCTCCTACCACCTGCACTGCCCAGTGCAGCCTCGCCACGGCAGCACACAAATCCTTCATCCTGCGTGCAGTCACCGCTTGGTGCTGCTCTCTGCATCGAGGAGAGGAGGAGGACAGGGAGGTGCTGAGCTCTTCCCCCTGGGATCCAGCGACGGGCTGCATGGCAGTGCTTCAAAGCGCCATCAGAGGAGGTTCAGACTTGATACCAGGACACCTTCCTTTACCAAGAGGGCGGTCAGACACTGGAACAGGCTCCCTAGAGCCAGGTGGCCGATGCCCTGTGCCTGTCAGTGCCTTCAAAGGAGCTACTTGGACAAGGCCCTTCACAACAGGCTTTACCTTCTGGCCAGGCCTGGAGTGCTCATTGCCATCGAGTCCCTGAGCGACAGGTTCTGTTGTTACTGAGGGATGGACTTCCCACTACATCACTTTACCATCACATCACAGTTACGATCACTGTTGTGGTCTTGCACGTCTTCAGGCAGATTTTTAATCCATTTTTTGAGATGATGCACTGTCATTCAGTTTCCAGGTACAGTGTTGGTAATGGTTGTCGTTTATTTTGCGATCAGCTCCAGAGAACATTCCACTATCTTTTTTTTTTTTATCTGTGACCTTGTAACTCCTTCAAAATCATAATAAATATTTGTTGCAGTAATCTTTCTTTTTTTGTGTGTGTGTGTGTCAATTCAGAAACTTTCAATATTTAGAAAATAGGCTTTGCATAAAGAAAATGTGGATCTGTCTTATTTGTATGACAAGGAATTCGTTAGTGACAATCGAGGCTAGTTTTAAGTCATAATTTTGGTTTTTATCCTAACTCAACATCTCAAACAAACAACTTTTGTTTAAAGAGAAGTGTATCTGCAAACAATAAATTAGGGACTTAAACCAGATGATCTGACTTAAATAGCTTTTTGAGACTTACATGTTATCTAGCTATTATTTCTGAACTGCTTCTCCTGTATGGACCAGGATGAAGAAATCCAGTAGGAGGATTAACACATCAAAATCTCAACACATCTTCCATTGGCAACAACAAGCAAAGTTGTGAAAAGATGAGGAAAGGAATGTACCTGTTTAGACTGCCTTCACCAGCTGAAATATGGTGTCTTTAGTCTGACCTAAATCACATGAAAAACAAAGGTGGAGACCATTTCGGACTGCTCAGACACATGCATTTATACCAACACTTTTATAATTTAGCCACACCATAGTTTTGGCTTAAATGGTTCCACTTTGTATGCAAACTAAACAAAAGAGTACTGTTTCTTTTAGTTGTTTTCCAGTACAAATGGCAAACTGGAAGACAGACAGGAAGGCCAAGTGTATGGACAGTGATTAACATCGACTGTTCATTGAAGGTTTCTGAATAGTGTTACCGAAATCCGGAATAAAACTCCTTAACAGCAACAAGAAGTTAAGAAGCAGGCACTCCTTTACTGCAGCGCTGGGCACATGGGGTATCGCTCCACCTAGTGTGCGCGCCGGTCTGGAAATCTGGACAGAATATATTTAGTGATTTCATGCATAATCATTAATAATTCCCGGAATACTAATACATAATCATTAGTTTTCCTAGAAATCATTATAATATTCCCCACCCACTTGCGCATGCTCAGTCTTTTGAGTCGAGGGTCTTCTGGTGGTCTTGGGGGTTATTGGAGTGCCCCCTCCTTGAATTCGCTGGTGGAACCCCTCCTTAAAATCTCCATATATGGTCTTGAGAACAGGTCGTGTTGCTCCTTGATCTTCTGGCTCCAAAATGATGGCTCATGGCCTATTTCCACAGCTGGTGTTTGAGGCCTGCCTTTGTTCTACCACCTTTCTTAATTACCCCAGACATGCTAGGCTGACTTCTAACAAATGAGATGTTCTAACAGCTCTAAAACTCCCCGTTCCCTCTAAGGACAAATAAATTTCAAATAAAATTTAACCTATGTGACTACAGTTCTACAGTTAGCAAGAGTCACTTCATATCGATATTTTATTTTTTAAAAAATCATATTATTCTAAAATTATATTGATTAAACATTTTATGTCAAGCAACAATACCACAACTAGAGTCACGTTTCACATTTACGAAACACAAAAATAAATAACGCATGTGCCATTTTCCTGTGCCCGATGAACTGACTTTTTTTTTTTCTCTGTTACCATGGATGCTGTAAAGTTTATCATACTGCTATGGCACCTCAGCTCTAAAGAGTGGTTGCTGATTCTCCAAGTCTCCTCTTAGTATGAGTCTGTCTAGCTGGGTTTCTTTGACACTCCTTCTCATTTACTTTCTCACTGAGGCTGAAGTAACAGTGCAACTTTTTCTTTCAAAATCAGTTTTCTTTGGAAGACAAAGTACAAGGGGAACAGTGCTGAACAGCCTCTACAATCTTGTAACTACTTGGAAAAATTTTTTAACATCACCTGTAATGTGACCTGAAGTGGTCCTAGAGATCTGGTCGATGCTTCGTGCCTGTCAGTGCATTAAAAAGAGGCATTTGGAAAATGCCATTCAGAACAGGCTTTTATTTTAAAACGAAGACGTCGAGGCTCAGGTGCTGCTGGCTCAGCTGCCCCTCTGGTTTGTCAAGCTGTCTCTGGGACGCCAAGGAGGACGTAGTGCCCAGAGGAGGCCTTAGCAGTGCTGAGCAGAGGGGATCACCCTTGTGCCTTCCGGCTGGGGGAGAAAGATGGAGGGCCTGCCAGGGCACACCAAGTGCTGCCTTTGACACCCCGTAGCAGAAAGCGGGGGAGCCCAGAGGGCTGGCCAGCAGCGCTGGGCTGTGGGGAGGGCCCGTGGGACTTGGTCCTGCAGCCTCTGAGGAAGGCACGAGGTGTTGGCCAGTGAACCCTCTTGCCATATATGCCTGGAGACATCTGCCACAGCCACAGCCAGAGCGACGTGACGGGGCCCCAGGAAGACAGGGCCGAGGCCTCGGTGACTGGCGTGAAACACCTATGCCAAGAACAAGACAAGAGATGGAGGGGATGGAGCGGGCAGCGGCGTTCTGGTAAGCCCAGACACGTGTGCCGGGGCCGCAGTGCTGCCAGGGCAAGCGCTGTGGATGAGGACAGCCTGTCGTGGTGTCCCTGACCAGTGGACAGCGACTTCACCAAGCGATGGGTTCCGATGCCATCGAGTCCCCAATTTTGTAAATAGGTTTTGTTGTCACCAAGGGATGGACGGAGACGTGTCCAGGTGATGGACTCTGATGTCACCTAGCAACAGCTTGGAATGTCCCTGAGCAACGGATTGTGACCAGGAGACCCTCAGCGGGTGCTGAGTCTCAGCCGGTCGGCTCGTGCCTGGACTCCAGCTGAGCAGCTGGCGAGGCTGGAGTGCTGAGCGAGGCCTTTGGTGCTGGTGTTGTGCTCGGGGAGTTGTCCGTTGCAGCTCTCCGTGTGCGACCCCAGAGCCGCTGAAGGATTTTCCCTGGCCCTGCCAGGTTCAGGCAGCCAGGATACGCAGGAGGTGTGCTCGCAGCAGCAGAGGTGAGCTGGCCGGGGAGGTGGGAGGGTTTCCTTCTTGAGGGACCTGGGCATTTCTTCCACCTCTCCCCAGGCCAACCAGTGACGGTGTCCTCTCTTCCTTTCCTAGCGTGACACCCGCTGCTGCAGCACCAGGGAGAGGGAGAGGCTCAACAACCCCAGCTCCCCCCAGCCCACTGCACCGGTGGAGAGCATGGCCACAGAGCTGAAGGACCGCTGTCCAATATGCCTGGACAGCTGGGAGGAGCCCAGCTACGTGATGCCATGCCTCCACCAGTTCTGCTACCTGTGCATCTTGCAGTGGGCTGAAAGCAAACCCGAGTGCCCCCTCTGCAAGAGGAGGATCCTCTCCATCTTGCACTCGGTGCGGGCGGACGATGACTACATGGAGCACGTCATTACACCACCGGGGACATCGTCAGTCATTGTCCGCCAGGCGGCAGGAGCTCCCAGACCCCAGGGCGCCCACCAGCTCCATCGCCGTGCGGCAGCCCAAGGGCGGGCGGCAGAAGGGGTGCCCAGGAGTCCTGCGGGCGGCCTCCAGCCCCCAAACTGGCTGAGCCATTTTGAGGACCACCCAACGCTCTTCCAGACCCTGCAGTCCTGGGTTCATCAGGAGCTGGAGGAGCTCTTTGGCAACAGGGTGCCGGAGGCAGCCACAGCGGAGGACACCAACACGGGCATCCCCACCAACAGCAGGACAGACGCAGAGCTGCCGGTCCAGATGCTGGGAGGCTCCCTCCAAAACCGCACAGCAACACGTGCACAACAACGTGCCCATGTCGCCGTGCAAGGGCCCAGCGGAGAGGCCCATCGTCCCCTGGGCCAGCAGGATGCCCATGCTGCCAGGGGGCGGGAGGGCAGCCCCGCGGGTGCTCCCGGCCCTGCTGCCTCCCCAAGAGGGTGTCTCGCCCCCAGCGCAGCCCCGTCTGGCAGCCCTGCGAGATCCAGTGGGGAGGAGCTCCCCGGCGCCTCATCCACTGCCACTGGCGGGAGTCCTGGCAGCCACCCCTCTGCTCCCACTGCCATCTCCGTGGAGCAAGAAGAGGCCCGGGTGCAGCCACGGGAGCCCGTGCCCGGGCCCTCCACTTCCAGCCCGGGCAGTCAACGCTCCCCTGGGGGGCCACAGCCACCCCCAAAGAGGAAGACTGGCAGCTCCGAGGACTCTCCGCACAACAAGAAACCAGCACGACGCCCGTGACCATGGAGGGTGCCTCGGGGGATGACCCAAACAGGACTGTGCCATCTGCTGGGACATCTGCCAGCCCTCAAGGGCTCCCAGCCCCCTAAACCCAATTATCCAAGTAAAATAAATGCATTGAAACTACAGAAAAAGTCTCAGTCTCAGTCACTAACAGTGCAGGTGGCCTTGCTATCCTCGCCCTTTTTTAGTCGTTTTGCCGAGAGGGCTGGGATGTAACGCTGAGGGCTCCTTCTACGTGTGCCCCGTACTATTTCACTGTTCCCCGCAAAGGCAGGTGCTCCTCAGATCCGGGCCTGCACCTCTGCAGCTGGTTCCAGGCAGAAGTTTCCAGCTGGGGGCTCTCCAGGGCCAGCGCGTGCCCCACCACTCACCACCCCAGGCCTGGTCTCCTCAGCTCCTCCTCCTCCTCCTCTGCTCCCCTGTCCCAGAGCTCTGCTCTCCTACCACCTGCACTGCCCAGCGCAGCCTCGCCACGGCAGCAAACAAATCCTTCATCCTGCGTGCAGTCACCGCTTGGTGCTGCTCTCTGCATCGAGGAGAGGAGGAGGACAGGGAGGTGCTGAGCTCTTCCCCCTGGGATCCAGCGACGGGCTGCATGGCAGTGCTTCAAAGCTGCATCAGAGGAGGTTCAGACTTGATACCAGGACACCTTCCTTTACCAAGAGGGCGGTCAGACACTGGAACAGGCTCCCTAGAGCCAGGTGGCCGATGCCCCGTGCCTGTCAGTGCCTTCAAAGGAGCTACTTGGACAAGGCCCTTCACAACAGGCTTTACCTTCTGGCCAGGCCTGGAGTGCTCATTGCCATCGAGTCCCTGAGCGACAGGTTCTGTTGTTACTGAGGGATGGACTTCCCACTACATCACTTTACCATCACATCACAGTTACGATCACTGTTGTGGTCTTGCACGTCTTCAGGCAGATTTTTAATCCATTTTTTGAGAGTATATACTGCCATTCAGTTTCCAGGTACAGTGTTAGTAATGGTGGTCATTTATTTCACGATGAGCTCCAGATAATGTTCTACTATCTTGTTTTTTTATCTTTGACCTCACGCCAGGGCAGTGATGAAGGAGGGAGAGCAGTAATGCTGCTCCCAGTAGAGATTCCCCTGCAGCCTGTGGTGGAGCCCATGGAGGCCCATGGAGGAGCAGACATCCACCTGCACCCTGGGGAGGACTCCATGCTGGGGCAGGCGGATGCCTGAAGGAGGCTGTGGCCTGTGGAGGGCCTGCGCTGGGGCAGCTGTTTTGGAGGGACTGCACCTCGTGGGAGAGATTACCCACGCCGGAGCAGTTTCACAAAGGACTGTGGCCCGTGGCTGGGATCCCACGCTGCAGCAGGGGAGGAAGTGAGGAATTCTTTCCCCGACGATGAAACAGTGGCATAAAACAACATATGATGGACTGACCATAACCCCCATTCCCTCTCCCCTCACTGTGCCGCTCGGAGGGGGAAGGTAGTAGAGATAATGTTAAGCCCGGGAAGAGGGAGGGGTTGGGGGAGCTTATCTTGTTCGCTGTCTCATTATCCTGCTTTGATTTTAGTAATAAATGAATAGTTTTCCTGAAGTCGAGTCTGTTTTGCCCGTAACGGTAACTTTAAGGATTTCTCTCTGTCCTTATCTCAAACCTGGAGCCTTTTTTTCTTATGTTATCTCTCCCTATTCTCTTGGAGGGTGGGGGGAGTGAGAGAGAGACTGCGTAGTCTGGTCCCGATCAGGGCTGAACTATGACAGTTAGTAGTCTTTAAAAAATCTGTTTAACCTATGAAAGTTGACTGCCAGAACTCTTATGTATTATCCCGTCAGCAGTCTTTCTGTATCAGGCTATGTCCTTTTTTTTGGTGTTATTCCTCCTGGCATTGTTTGATGTAGGGAACTGATTTCAGTTTCCTGGTTGTATTGTCAGACATGTTGTGAAATAATCTAACTGGTCAAAAGAAAAATGAAATATGTATGTGTGCAATGCAAATATTGTTAGAAAAAATGTGTTAACAAAAGTCTTACTGATCTCTATGTATTTACTTTGCAGCATTCCTTGAGCTTTTATTCAATTCTCCCTCAAGACCAATGCCAATCTCTTATTGTACAAGTTTGATTGTTGATGTGTACTAAGACTATATTTTTTCTCTGTAAAAAAGCTTAAAATTATGTCTTTTATTAAATGCCTGATAATCTTACACTCAATGAAACATGAATAGCATCTGTCAAACAATTTTTTTTTTATTTTACATTCACAGTCAATATAACAAGCATGGTGTTTCATTTCGTTATTCAGCAACAAAGAAAGCCTGACAGTATCTAAAGCATTAATTGCTTTGATTGAAACATTCCGACACATGTTGTGCTTTAATATTTAACAAGACTTTAATTTAAAAATTTATATGAATCCTCCTTCTTCAGCTGGGGTTAGACTTTATAGAGAATCTCTCTGCCATTGGATTAAACCAGTCTAACATGGCCTCACTGTTTATCTGTGTAATGAACACAACCCATAAAATGTCTAAGATCAGGCCTATGTCTTTGTCCTGGGAGGACAAATGTTTGAGCAAAGAATACAACTTGAAAAGGCAAAGGTAAGGTCTCCCTCCTTTGTGCTGCCACTCATGTTCTAACATGAGTGTATTGCCTGGTGTACGTGTGTGCGTACATGGGAACACAGGACATTGTTTCCCTCTCTTCCCTGGAATATACAACATGGATGCAGAAATCCAGGGTGATATGGCAGGATGTGGTAAGTAAAGGTGCCAAGATTTTGGTAAGAACATGATGATGATCCTCTGTGTTTTAAAGGCATTCACTGTGCTGTTTCTGAAAAACCCTCTGAGCTACATAATAACCAATGCTCTTGTGAGTCCAGTACTAGGTGATCTCACAGCACCATAAATGTATAGATAGTATATTTTTATAATGTTTTTTCCTCCTGTTGTGGTTTTGTTTAGTGAGGGGGGGCCTAAGGTGGTAGCTTCTGTAGGAAACTGCTAGAAGTTGCTCCCTTTTGTTCAGCGGACCTGCTGCTGGCCAAGGCTGAGCCGATTGGTAGCCGAATGTTCCGTGATAACGCCTCTGTGATAATGTATTTAAGAAGGGGAAAATAGAAAAAAAAAAAAGAAGGAAGAGAAGATGTGAAGAAGCTGAGCGGGGGCAAAGCGCAGAGGGAGAGGCGCAGGCCTCATGGGCCTTGGAGGCCTCACCCTCTGGCCTCTCACCAGGCGGCCAACTGGGCCCAACCCAGCCCGGCCTGGCTGCAAGAAGTGGAGAGGAGATGAGATGGATGATGTGAAGAGATTCCGAGAGGTGTCTGCCAGCCTGTTGTGAAGAACTTTTCTTGTGAGAGGAACAGCTGCAGACGCCAAGGTCAGTGAAGAAGGAGGGGGAGGAGTAATGCGGCTCCTGGCCAAGATTCCCCTGCAGCCCATGGTGGCGACCATGGTGGAGCAGGTTGTCCCCCTGCAGCCCATGGAGGTCCATGGAGGAGCAGAGATCCACTTGGAGCCCATGAAGGACCCCACATCGGGGGAGGTGGAGGTGTGAAGGAGGCTGTGGCCCATGGAGGGCCTGCTGGGACAGCCGTTCTGGAGAGACTGCACCCCGTGGAAGAGATGACCCATGCCAGAGCAGTATGGGCGAGGAGTTCTTCCCCCGACCATGAAGCAGCGGCGTGAAACAACGTGTGATGAACTGATCGCAACCCCCATTCCCTCTTCCTCCCATTCCCCACCCCTCTTCATCGGGGGGGGGGGGAAGGTAGTAGAGATAATGTTAAGCTTGGGAAGAGGGAGGGGTGAGGGGAGGTTGTCTTGTTCTCTGTCTCATTCTCCTGCTGTTTGTAGTAATAAATGAATAGTTTTCCCCAAGTTGAGTCTGTTTTGCCCGTAATGGTAATTTTAAGGATTTTCTCCTTGTCCTTATCTCAAACCTTGAGCCGTTTTTCATATATTATTTCTCCCTAGTCTCTTGGAGGGTGGGGGGAGTGAGAGAGAGACTGCGTAGTCTGGTCCCAATCGGGGCGGAAATACGACACCTCTCTACGTTATTTTCTCTTTGTCATTCTTGTGTTGCCGAGTAAATATTATTGAGTGGGGAACTCCATAATAATGCCTCGTCTCTGCTTTCTTTTTGTGAGCTCAAATTCTCATTCCTTGCATGTATTTCATAAGCAGTAATGACTGAAAAATTCCTTGGTATTTTTATGCATTTCTTCTGAATAGTTTTATCTGACTTGTAGTGGTAATTATTTTCTCCTACTTACATGGATCTCAGCTTACAATACTGCTCAATTTCTTGTTCTGTAATTTATACTCCTCTCTCTCTAGCTTGAAACATTCATTTATAAAAGGACTTATGGTCTCTGAAGTTGGGCTAACAATATAAATTATTGCTATTATTATGCTGTTATTCTCTCTACTACTTAGAAACTACAGTATTAGACCATAGTGTCTCCAAATCTGGGGCAGAAAGCTGACTCCTGTCCCAAAGAAACTACCATTGATGTAAGAGACCACGTACACAAGCAGATGCATGAACAATCAGCTGACTATATCAATTGGTTTGTTGACAAAGCTTTCAGTGTACAAGCAGCATGTCTTTTGCCTGTTTTCAGTAAGCATAATGACAAAGATATTGAAAGAGAAGTTTCCAGACAGTTGCTGTAGTTCTTATCAAGCATGAGAGGTAGTTGCTGTTTGAGTTATACAGATTGATGATGTAAACCATTATAGATGACCATAATTAGATACCAAACAAGGACTTCTTTTTTATTATTATTTAAATTTCTTTTTAGTATTCTTCATCATTTTTTAAAAACCTACTAGTACATCTTGAAAAGAGGCAGGGGTATCCAGATAACTGAATAAACATTAAGTCTGAAATTACACTTAAGCATTGTTTTCTTATTGGACCCAAAGCCAGCCAGACACTTCGCAAACACAAATAAATTCTCTCAATCCTCTATGAGCTGTATTCACTTGAAATTAGTCTGTCTACTGTGATAACATTCATTAGCATTGGTTGTGTGCATCAAGTTTAATATCATACAAATGTGTATAGTTTGAAGCAGAAGTATACAAACAGAAAGTAAGTAGATTTTAAAATGGGCACACTAAATTAACAGAAAAAGAAATGAATGAATTGGCATCAGCTTTCACATGATCGTTGAGAAAAAGTGAGTCAGGAAAAAAAGATAGGCAGATGTTTTGTTGGCTTAAGTTAAAGGTAATACATTAGGCTTCCCTGGAATACAGAGAGTCCGGCCTGTAACTTCTAGCAGTTACTAAATGGATATTTCCATATTCTTTACCTTTTAACCGTTCCTGATTTATAGCTGAATACCAAGTACCACAGCATAACAATTTTTTGATTTAACTTATTGGCAGTAATTCTGATGATAAGGGAGTGCATGGCGAGTTGATAATATTTTCTTGTTTAAAAAGGCCATGCCTTCCTGAAGGGAGTACTTTTCTGAGGTGATATATAGCAATAGTAATAGGTGATTGTAGATTTAATAGACAGAAATAATTAAAATTACATTGGCAAGCTCAGTCTATCTAGGGAGGCAGCTCTAATTAAGACATATCTCCTTTGCATTACAGCTCTTCTGTCAATTTCAGTGTGATATATTTTCTCATTGTTATACAGATGCAACTTCTAGTCTTTAATAGACTAAAGAATTTATGTTTTGGCAGGATTATGAAATACACTGTCATTTTACAATAGCAGAAATATGCAAGACTTGCAAGCTAAACCTTCATGCCTTGCCTACTCCCAAACAACAAAAAAAAAAGATAGAAGATGTAAATTTCTTTAATAACACCAGCTAGACTATGTTTATTAATTTTTTAGTATTTATATTCTGAGTACAATTATGTATGAATGAAATTGAGCAGATTAATTAATATGAGTGTTCAGCCTAAAATATAATGAATAATAATAGAGAATCTCTAAAATCTTCAGCAAAACAGAAAGGGAGCTTACTATTAAAGTACTGTAGAGTGCACATATTTTAAGTAACCAAGTTTGATGTGGTATCACTTCCTTTATGCATGAGAAATATATTAATTATAAGTAACTAAAGAATCTGAGTTCATATTTTTGCTCGTTTGTTTTTATTGGGATTGGTTTCATGAGATATCAGGAGTTCATACAGAGTCTTTCTTTTGTAACCCTAATGAGAGGGCATGAAATCCCCAAACCCTTCTGGGCATTTGCCAGGGAAAAAGTGAAAGAGGAAATCCAGCAAGGCTCTCCTCTCATAGAGGGAAGCAAAGCATCAAGTGGGGTAGAAAATAGGAGGAACAATAAGCGAGGTAGCTGTGAAGAAGTAAGGAGGAAAAAGTCTGAAGCTTCCAGAAAGCTAATTAAGAAAGAGAAGATGGCCATCAAAATAGGAAAGATCTAGAGGCCAAGAAAGAAAGGAAGAAGGAAAGAAAAAGAAGAGAAATAAAGACGGTCAAAAGAAACAGCAGGAACAGTAAACATCTACAAATATTGTGGGCAGCAGCATGGAAAACCTGTTATGTAAGATTGTGATGTATTTGCCTTAATAATGAGATTGGATTTGATAAGCTCAGACAGCACGACTAGTTTTGTGCTCCTAGGGTGCTTGGCAGAAAAGGCAAAAGTTTTCAGCGAATTGTAAGACGTAAGGAAAAGAAGAATCAGAACAGATTGGTGATGTACTTCTAGCCCTCTAGTAATCTAGAAGTCATTGCTATTAACCTCTAAGTCACTGAACAGTATGTACTTTGTATCTACATTAACCAAATCTTTATTTCATCCAGACTGACCAGTTCGCAAGATATTCTGAAAGGGATGGTTGGCCCATTTTCACTGAATCTTGGAATAGTTGGAACATTCCTCTTTCTAATGAGAACATTAATACCAAAAAGCAAGGAGGATTACTCCTGAGCATAGTCACCAAGAAGTGACACCGAGATTGCATCCAGACATAAATGTAAAGAATTTATATATCATTAATACAAATACATACAATTTTATGGATAGCAGCTCTTATTAAACACATTTCTGAATGTTACCTGCATAGTTATGATGTGCTTAGATTTTCCCTCAAAAGTCAAGGCAAAGAGAGCAGTATTGACCTCTGTCCACAAAGCAGTTTGCCTTTTGAAGAGTGTAACTGGAGAAACGAGCACAGTGCACATGCAGCACCCAGCCTAGCGCTGGTGGGTGCCAATGTCACACAGTTTTACCAGCTCCTGGGGGCTGTGGTGAAGAAAAGGCATAGGGAAAAGGTACCAAGCTGCCAGGCAAGTTCTGGGGCAGAGACTAGTGACTCTTTAAAAAACATTTAGACATGTGCATATTCACAGTGCCTTAGATGTTGGTAAATGCAGTAACTTCTTTTGTAACATCAGTTAGTTGGAGTCATCAAAATAATGTAGCTGGAAAATGACAGATTCCTATTCAATACGCATTTTCCTCTAGGCTTTTTCACCAAGATATTAAGTTTCATGAAGTTAATGAAGATAGCTTTTGTTTTATCTGCAAAATATAACAAAACATATACACAGATATCTAGAAAATATATAAATAGAACTTGATTGAGATTTGTGGTTTGTTTACTGCTCCCTTTCTGGTAAGAATAAAACTTCTTAAGAAGTGGTGAGCCTCACAGTATATAGGTTCCTTTATTATTTTATTTATCCCTTTCTTAATCGATACCTAAAATGATTTCAGGTTACTGTATGACTAAATAAATAAAAGTATAGATAAAAGAGATAAAATACACCTTGGAGGGAAAACAATATGCTAAGAGAGACAGGTAGATAACAGTGATGAGTTTTGCCTATCACCAGCACACACCTCCTGACAGACCAGAGAGAGCTTCCACATTTCCTTAATGGAGAAGAAGGAGCCCTCTTCTCACAGAGTCAATGAGGCAGCCCCAAATTGTTCCTAGGTGAAGGTCTTGTATGGGGAGAGGATGTAAACTTTAACAGAGAGCTTTGCAAATGCCGAGGCGCAGAGCAGCGTGGGCTGTGAGGCGCTGGGGAGGCCCTGGGCGAGCTGCCTGCCTGCCCGCGCAAAAGTCATGCCTGGCTCAGCACCGCTCCCAGGCATTTCTCTTCGGTTTGGAAATATTGCTCTGACAGCTGCCTGACATGGAGGAAACTTGAAAAGATGTGCCAAATCTTCACTTACATCCAGACAAAGATCCTAACGGAGGGAGAGGGTTGTTTCCTTTGCCTTCCTCGGCCTTGCATGAGTCAATGCTTCTATTAATCCCCAGATCCTGACATTTTCTAGAATAGATGTGCATCAAATGTATATTAAAAACTTGAAATCCCGTTTTATATGTTTACATGTGTTATCAAAAAAAATCTAGTCTAGGTAAAGTGCTTCAACAGAGGAACGTTAGTGTATTAAAGAAATATTTTGATATCTCATGTACATAATTTCAGCCGTATGTAAACCTGATCTCTTTTGCAGTGCTTTGCAATGCATGTTGAAGTTTGGGCTCTATTAATTTGACTACAAGGTTGACTCCTCTTGATACTTCATGGAGCTGGGTTTTCTTCTTCCCTTTCCTGTTCTTCCGGTTCAAGAGAGCTGGGGTAAGGCTGAGAAACTCTGATAAATCCTGAAAAGTTGAAGCTGGGAACATGTTTGGTGGTTCAGTTTAGGCTTAACCCCCTTGCTTTCTTTTACCACAAACTCATGGAAAGAGGAAAAAGCATCCCTCTGCAGCTTTTGCAGATGGAAATGAACTATTATCATTCTTCTTTTACTGAATCAGCTTCTTTATGTGTTGTCATGTTAGTGGTTTCAGCTCTTGAATATACCATCTACTATTACATACGTAGTCAGACTGTAACTTTTTCTTCAACTTGATAGTTACAGTGTCCTTGCCTCTATGGTAGGAGGTTTTCCAAGCATCTTCAAGCTGCAGTTTGAACAAAGACCAGAAAGTCCTTGATGGGAATGGGGGGGAAGTACTGCAACTTTTAACTGTGGATTTATCCCAGATGGTGCCAGTAAGGACTGGAGGTCCTGCAGTCTTCGGTAAATGCATTGCTTTAACTGCTTTTCTGAAAGATTACTGCTTGTCAAGTTCTGTTCCAGATGTCCAACATCTTTATTTTCTTCATATATGCATATATTAAAAAAATAATTTATTCTTAAATGCTGTCTTTCAAGCTGTCACTTAAGAAGGAATTGCCTCCTCTGCACAGTAGAAAATCTACTATTGCCTTTCTGATGTAAGCATACGCTTAAACTTGTCAGATACCAATGGACTGTTCACTTAATACAACATAAGTTCAGACAATAATATGTTATAGATATAGATTAATAAAGTGTTCAGTAACATAATATTGCTATAATTTATACAAAACATAACAGTTAACATAAAAGGGTATTAGAATTTACACTGTGGAGTTTTTTTTTTTCTGCAAATAAAGATTATTTGTTACTTCAGGAATGGTTTGTTATTGTAACTGTTTAAGAAAGAAGGAATGTTGAGATAATTGAGAGGAAACCTGAGTTATGTAGAAGTAAGCACATAAAAAACATTATTTTCTGTGAGCTGTTATACCCAAGAACAGCAAAACACATTTGGCATTTCTTGGAATTTGTGTATTTTATCTAGGAAAAAGTTTTGCCACTTGCAAGCTGAGATTTGCAGTGGTTGTACCAGAATCCATGGATGTCTGGAACTCAGAGGAGTTTTCATCCCTGTGCACATTAAGGTCACTAACCATTATCATACCAAGTGCTTCTAATTCATACATGAAAAACCTTCATCAATTCATTTAAGGAGATAATAAGTTTCATTTGATATCGTGGCTCTGTAATACAATTATGTAGAACTTAGAAGCCTCCTCAATGATTACTAAATATGTGATTTTTGATGCAGGAAGTAATCTTATATGCTTTCTAATACAAGCCTTCTGTTTTCCAGTAGGACATAAACATGCATAGGTTAAAAACAGTTTATTAGTAAACATATAATCTTCTCAGTTTTTATTGCCACTTTGTTAGAACTTTTTTCTTAACTTTCTGATCTGTGTGTATGTATGTGTGTAAACATGCACACAGTCGTTTATACATATATATGTACAAATAAAATATGTTTATATATAGATTGATATAAACTTATGAATAAAAATTAATTTGCTGCTTCTCAAGTTAAAATGGAGTATAAGAGACAGAGATACATAAAACCCAATTGAAAGCCTCACCATATCGTGCCGTCAAGGTGCTAATATAGAATGTATACAAAGAGGTCACAGACATCTGTCACTCTCTTTCCTTAACTGACTAGAAGGAAAATATTCATACATTTTAACAACAAATGCCATAGAAGACTTCTAAAAGTTGTCAGGTGAAAATATATCCATATGACCTTTCAAAATTAACTGACTCTTACTATATTTGAAGTTCACAGCAAAAAAAACCTGTATGGATGATGGGATTTGCAAGCATTGCTAACATTTCATAATTACCTCCTCCTCCATACTTAGATGTTGAAAGGAGTGAGGGGGAAATAAACATGAAGACAGGAGCTAGGTTTCTTTTGACTGGCCGTGTTCACTTCTGCTGAAATGAATTTCTGTAAATCTGAATATGAAACTGTAACATTTGTACTAAGTATTTGAAGAGAAAGCACTCATATATACATTTTTAAAGGTACTTATAAATATGGTTGTATGTGTGTATATCTATACATCTTTGTTCCATATTTATGCCTATATATATCTAGAACTTATTATAAAAAATGTTAACATAAATGCAGAACTAAATATAAAAGCATAGCTGAAGAATATAAAAAAAAAGAAATTTACAGTAAGAGGCCTAAATAAAGTGACTTGGTTGATTCAGATTCTTTTATTCACTTTGCAACTTTCCTTTTTGTTTTCATAGGCAGTTTGCATCCGTATTGAAGCATGAAAGATAAAAAAAAAAAGTGACGGAGCAGTCAAATTTTAATTGGCTTGCATGATCTCATACTGAAATATAACTAGATCTAATTTTTTCATTTATAGCATTACATTGTTTTTTATATTTTCTCTATTTCCTCATTTTTCTTACTGTATATGTCAAATATTTTATCTTGGAAATTGGATTATAAGGAGTTTATTGATATTTCCTGTGCATTTGCATACATACCTATGTCAGTTATTAGATTTAACAAAAAAGTTCTACAGTAATAACAAAGAGATGTTGAGATACACCTATATACAACTTGTGCATATCAGCAGAAAAAAAAACCCCATAAGATATAATTGCTCAGCAATGATTTATTGAAAATAAAAAGGAATCTAAAGACATTGACGAGCGGCTCTAAAGAACACAGGTAATAGTTGATGGGTGAAATACTCGCCCCTGCTTTCTAGGATACATAAGAGCCACAGTCAGGCAGAGCACTCTGTTCAGGGCTGCTGACAAAGGAGTCTGCACTGGCGCAGGGAAGACAGGTCAGCTGGGGAAAAAGTATGCAACCTTTTTGAGATATCTAGCTGTGTGATCTCCAGTAGAGTAGATAGAAAAATGAAGGTGCTTTTGTAATGCAAATTGTCCTTTAATCAAACTCAAAGTATCAGCCTGACTAAAAGCCAGTTGTGCTGTGTAGATGTTTACACAAAGACTTGTCATTGCATAATCGTTTGCTTTGTAATTAATAGAAAGAAGTAAGATCAATTTAGCTGATCTATTTTACTTGTCCACTTTTAAGATAAGCATGTCCCAGGCTCTGATGATCAGCTTGCCTAGATCTCCAGTGACTGCCAAAGGAGCTTTAGAAGGTGAATGCAGATGTCTCCATGGGACAAGCCTCCATTTACTCAGAGGAATGAGGAGCCTCTCTTTTGGAGGTGTTGGGTAACGCTAGCAAACAGGTGGGTGTTGTTTGGTAAGGTTAGCAAACAGGTGGGTGTTGTTTGGTAAGGTTAGCAAACAGGTGGGTGTTGTTTGGTAAGGTTAGCAAACAGGTGGGTGTTGTTTGGTAAGGTTAGCAAACAGGTGGGTGTTGCAGGCCAGAACTTACAGCCTAGCAACAAGGCTACGAGCGGGAATGGGCTGCACGTGCGCGGGAAGGGCTGCGAGCGGGGCTGCACGTACGCAGGAAGGGCAGTCCGCGGCGATTCGCGCGCTAGGCGGGGATAGGTCCGTGGGCGCAGGGGGCGGGTGCGTTCGCGTGCGCAGCGGGTGTACGGGTATTTAACCCTGTGTTGCGCAGCATTAAATTGAAGGTTTGGCTTGATGGTGTCTGTGCGCGCCCCTGCTTTCCCCGGGGCGGGGCTCCGGTGTGGCCTGGGTTGGTTTTCTGGGAAGAGAGCCAACAGGAGGCTATTTAGGTTGCACCTGATTGAGAAGAAAGTACAGTTTTAGGGGCTTGTCATGCTGGGTTTTTTTTTTTACTTTCCAAAGAGCAAATCTGCAACCACTTGCATCTTTCTGACTAGGTAGACTCCTCAGTTTGGGCTGTCCTTAGGGACTGAAACAGCAGCTGCAGAGCTGGTGTTGTCCCCTGCTCTGACACTTCTCGTGACAGCTGCCTGAACCTCTGGAGACATCCTGAATGACATTAGCAGCTGTATTCTGCACAGCTTCCACAATTCCCTGTCTCCATAGCAGTAAGGATTATGGAGCTGCAAAACACCTTACTCCAAGAACAACTTTAGGGCTGTCCCAGGGTTTTAGCCAAATTCACGTCTGGAGTAACCCAGATGATTAGAGCCTGGAGAGTGGGGCTGTTTTCAAACTTAGGACTAGAGACACCATGACCCCAAATAATCTGAAGGGCACTAAAGACTTCGGAGCAAGAGCATGGACCTGAGAGCAAGAGACACAACTGATAGCAAGCCGCAGAGCTGGCCATTTGTATGGCCAACTTTTTGTCTTTACTAAAGCTTCTGCTTCCTCGTTGAAGAGATTCTGCTTCAGTTGAAGAGATTCAGAACAGGACTGAAAACACATTTTTTTTTTTTTTTCTACAGGACCTGTCTGTAAACTGGCCCTGTCTGTTTTTGTGAGCTATAGAAATCATCAGGAATGAATCATGGGTCAATAACGAATTATCTTTTCAGCAATATTTTCCCAATTACAACCAATTAATAGATTACTCAGCACTGTAATATCTTCCAAGAGCACACATGACAGGAAAGTACATCTTTGGATAGATTAAAATACCATATTTCATAAAAAATATAATTAAACTCTTATAAATTTTATGGTTATGTGTATTATACATGCATATTACTCTCATAGGTTAGTACAGTCAATTAATATTTGATTTTTTTATTAATACTCTTTCACGTATGATCAATATTACTTTGTTACTATGTCCTAGCATCAAAACCCTTTTACACGAATTATATATGAAAAGATATGAGCTACAAAGAGTTTATTTACCTGAGCTTTTCTAGTGGTTTCTGTCCTTCAGTGTAACTTTGTTTGCCTATCCCTTCATCAGGAAAAGACTCCTCTGACATCACTTTCTTTATTGACTTTATGTCTCTCTGCTTTCCAAACCCTTTTCCACTTTTATCTATTTTTCTGCTTCCCATAGTCTCTGATAGCTTATTTTCCTCTGAGCTAATCACCCATTTATCACTGTATAAGGTCTTACAACAATGATTTAAGAGCTATCAGAATGTTATTTACATATTTCCCAGTATAATGTATATATAATAGCATCCTCTACCTTCCTTCTCCCTACTCCTCTGTTACAATCTGTATCTTAATAATTTAGAGACAAAAAGGCAGTGGGAGGATGAAAATGAGAATTCATTTATATTCATTCCTCACAATTAAAAACTTCTTTATTGTCTTTCTTATGAATCAATCATTACTTTCTTATACAGTATCTGCAACTCTGAAGTTAAAATCTGTTTCTTTTCCATTATCTTCTGATAGTTCCTCATCGGACATTTTAGTCTCCAGCTCCCTTTTTGTTGCCTTGTCTTGAATTCATCGCAGATAAGGAGATAGATAAACACTATGGTATTAGAAAAAAAAAACAAACAAACCAGGGTCGAACAACATTAGATCAGGCATAGTCTTTTTCAGAGTTTCCAGCACATTGTTCCTTGGTATAGATTATCCTCTGTTTTGGAAGGGGTAGATGACTGTTCTGAGCTTCTCTCTCCCTTAGAAGTGCAGAGCAGATGATTTGTGCCTTGATACTGGCGTATTTCCCATCTCTGTCAACTTTCTGTTGGCCTGGAGGAAACTCTGCTTCTTTCTCCCTGATACAAGCGAATAGGCATGGTGAGGGCTTAATACCAGGATTAGCACAACTTCAGGTAACATAATTTCCCACTCTCCTCCCAGTGGTTTCCTGTTCTCAGTGGGAGAACTCATTTCATTTCTGACAACATCTTTGTTGTCATAGTTCACAAGACCAGTTGCGCAGGAACGTCTAGAAAATGCACATTACGTCCCTGCTCTGTGACAAACACATCTTTGTTTAAAAAACTTGCATTGTACTGCCCATTTTTATTACTATTCCTTATTGCAAACTTAATGAGTGATTTTTGCTCTCTGGAAAGAAACATACTCAGCAATTACTTAATTAGGAGTGGAAAGTTTCTCACTTCCAATATGAAATAAAATGCACCAAAACCAATTTTTGACCCTACCAAAATGTTCTGTTTCTTTGAGGTCAAATATTTACCTCTAATGAAGGCAGCAGCATTATGATCTGATATTATTTTATTTTAAAGCAACTGTACTACTGTCAAAGGTAAATATTCCAGTGATTATTCACTGCATGTTTGAATGAAACACGTGTTTTCTGGAAAGAAATGTTTCAATTCTGTAGGAGGCACATTCTCTGATGGAAAACTCTTCCGTGGGAGACTTTCCAGACAGCTCAGCCCATGATGGAAAATTGAGCTGCAGTAAATATTTTACTCTTTTTTTTCCCCTTAATCTGGCTCCTAGATGTGGGAATACAAAGCTAAAATAGCTCTATCACTTTCTTGGTCGATCTGGTGAATTTGGCCGCTGCTGGAGTTTCACTGCTTAGGAATGAAAGGCTCAGGCAGTCGTAGAGGAGACTCCTGGCTGAGTGATGATCTGCCTCTGTTTGAGCCAGTCAAACATGCTTGTCCTTCCACTGTAGCACTGCTGCCTTAATTGGAACATACTTATATTTATGTACATGCTCACTAGAGTTATCAAATTGCAGACTATGACAACATATTGTCTTTAATCTTCATAGACTGCTTGTTTTTTGTTTGTTTCTATTTGCAGTTGCTCATATATTTAATTTGTGAGAAGCTTTATGCCCTAAACTACTTAAAGAAAATGCTAATTAACCATAGTCCTAATCCTGCTTTTGATTAAACCTTGTTTAAACAGCTTTATTGATGCTGCAGTATTGCATATTGCTTCCTACTTTTGTGGAGTTCTTTCATAGACTTTTACATTTATTTAGTATAAAGGTTTGTGACTATAAGGCTAGTTGTACACTTGCCACCTATTGGAGGTCTTTGGATATATGCGTTTTAGCTGTTGGATTTGGAATCTGACTTTGTTCAGCAAGGAAATTCACAGTATTTCCAGAACTCAATTCTGTTGTTGTTTATTGATTGTATGTTTAATCAGCTAAATGTTCACTTTTGGTAACCGATGGCATTGACCAAAGCTCTACTTCAAACCAAGGTTTAAATGGCAGTCATTACTTGTATTTGATAACGTTTACTTTTTACTTTACAATCTTTTTTTTCTCACTTACCTCTTTTGCAAGCACAATTACTAGGCAGGATCAGAGTGACCTGTGGAACTGAACAGGCAATCTGCTGAATCTGGCAGCAGGGCAGACTCTGCCGTATCCAGCCTGAAGAAGGTAGACGTGGCAGCCAGAAAACTGGAAACTAGCAGGAGATGCAGCAAAATGTTGCAGGTAGAATGTGTTGATTGTGAGTCACCAAGGAGTTTGTTATCTTGTGTTAGAGAAGAAAACCTCAGAAAAGAACTCGACGTATGGAGAAGACTCTGTAACTGAACCTTGGACATTATGTCGTCACGGGATGAAGAATAAGATGAACTGGAAATCGGAGCTGGATAATCATTTATCTGCGTGAGGATCACAAGAAGGAAAGAGGGGACTACAGAGTTGCTAAGCCAAATGATGCAGTGCCACACACGTAGAAGAGGAAAGTATAGGGCATTGTAGGCCTTTATACTTGTACTGAAGGATTTTCATATGTAAAGATTGGGATAAGAAATCAATAAAATGGATGTTCTTGGGTATTATATACCATGAGTACAGATACTGGTCAGAATTTGTCATGCTAGTGCTCTAAGACTTTTTTTTTTAATAGAAGATAACTGCTCTATTAAAATTCAGAGTTATTTGATCAACAGTATTGCTTTCATGCACTAATGTTTCAGTTCTTAGGGGCAATGGAAATAATTAACTTTGTCAGGCAACATCTCACCTCTTCTAATGAAGGAAAAAATTTAGAAGAGCAACTTCTTCCATTTGGATTTTTTATTCTTTTCAAATCAAAATACATTTCTAACCAGCAACTTGCAGATCCCAGTGGGATCTTTAACAGCTTAGAAATCTGTCATGCACAGAATGAGCCAAATTTCAGAACAGGTTCTTGAACTGTAATTTATTTCATTTTGCCTACTTCCTCAGGAATTCACCTTACATTTTGCAGTTAGAAGGTGAGGGTTGGCTTGCTCACCATCAGAAATTTTTCCTCAGCAAATTCTCCCTTTAGGTGAGAACTCCCTGAACTGCTGTGTCTTGAAATACGCTTGACCATATTCTCTAAATTAAAAAAGAGGAGATTGAGACTCTTGTTATGAAGCTATTTATAGCCAATAGATTCCCTGAAGCTGGCAGATGGAGAAATGGGTCTGGAGGGTAGCTGGAGCATAAACCTGTGCTGAATTGTGTGGATATCTGCTGCTCTTCTAAAGTAGACTGCATGGGCAGAAGGAAGCAACGGTCCACAGCAAGGAGCTTGCCAGAAGTCCTCCAAAGGCTGAAGGGATTACTGGTAGCCAGGGGAAAATGCACTTCCCTGCCTTAGTATTTGAACACCACAAAAAGATAACAGCAGGTCCTGGTATTGGTAGTATCGAACAAAGAGTTCAGGTGTCAGCATCTAAGAGCAAATGGTGATCTAAATGGTGATCTAATAGATCTGTATCACCATGGAAATCTAAGATTCTTACTTTGCTACTAACTACAAAGCAAATGCTGTTGGACAATGTCACATTGTCCTGGTTTTGGTTGGGATGGAGCTAATATTCCTCTCAGCAGCTTCTGTGTTTTGGATTTATTATGGCATTTGAGATGTGAAGGATGTTGATAATTCACCGATGTTACGAGTTGTTGCTAAAGAGACCAAGGGCACTTTCCAGCTTCCCACGTTTTTTGCTAATATGCAGGTGCAGGAAGTTGGGGGGGGGGGGGGCATAGCCAGCACAGTTGATCCAAACTGACCAAAGAGAGTATTCCGTGCCAGAAACATCACACTCAGCATTTAAGTGGAAGTGAGCCAGTGAGCTGTCTCACTTTCTCTTGCTGTTTGGAATCGTTCTGAGATGGTTTTCAGGTTTATTTTTTTGTTCCATGAGTGTTGCTTGGTCAGCTGTATCAGTCATCAGGTCGTTGCATGGTGAGAAATTGTGCATAATTAGTTTTGTGGGTTTTTTAAAATAATTATTTCTATTATTATTCCTTGTATTATTATTATCATTATTTTTATGGATATATTACTATATTTTCTTTTGCTATCCCAGTGAACTGTCTTTATCCCAACCCATGAGTTTTCTTTTCTTCCCTATTCTGTCTGCCATCCACTGGGGAGGAGGGAGGTGAGTGAGCAGCTGTATAGTTAGGGTTAAACCGTGACACACATGTGTATTGTGTAGCTAGTTGAGAGGTACTTTGTTACACACATTTTAGAAAAGAAGATTAATTCCTAATATAATATTTAAACAACATTAGATCTTCTGTGAAGCTTTCTCCATATAAATAAAAGGAAGAGGATTTACCAGCTGGAAAAACTATGAACGATATCCATTAAAAATCTGTGTTTAAACTATAAGGCAGACTAAAATTCAGTTCTGTGCACGTTGTGTTTGGATACTAGGTGTGTAGATGCTGTCCTGTTCATTTAGATGTAATCTATTGTTATAAGTGCTATTTTAGCATGTTTAGAAATTTCACAACTACTGGATTTTAACAACTAAAATTATATAAGAGGAATGCAGTTAACATGATTTCAGAGTGTGGATACACTAATTTACTCATGGCGTTCTTGTCACAGTAAAAATATATTTTACAAACTTCTTTTGTATGAACAATGTTGTTACAATGAGTCCCAAATTCTTTTAAGGGCTTTTTAAGCTATTGAATGTTTAACTTTTACATTTTTAAAAGTTAAACAATTAAGAGGTGGAAAGATATTTTTGTTGGGCTATTAGATGCTTCAAAATCCATGATGAAAAGAAAGGATGCTTTAGCATTAAGCATTTTAAGTCTAGAACTGAAAAATCGGGCAAATCAAGAGCATTTATGTTACTGCTGTGGAGTGTGCCCTCTGAGTAATCTAGCACGTAAGTAACATCCATTCAACTCACAGCAAACCTGGCAGTCATATGATGTCCACTTCCTAGCCTGCATAAAAAATGGTGCCTGTTTGGTGCTCCAACATGGTTCACAGTGAAAAGGAGGTGCTGTCAAATGGAGAACTGGGAATGGGCTGCTCTCATCACATGATTTACTCAATTTATAGTATATAGGCATGTAAGAGTTGAGAACTGTTGTTGAATGAAGAATTTCAGTCACCCGGCCATCCAGGGTATTCACAATCCAAAGTAATCTTTCCAGAAGACTGTCCCCATGGGATAAGAAAAGTTTTCATCATTAAGTTGATGTTGGACTGCCAGTATCCAGCAGCTCCTGGCAGATGTCAAATGCCTTATTAGGAAAAAAGTTAGTGGAGACTGCCAAGGTCACAGAAGGTATGTGTAAGTATCTTAACAAAACAGTGGCTTTAGTTGGAACTTGCACATATTTCATACAAGCTAGAGATTCTGGTACTCTTATTGTAGTGCCATTTCTGAGCATTAGAATTCATGTAAACTCAGGAAAGTAAAATAATGAAGCTTTATGTACAAGATTTTCAATATTACACAGTAATAATCTTCAGGCAAGAAACAGAGTATGCACACAAGCACCTTTGCATTTGCCTGGCTCATTAACATGAGCGGAGTTCACAAACTGAAGCATTATTGACCACACTAGCCAAATTAATTTAATCAGCATCTGCAAACTGATACTTCTCAGTTTAGAAGATTTAGCAAGACAGTGGTAAAATTATAGGGTTCAAATTGGCTGTGACTGTTTTAAGTGCTGCAATTAGAATTCAGCGCCTTAGCTAACAGTATTTTAAGCTGTGTGTTGAGATTCAGCTACTGAGAAGTGGTACATGCAGAGAACAGTAAACATACATTGGTCAACTAGAATGAGGGCTAAGATTTAGGTGGAAAGCCCTACCGTTGCTTGAACAATTGTTTCCTTACAGGCGCTTGAAATCTCAGAACAAATGAAAGCATAAGTTACTGTGAACTGTGTCCTTATGGGAACAAAAGGTACTAGGAACATGAAGGAATTTATGAGTAGCAGCAGCATGCCAATATCTAACCTGAGGTAGCTTTCCAGCTAGAGAAACTCACAGGCTGAAGGTTTTTCGTGTAGAAGTAAACATTAACATTAATGTATTTGAAATGAAAGCTAAACTTTGGTTCCTTTTTTAAAGGCATTCTCCAGTTTTTATTAATAGCACACTTGGAGGAATCTCAGGGCATGAACCAAGCATCCACCAACAGGTGTCATGTATTGATTAGACCATGCCCCTTTCAATGTTAGGACGTATTTATGCAGCCCTGCAGAAAATGACACAGAAGGCTCTCGGGTGCTGGAAACTGAGCTCAGTCACTGCTGGAAGCAATGTACCTGGTTGTCACAGTGTGACAGTGACCCTGAAATACCAGCTTGGACATCCCTGTCATCAGTGCAAGTGGTGGCATGTCACCAGTAAGCAGCAAAGGGATTCGTGGCTGTGATTTCTTCCCTAGTGTTAGGGCCTAAGCCCTCTTTCAAAGCAGCCAAGTAGCTGTAACACTTGCTTGGGATATAGGGAACAAAATTAAACGAGTCAGGGAGTCCATATCAGCTCAACAAGCAAGCTTATACAATGGAAAAGAAATAATATTTTCAGCTACAGCATTTAGCCCAACTGAAGAAGAGTGAGATCATCATTTGAGATGTTTCTAAGCATCATGGCCTGAAAGCGCATGCCTGAAAGCGCCTCTCAGACAGGATGAAGCTTAGAATATATTTGTCCAGCTCTCAATGGTAAGGTGGTCCTTGTATGTGCTGGGAAAAAGCAAAGCAGCACAGACACTTGGCGTGGTGGAGACCTACCTGAAAGCACTACTGAGACTTGTACCCTATCTTCCCTGTTTCAAATGTTTATGAATGCCAGAGGAAGAAACAGAGAAGCATCAATGAATTTTTAACAACTTTAGATCTTTGTAACACATTTGCGGCAGGAGGCCAGAAGGCAGTAATAACTCAGGTAACAACTGCTAATTGGCTTTAGATGTGGAGAAAGTGAAAGAGATTGGCCTAAGGCTAGGTGACTACTGGTGGTTTATGTGGACCCTCTTGGTTAGAAGGCAAGAAACAGTGAAAATAATGACAACAAGGGCCCCCTGGGGGAACATATCCAGGGAGGTTCAGCACCTTGCAGGAGGCAGAGCCTAAGATGAAGGTGGCGGAGGAAAGCCATCTGCTAGCAAGGACTCAGGCAAGCTGGTGCCTATCCTGCGCTGTGCGCCTGTGGTGCTGTCATCAGCCGGCTGTGGGACAGGGGCGGTGGCTGGTGCGAGCATGTCTACACAGACTGTGCAAGGGTTGCAGAACAGAAACTGTGACACACATGCTGCGCACATCCCGCTTAGCAGAGCAACCTCAGGTTCTCTGTCTGAGTGGTGTGGTTCTGCTGCCATGGCTGCTGCACCTCAGGATGCCAGGAGGCAGTCCGCTGGGTGTGTAGTGCCATTCTACAGCTGCCAACAAACATTAATTAGTTATTTTTTGAAAATAAAAATTATCTTGCTATTGTGTTAGTTTTATGCAAAGCAAACACTTATAATCCAAGATACATTTTTAAGGTTCAGCAAGTCTTTTTAAAAGATAGGTATGCGCTGTTTTAGTGTGCTATTTTAGATGCAGAGATCATACAGGAAACTGACTACAAAAGCTGGGGATTTTTTAGTCTTTCTTTTCTTTCCTTTAGCTTTAGCTTTGGCCTAGCTTTACCTTTTGTATTTGTTTTTCCTTGCTCTTTTCCTTGCCCCTTGCCCATAGGAGAGCGCTGAATTAAAAAAAACACCCAAACAACAAGCAAACAACAGTTTTTATATACAGTAGTTTGTTACACATGTAAGTTTTATTCTTTCCCTATCTCCCCAAATCTCATCACTTGTCATTAATATAATGAGAATATAAAGCTTCCTGTATTATATGGAAATAAAATAAATTACAACTGTAATAATTTGAAATGGTAAGATAGATAGCATACTAAATTTTGTCTAATTTTCATCTTTTGACTGAAGAACATTTTAAATTCAGTGTATTCTAGGTATGTAACCAGTTTTGAGTATGGTTGAAAGGCTGTGTAACATCTTCTGTTCAATTTCTATTTATTATCTCTACTTACATGTTTTGTTTTCATGGGGTCTTTTTTTGATATTTTGTTTTCTTGACTGGTCTAACAAGGGCAGAACAGTCTTTTGTATGGAATATTGAATTTGCTTTTCCTTGTCCTCTGTGTTTGGTCCTAAAAGTATCCTAAAAATGAAGGACATTCTGGGAAGACTTTCACATCTGAGTTCCAGAGATAGACAGACAGATTTGCTTTTCAGAAGCACGGCAAAATAAAAGAGAGGATAAATGGAAAGAGGGCAGTGAATGATTATAATGTGCTTAGTGATACGTCCCATTTTATATCACATGGTAGAGGAATATACTTTTCAACTCCACCATAACTCCTGCTATATTTACAAACAGGAAATTAAGCTACCATACTGAGACCAAGTATGAGTATATTGGGGAACATTATAAAATTTCATGAGAACTAACAAACCTCAGCTTTTTTTTTTTTTTTTTTTTTGGCAGAAGTTTGACAGAGGAGCCAATTGAACATACTTTTCCAATTATTTAGTTTATGACTCCTTGCTGCCCAGAAGGCCAATTGCATCCTGGGCTGCATCAAAAGACACATAGCCAGCAGGTTGAGGGAGGTGATTCTGCCCCTCTACTCTGCTCTGGTGAGACCCCACCTTGAGTACTGCAACCATCTCTGGAGCTCCCAGCATAAGAAGGACATGGACCAGTTGGAGAGGGTCCAGAGGAGGGCCACGAAGACGATAAGAGGGCTGGAGCACCTTTCCTATGAGGACAGGCTGAGAGCGTTGGGGCTGTTCAGCCTGGAGAAGAGCAGGCTCCAGGGAGACCTGATACTGGTCTTCCAGTACCTCAAGGGGGCCTACAGGAAAGATGGGGAGAGACTCTTCAGTAGGGCCTGTTGTGACAGGACTAGGTTAGATATTAGGAAAAGACTTTTTACAATGAGGGTTGTAGAACACTGGAACAGGTTGCCCAGAGAGGTGGTGGATGCCCATCCCTGGAAAAGTTCAAGGCCAGGTTGGATGAGGCTCTGAGCAACCTGATCTGGTTGGAGATGTCCCTGCTTCTTGCAGGGGGGTTGGACTAGATGACCTTTGAAGGTCCCTTCCACCTGTAACCATTCTATGATTCTACAATTCTATGTAATTATCACTGTCAGTATAGTCACACTTCTCACTTGTGTGCCATTTATCTTTTTTTTAAACTATTTTGCTGATTGCTAGGGCTGTTGTTTCACATTCTGCATATTGAGAATGACTGTCTAAGAACTTTAAGCACTTACACGTGACTTGGAAGACTCATGTTTAGTTCACAGCCCACGTGTGGCCACTTGCCAATTGTTCACTGTCTGTCTTTCATTTATGGTTTGTAGTAGGGAGAGAATAGCGCTCCACAACAACAGCCCAGTTATGAAGGAAGATAAGTTTGTTAAAGGATTGCTGTATTGTAAAGATTTTCATAAGAGACAATTTTGTACCCGCAGACACATGCATGCATCCTGTTGATCTGTAAATACATAGAGTTGCACTTTATTTACAATGCTTAGCCTAAGAATCACTTTTATGTGGATAACTATGTAGTATTACTTACTGTCTGTGGATGAAGATGAAGTTCACTGTTCTTTAGCAGAAAATATTTGTTTTCCTTTCTGCAGGATTCCAATAAGAAACATGATTATTGCTACAGGACCATTGTCAAATAGATGCTGCATCAGTGTCCAAGGTAATGTAATTTTCCATGTTCTTTTTCTTCCTTTTTGAGGTGGAAGGCACAGTACATAACTCAATACTTGACTTATAATTTTGGAACATGGGCTTTAGCAACCCTGAGATGATTGTATTCCATCTGAGGTTGAAATATTGCAGTATTATAAAACATTGCCTTGTGCACTGACAATAAAGTATGCATATTCTGACATGTGTGATGATCTACTGAATGTTTAAAATTGTTTACAGACTTGAATTTGAATACTAAAGATTTACTAATTCTATTTCCTGTTGTGTCCATTGAGCAGACATGCTGGTATACATCAGCTTTGAGTAGGATACTGTTTTGCTACTCTGTCCAGGTACACTTAGAAGTCTAAAGAAAGCAAAAAAGTGTATCTGTAGGGCATGTGCACCAGCACTATTTTACATCAGGCATACCTGCAAGCCCTATCAATTGTTATGTTTTATAGCTGTAAGTTTTACATTAGCATAAATGCATTAAGTTTCCCTCAGCTGAAACTAGGAGGCTGAACGCGTAGGTGAAGTACCAGGCATTGAAGACGCTTTAACCTTTCAGTGTCAGTGTTTTAACAAGAGAAAGTGTCATTTCTAGTGCACAACTTATCCATGTCATATGTAGCAAAGATAGATACTCAGTGTTTTGATCTGAAAGAATTTGAACATGTTAAAGCCTTATTATTTTGCACTTTGTTAATCTAGATATCCTGTAATTTGTGCACAAAAGCCAATGGCCTCTCCACATTTCTGCAGGACGAAAGCTGTATTTTCATCATTACACATCACTGTTAATGTAATATCTTACATAACATTTGTTAATACAGTGTGAAGTTTTATTATAAACAATTAAACTAAAATTTATTTGGCCCTCACAGATGATGCAGGTAAAGTCCACTGTTTTGTGTCTTATTGCATTCTTTCTTCCACAAAACTAAGCAATTTTCAGTCATTTTCCCTATCTCAACATTAATGAGGGATAATATAGGCAGAATCTCACTGGTGCTGTGCTCCCTGCTGGAGAAAGAGAGTTCATCAGTTATGGCAAATTTCAGGAGGTACTTAGAGCAGCCAGAGTCGTCCTGCTGACAAATCAAGACTAGAGTCTGAATTTGCTGTGTAGGGGTATAGCTTTGGTTTACTATCTCCCCCAGCGCACCCTTTGGAGTCAACAAATTACTTTGGCAACATATTGCCTGCAAACCCTGTTACCTTATTTCCATCTCTTTGACACTTACTGTTCTGAAGAGCTCATTCCTTTCTTAAACAAGAATGGAAATTAAGATAATAAAAAGATAACCTTGCTTTCTCATTTACTACACGTGGTCTGTGCAGGCACATGGGAGTGAATGCTGATTATGAATAACTTCCTCACAAGGGTTTTCTATAACAGAAGGCAGACAGTTAACATTGGATAACACAATGCAAAGAAGAGCAGATGAAAGGAAACAGAACACAATAAATTTTCTTGAACAGTGGATCTGAGTGTGCCTGATTTCTGAAATGTGGTCCCTTAACTCACTCTGTATCTTTGGATATAAATTCTGTTGTTTTGTGGGCAGGAGTTTTTGATATTATTAGGCTTTGCAGATGGGGAACATGATGTTAGAAATATTTTTTCTAAGATTGTTAAGCCCATTATTGCAGTGATGGAAAAAAAATTTTGTCAGGAATCTCTCTCTCATGTATACTTTGACAAATATTTTTAATTGAATCAAAAAATGGATTTGCTAATGCAGAGTTTAAAGCAGGGACTACTGTTCAACATTTTATTTTACTTCTGCCATTGAAATACATACTTTTGTTTTCCAGTCATGGACCTCTAAATACACCATGGTTAAAGTGCACAATTTATTTAGTCTAAGTGTTCTACTTCCTATAAGGTTAAGTATGACTCACGGGAAACATCTAAATCCTGAATGGTGATTCACCACAGGGGTGAATTACTGCTCTTGGATACATGGTGGTCAAGGTAGGTTGTCAAAGAGAAGGACAAAAAGAGAACAAACAGATGACTCATAGCATTGCCAGAAAGACACAAAAATCATTCAGAGTTTTGTGATCAATTTAACAATCATTCTCATGAGAAAATAAACCAGAGCTTTGATGTCACACTGCTTTTTCCTTGCTTCTGTTGTAGTAATGTCTAAAGGCTTAAATAAAATTTTAGTCCCCATTGGATGAACATATAGCTAGACAAAATCGCTGCTGCAGGGAACTTAAATCTAATTTTAAGTAAATTGCAGCAAATTAGTGAAATGAATAGTGGGAGAGAATAAGTGGAAAATTAAGCCAGCAAAATGATATAATAAACTATATGCAAAAAACAAACCAATGAGAAGCATTTTTCATACAGCTAAGTAAAAACAAACCTGCCCCACCTACCTCCATAAGTAAAAATGGATTTTTACACACATCACAGCAGAATAGAGTTTCATTTTGGAACTGGGAGGAGGAAGTGTTAATCTGTGGCATCAGTTTGCAGAAATGTTCCTGGTGGTTGGGAGTGGGCCATAAGGCTGAGAAGTGCTTTTGAGAACATCTCAGTAACAACCTGTGAAGGCTGATGTTACTGGGGCAGCGTAAGGGACAGTGCCTGATTGGACATAATTTTAAAGAGAAATACATCAGACCAGGCAGAACTGGAGATGTCCTATAGGTGAGGAGAGAAATCCAGAATCTCCAGTAAGTGAGAAACGGAAGCCAACAGGGTAGAGGGATGGATTAAACAAAACAAAACAAAACAAAAAAAGTGGGTGATCTTTGCAATTGTAATGTTGCTATCAACAAAAACCTTGCAAGAATAGCTTATGTATGTCATATATATACATATACGCTTGTATTTTTTGCATGTTTCTCTCTCATGATGGAGTTTACAGCAGGACTAGTAATATGTCTGCTAGACTTCTCTAGAAAAACGACTTCTGTAGAAAACTTTTCGTTACAATTTTACGCTGTTTATCATAAGCCATGAATTGCTCCCTGCATTGCAATTGTTAAACAGTTATATCATCTTAACTTCACGTTCTCAAAAACTGTCTATATTTTTAAACTAGTTTGGACTGATGAAACTATTGCCACAAGTCAGGCTTGTCTCCCAAGTTTAGGCTGAAAGATAATTATCTTAGCATTACAAGTATAAAAGATATCAACCCTGCTCTTAGGCCAAAGGCAGGTCTTCTCCTCTGTCTGTAAATACCTGAATTACCACAGAACAATGAGTGAATGTCTACATAATAGCCCTTGGCCTCCAAAAATATCTATGCAGATGCCTTAAGAGTTTCAGAACTTATGTCTGGCATTTGATCTCTGCTCCTCGGGAAAAATTAGATCAACAGAAGTGTCTGAATGTGAGTGTCAACTCAATACTTGCAGATGACCAAAGGTCATCTCTGTACAGTGCTTTGATAATGTGAAAAGGACTCAGGTGCTGAAATGAAGGTTAATGTCTTGCACAGGTAAAGTAAATGTTCATGAGGCAAATAGCCGTGGCCATTCTATTCCTCACTAACACACAGCTAAAGTGCTCATAAATTGCATCGCACTGCCTGTATCCATTACTGTCTCAGTATGTGAAAACATTTGCCAAGTTCATAATCAATGTTACAAGCTGACTTTCCTAAGAGCTTGTTCTTTCATAACTCTGTGTGTGTGTGTATGATTGCTTTGGCTTCAAAAGATCATCAGGAATAGTTACAAGTTTTAATACAGCCGCGAAAGTAGAACATGTAGACTCACTTGTGGTATCAGCTGTCCATGGATGGGTTTAATGAATGAAAAGATATGTATTGCTATTGTAGTTTGGCCCCACTCAGGAGTAGAACCTATGCAGTCGCTCGGTCACCCTCTCCACCCTCCAGGGGAATAGGGGAGAGACAATATAACAAAAAGCTCGACGTTCGAGATAAGGACAGGGAGATATCATTCAACAATTGCTGTTAGAGGACAAAACAGACCCTACTTTGGGAAAACTAATTGAATTTATTGAACAAGAAAACGGAAGTAGGATAATTAGAGAGAAAACCAGATCTTAAGAACACCTTCCCCCCATGCCTTCCCTCTTCCCACGTTTAATTTCACTCCTGACTAGAATACCTTATCCTTGCCCTGAGCAGCACAGGGGAATGGGGAATGGGGAATGGGGGTTGCAGTCAGTTCATCATCACATGTTGTTTTCTGCTGCTCCTTCCTCCTCAGGGGAAGAACTCCTCACATTCCTCCCCTGCTCCAGTGTGGAGTGCCTCCCAGGGCCTACAGCCCTTCATGAACTGCTCTAGCGTGGGGTCCTTTTCCATGGGGTGGAGTGCCTCAGGAGCCAGCTGCCCCAGCGCCGGCCCTCCATGGGCCACAGCCTCCTTCGGGCATCCGCCTGCCCCGGTGTGGGGTCCTCCACAGGCTTTACTCATCCCTCTCCTTCTTCACTGACCTTGGTGTCCACAGCTGCTTCTCTCATCAGCAATTCTTTATGACTGGACCCAGGCAGATGCCTCTCATATTCTCTCACATATCCTCTCTTCTCTCCTCTTTTATCTTGACGAGGACAGAGGGTGAAGCCCACAAGGCCTACGCCTCTGCCTCTCTGCCTTCACTTCTGTTTTATTTTCCCCTTCTTAAATATGTTATCACAGAGGCTTTATCACCGTTGACAACTGGTTCACTGTGGGCCAGTGATGGGTCTGCCCTGGAGCCAACTGGGTCCACCAGACAAAGGGGCAACTTCTAGCAGCTTCTCGCAAAAGCCACACCTGTAGACCCCTCCACTACACAAACCCAACACAGTTACTGGTTCCAGAAACCCCAACTGAAATGCAAATTTGTGTAGATGTAGCTAATATTGATAAGCCGTGTTTTCATGTATGAAATGGGAATCAATTTCCTGCTTAGAACTCGTTATGTTGGTGCAGCTATTAGTATAGGATTTCATATCTAACAGATCATGTCCTGATAGTCTTTACAGAGTCAGAGCTAATGTCCACTGTCAATGTGAAGAAAAGGATCAAATCTGAGTGGGGAAATTGGGCCAATTGGTCTTTGTAGTAGTGCAGCAAAGATTTCTATACAAATGTGGTGTCATATAATTAGCAACTTAGTTGCTAATTGCCAAATCAGCTATGATTATTGGTTAGTGCAATCTACATACTTTTTAGCATAAAACATTCTAATATATCTTTCTGACTATAAACACATGAGGCATTCTTCTCTTAAGAAAATGAACTGCTTTCAAACAGCAGTAAATAATCATGTTTTATTTAAAGCTACTGATGGAGTACTGTTTAATTATGTTAAGCATACTGTGGGTTTTTTTACTGTTTACAGTATAAAAATGGTTAATGAAGACTTTTCATAGCTGATGCTCTAAGTAAAGGTTTCTGACAAGTTATTCAGATATAGAAAGGTGAATTTGTACGGAAATTTTAAATTAATCAAGAATACCTTTGCTTAGTGAATGCAAAAAGTACATGTCTCAACATTTTAATTCTCTTGTTGCTGTGAATTTGTTCATGAAGACTGGTAGTCTGAACGATTTCAAAATAAGGTTACCAACATAGCAATCAGTGCAAAGATGAAATGCAACAGGAAATTTCAGATGTTATTATGCCTTTTGTGCGATAAAGTTTTCAACAGCAGTTGACCAAATTGGAGCAGAGTTCTTGGTTTAGGGGTAGGAATGCTGCATTAAAATGGAGCATCAGAGTAGAATGTCTCTTTGCAATTGCAAGAGATGCAGATTTGGATGTGCTGTGCTGGAAAGCATTTATTTTTAAGCTAAAATGCCCTTGGCTTCCTATGTATGTTCAAGGTCAGGTTGGATTAGGCTCTGAGCAACCTGATCTAGTTGAAGATGTCCCTGCTCCTTGCAGGGGGGTTGGACTAGATGACCTTTGAAGGTCCCTTCCAACCCAAACTATTCTATGATTCTAAGTGTAGTAGGGAAGCTCAAAGAGGTGGTTAGAATTTGCCAGAACTGCAGTAGTTGAGGATGCTGCTGTGCCCATAGAAGTGCAGGCGTTTGCCATTTGTGTTGAAGCAGGCTCTCACTGCAAGGCAGCTGGTAAAAATCAGAGATGTTGCCTCTGACCTCATACAGAGATGCCTTTCTAGTTTCCTTATAGTGTGGGTGACTTCTTTTGACTTGGTTTTTGATATTGGGAGCTCCTTGCAACTGTCATTGATTTGAGGTAGTTGGCTTTTTGTAATCCTTTTTTTTTTTTTTAAATGAAGACTGTATGTTGCTTTAATGTGCGATTAAAACACAGTAGTAGAATCATTTCTGCACAAGATCAACTTATGATCATCACAAGAAGCAAAAGTGAAACATTGTTTCTAAGATTCTCTGTTCCCTGATAAATTGAAATTATCTTGGTTTTTTATAATTTACTTAAGCAAACTTATTTTAATTGTACAAAACTGCTTTTTCCCGTGGTTTTACTAAATGTGTTTCAGATGTATTTTATCGTCTTACTGTGTTGTATGTTGTATAACATTGTATGTTATAACACACATTAACTATATCATACAGTGAACATTAGAGACTAGTAAAGACCAAAAGAATTATCATTATAGTTATCTGATGCTTGCCTTTTACAAAAGGAGTCACGGAACAGCTAATAAAAATATAAAAACCTGGAAGAAATGTGCCATATAGCATATGCCATCTGTTTACAATGTGTTGCTAAACATCAGAACGGGCAGAGGGATGCAATCAGTGCCACATCTTTGCACAGGGGTCAGCCATCGGTGTTATCCTGGCAGCCAAGAAGGGTGATGACCTGCTGAGTTGGGCTGGCTGGCAAGACTGTGCTGTTCTGTATGAGGACTGCGATGCCAGTGTTCCTGAGGACAAAACAAAGACTTTGATTGCAGGGCCTCCAGATACAATCTCTAGTCTAACACTCTTGTTCTGAATGTCAAATGAGTTGGTTAGAGACACAGAAATAGAAATTACTCTGTGCTAGATTAAATTGCTTATCCATGAAACCCAGTATGTCCTATGTTTTGATTTTTGAAGCAAAGAGCAGTCCATTTTCCTGTGGCCACAGCCAAATGTGTCTACATCATGCTGAAGGTATCATATCCATAAATGGTTTGAAGTCCCATTTCCCTGACCCCATACTGTGGGCAGATAGCTATGCAGATGACTGGTGACTGGTGTTGTCCTAGGCATGGCCTAATCCACGAGACGTCCCCTCCCTTACAGTATCTTTGTCTTGCATATTTATACATCAGCGTTTACACTCACACACACACACAGGGAAGGAGAAAAGCACATTTGTATGCATATACTAAAGTGCTTGTGCCGTGAGCTTGTGCATAATCAACTAGACAGAAGTGTGTGACATGTTTACAAACAGCTACAGTCCATTTGAAATACTACCTACATTAGAACAGTTGAAGAAAATGAGTTTCCATTAAGAAGTTTGTACAGCTCTGAAGAAATGTCAAAGTAAAAGATGGCCAGACTCTTTTGAGTGATAAAGAATAGGAGCAAACTGTTGTTTGTGTGCAGAAAATGACAGCATGTAAATTAAAAAAAAAAGGAAAAAAAGAGTGAACCTCACTGGATACATTATTGATAATAAATTAATCTCTCCGTTACACTTTTCAGCAAGAAGAACATTAGATACAATATGCTCCAAAAGACCGGCTTTAACTAAAAGCTGATTTCTAAACATATTTCATAGTTTCTAACTGACAACAAGTTCTTATCACTTTGTAAACTTTTTAGATTGTAATTCTTATGTAAAACCAGTGTGCCTTTTTTTCATTCAAGTAATCTGTGTTGAAGAGGGGTCTGATTTTCTACTTTGTAGAGTAATTTGAGCATTTGTCAGGGATACATATTGGGCCAAGCCCTGTTTAACATCTTAGTTGGTGACATGGACAGTGGAATTGAGCACACTCTTGGCAAGTTAGCTGACGACACCAAGCTGTGTGGTGCCGTCGACACACTGGAGGAAAGGGATGCCGTTCAGAGGGACCTTGACAGGCCGAAGAGGTGGGCCCACGGAAACCTCATGAAGTTCAACAAGGCCAAGTGCAAGGTCCTGCACATGGGTCAGGGCATAAATACAATCCCAGGCACAAATACAGGCTGGATGGAAAATGGATTGACAGCAGCCCCCAGGAGAAGGACTTGGGTGTGCTAGTGGATGTGAAGCTCAACATGAGGTGACAATGCATGCGTGCAGCCCAGAAAGCCAACTGCATCCTGGGCTGCATCAAAAGAAGCATGGCCAGCAGGTCAAGGGAGGGGATTCTGCCCCTCTGCTCTGGTGAGACCCCACCTGGAGCATTGCATCCAGCTCTGGAGCTCCCAACACAAGAAGGCCCAGAGGAGGGCCACGAAGATGATCAGAGGGCTGGAGCACCTCTCCTATGAGGACAGGCTGAGAGAGTTGGGGCTGTTCAGCCTGGAGAAGAGAAGTCTCTGGGGAGACCTTATAGCGGCCTTCCAGTCCCTAAAGGGGGCCTACAGGAAAGATGGGGAGAAACTATTTGGCAGGGTCTGTTGTGATAGGATGAGGAGTAATGGTTTTAAAATAGAGGGAGATGGATTCAGATTAGACATTAGGAATTTTTTTTTTACAATGAGGTTGGTGGAGCACTGGAACAGGTTGCCCAGAGAGGTCGTGGATGCCCCATCCCTGGAAACATTCAAGACCAGGTTGGATGAGGCTCTGAGCAACCTGATCTGGTTGGAGATGTCCCTGCTTCTTGCAGGGGGGTTGGACTAAATGACCTTTAAATGTCCCTTCCAACTCAAACTGTTCTATGATTCTATGATTTTATTAGCACAACTCTCTGGAAATGAATAGAGTCACAGTATTGTGAAAGCACAACAGAGAAAAGAATCTGCACAGTTTAAAAAAAAAATGGAAAACGTTACTGTCTCTCACTTTCTCACCCTGTACTATCTCTAAAGATAGTATGTAGAGTTGGGTAGCTGATGACTGTGGATTCTGATAAAAGCTTATTTCCAGGACCAGCTTGAGCTTCTTTAGGTTTTGATGTTGTATAATATGAAAATCATTTAGAAATAATTTAGAGAAAGTGTGTTATGCAATTTTGAAGAGTTCCAAAACATTTGCATCGTATTTTCTTTCTATTCCTGTTTCCAGAATAATTGTTTGAACAGGAAGGCAAATGACATTTGCAAACAACCACTGAAAGCTAGCTCCCCTCTTGCATTCCAGGCATTAAAATTTCTGCAAAATACCCTGCGCTATTAGGCCTATTCACTCTCTTTGTTGGCATCATTCCTGTGGATGTTGAGTTGGAACTATATCTAGAAATGAACAATTTTTAATTGTGCTAGTGTTGAATGCTATGCACATTTCAAAATCTATTAAACATGACTTTTTACAATCCTGACCTTAGCTATGCCATGTTGAGCTCAGGAGCTGTGCAGAGACTTTTTGCCTCAGGTCAAACAGGGAGACACATAAACAAAGGCTACCAGAGCTCCCAGGCAGAAGGAGGTGGCCTGATGCTTCTCGTTTTTGTGATAGGCAGCCAAGTAGTGCTGCCAGCTAGCTAACCATAGCCTGTTTTAGGGCATTTTGTGTAGCAGCTTCATGCTTTATGTTAGCATGGAGCAGGATCTCTTACCCCTCACCTCCATTCTTGCAACATGGCGCCTCGAGGCGGTGCCAAACCTGAGTCTCCTGATTGCAAATTTCGCGCTGTCTGTATGGTAGCCTGTAGCATGCCAGTGCAGCACTGCTCTTCAAATACAGGCATCCGGACTCTTTCCCTGCAGATCTTTCCTGCTGAGCCAACCTTACCTTGCTCTAGTCAGTTCAGACCTTGGGGGATTTACAGCTGATGTTGATTAGGATTGATGAGCCCTGGTTGCGCAATAACCCCAAAGGTTATTAGTACCTTTCAGATGATGGGTATAAAATGTCACATTATTTCCTTCCTGCAATCTTTTATGGTTTTGCAGATACATGTGAAAAGGGCAGTTTTCACTGACATGACTCATTCTGACCAAGACTGTATGAAAAAATTAATATTTTTTGAATGTGTTTGCTAACCACCTATTGATTATCCTTCATTAAACCAGATTCAAGATTAAATTAAGAAAAGTTGATATTGATGCTTAGGCAGTGTTCCTCCCTGAGGTTTCAGGTGATTACTGATGTTTCAAACATTTCATTTACTACAAAGAAAAAAGTCAGACACAGTAACAAAAAGAGAAAAGGACTGTATTTAATGCTTCTTTTCATCAAAGCCTAACTCCTAAGAGCATATAGGTTATTACTTTTTCTGATAAGGAAGACTCTAAGTTTTTAAGCTACTGACTAATTCTTTATATGGTTTCCTAGGATGATCGAGCTTTTTCTTTGGTCCCAAGGAATAACAATTTCAGTTTACTGATTGGATTGCTACAGAATAACATTTTCTCTTTTATTCACATAATATAGTATGCAGGGAGGAATTTTGCTGGGACTCAGGAAAAAAAAAGGAGAGTTCACCACTTTTGGAAGAAGGCACAGGCAACTAAAGAAGAGTACAGGGGCTTCATTAGGTCCTGCACAGAGAAAATTAGAAAAGCAAAAACCCAGTTAGAACTCAATCTGGCCACTGTTGTAAGAGATAATAAAAAATGTTTTTACAAATGCATTAAAAACAAAAAGAGAGCCAAGGAGTATCTCCATACTTTATTGGATGAGAGGGGGAAACATTGCCACCAAGGATGAGGAAAAGGCTGAGGTACTTAATGCCTTCTTTGCCTCAGTCTTTAACAGTCAGACCAGCTATGCCCAGGGTATTCAGCCCCCTGAGTTGGAAGATGGAGACAGAGAGCAGAATAAACCCCCCATAATCCAGGAGGAAGCAGTTAATGACCTGCTATGCCACCTGGACACGCACAAGTCTATAGGGCCAGATGGGATGCACACGAGAGTACTGAGGGACTTGGCGGAGTAGGTTGCCAAGCCACTCTTCACTGTTTATCAGCAGTCATGGCTAACAGGGGAGGTTCCAGACAGCTGGAGGCTTGCCAATGTGATGCCCATCTACAAGAAGGACTGGAAGGAGGATCCAGGGAACTACAGGCCTGTCAGCCTGACCTCAGGACTGGAGAAGATTATGGAGTAGTTCATCTTGACTGCACTCACCAGGCATGTGCAGGACAACCAGGGGATGAGGCCCAGCCAGCATGGACTCATGAAAGGCAGGTCCTACTTGACCAACGTGATCTCCTTCTATGACTGGGTGACCTGTCTAGTGGATGACAGGAAGGCGGTGGGTGTTATCCACCTGAACTGTAGTAAAGACTTTGACACTGCCTTTCACAGGATTCTCCTAGAGAAGCTGGCAGCTCACGGCTTAGTCAGGTGTACTCTTCGCTGAGTGAAAAACTGGCTGGATGGCCAAGCTCAGAGAGTTGTGGTGAACAGAGTTAAATCCAGTTGGCTGCCAGTCACAAGTGGTGTTCCCCAGGGCTTGGTACTGGGGCCAGTTCTGTTTAATATCTTTATCAACAATCTGGATGAGGGGATTGAGTGTGCCCTCAGTAAGTTTGCAGATGACACCAAACTGGGCGGGAATGTCAATCTGCTCAAGGGTAGGAAGGCTCTGCAGAAGGATCTGGACAGGCTGGATCGATGGGCTGAGGTAAATCGTATGAGGTTCAACAAGGCCATATGCTGGGTCCTGCACTTGGGTCACAACAACCCCATGCAACGCTACTGGCTTGGGGAAGAGTGGCTGGAAAGCTGCCCAGTGGAAGAGAACCTGAGGGTGCTGGTTGTCAGCCAGCTGAACATGAGCCAGTAGCGTGCCTAGGTGGCCAAGAAGGCCAACAGCATCCTGGCTTGTATTAGGAACAGTGTGGCCAGCAGGAGTAGGGAAGTGATTGTGCCCTTGTACTTGGCACTGGTGAGGCTGCTCCTTGAATACAGTGTGCAGTTTTGGGCCCCTCACTATAAGAAAGACCTTGAGTTGCTAGAGCATGTCCAGAGCAATAGGGTCATGATGAAACTCTCGGAGAATATGACTTTCTTCTCTGTTTGCAGCCATTAGTGAGGGAAGAGAATTAGGCACAAACTGGTAAAAAGTTGAAGTTCTAGGCTAGAACTGTGGCTGCATAGTTGAGACTGTTAGTAAAAACATGAAGGGCTGGAAACCATGCTAAGGCACATGGAGAGCAAGGAGATGGTTGGTGACAGCCAATATGGCTTCACCAAGGGCAGATTGTGCCTGACCAGTCTGGTGGCCTTCTATGATGGGGTGACAGCATCGGTGGACAAGGGACGAGCAACAGATATCAACTAGCTGGACTTGTGCAAAGCTTTTGACACTGTCCCACACGACATCCTTCTCTCTAAACTTAGAGAGACATGGCTTTGATAGATGGACCACTCGGTGGATAAGGAGTTGGCTGGATGGCTGAACTCAGAGAGTGGTGGTCAACGGCTCAATGTCCAAGTGGAGATCTGTCATGAGTGGCGTACCTCAGGGGTCTATGTTGGGCCCGGCCCTGTTCAGCATCTTTGTTGGCGACATGGACAGTGGGATAGAGTGCACCCTCAGCAAGTTCGCCAATGACACCAAGCTGTGTGGTGCCATGGACACACTGGAAGGGAGGGATGCCATCCAGAGGGACCTTGACAGGCTGGAGAGGTGGGCCTGTGCCAACCTCATGAAGTTCAACCAGGTCAAGTGCAAGGTCCTGCACCTGGGTCATGGCAATCCCAGGCACAAATACAGGCTGGACAGAGAATGGATTGAGAGCAGCCCTGAGGAGAAAGACTTGGGAGTGCTGGTGGACGAGAAGCTCAACATGAGCCAGCAATGTGCTCTGGTGGCCCAGAAGGCCAACTGCATCCTGGGCTGCATCAAGAGCAGGTTGAGGGAGGTGATTCTCCCCCTCTACTCTGCCCTAGTGAGACCCCACCTGGAGTACTGTGTCCAGTTCTGGAGCCCCCAATATAAGAAGGACATGGACCAGTTGGAGAGGGTCCAGAGGAGGGCCACGAAGACGATAAGAGGGCTGGAGCACCTTTCCTATGAGGACAGGCTGAGAGAGTTGGGGCTGTTCAGCCTGGAGAAGAGCAGGCTCCGGGGAGACCTTATAGTGGTCTTCCAGTCCCTAAAGGGGGCCTACAAGAAAGACGGGGAGAGGCAGTTCAGTAGGGCCTGTTGTGATAGGATGAGAGGTAATGGTTTTAAAATAGAGGGGGGTAGATTTATATTAGATATTAGGAAAAAATTTTTTACAATGAGAGTTGTAGAACACTGGAACAGGTTGCCCAGAGAGGTGGTGGATGTCCCATCCCTGGAAACGTTCAAGGCCAGGTTGGACAGGGCTCTGAGCAACCTGATCTAGTTGGGGATGTCCCTCCTCCTTGCAGGGGGGTTGGACTAGATGACCTTTGAAGGTCCCTTCCAACTCTAACCATTCTATGATTCTATGATTCTATGATTACTTGCTTGGGGGCACCCCTTAATGCCCAGTAACACATTTTTCTGCCTTTACTTCTCAGCCCATACAATGTAAGGGTTTGTTTGGAAATTAATTAAACTCCAATAGGTGTTAACAGTTAAAGCAATTTCAGAGACTGAAAACAATATATTTCTCTATGGATACAGGAAAGTAGTTTATATGAAAGGCATTTTCTAATAAACTATTATTTCAACTGGAGTGGGCAAAACACATTTGCTGGATATCAATCAACTCAATGCTGGCAGAATTGTATTGTAGCGATCACATTAAGAAGTAATTTGTATCGTCATAGGATGTTAGTTTTGATGGAACTGTGTTTTCTTCCAGATGAAGAGATGATTTATTTTGATGATTTATTGTTCTTAATTACCAAGTTTATTATTTATAATCTGGATAAGGCCATACCACGTTGATTTCTTATTGTTTGTGCTTTGTTGTACTGATTCTTAGTAGGGGTCAGCCATGCCTGGGTCATGAACACATTCTGGCCCCTGAGCATTTTTGTTTTAATGCTGCCACACTGGGAATTTTTGGCACTTTGCTTGTGTTGTTACTGTGTCACTATTGTGTTATATCTAAACTGTACAATCATATAGTTAAGTTAGTAACAACTATGGCGAATGAAATCTATCAGTAGCAAATACCTATATTTGCATGCAAGTTGGAAAAACCATAATGACTCAAGTTCCTTTATTCTGAATTACTTGGAATAACTTTGAAGTGGAAGAAACCTGTGAACTACTCAATGACAATCTCAGGTCAGGAAGCTGAAATAAAGAGACTGGGTGAAGAAAGTAAATGAAACTCTTCTGGCAAGTTTTGTGTTACTTCTGTACTTCAAAGATAAGGTATCTTGTTGTTTTTTAAAACTGTTTTAAGCTGGACAACTTTTTTTTGCAGGTGAAAATAAACTTAAAAAGATATATTGCCATTCCTGCTGCATATCAGAGTCTAGCAGGTTAGCCCAGTACCTGAAATATTTAAATAAAGTTCTCCTTAAGTGGATACAAGGGTAAATACAATTAATAGTGATAAAAAAGTCCTACCATGATCATGTAACAGTGGTTCTTGTAACTTTATCTAGTGCTAGAGACCATTAAAGCATGACAGTCAACCAAAAAGTGCCATCAGCTCTTTAACAATCTTGGACTCTTTGAAGAGCTGCACCCAATTCTGCCTCACTTCTCAGGTCTCCCTCTTTGCAGACATAGAGCTACTCACTGCTATGTAGTTTTATAAATACCTTCCACTGTCTGGTGTGGTTTCTGCCTGCTATTCAGAAAAGCTCTATACCATTAAGGATCTCTTCTATAACTCAGGGTCTTGACTACATCACAGGAGCACTTCAAGTTTGTAAACAGTATTTTTTTAATTAGCTATTTGATATAGCACCTCTGAGGATTTCTTGCATATTAGAAAGCAGTATACTTGCTAGATTTTACACTGAGTTGTGAAAAGTCTCAGCTTTACACCAAAAGTGTTCACAGTGTAACTAATTAATCCATATAATGTACTTCACAGGGGAAAATATTGTGAAAGCGTTAACTTTCATTTTCATTGCTTGGACCATATCTTGAGTTGTTTAGCTGTTACTGACACAAAATTCACATTGATGCTATTAATATTTTGCTTAGGTAATGAATGATTAAGAAGCACAATGTTTGGCCTTTAAAAAAATCTCTCTTTGATGAGGCTTTTAATTAACAGTGTTGTAATTTGATTTGATACGCTATTCTCTTTTTGTGCTATAAGGCACTCCAAAGTACTTGGATTAAAGGTAATATAAACTAAAATGATGATCGCATAAAACATTCAAACCCTTCAGTCTAATGTTCCAAAACATTGTGCATCCAAAGAAGTAATGGAAAACCTGAAGCTTTGCTATTCACTGCATAACTTTTTAAATGATTGCTGTTATGCATCTTCAGAAATGTAATTCCCCTTCTAGGGGAATTATTTCTTATTATTCCACACAGTGTGTAATGCTTTTCTGACCTAAAGCATCTCTTTGCTGGAGTCAGGAGGTACTTTGATGCACAGGTCACACTAAATCAAGGCCACCTTCCATGGGCTCAAGTTGTATATTTATATTTGTTTCTTAATTTGGAGGTGGGGCTGATGTGACAGAACATCCCTGTCATCTCTTCATTATCTGTAGTAGTGAGCCTGGAATATCCTAGAAAGTGGAAAAGAATACAGCCAAACGAGACACCTTTAGAATACCTGCGGAAGGATGAAGTGGAGATGTCTGGCATGTGGAACAGAGAAGGAACTCAACTTCTTGCTGCGAAGCTACATAACTGGCCTTGAAGGGCTGTTTGCATCAGCCAAGACCCCAGCAGGATGAGCGCTACTGGTGTGGCGGTTGCACGTTGTCCAGCTCCTCAGAGCCTCCTGCAAGTCTCTGTTGCTGACAACCCACTTCTCTGCAGTGGTCTACCCTGCAGCAGCTTGTCCCAAGTTCTCTCTCCTCTACCTCACCTCAGCCAGGGGAAATAAATTATTTTCTGCAGCTGCTTGTGTTTCAATGTGTCCCCCAAAGAACTAATTCCCCCTTCCTTCCCCTCTCCTCTCCTCTCCTGTCCTCTTCTCTCCTCAGTTCTGGCAGTATCTGGAATCACTGAACCATAGCAGCAATGTGGCTTCTCACAGAAATGTAACTTTCCAGTGGTATGCAGTGTTTGAAAAATTAATTGCATGAACAGGCAAAGAAGTCACATTAATTGTCACCAATATGAAAGTGAAGACAATGTGCATAGCCATTCAAAGAGGCTGCAATTAACAGGTAGAGCAAACAATTTGCATAACTTTCCCATAATCGTAACAAACCCAGCTCAGTTTGTATTCTGAAATTCTCAGCATTGTTCACATGTCATTGGGCATACTAGGATTAAAATGGCCTTTCGTGCGTTTTGTGACTGGCTTAACACATTTTTCGTTTCCTTCTGTCTAAATATATGAACAGAAAAATACAATGTGTTTAACTATGGAAATCCTTGATAGTTTCTTTCTGCTGCTAAAGGTTTTTTCTTCTTTTAATTCATTCTTGCTCTACTTACTTAAATTATGGTATTTGATTCTGAACCTGCTTTTCTGTAATCACCAAGGAGGTATACTTTGCTACCTAATTCATGCCCTGGTGTCAGCCTAAAAATGTTATCAGGTGTTTTTCAGGATAGTTAAATGGTTTAGCCACACAGTGGATGCTGCATAACAGACTGAACATTAGGAAAGCATGTGAACCTTTAGTACATAATATTAAAATTATATTTTTGGATTATTGCATTTGGGAATTCTGTAGGGGGAAGATAAAGTATAATTTCAAGAAGCAGTCAAGGTTGAGAATGTGATATTTGGGTAGTAAAGTCTTCCTTATAATTTATAATACATAGTAAGACCCCAAATAGAATCATGGAAGCATAGAATCATATAATGGTTAGAGTTGGAAGGGACCTTCAAAGGTCATATAGTCCTATCCCCCTGCAAGGAGCAGGGACATCCCCAATGTTGTGGTTTTCTTTACTGAGAGGGGGCCTAAGGTGGTAGCTTCTGTAGGAAACTGCTAGAAGCTACTTCCCTCTGTTCAGTGGACTCAGCTGGGCCTAGGGCGGACCCGCTGCTGGCCAAGGCCGAGCCAATTGGTAGCAGAATGTTCCGTGATAACGCCTCTGCAATAACATATTTAAGAAGGGGAAAACAGAAAAAAAAAAGAGAGAAGAGAAGATGTGAAGAAGCTGAGCGGGGGCAAAGCGCAGAGGGCGAGGCGCAGGCCTCATGGGCCTTGCAGGCCTCACCCTCTGTCCTCTCACCAGGCGGCCAACTGGGCCCGGCCCGGCCCGGCTGCAAGAAGTGGAGAGGAGATGAGATGGATGATGTGAAGACATTCTGAGAGGTGTCTGCCAGCCTGTTGTGAAGAACTTTTCTTGGGAGAGGAACGGCTGCAGACGCCAAGGTCAGTGAAGAAGGAGAGGGAGGAGTAATGCTGCTCCTGGCCAAGATTCCCCTGCAGCCCATGGTGGCGACCATGGTGGAGCAGGTTGTCCCCCTGCAGCCCATGAAGGTCCATGGAGGAGCAGAGATCCACTTGCAGCCCGTGAAGGACCCCACATCGGGGGAGGTGGATGCCTGAAGGTGGCTGCGGCACATGGAGGGCCTGCTGGGACAGCCATTCTGGAGAGACTGCACCCCATGGAAGAGATGACCCACGCCAGAGCAGTTTCAGGAAGGACTGTGACCCATGGGAGGGACCCCACAACAGAGCGGGGGTGGAATGTGAGGAGTGGAGTTCTTCCCCGGACCATGAAGCAGCGGCATAAAACAATGCAAGATGAACTGACCGCAACCCCCATTCCCTCTTCCCCCCTGTGCTGCTCAGGGGTGGGGGTGGGAAGGTAGTAGAGATAATGTTAAGCTTGGGAAGAGGGAGGGGTGGAGGGAGGTTATCTTGTTCTCTGCCTCATTCTCCTGCTGTTTGTAGTAGTAAATGAATAGTTTTCTCCAAGTCAAGTCTGTTTTGCCTGTAACGGTAACTTTAGGGATTTTCTCCCTGTCCTTATCTCAAACCTCGAGCCGTTTTTCTTACATCATCTCCCCCTGTTCTCTTGGAGGATGGGGGGAGTGAGAGAGAAACTGCGTAGTCTGGTCCCAATCGGGGCTGAACTACGACACCCGACTAGATCAGGTTGCTCAGAGCCTCATCCAGCCTGGCCTTGAACGTTTCCAGGGATGGGACATCCACCACCTCTCTGGGCAACCTGTTCACTGCTCTACAACCCTCAGTGTAAAATTTTTTTTCCTAATATCTAATATAAATCTACCTCCCTCTATTTTAAAACCATTACCCCTCGTCCTATCACAACAGGCCCTGGTAAAAAGTTTCTTGTAGGCCCCCTTGAGGCACTGGAAGACTGCTATAAGGTCTCCCTGGAGCCTTCTCTTCTGCAGGCTGAACAGCCCCAACTCTCTCAGCCTGTCCTCATAGGAAAGGTGCTCCAGCCCTCTTATCGTCTTCGTGGCCCTCCTCTGGACCCTCTCCAACTGGTCCATGTCCTTCTTATGTTGGGGACTCCAGAACTGGACACAGTACTCCAGGTGGGGTCTCACCAGGGCAGAGTAGAGGGGGAGAATCACCTCCCTCAACCTGCTGGCCACGCTCCTCTTGATGCAGCCCAGGATGCAGTTGGCCTTCTGGGCCACAAGGACGCATTGCCGGCTCATGTTGAGCTTCTTGTCCACCAGCACTCCCAAGGCCTTCTCCTCAGGGCTGCTCTCAATCCATTCTCTGTCCAGCCTGTATTTGTGCCTGGGATTGCCCTGACCCAGGTGCAGGACCTTGCACTTGACCTGGTTGAACTTCATGAGGTTGGCACGGGCCCACCTCTCCATACTGTCCAAGTCCCTCTGGATGGCATCCCTCCCCTCCAGCATGTCGACTGCACCACACAGCTTGGTGTCTTTGGCGAACTTGCTGAGGGTGCAGCAAATGTGAATGTCAGTCTTCATACAGAGTTCTACTCTACTGTATTTGTCTTTTGTAGCCTGTCAGTGTTTGTTAAGTAGACATTCAGTCTTATACTTATCATAATGAATTACTTTTTCACTGATTTCATAAATATTTTAACAGATATTCTACTGCAATTTGTCTCTTTTACTAAATTTGATGAACTGATGGGAAATTGTGAAATGTGAAACAACTGTAGAGCTTCTCCTTTCAGCTCGATTGCATTGAATATCTCATATTTCTTTGAATATTTAATCTTACTTTGATTTATAATGTTTGCAAAATACTACATTAGGATTAAAAGAACTTTGCATTTTTCTGCCTAAGCAAATGCGATAATTCTCTTAGTATCAAAATGAAATCTAATTATTGGCATTATTGTGTCATTACATGGAATACTGCTTCTACTGTATCTTTCCATTATGTTTAACTTATTGTTAAATTAAGTTCTGAAATATGTTCTATCACTGGAAAGAAACTGTAAGTATGGAATAGAAATCACCTAATTTGGGAAGACTGTTTCAATGTAATCTTCAGGCACCATGTGGAATGATTTGAATGCAATTATAATATTTGTAGCTATTAATAATGTCTAGAAATAATAAACCATGTACAATTAGGACAAAGCTTCACTGTGCCCCAAACAAGTCCCGGTGGGAAGAAATTAAAGTGGTAGAAGAAAAAACCCTGTGAAAATGTACCTATATTCTTCTTAACTGTTTTTAACAACAGGCACAAGATGTTAGAGTTTGAAGTTATATTTGGAACAGTTCTTTAAGGAATGCTTTAGAGACATTATGAAAGGACACGTTTTACCAGCTTGACCTCTCAGGTATAAAACTGCCAGGTAAAATCATAAGCCAGTACGGCCTAACAAAGAAGTCTAATATATCTTTGATATGGCTAGTTACTCTGCTGGTGAAAACAGTAGCATCAGGCTAAATAAAACATACACGTTTGAGGTCTCAGCCTTTAGAGGACTCCACAGAAATTACATGGGAATAATTCGACTGCCCTATATGAGCCCATGCTGGAAGCCAAGAACATCTGAGGACTGCAATGGTGAAGAAAGGCATAAAGAAGGTCTTTGATCATTCCTGTAACAACGAAATGGAAAGTGCTTCCCTAAAGGCTTCCCTAAAAGCCTAGGGAAAGCATAGGTAAAAGCAGCAGAAAGTATGCCAGGAAGTTCACTTATTCTATACTATAAAGGGAAGGAGGAAAAAGGTGAAGCATTTCTGGGAAATGAAAGAGCACCAGGTTTCCTCCATTTACAAACAATGGATAAATGATGAAAGAACTTCAGCTTTGATTGAAGATTAGAACAAGGATAGCCAGTGTAATTTGAAAGGATAGTAGATGGGTCAGAATTACTTCCTTTTATTAATAATGGCACTTGAGTTCGTCTTAACCTGAGGGAGATAACTCTAGAAGCATCTTACTTATGAAAGGCAGATTTTGACAAAACTTAGTCTATACCTCTGAGTGCTTATTTGTATCTCTACACTTAGTCTTAAAGAAGACTGAATAATATTTTCTGAATTCAATCTTTTTATAAGATATGTTGTTGATATATTTTCTATTACTTACATTATATCACTTACATCTTTCTCTAGTGACATATATAATTTCTTAAAATAGTAAGGAAAATTATGCAATTTTTGAAGTATGTGATAGCCCAAGTGTAAATCTTACATGCTTAAATACAGTACTAAAAAGATCTTAGATAAGGTGCCATGGTTGTAAGACGTTTTCATATTAGTCTGAATATGAAATGAATATGATAAGACAACTGTCAAAGTTGTAGGTGACCTGCCGAAGATTTAGAATAGAGCTTGAATTAATAAACCCACATTTCCATTGTTGTCTAAACTCTCACTCCCTAAAGCTGAAAATGTTGACAGGAGAGATTCCCCCATGAGATTATTTTCTCATCAAAAGTGGAATCTCATGTTTAAAATTATTGCTCTATTCTTCCTGTCTGTGTGCCACTACAACTCTCCACAGCAGTTAATCCTCATGCCCTTACTCAGCAGGGCTTCCTTAGAGATGTACTTTTAAGGCACCTCTTTCCTTCTAGCACTAAAACTCCATGCTGAACAATTTTGCACTTCAAAATTTCTACAGGGCTAGATGTGAGATCCTGCAGAATTAGGACAGCTATACATTTACGCATGCTGGAGTCTTCCTTAGCTGGTCACTATACTAAGTCCACAACAAAAAGGTGGAATTGACTGCAAGTAAAGCTTCAAGCCAAAGCACAAACATTCTATCAATTGTATAAGTTCTTGGCTTTCTCACTCTTAAGTGAGAAAAGTTAAGAAAACTTAAGTTCGGGCATTTTTTAACCATGCATCTAAATTTAATGGTAAGTACTACTTTTTGAGTGCTTGCTACCCTGTTGGTACACAGTCATGGAATTATTTGGCTAGTCTGGAAGTGCTTAAGCTCTCTGTATTTAGATTGGAAGTGTTTGCTTTAAAACGTGAAGAGCTAAAGTTACCAAAGTGCAGCAAGATGGAATAACAGTGTGTTGTAGTTTAGCCCAGATCACCACCAACCTCACAGTCTCCCGCCCACTCCTACCCTCTGAGGGAACAGGGAGAGAGAATCTAAGAAAAAGGCTTGAGGTTTGAGATCAGGACAGGGAGAGATCCTTAAAGTTACCATTACAGGCAAAACAGACTCGACTTGTGGAAAACTATTTATTTATTATTATTAGTAGTAGTAAAACCAAAGCAGGATAATGAGAAAGAGAACAAAGTAAATTCCCCCCACCCCTCCCTCTTCCCAGGCTGAACTTCATGTTCAATTATCTCTACCTCCTTCCCCTGCCAAGCGGCACAGGGGGGAATAGGGAATGGGGGTTATGGTCAGTTCATCACACATCGCTTTACACCGCTCCTTCCTCCTCGGGGGAAGAATTCCTCACGTTCCTCCCCTGCTCCAGCCTGGGGTCCCTCCCACGGGCTACACTCCTTCATCAACTGCTCTGGCACGGGTCATTTTTCCACGTGGTGCAGTCCCTCAGGAACAGCTGCCCCAGCACGGGCCCTCCATGGGATCACAGCCTCCTTTGGGCATCTGCCTGCCCCAGTGTGGGGTCTTCCCCGGGCTGCAGGTGGATCTCTGCTCCTGCGTGGGCCTCCATGGGCTGCAGGGGCACAGCCGGCCTCACCATGGGCTGCACCACGGGCTGCGGGGGAATCTGCTGGGAGCAGCATCACTGCTCCCCCTCCTTCTTCACTGCCCTTTGTTGTCTGCAGCCATTCCTCTCACAAGAAATTCTTCACAACCGGCTCAGAGAGACACCTCTCAGGTTCTCTTCACGTCTCCTCTCCACTTCTTGCAGCCGGGCTGGGCTGAGTCGGGCCCAGTTGGCCTCCCAGTGGGAGGCCAGAGGGTTGCAAGGCCCACAGGGCTCGCCCCTCCCCCTCTTTGTGCCAACTTCAGCATTCTTCACATCTTTTCTTCTTCTTCTTCTTCTTCTTTTTTTTTTTTTTCCTGTTTTTCCCCTTCTTAAACACGTTATTGTAGGGATACAAATTAGGGAACAAATTAGGAGCTGTTTAATCCACCGCTGCCTTAAAAAGAAATGTCCATGAAATCATTGTGTAGAAAATTCAAGCTTTTAAAAAAGAATCTGAAAACAATTTATAATAGAACCAAATTTGGTAGAGAAAAAACAGGACAGAAACAATTAATGATGACCTCAGGTGTTTATAAAAAAATACAGCTACAAACACAAAGCCATGCAAAACTTTCCCCTTAGGATGGGTGAGGAGGCTTGCAAGTTTCAGTAAACAAATAAACTAATTTTTTTTTGCCAAAGAAATCATTCCAACACAAAACAGAAAACAGAAACAAAAAAGAGGTACAACAGCTACAGTGGTGAAAAGATTCTGCTGCTGTAAAGAACATAAATCCTGCTGAATTTTCAAAGTTATTTAGGTACCTCGAGACTAAGGTGGAGCTATGGGTGATGCTCAGAGATGCCAAGTGGCAACATATCAACCTCCCATTAAAACCAAAGGACAATGCAGCTTTTAAAAATCTTGCTTGTAGTCAGTACATATCTGCATCCAGAGGATAATAAAATCAGAGAGAGGATGTCATCCTCCGTATTTGTAAAAAACACAAAATTACTTGTTACAAACAGGTTATAAAAAGCTTGTTTTTAATAAGCTACAGACACAGACACAGAGACCATCAAAGTAGGAAACCCAACACCATCATGACTTCACATTAAAATATACAGCACTCTGCCTAAATACTTGTAGGGGAATTTTGCAAACTATATCAACAGGCTCTCAGCAAACTTAGCAGTTTTTTTTTTTCAAGATATACTTTTCACTTCAATGTTAGGTCTGATGCGCTTGCCCAAATTTGAAGTGTTTATGAGAAGAAAAACAGCAATTGGAAGTGCACCAATGTCAACTGTCACAGAATTCATCCTTTATTCTCATGAGAAATTTGAGGTCTCATCTTTGTATCTGCTTTGCTGCCTAGTAGATATAGTTTATAATAGTAGAACTAATAATATAAAAATCATAAACTGTCTTTGGCTCTTGGGTAACTGTATGAGACCCAAACTGTGCCTTCCACACAGTATTTCAAAATCAATGAGACAACTCAGAATATAAATGGAGTTACACACGATAACTCCAGTAGGCAGAATCAGGTGCTGTAAAACTAACCTGGAGAGGAATAGGATACATGCCAAGCAGAAGCTCACTTGCAGGACAAGATTTTCAGTAGTCCCAAGTTCCTAAGGGAGCCTATTATGTTCAAGTAGGTGCTACAAGGAACTGGATGGTCTTGAATAGCCTATTCCATATTGATTATATTAGCCAGGAGGGAAATATAATGGTTTTTCTCAAATACCCCGAAGCTCTGGATAACAAGATTATGGAAACACAAGCCAAAGGGATATAAAATCAAACCAGGGCTAACAAAATGATGCCTGTCTCCAAATGTATATAAACCAAAAATCTTTCTCTCTGGGAAGATGAATGCTATAGGACAAGCAGAAATTAAAAACCAACCAATTAAACAAATAAAACCTAAAAGTAACAAAACTTCCACTTAACATTTTAATTGGAGGATTGGATTATTCCTGAGTGTTAAAGAACAAACCCAGGTACAGCTTCTACTTTGTGTTCCTAAGATTCCCTGGTAGCAACTCAGGCCAAAATTTGGAGGTAAATATCCACACAGTGTACCACAAACCCTTAAATTATTCTCTATATAAACATTTATACTAGCTTGAATAAGTAATACACAGTATTACGGTGAGTTCAGAAGGTTTCAAAAGTGCAAACATACACACTGATCCCTTCTGCCCTTCCTACCTGCACATTTTTCACAAAACAAGGACAGGCCAAGCCTCTCAGACTTCAAACTTAGCTGTTTGCAACAAGCAGTCAAGCTGTATGACAAAGTGCCATTTTAAGTTACTCCTCTCTGACTGCATAGATCATCAGAATTAGTATATTGGAATTTTAAATACTTGTACTGAATTCTGGTTTTGTTAACCTAACTGTAAAAGAACAAGAAAAGCAAGGAACATACATTTTCCTTCAAACATGTAAATATGCACTGGAAGAATTTCAGTCCTATGCTGTCTGTATCTAATTCAAGTTTTTGTTACTCCTCAAGTTATTAAAGTTGTTTAAATTTCATATGGGCCAGTTACTAAACTGGAATTTCTGTGGTTGCACAACAGATGCATTTCTGGTGGAGCTGAGAGATGATACAGCCAGTTCCTCAACATATAATATACAGCTTGAGCCTTACTAGTTGATCTTATTGTGCAGTGTTATAGATACATGATATTAGTCGTGGACTAAATAAACTCAACAGACGTTTTATAAGGATAGCCCATAGACTGAGGGAATGATATCTGTGTGTATATATCAAAGTATGATGTAGATGATACGGAATAAGGGTGGACACTGTCCTGGTCAGCAGGGATAGAGCTAATTTTCCTCTTAGTAGCTGCCATGTTGTCATAGTTCAGCCACGATCAGGACCAGACTACGCAGTCTCTCTCTCACTCCCCCCACCCTCCAAGAGAACAGGGAGAGAAAATATAAGAAAAACGGCTCGAGGTTTGAGATAAGGAGAGGGAGAAATCCTTAAAGTTACCGTCACGGGCAAAACAGACTCGACTTGGGGAAAACTATTCATTTATTACTACAAACAGCAGGATAATGAGACAGAGAACAAGATAACCTCCGTCCACCCCTCCCTCTTCCCGGGCTTAACATTATCTCTACTACCTTCCACCCCCACCCCTGAGCAGCACAGGGGGGAAGAGGGAATGGGGGTTGCAGTCAGTTCATCATACGTTGTTTTACGCTGCTGCTTCATGGTCGGGGGAAGAACTCCTCACATTCCTCCCCTGCTCCATTATGGGGTCCCTCCCACAGGCCACAGTCCTTCGTGAAACTGCTCTGGCGTGGGTCATCTCTTCCACGGGTGCAGTCCCTCTAGAACAGCTGTCCCAGCGGGCCCTCCACGGGCCACAGCCTCCTTCAGGCATCCACCTCCCCCGGTATGGGGTCCTCCACGGGCTCCAAGTGGATCTCTGCTCCTCCGTGGACCTCCATGGGCTGCAGGGGGACAACCTGCTCTACCATGGTCATCACCACAGGCTGCAGGGGAATCTTGGCCAGGAGCCGCATTACTCCTCCCCCTCCTTCTGAACTGACCTTGGCTGAACAGGCTGGTAGATGTCTCTCAGGATCTTTTTTACATCTTATTCACTTCTCATCTCCTCTCCACTTCTTGCAGCTGGGCTGGGCTGAGTTGGGCCCAGTCGGCTGCCTGGTGAGAGGCCAGAGGGTGAGGCCTGCAAGGCCCATGAGGCCTGCACCTCCCCCTCTGCACCTCTGCCCCCACTCAGCTTCTTCACATCTTCTCTTCTCTCTTTTTTTTCTGTTTTCCCCTTCTTAAATACGTTATCGCAGAGGCGTTATCATGGAATATTGTGCTACCAATCGGCTTGGCCTTGGCCAGCAGTGGGTCTGCCCTAGGCCCGGCCGAGTCCACTGAACAAAGGAGAGCGACTTCTAGCAGTTTCCTACAGAAGCTACCACCTTAGGCTCCCCCTCACTAAACAAAACCACTACACATGTCTTGGATTTCAGATGTGAAGAATGTCGATAAACACACCAATGTTATGAGTTGTTGCTAAAGAGACCAAAGACACTGTCCAGCTTGCCATGTTTTGCTAATGTGCAGGTGCAGAAAGCTGGGGGGGGTATAGCCAGTACTGTTGACCCAAACTGGCCAAAGAGAGCATTCCATGCCAGAAACATCACGCCCAGTATATAAGTGCAGGTTGGCCAGGCTGTAGCTCTCTCTTGCTTGCTCCTTTGCTTGCTTCTCAGTTTTATTTCTGTGATTGCGACTTGGGACAGGCTGTATCGGTCAGGTGGTGAGAAATTGTGCATTCTTCATTTTGTATATTTTACTATCCCTATATTTTATTATTATTGTGATTTTCCTTTGCTATTCTAGTAAACAGTCTTCATCTGAACCCATGGGTTTTCCTTTCTTCACAATTCTCTCCCCAATTCAGCTGGGGAGGGGAAGGGTAAGCAAGTAACTGTGCAGTGACTCAGGCTAAACCACAACACCGAGGTACTCAGGTTGTAAAAGATTTCTGTTCTCCAAATCAAAATAGACAACATTATATCCCATCCTCCAGAAAAGGAAAATTCTGACCTCTTTTCAAATGTCTTAAATCTCTCAGTAACTCTTGCCAGCTTTGCATGGTCATCTCAATTACAGAGATGTTAAATGAGAGTAAAGTCTCAAAGTTCAGGAAAGTTCAGGGTGATGTTTTTTGTAACATAAAATAAATGAAACAAAGATACCAGTCCAGCCCAGTAATTAACAATTTAAACTGCTCTGTGGTTTGATGCATATGTTTGCACATGCTTTATAAATAGGAAATGGATATTCTTTTCATTAAAATGATTTTTTGTTTGTTGAGTAATCTGTACAATGATCTTGCACGTTTCTGTCATGTGCCTGATAGCATAGGTAATAAGTTTTGCTAAAATAGATAGAGGTAAATGCAAATTTCTCTGTTTCATTAAATTTTATATTACGGTTTTTGTTTCAGTTTAATCAGCTTTCACTGTTTGTTGTAAGCAGGTGTTAAGAAGTGAGGGCTTTGTGATTTCCTGTTCTATTTGTTGTCGCTAAGCATCTTACAATACCCCCACTCTAAAAATGTACAACAGAATGCTATTTAATACTATGTAAATTTTCTCTCTCCAACTTTTTTTAAGTGATAAAAGTTTATTTCAGTGTCAGCTATCTCAGTTAGGCTATATGGACCACACTTAGAACTACTAATATCATTAGCCCTTTTTGCAATTGAAAATTTTTAGAAAACATCTATTCGTAAGAAAGACATAATTGAGATTAGTAGTGTTTCAGAAAAAGTTAAAATTTGGCATACAGTGTCCTTTATGACAGATTAATTTACCATAATTAGGACAACATCTTGACCTTTCAACTGCTTTTACAAAAGATCAAATCTGCTTCACTGGTTTTAATATTCCTTTTTTTCCCCCATTCTAATTAAAAGAAAAAAAGAAAAAAAAAAAGAAAGAGTAAAGAAGAATTGGGTTTTTTTAAGTCTTGTTTCATAATCCTGGTTTTGCATGTACCAGAGTTACTCTAAGTAATTCTCTTGACTACTTGAATTGACTGCTGATTTACAGTTATTTCACAGAAGAAAAAGAAAGGCTAGCATTCCTTGTTGTAGATACGCATATTGCAGTATTGTACATTGTAATACAATTCAGAAACCAGATGAAAACAAGAACAAAGAGGGAAAAATCCCAGTCAACATTTACAAACTTCTCTTAAGTAAGAGGTAAGTAATTCAATTTATTTCTATTCCACATACAACAATAATAGTGGCCTACTACTTCACAGACTTCTAAGTTATCTCCGTCAGGTATGAGTACCAAGTGCAGGATGTGTTCCTGGCTGCAAGAAATTAGCTGCTATGCTTGCCACCCAGGAGGTAGTTGCTAGTCAGCTCTTTCCAGTCATGAGTGACAAAACTAGTCCATGTTGATTCCTGAACACCAGATCATTTGTTACTGGACTCTGATAAACTATTATTCTCAGCCTTTTAAGGACTCAGCTTTACGCAAAATCATTTCCTGCCCAACTCCTGAGAAGCGATTTGAATTTCACAGATCTCAGGCAGCAGCTGTTGACACTCACTCATCTTCTATCACCAAGTACAGCTGGCACTGCAGGGACAATTTTGCATCAAGGTGAAAAAATTAGAATAGTCAACTTTTTTTTTTTTTTTCTGTTACATGCACAGTTTATACAGTTATGGAAGATGTAGCTTTTGTGAAAAGAAAGTGTTTGGTTTTGATGCTTATCAAAGGCTCCCAATTTCTGAGTCTTTACTTCTGTTTTTCTCTTCTTAAAAACAAAATACTTTGTGCAAATATACACATACTTTTGAAATTTAAACACAGTGTGAAGACAGGAAGGAAGGTGCTGTATTGGTAATGGCTCATTTTTCTAGTGATGGGACTGCCATGTTCTCATTAGCTCTTGCTGATGCAGCAGAATCCTTTACTGAAGTATTTCCAAATTTATTTTTCTGTCTCCATAAATAGCAAGATTTAGAAGACTACACAAGCTAATAGCTGGACATATTTGTCTATTTCACTTGTTTAAATCCAAAATAATTTCCTCTGTTTTTAAAGTAGAAAATCATGGAAACCGCATTTTGCTATAAAATCTTGTATAGTAACATATGTTTTGCATTAGGTGGCTTTGTTTAATGTCGTAGTAAAGCTTTACATGTCTGTAATATTTATCTTTCTTTTGTGAACATAAAAAATTGTTTTCCTTCATTTTAATCAGGATATTGGTTTCATCTCTTAACAACTAAATATCATTAATTTTCTGAAAACAGTCAGTTCATCTATAATCTCCTGTCAGGGCTTCCACTATTGAGGTCTCAAAAGCACCTAGTGTTAAGGCTATAGTAGCAAATTTAAAAATGTCCAGGAACATTTCCAGGTGCTGGAATGCAGTTTTCTTTACCAGTGTCTGAGTAGTCCTTAGTATACTTTTGGTTGTGAAAACTCTCATGACACAAAATAATTTCTAAGCATGATTTGGGAGTTAAGTGTCCCAGCAACTATTGTCAGTAGGCAGCTGGTGCTCATCCACCCTGGTTTTTACCAGCTTTTCCATAAGATCAGCCTCTTTGTTGGGAACACCCTAATTTTATATAAACATTAGTTTGCATCATGTCTGATTTTTATTTAGGCAGATGTTGTCAAGAAAATTGAGTCTGTACACTGATAAGCTTTGTGAGATTTTTACATGACAGAATAGGAAGGTCATGTTTATAATCAAGAAAGTTTACTTCTCTCTCATCTTAACAAGCCGTGGCTGACCAGATAAATAATTATTCTTTCAAGGTAGGAAACTTCTAATTCTTTTACAATCTATTGTAATCTATTATATCACATCATATTGTTTCATTTGTTTTTCTATCTATAACTTCAACTATTCCTTTCTTTTCACGTTTTACTTTTAAATTTTTTTAAAAGGCTTTCTTGAGCTTTGTAAGTGAACAAAACCAGCAAAAACAATGTTATGGTTCTTATAGATTGAAGAACACATTATTTTCAGCTGTATTTTGTGCATATATGCTCTCATAGTCTGCTGTAATTACCAGCATCTGTTTGTCTTTAAGGTATATCAGGTATTTAGAAACTAGTAATAATTGGGTTGTGCTTTGGGAAAGAAGTGGCAGTAGTGACCTAAATTTTTATTATAACTCTATCAGTAATTGTATATTACAATTCTATCAGTAATTAAAATTCTATCAGTAAAATTTTAGGATTTTATTACAATTATATTCCTTCTTTTTTTTTTTTTTCCTTTCTTATCAAAGTAATATGTTCAAGAACAGTTTTTGGACCTTTTTTTTTTTTAAAAATGTTTACTGCTTTCATGAGCTCTTATGAGCATTCCCATCAGCCAGTTTTTTAATGTCCAGTTAAGTTTCTGAAAGCTGTAAGACACAACTGGGCAGACTGGTAACAAAACAAAATTCTGTCCATTTTTGGATAGGAAGATCTCAGTGTGTGACTTCTGTTTGTCAGTTTAATGGACAGCCTTGTCTCAAATTAAATGGTTTCTGTTAAAAAGGAATATATTATCAGCATAATAATTTGCTTTGTTTCTGAAGCAGTAAAGTAAGTGATGGAACCAGAACAAACTGCAGTCTTAGAGAACTATTCCAACAAAATCTAGTGCATGTTAAGGCCTAGACAGAGTTTGTTCTTCATTCGGTTTGAACCTGGCTACTTTCAGGAAGTGACCTAGAGTCAAGTGATGATATCTACATAGACAACACAGCAAGAATAGTGTGGGAACTTGTACGCTGTTACTTAGCTGTCACTTCACTTTTTTAAAAAAAAAAACTATATTTTTATATATATGTGTGTATATATGTATATATTTTACTTCTTTTACATCCCTCAAGATCCATGTCTCTATTCAACTGTGAAATTGCAGAATAGAAGGAAAAATTAAAAAAAAAAAAAACTCCACACATTTATTTTCCTGAAAAGAAGATCATAGGGTTTGAGCCAATGGATTAAGACTGCCCAAATAGCCTTTGAATATGTAGAGACTGAGTCACTTCCCATGGTTTGCATGTAACACCAGGCAGCAAAGAATGCAGATTTGTTTGCACCAGAAAGAGAGCACACAAATTAAATTTATTCTGTTTTCTCCTCAAAAAGATGGCCTAATATCAAAAGGCACAGTTTCAAGAGGTAAAATCTTAACGTAGTGTATAGACCCAGTGCACTATAAGGAACATGCTTAGCTGATTTTCCAGCATTATTATTATTTTACCAGTATAATATATAATTTGGGTGAAATAAATTTTTACTGATTTCTGCATAAAGAAAGTACCAGACAGGGCAAAAAATGAATGCCACTATATCTTTAAGCAAGTTTTAACTTTGTATCCAAGTACTGTAGGGATATTTCTTACAGCAGCTGAAGTGGACAGTTCATATATAAATAAAACAGGCTGTACCTTTTTTATTGTCAAATTGTATTTGAAATAATTTTAAAGACTCAAATTAAGAAACGATAGTGAAAGAATGGAAGAATACAGGGTCTAGTGATAATTCTCACATTATGTAGTTAAGATTTAATAACAGAGTATGGAAGAAATACAACTTTCATCAGGTTAGAATGTGAGGGTGAAATACTCAAGTGTCTTTTACTGGTTTGTGTGGCTGTATGATAAATAAACCTGCATTTCTGTAAGGTTACAGCTTAGCTATGCCAACTGACTCAAAGCCCCTGCTCCCCAAAATACCCTCTTGTCTAACTCAAAAATTATTCACATTATTCCAAAGATAAAAATATTTAAAAGGGACTTACAGAGAAGATTCAGGAAAAGAGATAAACTCCTGAGATCTCCCATCAAACAGTTTTATGGACACTGAGTCTGTGGGGTCAGAGTTACTGCTTCTCTTCTTCACTGGCAGTGTAGATATAATTTTCCACAGATCATTTCACATGCAATGTATTAATATTTACCTTTCTCAGTTCCTTTGTCTTCCTTTTATCTCTTTATTTTCCTCCTTTGAAAACTGCTTCAGAAAGACAAATAGAAGCATTCTTTTAATTAACAAAGCACAAAGCATTATGTGTCATGCAGCTCATACACACCAAATCAGAAAGACCTGTATTTAGCTCTTTATCCAATAACAGCCAGATGTTAAAAAGCCAACTCCCAGGATACAAGACATTTTTAAAACTTTCCAATTTACAGTTTGATATACTTTAAAACCTCTAAGTATAATTTTCATTATTTTTAACTAAATGCACAGCTCGAAGTATATCTGCACATTACATGACAGAGAAATACTTTCTGTTCCACAGAACCAAGCTCACAACTAAAGACAGTTTGGGAAACAGCAAACTTTCAACAAAGCTTTGACCCCGTTCACTCACTTAAAAGTCAATATGTCCTGGCTTAACCCCAGTCAGCAATCAAGTACTACACAGCCACTTACTCGCCCTTTCCGTCCCTGGGGCATGGAGGGGAGAATTGGGAAGAAAAGAAAACTCATGGGTTGAGATAAAGAAAGTTTACTAGGGTAGCAAAGGAAAAGACAATTTATATATGTATATATCTCTCTATAAAAAATCATAATAATAAGAATAATAAAATATACAAAATGAACAATGCCCAATTTCTCACCACTTGACAACCCAGTGACCAATACACCCTAACTCAAGCAGCAATCACAGTATGAAAAACTGAAAAACGATCCTGGAATGATTCCAAATAGCGAGACAAAAAAAAATGGTGGGTTAGCTCACTGGCTCACCCCTACTTATATACTAAGCATGATGTTTATGGCATGGAATACTCCTTTTGGCCAGTTTGGATCAACTGTGCTGGCTATGCCCCTTCTTTCCTGCACCTGCACATTAGCAAAACCTGGGAAGCTGGAAAGTATCTTTGATCTCATTAGCAACAACTCATAACATTGGTGAATTATCAACATTTTTCACATACCAAATCCCATACCACATCCAAAACACATCAGCTATGTTCTGGTTTTGTTTAGTAAAGGGGGGCCTAAGGTGGTAGCTTCTGTAGGAAACTGCTAGAAGTCGCTCCCCTTTGTTCAGTGGACTCGGCTGGGCCTAGGGCGGACCTGCTGCTGGCCAGGGCCAAGCCGATTGGTAGCAGAATGTTCTGTGGTAATGCCTCTACGATAACATATTTAAGAAGGGGAAAACAGAAAAAAAAAGGTAGAGAAGATGTGAAGCAGCTGAGCAGGGGCAGAGAGGGGGAGGCACGAGCCTTGTGGGCCTTGCAGGCCTCACCCTCTGGCCTCCAGCCGGGCAGCCGAATGAGCCCAACTCGGCCCGGCCTGGCTGCAAGAAGTGGAGAGGAGATGAGAGGTGCATAAGATGTAAAAGGTATCCTGAGAGGCATCTGCCAGCCTGTTGTGAGGAACAGCTGCAGACACCAAGTTCAGTGAAGAAGGAGCGGGGGGAGTAATGCGGCTCCTGGCCAAGATTCCCCTGCAGCCTGTGGTGATGACCATGGTGGAGCAGGTTGTCCCCCTGCAGCCCATGGAGGTCCATGGAGGGGCAGAGATTCACCTGCAGCCCATGGAGGACCCCACGCCGGAGCAGGTGAATGCCTGAAGGAGGCTGTGGCCCATGGAGGGCCCGCTGGGACAGCTGTTCAGGAGGGACTGCACCCTGTGGAAGAGATGACCCACGCCGGCGCAGTTTCATGAAGGACTGTAGCCCGTGGGAGGGACCCCACGCTGGAGCAGAGGAGGAATGCGAGGAGTTCTTCCCCCAACAGCGAAGTAGCGGCGTAAAACAATGCGTGATGAACTGACCGTGACCCCCATTCCCTCTTCCCCTGGTGCCGCTCGGATGGGGGGAAGGTAGTAGAGATAATGTTAAGCCCGGGAAGAGGGAGGGGTGGACGGAGGTTATCTTGTTCCCTGTCTCATTCTCCTGCTAGTTTTAAAAAAAAATGAATACTTTTCCCCAATTTGAGTCTGTTTTGCCCGTGATGGTAACTTTAAGGATTTCTCCTCATCCTTATCTCAAACCTCGAGCTGTTTTTCTTACATTATCTCCCCCTATTCTCTTGGATGGTGGGGGGAGTGAGAGAGAGACTGCGTAGTCTGGTCCTGATCTGGGCTGAACTACGACAGGCTACTGAGAGGAAAATGAGCTCCATCCCTGCCAAAACCTGGACAAAATATCTGTCAGTATTTACAATTTCAAAAATATCAATGATTAATTGGGTGAGGAAGAGAGATAATTACTCCAAAGCCTGATGGTTGTAGTATTATCTGGGAGTCACAGCTCCAATAAATAAGTCAGGATGTTATAGCAGGTAGGACCAGGTTAAGAAAAGAAAATGACAGCCATTTTCCCAACACATTGTAATTCCCTGTGTTATGAAGTTCCTCAGGTGTTAGGAAACTTCAGTTTATAACCCAAGACAGACAGAGGACATCTGAAGTCAGGGTACTAGCATACCAATGCATATAACAATACCCCTGCTATCCAGAGCAAAAGGTAAGGATTGTTCTACCATGTGGTGATTTTCTCCTTTGAGCAAATCTATTCCTTTTGTTAGAAAATGATTGGACGATTTGGGGAAACATTATTCAATCAATCCACCAAACACCACAAAAAAAACTTATTTATTCACACAACCCTAAAGCATATGTAGACAATTCACATATAAATTTTATTTATATGTATGTTTATATTTTACATTTACATATAAATAATACTAATGAAATTTTAAAAAAATTATGTTGCAGGATAAGCAAACATGATGGAGACTTTCACAAATAAAGAGCAGTGCAAAACAAAGTATGAAAATAAACAGATCTAGACAAAAAAGGTCATAGAGAATAGAGAACATTGCTCTTTTGAACATATTGAGTGCTGGCTTCAATATCTTGTATAACACTTAGCTTAATGAAGTGGAATATGGCCCTGCATAGAAACATAATAGCAAAAGTAATATTTCTCTTCTTGGTGACAAAGTGCTTTAATAACGCAAGTCAGAGTCCCTACAAGGATCAAGAATCTGATGCCTATTGGAATCAAATAGCTTGACTGAGAACTCACAGATAGGTAAAGTACCCATGTATGTTTTCACAAACAACTCATTTAATTAACTTTACAAATGGGACAGGAAAGTAGTCTGAAATGCATTTGCATTCTTCAGTATCAGGGAAACTATACATCGTATCTCTGATATGATGTATAAATTTATAATTGCTACCACAAAGAGAAAGATAGGCTAGTCTATAGATGCTAGAGATCTGCCCGTAGGAACATACAGAAAGGAGCAGACCACTTACCCAGAGGCCTTGTCTGATTTCTAAAAATGTATGTTTTCAGAAGTGTCATATAAAGAACAGAAGCATTATTATTCAAAGCATTAATACTTGCAGCATCATTTCCTTCTCTGATTTCTTTTAGTTTTTAAATTTTCTTTAACATTTTGGCAACACTGCAACTTTCTATTGCAGATGTGCATCTAACTTACATTGTAAAGGATTTAATGAACACAGAACCTGCCAAATGAACACAGGAATTTTTATCAAAATCTCAAGAATTCACACTGATTTAACTCAAAAGTGATGACTGTCACAGCATTTTTTTATATGTTCTCTGGGCTGGTTATATTTTACAGAAGCATGGTAAGCTACAGAAGTGGTGCTGGTAACAGAAACTGGATGCAGGAGCAGCTGAATGAGGATTCACTCATGAGCACAGTCTGGACCTCACTACTGAGAACTGATGGCAATGTGCTGTGGAAGACTAGGCCAAGAGAATTAAATTATGGTAATCTTTCATGTTAAACCTTGCCCAGGAAGAAGAACAGCCAGATTTCCCCCTTACCTAAGCCTAAAACCTAAGATTTCTGGCCCTTCTGATTGGGAGTGGCTTCTGCCTCTGACAGTTGTTTATATTTCCCTTAGTGAATCTCACAGTGAGAGGCTGGGCAAGGCTGCAAAATATCTTGCTAGTCATTTCAGGCAACTAGTAAGTACCTAATTTTTTCTTACCAATAGCTTTACCTACATAAATAAAAACTCATTGTACACTATCTGCTGCAAATGAAAGATTTTTTAGATTTTGATTAGCAATACATCAAACTATTCCATTTCTCCACCTAAAAGCTCTCCAAATGCTTGCTTAGCTTGTGATAGTTGCTGGCAAAAAAACCAGTGTTCAGGATACACTCCTAAATCATGTTGTTGAGTGTACAACAAGTAGACTCAGAAAAATAGATGAGTAGCAGTCATCTAGACAGTCGAAGGAGGAAGCCGGATCATTAATAGAAAGTGAGCAGTGCTGTCAGAACCGCAATAATGAACTTAAGTGATTGAATGAAGAATTACATAAAAAAAAAAACATTGCTACATGAAGATCACATAAACTCACACACCATTCTCATGCAAAGTATTTTTATTCTGTAGTAATAAAGCTGAAAGTCCAATACCACAATACCAGTTAAAGTGAGAAAATAGAAGCCAATTTTTCATCTGAAGATGGCTGAGATTTCTTCCAAGTCATTAGCTGTTTCAGTTCTGTATGAACTAAATCCATCTAAACAAGAAAAGACTAAAAGTGTGACATGTTTAACCAACAGGTTTCTTGGCACTGTAACAGATTTTTCTTATCTTGTCTGGTGGGCAATAAAATAATAAGAATTTTTCTCTAAAATCCAAACTGTCAAAAAAAGACACATATGAAAAATCAGAGAAAAAAAATTGAAGTATTTTCTTTATTATTCTATGACACTACTTTCCTGTCCCATTCTGTAACAATATAATACACTACAGAAGAGAATAAGACTTTAAAACTTAGCTATAATACACTAGATATTACCAACAGTAAATGTGGAAACAATTTGTTGGGTTGAAAGCTGTTTCAAATTTGCAAAAGTTGATTCATAAATAGAAAAATACTGTCAACATTTATCCAAAATTTTTAATCCTGTGGATGTCTTCTCACGCTTATTTGAATAAACTATAATTATTTACATGCATTCATCTTTTGTTAATTTTTCTGGGAGAAGGTTGTTTATGTACTGAGGTTTTTTTTTGCAAAAAAAAAAAAACCCTGCATATGAAAATTTAAAAACAGTTCTAGAAGAACTATTTGCAGTTCTTACTAATATCCAAAGTAGAGTTCTAATATCATGCAGCCTTTAGGTCTAATAACTGGAGAAAAGTGTTGATGGATGCAATGAACACCTGTCCAAATCCTACAGACTTTTTTTTGTGCATGTGATTTAACTGAAACAACTGGCTACATTTCCAAGATGATCTGTCTTTAGGCAAGCCAAGAACAAAATCAGACCGTTAGCATTTTCATACTAACTAAAATTCAGAGCAGTATGAAAACAGCACACACAAGAAAAAACATTTAAACAATTGTAAAGAACTTAATAAAAACCTCAGATTTTATTTCAGAGGAAAACTCACACTGGCTGTTACTTTATCAGAACACACTACCTTGGATTCAGATTCTTTCCAGATTACTTAGCCCAAGCTGGATGCCTCTCTCCTGCCAACACTTTCTGCAAAGGAAGAAGTAAACAATCATGCTTCTCCAAATAAGAACTACCGCTCTGAAATCCTGTGGAGGTTGTGCCAATGAAGTGAGAAGCTTCCCCAGAGGGCAGTTCAAAGTGGGAGCTATGGCCAGTGTTTGAGCAGTACTCCAGAAAAGCTGGGCTGTGCACTGCAGTGGGAAGAGAGTCCAATACCTTGTGAGGTGGGAAATGGGATTGGATGGTATGATTAAGAGCAATTGAGATAAATCAGGAAACATCTTCTACTTCTGCAGTCAGTGTTTGGCCATGCAGACACTCAAATTGCACCTGCCAACCATGGGTCATTTTCTCCTACACAAATCTGGGGCTGTGCGTTGTGGTGCCAGCCTGAAGTCCCTCTGAAAGTGCAACTCACATGGAAGTACTCTAAAACTTTATGACCAGAAAATACCATCTTTTAAAAGGTTCTGTGTCATAAAATCCAGAAAATTAAAAAATATTGAAATACTAAGTAGTACCAATACACTATGTATAAACATACATGTATATATATGCATTCTGTATACATCAGTATTATTTTTGAGCCTTAACATTTGCTTTAAATTCCACTACTCAGGTTATTTTCTTTCCATAATCTTTCTGTCAGTCTCTGCAATATAAAATGTAATGAAAAAAGTCTGCAAATCTATTGTCTGTTAATCAGTCATCATAGCCTTGGTTTAAGAAACAGTTTTGAAGTAATTTCTTTTGCTGGGTTCCCAGTTGAGCCTTAAATTTTTGCTAATACAAAATTTCTAGGAAATATTCAGTATATTATGTTGAATAAATACCTATAAAAACTTTCAGATCTTAGCCAGTACCTATCAGTGTAACATCCTTTATGTGTCGACACGTAAAGAACTCTTAGGAGGAAAAGATAAATATTGCCTGCACTTAATTTTCCCCACTGAAAAAAACTCTCTTTTTATGGGTGAGGAATATGTTAAAGATGTAGCAAATATGGCCCACACATGCAAAGCCAGGTAATGTATACATTTTTCCCAGATATTTGGAACTTCCTCAGTTAAAGCTGAATTAGGTGTGATATTCAGAGGCAGTCAGAGAAGGGAGCGTCAAGGCTCGCTGTGTGGAGAAGGCCACTGGAAAGCAGCCACAGCACTCAAGAACTTCAGAACTGTCTGTCATGAAGTTGTCAGTGCTGTGTTGAAAATATTCATCAGCTAACTAGATTTGAACCTAGAGAAGACATTAACCTGTGAATGTGGCTTTTTATGTAAAAGATACGTAAAAAACCCTCCAACTTTTACATATCTTTCTCCCCACTGTTCCCAATACTTGTACCCATGGTAGCAACTGGATTGCCCACTAACTGGGAGGCAGGTGCCAGGTTCTGGTGTGCAGGATCCTGCTCCCCTGCCAGCAGCTAGTAGACTACGGGAAGGTAGCCCTTAAAGAAGCTGCAAAACAGTGTTGAAGATATAGTAAGAGTTAATGTCTTTCCTTCCACAGTGGGAATGTTTGATACCAAACAGTCAGCTACGACTACCTGAGGAATGCTTGTAATCACAAGATATTGCAGTGTAGCAGGAGTGTTTACAAGGAGCTCTCAGATTCCTTAAATTAATGAACTTCAACTGTGTTAAAATACATTGACTGTCTTCCTTGCTTTAATACACACCAGAAAACAAGGATAAGCAACTCTGCCGACAACCAATTCCAGGATTGATGTAAGCAACCGTAAGAGTCTCTACAAATATGTGGAAAATGCCACCCAAACGTCAAACCTTTCCCTGTTTTGTTTGCCCAACTGTGCAAGTCATTTCTTTCTACTTTGAGTTTTATGACATGACACACAGGAAAACAGAGCAGAACAGATGGATGGATAAAAAGCATGACCTATGGAAGAAACAAGTATATATAGTGATGCAAAAGGCAAAAAAATCTTCAGGGAGAAACAGAAAAAAAAAAAGGAAGGAAAAAGCATAATTTTATTTTCTTTGAGTAGTATGGAAGAACTTAAAAAAGTAAAACCAATTTTTAACACTAGCAAGAAGCCCTTCCTAGCAAGTTACCTTCCTGCCTTATGATGGTATTATTTGAGACAGTTCTTTGAAAATAGAGAATCCCATTTCATTAGCATGTGTAAAGATTATAGGATATAAAAGTCTTAATCTCTGAAATACAAGGCAGATAGTATGCAATATATCTCCCACTTTCTCTGGTTAAGCTGCATGAGAATTTCAGCAACACAGACTGTCCATTACTCAAGGCTGAGCTTTTCATGCAAGACACATGATACATGTAGAAATTATTAAAAATAAGAGAACTTTAGAGTTCAAATAAAGTGCATCCCCAGTTCTATATTGAAAACTTTACAGTTTAACATGCTATGTCTTTGTTCATATGAGTGCAACAGTTATGAAACTTCCTAAAAAAATGTCCCAAACTCGTTGAGGAAAAGCTGCAGTTAAGTCTTTGGTCATGCTATATTAAAAAAAAAACCCACAGAGTTTGAGCTCTGTTTCTGTAACATTTGTCCCTTTTATTTTAATTTAGGTTAAATACAATTAACACGGAGAGATACAGACCTGAACACTGAAAGAATCTCTGCCGCAATGTAAATATTATGAATCAGTGAAACAATTACAGATGGTTATTGTTAATTAACATCTTATTCACCAAATAATAGGATTTGGTTATTCATAACAGCAGCCTCTAAATGGTTTCCTCCAGAAAAGCTTGAGTTAAATTTGCTAAACTGGGATGGCAGTGTTCCCTGTTCTCCAGAATGCTCCCAACTGACATTCAGTACAGATTTAATGCAGGCTAAATTCCCTGCAGATTTAACACCTAAAATACTCTGGTAATGCTGTGAGGAAGCATAAAGGAAAGTATACTCTTCCCTCTCTTGGTATTCTTGTGCTTGACTTTCATCAGAGGTGAACTCAAAGCTCAGGCAAGTGAACCGCCTGGCTAGAGACCTCAAACTTTCTTTAACACTGTTTCAGCAATCTTAACATATGCTTTGCAGCATTCTCTGAATTCAGCAGGTTTTTGGTTACTATGGATCTGGGAAACACAGAAGCATCCCAAAGCAAAGAACTTTTCCAAGAGAGCATTAGATAAGAGGAAGAGGATAAAAAAATTCATAGTCTGAGTGACACTGCAGATTTTCAGGTATGATGGTCTGATACCATTAAATATTTTAAAAGTCAATGCTAGTACTGCATACAGAGCTTCTATTTTCTCATATAGATCTGCAACAAGCTGTTAAGCTAAGTGACATAGCCACTGAATTAATTCCAGTTTTTAATTTATTTACTGTCATCAAAACAAGAACAAGCACACAATCTAGTTTCAAGATGCTGAATGGCTACAATGCAAACAAAGCCTGCAATCTCTAAGCAACCAGAAGAAACAAAAAAAAAGAGCTCTAAAATGTAAGCTTTAACAATACCGCTACACCTCAGAATATCTTGGAGTAGGGAAGGGCATTGCATTCTGGGACATGCATCAACTGAAATAATAACTTTCTTTCTGTTTCTTCAATAAATATTGTCTTTGTTTAGCAATAGACAATGGCTTTAATTGCCAGTATGCAGTTAAAATATGAAATTCACCTACTTGCAATCAGGTATAGGTATATTTTGAGAAACAGAAAACCAATCATCTTTTGATTAAAAAAAAAATTAAAGGCCTTAGGAACAGTAACATTTCTAGCATTTGCTTAAAAACATCTTAAATAATGTTACAGTATTTGCAAAAGTTAGATTGCAGTATTTTTAAATCTATACTGGAAGCTAGGAAAAAGTGTATTTAGGGTTAAAAAAATTCATAACATACTCTGATATGGCAGATCTACAAGAACTGCAAATTGTCCTACTCCTCTGGGATCTGCTTCTACACGTAAAACTAAACTTCTTGCAGTGATTCCATCTATACATATATTTTTAATTCCCATTACTATTTTTTTTTTTACTTTATGTAAATTATAACAGATTGGCCATTTATTCTTTTTTTTTTTCTGCATGTGGTATTCACTGTATTTTTTATTCATTATACTGCTCTGTTTTAGTCATCTTTTATATTCCAGATGATTTATCACCTGTAATGTACTCTGTTCCTTCAAGATTTTTGTAAATTCATACAGCTTCTTAGTTCTGTCTTGTAATGTACTGGCTTCATAGCAACATATTACTGTTGCTTGATACCTGAATTTTATTGAAGCAACAACGAACACTGGGATATTGGATATTTCTTGAAGATCAGTACCTAGACAAGGCAATAGATTACCGTAGAAGTACAAGATTATTAACTTCTAGTGGCTGTTAAACATCCCCCCCAAAAAAATTGCATGCCAAGATAATTATTTTAATGCACTTGTAATCAGTAGTAAAGTTTTAGAAGAAATCTCCTTGACTATGTTGCATTTTGGTAGGCTGTATTCTGTGCAAATGTTGACTTTCTTAGAGAATCTCCTTGAAAAAGGCATTTCAGGGAAATAATATGAATCACAGCAGGCAGTTAAAGAATTGCATTATCCCTGAGAGTTATATAATAACTGACACTTAAAAGCCTAGGTTTCTGTGTCTCTATGTTTTATTATGGATTTTGACTGAACAAACTCTTGATATAAACCATCTGAAATAAAATGTCTTGGAGGGGTTAATTGAATTAATCTCCCATTATCCCAAGAGGGAAGATCACCCATATGGAATGTCTCCTTTGGACATCTGCCATGGCACTGCTCTTTCAGAGCTCTTCTCTGCAACATCAATAGTAAATAATATCCCCCACAATTTCAACAGAATGTGAAGTGACAATAGCAAGCTGTGGGACAGCAGAAGAGCTAATTAGTCAAGTGAACACCTCAAGAGTTTTAAAGTTCAAAAGGTAGCCAAAAGCAGGTTTGTTTGATTAGAAATTCTGTTTATTTTTAACTACAATATAGCTGATATAGAAAGATTTCTTAGAAATTATAACAAAAATATTTAAAAGTGTTGGTTTTTTTTTTTGCAATTCAATTTATGCTCAGACAACAAATTGTATAGTTTTTCAAATCAGGAATTTCTTAATGCTTGAGTCATTTTAAGATTGTATACTTTAAGTATTTAAGTAATGATAGTATATTTAAAAACCATTATAGATATTTTAAAATATCTTAGCTGTAAATATGTGACCTTTCATCATTTTGTAAAATTCAGACAAGTAGAAAACTTGCAAACTATTCAGTCATGTAATTTAGAATTTTTGCATGCAAATTCCTAGATCTTTAACTTTTTTTAAAAGTTCAATCAACAGCACGTATTTATCTGAGAAATAGATGGTATGGTATTCTGTTGGTTTTTATAACCAGATGAATTACATATTCTTGTTAAGGAGACAGAGGACAAGAGATTTTCTTGCTTGGGGCATCTTTTATATACATAAAGCATATGTAGGTTGACACAGGTTTGATTGATCAGATATATCTTTGTTTCAAGATCAGTCTAGATATTTCAAGATAGAATGAGACCTTAGCATTAATTGAATATGCTCTGTCAGATTTTAACTCAAAATTAAACAGACCATATTTACATGTTTATGGAGTGCTTGGATTATAAGGCCGTTATTGTGTGGATAGAAGAATAAGGAATGCCATTTAAATTAAAGTTCATTTTAGGTGGAAGAATCTTACCTATAAAGCAATGAGATTTAATTTAAATAATTTAATTTAATTTAAGTTGGTTTGCAAGCCTGAAGAGATTTATTTGTTTAAATGGCACTCATAAGCAACAGTTTAAAACAAAGCTGTGAAAAATTTTAACCCTTGGCAAACTACTATTTTGTTCAGTAGTATTCATATAGCCTATGAAGTCATCCACACATAGTGGAAATAAGTCATATGTTTATTATCCAGTGGAAATATATGCTATTACTTGTGTACCACTGTGACCATCTCAGTAACTAGCATTGCAGTCCAGAGGTCAGTACTGGGTCCAATCCTCTTTGACGCCTTCATTAATGATCTGGGTAATGGGACAGCATGTGTCATCAGCAGATTTGCAGAAGACACAAAACTGGGAGAAATGGCTGATACACCACAGGGTTGTCCCAGCCAGAGGGATCTGGACAGGCTGGAGAAATTGGCTGGCAGGACCCTCATGAAGTTCAGCAAGGGGAAGTACAAAGTGCTGCAGCTTGGAAGGAACAACCCCAGGCACTGGTACTTGCTAGGGGCCACCCAGCTGGAAAGCAGCTTTGGAGAAAAGGGCCTGGTGGACACCAAGTTGAACATAAGGCAGCAATGTGTCCTTGCAGCAAAGAAGGCAAATGGTATCTAGAGCTGCATTAGATGAAGTGTTGCTGGCAGGTTGAGAGTGGTGATCTTTTTCCTTTATTCAGTGTTTGTGGGGCCAAACCTGAAGTACTATGTCCAGTTCTGGGCTCCTCAGTACAAGAGGGACATTGACACAGTGCAGAGTCCAGTGAAGGTCCCCAAAGATGAGGTAGGGACTGAAGTATTGCTCATATGAGGAAAGGTGGAGAGATCTGGGCCTGTTCAGCCTACAGAAGAGCAGACTCTGGTGGATTTTATCAAGGTATATAAATACCTAAAAGGAATATGCAAGTTGGACAGAGCCAGGCTTTTTTTCAGTGATGCCCAGTAACAAGACCAAAGGCAACGGGCACAAACTGAAACACAGGAAGTTCCCTTTGAACACCAGGAAATATTTTTTCACTGTGAAGGTGACTGAGCACCAGCACAAGTTGCCCAGCGAGGGTGCAGAGTCTCCCTCCTGTGAGATTTCAATGCCATCTGGACATGGTTCTGGGCAACCTGCTCGTGCTGACTCTGCTTGAGCTTGGGGATTGGACCAGATGACCACCAGAAGTCCTTGCCTGCCTCAACTGTTCTGTGATTCTGTGAATATACCATCAGAAGACACCAAAGTATCCACACTTTCATATCAAGTCCATTCTTAAGTTTAAGAACATCTAACTTATTTTAAAGTGTAATAATTTTCTTTATGAAAAGCTTGCAGAATGTACATAATTTCAGCTTATGATCTGCCATTTACTTAACTCAGTTATATAAAATATGATAATTTTTTTTTTTTGCAGAGAGTGAAAGTAACTGGAAAAGGACATAAAACATATACCTGAGAGTAGAGACAAAAAATAGCATCAAAGTAGAAAAATAGACTTTAAGCCCTTTCCAACCTCTATTTTAAAATTAAATCAGCAATTCATGAAAGTGCTACTGTCTGTGTGTGTACCTAAGACAGCACAAAGAATGCAGTTTGTTAAAAATTTGTCTTTCTGGAGGTCCAGAGAAACAAGTGAAATAATTAATTAAGGGTAAAAACTGCTAATGGCAAACTGTGTATGACACAAGCATCAGACACACCTTAGCCAGGATCAAGAGCAAGAAATAGGTCTTCCCTAAACTGAAAATAAACGTGTCATGCCTCTTGAGAATTCACTACAGCAGCAGAATGTATTAAGAATGAACAGCATATGATGTATGAGTTCGGTGACAGAAGCAGTGTGGGGCAGGTCCAGCTCAGCCGAAGTGTTCCTGTCCCTTCAGGCATACACTGCACACTCTTGTCACAGGATGTTTCCTCAGCTGTGAAGAAGACAGCCATGCCCAATACCAAGAAGGTAAAGCTGAGTTTTGATTTGGAATCAGTCTGGCTGCAGATGAGCAGTCACAGTTCAGCCTGTTGTTACTGCTCTGTGAGGGGGAAATGGCATACATACTTACGGCATAAAGTGATGCACTAAAGTGGAAAAACCCAGATGCCTCCAATTAGACAAATAATCACTACTGATCCATAAGCTGCCTAGACAACAGGGTCATAGAAAAGCAAAGAGCCACAGTAAGAATAGAGAAGATAATTCTAAAAATACAGAAAATGTGAACATACTCCCCTTTTTAACATTATTAGTTGGACCTGATTCAAAGCTATAGCAGCAACAGCAACATAATAATTAAGGCTTTCCAAGGCTTTCGGGACAAGGTCCCTTAAATATGACAATGGCGAATTCTCCCAGCTCTCTAACACTCTGACATGCCACTGGGGAGACCACAAAGCTGGCTGTTGGTATTCTAGTCTTCCTTCACTCCAGAAGGCATCTGCAGCTTTTACTACCCCCATGCCTGCTGACACAGACATGCTCTTGGGACATAGGGAATATGCACGCATCTTGCCTTTTGGATACCAATAACTTCCCTTTAACCCTTAAATGCTAATGAAAAGGATTAGTAGATGTGTTAGGAAATTTAAAGTGTTATGAAAGGTACAACATCAGCAGAAACAGTCCAGTTACCTCACAGCAGCTGAGAATTAGCCCAGGCCTTATAAAAATATATATAAATATATAATATAATTATATATTAATATAATTATATAATAATTATATATATAAAATATAATTTTACCATTATTGCTGATATTTCAGGGCAAAGTATAGCCACTTCCACCTAGTCCTGCGCAGTGCAGAATTTACTTGCAAAAAGCTTTTGGAGAAAAAACCCAGTACTGCTGGTTCTGGGCCAGCAGTGATACAGAAAGCTCTCTCAGTGACTGCAGCTTCTTAACATCTCATGTTAAGAGATCAGGATAGAGGAGAAAAATAAAATAAAGTCAATAAGTAATTAAGTAATAGAAGTTATTTAAACAGTGAATAGTCTGAAAGAACTTTAAAAAAGTGAACTTCCAAAAGATACATATAGGCTCAATTAAAAAGGCAGAACTATATCCTGTAGACAGAAAGACAAGTACTAGCTCAACATAGCTAGACATTTCTGTGAATATTTACCTTCACAGGAAGGTAACAGATATTTTATGAGGTATTTTCAGTGATACACCTTTTTGATCCACAAACATCATGCTCCATGTAAGTGCACTAAATAACCTCCCTCTTGTCCATGCTATAAAGGGAAACACGTAGGGTCTACAGAATTTTTCTTTCTTTACCAGTCATAATTGTGCATATGGTACAAGGTGTGGGGAGGATAATAAACCTAATAGATAACAGTGCAAAATAAAAATGCCATCAGCATATTTAATGTTTTGCAGTTGTTATGATTAGCTTGTGTAGTAAAGCACAAATTTATTTGGTGTTGCTTGAAGTCTTCCTTTCTCGCAGTAGAATTATTACACAAGCCTTTATTCACAGAGATTGTCGATGAAAATCTCTTCACGCTACATAGGCCTTGGTCTTTCAGCATGGATTTGTGATGCAATTAGAGTAGTGAAGATTGCACCTTTTCTTTTTGCCAATAAAATATACCATACTATAATGGCAATTGATGCTCAATAGCAGCATTTGTACACTTTCTAGCAAGACGAGTAATACAACACCATCACATAGAAATGACCTCTTTAATTGCTGCCAGGCTTGTCTTCCTCTTTAGAGGCTGAAGGCTTGATGTACCCATACTGGCTCTCAGGAAAAGAAGAAAGGCCATGGTTTAGAAGCTGGCATGTGAGATTTCAGACTGGAAGAGTGGAACTTGGGACACTTGAGAACACAGCATAGGATAAGCAACTATATAATCTTGGAGGTTTAATGGAAAATATTTGTGCCAATAAAGTTTCTTCCACGTGTCCATTAAGTACTGCAGAGAGTCCAAGAGAGAAGTAGAAGACAGCAGCTAATAATAGCTATTTCAGTGTTCATGTCTCCAAAATTCACCTGCAAAGAGTCCTCTTTACAAGTTTTGCTGTAATGTTTTTCTAGACCTAAGGCATAACAATGACTTTATTCAGATGCAGTACAATAAAATACATGAACAGAGGTATGCTCACAGGTAAATAAAACTAGCAGTCTAGCATGGACAGCTGTGTGGCAGCAAAGACTTAATACTATTTTTCTGACAATTCTGTCTTCCACCACTGTCCCAAATGTTCTACCTTCTTATATATTTTGTCGTACTTTAATTACTTGCCTAATTTGTCATCTGCCATCTTGCTGTGACAGTGTTTCCCAGTCAAAGACACAGGGGTTCAAGACTATTTTTATGCCTCCAGCTTCCTGTAAAACCCTCAGGCACAGTACTAATTTTGTTGTACACTGAGTAAGGTACAATCCATGACAGATCACCCATAAAAACTCAGAATTATTAATTTTCATGAACACCAAAACACATGAAGCACTTACTTTTAAGACACTATCTTCTAAATTCCACTAAAATGAAAGGAAGCAGAATGCCTAAAATTCCACTGGCTTTATTAATATAGGTTTATGAATTCAACTTAAATTCTAAATATTTTTCTTTTTCTTTTTTTTTTCCTTTTTTTAATAGTGTACTCTTCACACTTTCAGAAGAAAGATTTGGGGTTTCTTTAAGAAATACAATAAATGTCATGAAGCCAAGAGGGGAAAACATGGTATTTTATCTATAATGAATATGAAACAGTATTAAAAAATGTAGTTATTTCACAGCGCCTTCCTATCCAGTGCTAGAGTGAAGGTGGTGCCTTTGTGAGCACTTCAGACACTTTCAAAGTTTATGTCTTTTTCATAGACTGTTAGAATATTCATCTGTCTTAATTCTTCTTTCAAAAGAACTAGCTAATAAACTTATGTCATTCGAAGTGCAGTACATCACTTTTAATCTATAGCTAATACACTCTTTCGGTAGTATGCCAGTGAAGGATGTCAGACTCCAAGGAAGGGTTCATTTAACTTCATTCATTTTTCAGGGAAAATGTCTGATGATTATATAAGCTGCTATCAGTACTAATAGCCAGATAGATAAATGCACTTTAAAAAGAAGTTCTAATTTCTCAGTTTCCTGTTTGCAGTGGCTGATTAAGGTGGCCATTTTGTGCCTCAGATATGCATTCTTTTTACTTCAAAATGACCTCTTGCTATTTTTTAGGCTTAGAAATATTCAGATTTATACAAGGAGTCTAATGCATTCTCTTTTTTTGCCTTATGTTATGCAAAGGTTGATAGCTATGGGGGGAAAACGGCCAGTGAGAATAAGCTACACGTCTGAATGGCTTTAATGTACTGTGGCTAGAGTAGTTTCTGTTTTGAGATGCCCTTTAAACATTGACAGCCAAAACCTTAACAGCCTTGCAAGAAGAGTCAAACCATTCAAATTCCCTTTGAAGTTTTTAGGATTTCTATTTAAATGTATACCTATAAAACACAATGATTTGGCCAATACTGTTTAGAAAACATTGCTATTTAGTTTGATACCATAGAGCGAGCTCTCCTTGTGTCACTCTCTCTTTGACTGACTGAACCTAACACAAGTTTCCAATACTAGGGAAAGCAGTTCTCAGGCTTGATTTTCACACTGTGTGTTGGTTTTGGTTGCAGGGGTGGGGGGCTATCGTGCCAGCTTCTGCAAGAAGCTGTTAGAAGTTTCGCCTTTGTCCAGTGGACTCAGCTGGGTCTAGGGCAGATCCACCACCAGCCAGGGCCGAGCCAATTGGTAGCAGAATGTCACCTAATAACATCTCTGCGATAATGTATTTAAGGGGAAAAATAAAAAGAGAGTGAAGATGTGAAGAAGCAGAAACAGGGGCAGAGAGGGGGAGGTGCGAGCCTTGTGGGCCTTGCAGGCCTCACCCTCTGGCTTCCCGCTGGGAGGCCAACTGGGCCCGACTGGGCCCAGCCCAGCTGCAAGAAGTGGAGAGGAGATGTGAAGAGAACCTGAAAGGCGTCTGCCTGAGCCAGTTGTGAAGAATTTCTTGTCAGAGGAATGGCTGCAGACACCAAGGGCAGTGAAGAAGGAGGGGGAGCAGTGATGCTGCTCCCAGCAGAGATTCCCCTGCAGCCCGTGGTGCAGCCCGTGGTGAGGCCGGCTGTGCCCCTGCAGCCCATGGAGGCCCACGGAGGAGCAGAGATCCACCTGCAGCCCGGGGAGGACCCCACGCCGGGGCGGGCGGATGCCTGAAGGAGGCTGTGGCCCATGGAGGGCCCGTGCTGGGGCAGCTGTTCCTGAGGGACTGCACCACGTGGAAAAATGACCTGCGCCAGAGCAGTTGATGAAGGACTGTAGCCCGTGGGAGGGACCCCAGGCTGGAGCAGCGGAGGAACGTGAGGAGTTCTTCCCCCGAGAAGGAAGGAGTGGTGTAAAGCGATGTGTGATGAACTGACCATAACCCCCATTCCCTATTCCCCCCTGTGCCGCTTGGCAGGGGAAGGAGATAGAGATAACTGAACATAAAGTTCAGCCTGGGAAGAGGGAGGGGTGGGGGAAGTTACTGTGTTCTCTTTCTCATTATCCCGCTTTGGTTTTAATAATAAATGAATAGTTTTCCCCAAGTGGAGTCTGTTTTGCCCGTAACGGTAACTTCAAGGATTTTCTCCCTGTCCTTATCTCAAACCTTGAGCCTTTTTCCTTATGTTATCTCTCCCTATTCTCTTGGAGGGTTGGGGGAGTGAGAGAGGGACTGAGTAGTTTGGTCCCAAGCAGAGCTAAACTACGGCAGCAAGTTCACATCTTTAAATGTTAGCAAGGTCAGATCCAAATGAAGAAAATGCCCCCAGCCTCATGACATTATTTGCCATAGATTATCAAGCAACCCTTGCCCCAGTGAGCAGTCTGAGTGTCTGGCTCCCCCTTTATAGACGTGCTGTAGAAAAGGAACAGAAATGGGTCCTGAGTGAAGACGCCAGTGCAGACAGCAGAGGGTCTTTAAGGAAGGCTGTGCAATTTGGTACAGTGAAGGGTGTGGAATAACTGCCCCATATCCAGTGCATCTGATTTTTAATACAGATGTGTATGATGAATTTCACTGTCACTTCCAGCCTTTAGGTGCTCGTTAATCAGCATTGCTTCAACTTTTGCTGATAGAACAATTTTGTACAGATCAGTGTCTTCTCGGCAAAGGTCAGCTAACTGGCACAGAAGGAGGGATGGAGTTTTTGGCTTTCTACTTCACCAAGCGATGGGTTCCGATGCCATCGAGTCCCCGATTTTGTAAACAGGTTTTGTTGTCACCAAGGAATGGACGGAGACATGTCCAGGTGATGGACTCTGATGTCACCTAGCAACAGCTTGGAATGTCCCTGAGCAACGGATTGTGACCAGAAGACCCTCAGCGGGTGCTGAGTCTCAGCCGGTCGGCTCGTGCCTGGACTCCAGCTGAGCAGCTGGCGAGGCTGGAGTGCTGAGCGAGGCCTTTGGTGCTGGTGTCGTGCTCGGGGAGTTGTCCGTTGCAGCTCTCCGTGTGCGACCCCAGAGCCGCTGAAGGATTTTCCCCGGCCCTGCCAGGTTCAGGCAGCCGGGATACGCAGGAGGTGTGCTCGCAGCAGCAGAGGTGAGCTGGCCGGGGAGGTGGGAGGGTTTCCTTCTTGAGGGACCTGGGCATTTCTTCCACCTCTCCCCAGGCCAACCAGTGACGGTGGCCTCTCTTCCTTTCCTAGCGTGACACCCGCTGCTGCAGCACCAGGGAGAGGGAGCGGCTCAACATCCCCAGCTCCCCCCAGCCCACTGCACCGGTGGAGAGCATGGCCACAGAGCTGAAGGACCGCTGTCCAATATGCCTGGACAGCTGGGAGGAGCCCAGCTACGTGATGCCATGCCTCCACCAGTTCTGCTACCTGTGCATCTTGCAGTGGGCTGAAAGCAAACCCGAGTGCCCCCTCTGCAAGAGAAGGATCCTCTCCATCTTGCACTCGGTGCGGGCGGACGATGACTACATGGAGCACGTCATTACACCACTGAGGACATCGTCAGTCATTGTCCGCCAGGCGGCAGGAGCTCCCAGACCCCAGGGTGCCCACCACCTCCATCGCCGTGGGGCAGCCCAAGGGCGGGCGGCAGAAGGGGTGCCCAGGCGTCCTGCAGGTGGCCTCCAGTCCCCACACTGGCTGAGCCATTTTGAGGACCACCCAACGCTCTTCCAGACCCTGCAGTCCTGGGTCCATCAGGAGCTGGAGGAGCTCTTTGGCAACAGGGTTCTGGAGGCAGCCACAGCGGAGGACACCAACACGGGCATCCCCACCAACAGCAGGACGGACGCAGAGCTGCCGGTCCAGATGCTGGGAGGCTCCCTCCAAAACCGCACAGCAACACGTGTACAACAGCGGGCACCTGTCACCGTGCAAGGGCCCAGCGGAGAGGCCCATCGTCCCCTGGGCCGGCAGGATGCCCATGCTGCCAGGGGGCGGGAGGGCAGCCCCGCGGGTGCTCCCGGCCCTGCTGCCTCCCCAAGAGGGTGTCTCGCCCCCAGCGCAGCCCCGTCTGGCAGCCCTGCGAGATCCAGTGGGGAGGAGCTCCCCGGCGCCTCATCCACTGCCACTGGCGGGAGTCCTGGCAGCCACCCCTCTGCTCCCATTGCCATCTCCGTGGAGCAAGAAGAGGCCCGGGTGCAGCCACGGGAGCCTGTGCCCGGGCCCTCCACTTCCAGCCCGGGCAGTCAACGCTCCCCTCGGGGGCCACGGCGACCCCCAAAGAGGAAGACTGGCAGCTCCGAGGCCTCTCCGCACAATAAGAAACCAGCACGACGCCCGTGACCATGGAGGGTGCCTCGGGGGATGACCCAAACAGGACTGTGCCATCCGCTGGGACATCTGCCAGCCCTCAAGGGCTCCCAGCCCCCTAAACCCAATTATCCAAGTAAAATAAATGCATTGAAACTGCAGAAAAAGTCTCAGTGTCACTAACAGTGCAGGTGGCCTTGCTATCCTCGCCCTTTTTCAGTCGTTTTGCCGAGAGGGCTGGGATGTAACGCTGAGGGCTCCTTCTACGTGTGCCCCGTACTATTTTCACTGTTCCCCGCAAAGGCAGGTGCTCCTCAGATCCGGGCCTGCACCTCTGCAGCTGGTTCCAGGCAGAAGTTTCCAGCTGGGGGCTCTCCAGGGCCAGCGCGTGCCCCACCACTCACCACCCCAGCCCTGGTCTCCTCAGCTCCTCCTCCTCCTCCTCTGCTCCCCTGTCCCAGAGCTCTGCTCTCCTACCACCTGCACTGCCCAGCGCAGCCTCGCCACGGCAGCACACAAATCCTTCATCCTGCGTGCAGTCACCGCTTGGTGCTGCGCTCTGCATCGAGGAGAGGAGGAGGACAGGGAGGTGCTGAGCTCTTCCCCCTGGGATCCAGCGACGGGCTGCATGGCAGTGCTTCAAAGCTGCATCAGAGGAGGTTCAGACTTGATACCAGGACACCTTCCTTTACCAAGAGGGCGGTCAGACACTGGAACAGGCTCCCTAGAGCCAGGTGGCCGATGCCCCGTGCCTGTCAGTGCCTTCAAAGGAGCTACTTGGACAAGGCCCTTCACAACAGGCTTTACCTTCTGGCCAGGCCTGGAGTGCTCATTGCCATCGAGTCCCTGAGCGACAGGTTCTGTTGTTACTGAGGGATGGACTTCCCACTACATCACTTTACCATCACATCACAGTTACGATCACTGTTGTGGTCTTGCACGTCTTCAGGCAGATTTTTAATCCATTTTTTGAGATGATGCACTGTCATTCAGTTTCCAGGTACAGTGTTAGTAATGGTTGTCGTTTATTTTGCGATGAGCTCCAGAGAACATTCCACTATTTTTTTTTTTATCTGTGACCTTGTAACTCCTTCAAAATCAAGAATAAGAATTTGTTGCAGTAATCTTTCTTTTTTTGTGTGTGTGTGTGTGTCAATTCAGAAACTTTCAATATTTAGAAAATAGGCTTTGCATAAAGAAAATGTGGATCTGTCTTATTTGTATGACAAGGAATTTGTTAGTGACAATTGAGACTAGTTTTAAGTCATAATTTTGGTTTTTATCCTAACTCAACATCTCAAACAAACAACTTCTGTTTAAAGAGAAGTGTATCTGCAAACAATAAATTAGGGACTTAAACCAGATGATCTGACTTAAATAGCTTTTTGAGACTTACATGTTATCTAGCTATTATTTCTGAACTGCTTCTCCTGTATGGACCAGGATGAAGAAATCCAGTAGGAGGATTAACGCATCAAAATCTCAACACATCTTCCATTGGCAACAACAAGCAAAGTTGTGAAAAGATGAGGAAAGGAATGTACCTGTTTAGACTGCCTTCACCAGCTGAAATATGGTGTCTTTAGTCTGACCTAAATCACATGAAAAACAAAGGTGGAGACCATTTCAGACTGCTCAGACACATGCATTTATACCAACACTTTTATAATTTAGCCACACCATAGTTTTGGCTTAAATGGTTCCACTTTGTATGCAAACTAAACAAAAAAGTATTGTTTCTTTTAGTTGTTTTCCAGTACAAATGGCAAACTGGAAGACAGACAGGAAGGCCAAGCGTATGGATAGTGATTAACATTGACTGTTCATTGAAGGTTTCCAGATATCACAACTAGAGTCACGTTTCACATTTACGAAACACAAAAAAAAATAACAAATGTGCCATTTTCCTGTGCCCGATGAACTGATTTTTTTTTCTCTGTTACCATGGATGCTGTAAAGTTTATCATACTGCTATGGCACCTCAGCTCTAAAGAGTGGTTGCTGATTCTCCAAGTCTCCTCTTACTATGAGTCTGTCTAGCTGGGTTTCTTTGACACTCCTTCTCATTTACTTTCTCACTGAGGCTGAAGTAACAGCGCAACGTTTTCTTTCAAAATCAGTTTTCTTTGGAAGACAAAGTACAAGGGGAATAGTGCTGAACAGCCTCTATAATATTATAATTACTTTGAAAAACTTTTTTTTTAACATCACCTGTAATGTGACCTGAAGTTTTCCCCACATCAAAGTAGATTATAATGGGAAAACAGAGTGAATAAGATTTTAACTTCTATTACACTGGCCATGGGAAGGATTCATTTTCCTTAGTATCTTGTAATACTTTTTATCATTTACAAAAGCTGGTATTCAAAGGAGCTACATGGTTTTGCAGATTCTTTTGTAGGCTTCTACTTGATTATTTCTTTTTCCAATTAGAAGCCACATGTAATTTTTGCAGCCTGGTACCATTTGTAAAGACCAGGAATTAAGCAAAATGATCCATAAGAGTGCATTTGATTTTCTTTTTTTTTTTTTTTTTTAAAGAAAAGCTTTAAAGTGTTAGTGTGTGCGCATTTGATTAAGCAGATGGTGCATGCTGACGCAATACCCTCCTAGCCTGCTAACTCCCCCCATGCACACAATTTCCTCTTCAATAGAAAAGAATTGTGTGGGAGTGAAAGGAAGTAATTTAATCTGAAGAGCCCTATTTCTTTTGTTTGGGTATGTGTTGGTTTTGTTTAGTGCAGGGGAGGAGGGGTGGCGGCTACTGTGGCAGCTTCTGCAAGAAGCTGCTAGAAGTTTCCCCTTTTTTTCAGGGGGCTTGACTGGGTCTAGAGCGACCAGTTGCTGGCCAGGGCTGAGCCAATTGGTGACAGCTTGTTCAGTGATAATGCCTCTGTGATAACGTGAAAAAAAAAAAAAAAAAAAAAAAAAAAAAAAGAGTGAAGGAGCAGAAGCAGAAGGGGAGGTGCGAGCCTTGTGGGCCTTGCAGGCCTCACCCTCTGGCCTCCCGCCGGGCAGCCGACTGGGCCCAACTCGGCTGCAAAAAGTGGAGAGGGGATGTGAAGAGAGCCTGAGAGGCGTCTGCCTGAGCCGGTTGTGAAGAATTTCTTGTGAGAGGAATTGCTGCAGACAACCAAGGGCAGTGGAGAAGGAGGGGAGCAGTGATGCTGCTCCCGGCAGAGATTCCCCCGCAGCCCGTGGTGCAGCCCATGGTGAGGCCGGCTGTGCCCCTGCAGCCCATGGAGGCCCACGGAGGAGCAGAGATCCACCTGCAGCCCGGGGAGGACCCCACGCCGGGGCAGGCGGATGCCTGAAGGAGGCTGTGGCCTGTGGAGGGCCCGCTGGGGCAGCCGGTTCCTGCAGGACCGCACCCCGTGGAAAAGGACCCCAGGCTGGAGCAGTTTCGTGAAGGACTGTAGCCCGTGGGAGGGACCCCAGGCTGGAGCAGCGGAGGAACGTGAGGAGTTCTTTCCCCGAGAAGGACGGAGTGGCAGGAAGCGACATGTGATGAAATGACTGCAACGCCATTCCATATTCCCCCTGTGCTGCTCGGGGGGGGAGAAGGAGGTAGAGATAATTGAACATAAAGTTAAGCCTGGGAAGAGGGAGGGGTGGGGGGAATTTGCTTTGTTCCCTTTCTTGTTATTCTGCTTTGGTTTTATTACTACTACTACTACTAATAAATAAATAGTTTTACCGAAATCAAGTCTGTTTTGCCTGTAACGGTAGCATCAATGATCTCTCCCTGTCCTTATCTCAAACCTCGAGCCTTTTTGTTCTGTTATCTGTTCCCTACTCCCTTGAAGGATGGAGGGAGTGAGTGAGAGATTGCGTAGCTTGGTTGCAAGCTGGGCTGAACTACGACAGGGTATCATGAAGTTTCTCAGGAGGGATACCAAAAGGATAGAGTCAGGTTTCAGCATTATATAGATCTCAGAAATTTTCTTTCTGTATTGTTTTCTGTTTTTAGTAATATTTTTGTAATAAAAGCCACACTTTAAATCTCATGTATTGGAAGAAGTCTAGTAAATAGCCACAGAAAATACTTGGGTTAAATATGAATCCTGTAGTTTCTAAACCTTTATTTCCATGCTATGCAAAACAGTTATACTTTTTTTTTTCCCAACTAATATTTTCATTTTCTAAAGTAGAATGTTTATCAATGCAATTTTAGTTTGGGTCTTTAGCATGGCAAAGCTTTTAACCAAATCTAAGGCAATGATTTCTGGGTGAAGGAAGATCAAAAACTTTGTAAAAACATGTGTGCATTCCTCTTTGAAGATTTTCCTCCCTGTGCCTATTTATTTTAATACAGATTAATAAATAGCCAACAGGATTGACAACAAAATGTAGCTTTTCAAAATTATCGCTTTACAAAAATTATCTTCCTTAAGAGGAAATTTCAGTTGCTTTTACTATGAAGGTTCTGACTTCTAAAGGCAGAGGTGGCATCTTCCCTGCAGCCAATAGGATGCTTAGTTCTCAGACAAGATTTCCCAAGTATTAATCCTAAATTCCCTTCTCTTTTTCCTATGAAAGTGATTTGTACTATCTCCAGTACAGATCTGAGGTCTTTCAAAATTTGTTAACCTTCTGGTTATACAGTTGTGCAAACTGCCTGTTTAAAAAAAAAAAAACCCAACCTTGCTGGGATGTTGTTGCTGTTTATGCCCAGGCAGAGTCAGAAGTAACTATTCTGCAGGTATGTGAAAGTGGTAGAGGGTAGTCTAAGAAAAAGGAGCTTCTCTGAGGAACAAATGGTGATGGTGATACTTAGCCACATGAGCACAGAGGAAGCTACATTAGACTGTCATTACCCAAAAATAATAGGACCAGAAACCAGATTCTCTGTTCTACCATCTCCTAAATGTAGTTTAAAATTCTCTTCTCTCTGGAAGAATGACTGATGAATCTGCCATTTCTGGCTGCCTGACAGTCTGAGTTTGGAATGAAATACAGTTCAGGTTATTTCAGGGAGGAAAGGTTTTGGGGTAGAGGCCCATGCACGCTGAGCAGGGTACCTGCCTGAGTCTTGCATTGCATGGGTCCTATGACTACCAACACATTGTGTTAGGCAGGGTGCACCACAAAGAGCTGAAGAAGTCTAAATTCTCCTGCACACAATGGAAGGTCAAGATGGCTAACTTGTGCTTTGTCTCTTTTTCTAAGAACTGCTAATAATTCATTTGTTGGCCAAATGGGAAAGAGGATATAGGGGGTGAAGCAAGAGACTGAGGAAAGTGCCCAGGCAGAACCAAGCAGAGCCACCTCTCATTCTGTTCAGGGAAATGTACCTGCCACTGTTGACTGAGAGAGAATATATATGATTGTATTTGAAACAAAATATAATATCTAGACTTTTTTTTTTCCAGGAATCTAAATTTTCAGTGAGTTTGTGGTTAAGTTACGTAGCCAAATTAAGTGCAGGAGCTGCTAGATGGGGTTCTTTCACATTCATGATTTTTATGTGCTGACATGGTAACTTCTGAAAAAGCTGTACAGGTAATCTACCTTATGAGAAATGGTTGCAAAATGATTGAGGAAATGAACATTTTGGTGCATGATAATATTGGCCTATAAATCAGGAACCTTCTCTGTCTTTGATGAGGTAAATAACCTAGGGAGTCTAATCTACAATGTCTGTATCTCACAATTGTGAAGAAGTCACAATAGTGAGTCTGGCCTCAAGAAAAAGACAGGCACTCCAGTACTGTGTAAGGGTGATGCAACATAGTTCTAATAATTTATTTACTGAATTTAGGCTTTTTCTTCTGTTTATGAATAGGTTGTCACAAGATTGTGACTTTGTGTTGCTTATTAATGCTATTTATTGACTCATAGATGCTATAGAGACAAGTGCAGTGGTCCTTGCTACAGCATCTTGACCAGACTTTTTCTCCAAGACTCTTAGTCTAGAGAGTTTTTAGTAAATAATTCAGCAAGCAGCTCACTCGGAAATTAAGATTTCTGTTACATTTGATCAAGGTATTACCGTGTTAGTGTTTCCTGTTCTCAGGTAGATATCTGTAAAACTTTTAAGAGCAATATCAAGATGAGTGAATTTGAATGTTAACTTTGCATAATTCTCTAATATTTCATATAATAAACAATTTCTGCTAGTCCTCCCTGCCTGTAAACTCTTCTGTTTCTATTTTCATAGAAAATTTGTATTTATTACACATATTTTTTAGAGCCTGAATGACTAAATGTGCAGAAATTGTGGAATAATTGGGAATTGTATGAAAAATTGTGGGGTATTTCCCATGGTTATAATCGGATAAGGCTCCCCAAGACACAAGCTCCTGAGAGTTGCCAGGACTAAGCTGAAAAAGAACTGACACAAATGGAAAAATTTTCCATAAAAGAATTTCCTGAGGACTATCCTTGCTGTTACAGTGTGTTGTTTTGTGGCTGGGGTAATTCCCTGTGAAAGAATAACCACGTTCTGAAAATCTGTGTTCAAAGTCAAGGTATAGGTGATGGATCCAGGTAATTATGATACTTTTCCTGAAAGTGTCTGTCTGAGCAGACCTCATATATATAGGTAGCAGGAGCTTTTCTGTTTCCTTCTTTGTTGTGATATGAAAAAAAAATGCTAAATATTACCTGCAAATTGAAGATCGGCTATGGCTGGAAGAAGTTGTGTGTTGTGTTGCACAGTTTTGAAAAGCATCTTCTGGGGTTATGTAGGCTCGATAGGGTTTTGGAATGTAGAGGTCACACAGACTTTAGAGCCACAGTTTCATTATCTGAATGTCAGGTGCTGCCCTGGAAAAAGCCTTTTGCAGAAAGTTATTTGTTCGACACAGGGTTTTGTTTCTTCTCACTGAGCAAAGGATTTGTCGTCTCTCTTGCATTCCTGACCATCCGTTTACTTAATAAAAGGACAGGACTTCTAGATTATTTAATAGAAATTGAGAAGCACACTGTTAACATGCTAAGTATAGCTTCTGTTTTTCAAGCAAATTAGATAATTAAAAGTGCCATTTAAGAGAGTGCTTGATTATTTGTAAATGTTTTAGAATAAACAGTAAACTGCAGCGAGATATTGTTTAACTGTCACAAGATATCTTGCTTCCCAAGATAATGTAGACTCTCACTTAGATATATAAAGCTGTGCTTTCTCACAGCTTAGGTGATGCAGAATCATGTGCTTTATCTCCTCTGTGTGGACTTCAGGTATTGTCTGCAAGGAAACTGCAGTGGGTCACAGTTTCCTACTCTAACAAGAAATGTACTTCCTGCTTTAATTTTAAGAGGATATAGCTTTTCCTTCATGTTGCAAAGTATAACATGTTACTTACAAGTTAAGCATTTTAAAAAGTCCTGTGGTTCAGAAAGAAAAATGTTTTATTAGCCTCTGTGTAAACGTACAAGGGCGTCTTTCTCTAAAACTCACCCTTGGCCAATTCCAATTATGCTTCTCCCATGCCAGTTGCTAGTATCATTTCTATCTGCTGTTTATAATATGATACGACCGAGACAACTGTCTTGTCATCTGGTGCACAGAGATTGGACTTCACCCATTCTGGCCTCACAGAAAGATAAAGATCACAGGCTCCATTAGGAAATTCCGTCAAGTCTAAGATAGATTTATATATCTAGTAGAGACAGTTATCTATCTAATATATATAAATTCATATATCCAATTTATGTATGTAATATATTCCATCAATATCTAAGGTAGATACTGAAGTAATCTGGTCAGATGGCAAGTTTTCCTGCAGACCCAGTCCGTAGGCAAGAATGTAGCAGGAAAAAGTTAGTAAAGAATAGGGTTTTTTTTGGGATGAGGGAATTTAAATTTGTATAACTATGGTAGAGAAAATTACAGGTTATTTTGAGTTTGGACTTAAACTGGATTTGTGGAGCAGAATCGTGGGGAAATGTTGATAATATCCAGGTCATGGTTTTGATGCTGATTGCTGCATTTACAGAAATAGTATTTTTTTTCCCTGCTATAAATGTTTGTATTAAGTATTTCTGTGTCTTTGGGTCACTTTGAAGAAACATTCACTGTATTGAAAAATATAATTTCTCCTTCTCTGTATTCTTTCTGATCTAAAGAAATTTAACCAACTAGAATATAATATTATTTGATTTAATGTAGTTATACTGGTCTGGATCAAAGGCCATTTAAATCAAAGTAACATGCTGTTTGGTTCTGTGGTTTTGGGATGCAGTTTATAGACCCAGATTCTAGCCAGATGTCTAACCCATTTTAAAACACATTTATTTTCTTTAGATTCAAGTATCCTAGCTTATAGTATGGTCTTGATTCAGGAAGGCATCTCTACTATGAAGAGTAACTGAAGTTTAAAGTATGAAGTTAATGAGGCTATAAGGAGTAGAACCATGCAATGTACCTGTAAGCTAAAAAGGAAAAATCTTTATCTTTTTTGATATGGAATTTAAGATCCTTGATCCTGAGGAATTCTGAATTATTTAAAGTTGTAATCTTTCTACCAAATGAATGTTCTGTTCTGTTTTGCTTAAATTTCAGAGCAAATTTTGTTTAGAGAAAAATATATTGTAGTAATTATGTCTAGAGACATAAGAATGATTTTTTTTTTTTTTCCTTCAAATTTCTAGATATGCTGAAGCCCTAAAATATGTTTGAGGGAAAGAACTTAGAGGAACAGATTTGTCTTGGTTATTTAATGCAAAGGCAAATAAAGACTTCCCATTGAGTGTTTCAAACAACTGACATAATATAAGGAGAAATGGAGCTCAGGTTAAGAACTTCTTCAGTGGTGCACTATTTTAGTGTAAAATGTAGATTTCAACATCATTGGTATTTAAAAAAATGCTTTGATAGACAGTTCAAAATATATAGAAATAATTCTTCATATTTACTTCTGAAATTGTTAAATAAATCTGCTCTGCGTCAAATTATCCTGTCTGTAAATGCATTTAATAGCATGTATTAATTAATGAAATTACATATTTATTACACATTGAAACATTTTTTTTACTGCTCTATGGTACATCTGTTTCAATATTACCAAGATAAGTAAGGTTTCATTGTGTTTACTAACATTGTAACATAAAATAAAAGCCAGCCTTGCTCTTAAGAGCCAGGAATCTAAATGATAGTAACATGGGTGAGAAGCCCTTTGTGGTATAGGAAGAGAATCTGGAAGGCTGATACGGATCACAGACTCTTAAGAACTAGTTTTTTTTAAAGGAGGAATATTCAGTTGCCTTGTGCTGATTGTTAAGGACTTTATATTTTTATAATTAAGGGTAGGGAATGATCACTGACCACAGTTCATTTTCTAATTGTTGAACCTGCAAAGAGCAAGACTGAGAAGCAGTTAGCTCTGTTAAAAAGGCAAATGTATTCTTGAGAGACACTATAAACAATATCTTGATCTTTGCTTGTACAGATTCTTTCTCAAGTGGAATCTGAGGTTAACAATGAAGTTAACTGAAAGAAAGGATAGATTTCTCTTATATGATTGAATTTACTTCCATGAAGTTCTTAATGTGAAATCATAAATTTATGTAGGATGAAGTGATCATATCTATAAATGCATTTAATGGCATATTTTAATTAATGAATAATAATTTGTTCTTACATTGTCTTTACAGATCAAAGACTCTAAGGAGAAAAAAATCAGGGTACATATTCACTTTTTTCTTTGGAGTGGATAGATAATTAAAAATTCTGTTAACTATGTATACTGCTACTGAAGTATGCAGATAGTATGTATTTATAAACCACCTATTAGCAGATAAACTGCATTCAGAAAGCTTTCTCTTATAAAAGCAGTGCAATCCATCAGGGAGGCTCTGTGTACAATATTGGCTGATGTCGCATGTTATGATAAGTACTTTCTATAAGTATAGACATTCTTTTACAGACAGATAGATAACCCTGTCCATTGCTGTTATTGTAACATATTTTATATGACCATAGATACTAGGTAAAGAAAAGAAAATATGGGATCATATTACCCTTTTAAAAACATTTTCAGGTTCATTTCTTGAAGTTTGTCCGCATAAGATTGGAATTAATTGTATGTATAGTTAAAATAATGTTTTTTCTCTTTTACATCATCATAGTAATTTCTCATGGAATAATGCGACATTGCTATGGATGCTGAATACATTTAAATAATGCAATAAAATATCTTCTTGTGAGTTATTTCAGGTTTTTTTCTGCTTCACTCTCAACATTGCTGACTTTCAAAACTGCCTGAATTAAATGGTGTTCAAGGAACAACATTAGGATGTCAAATGACAGCACATGAAGTTGGAAAGCAGCAGTAACAGATTTATGCAGAGAGTAGACTTACCTACACAGCATGACTAATTTGAATCTCAGCTAGCACTGATGTGAGCAGCTGATGTGAACAATGTGTCCACCTTTCAGGGTTTCACATGTCATTTTTACCATTATGAATACTCCAAATAAATCCCTACAGTGTTGTAGAAGCTCTGTTATCTGCATGGCCAAAGAAACAAACTGATGATACAACCACTCCCAATCCTCAAAAAAGCCACCTGTGATAAGGTTAGAGAAGGCAACACCATTGGATAGGTTGTCTCTTGTGGAGTGTAGATCAATCGTAATTTTTCTCAGTTAAAATTTCTGGATTGTTTCTTCTTATGACCCTTCAGAAATTAGGTTTAGCACTGACTTGCTAGAAGGAGCCAGGATAGATTTCAGTAGATTCTTTTGAATTGTTTTTATTTGGTAGATATTCAACAATAATTGGTGTCCTTAATTTCCCATGTTCTAAAAGGTAGGCCTGACTTTTATAAAGCTTGTAATTTGGCTCAATTTTTGGTTTCATTGAGAACTGCAGTGAGCACCTCTGGCAACAGGGTCTTCAGTGACCAAATTTGAGTGTTCAGAAGTTGGCACGTAAAATACATGACACCTTTGAAAAGATGAGGCCAAGGGATAACTTTGTCTTTTTGTTTTTCCGTTACTTTCTCTTTCTTACTAAGTGGCTGAAAATAAAATGAGTTTTTTGTTATATCGATCCACATACGCTCATAAAACATAGTTTTCCTTCAGAGGTCATCCTGTTCAGAAGTTACTTCCTTATAGGCAATCAGTGTATTGATGTGCAGTTGATGTGTTGCAGGTGAAGCAGCTACCAGTTTAACTTGTAATTGTTTTTTCACACTGCATATTGAAATGTCCTCCAAGTCATAAAAACAGGCATTACTGAGTGGTCTCTGAATCCCCAGATCAGCTTCTATATGAATGTTTATTCATGAATTCCAACTTTTAGACAGTCTTCTTTGAGGTTGCTGGTGATGCATTTTTTCCCAAGGAGAGGCATGTGGGAGGGGAGGGGAGGAGAGCAGTGGAGAGCCGGGGGAGGGGGAAGAAAGCTGCTATACCACCTATCTGTTCTGAATGTCTGTTCATTTCAAAAACAACTCACCTCTCCCAAGGAGCTGCTGATTCTTTGCAGGAGTGGGACTTGAGAGAATACTGTAATGAAAAAAAGTGAGTTGACTTCAGGAATTAAACCCAGCTCTATATGTTGTAAATACTAGTAGTGATTCATGTCATCTATCTTTATCAATCTTCAGGTGTTCAGTCTGAGTTTAGAGTTTAGAGTTTCTTGGTAGATCTTGGAAAGAAAGTAGAACATTCAGAGAACAATTCCTTCTATCCCAAACTGGACATCTAGAAGAAATGGGATTTATTGCCTGGTGGACCTTCTGTTTTTACTTCCATTTACTGTCAAGGAAATCTACGTGTCTATCTTACATTAGATCCTTCACTTTTAGATATATAACACTCAATGATCTCAAGGTGAAGTAATTTTCAGCATCTGGCAAGAGTCTGAGCTGCTCAGAAACTTTCTACAGTGTCAGGACTAGAAGCAGAGCTGTAATCCCCAAAAATATTACAGGTACTTAATCTCTGTTGAGAATTTTCTGGGACCTTTTTAATGGGCAGGACCTAGTCACTACTGAGATACAAAAAACAATTTTGTAATTGCCAAGCATTGTCTCCTTTGATTATAAAATAAGTCATGATGTATGTTTTTTTTTTTTTTTTCTCAAGCCTCTCTGAGGCAAGTTGCATATGTGTAATTTGGACTAGTCTTAGGCATTTGAATTAAAAGCCTGATATTCTGCCGGCAGTCTTTCACTCTCAGAATTGTACTCATGGGGGTCAAGCATTAAACACACTGCTGGTTGCAATGCATAACTGAAGACCACACTGGAAGCTGCGGAAATGGCCTCTACTCGTTTCAGTTAAGTTTGATGTTGTCTGTTCTAGCAAAGTTCCTTGTTGTGACATGTGGTTGAACTGATTACATATTGTTTAATGGTGAGAAGCAAAAGCAAACCCTAAACTTCAATTGCATCTGATCACAGTTTGAGGTTATCCCTATATTGTGTTTGCAGAACAAAAGATGTAACATAACCCACACATTGTAGAGATTTAGTTCCTATTAAATTACCAGTGATGACGTCAGAACATCAAACTGTACAGAAAAATATTATACTAGTCACTGCTATATCTTATACATTAGGAACTGGGATGGGAAGCCGTTTACAAACAACATAATCAGAGAAGTGGGCCTTAGAAGACAGTGAAAGAAAAATCCTTGCTGTTGATGCCTCCTAGGCTAATAAAAAAATACCCGTGGGCTCTAATAAACTGAAAAGATGGAGGACAAGAAATTACATTTTAAAATGTGTGCTCTTGGAAACGTACCTCCCAGGTAAATGCTTATCTATTCTCAGAATAATTAAATAGTCAGCTTTTTATATACAATAGCATATAAAGGTAATCTTGTAACTTGGTGCCAACAGTCAAAATACACTTTTCTTAAATCAGACTGGAATATAAAACAGAGAATCTAACGGTGGGACCAAGAAAAATAATTTTGTGATGTGATGAAAATGATTAGCAGTAAGCATGATTAAATGTTCAAGGAATAGCTGTAGAATATCAGCCTTTTTTTTTATTTGCCTGCAGAATAAGAACTGCTGTAGAGAAAGTGAGACATAGCAAGAGAGATTTTCTACCGTTCTCTGTTATCTGAAAGTTATCATTTTGAATGGATAAAACCTTATGGTGGGAGGTAAAATATTTCTTCCTGATCTGTCACTAACTTGCAGGAATGTAAACAAACACGCCTCTGTGCCTTTGTTTTCGCAGTAAAGATATGGATGATGCTTCTCACATATAAGCACTTTGAGAGAGAGTTTACTGTTAGGTGAAAGCTAATTAGGTCCTTTTCCTTAGAGGGAGGTACGAGAGACTTTCCTGGCATTTATTTTCAAAACTTAGAGAAAGTTTTACCTTTGATGGTGAAAGAGTGAAAAGAGACATTGAAAGAGGATATTCTTTTTGGTTCATTTGTCCTTCCTACTCTCATTCATTATTTAAAAACTAGGACTATGTAGTTGAAAAATATTGTTTCTTGTGGCCAGCATTTTCAGTATTCTTATGAAGAAGATGTTGAACAAACTTAAAGCAGTGCTCTGTAAGTGCAAACTTCATTTATTTTCTCACTACTGACAAGATTTAACAGTATCTTGCTTCTCTTTTTTCTCTTGAACAACAAAGAAGTCAATTATTTCCAAAGAACAGCTACAGGCTGACTGCATCAGTTTTATCTATAGTCTAGTAATTTGAAAGCAGAAGGAACTTTATTGTGATCACATTGATTTAGTTTCAGTGTCCAGTGAAGTGTCTGTGAAACACCCTAGCTGAGAAATAAATGTAAAACAATTAAACCAAAAACTTAAATTTTATGCGGGTCTTTGTAGCAGGGTAAAGTGCTGTCATACTGATTAATATATCAGTCTTTTGTAGTTCTCGAGCAACCTGTGCTAGCAAGCGAAAGTGAAGCACTCTCACTAAATTGCTTCTTTGTGAAGTTTCATCTTTTCTTCTCTCTTGCAGATGTGTGGGAAGTACTCAAAGCACCTGACATAGTTACAGCTGCACTGACAGAATTGAAACAGCTGAACATAGTTCATAGTGCTCCTGAGCGCAGCTGTGTTATAGCCGTGCCACCTCTAGTTAGCCACCTATGCTATAGCTGGAATATGGCCGGATGTACCATGGAAGCAGTGAGGGAACAGAGTTGTTAGGGAAGCAAGATCCGTTCATTTTCAAAAGGGCTAGCAGTTGTGGCTAATGGAAGTATTCAGCCTGATGTCTGTTAGATTAAGGAGCTTAAACACTTCACCTTTCATAACCTACAGGAATACACAAAGAGCTGCAGTGCCCATCCATCTAGAAAACAGTGGAGACAAGGAACACAAGAGAAGGCGGAGGATGAAGAAGGCAAATAGGCAAAAATAACCCTGGGGAAAGTAATGTCACATTATATGTTAATGTGAAATGTTTATGCTGAGAAACCAAGTCTCTTAGGGCAGTAGAGTTATGATTCTGAAGATAACTTGAGGTTTTGACCCTATATCAGTGCAGTTTTACCTCTAATTTGAGAAAAAATTATTCACAGTTGAGAGAAGATAGTTTGTTCTGTCACATTTACTACTTTCAGGGCTAAGTGAGACTGTAATAAAGTCTCGAATCACCGCCCTGAATAAAAACCAAAAACATCCTAAGTGACACATTCTATCTTGGAATTTATTCTGTGTGATTAGGCCTCCTATAAGGTATTTTAGCTCATGGCTTGTAATAAGAGGTACCATTTACTACTGCTGCCTTTGTGTTTATTATATATGGGTAATAAATCAATGGCTGTTGGGAGATCTTTCTTTTACAATTCAAGATTAAATTCTGCTATGTGCTTCTTGTGATTCTGGTATGTATTTCAGATTTCTATTTTCAGCCTAGGCTTTTGGTTTTGCCTGTGTTACTTCACAGTAACAGCTCTGTAGGCAAATACTTTGAAGTCTTTAAAATAAGCATACTGCAGTATGCAGTTCTGGAGCCAGCCATCTCTTTCTAGATTCCCCAAGCAACTGCCAGTGCATGATGTCCTTGCCAGAAAAACTTGCATGGCATGCCAGCAGATGGGCCTCAGCTTCATCACTCCTCCTGGTAACCATCCGGCTTTCCAAGGACCTTTCCAACCTTACCTGCAGTCCTTCCCTCTGGGAGACTGTGAGCAATATTGACTTTGTCAACTTATAAGTGGTGTTTATTTACACCAGTGAGATGCGTGTGTTGTAAAAGCAAAACAAGTTTTGTGTAATGTAAGGTGTAAATGTAAGCTACTTACTACTGAATCTTACTCTTTATGATAAGTTGATCTTGATGCTATATAATCCATTTGTGTCTCTTCCTCTTTCTCTTTTTTAATAGAGGTATTATTCTTTGTTACCCCTACCTGGCTGGTCATCCTGGTATCTCAGAAAGGGTCATCCTGGTGTCTCAGAGAAAATATCTCATGTTGCTATATCATAGCAATATGAAGGTAGCAAGTCCCAGAAACAATGTCCTTTCCTGGATGAACTTCTCAATAATCCCTTTACTGAATTAATAAAACATATGCATATGATGAATAACATATAAGTTATGTAATCTTATAAGCAATTACATCTTGGTACTGCCTGTGTTATAACCAATACCATTGCACCAGATTTTAAACCCTTGTGAACTTAAAAGTTCACATATTTGATTGTCCATCTTCCCCCCTTGATTTTCATAGGCATCCCACAGTAATGAAACAGGAGGGAACTTTTAAACTACAGTCCTGTAATCTGTATTGTGGCTGCTGCTATTACTGTGTTACTCACAAGAATAGCAGGAGATGTCTTTCTATAACTTGATATATGTGCCTAGTATTCTAAGCATGAGAAATTTAATAGCTGAATCACTCTGTGCAGATAAACAAATGATTTTGCACTGAGCATATATTCAGGAAACAGTTTTATATATTGAGGCATTCTAGCGTTTTATTAGTGGAAGGGGGATTTACTTAATATAATTAATTCATTAAAAGGAAAAGCTTTAGAAACCGAGGCAATCAGTATATGAAGCCTTCAGTGTAGTGCAACTCAGTAGATGTAGACTTTGCTAAGGAATTCGCCATCTTAAAATTTAATTTACACATTCATGTTTTAATTTTATTCTCTTTTTTTTAAAAACTGTATTTAGATAAGCATGTAGAAATCTCTACCCAGATTTATGCAGCCTTTTTCCATGGAATAATATTAGAGATGTGTGACTCAACTATAGCTGAGCACATAAATGGAAAAAAAAGCTCTGTGTATAGAAGAAATATAATCCCTTTATTATCATCCTTAACCCCTGCAGAAAGTAGATGGCATTACATTAATTCAGGAACACTGGGGTTTCAAGATGAGTTGCTCCTCTGCCTTCTTTGTTAGAATTAGAGGTGATATAATCAGTCTAGGAGCAAATTTCCTTATCCTGACAGTAGTTTATCAATGAAATGTGAATTTACAAATGTCAGATTTACAGACAGAATTCAATGTGTCAAAACAAAGCAATGAAAGAACTAATCAACATTTAGGTAACCATAAAATTTATATAGCAATCCTACTTTAAAAAAATCAGCTGATAAAAAATGAAAGCGAGGCTACATGTATGATTGACACTAACAAAAATTCATAGAGAGTGAATACCTATTCACCTCTGGGTGTATCATGCTATTTTTATGCCCCATGGTGTAGTATAATTCACTTGATAAACTGATGCCACAGAAGAAAAATGTATCAAATTAATCAAATAAATTTTTAAAAGTCTTCAATTGGTTCATGTATGCAGACATTTGTCTTAATACTCAGAACATTTTTTTGGTAATACAGTGATACATTAATTTGCGTCATCAACATATGGCTTACAAAATAAGATTATTTTCTTTTCAGCTGAACTCAAACACCGACAATGAACTCAACAATACCAAGTGCTCCTGTTGCACTTGCTTAGCCCAATGTATTTTTGGGACACATCCAGTGCTAGATTTCTCCAGTCTAATAAGCTGGGTACTGTAATGATCCCCTGATATAATAAATTAACATTTTAAATCCATTATGGAATGTCAAGGTAATATTCTAGGCTTTAGGATGCAAGGATTTACACAAATATTAAAAAGTGCCTGTCATAGAATCATAGAATCACATGGTTGGATGGGACCATCTAGGTCATCTAGTCCAACCGTCTTCCCACTACTATTGCTGCCACAGCTACTAAACCATATCTTGTAGCTTCTCATCAAGCCGCCTCTTGAACACTGCCAGGGGCGGCGACTCCACCACCTCCCTGGGCAGGCCATTCCAGTGCCTGACCACTCTTTGGGAGAAAAAGTTTTTCCTCACGTCCAATAACAAAGTATAACAAAGTGTAAATGGAAGCTCATGGTTAGAAATTAATTAAGTGCTTAGTGTAAACTATGTGAGGATGTGCTCCTTCTCATTGTGCTAGTCTTAGAAAAACTGTAAATTGGCTCCTACTTGTACACATCAAAGACGAAATATTCAATATGTGTACTGGACTTTCATTCATAAGCAGTTGAGGACGATACCTTCTTTACAAACTACCCAATAATCCATTTACCTTGATGCTTACGTATTTCTATTTGACTATGCAGTTTCTGTTACAACAAAACATTTGAATAGATGGGCAACCTCAAGTCAATATGACTACTCATGTGCTCATATATTTTTTTACATTAGAATTTAAAAAAAATCAGCCTGAAAAAAACCCTATTTTTTGGAGGTTTGCCTCAGATCAGTGCCTGAGATCATGTGCTTGTCCTATCAAAAATATACACACTGCAGAGGATAGAATTAAGATGTCTAGGGAGAACCTGAAATCGGAACTGCTGCTGAAAATTGGATTGTGTGAGCGTGTCAGGATTTAATATGACACTGACAGTTTTTTCATTTAATAATAAATACATTCATAGAAATGCTGACAGGGTTCTGCAGCTCAGATTCATACTCTCATTCCTTTTTCTGTCTTCCTTGAAAATTTTAGCTCCAAGGATGTATTGATAGTGTTAATGCAACTTACAGGACTCTCGGACTCAAGTGAGTGTTACCGGTGTCAATAGGAGGCAGCTGTGACAGCTGACAGCAGTAAACTTATCTTTGAAAAGATAGCCAGGAACCAGGCACTTTAATTAAAGTTATTGAGTCTTTGGTCATCTCTGTCTCGTGTAAGGTACCCCTGTGTTGTTGGGATCTTTCTGAACAGAAAAGAAAAAAAAAATGCAAACTTGTCTCTGATCGATTTTCTTCATTTAAATACGAAGAACTGGACTTCATGCTGCAGTTGAGAGGCCAATTTAATAAGAGTAGTTTCTGATGACTTTCCTACGTAACACTGGGTGGATTTTAACATACTATTAATCCTAATTCTCATCTTCCTTGATTTTCATTGCTTTTTGATACTCTGGGTTGTCATATTCTTTTTAAACATTTGAAGCTTCATACGGATGCTTTGGGCACTTTTCTGACATATTCTCATTTGTGTTTCCCTCAGCAGTGCCAGTTTGTCACTGTAGTGCTAGCTAAACACTTTTTGTTTTCTGAGCTTGTTCTTAGAAATTACAAAACACCATTGTGTTGTGCACTAGTTCTTACATTTTTCTATAGCTACAGATTTAGGTAACTTTTTCTAATGTCAATATAATGTGGTAAATTATATCTACTGTCACTGGCAGACCTTTCTTCTTGAATCAGGATGATAAAGGCTAAATGGCTCTGAAGGGAATTATTTGACAATAATTGTCCATAAAGCATATTTTTACTTACATGTGCCATATTTACCTGTGCTCTTCCCTCATAGCTATCACACAGGCTGTTTCATTGTTCCCAGTACATTGCTTTAGATTCAGACCTCTTTAGTGTTTTGAACTGTTGGTGTTCTAATAGACCATAGTGTTTTGGGACACGATAAATGTAACTTTTGTGTTGTTATATTTTATTGTTATGTAACAGTCAAGTACTATTTTATTGTTCTACAACTAATATTTACCACTGACAATAGTAGTAATTTACAACATGGTGGTACTTACAGCCTTGTGTGAGATTGTGATCTAATTAAACTCAGGTGAGTGGTCCTATCCCAAAGGAGTTTTGCGATGAGCCCTCAATACCAGTTAAACCAGGAACAGGAATCTCTCTCAGGAACGTTTTTGTGTCAATTAAGTTGTTCCCACTCAGAATACATTGCCCCCTTCACATGATGAGATAACTTAGTCAAGGCACAAACAGGAAGGGATCAGAAACAAAGGTCATGGTTTGTTGCTTTTCCACACTCATGCCTCAAAAGTAAAGGGACATTTAAAGCTTTAACCTGAAATGAATCCACCTTTGCGATACTGGGTGAGGAAGTCAGTGTTGTTATTCTCACCGCTGAAGGATTTAACTCATTGCGGTGCGTTGATCTTGGCTGGCTACTAGGTGCTCACCAAGCCACTTTATCACTCTCCCTCCATCAACAGGATGGGGACAAAATACAATCAAAAACTCATGGCTTGAGATAAGGACAAGGAGGTTGCTTACCAATTACTGTCATGGGCAAACCAGAGTCGACTTGCCAAAATTAACTTAATTTATTGCCAATTACTTGTAACAGAGTAGGCGAGTGAGGAATAAAAAAAAAAACCAAACATCCTTACCCCCACCCTTCCTTTCTTCCCAGGCTCAAATTCACTCCCAGCTCTTCTACCTTCTACCTTCAAGCATGCAGGGGGATAGGGAATGTGGATTGCAGGCAGTTCATAGTGCTTTGTCTCTGCTTTTCCTTCCTCCTCACACTCTTCTCCTGCTCCAATGTGGGGTTCCTCCCACAAGATACAGTCCTTCATGAACTTCACCAATGTAGGACCTTCCCATAGGCTGTAGTTCTTCAAGAACCTGCTCCAGCATTTGTCCTTTCTGCAGGGTACAGTACTTCAGAAATGGCCTGCTCCGGTGTGGTTCCTGCACAGATCAGAGCTCCTGCCAGGAGCCTGCTCCATTATGGAGTGTCCATGGGCCCATGCAGCTTGCTTCAAGGCATGCCCACCTGCTGCAACATGGGGTCCTCCTCTAAGGGCTGCAGGTGGATATATGCTCCACCATAGTGCTCCATGGGGACAGACAACATCACCAGGGTCTTCTCCACAAACTGCAGGGGAATCTCTGCTCTGGTGCCTGGAGCACCTCCTCTTCCTCCTTCTTCACTGAACTTGGTGTCTGTAAGGTTGCTTCTCTCACATTTTCTCACTCCTCTCTCACAGCTGTTTTGCGCATTTTTTAACTCTTCTTAAAATGTGTTTTCACAGAGGTGCTACTGATGTTGATGGGCTCAGCTTTGGCCACTAGTGGGTCTGTTTCAGAGCTTACTGGAACTGGTTCTGTCTCACGTGGGGGCATCTCCTGGTGTCTTCTCACAGAAGCCACCCCTGTGTCTCCCCTCTGCTACCAAAACCTTGCTGTGTAAACCAGTTCACTCAGTGAAGGTGTAAAGATATTTAGATCTACTTGCTGCTTATTCTTCCAGCTGTTCCAATGTACTTACTCCCATTGCTTCTGGACTTAGATTGTAAAGCAGATGAAAACAGTCTGGATTAAAATTGATCTTACAATGACAGATTTGTACTTCTGCTACTGCATATTGACTTGAAAATATTTTTTCATTATGATATAACTTGTAATTTCAAACCAATTTTACTGGGATGGATGAAGCCTAGACACAGTGGCAATATTTCCTTTTCAAAAGAAACATACTAAGCACATTTCTTCTAATTTTTTGGAAAGGTTACATTGATTTTCTGTTAAACATCTTTTTAATAAGACCACTTAGCAGAAAAAATGCTTTGTCGTTCTGGGCCTTCATGTTTTCAGTGACCTTGGTATTGTTGTGTTGTGTGAAGGAGTCTGCAGACCTCACCTTTTTGGCAAGTGCTGCCTGTTAACTTATGTTATGGCTTTAGGAATTTTGGATCAAGCGCTTTCTGTTACTGAATTTTATGACAAAGTTCATACTGTCAAATGTGTTAATGCTTTCAAAATAAGGATGTTGTTATCTAGTTCAGCTTGTAGGTACTTTATTTTTTCTCTCTGTGTTCAGGAAGAGGTGAGAGGCAAGTTTCCTGAATTTCTCCAGGAAAAGAGGAAAATAGCAGGAATAATGTCATGGCCATTGTCTGGTACATTATTACAGTGTCTGGTAATTATAATTATTATAATATAATTAAGGATTTTCGTATTTTCTAGAAAACTGTAGAAACTAGGATGTTGTAGTAACAAAAGATGGTTTTGTTCTCCAAATATTTGCTGGAAAAAATGGATGTAGATAGTCCATTAAGATTTTGAAATTTATGGAGCATGAGTTCTTTCAGGAGAGAATTTCTTGAAAAGCAGTTGTTTTAACAAGAGGAAACTTTTGGAAAACATGAAAAATCTAAAAATAGAAGGTATGAACACTGTGGAATGGTTCATATTTTCCTGTTTTCTTCAAGAAAAGAGGTTGTGAGAGCTGTAGAATAAGGATTAAAATTTTTAAAATAATGATCTGATAAGTTGGGTCTCATGAAAAGTAAAACCAAAGAGTTGATGGGAGAACAATGTGCTACAGAAGGTTAATTTAAAGACCTAGTAGCAATTCTGAAATCTTTTCTTTTAATGTACATAAGAAACATATAATAAACACTTGTTAATACATCAGAACATCTTTATTCAACTGAATTCCAAAAATAACAACAGCAAGGGAAACACGTATGCCCATAGATGAATTTAAGGAATGGTACATGCACATGGGTATAAAAGCAGGCAGGTAACATATAGTGACTTTCTGTTGTGAAGAAGCAGAAAAAGTAAGGAAAAACTACTGTAACAAGAGGGAAAAGGAAGTCAGAGGAAATGTAAGGTTAGATGTCCAGAAGTGAGAAAAAGTAAATTCTTGCTGATCCAAATATACAGGAATACAGCCTTCATTTCTTTAAATTGTTTTATAAAAATGGCTGATATTAAGTATATAATTAACTAAAATAAGAATAAAGAGATAGTACTGTTTAGAGTAACAGAAATTATGCTCATGAATATGCAGAAGAGTCAAAGGTGCTCCACTGGTGGCCTATGATGAAATTCCTGTTAGGATACTGGAATAAGAAAGGTAGAGTTCTTCAGAAAAGTAGATTTACCAGCAGAGAACCAGTAACTGAGAAGACTGTGATACAAATTACTGAAGAAACAGTTTTTTGATGTTCAGCAAGTCTTAAAAAAAAATCCACAGATGTATTATCATAAATTGATTCCCTTAAGCCGTTCTTTCACAGGACAGGAAGCTTAACAAATACAAAAAATAGTTGTGAAATAACATATATGAAGCTTTTGAAAATGATAAGGGGAAAAAAAATCTGACCTAAAGATGCAATATGAAGAAAAATTGTCTTAAATGAATTGCGATTGGGGGAATGCCAAGTAGAGATCTAAGCTTGCTTCTAATTCCATTGGTAAATCTGATCACAGACTGACAATTACAGTTTTATAAAATTTTTGTAGATAATTCAATGGGGGAAAAGTTGCAATATTTTGGAGGTAAACGTTAAAAATGAAAGATCTTGGCACACAAGCATGGCTGATCAGGCTTAGATTAAGTTGATACTTTTCCGAAGAACAAGAAATCAGATGCTAAGAATACTAAATGGGGGTATCTGTTTGAATAGAATCCAAAGGCAAAATAAATATGTGTCAAAAGCATGATGATGGTGAAGAAACAACAAATATTATTTTGGAGATATAGCATTAAGAATGCTATTTAAGATACAAGAGAGACTTCTGCTTGAAAAGAAAGATATTATCTAAGCATTGGTTCAGAAGATTTCAAACAAACCTAAGGGTTTCCAGAGGAGCATAACAATATTTCATGCTATTTCTATACGTCTCTTGTGCTTCTCTAAGTAAAAATAAACTGACTTCTTTCTCTGAACACTTCAATACTCTTCTGACTGATGAATGGTAGCAGTAGGTTTTGATAAGAAAAAATAGTCTATCCTAATTTATTTTGATATTCTGATTAGCAGTTACCCCTTGTCATATAAAGTTTCCACAAATGAAGAGAATTCAGTTGAATTTTAATGTAGGATAAGCATCGCTACCTCTGTTTAAAATGGAAGACTTCAAAGCAAACATTTACATTTGAAAAAGAGATAGCTGTCTCATTTCCCTATAGCAGATCACGATCTGAAGCTAGGGATCATGTAAAAAAAAATCACATATAAAAATAGTGTGGCATTCAAAGAGAGTATTTACAAAATCTCTGTTTACCATGGGTTACATCATGCCTTTTTCCACATCTGTCTGTCTAATTGAAAATAACTGTTAGACTGTATTGCTCCTTCTCATATCATACTAGTTTTAACACATTTACTTAGGTATTTTTTTCTAGGAATTTACAAAGAATATACCAAAATTACTTTTATTGTAAGCTATTATTGTTTTCTTTTTTCTACATCTCCTTTCTTTCACTCATGGCCTGTGTCTGTTTAGTTTTAATCTCCCATTTCACTCTTTATTTTGCTGGTAAGTTTAGTGTAACCAATGATCTTCATAGCCTTGCTCCAGTTACATAACTGAAGTTTGGAAATTATTCCAGATGATTACTTTTGCAAAACAAAATCTTTGCTAAATTTTTCCATCACTATAAAGAGCAAATTGGAAAGAGTGGAATCTCTATTTCAGTTATAATTGTCTTAGCTTTTAAATAAACTGGTTTGGTATGAAACTGTATGCATCAGAATAAAGAAAATACAGTTAAGAGAATGTTCTGCATATATTCCTGTTTCAGTGATGTTTTTCAGGTCATTACCTTTCATTGCTTAGCATATCTGACAGCTTTTTTCCTATCCCGTTAATCACATTCTGTTTACTCGTCCGAGTCACAGACATAGCTTTATAAGCCATCGTTCCTGTTCACCATGCCCCAGTCAAGCCTGTTTTGTTCAGCTGCTGAAGCGAATTCAGGTTTTCTTTTTATTAGTATGTACAGTCACTGGCAGTTAACTCTGTTCTTTCTCATTGCTCTCTGAACTGCACTGTCATAGAGCTGTCACAGTTCTGAAAGCACTGCGAAGTCTCTTACACTCATCAAATAACCTCTGGACTTCTGGTGCTATCATGGGGGCCTAAAGGTCTCTACTGAGCTCAAATCCCTGGGCAACGACAAAGTGAAGTTACATTTGTCATGCTCTTGTAGCAGATGATATTCACGTGGCCCTTCGTCCCAGTGTGGAAATAGTTTCAAAGCTACCATGTCACAGTTAAAGCACAAACTATCTCATCCTTATTAGCAACTTTTTTATCCCACCTTTCTGACTTCTGGTGTAATTGGACTGAAAATTGATGACAGTTGCCCTCTGCCCTCCTGAGCTTTGCAGAAGAGTAGTGTTCAGCTGTCAATGAAAAACTTAGAGTGGGTTTATACAGAACCGTTCAAAACTTCTCCAAAATGATGGAAGCAGGTTATGCTAGAATGAACTTCAAACCCAATACCTGTTCTCATTATTATTATAAGTAAGTAGTGATATGATTGTCAAAATGTGAACTTAATGTGGAGAAAATTATGACTCATGGCAATTTTGTTAGTTCACTAGATCTTACTAGTGTTTTACACTCATCAATTTTAGTGCCTTTTGTGTCTATTTTCAGAAAGAGAAAAGCTCCACAATTCAGTAATAAGGTATTATTGTCTGCAGAAGACAAATACTGTGTTGCACGTGTTAGAATACAAAGGAACAATTTGCCAGAAGTCATACAAATGCTTTAATATTAATACAAATACATTAATACTCTGTCCGACTATCATGCTCTGTTGTCCAGGTAGACTCTGTGACTTTTCTGGCCACAGATACGCAATATAGCTCATTCTGACTACTGTGACTTCAGAAAAAAACTGCAGTGAATCCTTAGTACTGACAAAACCTCCTCAAACAGAGCTTAGAAAATAGACATGAAGAGAAAATTCATCTGATTGATGAATCCAAATGGAGCAAATTGTGTATTCCGCAAAACAGAAGGAAACAATAAAAGATCTTCCATGAGTACTTTAATAAATTGTCTAGAAAGGGGAATGCTAGAAGGCCAGCAGAGGTGACCTAAAGAAATGTATCTGCCTCCCCTCTACTGAAGATACTCACAAGTTGATGAACATGCGCTTGCAGTTGGAGAAGCTTAGTTCCTGCAGGCAAGCACAACGCCCCAGCAACCTAGTTACCATGGGCATATAACCACTTGTGTTGCTAAAAGAGTGCAGTGTGGTTAGTGGCAAACACAGAGTTATGAAAGACAGCCTCTGCAAACAATAAAGTATGATAAAAATAAAATAAAAATATCAATAAAAATAGCCCTTTTAATAACATTTATATTGTGGTAACAACTTTTATAGTTCAGATACATAACTTATGAGAAAATATTGAAAATACATGTATTAAACTTGCAGGTAAACAAAATACTGTGGTCTCATTGTCAAATGGCACTTCTTTATCTCTGTATCCTGAGCATTTTACTTGCACTTCAGTTTTTAAAAAACCTCCACTGCTCTGCTAAGCATGCTGGATAGTTTAATTTAAAACTGCCTCCTTAATGATTCGGGTTTTTTGGGTAACTCCTAGTTCTGCAAAAAGTAATAAACTGTTATTTTGCTTTTCTAATCTCTAGTATATAAACTAACATTAACATTTTGGTCCTTGTTACCATGGAAATAATATGAATAATAAACAGATGATGAAGTGGTTAAAAGGAAATGAAATTACAGAAGTCATAAGTTTTATCTTGTTCTAGAACCAAATGTCACCACCTTTCATGGCCAGTTTTTTGGGCTTACAATTAATTTAAAATAAAAATGTAAGTAGTTTGTATTTGCACCATAGCTATGGGAAAGGATTATTTTGAAAATAATTCAGAGACACGTGAACAAAATACAGAATAATTTATGCCAGTTAAATAAGAGTCAGTTATGGTGCTTTTCTTGTCTATGTAATCTTTATGTGCATACTTTATTTCAGTAGATTTATATAAGGATTATATTAATTATTTACTCACAAAGTAAATAACATTCCATACAAATACCTTCATAAGGACAACCTCTTTAGTTGTCTTCTGGCAGATATCTTTGGCAAAGTTCATAGTTTGTAAGCTGTAAAGGAGACAAAATAGCCAAAGAAAACAACTTTTAAATTAATAGCTCTTAAGGTACCGTAAATTATAGGCATCTACTTTGTGGAGGACCATAATTTTCGAAAATGTAGATAGGTACTCTGTATAGGGTAGGAAATGTATCTATTGCATGTTATTAGTAAACTTTCAAGCCGGGCATCTCAGAATGCATACTTCTGAATGGTAATACATTCTATGCAACAGTATTTTGTTTTATTCTTTCAAATACTATTTGTTCTAATCATCCTTTAGAATCGTTTCCAGAAAAAAAAAATCAGAACATTATTAATTAACTTTAAATTGTTCAGAAAGAGAAAGATGAAAAAAGTTTGCACTGTTGAAAGCCACACTGTAGTTTTCCAAGCAGGAAAAATACTTGTAATCAGTACAGTATATGTGATAGAAAAAAAGAACCTTAGATTGATGGCTGATCTTTCTATTGATGTACTTTTTCTATGTCTTACCTCAAAAAATATTCAGTATTTCATTAAGGTGAGACAACTACCAAAAATACCTTTAAACTATTCTGACGTTAACGATGTGACCTTTACTGTGGTAAAACTTTGAAAGAAAGGGACCATTTTGCACCTTAAAGTGGTGAATAATTGAAATAATTTGAAAAGAAAACATTTAATTTGCTGTTTCTTTTCAACTGTTAAGTGGATTGTATATATGTTACATTCCCTCTGGATATGTTCCACATGATATATGCAGGTGCTAAACTGTGTGCAGATTAATCTTGTTTTAATATATGCAGGCAGACGGTATAGGAGGTTGCAACAGAAGAAAATGGGACTTTGCAAAATGAAGACAAATGGCAAACAGCTGTTTCTTCTTTTTTTGTCTCTTTGCTGTGATCTTAGATCTCATTTGTTGCTGGTAGATCATACTCATCGATTTTTTTTCTAAATCAAATATTGTAAGCAACAAGAAATCTGGAAAAAAATAAAGACTGATTTGACAGCTGTAGCCTGGGCAAAATTCTTTAGTTGGATAATTTCACTAATACTTGCAGAATGATGCTAGGAGACCACTTGGTGACATATGTCTTGCAGGTGATTTTGCTGCTGTCACACCTATACTAATATTTCTTTTTATTAGTATGATACTGAAGCTCTTTTAAGCTCTCAAAGAATACAGATGGCACATCGAGTCAGAAATAATTTTTTTTTGTTCAGCAGCTGAGTGTGCCAAGATGTTAGTAATGTGGTAAATACAAGTAAAAAAATTACAGCCTCACTTTAGAAGCAGATTCTGACTTAGGAAATTGGTTTGTAAGAAAAAAAAGAAACTGTCAAAAAGTTCTGAAGTTGAAAAAAAATCGGTCAGTAGAATTAACTTAGGTTACTATTGGAAAACAATAGCATTCTTAAAAGGATGTACCTATGTAAGGAGCAATCTGAGCTAAATATTAGGGAACTGCAATCAGTTTTGGGTACCCTTGAGCTATCTCTGTAAATCTTAACCTCCACATTAAGACCTGCTTTGAACAAAATCTTGAAAAGGATTTTGACTAGGTTGAGTTAAGTTTAATAACATTTAGAAAGTCAAGGAACAATTCCACTCTAACATTGTAGTTTCCATTTTTATTGTACCATAATAATTTCTCAATAAAAGATCCACTACCTCGTGGGACTGTAAAACTCGGTAAGGAAACCACAAATCAAAAATAGAGTTTTCTTTTATTTTACACACTGAAGTAGCCAGCAGACCAATTTTTACCCTCAAAACCAGTAGCACAAATGTTTCAGTAAACCTGATAAGAACAAGCAACATGTGTTTATCCCTGCTGGATGAAGAAGTGTCATTGTGGCAATTATGGCAGAGCATCAGGATTTTGACAGTGAAGGTATTAGGTGAAAAAAAAAACAACAAACCCTACCTTGTAACAAGAAAAATAATTGAACAATCTTGGTTTTAAACTTAAAAAATGTAGAAAATACTCCCTATGTTATGTTTCTTTTTTCACCCTCTCCTTCGTACTATGAGTTTGTAGCATAATGTGGTAGTCTGTAAGATATTTGGCTTTATCAGTGCTAAGAAATTTTGTTGTCTTTTTGACAAATCCTGTTCAAGCCTTAGTAACCACATTTACTAAAAGTCTAGGACATGGGGATTAGGATAAAGCAGGTGTGTGGGATCTGAAACCATATCAGAATCAACAAGGAAATGAAAACTCTTTCTTGCTCAGTTCCAGGTTATTGTAGAGCCAGATACTACTTTGGAGGAATAGGGGGGAAAGGTTACTGTAAGTGATTAAAGAAACATTTTATTTATTAGAACTAGCATAAGGTTTTCATTGAGCGTGGAGGTTTTAGCCGCAGATGATAAAGCCTGGCAAAAATCTAAACAGTTAGAAAGAAATTGTTTAAAAGACAATAACAATTAATAGCTGCAAGAATAAATGTCACAGCAATAAACAAGCCATATTTTAAAGTCAGCCCTAAATAATCACGTATTTGCAGAAGTAAAAAAATATGAAAATTTGACAATTACAGCTAGGTCAGGCCTTATGGAGACATTAGTCTGGGGATTTTACAAAATTCACTGAATTTCAAATGCCATAAGGTAAGAATTTTTGGGAGGGAGGGTCCTTTTCCTCCGCTTTGTCTAAGTTAAAGGTGTTGCAAAATAATTACTGACTACTATGGCTTTATTCACTTCACCTACTTTTTCTGAGGAACACTACATGGAGATCTTTTTGCAGTTGCTGCTAGATATCCCACCACAGAAGGGCATCCTCTCCTGCTTATGTATAGTTTTGGTGAGAGAGGTCTATACTTCAAGTGAAAAAGGTTTTGATTTTCTTCTTCATAAATAGTACCCAGATTCCTCTCTTTGCAGAGCAGACCCAGAAGCTGTTTCCTAAGTGCTGCAGGTAATGTTAGTAAAGCGTTAAGAAAACACTTGGCTACACTTCAGTAACAATAGCAAGTGAGCAAAAGGTAAGAGGTGTATGGACTACATTTTGCAAATTACTTTCCAAAATATCACTAAAGGTCGTTTGCATAACTTATTCCATTGGAATTACCACACCATGCATCGCCATGAAGCTTGTGCTGCACTGAATTATGCATTTTAAAGCATTAGAGAATCTCTTACAGAATGTATTTCCTATTCTTTTTTTCACAGTTAATGTTTCTATTAAAAGAGTATGTTCTAGAATACATATTAAAATAATCTCTGCAAATCTATCCCTGAAAATATCTATAATCTCCATAGAAATCACATTAAAAAGAAATCAAAGTTTCAGATATTAATTTTTTTTTCAGTAGTGAATACAGGTCAGAAATTGAACTTAGAATGAGCAGAAAGGGCTATGTCACTTTTTTTTTGTTTTGCAATTTTTCAAGAGGTGCTGTGGAAAAAGGAAGATCTTTTTAAGAATTTTGTTTTGAGGAATCTTGTTTTTTTGGGAGATTTTCATGCAGCTTTATAACATTTTCTCTTTGCCCAGTCCCTTTGACCTTTTAATTTGCTTAACACTAACATAATTTTATTGTGAAGAGGTTTAGCAGACTTAGTACAGCAGATCACCAACAAATAAATAAATAGAAGTATAATTTTGCATAAAATTTCAAAGAATGGAACTATTCAAGTATTTTTAATTGTCTCTTATCACACTAGGCTATCTGTTTCAGGCCTTTTCTCCCAGTCTGGACTCAAAGGCTATATCTGATTAAGCAGGATCAAGGGATGATCTGGTGCAACAGACCTGGCTTAAGTATTGCCATTTCTCACTTGTGATTTCTGGCTGGTAAGTCCCTCCCTAGTACTGCTGTCTATAGTGTTTTTCTAGGAGGGAGGCTAAGGAACTGATGGGATGGCAACCTGCCTTTCCCATCTTTCCCCTTTTCTCTCTAGGTTGTTTTACAGCTTGGTTAACCCTAAAGCTGTTTGACCATTAGGGTCCTGCAAAGAGTTGTATGGAGAAGACAATAAGCAGAAAAATAAGCATACTCTAAGCTAGGAGTGCTGCCAAACATGGACCTTTACCCTGAGATTTGAGACTCAGGAAGCAGCCGCCATCTGCTTCTATGTTTACTGAATTTGTCATACAGGTACATAACTGTGTCTAGAGATGGAGAATACAGATCCAGGTTTTCTAATGTCCACTTAAGCTTAGGTGCTGGTCTTGAGAGAACTACTGCTTCTGTTTGCAGATGTTAAATATTCATGGCTTTGGTCTCAGCTTGAGGCATCTTCAGTCACTGAGGCTGAAAACAGATGGTATTGCAAGTTTGGCAGCTAAAAAGACACGCATGGAAAGTGAGTGAATGAATTTAAAAAAAAGAGCCATGACTCACCACTTGCTATTCTTGTCTATAGTGAATAAAACAGTGCCCTTGAGCTTAAGAGTTGCTTTTATATTATTTTAAAATATTAGCAGCATATATTTCCCCTTTTCATGAAATATTGATTGTGCAGTGCTGAAAACATGGACAAGTGTAACTGGTTTTCTGTTCTTTGCTTACATTAAGCATTAAATACATTTAAAAAGAAACAAATAGAAGATTGTGCCAAAGTTATTTATTGTCAATAATCTGAAAATTAAACCATACCTTCCTTGAAGTTGTCTTAACTCTGAGAAGTTAAATACTTTGTAATAGTACTCACATCATACCCCACAGAAATTGATTTCAGTTCCTTGTGTTCATGATCTCATTTCAATAATAGAATTACACTAAAAAATATGCTTGTAAGACCACACAACTGATACTGCTTTTGTGAAAAGTTCTGAGCATCTAATTCTTCAAAGAGAAAATTTAAAATACTTTTAAATACCATGCTGAGGCACACAACTGTAAAAATGCTTTCCTGTTCTCATATATGTGACCTCAAAGTAATATCTAGTCATTCTATTTGGGTCTTTGAATTTTTTCCAAGATTACTGACAAGGCTATGAATAGCTTATATTTACTCAAAGGAAAAAGCTTTTCCTTTTTCTTTCGTAATCTAATTCTCAGGAAGCCTATATATCAAATGTTAAATGATGTCTCAGATTTCTTATGGGATTCCTGTAGATAAAAATCAACTCTTAAGATGGAGGCTTTTGAGCACTAATTCCATGGAGAGCTCTTCACTGGCATTTAATTCTACATTGAAGCATTTAGGATGTTGTGATACTGCTAAGTATGAGCAGTTAACTCAATGTTATAGTTAGTTAAGAAGGGTATTGATCTGTTTCTGAATTCGCAAAAGATGGCTACTAGAGAGATTTTGAGACTCCCAGTTAATGCTTTTTTTTTTTTTAATTTATCCCCCCCCCCCCCCCCCATATCAAGTAGTGTGACAGGGTCTGATGATGCTTTGACATCTCAGAATTTACTGTGTTCCTGCATATGTAGTGATTCTGTTGCGCAACTGGAAAGATGATAGAGTATGATGCAAGGTGGGATACTAGGTAAGAAGGATCTAACTTCTCCCAGCTGACTGAAGCTACAGAGGTCTTGGGTAATCTGAACTGTAGTTTAAATTGATTTGTTCTAGTTTTGAAGTTTCTTTTGTTGGTTTGTTTTTAAATAAGGCAAGACCTGAGGAAAACAGCATACAGTCATCTGTGTCTGGTATTTATAATTTTTCTTTCATGGTTGTTGATTTTACATGCTGGCCTAGAAAAATCATTCATGCAAACTCTTAGATAATCATTTTCAGTATTAATGAAGAGTGCACCTATAAAAAGTCATAGCTATTTCCCTTGAAATTGATTTCATCAATAGATTTCATAAAACACATGCAAATTTTGCACCTTTATGTAAATCTGTTATATTTTTCATAATTTCTTGCAAGAATTAATATAACATCTCCTAACCATAGAATTTGGATTTAAAATTGTCATCCAGTAAGTGGTATGATTTTTGGTTTCCAGAGGATGCCAGAAAACCCACTGAATTTAACAGACAAGTTTCTGATTGTAATTTAGTACTTATGCTAACCACTTCCTATATAAGAAAAAAAATAATCAAACATATAATAAAATAAAAATTAATAATAATATCAATAATTTATTCTCATTCCCTGCAGCAGAATCTTACAGCAGTGAAGGCACAGAATAAATTGAGTGTCAAACAAGCACAAATTTAAAAACTGTGTATTTCTTTCCTAGTGACTACCTGGGAAGCCATTGAAATAGCCACACAGGGCCAAAACAAAGATTCATTTATCCCAGGCACTTGTCCACAACAGCGGTCACAAGTAGATGCCATTACCTTCCTTTTTAAAAAGTTTTCGAAGGTAATCTTTCTTGAGTATTGCCAATGGAATATTACCCTCTGAGATTCTCATAAGCTTGAGCTAATAGACAAATGAAGATCTCAGAAGTTTGTTTTATAGTCTTGTGAATGCACAATGCTTTTAGACATTTCAAACTGCTGGAGAAATCCACAATGCTGAAAAGATCCACAAACACTTCTGATTTCCCCTGATCTGAAAGGAGCTCAACAACTTAGATGTGTGAAGGCATGGACATCTCAGCTACTACACCAGCAGCCACTGTGGCACCTCAGTCTGATGCAAATGTTAAATTGAGCCAAATTTTAGTTTGGTTCAATGAAAGAGATTGTTCCCTTTCTATGCCTTTTTATTTCTGATATCTTCTTGTAATACATTTATTACTATAATATGCAGACACTATGTGGTCAATGCACTATATAGGCAATAGGCCTTCAGTGAAATTTGATGAAATATTTTTTTTTCAGAGCTTAATAGTATGCAGATCATATACAGTACGTATATAATAGAAGACTGAAAAACTGTGATAATTTTTTAGCTCCTGGAAAGGATTTGTTAAAAGAATCTTGGTATAGCTTGTTAGAAAGTCCTGTCTCCCATACAGCAGGTCTTTAGTCTGGCTGTACAAAGTGTGAAGCAGGTACAGTATATTGAAATAATGAAGTTCATCCTGAGATGTTACAGAGTCTTAGTATCAGTTTACTCACCCAAGCAAAAAATGGTACTTAATTTTTCTTGACTGATCTTTAAAAAATGTTGGCAAAAGTTCCGATTTCCTGCGGGAGATTTTGAATAGTTGGAAACTACATTTGACCATTAAAAACATACCGCAGAAATTACTGATCAGTTCTTTTTATGTGACTACTGACAATACTGTCATTGTTTTCCTCCTTTGCCATATTGATATAGCTAATTAGGTGGGAATTATACTGTTTGCACTAAAGATTTCTTATATAATTCTCATTGTGTTGGAAAGATCATCCATGTATTAGAGGGATCATCCGTATTTCACACCATATATAGGATAATGGGAGTATAAAGGGACCTTGAACATTCTTTGCAAAGAACTTAGTGATTTTACGTTTTAAAGCATTTTATTTTTCTCTTTCTGCTACCTGTGCTACTTTATGTTTACATGATACTATATTTTGTGATAACAATATAAATACAGTGACACTTGCAATTTTTAAATTATTTTGACAGTAAAATATGTTTTTAAAAAACTATTTGGTGACATTAGATCTTTTATCCTTTTATGCTAGAAATTTTATCACTAAATGCACACTAACAGTGTGTTGTTTCCACTTGGTTTGGAAGTCATTCTCTGCATGCCTCATTTTGCTTAGTAGAATAGATAACTTGAAAAATGAAATCTTAAAATATTCAGTCTGTTTCAGACCTTTCAAACTTTCGTGACTGACAGAGAGCCACAATTGTTGCATTGGTCATAAATTTTGCACCACTTCTTTTCAGCCAGAACACCTGAAGTGGGCTTTCCCAAGAGATGTCAAAGGCAATTGGGGAAGTGGCCAAAAGAAGAGCTTGTAGTCTGCCTTCAAACCATGCATACACAGCTGAGCAATGCTCAATGAGTTGACAGATTTTTGTCTGTCTGTGGCAGCTCTTTTGGGATTAGAAAGCTGATGATACGGTGTAAATTCCATGATTATCTGATGTACATCTGATATTCTCTTAGGAGTATCCCACTGTGGATAATGACTTTCAGTATTACTTACTTATTTTCAGGAATTTGCCAGAGAGCATCTCAAACGGTGTAACAGCATGATATATAGACGGTAAGTGCCTCCACTATAACAGATATGATTAATAATAAATAGAAATACTCAAGGAAGTTCTGTATTGTATTATTTCTTTAGGTTAGAAACTATATGCTCCATTTCTACTTCTGCAGGAATGAATGGATTTAAGAATAATAAGGGTGGCTGTGTGAGGCTTTTCATTTGAGAGCAGAAGGGGTGCACCTGAAACACCCACTGACAAGCTTGTTTGCTATCAACTTTGTTAACTACCAGTGTCTATGGTAGCGAGTCTGGACACAGTCTGTACAATTATTTCGATGTAAATCTCCTCTCTATAGACACAGAAATCAAGCCGTAAGTTATCAACTCTGGCCAAATAATAACAAGGGCACATAGGATTATATCATCCTGTTGCTCTCCAATGGAAGAAACAAAAAAAACCCTCTGCTGCTCTTGTCTTCTTATTCTTTCAAAGACAACTGCAAAACTCCTGAAGATGTTCTCTAATGGCCATGCTCTTCATTGATTTTTTTAATTGCCATTCACAGTCCAACACACGCAGTTTTTATTTAAAGCTCTGTTTAGTCTTCTTGCATGATATTGAGTGATATTGTTACCCTGGGCTCAGTCTTGAAAATAAATGTATCTATACTTTGCCTTTAGTTTTTATTTATCATCAGCATCTGCTAGAATCAATACTTTTTTATTATGAGAACTCAGTATTTTACATGAATAATGTAAAATCTTCTTAAACTAAGAAACTTGTTAGTAAATAGGTAAGTATTATCTTTTTAAATTGCATTTATACTGTCAGAATGGATCTAGATTGGACATGCTGGAGATTCTCTTTATTATTATTTACATATTGTGGAATAGGGAAATGGTAGCCAGTATATTAATAGGAGTAAAGCGTTTATCAGTGGATATATCTGAGGAAACACCATCATACAAAACTGTTATAGTTGATTCTGGTACTTGATTTGTTGTTGTTATGACAATGGAACTTCACAGAAGCAGTTTAATCTACTAAGTACTTCGGAAAAAACTTCTCATCCTGACTTTACTTTAATAAAATTGTTAACATCAACATCCTGTAAACCTTCTGTTAATGCTCAGTCATTTGCAGAATCAGATGGTACTAACAGACACATCTGCATCTCATCTGAATTGCTGTAAAATCGTAGCTATATTTATATTTAAGATAGGAAATAGTAATGGCAACTGTAATATATAAGTAAAACAATAAGCCAAATTGTACTTTGAATAGTACAGACATGTCACCATTTTCCAAAAATATATTTGTGTAAGTCTTTGAGATAAAGATTGTAGGAGTAAAAGTAATCCAGTCTTTTTGGAAAAAAAAAATTACATCTAAGAACTTTAAAGAGATATAAATAACAGTATGTTTGGCCTAATCTTCAATGATAATGGTAAAAATAAGTAAGGAAATGTGTTCACAGTATGAAATAACAAAATATATCCCCTTCTTCTAAGGCCTTCAAAAACTTTCAAGTCTCATAAATTTAAAAAACATATGAAATTGTGAAAAGGGGCAAAAATTCAACAAAACATTGCTCATTGATAGATTTTTGGAGCTAGGTGAGATGGAGAGGTGGAAGTAAAAACTAAGCGGAGAAGACAAAGCTAAGCCATTTTAAACCAGATTTCCCCATAGAGTCTTAAGATGTCTTTCCAAAACAGAGGCATATGAAACACAGACATCTTGCATTTTGCATGTTTTACCAAACAAAATGTGTCATATACAACTGATTAAAAAAGACTTGCTCTCAGTATAAAAAAAAATTCTTCCCTGAAAGGGCAATTTTATTTGAATACTGAGAAAAATGCCTTTCTGATGTCAGAAATCAAAAATTTAAGCTACTGGCAACACTAAGTTTTACTATAGATCGTATTGGTTCCTTAAGCAATGAAGCTGTTCTAGTGGGAATACAGATAAAAGCTAGGCCTTTACATATGTACAGCATTCATCTTTTATCTACAGAACAAAGCAAAATATTATTTATCCTCGTACTGCAGGTGTTGATGCTAGATTTATATTTTATATATATTTTGGATACATGGGTCACAGAGGAACATTGGTCTTTGTTTTATTTTAGTTGTTTCTTATGAGAGGCTGTGCTGTCTCTGTTTCAATTAGTGTCCAGTATCCAAAACTCAGGAAAGAAATTAAAAATAGTGAAATTATGATGTCACTTTTTAATAAATTGCTTTTGTATAAAAACGTGATTTTATGCTAGGCAGTGACATCTTAATAAAAATGTAAAGTTAAAAAGAAAGACACTTCCTTTTTATCTTAGTATAATGTGCAAGATGCTCTTCACTGTCTTATTCTTTCAATATATTCTCAGCTTCAATAAATGAGTCAATGGTTGCTTCCAAATTATTATGTTTGGTGTTGAACAAGAAATCTATGTTCTGTGATTTGGTTTAGTCTCATGCTGATCCACATTTTAATCTTGGCCTCCATAACAGTCTGCCAAAGAGTTCCTCTTTTCCGTTTCAGACTGCAAAGTATATAATTACAGAAGGGTTCAAACTGCTAGACAGTGCTCATCAAAAGTTTTTCTTTGAGTTTCTGTCAGATAACCTTTAATAGAAGTGTACATAGCATGGATTACCATTTGTAATCATAGAGAAGAAAAAGAAGGAATCCCAAAGTGCTAAGTGTAATTCAGGTTTGTGTTTCATGCTGGTTCCAGTCCTACTTTACTTAGATGACTATTGAGTTCGCTGCTCTCTAAAAATATATTAGTGGATAAAGCTTCTTCACTTGTGAGAATTCATAGGTAGGGTATAGGGGTCAGACATGCCAGACATAAACCAGAAGATTCCTAATCTTTAGATTTTTAGTAGTTCCTTGTCACTGCAGACTGAAAGGACAAAGTCAAAAGCTCAGTGCTGAGATCTTAAGTGCTGTACTGCCACATTTTAAACATGATGCCTTAGATTTTAGGCATTTACCTGTACTTACAAACTTAATAAAAACCAGTATTCACAGTACAATTTGACAGGAGAAAAAAGACCCCAAACTGAGGTAAAAATTTTAAAAAGGAGAATGAAAGTCTAGAAAACAACCAAATTCAGGATACAGGAATCCTCACTCCTACATGTAGATATTTTTAATATATGCAAATACTGAAGACTTGGGATTCAGGAAACCAGACTGTGACAGTTATTGGAAAATCAAAAATTCTTAAGAAGCTCTAAACTAAAAATGTTTGCTATTGTGTCCTATTTCCAAGGGATTAAGAACTGATCCTTACAGAGACTCAGAGATTACATCTCCTGGAGTCCTATGTGTTTACTAAGTCAGTTAATACCTAGACATTATACCTCTGTGTTTATACCTATGTAAGACTTGGGATGTTAAAAAGAGAGCATCTGAATTCAGAGTATAATTTAGTTACTTGATATTGAAAGTTGAAGATGTCACATTGTGAATGTTTGTCCATGTGGAGGGAGGACAGGAAATTCCACACTCTGAAGCTGAGAATGAGGCCATAAACTGGTAATAAACAGCATTTCAATGAGTGTTATTTAAATAACCACTATTAGCAGTGTCTTAGAAAAGGTTTGAGTGTACTAGTTCAGTTTATTATGCAGACCAATAGTCATTTAGGACATGCTCTGTCTTAAAAATCTGTCAAAGCCAAATGTGCTTTTGGAATTAGTGCTTAGAGCTGACAGGACATGGTGAAACCCTTAATCATTTCTTTGCATAACCCAGCAGGATTATCACATGGACAGACTAACTATTGCATTCACTTGAATTCAGGGTCGTGCCAGAGCTGGGATGGAAATGTGATTACCTAAATGCGCAAGATGTATGTAAACCCGAGTTTAAGCAGTCCCCTAGGTACAATATTGCCAGTGAAAGCTGTTGAATAACTAGCTTGGATTACTTTATCTGATAATCAGGACTAAAAATATGAGTTACTGTGACCTTGCTTGGTGGTTGCATGATCTTGTCAATATAAAGCTCTCATAAGAGCTACTGGCTAGTAATCAGAGAATACATAGTATCTTTTTAATCTGTTCAAACTATGTTTTTTAATGCTTAGCAGCTGAAACAGATACTGTATTCTGAAGATGATGGAAAAAGCATAGGGAAGAATTAGCCTTGCAAACAGAGTACCATTTTGCTGCTTTATACTTAAAAAAGAAAGAGAGTGATACAAAGATCTATGAAGACTGTGGGGAGATCTTCTGGAGAATTTCTGGTAAACTTTACCTCAGTATAAGGCATGAGGTTTCCAGAAGAAAAAGGAGATAAAAATCACATGAAGAACTTGTGGTAGTGGGACTCCTTGAGCAGACTTTAGTGGTTTGGGTTTTTTTTTTGGCTGCTGTTGCATGGGTTTAAAAGGCCTCTGGTGCTATCATTACTGGCAATGTCAAAACTTCAGGTGTGTGTATGCAGTAAAGAGTCTACTGCAGCAAGCATCAAAAATAAAGTATAGCATCTTTTTCACTGTGCATTTAATATGCTTTCTGTCCTCTCTCAAGTTTTCTTGTCTCATAACTAACCAAGCAAGTCAGGTATTTATGAAGATTTGGTGAACAGCCCTTCAGAGTGCAGTTTGTGTCCCTCATATGATGAGAAGATTTAGGAAGTACTCATTTAACAAGTTCATGAACTGTATGAGTTTGTCTTCCCTCCAGTCTTTTGGAGAACAGGGTGAGAAAACTTATATTCTTTCCCTAACAGGGATAGAGTTTTTCCCAGATACTTGAGTGGATCATGCATATGAATTGAGTATTTCATTAGTGCTATGGATAGGAGAAAAGAATCAGAAAATATAAACTGTTAAATCTGAAGAAGATGCATTGTATCTCTCTACTACTGCAATCCTTGCGTAGTTTTAAATAGCTACAGTTTGAAGAGTGTACTATCTAGTTGAAGATATCCCTGCTCCCTGCTGGGGGGTTGAACTAGATGACTTTTAAAGGTCCTTTTCAATCCAAACTATTCTATGATTCTATGTGGCTGGAGCATTGCTAGATTTGGCTGATCCTTGGCTTAATCCAGCCTCAGTAGCTGAAAGCTCCCTGGCAGCGTGGAGGATAAGGAACAAGAAGCAATCGATCAGCCATGCCCTTGAGCTCTGCTCTGCCTGCCCATGCTCTGGTTCCATGTCAGTGCAAACTCAAATCCATAGTACCTATGTGACAGATTATATTTTAAGTAATCACATTAAGCAATGTCAGAAAATGGTAAAATTGAAAAGCGAGTGCCTAAGATATGACAGAAATTTAGTGTAATCTGCACATCCTCTCAGGCTGACTACCAGGAACCCTGCCCCAGGCTTCCCTGTGGCACCAAGCCCCAGTCAGGCCCCAGGCACCCTGCCTCCGCCACCACGCGGGTGCGTACTGAGCCCTCTGCCACCAGCGTGTGAGGTGCGGGGGTGCCCCTTGCTGAGCGGGGACGCTGGGACTGGGCCCCACCAGGGTTTGGTGCTGGGGCTTGGGGCCAGCTCAAGGCCCAGGGACGACCCCCCACCATCAGGAGGCCATCCTGAGGCTAGGCCTGACCCACTCCCCCTCACAGGGCCTGATCCTGACCCCAGCCATGGGCTGACATCCTAGTGCGGCCCTGTTCATCCATCCCCGCCTCCTGGCACAGCGGTCGATGAGTTTCTTTCTGTCACCCCCAGGTGCAATGAAACATATAGATTGGACAGATCTTGGAACGAGAATGGCATTATATTGCAGAAAAAAAACCCTACCATGTAGGAATGAAAAAGAGCTAATTCTTTGATCAGTTATATTTTGGAATTCTAAAATTTTAAATTTCTTAATCTTGGGGTTCCCTCTGCATCCCTGAAGAACTTTCTGACAGAGGTTGTTCTGGTGTGCTGGGTGGCTTGTGTATTCTTGGGTGGGGTGTTTTCTTTTGAGTTGGCATGTAATCCTCTACAGTATGATATCTGAGTGCCCCAGTTTAGATTTACCCAAGCCAGATTTGTGGTTACGTTAGCAAAAAGTATTTTAAACATGAGTTGAGCTTACTAGTGAGAATTTGTTTCTGGGCTTTTCTTTTGCCCAGATTTAGCCCATTACTCATAATTATATGCTTCTGACTGCCTAAAATAATCTCCTCCGTCCTTGAGTCTATCTCTTCAATTACTTAATCATGTTTTGCACAGCTGTGATTTAATTAAGTTACATTTTTTGTTATTTTAGCTGTCCTGATAAATCTTTTTGTCCTTCTTTGGTTTTGTCCCATGGATGGGATAGTGATCTTCCAACAGAAGCTTAAATATTGCCTTAAATACTTCAATATTGTGTTTGAAGTGAAAGTTTTTGCTCAGACTCTTTCAGTTTTTGAACTCTTTCAATTCAAGCCTATGCTTGGCAGCTGGGCTAAAGCACAAGGAGATTAAGAAACTATAGACATATTTGTGCTTGTTTGCCCAGCTCCACTACTTGGAGTACAACAGTGCTTGGTTCTGGGCATCCCTTGTACAGGAATTGAATCAGACATGCCCGTGGATTCAGCCAGTGTCTTCTGGTCTAATGATTTGTAGTCTCAGATTGCAGCACAACATGAAGTTTGCAGAGAGCCGTGCTGTGGACTGCCCCCTGCACACAGGGACCATTACCGTAGAAGGATTTGTTAGCATGGTCTGCCCCTTGGCCCCTGCAAAACAAAACAGAGAGTAATTTTGTCTGTCTGTGGTTCATCAGCTGCATCAGTTATAATCTGAAATTGTGAACACTATACATGTTCTGTAGAGCTGAAAAAAAAATAATTCTTTGTTTCAAATATATCTACATGTTTTTAAAGGAAGATATGAAATAAAACTGAATCAAATACAGATACTTGATGATTCATTCAACTCCTGCAAACTGAGACTGGAGGTTAGAGAGCATTTGCAGATTGGATACATACATTTGAAAGGATAAGCATCTGAACACTTGAACAAATTACTCTGACGTTTCTTTCCTAATTTCATCTGCTGGCTCTTTGGAAACTTCCCAGTCTAGTAGTCCTTTAGTTAAAGACCCATTGAAGTCTACTGTCCAGTAGCTAAAGCAAACAGAGCAGACATCCAGATATAATTTTTCTCTCCACTATATTCCTGATAAGTTATCTTATCATGGTCCTGGCCCCAAGGCTCTAAATGTATAAGAAAGGACAGCAGGCATCAGGAGTTGACCACTGCAGCTCAGTTAGAGGAAATAGGATTACATGCAGAAGGGTCTAACCTACATTTGTCTCAGTTGAAAAAAATAAAATTATCCTATTTCTTCTTTTCAGAAGAATAAAAATTACTGATTTCTGACTGGCCTTTCCTCTGACATGAAGAGTGCCACCAACCATCATTGTAGGCCAAGTAATAACAATAGTAATACAGCACCTCTGGGGAAGGTAGTACAGTTTGTTTCCGTAACTTTATTTTCAGTTTGGCTAAAGAAGACATTTCTTTTTTTTTTATTTTTCTATGTATTTGTAGTAACACTTTATAGAAATGACATTTAAAACCCACTCTGTACTTACTCACTGTAGATAAAGAAAATATGAAAAGAAATAAAGGAATATATTGACTTTCCTACATTCACCAGTTTCCTATATTTTTCCTCATCCAAGAGGAGAAGAAAAAAGAAAGGAGGTGTCACTTTTTTTTTTCTAAAGGAAATTGTGTGGTTAAAACTATGTTTGGAGAAAATATTCTCTCATTTTCTTCCTGGGGACAGTAAAGATACCCTCCAGGAAGCCATTTCAAAAGCAAATTGCCCTAAGAAATTTGGTTCCTGCTGAGTATTTACAGGGTCAGTACCTAACCTAACATACCAATTTTACATCTGTAACAGCAGCAGAATATCCCTTAAGTTTATTGGATGTGAATTCAGATTTCTTCTTTTGCATCATTGTTATGGATGAGTGATTTCTGACTCTGCATTTCTCATGTTAATATGAACTTGAGTTTCCTAGTGGAAATGGATCTACAACAGCAAGGGAAAATAGTGCACTTTATAAACATGTTAGCTTGCCTCTCCTAAGCAGTAAAATGTCTATCATTTTGGCATAGAGTTTTACTGAAATTACTGGAAGATTATGCATATTGAGTTACTGCATTAAGGTGTTGCAGGGCCTCAGTGTGAGAGAAATAACACACTGCAAGAGAAACAGATCCAAAGTTATATTTTTTCTTGTTCTGCAGTTCCCCGTGACCTAAGAGATGAACTGCAGTTTGGATCCGAGAATGGAAGTGTTTACATTAACTAAGAACTAAGAAGTACCTATTGGCTTTATTACTGCGAATTAAAAAGCTAAATTTCCTTTCAAGCAACAACAAGAGTTCATTCAAACAATAAGAATGTAATTATACGTGTATTTTAGAGGTAATTTTGTATAAATGAGTTAGAAACTTTACTTATCTCTTCCATTCCTACTAAATTTCAATAAGTGTTCTTTGAACAATCAATATTTAATTAACCAGCAATCAAGACACTTTTTAAAATGCAAATTAAAGACTTCTTTGAGACTTGCTTTGATGTTGGAAAATAGGTGGAACAATTTTAAAAGTGTGTGCGTTTCCCAACTAATTTTTGGGGCTTTGGCTGTTCAGGGCATAGCAGTAGCATTTCAATTATTAGTGCTAGCAGCTGAAGTATAGACCTGTTGATATTACTTTAAACTTTGCATTTTTTAAAAGGATATTTTCATGGCTTTTTGACTGCCTGCCCTATGACTTCAAACTGTAATTTCCAAAGTAGGAAAATACCTTTAGCATTCGTGCAATACTTTTTTCAAACTTTCCGTAATGTATATATGTTTCCAAAACAACAACAAAAATATTTAAAGCAAAAGCGCATACATGAATTTAAGTGTGAAAATATGTTATTTCTGGCAAGAAATTGCAAAAGGCTTTCTGCTTCTGCATTGACTTTTAATTTTAAAATGTTTCACCATAAATAAAGACTGCTATAATTGACATTATTCAATGCTCATCCAATTCGGTGGACAATTTGTTCACCTGAACTTAAAGCTGTACTGTTCCCAACACTTTTGTGTTAACCACATTGCAGTATTTAATTTCATTCAGCTTGGGATCAAAAAACGGAGTCCTTTTAAGACCTGCTCTTAATAAATGTTTTGTTAATATCTAGAGCTACAGTGACACAAAAATGAATTTGAAGAAATATTATAAATGTAACAGTATATTCAGTCAGTGATTTCTAAGCCATTGAGTCTCAGGGTTTGCCAAAATATTCAAAACTGGATCACCACAGGATAGAATTTTCTATTACTTTACTGTTACAGGGTTATAAACTTGGATATAGTCTTGTTGTTTAAAATCGTAGCTTGTTATTTGAATGACAGATATACAATATTTGAGATAACTGAAGAACGTTATTTTATTAACTACTTCAAAGTATGCTTGCTTGTATCTGCTGCCTGATACAAAAAATAAATGTTTCATTTTTGTCTAGGAATTAAAATCCAGAAGCAGAGATGCTGTTTTGTTCTGTCTCTGGTTAAGCACAGTCAACAAATCACTGAAAATAGTGTTACTAGTGTATCTGTAGTTGCAAAAAAGCAGAGAAGTCCTTCCTTGTCCAGAAGACAACAAATCACAAGGTACAAACAGGGATTTAGCTGAAATTTGAAGGAAGTGAGCTAGAAGACCAAAGGAGGAAGTTAAAGAGGAGCAGGCAGATGAAGTCAACAAAAGCAGAGAAGTGAGTCCCCCTGAGACTGAAGGTAACAGAGAGAGTAAGACCAAGGGGTCACAGAGTAGCAGCTGCTGCCAAATAGTCACTACAATGACAGAGAGACATAGTTCTGTATCTGTAAAGTGAAACAGTTGTGTTGGCTTTTGTTTGCTTCTCTTTCTTCTTGAACCACTAAACCACACACATTTCTGGTAGGAAAGGTAAATTTTGATAACCCACAGACATGAATTGTTATCCAAATGCTACCTGTTTTGAGTTTGTGTAGTTAAAATTTTTACATTTAACCATTCTATGTGATTTTTTAAAAATAAAAATTATCACACAAAGTAAGTTACTTAGGAAATTTATTTTCTTTAGATGTACTTCTACTGAATATAGAATTTACAGCTGAATTAAGTACTTTAAGAGGTAGGTACAAAAAAAAAGGTCTCCTTTTAAAAAACATATCAGAAGATGAATATTATTTGGTATATGGAAACAAGAGAATTAGCCTGTATTTATGCATACGTCTCTTTGCAACTGAGATACTATTCCCTTTTCTGTTTTTTTTTCTTTTGTTCATTTGTTCCACCCTCTACTCCCCCTGATTTTTGTAACATTAGGAGATCTAGTCACTCTAGTTATCCTTCTTTCTTCCAGACATCTGGTTCAAATTTGTGAGTTGCCAGTATTTGAACTCCTCTATTATGGCACTTCCGTTAAAATGCACTCTATTTACGTGGAAGCATCTCGTACAAAATCACCCCAAACAAACAAACAAAATTCCCAATTACACTCTTCTGCTGTCTGGGCTGTACTGTTTAAGAGCTGTATGAAAAAGTTACCCACAGAGAGATGTTTGAATACCAAGGGAAGAAGGAATAAGTTGTGAGTAAGCTCTTTTTTCTCTTTTCAACTTCTGTAAGATTTTCACAGAATTTTCTTGAATCCTTTATTGTTCCACTGTTCCCCACTGACCCTCACATCTGCATAAATTTAATGGCTGATATCAGTTTCTGACAATGATAAACTCCAAGATGGTGACCATTTGCTTTCTTTTATCTGTTTCCTAGTGGAAATTATCTAGCTGTTACTTTAAGTTTAAATAAACCTTTTAGTCTCTGAAGACCTAACTCTGTGATTTTTTCATTTTTCATTATAACGTCTCCCACCCATCCCTCAGCTCTGCCTCCTGAGTGTCATTTAGGCTCAAAACTCTTTGCAGGTTCTGTATCCTGATATAGCTAAATCATCCTGGTTCTGTTGAACATGTCTGAAATAGTGCCTTTTCTTTCCCTTGCCCAGAGAAAATACTTGCCAAAGTTCACATCCTTTACTCTGGAAAAGACAAATGCAAACTTCTTGGGCTCCACTGTTCCGCGTAAAATATAAGATGCTTTTAATCACTTTCAGGTATTTTAGAGCCAATCCTCATTCTATATATAATATTTTTCTTTCTATCAGTCTTTTTTCCCTATGTGTTACATTTTCAAAGTCATGTACATTCTTGTGCCAAGTAACTCATCAGTCCTGAGAGGCACTTCCTGCAAACATCTGTAGTGCTACCTCATTGTCTTTCTTCAGGTCCATGTCTGCTGCAGAAATTATGAAAGGCCTCCTGAGCTGTGATGTATTGAGTTTACTATCATGTTGACAAACATGATTTTCTTGGTGTTACTACTTTCAGATGAGACTATATCTACCTATTGTCTCTCATTTCACACTTGAATTCTCATCTCAGTAGGAAAAGACTTGTGAAGTTCCATTTCTTTCATTGACGATTACCAGCCACAATGTGACTCTGTTCCCTCATTATTATGGTTAAGATAACTTATGAATAAGAATTAGCACTTTGTTGACCTAAAAACACCTTAAGAACAATGAGATTGCCTCCATTGGTTAGGGAAATACTTTTTCTTGCACAGCTCTGTGTAAGAAACTTGTAAGGAAGAGTCATTTAGGGAATGAAAGCCAGTTATGCTGTCACATAGTAGCCGTTAGGCTCTTACATCATAATAGAGCAGCAACCAGCAGGAAATGTATACCAGGCTGTATATCAGTTAATATGTTGGCTCCTACAGGCTGAACAACCCATTTCAGGAACACAGAGCCACAAACGGCCAGGCAACTTCAACTCTAGCATCAGATGTAGACTTTTTTTAAAAGCAGCTGTCTGATAGCAGTGTAGCAGTGAGTTGTGATGCAACATAAACGGTGGCACAGTGAGAACCTTCTGCTTGTTTGGCATTGTGAGACCTTATTAACTAATTGTATCATCTCACAGTAGCTGCCTTTTGAGGCACTCGTTGGCAGGCTTTATAACTATACACATTTTCTTATCCTACAATTGAGAGTGACAAAAGTAGATGTTCTATTTTTGTTGGTTTTTTTTCAAAGGATTTTTTCTTTTTAATTCTCAGGGACTGTCTAGTTGCCATACTCTTCATCTATTTTTGCCCCAGGAAACAAACTTTATACTAAAAAGATGTTATTTTTTTTTGGAAATTAGGGAAAATCTAGTGTTTTCACTGTCAAAGATTTTGTCTGTGTCTGTGTGTTATTTCCTCTGTCTCTGAGCTGTCGTTGAAGAACAGATTTTTTTTCCCCTCCCTTTTCCAATCTTTTTCAGAAGAGGTGTTTTTAATTGAGGATATTATCATCTCTGTTCTTTTGACAAAGTTCCTTATATTTTGTTTATTTACAGAGTTTTTGAATACAAAGACTCTGAGTTGAATGAAAGGCCTTTCCTATCTTCCTTTCTACTGCTTTCTGAATTTAATGAACTCTAAATGTAGGGGGAGGAGTGTGTGTTTCAGTGTTATCTTTTTATTTCATCCATTTTTCTTCTTTTTACTCTTTGTATTTATACAATTTGTATCTTTTTGCTCTTTTCGTATTAATTCTTGTGGTGTCCAATAACGTAAAAGCAGACATTATAATTTTTCTTGAGGAAACAGTTCTTTCTCAAGCAGCAAGTCCAATTTCCAGACCAGAGAGAACATGAGAAAGCCTTTTGTTTGCAGCAGTTGATATTATGAAGTAAGGTGCAAAGATAAATATTTTAAGGCTGGCATCTGAAGAATGTAGAGTAGGGATGGCATTATTTTCAGAAATACGTGTTCTGACAGTATACCTATTTATAGATTACAACAGTCTCATATTAACAGGGAGAAGACATTTGCTGCTGCTTCCAGGAAATACTAATAGATTGTTAAATCTTCCTTTTGATATGAAAACTGGCTTTTACATAATTTTCGTGATCATTAAACTGATAAAATCCCTCCTCTCATTTTTTTTTTGTATGAGAATGTGTGTAGCTAAATGTATAGTAAAGGAGAGTATTTTGATGAGAATTTTGATGAGGAGTATTTTGATGAGAATTACACTAGTTAATAAAGACTGTAACTAGCATCTCTGTCATTCCAGCCACAAAGCTTCTGACAGTAAAAAGACATAGAAAATCCATAAAAGAGGACATTATAGTGCAGAAAACAAAGGTCATACCATTTGAGTATCCTTGATTTGTTAATCAGGAAAGCAGCAGGAGTTAAATGACATTGTTTGTGTTGCAGGCCAGCTAATACAAGTTAGTGGTGGGCGACACAGCAATCCAGTCTGTTTTATGTTAGCAGAGAAAAAAAATGTAAATTATGAAAATAGAAAAAGTGAAACCTTCACAAAATTCTATAGGGTTCCTGATCTCCTCTACCATAATTCCACAAAATAAAGTAGAAACTCAAATGGATTTAGTACTCTGAAGAGTTTTGTTCCATGCTCGATAGCATGCTCTAATTTAGCTTCAGTTTTAATGCTGACAGGTTTCATGTGGAAGTCTGTAGCTCATATTTATTATTGATGTAAACCTACCCACAAATGATGAAAAATCATAAAACTATTGAGTTATCCTGGCTTTTCTACAGAAAGCTGTATTTCTGTCTTAATCAGCAACTGGCTCATTGCACAAATGCATTCCTTGAATAACTAGAGTTCTTCAAGATTTGGATTTGAACATGTCTTTCTCCTCCCCACCCTCATCCCAAAAAATACCTTCTGAGGGCTTCATACTGCTGAAGCACTCAGTCAAGAACTGCTTGCAAACTCCTATTTGTTAATAGTTTTTGGATTTTTCAATGTTTAGATCTCTAATTTGACAAATAATACAGTTCACCTGTCCTACTTTTTAAAATTTTCTTAGCTAACAGACCTGTAATATACACTAGTCATGGAACTGTGCACATGAAGTCCATCAATATTTGTAAATCTTATTCTGAGAATGTAGTAGGGATGGATAAATTGGAGCAGATAATATTGTAACAGATAATCTGTTATCTGCAGCTGAGCACCTTTTCTGACGTTCAAACCCTCATTTTGCTTCTTTCCATTTTACTCCTTATAAACTTCACTTCTTTGTATGCCACAACTCAAAATGGGATTATTTTGTTATCCTCGCTGGCAAGCAGTTTCTTCTTAAGTGAACCAAATCTAAGTATTTCCTTGTAGGGAGACTGAGTGCTTTACTGGGGATTTGTAAGCCTCTGGTAGCATGCACCAAACAGTCAACTATTGATCTCCCTCATCCCCTTTGTCTCACTAACAACTACTTTATGGTGGATGAGCCAGTTGTCCCCAGAAATACTGTGGACCGTTATGCCCAGCTGGCATTTAAGGGATTTCTACCAGGTGCATGTTGCAGATATACCTGAGTTTTTTTTTATATAACGTATGCATCTCTTCTATTTCCTCTGCCTCTGCCTGTTTATTGTCCTACTTCTGCCTCTTTCCTGTCCCTAATTCTTGCTTCTGAACTCTACTGTGGTATTTGACTCCCAGTGTGACTTTGCCTGGTTCCAGGCTATTAATTTTGAATGTGGACTTGCTCTGTCTTCCCTGCCTAGCTCCTTAGACTACTGTTTTTCTTCTTCTCCTCATTATTGATACATTAATGTATTCTGGTATACTGTGTTACTCTGAGCTAGCTCTAATGACTAGAAATGATGGGCCATGGCCTGGGTGGGATTCACTGATGCGCATTTGTCTTTAAATTTAAGCAAGAATTGGTTGTCAGCTGTTAGCTCATAAAAACTAGAGAAAATGAAGTGCATGCAGGAGAACATCTGTTCTTAAAACAATCATTGAGCACAGTAGGAGGAACATCTGTTCATTGTGCAGCAGACTCTAGTAATACATGTGAAAACAGAATAGAGCAAGAGGTACTAACGAAAGCTTTGATGTAGGTCAGATGCCAGTCAAAGAGCTTTGGGGTGACACATCTCTAGTGCTACCTTCCTGTAGTCTAGGGTGCATGAAGCCAGAGGGAAGCAGCAGTAAGAGGACAGCAAAATATTCTGTGCAACAGAAGAGGCAGTTTGCTGCTTGTATTTTGAAGGAAAAATTAAACACATTGCAGTCTTTTGGAGGAGGAGTGGGTTACAGAAAACAAACAAACAAAAAAATGGCACATATGTAGCAGCATATAATTTTTCTAGTCAAGAAGTGGCAAAAGTATGTTTCCTTGTAAGTAAGCATTAGAAGTCTTATTGTTAGTCTTAACAGTCCAACAGTAATGCTTCAGAAATCACTGACTTCACTGCAGAGGAAGGACTTGATTTTCTTCCTCCAAATTCCTGTCACTTGGCGATCAACACTGCACTGTGTGCACTTGAGAAGTAGGATGTGTTCTAGAAATTGTTTCTAACAGTGGCAACATTCCCTGAAAGCCATTCATTTTTTTTACAATGAATATGCCTTTATGGCATGTAACTTAATACTGAGTACGGCTGCAAGTAACATTTGGATTTTGATGAACACATCAGAAAATATACCCACAAAAAATATATTCAAATTAAAACCAAAACCGATAAAATTGTCCTTCCCCCTCCCCCCACCCCGTAGATTAGCAGTAATGATAATAGTATATCTATTTAACAGATATTTTGTGTTTTCTTTCTTTTTCATCCAGATTATGTCAGCAGAAAACAAATGCCCATTTTTTCACATGGGATTTCTGCTCCACCAAGGGGTAGTAATAAGCAAGATCGGTTTGGAAAAAAAAGAAGAAAGAATTTATTTTTATTTTAGATGTAGACCAAATCAATTAAAAGAAGAAACTTAATTTCTACAAGGTACCGTGCTTTCTGTATGAATAGGGCTGGTAGCTGCACAGGTAAAAATCCCTGCCCTTCTGTGAACTTCAGATGCAATCTTAATATTTCCTTATTGTAGGCTTTTTTTTTCTGTAATAAATATGTGACCCTACAGAACTATCTTAGTTTGTAAAATGCATTACTTACATTTCTTCAATTTAATTTCATAAATGTTCAAGGATGAGTCTTAATGAAGCAAACCAGATCAGCATGATCTAAACTGTGCATTTGTTAATTTCCACATCTCAGTATAGATGTCTTCATCAGCCGGAAAATACCATCTAAGGCGGTGGACAGAACTCTTTTTCACTTGGAATGCTGACTCTATTCATCTCTGCCATCTGCATGAAACTAAGAAGTTTTTAACATTTTACTGAACCTCAAATTCAAGTCACATCCTATACATGGACCTGAGGAATCAATACTTTTTTTTTTTTACAATTATGCTGTGAGATTGGGACATTATTGAGTAAAACTTCAGAACTTCATTCAGTAACATTTAATCATTTAATCCTATGATTGTGCCTGTCCCATAGAAGCAACATTAATAGTAGTCTAGGTTTGTGATTTTTGTTACATCATCTAAGAGAAGTAAGTACATCATCTAAGACCAGACTGGGTAAAGAGGGCTGGGAGTCAGCAAAGCCAGTAAAGACTTTGGAACCAGTGGAGTCAATATTCTGAATATTTCCACAGAGCTGTCTAATGATAACTCTTTTAAAATTCAAATAAGATAGAGCATTGAGTATTTATTATCCCAGACTATTTCAGCTAATGAAAATATACCCATCCAAGCCATTGCTTGTGGTGTATTCAAATCAGGTCTTGTGCAGGACCAAGCAAACTACTTCTCTCTCCATCATTAAATTCTTGAAAAATAGCTGCTTTTGGTGAAATCTTCTGGCTTTTATTTTTTTTTTTAGGCTGTGATATCTCCAGCATATTTTAATCTACACAGCCATCAAATCAGAAGTAAAGGAGAAACCAACACAGATTTTGTGTGAAAACTGTACCTAGCAGTTTTTACATTTTTAAAAGGAGGAATAATAAACAGAAAGATTAGTTAATAGGAAAGGAATATCTGAGGATTTAAAAACCAAACCAAACCAGCCTAAACAATTTTGGATGCTTTATGCAGTGTGAAAGGCAAGTGGTATCAAACAACAGGAGCCAGAAGAGAGGGCTAGTTCTGCTAGAAGATGGTACGCTAAGAATATCTTTCTGGTATTTTAGTTAATGAAAGGTTAGGATGAGTTATTTACAGAGACTGGGGAAATATCTTCTTTTTAAAAAAAAAAATACACTAGACAAACATCTGTTAAGGATTATCTGGGCACCTTTGATTTTGCCTCAGTGTAGAGAGATGGAATACGCAATTACATTCATAATCTTTATTGTGTATCTCCTACAAGATGTCAGTATCTTTATCTCATAGATAAAGTTTGCCAGAGGTGGGTTTTTTTCATTTTAAAATCTTTATATTATTTTTTGACACATGTATGAAAAGTACCTGCTAGCCTACAGCAGTGAATTCTTACTGCTTTAAACAATCTTTCACATCTTACTGTATTTTTTTTCTACATTATGTTCTCTCCTTGGATCTGTAAGGCTTAGGGATAATAATAGGTTTGTACTAACTTCGAAATACTCCATTTTCAAAAATTGAGTACCTGGTGTACAATGGGCACCAAAGGAAATGTGCTCTCAGTGAGAATGCATAAAACATAGCACATCAAACTTACCATCAAGTAGATACACATTGTGGCTTATTTTTCCAGGTATAGACTTTTACATCTAGAAAAGTGAGCAATAAATAAGTATATTTTTATAACAATTTCAAAGAATGTGTAGTGTAATTAACTTGATTAACAAGGATATATCACCATAATTGCATCAATGCTCTATAGGTTTACAATGTCTGTCCTCAAAGAAATAATGCTTCAGCACAGGTGGTAGATTCCTTGTCACTCCAAGTTCCAGTAGACATAATGGCACATCCTAGCATTAAAGAAGTCTGGATTTCTTTTACTGAAATTAAAAATAAGCAGAATCTTCTCAATCGTGTTGTCTTTTGAAAAATCTAGAGAGTAAGCACCAAATAGATTTCCCTCCCTGTTGGGAAGTCACTACCTTCAGCTTTGTTTCTACTGATAAAGCAAAAAGCTGTTTCATGCCACATAAGTATTGCACAGTGAGTGTTCAACAATTTCTCTTTATGTCATTGCTTTTCTATTTTATAAATGAGCCCTCTTGTTTACTGTTGTTTCACAAAAAAAAATGTTTTAGAAGCAACTGCCTCCACACAGGCAATGAAGCCACCTTCTTTTGAAGCAAGTAAAACTGCCTTTGAGAAACTCAGAATATTTTTTATTGAAATTGCTGTTATGTTGAAGAAGCTTTAACTTTAGTGTAGTGCCATTATAATCAGAAATACCAAAGAAAATTCACTCACAGAAGAGAAAGTGGATTTTTTTTTTTTAATATGAATTAGAAGATATGAAAAAACCCAGCTATGGGTCTTTTTTTTTCCAGGTGAATATTTAAAGCCTGGAAATAATAAAAAGTGTAACTAACTACATTTATTTTCCATGTATTATTTTCTAATACAAATTGAATGTAATTTCGTATTTTAAAGACCCTAAAAACTCCAATAGTAAGCAAGTCAATGCTTCTAAGTATATACTGGAGTTTGATATGAGTTGCTATAAAGCCAAGCAAATCTACTGAATTTAATAAAAGCAAGGACATTTCTGAAGTATCAACAAGAATGAAGAGTCTGTGATAAAGGCTTTTTCCTCAAGAGATAAGCACTTGATATGCTTGGTTTATACAAGTAGGGATTTCAGGTTTTAACTGGAGATTTGTACTAATCACACTGAATTACTCTGTAAAACAGGAGAAGTAAAAGCATTATCTAAGTAAATTAGGGCAATCTCTCAAGAGACAGTAGTGTTAAGCAGTCTTATTTATTTGGGATGAGGTTTTTTTTTACTCAGTCTTTTACAAAACTCACAAAAAAAAGTACTGTAAAACTGAAAGAGCCGTAAAAAATGCTGTGCTGTAAGAAAGCCTCTAAAATTCATATGTGAAAGCCTGCTGTTCACAGAGGTTTTGCAACATCAAAAGTAACAGAAATAATTGACATACATGAAAGTTATAGCTTGTCCCCAAGCTGTCATTTCTAGCATTACTCATCATTGGTGTGATTCAGAATTCAACCAATTGTACTTCAAAGCTTTTTTTTTCTCAGATAAAGTTAGTAAAGTTGCATGAATTTTGAGATTAAGAGAATTTTAGAACTATGTATATATATAATGTTTGCAGGAAAACAATGGACTAGATAAATTTCCAGTCAATTTATCAGCCCATTCTAAAGTTTTCTTAGTGGAGTAATACATAGTAGAAAACATCATACTGTTAAAATTATGTACATAATACTTGGAGCAATTCAGGTAGTTTTAGGAATGGGAGACTTAAGCATGCCATAGCTAAGACTAAGTGCCATTCCAACAAGAGAAAATGGAGGGACATATAAATAGCTTGGCTCTCCCAGAATTCTCTTCTGATCACACCACCAGTTCTCAATGGTTTTTATTATGTTCTGTAGTTGCCTCAAGGTTGCAAACACATGACTTAAACCTCAGCATGAAAAATACTGAGTTTTGAACACATCTATATTACAATATGCCATTAAGATATTATCATAAATAAAGTTGGAAACTTGTAACCCAATTTTAAGCAGTAGAGCATACTGAAATGTATAACCTTGGTGCTACTCTTTTTGCTAAAGTGGAATCCAAATTGGTTAAAAACAAATGCAATCTGAATTAGGAAACACATTTTCTTTGTTCTAGATTTATGGAAGTAAATTACTTCAGTCTTAATACAATTTGGAAGGGCACCTGAATGAATCACTGGTAAGTTAAGTGCTTTGGTCTTGTTCCAGGTACCAACTGTAGCCAACAAAGGATGCTCTAACTTCTTTTCAGAAAAGAACGGCTCAGAGGAGCTGTTACACTTGCAATGCAGCACCTAATGCAAAGACAGCATCAACTTTTACGTAAACATAAAGGCCCATAAAATTCCCACTTGTGTGTTAGAATATAGGAGTACAGATAAATTTGCCAGAAATCAAGAGAGAAATAGACAATGGTCACCTTCCATAAACTGTAGACTAATCCTGTATTTCACAACCATGCTTTTGGTGCACTTCATTCACCTTATTCTGAAGATAATTGGAAGGCGTATCTTTGTCAGAAGCACTAACTCCTGGAGATTTATTTCTGTATAATTCACTTTATACCCTCCGTATTTGCACACTTTCATGTTTCTTATGCCTTACAGAAAATACAGATGTCTAATGCGCATGTGAGTTCTCACACAGCTGAACAATACATTCATGGAAGTATAAGGGCTAAGAACAACTGACGGTAGTAGGGTAGTGCGCCATGCTTGCCTGGACACCAGTTAAGGATTCAGCCCTGATCGGGACCAGACTACACAGTCTCTCTCTCTCACTCCCTCCACCCTCCAAGAGAACAGGGGGAAATTATGTAAGAAAAACGGCTCGAGGTTTGAGATAAGGACAGGGAGAAATCCTTAAAGTTACCGTCACGGGCAAAACAGACTCAGCTTGGGGAAAACTATTCATTTATTTCTAAAACTAGCAGGAGAATGAGACAGAGAACAAGATAACCTCCCCCCACCCCTCCCTCTTCCCAAGCTTAACATTATCTCTACTACCTTCCCCTCCCGAGGGGCACAAGGAGGAAAAGGGAATGGGGGTCGCCGTCAGTTCATCATGCATTGTTTTATGCCGCTGCGTCATCATCGGGGGAAGAACTCCTCGCATTCCTCTGCTCCAGCGTGGGGTCCCTCCCACGGGCCACAGTCCTTCCTGAAACTGCTCTGGCGTGGGTCATCTCTTCCACGGGGTGCAGTCCCTCTAGAACAGCTGCCCCAGCGGGCCCTCCACGGGCTACAGCCTCCTTCAGGCCTCCACCTGCTCCGGCGTGGAGTCCTCCACGGGCTGCAGGGGAATCTCTGCCCCTCCATGGACCTCCATGGGCTGCAGGGGGACAACCTGCTCCACCATGGTCTTCACCACGGGCTGCAGGGGAATCTTGGCCAGGAGCTGCATTACTCCTCCCCCTCCTTCTTCACTGACCTTGGCGTCTGCAGCCGTTCCTCACAACAGGCTGGCAGATGTCTCTCAGGATCCTTTTTACACTTCAACTTCTCATCTCCTCCCCAGTTCTTGCAGCCAGGCCAGGCTGAGTTGGGCCCAGTTGGCTGCCTGGCGGGAGGTCAGAGGGTGAGGCCTGCAAGGCCCACAAAGTTCACACCTCCCCCTCTCTGCCCCCGCTAAGCTGCTTCACATCTTCCCTTCTCTTTTTATTTTCCTGTTTTCCCATTCTTAAATACGTTATCGCAGAGGCGTTATCACAGAACATTCTGCTACCAATTGGCTCAGCCTTGGCCAGCAGCAGGTCTGCCCTAGGCCCAGCCGAGTCCATTGAACAAAGGGGAGCAACTTCTAGCAGTTTCCTACAGAAGCCACCACCTTAGGCCCCCCCTTACTAAACAAAACCAGAACACCTGGACACTAGTTAAGGATTACTACTGGTTGCTCCTCTAGTGGGTTTGTCAGTCTGACAGTGGCAATAAGGCAGGAGAAGCATGAAAGTGATGTGAAGCCTGCTGGCTCAGGACTTAACTTTCAGTAACTGGTGTAGAAGGGAGGACTAAAGCGAAGGCCATTGAACTCTGGGGTAGAAATAGGTAAGCTGTGTTCTCTAGGCTAATCTTCTGTAAGACTAGCCAGCTGGATAGCAAAGAGATGGAGACAAGTAGGAAGAGAAGTTCTTATGTTGACTCCAAGAAAGCTGAAAAATAAAACTGCAGGTTGGGAAAGTGTGACTGTCAGTTGGCAGAGTAAAAGTTGCTTTATTTAGTATATGGGATCTGTCTGTTTTGAAGTTTTCACATGAAAGCTTGAGGTCCAAAGTCAAAAGGCTTGACTTGACACACTTCAGTGTTTGGCTAATGGTTTGACCTGTGTACAGCAAAGGCTGTAACATTCTCTCCCAGAGTATAAAAGCTGAGTCAGAGTGCTATTAGGGAGTGTGAAGAGAAAGGGATGTGGCTTTAGTATATCCAGCCATGCCAGGGGACATGTCAGTAACAATGACTGTGAAAGTGTCTTACGCATCTTATGTGTGATGGATCATGGTTAGTGGCTGCTGGACATATTAGGTGGTATGTTATGGTTACCATTGCGAAGGAATTACTGTGTGAGCATACTCCTGGTCTCTAACTTCCAATATAAAAAAAAATAATTCAGGCACAAGAAAAATGCAACAAGTAGTTGTTTGGAAAAATCCAGTACCAAATTCTGTATCTCCACTAAGCCTGGGGACTTCAGACACCAAAGTTTAAGAAAAGAAGAAAAATGCAAATCTCACCTGAGGTTATAGCACTTTCTCCCTGTAAAAGAGCAAGTTTGAAGGCTAGGTAGTGTGCCAACTGAGCAGTTGCAACCTCTTAGCAAGTCTGATGTCTGTAGCCTCCCAACTGAGGCAAGTTATTTAATTAACAAAATGTATAACTGAGGAAGACGTACAATTAACAGTTTCCTGATTTGGAGATAATTTCTGTTTATAAGTTAATGAGACTTTGCGCGTAGCCATCTAAATATAGGTAACTTGTTATATTTTAAACAGTTTAGGGGACTAGAAATGTCAAAGGCTGGCAGATACAAATAGACCTATGAAAGACCCCCCTATGTCTGTGTGGAGCAACATCGGGAAGCAATGCAGGACATGCTAGAGCATCTAAAATTGTGCCTTGCACACTATGTTTTTAAGAACATAAATGAACAAACAAATGTAGTGAAAATATGTGTGAGTATGCACTATTGAATACTTTTCTTCTGCAGCCTGAAAGAATGACATTCAGATGTATTTACTGGAATAATTAAATCACATAATACATCAGTGATGTAGCAGTTTTCTTTCCTTTAGAAAGTAATTCATGCCACAGGTGAACGTACTGAAAGTGGACTTAATGTGGAAGTATGTAATTGCATTACTAAACGGCATATAACTTTTCTCAGGTTAATTCATGTTTTCTGCAGAGTGTGGGTATAGCATCCAAGCATGACGATCCCACTTACTGTAAGTACCCAGAGCATATGACAAGGCGATTGGTAGTTATTTACCAGCCCAGTGCCACAGAATGCCTTTCACAACTGTTTCTCTGAAGATGAGTTTACTCCATGTTAGGTACCATCTTCAGCTTTCATTGATTTCTCTTTACTCCCTATTTATTCTCCAGATTATGAGCAAGTAGGACTAACAGATCCTCACACTGGGTTATTGATTTGAAACCAGGAGTCTGACCAAGCCTGCCTTGTTTTCTGTGCTCTAGTTCTATTTTGTTATTTCACACAAAACAAACAGCTGTTGTGACATCTTACAAATACAGTTCCTCACGAACAGTAAACCACCCATTGAACCTGTTCCAGCACGATAATGCTATTTAGATGTATAAAATAAACACAAGCCATGGTAAGCCTTTTTCAAATACCAAAGTCTCATTTTGTTTCTCATTGTCTCTCTTCAGTTTCCTCTGTACAGATGAACCTCTGGAACACTTTGTTTCAGAGTAGCTACTGTATGTTACTGTGAGATCCACATATCAAGGACTCATAATCTAGTAAAGATCTAGTTATAACCACCAACTCAGAGCTTTTTTTCACTTACAATTTAAAAAACTCTATTGCAATTATCTAAGCAATGGTGGCATTTGCCAGCTGACTATTCCTACATTTCCCAGTGAGATAATGAAGCCTGTAGCATTTAACTGTGTAACTCACACCTGAGTGTGTCCAGGTAAGATGTATGTTCTGAAGAAACTGTAAATGTGAGGTTGCAATTTGACGTGCCTTCCTGAAAAACATGGAAGATATATTGTGGGGCAGAAGGTATTTATCTTTTTAGTACAAGCAGGAAGCAGAAATTCTTAACTGTCACACTTGAGACAAGGGATGAGATGAATGCCATGTCCCATTATCTTTGCTAGCTTATTCTGTGGGGCAGAATCATGTAGCTGGCCTTGTTCTTTGCCAGCTATTTAGTTGGCTTATGCTGAAGGGATTAGTGACTATGCTTCCCAATGAAGTTACAGGCAAACTTGCTCAGGGATGCTAAAAAGGAGGATTTTTGTTCTCTTTTTTTTTTTTTTTTAATTCAGTCTTAAACTTTATTATTACATATAGTATGATAAATTCAGTAAGCTACAAACATTTTGGTGTGCAGAACTACTGAAGAGTCTGCCTTTGTACACAATTATCCTTAAATGATTCACAGTGTGTGATTAGTTATAATCAGACCTATTCTGTTCACAAAAGGAAGGAACATAAGAAGCTGTACTCTTTGTAACAGTTATGACTGTAATCTCATGTTTGGAGATGAAAGACAGCATACCAGATACAGGCTGTCCTAAAGACAATGACTGATGACAGTTCTTACTGTTTTTCTAACCTCTGGAGTTGACTGAGAGATAAATAAAACGTGTCATTATTTCACTGTACTCCCCATGTATATTGGGAATATAAGGAAGATTCACAAAAATGATATGAAGACAACTGGAAGGCACTACTATTATCAGAAAATATGATTCCCTGCAAAACAGAGGTTAATTTTCTGCATGTAGTCCTTGGTATTTTAGAACATATATTTTCATGGAAAAAAAAAAATCCTTGTTTTAACTCAATTAGCCATCTATGATGCACAATGCAGCTCTGTGTAGAGATATTGGAGATAATTTCCTTCTGAAGGATGTCAAAGAGAAGGTGACAGACAATTCCTAGGGTTTTTCACTGACTTTTAAAAGCTTGATAGCAAAATTCTTTGCTCCTTTCCAAAGCCCTAGTGAATCACCAGAGAAAGGGAGCAAAGCCAAAAAATGCCAATAACAATAATAGCAATATCAGTAATTTCTTCCAAAAAGACATACATGGTTCTCAACTACTATATCCAGATTTCCCAACTTAAGTGAGGAACACCAGCAACATGAAAGTATGCCCTTGTTTCTTTGCAATATAAAATATAAGAGAAGAACTAGTCTTTTAATGTAAGTTAACAAAGTATACTATTAGTGCTGCTATATTGAAGGTAAAAGCACGAATGAAGCAGATAATATAAATAGAGATTTTTCCTTAATAAGGGATGTCTTTAATAGGAAAGCTACTAAGATAAATGGAGAGGTTGAAATAAGAATTGAATTAAGAAAATCACAAAGTTAGCCTTTCTGGGATCTCAAGTAAATTATATGAATAATTACTGTACCTAATGGATAACATCTAGATAGCATGCTTTAGAAAACATCTTAAAATGTGACATTAATTGTACTACATATTTACTTCTGGAGGAGGACCCATACTGTTTTAGGTAAAGTGTAGGCATAAACTGGTTTTGGTTGTGGCCTGGAAATACTGTAGGCTGTGTATCCTGTCCTTATGAACAAAGAAACTGTAAACTGGACTTACTGGAATAAAAGGGGAGGGAAAAGAGAAACTCAGATAGTGAAGTCAGTGACAGACACTCTTAGTGACACAGGAAAAATGCTCCTGTGTTCACAGGATAATAGGGCAACTCAGATCAGAAGGGTCCTCAGGAGATGTTCAATCCCCTCTGTCAAATCAGAGCCAGCCACGAGGTCAGATCAGAAAGATTAAAAGATTAGTCGATTACATTGTATTCTTGTAGCTGTTCCTTTTGCAGTGGGGTAGAGTGTAGGGAACCTGAGTGTACAGATTATTTCTGCTTTGTGTCCCTGTCAAGTAAAGGAATGAATAAACATGAGTGTGATCCATCCAAATGGAAAGTTCAGTAAATTCTACATCTTGGGGAATCCAGTGCCAAATGAAGAAGACACAGGTAAGGCAGAGTAGTGACTAAAGACAGGGAAAGACTCAAAAGCATGAGCAGAGTGCTAAGAACATACTGGGTGACAAACAATTACGATATACCAGAACACACAGTAAATAAAAAGACAAAAGCAGCAAAGGGTATATCCTATGCTGATTCTGTCACTCTGCCTGCACACAAGACCCTCAGTAGTATGTTCTGGCTGTATCCACAGGGCATCACCAGCTCTGTCTGCCTTGTCAGAGTCCCACTGCTCTTGCTAGCTCTCCTTCAGCATCAAACAGGTTGGCCCTGCCTGTAGGCAATGAGTCATCTAAGCCTACGGTTCATTGCGTTGCAAAACTCTGAAACAGGGTAGCCACAGCCACCAACTGGCATACTTTATCAGAGGCCATTAGCTATAAACAAGAATGTTGCCTTTCATGGCTTCTAAATGTAGTTTCTAACAATTACTATTCCTTCTGTACTTGATTTCAGGCTGAGTGCAGCTAAACAATGTGGACTATAGATTTTCTGGATCTAGGAGTCTAGTTTCAAAGTGTTTCCTGTATCTTTTCTGTTTTTTTTTTTTTTTAATCTATCAATAGTGTTTATATGTTGTAAATTACAATAATAGTATGTACAAAATATGAAACCGTAACTGTCCAACTCACAGCTTAGAAGCAAAATATCCTGTAGCCATTTTGAACTGACTCTGAAAATGGCTTTGAGGTCCTGCTGTTTGCCTGCAGCTGTTCGGAGTTGTGTGAAATCTTTCCTGCATATCTGTATTGCCAGCCAAAGCATAATAAGGCTGTGGATAACTGTGGTGTGTAAAATATTCCCTACAACTGACTGGAAATGTTTGCTGTAATTGACAGGATTTGGTCTCTGCAGACAAAATAGGACCTGATTGAGTCAGTTTCTTGACCAGATGACACTAAATCACATATATGTAGGACTTATTTCAACCTATAGCTGGAAACATTTTGTTCATCTATCACTCTTTGCTGTATGATGAACAGCCAATAGCTGTGTCTCCTAGTTGCCCTGAGATGTCATTTCTCCTTCATCCTAAATAGCCTAAAATGTCAATGTTGCAAATTTCCTATGGATTTTGTCTTATTCTGACAGCAGGTAGAACTGAGAACACAAAAAAGACAAGCTAAGGATAGTCACTGCATATTCCTAGGATTGTTAACTAAATTTTCTTGAGATATGCACTTCAGATGGTCATTTCTGGTATTTGGAAAGACAATTAGTGTAAGGTCAAAATTTTTTTTTTTTCTTTTTTTTTCCCCTACACTCTCTTGCTACTTCTGGCTAATAAATGCTAAGAGGCAAATCTCATTATTTCTTGGCAACACAAATTCTGAGCTGCTATTAAGTCCTTATAGGAGTCACTCTGTTCACTATAGTATGTTGTGAATTTTCTAATTCACCCTGGGCTTGTTCCACTCAGATTCATCAAAGCAAAGGCTCTCCTGATGTGTATCAGATCAGAAGATTATCTAACACTTTTTAAAAATTATCTGAGTTAGTCAGAAAATAAGAGTTTCATTTTGGGGCATCTGGCTTGATTGCTACAGAAAGTTACCTACAAACTTTTTTTTTTAAAACACAGTCAGTAAGAAAATAAGATTTTCATTTTGGGGACATTTGTTTGTTGAAAGTAAACGTCAAGACATAAACAACAACAATTTACAGAATTTGATAAAGGAAGCTGGCATTACTGACACAATACCCACCCACTGTCTTGTGCTGTCTTTGTAGCACTGATGCTCTACTAATGCTCTGATGGATAGCAGTTTAAAGCTATCTCACAAATGTCTACATAAGCTGCAGTGTGTGCTGTCTACAGCGTAAACATACTCAGAGAAGCTTTTAAAATCCTGTAGACAGTTAAATTACAAGCCACCTTGCAGTAAATCTAGACATTTTCCTGTATGTTGGACTCCATAAGGGCCAGTAAACCAATATGGAAATGTCGTTTATGGATAAATGCTTAGATCTTAAGTTCAGCTGCAGTTAATACTATGGTACCTATATGTCTGTTGCTGAGTTGTATTTCAGGATCTAATTACCCAACAGGTTTCTTTTATTTATTTTTTTTTTTAAATAGCACATATCAGAAGCTGCAATAGAACTTAATGTGTGGGCTTTTATTTTTTTAATTATTTTCTTGAATAATGCATAGTAATGTTTCTTCAGAAAATAAATCGCTAGATCTTCAGTGAACATATTTATCTTCCATTTTGTTGCTTTAATTCTCAAACAGCATCTGGCAGTATTCCTGGGTGAAAGTAAGAAACATAGTTTTACTGTAGTAGCAGATGTTCTCCGCTAAGAACTCTCATTCTTGCTTTGCTGGTTTTGTTGACTCTCAGCTGGAATCTTTGATCCAATTATTGCCTCTCTGTACTGCTAATGGAGCACTAAGTTACCTTATATAAATTAAAGACTCCCAGTTAACAACTGCCCTTTAAGATGTGATTTTGTAGATTCTATAAAGTAGACAAAGATGACACAACATCCCAGGCCAAATATTCCCCTCTTGACCAACTGAAAGTGAAGAGGAAAGCCTACAGAGGGTGGAAGCGGAGACAGGTAGCCTGGGAGGACTACAAGAGGCTGTGCGAGTGACCAGGGATTGGGTGAGGAAGGCTAAAGCCCTGATGCAATTGAATCTGGCCAGGGATATAAAAAGCAACAAGAAAAGCTTCTATAGGTATGTAGGGGACAAAAGAAAGTCCAAGGAGAATGTAGCCCCACTCTGGAAGGAAATCGGTGTCCTGGTTACCTGGGACATGGAGAAGGCTGAGGTACTCAATGACTTTTTTTCCTCAGTCTTCACCGATAAGGGCTCTTGTCTCACCACCAAAGCCATGGAAGGCACAAAGTGGGGACTGTGAGGATGAAGAACCGCCCACTGTACTGGAAGAGCAGGTTCGGGAACATCTGAGGAACTTGAAGGTGCACAAGTCCATGGGACCTGATGAGATCCATGCGCGGGTCCTGAGGGAACTGGCGGATGAAGTTGCCAAGCGACTGGCCATTGTATTTGAGAAGTTGTGGTGGTCTGGTGAGGTCCCCGATGACTGCAAGAGAGGGAACATAACCCCTATTTTTAAAAAGGGGAACAAGGAGGACCCGGGCAACTACAGGCCGGTCAGCCTCACCTCTATGCCTGGCAAGGTCATGGAGCAGATTTTCCTGGAAACCATGCTGAGGCACATACAGAGCAAGGAGGTGGTTGGTGACAGCCAACATGGCTTCACCAAGGGCAGATCGTGCCTGACCAATTTGGTGGCCTTCTATGACGGGGTGACAGCATCGATGGACAAGGGACGAGCAGCGGATATCATCTACTTGGACTTGTGCAAAGCTTTTGATACTGTCCCACACGACATCCTTCTCTCTAGGAAGAAACTAGAGAGGCATGGGTTTGATGGACGGACCACTCGGTGGATAAGGAGTTGGCTGGATGGCTGAACTCAGAGAGTGGTGGTCAACAGCTCGATGTCCAAGTGGAGACCGGTCACAAGTGGCGTCCCTCAGGGGTCCATGTTGGGCCTCGCCCTGTTCAACATCTTTGTTGGCGACATGGACAGTGGGATAGAGTGCACCCTCAGCAGGTTTGCCAACGACACCAAGCTGTGTGGTGCCGTCGACACACTGGAAGGGAGGGATGCCATCCAGAGGGACCTTGACAGGCTGGAGAAGTGGGCCCATGCCAGCCTCATGAAGTTCAACCAGGCCACGTGCAAGGTCCTGCACCTGGGTCATGGCAATCCCAGGCACAAATATGGGCTGGGGGGAGAATGGATCAAGAGCAGCCCTGAGGAGAAAGACTTGGGAGTGCTGGTGGATGAGAAGCTCAACATGAGCAAGCAATGTGCTCTGGTGGCCCAGAAGGCCAACCGCATCCTGGGCTGCATCAAGAGAAGTGTGGCCAGCAGGTCGAGGGAGGTGATTCTCCCCCTCTACTCTGCCCTGGTGAGACCCCATCTGGAGTACTGTGTCCAGTTCTGGAGTCCCCAACATAAGAAGGACATGGACCAGTTGGAGAAGGTCCAGAGGAAGGCCATGAAGATGATAAGAGGGCTGGAGCACCTTTCCTATGAGGACAGGCTGAGAGAGTTGGGGCTGTTCAGCCTGGAGAAGAGGAGGCTCCAGGGAGACCTGATAGCGATCTTCCAGTACCTAAAGGGGGCCTACAAGAAAGATGGGGAGAGGCTGTTTAGTAGGGCCTGTTGCGATAGGATGAGGGATAATGGTTTTAAAATAGAGGGGGGTAGATTTAGATTAGAAATTAGGAAAAAATTTTTTACAATGAGGGTTGTAGAACACTGGAACAGGTTGCCCAGAGAGGTGGTGGAAGCCCCATCCCTGGAAGCGTTCAAGGCCAGGTTGGATGAGGCTCTGAGCAACCTGATCTAGTCAGGGATGTCCCTGCTCCTTACAGGGGCATTGGACTAGATGACCTTTGAAGGTCCCTTCCAACTCTAACCATTCTATGATTCTATGAGTCTATGATTCTATGATTCCCTGTGTAATAGGAAGCTCTTGGGGTGGCAAGGGTGGGGGCAGCTAGTAGGACTGTGGAGTGAGCCAGCAGCACCTAAGGTATATGTTAAATTCTAAGAGCTGCTGATCCAACAATGCTAGAGATGGGCAACTCTCAGTCAGGTCACTCCAGGTGCTGCTTAATGTTGGCCAGGAAAAGCACAAATTAGGTTTTCACCATGAAGGACAGTCAACTGAACCAGACAAGCATGAAGTAAAATAAAATTTGGTGTTTTAAGGGACACTAGGCCAATCTGCTTACCCGTGGTCAGTCAGAGTACCCACACCCAGACTCACACCATTCAGTGAAGTCTTTTGTGTCTTTACTCAAGCTTCTTTCTGCTCAAAGACTTAAGCTCTCAGCCTGAAATACACTCAGCAACATTGCTGGTGGATCTTAGGCCTGCATGAGAGATTGGATTAGAACTATAATGTGCTAATATCATGAATAATTAGGCAGATTTATAGTTGCCAACTTCTGCATATTTCTAGAAATAACCACATATACAGCTTGATGCTGTTTATACTGTCCTCCAGCTTCCTGGATGTAAGCCAGTGCCAGTCCAGATGCTGTATAGCTCCATGTGCAGGTTAATAATCAGGGCATGTTTGCTCAAGCTAGGCACTCTGATCATTTAACTAGAAGGCTGACAGGCCCAAGCTGAGCATTTAGCTTGGAGAATGAGCAGATAGCCTGAAACTGTTTTCACCTGCTCTGCAGTGTTGCTGTTACAGAGGAAGAAGAGAGGAAGACAGTAGTATCACTGAAGGTGCACTGCTTAAGTGACAAAAATGGTTGACTAAGTTTTCTCTATCATCAGTGGAAAAAGGAGGAAGACAGATTACTCCAGAGCATGAACTTAATATCTTCATACTGTCTTTACTACCATGTGGGTGCATATTATGATGTCTCTCATAATTCCGAAGAGAGAACCAGTAGAGTCCACTTTGGCTCCTTTCTTGCTTGTGCATCTGGCTCACTCCCCTTGGAAACAAGGACATGTGAGGGGAAACTCTAGCACTTACTACAATGGACCAGCCAAGGCTACACCTAGACCTCAGTATGAGCTATACTTTCAGAGTCTACAGGCTAGGCTCACTCAGAGAAACTCAGATTTTAAGTCTGGAGGCAGGTCAGAATTTTGCAGCAGGGATAAATTCAAGACAGGTGGAACTAGGGGATAAATTGAAATAACTTTCAGGTCAGTGCTTTACTCATAGGGCTCTAGAGAGGGGAAGTGAGTCCATCTGTCATTAGGTATGACTACTCACTATTTTGTAGGTAAATGCAAGCTTAATTTGTCCTTACTAAAAGGCAGCTGTGTGATAGCTCTGACACAAGACTCATATATTCATGGGAAATGCAGCAATGAATTTGGACTAGAGGGTCTTGCTTGTGAGATGGAAAAGATTCATGGTGAGATGAGATCCTAAGCTAAGAAAGATCATTGAGGATACCTGTCAAGTGGGAACAAGGTGATGTCTTCATAAACAGTTACTTCAATGCCCTAGCATTATGTGTGTTCAAAAGATTCTTTGTTGCAGTTGCTCTTATAAGAAATGAAAACAAACTTTGAATTCTTGAATATTCCTGCAAAGCTGAACTCTCATCTTCCAGATACCTCCAGTAGCTGTCTGAGCATTGCAAGCAGCTGGAGACTAAGGACAGATAAGGTTAGTTTTAAATATTTAAGAATTAGGTTCTACAAAAGTAGCATACCTAATTGGTAAGACAAAGTCACCTTTAGCAGGAGTAAGCTGAATTTGTGCTATAGAGCAATATCAGAAATTGGTAATGCCTGTGCTTCAAGGTAAATATTCAAGACTTATTATACAGTATCTCGGTGGTGAGATACTGGTGAACAAAGCACTTTGTGAGGTAATCTTCATACAAGGAACTAAACATTATTCTTAATTTCTCTAAGGGCATCAGCTCAATTACCCAGCTACAGTTTATATCTGATGCTTTTAGAAATTTATACAAGACCCAAAAGTGAGGGTTTCAATGGGAACATTTCTTAGTTCTTTCACTTAAGTATGCAAAATTACAGGTCTAATCTTATTACCATTCCTTTGTGTCACACGAGTAAATTATCAAATATGCAATACTTCTTGTATAACTGTTATGAACACAGGAATTTTTGAATTTTTAGCTACATGTGTTGAAATGTAGGTTTAAAGGTCAAAATAACAAAGAATAAATAAATTTGTGGGTCCCATCACAGAACTCGACAGATGGGTTGGGTTTTTTTTAGCTAAGATGTAAGGAAGGTGCTGAGGTATTTCAAGCAGGTTAAGTAACATGATCCTTCCCCTCTGCTAAGCACTGGTAAGCCCATGTCTGGAGTACTGTGCCTAGTTCTGGGCTCTCCGGTACAAAGAGATGTAGACATACTGGCGAGAGTCCAGCAAAGGGCCACTAAGGGACTGGAGCATCTCACAATGATGAAAAGCTGAGACAGCTTGGACTGTTCCGCCTGGAGGAGAGAAGGCTCAGGTGGATCCTGTCAGTGTGGAAAGACGCCTAATGGGAGGGAATGAATGGGATGAAGCAGTGAAGGGGATGGATCCAGACTCTTCTCAGGAGTGCCCACTGAAAGGCCAAGAGGCAATGGACAGAAATGAAAACACATGAGATTCCAGTTGAACACAATAAAGTGCTTTTTAACCTCAAGATTTTCAAGCACTGGAAGAGGTTACTCAGTGTTGTGATTTAACCCCAGCCGGCAGCTAAGCCCCACACAGCTGCTTGCTTATTCTTCCCAGAAGAACAAAGGAGAGAATCAAAAGGGCAAAAGTGAGAAAACTCAAGAATTGTGGTAAAGACAGTTTAATAAGCAAAACAAAAGCTGCACATGCTAGCAAAGCCAAACTATTAATTCATTCACTACTTCCCATCAGCAGGCAGGTATTCAGCCATCTCCAGGAAAGCAGGGCTTTATCATGCGTAACAGTTGCTTGGGAAGACAAACATCATAACTTCAAATATTCCCATCATTCCTTCTTCTTTCCCCCCAGCTTTTTTTCCCGAGCACAATGTTACACGGTATGGAATATCCCATTGGTCAGTTGGGGTCAGCTGTCTCAGCTGTGTCCCTTCCAGCTTCCTGTGCACCCCCAGTGTAGTCACTGGTAGAGCAACATCAGAAACAGAAAAGGCCTTGACGCTGTGTAAGCACTGCTCAGCAATAGATAAAATATCCCTACGTTATCAACACAGTTTTGGTCACAAATCTAAAACATGGAACCATACAAGCTGCTATGAAGAAAATTAACTCTATCCCAGCTGAAACTAGTACCCTCAGAGAGGTTATGGAGTCTGCATCCTTGGAAATACTCAAAACTTGACTGCACATGGTCCTGGGGAATCTGCTCTGGCTGACCCTGCTTAAGTGGCTGGACCAGATGGTATCCAGAGTCCCCTTCCAACCTAAACAATTCTGTAATTCTGGGATAGCTGAAGCCTTTCCATACAACAAAATATTAATAAACACTTTGGTGTAGCAGTGGAAGGTGGGGTTTTTTTCAGTATATGAGTTAACTGGAAAAAGGCACTAGAAGAATAATTAATTTGGAAGCAACAATAACAAGTTAAGAGAGAGAAAGTTCATAGAAAATTAAAAATGCTGGATGGTGGAATTCTGAACTTTGAATTTGCCTTTTTTATTATTATCTATTTAACAAAATGAAAAATAACATATCACTTAATGAAAATAACAGATGGCAAAAACAGAAACTTAGTACTGCTGCTTAACTACTGGTTAAAAAGAGAAAAACAAAAGCAAAACCCAAACCCAAACCCAATCTTTAACAGCCAAGAAGTAGTTTTGATTATTTCAAATTTATTCTTGTCAAATCTATGCAGTAAAATCTATGCGGAAAAAAAAATATTAGGACATGTAGTCCTTGAATGTCCACATGACGTATACTGATACTGTCTTGGAATAGGCTGAGCAAGGTGTAAGGAATGCAGATTCAACTCTTCTGTCTGTCAGATGAGATCTGAAGCCAACTCTGTCTCCTACTGATATAATGGTCTGAGCACTAGGCTATAAGAGGTCTAGTATATTTTTCAAAATATTTATTTTTGTATCATCTTCATTAGCAGGTGCAGAGTTGTGGTGCCTTGAGTAAATGGTGCAGACCAGTTTGCGTCTGTGTATACTGCCTGTAGAGAATAGAACCAAAGTGAATTATTCCATGTTCCACAACCACATACCAGAGGGAGAATAAATTATCGGATCCATACTGAAACCCAGGAGCAAAATAAGATATACACAGTGTTAACTATTATGAGGCTGGGCCTCAAAGTGAAAAAGTAAATGAAGCAATCTGACAGCATATACATCCCCATGGAGTTTGTTCTGTTGAAGTTTTTCTGTTTTATACTAATACGCAGACAGTTCATAAGGACCAGACAGAAGGCAGACCTAGCTGCTACATACAAAGTCATTCTCCATGTCCTGATAATTAAATATTTTATATAAATCAGAATGATGCCACTTTCAAATATCTCATTGACGAATGGATTAAGATTCCTGTCTGAAGGCGCAGGATACTTTATCAAATAGACTTACACGCTTGTCTCTTATGTTTACAGATCTCAGGATACTTCTGATGAATTTTCCAAATCCTGCTGAGTGCTCCAAGTCCTTTAGAGACAGGAATTCTACTACTACCAGCATGTCGCTCATTTGCTTCTTGAGTTACGGTATCAAGCACATCCAACTGGGGTTAGCAACTGAGAACATTTCTTTAGAAATTTTCTTACTAGCAGTCCTGAGGAGAAGGACATCAGTGTGCTGGTGGACGAGAAGCTCAACATGAGCTGACAGCGTGCCCTTGCAGCCCAGGAAGCCACCTGCATCCTGGGCTGCATCAAGAGGAGCGTGGCCAGCAGGTCGAGGGAGGTGATTCTCCCCCTCTACTCTGCCCTGATGAGACCCCACCTGGAGTACTGTGTCCAGTTCTGGAGCCTCCAACATAAGAAGGACGTGGACCTGTTGGAGCGAGTCCAGAGGAGGGCCACGAAGATGATCAGAGGGCTGGAGCACCTCTCCTATGAGGACAGGCTGAGAGACTTGGGGCTCTATAGCCTGGAGAAGAGGAGGCTCTGGGGAGACCTTATAGTAGTGTTCCAATACCTAAAGGGAGCCTACAGGAAAGATGGGGAAAAACTCTTCAGTAGGACCTCTTGTAATAAAATGAGGGGTCATGGTTTTAAAACAGAGGGAGGTAAATTTAGATTAGATACTAGGAAAATATTTTTTACACTGAGGGTGGTAGAACACTGGAACAGGTTGCCCAGAGAGGTGGTTGATGCCCCATCCCTGGAAACATTCAAGGCCAGGTTGGATGGGGCTCTGAGCAACCTGATCTGGTTGAAGATGTCCCTGCCCCTTGCAGAGGGGTTTGGACTAGGTGACCTTTAAAGGTCTTTTCCAACTCTAACAATTCTATGTTTCTAATAGTGACTTTATGAAATTAAGTGCTTTTTGTTGTTGTTGTTGTTGTTAACAGTAAGAATGCAAAAAAGTACAAGGAAAAAATTTAAAAACAGCATGTTCATATTGAGCTGTATTAAAGCCCTCTCACGTACAGCAGTGTAAATAGCTTCCTTAAACCCCTACATGTGTATTTATGTCAGATGTGTTTTCATTAACAGTCACTTAGGAAGTACCTCTCAAGGAAGGGATAATCTTGTTGCATTTGCTTGAATTCCCTTGGCACTTTGCTAGCTCCTCCCTCTCCTCCCTCTACCTCATGAGTCTTCATGGTATCTTGACAGACTTCTGAAGTATTAGTGAGGACAAAGTAAAATTTTTTTGGCTTATTTTCTTGCTTATATTTCCCCTTCTTGTCAAAGAATTATGTATTCATACAGTAAGCATCACAGCTGTCCAGTCAGCATAAAATATTTAGAGCAATTTCATATCTGTCATAATCATGTAATACTTGACAGTTATGGAAATGAAAGGGAACTTCAATGAATGGTTTAACAAACTACTCAGTGTTCCAGTGATCGAATAATTTTCTGGGGTTTATGCACCCATAATGTGTTCTAAGATGATGAAACACGAATTTGAGAAGTTCCTTGCTCTAATTTTGGTTGTAGGTTAACATAGCATTTGGAATTTGACCTTAAATGTGCCACACATAAGTTTTTTAAAATGGTTTAATAATTGTAGAGAATGTGATTTGCAGTATATGCAAGTTTGTGAAGTATTTGAATTATTTTTTCCAGAATTTTGTGTCAATAATTTTAAGATATAATCTCTATTAATGAGAACTTACACTCTGAGCCGTAATAAGTTTGCTTCCTACCAACAGACATTGAAAAATAAATTTTCTGAAGCCAAAATCTTTGGAAACATATCCCATACTGTTAGCATGCTTTGCCTAGGTTGGCCTAGGCTGGCCGTCACTTTAAAACAGTATTTGCTGAGGTTTCGAGGCAAGGTGGAGGGCAAGTGATGTTTCTTTTTGATCACTTAATCTTTATTAACAGATTCATATTCAGCAGCAAGAGTAAGACTTATTTATTGTAAGGTACAGTTTGTTTATGAGTGTATGCTGATAGCAGATTCATTTTTTTTCTTCCCTGTGGAGCCAAATTCAAACCCATTTCATGTCTTCCTCCTGCATAGCCTCTTCCCTCTCTGCTTCTACATGTTTGAAGACAACAAATTTGAATGAAAAATACTTGAGTTGCTTGTAAGTGTTGAAAGCATTGATTTGTTGCAAGTCGTGTTGGTATTACTACTTGCACATATCAGGACATGTTTCCTACTTCCAAGACCTAAATTAATATCACATGCCCTGAGTGCAAAATTGTTTTAAGTCACTAAGTATATTTATATGATACATATATATGTTATAAACAACAGATATGCTTCTTAGGTGACTGTTGGCCACTTACAGTATTGTTCAGTTATATACCACAAAGCTCCTAAAAGCGTGGGACTCTCTCTTATAAAATTTGGGCTGCTTTAATAATACAGCTTTTAACAGACAGCTAAAGATAAAGAATATTTATTTAGATTAAAGATTATATAAAGATAACTATAATATTCATTTTCCTATGCAGGAAAAGTTGTTGCTACATTTACAATAGAAACTTGACTTCTTTATGAAGAATTATGTCAGAAAGTTCATGACATCTATTACTATTTAGGCAGCACCTGGTAAGTAGCAAAACTTCACTAGACATTAGTTGGCTCTCTGGAGTGACTGTATATTTTATACAATCAGTTTCTTATGTTTATCTTAAAATTTCTTTCCTATCTTGTTATCACACCCGAATTTGAGAAACCGTTCACTATGTGCAATAGTAGTGATACTAAGATGATTACTCTAGGTTATGTACATTTTCTAGGGTTTTACTATATTTAGTAATGTAATACTTTGATTTCTCTAACTCCTTGAATGCTAAAACTTATACATAATTACAGCATCTATGCAGCTGGTGATAGCTAGATACTGTAGATTGACAAGCCTTGGTGTTATGGATCTTGCTTCTATTCCTGTGTCATGCTTTATTTCAATTTTTTCATGTCTCTTTTTTTTTTTTTTAAATCCTTGAATGACTCTTTTTATTACCGTATTTTGTAACTTTTTTCCCAGCTCACTAAAACCAGCAAACATACTTTGGCTTAGGCCTAGTTCAACTTAACAAATAATAAATTATAGGCCTATAGCCCTTCTTGGGGAAAAAGGCATAAGGAGTTTATTGGATCTTCTACTTTGGAAAAGAGCATAGCTGTGTTTTCTATCCTATCTTGTATACTAACAAAAAGTTAGATGTCCTCCTCTGGAAAGGACATGAAAGTTTTTTTCCTTTACTGCGACTCAGTAAAGTAAAATGCGAACCTTATTTGCATCACAGTTACCTATAAGTAACAAGGGTGGGACTTGAAAATGCCTGGGGAGACATTAACAATCTGTTCTACATGACAGAACAATAAAGGCATTAAACACAAGACATCATTATTTGTCAAATTAATTTTACATGCTGAAGTCTTGAAATGTACTTCAGTCTGCCATTCATTACATTCAGATAAGATCTCTTTTTACTTGTCTGCTTTCTAAGCAAAAATGTTCAGTCTTTTTGATGTGTCACAAGAAATGTGCTACTATTTCTATTTTTTTTTTGTGGTATCTCTTCTAGATCCTGTTTTTTTTTTTTCATGTTGCCTCCTGATCTTTGAATATCCTTTTTGAGAAAGTGTCTAGTGTTAGGCACCGAAGAAATATGGAATATTTACACTATTTCTTATGAATCTATCTAATAACTTCAGCACAAAATGTGAAATACCTTGCAGATGTAATGTAGTATTTCCTAGAGATGAAGCTGTAAAAATGATAAAATATGAATGATGTAGCCATTAAAATAATTTGGGAGACCTAAATTTAGCATTAATATTAAATGAATTGTAATAATTTACATGTGAAAAGGTACACTCCAAAAATAGTTACTTCCAAAACTAAAGGGTAGCACCAGACTGAAAATAAGAAATTCAAGTGGAAATATTTTCTCCCTAAGTGAGACATTATATCAGTAATTTGTCAAAGTTCAGTTACTGGAAAATCTACAGACTAGAAACAGCACTATTTCTCCTCCCTTTCCCGTTCTGTAAGCATACAGGTCTTTTTACAGAAGTCTTGACTCCAGCACCCTTGGATTGCTACCCTTCTGATGCACTGAAATCATTTGGGTTACTCAACAAGGAAGGGCTACAAATTTGGCACACTTTGTCATAGTGAATCATTTCTTGTATTACGTGTTTATTGAGCAATGTGTTTTCCTTTGTCACATGTAGCTCTACGCGCACTGACAGCACTTAGTAACAAGATACTCTGAGTTTAAAATTAGTTTAGTTCTGGCACACTAACAGGTGTGGCTAAAATTCAACATTGAACTAAACCAGGGCATTGTCAACAGATCTCCACCTTACGTATATTTATGTCTGTACTTTCAGAAACTTTTCCTTCAGTCTTCTGTGATTAACTCCCACTTACATTACTGACAGTGATGTGCTTCTATCAAAGAAAGAATGTTTCTTTGAAGATGATGAAGATGAAAACTCTCTCCTGCTTCGTTTTGCCTCTATAATTTTTTAAATGAAAAAGTATTTTAAGACTCTAGCAGCAGTTAAATGTGACAGACAAAGCAATAATGCTTTGCTGGCTCCCAAATATGTGTTTATTTTTAAATGCAGTGCCAATGGCTTGATCTATGATGTAGCAACTGCTTTTGGTTGAAATATCTTTCCTGGAGTATGTCATTTTAGATTACCTTCTCCTTGATGAGCACATGAAACATCTTTCTTTGGATAAGGCATTAAAAGAAATGTTTGTCATCTGTGCTATTATTCCTGAATAAAAAGTGCCACCATTTCACATCAAAGTTGCAGATCATAAAAGCAGCAGAAGTTCTGTCTTTTATATATAGTTTTTCCTTCTTATTTTATGTTATATTTGACCAGATCTGTGATATGCAGAAAGTTATTGCTATGCTACATGTGCACTGTGTTGAATCAGATATTACCAAAGTCAGCATGAATAACTTGAACTGGCCTCATTTGTACAGAAATCTTTGCAGCAGACTCCCTTCCATAGTGAATACATATAGTTTCATTGTACTGGTTTAAATCTGGTTTTGGTTCATATTTACTCATAGACTAAAACTTGCACTTAACCTTCAGTCCTGTTGAGGTTTAACCCCAGATGACAGTTAGGTCACACATGGCTGCTTGCTCACTTCCCTCAGTGAGATGCGGCAAAGAATCAGAAGGGTAAAAATGAAAAAACTCATGGATTGAGATAAAGACAGTTTAAAAGGTAGAGCAAAAACTGCATGTACACGTAAAGCAAAATGAGGAATTCTTTCATTACTTCCCATCAGCAGGCAGGTCTTCAGACAACTCAGGAGAGCAGGGCTTCATAATGTGTAACAGTTACTTGGGAGGACAAAGGCAATCACTCCAAACATCGCACTCTTCCTCTTTTTTCCTCCCAACTTTTGTTGCTGAGCATGGTGTTATGTGGTATGCAATATCTGTTTGGTCAGTTGGGGTCAGCTGTCCTAGCTGTGTCACCTTCCAGCTCTTGTGCATCCCCAGTCTACTCTACTGCTGATACGGCAGCATGAGAAACAGAAAAGGCCGTGATGCTATGTCAGTGCTGCTCAGTCACAGCTAAAACATCCCTTTGTTATCAACACTGTTTTTGTCACAAATCCAAAATATGGAACCATACAAGCTTCTATGAAGGAAATTAGCTGTATTCCAGCCAAAAACATCTCAAAATAATATATTGATCTTCTGCCCATATGACTGATCAAAACTCTTTACATTGGGCATTAAGTAAGGTGAACATTTAAACATGAAACTAAATCATGTGTTTAAAGCTTATGGTCATCACAGAACCACAGAATGGTTGATGGTGGCAGGGACCTCTGGAGGTCATCTGGTCCAATGCCCATGCTCAACCCCCAGCATCAGCTAGACCCAGTTGCTCATGATTGTGTACAGGTAGTTTTTGAATATTTTCAAGAATGGAGACTCCATAAACTGTCTGGGCAACCTGTGCCAGTGCTCGGTCACCCTCACAGTGAAAAGGTGTTTCCTGATGTTCAGAGGAAACCTCTTGAATTTCAGTTTGTGCATATTGCCTCTGGTACTGTCACTAGGCACTATCGAAAAGAGACTGTCTCTCTCCTCCTTCCCCTCTCCCTTTAAGTAGAACCATAGAATATCTCTAGTTGGAAGAGACTCATAAGGATTATTGAATCCCAATCCTAGCTCCTAGCAGGACTACCTAAAACTAGACCGTATGACTAAGAGTGTCATCTAGGTGCTCCTTGAACTCTGACAGGCTTGGTGCTGTGACCAGTTCCCTGGGGAGCCTGTTCCGGTGACTGACCACATTCTCAGTGAAGAACCATTTCCTAATGTCCAACCTGAACTTCTTCTGATGCAGCTCCATTCCATTTCCTTGTGTCCTATCGCTGGTAACTAGAGAGAGGAGACCAGCATCTTCCCATCTGCATAAGGAAGTTGTAGACTGCAATGAGGTCACTGCTCAGTCTTCTTTTCTCCAAGCTGAACAAGCCAAGGGACCTTATCCAAGATACATCTTGGTCACTCTCCTCTGGACACACTCTAACAGTCTGTGGTGGATTGACCTTGACTGAATGCCAGGTGGCCACCAAGATACTTTATCACTTCCCATCCTTTAACTGGACCAGGAGAGAAAAAAATACAATGAGCCCTTCTGCACATCACATGCTCATCCTCCTTTCTCCTCCACTCTCCCAGCTGCTGTGCCACTCACAGCTTGTGGGGCAGTACAGAGGGAAACAAGAAGGAGGCATCCCCACAGCTTCTCCATCTAGGAGTACTCAAGATCCAGCCACTACTCCTTGTGAACTGCCATGGGCCTGGCAGTGCCCTGGCAGAGCCGAGAGGGTTGGCTGGTAGCCCAGCCTGGGTCAAGGTGTCTCAGGAGCCAGAGTGCAAGGCATATTCAGCCAATGCCTCCTGGCCACTCATGCTCAGTGTCAGGGATGCATTAAGAGGTGCCTTTAAATTAATACTTCATGAAACAGAAGCAAAATCAGCTGCAGATGGTTAATAAATTCTATCAGTGTAATATAGAACTTATATTAAATAAACATGGCTACCTCTTTTCATTGCTAAATATATTTGTGCACATTTCAGCTTACTAGCTTCAATAAAACTGCAAATTTTTAACAGTCATACTAATTACTGGCAGTCTGAAGCAAAGAAAGGTCTGTTTTAAAATATGATTCTGCTCTTCAGTCAGGTACTCAGTTTAAATACAAGGAATCACATTTTCACCTCACTGCTTTGCTCTGGTTTAGACTATTAAATGTAACCAGAATCTCGCACTTACCAGATAAAGTCCAAATTTTGTCCCAGTGTACAATGAGGGGGAAAAAACAGTAGAAAAGATGAGCCCTACAGTAAAAAACATTTCCTTCCCAGTCTTTTGCTAGTTATAAACTAGTGAAACTTGTATGCAACAGGTATGAACTGAATGACAGACTGCTGCTTGGCACTCACCACACTCTCTGGCAATGCTATAGCTTCAACCTGTGAGTTCTAAGACTGAGAGCAACACATTAATAACCTAAATAATAATTTTTCAAAACAAATAGCATCTATAAATTGAGATGAATTCAAGGTTAATTGTTTTGTTTTGTTTTTTTTTAATGATGAAGTGTTTAGAAAAGTATTGAGAATACAAAGATTATTTAACTTGGGTGCTTGTGGGGATACTGCCTTCTACCACCCGCTACTGAATTCTTAGCTTGAAATTTTAGCAAATGTAAACAGAAACACTGCTTATTTCCCCTTTTTTAATATGTAAATATATTTTTCTTTACTGTAGTCTTTGGAAGTACTGCAAATGCCAGTGAAAAGTACAACGTTACTTGAACAGTAACGAGCCCTGGATTGAAAGTCCTGGCAGAGGCATCTGCTTGAAGCCATGACAGCATCTAAGTCTGCAGTCGAAGTGCTGCCACTGATACTGTTTGTTTTGTTGTGCATGCAGAATGAAGCTGAGATATGTAGCTGTCTTCTCCTTGAGAGCACACTCGTTAGCAATAGTGACAAATATTGGAGTTATTCACTTGGGACAAATCATAAAGAATGGAAATTAATGGAAGCAAGAACTGTCTTGGGAGAGTAACTGACAAGTACAGCATATATATGCTCATAAGAAAAAGGAGTATGGAGCAAGGATTGTACAAATCATGCCCTCACCTTCTCCATAGTAATGGATTGTGTTGAAGTATTTTTTCTTATTTTCGTATTTTTTTTTTAATCTGAGCTTTTCTACTTCATTTTATATTGACTACTACATGAGCTCCAGGCAATAATTTTCCTCTTAAAGCGATGCTCTCAGTCTTCCCACATAGTCTGTATTGGCTTTTTGTCAGAGACTATTTTCTAGTGCTAAGAAAGAATACTGTTAGAATACTAGGCAGAATCAGTGTGAAACATTAATTTCTTAAAGGTATGATACATTGCTAAGTATGGTGGCATGCCATATAGGTTGGGATATTCTGCTGGGAAAAGGCATAAAAGAAGAGGATATTACCTACACAAATTTTCTAGCATTTCTTACATCAGTTTGATTTTTCATAAAGTCTGTTCCGAAACTAAAAGTGTTTCATTTTCATCACTGGGAAAAAAGCTCGGTCAGAAACTATTTCCTCCACCTACTTGCATCATTGAATTCTTGATGTATAATACACATAGATTTGCCACAGGAGTGATGGGAAGGTAAAGGTACTTCCATTCTCAGGTGAGCATGTTGCCCTATCCGGGGATGTAGGCTGTAACCTTCTACCTTATCCTTAGGTCAGTCCTGCATGGCAAAACATTTGGCCATAGCATATTTTGGTACATATTTGCCCTAGCTTAATCTTAATGAATTTACAGCATTGTTTTAAAAGGCTGGAGAAGAGCTTATCCTCCATCCTGTCCTGGACCTTCAAATTTCTTTCTAAAATATCTGCTTCTCTTCTGGGAAGAGGAGTGGGGTCAATCACTTATTGTCCTCAGACACCTAGTGGGTGCTTGCCTTAGGAGCTGTGCTGCTCGCTCTCTCTCTCTCTGATTTTAGTGAGTGTTAGGTCAAACACTCATAGCAGAGAGAAAAAGAGCCAGTAGATGGGTTCAAATCCATCTGCATTTTCCTTCTGAATATTTTTTAAACAAAAGCAATTTTAAGAGCTCATGTCACACTTCTAATAATCTCCTGAATCATACTAGTTCCAAAAATTATTTGTATTCTCCAGCTTACTGTATGCCTCATTCTACTTTTTGTAGTTGCACCATATTAATAGGATATCCAGTTTTTGTGATTCATTTATAGCAGCTCAGTCTGTTATTTGAATCTTGAAAAATCTATTTGCAGTCATTTAATTTTTAAGCCTCTGGGACACTAGCCATTTGGGAATTTTTAAATGAATCTATACATGAAGTGAATTCTCCAGTAGACTTGCGGTAAAAGGTGAGGAAGAATTATTGGCATGATGTAATCGACTTTAAAGATAAATTGTAATGTACTGCTCTAGCTGCAGCTACCAAGTATGATTCTATGAAGTAGTATTTTTGGTAAAGCCTTGCTATTTTACATTTTGGAGAGTCTGAAAGTGTCAAACACATTAATTATATTGACTAGGTCTGTCACTGACAGAACACAATAAAAGCTTTTCATCTTAGAGGTTAGAGCTAATATTTTAGGACACTGTTCTACCCTGAAAATCAGAAATTTACCTTAAAGATTTCAAGGATGCCTGGCTCCTTCAAAACACAGACCAGAGAAGGTCCAAATGATGCTGCTGCCTTTGTCAGTCTTCAGAAAGCTTCCTTCTGCTTTGTCTAGTAGTTGAGCACAGGATCAACTGGTGCTGCTGCAATGTGAAATACTGCAGTTCTCACTAAACTCTCCTCTGCAAGACAGAGTCAAGTGTTTGAGGAAACAGATGCGCAAGAGTGTTTAGGAAGCAAAAATTGTCAGCTATTAGCAGTGCTCAAAATCACTCAAAGAAGAAACAGACGCAGCTTGAGATGTTTATAAGGTGACAGGTGTAAACATAACAGTATATTAACTCTCAAAATACACCAATAGAACTAATGGATTTGGTAGGCATGTCTAATAATGGCCAGTAAAAGATTATCCAGATTAACTGGCAATTATGAGTCATGCTAAGACAAAAGACATATAAAGCCTTTTTTTTTTTTTTTTGCTAGAAAGTCCTGCAAGAACCTTGTAAAAAGTCAACACTTTCTGAAATGAGAAATTTCTGCTTCCAGAATGACCAGAAACAGAATCTGCTTTTAATTACACTTGTAACTATCCTTGTAAGAGGAAACATATTTTTAAGTCAACAAAAATTTAAGAGAAATATCAGAGTTGTAGAAAAATGGTTAGTTATAAATGAGCATGGCTCTTTAATCTTCCTGGCTTCTCCGTTTTTTTTTTAACGTACAGACTATTAATTCTTATGGATGACTGGGTAAAACTTTAATTCTGAAAGCATTATCCCTCTCACAAGTGTAGGTTACAAAGATTTTCTTCCATTAAAAGGTAATATTTAAGGCTGAAGTTATGAATGTGAACCACCAGAGCAACGCAAACCGATGGAGAGCTTAGATCACATCACAGTAAAGTTTAATGTCGTATTAACAACTTAAATATTTTAGCCTTAATCTTCAAAATGAACAAGGCAAGGAGCACCATAAAATTAGTTTAAATGGTGAGGAACTGAGACTATACCCTGGAAACTCTAGCATTTTTCTTAACAAACAAAAGAATAGATTTAAATAATCACATGTTCAACTACTTTGTTAATATCAGAAATTCTTTCCCTCCTGCCCACCTGTTTATTGCCTTCCTCTATCGCATTTATTGTGAGTGACATTTACTTTGCAAGTTCCTGTTAATAATAAGTGATCCCAACAGTATGTCAGCATCGAAAATTATTTTCTCTAATGAGAAAAACAAAAAAATGGAGCAGAGAAAACTATGCTGAATTTTCATTGCTTGTAAGAAGAAAAAGAAAAGGTAGAGCATGGGGTAAGCTCATAGAAAAACAGAACTTTTGCCCTTTTCCATGTCACTGTGCACTGCGGTCCTACTTAGGCTGTGAATCCTATTGCAAGTGCGATTATTCCAATGCAATCGAATAAGAATACAGTACCATAGTAGTACAGCAACTGCTCACTGCATAAGCATTGCATAGTGCCTTGGAAAGCCACTTTTAAAATACCAGATATATTATGCCTTTTTGCCCTTACATCACTTTTAGTGACTGGTGGTCTGAACATGGTTGTGATAAGGATCTGCAGAAGAGAAGTACTTTGACTCTCTAAGGCAACAGCTTAGGATGCTGTTCCTTGAGTGGATTTTAAAGGGTTAATCTCCTATTTTTTATAGGTCTTACACATTCTGAACATGTGGAGGATCTCCTCAGAGGATTTCACTGGTAGCTATAAGAAGTATTAGCTTTCTATAGCTGCAATTGCTGCAGTTTATGGAAAATTTACAATTTAATATTTCATCAGATCCAAACATTTGCCTTATTATTACTAAGGATGAAGTAAAAATAATGTTGTTTACTAAAATGGAATTATAGAATTGCTTTGCAGATTCTTTGGTAGTAATTGGAGTTGATTTCAAGGGATTTAAAGTGGCAGCTGGTTGGTGGTAACTCCCTCTTCTTTGCAAAGTATTATGTATACTTGTTGCTTCAAGATTCACACACATACTTGTCTGACAACAGGCAGGGGCTAGTAGTGAGTAATTTAAAATTATGCACCACAAAAAATGATTTAGTTACACTTAGAAACAAAGCATTTCAGATGCTTTTTTCTGCCTTTAAAAACATAAATCCTTTATTTCTATTCATTACTTTAGTTTTACATGTGTGTATGGTTCTGCTCTATCTAAGCAGTACTCATAAAATAAGACTGAATCAAGCTCTTTGTATCCTGTCTTCTACTTAAGCATTTCCAGGTGTAGAGCTGATTATTTTTTACAAATCTACTATATTAATACTTCTGGTGAAATTAAAGATACCAGGTGAATAACTGTTTTAAATTTAGCCTAAGCTCACAAAAGGAGTGTTAAAGGATATACCTGATGAAAGCGTGACTAAAAATTGTTTATATTTTTTCACTTCTTCATTACAACACAGAACTTTGTCAGTGTTGTGCAATCTTTGCTTCTGCTTTTTCTTTTTTTTTTTCTTTTTTTTTTCTTTTTCCTTTTTCTTTTTTTTTTTCTTTCTTTGTATCCTTTTTTAAAAAACATTGTTTCTTCTTTTGTAAATGCCTAAAAGTTTGGTCAGGCTCTTCAGTTAGACCTAATTAAAGTCCAAAGACTCGCTAATCAAAGGCCAAAAATTACAATATTTACATTTGAGATGAGAAACAAATGCAACATATCCACTGCAATGGACAGCAGTTTCCGGCAAGTCACAATTCTTCAGGTATTTGTACTGGAGATTTATAGGCTGTATTTTTCATGTGGAGATTTTTATTCTTCCTCTGTAAATAGCTTCTGATTTCTCACTCCATGAGTTTATTCTGTAACAAGAATGGCCAACAGTGACATGCAGCTTTAAGTTTGCTTATTTACTTTCTCCCCTTTCCTTACTCTTTTTTTAAACTGTTTTCTGAATTTAGCTGAAGCCAAGAGCTAGAGCATGTGGTGAGTGTATAGTGTGCTTGTAGTATGTTCCTGGGGTCAGAGGCTATTTTGGCGGAGGTGAGAGGGAGGAGAATAAATGAAGAATGATCTAAGAGATGCTGTAGCTAGGTATTTTATCTGTGACTCTTTAGCATTGTACACTTTATTTTCTTGGCTTGAGAAAGCTTGACCACGCCTGTAATATGAAATTTAATCATGGACTATTTTGGTTATCTATTAAACTTTACTTTCTGCAGTGCTGTTCTATCTATGCTTCACAACTAGTCATTCATCATTGTCCTAGTTGTAAAATGTAATATTCTTTATCACTCTGAATGTGCCTGCTGGGGAAATGAATGTAAAGCTGTGGAAGTAGTGAAGAGCTATGACTTCATGTGTTTCTACTGTTTCTTTATGTGACCAAATAAGTTAATTCACTTTATCATTTATCTGCAATATGATCAAAATGATAACTCATTTTACATAGTACAAAAGTCATATGGAAATTCTTTCACTTGAGGTCTCAGTAATACTCATTTTTTCTGTGTAATATAGCAAACTTGAAATGTTCCATTAGCCAGCATTATGTAAAGGTCTTAATCTTAACTATTTCAACCTTACTCAGGTTTTTTTTTTGTAATAGTTTCCCACATCATTACATCATTAAAGGATTATATTTATATCTCCTAAAAAGAGTCCAGTTGATCTGTATGGCTTGTTTTAACTTTGCCAATGATAGAAGGTATGGTTTTTCTCAATTCGATTTTATTTCAGGCTTCCTACAAATATTGTCTGCAACTGATATAGTCAATGTTGTGTCAGGGAAGTCTATGGAAAGGAGAACAGCCAAGAATTACCTCAAGAATTCAAAAGAATTTATAAAAGTTAGGCTTCCAATGCACAAGGTTCTTTTTTACAATGTCCCTCTGCTTTTGCAGCAGTTCTAACATGATATTTAATATATATGCTGCTACATAAATGTACAGTGCTTAAAAGTGATACAAATTTGATTTTCAGAGTCAATCTTAGGAAGATATCTGAGCAACAACTAAAGCTAAATCAGTGCAATTTAATATACCAGTTTGAATGTTCTTTAATGGTTGTGACGAGGGAGACGTTCTTCTAACTACTGTGAAGTTGCCTGTGCTCATCAGGAAATCACTGAGTCTTCTCCCCAGGTAGTTAAAAAGCCTATGAAGCATCACGAAAAGGTTAAAACTTCATTCTTTACCTTCATAACTTTTATTGACAGAAAGGAACTAAAGTCAGAAAACAAGAAGGCCTTGAAAAAAAAGAAATCAGCATCTCATTCTAGTTCTCTCCATCTGTACTGAAACAAATCAGCAGGTGCTTCTGAGGTAGACAGGGACTCACTTGTATGTAAGATTGTAGCTCACACAACAAAAAGTAAGTATTTTCCCTTATTTTTAAAGCTATGTATAATAAATATAATATGCCTGTGCAAGGTCAGATGATGTTCTTTTTGAGCTTTCCTATAATTAATAAAGTAGACATTCAAAACAGGTGTTCAGCTGTTCTTAGGTTTAATAGCTTGAACCAAACACTTTTCTCACAGCTTAGTAAGACAGAAACATGCACAATAAAATAACTTGTAATACTGTAAAAAGTTTAAGCAATGTGAGATTCTCCCCTGTTACAGAAATAACTTATGATTTTGTGACAGAGAATTGCTGATGAAAATAATTTGCACTGACAGGACTTGCCTTATTTCAAGATAGTACGGCTTGGGTTATAAATCACAGATAACACAGTAGTGAGGGACAGCTTAGGATTTTGATTCAGATCTTTATTTGAATCTAAATTATGCTCACTGCCTAAAACCTTTAACTGAGCTGAACATTGAGTAATTCGGAAATTATGACCAAGTAAAATGTTCTCAGTCCTTTCATATCTTTCATTGCCAACTCTGTGGATCCTTCTTTTCAAGCATGAAGACTGATACAGAAGCCTGTCTTCACTTGCACATATAAGGTTGTCACATGTTTAAAATAATTATCTTCATAGCATTATAATAGTCCTGAAAATATTTTTTTTTTTTGTGATATTAGCAACAGGATCAAATATGACGTATTGTGGTTTTTTTTGGTTGTTATTTTTTTCAATGGGTTTTTTAGTTTGTTTTTTTCTTTAACTCTAGTCATTCCACTCTTTGGTCATTTAAAGTCAAGACGCGCTCTAATTAAAAAACATATACCTTTGGTTAGGGGAAGCATGGAGTTTTGCCCCACACAAAGTTCCTTCACTTGTTGTCCAGTGTATCTGGGACATACAAAATCTTCTATATTCATATTTGCAGTCCATGAAAACTGTCTGCATGTATTCTGCAGTCAACTTTGGATCTCCTATGAGCATTATAGATGATAAATGATCTGGAAGAATCATCTTGTTCTCTAGTCCTAGTGATGAGACATCTCTACAGAATCCAGTTGTGTGGTGACCTTGCAGAAAATGAAAACTATTGGGTTTTATCCGTACTACATTAGCCTATACAGAAAGTTGAGAAACAAGTCAAAAATATACAGAATTATATATCCAAAAATAATAAACTGGGGATAGGAGGAAATGCAATAGTTTGTGTCAATTTCCTATGCCTTCCCACTCTGATTGGCCGTTTCACAAAGGAAGATGATAAAAGGGCTGGAGCACCTCTCTTATGAGGACAGGCTGAGAGAGTTGGGGCTTTTCAGCCTAGAGAACAGGAGGCTCTGGGGAGACCTGATAGCGGTCTTTGAGTACCTCAAGGAGGCCTACAAGAAAGATGGGGAAAGGCTGTTTAGTAGGGCCTGTTGCAATAGGACGAGGGGTAATGGTTTTAAAATAGAGGGGGGTAGATTTAGATTGGATATTAGGAAAAATTTTTTTACGATGCGAGTTGTACAACACTGGAACAGGTTGCCCAGAGAGGTGGTGGAAGCCCCATCCCTGGAAACGTTCAAGGCCAGGCTGGATGAGGCTCTGAGCAACCTGATCTAGTCGGGGATGTCCCTGCTCCTTGCAGGGGGGTTGGACTAGATGACCTTTGAAGGTCCGTTCCAACTCTAACCATTCTATGATTCTATGAGTCTATGATTCTAAGATCCACAGCACTCTGTAAAAGATTGGTGTCAGCAATGAGGTGTAGATACGCTGTGTTTATTACAGAACACATTTTAAAAATCAACATTAATTTCTTTTGTATACCTTTAACCAATGTATAACTGTCTCTGCTCTCTCATTGATGCATTTTTGTCTGTCTTAGATATAGCAAGTACTGCTGCAAAACCTAGGTGTTGCTCACACAGGGAGTAGGTTCCCCAAAGTCATCCTTTGAAGCTGACAAGACTGACAATAAGACTGACTCAAGATGTATAGCAATCTAGGTGGAAATGGATTTTAGAGTGTTCTTTCACTTCTGTTTCTTTTCTTTTACTCCCATGATTGTCTGAGATACTCTTCAGCACCAGTTCACTCTCAGATTTCTTTACTTTTCAGATGAAAACAAAACAAATTAGCAACCTTTCCCCCCAGAAATGGGATCACAGATTTTGCTCCTAATAGCAGTGGCATGTAGGGAGCTTGTAAGACACCATAGTCTAGAAAGCAGAAGAACTAATATTTTATCACTATATGGCATGATAATCAATAAAATTATATCCAATCATTGAATAACGTATTTAGCCTATGATTCAGAAATGTTTGCTTAACTCCTAATAATAATATTCAAGGCCATCTATTATGCATATTTAGCCCCGAATTTCTTTCTTGAGATGAATCTCTTACGAATTTAGATCTCTTGGGATCATATTTAGAAAGTTTGTTTCCACACTTTCTGAACTGTGTGAGGTTCACACTGCTATGACTGAATGAACTTGAGATGTTGATCACTGACCGCTGAACACCTGTTATTTAGACAGAAGTGGAATTTACTGAACCTGCTTATTATTTTATACAAGTACAATTTTAGAAGAAATAAGTGTCCTGGATGTATTTTTCCTCCAGTAATGTTGTTTTGTTTCCTCTTTTCTTTAAACATTATCTTCTTAGAAAATGGGTTTATGAAAATCAAGAGTTTAATTCTTAAAAGAAACCCATATAGGACAGTAATGTTCTTAAGAGTTCTTCTACCAGGTTTAAATTCAAGCACTAAACTGTAGAAAGGAGTCCTTACCGCTCTTGCTAAGTGCTAAGCCCAGCACAGTTTTAGCTTAACTGATGCTACAGACATTGATGCATTGTTTCCAGAGCTTTCAGAGATTACGTTTACTTGAGATTTTTGGAATTTTTTGGAATTTGAATATAACACTCTCTTGATCTCTAAAATACTGCAACACTGTTTTATCAAGATGAACATGGTCTAACAAACTGAAAAACAACACATAACTCTGAAAAACATGAACCTTGAGCTGGTAAACTGATATCCTAGGTGGTTAAGATTCTGAAGCTTTAAATTGTTATGTAAGTTGTAAAGAGTACTTTTGCATCACTGGAGCGTCACTGATGTTGTGATGACTGCTTGCACTATCTCACAAGCCAAATAAATTTCTAATTACTATTGCATCAAGTATTTGAAACACTCTGCACTCTCTTGGTCAGATAAAGCGCCATGCACTAACAAATTCTACTGCAGTAAAAATGGTATTTGACGTTAGAGAAAACAATTTCAGAAAAGGTCCTTCTTGGAGAAGAAAAAAAAAACCAAAACCCCAAACCCTCCTCTCATTAAAAAAAAAAAAAAGAAAGAAAATAAAATCTCCATTTCCATTCTAGCGATCAAGATGCCACTGATTTTAGCAGGCAAGTGAGTAATTGCTGCTGAAGCACTGGACACACTATTGCTGTGGCAGGCATGCCAGACCTGTCACTAAGTAGCCAGTACTTGCATTTAGAGACAGTGATGTCAGCCAGTTAACTCAAACATCGTTGTCCCCCTAAAACAAGAAATGAAAATGCAGTATTTATCAGAAATTACCAATCTATGTGTAACTTTTTTCATCTTGTATTTTTAGATCAGTCTTCAGTTTCTTACTTAGCTTTCTTACATGTTGTAGAATACATGTAGTGCAAATTCTTCAATAAATCCTCACTAAGTTGTTGCATTTCACTGAAGTTCTTAATTTACTTCTATTCTAAAGTTAGGAAAGCGTATTTTTCTTTGCAGGACAGTATGGTGTTATAGTTGAAAAGTTGTATGCATTTAAAGCACTTTTTGGGTTGGGTTTTTTTTTTTTTTTGATTAAAACAAGTAAGCTTCTTCCCCTCCCTCTACAAAGAAGCCAGGCTACTAAGATTTAAGTTGAACATAAAGAATATGAGAGTACTGATGAATGGTCTGAAAAAGCCTACTTAATACACTAATATGAAAGAGGGATTGCTGACAAGGACAGAATTATGGCATTGTTTTTTAGAATATGGAAGCACTTGACATTAATAAGGACTCTTTCAGTGACTTTAGAACTAATCCTTATTATTTTGATATCCCCAGTGTTTAGTACATGCAAACTACTCTGCACACAGAGGCAACATTTTCAGAAGAATGTAACCTACAATGAAAAGACCCACTTGGGAAAATACATAGTCAAGACAGATAGACCAAAAAAAATTAGTACATCATCTACTTGGTTTATTGCTGGTTTTTTTCACTTGACTCATATAATGGGTTTGTTTAAGAACTAAAGTAGTGGTTATTATAACACATATATAAACATTATAATACATACTGGATAATTTAAGGACTGAAGTGGCAACAGGAGCAGACTCTGTTTACCTATTACTTTTCCTACCATTCCTCCATGATGTAGCTTTTCCCTTGCCCATTCTTGTTTTTCCTCATTACGCCCTCTCTATTTGCACTGACATTTGCAGAGTCATTATGCAGTTTTGTACTTCCCATCACTAATGTAGCTGAATGAGTACCCTAATACGATACATAAATGGTACATTGCAGATTACATTTAAAGAGAGACTTCGGTTTTGCAACACTCTGTACTTCCAGAATTCAGTAGTAGCTCCACAAATTGCTTGTAGAAACTCTGGGAAGGTTAGGTGGCACCCAAAAATCAACAAGCATATTACAAATGATCACAAAACATGAGTCTGCCCATACTGAGTGTTGTGAAAGCAGCCCGCAGGAAAGCACATGGCTGTATTGCCACAGTCTCAGTAAGTGAAGAGCATGCCTTGATAGCCTGCATCTTTGTTTTTGACGTTCCAAACCCTAATTCAAGGACTGACTATTAAGTTGTTCAGTTTCATGTGAAGTACACCAATTATCCTTGTAATAGTGACTGAATACGAAAGGATTTCTGGCTGACATTTTACCAATGTGACAGAGATATGCTATCTCTTTATAAACCAAGTGAATCTCGGCTTCTGTTCTGCACAGCAAAACTGTTTGAAGGGTATGGATATAGATTCAGCATTTGTCAAAAGCATAATGGAAATAGTTGTTCAGTAGGGCAATTTGTTTTGCAGGCAAGTTCTGGAAAAGTATTGTTTGCATAACCCATATAATAAACGAGATTACAGAGGCATTTAGTGAAAAGCAAATGGTTGAATGCTGTATCTTAGAGTACAAAAGCCCTTTTTCTTTGCCAGTCTTCCTGTCATCTTTTGAGAAGAGACAAACTCTGGCTGCATTTAATTCTAAAGATGGTCTCTTGGCGGACTATCCTATAAGCCTTCCGGAACTGACTTCCCAGTGCAATTATCATACAAAAAACTTGGACGGGGCAATCATTTTCATTTTGACACCCTCCTCCCCCTCACCCCAACTTAACAAAGATGCTTGACACTAACTTAAGCCATAAGAACTCAAAGCATGTTTTTGCTTCCTTGGACAAGTTGTCATACAGCAAACCACAAAAAAAAAAAAAAAAGAGACTGAAGATCATGTCCTTCAGCTAAGAGCAAATAAGTTTCAGAAGCCCTGGATCAGATGTTGGCTGCATCCAAAATATCATTTTCCCTTTAGATTATTAGATCACATTAGCAATAATTAAGAATAAACTTGTCATAGATGGGATACAGGTATTCTGGAGTAGTGGCTCCTACAGAAAACATGCATATACCAATGGACTAACTTCTTTAACATTAGAGTGAGAAGGTCAATATGTAAGAATATTCTGTCACAGACTAAATGCACAGAAATACCACTAAGAAATTCTTATTATTAATTTCCACTTATTAGTTTCCTCAAATTCATTATCTTTATTTAAAAACATTTGGAACCAGATGGTGAGAGTCTTTAAAACCATTACTTCATATGCATATATTTGCTAATAAGCTTATTAAGTTACATTATAAGTGGAGTTAAAGACTACATCTTCATTAAGTAATTTCAACATGTGTGGATAAATGTCTTTCTAACATCACTACATTTATTAAAAAAAAAATCCTGAATGATCTCTGTGTGTACACAGTTCTTGAGTCTCGATTCTGACATTTCAAGTCAGCTCAGAGAACCAGAGGGCAGAAGAACTGTGACATTTCATTTTGGCTGGAGATCTGTCCTTGTAAATTAGCTCATGCTCCCACACAATGGAGAATCTATCAAAGTCCCTAAGTGTAAGACTTGATACTCTGTCAGTGACCTAAAAGATCAGTACTTCTACACACAAATAATCTGCACTTGTCTTTGGCATCTATGACCTTTATCACATATAATTCTAGATTTAGCTGTCACAGGATAAATTGCTTAATCCACACTTCACTGTTCATGTAAACCTATTGCTCATACAAAACATACACACAATAGCAAATGTTATCTTGTAACAATTTGTTTTACTTATTCTTTATGAAAAGTTTCTCAAATGCATAATTTTTAAATTTCCAGACTGAATATTTCTCAAAACTGTAAAACAGATGGTGCCTAGCTGATGCTGCTTCTGTGGAGTATTTCAGGATGCAAATAAGTTACTCATTTTTTTTCTCTCTAAAGTAGCTATAATGATTTTGTAGCTTAAATTCTTTACCCTCTTGAACATTTGAACAAGCTGTCCAAATACTCAATTGGAAAATGATTGGTTTGCCTTTTTTTTTTTTTTTTTTTTGCAGCCATGCTACAGAAAATAAACTGGGGTAGAGAGAAGGAAGAATTACGTAATAAGTAAAGCACAAGTAGAAAAAAATAGATTGACAATAATGAATCAGTAATAATTTATCTTCTTGTATTAAAAAAAAAATATGGTTGTCATGTGGCTGCTCATCACGCTAACATCCATCACCCTTTATGCTCATGCATTCAGAAATGCTGAGAAACTTTCTAGAGTAATCAAATACTAATGGTGACCTAGAAGTTACCCGCACTTCAGTAGAATGCAGATAATAGGAATACCTGTCATCTACCTAACACTACACAGAAAAATGCAGTAGCATCTAAGAAACCAACTGGAGATTTCCTTTTTTCATCAATTAACACAAGATCCTCTGAGCATTATCAATAAGTCATCCTCCTTGTGCGTGTATTTCATTAAGCAAAGCAATCACTGTATCTTCAATGAAACCAGCTGCTGATGGGTCTAAGAATTCTTACAAGCACAGGGTAGGAGGGGAGAAATTCTCTGCAATTTAAATAAGGTTTGGAATGTCAGACTCTCCTAGATTTTATCTCTTCCTAGTTATGTATGAAAGCCTCATCTGATTTATTCAAGGACATGTTTGATAACCCAAATTTGCAGTGTTGCTAATAAGGAGCAGAATATATATACCCTCAGCAGAAGGATGATTTAAATTGCTGTCACAGTGATATAGGAAGAAACATGCTTTGAAAAGAGATTTGTCTGCTTGTCACCTGCATTACTGCAGATACAAAACCTAATTTCACTCAGTACTTATACAAAAGCCTATTTTTTAATTAGGCTATCTTTTTCTAGAATATCCACATTAGCATTAGAAAACGTTTCTGTTATCTTTACTTACATCTTTGCTTCTGTATAAAGCAAAAGTCTTACCGGAGCAGTTTTAACAAGAAAGCACCGTTGATGGCTATAAAGACTTAAATGTACATCCCTCTTTATTACGCTTTTTAACAAGAGTACCACAGCAAAGAAGAATGAATACACAAAAGACACTGGGATGCTGGTGACAATGTTAGAGGCAAACAAGACATTGCCAAAGAAAGTGTGCAGTACTTTAAGCAGCACATTCTGCCCTATTTTTAGACGTGTTTTTTAAGTGATTCAGCATGTTCTTTCTCTAACTCCATCTGCTTTATGCATCTCAGAAATCCATTAAATTTTACCCTTTCCACTTCAGAAGAATGTCATGTACACGTGCAGGGCTTTAACTTAAAAAAAAAAAAAAAATCCATGAAGAATATGGTATTTCTGGTTGCAGTGGACTGAATCTAAGGGGATACAAAATTCATGGCTGACTGTCTGTTAAGTTTACTTCTGCCCACAAGACTGAGGTGCAGCGTTCCTTCAGCTGGGAGAAACTATGACTGCTCTGGAAAAGCAAGGAGTATAATCCTGTCAGAATGGCTTTGGACAGGTCATGTTAGCTCTGTAAAATGGTGCTTCTTGGACCTGAAGTTAATATCTGTTCTTAAGGCATGTTGGCTTACCAGGCTTATAAGACCTCTATAATGCTGAATGCTGCACCATACTCCACCATAAGCTTTGAGACAGCTCATTCGTGGTGTTGAGTTGGGTTTTGATTGTTGTTTTTTCTATCCATAGACTGCTAAGAATATACCAACTCATATTTCGAAACCTGAATTTTATTGTCTGCAAACTACAGCTTAAATATCACCACTCTTTCTAAACTATTACCATAAGTAGGGCCCCTTGTAAATTAATAAAATTTATTAACGATAGCATAAGATTTATTATTCTGATTCTAGAGCTGAGTAAATACAGAAAGAATGTTTTCCTGTGTGTATATAATGAGATATGGTGAGAATGGATGTTAAGGATCACAGCAAACATTATTCTGGCCTAAGCACTTTGGGTGTCTCTGACATTCAGGGTATCCCGGGATTCTCACGCCCATCATTTTCGCAAAAGAATGCCTTTGTTCAGGCAGAAGTGAACAGGTTGAGTGGCTCTTAATGAGATCTTGTCTTATGTTCTTTACATTTTAATATCTCCTTGGCTTACTTGTCCAACATCAGCCAGGCCATCTGGTACCTGTGGTAGTTCCCTAAACATGGGCATATTTCTGATGTTGCCCACTTGCCCTGTATCTGAATAGCTGAAGATCCTGATGCACTTATTCATAACATAGCATATATAAACTTCTATACAGTTGCACAGTGATTTTTTTATTGTTGTCCTCTCTTCTTTTCCTGATGGCTTGTAACATTTACTTTGTATTTTGACCCTTTTGAACCTTTTGAAACAAGTGTTGTAATGGCACTCAGATACCTATTCACAGTTCCAAATGTGCAAATGGATTATCTGGAATCCCTTATTGCCACATATGGTTATGAGTATTCTTTTCACTTGGTTATGACTTTGTACTTTGAACACCAAATTTCCAACTGCCAGTTTATTATCCAGTTAAAAAATTTTGTAAGCTCTCTGGAAGTTCTTGAAGAAGATGGGAAGATATTCTGAAAGACACACAACTTCATATTTTTACCCTACATTCTTTTTTAAATATCTGCTCTTGACACCATAAGAAACAAGATCTTTGGTCAAACTCAGTACATGTGTGTTCCTAAGCTTCTGCTGTTCTTCATTCTCAGCTTCTAGGCTGATAAGGGAATTCCATGAGATCATATTTCACATTATTAAGGTGACACACATTACCTTTTGTACTCTTAATCTGGGATTTTGATTTCTAAATGGTATTAAAACTTCTTTTCCTGGAAGCAATTTTAAAAAGAAGATTTAGCTTTGTGCATGCATTCAGCACTTGTTTTGTAGAAGATAAGACAAATAGATTTTCTCACCTTAACACCTTCTGAGAAGCATTTAATTTACTTGTGCACACTGACCTTTAATTACGTGAAAGATTGCAATTGCAGTCAAAAGCACTTCAGCTGCTGAGGTTGGCATAGTGGTCTAAGCTTAAGATGATGTTCAGGAAATAAGGAGGATTTTAATCCGTCGTGTACCACACCTGGGAGAGAATAAGATTCAGGAAAATGCCACTTTCTTTTCCATAGCACTGTTTTCATGGTCCAAAGTAGTTCACACTTTCCTCTTTTCCCATCAGTGTACTTTTCCTTTCATTGAAAGATGATTAATCAGTTCACGTAAAAGTGATGTACACTTTGTCCTCCACTGTTTTCTCCAGTCAGAGAGGACTAAAGAGATTCCTCCCTCCTAAAGGCTCTCTGTTCTGCCATTATATTAAGTGCTTAAGGTCTGTTCTGAGTTGTTATATCACTCTTCTGCGTGGGAACAGTTTCACAATTTTAATTGTTCAGGGAAAAAAATTATCTGAACCATATCAACCCATTTCAAGCAGGTGTTATGACATGGTGACTTAATTTTCGACTTGCAAAAGCTGTCTATTCTAGCCATTAAGCAGGATTGACTTAGTGACACTGTGGAAAGTGTAATGTGCCATTAACATTAAAATGGAGACTGTTAAGACTGCTGCCTTCACTGTGAAGTCTGAAACAATATACAACTATTTCCACCTGAAAACATACCAGCAGCTTTGATGAACTATATTTAAGGTGAGAACATTTCAACAAGAGACGTTTTTACTGTTTGATTAGCATTAATTTTCACAAGGAAATGGCCTTACACTAATTGCAATTTAAAAAATAAGGCCTATAAACTACACACTGTGTATATGCTCTAACGAGAATTATAACAAAATCCGTTTGCTGTAGGTGTGTGTTTAATAGGACGTCTAAGAGGGAAGGCCTAACAGAACTCCCATCACTAAGTTTCCTAACAGTGATCTGGTGCCATTTACCATTACATAAAAAGGCACTTAGAAGAATTTCAGAAAAATAAGATCAATTCAGCTGTTCAGTAAATCCAGCCATTACTTTCTTTTAAAAATTAAACTTTTCTTTCCCCCATTTCTGTGCTTATCCTAGAAGCTTACAAGCTTATAAGCCTGAGTTCAGCTCCCAGTCTACCGTGGAAGTTTTTTATTTCTTAAGTCAGTAGGTAATGAAGTTTGTTGCCTTACTTTAAACAGGTAAAATTTTTTCAGTCATAATTAGGGCTAGATTGCTGGCATCAAGGTGATTGCCATTCCGGAGAAGATGTAAAGTTTATTGAGTGACATATTCTTCTTCCATCAAAGAGTGGCAGGCTCAGTGTCAAAGAAAGTGTAACAGCCTCACTGAAAATAAATGGAGGAACAAACTTACTCTATAAGTAGATATTTTCCTAATTGCTTTTAATTAGGTCGTGGTTTAAACCTTGAACTATGAGGTTTGATTTCCATAAAATATGATAGCTTCCATAAAATTTGATATTTTTATCTGTTTTTGTTTTGGTTATACTTGTTTTCTGTATAAAAATCCCGCTTTTTTAAGATTGCTACATTCTTGATCTCCCTGACATGCTTGGACAATTACTTTCATGGGTTACAGTGCATAATGTTAAAATTTGTCAGAAGTTTTGAAAATAAACTTTGAATTGAGTTCCATTTTGTGTTAGAATGGATTCTCTCCATCTACCTTCTGAAAATCACTTGCTATTCATAGATATTATCAGAATTAATCTTTTTAGTGTGTTTTCATTTGAAATCTTTCAATACTGTTGTTATTCTTTTCCTTTTCTGAGCCACTTCAAACTATCAGCCTTCTTGAGCTGGAAATTCCATACATAGCATTTTATACATTATTAATATATATTAATATTTTCTATACACTAGCTGTAATTCCATATGCTGCCTTCAATATTATGACTTGGTTTTGATTGTAACTGTGTATGAAGTTGAGGTCTTCACTAGGCTGTGAGTATCAAAATCCTTTCCTCCAATGGTACAGGTAATTTAGAACCACAAAAGACATATTTTCCTCTTCAGTGATCTTTGGTTTTCTTTTATCAACTTTGAACTTTATGTGACACCATGTTACCAATGTATCTAACTTTGAATATGATTCACTGAATTTCCTTGCATTCCTCTGTGAACTTGACCAAGCAAATAACTTTCATGTGCAATTTTTTGTTACTTCATTGCTCATTCCTTTTTCAGATCACTAACAAAAGTAATAAATAACACTGGATCTAGCACAGAATCCCCAGCCACTCTGCTATTAATCTTTTGCCTTTTTCATAAAATCATTTTTTAAAAATGAAAATAGATCATTTAATATTTGTTTCCTGTCTCTAAGCCAGTTTCTGATCCATATAAATTCTTTGCATCTCATCTCATCTTAAGCTTACATACTTCCTTTAATAGCCTGCTGTCAAGGACCTTGTCAAAGGTCTTTTGAAAGTGGTATTTGGTTTATGTGACAAGGTTTAGATAGCAGAGGGGCTGCAGGGGTGGCTTCTGTGAGATGATACCAAAAGCTGCCCCCATGTCAAACAGAACCAATTCCAGCCAGCTCCAAGACAGTCCCAATGCTGGCCATAGCTGAGATGATCAGTGACACTGATAGCGCCTCTGTGATAATGTATTTAAGAAAGTGTAGAAGATGCTACACAACAGCAGCTGGGAGAGAGGAGTGAGAATATGTGAGAGCAGACAGCCCTGCAGACACCAAAGTCACTGAAGAAGGAGGGGGACAAAGTGCTCCAGGAGCAGAGATTGCCCTGCACCCTCTGGAAAAAAACATGGTGGAGAAGGTTGTCCCTCTACAGCCCTCGAAGGAGCACACTGCAGCAAATATCCGCACTGGAACCCGTGGAGGGCCCCACAGCACAGCAGGTGGGCCCGCACTGAAGGAAGCTGCAGCCCCTGCCGATCTTATGCAGAAACTGGGTCCTGGCAGGAGCTGTGGCCCATGGAGAGAAGCCTATGCAGGAGAAGGTTTTCTGGCAGGACATGTGACCCCATGGGGGACCCATGCTGGATCGGTCCATTTCTGAAGGACTGTACCCATGGAAAGGACCAAAGATGGAGTAGTTCTTCAAGAACTGCAGCTTGAGGGAAGGACCCATACTGGAGAAGTTTATAAAGGACTATATCCCATGGGAGGAACACCACGTTGGAGCAGGGGAAGAGCATGAGGGAACAGGAGCAGCAGAGTTGAAGTATTATGAACTGACCACAATCCCCATTCCCCATCCCCTTGCACTGCTCATGGGTGGGAGATAGAAAAGTCAGGCATGAAGTTGAGCCTGGGAAGGAGTGGGGGGAAGGTGTTTAGAGTTTTGTTTTTATTGTTCAGTATCCTACTTTGTTATTAACTAAAAATATATTAAGTTAATTTTCTCCAAGTTGAGATGTTTTGCCTATGATGGTAATTGGTGAGTGTTCTCCCTGCCATTATCTTGACCCACTAATGTTTTCATCTTATTTTCTCCCCTTGTGCTGTTGATGGAGGAGGAATGATATAGCTGCTTGGTGAGCACCTGTCCACCAGCCAAGGTCAACGCACCACAAAAGTGTAAACACATTATATTAATATCTTTCATGTATTCCTGTTGAACACATTTATAAAGATCTAATAAATTATAAAAATGCAATTTTCCTTTGCAGGATCACTGCTATTTAGATGAAGAAATGTGCCTAACTGGAAAATTCCCAAACTGATTTAATTTGTAGTTACTACCTAACACACATTAACATTTGATCTTTCAACTTTCATCAATTGAAAGTAAACAATTCTAGTGGAAAAATATTTGTGTTTGGCATAGATTACAATATAGAAAAATCAATTCTCCAATACAAACTCTGAGGCACTTAACTGTGGATGTGCTCTTGAAATATTATTGGAAGTGAACTGCTAAAGTCTTTCCAAAGACTACAATGCAATACCATGGGTAGTATTTTTGTAAGCCTTTGTAGCTCTTTATATGGAAACATAAATAAAAACTGACATATAACAACACTCATGCTGTTCAAAAAGGTGATAGAAACATTGGAACAAGGTCCAAAAGTACTTGAATTTAAAGAAGAAAACGAAAAGAATTATTTTTATCTCATAGTACTAAATAAAGTGCAAGAAGAGTGAAGAACAATCTGGTGCAAAAATCTCACTGGTAAGTTTATTATTAAGTGGTAGGAAGGGAAGGGAAGAAGAAGAAAGGTTCCAAAACATGCCAATTTAGCCATTTCCTAAAATGATCTAATTGATGTAGATGTAGAGAGTACGCATTTATGCCACCATGCAGCGGACTGAGTAGTGTTCCTGGCAGTCCACCTTCTCAGCATTGGAGATGCTCAGCATAATTTATGGTTTGAGTTCACTGCGTGAGAGATTTCAGAGCATCATACAGTAGGCAGCCAGTATGTTGGATTTGCGGGTTACAAACTAAGTATTAAGCAGGCTGGATTTATCCTTGTAAATAAGAGTTCAGTCATGAGGCTAGCAAAACTATTCTGACTTTTAGAATAATTTTTAATTTAACTTTTTAGAAACACATCACATTTACTAAATTTATTGAACACTAATTTTAAGATTACAGTGATGTTTGGTATTGAAGCTCCTTGATTTAATGTAGACATACATTAATTGTACCTGGAAAATTTTACAGTCTCTGTGTAGTGAAAGACAATTTAGTTTTTGCAATAAACACTACAATAGCAAATGGTTGAGGACAAACTGGAATGTACTTAGATGTCCAGCAAACATTAGTTCAAAACCCCTAAATGGTGAAGGTGGAATTTGTAGCAGGTGAGATTATTAAGAAAGCTGATATAGCAAATACCAGATTCTTTTTCCTTACACTGCTATAATTTTAAAATAACTTGACTGTTTCAACAGACTTGCAGAGATTTAGCTAAGTTTCTTATTTTGTATGGATCTAATTGAAATAATGTTATGGATAGGAAGGACAGCAGAGAGGATACTCCAACTGATTGTGATATGGCTTATTTGAGTTAAGCTTGAGGTAAATATATATTCTGAATGCAAACATAAAAGGCTTCTGACAGGTAAGATTAAGATGCAAATATATCTATAATCAGACCATTATTACAATTGGTACAACTTCAATGTGACTTCATTTCATATTGCCCCCATATAATCTCTTAAAAACTCCTGGTTTTTATTTTTAGCGAGAAGACTAAACTGACATTGTCAAGAACTTTTGACTTTAATATCTAATTTTTAATGCTTCCAAGACTTTTACAATAAAGAAGGAAGATTGCACAGCTGGGTACTGACTTTATATCTGACGAAACAATAAATTTCTGCCTTTGGGTCAAAAGTAAGAGGTACTTTATTTGCCAAGGGACTGGATTTCCTTCACTTTTCCTCATTTATGAAACACAAAGACAACCATAGAATAAGTATTATTTTAAAAAGAAACAGACAAAGTGCTATGTTCAGCCAGGTAGTTTAGCTGCAAAAAAATAAAGGTAGGTTTTCTGTAGCGTGCAACTGAAAATATGCATATTAAGACCATTCTGTACTGCTTATGTGAAAGACAGATCCTAAGACTGTCTCTAAAAATGTCCTGCAAAATTAACCAGATCAGCTAGATGCTGTTCCTCTGAAAACTGTCTCATGGAGCTGTAGAGCTAAAAACTCTTCAGCAGGGCCTGTTGTGACAAGACAAGGGGTAATGGTTTTACTACAGAAGGAGGTAGATTTAGACTAGGTATAAGGAAGAAATTTTTCACAATGAGAGCTGTGAAGCCATCCAAAACACAAAACCGTACAAGCTACTACGAAGAAATTTAACTCTTTCCCAGCCAAAACCTGTACACTGTATTAAGAACTTCCTTTAATTTCTGTATTTCAGTCATATAAAGAATAGGAATGATCATAAAAATATGTGCAGTTTGTGGACTAGTTTTCTCTGCAAAGGTGAGCAGGTGAGCTAGAATGAACAACTTACCAGATATGAAAGCACTCACTATGGCATTAGAAAGATAAACGGCAAATAAAGAGTGCTGGAATGACAAACAATGGAGGAAAATCAAGGCTGTTGGTACTTATTTAGTATGTACAAGTATTTTGTTAATACCTTCTATTCATCATTAGCTGCTCGAAATCTATGAGCCAGTTATTAAGTCTGAGTGTCATTTATGAATCATGTTTCTCAGGTGGAAAATACCTTGCAATCGTACTTTTACTAGTGCAGCAGTCATTATCATTTGTCTGCTTTTCAGATTCATAGTTTTACATCTCTACCACAGTTTACTAGATTAATTCATGCATCTTAATAAAATAGGTCAATGAACTATGTAAATATTTTGGCAAAAGCATTCAGGCTTTAATTTATCTCTCAACCAAAATATAGAAAATGGAAAGGCTGACAACCTCCAGTGTAGCTCTTGACATACTTTTTAAAGAACAGAAATGTGAAATTGCTAAGTAAGCTCATATATCTTACAACTTCTAGCAAAGGACAGTCTTTGACTTTTACTTACTAAGAAAGCAAGAGACAATAAGAGAACTCTATTTAAAGAAAAAAAAAAAAGATGCTTGACCAAAAATCATAGTAAGTGTCTAAATAAGTAATAATTTAAAAATACAAGCAATTTCTTTGGTTGTTGTCTTGCTAAGGGATCAGAAGCAGATTGCATAGCAGACTAAAAACAAAAAAAAAAATAAGCCCAAGGAGAATATATGCTACTAGCAGTTGCTATCCTGTGTGGAACTTATTGTTTCCTGAATAAGATGACATAGTGTGGTCAGTTGACCCTGCCGGGATGCCAGGAGCCCACCAAGGCCACTCTATCACTGCCCTCCTCAACTGGACACAGGAGAGAAAATATAATGAAAGGCCCACGGGTCCAGATAAGGACAGGGAGAGATAACTCAGCAATTACTAACAATGGCAAAACAGACTTGACTTGGGGAAATTAACTTAATTTATTACAAATCAAATCAGAGTAGTATTATGAGAAATAAAAACTTAATGTTAAAACATCTTCCTCCCACTCGTCCCTTCTTCCTAGGCTCAACTTTACTCCTGATTTATCTGCCTCCTCCCTCTCAGCAGCACAGGGGGATGGGGAATGGAGGTTGCTGTCAGTTCATCACACGTTGTCTCTCCTGCTCCTTCCTCCTCAGGGGAAGGACACCTCACACTCTTCCCCTGCTCCAGTGTGGGATCCCATCCATGGCAGGCAGTCCCCCATGAACTGCTTCAACATCAGTCCTTCTCAGTTTTTCAAGAACTGCTCCAGTGTGGGTCCTTTCCCTGGGGTGCAGCCCTTCAGGAAGAGACTGCTCCAGCACGGGTCACACTCCCCCATGGGTCACAGGCCCTGCCAGCAAATCTGCTGCAGCATGGGCTTCTCTCTCCAAGGATCCACAGCTCCTGCCAGGAGCCTGCCCCAGAGTGGGCCCTCCATGGGCTGCAGGTGGATCTCTGCTCCTCTGTGGGCCTCCATGGGCTGCAGGGGCACAGCCGGCCTCACCATGGGCTGCACCACGGGCTGCAGGGGAATCTCTGCTGGGAGCAGCATCACTGCTCCCCCTCCTTCTTCACTGGCCCTTGCATCTGCAGAGTTGTTTCTCTCACATATTCTCACTCCTCTCTCTGGCTGCAGTTGCTGTTGTACAGGGTTTTTATTTTCCCTCTTGTTAACAATGTTACCCCAGAGGTGCTACCACCATCCCTGATGGGCTGGGCCTTGGCCAGCAGTGGTTCCGTCTTGGAACCAGCTGGCTTTTACTCCATTGGACATGGGGGAAGCTTCTGCCAGCTTCTTACAGAAGCCACGTCTGTAGCCCCCCACTACCTATCAGGTTCTGTTTTTGCTGTGCAAACATTTTTGAGCTGTGATCATGAGATACCAGTAATAGTTACATTTCTGTATGCATTTCTGATTTCTGATATATTTTGATATATTCCAACATTATCCATAATCTAACATTTTAGCATTTGTCTTTTTCCTCCTTAGCTGGCTATCCTAACATCTAGGGAGACTTTTACTAATATGTCTGTTGTGTTGCTTTGGAAGACTTTAAAAAATTACGGTCCAAATTAAGTTTATGGCAAAGAGAAGAGCTACATTTCAGTTAAATTTGTATTTGCTTGCAGGCCATATGTTGATTTAAATCTATTACGCTACAATCAAACTAAAGATCAAAGATAAAACATGCTGTTCATTGCCAGAACAGAGATCCATTTTTCCTAAACTACCAGTTAGAAATCTGAAAATGGAGAAGTTGTTGCATCTTGTTTTCATCCCCGTTTCCTTTAATGCTTCTTACCCCCTAAGACATGCCTTCATATAGTAGAAGTCTATGTATACTGCAGGCCATGTATTTTAGAGACATATGGGAAGCACATTGTGCAGAGAAAATCTGAGCAAAGGAAGTTAACATGGAAAGAAGGAGAAGGAACAGGATGAAAGCAAATCATGTTAGCACCTTGTTTTGCTTCTGCTCTTTTCACTACTTCTTAATGTCCTTTATCAAATAATACGTAGACCAATATAAATTTTTAAGGTCTTTGATTTTTACAGTCTCTGATGCTTAAAATCTTGGTAATTTGAAAATCTCTCCTAAAGCTGAAGAATGGCTTGCAAAAATAATAAGGGCTTGGCCTATCCTCCTGGCTTGGTCTCTGTCCCTTTTCCAAAGCATAAGAAGGTCTTTGATGCCATACACCCATGATTTTGTGATTCTTATTCATTATGCCTTTGCTTTATGCAGTGGCATTGCCTAAGGTCATCACAGAATTATTTTGGTCTTTTCCAGTCAAGACACTATAAATTGGAGATTATGTTACTTTACCCATTTAATATGTTACATTCACTTAAGCTCACAGACACTTTTGTTTTTTTTTTTTTCTGTATAAAACACTGAGTACCCACGCAGGCACTAAACAAATTACAGTGTAAACAATTAGCCAAATGTAAACCTCCTTTTCTACACTATCTCCTTCAAAGGTTCACATCATACCACAATCTACACCGAATAGCTTTCCATCATTGAGTCTTACAATTACACAATAATTTTGGTTTGAAGAAACCCCTTGAGATCTCTAGTGCAATCTACTGCTAAAAGCAGAGCTAACTTCAAAGTTAGATCATGCTCCAGATAAGAGATTTCTGAGAAGCTCTAAGGGTTTTATGGAGCTCAAATATTCTCATAAATTTTAGATTTCTGGATAAGATGTCAATTAATATCTTTTAACTTGCAACTTCCACTTTTTATCAGGTTTGAGCTTTAGCTTGCAAGAACTACTACCCACACATGGCTAGATTGTGCTTGATCTGATATACTGCATAAAGTAAGCTCTTTGCAATGGCACATCTGAGGGAATTCCCAGTTGCCCGAGAAATGCTTGTCTAGGATTTGAACGGAGATAATTAATTCCCTAGCGGTCGGAAAGCCACAGATTAACTCATTAATTGCCATTCATGGAGCACTTATAAAGTCGGCATAATTAAGTGTTTCAGAAAATTTTGAATAGATTGTGAGAAATGTTCACTAAATAAATTAATATAGTATAGAAAATAACAACTCAATGTTATGTCTAAATTCTGCTTTTCAGTTCTATTTACCTTTTTGACCAAGAACATAAATAGAAAAATTCTCCAATTTTATACTTTTGTGTGTCATATGAAAAATAACAATATAATGTAAATTCTATCTGTTGCTGTGATTGATACTATTTCAAAATCTCCTGTTTGGAGTTCTGTTCCAAATAGGTTCCACCTAATGCACGCGCACATGCTATACATGTTCTGTCTTTTCTGTCCATCTGTCTCTAGACAAAACAATGAAGGTAATCAAACTTTCACATATGCCGCTAACAAGTAAAGTCAGGGTTTTTTTTTTTTCATTAAACTAGACAGACCACTCTGTGGATAAGGAATTGGCTGGATGACTGCACTCAAAGAGTTGTGGTCAATGGCTCAAAGTTCAAGTGGAGACCAGTGATGAGCGGCGTTCCTCAGGAATCAGTCTGGTTTTGTCAGTGACATGGACAGTGGGATTAAGTGCACCTTCAGCAAGTTAGCTGATGACACCAAAGCTGTGTGGTGCAGTTGATACACTGGAGGGAAGGGATGCCATCCATAAGGACCCTGACAGACTGGAGAGGTAGGGCCTTTGAGAATCTCATGAAATTCAAGAAGGCCAAGTGCAAGGCTTTGCACATGGGTCTGGATAATAACAAGTACAAATACAGGCTAGTGGATGAAGGGATTGAGAGCAGCCCTGTGGAGAAGGACTTGAGGGTACTGGTGAATGCACAGCAATGCGCCCTTGCAGCCCAGAGAGCTAATTGCATCCTAGGCTGCATCAAAAGAAGTGTGGCCAGCAGGTTGAGGGAGGTGATTCTCCCCCTCTACTCCGCTCTTGTGAGACCCCACCTGGAGTACTGTATACAGCTCTGGAGCCCCAAATGTAAGAAGAACATGGACCAGTTGGAGTGAGTCAAGAGGAGGGCCATGAAGATAATCGGAGGGCTGGAGCACCTCTGCTGTGAGAACAGGCTGAGAGAGCTGGGGCTATTCAGCGTGGAGAAGAGAAGGCTCCATGGAGACCTTATTGCGGCCTTTCAGTACCTAAAGGGAGCTTATAAGGAAGATAGGGAGAAACTGTTTAACAGGGCCTGTTGTGATAGGACAAGATGTAATGGTTTTAAAATAGAGGGAGGTAGATTCAGACTGGATATTAGGAAAAAACTTTTACAATGAGGGTGGTGGAACACTGAAACAGGTTGCCCAGAGAGGTGGTGGATGCCCCATCCCTGGAAACATTCAAGACCAGGCTGGATGAGACTCTGAGCAACCTGATCTGGTTGGTGATGTCCCTGCCTCTTGCAGGGGGGTTGGACTGGATGACCTTTAAAGGTCCCTTCCAACCCAAACTATTCCATGATTCTAATTTGAGTGTAATTGTCCCTGTCAAATGTGAGGTTCAAGATACTGCTGCAATGGCACTACTAAGTTCTGCATAACAATGCACAAAGCTAGTGCAATAATAAAGAATAAAGAGTAATTTCTTTATTTTCTTAATTCTATATTATCTGTGTGCAAACAATGCCCTATACAATAATGAGAATTTTCTTGCTATTGGGAGAAGTAAACGGATTTCCAGTCATTTCTATCTTTTCTGGTGTACGTTATATTCATATTAAATTTGTTAAATTTTGCTCCACCTAATTTCAGCTGCACATTTTCCACTTTTGTAGCTAACGTGCTTGGCATGACATGAAGAAGCTTAGGCTGTAGGAGCAGAGAGGTTTAGTGGGCTGGCAGCATTCACAGTTTAGAAGGCCAGGTAAAAATCAAGAAGAGAACTGTGAGAAGCAGAATTTCTCTTTTATGAAAATACCTAAACTGACATTTGCACCAAATCTCTTAATACTAATATTATTCCAATAAATTTTAGATCTGAAGAAAAGATTTGATGGTTGGCTGACATTTGTATAATGAACAGGACCTGCGGACAGTGAGACTCTGGAGCTAGCTACAGGCTATATTTGTTCTTGCATCTCTACTGATGCTTTAAAAAACAATGTGATTTGAATGCATGCAAAGTTACAAATGTCAACAGATCTACTGCGGAGGAGTAATATGATCGTCAGCACTATTCACAGGTATGCCAGATACTGCTTCTAATGCACAAAAATCTGCAAACTTTTTCATAATTTCTTGTCACAGATGTATTTTACACTAGTCTGATGAAGAACAGTTTTGCTTTTGTCATCTTCTAAAAAAACAGCATCACACTGGAAATAATTACTTAAGAAGACAATACTTTTGACTAAATAATATAATTATTTCAGGCAAACAGAAGAATCAGACATATATGAACTGAGTAAACATCTCCTGAGTTTGTAGTTGTTAAATGGGACTTTTGGACTCACATTGTCATAAAAGCTTTAAACTCTTCAGTCTCCCATGCTCAAGATACTTCTCAATAGGCTCTGAAATGCAGTGATATAGTAATACTTCACAGCTGTGAGGAGTACTTCCTGAAATATTTCATGTGGGCCACTCATTCTGGAAAAACAGTAGCCAAGGTAAAAGAAGCACTACTGAGTGCCAATCTGCAGCAGTTTCCAAAACTTAATCTGATTTCCTAACGAAGTAAACAACACTGTTTTCCCATTTGTTTATTCCTTAGATCCTACAAGTAACTTGCAAACATATTGCTTAACTTGCATCAAATACAACAGAAGGATACATATTTTTTAAAAAATTGTTTTACAACTAGAACAAAGATGTCCAAATGACTGCCACTGCAGAGTGACAACCTGCAGCCTGAGCTCAGCAGCTATTGCTTCCATTTGGTCTACCGGCTAGCACATTAGCAAACTTGCCAGCTCACCAAATGCTTACCTTGAAACCAGCCACAGTATAGTGCCATTTGCCCAGCTAGTGATGAAGGACATTGGAAGGGGCTGTACATCCTGTAAAGTCTGCTGCAATAGGGTAGAGGTGCAGGGTAGCTGATGGATGGCAGGATCCAGGATTCTTGCAGGAAAAAGACTTGTAGAAACCAGTCTCCACTAACTCTGTTCAGAGAACATCCGCTGAAAGGTCTTGCTGGCTGTGTTCATGCTTTTTGTGTGTGACAAGGATGAGTAACACTGCAAGACCACAAACAATAGGGTTGCCAGTAGTATTTTTGGTAGAACATTACAGAGCAGTGAGTTTCTAAATTTCATCACTTATGTCCCGAATTCCTATACCTGCAGTTTTGAGTTCTGGAAATTGGGCTTGTTTGGGATGAAACTGATAACACCACCTCACCTGCAGTTACTCATGAGCAAAATTCAGATCACTTTAGAGGAAGACAAAATCTCAGAATGTATAGGCCTGTTTTTGTGATGCATGCACCCTGTAAAAAAGCTGCAGTGGTAGAAAGCTAAATACTCTTCACGTTTTGGCTGTCACACAAACTAGGTACATATACAATAAATGTGGTACTAACTAAAAGGGAACATGGACCAACAGATGGCTTGTTATCTTCCCTTTATATCTTTGTCTGGGACAATGCTTATCAAAATGCTAAAAGGTTTAAAACTTGCTGTCTTAAAGTAAAATCTCATGTAATAGTAAGTAAAAAGTGTAGCAAAAAAAAACCCAAAGGAATGAATCTCCCAAGTCCACACAAATTAGAAAAACCTGGGTTCCTTTAGTGTCTGAATATAGGTAAACCGCTTTTTCAGTTTTGGTTCAAAACAGTTCTCCTCTTTGAAGACATCTCTTCTAAAACAAAAATGCAGCAGATTAATACCTTGTTTGAACTGGTTGGATACTTTTTAGGTAATATTCTTAAAAGAAGGAAGAGATCAAAATTTTTATAAGAGAAGGTGTCTGGCTGCTTCAGGAAAGTTTAGATAAACAACCGAATTTAAGGTTTCCACAGTAATTTCTGGAAGTTTCATGCTCAACCTTTTGCATTTTAGTCATTAACTCATGCTTCAATAGTGGTTATTTGGATGTTAGATTGCATTATCAAGGGGTTTATAAAAGCCTTTTGAAACCAGCATGTTCTACTTTACACTGTAGTAACCTCATCAGTGCTGTACCAATCATCACTAGATTCATTTTTGCCATGGAAACTAATTTAGCTTGTTTGGAGAATTCATAATAGCATTTTCCTTTGCTTTGTTTTCTTTCTAAGATGGTGACTTGCAATGCGACAGACATGAACCCTTATGAAGGACATGAACCTTTAATACGCCGGAGGCTCTAGCTTTATTAGTATTATTATGAGTGTTACAATCGAGCAAATCTTCCCTTTTTAAAATAAAGTCACAGGAGAGTGAATAATTTACTCTTCTTGGAGAGGATTTGTGGAATATAAATATCTACCTCTATTAAAAGGGCCTCAAGTCACAAAGTTTGGATTTTAGAAAAGTCCAGATATACACAAAAATACTATTTATTGAGATTTCTTAAGTAAAAAATCCCAGTGTGAAATTAGAATGTCCATCGTAATTAGGGCCATGAGTCTCCTCTCTAAACCTTTGTAAATGTTCAAAATTATGGGCTTGATTTGGGGTTCACTTCTAGATATAAAAATTGTCTCCACTTAGTAAAGGCTTTTAGATTTGAGGCATATGTGTATCTATTTTGCAAACTCTAGTAGAGGAGATTTTCTTTGCCCAGATGGTTGTCATTACAAGGGATTGGATCAGTCAGCAATGCAGCATCTTCTTAGATGATGATGTGCTGTCACCTTCTTTTCAAAGAACATACAGCATTGCTTGATGCTTTACGATACTAGTCTATTTCTAGGTCAGAGTTTCACATGAGATCTCTTTCTCTTCCGTGATACCAGGACATTTTTTTTTTCACATAAGGGGCTCATGTTAACAGTATCAGTCTCTCTTTTCCAAGTGACTGAGAATGAGATTTTTACCAACATCAACAGTGGTCTGTACAAAGTTAAATTTAACTGATTTACAAAGAATTAGTGATCTGGCTTTAAGTAGGACAGTATGACAAGCAAAGCATTCTGCGAAGACCACAATTTATTAAAAGGAAAACATGATTAGTAAAAGACTGCAGTTTCTGTGCCAAACTGTTTTCTGATTAGCCTAGATAAAAATGTGATAAGGTTAAAAAAGGGTTGTGTTTAATGATAACTTTCTTTTGAGGTAGTATACTTCCCATGATTTTGAAAGACTTTACTAAAACATCATGTATCTTTTAAGAGCGAAATGAAAAGTGATTTGTGTTTGATAATTACTCTTGCTCTCCAATACTCTTCAGGGCTTGTTCAATCACTTATTTTTAAAAGGCTTGTGCCTAACTTTGGTGTACATGCAACATACAGGAAAGAAGATCTTAGCTTTCTAAGGATCTGAAACTAACCATGTGCTTAGAGACTTTAATTCCCATAAAAAAATGATGAGTAGTTAGTTAAATTTCCGATGGAACCTTGACACCACATGGAATGAGATATTAAAAACCTGTAAACTAACTTTCAATTAGCTTTTAGGAGTAGTGCTTTACCATGGAAGAAGAAGAAAAGTGCTTTCTGTGTGGATGTTTTAATATAAAGCTTGATGAAGGAACTTGAGAGAGGAAGTCTCTCCTACATAGGCTGGAGCATCTTCCTGCTAATTACATTACTGTTTCGGAAACTTTCTTTTTCATGCATTGGGTGAATGGAACTTCTCAAACTAAGACTCTTACATTCAGACTACTGTGTATTGGTGTGATTTTTGTGTTGACAGTAAATGTTAGCTACTGACACGAAATTCACATTGTCCAAGGTTGTACTCCTATGTATCCCTGTATATCTCCTATGTATCCCTCACTCATTCCTATGGCTCACCACTTAGCATCTGCATGGCATTTTGGTGTCTTCCATTCTAGACACACAGCCAGCCCAGCACAGATGTTCTGTGATGATTGTCCCTCTACTCCCTGAAAGATCAGTGTGTTCCAAAACTTTATTGTTATAGATGTTATTCTGCTATATCATGCACAATATGGCACACAGATGGTGCAGATGAAACCCATTTAAAGGCTGTATATATCATCAATAGCAAGGCGATGTTTCACACCCATATAGCAAACTAGATATTGCTGCCACTATGTGGATGTTTTATTTTGTTTGAAGTTTTCTGCTTTGCTCTTCCCAAACTCTGCCTGTTAATCAGTCCAAAGACATGCTGTATCTGGTAGTGCATTTTGTTAGGCCCTTGTACAAAAGGCTGTCATCTGATGTATTGCTAAGATGACAAAATTATTTTATAACTTCAGACCATAGTTACTGTTTAAACTTTACCTGGTGAAGACATATCTATCACTTCAGTGTTTCTCCACTGTTCATAATGAATCCCTACCTCTTTACAAGCAAGGTTTCTAAAGTCAATAATCAATGACTTTTTGATCCTTAAGGGCAAAATGTTTACCATACAACACTGCACAGTTGTCTAAAAAGATTTCTGCGGGTTTCAACACCCAGTAAGTTTAAGCAATTTCCACATTATGAAAAACATATCTAGATCAAGCTCCTTGCTTTGTCTGGGAGTAGCATGGCTGGAGGACAGAATAGTATTAGTTCTATTGGATTTTGACTGGTTATTTATTTGCTAAATGGAATGGGATAACAATTGGTCAGGACACTGTCCAAACTGACTCTATCAGAATGCCATCATGGAACAGTCTTGTTATCAGGCCTCATATTATCAGTATATTTTTGTCAGATCCAAAATTTTAAAGTAGCTAACAAATTCATGTCTACTGACAGCTGTAAATGTATCTCTGAGATTACTGAAGACAGAGAATACAACTAACCATCTACCATACTTCTCTCAAAGTTGAAAAGTGTTAAGTATAATTTCACCTGTACCTCCTTTGAGTCTGAATTTACAGTTGATTATTTGCAATATACTGTAGCAACCTCTTCTGCCTTTTTAAAATAAATTAGAATAATGACATCTTAAAATTCTGAGACTTACAGAGTCATGGGAAGCTTTTTAGTGCATATCTAAACAGTTCTGCCGGTATATTATCAAGTTCATATCATTTCAGATTTTGATTGCATTGCTGACTTTGTCAAGGAATGGAGATCCCATAGGTTGTTGTTCTGTTAGGAGAACAGTATCCAAACCCAACAGTGATTTTTCTTTAAAAATGTTATTGTTGAGCCCACTTGTTTTTGTTTTGGTTTTGGTTTTTTAATAAGTACAAGAGTAGTTTTATAGCTTATCACAGTGATTCATTCTTTATCACTACAAATGACAAGATGTCAAATCAATTTTTATAATGTTAGTCATAGCATTGTTTGCAAAGTTGAATTCCTATAGATTCTTCTGCTGAATGCCTTAGTTTTAGTATTTGACTAGATTTGGCTGTTGGTCAAAAAAAAAGCTTCTTTTGTCTCTCTCCCAATAGTTGAATAGATAAAAGACAGTCCTGCCAGTATCTCTTCAATAATCTATACTCCTGAGTCCTTTAGCTTATGCTGCTGAAGTATCACATACTCAACAAGATGCCATTAAGTGAATCTTAGATCTATCTGAAGGTTTTTTGTCTTTGTTAGGAGGAATTATTAATCCAACGGGCTGATGCTTTCAATGTTTATTAAATAACAGCCTATTTTGATTCTTTCTCCAGTTTAAGAATACACAGTAATACATGCCCAGTTGCTAGCTTGCTTTCACTCAAAAGTTGAAGTTTCCCATGAAGTTGATTTGTTTGCCTTTTGTGTTGATCTAATGAGTTTATCCAGGTCTCAAAAAAAAAAAAAAAGTCCTTCTTGTCTCCTGTGTTGTCATGTTCAGTGCAAGAGAATGCATACCTGAAAATAGTCCCTCTTTGCAGTACATGCTAGAGAAAGATCTCATACACCGCAGGATAGACTTTTGTAATTCTTGACAGAGTTTCTAATTATGGACTCAGCAAGCAATTGACACCACTGTGATCTGGATAACCACACAGGAAAAACAAGCTTTCCTTTTTAATAAATTCTGGTTTCATTAACTGCATCACTGTCCACCTCATATTCAATGTTAATCTCTCAACATGCGAATTGTGAGATCGTGTTGTAGTACTATTGTTAAAAATAGTCTATATTCCTACCACAGAATTATGCCACAGTTCCAATGGTCTCAGAGATTTCCACTGAAGTGTGCAGAGTTTAGGATACAGTTTTACTAGCTTTCTGGAGCAAAGAGTACAGTATAAAAACTACTCAGAGTGCTGTTTCCTTCCTTGACATCTACTTCTGACCAACCTTCAGGGTATGCCATCAACATCTGATTATAGAAAGCACCATGGCTCTGATAGTCCAAAACACCATGGTAGTTTTTGACTACCTGTAATTGCTAAGCCCACAGTCTTTCTTCCCACTGCAGCCTTCCCCCCTAGCTCATGCAGCCAGCTCCTGGAAAAATGAAATATGTGTAGCTGTGACTTACCCCTGTGGTTAAGCCCCTCTTCACTTCATCTATCTTGCCCTCAGGCTGTGTGCCTTTTGCTACTACTTCCTTCTCCTCTTTCACCTCTACAGGAGGAACTTAACTGAGAAGTTGAATTCCCTGATCTCTGTGTCACCTTTTGAAGGGTGTAGCAGGAAAAGAAAGGGCACTGCACAGGCATTGATGACAGGCTTCCTTCACCAAGGCTTGGTTTCAACTCTGGCCACTTGCATTTACAGCACTGGGAATTACATACCATGTAAGAGCTAGCTCTTATACAGCTATTAATCAGAGATAATTCCATTACACTCTTTGGAATCACACCAGAGAAGGTGAAGGAAGACTAACAGCATACTTTTCTATACAAACTATTCTCTGGAAGACTCTAAGCAAACAAAAGAAACAACCTAATTTTGTGTAATAATCTTGCAAAACACATACTTGATGTTTCATATATTTCTTACTATTTTCAAATAATACTTACCCTGCTAGATGTGTGCCTCCAACTACTGCAGATATCATTAGAAATAGCATTTAATTATTACAAGCCAAATAGTGTGCTTTTTTCTTTCTTCTAAAAGCTGCTTTGCTTGAGGCTGTTACTAAAACTGATTAACATTTTCATTTTCTAGAAATTATGTGAATGTCTGTACCTTTTTCTGTGCATTATTAACCTGCTTCTTTAGTTGTATATTCTTCTTACTTGAACAGTTTTCATCCTCCTGTTTCTGTTGAGCTCTTATTTTGGGACAAGACATCTGAGCACAATGAACAAATTACAGTAATTATTTTAAAGTGTAACAGGAACATAGCTCTCAGCTAATAGTTGAAACAGCTGTGGAAGGTTCCTCCTTACTGCTGGAAGCCTCAGCAATGGAAAAAGAGTATGCAGGACTGCAGCATACACCTAATGGTATGAGTTGTATCTTGATACATAATTAAAGTTTTACAGTCTTCCTGTGGGACAGAGTGCATATCTGCTTTATGATATAAATTCAGGGGTCTCCAGCTTCCTCAATAGGATCGGGAGAAATGAAAAAGGAAGAAAGGAAAACAAAAGCGAGGATTAAATTCAGCACTACTTGAAATCTTTAAGTCAGGATTGGCTTTTTCCAAAGGAGATACTCCATTTTAATCACATAACTTGGACTTAATGGGAGGGGTTTTTTTGTTTGTTTGTTTTGCTTTGTGTAAGTGAGGAATAACTCATTTCATGGGGAAAAAAAAAATAGCTGGATACAATAATATGCGTGCTTCCCGACTGGCCCAGGAGTAAACACATGACTTCCAGATGTACAGTGTTGTAAAATGCTGATGATTCTGGTTTGCACCATTGTTGTGGTAATCTTGTTTTTGTTTTCTTTAGAGTTCCATCCTATTTTGAGGATTGAAAACGTGTAATAAATTCTTTGCTCCAAACTTAATCTTGGCATATATATTCAAAGTCAGGAATAAGTTAGCTCTTTTTACTTTTTCCCCCAAATTAAGAAAAGCAATACATAGGCATTCAGAAACAAAGCTTTTCATAGCAGAAGTGTTTCCTTTTATTTTTTTTTCCCCTGAAATATATAGGTGAGGTTATATGACAACACAACTTCCATTTTGTTCCTTTAGCTACGTAAATCTCACTAATTTATAATTTTTGAAACTATAAACCACATCTGTTGAAATAAATTAAATTGCTTACTGGCAAAACTTCATGCAAGTGTGAGGAAAATGGCCTCCCTGAAACATAGGTATGTGCCTCTGTTTCACTCTGTCATGAGTGCACTCCGCTAGCACACATCGCTAAATAAGACATTAAGAATTATTTGCCTGGATTTATTTATCTGTATCTTCTTCTTGTCAATATCACACCTGTGATCACCTAGAAAACTCATGTAAATGTCAACATTGATGTGTCGTGTTTCTCTGCAGAACGCTATTGTACTCCCCTGCTTATATCAAAGCAGAAATGCAACCATAAATTTGGGTTTTTTCACAGCCTGTGATCCAGTCTGTTGATTTCCAAAATTTCTTAGAAAGTTTCTGCGATGAGGAAACATGAAGTTTACAGAAATTCTCTCAGAATACATCAGCAGCATAGAACACTGTGCCTGTTTTTTAGATAACTCACTTGGTTGATTAATTTCTTCCAGGAAACTTTTTCCTCCTTGTGATTCTAAGAGTATAATACAGAGATGAGGCCAAATAAAAGCACTAGGTTCATACTCCAGAACAGATTATAACCCAGACATTGTATCGTTATGTCATGTCTACTATAACTAAGCATTTCAGTCCTGTAACAGAACTTTGGCAAGAAAACAGCTGAGAACATTTGAAGGTAGTCTTTAGGAATGTTTTCTTCTGCTTCAAAGTTGAGAAGTGGTTTAGGACCATCCTTACTGCAAGTCAGATTATTTGGAGAGGTTCTTTTTAGTTTACAGCTGTTTACAGCTTCTAAATTGCTATACTAAAGATGTGGTAGAGTAATGTAGAGCAGTCTTAATGAAAAGGATAAATCTTGCTCATTTAATGTATTCCTTAGTGGAGTTTTCTTCTAAGGAGGTAATCTTTACACTGAAATATTACTTAACTGTATGTCCTTTTTATGTATTATACAAGACAATTTTATACAATTTTTTTTCCTGTATTTAAAATTCTTAATGTGTTACCGCATAAATGAGAATCATCACATAACTTTTTAATAAAATCTTCTAATATCTTCTAATAGTATTGCTGATGATGAGTATATCTGACCTTTGTCATATAATCAGAAGTTCAATGTTGGTAGTTAGACTGAGTTAGCACAATGAACAATTTGTTCAAACAAAACCAAATAATTTTTGTAAATGATACAGGACTCCTCATTGCTGTGTTACCTGATTGTATTCCTTTAATATTTGTTCTAGTCTTCTTTAATAGAAGTCAAACCACTCCTCCTTTCTGTTCTTAGACCTTGGCAACTGTCAACAGTAAACATATGAGTTCCAGATGTTCACTAAAACTACAGAAAATGACCGCCAATTCTGTTTGTGCCATTGTTGTGTGAGAGCTATTTTTCTCCTTGGAGACCTCGCCTCTTCCAAGGATTTACAGTATGGTCATAAAATGTTGTTTCAAGCTACATTTTGCCATATAAATGTCATCTCAGGAACATAATGTGCTTTTCACAAAATATAGGTATTTGGGTTATGTTGCTGTCTATTTAAAAGCTTATCTTTAGAATAAATCTTTACCACTTTTTCTTTCCTGAAACAGAGGATAATTTTTCAAAGATACCTAAGTGACTTGTGACTTTCAAGCATCAACCTCTTTTCACTTAAATGTTTAGACAGTCTTACAAGTGGCTATTTCAAAATTCTATTTAGTTTTGTACTTGAAATCAACAGTTCTAGACTGCTGTCCACACACAAATAGCAGCTAGTACGACTAACTAGCAAGCAGATAACTTTAGCTAAGCTCAAAAGGTGGGCATTTTTGCATTTTACTTCAGCCATGGAAAGACATGGCTAAGCTAGTTGCTTGCATCACTGTAAAGTTAACAGAGCCAAAGGAGGGATAAGAGAGTAAGAGGAGGAGGGAGAAGGGGGGAAGGAGAGAAAGAAATGATCCCATCCTAACAGAATGTAGTATGTATTTCCTTGTGAAGGTGTCTTTATCTTTACACTACCTACAGAAGCAGTCTACTTGAACTGTTGAGAACACACGTGTCTTATGTGTTTCTAATGCCTGTTGGAAAAGCACTTTCTCAACAACAAAACAAGAATTCATAATTTTGAAAATAAAAACAATAGTTAATGTGAAATGTCTCAGCTACACTTTCTAAGTGGTAGAAATGAGCATTATTAAAAATAGAATGGGACTGACTGAACTGCTTTTCACAAATCATCATTTTGATTGGTGAAATTGTTAAATGCTAACTTTGTTTCACTTATTGATAAGCTTTCCTCCCTTTTGATTTTTAATCACAGAACAGAAAGTATTTTTTTCCAGAAGATCTAGTTTATAGTTAGAAACACATTTCATTCAGGGAATGTAGGCATCCACAATCCATTTAGTTCCCATTTTCACAACATTAGCAGTCAGAAAGAAGAATTTTCCTTCAAGTCCCAGCAGCTCAGACTGAGAATCCTTTAATCTGAAAATAAATGTCTCTGGTCACATAGGCATTCCTGGGCTATAGGCACAATGGGCAGGCTACTGCGGGAGTTCCTAGTGATAAAAAGATAGAAATAGAGACCCTAAATTGGTCATGCGAGTTTGGATGACTATGCAGCATTTGAAATACACTGTATGCTTCTGGTAAGCAACTATTAGCCCTGCAGACACATTTTAAAAATATATCCGATTCTCTCCTGTTAGGTAATGAGGTCAAACCTCTGCCTGTTTCCATATCCCTAGGTTTAAGCAGCTCACAGACTGCTTTTATATTAGCAAACCACTTAAAGATCAAAAGAAAATTCTATTTCTTCTTCTCCTCTATAATTTTAGGGGAAACAAATTTTTGCATCCAACTACCAACTAGTTCGCTTTAAAGATGCACAGCAAAAAGAGTAGATAGTCCCTTATTATTTACTCGTTCTAAAATAGGTACCTACTAATAATACCTGCGTTTAATTTAATGTGTACAAAACATGACTTGACATGCAGAAACCTCGTATATTAACAACCACCTTTTGTGGACACTCCATACCTGGCAATAGATGTGGTTTAAATCTGAATGCCACAGGTGAGAGATCAATTTCCATTTTTAGGCTACACAGCTGAATAGTCTGTCTTTGAATTCAAATGGGTTTTCCTTGTATTTGTTTTGGGAAAAGTATTGTAACGTATGAGTTAAAAGAGATGTCTTTTTCAGTTTATACTACTTTTCAAGATTACATTTTCACTTCCTCTTACAAAATGTTGCTTGTTAGCTCTTCTAGCAGATGCAATAATTTCAGGGAGCTGTTGTTGTATCAGCTTGTTATCACTATAATACCAGTGGCCCTCTTTTTAACCTTATTCCAGGGAAGCTGATCAAGATGAGTTATCTCATTTACAATTAGTGCCCTTGTGGTCAAGCATGTGAATGACAATCTAATTCTACATGACACTTTAGTGTCATAACTAGAAGATACTTGCTGTAGCTGGGACTTCCAAGTGAAAGGAAATGATGAGACTGGTGTCATCCTTCCTTCTTGTGCCTGCGCACAACGTTCAGCATAGCGCTATGGGGCTCTGAGTTACTGCGCACTGCAGAGTTACAGTGTATAGATGAAACTGTCTAACTTATCCTTTGTAAAGGAGAAATCATTATGGGCAGAAATAATTTACACTAGTCATGTTCAATCTCCTATAACTACTAATAAAGAGAAATACAGGAACCTTGCTTTTAGGTGATGGTGACTGGAGGCAGCAGCTCCCTCTTTGTTGATCTCATAACTGGGAGAGTGCTGCTACCTACTTCTATCGGTGCTTGCCAGAGCCATGCTGAGCTAAAGAAGTCAGAGAAGAAGACTAGAAAAAGAATTCTTAGAAAGACTCACTCAGCTGTTCCGTTAAACTGGCCAAACTGCCATTTTCTATAACTTTTAATTTTTTAAACTGTTTTAAAATACTGTCATCAGTTTTGAAACTTTAAAAATTTGAAGTTTTTCCACAGAGATCTCTGTATATTTTCCATTACTTTTTTATATAGTCTGAATTTTCCATCACACATTCCCAATTTTTTAAATTATCTTTGTTAGTATTTTGGTTTTGAGGGTTTTTTTTTTTTTTTTTTTTGCCTACGCTACTAGTTTGAATGTCAATATAAGCTATGTTGGGCCAGGATATAACTTTGGAGACATTTGGGTTTTTATTATATATCAAGCGTATAGCCATTTGAAAAAAAAAATTTCTAATTCATGTATATCTCTTTTGTTGTGTTTATTGGTTAATTGGTACTGGGTCCTCATGCGTCTTGAGAGCTGTATGTAGAATAAGTGGGAAATAGTTCACTGGGATATGCTAAACTTAGACAGTACTCTATTAATCTATGTTGTATCACCTAATTTTTTTTAACATCTTCCCACACATGAGGATCTGAGATTCCCATACAGTATTCTAGGAGAGAGACTTACATTTTCAGTTGTAGCTTCCTCCTCCATTAATTAAGGTTCCTAGGCTTTTCTAGTTTCATGACACTTACGGAATAACACAGAGTAATCAACATGAATAGTGAAATATTAGCCAGACCAAAGAAAGATATGGCATGAGAATAACCATAAGGCCCACAAATAGACCATCATTTAAAAAATGCCACTATATCCACGTAGCAGCCTCTAAGTGCATATAAAACAGAACATTTCTGAAAGGAACAGTTGAGAGACACAGCTTCTTAAAAGGCGGGAGAAGTGTATTCAACATTCTTCATCAGACAGAAGGTCTGCTTTGAACTTTGGTCTTCCTCTTCCACCTTAGATAGATATCTTAACCACGATGCTATTGAAAAAATTGAGGGAAAACACTGTAGGTTGATGGGTGATATGATCTAAGGGGTATACCTCATTAACAAACTGAAGAAAAATATACAGAACACTGAATACTTTATCAAGATTATTTGGTCTTGGGTACCTACCTGTGATATCAACAAGCACATGCCTCTGAGAAAGCCCCCAAGCTGACATGCAGGTGCTTTGGTAACTTTACTAGCAGAACTTAGATATTCAGGATCTTTACGTATCGGAAAGGAAAGGAAAGCAGCAATACTGTGGATTTGTCTACAGAATTTTCAAAACCTATTGTTAGTGCTCCTTGTTGGGAGAAAAAAAAAAAACCACTTTCTGAGAAAACTTCATATAGGAAATAATCAATATCATAATATCATATAATATTAACTATCTTATTCTTCTAGAGTCTTTTACACTAACGTGAAAGGATGTGTTGCCAAGAAGCATAAAACTGTTGTTTGTTACCCAGACAACCACTGTAAGGGAAGATTAGGTTAGTCTTCAAGTCTCCATTAAATTGTCTAAAAAGATTAAAAGTGATTTGTCAAATACATATCTCAGAAATATTTACTAAAGGAGATTTTAAGATGCGGTAATTGCCTAGAATATCTCATATTCTGCATAGAAATGCCTCTCTTTTTACTTTAATTTTCATACCAACAACAATAACAAAATATCCTACTGCTGCTGCAATGTGTTTTACTGGATGCTTTCTGGATCTCTTGCTCCCCCATAAAGGACATATGCTAAAAATAGAGAATATGCATGGCAAACTTACAGATTTCATATGAAAATCCTATTATTTTCAGCCAATTCATAGGCAACTACAACTCCGAATTTGTTATTCAAGTTCATTTGGCAAATCCTTTAGATTGTAAGTGTGTCATGGTAGACAGGGTTTTTCCTTATCAGAGTAACTTGTCTCAGAATCTGTCTCAATGGATTTTTTCTCCTCTTTTCATCACAAACATGCACCTGAGCATGCCATGTGTCTAGCTTAAAAAAGCCAAAAACCAAAAAAAACCCAACCAACTCAAAAAATCCTCAGTCATTCTAGAGAGATTTTATGAGGAGTCTCTTGTTTCCCTTCTTTCTTCTATTGTTCCTTCTAACATGTTTCCACAATAACTCTGACAACCCTGATACTCCAGAAAATCTATTTACCCTGCGAATGCAATTGCAGAATGAAAACCTAGAACAAATGGATTTAGAAATTAAATGGGTCCAATGGAATTCTGTTGTTATAATTTGTGAAATCTTGATTGAAAATCTGGTAGTTTATGAAAACTGCCTGAAGTTACTAGAGAATTGCCTTGCCAGCCCAGCTTTTAGAGTCTATATTTACTGCTTCTGGTTGTAAGAGGAAGGTTGTGTAAAGATGACAAGAGGACTTTTAAAATTTTCCTGAGTTCTGATCATTAGACTTTGAGTTTTTTTCTTTTTGTAGCCAGATTAGAATATGGGAAAAAAAGGTCACACTTAGTAGGTTCTGCCCCACACAAACTTTTTCTACCTTCACTGTAGGTGCCACTGATTTAACATTCAGTGACTGTTCTACACATATCAATCAAAACTTTCAGCTATGTCCTTATTCTTCCATTTCTAACTTCATTTCAATTGTCACATATCAAGATTATGCCTATGGAATTATTTGAGACTGGCATCACAGGTCTACCAGTCTGTTTAAAATTAAAATGTTACTTTCTATTTTTCTGCTTGAGTAATAAGAGATAAAAACTTGGAAAGTCCACAGTTTTGTAACTTAACCATTTGCAATGGAGCATAAATTTTCTAGAACTTTGTGAATATTTCTGTATATCAAAACTACTTGATAAGTTTGTGGAGTAACTATATTATAAACATCACACTATAAAGTAGTATGCTCATTTTTGGGCAGCTATATCTTTAGACGGTGGATCCCATAACCCATAGGTTGTAGTTTGGCCAGTGCTATGCCCATTTATACTGTCAATATGACAGTCAAATTGTTTGTCCAGAAACAAACTAGAGGAACAGTTCCAGGACTGAGTTCAGGGGCCAGAGACAGGAGTCCTTAGCTAGTGAGGGATAAATACATAGAAAGAGAAATATATATATTTTTTTTTTTTTTTTCTCCTAATATGGTGTTCTGGTTTTGTTTAGTGAGGGAGGGCCTAAGGTGGTAGCTTCTGTAGGAAACTGCTAGAAGTTGTTCCCCTTTGTTCAGTGGACTTGGCCGGGCCTAGGGCGGACCATGATAACACCTCTGCAATAACGTATTTAAGAAGGGGAAAACAGAAAAAAAGGGGAGAAGATGTGAAGCAGCTGAGCAGAGGCAGAGAGGGGGAGGCACGAGCCTTGTGGGCCTTGCAGGCCTCACCCTCTGGCCTTCTGCCGGGTGGCTGACTGGGCCCAACTCGGCCCGGCCTGGCTGCAAGAAATGGAGAGGAGATGAGATGTGAACGAGATGTAAAAGAGATCCTGAGAGGCATTTGCCAGTCTGTTGTGAAGAATTTTTCTTGTGAGAGGAACAGCTGCAGATGCCAAGGTCAGTGAAGAAGGAAGGGGAGGAGTAATGCAGCTCCTGGCCAAGATTCCCCTGTGGCCTGTGATGATGACCATGGTGGAGCAGGTTGTCCCCCTGCAGCCCATGGAGGCTCACGGAGGAGCAGAGATCCACCTGGAGCCTGTGAAGGACCCCACACTGGGGCAGGTGGAGGCCTGAAGGAGGCTGTGACCCATGGAGGGCCCACTGGTGCAGCTGTTCTGGAGAGACTGCACCCCGTGGAAGAGATGACCCACGCTGGAGCAGTTTCACGAAGGACTGTGACCCGTGGGAGGGACCCCATGAAGAAGCAGGGGAGCAATGCAAGGAGTTCTTCCCCTGACAATGAAGCAGCAGCGTGAAACAACGCGTGATGAACTGATTGCAACCCCCATTCCCTCTTCCTCCCTGTCCTGCTTGAGGGGGAAGGTAGTAGAGATAATGTTAAGCCCGGGAAGAGGGAGGGGTGGAGGGATGTTATCTCATTCTCTGTCTCATTATCCTGCTGTTTTTAGTAATAAATGAATACTTCTCCCCAAGTCGAGTCTGTTTTGCCCGTAACGGTAACTTTAAGGAGCTTCTCCCTGTCCTTATCTCAAACCTCGGATCTTTTTCCTTATGTTATCTCCCCCTATTCTCTCGGAGGGTGGGGGCAGTGAGAGAGAGACTGCGTAGTCTGGTTCCGATCACGGCTGAACTATGACATATGGAAACCAATTTAGAATAGTAAGTTGTTTTCTATAAATCACTTTTATCAAATGACGACAGTGGGAACTTTTCCTCAGTATCAGATGAAGCAGAACTAAGTTGGTAACTAGTGACAAGCTCCCTATTCCCTCATACATTCAGAAATTTGCAGATGTTTGTACAAAATATCTTGGAGCACTTGTTGATCAATTATATGTACTATATAGTTACATAGCTACTATAATTAGCTGCACCTACTATCTGTAGGTAGCTGTATCTGCTACCACAGGTAACGATAAAAAAGAGATTTCTATACCTTGTTATGCAATGATCTAAGAATGCTTTAGAAAAGAGGTGTTACACTGTCTGTTTCCTGCAGAAAGGAAAATAAAATATGTTCACACAGTGGTATATATTGCTCTGCTGAGAAAAAGGTCTTACTTTTTCTACTTCCAAGTACTAGCTCAGATCCCAGAAGCTACTAATGCAGATATCTGCCTAGACTAATACTTACAACTTCTCAGTAGAACCAAACTTTCTGCCAACCTGGTTTAGTTGCCTTCCAGTTGTAGAGTTAACTGTTCACAAAGCCCACTGCACCATGCAGACATCATCTGAAATTCATGCTTTCTGTAGACAAAATCAAATGCTCTGGTAAATCTATAAATAGGACTCCTTGTCCATGTCCCCTTCCTTCCTCTGTCCCTGTGAAATATGCACAGATGATAGTGAGGCAACTAAGACATTACTTACATTTTTTGAGCTGCCTTTCAGCTTTGTTGATAAAAGAACTGTGGTGGAAGAAGAGAGAGCACAAAAAACATTTACCTAGCATGAGAGCATAGAGCTCAAATGGCAAAGCACATGAAACTAGTGGAGCACTGTGAAGAGGATTCTTCAAAGAAACTAACCAAACAATCTGATATCTATATTTAGTCTGCATTGACTGAGAAGCCAATGTGTCGGAAATATAGAGAGCAGGTTCATTGTTTATTTGTGACAGTCCATAGCGCAAGGATCACTATGCGGGCTGTCTGTCAAGGCTCTTTTAGAATTCTAAGAGTTCTTTTAGTTTTAAGGAGTAACACTGGACTGAAACTAAGGTACAAATACAGTTAGGGCTGTTCAGACTGAAGAAGAGAAGGCTCAGGGGAGACCTTCTCCTACTGGAGAAGCTTCCAGTACCTAAAGGGGGCCTACAGCAAAGACGGGGAAAAACTCTTCAGTAGGGCCTGTTGTGGCAGGAAAAGGGGTAATAGTCTCAAAATAGAGGGAGGTAGATTTAGATTAGATATTAGCAAAAAAAATTGACAATGAGGGTGGTAGAACACTGGAACAGGTTGCCCAGAGAGGTGGTTGATGCCCCATCCCTGGAAACATTCAAGGCCAGATTGGATGAGACTCTGAGCAACCTGATCTAGTTGAAGATGTCCCTGTTCCTTGCAGAGGGAGTTGGACTAGGTGACCTTTAAAGGTCCCTTCCAACCCAAACTATTCTATGATTTTGTGAATTTATCAAAGTGAAATAGATCATGTTTATTTTTTCATCCCTGAGCTATGAATTATATCTGCACATGTATGTTTGCAGTGTCATCTTCTATATTAAATATTAGCTTAGTAGACTGAGTAAGAAGATCTAACATCATAAGGTATATAGAACAAGCTATTTATTAAGGCTCTCAGGTTTTAGCTTAAGCAGCCTCTCACTCATCATATCAAGTGCAGGATAATTATTTAGAAGTAACTTGGTTGATTTATTTCCTTTTTGATTGATATTTTTGGAACTCTTATCTTAAAGTAGAATCTCTTACTTTATCCGGATTTCTATTGAATCTTCCTCATCTGAAGTAAATAACCTTTTAGTTTGACATCATAACTTTTTTTTTTTTTTAAACTGTCAATATAAGAGATTTGTGTACAATACCTTTCACTATTGAAGCCAATGGATTTTCTGCCAACATATGGCCCACTATACAAGCAGCATGAGAGGGCTACAACAGCTGTTTCTGGGTGGATTCAGCACACAACAACTTGAAAAAGCAGACTGTTCAAATATAGACCCAACAGCCACTCCTCATTTGAGGATGTTTTTTTTTTACAGGGAGTCTGAAAAATAGCCATGCTGGGAGTGCTATGAATCCAGGACAAAGCAGAAAAGCTTTGTTTTATCCTCCTCTGCTCCTCAGGATATTTGGTAAATCTTCCTTCCTTCCTCTTTTGTACTCCAATCAGAGCAAGGATTACAGCCTCTGTACTTGTCTGGTGCTGCTTTTAGTACTAGTCTAGCAGACTCTAAGCTCTTGGATGGGAAAAGTGGAAAGATGGCAGAACTATGTAGATTTCTGCACATATATTGTTCATTCCACCTGGTTTGTGGTTTCTACCATTTTTCTGCATTGCAAAACAATGTTTAGTTGTCCATTGTGAACACAAAATCCAATATATATTTTATATTTTTATTTATATTTATATTAGTTTTTTTATATGTCTACTTTAATCTATAAGGCCATTTCAGGATCCAGTGTTATCAGCTCATGTATCATCCTGCTGCATGATTTTGTGGCTCTCATGATCACAGTCTCATTTTCTTTGAACACTAAATAGGATGTACAACATAATTATGGCTGATGAGCTGATGAGTTTAGTGTTTCATCATTACCTCAGAATTCCACCAGTCAGAGTAAAACTTTAGAGACAGCTGAACTGACTATTCTAGATTTATCTAAATCAGCGCACATACTAAAGGAAATACAAAATGAATGTGTGGAACAAATCTGTGGATTCAATCTGGAGATGACAGAAAGAAAAAATAAATGTAATTTTTAAAGTGCACACGGTGTGATTTGATGAAATCCAGTAGAAACTTAGAGGCAATTACAAATTCATTCCCATGTTAATTAAGATTAAGTATTAATAATTTTGTCACAAAATATTTTCCCAAAGAGGACATAGTTAACTGTCAAATGATCTAACCTTTTTCAACAGTATGAACTTTCAATTTGTCTCTAAGTTAGATACTTAACCTAAAACACCTTTAGAAAATAACAGCATAGGCTAGTTTAGCATATTCTCACATGTTCTCAAAAATCATGGTTTATGAGTATTACACACATATTTGCAAAAAGGACTGTTGGTGCCACAAAATCTGGAAACATATCTGGAGGACTGAGTATTAGCACCACTCTTTTATATCAGCTCAAAAAGCACAGGGCTTAGGTTTCCTTCTCTGAAGAAGTAGTTATTTTCTGAGCTTTTATTTGTATCTAATGAATTGCATAATAACACCTTTGGACAGAACTGCAGTACCTAAATATTTGTGTCAGTCTTCCCTGGTTTATTTATTTTACTTCTAGTGTTTAATTCTATTCTCGAATCCATAAAGCTAAAAAAGTGTCACTGAACCTGCCATGGTAATATAGATTGCAAAACTGGAGAGTCATTTGTCAAAAATCTCCCACCTCAGTAGCATATAGCTTTCTTTTCATGTGTCAAATATTGGTGTTGATTTGCACTGAAATGTCTTGATGTCAATGCTTATGCTACTGTAAGTAAAGTTTTGAAATTTTTTTACTCTAGACGGTCTGCATTATTAGCTTGCATATGCAGCCAAGACTTTATTCCATTTCCTTAGTAACATACTTCCATACATAGCTGTTAATAAGACCAAGATTTATAGATGGACTGACAGAATTTATAGAGAGTAATGAAAAATATTAGTCAAATTTTGAAGGTTTTTTGGTTTTTTTAGTGGATGCTACAAATGACGGAGGCAAGTTATGGTAGTTCAGTTAAAGATGGGAGGGATAGGATAACTTCACTCATTCTTATACAATGGAGCAACAGTTACAGAAACCAATCAAAGAAACAAACTAAGCAAATGTAGAATTGCTGGACTGGAGAAAGCCCCTGAGGTGCTAAACTCTTTCAAGTGTTGCAAGCATTTCAGACAAGCAAGCACTGGAAGAAAAGCCGGAGGCAGTAAGAAGGCAAGGAGACTCTGTTCTTCTTCAACAATGTTCATTGTCCAAAGTTTAAAAACCAAATGCATTTGCCAAAAATCCTTATAAACTTTCACAACAGACTTTCATAGTGTGGATTCATTTTTTACAAATTTCACATTAGAAGCAATTGCTTTATTTCTACAGTTTAGGAATAACTTTCCACTGGAGTATAAATTCCTCCATAATTTGGCAAAGTCATAAACAAATGCCAAGTTCTGGTCCATCCTTTGCAGATGCATGAGCTAAAAATAACTTTAGGCTGGAATGAGAGTCAGCATTTACGCATCCTGCATAAGGGGGCAAAGAAATACACCTTTCTTTACAGGTTTGTTTAGGACATATTGTAATTTTAGTTTTACCCTTTTTTTCTCCTTTCTTTTCAGCTGAAGTACAGAATTGCTTTTTAATGCAGACTACAAGAGACTTAGCAAAACATTATTTAGCTATTCAGAAATGAAAAGGAGGTAGGACCTCATGCCAATGGTAGCACATGTGCAAGTACAGAAAATACTTCATTTTAATTAGTAACGTTGGATTTGTAACTGTGCAGTTGTTCCAACATGATTAATTCTGGGTCAACTTTAAGCCTTCTAGAATCATCAGTTCACTGCACCATAAAATAAGGCACTTACAAGACAGATTCTCAGTGTATCATCAGTTTAACAGACCATAATATAAGAACAACTTTCTCTCCAAAATTATTACTTTGTAATTATTGAGATAACATTGAATATAGCTGAAAATGAATTTTACTGCCATTAAGTGAATATTCCCACTGAGTCTTTTTTTAATTAATTTACAATTATTTCTGCTGAGCCCTGGCTCTGCATTGTCTATTAGTATATACATTATAAAGACACAAACCAGTTAGGATTAAACTTTGGCAACACTGAATGAATAAAAGATGCTGCTTTGCATGCATAGCTTGACCAAAAATGCTAATAAAAATAATGCTATTGTGCATCGTTTTTATTCTTACACAATAATACATCCTACAAAATTATAGGAAGAATCAGAATTAGTGGGTGTTTTTATAATCATCATACAACCCTAGTTGGCAGGTACAATGTTTTTGTAAGTCTGTTTCTATCAAGAAAGCAATTAAGAATTGAGGGGTATTGTTGGTTCTTGGTTTTTATGTATTTTGATACTTCACAAAGTATACTATCACGGAACCACAATAGCAATATTAACCCTGAAACTCATCATCCCCATGGCAATTTTTCTCCTGGTTAAAAAATGCAAAAGATGCTGAATGATGAGATGCCTACTTGCTAATGAACAAGACAGAAGTAAGTCATCATGTGAGTTTCTCTTATGAAATAGTGAGTGAGATGCTTCAGCATGCTTTATTATTCTTAGTGACTACTAGGGATTATCTTTGATTTCATGTTACATGAATCATCATAAACGTGGTTACAACACAGAAAAAAATACATCCCTTAATCTTTTCCCATTTTTAAGTTATCTGGGAGCAAATAATCAAATAACATTCTTTGGAATGTGGGTTACTGAGTGCACAAGTATTAGGAACCAAAGATTGACAATTTTGGCATGTGCCAATATCTCATCATTTATTGTACTAGTACTAGTACCAGTACAACATGGTACTAGTTTCAATATTTAGTTTTTATTAAAAATTTGAGAATTTCTTTAATGAAACAAATTAAAAAAAAATCATAATGAATACAGTTCATATGCCTTTAAACTATTTTTTATTTTCAAACATAACATTGCAATCTGCTAAACTTCTAGAAAAAGGACTGGCTCCAAACATTATTGATGGGGTCCGTCAAGACCTAGAATCACTGTTACAATCAGGAAAACAATCTAAAATCCTGTTCCTCAATCTGCTTTCACATTAGTCTAACAACAGTTCTCACTTCTTCATTCAATGGTATGTTGGGCCAATCAGTCCCAATATGGAATTAAACATTTCTTAATGAGGATACCTTTCCACACATATGCTTGTATATGACCCTTTTGATATACCAAAAGACCATATAAATTTCACCAGATATAACACATTTACATTTCTGCCTCCCTCGATGTTAGGTTGTTTGTTAGAAAATAATCTTCAAAGACAAAAAAATATCACCAATTTCCCCCAGCCTGAAGGCTAATAGCTCATGCTTAATGATACAGGAAGATTCTGACTGTCTAATTATAAGGAGAAGCAAGCTAAGAAAGTACTTCTCTTTTGCTTGGTATTGTAAATTCTACTCAAAGTTTTCTTCAGATAATCCATACACACCCACACATATTTTATTAATTATGTATGCTTAAATTTTTTGTTTAGTTATAAATATATGCACACAATACACTCCTCTTTTGTTTTTGTAGTAAGGCACAGAGAACTTAGTAGCTATAACAATCTACTTTTGAGTCCATTGAAAAGACATTTGTAGTCATGTAAAAAAGTAATTATTTTATTCAAATTTTATTTCAATGCAGCATTGCTCTCCTAACTTCATCATGATTTTAAGATAATACAGTCACTGAAAATTATAATGAAATATATGCATAAGCTACAGATACATTTAAAATTGCAGCACATATGCATAATTCTCTATATATGTACAGTTTTTATATCCTGTCATATTTTGAATGGCTCACCTCTAATATTACCAACCCCGCTCTCCGCCTTTTTAGAATCTTTGAGGACTGTCACACGTTACAGATTTCAAAAGTGCCTGGGTAGACCACCTTTTTGACCTTTTCTATATAAAAATGTCACCTGATCTTTCTACTCTTCCTACTCATTCTGATCTCTGGTGACTGAGGGCCACTTCAGTTTTGAAATAAAAAAAATAAAATTACTTTTAAAATTATTTTTCTTATCATTGTGGATAACAATGGGTTCTGCAAGAAAAGTCTTAACCTGAATTAGTGTCATTGTTTTGACAGAATTTCACCCAGAGGAGCAGTCAAAAGAAAAGTTGAGAACACTATTTGTGTATGACTGTTTATTTTTGGCTTTGAGCATCTATTATTTTATTGCTGTGCTATACATCTGAAAGAGACCTTTAGAAAAGAAAGCTACATACATTGAACACACATTTTCACAGCAGGCATATTCTGTAAATATTTATGCAAATGCAGAATAAAGCTGGATATTTTTCTCTTTAATTGATCCCAATTGATCTGATTTCACCAGAACTCTGTCTGATCCCTTGTGAACAGTTCATATCAGCTGCACTAGGAATAAAGCCAAAAATATGGCTGTGGTTTCTAAAGGGTGCACACAGAAAAGCGATCAGGCTTACAATTTCATTCAGCTTAGGACTTGATTCCACATCACTGATCATTAACTGGGCGCACTCCTTCTTTCAAATTGAGCAATGTAAAGTAAATTATAACAGTGCCTCATATCTGTTCTGGTACCAAGATATGATAGCCTGATCTGTGAGCAAAAGGAAGACTGTCTATAAGATCTATAAGATCTACCATTTTGATTCATACCAAAAATCTGCCTAGCCAAGTATTCTGTCTCTGAAAGTCACTTATGCCTTGGGATACAATATAAAAACTGGGAGTATATAGTGTGATATTTCTCCCATCATGTGCTTTCAGTAACCAACCGACAGCTTCCTGAGCCATCACACATTCAACTCATCATGCTGAGACTCTTCAGAAATTCCTCCCTGGAAATCTATATGTTCTTGCTACCCTTGTTGCTGCAAGTCAAACTGCTCCATTTCTCTCCTACCCTCTCATGTTCCAGTAGAATTTATCCTTCTGGTTGTTCCTTCGATGATCGTGATTATGCAGCTACTGGCAGCACTGCTTCTGGAGACATAATCTTGTCTATGTTTATTTTTGAGTTAGAGTGGACAGTAGCATGCAGCCAGGAAGATGCATCCTTAGAGGTGATAATGTGGATAGCAGATAATATTCAGTTTGTTCTATATTGCAAAGGCAACTCAAGGCCCATGATGTAAGATACAACAATGCATTAATAGTTTTTACTTGCTGGAACAATGTATTGAGCTCCAAAAAAAAAGGATCCAAAGGATCTGTGTTTATTAGGCATTGGGTTTAACTAATGACTCAAGAATGTTACTGATAAGTACAGATACCCATCAACTCCAAAAGCCTCGATGTTTTGCACTTTCTTTCCATGTTGGGAAACCAGCTAGTATAGTTTTCTCAAATAAATTTTGCAGTGGGTGGGAGGTTGGGTCAAAGGAAAGCAAGGTCATCCTGCAGCCTCCTCCAAACTTAATTTACTTTGTCATCGACAAATAAGTAAGTCAGTGATTCCTTCTTCATGAGATAAAAGTTTCTAGCTTGTAGAAAGAGCAAATCAGTCCAAGGAAGCAACGTGGAAGGATGGATCACTCCGTGGATAAGGAATTGGCTGCATGGCCGCACTCAGAGAGTGGTGGTCAATGGCTCAATGTCCAAATGGAGGCCAGTGATGAGTGGTGTTTCTCAGGGGTCCATATTGGGACTGGAGCTGTTTAACATCTTTGTTGGTGACATGGACAGTGGGATAGAGTGCACCTTCAGCAAGTTCACCGATGACACCAAGCTGTGTGGTGCCGTCGACACACTGGAGGGAAGGGATGCCATCCAGAGGAACCCTGATAGGCTGGAGACGTGGGCCCATGCAAATCTCTTGAAGTTCAACCAGGCCAAGTGCAAGATCTTGCACATGGGTCAGGGCAATCCCAGGCACAAATACACCCTGGATGGAGAATGGATTGACAGCAGCTCTGAGACTTGGGAGTGCTGGTGGATAAAAAGCTTAACATGAGCTGGCAATGCATGCTGGCAGCCCAGAACGCCAACCACATCCTGGACTGCCTCAAAAGAATCATGGCCAGCAGGTCAAAGGAGGTGATTCTGCCCCTTTACTCTACTCTGGTGAGATGCCACTTGGAGTACTGTGTCCATCTCTGGATCCTCCAACATAAGAAGGACATGACCTGTTGGAGCAACTCCAGAGGAGGCCATGAAGATGATCAGAGGGCTGGAGCACCTTTCCTATGAGGACAGGCTGAGAGAGTTGAGGTTCTTCAGCGTGGAGAAGAGAAGGCTCCAGGGAGACCTTATAGCAGTCTTCCAGTACCTCAAGGGGGCCTACAAGAAAGATGGGGAGAAACTCTTTAGCACAGCCTGTTGTGATAGGATGAAAGGTAGTGGTTTGAAAATAGAAGGTGGTAGATTCAGACTATATATATGGAAAAAAATTTTTACAGTGAGGGTGGTGGAACACTGGAACAGGTTGCCCAGAAAGGTGATAGATGCCCCATCTGTGGAAACATTCAAGGCCAGGTTGGATGGGGCTCTGGGCAACCTGATCTGGTTGAAGATGTCCTTGCAGGGGGGTTGGAGTAGAGGGACTTTAAAGGTCCCTTCTTACCCTAACTATTCTATGATTCTATGATATGTTTTATGTTTTGCGGAAATGTATAGCTAAGTGATATTCTTGATTTTTCTTGGTCACGAGCATGGTAGTATTATCGCAGTAAACATGCTAATGATTAAGAATTGTGCACTAAAAAAGGAAAATGAATTATAAGTCAAACCAATTTCCATTAGTTAACATGTAATGATTATGACATTTTTTGACACTTAGGGGGTTTTGTCTTGTTCCTTCATGTACATCTTTACATGTGATTACAGCAGTTCCTCTCTGACCAGTGCCATAATGTGCTTGTTCAGATCTGCTCTGAAACCAATTCCCTTCAATTGTATCACCAGATCCTAGATGTCCATGAAAAGTTATATAACAGAGGAATAGTATAGATATAGTTCTTTTTAACCTAAACTCTCCTGGTGGAAGGGTAGATAAATAACATCAACCAGGCAGATTCAGTAAGAATTCAGTTAGAAAATAGAAGATAAAAATAAGTAGAAGTAAAACTAGAAGTAGAGTATAAAAAGAAGTGCTAGCTAAACTGTGAGTCATTATTTTGGTCACTCTACAGTTGCTTATCACTCCAAGCTTTATCCAGAGCAGTAAACATATCAGTTTTAAAGTGGAATGTCCCACTGAAGATAAATGCCTTCTCTAAATATGGCCAGAACTAGAACAGGAGTACTGCAAGTGTTAATCAAGAAATTAGCAAGGTAGCCAAGCTTTCAGTCCTTTAATGCTGCTAAGTATCCTAGTAAATTTGTGAACAAAACCTTTTCAGCTTTTTTAAAAGGAACACTTCACAGCACAGTATATCAGGATGGATTTAACATTTCAGCTTTGAAAGTAGTTTGGGTTTTTGTATGTCAGTATTTGAAGTCAGTTCCTGTTAGGGATTCTGCAACAATGTTATTATCTTCTTCTTTATTTTATCTTCTTTGTTTGAAATGGTCTCAAATGCTACAGCAAAATGAAGCAAAGACATAGGATATGAATTAGATCTTTCCTGGGATGCAAAACGCTCTGGCACATGCGGGAGAAGCTCTGTAGCAGAGCTTTGTGAGAATGAAGAATATTAACATGCTGACCTCCTCATGCATCTGAAACTGCATTATTAGAGTCCTTGTGAAATGCAGAGTCTTAGCTAGCTATTAATGACTGAAATCTTCATATTGTCTCCCTTTATTGCTGCTGTTATTGCACAACTTAGGAAAGAGGTTTCATCTTTTGATTAGGGCACTGGCCTTAATTACCAGCAAAAGAGCCTCAGTAAAATGCTCTGGTTTTATGCCACAACTGAGGCTGTTGTACTTAGTGGGGGAGAAATCAGTGCTACTGTGGGTCAGTTGCCAGGTTCTTGTTATTGTTTCTTAGGCTAGTGGTGCAATCATTCAGAGAATATAATAAATCCCAGTTTAGACGCAGCTGATGAACCTGGTAGATCAAGACTATCCTCAGAAGAATCCCTTGTCAAATGACTTATTGAAGGATGTGTAGCTTCCTGTCTCTATAATGTAGCAGCAGAGTTTCCCTCTGCTGCCTCCTGTAAATCAATGTTCTTGGCAAGGAGATGGATTTAGCATTAATAGTTCAACATGGAGGAGATGAGCATTGCTGAGCTTACCACAGTCCACTGGAGACCAACAGGGCCAAAGTTGGGCCTGTGTTTGAAAAAGTGATTTAAGTAGCTGTACAACTTTGTAACTCAAGGCAATGCATCACAAATGGCCACTGGACAGTCTTTTCCTTTTTAAGTGGTCAGTACAGGTAGTCTCTTTTCACCTACTCTGTGTTTCTATTTCTTTGTGTATCTTCCACCAAAAAGGATGATTTATGGTGTTCTTTTTTTCTTGGAAATTTCAACAGATGTTATAATTCTTAACCTAAAGACACTAAAGTTATTATCAAATGTCGCATTGTCTTTTTCCTGAGAGCTCATAAGAGTAGTTTTATATTTGCTAGGAGTCAATATGAATCACAGGTAAATCTATTTTTTTTTTTGTAAGAAAGCAGCTTTCATTCTATATTGTATTTACATCCTGATTATATGTCTTCCAATTATCTACCTATGCAAGGTTCTGAATCAAAGAATTAGGTTCTTTCAGAATCAAGCAGTTTATTCTCCCTTTAAAAAGGGACAGGAAATATTTCTCTTGGGGCATGATGTTTCTATTCTCAGCCAGCAATCATCACTGAGACCACTTTCATTAAGAAAATTCAATTTTATGAAATTAACTGATGAGCCAGTATCATTTACAAGAATATCTCAGAACCAATTCTTTTAGTAAACTTTAAACACAATTAAGTTACCTTTTACAGTGTCTATTAGAAATTATTATCCAGCATAAATCCTGAATTATAGTTAGAATAAATTAGAATGTTCTTTCCTCCTATGTGGAGATCAATGTAAATTTTAGCAATCATACCTGAACTTCCTAAGTACTGAGTGACAGCAAACTATATTTCATTATTTTTCTCTCTCTTATTTGGAACAATTAACATAGCATGAAATTCTAAGGGCTGACTTTGAAAAATTACTACCAGTTTAACAGATACATATTTTTACATTAATATTCTATTGATAGGGGAGGAGAACATAAATACACTTCATATAAGTGTATCTGTAAGTTCATAATTATTTAGAATTTTTGAATACTAAAGGTGGTAGGAGTCTGTGCCTTTTTGCTGAAGGTTTGGAGTCAAACTGAAATAATGGATGTAGGAAAGGATTGTCACTTACACAACCCCTTCTTCATTATATATGTGTTTAGTAAATACAACTTCTTATAAAGATAACCAATCATGGGATTAAACATCAAAAAAGTCAAACAAGTAAAAGGTAGGTTTATTATGTAGTCTCACTTTTTCTCCCATTCTAATTTTTTTTATTATCTTTTGCACATATACACTATGAAACTCTCTTTAGTTACATTATCACATAATCTTCTTTTCCTAAGGAACTTCTACATCATTCAGAGCACAGCCTTGATGTGTAAGGGCAGAATGAAAGTTGCACAAGCATTTTTGCATGAGAAAATAATATGCTTGCTTTTATTTATTTTAATTATTTGACTTTGCATCCTAAAAATATTTTAAATAATTATTTTATGTAAGTGAGTCAGAGTATTTTAGTAGTGGTTTAGTATTTACTTCTTTGGTATGCTCAGTCTGGAATTTAAAAATACTGGAGCCCATAACTTTTCAAGAAATTTTGAGAGAGGTGCACATCTGATGATGTGAATGTTATTCTCCATTTGAAAAGGTGTTTCAAGAAGTCTTCATTGAGTTCTTGAAGGTCAAGAAAGCTCTTGAACTGCCTGTTGATATTGCCATGTATGTCTTTGAGAATAAATATGTAGCATTTCTACAATGAATAATGAAACAAAATGATGTTTAAACACCTAGCTAGTTATTTGCAACAACACATTGCACATGTATTCAGGAAAAAATATGAAAAGTCAATCATGTTTCAGAATTTCTTAAAATGAATCCAATGGTAGGATTTTTACATACAACATGGATGACAGAATGAAACTTTTATCATGCTATCCAGTCCAAAAAAAATAGTTTACATTCTAGATCCTTCACATTTTCTTACCAATTAATCAGTTTAAACACACTTTTTATGTCAGTGTTCATTTTTTCTGGAACACAGGAAGAAGCCTGTGAAGCCATCACAAATTCACACAGGATCACAAAATTTTTGAGGCTGGAAAAGACCTATTGCTATGGTCTTGTCCAGTCCCTCTACTCAAGCAGGGTCAGCTATAGCAGGCAGCTCAGGATCATGTCCGGTCAGATTTTGTGTGTCTCCGAGGATGGACACTCTCCAAGCTTTCTCATTAACCTGTTCGGTTAATGAGCGCAGCCAGGGGATTCCCGAGTCAGGGAAGCTCGGGGGGGCGGAGCGAAGCGACGCGCCAGGAGCCCGCAGCTCGCGCGAGAGCGGCTGACGAGACATGGGCGGAGCCAGGGGGCACCAGCGGTCCGGCCCCTCTCCCCGTATAAAGCAGGGCCTAGGGAGCGCCAGCGACCCGGAGCGCGGCGAACAGGACGGGCAAACAGGGCGTGGCGCGTCAGGAAGGGCGTGGCGCGTCAGGAAGGGCGTGGCGCGTCAGGAAGGGCGTGGCGCGTCAGGAAGGGCGTGGCGCGTCAGGAAGGGCGTGGCGCGTCAGGAAGGGCGTGGCGCGTCAGGAAGGGCGGCAGTTCGCGCAGGAAGGGTGTGGCGCGTCAGGAAGGGCGCTGTCCTGGGGCACTTGGTGATTCACGCCTCTCAGGGCGACATGGCCAACACCCGCCTGAGAACAAAGGCTGCACCTCCGGCCGGAAGGTCTGCACCGGCACCCCCTGCGGGGGTCGATGCCTCCGTGCAGACGGAGCAGCCGAGGCGGGGAGGCTGCGGTGCAGACCTCGGGCTGCAGGCAGTGCCTGGACCCTACTCCCGGGGCAGGGGCAGGCGGCAGCCCTGGCTGCAGAAGGTGTGCCCAGGTGGAGGAGCTCCTGTGGCAGGTGGCTGAGCTGCAGGAGGCGGTCAGGAGGCTGCGGGACATCAGGGAGGCGGAGAGGGAGCTGGATACTTGGTTCCAGGCACAGGCTGCACCGGAACCGCAGCACCCAGTGAACCAATCAACCCCCCCCGCAGTGACACACGACGTAAGCAAGCAGGCAGAAGATGCCACTGAATGGAAAGCTGCAAGGGCAAGGCGCAGGAGGAAGAAGAAGCAGCGTCCCCAGAACCCCGAGGTGCCCCTGCAGAACCGCTTTGCTGCTCTGCAGACTGAAGAAGTAAGACCCAGCACCTCAGGGGAGGCACGGGAGCCGTGCGAGGTAGCGCGCCCAGCTCATGTAATAACTAGCGCTACCAAGAAAAAGAGACGAGTGGTAGTAGTGGGTGACTCCCTCCTGACAGGTACGGAGGCACCTATCTGCCAGCCCGATGCGCTCTCTCGGGAGGTATGCTGTCTCCCGGGGGCTCGTATCAGGAATGTCACCGAGAGACTACCTAGCCTCATACGGCCCACAGACTATTATCCACTGCTGGTGTTTCATATGGGTGCCAGTGACACAGCCGGCAGCAGCCTGAGAAACATCAAAGGGGATTTCAGGACCCTCTCTACAACAGTCAAAGACTCTGGGGCGCAGGTGGTTTTCTCGTCAATCCTCCTGGTCGAAGGGCAGCGACCTGAAAGGGCCAGATGTATCTGGCAGGTTAAATCGTGGCTCAGGGAGTGGTGCTACAGCCAGGGCTTTGGGTATCTCAACTACGGCGCGTGCTTTGAGAAGCCCAGGTTGCTAGGGGCGGATGGCGTGCACCTAACTGAGAAGGGGAAGAGTGTGCTTGGACACACTTGCTGGCTGGACTCATCCGGAGGGCTTTAAACTAGTGTTGCTGGGGGAGGGGGAGCACAGTTCAGCCCACTGCTGTCAGCATGGCGCCAGTGCCAGCACCGAGGGTCCAGAAGCTGAGGAGGGATCACAGATAAGTGCAAATAAACCTAAACTGCGGTGCAATAGCACCCCTGTAGCTCCAGCCAGCAAGTTGGCTTTGTCGGGGGCCCAGCTGAAGTGTCTCTATACCAATGCACGCAGCATGGGGAATAAACAGGAAGAGCTGGAGATGCTTGCACACGAGCAGGGCTACGACCTCATTGGCATCACGGAGACGTGGTGGGATGACACATATGACTGGAGCGTCAACATGGAGGGGTATAGGCTTTTTAGAAAAGACAGGAAGGGGAGACGAGGAGGGGGTGTCGCTCTCTACGTCAGCAACCGGCTGGAGTGTGTGGAGCTCTGCGTGGGGATGGAGGAGGAGCTGACAGAGAGCTTATGGGTCAAGACTAGAGGATGGGGACGGACAGGGGACGTCACGGTAGGAGTCTGTTACAGGCCGCCTGGCCAGGAGGATAGAGCGGACGAAGTGCTCTATAGGCAGATAGGAGCAGCCTCACGGTCACAGGCCCTGGTCCTCATGGGGGACTGCAACCACCCTGACATCTGTTGGAGAGACAACACGGCAGGGCACAGGCAGTCCAGGAGGTTCCTGGAATGCGTGGATGACAACTTCCTCCTGCAGGCGATAGAGGAGCCGACAAGGAGGGGTGCCATGCTCGACCTTGTGCTCACCAACAGGGAGGGACTGGTGGGGGATGTGAAACTAAAGGACAACCTTGGCTGCAGCAACCATGACATGGTGGAGTTCAAGATCCACGGGGCAGCAAGGAAAATACACGGCAAGCTCTCCGCCCTAGACTTCAGGAAGGCGGACTTCGGCCTCTTCAGGGACCTGATGGGTCAAGTGCCATGGGAGGCGGCCCTGGAGGGAAGAGGGGCCCAGGAAAGTTGGTCCGTATTCAAGGAGCACCTCCTCCAAGCTCAGCAGAGGTGCATCCCGATGAAAAACAAGCGGGCAAAAAGGCCAGGAGGCCGGCGTGGATGAGCAAGGAGCTCCTGGACCAACTGAAAGTGAAAAAGGAAGCCTATAGAGGGTGGAAGTGGGGACAGGTAGCCTGGGAGGACTACAAAGAGGCTGCACGAGTGGCCAGCGATAAGGTAAGGAAGGCCAAAGCCCTGGCAGAACAGAATCTGGCCAGGGATATAAAATGTAACAGGAAGAGCTTTTATAGGTACGTAGGGGACAAAAGAAAGTCCAGGGTAAATGTAGGCCCCCTCCAGAAGGGAATTGGTGCCCTGGTTACCCAGGACATGGAGAAGGCTGAGGTTCTCAATGACTTTTTTGCCTCAGTCTTCACCGACAAGAGTTCCTGTCCCACCGCCCAAGCTGTAGAAGGTGCAAGCAGGGACTGCGAGAATGAAGAACTGCCCATTGTACTGGAAGAGCAGGTTCGGGATCATCTAAGGAACCTGAAGGTGCACAAGTCCATGGGTCCTGATGAGATCCATGCGCGGGTCCTGAGGGAACTGGCGGATGAAGTTGCCAAGCCACTGGCTATCGTGTTTGAGAAGTCGTGGCGGTCTGGTGAGGTCCCCGATGACTGGAAGAGAGGGAACATAACCCCAATTTTTAAAAAGGGGAATAAGGAGGACCCAGGTAACTACAGGCCGGTCAGCCTCACCTCTGTGCCTGGCAAGGTCATGGAGCAGATTCTCCTGGAAACCATGCTAAGGCACATGGAGAGCAAGGAGGTGGTTGGTGACAGCCAACATGGCTTCACCAAGGGCAGATCGTGCCTGACCAATTTGGTGGCCGCCTATGACGGGGTGACGGCAACGGTGGACAAGGGACGAGCAACTGACATCATCTACCTGGACTTGTGCAAAGCTTTTGACACTGTCCCGCACGACATCCTTCTCTCTAAACTAGAGAGGCATGGGTTTGATGGACGGACCACTCGGTGGATAAGGAGTTGGCTGGATGGCCGCACTCAGAGAGTGGTGGTCAACGACTCAATGTCCATGTGGAGATCGGTCACGAGTGGCATCCCTCAGGGGTCCATGCTGGGCCCGGCCCTGTTCAACATCTTTGTCGGCGACATGGACAGTGGGATAGAGTGCACCCTCAGCAAGTTTGCCGATGACACCAAGGTGTGTGGTGCCGTCGACACGCTGGAAGGGAGGGATGCCATCCGGAGGGACCTTGACAGGCTGGAGAGGTGGGCCCGTGCCAACCTCATGAAGTTCAACCAGGCCAAGTGCAAGGTCCTGCACCTGGGTCGTGGCAATCCCAGGCACAAATACAGGCTGGGCGGGGAATGGATTGAGAGCAGCCCTGAGGAGAAGGACTTGGGAGTGCTGGTGGATGAGAAGCTTAACATGAGCACGCAATGCGCCCTTGCGGCCCAGAAGGCCAACCGCATCCTGGGCTGCATCAAGAGGAGCGTGGCCAGCAGGTCGAGGGAGGTGATTCTCCCCCTCTACTCTGCCCTGGTGAGACCCCACCTGGAGTACTGTGTCCAGTTCTGGAGCCCCCAGCACAAGAAGGACATGGACCAGTTGGAGAAGGTCCAGAGGAGGGCCACGAAGATGATAAAAGGGCTGGAGCACCTCTCTTATGAGGATAGGCTGAGAGAGTTGGGGCTGTTCAGCCTGGAGAAGAGGAGGCTCCGGGGAGACCTGATAGCGGTCTTCCAGTACCTCAAGGGGGCCTACAAGAAGGATAGGGAAAGGCTGTTTAGTAGGGCCTGTTGCAATAGGATGAGGGATAATGGTTTTAAAATAGAGGGGGGTAGATTTAGATTAGAAATTAGGAAAAAATTTTTTACGATGCGAGTTATAGAACACTGGAACAGGTTGCCCAGAAAGGTGGTGGAGGCCCCATCTCTGGAAACGTTCAAGGCCAGGCTGGATGAGGCTCTGAGCAACCTGATCTAGTTGGGGATGTCCCTGCTCCTTGCAGGGGGGTTGGACTAGATGACCTTTGAAGGTCCCTTCCAATCCTAACCATTCTATGATTCTATGATTCTATGATCTGGAAAGTTTTGGGGGTGCAAAAATACATAGGAGGGAAGAAGAATATCAGTTAAAAGAATCATTGAATAAACTTTTTGGAATCAAATGGAGATTTGCCCCCTTTAGTACAGCAAAGTAATAATTATTATTATTAAATGAAGTTGCCTCTGTATTTCCACTCTAGACCTTTTCCTAAATATTTCTTTCTGTTATTTGATCTTTGCCTTTCACTGATTTTTAAAAGTCTAAGTATTTTATAAAGTATTTCTAAGAATAAATGGGGGAAAACGAAAAGGTCTTTGCAATATAGAAAACTGACCTATTTTTGAACACTCTTCCAGAAAGAGCTGTCATGCAAGCAGAAATCTGACGTAAGAATGGCATTTCTAAAAAAAAATCTTATGGTGGAAGTAATTGAGTTTGGCTTGAATGACTTACGGTCATTTAAAACCACGTATTGAATTGTGACTCTCTCTGTCTCCATAGTCTGAGTGCACCAGCAGAAAGTGCTGCAGCATCCACCCATGTATGAATTATATATGGACTAATTTTGCCTGGTTTTGCAGTATCAGGAAGGAAAATGTCTGCAAAACTAGTCTGTGTTTTTGCCAGGAAGTGGCAAAAATAGGGGCTGCTCGCTGAGAGGACAGGGGGGTGAGGGCCTGAGCAAGGCCAGCAGGACAGAACTGGAGGTGGTGGCCAGATCCATCCGGAAGTCTAGATCATAATGCAGTACTGTGGTCGTGAAGCAGGTGTGAGGTCAAGCTGGGGAGTCAGTCTATAGCACCAAGCCTAGGACCAGATTCAGTGACGGTTTGGCAGGGCCACAGTGACAGGGACAGATGGGATGTGAGTGTGCTGGTAGGGGTCAGGATCAAGCCCTGTGAGGGGAATCAGGGTCAGACACAGCCTGTAATAGTCAAGCAGGGCCATGCCACACCTGTGGGTTGGGACTGGCTCAGCAGGGCCCATGTCTGGGCAGGGCAGGTCAAGGCTGTGGGTAGCTGGAGACCAGCCCTGCTGTGGTGGCACTGAGGCATCTGACAGAACTGGCAAGGTGGTGCTAAGAGGGGGTTCGGATCCATGGTCTGGGAGAAGGGAGGCCACAGGGAGGCTGGCAGGGCCTATAAAGCCTGTTGGTTCTCTCCAGGCCCTGTCAGTTTTTCCTTTTTTTTTTTGGATTTCTGTAAAACTTGTGATACGTAATGTTGGCCAGTATCTTCATTAATGACCTGGATGATGGGGCAAGTGCACCCTAAGCAAGTTTGCAAAAAATAAGAAATTGGGATGGCAGATCTGATGGTCATTCTGCTGTTCAGAGGAAGCTTGGCAGGCTGGAGAAGGCATCGGACAGGAGTCCGAAGAAGTTCAATAAAGTCCCATTCCCAGGAAGGAGTAGCCACCAGGATCAGAAACAGGTTTTTACTGAGCTTAGGCACATCTACTGGTAGGCAATTGTTAAGCAAAACTTTAGTAGATGGCTACATTTTGGGTGAAGTCCTAAACTGCAGCTCGGAGGCTCCAAGCAATCTCTAAACATTGTTCCTGCACCAAATAATTTAATTTTTGTCAGAAAAAGACTACTTTCCCACTGGAAGTGGTTAATGAATCGTGTTGTTAGTCAAAGCCTGCCTAGGTGCCTTTTCAAGTTTTATTACTTATTGGAATCATGGAGTCAATTCAATCAGTTCCACAGCAATAAAATATTATGGAATACAGATTGATTTTTAAAGATGTTTAGGTGCCTAGAGACATAACAAGCCTCCAAATACCTTCAAAAACATTATCATTGAGAAAAACCCCAGTTGCAATGGGTGACATCTGATTGCAATAGCTTGTTTGCTGTAATTAAGAACAGAATTTGTTATATGGCACAAAGAATGATAAGATCATAGAGAGATCTATAAATTTAACTTTACTAGCCATTCTCTGGGTATTGCTGTAATTTAGATTTTTAATGGAAATCCAGTTTTAGTAACTCCTGTTAAGTACTTTGTTTTCAAATTGGCGAAGAAATAAAATCAGAGCCATGAGGTACATTTTGCTTGATTCATGTTTGTAAATAGCTAGTATTCATTCTTGGCACAAGAAATAATCATCAAGAGTCTACATTTTTATCTGAATTATCCACATTGTTTTCCTTTTAAAAGAGTATTATTTTTATTCTTTAGGCCACCGTCACATTTTACAAATCAGGAAAAATCAAAACTGATATCGTAATAGTCTCAGACTATTTTAATTAAAAAGTCTACCTTAAAATTACTAACTATTTATATTAAATAGAGCCGGTGAATATATGTGGCCTATTATCATTGGATGTTTCATTAGGTACTTTCTAGAACTATAGAAAAAATTTAGAGTGGCCAGGATTGACAGTGGGAGCACATGTGAACTGTTGGAAGTCTCACATACTGCATTATGTCCAAAACCAGCAGATGGTAAGTGATAGGAAGAGGACAGCTATTATTTAGGGCCCAGACATGTTTGGCTTCATACTTTGTTTGGGAAAGTCAGGCTGGTGTTACAAGTAGTAAGGATAGTCTGTACAAAAGTGACATTTTAAAGAGGTGGTAGCAACATCCAAGCAGATCCAAAATATAATCACATAAATGTGATAAACTGCTGATGCAATCCACACAGCATCACGCATGCTGAACTCTTCTCTCTGCCCAAAACCAGAAGCCAAATGGATACATGCTATTTGTTTACAGCTGGGACTTGATTTCCAGTGAGGCAAATGCCCTAAAAAAATGTTTTCAACCACCTTATTCAAATGAGCTGTAACCTGTGGAAGAGAATCTCTTAAAAAATAGGAGAGGACTTTCAAAGCGTACAAATTAGTGACAGGTCAATAGTGTTCCTCTCCGTAACCATACTCCCACTCAGACTTTTCCCTGAGTATTGAGCTGAACTGAAGCAGTGCTGCTGGGTTCACCAATTAGTCCAGATGGCATTTGTTCTAAAATTCAGAAAGCTGCAAATCTTTCCTCCTTTTACTCATGCATTTCTATAGACCTCTGTAGAGAATTCCAACCCCTCACATGCACACAACACAAGAAGCAGAGAGGGCTGTATGTGATTTAATGCTCTGTGTAATAGAAGAGATTTAAACATACAAAGTTACTCTGTTTTTAAGCATTTTAAACTATAGCACTTCATATCAAAGTGTATTAGTTCCTTTCATTTCTTCTTTTCATATCTACAATGTTTTTAAAGAAAACTTATTCAAATACAGTAAGATTGCCTTTATCAGTTTAGGTTGAGTGCAACGACTAATATCTGGATAAGAATTTTCAGCATAAACTTACAGATATCAAGACTGAACATTTTTGTTTCTACATAATTTAAAAAACAAATTGTAGGTATTTATATGGAGATAAGCATGTAAAAATGTACAACACCAGTAAAATTTATGGTCTAATTTATGACCATGACCATCATAGTTTCCAAATCACTGGAAAAGAAGATTGTGAAAACTGATCTGTTGAATTCTTGACAAAAATTATCAGGATTAAGATGAGGTGGAAAAAAATATGGGCTAGAAGGACATTACTTAAAACAAGTGTTCAAATTATGTTCTGCTGTCCAACTGGAAAAACAAAGCAGCCAAACTAAACCAGATAGAAATACATTGTGAAAGAATCAGTACAAAACCTCAATATAATACAAATCCCTATCTGACTAACTTCATTGTTTAAGATTAACAATCTTTCAGGAATGATTACTTCAATTTTTGTTTACTAAGATAATTGTGTAATAAAGCAATCAGAAATGATGTGGCAGACTATTTCTAAGCTGTGCTGATGACCACATTTTTGTGCAGTAAGAGCTGTGGAATGAGTTTATAACAGAAGGTGGGCTTAACAATGGCCTGTTCTGCTAATGTAATTTTGCATACTCTCACCATAAACAAAAACACTAGTGTATTGGGTTTGCATTGCAAGGTTTTGGTAGTACAGGTGGGGGGAGGAGCTACAGAGGCAGTTTCTGTGAGAAGCTGCCAGAAGATTCCCCCATGTCCAGTGGAGTCAACGCCAGCCAGTTCCAAGACGGAACCACTGCTGGCCAAGGCCCAGCCCATCAGTGATGGTGGTAGCACCTTTGGGATAGCATATTTAAGAAGGGGAAAAAGAACCTGCACAACTGCAGCCAAAGAAAGAAGACAGAATGTGTGAGAGCAACAGCCTTGCAGACATTAAGGTCAGTGAGGAATGAGGGGAGGAGGTGCTCAGGCACCGGAGAAGAGATTCCCCTGCAGCCCGTGGTGCAGCCCATGGTGAGGCCGGCTGTGCCACTGCAGCCCATGGAGGCCCAGGGAGGAGCAGAGATCCACCTGCAGCCCGGGGAGGACCCCACACCAGGGCAGGCGGATGCCTAAAGGAGGCTGTAACCCCGTGGAGAGCCCATGGTGGAGCAGACTGCTGGCAGGACCTGTGGAGAGAGGAGCCCATGCTGCAGCAGATTTGCTGGCAAGGCCTGTGACCCCGTGGGGGACTCACACTGGAGCAGTTTGTGAAGAACTGCAGCTCGTGGGATGGACCCACATTGGAGAAGTTCATGGAATACTGTCTGCCATGGGAGGGACCTCACACTGGAGCAGAGGAAGAGTGTGAGGAAGAAGAAGCAGCACAGAAAACATGTGATGGACTGACTGCAATCTGGTTTCCCATCCACCTGCGCCACTGGCGGGGAAGAGGTAGAGAAATTGGGAGTGATGTTGAGCCTGGGAAGAAGGGAGGAGTGGAAGGAAGGTGTTTTTAGATTTGTCCTTATTTCTCATTACTCTGACCTTTGACTGGTAATAAATTAAATTAATTTCCCCAAGGCAAGTCTGTTTTGATCGTGAGAGTAATTGCTGAGTGATCTCTCCCTGTCCTTACGTGGACCCATGAGCCTTTCATTGCATTTTCTCTCCCTTGTTCAGCTGAGGAGAGGAGTGATAGAGCGGCCTTGGTGGGCTCCTGTCGTTCAGCTTGGTCAAACCACTACAACTAAAAATCAAGCCAAGACTTATGAGAAGAGGGTTCAGAAAAGACGAGTCAGGTTACGCTAATGCTAGTGTTAATCAGAGATGTTAAGGGATTAGGTATGGGTAGTTTTCATACTCACCATGTCAGAAAGAAAAGACACTGGAGTATAGAAAGCCCAGCTAGCACTACAAAAATCTGTCAGGTTGAGATTTCAGTGATACCATCTGTGTGTGTGTATTTTGTTTATAAGAGTTTGCTTTCTAAGGAAACTGTTTAAAAACATAGACGTGCCCCTTTGGCTAAGTACAGCAGTTCAGCTACCCAGTGGCAGTGGTAGGTGCTTTTTAGCAAGACCTCAGAACACAGACCATTTTCCGTGGTCCGTAGTACTCACCTCTGCCAAAATCTACAGCTGTTGCATTATGGATGTTGGAAGGTACATCCCTTCCTATCTTTTATGCACTTATTTTCCATGAGCTTTTAATGCCTGCTTGAATCTGCTGATACTTCCTCTACAATTTTATTTAGGAATAAAATCCAGAAGTTAGTTAGGTTCTGTTTAGAAAAGTACTTTCCTTTAACTGTTTTAAACTGATTTGCTTCTAGTTTCAATGACTGAACTTTAGTTATTGCAGAATTCAGTGAATGTCACTCACCTTATCTGCTTTCATTATTTCGTAAACCTTGGTCATACTCCACATCACACTCTGCCCTGAATGAAGAACCCCAATGTTTTCAGTCTCAAGTCACAAGGCAGTTGTTCCATCCTCTGATGGAACTCATTATTCTATTATGCCAAAATTATGTACTCTGTTCTGTTCTCCTTACCCTTCCCAGTGATGCACAATATTTTCTGGGTTTAATTTTTTGCCTGCTGCTGATCATGGAGCCAAGTATTTCAGAGATGTGTCAACATATAGCGACATGACAATTAATGTCCTTTGTACATTCAGGCAGGTTATTAAGAACCCATTGTCAAAGCAATACTGCACTTACTTTGAAATCGACAGATTTCTGGACCTGGAATCACTGTTAGTGACTTCAAACTGGAGTATCAGAAAGGATTACATTATAATTATCTCCTGACTTTTTCTCTTACATTGTACCAGTTTTTCATATCACTGACCTTGAACCTAATGGGATTTTTTCCTACTGAGTATACTGCTCTAAAAATGTGCTGAGATTATAATAGTCTACCAAAAAAAAAAAAGATATAGTACACTTGTATATTTAAACTAGGTAGTAAGTCCTTACTTTTTTTTTCACTTAATTCATTCATTTCACCTGGGATAGTGTCATACCAAATGCTTTTACAACCCTGAGTGCTCAACCATGGTAGCATATTTTTAGTGGTAGTTGTTACTTGCTATGTTATAAGATAATTAACATGTTTTAACTCTTCTGAAAGGGAACCTCATTGCTAATATTAACAATTTCATACAGTAGTGTACAAGTAATGTACAACAATAGCATAATTACCTTGCTGCTTTCTGATTTTTGTCTATCAGTTAATTAAAAAAACTCACTGATATCTTTGTTAAGTTTCCCATCTCCACTTTAGAACTTCTTTAGTTTAGCTCCATGTGGATTTTTGAGTTCCCTTGACTCAATTTTTATTAAGCTCTTCCTCTTTGACAAGTTTTGTAACTACTGTTAATCTTCATCCAAAATCATGTGTGCCTCTTCTTGTAAGAGCTTTTCCTTTACGGTCTTTCAGTACCCAGTCATCTACTGATTTTCTCTAGTCTTTATAGCTAGCTATATCCTTGCACCTGTGCATCATCAGAAGGCAATTTAATGGTTCTTCAGGCAATTCCTGTAATTTTTCTCTCTAATTTGATCTAATCTGTAAGCCTGAAGTTAGTGAATATCTCTATGACAACAACTTGCAGATCAGCTTCTCTTCTCCTGTTTCTTCATATCTAATTTAAAACCTCTATTTGTCTCTCTCACTTTCTCTATTTCTTGATTGGCATTGACAGTACTACCATCCAGCCTATCACTCAAATCTGTAACGTGGTTATGACATTCCTCTTCAATTTATAAATTTTAAAATCTGGGATGTACTTAAAATCCTGATGCTTTTGTGAGTATAATAACTTAAGATGTGGGTGTTATGGATATTTCTTTCCCAAGTAACCATATGGCTAAGACTCTCCTCCAGACTTTTAGCATATTATGTTTCAGTTTCTGCAGCACCCTTTTCTGTGGCTTTGCTTATATGAGTCAGAATTCTGCTACAAGAATCTTCCTAGCATACCTCCGCTTTCTCCCATGCTCGAATGCACCCTTTGGAAACATGCTTAGTGCAAAAAGACATTCAATTAACTCCTCCTAACACTGTGCTTTGTTCTAATAGTCACAAAATTTCCACATAATAGTTGAAACCTGTACAGCACTACCACAACACAAACAACATTTGTAACAACAGCATCCTTTAAAATAATATTCTGAAGATTAGTTTTGTAAGAATTAGCATTTTCTTCTTCTTATAGAAGTAAATTAATGAATTTTCTGTTTCTAATAATTGCCCGTTCTGAGAAAAAAAAAAGTATACTTTCTCTTTAGTTGACTCTTATCCATGTAAATGATCCACTCTTTTTTCATGATACATTAAGTTCCTTCAAATTAATAAGTTACACTGATATAGCTGAGGGAAAAAAAAAAGAGTTCAGGAAGATCTGAATATTTATGAATTTAAAATAGCAGCCCCTGTAATATGGTGCCTTGTTTGGCTTTTCCCCCATTATTCAGTTCCAAGAATGTTACATTACAGATACTTCTGTCTTGACTTTGAAGCATTTGCAAGTGGAAGAATGTACTTAATTACACCACTCTAGCACTCTACTGTAGCACAAAGAATCTAACTGTATTTGTAGAGCAGTGCAGTTAAAAATATGTGTGTGGCAAGTCAAAAACAAGAGCTCTAAAACGAAATCTGTGCAGCCTGGATGCAAGTTTCTGAAAACATGATGGCACAAAATAAAATAGCCTCATTCCATGTGCTAGTTTCCAGTCTTTTCTACCTCAGCCTACAGCAAAACCCCAGAAGTTGTCACATAGTTTCTTCCGGTGTTTTGGGAAATGTTTGTGTCTCATTATTTAGAAATATAAGATGATTCTTATATTATTGAACACTAAGATATATACTCTGTCATGTACATATTTTTACAGTGCCAGTGGTGGGGGGGTTTCATGCTCAACTGCAGTTGAGAATGGTTGAAGGAAGGGCTTAATTACTTCTTCCAGGTATATGTAAAACTGCCAAATGAAACCTGTGCTTTTATTTTCTACTTTTACTGTTGACAGTATGGTTTATCTCTCGTTTATCTAGGTAACAAAGAATGTTGGGTTTATGTTCAATTTTGACCCTGCAGGGCCAGATGCCTGCTTGCCACTAAAGGTGCATGTCTCCTCTGGAAAATGGGGTAGCAACATTCCTATCTAGCCATGCATTTCTAATCTGCTAAACAATTATACTTGAGATTTTCACTTGTAGAGAATATGCAGTCTTTGCAAAGTACCAGTAAGCTGGCCAGAAACCTTCCCTTTCCCCTGAAAATTCACTTTCAGGATCCTGTACAGGCCAGTATATTGTTATCATCAATCACCACAGCGCTTCACTTTGTATGTGTTTTCTTGAAAGTGAGCAATTTATTCAACATTTTTTTAAAAGGGATTTGTTATCCTTTGCATTACAGCACTGCAGACTTGACCCAGTGTCATGGTTTAGCCCTGCTTAGCAGCTAAAATACCACACAGCTCCCTGCTCATTCCCCCCGGCCTTATCCACTCTCTCCAGTGGGATGGGGAGGAGAATTGGGAGGAAAAAAAAGGCAAAACTCATGGGCTGGCATAAAACCAGTTTAACAGAGCAGCAAAAGAAAAGAAAGCAAAAACCAGGAAGAAAAAAAAAATCAATAACAGAATATACTAACCAAGTATATTGACACCCCAGCTCACTCCCAAGTAGCAAAATCCACTCCTTGCTGCCATCCCCACTTGATATACTGGGCATGATGTCACATGGTATGGAACATTACTTTGGCTAATTTGGGTAAGATATCCCAGATGTTGGGTAATTGGGAAGCTATCCCAGCTGTGTCCCCTCTGAGCTTCCTGTAAAAAAAATTAACTCTATCCTAGCCAGAGTCCGGACACCTAGTTTATGGGGATTTGAAGTCAGGTTTTTGGTTTTGTTTAGCTATGAGCTTTAGCCCGGCACATAAGCAATTTCAAAGTTTTATACATTTCAGACTTGTGATTATCCCAGAAGTTAACCAATTATCTTAAGAGTAAAATCTCATAAAACAGCTTAAAGATGCAGTCTTTGAGAATATTCCCAAAGATTGGAAAATTATTCCAGCTCCTGTATTTCCTTTCTGGAAGATACTGCAACAGTAAGGAGTCTAGAAGTCTGAAGTCTGCATTAGATAAGAATCTGCAAAATAGCTTTTAATTCAGATTTGATTTAAGGATCTTGGCAAACTAACAGCAAAAAACCAACCTACTCTCTCTTATGCAATTACCTTATCAATTGCTGAGTTTTGTCCTAATGGAAATCCATTCTGAAATGAAAGTTGAGAGATGCTGCATCTAGCCTTGACTTTTCTGATCACTGCCATTTGATGATATGTGGCTATGGTAATTCAGCCATATCCGTCTTGATGGATGGACCACTCAGTGGATAAGGAATTGTCTGGACAGTTGCACTCACGTTGTGGTCAACGGCTCAATGTCCATGTGGACATTGGTCACAAATGGTGTTCCTCAGGGGTCGGTATTTGGACTGGCCCTGTTTAACATCTTTGTTGGCAGCTTGGGCAGTGGGATAGAGTGCACCCTCAGCAAGTTTGCTGATGACACTAAGCTGTGTGGTGCAGTCAACATGCTGGAGGGAAGGGATGCCATCCAGAGGGACCCTGACAGGCTGGAGACATGAGCCAATGAGAACCTCATGAGGTTCAATGAGGCCAAGTGCAAGGTCCTGCATATGGGTCAGGGCAATCCCAAGAACAAATACAGGCTGAGTGGAGAATGGATTGAGAGCAGTCCTGAGGAGAAGGACTTGGGAGTGCTGGTGGATGAGAAGCTCAACATGAGCAGGCAATAAGCGCTTGCAGCCTGGATTGCCAACCACATCCTGGGCTACATCAAAAGAAGTGTGGCCAGCAAGCTGAGGGAGGTGAATCTCCTCTTCAACTCTGTTCTTGTGAGACCCCACGTGGAGTACTGTTTACAGCTCTGGAGCATGCTCTCAGCATAAGGAGGACATGCACCTGTTGGAGTGAATCCAGAGGAGAGCCACAAAGATGATAACAGGGCTGGAGCACCTCTCCTATGAGGACAGGCTGAAAGAGTTGCGACTGTTCAGCCTGGAGAAGAGAAGGCTCCAAGGATATCTTACAGCGGTCTTCAGTACCTAAAGGCGGCTTATAAGAAAGACGAGGAGAAACTCTTTAGCAGGGCCTGTTGGAAAATTTTCACAGGTTGCCCAGAGAGGTGGTGGATGCCCCATCCCTGGAAACATTCAAGGCCAGGTTGGATGGGGCTCTGAGCAACCTGATCTGGTTGGAGATGTCCCTGCTCCTTGCAGGGGGGTTGGACTAGATGGCCTTTAAAGGTCCCTTCCAACCCAAACTATTCTATGATTCAATAATTCTGTCACTGCAGATTTAACCACTGGTTGTTTTTACTCCATTCCAGAATTAATCCTTAGGTGGATCTACTCTAACTGTAGCACTTGGTTGATACTTACATCTGTAAGACTTATCTTAATCTGGGATTTATTTACTTAGGTCTGATATAACATGTACAGTGTATAGAGTTACAGGCTGGAGATTACATAAGCATTCTTCTCCATCCTTTTTGAAGATATAATAGGAAAGAGGGGAAATATGCTAATAGAGTCACATTTATTCTGTTGATAGTTTGAACTCTTGAAATGTTTCCAGTGTTTTCTAAGTTCCAAATCTTCTAGTTCTCAAGAGCTTTGAAAATATAAATTAATTACTAAAGCAAATAGTTTTCTGGGTGATTATTCCAAGAGTAATGCACAGCTCCCTTACAGCTATGCAAGCCTGGCCTTTGATGTGCATAATGCTGATACTCATGGGTTTTGGTTTTTATCTTCTTCCTCTTCCAGATTCCTAGCATGGGATAAGACTGACACTGTAGCTGTCATGAGTTGTACTAAAGACTGTGTGACTTCCCTTCTGAACCACCTAGTGAGTGCTCTGACTATTTAAAGAGCAGGGTGATCCAGGGCATTGAATAGAGAACAGCAGGCTTCATTAAAGGTTAAATCTTTTAAGGAAATATTTCCAGTTCACTGATTTGATTCAATATGAAGGCAATCTTATGTTCTTTTGAGAAAATACAATTTATAAATAATTCTTCCTGCACACAGAAACATCTCCTTACTAATCTGAATACCTTATTAATATTTTCATATTCTTCTCTGTCAACTGTCAGATTTACATAACAGTTCTGGAAAAAAAAAGATAGCTGATTCTTTGTCTTTTGCTTGTGATACCTTGTTTTCATGAGGGAAAAAGATATATGCAGCTTTAGATAAACAATAAATTGCTATTTTATTTTTTTGTTCTCATCCAGATATTGAGATTATATTCATGACAGCATGGTAATTTACCCCAGGGCAAAATCTTATAAACTTTCTTGGTAACAAGAAATGGAGGTAATATTTGAGGAAAATGGGAGAGTCATGGGATTTTTTTTTTTTTTTTGGTATTCGTTTGTTTTAGTTAATCTTGCCTGAACCCTGCTGCTGACAACACACACATCTACTTGCCCCTCTTAGTTTTGGTCCCCAACAAGAGAAGGCCTAGGTAGCACATATTCACTCTCATTCAGCAGCAGGCAGAGGATTTTCAGCTAGGTTGCAAACAGCAGATGTTGAAGCATCAGACCTGAAGAATTTTGTGTCTGTTCATAATGACACGTTTTATTGCTCTAATTTTGGGCGATAGAAATCTGGCTGACTATAGGGATGAGTTGGAGAGAACTAAAGCACACTTTTGTAAATTAAGGATTATGGTCATTTCTGACAGCTCCCTTAATAAAAAATTAGAGGTTGTTTAGAACCAAATGGATTGCTGAACTCTTCAATCTTGACAAATTTAATGAGACATGGATATGTGTTTTGATCAAGACAAAGCTGCTCCTAACAAAGACTTTTCTTCAGCCCCTCAGCTTTTTTTTTGCCATGTGCAAGAGTCATCCTCCAGCCTTTTAGTAAATGATGGAAAGCAGATTACTTTTTTCCCCTGAACATGTGGCAAAGATATCTGAAAGAGAATGTTACAGAGGTGTTCCAACTAGGTGTTGACAATTAGGTATAAAAAAGTTTGTCACTCACATTTAGCTGTTATTCCGTAATAGCGTGTTAATCTGTATGCCAGGAGTAGGGTCCACAGTGTCACAGTTTCACTGATAATGACATTAATCTGATGCTATGAGGTGATGAATCTGGCATCTGTACTGCTCTCAGAATACATGCAGATACAATTATTTGTAGAGAGAGTATAGAATTTACAGATTATTTCATCTCTGAAGATTTAGGACCCCTTTGTTATGTAATGGTTGTCACTCTCCAACTCTGCCTACTTGGCTTTTCTCTTTCCATGTTAGGGTACTCATTGACCTGCTTTCTCCAATGGCCTCTGTTTTCATTTCTTTCTTTTTTTTTTTCTAGATCCTAGAGAGAGATGGATTTTTTTGTTTGTTTGCTTTAAAATCAGTGCCTTGCTCTAGAATGTAATCCATTTAATTTTCATGGCTAGCATCTTTGTTTTATTATTTATTGGAATGGAAGGAGGGACTAAAGGCTCTGAAGGGCTGGAGAAGCACTAAACTATTGCTGGAGCTCCAATTCCTCCTCATTTTTAATCTGAATAATTTCATTCAGAAACAGGGATAAAGTTTTGCTTCTGGACCTGGATTTATTCAAATTACAGTTCATGACACTAACAATAAACATCATGCATAGTTATGTGTTTCAGTTATTGCCTGAATACGCAGAACAAGTGCTTCTTGCTTATTATGGAAAATTTAATACATAATTATTTGGGTTCTGTGACACTATTGCGCCAAACCAATGAAAATCGTTGAAATTATCACAGCTGTCATTTCAAACAAAGGAAATCAAATATACTCAGTAAACTTTTTGGCACTGTGCAATTAGAACAGTAGCATTTACTCGTTAAGGAAGCATCTTTATTAATACAATTATTGAAGCTTTATAATGCAAATGTATCCATGTGGCACAGAACTGTAGTATGTTTATCATATATGTAAATTTATTTTTCCATCAGAACTGCTTCTTTCAGAATCTCATCTCAGAATGTCTCAGAGTTGTCATCTGAGAGAGGCTGATTTTCATTTCCTAGTTTTAGTGATGTGTTTATGCATGGAGGGTGTACTCTGTTTTTGTCAAGACTCATGTCTCTGGTTTTCTGGTTTTGAGTTTTGGAAAGTGGCTATGTAAAGGTGTCTATAAATATTTGCTCCTCTTTCCCTCTTTCTTAACAAATGCCATGGAAAAATTCTGCCTCTGCTCACCTTTCTGAAACATCAGGAATCCCAGCTTTTTACAGAAGTGGTACAAGAAACACTGATGTGTTACGGTGATGATGCCTGTTCCACAGCACTACTTAAAATATTTTCTGAAGTTTTTGGGCAATAAATTGAACCAGAATGGACTGTGAGCAGCCCTGAGGAGAAGGACTTGGGGGCGTTGGTTTGTGAGAAGCTCAGCGCAACTCAGCATATGCGCTTGCAGCTTAGAAAGCCAACTGCATCCTGGGCTGCATCAAAAGAAGTGTGGCCAGCAGGTGGAGTGAGGTGATTCTGCCCCTCTACTCTACTCTGGTGAGACCCTCCCTGGAGCACTGCATCCAGCTCTGGAGTCCTGTTGTGGTTTAGCCGGAGTCACCACACAGTTTCTCGCTCACCCTCCCTCTCCCCAGCGGGATGGGGGAGAGAATTGGGAAGGAAGGAAAACTCATGGGTTCAGATGAAGATAGTTTACTAAAATAGCACAGGAAAACAACAATAATAACAGAATGTAAGGATATTAAAATATACAAAATGAACAATGTAGGATTTCTCACCACCTGATATCCCAATGACCGATACAGCCCATCCCTAGCAGCGATCATAGAAATGAACAGCAAGTAAAGGAATGAAAGAGAGCCAGCAAGGTAGAGGGAACAATGCCAGTGAGCGAGAGAGAGGGATGGATGCCAGCAAGGCAGATACCCGCCCTGGACCACCCTCACTTATATACTGAGGATGACGTTTATGGCATGGAATACTCTCTTTGGACAGTTTTGGGTCTGTCTGTCTTTCTCCCAGCTTCCTGCATCTGCGCATTAGTGAGACTTGGAAAGCTGGACAGTGTCCTTGGTCTCATTAGCAACAACTCATATCATCAGTGTGTTTATCAATATACGAAATCCAAAATACCCTAGCTATTGAGAGGAAAATTAACTCCATCCCTGCCAAAACCAGGACAAGTCCTCAACATAAGTAGGACATGGACCTGTTGGAGCGAGTGCAGAGGAGGACCAAGAAGACGATCAGAGGGCTGGAGCACCTATCCGATGAAGAAAGGCTGAGAGATTTGGAGTTGTTCAGCCTGGAGAACAGAAGGCTCCAAGGAGGCCTTAATGTGGCCTTCCAGTGACTAAAGGGGGCCTATAAGAAAACTGAAGAGGGACTTTTGACAAGGGCATGCAGTGATAGGACAAGGGGTAGTGGCTTTTAAAAGAGTAGATTTAGACTAGATATAATGAAGAAATTCTTAACTAACAGGATGGTGAGGCACTGGAACAGGTTGCCCAGAGAAGTTGTGGATGCCTCATCCCTGGAAGTGTTCAAGGCCAAGTTGGATGGGGCTTTGAGCAACCTGGTCTAGTGCAAAGTGTCCCTGCCCACGGCAGGGGAGCTGGAACTAGATGGTCTTTAAGGTCCCTTCCAACCCAAACCATTGTATCATTCTATAATGAGGTTTTTTTAATAGATTTTGGTTTTAAGTAACAAGATACAGAACGTGTGACAACCTTACCAATTTCATCAGGAAACTAAACCCATGTTTCTTTTTATTCTTAAAACACAGCATATTCCACATTTCATAGTATCATAGAATTTGAGAGTTTAAGTGTCAGATCCTGGTACAGGCAAAATAGATGTCAAATAAGTTTTTTTTAAACTAAAAGTTAAGACAATGTTCTGACTCCATATATGCAGAGCCAGTGAGCAGAGACCGGTAATCTGCTGCTCCAGAGAGTCAGAGACTACCGCTGACACCACAGCCTGGACTCTCAACAAGTATATATGACTTGCCACCATGAAGAGGCCCCTAGAATATTTTCCTCTTTTCATTTCTTTAAGTAACTTTTAACTTTTAAGAAAAATAGTACAGACAAAAAAACCACTTTTTAAAAATTGGAATAAGGATAGTGAATATATTGAAATTCTTAGAGTTAAGGACAATTTAAAAGTTTTTATTATTGTAATACTTTTGTTATTATCAAAGGAAATAAATAAGTTATTTTTCAGTTTCTTAAATGATAGCAGTTTGAGATTTTTCCAATTCCAATATAAAATCTAAAATTATTGATCAAATTTAGTTCTAAGAGCTTATACTAGATGTTGTGACCAGAATGATCACAGCAGATACAAATAAGATAAAACAGATTTATAACAATAAAAATGTACTCAGGGAAGCTGAAAAATAAAGGAGATATTTTTCATGCCAAGAACACTAACTGCTCAATCTTTTAATGTCTGTGAAGTCACCACCAGAACACCGGAAAATACTTTTGTAGAGGTTATAGTAGAAATTTATTCTTTTCAGACTTAAACAGGAAATGTGGAAGCAGAGGCCAAAATGGTAAAAGGATATAAAAAGTTAGTATAAGCAAGGAGTGGAAGGCTTTAAAGCAACACAAACAATGTGGAAAGGGAGAACACTGGTAGTCATTAAAAAGTTCACAGAGAAGACCAAAAGGAAGCAGTGATTGTAGAATTACCAGGTATATTTCAAGCACATAGAAAAGTTTATTTGAATAAAGCATTTCTGCAGTGAGCAGGGGGAAAGTAAAATAGGCAGGAAAGTAAAAAAAAAAATCAAACAAAACAACAACAAACTAGTGAAATGGCTACAGAAAATCCAGCAGAAGAGAAAGAAATGACATATTTGTTAATGTCATTTTATTTCACAAACGAGAGGATTAAGCAATTAGATATAATTTTAATTAGGATTGTTTGATCAGTACAGTCAGTGAATTAGCTAATGGGAATGCCAAGGAAAACATTCTACAACATTAGAGCCGGCAGAATCTAAGCAACAGAATTTTATTATTGAAAAAAGATCTTCTCAAGCCTCTGGATTACATATTAGTGGAATTTTCTTTGGTCAGTGTTTGTGGTATCTGAAACACTGCCGGCCTCTGCAGATTGCACCAGAGAGGACTGTAGACAATTCCTGGCCAATCTCCTCACACCGGAGGAGCAGTAGGAACCGTTCTCAGTACAGAACAAGACATTTTGCTGATCTTGCAAAGTCTGGGAGTGAAAGTATGTATTTCTGGCTGCCATTTATTGGTCAATTATTTGTTAAATACTTGCCTATATACAAAAAGCATACTTGAAGTAGAATATAACAAAAATCTCCTTTTCATCATGTCATCTGGCAATACTGGACTCAGTAAATGTGCTGTGGCATACATGAGGACTTCTGGCAAAGCTAAAGTTGCAGGCAGCTTGTGCTGTGTGACTTCCTTTTCCCTTTGGGATTAAGTAATCTCTTAAAACAATTTGCATAATTTAATTTTGTTCTTATAGAGCATACTCCAGAAACACTCCAGCAGTTAATGAAGCTTTCTCAGTGAGACTACTCCAATTCTGAGTACCTTGCTATTCAGAAACTATGCCCTTTACCAGTTTGTGTTTTCCAGATTTAATCTTCCCATGTTTTCAGTTTTCAAGTTTTTCCAGTATGACTATGCCAGTATATACTGAACACTCTCCTGATATGATAATTGTTGTTTACTCCTAAATGGTTCACTGTCAAATCCCAGAAGATGGAAGTTGATTTTTTTTGTTTGTTTATTTAATGACTCCTATGACCAATGATACTGATGTATGTACCTTTCACATGCACCTTTCAGGTCTTGGAAAAACTCAGTGGATTCTAGATATTTTTATGGAAACCAAACAGGAGTATGTTTACCTGCCAAACATCATTGCAGCTGAGCAAGTTTTGGATTATGGTCATTATCACGTCATGTGTAATTAATTGCATGCAAAGCACCAAGCTTTTCAATTTCAACTTTTTCCTACTACAACTAAAGACAAACTGTTACTTCATATCTGCACATTCCCTTCTGTTAGGCTTACAGGGGAAACTATTTCTCCTTTCTCTCACTGTGAACATCCTCCAGGAAGGCAAATAAAAGCTTTGATATGCAAGAACTGCAATCCGTTCAAATGTACTCAGGCTTTTTCCAAACAAATAACCTTATAGCCATATCTTGAATAGGTCTACTAACTCTGGGATATATTACATTATCCTAAGAAAAGACATTCACTCTAAGTCCATCATCTCCTGATTTTTAAAAAACCATTAAATCCATATAGTTTCATGGACCAAATAATAGAATCATAGAATCATAGAATGGTTAGAGTTGGAAGGGACCTTCAAAGGTCATCTAGTCCAACCCCCCTGCAAGGAGCAGGGACATCCCCGACTAGATCAGGTTGCTCAGAGCCTCATCCAGCCTGGCCTGGAACGTTTCCAGGGATGGGGCATCAACCACCTTTCTGGGCAACCTGTTCCAGTGTTCTATAACTCGCATCGTAAAAAATTTTTTCCTAATTTCTAATCTAAATCTACCCCCCTCTATTTTAAAACCATTACCTCTCGTCCTATCGCAACAGGCCCTACTAAACAGCCTCTCCCCATCTTTCTTGTAGGCCCCCTTGAGGTACTGGAAGACCGCTATCAGGTCTCCCCAGAGCCTCCTCTTCTCCAGGCTGAACAGCCCCAACTCTCTCAGCCTGTCCTCATAAGAGAGGTGCTCCAGCCCTTTTATCATCTTCGTGGCCCTCCTCTGGACCTTCTCCAACTGGTCCATGTCCTTCTTGTGCTGGGGGCTCCAGAACTGGACACAGTACTCCAGATGGGGTCTCACCAGGGCAGAGTAGAGGGGGAGAATCACCTCCCTCGACCTGCTGGCCACGCTCCTCTTGATGCAGCCCAGGATGCGGTTGGCCTTCTGGGCTGCAAGGGCGCATTGCCTCCTCATGTTAAGCTTCTCATCCACCAGCACTCCCAAGTCCTTCTCCTCAGGGCTGCTTATCATATCTTACTGAAAAGAAGATCTTCTTTTTTGGAGTAACTATTAAATAAGTACGATATTTATGTTTTCATAATCTGGATCTTGTGATAAAATGAAAAAAAAATCGAGTCAATAAATTAATCTGATTGATAAGAAGTCTGTATCTTCTTAAATTCCCCAAATACTCCACTGTAACTGGTGACTATGTGATAAGCAGAGTACAATAATTATATTTAACTGCCAGAAAAATCTTTTTTGCTTCTCATAGAATGACTTAAAAGACTTTTGTACTAGGAGTAAAAGGCACAGATAATTCTCAAAATATTTCAAAACTATTTATTTTCTGTTGCCTTCCTATGTACCCGTGCTTGATCCCAAAGCTTAGCTAAGGTTGGTTTACATACATTTTGGAAAGCATATCAATGGGGTTCTGTCCCATCATGAAAAGGTGGCTTCATGTCCAGTGGATGTCCTAGAAACACAGGCTCCCAGGATTTAGGTGAAGCTCACAGTCTGGTGTTGAACTGGAACTATTTGTCACTAACAGCTGAGATATTATGTCTTTGCTTTTCTTTGAATATCTTCACTGCCATATGAAGACAAATTGAATGTTTGAACTGAGGGAAACTATCACAATGCCTTTCATCATCTCTTTCTCTTTATTGGCCTTCTCTCATAGATGATTTTACTATCCCTAAAATCATGTATTTTAGTGCAAGTCAGGGGACTCCTCTGCCCTAAACAATAAATTACTAGCTATTTGGCAGCAGCTTAATATAATATTAGGAAAATAGCCATAACACCTTTATTTTTTTGTCCAAAATGTGATCCAATGTTCTTCCTGTCAAAAACACTATTTTCAACTAAGCCAGCATTTTCCACTAGAAAAAAAGATCAACCATGGGAGATCTTCTGGTATTTTCTGGAAGACAGTGCCAGATGCTTTCTCTAATAGAGTATTGCAGTTTACATAAAACCTTCATCAGCCTATTGGTTGGGATAACATCTTTATCCTGTAACTGTTTGTTAGTTTTATCCAATCCATCAGAGAAACATTTGTATGCTACATGGTGCTGCTTGCCATAACTCAATCATATAACTGAAATATATCATCAAAGTGATGAAAACAGGTGCTGGATCTGATTCATAACCCTGATAAATCTTTTTTTTAAGCATTGCAGAGCTGTAATATTTCATATTTCCATAGCCCTTTCCTTGCTGTGGGCTGTGAAGGGTAAAATTTCCCATCCAGGAAGGCAGAAAACACAAGTTAAATGAACAATCAGAGATGAAGATTTCTTTAAAGCGGTTTCCTTTTAGTTTGGAGAAGACTGGCTACTTTTTTTTTTGCATATGCATAAAAAAATATCACTATATGATAGCCTAATTATAATTTTAATCACTGTTAAATGTAAAGTTTCTCTAGTCTTTGTGGCAGCGGAGTCTGGATCATTATTCGTGGAAAGGTATGATTTCCTGTAAAATATTGCTTGATTTTAAAAGTGTCTAGAAAGCAGGTTTTTTAATATTCTTACATAAGAAAACAAAGTCAGGTTTACTTCTGTCCCATCATGAAAAAGTGGCTTCATGTCCAGTGGATGTCCTAGAAACACAGGCTTCCAGGATTTAGCTGAAGCTCACAGTCTGGGGTTGAACTGGAACTATTTGTCACTAACAGCTGAGATATTATGTCTTTGCTTTTCTTTTAATATCTTTCTCTGCTTTCTGTTAGTATGTGGAAAGAAGTCAATCATCTCTGTAAGCTTAGAAAACATATTTTGAATTGTACTCTGCTACAGACAGATTTATCCCTCTCCATTGTCTCCAGAAGATTTTATTCTCGGTAGCTGTAACTGTCTGTCCAAAATATCTTTCTTCTAGACCTACCCTCTCCATTTTTTTTTCTTTGCTCTCTCTGGAAACAAAGTAGTCAACAAAAACTATACACAAGCAAGGAGTAGTTCACTACCACATGTCTGCTATAAGGTCTTAATTCCTCTGTAAAATATTTATTTGACTTAAGATTAATTTTGTGCCTTGTCTATTATTTTATTAAGATGCTAAGTTGGTTTTTAGCTCACCAGAGATGATCATAGTGAATTGAGCTTGTTCTGTTCCCGTGCTCCATCAGAAGTGACTTGCAGCTTATCATCGATTTCAGCAACAGGTGCCTAAGCACTGTCTTAGAGGAGCAGGGTAAAAGCAAATGCTATACTCAAGTACTCCACAAGAAGAAAAAATAAAAAAAAGAAAGAAATAAAAAAGAAAAAAAGAAACAAATAGATAATACAAAACTCATTTTGAAAATACATAAAAATCCAGTCCCATGGCCTATCTCTGCAATTTCAACACTCCAATACTTTTTTTTTTTTTTGCCAAAAACTCGCCACTCAAAACACTATAAACAAAAGTCCCCCACTGACCTTTTCCATTTTAAATTATTATTATTTTGCATTAAGATACACTTCCTAGTATATTTCCATGTACGTTTCAACAAGTCTAATACCATGTAACAATAAAAAAACAGATGTCTGATTATTGGCTCAGTATGTTATTGCATAACAACTTTTAAATATTATTTTGTATTTGAGGTGGATAGAATCTAACCACAGCTTTAAGAATTTCCATGTGACATCTCTGTCAAAATTAGAAAGGTTTCTGTTTACTGATGTTTGTTTTATTATTCAGCTAGGAAGACATCTGGAGTGTTAGTACCACATCATGTTTCCACTTCTTTTTAACAACTCCGAATCTCAAAGACAGCATATTACACAAGGAGAAAGGACAAACATCCTTCAGATCAGTGAAGCCTCCTCTCTGTTTCATGGCCCTGGCATTTATTGCACTGCTGAATCTTACCTAGCTTATGTGCAAAGACAGCATGCTAATATACTGTCTCTTAGGTCAGTATCAAATAAAAAGTATCAGGCTTGTAAAGAAGAACATTTTCCCAACCTAGTCAATAAGTGTATACGATTCTGGAGAAATAGAATAGCCAGTTTGTTCTCTAACAGTACAAACAATCCTTATTACTGTAATTATTTACTAATTCTACCAGACTACTTGCTGAGTAGTCATTAGTCTCCTGTCAAAGATTCAAAGCTTGAAATGCACACTGAGCTGAGTATAAATACTTCCTCAGAAAAGTTCATCTTGTAACTAATCCTATTGCTTGGAGCACTTGCAGCAAAATGAGTAGATGTGTTAAGAAAAATAATGATGGTAGGCAGATTATACAACCCTCTAACACATAAACAACATTATTTTTCTTCCTCATTCTATAAATTCCCTAGTACTCAGGCTCAAGAATAAATGACCACTGATTTCCATTTGACATCATCTCTTCCCAAACAGACTGCTGCTGTTTGCCTTTTTCATACCCAGCAATTGAGCAGGAGTTGTGTGTTTTCTACTCCAAAGCAGAAATGGAGAAACAAATACTTGATTTGGTGTCACACAGATTCCTTAAAGTCAAGAGATGGACATTCTCTTGAAAGTATAGCTGCTTTTGAAAATGCAAGAATTCAAACTTTACGCTGAAAATTGTTGGCGGTGGGTGTTTTTTGGTTGTTTGTTTTTGTTTGTTTGTTTGTTTGTTTTATGTTGTGAATATTTTTCTCCTGAGCCTCTTCCTTTTAGACTAGATTTAATCTTGCTAATGCTCTCCATTTCTTAAATTTGAATATAATTCCTTCTCTCTCCAGAGGCTACAAAAATCAAAGTAACCTTCTAGCTTCAGAAAGTTTTTTTCTAATGGAATTTGGACTAAGGAGGAGAAGAAAGAAAGAAACAGTACAACAGTCTCCCTCAGCACAGAAGTGTTTAATTCTAAAGACTATGCTGATGGAAAAAAGCCATACTACAGACTTGATAACTGTAATTTCTGTTTGAGCAAAGACATATGTATCTAAGACAGAGACAAGAGCTCTCTGTTTCACTCCATCTGTGATTCTAACTCACTGCTGATTCTGAGGACTATGCAAAAAACCTTCACATTTTTAAAGTCAGTATCTATGGCACACAGAATCATAAAAGCTTTAATTTCTGATTAAAAAGGAGAACAGGGAGACTGATGTTGATATTGGCTGTTCTTTTGCTATTTTTTTTTTCTGCTTCATATCATGTGTGTGGATTTTACTAATGACAGTGATACATACAGCTCCAGATTGTTGACTTTCATATATTATTTTCTATTCTTACACTCATGGAAAAATCAAATAAAAAAATAGATCACAGTAAGCATTTATATGATACAGAATACCTGCATAATCTAAAGTTAAGGTGTAAAATTAAGCTATATCAAGTCCCAAAACATTTAATTTCCCACCATAAAGGCATAAGAGAAGCAACTTGTTACTTGAATGTGAATTTTCTGTCCATTTCTAGCCTGTCCCTGGAAAGCTTTCATTCTCTTGGATATTTTTTCCATTTACAGGGGAAGAGTAGAAATAGTGTCTGGTAGGGAAGCATGGAGAATTTCACTCTCAGTGATGAGCAAGTCTTTGCTTTCTCCCAGCTCTCAATCTGTCTGTCTAACTAATTGGTGTGATGCTGAAGAAGTCTTAAGACAAATGGATTGTGAACCCACTTCAAAGATTCTGAAATTGGAAGGGGAAAAGGGGACAGAATCTGCTTTTGATTTCTGGAACTAAAGGAGGAGTTCAGAAAAACAGCAAAGACATTCATGGCTTTGAATTCTCTTAGTTGCAGGGTTTTTCTTTGTAATGATACTTCCAAGAGGAAGAAATTCACACTTTTCATTCATCTCTAGCATTCAAGTACTTACTGAAATTCTAAAAGATACTTATATCTCTAACTATCATTTCCTGCAATGCTAATTAGTTTTCTCAATGTATATGAGTATCTCTTTAAGACATAGATTTGGTTTTTTAAAACATCTAAATATCTTTAAAAACTGTCCCAGCAATACATGTTACTGTGTATTATCCCTTGGTGTTTAAAATGCTTTGAGGTACATCCATTATTTCAATGTCTGTTCATCGGAGTGATTAAACTTCCACGTTATGCTCATAGCATTGGATTTCTGAGGAACACAAAGCACTGTGAAAACAAGTATAAAAATTTTGTATGTGATGCTGCTGATGTGACAGTGTGTTTGAATGGATCAGTCTTGACATAACCCAGTAATAATGGTCAGGGAATGCAGGAGCTGCAACTGCTGAAAGATCAGCTAGTGAAAGGTATCCCCTCAGTCTGTGTAAGAGCAAAGAAAATATGAGTGTATTTTTCTCATTCCTCTGTTGAGTCAAATAACATTCATACTTGAGAGTTACTTTAAAAGGGAAGGGAGAGCTATAACGGAAAGTGTAAACCTAAATGGGTTTTTCTGAAGATGCTGGGCTCTGTGGTGTGCCCAGCTGATACTACGGAACGTTACCTGAAATAGGAACATATGAAATGAAGCACCTGAATAAAGGTTAGTGAGCTTGTGGGGGAAGAAAAGTATGTCTGGCAAGCTTTTAAAATTCTTCTCTGGGTGAGCTGCTGGCTAGTGAGGAACCTGAGTGCAGACATCCTGGAAGTCAGAGCCTGGACTCAAAACAGGGCTGAAAGGAGAAATCTGCCCCAGGGACATCAGCAGAAGTCACAGTAAATTACTTTCATTTGAATTCCAGAAACTTCTGCTAAGCATGACTACTGATGGTTGTTATGCCATGATGTTTCCACCACCTTCCTTCCATAATGTGTTGGAAGGACTTCTGGGAAACACTGTTGGTAACTAAAGCTCCAAGCAGAAAATCCCATGGAGGAAAAACCAAGACAGTGGCTGTATGTCTTCCTTTTGTTCTGTGTGGTGCCCCTGTGAGATATGTAGCAGAGCTTAAAAAACAGATTTAGTAATTACAGTTTACTGAGGATGAAATACATTGCAGAGAAAAAAATTTGAGTTCTTCCTTTAAGAAAACATACATGTGTGTTCACACAAAGGGATGTGTGACTAGAGCTGAGGATTTTTTTTTTCTTCTGGAACTGTTAAACTCTTCAGGAATTTTAAAACACTTGCTTTCTTCCTTCCACTCCCAGTTCTTTCCCTCCCTCTCTGACTTTTGCAGTTGCAATGATGCCATTATGCCAGTTTCCAGTAAGTATGACAAACTGTTCTAATTAAGTCATTTAAAACAACAGTTTTATTGCAAACATATGTGAAACCAAATGTGTTCTTAAATTAATTTTCCACTGCTCTTTTGTGCAAATTAGATGGCTTCAGTCATTGTAAGTGTGATTTAGGAAAGCTGAAACTGTTGGAAACCACTGTTCTGTGACAAAAGAATGCATTCCTTGCTTATTAAAATATATATGCTGGTAATATGTGTTTATGAGGAATATATTCAGTTTGTTGAAGTTTAATTCAACTAACAAATATTTTACATAATACTGCTTAAAATATTTTAATGTAAGGAAGTGGATAATTTGTGACTTTCAAACATAAAGAACCTTGCCTTGTTAATTCAAGAATTAACAGGATTTATTCAATTGGTATTAATGGCATTACACATCTATTTAAGTGTTACCTTAATTACCTACTAATGCTTTCAGTATTATTTTTTTAACGTGTTTTAAATTTAACTTTAAATCTGAGATAATCTGTTTAAATCTGCTTAGTAAATATTTCATTTTGTAAGTACAATGTTTGGTGACATAGTATTCTGAAATAAAGATTCAAGACATAAAAAGCAAGGTTCTATGTAAACAAAAGCCTGTTTAAGTATGAAGTGGAAGTTCAGGTGTAGGTCTGCAAAAATTATTTAACCTCAGCATGGCAGAAATTAATGGAAGGCTCCTAACTTCTGCAGAAACTGCTGACTTGCGTTCAGTGTTCAAAATCCTTATTCAATATTTAGGGACAGGTAAGCATTGCTGAGGCTGGTCCTCAACAGTTCATTCACTAAATGGGGAGATGTTTATTCTTCATCTCTACTTCTCTCTATAAATTCAGGCTGAACTTCTCTCAAGCAGGAATTAAAAATCTGAACTCTTTTGGAAGAAAGGCACACATGCAAGATGCTTATCCCACTTTAAGGTATGAGAAGCCTTTTTCATTACAACTGTCTTTCTGCCTGAGGATTCTCCAACCCAATCTGTCCTTCTGGGGCAGGTGTTGGAAGCCAGGTTGTTCAGTATCTTGAGTGAATGATCCTTGCGATAGGTTTTAAAAGAGTTTAGAGCAGTTATGTTCTCAAATCCCTAGTTGAAACGGGTCTAATTTTGGTATAAATAGAATAGGCAGAGTTCCTTCTCTAAAATCAGTATGGTAATGAATGGAGGACATTAGTGACAGGAAAGAGGGAGCAGTCTTATTTGCTATGTATTCTTACCCCAAAGTGATCCACAGCCCTATCACTTGCAGCTACAGAAATGGCAGTACTTGCTTTCCCAAAGCTCCTCTACCAGGGCTCATACAAGTCTTTCTCTCCTCTCCTCAGCAGTCAGATCAGAGCATGCAGCATCCACTCCTGCTGCGAGCCCCGAAGTGCCAAAGTACCCTGACAGATCTCCACTGGAGGACCCCAGGGCTCACCTGCGCCCTTCCAGTTGCTGTTTGCAGAAACACAGCACTGAGTGAGAATTCAGTACAGGCCTTCAGATCCTCTCACCTGGGTTGCAAGGACACTCCCTGGATGCTGGCACTTACTGAGACTTTATCCTTGGGCACGGAGGTTAACTAGGCCAGCTTTTTAACCTGCAACATCATGTCCTTACTGGCTATCCCCACAGTAACCAAATTCTATCTCCTTTTCCTGCTAAGAATTTTTAAAAACCTCAGACATCAGCTTTGCCTGTTAAAAATCTATCAGAGGGCAGACAACAAAGATATGTCTACAAAGATAAATAAATCATCTTAAGATGAACTATATGTTCTTGCACTTGTTGAAAATAAGAATGTCTTATAGAAAGGTTAAGAACCACTACTAATTCAAGTGTATCGTCACTACTGTCTTCTCATAATACACATCACTTTACTCAATGCACATACACTATATGTAACACTTTCACAAAATAACATTTAATTTACCTGTTAATTCAATTTGCTTAGTTATTTTGTCTTTAAATCCTAGGTATGGCTTAAATATACTTGCTTAAATCATGTATGTGTAACTTAACAGCTAGGGCAATTGACTGTGTAAAAGATGAGACCTGTGTTCAAGTCCTGGATTTCCTCTCTAGATAACAAACATAATTATTCTAAGTGTTCAAACAGTTTTAACAGAACAGACTGAAAGCACAGGATGATTTCCACAAATTTCAAAGATCAGTGGTATGCAGGGTCCACCTGCACAGCTGTACTACAATTTGTGGGGCCATGTCTGTGTGGACAGGCACAAACTGCAGTTGGAAGAATTCTTTTGGCAGAAAGAGCTCATTTCCAACTGCATTCTCTCCTAGAGACTGTGGGTCTATCCCTCCACGTAGTGATGCAACTGACATCTTGTTACTGTTGTGCGTTGCTGGAGCATTGTTGAGCTTCCCCAAAACATCAACCAAATTAGGTACCATAACACGGTGACTGATAGGTCTCTTACAGAAGAATAGGCCAACGAAGTTAAAAGGATGGCAAAAGCTCTGCAGTCCTGACAAAAAGAGAGTAAGGGAGATACAATTATTTAATACTCGCTTATAAGAGAGTGGTAGTGTGTGAACACCCATACCAGACTGAGGTACAATCTAACTGAGAATATTACAAGCATTAATGGCACACAACAACAATTATTGTGGGAAAGGATTAATGAAACCTGAAACAAGATGGCAGATGGGAATGAGCTGCCTGAAGCAGAACATTTTTTTCTGATTTGCAGCCTGTCAGCAGCTTGTATCTGCTAAAGGACATCAAGAATGGGCAGACCTAGTTTTTCTATGTCTATCAGCTTGTTACTGAGGATCTTTGCCATGTGCATGGATGTATAAAAAGGAAGTAATTTTTTTTTTCAGGTTGACTGAGAAGTGTTGAATATATTGCATGTGCAGTGCATTACTGATTCCTCATGTGCAGTACAGTTGACCTGTGTCCTCTGGGCATAAGTTTTACTGCCTGTTTGGCCCACAAATTTATCCATGAGAGATTCTGTGGCTTGAAATGGAAGAAAGCTTGAGGACCACTGCTACTGACATCCTTTATTAAGGAATTCTCCACAAAGATGTAGATTCAAGTCTCCTCAGACATCAATATTGTATCAGAAATTTCCAGACTATGTCCAACAGCGAAATGTCTAATTAACTTTAACATTAGAAAGTCAGACAAAGGTGCAAAACTAGTTGTTCTCTGAAGACCTTTTGATAACCTAACACGAGATCTGAAACTGGATCTGTGCACGGTAGCCAACAGCTTATATGGTATATTTTAGTATTTTAATGGAGTTTCACCCCTATGGACTTTAAGGTAACTTTGCTCAATCAAGACATATTCCAAAGACATTCCTGATCTCATCTGAGTACGCTTTGATATGGCTAGTGAGCAGACTACAGGTCAGAAAACTATTCTTGTAATTATTGTTTGTCCTTGGCTTCTATCTTTCATCCTTATGATGGAATAGACCTATCCAATGATGCTGCTGAATATATTTCTAACTTCTGAGGAAAATGTGAAGAAACAGAAGTTTGAGCATTGTGGCATCAACTCCAAGGTATCTGACCTCTGTAAGGACACTAGGAGTCACCATGAGTTGTAGTGGGTCTCTTCTGTGTTTCACAGAGATGAAGCACATAACCATGCTCCCAGAAGAACAGCTTAGGGCTAACAAAAAAGAAATAATAAGGACAGGGATGTATCCCGTGAGAATAACCAATTGGAGTTCTCACCTACTGGAGAACCACTCAAGAAGGTATGCCATTGTGTCCTCCTGTCGTAGTTCAGCCCCAGTCGGGACCAGACTACACAATCTCTCTCTCTCACTTCCCCCACCCTCCGAGGGAACAGGAGGAGATGATACAAGAAAAATGGCTCGAGGTTTGAGATAAGGACAAGGAGAAAATCCTTAAAGTTACCGTTACAGGCAAAACAGACTCGACTTGGGGAAAAATATTCATTTATTACTAAAGCCAGAGGATAATGAGAGAGAGAACAAGATAACTTCCCACCACCCCTCCCTCTTCCCAAGCTTAGCATTATCTCTACTACCTTCCCTCTCAAGCAGGACAGGGAGGAAGAGGGAATGGGGGTTGCAGTCAGTTCATCACGCGTTGTTTCACGCTGCTGCTTCATTGTCAGGGGAAGAACTCCTTGCATTGCTCCCCTGCTTCTTCATGGGGTCCCTCCCACAGGCCACAGTCCTTCATGAAACTGCTCCGGCATGGGTCATCTCTTCCACAGGGTGCAGTCTCTCCAGAACGGCTGCGCCAGGAGGCCCTCCAGGGGCCACAGCTTCCACCTGCCCCAGTGTGGGCTCCAGGTGGATCTCTGCTCCTGTGTGGACCTCCATGGGCTGCAGGGGGACAACCTGCTCCACCGTGGTCATCACCACATGCTGCAGGGGAATCTTGGCCAGGAGCTGCATTACTCCTCCCCCTCCTTCTTCACTGACCTTGGCGTCTGCAGCTGTTCCTCTCACAAGAAAAGGCTGGCAGACGCGTCTCAGAATCTCTTCACATGATCCACCTCACCTCCTCTCCACTTCTTGCAGCTGGGCTGGGCCGAGTCGGGCCTAGTTGGCAGCCTGGAGAGAGGCCAGAGAGTGAGGCCTGCAAGGCCCACAAGGCCCACGCCTCCCCCTCTGGGCCTCTGCCCCTGCTCAGCTTCTTCAGATCTTCTCTTTCTCTTTTTATTTTTCCTGTTTTCCCCTTCTTAAATACATTATCCCAGAGGCATTATCACGGAACATTCTGCTACCAGTTGGCTCGGCTTTGGCCAGCAGCAGGTCCACCTTAGGCCCAGCCGAGTCCACTGAACAAAGGGGAGCAACTTCTAGCAGTTTCCTACAGAAGCTACCACCTTAGCCCCCCCCCCCCCCCAACAACCACAACACCTTCTTTCCAAGAGCAATACAAGACTATTAAGACTATTAGAATTTAAAACATTGCTAGACATAGTGAGCTGTTGCACATTTTGGCTACGAGTGACCAGATAATTCACTCAAGATGTTGAGGACCATAAAAGCTTCCTGACTAAATTCAGGTATACACCTTTTGCCTCATATGGAAATGTCCTGAGGAATCAGAGAAGGAAGGTATGACATTGAACAGAAAAAAAAGAAGATTCATAAGGTCATAAGGAGGAGATACTAGTATGATTTTATAGCCTGAAGAGTAGGGCAATGACCTACTCCTCATTGTCAAAGGACTGCTCTGTATATTTTTCAATATTTGATATAATACATTCATAGATGGCCAATAATTTTGATTTAAAGTATACGCTTTTATTCAATAAAGCTGTTAAAGATTATAGCTTAGTCATTCTGGTTGTTTGAATCAAATTTTTAACAAAGATTAAAATTTATACCTGTGATCAATCTTAATTTTTTTCTTGATGTATTGGCTCATCTCAACCAAAGATAATGCACAAAAAGTCTCAAAAAAAGATTACAATATGGACACACACAACCTCAAGGTTTATTATTCTCCTTAAGGACTGAAAATTCCATCTGAATGAGAATCAAGTCAAAAGGAACAAAAACAGACCAATAAAATAATTTGGGGAGACAGTAGTACTGTTGTAAGAGCTAATTAAAAAAAAAAAAAGTAACTGTGTCTGATGCAAGAAAACTTTATATACTTACTGTGTAAACCTTTTTGGGTCTTGACTGTGGCAGAAGTAAGTTACATTCCAGCTGGAATAAAACATGAGTACTTTGGACATCTTCCAAAGAATTACATGCCAGGATATTGAAAGTTCCAAGTATCCCATCTTGCCACACAACTGAGCCAACACTTTTTCCCCTTAAGTCACTGTTTTGTATCTAAGAGAAATAGAAATGTAAGAACGGAAGTGAGTCTGGTCTTAGCCAAAAATGAATGAGTGATGTCTATTTGTTTAGGTCCTCATATGGTTCCTATCACTTAGTATAAAGAGTGTCAACCAAATATTTAAGAATAGTGATTGGATTGACAGAATTTATTCTCACTTCAGAGACTATTCCTCTCAACTTCCGAACCTATCAGAGTGTGGCAATAGTATCTGAAATGTTTGACAAACGACCAAAAAAACCCTATCTGTTTAGTTTCATACTACTCCATTTTCTATTATAAAGTTTTAAGAATAATTTTTTTTTAAAAGATGCTTCCTCCTTGCATGAATTTAAAAATAGTCAGATCTTTAAAAGAGAAATTCACCAAGCGCTGGATTGTTCACACACTAATAGGAAATGCAGTCCAGTGGTTAAAGCACAGTTATGACAGTAAATATTTTAACAAGTACTAAGTGAAAACAACAGTAAATATAAGAACTTAAAATTCTGAATCTCATGGCTTATCATGTGTATCTTTTGTAAGATAAAAAGTAAATAGAAACTGACTTACTAAGCTTCCTAATGCCTGATTTGGCAGTGCTGCAGAAAAAAAAATCTGAGTCACCTTAATCCAAATGATACACGAGAGAACCATGGCAGTTAATTCTGCTTGGACCCTTTATGTACCACAATTTGAGATTCTTGCCTTTGTATCCATATATGTATGAAGTCCTGTCAAAGGCAATGCTAAATCAAAGAGATGGTGTTTTATATTTACCTCTGATTACTGTACAGTTTACACTCATCTTTTACTCCTTAGCTTGGTGACTGCACTGGCTTAGAATCTGTGACATGCAAAAAATATTTCAGCTATAATAAACTGCTGCACAGCACAACAGACCTTAAGCGATCAGAAAGTCTACCAGCTTCAAAAGGCATCACATAAAAGCCATGGTTTGATAAAAATTTCAACACTTCAGAATAAATGATCATTGGAGAGGATCCTGGAAAGAGGGATGCATTTTTGCCCACTTATTGAATAAACATCCACAATAATTACGTCCTTTCTGTTGCAGAAAACAGAAGTGAATGTCAAAAATCTTAAACAAGACAACAGTTGCAAGTTTCTGTTTGTCACTCTACTGATTGAAATTACATAGATCAATTAACTCCCTTACACAACCTATGCAACACTGAAGACTTCTGTCTACTTGGAGGTGCTCTGTGAGAACAAACCAGTATCTACATATGCCCCTTCCATAAAGCTGGAGAAGGCAAGCTTCATCTGATTAACGTGGAGATCTCAGGTCCCCTCTTGGCTCCTATACAAACAGAATTGATCATATAAACCCAATATTTTTAAAGGAATCTCTCTTAGACTACTTGCTTTCTGCCCTAGCAAATAACTAAGAAACCACTAAATGTTTGGATCCCCAAATCTCCATTGCAAGTAATCAGTCCACCAATTTCTGCAAAACTTGGATTTACAGGTCAGTTTAAGGGAAGGCATAATCCTCATGGAAATTCAGAAATGGATTATAGATTCCAATGTCTGTCAAAGCAAGACAACAGCTCTCTTGAACCTCACAGAGAAAGAAGAGATGCTCTCAGGAGGAGGCTGAGGCAGGCTAAACTAGCTGTGAGCTGGCTAAACTGTTGGCTTGATCATCCATTTAATCAGATTACACAGGTTTAGGATTGAATTTCTTTCAGTGTCTCTAGTTTAAGCAATTTCCAAAGCAGAAGGTCAGTGCTTTAAAATATTTATGGAAAATTTAATCAACACTTCACTCCAAACAATTTGCAAAATTGAGCAGCATTTTAAGAAGTTTCTAGAATCCTTTGTAGCTCTTTCTTTGTTGTTTGTTTGTTTGTTTTTAATCCAAATACTAACAAGGTTGTTGAAGTCACCAATTTACAAAAGTAAATTATACTAAAAGGGGTTTATTGGGTTTGTCAGGTGGACTACTGATGCATTATTTTTCAAGTGCAGAAAAAAGAATGGAAATTATCAGAGAGACAAAAATGAACATGTTTATATCAAGCATTCTGATCTTTACCATTTTATCTCTAGATTAAATCTGAGTTGGTGTAAGAAACTTCAAAATGGTGCTAATGACACAAAGAAAGTATCTTCAAACGTTGAGTACCTGAGCAATGGCAAGAGCCAAAGAAAATTCAGGTTGTTCTTTGTTTGCTAATCTCTGTATGCCAGAGTAGCCTAGGTTTACTGTCCCTTTAAAAAATAATGCATCCTTTAAAGCAAAGGACAAAAAATAGCATTTTCCTCACCTGTCAGATTGTAAATGATATATAGGAATTTCTTTTCATTCACTGTGCTTACGCTTTTTAAAGTTCTTTCCAGAGTAGAGTTATTCTGTGTAAGATCTTCTAAAGCAAGAATATTCAATGCTAATTAAATATAGCATTTTTCAATCCTTAAAACCCATCAATATAGAAGATTTATATGGCAATTTACTAAATATGGTACTTGCCACCTGTGCCAAAAATAATTTAAGTATAGTTATTGGCTAGATATAAGTATTCAGCAATATAATTTTAGACTGACTCTATGGCTTGAGACCTCAGGAACAGAAGCGTATGGGTGCTGGGTAATATGTAAGGTCCTTTTAGCCCAGTAACCCGTGTCTGGTATTGAATTACTGCAGAACCAACTGACAGTAGCATAAAAACAGAGCACATCCCAGGGAAACTAAGATACAGAGTCTTCTTGTGATCTGACTTTCTTAGACAGAAGTTACATCTTTCTGCTAAAAGATAAGATTGGACATACTGAAGAGGTGTCAGAAAACAACTTTACAGATATTTAGACCAAACTCTCCCACTTTTAAAATCAGGTTTGTAGACTGTGGGTCAGGCCTTTGTGTAACATAAGTAAGTCAAGCATATTAGTTGTAAATTTAATTATGAGGGCTTTTCTGAAAGTAGAACTGGCCCGTTTTTCTCTCTACTAATCAAGTATTTTATTACTTGGTTTGTCAAACAACCTGCCTATATTTGAATGGAAAAACTTGATCTGGATTGTCTTCCTAAGCTTTTGCAACATTACATCCTGTTTTAAAAAGAAAAAAAATCATAAAAAACAGTAAGGCAGAACTGCCTTCTGCTGTCACCCGAGTGCTACTGATTTTTCCTGACACTTGCTAAAAAGATCAGAAACTATTACATTGTTTTGAAAGAAAACAGATATTCAAGGTCAGGAAAAAAATTAAACCTCTGTCACTGTGTTGGTTTTATACTTTTCAGCTGGGACTACAATCCAGGGTACATAGGCTCTAGAGTTCTTTTTCTGAACCAGTAGCTAAAAATGGACCGGTGGTAATTACCAAGGAAGCAAACGGCACACACTTGATTCTGAAGATTTCTGTTAGTAATAGTTCTTACCTAGGGAAAAAGGGAGTTGTGAGTTCTCCCAGCACAGCTGCACAGAATTGCAAATTCTCCGGAATAAATTCAAAGCTGTGGTAAGCAAGAACAGCCACTTTGTGTGAATGATTGGTGGATGAGAGATTCGGATATCCACTGAAAATATTACTTCCTTGAAAATACTTGGCATCACTTCTCAAAGAAGTATTAGATAAAATGTACATACTACTATGCATCACTGTGCAACTGACATTTTAAAAACAGGTCGTAAGCCCTGCAAGACTGCTAGAAATTATGTGACTAATTCCAGGTAAATTGATCATGGGAATTTGCAAGGAGACTGTTTCATAGAAAATACTGTTTAAAAAAAGGCATAGTGGAAGATCATTAATATCCAAATTAGTAACAGATAACATTCACATTACATAATAATTAGTGAACACTGAATAATGGAAAGATCACATACTTTCAATTATAATTATCTGAACTGAGGAGTGGAATATGGGAATATTTTTCTGTAGTCTGTAAGATTCTGACTGGTGGCCCTGGGTGCTTGGGTCTGCAACATTATGGACCGAGTTCAGCGAGGCATGGAGAGAACCAGTGTGTTCTCACACCATCACTTGGAGAACAGTCAGTACCTCAAAGGACTACTTGGCACTCACACAGTCCAGTCATATGTTCATCAGTGTGTAATGGATCCTTCTCGTTTATGTTTCTGGCTTCTTTCTCTGAGTTTTATCATGCTTCTTAACATAATTTTTGAATCTGGTGAGCAGGGGAGGAAGTGGCAGAGAGTCTGTCGATAGCTAACTCATCAATCTAAAACGACAGCCTTCAATGTGTGAATGTTCACCTTTGCTTGAGGGTGTATGACACAGAAAAAATAGTTTTTATTTGCAGTAGCTGGAGTGTGCTTTGAGATAGAGGCTGTATAAATCCACTGTATACCTGTGAGTTAAAGAACTGCACTTTTTACCTTTGTATTCTTGCTGCTGTACTCTGGTCCCTTTCCATGTTCGGGTTACTCAAGTAATCTGGCATTTCTCTTTCTTGGACTATTCTGATTGAGGTGCTTTAGGAAAAAATCCAGACAGTGTTTTTCTTATGTGCTCCAGATGTTTGCAATAACACACTACTGAAGTGAATGCCAGTGGTAAAGGATATTCTTCCACAGGAAATACTTTGCATCTGACACCAAGCAATAGCTCCTTAGGGAAAAAAAAAAAAGCACCAATTTGTTAGCTGACAGTTGAACAGTAAACAAAAATGTAATCTTGGTAAAATTAGATTAAGTGTATAACTTCCAGTAACTGATTTAGAAAAACAAACATAAGGAATTACTGATACAAACTATTGTTTTAGGATTACTGCAGAAACATTCAGCCACAATTCTCTTTTCAGTCTTACAACCTGTTTTCTTTTCAGTTTTGAAGAGAAAAAAAAAAGAAACTTCTGCTCTTTCCAAGTAATTATGCAGAATGTATTCAACAGAGAACAAAAATCTATTTTATCTCCCACTATTCCTATACTTTAAAAACATTTTGCAGGTTATTTGCAGGAGAGACGCAATAAGCATGGCAAAATCGTGTTTTTCCTTCCCTGATCCATTTCTTGTTTATTTTTTGTCATATATCACATTCTATCAATTTACATCAAGACAGTTTTGTTAATTCTCTCCACCAAAACAATGGTCATTGAACTGAGTGTTTACTGTGAGAGCAAATACATTTCAGCACCTTTCAAGGATGTGTATGCATATAGTTCCATTTTCTTATTCTCCCACATTAAATTAACAGATATTTTTTGTTGCTTGCCTATCCAGTGGGTCATTGTCAAGTCAAAGCATTGCACAGAGAATTATTTATGCAATGTTAGAAGCCATTATATAATATGAATGGAAAAAGTTGACATAACTTGAACAAAGTTCATAATATCACATCACCTCTAGATAGTTTTATTCTGATTCAATTTGGTTTTATTATCTTGTCTTACTAAATCCATAGCTTGCACTCTGTTGAATTTTACACTGAAAACTTAATCTTTGTTGAAATAAAACAACTCACAGATATTACCGATACATTTTTAGTAAGATGCTCCATTTCTTCATCTAGGTACTGCGGGATTAGTTTGAAGAAAACAAATAATTTAAATTCTTTCTCTTGTGTACTTTTCAGAGCTTTTGACATTATTCGAGAACTATCACTAGTTAAAATTAAACAGAAAGAAAAGCCCGCTGGAATTTAGTGCCTAGGGAATATCCCAGGTGGAGGATGGTTCATTTGCTATGGCTGTTTTATGGCTCAGTGAGGAAGCCTGATAGAACATAAGTTGTTCAAAGAGGACTTAGTTTCAGCAAGTTTATCTTCCAGATAGGTAGTATTTCTTATTTCTCTGTGAAGTGGTAATAAATCTTGGGAGTTGGCACTCCAACACAGAGACATTATACAGATTTTTCTTAGAACTGTGTTAACTGATGTGACACTCCATCCTGAGCAGACTGATGGAATTGAACAGGACTTATGCATGGGAAATATTTTGTTCATATTTAATAGAGAAATTCTCGCATACATTTTTTTAAGTCAGGCCAAAATAAGTAAGTAATTTCTTTCCACAACATCACTCAATGAAGGATTTGCCAGATAAGAAAACTAACTTTTATCATCATCCTGATTATACACATCACGAACAGCATGCAATGGAAATAGATTTGGATTCCGAAAAATAACTGCTCTACTTTTACTTCTAAAGGAGAATAACATACTCTAACCCATCTATTCAGTTTCTTAAAAGCTAAGCTCCATGCTTAGATTTCTGTTCCACAAACAATCATCCCTGTACAATCTTTACAAATATGTAAATCCTTCTGAGAGTTATGTATGATTGTGAACTTGACCGAAAGCATTATATGACTAGTTTCATACTATACATGTGGTATGCCTGATTTTAAACCAGTATCAAGAAGAAAAAAGTTGGAGAAGTAAGACAAGAACTTGGTGCAAAGGTGGACTTTACCTTAATCCTGACTTCCATTATGTTTGCTTGTCACTGTTTCGAAATGAGCCAACATAATTCAGAAGTATCTAGTTTATTTTGTGAGATCCTGAGTTTCTTTTTAAGGGAATAACTTGTGCTTTTTAAAGAAGTGAAATAACATAATGACATTTAGTTATACAGCATTTCAGAAAGTGCTTTTAATTTTTTTCCTTTAACTGAAGAGTCTTTCAGTCTCTACTGAAATGCACTACAACTCTACAGTTTGGAGCATAATGAGCCAGTGTGGTTTCCTCAGCATAACTGTTAAAGAATTGTTTAAGAATTAAGAAAAGAAAACCATATTTTGTTAAATGTGGGAGCATTTTGGAAAGAGATTATTCCACTACTCTTTTGTAATAGAAAAGTTAAAAGATGAAAACTTGTGTTTAACGAGTACCTGGAATGTATGTTAATGGCATTGTACTGTAGCTTAACCCATTGTTTTAATTTAACTTATGATTAATTTTGAAGATTTCAGTTAATATTTTAAGTAGCATTTATCCAATATGTAAGCTTTTGGTAATTGAATTAAACTTTCTTCCACAAATACATTTGGGGTGAAAAATACAGGTTTACTGTTTCAGTGCTTCCCTGTCTTGTATGTGGAATATTTTCTTTGGGGTTCAGTTTGAAAGAGGAATAGAAAATCAGTTAAAGTCTTATTTTATCATTCCCAAAATTAGTTAGTTCAGCTAAGTATCTTTTTGCTTTGTAAATTCTTTAATTCTCTTTGGGAAGCTCAAAATTATTTAAAATAAATCAAAACATTCAGATTAAACATGTTTTATTTGACCTAGAAGACTTTGTTCAAATTTTACCTTTGACAAATAGCACAAGCCCCACACGAAGTACCTTCAACAGGCAACAGCAAATTAATTTTAAATTAATCTATCTGAAATACTAATGTCTTAGGGAAAGTGGGATGTATTTCTACATACATAATTTGTAAAGTGCTCATTTGATTTCTGTTCTCATGCAAGAATAAGTGTGCAGGTTTTATGGTACTGCATCAGTCCCTCCCAAGTAGGTAAGCATTTGGGGCATTTTTTTGGTATTATTTTGCCCTTCTTAACAAGAGAGAAGTGACTAAAATTAAAAGTAATTACAATTCTGTATTTCTGATATGAGTGGTCTGGCTGATTCTCATTAAGAATTATTTCTGTGATTTATGTATATTTTATGATTATTCATGATTTCCTGCATAGTTTCCAACTCTCTTTGTGATGCCACACATAAAATAAACAACATAAATACAACAGTGTGATCGAATCACTGCTTTATGTATGTGTTCAGTTCATTCTATTTGTAACACGGGGCTGAGATACAGGATATTTTTTTCCAAAAGGAAAAGTGCCACCTACTGAACCATCAAAACAAAATTTTGCAGCATCTTGAGAGATTTTCCTGAGAGATGTCCTTTCCAATTACCGATCAGGCCAAGCCTTACTCAGCTTGTGAGCTTTCATGAGATCACAGCTGGCAATGGTATGGCTGAGCACCACATTACTTCACTAAGTATTCATTTAATGTCTGCTTTGTTTTTGTTTGGGTGCCTTTTTTCTCTGGATTAAAAAGTGTTAGTGGAAGATCAGTAAACTGCACTTTGAAGGTCTTAAGCTTTTACTTCCAAAATAACTTTCTCCCTCAAGATTTCTGGGGAGACTTCTTGTGCATCCTCTACATCTTCTTAACAGCCTACAGAAGACAGACTTCCAGCAAGGAGTTACTCTTTTCCCTGATTAGTCACTTCAGGTTTGGTGAAGGTACAGACAGAAAGACTTCAAAAAGAATAATCTGGTAAATTACATAAATTATAAATTACATTTACTTGCAGAGACAGAAGCAAAAGAAATGGAACAACTAGCAGATCACTTTGGTATGGGACACTACCTATTACCTAACTGAGACATGGTTTAGCAAGGTACAGCACATTTTTTAAAGGCATAAAATTGCTTTCAAGATCAACAGGACAATGAACTTTACTCAGGACTTAGAAAAGCTGTCAGTTTTGTCAGGGATAAGCAGTGGATACTTGGATGAATATAAAGTATCAGCTGCTATGTAATCCTGTACAGCTCTCTGAAGAATGTCACTACCAAGGTGGAGATTTTGGTGAAGTGGACATGATTTACACCTTCAAAGGTTTGGGAAGTCTCCAGACGTGGTCACAGGATTAAGGAAATTTGATAACCATAGAATTACGGGTAAAGTCTTGTCATGACTTAAAACTAACTGATGAGAGTGAACAAGAATCAGTTTTCCCTTCTTAAAGTAAAAATATTTAGCAGTGAGAGGTGCCAAGGCTTTATACAGAGACAATGAAAAGGTAAGTAATTATGTAGGAAAAATATATCTAATCATGAATGCTCAATCAGGCTAGAAAAAATTTAAAGGGTCTGCAGCAAATGTGGTAGTAATTTTGCTAGAATGGTGATGATTTCTACAAAAACGTAGTAGAAACAGTCCCTTACCTATTTAAGCCATGTTATATATACATATGTACAGTATACTGTTATACTTTCATATATTATGTGGCCTTCCAGTACCTAAGGGGTAAGATGAGGAGAAACACTTTAGCAGGGCCTGTTGTGATAGGACGAGATAGAGGGAGATAGATTCAAACCAGATATAAGGAAGAAATTCTTTACTGTGAGAGTGGTGAGGGACTGGACCAGGTTGCCCAGAGAGATGGTTGATGGTTCTCATCCCTGGAAACATTCAAGGCCAGGCTGGACGGGGCTCTGAGTAACCTGATCTGGTTGGAGATGTCCCTGCTTCTTGCAGGAGGGTTGAACTAGATGGCCTTTAAAGGTCCCTTGCAACCCAAACCATTCTACGATTCTATACAGTATCCTTAACTTCTGTCAGAAAATTGACTTTTTTTTTTCTCTAATTATAAACTGAATATGTGCTGGCTTCTGCATGGATAATTTCACTGATAACTTTCCACAAAGGTTTGCTTTTTTTTTTTTTTTTTCTGTTTGTACAGTGCCTTTTTCAGGAATAGTATTCAAACATATTAATTAAAACTTACTCAACAACTTGTGGGCTGCTTTTCTCCTAATTTAGTGGTGACTGCAGTTTGGAAATTCAGACTGTATTACTTAGCTTCAAGAATCATATGATGTTGTTGCTCATACAGAAACAGTTAAGCAAAAATAACCAGCAGGAACTCTTTTAAAAGTCAGTGTTGGAAGAGCTTTTGCTTTGGTGACGTGAAAAAAAATCATGAGACTTGAGAAAAAAGTCAAGAAGCAAGATACAGGCTTTTCCCGAACATGGCTTCCTTGAATTTGTTTAACAGGCCTGTGAGACGCTCTGGCAAAAAAATAAGTCCAATACCTGCCCACTAACAAATTATTTCAGCCAAACACTGCAGGTTTTACACTGGTAAATAGTGGAAAAATAATTACATCTAACTTGAGACAGTAAGAGGTGCTGTCAGCCCCTGTCTATTCATATCCCAGTCCCACACCCTTCCCAGAGACAAACCACTCATCACCAAGTGAGATTTTTACCAAGCGCAGACACGCTGCTCTGGGCAAGGTTTCTGCTCTTCCCATCCTGCTTTAGCTAGGTTAAAACGTGTCGGGCTGCCAAGACTCTCAGAAGCATTTAGAACATCAAAGTCAGTTGCAACCATGCAGGGCGATCCTCGAAGCAGGGCTTGGCGGCGTGCCCTCTTCTTGCTGTTCGTAGCTAGTGGGAATGTGCCACCTTTTTGCAGTAAGATGAAAGCCCGCCAGAGGTGAGTGATATTTAGCAATCTCTTCCTTTCGCCCCACAGATTGATCTCTGAATAACGCCAGGGAAAGCGTGCGTTCAAAAGCAGCATTGGCCTCTACTTCAGAGAAAGAGCCAGGCAGTGTATTTGTAAAGCTGTTCTGGCGTATGTGCATTTTCATTTCTGCCTGATGAGAGGCACAACCCTCACTCCCCGGCCAGAACAGCGTCTGCTGATCGCTGTCCGTTTGCGGGGCAGTAGGTAGGGGTGGGCAGAGACATGTAGGTGCCGATTACCAGTTGGGTGGCATTTGCAAAACACCGTCCTCCTGACAGCCTCTTCACGGCAGCAAAGTCCAGAACGAGCGTGCTGCACCCCAGAGGTGCCAGAACCGTTACTTTACAGTGCAGAGGTGCGCGAGCGTCACCTCCCAATTACGACTTCTTTCCACGAGAAACAGGCACTTCCTTCTAGGGGAATTTTGCAATTAGCCGGCCACTAAGTGTTTTCTTTTTTTTTTTTTTTTTGGGGGGGGGGCGCGGGGGAGACATGTCTCGGCGGGTAAACATTTTCCTCCGGCAGAGTGGGTGCAACCATCCCCCGCCCCCGGGGACCACCGCGGAACGGGCTGGGGGAGGGGGTGGCGGGGGGGCTCCGCATCGCTGCAGCACTGTCCCCTCGCTCCTCTCGCCCCCGCGGGCTGCTGGGCACGGGCACGGACGGGGACTGGGAAGGGAGGGGGGGGCGCCTCTTCCGGAGGAGCCACCCTGGCTCCCCCGCCCTCCCGGGAGCGCGGGCGGGGGCGATGCCGTGGGTGGCGGGCGCTCCTCCCCCGGCCCCTCTCCCCGGCCGGAGCCGGAGCCGGAGCCGGTGGCGGGGCGGGCGGGGCGAGGCGCAGGCGCGGCGCACGGCGGGCTGCGGCCGGGCCCCCGCGCCGCTCCCGGGAGCCGATGGCAGCTGCACAGCGCGGCCGCCCGGCGGAGCGCGGCGCGGCTCAGCGCCCCCGGCGCGGGGTGCGCGGGCGGGCAGGCGGCGGCGGCAGCAGCGGCAGCAGCGGCTGCGGCAGCTCCGGGAGCCGGAGGGACGGGGCCGGTCGGCCGGCGGCCGCCGCGCTCGCCTGACCTGCGTGCCCCCCTGGCCGCGCCGGGCTGCCCCGAAGGATGTCCGCCCGCTCCAAGGGGACCGCATCCTCGTCGTCGTCGCCGTCCGAGGGGCCGCCGGCAGCCTCCAAAGCCAAGGTGAAGGAGCAGATCAAGATCATCGTGGAAGATTTGGAATTAGTCCTGGGGGACCTGAAAGACGTGGCCAAGGAACTTAAGGAGGTGAGAGGCGGAGGGTTCCCCCCCATCGTCTCCCCCGCGGGGGGGTGAGCACCCCTGGCCCGTGGGCCCTGCGGCTCCCCCTCCCCCCCCCCCCCGGGATTCCGCTGCCGTCCCCAGGCTCCTTTCGCCACTTCTTCACAACGGGTCAAGCAACTGGTGTCCGGGCTGGGCCGGGGGCCACCCTCGGGGCGGGCGGCAGTGCCCAGCCATCCGGAACGGGACGGGACAGGGCGGTGCGGCCGGAGCCCCTGTCCCGGATGCGCTGCGCCCCCGGGGCCGGTCGTGCCCTTCTCCTTTCCCCTCCGCCCTCGGGCTGCGAGGCGGCTCCTCCCGGGGACTTCCCACCTCGGAGTTTGGTTTTGTTCTTTTTTTTTTTTTTTGTTCCCGGGAGGTTGGTAGTGCCTCTCCGGCGGGGTCCCCGCTGGGCAAGAAGGGTGTTCGGGGGAGCTGCGGGACCCGCAGCCCTGCCCCATCCCGGATTGCGCCGGGCCGGCATCCCGGCGGTGGGAAGAGGCGTCAGGAGCGGCTCCGCTCCAGCGGGTTTTAACTTTTCGGCTCCACGGTCCAGCCCCGTATCCACCCCTCGGCAGCCACTCGGCTCCGATCTCCCGGCCGGTGAAGGCTGGGGTCTCCGGACCCCCCGCCCTGGGCGAAGGGTCTCTGCCCGTCTGGGCAGTGCGGGTCTGTTCCTGCCTCTGCCGGCTGCTTCACCGGGAGCTGAGCGCCCGGTTTACCTTGCCTATCTGGCAAGATTGCCTTTGCAATCTTCCTCTTGCCGGTGGCGAGTGTCGTCTGCCGTAGGTTAATCTGCAGGCAGAGTGCGATTACCGCGGGCATGTTCATCAGCAGGGAAATTCTGTGGCTGAAGGAAGACGTTTTGGCTGTCCTTTTGGAGATTTCCACGTTATCTTGGTTTTGCTGCACAACTGGTCGACAGATGGTTGGATTATGTGCCGAAATTCAAGTCCAGAATCTCTGTGCATTGCTTTATAATCCCGTATTTGACATTTATAACGGCCTATCAAATATTAGTTTTCTATTTTAACAACATTGTCAACAAGTTTCATTCAACAGACTTTTGCCATCTGAGGCAGTCTGAAATTCACCCACTGCTTCGTATAATGTTGGAAAATGTATAAACACACGGCTCACTAATCACAGCTGTTAGACTTCTTTCACACTCACAATTCCAGATTTCTCCTTCTTTTTTGAAAATATATCTATGGTTTCTCTTTTCCTTAATGTGCTGCTGTCTGTGCTTTGTAATTTTTTGAGGTTATTTTGAAATCGGGATAAACGTTGTTTGAAGGGCAGTTCTTTTTTTCAATGTTTTAAAGACTGATAGAGCCAACTGGCTTCTTTTGCTGCAGAAGGACATTTTCAGGACCTGGAGAAGATGTACTGGGATCTGTCCCATGAATGTAAATCATTGTCTGCACATCCTAGCTTTCCTCTAGTAAGCAAACAAGATCACTGTAGGTGGAGGATGTATGTCATCATTTGCTGTGGCATGTTTCATGTAAGCAAACTTGTTTGTTCTGGTTGACTGCATCAGTGGAAGAAAACCGGATTTACCTCTGCTTGTGGGGAACTCCTTTTCCCAAGTAGAATGTAAATGTAAAAGGGAAGTTGTAGAGAAATGGTGCTGTAACTCTATTAGATACTATGTACCTGTTGAAGGGTGGAAATAACACCAAGAGCATCTATTTTGAGAAAACAAAAGTATTTTTATAAAAAGGATAGTTAAACCTTCTTCGTAACCACACACAAGTTTCTCTGTAATGCTTGTCTTTCTTTACGTCATACAAAGATGATAGCCGCAATATGCTGGCAAACAAAGGTTGCATATTCAGCTATCTGCTTGCTTGCTATATTATAATTATGTGTTAAATACACTTTGTATGACGTTTATTTTGAAAAGTCTGCAAAAATTTGCCATCTGAGTACCTCCAGTTGTCTGCATTTTGTAGCATGGACTAAATCTGTACAAAATCTCTTAGCGCATCTTCAGTGTATACCTCTTTATGTGAAACCGAGTTAATTGATGATATTATAAGCTAATAATCAGTCTCTTTCATAGGTTGTTTGTAGCTGTTACAAAGCATTGACAGATCTTTCATTAAAGCATCTAGGAAGTTGGTCTCTGGTCAGTTTTGGTGTGGTACACACAGAAATATACCAGGGCTTCATTTGTTGTTCCTTACTGTAGGACCAGGCAAAGTGCTAAACTAGAGGATGCAAGTTCGCACTTGCCATTTTCATTACAAACTGTGTTATTCTGTAAATGTTTCGGCTACCCTTTACTTTCACTGAGTGTTTGTTGTAGTCTCACTGTTGTGCTACAACCTTTTCTATTGTTCATTCCCTTTTTTTTTTTTTTTTTACATTAGGAAGATAATATTCTGAAAATAGCTTTTCATTCTTTTTATTACTGTTGTGTTAGAAAAGACTGCAATTCTGCTACAGTGGTAGGGGACGAGGGCTTTTTTTGTGCAATTGCAGCAATATTTAATTGTGATATTAAGAGTACAACATTTGCTGAACATTTTTTTTTCCATTCATGTTTGCATATTTGTTACTCTTAAATATAAATGACTTAATTATTTATTAGATTAAACTTAATGTAGCACTTTCAGTATTGGGATATACTGGATGTCCTCTCCTAGTGTCTTTCAGTCTCCTCTTGTGAGATTTATATACAAAGCACCAACAATGTGAAAGGTAGTTGCATTGCTTCAAAGTGAACTTTTCTATAGCAGTAAGGAGTGTGGCTGTGCAAGACTTGTATGTCTTGTTGCATTTAACTTGTTGTAGTTCACTTTTACATTAATGTATTTGCAACTGCCCTTTGTTCCAAAGCTTTTTCTAATTGATGCTTTAACACTTTTTTGTATTTGAAAGGGAGGAGGGTCGGAGCGGGGAGAGGATGGGGTGTTAAATCAGACACACAAACCATGGAGCTTATTTATTTTCTGTAAAAACACAGGACTAAATCCTGTGGATTAGAACAAGTACGTGTTAGGAGTTCCTGTGTCTCAGAAGTGGAACATCTGTCTCCTTTTTTCCCCTTATTTATTGGTCTGGTTTTGTTCGGCTAAGGTAACCACAGAAGTCTAAGGATGGAGAGGAGGGGATAACTGGGAGGCATGTTAGGATGGAGTGGTGCTGAGTCCAAAGTCTGAGCTCATGGCTAGTCCTCTCTAGGGTGAGAGGAGAGACTTGGCCCCTTTTGTCTCCTTGCTGAAAAGAAACACAGGGTGGGTGTGTACTGGCAGTGGGATGTGTTTTTCTGCTGGAATAAGTTAATGGATTTAAAATGGAGCGGCTGTTACTTGATGAATACTCCGAAGAAAAATCAAAGGAGTGCCAGAGGATTGAGCAACACTGACTATTCCTATTTCAAAAATTGAGTTGGTGAAGCCTTGAACTTTGATTCTCCTCCAGAGGACTGACTAAAATACCTTTTTCTCTGGAGTCTGTCTAGAAAGATGCTTATTATTGAGTTTTGCTTTGCAGATGGTCTTTATCTGTCTGGTACCTAAAGAGTGAGGTGGTGAACACTACTGGAAACCAGAAGATGTGTGCTAATTAAACTATTTTGAATGTAAAATGTATGGTGTAGCTCTAATTCTCTGATAACTTCAGAAGGGATTGTAGGGGGGTGTGCATGTGCACCTGTGGACAGCAGGGCACAGAGACCTGTGTCATCTTAATACTGATATTGTAATTTTTAAGACTTCCCTTTCACATATTATGATAGTATTGCACGTTTCTGTAGCCTTGCACTTGTTTACATTGAGGAAATACTTAACTAAATCATTTGATAAATACTTTTTATAGTAATAAAAATTCATCATGCAGAACAAATTCCTGGAAGTTATGTGTGAAATATTTACATAGCTTTTAATTGACTAAATACACTTCAACCTTTTATTGAAAGGAAGCAGCTGTGTAGCTATTGCCAATGTTCAGAATAATCCAAAATGGAGGTGCAGGAGAAACAGAACCCCTAATTGTACATGCCTCAGTAAATTTCCAGTCTTTCCAAGTCTACTCCCTCTGCTTTAAATCCTCCGAAAATGTCTTGCTGATGGAACAAGTGAATAATCCTCCCTCATCTAACTGACGCGTTTATTTTCCATAAAGATGTGATCTCCAAAATTTGGGCATGACTTAACAAATAATGTTTTCTAAGTGGTGGTGGAACTGACAAATGCCAACCCCTTCTACCCTCCAGACACAATGACAAAGTTTGTTATGGGATCGATGCCCTGATTCCATGACTAGGCTAGTCATTGTTCTTCTAAGTGGAGGGTAGTCGTGTATTCTATGGTCTTAATTTCTGGATCAGGCCTGCAGGAGCATACTACAATTTCAACACCAATGTTTTCCATCCGTTTTTGGTTTTGTGTTCAGCTAATGATCCAGATGGCTGGAAGGCACTTCAGGTTCTTGCCTGTTAATCTAGAAACTAGGAAGCTGCAGTTCGTTTCCACCAAGAAGGTTAAAGCAGCAACAATCACGTTTCAGTATCTCTGATGTGCAGGCAGCAATACAGACACCAATTGGAAAAATGTTTTGGGTTGATACTGTTGCATGAAGGCGAGGGGGTATTACAGTGCAGGTATGGAATATACTGTATAGAAGACTAAGAGTAGGTAGAACAATAGCAAAACATTTTAATGCCATCCTCCTCCTCCTGTTCATCCCTGCCTCTCCTCTTTGGGCTCTCTCCAGAGGTCAAGGGCGTGCCACGCCTTTTGCTACGTAGTGGCAGCTGAAGGAAGAGTTTTTTGAGCGCACTTGTTCCTACTGTTAGAAATCAAATAAATGCAGATGCCCTTCTTACATATGGATTCTGGATGCTGGCCCTCTTAACAATGTTCCTCTTGGAGCCCCGCTTCACACACTCTCTGTGTGTGCAGATCTGATCAGTGAGATGCGAGGGGGGCTGAAGCTTTTTTGTGACTTTTTATTGCTGTGGCTGGTGCTGTGGTCCAGTTCAGTCACCAGGACCAAGGTGCTGTATGACTAATGGCATTGCCCATTCCAAAACTTGCTAATCTCTCCAGCAGCAGATTTTTTTTCTTGTTTCTTATTGCAGTCCTTAGTGACAAATGCAATCATGAACTGTACCTGGGTGTTTATTGTAAGTGCAGAGTATGATTAATTTTGTAAGAGAAGCACTGCACGGCAGCTTTATTGTGATCTGCCCAGGGGTCCAAATGGGGCTGTAAATAGTCATTGCAGGTAACTGAGTCATAATTTTCCTTTCCTTTTATTTCCTGTGGTCTATGAAGCATTTATACAGTTATAAACAACAAACAAGTGCAAATGTATTGAGGTAAAATTCTTATGTTAGTAGTGTCAATAAACCTAATAAAGCTAAAAGGTAACTATGAACCTTAAAAAACCCCCATGTTTTAAGGTTGTCAGGAACATTTTAAATGCTGGTACCTGATAAGGTAAGGTTGATCCATATCTGATTTTTAACCAAAGCTACCAAGAGTTAGTAATTGTATTCTGTAACACAAAGAAAATAATAACTAGTGTACGTATAGAGGATTGCTTGTTAATTTCAAGAGGCTTGACAGAGGGAAACACACTGTCAATTTTTGCTAGCTATTTTGTTTTTATAAACACTCATGTCATGTACTTCATTCCTTTTATGCAATGCTAAGCTCCTGATAGTAATGTGTATTGTGCAACCATGAGCTAAATAGAGCATATATAAATTCAGTTTTCGAATAAAAACAGTACCACGGTGAAAATATGTATTTTGTGCTAAAGTTTGAACTTCATACAGTCTGTGCACTACTGCCTGTGATACAGAAAACAAAAGTAGTGAGGCATGAGCTTCAGTCTTTTGCAGTCAGATTTTGCCATTGACGTCAGTAGGAACAAAAGTAAGTTTAAGGGTGACAGAAGTTAGTTTTTGGGTGCTTCATTTTTATTGAAACTTCAGAATTCAGAGGAATCAGTTGCTGCCATGTGTGTGTGTGAATGTGTCATACAAAAACAATGACTTGGTTAAGCACCATCTTTGAAGTTTTGCAGATTTTTGCCAGTTTCCTCCAGAAATAAAATAATGCTTCTGTTCCCATTACTCACATTGGACAAAGTTCTGGATTAGCCTTCCCACTTCCAGTCGAAAACTTCCAGACAAATTACTGCTCACAGTCGATCTGTACACAACTAATTAATGCTCCTCCTGGGGGATGTGCAGGAGAGGTGTTATCCCTGAGTTTAAAGAGTACTTTCCCATCAAGCCTACTTCACAATGCCTTTGTGAAAAACATCACTATTCTCTTCTAGTTTTCATTTCTTTTAGAACTGCAAAATATTGGTGGCTCATGTTCTTCACTGTAGATTATACCTGTTCTTTGAAAGGCAAGTGAACTGAGTGGTCGGTGACCTCACAGGTAAGTCGTGTATTCTGCTCAGGTGTCCCCATTTTTTTTCTTCAGTAGAGGTTATTGCTGTGAGGTAGAGTGAAGGGGTCTGTTTTGCATATGCACTGTTGTCCTTGACGTGTAACCTGTGGCTCACATTCAGCCATACAGGTTAATGCTAGCTTAGTTACCTGTACATCGCTAGGGCTTTGTTTTATTCTGCTAGTAGTTGGGCTTTATCCAGTTTGTTTGTTTTAGTTGGAGTTTTTTGTGGTTTGTGGGTTGGTTTTTTTTAATGGATGCAGTAGATTGCAGCTAATGTATGCTGTTTTCTTGTGGTAAAACTCTTGAGGTAGCATTTAACTCAAATTTCAATGTAGAGTGTGTATTATCTGTTTTACCGAATCTTCAAGATGTTAGCCGTGAATGTACAGTAAGGGCTGCAGCCTGTGTCCTCCTCTCACAGCTCGTGTCCAGCTCTGTACATCATTGGCTCTGGTCATTCTTGCTGCAGCTGCCTGCAGTGCTTCAAAATGCCCTTTCTTATTGTACTCAGGGGAAGAAGAGAAGCAGAGCAGGGCTGAGAAAATCCTCTAGCAGCTCTCTCACTACAGCTTCCCTGTGTCAGGTCATTTGTGTGGGTGTGTGTGTGGAATGACTGGGGTGGGAGGGCTTGGTTGCTGAGCCGCTGGCATTCTGCTTTGGTTTAAAATTGCTGTGCTACAGCTGATGGGAGTAACGAGGAACAATTGCCTCCAAACAGGAATACTGTCAGTTGTTGCTTTTGCAAAAATTACGGTATGTTCATATGTCTTTAAAGGTTAACAAAGTCATCCGTTGTTTCATGCCGCATGTGCCACATTGCATTAGGAAGACTGAGAGCGCTGATGTTGAATCGTTTCCAGATTTCATTGTAGATTATTTCTCAGTAATCTAAAAAATCCTACAATTTTAGAACACCTTTCATTTTTTTTTTCTCCTTAAATCTCTTTTGATAGATCTGCAGTAATTATTTTAGTCTTTGACCCGTGATGGTATTATGTTCTTCTCTGTATTGTGGTCTGTTTACAGTTCTTTCAGTGGACAGCTTCAAGGTAGAAGCAGAGTAAGACATCCTTACTTACACTGTAATCGTTTGTGTTGTAAGGAAGAGAAGAAGGTAATTTAATACTTCTGAAAACAGTGTGAGAAGTTTTTAATTTGTTTAAAGCGGGACCAGCTGCATGGGGCTCCAGGACTTTGGAAACCAAAAACTAGATTTGAGCTTTCCATTCAACTGCAGAAAGTGGCATAAATGCTTAAAGTATTAAAAATTTTGGTATCTAGTAACATTTTATAGTTTACTGGAAATGGCACTGTGTTAAAACAGGCATCTTATGTGGCCTGAAAGATGTAGATTTTAAAAACAAACAAACAAACTGAAAACATTAACAAATGAACAGTTTGGGCTTGCTTCTCCATTATAATTTATTGGTTTATAGCCATGTAACTGTGTCCTTTCTGTATAAAATTAATGTGAAAAATCAAGGTCAGTATGTTTTTTCTTTACTGCAGCATAACAAAAAAACAAGTGTAATTCTTTCTTTGCATGCTTTGTCATTGAGATTCTTTTTTGTTTGTGATACACTTTCTGCTTTTTCTTGCCTTTTGTTAAAACTGGGCAAAAGCCACTTTTTCAGTGTTAGTTCTCTGAATTCTTGTAAGGGCATGTGCTAAGAAGAGAGCAATTGTCCAGCTAAATTAACTGCTGCAAGTTCAGTAGTTATTGTACAAATAATCTGAGCAAATATATTTACTTTTAAATAAAGAATCACAGACTGGTTGAGATTGAAAGGGATCCCTGGAAATTGTCCAACCCATTCGAGAGTCAACTAGAGAAGGTTGCTTAGAATCTTGTTCTTGAATATCTTAAAGGATGGTGACTCTACAGCCTTTTTGGACTGCCTATTCCAGTGTTGAATTGCTCTTTGAATAAAAATGTTTTGTCATGTATTTCAGTAGAATTTCCTATACTTCAATTTGTGCCTGTTGCCTGTGATTCTCTCATTTAGCACCACTGAGAAGAGTCTGACTTACTCCTTCAGGTCAAGTATTTGTACACATTTGGGTAAGATTCCCCTGAGCCTTCTCTTCTCCAGGCTGAGCAATCCCAGTTCTCTCAGCTGCTTGTCATGTAACAGGTGCTCGAACTCCTTAGTCATATTCCAGACCTTTCACTATATTCCTATCTATCCTGTATTGAGGAGCCCAGGTCTGTGCACAGTACTTCAGATGTGGTGTCAAATAATCAGGTGTATATTCAGTAAAAATACTATGTTACAAACTTAGCTTCCCTCAATAAGTATTTCTTTATCTGAAAATTTTAAATTAGCTGAAAAACAGAGTCTCTAGTTTTTCATTAAAGTTGCAGTAATAAATGGTTATGGACTTCTCACTGCCTGTGATCTGAATCTGGATTTTACTTACTTTCAGACAGAAGAATAAATAACAGATTTGCAGTATAACTCCCCATAAGAATATGAAGGCTGCATACACCAAGGGTTTGGAGCTGGTGTTTGTGAGTACAGGCACTGGAGCATTTACGTGACATGAGGCAGTGATGATGTGAAGGGAGGGCTGCAGCTCCTTCGGCTTTTAGAGGAATGCCACTCACTCCTCTGTAACATCTCTTCATGAAGCTATAATACATATTTTTCACCACCTCTGAATGAAATTGTCCAGGCAAACCTAATGCAATTACTCCAATTAACTTTGTGAACCATTCAGATTAATTTTGCCCCTCTACTCCAACCTCTGTAGATGTCAGTTTTCACTTTGATTTTTCATCTTCTGTTGTATCATACTAATCCCTCCATTTCTACAAGGCTTTTTTGTTTTCTTTTCCTAGCCCTTTTCCTCCTTTTCCTTATAACAGTTTCTGGTGCTTCTGCAAGTTCATCTACCTCACTCTTAGTGGCTATCAAAACAACATCTGGCTTGATAAACATGAGAGTGCTTGTCTCTGCCTTCTTGAATGTTGTCTCAGGAAAGTCAGCAGCAAAGTTTTAAAGATTGGTCTTAAGAATTTCAGCTGAATCTGGCATTCATCTTAGTAGCAGAATTGTTCTCCTTATGCGTCTTTCACATGCCAGTAGGAAATTCTCCTGTGTAGCATCTGAATGCATTGTTAGTATTTTTTTCTAGATCAATTTCCAAACTGATACAGCAACTGAAAGCTGTGCTGTTTGGATTCCAAAGTTATCTGGGTTGTTATTACAAGCAAAAGCTTTTAGTTTAAAATCCATGCTAGGTTAAGTCAACATTGTTTTCCAGCTTTCCTTTTCAGCATCCAGAATATTTAAAATTCTCTCCATCCTCTTTCAAAATACCACCGTGCTACCCTCGTAAATAAATGATTTTCAGTTACCAGCTAGAGTGTCCTTTATTCTCTAGGTATTTTTACTGATGATTGCGGAGACTATGCGAATGGGGTAAGTTTATGACAGCAGGTGGTCTCTGCTAGTGCTACTGAGTTTTATCTGTGATAACTGGAGTGGTACAGTCTAGGCTTATTTGACTTTCATTGCTTACAGGTAATTTTATGGGATGGTTTTAAGGTTTGGTAAAGCTGTGACATTTGGATAAAGAAATGTCCAGTGTTTGGACACAGTGTCTGGTAGTTTGAGTAATTTATTGAGACTAGGAAACTATACAAGCATACGTACCTCTGCTGAAGCAATAAGTTTAATCAAAGTACAGACGGTACAGTGAATCTGTAAGGCTTGCAGAAAATTAGTGTTTGACCAAACTGGGAGATTTGTGTTGAGGTAAGAGAATGAGGAGGTTGTGATTGCTCGTTTTTGTTGTTACCTGTTGACAGCTGATTAGCATGTGCTTGTTTTTCAGGTGGTGGTTATTTGATTCTGTCTATTAAAAAAAATCATAGAATTACAGAATTTGAATGGTTGGATTTTAAGCATTTTAAATCGTGTGCAAACACTTTAGTTAATTATTTTCATTTGCTATCTTAAATCTTAGCAAACAGAGCCTTTGCTGATGTGTTGCAGTGTAACCATCGAGGTATTTGACTAAGCTGTGACTTTAAATTAACTTGATGAGTATCATGGAGAATACAGTGTAGTACATAGATATATGAGACGATATAGCTGCAGGAAACCCCCTCAACTCCCAAGCCAATACATTGCCACACATAGTAATCTTTAAAGTAGGGAAGAGTTGCACAACACAAAGTCACAGTGTGTCAGATGCTGAGGATGCTGAACTAGAAGAAAAGTCTACTGCGCAGGAATGAGAACTTTTTATTTAGTGCTGACTTGACACACTGTTTCTTTCTTCAAATTAAAACAGTAAGAACAAGACAGAAAAAAAAAAGATACATGGAAAATATTCAGGTTTGGTTTTGAGGATACAGTGAAACTGAGGACACTATAATGCAATTAGAACAGTGGCTTAAAAGGCTTTTCTCTCCTTATTTCTTAAGTGGTGTACACTGAATAAACATAATTTAATAGAGCTGTGACATCTTGTATTAACTGGCCCGTTGTTCTTAAGCAGTGCCAGTCATTCTGGAAATTTGATGGAGGGGTGTGTGTATGTGTGTGAGAAGCTTGTGTCTGATTCACATGATTCATGTTCCTTATTTCAGAAGAGATTAGAAACCCACTACTTGTGTAGACATTAATGTGTATGAATTGCAATGACAAGGTTCCAGTTTTTTTTTTTTTTATCTAAGGCTTACGCTCATTGCATACCAAAGAGTTACAGTCTAAGATTGATTAAAGCTAGGAATTTTACATTTAATGTTAGGTTACTGATGGAAATGTCTTTTAAAGGTCTCTAAAAATGTCTTCTAAAATTTAAACGTCCTTAAAAGGACTTTTAAAATCTTCTGTTCACTAGTGAATCTTTTTCTGAGTGTTTGTTGCAAAATTGTAAATATTACAGGTAGCAACTCAGTAGAGAACCTGACTGTATCTTAATGAATGACTGCTGTATCCTGTTTCTAGGAGATGAACACTTGGCTAGCATAATGAATCTCTACTTCAAGTTTCTTATGAATTAAAAAAAAATCACCTCTATCAAAGTGAAAGTTTTTTTTTCAGTGTACAGTACCTTAGAAATAGAGGCCACTTTTAGAGTACTTTCCGCAGAGTAATAAATGTACCCAGTCAGTTATTTTTTCTATAATTTCGTAGTCTGCTGCAAACTTAAATCTAGCTTAGAATATAAATTACTTCTGAGATTGAAAGTTTAACAAATATTAGTCAACCAAAGGCATAAAATAAAAGACTGAAAGAAATAGTTAATCAAGAACCCTTTGGATGAATTCTGTCTTTGGAAGAAATGTAAACAACCTTGACTTGATGCTTTGTATTATGGAGTCAGGTGTAGTTAACAGTAATCTATTATGAAAAGAAGGAAGGATCTATATTTCTATAAATCTTGTGGATCATTTGCTAAATGTGAAGCATGCTTCCGGGTGTGGTTTTCACAACTTCTGACAATGACATCTTATGATACACCATTAATGTCCTGGTATTATGTGACAGCTTTGCAAATGATTTTGTTTCTTTTATAGCTATCTTTTGAAAGAGTGGCAAGGCTCAGATGGAATTTGGAATATTATTGAGGCTTAATCTTCTAAAAATCAAGTTCTTGTTTTAATAACTGCTTATTTTGTACAGGCAGAGTAGTTCTTTCACGTTTATCTACTATTTCTCAGTTTAATTTATTAATCATGAATGAGGCATCCTGTTATCACTGTGAATTACAGATGTGATATGTCTTCCTTCTATGCATTGTTTCTTGTACATAATGAAACAAAATTGTCTGTTACATAAATGTTAATATACTGCAATTAAATCTCGATCAAGTGGATTTTATGATAATTAAATATCTATTTTGAACAGATTGTTTCCTTGCTTTTTGTATAGTAAGTATAGTCTTGCAAGACTTCAGTACAATTTGTCATTGAAGAACTTTGTGTTAGACTTTGGCTGCCTGTGTGGCTAGAGGACAAAACATCAGCATCTTGCTTTCCTCTAACATAGAGCAGTACCAGGTGTATGTGGCTTTAAGGTTTTCCTCCAATGAAAGGGATGTTGTTGGAGTCTGCATGTGCTTTCTGCTGCGGAGTGCTGTGTAATACAGACATCGAAAGCATTGTACAATGTTTTTGTGAATGTAAGCTGTTTAATCTAGGCAGAAATACCTAACAGGCAAACAAATAAACAGTGACAATAAAATTTTGTTAGAATTTTAGTGGTAGTACAGAATAGGAAGAGGTTCATCACGAAGTCTTTTCCCCTTAGCAGTACTCTTATCTTTGATTTCCTTCTGCTCCTGATTTTTGTATGGCATTTATTTGAGATGCAACGTATATGTATAATAAATTAACATACAGAGCACTAGCACTGTTGTGGCTAGATTACTTGCAGAACTCGTCTCCTGTGACATGGACATGTGCTTTACAGAATTTTATCTGTTCGTGCATGTATGTCCTCTAGTGGAAGTGGTTGCAGATAATACACAAGGCATCCTCCTTTTTTTTTTTAGGAAGCATATCCTGTTTCTAGCTCTGTACAAAGAGATTCCTCTGAAGGAATGATTTTCTTTAAGGACATCAAAGGGGAACAAATTATCGTAGTGTTTTCTGAACCACTTCTGAGGAATGATAAAACTGTAAAAGCTCTGCAGAGACTTGCAGGCTAGTGGTATTTGCAGGATGAGATAGTGTGGTCCTCTGTATCATTGCAGTGTGCACATTATCAGGAAAGAAATCTTGAAAGTGAATAGTCTGCTCTCCTAAATTAGAAGGCAAATGTGTTTCATTGAATTCAGCAAGAATTTAACAGTTCCCTTTTTAGAAAGTTTCTGTGTTGTTACTCCCCAAAGAATACATTCTGGATGAATGTTGACACAGTATTATTATCCTGATTTGCAGACTGCTTTTGGGCCTCTGCTACTCATCCTTGCCTTGTCTGCCAAGATTGGTAATTTTCACTACAGGTGTGAAGAAGGTCATAAGTATAAAAAGTACAAATAAGAATTATTTATGAAATTTTAGAATTCTTGGTAAAACCTCAGGATGTCACAGATGTTGGAACTGTTAACGTATAATGAAGAACTTGGAGAAAATGCATGAAGAAAGAAAGGAAGAAAAAGGAGACGTGCTGATGGCAAAGGAATGCAGATGGTGGAAAAAAGTGCTTTGTCTGACAGTTTTTCCAGTTAGAAAAGGAAGATGAAATTAGAGTAGAGAACATTCCAGACATAAACCTGGCTTATGATATTATCTGAAACATCATGGCTTTTTCTGAGTGGTGGTCTATGTTTTATTTAAGAATAGATGGCTGGAAAGAGCAAAGTATGCCTTTGAATCCAGCACCTTTTTACTGGAGGCAGATCACGTGTTTCTTCGTGAGTTATCTAGCTCCATTTTAAGTATATGCATTTCTTTTGTTGTTCTTTTCTTCCTACTGCTCCCATTGGAATATTATTTTATGACAATGCAACAACTTGGAATCTTTTAAGTTTTTTTTAGTTTGTCCACATGGTTTTGATCTTGCATATTGCACAATGGGAATTTTATTCCACTTTTAAGCATCTGTGAGACTTCATCCCCTGTGTACTGTCTCCTAGCTCTGCTGGATCAGCAGATTGCCTCAGAGCATTTACAACATTTGTGACAGGTTAATTAGTAAAAATATTATATGACATCAGCCAGAATCTGGTAAGGAGCTTCATTGCTGCTTCCTCCTAGACCCAAATCTACTGCTTTTTGCATGTCTAGAAAACTAGTTAACTATAATCAGCAATCCACCTAGAGGTGGCTTTTCAAAGAGTATGTGTGTAAATTGTGGAATGTCTTGCCACTATACCTTATGGAGAATCTGAGTTTCCATGCGTTGAAGGTGACATTAGACAATTAATGAGAGGGAGCTCTCTAAATGCCTATAAAAGCCTAGGACCTGACTAAATGTGTAGAAAGAAGCCCATGTCTCACTCAGGAAAACCCTGGGCTTCAGGTGGTTGTAGCCTGGGAGAGTGCTTAGGGAGCCTGCTCATTGAGCTCATCAGCATCTGGTTTTGATTACTGTTGGAGACAGCTGATAGGCTAAATAGAGGTTTGATCTCATCCAGCACAGCCATTTTTATGTAGTTTGATTATCATATTTTAGCCCATTTCATTTACTGTCTTTATTTCTTTCTCACAGACATTTCCAAAGTTAAGGAGTTTCATTTAAGGTTTATCAGCCTGTAGCTGCCATCCTTCCATTTAAATAGAAATGTAATAGTTTTTCTCTATCACTTGGTAGCTTATTTGACTGTCAAGATTAAAAAGTTTTGCTACTGGCCCTGGAGATAACTGTGTCAGCATTTCTAGAGCAGCACAGCTGAGCTTGTCCCGCGCTGCTTGCCTCAGTGCATTGCGTTTCTGGGCTTTCACTTCTGTCTCTGATGCTTGGAGTTTAATTTCTGTTGTCCATCTTGCTGCTGGATAGGCATAACTGATATGCAGTGTAGAAATAAAAGCCAAGTAGTTCAACCAGCACTCTTGATAGCTAATACAAATTAAAATTTGAGGGCCACATGTCTTTAAAGTATGCTGGCAACCATATTCTTTTCTTCAGCTTATCTGAAGAATCTTTCACCACTTAGTGTCAGTTGTAAAGTCTAATTCAGGTTGTTAATTATCTCTTTAACAATATATTCTTCTTTACTGGAGAATCTTTATTTTCATGAAGTTTTGGTGAATTGTTTATTTCTGTGTGCTCTTTGAGGTAGTTTCTCACCAAATTAGTTCTGTAAGTTAAGGCTTATGATACTTGTCGGGGGTTTTGTACTTTTACTTGAATAAACTGCAGTCCTTCTCAGTATCCAGATTAATGAGCATGTCTAGAAAACCAGATAACTATAATCAGCAATCCATCTGGAGGTGGCTTTTCAAAGAGTAGGTACTTAAATTGTGGAATGTCTTGCCACTATACCTTATGGAGAATCCGAGTTTTCATGCATTGAAGATGGTTGTTTTTTTTTTTTAACTTTTAAACTAAGTATGTTAATCTATTGGCATTATGTGCAGGGTTATTTCTATTCTATGACAGAAGTTGAGACTGGAAAGAGACGAGCTGAAAAAGGCAAGACACAAAGTGAAGGAAACTGATGTTGGTTTTCAGAGTCTGAGTAATGTGTCTGTGCGGTCTGGCAAGGAAATCTGAAATGTCAAGAATAAAACTTCAGGAAAGATTTTCACTGAAATTTCTACTTGCTATTCTTTATTCTTGCTGTTCTTATTTTTTTTTTTTTCCCCACCTCCTGTGAGAGCTTCCTCTTAGTCACCTTAGATTGCAGCTCTTACTGTCATGCAAGAATGTATCTATTGTGACTTTTCCACAATGGTAGTCCCCTATTCTTACTTACACATGTTTCTGTTTTTTTGGGAGGTTTTTTTTTTTGTTTGGTGGTATTTTGTTCTTTGGATGTTAGAACATGATAGTATTTTTGTGTTGTGCTGGATTAAGAAAGCATATGCTGGCATTCTGCTTTTTCTCTGCCTGTTTTCTCAGACTATGATTATTTTCCAAAAGTGTATTTCAAAATATCTTTTCCTCTTCTCCTCTGTTATTACCTCTTTCAGGAAATGAAGGCTATTTACATCACTTAAATTCTGTCCCTGTCCTAAGACAAAGTGATGCTTCTAATTAACAACCATTAGGTATTCTGGGCTGGTTTGTCTTGCAGCAGCATCTTAATTCTCTCAGCAGGAGAGTGAACTTTCTCAGTGTTTCCTCTCTTCCTGAAGGGTTAGGTTTCCTCTGCGGTAAAACCACAGCAAAGATTAACACCCTGCTGGAACCAGAGTGTCCTCTCTAGCAGGTTTTTTTTTTTTTTTGCTGCTGTCTCTCCAGTCGGTAGACTCTGGTAAGGTTTTTCAGGCTCTGGGAAATGTTTTATCAAGACACTCAATTAAAAGCAAGAGTAATAGCAGCTGAAGATAGCAATTTAAGTGGTGTTCTTTTATGAAGGAGTGACATTAAGCATTTGTCTTTGCATGTTGTTACAAAGCTGTGCTACCAGTGAAGTAAAATAATGTCTGAAGCACTAATTTGCTATAGCATGCTGTATATTAATGCCAAAGGACCACAGTGCAAAATGTCTGAGTACATTTTCAAGGGTACAAAATGCCATTCTGAAGAGTTTACTTGGTTTTGGTAATTTGGTTTTGCTTTGCAGACAAACATAATGTTACAGATAGCGTAACACATCACTAGATTGCTACGTGTTTTCATTACGAAATGCCATCTTCAGTTGTTAGTAACTTTTTCGTTTCTGACTTCAGCTGTAATAGGTTTATCTCTGGCAAATCAGGTATGAGCATTTCAGTCAGCAAATAAGGAGTACACATCTGCAAGGTAGGTACAATTTTGATGGCAGTGATTTCCTATAGTATCACCAAGCTGTGTGGCAGAGGCAGGGGTAGAATCAGGGTGTTTTTGAAACTCATTTATTGAATTAGTAACTGGATCATCTATCTCTTTTTTTAAAGAATAAAGACTAACTTTTTAAAAGACTTTTTTTTTTTTTTTTTTTAAGTCTCTATTGCTTTTTGTGCCTTACCACACAGTAATCCAGGGCTCTTTTACCAAATGAAATTGGTGTGGTCTCAGGCCAGCTTGACCTTTTCCACTGAGTCAGGTGGGATTTACGTTGAAAGTACTGTGCAATCCAAGTCTGGATCATAAAGTGTATATGCTAGGGGCTCCAACTAAAATTGTACGGATGATTTTGACCCAGAGACTCTATTTTTTACCTTAATTTTTAAGCTTTAGATTTTAGTAAAAAAGGCACTGAAGGGATGCACAGTTTGCATTAACTTAAGTGCTCTAGGAAAACTGAATTACATGTATTGAAACCAGCATCTAAAAACAAATCCCTAACTGAAATAAAGCCACTAAAAATGATAAGTTCTGAGATGGTTTCTGCAAAATGAAACAACAGCTGGCTGAAATTAACTAACTGAATGATTAAGAAGTGTAATAGTGTGTCTATCTGTTAACTGTTTTCAGCTGAAGTGCTGTTAAATGTATGTGCATTAAAGGAGAAAATACCACCAAATAGCTGTATTTTTTGGAAGAGATTCCAGCCTTGTATTTTCATTATTTTGTGTTCTCAGGATCTCTTTTGCAGAAACTTTTTCAGGAGGATCTTCTGGTGCTCATGTAATGCTCACTGATCAGAAAGGTGTCAAGTATAAGCTCCTGGCTATTTAACGGATATTTCAGTATCTGTGGAGACCAGTCAGTCAATGGAAGTATTTTTACTTATAACTGATTAAAGTAACTGTAAATATTAGTTTTAAATTACCTGCATTGCATAGTGTTATTAATTCAGCATTTTGTACTACTGATATGTGATATTATTTTCTCTCCCACAGTCTAAACGTATGTAAATTTCTCCGTTTAAATTTCAGTCTCATTTTATCTCATTGCTCAAAGATAATCTAAATTATTTGCATTTAAAAATTAATCATACTCTTGAAGAATGTGCACTCTTTTTACCATGTTAGCTTGATCGATAATCACCTTTAAAGACACCATGACACTTAAAGAGAATCTTATATTCCCTAATTATGGATGACCTTGGTCACTTTCTGAAGAAAGTTTTTTAAAAAAAAAATGCAAAAAAGAAAGTGGAATTTGCTTGCTGTTCATTATAACATGTACTGTGAAAACAGACTTAGTTACTTTTTTTTTTCATTGGGGTTTTAATTTAACAAAGCCATCAAGAAACTAGGGTAGATGCTTTTTAAAATTGTAAATTGAAGTCCATGAAAAACTAAGCATATTACAAAAACAGAATTCTTCCTATAGGTGATCTATGTAGTTGTCCTGGTTCTGGCTAGGACAGTTAAGTTTTGCCTGAGCTGATAGAGGAACTGGAGCTGGTGGCCCCTGTGGCTGGGGGACACAGCTGGGATAGGTTACTGATTAGCCAACAGCTGTGACAGTTTACCCAAATTGGCCAAAGGGCCATTCCATCCCGTGGGACATCATGCTCAGTGTATAAAGTGGGGACGGTGCTGAGGGGCAGGTGTCTGCTACTTGGGAGGGAGCCAGGCATCAGGATCCACTGTGAGGTGTTGTACTGTAAATTATATGCTTAAGTATTTTCTGTTATTAGGGTTTTTTTTTCTTTCTTCTACCTTTCTTTTCTTTTTCTCTGTTGTTCTCTTAAACTGTTTTTATCTCAACCCATGAGTTTTGCCTTCTTCTGTTTCATGATTCTCCTCCCTGTCCTACTGCAAAGGGGCACTGAGGGGCAGGGGTGAGTGAGTGACTGTGTGGTCACCTTAGGCCCCCCCTCACTAAACAAAACCATGACGGCTAGAAAGACTTATCTTTACAGTTTCAGTAGCTGAATGAGAGTTAGTTTTAAATTCAGTGGGAATTGAGGACTGTTCTTGCAGCAAACATCCAAAGCAAGCCCTAGTTCCGGCTTCAAACTTAGGCTGCAGTAAATTATTTTTGAAAACCATTCTAACATCTGAAATTTATTTTGTACTTGAAATGAAACCCTGAGGTTAATTATTTTTCCTTGATTGACCTAGTTGTAGGTTTTATTACAAGTATACTGCACCTGGAAATACCCCCTGATAAAGGGTTTTGAAAATGAAATGCTGGGTAACATTATAGCATAAACTCAACTCCACATCTGTGCACTTGGTTTGACTGTATTTTCCTGACCTCACCAGGGTGTTGTAAAAATAACTGCACTGAAGATTGTAAAATGCCTATCTATTATGGTAATAGGGACCATGTAAGTACCTAAGATAGATGGATAGACAGATAGCATTAGTGCATTAGAGAGTTCCTTGAGAACACTAACCAGATTAAGTGCCAGTGTTCTCCTCTGTAGCAATGTTAATTGCCGATTTTTGGCAGTTGCACGGGTGCTAATTACTTTTTAATAGAACCAATGGAAGAAAATTTTCCACTAAGCTTTTATGGATAATTATTGTAATTTTTTTTCTTTCCTTCCAGGAGCTTGAAATTTTGCTCTTACAAGATCCATCAGATCTGTCTTCTGGATAAATGGTAGCATTACAGCATGTGCAAGGTTGTATTCTGTGACTTCATACAGTCCCTGCCTGCTTTTTAAATGATACAGTTTAGAAACTGCTCCCTCACTGAGCAGGGGACTTATACAAATAACACGTTCATGCATTGCTTTGTCTTGTTCAAATGCATCGTGTTTCTACATGGTGCATTACGTAACAGACACATCTGTAGGGACTGTCCACTGTGCCCAGAGCTTTTGAAATTAAGCCTCACAACTGTGCTGAGTAAATATACCGGAGTGCTAGGATTTAATGCACTAAATTTCCCAGTGTCTGCTTCTGAAAGTTTCCAGGTTTTACTCTTCCTGTGGCTCATTCTCTCATTATGTATTCATGTTGTGCTCAAAATAAAAAGAAGAAATTGCTGTACGAACAATCTCAGAAGGAAGAGATCCATGTAAGATGATAAACTTTAAGTCATTTTAAAAGATGAGCGTGTCATTGCAGTTGGACTGAAACAGTATTGGCACCATCTTAAATCACCCTTCTGTCCAGGGTTTGTAACCATTCATTGGGATTTTAATGTAACACTCATCTTTCATAATACTTCATAAACCAATATGCTGTGTCTTCTCTGTGGTAGTGAGTTAGACCGAACACTAATGGTTTTGGCTGCAAACCCTGCTGTGGCTTCAATATTCCCTGTTGGCTACAGTGTAAAATATCAGGCCTTCAACTGTAGGAGACTCCTGGAAGGACAAGCCCTACAGATTTCAAAGGGAATGAGGATTTGTGTTGGTCAAATGTATGTAGTTTATCAGTAGGTCCTTAAGATAAGTATATGTAAAAGCAAGCATGTTCTGGAGGGCTGTGGGCAGGTGGGGATGGTATGTCCCAAACAGTGCCCTCTGTAGTTCGCTTAGGGGTGTGTGTGAGTCCTACATTCACTCTTGTCCTGCATGTGGCTCTAAAACACCCCTCTGACACGCCTGGTCCTGCTGGAAAGACTACCAGAATTCAGACAAAAATTTTTTGTAAGTTTTTTCTTTTTCTTTTTTTTTTTTTTAAAAAAAAAAAAAGTGTTTTCTGGAATAATTATGTAACCACTAGGGGAAAAAAAAGGAGGGAAGAAATGTTTGTGTTTGAAGTGTTATTCATAAGTATTTTGTTCTTAAGGTTATGTTATATGTAATAATTTCAGCCTATACACCTGAAGTTATAAATTACATAATGATATGAAATTATGATTACAGAGTAAGAAACTTATATTTAATTTTAAAAATAATGTAAACATTGGCAATTGCTAAACCTGATTGAAGCAATGTTTGCTTAGAGACCCATTAAAAAGATCTTTTTAGTGTTGGCGTGTGTACAAGGATAATGTGTTTATAACGCAGTGTGTGCTCATTCTCTTCTCTAGAGCCATTCAGCTGATTTGCGTTAATTGCTTCTTACTGAGTGTGCCTCTTTGCCCCTTTCTTTGTGCTTATCATTAAAAAAAAAAAAAAAATCATTCCTCCCCCTCCCAAAATCACCTTTCTCTTCCAAGCCATCTCTTTCCACTGTCCTTGTGACTTGATGATGTCAGTATCACAGACCTTGCTTACAGTACTTCCTATGGCATGAATTCACAGATTTCAAGGGATTTAAAACTGCAGCTCCTTATGGTTTTAATCACAATGAAAAATCTTGTTGTTCTCCTGAAACTTAAACAAATAAAACTGCAAGTTACAAGGTTTGTTGCGCTTTCTGAACTCTGTTCCAGAATGACATGTGAAACAGCTTGTATTAAAGTATTTTATTTGTTTTGTAAGTCAGTAATTTATACAGGCACAGACAAATGAATAGATGAGAAGGGGCAGAGGTAGCACTGGCAGAAGAGGCTTCCAGGGAAAGGAGAACACTCTCAACAGTTGGAATAGGTGGAGGATGGCAGAAACATAATCTGTGTAAGGTTACAGTCAGCGTTGGGTGTAACTAAGTTAACTGGTTATCCTAGCGGTAGAAACTGCTATAGATGGTTCAGACACATGATGTGAATAACTTGTGCAAGACCGTCAGGAAGATGATTAAATCTAAAAAAGTGCTGTTTGCCAAGACTGAGCAAACATGAAATATGGAATAGGAAACAACCAACATCTATTGAAACAGGTAGTTGCAAGAAACCTGAGTAACACTGAGAACAAGGAATGACACTCCTTATAAGTCACTCTATGTCTTATAACAACTTAATCCAGAGCTCCCATTGACATCTGGCTGTTGGGCTACGTGGCTAGCACAGGGAGCAGTAACGGGATTGTCCTGAGCAGCAGTCTTTTCTCATAACTTGTAATTCATTAACGGAATATTGCAGAATGCTGATACAGGTAGAAGTTCATTCATCAGAGCAAAATCCTGACTGTGTGACTGTTTTCCACAGTTGGATGTAGTCCAAGGCACTCCCTTCATTTCCAGGGTCTCAGTTGATGGACCTCAATAATGTTAGAAACAGCCTCCTGTATATTATCAGATCTAGTGATGCCACTGTTCTGCCACTTCTCCTGCAGTGTTTCTGGGAAGCAGGAGTACACTAAGAAATTTGCTATATAACTGTCTTATTTAAGATTTAGATGTTGATTTGCCATTAGTATACAAAGGATTTTGTGATGGCTGTTTGGGAAGTAGGATTCTCTTCTATGGTAAGAAACACTGGATGTGCAAAAGGGTCTTAGTTCTGTACCATATCCCTTGCTGTTTCAGAAATAAGTTTGTCATTTATTCAAAGCTGAGTTCAAAGGCAGTACCTTCTTAATTCAAATAAAGATAAGAAACAGCTTATAGGTCCTAGCAGGAATTATGGTAAAATACTGGTTTGTCACATGAGGAATTTTCAGCTTATAGGTAAAATCAAAGTAAGAACAGTGGGTATGTTTCAGTAATTGACACAGTTTCTTAAATCTATGTCTGTAAAAGTTGACTAGACCCCACCAGCACAGGAAAGGCTAAACAGGTGCTGCTAAGGCTAAGGGAAAGTCTAATGGTGATATGAGAATTGACAAGGTTTCTGCTAACAGAGAGACTACATTCTCCTTTTCTTTATTTAAATGTATTAGGTATCAATCTACTTTATATTTTTTAAATTACAATTTCAAGTAATTTGGGGAGAAAATAGTTAAATATGTAAATATGTTTTACAGTCAGAAGTTATCTTTGATGGTTCAAAATCTGTGTTTCTTTAGGTTTGATGATAATCAGAAGTTTTGGAAAGAGGTATTTACTTGTGGTCTGTTCTTTAAAATACCCTTAATTAGATTTAATCTTCCTAATTTTATCTCATTATGTGCTGAATAAGTTTGTCTCTAGTGACCATTTAAATGCTTGGATGACTTGGGTTCTATTCTTACTCTTTTTTTGGCTCTTGCCTGAGGTAAGAGAATTGCAATGGCTTTAGAGGTTTCTGATTTTTTTTAATACCAGTTCAATTTTAAAGAAATACTAAAACTACTTGAGTCCATGTTTTATAAAAAAAAATTCCTTTTGAAAATACAATAATTTATTCTATAAACCTTAAAATGCTAAGAATGCTATTACAATGTTTTTCTGTGGTGCTTCTTTCAGATACAATTGTTATGATGCAGCAAACCTATACTCGACAGCAAAAGAAAACAAGCTTTGGTGGGTTGACCTTGAGTGGCCCCCACCAAACTGCTCTATCACTTCCCCTCTTCATCAGAACAGGGGAGGAAATGAGATGAAAAAGCTCATGGGTTGAGATGAGGACAGGGAGATCACTCAGCAATTACTGTCACAGGCAAAACAGACCTGATGTGGGAAAATTAAATTAATTTATTTCCAATTAAAAATAGAGTAGGATGGTAAGAAACAAAGGTAAAGTGTAAACTACCTTCCTCTCACCTCTGCTTTCTTCTCAGGCTTAACTTCACTCATGACTGTTCGACATCCTCCCCTGGGGTGGTGCAGGGGGATGGGGAATGGAGGTTACAGTCAGTTCCTAATGCTTTGTCTCTGCTGCTCCTTCCTCCTCACGTTCTTCCCCTGCCCCAGTTTAAGGTCCCTCCCATAGGCTGCAGTTCTTAAAGAACTGCTCCAGCTTGGGTCCTCACCATGAGATGCAGTCCTTCAGAAACAGACTGCTTCAGCATGGGTCCACCATGGGTCACAGGTCCTGCCAGGAGCCTGCTCTGGCGTGAGCTCTCCATGGCACCACAGCCTCCTTTGGGGCACATCCACCTGCTCCAGTATGGGGTCCTCCATGGGCTGCAGTGGATCTCTGCTCCTGCGTGGGCCTCCATGGGCTGGAGGGGCACAGCCAGGCTCACCACGGGCTGCAGGGGAATCTCTGCTCTGGTGCTGGGAGCACCTTCTCCCCTCCATACTTCGTGTCTGCGTGGCTATTTCTTTCACATTCCTCTCTCCCAGCTGCTGTTGTGCAGCATTTTTTACCCTTTTTTGAATATAGACTCATAGAGATGCCACCATCTTGGCTGCTGGGCTCAATTGTGCACTGCGGTGGGTCCACTGGAGCTGTCTGGAACAGCTGTGTGTGGCATGTGGCAGCCCTGGCCTCTCCTCACATTGGTTTTAGGTTGCCATTGGTATGGGATAGGTTTGGATGGATACTTTGTTGCAATTTCAGAGGGACAATTAAAGTTTCCTTGCAGGAGCAATTTGCGGTTCTAACACTCAGTAAGAGCACTGACTTGTCAACGCATTGTGATGGCATTTGCCTTGGGAGCCAAGAGACTTTGTTAGGGCATGAAGCTTATTCTGACTTTCCTGAAATGTAATCCAGTCTCTGGAGACAGAAGATTGTGGTTATTAGTAAAAACCTACTACTTTAACAGGTCTGATAGTAATAAGCTGTTAAAGTGAACATCCTGAACAATATCATATTCAAAGTCTTTATAAGAAAAGAGCCGACAGCTTACAATAAAGAGAAGCAATACTAAATCAGTTATGTTACTTGTTTCCAAGAAGATGATTGTAAAATTATTTTGGTGACCCAAGGTGAATTTGATTAATTATTGACTGATTTTAAAGACCCCTAACATCATCATTGTAAGGAACAAGTATCTGGCGCAGCAGAGGTGGGGAGAACCTACAGCTAAGGCAAAGTCAAGAAAGTGCAATGCAGACATTTCAGAAGTAGACAAGAAATGTCAAGTATAAGCCTTGAGTCCCTTCACTTGAGAAATATGTGTGAAGTGTTTTATGTTGAACAAATACACTGTTTGGCTCTTCATTGAATATGTTTATAAGCAGGTGGATGCTACAGCATGTCGTTGGGGGAAGCGGAGATCTGAAGTATTGAAGTATTGCACGGACTGGGTGGGGTGAGGAGAATAAAGTGAAATGGACTTGGCCTTTTCATGTTCCGTAAGTGAAATATTTTAGTTCAGGAGGAAAAAGCAAAACTGAAAATAGCAGCTGAGAGATCCTGTACACAGCTGTCTAGTTTTGCTTCAGGGACAACCATAGCCTGGCACCAGGTTTCCTGGCTTTTGTGCAAGTATTTACATTGCTGCTTAGAACAAAATACCTCAGGCTGCAAAGTGGAATAGGCTCAGTCAGTAATTGGGTGGTGAAGAGAAAGAAATCCACAAGTTGCTTTCTCGAGTACTTTGTGATTCAAAATGATTTATATTATTCGCTTATTTATCAGGACCATATTGTACCAGATACTGTAGCTTAATATCCCCAGTGGTTTGTGGTGTAAGGATAAGACAAAAATCAATGGGTGAGTATTAACTGGAAGCACAGGAAAACAGTATTAATCAATATGATTAGTTCAGCTATGGCTTTTCACATACTTTGTAGGAGGAGATAGAAAGAAGATAATGGTTTTCTGCAAAATTGTCCACCCTACCTCTGTGGGATATTATTGGAGAAAGCTCATAAATTCTCACTTGAAAAATTAATGCTGTGGGTTAATAATGGATTCCTGCTGCAAGGCTGAGTGAGAGCATACAGTGGAGGATGGAGGATGGGGAAGGGGAAACAAAACAAGTAATGAAGTAATGCTTGAAAAGTTGTTCCAGTAGAGAAGAACCTCTTTCAAAAAGACTTGTTAGGTTAGTCATCTTTGCAACAACATTCTGGATAGTTCTGGATGAAGCAAGTTTATCTTTCTCAAAGCCTTGGAAAAGTGTTGCAATGTACAGTTTCTAGTGACTACCCTCTCCCTCAGCAGTCACTGATGTTTTTGGTAAGACTTCTACCATCAGAGCATAACAATATTTTTTGGCCTGTAGTGATTATGAAAAGTGTTCAGCAGGGTATATGAGTAAGAGTGCCCAGCACAACACACGGATATTATAGATCACAGAATAACCACCTTCTCGTACAGCTGGCCTTTCTTCATCAGTAATCACTCTGTCTTGAGGAATGGAAGCCCGTATTTGTCAGTGGCAGTAGAACCTGTCTCTGAGAACGAGTGATTGCAGCACAGCAAGAACTGAGTGCTGGAAGTGGTATTGATGGCTCACCTGCTCCCCGTTAATTATAGCTTTCTCTGGTGAAGCCAGAAATCCTAGTGGACAGATGACATCACTGCGTCTTTCTTTTTTTCCCACTGTTTACCTACCACAAGACTATAAACTACAGAAACCTCTTATAAGTAGTTTCTTCTCTCTCAAAGCCAGCCCTGCTCTGTTTTTGCCAAACCTCTCCAAACACACAAACTCCCTTTCAGCTTTGCTGCGCTGTCAGATTCCCCCAGTTCACAAGCTCCAACTGCAGTGTCGTGTTTTGTGATTCTAGTTTGTCTAGTTTTCTTAAAATCTCCAAACTCTAAAACCGGTGTCAAATGCTGGCATTCCTGGCACCCCTTTTATGGTGAGTGGATTTCAAGACTTCTAGTTGTCATTACAGTACTGCATTTATTGCAAAGACCTAAAGGATATAAGGAGCTGTGAGTAAATATATTCAAATGCGCTACTGGAAAAATCTATTCTTTAAGCTGTTGTGAATTTTGAACGCCTGATTTCTTGGTTTATTTGGTGGGGTTTTTTTCAGCTCTTTATTCAGAGGGTAAGATATCCCGTATGTTAGCGCAACTAGCACATTTTTGCACTGATCTTATTAGTTCATCTTGTAGTGTAGTGCCACACTCCAGGTTTTCTGAACACTGATCTCAGAAGCCGCTCTATCTTGCCAATAAACAATTCCAATAGGCTGTGAAGAGTTTTCCTGGAGGAAGAGGAACTGAACAGCTTCTGGCAGGATCGTTTTAAGAGTTTCAAAGCAATACCATTTGGATGGAGTTGTCAGAGTGGACCTCATCAGATGGGGCAAGAGGAGAACATGCAGCTGTGATCACGTCACGTGTCATGATGTATTTATGTGGCAAGGTTTTGGTAGTGAGTGGGCTACAGAGGTGGTTTCTCTGAGAAACTGCTAGAAGCTTCCCCCATGTCCAATGGAGCCAATGTCGGCAGCTCCAAGACAGACTCACTGCTGGCCAAGGCCAAGCCCGTCAGTGATGGTGATACCACCTCTGGGATAGCATAGTGAAGAAGGGGGAAACAAAACTGTGCAACAGCAGCTGGAGAGAGGAGTGAGAATGTGTGAGAAGAACAACTCTGCATACACCAAGAGCGGTGAAGGACAGGAGGAGGTGCTCCAGTCGCGAGAGCAGAGATTCCCCTGCAGCCCGTGGTGCAGCCCATGGTGAGGCCGGCTGTGCCCCTGCAGCCCATGGAGGCCACAGAGGAGCAGAGATCCACCTGCAGCCCGGGGAGGACCCCACACTGGGGCAGGCAGATGCCTGAAGGAGGCTGTGGCCATTGGAGGGGCCGCGCTGGAGCGGTGGAAGAGTGAGAGGAGGAAGGGGCAGGAGAGATAACGTGTGATGAACTGACAGCAACCTCCATGCCCCATCCCCCTGCGCTGATGGCTGGGAGGGCACAGAGAAATTGGCAGTGAAGTTGAGCCTGGGAAGATGCAAGGGGTGGGGAAAATGTTTTCTTAAGATCTAGTTTTGTCTCTCATTATGCTACTCTGATTTGATTGGTAATAAATTAAATTATTTTTTGGTCAAGTCAAGTCTATTTTGCCTGTGACAGTAATTGCTGAGTGATCTCCCTGTCTTATCTGGGCCTGCGAGCCTTTGATTGTATTTCCTCTCCCCTGTCCAACTGAGGAGGGGGGATGATAGACCAGCTTTGGTGGGCACCTGGCATCCAGCCAGGGTCAACCCATCACACATGTAGTAAGTATTGCATAATCTAAGATTTCTAGAAGTGCAAATCTCCTTAATTCTGCCTCTTTCTTCCTTTCCTCTTGTTTGTCAGGTTATATGCATTATCTGTTTCAGAAAGACTGTATTTTACTGATCCTAATTTTATAAAATTCTTCTAACCTATCGTTGCTGTCTTGCCTGTATGAAGACTGTTATTGTTTGATCGTAGTTCTCCAGGTTTAAAAGTATCTTATATGTTAATTGCACTCTTGATTTGTTTTGAGGAGACTTTTACTAGCTAAGCTCTGAAAGCTCTGCTTTATGGCTGAAGTGGTATATCACTTTCAGTCAGCTAGCAGGAGAGATATTTTAAAGTATGCCATGTACAGAACTGTATGTCTTTGGGGTTCACTTCTGTGTATGCACAGATCTGTTACTCTGATCTCTCACTTTTGCCTTTTGTAGATCAGTTTTGAGGCATCTCCTCCTCTTTATCCAAAGACTTAAAAAAAAACCAGAACAAACAGACTAAAATTTCCTTCTTGGACAAGCATCAGAAGTGAATTATGCTCAGCTCCAGTGAATAACTGGAATTAACGTAGGGATTAAATTGGCCATTAATGCTATACCTTTTTTTTTTTCCTAGACCATGCAGGCATGATTTTTTTTTCCTGTGAAACTTTACAAATTCTTTACTGCTGTAAGTATGGCTTTGAGGGGAAAAGTGTTTTTCAGCATTTCAGTGTGTTTGCTGCATGACTAATGCAGCCTGATATGACTTATCACAACATGACTTGTCATCAGAAAAAAGCTGAGAAAACAAAAGTGAGTTCCTGGAAGCTAATGCTGAGAAAACCAGTGTTAAGGGCAGAACAAAAAAAATGTGTGCTTTTGAGAATGGCTTCTCTCTTCTCCTCTTGGTCCCTTTCTACTTACAGAAAAAAAAAAAAAAAGCTGGCTAATAGAAACTTGTCAAGTAGTAAACTTTTATATAAGATCCTGGATTTGGAGGCTGTTTTCTAGTGATCAGGCAAAGAGGGGAAAAAAAAAAAAGAGGATATTGGTTTTTTTTTGGCTGGGGGGACACGACATTAATCTCTTAATAGGGGAGGAAGACTAAAAATTAGCAAAATAACTGTGAAGGTTGTAGATTTTAAATACTTTTGTAATCTTACTGGTCACTTACAGCAATTTGAAGGTTGAAAGCTTTCATTTGCAGTAGCCTAGCCTTTCAAGGTTGTGTTATTAGCATTCAATTTTTATTTTCTTTTATAATTAATTTTCCAAGTTTCTGTTCTTCTGTTCTTGGCTGTTCTTCTCCAACTAATAAACTTTGTGGAAGTCAAAAAAAGAAGCACAAATGAGAATATGTTCTCTATAGTCAAATGGAAGTATTTGATAATTTTATACATATTTGAGCATGTAAATACACTAAGGAGCATAATTAGTTTACTGTGGTTGTGCTGCTAAGCTCTTGTACGGCAAGAAGAGAAGACAGTGATAAAAGGATTGCTAACTGATGTCTGTAATTAGTTGAATTCTGTATTTAACTTAGTAAGAGTGAATTTATCTGAATGCTAATTATACTGGAAAAAATTTGGAGCATTTTTGAAGTTATTCCAAGGCCTCAAAGTGTTTGAAGAGAGAAACTTTAATGGAGTCACAACCTATAACTTCTAGTTTCGTATTTCAAAACATAACCTGTGCCCTAGTCCTTAGTATTCAATATCATTTTTTCTGGCTTTCTACTTTTAACGTCACAATCAAAAGCAGGAGCTAAGGTAGGATTCTAGTACAAGGGACCAGTAATGGTAGACTGATATGTGACAGCATGACTTCAAAGTGCATGACTTCAAAGTGGTGAGTGCTGTATTATTTTAGCAAGCTAATTTCAGTTCAGGACAGAAGAGAGAGTATGAGGAGAGGCACGATGAGTCTCTCAATTCTACCAGTATGAAAAAAGCAAACTGCTGGAAAGGAGACTTAAACAGATGCAGCATGAATTCACTACTCCACCCTATTACGTGTCCAGCCTATGATCTTATTTTGTGGATCATACAGTGTGAGTATATAAAATTTCTCTTCCTTCCAAGAGGCAGTGGGCACAGGGAACAAATGAGCAGGGGTTTTGGTCCAGATGACCTCCAGAGGTTCCTTTCCAGCCTCAACCATTCTGTTGTTCTATGATTGCATGAACATTTCTTATCATTGGATCATGAGGGAAGTAAATATCTGAAATGAAATTTTGTTTGGGTCTTTTTTATTTTTAAAAATTCATGTGCTAGAACTTTACTAGCATGAATTTAAAAATAAAAACTATTTTTATTACATATCACTCACCAACATTTTCTAATGATATATTTTACTGTAAATTGTATAATTGTATATTTATTTGTTACTATTCAATTTGTTACTATTCAATTACAGAGGAAGAACAACAGGAAACTTAAGGCATAGATTAACAAAAGAGCCTACATTAGAAATATTTTTCAGTTAAATTTCATTTCTGTGCTGTAATTTAAATGTGTTATTTACTAGTTAGAGGAACTGAAAGAAATTGGCTTAATATTATTTTATAATCCTTTCTCCCATAATTCAAAGTGAGTTAATATCCTAAAAGGCATGTGATTCATCGGGAAAAATTAAGAGTCACCTCTTCAACGGATACGATTCTTGTTCTGTAAGCATATCTTTTGTTAGTGAAAACTGCAAGCTGCCTACCATTTTTTAATGAGTTCTAGTGTATTATTGGGTAATAATTGCCTTGAAGCTTTAAATAGATTGAGGGGTATTAAGGATAAATCTCAGAGTGATATTACGGATGAGTCCTTTGACTTACATACTGCGAGTGCTGAATGTCAGCTCTAGAAATCTTACTGAACTGTATAAATAACACAGGAGGCGTTTGGGCTAATGTTTAACTGATCTTCTGTAAATGCCATGGAAAACGTACCTAAGTCAAATTTAGGTATAAGGTGTTATTGTCAATAACTTTTGATTTGGGAAGATCAAACAAATTGCATACCGGTGTCATGTAGCTGAATTTTTTCATTGCTTATGAGAAGCCTGGAGAGGAAACTCCCAGTGTGGATGCACCAGAGCATACTAAAAAAATCCCAGTTATTTGTTTGTATTTCCAGTATGACAGTAGAGTTTTGGGGTTTTTTTTTGCAGCTGGAAGATATGTTTTATTTTGGATATGTTGTGGCTTGTTTCGTAGTTGGCAGCTCAGAAAGTTCAGGTAGTTACTCTTCACCCTTATGAACATGTTCCTTTCTGAGCTCTCTCTGGCTTCTTAGCGTGGTTGTAGCCAGCTTAATTTGTTTCTGTGAAATAGGCATCAGCAACATGTCAAGCCAGTGACTCCTGAAGAAAAATAAGAACCCGATTAAAAGCCATAAGCCTGTAAAAATGTGTCACCTAGAAATACATATTTTTCAAGTATTTTGATACTTGAAATTGTGTGATTGTTCTTTTTCAGATTGTGTTTTGGTTCTGTGCAGAATACATGTGTGGAAAATGGCTTTTTTTTTTTTCCCGAAAGGTTTCATCTAGCTTGAGGTGGGGATAGAAAAAGAAAGGGGAAATGGAAGAACATGACTAAAATGCACACAGCTTTGAAAACGGCTTTAGTGGTTTTACTGGTCGAAGTATTTTTGCAGAGGTAAGCCTCCCTTTCCTCGTCTAGAGTTAATAGATGTTATCACATGGCTGGCATCTCTTGTTTCCTCAGTTATCCTTCCTCCCATCTTCCTTGCAGGCGCAGAAGAAACATTTGTTCAGGCAGTACTTTTCAGCTTACTGGAGTTGTTTGACAATTTTAATATTGTAATAAGTAGTGTTTGAAAGCTCAGTTTAGGCACCATCTGCAAATAAATAATATATTTCCAGACAATGTAGATGAATACTCATAGAAGCTGCCTGTCTTATTCGTTTAAACTACTATCTTGGGCTTATTACTTCCTTATTTCCATCATTGTTTTCTTTCATGTCTGCATATCAATTGGGCAATTTGGAAAATGCAAGATCTCTTGGGAGCCCTTTACCAATTTCTTGAATGCAGCTTCCCCCCATGTTACTGACAGTGCTGAGTAACATTAATTTTTTTCTTTTTGGGATGATGAGTCCACCTCTGGCCTGTTGAGACAGTTGAGTCCTATCAGTTGAGAGTTCCTGTAACAAGATTGTGGGAACATATCGGTGATTAGAGTTCTCTTTTTCTGTTAAAATGTCATTATTTTTTTTATGTGCTAAATTTCACTTAAATATCTTTAAAAAGTAAAGTCTGAAAAACACCGTACTTCTCCATTACTTAAAAACCCCTAAATTATTGTGATAGTTAAAAGCACTTATCTTGAGGCAGAGATCATTATGCAAATATCCCTAGCACTCCAGGAGCAAGATTTCCAAACTCACAATATACAAGATGAGTAATTAGGCCTGAAGAAACAGAGTGTTATTTGAGAGGAGGAGAAAAAGGAATCAATTTGGAATACTTTGTCCCAAAGACAAAGCTGCTGTCTTCCAGAGAACATGGAATATGAGTCCTGGCTATGTTTTCCTGCTCTCCTTTTGTGGGACTTGCTGAGGTAGGCAGCTATACACTGTATTTCCTTTGCATCCTATATGTGTTGTCTAAGCTTAATCTGATGTTCATGAAAACAGTATTGAGTTTTTCCAGAACTTAAGTTGTCCTATCAATAGGAAATTGCATATTCACTATTGGAGAAGATGATTTTGGGTCAGACTAGTGTTCCTGAGGCTGTCCTTTGCCTTCTGCCTGCCTGGCTTGGCAGTGCCTTTTGACAGTGCTAGTGGAGTTTGTTCCTCTGGACAGGGTGCGATGACATACCCAGTCTGTATGGAGTTGTATAGAAATCCTGTGTGGGATTTCTGCCTTGCAAATCAAAGAAAAGAGCAGACAGACCTTGCACAGCATATGTCCCAGTGGGTTCCCAGGTCTCCTAGGTTGCCTGCACTTTTCTCAACACAACTGTAAGCATTGTAGTTCTGCATCTTCATAGTATAAGTGGTTTTGGCAGAACTACTCCAAACATTATGGAACATGCATGTAAGTGGGTTCTGCTTAGCCTTCAGTTTGCTCCCTGAGCCAGCCAGAGTACTTTGAGAGAGTTTACCCAAAACTGCTGCTCTGTGGCTGCTGATAGGCTCAACTTTGGCCAGCAGTGGGTCTGTCTTGGAGCTGGCTGGAACTGGCTGTTTCTGACATGGGGGTAGCTTCTGGTGTCTTCTCACAGAAGGCACCCCTGCAGCACCCCCACTACCAAAACTGTGCCATGTAAACCCAATACACTGACAAAATGCATCACAAAAGTAATGAAGCTTCCTTTTTGGTAGGAAGTCAGTTGTCTAGAGCATCCTTTACACTGTGACTCAGTAAGGAAATAGACATTTTGGTTCATGGTATAAGAGCGAAATTCAGCTTTGGAAAATACCATTAAACATGCCAATTAGATACTAAAATTTTCCTTTGTCATTCTTTGTTGTTTTAAACGTTTATTCTAAAGAGTATTGCATTAAAAAAAACCCCAGAATTTCAATTTTTTTTGTCTTGCAAATGAAATAGATGTGGTGATATTCGGTAGATTTTAATCATTTGGCAAGGAGGACACTAGGGCTGTCAAACCTGGGAGCTTATTAAATCATTATTTGTAACAGTTAGTTAACATTTTGGTGGAGAAAACCTCTTCTGCAGACTAGTAAACTGTCTGTTAGTGCAAGTTTAAAGCTGTGACAATCCATGTGAATTCTAATACAGAAGAGGCAATGTGAGATGTTGACATATCTTCCTTCCACAACTTGTTTGTGAAGTGGACCTGCTGTACGCTAGTACATCATTGTCTGGGTATGCACAAGAATGGTCTATGCACTCTTGTAAGTAAAGCAGTCATCTTGTTGTTTAGCAGAACTAATGAGATTTTTGGTGACTGACCCCTTTTTCTCTTGTCATACAAAAATACTAATGTGGATAGTTTCCAACTGTTTTCAGATTCAGTTGGATCTAGTGAGAACAAGCTAGCCTGATACATAGCAAACCTAAACCTGTGTTAAACAAGCATAAGTGGGAAAGATTACAGTCAATTTTTAGGAAAGGAGGGAGACTAAAACATCCTGCGAGAAAAGAGGAAAGTATTTTGCTGTTTTATAGCAGTGCACATTCTAGAGAATCCCATAAAGTCTGTCATAGTATCATAGAATGATTGGAGTTGGAAGGGATCTTTAAAGGCCATCTAGTCTGACTTCTCTGCAAGAAGGAGTGACATCTCCAACCAGATCAGGTTGCTCAGAGCCTCATCCAGCCTGGCCTTGAACGTTGCCATGGATGGGGCATCCAACACCTCTCTGGGCAACCCGTTCCCGTTTTCTATCACCTTCATTGTAAATATTTTTTTCCTAATATCTAATCTGAATCTACCTCCCTCTATTTTGAAAGCATTACCCCTCATCCTGTCACAAGAGGCCCTACTGAAGAGTCTCTCCCCATCTTTCCTTTCATGGACAGTTTTTTGTGGGAAGCTCTGTGACTTCTCTGTGGTGACAAGGTCATTTGTTCTGCATAACTCGTTGTAAGCAATGCAATATTTCCTCTTCAATTTTTCTCTATTTCAAGATGGGAAGTCAGGAGGGAGTATTCAAACTGCAGGTTATGAAAAGATATTTTTAGTAAGTGACAGGGCTTTCTTTGGGTTGTTTCATAACCTGCATATCCTTAATAGAAGGTAACTATAAGTAGCCTTCACTGTTGAAGCTTGCTTACCTCATGCTCTGCTTTGCTTCTTTAGCCAGCATTTTTCTCTTCTAGCTCTAAAACAGATACAGACTTCATAATTGTGCTTCCCTCCTCCTCCTCGCCCCCCCCCCCCCCCCCCCCGGAGGAGATGAGATCTGTAAATAACTAAAGTACTATTTCTTCTGGAAAGATAGTGTGGTTTCAGTTTAGTGGTTTGGTAATATGTATTAAATGGGCAAACCAAAATGCCATTTGCAAAATATTTTAAATTCTTATGTTCAGGGTTTGTTTGACACCCATAATACAGACCCAGCTGTGCAGATAGGTTCCAGTACTTACCACCGCTTTTACGCAGCAAATACATTTGTGAATTACTTTCATAACTATTTCTTTTTTATGTCCTTTTTGGCATGTTGCATTCTTTAGAAAAATCTGTAAACAAAAACATTTTGTTGGTGTATTTATGTGAAAAGATGAAGTAATGAGCCTTTTTAGTGAAGTATTCAGTCCCATTTGTTTTTTATAAGGCAAGACAGTGGGAAGCTTGGCAAACAAGCATAACTTAATTTGCTTTCCAAGATATGAATGCCTCTTGAAGTGAAAAGACCCACTCTGTTGCAAATCTAAAATTAGATTACATATAATATATTCAAAGCTGACAAAATAAAATTGCTCCATGATGAGTGTCGTTTTGTTGATATGAAACTTATTTTTAAATCCTTTTTATGTGGGCTTTTGTGTTTGACTTTAAGCTGGGGTTGAATACCTCAGACCTTGGAGTCCTCTTCTCTGGTGGATTTATATATCTTTTTATCTTAAAATAAAAAGGAAGGGAAGTGAGGAAGTAACTGGAAAACTTGATGCACATTTCAATATGTGCAAATTGCTGGATTCTTGACACAGCTTCCACAGCCTTAACCCATGAGGATATTCAGACCCAGCAATGGGTGAAAGAAATTGTGGACAGAGAGTAGAGCTTCCTGCCTAAACCAGAGTTTTCTGCAATGAGTCTACTCTGTGTCAAACCACATGAAGAATTTTTACTGTTATTTATATTTTGTTTTTAGTTCTCCTTTATTTCAGGTTGGCTTGCATGGCACTAGAGGCTCGGAGAAGCTGAGTCTCTTAGGACATATTAATTGTGATGCAGGTGGAACAAGGAACAGGAACAAGGTCAAACCAAGTCCAGTCCAAAGCAGGTGTAGTTACGTGATGCTTAGCCATGCCACTTAGCATGTCTTGTTGGCTTGCTTCTGAATCTTCTGGGAATTTGTCAAAAAAGATGTAGCAGCTCTGGGACATGGGTCTCTGACACTAGTATTTAAGCAAAATGTTGCAGTCTTTGGTACAAGATAACCGTATCTTGTATTCCCTGTACTGCGCTAAAGCATAGTTTACTGAGACTGAAAGCACTCAACCCACTGAGTTCGGTAGGAGTTGAGAAAATGATGCATCTGGTGGCAGCGCACCCTAATTCAGGCATGGCTGTATGATGCTTGCTCCAGGCTCACTCTGTGTGACAAAAGAAAATGAAATGCAAACGTGCCATGTGGGTGGTTTCACACCTCCCAGTGCCATTTTTTTAGACATCTCTTCCACAATATATTTCCTTCCTGTTGATTCCTCTTCCTGAGAGTTAGTTTGCTGTTTCATAAAGATCCACATTTTGAGCATTATTCCACTTAGCAGTGGTAGAAGGCAAAGAAATTAAAAATGAAGAAATAAAGTATTTTCCACTTCCTTGCTTGTGCTTTTGTCTTCAGCAGATACTGATTTTGCTTCTTGTTTATAATCTGATTTCCTTTAATCCTTACATCACTTCTCTTAGTTTAAGTCTCCATTTAACAACTTGTCTTTGCCCAGGTTGTTCCCTTTATACCTTTTTGGTATGCTGAGGCAGATATCTGAATGGATTACCCATGTCACAGCTTAAGCATGAGATTGATTTAGGGACAGAAAGTGGGTCATGTCAGGCTAGCCTGAAAAATATAGTAAGGATTTAGATGACCTGCTTTATGCAGTGGTATGTTTTGAATGTGATCTACTAAAATAATTCTTAAGATAGATACAACTCTGTTTCATCTTTTCTCTAAATAATACCTTTGCCAAGACAAGTATCAATTTAGATGAATATTAATATATATCCTCCCTTGATTTATTAAGGAGGTAAATTGGATATCTTTTCACATCTTGGAGTGATTCTCTTTAATGGCTTGTGTTCAATGTGTATATTAAAAAGTAGACTTTGAGCGGAAAAAAGTTCTTGTCTACTTGCAAAGGCCCTGGTCCTCATGGGGGACTTCAACCACCCTGACATCTGTTAGAGAGACAACACGGCAGGGCACAGGCAGTCCAGGAGGTTCCTGGAATGCGTGGATGACAACTTCCTCCTGCAGGCGATAGAGGAGCCGACAAGGAGGAGTGCCATGCTCGACCTTGTGCTCACCAACAGGGAGGGACTGGTGGGGGATGTGAAACTAAAGGACAGCCTTGGCTGCAGCAACCATGACATGGTGGAGTTCAAGATCCACGGGGCAGCAAGGAAAATACACGGCAAGCTCTCCGCCCTAGACTTCAGGAAGGCGGACTTCGGCCTCTTCAGGGACCTGATGGGTCAAGTGCCATGGGAGGCGGCCCTGGAGGGAAGAGGGGCCCAGGAAAGTTGGTCCATATTCAAGGAGCACCTCCTCCAAGCTCAGCAGAGGTGCATCCCGATGAAAAACAAGTCGGGCAAAAAGGCCAGGAGGCCGGCGTGGATGAGCAAGGAGCTCCTGGACCAACTGAAAGTGAAAAAGGAAGCCTATAGAGGGTGGAAGTGGGGACAGGTAGCCTGGGAGGACTACAAAGAGGCTGCGCGAGTGGCCAGGGATAAGGTAAGGAAGGCCAAAGCCCTGACAGAACAGAACCTGGCCAGGGATATAAAATGTAACAGGAAGAGCTTTTATAGGTACGTAGGGGACAAAAGAAAGTCCAGGGTAAATGTAGGCCCCCTCCAGAAGGGAACTGGTGACCTGGTTACCCAGGACATGGAGAAGGCTGAAGTTCTCAATGACTTTTTTGCCTCAGTCTTCACCGACAAGAGTTCCTGTCCCACTGCCCAAGCTGTAGAAGGTGCAAGCAGGGACTGCGAGAATGAAGAACTGCCCATTGTACTGGAAGAGCAGGTTGGGGATCATCTAAGGAACCTGAAGGTGCAAAAGTCCATGGGTCCTGATGAGATCCATCCTTGGGTCCTGAGGGAACTGGCGGATGAAGTTGCCAAGCCACTGGCCATCATATTGGAGAAGTCGTGGCGGTCTGGTGAGGTCCCCGATGACTGGAAGAGGGGGAACATAACCCCAATTTTTAAAAAGGGGAATAAGGAAGACCCAGGTAACTACAGGCCGGTCAGCCTCACCTCTGTGCCTGGCAAGGTCATGGAGCAGATTCTCCTGGAAACCATGCTAAGGCACATGGAGAGCAAGGAGGTGGTTGGTGACAGCCAACATGGCTTCACCAAGGGCAGATCGTGCCTGACCAGTTTGGTGGCCTTCTATGACGGGGTGACGGCATCGGTGGACAAGGGATGAGCAACTGACATCATCTACCTGGACTTGTGCAAAGCTTTTGACACTGTCCCACACGACATCCTTCTTTCTAAACTAGAGAGACATGGGTTTGATGGACGGACCACTCGGTGGATGAGGAGTTGGCTGGATGGCCGCACTCAAGAGAGTGGTGGTCAACGGCTCGATGTCCAGGTGGAGACTGGTCACGAGTGGCGTCCCTCAGGGGTCCGTGCTGGGCCCGGCCCTGTTCAACATCTTTGTCGGCGACATGGACAGTGGGATAGAGTGCACCCTCAGCAAGTTCGCCGATGACACCAAGTTGTGTGGTGCCATGGACACACTGGAAGGGAGGGATGCCATCCAGAGGGACCTTGACAGGCTGGAGAGGTGGGCCCGTGCCAACCTCATGAAGTTCAACCAGGCCAAGTGCAAGGTCCTGCACCTGGGTCGTGGCAATCCCAGGCACAAATACAGGCTGGGCAAAGAATGGATTGAGAGCAGCCCTGAGGAGAAGGACTTGGGAATGTGGGTGGATGAGAAGCTTAACAAGAGCAGGCAATGCGCCCTTGCGGCCCAGAAGGCCAACCGCATCCTGGGCTGCATCAAGAGAAGCATGGCCAGCAGGTCGAGGGAGGTGATTCTCCCCCTCTACTCTGCCCTGGTGAGACCCCACCTGGAGTACTGTGTCCAGTTCTGGAGCCCCCAGCACAAGAAGGACATGGACCAGTTGGAGAAGGTCCAGAGGAGGGCCACGAAGATGGCTGGAGCACCTCTCCTATGAGGACAGGCTGAGAGAGTTGGGGCTGTTCAGCCTGGAGAAGAGGAGGCTCTGGGGAGACCTGATAGCAGTCTTCCAGTACCTTAAGGGGGCCTACAAGAAAGATGGGGTAAGGCTGTTTAGTAGGGCCTGTTGCAATAGGACGAGAGGTAATGGTTTTAAAATAGAGGGGGGTAGATTTAGATTAGAAATTAGGAAAAATTTTTTACAATGCGGGTTATAGAACACTGGAACAGGTTGCCCAGAAAGGTGGTGGAGGCCCCATCTCTGGAAGCGTTCAAGGCCAGGCTGGATGAGGCTCTGAGCAACCTGACCTAGTCAGGGATGTCCCTGCTCCTTGCAGGGGTGTTGGACTAGATGACCTTTGAAGGTCCCTTCCAACCCTAACCATTCTATGATTCTATGATTCTATATCTGTTTCTATCTGGGACAGCAGTGGTGACACACATGATACACAGCAGTTACACAACCTTGCACAGCAGATATACTTACAGCTGTAGCTTGCAGAGCAGACGTTTCTCATTTTCCAGTGGCAGAGTTCCTAAATTCTATCATTAATTACTTTTCCATATTTACTCTAAATACAACAAACTATGGATTGCACTTATTACCCCAAAATAATCATAAACTGAGCCTCAGTGAACAGAATTGCCCATGTAATGTGTATGGAATGTATAGTTTGTGTAATTACACAATATATGTAGACATGGTATTGAATTATAAATCAGTTGGTACAGATTTACAAGACTTTGTCTCAGAGAAGTTATACAAGGAAAACAATTAGATGCTTGGCCTGTGTTAGTCATTGATAAGTTTTATATTTGTATAAAATCATCTGCATAAAATTTATTCAGGTAGAATCTTTGTATCTTGTCGCATAATTATATGTGCACACATACGCATAAGGCACTAAGTCCTACCTGAAGTAATTGTATTTCCATAGCTTGTTAGTTTTCTTATTAGAAAGAAACTTGTGCAAATAATTTATTAGTAATTATATTGAGGCATAAAACTTAAGTTGCCTGTGCACTGCCTAAGCATCTAAAACCCACGAAGAAAAGGAGAGTATATATATGTACCTTGTAGGCTGTATACACAGAGTGTGAGGTTCAAAATACTAACATGAAATAATTGTAACAGAAAAAATATACTAATGTGTAACTGTATTAGAATGCATTGCATGACTATAAACCTTTGGCTTCTCAGACTTGGATCGCTCAGGGAATTCCTGTCATGCAGGTTCATGCAAATGTCTTAGAAGAGTGAATAAAGTGCTTGCTCTGTCACTTGCTTTACACTTCTTTAAAAAAAAAAAACCAAACCAGTTAACAGGAATGACAGAATTTTTAAAATACTGATTTCGGTTTAGGTGAGAGGCAGGAGGTTGCTGTCAACCTGTCTGTGCTTAAACTGGATACAAAAGAAGATACCTGAAACTCCAATGTTTTGAGAATTAACAACACATGTGTGCTAGTTCCCGTATTTTTCTGCTCCATAAAGTGTAATAGAAATTCTATTTATATTTGATAATAGGGAGTTGTGAGCTGTAGAAAACCTGAGTTCAAGAAGGATGAAAGCTGATATTAGAAGTGGAAGGTTTGCTGCAAATACACGAAGGAAAGTGTACACTTTGGAAGCTGATGTTTACATGTCTGTTGTGGAGCAGATCATCTTGAATGCCGTCACACAGCACGTACAGGACAACCGGTAATCAGGCCAAGTCAGCATGGGTTTATGAAAGGCAAGTCCTGCTTGACCAATGTGATCTCCTTCTCTGACAGTGAATGGGAGAAAGGCTGTGGATGTTGTCTACCTAGACTTTAGTAAAGCTTTTAACACCGTTTCCCACAGCATTCTGGAGAAATCGCTGACTCATGGCTTGGATGTGTGTGGTCTTCACTGGGTAAAAAACTAACTGGATGGCTGGGTCCAAAGAGTTGTGGTGAGTGGAGTTAATCCACTTGCTGCCTGATTACAAGCGATGTTCCCCAGGGCTCAGTGTTGGTGTTTAATATCTTTATCAATTATCTCGATGAGGGAATCAAGTGCACCCTCAGTAAGTTTGCAGACAAAACCAAGTTGAGTGGGAGTGCTGACCTCCTTGAGGATAGAAAGGCTCTACAGAGGTGTCTGGACAGGGTGGATTGATGGGCTGAGGCCAATTGTATGAGGTTCAACAAGGCCAAGTGCTGGGTCCTGCACTTTGGTCACAACAACGCCATGCAATGCTACAGGCTTGGGGAAGAGTGGTTAGAAAGCTGCCTGGTGGTAAAGGACCTGGGCATGTTGGTTGACAGCCGGCTGAATATGAACCAGTAGACTGTCCAGGTGGCCAAGAAGGCCAACGGCATCCTGGCTTATATCAGACACAGAGTGGCCAGCAGGACTAGGGAAGTGATCGTCCCTTTGTACTCTGCACTGGTGAGGTCACACCTCGAATACTGTGTTTAGTTTTGGGCCCCTCAGTACAAGAAAGACATTGAGGTGCTGAAACATGTCCAAGGGCAATGAAGCCCATGAAGGTTCTAGAGAACAAGTCCTATGAGAAGCAGCTGAGGGAACTGGGGTTGTTTAGCCTGAAAAAAAAAGGAGGCTGTGGGGAGACCTTATCAGTCTCTATGCTTACCTGAAAGGAGGTTATAGCGAGGTGGACGTTGGTCTCTTCTCCCAAGTAATATGAGATAAGATAAGAGGAAATGGCCTTAAGTTGTGCTAGGGGAGGTTTAGATTGGCTATCAGGAAAAATGTCTTCACAGAAAGGGTTCTCAAGCACTGGAACAGGCTGCCCAGGGAAGTGGTTGAGTTGCCATCCCTGGAGGTATTTAAGAGACTGTCGATGGGGTGCTTAGGGTCATGGTTTAGTGGTCAACTTGGCAGTGTTAGGTTTATGATTGGACTCCATGATCTTAAAGGTCTTTTCCAACCTCAGTGATTCTATGATTCTATAAAAAAAATCAAAATGTTATGCTGTTGTTTATCTGATAATTAATTAATATCATGCCAGGGGTAATCATAAGTCAAATTACTTGTATGTTTCCTTTCTAACTGCTGCATTCTGTTCTTTTTAATACTTGATGACTTTCATCTAGCCAACAGCCTTTCTGAAGATATTTTTGGTGCAACACTTGATGAAAATAGATTAGTCTTTTTTTTGTAGAATCCCCTTCAAATTTGTATTTTTTCCTTTTCCACACCTCTACAAAGACTTTGTATGAATGATCTCAAGACCATGTCAATAGCACTGTAAGACTTCTTTTTCTTTTATTTTGAAGCGTATTGTGACATATGAGATGTAATCTGAAGTGTATGTAAATAGAGCTGATTTGAGGAGAGCAATGGCATACAGTCCGGTCTTTCTTGACATTAGCATATTGTTGTATTGCAAAATGGAGTGCAGTGAAGAGATTTCTGAGGCAGTGGAAACTTCAGTTATAAACCTCAGTTAAGTAGCACAAAAGAAATCATTAGCCTAGACAAATCTCTTCATGTAATCATAAAATGCATATGACTTTTTTTAGTATAAATTTTAAATGATGGAGTCGTATTTTCAGAGTTGTCATACTATTATGTAAACTGGAATGGTACTTCAGTGTCACAGTGATAAAGTTTTATTAAATGGATAAAATAACCTGGGCATCGTGGTATACAGTGTGGAGGAAGTCATTGGCGTGGTTGTTCTTTCTACTGCTGAAGGCGTGAAAAGATGTCAAGGAAGTCTTCTCACTCTTACAAACACTGAAATAGGAATCACAAATACAGGACAACTCCACTGGGGAAGAAGCTTGGGAGGTGCCTGGAGCAAGGAGCTGCTCACAGCAGGGTCTGACCAGGTGCTCAGGGTTCTGTTGTGTCAGAGCCTGAGACACCGTGAGGATGCAAAGCCCCTGGGCAGCCTGTGCCACAACTTACCTGACCTCCTGGGGAAAGGTTCTCTTAAAGCCAGTCCTAGCCTGCTGTGTCCCCGTTCCTGATGGTTGTCTGTATGGCCTATACTGTAAATGAAAAACACACTCTGGCAACAATAATGAAAATCCAGTATTTATATTACCAAACCCAGGCTATTATTAATTGTACCTAATGTATTAAATGTATTTAATAAAGGCGTTTCATTCTCCATTGACATCCACTTCTATGCATGCATCATTCTCTGTGATAATACTGATTATATAATTGCAACACTTAGAGGGCCACTGTTTCCTGCAGCGAAAACATCACAGCTTGATATGAGCATTAACTACATCTAGCAATAGGAGTTGACGATGCAAGTAGGATTCTTAGATGTGTTAAGAGGGGGTTTGAAAGTAAAAAATGTGAAAGTTACATGTTAGAAATTATTCATTTGGAACACCATGTCCAATTTTAGGTTGCTTTTCAAAGGGAAAAAATAACAGACTCAATAGGATCAGGTAAGATAGATTAGAATGGCTAGTGCATGGTAAGATTTACTGCATATGAAAGTGGAGATTACAAACAAAAGAAAAAATAATCAGGATTTGGGTAAAGCATTCAAATTGTAAATACTTATGAAAATGAATGGGTCCTTTTTCTTCTGTTGTATAAAGAACTGCAGTTATTATGGAATGGAATTATTTATCTGCAGTCTTGGTCAGTAACAGCCTCTGCCATAGTGGGTCACGGAGAAGTGATTTACAGATATTTTCAGTATTAACCCATGAAACTTGTTGCTGAACTTTAAAACAATGAGGTTTATCAGTTTCTGTGATTCATGTCATAAACTGAAGACTGTGGGGTGCTCTGAGAAGTTGAAGTGCTCTAAAGAGAGGATTTTTCTCTTCTCTGTGTCTGAAGTTGTTCACAACCTGTGTTAGAGAGCAGAGTATCAGGTGAAATAGTTCCATGAAGGGTGGCAAGTGCAATGCAGTGTAGAAGGGCAGTGTTACAAACATTAAATCTTTTTTATATATTTTAACAACAGTGAAAGCACAAATGTAGTTTTTAACCATTATGCTGATGTTGAGCTAAGCATCTCATGTTGGCCACTTGCTAGACTTGTCAGGGAAGCCACTTCTGGTCTCTTGCATGTTTTTAAAACCTGCGAAGTCTGTGAAGCAGCTCTGGGTGCCGCCTCTCTCTGCTGCAGCCCCTGGCTGTTCCCACGTGCCCCTGCCTCTCGCCTGCAGACCCATCCGGCTGCCTCGTGCAGGGCCATTGGATAACCTGTGGAATGAGAGCTCGGCAGATGCTGGCCTTGTAGCAAGGATCAGCTGTGGGGTCAGATCAGGCTGCTCAGGGAGGGAGGGAGCCTGCACAGCCTTTGGGCACCTGTGCCACTGCTCCCCTGTCCTCCCAGGGAAAGGCCTCATTACAGCCAGTCCCAGCCTCTCATGTCCCATACCCTCCTGCCATGCCCCGCTGAGAAGACCCCAGCTCCCTGACAGCTCCTTGCAGGCACTGGGGGCTGCTGCTAGAGCTGCAGCCCCTGGAGCTCCCCCTGCTCTAGGCTGAAGGAGCTCTGATCCTCCAGCCTCTCCTTACAGGATGAGTGCTCCAGCTGTGATCATGTTGGTGGCCCTCTACTGAGCTTACTGTGGTTTATTAATGTTTTACTCATGGTAGGAGGCCCCAAACTGGACGCAGTATATGTAGACGTGATCTACTGAGTGCTGAGTAGAGGTGGAGAAATCCCATCCTTTGATTTACTGGCCATCCTTCTGTTTATACATCTGAAAATGCAGCTGACCTTCACTGTCCACTGGTTCAAGCTTCATATCCAAGCCATTGCTGAAGAGTAGTCTTTCCTAGAGGTGCACTGAAAATTTACATTTCAACTGGTCAAAGCACTGGATTTAAGCAATAGATGTTGTACATCATTTACCAGCACAGCATTATCTCTAGCTGTTAAGAAAAAATTATCATAGTGAAAATCACCTATCCTAAATAGAACCCCCTTATTGAAGATAATTTTTTCCGTAAGAGTCTCTGAAGTCTTGGAGTGTTGGGACAATGTCACTAGAAAGTTTCCACACAACTTGAGTTATTGAAACTATCAACAGAAGAGAAAGAACTCAGTTTTGGCAGTCTTGCAGCTTTCCAGCTGATTACCTGGGCAGCATCCGCAGCATCTGAGGTAACCTTTTTGTGTACCTGTTCTGATTTCTGACAAACCAATACTTCTTTACCAGAAGCTAACCTCTGATCTGGAGTAAATGATCATTCACTAGTAGTGAAAGGATAGTAGTTTTTCATTAGTAGTCAAAATGATGTCTTTTGTTCAGATTTCTAATGTTAAGAACTGCATGTCACCTTTTTTATCATGAGAGTATTTATGGCTTATGTGCCTTTTATATAAAAGAAAATGCCTTTTCTGTATGAAAATGTGAATGCTATGAAAATGTGAATGAATTGGAGTAGTTACTGAATTTGGCTTCTTACAGAATGTATCTTGTTAAACAGCTAGCCTCAAAAACCAAATAAACAGAAGAACCAAAAAAAAAAACCAAAAAAACCCAAACCTGAGAAATCTGTGGCTGTTATAAGTTGAAGGCATTTTTTTGGCTGATGTAAAAAATCTCAGGTTTAGTTTTTATTCTAGAAAATGTCAGATAAATAGTGTGGAAATCAGTAATTTGTGCAATATCTCCTCAGTTTTTCCCTTTTGTGATTATTCAAGCTCCTCTGCTTTCTGTAGCTGGGTTTTTGTTGTTTGTTTGTTTTTAAAGGAGAAACCTGTGATTTCTGCTTTGAGTGCTCTGACATACAGCTGGTTAATCAAAAAGCTCCAGTACCAGTATCAGAGAGCTTAGTGACAAAAAAAAAAGGGTAGAAGAAACATGGGGAGTTGCTGTAGTGGAGATCTCATAGGGAGCCAGATCTGCTGATGGGCAAAACCATTTCTTTTTTTTTTTAACTCTCTATCTAGTGCCAAGAATCACTGAATAAATATATCAGTAAACGATGAAATCTGTAAGAGCCTGTTAGGAAGTTATTATTTCCGTGCTTAAAAAGTGAGCAATAAAAAAGCTAAGATAGCCTTTGCTGTCTTTGTTGTTCATCTGAAGCTTTAAGACGTTTTGTTTGTTACTGTGTGTCTTCTGAATATTAAGATCATCCCTCTACATATTAAATACTAATTTATTCAAATTGTTGGAGTGTTTATTCTGATGGAATTTGATTACTTTTTCTCTAGTTCTAAGAGGTTAATAACACTCATTACTTATAGATTTTTCACCATTCAAATTTTTGTAGAGTCTTTAAGTAAAAAGGTAGCAGAACCCTTGGTGGAGTTGGATTCAAAGGATAAATTAAAGGCAAGACTTAAAAATAAAAAAGTGTAATCTAATCTCAGAGTCCTGGCAAGTTCTAATGATTACAGTTTTCTTCTGTTGAATAGAGGCTTTGCAGCCATGAGAGGTTCACTGGTTTTGATTTAGTTTGCAGAAGTAAAATTGAAAGTTTGAACAATTTAGCATGCAGATGATAATTCTAAATTTAGACTGCCAGAACTACTATCCCAAACTACCTTTTGTTATATCTTTTATCAATATTAAGATCAAAGTAGTGTACTATTCTCAATTTTACTGTAATTCACATTAAAGACACACAAATGTGTATTTTAGTATCATTTTATATGTAACACAGTCACCTATCTCGTCTTGTGTTAACATCTCAGATATTGTAGAAACTGTGACATTATTTAAATGTAGATTGTTTTGTCTGGTGTGCTCATCATTTGTTCAAAGGCAATACGCAACTGGGTTACATGTTTATAAAGTAGTTTCGATAATTCCGTATTCCATTTTCATATTCAATTCCAGTTCAGTGTTTTCATATTTTTTAACTTAATTATGCAGTTCAAACCTAGAAGTGAAGTGTTGGGGATTTTTTAATGTAGTAAAAGATGCCTACATTATTCTCCATAAACAGGAGAAGGATTCTCTTGAGTAATTTTCAGGTAATTTAGTGTTGGTGACTGCTTTAAGTAAAAACTAACAAGCATATTGTATATTTAAATTATTTAATGTACATATTTATAGTAATAGTTGTTCATGTGGATCATGTATACTCAGTTTGGATGGGAACAGTGGTGTGTAAAGTGTTGCACATTGCAGTATTACGATTTATGAAAATGTTTCATTTATAAAACAGAACATAATAGGTATTTTGAAGCTCTGATGCACTTCCTGTGTTGGTAATCCTGATTAAAGCAACATAAGTAGGAATTGACACAAGCTGGCGTAGTCCGTTATGCCAGTAATCCGTGGTTTAAGGGTCCCTAAGATCTTGTGCACGTTGGTATGAAGGAACTTAGTAGCTGAACCGTCATGTTAGTAGTCAGATTTTATTTTGTCAGTTTTCTGCCCATGAGGGAAAAAGTTTTACGGGATGATTGAAAAATTGTCAATAAGCAAAGTCTCTGTAATAACTGAAAAAAACCCCCAGATAAATAATCTGTTATTTTGCAACCATTAAATAATTGTGTATGAGCTATGTGCAAGGTCCTGCACATGGGTCAGGGCAATCCAAAGCACAAATACAAGCTGGGCAGAGAATCATAGAATGGTTTGGATTGGAGTGGATCTTTAAAGGTCATCTAGTCCAACCACCTGCAGTGAGCAGGGACATCTTCAACTAGATCAGGTTGCTCAGAGCCCCCAGCCTGTCCTTGAACGTCTCCAGGGATGGGGCATGTACCACCTCTCTGGGCAACCTGTTCTAGTGCTTCACCACCCTCATCGTAAAAAATTTCTTCCTTGTATCTAGTCTGAATCTACCTCCTTCTATTTTAAAACCATTACCCCTTCTCCTATCACTACAGTTTGTCCTCATCTTTCTTATAGGTGCCCTTTAGGTACTGAAAGGCTGCAGTATCTCCCTGGAGCCTTCTCTTCTCCTGGCTGAACAGCCCCAGCTCTCTCAGCCTGTCCTCATAGGAAAGGTGCTCCAGCCCTCTGATCATCTTCATGGCCCTTCTCTGGACCCTCTCCAACAGGTCCATGTCCTTCTTGTACTGGGGGCTCCAGAGCTGGACGCAGTACTTACTAGAGTGGAGCAGAGGAGCAGAATCTGCTCCCTTGAGCTGCTGGCCACGATTCTTTTGATGCAGCCCAGGATGCGGTTGGCTTTCTGGGCTGCAAGCACATGTTGTTGGCTCATGCCTTTTGGAGGCCTTCCAGTACCTAAAATGGGCTTATAAGAAAGATGGAGAGAAACTCTTTAGCAGGGCCTGTTGTGATAGGACAAGGGTTAATAATTTTTAAATAGGAGGAGGTAGATTCGGACTAGATATAAGGAAGAAATTTTTTATGATGGGGGTGGTGAATCAGTGGAACAGGTTGCCCAGAGAGGTGGTTGATGCCCCATCCCTGGAAACATTCAAGGCCAGGTTGGATGAAGCTCTGAGAAACCTAGTTGAAGATGTCCCTGCTCACTGCAGGGGGTTGGACTAGATGACCTTTAAAGGTCTCTTCCAACCCTAACTATTCTATGATTCTATTACAAAATGTATTTTACTTTGGAAGAAATAAAGCTTTTATTTTGGTTAATTGACTAAAAAAAAATAATTGGCAACCACCTATTAAGATTATTTCAAACTGTTGCAGTACCTAAGCACAACAAAATGAGAGAAGTCTGAAAGTTTATCCTAATTTATGTTAGTATTTGAATTCTTGTAGCTTCAGAGAAGCTACATGTTGAATGCACATAGTTTAAATTTAAACCATAGCATCTACTCCTGTAATGAGCCGATTGCACTTTTAATTAAGATACTGTATTGACATCTATGTAACTGACTATAAGTGTTGTTTGGAAAAAAAAAATCAAAGTGCTGTCATTTGTTCTCATCATCTCTTGCAGATACAAAATTCAAAAGAGAGTTAAAATACTGATTGCGCTAAGTGATACAGTAGGAGATAGTTGCTGAGTTATTTGAAGATGTCAGGCTTGCATTAGCATATATGGCTTTTTTAAGGCAATGTTGTGACAATCTCAATCTTAAGACTTGAGTTCTTTGGGCAGTTTAAAGAAAAAAAACACTTGAATCAGATGAATTGATTAAATCTGTTTATGGGCTTATCTTTATCACACATGTTGAACAAAGTTTTGTGATCCTTATAAAACAAGAAACTACATAACTGAAATCTGAAGAGCATCTGTCACAGACAAAGCCTGAGAAATATTTTGGTATAGTAGACACAAAGATCCAGAGAAGATGTAGTGGGAGATTTTGACTAAACCTCTGTAATATATATTCACTAGTTATGGGAAAGTAGGAAGCTATTTGATATAAATTATGAGTTGGAGGTAGGCATTTCAGTGTTTTATATACCACCACCTGAAGCCATAAAAGGCAAAACTGCGGTTTGCATGTGTTATGAGCATCTGCTGATTCTGAGATTTTACGTGACTTTGTAGTACTTGGGTATCTCAATAACTTCAGTGTCTGAAAAAACACATCTGTGAGTTTTCAGATGTGGTGCAGACATTGTTGTCTGTAGCTGGTTGAGCATGAGTTTTGCTGTGGATCAGTGTCTAGATCAGCATCTGGATTAACATGTACATATATGTTTAAATGGTGTGATTCAGGAATATTTCTGGGTTTCGGGGTCATGGTGAGCATGTTGGCTGTGTTTCAGTTCCCCAGCAGAGGGGGAACAGGGCGCATGCTGCTCCTTGAGCCATTATCCCTGGGAAGGACACCTATGTGCGTGGGACAGCGTGCTCTGGCCATTGAGCATATGTGGTGAGGGAGGAAAAAGAATCAGCATCTTCCAATTCTTCTGAGTATCTGAACTGAATGCTGTTACGCTTCCAAATATTTCTCATTAAAATCCCTGAGTGGTGTTAAGATGATTTATGTGGCTAAACACAGTAGTAATTTAATAACTTAAATTGCTGCTTATCTCACCCCTCTATTGGTAAGAAAGTACTTAACCAGTTTACTTATTTCCACAGCAACTGCTGTTGTACGAAATGCACACTCGTACTTCGGTGGTGGAGAAATAGAGGTAAGGTGCCTGATCTGAAGCTCAGTGAAGCCATTAGGGCTGTTGTTCTTGGGTTTTTGGTGACCTAGGCAAGATGACTCTGTTGCAAATATGAGATTTAGCTAGATTTGACCTATCTGAGTTCTGCTTTTAGCTTTCTCCTTCCCATAACATGGACAAACTCCTCTGAATGGTGCTAATTCTGCTCTGAATGGCAGATGGGCTCATTGATTTTTTCCCCTCCATGGGGCTCCCAGAAATGAATAAGAGCACCAGGTATTTGAGTGCAAGAGCTGAGAAATACATCCCCGGAAGCTAGGAATTCAAATATCCCGTTCAACTCACAGTCTAGTGAATTCATAACCAAGTTACTGCAAGGGACTGGGAAAGCAGAGCTAGAAGTCTATTGTAATTTAACTCAACTTCTTCCCTGATCAAGAACTTCATGATTTCGCCATACATAATTTGTTTTTGGATAGGAGAACTGACCCATTGCCCAGGAGAAGATGTAAAGCAACATAAATTGCTTTGAGAACCTTTTCAGCTTCCACATGCTTAGCTGATAGTGCCCTAGTATGAACAGATGCTCTAACAGATGTCATGCGTCTCGGAAACAAGAAAGTTGATGATTTAAGGGTTTCTTGACTGGCAAATATCACTGGCAGAACATGTAGAGCGTGTAATGCAATACTGTGTTACCTCATTGCTGTTTATACTCATGTAGATTGCACTTTCAGATTGGTCATTGCCAGCAAATAGGTGATGGGCATAATGAAAACGAGGTTAGCAGAAATTAAATGCATGAACACCAAACACAGACTCATTTGTTTCCTCATTTCAAGAGTATTGATGTTATGTAGGATATAAAATATCTCCAAAAGAAAAACATAATTAGGTGTAGGATATGGCCTCTGAAATTCATAGCTGCAGCCATGCATAGAGGTACTACACGTCTTCCAAAAGGCTGGCATTCTCAGTGTGCAGCCTAGATAGTCACAGATCCTAATCTTTGTCTGCAGATGTGAATCTCAGTAGCGGTAAATGCCCTCCTCCTCTGGTATTACTTGTGATGCTGAGGCAATGGGAAAGATGCCTGTTCTTTCTTGTGTAAGAACAGGACATGGCCTTATGGACACAAAACACTGCTGACAAGGAGGAAACTGTTTGTGGGAGGCAGGTTTTAAATAACTGATTTTCCTGCACTTGTGTCTGAAGAACTGGATTCAAGGCCAGTAAGGAACTCTGCACCATAATGAAAGTTCAGAAGAGGATAAAACTCACAAAGCAGGGTTGTCATTGAAGGTAGGGTCTGACTCCTTTTGACCAAATTGAAACCTGTCTCAAGTATGATCAGTCTAGAATAAGCTTTTTTTTTTTTTTTTTTGTTCCTAAAATAAGAAAGTAGATGATTCTGCCTCATAAATTAGACAGATTAAAGAAGAATTAAAGAAGCCACATTACATGTGATGTTGCTGTGATGGGGTAGGGTCTCAGGCTAGTGTTTCACTCAACAAACTGGTTGACAGACAAATCTTTCCAGCTTCAGGGAGGGCTGACTGAAAGTTAGTATAATTGATATGTAAGACCATAATGCTTGAAAGGAAAATTTCCTAATTAGAGGCACCTAAAGGCAGCAGAGGTGGTGAATTTTTTGTATTTATTGAGGACAGATACACCAGCAGAGTGAAACTATCACTCTGATTTACTAAGAAAGGGTAATTTTCTTTCAGAGATGGCTAACTTTGTTGATACCATTATGGCCTAATGGTGTAAATGTTCTAAAGCAAACAAACAAAACCCCTTGATTTGTTTTTGCAAACTTTATTTCCTCATAAAACATATAAAATCATTATTTTACAATGGCTAAATCATGAACTGCTGTTTTAAGAAAAGCACTAAGTAAGAGTGGAGAACCTTTTTTTGTTAGGCGATTCCATTTTTTAGTACAAGTATGGAGGGCATTAAAGTAGAACCAATCAATTTCTTTAATTTTACCAGTCTATTACTCCTGTTCCTAGAGCCTGCAAATCAAAGGATTTTTTTTTTTTTTTTAAAGAAATACTGTGGAATAACAGAGTTAACTTTACCCATTTTCTGGTTGAAAATAATTTGGAATTTTAAAAATGATACACCAATATCACAACCAGGCCATGTGCTTGCTATATTTTAAGAACTGTAGTTCACTTGAAAAACAACGGATAGGAATTCAGCTGCAGTAACAAGGCATTCATTGCTAATAACTGAAGTAATTTCTTCAGTTATTCTTCTATGTGTATAGACATATGTATGTAAAAACTAAATGTTTTTAAAAAAGAAATTAGTGCATTGCATTTTGCTAATGAATTATGAATATTGAACTGAGGTTACCAATCAGAATGTCTAGTCTGATTCTTCAGCTAGTTAGAGACTCAAATATAGATCACTCTTCTAATCTTAATTGAAAAGATAGGTAATTTAGTGTGTTTCCAGTCATTTCAGATCTGGTTTAGATCATCCCTATGAAAAATTCATGCTGAAATTATAGTAGATTACAAGTATTATTTGTAGGATGTTGATCAGATTTTTCTAGACAACCTAACTAGAAATTGAGTGAGAGTTTGGTATAATGTGAAAACTTTAATATGAAATTGGAGAAGCATATGTGTGAGAAGTCTGACAATGTGAGTATGTTCTTATTCTTCCTGCAGGTATAAAATTCAATTTTGCGTTAAATTAGGAACTGCCCTTTCTATGTATCAGAACAAGGTGTTCTATGTAACAGTATTGAGAAGTTCTTAGAAAATTATGGGAGCCCTCAGTCATTCAGAGTCTCTTCCCCATACAGGAGTGAAATATGGGTAAAACCCCTATACGAGTTGCTGACCAAACCCAAGCCGATACTGCATCCCTAGTAGAGAATCAACTGAACTGCGGCTCCATCAGGTGGTCACACGCAGCAGGCAGGGGTCTAAGAACTGGGGCAAAATACAGTTCTTCTATGAACAGGTGCCGAACAGGACACTAACAAAGGGTAGTCAGAAATAATCATGACATGGTGTAGATCAGAAATTTGATCAGCGAGTTAAAAATGCATTTTCTTGGGGTGTTTCTTATATTTGTGCTATGAAATCCTATTTAGTTTTAATTTTATCATTAGAGGTGTCACTTTTGCCAACTGATGGCCAATATCTATAGGTGCATCAAGTCTGTTCTGTCTGCCAGAAGTTCAGGGCATCTGCTTCATATATGGAATTTTAACTTTACAGTAAGTGAAACAAAAATTTTTTTGTCATTTGTTTAATGCTGTTCACAAAGGTCTCTCATGTTTTCCTGAGACATTTTTTCCTTTTTTTTCTCTGAGACATTCCCTTTTTCTGGGAAACCTTCGTTTTCTTTATAATGCAAGGTCATTGAAATGGAGATTTTTTTTTCCATTTGCTGATGTTGTAGTTTAGCCCCTCTGGGGACCAAGCTACAAAGTCTCTCACTCACTTCCCTCACCCTCCAAGGGAATAGGGAGAGATAATATAAGAAAAAATGCTCAAGGTTTGACATAAGGACAGGGAGAGATCATTTGAATTACTGTTATGGGGAAAATAGACTTGACTTGGGGAAAACTATTTTCGATTTATTATTAATAAAACCAAAGCAGGATAATGAGAGAGAACAACAAAAAACAACCTTACCCCCACGCCTCCTCTCTTCCCAGGCTTAACTTATTTCAAATTATCTCCACCTCCTTCCACTCTGAGTGGCACAGGGGGGAACAGGAAGTAGAGGTGGCAGACAGTTCCTCACACATTATTTTCTGCAGCTCCTTCCTCGTTGAAGGAAGAACTCCTCACATTCCTCCCCTGCTCCAGCCTGGGGTCCTTCCTGCGGGTTACAGTCCTTCAGGCAGCGCGGGTTGTTTTTCCATGGGGTGCAGTCTCTCAGGAACAAGCTGCCCCAGTGCGGGCCCTCCATGGGCCGCAGCCTCCTTCAGGCATCCGCCTGCCCCAGTGTGGACCCTCCACGGGCCACAGCCTCCTTCAGGCATCCGCCTACCCCAGCGTGAGGTCCTCCCGGGGCTGCAGGTGGATCTCTGCTCCTCCGTGGGCCTCCATGGGCTGCAGGGGCACAGCCGGCCTCACCATGGGCTGCACCACGGGCTGCAGGGGAATCTCTGCTGGGAGCAGCATCACTGCTCCCCCTCCTTCTTCACTGCCCTTGGCATCTGCAGCCGTTCCTCTTGCAAGAAATTCTTCACAGTTGTCTCAGGCAGATGCCTCTCACCTTCTCCTCATATCTCCTCTCCTCTTTTCTCTTGGCTGGACTGAGTTGCGTCCAGGTGGCTGCCTGTCAGGAGGCCAGAGGGTGAGGGCCACAAAGCCTACAAAGCTCGCGCCTCCCCATCTCTGCCCCTTGCTTCTGCGTCTCCTTAATTTTCCCCTTATTAAATACATTATCACAGAGGTGTTATCACCATCACCAATTGTCTCTGCCTTGGCCATTGGTGGGTCTGCCCTAGGCCTGGCTGGGTCCACCAAAGGGGAAACTTCTCACAACTTCCAACAGAAGCTGCCACTGTAAAACCATCACAGCTGGAAAGTGTAAATTTAATACAAAAAACATATTTAATCCTCCCTCCTGCCCCAGTCCCAGAAACCAAGCTAGCCACTTTCACAAAGTTAACAAAGGGAGGAAATTTCTCATCTTTTATCAACTGCTGGGGTGTGATAATGGGCACAACTTGTGGAATAAGTGATCTTATCCACATTTGAGAGACATTTAAAAAAACTGTGGCTTTTTTGTATCCTTTCTTGCCAGATTCTAGTCTGTGGGTGCAGAGTACTTCAGAATCTAAATTGTGACGAATAAATATTAAAGAGAAAGCAGGATGTCAGTGTGAAGGCATTTGCTCGTGCTTCATTAAAGCCCTTCCTAGTTCTAAAAGTGGAACATCTAGGAAAAAATGTCTACGTTGCATGCATGTATCTGAGGTGTGGTTTTAGCTGGAACAGTATGGATGCCTAGGTTAGTTGTCTGTACCAGCAGACATATTTACTGTGCCTTCTAGACTGGCTAAAGGAGATTGAAATAGCTAAAGGAAGCTTGGCTGAGAAGGGAAGAAAGCTGAAGACAAAAGCTGCTTGCTCAAGCTGGGAGAGGAGGAGTTGTCTCATTTAGCATAGGAGGGAAAACTGCTGCCTGTCACTGCCCCATTTCAGCCTGATGGAGCAAATTGTCCCTGATCAGTAAACCCTTATACAGCTATGGGCATCATAGTGGTCTGTATTGAATAAGATTTAAAGATGAAGAATTAAAAATGTTTCCTACCTTGCTCAAATTAACACTGGTAGTAAAGATGAGTCAAATTCTATTACAGTAAAGCTTACAGGGAAAACATTATTTAGAATTCAGGCTTCTGTTTTCATCAGTAGAAGATATTTCATATATGGGAGATGATTAATATTTGATTTCTACCTTTAAAAAGAAATAATTTGAGATTCTCAGTTTGACATGAGAGGGGAGAGATTTATGTTCACTAATCTGAATTTCTATCTGTATGGATGATGTCACGATTCACTTTTATTGTTCTTTGGTGCTCTCAATTAATATTTTGATTAACCTGGTTCTGTTGGTACATTGGTATTATCTGTAATTTGACTGATGAGGGAAGGGAAAAATGGCTTCAGAGGCTATGGTTTGAAGATACAACTCAGTTAATTTTAACAATTAATTTGATACCATAAGTATCTCAATTTTTCTTTAGAAAATTGATTGATCTCTTTTCTATTTGGTGGTATGCCCATCTAAACAGGTTACACTGTGATTTTAAATAAAAATTTGAAGTTGTTTTTTACATTTTATTGTCTCTCAAGATGTTTTGCCTATGCATGCAAGCATTCATCTTTGCAGATGTAGTATAGATGCAACTTCAATGAGTAGGAATACAGCCACTAAAGATGTCACAGATGCGGAGAGCTGTGTGCACCATGGATGCTGTATGAGGTCTGCAAGCGATTTATTTGTATTCATCTCACTGTTGCCTTGATCTTGGTTTTTGTCACGTCGTATGAAGAAGTAGGGCTTGCATTTGTGCAAGGAGCCTCAAGATCTCTGTGCTCTTCACTGTTACACAGTGTAGATAGGAAGCTGCTGCAACACAGAAGAAACCATAGGCCTGAGTAATTAAGATCCTTTGGTAACAATTCAGGAGATTTAGGTACGTGTAACTAGGGGTGGCAACAATCAACAGACAGGACGGAGCAGCTGAACTGGTCAGGAGAAAAAGCTTTTGACGCAGTATGTGTTTTTAATCTTCCCTCTGATCACAGGTTGCACGTCCTGGTGCGAGTGCTTCCTTTCATAAACAGCAGAGGCATCACTTTGTTACAGAGAATGTCAGGAAGTGTATGGGAGGTGGTATCTAAAAATAACAGTGATAATTGCTTTCTGCTGGTGGGAGGTTTTATTTTGGAACACAGTGAAAGGAGGAAAGAATGGAAAGGCTGCAGCGAAGGGAAACCGCAGCAGGCTTCAGCCTCCATTTGGTTCTACCTCTCAGTTATTGCAGATATTTTCAGTGCTGACTGCTTATGTTCATACTTGATGTAAAACTTCTTAGCACAGATAGCTGACCAGCCTCTGATGAGATGTTTCTGCCATTCTTTGTTTAAATCACCACTCTCCCTTGGCCATTGAGCTAGAGGCCAGATAGTGGTGGTTGGTGGGATAGCAGCTTGCTGCCGGATGCTCAGCAGCGTTCAGTGCAAAAACCCCAGGTTGTACTGAGTAATCAGGCTAAGTTTATCGGAAATGTTGAGGGAGAAAGTAGGTGGAAGACTGATAGATCAGGAGAGTGTGCTGTTTTAGTCAGCAGGATTACAGGACAAGTGGGTGAGATTAATCTGCACTACTCCAGTGCTAGGAATAGATAAGATTACAGCTGTCTACCTATCCATCTGTCTAGCTTATTGCGTCTTTTATGCATTAGTGCCCGAAAGAATGAAACTGGAGAAAGCTTGAGAATTTTGGCTGAAGTGGTGATATGTGGTATTAATATGTAATACTCCAGTTAGTTGCATGTCTGTTGATGTTTAAGGATCACTGAAACAACATAGCATTTATTTTTGTATTGTTAAGTATCTGTTAGTGTGCTTCTTTTTCTTAATCCTTATTCTTAGTACCTTTAGAATGTTCCAAGTTTGTATATTTATTAATATTAAGCTGTATTTGCCAAAACTAGATGTGCTCATATTTGTGAAATACACTTATTACAACATTTGCAGGTCACACACACCCGCAAAATGTTAAAATGCATAGCAGAAGTAGTAAGATGCAAAATTATAGGCTTTTTCATTTTTTTTTAGAAGAACTTTTTGCTATTCTGAACTGATTTTCTCAAATCTAGTCTGCCCAAGTAATTAAATAATTTCGCTTACTGATCCTGAAATTAAAAGGGAAATTAAGAGATGATGCTTTCACCTTTATATGGTCTAAGGCTGGATCAAAATAATATCTTCTGTGAATGTACCAAATGGTGTAGATCACACAAAATTCCCGGTTGATCTAGTCCAATGTTCCATTGTCCCTACTGTTACAAATGTTTTCTTAATGGAGTCCTTTTTGCTGCATTTTAAGCTGATTGCTTTTTCTCTATTTCTTTGTTGTGTAGAGCACTTGTTCACTCCAGTTTTCTTTGCAGGAACATCTTTCAGCAACTTTGGAAACCAGTTCTTGAACATTCTGATCTCTTTTCTGTTTTTCAGTCTACTGCACTGAAAGTATGCAAGGCTGACAGGAAAGAGAGTTGTAGAAAAGAAGAAAGCATGCAGTAGAAAAGCATAAAGAAGCTGGTGAAATAGAGATTACAATTTTACTGGGTTTAGTGACTGATCATTTAGCATTAAGGATTGGTAATTTGGATGGCATTTAGATGAATACTGATTGGAAATTTTTATCCGATGCTTTAGTGAAACAACCTAATGATTTTTTTTTTTCTGTTTATTGTGGACGGGTGGCTGTATCTGAGAATTTGGTCCTTTTGGTTTCTATTTGTTTCCCTTATGGCCATTTTAATGAAAATAACAAAGAATTGCAGATTAAAGACTGAATTCTCCTCTCCGTAGGGAAGGATTGAAGTACAGTGGCAGTGAAGTTTCTAGGGCACATCTTCTGTCTGTGTCAAACTTGCATAGGGCAGAAATAAAATATTGTTTCTAGAACTGTCAGTCATGCACCTTTCAGAGGTAATGAAATGCAAGAGACGTTCTTCTGAATTAGGTCCTATTCTGACATTCACCCCACTTTTGAAGTTTTACTGCTGTGGCAGAAGTGCCTTATTTCTTTCCTAAGACAGATTACCAAATTTTTCCATCCTTATTGCTATGTTGGGCTACTGTTAGCTGTAGAGGTTCTTAAGTCTTTTAACAGAATATGTAGTATGCAGACAGCCACACCAGACGGATGTATCTCCTGTAGATGCTTCATTTTGACCCCTCCCAACCTGTGCTTGTTTTATTTTTCACTGATTTTAAAAAACATTTTATTTAACAGATTTATATAGCAAAATGACAGGAGATGACTGCAGTCTATGAAAGGATCAAGTCTATTTTTATTGTTAAGTTTCCATGTGTTTTTCCCATCTTGTTAATTAAAAAAGGTCACAAATCAAGAAAAAGAAAGAAAATGAATAGTGCTCCACATTAAACTTAATTATTTGAGACAACATGTAGTTATTAATTGGATGCGAGTTAGAAAAAGTAATCATGTAGTAATTTTTAAAGTAGTTTAAATAAGCATGCTGTTAGTTTTTGAGTATGATAGCTGTGCCTCTGTTCTGTGAATAATTCTTTTTCTCTTTAACAATCTCAGAAGTTATGTGGATTTGTTTATTTAAGAATGTCAATCTTTCCTGACTTTGAAAATGTAATATTCTGCTAATGTCATTGTGGAAGCTATGTATACAGACATGCAAGGAAACAGTGTTCTGTTTGTGAGATGCTGACATGAGGATGTGCTTTTCCATCTATTCACTTTTTTTGCTCAAACAAAATTACAGCTGATGCAAATACGTAAGTAGAGTTAGTTTCTTATCTACAAAATTATCTTCTTTCCTGTCCTGGATTTGGAACACAGAAAGAGAGAAGTAGCAGTACCTAAAGCATTATGCCCTGCTTTGTGGAAAATTAGTAAGCACAATGTCAGCATCAAGAACAGAAAGTTGAGTTTCAGGTGTGACCTCTGAAGCTCGCTTTGATTTCTGGAAGGAGGACCTTGCAACACAGAGCTGCTGCTGGTCTATATCAATCAATTCTGGCATCAGACACCTTGCCTTCTGTATGTGCATAGGAGTGCTGGACAAAGAATGGTGATTGCACTCTTTGTGAGGCTACTTGGTGGCACTAGGTCTACTAAACTGTTGTCTGAACTGAGCATAATATGACTCAGGCACTGTTTTTTGACACGGTGGGAGTATGCCAGCTCCGCAGTGGCTCATGGCACTCTCATGCTCAAAGGGAGGTTTCTGTCCTCTTCTGTTTCAAATTAAAACAAAGTTAGCCAAATAAAAAAATTGGTTTTATTTTATTGTTTCAGTCCGTGCAGCACATTTCCGTCTTTTCATTGCAAATACTTTCAGCTGTCCTGCTGTGATCCTGTACATCCTGTGACCCTCTAAGTAAGCTCTTTCTGCCCATCTGCCCTGCTTCACATCTAGTGCTCCATCTCTCACAGTCTCTGAATTTAGCCAAGAGTCTCCTGGATTGTTTTGAAATTATTTTTTTTTCGGTGAATCTTCTAAAGCCTTCTGCATATAGACAATGTAAATTTGCACTTAACCAGATAAGATAAGATAAAACATTAATATTTCTTTTGGCTTGAAATTTGCAACAGGATTCTGTGAGGTGATTTCAGGAAATAAGAAATTGTCTTAACTCTTTAATCTGTCTGCCAGGGTAGGGTAATCTCAGCAGAAGACAGAATATCACGGTATCCTAGGGAACTATTTTAGTTAGTATGATTTGTTATATGCCAAAAACAGTGAATATTCAGTGGAGAAAAACCTTTCTGTGATACGGCGTGGCTATATGTATATTTCTTGTATTATTTAATGCTGCAATATCTTTAAGCATCGATGAAAGCTTGTTGCACCTAAAAGTTGGTTAGATTATGAGGTAAGTGAGGTTACTGTTTCTGTAAATATCTGGAGATTGCCAGGTGCGTCTTCTGTATGTTATTGTGGAAATAGAAATTAAAAAAAATATATACATGCTTCTCATAGATAAAGAGGCACTATATTCCTGGATACATTTTCTAGTAGCTCTGCACTACATTCAGTCCTGGTTTTGGTCTAATGACACCTCCCATGAAATACAAATATTCATCCTTTTGCTAATCTCCTGTCCACTTCAATGTACTATAATCGCTGAAGGCAATTTTTTGGGGGGAGGGTGGGTGCTTGTGGGAGGTGTCTTATGAAGGTGGAGTGTCATTACTTCAGGAACTGTTGACAAGTAGCTTTTTATAGGCATTTATGACCTGGCTAGCATTATAAACTGGGAAAGAATTTTAAAAAACAGTTGAATCCATTGAGTTACTGTAGTTTTGATGAAGTCTTTTGCATTGCTAGTGGAGACATTTTTTGTTGCAACCTCCTTCTGATATGTTGGAGATTTTTGGAGAGGTTTGGGTTTTTTTGGTTGTGGGTGAGTTGTTTGTTTGTTTTTGTAAAAAAAATGCTTTGATGACTAATAGAGGATTTACTGTGGATCCAAGATAGTTTCTTGAGATTTAGCTTGTTCTTCCCCATCTTGTATTTGTCCAGCTGATTATATTCTTATCTAGAGACAGCACATAGTTGGCTTGCATCCTTTCTATTTCAAATCACACCTTAAGCTTATGATTTGAATTCTAATCCTCTCCTACAAAATAACCAAGTTGCTAGCATCTGCAGATTTTAAAAAGGATATTCTCCCTTTCTCGAAGTTGTCAGTAAAAATGCTGAATGGCAGCACACCTCAGAAACATACGTGACAGTCTCATTTGGTTGATGTTTCCAGTTTGACAATGACCCATTGATTGGCAGGTGCTATTTTGGTACTGTATTCTAGTGAGCTTTGCTGGTGGTGTAGAGGGATGACTATACAAGATGGTTTGGAGTCTGCAAATACCTACAGGCAAGCTTCCCTGTGGCCACATGGGAATGCCATAGGATCAGGGTCAAGTGGGTATTTAAGACATTGATGCATTTTGCAGGAAAAGATCATGCACAAATTCTGTACCGCTGTATATATTTGCAACACATGTGGCAGTGTCTTGCAATGGATGTTATCTGGATTTTTCTTTTTCTGAGATATCCTAGTATCCCTCTTCCTTAGTTAATGAAAAGTTTATTTTTGAGTTCTTTTATTAGTCTAGTCCCAAACAGACACATGGTGGGGGGGGAAGCAATAAAACATAGCTGTATCTGTTGCAGACTGTGTTTTCCTAGCTAGCTTAGGAGGATGACACACAAGGAAAAAGCCAGGAGTTATTGCATCCTTGTCTCTTTCCCATACGTTATACCAGGTACCCTGTCACAGAAGCAAATTAGATTTGTTTTGACATGATTTGTTCCTGACAAGCCAGCATTGGCTATTACTCATCTCCCTGTTGTTTTGTCTGTGTTTACAAATAGTTGGTTTGACTGTTTCTTCCAGTAGTTTTTTAGAAATTGAAGGGTTTTCAGTAATTCCTTGGATTGCTGTTCTGTACATTTTTAAAGGTAGGTATTCTTTTTGTCCCCTTCTAGTAATCTTGAATGACAAGTTTTCAAAACAGTTATTAAAGGGCTATGCCATTAGTGCAGGCAATTCCTGAAATGTTTTAGAGTGATTTTTCATCAGGCCCAGGTAACTTGAGAACCTGTAGTTTAGCTAAGTAGACTCTTGACTCTCTAGCTAGTCTAAATTTGACCCTTACTCCTTAGGGTTTTTTTTTTGTTTGTTTAGTTACATTTATTAAGAATGAAGTATATTAGCCTTTTCAGGGTCATGTTTCTAATTTTTTTTTTTTTTTTTTGTTATTGACTAATAGATAAACTATTTCCTTGGCCTTCTATGTGTTAGTGTTCTTCAGGAATTATTTTTTCATTGTATGTACTGTATCCTACATGGCAGTTGTGATTTTTAAAAAATCTTTGGCCTATGTGTTTTTTATCCATGCGTTCTATTGCTATAGCTTTCATACTTATCCATAATCATTTGATCTATTTACTCATATGTTAACAGAGTTTTTTTGAGTTTCAGCTGAATAAAGGAACGATGTTCTAGTCCATTTAATTTCCCTTCATAATTTATTTATTTACATTGAGATCGATTGTGCTTGTACCTTTTATATTGTTTAAGAAATTAAGAAATTCTTAATTTCCCATGGGATCTTGCTTATCAATTTTTTTGACTTTATAGAAGTTTGTTTGCTGAAAATGATTTTCTTTACGCTTAACTTCCACCTTCCGAAGAAAAAAAAACCAACCCAAACTCTCAAACAAACAACCAAAAGAAAAACATGCTGGGGAAAAAAACAAAACCAAAACTCAAACAGAACATCTGAAAGGCTTGTGGAGGCCATTCAGTCTAATCTCCTGCTCTAAACAGATCTAGTTTCAAGGTTCAGTCAGGATTCTCAGTAGATGTTATTTCTTTTACAAGAATAACATGTTCCCTGTTGTGTGAGCCTCCATTTATTTTTTGACCAGCTTCTTCCTCCCTTTTATTCAGAATTAAATCTAACAAAGCAATTCTACCTTTTATTTTCTGTCTTTTTTACTAAAAAAATTCCAGGAAGGTCCTGGACACATTGCCACATTCTTTTTGAAAAGATGTCCTTAAATGATTAAAACCAAGTCCCACAATCCAGACAGTTCTGTCTGTGGCTCCAGAAAAGCCTTTTCTGTGAGAACTCCCCACTTTTTGTGCTGACTGCAAGTCTCTGCTGTGTCACTCTTTTTCTTCTCTTCTGTCCAGAGATTTGGGTAGTGTTAAGATGATGCCTTGTTGTTTTTCCTTCTTGTTTCCTGCTTTTCCTTCTTGAACATGCTCTATCCTTCTTTTATCAATTTCCAGACTTGCTAATAATCTCATCTGTTACTGTCATGCTACCTAAGTTAGCACGTTTCTGGCATGCTATGGTCACTGCCCTAACCATACACTAAGCGTCAGTCAACAAAGCAGATTGAACATATGCACCTACAGTGGTCTGGGATTCACAGACCCCTGCTAGGAAATAGGATTCTTCCACGTTCCTTGACTCCCAATTTACTGCCACATGTTTGCCACAGCATGTTTGCAGTGGCAGCCTTAAGGAAGGGGAACAAAAGAAAATACAGCAAAGTGCGGTAGATGGCTGTATTTCGCTATATTATTTATTTCTAGTCCGGCAAGATTAAGTTGTTATTCTTGAGAGGTAAGACACTGGCATCAGACTTTTCTCAGCAGAAATAAGTTGTGCATTGTATATGGTTGTCCATCATTTCTGGCAGTAACTGGTACTTACCAAGCCAGCTGTTATATTCTTTATTTCGTCACTTCAGTTCATGCTGAGGATTTTTTTGAAGGTGAAATTGCTGATGTTGTGTGTCAAGGATGAAAAAAAAAAAACAAACCCAAACCAAATCAGAATAAGAAATTGAAGGCCAGCCATCAAACACTTCAGAGTCCTTACACCCGCAGAGAAGTCATGAATGTGACTGCATGATTATATGTATAGTCAGATGCATAAGTCTGATGTTTCATGGCTAACTGATCTTTCAAAGTAAGGATCCCGTTGATTGTTAAAATACTTAGTTTGCTTGCAACTGTTCCACCCTCAAATTGAAAATACAACCAATAGAAGTAGACCACAGGTTTTCCAGATGGAAAACGTTTTTCTGTACAACTAGTATTCTTGTATCCAAATTGATACATACTGCTTTAGAAGTTATTTGAACACAAAGTGGAAGATGGCACCAGCATGGTTAGCAAATTGATGTCCATGGTGGTACCTGAGTAAGAGCTGTCTGTTAACCTCTGCTGTGGCAGTTTGCATTCTTAGCCTGTGGACTGTTAGGATCAGACCAGAAAGCCTACAATTAAGCTGAAGAGTTTCTAGGCTCTCAGCCAGGTAGTTAAGAGTTCTGTCTCCAGTTTTTCAGCTTTACACCTTTCCTCTGCCTTGTGTATGAACTGTTGAATTAAAATGGCTGGATAGTCTTAGAAAAATACATAAATTAGTTTACAAGAAACTAGAGGAGACTGGAGTTTTTCTGAGATTGACTGAAAGCTTTTTCACAAAAAAAAAAAAAAAGGATAAGTAGATTTAGCTAGGTGGACAGTTCAATGTTGAACACTGTTTTCAGCCTCTTTTTTTTTTGTATTCTCTGAACTTCCTTTAAGGAGATTAATCTAGTTCTTAAGTTGTACTTATTTACAGTACAGTCAACTTGTGATGTATTAAATAACTAGTATTTTGGGTTTTTTTTCCTGCCAAAGTCATAGTTTTCCGTGTAAAGATGAGACGTGAAAGTTAAAATAGTTTCAGATTAATGATTTTCTGAATATCAGCTAACTGGCAAGCTGAGACTGTACTGATTACTTTCAAACCTCAGTACTTTCATGGTAGGTTCTGTCATACTACCTTAAAAAGAAAAGCAGCCACGACTGAAAGAAGGGCTGAGGGGTAATAATGCTTTATGCACATTTCCTTAAGAAATTGTGGAAGACTGAATTAATCTCATGAGTGTTTTAAGCAAATTGTACTGCTTTGGCTAGTCAAGAAGGCCAGCAATATAGCTCTTCAGCGTAATGAAAAAAAAATAAATCCCACAAGTAGCTTCTCCTTAGAAAGTTGTATATGCTTTCTGTGACCCTCTAGTCATTCATTTATATGCCACCTTAAAGTGGGGGATGTTTCTGTGTATCTGCAGCGTGCACACTCTTCTGAGGGGAACCAAACCAGTCTTTTTCCAGTGATATTTCCAGTATAGCTGTTACAATTCTTATTTGGAAAATACTATGTTTTAAAGTGATTTTGGATATTATGATGAAGCTGCTTGTTGCATACAAATTAAATAGCTCTTTTTTACAAGAGGGTCTATGTATAAAATATCATAAAACATTATTGTTTATTAGTAATACATTTAGATGCTTAGCCAAGGTACAGCACTCACACTTTTTCCAGCCAATAGACGAGACTGGTATGTTGGCTTATGTGAGAAATGTGTGTTAAGTAAATGACACAACGGGAGAGGAACTGTAGTTACAGCGTGTCTGTGTCTGGAAAAACACATATTTTGTCCTCTGAGTGCAGCAAAGCTTCCAGGACAGTGAAGCATTACAGTTTCTTCCTTTTTCTGTGACCTTATTCTCCAGATGAAGCTGAAGTTCACTGCTGGGGCCAGGCAATGGTTTCTGTTGTGTGAGGTCTGAGAGCATAGGAGGAGGTCTAGGAGAGCTTGCAAATGCTGAAGATGTGGAAGGTGGCGCAGGGAACTGAATGGTTTAGTAGCATGTGAGGCTATCACATCCGTAGCATCTGGTTATTGCATTTATGATACAAGGGAAAGAAGTTGTAGCTGGAAATGGCAGTTTGAACAACTTGAGGGCATACAACAATCTTGGATTGTTTTCTGATAGAATCTGCAGGCAGTGGGAAAACAAACACTGGGGCGAGACTTCATTCTCTCCCACATCTTGTATCTGCAGCCTCACCAGTTTCACAGGACAGCAGAGCTGCATGATATCACCCCCCCCCCCAAAAAAAAACCAACAACAAAAAAGGGGCAAAAATACGTTGACAAGTTGTTTCCGTATGGTTTAAAATGTGACATCATCTAATTCTCCTAGGTTTATTCTAGTAAGTGTCTGTAAAGCTTCTTGGCTTGCACTAGCTTTAGTTCGGGCTTGGCAAGCAGTGTTGCCATACCAGCGCAGAGAGCAGTGCAGGTGCAAAACCCACCCAAGTTTTATGTAACCCATTTATTAACCATGGAGATGGTTTGCAAAGGCTGAGTTGCGTGTTACCATGGAGACCTTGTTAGCAACTTTAAACTGTATTGGGTACATCCATGTGAGCTGCAGTTGCAGCAGTAACTGCAGGGAAGAATACCCTGAAGGAAAGATGATGGGATATTTAATTTTCCTTAAACTTAAGAGAAAATTTTGTCCAAGTCCTTAATGAACAGTGATAAAAATGTTTAGCTTCAGTTCTCCCTGATGCTGAGGGACAGGAGATTTTGTAACAGTGTTTGTGTCCCCATAAATTCGAGTTTCTCATGGACAGGTTGTTCTGCTCTTGGTGACAAGCTGCTGTTGCCGCCTCAATTCAGCATCTCTGTATTGTAGCATGTTTTCCTGTGCACACCTCGTCTCCTGCAGCTGTGCTGATGAAGAATAATGCTTGTTTCACTGTATTTTAGCCCCTGCCCAATTTCATGTGCCTGATTTCAAGACTGGCAGTGGTCATACTGGCTCAGGTTCACAGATATTATTCCAAGTGGCAGGAGCCTGCCCAAGAACCTCTCTGAATTATAGCCTAAAAAAGTACATAGGGAAGAAAGTGACCTATTTTGACTCTCCAGAGGATACTCCCAGCCTTTTCACTAGGACTGTTCGTTGCTTCTTAAAGAGAAAGTTGGCTTAGATTGCCTGTAGTAGTATGCTGACGGTAAGTTTGCTAGCTTTCTACGAAGGTAGGTATTACCTGCAAACTCTTGGCCACCTTTTAGAGACATTCAAAATGCACAGATGGAAACCAGTGTTCAAAAGTTTTAATCACTGCCAGATTTGTATGGTGAGGTAGGGAGACTCTGCTTCAACTGTTATTGCTTTTCTGTGTTTCAGACAGCTTTTAACCCATCAGTTGGTGAGGGATATGTGTCTTCAGCTAGTCCCTTGGTATTATTATTTCCATTATCTAGTTTATTGATGGGACTGAATTGCTGGTTGTTCATGGGAGTACTCGTTTTGTATGGCTGTATAGACTTTGGCTGAGTAGTAGCCATTCTGGGCGAGTCCCTTGTTAATTAGTGATTCTTAGTATATCTTATACAGTAATAAAAGGGTAAGTCTATGCTACTTTTTCCATCAAGGATTTACTCTGCTATCTTTTAGAAGTACTTTGAATAGGAAAATATTCCAGTCCTAGTATGCCAGACCGTGCTTTTCTGCATTATCTTTTCCTTTCTGAAGAATCACAGTTATGTTTAAATTGTAACTTCAGGGTAGTTCTTAGCTGGCAAAGGGCCTCTTCCTTAGCTATGCAGCTTTTAGATGATTAGTGAAAACATTTTACAAAATATAACCTTAAACTTGGAATTCGCAAGCTAGCGCTTAGTATTGTGATTGACAGCCTCGAAATTAATTTTCAAGCAGTCCCTCTTTTGTTCCCCGTACAATGCAACAATTTGAGGAGAGTTTTATTAAGATTAGTTAAGAGTAATAGTGTGTCTGTGCTAGCCTTTGCAACTGCGAACCTGAATTGTGGTTAAATTTTATGTGGTTACTTACAGTTTTATTTAAAGCCTAATGAATTTACATCTTTCAGAATCAGTACAGAGTTCTTCCCCAGTTTAAAGATTTTAGAACCAGATATCAAGAGAATAACCTCACACAAACTCTTCAAAAACAGTTGTCTTTGCAGTTAGCGCATTCAAAATCAACAAAACTGAGTCTGCAGTGCATTAGGAGGAATGAACTTTGAGGCATGCCAGCACAATTGACATATTTTCTTCTTAACAATACTGTTAAAATTCTAATAGACACCCTTCCTCCTGTCTGCTCCTTTGGTGTTATGCTCAATTTCTATCACCACTGAGTGGGTGGTCCCTAAGGTTGGCTTCGGTTTTGGGTGGGTGGTGATGCTACAAGCAAGCCGTCAGCGTGCTTGTCATGTGCCAGGAGAGGTATGGTGTTAATAGTGCAGGTTTCTTCCTCTTTGCTGAGGGAAGTGTAATGTTAGCATGTTCTTCCTTCCCCTGAAAGTCTGAGGGGGGCTTCCACCTCACTTTACACCACGCTCATTTTAATTGGTCTGTAACTTCACTTTACATCGGAATTTGATGTATGTAGTGGGTTTTCTGCATGCTGAGTAGTTCTTCTTTGTTCCTTTTTCTCTCCCTAAGAAAAATACTTCTCCCAGTTTCCAAGTTTTCAATGCCTTCCTTTAGCTGATGACTAGGGAGTTGCTTATGGCTGTAGGATGTCCATTGTCATCCTCTAGCCCCTCATATCGTATAGTTCCCTTACTCCTCTGCACTTCGTTGAATTAACGTGTCTCTGCTTTTAGGCTGCTGCTGTCACACTGTGCCTTTTTTTTTTTTTGCACGACATGACATCATTATGGATGGTCATAAGTATTTAATTCTATGCAGTCCAAGTGCTTTTTACTACTAGCTATATAAAAATTATGATTATACATGTGATTATGGAAAGCTAATTAAAAGTAAAACAAAATAGACAGTAGGCATCTAGGCTTTTACCACTAAAACAGCTGAAACAAATCTCTGCGCAAGCCAAAACATACTCAAACAAAACCTGACAAGTCCCGAGGCCTTTCAGAGTCAGTATGAAAGCTATTACTAGCAATGGTGATACTGTAGTCACAAGGCTACAGAGTGACAATACAAAGCATATGCAATGCATATTTCATACAATGAATAATTTGTTGTATAACAGTCTTAAAGAATTCTTAGCAGTCAGGAGATCTTTTAAATCAGTATGAAAGCCAACTGTGAAGCAATTGAATAACATGGTAGAGGTAGGGTAGTAAGAGAAGGGCTCAAAAACCCTCTCTGCCATTTTCCAGCTTGTAACCCAACTTCAAAGGTAATAGACAGAGGAAATATGCATCATCAAAGTTTTGTTTTTATTAAACAGGAAGCAACCCTCCCCCATTTGATGTAAAAAGAAATGGATCTAAAAAGTGGGATCTAAAAGCGGGACACTGACACAAAAGCAGACAGTAATAGCATCGTAATGCTTCCTTGTCTAAGTTCAGCTAGTAAAAAGGCTTGCTGGTCTTACTATAAGACCCAATGCTGCCTCTGAAGTTAAAGACTGGTAGCTTTTGCTTTCCTCAGGAATTCCTGTTTATTCTCTTACAATTTTTCTGTCCTTGTTAATTATCCAAAGTTTAAGAAAAATATGACAGAACTTGCTTATAAAACTAGAAACCAGGTATTAAATAAAAATCAGATATTTAAATGCCGTGAGATCTGAGAATATGTGTAACAGTTTTCCTAAACTTAAGTACCGTTGTGTACAGACTGTTCAGAGGGTTAACTGAGAGTGTTCTCTGGAGCCCCCAGCATAAGAAGGACATGGACCTGCTGGAGTGAGTCCAGAGGAGGGCCACAAAAATGGTCAGAGGGCTGGAGCACCTCTCCTGTGAGGACAGGCTAAGGGAGTTGGGGCTGTCTAGCCTGGAGAAGAGAAGGCTCCAGGAGACCTTATAGTGACCTTCCAAAACTCCTTAGCAGGGCTAATGGTTTTAAAATAGAAGGAGGCAGATTCAAACTGGATATAAGGACAACATATTTTACAGTGAGCGTAGTGGAACACTGGAACAGGTTGCTGAGAGAGGTGGTTGATGCCCCATTCCTGGAAACACTCAAGGCCAGCTTGGACAGGGCTCTGAACAACCTGGTCTGATTGAAGATGTCCCTGCTCCTTGCAGGGCGGTTAGACTAGATGACCTTTGAAGGTCCCTTCCAACCCAAACCATTCTGTGATTCTGTGATTCTCCAAATTAGGAATTACTGGGTTAGAGGTTTTAGAGAATTCAGTGGAAATACCAGATCCTTCAATGTAATGGAAATAAATTTTGAGTCTATCCTGCAGGTTTTATATGTTCATGATGTAAGTCTTTTTTTTTATTGAGTGTCTGAATATCAGTAAATTGGGAATGATAGAAAAAGATAAATCAGAGGTGACAAGAGATGAAGATGCTAAGGCAGTCATAAACTTTCTGCAAATCAGCAAATCAGCATCTACGAAAGGAGGCTATCAAAAGCTAAAATGAGATAATATTCTGGTTACCATGAAAAGCCAAAGAGCTTTTGAAAGCCCACTACCATGAAAAGTCTGCATTTCACATTTTGGCTTGTATCAGCTGAAGATGAAGCATATGCTTTTCAGGACAGGAGATACTGAATCAGAGAATCACATTGGCATGGAAGAACCTGACCTTTTATGAGAGGCTCTGACTATAGGAAGAAAAGATAGAGTGTATTTCTGGTGGAAGCATAAGGGAAGAAGTATATCTCAGTTGAAAACTCTGAATTTTCTATCCTACCCCATTCAGGGTCATTTTATATTGCAGTATTTGCTTGAGTTTTGTATGTAAAAATTCTTATTTTGAACACAGAAATTTTTATTGCTGACCTGCTGCATTCTGCTTCTTACTGAAATTACCCAATTTTGTGTTGCATACAAACATCCTGTGAAGCTGTATTAATAGAATATGTCTGGAAACCATATGCTGTGTTTCAAGCTATCTTTTTTTTTTTTTTTTTTCCCTGGGAGTATAAATGGCTAGAGACCTTATAAAATATGTCTGACAATCAGGAAAAAGAAATTCAAACTAACTCTCAGGGAGCATATTGAAGCCAGTCTATTTACAACTATGTGTTATTTGAACCATGAACATTAATACTTTTTTTTTTTTAAAAAGTGTAAATATTAAATGTATTAAAATGAAAGACATGTAGGCAGTGAAATGCGAAGCAGAAGTATATCATAGTTTTTTGGAAAAATCAGAAAGCTTGCCAATGGAGGAGCTGTCAGTGACTTTTTTTTTTTTTTTTGGTATATCAACAATGCTAATTGTTTAAGATTGTAACTGATCAACACTAAATGTTTAAAAAATTTCAACACTTGCTACACCTAGTAAGCTTTGGTTTCTTAAATAAAAGATTTATTTCTGTCCTGAAAGATTGTTTTTAAGTGCAAAAAGAAGACCAGATGGATACTGCTGTGCTGTGAGAAGTGCTTTGTCTATGACAGTACAAGACTGTACTTTGAAATTCCAGTAGTAAGTGTCAACTTCTCAGACAAATTTTACTGTAAATTACAGAACATGAACCAGTATGTCAGCAAGATATTTTTTAAATCCTCAATACATTTTTGATGTGAATTGTTAATAGTTTAGTTTTCTAAAATCTTCAGAAGGTACTGAATGCAGAAAACCATAATATTGTAAAAACAAACAAACAAACAAAACTCAAGAAACACTTTTGAAAAATGAAATGTAATAAAATAATATTACTAAAAAATTGTAAACAGCGTACTAATGTACTGACATGTCATTGCTATCCAGGAATTTCTCTTTGTGAAATCCTTTTGTGGCTCTGCTGCCCATAGGATAGTGCCTTGGGTTGTTGTATCTATGCAGAGAAAGTTAATTCTTTCCTCCTGAGATTATTTATTGTGTAGGTGAGTCTCACTGTATGTCTTTGCAAGTTGCAGTATTTCTTAAAACATCACCTTAAACTGCACCTGTTGTTATGGTATTGTGATGTGCTCAAAGGTACTGAGCACATGACAATTAAAGGATTGTTGCTTAGTTATGCAACATTTGAATCATATATCCCAAATGCTGGCAAAACATGTTACAAACAATATCTAATAAACCCATGAAAAGTGCTGAGCATTTGAAATGCTTTTTGGCTTCATAATATGTCTAAAGGTCTTCTGTTCGATCAGCAGTGCTCTCTGAGGTCTCCGCTCCCAAAAGCAATTCAAAGCTGTAGGAATTCTGCTCTTGCAATCACATCTCTTGTACCTGAGGGAGGCTAAAGCTGACTGCCTCTGTAAATCACATTGGTTCTCCTGCACTTGGTTTACTGTTGTTCTTTCTTTCCTTGACAAGTGCTACTTTGATAAATTCAGTTTGGCAGGCATGCTTGAGGAAGAGTCTTTGTATTTATCACTCCTTTACATACATGATTTATTTTTCTCAAAATCAGCCGCTGGCGTCATTCCCGGTCTCCTTTTTCACTCTATCAAATTACTTCTGGTAATATACACCAGTTGTAAACTGTAAACTGTATTTTTTTAAATGTAATCCTGGTTCCAATCATAGCCAGCTATCTGAAGGGAAGCTGATTTTTCAACAGTATCAAACAGTACTGTTGAAGCTAGAAGTGGTCAGTAGTGCTGCAGTGTGTCAGAGCACATCTGGGCTTCCTGTGTTTGGTTTTGGATGCCCCAATATGAGAAAGATCTCAACAAGTTAGACAGAGCCCAGAAGGCTTTCCGGGTGTTTGCATCAGGTGTGAGGAGGGACTGGGGGAATGGAGCTTGCTGGGGAAATGGTCCTGCAGAGGCTAAGGACGAGCAGGGGGTGCCTAGTGAGTGTCTTCTGCTACCTGAGAGGTTTTGAAGAAAGCAGACCCAGACTCTTCTCAGACATACATCACAAAAGGATCAAGGATAACAGGCAGATTGCAAGAAGAGATATCCTGATTGAGTGGTAGGGAAATAAATTTTACAATAAAGATAGTGAGACACTGCAGCAGGGGCCTGGAAGGCATGAGATACTTAGAAATTTCTAAAGTCTCTTTTGTTACAATGAGTGGTAACATTAAATTAAAATCTAGTTTACGTAGAATTTTTTTTTTAAATTATCCTTGATGAGGATCTTTAACACAGGTAGCTGGACAAAAAATAAAACTTTGCAGTACCTGTAGTAATTTACTTAGGAACTAAAAGTGATTATAGGTTCTATGATTGATAGGCCCTTTTCATTTTTTTCATAGGGAGATAGACTCAGTGAGGCTTTTTAATTCAGCCTGTAGAATCCATGTTCCTTCTTCTCTCTCTTTAAAAAAGAGTTACCTTTTTTTTTTTATTAAATTGGACTAATAACTCTGAAACAGAATGGATTTTTTTTTCCTATGGCTATTGATTTTCAGTTAGGGTTATTAAGATAGTCTTTAAAAAAACCCTGTATCATAGGAAGTCTGTTGAATGCTTTCTGATAAGAGCAAAATTAGACCATACTCGAAGAGAGTATGTCTGAAAGGTGTTTTTATATTACCTGGTAATAAGGGTATTTGGTTATGTGTTAAAAACTTGTGGATATATTCTAGACATGTGGGAATTTCAATATGCTATTGAAAGAAAATCATAAAGAATTAAATTTCAACATTGAGACAATGTGATAATTTTGAGGAACAGCAGTGCAAGGACACAGTTAAAGATGATGCTTTAATCATCTTAAACTGTGAGTCTACAATTATGCTCCCAGACTCCCAGAGATTTTTTTCTCTTTAATTCTGAATGCATTCATGGACTTTCAATCCACAAGGCTGAGAGATAATTTATGGCCTTCGTATTAATGCTTAATTATACTTAAAGGCTACATTACATTTCTGTGTCAGACCACAGAAGACAAATAAGTAAAATTTAAAAAAGAGACACCTTTGCTGTGTACAGTGTCTTGTCATTAAGATCAATGAAACAGCTTTGATGCTAGCGAAAATTTAGAAATTTTTTTTTCTTTACATTATTCATCAGGTAGAAAGGAATACTGGAGTCAGGTTTGTGTCCATGACAGAGTTTAGACCCCTTCTGGCATTTCTGGACCCTTGTTTGGGTTGATTGTTTCTTGGATTCTGCATAGTAATCTTAAATGAAACTAGATTTTTTTTTTTTTAATGAAGGTGCATATGGCAATCATTTAAAAAATAAGGAAACAAAGTCAGAAATTCGGTTAGATCCAAGAAATGTATAGTCCAATACTGAAAACTTTTTAGGCAATATAAGCCTGCAAAAAAAAAAACAAACCTCAAAACCTCCTTCTAGTCCATCAGAATGAGTTTTTTTTCTGTTTTGGTTGGTTAAAGAATGATTAGGCTTATGATGCTTAGTACTTCAGCACTCCAAAGATGCCTTTCAGATTAATTTGAAACACCTTTTGAATCTAGAGAATGTGCTCTGTCAATGAGTGCCTTTTTATCCAAAATTGTAACTAAAATGTTATCTAAATTTGATGCATTCTAAAGTGATATGTTAACAGCTGTGTTGGGTAGGGCTATATGCAGCTCAAGAACCCTTGCCTGCAAGAACCTGAAGAACCCTGGTAGCCAAGAGTGACATGAATAAAATTAGGCAAGATTAATCCTTTTTTGTTACGGAATTAAAGATCTTTCATATATTGTCTATTTGTACAGAATGCTGCCAGTGTTTTCCTGTCACTTGTTCAGAAAGGAAGGCACTGCTGTAATTCCATATTTGTCTGATTTTTTCTGTTGCAAGACTCAGCCAGCCATGCCTTAACCTCGCCAGCCTTTCTGCTGGTAACTCCGTCTCTTCTCACTATAGTATAAATGAAACCTAGGCTTGTTCCCTGCTGTCTTTGCTGAGCTGTAGATCTGGTGAGTATCAGAGTTGGTTACGATCACGTGTGAAATGGCACACTGGATCTAGGTCACTTCCACCCTACTGCAATGCATGTAAAGGAAGGATGTACATATAATGCCATGGGACATGTTGCTTCTAGCAGTATTGCAGCACAGTGCTGTCAATTGAAACTTACATGGGAACCCTTACATTTACCAGTATTGCTTCTGGAACATTTACTGTTAATAATAATATGAAAACTTTATTTAGAAGAATAAAGCATTTAACATAATTGTTTTTTAACAATTTTCCATTCTTACAGCTGAAACAGAATTTCATTATTTGCCAAGTTACTGTTCAACGAGGCAGCACCTCCTGCCATGTTGATGTGAATCCTTTACAATAACAGTGTTGTAGTTTAGCCCCACTCAGGACCAGTCTATGTAGTCTGTCTCTCACTCCCCCCACTCTCCAAGGGAATAGAGAGAGATAATGTAAGAAAAAAGGCTTGAGATTTAAGATAAGGACAGGGAGAGATTCTCACTGTTATGGGCAAAACAGACTCCACTTGGGAAAACTATTTGTTTATTATTAAAACCAAGGAGCAGGATAATGAGAAAGATAACAAGATAACTTCCCTCCACCCCTCTCTCTTCCCAGGTTGAACTTAATCTCTGCTACCTTCCCTGCCTTGAGCAGCACAGCAGGGAAGAAGGAATGGGGGTTATGGTCAATTCATCGCACATCGCTTTACACTGCTCCTTCCTCCTTGGGGAAAGAACTCCTCACATTCCTCCCCTGCTCCAGCCTGGGGTCCCTCCCACGGGCTACAGTCCTTCACGAAACTGCTCCAGCATGGGTCATCTCTTCCACGGGGTGCGGTCTCTCAGGAACTGGCTGCCCCAGCATGGGCCCTCCACGGGCCACAGCCTCCTTCAGGCATCCGCCTGCCGTGGCGTGGGGTCCTCCCCGGGCTGCAGGTGGATCTCTGCTCCTGCGTGGGCCTCCATGGGCTGCAAGGGCACAGCCGGCCTCACCATGGGCTGCACCACGGGCTGCAGGGGAATCTCTGCCGGGAGCAGCATCATTGCTCCCCCTCCTTCTTCACTGACCTTGGCGTCTGCAGCCATTCCTGTCACAAGAAATTCTTCACAACTGGCTCAGGCAGACGCCTCTCAGGTTCTCTTCACATCTCATCTCCTCTCCACTTCTTGCAGCCGGGCCGGGCCGAGTTGGGCCTGGACGGCTGCCCGGCAGTAGGCCAGAGGATGAGGGCTGCAAGGCCCACAGGGCTCGCGCCTCCCCCTGCTTTTTTTTTTTTTTTTTTTTCTGTTTTTCCCCTTCTGTTTTTTTTTTTTTTTTTCTGGTTTTCCCCTTCTTAAATACATTATCAGTGAACATTCTGCTACCAATTGGCTTAGCCCTGGCCAGCAGCGGGTCTGCCCTAGGACTGGCCGAGTCCACCGGACAAAGGGGAAACAACTTCAAGGAGCTTCTTACAGAAGCTGCCACCATAGCCCCCCCTCACTAAATAAAACCAGCACAAACAGTTAAGCAAAACAAAACAAAACAAAAATCCACAGCAAGACCCACTGTCTTGTACTGGGAGCTCAGCACTAGGCCCTGAACTCCAGATGTATCTCACCAGTGCTGAGTAGAGAGAAAGGCTGGCCTCCCATGAGGCTGCTGGCTTTATTTACTGTAAGGGCACACGACTTGGTGTCTATCACGACCTCCATGTCATTTTCTGCAAAGTTACTTTCCAGCTGCTTTGCCACCTGGCATCAGAGGGCACGAGCTTCCATTCCCCTTCCTCATGGGACTCCCACTTGGATAATCTTGGACTTTGCCTGCTCCTCCTGAGCTACCTGTGAAGGCCTGTGAAGGTAGAGGGGCTTGGAGGAGATATGTTCCATTGCTTTCTTGTCATGACAATGCTGTCCAGGATGCTGACTTCCTCTGTGGCACAGATGGTCCACCAGTGCAGACCTCCTGCAGCTGCTCTGAGGATAAAACTGTCGTGTTGTCTTTGCCTCCTAGAAGTCAGGGACCAATACCAGTATTTCATACTAGTTTGAAGAAAGGTGAAGGATGTGTTTAACACCCTGCACCTGAAATGTTTTCTCCCATCCTCTTACACTTGCTTTTTGACTGCATCTTTAACCTTGTGTTTTGTCATAAGCAATAATTGTGAATGCATCTTTGCAAAATTTGACTTCTTTCTGATTTTGTGACTTTCTCCATTTGCCAGTCTGTGAACTTGGTTAGATGCGTTGGTTCTTGGTTTTCTGTCTTTGACTGAAATGTCACAGTTTTCACAAAAAGTTGCTACGTCTTATTCATTTTTTTGTGCCGCTAGAAGTGCTCTTGGTCACAATGTTGGCTACTGTGCAGGCCAAGGAGGTTTTCAAATTTAAAGACTCCTTTCTCAGAAGGGTGACTAAGTTACAGGTTGCTGTATGAGAGGAAATGTCAGTTATTCCACTGCAGTACAGATGCCCAGTGGCTGTGAGCTAAGGGGAGATCTACTATGGCTTGAAAATAAACTTCCCTATTCATGTAAAATTAAACATCAGCAAGCAGTAAATAATCTGAATTTATATTACAGCCTGTTTTCCTGTGGCATCTGGCTGAAATTAGGTTCTACTCTTCTAAATCCATTTGTTAGGGTAGCCTGCAGCTATAAGGAGAAATTAAAGTTCTTTAATGTTATTTGATGAGAAGTTCATGCCTTTAATTCCAGAAACTGGAATAGCTGACCTCTCTGTAGAGGTCAAATAATACATAATGCCAAGTAATAAATCATACCAAGGACGATAATTGCTATCATCTCCCATTTATAAATATATGTGCTCACAAACGTCGCTAGAAATTTTTCAATTAGAAATGCCTTTTTAGTAAAGAGATTCATGGGGCATTTTATTTCCATGCCTGAGAAATTAATTGGGTAATTTTACAATGACATATAGAGCTTGTTGATTGTAGTGTAAGCTAACAATTCTTGGCTTTTGTACTTCAGTGTTTGATATACTAGAAATTCCAGCTATCCATTTTTTGCACTCCTGTTTGGTCTGATGGTCCTTTACATGGATATCTACATTTCTGAATGCACAGCCAGCTTCTGAGAAGAGGCTGCACTCCTCAGAGGCTCTTTAGCCTACTTTCCAATCAGTATCATTTTGCAAACCTGAGTTCAAGTACATTCTTTTTAAAATAGTTAAAAAAAAAGAATCTTGCTTTCTTACATAATGATGTAAGGAAAGCAATGCTTCAGGCAAGCTAAGACAGTACAGAAAGACCAGCTCTTTTCTTGGGAGGTTTCAGCCATGCAGACATAACATTTGTTATCTTACAATCAACATGATGTAAATAAGAAGTAAGATGCTTATAAATTCAGTCAGTCTGTCTCAGCAAAGATTGTGCTGTTTGAAGTTATCTTTTCTATTTGTTTGAATACTTCAGTGCTCTTCATGCTATTGATTTGCTGCGTTTTTCCTTCTGCAGACTACAATGGTCAAACTATCAGCCTCCAAGTATACTAAATGCTGTGTTTCTTTTTATAGAATCATAGAATCATAGAATGGTTAGAGTTGGAAGGGACCTTCAAAGGTCATCTAGTCCAACCCCCCTGCAAGGAGCAGGGACATCCCTGACTAGATCAGGTTGCTCAGAGCCTCATCCAGCCTGGCCTTGAACGTTTCCAGAGATGGGGCCTCCACCACCTTTCTGGGCAACCTGTTCCAGTGTTCTATAACTCGCATCGTAAAAAATTTTTTCCTAATTTCTAATCTAAATCTACCCCCCTCTATTTTAAAACCATTACCCCTCGTCCTATTGCAACAGGCCCTACTAAACAGCCTTTCCCCATCTTTCTTGTAGGCCCCCTTGAGGTACTGGAAGACCGCTATCAGGTCTCCCCAGAGCCTTCTCTTCTCCAGGCTGAACAGCCCCAGCTCTCTCAGCCTGTCCTCATAAGAGAGGTGCTCCAGCCCTTTTATCATCTTCGTGGCCCTCCTCTGGACCTTCTCCAACTGGTCCATGTCCTTCTTGTGCTGGGGGCTCCAGAACTGGACACAGTACTCCAGGTGGGGTCTCACCAGGGCAGAGTAGAGGGGGAGAATCACCTCCCTCGACCTGCTGGCCACGCTTCTCTTGATGCAGCCCAGGATGCGGTTGGCCTTCTGGGCCGCAAGGGCGCATTGCCTGCTCGTGTTGAGCTTCTTGTCCACCAGCACTCCCAAGTCCTTCTCCTCAGGGCTGCTCTGAATCCATTCCCCGCCCAGCCTGTATTTGTGCCTGGGATTGCCATGACCCAGGTTTTTGTCACGCTATTGCGGTATTTGCTTTCAGGTACAGTTTGGGTATTAGTGATACTCATTTTATGTTTTTATGAAGGAAAGTACATGTTAAAGAAACATCAAAATGCAATATTTTAAAGTTTCTTCTTCCGTATGAGAGGCAGAGGGACTTCATAGTTAAAATGGGAATGTTTTTCATTTGATCACATTGTAAGCTGAATCATCTTTAGGCATAATTCCTGTGCATTTGGGCCACGCCTCCCTGTTCTTCCTTTCATGGAGAAGTTTCCCAGAAGACAGTATTACTCAATCATGGCCTTTAAAGTGGAGATTAATATTTTTCTTCTTAAAAGCTAGTTTGCAAAGTGTTTACTAATTCGAAGTAAGTTAAGCAAGAAAAGGCATAATACGTAGTTGTAAAAAGAATCTTTAGACTTAGCAGATGTGAATTCTGGGTAAAAGGAAATGGCAATTGAAATCACTAATTGTGTTTTTTTCCTCTTTCCAAAGGTAGGTAGATAAAGTGTCAGGAGGAACACTTTTCTTCCCCTCTGCTGCATAAAGGGGAAGTGTGTTTATAGAAATGTGTTTATAGAACTGTTGTTAAGTGGAGAGGGTAGCTTGAAGCTCACCAGCTGTACGATGAAATCTAGGAAGTTACAGCCCTTTCAACAAAAGTGTAGAAGACACCTGGGAGAGAAAATTAAATGTACTTGATGCTTACACTGTCTTTATTGCTTCGTATCATCAACTTGTGTCTCATCAAGTTTTATGAGATAGTAGTTTTCTAGTAGTGCTTCAAAAGTCTCATCACATGATCCCAGGCCACATTATGGTCTCCGTAAATTGTTACTTAGTCCTTGTATCGTCAGCCTATAAACCCTCAGCATTTAAAAATGCCCACAATGAAAAATACGAAGGAGTAAACTGGGGTGAGTGCTCCCTTGATCTTCCCTAGGCACCTTAATCATTACTGTTCAGCTTTGTTATTTTTACTTTTTTTTATTTAGATGCATTAGGAAATAGGTAATTAGAGCACTGACATTCTTTCTATCACAAAATCTAACAAGGAAAGAGTTATGATAAATTTTTACCTCTCCTCTAAACTATTCTCTGAGCTCCAGTGTGGCAGGTGCGGTTTTACATTCAGTTTGAGATGGCAGAAGATGCTGCTGACTTGTCCACCTTCCCTTACACAGCTGAAGCTGGCTCTGATTTGTAGCTACTATTGGTTAAATGGGAAACTGATGTATTTTGACAAATATCTTATGCAATATATATATGCAAGAATGTATTTTCAGTAACACTTCTGGAGCTTGATATATATGGTTTTTGCATGTGAATTTAAATCCCAAGATACTCAGGGTTATACATGCCGTATTCAGTGTATATTTTTAGATACAGGAAACACATGATTAAAAACGGTGAACATTCAAAAAAAGTGATTTTGTGTACAATGCTTTCCTGTGTTTTCTTTTTAAAATCATCCCTAGTACAATATTGCCTTTCAATATTTCTTAAGTATTTTTTTTCCTCTTTTCAGCTGTTATACCCTGACATTTTTTTCAAGCAAAGGCAAATTTTTTTAAGGCCTCTTCTTTATAGCTTTACATGCATGAGGTCCACCAAAAATACTGTTGTGGTAAGGGAGTAGTACCAGTTGATTGTTTCTTGGCATCGAATCTGCAAGGGAACTTTCACACTGCTTTTGCCCACTCTCATAAAAGCAGTGGTTGTAACTGCATTTGCAGGTGTTGTTTTAGTTTCTTTATGGAAGAAGAAAAGGTAATTTTGTATTGTTTTGAAATAAACAGGTAAATAGGTGATGCTTTAAGATTAATATGAAAGGGTGGGTTTGTGTAATTATGAAATATCTGCAGAGATTAGAGTTTTCAGTGGTAGAGGGTTCTGTGTTTGCATTGCCTTGGAGTAGAGGACAACATGGCATAAAGTAATCTCAAGATTGTTGTCGTGTGAAGTCTGTTCGAACTTCAGGCAAAGGTCATGCTATGCAGAGTTAAAGGGTCTCAAATTGGACTAACTTGTCTTCATTCAACAAGGACATTTTATTTTTAAATATTTCCCTCCATGAAGTAAGAGCTGTCTGAGTGCAGTGATCGGAGTGCCTTGGATTTCCAGTGTTTGATTGTTCTGGGCCCTGTTTTTGTATTTAAAGTCTTCTCCGAGCGACATGAAAAATTAGAAACCTGAAAGGAAAGTGCATAGGCATTTAAGTAAATTAGCAAACACCTTCTGAAAGCAGCATGTGCAGAAGTATGTATATCTTAAATACTGAATTCAGTATTTAACAACTTGCTTGATTTTTAAGTAAAACACCTTTAAGGTAAAACATTTTCACTATTTTATTCTTTCCATTTCCTCCTTTCCATTACAGAAAAAAAAAGCAAGAAAATTAGTATATTTTGTGCTAGGAATTCACTTATTCTGAAGGCAGCCAATCAAAATTATGTGAAAAATCAAAGCACATGTTCACCTCTCTGTGTTAACCTGGAATAACTGTATTCCCTTAAGACATGACTTAATTTACATGAGTGAACGTTACAATAAATAAAGCAAATGTACTATAAGTAGTGCTCCTCTTGCATCTGAACAGCATTTAAAAAAAATATTTATAAAACAGGATGTTTTTTCTGATTGTGCTAATATTGCAGATCAACTGAAATGGCATGTAACTTCGTCAGAATGAGCTGCTTTTATCTCATCATGTCTGAGCAAAAGTAGAGTATCAGTTGGTAATTTTTAATTCCATGCAAATCCATTTGATTCTTCAATCTTAACATCTGAAATGTATAGCCAAATTTAAAGCCATTTATCCTGATGGACATCTGTCTCCAGGCTGCATGTGCTCAAGGAGAGTTGCTGATAGGAGCTGCTTGGACACATTAGTTAAATCAGTAAGTCCTAATATCGTCTTATCTCTTGACAATGCAGTTTATGTTTTTTTTTTTTTTTCCTGTGGAAAATGCCAAAAGGATGTAATCTGTTGTAGAACACTGGAACAGGTTGCCCAGAGATGGTGGATGCCCCATCCCCGGAAACATTCAAGGCCAGGTTGGATGGAGGCTCTGAGCAATGTGATCTAGTTGAAGATGTCCCTGCTCCTTGCAGAGGGGTTGGACTAGATGGCCTTTAAAGGTCCCTTCCAACCCAAACCATTCTATGATTCTATCTCTAAGAGACAGTAATCTGCAACTTATCCTAGTTATCTGCTGCTATGTTCTGTCTCATGTTTCATTAATCCCTCCTGTTGCATGTTTTTACATTTATTCACACAGGATGATAGTGTGATTCTCCCACTCTTAGATCAAGCTTTGGTTTATATATCCTTAATTATATGTCCTTAATTAGTCCAAATACCCAGCTTTATTCAGCAAGTCATGGTTCGTCCTTTTTGGGGGAAGAGGGCAGGGAATGATGCATGGTTGGAAGTGAACAGGAAAACCTAACAGTTTTCTTAAATCATAATACTGTCTGTGTCTTCCCCCCCCCAAAAAAAAAAAACATTTACTGTTAGAAATCATATAATCTATTGAAAACATTCAAGTTCTAGTTCAACTTTCTTAAAGAATTTTCTGAACTGAGGAAGAGTGTAGGAAACAGAAAAGAGTGATTGATTTTAGCTAAGACAAGAATTCCAGTTATGCTGTGTCTTGAAATTGCATCTTGTTAGTTTCATTTAATGCTCCTTGTGTTCTGCATTGTGAGAATGAGTGACTAATCTTTACCTTGGTAGTGGTGAATCAGAAAAATATTAGTCACTTACACTAAGGTGTTAGTGAATAGCAGTTTATGATTTGATTGTATCTTCCTTCAGTTGTCGCTTTTCCCAGCTGAAGAATCTTAGTCTGTTTAGGGTTTTTATTTTTTTCTATGCAAAAGCCATTTCATTGCCTCTGTTGCCCTTCCAGCTACCTTTTATAGTTTCACTGTATCATCTTTGGGATGAGGGACCAAAACCGAGCATGTAAGTCCAAATACAGTACATTTTGGTTTTATTGACTAGCCTCCTGCTGCCAGGAACTAAATTCTTGTTGCAGCTAAACTTCTTTACCTTGTTAGCACACTTGGTTTGGAGATTTGCTCATCTTGTGCTGGGAGCCTCCTTGCTGGATTTCTAACATCTCTTCAGTGTCACAGGAGGGAAAAGAAAGGAAAGGAGAGAAGGGTTAAATGTGTGCATTTCAGCTTGGTGTAGTCATATTGGAGCATTCAGAGAATTTATAACACGTATGGTAGAATTTACTTGGTAAATAGCTCCTGTGATAGACTATTCATCTCAAAACAAGAAGTGGTGGAGCATGTTCCTCTGATTCTTGTTTTTAAATCTTACTGAAGAAAAAATAGAAGCAGCGTGGTGCCTTTTGTCACGTAACAACTGTTGAAATTTTAATTATTTTTTGAGATTTTAATTTGCTGCCACACCACACTAAGCAGTTTTATGTGGATATTTCTCTTACTGAAAACGTTACCTATTTTTTAACAAATTGGTGTTGCAGCCTGCAGTTCTAGCTGGAAAGTGGCAAAAGGGAACAATAAGAGTAAATAAAAGATTAATCTGAGTTGTCTTTCTTGTGGTAGGCAATAATCTATCATAGGTTCTGAGCAACAAAGAAATCTTATTCTGAGTTTGCAAGATGAGTGTTTATAGGAAAATTTATGTACTGATAATATTTCTAGAGATTAACTAATCGAATTTTCTTTTCATAAATTTTCACAAGTAATTAGATCTTTTATAATCACAAGTATTTATGAATGAATAAATGCCTGTTTATGAATTCACTGTACTGATCTAAACATAGAATTGCAGTAATTTATGCTGTTACCGTAGAAGTAGTCATATAATAATCAACACTAAACTCTGACCTCAGCGTATGGAAATCAGGCTTATTAACTCATTTGTGATGTTCCTGCATAAAATTTTACTGCATAAGATCTTGTTAATGCTTTGTCAAGCTTATTTTTTAACTGACCCAATCTGCTGTGCTTTTTGCAAGCATTCCCCTCAGCTGACCTCGCTGCATAAACTTTTATAGAATCATAGAATCATAGAATGGTTAGGGTTGGAAGGGACCTTCAAAGGTCATCTAGTCCAACCCCCCTGCAAGGAGCAGGGACATCCCTGACTAGATCAGGCTGCTCAGAGCCTCATCCAGCCTGGCCTTGAACGTTTCCAGAGATGGGGCCTCCACCACCTTTCTGGGCAACCTGTTCCAGTGTTCTATAACTCGCATCGTAAAAAATTTTTTCCTAATTTCTAATCTAAATCTACCCCCCTCTATTTTAAAACCATTACCTCTCGTCCTATCGCAACAGGCCCTACTGAACAGCCTTTCCCCATCTTTCTTGTAGGCCCCCTTGAGGTACTGGAAGACCGCTATAAGGTCTCCCCGGAGCCTGCTCTTCTCCAGGCTGAACAGCCCCAACTCTCTCAGCCTGTCCTCATAAGAGAGGTGCTCCAGCCCTTTTATCATCTTCGTGGCCCTCCTCTGGACCTTCTCCAACTGGTCCATGTCCTTCTTGTGCTGGGGGCTCCAGAACTGGACACAGTACTCCAGGTGGGGTCTCACCAGGGCAGAGTAGAGGGGGAGAATCACCTCCCTCGACCTGCTGGCCACGCTTCTCTTGATGCAGCCCAGGATGCGGTTGGCCTTCTGGGCCGCAAGGGTGCATTGCCTACTCAAGTTAAGCTTCTCATCCACCAGCACTCCCAAGTCCTTCTCCTCAGGGCTGCTCTGAATCCATTCCCCACCCAGCCTGTATTTGTGCCTGGGATTGCCATGACCCAGGTGCAGGACCTTGCACTTGGCCTGGTTGAACTTCATGAGGTTGGCATGGGCCCACCTCTCCAGCCTGTCAATGTCCCTCTGGATGGCATCCCTCCCTTCCAGCGTGTCAACGGCACCACACAACTTGGTGTCGTCGGCGAACTTGCTGAGGGTGCACTCTATCCCACTGTCCATGTCGCCGACAAAGATGCTGAACAGGGCCGGGCCCAGCACGGACCCCTGAGGGACGCCACTCGTGACCGGTCTCCACATGGACATTGAGCCGTTGACCACCACTCTCTGAGTGCAGCCATCCAGCCAACTCCTTATCCAGCGAGTGGTCCGTCCATCAAACCCATGTCTCTCTAGTTTAGAGAGATGGATGTCGTGTGGGACAGTCAAAAGCTTTGCACAAGTCCAGGTAGATGATGTCAGTTGCTCGTCCCTTGTCCACCGATGCCGTCACCCCGTCATAGAAGGCCACCAAATTGGTCAGGCACGATCTGCCCTTGGTGAAGCCATGTTAGCTGTCACCAACCACCTCCTTGCTCTCCATGTGCCTTAGCATGGTTTCCAGGAGAATCTGCTCCATGACCTTGCCAGGCACAGAGGTGAGGCTGACCGGCCTGTAGTTACCTGGGTCTTCCTTATTCCCCTTTTTAAAAACTGGGGTTATGTTCCCTCTCTTCCAGTCATCGGGGACCTCACCAGACTGCCACGACTTCTCAAATACGATGGCCAGTGGCTTGGCAACTTCATCCGCCAGTTCCCTCAGGACCCACGGACTTGTGCACCTTCAGGTTCCTCAGATGATCCCCAACCTGTGGGGATTCAATAAGGATGAAATACTCTAAATGGCTTATTCTTGCTTTTGTTGAATTTGAAAGCTGTTAAAATTTCCAGGATTTAACCATCTCCCTGGGCATGCAAAGCCAGTCAACACTTCCTCAGCCAGGGCTTTTTGGTGAAATGAGCTTTGATTCTTGTGCCTGTGCCCTGATGTTCCTGTGACTTGCCTGGATAATCAGTTTAATTTTCAGTCACCTCACAAATGCCATTTGACTAATGAATTGTGTTAAAAAGATAACTTGTGTTTGGCTCTGTCTCCATCTCAAAGGAAATAGTAATCACTCTTCTGAGTACTGTTTAATCTTGTTGATGTAAATCTTCTCTGACGCATAAAAAGCTTTGCAGAGAAATAAACCCAGAGCATATTTTCCAGTATAGTACTGTATAGGCCATCATTTCTAGGGGTAGAAGTACAATATTCTCTTGATCATTTTTCTCTTATTCTCTAAAAAAAAGTATCTAACCAAACACTTACATTGACAAAATAGATATTTTCACCAGTGTCTGAGCTTGCATAATTCTGTGACTTCTTTATGGGCAGTTACTCACGCCTTGAAGGTGAATAAAAATAATCCAAGTAATGTTTTATATAAAAACTTGTACATACTCCAGCCAACTTTCTAGAGCCATCTTTTCTGTCTACAGAAAATCTCCCTAAAATGTATGTGCTAGCTTGCTTTCTTTAATATAGTATCACTCCCAACACACCATATTCTCGTTAAACTTGGTATAAACTTAAAAAACAAACTTATGCAGCAGCAGGAAGAATTACAAGCAAGAAGAGACATTTTGTGGGAGGTTTTTTTTGTGACGTTTGTGTAGTCAGTCAAAAAGTTAATATCAGAAATAGTATTTAGTGCAGACATATCTGATGAAGAGAAAACAGAAACAATATTGAATTTGAACTCAGTAAACCAAGATAATGGAAATACATCTACTCTTCAGGAAAGTAGGAACAGTTATTTTGTATGTTAAAAACAATAATTTGTAATTGTTCAAATTCTTTGATGGCTATTCATCAAACCTGTATACCTGTATTTTGATAAAATGCAATTTTTATGTCATTCAAAAATTAAATTAGAAGACATTATTTTTCACTACTGACCATATTTTTAGAGTTTTTCGTATGCTTAAATAGACAGTTCCTGTCATTCAAGGCATGCAAATTCTTTTCTACAGGTTAAGATTCAGATATTCATAAGAAACATGTTCACAAAATCCTCCCTCAGAACAAATCCTGAGCTTGAGCTGTGGGGTTGTAAGGGACAAAGTAATTTCTTATTCACTGTTCTCTCCCCAAACCTGAGAGACCAGTGATGCAGTGTTGTTCCTCAGTAGTGATTGGTGAGGGATATCAGTTCCACCTCCCAGGTATCGCAGGAGAACTAATGGAAAATGCAGGATGGTGGCCAGACCTGCGGCTTCCAGGGCTGGGGGCGAAAGTCTGCAAGCATTGTTCATGCTGATACAGCATGAACCCTGGAGACTGGAGACTTTGCCTACTTACATTTCAGTTTATGTGAACAATGTTTTGGTATCTGCAGTTACTCCAAAGCTGTGGTAAAGTCTCCTGCCTTCTTTGTGCCTGGTGTCTTGATAGCAGCAGAGGCTTTTCTAGCGCAGTCACAGCCCAGGCCAACAGAGGAGGCTTTTCCGCAGGCATGGCTGGGCATCCTGTGCAGCAGAGCTCTTAACGCAACAAGAGCTCCCTTTTGCTCCCACAGTGCTGCTTGATCCCTGGCTTTGCTTGCAGAAGTGCTCAGGGAGGGGGAGACTTGTCCTCAAGGTCTAGCCTAATGTGATTAGGCTAGAAAAACTTTATAGGATGCAGCTGCTCTGAAACGTGCTGCCTGATGTTACACCGCTGGCTGCAGGGTGGGCAGCACAGGGAGAGTGCTCGGGCATGGCTGTTGCATGGGACATGGTGCTACCTGACAGATGTGAGTAGTGCCGGCACAGGAGCAGTGAGTAAGGTGAGGTGGAGGTTTTGGTCTGTGAGGGCTGCACAGTATATTTTATAGCCACTTTACATTCAGGTGATGAACAGTTTTTTTTTTTCTGTTCCTAACAGTAATAGATTCCTAAAATCCTCAGGAGTGTTTTTGTTAAGTTATATTTAAAGATTAACATGTCTTGTAGAAGTTTTGCTCTTCAGTGTCTTCCCTCTGTCATGTTGTTGCTAATGTACAGGCAAAAGCATGAAAGAGATTACATGCATATGTTGTTAACTGGCTGATTTGCAGAGTATCATTACTTTACTATTGCTGTAATAACTGCACAAATTTTCTCCCTCCAATCATTCTGTGTATTTCAGTGTTTCTAGGTGTCACACATCCAAGAGAAACAGGTATGTTACTCTCTTTCATGCAAAGATTCATTCTTGCATATTCTTCTTAATGTCTATTAGAAAGCAAGAATATTATCTGTCATTCGGTGACACACTCTCTGCTTTGGCGGTCATGACTTGCATAGCTTTGAAGCGTGAAGCAGTATTAGGACACGTGGCATATTTCTTCTTAGAGTTGAATACTCCTGATGATTACTGAGCTTTGAGGAATCCAAACTGCTCTTACACTTTTACTTTCTGTATGGACATTGCACACATGCGTGGTACTATTGAATATGAAAATTTTAATGGCTAGTTTAATATTATCAGTGCTGTTACTTTGGTACCTCGCCGTGTTGCAATCTAGAATACTGATGTCTTGGCAACCGTAGCAATTAGCAGATCTCCATGTTCTGATTTTATGAACATGAGCATAGTAGCTTGTGCCAGCACCTAGAACAGGAGCTCAGTGGAAAAAGAATTAATTTTCTTTTATTACTGCATATTAATGAAGTGATTTTTGTTCAGTTTAGCTATAACTGCTTTAAAAGTTGATCAATGTAAATGTCAGTTATGCTTTGAACTAACATGGTTTTACTTTTGCTTTGACTCAGATGTTAAATATTTTGTACTGGACCCATGACTGCAGGAAGGTTGTTTGGCAAAAGATAATGTGAAAGATCTGAAGAGCAAATAGATGTTTGAAATGTCAGATACTGAGATCATGAAAATTTTGTTTAATTTTGTGCATGTGTTTAATCAAAACGAGGTGGAGGATTAAAAATAGGGTGATAGAAGTGAACAGTGTAATGGAGAGTTGCAATATCTGCAAATAATGGATTTCAAAAGATTTGTCAAAGCAGTGTGAGTCAACAGAAAATAGAATTTAATTTGATTTTCACTGAATGTTGCTTTGATCAAAATATTTGATAGCTCATGGATTGAAGACAGCTATATCTTCATTTTTCATAATGAAATTATTTCTCCCCTGACTTCTGAGATCACAAGAATTAATTTTCACCTTCTTTTTTGGTAGAATGCACAAAATGAAAAGTTGGAGCATAGTGTCTGGTTTTAGTAAAGAATTTGGATGAGCCAGTCTCCTTTTTTCCTTTCTTTTTCAAAGTTTTCATTTTATTGAGAGAAAGAGGTAGACCAGGTAGGTAGGTAGAAAGTTCAGAAAGAGGTAGAAAGTTCAACCAGGCCAAGTGCAAGGTCCTGCATCTGGGTCGTGGCAATCCCAAGCACAAATACAGGCTGGGCGGGGATTGGATCGAGAGCAGCCCTGAGGAGAAAGACCTGGGAGTGTTGCTAGACGAGAGGTTCAACATGAGTGGGCAATGCGCCCTTGCGGCCCAGAAGGCCAACCCCATCCTGGGCTGCATCAAGAGGAGCGTGGCCAGCAGGTCGAGGGAGGTGATTCTGCCCCTCTACTCTGCCCTCGTGAGACCCCATCTGGAGTACTGCGTCCAGTTCTGGAGTCCCCAACACAAGAAGGACATGGACCAGTTGGAAAGGGTCCAGAGGAGGGCAACAAAGATGATCAGAGGGCTGGAGCACCTCTCCTATGAGGACAGGCTGAGAGAGTTGGGGCTGTTCAGCCTGGAGAAGAGGAGGCTCCGGGGAGACCTGATAGCGGTCTTCCAATACCTCAAGGGGGCCTACAGGAAAGATGGGGAGAAGCTGTTCAGTAGGGCCTGTTGTGATAGAACAAGGGGTAATGGGTTTAAATTAGAAGGAGGTAGGTTTAGATTAGATATTAGAAAAAAATTTTTTACAATGAGAGTTGTAGAGCACTGGAACAGGTTGCCCAGAGAGGTGGTGGATGCCCCATCCCTGGAATCGTTCAAGGCCAGGCTGGATGAGGCTCTGAGCAACCTGATCTAGTCAGGGATGTCCCTGCTCCTTGCAGGGGGGTTGGACTAGGTGACCGTTGAAGGTCCCTTCCAACTCTAACTATTCTATGATTCTATGATTCTATGTATACAGGAGTTGAACTGGTCAGAAGGCTGGAAAGAAGTAAAATCTAAAACACTTTTTTTTTTTTTTTCTTACTTAGTAATGATCCTATGTGTTTGAAAGTGAGAGTGCTTTATTCCAGCCATTAGCTGGTCATATAAAGATATTACTGCTTGCTTCTTTTTGTAGGTAAACACATTAATCTGAGATTGAGATGCACTTGGGTGTCTAGCTAAGGTGAGAGTTTCTTTAAATTCAAGTCTAATGTATAGCTTTCAGTAAACTTCTCTGGTTTACTATGAATACAGGAAATAATTGCAGCCTGCCTTAACTATATATTCCTCAGAAGATTAATTCCCACAGCCTGGATTTATTTGTATGTTCATGAATTCTCTTATTTAAACTATGCCCTTAGAGAGAAGCATTAAAGGTAACTCTACTGCTGTTCGTAGCAATGGAAAGAACTGTATTTTTTTTTTTTCCCCAATTAGGATTCACCCTTTACTACAAACCAGTGAGAAAAAAAATATAGAATCTTATGCTCTGCAGTTCTCTCTTCCACTCCATCAGTAAAAACTGTCAGCATGAATTAACATGTTGTGTATCTCCACAACATTTTGGCTGATGGATTTCCCTTGTTATTGCCTCCTTTTTATCATCATGATGTTTTCTTTATTCTCTTTGTCTTCTTTTTAGATAACAGTGCTACCATTTCAGATTATACTTACTCGTCGTGAGGAAGCTAGTTCTATCTGTGGAATCAAAATCTGATGTCAGTGAATAGAAACACATTGATTTAATTAAGAAGGGAACTAAGTCCTTATTTTATTATCTGTAACGTGGGTGTCCTTTTTTACAGAAATCATACTACAGTCACAATGCTTAAAAGATTCAACTTTTAGCTACTGAGACTCTATTCTGCCTACTAACTCCGTTTATCCTAGTACTTCTAGGAAACCTATAAAATACAAGTAGGTAGTCTGAACATAACTGTGCTTTGTCCTTGCTAAGCATCTGAAAGATGTGACTATTGGCTGCCTCACTAGAAAAGGAACATCCTTACTGCTTACCTTAATCACTTTTATAATTAATAAATAAAAAAATAAATAAAAAGAAGAAAAAAACCTAAAAATTCTGTTCTTGTACTCACTGCTTGTTTGATGCTACCGTGCCTACCTAAATCTGCAGGCTTTCTTTTTTCAGTCTTAGACTGCTGTATACATTAACATCATGTTATTAGATGTCCCTAAAGTAGTGAGTTCATCAGTAGGACATTCACCATCTTTTTTTTTTCAATCACTTCCATCTCAAACATGTAAATTTTTTTTTTCCATTTTTCATACTGAAACCAGTCTATTTACAGGTCTCAGTGAAAAATCCCACAGCTAATGCTTCTTGGTGCGCAGTTTTCAACTGCTTTTCAATATTTATTTTTATGACAACAGAAAATATTTTTCTCATTTTGGAAATAGCACTCAAGCATTTTTCTTTTGTGGTACATTAAACTATCTTGGTTTTGGAATTATATTGTTGTATGTCAGAAGTGCTAGAAATTTTAAATTCTTTATATACCTGTGCAGAAGGCAGCCCACACAATGCAAGCTTATGATGAGCAATTTTTACGCTTCATTTGCTTCATTACCTTTCTGCTGTGACTGTATATTATTTTTAATAATAGTCAATGTAATATCCACTTTTAAATGAACACGTTTGTGCAGATTATCATTTCTGCTAGTCACTGAGACACCATACTGCTGTTTATTTTTCTTTATTGGAAGAAATGCTTACTAGAAATTCTGATAATCGTTTATGGGAAAAAATAGTATTTTCTGTAATGACTTAAAACCAGCTAATTAAGTTAGAGCTGCATCATCTGTGTACTGTGTAGGCAATGAGTGTATGGGTCTCAGTGCATCTTGGAACTCAGTGCCAGAAGCTGAATGATGTCTGAGGAGAGCTGTGCATGCTCAGATGGGTGAGATTGTGTTGGTTAGCATGAAAAGAAAAAGCTCACTTGATGGAGAATTTGTGAACAATTTCATGTCAAGAGATATTTATGTTTTTATTACTCCTAGTTTATTAACAGTTATGGATACTAGAGAGTGTTCACAGTTTTCTGAGATCTAGGAACCAGTAGGGCCAGAGAATTCATAGTGTATAATTTAGGTAACCTTGCAAATGGACAATGAAGTGGGTATGGATACATGATAGCTTCACAAAGTCTGAGTGATTTTGACAAAAATTGTGTATCTTTTTATTAAGTTGCTGTATAACTTACTTGTACTGCATGGTAACTTGGAGCAAGCCAGATGGTAACGAAGCAGAAGTAGCCTGGCAGATCAATAGAAAATACGAGAAGTGTGGTGATGGAGACTTCTGCAGTCTGGTACTCTGTTGTCCTCTTCCATGGTGATTTTGAGATGAATAATCCTGTGAAAGCTGAAGCCTGAAATTCTTCTGAAACTTGGTCAGAAGGTTTTATCTTTCAATACCAAAGATAATATGGCGTAACTGCTAAGAAATGTCAGTCTGCTGCTTTCCTCTTACTTGCTGTAGTTCAGCCCTGATTGGGACCAAACTCCACAGTCTCTCTCTCACTCCCCCCACCCTCCAAGAGAATAGGGAGAGATGATATAAGAAAAATGGTTCGAGTTTTGAGATAAGGACAGGGAGGAGTCCTTAAAGTTACCATTACGGGCAGAACAGACTTGACTTGGGGAAAACTATTCATTTATTACTAAAATCAAAGCAGGATAATGAGATAGAGAACAAGATAACCTTCCTCCACACCTCCCTCTTCCCGGGCTTAACATTATCTCTACCACCTTTCCCCCCCAAGTGGCATAGGGGAGAACAGGGAATGGGGGTTATGGTCAGTTCATCACATGTCGCTTCATGCCACTGCTTCCTTGTTGGGAGAAGAACTCACATTCCTCCCCTGCTCCAGCCTGGGGTCCCTCCCACGGGCTACAGTCCTTCATGAAGTGCCCCAGCATGGGTCATTTCTTCCATGGGCTGCAGTCCCTTCAGAACAGCTGCCTCCACGGTCCACAGCCTCCTTCAGGCATCCGCCTGCCCCGGCGTGGGCTCCTCCCCAGGCTGCAGGTGGATCTCTGCTCCTGCGTGGGCACAGCCGGCCTCACCATGGGCTGCACCACGGGCTGCAGGGGAATCTCTGCTGGGAGCAGCATCACTGCTCCCCCTCCTTCTTCACTGCCCTTGGCATCTGCAGCCATTCCTCTCACAAGAAATTCTTCACAATGGGCTCAGAGAGACACCTCTCAGGATCTCTTCACATCTCCTCTCCACCTCTTGCAGCCGGGCCCAGTCAGGCCCAGACGGCCACCTGGCAGGAGGCCAGAAGGTGAGGCCTGCAAGGCCCACAGGGCTCGCACCTCCCCCTCTCTGCCCCCACTCAGCTTCTTCACATCTCTCTTCTTCTTTTTTTTCCTGTTTTTCCCTTCTTAAATTCGTTGTTGCAGAGGTGTTATCACAGAACATTCTGCTACAAATTGGCTCAACCCTGGCCAGTGATGAGTCCGCCCTAGGCCTGGCTGAGCCCACTGGACAAAGGGGAATAACTTCTAGCAGCTTCTTACAGAAGCTACCACCGTAGCCCCCCTCACTAAATAAAACCAGAACATTACTTTATGTAGCTTCTCCTCACTCTGTATCCATCGTTTGTAACAGATTTTGTAGGCTCTGTTCCCACATGAACTTCAACTCTTAACTCATGCATGAGAGTATTTAATAATTCATCTAATAAGTGTATTTAATTTGTATTTCTTTAAAAAAAAATATGTGGTATTGCTTTCTCCCTGAAATTTGGGTTCTGGGACAAGTGTTTTAAATCGCTTCTTAAGAAATTAGGCAGATATGAGGAGTACTTGAATGGGAGCAAGATCTAAGACTCCAAGTAGTGCTGAGTGTTCTCGTCAGTGTCTCTGAGAACATGGAATAGTAGTCAGGGATGTTTTGATGTGTTCAGAACTGTCATGGGGACATTAAGGGTTATGTAGCGTAATATGTTGCATACTTACACCTTACTCTTGAAAGTATGTAATTTCCACAACTACTTGAAACAGCTGATATGCAAAACACAGTTTCCACACCATATAGATAAGAACGGCTTGATGTCCAAGTGGTGATAGACGATGAGTGGCATTACTCAGGGATTGGTATTTGGACCAGCGCTGCTTAACATCTTTGTTGGCGACATGGACAGCTGGATTGAGTGCACCCTCAGCAAGTTCACCGAGGACAACAAGCTGTGTGGTGCCGTCGACACGCTGGAGGGGAGGGATGCCATCCAGAGGGACCTTGACAGGCTGGAGAGGTGGGCCTGTGCCAACCTCATGAAGTTCAACCAGGCCGAGTGCAAGGCCCTGCACATGGGTCATGGCAATCCCAAGCACAGATACAGGCTGGGCGGGGAATAGATCGAGAGCAGCCCTGAGGAGAAGGACTTGGGTGTGCTGGTGGACGAGAAGCTCAACAGGAGCCAACAGTGTGTGCTTGCAGCCCAGAAAGCCAAACACATACTGGGCTGCATCAGAAGTGATGTGGCCAGCAGGTGAAGGGAGGTGATTCCACGTTTCTATTCCACTGTGGTGAGATCCCACCTGGAGTATTGTGTCCAGATCTGGTGCCCCCAGCATAAGAAGGACATGGACCAGTTGGAGTGAATCCAGAGGAGGGCCACAAAGATGATAAGAGGCCTGGAGCACCTCTCCTGTGAGGCCAGGCTGAGAGAGTTGGGGCTGTTCAGCCTGGAGAAGAGAAGGCTCTGGGGAGGCCTTAGAGCAGCTTCCAGTACCTCAAGGGGGCCTACAGGAAAGAAGGGTGCGAACTTTTTAGCAGAGCCTGTTGTGATAGGATGAGGGATAGTGGTTTTAAAATAGAAGGAAGCAGATTCAGAGTGGACATAAGGAAAAAAGATTCATGATGAGGATGGTGGAACAGGTTGCCCAGAGAAGTTGTGGATGCCCCATCCCTGGAAACGTTCAAAGCCAGGTTGGATGAGGCTTTGAGCAACCTAGTCAAAGATGTCCCTGCTCCTTGGAGGGGGGTTGGACTAGATGACCTTTAAAGGTTCCTTCCAACCCTAACAATTCTATGATGCTGTGATGCTATGAAGTGAATTTTGAGTGTTTTTTTACAATAAATTTTCTAGTGCATACATTGCAAGGAAATGTTAATGAAAGGAATATTTGTATTTTGAAACATTGACACTTGAAACTTGACTATAAGTGTTTTATTTTGTCCTGCTGTGGAGAGAACCTATTAGCCAATAAAATTAGCCAACAAGATTGATCAACAAGATTAGCCAACAATGTTCTGTTATGAAGTAGTGTTGAAGAATAGTAGTAACTCTAGTAATGAAATGTTTTGTGGGGAGGATTGCACACAAGACAAATGTAACTCTTGTTTCAGAGTGTACAGGGTAAATGCATGAGAGATAAAGAGTAAGGAGAAAAAAGATGTAACATAGAGATGGAACTACTTTGAGTTAACAAAACAGTTATGTCAAAAGCAGAGCTAGAAATCAGAAACCACTGGGCACCTATCTATTTCCTGGGATCTCTTTTAAGATAATCTGTAGATTGTGTATTATTTGAATAGGTAACAACTACCTTCAAAGCAGCTGTCATTTTTTTTTCTGTCATAAGCAAAAAAAAAGAGATGAAAAATATGTTATGAATTATTTATTCTGCTGCAATACCTGTGATTGGATAGGAGTATGTGCAATGACTTCATAGCATTGATTTTTGCAATATCAATATGGTGTTTTTACACTTCTTCATCTGGAGGAGGGGGAAATATTTGACCTTAAAGATACTTAAGGATGTAAAGAGCAACAAAACTACCTGCTGTAATCATGGGGAGAGGAATCATCAGTGAAGAGGTTTTTTTTTGTAATGGTTTTATCAATTCCAAAATGCCACTATCGTAACTGTTAGGCTAAAAATGTAATTCAGTCCTTGTACCTTACTAATGTAGTGAAAAGAACAAACAAAATGCAGTGATCATCAGGTTAACCAGATATATTATAAATATTTGAGACCAGGTGTAAAGTATGCATATAATATTGCATATAAACATTTAACAATACTTGTATAATCGTGCATATAAATGAAGAGAGAAGAATTGATGGAGACTTAAATCACTGTGATGTTTTGCAGAGCTGCTTTTTTTTTCTTACTGTTCTGACATTTAGAATAGTAGGAATAACTGTGATCCTTGTTTGTATGTTCAAGTTGTGGTTTTTATCTCCTGACATTTTCTCTAGCACTTCCTGTCAAAAAGGTAGTTGGGGTGTGTTACAGTCATGGTACACAGAAGTAAACAATGAAATCAGACACAGATGTCAAATAGCAGTATTCAGTATGTAGTGCTTATGTCATACTCTTAACGTATTAACTAGTAGTAATTTAAATGTACAAAATTACAGTCTGTTAAAGATAATCTTCATTAAACTTAAATGTTATTTAATGTCAAATTTTCCTCTTACTTGAATTCTCATTTTTAATAGGTTATACTTAGCCCTAAAGAAACATGTTAACTCCTACCAGGAAGATACAGCCTGCTTAGCTGTGAGTAGGGAGTTCTGTCTTTTTGAGCTGCTTAATGTGTCAGATCTTACGCTTTTAACGTAAATAAATGTAATAGTTTTGATTGAAACTAATAACTTCTCATGCCTTTTTAAAAACTAAATGCAAGTCCATAGAGTTTTCAATAATTTTCATTTAAAATTTTAAAATAACTTGCAGTACTTACTTTTTCTTTAGGCATTTCAGGATTGCTTTATTTTTCAAGTACAGATGATATTTTTTACAGAGTTTCCAGCACTTTCTTGCATTAAATGTATGTACTCTTTACCTTAGTATACAGGCCTGTTTTATGAGTCTGAACCTCAAGTATCTACATTTGTAGCTTATATTTACTTTGCTAATCTTGGCTCTAAAATTCTAGATCTCAGTATTAAAATATTAATTATAGCTATAAAGCTTACCTGCACAATTTTCTTTTCACTAATAGCCCAGAAAACAAAATGGTTATTTGTTCAGTGCTATCTGATTATGTTGTATACAGCAATAGCAGATGAGATTTATGCTAAAATGTCAATGCATATATGAAAGATCTCACCAGCCATATTATGTTGAAGAGTAGGACTGCATTTTTATTTGAAATAAACCAAACCAAGATGACCTCGATAGTATAGCAGCAGAAGCAGGCACTTGATCTCTTTTGCTGTGCTTCTCTATACATCCTGCCAGCAGCACTGGAAGAATTCCACTCTGTACATCTAAGGACCACTTCGACATAGTAGGTACAAACCATTTCATTCCCGCTGCTGTAAGTACTGCAATTATCAGAAAGGGATTGAGAATTATAAGGGCTGGATGTGAGGACACTTCAAAGTGGATTAGTAATATGAGTGTCAGTCAAAGAAATTATTTAGTACTTGGGGGATCACATAATTAACCTGAGCAGAAATTTTGCTGCTTGCATATTATATATTTTAAAATTAAAAAAAAAAAAGAGAGAGGAAAAGAGGAAAAAGTACTCTTGTAAATTCCAGAAGACAATGTGAAAGAAAGTCCAGCAGAGAAAAATGCTTTTCCTCTCTTGTCTCCGTGAGGTTTCAATCAGATTTTCCTTGTGTTGTCATAGCCACTACAGAAATAATTATTAATATACGTAACTTTAAAATAAATGTTCCATAGCTTTTTTATCAACTTTCCAACTCAACTGAAAATGCTTTGTAGGTAAGCTAAAAACCAGAACAAAGCTTCAAAGACTAAGTATCAACAATTCGTTTCAAAGAATGAAATATTTTGCCTTTATCTTTGGTTGGAAATTTGCAGTAGCTGTGCTGAATCTTTGCTGCAGTTTGCTACCCTGCGTGACCAAGGCAGGGGATTGCTCCCCCATGCTGCAAACCACTGTGTTTTGCAAATCTATTTGGAAGTGGTTTTCTACTCCCTGCATCAATGTGGTCTACTACTGCGGTTTCCTGCTGTAATGCAACTATTCAATTACTGAGGGAAACAGACCTCTTGAATTTCACCTTCAGCCTTTAATTAATGCTTCTGATAAATCATCCCTCTCTCTTGCACTAAAAATCGCAAAAATAACTACACCGGAGGGAAACCTGCCACAGATGCAGAGACATCTCAACTGAGCACACTGGAGAGGGACTGGACCACAAGCAGTAAAAATACAGTGTCGTGGTGCTGAGTACGACCATGTACCATGTGAGATTGCCAAATTCTCTTTTAATAGTTCTCTGGTGCTGGGAGTGTAAGTGCATTGCAGGCATAACATGCCCAGCTTCTTTGCAGATTGTGTAAAAGCAAACAAAAACTTTCTGTTTTCTTATGTTATAACCTACCTGATGTGTAACCAGAAATAGAACTGGAACAGCAGGTAACAGTGCCAGAAACATGAGCTAATGGTCTTAAAAGGACAAAAATTTATTAGTTACTGCTTGAAAAATCATATTTTGGTACACTCCGAAACAATTACCGCCTTTGAAAGTGCTGGAAATATCTGAGCTACAGATTTCCTGATTTTTTTCTGTTGGGGCAATTAATAGTACAAATACTAGATTTGAAAACTGAGACTTCATAGTTCTTAAAGTAATCTTAAAGATGTTAGATAAGCATTTTTAAGGCTCAGCAAATAGAATGTGTATCTTGTTGCAAACGTTACTGTAAACTCTGCTTCTTCACTTTTGCTCCCCGTGCATCCTTAATTTATGGCATCTGTTTTTGTTTTTTTTTTTTAGTAGAAGGCAGATAGAAATCTTTCTTCAAGTTCTGATATAAGTGATTTTTATTAAATTCAGCTTTAACTATAAGCAACCATCTATGTAAACATGTAACATTAGATTATATTATTTACTTTTATTTTTTTTTAAATAGCTGTCTTGGCAATGTTCATATTATGTTAATATGAATACCATAATTATTAATAAATCATTTAATTATATTATTTATTTTAAAAAATCCTGAGCTACAATTTGCTCTTATTCACTGTTTGAAACACGTACAAAGCTGTACTAATGACTTGAAGGAATCAGATTTAGATATATGCCCAAGGGAACAAAGGTTTTTACTAGATTATACTGTTATTAGCTTTCCTCAGATAATTAGCATATTGAATAAAAAATGTGGTTCAGGACAAAGCCATGGAGTGCTGAGACTTAATAAACTTTTACAGCATTTTGACATGTATAATGTATATAGAACCAAGGATGAGATAAAACTCCTTATTTTTATATTTCACTTGTGCACATATAGGATTTTATTTAAGGGAATCTGAAAAAAATATTATTCATAAATATTAAGATAGACTATTCTGTGACTTTTAATTAAATTCCTTAAATATGTTGTGATGCAGTATGAGCAGAAGTCATTTAACTTGGAGCAACTAATAATTAAAAGGCAACCAAGTATTCATTTCAAAGCTACGTGGTTCACAGCAATTACTTTCTCTAGTAGCAGGGTTTGGCTGATTCATTACTGTTATTTATTAGTGGTGTAAGCTCACCATGGGCTATCTCCTGTTCTGTATTCTGCCCAGTACATCCAGATGGAAAAAGTCAAATTAAGCCCTGAGAAGCCTTCAGTAGGGTCACTATTACAACATCTTTTTTGTTCTCTCATTCTTGGAACAATCTCTACAGCATACTTACTTCCAGAAGTTGCCAGCAGCACACCGGGAGATCAAGGAGGACAAGGCAGCTTACTGATTTTAAGACCTATCAGCTGAAAGAGTTACACAACTGTTTTATAATAATCGTCATTATCAATAGCATTATTTTTATCCAGGCAGATCATTTAACCTATTACATAAACAGAAGCTCTTTCTTTCAATGAAACCATATAAACAGAAAGAGTATTGCAGATATATCTAAAGAAAAAAGCCTACTGCTTTAATATTTTTTCACTGTAAAAAGCAGATGATGCTGTCACTTCATCTAAAATTTGCTTCAAACTTTGGATTTGTTCAGACTTTAATTAGAATGAAACTTAATGAATTGTGCAATTTTTGAAGCGAAAAGGACTAGCTAGAAATACGTCTAGTAAGCTAAAGCTAAATCCTCTGGTTCTGTTCAGCTCTGTTGAAACTGTATTTTAATAAGTGTCCAACAGGCTTGGAATTAGTACTTCCAGATGAATGTAAATTCATTGCGTATTTCATTTGGGCTGTAATGTGGCTTTGGAGCTGTAACAGAAATGGTGCTAAAATGTAGAGGCCATCTAGACTCAGAGTAGCATTTCACTAATAAAATCCTTTCCATCAAAAAATCCACCAACCCAACATGGGGTCTCCAGAAAGATATATTGACTGTTCTTGGGGAACGTCTTTTTGTTTTTAGAACATTTATTTCTGGAGACTCTTTTAGACTGTCAGAGGAAAAGGAAGGATGCTGATTAATGCTGTACCTAGTGAGGTGGTTTATTTAAAATCAGAGAAGTATGCCCAGTGCTTAAGACTGGAGTTAACACAAAATAATTGCAGTAGAGTTGTTTACCAGCTTCTCAGAAAATTCCTTTGAGTGTGCTAAATATTTTAAGTTCTTTTTCAGAGCTATAGTATTACAAGGGCTTTTTTTTTTCATGATAGCTGTTATTAATGTATCTGAAGAGTGTACCTAGGAAACTATTTATGTAATTAGTGAGACTTTTTTTTCCTAATCCCACAGAGGAACTTTCAGTCTTCATGGTAAGCCTTAATATTTTCAGGATGCACATACTTTAAGGAACTTCTACATGCTGTTCACATTAATAGTTAAGGGCTTAGACAAATATTTAGCATTCATTTAAATTAATATGATATCTGATTGGGCAAATCACTGTATTTGTAGTCATTATGAACTGACGTTTTTAGCAAAGGTTGTTACATAGCAACTGAAATCTCTAACATTTTATTGTACTAGATTTTCAGCTGTTTTACAACACATTCAGAAAACACTAAAAATAATGAGAATGCACAGACTAACCATTCCTTAGTTTTTGTCAACATGCAACCATTTTCAATTTTGTTACCTGTTTTGAGAGAGAAAAATGGTCATACGCTGCTGCTTCTAAAATGTTAATGTAAGAAGATACATTTGATTCAGAAGACACACCAAGGTCTCACAGCTCTGGTATTCTCTGGCCTCTTTACATTAAACAAAAGAGGTCCACCGTCAGGGAGTATTGCTGAAGAGTTCCACATTAATTCTCTTGAGTTTTTACAGAGAAGCCTTTTTTCCTTGTATTTACATGTGCATTTAAGCATTCAATGCTGATTAGCAATTTGTCTTTTAAATTTCCTGATTCATGCCAATGAATTAAAAAACTGTATGCAGAAATAGTTGGTCACATGCATATTTACCATGTCCAGCTTCATCCTTTTCAATGTATTTTCTTTCCTTATCTAATAGCATTAAATAGAGGTGTTCAGTCTTTGTGTTTCCAAAAATTTAATTTATAATTGCACAAGTTTAGGAGAAAGTGTACAATAACAAAAATAATAAAGTACTTGTGCACTCTCCTTACTGTAGTCTGACATTAGGCATTCTCAGAGGTAGGATGAAGAGTAGGCTTCAGTATCTTCAAGAAGAAAATGAGTATTGTTGCATTGCTTTCATGAGCTTAAATAGTCACACAGGCTATCTCTACACTGTCAAACCTAAACTTGAAGAGTACAAAAAAAAAAAAGTATAATTGACATCAGTATAATAATAAAGGGAAAATTACTGATTTCCTCTTAAGCTGCAGTTTTCTTTGTGAGTCATATGAAATTAAACTTTCTTCCTATTCTATTATGCAGTCCTCATTTGTTTCTCCAGTACTTAAAAGCTCTTTTTTCTAGTTGTGTCTTTTGTCGATGTTCAGAACAGGCTGTGCCAGATTCACTTGCAGCTCTTGGAATCTCTTCTTGAACAACTCTTAGTTAACAATGCAACCCATAAGGATATGCACCATACTTGTTACTTCAAATATGTGTATAGATTTGCTATGTTTACACAGTTTTGGTGACTGCATCATTATGGGCAAGAGACAGAAGCACAAGAAAGACATGTATGATAACTCAGGGTGAGAAGTCTTTTTTAATGTTGAGTCTGAGTTACAGTTTGTCTTTCAGCCTCAGTAATGAGCTACATGTGAAATCATTGCACTCCCTTTACAGAGTTAAGACAATTGTCATCTGTGTCTCTAGATGTGACATAAAAACAGATTTAATCCCTCTTAATTTTGTGAAATTAATTACTTTCCTGTATTACCAAATACAAGATAATGTGAGTATTTCACTGGAAGTGTGAAATTCTGTTACCATTCATAAGGAATACTGAATTATTTTAGTTAATATTTTAGAGCAACTATTTTTTTTGTTACAAATATTCTTTGAACTTGCTTTTCTAGAAAGGGATTTGTTTGATTGGTTTTTACTTTATTTTCCCATCGTTTCTGTTTGTTTATTGTGATTTTATCAGGGTTCTTTTGCGTGTGACAGGAACTATAACTGTACTATTCTTCATGCTATGAATACCTGCCTTCATCTCTTTCTCTGATCTTCCAAGCACCATCTCTAGCACCCAAAAGGGTACACAGAGGAATTACTGTGGCTATGTGTCATGGTTTAGCCCCACTCAGCAGCTAAAATACCACACAGTTGTTCACTCCCTCCTCGCCACCTGCTGCAATGGGACAGGGAGGGGAATCGGTAAAGGAGAGAAGGTAAAACTCATGGGTTGAGATGAAAACAGTTTAAGAGAACAACAGAGGAAAAGAAAACAGGTGGAAAACAATCAACAAAAAAAACCAAAACCCAATAACAGAAAATATGTAGGCATGTAATTTACAGTACAGTAGCTCATGGTGGATCCCAATCCCCAGCTCCCTTTGAGTAGCCAGAACCTGCCCCTCAGCACTTTATATTGTCCCCACTTTATACACTGAGCATGATGTCCTATGGTGTGGAATGGCCCCTAGGCCAAGTTGGGTAAACTGTCACAGCTGTTGGCTAATCAGTAACCTATCCCAGCTGTGTCCCCCAGCCACAGGAGCCACCAGCCTCAGCTCCTCTCCCAGTTCAGGTGAAAATTAACTCTGTCCTAGCTGGAACCAGGACACTATGTTAAGTTCTTAAAGGGGAACACAGAGAACCTTTATATTTCTATATTGCTTTTTCTGAATTGTTTTAATTCCTTCATGGACAATAAGTCTTTTCCTTTTAAGATTTTTAATATCTTTTGCTTTCCCTGAAATGGTAAGTCAGGGTGATGATACTGAGCTTTCATGACCTTGTTAAATTACCAAGAGTCCAGCATATTCTTAAATTCCCATTTATACACTTACGTCCAGCCTACCTTGATGTTCAGTCTACTTCCAAATGTCAGAGTAGAGTTTAGTAAAGCCTGTCATTGAAATGTGATGTATTTCTGTATTCATTCATGTACAGAGGGTAAGGTTGAATCAATGACTCTATAATGTACTCCAAGGGTAATACTAGTTTGCTAAGTTACTAACATATTTCTAAGGAAAAACTTTCTAATGGCAACAACAACAGTATGTGTGTTTTCTTCTGTTATTTTTCGAGCTGGGATGTGTATAAGTTTGGTTAGGATGGTGTTAGTCTTTTAGATAGCTTAACACTGACTCATCTCACACTAACCTTGCCCTTCGCTGGTGCTGCAGGGTGGGTGACAGCTGTCTGAGAGGCTACTGTAACAGTTGTCTCCTGAAAGCTGAACTTTGAATCCACCTGGAAGTGTGTATTAACTGAAATACAGCTTAAGTATTATACAAGTCCATGAAGCATTTTATCTATAAAAGCTTCTGTGGCCTTTCTCAAGCAGAAAGAGTAGTAGGTGGTATATCCATATAATGAAGGTCAGAAACTGGAGGATATTGCAGATGCTAAAAGCTTGTATGAGTTCAAGCGGAAGTAGGTATGTTCATGGTAGATAAATATGTCAAGTTCTACTTAATGTAAAATCTGTTAAGAGGTCCTTGAGTTAGAAATTGTTTGAAACTGGGATAAGATTCTACAGAAATACTTCTATGTGACTTTTCTATTCTTGTGTTCTTGCTTTGGCACCTGCTTTTTGTGGTTTTTCACAATATTGTCCTAAGTAGACCACTTGTATCTCCTAGTCCTCTCTCTTCTTTTGGTTTCTTTTTGCAATTTTTTGGCTTACACAACTATATAAATGAGTTTCATGTCTAAATTTGGTTCAATTTCTCCTTGACCGGAAAGCCATATTTACTGGGGATGGGAGGGGACAGTGTAGAGAAGTTAGCTGTGGTAAATGCAAAAGATGCGACCATGGATGACTGGAGCTGGAATGTAAACACCTGAGAACAGAATCTTTTTATGGTGTTATGCAAATTTATGTAGAGGGAAATAGTTGCTTTCTTACTGTTACTAGAAACCTCCCGTTCTTTTGTTGTTAGCTCTGTGGTGGTTCAGGATTTACAGGCAAAGTCGTGGTGGGAAAAAAGCTTCATTTGTCTCCTTAGTTATATTCAACGTTCATTTTTGTCAACAAAGGACTAGTAACTCTGCAGGAAATAATGAGCTGAGATGATGGGAAGGTAAATAGTTTGACAGCTTGTCTTAAAGATTCTGGTAGTAATTATAGCAAACAAACAATTTCTTGTAGGATTAGAGATGCAATCATAAGATACCAGAGCTGCTGATGTAGCATATTTGCCAGTTCCTTACTTAAAGCAAGAGTAGCCTCTTTGTGATAGAGCTGATTGCTGCTCTATTGTTAGTTGCATTTTGATTGTACTTATTTGTAATTAAAGAATACTACCTCATTTTATTCCTTTCCACAGTATTTTTTTTTTGGTTCAAAGTAAAAAAGAAAAACTTTTGCTAGTCTTATGACCTGGCTTGGTTTCGGCTGATTTAAAATCAAGATTAGTATATGTCTGTAACTATTCGTTTTCTAGAAAACTTCCAGCAAACTGTTAAATCAAATCTCATAGTAGCTGTACTCTGGTGTAGTACTAAACAGCAATATATGGATTATAACTATTCCATCTCAGAATTAATATCACAGCTAAGTACCATTTCCATTATGCTTATGCAGCTTTTCTGAGACGTACTAGCCTGTACAGAAGCAAGTAATTTTAAAAAAAGAAATCTTACTCATAAATCCCCATGAAACTTTGAAGAACATGTGAAACAGTGAAAATGCCTGGACACCTGAGAAAAAAATTATAATATTGAAGTTCTATGAACTTAAAAGTTGATGAATATTTAAGAGTATATTACTTTTCTTTCTGGAAAGCAATTTGCTTCTTAATTCAAGAGTTGACAAAAAAGCACAGCAATTGTCTCTGGTGGATTGAGTTCAGCTAGTGGTTTATATACTCATTGAACATCAGTACCTTATTGCCTTGTTTCCTGCTGCCTTTAAGCAGGAGGGAAAACAAACCTGGTGAAACATTTGTTGTAAGGAGATAATAAAACTTCCAATAAATTACGTAGACATTTATGGATGTAAATTGCATAATCATCCAAAGAGAAGCACTGCAAAAAGTGTTTGTGACTAATTGTAGATACTCTTTTCAGAGAAGTTTAAGGATAAAATTAAGAAGTAAAATAAACACTTACTTTCTGTGTCATGTTTTAGTCTTGTTAGATTCTTAAAATGAGATCCTGTTATCCAGTAAGAAATACGGACTTTTGAATATTGGTCTAACTGAGGTAGGATATTCACCCACAAAAGTGCTCTACCAGAGGAGATAAAACCTGTAAGTACAACTCTTAAGGACAACAGAAATAATATTAGGCCAGCATAGGCTGCTTTTGATAATCACAAGACTCCTTCTTGAACGAGATTCTAAATTACTTTAAACAGGGACTGAAGTTTGACCTCAGTGCAAAAGCAGTACTTTATTCTAGCTGTGTTTTTAAGCAATTTAATTAAGAGTTTGATAACATTGAGAGATGGGGTTAATTGAAGGATATCTTTGCATAGCAAATTGTTTGGAACTTCAGTGTCTTCCTTTGTTTTTCCTTTTTTTAAAAAAAAAAAATCACAAATCTAGTGAAAGGCTTGAGTGGCTACATAAAAATTTAAAAGAACAAGAAAAAGTAGAATAATTGTGAATCATAACTCTAATCCTGCCTGTGTTCATGTCTTGGTTTTTGTTTTTTTTTTTTTTAGTTTGGTAAATTGCCCTAAGCTAGTGTTGGATTTTAAACATACTCCTGTTGTTTTATTTTAGATAGAGATGAGATTTAATTCACGTCAATTGGTTGCTGGTTTTAAATGGTGATTATAAATTCTTACGTACATGTTTTACAGATGCTGGTTTTGTTGGTCTTCTGTCTAGTTTGAGCATTACTGGAAAGAAAGGCTTGAGTGTCTACATAAAAAAAAAAAATGAAAGGACACGAAAATACAAAATAGTTTTCAATTAGTAAACTAGAGGTGAAGGATAAACATAGTATCTACATGAAATTTGCTTTATCCAAACAATTGCTTTTTCTGTTCATTGTGTGGTAAAGATACCCAGTTGTCAAAATTTAAAAAAAAAAACAAACAAAACAAAACACCAAAGAACCCCATCCAAAAGCTCCACACATATTTCTATTAGATAAAGTGATACTATAAGCAGAGATTTGACTTAGTGAGCAATTTGTATTTCAGGGTAAAATATTTTGGGTCTGTATATGTGTTAAGAGATTTTGATTATTTTCTTGGGGTCAGCTAGAGAAATCCAACTCCATCTCTGTTGGACACTTACTATTGTTGTCCATTAACAACCCAGAAAGGAGGTAGGAATGAGCTGATGTCCTGGTCCATTCAGGAGTGTCACACTGGATACTACAGAGCTTGAAGCCTCAGGATATTGTGAGAGGTGGAAAAGTGGACGTCTCTGCAGATCCCAAATCTCTTTAATGGCTAAGGACTACCTCAGGCTATAAAAGGATGTCTCTCCCGTGCTTGTAAATGTGAATCAAGTCCTCTTTTATTCCACAACTGAAAAATAGTCAAATTCTGCACAGCTAGAGCAGCTTTTTTGTTTCTAAATAGTCTCTTTTACTTCCATAGGAAGTGTATTGTGAAATGGAGGTGCTTTTTTTTTTTTTTAAACACTACTTTTTTGTCTTTTTATTTTATTATTATTATCTACATCAGTTTCACTGTTAGTCACTGGTTTTCTGTTACTTTTTAATCTTATTTGAATGTTTACTTCTGGGACAAAAAAAACCCAAAGAAAATAGCAGTGAATAGAATCACAACTTGTAGGGAATGAATCTGGGCAGATAAACTGTTGTTACATCTGAGCCATTTTGTGCTGATTTTATGTTTTACAAATGGATAGGTGACAAAAAAATTCCAGTGTGTACTACACATTTGCCCAGAGGGCAAGAGATAAACTCTGTAGTCATTTAAATTCAAGCACAGTTCTTAACAGACTTCCCTGTTACTCTTGAGAAAATTTTTACTCTCTCAGAAGGATAGTTTGAACGGATGCAAATTTTCTCATCACCAAAGTCTGCCATTTTATGACACACATGTGCTGCGTAATTACAGCTATATCCTCAGAGTACTGGTGGAATATCACCTTTAATGTGTCCATCTCAAAATAATAAACACTAGGTTTTGTTTCTCTAGAATTACATGGCATGGAGAATATTTATTTTGTAAGAGGGACGATCTTTGTTGCACATAAGGCTTAAAACAAAGAAGCCATCATTTGTGACTGATTTTGCAGGAAAAAAAAAAATATTAGAATTATGTGTATGTCTTAAAATAATATTAAAATAAATTTTTGTTATTTTCTTTTCTTCTTTATCGGGAATTTGATAGTGGAAACTGTAAGTGAATTTTATTAAGGTAAGGAAGATTTAGTATATTATTTGGATGATCTCCATGAGATTTATCTGTATCTAATTCTGCAATAAGCACATCAGTGATCCATGGCTATCTTTATCCTCACATGTGCGATGTTGGTTTCTAAGGTCCTGCATGATTATAGGTACTCTTTGAGGGGGCTATCATGGTAGAAATTAGAGAAAAAGAAAAATTAGGTTTTGTTGGAATAAGCCAATTGCAAAACAAACCAATTTTTATTCTTGGTATTTTAATATAGCTCTGATTAAGCAATGTGAAGCAACCAAATATTTTTACTCAGTATTATCTAATACTGTCATATAGGCCAATGTGCTGTCACCTGTACAAGCTATCCAGTGCTCCTGTGTGGAGCGTCCTTACGGATATAGAATCGCATAATATCTCAAGTTGGAAGGGACCCATGTCTTTCCTTTCTGTCTTGCCTCCAGCTGCTTAACAGCTCTTTTTTGATTTCTTTGCTTACTAAGGAGTTTCTTTGGTTTATGTTGCATCAATCCATTCTGTAGTTGTTATAGTTTATTAAAAGATTACCTGTTAGATTTCGTGAGAGGATTCATATTTAGACATATGGAGGCAGATTCTAATATTTACACAAATCCACACTAAACTTGCAGAGGGGTGCGTGAACTTCAGGCTTAGTGCCCAGAACATGACTGTCTTTTCCTTGTACCTTTAGTTTCTCTGTTTCATTTTGAGGCATTTTCTCTGCCTTGATTTGTGTATGTAAAGTAAGGTGATAGTGTGAATTCTTTCTCTTAAAAACTGTCTTTCTTGGTATGAATTTTGCATTATCTTAGTATGGATTTGGTTTATCTGCCTTTATTCTGAAATTTCCAAGAGTAGTCATATGCTTTACCCTGAAGGAGATGTTTGGGATCTAGCAGTTACCAGAGTTCAACTGTACCTTTCAACTTCTAGACTAATATTTTAAATCCTGATTATTTGGGGAAATTAACGTCTGTCTTTTGAGAGTGTATTTTTTTCTTTATTCTTTATTGGAGAAAAATAAAAGTGCTAAAATAGAAACTGAAATGTAACATGGTATTGAGCTTTGAATAGTGAATAAATGAGTAGTTGTTTTGGTCTTGGAGAGAAAACGTTTTGTAAATTTTTTTCACACATGTTTGAAAGCTCTGTGTGAATCATGGTTATCTGCATGTTTGCTGTTGGAGAAGGAAGGCACTAAACTGAATTGTTGCATATGACCTTTTAGGAATTTTATATTACACAACTCTTAGCTACAGTAGGAGCTCTTTCATTCTATGGTGATTTTGCTTTCATTATTTTACTGTTTACCATTGGGCACATAAGTGAGTTACTGGTTTGACTGAATAAAGAGTCACTGCCTTCAGTAATGGCTTTAGCTTTCTTTACAGTTAACATATGACTTACACTTGTCGTAGCTCAGCCCCAATCGGGACCAGACTAGGCAGTCTCTCTCTCGCTCCCCCCACCCTCCGAGAGAATAGGGGGAGATGATATAAGAAAAAACGGCTCGAGATTTAAGATAAGGACAGGGAGAAATCCTTAAAGTTACTGTCACAGGCAAAACAGACTTGACTTGGGGAAAACTATTCATCTATTTCTAAAACTAGCAGGAGAATGAGACAGGGAACAAGATAACCTCCATCCACCCCTCCCTCTTCCCAAGCTTAACATTATCTCTACTACCTTCCCCTCCCGAGTGGCACTGGAGGGGAAGAGGGAATGGGGGTCGTGGTCAGTTCATCACGCGTTGTTTCACACCGCTGCTTCATCGTCGGGGGAGGAACTCCTCGCATTCCTCCTATGCTCCAGCGTGGGGTCCCTCCCACGGGCCACAGTCCTTTGTGAAACTGCTCCGGCGTGGGTCATCTCTTCCACAGGGTGCAGTCCCTCTAGAACGGCCGCCCCAGCGGGCCCTCCACCGGCCACAGCCTCCTTCAGGCCTCCACCTGCTCCGGCGTGGGGTCCTCCACGGGCTGCAGGTGGATCTCTGCCCCTCCATGGACCTCCATGGGTTGCAGGGGGACAACCTGCTCCACCATGGTCTTCACCACTGGCTGCAGGGGAATCTTGGCCAGGAGCCACATTACTCGTCCCCCTCCTTCTTCACTGACCTTGGCGTCTGCAGCCATTCCTCACAACAGGCTGGCAGATGTCTCTCAGGATCCTTTTTACATCTTATTCACTTCTCATCTCCTCTCCACTTCTTGCAGCTGGGCCGGGCCGAGTTGGACCCAGTCAGCTGCCTGGCAGGAGGCCAGAGGGTGAGGCCTGCAAGGCCCACAAGGCTTGTGCCTCCCCCTCTCTGCCCCTGCTCAGCTGCTTCACATCTTCTTTTTTTTTTCCTGTTTTCCCCTTCTTAAATACATTATTGCAGAGGTGTCATCATAGGACATTCTGCTACCAATTGGCTTGGTCTTGGCCAGCAGCGGGTCCGCCCTAGGCCCGGCCGAGTCCACTGAACAAAGGGGAGCGACTTCTAGCAGTTTCCTACAGAAGCTACCACCTTAGGCCCCCCCTCACTCAACAAAACCAGAACACACTTCTCAAAAAAAACCCTTATTTTGAAATCCAATGTATTGGGACCAAATTACTGAAAGCAGGAAGAAGAAATCAAAGTCTTGAAAGGGTAAGAAGGGTTGATTCGTGGTACAACTGGAGGCATCAGGTTTAATTTCAGGTATACTTGGGTGCCTCCTCCAGCTCTCCCTCCAGAACATCACAGATCTCCTGGAAGGACCCCAAGCAATGGCACAGGCTTTTTATTCATGGACTGAAGTCAGCTAGTAACATTTCAGCCACTGATTGCTTTATGTATATCCTGTGAGGATGTAAAGGATAAAGATCGGTTTTTACATGTGTACTTACTACCTGTGGTGTGTGTTGTAGTTACTTCTAGATTATAACTACAGTTGTTCAGCTATGTAGTGAGTGAAATTCAGTTTTCAGGAAGGACTTTGAATTGTTGTATGACGAATTTTCACTACCTATGAAAGGTACCATCAGTTGCATGTCTTATAAAAAATTGAGTAGAAAAAGGAGTCTGGGAGACCAGAAGAGATCCAACATTGCAGAAACTACAAACAGAAATAAGGGAGATAGAAGAAATCTTGGAATAAAGTGCATGAGTTAATAAATGCTTGTAACTTTGGAAACCAAGCTACTTTTCCTCTTTTCTTGCAGCAAATGCTATTTCAGGACTGCTTCAGAGGATCTCAGATCTTAAGGAAAATATTCATAAAGGGAGACAATGCAGTCAAATACAAGAGGAAAGTTGCTTCTCAGTACTTTATTTGTGTTAAAAAATTGTCAGGAAATAGTGCACCAAACTTGTGATTGTAGATCTATAATATCACCTATAGAGAGATGCATATTTAAATCTAGACTGTGTGAAAGGTCAGAGTTAAACGATACTCTGCAGCAGATTTGGATTCAGAAGTTGTCATTTAGAAGCTGAAGTTAAATAATTCCATCTCCTCCTGCACTGGAAGGCAAAGCATAATATTAAGGGATTACAGTTCACTTACAATGATATTGCCAAGTAAACCCTAGAGGGAAAGAAACAGAATTTCATTCCAGAGTGTTTCAAGTTAAAGTTCTTTTGTATTCAGGTGATGAGCTAGCAAACTAGCCATACCTGTTGTTGTTGTTATCATCAGCATCATCATTATTGTTTTATTATGTTGATAAGAAAAAATAAATAATAGTAAAAAAATACTGGATGCTTTAGTTCTGAGAAGGACAAAACTGATAGTGGAGAGTGCTTTTGTTTTTCTGTGCCTTCAATGAGGCAAGCTTTTCTCACTGTTTTCACTTTGGCTGTTGTATAGGTGGTTGACCAGATTGACACGCTGACATCTGACCTGCAGCTGGAGGATGAGATGACAGACAGTTCCAAAACGGACACACTGAACAGCAGCTCCAGCAGCACAACAGCTTCTAGCTTGGAGAAAGTCAAGGTGCGGGGCAGTGCACCGCTCATCAAGCCACCCGCACACCCTTCTGCTATCCTCACTGTGCTGCGGAAGCCAAATCCACCCCCACCTCCACCACGACTGACACCCGTCAAGTGCGACGAGCCTCCAAGGCTGCCTCATTTGGCCAACCCTGTCAAGACTAATGGCACTCTGCTGCGAAATGGGGGCTTGCCAGTCGGGCCCAACCGCATCCCAAATGGAGATATATGCTGTATAGCGAACAGTAATTTGGAGAAAGTTGCCGTGCAGCCAGTGATGCACAGACCTGAGAAAGAGCGATGTCCTCAGCCAGGAGCAAGGGAACGGGTACGATTTAGTGAAAAAGTACAGTACCACGGCTATTGCCCTGACTGTGATGTTCGGTATAACATTAAAAACAGGGAGGTGCACTTGCACAGTGACCCTGCCCGTGTTGTGGGAAAGCTGCCACATCAGTGCCCTCCTCTGCCACCCCCACCACCTCCACTGCCTCCATTTCCTCTGGAAAATGGAGGGTTAGGGATAAGTCCCAGTAATAGCTTTCCTCCTCCGAGACCTGCAACTGTGCCTCCACAAACTGCACCAAAACCCCAGAAGACCATCTTGAGGAAATCAACCACTACAACAGTGTGATGTATGCCACTTGAAACAACTCCTTGTTTTTTCCTATATAAACAAAAATAGGTAATGAGCACTTTCTACTTGAGCAATAAAAAGACCCAATGTATTACCCCCTGTGTTCAGTGAAGTGGCATAAAAATCACATGGTAAGTACAAAGAGGAATGCTTGTTGATCTTGTACTCACCAAAAAATGTCGTTAAGGCAAAGAATGCTGAAAAAAATATTCATGCTTTAGCCAATAGATTGTAAATGTGTATTGCAGTTTTGTATCTCTAGCACGGTTTAAAGACAGTGAAAAGACATTTCAGTTTGAAAATCTGACTGGTAATTCATGATAGATTTTCGTTTGTCTTACATAAGGGAATAACCACTGCTCCTGGGTTTTGGGAAACTTCCTCTTTCTAGCAAGTATCTTTTAAAATGTCATTTGACGAGGCAAAGTGGAGTACCAGATAACAGCTTTTGACTGAAATCTAGCAAATCCATTTTTGTCTGCCTGACTGCCAGAGCGAAGGCATTGTGTATGGAGCAGTGCAGTAGGAGGTAATCATCGGACTTCCAAGAAGCTTGATCTTTGGTGAGGAAGTAAAGAAATAATTGAAAGGTATGTTGACATGGCTTTGGAAAACTGAATTATCTAGCATTTTGTTTCTCACTTGCTCGATGTGCCACGGCGAAGGTGAAGTACAGAGTTTTCAGATGGGCAGGGATAGTCTCAGTCGGTTCCTCCCTATTTGCACTGCTCTGTCTGCAAAATGACAGTAATATTTTATCTCATGTGCGATGGTGGTAGATTAAAACAACAAAGCACAGTCCTGTGTCTTTCACAAAGCTTTTGTCTGGTGCAAATCTCTTTTTGAAGGCAAAGAAAATTTTGCCTAAGGCCTTCAGGGACATCCACTTAATTCATGTAAAGAGCTTTGAAGTTAAAAAGCTCTGTGCAATTACAAAGCATTAACATGCAAAACAAGATATTTTACATGTTATCACATTTTGATGGTGAACCCAATTAATATTCTTACTAGTTGAAAAGAAGTCCTCAGTGTTTTTAATTATTTTATGAAAGAACATTCTTTTATTCTCACAAAGTGAATTGTTGGGACCTAGAGTTAAAAAAAATCCAATCAGTGAAGAAAATCTGATAATAAATCTGTTATTTACAAAAATTGTGCCAAATTAATCTCAAGTGGCCCAACAGCAGATGCTATATAAAGCAGTATGGTTTTTTTTCAGCTGAAATGTAAAACGTACTCTATGGCAAAACAGACAAAACAGATTTTTAATTTAAATTTCCAATTACATGCAGTAATGGGTATTAAACTTAAAACCAATCTTCAAGCAGTTTCCCTGTATACAGATTGTAGTGCATTTATAGTATTTAAACTGAAATAATAAGAATAATCATAATAAAAATTCTAACAGATAACTGCTCTTTGAAAACCTTTGCAGTAAACTAAGATTGTATTTTGTGCAAATACACATTTAGGGTCTAAAGTTTCACATTATGTTCCCTGCATAAAAGTGGCAAAGCAAGGAAGTAGTCTTAAATGCTAAGTCATGCTTTCCCCAGATGCTCCACATGTGCTTTTAATGATGCACTTTACACGTTGTATTGTTTGGCTGTACTTAATCTCATGAGACCTGTTGCCAAGTGAAGTCCTAGCACTTGCAGCAGCAGGCAGTAACTCGCTCTGCGTGAGTGCGAGGTCTTCGCTGCCCAAATGAGGTTTCTGTCAGGTGGATTCTGCTCACGCTCTGGGACTCCACAGCACCTCCCTTGCTCACACATTGAAAATTGCTGTTAAAATCACTGGAACTCACTGTGGATGTATCCACATTGCCTATCTACAGGTTTTTCTTTTAAAAAGAGAAGTTTTGCTGTTTGACTTTGTCACTGCTGTGGAGATCATATACCAACTGTTATAATCTAGTTTAATATTTTTTTCCTTCTTAAAAGAGCTACTGTATACAAGGGATTGTAGGATAATGCAAATCAAAGATTGCATATTTTATGTTAAATATTTCTGTTTCATCTTAAATTAGAGAAAATAACACTGAATAATTTTAGATGTGAGGGTCTGCTGCACGTCTTACCTCACCTGGCTCAATTTTTCCTGTATAAACTCATCTTTGATAAGCAAAGCACAGTATTTCTCCCCTGGATTCTGTCCCTAGGCTTGTCAGAGTCTTATGAACATGCTAGTACCTCCAAATTAGATGCTATACTCTATGCATGTGCATTGATATACATGTAAATTTCAGTTTTGTTGCAGTGTTAAGTTTACAGTTCTCAGCTCTGGAAAGTTTAAGTGGCATGTGAATTCCAGCGTTTCATGTTCGGTTTTGGTATCCAGCATCTTCCATTTCACCCTTTGTCCTCTCTCTCAGAAGTGCTTTCTTGTCTCTTTCCCCATGCCTCCTGAGTACTCTGTCACAAATTACTGCCTTTCTTTGTGCATTTTCGTGGTGGGGGAAAGTGCTGTGCTATAAAAACAAAAGATGGAGCTTTTCAAATGCAATGCTGCTTTTGGCCAGAAATGGAGTTTCTAAGTATGAAGGAAATACGTTGTTTTTCTGCAGTTTGCCAACCCAGGCTTTCTTTAGTGCACTAAAGTATTTCAAGGTCTCTGTTAAATCATGCTATGAACATTGAATCAGTTATTCTCTTTTAATGATAACGTCTCTGGCCTGTGTCCTGTTGTAAGGTGTTTTTATCAGTATAAAAAATTCACATTATTAACATAATGAGATTCAGGTTAGAACAAGTAAACTTGCAAAGCATGGGAAACAGTTAACTTAAAACTTTGCAGCACTGACTGTAAAACCTCTAATAAAAATGACGTAAGAAGGAATGCAGTATTATATTCAGCCAGCAGTGGTTTTTAAATTTATATTATGAGTATAACTTCTGTGAAGCATTTTTAAACACCTGTAACATAGCGTGTTTCGCACCTTACCAAGGAAAACACAATAAACTAAACAGAACCAGACAGGAATTGTCTGCCTTTGAAATGTAAATGTGGTATCTTTGAGATATTAATATTTAATGTTTTGGAAAAGTGTTACTACCTAATAATAGAGCTTTAATTGAACATTTGCCATAATTTCAGACCGCTGCTCCATTTTAATTCCTCACAGGTGTTTTGAAGTCTGAATTGTCCAGATCTAGACTTCCCAAATGCAAATAGAAAGAGAAGGTGCTTTCTATCAATTTAATGAAGAGGACCGGCTTAGGAAAATTGAAATAAGCAATGAGAATTTGTAATAATGCAATTGATTAATAAAAGCTAGCATGTGTATGCTTTGTAATAGTGTATGCTTTGAAAGGAACGCTAGGAGAGTAAATTCCAATAACCGTCCTTTTTAAGGAGATAAAGTAAGAATCTTCAGAAAGATTCATAGAATCATAGATTGTGGATCTTTTTATCACTTAGTAGAAGTTACTGTTCTTCATCTCTTGTCTTCTGAAGTTGTTACACTTTTCATCACATCGTCCATTGTTTATAGAAACAAGAAAAGATTCCAAATCTTCATCCTTTTTAAAAATTATTAAATCAATATTTTACTTAAAATGTTACACGAAGTAAGTGAAGTGCACTACAGGTCTTGTTCACTTCCTTCAGATAACTTGATTACTGGTTTTGAAGCAGAGTGCAGTGTGAATTCTTTAATTACCAGATGGAGTTGTGTATGCTCTCTAGACCTGCTCAGATCTCTTTGTTTCCATAGTCTAATTATGGCTTTCCTTTCAGTGATACCATGAACAGTAATTTTACGTGTGATAAAATCCTGCTGTGATTGCTATGTCACTCATCAGATTCACTCTTAAAGTAGGCATGAGTATTGGGTACCTATTATTACTGAGGCAGCGTTTCTCTTTCCCAGTTTCTACATGTACAGTGATCCATGCTTTTTCAGAAGGGTTGGGAGGTGTAGAAGCAAAATACTTGTCCACTGTTCGAACTAGTGATAATAGTGAAAGCATCAGGCTTAGAGCTACAGTAAGTTCTTGTAAGTGAGATAAGTGCAAAGGCATGCAGTAGAAGAAATGTCTATGGTAAACCATGGTAGAGCACAAAGTTCAGAATACTTAATCCGAAGAACACTTACTACCGATTGAATAACCACATTGTATCTTGTAGGGCAATGTGTGATATATAGCATGCAATAGTTAGATGCTGCAGCCTAGTTTTTCTGAATCTATTAGCACAGACTATGCAGGTCATAATTGAAGCAGCAGTGGCAGCACTGGTGTTACTGGCTCAGCACATGGCAGTGCAGTGCATATAAATTGCACTTCAGCCTCATCTTTCTTTGGTTGCAATTATGTGGTGATGGTTTAAATGGGAAAAACTAGCAGGGATTTTATCTCACTGGCCTATTTTGTGGTGGAGAAGAGCCCATGGGAGCAAGTTTCTCCCTCAGTCATCATTTTTATAAGGTATCTGCAGTAGTCCATCTTAAGATAGGTCTGGGGAGCACATGCAAGTTAACTTTCATTACTGATCTTAGATGATTTGACATCTGACTACCTCATGTTGGTCAAAGAGCTCTCTTGTTAGCTGAGAGAAGCTGCTGGGATAAATGGACTTGACCAGGTATCCTGCTGCAGGAGATGGAGTGGCCCGTGCTCTTGTCATCTTATGCAAGTCTGCTACTTTTCTCTGTCCACATTGGTTCATATATAGCACGGTTGAAGGGTTATGTTATGAAGCTAAACCGTGCGCTCTATCCACCACCTGCACTGCATTATTTTAGTGATGTGAGCAGGTGGGCCCATGGCTGTATTTAGATTGCCCTGTCCTTTGTGATGCTGAATCTTTGGAGATTTAGAGGTCGAGTTTTCTTATTGTTGAGATAATCGAACTCCTGTCAGGTTATAAAAATAAGGTGAGAATCTCTCATGGAGATATGACCAAGAGGAACTAGAACCTTTAATGTTTTGCAGGATTGTTTCTGCTGTTGCAAGACTCTGTATCTTTTGTGATGTTGAAATGTTTTCTCTAGATAAATGAGATAAAAGTCTGGTCCAGTAAAAGAAGTAGATATGGATAAATATGAAGTAGATATGCATAAATAGCACCCGACAGCCAGCCAACAGCAGTGTTTTGAACAGTGAGTAAGGCCAGGACCAGTCTGCTGCCTTTCTTGGGGAAGATAAAGAGTAGAACTCCAGAAATTGCTGTATCTCCTCCTCAAGAGAAGAGGTTTTTTCTTTCATCCTGAAGTATTTGAGGTATATAATAAGACTCTTTAAGGAACTTAAGACAGTGTGCTTCACTGCTTCACTATTGGTTGTGCATTATGTTCATAATAAGAAATTGGATTTTTATAAGTGTTTTTTGATTTCAGATCTGTCCCTTTATGTTGTTTGCCTGATATTTTGACTGACCTCTTTTGCAATCTTGCAAACAATAATGGAAAAAAATAATTTACATAAGAAGGGAAAAGTAATAGGTAAATTATGAAAAAAAAGGAACTTTGAACAAATGTGTTTACATATATTCTTCAGCAGTGCTTGTATGATGACAACTACATCAATCTCAGAGTTTGTTTTTCTTTAAGTAGGGTTATTATCATTATCTTAAACTTAATCTTGAATCACTTTAAGCATAAGAGAGCAAGAAAAAAGCCAGTCAGTGGCAGAGTTTTTCATAGAATTGTTTATTTCCTTTCCAGTTCAATGTTGACTTTGCTAAGTAAAAGCTATTAATGCATGTCAGTCTCCTTCCTGGATAAATTAGCATGTGAAAAACAGAACATGATAATAACCTCTTTTTGTGTAAATTTCTAATGCTTACAGAATGTTTTGGTTTTTATGTTTTGCAAATACAGTGATGATTGTGTACTGGAGATACAAAATTACATTCTCTTCTGTCACCAAGGAGTAACTAACATACTGTAATTTTAATGGATTACTGTTGTCCTTCAGTATCACAATTTCAACATGATTTTGTAATGTTGATTTTGGACTTCAGACCCATGTGAGATAAAACATTGTGTTCAGCAGTCATTAAGATAAATGTCGTAGTTCAGCCCCGATCGGACCAGACTACGCAGTCTCTCTCTCACTTCCCCCACACTCCGAGAGAATAGGGAGAGAAAATATAAGGAAAAACGGCTCAAGGTTTGAGATAAGGACAGGGAGAAATCCTTAAAGTTACCGTCACGGGCAAAACAGACTCGACTTGGGGAAAACTATTCATTTATTACTACAAACAGCAGGATAATGAGACAGAGAACAAGATAACCTCCATCCACCCCTCCCTCTTCCCAAGCTTAACATTATCTCTACTACCTTCCCCCCCCCGAGCGGCACAGGGGGGAAGAGGGAATGGGGGTTGCAGTCAGTTCATCATACGTTGTTTCACGCCGCTGCTTCATGGTCGGGGGAAGAACTCCTCACATTCCTCCCCTGCTCCATTGTGGGGTCCCTCCCACGGGCCACAGTCCTTTGTGGAACTGCTCCGGCGTGGGTCATCTCTTCCACGGGTGCAGTCTCTCCAGAACAGCTGCCCCAGCGGGCCCTCCACGGGCCACAGCTGCCTTCAGGCATCCACCTCCCCCGGTATGGGGTCCTTCACGGGCTCCAAGTGGATCTCTGCTCCTCCGTGGACCTCCATGGGCTGCAGGGGGACAACCTGCTCCACCATGGTCGTCACCACAGGCTGCAGGGGAATCTTGGCCAGGAGCCGCATTACTCCTCCCCCTCCTTCTGAACTGACCTTGGCGTCTGCAGCCGTTCCTCACAACAGGCTGGTGGATGTCTCTCAGGATCTCTTTTTTACATCTTATTCACTTCTCATCTCCTCTCCACTTCTTGCAGCCAGGCCAGGCCGAGTCGGGCCCAATCGGCTGCCTGGCGAGAGGCCAGAGGGTGAGGCCTGCAAGGCCCATGAGGCCTGCGCCTCCCCCTCTGCGCCTCTGCCCCCGCTCAGCTCCTTCACATCTTCTCTCCTCTCTTTTTTTTTCTGTTTTCCCCTTCTTAAATACGTTATCGCAGAGGCGTTATCACGGGACATTCTGCTACCAATCGGCTTGGCCTTGGCCAGCAGCAGGTCCGCCCTAGGCCCGGCCGAGTCCACTGAACAAAGGGGAGCGACTTCTAGCAGTTTCCTACAGAAGCTACCACCTTAGGCCCCCCCTTACTAACAAAACCACGACAATAAACTACAAGCCTACACCAGTGGAAGCTGACTTTTGAAATAAAGCCAGTGTACTTTCCTGCCACCCACTGTAAAAGAACTGATTGTAGAATCTTTCTGGTACTATGTAAGTGGCTGTTTATATGTCTGTATATTTCAGTTTCTTCCTTCTTTATAAAATACATTCCACAGTGACAACTGCTTTGGTAAACATTAGATTTGCAAATATTTGAAATTAGGAACTCCTGATTCATTGAAGATAATACAAAGCAAAAGAAAAACCTCACTGATTCTCACAATATAATGTCTTTACTCTTGTGAGAATACTACATAGCAGTTATCTCTGAGTAGCGTATAACAAGACACATATGAAGAAAGGCACTTATGCTACTACATGATAGTTGTTAGAGATGAAAATGCACTTATTTCGCATTGGACAGCAATACATCTCTCTGTACTGATGAAACATATGGAGGAAATGAACTGGAGACAACTTCCAAGTTTGTCCCATATCTGTGTGGACCAGCTTCCTCATACTGCTTTGTTAAATTCCAGTTGAATTAGTACGAAAAAATGAACAGATAAAGTGATTTTTGTTTTGCTTGCTTTCCTTCGTCTATTTTGAGTTACAAGACAGTATCGACCTTTCTGTATCTGCAAGAAACAGAGGCTTATGATTTTTATTTATTGAAAGCATGGGACATGCATATGCTTGTGAAATGGGTCTGGCACAGTGGGAGGAGCGGGTATAGTGCAGGCAGAATCGTAAATGGTAGAGCCAGGCCATTCTGTCCATGCAGGAAACAGCAAAATTCACCTGTATTTGAAAGCTGCCTCCATTTAGTCCAGAAGTTTTAAAGTACAGAGGGTTTGAAGAATGTTAATAAATACATCTGCTGATAACCTTAACTTGTGCTACATTACCTAGACAGGAAAGTATTTGAAATGCTTCTCTCTTTTTAGCTTACTGACTAAATAAAGGAATAAAAGTAATTTTTCCTGTTTAGGATAAAACTGAAAAATAAGGATGATATCCTCATTGAAAGTAAGTTCCTGTGCTAGAGTTGAAGACAGTGAAATAACACAGAAAGCTAAGTGGCATTCAGTAGGACTTTTATAGTTCGTAGTAGGACGCACTTTTATTATTAGCTGTCACGTGAATGTAGAACCCGTTAATGAATGCAAAGAAAATATGATATTTAATAATAGAAAATAAAGAAAGAAAAATGTTGATAAGTGCTTTAAATCCTGTCCTGTAGAACAGGAATATGATAAATTTAAAAGGAGATTGTAAGGAGTTAGTAAGACTTTAATATCTCTGGGACTTGTCCTGTAGGTACAGCATGAAAGAAGGTATGATGTATAGCCGCGCTGCCCAGGAGGAGCACTGGAAGGCAATGACAAACCTCTTTCTGGAGGGGTTTTGTTCCTAGCACTGCCCTATTTCTAGACCTGATACGAAATCAGATATAAGGGATGTTATTTCAGTATCCTTTGCTTAGCCAGACACATCTGCAGGTCAGTTGGAAGAAGGCAGTGCCTCAGTGCACTAAAGAAAACACAAACCATATACATTGCTCAGCCCAGGGTTTAATTCTACTAGAATTATATAGTATTTGTGTAGTTTCAAAGTTTGACTCTTTGTATCTTTCATTATCTTCTCCTTCCCTACTCCTCCCTTTCTTTTTCCACAAGTGCACAGTAGCGTAAGAATGGGATAAAGTTTACCTCTAAGTGTTTAGCTTTATTTAGTGTGGATCAATATTACAAAAATTTTATTAGCTGTGACAATAGAAAGGCTTGTAAAGGATATTTACATACTTTCAGTGCACTTTTAACTAAAAACATGCCAATCATCAAGGGTCAGTGCTAGGAATTGAACAAGAAAGGAAACAAGCATGCGTTGACTGATACTGGACAGCCAGTTTGACTCCTCATGCTATCACTGAGTTTACTTGTAACAGATGATTGAAACTAAGGTCACTGTGATTGTCACAAACTAAAGATGTTGTGTTGCACAGATTGAAGGACTCCTTGATGTGTCTGTCACAGATGAAAATATTCACAGCATTCTACTCAGTGCTTTTCATCCTAAATATGCGGAATAAAGATTCTGACACCATCCTTCATAGTTGAATATTGGGGAAGAGAGTGGGTATTTTTTATCATTTCCTTGAGCAACATCAAAAGCTTTCCATCAGAAACCGATGTAGTTTCTTGTCAGAACTGGACTGACCTTCTAGACTCTGATTTTAGCCTGAACATTAAAAGGCTGAGGTTCCCTGGGGCTCTCAGCTTCCCACAAGGTACTGGTAGCTCAGGAGGTCTGTTTTTGTAGATTATAGTAGTTGATTGATCAGAAGACTGAAATAAAACACTTCATACCTGAAACAATTTTAACAGTATATTTGTTTCCATTAATTTTTTAATAACTGTTTATTGTTCTGAAGTGGAATAAAACTTCTATCAAAAAGCTGTAATTCCCTAATAATACAAATACTCTTAGCTTGTGTCCAGTCAAGTCTTTCAGGCAACATATGTCACGGACAAGAAAATCTTACAGAATGACTGCTGTAAATGTAAGAACTGTCTTGTGTGTTTGTTTAGTGGAGCATAGGATTGCTTGCTGCACTTGTATTAGCCCTTATTTTCCCAATGGACGTTAACAGGACATTGTGTACAAATTTGGAATTGCAGTTTTCTTTCTGTACTGGAAATCAAACCCTTATTTTTTTCATCTGTTTCCAAAGAGCTGTAATATTCAATATGTAGCTCGTGCCAAGCAATAAAATGTAGGAGAGCAAGCTTTGCATACTTCAAATGTCCAAATACATGATCAACAAATATCTCCTGAAATATATTTACAGATATGGTGTAAACATGCTTAGAACTACGCTTGAATGGAACCTAAGAATCAGGTATTTAAAATATCCTCACTCTGCCATTTTAAAATGCAAGTTAAAAAATACTGAGTTTCTTTCATTCAGCAAGGTTTTCACTTGTCCAAGTTTTAACCTCTAAGTGTGTAATACTTGTGATAGAATTGGGTAATGACAGTCTCTGCCTCTAGAGAATTTACTAGTCTAGATTCAGGAAATATCTGGCTCCATCAAGCTAATTTTATGCTAGCTGACTTAGGAACAAGAAAGTATTAAAACTGGATGGGCTGTGTAGGATGCAATCCTCCAATAACATTTATTTTATTCTAGAGGGATCTAAAGGAATAAAAGAATACCAAAGAGATAAATTACAGATTTCTTGTATTTAGCTATGTATACAATGATTTTAAAGCTGAGTTTTCCTTGGTATTGAGGCAAAATCAAGTAATCTGGAGGAGAAACAGATTAATGAATGCTGCTGAATAGATGTCAATAGTGGGAAGAAAAAGTAAAAGCAACATAAAAACATTTTGCCATCTGATCAAAATACACATTTTATTTTAGCTTCACAACAGTAATGTGTTAAAAATACAAAAGTCTGGTTTTTACTGCAAGATAGTTGGTAGAGGTAGACATAGATTCTGGGATCAACTCTGTGCAGCAGAACTAGATGGAGGAGCTGAAAGTGGATGGTACATTTTGACTTCCCTGGGTTTTTGCATTGGGATAGTTGTTGCTTATTTGGCTCTTGTTCAGTGATCGTTTATTGTTGATGTGCATCTACCAGGCAGCTTTGCAGCTGTACAGGCTTGGTCTGGTGCCGGTGTGCAGGCCTGGTGATGTTTTGGTTGAATTAATCTGTGTTTCTGGGTGTCTGTGTCAGGTTGCCATTTTCGGGTGTACCATGTGCTACCCACTGCGTGTTCTTCCCCAAATAAAATGGCAGAAGAGAATCCCAGGCACTACTGGATCCTATCTATCTACTGTTTTTGTGTCTCAGCTAGGACACCGCCAAACTTCTCACAGAAGGAGTAAGTCTTCTTAGGAGTCCATTATTAACCCTAGTTTTGCTGTAGGCCTGCTTCAGAGTTTTGCCTCTATCCTTCCAGTTGTGAGTAGTGATATTGGATGGTAGTAGTAGTAGTGACAGATGGACACAGTCTATTAATACATGGCTTTGTAGGTAGTGTCACTGCCAGAATTTGGGAGTTTTCAATAATGGGAGGGTCTACACAGCACCAGGCCTGCTGGCATCACATGGAATTCATCTTTCTCAAAGAAGGAAAAGGGTCTTTCCTCCTAAGCTGGCAGGGCTGCTTGACAGAGCTTTAAACTAGAATTTATGTGAGAGGGGGATAATATCAGGCTCGCCTGTGACAAGCCATGAGATGGCGTGCCAAATTTAGTGGGATGGGGTGCTAGCGAGGGCTCTCAGCCTGTTACTCTGAAACATACTGGGAACTCTTTTTGGCCAGTTTGAGTCAAATGTACTGACTGTACTCCTCCCAGTTTATTTTGCCTGTACATAGCAAGACCTGTTAAGCTGAAAAAGTCCTTGATATCTTAGCGACACCTAATAACATCAGTATATTGTAAAAATTCTTCACATACCAAGTCCCAGAATAAATCCAAAACACAGCAGCTGCCGGTAAGAAAATTAGCTCCATCCTGGCCAAAACCGGGACAACGTGGTAAAGTACAGGCCAGGCCACATACCTGGCCGCCAGTGCTAGACTTACTTGCTTTAGTGGCTGTGTGCTGAAGCAGTAATTCCTAGAGACTTATGGTCCTGATGAGCAAGTTGAACAGCAAAAGCAGTGTCTAAGTGTGCCAAGATCTAGTGAAGCTGTTACTGGAAAATCTCCTTACCCTATACTGAACTTCAGAAAATATAATACAAATTAAAATTTCAGGAAAAATCAAAGTAATTTCATATTCTTAAAGCTTTTCTGGAAGTTAATTTTTTCTGGATATGAATTGCTTTAACTTAAGAAATAAAGTATTTAGAAGGAAGCTTATTCATTAATTCACTCAAAATAAGGTTTCCAACAACAGAAGATGCATTAATGTGGTAAAAACACAAGGTATTATTGCCTAAGTTAATAAAATCAGACTAGAAATAATCTAAAAATTCTTCACGGTGAAGTATGTAGCTACTGGACTGACTTACTTGGAAGAGTAGTCAGTAATTCACACTATGAAGTTTTTAAATTGAAATTGGATGTCTCTTAAAAAAGAGACACACTAAGTCTGGGGAAATCACTTTGAAGATCTACAGTGGTAAGCAGGAGGGCAAAGTAATTTACCCTAACGCTCCCTGTTAGTCATTAAAAGAACTGATGTGCCTTTCATTAAAAGATAAATAAAAAAATATACCTTTGTGATGTTTCCAGCAGGTACAATTTTGTACTTGACAAAGAAGAGAAATGAAAAAAAAAAAAAAGCAGTTGAACATGCCAGAAGGAATGGAAAAATAAAATGTCAAATTTTGTTTTTTATAAACAGGCACAACTCAGTGCAAATTGTGCAGTGTTAATGAGTTGCTTTTACTTGTACAGTGACTTGAAATGAAGGGGTTAGATGCCTTTTATGGATACATGTGGAATTACCTCTCCACCTTTTAGAATTACAATTTTGGAACAAACCATCTTTCTGTATTTGTATTTAAAATCTAAAGCAGAACAACATACTCCTGATAAACCGTCGTGACAAATCCTTTGGTAGTTAAAGTGCTAGTTGGCTGTGCAGGAATCAGCCTCAGATTCAGTCTGTGGATGCAGCTATAGACAAATGCTCTTCAATTCCCAGTGCTAATGTGACTTAGTACACATTTAAACCTGCACTGTTCTTTGGAAAACCATCCTAACCCACTTTTGCTGCTCATTCTTGTGTCATCCCTGTAATAAGTCAACTGCATAAATTTTTGCAGTGAAGCAGTGACCCAAGCTAGCTGAAAAAATGTTTATCCACAAAATTGGTGAGTGAGTCAATGAGACAGTCTATGAAAAAGGAGAGACTAAATTTGGGGTTTTTTTGGTGGCACCTAATGTTTGCATGTCTTTGCTCTTTGTCGCTTAGATTATGTTCATGTGAAGATAAACAAAGACCTAATGCCCCTTTAAATAAAAACAGACATCTAAGCCAGTGCTTTTATTTGATTTTACCATTAAATGAAGAAAAAGAATCAACCTTGTCCCGTGGATTTGGGTTTTTGGCTTGACTTGACCAGTATCTAAAAAGCATGTAAGGAAGGACACAGAGGAAATGTTTTCATATATACATACCATGATGTATTTCAAATAGATGATTGGGTCTCACCTGTGTGAGGAGCAAATATAAACAAAATAGAAATTTGAGTTGTGTTTTGATGTGATTTCAGTGATCTGTCTAGTAAACTACATCTTTTCGTAAGAATTAAGGTAAACTAGCATGCTACTCCTAAGAAATTTGTAATGTATTTCTGCACCAAGTTGTCATAATACTACTGAATAATAAGTACGTAAGAAAGAGCTTCTCATGGATGTTTATTTTCCAAAACATAACCCATGTATATATACACGTGAAACACAAATGGCTTTTAAGCAACAGAAAAAGGACCACTCATTTTTACATGAATAAGATAGTAGTCAAGCTGTTTTCTGCTAGGGACTTGTTAGGGAATTTGTTTCTTATTGTCCTACCAAGTATAAGGAGGAAGTGGTGTGTATTTTATTATTTTTTTTTAAATTTTTCATTTTGGATTCTTTTCATCGAAAACCAACCAAGGGGCGAGGGAGAATATAGAAAAGAGAGAAACAAAAATATCTGCAATCTTTTTGGTTTCTTTATGATATCTAACACAGCATCTTAGGGGATTTTTAAATGTGTCAGTAATTCTAACATTGTCTTCTCTTGAGAAACTCTGACAATTGAAATAGTGGTAAACAACTGATTTGCAAAAAGATGAGAGTAGGAATCAACAAAACAATAAATTCACTGAAATTTTTATATACATAATATCAATAATTACTGAACAAGTTGGGCAAGAAACTCATCTGATAGAAATTCAGTGTTCCCATGTTTTCTGAAAAAAAGGTCCTGGTTCACAAAAAGAAATTGTGAGCCTCCTCTAAAGGGTTATGTAGAATATTTAGTGCTTTTACCTGCATTGAGATAGTCACTGATTGATAATATTTGTTACGAGTCTATGGGAAAGCTTGTGTAGGCTAATAGTCCTAATTTTGATGATGCATTTCTTTTCATAATTCATAATAAAGTTTCATAATAAATCAATTTTCGTAATTGATTAATAATACTTTTTACAACCTTAGTCATAGTAAGTTGATGAGAAATTAAAGTATATCACTCTGTGACAGATTTCTTTAAAACTTTTCGGTAATCACACCTCCTGAATGATAAATGAAAGAATACAGCCATGATGATTCATAATTTCTAATTTATATTATTTGAAATCTGAACAACTGAATGTGATCCTGAATACCTTAGAGACTGTTTTTTTTTTTCTCTTGTGTTGACTTTTGCAAGAAAGACGACTGCCAATGTTAACAGGCTTCAGTGATGATCTTATAGTCTGAATTCACAGGCTGAGGCAGAAAAACTATTAGAAAAGCATTTGTATATACTAGTATCTCTTCTAACAAGTTTGTTTTGCTATCACTCATTAACTGTACAAACTGGAAAGTAATTATTTCTCTCTCAGACATACAATGAATCTTTGAAATCGTATTCAAATGAATACTTCATGAGCTTTCAGCAACTGTGTTTTGTGTGGTGTATTTTCAAGGAAAATTTGATCTATGTAAGGAAGCTTTAAATATCTGAAATATAAAGCAGAGAGCTTTATCATAATGTGTTGTGATTCTAGGACATAAGATAAGTATTATAAAGTACTATGGGTGGGAACGTATTGGACTGTTTTTCTGTTTAACAGGAAATTGCCTGTTTGATAAACCAACCTTGCACCGTTCTGCTTCATCTATATTGACTGGAAAAACTATGAACTGTAGGTCTTTGCCTGTACTTGTAAGTAGTCTCTTCCCTTGTCTAATGTGACCTACAGGTTTGTGCCTTAATGCAGAAGAGGATGGTCTCCCAGTTGTGTTTATAAGACCACACTTGGTCAACTGTGACATATGCATCCTGTGTTTTCATTGCATAGAAACTGGTACATGGGAGTCGGAAGCAGAGGAGGGGCACTGTTGCACTCTTGGCTTTACCAGGTCATGATTTGGCATAGTTAGTACACAGGCTTGGACTAGGAAATTTGGAGTGCTCCTAGGGTCTCAAATTTAGATAGGCTGAGTAACCACATGTATTTGGTTTACATGGCAGAGTTTTGGTACAGGAGGAGGCTGCAGAGGTGGCTTCTCTGAGAAGCTGTCCCTATGTCAGGCAGAGTCGTTTCCAGTTGCCTCCAGGATGCATCCACCACTGGCCAATGCTGAGCCTGTCAGCAACGTTGGTAGCTCCTCTGTGATAACGTATTGGCCTTCTTTCCTATTACTCTACTCTGATTTGGATTGGCAATAAATTAAATTAATTTCCTCAAGTCGAGTCTATTTTGCTCATGATAGTAATTGCTGGGTGATCTCTCCCTGACCTCATCTGGACCCACAGGCCTTTTGTCGTATTTTCTCTCCCCTTTCCAGTTGAGGGGGAGGAGTGATAGAGCAGCTTGTTGGGCCCCTGCTAGCCAGCCAAGGTCAACCCACCACACCATTGGTGTCTAATTTTCACTATTCTTGCACTACATAACATTATTTTTTCTGTACTACTGAATCTAAGGTAAGAAAGTGTTTCTGAGTCTGTCCCAAGAAACAGAAGTTGAATGTTAGTTAAGAAAAGACTGATACAAAGTAGAAACATGAGTGAAATCGCATATGCACTTATAATGAGCAAAATGTAAATCATGTAGTATTCTGGCAGTCTGGATTCCATGCTTAATATTCTTGTTAGACCACTTCTGATTTTTTGTAAATCCTATGTGCTTCTGTCAGGAACGAGGGAGAAATTAAAATCAAACCGTAATACTGACAGCCATTTTCTGATTGTCAGAGAAACAGCTTATAGGGGAAAATCAACACATAGTTATGCTTTTCAATTTATTTATTTTTTTTTATTTTAAAAGCACTAAGTAGAAGGAACACCTAGCACATGAAATAATTTTTCAGGAAATATTCAGTGTGTGTATGGCTTGACTATGAAATTATATACTGTATAATCTCTTATTTGTGGTGCAATAACAAAGGCTTTTGAAAACTAGAGCTACCTCTTCCCTTTTTTAAAAAAAGGGATCTGAGGTCAAATTTTCTTTAAATTTTTTCTGCATAGGGCTGACCATCGCCAGGTGATACATGAGGTAAGCAAGAAGTTTGGATTTTTTTACATCTGCAGAGGAGCCTCACAAATTGCCCTGAATATAAGCAAACAAAACAAAAAAATCAACACCATTTATTTTTGGTTGCAGTCAAGTGTAGTTGCTATTTGATAGAGCAGATACTACAGTACGAACAAAGTTTATAAACAGTACTATATTGTTGCTGTGTCTAACCATTGTAGACAATGTGTGAGTTGAGAGATTAATAGTGAATACAGTCTTCCTCATGGCTTTTTTTTTTTTTTTTTTTGAAGAGTGGTGGAAAATGGCAGCACGAGCCCTGGAGAATTCATTCCTGGGTCAATTTGGATCCGCCTAAAAGCAAGTAGCAGTGAGATGCAGAGGGATGATGAGTAAGAGTGCAGGAAAGGGGGGATAAGAAGCACGTTTTCCCTGCCCTATTTCCCAGGCAGGAAAAGGAGAGAAACGCAACTACTGAGTGAACGAGCAGCTCATATGCCACAAGCACATGGGATTTAATGGTTCAGTTTACTCCTTAGTTTCTTGGTTTGGATCCAATTTATTGCAGTAACTTGTTCATCACTTACCATCTGTTTCATGTGATGTACAACAGTGAAAAGTTTGTTTGGCCTCTTTCTTTGGTGAACATTTTGGTCATTTCTCATTGTTTATTCATGCCTTTCTGAACCCAAGAGCTTAAAATGACTTGAGTTATCAAAAAATAAAAATTTTTGCCTACTCGCTTTTCATCATTTTTGTCTGCTGTCAGAGTTTTTTGGCCACCCAAACTATACAGGTGTCACATTTATTTTACATTAGAAGCTTTTTCAACATGTTCAGTAGTAAGTATTTTGGCATAGTGTTGAAATTTTAAATGTGTTTTCTTTCCTCCAGCTATTATGATGTGTCTGTGTTTATATGCAAGCAAATATTTAAATGTAGCTAACAAAATATTAAAAAACTAGGAAAAAATGCTTATTTGGTACAGGTTTCAAAATATGAGACTTCTTTCTTGGCACATCACTTTACAAGGCTGCTTTAATAATTTATTTGTAAAAGTCAAAGCTCTAACTTGAATGGAAGAGCTTGCTACCGTTTCAAACATGAAAAATTTAAAAACATTTATCGACATTTCTTTGTGTGCCTATCTGTACATAACAGTGTCATAGCAAATAACTGCAAACTTATGCCGTTATTTCCTGCCTGTCTTAACAGACATAACATTTTATTGGATGGTTGTGGTTTGAGTCTCTTTAGTACCTGTCAATGGTTATTAAGCATCAGTTATCTGGACCTGTGGCATTGCTGAGGGTTACATTTGTTGAGGGGCTGCTGACTGCGACAAGTACTGCACAGAACAAGAGGAAATTGCCTCCTAGCCAACCCTGCAAAGGTCCAAACTATAATTTACAGCATAGAAACAGTGTGGAAGACACAGACATTATGCTGGCCAAATGACCATTGTCAAAGTCATGCCATGATGGTGCAGGGCTGAAAAGAGGAGAGCTTTGGCGAGGATGAATAGGCAAGATTTAAGAGGCAATGAAAGGAAGGACCCCACTGACTGGAGAGTGGAGAGTGAAGTAGAGGTGAACAAGAAGGGTGAAAGAAGGATGCAAGAAAAGGAAGCCCACCTAGGAAATATTCTGACTGCATCACCACAGTCTGACATCCCAGCTCATATTAGCTTTACGGGTAATGTCTAAGTGTCTTCTTCAGAAAACTTCTTTCCTGAAGGCCACATGGCATGAGATTACAAAGTATTTAGTATTTGCAGTTTTTCTATTGCATGTGTAAGAAGTGGGCAGGGAACATTTCGTCATGTGTTTACTACTACTTTTTTTTTTTTTTTTAATTCATATAATGCCTGGAAGTCCTTGTGGCTGAACAGGAAGTTTTACTTTTGAACTTTTGTGATTAACCACAGGAAAACTAAAAGCATTGCTGGGATTTCAAGTAGAAGTGCAGCATGAAATAGGTAACATTTCATTAAAGCCATAGAGATGGTCCTGGAAGTAAATGGAAATTATAGAAGTACAGATGCATCTTATAGAACATGACAGTTAAGAGTTAATTACATTGAAATATTATTTTAAATAGCTTAGACAGAAATTAACCCTCTGAACAGAAAACCGTCCCTAGAGCCAGTGGCTATATTAGTTGCACCAGGGGTGAATTGAGCCTGCTGTAATGATCATAGGATGTGGAACTTGGAAAAGGCATGAAAAAAGATGAACTGAAAACAGACGTCAGAAAGAATTTTTAGAATCATGCATTTTTGAAGTAGCTACTGGGCAAAGCAGTTGATGAAAAACACAAGGGGAGAAGAAGAGAGGGAGAGAGAGAGAGATAAAAAGAGGGGGAGAGAGAGATTGCTCTTAGTAGTTCTTTCAACAAAAAAGATCTGTTCAGGTTAAGTTTGATGTCTGCAACAATTATTTTTATTCACTGACACGCTGAGGTATAAATCTGCAGTACTGAAACTCATGTAATACTTGAAATCTTGCTTTGTCTATCAGTCAAATTGCAGAATCATAGAATAGTTTGAGTTGGAAGGGACCTTTAAAGGCTATCCAGTCCAACCCCCCTGCCATCAGGGATATCTCCAACTAGAAAAGGTTGCTTAGACCTCTGTCCATCCTAGCCTTGAATGTTTCCAGGGATGGGGCATGTACCACCTCTCTGAGCAATCTGTTCCAGTGTAACCTCATTGTAAAAATTTTTTTCCTGGTGTCTAGTCTGAATCTACCTCCTCTGTCTTAAAACCCTCGCCTGGACTCGCTCCAACAGATCCATGTCCTCCTTATGTTGAGCACGCACAGCCCAGAAAGCCAATCACATCCTGGGCTGCATCAAAAGAAGTGTGGCCAGCAGGTAGAGGGAGGTGATTCTGCCTCTCTACTCTACTCTGGTGAGACCCCACCTGAAGCACTGCATCCAGCTCTGGAGCCGTCAGCACAGGAAAGACATGGATTTGTTGGAGAAGGTCCAGAGGAGGGCTATGAAGATGATCAGAGGGCTGGAGCACCTCTTCTATGAGGACAGGCTGAGAGAGTTGGGGCTGTTTAACCTGGAGAAGAGGAGGCTCTCAGGAGACCTTACTGCAGTCTCCCAGTGCCTAAAGGGGGCTTATAAAAAAGACAGGGAGAAACTCTTTAGGAGGGCCTGTTATGAAAGGATGAGGAGCAATGGTTTTAAAACAGAAGAGGGTAGATGTAGACTAGATATAGGGAAGAAATTTTTTACAATGAGGGCTGTGAAGCACTGGAACAGGTTGCCCAGAGAGGTGGTTGATGCCCCATCCCTGGAAACATTCAAGGCCAGGTTGGATGAGGCTCTGAGCAACCTGATCTGGTTGGAGACATCCCTGTTCCTTGCAGGGGGGTTGGACTAGATGACCCAAACCATTCTGTGATTCTATGATTCCATTATAAAGATAATAGTATTATTTAGCTTAGGGTTTGGGGTTTTTTGTTGTTGCTGTTGCTGTTGTTTTTAATTTAATTGATTGAAGGGAAGTTTGGTTTTTGTGAACTTTTTTGCTGGGAATTGTTACGTACAATGTGAAAAAGGAGTGAGCCAAGTTGGAAGCTGATAAACAAGTCCATAGTTTCATATTTTTTCCAAAATATTGTGTGCTTCAGTTAAATATCCAACAAAGTGGAATTGCAGTTGACCATGAATCATACTAAAAATATAATTTAATTTTGTAATAATTTCAACTTCCAATCCATGTGCCAGTCTGTGCCAGAATATTTTATATTCACTCTGCTCTGCTGTAAATATGCTCAAGTTTTAAAGCCACATATAACTGTGCCCTGCTATTTTGTAGTTACACACTACACTTTAAACAGAAAAGTTAATAACTGTCTTTCATTGTGAAAATCTTTTCCACTGTGTAGCCTGTATTGAGTTGCAGCCTGTTGCCTTTATATGTTAAATAGTTAATGGCTGTAGCTGAAGGCAGCCTCTTGATTATAAACCTGTAGCCAAATTCAGCACCGACAGAAGCAGGCAAATTTAACCAGTGTAAGCATAACCATTTATAAAAATAGTGGTTTTCATCTGTTAAAACCCTGAGACCTATACTCAGCTTTCCCACAGTTGTGGAAAAGTGTGCCTTAGCTGTCTTGTAGTGCAACGGGAAAGTCTCTTTGAGCTCTTGAAGATTAATTACTGCAGTTTTCCTCAAGTACAAGTACCTTCTATCAGTTGTTCACATGGACAGGTTGAAAAGGACATTGCTTTAAAATATTTTTTTATGCCTACTTTTTCTGAAATTTTGCAGGCTTAACATAAAACTGTTTCTTCTGCCCTCCTTAGGACCAATAATGAATCCAAGTGCTGTTAAGCAAAATTTCATGTTCAGTAGGGAAAAAAAAATTGCAAAATTGCATTTCTAGAGTTAAGGTGAAGATGAGTGATATTAGTTAGATGTACACTCAGAAAAATTAAAAAAAAACTTCTTTAAAAAAATTCAAAATGTTAATGTCTTTTAAAAGGTTAATTCACAGACAACATAAACTGTTTATTCTGATCTCTTTATGACGGAAATCAACTTTATGCACAGTTATAAAAACATTGCTTCTTAAAAATTATTTTTATATTAAATTATCTTTTGAATATGGAGGCATTGATGTTATAGGCTCTGTCTGGAACAGCTTATGTAATAATTAGGAAAAGGGATATAAACTATGTGGTAGAGGAATGAAGTGGTAAAGTTTAAAATGAATTTTAAGTATTTAAGATAATTGAAGTAATAAACTAAGTATTTATTGAAACTAAATACATTCAAATGCCACATATTTCAAAGTATTTGAGACAACATGTTTGAAATCTGCATAATAAAATTTCAACTATGTTGTCTGTTTAAACAGGAAAACTTCCTAAGCAGAGCTGTCACAGTAAATCAACTTTTCCTGTTTAAAGAAAACTCTTTAAGACTTCAGCATTGTTCCTAAGTTTGAAACATGCATGTTTGCAAGCATGTCATAGAATTGCAGGAAGATGCTGCATATCTGTATTCCACCGCAGTCACTGGGAAGTTTAGGAGAGCTCCTCCTAGGGCCTGGCCTCTGACAGCAATTGCATTAAGTGTTGTACTCCTCTATCCTGACAAAGTATGTTCTGGGAAGTCTGCGAGAGATTCTTCTTCAGAATTAAGGCAGACTTTTCAGGTGTGAGCACATACAGATTTGTAGTGATCAAGTGGATAGACTTACACCACATAAATTTCTAAGATTAATCCCAAAGATAAATTAATAAAAGGTAGTATCTGTTCCAGCTCACCTGGAAAGATTAAGACATTTTTGATAAACTCGTAAACTTAATTATACTGCTTTATCAAAATACTCTTTCTCCCAAAGTAGATTTGCAGTGATTCATATACACTGTTCTGGACCATACTGATTTTTATCAGATATTCAGTTCTTCAGGGTTGTAAGCAATGTATTTCTGATCTAAACATCATGCAGATTTTTGAACTACCAAGGCTTGTACTATTTTGCATAGAAACAGTTAACTTCCATCAGTGGGATTTATTCTTCATATTCCTAGTTTCTTTATATATTTTACTGTTTTTTTTTTTAATATTTACCTACTACATAAAAAGAAACTGTAAAGGAGATACCATATAAATGATACTGCTTTGTGAAGCAGACTGGTAGATATTTCTCAGGTATTTTCATTTATAGATGAAATTTGTATATCCTCTGAAAAATTTCAGGGATATACACCTAATTTGAAAAATGAACTGAAGTGTCTATTCTCAGAACACAGACCTGTTTACAAATACACATAGCAAAAACTAAAGATATGTTGGGAATTACAAAACTGTATACATTTCAGGGATGTAACACCACTGGATACATTTATTTTACAAAGACAGCTTGAAATTTGACTTACTACAGTATCTAGAATCTTTTCTGTGACAAATATCTGGTTTTAAAATACCCAGGAATAATTTTGCGTCTCACAGAGTTATTATAGTTTTCTTTTTGTAATTTATTAGCATCTCCGAAGGGATGTTACTATAAAGAATTTATCTTCTTGTATTCTTATGTGGCTTCTGCAGAGATCTGTGTTTGTACTGAAAATTATGTTTAATTTGCTAGAAAATAATACTGTAAAGAAAAAGTTTCTACTATGTTAGGTGTTACGCTTGTAAAGATTACTTGTACTTGAGCTTTTCCCTCCTTCCCTCCTCGCAAACCCAAATTGTGTTGAAATTCATAATCTGAGGAAGAAGAAAATTTAAGTAAAAGGGAAGGAACAGCAAAATAGCATAGTGAGTTGTAGGTAGAGAAACCATGAAGGGTGAGTGTAAAACAGGCCTGAGTAAAAGAAAAGGCTAAAATTTTGTCTCTTTCAGCTATGTGTACTGGCAAATACAGCATAAGTTCAGTCAAGAGTCATGCAAACATTTTAGCTTAGACAGTGAAGGAACCAAATAGGGGGGCTACTTACCATAGACAGCTTTTTTTTGAAGAGTAGGAGAGTAGATTTTTTAATTTTTTTTTTTAAGAGTAGAAGAAAATGAGCATGTCATAAAAGCCTTTAGCATTTTTTCATAGTAGTAAGTTAAGATTACTGTTCTGAATAATCATGTTATTCAATTATGAAAAGACTTCCTCATATTCTTCAACAGCAAATAACATTGAAATCATATTACTTTGAAAAAAGTACTTTTTACAAGAAAACACTGGGTTCACATATGGAGAAGCTCTTGACCACTTGGTTGACTATCAGCATGTGTCTTGTGGAGACCTTAAAAGGTTTGTTATCTCAACGAGCTGGTTGGAGGTAACTAAAATGATCTCAATAAATTGACTTAGAAAGTTGCTGCCTATTTCAGCATTCATCAGCACATAGAGTTTTACTGATGGACAGATATTAATAATAATATCTAGTTCAATTGTGAGATTGTCTCCAGAACATGTGTTTGAGATTGTTAATATATGTTTTCTAAACTGTGTATTAAGCCTGGTTTTGCTCAGAGATTAATGTACCGTGAAAGGTAGGTATTGATGCATGTGTATGCCATTGACTATTTCAGATTTAGCAATCTGGAGAAAGCTATATTAGAATTCTATCATGTATGCAGTGGTTCTGGATGGTTTGGTCTTAATTTTCTTGAATTAGTTGAAAAGTGGCAAGAAGATGAAGTGTATGTTTTAGTGAGTCTGAATTTCTCTCATAAATTTGCAGACTTTGTTTCAGTCTTTCTATGTTAACACTGAGTATTATCTGAAGTCGTGTTTGGCACCTTGTTGTTCTTTTTCCTGCTCTACAGATACCTGCTCTAAGTATATGAGTCTGTCCCTTCAGGCTGTTCACTGAATGGCTTTCCACAGTTGGTTCAGACTTCCTATCAGCACATACATTCTTAATTTTGTTGCTCTGTGAATTGAAGTGAAAACACTATGTTGCTATGTCATTTATACCATATGTCACTGTTGTTTATAGTTGGAGCAGAGTATAACCTCAGAATTTTCAATAGTTTTAGTTAATGACACTATCAGCAGTGTTATAATTTAGCATTCACTTGCTCTCTTGAGGTATCACATGATAACATCTTTGAGCATAATCATGCCTTTCTTTCCATTCCTTAACACACAAGCATACACACATGCCTTCTGTTGCTCCAGTACTCATTGATACAGTGACATTGAATTAATTGGCCCATTGAATTAATTTAGTAGTGTGCAGAGTTAGTGACTGGAAGTGGTTTTTGAAACAAGCACTACAAAGGAAGTAACTTGGTCAAAAAAGATGCTTTTTTTTTCCTGGGTTATTTTTTGCCTATAAGAAATATTTTATTTTTGAGTTTACTAATGGAAGTTGCATAAAGTATAATTTTGTCATATCAGTGTACAAAGTTTGAGTAAAATACCATGTGTCCATTTAAAAAAAGAAAAAAAACCAACACATCCCCCCACCACCACCCCAAAAAGCAGGTTTGCCTCTGTCTATGTTGGAAACTTGTGGAACAGATAAAGTTACTGTGGTGGTTTAGCCCGAGTCACCACACAGTTTCTCACTCACCCTCCCCCTACCCAGCAGGATGGGGGAGAGAAATTGGGAAGAAAGGAAAACTCATGGCTTGAGATAAAAACAGTTTACTAAAATTGTTGGAAAACTACAAAAATAACAGAATATAAGGATATTAATATCTACAAAATATACAAAATGAACAGTGTACGATTTCTCACCACCCAATGTCCAAATGACTGACACAGCCTGTCCTGAGCAGCGATCACAGAAACGACACCGAGCAGCAAGCAAAGTGGGGAGAGCAGGCCAGTAAGGTAGAGGGAACGATGCGAGCAAGCAAGAGAGATGAGAAGGTGGAATATGGATGCCAAGGATGCCCAAATGGATGCTCCCTCCCAGGGGCAACCCCCACTTACATACTGAGCCTGATGTTCATGGAATACTCTCTTTGGCCAGTTTGGGTCAATTATTCTGTCTGTCTTTTACCCAGTTTACTGCATCTGCACGTTAACGAGACTTTAACGAGACTTGGAAAGGCAGACAGTGTCCTTGGTCTCATTAACAACAACTTGTATCATCAGAATGTTTTTATCAGCATTCTTCACATACGAAATCCAAAACACACCGCTACTGAGAGGAAAATTAACTCCATCCTTGCTGAAACCAGGACAATTACATTTCAGTTAGTCACCTCTGAGGCCATCTGTTTCGATAGCAATTCAATATTTTTTAAAAGTGTTGGACATTTACAGTTACTTTGCAAATATTACCACTGCATTCCAATGCCAATAGGCATTGTTATCTTGAATACCACAGGCAATAAAGCAACTCAGTGATGCAGTGTGTTCTTTTTACAGTTCAAAATTATTGTGATTTCTCACGTAACAGCAGATCTTGCAGGATAATTCTTCATGAAAGTATTCATTTACTTTGCACTCTCATTCGCCTTGCACAGAGAGAAAATCACAAGTGCATAAGATAATCCCAAAGCCAGCTCATAAAATGTTCAGTCTAGATGAAAGGTTGTGAATTGTGGTGATTAAATGACTATAGACAGCAGCTCAGGCTCTTTACACGTACAGATGAACACAAATAGGTGGAAATTATCTGAAATCTCAGCACTCAATTGCTTCCCAAGTCTCTTACTGCAAAACTTGATTGACATTAAACCCAGTTTCTGATTGCTTCCTTAATTTAAACTATTTTTTTTTTTCTGGGGTTCAGTTACCTGGAAAACTTATCCAGAGAAACACCTGGGGAAACGATTACCTGTCATTTTCTATTGCTCGTATCTACGGAAGTATCTATGTTTCTTTTATCTATCTGTCTTTCTCTCTGTCTAGTTATTTTTCAGTGGTTGGTAGATCCTCGAGGAGTATCTAACTGGGAAATACTGCTTACTATCTTTTATTGCTATGTACCAAAAAGTCAGGTATTTACAAGAAATAGTAATCTTTCTTGTGTTTTGCAAATGCTCAAGAAATTGCCAGTTGACGCGGTCAAGAAGACTACAAAATGAGGGTGCAATGATATGGATGATTTGGGCTCACTCCATGGTGAGACTGCTGTTTAGTTTCACGTGGTGAATTGCAGTGACTGTGTTAGGACATCATATGTGTCTCTGTGACAGCTGGTGTAATGGTTCTGTCTGTCCTTTTTTTCGTCATAGTTTTTGGGCACTGTGTAGGTACTGCAGGTACCTACAGCAGATAATGAGGGTGGACTGTGCTTCCTGAGAGAAGAGCAAAGGGTACTATGGAGCAAGATGTTTGCACATGTGGAACAGAAATTTTGGGACAGGCAGAGAACATTTAGCACTGTTGCACTGGCAGACTCCAAGAAATACACTTTTTTTTCTTTTTTTAAAAGGGTGATTTTTTTTTTAAGATTATTGACTTCTAGGAAGCCACCAAAAATTACTGAATTTAGAGGAAGCCTTGAGGGACATCCTGGCCAAGGGGAGATTTGTTGAAAACCATTTTCATTTTAATCAAGTCTCACACAACAGATCTGAATTGCCTTTTCCAAATATTACCCTATTCCAGGGATCCTACTGAAATTTAACGTTAAAAATTGGAAGACTTCTTAGTATTTGAAGCATATTCAGTTTAAGGAGGATACTGGCAGATTTCACTTGAAAACTGCATCCCATTTCAGGTCCTGATAGAGTATTTTTGCTTATAATTGCTCTGCTTAGTGCCCTAGCATAGCTGTCAAAATACTTTTGGGTAGCACAGTATTAGGATAGAAATGAGGAAGGACCAAGTCTGGTTTTAGTATAAAGTGTGTTTGTTTATAATCCTCTTTCATCAGAATCCTCCCATCACCTGTAGTGAGTCATTAACTGCAGTCATGCTCTCTCTTGCTCTGTGACTCGTGCATTGTTTTCTGCAAAAGTTGCATAGTTTCAGCAAATGTAATGCAGGAAAATCCCATACTCCAATATTTGTAATTGGGAATCATGGTTGTCTTCTAACTAGAAGACTAGGGTAAAATCCAGTCGCAGGAGGGAAATGAACATTGCTTTTCTCACTACTAAAAGGATATTTTAACATTTAAAATCTGGTTCCATCTCTTCCTTCCGCTCGTCTCTCGTCTCTCTTCTGTGTGCCTTCTCTGGATGCATTTCAAAAGGAAAAAAAAAAAGGGCAATCATTTCATTTTGAGCAGACCTGATTTGGTCAGTTTTTAGTAGGAAAATCCATGTTCACAGGGAAATTAGGTTCAAGAATGCTTATTTCTGAATCCCACTCAATGATAAATGTCAGCTGGGCAAAGTGGCTCAGTCCTGCAAAGCACTTTTGCATACCTACAAAACCCAAAATATGTAAGGTTGCTAGCTGCAGCTTCTGTTAAGGAAAGACGTTTCCAGGATTCGGTAGTCACTAAACACAGGCATTTCAAGATAGTAATTTTGAATTTTGTACTTGTATTGTTTTCTGGTCATCTGTGCCATGTGGTTTAACTTGTGGCATGTTAGATAGGACTAGATGAGCTTCAAATGACCCTTCTAAGATAAACTAGTAGTTTTGTATCGCATCGCTATTGAAATCCTAATAACCTTCAGAAAACTTCCTAGATGTCTAGGAATAGAACTCAGATTAAATATTTCCTTTTTCTTTTTGCCATTCTTCACCTTGACAGAGAAATGTTCCTTGCTGCTTAGCTGTACTGGAAGTTATTTATTTTTCTTCAATATTTGGCATAGTCTGATTTAAATTACTTTGCATGGAACATATGCCACAGATTATACTTTATATATATATATATATATGTATGTATTTATGTATACACGTTATACTTTCAGTTGGTTCATACCTTAAACCTGCCTATAAAAGCAAAACTGAAGTCATGATGTGTCGTTTTATTTTCATATACTGTCTTGTGTCTTGGGAATTGTAGCTGAGAATGTGTAAACAATTTGCTTTCTATGGAAGTATTCAACAATAAGAGTTCTTGTTCTGGATATTAACTTTGGGGTCCCTGAAAATTGTTTTGATTGGCTTACACCTGTATTTTTATGTGTACAATCAGTATAAATTCTGTTCTAAAGACTTACGTTGGGAATTAAAATACAATTTGGCCCAAGAAGACTTTTTCTCCTTTTGTCCTTGCTAGTTTAGTTTCCCAACAGTTACAGATTCTTCCACCTCAGCATAACATAGCTTTGCTGTATGCTTTTGGATGTGCAAAAATTTCACTTTGCTGTGGACAGCTTTCTTTTTTGTACCGTATAGTAATATGATATACACTTCTGATATCTTCCATATTATTTCCTCGTAATAGCTCTATTCTGGTCACCTCATTGCATCCTCTGAGCCCTGTCATGGCTCACTGGAATTGAAGGCTGAGTTTTGAGAAAGACAGTGCACAAATGAGCATAATTACCTTCAGTCGATGTCATAGCCAAAAGATGGCTTCATTCTCTTTACAAATCCTATCTGCTCCCAGAGGGTCCTCCGGCAAAGATGTCTGCCAGGTGCTGCTTATGTGGCACCGCCACAGGCAGATGGGATCAATGGGTGCTGCTGGGGCCTGTTCTGCGGCTCATCCCTGCAGCTGGACGCTCTTGAAGTCTAGAAGGTACACAAGAGTTCTCTCTACAATCTGTGCTGGCAAGTTCAACAGGTATTTGCCTTGAAATACTTTGTATTAGGAATCATGGTGAAGATACTGTGCAACATTTATAGGGCTGCTGCATGCACCTCTGTGGGGCCCAGAAACCTCTCAGGCTGTACATGTGGATCCTGAACAAGAAGCTAATCTTGCAGTCTCCTTCACAATAAGTTGTAGGGCGGCTTTTTTTCCTTTCTGAGATTTGGGAGATCAGTGGAAAAAGAGTGGATGGCAGTTAGCGTGTAAATTATTTAGCAGTTTTCTCATTGCAGGATCACCATTAGGGATGGGAATAGCACATACGCTTTCCTTCCCTTGGGAGCCGGCTAGGTCAGCTAAAAACAGTATAAGCAGTGGTTTGGGATGTTAATGAAGATGAATTTAAGAGCTAGTCTGGTCCAGGAGTAAATTAATTCTATAGAAGAGATGAACTTCAGATAGTCCACATTTCTAAGTTCTTATGGTTAAAGCTGTGAGAGGAAAAACTTCCAGAATTTTAATTACTAAGAAAATAGTTTAAAATAAAATATTTCTTTCCAGTTGAGAGCTGGTTACATGTGACACATTACCTGTACTCCATGTGTCTCTAATGCAGATAGCGAAACATGTGGTTTGTAGCCCAGAACATCTTTAAAACAGAGGCATGGTGTGTTGTGTAATGTGACAACAGGTGTATAAAATGTAGGCATTTGGGGTAAGTACAAACCAATTTCAGCCCTGTGGCCATCGTGAGACTTGTATAATTAAAAAAAAAGAATCTGTTAAGAAAATGCCTGTTAAGAAAATATGACTGATTGAAGGTAAAATATAAGAAAACATAAAGTTTTTGCTATTGCTAGACTGATAGTCACAAATGATAGGATTTCCAGAGGACTACAGATATGTTAGTGTGCCGATGTATTCTTTCTGATAGTACAGATCTTGTGGATCTACAAATTCTTATTATCAGACATGTTGCTGGCACTTCAACTAGTTGAAATTTATCTTTTACAGAAATCTCATCAATAAGAGTAAAAAGCATACTGTCTAAACCGAAATACAATTACTGGAAAGTTTCAAGATGACTCGTGGCTCTTTTGATACTCCATCCAGGAGAGGGCTTAAGCAAATATAGTCACTTTACTATTTCTTTTCACAGGTCTTACATTATTTTTATATTATCTTTAAAATGCATCAATATAATTGTTAGTTGTGCATTCAGCAAGTTTTAGTGAAATGGAAGTAGTGGATAAAGAAAATATACCTCTTGAAAGGACTGTGAAACTTGTTATAATTAGTCTCAGTAGGTTAGTTGAAGCTATAGAAAGTAAGTTTAAAACATTGAAATTTTAAGTAATGAAAGCATTTCTTAACTAAACCCTGGGTTAGGTATCAGAGCATCTATTTCAATCCTTTGTAGTTATTTGCATTTAGATGTTCTATAAATAGATTATTAAATACATTGTATAGCAAGTTCTGGCCCTTTATTTGATTTGTGCAGTGGGTACAAAGTGTGATGGCTTTATGAATTTTAAATACACCTTAAAGTGGTTAATGATGTGTAGTCATTAAAATCTCAACTTATTTTCTATGTTCAACCTAGTATTCCTTGCTAAAACCTTCTTAAAATTAATGGATAACTCTCCTGTGCATTAGGATTTGAGTATCATGATTTTATGTGTTTTCTGTAGTAATTAATGCTCTGCCATTCGACACCAAGGCCGAATTGTGTTGTTATAGCTAGTGAACTTTGCCCTTTAGAAGAGAAACAGATTTCTATGCATGTCCCAGAATTTAAAATAGATGGAAAAAAAACCCCGATGTTTAGAAATGGAGAATATATTAAATTAGTTCCATAATCTAGAGGAATGTTACTTGGACATAACATTATCTCTTTTTCTTTTCATTATTTAAATTGCAGCAAGACATGTATTTTATAGAAAGAAGAAAACAGAATATTCCACTAGTTTTCTTCCACAAATCTATTATTGCTTGAGCCATGAGAAACACTGTAAGTTCACTGCATTGCGATGGTTGTGCTATAGAAAACAATAGTGTTTTCAGCAACTGTAACAGATCTTACATGCTTGAATAAAACAAATTTGTGACTGCAGATAAGCTGCTGACCCCACTCAGGGGCAGCGTTGACTGCAGAATTCTTCAGGAGGTGAAGGTGAAGGAGAGTCTTAATGGCATTTCCAGAGATCCTTGATAGTCCATAAGCAAGAGGAAGGATATGACAGAAAACAGAGAAAGTTAATTATTGGCTGTGTAACTGATTTTGTAAGTCATTAGTGAGTAGAACTGTAAGAAGAAGGTACATGTGTGTAACAGATAGGGATCATGCTTTTCTCTCTGAAACTTTGTTGGCACAGTCAATGGGCATTGAACAGTGTAAGAGCAGAGGACTGAGCAGGTATGTAGAAAACACAATTGGTATGAGTAAGAAATTGAAGAGGGGACAGTTGCATGACTATTATAAGTGCTAGGAACCTGGATAACTGTCAAAATAAATAGAAAGGAAAATTTTAATTTGTTGACAGAAATTTAGTACGCTTTTAGTGTTACCTACATTTATGGGTTGCATAACTGGAACATTACATTCTGAGGTTATCACCTCCCTAACGTGTCACAAGTTCACACATATTGTGTGACAATAAAGACATAAATACGTAGGTTTAGAGTAAGTATCCTAATATTAGGATCGTAAGAGCATATGGAAGTATTAAAGTCCAGGAAGATGAAAAGAACAGAGGTGAAAAAAACCGTATAGTCCCATCTGTACATTAATGTTTTTAACAGTGTCTGAATCACTCTTTTGTTAGGAAAAGATCAGAAATATTGGAGTGCCTCCTGGTCACTCAAAGCAGTCATGGAACTGTAGTGGAAAAGATGGACAGGTTGGCAGGGCTTTAAGACTATCAATGTACATTTCCATGGAGAGAAAATCTGCATTTTTCACAAAGCAAAATAGGCTGCATCATCTGGAAACAATATATTTCACCTCTGTTATACAATGTTTTGATGGAAGTATTTCAGTTAAATACTGGAACAAATAAAATTACAAACCACTACTCATTGTTATATGCTGGGGATTTTTCAGATGATCGTTTTCCAGAGTAAAAGCATGTGCTGCCATTAAAAATGCTGCATCCTGGCTATGAGTCTGCCTGCCCTCGCAGGACCTGAGACTTGACAGATGGGTGGGATACAGGATGTTGTTGATATGGGAACACCAGCCCCCAGCTAGCCAAAAGACAAAAAAAGTCCAGGGTAAATATAGGCCCCCTCCAGAAGGGAACTGGTGTCCTCGTTACCCAGGACATGGAGAAGGCTGAGGTTCTCAATGACTTTTTTGCCTCAGTCTTCACCGACAAGAGTTCCTGTCCCACCGCCCAAGCTGTAGAAGGTGCAAGCAGGGACTGCGAGAATGAAGAACTGCCCATTGTACTGGAAGAGCAGGTTCTGGATCATCTAAGGAACCTGAAGGTGCACAAGTCCACGGGTCCTGATGAGATCCATGCGCAGGTCCTGAGGGAGCTGGCGGATGAAGTTGCCAAGTCACTGGCTATTGTATTTGAGAAGTCGTGGCGGTCTGGTGAGGTCCCCGATGACTGGAAGAGAGGGAACATAACCCCAATTTTTAAAAAGGGGAATAAGGAAGACCCAGGTAACTACAGGCCGGTCAGCCTCAACTCTGTGCCTGACAAGGTCATGGAGCAGATTCTCCTGGAAACCATGCTAAGGCACATGGAGAGCAAGGAGGTGGTTGGTGACAGCCAACATGGCTTCATCAAGGGCAGATCGTGCCTGACCAATTTGGTGGCAGTGGGATAGAGTGCACCCTCAGCAAGTTCGCCGACGACACCAAGTTGTGTGGTGCCGTCGACACTCTGGAAGGGAGGGATGCCATCCAGAGGGACATTGACAGGCTGGAGAGGTGGGCCTGTGCCAGCCTCATGAAGTTCAACCAGGCCAAGTGCAAGGTCCTGCACCTGGGTCATGGCAATCCCAGGCACAAATACAGGCTGGGCGGAGAATGGATTGAGAGCAGCCCTGACGAGAAGGACTTGGGACTGCTGGTGGATGAGAAATTTAACATGAGCAGGCAATGCGCCCTTGCGGCCCAGAAGGCCAACCGCATCCTGGGCTGCATCAAGAGGAGCGTGGCCAGCAGGTTGAGGGAGGTGATTCTCCCCCTCTACTCTGCCCTGGTGAGACCCCACCTGGAGTACTGTGTCCAGTTCTGGAGCCCCCAGCACAAGAAGGACATGGACCAGTTGGAGAAGGTCCAGAGGAGGGCCACGAAGATGATAAAATGGCTGGAGATGCTCTCTTATGAGGACAGGCTAAGAGAGTTGGGGCTGTTCAGCCTGGAGAAGAGGAGGCTCCGGGGAGACCTGATAGCGGTCTTCCAGTACCTCAAGGGGGCCTACAAGAAAGATGGGGAAAGGCTGTTTAGTAGGGCCTGTTGCGATAGGATGACAGGTAATGGTTTTAAAATAGAGGGGGGTAGATTTAGATTAGAAATTAGGAAAAAATTTTTTACGATGCGAGTTATAGAACACTGGAACAGGTTGTCCAGAGAGGTGGTTGATGCCCCATCCCTGGAAACGTTCAAGGCCAGGCTGGATGAGGCTCTGAGCAACCTGATCTAGTCAGGGATGTCTCTGCTCCTTGCAGGGGGGTTGGACTAGATGACCTTTGAAGGTCCCTTCCAACCCTAACCATTCTATGATTCTATGATTCTATGATTCTATGATTCTATGATTGTGTGCGTGCCTGGTGGTGGTGGGTCTAGACAGCCCCTTTGGTGTCTGCTGAGAGACAGTACAAGTCCTTATTGTGTCTACCTTGGGGTTATGTCCACAACTTCTATGTAGTTTGGTTTCTTGCTGTTGTAGATATCCTACTTGTGGTCCAGGCTGTACTACCAGCCAAGTTGCAGGACTTATGCGGGTGGGTAGGTATCCACCTAGCGTGAGACATCACCGTAGTAGAGTGCAACAACAAAAAGATAGGTGCAGTGGCCTTTTGTGTAGTAGCTGTATTATAGTCTTTTTTGAAAGGTGCAAGTGAACCGGAAATACACCACCTGGAGCATTATTGGTTCAGCCGTAAGAAAGATTAAATTGTATGATTAATATGTATTTTATTTCTGTATCTTCCATCAAAACCCATCAGTTTGGCACTAGTGAGGTATCACAGAAGAAATGAAAAGTCTGTTGTAAGAGCATTAAATGAAGTGGTGATAATTTCAGTTGATTTTTGTTTGGAAATAGTTTTTGGGAAGTACGGAGGTATTTTTGTAGGTACTGAAAGGCAGCTGATATTCGTATGAATAAGTGTGATTTCTGAATATAAACTAGATTTTAAGTTTACTAAAAATTTGTCACCCTAGAGGGCTTTTAAACATAGTTTCCTGAATTGCTGAAAAAATAAATGATAAATTTAAATATTATTAATCATTAGTAGTGTATTGGCTATTTCTTATAGGATCCAGCATTATGAATTATCTTTTACTTAGTACAGATAACATAAATAACCTCCTTGGATTTTCTTTCTAATTCCATCTCAGTTAACAGACCATTATTTCAAAATCCTATTAAACAAAGGGGTTTTATCTGTTTAATCTTGTAATTTTCTGAGGGAGAACTTTGTGGTGTTGTCTAGATCAAGATCAAGAACATATTGATTCTCTTGCAAAAACTTTTATTACTTTTTTTCTGATTGCCTATTTGTTAAAGAAAGAAAAAAATCTGAGACACCATCATCCCACTTTAGTTTCTGTACTGCTACTATCTGACAGCTGCAATAAAATAAAATTATTACTAATTGCTTCTACACATAGATTTATTAAAGAATTGCTATCTGAACAGCAGAAGACTTGTATTTCAATTAAAACCTCTAAAGCAGAAACCACATTTTACTTAATGCTGATGCATTCTTATCAGTTACTAGAGTGTTCAGCTAGCTCTTAATAAGTTTGTACTTTGTGAACTTTCCTATTTATTGGAAAGAATTATTCACCTCTAATCTCTTCTGTAGAAAATCCCTGCATACACGATAGTTCCCTTTTTTAACTAGTGTTTAGTTTGACTTCAGCCCACAGGCAAGACACAAGGTTCATTTTTTTGGTTGCTATCTGTGGTTCTACTGCTATATTTCTATTAACATTAATAACATGAGAAATTAAGCTAACACAGTACTGGTCTTAGAGTCCAAGTCATCAGAAGAAAAAGGAAAGGTGGCAGTTTTATTTTTCCACTGTCATCACCACCTGAGGTGGGCATTAGGCTGTGTTATTTCAAGCAATGCAAGCCAGCAGGGCCTGAAGCGTCCGTTGGTATCCATCCTGTTTAATTGTAACTCTGGAAGGAAAGCTGATCTGTTTTGACTCACGCTGAAAGTTTAACATGGGCTGTGTATTTGTATGGCCAAAATGAAAAACTGAAAAACTGAAATCTGTCATTCCTTTCAGCATTTAGATATTCTAGCTGATACAAATCCAATTGTTTTTCATTAACTCATAAATAAAGCATGGGATAGATGTGCTAAATTTACAAATTGCTGGAGAAGAGAATTGTGTTTGTAGACTGCCTTTCTTTTGCCCTCTGTTGCTAGAGATAAGAGAAATCCAAATTGAGTTACTTCCTCTACCTGAGGCATTTTGAACGTCCAGCTTCTCTGTGCCTGAAGCATGCTGTGTGTTTCTGTACAGAGCAGTATGGCTTCAGCTGTTCATGGCTGTACCTCTAGCTTCTTGAGATCTTGGTAGTGGAAGGTGCGACGAGAGAGGAGAGTGAGTGCTGGGATGGCTGTTGTGTTTTGGAAAAACTATAAGCACCACACTGAGAGGACAGAGTATCCCTTTTTCATGTACTGCATCCTCTGCCTGAAGGATGGATTGAACTCCTCTTGTGCAACCTCCACAAACACATACCCTCTTCAGTTTGTCCAGCAGTTATGGATGCACTGCCAAGGGCACTCCCTATTTTGGGGCATCACTTCTGAATCCTTGTCATTTCCCGCAGTTCTCCATCTAGGCTTCTCCAGGCTCTGAACTGCTACTTCTGCAAGTGTGACCACCATCCATGTCGCACTCTGCCAGCTTTCACAGCAACCACAAATACCAAGAATGGCAAGCAAAAACCTCACTGAACTCTGTCCTCCTGTGCTTCCATCTCAGGTTCCACACCAGCACCTGTCTTTTCCCAAGCCACAAAGAGAGGGTCTTCTGACTCTTAACTTTCCCTCTCTTATCTCCTCATCTCCCTAAGGAAAGCTGTATTCTCCTGATGACCTGGTTACCTGATGCTCATTGCAGCAACAAAGGCAATTGAGTGTCTTTTCACTTTTCACCTGTTTTCTGCTGGGATATGTTTAGACATTCCCTAAAATAGCCTAGAATTTGTTTCTGGAAGAAAAATAAGTTCAAGTTATACTGACACTTTTAATAGAAGATTGCAGGAGGATGCAGCTAGCAATTTAGCATTCAGCACATATTCTGTGCTGGTAGGAGGAGTGGTAAGACTTCACTCAAAATGGAAGCTGGTGTTGTGGAAAGAGGCTATTCAGGAGTGAGCTGTCAGCTTGTCATTTGTCCTTTATATACCTTGTAAGTTTGACATGGTACATGAAGATTTTATTACATCAGCAATGAGCTTTCAGCTGATTGCTGACTTACAGTTGTGATTACTGCAGTGGTTTATATACCCACATGCTAAAAGCTTGTTTTATTTCGTGCTGGTTTTCTATTTCCTTGCTTTCTCATTGGAAAACCACTATGACACAGGTAAAACAATTTACAAAGGTAAATTTAACGTCTTTTCTTTTAGTGATGCTTACACATTGATGCATTTTTTTAAAATCAGGGAACATATTTTGAAAGCTAAGTATTTCTTTGTAAGCAGTAAGCATGTGCTTCTAATTATTGATACGGATGATTGAGTTTATTATCCCAGTTTGTTGTCCCAGGACACATTTGTGGCTATGAAATATACGTATTGGAAATAAAAGCAAGCTAGTACATTTTCCTTCACTTAAAGGTTTTTGTAGTGCTCTTGATTAGAGGGTCTTTTAGGCATTAAGAGTTAGGAGGTTCTTGGATAACTTTTAAAAGGAGCAGTGATATTAAGGATTCATAATTTTTTAAATATTAACAGTAGGAGAAAGTTTCATCAGACCAAAGTTCCAGCTTCTCTTGTTGGGTTTACAAGGGAAATACGAAGCTGTTTTATTTTTTGCGTCACTTGGTGAGCTAAGGATTTACAGTAAGTACTGCACCTTTCCATTGTGCTGTCCAAAGCACAATTCTTTGCACAAAAAAAATTCCCCACAACAAACCCCAAACCCACCAAAACAAAACAGGGTGCAGTATGACTGGAGCAACATTTCCACTGTTAGCAAGGGAATTACACAAATTATGGATTCAGTAGGCTTTCCGTCCTCTTTTCCTTCTGGATGCATTGCTTTTGCCACCTTGCTTTGTTTTCTTATATCTGGCTTACTGCACCATCAGGGCAACCAATAACCGACTGTGTAAATTCCTTTATCTACTATTGTTGTAGTGACCTAATTGCTGCTCTTCACCAAATACATTGAATTTGCCCCATTGTCATATTTGATACAGCAGTGTCATACGTGTTGGGCAATTTTCCTTTTCCTGAAAGTTGCCCCACCTTAAGTAAGTTGGTCTTTTGAACTGCTAATATGTGGTCATTGTCTTAGATAGGCTGTTGTCTATCTAAACTAACACTAGTCCTTCTTTTTGGACATTTTAGTTTCAAAAGAAAAGAAGGAACATAGGAAAATAGTATAATTATGAGAAATCAAAGATTATCTGCTAGTCAGGGCTATTTTTTTTTAATCTTTCTGATAGATAGGTGGCAGTTGCTTGTCCACCAGACTCTTCCAGGCTCTGACAGAGATAGCACACAGAGCTTCTTAGGCATCATGTCTTTTTCAGTTTGTTTTTTTTTTTTATTGCTGCTCACTCTTACACTCTCTGTTCCATGGAGAGGAACGATGGACACTGAAGAAGTCACTGAGGACAGAAGACACCTCTCAGAGCATTTGCAGAAGCATCAAAACAGTTGTAATTTCCGATGACTTCAAGAGAAGATATCACCTTCCCATGCAAGGTCACAGCAGTGAAGATTGGTTTCTTTTAGGCATTTGGATGATATGTAAGTGAGAATTTACTTGGTTTCAAACAGCAGAAACTGAAAGTTAAGAGACTATAGAGTAGGATTTAAAGAAAAGTGGTGTACAAAATAGAATAAATTCAGAAAATCTGAAAATTTTGCATATAATTTTAACTGTAACTGTATACTTTGTAAGATTTGGGAATCTTTGTTCAAGATTAAGTGCTTTCTTCTAATAATTTTGGCTCATTCAGCAAGAGCAAACCATTTCTCAGTGCATCAATTACAGAAAACAAAGCAAGTGTCTTTGCTGTATATCTTGACAGAGAGAAAGTACATTCTGTTTGAAAAAGAATTAACAATGATTTTGGCCTTCTGTCCCATGCAGAGGAGGAAATGCTTGAAGAGATGTTTCAAATATGCAGAGGACCATCTGTGACTTATCTGAAGAGCTGCAAAATCTCTTAGTTTGAATTGTGGCTTGGAAAACAACACTGGAGAGGACCTTAGCCAACTCAGTGGGCACACAGTACATTCAGTGCTTCAAACATAATTCCAGTCCGCATGGCCCGGAGCATGTACCGCTGTCTGATTGGAATCGGGATTTTGCTGCAGACTTTCTTATGTATCTGATTAACTGACTTAGATAAATAAATCCAGAGGTTTTATTCTTGTTTTCAACTTCAAGGCAGTCCATCAAAATGACTAAACTCTTTCATGAACAGCTCACAGAATTGCTGGCCCAAGCGTTTGTGGTGTTTTATTGGCCAGACAAACATTGTATTTGAGGCCTGTGCTTAATGTGCAAAGCGCGAGATTGCACATTTTGCTAGTAACCTTTTCCTGAATAGCATTAGCAGGAGAGTTTAACTGTCTGTATTTGAATTCTGAGCTGCTTTTGTTGGCGTGAATATTTTTTTTTGTTAAGCAAATCGCTCCAAAGCCAGATGAGCATGGATACTTATGTTGAAGCAGGGATGGCCAGCGATTTTCAGTCAGCAAGCCAATCTGCACCAACAAAGGTCTTGAGGTTCACAAATGTTGATATTGAAAAAAACACAAAAACACCAACCAACCAAAAAAAAAAAAAGGATTTTATGTTCATTGTGAGACAAACCTTTAAGCATATCTGATGGACACTATGAAAGGTTTTATGGCTTTGCATTTTTCCTGTACTAAGGAAAGAGATCTGAAACAGGGATAGATCATTGCCTGTGTAATTGTCCGCTTTCCTACTGGGACTTAGCACATGCTGCTGTGCACTTGAAGTAGTTCTTTACTACATTTTTCACATGTGTAGATTTTGATAGGGATGTCTGTGCTAATAATTGAGAGAAATTAAGTTCCTTAAAGGCTAAGCGGAGATAGGATTTATTGCTGAGCTTGTGTTTGACTATCCCATCCAGTTCTATATAACATTATACATCATTAGAGCTGGATGGAGAAAAACAGTGATCACTAAATTTGTCAAAAAGTGTTGTATCACTCAAGTCTACACTTCAGGTCATTCAGCTTAAAATGCTTAAACAGGCTACAGAAGTAAAGTGACCCATGGCAGATCTGCAAAATGAAAAGGTGAAATATTGATCTTCCTTTTTTTTTGCCTTTTTCCAGGGCTACCCCAAAGTTACATGTTTGTTTCAAATACACTGTTATGTCACACCAACATAGCAGAATTCTGGAAGCTCATTTTTAGGATTACTCAAAATAAATTAAAAGGCATCATTCTGAATGACAAAGAAAAATATTAATGCTGATATTTCTGATAAAATGATATTGAGCTGTTTAAACATCAGTTGCATATGGTTTGTTAGGTTTGGAGTGGTGAATAAGTGGGAATAAGACAGTGAATAAGTAGATTTTAAGATGATGCACATTCTAACAGAGTATGTACCACTTCACAAATCAGAGCTTTTTACCAAGGTTTACATTAATTGCATTTGAACACTCCCAGACAATACATAGTACTTTCCATAATAAGATTTTTTCATGCATCTTCAACGTAAATGTCATGTCAGATTGATCTCTTTCATGCATGTTATTGCTGAAATACAAGGCTTATGAAGATGCTAGGTAATTTACTGATGCTTAGCTACAGGTTTGGTTTGGTTTTTTTGGCTTTTTTTTTTTTTTTTTTTTGCCTTCCAGTCTAAGAATATATTCAGTTACATTTTTAGAATATCTTTTGCTGTTCCCATTCAATTTCTGCCTGATAACTATGATTTCCTCGGAGATCCGTGTTGGGCCCAATCCCGTTCAACATCTTAGTCAGTGACATGGACAGTGGGATAGAGTGCACCCTCAGCAAGTTCTCCGATGACACCAAGCTGTGTGGTGCCGTCAACATGCTGGAAGGGAGGGATGTCATCCAGAGGGACCATGGCAGGCTGGAGAGGTGGGCCCGTGCCAACCTCATGAAATTCAACCAGGCCAAGTGCAAGGTCCTGCACCTGGGTCATGGCAATCCCAGGCACAAATACAGGCTGGGTGGAGAATGGATTAAGACCAGCCCTGAGGAGAGGGACTTGGGAGTGATGGTGGACAAGAAGCTCAACTTGAGTAGGCAATGCGCCCTTGCGGCCCAGAAGGCCAACCGCATCCTGGGCTGCATCAAGAGAAGTGTGGCCAGCAGGTCAAGGGAGGTGATTCTCCCCCTCTACTCTGCCCTGGTGGGACCCCACCTGGAGTACTGTGTCCAGTTCTGGAGCCCCCAGCACAAGAAGGACATGGACCAGTTGGAGGGGGTCCAGAGGAGGGCCACGAAGATGATCAGAGGGTTGGAGCAGCCTTCCTGTGAGGACAGGCTGAGAGAGTTGGGGCTTTTCAGCCTGGAGAGGAGGAGGCTCTGGGGAGACCTTATAGCAGTCTTCCAGTACCTCAAGTAGGCCTGCAAGAAAGAAGGGGAGAGACTGTTCAGTAGGGCCTGTTGTGACAGAACTAGGGGTAACAGTTTAAAAATAGAGGGAGGTAGATTTAGATTAAATATTAGGAAAAAAATTTTTTACAATGAGGGTGGAGGAACACTGGAACAGGTTGCCCAGAGAGGTGGTGGATGCCCCATCCCTGGAAACACACAAGGCCAGGTTGGATGAGGCTCTGAGCAACCTGATCTGGTTGGAGATGTCCCTGCTCCTTGCAGGGGGGTTGGACTAGATGACCTTTGAAGGTGCTTTCCAACCCTAACCATTCTATGATTCTATGATTTCCTCAGGGGCTCAAGAAAGTAGCTGGTTAAGTCTTGGTAATTGAATGTGTAGAAGTTAAACTATTTTTCTTTTACGATACATGAAGTCTCAAGCAGTAGATGCAATCCTTTCTAGTGTGCCTTGTGGTGAAAAAGGGCTGCAGCTTATGGTCAGAAAGTCATCCAGTAGGCTGCCAAAGTCTGGAGACTTGTAGTAAACACTATCCCATTACTCCATTGTCTCAGGGCCTCTCTTGCATCTATAGGTATCTGATCAAGATTCAACTGTGAGCTACTCAATAATTTCTAGCAGCTAAAAATTCCTAGCTACAAACATACCAGTGTCCAGATAGAGCACAGAAAACCCTTTTCTTATGAGTCCTTTTGGCTTGCAAAGTAGGCCTAATCCTACAAGACTACTGGATTGCTTGAGTAATTTGAAATAGATGAAAGATCAGTAAATGTCAAAAAAAGGCAGAAATATTGATAGTTACATTGTATCCTACACGGCTTCTTTCACCCATATACATATTTTTTTTTAAATAAGCAAACGGAGAACTGCCAGCTCACTTATCATCCATCCTTCCTAGCTCCGGGCTGAATGAAAAAAGGTTACACCTGTCAACTGGAAGACAGATATACTCTGGGAATAATGGCTTTCAAACCGTTCATATCTCACTTTAAGACATGTAATTATACAAAAAAAAAAGCCCTCTAAAATCTAAAAATTGAAACTTGAAACTAGAATTTTTTGCATACTAGCAGAAGCAAGTCCTTTAAAGCATTTAACTATCCAGTGTGAACTTTCACTTGCCCTGAGACTAATGTCCCTGTCACTGACTGATAAAACTTTTCTTTACATTGGCATGTAGATGATGCCGTATACTCAAATAAATTGTTTTTATTCAGTGAGTGTAGGTTCACAAGGATTTGTATTATCATCCTGTTTTCTGTTACGTAGTTGTCTTCAGCAACTGACTGATGTAAAAGCAAACCACAGGAAATCTGAATTTTTACAGAAAAAACACTGGCACATATGGAGTATGAGCTGGTGTCTTTTCTAACTTGTCACACCTTCCATCTCTTCTAGTTTCTGCCAATAACTAAAATGTAGGAAGGTGACGATGGCAAGGTCCTTAGATTAAGCAAAGAGGTAATAGGTACGTCATTGATAGGAAGCTTCCCAGCTCTAGGTACAGGATGTGACATTCTTTGACGACTCATTGCAAATGCAAAGCTACTCCATACCCAATATTTTTTGTTTAATTACTTGCTTGCTATGGCATTGTGTGTGTTAAACTACATAGATAAACTTTGTAACCAACTCCTCAAGCTAGTTTTTCACTAGTCATTAGAAACAGAAGGTTACTTCTGTTAGGGACTTAGCTGTCTTTTGTATCTCTTCCTAGTCTTTGTTCTATCTCTATTTGACACAGATGTGCATCCAAGCTAATTGATTAAATGTGCTTTGACTCAGCATGAAAAGGAGGGCAAAAATAAGGGCAGAAAGATTAAAATAGGATCACATATTATCTAGCTTTTATGTTTAAAAGCCTAATTTTTAAACAAAAGAAAAATGCAGTAAGAATGAATAGGTGGGTTCCTTGAATTGTATTGTTTTCCATATCACTATAGAAGATTCTCTTTATGCATCTTGGATACAGAGCCTCAATTTGGGAAGGCAGCAGTAGGCCTCAGGTTTACCTAGCCATGCATCCCCATCCCTCTGATATTCAGCAGAAGGATGCTGCAATAAGCAGTTTGTGTTTGCCACTCGCGATGTGGGGTTTATTTGTTTCTGTTCTTTCAAGGGAGCCTTCAACAAGCATCAAAACTCTCTTGTTTTAATTCTTCAGTGCTTTAGTGCTTGTAGGTTCAGCGTTTCAGAGTATTTGTACTCTGAAAAGATGAAGCAGAAATCTGCAGAGGGTGGAAAGGATAGAGTCAAATAAAATTCTGTTAACTTGTAACATGTAGATTAAAAGTATTGCTTGGATCTCAAAGGAAATCTACAGCCAAACCAAAAAGTGATCCAGATTTCCTTTTGTATAATTAAGTGCCTCATATGCAAGGCTAGCCTTATGGTTTAATTATTGTCCACTAAACACTTGGTATAAATTATTTCAGTAATCTCTCATAAAGTAATAGTTAAATACATTCTGTATTAAAAGACCTTACAGCTAAACAATTTGTATCTACTGTTCAAGCATCATCACTAGATGTTAGAATGGCTGTCAATACATGAAATTCATTTCCGTAGTATCATTAGCATATCTTTTCCAGGAATATAACTAAGCTGAAGTGTGACTACTTCTATATAGACAGACTCAATCTAGTTTTCATGTTGATTGCTCGCCTACTGCTGTTGATGCAACTGCAGTGGCCACTTGAACCGTGGCTTTGGATGTGACTTTGCAAACTGCAGTCTTGTGGATATTGTCCAAGATCTGCCCTGTAGCTAACCCAAGTCAGAAGAAAGAGATGATTAATATATATACATTATATACATTATATACATTATATATACATTATATGTATATACATACATTGGGTATATAAATAATGCATCAATAGATATATATTTATATTTACATGTATGTGTATATATTCTATTACAGTTGTTAATTGACAAGCATTTAAGTGTACTTGGCCTTGCTTTTTAAACAAGTCTACATCAGAAACCTAACTGTAAATGAAAATTAGGAAGATCTGTGCCTTGTTCCTTGAAATGAAAGATAGCTCGAGTTTTATATCATACTGTAGCAGAAAAAAAAAGCTAATTCTTGTTTGCTCACTGGCAAATAAATTACTTACAGACTGAAACAGTAGGGTGAGGCAATCACACATAAATAGCATTCTGAAGCTTCTGAGGAAAAATATAGGAAGAATTACAAAGAAGTGTGGTGGTAGATTTGTTAATATTCTGTGTTGTTTCAGTTTTTACAGAGAAAGATGTCTCAACAGTGCTATGCCACACAACACAAAAATGCTAACATTGGCTTATGTAGTTAAAATGCTGATGGAGAAATAAAATACTTGGTGAAAACACTGGTTTTACATTCAAAAGAATTCTTTTAATCTTAAAACATAGACAGCTTTATTCTGAAATGTTCTAGTTTCTGACTGAAGCTGTGTGTGTTTTGAAATCTGTTATTTAAATTTATATCTAAAAAAAAAAAAAGCAAGGATCATGATGGGGATTTCTTGGACAATAGCAACAAGCCAAAAAAAAAACCAAACCTCTACAAAAGTATTCCCTTATCTTTCAAGAATTCTTTCTTCTATTGCAGGAATTAGCATAGCAATGCATCTTACAGAATCATGGAATCATAGAATGGTTTGGGTTGGAAGGGACCTTTAAAGGCCATCTGGTCCAACCCCCCAGCAAGGCAGAGGGACATCTCCAACCAGATCAGGTTGTGTGCAGCCCCCATCCGGCTTTGAACATTTCCAGGAATGGGGCATCCACCACCTCTCTGGGCGACCTGTTCCAGTGTTCCACCACCCTCATTGTAAAAAAAAATATTTCTTATATCTAATCTGAATCTATCTCCTTCTATTTTAAAACCATTACCCCCCATCCTATTGCAACAAGCCCTGCTAAAAAGTTTCTTATCTGAAAGGAGTAAAATCCTAAGGTAATATAGATAAAATAGCCCGTATCTAAATATTTCTGTATCCTTCAGGTATAACTGAGTAACTGAAACAGATGTCATTACTATTTAAACAATATTTGGAAAATATGTATACTGTGTTTAGGAGGTTTTATTACTGTGTGATTTTTTTTTTTCCCTTAAGAGCATTTGTTGTACGTGTCCAAACTATGGTATCTGTGCTGTCTCTGGTGCAAGCAGAGACTGCGAGAATGAAGAACTGCCCATTGTACTCGAAGAGCAGGTTGGGGATCATCTGAGGAACCTAAAGGTGCACAAGTCCATGGGACCTGATGAGATCCATGCGCGGGTCCTGAGGGAACTGGCGCATGAAGTTGCCAAGCCACTGGCTATCGTATTTGAGAAGTCGTGGCGGTCTGGTGAGGTCCCCGATAACTGGAAGAAAGGGAACATAACCCCAATTTTTAAAAAGGGGAACAAGGAAGACCCAGGTAACTACAGGCCGGTCAGCCTCACCTCTGTGCCTGACAAGGTCATGGAGCAGATTCTCCTGGAAACCATGCTAAGGCACACGGAGAGCAAGGAGGAGGTTGGTGACAGCCAACATGGCTTCACCAAGGGCAGATCGTGCCTGACCAATTTGGTGGCCTTCTATGACGGGGTGACGGCATCGGTGGACAAGGGACGAGCAACTGACATCATCTACCTGGACTTGTGCAAAGCTTTTGACACTGTCCCGCACGACATCCTTCTCTCTAAACTAGAGAGACGTGGGTTTGATGGACGGACCACTCGGTGGATAAGGAGTTGGCTGGATGGCCGCACTCAAGAGAGTGGTGGTCAACGGCTCGATGTCCAGGTGGAGACTGGTCACGAGTGGCGTCCCTCAGGGGTCTGTGCTGGGCCCGGCCCTGTTCAACATCTTTGTCGGCGACATGGACAGTGGGATAGAGTGCACCCTCAGCAAGTTCGCTGACGACACCAAGTTGTGTGGTGCCGTCGACACGCTGGAAGGGAGGGATGCCATCCAGAGGGACCTTGACAGGCTGGAGAGGTGGGCCCGTGCCAACCTCATGAAGTTCAACCAGGCCAAGTGCAAGGTCCTGCACCTGGGTCATGGCAATCCCAGGCACAAATACAGGCTGGGCAGAGAATAGATTGAGAGCAGCCCTGAGGAGAAGGACTTGGGAGTGCTGGTGGATGAGAAGCTTAACATGAGCAGGCAATGCGCCCTTGCGGCCCAGAAGGCCAACCGCATCCTGGGCTGCATCAAGAGAAGCGTGGCCAGCAGGTCGAGGGAGGTGATTCTCCCCCTCTACTCTGCCCTGGTGAGACCCCACCTGGAGTACTGTGTCCAGTTCTGGAGCCCCCAGCACAAGAAGGACATGGACCAGTTGGAGAAGGTCCAGAGGAGGGCCACGGAGATGATAAAAGGGCTGGAGCACCTCTCTTATGAGGACAGGCTGAGAGAGTTGGGGCTGTTCAGCCTGGAGAAGAGCAGGCTCCGGGGAGACCTGATAGCGGTCTTCCAGTACCTTAAGGGGGCCTACAGGAAAGATGAGGAAAGGCTGTTTAGTAGGGCCTGTTGCAATAGGATGAGAGGTAATGGTTTTAAAATAGAGGGGGGTAGATTTAGATTGGAAATTAGGAAAAAATTTTTTACGATGCGAGTTATAGAACACTGGAACAGGTTGCCCAGAAAGGTGGTGGAGGCCCCATCCCTGGAAACGTTCAAGGCCAGGCTGGATGAGGCTCTGAGCAACCTGATCTAGTTGGGGATGTCCCTGCTTCTTGCAGGGGTGTTGGACTAGATGACCTTTGAAGGTCCCTTCCAATCCTACCCATTCTATGATTCTATGAAAATAGCCCAAATCATGGAGTTCTTAATTAGGCTAGTCCGTCAGGTGCTTTTATCAGACTCCTAAAATTATATAGAAATTATATAGCTTAGTATTAATCAAGTAAATCTCTCTTTCTCAATTGAATATGAAGTGCATTTCCTAGTTGTTTTCTCCTTTTTCTTGGTAAAAGGCACTAGACCCAGCATAGAAAGTTGCATTTAAGTATCTTTTTGCATATATGTCCTCTCCTATCATTTTCCTGTTTAGTACCAAACCTGCAAATCACTGTTTATGCTAACCTGTGTATGTATTGCCATCCCATAGATCTGAGGCGAAAGACTGTTTCCCATTAGTAGCCTTTTCCCTTAATATTTTCCATCTGCAGTATTCTGCATCGCACTCTGTGCAGTAACATTATGGTCATGGTTGTGTTGAGGAGGAGGATGTCATGGTAGATCGGACCGGACTCACTTTCTGTTTTTAGGACAACTGTGGTAAACAGAGGGAAACATAAGGGAGCAGATGTTTTTTGTGTAATACTGGCAGAGAAGTAAAATACAGTTTTTTACTATAAAAGAGTAGTTATCTGGTTTTGAATAGGGAAAACAATGACATTGGTTTCTCTGAGTCTCTATTTTTTGGAACTAAATACTGAACATGTAGAAGGAAGAGAATGACCCAATAGGGCTGTCAAAGTAATGAAAGGGAGGAGAAGGTATGTGAAGTAAAGAAAATAGTCTCCCGTAAATTGTCTGAACTCTAGCTGCCTAGTAAGGTCAGGTTTTTTCACTGTGAGGATATTGACAGAGTATGGTGTAATGAAGGGATTTTGTGATGATGAATTAAGCGTACTGATTTGAATGTAAAGTTTCACTGTCAAAATAGTAGAAACTGTAGAATTAAGAACTAGACAGTTTAGGATAGGAATCTGTAATTAATAGACACTTTTTGCCAATTATTGGCCTATTTTCTCTCTCACCCTGCCTTCTTTATGTATACAAAAAATGATTTGTAATTACAGATTTTTTTTTTAAAGTGACAAGAGGAACCGCTTCATATGTTTTTAATGCAGGCATTGCCACCTTCTGAATTTTTCACTAACCAAGCTTAACCGTAATCTTCTAATTTGAACAGATTCTTTATTAGTGTGGAGAGGTACATCACATTTTTCACAGTGGTGCAGTTTGTGCTTTTTAGCAGAGATATAAAGAAACAAAAGGCAGACTTTCCTGTGATGAAATGAAGGTGGATGTCATGTTGTTCTATGACTGGGAATGAAGCAAATTGTGTGGGCTGACAACTAAATTAGAGAGATGGTAGAGGAATCCAGGTATCTGATATACAACTTGCTGGTTTTCTAGGCATTGTGAATTGAAACCTAGAGGAAAAGAACAAAATTACGTTTTTTTTCATCCCTACAGCTGCTCAGTATTGTATTGTATTGTATTCAGAATAAGTTTGAGGAACAACTGTTTTCTGACAGACAACAAATAATATTTTTAATTTTTTTAATAATTATTATTATTACTTTTACAAATGTGTTTGTTGTACATATTCATCCTGTTTCATAAGAATTAAGCTGAGTTCAAGGGCAATACAATCTCATTTTTTGTGATTTTTATGAGGTATTAGCATACATGAATCATTAGCCCAAATGTAACTGAAGCCAGAAAATGTGACACCTGAAAAAGGGTTGTGTGTTTCTAGTGATGTGAAGACTGTCCTTAGTTAAAAAATAACAGTCTAACAGACATTTAGGATACTTGTGTTTTTCAGTAATAATGTGAGCCAAAGCCCAAATAGTTGACTAGGAAAAAATTTTCCTTCCAGACCAATTTTATCATAAATTATTATACTGTATTTGCTAGACTGTTGGGTTTCATTGAGCCACTGTTACAATCCTGAAAGTTAATTAAGTTTCCCTGAATAACTGTTATTTTGTTTTAGTTGTGGGCAAAAAAAAATTACAAAGAGTTCACAGCACACCAACTTCAGATTCTGTCCTATGCCTTGACAATGTTTATCAAACTGAAGCATTGTAGTCAACATGAAATAAGAGGAGATGTGAATGAAGGGCTAGATTCATAAAACAAATAGTAGAGAAGTAATTTTCGTCCTCCTTGCAGTATGTAGCTCTGGGTGTAAATCACTAACACTGGAAAATCACCAACACTGGAAGAGGAAGTTCTCATTCTTTTCCTCAGGAGGTGTGAACTTAATCATTTAACCCAAGTTAGTGCCCTAGTTACCAAACAGGTAAGTATCCCAAGATCTCTATTTCTAATGCTGCTTTATCTTGTCTCATAAATAAAGTAAGGAAATTCAGTAAGTCAGTGAAGCTCAGCACTAGATTGGAGCATTATTATCTTTCCCTGAATCTAGGGCTACTTTAGTTTTTTATACAAATTAAAGCAGTTTCACAAAAGGGAATGTGAAAGATCAAAATAAAAAAAAAATATATAGTATTTTAGTGATTAGGAAATTTACCTGTCAAGTGACAAACTTCTGCTGAATTCACTTGGTATTTAATTTGAGAGCAGGGATTAGAATCTAGGTTCTCAGATTAAATTAGACTTGAATTATTGGAGGGGTTTTTTCAACTACTTAATATATAGCTCTTTATTTTTAAGATCTCAGGAGTTCTTGTTTCATTTTGTGCCCTAAAGCATATTGCTAAGCTGAATAGTTATGTTAAGTAGGTTAAGAAGGGTAATCTTCTTAAAAATAATAATTTAAAAAATGATTTAAAAAGAATTATTTCAACATCTCCGTATACTTCAAAACCTAGGATAGTAACAATGAGTTTCTCAGGCGGTGTAATATAATGTGATTCCAAAGACACTATTGAAGAAAAACCCATTTACCTCAGCAGAGAACCAAGGCTTGTTATCAATAATAATGTACAAATATAAAAGGTCAAGTTTCAAAATATCATAATTATTTGAGCTCTTGCATACATGAAGAGTGGAACAATCATGCAAAATTCTGTTATGTTTACTATTAACTTTGTCTGTTTAAAGTAACTTTTTTATAACTTTGTCCTTGTCCTCTTTTCTCTTTAACAGCACCTTCAGGCTTGAAGGAGTATCTATATCTGGAGGCACATCAGTTAATTTCTTGCATATCAGATTCGTCATTGTGACTTCTTGCAGGCCAGATCTGAGAAGTAACTGGGAACCTGGCCCTCTGTGGAGAACAGAAAATCCCTTCAAGTCAGAGCACAACTGATCACGAGTGTAATCTGCAGTGAATCATCTTTCTCAGATCTGACAGCTACAGGCTGAGTCCTCGCAAAAGCCACAGCCTTAAATTCCATTTAGTGGGAAAGAAGAATAAAGAGGACTAAATGTCTTGCCCCGTTGCAGAAACTGCTGTCTCCAAGCCTGACACTTGAGTTCTGTGCAAAGCAACCAGAGTTACAAATAATTAGTTTTCATGGATCCAGCCAGCATCCAAAAATATTTCAATATGTAGCCAAAAGGAGAAATGAAGCACTTAGGTGATAGCAGAAAATGAATGCATGTACTGTAACAGAGGAATGTCACTGTCTGTGGGGAAAGACCTCTGTCATCCCTTGTACATATTCAAAGCCATACAGGAACAGGGCATCGGTGATGTTAAATTGCTTAAAAGGATGCTGTCTCCTGTCCTCCATCCAACTTTGAAGAAGTTCAGCTGTTAGAGATTGCATCTCAATGCACTTCTACTATTTGCACTGTCACTTCCATTCAGGGTAATGATGTGCGCCGCCATTTGCACAGATGGCCCCAGGAGATTCTTGACCAGAACAAGCTATATTTTGCCGGGGCGTCAAAAGGAATTAGAAAGTTAGAATTGAAGAAAAACATTTGCGCTGTCTTTCACTATGGGGATCTCTTTGTAGAAAGGACTCTTGTCCTTTCTTAGGTTTAAATAAATACATACATATACATACATATATATATATGTATATATATGAAATAGCATCAACATGATAAGGTGTATTTAAAAAGGGGATATAATCTTTTTTAATAGCATCCATTTTTTATCATATTAGCAGCCAAGAAGTTTAGTCTGCTGAATTATACATCCAAAACGTTCCAACTGAACATTGACATTATAGTCCAGTTACTGTTACAAAGACATCATTTGTAATATATATTTGACATAAAATTTTTCTAGTCATTTGTCTATACTTCATGGAGAAATCTAACAGACAAGCAGCATTTTCCATTTATTTTTCTAAATAAATGTGTTGTTTATATTATTTGCAGTCACTCATTTTGGCTGATTTTCATGATCTCGAAAAATGATTTAAAGACAGAACCAAAATCCAGCAATTTTTTGTTAGTGTTAAGCTGTAATGATTTGCTGACCAAAAGCTTTAATATAAATACTGTAATTTGTAAAATGATGAAGTATATTTATACAGGCAAATATGTATGGAAAACAAGAGGAGGTATTTTAACTCTTAATTTCAGAACATAGTTTATTTTAATATCCACACAAAGAAATCTAAATATATAATGGGATAGATTTTTTTATTATCGATGAGTTTTAGCAAGTAAAGCTTTGGATGTTTAAGAATGAAAAGAATGTAGCCTAATAATGGTGATTTCCCAAATTAGACAGAGACCTTTTGTCAACTGTCTCATTGTATTAAAAAACTGGTTTAGTTTGGGGTTTTTTTTGTGTGTGCGTGTGTTAGGGCTTTTTGTTTGGTTTTTTGTTTGTTTTAGCATATTGAGAAGGTAATGAAGTTGATACTATTTGATCATAAACAGTTTGAGAAACTAGAGAACAAAAGGTTGTTCCTTAGAACAATCTGCAGTTTACAGTTAAGAACAGTCATTGTTATCCATCTACTGCAGTGTTTTGTTACCAAGTTATTGAACATTGCAATGCTAGAGGTGTTTTGAATAAAAATATATTTTTTCTTTTATTCTTATTCCATTAGCCTGTGTGTAATTTTAAGAGAAAAGTAAAGCATGTGATTCCCAGTTTGCTTAAAACATTCATCTTAAATCCAGTCGTATGTATCTGATTTATAAAGCTGAGTAGATTTTTCTTTATTTTCATTGCTTTATGGAATCTATTAAGTGCTCACTAACAGAAAAAATGATCTTTCAACAACAAAAAATGGAAAATTCAAGCCTTTTTAATCTATTGGTTAACTTTGTAAAGGGCATATATCTTAAAAATGTGTTGCTCTGCCCTAATGTACTAACTAGTGTATGTGTGTGTTTGTGTGTGCACGCATGCGCACCCTTACCTGCTGATGAATGAAATATCAGCTCTGCTGAAGTAAGTGCCACAAGTCCTGTTACTGCAAAAGATGCTCATATTATTGTATTCTTTGGAGAAAGACTTGAGCTCTGTCTTTGCTTGTGACTCTGAAGCCATAAATAGCTTTTACAGTTTGTCACAAAATCACAAAGTGAAATAACTAAGTAAATGTTAGCCTCCCTCATTTGGCAAACCTGGGACCATCTCATGGTTTGACTCTTTTTTAAAGAAAGTTAGTGGTCAGTTTTCATTGGTGCAATTGATAAATGAAATCTTTGTGTTTGTTAAAGAATGATGGCTGTGTTTTGTTCCCACACATTTTAGCTTATGCTTACAGTCTTTTAACTGTGATTTTATTTCTGTTTCATTACACTAACATATTTGGACACACAACTTGCATGGGCTTGGTTTTGATCCCTCTTTGGATAACCTGTATTTTAAAATTGGAGAGCTTACTCTTTGAGACTAATATTCAGAGTTGTTTAAAGAAGGGACAACATTATTGAAACAATAAGAAAATTTCAGAATGATAATTCGAGCACTTCCATTATTATCTAATAATAATATTTGGAAAAGCTCTTATTTTTGTGAACAGAATGCATTCAACTATATTTGAAAATAGCCCAATAAAAATCTAGTGAAATTATTTGTTATTACTTGCAAATATTTTTCTGCTATGCTGAGTTCTAGATCAGCTTGTGTGTGAAATTTTTATTGTTCAAAAATGACCTGAAACAATGCACAATTTTCTTCAGAAAAATATAGCAGATATGAAAAATAATGACCTGGTCTCAGGAGTGGTTTTACACAATGTGTGTAATGCAAAAATAATAAACATATACTAACATGTAGGCCTAATTTAAGTGACAAATGTTGGAAGAGGATACTGCAAATCGTGGTTCTCATCAATCACATGCTGTTGTTTACAGCTCTCCATTAACTGGGGTTTCATGGTGAAAGTAAATTCTAGTGCGTGTGCACACACATGCACTCACATGTATCGTGTCTTATTCTACTACCAGTCACACTGGGGTAAATCCAGACTTCTTGATTTTGGTAGATTTAAATAATTGAATCTTTAGGTAAGTATTCAGTATTGTGATATAATTTGACCTGATGTCTGCATACTATGCAGATATTCCCCTGAGAGAATGCTTCAACACAGGTTAATAAAACTCTACTGGAATTTCTTAAATTTTTAGGAAATAATTGGCACTGAAAGTTTTTTTTCATAAAGTTTAAAACCGGAGGGGACAATTAGATTATCTCAGTAAACAACAAAAAAATTAGTATTTTCTCTGTTATCTTAGGCTAAAAATTTTGACAAGACCAGTAGAACTTTTTCAACTAAGGTGACATTATGGTGACTGATGGGTCCTTTTGTACGTTTATGGGAGTTGCATATATAAGAATTGCCTGCAGAAGAGGTTCTATAATAATGCAGTGTTTTAAGTGCATGCTTGAAATGATGAGGTGTGCAAAACAAAAAGCTGACAGTTCTGGATGTGTCTACATGACCTACTTTCAGCACTTGATTTTTTTTAAAGACAAGGAGCACCATCATTCATGAGAAAAATAGGGATGTGTTAAAATAACTACTTTGTAAAGTGAAAGCAAAAGATTGCAAAAATCTGGTGATCACTATGATGTTATAAAAGTGTCCCTCTCCTGATACAAACAATTGTGCAAAGTGTCACATGGCATGAATACCTCCAAGGGACAGATTTTTTTTTCTCTGATCGGATACATGCTTTGTCCATCGCAAGAATCTTCAGTGATGTTGTAAATAAAACCTGTCTACAAGGTAACCATGTCAGTTTTGGTGTGCGAGGGTATTGCCTTGGGAGGGATGGGAGAAGGGCAGCCATGGTCCTGCCCTTCAGCTCCTTCTGAAGGTAGGATGATGTTGCTCAGGCATCTGGCAGACCTAGAGCCCATTGGGGGACAGCTGTATGGGAAGGTACCTGCCAACTGTGAGGTAACACTTAGCATCTGGCACCAGGGCAGTCTGCTAGCCAACAGTGAGGAAGAGTCAGGGGACGTAGACTCTCTGCGTGTCTGTGACAGAAGAAAAGGAGACAGGAGCCTCTAGGGCAGAATTTAAAGGATGTTGGCAAAGAAGCTGTAGGCTTAATATGATCTAAATCTCAGTAAGACTCTGGGAACTGCCAACCTGTCAGCCTCACCTCTGTGCCTGGGAAGGCTATGGAACAGATTTTCCTAGAAGCTATGCTAAGGCACATGGAGGACAGGGAGGTGTTTTGAGACAGCCAGCATGGCTTCACCAAGGGCAAGTCCTGCCTGACCAACTTAGTGGCCTTCTGTGATAGAGTGATCACATCAGTGGACAAGTGAAGGGCTACAGATGTTATCTATCTGGACTTCTGTAAGGCCTTTGACATGGTCCACTACAACATCCTTCTCTATAAATTGCAGAGATATGGATTTGATGGATGATGGATTTGATTTTCAGTGAATAAAGAATTGGTTGGATGATCACATCCAGAGGGCAGTGATCAGAGGCTCAATGTCCAGATGGAGATCAGTAATAAATGGTGTCCCTTAGGGGTCCATATTGGTATCTGTACTGTTCAATATTTTTGATAATTGTACAGATAGTTGTATCAAGTGCACCCTCAGCAAGTTTGCAGATGACACCAAGCTAAGTGGTGCCATTGACATGCTTGAGGGACAGGGTGCCATCCAGAGAGACCTTGTCAAGCTTGAGAATTGGGCTCATGTGAACCTCATTAAGTTCAACAAGGCCAAGTGCAAGGTCCTGCACCAGGGTTGGATCGACCTCCAGTATGAATCCAGGCTGGGGGATGAAAGGATTGAGAGCAGCCCTAAAGAGAAGGACTTGGAGGTACTGGTGGATGAGAAGCTGGGCATGAGCCAGCAATATGTGTTTGCAGCCCAGAAGGCCAACCGTATCCTGGGATGAATCAAAAGAAGTGTGGCCAGCAGGTCAAGGGAGGTGATTCTCCCCCTCTCTTCTGCTCTCATGAGACCCCACCTGGAGTACTGCATCCAGCTTTGGAGTCCTCAGCACAGGAAAGACATGGACCTGTTGAAGGGGTTCCAGAGGAAGGCCACAAAAGTGATCAGAGGGATGGAACACCTCTCCTATGAGGAAAGGTTGTGAGGGTTGGCATTGTTCAGCCTGAAGAAGCAAAGGCTCTGTGAAGACCTTATTGCAACCTTTCAGTACTTAAAGGGAGCTCATAAGAAAGATAAGGAGAGACTTTTCAGTAAGGCCTATAGGGATAGGACAAGGGGTAATGGTTTTAACCTAGGAGAAGGTAGATGTAGACTAGATATGAGGAAGAAATCTTCTACAATGGGTGTGGTGGAACACTGGAACAGGTTGCCCAGAGAGGTGGTAGATGTCCCATCCCTGGAAACATTCAAGAACATGTTGGATGGGGCTTTGAGCAACCTTATTTAGTTGGAGATATCCCTGTTCCTTGCAGGGGGATTGGACTAGATGACTTTTAAAAGTCCCTTCCAACCCAAACCGTTCTATGATTCTATGATACATTGTGGAGTGACTGGGAGGGAAAGGTCAGTTTATGTTTACTGCTTTTAATTACCATTGTCTTTTTGTGAGTTTAAGAGACATTTATTTAACAAGTGTCCACAGGAGGGGTTCAGCAGCATTGGTGCAGCAGACCAGGACCTCTTCCGTGACATTTCCTGAGTTATGGGGCAACTGAATAGGCATATATTATGTATAACTGCAAAAATTGTTTAAGGAGAGGGTTCATACTTAAAAAGAACCAAGGGCACCTTGCAAATACAGGATACTGTAAAGATCCTGATTGAGATCACAAGTAAGTCTAGCTAAAGAGTGGGGGAAAGGCAATAGGTGGAGTTGACGATGTGGTTTAAGATTATCAGGCAAAAACTTCAGGAATTAATCGGAAGGACAAGACTGTCTTACAGAGAAAGTTATACTGAACGGAGTGACAGTTCCATACATTACAGTAAGTTTCACTGGAGGGCTGTGGAGACTGAATTACTGATTTTCATGAACTGGACAGTTGAAGATCCCATGAGAGAAGAAGCAAAAGCCAAGTGGATGTGGTACTTCAGCTGAATCTCTCTCTAGGTGCAATATCCTTGCAGCACTGCAGAAGCCAAGAAATATCCCCACAGTTGTGTTCAGTTTCAGAAGGGAGAGTTATAAACAAGGACTCCCGTAAGGAAGAATCTGGAAAGGATCACTAAGATAGTTAAGTTATGGCAGATGGCACAGAGACCATTTAAGGTATTGTATTAAAGGCAAAGAGCAGGTACATCCTGCTTAGCAAGAAAGGCTTGAGAAAGAGCAAAAGGGAGCCAGCATGGCTAAGCAGCAGGGTATGAGAGACTGCTGAGAGCAAGAAGATATCCTTCAGACAGCTGCAGATTTTTAAAGAAAATGTAAAGTCTATAAACTTCCTAAGACTAAATATAAATTAAAAAAAAATCACAGGAAGACAAATCAAAAGAATTGAAAAGTACATAAGAGATTTGTTAACCAAAATAGTCGCAAGAAACATAAGAGTTAAGAAATTCTGTTTTTACAATAGCAATAGAAGGAAGTCTGGCACAGAGTCTGTAGTGCCAAAAAATACTTTAGGAAAAATAGAAGCACTTAGAAGAAGTTATAGGAATAAAATTGTCTTAGCATTTTAATTCTACTTTTGCTGTAGAAGAGTTTTGGTATGTTCTCACACATGAATTTTTTTCTATGGATGAACTCATCTGGTTTTGTCAGTCTGAGGTGATACAAAACAAAGTGAAGAAAATATTAAGACTGGATGACATGCACCTAAGATTTTTAAAGGTATTCAGGGGTCAAATAGTCAAAATGGTAACTGTGGTGTGAAATTTGTAGTTTAAAACTATTTTGATAGTTTTTGAGATATAAGGTTGCAAATAAGTTGTCAATTTTAAAGTGAATTTGAGGGAGTTGAAAGAAGAGTATAGATTATTAAGTCAGTACTGGGTAAGTTAGATGGAACTATACTAATACTTTTTCTTTTAAGGAACTAGAAGGTATTTCACAGTGTCAATGTCACCAAACATTGCAGGAAACAGTGTAGCTGTCTAAGAGGAAACACAGAGGAACAGACCAGCTGGCTAAGAGGAAAATTGCTGCATTCATTAAAAAAAAAAGCTAAAATATGGGACACAAGGGTGATTTTTTATGGCAGTTTTCACAGTGAAAAGAGGCCATGAGTGAAGTTCCATGGGACATGTACTGGGATTCATGCTTCTCAAAATATATGTAAACTTGTGAATACGCTGGAAAAGTAGCGAATAGTTCCTTGGTAAATTTGCTGATCATACTGAGTTATTAAAGGTATTGAATATGAGTGGCCTGAATGACTGTTTATTCAAATGGCAGATGAAATTCAGTGAAAATAAATGTAAACTGATCTATAGAAAACCAATTTTTATTTAACATATTTCACTTAGCTTGATATTTATTGGTTAAGTATTTCTATGCAAATATCAGTCCTGTGCTTAGGAGGTCACAATTCACTCTTAACTGCATATATGCAGTTAAGAATTATTAAGAAAGCAACAGCAAAAATAAGTGAATATCATTATATCAGTCAATAGATGTGTGGTAGGCCATGATATTTAACTTCTTAAATACTATGTGGATTTGTGATCCTTCTCTGTTAAAGAAAAAAAAAAAAAAAAGAAGATATAATCAAACTGGAAAAGCTTCAGAGAATGAATGTCAGATTCTGTCTGAGGAATGACAGCAGGCAGTGATTCTTCTGGTTGAAGGAGAGGTGTGAAAGGGAAGTATGATAAAAAGTAATAAAATCATGAGTGGCATCAAGTGTAGGGGGCATCAAACAAAGGTAGTCATTTGCAAGCTCAAAACCAAGAAAAAAAAAAGTGGTTATTTAAGTAATGTAGGGGGAAACTGGAACTCTTGCACTCAACACATTGTACATGCTGAAGTTTATGGGATTCAGGAGAGACTGAGAAGCAAAGTGAAAACAGTCACTGAGAGGTACTAAATGAAATGATCCCATTTCTGGCTCAGCCATGATCCATTGGTGTCAGGGAGGGTGTCATGAAGATTAATTTCTACATCACATTTTTTATTACTGTCAGCTGCTTTTGTGGCCCAGCTATACCATCTACATAAGCTGAAACCCTTGGGTAGAAAATTCTGGTTTTGTAATTTTTATTGTGTAGTTTGTAGAGGCATCATTATTACTCCAAACAAATTGACAAAAATATCCAAGATTCTTCATATGGAAAGCACAACAAAAAAAAAAAAGTCTTAAGACAGTTAAGACAGTCTTAACTTTCAGCTGTTCTGAAAGTTATGTCATGATTAAAAATTCACCTGTTAATTTATTAACCTGTTGCATTGATGTTTAGGTACTTAAATTTAAATAGGTATGTGTAGTGATTAAGAAGAATAATGCCAAGCAGAGAGACACTTGCTTCAGAAAGTAAAACATTCCTTTATTACCGTACCTTACAATCTATTGATTAGCATTGATTATATATTTCTTTGAAGTAAATATGTGTGTTACTTACTTCCTTGATTTTATCACTGGAATAAATATACTCTACTGATAATTACAGTTGCACTGTAAGTTGTGGATGGAAACCAGCTAAATAACCAGAACGAGGAGCTTATAATTTACTTCTGAGACCTATGCTGATTGGACAAACTCCCTTTGAATGATCTGCATTTGAATAACTAGAGAGTTTTTATACACTTACACCAAACTGACAGCAGTTGGGCATATGATCAACAGCCAACGTGTTATTTATAGAGGAAACTTACTTAGGCACTTTATTTTGTTAGAGTTAATCACAATTAGAATGAATCTTACTGGAGGACCTAGTTAATAGAGTTTTAAACTTTTGAAACTGATTTTGAATGGCTTAACCAGATAAGATTCTAAAATGAACCAAAATCTATGTGTAATGTGGAATATAACAGAATTTATTTGATTTGGCCTATTGCTTGTTTCCATTTAAAGAGAATTTGCAATAGCAATGAATACGTTGGGCAAAAATAATTGTATAATAATTTTTTTTTCATGAGAATGAAAAATGTTTTGTGAATGTCACAGCTGGGAACAACAGTAAATATTTAAGATAATTTAGTAAGTACGGTATTGACTATTCCTGTGTGTATCACTGTTACAGTTATGGTGCTATTGCTGAAACAAGAAAACACATTTGATTTTTAAAAAATTATTTTTCATCTATCTTAGAACAAATGTGTGCTTTTCCCAATTCCAGTATAAAGCTGTCTCCTTTTGTATGATTAACAGAGGCCCCAAGTTTGTTAATTCCTTTCTTTCCAAACTGCTATTGTCCTATGTAAAATTGGAAAACTGACTTAATTCGTCTGTTGGGAATTTGTTGCCTGTTGATTATATGCCTTTTCTCAGATTGGTCTTGTGTTAACAGACTTAGTTTAACGTAGCTTGGACTGATTTTATCTTATGCAAAAGTAAGTACTCTATATTTGTGTGGAAAACCTAAGTAAAGGCACTATCTTTGCTGTAGACTATTCAAAGAGACTTTTCTAAGAACAAGCTAATTTAGAATATCTTGAGAATGGATGAGAAGTGTTTCCATGTACCTGATTTTGGCTTTGTTCGATTTAACTAACAATGAGATGTTTTGAATGGAATGAATTGAATGAGATCACCACTATATAATTAATCTGTTTCTACTTTGCAAAATTTTTACTTTTCTGACAGTGTAGAGGATCTTAGCTCACATTAAAACAAGGCTCTAGTTAAGATTTAAAATTTGTTCATTTTTTAATTGTATGCAGAGAAAAGAGTAAACAAAGAATGATAAAATGTAGAGTGGCAAAAGAGAGATCTTCATAAAGAAAAAAGTAGGAAAATTCCACTTGTTTTGGAAAGATGCAGTCACAAATGAACTGAAAGTGTATTATAAGAGCCATAGCTTAAAGAACTAAATCGTGACATGGAGAAAAGTAACAGGAAAGGTCACACTGAGTATACCTGAGTATTAGGTTCCTGGAACTGAGGACTGCAAAATGTGAATTAATAAATGGTAAAATATAAAACATGTATTACTCTGCTTTCGAATTTTCAAACTTTTACAGTCAGGGTAGCTGTGTCCGCAGAAAATCCAAGGAATGACAAAAATGCTGGCTAGAAGGGATTTCTGGATATAATCTCTTCCAGCTTCCCTTTGGAGGTGATAAACCAAAGGTTTATCTTTGTCACCTTCTCTGATGGTATGTCCACACTTCCTATGGATGTCCTGGTGTAGTGCTGCACTGTGAAGAATTTTTTCCTTATATACCACATGATCTGCTCAGCTTGCACTTCAAGGCCACTAGCACTTGTGTAGTCCCTTTTTATATTGTGTGCTACTGCTACAGATAGTTTAGCTCTGCTATTTTTGCAACTGGACTTCAAGTATGGCCCTTAGGTTTAACTTTGCCAGACTAGAAACAACTCAGCTCACTCAAGCTCTCCATGTCAGTCAAGTGCTTTAGGCTCCTTGTAGTCCTCTGCTGAGCATTCTGCAAAGTTCATTTAGCTCAGGGCAAGAGCATTTTGTTGACCTTGCGTTCAACCATCACTATCAAATTCTTTCAGCCTGGCTGCTGCTCAGCTAGTCAGTCCCCATCAGCCACAGCTATTCACCCCAGGTGCAGAGCTTGGCCCTTCTGCCTGTTAAACTTTATAAGGCTTCTCACAACGCAATCCATCTTACCTATTCAGCAGATGGCCAGATGGTCAAAGGCCTCCATATGGACCAACGGCTGTGATTCAGGGATTCATCTGCAGACAGCCTCAGAGATGTCATCTTAGTCAGGTGGGCTGTAACAGACCTCCATCACAACATCATCAGTGTTACATCTTCTTTGACCTAGACATGGAGAGTCTCCACAGACACCTCCTTGGTTTCACACCAAGTCTCTGCTCAGTCAAGGATCTGCTTTACATAACACACATCTCTTCTGCTTCTTTGCTGCCTACCTTCCTTCAGCAGTCTTTAACCATGTGCTTTGTGAAGACAACCAGTTCAGTCTACTGGAAGCAGCAGCTCTGTGGAACCGTAGAGGACAAGAAGTAATTGTCAAATGGCATCAAGACCTGTTCAAGCTGAATATGAGGAGAAAACTTAGGACAGAAAGCACTGGAATATGTCTCTCAGTCTTTCATCTTTAGAGGTCTCAAAGCATATGGTTTGTATGATTTGTGCATGTTTATTCAAGCACAGAGTGACCTAGAGTGACCTTTCTATAAATGAATGAGAAGCTGTCAAATGGGATATGAGGCTGGGAATTCAAATATTACTAACTTAATAATCAACTGGTAGCAAGTAACATGGTAAAAGAAGATGAGTAAGAACCCAAGAGTAAATGTGAAAGTTACACCCACTGTTAAGGTTTCAGAGAGCTATATCGTGCTCATTTTGGTGCACATGAATATTACCAAAGGGGCCACCTGGCACAGGAGAATGACTTCAGCAGAAAATACTTGGTTGACAGATTTTATAAAATATATAAAAATTATAATCAAAACACTGTAGAAAAACTTAAAATAATATGAAATTTATGAATATGCTGAATGGAGATTTGAGACCAAAATAGTCTGTCATGCAGGCAAGCACAGAACCCATTTGAACATGTTGTCTGAATTTGGTTTTAATTCATTTGTGCTCAGCCCATATGCATATGTAGTAACATGATTATCTTTGTGGACAAAATCATCTTGAAGGGCAGAAAAAAATAAATTGCTTGGGACTTGGTTATCACTTCCACTTAATTGGGATACATAGCAGGATGAAAATATACTTGTCCTGCCACGGATATAAAAATAATTTGCTGCCAATTTAATTCTACTTTCTGTTGACAGCATAATTCAAAAGGATTTACTTAAATGAAAATAAGACCTTCTCTTCTCAACACTATTGTTTGTTCCTAGTGAACAGCAAATTAAGTACTTAATGTCAGTTTGGCTACTTGTAGGATAGCTCCTGAATTAAAGAAGAATCAGGATCATTGGATCCTGGGAGGATCTGAATGAGATGTGAGTGGGAAAAGAACTGAGAACAAATAATGTTTCTTTCTCATTATTTGAGATGTATTATGTAAGAATCAGAATTATTGTCTGGATATACATCCTTGCACTGGCACAAAGTATGAGCAAATAGGAAGCTGATTTAGATTAGACACTTAACCTTAACTTAACTTAAGCTACATAAGATGAATCCTTCTTTAGTCAAGAAGATCACTGAAATAACTTTTGACCCATGATTCATGGCCATCTTTAAAAATAATTTAGTAATTTACAGACAGATTCAGTGAGCATAAACAGTAAAGGTAACATATAAGCTGGCTTTTACCAGGACATTTGTAAGACATAGTGACAAAAATAATTTATTATTACACCCTTGTCATATTTGCCATAATCAGAAACCACACTGATGCTAAAAAGAAGTTTACTTTACCCAGATAAATAGAATATAACAATTTCATAGCTTCTCATTTTCATTAGATTCCAATAAATATCACTAGATTATAATCTCTACTTGACTGCATTAATATTTAATAGGCCTTCTTTCTAGAACCTACTCTAGCAATGAGTATCTTTTTCTTTGGGGGGCATCATATTGACAAAGCAGAGACATGGACAGATGTATTTACTCAGAATATGTAATTTAAGTGTGAACATGTCTAAGCAAAGACATATCTTCAAAATCTTTTCAGAGCCCCATTAGTATGAAATGGGCATGAGTAAAATCCTTGAGGGATGACATTTTAATTTTGATTGAAACAGGAAATGCAATTCAATGATATCTCTAAGGACAGAAAGACTGGGGCTCTAGACAGAAATATAAAGAACATAGGAAGTTTCAAATGCATGAACTGTAGAGGTAATATATTCTGTTCTTTTACCCTCTGGACTCATGTCTTTGATAAAATTGTACTTATTCAATAGATATAGAAACATAAAGACTATAGACATCACCTGCTGTTCTCCTGCTGTGTGTTCATGTCGTACTTTGTCTCCACAGAAACAATCATTTTACCAGAGGGATGTCTTTTTCATTATTATCATCATCATCATCATCATCATTTTTAAAAAAATCAAAATATTTGAATCCCTAATAGATAGATTTTAAACTACTGATTACTCTGATATCTGAAATCTCCTTTAATTTTCTGGTACAAATAGAATCATAGAATCATAGAAACGTAGAATGATTAGAGTTGGAAGGGACCTTCAAAGGTCATCTAGTCCAACCCCCCTGCAAGGAGCAGGGACATCCCTGACTAGGTCAGGTTGCTCAGAGCCTCATCCAGCCTGGCCTTGAATGTTTCCAGGGATGGGGCCTCCCCCACCTTTCTGGGCAACCTGTTCCAGTGTTCTATAACTCGCATCGTAAAAAATTTTTTCCTAATTTCTAATCTAAATCTAACCCCCTCTATTTTAAAACCATTACCCCTCGTCCTATAGCAACAGGCCTTACTAAACAGCCTTTCCCCATCTTTCTTGTAGGCCCCCTTGAGGTACTGGAAGACCGCTATCAGGTCTCCCTGGAGCCTCCTCTTCTGCAGGCTGAACAGCCCCAACTCTCTCAGCCTGTCCTCATAAGAGAGGTGCTCCAGCCCTTTTATCATCTTCATGGCCCTCCTCTCTGGTCCATGTCCTTCTTGTGCTGGGGGCTCCAGAACTGGACACAGTACTCCAGGTGGGGTCTCACCAGGGCAGAGTAGAGGGGGAGAATCACCTCCCTCGATCTGCTGGCCATGCTTCTCTTGATGCAGCCCAGGATGCGGTTGGCCTTCTGGGCCACGAGGGCACATTGCCTGCTCATGTTGAGCTTCTCGTCCACCAGCACTCCCAAGTCCTTCTCCTCAGGGCTGCTCTCAATCCATTCTCCGCCCAGCCTGTATTTGTGCCTGGGATTGCCATGACCCAGGTGCAGGACCTTGCACTTGGCCTGGTTGAACTTCATAAGGTTGGCACAGGCCCACCTCTCCAGCCTGTCAAGGTCCCTCCGGATGGCATCCCTCCCTTCCAGCGTGTCAACGGCACCACACAACTTGGTGTCATCGGCGAACTTGCTGAGGGTGCACTCTATCCCACTGTCCATGTCACCAACAAAGATGTTGTGCAGGGCCGGGCCCAACACGGACTCCTGAGGGACGCCACTCGTGATCGGTCTCCACATGGACATTGAGCCGTTAACCACTACTCTCTGAGTGCAGCCATCCAGCCAACTCCTTATCCACTGAGTGGTCCATCCATCAAACCCATGTCTCTCAATTTTAGAGAGAAGGATGTCGTGTGGGACAGTGTCAAAAGCTTTGCACAAGTCCAGGTAGATGATGTCTGTTGCTCGTCCCTTGTCCACCTATGCCGTGACCCGGAGAATCTGCTCCATGACCTTGCCAGGCACAGAGGTGAGGCTGACCGGCCTGTAGTTACCCGGGTCTTCCTTATTCCCCTTTTTAAAAATTGGGGTTATGTTCCCTCTCTTCCAGTCATCGGGGACCTCACCAGACCACCATGACTTTTCAAATACGATAGCCAGTGGCTTGGCAACTTCAACTGCCAGTTCCCTCAGGACCCGTGGATGGATCTCATTAGGTCCCATGGACTTGTGCACCTTTAAGTTCCTCAGATGATCCAGAACCTGCTCTTCGAGCACAGTGGGCGGTTCTTCATCCTCGCAGTCCCTGCTTGCACCTTCTACAGCTTGGGTGGTGGGACAAGAACCCTTGTCGGTGAAGACTGAGGCAAAACAGTCATTGAGTACCTCAGCCTTTTCCATGTCCTGGGTAACCAGGACACTAGTTCTCTTCCGGAGGGGGGCTACATTTTCCCTGGACTCCCCTATGTACCTATAAAAGCTCTTCTTGTTGCATTTTATATCCCTAGCCAGATTCAGTTCTGCCAGGGCTTTGGCCTTCCTTACCTTATCGCTGGCCACTCGCACAGCCTCTTTGTAGACGTCCCAGGCTACCTGTCTCTGTTTCCACCCTCTATAGGCCTCCTTTTTTACTTTCAGTTGGTCCAAGAGCTCCTTGCTCATCCACACCGGCCTTCTGGCCTTTTTGCCCAACTTGTTCTTCATCGGGATGCACCTCTGCTGAACTTGGAGGAGGTGCTCCTTGAATATGGACCAACTTTCCTGGGCCCCTCTTCCCTCCAGGGCCGCCTCCCATGGCACTTGGCCCATCAGGTCCCTGAAGAGGTCGAAGTCTGCCCTCTTGAAGTCTAGGGCAGAGATCTTGCTGTGTAGTTTCCTCGCTGCCCCATGGATCTTGAACTCCACCGTGTCGTGGTCGCTGCAGCCAAGGCTGTCCTTTAGTTTCACATCCCCCACCAGTCCCTCCCTGTTGGTGAGCACAAGGTCGAGCATGGCACCCCTCCTTGTCGGCTCCTCTATCGCCTGCAGGAGGAAGTTGTCGTCGACGCATTCCAGGAACCTCCTGGACTGCCTGTGCCCTGCCATGTTGTCTCTCCAACAGATGTCAGGGTGATTGAAGTCCCAATAGATAGAAAATAGAATAGATTGAAAGTGTTTTAATTTGTTGCAATCTTAAGTTGTCAGGTACAAGGAACACTTGGACCAGCCAGTGTGAGTGGCCAGCTTTATCCACATAAATTCTTAACTATTATTTTTTGTTTTGGTATTATCAGATCTCAGGTTCTTTTTTTTTTTTTTTTGCATTTATCCCTTTTTTATTTAATCTTATTTTTTAAACAAAAATAAGCTTTATTTACTCATATATTTTGAATCATCTACTTCCCTGCTAACAGCTGTCCACCATGGTAGCATCATGCCAGCTTTTGTTACACTAGTATTTAATCTTTTTTATATAGATGTATATTTATAGGAACATATTTTGTGCTGGAGTAGAAGTTGCACAAAAATAGAATTCTAATTTTTGAAATTTGTAGATAATGTATTATTTAGAGCCACAAAGATTGCAGGCACAGAGCTTGCATATTTAGATTTTTGTTTGTTTGTTTTCGATGAAGGAGTTTTGACATTTATGTTCATTGTCATCTTGCCAGGGGCGATTCATTTTGTTTTATACCTTGCTGAAGAATAGAATGACAACAAGTATTGGAATCAAGTATTAGACGTGATACATACTGTGGTAAGGAGTATTCCTCAGGCAACATTAATGAGTCAATAATACTGTAGAGTACAAAATTTAGGATGACTTTCCATTAGAATATATAACAATTTTTTTTAATCCATTTCCAATACCCAATCTAGAAATGATGCTAAGGGTGTTTATTGAGACTGCAGTTCCAGAAATAAACACTTCTCAAGGACTGCTTGTACATAAATTGTGATCATCTGAAGACAGAATATGCTCAATATCAGTTAGAATGGAGAGTCTCAGTATGACAGTGAAGCACTGAATTCCTGGACTTTTACTCCTTTGAATCCATAATAGTTATTTCTTTTATAAGGAGGGTTTTTGGAGGAATGTGGTTAGTAAGCTAATGACACATGCAAACCACTTAGAAAGAGGCATTTTTTAGCATTACTAAAGCACTGCTAAAGTATTGTCAATGGCAAATGTAATAAATATGAAAAGTTATTTTTTGAACACAAAATTTTACTGTCACTGTAAATGCGAAAATGCTAGTGTCCTGTAAGTACTGTCCTTTCAAATGAGAACAGGGACTGACAACTTATTTGCTTGACTGGCCTTTATGCAATGTTTTTTTCCCCAGATCAGTGTTCTGCTACTTGGAAGTCTGTGCTATTATACACTAGTGAATAGCTATGGTAACAGGCCCCTATTTTACTGAATTCCTTAGGTTCCGACAGAAAGAACAGGGTCTGCTGAATTAGACTATAGTTTCTTAGAAGATCCCTTTTATTTTTTTTTCCCCTTCACAGACTCTTACAGCCCTAGTTTCTAAACTGCGTCCAGATATCTCCTCTGAGCTTTCAAAAAGCCCAGGAGAATGAAGACAGCTGAGTCTCAAACAGCCAACACTGTTTCTTAGATCCTTCATTAAAACTATCATTGGTTTGTGTCTTCCCAAAAGAAAAGTTCCTTTGGAGCTTCTAAGAAGTGACTGCAAAACATCTGGTGTAAGTCCACTGCAAGCGCACTCTTACTCTTTGCAAGGAATTATCCTTTGGAGTACCTGTCTCATTCAATATTGGTATCACTACGGGCACGTCACTACTACTTATTTCATCTGTAGAGACAATGTGGATGATTCTGGCCAGATATTAACAGAATGTTCTGATAAAAGTATAAAGAAGACATTAAAAAGAAAAAAAAAAAGAGCAAGAAAGAAAAGCAGAGATCTTCTATATGGACAATTATTGTGCCCTTAGCAGTTGAAAGTGTTTCTAACGTAATTCCTACAGGATCTGGACTAAAACTGGAGACTGAATGTGTTTCCAAGCATGACAGTCTCATGCACTTTCAAGATAAAGTATCTGTCCAGAAAGTATAACTTTCTGATTGCTAGTAATTATGCATACAGAAAGGATGTGTCTTAAATAACACTTTCAGTGGCTAATGGAAGTTCAAATACATAAATAGACCTCATATTCCATACACAAAAGATTCCTGTGACTCTAAATCCACATGCAGTTTGTCCAGAGTGTGTTTTCCTATGTCTCACATACCAGAATCCAAGAACCTCAGGGAAACCCATAAACCAAATGGGAGAAACAAAGCTCTAGGCAAAGGCAAATTATTTAACAGTATTTCAGAATGATAAATATGAGGACATTATTGAAAATGACGTGTATAGTAACTAGGGTCTTCCATAGACAGAGAAAGAAACCTCTCTGATTGAATCTGAGAAATAATGCATATCTTAATGGATGAACACAGAATATAGAAGGTGACTGCTTCAGAATGGGCCCAAAGAAGCCAGAATACACAATGAGGTGCAGTCTAACAGAAACACTCCACTGAGGAGCATGCCTTATACAGGAGTGACAGTATATGAACTCCAGGAGTTTTGACTGCTGCTGTTTCCACTCCAAGGTCTCTCCCTCTGGTTAGGTATCTTCTTGCTTCTCTTATACTTCTTTTCAGGCTGATTCCTTCTTCACGGCTAGACTCTCTAATTCCTTCCTTACTATTTAATTCAGCTGATGGCTATTCTGCCTCTTAGCATGTTCAGTTTTCTGTATTCAATCTACATACACAGTACATAATATTAAATTAATATTAATTTAATATTCAAGGATCACCTCCTCCAAGCTCAGGAGTGATGCATCCCAACAAAGTGGAAGTCAGGCAAAAATGCCAGGAGGCCTGCATGGATGAAAAAGGAGCTCCTAGACCAACTGAAAAATAAAGAAGAAGCCCACAGAGGGTGGAGGCAAGGACAGGTAGCCTGGAAATGTTACAGTGAGATTGTCTGAGCGGCCAGGGATCAGGTAAGGTACGGTAAAGCCCTGACAGAATTAAATCTGGCCAGGGACGTCAAAGGCAACAAGAAAAGCTTCATAAGGTACACTGGGGATAAAAGAAAGACCAGGGAGAATGTGAGCCCTCTCTGGAAGGAAATGGGAGACCTGGTTACCCAGGACATGGGGAAGGCTGAGGTACTGAACAATTTTCTTGCCTCAGTCTTCACTGGTGAGGGCTCTAGCCACATCGCCCAAGTCACAGGAGGCAAAGGCCTATGGTGGAGAAGGGAAGAGCAACTGACATCATCTACCTGGACTTTGGAAAAGCATTTGACACTATCCCACATAATGTCCTTGTCTCTAAACTGGAGAGACATTAATCTGACAGATGGACCACTCGTTGGATAAGGAATTGGCTGGATGGTCACACAGAAAGAGTTGTGGTCAATAGATTGATGTCCAAGTGGAGACTGGTGACAAGTGGCATTCCTCAGGGGTTGGTGTTGGGACTGGTGCTGTTTAACATGTTTGTTGGTGACATAGACAGTGGGATTGAGCATTCTTAGCAAGTTCACTGATGACACCAAGCTGTGTGGTGCGATTGACACACTAGAGGGAAAGGATGCCATCCAGCGGGACCTTGACAGGCTGGACAAGTGGCCCAAAATGAACTTGATGAAGTTCAACAAGGCCAAGTGCAAGATCCTGCACATGGGACAGGCCAGTCCCAAGGACAAATACAGGCTGGGTGGAGAATGGATTGAGAGCAGCCCTGAGGAGGACTTGGATGTGCTGGTGGACGAGAAGACATGAGCCATCAATGTGCATTTGCAGCCCAGAAGGCCAATCGCATCCTGGGATGAATCAAAAGAAGTGTGGCCAGCAGGTCGAGGGAGGTGATTCTCCCCCTCTCTTCTGCTCTCATGAGACCCCACCTGGAGTACTGCATCCAGCTTTGGAGTCCTCAGCACAGGAAAGACATGGACCTGTTGAAGGGGTTCCAGAGGAGGGCCACAAAAATGGTCAGAGGGATGGAACACCTCTCCTATGAGGAAAGGTTGTGAGGGTTGGCATTGTTCAGCCTGAAGAAGCAAAGGCTCTGTGAAGACCTTATTGCAACCTTTCAGTACTTAAAGGGAGCTCATAAGAAAGATAAGGAGAGACTTTTTAGTAAGGGCCTATAGGGATAGGACAAGGACTAATGGTTTTAAACTAGAAGAGGGTAGATGTAGACTAGATATGAGGAAGAAGTATTTTACAGTGAGTGTGGTGGAACACTGGAACAGGTTGCCCAGAGAGGTGGTAGATGTCCCATCCCTGGAAACATTCAAGAACATGTTGGATGGGGCTCTGAGCAACCTTATTTAGTTGGAGATATCCCTGTTCCTTGCAGGGGGGTTGGACTAGATGACTTTTCAAGGTCTCTTCCAACTCAAACTATGCTATGATTCTATGATTCTATTTACGCTCACATTGTTCTCTTAACAGATGAGGTGTTGTTCTGGTTTTGTTAGTGAGGGGGGGGCCTAAGATGGTGGCTTCTGTAGGAAACTGCTAGGAGTCGCTCCCCTTTGTTCAGTGGGCTCGGACAGGCCTAGGGCGGACCCGCTGCTGGCCAAGGCTGAGCCAATTGGTAGCAGAATGTCCCGTGATAACGCCTCTGCGGTAACGTATTTAAGTAGGGGAAAACAGAAAAAAAAAGGAGGAGAGATGTGAAGCAGCTGAGCAGGGGGCAGAGAGTGGGAGGCGCGAGCCTCGTGGGCCTTGCAGGCCTCACCCTCTGGCCTCCCGCCGGGCAGCCAACTGGGCCCAACTCGGCCCGGCCTGGCTGCAAGAAGTGGAGAGGAGATGAGAAGTGAATAAGATGTAAAAAGGATCCTGAGAGGCCTCTGCCAGCCTGTTGTAATGGACGGCTGCAGGCGCCAAGGTCAGTGAAGAAGGAGGGGGAGGAGTAATACGGCTCCTGGCCAAGATTCCTCTGCAACTTGTGGTGAAGACCATGGTGGAGCGGGTTGTCCCCCTGCAACCCATGGAGGTCCACGGAGGGGCAGAGATTCACCTGCAGCCCGTGGAGGACCCCACGCCGGAGCAGGCCCACTGGGACAGCTGTTCTAGAGGGACTGTACTCCGTGGAAGAGATGACCCACGCCGGAGCAGTTCCACGAAGGACTGTGGCCCGTGGGAGGGACCCCATGATGAAGCAGGGGAGGAATGTGAGGAGTTCTTCCCCCGACCATGAAGCAGCGGCGTAAAACAACGTATGATGAACTGACTGCAACCCCCATTCCCTCTTCCCCCCTGTGCCGCTCGGGGGGGGAAGATAGTAGAGATAATGTTAAGCTTGGGAAGAGGGAGGGGTGGATGGAGGTTATCTTGTTCTCTGTCTCATTATCCTGCTGTTTGTAATAACAAATGAATAGTTTTCCCCAAGTCGAGTCTGTTTTGCCCGTAACGGTAGCTTTAAGGATTTCTCCCCGACCTTACCTAAAACCTTGAGCCATTTTTCTTATATCATCTCCTCCTATTCTCTCAGAGGGTGGGCTAAGTGAGAGAGAGACTGCGTAGTCTGGTCCCGATCGGGGCTGAACTACGACAGTTATTTTAGCGCCCAACGTGGGGCTCGAGGAATTTGAGATAAGGATTGAGTTTAATTGGGAGCAGTAACGGGTAAAACAGGGATTGAACTTGACAAAAGAGCAAAATCATTATGGGGAATTTATGTTCTGATTGTGGTGAAGGGATAAGTGGTGAATTGTTTGTTAATTGTCTACCCACTGTTGGTGTTGTGAGGATATTATTTTGATTTTGGTGTGGGGAATTCTTTTTTCTTCTGTTGATCTGTGTGTATTTTACTTATAATATTTAAATACGTAATTCGCAGAGGCGAGGGGTGGAATGTTCTGGTTTTGTTAGTGAGGGGGGGCCTAATTTTTATCAAAATTATTTGACATGGGTGGGCCCTGCGGGTACCCCTACAATATACTGGTGGAAGGATTGTCTTGCCAGTGCCCAAACATTTTGCTGAAAATAGAGACACTTTCTTAAAGACTTATTTCTTGTAAGAACTAAGTAGAGAATATTTCCTTGCAAAGAAACAACTTCTGTGGCTATGTCTGAGATGCAGAGAACTTGGTTTCATGTTTTTTTCCTTGCCTTCTTAGAAAAGTGACCAGTCAGCAGGGAATTGTTTAGTTCTTAGGAGATGGGAGATCTTTGAGATGGCTTGCCTTTTTGTAAAACAAATATTTTTAAACGAAAGAGATTGCACAGAATCTCCTGCCCAGCAACACCTGGTCTCAGGAGGCAGACTTTAATATTAAACAATCCTTTGGGTGTGTCTAGTGCAGTAAATTTTTGATATGTCAGAGCAGTTTGCTATTCTGATGAAGACAGGTCTATTAATAAGCATATATATCATACATACCTTCAATGAGCTGGGTATTATAAGCACCTGACAGTAGAATGGACAGACTGTCCAGAATATGGAAGTCTCAAAGAATACGTGCTAGTAAATGTTATATCTCTGCTTCCTTTGGTCCAACTTGCCCTACTGAAATAAATACTCTAAGTGATAATTATGAAGGCTCAATGCCATCACTAAGAATTCCCTGAATAAAGTGTGAGTCTGATTTTAGGTTTGGAGTAATTTTGTTGAGTTGGTCAGTTTGCTAACACCCTCCATTTAGGGCAGATCTAAAAGAAAAAAAAAAGTCTAAAATGAAGCCAAATATGAAAATGTTCATGCCCTCAAATACTCTGGATAGAAAGGCTTTGATTCCATGTACAGATGTGTATGTAGAAGAAACTAAATGGAAGAGCAGTAACAGCATCCAGGAACAGAATAGGAAGACTGCATTACGCAGCACTGATGTATGGTCAAGCAGGAAAAGCAATTAAACTAGTAAATTTCATTTAGAGTGCTAATGAAGAGGCAGGAGGGGAGGGCAAGCCTCTTTGCACAAATAGAACTTCTCTTGAATCTCAGTTCCACTAGAAAATACTCTGATGGCACCATCACATCTACTTCTTACTGAAAAGCTCTTTGAGAGTCCAGTGTTTGGTTACAGGCTTGTGTTCTTTTTCTAACTTAGTAATTATTACTCTGTTTAGTTTGGTATTGGGCCTAATATACACATCTGACTTTACAATGTGTGTTCCATATGGGAACTAGACTGCTAGTGTCAACTCAGTAGGGCTACGTACTTACTAAAGGCAAAATATATTGGATTTTATTTATGAAAATGTCTCTGCCATTATCATTTGGAAATAAATCAGTACTAATTGCTTTCTCTTTTTCAGCTTTCCTACAATGACAGCTAGATGCCAGATTTTATTATTACTGTTATTTATTGTAATATAACTCTAAAGCTGTGTATTTACATGACAAATAAGAGAGGGGAGTATCAGAGGAATAGTAATCATTGTCACTGATTTTATAAGACACTTGCACTGATCATTACTACTTTCTTAACCCACAAAGAACCTTCAACAGCATTTTAAACCATCCTGCAACACAGGAGATGGCTATTCAGGAAATACCGACTCCATCTGTTTTAATTATAGAAGTTTAAATAAGTTAAACTCTGAATCTCAGGTACCTAGATATAAAAAGTAGATGAGAAAATACTAGCATACTAGAAAATACTAGTTATTTTGCAGATTCACTTTATGGTGAGAATTGAGAATTTTTGCATATTTAGAAATTACTGGCCAAGAAAACAATGATTTTCCTCCATTCCCTTTGATTCTATCTCATCAATTCCTTGTAAGGAAAAGCCTTTTATTTTTTTCAGGTCCTATTGCATAGAAAATGTCTCCAAAGTAATAAAATTTGAGCCCTGGGTTATTGCTGAACTTTATCGAGTGAAAAGCTTTTAATCAAGAATACATTTTGCTCAGCTTCATCAAGATAGCTCAGCTTTGTCAAGATGCTAGCTGCAGTTACAGCATATAGTATTCCTACTGCACATTTGGGCATATGAGTCAGGCTGGGAATTTAATTTCCAGCCTATGTAGAAATGAGTTCTTGTCTGTCTGTCCATTTGAATGAATGTTGGCTGTCTTGCGAATCTCTTTTTGTCTCTGGAACACTTTCAAAGTCACCGTCTGATTTTGTCTTTTTAAAAACTAACATATATACAGGTATTTTTCTTGCTGGGTATAGGAAGCAAAAATACTGTAATCAAAATGGCTTCATTGACCTGAATGTAAAAGTAAGTGATATTTTGATAAGAGTGGATACCAAACCATCTTGCAGCCATTCTGAATAAAGGAGGTAAGAAAAAAATATTTCAGACAAGAATCTGTACTGAGTACTTTTAAGTCACAGGCAGCTATTAACAAAGACCTCTAAAAGGCTCAGGTACTCTTGTGTGTGAAGTGCATGCCTTACAGATTGTTTAAAGGGTGTTTTTCTTTTTTTTCTTCTTTTTTTCCCTATTTTTTTTTTCAGAACTGTTTTTAAGCACTCTGGCAGTGCCATTAACACTGAGATTATCTTATGTACAGTTGCAAGGTATTTCTTAAATGCACTACCCCACTAACCTTGGACATCATCATCTTTCTGTTAAAAAGTGTATATTTCATGTTAAAAACTCTTTATGTCCTTATGTAAATCTTTTGGTGTAATAACAATGGTTACCTTTTCTTTGACTTTGAGCCCATAATTTCGCTAGCAGATTATTAATAGAACTGAAAAATCATATCCCTCTATACAGAAAAAAAAAAAATTGAAAGCATAATGTATTGGTGGCTTTACAGTAAGTGTACAATGGAGCTATAATAAAATCTGTCATCTCAGTCTGCAGCCAAGGTACTTTGTATTACCACTGTAATAAGAAAACAGGCAGAAACAGTTGCTATGTTGTTAAAGCATGAAAATCAGCCTGCGTTTTCAGACAGTGTACTGTTTTTGAAGTGATCCATAGAGTATTTTCTGATGGTTCGTGCAATGTTATCTCGTTATAGGATGCTGGCATGCTTCCTGGATTTCAACTGCTGAACTGCTTTTTAAAATAGCTTTTAATAAGCATCATAGAATACTTGCTTAATATTCTTTTTCATGTTAAAGATTGCTTAGCTGTTTTGGAGATGAAAATATGAAAAGGAGTCTCTATCGAGTAGTCTCCATTTTGGGACCTGAACTGTCAAAAAGAGCCTTTGCAGTTCACTACTACCATATTTATGGTACATGAACTTTTTCTTTCTTGTTTTAAAAAAAATGTTCAGCACATCCATTTTTGTGTGTTCTTTATGCAATGGGCTATTCCACCAAAATTAAATTGTTTAAAATGCTTCTTTTCTCCCTAAGTACAGAAGCTTCAGAAGAAGTTATTGGCAAAACGCTTAAAGAAACAAATCACCTGGGTCACTATGTAACAGCCATAAGGCTTGTTAAAAGAATGAAAGATTCATCCCAATACACACCATATCTGTCAGGTTGTGGGTATGCTTAGGAAAGAGTTCTTATTGACTTCTAATTCTAATACTAAAAAGTAGAGGTTTTCCCAGATATAGCATCTACTTTTATTCTTGGGAGCAAGAAACTTCTGCACCCCAATTTTAGCTCTCTAGTGGTTATGCCATTTATTTTGAATGTCAACATGCAGCGGCTTAGCAGGCAATATATAATGTGACTGCAGCTTTTCAGGCTTTTGGCCACTAAGCACTGATGACAGTATATTTTCAGCCCAGATAATTTTGTTTCTTTAGGTTCTATGTGGTCACCATGTCTCCTAGAGTAGTGTTCATCCCAAAGTTTGAGCATCTGTAGGATGTAATTATTCCTTATGGCAAGAAATTGGAACATTGCACCTAAATTCAGTTTTTCCTAATGTTCTGGTGCTTTCAGGCCAGGGCAAAGACAAGTTCATCACTCATAAGGAGATTGAACCAAAATGTTGGAAGTTAGCTCTTTCAGTTCTTTCTGTAAAAACAGCGAAAGAAATTCATAATGATCCTATACGTTTTAAAATAACGTTCAGGGCTAGAAAGAGGATTTGTTTTCCTTTCTGATTTACTAGTAAGTGTATTTCAGTGAAGAATATTGCTTTTGAGACTATTCTACATCTTAAAACAACCTAAAACATATTGTTCTGGAACTTAATGTTTAATAGAAATGAAGAAAAAACAGTGCCATTGTATCTGTCTTGCTTTAGCACCAAACATATTGCCTGTAGATCAATAAAATTAGGCTAGTCATCCTATTGAAAGCTCTGAACAGCTCTCTTATTGTACTAGATGATATGCTGTATGCCAGGAGGGGACTGGGCACAGGAAAGAGAAGTTTGGCTTCCAGATGTCAGAGTGAATCAGGTAGCTCGTCTTGACTTTGAAATCAAAAGCCCTTCATTTCCATTATTTTTATGCTTTTCAGTAAACGAAGAAGAACAGGCATTAGTTCAGATTATTTTACTTAATGTTTGATCTTATTAATCCAGATGTGTTTATTTCAGGTTTTGGGTTGTTTTCAATGAAGCAGCCAGCCGTGACAGCTTAGATAAAATCCAAACCATCTGTTAAATCTCTGCCTAAGCCACCACAGATTAAAAAGCAACTAGCAGTAATTCAGAAAAATACAAGTCTGGCCCTCTAAATATCATGTTAATATGTTTAGGTTTAAATCAGTATAGCAAGTTTATTATTATTGAAACTTTGAGAGAAAACCACACATATAGTTCATATTCTTCATCTATTGTTTAAAGTCTGTCTTCACTAAACCAGCTTTCACATACAGATTCTGTGATTCTGCAGGTTATTTTATTTTAGTTGAACTTTATGACCTTCTTTGGTTTCCTGCCTAGTTCCCCGAGGAAACAAGGCCTATAAAATTCTGTTATCTGCCTCCCTGTCGCACTTTTTGAACCATTGGCTACCATCCGCTAAATCTGACGTAAGGCAAGTGCCTCGACGATGTGAAGTTTCCAAGGCCATTAGAAAGCGAAATGTGACATTTGTGTAGCTGCCCAAAGGTACAGCTCAGCTCATTCCTGACATGCAGCTGGGACACAGCTTGATAGGCAGGTGGGGAAGGAGGTGGGAGTAAAGAGAAAAAGGATGAGCATCCTTCGGAAACTACTCATTACTGGTTTCTCTAACTTGGAATCAGTCTGTTTCCTAGCATCGCAAATTTTGAAGATTGTGATGTAACTGTGGTTCAAATGGTGCATCCCAGAGGAAATTAAGCTGGCAGAATACCAGTATGTTTTTGTCAATATAAATTAACCTGTATGACATTTTTAAATTGATTACAGTACCTAGCCTCTTTTTATTCACTGAAGTCACTTCAGTTTCAACATTAATAATAAGTAAAGAAAATCCTGGCACTCAAGTCAAATTATTTTGTCCCATAAGCAAACAAAACAATTGTCAAAATTGTGTGATGCTATTGTACACTTTTTGAACTTCCATGTCAAAACACTGCAATACTCAGATGGAAATTAAGGCAGACTTGACTCTTCAGTGAGAACATCTTTACAAGCCTGTTTCATGATCTATTTCCAATTTTTTTAGCCAAGTTGCATAAAAACAGTTCACAGAAAAATAATAATAAAATGTATTATAGCTTCATATGATTTCTTGTATGAAAACAGCATAAGAAAAAGCCTAGGTAGGTAGGAAATGGGAAGGGGAATGAGGACTGGAAATTATTTATATGGTAATTTTCCTTCATCTGAAGTATATTTTAATGTAATGAGCATCTGTAAACAGTGACTTGAGATCAGTGCAGAGATATTGAATTATACAAAGGCTCATGCCCCAAATTATCTTAAATTATACGTGGAGTAGCACTGAGGACCACAGAGATAAAGTTTTTGTGTAACCTAGGGCACAAATTAATCTATTTTTCTCTAGCAAGACTATTCATTACAAACACAATTTTCCATAAATCATGTTGGACTTGCAGGCTACATTTATCTGATAGATAGATACACAGTCCTGAAGGAAATGGGCTATATTCTCTGAATTACAACTGAGCTACAGTGGTGCAGCAAAAGAAAATATGCCACATTCTGCAAGAGCTTTTCACATTATAAGTGACAGCAATGTATGAGGCATCAAAAAAAGCATTCTAACCAAACAAACAGGCCATACAGCCCCTAGAGTTCAAGTGGCAACCAATGCAAGTTTCAGGGTTACAGATAACATAGCTCCAAGGAGGGAGAGAAAAAGGAAGATGGTGAATGCTGTCTTGTCACATCTTTATATTATATTAAATGTTTGAAGGTATTTAATCATGATCTTGCAATACAAATATATTAAGGAACCCTTTGCCATCTCAAAGCCTTCACAGCTCTAGAAAGCTGTGTCTGACATAAGAAATATTTCCCAGATGTTAAAGTCAGAGTGTCACTGGTTTGTATCAAATTAGATGCCAACAGTGCTCTAGAGGAAACTTGTGCCTGAGTTAATTTGCTACCAAAACTAAATTTAACTGAAAATCCTTTGATCAATGTCATTGAACTAACTCAGCAACGGAAATGAATGCTTTGTATCTTTCAGTGGTCTGTGAGAAAATAAAATTGTGCAGCATGAAATAGAAGTGTCAGAAGAAAACTGTACATTATAAAGTGTTGCTTCCAGCAGTACAAGTAGTACAATATAAATAAAGAAGTGCATTTCTTCACAGTGTTAAACTGAAAGTTCAGGCTCTCGAAATGCAGCTGAGCTTCAGCTTACTAAGAATTTCCTGTCCTGTACAGCCACCACTAGCAAGTCTGTATGTACCCACAAGGAATGCTGATGCCTTAGGAGGTCAACATGATGCTGTTTTTCAAATGAGCGACACATTCTGTCACATAGGTAGTTTATGTCTTCCTGTCATGACTGACATCCGTATCAGCTTCCCTCGGTAAGGAAGGTGGAAAAATGGAAAAAAATGCCCCTGGCTCCTTAAAAGATGAGGTCTCCCTACCAAATGTGGACTTATTTGATCAATGGGAAGGCATCATGATGACAATAGTAAATTTGTGTCATCATAGACAGGGGAAAATCAGTTTTATTTTGATGAACATGATGCCTGCTTCTATGTGCATATTCATTTTGCTACTCAGATAGTCATTAAAGGAGATACACAGGCAAGGGATGAGAAAAAAGAGATTAAGCTTAACCGAGCAGAAGTAGCCCTCTAAACTAGAATACAGGAGGACGATGTATGAAGCCTAGAGAAACTGACAGCGTGATGTCATTGAGGGCTTGTGTGAGGTATGGATGTCATCTGTCCTAGCCCTAGCCTGGAAAGTACCCACTGACATAAAGCAGAAGCACTGCACTGTGAGGTGTAATCTAGGTTAGGTTCAGACATCACACTGAGATGTTATGGTTCTGGAGCCCTGTTGAGAGACTTAGGGATTATTAGTTCTGTCGTAGTTCAGCCCCGATCCAGATCAGACTACATAGTCTCTCTCCTGCTCCCCCAAGCCTCCGAGAGAATAGGGGGAGATAATATAAGAAAAACCGGCTCGAGGTTTGAGATAAGGACAGGGAGAAATCCTTAAAGTTACCATCACGGGCAAAACAGACTCAACTTGGGGAAAAATACTCATTTATTTCTAAAACTAGGAGGAGAATGAGACAGGGAACAAGATAACCTCCCCCCACCCCTCCCTCTTCCCGGGCTTAACATTATCTCTACTACCTTCCCCTCCCGACCCAAGCGGCACAGGGGGGAAGAGGGAAAGGGGGTCGTGGTCAGTTCATCACACGTTTTTTCATGCCACTGCTTCATAGTCAGGGGAAGAACTCCTTGCATTCCTCCCCTGCTCCTTCATGGGGTCCCTCCCATGGGCCACAGTCCTTTTTGAAACTGCTCTGGCATGGGTCGTCTCTTCCACAGGCTGCAGTCCCTCCAGGGGCTACAGCCTCCTTCAGGCATCCACCTGCTCCAGCGTGGGGTCCTCCACGGGCTGCAGGTGGATCTCTGCCCCTCCGTGGACCTCCATGGGTTGCAGGGGGACAACTTGCTCCACTATGGTCGTCTCCACAAGCTGCAGGGGAATCTCGGCCAGGAGCTGCATTACTCCTCCCCCTCCTTCTTCACTGACCTTGGTGTCTGCAGCTGTTCCTCACAACAGGCTGGCAGATGCCTCTCAGGATCCTTTTTACATCTTATTCACTTCTCATCTCCTCTCCACTTCTTGCAGCCAGGCCGGGCCGAGTTGGGCCCAGTTGGCTGCCCGGCGGGAGGCCAGAGGGTGAGGCCTGCAAGGCCCACAAGGCTTGTGCCTCCACCTCTCTGCCCCTGCTCAGCTGCTTCACAACTTCTCTCTTTTTTTTTCCTGTTTTCCCCTTCTTAAATACGTTACCGCAGAGGCCTTGTCACGGGACATTCTGCTACCAATTGGCTCGGCCTTGGCCAGCAGCACGTCTGCCCTAGGCCCGCCTGAGTCCACTGAACGAAGGGGAGCAACTTCTAGCAGTTTCCTACAGAAGCTACCACCTTAGCCCCCCCCTCACTAAACAAAACCAGAACAAGTTCAGATGTAATTCTTGAATTAATGTGCATTTCCTGAGTCTAGGTCTGATCTGACATGACATTGCTTTGATCTGTGGATTTGCTAGTTAGAGGTTCTGCAAGATCAAACACTGAATCTGCAGCAAGTGGTCCCTCACTTGGCTTGCAAGGTAGTCAAGGGCATAAATACTAACACATGTTAGAGGAAAGAGTGGAATAAACCAGCAAGCATAGGTAAGATAGTTTACATGTAAAACTAATTTAAAATATTTTCTCAGAGGAGTGTGCACCTTTTGGCCAACAATCACACTTTTTATTTTCAAAAGTTGTTACTGTGCCTCCACATTCCTGCCATTCACAGCATTTTCAGGGAAAACTTTTGGAAATGCCATTTGGCTGGAGATTGCAATGTATTACAGCTAAAAGTCAGGCAAAAAAAATAATCCAGAGACACAAATTAAGGCAGCCCTGGAGGAGAGTCATGGATTGCTTTCTCAAGGAGAAACTGAAAAGCAGATCTGTCATTTTGAAGGTGTGTGCTCTGGAACCTGGAAGGAACAGTCTCAGAAGGGTCATCCTACATTTTAGGCAGAGAGATACCCAGAACCCAATTGTTTTGTTGGATTATTAGGACATTATATTCAGTAACAATTGGCAATTTTATTTACTGACACAATTAGAAGCAGGACAAGGTACCTGGGGGAAAAATTGAACCAGGGAAGAGGAACAACATACCAAAATAAAACAGCTACATAAAAAATAAACAGCTACATTTTTCAATAGCTGCATTTGAAATTTTCGTGTTCAGTTTTTATTATAAAGATATGCATTTCTTAGTTCTGAGTACAATTCTCGTTTTTTGGAGTATTTACTGGTCTTGATGCAACTGTGCAGATTTTAAGAAATTGTCAAGCTTACAAATCGTGACAGAAATTAGCATAGAAAGATAAAGCTTTGTCTACTTAGAAAGCTTAGGAAAAAAGTTTAACTTCAGAATTTACAAGCTTTTACTTTCCATAATTTTTTTTAAAATGTCTACCTTCTACAAAAGCCTGTTAGAAATATTTACCATTTCAGTAGAAGTTGTTTTGTAATTTTAACTAATCACATTTGGAATAGAGTTCCTTTAAATTCTATTTCAATATTGACATATTGACAATAATGAAACTAAGATATATATGAAGAACTGTCTCCTTCAAATGGAAGAACTACTTTCACATGACAACCATTACTGAATGAATATGGTTTACAATTAGAAAAAAAAAATTGTTTATCCTTGTTTTATAATATACTTACAATCCTTTGTTGACTGTGCTTCACATTATTCATCAAATTGAGAAAAATACAAAATATTTTAAATAAATTCTGAAAAAGTAACTAAACTAATCTCATTTTCAGTTCCCCTTTCACCTTGTTTCACATGCTTTATACTTACCCTTTCCACTTTCCCAGCAATGAGGAAATTTTGCCTTTGTCTCTGTAGCAGCTTGACCTCTGTTCATGTGTGAACCTGTTATTAAAATATTCTGAACCAGTTTGCCCAGCTCCTAGTAAGTACTATAATAATGTGTTAAAGAAATAGAGATATTTACAAGGTCTTTAAAGTTAAGAGTGGTGTATTTTCATTTGTAGCAATCTTTAGTAACACATAGAAATAACTGTGTTCCACTTGAAAGACAAAAATGCTCATAGAAAACTGTCTAGTAGCTAGTTCTGTATTTTTCTGTCACCGATGGTCTTCAGCAGACTCTTTCACCACTATCAAAATAAAAAAGCTGCAGAATATAAAATTCTACAACTTTTGAAATTCAAGCATACAAATATTTTTGCAAATCCTGCCCTTCCTTCATCCAGGCATGTCAGAAGTAGACTGGCTCTTCTGTGAAGAGGTTTTGTGAGCAAATCTCTGAGCTCATATTTCATAAGATGGCTTGTGGTAAATTAACATCTCTTCTCCATTGAAAGATGCATGAACTCTTTACTTCCCTTCCACCTGCCCACCTTACTTTACCCTCTTTGTGGCACTTTTCTGATCACATCATAATTTGATCAGCTCCTCAAAGAGCAGAAAACTAACTTGGCAAGCAAGAAAGAAAATTAAACATTCTCTGTTGGGCTGGTAATTTCAGCGCACTCTGTGATCAGAAGAGTAGCAGAGGCAATCTCCTCCCATGGCCCTCCCAACTCCCTTGAGACCTCACTAGCTTTCTTCTGGCGAAGACTAGCTGTGTTCTCATATCTGTCATTGCATATATCATCAATTCTTGCCCTTTACTTATATCAGCACCGAATTAGTTTTCTCTTCTTTCCCAACTGATATTGCGACAGACAATTCTTCTCTCACACACTTTGCTCTTTATTTATTTAACATACTCCTGTCTCAGTTAATCCTTATCAATGCTTTCCTAATGTTTGCTTTCCAACATTTTTATATCTCAGTATTATTTAAAACATTAATATTTAGTCTGAAGAGGTGGTAAAATGTGTCTGAGCATATATTATAAATAAATACATTGAAGGTTTACACAATTTCTGGCTACAACACAGGTTTAGATTAATATTAAATAAATCAAAGGCTGATTCATTTTCAAAAAAGATAACTGCCGAACTGACAGAAAAGCTCGTGTTAGAAGTTTTGTAAAGCTTTTTTTTTTTGGGGGGGGGGGAGGGGGAAGACAGCAAAACATAATACAACTTGCTGTTATGATACCAAGTAGACTTTCAAAAAAAAAAGCAGTAACAATTCTGTAATGTATTACTAAGCTTTCCAAAGACTCCAGGTGTGGTTTCATCATTGAACTGATTGATATTCACCCAATACTGTCCTGCATATAATGTCTAATTTCTTTTAAAACTCTGAAAACATTTTTTCACTTTTGATAGAAGAGTCTTTGAAAGCCAGCCTTCAGTTGTGCCAGACAGAGGCAGACAGGGATTACCAACTGCATGGTGAGTGATGCTGTGGACAGTGCAGGCCAGCAATCAGCAAGATAATGCCACCTGGGCCCCAGTACCTTCTCAGTTTTCTGTTTGCCAGGACACGGGTCAGCCTGGGTACCACAATGTGCAGTCGACCGTCCCTTCCCCTGTTAGCCCTGGGGAGTGGTGGCACACAGCCAGTCTCTATCATGATGGTGAGAAAAAGGCTTTCCTTGGTGCTGAGAGAGAGGGGGCACATTTTGGGGGCCCTGTAATCTACAACTGGTTGCCAGCCAGCTGTTTGGAGTCCCCTCATGTTGCCTGGGTTGCAGGCACAGGCAGATTTGTCCTTCTTCATGTCTCAATCTTCATGGGCTAGGACTAGCAAAACACTGCCATGGTGTTTTGGAGAGCTGCCTTCAAGGGGATGATACTGGCAGATCTCCCAGCTGCTGGGATTTTTTCTTTCTCAGAAGCCTGCCTCTTTCTTAATTGTTTATAGTGAGAAGGGAAGTACAATCCAGCACTGTCACTGACTGAAAAATAATGTATAGGTGAAAACTAGGAAACCACATGCCTATGTAAATTTTTATCCTCTTATTCATCTGTATGTAATACTACAAAGTAACCAAAGCTGTGAAATCTATCGGGCTTCATTTGTTTAAAATCCCACACCTTCCTACAGAAGCTACCACCTTAGGCCCCCCCTCACTAAACAAAACCACAACATTATATAATCAGAATTTTTAAAAGCTCAATTGTGAAGATTATTGCAGCATATGTTATAGGTTAAATACATATAATCAATAAGCTAAGTCAAAATTGAACTTCCAATTTAAGTATTTGCATATTTTAACTCATGAATGTTATCTTAGGAGTATTTTTTATCATAGTTGGTTTTTGTGTGCAAACTTCTTAAGTCTCTGACTGTTCATCCTTGAACTATGTTTCTGTTCATTCCCACACTATCTGGTTCTACCAACTATCTGTGTTGGCAGTCTGTTGCTTTCATACTGAAAGATTAGTGTCTTAAATATTTGTTAAATGAGCTTTTCTGATACCTAGACCTCCTCTCTTCACTCCTTTCAATTTGGCAGTAAATTTCTGTGCACCAAACCATTCAGATTCTCACATTAATACAGCAGGTTAAACAGTGGCAATGACTTATTAAAAGAGAACTACATAGAATATTAATTCAAGGTTTAAGTTACATTGAGCTCTTCTGGTTTTGTGTTTCTACAAAAATGTATCTCATTTTCTGTCTACACATTACCTTCGGAGAATCCTTTTCCATGTCCTTCCTATTGACTACCAGCTATAAGAATTCAGAATAAAATGATGTGATGTATAAAAAGCTGGAATAGCCTGGGACAGTGTGCTAATATAGTAAGATAATGGGGAACATTTAAGTAGATTAGATGTATTGATTGAATATCAGGGGACTAATTCTGACAGCCCAGAAAGCTGTCATCCCTTTTATATCCTGACACTTTTCTGACCCTCTGCCTCTGGCTCTCCTTTCTGCTAATTTCTTTGTGGGTGGTTGTTTGCTTTTTTTTTTTTTTTTTATTCTCCTCGATATTTACAAGTCTACTCAGTTTAGAATCATCTACAGATTTGATTAAAACAGCTTTCTGCATCCAGGTTTATTTAACATCTTCATTAATGCTCTGCAAGAGGATTAAGCAGTTTCAATCAAATCTGTGACACTCAGCATTCAGGATTTAGTCTTTATCCTGTTCATAATTTTTTCTGACTGCACAAAGTGTTGTAAGGAAGTAAACATTTCGTGCAGTCAGAACAATTGAATAGAAAGCACTGCTTACTTCTCTCAAGGATTAATAAATTATATGAAAATTAAAAAAAAAATAAAATTACGCGTTTGAAGGATTGACTCCCAGAAAGGAATAGACCAAGAGCACATGGGGAAAGGGAGAAAGAAGCCTGAATAGCAGAGTTGCTTCTAGAGAAATATCTCTTCCCTTTCATATGGCACCAATGTAACTCCTGAAACTTCTTTTTTTGGTTGTCTTAGGGAGAATATCACTGTAAGTCATTGTGGTATTTAAGCAAGCATAACAATTTCAGGATTGCAATGTATGTCTGTAGAGCTACAAGCACTGTGAACCATGTTACTCATGACAGTTTACTGGGAGAGGGTCTAACATTTATTTTAATGGAGTCATTACAAAATCTGTTGCAATATAAATGTGATGTCAGCCAATCTATCAAAAAAAAAAAAATCCTCCCAAAATCAATAAACTTCCGTAAACTACTTATCTAGTCTACTATGTGGTGACATAGCAATCAAGAATATGGTATTGCCTCCTAACTTCTAAAAACTTATTACTGAAGTAAGCAAAATTTTTCTAAGTTGAACATGAGAAAAATATATTCATTTTCACATACTCATGCCCCTGTAACTACATGGGACAGTTTTATACAGTTAAATAAAAAAGGATAATGCCCACAGTAATTTAATCTTTACTCACATTGAACTCTACTGGCATGGGAAAGGACAGTGCTTTGTGCAAGATAAGTGAACAAGTCAAAAGATATTCATTCAAAGGTTTTCAATAGCAAAAATTACTTAAATAAAGTAGTATTTATTATGATAGACCTTACTCAGAAGAGCTATTCTGATGAATCTCAAGTATATTAGTGGCTTGTGTCATATCTTGTGTTCTTTAGGCCCAGTAAAATACTCTGAAAGCAACAGATTAAAGTGTGCATGTCTGTAAATGAATTCAGTTGTAAGAAGATTTCTTTGGCTTTAAACAAGAGAAATCTGAAAGAAATCAGACCACTAGGAGTATTTTCTGAGTTTGTTAAGAAGAGATGCAGGCTCTTCAAATTCTGTCTGAACAGCAGCTAGAGGTTTAATACATCTTGCAGACATACACACCTAGTAGTGCAATGAACTCCTTTTCTTTCCCTCCATATCTACTACAGCATCATCATCAGGTTAAAGACAAATTCAGATCCTGGAGTGCAATTAAACTAAGCTGAATAACTAACCTTGATATTTGACCATACTATTTGCTCTGCAGGTAAGTCATCTCCCCAGTATTTATCCTAAGGAAATTGGCATTGAAAACTAGTAATTAAAAAAAAAGAATAAAAAATCAGATGCTCTTATAGTTCCACAGAATATAGAGCAGAAACTGAGTCACTGAATTACCTGATGGTGATTATTCTTGTTATGAAGGGAAAGATTAACCTACCCCTCTTATTTGGCACATTTCCTGTCCCTCACACATGCGTGCATAAGTCTTGGGTATGGCATATGAGGACTCCTCTGCACATTTAGTTTGCACTTCTTGCAAGGCTATATGCTCTTATCTTATTATCTATGATCAGCTGAACTGTATTAAATTTACAGTTTGATGGCCTCTTCATGAACTCTTATGGCAGAAGGGGATTTAATTTTAGGTCTATGTCTCCAAAAGAAAGAAGAAAAAAGAGGAGGAGGAAATAGATTTTAAGTATTAAGGTATAGAATCTCAAATCTTCTGTTGTGCCTAATTTAAACTGAAATATTTAAATTAAAGTGTATTCTAAGACTTTAAAAATTGCTTCTAAACAACACATCTGCAAAAGCATTATACTGTAATCTTCCAGTTTTCTTGTGCTGTAATGCATACTTACTGTGAAGATTACACACCGACTCAACAGTGGCTAGGAGATGGTGGGCTAAAAATTTCTAATAATTTTATCCTTTTTTTTTCTTTTTTCTTTTTTTTTTTATATTAAATACTTCACAGCCTAGTATACAGAAGCATGTTTTCAAGTAGATCATCTTGACAATTTGTGTGTGTATAGGGTCTTCTAATACAATTAGAGCCATTGCATACCGTACAGATTGTACATAGCTTTTGCTTTATGCCAGCCAGTTGTAATTCCAGAATTACAGTCATGATTTACTGTTCTTCACTTCTTTTATTTTCCCTTTTTACTGTTCTCTTAAAGACATATAACCGCTATTTGGGTAAAATAAAGTGCTGCCCTCTTCAAGAAAATGTACCTGAAGTCCACATGGCATATCTTCTGTGAATGCCAAACTGAGGCTAGTTTAATTGTAAAGCTCAGTTTGCCACTTCATATATGTCTTTTGATTTCTGTCACTATACCTGGTACCTTCACTATACCTTCGACCTGCAGAGGCTGAAATTCTCTTGTCAAAGGAATTGCATAACACCAGCAAGAGTGTTGAGAACATCCATTCATGGCACTAAAAAAGCTTCAGTTGTATCAGCAGTAGAAGAGAAAATGCCAGAAACTCAAACCTTGATCTCTTTGCTATTCTGTAAAGCTTTACAGTTCCTTTGTTCTTGTGAAGTGGTTACAATTATACAAAAGCTTTAAATGGATCCCCTTTTCTGTTTATGGAGAGTTGGGAAACTCAGTTGTTAACCCAGAGTGGTTAATTCGGGAAAACTACTTGGACAATTGTGCTCCAGAGAGCACAAAGGAAAAGGAAAGGAAATTCTGATGAAAACTCAATAGTTGTGCAGAGGTAGAAATTTCTAATGCACGTATGCCATCCCTTATTGTGAACTTGCAAAATTGCTTTGGGTGTGAGGTTCTCCTTTCCAAAAATAACTCAAGCAATTGGAAAATTTTATATATTGGTCATCAGTGTGAGACATAAATTGAGTCTACTAAACAGCCAAACAGCCTGCGTTCTGCCCTTTACTCTTCTTGTTCATTCATAGAAGCCAGAAACTCACACAAATAAATTGGCAAAGACTTGCCTCAAAATATAACACAGCTGTATGTATTTTTACACATTCTGGTTTAGGAAGATGGGAAGGAAAAGAAATGCTTGTATTTTCAGGGTTGGTTAAAAAGTAGATCTTCCTAAGAGGAAATCTAGTGTATTCCAGTCCATTTATTGTGATTTAGTTTTTTGCATAAGGGAAGAGACTATAATATTTTCAATAGATTTAACACATTAATTCAGAATCTTTCCTTAATCTCCTGTAATGTGGCCCAGTCTTTTCTGAACATTCATCTTTTGAGTAAGGAAAAAAGGCCTGTTCCTCAAGTTGCAGAACAGACAGAAGAAATGCTCCTTGTTTCAGTGTGAGACTGTAAGGTACATTTTAATAATAATGAGAAAATGGTTGTAAATTGTCTAGCTAAATAAAAATTGACACAGCACGATTCACTCACCAGACCAGCGACAGTAAAATAAAGAGCACTGAATTTCATTAGGTTCATAGCAGACATGAGAACTCCAATTTTAATGTAAGCAACAGTGAAAATACAAAAAGTGAAAATAGCGTCATAGAGTGCTGTTTGTGTTGCCTAATGCCAGGGCTCATAGTAATGAGGGTAGACAGAAAAAAACAGAGTAAATAAGAACAGCAAAAAAACCCACATGAATTCTCCTCTTATTACTATGCGATTTCACTGGGGCTGAGGTACCTTGCTGGATAAGGGTGCAATTGTACTGCAGTCCAGTACATATAGGTGTGGAAAGGCTTGAGCAGAGAAGGGAAAAAGCATGGGTCTCGGAATTAAGCCATGGAGCTGTGCAGACATCTCAGCTACTGAGTGAGTAAAGAGCCCTGGTGATATCTGTGTTCTGATTAATCAGGACGTGTTTATCCTCTTGAAGGAAACAGGTTGAATGCTCCTGTCATAAGAAGCTTAACGGAAAAACATTTTAAGTGAACCACATAGGGGAAATCAAGGCTCCCAATGCCAATCAGTTCAAATAAATTAGTGTTTGCAAACTGAAGTAAAGTGGGGCACTGCTGTTTACATTTCAGTAAAACACCAATTCCATTCCACAATCCCAGAGGCTGAATAAAAGCTGTTTATTCAGAGAGGCCCTGAGGCTTACTCAAGTCTTTTACAGTTGCAGAGCTACATGGAAAGGCCAGTGGTTCCTTAGAGGCACATTTCAAAGAAATTCAGAATTTATGCACACAAACCTTGTTATTTAAAGGGCAAGTTCTGCTCTGAAAGTCGTTGCATAAGAACAGCACAGAGTAAGAGGACTTCATATTTACTATTTCAAAGCTTACTCTGTGTTGAATATCACTGTGTCTTAGTATTCATAGTATCTTGCTACGACTAGTTATCTAAGATGCTATTTTTCCTGCCTTCCTTGGTAAGAAATGTGCAGCTGGAACTAATTAAAAAATTTACTGATGAAATGTATGCCAAAAAAATACTCTAGCAAGCTCTTCCTTAATTTCATTGGCATGGCTGAACAAGAAGACTGAAAGGTAGCAACATTTTTCTATTTCTTCTCACCAAGAAAAAAAAGTAAGCATGAACCTGAATATTTATCCAGAACAAATTAATGCAACATTTCAAGATTTTTAAATTTTATTTGATTTTCTTTTATTTGTATTTTCTCCCTTTTGTGTACAGCACTGTGTTCAATAGGCTGATCAACAATCCCTAGTCTCTTAACATCCCTAGGGAGTTCACACAGAGTAGTGAGTACAAAGATTGATTTATGGTATTGAACTCACTGAAATGCTTCAGAATCTGAGGATAACAACCTTGTGGTAGCTGGACTTCAGTTATCTGAACTGTACTGGATGTTCAGGATGCCTACTAAGACCTTGGCTGGTGTACTTGCACTGGTTATTGGTAAACAAACTACTTTCACAGCTGGGTTTTGAGTACTGATTATGCTGTAGAAACCTCATGCATGCAGCTTTTTGAGAGGAGATATCTAAGTGAAATAATTTTATTTTAGTATGCTCCTGGCACACATGAGACCATGTGTGGTGACCAGACTGAAATGTTGAATCTGGAAATTTGCACTAACTGACATAGATCTTCCTGTTCAGAACACTTGTTTATAGAGAGAAGCTAAGATTTTTTTTTTTTTGTGAAAGTTGTACCAAACAAAAGCGTGAGACACAAATACTCATGTATGAAAATATATTTGAGATTCAAGGAAAATGAAAAGGAAGCAAGGAGGGCAGTTAGAACATGGGTGTAGCTGTTAACCTATTTTATCTGCTCGGTAAAAACTGATGATGAGACTAGCTTATTTTGCACGATCATTAGAATGAAATATGATCTCTCATGAGATTTACCCTAATAAACGCTATAATGCCTGGAGACAATGTTTCCCTCAGCTTATTCTCTTTTGAGTTTGTATTGCATAAAAATAAATTATGAAGAGCAATTTTGCGGCTTAAAATCTCAAAAAGCTGTTGTGCGAAAATGCAGCTGCTGGATGTAATTTGACGTCTTTGGCCAGCTTACACCAACTGCAAGCATCTTTCTCCATAAAAAAGTGACAACAAAAATGTGCATTGGCAAATACAGAAAAGGCTGATGAAGTGGACAACAGTTCTCAGGCAACATACAGCACATAGTGCTGGCATTTTAGAAAGGGTGACAAAATCCACATATAGACAAGGTCTCATTGCATTTTGACATAGATGCAGCAAAGCAGCAATAGGCAACATTGACTGCCAATTTTTATTTCATTAGTTTTCTCAAAAAATTCTTAAAAGTATAATTCTGTATCTCATCGAAACAATAAAAAACCCTGTCATTGATTTTCCACCTTTATTTATTTATTTACTTATGCATTTCCTGGTAGCATCATGCTTTACAAAGTTAACAATCTGGCTGTAGAAGTAGGGTGCTTTATTTCCTTAAATTTGGGAGGGGTAACTTGTAATTCACTATTTTTATGTGAAATAAATACCTCTTTCACTCTTTAGTTGGTAGTCTACTGTGCCACACTGATCAAAGACTAGTTAGTAGTGGACAAAATTAATTGTCAGTGTTCTTTTGACATAAGGTAGATGCAGGTGAATGTGTCACAATGACAAGTAAATAAAACTTCATCCAAACCCCAATGAGGTTGATTGAAACATTCTCAGGGAATACAATGAACTCTGCCTGATGCATTACAACTTCTGAATAACTTTTGTCTATGTGAATTCTGTATATGAACAACAACAAAAAAAACCAAACTGGTAAGGAAGAGCTGTTGGTCTACCTTTTTTGGGGTATGGATCCTGCAAAAAAGGTTCCGTGATTGTCTTGAAGTCCACAAGCACTGTGTCAGTGGTAATGAATGCACTATTAAACTTGCCTGGAATAAATTTCATGTACTTTTCTACTTAGAATATAACATATATCTTCATAAAAATCTGAAACTAATTCTGAAACTAAGCAATGTGATAAAGCTCTTAATTCTACCAATTAAAATAATTCTATTTGTGATACAAAATTGGTTATATAATGTAAATACATAATGGCATATTACGTATAAAACAATATTTTATATCACTGATGTAAATAAAACCATAAAATTAAAATCAGAGGTAGTTTGAGGTGGCAATTTTTTTTATTCTTGCTTCTTCTTATAAAAAAAATATCTATGGAAAGTAAAAACTGTTTAGTTAAAATATAATAGCACAGTTTAGTAATTTTTGCTTTGCAATATTTTTGAAACTGAATTTGTTTATAATTGACATGAAGTAGTTTCATGCACAAGATATTTGAAATTTTTACCCCATTCAATTTTAGAAGTTGTATGCTTCCCAGTGATTGTTATCCTCATAAACACCCACATCACTACCACTCTGAGAAACACAATATTTTTTACATCAGGAAGGACTTCTTCATGTTATGTATTTGCATATATGCAGTTGGCAAATGACGAGGAAGTAAAATTATCCTTTTCTGCTATTCTGACTATAGCGGAAAATCCCTTTACCCATTCATGTAGTGACTGTCATAGCAAGCTGAGAGAGGGAAAATGAGAACTCGTGAATGTGTGGATAAAATGAGAGGGAAAATATGAAAGGAATAGCAGAAGAAAAGTAAAACAATGTAAAGTTCGAAGAAAATTATTCCTGATAGGTTTCAAAATCCCCATGTGTTCACATGATGGGATAGTAAGGAGGAGGTCAGTAACAAAAGAAATTTTATAAAAGTTACACAGTGGCCATGTTATCAGTAAGAATACTGAAAACTCTCTTAAATTTTATCACACTTTATTAAAGCAATTTATATGTCCTCAATAAATTCCTGAGTTCTTTCTCTTTCCAGCATCAGCTCTAGTGGAAGATGTCCCTGCTCCTTGCAGAGGGGTTGTGCTAGATGACCTTTAAAGGTCCCTTCCAATCCAATCTATTCTATGACCCTATGATTCTGTGACAAGGCATGGATCAAAAAACAGGTCATACATCAAGATATGATACATAAGCACATAATCTATGGTTTATGGAGCAATTCACTATCTTTTTACCTACATTTACTTATTTTCCCTTAGTTTGTGACAGAGATAATTAAGATAAATGACATTTTTCTTTTAGACATGAGGACATTTTTTACTTAGTTTAATAGGTGGCACATAAAAGTGGAGTTCGGTAAAGTTTTCAGATACCATCCTTGAGTTCAAAGAGGCTGTGCTAATCATCATATTATGGACACTGCTTTTATTAAATATTTCTTACTTCTAATCAAGATTTGAAGACCAGAATTAAATACACACACACACACACACACAAAAAGAGAAAAATAATATGGAAGGTGATGTATTGTCTGGAACTTGGCTCTTACCTTAGAATTAATCTGTTTGCACTGTCCCTATGCCTATGTCATCCTTTTTTCACAGAAATAGGAAAATTTGCTATATCCATGTCAAGCTTGAGCTGGTTTCTATCATGTTTAAAATCAGATACAACCCTTAAGCAGGCCTACTGATCAGGAAATTGGACTTCAGTCAAGGCTGGAATCTCATTTTTTCATTCCTTGAAACAATGGATGTATTTTGACTTAACCCAGTCACAATTAATTTCTAATTAACACTTACAGCCATAGAATATTTCAATAGAATTGTTTGCCTTCTTTTGCATGCATCATCGGACAGTAAAGGATTTATTTTAGGTAATAAGCAAAACATGTGACTTGCAGAATACATAATCATTGTTTTTGAAAAGTATATTTACAGAGTTATAAATTCATTTCCTTTCAGGAGTCTTGTTTCTTGGGTTGCTTAACACATTGCAGGATTACTTCTCATTATACTAATTGCTTGATAAGTACATTAGGTTCTTTTGTGTTTGTTTTTACTTTTGAATTCTTATTAATTTGTATACTGTTATTATTTCCCAAATAGAGTCTAATGTTAGAAATAATGTATGAGAGTTTACATAGAAATCTGTCCAATGAAGCACAGAAAAATTACCCATTGTTTTTGGCTGTGGAATGAGTGTTTTCATCTTTTCAATTCAAAAAAGAAAAAAAGATAATGGCAATTAATTCAGGTCTGGAAGTCTAATAAAGTATTTTCTGATATTGGTTCACAGAATCACAGAACATTCCAAGTGGAAAGGGACCTCAAAATATCTTCTAGTGCAGCCTTTTGTGGAAAAGGAAGCCTACATGAGATTATCTATCACCATGCCTAATCACGTCTTGCAAATGGGGACTTCACCATGTCTCTAGGGAGATTGTTCCAGTGAATAATTGTTCTCCCTGCAAAAAAAAAAAATCTTTCTTCTGTCAAGATGAAACCTCTCCCACTGCAACTTGTACCCGTTTCCCTTGTCCTCTCCATGTATGTCCTTGTGAAAGGCAATCCTCTGTTCTCTTTGTAGCTGTTCTTTAAGTACTGCAACACTGTGATGGGGTCTCACTGAATTGTCTCTTCTCCAGGGAGAAGAGACGTAACTGCTTCAATCTTTCCTCATAGGGCAGGTTCTGCAGCCCTCCGATCATCTCTGTGGCCCTCCTTTGCACCCTCTCCAGTCTGCCCAGGTAGCTGTAGAGACCAGTAAGGTCTCTTGTGAGCCGCCTTTTCTCCAGACTAAAGAACCCCAGTTCCCTCAGCCACTCCTCAAAGGACTTTACAGACCCTTCACCAGCTTCGTTGCTCTTCTTTGGCGACACTCCAGCACCTCAATGTCTTTCTTGTAGTGAGTGACCTAAAACTGAACACAGTATTGTGCAGCCTCAACAGTGCCAAGTACAGGGCAAAAGGAAAGTGAGAACATAATGCTGGTTTGAATTTTTTTTCCTTCAAAGCTGAAACAGGAAGGTGGAAGAGCCATGTGGCTACAGAAGCTTGCAAAGATCTGGCACTTTCCTCATTCTGAAACATTACAAAATAGAAGTTAATGAACATGGAAGCAGCTGGTTGGATTTTCCAGACAGGAGACTGGTCCTGTGACCGCTGGCATCTAGCTGAGCAATATAAACTAAAATACAATACTGATGCCATTAACAAAGTAGTATGAAGCTGGAGAATGGTTTGAAACTTAATTTTGACTTCATAATAAAAATTTCTTAGGATTTGTCAAAAGTGATAGGGAATGTGAGTTAAGATATCTTACAGCATGTGACATTTGTGACTAAAATGGCAGCTAGAATCAAATATTATAGATCCTTTGAAGTTAATTAACTTACGCTTACAGGTTTTGTGAACCTCAGCTCATGATTTTTAAAAAAAAAAAAAACACAATTTTTTTTTTAAAAACATCAGATTTTTAAAATAAAAGGGAAGTAATGCAGCCAAACTTCGTGAGTCACAAAGAAGGACGGACTAAAGGTCAGTGACAATTACTACTCTTCTAGTCTCCAGTCATTTTTGACTTGAAAACTTTTTGAAGTCCTTGAAATTTTTAACTTTATTTTGCTAGAATGTAAAGGGTTTTTTGAACCCATGTAAAATTTTAACTCCCACAGTTTCTGTTAGCAAAGACTCCTTCAACTGAATGATGTCTTGTGTGACTTTAAAATTTGTTGTGAACATTTTGTCTGTTGGCTTCATTTAATGTCCGTCTTTCTTGTATTGGAAGAATCAGAGAACAATCATTCCCTATTATCTTTGTGCCACACGTATTCCTCTCAGTTGTCTTTTTCTCAGGCTGAAGCAACTTTGATTGCTTAAAGCTTTTCATATAGAGGTTGCTCAACTAATTTAATCACCCTTGTTGTCCTCTGAACCTTTTCTTGTTCTGTGTGGTTTTTGAAGTGAGGAGAACAATACCTAAGATGTGCCTCTGTAGTAGCATAATTTTTTTCCATTATATTTTTTTTTTCAGAAACAGTCCTAATGTTCTGTTTTCCTTTGTGGTTGTTAATGAGAAAATCTTAAAATGAAAAGATGTATCTTTTAGTTTATTGAGCTCTTCTAAGCTGCATGTTGACTACTACATGCAGGGCAAAACAGCTGGTGTCTCTGATCACACTTATACCATATTCCATTAGGATTTCTTGCATTGCCTCCCATGGCATTTCTGGCAAAACTTCATGCATAAAAGTTCTTTTTCTTTTGCTTCTTCACAGAAGCATACTCTGTTGAGTTCGCTGCTTTGGATCCTCAGACAAGTCTTAAATTCCTCCGCAGTGTAAACTCATCCTCTCCTAGCTCTGCAAGCCTGCAGAGCTTTGGGGTATTCCAGGTACCCCAATTTTAATTCAAAGATATGAGCAAGCCTTCAGGAGAGTGTGAGATGTAATTGCATTTTACCTTAACTTGCACAATAAAGACAAGTGGTGGGCAGTTTGGGCTAACACAAATACCTTGCCATTTCCAGAACCTCTGCTCCCTGCTTTTCATCATTCCGTTTATTTCTTGAAATGTTTTGGACATTGATTCTTTTTTTATTCCAGTTTAAATTTGTAAACCTTAATCGGATATTTCAGGTATTTCTCTGAAATGTTTTCATAGCCTGTGTAATTAATCTCATAACTACAATAAACTTTCAGTTTCTGTAACACCTGCTTTAGTTGTCAATGTTCTCTTTAGTTGTGGAGACCATAATCTGGTGCTGTCTTTACTACACTTAATTAACAGTAGCATGTTCTCCTAGCTCCAAACAATATGTTTTCACAAGTTGCTCTCCAAAATGACACACTTTAGTCTTGTGTTTGTATAATTTTTAACGGAAAGTTTTAAACCCTCTAGAAACCACTTTAAGCACAGTGTGACTCTGTTCTTGATTTAGAAATGGCTTGAAGTTCACTTAATTTTCAGGATCTTCAGCAGTTGTGGTGTTCTGGAGGAAATTGGAAAGTTTTTCAGAAAAAGATGTATTTGTTTGTAGAGCATTGTAGGCAAACATATATTAATATGCTGAAAAAGCAAAAATCTGGGTTTCTATTTTGCTGAACACTCCAAATTATTTATTGCTTAACTATCAAATAAAAATTTAGGAGAGACTTAGATGACAGAGGGATTTGAATTTTTTAAAATTCTGTTGTTTCTCATTTTTTGCTTATTATGATGAGATAGAATTACATTATTAGGTAAAAACTTCTACTCCAAGTGATCTATTGTTATATCTGATTATGGACTGTGAACAAATAACCTAACAATGACATTATTCATCTTCGCATACCAACTAATAGAAAATCTTCAAGGTTCAGTGGTACTGTATTAAAAGCTTTGTGTTCTCTTTACCATCTTCCTTTTCTCTTTATTTACAAGTTAGAACTTAACATTTTGGATTATTTTTTTAAATTAAACCTAGTTTTAATAGTTGTACTTAGTATTATCTTCTGTTTGTGAGTATCAAGAGTTAATTACACGACAGCTTTCTACGTAGTAAACTGAATTTTTTAGTGATATTAAGAAGACTATTGATTTTTTTCTAGTCTGTGGGGTGACATAGAATCATAGAATCATAGAATGGTTAGGGTTGGAAGGGACCTTCAAAGGTCATCTAGTCCAACCCCCCAGCAAGGAGCAGGGACATCCCTGACTAGATCAGGTTGCTCAGAGCCTCATCCAGCCTGGCCTTGAAAGTTTCCAGAGATGGGGCCTCCACCATCTTTCTGGGCAACCTGTTCCAGTGTTCTATAACTCGCATTGTAAAAGTTTTTTTCCTCATTTCCAATCTAAATCTACCCCCCACTATTTTAAAACCATTACTCCTTGTCCTATTGCAACAGGCCCTACTGAACAGCCTTTCCCCATCTTTCTTGTAGGCCCCCTTGAGGTACTGGAAGACTGCTATCAGGTCTCCCCGGAGCCTTCTCTTCTGCAGGCTGAACAGCCCCAACTCTCTCAGCCTGTCCTCATAAGAGAGGTGCTCCAGCCCTTTTATCATCTTCATGGCCCTCCTCTGGACCTTCTCCAACTGGTCCATGTCCTTCTTGTGTTGGGGGCTCCAGAACTGGACACAGTACTCCAGGTGGGGTCTCACCAGGGCAGAGTAGAGGGGGAGAATCACCTCCCTCAACCTGCTGGCCACGCTTCTCTTGATGCAGCCCAGGATGCGGTTGGCCTTCTGGGTCGCAAGGGCGCATTGCCTGCTCATGTTAAGCTTCTCATCCACCAGCACTCCCAAGTCCTTCTCCTCAGGGCTGCTCTCAATCCATTCTCTGCCCAGCCTGTATTTGTGCCTGGGATTGCCATGACCCAGGTGCAGGACCTTGCACTTGGCCTGGTTGAACTTCATGAGGTTGGCACGGGCCCACCTCTCCAGCCTGTCAAAGTCCCTCTGGATGGCATCCCTCCCTTCCAGCGTGTCGACGGCACCACACAACTTGGTGCGCTCTATCCCACTGTCCATGTTGCTGCCAAAGATGTTGAACATATTAAAAAGCACTGACTCAGCTACTTTGCACAGCAGAGCTCCAGAATAAATTGATGCAAAGTAGTCAGAGATTTCTTTGCAAAATCTTGTTACCCGTTGAGTGGTCTCTAAATACTAAAATGAATGTAGGAGTCTGTATTTGCACTCATGAATATTTTTTCTCAGTTGGCACGATTTCAGTGTCTTTAAGTTAAATAGCAGAAATCCCTAAAGATTTTTTTTATAATACAAGTGAACAGGAAAAATCAATCTCTGTGGCCCAGAAATTATTTTTATTATTAATATATACTAGACAGGCATGAAGTTGATGTGAGAAATGTTTGAAGATGCTTTCCTTTGATCATTTTAAGCAGCCAAGTGTTTGTTAAATATTTTTTTAACTATGAAGGGACTTTCCTCTATTTTAACAGCTTCATAAAAGTTTGCAGTTTTGCTAGTGAGAAAGCATTCTGGTTTTGTTTTTGTTTTTGTTTTTTTTTTTTAGTTCTGCTAGTTTTCCAACCTGAGATAGCTTCCTTTTCATAACTGCCAGCTATAAAATTGCTGTTATGTTTTATAATCCTCTCAGGATTACTTTTGGTAAGTTTCTGCTTAAAGCATGCAAATGTCTGAAATGAGCATTTAAGATAGACAATTTTCCTAACATATCTCTGGTTTTTCTTCAAGATTTTATTTAAATACTTTTATGAGTGCAATGCAGTTATCATGTGTCTGAACCCTACAACGTGAAGGTGATTCCATTGTTCAGGTGAAATCAGAATACTATATAAGAACAAATCCCTGCAAAGTAAAGGAGATTATAGTTGCTTGTTATTATAAACAACTGACATTGGTAATGAAGTTCAATGTATGACAAATGCCCTGAAATTAAATGCATTTTATTTTTTCTTTATCTTTCTGTACTCTGAAGAACAAGCACAACATGAGTGTCTTAGGTTCTTCCTGTAACTTCAGAAGTTTTCTCTTTCTAGTTGTCAGCCTGAATTTATAACAGGAAGACTCTTAAAATTAAGAGAGAGATTTTAATAATTCTGTTTGACAAGGGTATAATGAGAAATAAGAACTACTAGAGTAGTCAATAAATACAGACTGCGGTCAGCAGCAAGCCGATTAGTCTATATTTATTAAGCTGATGAGTAACATACTATTATGTTAAGAGACTGGGATCTTTTGCGTATTATGTGTTCTCTTGCAGGTAAATCTCAAATGCGTCCTGCAAATCATCTTCCTTTCCCTTACACACTGTCAGATTCAATATCTTCTGTTAATCTCACTGTAATTTGCTTTAAAAATGCCTCAGACTTCTATTTAGAAAAATAACTTTAAACACACTTAATAAAGATAACGATGGGCAACCAAACCAGGAATCAAGCATCTGGAGGCTGTGAGCGTGTCAGTCAGATCACAGGAGGATCACAGCATCCACTCCTTTGTAATTCATTTTCAGACATGCAAAGGCCAACAGCACAATAAGGAACAGTCAGCAAGGCTTTATGAAGACCGTATTTGACAAGCCTGATTGTCTCCAGTGACTGGTTGCATACACAGAGCGACACTGAAGTAACATGACTTTAGTCAGGCTTTTGACACCATCCTCCACAGCATTCTCATTTAAAAAGTGAGAAAGTAGAGGCTTGAGTAATGGACTGTTGGTAGTCTGAAATGTAGCTGGCCCACTAAGTTCAAGGGATCATTATTGGCTCAGTAATTAATGAACTGGTTGGCAGCCAGTGGCAAGTGGGACCACCCCAGAGGTTCATGATAGAGCCTGTACTGTTCAACATCTTCAATAATGACCTGAGTCATGAGGCAGAAGGCAGTCCTATAAAATTTATGGATGGCATCATATTATGGATAGTGCAGCAGTGGACCAGGTAACCCAGAGAATGTGCTAGTTCTCCATTACTGGGAGTTACAAAGACTCAGCTTGTCAAAACCGTGGCTTATTTGATCATTGGCTGGTACTCTCCTTCAGATGGGAGATTGAGCCATCCAAAACACCTAAGGAGTATTTTTGTGATCCTAGAGAGCCATCCAAAATGCCTAAAGAGTATTTTTGTGATCCTGCAGATCTATTACCTATGGATACTACAAGGTGGAGTTTTCAATATTATGAGTTAGATTAACTTCTTCTATTAATCTGTTGCTATAGTAAACATAAAGAACAATTCAAAATCACCACCTTCAAACAGCAGTGTGCTGCTTGTGAAATATTGCAAAACACTTTTCATTTCTTCTTTGTGAAACATGGTGAAGGGCCAGAAAAATGAGAATATAATCTTGTCATTTGTTATCGTGAAGTAATTGAAAAAAAAAATTCATTCCACAAATCAACTTGATTCATCCTAAAACCTCAGACTTACCACATACTATTTACTTTATTATAAGGGTTTTAAAAGTTTAAAAGTTTTAAAAAAAGAACAAATATAAAGACCTGTTATTCAAGCTGAAGAACCTCCCCCTTACTCACTATAGATAGCAACAGCCTGTCTGATAAGGAGCGGAATGTGGAGAGGGAGTAATGTGGGCTGAATCATGAGAGAGTTTCGTAGTCATATTGAGTAGTAACTTACCTCTGACATTAGGTTCAAATGAGAATCCTTACGAAATGAAGTACTGCTTATTACGAGTAGTAATTGCAAGATCTGGTCTAGAGTTTGCAGAGTTTCTGTTGGGTTTGTGTTTGGTTTTTGTTTTGTTTTGTTTTGTTTTTTTTTCCAGGAAGAAAATTATTTATAAGAAGCATCAGACTATGTTGCCTAGAATCCACATTACAAATAAAAAGGGTAATTTTCCACCAACTTTCTATTCTTAACTTTCAGATTATTTTGTTTCTTTTACCTAACTGAAAATAACAATCCAGAGTGGGGTTTTTTTAGATAATAATTTTCAGGAGTAGGATCAATTCAAAGTCTCAAGCAATAAAAACATTAGGTATATGGCTTGATAACTCTCTATATTATTTCAGGTAAAACTGTACTTACTAGTAGACTCAAAAACAGTCTCCTATTTTTCAGTTCAGCTCCGCTACTAAGTAAATAGCAGAAGGATCTATATTATGCTCCAGCTATAAAATAACGCTTTGCATTGTCCCTTAGGCATTTGCATTTATGGACAAGAACAAAGGAAATTCTAAAAAGAAAACTAAAAAGATCTTTAGTCTAAAAAGATTAAACTGAGATTTGCTATTCAGGTTACCAATAAAGCATACTGCAGGAAGGAAATGAATATGGATTAAACACAGGGCATTCTCTGTCCTCATGGAAATACTGCCTGCTTCAGCAGTGGGTAATCTAACTATTATTCATATCTTGTGTACTTATAAAAGAAAAAAATAAATTGAAAAAGACGACAATGCTTTCACAAAAGTATGTAATTCTGCTTATGAAGAAGGAGACTTCTTTTATACCTAATTAGTGTTTATCAGAATAAGCAGGTGCAGGTGTCTACAAAGGCATCATGAATTTCACAATTATTCCATAATTATGTTTGGATGTAAATGTAATACTTTATTATATTCATTTATTGTTTCATTAATTTTTTTGACAGAACAAGGTCACCAACATATTTTATGATTTTATGTTAATTTCTGCTTGTATTACTGCCTTTATATTAAGATAAATCAGTTTACCTTAACAGGGCATGTGTGCTGTCTAGAATACATTAACAGAGTATTAGGTTGTATTTCAACATAATGGTTGAAATGGAGGGAAGTTGTCTGTAACTGTGTCAAATTTATCTTGTCAAGAAACCTCATTTTTTTTACCTCTTAGTTCCATGATACTATTATTATTATTGTTATTATTATTTAATCTGGGCAGTGATTGAATTGGGAAAGACAAATCACAGCAGAAATCAGAATTTTATCGCGCATGGTCTTTGTTACAAGAATGATACAGTAGTAATTGAAATTTTGAAGCAATCTATTAAGATGAAGGATCTATTAAGTCTAGATCAGGAGTAACTGGAAGCAACATTTGTCTCGACTATTTGATTAACAGTTGATTTTGTCAGGCTTCAGATTTAAAACCAGTGAGTAAGTAATAAAGTAAGAAGTGACAGACCTGAAGTGTTAGTTTGAGCTCTGTAACACTACTTAATTTCAGCAGCCTCTTTCTCAAAAACCTTATAACATTGCTAGCACCTATCCCCCGTCCTCCTCAGCTGACCTACTTACTACTTCCTGTGAAAATCCACAGCTACAGACTACTTCAGCACTTACTCGTTGCATTTATCTAGAAAAATCCATACTCTAATTATTTCACACTTTAAAATAATACAGATGATTGGAAAATTTTGGTTTTGTTGGGTTCTGGGGGTTTCTTTTTTTTTTTTTTTTTTTGTTTGGGGGGGAGAGGGGTTCGTTTGTTTTGACTCTTTTGTTTGAAGTTTTTTTATTTTTTTTTCTTCTTCTTTATTTTTCTTTGTGGAATGATCTTAACTTCAAAAGGCAGGAAAAAGCAGACCTGTGTGATTTTGCTCAGTGCTATTCTTGCCATAATGGACTACAGTAAGAATAAGAGTGACATCTTCTTCCATTCTGTATTACAAGGTACTTCTGACTTGGTTCTGCTATTATAACTACAATTGCTATTACTGACTTGCTAGTAGTGAAAGTCACTAAGAAGTCTCTCTTCCTTGAATAGTGTTTGGAATTGACAAGACTTTCAACTGACAGAGTAGAATCTACCTGAAGCCTTTCATTTTCCTCTTATTAAAATATATACAAAGTATGTGCTTTGGGGAAATGATAATTGTAGTTTTAGTGCTTTTACTTCTTTCAATTAATTAATTAACACCAACAAGTAAAAATGGGTAGTGTTAATTGCAAACTGTTTTGTTGACTGTTTCTTTTCTTCAGCCATGCTAATAACATAACTAAATGTCAATAGTCACTATGTAATCAGAAAAACCACCTAGCGAATTTGGCAATGTACCCTCGCAAAAATAATGGTGTGTTTATCTTCTTACAGCAAGAACATCAAACTCTCTTCAGCTATCTGAGAATTTTGCATTGGTCACAGTATTACATGCACACATTATGGGACATTTCAAAAATTTTCTTTAGAAGGACATAAACAGCTTCACAGCTATTTTTGTCAGCAAGAAGAATAAAGCAGTAAATCTGGGAAAGAATTGATAGCACAGCTTGAGTTACACCAAGAATTTGGTTTTATAGAACACTGGAATTCATTATGATATGAGAATTGGCATCCTCACAGGTGGAAGGAGGAAGGGACCTAAGACTAACATTAAAGAGAGAGTTAAATCAACAACACGTGTTTTATGCACTTCTATGTGTTCATGTGTACATAAAAGTGTGTATATACATAAGTGTAAGCTTTAAATGCTGAAGATGCTTAGGGTATTGCAAATCCATCAAGCTAACATGGTAAGGAAGTTTAAGAATTTAAGAGAAGAACTTATTTTCTTGCTTCTGTCCAATGCTTGGAGTCTCAGTAAGTTAGCAAGAGGTATTGGGTGTTCTCACCATTGAGAATAAAAGTGGTATAATTGATGATTTAATAAGTTGATTGACCCTCACTTCTATATTAAAATATCTGGTCATATCTCTGTTTGGATAGAATAAGGTGACTGCAGACAGTAGTAATGCAATCATGTTATAAACTCATTGTTTTTAATGGTGTTGATAATTTTAGCATTGAAAGATCTTCAACATGTGTGTGTTCAAGAGGGTGGAAGCAATGTCAAGTGCTTTATTTAAAGCTTTCTGCCAATTAGAATATTGATTGAATATTTCAGTCCAGACCTGCTCTTTAATATTTTAAGAGAACTTTATTATTAAAAGAAAGTTCAGCTTAAAGAGATTTCTATTGTAGGTTTCATGTAGGCAATAGGAAGTCATTACTAAAGATGCTAAAAGTTTCTACATGATATCTAACAAACACTTACTGTATGCAATAGCATATTAACAATTATAACAATGCAGAAAGATTACTTATTCACTGAACTGAAAGTTGCTTCTTGCTTAAAGATCAGAAATCATGATTCCTTTATATTCTAGATGGGAAAAGAATATGTGAAACTGTATATCTACACAAAGTAAAACACATATTTGATATTACACAAGAACTAATTCAAATAAAGAATTAATAAAATTACATTAAAACATGAGTAGGATTTGTCAGTAGGGAAAGAGAAAACAGAAAATTACAGATGACAACTGGGAATTCCTCAAATTTTTACGTGGACAGGTAGCCATGATTCAACAAAGAATAAGAAGAAAGAAATACGTCTAAAACCTCATCCTGATTCATTAATAATTTTCCTAAGTCAGAAAAAAAATATATGTAACTAATTTTTTTTTTAAAGGCAGAATACATAATGAGTTGTAAAATTCATGTTGTTGAGAAATTTCATAAGCTGTTGTAATGATAGCAGAGAACAGGTGACTGTAGTTGCTGCTATGTTGCTATTAAGGCTACTTTAAGTTATATTGTGGTAAAAAAAAAATCATACCACTAGTATACATGTTTTTTATAAAGATTAAAAAATTGAAAAGAAATATTTAAAAAATTATTAAACAAGTAGTTATGTCTTATATTTGCAATTAAGTGCTGTGAGGATTAAAAAGTAATTTGGAGATTTTCATTAAATAAGAAACATGTTAAGCATTGCCTGCAAACAGAAAATCTTAATAAATGGCCTCTAAAGGAGATGGCAGATGAAGTCTATGATTAACTTTCTCTGATCCTGGAACACTGAGGAAAACCATGAAATCTAGGTGAAAATTATTGCTGTATTAACATTCAAAAGAGGCAAGCTGACCAGGCTAACTGCCAGATATCTTTTATCCTAAAGACTGGTGAATCATTTATGTATTTGGCAAGGTTAAACAGTTGGCACACCCGGGTAGACAAAAAAAAAGTGAAGTTGAAAATGTTCTGATCCATGACTAAGTACGTAGGAATAGAATTGAAAGGCACTGTTTTTCTAATTATTTGTTGTAATGACTTGTGAAAGTAGATATAATAGCTGTCAAAAAAGACACTGGCTTTAGAAAACCTAGTGAAATAATGAAATAGGAAGAAATTAACCACTTCTGGGTACTGTGTCCAGTTTTGTGCCTCCAATACAGAAAAGATGTTAGTAACTGAAGTGATGGCCACCAATAATGGTTGGGGCTGGAGCACGCATCATGTGAGGAGAGGGTCTACAAGCAGACAGGTTTGTAGACCTGATCTGAAAAACTGTCAACCATATGAGCCCTGTGTTTTAAAAGTGTATTGGGTCTGGCTGCGATGGAGTTAACTTTTCCTATAGCAGCTTTGTATTTGTATCAAGAAAGGTGTTGATAACACACCAATGTTTTGGCAACTGCTGAGCAGTGCTTGCACAGCATCAGTTCTGTCTCTTCAACTCCCCAAAGGCCAGTGGATGAGAGTGGGCAAGAGATTTGGAGGGGACATAGCCAGGACAGCTGACATGTATTGGGGCCCTGCTTCCCAGGAAGTGGCTGGACATCACCTGCTGATGGGAAGTAGAGAACAGATCTTGTTGCTTTTCTTTCCTTCAATGTGCAGCCTTTGCTTTTCTTCATTGAACTGCCCTTATCTCAACCCAACTGTTTTTCATATTAATTTATCCCCTCTGCCCTGCTGAGGAAAGGGAGTGAGAGAGTGGCTTGGTGGGCACCTGGTGGCCTGCCAAGGTCAACCCACCACAGTCCTTTCTTGGCACCCAATTTAAGGCTTAAAACAATGGCAGTTTTGCATTAAGTGTGCTATAGCTATAGTAGTTATTAATTGGCAGGCTTCTGTGTGGATCATGGACTTTATTTGCTGCAGTGCTCAGGTCTTCATTTTGCTGAGTTTGGGAATACATGAATACGAACAATGGCTATGTGCTTTGCCCTGGCATTGATGCCCTTACTGTGGTGCAGTAATATCGCCTCCTCCTTGCAGGAGGGTTAGACTAGATGACATTTGAAGGTCCCTTCCAACCCAAACTATTCTGTGATTCTATGATTCTATGATCCTATGTTGTGAAGAGGATGAGAGAATACGCCTCCCTCTTCTCATCCATGACTGATGTGGGTGGTTTTGTTGCACAGGCTCCTGAGGTCCTTGCTGACTCTTATGTGAGCTGATTAATAGTACTAACACCATCAGTTTATTGTCAGGTTTGTGGAATCTGGTGTCATCCTGGTGTATGAGGAGATATCTTTGGGGAGAAGCAATGCTGAAACATGTCCTGCGGTGGCTGGTCCCTGCATGGCAGAGTGTGTGGAAGTATTTGGGTAGGTGCTTAGAGCAGTTATCACTTCCCATATCCTGGGATTTTACACCTGAAGAGGAAAGTAACCCTTGTGAATTTATGCACCATCAGATAGGAGGGTGCCTTGCCTACCCCAATAAAAAACAGTAGCCTCTAGCACTGTTTTGAGGCTTGGCCTGTGCCAATAGAGCCACAGTTCAGTACTATCAGAGCATTGTGGTTAAGATAAGTATGCAGACTACCTCTGGGGGTGCCTTGACTGAGACAGGGATCCAAACCAACTAAGAACACAGCAATTGCAACAGAGACCCAAACTGCAACTATAGTAATCACCTCAGTAGTGAAGAAGAAGCAGAGGATGTGGAGGTTGATAGGTCCATATCATTGATTAGTAAGGGATGAGGAGAAGGAACAGTCTGATCAGACAGCCAGTCCTTCAGCAAGGAAATAGGAGGAAGAAGTGAGAAAAATGATCAAAAAAAGGGGAAATTACCCAGTCCCTCACCTTGAAAGAACTTCAAGACATGCAGAAAGATTACAGCTTCCAGCCACGTGAGCAGATTGCTGCCTGGCTGCTCCAATCCTGGGATAGTGGAGCCACAGTCAGAAACTAGAACATAAGGACACTCAACAGCTGGGGTCCCTCCCTAAGTACCAGGAGATTGACAGAGGAATTAGAAAAGAGGCAACAATTCTCTGTCTCTGGAGGCAGCTCCTGTCAAGCATGAAGGCAAGACATCCATTCAAAGAAGACTTTGTGACTTGCCAAGGGAAGTGGACTACTACTGAGAAAAGCATCCAATATCTGGGAGAATTAGCAGTGCTGAAAGTCATGCACAGTGACAACATCTAGATGACAACAAGTTCTCCAAAGACCTTGGATGACAGCCATCAGGCCATTCAGAGAAAGATGGTCCAAAATGCATCAGCATCAGCTTCAAAACAGCTTGACAACAGTGCATTGCCCAGATTTGGATACATAAGCTGTGGAGAGGGCATCTTCCTGGCTCCAAAATTTTGAAGAAAATTTCTCTTCCTCCTTGTCTCCTGGAACAACATCTTGGTTGTCAGGGGACTCCATGGAGTCCTTGCAAAAGAGAAATGGAGCCTCAGGCACAAGCTCCATGGCACTCTAGTTCTTCCTGCATGACCAGGAGGAAGACATGATGAAATGGGATGGTAAGCCCACTTTTAAGTTGGAAGCCCATGTGTGCAAACTGAGGGCTAGACAGCTACAAAGGGGCCAACCAAGAAGGCTATCAGTTTAATTGCTGCTGAGATGTAAAAAGGCAATCAGCAATCCCCCAGATGCAGAAGAAGAATCATTGAGATCACCTTCCTTGATTCTGGTGAAGGGATCTCTAGTCTGATAGTGCAAGGGTCAGACAGTGAATACTCCAAAAAGGAATAGAAAGCCTTTGACCAGGAGAAGGACAGAGATGTACGGATTTACCAAACTGTGTGGGATTGATGGCCTGGCATATCAGATCCACAGAAGTAAAAGGCTTTGTCAGAAACCAGTGCACAGTGTACTCTAATGATATCACGGTATAAGGGCATGAAACCCATCTGGATATCTGGAGAGACAGGGAGATCCCAACAGTTGTCTCTATTGGAGGCTGGTGTGAGCTTAACAGAAGATAGAGGCAAAAACACCTATTGTGACCAGCCCAGAGGCCTCACATATCCTTGGTGTAGACTACTTCAGGAAAGGGTACTTCAAGGACCCAAAAGTATGCCAACAGGTTTTTGGTGTAGCCACCATGAATACAGAGACAATTAAACCACTGTCTACCTTGCCTAACCTCTTGGAAGATCCCCCTGTTATGGGTTTACAGTGGGTTGAAGAACAGCAGGTGCCAATTGCATGATGGCACACCAAGAGTCTTTGGTTCCCATCCATGACCTGATTAATCAATTGGAGAGCCAAGAAATCATCAGCAAGACTTGCTCACCTTTTAGTAGTCGCATAAGGCCAGCACAAGTGTATGATGAAGGGTGGAGGTTAACAGTGAACTATCGTGGCCTGAACAAGTGTCATATCATAGCTGAGTGCTGCCATACCAGACATACCAGTGCTCCAGTATGAGGGCAGCCAAGTGGTATGCTGCAATTCCTACTGTCAATGTGTTTATTTCAATTCCTTTGGCAGCTAAGCACAGGCCTCTGTTTGCTTTCATGGGGAAAGGTGTCCAATATACCTGGAACTGACTACCCTAGAGGTGGAAGCACAATCCTACCTTTTGTCATGGAATAATCCACTGGAACAGAATGATGCCTCTGAACATCTGCAATACATCAACAACATCATTGTGTGGGCCAACAAAGTAGAAGTGTTTAGAAGGGAAAAAGAATAATTCAAGTTCTTCTGAAAGCTGGATTCACCATAAAAAGAAAGAAGGCCAAAGGTCCTGCACAGAAAATCCAGTTCTTGGGAATGAAATGGTAGATTGATGTTGTCACATCCCTATTCATGTGATCAAAAAGAAAATTTCTCTGTCCCCTTGGTTAATAAAGACTCCAACAGAAGTAACTATTTTCAGTTACAAACTGAGAGCAGAAGCCAGACTTGAGTAGATATTGACTGTTCAGCTGTTTCTGTATTCATGAGATATTTTTAGGAAGCAGATTTCATTTCATAAATTAACCAGAAAGTGTGTGATAGATCATAGAATTACTTTTTAATCTCTTACTGTTCCTTCAGGCTAGGATTTTCAAAGGTCTAAAAGAACTAGGCTTTCAGCTCTCTTTGCCCTTTGATGGAATATGGCCACTTTATAAACAAGTCTGGACCACTTTCTGTAAGAATTGGTTATTGTCCAAAATGAGAGATACACTCTGAATACTCATTCAAACTGATTTGAAGATCCATCCTTAAATTACTAAATTCGAAGTACCTTTCAAGGGCATGTGGCAGGTACCCCAGCCCTAAGCTAGGAAGCTTCTGGAACCGTGTGGCTAGGAAGCATCCAGAATCGTGTGGCTGTTGTAAAGTGGAGTCTTCAGCCAATGAGAACTGATGTGACCATATATGACCACAGATCAGATTCAACTAGGGTACAGATGGAGCCGGCTGGAGGATGAGTTTGAGCTAGTCCTTCTTGGAGCAGCAGGTCTGCAGATGGGGACTCTCCCCTTAGATTGGGAAGCTGCCTAAGGAAACTCCTCAAGGTTGAGAGCCTTCCCTTTGTTACGTGAGTGATTGCACATTTTGGATCACTGGAATTCCTGAGTGCAGCATTGATTCCTGAGTGACATTTTGAACCGGTGGATCGTTAATAATATCGGGGTCTTAAAGCAGTTTCCATTAAAAGTAGAGCTAAGTTTGAATTCGTTCTCAGTTTGTTACAAGTAAATCCTGTTTGAGTTTATCACCTCATCTGGTTTAATTTTTGTGAGCTTCTACAGCAGGGCATTAAAGAAAATATGATGTTTTGTTGATATAGTTGTTTCTTTCTAAATGGAAGAGTCAAAACAGCTGAAGAAAAAAAAAAACCTACCTGCCTTAACCAGTTTATAAATCTCCTGCTGTCACGTTATGATCTGTCTTCATAAATGTCACAGATTTAAGGCTTTTGGCAGGATCTTATGAGCTGCTATTCATTTATCCAAAAAGGTTTATTTTTTTTTTTTTAAACTGATTTATGTGCCACAGTGTAAATGAAGGCATTATATTAGGATATTGTGCTGGTTTTGGCTGGGGTAGAGCTAATTTTCTTCATAGTAGCTTGTATGGGGCTATGTTTTGGATTTGTGCTGGAAACAGTGTCGATAACTCTGGGATGCTTGAGTCACTGCCGAGCAGTGCTTACACAGAGTTAAGGCCTCTTCTGCCTCTCATTCCACCCCACTAGTGAGTGGACTGGGGTTGCACATGAGGTTGGGAAGGGACACACCTGGGACAGCTGATCCCAACCGACCAAAGGGAGGAGAATGAAGAGGGGGACTTTTGAAATGATTATGTTTGTGTTCCCAAGATACTGTTAGGTATGATACAGCCCTGTTTTCCTGGAGATGACCCTATACACCTGCCTATCAATGGCAAATAGTGAGTTAATTCCTTGTTTTGCTTTGCTTACCAACATGGCTTTTACTTTACCTATTAAACTAGCTTTATCTCAACCCATGAGTTTTCCCGCTTTTACCCTTGCGATTCTTTTCCTCATCCCACTGAGGAGGGGAAATGAGTGAGCGGCTGTGTGGGGCTTAGTTGCTGGCTGGGGTTAAACCACAACATGTGTACCTACAGAAAAGCACACTGGGTCATGGAGAAGCAGACATATGTATCTGGGCAAGGTGGTTATGCTGCTTTCATAGCCTGAGATAGCACAATTGTTTTTTCACAGCACTTCTTCACAAAATATTTATATCTGTAATTAATAATCCAATAGTGTGGGTTTCAGTTACGTCTGTTTCTTCCTTTATTCTCAGTAATGTTAGTTGTTATAAATGTGTTGGCACATGTAGACATGGACTATACAAACTAAGCTAGAGCAGATGCAAGAATGAAAGCTGAGGAGAAATTCTGTGTGTATCAACAACGCATCAGGTGAAGCTGTGCTGTTTAAGATAAAAATCGGACCTACAAGAACAGACTAAAAAATGTACATGTAAAACTACATATATTTTTATGTTACTTTTCCTAGACCTAAGTTTCGATCTTTTCTAGAAGCAGATGCTTCTAGCTACTCTGTGAAACAATTCTATTTTAAGCCTGGGAGGCAATAAATGAGATGTATTTCAAAATGTACTATTTTAAGATTCCAGTATTCATTTATGTCTGGAGCTCGAAAAGTACAGGAGAGCATCCATTAGCCATTCTTCATTGGGTAAACAGAAACCTGTGATTCCTTTTGTTATACTGACCTGAGATGTTGAACAGGGGAGTACCTGGCCACCCTCACAGGTATTTCTTCTTTATAAGAATATGAAGCTGTTTCAGAGATATTTGTGGAATACAGGAGGAAAAATAACAAAAAACTAACCTACACTAAGAATCAATTAAAAAAATTTCTGTTTTCTTGGTGTCAGTCACCTAGTCAAGCCCCTTTTTTTTTTTTGGTATTCAGAAAATCCACAAAAAAAAAAAAGTGACTATTCACTCTATCTGCCTGCCAACTGTTTATCATGACTGTAGGGATGGAATTAAGCTGAAGTAGAAGAGATACTGCCTTGGATTGTTTATTCAACATTTTGTTTTGTTTTGTTTTGGTTTTTTTTTGACATTCATTCCAAATTTAGAATTGACTCATATGCTTACAAATGTAAATATTAGTCAGAATCTGTCATTATTATATAACTAAAATAACAAAGTTTGACATGTCATAGCTTTAGAAAGGACGAAATTGTGATGTATGCATTACTTCTCTAGAAGCAGTGGTTTAGGACTTCTTTGGTAAGCATATATTTAGGAATTTATTTTCTGTGTACTTGCAAGTGAATTTCTTTGCAGTATTAGTGACTTTGGCACATGGGAGGTGGTGGATTTTCAAAGTACCTGCTTCCTGGAAAACCAATTCATGTATTACTGAGGCTGAGAGCTGAGCAGCTAGCTCAGCGTATTAGCTAGGTTTCAGTGAGACTCGGAATTAAATTTAGTGGGTTTGCTTGGAGATGATGAATATCCTGGAAAAACTGATGGAACAAAGAAGGAGCTTTAGACCCAAAGCTGTAACTAGAATTGCATTAACAAATTGTCACCATTGTAATGCTGCATTTACATGATATATTTTTTCTTACTATAATGAAATATGTCATTTATGCCACGTTAATAAACTTTGAAGGAGGTAAAGAAAGCCTACCTCAATCTACTTTGTCTCTGGCATTCTATCTCATTAGCTTTGTAACTACATCTTGTGAAATCATGACCTAGAAATATCATAATATCAATCTTAGCTTCTGGAAACAAAAGGGTAAAGCAGTTCTTTCTGTGAACTGATTTAATTTGATGACTATGCTTTTCCTTTGAGAGTTATCCTTTTACTTAAGCATTCTGTTGCTACAAACTGCTATGTCCCTAACAGGGAATAAGTATGCAATTTAGACATATGCAAGCAATGACTAATAAAAAGCACTTACCGGCCATGAAATAATGCAATCTGAGAGTATAATGAATTAATGCATCTAGAAATTGCTGGATAAAATTATTGGAAAAGTTTTGTAGAACAAAATAAGTGAACGGTATGCCATGAAACACTGGATTATCTCTCCAGATGTGCATAAACATTCTATTCCTAATTGTAGCTAAGCACAATTCATAGTAAAAGCCTTCATGAGAATTTCCAGGGAGTAGTTATTTAATTTATCCTCTAATAAACAAACAAACAAAAAAAGTTTAAAAGTCATGGGAAACAGTTCAAAGTGCTCAAAAAGATATTCAGTTCCTATTAAAATCTTATTACTTAAGCATATATTTCACTATATTCATATGGCTTGTAAAAATGCACAATTTGGGGAAGCAAGGCCATACACAGACTGAAACCTTATTAAGATATCTTCTGTAAAAGCTGGGCCACAAAATAGCATGCAAATTTGAAATTCTTTTGATCTTATACATGCATTGTTTCCAGGTTCCAGGAGATCAGTAAATCACACGTCAAAGACGTGGAGGGTGCCTGCCTTTCCTACACACTTTTTTTTTGTGTCAATCTAAACTACTACTGATTGGCTGTAACTTTTTAAGGTAGACACAAAAGTATCCAAAGTATTATTTTTTAGCAAGCTTTCATACAGTTTTAATCAATGAGCGAGGGGAACTTCAAACTGAAGAAACAATGAGTAATAAGAAAGTGACATTAAAACAAGATATTTTATTTTCTTTTTTCTATGTCTTCCAAAATTTCAGTTTAAAAATTCAGATATCTTAAGTGCTAAAGTGATGAAAATCTAAAATAAAATTTATCTGACTTGAAAATAATTATTTGGTAACTAGAATCTTTGAGAAATAGATTCAAAAACAGAAGCTTCACTTACTCAGAAGATTTAATCTTACATTGTTATTTACTGAGCTTACACATCTTAGCTGATTGATAATAACAATATTAAATATTGTTCTAGAAGATTTCCCAGCTAATTAAGAAGTACCGAAATTAGCAATTTCTGGATGCTTGTGTTTGCTCTCATGTTTTTAGTCTCTGCTAGTTTCCCATTAGAACAAATACAATGTTGTTTTTTTTCCCAAGTGCAAATAAATTGACTGGGGTATTATATACAATGGAGAACACTTAAAGTGGATTTCTTTTACTGTTTCTGAGAAGAGTTAGAAAAGTCAGAAGTATTAGCTTTTTGATGTCTTGCCTTCTAAGGCAAGTTTCCATGACTTTCTACCTCTGATAACCCAACCTAAAAAGGAAAATTTTATACAGTGTGTAGCTATTCTAGAGAAGACTCATGTTGCTTCACAGTGTTTGAAATATTAATAAGGACTAATCTGTAAATAGTTCTTTCTCTAAAAATATGAGCAGCAAAAAAAGTTAAAAATCCCTAAGTGGATACATTTAGTGATATTAATAAGGAAAGATGATCTAAATGGAAAATTAAATAGGAAACACATTGGAAGACATAAAGACATAGGTTTATGAGATCTAGTGACTCAGAATTACCAAAAGATTACTTAACATTGAAAGATTATGATTTGACTTACACATTACTTTACATTAGATTGCACATATATGTTTATTCTATATTAAGCAGTAAGAAACATCTATCTTTAAAATAAAAAGACATTGGAAGGACCAGGCTGACTAGAGTATCCAGGCAAAAGATGCCTTTTCTTCATTCTTTCTCACGCTTCCTAAAAGGAGTTATTGTTCTGGAGACCTCTAGGTCAGCAGCTGAAGATATTATTCCTGTCTTCTAGATTATGGAAGAAGAGCAAGCCATCTAGCAGACAAGATAAACAGATTTGAAAAGTTTTAGAAGAAAAACTTTTCTACCCTGGTACAAGAACTTCATGGCTTTCAGAAAATGTTAGTTTTAACATTTAAAAAAAAAAAACAAAAACAAAAACAAAATCCCCAAACAAACACAAAAAGAACAAACAACTGAAGGTTTTGTAACAGGTTTGAAACTTGTGAGTCAGAAATGCAGTTGTACTGTGTTTGTGAATCTGTAATGTGGCATCAGAGTTGAATCTCAAAGCTGAAAAAGGAATATTTTGAGAATTCTGGGTTGACAGAGCACAAGGGCAATGTACATGGCCATGGAACAGAAACTGGACATACTGAAAATGGTAGAAGAAAAGCAAGACAACAAGACAAGCTGATTTACCCAACCACAAATCCACGCAAATCTACCAAGTAAGAAAATTAAATAAGTAAAAATTGAGACTCCATCAAGAAATCTGCTGAATTATTTGTTTTAAATATGTAGTATAAAGCACTTCACTGTCATAGAAGAAAATGCAAGCTAAAAGCAGGTCCAGTGTTTGGAGAGATCTGCTATTCTGCAAAAGCAAAATACTCTTTTTCAAAAAACTATCTGACTTCAAGTACCTAGAGTAATTCTAAGCTATTAATCTTGAAAGTTCTCTGCAGTAATTACAAAGAAATAACCATTTTAAGCAATAGTTCATGTGATTTTAGACTTCTGTCTTATAGTGTGATGAATATCACCCTACAAGCTCTCTTCAGTTTACATTAATGACAGGGGGACATTATAGGTAGCCTGAAGGAACTTGCTCAGATGTAGACATCTGTACTGTAAACAAGGTTTACAGATAGACAGATAGACAAATCAATCAAATAGACAAATTAATCCAACAGCTAGTAACTGAAATGTCACGTTGAATATAATACCTCTCTTACTACCCATAAATGGGATTCTGGTGCAAATATGAACAAGGTATCTGAAAACACAAAGCAGTATTTGCAGAGAAAAATCTAATCCTCTTGCATATACCCAGACAGAAAGCACAGCATTCTGCTAGGCAATAATGAACTCCAATTCTGCCAGTTAGATATAACTCTAAAGGAAACCTAAAAAAAAAAAAGTCTCAGAAAAGGGAATATTTTTTCTGAGGTTGAAAACAAGTCACATATAAGTAATAGTTCTTACTGAGGAAAGCTGTACTAGGGCCAGAGCCATACAAACGGAAAGAAAATATATAGATTGAAAAAATCCAGCAAAACACTAAATTAAATTGTAGAAATAGCAATGACAGATGGTAACAAAGATGATTTGATTGCTACAAATATTTAATACCATGACTGTGGCACACTCTTAAATGCATTAATGCATTGACAGTGCTGCAGTTAATATTACTTTAGGAGGGCAGAGAAAGGTATGCATAAATGGCTTAAGAAAACACTCTGCTTTGAGCTAGAGGCTGTTAGCAGCAGCTAGTGCCGATAACATGACACACACCCCGTCCTTCATAAATATTTTTACCAGTTAAGTTTCCCTAACTTATGTTTTGTCTCTTGAAAACAGACTCCAGATTCTAAGTTCTATCCCAGAATCCTTCCTTATAAAGACCTGAGAGACAGTCTAGTATCTATGTCACAAAACGCTGCACCATTTCCTGTGACAAATGAAAATGTATAGGAATGTTTACCTGGAAGAACGTCCTAGAGAGATGCGTTCTTCCACATCTACAGCTTTTTCCATTTGCGCTGAAAGAATCTTAAAGGAGCATGGCTAAAATATTTATGATGAAGAAAGAGGCAATATTGGGTAAATTAGGGGGATTAGGAGTCCTTTAGATCTTAAGCTGCTGTGCTTGAGAAACCATTTTCCCTTTTATTTCTTTTTTCAACAAGTACATAGACTTAATTCAGGTTAATTGGTTCTTCGAGTGAACTTCACACTGTCAAATTATAAAAAAAAAAAAGAAAAAAAAAGGAAAAAGCTTTGTCCTTTATGATTCTTACAAAGAAGGTTTGATATCATATATATATATATCTAGTAGGAGAGACTTAGGCACTTTGGTTGTAAATGGTTTTATATGATTTTCTTTTCCTAATGTATTTTACTGTATTTTAAAATCTACTAATTATCTTAGATAAAAAAGCTTTATTTTAGCCTGCAGAAAATTACTGTACAAAGATTGCACATGATATAGATACTTTTTAAAATTTTTTTTCACTTTGAGCCATGCTTTTGTAGCATTTTTCTTGTGTGAAGCAAACTACCACATTTTGTATACTGGAGCAGTCTCCAATCTTTTAATTCCAAAACAACTCAATTTTTTCCAATATAGGTAAATTAAGGACAACAAGACTTCTAGCTCCAACAAAGTGCAAAATGTCATGATATTGTGATAGTGATTGATGTTAGTGATATCTGACTTGCTACTTATTCAGCTAATCATGTTTATAATTTTATACTTAATTTTTAGTTTATCTCCAGAAAATTACTGAAGACAGGGTTTTTTCTTTGCTAAAACCTGGGGGGAAATGAGAATTGAATGTTCTGCAAACTACATCATTGCAAATCATATTTTAAATATTTCTTTAAATGTATTAATGAATAAGGCATCATCTGACAGTTTTTGTCAGTGCATAAAATATGTCAGTGCATATGTACTATGTTCAAGGTATTTTTCTTTAAAGGCCAGTGCTTCTATCCATGATATGGTTCTTTACCCACTGGAATCACTGTCTGCACATGATTGTTCTTTGTTTCTATCTTCATTTATTATTCTCTTGAGAACTTATGTCAGAATCAAATTCTGTACAATAAATCTTGGAAATAGGAATCATTGTGTAACTTTATGTGACTTCTGACATTTTTTTCTTGATTGTGAGTATGCAAGTTCACACATTCAGTCTACTATTATTGCCATTAGACTTTCTCATTCTCATTTTTACTAACAAAATTATGATTCTGAATAGATTTTGCCTGCAGGGCATGACATTTTACTGCACACTTCCATTTTAGCTCTATTTCATTTTTTTTTCTCCTCATTGCCCTAGTCATTTTGATTTTCCTATTTTAAAATGTTGAATTTTCTCAAAAGAAGCAAGCATATTATAGTAATTTTAAATGTAACTACAATACGTGAACAAGTTGGGACCCTAATCAAGCCTTTTTTTTTTCATTTTTATGCAACCCTGCTTCAGGCAAGGAGGAGAAGAAAGGTTGAACTAAGTGTTTGTGTGCAGTACTTTTTAGCAGAAATGAGGTAAAATTATGTAGAGCGGCATTACCATTTGTCATGGTAATGTAACAGACAAGTAAGAGAAAAGTAGCTATTGTTCACAACATATTCTACAAATGGCTTTTCTAACTGGAGGACTCATCAGTTTTGTGGGCACATTGCTGCATAGTTCTTTCCCCATAGTCAGGTTTGTGTCCTCATCCAGACTCCTTTTTCATCTAGACTATCCTGTGTAGACAGTGTTTAATGACTCAGATGATTCTAAGACAGCTTCTTTGAATGACCTATGAGAATAATCAGGGTTGCGATGAAAATCTGGGAGTGGAGGGAGGTTTCTTTCTGTTCAAACTCTCATGAATCAATCTCCATTTCTCTTGCAGAAAAACAAAATTGTTTGAAGAACACCTCCTTGATGCAAGTGAATAAAATATTTCTGATTTGAACATTTTAACAAACGAAAAAAACGGGAAAAAAAAAGTAAAAAGGAAAGAGGAATGACAGGGCATGTTTAGGCATTAGTCATAAAAATGTTGGAGGAGACAGAAGAGCTACTTTGCCTACAGATTAAGGCAGCTGCTTAGTGTGCAGGAGATCTGTATTTACCCCACATCTATGTCCACTCAAAAAAAAAGGCTGTAATCATAAGACTAGGTAGTACTTTGGAATGAATTACTTGGTCTACTTTGTTGACATTGTTCTATTCTGGATACTATTCCACTTTGTATACAGTACTTAAATACTACTTGGACCAAAGACTTGCACACGAATGTCTCAGCCCGCAGCTGATATTCCCTGGAAAGATATAGCTTTTCGTGTTTTCTTGTTTGTGGTTTTGGTTCTTTTTTTTTTTGTGTGTGTGTGTTCTGCTTTGTTCTTGTATTTATATGATATTTATACATCAATCAATGTCTTAAAAAAGAAGAAGCAGAAGTGACAGCAGGTCACAAGCTGTAGGCTACTTTCTTAATGTCACCGGAGCATACTAATCTCAGTGAACAATCTGTGTTGGAATGCTGACACCACCCAAGAGATTTTGGCGTACCGGGATTGATTCTATAAGGTGCTAACAAACCTCAAAAGGTCACACGATTTGAGGCGCAATTAACAGACATTCAGGATCATGCATACTGTCAAAAATAGTACACAGAATAAAGAAAGAATGCCATATAAGCATAATCTTATTCCATTCCCATCTTTTTTTTTCCAAGTGTGTTACAACTTCTAGTGACCAATTTTAAATTCTAATTTATTTTAAATCAGTAACTCTCTCTTATCCTGCCAGGATATCACTACCTGGATGAAACTGAGAAGGCTGCAAATATATGGTTACTGCCACTAGGCTCTAAGCTCCATATTAGAATCATAGAATCATAGAATAATTTGGATTGGAAGGGACCTTCAAAGGTCGTCTAGTCCAACCCCCGGCTCCAAGGAGCAGGGACATCTCCAACTAGATCAGGTTACTCAGATCCTATTCAACCTGGCAGGGATGGGGCATCTACCATGTCCCTGGGCAACCTGTTCCAGTGTTCTACCACCCTCATTGTAAAAAAATCACCTCCCTTGACCTGCTAGGCATGCTTCTTTTGATACAACCCAGGATGTGGTTGGCTTTCTGGGCTACAAGTGCACATTGCCAGCTCATGTTGAATTTATCGTCCTCCAGTACCTCCAAGTACTTCTCAGAGAAGTGGTTAACTTCAATCACTTTCCAAATCACTAGAACTTCTCTGTTCATTCCTGATCCTGGTTCTTTCTTCTATCTTCCCTACTAGAAGGATAGATATGGAAAAGCTGTTATGACTGTGTGGTTTAGCTTTCTTCTGCTCTGTACAAGAATGTTGTCTGCATTCAATATCAGCATCTTCAGTTTCTTCTCTCCACTTGCAGAGTCTCAAATCCTAATAAACCCCCCAATGAGGCAGTAAGGGGTGAATAGTACCGATGTGGTTAGTCATTTACCAGGGCCCAAATGTCAGATTTCTCTCTTTTATCCTAGCTGTGTGCGGTTATTACATACTAGTAAGTAACATTCTTAGGTCTGCCAATAGATGGGGCTACAGATTCTAGGTTTTTAATGGTATTTTCAGCTTTGCTTTTATATTGTTCCTCAGGGCTGATAAAAATGCTGATTATTTACTCTCAAGTTCTATCAGATGTATTTCCTTCTGACAACAGAGTATTTGTTCAAGGACTTTATTATTTCTCTGATTTTTTTTTTTTACAATGAGACATTTTAGTAATATATTAAAGTTGCTTTTTACATTTAATCTCCTTCACCGGATTTGGACCTTAGAGTAAAACTGATTGCTGATATCACCCACTTTTACTTGCTGTTCTCATATCTTCCTAGTATGAACTTTATGTGTCCCAGATACCTTTTATCACTTTGTAAGTATATCCCATCAGGCATCTGATACAGATGGAAAAATAATTTTCATATCTCTACTTCAGTATTTATGATAAATGTATTATCATATGCAAAGCATCCCAAGTCTTCATCATTTTCTCCACTATTTTTTCTATTACTGAAGTTATGAAGCTCATTGTCCCTTTTTGTGTCTCAAAAATGAAGATGTAACCTTTCACAGCATGTCAATTGTAACTAAATAAAGCACTGTAAAGTGTAAAACAAATTTTGTCATCTTATGATTATCTTACAAATAAGACTTTCTTTTTGAAAAAAAAAATTAAAATCTGCATCACTTACCTGCAGTTTCATATCACCTGTGGTAGATGATTGTGAATTACGCTCTCTTAAAATGAAAGAATTATGTAGGTAAAGGTTGCACAGTGTTTTTATGTAATGTAACTAGGCTCTTTGTCACTTGCATAAATTACTTGTCACAGGAGTTTCTGAATCTGAAATTTTCTGTCTTGAAAGTCTGTATGCTAGAGAGTTCTCTGAGTTAATATAAAGAAACAAGGCTCTGCAATTTCCATAACAGAAGTTACAGAAGTTGTAACTGCTAACTTTACTCTCTTTTTGGATCACCTGTTTTATATAACTTCTGGTTAAGACTACTTAAACTTATTTTTGAACAGTTCTCTAGATTTTCTTATATTTAAGAAGAGGCTTGAGCCTCCAATTTAGAGTTTATTCTTCTACCCAGTTGTTAGGTTTCATGGAAATTGTTGGAACACAATGTGTTTGATTTTACAGCTTTATAAAACAGGGCAGAAATTCAATAATGGATTTTAAAACAATTTCTAGTAATCAAAGAGACATGGAGTTAGATACCTGCAGATACATGGAGTGCACATATGCCCCTACTTCTTACAAAAGCTCTTTAAGATGAGGGTATAAGTATACTCAACTGAATATAAAAATCTCAAATATGCATTAAACAGATGTTACCCAATCAAGTAACACAAGCACAAGTCAAGTTTTTAAACTAAGTATTAGTTGCTGAAAAAAATTGCAAATAAAGTCACTATGAGAAATAGTTTTGAGAATAAAATTATTTATCTACTGAATTTTGTTGTAAAATGATTTACAACAAATATCTTGGGTCTGTATGAGATGCAGAATACCATCAAACTCAGTGCATTGGAGCTGGTACTACAAATGCCTTAAAAAATCAAACAAAAAAAAAATCATTAATTTACATGCCAGGTTCACACAATGACACATGAAAAAAAAATTGTGTCTCTCAAAGAAGCATTTACATTGCTAGTAAGTTCAAGATAGGCAATTCATGACATTTTCATCAAAGGGTACATAACCATATTTGCTACCCAGATGGGTACTCCATTTATTTCCCATGTTGTAAGACTATGGCTTATTATCTTGCAAATTCTCACAGAAGACAGGGAGGGTGGAAGCTTAAGCAGAAGGAGAGGTGACCTTCCACCACATATTTTTTTTGTGTACAACCTCACAATCATACTACAACAAACTTTGTTCTTCCCCAAAAAATTGAAACTAAGATCCAAAATTGCAAAGATACTACATTTCAAAAATTATAATTTCATTTCCGTCTTTTAGTAAGAGCTCCATAAACCTTTCTGTATCTCTTTGAAAGCACTTTAGGCAACAATTATGGAAACTTGCATAAATTCTGTCTCCACTACAAAACTGGTAAGATTTCAGCATAGAAGTAGTAATAATAAAATATAAATTAGTAGATCAAGCCCCTGAAGGATAAACAGGACATTTACCTGAAGATGCTTATCCACTGAATAAATGAGAAGAGCAGGAATACCAACTAAACACCCTACTAGTGAATCATGTTGATATTTTTTGTGACATGTCACTTAATAATTTGAAAACATACACATAAATAAGCAGGAAAAATCCTGGAAGTAGTTTGGAGAAGTTTTACAACTCCTCTCTCTTCTTTATAAAACTGCATATACAAATGCCCTTTTATACAACTTGAAGAAAAAGAAAAAGTCTTTGGCGTGTGGAAGTGCATATGGTAATGCATATGGTAAGAAGGCGGCAGAAATGGGTAGGTTTTATGGTTCTTTTCACGATAAAATTTCAAAAATACCTCAGATATATGCCAAAAGATTCACTAAAGAAACACATTCTAGGAAAATAAATCCTGCCCCAAAACTCAGAACTCTCAAATAGTTACTCCACATATTGTTGCAGAAAGTTCTTAGGAAAAATTTATTCATACCCAAATTTCCACACTTCCACTCCTTCTGGGAGGAGAGGAGGAAAACTTGGACAACTTAAAAATGGTATCAGGGTATGTAAAAAAGATAAAGGTTAAAGTTGAAGTAATTGTACTAAACATGTCGTAGCTACCATCCTCATCTGTATAAACAATATTGATAGACCTTTTTAAGAACATTATTTCTGCAGCTACTTCTCCAAATTTAAAAAGATACAAAACAGGAGAAGTTGTAGGCTATGCTCAGATCACATATTTAATTTTGCCTTCCAAAACATTTAACATTACAGCAAAACTACCTTTGGCCTGGCAGTAGCTGTTATTTTCAGATACTTCATTCAAGCACTGCTAGTTCATAATTCCTAAGACAGGTGTGTTAAACAGCCAATGGGCAGTTTGCCTGCAGGTATGGATGAGCATCAGTGTATCAGCTCCACCTCCTCCCTGCTGTAAAGATTGTCCTTTGATATGACTATGATGAAAACTGTGTATTTCTAGGCTTTCCTTATTAAGAGAATTAGAATATATCTCGTTCTTGTTCCAGACAAACACTATCAATTGTTAAAAATAGATATCACAGAAGCTGTATTATTCACTGTGAGACCAGTGCATCTGAGTGGTTTCTTCCTATCAGAAAAACAAGAAAGATCTACTTTACTCTATCTGCAGCATGTAAGATGACTTGGAGAACAAATTTACTAAAAGTAGCATTCTTAGCACAAGAAAATTAGAAAACATCTGAGCCGCTTGAAAGATGGAAGTCTAGTAATTGAAGTGCACTTGCTGCTTTCTTTTTAGTACTTTAAAGACCTGACAGATAGATTTTGAGATAAAAATACTATAAATAAAGAAATGTTTTTCTTTTTCAAAGCTATAAGATGGACTAGGGGGATCAGTTTAATTGGAGTTTAGCTCCACAGTATATACCATGTAGGAAAAAGTCATAGTTGAATAAAAAGCAAAGACTAACTGAGATCAAATTCTGGAAAGGAATAGGAATATAATCCAGATTATTTTCTGTAATCTCATTCCAGTAAAAGAACTAGAAAAAGTGGTAAGATGCTTCTTGAATTTAATATACAAAGTATTTGCTCTGAATACTTAAGAAATATAGGAGCATATCTGAAATTAAAGGCATTGTTCAAGATCTAGGAGTAACCCAAACTCCTTTTTAAAATTAGTAAAATAAGTCACCTAAAACCATTTCCATTATAAAACCTGTATTTGTGCCTGCTAGACATTCTCTATTTCTGACATAGAAGTCACTCAGGAAGCACAAATTTTGCTTATTCTATTAAAATGCCTAAAAAGTAAACCTTCAATTGGGCAGCTGCATTGACCTTATATGCTATGAAGTGCACTGCTGCCTGCAGTAATTTACACAGATGGCAATAGTAAGAAACAACACAGACTGTAATACATAGTTTTAGAGAACAGTATTAAAACCCTGCATGTGTATATATATATATATATACACATATACATATACATATACATATAAAACACAGAACATCCCACTTGGGGTTGCATGTGAAGCCAACTGAGAGCTTATGGGTCAGTATTAAAGGGAAGGCAGGGACCGATAACATTACAGTAGGGGTCTGCTACAGACCACCCAACCAGGAAGAACAGGGGATGAGGCCCTCTGTAGACAGATAGGAGGAGCCTCACAGTCACAAGCCTCAGTCCTCAAGGGGGACTTCAACCACGCCAATATGTGTTGGTGGGACAACGCAGCAGGGAATAAGTAGTCCAGGAGGTTCCTGGAATGCGTGGATGATAATTTCCTTCTCCAGGTGATAGAGGAGCCAATGAGGAGAGGCGCTGTGCTGAACCTTGATCTCACCTACAAGGAGGGGCTGGTGGGGAATGTGGAGCTCATGGGCAGCCTTAGCTGCACTGACCATGAAATGGTGAAGTCCAACATGCTTCGGGCAGTGAGGAGGGTGCACAGCAAGCTCATTGTGCTGGACTTCAAGACAGCAGACTTTGGCCTCGTCAGGGATCTGATTGACAGAATTATTATGAGACAAAGCATTGGAGAGAAGAGGGGCCCAAGAAAGCTGGTTAATATTCAGGGATCACCTCCTCCAAGTTCAGAAGCGATGCATACCAACAAAGAAGAAGTCAGGCAAAAATGCCAGGAGGCCTGCATGGATGAACAAGGAGCTCCTAGACCAACTGAAAAACAAAAAGGAAACCTACAGAAGGTGGAAGCCAAGACAGGTAGCCTAGGAGGAATACAGATAAATTGTCCGAGCAGCCAGGAATCAGATTAAAAAAGCTAAAGCCTTGATAGAATTAAATCTGTCCATGGACATCAAGACCAACAAGAAAAGCTTCTACAGGTACATCGAAGATTAAAGGAAGACTAGGGAAAATGTGGGCCCTCTCTGGAAGAGAATAGGAGACCTGGATACCCAGGATATTGAGAAGGCCGAGGTGCTCAACAACGTTTTTTGCCTCAGTCTTCACCAGCAAGTAGTCTGGCCAAACTGCCCAAATTGCAAGAGGCAAAGGCAGGAACTGGGTGAACAAAGAACCACCCACTGTAGCAGAAGATCACATTTGAGACCATGTAAGGAACCTGAAGGTGCACAAGTCCATGGGACCTGATGAGATGCATTGACTGGAAAAGGGGAAATATAACTCCCATTTTTAAAAAGGGAAAAAAGGAAGACCCAGGGAACTACAGGCCAGACAGTCTTACCTCTGTGACTCACAAGATCATGGAGCAGATCGTCCTGGAAACCATGCTAAGGCACATGGGAAATAAGGAGGTGATTGGTGACAGACAATAGCGCTTCACTAAGGGGAAATCGTACCTGACTAATTTGGTGGCCTTCTATGATGGGGTTACTGCGTTGCTGGACAAGGTAAGAGCAATTGACATCATCTACCTGGACTTGTGCAAAGCATTTGACCCTGTCCCGCACAGCATCTTTGTCTCTAAACTAGAGAGACATGGATTTAATGGATGGACTGTTCCGTGGTTGAGCAATTGGCTGGATTGTTGCACTCAAAGAGTTATAGTCAACAACTTGATGTCCAAGTGGAGACTGATGAGGTATTCCTCAGGACTTGGTATTGTGACCGGCAGTGTTTAACATCCTTGTTGGCAACATAGACAGTGGGATAGAGTGCGCTCCCAGCAAGATTACTAGTGATACCAAGCTGTGTGATGCCGTTGACACACCAGAGGAAAGAGATGTCATCCACAAGGAATTTGACAGGCTTGAGAGATGGGTCTGTGCAAATCTTATTAAGTTCAAAAAGGCCAAGTGCAATCTCTTTTAAACTACTGATTCTGGATTTTTTTTTTCCTTTTTTTTTCTTTATCATTAAGAGCTAAGAGAGCTTTAATATTATTAATGTTTCAGAATAGAAACACTATTTACCATACACATGACAGTACCATACCGCAGCTGGATATTGTTAACAAGCTGTGCTTTAAACAAGTTCTGTGTTGTTGCAAGGGAATACAGTAAGGAGAAATACGAGGAAAAAATCCTAACAGTCAACTGAAATGCTCTTAAAAACTGGCGATCAAATTCTAAATGATGCACATGCAATTGCTATAACAGAATCAATCTCTGCACAGTTACAGAATAAAGTTACTTATTTGTTACCTTTTCCATGGTGCTCTTCCCTGTAGTACTTCAGCAAACCAAAACCAGTAGCGGATTTGTCCTATCCAGCAAGGAGTGGTGTGAACCTGGATAATATTTCGTTCCCGCAAGGTGTGAATTTATTTATTTGTAAATGCAACAGAGCTTCATCAGAAGTCTCATTTTATGAGCTTCTGTTTACTTTATTATCTCACTATAAAGAATATGTATGCTGGGCTTGAATTAAAACTTACTGTTAGCAGACACTGCAAAATCCAAAGGATCTTATGTTTGAGTGGGATTTTCTGGGATCTGAATAGGGAAGCAAATTTTGTAGCTTTAGTGCCTCTTCTGCCACCACTGATCAGTATCATCTTTGTGCTGCTCACCATGCAGTGGAGAGTCAGATAATGATCATAGTTCAGGGTATATGTTGACTGTTATTTGATTTGTCTGATACATACTACTCCATGCTGAAAAGAAACAATTATATAATCTTCTAGAAATCTCCTGCGTAAACTAATACTTAGTTTCCAGAGAGAAAACTATACTAAAAAAAAAATTAAAAAGCAAGTGAAATAATCTTTAATCAACGAAAAATTTTAAAACCAACTTTCCTTCTGTTTACTCAGGTCTTTAATTGAAAATTAAAACTAGCAGGTTTTTTCTTTCTAATTTTTCTTTTTATTTTGTTTTTTTTTTTTTCCTGACATCTTGGCCTGACTTCTGAAAACTGAAGTGAGAAGATTACTGTGAAAATGTGCAAATTCCAGTTAAGTTTGGTAAAAATCTTTAGTTGAAAAAAAACCCACAATGAAACAGGATGAAAATGCTATAAGGAGCTAATAGGGATTTATTTTCAACATGTGGTGAAAACACGAAGAGAAAGGGCAATAAATGTGCAAGGGAAGGAGAGAGTATGCTCTGGAAAGTGGGAAGCTTTTGGGATAGGGGGTGGAGAGGCTCAGGATTGTTTGGGGGATACTGTTACACACAACTGCTTGCTTCAGTCATATCGTAAGGGTCGGTCAGAAAACCAGTATTGTCTCAACCTTGTCATCGAGGACTTCCAGGTGGACTATGGACTTGATCTGGCCTAAAAGTTAGGCTCACAACTTGACATGAGTTGCTGTGAGCAGCCTGCCTGAGATGCCACTACTGGGGTTTCTGGAGCCTTTAAATATTACAGAAATATAACCTAGAAAGAACAAACTCTAAATTATTTTCATGAAGAGTGGTTATTCTTTCTTGTATTTATGAACATTGAAGGTTTGTGTAACATATCTCTATAATAAGTTACGTAATGCACAAGAGAAATTTTTACATGATTGTTTCATGATGCAGTGAAGCATTAGAAAGGATCTAGTACATTACATTTCCTGAGAGGATTAAGTACAGCTTGATACACTTTGTGAAAAATATATTTAAAAGGTTGAATGGATTTGCTTACAAAACATCCTTCAAAATAAAAGGTGTATCCTATTATTCAGAAATCTCACTTAAATGGTGTATTGATACATTTTAATCCATTAGAAATAGGATCAATGAAGTCAGTCTGATAAAAAATTCTGTAAAACAAGTGAAAATTACATCTAGTATCTGTGTTTCATTAAGTTTATGTGTTGACTCCCTCATTTTCATCTGGCTGTACAACAACAGAACAGCACCCTGTACCATCAAAATGGAGCAAGCTGAATGGAGTAAATGACAACTTCCCAGTCTCTCTTTTACTAAATAAACAATGTAGCTCAGTGTGCCAGAGGGAAATTTACGGGGGCATTCATCTTGCCTTACCCCTTTTGCCTCCCATCTGATCCATATTTGTGATATTTCCTTTATGTTGGAGACCTCAGAAAGAAAGGATGTGAAGTACACGCTGCAAAGAGAGAAATAATTTCTTTAATCCCATCATTATTTTTATCTTGTTCAAAAACAATATTTTATGTCTTTTTAAACTTTATTTTTTGAGACCAATGAGTAAAGCATTATTATAAACCAAAATTAAGATTCAAATAGATATAAGAAATACTTATCATGGTCTGATATTCTAATTTTATGCAACAAATATTTTAATATTCATGTATAATTTTCAGTCTGTAAAACTGAAAAGTGTGGTACTGTAATGTGTCTTAAAATTATATACCTCAAAAGCTTATTTTTTTCACAGATGGGAAAGTTTCCCCTTCTTCATAAGTATCAAGATTGCACTAATATTCAAGATACAAATTATGCAACCACAATATGAATATCACAATCCTTTATCCTTTATCCTTCAAATTATTTTAATCCATTACTATTACTATTATAATCCATAGCTGAGCACTCTTCTGCTGTTTTTGTACTATTCTTTTTTTTTCTAAACTTAACAAGTATGTAACAACAAGTGTGGATGCAAAAACTTGTCACATTATTTATGTCAATAATTCCTATATATATTTAACTTATGTACCTCAGTCACACTTTCTGTAGTTCATAACCTTGTTTTGTTCTTACAGTAAGTTTGAATTTTTTAATTTATTTTTAAAATTAAATTAAATATTTTTTTTTTTTTCCAAGTATGTTTTTAATGAGAAAGCTCCTCTGGTACTTCCCAGTGAGTGACAAGTCAGAAGACACCTCCCAGGCCAAATCTCAAAAAAGACAACAATGTTTGGTAAGTACAGTAAGAATTGTTTTGGCAAAGAATAGAAAGAAGCCATGTTTTTAAACTTAGTCTCTCAAGACGTTTCAGTTGAGATGTTTTTGAGTTTTTGTTTGAAGTTTGGTTGAAGTCAGAAAAAATAATTAATTTATTTGGAAAAAGCAAAGAAAAAAAGCTTCAGTCAACAAGATAAATTCTGAAGTGCAGTGTCCTGTAAGCGTCATGATTTTAAGACAAAAAAAAAAATTATCAGTAATAACACGCACATCTAATTTTCAATATTTAGCAAGGAAGATACTCTTCACAATTAATTGTGATAAAATATGGTAACAAATAACCACATCCTCTGAAGTGTTTTAACACCCAGAGGGGATTATTACATCACAACTCCAAAGAATGAATAGATTAGAGTGGCTGATTTCTGGGTGAGTTTTCTAGAGAGGAGAGAGAACAGATAAATGAAACTAACCATAAAACACCCAAACTACATCAATACTATAGAAAGACAACTTTTGTTACAGAAGAAGAAATTTATCAGTTAAGCTCTGATAACAAAAGAAGCACTCTAAGTTGGAGAAGATCTTCAGAGAGACTGCAATACTACTCTCTTCATAAATAGAATTTGTTTCAGGAATCCTACTGCTAGCCCATTTCAAGATTTTATTCCCTATGAGAATAAAAACTGCCTAATGAATATGTTCATACCTATTATAAAATAATAGAATCATGGAATGGTTAGGGTTGGAAGGGACCTTCAAAGGTCATCTAGGCCAACCCCCCTGCAAGCAGCAGGGACATCTTCAGCTAGATCAGGTTATGCACCTAGAGTCTTGACTACAAGCGCAGTGGATAAATGAGAAGCACACTGATGTGCAATAGGATGACAGACTACCATTTTTAATTGCAGGCAGATAGGTACATGCCCTTTCATCACATTTGATGTCTAGGAGCAAAGTGTCACACTTCTGTAAACTTAGTCCGTTTCTCCATTTTTTTCACACAGGCTGGAGCGTGACTAAAAACCACAGCGAAAGCTGGGTCCATGTAAAGGAGGTATCTGCCTGCTTTCTTCAAAACTAGAGGTCTCCCAGTTCAGCTCCCAATGTTACTACTACGTGACAGTTTTTGCTCACAGTTTTTAGAGCAGCAGTCTATTGCTGTTTGGTCTCCATTTAAAAATCAATTTTGCCTAGCTAGCTGGTGGTGCACGGCCATTAGGTAGGATATTTACAGCCCAGTCACACACACGACACACCTCTGAATCTTATCTTCTAACTTCCTCTAACTAATACCAGAACCAGTTTTCTGATAAATGATCATTGTTGTCATTAATCATTAATAACTCTGCCCTTATGGTAAACCATGCCCCGCATGGTTTATAACTTTGTTTTCTATTTTGACTTCCTTTTTGTGAACTGACTGTTGTCAGTTGCTGAATTTCGTAAATGTTTTGGAAATACATTCCTCTCTGGCAGAGAAACATGCCAACTGCCTAAGTAGCATCATGAAAGACAAGACAAGAATTAAGTGAACTGCGTAGGATTGACATGACTTATTTTCAATATTTTCTCTCAGCTCTAAAACAATATTTCAAAATAAATATTCCCTAAATATATAATTAGGAAGTCAGGCAGCTGGCACTGACTGACAGAAGGAAGCACTAGTGACATCACTGGACTCTAAGTCATGTCATGGCGCTCCAGCTGCTGTAGTATATAGTTCCTCTGGTCTTTTCTCAGATCTCTTGTGAGTCTAATGTTCAATTTGTTGACTGAAGGCTTTGTAGAATGCTTCCTGCAGGAGAAAGAGGGAAAAATATTAAGAAATTTAGTAAGGAAAATGATATGGACAACTCTGGAGAACAGAAATTAGACATAAATTAGACTTCAACCAAAGTACAGGTTATGTCAGCTTCCACTGCTAATATAAAGGAATGAATATAAATCTCATTCAAATTCCAACTAAATGGACTCAAAGAGCTTCTTATCATTACTGCTGGTTTACATTCTACCATTTCTACAAAATATGATTTTTCTGATTCTCAGATTCTAAAAATGCCTTGGTGCATTCAGTAGAGAGACATGCATATCTCAGCCAGCCGAACCGTGACTGGAGAACAGATGCGCAGGGCCCAGCTAGCCAGTATCCTGTTTCAGACACTGGCCAACAGCAAATGTCTAAGGAAGATCAAAACAGTAAGGTACAACCTTTTCCTTTCTGATTTGTATTGAAATCAAAACTATCCAAGGAGAATTTCCAGTTCTCCTTCTAAGCTTTGTATATTTGATAAACTACTGTCTCAGTCTGATACTACCAGTGACAATTACTCTTCCTGACTGCTGCAAAAAAACATTCTCAAGTGTGCGATATAGAATGAATTCCTCTTTCAAAATGGAAATACTGGGGAAAACTTCCAGATTTCAGGCCAATGTATCACTTCTTTTTGGCTAGCTTCGACTGTTCATAAGAGAACAGGTCTTTGAGTAGTTTCCAGAAACCATAATTTAGACAACCTCTCAGTCTTCACAGATAGTAGATTTACTATCGTGGAAGCAGCCAGGAAGCGAGCAAGTAATGCTACACCTACATGGCCAGCAGCCGATAATAAGGGGGTCTTCCACACTGACATTTCTGCTGCATCCCAAGTGCCAGGAATTGCTAAAAGCTGTGTGTATAAATCTGAAAATCTGAAACTGCAATGTACACCAATACAAACTGTATCCAGATGAATATGCCAGGCTCAGTCCAAAGCTTACTTTCACTCTGTGAGTGCCCTGAAACTGGTGAAAACAATTTTGAAACACAACTAATTAGCTTCCAATAGAAGGTGATACCACCAACATTTGTGCTGTGAAGTGAACAGAGTCAATGGATGCTTGGCATAACTAACAACCAGTCTAAAACTTAAAAGAAAAGCAAATAAAAAGAAAAAACATAAACCCAAGTACTTTTTTAAAAATTGCATAGTTTTTGTGGCTTGTTCTGCTATCATGTTTAGGAATGCAGATATTTCTTGTAGCTTTTATTCTCATAAAAGTTATCAAAACACAGTGGTGAGGCAGAAGAAAAACATCTGGTTTATCATTTAATGTAGCACTCTTCAGACTAGGCTGAGAGACATAGAATAAGCTCAAAAAACCTCTTAATTTTATGTGTTTTGCCACATCCACATAATGTATAGAAAAAAATTGTTGAAATTAAAGATGTAATATTGTAGTTATAACTAACACAAATATGATTTAGTAAATCTTGTTTGCAGATGTTTTTGGTAATTACATTTTTAGTACAGTTCATTTGAGTCAATGTTACTGACTGTAAAGGACAGGAAAATGTATGTACAGCATGCTGTACATCAGGTATTGGGCTGCTAGGCAAATATTCCCTTATTTATGGTCTTCATATTACTAATCCATGAATGAGAAGATATAGAACTCTACAACATTATGTATTGACTATATATTCAGAGTAAAGTTGCATATAATAAATCAGTGGTAATCAAACTCTTACAATGTTTTTTGAAATATAAAATAGCTACTTTCAAGATTTTTATCTTTATGTTTTCTATTGTTTCCTTCACTTTTTCAAAATTTCTAGTACAGTTAAGTCTTGTTATTGTTACCATCATTATTCTCCTCCTCTTGCTATTGAAATGCTTTCTCCGAGCTTCTTTCTTTGCTGTTGTCTCCTTTATTGTGCAGAGGGTTATGCCCTAACAATATTATAAAGCCATTAATGGTAAGTTAGTTTTCTGTGACCTCTGTGTTAACAGCTAGAGGCTATTGTGCTACACTGATATGTAGGTGAAGAAGCTTTAAAATCTAACAATAGTTATGTAGCACCAAGTTATTAACATGTACATACATCCTGTTATATGTGAGGGCAACCACTGTGTGTGCAAGCTGCTGAGCTTCAGTGCTCCTTCTTTTTGGGTAGCTTTCACAAAATCTCATAGAGACAAGAAGAGATCTGCTCTGTTGGGCTCTGATGAGGCATGCTGTAGATGTCAACATTATCCTTTGATGCTACTTCTTTGGGGACATGCTGGTGTATTCTGAAATACAGTAGGAGAGGCTATTAGCATGGCAGGAGAATATGTCTTGTCTGTAATGGAAATGCAATTTATTTTTGTCTTTGGAGGATAGTGTCTGTAGCTCTAAGGAGCCTTGGAGAAAACCTGAACATCCATTCTCAGTGAAAGAGAGGCACAGCAATTAGTAACAGCTGTGCAAGAAACAGGTTTACTCTGAACTGTGAAAAAAAAATCACATTTTTCTCTCATGAAAAGAATATTGAACAAGCTGACTCTGCTACAGTAGGTAATGTATAGCCACAGGGAAAAGTATTTTTTATATATAAGAGTTACTCCTAAACAGTTGGGGATTTTTCTCAGAAAAAAAGAAAAAATCCTAAACAACATGGCCTAGACTTTCATCTTGAATATTTTAAAATTCAGCAGTTCAGGTTCCGGTGTTTACATATTTCACTCAAAAGCATAATACCTTCCCCTACCCAGCTTGGAATGAGCTGAGGTGAGAGCTGCACGAAGATGGACTGCTAAGCTTGTGAGCAGAATTTTGCTGTAAATCTAGTCATCTCTGAGTCCTGGGTCCTTAACTAAGGATTCCTGGAAGGGATTTCCATCTTTGTGCACTTCTGAGGATGGATATCCTCTCCAAGTCCTTAAGTCCTGTTTTTCTAAGTAACTAAGCAGAGCCTGGATCTCTCATTTTACATATGAATATGGAAAGATCTAGTGGTAGATCTAAGATACCAACTTGGATAGCCCCCATGGTTAAAGCCATGTTGTGCACTTAGCATTTCCCTTAAGCTGAAAAGTGTCCTAACCGTTAAACTGTAGGATCAGGTTGAATGAAGGTAAACTTCAGTGCTCTGTATTGTGCCACTGCACAGAAATTGCCAGTGATTAAGACTTGCGTGGGTTCCCCTTGACTTTCAACTGTGGTCATAAGGACATTTGGGCAGGATGGAGAATTTGCTGTAGTAAACACTCTTGGGATTGCTTATGTCCTGTTTTAAACTCTCATTATATTAATTTCAGGAGAAAACAAGCTTAGAAATAGTTTTGGGAGCAGATGATTCATAACTCCCTTGCTACCAATTAAGTGCTTGAACTACTCAGCTGCTTCTTCTGTATGTTCTTGCTATATCTCTGTCTGGTCCTACATATCTTGAGTAATTTATTGTACAATGTTTTAGGGTTTGTTTTTTTTTCCCCCCTATGCATTGTGATGATGAAGGAATAAGATGGGGTTAATTTTTTTTCTGCTGAGAGATACAACTCTATAATTTGTACTAGTTTCTACCAACCACATATTTCTCTGTGTGATTTATGTCATGCTGTCCAAAGTACATTTGACATCATTTAAAACAAATGGTGTCTTCATTTTGACAGAGATATACAATCCGATTTAGGCAATACATAAGAAATACAATAAACACTGTCAAGATATAGATGAGATGGAAAAACATTATGCATTTTCTATGTTGAGCTGCTTAGAACAGATTAGAACACGTCACAAAATCAGTGACCCTGGCTTCGTTAGCATCTTGTTGAGAGGGATTAATGGGGGAAAAGTAGAACAGACTCCAGAGGAACATCAAATCTCCACATAAAATAATTTCTGCTGCTTGCTCTGTGCTGTGTTACACTTCAAATTTCATGGCAGAAGGCTGTACTTGTCCTTCACTCCTGTGTTTTTCTTGTGGTTTTTTTTTATCTTCTTTTATGCAATGCAAAACACACAGGAAGAGAAGTGTGTGTATTTGGATGCCAGTTCACATAAAATGCAAAATGTAAAATTAGCACTTTTGGGAGAAATCTTCCCTTAACAGACTGCTTTACCTCCCAGCATTTCCATAGTCCTGCCATTCACTGTGATATTTGCTGTCATTTTCACGATCAGCAGTGACTTGAAACTGATGGGAGACATAACTGGCAATGATGTGGATCTCTCCTTTGCTTTTGTGTGTGCCTGGATCTGGGTTTTGTAATTTTTCTCCCTCAACATAACTTTTTTTTTCCGCAGAAAGCATAGCTAAATGTTATTTTGAACCTGATGAACCTTATTCAAGCTGATTCTGATATTAATTTCTCAGTTACGTAGGGTAAAAATTGTCACAGATTATTTTAAATTTATTAGAATTTGTGCGATGAAGCTGTGTCACTAATTATTGGATGTTAATATCATAGCACTGTTGATATCCTATCTTTAATCCTATTATTAAGTGAAACATATTTTTGGGGGCAACCTTAAACACAAAATTTTAATGTTTGACTTGATACTAATTCTCAAAAAAAAGAATATATATATATTTTTAAATCAGCTCACTTTCAGTAAAAGTAGAAAAAGTGAGGGCACAGTGGTTACCTCATTTTTCATATTTTTTACCTTATTTGTTTGAGATGTTCCAACTTAAGATGAGAGAGGTTTAAAATTGTAATTGAGCTTATAAATAAGCTCCTGTGGAAGTCATTATCCTTTTGCTTTCTTTAAGACACCATTGCTTTCAGAAGTAAACTCATAGTCTCTCAATGCAACAGGGCAACTCAACTAACAAACAGAACTGAAGTAAGGTACTTTAAGCAGAAACCTGCCATCTAGTATTACTATAATAGTGGTGAGGTGGGGAGAGCAGCAATGATTATAGCATTTCTCTTACTTTATTTTTAGTATAGTTCATACTCTGCAGTAGCACACTCTTTATGAAGAATGCATGCATTAAACACAAGACATAAGGTGATACTGTCATGTCCTTATAAATATCAGGTTTGCTTACAAATTGACCTACAGAAATCTGAATCAGAGAATTTCTCTGTTTTGTGTTTTCATTTTTTGACTTACAAACACATTTCAAAAGATTAATCCTACATATTAAAGAAAGGATGAATTGTAAGAGAACTTGCTTCCTTCTAACCTAAGATACAGATGTACAGATGTTTTCAGGACTTCCCTGTACTTCAGTGAGGCATGGGCTTTGGCTTGAGAAAGTGTCCTTTCAGTATAAAGTACAAAACTCCTTAATTCATTGTGCAAGTGTTGCCATCTCCTGAGCAATTGCTTAGGGTACAGCTTCATATACCAGCCAAAGGGTGGGCTATCTGCCCCTGAAGGGAACTATACTTTACTAATGCTTTCCTTGTGTGGCTGGTGGTGCTCAACCAAGACATTTGAATGAGTCAGTGGTTTTGTTAGGCTTACTTTTTTTTTCTAGTTGAGCTCCTTTGCTAAGTTTCCTCCAGTGTCAGATGAGCATGGTGTTGGCAGAAGGAAAGTGCAGAGAGAGCTTTTTCTCAGGCACAGAGACTGAGGATTGAGCCCGCCTTGGAGAGGGGATGGAATGGGGTGGCTGTCATTGGACTGTCTTCAGTGTAAAAATGTCTGTATCTTAAATTCTGCCACAAAAGCTGTCCAGGCATTTTATTGAACTGCAGATAGAATGTGTCTGAGCACTAACCTCTTCACCTCCTTCCTGGGGATGGAAGCAGAAAATTTAAAACCATTAGGGTGGTGCACGTGGTTCAAGCAGTGTGCATGTGAATTAATCTTGGCTTCAAGAACCCACATCTATTCCAACATTTTTTCTGAGTTAAATGTGTAAATAGGAGATCATTGAAGTATCTATTATGTTTTCTAATACTGAAGAGAAAGCAAATAGAATTTTAAAAATTTGATTCTTTATTTAAGAATTCACATGCTGGAATTATGAAAAGAGATAATATATTATTTTAGTATTATTGTTTTGCATTCATTACCCAGAAGTATACAGGTTTTTTTTTAGTTAGCATTTGATGCTGAAACATGTAATTTTCTTCTCTGTGAACCCTATAGAGTCTTTATCTGAAAATGTGAAATTATTTTATGTTCCTTGTTAAATTCATTTGAAGGCCTTCTAATTTGTTCCATATATATTGCCTACTTGTGAATTTACCCACTGCAAATAAGAACTTTCCTTCTCTCCTTTCTTTCCTTTCTGACCCTGATTATGGGCCAATGTTCACTTTTTTTGGGTTCACTCAATATTACTGTGTTCTTTCTAATTCCCAGGGTGCTCGCATGGCTGCTACTCAGGTAGCACTGAATGCAATAACTTTAAGAAAAAATACTATAAGAATCAGGTATATCAACAAGCATAAAATTCTAGGGATGAATCAAGCCTATTATTATTTTTAAATTATATTGGCAAACAAACAGAAAATGTCAAGTAAGGTATTCTGTAGTGTAATAGTGGAATGAATCTGATCTCAAGAACCAGGTAAGAAAGAAACACCTTGGATTTGAGATCTTTAAATTAGGAGAAATCACAAGAACTTCTATTCCCCTGCTTGTCTAAGCTTACATCTAAAAAAAACAATTGTAAGACAGCCCACTTTGGAAATCTTTGAATACATTTGTGTTCTAAAATGACTGCCTTGTATAACCAAAGAGACAGACAGACAAGAAAATACCTGTTTTAATGAAAACTCATTGTGTAGCCAGCTGTGGAATGAGAAAAGAAGGAAATATCTTTTTGATGAGTTTTCACCCAAGGTTTAGAAACTACTATCACTAACTTGTCCATTAGGTTACTCAGTTGATTGGTGTTCTACTGCTCTGCTTTCTGGGGTACTTTATATCCATTCAGAAAAAGGAAGAAAGGTTCATGTTTGCAATGAACTCACTTGAGGGTTACAGACAGATGGCCATCATGAGTTGCAGTTCATGATATGACCTATGTGTTTGGAAGCACTTAGTGAAGAATAACTTTGGGGTTAGGTGGCTCTACTTACTGTCTTTGTAGAGACCAAGTTACTATTCAATCTTGATCTCATAGGTAGTTGACAGGGTAAGGAAACCATCATTTAGTGCCAGAAGAAACAACTCTTAAGTAAAGGGAAGGGAACCTACAAAGCTAACATAAAATTTAAGCTGATAGAAACCACTAATTGGCAAGACAGTTTGTCGTAGTTCAGCCCCAACGGGGACCAGACTACGCAGTCTCTCTCTCACTCCCCCCACTCTCCGAGAGAATAGGAGGAGATTTGACAAACAAAAGAAAACCAGGAAAAAAAAAAAAAAACCAAACACGCGGGTTGAGATTGAACAAAAAGTAAATTTAACAGTAATGACAGAAGAAAACAATAGAGTGATGGAACACAAATACAGTATAATAGCTCACAACAGATCTCTACATCCAGTCTCTTCCAACTAGGAAGGCCTCCCTTCAGCACCCTCCTCACTTATATACTGAGCATGATGGCAGATGGGATGGAATAGCCCTTTGGCTAATTTGGGTAAATTAACCCCAGCTGTTAGCTAATTAGTTAACTATCCCAGCCATAGGGGCTACCAGCTTCAGTTCTCCACCCAGCTCAGGTAAATATTAACTCTATCCTGGCCAGAACCAGGACACAGTTGTACACTGGCTTTTTTTTTAAGCAACAGTTTAAGAGTGATATTTCCTTAACAAAGTGAGTGCTATATAATTATAGTGACAAGCACTTCAGATATGTAGCAATACAAGAATAAATATACTTTCAAATGTGTACTGTCTGTGTGAAATGTTGCTCTAACTTGCAGGTTGTGATTTGTTGTCTTCTGCCTGTAAAGCTTTGCAGTGCATGCTGTTTGATGTAGTATCTAATGGATACCAAGTTAGTCCAGAAAGCTAATACAAAGAAAATATTTTTACAATGAAATAAATTTTTGCTCCTTAAAGAATAAATATCATATATATAAAGATCTTGAATTACATGGTTCATAGCCACAAATAAGATCTTACAGGGAAGTCAGGGTTTCCAGGAGACTGTCAATCAGTGTTTTCCTGCTTTTCCATGACACCTAATGTCTCCAGTTGTCAATGAACCATCATTACTCACTCTCTCAGGGGAATCTATGAGGTTGCTTTATGTGCATCAAGGATGATTGTTTGGTGTGTTTTGTAAATATGTCGTTACTTAATGTCCTTTTCAGCACAAATCATAGGCTTACTAAGGGTTGAGACAACTGATGATGATAAATATGTACAGGAATTACAGTTGTGTACATTCTACTTTGTTCTGTTCTTGTAGGTTGGTAATTGTTAATAATGTGTTGAATATGGTAATATGATTCTGAACTTTCATTGCCTATTTTAAAATCAATATACATTTTGCCACCAATTACAGTGGTGTTGATGGCAAAACATTGTTGGTTTCTTTCTCTTGACAGTGGGATTTGATTACTAACTTTTTATAATTAAAAGATTATTTTCCAAATTCTTGTTTAAATGACTTGGTGCATCTTTTTGATGCTTTATTAATCATTACAATCAATTTAGATCAGTTTATAATCTCTGGATTGATAAAAGGATCTACAACCGTTGCAGTGTGATAAATAACCTGCAGTTAAATTTTCTTGTGCAAAGTTGCATAAGGCAACAACCTCATGTTTTCCACATTTTTAGGAATCTTGTAGGAAGTCAGATATTTTCCTGAGAGAGAGTGGTTTGCAAGCCACTGCACATTCATCTGTGTTAAAAATATGAGGTTTTTTGACATCTTTTTTTACTTGACTGGTGGGCTGAAAAAACTATTGTGAATCCTTTTGTTCTCAAGGCTGAAGATTCATTGCATGTCAACTTCCAAATTGCTTTGAAAGCAATCTTTCAAAAAAGAAAAAGTGGGTTCTTAAGAACAGAGAAAGTGAATATGCAGCTTGGATTTCTATTAGTTGACTAAAAGGTAGATCAGGTACTGGGGTCTACATTATCTTGACAATTTGAACTTTGACAAAAGATATTTTTTAAAATTACTTCATTAACTGAAACTTCAAATTAGTCAAAAGTTAAAATTATCAGCTCGTATTGGTTTTAGGACAAGTATTCTAAAAGAATGTGTACATTGCTTACTTAAACTCCTTACAAGAAAATTTTGTTTAGTAGATAATCCTCAAAAATCTTTACCTATGGGCTTCTAAAAGAATGAGGTTTTTGACTGCTCTCTCTCTTTCATATTTCCGTAATCAGAAAATCAGAGCTGTGCTACATAATGCAGCACACAAACTATAAAATATACAAGCCACTACAGGCAAGATTGGGTTTGGAGAAGATATGAGTGCTGAAATATGCAGTGTTTTAACAATTTTCTAAGCCTACAATTTCATGTAATGTCCAGAAACTGAAAAAAAAAAATTCTTTGAGTTCTATGTCATATTTGCTATTCCTGTCACTTTCTTGTAATGGAATAGGACATTGTCTGTAAAATATTCTATAATTTGATATACAATTTTATGTGTCTGTTTCTGTTCTGGTTTTGTTTAGTGAGGGGGGCCTAAGGTGGTGGCTTCTGTAGGAAACTGCTAGAAGTTGCTCCCCTTTGTTCAGTGGACTCGGCCAGGCCTAGCGCGGACCTGCTGCTGGCCAAGGCCGAGCCAATTGATAGCAGAATGTCTCGTGATAACACCTCTGGATAATGTATTTAAGAAGGGGAACACAGGAAAAAAAAAGAAGAGAAGATGTGAAGCAGCTGAGCAGGGGCAGAGAGGTGGAGGTGTGAACTTTGTGGGCCTTGCAGGCCTCACCCTCTGGCCTCCTGCCAGGCAGCCAACTGGGCCCAACTCGGCCCGGCCTGGCCGCAAGAAGTGGAGAGGAGATGAGAGGTGAATAAGATGTAAAAAGTATCCTGAGAGACATCTGCCAGCCTGTTGTGAGGAACAGCTGCAGGCGCCAAGGTCAGTTCAGAAGGAGGGGGAGGAGTAATGTGGCTCCTGGCCAAGATTCCCCTGCAGCCCATGGTGATGACCATGGTGGAGCAGGTTGTCCCCCTGCAGCCCATGGAGGTCCATGGAGGGGCAGAGATTCCCCTGCAGCCCGTGGAGGAACGCACGCCGGAGCAGGTGGATGCCTGAAGGTGGCTGTGGCCCGTGGAGGGCCCACGCTGGGGCAGCTGTTCTGGAGGGACTGCACCCCATGGATAAGCAGTTTCACGAAGGACTGTGGCCTGTGAGAGGGACCCCAAGAAGGGGGGGTTTTAGAAATAAATGAATAGTTTTCCCCAAGTTGAGTCTGTTTTGCCTGTGACAGTAACTTTAAGCATTTCTCCCTGTCCTTATCTCAAACCTCGAGACGTTTTTCCTTAGATTATCTCCCCCTGTTCTCTCGGAGGGTGGGGGGAGCGAGAGAGAGACTGCCTAGTCTGGTCCCGATTGGGGCTGAACTACGACAAGTGTAAGTCATATGTTAACTGCAAAGAAAGCTAAAGCTATTACTGAAGGCAGTGACTCTTTATTCAGTCAAACCAGTAACTCACTTATGTGCCCAATGGTAAACAGTAAAATAATGAAAGCAAAATCACCATAGAATGAAAGAGCTCCTACTGTAGCTAAGAGTTGTGTAATATAAAATTCCTAAAAGGTCATATGCAACAATTCAGTTTAGTGCCTTTCTTCTCCAACAGCAAACATGCAGATAACCATGATTCACACAGAGCTTTCAAACATGTGTGAAAAAAATTTACAAAACGTTTTCTCTCCAAGACCAAAACAACTACTCATTTATTCACTATTCAAAGCTCAATACCATGTTACATTTCAGTTTCTATTTTAGCACTTTTATTTTTCTCCAATAAAGAATAAAGAAAAAAATATACTCTCAAAAGACAGACATTGATTTCCCCAAATAATCAGGATTTAAAATATTAGTCTAGAAGTTGAAAGGTACAGTTGAACTCTGGTAACTGCTAGATCCCAAACATCTCCTTCAGGGTAAAGCATATGACTACTCTTGGAAATTTCAGAATAAAGGCAGATAAACCAAATCCATACTAAGATAATGCAAAATTCATACCAAGAAAGACAGTTTTTAGGAGAAAGAATTCACACTATCACCTTACTTTACATATACAAATCAAGGCAGAGAAAACGTCTCAAAATGAAACAGTGAAACTAAAGGAACAAGGAAAAGGCAGTCATGTTCTGGGCACTAAGCCTGAAGTTCACGCACCCCTCTGCAAGTTTAGCGTGGATTTGTGTAAATATTAGAGTCTGCCTACATATGTCTAAACATGAATCCTCTCACGAAATCTAACAGGTAATCTTTTAATAAACTATAACAACTACAGAATGGATTGATGCAACATAAACCAAAGAAACTCCTTAGTAAGCAAAGAAATCAAAAAAGAGCTGTTAAGCAGCTGGAGGCAAGAAAGAAAGGAAAGACATGGGTCCTTTCCAACTTCAGATATTATGTGATTCTATATCCGTAAGGATGCTCAACACAGGAGCACTGGATAGCTTGTACAGGTGACAGCACATTGGCCCGTATGACAGTATTAGATAATACTGAGTGATAGTATTTGGTTGCTTCACGTTGCTTAATCAGAGCTATATTAAAATACCAAGAAAAAAAAATTGGTTTGTTTTGCAATTGGCTTATTGCAACAAAACCTATTTTTTCTTTTTCTCTAATTTCTACCATGGTGGAGCAGGTTGTCCCCCTGCAGCCTATGGAGGTCCACGCAGGAGCAGAGATCCACTTGGAGCCCATGAAGGACCCGATGCCGGGGGAGGTGGATGCCTGAAGGCGGCTGTGGCCCGTGGAGGGCCTGCTGGGGCAGCCATTCTGGAGAGACTGCACCCCGTGGAAGAGATGACCCATGCCAGAGCAGTTTCACAAAGGACAGTGGCCCATGGGAGCGACCCCACAACAGAGCAGAGGTGGAATGTGAGGAATTCTTCCCCCGACAATGAAGCAGTGGTGTAAAACAATGCGTGATGAACTGACCACAACCCCCATTCCCTCTTCCCCCCTGTGCCGCTCGGGGCTGGGCAGGGGGAGGTGGTGGAGATAATGTTAAGCTCGGGAAGAGGGAGGGGTGGGAGGACGTTTATCTTGTTTCCTGTCTCATTCTCCTGCTAGTTTTAGAAATAAATGAATAGTTTTCCCCAAGTCGAGTCTGTTTTGCCCGTAACGGTAACTTTAAGGATTTCTCCCTGTCATTATCTCAAACCTTGAGCCGTTTTTTCTTACATCATCTCCCCCTATTCTCTCGGAGGGTGGGGGGAGTGAGAGAGAGAGACTGCGTAGTCTGGTCCCGATCAGGGCTGAACTATGACAGTTTCTTAGTATCAAAATAATTTATTTGCTGTATCTGAGTTTGCTTTCTGGTACCTCATATTACTTTTCACTGTTACTTTTGTGATTATTTTAAGAAATATTCTTGTGGTCCATCTGTCAAATAGAGGAATTTTCATACAATTTCTTGTAGTATATTATGCAATTCTAAGCATGCATCCAATACGCCTAAATTAAGAAACTATTCATTCTATGATCTTTGGAGTCAGTAAAAAGATATAAATATTCTCCATTCCTACTCTGAAAGCCTACAGTAAGGCGGTGCATTGAAGGAGGCTTTAGGCAAGGTGAATTTTCAAGTACTGAAGTGATTCTTCCATAGCAATAATTGCAGAAAAGGCTATTTACTTTGTGATTGTTGTTGTTTTTCAGGTGTAACTTAATTTGTACCTTTAGAGCAGTTTGCATAAATTTCATATATATTTACTGAGGGGTTTTAAGTATTTTGCTTCTTGATTTCTGCAAGGTTTTATTTGCTTATAATGGAAAAGAAAAAATATAGAATCATAGAATCATGGAATGGTTAGGGTTGGAAGGGACCTTCAAAGGTCATCTAGTCCAACCCCCCTGCAAGGAGCAGGGACATCCCCAACTAGATCAGGTTGCTCAGAGCCTCATCCAACCTGGCCTTCAACGTTTCCAGGGATGGGGCATCAACCACCTCTCTGTGCAACCTGTTCCACTGTTCCACCACCCTCATTGTAAAAATTTTTTTCCTAAAATCTAGTCTAAATCTAACCCCCTCTATTTTGAGACCATTATCCCTAGTCCTGTCACAACAGGCCCTCCTGAAGAGTTTCTCCCTGTCTTTCCTCTAGGCCCCCTGTAGGTACTGGAAGGGCCACTGTAAGGTCTCCCCGGGGCCTTCTGTTCTCCAGGCTGAACAGCCCCAACTCTCTCAGCCTGCCCTCACAGGAGAGGTGCTCCAGCCCTCTGATCATCTTTGTGGCCTCCTCTGGACCTTCTCCAACTGGCCCATGTCCTTCTTATGTTGGGGGCTCCAGAACTGGATGCAGTATATTTGAAAAAAGCATTAGCACTGATAATGGCAGAGAGACATAGTACCTAAAGCAGCACACTACATACTGCAAACTCTGTCCTCTCAGCAGTCATCACACTGACATATGTCAAAATACAAAAATTAAAACTGTGTTGCCAGCTGTATTGGAGTGCAGAGAAAATAAGGATGTGATTCCTACTTTTAAAAACATGTGAATAAAATATTGCATAGATACCTAATGTATTGTGCAAAAAATGAGAAGGTCTTCCCTTTTTTTCCTTAAAAAAAACCTGTTCAGAGATGTATTAGAATCATAGAATCATAGAATCATAGAATGGTTAGGGTTGGAAGGGACCTTCAAAGGTCATCTAGTCCAACCCCCCTGCAAGGAGCAGGGACATCCCCAACTAGATCAGGTTGCTCAGAGCCTCATCCAGCCTGGCCTGGAACGTTTCCAGGGATGGGGCCTCCACCACCTTTCTGGGCAACCTGTTCCAGTGTTCTACAACTCGCATCATAAAAAATCTTTTCGTAATATCCAATCTAAATCTACCCCCCTCTATTTTAAAACCATTACCCCTCGTCCTATTGCAACAGGCCTTACTAAACAGCCTTTCCCCATTTTTCCTATAGGCCCCCTTGAGCTACTGGAAGACCGCTATCAGGTCTCCCCGGAGCCTGCTCTTCTCCAGGCTGAACAGCCCCAACTCTCTCAGCCTGTCCTCATAAGAGAGGTGCTCCAGCCCTTTTATCATCTTCATGGCCCTCCTCTGGACCTTCTCCAACTGGTCCATGTCCTTCTTGTGTTGGGGGCTCCAGAACTGGACACAGTACTCCAGGTGGGGTCTCACCAGGGCAGAGTAGAGGGGGAGAATCACCTCCCTCGACCTGCTGGCCACGCTTCTCTTGATGCAGCCCAGGATGCGGTTGGCCTTCTGGGCCGCAAGGGCGCATTGCTGGCTCATGTTAAATTTCTCGTCCACCAGCACTCCCAAGTCCTTCTCCTCAGGGCTGCTCTCAATCCATTCTCTGCCCAGCCTGTATTTGTGCCTGGGATTGCCATGACCCAGGTGCAGGACCTTGCACTTGGCCTGGTTGAACTTCATGAGGTTGGCACGGGCCCACCTCTCCAGCCTGTCAAGGTCCCTCTGGATGGCATCCCTCCCTTCCAGCGTGTCGACGGCACCACACAACTTGGTGTCATCGGCGAACTTGCTGAGGGTGCACTCTATCCCATTGTCGCCAACATGGACAGTTCCATAGACAGCTCACAGGTTTTTTTTTATAGTCACCAGAATAATGACCACTGTTTGGATTACAAACCATTTATCACAAAACTATGACCTATGAATATGTCTATGAATAAATACTTGTTAAACTTCCAAAAGCAGTTTTCACAGGAAGGGAAAGGAAATGCAGATAACTGTTAAATGACACTGCTTTTAATGGTGATAGGAAGAGAGAAAGATGTAGAAGAGAAGGGAACAGACTAAACTTGGAAGCCTAACAGAATAATAAAAAGTTGTTGCTTATAGTGGATCTGGTTTCAAAGAGTGGTAAATAAAATATTTAGTATCTCAAATGATACTGTTACAACACCTAACAGCAAAGACAGTACTTTCATCTTAATTATTCATATGTTTTGCTTTTGTAGAGATTCTGCAAGCTTTTTTGATGCCATATGTACTCTACTGGTGGTTCTTTATTAAATTATCACTGTTGCTAGTGATGGAATTTTTTAAATTCTACTTTTAAAAAGTGCATATATCCCTAACGTACTGTTTTGCAGTGCATTGGCGACATTCAAAATATGTCAAAATCCTGATGTGTTTTCTAGGATTCAACGCCACCATGCCTACTTTCTCTACTTAGCAAGTTGTTTTGTTATAAGTTTTTGGAACTCCTGCTGATATTTATATATATGAGGAAAAGAATTTGGATTTTTTTTTTTTAACTGAAATATCTTGTTTTTCTCAGTGAGAAATGAACATTATTTATTCATTGATGTTGCTTCAGTGATAGAACTGTGATTTGAAAACAAGTCAGTCTAACTCCTTAATACAAAGGATGCTAAAAATCAATACTTCTAAGGAAAAGGTAAAGACTGTGCATCTATTTATAATTTTTAAATTTTCTTTCATGCTCCTCCAAAATGAAGTAACAATTTTTTTTTTTTTAATAAATAAAAATGTAAACAGATGCCTTTTGGGAGAAAACACTAGGAAAGTTTCTAAGTGCATCACAGCTTTCATATAAATTAATGATTGTTAAAGAAAGCAGAAGTTTGTTAATGATGGCAATTACTTCAGATGATCTAATGTCTGTATACTTATTTCCTAAAAGATTATGTTTATAGAGGAGCTGCTCAGTGTATGTGCTGGTTGTTTTCCAATCTGCTGTAGTTTTATTGTGATTTTCACATAAATCTAAAAATTCATGTTTTCACTTTCTGTTAGTTGCGTGATGAAGAACTGTTGCTCATTCACGCTGTTGCTCTTGGCTATGTGACTCTCAGTAGGGAAGTTTCCTCAATAATGATGTCATGGTCTTATATTTTCCACAAAATTGCTTCAAAATATAAATATCATACAAACTGGAGTACTAAGAAAATGCATTTAGCAAAGTCTGTAAATGTAAATGCTGAGTTTCATGTTCTTTTAGGAATAAATGCAAATCTGCAAGTCTTTTGAGGATTTTCTTAATAAAATGGATTTTTAAGAATATTGTTTTCTACCCTGTAGAGAAACATGGTAGAGTCTGTCTGTATACCTCTATATAGCAAATAGTATTCAAATATAGAAGATAAACTGCAATACTTAGAATGCATTCAAAAGAAATACAGATTTTCTACTTGGCTTTTAATTTTGTGCATAGCTGTACTAAATAAAATCAATATAAATTAGAAGAATTTAGAATTCACAGGACTAATGAGTGAGAGATTCTGGTATCCTGACTCCCATTTCCCATACTAAATCGGTAATCTTATTTTCTGCAGTAGGACTTTCTGTGGAATAAGATGTTATTCAAGTGAAAACAGCAGTAGAATTAGAAATCTGACCTTGAAGCAGATTTTTGTAACATGAACGATGGCAGTTATTTTCACAGAAAAAAAAAAGAATGAGTAACTCTAAGGGACAATATACTGCGCAAGGGTACATGTGTGTGTCCAAGAGCTGCTTTTCTGAAATAAACACTGAGTCTGTTCTTTCCATTTATCCAAGTGCTGCTTGGTTTTTCTCCTACTACTTCGGAAGACAGCTTATGTGTCACTTTCTGCAGTAAATCAGAAAATATTCACTTTCTGCATATCTTCTCAAAGTTCTGGATTAGATATTTAGTGATCAGCTAAGACTCTGCAGTGTCTTAAACTGGGTGAATCTTTGTGATCAAAAGAAGGGTGATGTTCAAATGTATCTAAATAAGACATCATGTATTAGAGTTAGCAAACATTTATAATTAACCCCAGAGGTATTAAGTATTTGCGGTATGACAAAGAATGTTGTCTTTAGAGCAAATATACTATGTACTTGTTTCACCGAAGTTGAAGCGTGGTTCAGGGAGAAATTTTTAGGACGATTGGATCTAAAGTGTTAGTACTGCTCATAGCTTGTATTTATTCTTGCTGCTTCAGGAAATAGCTGATTATTGTTCTGCTTCTAGGATACATGTGGTTAACATTCTGGAGTATGATTTGACATTTTGCCCATCGTGTATTAGGGACGATTTAGCGGGACTGCAGAGCAGAGAAGAGACAAAACAACTGGGTTACTCCCAGTCTATTCTCTTGGGCTCTCTGGTCTATTTATCTCTTAATTGAGAACTCTCATATACTCACATCTGTCAGTTTAATACAGTTTTGGTCTATAACAAGTTATCACTGTTTGATCTCTCATTCATTTCCCCCTTTTATTTGGGTGGAGATAGCCAGTTTTTGTTCTCCTGGGAAGAACAGTCTTCCCAGGTTACCTCCTAATAGTCACAACCAGATCAATTTCACACCCTATGTGTCCTTGAGGGAAATAGGAGTGATCCAAGGCATACTGTTGAAAATGGAAAAGACAACAGCTATTTTGTTACATTGAAAGTAGTTTTCTAAATTTAAGTTATCTACAAGATATTTCAGAAGGAGCCTTCTCAGGTTGGTACTTGTGGTCTCTGATACAGTGTATTACAGAAGACAAGATTTCAGTTCTTTTTCATTGCTTTCTGGATTTTAATACTCTACATGCCACAGTTTCGAGGAACTGCCTTCCTAGGTGTAGAAGCTGAACTTACGGTGTGGTGTGATAGTTTTGTAAAGAAGAGATAAATTGGAAAAACCTATGCCAGCTTTTTTTTTTTCTTTTTTTTTTTACAGAATTGATGAGCAGAAGAGAAGAAACAGGTCTTTTAAAAAGTCATCCTCATACTACAAATAGAATTTCATTGTTGAACAAAGAATTTTCAACTTTCCAATTTTTTACAGGACAATGAACACACACAAACTTTGTACTCTTGTTGACTCATAATTCAAAAATAACATGCCTTCTGGACAAATTTGAAGCATTTTTTTTTCTTTGATAAGCAGAAATGCCCTTCTAAATGAAAGGTGTGATGTGACCAGTGCTTACCTTTTTTAAAGCCAAGCACTTAAGAGTCCAAAGAAGACAGAGAGAGATGTTTATATGGAGAGTGACCCATTCACGTAGTCCATGAGAGGGCATCAATTTTAGGAGGCTAGGCTATTTTGTTTGTATTGCAGTCCATAGAGAGTGCTCAGATCTTAATTGGTGTTACTTTTCCTTGATTATAAAGATGGATTAGGCTTCTGAGGTTCTACAGTTGCTTTGTACTGACACGATTATATGTTGCCACTGAAAGGAGCTCATGCAGCTGCTGGGTGAGCTTGATAGGGAATTAATTTGGTCACAAATTAAGCTGATAAAAGAAAAAAAAAATCTTTTCAGCTAGATTAGTCTTCAAATCTAGCCCATTGTTTGGGTGTATGAATACCATTGCTGGCAAACACAACACACAAGCACAGGGAGAGTTCAAAGAAAAGGGTCTGTGATATGCACACGTGTTGGCTTGAAGAGAGCTGAGTCCTTAGCTGGGCAATGTCAGAACTCTGCTAGGGAATATATATTCTGGAATTACATATGAGTTTGTCTGCTTTTCTGCCTTCTTTTTTGCATATGTGGTGTGTCTCATAATAAAGCCACCTCTCACTGGGAAGGCATAGAAATTAACTTTCTTTGTGGGCTGGTTATTTCTAATTGCAGTCAGTAAGCTTACGCTCATCTTCTTTTGAAACATCTGACACAAGTCATTGTTGCAGTGGGGAAATTTTATTAGAGAGAACAGCAATCAAATTTAACATGGGAATTTCAATCTTAATAGAAAACCAGTATATCATTGCTGTAAGGAACACATAGAGTTATCTCTCTTGCAGAACTAAATAGCTATTTTCTCGTGCTCTGAAGCACAGTTGGCAAACGCTAATTTGGTTATGTCTGAGTTTTGCTCACACACTGGTTGCTCTTCAAATTATCTGTGAAGTGTTGTTTCACCTTGCAATCATATGAAAGCTGTCTTCCCCCGCTGAAATACTGAAATCCTTTCTTTAAAGCTAGCTTTTACAGTGAAAAATGCTAGGTAAATTAATTAGAGTATCTTGCCTTATTTTTCTTTCATATCCCAGTGGGTGGTATGACATTTTTATGGCAAGCTTGTTTTCTGTGTTTGTAGGTTGAAATTTGCAGCATCTTTGGCTGTGAAGCCCTCAGTTGAATCCAGTAAAAACTTTCTGTCATCCTTCCTTCATCTTCCTTTTTGCCCAGACTTCATAGCAAATGTCAGATTAACTGGCATAGGGTTAGTTAGAACATTACCCTTTCTAAACAAGGATGCCATGTTAGCACTCCTTCAGGGTACCGTAATTCCCTTAGTTAAAGATTTATTTAAATAGCTAGACCAGAGGGACAGAGAGCAGAGTCATGTTGTTGACTTTATTAATATCCTCTTCCCTTGTAAATGAAGTATGCTCAAATTCTCTCATAATGTCGGATCATAATTCTATTTAAAAATAAACAAACAAATTTTAAAGTATCTATTGAATACTCTCACATGTTTAAAGAACTATTATTTTCTATTGTACTGGCTGTTTACAATTTTAAAGAATAAAAATCTTGCTTTGTGTTTCTCATTAGATTGAGTTGCATGGTTTTACATTTTTTCCTGAGTTCTTTTAATTATGCTACTGGTTCTTGCATTTTCTGTACTCAGAAATTCTACTGAATTATTGCCTTCTGCCCTCTTATAAAAATGAGCAATGTATCTCCAGACCTTCATGACCCACTTGTCTGTTTAAATGCCTTAGTGTTTTTTTCAAGACTTGCTTCATTTTGAACTTGCTGCAAGCTTTCTTTTTAAGTACCATCATTAAGTAAAATTGTTAGATGAAAGATGGGAATAATTTTATCTCACAATGAATGCATAAGCTGCCACTATATTGTCAAAAACTTTCTTAATTTTGGGGGTTTTTGCACTGCTATAGATTTAATAACTGTAACTCAGTCTTGCAAAGTAAATCTAGTCTTAGTGATTTAAAGCTTATGGCATTTCTTGATCCTGTTATAATTCTGGTTTATTTTTTTAAGTCACCATTAATTCTGCTTATTGTCGTAGATGCATGGCAGCTGGAATTAGTGATCATGTTTTGATGTCATGAGCTGTTAGTAATTAGTATATGACTGACCTAAGACTAGCCTCTGAGCATATTATTACATATTAGTGTGTATATATAGATAGACATTCAAATAAGGAACAGTTGATATTCTGTTGTTCTCTTTGCTTTTCTGGTTAGTCATGCTTTCTGACACTAAATGTTTCAAAATGCCATCAGTAAAAACTACATTTTCTGTGAATGGACGGTGGCATTTGTGTACACACAATAACTTTTTTCCTCTGTTTGTTCTCAATAATTTTCCTTTTAAGCAATGAACTAATAATTGGTTACCTTATCGGGGCAGAAATTAACCAGATCTTGCTTTTTTTTTTATCTATTTCTGTATCGCCTGTATAAAATATGCAGAAGGGTGTAGAAACTACATGGGAATTATGTGAACAGAGTGTTTATTTTGTTTTAAGACCTATACATCTTTCATTAAAGTAGTGAAGATCATTAGAAGACATTAATTTGTTCATTGTTCAATTTTGATTGAAGTTATTACATACCAACATTTGCTAAATTCCTCACTAGTTTGTAGAAAGGCGAAAAATCACACTAGAGTTCTTTACAGAATTAATGGATGTCAGCACAACCTTCTCAGTTACCCTTGTTAACAGTTTTGGAAAGTCAAAGAAAATACGGGCAAGAAAATTTTTCCAGTACAGATCTAATAAACACTGGCAGGTAAAAAGGAGGAAACTTTTTTATATAGCTACGTGTATTCTCTTTTTGACCATTTATCTTCTGATATCTGAGCCTGTCAATACATTCAAAACCACTAAAGTCACACTCCACATCCCTGAAAAATTCAAGTGTCGTTCATTATATCATTGCCAGCTATATAAATTCCTTCCTACAGTAATTAGCTTGGATCTCTGTAAATGCTGCAAATCAACACAGCTTTCAAATGTACAAATGGATTCAAAGGATTGTAAATATTCATGTATATTCACTGGTTTCCGTTTAATACAATGATCTTGAAGCTCCATCTGGCTCAAAAGATATAGGTTGGGTTTCTTTTTTTTTTCTTTTTTTTTTTTCTCCTCCACCTACAGAAATGTCCTTGAGATGGCATATAAACTTATTGCAGCCTTTAATCACAACTCACAAAACAAGCATGGAATGAGAAGGGAAAGGAGCGGGGGAGAAGGAGCAAAGCGGTAGAATATAAATCACAGACATAGGGGAATGCAGGAGACAGACATTAGAAAACAATAATGTCTTCAATGTTCTATTACTATAATATGTTGGGCTGCATTAAAAGAAGCATGGCCAGCAGGTTGAGGGAGGTGATTCTGCCCCTCTGCTCTGCTCTGGTGAGACCTCACCTGCAGTATTGCATCCAGCTCTGGAGTCCCCAATATAAGAAGGACATGGACATGTTGGAGAAGGTCCAGAGGAGGGCCACGGAGATGATGAGGGCTGGAGCACCTCTCCTGTGAGGACAGTCTGAGACAGTTGAGGTTGTTCAGCCTGGAGAAGAGAAGGCTCTGGGGAGACCTTACAGCAGTCTTCCAGTACCTAAAGGGGGCTTATAGAAAGATGGGGAGAAACTCCTCAGCAGGGCCTGTTGTGATAGGACAAGGAGTAATGGTTTTAAAAAAGAAGGAAGCAGATTCAGACTGAGTATGAGCAAGAAATTTTTTACAATGAGGGTGGTGGAACAGTGGAACAGGTTGCACAGAGAGGTCGTGGATGCCCCATCCCTGGAGATGTTCAAGGCCATGTTGGACGGAACTCTGAGCAACCTGATCTAGATGGAGATGTCCCTGCTCCTTACAAGGGGGTTGGACTAGATGACCCTTGAGGGTCCCTTCCAACCCTAGCAATTCTATGCTTCTATGATCATTCCTGCTTGAAACGACTTTCAATTTTTTATTTTAAAAATCATTGTTAAGCTCTTAGTAAGTAAAGACATGATATCTCTGAAGTATATTTTCTCATAAAAAACTCTTAAATTAAATTGAAGAGAATTTCCACTAGTTAATTATCTTCTCATGAAATAAGTTTATTTTTAAGGGGTTGCAAAGCAGTGCTAGAGATTGACAAGAAAATATGTAAACAGGCAGAAATAAATGTATGGAAAGATATCTTGATATTGAATCTAGTTCTGTCAAACAATATTTACCTAACTGATAGGACTAGTATGAGAATTAATGTCTGCAAAGTTCTGTGTTCCACAAGTGCCAAGTGTCACCAAAAGCTGTACTCTATTTTTCATCCATGGGCAGAATTTTATTTTCATGTCACTCCTTGGTCTTAGGTTGGCAATGAGTAGTTGGAGTGCATTTACCCTTAATTTCATAGTTTGTTAATAACAAAACAAAAAGTGCAGGAACCAATACTTACAGAATTCTGTCCTGAAGACATGATGTTTTAGGAGGATAGATTTATAATATAAAGCCATTAGTTCAGTTTTGAGTTAAGTATATTCTAATACAACTGCTGAATCATGTGTGCTTGTTGGATTTGCTTTAACTTGTTAATTTAAGGACTTCAGTTGTACTATGTTAATACATTAAGAATACAGAAAAGTGAAATTAGGTGCATGGTATAAGGAGGCATCTCTAGCTATTTACATTTCTATGGAGACATATTGTAGAAAATATTAAAAATATATATAATATTAGTAAAATAAAATAATTATTAAAATAAAATGTAAACCCAGTATTCTGATGCCTGCCTTGCTAGAAACTTGTCATGGTTTTACTGTTTCATTGAAACAGACCATCTGTGGAAGGACTGCAACCGATGCTGTCCAGAGGAAAAAATTCTGCAAGGAAAAGATGGGGCAGAATTAACGGCCAGCTGGAGCAGAAGAGTCTGGAAATGTCAGCTGATGAAATGCGCCTGTGTTCAGGCAAACAACTAGTTGTCATTAGAAAAGCACTCTGATATTGCTCCTGCTTTTCCTGCCACTTTTGGCTACTGTTAGCCGTGATCTGTATCTGTTTTGCCTCAAGTTTTGTGGAGGTATACTACTTAGATATGAATTTTTTGTCTGTGTGTGGGTTATAGGAAACTTCTGCTGTCCAACAGCTTTAGTAACTTAGCTGCATGGCAGATAATCTTTGCTAAAACAGTTATGTATTTTCATCAGAGCATCTCTCAATTCACAGTTTGGAAAAGTCAGCTTTCACTATATGGCAAATATAATGGTGGATTCTCTGCTATTTTTGATGTACTCAATAAGGGTTGATTCTTCACCCTTAAAATACTGTATCTTTACAAGGCTGGGGTCCAAGGCTGTACCTTAGAGAGGAAGATGAGAGGGCAAAATAATCTTTATGCTCTTGGGCCATATTTCAGCCACATGAGTAATCTTTATTTGGCTGAAAATGCTTTGCTTTCTCATTCAGTTAAACCAGTGGCACCACTCACGTATGTAGTTAGAGACCTACATCTTCCTGGATACAAGTTTAAATTAGAAACTTGACAGTTGAAGTCACTCATACAATTAAAATACTTGTGGCTTGGCTTTGGTCCTTTGTAAGCCTAATCAGTGTATGGAAGAACCCTTTCATAGTATATGTAACTTAATTATTTTTCCTCTAATTACAGAAATAATTATGCAAACTGTAGTTTTCATCATACAAGCAAATATTTAAAAATACATTGATGTACACTACTAACCTTTTTTGCCTTGGAGATAAAGTTATTTGGTCTTAATTGATAAAACAACGAACTAGCAGGACAATTAATTAAAGATATCTTCTACCAAGTAGCTTTGTACAAATGCTATTATACCTGTACTTACTTTGTAAGTACAGAGTGATGTCAATCCAAATTGGCATATCTGTTTAACAGATAATGCTACCCTTTTCTTGTCTTATGTGGCTTAACAGCAACCACAGTGACCCCTGGAAAACAAAAATCTTTTCTTTAGGGCATACAATAAATTCAGAATTGCAGTCCAGTGGGGCAGACTGGTTATGAGCAATAATCTCATATCCAGACAAAAAGACTTATGTTTAGACTAAGTGAATCGCCCGAGGAAATGCAGGTCTACTCTCACCCTGCTGATTGTCCTAAAATGATAATGAATAGCTATATCTAATCCTTTCATCTGAGTGTGGGAAAGATGTTAGTAAACTTTGACATGGGGGTAGGAGGAGAAGGTATATTGAAAAATGTAAGTAGCTTTTATACATTGTTCTATAATTAAATATCATCTATCATAATAAGTAGCTTTCTGAAAAGCCTGCTGCTTGCATACTTTGTTATTATCAAAGTTTCTCCTTAGCTCTTCATTCCTATTAAACACATAATTACTTTTCTAGTCCATCGTTTATGTTTGCTAGTAGCATTAAGCATAGCATGCTGAGGATGAAGGGTAAAGAATGAGAGAGAGCAAAGTATATTTTATTTTTCATTTTAAATTGCCAACTGATAGTAGTTAAAAAATGTGTAGAAAGCTCTCCCTTTTCCCCACATAGAAGTAAAAGGCGGAATGAAAACCCTGTTTTGGTTGCAGCTAAAGGCACCTATACTTAGTTACTGGTATCTTGATACCTGAGCATTTGCCTGCCACACAACTAACTGCAGATATTCAATGATGGACTGGCTTAGACACTGAATTTTTTAAACAGTACTGACAAGTATTGCACATATGTGAAAGTCTAGCTTGATTGCTATAGTCCTGAAGTCAGCTATAATTTAGGTCTAGATTGAGAATATTAAATTTCATTCAAGCAGTAGGGAACAGATGTTGGGACTTGTGACCAGATCTGCCTGACCTATTTAGAGTAGGGAACTGGTTCACAAAATTGAGCTTTCTTTGCTGCTTGTCATCTGTTTATGAAACATATTGCTACTGCAAAAAAAAAAAAAATGCTTGTTATTTTGGATTTGAGGTTTTTTTTCCTTATTGGGCAAAACCACCTTATAAATAGGTTAAAAAGTATTCATTGCAATAATTGAGTTGTTTAAATGTGAACCTTATGAAAATCACCTTAAAGTGGATATAACGATAGTATGGTGAGCTTCTTTCCTGTTTCAATGACCTATAGAATCAATTTTTCTGTGCAAATATTTAAAATAAAAATTTATTTCACAATGAATATTCTTGAATGTCCCCTTAATGCTTTGGTATGTACTGAAGACTGCAGTGCAGGTATCTTCAGATTGTGACCTGAACAAATAAAGAATATGGTTCCAGTTGTAGGAAAGTTCCATTAATCACTGAAATGCCTGTGAATTTGGACAGTGTTAGTATTGCAACTGTGATTTATATTTTTTTTTACAATATTTTTGTCTTGAGTAAAATGCTTATTCATAAACAAACCTCCCTGATTTTGTTACCAGTAATAAAAATGCACTGCTGTTTGCTTATGCATGGCACTAGTGCTTTCAGTGGGAGGAAAATAGAATGAAATTCTGGAATGTTTCTGACATCTTTTCATTTTTAAGAGAATAGTAGAGGTTGAGGTTTGGATACCACAGAAGTTACAAATGTTCTCTCTGAACTCACTTTGAAAAAGGTACTTTCTTACAGTATCACTGTTACTCTGTGCTTTGCACTGTGTTATGGAGCTTTTTTTTTTTTTTGTGGAATATCTTCAAAACCAGAATTAAAGCATCTCTTGCAAATAATATGAATCTGTAGCCAGTCATTGCTGTAACACAATAAAAAGAGACAACAGGGAGTTTTGCTTGTTGTCCAAAATTCTAAGAATTTTTTCAAGCCCTGTGTATCAGCCATAACGACCTCAAGCTAGATTTTTAACTGGAAGTTATTGGGAATATATTTAGTTTATACTAATAACTACTATCCCTATGCATCTCTCTGTAGTAGAAAGTAATGTTTATATTTAATTTACCCTTTGCTTGGGTATGGATACCTTACTTGCAAGGAGAAAATATTTACTTCAGACACAGCTATGGAGTTCTCTCTTCCTGAGTGGGTTTTTTTTACCCACTCAAAAGTGGGTAAAAAAGAGAAAGTGAGAGATAGTTGATGAGTGACAACACTTTTAAGATGCACATTCTTCCCCTTTGCCCCCTTTCATGTTTTAATCCCTTTTCCAAAGAGTCTTAATCTAGAGTAGTTTGACATTGTTTGATACAGTGGAACTACTTGAATTCCTATGAGGGACATTTTCAGGTAAATTAATTTAATTTCAAGATTTGTGTTGTATGTTAGAACCAGAAAAGAAATTATTTGACAAAGACTTGATGTTTTTTTTAAGGAGTATTGATTCTATTTAATGCAAGACAAATCTTAGTTTCTTATTTGTGGTCTGCCATTGAACTTCTCAGCTGTATTGGTAAGGCAAATTAACATAGAAAGTAAAACTGACTACATAGTTACAAGAACAGTATTGAGGGCCTTAATAAAGCTTTTCCAAGACTCAGTGTGCAATTATTTGAGCATATGTTCCATTCTTCCTCTGAGCATTCAATTCAATGTATTAATAGAAAGTGTCATCGTCCTACTCTAACATAGAGTTAAAATGCTATGTCTGTGAAAAGCATCAGATTTTAAAAATAAAATTTATAAATTATTTTGAAGGCAGTAACCTGTGCAGAAATACATTTTTTTTAATAAGGCAATTTAATGTAATTACTAAAATCTGTATTCCATTGCAATTGCTTATTGTTTAGTGGATTAATTTTGGGTATTTTGATACTTGATGCTAAAATATACTGCATTAGTGGAAGACATGTCCAATTGTGCATGGTTAATCTATGTCCTTCTTGTCATGAATACATGCTATTGAACTGCAGATATTGCTTCCCTTTTGTTGTATGTACTAGGCATAGTGAAAGAGTTATTGTTCAGAGAAAAAACTGCTTTCTCAGGTGGTAGTTGAGGGGATAATGAGTTTGCCAAGAGTCAAAGTTTACAAGCAGGAGGGAAGGTTTTGGAGTGCAACAAAAGGAAAAGGGAATTCGTAATTGGAAATGGGAGGAAGATGAAAGATGAATTCACTATACCCATCCTTAAAACAAATTCTGCATTTTCCCTTTTTATTTTTTGTCGCTGATGCATTCTACTTACACATGCCAGCAGATTATGTACAGGGAATACAGCAAAAACCAGGAGGCTGATCCCTAAGGGACAGTTACAAAACATTAAAGTAATTAAGTTACAGAGCCTACAACAACAGCAACATACAATCTGAACAAAGAGCATATATTTTATTAATATGTTGCTTAGTAGCATTCATTAATATGTATGTGCTGTTATTATTCAATGGTTAAGGAAACTTGGGAAATATGAAAAACATAGGAATACAGATTTGCACATCCAACACCAAATGACAAGAGGCAGGATCCGTCTTGAAAGACCAGACTGCCACCTGTAACAAATGAAGAGTTTATTCAGTATAACTGAGTAAACTCATGGATTGGTCATTAAAAATTAAAAATACCCAGGAGTACTTGTATAGAGTGCCTAAGCATAGCCACCAGCTAATTTCCTTTTTAGTTATTTTGTTTTATTTTTCTTGTTTATTTTTTCTACTTCATGTTGTTGACTATAAACATCAGTAATATGACACCTCAACTGTTCTAATTATGTTTACTTTGATTTAAAAGTTCTCTTTATAGCGTATGTATTTTTAATGTTTCTTCACATGTGACATGAAGTCTTAACATTGAAACTTCATTACAGTTTTATCAAAGATCTGAGGACCTAAAGATTTCATATACTGCAAGGAATGGAAAGTCATCTTGGGTTTCTGGAACTCACAAGATGACTTGGAAACATTAAAGGAGGAAGAACTGTTCATTTTCTTCAACCTGGCTACTCTACAGCAGCCATGTTTCCCATTGTATCTTTGGCAATATATTCCACTGCTATTTTTGTTGATCTGTTCAAAGAGATTATGTTGAAAGAAAGTATTAGTTCTGGGTTTCAGTGCTTGTACCTCTTCTTGTGTTTTCTTATGTTTTCTCCATACAAAACCCAGTACTTTACATGAGGAATCATACAGCTAGTAACACTCTCTTTTGAAGGCTTCGTCTGAAGGTTGGACTTTTCCAACCTTAAAGATTCTAGACCTGCAGAATGGGAAAATTCATCAAACTTTGTAAATCCCTAGTTCAATTGATTCCTCAGATTAGCACTGTTTTGCATGTCTTATACACGGATTATTTTAATTGTATGTGGCAATGCTTGGAGTCCCAACCATAGCCGTGATTTCTCTACTAAACAGCATAATAATAAAAGTTAGTTTTGCCCCTACATAGTTTCCAGTTTATATTTCAGCAATCTAAATGCTGTGAGACTTAGTATGTTACGAGATCAGTAACAAGACAGGTCACAGGCCTGAATACATTCCAGTGTGACTGAGACTTGAATTTTGCACTACATGGCAACTAACCCCCATGAAATGAGGTGAAACCATATTTGACCATGTAAAATAGCAGTGATATCCTTGTACTCCCAGCACTTTAACCTGCAAGGATGGGCAATACCAAATGACAATTCAGGAATGACACAGTACCAAAATTTATTAAGGATTGTAACAATCCCTATCCAAGCAGTCTGCCAGGCTACATGCCTATAGAAGCATGCACCTTCTAACTTGAGGTTTGGAATCTGCATGCTTTTTCTTAGAGTAAACCTTAATATAATAACATGTTAATTAACATGTTAATTAACACGGCCAGTAGGTCGAGGGAGGTGATTCTGCCCCTCTGCTCTGCTCTTGTGAGACCCCACCTGGAGTACTGTGGCCAACTCTGGAGCACCCAACATAAGAAGGACATGGACCTGTTGGAGTGAGTCAAGAGGAGGGCCATGAAGACGATCAGAGGGCTGGAGGACCTCTCCTGTGAGGACAGGCTGAAAGAGTTGGAGCTGTTCAACCGGGAGAAGAGAAGGCTCTGGGGAGACCTTATAGCAGTCTTCCAGTACTTAAAGGGGGCTTATAAGAAAGATGGGGAAAACTCTTCAGCAGGGCCTGTTGTGATAGAATGAGGGATAACAGTTTTAAAGTAGAAGGTGGTATATTCAGATTATATATATATATATTTCCTTGGTACAAGGAAAAATATTTTTACAATGAGAGTGGTGAAGCAGTGGAACAGGTTGCACAGAGAGTTTGGAGATGTCCCATTCCTGGAGACTTTCAAGGCCAGGTTAAACAGGGCTCCAAGCAACCTGATCTGGTTGAAGAAGTGCCTGCTCCTTGCAGGAGAGTTGGACTAGATGACCTTTAACGGTCTCTTCCAACCCAAACTATTCTATGATTCTATGTTTCTGTTAATTTGCTTTTTCTCTCACTCTGTAGACCAACTGCATTTTACTTTTCCAGTGTAATTATTCTGGCACAAAGCTAACTATGGTTAAGATAACTTCTCAAATTTCAGAGTAACACCTTCCCTGGGGAGCATGTCTTTTTGATGGTGTTGGCAAAAGGTAATAATTTGTGTAACACCTTACATCTGTAAAAACTTGAAGTGAAAAATCAGAAGGGATGGAAATCAAGACAAAAAATACCTGGGGCCAAAAAGATTATGTTTTGTTTGACTAACATTCACCATCCACATGAGCAAAAATTAGGATGCAAGAGAAGTATCCAGTTATTTTTTATACAGTCTTTGCCAAAGAAAACTTACAAATGGAAGTACCTCACAGATTTTTAGGGGTTTGCAAACATCAGGTTACAGGCTTTTATTGTATTTATTGATAGCTTAAGAAAATGTCATAGTTCAGCCCTGATCAGGACCAGGCTACGCAGTCTCTCTCTCACTCCCCCCACCCTCCGAGAGAACAGGGAGAGAAAATATAAGGAAAAACAGCTCGAGGTTTGAGATAATGACAGGGAGAAATCATTAAAGTTACCATCACGGGCAAAACAGACTCGACTTGGGGAAAACTATTCATTTATTACTACAAACAGCAGGTTAATGAGACAGAGAACAAGATAACCTCCCCCCACCCCTCCCTCTTCCCAAACGTAACATTATCTCTACTACCTTCCCCTCCTGAGCAGCACAGGGGGGAAGAGGGAATGGGGGTTGCAATCAGTTCATGATACGTTGTTTCACGCCGCTGCTTCATGGCCAGGGGAAGAACTCCTCACATTCCACCCCTGCTCCGTTGTGGGGTCCCGCCCCTATGCCACAGTCCTTCGTGGAACTGCTCCGGCGTGGGTCACCTCTTCCACGGAGTACAGTCTCTCCAGAACAGCTGCCCCAGCAGGCCCTGCACAGGCCACAGCTGCCTTCAGGCATCCACCTCCCCCGGTACGGGATCCTTCACGGGCTCCAAGTGGATCTCTGCTCCTCTGTGGACCTCCATGGGCTGCAGGGGGACAACCTGCTCCACCATGGTCATCACCACAAGCTGCAGGGGAATCTTGGCCAGGAGCCGCATTACTCCTCCCCCTCCTTCTGAACTGACCTTGGCGTCTGCAGCCATTCCTCACAACAGGCTGGCAGATGTCTCTCAGGATCCTTTTTACATCTTATTCACTTCTCATCTCCTCTCCATTTCTTGCAGCCGGGCCGGCCCGTGTTGGGCCCAGTTGGCCACCTGGCAAGAGGCCAGAGGGTGAGGCCTGCAAGGCCCATGAGGCCTGCGCCTCCCTCTCTGTGCCTCTGCCCCCGCTCAGCTTCTTCACATCTTCTCTTCTCTCTTTTTTTTTTTCCTCTGTTTTCCCCTTCTTATACGTTATTGCAGAGGCGTTATCACAGAACATTCTGCTACCAATTGGCTGAGCCTTGGCCAGCAGCGGGTCCGCCCTAGGCCCGGCCGAGTCCACTGAACAAAGGGGAGTGACTTCTAGCAGTTTCCTACAGAAGCTACCACCTTAGGCCCCCCCTCACTAAACAAAACCATGACAGAAAATTATTTAGGAAAGACAAAATGTATTTTGTTTTCCACCACTGGAAAATTTGTATGAGTAATCTGAAGTGAGGCTTGGACCCACTCTTTAAAACGTGACACATTTTTCTTTCATTTATGTTTAGGAAGCATGTAATAACATCTCTTTTACAAACCAGTATCCAAAATTACCATTCATGGGATTAAGTATATTTTTGTCCTTAATTCCTTCTGCAAGAATGAGGCCGGAGACTGCTCCCTTCTTCTGTCCCGTCATCCTGACATTAATTTCTCTGTCATCAAGACTGTACATCTCTTATGTTGCTTAACCTTCTACAGAAAGTAATAGTAATCTACTTCACTTTTCTATAGTTCCTAATGCCTGCCAACTGATCTTGCCCCACCCCAACCCTTACGTATCTAAACCGGTATATGTAAAACAAGTCTTTCCTATTCATCTCATTTGTCCCTGTGTGCATATATACTCGCTTATATCTAGGGAAAGTTAGCATTTTTTAAAGAAGAATGAAAATAATATATTGAGATCTTTAAAACTCCCAAGGAGAATGAAATCTATCAAACAGGATGGTCAGTAATTTCCTTGATGGTGACAATGGTATTCATTGTGAGGGTTCTTGCGAATTTGGCTTCAGGTAGATTAGATGAGACTCTCCATATGCTTCTGCTTTCCATAAGAAGACCTGCATCTGTGTTTCCCATATCCATCAAAAGTCTTTGCATCTAGCCACAAGAAAATTGTAGACTATTTTTAAGCTACTCTTTTTCCATTACAATACTTGGCTTTGTTAAAAGATTCATAAGCAGCTATTTTTCTGCCTCTTCCTGAGCATAGGATGCTGCCTACAGTGATGCCTTCTGAATAACTCTGTCAGGCAGCTATTTCTATTTGCATGTGTTTTAGGTGGCCATGAGAAATTCTGTAGTAACTTTGATTTTTTTTACCTATCCAGTCCTTTTTCAGTTTACTACAACATAATATTTTGTTTTGGGTGTTATTGAGTCGTATCTGATAACAACAGTGTTTATTCATAATTCCTTATGTTATGCTTCATTTATTGAGACTGCTGTATAACCCGAAGATGCATCTAAACCCAATGTATCATTGAATTGTGAACGTTAGCCTTGGTTGTCCTGCTTAGAGGAGCTTTCATTAATTTAGTGTCACTCTCTTACAGATTGATTTTTAAATGGCTATCAGTGTTTCAAAGATCTATTACTTGCAAGGTGCTTCTGCTTCTGGCTTTGCTGGCCATTACTTCATTTAGTCCCATGCTAGCTGTTTCTCTCTCCTTTTTTTTTTTTTTCTTTTTCTTCTTCTTCTTTGTTTTCGAAGCCTTTCCTTTCTCAAATAAATTCACATTTTTGTTCCTATCCTTCCAGCACCTCATTTCTATCAAATGCTTGCTACTGTTATTTAGTGAAAAACTTTCTCTGTAGTGCCTATTTAGAAAGCTTAGGAGTTTATTACTATTGTTTTCAAATACATTACAGAAATGGTCTTGATTTCATATTTGCTATGATCTCATCATGCTGAATCGCATGCTTTGCTTCAAATAACAGCATGAACTAGGCTTTGTGCCTAGGAAAATATCACTAATGGAAATAAATAATACAGTTTTGAAAAGACTGACAATGCCATCTGAAGGTAAAGAACAAAAATACGCAAACCAAGCTGATCAAGCTCATGGAAGGACTGTACAGTACTTGCGATGAAAAGTAAGCAGTGGAAATCTAGGCGTTCCTAAGTCTGTGCTAATTACCTCAAAAAGACATTTTAACAACAGATTCTGTTTAATGTTTTCATTTCTAAAACTGAGAGGAAAAAATGCTGTCTGATTCTCATACTTTTTTGTTTACTTCAGTTAAGTGTTCATGGTTTTATTTACAATATTATTTGAAATAATCTTAAATAGCTCTTCAGTGTTTATGAGTGCAAAACATTAAAGACTACAGGCTATATTGATCTTTTAGCTACTCTGTGTCCATTTTGGTAGAGTAAGACAGCCAAAAACTTTGCAGATCTGCATGTTCTAGTCTCTATTTTGCCACATGCATCCTTAGGGGATACAGAGTGGAAGTGGTGTTTGCTGTGCTGTGGACAGACTTGCAGCGTACTGGTGAAAGGGATAGCAGCTTACAAAAAGGAAAGGCTTCCACAGGCTAGCTGATTGCATGGCACTGAAAAAAAATGGGTCATAAATAGTAAAATGGAGGATGTTTTCTCTTAAGTTAGCATTACTGACATGTAAAAGGCTCCCTGATCAAGGAGAATTTGGGTTTCCAGCTGCTTTGCACTACCCTTTGCCATGCTGTATCAAAGTTTGGCAGTCATTCAGATGTGTCTTTCAGGAAGACTGACAACTGCAGATCTGTTACAGGAAAGAGCAGGAGCATCTGTTTTGCTGGTACAGCTCACCAGTTTATGAAGCCATTTTAGAAGTTTTCATAGAATAATAGAGCAGCACAGGTTGGAAGTGACCTCGAAAGACTTTCTAGTCCAACCTTTTGTGGGAAAGTGAGCCTACATGAGATTATCAAACATATTGTCCAACTGTATCTTGAAAATCTCCAGTGATGAGGACTCTGAATAAATTTAACTCTCTTGCAGCCAAAACCAGTACAAGAATTAAGTGTTAAGTAAAACCACTTGAGGATATTCTTCAAAATGCCTGAGCTGGAAATAAATTTACTTGAAAGTCTATGAAAGCCCAGTATATTATTTAGTCTCTGCAATCACAAATTACTATTAAAGGTCATCCTGGTCTTGCTGAATTATTGATGGAAAATCTTACCATTGCCTTCCAGGATGCCGGATTTGTACTTTTTGAATGTGACTGACAAAATCATTGAAACTACTTCATTTTAGAGGCCTTTGAACAGTATCTTGTTGAACATCAATTCATTTTTTAATATGGATATGTATTTGCAGGGTGTATCTGTATGTAAAGAGCACACTTACTATTTTTGCATACAGAAAAGTATTTGAGTTTGTTGGAGGACATGGGTGAATACAACTAATGATTCATATATGAGACTATATTGTAATAATCCTTGAGCCTCTACTAGGTTTAACTGGAAGCAATCTTTCTGAATATGCTGTGATGAGCTTTAGAAATTCTGCTGCATCTGAAATGCATTAGGCTTATTCTCTGCTTGCTTGCTTACATGACAAATGGCCTGCAATTACTACGTTTTAAAATAAATCAGCCTAATATGTTCTATTTGCAGTGTATTTCAATATTAGCGTATTTTTATGTCATCTCTATGCTTTCCCAATGCATTATCTTCTATTAAGTCTTGCGGCCAACAAATACTTCTTAGTAAAACCCTGATGCTTTTTCCATAGAACCATAAAAGTGCTGCTTGGAAGGGACTTCTGGAGGTCATCTTGTACCACCTCCAACTTGAAACAAGGTTATTGCCTATGTTTGAGTAGGTAATTTATGGATTTTTCTAGCTGAACATAAAAAAAATGTCCTAAGGTAGAAGTTCTACAACTATTTTGGAAAACCTACTCTAGTGCTGTACTGTCTTCCTTGTATTCATAAGGTATATTTTACCCTTTCAAGTTCTTAAAAATCTCAAATGTTATGTCACTAAACAAGCACAGCACTTACTTTAATCCTTTTTTTAATTATTATTATCCTGCTAATTCAAAGACTGTAGATTTTGATTCAAACAGTATTCCTCAACTAAATGGCAAAGCCCCAGTATCATAACATTGATGTTGCACTGTCTGATTTCTTAAAATGGTGATTTTTGAAGAAACAGCAGAACACATCAACTCTGACTTAAGATTTTTGAGGGTGTTACAGAAATAAACACTGCCAATAGGGTATCCTAAAATTAATTGCCAAGATCATGAGATGTAGGAGTCCCAAAGACATTCTGATTTCCAGTATTGAGTTTGCTGATTAACCATTACACATAGCTAATAGGACTGACATTTTCATCACTTTTCAGTTTGCCCTGGTGAATAAATTTCAGTGGATGGTGTCATAGTTTAGCCCTGACTGGGGCCAGACTATGGAGTCTCTCTCTCACTCCCCCCAACCTCCAGCAGGACAGAAGGGAGACCTAGTAAACAAAAGACGGCAAAAAGACGTGGGTTGAGATGAAACAAAAAATAAATTTAAGAGAGATAACTGAAGAAAACAAAACAGTGATGGAAAATACATACAATACAATGGCTCACAATAAATCTCAACATGCAGTTTCTTCCCACATAGCAAGGGGCTCCCCTCAGCACCCTCCTCATTTATATACTGAGCATGATGTCACATGGGATGCAATAGCCCTTTGGCTAATTTGGGTAAACTTATCCCAGCTGTTGGATAATTAGTAAACTATCCCAGCTGGGTGCCCCAGCCATAGGGACCACCAGCTCCGGTTCTCCTCCCAGCTCAGGTGAATATTAACTCTATCCTAGCCAGAACCAGGACCATCTCCTGATTTCTATCAGGAGATGTTTCTTTAATTAGAACACTTCATGAATGGTGTCAGCTTCAGCAAAGTTACCTTGCAGAGAAAAGCTAGGGAAAGTCCTCCCCTACTCCTTTTTCTTCTATATTAACAAATATTTTCATTCTTTAATGTATATTAAAGAGTCACAAGATGTCAAAGAAAATCTCCATGAACAACATGTTTCCACTTCATTTTTTTTTTCTGTTTTCTTCAGAATTTGGAAATCAACAGATTTGTGTCTTCAAAACCTGCAATTCCTTACCTAAATTGAATTAGTCTTCTATTTAGCTAAAGAGTAGGTTTATGCTGTTTACATCAGCTAGGTTTTGTATTATGTTAGGGAATTTCTATAGTACTCCTCAAGATGAATTACACACACCTTTGTGCTTAAATATAAAAAAAAAAAAAAAAAAATGACCAATGCATTTGCCAGAGTCCTCCTGCAATACTCTGTCCTACATGGAATCTGCGAAGACGCAGCACAAGCAGATTCCTTATATGCACTCGCACCAGCACCCATCCCGAGACTGGTTGCATGGGGCACCTCAGCCCAGCCCTAGGTTCATCCTCCAGCCCAGCTCTGCTTCCCAAAGGTGGCCTCTGAGCTTGGTCCCCTGACTGCTACCATTCCAGGATGGCTACAAATAATGCTGAGGCTGTTTCTTACCACAAAGAGAAACTTCATTCCCTTGCAAGGAGTTGCTCTCTCTCTGACATTCCTGATTCCAGCCAGTTAACTACTTCTTGCAGTTGAACGTTCTTGCCCTCCATGGCATATCATTCCTTGGTCACAAATTGCCATTACTGAGCAGTTACAATTAGAATTTCCCCTTCAGTTCTTAGAATTTTTTATATCGTAAGCCATTAAGGAACTGAATACAATTAGTAAGCTCTCAGCATGTTATTGTCATCTTTTTAGGGACATATGTTTCTTTTCCTAATAGACTGTAAGTTGAAGGGACTGCCAATATTTCCTCAATAAGGAAAAAGAGATGAGACAGTTGGCAATACAACAAGTTTATGAAAGTACTTTTCTGACTGTAACACTTCTGTGTGTAAAGTAGTAATAAAAATCCTACTTTAGATCTACTGTATTGCTTCGTGTTTAGGTATGTGCAGATGGCAACAGTTCTGTATTAGTAATCTCTATGCACTGGATCTCAGGCAAAAACATCCTGCTAGTACTGAAAGTAAACAAAGAAAAATACTTTCACAGTCATAATTTGGTTTTACATGTGAGACTGTACCTGATTTATCTCTGCTAACGATCTAGAGTAATAGTTTTATTTGACAGACTCTAAGAAAATGTTTTCATATCCTAGGAATATTAATTCTCTACTATTACCAGAATAGCATTTGCAAGCGGGATGGGCAACAGGAGCTGACAAGAGGTTGTCAGTTACAGTATTTCCTGAAGAATTAAGATAAATTACAAAACACTTAAAATATAGAAATGATCATACCAGTAAAGGCACTGAAAGAAATACTGTACAATTCACCATAATGCTTATGAATAGCCAAATTAAAGAGTCCTTTATGAATCTGCTTCATGTTTTTCTGTTATACTCTTGAAATTTTCTTAAACATATTAAGTAGTTACTGCTCCACATAGCTACTGAATTCAGGAAATGCCACCACACCCCAGTTGTGAAGAGACATATGTGAGGTTTTGGTACGAATACAATGAGGGCATAGTGGAGGCTCTGCCTCTACCTAGCCACTGCGATATCAGGCTGTCAGCATCCACCTAGCAGGCCGAGACAACCTCCTTAAAGAAAGGGAAAGCATTCCTCACAGGGAGAGAAATTACAGCTTGGGCTCTCCATTAAACCTTGCAAGAAATACTACAGGAAAGATCCAAAATAGGTTTGAGGAGAGTATTAGAGACTGATCAACATAAAACAAATTTCATAATGGAGGAAACAAGGTTGATCACCTTGTGATATTTTAGAACTTCATAACTTCAGAACTAAAACAAATTCCATCCACAATGCTTTTTCCTCAGAAGTAATTTCCAAAACACTTTTAAAAACCTGGTATGTCGGCCATGTGACATTTATTGGTTTTAGATCTCAAAATCTACAAGAGAAGCAAGGGACATGAGACATTATTGGCTTAGTATTCAGCATATACAAGATAATATAGTGTAATAAACGGTTCTGTTTTGCTCAGGTTTCAAAGTAGATGTTAATTCTTTTGGTATAGGTTGCCAGCAGTGGTTCTTGAGAGACTTTAGCGAGATATGGACTGCCTTCAAATGTTTAAGCTTGTTGTTCATGACACATGGCTTGCTGGCATCATGTCACCTGGTGCTCTGAAATTGCATGAGGTTGCTGAAAATGCTCTGAAAGCGAATATATAACATGCTGTAAGCAATACAATAGACTAATAATTCAAAAGGGCAGTGAAAGGTGGAAACTGCAGGAAAAATGTGTTTACGTTTATTCTAACTATAGTAATTCAAGTGGTATTTTTCCATTAAAAAAAGTTATGAGTTGGTACAGGCTGCATATGTCACAGAGAGTACTTGTAATTATAAGCATTCACTAGAAATTTCTACTGATTAATAATATTATTTCTAAACAGCAAATTACTGTGTTGGCAGTTTATCTTGTTTACTAATATAAGCATGAAAATACAGATAATAAAAAGTTATAACTTCTGTTTCATAAGAAATAAAAAAAAAAGAGATGGGAAATTATTATATTTCAGAAGAGAAAGTACGTTTTCCCTATCTTTCTTTTGCAACATATATAAGGTGTTTTTTTAAAAAGTTAAATTATAAGTTAAAAACCAAAACAAAACATAATGATTTGCACTTTTGAAGCTTTAATTTAGAGATCATAGTGAGATATGCCTCCTGGTAATTCTAAGTTACTGATCATCCAAGGAAAGTTATATGGAACTGAGAAAGTAAAAGACATGTTTTTTGAGTAAACTTTTAAGCACTGGCATAAATATAGACTTTTTGTGAACCTTTGCATGGTAATACTGAACACACAAGTTAGTGAGCAGCTCCACGCACTGAAGAAACTTGCACAAAGCGCCTGTGATATAAGCCAGTAGTTAATAAGACAGAGGTTTGATGAAGTTGCTTATATTTCTCTAGAAGGTCACTGAAGTATGTATCTTCAGCAGATTCTAGTGCTTAACAAGCGTAAGTTTTGTCAGAGCATTTTTAACCTGAATAATTCAAAAGCATTATGAAATGTTGCTTTGTGTTACACGTGAATGATGTGTGAAGAGTACCATCACAGAAGACTTTCCTTTACCTTTCATTTCTGTGGCTGCCTGTCAAAATACACTTCTTGGCTGCATGTTTCACTGTACTCACTTCTTGTACATCATTGTTGTTTTACTGGAGAAAGTTCTTTCCCCCTTGTATCTCATCTTTCAGGAACTGCCACATCAAACAGATCTCTCTGCCTTGTGAGACTAAAAGTTTGAATTTAGATCTGTATTTTAAATCCTTTAAATCTTGGGTCAAGTTTTGTAGAAATATATATTAATTCTTTCTTCCAGCAAGGTACAATAGATGGAAATGCCATTGCAGAATCTGCAAGCCATTTCAATTGATCTGATACTGTCTAGAAATCTTCATTACTGGAGGATTAATTTCAGAAAGATAGTTCATAGAATATTTTGAGATCCGTGTTTCCTCCATGGGCTACAGTGTGGATATATGCTCCAGTGTATAGGAGGCTTCATGGGCTGCAGGGGACAACCTGCTTCACCATGGCCTTCTCCAGGGCGTGCAGGGCGTGCAGCTCTGCACCTGGAGCTCCTCCTCCCCTCCTTCATCATGACCTTGGTTTCTGCAGGGTTGTTTCTCTCTTTCTTTTTTCTCACTTCTCTAACAGCTGCTGCACATTTTTTACCTTCTTTTACATATGTACAGCAGGCGTCACTGATGGGCTCATGTTTGGCTAGCATGGGGTCCATTTTGGAGTCAGCTGGAACTGGGTTTGTCCAACACAGGGGCAGTCCCTGGTCTCTATCCACAGAGGCAACTCCTGCAACCTTCCTACCCCATGCCCCTACCTCCCACTGCCCCCTGCCAATACCAAAAGCTTGCTACATAAATGAAATACACTAATCAAGACAATCTGCCTTTCCCTTCCTTCATCTCTTGAAGATCAAGTAGGTGGATACAACTTATGAAGATTTGTCAGGAGGCAGGTCAGCCCAGTAAGCAAGTGTGTGCTGCCTCTAAGAATAACCATCTTCAGTTGACCAATTGTCTTAAAGAAACACACAGAGGTTGTATTGGTGACAGTGGAGCAGAGATGTGTAACAAACATCACTGCCTAGTGATACTAGGTAAGCATCACAGTAGCTGAGAGATGTAATGTAGATATAAAATTGGGAAGAGGTGGTTCCTGTTCAGCTTTGAAGGTGAATATGAAAATAATGAGAGGCAGTGGGCCAACGGCCATAGCACTGCACTATTACAAGTAACGAGTGTGACAAAGCAAGTGGTTTGGAACACTCTCCTGTCCTGTCTCAAGCATAGGAAACAGACTTGCTTCATTGCAGTATTGCATGCACTGCTCAACCCCTTTTTACATTTAAGTACCTGTTCGCCCTTTGCAATCTGTTCTGCTTTCAGCTTTTTGAGTGGCAGAATATATTTGAACTGTAATAGGAAATGAGAAGTAATCCATTATTAATAAGTAAAAAGAGAAAACAAATTATATTATCAGAATAATGACCGAGAGAATGTTTTTAGAGGTAACTTTTGGATGGAGACAGTTTCTGAAGATTTAGTGATTATTTTCTGTTCTAGTTTTGACTCCTTCAGACAGTATCCAGTGATTTCCAGCACCTTTATGAAAATTAATTTTTAAATTAATTTTAAGTGACTGTATATCTTGAGAGTAAGGGAAACCCATGGCACAAAGTGTAAACCTCTTCTTCAAGTTAATCATAGTTTTCTTAGTAGACCCTGCAAATGAAGTTCACTGGGTTATGGGGAAAAACATCAATAAATATTTTAGCTTTTGGTTTTTTCACTCCCAGGAGTGAAATACACAAATAAGATTCAGTGGACTTAAATAGTAAGATTTAGATTAATATTACTACAGCTCTATGGTGTGTAAGATGGTATATAATCTAGTCCAGTAAATTAAATCTATACATTTTAAAATATACTGCATTACATTTAATATGTAGCCATTGTTTTCATGTCACCACTTATTTCACACTTCTTACCATTCATATTAAACCTGGAGTACTGCATCCAGCTCTGGAGCCCTCAGCACGGGAAAGACACGGAACAGTCGGAACAAGTCCAGAGGAGGGCCACGAAGATGATCAGAGGGCTGGAGCACCTTTCCTATGAGGACAGGCTGATCGACCTGGGGCTGTTCAGCCTGGAGAAGAGGAGGCTCCACGGAGACCTTATAGTGGTCTTTCAGTACTGAACAAGGGCCTATAAGACGGGGAGAAACTCTTTAGCAGGGCGTGTAGCGATAGGACAAGGGGTAATGATTTTAAACTAAAAGAGAGTACATTTAGATTGGATATAAGAAAAATAATTTTTTACAATGAGGGCAGTGGAACACCGGAACAGGTTGCCCAGAGAGGTGGTAGATGCCCCATCCCTCGAAACATTGAAGGTCAGGTTGGACGAGGCTCTGAGCAACCCGACCTGTTTGAAGATGTCCCTGCTCCTTGCAGGGGGGTTAGACTACATGACCTTTGAAGGTCCCTTTGAACCCAAACTACTCTATGGTTCTATTATTCATATAACTCTGTTTATATTAAATAATATTCACTGGCTTTAAACAACTTAAAAATAAAGGTTAAGATGCTTTTTTCAATTAGTTGACAATTGTAATTAGTTCTTAATTAATTTTAAATTCCTAAAGTAGTAGATTGCTAATGTTTGCTACAGATTAATTACTAGGGAAACTTACTATATACAGCCACTTCACCAAGAAGTACAGAAAGTATAAATTAGTCTCATTTCAGAATACAAGAAGAAAAAAGTGACACCAAGCAACAGACACTTCTAAAACGAGGCCAGTCAAAGAAGATTTCCAGAGAATAGAACTTATTGTATAAAAGTTAAGTGTATTGTTTTGGCCAGGTGACTTTGAATGTGACAATAATAGATCCTTTTCTTTCTATGTAAAGATTGGTATATTTCTTTGTAAGCCTCTTTCAGGGTCCTAGAACTTCAAATCTTTTTTTTTTTTTTTGCAGTCAATGTTAAATCCATTTAGAAGACTTGGACATGTTAAAAAGTCTTTAAGCTCATATACCTAGGACAAGGTACATATACTTCAGATCTCTTGGTTTTGGTCATGTTTTTATACTCAGATTATTCTTCAACAAAAATTCTTTTACCTTTGTATTTACATAGTCTTTCACATGAAGGATATATGTATTTGGGGATATTTGGGATTTGAAAGATAGATAAGAAGATAAACCGGATTTGATTAATGTCCATACATAGACCTGAAATATCAGATAGTTGGGCTCTAGTCACATGTTCCTTCTGTTGATGTCATGTGTCATTGGTAAGGACTGAAATATATTTATTTATCTGCATTATGAAGAAACAATATCTATGCAATAACATTGCTGTTATAATCCCTATTTATTTGATGTTTTCTCTCTGCATGCATTTTAATGCTTGCACGGGTCCTAATGTAATTACAAATTGAGTGAAAAAGCAGGACTACCCAAGTTATAAAATTGGAAATTTAACCTCTTTATAGCTCTATTTTTAAGTCTGCAGACTGGCTGGTGAGTTACTAACAGAATAGCAAGCATTGCTCTGAATGAAATGCTGTACTTTGGGAACTTTGTATTTTCATTTTTGCAGAATTAAAAAAAACAGCAAAGGAAAGGAAGACTCTATGGATATGTAAGCAAAATAAGTGGTGCAATCTGACTAAACTAGTGTACAGCATGTTGTCAGAAATTAATTTCTTCTGAGAGTGAACATATGGCCTTTATATTCAGGGAAATCTATTAAGTGCTGTGTTTGCTGTTTTAATCTGAGAAGTGTATCTGAGCTATCTTGTTCTTGAACAGCTGAGAACTAGGAGCTACTCCTCTCTAGTAATTGTTTTCCTTCAAAATGTATGCGTTGCCTTAAAGACTATAGCATGTCACACTTTGTAACCTAGGAAAAAAGATATGGAAGATTTAGGATTCTCTATTCTTCCCAAAGAGCCAGTTCTGGAAATAACAAAGGTAGAGGAAACTGCATCTAAACCACTCTTACCTTGCATTATGATTTTGAGTAGGATTGCTCTAGAAATGTCAGTGAGTTGAATTTGGCTGATTAAAGTACTTCAGTATTACAAGGAGAATTCTGTCATTCCAAGTAGTTTTCAAGACTGCCAGTAAATGATGGTAGGAATGGGGTTATTTGCTAATACCAAATTGTTACAGCAATGATCGCAGAAGCCAATATGTTGCTGAGCTTCCTGATGTTACAGTGGGTGTACTGGAAAAGCATGGGTTTAGATACTGGACTGTATCTTGAAAGGATGTGGCTGAACCATGAGTTTAATTACAAAATTTTCTATATTTCTGGCCACTTAATCCTGCTGTGTCTCAGTTCCCCACCTAGACAGAATATTGGTCATTCATTGACTTTCTGTTAAGAACATTGTGTTGGTTTTGTTTAGTGAGGGGGGGCTATGGTGGCAGCTTCTGCAAGAAGCTGCTTCAAGTTCCCCCTTTGTCCCATTGTCCTGAGTGGGGCTAAACTACGACAAAGATAAAACAATTGCTTGTGAAATTGTCAGAAAATAAGTATGTGAACTATAAAAGTGCATACATAAAGAAAGTGATCAGATTAATTTATGGTATTACTTTCCTGAATCAGCTTGATTGGCAGTAGAGACTTATTGTTGATTATTTTTTTTTAATTTGTCAAGCCCTCCACTTTCTGATTTTAATAGAATGTGTCAGTTGTAATGTGAAACATCCATATTTCAATTAAGTTCCCTTTAATAGCATGGATTTCTTCTTATGTGTCATGGTGGTTTAGAAGTGCTAATCCATTTTTTTCCTTTGTTTTAATACAATTTGTTTGAATGTGGTTTTTTTCCTTTTAATCTTTTGGTGGATTTTTTTTTAATTATTCTTTGTACTCCCACTTCAATATTCACAAGACATGGTACAGAACAGAGAATTGATTTGTGACTTGCTATATATTATTTTCTTGCTTTTGAGGAAGATTTTATTTTTCTTTTTTCTTTTCTGTTCTGTCTCCAAACTGTGGTGTGGTAGTAGCAATTACTCACTTAAGAGAAGGGGAGCTAGTAGGAAGAAGACCTCAGGGGGTATTGCTTTGTCCAAAATTATCGTCTCAGTGTGACACTTGTTGTAGTACAGATTGTGCTGGAGATTTATAGGGTCACAAAATGCTGTTATATAGTGTTTTATATAGTTTTGCTATTTATTTATTTATTTATTTATTTTTACTAGAAGCCACAGAGAGATGCAGTTTTATACTAGTATATTTTACTACCCAATTTTAACTACTGTTTCCATGGAGACTCCTTCCATTCCACTACTTTTGAGATTGCTGGTTTTAATAGGCTACCAAGAAGTCCCATTTTATTAGTACAGAATAACTAGGCAGGGAATGAGCTAAGTTGAATGGTATCCAAAAGAAAGAAAGGTTTTGTTTTATTTTTGAACATTTCCTGAAAAAAAATCCTTTTCTAAAACTCCTTTTCTAAAACAAGAAGCTGAAGGTAAAGCTTAAAAAATACATTTCTAGATATGAAAGTTTCCTTAGCTTTCCTGTGTAAGTGTCTTCACAGCTGTGATAAGCTGATATCTGATTCCTGGGCTGCATCAAAAGAAGTGTGGCCAGCAGGTTGAGGGAGGTGATTCTGCCCCTCTACTCTGCTCTTGTGAGACCCCACCTGGAGTACTGCATCCAGCTCTGGAGTCCCCAACATAAGGAGGATGTGGACCTGTTGGAGTGAGTCCAGAGGGCTGGAGCACCTCTCCTATGAGGACAGTCTGAGAGAATTTGGGCTGTTCAGCCTGGAGAAGAGAAGACTCTGGGAAGACTTTATAGTAGCCCTCCAGTACCTACAGGAGTCTTATAAGACACATGGGGAGAAACTCTTTAGCAAGGCCTGTTGTGATAGGACAAGGGGTAATGGCTTTAAAATAGAGGGAGGTAGATTCAGACTGGACATAAGGAAAAAAATTTCTTACAATGACAGTGGTGAGGCACTGGAACAGGTTGCCCAGAGAGTTGGTAGATGACCCATCCCTGGAAACATTCAAGGCCAGATTGGACAGAGCTTTGAGCAACTTGATCTATTTGGAGACCTCCCTGCTTCTTGAAGAACTGATGTCCTTTAAAGATCCCTTCCAACCCAAACAATTATATGATTCTTTAAAAAAAACCCTATCATCCTTATGCTAACTTTCTTCCAAGAAATGCAGTGATGTTATTAAAAAAAAAAAGAAAAAAAAATTGCTATTATTCTAACATGCATTTATTATAAAGTTATATATTTTTCATAAAGTGCCTGTGGGATGCAAATTTATCTTTCAGGATTAGGAACTCTGTTTCTCATAAGATAAATCCATACATTTCCCCTGCGTTTCTTAATTCATGCAGTGTCCTCTTCACCGTTAATTAAAAAATGGGAGGTTTCCTTTAAATAAATTTAAGCAATTTGCATTGACATCTGCTTGACATCTTGCTTCAGTTTCTTGTTTATGATCTGCAGTTTAATTGTGTCCCTTTGTTTAATTTTGTCTTACCACTGAAATGGAGATAAATCACAAAAGGCAAGTAAGATCTATGATCCTCCCTTTGATAGGGCACTAATAAAAATGAAGTTAATCACTTCTTTTCATAACAAAATAGCAGGTGGCTTTGCCAGGATTGCTACTAAAAGTCATTTTCTTGAACAGTGTCATTCACGTTTCTAAGAAGATGAAAGAAATATTTTATTACTAACTCTGCTTTTCTTCGCTGCTTTAGGCTGTGATCTCATAAATTATGTTTCAGGAAGCAGCAATCCTTTTCTTTTTTTTTTCAATTTAACCTCTCAGGTTTTGTTTGTTTCTTTTTCTTTTGGCCATTATGGAAGATGATTAACTTATTAAAAGGCTGATAATACTGCTTTTGACATTCAGTGGGAAAGAAGATTAAAATTCTAAATCCACAATTATTTTCTATGAAAACTGTGTGCTAATACTTCATTTTTCAAACATCCTTCTATGCACTTTCAAACTTTATTGAGGCAGATTAGTGTGCTGTCCTGGTTTTGACTGGGACACAGCTGATTTTCTTCCCAGCTACTGTATTTTTTGATTTAGCACGGGACTTAGTATGTGAGGAATGTTGATAATATGTCGATATTACTAGTTGTTGCTGAAGAGACCAAGGACTTTTCAAGCTTCCCAGGTTTCCCTAATGTGCAGGTGCAAGAAGCTGGAGGGGTATAGCCAGTACAGTTGACTCCAAGAAAGTTCCATACCATTAATATCATGCTCAGTATATAAGTGGAGGTTGGCTACTGGGTAGCTCTATTACTGTCTTCCTCTCTCTCTTGGGATCGTTCTGAGATCACTCTCGGTTTTGTTTCATAATTGTTGCATGGGACAGGCTGTATCAGTTGTTGGGTTGTTGGATGGTAAGAAATTATGCACTTGTACATTTGTAAATCATTATTATTATTACTTCTTCTTATTATTATTTTCTTATCTTTTCTTTTACTGTCCTGGTAAATTGTCTTTATCTCAACCCACAAGTTTTCCTTTCTGCCCGAGTCTCTCCCTTATCCCCTTGGGGAAGGGGAGCAAGTGACTGCGTGGTACTAGATCGCTGACTGGGGTTAAACCACGACACGTGCTGATGTTGCTTGTGATTGCTCACTGGTCTCTATAAAATGCATATTGTAAGCTAAAAGCTGAAATTAACATTTTTACTCTTGCTACTTTAATACCAATTATGCATAATTTATCTGTGCGCAGGAAAAATAATTTAAAGACTGATTTAATTGTAAACATTAAACAGCATTAAAATTTAAGCAGTAAACATTCACTGAAATCTTGTACTAGTTTAAGTTAGTTAATTGCATTATTTGCTATATATTTGCATTATTTAATATATATTATACAGTATACAAAATAAAGATAATTTACTGATATATTTAAGTACAAATGAGAAAAAAAAATCATGTGTACATTTCAAAAGAGTAAAATAAGTAATCCATCCTGTTTTGAAACTGCATACAATATGACAAAAATGACTCAGTTATCTTTTCTCCAACTGATGCTTATTTAATCTATTCATATGAACATAAACTCACAGTTTTTGAGGACAACTCACCTTTTGCTATTGCTTTAGTAAAATCATTAGAACAATGAAGATAGCAGATACGTTAATACTTTTTTACATTTTCCTATGAAAACAATTTTAAAGATTAAAATTTGCTTTTTTCCTCTTTCAAAAAAACCTAAGTAACTTTTAATAATCTATATTTTGCTTTGTTATATTGCATCTAATTTATAGAAAAAAAGTTTTAATTAGAATAAAAGACAGAAAGCAAGATATATATTGGGTGTAAATGGCAAGGTTTTGGGGGGTCACTGCAGAGACAGCCTTCATGGGAGGCAGCCAGGGGCTGCCCTGACTTGTACACTAGTGCCTCTGCAATGGACCCACCACAGAACACAACAGAGCACTTTGTTGTGAATGAAATGCTGTATTTTAAGAAGTTTATATTTTTATTTTTATTTTTATAGAACCCACAAATGAGCAGAGGACAGCAGTGTGGGGGAGCTTATGCATGGATGTGTGGGTGCTTGACTGTAAACCAAGGCCAACCCATGACAACATGGAAAAAAATACTTTTTTTTTTCCTCAAAACCTGAAAAACTTATGTCTGGAAAGAGCATCAATGCAGTCTTGCGTGGCTGATGCATTTTTCCCTTGAAATGTGGCTCAGCATTTGCAAATGCAGATCCCATAAAGCAGAATTCTTACGGGTCAATTCCCATTTACAGGTTTAATTTCTCTGAGGTCCTCACTGCTTTTCATTTTTTCATTAGGAGAAAATACGTTCCTTTTGACTGATTCATCTGCCTACATTCAACTCCTGCCACTTTTCCAGATGGCAAAACTCTTATATTTTAATAGCCAAACTGGCCAAGATGCAGATGTTCGCAAAATCTAACTGTATTTAATTTCTGTCAGGGGAAGTACATGAAGTAAGTGCATTCTATTTAAACACCACCACACTGCACTTATATTGGAACATGGATATGAATAACCAAAGTACAGATCTTGTGAATAACACGAGCTCTCCATGACGTTCTTGCTTTTGCTTTTTAAAGTGGTCAGTAGTTTCTTTGTGCGTTACGTCAATGATGATGCAGACTGCTTACTGTTAAGAGGCCTCTGTGTGTCTTTGGAGTTCCACGCAATGGGATCCAGCACTCTTGCTGTTGAGTTTATGTCCACTTTGTGTCATGGCAACATGGAGTATGTTGCCAAATAATACATTACAATACCCCACCATACTGTGCCAGTAATATAAGCTTTATAAATTAAAATGTAAAATGGTAATTTCAGTTGTTATTAGACTGGAGTGAATCCCAATAGCAAAAGTGGCAGTTTTCATTAATTTTTTTTAAATCAATGTGAAGAAGTATTGATTTTTATTAGTATATTCATAAATTTTGCAGTAAATAATTATTGGGTATCTACCATGGCAAATTGAGAGCAGTTTATTAAGGATATATCTAATTCCCAGTTATTTCACTCTTGCTTAGTTAGGTCTTCTAATGAAACAGAAATTTCAGTGTATGTATCTGATAACTAACACTGGATGAATCACAAAATACTGTACAGGTTACAAGTGATCCCACACATCAAACATTTTAAAATTTTCCACTGACTTTCACATTGAAAATCGCCTATTATATTTCTAAACAGTAAAAGTCCTGATGATAAAGCAGTAAGTATTAATGCATAGAGGAGTAAATTTGCTCTCATTTATTAATATCCTCATTCCATGAAGCTTAAAAGATTTTATTTAAAATTGTTGATAACATAGAAATGTTCTCCCAGAACATTTTTGTGACCCTAGCAAGACGCTTCCCATTTTGTTTATCATTAAATGTCAAAAAAAGAAAAAATAAAGTGAGGAACTAGAAAACATAATTTCAGGTACAAAAGTAATCCATCATGCATATCAACTTCCCTTGTTAATCACAGCAAAACAGGTCAGAAAAATCTTACAGTGTATAGTATTTTCTGAAACCATACAGATGATAGAAACATGTTACAGCAGATTCAGATGAAAATTAAGGGATAACTGAGTTACTTTCAAAAATATCTGAAATTGTAGCAGGCACTAAAAGCTTTCATTCATAAATAGATATCTGTCTGTCTTATTAAGAATTATACTTTTGACACAGAACTGCTGATCTTTTGAGAAGCCTTTCACTTGCAGGAAAGGTATCTGAAATCTGTCCTGTCCAAGTGAATTGTGTCCTACCTCCTACTCAGGGCTACTTACATCACAGTGCAATAACAGTAGAGTAAAGTTGAACTGCCTGGGAGAGACAAGAATAGGATTTTAATACATAAAAATAGCCTCATCAGCTGGCTATGAACCATTGTACTTATTCCTATTGTTGTACTCTATAGTAGACACCCTTTTCATCCCTCAATTCACATTTCCACAGACCTTGTGAGCTTGGAGCTGTGGAAGCCCATAGAGTTGAATCTACTAGTTTTGGACTAGGCCTACATTTTCTAAAATTAATTGTCTAGAGGGTTGCTATGTTATCATATACTGAGAGTATAGACTCCCAAACATAAGAAAGACTAGATGAGCTATACTTCTGGCCTGGTTGTTTTGTGAAACTGGGATCCAGAGAGCATAGACTCAAATTGCTATGCAATACTCTCTCTCTCTCATCCCTAATTAGTGCTTGCTCTGAGTCTGTGCATAGAAGCAAGAGATCTGTTTAGTACTCTATCATATGGCTGTGCTGCTTCTCCTGTGAAAGTAGAATAGTCTTCATTTTTTTCATTCTCTTCTTGCTTTGCTTCATCACTTACCAGGAGACTTCTACAAAGACATGTTTAGCGCTCCTTACTCTGGTTCTACAAACTGCAGGCAGATTTCTTCCATCATTGACTTGATTGCAAGCATTTAACTATTTCAGAGTTGTTAAATTAAATTGCAAATAAGAATTTTAAATGAGGTGTAGTTGTGATGGTTAAAGACGGAAATCAGGAAATATAAACAGCTTTTTACTTTATGTGAGAAAATGAACAACAATCTTTTTGTCTTAGAAATCTATGTTTTTATCCTCTTGGCTACCAGTATTTTTAGGCAAAAGGTTAGCCTCATTTGATGAGTTCATTTGTCTTCAGAGCCAGGGACATCTTTCTTGAATTTCCAAGAATACCTTCCTTCAGAATACAGCATAAAATTGGATGCTTTTAATTTGTTCACTTTCTTACTACTGGATTAGCAATTTGAGTGGGACTACTCTTGAGGTCACAGTAGTTACATTTTCCATCTGTTCTGCCTTTGCTTTTCACTTTCTTTTTTACTCTGTATGCTTGTCTGGTCAAAATGACTGTTTTGTTTTATCTTCTGTGTTGGTTTTATTTAGTGAGGCGGAGCTACGGAGGCAGCTTCTGCAAGAAGCTGCTAGAAGTTTCCCATTTTTCCAGAGGGCTCAGCCAGGCCTAGGACTGACCCATCACTGGCCAAGGCCGAGCCAATTGGTAGCAGAAAGTTCCCTGATAACAGCTCTGCGATAATGTATTAAAGAAGGGGAAAAAAAAAAAAAAAAAAAAAAAAGAACATGTGAAGAAGCTGAAGCAGGGGAGGAGAAGGGGAGGTCCAAGCCTTGTGGCCTTGTGGCCCTCATCCTCTGGCCTCCCGCAGGGCATCCGACTGAGCCCAACTTGGCCCAGCCCGGCTGCAAAAAGTGGAGAGGAGATGAGATGTGAAGAGATCCTGAGAGGCGTCTGCCTGAGCCCATTGTGAAGAATTTCTTGTGAGAGGAATGGCTGCAGACGCCAAGGTCAGATGAAGAAGGAGGGGGAGCAGTAATGCTGCTCCCAGCAGAGATTCCCCTGCAGCCCGTGGTGCAGCCCATGGTGAGGCCGGCTGTGCCCCTGCAGCCCATAGAGGCCCACGCAGGAGCAGATCCACCTGCAGCCCAGGGAGGACCCCATGCTGGGGCAGGCGGATGGCTGAAGGAGGCTGTGGCCCATGGAGGGCCCGCGCTGGGGCAGCTGGTTCCTGAGGGACTGCATCCCATAGAAAAATGACCCGTGCTGGAGCAGCTGATAAAGGACTTTAGCCCGTGCGAGGGACCCCCACTGGAGAAGGGGAGGAATGTGAGGAATTCTTCCCCTGAGGAAGAAGGAGCGATGTAAAACGACACGTGCTGAACTGGCTGTAACCCCCATTCCCTCTTCCCCCCTGTGCCACTCATGGTGGGGAAGGAAGTAGAGATAATTGAAATTAAGTTAAGCCTAAGAGGGAGGGGTGATGGGAAATTGGTTTTGTTCTCTCTCATTATCCTGCTTTGGTTTTAATAATACACAAATAGTTTTCCTCAAGTCAAGTCTGTTTTGCTGGTAACGGTAACTTGAATCATAGAAACAGAATGGTTAGAGTTGGAAGGGACCTTCAAAGGTCATCTAGTCCAAACCCCTGCAAGGAGCAGGGACATCCCCAACTAGATCAGGTTGCTCAGAGCCTCATCCAACCTGGCCTTGAATGTTTCCAGGGATGGGGCATCAACCACCTTTCTGGGCAACCTGTTCCAGTGTTCTACAACTCTCATTGTAAAAATTTTTTTCCTAATATCCAATCTAAATCTACCCCCCCTCTATTTCAAAACTATTACCCCTCGTCCTATCACAACAAGCCCTACTGAACAGCCTCTCCCCATCTTTCCTGTAGGCCCCCTTGAAGTACTCGAAGACCGCTATCAGGTTTCCCCAGAGCCTCGTCTTCTCCAGGCTGAACAACCCCAACTCTCTCAGCCTGTCCTCATAGGAAAGGTGCTCCAGCCCTCTGATCATCTTCGTGGCCCTCCTCTGGACCTTCTCCAACTGGTCCATGTCCTTCTTATGCTGGGGGCTCCAGAAGTGGATACAGTACTCCAGGTGGGGTCTCACCAGGGCAGAGTAGAGGGGGAGAATCACCTCCCTCGACCTGCTGGCCACGCTCCTCTTGATGAAGCCCAGGATGTGGTTGGCCTTCTGGGCCTCAAGAGTGCATTGCCAGCTCATGTTGAGCTTCTCATCCACCAGCACTCCCAAGTCCTTCTCCTCAGGGCTGCTCTCAATCCATTCTCTGCCCAGCCTGTATTTGTGCCTGGGATTGCCACGACCCAGGTGCAGGACCTTGCACTTGGCCTGGTTGAACTTCATGGGGTTGGCATGGGCCCACCTCTCCAGCCTGTCAAGGTCCCTCTGGATGGCATCCCTCCCTTCCCACCATTCCAAAATGGTCAGGCACGATCTGCCCTTGGTGAAGCCATGTTGGCTGTTACCAACCACCTCCTTGCTCTCCATGTGCCTTAACATGGTTTCCAGGAGAATCTGCTCCATGACCTTGCCAGGCACAGAGGTGAGGCTGACCGGCCTGTAGTTGCCCGGGTCCTCCTTGTTCCCCCTTTTAAAAATAGGGGTTATGTTCCCTCTCTTCCAGTCATCGGGGACCTCATCAGACCTCCACGACTTCTCAAATACAATGGTCAGTGGCTTGGCAACTTCATCCGCCAGTTCCCTCAGGACCCGCTGATGGATCTCATCAGGTCCCATGGACTTGTGCACCTTCAAGTTCCTCAGATGTTCCCGAACCTGCTCTTCGAGTACAGTGGGCGGTTCTTCATCCTCGCAGTCCCCACTTGTGCCTTCCACAGCTTGGGTGGCGAGACAAGAGCCCTTATTGGTGAAGACTGAGGCAAAAAAGTCATTGAGTACCTCAGCCTTCTCCATGTTCTGGGTAACCAGGACACCGGTTTTCTTCCGGAGGGGGTCTACATTCTCCTTGGACTTTCTTTTGTCCCCTACATATCTATAGAAGCTTTTCTTGTTGCTTTTTATATCCCTGGCCAGATTCAATTACATCAGGGCTTTAGCCTTCCTCACCCAATCCCTGGCCACTCGTGCAGCCTCTTTGTAGTCCTCCCAGGCTACCTGTCTCCGCTTCTACCCTCTACAGGCTTTCCTCTTCACTTTCAGTTGGTCCAGGAGCTCCTTGCTCATCCACGCCAGCCTCCTGGCCTTTTTGCCCAACTTGTTCTTCATCGGGATGCACCTCTGCTGAGCTTGGAGGAGGTGCTCCTTGAATGTGGACCAACTTTCCCAGGCCCCTCTTCCCTCCAGGGCTGCCTCCCATGGCACTTTGCTCATCAGGTCCCTGAAGAGGCTGAAGTCCGCCTTTTGAAATCTAGGGCAGAGAGCTTGCCGTGTAGTTTCCTCGCTGCCCCGTGGATCTTGAACTCCACCGTGTCGTGGTCGCTGCAGCCAAGGCTGTCCTTCAGTTTCACATCCCCCACCAGTCCCTCCCTGTTGGTGAGCACAAGGTCGAGCATGGCACCCCTCCTCGTCAGGAGCAAGTTGTCATCCACGCATTCCAGGAACCTCCTGGACTGCCTGTGCCCTGCCGTGTTGTCTCTCCAACAGATGTCAGGGTGGTTGAAGTCCCCCATGAGGACCAGGGCCTGTGACCATGAGGCTGCTCCTATCTGGCTATAGAGCGCTTCATCTGCTCTGTCCTCCTGGCCAGGCGGCCTGTAACAGACCCCCACCGTAACGTCCCCTGTCCGTCCCCGTCCTCTAATCTTGACCCATAAGCTCTCTGTCAGCTCCTCCTCCATCCCCAGGCGGAGCTCCACGCACTCCAGCTGGTTGCTGACGTAGAGAGCGACACCCCCTCCTCATCTCCCCTTCCTGTCCTTTCTAAAAAGCCTATACCCCTCCATGTTGACGCTCCGGTTGTACAAGTTGTCCCACCACATCTCTGTGATGCCAACAAGGTCGTAGCCCTGCTCGTGTGCACGTATCTCCAGCTCTTCCTGTTTATTTCCCATGCTGCGTGCATTGGTATAGAGACACTTCAGCTGGGCCCCCGACAAAGCCGACTTGCTGCCTGGACCACAGTTTAAGTTCATTTGCACATACCCAAGATCCTTCCTCAGCTTCTGGACCCTCGGTGCTGGCACTGGCGCCATGCTGACAGCAGTGGGCTGAACTGTGCTCCCCCTCCCCCAGCAACACTAGTTTAAAGCCCTCCGGACGAGTCCGGCAAGCAAGTGTGTCCAAGCACACTCTTCCCCTTCTCAGTTAGGTGCACGCCATCCGTCCCTAGCAACATGGGCTTCTCAAAGCACGCGCCGTGGTTGAGATACCCAAAGCCCTGGCTGTAGCACCACTCCCTGAGCCACGATTTAACCTGCCAGATATGTCTGGCCCTTTCAGGTCCCTGCCCTTCGACCAGGAGGATTGACGAGAAAACCACCTGCGCCCCAGAGCCTTTGACTGTTGTAGAGAGGGTCCTGAAATCCCCTTTGATGTTTCTCAGGCTGCTGCCGGCTGTGTCGCTGGCACCCATATGAAACACCAGTAGTGGATAATAGTCTGTGGGCCGTATGAGGCTAGGTATTCTCTCGGCAACATCCCTGATACGAGCCCCTGGGAGGCAGCATACCTAATGATCTCTCCCTGTCCTTATCTCAAACCTTGAGCTTTTTTTTTCTTATATTACCTCTCCCTATTACCTTGGAGAGGGGGAGGGAGTGAGAGAGCGACTGAGTAGCTTGGTCCCGAGCGGGCTAAACTTCCACATTTTCCTTTATTGCTTCTTTGTCAGTGCACAGCAAGAATTTGTTCAGCCTTCACTTTTTGAAGTGAAGCAAGAAAGATAATCTGAATTAGTAACTGTGGACTCCTGGCTGTATTCATTTACTAGGAGACAAAAAAGGGATGGGAAAGTCTATTTGACATTTAACTATGTTACAGAATCTTTGGAGTTGTTGGTTGACAGCTGGCTGAATATGAGCCAGCCATGTGGCCAAGAAGGCCAATAGTGTTCTGGCTTGTATCAGAAGCGGTGTGGCCAGAAGGACTAGGGAAGCGATTGTTCCTTTGTACTCAACACTGGTGAGACTGCACCTTGTGTACTGTGTTCAGTGCTGGATCCCTCACTACAAGACAAGACATTGAAGTGCTGGAGCATCTCCAAAGAAAAGCAGCAAAGCTAGTGAAGGGTCTGGAGCACAAGTCCTGTGAGGAGCAGCTGAGGGAACAGGGATTGTTTAGCCTGGAGAAAAGGAGGCTGAGGGGCCATCTTATTGCCTTCTACAACTACCTGAAAGTAGTAGGTAGGTAGTTGGTCTCTTCTCCAAAGTAACAAGTGATGAGAGGAAATGGACTCAAGTTGCACCGGGGGAAGTTTAGATTGGATATTAGGAAAAATCTATTCACAGAAAGGGTTCTCAAGCACTGGAACAGGCTGCCTGGGGAAGTGGTTGAGTCACTATCCCTGGAGATATTTAAAACATGTATGGAAGTGGTGCTTAGGGACATGGTTTAGTGGTGGACTTGGTAGTGTAAGATTAACCATTGGACTTGATGATCTTAAGGGTCTTTTCCAAGCTAAATGTTTCTATGATTCTATGATTAATTAACTGTTTGCACATGACACACCCTGCACCGAAGAACTACTGAAACTGTGAAACAGTCATGTTTTGTACGTATATTAATGGTAGAATCTTAAACTACAAATAGTACCAGCCTTTGTGTGCACAGATTTATCTTCTGCTCTGTTCAAATTTGCAGTCAAAAAGTAAAACTGAAAAAGGCAAAGGTTATGAAGGCAGATCCTTTTTTTTCTTTTTAAAAGGATGCACAAGAAGAATGCAGAAGAGCACATAACTTCCCACAATAAAAGCACCTGTGGATATTTTATTTGAAATGTTAATTTAAACTGTTTATAACTGTAAAAGGAAGGAAAAAAACCAGCAAAGCATCATTGCTCTGGATTGTTTCAGGCGTTGTCTGTGGCTGAGAATTGTTAAGACTATGATAGGGTGTTCAAAGTTTGGACACTAGCATCAGCTGTGCTAATACAGAGATGTAGGGAAAAAAAATTATAATTACTTAAGTGCCACTGCTGCATACATTTTCTTGCCTGATGGGCTCTGTTCTCTGTTTGGGCACGTGGCTGAAGTGTAAGGAGACTCCCAATAGACAGATTTGTCACATTTGTAGGAAAGGCAAGCCACAATTCACTTTCCATATTGTGTGGTCTTACACAAAACTTTGGAATCTTATGATGTTCTTGCCCATTGACCTTTAGAATGCAGAGGTTATCCTTCAAATCAGTTATCCTTTAGCTAAGGAGAGAGGGACAGATAAAATAGCCATGCTAGGTACACTACTAACAGCACAGACTCTTAGGTACATTACTAAGGTAAAGGTTTTACTTTGCAGGTTGCTTGTCAGTGTCCTGGTACTAAAATACTCTCTAAATACCCAAGATCTTAAGTTCTATAGCTGATAAAATTCAAAAACTACAAAATCAAGATTTTCTGAAGTGAACAATGACATTTAGGTGTCTGTGTTTGAGAGTGCAACTTGAATCACTTGATTCTTCGCCGATGGGTTCCGTAACTAGGATCCGCTAAGGTTCCTGTAGCCTGTGTGCCTATGTCTGAGAAAATCAGAGCTGGCAGTTAGCTCGGAAACTTGTGACTGATATGTTGTTACTCCCTATTTTCTTCACCACAATTTCAGTATGTCCTTGGCAGTAGCAATGCTGTCTTCAGAGATTTTTCAAGTGCATGAACACAGCAGTATTTTTTGGTCATTCTCAGGATAAATGACAAAGATTGTTGTTCAGCTAATAAAAAAAAAATCCCTTCTAACAAAAACCCCACATACAGAAATCAATAATTGATGCAAAAATCACTAAAAATATAAACAAATACCCTTAATTCTATCGAAAAAAAAGAAAAAGTGGAGTAATATGCTATATCCCCTGATGCTGTGAGATGTAAATGGTACATTTGCTCTAAAACATTGAACATCTCTGTTTTTTAAAACCATGACTGTTAAGAGACTTAGAGAATGTCTTGTTCTTATTGCTTTGCTTTTGGTATATGATATTAGACAAGCATGTAAAAAAAATTTGGAGCTCTTGATTTTTCTTACTACTTTTCTTTCCCAACCTTACCTGATAAGAAAGAACTCATCAGAGTGCTGTGAAACTTTCACCTTATTTTAGGAATGATGGCATCTGTTTTTTCTGCCTGCAGTTATTTTGCCAATACTTGTTTATTCAGGTGTTGAAAAAAGATTTGGATTCTTCTCTCTGCTATGTGGGATAGGACTCAACCTCTTATCTTTTCAGAATGCTCATGTAACCGTTTTTAAAGTGGGGTTTTTTTTGTGGATGTGCTACCTTCTTATTAAGCCTACACTTTGTATGAATGGAATAAATAACGACATGTTCTAGTAACTGGTCCAGTGGATATTTATTCTGCAGACAACAGTTATTGATTAAAGTTTTACTGTCCTTGGTTCCAGTCCTCACTCTTCTCTGTCTTTCCACATGCAATTCCCTGGGTTTATTTTCTGGATTTCCCCTCCTGAAGCATGAATTCCTGCATATGCTCTGAATGAGGAGGAGTGGGTGCCTAGGTGTTCTTGGGAAACATGGAGATCTTGTGTGAGAGTAAGTTTGTATGCAAAAGCTCTGTAAGAGCTTTGACACTTGTACCTTAGTTCTAACTTTTGACAACCATCTGGCATGAAGAAATTAAGTCTTTTTTTTTTTTGGTAAGAACTATCTGTCGTTCAGAAGATGGATTTGACATTTTTCTAAGGGTCATTCGAGTTAACTGATTTTCTCAGAAACCTACCTAGGAGCACAAGAAGTGACCAGAGGTGTGGTGGCCACTTCTGATCTGAAAATTATTTATCTTCTACAAGGTAGCAGTCAGTCACCTTCAGAATTACAGATAGCAGGTGCTTGCAGTTCTTCATACACTTCCTTGGAAACAGTGATCCCTGAGAAAAAGTGTAAAGATACTCCATGTGTAACTAAAAATAATGCACATATATTATTCCATAGTGTATGTACATACTATTATGCAAGTCAACTGAAGCATGATGGGTATCTATACTGATACAATTTATTTACTCTATTGTACATACTCTACAGTGCTTATTGACTAACAATAGAATAGTAGAAACAAGAGCAGAAAAGATAGATGGAAAAAATATGTAATGCTTGTTTCTTTCTGAAGACTAGTTGTTCTAGACATGTAAAACATCATCAGGTGATGAATGACCTTGAGCTGGAAAAAAAAAACAAAACAACTTAGTTTTGGAAAACCTATGTACTGAGTATGCCTGTGAATAAAATTATTGTTTTGTGAATTTCTTAAGTCTTATGTGAGGGCTTGTATGTGGGCATATTAATACACAGAGGTGATTTTGTAGTTCTTTTTCAGTGAGCAGTGCATGCAATTACTTGAATTCACTACTTTACTTGTTCTTTTCCCCCATTATATCCCAATACAACGTGATAACATCTTAAAAACAGAGGTATTTTTAAGTTCTAAATAGTTTGGGGGATTTTTGCATGAATGTCGTGGTTTTGTTTAGTGAGGGGGGGCCTAATGAAGAATAATTATTGCACATGTCCTTTGTGAAGAAGCAATGTATGAAACAGGAGAGAATTGTGCACCTTAAATTGTGTGTGCCTGTGCTGAATGGTATATATTAATCTGGAGTTCATACTTTTAAAGTGACTTGTTGCCATTATGTGCCTTAACATTTGAAGGTAAATTAAAAAAATGAGCCCAGATAACCTCTCTGATTATGGCATGATTTCTGCAGAACAGCCATATAATCCCCTTTAAATCACAAAAGACTTTCCAGTCATTGAAGCTGTCTACTTCCCCAACTCTGGTGCAGTTCTAATATGAAGCTGGGAGAATGAGACAACAGGTGATGCCAGAAACCAGTATTGCGCTGATGAGGTAAACTTATGGCACGGGATTGAAGCAGGAGTGAATACTCTGGCTCTGTACAGGGCTACAGTGGTCTATGTATCTTTGGCATAGATGTGAAGAGTGAAAGTGAATTTGAAATGCTGCATAAAACATGTGATTCACGAGGACTGTAGAAGGGAAACAGGAACGCACAGGGCAGGCTGAAGCTCCCCTCTGCCTACAAAGGAAATTTGTTCGTTGTTTCTCACTCATTTCTACCCATATCTTGCATATTTCAACCTTTACCTCTCTGCTAAAATGGCTCTGGTGGCTTCCTTGGGATCCCTCTTTTACTTCTATATGGTGTAGCCTACCGAAAGGAAAATCCATAAAGCCTAAGAAATTAGAGAGGAGACAAGTGAAACTGAATCGTTTTTACATACTTCCTGACTCCTTGCTACATTACAATGTTTTGGCCTTCCAGTACCTAAAGGGGGCTTATAAGAAAGACAAGGAGAAACTTTTAGCAGGGCCTGTTGGGATGGGACAAGGGGTAATGGTTTTAAAACAGAGGGAGGTAGATTCAGACTGGATATAAGGAAAAAATATTTTACAGTGAGGGTGATGGAACACTGGAACATGTTGCCCAGACAGGTGGTAGATGCCCTGTCCCTGGAAACATTCAAGGCTAGGTTAGAAGGATTTCTGAGCAACCTGATCTGGTTGGAGATGTCCCTGCTCCTTGCAGGGGGGTTGGACTGGATGACCTTTTAAGGTCCCTTCCAACCCAAACTATACTATGATTCTTTGGTGTTTTTTACTACAGAATTCCTTTTTACAGGAGTGTCTGCATCACAAAGATTTTTAGTGTGCTGTCAGAACTGAGGCAGTAGAGAAATTTGACCAAAATCATAGAAGTAAAAATGATTGTTGATAAGATAAGGAAAACAAAATCAAGAAACTGTCAATACCTGTTATGTAGAATTTTAAGTGAGTATGGCATTTATTGACATTACCAACATGGAGCATCAATTCTTAAGGGACACTGAACTTTCAGTGCTATGGCCCTGACATTTTTAAAATCTCTGTCATTAGCACTGATACATTTTGCAATTGTTATTATTCTGGAAAACATTCATGTCCAGACTTTATCTAGAAGTATTTGTACTAGTAGCAGAAGAAAAACTGAGAAACACAACTCAGCATTCATTCCAACTGGAAATAATTGTCAATAAGCAACAGCTTAATGCTTGCATTAAATATACATTTCCAATGCTTATATTAAATATGAAGAATTATTTGCAGAAATATTTTAAAACTTGTAGTTTTTGGGAAAAAAAAACAGTTCAGATAAATAAGATTTTAAAAGAATGCACTTGAAAGAAGCAATGTTATTTGTATTTGTTGTAGTTCATCTTAGTTCTCTGGGCACTATAGTCCATGTCACTTCAAATCCTCCCCAGCCTAAGGTAGTCTTTCAGATACCTCTCCACTACAGTCTTTTGTTTTAACACTCCCAGGCTGAGAAGATTAACATGTAGCCACAGAAACCAGAATAAAACAGGCATAAATTGGCCATCATAACATTGAGAATCTCTAAATATCTTTCTTCTTTTTTTTTTTTTTTCATTCTTTGTGTTAGAACAGCATTTACTGGATTGTTAACAAAAAGAAAAGATGAAGATTAAAGGCTTCCAGGCCACTTCAGATCTCTTTGGAATTACATGAGTGCTATTCAATTTTTATGTTATGAGATAGTACAGCTAAAATTTTGGTAATAGTTCTTGTTGTTGTTTCAAATGGTTGAGAAATTTGGTTCTGAAACACTTGCCTATACGTTGTTGTATAATGTCAATCAAAAGCTGGTTTCAGTTGTTTCACTTTAAGGAAGGACAAAGTAAGGACTTTTTGTTTTTCTTCTCCTGTTTAAATACAGTGCTTTAGTTGCATTTGATTTTCTTTCTTCAGCATATATGTGCAGTATTTCCAAAATTAGTTGAGCTAAAGGTGCCAAAACCTTTTAAATTAGATTTAAAAATTTTCTGGAAAGACTTTGTATCCCATCAATAACATGATCTCCCGTTTTTACCTTTGCATTTTTGGAGACTGGGGATTAATAAAGGGAAAGTAGAGCATGGCTACAGTGAAAAAATTTACGAGAGGTATTATCTACTATAAACTGGTTTGTACTGTTTCCTTTTCTTCTGTCTGATATAGCCTGGAACAAGCAAGGAACCTGCATTTACATTCCTTTAAATAAGTTATTTATTTTACAGCATAGACAGATAATATCCTTGAGGATAGAATTAAAAATGTTTAGGTACTATGGTGCTTTCTAATTCAAATGCCAAATGTGTATTCAGTCCCAGTGTCCTGTCACAGAGAGATGATAGAATAGAATCATAGAATAGCCCAGGCTGGAAAAGGCTTCAAAATCTTTTCTAGTCCAATCTTTTATGGGAAAGGGAGCCTACATGAGATTATGTAGCACCCGGTCCTATCGCATCTTTAAAATCTCCAGTGCTAAGGACTCTATCACGTCCCTGGGGAGATTGTTCCAGTGATTTATTGTTCTCACTGTAAAAGAAGTCTTTCTTATATCACAGAAACTTCTTCCAGTGCAATATGTGCCCATTGCCCCTTGTCGTCTCCATGTGGCTCCTTGTGAAGGAAGAGCCTCCATTCCCTTTGTAGCTGCCTTTTAAGTACTGCAATATTGTGATGACATGCATTCTCTTCTCCACGGAGAAGAGGCATAACTGCTTCAGTCTTTCCTCACATAGCAGGTTCTGCAAACCCTTTTTTCATATTTGTGGCCATCCTTTGGACCCTCTCCAGTCTGTCTGCATCTTTTTTGAACCATGGAGACCAGAACTCAACACAGTACTCCACGTGCAGCCTGACAAGTGCTGAGTAGAGTGGGATGATCCCATCTCTGTCTCTGTAAGTAACACTCCTGAGGATGCAGCCCAGAATCCAATTTGCCTTTGCTGCGGCAGCATTACATTGTTGACTCTTGTTCAGCTTGTTGTCCACCAGGACCCCCAGGTCCCTTTCAGCAAGGCTGGTCCCCAACTGCACAGACCCTAGTCTGTCCTGGGCTCTTTGGTTATGTTGTCCCAGGTGTAGAACCTTGCACTTGTCTTTGTTAAACCTGATACTGTTCTTGCTAGGTCATTCTTACAGCCTGTCCAGGTCTGTTCTGATGTGTTGACCTTATCACTGACTTTGGTGTTGCCAGCAAACTTGGCAAGAGTGCTTTCAATCCCATTGTGTAGATTGTTTATGAAGATGTTGAACAGTGTGGGGCCCAGTATCAATCCCTGGGAGACTCTACTTGTGATATGCTGCCAGCCTGAATAAAACGCATTGATCATCACACTCTCAGCATGGCCTGTTAGCCAGTTTCCCACCCACTTTGCACACCACTCATCCAATCTGTATTTTGCTAATTTGTCGAGCAGGATACTGGGGGAAATGGCATTGAACACTTTGCTGAAGGGAAGATAAGCGATATCCACTGCTCTACTCATGTCAACAGAAGGTTGTAGAAGGTGACCAGGTCAGTCTGGCACGATTTGCTTTTGGTAAATCCGTGCTAGCTTTTCCCAATCACCTGCTTTATTTTGCTTGCAATAGTTTCTAAGCAGATTCCTTCCATTACTTTCTGAAGGAGTGAAGTAAGACTAATGGGTCTGTAGTTTCCTGGGTCCTCTTTTGGGTCCTTCTAGTAAATGGGTATAATATTTGTCCTCTTTCAGTCAACAAAGATATCCCCTGACGTCCACAACTTTTCAGTTATAGACAGTGGCTTTGCATCAAAATCAGATGCTTCTTTTAACACCTTGGAATGTATAATGGAGAGTGCAGACCAGCCATTCCTCTGCTACCGGTGGATCAATACATGAGTTGTTGTAGCTACTTGATACTGTGATATGGTTTCCTGCTATGTCTGTGTTGCCATAGGCAAAGAAGGTATTGAGAACCTCTGACTGGCATTATTAGTGACTATTTTCCCAACCTGTTTTGTATTGTGCCAGTGTCTCCCCTGTGCATCTGCTTACTGCTCATGTACCTAAAGAACCCTTTCTTCTTGTTCTTGACATCTTTGGCCAATTTTGGTTCTAGCTGAGCCTTAGCCTTCCTGACTGCATCTCTGCATGACCCAGCACGGTTCTTTTAGTTCTTATTTGGCCACCTTTCCATAGCTGGTATGCTTCTTTTTTTTTTCGCTTTTAAGCACACCCAAAACCTCATTGTTAAGCCATTTGTTCTGCCTTTGTCCTTTCGCTTTGCAAAGGATGGACTGTTCTTGTGCTTTCAGGAGGCTATTCTTGAGTAACTTCGAGGACTCACAAGCTTCCTTGCCCTTCAGGGACACTAACCATGGAATCCCTCACAGCTGGGATCTGAGCATATTGAAGTTGGCTCTTCTAAAATCCAGGGGCTTTGTCCTATTACTAATCTTCATTGTGCTCAGTAGGATCTTAAACTCCACAATGTCATGGTCACTGTATCCAAGGCTACCATTGGTTTTATATTGTCATGTCTCATCTGTATGTGAGCAGTAAATATAGCAATGCTCTGTTCCTACTCAGCATGTCCAGTATCTGTAGCAGGAAGCAGACCTCAATGCATCCCAGGAACCTGATGGACAACTTGTGCACTGCTGTATTGTTTTTCCAACAAATGTCCAGATAATTGAAGTAATCCGTGACAACTAGGTTCTGTTGGCCCAAGACTTACTTCGAGAGTAAAGTTTCGTCAACTCGTCATCTTGATTGGGAGGCTGGTAAAAAAACCCTAACATAAGATTCCCCTTGGTAATGATCCCTCTAATCTTGATCCAAAGGCATTTGGTACAATTTTTGTGGTCTTCAAAGCTCACCTCAACACACTCAAATTTCTGTTTTACATAAACACCTCCTCCTCTTTTTCCCTTTCTATCTTTCCAAAAGAGTTTCTAGCCATTGCAATTTTCCATATTTGAGTTTTCAGACCAAATTTCTCTGGTTCTTATGACATGATAACTCTCAGACAGAGCTCTAGTTCCTCCTGTTTGTTTTTCAGATTACATGCATTAGTATACATGCACTTGAGGTGTCTGGACTCAGTGTTCTTGCCTTTGAAATGGCTGAGGAACATTCCTTATGGCTGTAGTAGGTTCACTGATGCATCATGTTGATTGAATATATAGGTGTCACAGCTTGGACCCTAACCCCCAAGTCTGTTAGTTTAAAGCATGATTCACTAAGTCAACAAACACACTAGTGAAGATTTTCCTCTGTCTTCTAGGTAGGCAGATGCTATCTCTGGCATGCTGTACAAACTGCCACCTGACTCCTCTTAAGACACCTTTCCCTGCTTGCATGCTCTTTTCACAGAGCTCCTGATGTTGAGTTCTGAGCAGTCCAAGATGTCAAAATCCTCTGACTTTGTTTTTTATTTGTTGCCATGGTGTTTCCTTAAACTTTATTTATAAAAAATAACGCTACTAGCATTGAAAACACATGATATTCTTTAATGTTAAGAGAATATCAACACTTTTTCAAGCCAAAGAATATTGTTACATTGTGAAGTAATGCATTTGAATCTGCAGACTAAAACGCAGAGCCTCTATCTTTAAAACACAATGATAAATATAGTCATCCACAGACCAGGGTCTGGTGTAACGCATTATCATGACTTTATGGCTTTCATATATATTTGGCATTGTTAAAATAGGAGTGATGGATTATGTTTCTTACATAGTATGTCTTCCCTTAAAATGGTCCCAAGACCGATATAAACTTTATTATTCTGTTTTGAGAAATGTATGCAGGCCAATCGATTTGAACAAGTGCACTGAGGGGAAAAGTAAGTCCTTTTCTCTTAGATTTACTTCATTCTCATGTATGACCAAGATTACATCTTAAGAAAGAAAGTAAAAGTATATAATCATATTGCAGGGTACCATTCTACATATTCCACTAGGTAGAATGAAATAAAAATAACTGATCCAAAAAATTAGTTTTCTGTTATTCCCCAAAATTTTATTTGTTTGTTTATTCAGTGGGTAGGCTATCCATGTCTTTTAAAGCTTGTGAGGTCATTCTTTTACTGTTTTTTAACTGAAAAAGTTCAATTCTATTTTTTTAATTTCCTTTTTTACAAAGGCTTTCTATTCTTTTATGTTCTTCTCTCAAATTTTCATTAATTCTTAAGTTTGAACTCTGATCAATGTGCAGTGTAAATTTACAGCATATACCTACCAGCTCCCTGTAGGAGCTGGTACATGTACCTACAGTGTGCTGTCTCATGATGACTCATTCCACTATCCAAGTGTCACAAGTGTGATCAAATATGTTTTGAATGTGCTTCAACCATCTACTCTGCACACTTTTGCTTTTGTTTCTGTCATATAAGTTGTTAGTACAGCAAACTAAATTTAATTCCTCTGCTGAGCGGAAATCTATGGAGTTTTAAAAACTTGGAACATGTCATGTCTATATAAACAAAGAAGCCAAATTACTGTACCCTGACACAGTTCCTGAGGGCACTTGACTCTCAGTTTCCAGTATCTCTAAAATAAAGATTTTATGAGATACATATATGATGAAGAAGAGGTATTTTTCTTTTTTTCAATTGTTGCTAGGCTAGTATGTCGTAAAGACCTGAATAAGACATACAGCATTAGTCACTGAACAGGGAATCTCTTGCACCAATGCTGTGTTTCACTGAAACAAGTCCTAGCCAGTAGCCACACGCTTGAAATGTTTTATGCGTTCCCTTATCAGTGTAAGTATTGAGAACATTAATCTAAATTCAAAAGCACAGTGAATAAAGATAGAAAGATAATTTTAGTTAAATTAAGCTTTTTTTTTATTAAAAGAATGAAACTAACTTTACAGTTAAAGCAGTACCTTCTTATAAAGTATTTTGATCTTAGACATACAATGAAAAGATAATAAGTTGTATATTGAATTGTTCACCTTAATAATAGAATAATAACTTCCTGGTGTGTAACACTAAGAAAGATTAAGATCAAGTTTCAAAACAATTTTATTTATATTTATTTAAAATACATGTATGCTTTAAAGAGCACCATAATTGGCCATAGGAAAATATTTGCAAAGAAGTGAGAAACTGGCAAGATAACTGTTTGTTACTTTAAACATTAGGGAAGTACTGACTTTGACTCTAGCAAGGTTGAATAGCATTGAGATATTTCAAAGAACCTCTGTGCTTCTTTGTGAACCCCATATATGGACTTGAATAGCTGCTGCATTCTGCCTCAGAGACACAAATGTAGGAAGCACTCCCAGCAAAGTCTTTTGACTCTTCTTCCTTGCACACAGAGAGACAATAATTTTTTTAAATGATAGTTACTATATCTCAGTTATTCAATATATCGTTGATAAATTGGGCAAAACTAATCCGTACTTCTTCTTGTTCAACTCTTGCTTCGTAGTGTCTGCTTAACTTTTTGTGTATGTTTCACCCGTATCTATTTCATAAAATATGACAAACACTTTTTACAAGCACACTACAGCTCAAGTAAGAGAAATGTTAGGATCATCACTATAAGCAAAACTGAATAATAGATAGTACTGTATGTGTATAAAAAATGGTAGTTCAGAAATTAACAGTAATTCTGGTTTTAGCCCATTTGTTAAAATATGTTTCTCCTTTGAATAAAGGTGTCGTGGTTTTGTTTAGTGGGGGGGGGCTAAGGTGGTAGCTTCTGTAGGAAACTGCTAGAAGTCACTCCCCTTTTTTCAGGGGACTTGGCCAGGCCTAGGGCGGAGCCACTGCTGGCCAAGGCTGAGCTGATTGGTAGCAGAATGTCTCGTGATAGCGCCTCTCCGATAACGTATTTAAGAAGGGGAAAACAGAAAAAAAAAGACAGAGGAGAGAAGATGTGAAGAAGCTGAGTGGGGGCAGAGGCGCCGAGGGGGAGGCGCAGGCCTCATGGGCCTTGCAGGCCTCACCCTCTGGCCTCTCGCCAGGCAGTCGACTGGGCCCGACTCAGTCCAGCCCGGCTGCAAGAAGTGGAGAGGAGATGAGAAGTGAATAAGATGTAAAAAAGATCCTGAGAGACATCTACCAGCCTGTTGTGAGGAATGGCTGCAGACGCCAAGGTCAGTTCAGAAGGAGGGGGAGGAGTAATGTGGCTCCTGGCCAAGATTCCCCTGCAGCCTGTGGTGCAGCCCATGGTGGAGCAGGTTGTCCCCCTGCAACCCATGGAGGTTCACGGAGGAGCAGAGACCCACTTGGAGCCCATGAAGGACCCCGTACCGGGGGAGGTGGATGCCTGAAGGCAGCTGTGGCCCATGGAGGGCCCGCTGGGACAGCTGTTCTGAAGGGACTGCACCCGTGGAAGAGATGACCCACGCCGGAGCAGTTCCACGAAGGACTGTGGCGTAGGGGTGGGACCCCACAACGGAGCAGGGGAGGAATGCGAGGAGTTCTTCCCCCAACCATGAAGCAGCGGCGTGAAACAACATGTGATGAACTGACCACAACCCCCCTTCCCTCTTCCCCCCTGTGCCGCTCGGGAGGGGAAGGTAGTAGAGATAATGTTAAGCTCAGGAAGAGGGAGGGTGGGGGGAGGTTATCTTGTTCTCTGTCTCATTATCCTGCTGTTTGTAGTAATAAATGAATAGTTTTCCCCAAGTCGAGTCTGTTTTGCCCGTGATGGTAACTTTAATGATTTCTCCCTGTCATTATCTCAAACCTCGAGCTGTTTTTCCTTATATTTTCTCTCCCTGTTCTCTCGGAGGGTGGGGGGAGTGAGAGAGAGACTGTGTAGTCCGGTCCGATCAGGGCTGAACTACGACAAAAGGCATAATAAAATTTAAAAGATTTTATAAGACAGTATCTGTGTAAAAAAAAACTTGCAGATTAAGGCCACTTTAGATGAAAATGTAGTTCACTCTGACTCTGGAAAAGGGAACTATTGGCAATTCAGCATCTGAAGGTAGAATTTACCATCTGGTTAATTAACACATACTGATGAATGTGGTTTTTTGTTCCTTTGACACTAATATGACGAACCCCTGTGTATAAATACGATTAAATTTCTAATAATATATTATTTCTCACTGAGCATCCACTTCCAGAAACTTGTTACTTAAGAAAGAGCAGCAGTAATTTTTATAGAATGATGATCTACTGCCCACTACAGTTTCCGGCTGCCCTTTTCAGTTTAGGTTCCTGATCTGAGGTTCCAGCAAATGGTTTGGCACAATAATCACTTTGTTCTGTGAATGAAAACCTGTCAAGTTTATGGAATGTTTCCTGAGTGTCACTGTGCTTCTAATCTTTTTTTTTTTTTTTTTTTTTTCTCTTTAGCCTCTGCTGCACCTACTTGGGATGTGGTGATTTGGGGAAAAGCCTGCCTTTTTGCATAACATGGCTCAAGTTCTGATGGTTCACTGAAGTTAATATAACAAACTGAATATATTATGATTGCCAGCTGAGAAGTTGACTAGCAAAGGCTATAAATAGCACTACTTTAATCCAGGGCACCCTAGGCAAAACAGAGTTGGCTCACACTATGTACTGTGTAAGTTCACATCGGTTTACCTTGTGTTAGGCTCGTTAGAGTAAGCAGATACTTCTGAGCAGCAAAGCTCTGAAAAGCTAGCTAGTGTCCTCAAAAAGTGCCATTCTGTCAGCTGATGGTTTTGCCCCTACAGATTAGTAATGACCAGAGCAATTAGACCTACAAGGCTGATGCAGCTACACTACTCCAGCTCTGGAGCTGACTTGGCTGGCATTTGTTCAGGAACCCCCACAGTGGCACTGTGTGTAACACATAGGCAGTATCTTAGCCCCTTTCACCAGAAACTGTTTGATATTGGCATTGCTTCAGTGGGAGGATTAAATGTTCTTGTCATTTACCTGGGTAAATGCCACCAGTCTGAGGCACAGAACTTGCTGTGTCTGCTGTTTTGTGCTTTGTCAATACCATTGCTTACAATTTATTGTTTCATTTTGATTATTGACACATTTTCCCTTGTCTCTGAGGGAAAAGCAGCTTTCAGTGTTGCTTGAGGGAGAGAGAAATGTAAGTGTAAAACACACATAACGAAATACAAACGTGATCTGAAACACTGGAATAAAAGGGAGATGTTCAGTCCAATTATACTGAAAGATTTGGACACAACTACTCAACAATAAACATTTGACATTTCCAATAGATGTAGTTATTCTATTATTTGATCGGTTTCTGCAAAGGCTAAGTAACTTCCATATATTATCAATTTTATATTATTAATAATATTTTCATTACTTCTTATTTGAAGCTATGTGTGTTTTTGAGGGGGATTTGGCTTTCAGAATTCAACTTAGTGGATAATTTAAACTCTCAGGGTAATAAGAGTAACATCAAAAACTTTTCTGTTATTATATATATTATATATATAATAAATAATATTTATATATATATAATTCTGTTCAATTATATATATATATATATAATTGTTTTAACTCTGTTCTTTAAGCTGTCTTGTTCATTAGACTGTGTTACAAATCAAGGAATGTATGATCCTGTCCCAGTTCTTGATACTACCTTTTTTTTTTTAAATTATCCTTCCCTTTACTGTGTAAAAACATTCTACCTCTTCTTTTATTCTGGATTTACTCAGCACCATTGTGAAAGGTTATTATTTCTCTTGCCAGCCCAAAATAATTCTGCAGTGTCCAAAGACGACCTCATCAGAGCTGCTCCATTTATGGCTTAGTTGCCTATGATTTATACTGTTTTTTTTTTCAAATGGTCTTCTTTTTCTTCCCTTTTGAAATGTTCAGGCCGGAGCCATTATACAATTAAAAGGATCATGAGTGTGTGGGGCTTTTTTCTTTTTCCTTTTAGCTTTGTCTTTGCAGAGGGAAAAAAAAAAGAAGTGGGAGAATGCTAGCTGGAAATGCTCTGCATTATAATGACCAGGTAGCTTAGGAGGGTAAGAAAGGAAGCAGCACAGTGTTTCTGTTTCAACAGAAGCAGTGCTCATGTACTGTGTTCCTGAGTGATGACAGGTAACCATTCTGGTGCATGGAGGAAAATATCACAATTCTGAGTTATGAAAGACCTGTGAGTTATTGGTAGTCAGTATTTACTAAATTAGATGCTCAAATACCCACTTATGCCATGATGTCAGTCACATTTATGTATATTCTGTATGATAATCTACACCTCAGCATGCTTTGTTGAATCTGGAAAACAACAAAAAGAAAATGTGTTAATTTTTTCAGATCTATAAAAAAGATTGATTAGGCAGTCAAGAGCAATTTATCATTGTGAAAAGGCACACAGAGAAACATGCTTGAGGTGCTCTTAATTTGACAAATCTGCAAGCAAAAGCATTTTCTGACAGTGCAGTCAGACAACATTTTATCCATTTCAGCTACAGATATCACATTAACTCTTCACAAACCTGCAAAAGATCATTACATTTTTAGCACCTCATGAAAGACCATCAATGTGAAGGTCTTCACAGTGAAATGTCAGAAGGGGAAACTTTCTTTGTACTGCTATAGAGTATTACATCAACGTCTTCTAGGGGGCTGACCAACTAGAAAAAAATACTTTCACCTAAGCAAAATACTAATAATCAAAGGCAAGAAGTCTACAACCAAATTCTGTGTTTCATTTATGTCCTCTTTTTAGTTCAGTCATTATTGCTGTTAACTCCACCTATGATTTAGATGAAAGAAAACCCATTGATTTACTTGTTTTAATTAATGTCATTTGTATAGCTCACAAAGTTGAAAAAATATTAAAAGGCATTATACAAATGTTTGCACATGTAATTGCTTACATCGTCATGTTCACGTGTCCAAATATTGGCATTTGTGGCCCAGAATTTTTTGTGCAGAAGGGAAGTTTACATATAAAAAGCCTAGATCCTCTGACTGTTAGTGAATGAAATTGCCAAAGAAATACAAAGAGAACTGCATTCTCATTTATTAAATTGACATATATTTTCTTAACAAAAATTCTCAATGCAAATTGTAATCTGTACATTGAAAGAACTATGTTTTTTCACTACTCTTTATTTATGTTTTTCGCCTGTACATCTCAATCTTGCTTTTTCAAATGAAGGTGGTCCATCCATCAAACCCATGTTTCTCTAATTTAGAGACAAGGATGTCGTGTGGGACAGTGTCAAATGCTTTCCACAAGGCCAGGTAGATGACATCAGTTGGTTATCCCTTGTCCACCGATGCTGTAACCTCATCATACAAGGCCACCAAATTGGTCAGGCACGATCTGCCCTTGGTGAAGCCATGTTGGCTGTCACCAACCACCTCCTTGCTCTCCATGTGCCTTAGCATGGTTTCCAGGAGGATCTGCTCCATGACCTTGCCAGCCACAGAGGTGAGACTGACCGGCCTGTAGTTCCCCAGGTCTTCCTTTTTTTTAAAAATGGGAGTTGTATTTCACCTTTTTCAGTCAGTGGGAACCTCATCAGACTGCCACAACTTCTCAAATATGATGGACAGCGGCTTGGCAACTTCATCCATCAATTCCCTCAGGATCCACGGATGCAACTCATCAGGTCCCAAGAACTTGTGCACATTCAGGTTCCTTAGATGATCCTGAACCTGCTCTTCTGGTACAGTGGGTGGTTCTTCCTTCTCCCAGTGCCTGACTTTGCCTTCTGCAATCTGGGTGGTGTGTCTACAGCACTTGCTAGTGAAGATTGAGGCAAAAAAACTTGTTGAGTTCCTCAGCCTTCTCCATGTCCTGGATAACCAAGTTTCCTGTTTCCTTCTGGAGAGGACCACATTCTCCCTGGTCTTCCTTTTATCCCTGACATACCTAAAGAAGCTTTTCTTGTTGTCCTTGATGTCCCTGGCCAGATTTAATTACGTCAGGGCTTTAGCCTGCCTTACCTGATCCCTGGCATCTCAAAAAACCACTCTGTATTCCTTCCAGGCCACCTGTCTGTTCTTCCACCCTCTGTAGGCTTCCATTTTGTTTTCAGTTGGTCCAGGAGCTCCTTGTTCATCCATGCAGGCCTCCTGGCATTTTTGCTTGACTTCCTCTTTGTGGGGATGCATCACTCCTGAGCTAGGAGGTGGTGATCCTTGAATATAAACTAAATATATGGAGTTTGTTGCAACAGCCAACGAAGATAAATGATATTGTAGTGTTGTTTCTAGTAGAGTAACACAAGACCATTACCCTCATCTCACTATATTTTAATACCTTTTGTGTACAACTTCACATTTACATAACAAGACACATATAAACTCAGTATGACTCATATAACCAAACTATATAAGTCTCATTTTCTGTCTCTACAAAACTTCGAACCCAAAACACACTTCCTCATCTCAAGGGTGTGTGAGACACAAATGTGACAGAAGTGGCTGAAGAGAGCTTTACTTTGGTGACACAGTAATGTCTGCAAAGGGAAAATCCTGGGAACAATTACAAACCTGACAGCTGATTATTAGAATTATTAAATACTAAACATGTATTCTCTTAACCTCTTCTTGACTTCTAACACGTAAGACTATGTACCATTTCTCTTATACAGAGAAGTAATGAAGTATAAGTAAGCACAGGTTGGTTTGAGACCTGAAAACAGACTACACTCTATTAAACCTGTTTTAAAAAGCAGGCTTTTCACTGTGGAAGTTTAAAAGTCTGGTCAAGGCATTAAAAGAACATTGATGTACCATGTTTACTGCTAGCAAAAAAAAAATATATTTATCTCATACATTCTTTCTGTTTTTTTTTTTATTTTCACTCATTCACACTCTCTCCCACTTGCATGCATGTCACAACTCCCTTACATGTGATGATCACTCTCTACTGTAATCTCTTTTTTTCCCAGTTTATGATTCCAGTCAGAAAAATAATTCATTTTCTTTGTTTCTTGCTTCAGCCTTGGCACAGCATTACTTTCTGGCTTTTATTCTGAGTGTTTTCTTTTTCTCCCACAGTCTATGGATCCTTTCCCAAGGACCATTTAACTGTTTGTCTTCATTTTGGCAGGAATGGAGTTAATTTTCCTCTCAGTAGCTGGTGTGTTTTGGATTTAGATGTGAAGAATGTTGATAAACACACTGATGATATAAATTACTAATGAGACCAAGGACACTGTCCGGCTTTCCAGGTCTCACTAATGTGCAGGTGAAGGAAGCTGGGAAGGATATAGCCAGAATAATTGACCCAAAGTGGCCAAAGAGAGTATTCCATGCCATAAATGTAATTCTTGGTATGTAAGTGGGGCTTGGCTGGGGTGGCACCTCAATCTCTTTCGCTCTTGCTCGCTTTTGCTCCCTGGCTTGCTGCTTGGTTTCGTTTTCATAATTACTGCTTGAGGTGGGGTATATCGGTCACTGGGACATTGACTGGTGAGAAATTGTTCATTTTGTATATTTTAGTATCCTTATATTTTGTTATTACTGATATTTTCCTTTGCTATTCTAGCAAACTGTCTTCATCTTAACCCACAAGTTTTCCTTTCTTCCCAATTCTCTCCCCTATCCTGCTAGGGAGGGGAAAGGTGAGTGAAAAACTGTGTGGTGACTTGGGTTAAACCACAACACTGTTGCAGTGATTCCTTTTCTGTCTTAAACTTTGACAGGACAGTAGGGAATGCTTCCCCAGATGCTTCCAGAGAGCAGGAAATTTTCTTTAAGTGGATTGTAAATGGAAGTTCTCTTAAAACAGCCTGGAATTAGAGTGGGGATAATGGTTATTAACTCACTTCAGTAAATATTTGCAGGCAATAGATCTTCTGGTTACAGGTTTTCCACAACCACTTCAAACTTATGAGACATTTGAAGTATTGATTTGTGAATTTAAATCAACAATTTGTTTTGGTTTTTTTTTCCTCAGGATAATAATAATAATAATAATAATAATAATAATTATTATTATTAAATATCTGCTTTCAGAGCTTATTGAGATTTTGAGTATGATTTCTCCAGGTATCCTAAGTAGTCCTGCACTTGCACAGGAATACTGCATTCACTGTATTTGTTAGAGAACTCAGAAATCCTAATCAGCATCCTTGAATAAGGGCAGCTTTTAAAAGTTAAGTGGAACTTATAATCAAGCAAATGATTAGAAGTAAATGAATGTATCTTGCTTTTGGCAGTAAAGTTATGTAAGCTAAAATAATTGTTACAGTTTTCAGTATATATGAAGATGAGTTTTCTCCCAAGGAATAGTACGGATGTAATTAGAATACTGTCCTTTTCAGATATGAAGTAACTGATACAGTTTAACAGGTCATGAACTAGTTAAAGACTGAGAAAATGCATGCCGAGAAGTTGTCTTGATGCTGTTGTCTTCTTCTTTCTTTTTTTAACTATCAAACTATTCTTATTAAGTGTAAGCACTACCATTAATTTTCCAGACTTACTGAAAAACAGGACAGCCATGGGTTAGTTTGTAGTTTTCTCAGGGAGAAAGGGTTTGTTTTCCTTTTATTAGCAGCAGCCCTTGAAGTTCCCCTTGATACAACACTCGCTTTAAAATTTATTTCTCACAAATTCAGACTGCTAAACTCCAATGTCAATAAGCTTTCTGGCTTACAGTTTATGAGACCACTTAATCAAAGATACTTTAAGATATTTTTTTTTTCATAATATCTTCTTCTGTTGAATTTTCTTGAAAACTCGTCTCAAACAGCTGTATCATTCACTCAATATGCATGTATTTAAGGCTGAGAATCTACCAGAAAACAATGCAGTAGCGAGGAGGTGTCCAACGTACCAGAGGACTTTATGGTACATTTATGTTATGATGTTCTTTTCTATGAGTATATTGGAATCTGGGTTAAACTTGAGAGATCCAGTGTTTATAGTCAGGTGTAAACATTTTTTATCATTTTCATATTTCAATACCTTTGTCCTCTATAAAAAATGACAGTTTTGCTGAGTATTTTTAAAATACTTACTATCTAATACTTTTTTGCATAAAGTAGCTGCTTTTCTATAGAATGACTGGCCTGACACACTAGTTTGAACTTTTTGCTCATTTGTTTGTTATCAGTATTTGAGAAGACAAGCTCATCAAAGTGGCAATGGGTGCAGGAGCTCAAACAGATGTTCTGCATCTGAATTGCTGGTGAAGAGTGTCACGATATATGGTCCTTAAAAAATCTGTTTATAGCCTTTCTATTGTTTTTGTTCTACTGGTAGTTTGTGATTATGGTTTGGAAATCTTTGTTCAGTAAGTATGGAAGGGAAGAAGAATAGCGAACCAAGCATTCCCGCAAGACAGAGACATGCACACATGTATTGTCTCCCAGGTGTGCCTGTGAGAAAAGAATATACACGGGCAAAGATGGGGTGAAAGAGAGAGATAAATGTTGTGATAAACGTGTTATAGTTACAGCAGTCGCTGGGAACATAATGAATGAGATCCAGGCCTGTATTTAGCTTAGTGGTATGTAAGCACTTCCAGGGAAGTTCTCTGATCATTGCTTTATCCGCCCTAGAATAAAACATGCATGAATCAGTCTTTTATGGGCCTGGTCTCATGTCCTACACAGTTAATTTCTCTTTCATCTTGTCTCTTTCCCTGGATAAAAACTGTTTCATATTCTGCCATAAACCTACTTAATTTGAATTAGTACATATCGAACAAAAGGACTTCTATAAGCAGTAGAAAAGTGTGCTTAAGATTCACTGTTTTTTTTTTTTTCTGCCTGTCCTTAGCAAGTAAGGACTTCATCTGGGAAAGCATTTGAAAATGTTTAACTAATTAAGACTTCTATATTTCCCTTTGGTGAATGCTAAAGATTAATAAGAAGATATGTAATTTTTTATGCAAATGTTCTAACATATAGCATACATAAATATTATTACAATATACAGGATCCAGAGATTTAAATTGGACATAATGGTCTCTGTGGAGAACAGACCCTTCATAGGTTTGTTTTAAAGCTTTTTTTCATAAGAATTCTGATTTAATTCAAACACACTTTGTTGGGAAATCTGTCAGAGTGGGTTTAGATACTGATTATTAAGAGTTCATGCATCAAATAAAATTATGAAGCTAAAGCAAAAGATTACACTTTACTGAAATATCTAGGTATTTCCTTATAGGAGCTTTAAGTAATGGAAGGATATAAATTAGGCTTACACAAAATAATAATCATTAAGATTTTAAGAGTACAAGGACATGGGAAAAAAAAGTCAAATCTAAGGAAAAGATTATAAATTCCATTTTGCCTCAACAGCAGTGTCTTGAAAGTAGCAGGATCTGTTACAGATATAAATCTGATTATTTCTTCATAGTTAAAACCTTCACATTAGAAAATATTCAGATACCACTGCAGTCAGTCTGGCATCTTTACATTAACTTCAGTGACAATACAGTGTTAAACAACAGAAGCTTTGGGACATACTCAAAATCTCAGCACCATTCAAAAAAGGAAAAAAAAAATTAAAATTATTGCACCTGAAGTGTCATATTTAATAAATGTATTAATAATATATTAACCCAGTGGTTAAGCCATGAGTGCACATCGTAAATGCATCAGAGCTGGGCAAAAAAAAATAGTTAGAGATGAGATGGCTATGGCTCTAAAATTATTTTAGGGTCATTTAATACATTCCATTTTTCAATAAGACATGAAGGAGTCCTGTGGAGGCAAAGGGAGAATTCATTGCACTGAAAGGAAAAAACAAAATGAAAAAAACAGGCCAAACAAAAAGCCCAGTATGCTTCATTCCACAGCAGAATATTTGTTTCCATTCCTGCTATGAGGAGCTAGTTAAGAAAAAAAATAAAATCTTTCACATATATTACTTAAAAAAATATTTGTGTTGTATGTTTGGAGTTTAGCCTGGCATTTCTGTTATAACCTTACTGACTGGAAAATGCTTACTAAGGTATCTGAAAGTATACTGAAATATTTTAATGAACTAGCATCTGAATTCATAAGCTGAGCCACCACAGCACCATGAGAATCCTGTATTAGAGAGTCATAGAATTGCTGACGTTGGCAGGGACCTCCTGAGATCTTCTGATCCAACCATTGTGCTTAAGCATAGTCAGCTTGAGCAAGTTGCTGATCCTTCCAAGATGCCATTCTTTTTCTAGAAAATTTTAAAATGAATGATTGGGTGTGAAATGGCTACTCCTTTAGGCTAGGGAGTTTTGTAACAGATTCCACCTCCAGTCATCATTTATGCCAGTTTGCTGGCAGTTAAACTAATGACTCTGTAGATAGATTTTTCAGGCTGTTCCACAGAGATTTATGTGAAATATGCTGCATTGTGAAGTTTAAAGAGTAAACCTACTACAGAGTGATAATTGAGGGAGCAACAGAAACTAGGAAAATGGGAAAGTAAAAGAAACATGTAACTGTACCTGGGTGTGATTCAATGAATCATACATACATCTATATATGATTCATAGAATCATAGAATAGTTTGAGTTGGAAGACACATTTAAAGGTCATCTAAACCAGCCCTCCTGCAATGACATAGAATCATAGAATCATAGAATCATAGAATCACATGGTTGGGTGGGACCTATAAGATCATCTAGTCCAACCGTCTTCCCACTACCATTGCTGCCACAGGTACTAAACCATATCTTGTAGCTCCTCATCAAGCCACCTCTTGAACACTGCCAGGGACGGCGACTCCACCACCTCCCTGGACAGGGACATTTTCAACCAGATCAGGTTCCTCAGAGCCCCGTCCAACCTGGCCTGGAACATCTCCAGGGATGGGGCATCAACCATCTCTCTGGACAACATGTGTCAGTATTTCACCACCGTCATTGCAAAATATTTCTTTATAACTAACCTAAATCTACCCTCTTCCAGTTTAAAGCCACTACCCCTAGTCCTATCACTACATGCCCTTGTCAAAAGACCCTCTCCAGCTTTCTCATAGGCCCCCCTTTAGGTACTGGAAGGCTGCTATAAGGTCTCTCTGGAGCATTCTCTTCTCTAGGCTGAACAGCCCCAACTCTCTCAGCCTGTCCTCATAGGAGAGGTGCTCCAGCCCTCTGATCATCTTTGTGGCCCTCCTCTGGACTCGCTCCAACAGGTCCATGTCCTTCTTATGTCGGGGGCTCCATTCCCACTCTAATGAGGAAAAAGCAGAGCCAGGCATTATCAAGAACTAAAAGCATCATTACTGGTCTTAAATTTCCCACCTTCCCCTTAACTTTCATCTGACTCGCTGCTCTAACGCTTCACAGTATTTCCAGATGGAAACTATACTTCACAACGATGCAATCAAGTGACAAATCTCTAACACAGAAGTCTACAGCAATCTTAAATTCAAATAACCTCTGTTCAAACTGGTCTATGAAATCTCAATTTAATTCACCATGAATATTGTTTTCAGCTAAATTGAGCTATTTTCATTATTTGATTGTGTTTTGTATCTCTGAAGAAGGCCTATAAATCCTTTCCTGAATTAATGAAAATGAAGAAGCTTTGTGGGAAAGCAGAGACGTTCTTAATTATTGCAAGTTTAGTGTGAGACAGACTTAAAGGACTTCTGGCACTGTGAATAAATTCTAGCTCCTAATGACATCTTCATGAATATAAATGTAGAAGCACTGCAGGGAACTTTATCACAGCTTCAAATCAAGTTGATTTTTTGATGCGTTTTACCACAGTATTAACAAAATGCAGGCTTTTTGAAAATCAGTTCTAGGTCACTTTGATTTGATTTCAACTTAAGAAAATTAATTCAAGGCACCTTTAAAAATGGTTATAAGTTTCATTTTTGTTATTTTGTAACATGTTGAAAGGTAGTCTGATTCACAAATATAGTAAACCCTCTGTTTTCATAAACAGACAGAACTGTTGATAATTAAGATTTTATAAGTGTCTTACTGGGGACATATACATATTGAAAATGGTAACACTGTAAGGACTATATAGTACTCAAGTGTTTTCGGCATCTTCATTTATCAATCTTGTACCTACAAATTTTACATTCGATTGAAAACACTGTCTCATTTGTAATGCTCTGTACTTGATATAATAGTGTAAAACCTGGAAGCTGAAATAATCTTCCTGGACTAGGCTATGACTGAAAAGTTCTTTAGCATAGATGTCATGTCAAAGCCAATTATGCCTTGTCCTATGTTAAGTCCACGTGATACGTAATTTACCCCCTGCCAACACTATTAAATGCCTGGACTGCCTTATCCCACCTGGGTATCAAAGCCTCTAGGGCTCTTACAAAGGAAATCAGCGTGGTCAGGCTTGCCATGATATATACTATAGCTCAATTGGTGTTGCAACTAATTGCCTGTCAACTGTTAGTTTACCGAGTTGCATGGGTGTTTGGCAAATGTCTTGTCTAGTAACAATAAGAAGCCATTGCTAGAGAAATATGTTTGTTCCTTCCATATCCACCATGGTACGATACTAAAGGGTGTAACTACCACTACTTATGTCAGTTGCCAATATTTACTCCACAGAAATCTGTAAGTATTTATGAGGCCCTCATTATGCTAGCATGAACTACATTAATTGCAAACTGGCCCAAACTGAGACCATGTCAGACTCTGGAGAGAGGTTCTGGTCCGAAAAGAAATTAATACTCACAGGAACTTTCATGTCCAAAAAGGAGTTATGCACTAGGTTAACATGTTAGTGAGCAGAGAAATGTAGACATTTACATCCATATTCTAAGTCTTTTGATCTCACTCTTAATGTGTCACCTTAAACATGAGTTAATTTGCTTGATAAAAGCTTATATCAAACTCATTTTAAAGCATCCATTGCAATTTTTTGAGGAACTATTTCTAATTGTTACTGATTGTTAAGTCACTGACAATAACATAGAAAAGCAGGAGATTGGAGTCCTGTCACTCTCAGAACTACGACTCAGCAGTTAATCTGTTCTGGTTGTAAGTTTATTGCTCAGATTTCTTCTTAAAATATCACAGGCAAAGTTAATCTCTAGGAAACTTAACAATCCAAAAATGTCAAATCAAGATCACTACCCAATTTATATCACTAAATTTAGGTCACAGAATAGTTTTATATGTCTGCCAACACTTCAGATAGATTCCTGTGTTTATTAGTGGTTTGGTAACCCCAGTAAATACTATGTTGATTGAAATAATAAATGAGGACTTGTTGTTTATTTTAATTAAAAATGGATTTCCTTGTAAAACTGGACCTCTTATACAAGATTTTAGAGATGCTGAAAATATCAATAATTGCAAATTTAGTCATCTTTTGAAGTACAAAGACTAAAAACCAGTGTCATAATGATATTTAGTGTCCTAGCTCCTCTCAAAATAAACAGTAGGTGTGGAAGCTAAGTATTTTGAATACAAACACAAACTACTTATTTTCCACAGTCATTGTAACAGCTAGTTACTGTATTATCCCTAATTAATTTTGTGTGACTTAGAAGATCACTAAAAAGCTAATACTTATGTGGGAGGGAAAAGCATGTGTAAGAACTTTTTTTTTTTCAGTAAATAACGAGTTTAGTAATGTGTGTAACTAAATACCTAGGCATAGAGCACAAGACTTGCGTAGTTACACTAATTTCAGTGAAACACTAAGCATGTTTAACATGTATACATCCCAGAAATGAATCACCAGGTTCTCACTGACTTAATCGGAATCTCAGTGAGCCTGCAAAGTGTGTTGCTATACTGATTTTTATACCTATGCAGTGAGTAGCACCTATAGAGTAAATATATTCCAGCCCCAGAAATCTTTTCTATCTTGTACTAGAATAAAAATAGGCTTTCCTCATAGAAAAATAAATTATTTTTTCCCTTGTTTTACTTTGGTTTGAAAATTCTGCACTTCTGTCAGCTCCTGTTCCTTCTGTCAGTGTGCGGTTAGGTAGAAGGCCTACAGGAACAATTATCTAGGAGATGAACTCCATGGAAGAAACAGACTCAATTAATTTTACATTAGCTTCATTTCCAAAATGATCAGAAATTTCCTGATTGATTTTTCTAGCAAGTTGTGTGCTGGAATTCTGAACTTACAGAAGGATATTTAACAGCTGTTGCATGAAAAGTAGTTATGTTTCTGCCTTTGAGGACGATGCAGAAAATAAGCCCTTCTGTAGCCATTTACTGACATAGAATCTAACATCATATGACATGTAGATTGTAGGGTGCAGCTCTACTGCTACATGAGAAAAATCTGTAATTTTAATGTATTTATTTTGTTGCACCTTTAGACAGTTTTAATCATTGGGTATGGTACTCCTTTGCTTGGGTAGTTATTTTCCAAACTCTGTACTTCAGAGACGCAGATGTGAGAAAACTCCAGAAACACTGTCAGATGAATAGTGCAATATTAAGCTGTTTTGACTGCATTTAAGCTGTACTTGACTTACAACAGAAGGTGCTCATCCCATACTAATGTCTGCCTACATGTAGCAGCTGGAGGAAAGGCGACTTGGCTTACTGCACAACATGTGACGTGTTAGAAACAGACCTGGAGAGCATGTGACCCCAGCAGCTATATTAGTTTCAGAGGCCTGACCTGGACAGAAACTTCAGCAAGATCTTAACATATCTTAAGAAAATTAAAGCAGAAAACAGCCTTGCCATTTAGAAGAACCAAATGGTCACCTGTTGCAAGGCAGAGCATTCAGCAAACAAAATTTTTTTTTTAAATAATTGCATGTTATCCTGAATAACAGCAGGATTAGTTGTCATGTGATCTCTAAGAAATGTACCTGTAAAACCTGAAGTACTACATTTCTTCACACTACAAGCAGGTAAATGAAATGCTTAAAAGAACACCAATAATCTTAGGGCTATTCACATTTCTCTTATTAACTAAGAGTGCGGGGAAAGAATTGATGAAGGAACTGAGCTTAGATATAATTGCCACTGACCCTACCTACTACTGCAAAGTCCTGATGAAATCAAGGAATCAATAGGACCTAATTTAGGACTTTCAGTCTCCAACTGACTCTTGTAAAAAAAGGCTATTAACTTCCATTATCCTCTAATAATAACAATTATCTCCTTTGCTCTTAACCTATTATTGTTAAACAGAGATTTTCCACACTCTGGTTTGTGTGTAACTGATATCTATGCTTTACAGTTACCTTTCAGAATTCTTCTTATGGCATTTTGGAGTCAGAACGTGATAACATGGTGAACCCAGACACACAGGAATTTTATGTCTTGGCCCCTCAAATTATTTTTAGCATTGAAAAGTTTTCAATATCAAATAGATCACTGACTGCTTATGACTGATGGCAAAGGATAAAATTTGAAGTATGTTGACACCTTCGGAGGTGTCACCTTGTTGAGGTGTGAAGAATTCTTGAATAAAAACTAGCATATCATGAAAATTGTCAGTACTTTCATGAGACTAAAAATGCTTTTAGCAACTTTGGCAGCTCTCCAGGTCTCAAAGGCTGGCAGATATGCTAAGTATTTTGGAAACAATTTATTTTTTCCACATTCAGGAAGATCAATCATAAAGCCTTTGAGGAAAAATAAACAATAGATTTTAGCATCTTTCTACACCTGATATTACCCATCTCTGATAAACTAATGGATAAGTTATGTAGTACTTGTTTTCTCTCACAGTTTTATCATATGTACAATACTAGAGTTGCTCCCAGTTCCTCTGACAGGCAGGTGCTGTTTTAGTACTGAACAAGATACACTCATGAAACTCAGTGAGTGGAATTACTCAGTTGTCTTGATTTCTCGGTTAAGGAAATAGGAAGAATCTTTGCTAAATTTATGAACAAGCTATAATTCATACATAAATCTACAGTCTGTATTATAGTAGTTCTAACTACTTAAAAGTATTTCACATTTAAAAAATGGATTAGAGTGAAATAGAATGCATGTAGGCTTTATGGTCCTAAAGGAGCCATGACGCCAGTCTGTATCCTCAAAACCTCAAATTACTGGCTGTGTTTTGGACAGTAGAATCCCCAAGACTGCTTGACTTGACAACACCAAAGAATAAACTGCCTTTCTCTTGTGCAAGGTTCTTTGAGAGTCATAAACCAGGTATTTCTCATGCTTGTCTCAAGCTCACAGGGTACTAAGCTTTCTCTCTGAATCCCTGCTGCTTTGAGCTTTGAAAAACCACAGTGAGAGTAAGTACTGGGCCCAACAGCCTTTCTGGTAAATAGGATTATACATGAGTTTCCTGGTTCTGGCTAGGATAGGGTTTTTCTGGTTTTCTTTTGTTTACCAATTCTCCCCCTATTCTCTCGGAGGGTGGGAGGAGTGGGAGAGAGACTGCGTAGTCTGGTCCGGGTTGGGGCTGAACTATGACAGTAAGATAGGAGGTAGGTTAAAAATATTGCCATGCCCACAGGTGCTTGAATGAACTCCTGCCTTTCAGGAACGTGTCTTGTCAAAGACTACGATAAGACTTTCTTTGATGCGTTTAAGCTGATTGATTTTACATTATATAATTAAATATTTATGAATACACTGATGGTAAGAGCACTCATCTGTCTGAGTTTACTGTCATTCGTAGTTTAAAAAATATTTGGGCAATCCGAAGCCTAGGTATCTAACCAAACTGAGAGTTCAGTTTCTACAAAACTCCTTTACGGGTATAGAAGAAAAGCAAAGATGTGCCCCAAAAAACACTTAAAGATTTGACTAAGCTTCAGTATGTCCTTATTCCTTCTCTCAGTAACAGTTAGTGTAAGCTCTTGTCCCTTAAAATCTGGGTTTGCATTTTTATCTGATAGACAAACACAGAAAGTAAGTATTTTTCACTATTTATCCTTCTAGTGTGCAGTTCAGCAGATACACAGCAGATACACAGGTGGACAGTAACAGTTTCCTAGGATTCATGCAAACTCCTAAATAAGCAGGATGGTATTTTTAAAGGCACTTTGCGATGTTGTTTCTTTTCTTACACTTGAATATAACTGGAAGGCAGTGACACATGACTACAGCTAGAATATTGCTTCTTTACTAAACTTAAGCACACTGCATATCTACTGGCTGGCTTAGTTATTTCTTTCAGTCAGTGAGAATTTTGTACGTTATTCTTAAGCTCTCTGCAGACCGTATAGAACCTTAAGTGCCAGGTACAGTTGAAGATTCCACTCAGCAGCAGAAGTTAAACATGCAGTTGTTGTGTTATTTTTTAATACTGTCTAATAAAAAACCAATTTTTTAAAATCTCCTGTATGCATTAAAGCTCTCATTAAAACTTTGTAAATACTATTTCAGCTCTTGTTAGTGTACCCTATGCAGAACAGAACAAATTTAAGTAAGCAAGTTTGAAAACTACTATTAATATGCTGTCACTAGATACGAACAATAAGTAGTTCAGAATTTTTACACATATGCACACTATTAAGAAACTGTTGTTATCTAGCATGAACTATTGATTACACTAGAATAAGAATACATGGAGTAAATAAACACTGTATTACGGCGCATAGCACTTTGAGTACAAATACAGAGGACTCAAGACTTTAAATACCAAAAATAAATTATGGTTGTAGAGTTCTGTAAAACCTATAGAAACTGCCCATAGGTGGTAACATAAGCAGAACCGTCTTCAAGATGTCAAGACTGCAACAAAAAACTAGTAGGTGCATGAGTGCAACAGCTTCAGAATCAAGTATATTGAATTAATCACTGGTACCCTCAGACACGTCGTCAGTGTTGTCTGGTTGTCATTAAAGGCAATACACATCTAAGGCTTATGTTTGGCCTAGGTATACTGCCCTTGAGACTGGGTTGAAATTTGGATGCAAAATGCTGTAGAAAAAAATAGCAGAACAAAGGTGAAACTTTAACAGAGGAACAATGTAGGTATTTTTTTCACTGCAAGGATGTTTGTTATCATGTCACCTCAACAGATCTTGGCATATTTTTCCTAGGCCTCCTTAGTTCTGATCAGTTTGGACAGAACATCTTTTTCTTATTTACTTTGCCATCCTTGAACTTCACCTGACTTGCACCTGGCTCTGCTTAAATTCTATTCTCATATTACAACAAATACATAGCTCTTTTATTTCCCCTAAAAGGAGTAGTCCATGCATTGCCTTTTCATTCAGTTATTGCATGAACAAACAAGTAAAAATTATGTATACCTCTGTTAACACTGTAAAAGAAACTAATTTTTCTGCAAAGAGTCACTTCGATGCCATTTGTCAACTACTGGCATTTGTCTACTTTCATAGACAAAAAGTAGTGTTTTCTATACATGAAATACGAATGGAGTATTTTAACCAGTATTTTAATATGTCAGTGATTAAGTTCCTTGGGTCTTACATGTCTTTCATTTGTACATTCATTCAGCATTACTAAGACTAACACTTGAAACCACAGGGAGACACTAAAGTGTGGTATTTGATACATGAAGAAAGGTACGATATACTCTCTTGGACTAAGCGTAAAACATTAGTTATTACAGTATTTTGGAGGTCAACTTTTTACACAGTTTTGTATAAAATTATAGGTTTCCTCTTGCTATGACAGTAGCTACCTGTGAAAGTACCTAGAAGCAATATAAAAAAGTACAGATAATTTTAAAATGAGGATAGGTTGTTTGCATGTTCTTGGCTGAAAAAAAATCAAAACGTGTAGTTTAAGTTTTAAGTCTTTCAGTACAATTTTAATTCTCACATTTATTTTTCAAACACTACATTAGGACAGGCCCCCAAAAATCAGACCCAAAACTCCTTCTTGCTTCAGAAAATATGCCTTAAGGGAACAGTGAAAATCTGACTGTGTACCAAATTAGTTTTCCTAGGGCTTCCAATTCTTATTCAAAAATGTCTTTGAATGTCTATAATTACAGCTGAATAAACTGGCTTAGTTAAACTAAAGACAACCTACCTAGTTAAAACTCTTTGAAAGTTAAGCATTTATAATTTCTGTTCTGTTCCCTGTCCATTTTACACAGAAAACTATCACTTTATCTAGAAATATTTTAAAACATTTGACTTCAAGTGTTTTATAAAGCAGATAGAAAATTAAGGTCTCTCAAAGAATGACTAGGAACAATTCTTTTGCATCAATCTAACTCCAACTGATTATAATCTTATAGGCATCATGGAGATGTGGTGGGATGGCTTCTATGACTGGAGTGTTGGAATGGAGGGATACAGACTCTGTAGGAAGGACAGGGTTTTGCCTTCTGTGTCAATGACCACCTGGAGTTCATGGTGCTCCATCTGGGGATGGATGAAGAGCCGACCAAGAGCTTATGGGTCAGGATTAAAGGGAGGGCAAGGACAGGTGTCATTATAGTGGGCGTATGCTACAGGCCACCTGAGCCAGAAGAACTAGGAGATGAGGTCCTCTATAGAAAGATAGGAGGAGCCTCATGGTCACACCTCCTGGTCCTCGTGGGGTACTTCAACTACCCCAATATCTGTTGGAGGGACAAAACTGCAGGGCATAAGCAATCCAGGAGGTTCCTGGAATATGTGGAGGATCACTTCCTACTCCGAATGATAGAGGAGCTAACAAGAAGAGGTGCTATGTTGGACCTTGTTTTAATCAACAAGGAGGAGCTGGTGGGGAATGTGCAGCACAAGGGCAGCCTTGGCTGCAGTGACCATGTAATGGTGTATTTCAAGATCTGTAGGACAGTGAGGAGGGCGCACAGAAAGGTCCTGGACTTCAGGAGAGCAGACTTTGGCCTCGTCAGAGATCTTATTGGCACAGTACCATGAGATAAAGCCTGAGAGAAGGGGCTCAAGAAATCTGGCTAATATTCATGGATCACCTCCTCCAAGCTCAGGAGTGATGCATCCAAACAAAGAGGAAGTCAGGCAAAAGTGCCAGGAGGCCTGCATGGGTGAACGAAGAGCTCCTGGACAAACTGAAAACCAAAAAGTCTACAGAAGGTAGAAGCCAGGAAGGGTAGCCTGGGAGGAATACAGATAAATTGTCCAGGTAGCCAGGGATAACATTAGGAAACCCAAAGCCCTGATAGAATTAAATCTGGCCAGGGACAACAAGGACATCAAGAAAAGCTTCTTTAGATATGTCAGGGATAAAAGGAAGACTAAGAAAAATATGGGCCCTCTCCAGAAGGAAACAAGAGACAGTGTTACCCAGGACATGTAGAAGGCCAAGGTACTCAACAACGTTCTTTGCCTCAGTCTTCACTGGCAACTGCTTTAGCCACATTGCCCAAGTTGCAGAAGGCAAAGGCAGGAACTGAGAGAATGAAGAACCACCCATTGTAGGAGAAGATCAAGTTCGGGACCATTTAAGGAACCTGAAGGTGCACAAGTCCATGGGATGCGATGCATTCAAGGGTCCTGAGGGAACTGGCGGATGAAGTTGCGAAGCCACTGCCATAAGAAGTCATGGCAGTCCGGTGAAATTCCCACTGACTGGAAAAGAGGAATCATAGCTCCCATTTCTAAAAAGGATGTATTGCAGTAGACCATAACAAAGCCACATACTTCATACAGCCCATAAAAAATGGTTCAAAATAGAAATATGATTCATCAAACCACAGCTCCTACAGATAATAGGATTGTGCATCTTTCACAAAGATACCACCAAAAGTACTACATTTTCCTCACCAGGAACGTTCATTCTTTTTGCAGTAATGATCAACTATTTTTCAGTTTTCATCCAATGATAAAGACAATTAAAACAAGAACATTCTGCTTTTATATTGATTTACTAGTGAAATGCTAAAATTTGACCATAAATAAAATGCAATCCCAAAAGGCTGTATCGGATTTTGAAATGCAAAGACTAAGTAAAATAAAGTGTGAGAGGTAATTATAGCACAATTAATGTTGAGGTGGTATTTACAGATGACAAAAAAAAAAAAACAAACCAACAAACCCAGTGATTAAGTTGCATTTCGTGGCCTGCAGGCAGTGAGATCCCATGTTTCTTGTTCAAGTTCATCCTTAGCTACTATATCTTGCAGAAATTGCTACTTTTAATACTCACAGGATTCTCCCAAAATTGCTAGTATTGTCTTACTTTTATCATTTCCTTATTACCCACAAATCATTTATTAAACTTCAAAATACTTCCCTGTAAGATAATTACCTATTGGAACTTTTAGAGTGAAATCTTCACATAATCACAGTCAATTTTTTTTCTTATTAAATATCTATAGAAGTCAAAGATTCTTTTTTTTTTTTTTTTTTTTTTCCGCTAGGGTTAAGGTTCCTGGGAGCAGAAGATACTCAAATTGCTTAGGGAAGGTGTAGCACCTTCCCCTTGTTATAACCCTCCCTCAGCCAGAGGAGCATGGCCTTATGTAGTACCATAGTACCTCTTGTAATCAACTGCTCAGTAGACTGCAGACTATGAGCAAATAGGCAGATCTTTCACACATATACAAATACTGAATCTGAGAACAGCCATGTGATCAACACTAGCTGTCCATTAGAAAGGAACAACAAGATCTGCAGGGAATTTGCAGGATAGTAATCTCTGAAGGTGTGTCTTCACTACAGGCTTCTAAACTACTTTTCCTTGGATTCCTCTCTGAGCTTAGCTGAGTTTGAAGGAAAGTAGCCAGCTTACAAAACATTTAAGTAGCACAGACTGTTTATGGAGCAGCAAATTTATTATATTAGCTGCACAGCATAGCTGAGTTCCTACAATATTAGTAATAAGTATTTATGAACTTCCTTTTTAACACATGGATTATCTTGGGGAAATGTTCTGAATTAATTCACTCTATCAAAAAAAAAGTTAATTTTAAAAATATTTTAGCTATAATTTGCATGATACCAAAACATCACTTTGAATTTAAATATCTACCTCTCCTTTTGAAAATGCTATTGCAAAAACATTCATACAACAAATTTCTAAAGTCTTTATTTCAACAAATATTTAGTATTTCAAGCTGAACCAAATAATTACTTCTGGTCAACCTTAAACAATCTATGCAAATAGCCTATTCTAGCCTAAATACTAAGTCATAAGTCAATAGCAACTGAATTTTAGTCTGTGCCACTGTAGACACTACAACTGGATTTAAAACATTATTTAATACAAACTAGACACATTTGCACACATAGCAGGAATCACATCAGAAACAGCACTAAAATTGTGCTTGAAGAATTAAAAAAAAAAAGAAACAAGCAGCAAACTATTTATTAAAACAAGATATTGTTTACTGAGTAAATTTATGAATATAGTCAAATCATGCCTTTTTAGGTATGAGATCACTGGAGAACTTCTGTTTTACATAGTTTTCTTAAATTACTCAATTTTGACAGCTGGGACAGCACTGATATGGTGAATAGAACATGGTAGAGAAAGCTTAAGTGTCTAAGATCTTTTCAAAACTATACAGAGATACAAAAATTTAATAGAAAATGGGAGAGATCAAAATGGCTCTGAATATGTGCACAGAAGGGGGAATCTCTTGCTGGAGGTTTTCTGGTGGTAGATCTGTTTTCTTTATGCTAGGTATTGCTGGCTATTTATTCCACCTTTCTGTTATGCAACGTCTCAATTTGCAAAACGAAAATAATTACTTTCACATAGTTTTGTTAAATGCCCTTAAGTGATTCTTAGACATGAAAGTGCTAGAAATTTGCTGTCTTTTTCTCTTTAGGTCATACGAGAATAGATACACCTTCTATTTATATTAGATAACTTCACTCATAACATTCAAAAACATTCTTTCCATAAGTTTTCAAATCACAGAAGTTGTTACGAATATTTTAGTTGAAAACAAGATTGCATTAGCCACCCAAGGGGACCTGAAAAAGACCTACACACCTAAGTCTATTTTGAATAAGTAATATATATAAATGTCATTCCATATTAAATGGGCAAGTTCACTTTTTTCCTCTATGTGAAGTACAGTTATATCCAGTATTATGTGTGGATACTGTAACTATTTTCCTTCAAATGCTGATATTTTGCTCTTTAGAAATTTTTTTCATAAAAATCAAACATTGGTGGAGAAATTCACCTGTGTATGAAAAGTGTACTCTTTTAGTACTAGTACTAGTTTATGCTAGACATTTACTGTACCTTACGTTCTTGGTTATTCAATGCCTGTCTGCATTCAATGGAACTGAATGTCCAAGTGTGGTTTTTCGAGGTGCCATTATCTCTCAAATGATAGTCTGCAGAATGCTCATTAATGATCAGAGAAGACCTGGTATGTCCTGTGATACAGCTTTTAATCATCATACTTAAATACTAAACTGTGGAAAAGTCCACATTTGGAAATCACAGGTATCTGCAGAAGTCATTCTGCCCACTGACTTGCTGTAAACTATTGGAGAATTATTTTAGCTGGTTTTGAGTACAGGTCAACTGGATAGTAACATTTCTTTTCATTTCAGCGGAAGTCCTAAAAAAGATTCTGCTGCTGTTTACTTGTCAGAGTAGGCTGGATTTTCTGGTGTTATATTTGTTTGTTTCAAATAAATATATTTGTTTCAGACTGTTTATCTGAAGCTTTGAGAGGCCTATATATTAGCTTTGAAAGTACAGTTTTCGGCTTTGGGCTTATCCCTACTGTGCTCTTCTGTGTGATAGGCTTAGCTATGAAAAGTCCAGATTTAAATTTTTAAATTATTGAGAAGAAGGACTTTAGTTTGCAGTTCATACAGAAAAGTATGTGGCCTGATGAATGTCCTGTTGTTTTGTTTTGACAACATATGCTGTCTGGACATAACAACATTTCTGTCGGGCTGATTTAAAGAAACAAGTTGAGTTTTTCAATTTAAAAATATTTGTAAAAAAAAAAAGCTTGAAGTTATCCAACTTACAAGATTTTTCCACCCTTTGTAATGGCTTCATATATGTTCTGGCTTAAAAAATATGCACATGTATATATATGCCATCCACAGACAAAAATAATGTGAAAACCTGGAACTACTAATTTCATGTTGTCTGCTAACTGTCATCCAAGGCTCATAGCAAGCTTTACTTTTTTCAGCTGAGGAGACTTACCATACAGGCCATGGTAATGGTGAGAGGATATTTGCAGTCACTGTGCTTTTCATTAGCCACAGTGTGAATTGTTAGCCACCAGTCATATAAGGAGATGGGAATGCAGAAGAGTAACATTGTTCATAGGTAATTTCACGTGACCACTAGACAACAACAGGTTGCATTTTGTCAGAGAAACTTAATGGGATGCACCGAGACACTATGAGTAATATATGCCAGCAAATACCACTAGGATTCACACACAATGCTGAGTGAAAACTAAAGCTGATTTTCTAAAATGTAATTAAAAGCAACAGTTGACTGTGGATGAGTATGTATTGGGCTGCAGTTTCCAAGCAACTTACTCTCTTTACATTTTCTTTTCACACTGTTCCTCACTGTGAGAAAAGAAGTACAAATTTGATTTTGAAAACCTTCCTCTTAATTCTAAGATCTCTTCTAACTTCTTCATAATATTTTAGTCCTACCTCCTAGCTACAGACAAAACATTCTGTTGTAGGGCAAAGCTCTTCTGTGATGTCATAGGACTAAAAGTATTTGCTTTCACTGATAACTTTTCTACAGTAACGATCACATTAACAATCAGTGAGATGTGTTATTTTTGTGACATGGATGAATGCTGTTCTGTTTTCACTGCTATTACTCAACATGATAAATGCTTATTTCAGTCAAAATGGGAAAAATGTTTACACTGAATGTGTGTTCTACTGTAGAGTAGTTATTTTAATTGCATGCTTTTGTTTTGCAAGGTTCTTTGTGACCTGCTCCCTGCTGAAAAATCAGATTCATCTTCTGTTTTAACTAGTTCTATGTAATGGTAGGATATTTTGCAAAAATAATGTCATTGGGTTAAATGAATCATAATATATTAACTGCATCTAAGGAATTTATTGGTTTTGTTAGTCAGCCCATTTCATTTAGTAATTTTTTTTAATTGTAAAGGGAAGGATAAATTGGGTGATAAATCCGCAAACTCAGAGGTACTATGCCATTAATTTTGAGCAGCAGAGAATGTTTAGAAAGAATGAGAAATGGAAAGTTTCCTATGCAGCACTATCTGAGAATGGCTGTAAAGTGTGGGAATTAGATTGAAAAGAGTGAGAAATCTTTGTATTTTAAAAGCTGAAGTGGTTTAAAAATATTAATTTTTCATAATATGATGCACATATATTTTGAGTACTGCAACATCCTACACGGATTTATAATAAGAAACACAATGAACATGCCTTTATAATTAATTGTTAACAAAGTCTGATATATGGATAAGGAGGAATCAGATCATTTGTATGGTCCTCACCCATTACAATCATTAATGATTTTCCTTTTCTTAGCCCAAAGGGGTTTGTTCTTCAGTCAGTGCCATGGTTTAGCTCTACTCAGCAGCTAAAACACCGCACAGCTCACCCCTCACTACCCCCCACAGTGACCTGAAGTCTCTGGCAGAAAGCAACAAGGGAGACTCAAGGTCGACAATCAGTCAAGCACATTTTCTCTTACAAGACAACATCATCCAGTGCAAAATCTGGTGAAAGACCATCTTGAAATCCTTTTTATCTTCTCAGGTCTCAAAATTGCACTCCACACGTATATACAACCTGCACTGCTTCCGCCTACTAAAGTCAATAAACTTCTTCCTATTCCTGTTTGCTTCCTTCCATCCATTCCATAAATAGATTGGAAGCAACCACCTAAGTAACTTGCTGTCTATTTAATATCTAGTGTTATCCCTTCATTGCCATGCAGAGTAATCCCTGAACAGTTTTGAAATGCTCAGTTGAACCGACTTAAGCTTTGAAATAAAAGTGGCATTCAAAGTCACTTGTATAGATAAATTTTATATGATTATGGCTTAAACAATTCTTCCTTTCAGTGTTCTGAGTCTGTCTTGCTTAAGTTAGAATCAATTATTCTTCAGATGGTAATCATATAAATCAAATTTATATCTGGACTGACCTAAACACTTATTATTCATTGAACTTGCATTTGAAGTGGGGGTAAGAGGAGGTTACATCAAAGCAATTCTTCATCTTCATCAACAATACACCTTTTTCAAACTTTTAATAGAATTCTGTCTGTCATTTTGACAGAGTACCGATATACTGTCTAAAGCAATAACGTGAAATACAATTATCAGAAGCTATATAAGCTTATTTTTATCAATCACTCTAGGTCTCAGTGTTTTGACATTTAAAACGTCAAAATGAGAACTGTCAGTTGTGTTAATCATTTTGGAAGAAGATAGTGTTGCCACATAAAGCTTTCAAAATTAATTTATAATAGTCTTACATAAGTCTGATCCTCGTATTCCAAAATGCATCGCTGATTATTTTGTTAACTTCAAGGTATTTTTTAGAATGTATAACAGAAAGACAACATCAGCCAAAACAACTGACTTTACCAGTTACCATCTATTGCCTCTGCCTCAGCTATCATGTGTAACAGATACTATTGGTATTTTTTTTTTTGTAACCTCTGATCATTTATTTGTATCATAGGAGCATTCAAGCATGCTGTCTAAGTATAAATGTGCAGGAAAACACAGTCCCTTTCTTCTGTACTTTTAAAAACCAAAGTATCCCCACAATTGACAGTGACAATGACAACAGTAACAAAAAAGACAATACAGACAATAAAGATAAAATGAAAGTAAGCAAGTTCAAATGTTGGTATGGTTAGCCAGCTTCGCTGCACACCTTTAGTAATAGTTGTCCTCATCCTCTTTGCATCATTTCCATGCTAAACTTCTGTTCAGTCTAAATTCTCAGCCACTTCTTATATTACTGCAGCTCCAAGATTATGTTCATCAGCAGATAATTAACTCATCTCAAAGTATACATTTTAATGATCTGTCTTCTGCATGAACTTTGGAATAAAAGTTTTGTATTCTCTTTTCAGTACCCTTTGCTGTTATCAGTCATTTCTGACAGCTTGTTGTATTTCTTTATCACTCTTGTGTAAAGAACAAATACATGTATTTGCTAACAGTATACAAATACAAATGGTTCTCACTATGAATAGTGTTCCAGCAACATTTTTAATGCCTCTAATTTCATATTATTGCCAAGAATGCTACCACAGATCTTGAAATATATTGAAAGATAATTAATAGTAATTTTTCCATTTTTCTCAACATCCTTGGTTGAGAAACAGTACTGTAACGTGCAGTGATCTCGAACAACAGTGGAGAAAGTATTTCATAACAGTAGAAAGTAGACAACTCTCCCATATACACTAATAGGCTAAAATTAATATTAAAGAAATAAATCAAACAATAGCCACACTAAGACTTATCAATTCTGAAACAAATTGGTTTAGAATAGTGTTTTCAGGAGTTTTCTATACCCTTACCGTACCCTTAAGCTATTGAAAATGGACAGTTGTTCTCTGGTTTATTCATTGACTTTCTAAACAAATCATTGGTTACTCATTTAAATTAAGATAAGGGAAAATTAAGGTAAATGACAGAAAATACTGTCCTAATAAAATAAATGCATACTCAACTTTGACATTTCTTGTACAAACAGTGATAGAACAGGATGTTTCAGATAATTTTTTTTTCTTTTCTCTCCCTACTGTTTGTATTGGTAACCTAACCTAAACAAAAGAATCAACAGTTACTATTCATATTTCAAGTTGAGCATACTTACTTAAAAAACTAGTTATTTTATACAGTGACTAAAATAACTGACTGTACATGGGGGTGGAGCAACTATTATTATTATAATATTACTAAAATACCAAATGCTATTATTAGACAGATCAAATTTTCAACTGTCTGCAGGGTCAGACTTTGGACACCATCACTGCCCCTGCTGTGATTTTCATGTTAGAATAGAGTGCAGTCATTAGTTCGGGGATAAGCCAGACAATTACCAATACCATGTTTCCTTCTATAATTTGTTGTGTGAACTTTGAACACTGAATTTCTGTAATTTGGGATAGCCTTTATAAAAAAAAAATGTGCTGTATTGTAGTGTTTGTAAAGAGGATGGATTATATGGATGAGTGAATTTGACTGTTTAACTTCCATGCTACTACATTGTTTAATTTTTATTGAAGTACATGATGGATATAGCTGAAAGATTTCTATTAAAATTAATAATTAATAAGCTAAAAGTAGCTTTTGTTGCTGTTTCTTCATTGAATTATAAGGAAAAACATGAAAACTACGTATTTTAAAAAAATAAAACATTCCTTTAATATTAGAAGGCTGAGACAGGATGTATTAAAAAGTAAGTTACAGATGATTTTCAAGAAATTTGTGTTTACCCTTATATTTTCTCCTGTCTTAAAACTAAAACCTGCACTTTAACAAGTTTTTCTTTCAGTTGATGAAAAAGGAGAAGAAGAAAAGACGGAGAAAATGGTATTTACTGCTGAGAAAGTAATTTCAAATTTTTGCCTTCATTTTTTTCAGATGACTTCTGGGAGGCCTAAGGACAATTTAAAGTACTCTTCACTCTTTACAAAGAATTCCCCAGAACTTGTAATGAGTTTTGAGTTGCTCAGCTGGGAGGACATACTCTAGATTTTGTTATTATTTAAATCCTATAATATAAAGTGGTTTAATTTTTATAACCATGTATACATATTCAGTTATGGCATTTCTATTAAAACTAGCAAAAGACAACTAACTAAATACTAACTTGTGAGGCAATTGAATCTATATTTTATTTATACAAAATATTCCACAGTAAACAATATTAGAGTATTACTAAAAGTAGAAACAACAAAAACCTTGCTATTTCAATAGCAATTTAAATATTTCTTCTCAATTCTTGTGATATTACTATTTCACTGTCTATTCAGTCTAGAGAGTTCACCATAATAAACAGGCTATTGCACACACTTTCAAAATTTTACAATTCTGTATCCTGGGGAAACACGAAGAGTATAAACCTAAATCTGATTTTTCAAGACGATGAACCAGCTTGAATCAAACATTTGTGTTATGAGTATAAGACTACGGCTATGGATATAAGCAAGGAGAGGAAAACAAAAAAATGTTATAGAATGTATGCAGAAGATTCAGGGGATGTAACTACTGCTTATATAGAACAGAAAATGATCAGAGATTAGGTTTAGCCTTCCATTTCAGATGTTGTTCAAAATTGTTCAATCTTTTAAGGATGTTGGCCCATACACTGTAAAAATATTTATTGCAATTCAGTCCAATGGAAGCTAGATATTACATAGGCTTATTCTTTCTACCCTCTTTTCACCTTAGTACAGCATCTGATTATGTTACTTTTTAAACTATCTTGCATCCTGAGCTATGGTACCAAGACATACTTTTGAGTCTGTAGCTTTCAAAATGTCTAGCTGCCTCTGGAGGAACTTTTGTGACCCAAATGAATCTCATATATCTTTGACTTCTACAGCGCTTCTTTGCAATGTCAAACACCACTGTCATCTCAAAAAAAAAAAAAAAAAACCAAAAACCAAAACCAAAAAACAGATGAGTCAAAATATTAAATAATTGTATCATGTTCTTGCAAGCTTGAAACCATTTATCTGAAAGCTTATCAATTTTTTTTTTTCCAGCTAGGTCTGCGGTATAATAAAAGAGATATTATTTCTTTCTACAAAATACATCCCCTTAAAAAGCAAGTATCTTGATGATTCATTTAATTGTCAGCTTTACTGAACTAACATTAAGTTCCAGCCTTGCCATCATGGCAAAAAAAAAAAATAGGACAAACTAATACGATCAAGTAGAACTGCTCAAAACTTCTTTATCATTTGGAGGTAAACTGAGAATATTCAGTGGCATTAGCTGTATTTCAGTGTAACGAATTTTTGTATATTGAGCTATTTCTGGCTTTATATTTTGGGAGTGCTTCTGTGTCAATAATTTCTGTTATCACCTCTGCTAACATCATCTGATGGGAAGAATAAGGCTAAGAATTATCCCAGATCACTGAGATTTGGCTTAAGCTACATCTGCTTAAAATCAAGTATAAAAAAAATCTTCCTGAGATTACTCGGGGCAGAGTGACCCTGATGCTGAATACATTGCAAAACCTCACTCAATATGTTATAGTTTATTTTTGCCATGTTTTATGTTATTGTCTTTCACTGCAGCTGTACAATGCTCACAAAGACTTGTATTTAACATGTATTTAACTATCAAAAGCACTTGTGTGAAGAGGGAATTAATAAATTTTAAGATTAATTTGTGCAGTACTAGAGATGCAGAAACTAACAAATAGCTACCTTGACACCTCTTTAACAGTAAGAAATTATTAAGTGTTCTTTACTGTTTTGCAAAGTACTTATTGTCAATGATTAAGCATCTAATAATTGCTAATGCTATAATATTCTTTAAAAATTACTTAAGCTGTATATCAATGTAATTGCTGAGTGGGTTTTGTTTTATTGATTTCACATTTGTCATGCTTTTTAATGGTGTCATTAACAAGAATTTTACACTTGAAACTTCTGTTTTACCACTTGACCTGTTTTATCATTTGGCACAGCTAAACCTTGTCATTAAACCAAAAAACTATTTCCAGATATATACACAGTGTCCTGCTGGTAAAGGAATGACTACCTGTCACAACTGCAAAGAGGTTAGTTGTTATGAAATATGCCAGCAATCACTCCAGGTTCTGCACGTGTACTTCAAAATCTATTAAGCCTGCCTTGCTCAGGGAAAGAAACCTCTTATCTGTAGATAAATCTAGAGTACCCTTGAAAAAAGTGGTTGATGTGCTTATTAAAATAAGTTTTTCAATCTTTGAGAAGTTTGCATTCATGTAACCTTAAATACAAACTAAGCTTTTAATTATGACACTAAAATCCTAAGAACCTGAACAGATGTCTTTTAATTGGAACTTGCAGCTAAAATCTACATTCATGGTGTACAGCATTGTCAGCTTTCTGAAAGTCTGTAAAACAGGTTTCTGTTTATCTTGCACATTAAAGTCTCCTAGATTGCTCTTGTTCTAATATTTCATACAAGGCTCTCCACCATTAAGATGGATCTCATACACAGAGTGAGCTTACTAGAATGGGAAGACCTTACCAGAAGTGCTAGTTTATCAGAGGAGCTTGAGCATGTCTGATTGACAGAATCACAGAATGGTTGAGCTTTGCAAGGACCTCTTGGGTTCATCTAGTCCAGCTCCCTTACCCAAGCAGGGTCAGTTAGATCTGTGAGACAGACAGAGACAGGACAGGTAGAGACAGAAATACGATTGTGTTTTAAACTGTACTTATGCCTGAAATAATAGCTGCCTAATGTACTATCAGACTTGCGGTATTTATCTGAATTCAGTTTCTACTACACTGAGAATACTCATTTTGGAAGTTATCAGTTTGGGAATCTTGTACAGGAAGCCTAGGGGTAGATGTAGGGCCATTGAAGTAGGGATTCAGCCCTACTCCAGACTCAGCTGACATCTGATACTGATAAACACATGGCACTTGTTGAATTTGCCAACTTTCATGATGCCATCAAGACATAAATTTTGAAATGTCTGAGTGAGCATTTATGCTTAACCAGGCTATGGCACAGTGGTTGACATGAACAAGACATTATGCCCTCAGCTCAGCCTTAAGTGTATCATGAGCTACAAGAAACTAGAGATGGCAATGCAAACAGGCAGTGCACAGATAACAGTACTCAATGAGCTTCATCTGTGATCAGTTCAACCCTGAATGAGGATATCTGGGTCCAGGAAATATAATCTAGTTCTTCTACATGTGCCAGTCGATACTAGGAAGAAAGCCCTAATAGAAGATACAATCTCCAGATACAGTTCTTGCTGTGTTTATATCCTTATTACTAAATCCACAATAAAGCATCTGACACAAAGTATTAAACAGGGTTATTGGTTTCCCATTGCTTTCTTCCCTAGAACTCCTATAACTTAATTGCATTCTAACCTAATGTTTCATTCCAATCAGTATTTCCCTCTTAATACTCACCACCATTTCCATCATAGGAAATATTGATGGTTTGCTGATGATGCCTAGCTATACCTGTTGTTTTCAGTGAAAGCTATTACTGAAATTAAGGTGTCAGAAAGTCTATAAGAAAAAGCTCTTGGATACAATGCAGCGAGTAGATGTGAAAGATCTTCTATATATTCTGCATCAAAGACATAAAGGTTACATTAACCAAAACTGAGTAAAGCTTCAGAGTCTTAACTAAAATTACATAGTAATCTGAAGTCTTAGATAGTTAAAGTGTCTAAAATGCTATCTTCATTAAAATCAGCTGCGTCACTTCAATGTTTATAATTTTTTTTTCCCATTTTGTTAGGAAAGTTGTTTTTTCCATTTTGTTTCTCCTTAACAATTACAGTGATTCTTGAATGAGTCGTTTCTAGTCTCAACTGCTCCAGTTAATTGTGTCTGCCTGCCTGCTCCCTGGCATAGGCTTTCCATACACACACCAAGCTATGCTCAACATCTATCCACTCTCAGAGTCAGACGCCAGCTTGAAACCTCAGACCTAAACTTCAAAGCAATTACTACATCAATCCTTGTTTACATCAAAGATCAAATTTCAAGCAATGAATCACTGATCTTTACAAACATTTGAAGAATTAAACAGATGAAAGCTCTCCTGAGTAAAAAAAAACACCTTCAGTCTCAAGGATTCACAGTGCAAGCAAAACAGAAGCCACAAAACCTTCCTCTTGAAAAGCTCCAGCAGGCTGATGTTACATCAATACAACTTTCTAACAACAATAACAGATCCTAATACTGGTGACATTTTTTTTAAATCACTGTGGAAAACAATCACCTGGAAATAAAAAAAAAACCAACCCAAAAACCAAACAAACCACAAAAAAACTTACTACAGTGTATTGGGTTTATGTGGCAAAGTTATTGGGGAGAGGAGAGGAGCTGGCAGGGTGGCTTTCTGAGGGAGGTGAGGGACATCCCCCATGTCAGAGCCAGTTCCAGCTGGCTCCAAGACAGACCAACCAGTGGCCAAAGCTGAGCCCATCGCACACAAAACCCACCACCACCACACTGGTGGTGCCTCTGTAATAACATATTTAAGAAAGGGTAAAAACCACTGTGCACAGCAGCTGGGAGAGAACAGTGAGAAAATGTGAGAGGAACAACCCTGCAGACAAGGTCAGTGAAGAAGGAGAGGGAGGAGGTGCTCCCAGCGCCAGAGCAGAGATTGCCCTGCAAACCCTAGAGAAGACCATGGTGAGGCAGGCTGTCCCTCTGCAGCCCACGGAGAAGCCCATGCCACAGCAGGTGGACACGGCCTGAAGGAAGCTGCAGCCTGTGGAGAGCTCATCTAGAAGCAGGCATGAGGCAGAAGCTACGGCCAATGGTGTACCCACACCAGACGAGCCTGTTTCTGAAGAATTGCATCCTATGGAAAGGTCCCATGTCAGAGCAGTTTGTGAAGAACTGTATCCTTTGGGAGAGACCCCACACTGCAGTCCTTCCCTCCCCTGAGCGGCACAGGGGAGTAACAGGGAATGGGAGTTATGGTCAGTTCATCACACATCGCTTTACACCGCTGCTTCCTCCTCAGTGGAAGAACTCCTCACATTCCTCCCTTGCTCCAGCCTGGGGTCCCTCCCACGGGCTACAGTCCTTCACGAAACTGCTCCAGTGTGGCATTCTTTCCATGGGGTGCAGTCCCTCAGGAACAGCTGCCCCAGGGCGGGCCCTCCATGTGCCACAGCCTCCTTCAGGCATCCGCCTGCCATGGCATGGGGTCGTCCCCGGGCTGCAGGTGGATCTCTGCTCCTGCGTGGGCCTCCATGGGCTGCAGGGGCACAGCCGGCCTCACCACGGGCTGCACCACGGGCTGCAGGGGAATCTCTGCCGGGAGCAGCATCACTGCTCCCCCTCCTTTTTCATCTGACCTTGGCATCTGCAGCTGTTCCCCTCACAAGAAATTCTTCACAACCGGCTCAGGCAGATGCCTCTCAGGTTCTCTTCAAATCTCCTCTCCACTTCTTGCAGCCAGGCTGGGCCAAGTGGGGCCCAGTCGGCCGCCCGGTGGGAGGCCAGAGGGTGAGGGCCGGAAGGCCCACAATGCTCGCACCTCTGCCTCTCTGCGCCACTCAGGGCCTTCAGATCTTCTTTTCTTTTTTTTTTTTTCTATTTCTCCTCTTCTTAAATACATTATCGCAAAGGTGTTATCACTGAACATTCTGCTACCAATTAGCTCAGCCCCAGCCCGCGGTGTGTCTGCCCTAGACCCAGTCAAGTCTACCAAAAGGGAAACTTCCAGCAGCTTCTTGCAGAAGCTGCCACTCTAGCCCCATTCACTAAACAAAACCAACACAAAGAGTCAGGAGTGAAATTGAGCCTGGGAAGAAGCGGGACAGTGGGGAAGGTTTTTTTAGTTTTGTTTTTATTACTTACTATCACTCACTATTATTACTCACTATTTATTACTCCTGCTCTATTACTAAGTGTCAGCAAATTAAATTAATTTTACCCAAGTCAAGTCTGTTTTGCTTATGATGGTAATTCGTAAGTAATCTCCTGGTCCTTATCTCAACCCATGAGCTTTTAATCATATTTTCTCTCCTGTCCTGCGGAGGAGGGAGAGTGAGAGAGCATCTTGGTGGGCACCTGATGGCCACTCAAGGTCAACCCACAACACATGTTAAAACTTGTGGACCAATTTTATCATTTGCAAAATCAGGCAAAAGTCTTAATTTGTCAATGAATATCTGAGACCAATGCCTATTTTTTTGCTATTACTGCTGAATTACAGGAAAACATTCCGCAATATTGGAAATAAAAATTATAAATCTTCAAGATCAAAAATTATATAGAAAGAAAATACAGGGAAATTACTACTTGTCCAAAGGAACAGAGTTCCAGTTTCTGTCTTGAAACATTCAGTAGAGTATGGGAAGTACAACCTACCGGAGATTTGGATTGTTGATTTCATTGGTTTGCTGAGATGTCACTATAATATTCGATGCTGGTGAAGTGTTCTATTTCAACTATAGGATGAATAATTCAGGAAATACTAAAAGAAAATGGTCTATTTGAAATAATTTTTGAAATAACCAAGAAATATTTTATTAGTTGTGGCAAAATTATAGCAAAAATCTTAATAATACATCTAACAGTATACTGTTTCAAAATTTTCTCCAGGAAAATATTTTATCAGCTTGAATGACAATATGTACCTAATAATCATGAAACTGCTGATGTGTCTTCTATTTTGTAAGTCAAGATTCTTGCTTAAGTTAATTTACAAGGGCTGTTGTACCATATACTGAAAGAATTATTCAATGTATTCCACAACTGCAGCTGCAGCGCTCTTCCATGATTAAATCTGAAATGCACTTTGACATCCTCTTATAAACTGCTAGTAAGTTTCTCCCTTTTTTTTTTTTCAGATGAAATTAATTTTTTTTAAAAATGTAAGACAAATTTTTTTTCTGGTTTTTGCATGTGATACAAAGAAATCTTGACCAAAGGCATTTCTGCTTTGGTCAATTCCATTGACCACATACAATTCAATTTTGTCCTTGCCAGGCAATAATGTAAGGATAAATACAAAAGTCATCAAACTCTGTACTGCCTTAAGGAGAAATTAATAAACTGCTTCTCTTTGTTTGTTCTTAACAACATCTCAGAGACTATTTTGTTAAAATTTTGCTTATTTTGAAGCTCTAAGTCAGTTTAAAGGATGAGAATAGCTAAAGGGAAATTGCCTAGAAGTTTCAGAAAAAAAAATATTCACATTTTCCTATGAAATACCGTTGAGGCCTGATTTGCATTTACAGTAAGGTTTTTTAACATTTTCTTAACAAATAAAGAAACTGTGAAGTGTTTAATTTACTGTCCTGTGGAAATAGCAAAAATATTTGTAGCATTTCTGACAAATAGCTGTCTATCCCAGTGAGAAAAATTCTACCAATAGTGAATCACTTCCTAGTAGAGGTTGCATGACTTATTCTCTTTATAACTCAACTCCTTAGGTGAAAAATCAAGCAAAAACTTCTCTAGGCCAAAGTGATATTACAAAGTTACATCTGATGAGGTAAAAAATAAAAACAAAAACCCCACAACTTTAGGACAATTTGTGACAGCAACCATATAGACTAACAGCGAACTGTGAATTGGTAATCCTTTGCTGTAAGAAAGATTCTGCTTCATTTTTCATGCTGCATGAACTCTGGATGCTTTTCGGTACGAGATACAGTAATCTACTATGTTGCCTTGCTCCACAGAGTAAATTGGCACACAGATCTGTGCAGAAGACGGCAAGTGTGCAAAGCAAGGCATGAAGCCTCTCAGTCTGAGCATTCTAGTCTGGTATTTTATAAAGGTACTGCACTGGTTCATTGTGTATAGACTATTCTATGCTGTGGAACAAAAGATAAACTTTTGGTAAATATGACTTCATTAGTCGTAATGAAATCTTCCATCTTTTCTTCTAATTTGATTAGGAGTACTGTTCTAGATTTTTTTAGAACAATATGAATTTCACTAAAAACAATTTTCACACATCAGTCACATGGCAGGGATAGGGCACAGACATTTCCAAGTGACTTATTTTGCTTTAAAGGTGTTCATAAGAAGAAAAAAAATATCTTTCAGTTGTCTTTATTTCTGACAAACAAACTGAATGATCTACAGTATTACCTCATTGATTCAGTGCTGTAGGAAAAAGATAGCTTTTCTGTTTTGCTTAGGATATTTTTTAAAAAAGTAAACTAGATCAGGTTGCTCAGAGCCCTGTTCAACCTGACCTTGAATGTTTCCAGGGATGGGGCATCTACCACCTCTCCAAGCGACCTGTTCCACTGCTTCACTACTCTCATAGTAAAAAATTTCTTCCTTATGGGTAGTTTGAATCTATCCTCTTTTAGTTGGGTAGATTATCCCTTGTCCTATTGCTACAGGCTTAGGTAGAAATTTCATCCCCACCTTTCTAATAGGCCCCCTTTATGTACTGGAAGGCTGCAATAAAGTCTCCCTGAAGCCTTCTATTTTCCAGGCTGAACAACCCCAAGTCTCTCAGCCTGTCTTTATAAGAGAGGAGTTCTATCCTGACAATTTTTGTGGCCCTCTGTTAGAACATGTCTGTTCTAAAGGAATATTGCTGAATACATTGCAAACATGACAACATTCTGCTTCATTTATTGGCTTCATTTAGGCCTTTAGGTATTGACAGATTCTCATTAAGACAAAATTCAGAACACTTAATGTAGAGTCTACCTGTTATACAGGAGTCCTGACTTAACTGTGATCCCACTGAGCACAAGTTCACCATATTCTCTAGGATACTGCTGTCCATTGCGCCCTCGAAACTCTACAAAATAGCTGGACTCCACAAAATTGTTAGTAAAATAAAATATCAATGTGTTCAGCACCATTTTGTTTAGTAGAACTAGCCTCCTAATGGATTCATTCCTTGCCTAAAGTTTGCCAGTATTGCTGAATATTCAGAGTCCTTAAGTTGCAGTGTAGGATACTAGAGATGATTTAGGTGATAGCTTAACTTACACTGCACATTAAACTTGCAAAAGAAATGTAAATGTTTTATTTTATGCTGTAGTGAATGTGCATAAGTAATGTGTCCTTCCTATGTAAAAACCAAACCAAGTGAATAATTTAGTTCTGAACTGTTATGATCTCTATTAGACATTAGTAAATTACTGTTTGAAAGTAACTAGGTTGTATTTAAACAATTATTGTATTTACAAATACAGAAAAATTATTTCTGCTATTCTGCAACTGGAGATTTAATATGGCTATATGACCTCTTTATTAAAGGACAGATTGTGACCTGCTCTAGTCTGCAATACAGAATAGTAAAAGGTATTTCTACTACTGTAAAATCATGATTCCTTTGCTCATAAAGGTAGAAAAGGGCTGAGATCATCAATCCATTTAACATCTGGTCAATGGAAGACCCAATACAAGTGATCTAGCATTGAATGTGAAGCTGGCAAGAGAAGACCTGATGTAATTTATTGCTCTACCATGAATAAGCGGAAAATTGTGGGTAAGTGACATTATAAGTTAGAATTTATTTAAGCTAGAATTTAATTATGAATCAGCAGTAGGATAAAATTCAATTGTCAAGAGATCTAATTTACACCAAAGACCCAATAGAGTGTCCCCCAAAACATTTTTTTCCTCTTCCTTTTGTTATAAGTGAACATCCAGAAGACAACCAAGGCCAGATTTTGGAGGCAGGATAGTCTACTGCATAGGAGAAAAATGGAGCAAGAGAAAGGCATTCACAACATTTTCAAGTCATCTTTGAGCAGTGTGGGTCTGCTTTTCTCCTCTGCATTTTATGGCTAGCATAGGCTTTTTGTCCACGTGAATTTAGTTGTGGGCTCTGTTTCTATCTACAATTACTGTTTAAGTTGAAGGGTGAGCCATTCACTGCAGGGCTCCTACTATGAAATTATTTTTTATGGACCTAGTTCTTAACCAGTTATTTGTTGATTATTTGTTAACTGTTCGTTTGATTGTTTGAAAAGATGAAAGTCCTCTTTTCATATATGGTCCAATTCTGCCATCTTTATGAAGCAGTGGTGTTTCTGTAGGTAGCCATGTTTGACTTTATCAGAAATAAGTTACAAAATAAAGACCTGACATTATACAGCAGCAGCATGAGACTCCATAATCACTTCTTAAGTAGGCAAACTGGGAGTCAAGTAATATGAGGTGATTATTATTGTCTTGCACCTAGCAGGGAATTTCATCCTGAAGTAATGCAAGCTGGTATTCATTTTCAGTTGCTCATTATCAGGCAGTTCATCAGCTCAACTACTGGATGCTGAGACACAACCAAACATGCTTAAACATGATTCCCTCAATCCTTCTTCAGCACAGGACCGGATCAATAACCCAAAGTATCCTGATGTTTCCTTCATACTTCCCTGGTTCTGGGCTTGGCTAACTTTGGTAGTGATCTCAGGTCTCCTGACTTGACCTGTTCCACCTTTCTGTATCCCACAGCTCATGCAAGAAACTATCACAGTCAAGCACTAACAGGGGCACTCCACCCTTCCTGCATCTCCAAGCCTCTGACAGAAGAAGAGATAAACCAATATTATAGTTTGGAAAACAAAACCAATTAGAGTTCAATTTAAGACAGAGTGAATTCGGAGTGAATACTGCTTCCTTTTCAAGCTAAGCTAGTTCTTCTCTACTTTCCTAGGAATGTTGGAGAGAGAATATTTAAGAATCACTTAAAAAAAATTACTTACACTGGAATTTTAATTTCCTTAAATAAGGGATTAAGCGCTAATATCTAATCACTGTCAGCCCTGGAAAATTTTGGACAACTATACAATGAACTAACTTACATAATAAGAATATTCTAGCAAAGGCAGGAGAGCTATTGCTTCTCCTCGGCCATGTACTCAAAGGCAGTCTTCCATATATTGGTGCATTGCACACAAAAAAAAGGTGGGAAGAGTTATATTTCCTTCTAAAGCAACTAGCATTATCCAAGTCCCTCCTTAAAATTGCTTTAAATCTAAAGTCACATCTCCTGACAGAGCAAAGGAAAAAGTTAAAAATATACACCTGAAAAAATTAGATAAGAATCCTTATTATAAAACCTCTCTCAAGGATGATTTGTGTTTTCCATTTTCAAAACAATCTGCTTATAAAAAAAAAGAAATATTTTACCATCTTTCACTCCTTGTCATCTTAAGTGTCAAAAGCATGTAAGAATTTATGCTACAGATGCTATCTTTCCACAATCTGAGACTGCTGACACGTCAAAATCTGTGTTATAAAGTATTTGTTTGATTTCCTTGGGAGCTGTGCAATTGGACCAGTGCTGAACTGATTCCACAAGACTGATAGGCAGAAAAAAATTATCTGGAGTCAAACAATACTTTATATGACAGTTCTTCTTCTCATTCTTTTAAAACTATTTTTTTTTCATCCAGGAGAAGTTAAAGACAAATAATTATAATTAAAAAGTGCTAGAATTCTTCCTTAATTTATGATAACTCAACCATGTCGTACAGCTTTGGATGTTACCTGTGTAATTTTAAAAAATAAAAGCAAATACATTAAAATCTAATGCAGGTTGACAAGTGTTAGCATTTTGGTACATTTTATAAAAAAGAACCACTACACTGAGCACATAACAGAAAATGTTAACACATTAAATCTTAATGTTACAAAGAAAATAGAAAATAAGTTACTGAAGCAGATTTAGTAACCCACTGACAATACAATGCTTTGATGTTTTTAATTTGGGAATTTTAAATTTTGTATGTCTTCATAATCCAGTTCCAATGTTTCTAATGTCTACACAAGTCTAGCACATGTATTACTACATAGATATTTGTATAGCAGTATGGCCACTCCCCAGAGCATGTTAGCATCTAGACAATTACTAATAACAGTTTTAATTACTGTTTCTTCTTTCTCTCTCTTCCTTTACAGCAAGATTATAGACATATGAGTTTCCCCACCTTGTCTCATTTGTACCTTATTTATAATTTAAGTTAGAAAATAAAGGGTGACATGGAATATGTGCAATGTTAGGCGTTTCCTGGTTTTCTCTTCATGGACATCATATAAAAATATTACTTCCTAAAGGCCCAGTGCAGAAGTAATCACCGTGTAAAGATTACATACTCTATTGAAAAGTGTGTCTTACAATCTCAAAGGCTTATAGAGCCTTTCTAGACAGATGCCCTACTAAAATAAAGATTTTTTTAATTGATCTTGTAATTTCTGTGAACAGAATACTGCTTTTGTAAGTCAAGGTTGTTCTGAGACTTTAGTAAAACATCCTCAGGAAAACCCTTTTCTCTGCAAATATCGTAAGCAGATTTATCATAAATAAATCACAATTAGCTAAGTATATTCAAAGAAGTAAATATTGTTACTTTATTAACAATTTCATTACAAATATAACAAGTCTATACCTAATTTCAGATATAAATATGGCTTTGCTGCTCAGCTCTCAGAAGAACATGATTAGTGTACTCTGAAGCTTCTTTTGGTGTTACCTAGGTTTTTTTTTATTCTTCCCATGCAAAACTTCCCTACTAAAAATTGACTAGACTAGTTAACATTTCCATAAGAGCACCAATGTAGTAGATACAGTGATGTACTAAGCTATCAGAGAAGATAGCATTTGGAAAGAGCTAAGGGAGCAAGTAACACTGCTTATCCAGAATAATCCAAAAACTGGTTTTATAAAGACATTTTTAAAAAATTATTCCTGTGTGTTAGGTAGAAAGCACACTGGCATGAATGATTCTTATCTTGTGTCCACTAAGCGTACACAAATATGTAGGGCCCAGCTACATGAACCCTCTTGCTGTAACTGATTGCTAATTTTCAAAACTAAAACTCCTCCAGAAGGCTCACAGTTACTGAAAGAGATCAAAACACATTCTTATACTCCACATTAGAGAGAAACTGAAATAATTTTATAGGATTCTTGATTCTTACTGGAAAATAGATCAACAAAATCTGAAACTTTCAGCTGTCTGGAAAAGCTTTAAATTTACCTCAGATCTCACAAGTAATGTATTTTCAAAAAGAAAAGTTAAGTTTCAGCAGATAAGCTTTTGCCAAGTGCTGCTACTCCACAGGTAAAGCCTGTGGCATTTATGGTGATGAAGTTCAGAGGAAAATGAAAAACATTATTAATACCTAATTTTACAAATGATAAATATTTGTACTGGAAGCTTGAGAAGAATAGTTTTTATTTAAAATGTTATTTATATCCTGAAAATTACATTTATATTCTAAATGAAACATTTTCTTCCTATTCTATCAGCCTTCCTTAACCAGAGGTACATTTCTTTTCTTTTTTTAACACTCAGCATGAGAGCTTTCTATGCCTGCTCATCAGCTGGCATTTCTTGGCATTTCAGTAAATTGATCTCACCAGCTTATATCACACAACTATCTTGTCTCCTAATGTTCAGCAAATTCTTTTTCAGTCCTTTTACACAGGGTATAATACTTAAAAGTTAATCTTGTAAATTTACTTGTACCAACATTAACTTACTGTTCACTATGAAATCCTAGTACTAGTACAGGTTTTCCATGACTCATCCATAATACTTCATTGATAAGATGAAAAATAAAGTTAATATCCTAGTTCAAATAAAATAATTATACATATTTTTCTGCATTTTAGCAGCAGTAGCTGAGTAGGTAACACTCAGATAGAGAATGTAAGATATAACTCAAATGGGAGAATTTTTAACTTATTACTATTTACATTTGCTGGCAAATAAAAATAAAGTATTTGCCTGAGCAGAAGAAAAGCAGCAGTTTCTCAGCTGCTATTTGGGTAAGAAGGATGTAAGACAACAGAATAAGTAGAAAAGGCATTGATACTTAGATACTGAAATGCTTGGCATCAGGTAACTACAAAAAGACTTCTTTACCACAGGAGAGTAAATCCTTTTTAGAGATACTTAGAGGATAAAAGCTAGTTAGGGCTTCGTCTCACTTACATGTTTATCCTTGATCTATAGAGTTTGAAAGAACAATATAATGCCCAGAGACTGAAAATAATTATTGGTCAAACTTTTAAAGTGGTTAGAATATGTGAACATTTGGTTCAGCTATCTGTTACATTAATTAATCTGCTAACAAAGATAGTGCTGAAGTTGCCAGCAGGAAGAAAAGCTGGCCTCATATTTTTAAACAGTGAACCAATGTCTCTTTTTAACACAGTAATTAGTAGCATGCTGTGTCCTCTAACTATGACTCAAGCTGTCCCCATATGGGCCTCTAGGATGATGCCGGCTTTTCTGCTAACCCACACTTCTACTGCTAACCAAGGACTTTCCTATGGCTGATCTGCATGCTGATGCCACCACCAGCCCGCGTATCCAGCATCCGTACAATGCCATCTGCCCAACTGAGCAGGGCTTTTGCTCATGATGTGTATTACGACACATTTTATACTGCAAATGGGCACCATGGTCTCTCCACCCACCAATCGTAATTCCAAAACACACACATTTTCACTTGCTTACTGTTTGGAGACACTGGGTTTTGTTGCTATTTGTTATGCCAGTCCTATAAAAAGTATCCAGTTTTTGTCAGTTCCTTCTCCCACTAACCTTAACTGGTCCAGCCCTAGGGCTCAACAGCAGGGCCAGCCCTATGGCTGAATGGCAGAGCCAGCCAATGTTGCTTACGCGGCTTCCCCTCCCAACAAAAGGGATGCACGCTGCTGGCCACATCCAAGTCTGTGCTGGGCACTGGGAGATAAAGTTTGTGCAACTCCTGCCCTGCTGCCTCTCAGCCAGGTAGATGTGTAAGAGTACTGAAAGCACAAGTGTCAGAAGTCTGCAGTTAGGTAAGGATGACACACCTATATGACCTGCAGCTAAAAAAAAACCCACATAATACAGAGAAATAATAAAGGGACAGTTTTAGTGACATTTAAATAGGCATTGCTGTGTAGTATAAAATTCCTATTTCTATAGGAATGAGGAAACAATTTTCCCTAAAAGGAAAATTTCTGTCATGCTGGTTTATTTTATTTAGACAAACAAAAGGAAAGAAAGTAAAAACAATTCTTCCTCTTTTTTTTTGTCTAAAAAAGGAAATAAACTAAAAGAAAACAATCCTGATAAAATTTATTACTTATCAGTATTGATTCTTTTTATTTCCTCTGCTTTTTTAAAGGCTTTTATGTCAGCATCATTTTTAAAATTCAATTCAATCCTCATATATTATGGAGTAACCAAGAAGTCTGGCAATGCCTTCTGGTTTACTTTAACTTCATTATTTATTGCTCTATCAATTTTACCACCTAATGTTAACAGTATGAAAAATATTTTCACAATACATTTCTTTAAGTTCTTCTAAAATTGACAGTATTTTCATTAAAATGGGTGTAAACACTCAGCTAAGCAAAGTAGAAAATATTACAGGAAAGACCTTATATTAATTATCCTGCAAAAATATTAGCTCATTATCGTAGTTCAGCCTGAACCAGGACCAGACTACGCAGTCTCTCTCTCACTCCCCCCACTCTCCGAGAGAATAGGAGGAGATTTGACAAACAAAAGAAAACCAGGAAAAAAAAAACCAAACATGTGGGTTGAGATTGAACAAAAAGTAAATTTAACAGTAATGACAGAAGAAAACAAAACAGTGATGGAACACAAATACAGTACAATAGCTCACAACAGATCTCCACATCCAGTCTCTTCCAAGCAGCAGGAAGCCTCCCTTCAGCACCCTCCTCACTTATATACTGAGCATGATGTCAGATGGGATGGAATAGCCCTTTGGCTAATTTGGGTAAATTAACCCCAGCTGTTAGCTAATTAGTTAACTATCCCAGCCATAGGGGCTACCAGCTTCAGTTCTCCACCCAGCTCAGGTAAATATTAACTCTATCCTGGCCAGAACCAGGACACTCATATATTCTTAAAACCAGGAAAGATTAATTAGAATTATTATCTGACCATATTGATCTCTGTGAGATGTTGAAACTTAAGATTATTTTTTCACTTGAACGAAACTTTAACATATTTGACTTCCAAAGTGTAGTGAAGATATTTGGTTTTAAACAACTTGAATATTGAGAAAATAGAAGATTTAGCCATTTTGTCATTTTGTGATAGTCAGTAAAATGTATCTAATGTTACTATCTCCGATGATATGTTCTTAAGGTTCTCTCCTGACTATTTTATTTTTAGTTCAACTAGATTTCATTAAGTTCTTGGGTTGTTTTAACTGAAAACTGGACTTGCACAAGACGAAATCAACAAATGTATCAATTTTCTGAATTCCCACGTCTAAGATATTTTTGGCTAAAACAAAACTTAAATCTAATGATTTTATCAGCTGTCATTATTCTGAGTAATTAACTTGGAACAGAGAAATAGGAATTAAAAAGGTGAAATATATGCACATTTATTTTAAGTACTAAATGCTTTCCAAAACATCTATTTGTATCATGATATTTTAGTACATGTAGTGTTCTTCATGCTTTGCATACTTTTCAAAAAGTGCCTAATAAATGAATAATTATGCAAATATTTATTATTATAGTTATGCACTGGATTTGTCATATTATGTTGCTTCTTTTTAAAATGATTGCAACAATCCATATGCAACCCATCTGTTTAATAGCTGCCTAAATGTCACACAAATTTATTGCACTGATGGTGGTTCTACAGGTGTCATTCCAAATTTGTGTTCTTGTTTTTTTCTGTTCCTTTTTATTTTCTGGGTCAAACTGTTAGACAACTGTATCAGATTCTGACTTAAAATCCTAACCATCCTGACACTCAGACAAGGATCCCACCTTACTCTGCAGATAATCTGAGTGGACTTCTATAGCACATGCTTGGTGATTTTAGTGTGATATGACTGTGTTGAGACTTGCTGTCACTGAGCAGAACGCCATTGTGCATGGCAGACTGGCTGCATGGTAGCACTTGTCATGCAGTCAGAATTAGCAACATACTGGTCAGTGTGATGAGCATCACTGTTCTAATCAAGCTCCCAAAATGTCTCCCCCAAAACAGTTAAATGCTTCTCTTTCCCCTACTACCACTCACAGAAATACCTGCACAGGAAAGAGATGAGAAAATCTAGGACACACAGCAGCCTCAGATCTATGTGTATACATTAAACAAATGCACACGTACTTGTCATCTGTCTGCATGTAGTTGTCTTACCAGTACAGACCTAAATGACTTGGCTTGTGTAGAACAGTCTACCTTAAATACCACATGCTCTGCTGTAAAATAAAGCTGAAGCGAGGTGATTTCCTTTGAGAGGAACCGGAGGAATCAGTTTCTCTGATTTCACATTTACGGTAGTTACATTGAATATTTTTAAAATAGTCTACTAAAGAGTGCAATAAGCAAGAATTTCATAGAGATTACTACACAAGATAAAAGAACTGCCATCTCCCTGACAGTGTAAGTTGCTTTATTGTTATGTGTACATGATGTATGCCAGAGAGTCTGAGAAGGATTATAAATTATTAAATACTTAAAATGGTGTACTGCCCAATATAGAGAAAAGTTTTATAATGATCATGTACTGAATACTTTTTAAATAGAAGGAGCTGGTTCAGTTCTGGACCTAAACAATTATTTGTCTTGGTAACAGATCTGTTAAGTAAAACAATCCGTCCTCAAAGTCCTCTGCTCCTTCTCGTCACTATACTTTTAGTGCTTTTGATGTTGACTATGTGAAGGAAATGCTTTGTTCTTTTGAAGTGAATGCTTTAGCCACAAAGAGCATCTGTAGATACTGGAAATACGGAGGTCTTGAGTTTGTCTCAAAATAACAAATGACATATGAGAAACATATTTGAGCAACATATCCTATTTGCCTTGCATCCAAGTTACTACGAACCCACTTGATTTGAAGGAGAAACACAAAACATTCTGTTTGCATTGCACACAGATATACTGCAAGACTACTCAATTTCAGGTGGGAAGTAAAATGTTTTGTACGGTCTGCCTCTTTGGTATAATTGTGTAAAACCAGCAAAACTAAGATAAAAGACTGCAACTACTTGAAGGAATCAGATGATCAAACATACAGTCACATATTCAGTCTGAGTACCTCAGTCTTCTCCATATCCTAGGTAACCAAGTCTCCTGTTTCCGCCTGGAGAGGCCCACATTTTCTCTAGTATTTTTTCCACTATACTTTGTAGACGCAGAAAGTGAATTGGCTTTTTTTTTTCTGTCCTCGTGATGGGCACCAAGCCTTTTATGTGCCAATCTCAGCATTTTCCTGTCAAGTTAAAGGCTGGCCTTAACAAAACTGTACATACTCTCCTTCTTTTTTATTAACTGGCATAATAATTCTAATCAAATTCCAGCAACAAACAGTTTGAACCTCATATAGCTCTGTAAGGGAAGGAATTGATCAGTTAGTCTGTTATGACTGACTTCTGATGTAATAAACCAATTATGAATAAATTAAGTATATAAAATGTTACATTAATATGATGCAACCATTTATCATCCACCCAAGCATAAGGCACATATGGTACTACTAATGCTCTGGCAATCCATTTTTCCTGATGCTTTTTAATGCTATGTCATGATAAGACATGATACTGTATCGATAAAGGACAGGTGGGGTAGGTTACCTTGAACACTTTTCAATTTGACCAGCTTGCCAGTTTCCCAAGAATGATGAGACCCTTGTGCCCAACCAGCTTGTCACACTCTGTTTAAGGAGAAAGGGGGTTTCCTCAAACCCTTTTCAATTTGGCCAGCCTGTCAGGCTTATGTCACTGGGACAAATCCCTCTTGGCAGCCCGCAAGGTTGGAGGGTGTTCGTCTAACCTATTCAGGGCTTTTCACAGGCAGTGACATTAAGACAAATCCCATATATCCCCTATATCAATTGTTGAAGTTTCCAGAAACTTCTATTTACAGATAGACAAATTTTTATTGTATATGTTTGTACCAGGATAAAGGTTCAAAGATAGCTGATGATAAGATACTGACTGTGAAAAAAAACTTAAAACAGAAATTTTAATAGCTAGCAAGGTGTTAGTATATAAGCACAAATAACACAGAGCTCTTACCCAGTAGGCATCCCTATGGGGTGGAAAGAGAGGGCCAGCCTGTCAACTTGTCCCCAACATTCTGATGGCAGTCTTCCCCCAATATCCCTCTTTTCTTAAGTAATTTTTATACTGTTTTTTTATTTTTAAGTGGAGTTCGAGTGATTCTAGTCTGTTAGTATTGGTGTAAATTTTTCTCAGTTTGCTTTTAAAGGTATAGACTAAAAGAAATTCAGAATGCATGTTCAGTGAGGGCTGGTTGCACCTTGGAGGCAGGTAACTTTTGGGACAGAGGTGTGTTTTGGTGTTATAAAGAGTAAAGTTCATCTAAAGAACATGATTTTGCCTCGGTTTTTTTTTTTTTTGGCTCAGCAACTGGTATTATTCTTATTTGACAACTGTAATGTAGTTTATCAGCTACTATATGGCCTACGAGCCACCAGGTACCATGAAGTTCCCGCTCCTGCAGGGGACAGAGTTTGGCCACAGTGTCTCCACTCCACTCCACCATCCATTTTGTTCATTCCACTTGCCTTAGCATTTGCTAAAGGAGGCAGAGTGTGTTGCTTAGGGAACTGTTGTAGCAAGTGCATCAACTGCATTTTATCCTGGAAGTAGCAACTGCATTTTACCCTAGATGTTCTTCTATGAGGATAAACCTTAGCGACACTAATTTTCCCTTCACCCCAGTCATTGTTCCATATGCTACTCTTAGGAGAAGAAGAAAAAAAAAAAATCACCATGCACAGCTGTCTCATTAACATGAAATCCCTAAAGCAAGAGACATGGCAAAAATTATAAAAAGAAAAGAGTGGCAGCTTTGAAAAAAATGCCTGTGAAGTGTTCCTTTAATATTTTCAGTGATTATTTTTATTCTTTCTTTACTTTGACAGAATACTAATATGAGAAATAATTATATTAAAAATCTGACACTTTCATCCTCCAGTCTATTACAGACCCTGCTTTTTGTCTAGTCACAGAACCTCACTTTCTTTTTAATTTAGTTATTTTTCCAATTTGAAATTCATCAGCTGTGCTTAGGTGTAACTAAAGATTTGTATATATGTTCCTCACAGTAAAAAAAAAAACAGCAATGAAGCTAAAAAGAAGACTTCTAAAGAGATGTAATGTAAGACTTGAATTTGTAAGTATGAAGCAAATTTTAGATCACTAACAAGATGGCCATTATTCAAATAGATTTGTTCTTTCCATCTTGTCAAGAAAGCAATGTTTCTTCCTATTTTCCTGTCCAAGTAAATTATCAAAATATACTAGAAACCTGAAAATTCTTTTAAACACATTAAGCTACCAATGAAAATTCCAAGTAATATAACAGATTTTATATGGAGACACTGATAATTTCTGATATATTACCAGCCAGCAATACCTACAAGAAACATCTGCTGAGAGTCTGAACAACTGGAAAAAGTAGAAATTAAACTTCTTCTATATTTGCAGCAACTTGCTTGTATAGTTACACAGTTTTGCATACACCTTGTCCTCTTACTTGATGTAACTTATAAGACACAAACTGATCATGCTGAAAGTACTCAAAATCCTTAAGCATTATCTAACTCATACACTCATTTTGACTTATCTTTCACAGTCCTCTCCTGCTTCTGTTTTCCTCTTTCCTCTTCCACCTGCTCACTGGCATTCACCTGAATATCTTCAACCAGGTATATACAAAAACATCATTTGCTACGGTATATTTTGGCATTTGCTTTTGTCCTCTGATCTCTGTGGAAAAAAAAAAAAGGAAGCAGACTTTCCTTCCCAGAGAGATTGCTGTGCTGCTCACTATGTTGCTTCTTCATCGTTCTGTGAAAGCTCAGATTGTTCTCTCTCTCAGTTCATTTCTATTTTCACTGCTCTCTTTGGTAGAAAAGTCTCCAACTTTTACATTCTTCATGGTAAACCTATCTCTAATATGTGTTTTGTGCAAAACCCTAAAAGAAAAAAAGTACAGAAAAATAAATGCTGTGGACCCATTGTGAGTCTGTATTTTATGTCATCAAGTGAAGAAACAGAAACAGATGAAATCATAGGATGTACTTACTCTTTGAAGACTTCACATCCAATACTCTTCAAAGTTAGTGTGTCATGTTAGTAAAAGTTTTCATTGATTTACTGAGGGCACTAAAGTATTTATTAAAAAACGTAAAAGAAAAAAAAAACAACTTTTTTTTTACAGTACTCAGATGGATTTTGTTTGTTCTTCCTTCTCTCCAGCCTCAACATCTCTAGTTTCAGGAAATACCACAGTGTCTCAGCTTCCCTCCAGGCAATGGTGGGAAGAGCCTGTACCCATTCCCTTAATGCTTTCCACACAGGCACCGGCCTGTGCTGCAAGGTGCCCTGATGTCTTTCCTGGTCCGTGCTGAAGCAGCTTCAGCCCTACAGACCCTCATTGCCTCCTCAAAGCGCCTCTGTTTTGTCAAGCTGTCTCTGGGACCCCAAGGAAGACGTACTGCCCAGAAGAGGCCTTAGCAGTGCTGAGCAAAGGGGATCACCCTTGTGCTTTCCAGCTGTCAGTGCCTGGCACCGGTGACTGGCCTGTCAGTGCCTTCAAAGGAGCTACTTGGACAAGGCCCTTCACAACAGGCTTTACCTTCTGGTCAGGCCTGGAGTGCTCATTGCCATCGAGTCCCTGAGCGACAGGTTCTGTTGTTACTGAGGGATGGACTTCCCACTACATCACTTTACAATCACATCACAGTTACGATCACTGTTGTGGTCTTGCACATCTTCAGGCAGATTTTTAATCCATTTTTTGAGATGATGCACTGTCATTCAGTTTCCAGGTACAGTGTTAGTAATGGTTGTCGTTTATTTCACGATGAGCTCCAGAGAACATTCCACTCTCTTTTTTTTTTTATCTGTGACCTTTTAACTCCTTCAAAATCAAGCATAAAAATTTGTTGCAGTAAGCCTTCTTTTTTGTGTGTGTGTCAATTCAGAAACTTTCAATATTTAGAAAATAGGCTTTGCATAAAGAAAAATGTAGATCTGTCTTATTTGTATGACAAGGAATTCGTTAGTGACAATTGAGACTAGTTTTAAGTTATCCTAACTCAACATCTCAAACAAACAACTTTTGTTTAAAGAGAAGTGAATCTGCAAACAATAAATTAGGGACTTAAACCAGATGATCTGACTTAAATAGCTTTTTGAGACTTACACGTTATCTAGCTATTATTTCTGAACTGCTTCTCTTGTATGGGCCATGATAAGGAAGTCCAGTAGGAGGATTAACGCATCAAAATCTCAACACATCTTCCATTGGCAACAACAAGCAAAGTTGTGAAAAGATGAGGAAAGGAATGTACCTGTTTAGACTGCCTTCACCAGCTGAAATATGGTGTCTTTAGTCTGACCTAAATCACATGAAAAACAAAGGTGGAGACCATTTCAGACTGCTCAGACACATGAATTTATACAAATACTTTTACAATTTTTCCACACCATAGTTTTGGCTTAAATGGTTCCACTTTGTATGCAAACTAAACAAAAGAGTACTGTTTCTTTTAGTTGTTTTCCAGTACAAATAGCAAACTGGAAGACAGACAGGAAGGCCAAGCGTATGGATAGTGATTAACATTGACTGTTCATTGAAGGTTTCCAAATACCACAACTAGAGTCACTTTTCACATTTATGAAACACACAAAAAAATAACAAATATGCCATTTTCCTACGCCTGGTGAACTGATTTTTTTTTCTCTGTTACCATGGATGCTGTAAAGTTTATCATACTGCTATGGCACCTCAGCTCTAAAGAGTGGTTGCTGATTCTCCAAGTCTCCTCTTAGTATGAGTCTGTCTAGCTGGGTTTCTTTGACATTCCTTCTCATTTACTTTCTCACTGAGGCTGAAGTAACAGTGCAACGTTTTCTTTCAAAATCTGTTTTCTTTGGAAGACAAAGTACAAGGGGAACAGTGCTGAACAGCCTCTACAATCTTACAATTACTTTGGAAAACTTTTTTTTTTTTTAACATCACCCATAATGTGACCTGAAGTGGTCCCAGAGACCTGGTCGATGCTTCGTGCCTATCAGTGCATTAAAAAGAGGCATTTGGAAAATGCCATTCAGAACAGGCTTTAATTTGAAAATGAAGACATCGAGGCTCAGGTGCTCCTGGCTCAGCTGCCCCTCTGGTTTGTCAAGCTGTCTCTGGGACGCCAAGGAGGACGTAGTGCCCAGAGGAGGCCTTAGCAGTGCTGAGCAGAGGGGATCACCCTTGTGCCTTCCGGCTGGGGGAGAAAGATGGAGGGCCTGCCAGGGCACACCAAGTGCTGCCTTTGACACCCTGTGGCAGAAAGCAGGGGAGCCCAGAGGGCTGGCCAGCAGCTCTGGGCTGTGGGGAGGGCCTGTGGGACTTGGTCCTGCAGCCTCTGAGGAAGGCACGAGGTGTTGGCCAGTGAGCCCTCTTGCCATATATGCCTGGAGACATCTGCCACAGCCACAGCCAGAGCGACGTGACGGGGCCCCAGGAAGACAGGGCCGAGGCCTCAGTGACTGGCGTGAAACACCTATGCCGAGAACAAGACAAGAGATGGAGGGGATGGAGCGGGCAGTGGCGTTCTGGTAAGCCCAGACACGTGTGCCGGGGCCGCAGCGCTGCCAGGGCAAGTGCTGTGGATGAGGACAGCCTGTCATGATGTCCCTGACCAGTTGACAGCGACTTCACCAAGCGATGGGTTCCGATGCCATCGAGTCCCCGATTTTGGCAACAGGTTTTGTTGTCACCAAGGGATGGACGGAGACGTGTCCAGGTGGTGGACTCAGATGTCACCTAGCAACGGCTTGGAACGTCCCTGAGCAATGGATTGTGACCAGGAGACCCTCAGCGGGTGCTGAGTCTCAGCCGGTCGGCTCGTGCCTGGACTCCAGCTGAGCAGCTGGCGAGGCTGGAGTGCTGAGCGAGGCCTTTGGTGCTGGTGTCGTGCTTGGGGAGTTGTCCGCTGCGGCTCTCCGTGTGCGACCCCAGAGCCGCTGAAGGATTTTCCCCGGCCCTGCCAGGTTCAGGCAGCCGGGATACGCAGGAGGTGTGCTCGCAGCAGCAGAGGTGAGCTGGCCGGGGAGGTGGGAGGGTTTCCTTCTTGAGGGACCTGGGCATTTCTTCCACCTCTCCCCAGGCCAACCAGTGACGGTGGCCTCTCTTCCTTTCCTAGCGTGACACCCGCTGCTGCAGCACCAGGGAGAGGGAGCGGCTCAACATCCCCAGCTCCCCCAGCCCACTGCACCGGTGGAGAGCATGGCCACAGAGCTGAAGGACCGCTGTCCAATATGCCTGGACAGCTGGGAGGAGCCCAGCTACGTGATGCCATGCCTCCACCAGTTCTGCTACCTGTGCATCTTGCAGTGGGCTGAAAGCAAACCCGAGTGCCCCCTCTGCAAGAGGAGGATCCTCTCCATCTTGCACTCGGTGCGGGCGGACAATGACTACATGGAGCACGTCATTACACCACCGGGGACATCGTCAGTCATTGTCCGCCAGGCGGCAGGAGCTCCCAGACCCCAGGGTGCCCACCACCTCCATCGCCGTGGGGCAGCCCAAGGGCGGGCGGCAGAAGGGGTGCCCAGGCGTCCTGCAGGCGGCCTCCAGCCCCCAAACTGGCTGAGCCATTTTGAGGACCACCCAACGCTCTTCCAGACCCTGCAGTCCTGGGTCCATCAGGAGCTGGAGGAGCTCTTTGGCAACAGGGTGCTGGAGGCAGCCACAGCGGAGGACACCAACACAGGCATCCCCACCAACAGCAGGAGGGATGCAGATCTGCCGGTCCAGATGCTGGGAGGCTCCCTCCAAAACCGCACAGCGATACGTGCACAACAGCGGGCACATGTCGCCGTGCAAGGGCCCAGCGGAGAGGCCCATCGTCCCCTGGGCCGGCAGGATGCCCATGCTGCCAGGGGGCGGGAGGGCAGCCCTGCGGGTGCTCCCGGCCCTGCTGCCTCCCCAAGAGGGTGTCTCGCCCCCAGCACAGCCCCATCTGGCAGCCCTGCGAGATCCAGTGGGGAGGAGCTCCCTGGCGCCTCGTCCACTGCCACTGGCGGGAGTCCTGGCAGCCACCCCTCTGCTCCCACTGCCATCTCCGTGGAGCAAGAAGAGGCCCGGGTGCAGCCACGGGAGCCTGTGCCCGGGCCCTCCACTTCCAGCCCGGGCAGTCAACGCTCCCCTCGGGGGCCACGGCGACCCCCAAAGAGGAAGACTGGCAGCTCCGAGGACTCTCCGCACAACAAGAAACCAGCACCACGCCTGTGACCGTGGAGGGTGCCTCGGGGGATGACCCAAACAGGACTGTGCCATCTGCTGGGACATCTGCCAGTCCTCAAGGGCTCCCAGCCCCCTAAACCCACTTATCCAAGTAAAATAAATGCATTGAAACTACAGAAAAAGTCTCAGTCTCAGTCACTAACAGTGCAGGTGGCCTTGCTATCCTCGCCCTTTTTTAGTAGTTTTGCCGAGAGGGCTGGGATGTAACGCTGAGGGCTCCTTCTACGTGTGCCCCGTACTATTTCACTGTTCCCCACAAAGGCAGGTGCTGCCCAGATCCGGGCCTGCACCTCTGCAGCTGGTTCCAGGCAGAAGTTTCCAGCTGGGGGCTCTCCAGGGCCAGCGCGTGCCCCACCACTCACCACCCCAGGCCCGGCCTCCTCAGCTCCTCCTCCTCCTCCTCTGCTCCCCTGTCCCAGAGCTCTGCTCTCCTACCAGCCTGCACTGCCCAGTGCAGCCTCGCCAAGGCAGCACACAAATCCTTCATCTGGCATCACCGATGCAGAGAACAAGAGAAGAGATGGAGGGGATGGAGCGGGCAGCGGCGTTCTGGTAAGCCCAGACACGTGTGCCGGGGCCGCAGCGCTGCCAGGGCAAGCGCTGTGGATGAGGACAGCCTGTCCAGCTGAAATATGGTGTCTTTTAGTCTGACCTAAATCACAGGAGGTGCTGCTCTCTGCATCGAGGAGAGGAAGAGGAGGGGGAGATGCTGAGCTCTTCCCCTCCTCTCCCCTCCCGTCTCCTCCCTCCTCCCTTCCCCTCCCCTCCCTTCCCTTCCCACACCTTTCCTTCCCTTTGTAAAACTGAATTTTATGAAAATAATTGTCCCAAGCGGATTCGCACACACACATAGACACACGCAAATATATAAAATAAATGCTGTATTACTGCTTATGCACTAATGAATAAAAATTGTGAGTACTATCCTTCTCTGAATACATATTTACTGAGATACAGTGATATTTTATCACTAAAACCAAACTGAGTTTAAATCGGCATTCTAGCCATTGGCTGAATCATTACAGTAGGCCTCCATATCATTTTTTTTCCCCTTTCATTTGTAGTATCTAAATAATGCAATTCTCTCAATGATTTCATTGATCTCAATTTAAAATTATTAAAAATTCATGAAAGTAGATATGTATATGGGATATTTGGCACCTAAACACCAAACCTTCATATGTTAAGATTGTTTTCACATCTAAATTACAGCTAAAATATAAATATATTTTACTTTCATCTATGTAGTCATATGAATACAGGCAAAACCTGTGTATTTAAATTTCTGAAAGCCAGTATATTTCTGTCTGCTTCCTTCACCTGCCTGAAAGGCCAAACTGCCTCAGAATCAGCACAGTACCTTTATTCTTGGCAATTACCATTTTCTTTCCTTGTAATTAAAATATATTTACCGGCAAAATAAATTACAGGAAAGCTAGTTTGTTCTAATTAGCATTTTTAAATGAAATAAGTATTATTGATGCATAGCATCATAAAACAACAGCATCAGGAGGCTGATGTAAAAACAATGAGGGAGAAAGGAATGTGGTTAATAGCTGCTGCTTTCACTGTGAAGATAGTTTCTACCCAAGGCAAAGCATCTAAAATCACTTCATGTAAAAAAATACAAACATCTGGCTGTCTGTACAAAGCAAAAAGTATTAATGCATCAGAGCTCAAGAAACAAACTTCAGATATACCTAACAATAAACTTATCTCTTCCAGGGAGACAGTCTGTACCGTCCTATACTTCTGCAAAGCACTTGACACTGTCCCACATGACATCCTTGTCTCTAAGCTGGAGAGACGTGGATTTGACAGATGGACCACTCAGTGGAAGAGGAATTGGCCGGATGGCTGCACTCAAAGAGTTACAGTCAACTGCTCAATGTCCGGGTGGACACCAGTGACAAGTGGTGTTTCTCTGGGGTCAGTATTGGGACTGGTGCTGTTTAACATCTTTGTCACCAACATGGATAGTGGGATAGAGTGCACCCTCAGCAAGTTTACCAACACCAAACTGTGTGGTGTGGTTAACACACTAGAGGGAAGGGATGCCTTCCAGAGGGACTTTGACAGACTGGAGAGGTGGGCCTATGCGAACCTCATGAAGATCAACCAGGCCAAGTGTAAGGTCCTGCACACACATGAGGGCAATCCCAGGCACAAATGCAGGCTAGGCAGAGAATGGATTGAGAGCAGCCCAGAGGAGGAGGACTTGGGGGTACTAGTGGATGAGAAGCTCAAAATGAACTGGCAATGTGTGGTTGCAGCCCAGAAAGCCAGCTGCATCCTGGGCTTCATCCAAAGAAGCACGGCCAGCAGGTTGGAGTACTGCGTCCACCTGGAGTACTGCGTCCAGCTCTGGAGCCCCCAACATAAGAAGAACATGGATCTGTTGGAGAGAGTCCAGAGGAGAGCCATGAGAATACTCAGAGATCTGGAGCATCTCTCCTATAAGGACAGGCTGAGAGATTTGGGGTTGTTCAGCCTGGAGAAAAGAAGGCTCCAGGGAGACTTTATAGCAGTCTTCCTGTACTTAAAAGGGGCCTAAAAGAAAACTGGAGAGGGACTTTTGACAAGGGCATGTAGTGATAGGAAATCGGGTAACAGCTTCAAAGAAAAAGAGCATAGATTTAGATCAGATATAAGGAAGACATTCTTTTCTGTGAGGGTGATGAGACACTGGAACAGGTTTCCAAGAAAAGTTGTGGATGCTCTATCTCTGGAAGTATTTTAGGCCAGGTTGGAGGGGGCTTTGAGCAACCTGGTCTAGTGGAAGGTGTCCCTGCCCATGGCAGAGCAGTTGGAACTAGTTGATCTTTAAGGTCCCTTCCAACCCAAACCACTCTATGATTCTATTCTATGTTTCTATGATTTTTACCTTAGAAAATAAAAGTAAAAGCCAGGATTTCTCTATGAAGGAAAAACTGCCAAAGAAGTAAGATAAAAATATGAGAACAAAAAAGGGAATAAAGAAAAATAAATAATTTACTAAATGCCCGAACTCAAGTTCTGTGTGTTTTTCACTGAGCCCAATTTAATCTTCTGATATATTAAGCTAGGACACGAGTTTTAAAATTAAACGAAGCTGCATGCCTATGGTCATCTACGAATCTGACCTGCTCACTACCTTGAAAAGCATTTTTCAGTGACAGAAGTATTTGTCATGGGCAAGATGTTACAAGATTTTTATACTGAAACTGGTAAAAGTAGGTTGAGTTTAAAAAATATGTAACATATGAGAGGCTTCACAGTTAAAGGGATCAGTTACTGACTGACCATAGAATCTCAGCTATTCGTTACTTATTTATTCAAGACATAAAAGCTTTGAAGAGGTCTCTATGGAAATTAATCATTTCTAGACAGATAAACAAAGGATGTTTCAAAGCTATTAAATTATTTAGGCACATCTTTTTGATAAACATTAATTAATAACCCAACTGTAGTTGCATCAGGTCCCAAGGCACAACGACTGGCTAACACACCACACCACCCTGGACAAAGGAAGTGTGTCTGCAACTGAATGGCAAAATAAATGGTTCACAGCATGACGCTATTTTTAACTAGCTAGCTTGACCACTGGTATTACTACAGCTATGGCAAAAATCCTTCAACAATCCTTTGCAGTACCTCAGGATTCATCCATCGGCCACAAATTATCCATTACGTAAGACAGTGAGTCTCATAACCACACCTGATAACTAGCCAGTAGGTCGAACAACATGAATTCTAGCTGAAAAAATACTCAAGGTTCAGTGTGTCTCTCACCAGGCACACATCTGGGCTTCACTATCAATCTATATGATGGCTTCCACAAGTTACACAAACATCATATTACTGTAAAATTTATTCCTCCATCTTGGTCTGCTGAAGAAAGTTATTAGAGTGATACTGACAGAGGGAAATAGTCAGCACTTAAAAGAACGGGGCTGTATAATCCTCATTTATCTGGGAAACAAAAAAAAAAATGCTAAAAGAAGGGATCAGATTCTGCAGTTCCTATCCTTAGCAAGAGAACTTGGAGATTTTTATAAACAGAAACAAAAACTAAAAAAGTAACTCATACATCAACCTATGAATCTTAGCATAGTTGACTAGTTACTAACTACAGTATTTTTGAGTATAAAAAAGCCTCAGACTCTTCCCAGTGACAATTCTTTCAGCATTTTGTACTACAACTTTATACCATGTCTATCATATGCAAAAGTAAAAATATTTAGCACAAAACCCAATACAGAGAACAGAACATGTATTTAAAATGAACAGCCAAAAATGCCTAGGACTTAATGTAGTGTGACTGATAAGTGCTTGACACTCTTCAGAAGCAAACAAAATAGGCAACTTCTGTGAAATGAATCCAGACTGTACTTGCATGTCACTAAACTACAGACAGTGGTAAACATCAAATGATGACAACTCAGCCTCTCACCTTATTTTTCTGAAACAGAACAATTAAAATTAAAATACATAAGCTACTGTTAAAATAACTTTCTTCTGCAGATGCCCAAACACTGAACCTGAAGCTGTATGTTATTTAGGATGGCTATGTACACTTTTTTTCCTGATGAAACCCCTGAAGTAGAGTAGTGTAAATGAATATTTAATAGCATTTTTTTTTAGAAATAGAGCAAGACCAGTACTAGAAAAACTTACATTTCATACTGTTTGAAAGATGTTAAATTAAAAAAAAAAATCCAGAAAGTAGTGTTTGTAGAGAAATTAGAGCTTTTGGATGCATTTTATTTTCCTAAACTGAATAAACAAAAGAATAATAGCTGTTGCTATTACAAGAAGATAAACACCACATACAATTTTTAATGACATTTTCTCTCTAAATTCTGAATTTATCTCTCAGCAAAATGTAGTTGGTAAGCATTTAAGAAAAGTAAACACTTCAGAACCCCTCCCCATCCTTCCTAAGGTTGCCAAAGTGCTGAAGTCTTCCTGGAGTCCCTCTATCCTCAGTAAGTTTCTAACAATTTATCTTCTCACAGTTGTGCACCACTGTAACTATATACAGAATCATAGAATAGTTCGGGTTGGAAGGGACCTTTAAAGGTCATTTAGTCCAACCCCCCTGCAAGAAGCAGGGACATCTCCAACCAGATCAGGTTGCTCAGAGCCCTGTCCAACCTGGCCTTGAATGTTTCCAGGGATGGGGCATCCACCACCTCTCTGGGCAACCTCTTCCAGTGTTCCACCACCCTCATTTTAAAAAAATTCTTCCTTATGTCTAGTCTGAATCTACCTCCTTCTATTTTAAAACCATTATCCCTTGTCCTACCACAACAGGCTAAAGAGTTTCTCCCCATCTGTCTTATAAGCCCCCTTCAGGGGGCTCCAGGTCTCCCCGGAGCCTTCTCTTCTCCAGGCTGAACAGCCCCAACTCCCTCAGCCTGTACTCACAGGAGAGATGCTCTAGCCCCCTGATCATCTTCATGGCCCTCCTCTGGACTCATTCCAGCAAGTCCATATTTTTCCTGTGTTGAAGGCTCCAGAGCTGGACGCAGTATTTCAGGTGGGGTCTTACAAGAGTGGACTAGAGTGGGAGAATCACCTCCCTTGACCTGCTGGCCACGCTTCTTTTGATGCAGCCCAGGGTACAATTGACCTTCTGGGCTGCAAGTGCACTTAATAGCTCACATCCAGATTTTCATCCACCAATAACCCCAAGTCTTTCTCAGCAGGGATACACTCTATCCCTTCATTCCCTAGCCTTATTTAGTTTACTAAGAATTGCTTTTTGTTAACCACAAAATATGACTTAAAGGGTCATTTTAAGTCTTCCTATGGAAATTAAATGCAACCTAATCTCAGCTGGTGGGAAGACTTTGGATTTGGTAAAGGCACTTGCATATTTTTGTCTTCTTTTGGAGATTGTAGTGAGACCACTCAACACTAAGGTTTTAGCAAACAGGAGTTCTGTACTGGAAAAACTTTTAAAGTACATTATAAAGCAGTGAAGAAGGGACGCATTGTGGTGCTTATGGCATGCACTCTTGAAGTTTATTCAAGATGCTACTACAGCACATGACGCTTGACCATATTCAATTTCCATTTGGTACATAGTCGCCTCACCTCCAGAGGAAAACACACTTGCCTTAAGATTCTCCAGTATTTTCCTATAAGCATAGGATTCTCTTCATAATAGGGAGGCAATCTGGGATGGCAGTACGGAAGCCAGTTAGATACAGGTATATATAGAGATATATTGCACAACCCTAGGATCACAAAGTGGCACAGCCGTTGCTGCTACTGAACGCAAACAAGGATGAAATCTTCCTAGAAGCATAACAGATGGTACCAAATAAAATCCTACTCTTTCCATCTTTATGTCATATCTACCGCTACTGAAAATGTATCTGTAGATACAATTACAAAAATGCTTTTAGTATAACAGGAGAAAGCAGGTTTCCATTGCTCTTCAAAACTACTGCAACACAGGCAGTGAAGTCAGAAATTGAAACTGTGCACAGACGAATGAAGTATACAAAATATCTTTCTCATAAGATCCCGATAGCCTGAACAGCATTTAATCAATGATTGCTTTCTTTGTGCCAATAGTTTGCATTTTTCTTTGTGCCAACAGGATGTATTTTACTAAAACATGTCATTATGCAGAAGAGTTCTCACTTGTGATTTTTTATTTCTTTTGCATAAAAATCATACTTACTTAAAAAAAAAATTCCAATATCCTTCAGGTATTTTATTCTCTGACAATTATTTTTCTTAAAATTACTTTGTAGGCATGTGATTTTAATAATACAACCTTATGGAGGATTTCAGTATTTTCAGAGGGTCAAAATTTTATCTACAGTAGGTTAATCAGAGAACGGTTCATGTCAGAAGTGATCTTTGAAATCATCTGGTGCAACCTTCACCTCAGAACAGGACTAGGTGCCAAGTTAGAGCAGATTGTTTATGACCTTCCCCAGTCGAGACATGAACATCTCAGCGGACTGAAATTCCACTATCTCTGCTGGTACTCTGTTCCTGTGTTTAACCACCTTCTCCAGAGTTCTTACCTCCCAAAATGTTTAGTTAGATTTTTCTTTACTGCAGTTTATGTCAATTGCCTCTTGTCCTTCAGCTATGCACCACCCAGAAGAGTCTGGCTCTTGTGTTCTCTATAGTTGCTCATTAGGAAGTTGTAGACAGCAGGAAGACATGTACTCCTGTCCTCAGCTTTTCCATCCTCACAATAACCAGATGCACATTTCAAATTCTCCTTGTACCTCATGTGCTCCAGCTCTCTGACCAGTCTCATGATGCTCTGCTGAACTCTACTCCATTTGCCAGTGCAATTCTTGCACTGGAGTGCTCCAAGTGTACTGGTATCCCACATATAGTCTCACAAGTGTGAAGTCATTTTCATTCTCTGCTTTTTGCTTAGTTTGGGACAATTCCTATACTAAGCTCTGATCATTGCCCTCACTGTGTTAGTTTAGCTAGGATATCACTTGTTCCTTCTCTGCTGTGTCAACTATATGTCTGATAGACTAGTGGGGTTGGAAAGCAGTTTGTGCACCTTGGTTGAAGGTCTTTTTTAAATTTAATTTTGATTTACTGTCCTCTTTTACCCTCTCCACCACTGACTGCTTCAAACTCTTCCTGGACACAGCACAATACTTGCTGCATTGCAAAACCAAGTGGATCTGTGACCTTCACACATTTGGAAACTGGCAAATAAACAGAAGAGTTATTTTTCACCAGTGAGTGTGATGCTGTGATCCCACTCACATCCTCCTTAGAATATGACTCACCATGAAGGACAAGGCTGCCAAGAAGGAGACTAATGCATGACTCAGCCTAGCTAGTGTGCAACCTGCCAGTCAGTATCTGAGTTTACAATTCCTAATAAGATATAATTAAGTGGTAAATGTTTCTTCTTTATTTTTTTCTTAAGAAATCTTTAACAGCGAGGGTATCATACCAATATAGACCACTTTTTTTTCAAGAGAAGAGATTCTGTTACACCATCCTGTTACCAGGTGCCTGCCTCCAGGAGTTAACCGTGATACACACTTGGTTTTTGTATGTCATGGGACAATCCGTGCGTGTATAAGAATAAATATTTTATAACTTATGCATCTGGAACATTTGAAGTGTGATTAAGACTAAATAAATAATCTTATTTCTCTCCAAATGAAAAACTAACAACAATAACAAAAGGCTATTTTGCTTCTCAAAGTTTTCTCCAGAAGGAGAGCAGAAGAATTCTAAAAATGAATTATTGTTCCAAATTCAGTGTAACTTTCACTGTCTCTTAGAAAAAAACTGCTGGCAACTCACATACTGTTCCTCTGTACAACATCACTCCTCTCACTAGGTTTCTCTTACAATTGCACCACATACATAGTAATAGAAGTCCCCCGATAAGAAACATGTGGTGTAGAATATTCAGAAAACTCCAGAAAAGAGCATTAAATGTCTAGATTTCTAAAGGGACTACGCAAGATGAATCTGCTGTATTTTTGCTGCCAAAGCTATTCATAATCCTGTTTTCTAACAAATATATGAGGTTTTCTGTTCTAAGCTCTCTCCTTCTTTCTTTCTATTTCCTGTCCCAGACAAAAAAAAAACAAAAAAAACCCCAAAAAACCAAAAAAAAGCCCAAAAAATAATTAACTCTCTATATTTCAGTGGAACTATGCTTTTTTATTGTCACATGTAGATCTACAGTCAAATGTAATTAGGTTGACACATGATGCAAGTCGACTACATGGTTCAGAAACATAGGAAGCTATTTGTTCAACACGCACTTGCACAGCTGAAGAGTGCAGCTTTTCTCTGTGCATGGAGTATTTGTACGTCCACACAAAAAGATTTTTTTATTTATCTTCAGCAGTTACTTCTCTCCATTTGTAACTCATGCCCTAAATTACAAGATCATCCTTCTATTTGTAGAGATAAATAAATGACAAGGTGTCTTATAGTATCACCCCTTTCAACATTGACACTAAACTCCCAGCTGCACCATTTGCTTTGTGATCTTTCAGTTTGCATTAGGCTAATTCGCTGCTCCTCACAGCAAGGTTCTAAGTAAAGCCACTTACTGTAGAGTACGCGAGCAATGATAAATTTAGAGAGAGAGGAATAGAAAGTTATTACTGAAATGGTCACTGAAGACTACAAAAAAAAGCAACTCACTTTAAAATAAAAATACAATAAGTATATTTTAAATGTTTATGAAAATATTCTTGAAACTGTATAGCTGTGAATACTCAAATGTTACATACTGTTTTACTTGGCTTTCTATTATAAAAGCATTGTTTCATTAAAGAAAAAAAAAATCAAACCCCAAAATGTCAGCAGAAAATCTTCTTACATTACAATACTTTTTCAAATACTTTTATTTATAATTCTTAGTCCGAGTTGTACCTCCTGTTCTCTTTCAAGGGACATAAAAAATTAAGGTTTAACTCCCTGAGTATAGTCTGTACTAGTCAGCATATGATGGCTGGAAGCTATTATTTCAATATTAATTTACATTTTGCCAAGCATTAGGGACTTAGAAACACTCAGGTACACATATTTTTGTTACTTACATTCCGTTTGTGTGCTTATTATGTAAATTACATTCTCATTAGTAATATGAAATTTTATAACTGAAAGAAGTATACTTAAGATTCAAACTGCACTGTGTTCAGTTACAGATACTTCATGCTGACTAACTAGAGGGCATTACTATACGAGTGTATATTTTATTTAGCTTTTGAAATGTGATTTTCAGAGCCCTGTACAACTACCCACTCGTGAAAAAAGAAAGCAATAAAATCTGAATTTTTGTATGATTTTCATGTGCAGGCATATCTGATTCTCATAGACAAACCTTACAGATACTCAACAGTACTGAGATTAAAATATTTCTTTTTTGTCAAAGAATAGGTAAAAGCCAAGGAGGAGAAAACACCACAACAGAAAAACATAGGGAGAAGTAATAATTTTTCTTGAAAACAGTAACTTTAATTGGTCCAGAAACAGGACAGAAAGGAAGGGTTTTTTTTTTCTTTTTGAAGTTAGGGGGAAAAAAAAAATTGAAAAGTGTTGCATGGAGCCCAAAGTTTGGACAGAAAAACAAATCTTCACCAGTTAACTATTCTATGATTCATAGCTGTTTGTATTTCCTGCAAATGTGAGGCTAATTGCTCTGACTTTTTTAATGACAGAGGAGTGAGTCGTCTGCATTTGTTTTTCACAGAGCTTAAAAAAAATCACTAAACATGTTACCACTTTCTGTTCACTCATGTGGCCTGTAGATCTCAGCATGAAAAAGGATGGCTGTTCTCATCATGTTGCTGGAAAAATATGTCACTGAAATACACTTATTAAATGCATGGCTATATGCAGGCATGGAAGAGGAGAGAAGAGGGTCATCTACTGTATTTTAAAGCTACGTGCTGGAATAAAGTATGCTTACAAACTTCACTACTGCTGAGGACTTAAATGATTGTACTATAAGTAAAGCCTTTCTTTTCTTTCAAGTCCTTTTAAATTGTCAGCCTATAATTTATTTTACAATACACTGTTCCAGGTTTTAGCAACAGAGATAATATATTATTAAAATGGTTCAATGAGAAATTTTGGTGCTGCTACTGTCAGCAATATAGCTACAAAAATGCCACCACATGCTCTTAAACAAGGGCTCTTTCTAAAAATATTTTTCAAAAAAAAAATAGATTGACAATTTTCTCAGATTAGCATGTAATGTTTTTACCTTAAAAACATATATTTTAAAGACCTACAAAGAGAAAAACAGCAGTTCTTGGTGCTAAAATTATATTAATGTACACTTCACAGTCACTCCGATTTATTATTTCAGTCTATATTTAATTTCAGTGGGGCAACACATGTACAGAAAATATATGTTGACCGAAGAGCATGGGTGCAGCTCATTTGTACAATGAAGTGCCTGTCACCTGTAAAGTTTTCCATAAACCATAGTCTTTACAATTCATTGAGAAAATAGACGACTTCTATTTTATTTCTATTATTTTCTGTGTCTTTACATGAGGAAAATTCTGGATACAGCTACATTTAAGAGGAAAATTAAGTAAAAGCAAGATTCCCAGTCTGTGAGTATGCATCTTCATTATTAGCTTTACAATGACAAAATATTAGAAAAGTTAAAATTCTTTTTTTGTCTTTTTGGATTTCCATTATTGCTGTAAGGAAATTAGTGAAAGATCATCACAAATGTATAACGACGCCTTCAGAATTAAACCAGACATAAGAAAACTTTACACTATTTTATCTTCTTATCCAAAATGGAATTCAGTTCTGCCCAAGTCAAATATTGTACTGTTCTTGATAAAACAGACTATTTAAATCCCTATAATCCCTGCTCTGCAACCCTTTCAAATGGCCCTGGTCTCCAGCCTGTCAAGGTGCCTCTGATGGCATCCCTTCCCTCCCCTGCATTAACTATATCACACAGGTTGGTATCATCAGTGAACTTGCTGAAGGTGCACTCAGTTCTACTGTCTATGTTGCCAACAAAGATGCTAAACAGTGCCAGTTCCAATACTGATCCCCGAGGAACACCACTCATCATTGATCTCCACTGGGATATCAAGCCATTGACCGCAACTCTCTGAGTGCGGCCGTCCAGCCAATTCCTTATCCACCGAGTGGCCTGTTCATCACGTCCATCTCTCTCCACTTTAGAGACACAGATGTTGTGTGTGACAGTGTCAAATGGTTTGCACAAGTCCAGGTAGATGATGTCATTTGGTCATCCCTTATCCACAAATGCTGTAACTGCATCACAGAAGGCCACGAAATTGGTCAGGCATGATTTGCCCTTAGTGAAGCCCTGTTGTCTGTCACCAATCACCTCCTTATTTTCCATGTGCCTTAGCATGGTTTCCAGGAGGATCTGCTCCATGACCTTGCCAGCCACAGAGGTGAGACTGACTGGCCTGTAGTTCCCCAGATCTTCCTTTTTTCCGTTTTTAAAAATGGTAATTATGTTTCCCCTTTTCCAGTCAGCAGGAACCTCACCAGACTGCCACAACTTCTCAAATATGATGGACAGCGGCTTGGCAACTTCATCCATCAGTTCTCTCAGGACCCACGGATGCATCTCATCAGGTCCCAAGGACTTGCGCACATTCAGGTTCCTTAGATGATCCTGAACCTGCTATTCTGCAACAGCGCATGGTTCTTCCTTCTCCCAGTGCCTTCTTTTACCTTCTGCAATCTGGGTGGTGTGTCTGCAGGTCTTGCTGGTGAAGACTGAGGCAAAAAACTTGCTGAATACCTCAGCCTTCTCCATGTCCTGGATAACCAGGTCTTCCATTTCCTTCTGGAGAGAGACCGCATTCTCCCTGGTCTTCCTTTTATCCCCGACATACCTAAAGAAGCTTTTCTTGTTGTCCTTGATGTCCCTGACCAGATTAAATTATGTCAGGGCTTACAGAATTAACATTTTAACATCACAATAGTTATAACCAAAACCAGCTCAAAGCTTTTAATTGCCATGAATGGGTGGAAAAAAACAGCTGCATGCATTATTGATGCACGGGCAATTATTTTAAGTCTGCACAAAACCTGTAGCGCCTGGCTTTGAGTGTCCACTGATGAGATACTGCAGCACTGGGCCCTGCACAGCAACAAGCTGACATTAACTAGCACTTGACGGAGTGCCAGGAATCACTCAGCACAGCAACAAGATACCATTTTGGTCCTGTGCAAAGTGGTCTGATTCACTGTACTTTGGGAACATGTCATTGCCTGCTTCCCACTGTCTCATAGCCTCAAGACACTACGGATCATCTGCTCCTATCTCAAGTCAATAATCAGCCAGCAGTACAAAGTGGCATTTGTTGTACTTTGCTTGCGTGCTAGCCAGGATCTGTTACACGAATGAGTAATCAATAATCAGAACATATGAGAAAATTACTTCCTGCCCCTGCTTGGCATCAGTATTCAGGATTGCCAGGTATCGAACATCCTCTCCTTGTGATAAGCAATGTTTACCCTTCCAAACCAAATAATACATATTTGAATTTGCCCCTACTGGCACCTTCTTCCTTGTTCTGATGAAATTGAAAAGGAGCTTGTTCACAATGGAGATCCATCTTTGGGATGTTCCTGTAAGGATATTATAGAGGAACTTCAACTACTTCCAATAGGTACAGTAAGACATGTTCACTTAAATCCAGAGGGCTACAGAATAGTGACAGACTTGAGGCCTCCAGATGAATGCCACTGGGGTAATGCTTCACAACATGCATGGAGCTAGAGTTAAGACATCGGAAGCAGGCTGGAGAAAATACAAAGATGCTGGCAGATGAAAGAGGAGAATGAGAATGGTATCTTCACCTGTGAGTCAGATGGGAAGCAGAGACTCTATGTGCTTAGGTGGAATCACTCTCAAATGTTGTCCCAGTGATCTAACTTAGATTTGTAAAGTGGTATTTGACTGGCTCTTTGCCTGAACACTTTTTAAGCGCAAACTTAACAGCTTGTTGTGGGCATCAGTTTGTCGAGAACCAAGAAGGGTAAAATTATGATCCAAGCTGCATGTGCTCAGCCCAATTTGGGTAGCAGAGATGTGACGCAGTATATTATATGAGATATCTGAGCATCAAAGCTGTCAAGAAGTATTTTTTTTCTGGGACATACATATTAGCTTGTGCTAGAAAATATTTTTTATCTTATTCATAGTATCACAAGTAATTGACTTGTTATGACTCAAAAGTACTATTTTAAAATCTCTGTCAATGTAGAAGCTTATCTTTAGACTCAAATCTGTTGTGTTTGAACACTGAATTAGTAGGGTTAAAAGCCACAGGAAAAGAAGACAGGTCTGAATGAGTGAGAGCTCTTCACTCTTCAGTGCAGATTGCAGTGTCTCCCACCAGAGATACAGGTTAGAACCAGTACTGAACACCAGACATATGAAGGCACACATATTCCATAAAAAATGTATTTGCATCCTACTGATTAATTCATACCATGTTTTCACCCGTATCTGTGTCAAACAGAATTATTACATATGACATTATTTAAATATAAAGACTTCTTGGCAGTTTTAAACTAAAGGATTTGCATTATCTACCAGGAGAAATACTTTAGCAACTGTAAAGTAATTTGTCATCGTACATGTTATTGAAAAAGTTTTGCTCCTTGAAGATTATAACAATGTAAATGTTAAGTTCAGAGACACCTCTGAAGGAGAAGCATGATGGCCAGAAGAAAAGAAAACAAAGGATATAAATTATTTTTTATAGGGATTGAAAGCAAAATAATTCATTTTATAGAAAATATACATGCTCGTAACAAATACGACAAAATATATCTAAATAAAGACAAAGGCTGCCTCTGCAAAGTGACCATATTACATATCTAAAATAACAAGGTACATGGTCGGTGTTCTTAACAATAATATGGTGTACAGTCAATGAGTACTATTTTTCTAATACTCAGGATTTTTAATTGGTTTCTTTTATGGTTCATTAATGAAATAGAAAATGTTCACACTACCTAAAACACTTTTTTTTTAAAAAAAAAAACAGTTAAAAGAGTGAAAAAGACACCAGCCGTGGAGCATAAGCACAGTATGATTTTGTAGAATAATTATTTACACACCTTTTGCATGGTAGGCTCTATTCCTCAAAAAAATAAACATAATTAACATCATTATTTTACACTTTCCTTAGTGGATAAAAGTGCTGGTAGACTTTCAGGTAACATCAGACCTTAGTATCTCATGGGTCATATTGTCCTGATGTGACTTCACTGATTTCCCATTATCAAACTTCAGAATTATCTTATAAGTTTATTTAAGAACATTTGATCATTTGCAGTTTTGTTTTCAGCTCCATGTACTCTTTTATTTTTCTAACTTATTTTGGATTAAGTCTACCTTTGATAACCCTGAAAACTCTTTTCAGAATGAATTTTTGGGAATGAAGCTACAAACCCTGCTTTCTCGAAACATTCGCTATACATCCCAAACCAGTCTGAAGGAAAGTCTGAATATTAATAAAGTCCAGTATAAGGTGGAGTCTTTTGGCAGCTGAGTTTTTTTTTGTAGGAGTGGTACATATGATCTTTTTCTTTGGAAGGAAGCTTTACACCAATGTGCAGGCTTCATTTTGTTATACAGTTAATCCACAAAAGCACTAAATTCAGAGGTTACAAAGGAATCCTATGTCTCATTGTGTAATATACAAAGAGTAACGTTCTTCATACGTGAAGTGTAGAATAAGAAGTTCATACTTTATGTACTCAGTTAATTACTCAGATGAGACCGATACTCCATAGTGTATATTCAGTAAAATTTAAATTTAAGTTAAATCAACCATTTCAGATCAATGGCTCCTATCATTTCACAAAATTAACTGTGGTTTGCCATGACTCTACAATCAGTCTTTTGACTGAAACCAAACCCTATCTGCTAAGGCTATTGAAATGGTTATGCAGAGAGGTGTTTTAACAAGCTATTGGACCATGGCTTGGGAACCAGCACTCGGTTCAGAACTGTAAATTTAAGTAATTTAGGGGAACTAGCTAGCACTAGGGAACTTAAGTATGTAAAGTATGTAAAAGAATAAAAATAATTTACTTACTTTTAGTGTATGTGAGCTACAAAAGTGGAAGTACCACGCTGGCATTTTTTGTTGCATCTTGAGCTTCATTTCACCAATGTCCTTCTCTACGAGGCCTAAAATTGTCATTAAGATGGAATCTGAACTTTTTAATTATTCAATAATTGACTTGGTGGCTAAAATGTTGTGTTGTCCATGAAACACAAGTAAGTTGCACCATTTGTAAATGTGTAAGTATTTATGTCAAGTGAATTGATTGAGTCACAAATTAGCAGTTTGTTCAACCTGAGATTGTTTACCAAAGTAATCTCGAATTTAAGAAAATGACAGTAAATCAATCAATCTGCTATTTCTAGGGTACTACCCCAACACCAGGAACCTAGAGCATGTTTCTTGAGTCTATGGTGATGCACAGGCTGGTGCTTAACATTTATGATGTCTCAGCACTATAGTGAAGAGTCACCAATACTGCCATTTAAGACAATGGTTCAGTAAAACTGTCATTCCTATCAATTCCATGTTGTTACGAGCTGCCAAACTGTAAATGCCTACAAAAGCTTTAAAACCACTCATTCCTTTCTGCTTTTCCCAAAGTGGCAGACAGAGAAAGTATTGTTCCAAGCATGTTGTCTTATAAATCTTGAGATGATATGAGGTGCTTCTTCAGTCAGTTTTAATAAATTAGTAAGCCTATCTGCAATTTCTTCTGAACAGCTATCATGTGGTGAAGGCAAGCTACAGATAATACTTGTCACCGTATCTTTATTTCTGCATTCAGAATGCAGTGAGACACTCATTCGGTGTCCTGTGGGATGTTATACGATTGTCTTGGAGTTTTTGTTTATTATAAACTGACTACACTATTACTTGCTTAGGAAATAGCTCAGTTTATTGTTAATGTATCAAAATCTATCACTTACACGTACTGCAGCTTTTTCAGCCCATGACTCCTTTCTCCTTAGAAGAACAATTTATGCTCAAGAAGGTGAAAAAAGCAAATTATTTTTATATATACTGCCTGCTTGTGAAATGAAAATGATTTTATTTTTTCTTTTAGCCTCCTTTTCATCCCAATGCAGTGCATTTCCTTTTTTTGTGTGAAAAAAAAAAAAATTATTATTTTACTCCACTAACATTTTTACATTTCTGGGAAGGGAACTTCTCAATGTAACACACCTAATAAACTTCCTGGATGAACTCCAAGAAGTTGCTATACATTCTCTGAATGGCTCTAATTTTTGTGAATTATGTCACAGTTGATCAAATTATCTTACACACTCTCAGATCTTAAAGCCATCATAAAGCTCAGATCCCTGAAATAAACCATTTGATTCATAACCACTGCACTGCCAACTGTTATTTGTCAGAATGTAACACTTACTTTTGGCTTCAACCTTATGTCTTCTTTTACATTTATTTGGTTTTCTGTACTAATGAAACAAATAATAATATTTGTATTGATTGTATTTGTTAAAAATATATTTAAAAATAAATGGAAAGAGAAGTCTAGAGATGTCATTGGCATATTTTAAATGTCCCTAATTTGCAGTTTACAGAATATATATATTTTATTATTATTAGAAGATCAATGAAATGTGCTAGTGATCAAAGCTACATGGACAGAACACATGATCAATATTTTCCAAAAGAGTTATATATTGCTTCTGATTTCTTTTTATGTTTTCAAAATTTGCATATCTCTTTCCGTCTCTATAGATTACTGGTTGGCTTTGCATAATTCAAAAATAAAATTTTCATTTCAACTGAGAAGAGTCTGGATGCTTCATCTCATTCCTTCCCATCAGGTGTTTATACACATGGATAAGATCCTCTTGAGCCTTCTCTTCTCCAGACAGAACAGTTCCAGCTCTCTCAGCCTCTCTTCATATAAAAGACGCTCCAGTCCCTTAATCATCTTTGCCTGTCTCTGGCATCGACTTGTTCTAGTAAGTCTACAACTGTCTTGTACTGGGAAGCCTAGAACTGGAGCCAGGACTGAAAGTTTTGCCTACCAGTGCTGAGTAGAGAGGAAGGATCCCCTTGCTCAACATGCTGGCAGTGCTCTTACTAATGCAGCCCAGATGGCTGCTGATCTTCTTGGCCACAAGGGCACATTGCTGGCTCATAGTCAGCTCGGTGTCTACAAGGACCCCCAAGTCCCTCTCTCTAAAGCCACTTTCCAGCCATCTGGCTCCCTTTTTTACTGGTGCTTGGGATTATTTCTCCATAGATGCAGGACTTTGCATTTCCCTTTGTGGAACTTTGTGTGATTCCTCTCCATCCAGTTCTCCAGCCTGTCCCAATCCCTCTGAATGGCAGCACAACCGTCTGGTGTACCCCTCACTCATTCCAGTTTTGCATGATCTGCAAATTTGCTGAGCCTATTGTCCAGGTCATTAATGATGAGGTTAAACAGCACTGGCTCCATATTGACCCTGGGCTAAACCATTAGTGATTTGCCTTTAACTGGAATTTGTGCAGCTGATCATAACTGTCGTAGGCCCAGCTGCTCAGCCAGTTTTCAAGCCACCTCACTGTTCACTTATCTAACCTGTACTTTGTCAGCTTGTTTATGAGGATGCTATGGGATAGTGTGTGAAATGCCTTAATAAAGTCAAGGTAAACAATATCCACCACTCTCCCCTCATCCACCAAGCCAGCCTCCTAAAGTAAAAGGCTGCTGCTGGTTAAGCACAGTTTCCCTATTGCAAATCCATGCTGACCATCCCCCAGTCAATTTCTTGTCCTTCTCTGTTTGGAAATGGTTTCCAGGATTAGTTACTCCATCAACTATTACTATAATAAACACAAAGGAAACTCACATTACATCTCATAAAATCTGTGATGAAACAGCAAGTGAGTTTTCACCAAGGTAACATTTACAGTCTGTGACACTACTACCATCATATAACATCAAAAATCTGTTACTGATATAAATAAAAATAGTAACAAAATTTATAAGTAGACACCATATTCAGATTTGAAAAGAATGTGCACTGAAACACCACACTAGGAAACACAGGTGAAATCAATCTTTAATATATTGGCTTGTATGGATATCTTGGAAGTCTTGTTCTCTTCCATGAGACTTATTTAGGTGCAAGTTAATAACTGAATCAAAACACATTTATCAGATTCATACATTTTTTAAAGCCTGATCTCCTGTATATCATACATACAATTTCATTTTGCCATATTACTTCCATATGGAGCTCAATAATCAGCAATCGTTAAAACAGTAATTTCCTGTTTGCTACAGCATTAGTTGCCCATTAAGGCCATGCAGGTAATTACACAAAGGGCTTGGTGCATAGCAATGTATCTGACAAAACAGTACTGTTGGCTTACCTTAACGGCACAGTTTGTATGACAAGATTCAAAATGATGGAAATTTTAGCAGACCCTTAGGATAAATACACCTGAAGATTAATCTAGAATGCTTTAGTAATTCATACATATCCCTCTGATACCAGCTTCTGCTTCCTTTCTCAAAAATAAATATACAATTTTAAGTGTTGAACTTTTCATATGATATAGTAGTCTGTATATTCTTCCCTCAGCACAGATCGTAGACGTGAAATAAAAAGTTTGATTCTTATTAAGCTGTGGTTGGATTTTATTCTCACCAAAATTGTCTTGTGTGAACATGAATTATTTGATAAGAACAGTCATGTGCAAAAGCAGCCTTCACTGAGCTGACATGAGTTGTCAATACAATAATTTAAATGAATAAATTCCACTACATTGATCAAAAAAAAAATCATATTAATGATTTTATGGGTGAAAAAAAATCGTAATATACAGTAGCTTTAAAGAAAAATTAAAGAACTGAACAGCTCAATAGATGTGCCAACGGTGTGACCAAGAAAAGTCTACATAACTGTTTAAAAGTCTGTTAAAAGCAGAGAGGGAAAAAAAAAAGGGAAATTTAATTTTTTAAATTTTTTTTTGGTCTTTTCCTACAGCTGACTAAGTAACCTAGAAGTGGTATTGCTATCATGAATGGACAACCTGCAAAATAATGATGTCAGAGCATCTTTACACTGTTGCTTGTTTGAGTGTTCTTTTCAGAGGTTTCTGTGGATCAATGATCTGCTGTAAGGACATGGAGTATCTATGCAAATTACCAGCATAGCAATACAATTTTTTCAGGCATTCCATTCTGAGATGCAACGAGAAACATCTCAACATAAATCACAAACTGCTCTTGCACTTCACTGACTTGTTTGAAGCTGGTATTTCATGAGCTAGAAGCCCTCAGGCAGTTAAAGAAGATATATTTTTACAAAGAGCAAAGTGAATGACTTCAAACAAATATCAACTCTTCGTCCAAAGTCAGTAGACAGGGCCTAGATAGGGCTAGAACATTTTGAAACTTTTCTCATAGAATATTGCAAGTACAAAACAAATAAGGCAACCCTGTAAGCTCAGAGGTTGGTCTAAGTTTTCCAACAGCTGCTCTCTCTCTTAGCACTTGGGCTGAGAAATCAAAACCAGCAGCACTTCAGGATTAGAAACTTTTTGTTCTATAATACCAGCTTCAGCGAAATATTGAGGCTCAGACAAATTAGAATGGACCATACAGCAAGAAGAATAAGCTGTATTTTTTTAAAGGGGGTGACAAGGATACTCTGAACTTCAACCATTACCACTTTGGTTATGCACACCATATGTAAAGGAAAAAGTAACTTTCATTAAAGCAAAAGAAAGATAAAGGAGTAGTGGGTAGCTGTCAGATATGGTTATAATTTCATTTTCTAGTTCAAATGACAGACAATTAAAAGCTCCAGTCCTACTGACAGATGCAGTCATTACAATTACACTTGGACATACATAATGGAGTTTTTAGTATCACTATTAGCTTAAAATAGTCAACACCAAAACGCAATACAAGAAAACATTATAAAATACCTTGGTTTTTTTCAGAATTGAAAAGTTTGAAATAAATTAATGTAATACAAAAGAGAGAAGGAAGCCTTATAGCTAAGATGACTAAATAAATCTTCAATGACTGAATTTCATTCAAATCCACAACGAGCATTTGTGTGATTCTATGCAAATAGCACAAGCTTTCTGCTTCACAACAAGCAAGTTACTTGTACGACACTTCGCACATGTGATCACTAAATGTATGTCTCTCTTCTTCTGGTGATTTAATTTGTTCTCCTGTGACAAAAATTAGAGGAATATTTTGCTATTTTACACTTTTGCTATTGAATTCATCAGGGCTTTTGCTTGCACAATTGAAAGCATTTCACAATGTTGAGTTCTCTGATTAAAAAAATCCAACAAACAATAAAATAAAACAGGTATTTGTGTTTCAAATACAGCCTCAAATCAGGTGGAATACTTCCAAACTTTTTTTTTTTGTTGTTTGTGCTTCAGTTCTCCATTTGGCTACTGAAATCCTCATCTGCAGTGCAGGGTTTATATCATTGCCTCACATCACAAACACTATTCTTTACGTGACACAGAAGTAAAGGAAAAAAATGAATAATTATATCTTCAGTTAAAGTCAGAACATTATGCTTTAATCTGCCCTTTGAATGATAAGGGAAAGATAAAACATTGGTTAACTGAGCAGTGTGCCTTGCATGTCTACAGCACAGCTCACATAAAGGATCCAAAAATGCTTGCATCTGTTTTCCAGTACAATGCACTCCAATGTGTTACCTGAAGTCTTAATCTTATCATCATTCACAGCTCTTGGAGTGTTTTGCAGCTCATCCTCTGACACTGTGGAAGGAAGCCAAGCCACTGGAAGTTGACACCTGTCCGTAACATTGCAGGAAAGGAGCCACTTTGCAGGGTGGAGAAGGGCTTCAGGGCAGGGGACATCTGTAGCCCTGTGATTAAGTCTACCAGAGCTTACTCTCTTGGAGCTTAATAAAGGTTAGATAGGCAAAGCTGACTTCTGCTTTGCTTAATCACTGACTGAGCCTTAACAGTCTTTGATTATATTCTTGAGTGCAATACTGTGATTAACAAAGTGAATACAAAGGGGTATCCATTAGCTGGCATCCTCCCTTTTGTTTCTGTCTGTTTTTGTGGTACCCTAGAATTTATGATTATCGCCGTTCTTTTGATGACAATGAGAATTTTTATTTTGACTGCAGTGTGGTTTATACACCAAATCTGAGATCATCAGCCTATTTTAATGATTTCTCAACCAGTGAGACCAAATTTAAAGGCTCTCTTCCCAGTTTCCTTCCAATGTGTGTTTCTACTTCGAACAATAGACCTATTTATGTGCTGCTGATTCTTGCTTTCAAAATGCAGTGAGGTTGTAAAATTGTTCTAAAGAATTGTTGAAAAGCAAAATACATTTATCTTATGCTGAGTCAATTAGGAATGGGGATTGTGAACTAACAGCTTTCCAAAGACTTCAGTAATTAAAGTAAGCTTCTTCCATACTTAAGTGTACACATCTAGAAACAATACTTATTTTCTTAGAAAATCCTCCCTATTTTGTAGATGGTTTTATTACAGAAAAAGCAGCATGTGGCAAATGGTAAATTTTCCTAAATGTTATACAACTGCAAATAAAACTTTCAGTAGGAAAAATAGTATAAGGAGCTGTCTTATGCAGTACAGAATTCTGACCTTTTTTTTCAGCAATTAATACAGTTATTTAAGCTACCTCCTGCAGGGAAGTCCACATAGGTCTGAAAGATTTACACAGCAAACCTACACTCAGAACTCCTTGGAGCAAGTACTTCAGAACATCAGTCTTAAGCAGTAACAGATCGTATGTACCTGCAACCTGCATTGCCGTCTAGAAGATGTAATGTACATAAGAAGATGCAAAGAAGAAAGCTTTTGACATTGTGAATATTCTCACCACCGTGGCTGGTTTAGTTCCCAGTTTCCTTTTTTCCTTCCATCCCACTGGTGCCATGTCTTTAGTGAGGCAGTACTTGCAGGGCAGACCTGCTGACATATGCAAATTTAGTCAAATCTCAGTCCAGTTCCCTCTGAAGGTCCCAGAGAAGTAGCAGATGGGCTCCCTCTTCCTGTTTCTTTTCTCTGCAACCACAGTGCATGGTGAGCATGGAAGACAACGGTACTCATGACAGTTTCAGCTAACACCAGCATGGAGTTATCCAGTCCCCTAACTAGACTGTATTAAACAAGATATAAGAGCATTACTAACTTTCATCAGCAACCTCAGTTTAGAGACTAGGAGCTGGAAATACATCCTGCAGGCCAGAGTCTTAATGGGTTCACTGTATATATATGCATGTTGTCTCAAACCGTGTGTTCAGTTGGATTGAAGAGCAGATGACCCCTGAAGTATTGTGTAGGAAATTATTTCTACAGTCTAGGGTAACAGAAGGTAAATAGTCCCTTGGCGTATGTGAGAAACACAAGGTACAAATAAGTATGTTTAAACGACCACACAGACTTCTCAAGTTAAATTGATACAATGTCTTCATAACAGTAATGAATGAAACATTTCTGTTCTGTGACCAAGAAAGATGAAAATTCCAGTACATTAAACTATTTAGAGACCAGGATCAAAGCCAAATTGCAATATAAGCTAAGGAAGGGGCTTCAGAAGCATAGAGCAAGTTGCAGAATTACAGCAACAAAATGTAAGACCAGAGAGTTTATCATGGTATCCAGCAGGACAATAGTAGAATTGGAAGCTTAAAAAATTACTAACAGAGAGACTATCTGAGGACAGATGGGGCAAATAAGATAGAAATGAAGAGGGGAAAAAATAAGAATGAGAGAACTCCTGTTAGGTAAGATAAATGACTAGCAGAGTTATACCTCTGTAGAAATAGATTCAGAAAGAATGCACTCAAGAAAGAGATCGAATCTTGGTGCTTGTAGGAGTCTTTCACATGCAATTTACACAAGTGTTTACTTGCTGCTTCCGCAGATCTGTTTCCTACTGAAATGAACAACCACTTGTACTTTGTTCCCTTATTTCTAAATAAAAGAAGGCACAAAGCAGTTGACAATGTGTGGAACATAACTGGAATTGTATTATGACAGCAAAATACAAGAGAATTTGTTACTAAACACAGTATGTTTACTTTCTGTCCTGTCAGGGACTGAAAGAGTTAATGTCTCAAACACTGTTGTGGCTGCCAGGTGCAGTCTGCACAGGGGAGGTGGAGGCCACCTGGGGGACGCTGAGCTCCCCAGTCCCCTGTTGAACAGAGGAGATGGAGGTGGATGCTGCATGGGGGATGTGCAGCTCCCCAGGCCCCTGTTAATGACTTGCCAAATATGGGCAGAGGTCACACAGCGGTCATCTGAGGAGGGTGCTTCCCACCACTCCTCACATTTAGGGCCCACTTCGTGCCTGCGCAGAGGACTCAGAACTTTCTGGAACCAGACACTTCAAGTGGCAGAACTGAGGGTGGGGATTAGACTATAAAAGACACTGCCTGAGGGAGCCGCGCGCCACCAGAAGATCATCACAGCTGCCTGGCGCTGTGGCCCCGCCACCAGAAGCCACGTGCCCGCTATCCCACAGGAGGATCCATGCGCCCGCCCGTCGTCGTCATCGCTGGATCCAAGGGTGGTGATATCTCTTTCCCTCTATTCCTCTTTCTCTTTTCTGTTTTCCTTTTCCTTCTTAGAAATATCCCAACAAGACCCCCAGCTACCAACCTCCTTTATGCTTTCCAAGTTTCCAAAGTTAAGTCATTCCTTCAAATGTTAAATAAAATCCTAAATCGATCGTTTGGTGTCGGTTCACCTTAATTTAGTCCAAGGGAATCACAAACCTGCTACGGCTCCGGGCCGTAACATGTCCTCTTCTGCCCTTTTTTGGAGAAAAAAAAATTCTGACATATAAAATATATTTTAGTTCCCTACCTGCTGAAGTTTACGTCAGGTAAATAGTAAAATCGGTGTGCTTTGGGGGTGTGAAGGATGTCAGGGAATCTCACTGATGTAGATACCTGTCTTTGAGATGCACTGTCTATAAAGATAAGCTGGGCTCTTAGTTAACCTGCAAATTAAGTCTTTGCCAAAGCGGTTTTGTTCTTACCATATTGATTGATGCAACTTTGCAAACTCATAGTTAATGCGGTCTTGAGTACATGTGATGTGCATGACCAAGTCAGTGATCTGAAATCCGTAATTTGAGACACTCCAAGATGGAGTAGGCTAAAGTAATATGCTCAATTGTTCTTTTATATTCAATCTATTTTCTTTAAGCATGGAATGCTCATCAGCTGTTCTTTTTATGTAAAAACGCCACTGTGATCAAAGGCATTTGTCGTTTCTTCTTATCTAACACTAGATAATGCTGAGTGGGATAATTACAAATTCAATAAAAATTTAAGGGCAATTTCACCCTTCACAAGAAACACAAGGTCTTATGAATCCTAAGTAACTGCAAAACCATTTTTAAAGACCAATCTTCTATACCATCATTATTCTTAAAATGGTAAATGTTAGACAAAAGTTCTAGAGGGAGATACCTGCACAGCACTCAATCTTCCAGATTCTATAGAAGTCCATGCTGGCAGCACATGCATTTGCTACCTATCATTTTGTACTTGTTAGATGCCTGAATATTATGTTAGAAGCCAGTACCAAAGTTTTGTGTATAGTAGTTCTTTAAAAAAAAATTCACTATGATAAAATGGCAACTATTAAAACAAATAAAAATGGGAAGATACTTCCTAGTGCCATAATCTAAATACAGGACATGGTTCTAACCTCCTCTGTTAAAGTTTTGACTAAAATTTAGAAAATAAAGGAAGCAACATCTTTTTCCTAATGAAAAATTCTGTGAGGTATTTTCCTTTGATTTTGTGCGTGCTTTCTGGGCACAGCACTAATATTTCAACTATAAGTAATCATCTGGCTCCAGTAAAGTGTCAGTCTTTAAGGTGCATGTATCTCCTGAATTGCCTGATATAGGCCAGATGCTACCTCTTCTTCTATAACTTTTGGAGTTTGTTGAAGTTTGCTGGACTTAAGTCTTACTTGTTATTTTTATCTATTTATTCTTTACTAATCTATTTGAAAAACTTTAGTTCCCTTTATATGTTATCTACCTTTTATTAGTGTTGTGGTGGAAGCTTTTGAAGGGCTATGTTACCTGAGATCATTCCACAGAAAATATGTAATTGAAAATAATGCTATAAGTGTTATCTGTGAAAGAAAATGCAAGGAATGCTTGATCAATTTATTTCTCTGAGATAAGTAAATATTGAAGTGTTTTAAATGGACAAAAGTAAGGACAAAATACTTCTAATACACTTGTTTGTATGTGTGCATGCGTGTGCACGCATGTGCACACATGCATGTGGACATCTGTGATTTAAGGTAGAAGTGTCCTAGTGAAATTACTTGTCTTCAACCAGAATATTAATTCAAAATCAGTAGGTAGTGTAGGAAAAAGTAATGGAGAGCCACAGTTGGGATCATATGATGCAAATTACTATTAGGGCCATGAAAAAAAACAACTGTACACTTTAAATGGCTACATGAATTCAAAACAGAATTAAGAAAATATCTTTTAACAAAAGCAAAAAAGATTGATAGAAGTCGTCAGGATGTTGGCTTTATTTAACCAAGATTTTTGGAAAGATAGAACTGAATACTAAATACTCACATTTCTAACTTTCTACCACCAGTCAGTTACAAATCAAAGATGGTATAGCTATGGTTAGCACAATACTGAGTCTGGGTTAACAAGCCTCAGGAATGATAGGGAACACTACCCTGAGAGTCCTACACTGCATCAGCTTGAAGTTCAAATGTAAGCATGAGCGTAAGATCGTAGAATCGTAGAATCATAAAATGGTTTGAGTTGGAAGGGAACTTTAAAGGTCAGCTAGCCCAACCCTCCTGCAGTGAACAGGGATACCTTCAACTAGGTCAAGATGTCATGCTATTTTACCCTACTTCCTCCATAATGCAAGCCAATGAAAAGAACAGTAGCAAAGGACCTATGGCCAACAGAGAAAAACGCTTTCAGTCACATCCACTTATGTTTTTAAGGGTCTCACTTGAAGTCTTTCTGGGTCACTGAGAGGTGTAGCTACCACTGGCATCCATCAATACCACACTGGCCTAAGATAAATTTACAATAACTATCTGCCACATTGCTGTTTGAATTAACACAAATTCTGCTGACCAAAATACACACTGCAAGCAAAACTTTCAAGAAGATTATCTGGGAAGATTAGCAGCAGTCAAATTTTACACAGGCAAATTCTGGCAACAATTCCTATATTATGCAAAATCAAGAGAAAAATCTTATCCAAATGTCTGATATATTCTACCAAGCAATGAAGTTTTAATTTTGAATATTCATTAAAACTGCAGTGTAATATGTTTTATAAGAGATTACTGAAACAAAGCTGAATATTTAAAAAAAAATTTGGGACTCTGTCTCTTCAGAGATATTCCATAAACTGAAAGATTAATGAAGTAATTTAATAAATTATTTTCTTGGTTTTAATAATTGCAACAATGGCTAGAGTTAGGATACAAATTAAAAGTAGCTTTGTTTATCTACTAACCCACATTCTGCTGCATGAAGCTGAGATTGAAGAACAAAATGCCAGCTCTCTAAATGCTGCTATGAAAAGCAAGTGATGGAAAAGCTATCCTATGCAAGTTATTTTTCTGTAAGGGCAGAGATGTTTTAAGAGTAGCAAAACAATACATGACCATATTTTTGTAAAGAGTAACAAAACTGTTGTCATAGAACTTAGTCTAAATCTAAGGGGAAGTTCCCTGAGGCTATCAAATAAATGAAAATGCAAGCTCCCTGCCATGAAAAAACCTGACCACTTTTTGGAAGAGTTCAGTTAACTGAAGTCTCTCTTTACATGTGTTACAGCGTTGAAATAGCTAAAAATATTTTACTACTGTGTTTCATCTTAAGAGGAATACAAACCAAGTGCCAGATCAACCTCCTAGATGAACAGGCTTTTTTTCTTCTGTTATGTCACTTACCAGTGAAATGTCATTTAAATATTGGATACGATTCAGGTTCTATCTCTTTGAAGTTTTATGTTGCTTCATTTTACCCCTAGATATTTTATTTAATAAAGAAAAAATTCAAACTGTAAAGCATCCAGATGACTCATGTTAGATGATAAAAGAAAGAACCTGACCTACAATATGTGACTACATATGACAACAGATGTTCTATACTACCTAGAGGACCATGGTCTACCGAAGAAAACCACTGGTTTTCTATGGAAAGTGCAAACTATGGAAAGTTTGCTGATTACTTTCAATAAGTGCAGTGATATAAACACCAGGAAAGTGGGAGAACTCTTTAAACAAATTTGTCAAAAGAACAAAGGCATGTACCAACCTAACTACAAATACATTAGATAGTTGTAAGAAAAAAATTTCAAATTGCTAAAATTCAGAATGTCCTTGGAATAGAAATGTGTAGGAAGGGGAAAAATAGATTTTGAGAAGCTTGAAAGTTTATAAACTGAATTGATGGTTGGCTGTAAGCACTGATGGGGCTGATAGAAGTGGTATGAATTTGCTATTTTGGTACATACCTTCCTATGCTTTCATAGTTTTTGTATAGTTTCTGAGATACTTTTAATGTAGTGCTGAATCTGGATTTGATTCCTTGACTGGATCTGTAATTCGCACAGTATAGGAGCAATCTATTCTCATGTTATGAGATCACTGCTACAGATAATGAGGCACTGGAAAACAGTCATTGAGGCATACTTCCAAACTAGTTTAGAGAGGGCAGATTACTGTGGCTTGAAAAAATGTATGGGAAGGATATCCATGAAAGTAAGACTTTTCCTGTGACACCATCATCAACACTTTTCGTTCGAATAAAGTTAAGTATGTCTTTTTATTTTGATGCACTTTTGCAAAGATAAAAGACAACTGTGAACTAACTGAAATGATTGGTGGCATAATTGCAGAGCTGAATTACAGTCTGTTTTTCTCAGACTGAAGTGAACAGATGGCACATACATTACAGAGCAGATTTTAGTAAAATGAGGTGTTTAATTAGTTCACTGCTAATAGTACGTACTTTATAGAAAATATAAAATGTCTTGAGTTAGGGATCCCTACGAAGCCAGTAATTTTTATGTAAAAATACATTTCATTCCCAGGCTACTTTTATTTGAACAAGACTGTGCCAAGCTGGAAGAATAAGGCACTCAGACTGCCCACGGCAACCTCATCAGTAAGTCAGTCTTTCAGACGTCTCAGGGTACAACAAAAGTTTTAATATGCACTGTGAAGTAGTAAGGCACTAAATTTTTCACAAGCATGTGGCAGTATATTTTTAGATTCCGTACACTGACTTTTAAAACCAGCCGAGATTACTGGTGATGGATAAAGTCAGGCAAGCAGGAGAGACAGGTATTTTTAATCTTGAGTAGAAACATTGATAGTAAACTGTGTAAGATCAACACAAGAAGGACATGGACCAGTTGGAGAAGGTCCAGAGGAGGGCCACGAAGATGATAAAAGGGCTAGAGCACCTCTCTTATGAGGACAGGCTGAGAGAGTTGGGGCTGTTCAGCCTGGAGAAGAGGAGGCTCCGGGGAGACCTGATAGTGGTCTTCCAGTACCTCAAGGGGGCCTACAAGAAAGATGGGGAAAGGCTGTTTAGTAGGGCCTGTTGCGATAGGACGAGAGGTAATGGTTTTAAAATAGAGGGGGGTAGATTTAGATTAGAAATTAGGAAAAAATTTTTTACGATGCGAGTTATAGAACACTGGAGCAGGTTGCCCAGAAAGGTGGTGGAGGCCCCATCTCTGGAAACTTTCAAGGCCAGGCTGGATGAGGCTCTGAGCAACCTGATCTAGTCAGGGATGTCCCTGCTCCTTGCAGGGGGGTTGGACTAGATGACCTTTGAAGGTCCCTTCCAACCCTAACCATTCTATGATTCTATGATTCTATGATTCTGAAAGATATGGTCCTACATTGTCTTGTGTACTTAACTTTAACTCTCCAAATGTCAGGAGTCAAATGCCTGTGTTCTCCACCAACAGATGACCCACAGCAAGTTTCTTGAGTGTGAGATCACTGATAACCGGTTTAGTAGTATTCTCTGTAAGGAAAACACTGAAGATTTTGAGACAGAGATGAATTTTCTTATGTTAGCCCATGAGATGAAGCCTGTTCTGTACTCACAACCAGTATTTCCTGGAGTTGTGACAAGCCAGTGGCGTGGCTTAGCAACAAAAGTGGCTAACAGGAAAGGGTTATCCCCCTCTGCTCTGTACTCATTAGATCACATCTAATAGTCCAATTTTGGGCCCACCAGTACAAGAAAGACATCCGTAAACCAGAGTGAGCTCCACAGAGGGCCATCGAGATGGTCATGAGAGGAGAGGCTGGAGGACCAAGGCCAGATCAGTTTGAAGAAGATTATGAGTAGAAAAGGTCAAGTTCTTCTTGTAGGTATTACATCATAAGAGTTAAACAAAATAGTGAAGATTTGGTCTAGCAATTGAAAATACACTGAGAAAACTTACTTTTGTGTGCCTGAATGGTCATTGTAAAGCAATAAATTACTGAAATGTTTTAAAATTTTCCCTTTTTCCAAACAGTTTAATGTTCTATTTCTGTAAAGACTGGATGATATCAGTCTCATTCTTTAGTTCTCTTGTTTTATGCACACACTGAGATCTTATTTTCCTGCATTTTGGAAGTATTCAGCTATTTCTTCCAAATTTGATTGTTTTATCACTTTGCACTCAATTTAATTGATTTCAATTATGTAGTTGAGTCATAAATGACAGCTGAAAGAAATAAAGGAGGGAAACAAATGTTTACTGCATTTTGTCAGGCTATTGTCTGTTAAGTTTACCTCATCATAGTTTTTGTTTTGATACAAATACATTTTTAAAAAAAAAAAATCACTGAAGTAGTATAGATCCCTGCCATGGACACATAGTGTTTAAAATTGTATTATATTTTTTACCCTCTCTGTCCTGGACATACCTAGAGAAATAGTAAACTTTTTATATATATACAGTTTAAAAAGTGCAATTTTGTTGATGGACAAAAAAGAGAGATGCAAAGATGTTATTTATCCTTAACTATTACTTGTATTAATTTTGGTAAAAGAGGAAGCATATTACTTAATAGAAGCAGCCTGCTACTCAGTTTAGTTTAGTTCAGAATAAACCTTAGTGTTTTTTTTTTTAAATTTTTTGCTCATCATACTAATTATCTCCTGTGTTTCTTCAAAGTTTAAGTCAGGAATCTATTACTTTTATAGATCATGTGATGAAAATTAAATTATTGACATAAAAAAGTAGTAAGAAAAACATCATAAAGATCAGCTTGAGAGAGAAATGGAAATTAGGCCAATACCAACTAAAATTGAAATAAAAATGGACACCAATATTTTCTAAAAAAAATAAAAAATAAGTAGAAAGACTTTGGATTTTACATTAAGTGTACCCTTTAAGTCTGTCTTCTGGTTCCATTTCATCTGAAAGTGGTCTAGTTCATGCACTTAAGGTTGCTTTAAAATGAACACCAAAGTGTATAAAGTCTATTAGAAAATTATTTTCAGAGCTGCACTTCTAATTGAAACAAAATTCTTAATGCATATGAACTCTTACTCACTCTTCCTGAAGTCAGTGGTTTTATTAACCATACATAAGCCTCTGTACTTTATTGGCCCTAAGCTTTATTTTCTGAGGCATCATAGACAGTGAATGACAGAGGCTGTGTTATAACCACAGCACTGATGATTTTATTTAACCTAACAACCCCGTCCAGCATTCCTTCTAATTTTCATGAAGTCATAAATGGTTTTTTAATAAACTGGTCTTTAACTCAAAGCAGTATAGAAGTAACAATACAAGAAGACATGATATGCTAAAATGAATGCAAAGCTGTCCTCATGATTTGAAGGCGTCTCTGATAACTAACCAATCCCAGGAATAAAATGGGGAAGCATTGTTTCGTTTATAGTACTGTTCAAGCAACTTCAGCGTCTCAGAAACTACTGCTTCTCAGCAGACTTAGTTCTGGCAGACCCTGTTGTGTAGTGTTACAGAGGCGGCTGCTGTGAGACAGATGGAAAACTAGATTTCCTAATCCTTATACAAAAGAATTCACCACCACCCAGGCCCAGACTTTGAGATCTCTTTGCACAGCTCTGGCTCCTTTGATAAATATCAAGGAGTAGTAAAAGACCAGGAAAAAGTCACATGTTGGGAGGGCTTAGGAACAACAACACAAAAAATACATTAAGAACTACATCTCAAAAAAAAAAAAGAGATGCAAATCCTATCAGAATTCTGTACTTCAAAGGGCCCTTCTTCCATTTTTATTTCTAACCTTTCAGACAGTAACATGAGCTCATACATTGTATTTATTTGTGAAATTGATGTTTTCTCATACATATAAAATTTGATTTATGTCGTTACACATATTTCTAGTCCCACTGTGATTACCATACAAGTAAAGATAAACTCTTAGTCTGAGGCACTGAGGATACTAACAAATATGTATCCAATAATCCTTTTCATCTAACACATTTTTTTCAAACAAAACTGAGAACATTATTAGGCTGATCTCTTTATCAGCTGCTGCTAAGGCTGGGCCCTTTGTCAGCTATGGAAACAGGATTATAAAGATCTTAACAGGAAGCCTATGATCACTGCTATTACGCCTGAAATCACACAGGGGAGAAATAGCTGTAAGAGGCAGTTTTCTCTCTGTTCACAAACTTCAGTGTGTCCTAGATCAGAAGAAAAATGCCATCCCTTTCCCCAAGAAGAGTCAAAATGTTGCCCTACAGAGGAAGAAATGTTTAACTTACAACACTCTTCTCCCTAACTCAGGCACATGCATCCAAGCTATCTGGTCAGCTCTCTAGGTAGAAACAAATATATGTACTACAAACAAATACAATTATTATTATTATTATGCATTGCAGTCTTAAAAACAAGACTGAGTTAGCAAGTGTACATGATGTCAGAAATTTGATGTGATTGCATTTATAAAGGTATGTCTTCTCACTGGTTGCCAAATCAAATCTTAGCAGTACGCAACCCTTCTACTAGAACACAATATACTCTTACTTTTTTTCTGTCCGTACAATTTGCAGACTACCTAGTCATACGTCTACCATTATATAAGTGCTCATAAGGTCTACTCCAAAAACACAGATGAAGATAAATGAGTGATAAGACCTTGACTCCTATTCTTTCCATCCTTAATTTGAGGTGTAGCCTTTCACTCCTTATTATTACACAAACTAGATTTTTTCTAAATTTAATAACTACTTACAATAGTTTAAAATAGTAACAAAAAAGTTACTATTCTACTAAAAATGTGGTACCTAAAATAAATTTATACAATATATCCAGAGGCATGCAAGTAAATTTTGAGTCATTTTCTATACATACTAATATTTCACCCTCTCCACATCTTGATTCACCTAAAGTGGAGAGATAACATTGAAATATTACTGTAGGCAACAAAAGTTAATTTTGACAAAATATAATTGTTCTAATGTATCTACATAGTGCATCAAAAATCAGTCAGCAGGTCCTACTTTTCCGCAGAATAAAAGCTTTTAAGACATACTACTTCATATAATTTTGCTAGTGATTCAGTTTTCTCATTTGCTAGCCTACTTAGCTACTACTCATTTAAAACTACTAAATGAGTTACTACTCATTTAAAAAACACTAACATTTTCTTATTCACTTGAAGATAAATTATTACATTACTGTAATTCCTCTAGAACTCTCCATGAAAATTGTAGCAGACTGTGTAAAGTGATTTGCAAGGCTCTGGTGTCCTACTGTTCACTACATAAAGTTTAGTGGTAAAGAAAATGCCTAGATAATGAGAGTGACAATAAAATTACATGTAATCCTTTATTACCAAGGAAATAATGTCTAGATTTAAAAAAAAAAAAGAAAAAAGTTGTTTTGCAAATATGTGCCAAAAGTAGCTGTATCAGAATGGAAGATCAGAGCAAATAAAGTTCAAATCTTATTATTAATGCAAATTGATAAAAGATGCTTCTGTCTCACAAGATAGGTATAAATACAAACGGAGGAACTTGGAGCTACGCTGACAAAGGAACTTGGATACTTCAGTGCTTTGCAGTACCTAAACTCTCAGTTAAGTATCTCAGAACTTTGTACAGCACCTGGGAATTTAGATGTATTGAATTCTGTTTTTACCTAGGCACACAGGCCAGAGAGCAAGAAAAAGCATTTCAAATTCTGTGCTTCACTCCATACTTAAGCCTCATTTTGCCTTATAATCATGTATGATGTTTGAACTGAAGTATTCATCTTAAAGACAGTAAGCTAAATAAAGTTTGGGCCTCTCCTACACGTTGGAGGACCCCAGAAAACACAGACGGCCCATCAGCATTTGTAGTCTAATTCCAAAAAGCCCTTGTAAAATTATGCCCAGGCAGCACTGAAACATCACCATTTTACAGCTGGTGACATGGACTCCCTCTTTCTAGGCTTAACTTCATTTCAATTATCTCTAGCTCCTTCCTCCCCACTCACCTGAGTGGCAGAGGGTGAGAATAGGGAATGGGGGTTGCGGTCAGTTCATCACACATTGCTTTACATCGCTCCTTCCTCCTCGGGGGAAGAACTCCTCACGTTCCTCCCCTGCTCCAGCCTGGGGTCCCTCCTACAGGCTACAGTCCTTCACAAACTGCTCCAGCCTGGGGTTCTTTCCACAGGGTACAGTCCGACAGAAACTGGATGCCCCAGCACGGGCCCTCCATGGGCCACAGCCTCCTTCAGGCATCCGCCTGCCCCGGCGTGGGGTCGTCCCCGGGCTGCAGGTGGATCTCTGCTCCTGCGTGGGCCTCCATGGGCTGCAGGGGGACAACCGGCCTCACCACGGGCTGCACCACGGGCTGCAGGGGAATCTCTGCCGGGAGCAGCATCACTGCTCCCCCTCCTTCTTCATCTGACCTTGGCGTCTGCAGCCGTTCCTCTTCCTCCATTCTTCACAACCAGCTCAGGCAGACGCCTCTCAGGTTCTCTTCCCATCTCCTCTCCACTTCTTGCAGCCAGGCCGGGCCGAGTTGGCCCAGTCAGCCACCCAGCGGGAGCCCAGAGGGTGAGGGCCGCAAGGCCCACAAGGCTGGCGCCTCCCTCTCTCTGTCCCCATTTGTGCTTCTTCACTTCTTCCTCCTTTTTAAAAAATAATAATTAAAAAAATCCCCTTCTTAAATACATCACAGAGGCATTATCACTGAACATTCTGCCAGAGGTGAGTCTGCCCTAGACCTAGTCGAGTCCACCGGAAAAAGGGGAAACTTCTAGCAGCTTGTTCCAGAAGCTGCCACCATAGCCTCCCCACTGCTAAACAAAACCAACAATTGTTTTTGTTCTCTGTCTCATTATCCTGCTTTGGTTTTATTAATAATAATAAAAAAATAGATGTCACCAATTTGAGTCTGTTTTGTCCATAACAGTAACTTCAATGATCTGTCCCTGTCCTTATCTCAAGCCTTTAGCCTTTTTGTTATATTATGTTTCCCCAGTTCCCTCAGAGGGTGAAGGAGTGAGTGAGAGGCTGCATATCTTGGTCCCAGGCTGGGCTAAACTACAACAATTACCACACTCAGTTTAAGAATACATCCTGTGCCTCAAAAGTGAGCAGTTTTCTGCTGTCAGGCCTGAGAGAGCTTGTCTGCATCCGTGCCCAGGATACATTTTCATTGATTTATGTGCAGCCAGGAAAGAGAGAGTAAATGAATAATGATTTGAAAAATACAAATTTGGGGTTTAGGTACTGAAGTCCTTTGGGAGCTCTAGGCTAGCTCAAAAACACTTTTGTGAAACAATCACCTATACTGTAGTCCATATAAAGTCAGAGGAACAGCTTTTACATACATGCAAGTGTAGCTTACCAATTTATCTGCTCTATAGAGCAAGCTGATCCTGCTGAGTGGGATATCCTCAATTGAATAACTAAATTCCTCTGAATACTTTGGAGGGAAAAATTCCATTTGACTTTTAAGATGAGGCTTAAAATGCCTTCCACAAATTCCTAAAATCCAGCTCTTCCTCACAGAGTGCCGTAATTCTTCTCTCAGTAAAATGTCTCCATCACTGAAGGTGAAATATATATAGGCTAGAAATGTACCTTTCTTTGTAGAAGATTTTCAATAATGACATACAATTATTAAAATCATATCCACTTAAATAGCTCATACAACATTCGTTTTAAGCTGAAAGAGTGGCAGTAAAATATATACATGTCTCTCAAGCAGATATTTAGCATCTTCTCTTGGGGCATATGTAAACATCTGTCCAAAATAAGGACAGCTTTTCAATACTGCATGGTAATCACCATTTAGCTATATCTGGGAAGACATCTCAAGTCATAGAATCATAGAATCATAGAACGGTTAGGGTTGGAAGGGACCTTCAAATGTCATCTAGTCAAACCCCCTGCAAGGAGCAGGGACATGCCTGACTAGATCAGGTTGCTCAGAGCCGCATCCAACCTGGCCTTGAACATTTCCAGGGAGGGGGCATCAGCCACCTGTCTGGGCAACCTGTTCCAGTGTTCTACAACCCTCATTGTAAAAATTTTTTTCCTAATATTTAATCTAAATTTACCTCCTTCTTTTAAAACCATTACCCCTCATCCTATCTTGACAGGCCCTACTGATCTTTCTTGTAGGCCCCCTTGAGGTACTGGAAGAAAGTCCAGAGAGTAAATGTTGCAATGGTCAGAAACATTTGTTATTTCACTTTAATTAGCCTGGGAGGACATCTTTTGCCCCTGATTTGAAGTTGCAGTGTGAAAAGAGGTGAGATAAGAATAAAAGACACGTCATGCAACTGTTTAACAGTTTTGAGGGACGCAAAAATTGAGACATCTAAGGATTTCCAGTTATATATGTGTTCAACCCTGTGCCAAGGCTGAGTGAGCAGCTCACCACAGCAGAGCCCATGGAACTGCATCCCAGTGACCATGCTGTCCCCACTTCTGCTGAACAGGTTTTGGACAAAGTGTTCCCCTGCCTTCCACAAATAATAATTCCTCCTGCCCAACTAGGATACTCACAACTGGTGAGGAGAGATAGATTGCTATCTAAAACACATACAACCCCCCACTTATGTCTTGAAAACAACAAAAAAAAATACCCCAAACTTTTCAATTTTGAAGGAGCAAAATGACCAATGAGTGTTACTTCCATTGTATATGGTTCATAACAAGCTCAAGTCAAGTTCACTATCTTAAAGCAACAAGTTGAAGACCACCAGTGTAATGCAAGTTAGTTGTATTATATCCATGAGAAGCTTCAAGTTTTTCATAGCAGTCAAAGTGATAATATAATGGTATAATTCATGGACATCATTGTTCAAAGTTTTCTGAAGAATTATCAAAATGTCCTTAGAACAGATTGATGATTACCTAAAGTTGGAACACCAGACTCAAGAATACTTTCCCTATTTCTTGAGGCATGTTCATGGCTGAACTCAAATTCTTTAATAATGTTCTTCTAAAGGATCTTTTGAAAAGTATTTCAACTACTCAACCCACATTTGGGATATTTGTGGAATTTTTTTGAGGTAAAAGTCTGATTGTCAAATGGGCTTTTTTTTTTTTTCAAATCTACAAGTGAAAAATCTGTAACTTACTCCTTTAGTTACTGTTCAATGAACATTAGTGTATTATAAGGATATTATAATACATTTGTTTACACATATGGCAAAAAAAGCTGTGCCATTAAAGATTCATATACTATTGAGTAAGGGAAAGGTGACACAGCTCCCCAGCACTTGTTAGTGGAGTTGTGGCATTACACCATGTATTTACATAAATTAATTTATATTTTTGGTTACTATAAAACAATACATAAATGGAAAAAAAAATTTTAATTGTTCTCTCAGGTATAGCACTTTCAGGAAAGAAAAAAAAAAAATGTTCCGCAAACATGCTACAAAAACCAGAAACTAATCAGTTCTTGAAAAAGTGAGATGCTGTATACAACTTATCTTATAGAATGTGATTCTGGTCTCCTCCACTAACTGTACTGCTGAGTCAGCTTGTACTTCTTGTATCTGTGGAGTTTACAAACTTAACAAAACCTGAGTTGAACAGGTTAATTACCATTAATGTATATAGGCCTAGTTTAAAGTTTTCAGAGGGGAAAAAAAATCTGTAAGTAGTAGGCAACCTATTCCTATAACACTAGAAATCTCTTGTTGGTGTGATCTGGTTTCACTGGCATATAGTTGTAGAGAGAAAACAAAATATCTGTTACAGTAGTATTGATAGTAATATGGGATCAAACAGAAATATAGTCTACGGGATCAAACAGAAATATAGTCTACTGTGTGATTCAAATGGCTTAAATAACTAACAATTACAAAGAATGGTTTTTTTCCCCTTCCTTCTTAAACTAGAGCATTTAAATCTTTTCTTTCCTGACTTCCCTTTCAGGCCCTGTGGCAAATGGCCAAATAGCCATTGAATTAAAAACACAAGTGGCACTCAACCACATGAAACCACATCTGAGCAGAAAAACAGGAATTAAAAGAAAAATGAAAACACAGCCTTTCTGGAAATATCCATGAGCAAAATAGAGTCACAGCTCTAGAGAACTCAATCATCAGTTGTTCAGAAAGCTACACCCTTCAGCTGAGTGTCTTAATACAAATTTCATACCTGCCTGACCATCTAAAATATACATTGTCTGCAAAACTGGAATCTCCCACACCCCAAATGAATATTCTGATTGAAACACTGCTCTTCCAATACCCAATATTCTTGATCAGTTTGATCTAAAATTTCATCTGAAATTTCTATCAGGACACCTCTCACCAAATCTTCCACTGAAATAATACATCACATAGTTTTGTCTATGTAATTTTTAATGTAATTTTGGCTATGTAATATTAGATCCTTTACAGCACAACTTCCTTGTGTTAAAAAAAAAAAAAAGCAATACTGAACTAGCACATGTTAGTATACACACCTATTTTAATGGTGTGAAAAGAAGAATCAAGCTAACATAACAGACTAAAAGCAGATTAAATTTTCATAAAAACTCATTTATGGGGAGAGTTCATCTTTCAAAGTACCATTGAGTAGAACTATAAGGCACATAAATGTTCAGTATAAATACCTACTCATGTTAATAAATTTTCTCATAGTATATCTGTGATGAAAAAATGACCTTGACATGAATAAGTCAGTTGCTTTAACATTTTAAGAATGTACCTCTAATACATAACTTCTGTGTTGGAGGGCGCAAGGCTCTTTTACCACTCATTTAACTAACACTGAAGAACTTCCTATTTCTCCTCATCTAGATCTGATTTTACAACCACATTCTCCAGTAAATTCAATCTGAAATAATAGTGACAGTTTATTATCTGGTTCTTCTAGTAGAGGGACTAATGAAATGAGAGTTAGGCATCACAGGATTTGGGGAATAAAGAAGATGAACAGGCATTTCTGAACAGAGGGAGTAACTTGTATTTTTCAACATCTATTTTATAACCCACAGAGAGAAATTATTCTATCTTAAGTATCTAAGATTTTTGAAGCACAAGTGGGGCCAAAGGAGTGGTACACTGTGTAAGAAAATAAAATAACCATGGCTTGTGCCATGAAACAGCTATGTAGCAGATGGAAAACCCCCTAAGAAAACTAATAGGAGGTGCTGCTACTGGCTAGAGCATGCTTTGGTAACTAAATACTGTGAGGGATGATCTTTAAAAGAAGCTGTGAGTATTTTTTTTGGTTTAATTTTTGTAGGGTATCCTAACAAGAGAGTAAGTATAGGATTTTTTAAGTGCATGAAAGTTTGTGTTGATTTTTTTTTCCAATTAATCTGTAATCAACAACAGAATCAGTTTTCCATTGAAGACACTTTTTTTCAGCATCATGTATCAGAATTTTCAGAAATTTCACAGTATAACTAATTCCCATTAATTTTAGTCTCATATTTTTAAATGGTTACAATTAATATCTCAGAGTTGACTGAAGAAAACCAAACCTGTAAATACATATGGTTTGTTCACAAGACTCAGAGAGGCAGAGAGAGGGGAAAATCCATTTTCCAATGGAAAACATGAGCTAAAAGTTTAAAGTTCTAACCAGTTAGCAGAGAGATAAAGGCAACATTCTGGAGACTATAAAAAGTGTTAGGAAAGAAGATGGTGAATTGGCAAAAACAAAATAAATATACGTTGGCTTGACTAATACAAGAAATATGCAGATTAATTTCATGACAAATGCCTGAGTTTTAGAAATAGTAAAATAACTCAAATCTCTGTAATCATATATGTAAAGTTACAGCTTTTTTGAACATTTGTGAAGATAAGCAATTTGTTTTTTGAGGACTTCCCCTGAGAAATCTGGAAAGCTTAGAGCACCGCAAAATATAAGAAGGTCTGACTGCTGAAAGCTCATTTCTTTCCAAGAAAATGCAAAATGTGAATAGTAGAACACTGATACTGATGAAAGTGTGAAAAAATAAAGACTTTTGGTTACAACACAACTGAACACTCATTCTTTCTGGTTTTTGCATATAAAAGTAACGATTAATAGATCTGTTAAATATTGCTGAAGAAAAGTAAAATCTTCCCAAAGGAAAAATCAGTAACAACACAGACAGAAGGATCATAGTTGTAAAATCCAGGACAGTCTCACACTGTCCACTTCATTGTGGAAAATGGCACAGCACAAACAAAATCAAGGAAACTCAAATTCTCAAAATATACTGGTATTTAAATAAAAGTTCGTGGCTTTTGCAGAGCCTAGAAAGAGAAGCAACCTAGCAAAGAGTCTGCTGAACAGCAGTTTTCCGTTCCAAATACTCATTATTTCATGCAGGACTTAGAATTGTTAGCATTACTGAGATGTGCTATTGCAGAAACAAATAACAGTTACTGAACTGCTATCATCGGCCTACTCAGAATGACACTGCATTTAGAGTAGTAAAGTTACACTATAGGGTTTTAACTCAAAGCCACTGTGAATTTTCTGAACTAAGTTTAGGCAGTATCAGGATTACTATAACAAATAGTTACAGTTTATCAAAGCAATTAACCAAGAAAGCTTGATTCAGCAATTGTGACTATGTAATCTGTTGTTAAAAGCTAAAAAAAAAGTCACAAATGACTTCTGAATTTTGAAATTTTTTTTCCTAGCAGCACTAGCTTCTTATTCACACATATTTGTAAAAAGAAAAAAAATAGAAAAAAAGAAAAAACACAAACTGAAGAAGTTTACAATATTTGGATTTTAGATTTTAAAATTAAAAAGTCATATGAAGTACTGTGCTACTTAGTCCTTATTCACCTCATTCATTCAAATATTTCTTGCTTTTATACTTTATATGAGAAAGTGTAGGTTGGGATTTTGCTTTAAAAATACGGTAAAGAATACCCTGACTAAGAAGAAAAAGAAATCCAGAACAGAGGCAGGTAATGCAAATTCTTGCCTACACCATCCACAGGTTGCATAATTTCAGACAGAGCCTCAATAATCCAAGCTTCCACTACATGAACGCTCAGTGGGAAATTGCAATGAGTTTTCTTAGTAAAGATAATGTAAAACTCTTTCTGGAATAGAGCACATTTGCTTGCCTGCTGGCTAAGGCAAAATGCCACCTACCTGTAGAGTACACAGCTATTTTATTGCTAACATCAAAAGCATTATCTATCAAGACTCTCTAATTTATTGCTTTTAATAAATAAAAATAGAGTACTTTTAATTTTTTTTAAATTTATATTAAGATCTCTGTTCATATCCAGAATAGGAAGATCTTTTGGTTTGTTTGAAAACAGGGTATTTAGATACATCTGTTTGCAGTCATGATCTTTTACATCAGTCCTATGTCTGACCATAAATGCTATCAGCCATTTGCACAGCTGTTAGAATCCACTAGAACGTTAATATCTTACAAATATTTTGTGTCTCTACCTTCCTTTTCTTTGTTTCCTATTTCTCCTTTTTCAATATCCTCATTTGTTTTTCTCTTATTTCCTCCACTCTTCCTATCTTTTACATTATTTCATAATCTTTTTTTTTCCAAAGTTTTTGTTGATTTTTCAAGTGGCAGCTTCAGCATGGATATGGCCTAACTGTTGAGCTTTTTCCTTTGCCATAGCCTCTACATACTGCAAATGCATTTAGAACTTTTATAATCTTTCTAAATAAGGATTTTGATATATATATTAAAATTCTTCTTAATATATATTTTAATATAAAATTTTTCTTAATATATATTTTTAAATTCTTCTTATAATATATTTTTAAATTCTCATTCTTGCATTATGTAATTGCATATAGAGGGCAATAATTTAGAATAGTGAGATTTAAATTCCCTTAATATATAACCTAATGTTATTAGTAACCTAGTTTCCCTTTGCACTTGCCAAGAAAGGAGGTTCTGCTCTCTACTCTCATATCTTTAAGTTTTACACAGTTGTTTAAATAACAGATTATTAATTATAAATTACTGAACACAGAGAATAGGTCATTTTACATACAATAAAATTAAACAGGATGTGTATCAGAGCAACAAGGAAAACTTAAAAGAAAACAGCATTCATACTCAGTTAAGACAAAGATCCTAGAATATAGGTGGCTTTAATAGTCAGTGTTATCACAGTTAAATTCCCTGTGGTAATGAGGAATCACTAAAATATGTTAGTCAGAAATAACTGTGTAGAAGGGGTATATAAAGATTCTCCAAAGCAGTCCTTGGTATACAACAGGGACCTGATGAAACTTCAGGGTCCTACACATTGCATCTCCCTAAATAATAATTCTGAATAAAATCTTTAATTCAAATATTTTCTTAGTAAAATTGCACACAAAAAAAAAATAACTTTCTAATTAATTTATTAAAAAATATAGAAATCACCTTGTAAAGGGATAAAATTGTTTCATGTGGGAATATACAGGGGAAAAAAAGGCCCAGAGGTCAAAGAGATACTCTGGAGTTCTGCATTTCTGTTAAACAGCCTCAGGTCATGGACTTGTTTAACTCCTACAGGAAACTCCACAGCAAAAATACAACTTTTATTTAAGAAGTTTCAGAATTCATAACTTAAATAGAAGAAGAGAGATGGAAAAACATACATAGGCTTTGTCTCAGCAGAGCAAGCTGTGGGATCTGTTTACAAAATACAATATGTGAATGGCAGCATCAAACCTATGCTTTGTTTAAATCGCAAAGCACAATGTAAAGACCCCTGAAATCTCACAAGACTTGTATGTTTATGCACCGTGACAAGTTCCTGTACCACCTGCTCCAGAATTTTTTATTTTCCAAGTCGCTATCAGTAAATTTTTCATATATGGTAACAGCTCTAGCTACATATATGCTTGGTGTTTAAATCTTCCCCAGGCTCTGTTTTCCAGATTTTTGATATGTAATTATCACGTTTGTTTCTGCACAGTAGAAGGCAAAAATAGTGAGAAAAAAAAAAAGAAAAAGGAGAAAAGGACAAGTCTGTAGTGTGGAATTCTAAACTGTTCCTATAATACTGTTGTATTTGCTTCATGTATCTCAAAAACTTTGCCTAGAAAACAATGCTTCTGCATATAAGAAATGTTCTACAAAATTCTGTACAACATCACTATGGAAATTCTGACAGCAGGGATCAGCAGTGTCTTACTCAGTTGCAGTACTGAAGTTCTAGTACAAGACAACTTGGCATTGTGCTTCGGAGCTCTTTGGCACAGTGAGCCAATCTTCTGGGCAGGTGGAGGTACCTAAACATGTGGTTAATTTCACTTTCTGACCTGCCTCCACTGCACTCATTTAAAGTGTATACATGGCAGGGCAACTTTTTTCATTGTCCTAAGTGCCACTATCCGTTCTTTCAAGGGAATCAAAGCACATCCTCTGCTGTTTTGAGACAAAGAGAGAAAAATAATTTCATTCAAAACTGTCTTCATTCATAACTGCTACATTTAGTATATCACCAATTACATTTTTTTCTCTTTGTCCAATAGTATCATGCAACAACTCTTAAGTAATAAACAAAACCTTTTTTTCTTTTATTTCCAACTGTATTCTTCATGTTAGTATTTTGTATTGCTTCATTTTTTTTCTTTCCCTGTCCTTTTGTGACTTCCATTGCAAATAAATTTACTATCTCAGAGTTCGGCAATTATGTGTACTTTAACAATGTGTGCAATTACATGTCAACTTTTGTGAGGTAAAATTCCAAACAATATTTTCTTCTCAGTTTGGATATATACTTGCATTATATTATGCAAGATGGAGTACTAAATCAAAATTACATTCCTGGTCTATAAACAATCCAATACAGAAAATCTGTAAAATACAAAATGAAACAGCAAATTATACCTCTGTGTGTGATTTTCTTTCTTCTCCAAAATGTCTTAAAAACATTCTCTGGAGAATACATTTAGTCAGAAGGCTTATGTCTAATCCCAAAGATGGAAAAAAAGAGGAATTGTCTTTCCACTGGTTTCATGGTTATTGAATCCAAAATTCTTATGATGACAGTCTCTGAGAATAAAAAGAACATCAAAAAAAAGAATACGGATGACAGTGTTTATTTATAGCTCACATATGCTGCAAAATAAGACACACCACTCCAAACAGTAAGACACTGGCACTTGTTTCAGTGCGCAGCGTCTTACCACTAGCCTTCCTAGGCTAGTTCTACTTTTTTTTAAAAAACAGTAAATAATCAAGGATACCTGTCTGATAAAAACAAACACGTACATTCTGTTTCTCCGGTTTCTCTGTAATGGCAAACATACACACACAAAGAAAATCATGTCAGATGAATGAAAAAAAGTTAATCATATTTGCCTCAGATTTTCTACCTCGTTCTTTGTAGTTATTTAAAAATACATTTGAAGGTGTAATTTCTTGTGTCTATCAAGTTAGAATTCACTGCATGTTACAAAAGAATAAGCTTAGTTAACTTCAGCAGTACAACTCATAGCAAAATACAGGCAGTAAGTTGGGCAACTTCACACATGAAAACATCCAATTGCAGTACATCAAATCATACAGCCTTTAACAGCAGAAAGAGTGCAGTACAAGACACAATCCTATTAGAATAACATAGGCTAAAGGACTGGTAAACACTGCGTTTCATGATAAGCTGACATTCTTTACATTAGGTCTTTCTCTCCACGTAACATTTTTGTGTCAAGTGCTTTATTTTAGACCTGTTATGTTATGGTCTAAACCATCCATATTCTTGATGTGTTTTCCTACTAACCTGGTTTTAATAATTTTGGGGTATCAATTTAAGATATGCGTCATTTATTAACATCTATGAAAGTACAAACCACATTCTTGCTCAAGGAAGCACAGCTATTGAAGAGGGAAAAAAGTAATATTGCCACAAGTAGTTATTTCATAAAATAGCCAGTTACTGTTGTTGTATCAGTACCCAGAAATTTGATGACAAGTACACAGAAGTCAAAGCAGATCCTCAATGTCTGGGTAAGAAGCCGTACTGCTGATACTGCCAGTATCAGCAGTTGCAGATGTTCTGCTTTCTGTGAGTGGCATTTACGGCACTCCCGTAAGACAAAAGACGACTGTGCACAAGAACGCATTTGAAGAGAAAGTATAATTCTTTTAAAGTGACAACAACTTATATGTATGTTTGCTGGTAGACCGGGACTGAGTGAGGTGGAGTAAAAGCTGTTCCACTCTAGTAAATTTAAAATTTTTAATTAGCAGAAGTTCTTCCAGACTTGGAATTACAATAATGCCATATTACTCAGTGTATAGATTTTAACAAAACAGAGTAAGTGTGATACAATGTAATGATACAGCTATAAAACCTGGTACCATAACTGGTGTAGTACAAGTTTATTTTGGGAACAGTCTCTTCTCTACATTGTCTTCCCCTTCCTATATGTTACGTTGATATAAATAATGTAATACCATTGTATAACATTTTATTTAACAAATCTTTAAAGAAGAAACCCTAGTTTGCAGGGGTTTTAGAAACAGTTTTTTCACCATCTGCAATGATGACTTGTGAGAGTGAAAAGAGGTCAGAAGAATATTAGAGTTAAAATTTACTACCACTTTTTTTTTTTGTTGACATTCCCAAGCATTTCTCAATGCTGCCTTTTTCACTTGCTTTGTTCAACTGTTTAATATAACAAGGTAAAAATAAAGCATTTTCTTTTCTGCTCATATTTAACTGAAGACTGCTGTTTGGTTTTGGACATTGAGGAATTGAGACTGAAACTTAAGCCGTTCTTAGAACAGCTGTGCTGTTAGTCAGCCCCACACACACAGGAATAATCCGTCTGTCTCTCCATGTCTAACATCCCTCAACTGTAAATTCACAGATAAATTTATATTTATAAACTATAAAAATAAATGCACATCAGTTAATCTGAGTGAAAGGAAAGAAGAAACAATCTAGGATTTCTACTACAAAAAGAAAATTTGTGGTTTGAAGACTGGTTGTGTCAAAGCACTCGGCCCCCTACAAAAGCAGGGAGCTACATAAGCTTTCCTTTCATCTGGTCATAGACACTAGTGACACAGACCAGCACATCAGTGTACACTAAGTCAGAATCAGTTTAAAAAAAAACACAAGAGAAACACAGTAAAACTAGCATAGATTAGTAATCAAATTTCAAAATATGAACTGCAAAGCCTACACAAATCTCTTGCATCCTGAAGTAACTCCTGCCTCTGAGGTAATAGGATTCTTCCACAACTAGAAGAAGAGGCAGGAGACCAGCACCCATAGGTGCAGGAACTTGAACAATATGCACAAGGAGGGCACATGGGCAGGCCACAGCACTGCACACAAAAATATAGGAAAGGCTTAGCAAGAAGAGGAACCTTTTTGGCATCATCAGAAATACATCTTTAATTCTCGCACCAGGTACTTTCATTTCCACTGGAGAAAATACAGGCGTAGGGAATAGAAGAAATCTTGCCACACTGGTTCCAAATAATTTAGAAAAGTTGTTAAAGTATTTTCACTGTCACAATTTTTCTAATTTTGTGGACATTATTAGATATTCATAAGCATCTGAAAGTCTAATAACTAAATCAACACATTTTGTCCTCAGAAATGAGTTATAATTAATTTCTCTTACACTGCAAGTGATGTGGCACTGAAAAGCTGCAGGTGGTGCAGAATGTCTCCCACACCAGCTGAATGACCTACCAGGGCGGCCTTGGTTCCAGAGTTGGAGGGCAGCTCTTTGTTCTCATTCAGGCTCACTGTGGCCTACATCCCACTTTCAGGGGTCACAGCAGGCTGGCTTCCAGCCAGCCATGAAGCCACTGGGGCTGCACCCTGGTTTCACACTGCAAAAGCCCAAGGGCGCATCCTTGCTCTGCAGCAGCAGGGCAGGCTCACTGTCCTGGGGATTTTAGTCCCCCTTGCCTTTGAAGAGCAGGGTAAGAGATGCAAGACTGACTCCAGCTGAGCAGAGGGGATAGTCACGACAAGCCTGCCTGTGACAAGTCTTGGGCACACAGCTAAGGCTAGAGATAATCAATAAAACTTACAGACAATTTCTATATTGGGCTTATGTAAAGCACTTCTTCACACTTGCTTCATAAAGAGATTTCGTCTTATGAATCAAGCTCTTATCTTTGTGCTTCTTATGAATTTTTGTTTCTAATATATTTCAATAGCTATATAGACTTGATATGATAACAAGGATGGAAAAAAAACAATTTTATCTTTCCCGTTATGTTTTTATTTGCCAATTAACCACTGAAAATATTGCTAAGCATCTTTTTTTTTTTTCATGCAGAAAGATACAGCTCATGCTTGTATCTTTATTTATGGACTCCACAATGCTCAGCAGTTTTTCTTTTAGATCAATAATAACTGGTTAGGGTAGCATACTGGAGTAGTGTACACTGTGATTTTCAAATTTTTCAAGTCAGTAAAAGACTATGTGGAAGAAAAGGGGTTCATTCCGTCTTCACCCTTACTATCTCTTGGCTGCTCTGACTACACTGATGATGGAGGATTTGGTGTTGAATGACTTCTTAAAAGAGCGTTCCACAGAGATTCTGTTCAATTTTCTTTTCTCTTGGTTACATCTTCATCCTCAGCACCAGAGTCCTGCTCAGCACTTTGTTGACAATTGAGAGGAATACAAACAGTCTGGGAAAGAACAGAAATGCACAGCTGATATTAGCTTTTGATCTAAAGAGTCAGTATCAGTAATACCATCTAGGGTCAGGAGTAGGAGGCAGGGAAGCATCTGGGCAACCAGTTGTAGGACATTCAAAGCCAAGTATAAGACTGATACCATAGATAACAAACTTGTCTTTCTTTGACAAATCGGAGGTTTAGAATCACAGTGCTTTTGTCACCTAATGTGATGCATCATCCTCTTTCCCTTGTTAACATGGAAGTAAAGGTCTCCAACTGGCTATTCTTGCCTTCCCAGCAGTACAGTCCCAACATGCAAAACGTTCTAGTTAGAATTTCCCAAAATTATGCTGTTATGGTAAAGGAGATACAGCTTGAAATGACTGCTTAGAGATATTTTCTTGTTCTTCACCTTCACCTTTTTTTTGCCATCCAGGAGTACTATGAAGTGCCTGTGGGTCTGCTGGAGGTGGGACTCAGATCTTGCATGCCCATCACCTCTACTGCTTCTCTAGGAAAGAGGGATATAGATCCAAAACACATTCTGAAACAAGGGCACAGCACATTTCTGCCTATTCTTATGTTTTTCTTTTATAAGTACTGTGAGATTTTCTTTGTTTTGTTTTTCTTTTTTTTTCTAAACAGTGCTCCAAGGTTTAACTGCATTTTTTTTTATTACCATTACTGGTCCCACACATCACACTGAAAAAGATGAAAAATTTTCTTAAGAGACAAAGTGACCACAAGTGATAATAATTCTGTATCTGTGAAGGCATTTAGTAAATTCTTGTCTTGTCAGACTTTCCATTTCTATATGCATTTTAGTGTTCTATTGAAGGAATGTTTTTCAGAAGGAAAAAATAGTGGTTAGCTACGGTGTTATTACAGTTCCTTGTGAAAGAGCTCCCCTGTAATTGAAAACACTGGTTGGCAAATATATAGTATACAAAAAAAAAAAAAAAAACAACAAAACACGTTGCAGTCATCTGGGAAATGTAGTCAATTACTCAACTATTTTTCTTTAAGACTAAGTATGATAGAGTGTGACAATCAATAGATGCAATTAGAACTTAACATTTTACAGCCTCAAGCCCTTTATATTTTACAGTATAAAACATTTAAAAAGTTATTCTTTCAGTATATACTTGAATAGTATTTAAAGAATAATTGTTTCTCTTCATAAACACTGAATTATATAGTAATAGAGGAAAGCAATACTTAAGCTTAAATATGCAGAAAAAAAATATCTGAAGAGATCTGCAAGTTCTTAGGTACTTTCCTGGTCTAGATCTAATATTCTGATTTGCATTCAGAATGAACTGTATTTTCATTATTCCAAGTGCTACTGTGTTAATATTAATGAAAATGGTTGTTGAAAAAAAGTTCTTAATCTATTTATGTCTGCACAATGCCACTCCTTCTGTTTCATCTTTCAAAAACTCAGGTTTGTATGTATTTCATATAATGGTGGAAAGCATCACAAATAAATAAATAAATGGTAGTTAGGCATCAATAATAGCAAATGGAGTTACTACAAAAAAACCTCCTGACAAGCAGCTATAATTTTTTCTCCTGTAACACAATTAATAAGACTGAAAAGAGGTATTAGCTGGTTAGAGGTTTTCCATATTAGTTTTTAGTGTTCCAAATTTGGTTTTGGTCAGGAGTGAAATAAAATTCAGAGTTTTATGACTGATGTAGTCACAGTAGAGTTATTAAAAAATGGCCATTTACATTTGAAAAGGTTGAGAATATAAAGGAGGGCATTGTTTCAGTCTGCCTGGCTGAATCTGGCAAATGGAAGGCCTTGACCCAAGTATCATCCATGCCTTAGTTCCCAGTCTGGAGAGCATGCTTTGACTCCAGATGTTCCAGAATGAGGAAATTCTGACCGATATTCTGGCAATACTGTTGCTCTTTAATCATATTCATCTATATCAGAGAATTTTTCCTCACAGAGTTTTGCTCTATTTTGAGTTCTTTCTGTATGAAATATTCTTTCACCACTCTATTTATTTCTTCTTCTAATTGATTGTACAGTATAGATGCAAGAATTTGTGGTCTTCACCTTCAATAATCTATGGGTTGTTACGTGTGTCCTCTACTGAAATAATTACTTTTTAAAGCTGAATTAGAATTTAAATTTAAATCCTCACAGTTAGCAGGATTCTAAATACTGTAAGACTGTTTAGTCCCTTCTATTTAATGGAGTTTGAGTAAATGTAATCTCCTAGCACAGGGTAGGGAAGGAGGGGGAGGAAGGAGGAAGAATCCATAAACACCAGAAACATTGAAATCTGCTTTCCGACAGATTTGTTTTCTGGATAATGTTTTTTTTTCTGAATTATAAGACCATAGTGTGAACTTATTACATCCCAGCAAATCACAATAGATGTTTTGCATGAAATAATGCTGAATAATCCATTAAGCCCTAGAGTATCTAAGCAGAAGAAAATGCTATTTTCTGACGTGTGATTCAGAGGGTAAAATCTGCATTTTCAGCTTTTTTGTTGTTGTGTTTATAACACTATTCTGTGAGTATGCATCCTTTGATGTCTTTTAGTGAAAAGTAAATTAGTGAAAATTTAATCTCCTTTGATGCATATCAGGTTGAAATGGGCCAGTTTTGCTCAAAAGTTAGCTGCAGGACACAGGCAGATTAACAAAGTGGTTCCATAGCTTCATTCCCGTAGGAATAAACAGGATGAAGGTGTATTTTCTAGCGTCTGTGTAGCTTTTGTTTGGAGTTCTTTTAATAATAGTTGTTCTCTGGAATGTAAAAAAGTCTCCTGTTCTGCAGTTCTAAAAATACATTTTGATAAGTTTGGACCATCTTAATTTTAATTTCCACTTTTTGTTGCTATGATTAGAACTTTTGTGCCTGTTTTTCCTTCTGAAGATTCTTTTTATTACTGCAAAGTTGGAAATATCTACTGTGGATAACAGGCATTCTACCAGGAAAATATCCCTAATAATACAGGGGGGAAAAAAAATCTTCAAAGCTAATAGGGATATGAAAATACTTTTCTCTAAGTGTTACAAGAACAGGAGCTAAAACAGAGTGTCTGAAGGAGCAACTGATGCAACTTTATTTCAAGTAGTTGTGAAGAGCAGATGGTTTAACTGAAGTCTCTCAGATACTTGTACATGGAATGAGTCAGTGCGGATAGGGTGCATCTCTAAATATTGTCTAGAATATGGTAGGTGACTGCCATGTTAGATGAAATAATTTTTTTAAGTCTTAAAAATAGTAGGACAATACCATAGAGATTTTAAATGTCCCTTATATGAACCATAAATTAACTACGAAATTTTAAAAATCTGAGCTCCACACCGATGCAATTTTTTTCCAGGAATGAAGATTTTTGCTGAAGTTAAGTTAGTTCAGATTTGCTAGAGGGTTTTTTAGTTTGGGGTTTTTTTTTTTAATTTTAAAGCAATGGTTCAGTTTTCCCTTGTATTCCAGGTTGCGTTTTTCAGGCAATAACCAGGCTCAAAGCAAGTTTAATAAGAGGATCACCTAGATCTTTAGATGGTAAGTACTATGACCTAATATTGCCACTCTTCAATGAACTAGTCTTGGAACAGAACATTCGTTGCTGTTTTTATTATTAAAACAAAAGATATAGCTACAGTGAATGTATTTATATACTACAAATTTCAAGAGAAATTCACCTTCGAGCTAAGTATTTTCAACACTTCTTCCATAAGCATGTCGAAAATGTCAGGAAGAGAAGCAGTCTTTCTTATTACAAGGCAAGGAACTGCTAATTTTTTTTTCCCCCTCATTCAGAATTCCAGCTATATCACTGAGTTATAAAAGTGTTATAGTGGGAATGTTATATACTTTGCTATGTGTAAGTGACTGTGTGGAGGATAACTGTCTGTCAAAGACAGAAGTATTCCATACAACTTCTGAAAATGTATTTATGAAAAAAAAACCCTCTATTTGCTTTATGGTAGTTAAATAAAACTACAGCATTATGGTTTGAAGTTTCTAAAAACTTAAAAAAACCCATGTCCTTTGGGATATCACTGAACATCAGTCATTTTAATTAATTCAAAATGATTAGACTACTTTTCTTTTTCCCTATAAAAGTAGGTTAACATGCACAATATTCAACATTAATATTATTGCCTTTTAAATGTTATGATGATGATATCTTATTTCAGTCTTCTTTTTTTATAGACAATAGCAATTTTTTTTTTTTAACTGAAGAGAGATTTTCAATTTCAAATCTACTCAAAAAAGAGCTTAAATCAATGAAAATGGATGATAAATAATATGGAGATTACTTTTACTTATATTGTATCTGGTGAGTTGCAAGTAGCTGGTGTATAAAGAGACATTACTGGAAAGTGTAGCACTGAGACATCTCAGTCATTCTCAGTCTCCCATCTCCTTTATATACAAGTTTCTCCCTTACACAAGTAAGGTGGAGGAAAGGTGGTAGTGGAATAATGTCTTTGCTGCAGAACAACGTCACATCTACAAAATTTTCCTGATGAGATAGATCTCCTTTGTACGAAGATGTAAGATGGTGAAGTAACATAGTGTAGCTCTGTCTCTGTATGCCAGGAGTACCGTCTATGCATGAGTGAAAGTAAACATTTTTAAAGAGATCTACAGGGACAAAAGGCTCCCAGTTCATGAATTATGAAATCCTTTCCCAAAGTAGACTCAAATGAGAAAAGCTAGTGTCTTTAGGTTACTGCCACAGTCTCTGAATTTGTGTGAAAAAAAAATGTCTTTTCTGAAAATTTCAAGAATTTGATATTGGCATATAGTGCAACTCATACTTCAAGTTCTGTATGTATAGTGACGCTTTACCCTCTACTTGTCCAGAAGATGTTGAAATAGTAATGGATGGTGATTATTTATTGAAAATGCAGCTAATTAGGACAAATGTGAATAGTTAAAATATTTTTCATTAGCTATTACATGCACTCTACTGGAAGTACATGACAGGGAAAATGTATTTTTAAATTACAAGGCAAAAGCTATCAACATCTTGAAACAGTTTTATGAGCATCCAATCAAGACAGTTTTCTCCCTTTCCTGTGCAAGAAATTCTTAAGGAAGGAGGGCTCAGAGAAGATCAGAACTGCAGCAGAGTTTCTAGTCAGGTAATCTGGTTTTCAGCCCACGAGACACTGCTTTTTTCATTCTTGAGATGGGGACTTGAGAAAGACAGAATGACTGACAGAACTTATACCTAAAGAAAACACTCAGATGTCAGCTTTAATTTTATCTCTGATGCTTTTTGCAACAGTATTGTTTGTCACTACATAGAGTTTTTGCATAAAAAAGAAGGTATACAGGATTTAGGGTTCACTCTAGGAGTTCATTTGTGTTTAGGCAAGTCTACCCAGCAAACTTCCACTTACTACTTGACACAGTATCAGGGCTTCCTCAGTTTAATAATCCTCAGGATATTCTTTCACCAGTTCTGTTTTTGAGGAGTTGTAAATTACAGTAATGGATGTCCAAACAAGGCACACTTACAGATATTCCACTATTAAGAGGCACAAAACAACATATGCAATCACAGTGGAGTTTGCTCTCTTGAAAATTACGCAGTCTGTATGTCATGTTTTGACAAGCAGAAACAGTTTTGCAATAGTATAACAATCACGAGCATCACTGGAGTTCAATGTTGTTTTGTTTTTCATTTCTTGATAGCCTACTGAGACGCTGAATGACGACAGATTGTCACAAGAGAGAGTTAATTGCATATTCTTGAAAAGTAGATGGCTGATATGGAGAAGATAACTGTCAAAGAACACGTGTGACTTATTAGTGATCCAGACTAGGTGGATCCAAGGGAAAAATTGTTTTGCAGTGAATGAAATGAGTTCGAACATCGAGTAGATGAAACACTAGAATAAAAGTAGTCATGTCCAATTTATTTGTGCTATGAGCAGATTCTGAGCAACATATTGTAGCAGAGCTACAAAAATAATTAAAAAAAAGAATATTTATAAAGGATACAATATAATAAAAAGTACTTTTTTAAAAACAAAACAAAACAAAACCACAAAAACCAGCATATGTGGTTTCAGCTATGCCAGTGAGCTGCATGTATATACCCAGTAGTTTCTCAAGGTATCAGCCACCTCATACAACTAGAAATTTGTCCCTGCACACACAGGCACATGCATCTACCTCACAATAGTTATATTTACACAAATTCTAAAAGCCTCTGAGTGGAGAACAGCATTCAACAGCCACAATAGAATACCATGGTTCTATGCATTTCTCATATATTGGCCATTCTCTATGCAATGAAAAACAGATTGGAAACCTAAAGAAGTTGACCCAAGTAACTATGTTATCCAAGTAACTCCAAAAAATTGGAGGTGCCCAATGTCCTGAGCTGAGGTCTGCCTCTGTCTGCCCCTACAGCTTGTGCTGCTCCTTGGCTGGGTAAGGCAGGGCCAGACAATTCCAGCAAGGTCCCATTCTACTGCATCCAATGCAGACTAGAAATCAATCATTGACTACTAAAAGCAAAAGTTCTTAAACTACAGCACACCAGGAAAACATACTAGAGGAAAAGGGTTGCTTATCTTATTCTTCTGGTCTTAAGCATATATTCCTCCCTAGCCCCGGAGAAGTGTATTGGACTGGAAGGGTCTTTGCTCTAGGACAACACAGACAGCTTGTAATTTTAAATACCTCAAGAGCTAAATACGAATCTCTAGACTGCCGGTATCTCTGGAAACTCAAATTTCTACCAGTTCCAGTGGATGTGACAATCACCCTGTGTGGGAAGAAGGCAGTACTGGGCCCTGTTCTCTGAGTTAGCACAGTGTTCAGGTATATCTACATTTACCGTAGGATTTGCTGCAAAACTTTAAGAATGCGATGCTGAGGGTATATAAGTACTCTGATCCTGGCTAATAAAGTTGCTTAACTTCATTTAACTAAAGTCCTATGCTTGAGGATTATTTAAAAAGCAAATAAAATAACAACAATCATAAATAAGATTTTTAAAGTTATTAAATATATTACTTATTTACAGATGAATTCTGTTTATGATAGAAGATAACTCAATATGCTTATCTACACATCAGGGAGAAAAAATTAAATGCAAGTAGTAAAACAAGGAAATCAAAGAAATGTCTGCAGTTCGACTTCACAAATAGTAAATCCCTGAAGCAGGCATGAATGAAGGAAGTAAGTAATAAATTCTCTTTCTGCAAAGCTAAGGTCGTTGGGTCAGGGAGCTAGTTTTATAAATGTCTGTCAAGGACCAGTCACATCTACAGCAATACTAAATAAATCATGTAAGTCTAGAGCATAGAACAGTATGGAGAAGACAATTCCCATAGCCTTCTCCAAGATCAAACTTCACATTGTCAACTGTGCAACAGAAGCAGTTCCAATGGGCTGGTCTATTACCTGCAACATTTTTTTTTTTTGTGAATTAAAACAAAATCCTCTGGGTGTATGAAAAATTAAAATTATTACATCACTGCTAAAAAAAAGTTACACGGTGTAGTAAGGTACCACTAAGTTTGATCACACAGGAAAAAAAAAGGACTTTTTGAAGTCCTCTTTTTCCTTTCTATTTCAGCTATTGTTCAACATTTTAGATAGTTTCACATAAAAGAATGAATAAGGTTCAGAGCTCTGTGAATGCTATCATTATATATAAGTAGTTTCATTGTAATTCTTTCAACCACTTCCTAACAGCCCCATTCATATTCACAAATTTAGGATATATGAAGTAGAGTAATTCTTTGATAAATTTCTAAGAGACTTTGGATCTTGAATCTCATTTTCAAAAGTTACTTTCTACTTACAAACTTCTGTCTCACTGACAATCTCTTCATACATGGATGCTAATTAAAGACAAACAAATCGTCCTTAATGGATTATATTGTGTGTCCTGAGCTGGAAGAGATTTTCAGTGGTCCACCATATTTTGCCAGTTCAGACTAGATAAAAACTGAAGTTTTGCCTGTATGCATCTTCTGTCCTTAAATGCCCCGAATAATACCTTAGACAAGTGATTTTGAAGCTGCTAAGCTTGAATATTGAAGAGGTTCCATTAAAGTCTATTTGTATGGTAAACGTATTTCATTAGGGAGAGAGGAGGTACGAAAAAGTTTAATGTTTTAAAAGAAGCATCAGACAATGCCCTAAGTAGCTTGATTCACTGTTGAAGTAAGCTCAGTCTTGAGCAGATGACTTTCTGAGGTCCCTTCCAAGTACATAAGTGGGGATTGACCAGGGCGGATATCTGCCTTCCTGGCATCCGTCTCTCTCTCTCACTCGCTGGCATTGCTCCCTCTGCCTTGCTGGCTCCCTTTTGCTCCTTTGCTCTTCGGTTTCGTTTCCATGATTGCTGATCAGGATGGGCTGTATCGGCTATTGGGACATCCATTGGTGAGAAAACGTACATTGTTCATTTTGTATATTTTAATGTCCTTATATTCTGCTATTATCATAGTTTTCCTTTGCAATTTTAGTAAAAGTATTTTAGTCTTTAGTTTTACTTTCTTCCCAATTTTCTCCCCCATGCTGCTGGGGAGGAGGAAGGTGAGCAAGAAACTGTCTGGTGACTAGGGCTAAACCACAAAAAAAGTCTGAGCAGTTGGCCTCTAGAATTATGTAATTCCTTCATTCACATTAATCCATTTCAAACATATAAGATTATCATCCAAGTGGTAGTTTTCACAAGTAATTTAAAATCTATGATCATAATTTTCTCTTGTGTTTTTCATCACAATGTTCCAGTAATTTTTTGTTGTTGTTGTTGTTTTTAAAATAATCTGCTGGAGATACAGACACATCAAGAGTAAGTGTTTTTAGAGTCTGCAGGAAGCAAAGGCCTCCTAACTCCCAGAACTTTTACCCTAAGCAGAAGATCAGTCATCAGCCCAACACTTTTTGTCTGCTTGCAATATTCCTCATCCAAATCCTCATGCCACCTAACCTGACTGGTAGTATGAATATGTATATGTAACTAAGCCTGAAAAAGGAGAAAAAGATGACACAGAAATGTCCAGTCATCTAAGCATGCCCTCCAAAAATCTTACATTGTTAATCGTATCAGGATTGTGTAGCGGTGCTTGGTTATTGGTATCCTCCAGATAACTTGATATTTTTCCAATAATAATGATTTTAAAAGATATGAAAAAGTTACCTAAATCATATTAATTTGAGAATTATTATGAATCCAATTATTTATTCCAACTTTGAATAACATTTTTTTTTCTGCATACATCTCTAATTCTCTGTTAGACAAACCAAATGACAGAAGTGTTAGAAAAATGACTGCAATCATTCTGATGTTCTTAATACTGTGTAGGTTGAAATCATGGGAGGCCGCAACTGGTCACAAAGCAATGTTTTCTAATGTTAAATACAATTTTACAGAAAAAAAAAGTCATATTCCTTCTTCCAACAACATTACTTGATTCTTCCAGATCTAATGCAGAAACTTATTCCAAAGCCATTTAATAAATTTCAGCTTTAACTGAGCAAATTATTCTCCATTTATAATTCTACTGAAGAGACATTTCCTAAATAATGAACTTAAAAAATAAAATAAATAAGGCATCTCTTGATTTAAATATTCGAAACAAGTTTGGGGTGTTTATTAGAGAGGTTGTTTGGAAACTTTTGCAAATTCCTAGTGTCCGGTTTGGCCAGCTGCCCTCAGAAGGCTTTCATAAATTATCAGAACATCAGTGCAGAGCTTGCATAATCTGCACCTCATCCCTTTATTGGCACATTTCTTTTTTTATCCACAGATAAAAGAGGAAGGAGCAATGGCATCATAGCTATTTTTTTTTAACACAGCCCAAAGACATTTATTTGCCAAATTAGTATTCCATTTTGCCCATCCAAGTCCACAGTTCTAATCAGATCAGACCTCTGCATTCTGAATACCTCCGTGAATATTACCACAGGGTATAATATTTAGCATCTTTTCAGCTTCGTGTACACAGTTCTTCTGTAAAAGCTCATCTGAATGCTGTCTTTGTATCATACTTATGCCACAATCATTTAGATTTATTGTTCTTTAACATGATTTAAATAATGCATTTAGCTAACCTCCTCTTTTCTAAGAATTTAATGAGTGGCCTGAAAATAATTTGCCTAAAATAACCTTTGAAGGCACAATACTAATTTATGGATACAATGTACAGTAATTTCCTGAATAAACTCTGTTGTTTACTTACTGAAGTTAAGAGTAGGCATCTGACAGGCCTGATTTACAGACAGCAAGAGTAACTGCAGGTTGTATTATATTATTATGAGATGCCACAGCAGCTGCATAAAGAATCGGGACAACCAACAAGAGATTAAAAATCCAGATTTCCCTTTCTAAGCCACAGTAAAGTTTAGTCTACAGACAGCAGATGTAGGAGGTCTGTGGAAGTGCAAGATGGGTTTTGTGTGTAGACACATTGCCACATGATACAGTTTGCAAGTGAAGGACAAAGGCCGAAAAAGCCCCCAAGAAGCAAATCCCAAAGCTCTTCTTAGGGAAGAGTAACCGCACTGATTAGTCATCATCTCTCAACAGAATTTTTCTGCTCCAATCCATTGCTTCTTACTGTCCTTATATTTAGTTGAAGAAAATGAGGCATTTTAACTTTCTTCTTAGTTAACAACTTCTTACAAGTTTCCTTCTGCAATTTAATTAGATATTATTTAATATTGCAATATTTCTCATGTGTTGCAATTCAGCAGCAATGTAGAGTTACACATGTAAAACACAAGTAGGGATATTTTAATTCATTCTTCCAGTAGGCTTCCTCCCTGTATTGCCTTGACTTTCTAGGATTTTACGAGAACTTTAAGTGATAGTTATTAAGGGTAGGGCATGACGTACATACAGGAACTTCTAGTAACTTGTGGCAATTACGTAGCAGCATTGCACATGATAGAATCATAGAATCATAGAATAGTTTGGGTTGGAAGGGACGTTTAAAGGTCATCTACACCACCTCCCCTGCAAGAAGCAGGGACATCTCCAACCAGATCGGGTTGCTGAGAACCTCATCCAACCTGACCTCCTTGAATATTTCCAGGGATGGAGCATCTACCACTTCTCTGGGTAACCTGTTCCAGTGTTCTACCACTTCACTGTAAAAAATTTCTTCCTAATGTCCAGTTCGAATCTGCTTCCTTATATTTCAAAATCATTACCTCTTGTCCTGTCATAACAGGCCCTGATGAAAAGTTTCTCCTCATCTTTCCTGTATGCCCCCTTTAGAGATTGGAAGACCGCTATAAGGTCTTCCCAGATCCTCCTCTTCTCCAGGCTGAACAGCCCCATCTCTTTCAGCCTGTCCTCATAGGAGAGGTGCTCCAGCCCTCTTATCATCTTTGTGGCCCTCCTCTGGACTTGCTTCAACAGGTCCATGTCCTTCTTATGTTGGGGGCCCCAGAGCTGGACGCAGTACTCCAGGTGGGGTCTCATGAGAGCAGTATAGAGGGGCAGAGTCACCTCCCTCGACCTGCTGGCCACACTTCCTTTGATACAGCCCAGGATGCAGTTGGCTTTCAGGGCTGCAAGTGCAGATTGTCAGCTCCTGTTGAGCTTCTCGTACACCGATGCCCCCAAGTCCTTCTCCTCAGGGCTGCTCTCAATCCATTCTCTGCCCAGCTTGTATTTGTGCTTGGGATTGCTCTGACTCATGTGCAGGACTTTATATACATAAGGTGTATATATATACATGTGATATTTAGCATTAAGACACTCTTGTGAGGGACTGATAGAATCAATGTATGTTAGTGTCTCAGACGTTGTGGGGCAGGGTGTGATTTGCATAGCGGCAGTAGGAGGTAGGTAATACAGGATGTGGAGGGCCTTTTGGGGATGCACCCCATGTTCTGAGGTGTCTTACATAGTCACTTGCCATATATGGCCAGGGGCTTACGACCACCCCTCACATTAGCACATGCTTAGCACCTGCGCAGAAGACCCAAAACTCTCTGGATCTAGAACCATGTAAGTCCTCAAGGGGTGTACCTGGAGGTAGGGATTAGACTGTAAAAGGCACTACCTTGAGGAGACAGATGGACACCTGCTACCGGAGGATTGTCATGCCCGTCATCATTGTCACTGGATCCAAGGGTGGTGATATCTCTTTCTCTACCTCTCTCTCTCTTTCTCTTTTCCATTTTCTCCTTTTTTTTTCTTACAAATATTCTAATAAGAGTCCCGGCTATAAACTCCTTTTTGCTTTCCAAGTTTTCAAAGTTAATTCCTTCCTCATTAATGTTAAATAAAGTTTTAAATTGATCATTTGGTGGTGTTTCACCTTAATTTAGTTCAAGGAAATAATGAACCTGCTACAGCTCTGGGTTGTAACACATTCGTGTTAGATGCTACCTACCTAGAACTGAGTTTGTAGTGCACGTGCATGTTGGATCAGGACACAGAATGGATTTCAACTCTTGCAGTCCTGTTATCAAGTAATATTTCAAAGGCATTTATTTTTTTTTCATTTTCTTACTGTGGCAATCATGCAGAATTCCACCAGAGTCAGGCCTGGATGGGGGAAAAATGCTGCCTATTTGCTCTGAATGAATGTACATTCTGATGAGAACGGAGCAGCAAGAAAGTCAGTGAATGCGAAGAGCTTCCTGCATTTTAACAGCACTAGCTCATTAAATCTCTTCTAACCATATCCAAAATTAAATCCATTTTAGCTGTACACTAATTGCCACTAAAAGATCTTAATCGCCACCAAGGATAGATTACTGGAAACTGATGTTACTTAGCACAGCCCTATTTTTATTTTAATTAACATATGGTAAGATGCTACACAGAAGGGATTTCGTAGATTAAATTGCATATTTGTTGTACTCTAAGTCTCACCTTTTAACAATGATTAGAAAGTTCTATTTAAATTTAAAGACATTCTTAATTTAGAAGAGTTAAGAATAATGATTAATGGTCTAGGTACATTTCAAGCCAACAGAATACATTTGTTTCCATGCAGTGAATACTTTGGTAAGAAATTATGCTGAAGTCTATATGAAAAATAAGAAAAAAATTGGGGTTTTCATGAATTCTAATGAATCATATTTGATATGATTAAAATTTAAACACTGCCTTTTAGTTCAAATGGGATTTTTCAATTTTTAACAGAGAAGTAGAGTTCTATTATTTATGAGATGTACAGGGAACAATTCAAGAGTTTTTTCTATGACTGTCTGATTCTGCAGTGATTTACAATTTTAGTAAATCAAAAATTGCAAAAGTGACTGAAAAATATACCCAAGAATATTAGTAGATGACAACTAGCTCAGTGTTCAGAGTAAAACTCTTTGTCTTCTTTATGGAAGAAAAAAACTTTTTACATGTCAAAATACAAGCATATATTAGTTTGCACTTACAAAAGTGCTTCAGTTACTTATAACAACCTAAACATCTCCTTTTCCTATTTAAATCCTTACATGTACTGTGTTAAAATAATTTATTCTGTGACTTTCTTTGTATAGTAGTTATCTAACACATCAGCAACATGTAACTGAGTTGCCAGTTCAGTAATTGCTCTAGCTTTTAACATCCAAAGTAGGTACAGTACAGGGATTAACAAGAACTAATTTCTCCATATCTGTCTCCATGCTTTCCTGTAATTTTGTTGTTGTTGCTGCTGTTATTTACTTATAGAAGTAGTTTCCAAAAGAGATAAATAAGAACACTTTAAATACTTCTCATCTGTGTCTCATTAACCTGTCCATTGAGGAACAATGAGAAGAGAGAAAATAAGCATTTTAAAAGTTACCAAATAGCTTAAGCCCAACGTACACATCTTTGGAACCTCAAGCCATAATAGAGGAGTAACACCTTAAGGATAATTATTCTTAAACTCATGTCCAGGAAATCCTGAAGCAAGTCAAAGAAAAGAGGATTTTGAAGTTCTGGCAGCCCAAGGTCTTGCTAACATCACTATCATCAATGTGTGAGAAAAAGGTGACTTACTGATGCTTGGCACCTTTGACAGGATTTACAATTTTTGACATTTATTGTGCCTTATAACACTCATCCACACATATTCTTACTTCTGCTAGACAAAAAATGCTAAAGGAGACATCTTTTTCATGTTAAAGAAAACTGGAAAAAATGCAGCAAAATATTTTCTATACTTATGTCTTCTTAATGCTGTGTGGTGAAAAAGATCCTCAGAAACAAATGAAAATTGTTGTGTGTATTCTGGGGAATTTGCGCATATGTTTTTAAGAGAACACATCAGAAAGAAAACCAGAATCATTTTCCTGGGTAGCAAAATTCTGAATGTCCTATATAGATATGTTCTTTTTTTCTCAGGCTGTATAGTAGATTTTTTTTAAAGTTGATCAGCTGGAATTTTTTAACTGAGTTCATTGTTTTCATAGAGAACAATGTAAATTTCACAAGAATGTGTTATATTTTAAATACACCCTCTCTTGTTCACTCTTGTATAACTTTTACATATTAACATTTATCAAGTTTTCCCAGCTTCCTCCTCTTATTTTAAAGTTCTTAATATAATAACTTTCATACCATAACCTATACTCCCCTGTATTTCAGATCAGATGTGTACAGCTCTTACTTATCCACAATTATGATCCTCTTCAACTTGTCTTCTTCTTACTGTGAATTTAGAATTAATTAATTTGCTTAGCCTCTAAATTTTGTATTCCTGATTTACTTTCTCAAGCCTGTATTTTTCTTAGAGTTTAAAATCACTCAGCTTGGTTGTTTTAGAAATCCAAAAGAATGGACTTCCACACTAAGTAATAATAAAAGCCTTATAACTTTTTTAAAGTAAGATACACTAGTCAAGCTTACTGGAAAATTAAACTCGGTGTCTTGTTAGTACAATGTATGGAAAAATTTAAAAACATCATTACATAACTCCACTTCCTTATGATGTGTTAAATTTGTGGCAGGTAGTGCCATTCATTTATAGATAGGTTTGTTTTGTTTTGTTCATTGTATGGTTAAGTTTTTATTAATTCATTTATCTTAAATTAAAATCTTGCACAGCGCCTGTAAGCCAGCTGTGAGTTAATTTGTGAGCAGCTGAATGCAGCATTCTGAAGCGGGAAGTGAATAATGATGCTGCAAAATATCGCTGCATCTATTTGCTAATTGTTTCCTGATGACTTTGACAGCTGCGAGATATAAGATAATAGCGCCTACACAGTTGGTGATTTTCTAGACATATTACTCATTCCATTTGATCAATGACCTTTTAGTCTTTCTGAGAGTTGCCTTTTTCTCTATGAAAATTGTTGCTCTGAATCCTGTTGTTCCAATTATTGTATTAAATATATATGGAGATAAACACGACTTATTTATGGTTCTGCCAACATTGGAGAAATTTGCATACTGGTGTCTGAGATGTTTCTCTAAATGGAACTAAAAACACTTTCCTGAAAATGCACAAAAGTATTTACCAGGAAAAGATTACTGTTTAATTGCAATATGTTGGATAAATTTTATCCATTTTGGTTTTGTGAAGATGACTATCCTCCATATCTAATGGAGTAAGAGAGAAAATTGCATCTCTGTAATTAGTTGGATTTTATTTTCTCAGCTGCTTTGCTGCAAATTCCCTGATGTAGACAGGTCCTTCCCTGAATGTTGGATAGCTTTTTATTTGGTTCTGCTGAAGTACAGTTCTTACTAATTCTTACTTACTGATACTAATGTAAAATTCAATATTCAAGTTCTGTTATTGCTTGCAGTACTCCACAGAGGAACTAATAATGAAAGGTTCCAAAATGAGCACTACAAAACCTCATATAAAGGGACATTGTCACAAACAATTGCATTGAAGATTCATTGTTTATTTACCATGACTCATGAAGATACTGAAGACAATACAGGATATGTTAATAGCATTTATCATTCAAATGAAGAGTAGATAAATTATGGTCAAGGAAAGTAACGCAGTGAGCACTACGTTGCAAAAATCTGTGTGGCAATGATTAAACATTTACCTGTCTTGTGCCTCTGTTCTGTCTATGAGCACATCTGAGAATCCTTCCCTCAGTAGACATCCAGCTTTCTCAAATTTTTTAATAAAACAGAAGAGAATAGTTATAGATCTCACAAAGATCATCTGTTTTGCCAGAATGACAGTTATATAAATGACAGAATCATAAAGTAGTTTGGGTTGGAAGGGACATTTAAAGGTCATCTAGTCCAACCCCCTCTGCAAGGAACAGGGACATCTTCAACTAGATCAGGTTGCTCAGAGGTCGATCCAACATAAGTTTGAACACTTCCAAGGATGGGTCATCGGCCACCTCTCTGGGCAACCTGTTCCAGTGTTTCACCATCGTCATTGTAAAAAATGTCTTCCTTATGTCCCATCTTAATCTACCTCGCTCTATTTTAAAACCATTACTCCTCGTCCTATCACAACAGGCCCTGCTAGAGTTTCTCCCCATCTTTCCTGTAAGCCCACTTTAGGTATGGAAAGGAGGGCTGCTATAAGGTGACCCCAGTGTCTTCTCTTCTGCAGGCTGAACAGGCTCAACTCTCTCAGCCTGGACTCAAAGGAGAGTTGCTCCAGCCCTCTGATCATCTTTGTGGCCCTCCTCTGGACTTGCTCCAACAGGTCCATGTCCTTCTTATTCTGGGGGCCCCAGAGCTGGACGCAGTACTCCAAGTGGGGTCTCACCAGGGCAGAGTAGAGGGGGAGAATCACCTCCCTCGACCTGCTGGCCATACTTCTTTTGATGCAGCCCAGGATGCAGTTAACATTCTGGGCTGCAAGTGCAGGTTGTCAGCTTCTGTTGAGGTTCTTTTCCACCAGCATTCCCAAGTCCTTCTCAGGGCTGCTCTCAATCCCTTCTCTGCCTAGCCTATATTTGTGGTTAGGATTGCCCTGACCCATGTGCAGGACCTTATACTTGGCTTTGTTGAGTTTCATGAGGTTTGCACGGGCCCACTGGATGGCGTGTCAACTACACCAGACAGCTTGGTGTCATCAGCAAACTTGCTCAGGGTGCACTTTATCCCACTGTCTACGTCACCAGCAAAGATGTTAAACAGCGCCAGTCCCAATACTGACCCCTGAGGAATGCCACTCATCACCGGTCTCCACTTGGATGTTGAGTTGTTGACCATAACTCTCTAGTGCAGCCAATTCCTCATGCACCAAGTGGTCCATCTGTCAAATCCATCCATCAAATCCACATCTCTCCAGTTTAGAGACAAGGACGTTGTGTGGGACAGTGTCAAATGCTTTGCACAAGTCCAGGCAGATGACGTCAGTTGCTTGTCCCTTATCTACCAACGCTGTAATCCCATTGTAGATCACCAAATCTGTCAGGCATGATTTGCTGTTAGTGAAGCCATGTTGACTGTCAGTAATCATCTCCTTATTTTCCATGTTCCTTAGCATATTTTCCAGGAGGATCTGTTCCATGACCTTGCCAGCTACAGAGGTGAGACTGACTGGCCTGTAGTTCCCTGGGTCTTCCTTGTTTTCCTTTTTAAAATTCACACCAGGACAGAATACTGTTGTTCTCATTATCTTTTACTGTTTCACTATTTAAGACTGATCTACAAATACAACAATGTAAAGGTGCCTATTTAGGTGTATTAATATTGATGAATTCAGAAACTGTAAGCTTTCCTTGGTCCACAGTATTATTAAGGAAGGTGTCTAGCCACAAAGACACTGAATTTCAAGTACTGGTCTTCTTTTTCTTCTTAAAGGAGATAGACTCAGTATATTAAGACAACTTTCTTTATTTTGAATAGTTTTGTATACAAAGACTACTTATCCATCTGGCAGATGGATGATGGATAGTCTTCAATTTGGAATTTAATTCTAGTACACTAAACATTTGAATTATCTTTCTTATTTTGCCAGTTTTACTTAGCATCGAATATTTTGCATAAAATATTTTATAACCTAGTAATAATTGGAATCTCCACGGATACTTGTCTTATGAACCACACTCTACAATATTTTCTTAGTTTCCTGGTATGGACATCTATCTGCATTGCACAATGTATTTTTTATTCTTAACATAAAGCAGAGATTTAAATTACATTTTTAAATAAACTCTGAGGATAAGTAATTTTGTAATTTCAGGTTAATAGTCTTGCATAGTTCCCGTTCACAAAGAAAATCGTGATGTCAGCGTATTATTGACTTGGAGAAAATGCTTCTGTATGCGTTACGGGCAATTCATTGATTCGGAGCTTGCCTGTATAAGTAATTCATGAGCTCTGATTTCACTTTTTTTTTTTGTAGAGTAATTCATGAAGCCTAATTTCTTATTTCTTCTGACATAACTTTAAAGATGAATCCATTACAGTCAGTTTTTAAAAAGCTTTTGTGAAATAACATGCAAGAAAAGTTATCTGAACTTTCATTTTCTTTTAGTTTTATCACTGACAAAGAATGGATAATGAAATGTTAAAAGAAAAAGTGGTACTCTACTGAATCATGCTAGCTCTTTTAAGAGGCAGCTAATAATGGATCTCTCATACTACTTTATAATGTTATGTTCATAATGATTAGATAATTTTTAGAAATCAACGATTTTTTACAGTCCTAAATAATTTTGCTATGTCATGACAATGTAGTAAACCTATCACAACATACGAAACAGTCCAAGTTGGCATGAGGGATGATACCATGGTACATGAGACAGAAACTAAGATGTTATCAGAAATTAATTTTTTCAAAAAGAAGCTAGTGTGACAACCATATGCTCCATGGAAAGAAATTAATAGCAGGTCTGCTTGGCAGTTTACTCTGGTGACGAACAAGGGGAATCACCATGTATTCTCATGTTGCCCCTGGGGACCATAGGTATACATCATAATTTCTGGACTGTATTCAGCATGTCTAGTCTAGAATTTTCTTGGTTTTCTTTATGGTTTACCTCTTCCCCAGCATTTTTGTTTAGAAATAAAGACAAATTAAATTCTCCTACTCTGCATTTCTTGAAGTTCCGAAAGTTTAAGTTTTGGTCCACACAACTTCTGAGCTTTCCAATAATAGATCTGCTCTTCTTTCCACTGTCTTCTGATGATACAATTGATTGACTGAGGTTGCAAAGGCACAAGTTATGTTTAAGTGTGCAGAAGATTTCTCAGACTGAAATTTAACATCATTCTTCACTGGATGTTTTGACACTTCTGACAGAGTTTCAGTAAGCAGAAATCAGTTGACACATTTGTCCTTCTAGAATTGAGCTCTTTAATTATTCTACGCTTTAGTTCACTTACTGTCTCTTTACAGAAGTTCCTGAATAAGCAAGAACAAAACAGAGGAAATAGAATGTGAATGTACTTTCTAGGGAAAAAAATAAAAAAGTTAGCCTCTCCAAATACTCCTAAATAATACTATTTTTTTCTACAGTTAATTTTGAATTTTCTCTCCATAACTTTTCAGAAAAAAAAAAAAACAACAAATTTCTAATTTCACCATTGGTTCATCTTAGAAAGTTAATAAATGGTTTGACCTTCCTTAGGATCTTGGTTCTTGAGGGAAAATAACTGGAAAATAGTGTATACATACCAGAAACAATCCTCTGCCTCTAGTGGAGGATGGACTTTTATATTCTTTCACTATTGATTCTCTGGAAGTTAATAAAAACACCTTCTATTTGAATAATGAACTATGCCCTGAAGTTTTTAATAGAGCAATAATACAGTGAAAGCTGGAAAACCATAAAGGATGGGTGTCACGAGTGGTGTCTCTCAGGGGTCCGTGCTGAGCCCAGCCCTGTTCAGCATCTTTGTCGGCGACATGGACAGTGGGATAGAGTGCACCCTCAGCAAGTTCGCCAATGACACCAAGTTGTGTGGTGCCGTCGACACGCTGGAAGGGAGGGATGCCATCCAGAGGGACCTTGACAGGCTAGAGAGGTGGGCACGTGCCAAACTCATGAAGTTCAACCAGGCCAAGTGCAAGGTCCTGCACATGGGTTAGGGCAATCCCAAGCACAGATACAGGCTGGGCAGGGAATGGGCCGAGAGCAGCCCTGAGGAGAAGGACTTGGATGCTAGTGGATGAGAACCTCAACGGGAGCAGGCAATGCGCCCTTGCGGCCCAGAAGGCCAACCACATCCTGGGTCGCATCAAGAGAAGTGTGGCCAGCAGGTCGAGGGAGGTGATTCTCCCCCTCTACTCTGCCCTGGTGAGACCCCACCTGGAGTACTGTGTCCAGTTCTGGAGCCCCCAACATAAGAAGGACATGGACCAGTTGGAGAAGGTCCAGAGGAGGGCCACGAAGATGATAGGGCTGGAGCACCTCTCTTATGAGGATAGGCTGAGAGAGTTGGGGCTGTTCAGCCTGGAGAAGAGGAGGCTCCGGGAAGACCTTATAGCAGTCTTTGAGTACCTCAAGGGGGCCTACAAGAAAGATGGGGAGAGGCTGTTTAGTAGGGCCTGTTGCGATAGGACAAGGGGTAACAGTTTTAAAATAGTGGGGGGTAGATTTAGATTAGATATTAGGAAAACATTTTTTACAATGAGAGTTGTAGAACACTGGAACAGGTTGCCCAGAGAGGTGGTGGAAGTCCCATCCTTAGAAACGTTCAAGGCCAGGCTGGATGAGGCTCTGAGCAACCTGATATAGTCGGGGATGTCCCTGCTTCTTGCAGGGGTGTTGGACTAGATGACCTTTGAAGGTCCCTTCCAACACTACCCATTCTATGATTTTATGATTCTATGATTCTATGATGGGATCCTCAGAAATATTTTTAGAAACAAAACCAAGGCTCTTGACACTTTGAGACATGGCAGGGTGGGGAGCTGAAGGCCTTGCTCTTCTGAAGAGCGTACCTCAACCACTTCCAAAGATGTACTCTTCTTTAAGAAAAGACTGTAGAAATTACACAATGCATAAAGCCCAGGGATTATTTTTCTCAATTAATTTGATTCTAGAGACTGTATTTTAACCTCTTGCTTTAAAAATAATCTATAAGTTTTTTGTTTTACTTTTCAGTTTCATGATGGTGTACTAGCATATCTCTTGCTGAGCTGCTTCAGGGTGGTAGAACACTGGCACAGGTTGCCCAGAGAGGTGGTGGATGCCCCATCCCTGGAAACGTTCAAGGCCAGGTTGGATGAGACTCTGAGCAACCTGATCTAGTTGAAGATGTCCCTGTTCCTTGCAGGGGGGTTGGACTAGATGACCTTTGAAGGTCCCTTCCAACCCTAACCATTCTATGATTCTGTGAGTTATTGTTCTGCTGATAATTCAAAAAGATTATTTTACCAAATCTAGCCCTTAAATATCTGATTGGACAGTTTTAGTAAGTATTTTTTTTTTCACTAGTCACTTCTTGACTACAGATAATGATAGCTATCACATAAGTCTTGGTTTTCAACCTCCACTTACTCCAAAGTTTCTCTTTGCTATGTACAGAAACACTGACAAAAACTGTTTTCAGTATCAACTGTAAACCTCCATCTTCTCACCTGCTCATACTGACACCATTGTTAGCTGTTGATTTGTAATTTTAGCTTAATACTTTTATGTAAAAAGCCCCGATGGTTTTAGATTATCTACAATACAGTCAGTCATGAAAAGAACTTTCACATCTCTTTGGAGACCACCCAACCATACTAACATTGCTGGCAAGTTTCTGCCTTGAAGTTTGGGATTGTCATTTATTTATTTCCAAGCATCTGATGCTCAGAAGTCTGTGATTCCAAACATGTAGAAAGTAAATTCATATCTGGTCCTGCCTTGTATTTTTTTCTTATTCTTCATTTGAGATAAATATATTCAACATGACAGTAGTTTCAGAAGGCTGTGTTGAGTAGTGTGCTACAACTGGTGAAGGCTACAGCATTGCAAAGTTTATTACTCCCCAATATATTTAGAACTTTCCAGTAACACCAGATGAAAGGAAACATTTAAATTCAGAAAACAGAAAATTTCTGAAACTTACCAACATGAAGTGTGGCCAGTAGGTCAAAGGAGATGATTCTGCCCCTCTGCTCTGGTGAGACCTCACTCGGAGAACTGCATTCAGCTCTGGAGCCCGTAGCACAGGAAAGACATGGACCTGTTGGAGCAATTCTAGAGGAGGGCTACAAAGATGATCAGAGGGCTGGAGCACCTCTCCTATGAGGACAGGCTGAGAGAGCTGGGGCTGTTCAGCCTGGAGAAGAGGCGGCTCCAGGGAGACCTTATAGCAGCCTTTCAATATTTAAAGGGGGTCTGTAAGAAAGATAAGGACAAATTTTTTAGCAGGGCCTGTTGTGACAAGACAAGGGGTAATGGTTTTAAACTAAAAGAAGGTACATGTAGACTAGATACAAGGAATAAATTTTTTACAGTGAGAGTGGTGAAACACTGGCACAGGTTGCCTAGAGAGGCAGTTGGTGCCCCATCCTTGGAAAGGTTCAAGGTCAGGTTGGATGGGGCTCTGAGCAACCTGATCTGGTTGAAGATGTCCCTGCTCACTGCAGGCGTGTTGGAGTGGATGACCTTTAAAGGTCCCTTCCAACGCAAACTGTTTTATGATTCTGTAACATCTCAGATAAACCAGACTGATGAAATATTAAAATGCATTAAACTGAAGCAGCACTAAACAAATCCTGAACATTTGAGAAAGACAAAGCTTGTGCTTAAATGCTAAATACTCTACTATCTTTCAATATATACAGAATATATTGAGCTGGAAGATGAAAAAAAAAAAAGTATGTGTAATGTAATAGAACTGCTTGAAGCCAGAAAGTAAAACAGAAAAATCTCAAAAACATATAAAACATCTCATCACCTTCCAATACAGATGCACTAGCCCAGTAGAATTGACATCAAATGAAAAAAAAAAAAAGGAGATAAAAATTGAAGTTTTTGGTTCCTAGAGGTTAAAAAAAAAGAAAACTCTGAATCATCTATAATACTTTTACTGTCTCACACATACATTAAACCCATCCCTGCACTCTGAAACATTTTGTTATTTTCCACTGTGGAAATATTGATTGTTTTTGTAATGTTCTGTCAAAATGGTTTGTAAGTTTGTCATAGCTGCATATATCTTGCAATACATTAATTGACCTATACAGTTATTGCAGAAAATAGGAGGACTATGAAAGGGGATTAAAAAACCCTCACATAATAAAAGTCTTTGTTTTCACCTTCTCATAGGTAGAGCTATTCACCTATTCAAGCTTGTTTCATCCCTGATTTTCAATTTGAGTGAACTTATAACAAAAACCACTAATGACTCAAGTTCCAGGCATGATTATCTTGTATTGGGAAATATTTCTTTCTTGTTTCTGTTAGATTTATTTATCAATTTCAGAATTCTGGAAGTTGAATATTAAATTAATCTTCAATGATCATAAACAAGCAGTCATTAACTCAAATCCATAGATATCTTCCGAGGCTGAAATGACAGAATATTTCAATATGATGACATGTCCATGATGTTTACAATAAAAACAGAGGGAATAGAAAATGCAATCAGATTATGCAAAACAATTTTTAAAATTAGTGGCAAAATAAAAGAATTCATGTGATGATATTAATTAAAAATTCCCATCAATTAGCTTCTATTTTCTTTTCTAAATATATAATTTCCAGTTGATTTTTAAGCCTGCTTAACACGCAGAGAATTTAAGATGAACATATGAGAACTCAGCAGGATTGAAAATGAGTACATGTGTTTATATGCCTAAAACAGAATTTAAATGCTAATTTTAGGTGCACAAGAAATCCTAACAAAATATGAGAAAAATTGGCTACATGGTCTTTATGTTTGTGACTCATTCGTTTGGCATGTCTGACCACCAGCACAGATAAGCACTCATAGCTTGAGTGACAGAAGTGAAAATTTTGGGTACCTGCTACTTTGCTGGCAAAGCAGATTTGGCAGCAATATCTGCTAGTGTGGATCTTCAGGAATCCCACACTACCTAACTGGATATTCCTGAAGGTTGTTGGTACATTATTGTTTCTGAAATTACCCAGAAGCACCTTAAAAGTTCATGATTGAACCATGTCCTTTTTTCTTATTATGACAAATAGCTTGCTTAATTGGAGAGGCTTACTGTGTTACAGTATTCATTGCCACTTTCAATAGAGAAAAAAATTAGAGATTTGTTTGAAAAGAGCATGGCCCCGAAGCTTCAGAAACATGAAGATATTAAAATCATTCCAATAGTTCTTCTTTGCTATGAGACTGAAAGGGGACTTATTCACTCGCTGATTAATTACTTCCAAGGCAGTAATGAAATTGTATACAGAAATAAGCAAAAGAGTAAAATAATATAAAATAACTCGAACATTTTAAGCTTTGCTTTGACGTAGCAAAATGCCATCATGTCACTATCTTTTCAAAACTCTATTCCATCTACAAGTTATCAACAGACAAAATGAACATTTTTAATGGATATTTGCATGTCTCATGTGATACATAATGAAGAAAAATATACTATAAGCAACTTGATTTTTTTTTCATCATACAGGCTCCAAAATTAAGATTTTAACATCAAAAATTTTCAGAATTACAGAAGCACATTCCTCTTTATCAAGTTCAATGTTGAGCCATCATCTGGAACCCTGATGACTATTGGTAAAATAAAGGCAGGTTGTAAGACATACAAGCATAAGGAAAAGGGAACAATTGGAACAGAATAGCACTGAAGCTGAACATAAGAAGTCACTGACAAAATCCATGTCTACAGATCCTCTCAAGGCCCACATAATACCAGAAGCATAGCAACTTTTCTGTCACTGTGATATCACCTATAAGCTCTTGGCAGACAGTCCGCTCAGGGGGACTATCATCCCCAGTCCCATCATTGAGGAACTTCCCTCAATCCAGGCATATTCCAGCTGAGAGCTTTTGACACTGAACTGTGTCCTGCTTCTAGATAGGTGTGCTGAACAAAAGAAAGGAGAAAACACTCAATCAGGAGCAACTCTACAGTACTTAACAGCTACATGCAACTGAGGCCAAAACTAACAGAAGGTAGGCATGCCTCTCAGCCGTGGACGTTTTAGTAAGCAGAAATCAGAGGCAAAACTTTGCTCCTATGTAATCTCTGACCAGCCAAGTTCTCAGCAGGATTATTCTTTCCAAGTGACTTCCTACTGCCTCAATGAGAAGCAATTATGTAAGAAAATAACACCATCTCAAATGTGTTCAGGCTGGGCAGATGCACTTATCAGAATTTAAATAAGTACTTCCAAATTTGCAGATAAAAATGATGCAAAACATATCAAACTCAGTTCTCAACTCTTGTTCATATTGTTTCGTATTTCTTGTCATCATTGACAGACACAAAAATGAGCAGATTGATACTTTATAATGTTCCAGAGATGTGTGCTTTACGATTTACAATGTTGGTAATTGCTTCTCTATGGAGAAGTAATTATTTTAAGCCTACTGGGTTAGTCTTGTTAACAGTTGATGAAAAAATTGACATCTTTAAAGAACATAAAAATTCTACATATTGTAGAGCAATAGAATGGTTTAGAAGATAATTACATCAGGGAACTGCTGTCACCTTGCCATGGTAATGTTTTATTTCAATTAGGACCTAATCAATAACTCAGTGAGTGAGTTATAATACAGAGAATCAGAAGCCAGTAATTTTACTTTATGAAGAAAGTAAACGTACCCAAATGTCTATTATTAAAAGCAGGAGTGTTGTAATGTTCAAATATGCCGAACAGTATCACTGGGCAGAGCACAAAGAAGCAAGCCTATAAAAGGTACTTTTCCCTAGCAATTAAATCAGACTACAGAAAAAAAAGTCCTGTAGAAGATCATCAACATATTTTAAGGAACAAATCAAGATTTTTTTTTTATTTCCAGAAATGCAATATAACCAAGGGAATAAATACTTTTAGATGACTACAATTGAATACTAGTTATGTAGAGAACACACATTTGGAGATGAAACACAAATTATGCAGATACACAGTAAAGGCACATATGCAATTCCACAGATACAAGAACCCAGTTAAAAACACTATAAATATATTAACCCTCCACATTTTAGTATGTTTCACACTTTCCATCTATTTAAGCATATATTTTTGCAACAGAAACTATGACCTAAGACTCTAGTTCCCTGCTAGTCAATTCAAACTAACTCAGAAAAAAAATCAGGCCATTTTTTTGTTCTTTTAAAATATATTCTATACCAGCACACTTACTTGAATTATAGTGGGGAACAGGAAGAGCAACAGCTGTCAATTGATGTTTTAGTGCTTTTATCAGCAGGTTTACACACAAGGTTAAAAGGGAATTTTGTGAAATGATACTAGCCTATAAAAGCTGTCCATACTCTTCTGAAAGGTGGAAAAGTCAAAAAGAATGTATGTTCCTGCTTCAAAGAAAAAAAAGGAAAAAACAGACAAGCAAAACCTACTGATTTTGGCTAGTAAAGACTATGTATATATTTTGTCTGTGAACTTCTTTTAATATATTTTAAACTCAGATCTTTACGAAAAATAGTCTTACGCAATTAGTGTCTTTCCGTGGGCCTGTATAGATACATGTCATATTTGGATCCCCTGGTAAATTCAACCAAATTAACCACTGTAGGAAAGGAGAATATATAATTACATTCCTACAAGATTCCTGAACAATTGATGGATGCATAGACAGAAATTCAGTTAATTGGCTGATGTAGTTGCCAAGCTCAGTCGTATTTCAAAAGTCATGGCATTCAGGCAAAGTCCCCACTTATTGGAAAAAGGGAAATATTATGCTCATTTTTAAAGAATTAAAAAAGAGGACCCTGAGGACTACTGACCAGTCAGTCTCACCTCTATGCCTGGTACAATCATGGAGCAGATCCTCCTCGAAGTTATGTTGAAGCATATGGAAGACAGGGACCAAACTAGAGACTGCCAACAAGGCTTCAACAAGGGCAAAACGTGCTTAATTAAACTAGTGGCCTTCTGCAATGCAGTGACTGCATCAATGAAGAAAGGAAGAGTTACGGATGTGAACTACTTCAGCTTATGTAAGCCCTTTGATATGGTCCACCACAACATTCTTATTACTAAATTGGAATGGACTGTTTGATGGACTGTTAGATGGATAAGGAACTGACTGGACGACCATGTCCAAATAATAGTCAATGGCTCAGTGTCCAAGTGGAAATCAGTAATGAGTGCTCGCCTTCAAGGTCCATACTGGGACTAACACTGCTTAATATCTTCATCAACAACATAGTGGTATTGAGTGCACCCTCAGCAAGGATAACACCAAGCCAAGTGGTGCAGTTCATTCACTTGAGGGAAGGGATGCCATTGACAGGGACAGTATCAGGTTCAAGGAGTAAGCTCATGTAAACCTCATGAAGGTTGACAAGGCCAAGTGCAAGATCCTGCACCTCAGTCAGGACAGTCCCCAAAGTCAATGTAGACTGCAAGTTAAATGGATTGAGAGCAGTCTTACAGAGAAGGACTTGGGAATACTAGTGGATAAAGAATTGGACATGAGACAGCAATGTAGCCCAGAAAGGCAAATGTATTCTGGGTTGTATAAAAATAAGGATGGCTAGCAGATTGAGGGAGATAATTCTCTCTGTCTTCTCTATTCTTCTCTGCTCTGGTGACATCACACCTGGAGTACTGAGTCCAGCCGTGAAGCTTCCAACATACGAAGGACATGGTCCTGTTGAAGTGAGTCCAGAGAAGGGCCACAAAGATTATCAGAGGGCTGGAGCACCTCTCCTGTGAAGAAAGGCTGAGTGTTGCAGTTTTTCAGTCTGGAGAAAAGGAGACTCCAGGGAGACCTTATTGTGGTTTTTCAATACTTGAAAGAGACTTATAAGAAAGATAGAGAGAGACTTTTTACTAGGGCCTGATATGTCAATTTTGTTTAGTGTGGGGAAGCTACAGTGACAGCTTCTGCAAGAAGCTGATAGAAGTTTCCCCTTTGTCCAGTGGACTCAGCTAGGCCTAGGGTGGACCCACTGCTGGCCAGGGCTGAGTCAACTGACTCAACTGGTGATGGAATGTTCAGTGATAACACCTCTGAGATAACATATTTAAGAAGGGGAATTTTTTTTTTTTTTTTAAAAAAGTGAAGTGGCAGAAGGAGGGGCAGAGAGAGGTAGGCATGAGCCTTGTGGGTCTTGTGGTCGTCATCCTCTGTCCTCCTGAAGGACGGCTGTCTGGGCCCAACTCAGCCCAGCCCAGCCCAGCTGCAAGAAGTGGAGAGGAGATGTGAAGAGAACTTTAGAAGCATCTGCCTGAGCCGGTTGTGAAGAATTTATTCTGAGAGGAACAGCTGCAGACACCAAGATCAGTGAAGAAGGAGGGGGAGCAGTAATGCTGCTCCCGGCAGAGATTCCCCTGCAGCCTGTGGTGCAGCACATGGTGAGGCCGGCTGTGCTCCTGCAGCCCATGGAGGCCATGGGGAGCAGAGATCCACCTGCAGCCAGTGGAGGACCCCACGGCGGGGCAGGCGGATGCCTGAAGGAGGCGGGAGCCCGTGGAGGGCCTGCACTGGGGCAGCAGTTCCTGAGGGACAGCAGCCCATGGAAAAATTACTGACATCGGTGCAGTTCATGAAGGACTGTAGCCCGTGGGAGGGACCTCACACTGGAGCAGGGGAGGAATGTGAGGAGTTCTTCCCCCAATGGTGGAAAAGAGATGTGATGAACTGACCATAACCCCCATTCACTATTCCCCCCTGTACCACTCATGAAGGGGAAGGAGGTAGAGGTAATTGAAAATAAACTTAAGTCTGGGAGGAGGGAGAGTGGGTGAGAAGTTACTTTGTTCTCTTTCTCATTATCCTGCTTTGGTTTTATTAATAATAAGAAATAAATAGTTTTCCTCAAGTCAAGTCTATTTTGCCAGTAGTGGTAACTTTAATGATTTCTCCCTGTCCTTATCTCAAACCTCGAGCCTTTTTGTTCTATTATCTCTTCTCATTCCCATTCCCTTGGAGGGTGGGGAGAGTGAGAGAGAGACTGGGTAGCTTGGTCCCAACTGGGGCTAAATGACAACACAAAATGTGCTCTGTGTTTTGTGGTTCAGATCTGAGACCTCTGCTGAAGCCACCTCTGTGTTCAGAAGAGTTTTCTACAAGATCTGTCAATACCAATGCACAGATCTGTACAGCCTGTGACAAACAGTAAACCTTGATAACCATCAGCCATTGCATGGTAAAACACCACTCAGCAAACTTAATTTTTTCTCTTACACTACCATATTCCTCACTTACCAGGTTTCAGCTTTAAAAGGACTTGTGTGATTGTCCATAAAGACGCTGTGTCAGCAAGCCAGTAAGCACTTACATTAAAATTTTCAAAAAGCTGAAGGTGAAGATCAACATCCTGTTAAACTCCACTGTGTTGCACAGAAATTGATTGGTCACAATATGTGTGTCAGTATCATTCTGTTAACTGTAATATAGAGTAATTCAAAAGTACATGCTGAGATGTTCTACTATCTCAGAAGTACGTGTTCTAATTAGTACATATCCTAATTTGTAATTGCTTTTGCATTTACTTAAATCTTTGGGATTCTGTTCTCTCATTTAATGTTTAAATTATGTCTTTTTGTTTGGAAGCTCTAGCTGAAATAGTTAAACTACTGTTGAGGTGAAAGATTTTACCTTCGACTCCCATCTTCCATTTTTTTCTACTTGTTTTAAGAAGAGTTACCTACATGCACAAAATCAAGAACATTGAACACAAAGATTAAATATTGATTCTAAGATCTTTGAGGGAAAATAAAAGAAAAAAAATGTGAAGAAAGATAATTTACTTACAGGCATTATAAAAACCTGAATTAGTCAATAGATATAATGTAATTTGTATGTGCATTTAAACACATATTTCTCCTCCACTGCTTAGGATTCTATTAAAGGAAGCAGTCTCTTGAATCAGAGACTGCTAATAGTGTTGAAAAACTCAGTCGTTGATATCAACAGTCATTAGGCTTCCAAGTACCATTGGGAATCTGTGCTTCAAGTCAGTGACAGAGATACGCTTCCATTGCTTGGAAATATCCAGCCTAAATTGAAAGACAAGCCATTAGAGTCATCAGGTCTTCTATGAGTTCTGCTGAAAAGATAATCAGAAGGATAAATAACAATTTCATACTTATTTTTTGCACCTTTGAAAATATCTTATATCCTTAAAATTATTTTAGCAATTTGAGTACAGATCTTTTTTAAGGAAGAACAGTTAGGAGAAAATAAGTGGTGGAATTTCTTCTTCATGCAGCTTTGCACAGCTTAAACACAATAGAAGTGTGGAAATAGTGCTTTACAGTAGTGGTTTTAAATGGGCACAAGACCTGCATGGAGATTCACCTAAGTGTGCAGTCTTCTAATTCTAAATCCATAGAGATTTCTGTCAGTAGAATATAGTCATTTGAATATATTTAAGCTTAATTTCTTTTTTTCCCCTTAACCGTGGCTGAGCTTCTTTTTCTTTTCAGGAAAACGATCTCGTCTCAACCGTTCTAGAACTATTTGAGCAGCAACGGGTGGGATCTGGCTCCCTCTACAGGATCCTTTTTCCAAAAACCTATTTTTTTAAGCCGACATAACAGTGGAGAGTTATCATTAAAAAAGATTTCAACATGATTTGTTATTAAGCCTATGAAGTATTTCCCATTCTAAGAAACTATTTTCAGTTGCTTATTACTTGGCCAAGGTAGTACTCCAGCCTCTATCGTGAAGTTTTTCACAAAAATAATCTGCCTCAAGTGAATTTCAGAGAAAGTTTTAGCCAAAATTATTTAACTATTCATAATTACATAAAAGGCTGTATCTTCATGGCAGTATGCAGGATCAGAAAACTGAAATTTCATGGATAAGTCATCTTGATTTGCCTAAATTTCAAATGGCAGAATTTCCATCATTCTAAAGTAGTTTTGTGCAACTGCCTAGAAGCCATCTTCATATTTATCATTGCTAAATTTTGTCAAATATGCAGCAAATTTACTTTAGTTTCAGAATACTGGAAAGACTGTTAACTATTTTTATTAATGAATTTATGATAATCACAGGAGTTGCTTTGGAAAAAAATTGTAACTTTTCAAAGGATTTGTGGATAGCAGAAGCTTTTCCAAATTAAAATTCCTTCAGGAAATCTTTGAGATTTAGCAAGAGAAATAAAGAAGGAAGAAAGATAGAGAAACAGATTTAGGGGAACTGGATAGAATTTGGAGTCATGTAGCCAGGACACACAACAAACAAGGCTGCACATTTAGATATTGGAGTTAGTAAATATCCAAGTTTATTCATACCCAGAAAACAGCACCAAGTAAGCTGTCCTGCATGTTTCTTCTGCTCAATTCATGCACTATTACAGTACTAGATCACAACTGATTCTCAGGTCAGTGTGAGCCTTGATCCCTCCAGCCTTTCTGTCTCTGACCCATTAAGTATTACTGCCTTCAGCTAACGCTATCAAGAATTTCAGAATTGAAAGAGCATGGCCATTAAATTTACTTCTTGGTGCTAGCCAGTAAGGCAGCTGTCATGTAGACATATCTGTAAGAACAGCTCTGATTTCAAATTATTTACACCTTCCAGCAAATATAAAATAAAATTATGCTTGCAAAATTACTTATTTGAAGGAAAGAAAGGAGCACTCCTCTCCCCTAAATCCCTTGAACTAGTTCCACTTCACTAAGAGTGAAATTATATTAAAAGTTTCCTTCCATGATACTGAGCATCAGGGATGAAATCCACATGCACACACATTCCGCTTTCCAGATTAACAAACTCTGAAGAACACTATACTTCCACACATTATCTACATCAACTTATGAACATATTTTAAAAGTCATAAATTGTAGTAATTTTGCAAGGAACACACAACTGTAACGCTGATGTTCATTCAATTTCGCTTTGTTACTTGGGGATTGTTTTAATAGAAGTTGGTAAGAACTAACCTGTTTAGGTTATTAATCTTCAACAGAAACACTTGAAAAAATAGACATTTAAGACCCAACATATTAAAAACAGTGAATAATTCAGCTTTATCCTTTTGTAAAATATTAATTTACAGATATCATCTGACACAAGAAGCACTTTTTACACATTATCAATGAATAATGGTGATGTTAAATTAATACCCCTCTTTTTATAATTTTGGCCTTTGCAAAATTGTTCCACAGGAATAGTTTCTTCTTTAACCAAAGGCAGTTAATCATTTCCTATGTAATGAGGTGAACAGATAATGCTGTTTCTTGTGTAGTAGAGTGTGCTGTCATCTGTCTCTAATGGATTGCTTCTTGCAATTTTATTTTACTGAGACTGCATATATTTACTTAGAAATACCTTTAAGTGTTATAGATACAACTAAAACTTTCAATGAGCAAGCTTCATATTTTCTCACAAAAAGAAACAACTGTGCTTATTTTGTTTTGGAACACTGATTAGTCTGGTTTGTACATCCACATCATGGTTCCTATATTCCCATGACACAGAATAAGAGGTACTTTGACTATGACTTAACAAGAAGATTCAACAAAAAGAATTGAAACAAAATAGAAGAATAAATAAAATAAAGCAAAGCAAAAAAAAATCAAGTCAAATCAAACCAAAACAACTAAACAAAAATAAAAAATAAAATAACATAACATAACATAACATAACATAACATAACATAACATAACATAACATAACATAACATAACATAACATAACATAAAATAAATGTTATTGATTTATCATTTTGAACTGTCTCTGTAACAGAGTACACATACACATGTAGTTGTTATTTGGGTAGTGCAAAAAGAAGAAGAGAAAGATTTCTGCTATTTCAAAGTCAGGATCCTTTGGTCTTTAGTGAGTGTTCATCTACGAGTATAAGTGTCTACTTTGTTGTGTGGATATTCACAGTTGCTGTAAATAGATAAAAAAACCACTTTAACTGCCTTTTTGGTAGCACAGCAGGCTGAACGGTATCCAAGGAAGTTAAGTGTTAAAATAAATACTGACTTATTTTGTGCAGTTCCATGCAACATCGTTACTCTAACATTGAATATGACATCTCCAAGCCATACATTACAGAAATTGAGTGCAGTGTTTTCACAGATTTTAAAGTGTGAACACATCCTCTCAAAAAAATCTTGAAAAATATTTCCTTGAAGAAAAAAATTTAAAAATGAATATGAAATCACTAATGAAAAATATACAGAGGAAGAATGGAACAATTCTACACTCTATTAGAACTACAAACCTATGATATATAATGGCCTTGCTTTTACCTTAACTACTGATGCTGAGGAATCACTGAAAGCCAAGCATTTGAGAGAGGTCTAATATACTATTTGAGTAGCAATCAAAAAAAAAAATAGTAAATGCTTTTGCCCATTAAAAATAGTACTGCCATTGATAGCAACATGCCACAGGCCTTAGGTTAACTTTGCCCTCTGCTAAATTTGGTCTCCCAAGTCGTGGCTTGTTAAGCTTGTTATCAACTTATTGTAAGAACTTCTTGTGCAAACTGAAGCTTGGTACCAGGTATGTCCTTCTATGATATGGAGTTCAAGCACAGAATAATAGCAAAGGCCTTGAAAATACAAACAAGGTTGAAAAGAGAGGCCCAAGGACAACTCATTGATGGCCATTGCTGCTTGTGGTAGAAGTACATCCTTATGAGTGAGTAAAATGAATGCATTAAACAGAACAAAGAAAAGCAGCAGAAGCTCAAGGTAGAAACCCCAGGTGGATTACTGGGACTGTGAGCATGCTGCAGATTTCAAAGGCCCTGTCTCTCTCACCCTTTATCTGGTCCAAGAACTTTGGTTCTCCCTTTATCTACATGCAAGCTGCAAGAACACTTAAATTTGCTCAAAATCCACAGCTCTGCTGCAATCTACAACTGTTCATTGAAAACAACATTCTTGGACAGGGTAAAAACTCTATAGTTGCAGCTACGGGTCCAGGGTGCTTAGACTCACAGAATACTTTCAGTTGGAAGGCACCTTTAAAGGTCGTCTAGTCCAACCCCCCTGCAAGAACAGGGAGCAAAGACATCTCTGACCAGATCAGGTTTCTCAGAGCCCCATCTAACCTGGCCTTGAATGTTTCCAGGGATGGGGCATCAACCACCTCTTTGGCAACCTGTTCCAGTGTTCTACCACTCTCATTGTAAATTTTTTTTTCCTAAGCTTCTGGCTTAACTGGTTTTTTTTGTTGTTTAATTTAGTTGATAGCAAATTAAGTCTAAATAATACACACCTCTACGTTTACCCAGCTTCCGTGACATGGAAGATATTTTCAAACTTTATCCACACCACTTTTTGCTTTAAGCTCATTTTCAAGTACTGTTTGGTTTCTCTGTAATCACCTACAGTATCAGGCACTGTTCAGCCTGCAGAACTGGTTTCCCAGACTAGAGACAACTGTCATTAATGTAACAACCCAACTCAGCAAATTCTAATTTCTCTATCCAGTTTTAATTCCAGACTATCAGAAGTCACAAGGTCTTTTCCCAGACCCTCAACTGCATCCACTGTGACCAGGACCACAACCCACTATCAATTTATTTTTATTTACATTCAGCATATATTACCCAATCTATGTTTTTGCCTACTGTTTCTTTAAGGAATCACTTCGCAGTAAGAAATACGTAAGACATGCAGAGTTAACATATTTTGTCTGGGTTAACTATTTTTTAAAGATTTTAAGATTTTACCTGCTTACTGTCTCTCTTACTGGTATGGATTCCTGTCACACAGAGAAAGATGTCAAATTTAAGCCTTCTCATTTGCTCCCCATATTTCTAGACAGTTTGAACCATGATGAAGCTTTTAATTGCTTTCCTATTCAGTATATTTTCAGACTACATTTTATACTTGGTATTATGTATTGTACACAAATTAAAAACTAGGCATTTTGATAGATTATGGTGTTAACAGTTCCCTTCAGAGAATCTCATCATAAAATTGGGACATGTTTAAAAGAGTTTAATTTATCCATCTTCACCGTATTCTGAATCATCTATTTATTTTTACAAATTTGAAAACTCAACATATTTGTCAAATCAATCATATCTTTTCATTTATTTAAATAGCTTTGTTTTCATGTAACCAGTCATACTGAGAATGCTTACAATTCAGTTTTGTGAGTAATCCATCAGTATGTTTGGCAGATATTCAACCCATCCCACACTTCACTTCCTCCCTGCATTTACAAAGTGACATTTATTTTATTTATCTGTGGAAAAAAAAAAAAAAAGCAACAACCACAAAGATTTTTTTTAGCCGTTATTGATAAGTGTTACAGACTTATATCCACAGATGTTAATTATGAAACAAGGTTAAAATCGAAATGTCTGAACATTTAGTTTTAAATAAAGTAATTAATTAACAAAGTGTACATTCAGTGTGCTGTAAAATAATCTGTAAAAACCTTACATTACCTCAGTGGGTCTGCATAACTGCACCTCGTCAAATGTATTTGTCACCAGAGCACTTTAGGAGTAAGTAAGAACATCTCTAAATTATATTCTTTTTCCAAATGTGTCATCAACAGAAGAGCATATATTGTGTGCCTAATATAAACACATAGTTTTAAGTAATTTTGTGACCATGTTATATCATCCACAAAAAAAAAAAAAAACTTTTATGTACACTTTAAAATAACCCATCTTGTCCTTTCTGTTTCCTGGAAACACAACTGATTCCCCAGTTAGAAAATGGTTTTCTCTTTATTTGTTCAATTGAGAACAATAACATAGGCTTTCTTTACAAACCTAACTTATGAAATAAACCTACAAGTCCCAGATTAATCAGATCAGATTCAGAATGATTGGCCAATGAGTTACTCTGGTAATAAAAACACAAGCAGTGGAAAACAGATCTGACTTTTCAGAGAGATGGCTCAAGCCCATTTCAGGGATTTCAATCTGTCAACTGAACAGAGTAAGTTTCTCTTTTCCCATGGCACTCAAAAGAATTCTTTCCCATTTCTTGCCCACAGAACAGCTATTAGATGAAGCATTGAAAAATTAAAGAGCATCGTCTTCCCTCTGGTATTTTCTTAGCATTTTCAGCACCACCAGGTAGTACATTGGTAAACAGAAGCAACAGTATGACAACATCTAAAGAACTCATGCAAAGAGTTCTATTTTAAATTCCATGTCATCACCACATTACTTTTCAGACATAGGCTATTTATTCAACTTCATCACTCCTACACTCCGCATACAAACTCTAAAAGCTATCACTGGGTTTATCAGCCCAGAAAATCAGGACCAAAGCAAAACCAAACTGACCACTCACTTTGCAGACCACGGAACAAAATCAGCAAAATCATTAATATAATTACACCAAAGAGCAAATAACACTAGTAAGCACAACTCACTACTAGAAAAAGTGAAAATTAATTTCTTTTCCATACATTGGCAGATAAGCATTCATTGCATCTTACAGGGTGAAAAATAAACAAAATTTTTTCCACTTTCTATACAAAATCATATGCCCAATAAGTAGTCTGGGCTGTCAGAGGCTATGTGACAGCAGATAAGTGAATGCACACATGGAGTGATAGACATGGAGGAAACTGTATCTACAAGCAGTTGAGCAAAACATTTTGGGCTCAGTAGGTTAAGCACAGCCAGATCCCCCTACTTGTACACTTTAGAAAAGATGTCACCTCAAAATAATAGCTCCAGTCAGGTCTGTGACTAGGGCTTTGCTTAAGAAAGTGGCAGTAATAAGATGTATGAATTTCTATTATAACCCACAGATGAATGCAGAATAAAAGCATAGTGTCATGGATTTTTTTTGAGACATTAAATCAATAACCAAAGAGGAGTGGGATATGGAGGATTTTGTGCTTGTTGAGGTAAAAAGATGTCAATTACCAGGTCAAATGCAGAAAATGATACTTAGATGTTAAAAAGGGCTTATGTGCCCATAAGCTTGCCTGATTTTTCTAGCTGTATCATACACCTATTAAAAATAAAATACATTTACTTGCAAACCTTGCCTCATCTAGCAAAGTGGTTTTTTTTAAATATACAAAGTGAAATGATGCTTATTTTCAATTCAGAAGAAAGATAGAATACCATTAAGATAAGGAGGAAATTAATATATTTTTATGGAAGAAATACTAGTTCCTTCAAGTACATCCAGACAGATGTAATGGGGAAATGGGCACTCAAGGTTCACAAAGTGTAATTGCTAGTGGATACTACCTAAAGTATAAGGTATGCATGAAGATAGAATTTCTATCAGGACAGCCTGTGCAAGTCAACTGGTTTTACAAAAGAATGGGCAAGCAGATCTGCAACACTGCAAAGTGGAACTCTTGCTCTTTTCCTCCCTGTTTGCACGGGGACTGTTCATTCTGTGCTGCTGGTTCAGCTGCTTACTGAGCTGACTTAACTCACAAACTGTGAAGGAAAACATCCACTGTGCTGCTATCCTTGTCTTTTTCTGTTTTATACATACTGGTAAATATTTATCTCTCAGATAGCGCTAAGAATTTTTAATTTATACTTTGTTTTAGTCTTATCTGACTTAAGTGTTGTTTTAACAAAAGCAAAAAGCAACTAGGTGTTCCTCTTCAGATGGTTTGGTAAATTTTTCTGCAGAGGACCTTGACTATCTTGACTACCCTACCTACTTAAGGTATTCTCTAGAATATACAACAGCAGAAGTGCCTTCCAGTGAAAAACAGTATAAAAAAAATATTGGGGAATATACTTGCCTGACTAGAGAGCTTCAGGGAAACTTGTCATGTTGGGATCATTGCAGGAAACAGCTTTTGTCCTAGAGCATAGTCATTTTCTACAGGAAAAGCCGAGGTGTTGTCTTACAGTGCATCATCTACTCTGCAACCCTACAAAGAGATTGGCTGCTCAACATAGGCTGTATGAGCTTCTCTTCAGAATTATTTAGTTTGTGCAATCATCTCACTCAGTAAGTTCTAGAAGACTTCATTTAAATATGGGCATGTCACAGTTTCCTTCTGAAAAGAAAATAAAATAATAAAAAAAAACCCAACCAAAACATTATCAATCAAGGTTAAGCATGACAAGCTGAGCAAGAGTCCAGCATTTCCCCTGGCAAGATGCAAAATAAACCAACGTGCTACCAAACTAATTCCCATTAATCCCCATGATTTGATTTTGCAGCATTTTTCAAGTTATGTTGTGGGGAGAGGGAAGTTAATTTCTTGTTTGCAGCTGCAAGGACAGTACATATCTTCAGCTCAAAACTGTGACTTCAGAGAGTCCATATCATCTCATACAGTGTTCCAATGGGTGCTGGTCTTGCTTCTTTTCAATAGTAGACTAGGGTGAAAGTTATGAGTTTGTAGATGATTTATTATGACTAAGGGATGGTTTTGGTAGTGAAAGAAATTGGGTAGAAAGAAATAAACTATAAATAAAATAACTTCATAACTTCTATTAGTGTCTTTTTTAATAGTCTAAATGGATTTCTTCAAACAAAAAAAAAAACAGTCTTTTTACAAGTCATGACATATAATTACAAAGTCTTGTTTTCTTTTCATATATGTTGACCTGAAGTCTAACTTTTTTTGTATTTAATTTGATTTGGTGCAAAGTTTTCCAATTTCAAGTGCAAGGTGACGTATTTGTAAATTTTTCCAATGCACAAGTTTGCTCTTTTCCTTTCTCACTGCAAATGCAAATTATTTTTAGTAAAGTAAATAATTACCTACACATAATGAGGATTTTTCTTGCCAAAGCAATATTTAAAATGCACCTTTAGTTTTACTTAGTGCTGTAGTAGGAACTTGTTAAAATAAAGCAAGCTAATAATCATAGCATTAAATTCCAAAATTAGACAAGATGTATGAATATGACACTCAGGAAATGATATCAAGAACTAACATTTTCATACAATAATAGAATCACAGAAAGCTCTGAGTTGGAATGGACCTTTAAAGATAATCTAGTCCAAGCCCCTGCCATGGGAAGGGATGTCCTTCCTTTACTAGATCAGACTGCTCAAAGCATCATACAACCTGACTTTGAACACTTTCAGATGATGCATACACAACTTCTCTAGACAATTTGTGGAGACTCGCAATAGCAGAGAGGAAGAATCAGCTCCCTTGACTTGCCAGTTGTGCAGCCCAGGACATGATTGCCTTTCTGGGCTGTACGGGCACATTGCCAGCTCATGTCCAGTTCTTCATCCACCAGTATCCCCAAGTCCTTCTCCTCAGGGCTGCTTTCAATCCATTCATCCCCCAGGCTGTATTCATACTGGGGATTGCCCCGACCCATGTGCAGGACCTTACTCTTGGCCTTGTTGAACTTCATGAGGTTGGCATGGACCTACTTCTCAAGCCTATCAAGGTCACTCTGGATAATCCTTCCCTCTAGCATCCCTTCCCTCTAGCAAATCAACTACACCTGTCAGCTTGGTATCATGTGTAAATTTGCTGAGGGTGCACTCAATCCCATTGTCTATGTTGTTGATGAAGAGGTTAAATGTACTGGTCCCAGCACAGACTCTTGAGGGACACTGCTCATTACTGGTTTCCACTTGGACGTTGTGTAATTGACTATAACTCTTTGGACACGACCATCCAGACAATTCCTTATCCAACATCCATTCATAAAACCCATATCTCTCCAATTTTGCAGTAAGAATTCTTTCAGTTTCACCATTGTCACACTGACTATGTGACACTCTCAGATCGTTCAACAGATATAAACTACCTTGGATAACTTTAGCACTGCAGATATATCATTATCTTCGAAGAATTTATTTCCTTCCCTAAATATTTTCCCTGAATATTCCCTAAATCTCCCTGAATATTTTGCTATTTACAATTAGCAGTGAGTTGTTGTTGGTACACTGCAAGCAATAGGTAAGTACTGAAAGCTATCTCAGATAAGTCAAGTTTCTGTAATTTGACAGCATTGACATAAAGTTTACATATCAGACCAGCTTTCTGAGACTGAAATCCATTAACACAATTTTCTCTTTTAAAGATTAAAAAAAAAAATGAACTTATTCTAACATTTTAAGATTCTATAGGTGTTTCATTCATCATGATATGTAGAAGGCAGAATTCAACATATAATGTGAATTTTAAGTTTTTCCAATTATTCCACTCCCTTTTTTGTCCTATAATTTTGAGGAATTATGTCCCTATTTCTTCAGATCAGGTCTGAGGTCTACCCCATAATTTTTGCAGCCGCTGGCCCACAGCTGCCCAGCTGTGCTCTAAAAGAATCTTCCAAGCCAGACTGGCCATGTACAGTTTATACATTGTGATCACATAACTGCAGTGTTCACAGTGTCAGGGGAACTCAGTTTAGAAGCAGGAGGTTGTTTGCATAAAGAGAGAAACAGAATAAAAGGCAGCAGTTATTTTCAGTGAAGAGCAGAACAGATTTTCATTTCCATGCCTGAGTTCCCAACCACTGTCAACAACATAGGGGTACTATATATTTTGACTTAATTTTTCAATTGTTAGCTTTCCTTCTTCTGCAGGTTTAGTTGATTTTTAACAAATAAATTCTCAAATTGTTTTGAACTGCATTATTTACAGGCATATAATTAACCATTGGTACAAAAATTAGCCTTTGGGGCCAGCAATTACTGACTGAAATACAATCTCCACAGTAATCACAGCCACCAAAACAGAAGTCGCATTCTGGGAAAGTCATTACACCTCCAGTGTCTAGAAAACAGAGCTATATTAGACAGCATTACTATAACGTTTACTGTCTCAGTAATTGAAATTATGTGGAAGGAAGAGTACAGAAACTGGAAAATAATCAGTTCTACACAGAGCTTAGTGTACTTCTGAAATGATATAGGCTTTAGCATGGAGAAGAAATCTTCTGTTGTATCAGGATTCAAGTGTTGCATCTAATTATTCAAGCGACTTGTTTTCAGCACAGTGAATATTACCTACACCCTGGAAAACATTACAGGACTTAGACATGACAGTCATTTAAGTCTTACAGTGTTTATTTATAAATATTAATGTGCATCTATAATCACTCACGGATATATAAACATACAATACCTAGGGTAGGAATCATTGTGGCACCTGTAGTTTTGTTATACAGCATTCAGCCAGGAAAAAAACCTCTGGATAAAGAACTCAGGCCAGATGCACTCCAACATCACAAGGGTTAACCCCACAAACTAGTCTTTGCTATGGTTATAATGCTGTAACATGAGCAACATTCATTTTGTACCAAAATTCACTAATGCTGTGACTCTGTATTTTCTGCGTAGCAATGTTGAGCAGATTTAATTCTGTTGCTTTCATCTTCTGTACTGATCCTTTTCATACTTATTTGCCACCTGGCCCACAGATCTTTAAATCACTGTCAGAGTCAACTCAAGCAACCACAAGTCAAATATTTTCCTGTGCAGTTTTGGTAGTATAAAAATAGTTAGACCTATATCAGAGCCTCACAAATCTACACATTGATCAGTGGTGCAGGAAAAGTCAGTCACTACCACCAAATATTTACAAAGTAAAGCTCTGCCCAATTCCCTCTGTAATCTCTGCAAAACAGATGGAAATCCAAAGTTCAAGTGCTTTTGCTACAAGATAATCCTTCCAGTACTATTTATTTTTGCTATTTTCATTTATTTTTAATCCCTTGAAGAGAAAGCTTCCCCTTAAAAAAATTATGAAGTTCAAGGCAATGCTTTCAAAATTTGGAGATATTGAAATCTAAGTAGAATGTTGGGGTTTTTTTTTTCCATTTTCCTTCAGAGAAATTAACAAGCCAATCAGACAGAAATAGCTAAAAAGATTCTCATATCTAAAGACATATCATTGAATGGATTCCTAGAAAACCTAGGAAAAAATAACTACTCTAGTCCTAAACTATGACAAAATATTAATGACAACATGAATTTCATTAAACAAAGCACCTATAAATACATGCCATAAGAATAAATGCTTAAGGAATTCTTCAAATTTGATTAAAATTTCTATGCACAGCATTTTAAAATTCCAAAACTGAACTTCAAAAATTCATAATATATAAATTCTCTGCTTCACATTAAAATCTAGTAAAATAAAATTAATAAATAAAATCAAGAAAAGACTTGAGTTTGAGACCTAATGTAGCCTAGACATTTTTTCTTTTTTTTTTTTTAAAAAAAAAAAAACTTTTATCTTCACATTTTCTTTATTTCGTTTGGGGTCTGGCTGGGATGGAGTTAACTTTCCTCATAGCAGCTGTGCTTTGTACTGGTAGCTAGAACAGTGTTGATAGCACACCCATGTTTCAGCTACTGCTGAGCAGTGCTCACAGAGCATCAGGGCTATCTCTTTAGCCTCACTCCCCAGCCTGCCAAAGGCCAGTGGGCTAGGGATGAGCAAGAGCCTGAGAGAGGATATAGCCAGGATAGCTGATCCAAGCTGACCAAAGTGACATTCTATAGCACAAGATGTCTGCTCAGCAGTAAAAACAAAGATACAGGGGTGGGGGCGGAATTTGTTGAGGCATTTGTTTTCTGAAGGAACCACTATGTGTACTGGGGCCCTACTTCCCAGTAAATGGCTGGACTTCACTTGCTGATAGGAAGGAGAGAATAAATCTTTTTGCTTTGCTTTGCTTCCATGTGTGGCCTTTGCTTTTCTTTTTTCAACTGCCCTTATCTTGACCCATGAGTTTTTAATCTTATTTCTCCCCCTGTCCTGTTGATGGAGCAGCTTGGTAGGCACCTGGTGGCCAGCCAAGGTCAACCCACCACATTTGTAACACATTTATTTCACAGATAATTTAATAATAAATCTAAGATAGACTGTTTCCTAAATCAATTTTGACTAAGCTTCAAGTGAAATGTCAAAAAGAATCAATATTTAGACAATAACCCAAAATGAGTTTTTCTTCTCAGTCATGATGTAAGTACATGACTGTATAATTGATTTCCTATTATATTACATCTTTACTCATTTCCGTTATTTCTGTACCCATCTAGTTATCATAGGTATTTAATAAAAAAATTTGTTGAAGTTTTTCTGTACACTCAGTATAACTATATAGACACTGGGCTTCAAAGCAATTAATTAATCTTTTAAATAATTAATACTTACATTGCTTCTTTGCCTCAGAAAAGCAATGCTATCACACACACAGGTAAGTGAAGCAGGTAATGTGTGTAAAGGAAGAATTTTGATAAGTGCAGTTTTTATGAGTATTCCTCATGCATCTGTGGTTAAATGGCTTGATCATATCAATCTTTATGATTATATTCTGGTGTGTATTCTTATTATCAAGATGTTTTGAACTGCAATGCTTTACTTAAGTCAAGTGAATTTTTTTTTATGAGTTAAATACTGTATGTATTAAGAACAGTACCTGAATCTGAAAGGGTTTTAAATGGAAAGTATTCACATTCCTTTAAACTCTTTCAAATATTGTTAAAGAGCAAGCCAAATGATGTATTTATTTTGAAATATGACAAATTTTAATGTGATGTCCTCTTCTTGCACACTTTGTTTACAAGTCATAAATACAACTTGTTGACAGAAAAGTTAGTATCCACTGAAATTAGCAGGATGTTTAGCGCTTCAGAATATTGTTTCTTGCAAAATATTTTGCCAGAAAAAAAAGGGAGCTGATTTTTCATGAACACTTTACTAACAGGGTCACTTTTGCTGCTAAATATTCCATCACAAGAAAGCAGTTTGTTTTGGGACAGTCAGTTGGAACATGCTGACATATCACCCTATAGGAGCTGTAGCCTGGGTGATGCATGGAGAACTGCATTTGTATAAGCTTGATTTTCCCATGTGAAAATGATGCACCGTGACACTAATAATACACAATTTTCCAAGATACAGAATATCTTCAGAGGTTTATTTAAATAAAGGTCCTTAACTAAAGTTCACATTAAATGTTAAGACATATAATTTTTGTATTAGACTGCTGCAAGCCATTACGCAAGTTGTCCATATTTGTTATAAAAAAATCATTTTGACAGTTTCACTTTGGAGCAAGTATTCAACCTCTATAAAAATTCAAATGGACAGTAATTACATAATTGTACTTATTTTCAAGGTTTTCTTCATAAGCTTAAGAGCTAAATGTATTAAAAAATAAACCAGAATGGACTCTGGAGAACAACAGAGAGCCTTGTTTTTCTGATTCAACTGACACCTTTGGTGAGCTTCTTGTTCCTTAAGCCCCTATTTCATATTCTGTACTTTGAATAACATTACCCAAAGGTCTTCTTTCAAGAGGCTTTACCTTTTAATTTCTACGATGGAACGCTAAAATAGTTTTTTAAAGTAGATTTCATTAGACAACTCTTAATCATAAGGAAGGCTGAAAGGGAATGGTAACAATTCTTTTGTAGTTTAATGCTGTTACAAATAATGAATATGCTGCTAATATTGTCTATGAACAGCTCAGAACACCTCCATTCTTACAGGGCCCAGAATGTTTCATACTTTTCAAGAAGAAAAGCAATATGAACTGTCTGGGACAAAACAGAATTTAATTAAAGAAGACAGACAGACCGTAACAAGAAGTACAAGAAAAAGTGCTCTCTCTTTAAAGTCAGCCAGTTAAAAAAAAAAAAAAAAAAAAAAAAAAGTCACTTCTGGATACAAGCAGGTCACAGTACACTACATTTACATAAAAAGGACCTTTAAATCTTATTTAATCCAAATAAAAGCAAGCAGAACTTCAGCATCAAGTTATGTAATATTAGAACATGGAGACCTTGAAAGCAAGGGGGAATGGGGAGTGCCATCACGTGCTTGGTGGCAAACTATTGCAAAGATTTCATTAAAAGGTTAATGAACATATAGGAAATTTGTGGGACAGAGATGACAGTGGGGAGATATCCAAAAAGTTCTCTTCATGGCACATTCTTTTCTATATTATGGAGGAGTTGCCCACACGGCATAATATGTTAGAAATTAATTTACAGAGGCTGAGTACCAAGGAATGATGGCTAACAAAAGGCAGTATTTTCAATTAGCTGCTATTCATAACAATTCAACTTAGTAGCTATGTATCAGCAACAGCAAACACCACAACCATTTTGAAAACTATTACTTTGGGACAATACAGGTCTTACTGATGATTGTGTACATGTTGCTAAGCGATAGCAATGATTAAAAAGTGAAGCTTTATCTATACCCTTCAGCTCATAGCAATTTAACTTTTATGTAGTACCATCTCTAACTCAATAAGGACTTCTGTGAACATTGACTCCAGGATAAACACATATTTTTCAGCTTAACTTATGATAACTGGCAGGAAATTCTGCTTAAAGAGCCACTTTTATACTAGAGGAGTGTCCTGATGGCATAGTGGGAGATCACATCAGTGCAGTTATGCTTCTGTAGTTAGAACCATTGTGAGTGTATTGGCCAAATTCTTTGTCAAGTTCAAGCATATGGCAAAAGTCAGCAACAGAGACTGTCTCAGCTAATTATAACTCACTGGGATATCTAATTCACATTGTGGATTTTGTCTAGCACATTATAGCTCATGTTGGCTGTGGAACAGACTTTATTACCAGCTGAAAAGACAAAAGTACAAAAAGTGAAAACTGTTTTCCTTTGTCTTTTTTACTTTTTTTAAAAATATATTTGACAGTTATGATGGCATTCAAAATATTGTGGTGCATGGGATTCTGAAATAGTCTTGATGAAGAACCTAGATTCCATAATAATCAAAGTATGTGCATCAAGAGGAGAGTACAGGAGAACACTATATATTAAACTTTGCATTAATCTAGAGTTGCATGTTTATCTGCACACTCCCATGAGTATATAGGATGAGAGGTTACTGTCCAAATTAAAGAAATACGTACTGGGCACATCTTTATGTTATTTTACAGGAAGACAAAAGCTTACCCATTTGAGCAGAAAGGAAGCCACATGAAAGCAAATGCTATAGAATTAAACCAGAGCTTGCAGCAGTGTAGATATCTATACTTATGTGATTAAACAGTGCTTATTGCCATGTATAAAATGAATCTGGTGTTAAATGAATATACATATTACACACTTCAAATTAAGCAAAGCAAGCTCTGTCTGCTGGCAAAATAATGTGAAGAGATCTACATTCCTAAAAGAGTGAGATTTCACAGAGAAGAGCTGGTTTATTCTCAGCTCACAGAAGTGTGACATTTTGGAGGAAGAATCAGAGCAAAGAAATGGATTCTACAAGGGACTACACAAATATATTAATGTGGGGGCACATATCTGCCACCTTTTGTGTAAATTCACTGTGACTGATATTGCTGGATACTCATTCTATAGGCAACAAAAATTTTTAAAGCTTACACTGAGTTAAAGATCCTTCTGACATGATCGTTTATGCTTTTACCACTTCAGCATTGAACTCTGCTTCCTCCCCTCACCATGTCCACAGTCTGAAGTTTCACTTCATAAATTAATGAAACCAAAGGCAGTACAGAAGTCATTGGCAGCTGCTCAGCTATTCAGCAATGTTTCACAGAGCAAGACCGTTATTTCCCAGAGTTCTGCAGCCTGCACTGGCCCAGAGTTAATTTAAGGATGTTGGTTCCAACCTGCAAAATGCTAACTAGTCCTAAGCCTTTGTGGTAGCTTATCAACTAATGTTCTTATCAAAATACAATGAGGATTCTGGAAAGATACTTAAAAAAAAATTTCATAAATAATGAAATCTGCCACTTGCACTTGAAATGCATTTCACTTGCCCCACCAGTGATCAAATGTAATGATCTTCAGAGCATATTCCAATATTTATAAACTTAGACAGGTACCATCTAAGTTTAATATGGCTATGAGATTTTCCAAGTGTTACACAAGTTACACATATAACTTTCTATAAGGTTTGGAGGTTGTAGCATAACTTGAAAGAGAAATATTTGTCCATTTGTCCGAAGGTAAAATTTCATTTTAACATATAATCACCTACACTTGGTCTTTAGTTGAGAATTGCTTTCAGTACTGATAGGGCAGTGGGAGCCCACCATTTAATTCTCAGTGAGAAGCTAGCTCATCAGCTAGCTTGAAGTGGTCTGCTATGTTAACAAAGAGAGGACTGACTACTGAGTAGCATTTGCTGTAAAGGGAGAAGCATTCCCAGCTAATTCTCTTGGGTTTTGAGTGAAGTTGTCTGCATGAAAATTGTATCTGCACCACGATTCAGTATACCTCATGGATCCACGCTCCTCCGTGTCTCCAGCACGCACAAGCATGCCTCAGAAATTTCAGTCTATAGGTCACTCTAAATCAAATTCATACAATCTGTTAATGAGGGAAAGAGATTAGAAAATGGTGTATTCTTTAGTGTTTAACAGACCCTCTTTCTACGGATATTTTCAAGGTTTTCAAAGCTAAATATATACTTACATTTATGAAATGGAATCAACACAGCTGCACTTGCAGCTGTGGTCACAGCTATAACGTATTCTTCCTTTAAGGGCAAAGATAAAAAGGAGTCAGTGATGCTGTGTTTTCTATTGCAGTTTAAGTAGCCTACACAAGAAAATTTTTCTGACAAAAAAAATCCCCTTAAACAAAAAAAAACCACACAAAAAAACCCCAAACAAAAAAAAAAGACCAACCCAAACAAAAAAAAACCGAACCACATGCAAGCTTATTTGAGTCCTGCCTCACATTTTATGCTTGGCAGAGTTAGAAATATCTGCGAAGAACAGAAAAAGGGCAAAGTAGCAGTGGTAACCCATCTGAACAAAATTGCAAGAAGCATAGGAGCAGGAACATCTTCAATAAGATCAGGTTGCTCAGAGCCCCATCCAACCTGGCCTTCAATGTTTCCAGGGATGGGGCATCAACCACCTCTCTGGGCAACCTGTTCCTGTGTTCTACAACGCTCATTGTAGAGAATTTTTTTCCTAATATCTAGTCTATAGACTAGATATCTAAATCTACTTTCCTCTATCTTGAAACCATTACCTTTATTTGCGTTTAGAAATTTACAATTTACAATTATATTATGTGTATCCTTGAAAAAAAATAGAGAAACAGAAGTCAAAAACAAGCTACAAAAGTGCCACCCATCTGAATTTTACAACCTTGTATAATACAGGCGCTGTAGCACTGCTTTCATGTAGATTAATATTCTCATATTAAAGACATAGCACACAAACAAGCTTTACATATTTTTAAAGAAAGATGTTGCTGGAAGATAGCTGACATGGGCACACTAAGACCAATTTTCCTGTTAGGATGGGTCCTAATCCCTTGCTATGTCTTCCACCAAAAAGCTGTCTTACTCAATACTGTCCAACATGTAATACCTGCTCTTTTTCATTTAGAGAACTGATGAGACTTCTTTCTCCAAAACATGAGGAGACATGCCCATCTCCACAACTGGTGTTTCATGTCCTGCTTTTGTGGATTCTCTGTTGTACTTTTTTCTTGTTGTTTTTTTTGTTTAGAGTTTTGCCACACAGTGTGGCAAAAGTGAAAAAAGTTTAAGCACTTAAGAACAGTTCTGCTGTAAAATGTAGACAGAACATGGCATAAAGCCATTACCCAATATTTAGACACAGGAATGACAAAAACAAGTCTGCCTTCATTCAGTTTATTTCGATAATGGACATTAACTAAGTGTATTCTGATTTGCTGATACTAAGAACTGTTTAAATAGCATTTGCAAACAGAAAAATTACCCATTTGTTTATATTAACAGCATTCTTCCATATTTTGTGCAAATTCTGCTATTATTTTAATGCTAGTTAGAACACTCTATACTTTTTCCTTTTCAAAGTGTTGTTTGCAAGAAATAAATACCTGTTGCTGTTTTCTTTTCAGTCAGGTTTAAAACAGAGTATATTTCTACTGCACTAAGACAGTAGTATTGACTGGTCATATGTTTCCTAATAAAAACTTGAAGAAATTTCCAAGTCACTTGGGTCTCCAGCAGCATACACTTTCTGGGCAGACCTTAAAAAATAAAGGCAAAAACATCTGTGGTTGTTTTCAATCAAAATTTTATACAAGGTAAGCAGGCAGGATGGGATAAACTTAGCAATCATGATCTTTGTTTTTAGAAGTTAGCAGCTTTAGAGACTTATCTGGTGCCATATTTTATTTTGCATCTCCTATATTGGAAATAGAAGGTGACTAACTGAAGAAAATTTAAAAACAACTCAAATTTCAAGTGAGACCACCACCAGAAAAGCAAACAAATGTTCCCTGTGCAAACCGCTTTTCTCCAGAACACCTACCAAAATAATTTCATTGTCTACTGAACACTGTGCTAGCAGCTTCAGAACTGCTTTACATGCAGTCTGTTACACTCTACATAAGGCACCCAGTATGTTCTTGTATTTATTCCTCTATGGCTAAATATGGTTAATTTTAGTCAGATTTAAATGTTCTTCTGTTTATAGTTGAGCTTTTTTACCAATGTTATGTCTTTTTACAGTGAGATGAATAGAATACATGCAGAACAGTAAGAAATTGGATTTCTTTAAATGAATTGTCTGAAGACCCTGACCAAAGTCTGATTAGGTTCATTTACTGTTTTCTTTGTATGGTTGGTTGGGTTGGGTTGCTGTTGTGCAAGCGTTTGGTTTTGTGTTTGTTTTTTTTTTTGTAGTATTGTAAGTGAATTAAGGAGCACAGACAGAAAGCCCTATTGTTTAAGCTTAATTCAACTTGTTGGTTACGAGTTACAACTGATCTGTTAAAGAAGTAGACTGGGTCTCACTGGCAAAAAAAATAGTTGCAAGTTCCAGAAAACCTGAAAAAAAAAATCAGTAATAAGGTCAGCTGTCTGTAGGACAGTACGAGACAGCCACAATGGGACCAGTGGTGTACCAAAAATAAAAACATGCATACATAAATTTTACCCTCTTTTCGTATCTCAACTGAGTTAAGTAGTTTCCCCTTACAATTACATTGCTGGGTGTAGTTACTCACTTAGCTACTGAACATATTCCTCTACCAGTTGTGTTGGTATTCCCCAGAATGCCATACAGAGTCCTACTGTGACAGGCAGCATCACATTACAAAGCTGCATCAAGAGTAAAGTGAAAAAATACTTTAGAGGTGACCTTCTCCTTAAATAGGGTACAGCCAAGGTATAAGAGTAAAAACACATGGAAACGGCCATGAAACTTCAGCACAACCCACATCTAGCTTAGTTTCTTGATATGGTCAGACAGCCAGTAAGTTGAGGAAAAGAGTAGAAAAATGAATGTAAGTAACTTTTAAAGGCCCTTCCTCTCCTTTCCATTCTTACTGTAATATGAAAAATAAACATGAACTAAAGGAAAATGCACTAATTATTTGGAGCCAATACTAGAAGGGAAAGAAATACAGGGCATCCTAAGCAACCACTCTGACCGCAGGCTCAGAAAGCTGCAGAAAGCTACAGTCACATCTGTTTTAAAATACTAGAAACAAAGAAAGGCACAAATTACCTAAACTGTAATTGAGAGCTACCGCCAGGCAGCTGGAGCAACAGTACCGTTATCTGCCTTTAGATGTTGAGAGTAAAAGGAGAATGGCATTATCACTGTTTGGCAACGCAAAGGAGTATTTCTACCAGCAGATTCTCCACATTTTATAGGAATGATGACTATATGCCTATATTTGATGAACAGACACAGCGAGTCTTTTCCCCTTTTGAGTATCTTCCCCCAAGTTGCAACAAATACAGTAGATCACAGATCCTGTAAGGATTTTTTAAAATTACTGAGAACAGAAGAGTATACTGCTACCAGAAGATTTACAACACATTATTGTGGCAGGTGCACCTGCCCTAAGCTAGGAAACTTCTAGAACCATATGACTAGGAAGCTTTCTAACTTCCTTGAATTCTATCACCTCATCTAAAGTAATTTTTGTGAGTTTCTGTTACAATTATCTCCCTCATGCCACTCTAACTCATCAGTATCCAGGCTGAGGAAACAGTCATGCTCTCTGAAGAAATTTGTAGTATTTGTGCTAGAGTAGGCTATTCCACCCCATACATCCCCTCCATGGCTTAGAAATTACAATATACAAAATATAGTTATAGTCAGGTGTACCTGCTTGCATGTGGCAGTTCAGAGGAATGTGCCCAAATCATTGCCATCCATTTGGACTATTACATGTCAAGTCTGAAAGCCATTTGCCCTGACTGGAAGAAAAAATCTACATCCATGGAGTAAATAGTTCACATTTTTGATACACTTGCAGACAAGAAGCTGATCTGAGTAAGATCACCAGTAGCTTGTACCATAAGGGCCACAGCACTCCACTAAACAATTAAGATTGTACACAGCTGTTACATACAGACATTTAAAGATTTTGGGCACCACACAGAAAATCATTTGCCTAGAGTTTAATTTTCTTAACCATTTTCCCCTCTCAGAACTTTTTGTATTAAAAGACCCAAATAAATCCTTGTTGCTCAGATCCCTCCCCTCATCCCCACACCCTGTAATGAAGCTATAGGTGTTTTTCTGGGAACTCTTATTGTACAGGTCAAGGGCTCTGCTCAGTGCTGGGCATTAAGCCCACATTTAACAGACATAGGCTTAATTCCACCACTTGTGTCATTAAATAAGGGTAAAGCCACAGTTCTGACACTAGACAGACCATTGCACAGCCTAATATTAGTCACCATTTGTCACATTCTAGTGTAGTTGTCAGCATTTCACCAAAATCTTTCTGAAATGCATTGTTGTTTATTTTGCATTCTCCTTTTTTTCCTTTAGGGAGTTAAACTATCCCTTCAAAGTTATTTTTCTCCTTCTTTAGCTAAAATGACAAATATATATATATATATATATACCCACAACCATTATCTGAGTTTCTCTTACCTCAATAGGAAAATCAGGATGACTGCCAAGATTTCCCTAAGACCCAGCTCCAGATTTGCAGAAATTTTGTCCAATTACCCTCCTCATCTAGCACCTTCCATTAATAACTCCCTGTTTCATTACTTCTGGAAGAAATTCTGCAGTTCTATTGTACATAAGGCCAAATTATTCAACAACCAAATAATTTGAAAGCCATCTAATAACAGACTTTTATAGTTACCTAATAAAACAAACCTTAAAAAAGTATATTGTTAAACACTTAATTACCCCAATTGTTTCATGCGTGCAATGGAGAAAGTGATAAAAGAAACAAATAAATTAATAAATTATTAATTTATTTGAACAGTCTTTGAACTTTATTTGAACTTGAATACTGTCCAGTAAACAAAAGAATACTGGAATTATAGACAACTTCTTTCATAAGAAATTGAGCCCGTGCATGCAAATCTGACCTGGACTCTAAGACTAGACCTATTCATAAAGCCAGTTCAATTAACACCATGTAACAAGGGCCAAAGAAATTTGATTTACACTCACTGAAATTGCAAACATCTCTGAAATTATTACGTCACTGGACATTGGACATGCTCAACTGATCAGCCTAGTAATCTCATGCAAGAAGCCAAGCTATGGTTTGAGCAATAGAAATTTGTTAGCACTAAATACTTTGTATTTTAAAAACTAAATATCTCATTTCCAATAAAAGTTAAGTTCATTGACCTGGGTTAAGCTATGATAATTAGCATCCTATTAGCCAGCCACGGAAAAATTTTCAGTCTTATTGAATTGTCATTCTCTCTGATGTTGTATTCATCTATTTTCTGTGCGCAGAAATGCCTACTTTGGAAAGCAAGTGTCTGCACTGCTTGCCTGCTTGTGTGTGATAGAGAAGCTGTATGCTGCTAATCTAATATCAGATTTTTCATTTACTGGTAGTTGGTGTTCATGTCAGTGTCACTACTGAATGCAGAATATTTTAGGGAAAAAAAGGACAAATGAGAAAGAGAGGGAAAGAGAAAGTGCTAGTCCTACAAAATACTGAAGAGCTTTCATGCTAGCTGTTTTGTGTAGTCCCTCTAATGAAAAAGCTGTTTTTCCATTACTATCTACCCAGCTGCAGTGCCTTGGAGATCCTTAAGCTGTATGTACTTTGGCAAAGAATACGCATAATTTCCAGCAGCAAAGGGCTAACTTAGATAAGTTCACCCAGAGAACTATTCAGCTAATGGAGTTTGGCAAAAATCTTTTCCCCCACACATCATGAACGGACAGCCTCTCACAGGCTATATATTTTGCCATAACTTGAAATGAAAGTAAGCATGCTTCAGTAAAAGCTGAAGCACTGCCAGAAGTGCTAGACTTCCACTGCTTCACTGTTCATTCCCCACTTACTGCTGACCACATTCACTAGCAGAGGATGTTGAAATGCCATGATACAAGCATAAATTGAAGGTAATTTTTATTGGGCTGCTGCTGCATCCACAAAAAGGGAGGTAACTGAAAAACTCAGTCAATAGTCTTCTGTCTGAATGTCTGCTGGTAAATGAGTTTGCCTGCCAAGAATCAGTGCTCCATGCAAGAAAATCGAATCAACTAGACAATTTAATGGGAAAGAAAAGATTTAGTCTTGGGTGTTATAAATTAAAGGTGGTTGTTAGCCTATTTCAAGAGAAGATATTTTGGGTTAACCCTGTGCAACAAGCTGTCTACTTGAAATATTTAAAACTCCAAGTTTTCTTAAGGTGAAGCTTTGATGTTAGAATTTATAACATTTTATGTGATGTAACTCAACCAAGTGTTATGGTACATTACAAGGCAGCTACCCAACCTCATGCATCATTGAAAATATGTTTCCAAGAAGCCTGCACTATCACGAATGTTATCATCAAATGCAGCTTTCTATTGAGATGCAAACTTTAAAAGAGAATATTTCAAACATTTTTAGCAATATTGTATTTAGTTTTAATCCTTTCATCCTGATCCAGTATGCAAATATGCTTAACACATCAGAGCTTAGCTCTGCCCCTATGTAATTCAATCTGGCAGAACTAAACCAAGTACATCTACAGTTTTTAAGTAAGTCTTAAGATGTTAGAACAGCTAGCTGCAATACAGTAACAAAACAACAAAAATCTTAGTTAATGTTAAATAAAAGCAAGAATTTAAGTCTATAAACCTTCACCGCAGGTGATCTTTGTGGAATTTTCTTTGATAAACTGTAGACAGAGTTGTATTGAGAACTTAACTACAGTGTGTTGATACATTAAAGAGTAAATTTCACACTATCTGAAAGTCCTGGGAAGATTGCTTCAAAGCTGATACACATTTGCAACAGCTTAAATGACTACATATAAGAGGCTCTCCTATTATATCTATCTGTTATGTTGTCTTTTCAGAAGAGATTGAACATGTAACTCATACTATAGCTCTATAAAATAATTATCCATTCACTAAACTACCTCTCAAACTGGCTTGTTACCAAACTGTAGAGAGGAAAAGTCAGATTAGTTTGAGAATAATTGGATCAGTAGTTTGAAATAAAAGGAAAAGAAAAATCACTGCCTTATCTTTAAAATCGGATTAGACTTTATTTTTTGTTTCTCACTAGAAAAATCCAGGATTTTGCAAGACTTCCCTGATGTTACAGCCTAAAACAATTAGTTGTTTTGTCTACAGCATCAAGAAATAGAAGAGGTGAAGGGTGGCGTATATTGTAAATGCCTTTCACTACGCAGTAGCAAACTCAAGTGATAACTAACAGGCAGAGGAACAGAGTAGGAAGGGACAGTAAATTTAGTCAAGAACTAAAGCAGTGGAACACAGGACAAGAGCAATCTCTGAGACTACATTGCTTTGCTCATGGCAAGGCTGGCACAAATATAGGCTTATAGTGAAAAAAAGTACTGATACTACACCACTGTGTAGTCTGGAAACCACTGAAGTAGAATAAAAGTAAAGGTGGGAAGAGTCTTCAGTGTGGGATTTTGGTGGGAGGGAGAGAATATTAGAGAAAGAGGAGAAAAAACTGCAGACCACTTTCCAAGTGGATGCTGACTGTCATTTGGTTATTAGGTTCATTCACTCATGTTCAGAAGCATAGGACTGTTAGAATAAAAACTCAGGCAGAATTTGTTTTTAAGTCCTGAGCATGTATTTTATTCAACTCTTCAGTCAAATAACTATTGTAGATTCATCTATCTAGCCTGATAGGCTTGATGTCCTGTTTTGTTGAGGTGAAGTTTTGATATTATATTTTTTAACTTTTGATGTGATGTGACTCAGATGAGTCGTATGGTAGATAATACAAGTCTGGCCTTGTGCATCAAGGCAAATATGTTTCCAAGAAGCCTGGACCATTGAGAAAAATGAACATGAGTTTGGCTCAACCATTCAGTCAAATAAGTATTCTACACTCATCTGATCTCTTTCCCTGGAGATTATAGACAACCTTCAACACTGATGTATCTGAAAACGTCTTGATAAGACAAAAAGCAGAACATCAATCAACAATATCACTACATAATGTAGAGTTTCACAAAATTGACACTCTTAATTCATTTATTAATTCCTAGCCCCTAGAAGTAATTTATCTTGCTTTATAATAAGCTCAATAATTTGAACAATGCTCTCCTAAATATTTTGTTTCAATAGTAAACAATTTTCACTATTAAATACACAAAATCCACACTTAAATCAGAGTTTTTTCTGGCCTCAGCTTCCATCCATTGACTGTATTCATTCCACTAAGGAGGCCTACAGTATTCTCTCTTCCCTCAGAAAAAGAGATTATGTAGGCTGAAGATCAGGAACAGATTATTAAGAGCCCAAAAATCAGATATTATTATAGCTCAGAAGTATTGAATTTTCCTTCAGTATTAAAATTTTCAGATTCTCTACAAATACATGCATGAACAAAAATGAAAGTATTAACAGTTTCCTTGCTTTAGGCATCATCCTAGCTCTCTATAGATGATACCTGTACTCACAAGTATATTCTAGTGGAAGTTTCTTTGTGGTTTTTAATTTCTTTTTTTTTAGTCCATTGTTGTTTGCTTAAAAATCACACATTTAAAGATATTCTGAATTTCCGTTCCTCTATGTTCTCATGGACTTAAATCCTATTCAACTTGTAGCTGAAAGGATTTTAAGGTACTTTGAATTGGTAGTCCCTCTGCACTTCATCTCTTTCTCGCAGAAGCCTATGCAATTTCAATATAGACAACTTTTTAATGAGGGAAACACATTGAGGTTTTATCATTAGAAGTATATAAAAATCACAGTAGGAGAAAAATTTTTTTTAAATGAAAAAAAAAACCCTTACCCAGCAGTCAGGAGACCCCTGTCTGCTTTAAGAAATTTAAAGTTAATTGTCTATTTTCTGAGAGATTTCTCCATATTTATGAAACTCTTCCTGACTGGTATGCTCATAAACAGCTGATGTACAACATCCTCAGGATTTCATAATTGCCTAGTTAGCTACACACTGAGCAGACTAGCCCTTTGTTCCAAATCTCCCCTTTTGTGTATGCAACCTCTTTTTTACTCATTATAATGGCCAATCACTTTGATGTTAGCTCTCTCCTCTAAAATCCAGGCTCTGAAATCTTCTGAATTGTGCACAGAAACATACTGTAAGATTCTCAGATAACATGCAAGCAATTTGAGATCTCATTTGCTTGACTGAAATCAATTAAGCAAATGAGAACTCAGGTTTGTTAGTTGTACCACCCAATTTTTGTGTAGCACTTTTTCTTCCCACTGTCCTCTAACCATTGATCCTTATTAAAAAGTGAGGCAAAAATTTTTACTGCTATTGTTTGTGAAGAAATACCAAAAAAAACACCTCAGATGGTAGGTTTTTAACATGGAACTTGAGATGACCTGTCACCACCAACTTGGAAAACTCACAAAGCCTAAACATGGCTTATTCTCCACCTATTCCCCTTACCAATGAAATCCAGGTGTGCCAGAAAAAGAAACTGATGTGGTGCTGCCAGTGTTGAATCAGGGAAATTCTCAGAAACTCAGAAGCATGGAGTAATCCAGACAACATAGCTGGCCATGATATAGCCAAGAACTGATCTTGCCCATTGCCATCAGGAAAAAAATTCCAAGATACGTAACATGGACTATCTGCATGCGTGCCTCAGTAATCTTCCATGCCTTTGGACTGGCTGGACAAATAATGCATTCTCATTTTATTTTTCTGTTTAAAGTCTTCATTAGTATAAAGTAGTTGTCAGCAGTAATGAAGTTAACTAAGAATATATTCTTAATTATAAGTAAATTAGTGATCTCACAGAGTTCTTATCCCAAGGTTAAAAATACCTATCTACTCAGCTGCTTTTTTTAAGATTTGGAAAACACAGAAGAGCTACAGTTAAATACTGCTACAGCTAAACTGGGGAACTGTGCATCTTTACACTAAATGCACAAAGAAAGATAAAATCTTGCACTTCTACCAATCCATGTTGCAGTTCATGAAGTTACTTTTGTGATGACATCATACTTTTTATCTCTGTCACATGCACATCATGGAAGCAAGTAGACACAGTGTGCGCTACAGGGTATGGGCTGTGTCTTAACCCAGCTCTGTGCAGAGCTGAATGCTGTTCACTCCTGACCTAGTCGGGCTTTTACAGCACTGCATAATATAAGAACAAATAGCGCTGATTTAAGATCAATTGTTAAAACAGAAAGCTATTTAAGCATGTTCATTTATATAGGACATGACCCATGGTAGATTCAATAGAATAAAATTGTCAAGTACCTTATTTCTTTCTGGGTTATTACAATTCAGAAGTACTTCTTAGAATGCCTTGCAGGTTTAATTTAATTACTGTAGCACTGACCTTTTTATACTATTAACAAATAATCCTTTGTCCCTCTAGACTAGATTGTTTATTACATTTTCTGCCACAGCTTAAAGCACATTGATTACCAATTACCGGTTTATAAAACTGCCAAGTCATCTTTGCCGCATGACTTTTCCGCCCCCCCGAAGCAGTTTTAAAAGTATACAGGTCAAAAGAGGTAACAACAACATTAATTAAAAGTTACAGGAAGAAACAAACAGATCCAAACAAAAACAAAAACATTTTCAATTACTTTGACAAGGCCTCTGTGTGTCTTACACACTTGTATCATTTAAAGACAGTTGCTTATCATAAAAGCTTTATTTTTATACTGAGGATATTATTTGTCAAGAATGAAATAACATAACAGAATTACAATTAAAATCACATAGAGTGAGATCATGCCTGAGAAACAATGTTTAAAAGGATATTGAAATAAGAATTGTTGCTGTCCCAAAATGTAGTATCTTAGTATTGCAGTGTAATGTAAATTTACAGTTACGATTTCTAAGCAAATGCTCTCTCCTCAAGTGCCATCAATCCACCTGGAGGAGGAATGCACTTAAATATTGGTTATGAGCCAGAAGGGTCATATCTGAGGTCACATGCCCAGAATCCCTTCATAGGATTTCTATGGGCATCTTTAAAATCACCCAATAAGTGGGGCAAGGTTAAGTTTGCTAAATAGCATATTTTTTATTTTTACTATAGACGTTGGGGGTTTTAGTACAATACAGGTTTACTAGACCATAACATCTTCCACAATTTCCAGATCACACCGTATAGTACTTAGCAGTCTTTACTACCACTGCTTACTTCTTTTGCTGTAGTTTTTGTTCCAGGGGCACAGTGCTCTGAAGCTGGAAAAGACTCTTCCATGGCTTTTTCTTTGCATTCATTGGCCTAGCCTTGAAATACAACTACCTAAAAAGGCAAGAATGTTATTGGCTTTGGGATTTGGTGGGGTTTTTTGGGCTATGTATATCCATCACCCACTGAATTTTTCATGAGAGGTTCTTTAGTGCTTCCTGAACATAGATGGGCTTTTCCTACCTATATAACAACAACTTCTTCTTCCATAGTCTTTCCAAACTAGCACATTTAATCTCAAATTCTAAATACAACTACCAATTATTTCAATATTTTTGTGTTAGAGCAATGTGCAAAATTAATATACCATCTTAATATCCCGAATTCACAGAGTTGTGGACAACAATTTGATATCCAAGTGGAGACCGGTGATGAGTGGTGTTTCTCAGGGGTCCCACAGGCGGGGACGTGGAACTAGATGATCTTTAAATGTCCCTTCCAATCCAAACCATTCTATGAATAATTGATGATCAAATGTAGGCTAGACCACTTGGTGGAAAGGCACAAGTCAAGGAAAACACATGATGTTGTTAATGACACAGTATTTATGACAGTCTACCTGTCTGTCTATAAACTTGAAAGTTTACAGTAAAACTGCAATAGAAGCTCAATCAGCACCTTTTTAATTGCCATCTACATCTCTACCTTAGAATGGCAACACTCTGTTGTCCTTAGCCATTGCAATTCCAGCAATAATCTTTGAATGCATCATTAAATACAAACTACATAAATTCACATTTTTGTTGAACAAAGTACATAAGCCACTGTTGTGGTTTAACCCCAGCTGGCAACTAAGCACCATGCAGCCACCAGCCGCTTACTCACTCCAGCACCCTCCCCCTGTGGGATGCAGAGGAGAATTTTAAAAAAAAAGTAAAACTCATGGGTGAAGATAAAGACAGTTTACTAGGATAGCACAGGAAGAAATAATAATAAAATATATATTAATAATTATAATAATAGAATATACAAAACAATGCATAATTTCTCATCACCAGATGACCTGATGAGTGATATAGACCATCCCAAGCAGCGATCAAAGAGCACAACCAAGAGCGATTTTGGAACACAATTTCTGGAATTCTGCCCACTGGCCCACTCCCAATTGTACACTGAGCATGACATCTATGGTACGGAACACTTCCTTTGGCCAGTCTGGGTCAGCTGTACTGGCTATACCCCTCCCAGCTTCTTGCACCCACACATTAGCAAAACCTGGGAAGCTGAAAAAAGTCCCTGGTCTCTTTAGCAACAGCTAGTAACATCACTGTAATATCAATATTTGTCACATCACAAATCCCATACTAAATCTAAAACACAGTTGCTACTGGGAAGAAAATTAACTCCATCCCAGCCAAAACCAGGACAGCCACATAACCTACGCACATATCAAACTTGATTAACAAATCCATCTCTTGATGGTTTTACTAAACATAATGTGTTTCCTCCCTTTTAGCTCTAAATGTTTGTTTGATATCACTTAAACTAGAGCTACTACTATGCAGTCTTAAATTGCAAAGTGAGTTTTTTTAAATGTAGTTGATTATGCTACAATGCAACATTACCTCTCTGCACATTGTGACTTCCCCCAACACAAAAGATTGTCAAAGTTCACAGGAAAAAAAAAGGAGACTCTTCACCCAGAACAGCACAGATAGGCAAGTCCTAGATTTTTTTAAGTTCTTTGGGATGATTTTCAATGAAAGGGCTTGCCTAAATACAAGTCACTGCTGTTTCTGATGCAAGTTTCTCACATTCTCTCTTAACATTTTGTCCTGGTTTTGGCTGGCATGGAGTTAGTATTTCCTCTCAGTAGCCAACGTGTTTTGGATTTCAGATGTGAAGAATGTTGATAAATGTACTGATGTTATCAGTTGTTGCTAATGACACCAAGGACACTTTCCAGCTTTCCATGTTTCGCTAATGTGCAGGTGCAGGAAGGTGAGAGGGATATAGCCAGAACAGTTGACCCAAACTGGCCAAAGAGAGTATTCCATGCCACAAATATCACACTCAGTATACACCTGGAGGTGGGGCAGTGAGCTCTGGCTTTTTTCTTGCCGTTCAGAATCATTCCAGGATTGTTTGGAGTTTTTTTTTGTTCCATGATTGCTGTTTGGGACAGGCTGTATCAGCCATTGGGTCACTGGGTGGTAAGAAATTGTGCATAATTTGTTTTGTAATTTTTTTCCTTTTAAAAAAAATTACTGTTCCTATTGTTATTCCCATTTTTTATATATACATAAAACATATATTAAAAATTGTCTTTTCCTTTACTATCCTCGTAAACTCTCTTTATCTCAACCAGTGAGTTTTATTTTCTTCCTGATTCTCTCTCTCATCGCCTGGGGAGGGGGAGGGTGAGTGAGCAGCTGTGTGGTACTCAATTGCTGAGTGGAGTTAAACCATGACACATTTTCACAGGTTAATGCATCTTTCTGTAGCATCCCATTGAAGCTATCCCTAGACAGCTGGTAGAAGTGTGAAGTTAATAGCAAAAAGAAAAAAAAAACAAAGTTTTTAGAAGGATCATTAACTACAAGAAGGTGTCAGCTGGAAGACATAATGTAAACATGAGACATTTTCATGTGGCTAAATGCTGGGCCTGCATAAGCACACACAATAAGATCCATTTTATCTTACTTTCTTCACTTCCTCAGTCTAACTGAATTCTTGTGGGGCATTAGTATTGTACATGCAACACAGCTTATCATCCTAATGAGCAGCTCTTCTTTACTTTACTTTTTAGACTTAAGGCAGTATTATAACTAAGGTTGCAGGAAATTAAATGAAATGAGAAAAAAAAAAAGAAAAAGAAAAAGCATTGAGTGCAGAAGACTTCAAGTTTGATTCAAATTATCGAAAGATTCCTTTTATTCCTTGTCCTACTAGAAGTTTAAAAAAACCAAGTGTATTGAACATTATTGATATGACATTAATATTGAAGATTCAAAGATATTTGCAGTGCTGCATCCAAATTGCACTTGAGACATTAGCTAAAAAATGGTAACATTTTAAGAAGTACTGAAAAGGGAAGCTAATTCACAAACATTGCAAATCACAATGTGAAGTACACAAAGAACTGGTATTGCTCCAGTTTTTAAATGATGTTACCATACTTTATGCAGCATTATACCTTCTGCTGCTAGAACATCAAAGAAAATCATGTTGGAGACATGGAAGATTTCCACCGATTTTTTTCTTTACTCCTATCAGACTTCATGATATGATCACTTATTCGCTCTCATTCATAGAGAATTCCACCAAGCTTTATTGCAATACACTTTCTGGGCATTTAACTACATCTAGAGTGGGCTGCTCTGGTATTGCAGGATCAGGATGTATGTGAATAAAAAGATATGTGCTAACTCAAGCTCTTTTGTGACACAGGTATTTTAAAAATTTCTGTTAGCTCTGGCTTATCCACCTTGAAAACCTTTTTTGTATACAGGTATTTTAAAAGTTTCTGTTAGCTCTGGCTTATCTAACCTGAAAACAGCCACCTTTTTGTATATTGAAAATCTGAGTGTCCACCACCTGCCATGAGACTGGATAAGTAATTTCAGATCTCTGTAAGAACAGTAAATGCTCAGGAAGTAAAAAAGAAGAAAACAAATACAGACATCATCTTTTCCCACTGTTTCTTCAGTGATACACTTTAACATAACATAACATATCTTATCTGTTTAAATTCTACAGTTGTTACTAAGGCTTTACTAAAGAATCATAGGAAAATTAAAAACACCATCTCATACAAAAGGACAGAAGGACTAGTTCTGTTTAGCATACTTTCTGAAGATTAGCGCATCAGTCCTCTAATTTTTTTAACAAGAATTCATGAGGTAAGAGGAAAATACCGAATATTTGCAGAACCTCCTACTCATGGAAATATCTAAAATAATTTGCAACACTGAACCACCTTGATTTATATTTAAACATTACACAATATTCTTGTGTTCACAATAACAGTCACTTACATGGAAAAAAAAATTAATTCACATAAGATTTCAGCAAGAATTAAACATCTGGACACAGAAGCAGACTTTGTCTCCACATACTACAGACAGAGGATGATAGTTGCATGATGGAACATTACCAGCATAGAGTTTCATGTCATTTCAACAATTTTAACACAGCAGGAGTTGCTGCCACTAAAACCAGTAGATAAGTGGGGAAAAGATCAGGATTATAACTTTTAACAATAATATTGACTTAAAGTAGTTGTGAGACTATAATGTAATTAGATTATGTAATATTTTGGAGTAAGGTTTATTTTTTATAAGTTTTCACTTTAAGTCCAAAATAAATTTACTTTTGACATTTAATCCTACGACTTTCAAAGGACAGTCAGAAGTCAAAACTACAGTAAGTTTACACAATTATATAATTAAAAAATAATTTTAATGTCAATGGTCACACAACAATTGATTTCTAGCAATGGCAGCAATGTTGTTTCTTTGGAGATCAATACAAACAAAAGCAATTCAAATCCTAAGCAATAAAACAGTCTGTGCAAGCTTTCTAGTAACTTAAAAATATTAAATATATTTCTGTTTCCATTCATCACAGAAACAAACACAGAATAAACTTAAACAAACCCTTTGTTAAAGATCAATCACTTTTTGCAAGTTCAGGAAAAAAAAAAGTCCACTGTAGATCACAGCACTCTGTACCTACATACCCAGGCTCCATCACAGCAGTAGAAGAGGTTCTCTGGCTTCACTCCTTGGAGGGGCAGGACAGCTCTGTACAGTGCCCAAGAAGTCCTACAGCACTCCAAGAGAAGTTTTTGTTACTGGTAACACAGAATTGCATTACAACGGAACAATTTAAAACAGTATTTCACAGGCTAACAGCAAATTCTGGTCCAAAGTGTTACAGTCGTCAGCTGTCTTCCTCAGCGGTTTATTGCTTACCAGCAGCCACACTGGTACAGGGGAACACATGTCCAGCAGCTTCAGTTCAGCAGTTAACAAACTAGTGCAGAGGACAGCAGACTAGTTCAGGCTGCAAAATATAATTTGAGGACAGTATAAACTATCAGCCTTGCTTGTTTAGAAGCATAACCCACTATCTCATCTACTAAATGCATAGTGGCATGGTTAATTATAAGCTGTTCACTAGCCACTAGAAGAATGTAATTACTTGACTCAAACAGTGATACTCTTCCATTTTGTTATTTTAGTCACAGGTCAAAACACCTAAGAGACAACTTAATCGCAAAGAATTAAGTTTGCCTATAGAAGGATAAAAGAGGCGATCTTGTGCTTTACCCTACACTGAGGTTACCTTTCATGCCAGGTTACATATACCTCCTGTGAAAATAAGCGTTATGGAGTTGAAATCTAGATAATACCGCATTATAAGAGCACTGATACATGCATAAGTATTAGAAGTTAATCACAAAAAAAAAGACACATCTACTGACCAAGGGAATGGACAAACTCAGGTTCAGGAGTCTAATTGCGATGCAACACCAAACTTGAGTAAGACCAACCAACATTCCCAGATTCATAAAGAGATGCAAACAAAAAACAGAGCAGCCAGATCTGCCCACCCCTCCTCACCCTCACATCAGGTGAAAAATCAGTTAGTATGTCTCTCCTGCACCCTTTTCCACACCTCAGGGCAGAAGTGGCTTTATTACTGATACATCAAGTTTCAACAGCTGCCCTGTCTGCATCTCAGCTTGGACTCCTTGAGAAAGAAGCAGGAGGGAGAGCTGCAGGGGAAGGATAATCTCTGGAGCCTTTTAATTTTCATTCATCTTGCTAGAAGAGAGAGCTCTTACAGGAGTAATTTTAGTTTTCTGAATGTCTTTCTCCCTCTGCCTTCAAGCAGCCTTTTTTCCCCCAAACACAAAGCAGTGTCTGACTCTTACTGTGCATTTGTACAGAACCCTTCAGCACCTACTACTGTACTAAAAATTAAACTTCTGAGGAGGAGCAAAGCCCTCAAGCAGCAAAACTAAGCAGAATAATTGCCAACAAGTAGTTCACCAAGCCATCAAAGGGCCACAAATATTTGAAAGATCTGAGCAGCTCATGTTCCTACTGCTGTTTGCTCCATAGTCATGACATTAATTCAACAGCTTAGTTACACTCTGCCCTCTTATTTTTATGCTAGCTTTTAAGAACTTGGTGAGGTTTGCTTGAATAAGATACAGCTTCATCAATCAAAACATGTTAATAACTACACTAAAACCAAGAGCTGCTCAGTTCGTCACACAGCACTTAATTGTTGCCATGCATTCCCAGAGGATGATTTTTCCCCTTACATTCTTTCCATCTGTTCAGCTGAGTGACTCATCCCCTCAGCATGAAAATAATTCAAGTTTATACACAGGAATCCAAGGAGTTTTATCAAAGCCCTCATTTCTTTTAAACAGAAGAGCAGTGGTAGAAAGATACAATTTCCTTCCTTTTGCAGCAGTGAAACAGCTTTATTTTCCCATCACGCATTATTTCTCCAACCTCAACCTGTAGACTGTCCCTAGTCAGCCATCTCTATGACCATCTATATCTCAAATAATATTTCTAAAGCAGCCTGTAGCTACCAAAATTGCTCTGATTTTACTTGTTTTGACGTCTTTGACAGCTAATGCATCTAATTGGCTATTTGACACAACTGGGAGTTAACAAGAGTCTTCACCCTTCCAAATCTGTCCCAGATTACATACTAATTCCAGAGACACTAATTATTTCTCAGAAATATTTTCTGTAAAACATCGCCAACTAACAATAGTGATGCTCTGTTGAGATGTTATTAGAGGGAAAATAATGCTATTTTTTTTCTAAAGGAAACTCTTTTACTGAAAAAGAATCCATTGTTACAGAGAGTTCACTATGCTAGGGCCTAAAAGATGTATTCATGTATTTTCTTCATTTATGATTAATATATCATATATTAAATGTAATAATTTACAAAAAATATTTCAGTTTAAGGACATACATGCCAAACTTAGTGTGATTTATTGCAGAAACATCCAAGACAGCTGTAGATAATCTGAAAAGACTCCTACTACAGCTGTATCTCATTCAATGTAAGCTAATTTCTCTGCTACAAGAGCTGAATTCTGTGACCCCAGTACAGATGACCCTTCAGACAATTGTCAGATTTTAAAAATCTGAATACAATGCATGAAGTTTCTAATCATGTATTCCTCCAAAACGTGAGACATTTTAATTTTAAAAATTATTTTGAAAATGAGAAAAAATTCCTGCAGCTCAAGAAGAAATTACTGTAAAGACAAAATACATTGGAGATCATATTTCAGTGGATTGAGTTTTTCTGAGACACAGTGAAAAGACTGTGTCAGACAGTCTATTCTCAGACACAGACAAACAATGCTCACTGACTTCAAGGAGAACTATCTGTTCCATAAACCTCTAGAAACAAAACTCCTATTTCTAAAGTAAAGACCTGATATAAATTTTTGGGGGCATTTGGACACTGAAAATAACTGTTCATATTCCCATAAGTCATCCTTAAGTCTTGGCATGAGCAGGTGTCACAATTCACAGTTATCAATACTACGCATACTAAAAAACATATTTTTTGTTGGTCCCTCACTGTGAATTTTTCTAAAACAACTACATGACAAGTCTGTAACGGCGACAGCATTAATCCTAAATTTCTGTCTATAATGACTCTAACTGAAGTAATCTTTGCATTCTCATAAACTCGGTAAGATTTTTTAAAACACAAGACCATCTAAATACCTCTGACTTGATGGTTTAGAAAATAATTTTATCAACATACAGGTCTTCTAGTCTCCAGAGATGTTTACCTCTGCTAAAAAGTGTTTGAAAAAGTTTCAAATACAGTTGTTGGCTGTTATCTATGTTTGAGTTTGTATAAATGTATACACATAGGTAAATATAAATGTGTGTGTTGCCCAGAGAGGTGGTGGATGCCCCATCCCTGGAAACATTCAAGGCCAGGTTGGATGAGGCACTGAGAAACCTGATCTAGCCAAAGATATCCCTGCTCCTTGCAGGGGGGTTGGACTAGGTTGCCTTTGAAGGTCCGTTCCAACCCGAAGCATTGTATGGTTCTATGATTCTATGATTTGTACACACACTTAGTCACATTTGCATACCAGAAATACAGAAAATAAATAACTTCATACAAGTTATACCACACTGGACAAAGCATTATATAATAACTAAATATGAACAGCCCTGGTCCCAAAAAGGTTACGAACTTCCATGTTAGGTGAAGGAAAGGAGCTGGGACAGAGGCACAGAGAGGTATGCTATAACAGACACCAGCTCCCCTTTTCCACATTTGCTAAACCCTCTGTAATACACGAACTGCTATCTCCTGTTACTTTTTACAAAGTTTCACTTGCCAAATGTCCACCTTATATAATGTGTATTTAAAACACTCCTCACACTTCTGATGGCCAATGCAATTGTGAGGAATCCAAACTCACTCTTCTTTGATAGTTCATTTTAATACATAACTTTTGAAAAGAAAAATTTAAGCCAGAAGACATATTTAAAATAACATCTACTTAGAAGTACTCGTAAAGTGGACTTACTACATGGTTAGGAGACATTTTATAGCTATGCAGCGTTTGATTTTGTTTTTAATTTGACCTTTCTGCCATACCTAAGGTAACATTAATGAGTAAGGAAGAAGATTTTATTTTTAATGCCTTCAAAATCGAAAAACCAGGGATTACATCAAGACCAAGAATCAGCAATAATACAGTAAACTGCTGGAAAAGATAACATATCAGCTCATTTCAGCACTGAATAAGAAACAAAAAATAGTGAAGAAATAAAAAGAGGACATCCATTACACATAGAAACAGCAAAATGAAGGGAGGAAACTCTCTCCACATCAGCAGTAACAAACAATTTTCTCTGCCTGTCTTGTAGAATATATATGTCAGCAAATAACAATGCGAAAAATCAAGGGCAGGGAATATCAGCATTTTCCAAGTATTGAATCTTCAGGTTTTTTTCTCAACTCTAAGCAAAGTTTCAGTTTTATATGTATATTGTGTATGTCTATAATTCAGGGCCTGATCCTTAGAGCTGGGATCTGAACCACAGAGTTGTGAGCAAAGCAAGGTGTTAAGAGGTCTCATATGTGTAAAATATACAATAATCTTAAATACATTCTTTCACACACTTTTCCAGCACTAATACAAAAATAGTGCAATCCTTTCTAACTGTAGTATGCTGTTATGTTACCCTGTTGTGTTTTTGCAGATGCTCCAGGTGCTCTGAAACTTAATAGATGATTTCCTAGTGGTGACTTATTTGTGTAAAGAGGTGACAAAGGTGAGAAGAAAGAAGAGTTATGAGGCAGGCTAATATTTGCCTTGTGATAAGAGTTAAATGTGAGATTACAGAAGCACTAAGACTAAAGCTGAGAACACTTGTACAAAACAATAGCCAGCGGAAATATACATCCCACTGGTCAATCTTGGCTTCTTCCTCTCCATAGTAAGTAGTATAATTATCAACTGTCTTGACCAAGTTTTAAACTTCCTTGAGAATGCAAGTAAACCCTTGGAAAAATGTTAGAAATTTTTGCTTATTTTAAAATAAATCAGATTTGTCTCACAATTGTTTAAGCACAGAGCAAGTTGCCAAATGGCATTCCCAACTAAAATCACAACATTCAACTTGGATTCATCAGCAGAATTTAGGGATCGTTGCCTTACTGTAACAACTACCTAAATTCCATCAGGAGTCTTCAGGTCTTCAGGTCACTTCAGAAAAGTCACAGGTTTTCTACTTGCAGGAGAAGAAGATTCAGATAACTTCCTGGTAAACCATGCATCTACCTGAAGAATGCAGAACTATCAGAGAAACATAGTGGTAGGTCTTTCAAACTTATTAAGATCTGTCCTTTGAGGTAATTTTAGAAGACAGTATCTTCCTCTCCTGTTCTGTTATAAAATCATAATTCCACATACAACGTTGTCCCCAGTGTATCAGCAAAAGTACGGAACACTGTATTTTCATTTTGTTTCTTTATATGTGATATGACTATGGTAAGGTTTTTATCTTGAGAGTGTGTGACAAGATGTAAATGAATAAAAATGAGGCAAACCACAACTTTTTAAAATGGTATCTAGCTGGATTATAATTTATACTGAAAAAAAAAAAAGAGAGAGATCTTTTCAACATGACACCTGGTGATTAACACTTACAATAGTTAAACTATATTCTCATTACTTAGTAATTTTATGAAATTTAGTGTTAATTATTTGTTATTCCAGCATAAGGCCGATCATGACTTAGTCAGTTCTGCATATCTCACAATAAAAACACCAAGTCTCAAGAAAATTAAGTATTTAAATTTGTGTTTAAATTGGAGCTGCTCTTTAAAATGCTCTGATAACGTTTAAAGGTCTCAGACAGAAATTGTCCCATGACTAGCTACCCATCTGTCATTTGTATAATCTTGTTTAATGATTCTTCTTCTTGAGATTTCATCTCTCTCCATGCACTCCTTTGTAACTCCCAGCTCCCACCACCGTCTGTATTTATAGGTGATAAAGGTATCATATTGTTCCTCTAAGACACTCATCATAATCTTACACTAAACTGCATAGCCCCTGCTGACATCTTTCCTACCCACTGAGATGCCTTTTCACAAGAACAAGTTACTGTTGAATGAGTATCATTTCTTTCCTTCAATCTCAATAATCAAGTTGTTCTCTAAATTACTCTTTAAGTTAATATCAAGGTGGTTTTTTTTTTCACAACAGATACCTGCTTGAAAACACTTTTTCTGTTGTCCAATATCTCACAATGTCATTAGGAATACATATCAGAAGACAGATGCTGTACCATTTCAATTTAAAGTAAACAATGAAAATAATTGCAAATTTAAAAGGGGAGAAAGAGGTATTTTCTTTGTCAAACTGTTCCTGAGGGGTTTGTTACTCCTGTAGTAAAATTACATATTGAATTCAATACAAGTATACTGAATATATCTAGATAGTATACAATAATTTATTGGTGATAGAAGACACTGCTGAAAATGTCATAGAGAAAACACTGAGCAGATAGATGCAGCTGGTAAAACTTTAAGGGAGTAAGTCTCCTTATGGAAAAGGAACAACAGATGGACAGGCATTCTTGGGAGAACAGCAACATTTTGCAGACCTCATCTACACTAAAAGTAAAAATAAAGTGACATGCAGACACAGGACAAAATATTTTGAAAGATAATTTTTAACTTACTGAAAGCTTGGTCATCTCTTTAGTTTTTTATTTAAGGGTGGTCACTAAAGCATTAACAGTCATTAGAGATGAAAAAAGCTCTGCAAACTCATCACATGATGCTGCTCTGCTCTCATAACATGCCAATTTATTTCTTATATACAGTAAAAGATACTTCACAATTTATGAGATGGTTTTCTAATATTAATTGTTCATAGAAGTAATTGTCACAGCCTTCAGAAAGATATTGTCCTGTAGAACACCTCAACAACCACAGAAGTATTACCCTATCTTTTTTCTTACACTCTCATGTTTCTGACTAGATGCTGAACTGATATAGGCAAAACCTAAATTCTTATTCTGCATATTTAACTGAAATGAACTTAAAAGGGAGAGGGAGGAGGGAGAAAAACAAACAAACAAACAAACAAACAAACAAACAGCACCACCCACAAAATCAAGAGCAGAACCCTGTGTAACAGGTTTACCCTGAGTTTAAGAAAAATATTAATATATTCTCCCAATGCTAATCTGTACTTAACTTCATTAGAATAATTTGAAAAATAATTGCCTTAGGAAATAAAGTACAAAAATCTAAAGATCAAGGTCTAAATGACTTGAAAACTGACCAGTAATATTCAAGTCAAACAGTTCTTGATGTCTCTCTGATTTTGGACCATGCTCATTCTCATTATATGTTTAACTTAATAGGCCAACTTGAGAAGACATTGCTTCACTCTAATGAGTTTTAAACATAAAAAAAATCATGCATACTTATTGCATTATATCCTATGGTATCCTATTACATTATTAATGTTCTTAACTGATATAAAATCTATAAAAAATGCATATGAATTGTATAAATTTCACTTTTAAAAGCACATTTTAGCACTCAGCAGATTGCTTATCAAAATCTATATGAGTATTCATGTGACTCTTAAGGGAAATAGAGGAACAAGTCACTAACTGTTCTGTATATGTCAATACTAAAAGCTGTTATTTTAATTCATTAGCACATTTTGCTACACTGTGAATTAAACCATAAATAACATTGCCACTTTGAGTTATTTTGTTCACCTTTAAATGGTGAAAGTTTGCCTTTTTAAAATTTTAATTCCATCTAAACGAATATTGCTTCATTCTGTATCATACTTGGGGCAGAAAGACCTTGCCCAACAGAGGCTGGAAATTATATGAACTGGTTCAAATTGATTTACAGCGATGCCTGCCTATTGATAACTCCAGATATTTTCTTAGTTGACTCAACACAAAACTTTGCAATACCTGCTTGAAGGAGCATGAGAATGCCACACAGGCTTTGCTGGGGTTTCAGTAGATGTAAGCTTCAAAAAGAAATTTAAAAGGCACTTTATCCTATATTCAGTAAAATTCCTGTGAGCACAAATTGAGCAAAAATTCTTAGAGGAAAGCCAAGTCTACCTTCTAGTATTTAGTACTTCTCACTGAGGCAGTAGGACAATCTCATCTACAACAATCAATTGTCTTGTAATAACATTAAGGGTAAGGAAAAAAATCCTAGTGTTATTTCATAGAATCATAGAATGGCTAGAGTTGGAAGGGACCTTCAAAGGTCATCTAGTCCAACCCCCCTGCAAGAAGCAGGGACATGCCCATCTAGATCAGGTTGCTCAGAGCCTCATCCAACCTGGTCTTGAATGTTTCCAGGGATGGGGCATCCACCACCTCTCTGGGCAACCTGTTCCACTGTTCTACAACTCTCATTGTAAAAATTTTTTTCCTAATATCTAATCTAAATCTACCTCCCTCTATTTTGAAACTGTTACCCCTAGTCCTGTCACAACAGGCTCTACTGAACAGTCTCTCCCCATCTTTCCTGTAGGCCCACTTGAGGTACTGGAAGACCGCTATAAGGTCTCCCTGGAGCCTCCTCTTCTCCAGGCTGAACAGCCCCAACTCTCTCAGCCTGTCCTCATAAGAGAGGTGCTCCAGCCCTCTGATCATCTTCGTGGCCCTCCTCTGGACCTTCTCCAACTGGTCCATGTCCTTCTTATGTTGGGGACTCCAGAACTGGACACAGTACACCAGGTGAGGTCTCAACAGGGCAGAGTAGAGGGGGAGAATCACCTCCCTTGACCTGCTGGCCACGCTCCTCTTGATGCAGCCCAGGATGTGGTTGGCCTTCTGGGCCACAAGGGCACATTGCCGGCTCATGTTGAACTTCTCATCCACCATCACCCCCAACTCCTTCTCCTCAGGGCTGGTCTCAATTTCATGTCATTAACTCTCAGAGATTCATGCACACATGCAATTTAAATTTTGCCACTGTCATGATAACTTCTCTTCCTTCTATTCTTCCTTCTGTCTGTCCACTCATTGAACTCATACATAACCAATTAAGAGAGAAGATTATTTTATATCAAGGTTTTCAGCACAAAAGTATGTTGACACTGCATCCATCTTTCTAGAAACATCAAAAATGTACAAATGAATCACAGACACTCACACAGCCTCCAGCAGAAAATCTGAGGCATTTTTTGCAACTACTGAGCACTCCACTTGTCATTTAAAGGGATCACTCATGTTCCTGTGGAGGTAAGGAAGATAGTCTTGAACAATCCTGGACTTACAATAGACAGGACACTCTTCATAAGAAACCTCATCTATGTGTAATACTGTCCTAAATTTTGGGGGCTCAATATGGACTTGAAAATCCTGAACACTCCTTGCCATTTTGTTCTGGTTTTGTTTAGTGAGGGGGGGCCTAAGGGGGTAGCTTCTGTAGGAAACTGCTAGAAGTTGTTCCCCTTTGTTCAGTGGACTCAGCCAGGCCTAGGGTGGACCGGCTGCTGGCCAAGGCTGAGCCAATTGGTAGCAGAATGTCCCGTGATAACGCCTCTGCGATAACGTATTTAAGAAGGGGAAAACAGGAAAAAAAGGGAGAGAAGATGTGAAGCAGCTGAGCATGGGCAGAGAGGGGGAGGCGCGAGCCTTGTGGGCCTTGCAGACCTCACCCTCTGGCCTCCCGCCAGAGGGTTATCTTGTTCCCTGTCTCATTCTCCTGCTAGTTTTAGAAATAAATGAGTATTTTTCCCCAAGTCGAGTCTGTTTCGCCCGTGACGGTAACTTTAAGGATTTATCCCCGTCCTTATCTCAAACCTCGAGCCGTTTTTCCTTATATTATCTCCCCCTATTCTCTCGGAGGGTGGGGGGAGCGAGAGAGAGACTGCATAGTCTGGTCCTGATCGGGGCTGAACTACGACACATTTTTACCAAAGTCATCAAATCCCTGTTTCGTTACAGCAAGCTGGTCCAACAAATATCTGGAGGACTTGCCACTGATCTTTCAAGTACCAATATAAATAAATAGGAAGCTAATTTACAAAAGTTAAGTACTTTTTTATAAAAGTACAGAATGTGAGACAAATAACTGCTTGAGCCAGAGTTACCATAGACATCAGTCACTTTAACCATTAAGGCAATCATGATTATATGCTGTTTAAACTTGACTTTACAATAAATTATGCACCATCTAAAAATCAGTACCTGTGAAGTACCTGAAGTCAGACACCTAAATACTGAGATTCCATTCCCTTTGACAATCTCTTCATCCATATTATTCCAGATATGAAAATGAAGGGTTGTTCTAATTTCCATGCAGTCTTACACTGCACAGTAGTTGCTAGAAAATTACTTGCTATTGCTCTTGCAGAAGTGCTTTATATAATTTAGTTGCTATCCCTTCATTTCCCAGGATGTCCACACTTTTCAAATGCCTAATGCCAAGCCTTTAGGCCCAGGAGACAGGATATTCACGTAAGTGGAAAAACCACTGTAGAACCCACAAGTCTTCTCCCTGCTGAAGGGAGGGAACTGTGGAGGTGGCTCTGCGGAGCTAGACACTGCCCAGCACCCCTCCCCTCAACTCTGCAGCATGACTGCATCCCTTTTTGTGGTTTCCTCCAGCCTACTTCACTACCAGTGAAGTTTAGCTACTTGTAAAGGAGAGGGAGAGGAAGAGAAGAGATATGAAAAAGGGAGACAATGCAGAAAGTAGAGCAAGTATTTCAGTTTGTTCTGAAAACTGCTTTCACTTGGTCCTGCAACTAAATGCCATGTACACTATGTACACCAGAAGGATTAGGTTTTAAAAGTGCAAATGAAAATAGTACTATAATGTATTTGATGAGGGGCTCAAATTCCTGGCAACAGCTCAGTAATTTTATCTTGCTTGCACCACCAATGTTTTCAGATTGTGTTGGATTTAATACACTGGGGGGATCAAACCCTTCTATATAAATCAATCAAGTCATTACAATAAATACTTATATGTGCGCTTTCATTATACGTAGCATCACTCAAGGGCTTGTCTGAACAGCTCCGCACGCAGCCTTTTTGCCTCAAAATAAAAAGTTTTAATAGTTCCCAGTTCTCCCTAATTCTTTCTAAGTTAGAATTTTTTGTTGATTTAAAATTATGTACAGAAGGTCAAGGAAAAACACAAACAGAAAGCCTCCTTTTCTCCAACTGATATTTGATAATTACTTATATGAATGCAATTTGAACCCAATCTGCTAAAAACCTTTAGCTTCCTACTGCATAACTCTGTAAAAGAGCATTTCCAGATTCTGCTTAGTGATCCAACAAACAGATCAGTAATAAAAAGATTCTCAGAGGGCAAGAAACTCAACTGCCTAATATCCCTAAATAATACAGAACTTGCAAACTAAGTATTAAAATGTCTGAAAATTAACAATATATTAAGATGCAAAAGGCTAGCACAGAAGTCCATTACTCAGAAAGATGAGCAAAAAATGTGTAAGAGTCCATGTAAAAACATAACCTTTTTCATTAATGAGTCTCATCATAGTGCTATTTTAATATATTTAAATTATTATTAAAACCACTTCCACAAAGCAGTCATTTCCAGTAAATGGTTTAGCTTACTTCTACATAAAATGATTCAGCAGTTAATATTGTAGCCTCCTTCTCTGAGAGAAAGTTATGAGTAAAATTGCTTAGCTTGTATTGTGAATATTTTTATTATTATTGAATATTTTAACGAAGAAAAGGAAAGTCCTTGTTCAGGATGGGAAGGTTTAGAAACCTGCATGTGTATTTGGAAGTGGGGAAAGTGATGTAGAAGAGCCTTAAAAGCAGCAGTTTCATAGCAGAGATGTTTCCTCCTAAAGTTTGAGAGTTATTCGTACAATAATTTCCAAAGCACCAGAATAATCTGCACAGCATTCTATGTGTGTTAGACTTCTCTGGTTTTCACACTTGCAGAACACACAAAAACAGCAAAAGCAAAGCAAGCCCCAGTCCTCCTGTGCCAATCTTACAGTCACAGAGTCCCACTCCTGACATCAGTGATGATTTGCTCTTTTGCAGACACAGCTACATATATAACATGGTAAATGGCATAATCTCAGCTCAGTCCATTCTTATCTGCCAGGCTCCTCTGGAGCCGAGTCAGGCACTCCATGTAAATCATAAACATCTGTACAGAGCTTGGCCTTCAGAACAATTTTTTTTAAATACTCCAAATTTCCATTCAAGTAAAAATTTTGCACTGAAAGCATTTTAAGTGCTTTCAGCCTCTCAGTAACATATTTTCAGCAGTAATAAATAAAAAAGAAGAGCAGTGAATTATTTTTTGTTTACACAAAAGGGCCACAGAGCCTCATAGTCTGTCCAGAATCCACAGATTGTCCAGAAACATGTATCTATGGAATAGGCTTGTATAAGTGAAAATTCATGAGCATGTTTACCCAAACTGAGACCACTGGACCTACCAATGACCGAATAAGGAAGTCCAAAGGCTATAGTACACAGAAATGAAAAATTATACTGAACACAGCTGAGCATCTATAACTACTTACAAAAAATACATTAATTAAGAACAGGCTTGTTGAGGTCCTGAGCATACTTCCAAGGTGAGGCATGCATACAGCATACAGAAGAGCATACAGCACAGCAGTATTCTCTTCTGCCAGACTTGCCCAGTCTCTCACCCATGCCCTCATCCCTGCCGTAACCTCAGCCAAATAACCCTATCTCCTCACCAAGTACCCTCACATATAATAAACCATCCCCGAAAAGCACCACATGCTGTTCTTCAGGACCTGCTACTTAGGGGACTGGAAACCAGAAAGGGAGAAGGAGAGGTGTCCAGAGGGGAGCCAAGTTGTGTTTGTTTGGTTGGTTGCTTTTATTTCTCAACAGCAGAAGCAGTAAAGTTTTTTAATTGGCAATAAATGAAATCAAGTGAAACTGCTCAACTTGATTTTTTTTTTTAATTTTTTTTTCTTGTGTCTATGACAATTGCCTTCCCGCCCGTTCCTGTTCTGATTAGGCAAACAGGTTGCCGGCTTTCTGGCCTCTTTGCCAAGAACCGAAGAGAGAACCCCTTTGAAACAGCTTAATGATAGGAGTGTGACAGCTTAGTGATATTTTGTATGAAGGATCATCTCCTTTAGCTCATTTTACATTTACCACCACCTCATTTACTTGTTCACCTCCAGTTCTTATTTTGAAAGAATAAAAATTTTAAAAAGCATAAATCATTAGTCATTTTGATAAGAATATAGCTTCAAAATGTAAATTAACGGAAAATTATTAGTGCGGCTGCTAGATGAGACATTATGTAGCTTCTAAGAATATCTTATTTCTAAACCCTATCAGAATTCTCTGCAAGATTTAACAAAATAGTCAATCAAGGGGTATTTCTGAATTAATTTGCTGAGCATTTGAACTTCTTTTGAGAAATGTTTGTATAAGAAGCTAATGAAGAAAACTATAGTGTTTCCTGTCATGGAGTAACATCTCATCACATTATTAGAAAGCTAAGTGAAAAGTCTTAGTGTTCATTCCGGAAGGAAATCAATAGCAGTGGTAATTTCAAAAGCAAATAATTTTCATTCAACTTTTGGATTAAAGACGAGGCAATTTCTGAAGTATGCAAGAAGAGCTAAGTATTATTAATTTATTGCAATCTACAGATGAAATTAAGCACAGAGTTAACAAAATAATTCATTTAGCAGTTAAAAGCTGAACCTCATGCTACTGAAATAATTGTAATTAATCTCACACTGATGGAAGAATAATGTCAATAAAAAACTAATTTAGCATTTCCAGAAGGAAGCTTGACATATACAGCAAGTGAAGAGTCAATGTAGGCCATGATTCTCAAAACCACTTTGAGATATCAAGCCATTCGGCTGAGTAGTGGGGACATTAATATTCGGTTTACTTCTGATTGGAGAGAGAACTCTATTAAGAACTAAGAATCCAAATCCAGGCTAAGATTCTGAATTACATATTCCATTGTGTTTAGATCTGAAGTTTTGTGTTGGAAATCCAGATCTGACTTATATTGACATTTATCAGAACTGGTGTCTGTATGGACAATATTTCTATTTGACAGTGGGTCTTAGCAAGCTAAGCAATACAGCCCAAACTGTTAAAAAACTCACAGGTAGCATACATGTGATGTACTTTTTACCACAAGCTCAAGCTCCTAATATCAAACCTCTTTTTTTTTATTGAACTCTCGGGTCATCCCAGCAAATGGATGAAAGGACTAGATTGAATGCACTGTGTGGATAGGAAATGTCCCTTTATCAATGGCGATGTTCCGTTAAAAACACTGAATATAAAATAGATAGAGTGAAATTAACAGAATTAGGGAACTGCAGTCTTCCTTCAAGAAATTGACTAGGCATAAATATAGTCTGGGCGGAGAATGGATCAAGACCAGCCCTGAGGAGAAGGACTTGGGAGTGCTGGTGGACGAGAAGATCAACGTAAGCAGGCAATGCGCTTTTACGGCCCAGAAGACCAACAGCATCCTGGGCTGCATCAAGAGAAGCGTGGCCAGCAGGTCAAGGGAGGTGATTCTCCCCCTCTACTCTACCCTGGTGAGACCCCACCTAGAGTACTGTGTCCAGTTCTGGAGCCCCCAACATAAGAAGGACATGAACTAGGTGGAGAGGGTCCAGAGGAGGGCCACGAAGATAATCAGAGGGCTGGAACTATGTCCTATGAGGACAGGCTGAGAGAGTTGGGGCTGTTCAACCTGGAGAAGAGGAGGCTCCAGGGAGACCTTATAGCGGTCTTCCAGTACCTCAAGCGGGCCTACAGGAAAGATGGGGAGAGACTGTTCAGTAGAGCCTGTTGTGACAGGACTAGGGGTAACGGTTTTAAAATAGAGGGAGGTAGATTTAGATTAGATATTAGGAAAAAAATTTTTACAATGAGAGTTGTAGAACAGTGGAACAGGTTGCCCAGAGAGGTGGTGGATGCCCCATCCCTGGAAACATTCAAGACCAGGTTGGATGAGGCTCTGAGCAACCTGATCTAGATGGGCATGTCCCTGCTTCTTGCAGGGGGGTTGGACTAGATGACCTTTGATGGTCCCTTCCAACCCTAACCATTCTATGATTCTATGTTTCTATGAAATCACAGACCCATATCGGAAAATCTGTGATTTTTGTAAGAATGGATATATCCCAGCTAAGCATTTCAGGTGTATGGGTCCTACTTTACTAGGACTGTAGCCACCTAATGAGGCACTAGGTCATGGCTGTAATGAAAACCTGCTTAGTTCTGAAACCTTCTGAGTGAATTTTGGTAGGAGTAAATCAGTGATAGCAGCAGAAGCCTTAATTACTCAGATGGCTGAGGCAATGGGACACTGGATATCAAATTGTTACTGGTTTTGTGCTTGACCTTCTAATGGCTTGCCAAATAACTTTAGCATTCTTGGAATAACAACAGAGATCACAAGAAAGGCTGATGTCTGGATTTGCTAGGATCCTCCTACGCATTGAGACTACAAGCAGGAGAAGCTGGCAGCTGGACCACAGTTGAGCTTCAAGTTTGAAGCCACCTTCTTTCTCCAGAAGCGCAGATGGGGCATGTTGTGGGATCAGCTGAGGCCTTTTCAAGTCCAACCATCAACCTAACACCACCATGGCTACTAAACCATGTCCTGAAGTGCCACGTCTACTCATTCGTTGAACACCTCCAGGGATGGTGACTCCACAACTTTCTTTGGCAGCCTGTTCTAGTGCCTGATCACTCTTTCAGTAAAGAAGTGTTTCCTAATATGCAATCTAGACCTCCCCTGCTGCAACTTGAGGCCCTTTCCTCTTGTCCTATCACTAGTTATTTGGGAGAAGAGATCAACATCTACAGCCCTACAACCTCCTTTCAGGTAAACGTAGAGAGCAATGAGGTCTCCCCTCAACCTCCTCTTCTCCAGAATAAACAACCTCAGTTCCCTCAGTTGCTCCTCATAAGACTTGTTCTCCAGACCCCTCACCAGCCTCATTGCCCTTCTCTGGATGCACTCCAGCAACTCAACATCCTTCTGGTATCAACGGGCCCAAAACTGCACACAGTTTTCAAGGTGTGGCCTCACCAGTGCTGAGTACAGGGGGAGGATCACTTCCCTACTCCTGCTGGCCGCACTATTTCTGATAGAAGCCAGAATGCTGTTGGCCTTTTTGGCCACCTCGGCACACTGCTGGCTCACGTTCAGCCAGGTGTCGACCAGCACCCCCAAGTTCCTTTCTACCCGGCAGCTTTCCAGCCACTCTTCCCCAAGCCTGTAGCGTTGCATGGAGTTGTTGTGACCCAAGTGCAGGACTCGGCACTTGGCTTTGTTAAATCTCACACAATTGGCCTCAGCCCATCGATCCAGCCTGCCCAGATCCCTCTGCAGAGCCTTCCTACCCTCGACCAGATTGACATTCCTGCCCAGTTTGGTGTCATCTGCAAACTTACTGAGGGTACACTCAATCCCCTCATCCAGATCGTTGATAAACAATAAACTCTGTGACCTCAACATGCAGAAGGACCAGCAGTCTTCGAGCAGGGCATTTTAATCAGTTTCTAGACATTCCTACCTCTGCTCACACAGGGTTATACATTTAAATTGGATTTATATCTATTGTACATACAGAGTCATGGTAACATGCAGGAAAAGTGCAATATGGTAAAGTGAATTTGACAGAATTTAACTTAACCTTCTCCCCCTTTCCACTCAAAAAACATACCATTAAGACCTCAGCATTTACATGAATACTCATTTCTACAAAGAAATATGAAAAGACTAGGATGACTGTTATCCATCAAGCTGCAAAAAACTGCCGTGCCAGAAAACTGAAAGCTTAGGGGAATCTCTAACCACACATGCAGGCTGATGCTCCCTGTAAGTACCAGCCTGAAGTGAGAGTAATTTTCATCTTTTAATACCTTACATGCTAGTATTTATCAGCAATGGTCTTTATCACACGTTCATATCCCAGTAAACAGGCTACCGAACACCAGCACACTTTAACCTTGTCTTACAGGCTAGATTTGGGTAGCAATCAATTATTGCCAGAAAAGACAGACTTTCCTGCATTCTGAGATTTAGAGAGTGCTTCTGGTAATTTTGAATATTTTTTCTTAGGAAGGAGAGAGCAAAGTGAAGCAAAACAAAAAGCACTTGGAGATAAACACTCTGATAGAAATCACTGGGTTCCAGATGGCACAGCATTAGGCTAAACCTGACTTTTATTATGCATATGTATTATGTACCATATTAATTCATGTTTCTATACATGACAGATGTCATTTTTGATGGTTTTTATTGTTACTTTTCTGTGCTGTAGTTTTTAAATGACAAAAATAGTAGACAAAATACACTTCCAGTGCACCTTTATTTAGCTCATATATCTTCATTATTTCACATACTTTCTTTCCACCTGTTTTAAAGTGGAAGGCATCGTTTAGTGTGAGATAATGTCTGAGGTCCTTACAATACAAAAGTTATCTGAGATACTGTCATTTGTCAGTTTTCTTCTACACAGTTCAAACAAACTTTCAGAAAGATATGCCTTGCCTAGATATTGGCAGCTTAGGAGGCTGCCTAAAAGCAAAGCATTTTAGGGGGGAATAAATTTTGGTCTTTGCTGAGAGGAAAACAGAGCAAATAGTTATACATCTAGTAAAATTACCCCTTCTGTAGATAAGCAGGTTTTGAGATATGTAGGTCTTGTTCACAATGCAAATTCTGACAAAAACATTCCTCTACTCTACTTGCAAAAATACTTGTCTCTGTGCACAAAAAAAAAAAAAAAAAAAAAATTACTCAATTAAGACAGTGAACCCTCAGCTGAATGTAGAAAATCTTGCAAGAGACAGGCTGCAGCAAAACAACACCTCTATGATCAAGTCCCTCATGCAAATATATGAAGTAAATGAAACCACAGTCCCATTGCACTCCTGTTTATCCTGGGATCTCATTTTAGCTAGTACTCACACCCCATCCATTTGAATTGGACCACAAATCTACTGTCCAGAAATCTGATTTTGCCATATAATTTTGTATCTTCAGCTGAAATTAGGACTACCAAGAGACAGTCTTCACATCAAAGATTTTATAATGTAAATAGGCAAAGCAGACACACTGTGAAAGGTGAGACAGAAATGACTTATCAAGCCTCTAAATCAAAAGAGAGACAGAGATGGCAATGAAACCCAAGCTTTCTGAGCACTCCTACCACGCTTTACCCATTGAACTGTGCTTTCTTAAACCAGCCTTAAGTACCAGGCCTTCCAACATTAAAATGATACTTTACAAGAGAAAACATTTTAGAATTTCAACCCTAACACATTAGTAAGACCATACACACTTCTGCAATTCTAGACATATACATACTCCCTTAAAATGTTTTGTATAGGTTGAATCATCAAATAAAAATGATGTTACAGACAGTATTGTACCAAAAATAAACTGTCACAATAATAGAATAGAAAATTAAGGGGGTTTTATTAGGTGGCATTTTTTATTTTTATTTTTTTGAGTGATATTTTCTTTGTGCTAATGCCATTATCGGCTAATGCCAATATAAGTAGATACAACACTAGCGAGCCTGATAGACTTTTCACTTTTTAAATGAAAAGTAAAGTACAAGGAAATCTAACTGTAGGGAATTAAAAGATTCTTACAATATAAACCGTGAGTGTCAGGTTCTCTTTTAATGTATCAAATCTACGTGCCTATGGATGAATATATCCTTCAGACAAAGAAGGAGCCCTCTACTCCACTCTGGTGAGACCCCACCCAGAGTACTGCATCCAGCTCTGGAACCTCCAACATAAGAAGGATGTGGACCTGTTGGAGGGAGTCCAGAGGAGGGCCATGAAGATGATCAGACGATTGGAGCACCTCTCCTATGAGGACAGGCTGAGAGAGTTGGGGTTCTTCACCCTGAAGGATAGAAGGCTCCAGGGAGACCTTACAGTGGCCTTCCAGTACCTAAAGGGGACCCACAAGAAAGATAGGGACAAAGTTTTTATCAGGGCCTTTAGCAGTAGGCAAAGGGTAACGGTTTTAAACTAAAGAAAGGTAGATTCAGACTAGATATAAGGAAGAAATTTTTTTACAATGAGGGTTGTGAAACACTGGAACAGTTTTTCCCAGATAGGTGGTGGATGTCCCTTCCCTGGAGACGTTCAAGGCTAGGTTGGATGGGGCTCTGAGCAACTTGACCTGGTTGGAGATGTTCCTGTTCCTTGCAAGGGGATTGGACTAGATAACCTTTAAAGGTCTCCTCCAAATCAAACCATTCTATGATTCTATGATTTGGAGCTACTGCCATGAGCCACCAGCAAAAAAAAAAAAAAAGTACCTGTGGAGACAAAATACTATTGGTAAAAATTCCTTCCAGTCTGCTGCTGCCACTTAAATTTTCTATATTGCCATATCTCCTTAATTCCCTTCATTTAGAAAAGAACACTGAAGAATTACAATCAATTTAAGGCTGCATGTACATCTATTGTAATTTAACTCATGTCAGTTTGATTTACATGTTCATTTTTGATTGATGTCAGCTTGATTCATGTTTTTATACTTAGTTGATGCTTTGAGTATTTATTTAATGTATTGGCTTCCCATGTCAGAGAAGAATCCTGTGAAAAAGTTGCATTTAATTTCCTAAACAGATGTAAGTAGGTAAGTGAGACAGCAGTATACACTCTGCATCATAGCTATGATTCAACGCATACTAACCTACTGATGAGCACAATAATATTTATATAAATTTACTTTGAGACATCTGTATGTATTACATGTAGGAACTGATGTGGCATTCCTACTTTTCATAGCTCAGTACACTCCCCAGCAATGACTTTAAGAAATAAAATAATTTTAGATAGTACATATGGTCTACATTTATTGCGTTCTTAGAAGATCTTCACTACATTCTATCACACTACTCATAGTATAGATAAACAAATAAAATCAGTGTTTTCATGACTCTTAAACCATTGTATGGAGCAAGAAGAATTTCACTAAGCTCTTGTCTTGCCATAAACCTCACTTGCCAAAAACCTCACTCACTATGTTCACATTATAATCTTGCAAAAATATTTTCTAATCCTGTAGACATTCTCTGTGTTGAATTCAGGCACAAGTCAGGATTAAGATGCGTTTTACATTTCTTAAACCATTGCATGCTCCAAAGAAAGACAAAAATTTGCAATCCTTCATATCAGCCTACGGGAGAAAGTAGAATCCTACCACAGCCAATTACATTATATTAATTGGTATCAGATTTTCTTCCTAGAGCTTCATTCAACATCCATGCTCCTCCTCCCTTTGTTATTATCATTCTCTTTCTCTGTATCACCACTTTCTTTTCACTGCTTTCCAGAATTTTTAATATATTTTTATGTGGATTAGAAGTGTCAGAACAACTGGTTGCCTTAAGAGTTTGCTTGCCTTTTTTTTTTTTGCTTAATATATTTGATATCATAAATCTCACGTAGTATTTTTGTTTGTTTGCTTTAGATTTCACAAAATAAAAACAAGGAGATAAAATATTCAAGTTAATTGTTGGTTTCTTGGACTAATAAATACCATAACTGAAATCTACTGCATCATGAACGTCTCTCCTACCCACAATCATTTGTTTTATTTCAAATTCAGGGGAAAGTTTTGCAAATGTTTTACTGAATAAAAAGAGATGGAGATGGGCTGGGACTGTTGACATCCGTCTTGTGATTATCTTCCTACACAGGAGTAAACTGGTGGTTAGTTCTTACTGTAGCCTTTTTTTGTTATTGTTTTCCACTTGCTAGGCTTTTTCCATCTCCTCTCTTTAAGCACCTCGGTGGCTAATTCAAAGTTTTCCTTTTCCTGGATTGCATAATGTAGAAATCTGATTGTGGAAAAGGGAGTCAAAAAAGGAGATTTGTTTAGAATGTGATTTTATTGCTGTTCCCAGAGACAGACATAAATCCTTATTGTAGATTCTGTAATCTGTTCACCTGATCCTCATAGTGTTTTCCTGTTTATTCAAAAAGGGGAAAAAAAAAACAATCTTTCACCTTAGTATGTGCCAAGAATACAAAAGAGGAAATAACATGCTTCACTGACTTAAGACTGTCTGACAAACTGGAAAAACCCCAAGAGCATCTCCAAGTTAGAATTAAGGTTTGTATGTTTGCATGGTATACAGTACTTCTTTTTCTCAGTCTACTGTTTCTAAGAAATTTTGAGCATACAGAATTGCACTGAAAAGAGAATACTTTATTGTAATATAAACCCCAACAAAATAAATAAAATTATATAAACATTGTTATCAATTGACAAAACCAAGTTGTTTCTGGTTTTACATTAAGTCACCTGACATTGAAGAAAGGTAAATTTCACAGGATTCTGAGACTGCTGTTAAATAAACAGCACAAAAAAAACCCCTATAGATAACTGGTTTATGCTATTTGCATGCCCATACAGTTAAAGAACAATATATTTTAAGATTGAGGAAGTATTTGTTGAGGACTTTGAATTTGTTTAGTTTTGTAAGTCTCCATTACAAAGCCTACAAATACTTAATTATTACAATTTACTATAATTACCATGTGACACCACAGAGGAAAGCTGAAGAAGTGCAGAATTTAAATCCTACTTACTGAGTTATTTGCCCTTGACATCTAGGTTTTACAGCTTCAAATGCACTGAAGAAACTTTATAAAGAAAGCAGCAAAGTTTCAGGACAGTACATAGGGAGCATGAGTTAAAGGAGATAAATTAAAGGAGAGGACAATAGATACCAGGGGATATCAGACTGTTGGTTGGTTTTGGTTTTTTTTGGCCAAAGGTCTTGCTTTTAAAGTCCCTGAGTATTTTCTACAGCAATTAAAAGTAATGGAAATCGTACACATTCAACATTTCCAGAGATGTACAAATGGCTCAACTGTCTCATAATATCTTTGACTGCTTTGATTTCCCATTTTAAGATACCATTGAAGTGTATTCAACAACCAGTACTACCCTAAAAAGAGCAAGAAAGTAAAACCAGGTTTCCAAACTTGCACACTCAGTCACAGTTCTCTGTACCGCCAGCGACACCTGCAGTGGCCACTCACCACAGGACACTGAACAGCATATGAATTGTGCAATGAAAGGCACAAGATGTGTGTATAATGTAAAGGTCAGTATTATAGTTTCAAAAGAAGTCCAGGACAAAATGCATTCATATAAAATGGATAGAGCAAAACATGAAAGCAGCCTGAAGGTAACAGCATGTTTCTCTGCTGATGCTGCAGGGTAGAAGCAGGAAGCAGGTATTGTACTTGCAGTGCCTCTGACCTACTTATCATCTCCTGCTTCTAAGATGCATCTATTATGTAAAACAAAATTTAGATTTAGAATTGAGGTTTGGAGGCTTATAAAGCTGAAATTTAATCTAAAATACCTGATTTTCTTCTGAGGTGTATTAGTCTCCTTCCAAAAGCACTTAATAGAGTATTAAAAGGTTAATTTAGATAATTTGGGCCCGGCCCTGTTAAACATCTTTGTCGACAGCATGGACAGAGGGATAGAGTGCACCCTCAGCAAGTTCGCCAATGACACCAAGCTGTGTGGTGCCATGGACATGCTGGAAGGGAGGGATGCCATCCAGAGGGACCTTGACAGGCTGGAGAGGTGGGCCCATGCCAACCTCATGAAGTTCAACCAGGCCAAGTGCAAGGTCCTGCATGTGGGTCGTGGCAATCCCAGGCACAAATACAGGCTGGACAGAAAAAATGTCGAGAGCAGCCCTGAGGAGAAGGACTTGGGAGTGCTGGTGGACGGGAAGCTCAACATAAGCAGGCAATGCGCCCTTGCAGCCCAGAGAGCCAACAGCATACTGCCCTGCATCAATAGGAGTATGGCCAGCAGGTCGAGGGAGGTGATTCTCCCCCTCTACTCTGCCCTGGTGAGACCCCACCTGGAGTACTGTGTCCAGTTCTGGAGCCCCCAACATAAGAAGGACATGGACCAGCTGGAGAAGGTCCAGAGGAGGGCCACAAAGATAAGAGGGCTGGAGCACCTCTCTTATGAGGACAGGCTGAGAGAGTTGGGGCTGTTCAGCCTGGAGAAGAGGAGGCTCGGGGGAGACCTTATAGTGGTCTTCCAGTACCTCAAGATGGGGAGAAACTGTTCAGTAGGGCTTGTTGTGATAGGACGAGGGGTAATGGTTTTAAAATAGAGGGAGGTAGATTTAGATTGGATATTAGGAAAAGAAGTTTTTATAATGCAAGTTGTAGAGCACTGGAACAGGTTGCCCAGAGAGGTGGTGGATGCCCCATCCCTGGAAACGTTCAAGGCCAGGCTGGATGAGGCTCTGAGCAACCTGATCTAGTCAGGCATGTCCCTGCTCTTTGCAGGCAAGTTGGACTAGATGACCTTTGAAGGTCCCTTCCAACTCTAACCATTTGTTGTGGTTTTGTTTAGTGAGGAGGGCCTAAGGTGGTACCTTCTGTAGACCTCTGCTAGAGGTCGCTCCCCTTTGTTCAGTGGACTCAGCCAGGCCTAGGGCAGACGGGCTGCTGGCCAAGGCCGAGCCAATTGGTAGCAGAATGTCCTGTGATAACGCCTCTGTGATAACGTATTTAAGAAGGGGAAAACAGGAAAAAAAGGGGAGAAGATATGAAGCAGCTGAGCAGGGGCAGAGAGGGGGAGGCGCGAGCCTTGTGGGCCTTGCAGGCCTCACCCTCTGGCCTCCTGCCAGGCAGCCGACTGGGCCCAACTCGGCCTGGCCTGGCTGCAAGAAGTGAAGAGGAGATGAGAAGTGAATAAGACGTAAAAAGGATCCTGAGAGGCGTCTGCCAGCCTGTTGTGAGGAATGGCTGCAGACGCCAAGGTCAGTGAAGAAGGAGGGGGCGGCTCCTGGCCAAGATTCCCTGCAGCCTGTGGTGATGACCATGGTGGAGCAGGTTGTCCCCCCGCAGCCCATGGAGGTCCACGGAGGGGCAAAGATTCACCTGCAGCCCAGGAAAGACCCCACGCTGGAGCAGGTGGAGGCCTGAAGGAGGCTGTGGCCCGTGGAGGGCCTGCTGGGGAAGCTGTTCAGGAGCGACTGCACCCCGTGGAAGAGATGACCCACGCCGGAGCAGTTTCACGAAGGACTGTGGCCCGTGGGAGGGACCCCACGAAGGAGCAGGAGAGGAATGCGAGGAGTTCTTCCCTTGACAATGAAGCAGCGGCATGAAAGAACGTGTGATGCACTGACCGCTATCCCCATTCCCTCTTCCCCCCGGTGCCGCTCGGAGGTGGGGAAGGTAGTAGAGATAATGTTAAGCCCGGAAAGACGGAGGTGTGGGGGGAGGTTATCTTGTTCCCTGTCTTATTCTCCTGCTAGTTTTAGAAATAAATGAGTATTTTTCCCCAAGTTGAGTCTGTTTTGCCTGTGATGGTAACTAAGGATTTTCTCCTTGTCCTTATCTCAAACCTCGAGCCGTTTTTCTTATCTTATTTCCCCCTATTCTCTCAGAGGGTGGGGGGAGCGAGAGAGAGACTGCGGAGTCTGGTTCCGATCGGGGCTGAACTACACCATTATATGATTCTATGATTCTATGATTCTGTAATTTACTTCATGATATCCATTTATTTCACTATCCTAAACCTGAACATTCAAATAACTTAATTCTTTAAAAAGCTGTTGCATTTAATTGTACTTTATATTTTTTTTAATGGATAAAACTTCTGTTTTGGCAGAAACAGAAAGCTTCTGAAGCTCTCTGAAAGCTTCTTCAGGCAGATTCAGATGAATTATTTATAACTTACAACATATTGCCCCTTTTCCCTATTAACTTATCAGAATAATATCATAATATCCATCATTTTAACTTACAATCGTGTGAGAAACAAGCTATAGCTTGTGGATCATTGCCAAAAGAAACACCACTTATATGCATTATGCTTATTGCATATGCCCAGTACATCACAAGATAGCATTTCTGTTCTCTCATTAGATGACTTATGTTTTCTAATTAAAAGCATAGTTTACCAAGGAGCTTTGCAGTTCTTGAATAAAAACAGTAATCAAGGTAATGAGATGAGAGAAGCTTCATTGACTTCAGTAAGTTTTAGAACACAATGGTTACATACATGTAAGTCTTTGTTTTGAAAATTGTATTGCGTAGCACAAGGAAAGAAAGTACATTAATCAGATGCTTGATGTTCTCTCAAGTAGTAAAAGCAATATTCTCTAGTCTTACTCTGAAAAAAAGCCAAGAATCCATGCTAGTTCACTTCATAAATTCACCCCTGTCTTATTACACTGGGCTTCTCTTTTCTCCTTTTCCTCTTTGAGGCTTCTCCAACTTTTCCATGGCCTTTACCATTTATCTTCTGATTCTGTATCTTCCAACTGCTCATTTGTTTCCACAGTAACAGACATTGCTAAGAATTCACTCTTTTTAGCCCTTCTCTCTCATCTCCTCAGCAGCAGATATTTTTCTGCACAGTAGAGCAAAACATTCTTGACATTATGTTTTGCAGAGAAGATCTCATAGTGGTATTCTTTCATAGGCAGCAATCTCTTTGCATGTGAGTATGTGCAAATTTGTTTGCTCTCTGGCTTACACATTAATTCAAACTAGCTCTCTCCCTTGCTGCTGGTATGTGCAACAATCATTGGCCAACGGCTCTAAGCACTGTATCTTTCTGATCACTGTATTTTTAAAGACATCATGGCAGAATTTTTGTTCTTTATCCGTAATATTATGTGAACATAGTGACCACAGTTTATAAACTGTATTCAGCACTGAGTTTGTGTGTTTTAATGTGAGTGAAGTAACTGACAAATTTTACATTACTTGTTGTTACTGTTTTCTATCTCTAGGGAAGTCAGTCATTATAAATATTTATATACATGAGAACAGCAAGCAGAAGGAGCAAGTGGGTTTAGCTGCAACTTTCTGAAATTATTCAGTTGCCAGATTTTGCAGAGGACTGGGAACTGATTACCACAATAAAAAAGCAGTTCCCACATAGAATCATAGAACCATAGAATGGTTAGAGTTGGAAGGGACCTTTAAATGTCATCTAGTCCAACCCCCCTGCAAGGAGCAGGGACATCCCCGACTGGATCAGGTTGCTCAGAGCTCCATCCAGCCTGGCCATGTAGATGCTCCAGCCCTCCTGAATGATCAGAATGTTGCACAGCCAAGGTACATTTTTCAGAACATTTATTCCCAATCTGCGTTCATAAAGACTACCTGCTGCTACAAATTTCATTTGAGGACATAAGAGGCGCTCAATCCTTCACAGAATCAGACCCCAGTTGAAAAAAAAAAAAAACTTGACTTAAGGCTGTTAATTAAATGAATGATAATAACACTAAAATCTTTTAAACAAAATGCAAATTTCTAGCAGAAATATATTAATGCCTAAAGGTAACGACAATGATTATAAAGGTTATTGGACTTCCATGTTTACTGTTTTCATTCAAGAAAGCAACGATCTATGAATTGCATCCTTTTTATTACACAGCTATCTTCGTGGACATAGTTTATGACACAGAAGCAATAGATACAAAACCCATTTAGATGAGATTTACTTTAAAGTTTTGAAGATAAAAACCAGTTGGGAATACATTATAGGCACTTAGTACAAATAAAAGAGGAAATAAACAAAAAAAAAGTTAGTAGTTTCTTTAATAATAAAGTGCAGTACAAAAACACTTTAGAGTGCAGCTTGTTTCTTGCTTTCCAGCCTTAACCTGCTAGAAGAAAATCTGCTCCTTACACATAAAGAAGCATGTCTGTAGCCTTCAGTTAGAAACAAATTTCTGTGACTAATAAATGACAAGACTTTTTCTTCTTCTAAAGGCATGCAGGGAAGCTGCAGCTCTACCAACACAAAGCAAAAAAAAAAAAGTTCTTTATAACTTACAGCTCTGAAGAAAGTACAGATTTTTTCACAATACTGTACATTTGTTCTGACAAAGGAGGAATATGTACAGCCTTAAGCAACTGGGAGGAAAAAAAACCAAAACACAGCAACTTCAGCTTTTGAGTACTTTCCTTAGGATCCTACTGTTAATCTGAGCTTCTGAAGTTCACTTGAAAGAGCAACAGCCCCTTGGAGAAGCACCTAATCTGCTCGTGATAGATCACACAGAATCAATGTTTTTAACAACTTATTTCTCAAAATTTATACCAACATTTCAAAGTCAAGCAAGTACATGTAACTCTGGAGATTCAAGGAGCTTTCAAATTAGATTTTTTTTTTTTTCAGAGGAATAAATGCATGCATTCTACCACAGGATGAAGGGGTAAGGGAAATTTCCAATAAAGGAGAAATTAGGAAAATTAGATCTAAGATGGGCCATTTTTAATGGATTCCTGACCTTTCCAGCTTGCACATAAATTGCAGAACTGTCCCTTGCAGCAATGAATGAGCTCTGGAAAACAAACCAGGGTAGTTCCAGCTTGCATGGGAAGACCCAGAGAGGGACCAGTGGGACAGGTTGCTGGGCAGGCAGGAGCTGGAGCCAAGGGTGGCAGTGAGATCAGAACAACTGTGCCCTCACCAAAAAGGGCATAGGCCCACTGCACTCCAAGGAGGAGAGCACTGTGAGGTCAGGACAATGACAGGGACAGCCAAGGGAGCTGTGACCACCACACCAGCACCAGCCAAGGAGAAGGTCCAAGGCCAAGCCAGGAAGACAAGCCAGCGGGTCAGGGTCAGCAAGGCACAAGGCTGGGAAGAAGTAGCAAAGGATGAGGGCCTGAGCTGAAGTGCATCTTCTGAGTGAAGGCAGGGAAGGCCTCAGGGAGGTTCCTCACAGTTTTTTTCACCCCAGCTCTTTCCCAGCAGGTTGCCCCAAGACCACGGGGCTGCATCCCAGCAGGGTCGGCCATGAGCACTGTAAGCCAAGCTCTGGGGCAGGGCGGGGGGGGTCTGCGCTCCAAGATTTGACTAGCACACAGCCTGAGAGGCACAAGCAATCAGGGTAGGTGATTTGTCATTCTTACTAACTCATATACCAAACACTGACTCTATGATTTCTTTATGGTCTGTTCAACAGTACTGATGAGATAAGTATAAATAATCTTCCCTGAAGTAAATATTACGAGAAGGTAAAACATAAATGTACTATCTTCTATTTAAGACATTTTATTACCAGATATTTGCATTTATAGGTCCTCTAGTGTAAAGAAAAAAAAAGTGAAAGCGAACTACATACATAGAAATTTAAAAAGCAAGGTGCATTAAATATCTTGAAAGAAGATGTATGAGATTTCACTGAAATGTTTGGACTATACAAGGAGATTCAACATGACTGAGCAGACAGACAAGATTTCAAGAATTATTAACCATGTATCTGAGCTACAAAATTTAAACACCAAACTGAAAATCTTTTTGTTTAGTGCTTGAATTTGGAACATTGTCACAATATGCAAAATTGAACAGCCCCAAATACTGACAGCATTAGTTTCTAAGATACTAATGAAGGCTACATATGAAATAAATCTTTTAAAATTAGCTTGCCTATTTTAGAAATAATCTACTATCATTTTTCCTTCTTTGATAATGTTTCAGTTCATTTCTGCTTTGCCAGAGATGTGAGTAGTAAATTCATCAACTGCCATGTCATTATTTATTTTTGCAAGTTCCTGTGTGGTAAAAGTAGAAGCAGTAGCTGTAAATCAATAACATTATTTAATGGGACAGATAGGTAGTCAGCAAACTCCAATAAAAGAAAAATGAGAAAGGAATAAAAGCCATTAAAGGTATTTCAGGAGGAAACTCCATCCCAGATGATGTTCCTTTTTCATGTAGAAGTCTGATTTTTTTTTTTAATTTCCAGCTTTAGCAGGAAGGGAGCCCTTCAGTCACCAGAGAAGTTAACTATTGCCAACCTAGGCATATTGCGCACTACATGTTTATACCTTTACATCTCTTTTGTCACAATAAAATCAGTACTCACTGTGTAGTTGACTCAGAATTACTGTTAGAGCAATCAGCAGGAAAGACATGTACAGTGCAGTACTGTAGCAACAGCTCGTCCCAGAGGCAAGGCACTGGTTCAAAGCTCATTTTCCCTCTTCTTTTAAAGTGCAGTATCAGACAAGGCATCTCTTCTAATGCAGGCATTGTTAAAGTCTCTGATCAAAAGAGACGTAAATGAGATAATGGTATCTGAGTTCAATGGAATCAATTACAGCTTCTAATATTTTTCTGAGACACTTTCCATCCATATAATGTTGTCATCATGTATGCTTCCATGCCTCTCTCCTGGTTTGGTTTTGTTTTTTGTTGTTTTTTTTCTTTTAGTATTCATGTAGAGAAATTTGGAACTTAGCTTTCTAGCTGGATTTGTTTCAGAACAGGAACCGCATCTGACTGATTCATTGAAGCAAAAGTATTTGGCTTACTCCTTCTAAAGTCAATAGAAAATGCTTAAATGTCAAGAAGCCATTTTCAAGACACATTACTGAAGAACAGAAAATTAGTATAGTATGCGGATTAAAGAATTCATACAATTTATGCAGCTATATTTTGGAATTCTGACAAATTTTACCCCCAAAACTACTCATTTTTTTTCCTATGAACATGAGGAATCATTCCAGCAAAACCAAGGACATAAATGATAAGCATCACTAGAATAGAATAGAATAGAATAGAATAGAATAGAATAGAATAGAATAGAATAGAATAGAATAGAATAGAATAGAATAGAATAGAATAGAATAGTTTTGGAAGGGACCTACAATGACCACCTAGTCCAACTGTCTGACCATTTCAGGGCTGACCAAAAGTTAAAGCATGTTATTAAGGGCATTGTCCAAATGCCTCTTAAACACTGACAGGCCTAGAGCATCGACCACCTCTCTCAGAAGACACTGGTCACTGTTTGACCACCCTCTCAGTAAAGAAATGCTTCCTAATATGCTGTCTAAACCTCCCCTGGTGCAGCTTTGAACATTCCCATGTGTACTGTCACTGGATACCAGGCAGAAGAGATCAGCAGAAAATCAGCAAATGATCTCAGTAAAAGATGAAAAACAGCTCCCATTTTAAAAAATAATTAAAATGTAAGTGTCGTAGTTCAGCCCCGATCGGGACCAGACTACGCAGTCTCTCTCTCACTCCCCCCACACTCCGAGAGAATAGGAGGAGATGATATAAGGAAAACGGCTCGAGGTTTGAGATAAGGACGGGGAGGAATCCTTAAAGTTACCATTACGGGCAAAACAGACTCGACTTGGGGAAAACTATTCATTTATTTCTAAAATTAGCAGGAGAATGAGACAGGGAACAAGATAACCTCCCCCACCCCTCCCTCTTCCCGGGCTTAACATTACCTATACTACCTCCCCTCCTGAGCGGCATGGGGTGGGGAAAAGGGAATGGGGGTCGCGGTCAGTTCATCACGCGTTGTTTTATGCCGCTGTGTCATCGTTGGGGGAAGGACTCCTCACATTCCTCCTCTGCTCCAACCTGGGGTCCCTCCCACGGGCCACAGTCCTTCGTGAAATTGCTCCGGCGTGGGTCATCTCTTCCACAGGGTGCAGTCCCTCCTGAACAGCTTCCCCAGCAGGCCCTCCACGGGCCACAGCCTCCTTCAGGCCTCCACCTGCTCCGGCGTGGGGTCTTTCCATGGGCTGCAGGTGGATCTCTGCCCCTCCGTGGACCTCCATGGGCTGCGGGGGGACAACCTGCTCTACCATGGTCTTCACCACGAGTTGCAGAGGAATCTTGGCCAGGAGCCATATTACTCCTCCCCCTCCTTCTTCACTGACATTGGCTTCTGCAGCCGTTCCTCACAACAGGCTGGCAGACGCCTCTCAGGATCCTTTTTACATCTTATTCACTTCTCATCTCCTCTCCACTTCTTGCAGCCGGGCCGGGCCGAGTTGGGCCCAGTCGGCTGCCTGGCAGGAGGCCAGAGGGTGAGGCCTGCAAGGCCCACGAGGTTCGTGCCTCCCCCTCTCTGCCCCCCGCTCAGCTGTTTCACATCTCTCCTTTTTTTTTCTGTTTTCCCCTTCTTAAATACGTTATCGCAGAGGCGTTATCACGGGACATTCTGCTACCAGTTGGCTCGGCCTTGGCCAGCAGCGGGTCCGCCCTAGGCCCGGCCGAGTCCAGTGAACAAATGGGAGCGACTTCTAGCAGTTTCCTACAGAAGCTACCACCTTAGGCCCCCCCTCACTAACAAAACCAGAACAGTAAGTATCAACCCTGCTTATAAGCAAGAAAAGTAAGAAAAAAAATATACAAATAATAGCTCTTAACTATTTTAAAAATATTTTTAGTGTGTAACTCTTTTCTAAATTGTGAATGCTCTAGGATAATGTGCTCTCAATTTTCATTACAGCTTTGTCTTCCGTTTTTCATGGATTGCCCATAGCTGCTACTACTATGTTAAAGGAAAATTCTAAACCATAGGAGAATTTAAGAGAACTCCTGCTGTTTAGACGACTTTAGAGATAAGAAAGAAGTCTGTCTTGCATTATTCAGTTTGTGCAGGTAAAGCTACCAGCCATAGCTACATAGGTCTAACAGCTTTTCAATATCACAGATTTTCCCTACTCAAAGCCTATATAGTTGCTTGGTTAAACTTACTGTGCTATCCATAACATTTTTTAAATCAGACAGCTATATCTGATGACTTGTGCCAAGTCAATACCAATTCTTTGTTGTACAATTAATCTAAGTTGACTTATCCAGAAAAAAAAAAGTAAGATATTTTTATTACCTTCAGAGTTTTTACCAAAGTCTCAATCATAGGAAATCCAGAAAGCACATTAATATGGAGCTTGATTTCTAATATATAGCTTTATTTGTGTGAAGTTAGGTCCTTCCTTGACTGGAAGACTGCAGAGGCATGGCAAAAATCTCATGTCTCTGTCACAGAAGAACACAATTCTGAATTTGTAATAGAATTTTGAATTCTGAATTTAAAAATATTAATCCAGCCTAAAAATAAAAAGGACAACTGAACAGTTCACTGTCACCCAAATACCTATGTCCTGATACATCTCCAGAAAGAGATGTACTTCCTTAGACATGAAATAAAATTCTCTGGCCAGTATGTTTGTCACACCTGGATGATTTACAGATAAATTCCTTGTGTATTTGATTATATCCAATTAAGAACATTGACATTCAGATCTGCATTCTGCCTTTTCAGGCCAGCTTTGATAAGTGTAAGTGAATTTTTCTTTATAATTTTTCTTACAAACACAGAATACAGAATTAATATCAAATTTAATGAGGACATGTATTTCTCAGCTTAGAAAATAGTTCTTTTTTTTTTTTTCCTGACTGCTACTGCTATATAGTTAAATAAAAAGGCAATCCATCAGTGTGTTTTTAGAAACATGTAACTGGACACATAGTTGATGCTTAAATCTTAAAGGAAATAGTATTCCTAAACCATTAAATTAATAGAAAAAGAACAAAAGCTTTTTGACAGGGCTTTACGTTCATTTCCACCATTATAAAAAAACAGTACCAAACTCAAGTATTGCCAGGAATAGTCAAATCACTGGCCTTTATAAATGGGAACCAGTATTGTAAGTGGAGAGAAAAACATATGGAGAGTCTGCTCTGAGATTCGCTTGCTGTAGCATGTGCTTGTCTTTGATTTCACTTGCATATCTAGTTTGGAAATCCACCGGAGACAGGGCTTACTTACACAGCTTTGAACTCCTACTCTTCAGCACCATTTATTTACAATGCCATATAAATTATTTATAAGAAGATAGCTACCTTTATTGAGACATCCTTGATTAATCTCATAAATTTCTTCATCCAGAAATAGCCATCTTCAGGAACTTATGTGATTCACTGCCTTTATTAGAGCAACTCTAAGAGTTACGAACTTTTCCACACAACTGTCTGGGATAATACTGCTTTGATAATAATGCAGGTTCCTAGCACTTGGGTGGTAGTTTCGAAGAAAGGCTTCTGCTTCACTCTGGACATCAGCCAGCACCAGATCCACATGTTCACATTACTGGATGCAGTAATACCACAGCTGTAGGGTGGTCTGCAGCCACTCAGTTACAGAAGCAGCCTCTTTCTTAGGGATTCCTATGGTCTCTCTTGACTTATGGCCAACTGATTTGCTCAGCTTCAGTCACCTGTGAAGGATGATGTCTGCATAGCACCAAGCACAATATTTCTCGTTCATTTCACCAACAGAATGTACACATTTGCACCAGAGCTAAGAAGAGAGATAGTCTAAACTTAGTAAAATTTGGCGTACAGAAAATTTTTTTTTGTCACTATTGTGTAAAATACCGGTGTGGCAAGGGATTAAGTAGTACAAAACTGGAGAGCATTTTCAATTTCCTGTTGTTCAAATATTGAAACAGTTGACAGTCACTTTTAAAAGCAAACATCACCAAAAATGTTCTTCTGTGAATCAGACTCTAAGGCTCCATGATTTTGTCAAAACTAGTGAAGAGGTGAAAAAGTAAATTGTTTATAAGAGCTTTAAGGTCTTAAACCACTAAATGTTCTAAACCTAGTTTAATGCTATGCATAGTATTGAGTTCTAAAAACTAAACATACTATTACAATTGTTTTAATAGATCAGGGTCTAATTTTTCTGGATACATTTATTTTTGTGTTAGATTATAAACATAGTCTGATGAACACAGGTACCACCTACAGCACAAATAAGAATAAATAATGACTTACACTTCATACATTTCTCTTGAAGGTCCAGGTTTTTACGCATGTATATTTTTACATATATATTTAGCATATTTAAAGATGTCAAATTAAAAAACATTTACAAAAATAGAGGTCCATCCATTTAGACTTCCTTGTCAGAATGATGCTTCCGTTAACTTAAAATTCAACATTCTGAAGATCTCCTTAGTAATAATTGTATCTAATATAGTATCTTTATTTGCAGGAAGTAAGAAATCTCAGACACAGTCCTATGATCTGAACAAACTCCAGTGTAAGAAAAGAACAGAAAAGTGACTGTCTGGGGCTGTCACATGCTGCTGTAGGAAACACCAGTGGATTACTACAAGATCCAGGATACGACTGGCTTTGTCACTGTCATATGCTGGTACGTCCTATCTCAGGAGTAAGATACGATAGGCTATCTTGTCTTCACTGCCTAAGGCTTTTGGTGCCAGCTACAAAATGGAGTTTCTTTATGGCACTCTGAGCCATTAATCATCTTTGAGTAGACAAGCAAGTGATCCAGGATTTAAAAGACACATTTATAATATTTACTGTAGCTATTGGAAGTCAACAAACAGCTACATAAATAGATGGATGAATGTGACAGTAACATTTCATGAGAGACATGAGCAATATATTTTCCAGAAGATATTGGTGCAAATTTGAGCACGAGAAATATTTTTTTCCACAGATAATAGAAAGATTTCTTCCTCAATCCCCCAGTTTAGAAAAAATCTGCCTGAAAAAAATGAATGCCAGTTGTTAGTGTTAGTACACCATCTTGTGGACAACTGGTCTAACTGGGAATGTACCTGTAACAGCTAGCACAGTGTCCAATTGCTGGAAGCTACAGGATCACTTCCTATTTATGCAATGCTTAGAGTCAAAGCAGCTCTCTGCTTTATATACATCATGACTCAGTTCCAAATCTGCTTGTGAAGAATGAAGTCTTTGAATGTAAATGAAGGTTTACATATATAAAGAAAGATACTGATGTTTCAATATTAGTTACTGTTAATTACTTCACTTAGGGCACACTTAAAACAGTATGTTTGGAAGAAACCAAAGCTACTGAGCACTTAAACATACTAAAGCAATAATACCAGATGCAGCAAACTACTAACGTCATCTGCTATAAACATATTCTGATGGTCCGGTAAGGTTACCACTGACCCCTTGCACTGGTCTTGGGTGCAGAACAGCGACGGAAAGTAAATGCTGGTTTTGAGAGTACCTGTTTTTCACCAGTACTAAAGATGCTAACTAGCTCTCTTCATAGATTAGACATTAAATCCAAATCTCTTCCACGATCTGTGGTGCTTCCAAAGCATTATTCATACAAATTTCAGTCTTATTTCAGATCACTGGAAATTAAAGAAAGTATAGATTATACAGAAGGTGTGGGAAAATTCCAGGATTTTCACATTCTTCATTTTTGTAAATCTATGATTAACGATCTCATTCTTTGCAATTTTAAGGTACAGGCATTAGAATGTTGCCCTGGTTTTGGCTGGGATGGAGATGACTTTCTTCTCAGTAGCTGCTGTGGTTTGGATTTACTATGGGATTTGAGATGTGAAGAATCTTGATAAACACACTGATGTTATCAGCTGTTGCTAAAGAGACCAAGGACAGTTTACAGCTTCCCAGATTTTGCTAATTTGCAGGTGCAGGAAGCTGGGAGGGATATAGTCAGCACAGTAAACCCAAATTGGCCAAAGAGAGTATTCCACGCCAGAAACGTCACACTCAGTATATAAGTGGGAGTGGGCTGGCAAGCCAGCTTGCTTTTTCTCTTGCTGTTCAGAATCACTCTGGGATCATTTTTAGGTTTCTTTGTTGCTCAGGACAGGATGTATCGGTCATGAGGTTGTCAAGTGGTGAGAAATTGTGCATGATTTGTTTTGTATATTTTATTATTCCTACTACTACTATTATTATTATTATCATTATTTTGCTTATATATATATTTTATTATCCTTTCCTTTGCTATCCTAGTAAACTGTCTTTATCTCCACCTGTGAGTTTTCTTTTCTTCCCAATTCTCTCCCTCATCTCCCAGGGAGGGGGAGGGGGAGTGAGCTGCTGTGTGGTATTTGATTGCTGACTGGGATTAAATGACAACAATGGTGACTTGATTTGAATCCGCCAGGCCAGTTTCCCTGGCCAGGACCATCCAGAAATATGATGGAGACGATGAGAAAGCTTATCTTGCATGCACCAAAATAGAGGTCTCTAGCTTTTTCAGTCATGTAGTTTTTTAGTGCATCAAGATACACACATTTTTAATCTCCATGACAAATCTTTTCACCATGAAGACAGTGAAGCAGTGGAACAGGCTGCCTTTGAGAAGCTATGCAGTCAATACGAAGTTAGAACATGCAAAATGCATTTGTAAAGGCTACTATCAGCATGACTTAGCAATACATCTGTTTAGAACAACTACAGGGTTCAGGACAGTGGAGAGTATAGCTTACTGAACTTAATTCCTGTGTCTGCTGCCTTGTTTGCCCACCCTTTACTCTGCAGAGAAACACAAAGAACTTGAAAAGGTGTTTCAAGGTCCCAACGCTATGATTACCTGCCACGAGTGATACACACACTCTGCTCACATGGACACCATAGCCTCTCTGTTATTATTCTGAAAGCAATTAACATGAAGTATTAAAAATAAGATGCAAAATAAGATCAATTGTTTCATATACCATCCACTGAAACTTGTCTAGAGGAAAACCTTCTGAACTAAATATTCTTCCAAAATGGTCCTTCAACTGCTCTGTAGTATATGGTTTTTTGAGAGGTGCTTCCCTTCTCTTGGAACCCTTCCCTTGCATTCTCTGCTGTTACTTCTGCCTAAAATGAAGATTGATCAAAACTATCAACAAGAAGGGATAAAAAAATTTAAAACAAGAAGTATCAATACTTAGAACTTCTGTCTCCATGGCTTTGTTTTGCTTGCTGTATTTTATCATCTACAAATACAAGCAAATAGTCAACTGATATTTATTACTTAATACAAAAACTTGGCATTTTATGATACAAGTACATTGAATTCCGTGTGCTTTGCTGCATTCTGTAATATTACAAAATGTTTAGTAGATTTTTTTCTTTACTGGATTATTATTTAGGCATGATTTATCTCTAGAAGCTATATTGTTTGCTATTGTATTACTATGAGGATCGATCTGATCTTTAACATGCGTGTTTAAAACAACAACAGAGACAGACTATACATTCAGATGTTATATCTGTTGATGTCCAACTGGGCAAGGAATCAATCAGTGCAATTACTTGGATCATTTGGAAACAAGTACAAACAAGTACATAGCTGTAGTATTATGTGGCTGAGTGTAGAATAATTACAGTTCTTTCAAAAAGGGATTTTAAGCTGAGTACACCAAAGCAGAAACAATTCTGAAGAGAACAGTGATGCTATACTGTTATTTAATACAGTGTAAATTGTCAGAATTACGGAGAAAACGCTGAAAACACAGAAAAGCAACTAGAGCCAATTAACCTGAATATATTTGCATTCAGCATATGTAACATAATGAATAAAATAACAAGGCTGAGATTCGGTAGTGTAGAGTCGTTTTCTAATGTGCAGAGCATATGATACAAGGCTGCTGTGGCAATTTCCATTACGTGTTCTGTTGCTTATTTACTCCACATGCCTTAAAGTAAAAAGAGAGACTTGCATCACAAAGTTACTTCATAAATCGCTGATATTTTAATTTATCTCATTTCACAGTTAGAAGAAATTAAGACTGGGACAAAATGTAAACAAACTAACATCTTTGGAAAGGCCGCAAAATCATATTTCAGCTAGTTTGCAGTACAGAAATACAGAAAAAAATTTCAGATCAACATATAATTATTTTTTCTCCTGACAGAACAAATATGCAAAAGTTTATTTTACTATTTTTTTTAATTCCAGAATAAAATATTTTATATCTTCCCCCTTTCCTCTTTCATGAAAGGATGAACTGTAATCTCTGACGAGCTTGTTATTACATAACTGTTTGCAATTTGTGAAAAAAAATAATATCCCTAAATAAGAGTAAAAGTGGTTCACTTTAAAAAATTCCAAAGGATATTCCAGTATTAATTTTGCTGTTTCAGCTTGTCTATAAGCAGTTTAATCCTCTTACTCCATGTATGCTCGTAGGTGGGCATGTAGCATTATCTGTTCTTGATTTTCCCAAGTGTTTTCATTGTAAAACCATCATAAACCCATCATCTACACCTTGCATAACATGCATTTTCTAGACTTTTTTTTTTTTTTTTCCTGTGCTGGCTCTTTCTGGGGCTGGCAAATACTGTCCCAGATAGTCCCCCTGGGACAAGAAAGGATCATTGTGCATATTCTCTGGGAAGACCTGGCAGAGTTTAACTGCTCATCTACTTACTGATTCTGTCTTCTAATGATGAATGGACTGTGCGTGTCTTCACACACTGAGCAGCTGGGCATGACCAATCCTTTTCATGAGTGCACCTGCAACAAGACAACAAGACAGGGACAGATGGGAAGAGTTTACAAGCTGGGTGACAGTTGATATAAGAAAGCTCACCAAAGCACACTATCCTCCAGAGTCTGAAGGGAAACCAAGACCCCTAAGCTGCGCTGTTCCTCTGCTATCAGGATGCATTTGTGGAAGCACTGGCAAAATACACTGAAACTGTCTTTACAGCTGCTCCACATTCAAATTATTAACTACAGAGGAAATAAGTTCATTTTTTAATGCAAGTGGTGGAGTCTGTTTTCATTCTTCTACCAAATAATGCTGATGTCAGTCTGACAATGTGCCATAGAATTTCTGTTTTCTTCTTTATCATTAAATTATCAGTTGCAATTCAAGAGTTCAAGAACAAAGAATTCATCTGGAAAAGTTATTTGACCTTATTATGGCTTCACATTGACAACATTTTGGATGGGTAGTGCTTTTAGAATGAATCTTGCTACAGAGTCAAGATGAAGTATAAGCTAGGTTTCACTGGTTTCATTTTCCCAGAGACTTAGAAGACATTTAACTAAGGAAACTATTAAGACAGCCAATACTGTCCTGGAGAACTGGAGCTGTCTCTTTAAATTTCCTATGTATTGTCATACAAAGTTCTCAGATATGATCTTTCTCCCTTTTGGTGTCTGAATTATTTGTTCTGACTTTAAGAATGGCTGAGCAGGTCACAACTGCAACTGAAAATTGTAGAAACTGCTTTAAAACAAAATCTAAAAAATCACTTCTAGTCATTTAAAACTGAGTACCGGCAATGACTGTCCACTTCCCGGTCTTCATGCAAGGTGATAACAAATTTGTAAAGTATGTGCTTCTAAAATGGAAATAAACATCTTTCAGATTCCTAAGATTTTGAAACATGTAATAAATGTTTGTGAAACAAATATTATAACCAATATATAAAGGCCTCAGAAAATGAATTACTCTTCTTTCTGATGCCTACCTAACAATGAAGATAAAATTAAATATGCTTTTTACATGAGCATAATCTGTCCTGTGTTCTAAATGAACTAGAAATTCTGCAAGATAATAGTACTGCAACAAAGCAATTAAGTCTCTCTTAATACAAATGAACAGTAGGAGAGAATTCGCACTCTGCTTTAACTCTGCTACCTCCTAACTTCTGACATTGTGTCTATGCAAGTTGAATTTTTTAATACACTGGAGAAGGAAAAAAGAGGGAATTGCAGATATAAGACAATGCAGTGACAACTGGAGACTTGTACTGAATACCTAAGTTATGTGTGTGCATAGGAGAATCAAGAAGGAATCAGAATCTGATGCTGCTGATGTTTTTTTGTACACAATCTTAATTATAAAATACGAAAAGTAATACATAATAAACATGTAATACATAATAAATATGCAATACATCTTCTATACACAATGAACAATTTTATATAAAATTCTATTGCTATTAATAACATATTAGACTGTTAATTTTATTAGTAGTCTGTCACAGCACAGTTGGCAGCAAAAAAGGTGCCGCTTCAACGTGTATGAGATAACACTGTCCTCACCCAGCCAGGATACCTTGGAAGCAGAGCTCAGTGAAAGAGAGGAAGAGCAAGCTTGCTTGCTTGCTTGCTGGGCATTGCAGGCCAGAGAATTGGCACCTAAATTGGTTTGGGCATTTAAATCAGACCGTAGCTATTACTTAAAGGAGGCATTAGCCATACACAACATCCAAACTAAAAGAGATCTGAGAGATCAAAATCCTAAGGGGTTTTATGATATCTTTCCAGACTGAAACATCACTTGCACATCTAAGAGGCATTTGCGACAAATCTAGTAGCAGTGATTTCTGTTCCAGTAAGCGCAACTCTTGACATCAGACTGATTACTGATTTACACCACAATATATCAAAATAGAACAAAATTCTGTATTTTTGAATCTGCTTCCTTTAACTAGAAAAGTATGTTGGAGGAAAAGAATGTAAAAATCTAGTAGTTATCTACACAAGTATACTATCCTGCTACTAGCAAGTTGGAGATTAGGAAAAGATGTTGAGATAAGAATAACTACTTGTTCATTTTCACAAGTATTAGAAGTTCACTCTATAATCTACTGCAACTGTAACATAGTATGTATGATTTAACATAACATTGTATAGGCACTTCAAGAGATTGGAAATTTTATGGAACATTAATCTGTAATGAATGTTATTTATGGGAACATTTTGCCCACAAAGGTGAAGGTATTTCTTTTGTAATTGGTGTATGTCTCATTTTAAATTGGCTTTACCAGACAGTCTGTTCAAACTGCTATCTTGTAGAGGTAGATATATGCCAGGGTGAAAGATCTTAGTGGCCTGGAAGGAATTGTTATTACCCTTCATTTAAGATCATCCAGTATTTCTCTTCACCTTTACAAAAAGCAAAAACAACAACAACAACAACAAAAACCCAACGTAGTCTCATTACTATAACACAATTGTTTTGCTATATTTGTGACTGATCAGTCAGGAATAAAATATATTTTGAAGACTTTCTAAAAAATGTTACCTAGTGCAACAGTTTAACAAAAAACTGGGTGAGAAAACCAATTTTTGTTCATCCCTTGTATTAACTTCAAGTAATTTTTTTTCTTAGATGATGTGTGAACTAAGCTGTGGAATTTCCACCCAGATCAGATCCATGTGCAACTGCCTGTTACATGAGAAGGATAGGAAAATAATTTATGCTTCCACAAAAACAATTCTGAGGAGATGAATCGTTCCCCAAGACATACGCAATGTATCAATATTCCCTTTAACATTTTTCTTAAACAAGCTGAGATAGTTTTATCTCCTACGGTTGCCTGTATATGGGCAATATCTTGAACTGGGACATCTGAAAAGCAAAAGAGTCAAGTCTCCATTCAGAGACCAGAAAAAGGCAGAAAGGGGTCACTAGCAAGGCCAAATAAGTTCTGCTCTGAAACATACAAAATAACTTTTCCATCGCTTCCTAAAATAATTACTCTATACTTTCCTTCCCTCTTTTTTCACCTGCCAACATTTCTGGTTACCTTTCTGTTGCGTAATGTTGGGATACTAAACAGAAAAGCATCAGTAAGGGTCTACAGTAAACACAGGCAATAACAGTACGTACATTCCTTTCTCAATGTATTTTGGTGTTTTTCTAATCCAGTAACTTCACTGCAACCTTCTCACTTTCCAAAATTTAATTGTCAAGAAATACCAGAGAGAAACATCTTTCTCACTGCTGAATTGCTGTTCTGTTTTCTACAAGGGTAACTGTTGCTGTTACTTGCCCTTATTTCTGCTTAGTACTTTGCTCATCTCATGTCTCTTCACTCTTCTCTCCTATCATTTTGTTTTATTCCATTCATATTCCATACTTTGTTCTTCCTTTCACTTTTTTTTTTCCTATTTTGAGTTCATTGCACTCATTTGGGAATCTGCTGGCTACAATGGACTTAAAAATGAAGCAAACTCTTTTGTTGGTTTTTTTTCCAATTTCTATAGAAATTTTGGCTTATCTTCCGAATCACTTTCTAGCTGAAACTACTGAGAGGAATGACAGTTGTAGCAGGAAGACTTTGTCTTTACTTTTTTTACTAAGACCACTTGTCTTGAGACAAGACTTATTACTTTTATTAAGATTCTTCTGATTTCTTAAACTAGAAGCACATTTGAACTGAAAATTACCGGGTAAACTGAATGAATAGTTCTTTATTGCTTAAGGCAGAAAAAAAAATATAAGTCTAAATTGAACAGTTTCAAGAAAGTTTGGTCAGGCCAAGGCAAAGGCTATAGTTTGTCAGTTGTGCACCTTGTCTAAAACAATCCTTCACAGAAATATCATTTAGAAACAGTGAAAATGAAAATCTGGCATAGCTTCCTCAAGATACTAGTCATTCTGCACGTCAGATGCCATTTCAACTGAACATACCACTGCACTAGCAAAAGAACTGAGCAATCATGCAATAGCAGGATACCACATTCAAACACAGTTTACAGTTTACATATTCACTCAACAGAAAGAGTGTCTTTCTGAGCATATCATATTTTTTTCCAAAATAGGAACATTCACCAAAGACAATGGCATTTCCACTCTAAAGGTCAGGCATAACAACATCTTAATTCCCACTCTCTTTTGTATATACATTGAAGGTTAACCTATATCTAGAAAATAACAAACAGGTCAAGAGAAAAGTGCAAACTCAAGCAGCACATTCAGAGATATTTAAGTGGATGAGTTTTGGATTTGGGAAATTATGCACTGGGGAGTTAACCTTGGCAAGAGTTATGCATGTCAGAGCAAGGATAGTACTGTAAGTAATATATTGAAGTCAGAAGCTTTGGGTTTTACTGACTAATGTCCTTCACTATTTTTTAGCTCTCTTAATTTCTCCATGTTATTTGGCCTTTTGAGTGTTTCTATGTTTTGTCTATTTAGATTAGTCACTCTCTATGGCTGTCACATTCTCCCATTTCAATTTCTCACACTCTAACTTCCAGTCTAACTAGAGACATATAGAGAAACTCTTTGGCTAGGCCACCAGAGAAGAAAGAAGAGGTATAAATAATGTGTAACTCAAAGTAGCCATGAGTGCCTCCTGTGCAATAGTAACAAAATTTTCCGTTTTAATGGTTTTACACGAGGAAAATATTCCAGAAAAATAACAATACATTCACATATCCAATGCAAACTGTATCTCAGGAGAATCTCATTGGGTAAAGCTCTGACTGTCTATGGTTCAGCATTTGGGCTTTCCTGAAACAAGAGCTAGGTAATAAAGCCCAGCATCCTCCACAGGCAATGAAAAAACATAAATCAAAGATCCAAAAGGACAAGGCATTCCTCACATGGGAATGAGGAGGACATTTCAAAAATACATCTATTGTATATTTTTATCTACTGTACCTACTTTGCATCTACTGTATCTACTGTACTGTGGTAAGTCTCACTTACATTATTTATCTTATAATCTAACCAGATACACAATGTTTTTTATTACATAGCTTCCCTCTTATAATAAAAAGTAAGTATACAATTTCCAACACACATGTCTACCAATATGTTTCTTTCAGATCCCTCACAGAAATGCTTGATTGTGTATGCAAATCTCAAATTTGTTTTAAAGGGACATTAAAGATTATTTTCAAAATAATTACAGTGTGAAAGGTATGAATAAATATACTGCTGTATCAAAAAGATTTTATTTGGGGGAAAACACATAATGCATTCACTTTACACATTAAAAAGAAAAACACTTCATTGATGATGGAAAAATAAAGTGTAATAAAAACAGAATATTGATTAGTTTATTAAATACAAAGTGGAGCATATTTGAAAACTGTCGAGACTGTTCTACAAGGGATACCTTTCATTTGTAGTCTACCATTCAGCGTTCCTTGACATACGTAGAGAAGGCAATGCCTAATGAATGACGCTGATGAGCACTGTCTGCAACTGAACCTCTTCGACAACCCCAATGTTGTCCCAAAACCAAGGTTCATTTACCTGACGTGCAATAGCCAATTAACACACTGAGTTGAGATATTGATTTTGATTATTCATTTTGATTCTGCAGAATCAAGTGCTAGGTATCTAACACGGACAGCACACCTCTTAGAAACACAAGGGGTCTTTTATGCAAAATAATAACAAGGAAGAAATCAAAATGCAATAACTGATTGGTTACCCATACTTTTCCCACTGCCCATGATTACGTAAGTTAATGTTTTAAACATTTAGGGAGGTCCTCTTCATCAGCATACTCATTATCCATAAGAGGGTGTAATTTTTAGCATTAAAATTACTTAAAGACAGTTCAGGACATGAGTTTTGGTTAGAGTCCAGTGTAGGCTTGTTTAACAAACCATAGATCACCTACACACAACATATATTTGACAAGTCTATGAATATACTATTGTCCTTGACCAGGGTGTGTATCCTGGTTGGCAGGGTGAATTTCCATCTCCGTCTCCAAGGACACCTGGCCTTCATGATCATATTGTTATATTGTTCCCACCTACAACACCAAGGCAATTGGGACTTCAGCCTCCACTGTCCTTAAAAGAAGAAAGAATTGTTCCTTTCAAAGACGAGGACTCCTATGTCTTTACAGAAAGTCTAACTCGTCCCAAACTTTATAAAAAAAGTTCTTATATAATTCATTTTTAAGAACTGTTTTCAGAACGCTGTAGCCTTGATAATTTCTTCTTTTCCCCCACTTCTTATAATATGGAGTCTTAGATATTTCCTTTTGGCCTCTCTGTAACTCTGATCATACTACTGCAACAACTACAGCCATGGCTTCAGAGAGTCATAGAATCATAGAATGTTTAGGGTTGGAAGAGACCTTCAGGGGTCATCTAGTCCAACTCCCCTGCAAGAAGCAGGGACATCTTAGACTAGATCAGGTTGCTGATCCATGAGAAAGGGTTGTTTCCATAAGAAACAGATGCTAGTTAAGAATTTACATATCTCTCTATATTTTGCTGCAAAATTTCTTGCAAGATGACAGAGTAGGCTTTCAACACCCTGCTTCAGCAAGTGCTCTGCCAGCCACCAATTGTCTTCAATAACCGCCTGAGAGCCCTAGCTTTTGTCTCCTTGCCATTGCACACACAGAAGAAAATCTGGCACTTCTGATACATTCACTTATTTTAGAAGTACCTCTTACCTCCTTTTTTCTTATTCATTGACTGAAATAAGGGGGAAAACCGTGATGAATAAACTCCCCAACTTACTTTCTGTGCAATTACAGTGCAACGGGTTTTGCTAGTGCTCTCCACTTAAACTTCTTTTAAATCCAGATAGCTGGGCTTTAGTGGCATGGAGAAACTTGGATGAGCTCTTTCCAACCAGATGAATTGATAAAGAAACTTCAGTGTTTGTGGAGTCTCATTGAAATGATAGAAGTGTTTTCTAATTGCTCTGGGAATGAGAAAGCCAGCTTCTTATACACTAACAGTAGAATAGTCGCTGTCCTCAACTTCAGACAAGAAGGTAATCTTGAAGGAAGTTCTGCAGCATCCAGCACAGTGCTGACTCATGGGAACAAGAGTAGTTTGTCATATACAAGAAAGAAGAGCAAGGCAGGAAGGAAATTAAAGTCCAACTGGATTTAGTTAGATTGCCTTTACGAGGGCATGATCCAGGCTTGTTTGCAAATATTTGATTCTTTTTAACATCTACATAGGTACAGTAAAGCACAGTGTTGGAAAATGTATAATACTTAACCTAACAGTACCCTGGACACCAAAAACCATAATATATTGTTTAGATGGTATCTCGCTTTGTTAAAACTTAAAACCAGAGGAGGTATTCTGACCAAAAACATTCAAATCTTGTCAGCACACCTCTTCAACCCAGGTGAAAATCTGCTACGCTCAATGAACTATGCTTACTAGCTGGAAAATGGACAGAATTTACTTAATATGGTTTGCCGTGCATCTGATTGATCCATTCTGAAAAAGGTAGTCTATTACTATGTTTATTATTAATACTCTAGGCAAATCTTGCTGCTTACTTTTGCTTCATTACCACATGGTTTCTGACCATAACTGCAGCATCATTTCAGTTTACCTTGTGCAACTTAGTATAAGCATTAGAACGTTGTCTCTAGGATTTGTTACAATATTCATAGGTCTGTTAAATACCAGGAACTTGTACCTTGGATGGATTAACAAATCAAAACTACGGGACTGAACTACAACTTCCTCAAGTCATGGAAATTTCTACAAACACGCAGGCTCTGGCAAAATCAAAGGCACATGTTCTGTCAAAATTATTAAGCACAACATCTGTGTGTCCAGAATGTGGAAAAATCAGTGGAAGTGATGGAGGATTCTTGTCCTTTCATTGTTTAAATTTAAATAAATATAATTTTCTTTTGCCTCAGCTAAAGAATATCTGCCACAATATTTCTTATCTGGATTGCTCAGCTTCTGCAAGAGGATTGACTGTGACTCTACTATGGGATTTTTTTGTTAAAAAAAAAAAAAAAACACAGAAGTCAGGTTCTATCCTTGGGATAAAGTCTAATATTGATTTATAATTCTACTAACTGGTAAAGTCTGTTTCATTTGAAATCACAAAGCATGCAAAAGATTGCATAGAAATTGTTAAGGTTAGATATGAACTTTTAAATTCTTCACACTGGAGAAAAGAAAAGGGAATATTGATCTGTAAATGTCTATATTAGCAGAAATTGGAAAATCTATGGAGGTCAAGCATTTTGACACATGTAATTTTATACTGAGATCATTGAAGATGTTATGAGGCTCTAATGTAATAATTATTTTTGTACAGACCTTCAATAATTTACAGGTCTGCTTCTAAGAACGCTCTCTGAAGTCTCTATTCCAGAGTTCTGCAAAGACCCCAGTAATACCAGTTCCTACCTCCCTTCACGCACAGTGCCCCACCTGGAGGCAGGTGACTTCTCAGGAATCCAAGTCTAAGATGTTATGAAGGTTAAAGAGACTCATATATCACTCTGACAACTCTTTGCATGCTATTTAAACCTGTAATCACTAATGACTTTGCCAGGGATTTCACTATGGGGTGCACTAAAACTCAAATTGTATTAGTGCATAGTTACAATCCAGGTAGTTGAATACATGCCTCTACAAGCACTGTTGCCACCTCAGACTCCCTGAAGGTGTGACAACACATCATAGGCAGACAGGCAATGATGAAATTCACCTCAGAAAAAAAGGAGATTAGCAGCACTGGGTACAAATCTGGAAACATAATGGGAACAACTTTTTTCCAGAAGCTAGGAGGACAAAGAAAATGTTAGTAAGTAATGATGGAAAATTAAAATCTACACAAGAGACTAAGAACTGGTATAAAGGGGAGGAGGGAGAGAGGCTTATTTGTCACAGGGGCTAAGGAAGGACAAAAACAAAAACAGTAGGTCAAAATACGTCATGTTTCGACTGTGTGCATGTCGTAGTTCAGCCCCAATTGGGACCAGACTACGCAGTCTCTCTCTCACTCCCCCCACCTTCCAAGCGAACAGGGAGAGATAATATAAGAAAAAAGGCTCGAGGTTTGAGATAAGGACAGGGAGAAATCCTTATGTCACCGTTATGGGCAAAACAGGCTCGACTTGGGGAAAACTATTCATTTATTACTAAAAACAGCAGGATAATGAGACAGAGAACAAGATAACCTCCCCTCACCCCTTCCTCTTCCCGAGCTTAACATTATCTCTACTACCTTCCCACCCCGAGCGGCACAGGGGGGAAGAGGGAATGGGGGTTGCGGTCAGTTCATCACATGTTGTTTTACATCACTGCTTCATCATTGGGGGAAGAACTCCTCACATTCCTCCCTTGCTCCAGCCTGGGGTCCCACCCACGTGCCACAGTCTTTCATGAAACTGCTCTGGCGTGGGTCATTCTCTTCCACGGGGTGCAGTCTCTCCAGAACGGCTGCCCCAGCGTGGGCCCTCCACAGGCCACAGCCTCCTTCAGGCATCCACCTGCCCCGGTGTGGGGTCCTCCACGGGCTGCAGATGGATCTCTGCCCCTTCATGGACCTCCATGGGCTGCAGGGGGACAACCCGCTCCACTGTGGTCAGCACCAGAGGCTGCAGGGGAATCTTGGCCAGCAGCCACATTACTCCTCCCCCTCCTTCTGAACTGCAGCCATTCCTCTCAGAAGAAAAATTCTTCACAACAGGCTGGCAGACGCCTCTCAGAATCTCTTCACATCATGCATCTCCTCTCCTCGCCACTTCTTGCAGCTGGGCCGGGCCCAGTCGGGCCCAGTCGGCCGCCTGGCAAGAGGTCAGAGGGTGAGGCCTGCAAGGCCCACGAGGCCGGTGCCTCCCCCTCTCTGCCCCTGCTCAGCTCCTTCACATCTTTTCTTCTCTCTTTTTTTTCCTGTTTTCCCCTTCTTAAATACGTTACCACAGAAGCGTTATCACAGAATATTCTGCTACCAATTGGCTCGGCCTTGGCCAGCAGGGGTTCTGCCCTAGGCCCGGCCGAGTCCACTGAACAAAGGGGAGCGACTTCTAGCAGTTTCCTACAGAAGCTACCACGTTAGCCCCCTCCCACTAAACAAAATCACAACAGTGCAAAAACAAAGAAATATGAGGAAAAGACAAAAGGAGCTGTCAACTTGAATATGTGATCAAAATTCCAACTTAGTTTCTCTTCAGAAAGAAGAGAAGCGAAAGAGAAGATGGTAGTTTGTGGATGGGGCTGTGACCACTTGGGAGGAACTGATTGAGAGTAAAAAATTGAGGTCAACTATGGAACCACAGAGCTCATGATCATACAAAGGTGAAAAAGAGAAAATAGAAAAGTATCTATAAGAAGGTTTATTTTAACAAACTAAATTGGCAAATAATATTTCATGGAGAGAAGATCTAATAAAGAAGTAAGAAGAAAAAGCTATTCCTCAAAGAAATTATACAAGATGGCATTAAGAAATTACACTATAAAATGATACTAAGAGATACAAACTGTTCTGACACAGTGGAAGAACAGAGAATAATAAGAGGCCAAATAACTATACTTTTATATCACATACTTTCTACTGACCGTACAAAAAATGAAAAGGTGACACTATATTCTTGGGACTTTCAATGCTGAAAATAGTTCACTGATAATATAGAAAACTTCATAAGTTTACTATGTCCACCCACAGAGATAAAAGTAAAATTTTACTAATGGTACATTGCAGCAATGACAATGTTGAAAAGCAAGACTTGAAAATTTCTAAGCAATGTTAGTGACAAACATTATCTCAGAAGAGATCAAATAAGGCCAGTTGTTCTCTAAAAGCAGCACAAGTATATTGAATTAAAAAATAGTCAGTCATTGCTGACTACTCCTTTGAAAACGTTAGTATCTTTGATTGTGATAACACCACAGCATGGATCTTGACTGAAACAGATTGAGCTAATTTTACATTTTAAAATGTATCTATTTTGAAAATAAACTCTTCATTACTTTTCTGTATTAATATCATAGAAGTGCTTATCTTCTTGCATTTCTGTCAGAAAATTGTGGATGTCACCATACCATTAGCTTCAGGAACTGTGAAACATTTATCAGTGGAAAGGTGCTGAATTAGCACTACTAGACTCCAAGAAAATGCAAAAGGAGAAGAATGACACTAGTTTCAAACTGCAAGACAAACTAGATTGAATTTTTTTCTCTGTCGATTTCTATATTTGTGTGTTCACATACAATTATAGATACAATTCTGTTCTATGTTAAACGTAAAATAGTTTCAATAAAATTAGTATTGCAAACCAGCCATATATGACAATTCACAGAGAATCATAGAGTCATAATATACTTGAGGCTTGAGATCAGCTAGTTTGGCCCTTCTGCTCTGCAAGCTAGGGCTGGTTGCCCAGGACCATTCCTAGATCACTTCTGAGCATCACCATCGCTGGTCTTAGAGGTCTGGAATTTCTGAAGGTGAGTCTTACAAAGTTACTTTCCTGAATTGTCCTGGGGCTCCAATGCACACTGTGTCTGCCTAGACCTCTTCTCCATCTATCAGGTGAGGCTGCAGTTTCTCATTCCTTCATCTACTGAGGTCTGTCTATGTTTCACGTGCCTTCTGGCCACATAAAAATTTCGTCAGGCAGTTCATGGATGAGACAGGCTGGGTACCTGCTAGGCTATCCAGATATTGCCCTCCATCTTTGGCTTCATTAGTATTTAGTAAGTGTATAGAGCCTTTCAGTGTGAAATACAAAAATTATTTAAATTTGACAAGGTAAGCATCCTAAGGTAAATGTTAGAGCAGATAAAATCAGAAAGTAATTGGGAACTGTAAGAGTACTACAATGGAGAGCTCTACAATGGAGCTGTCATAAAAGTGAGCAGTGTTGAGGGAGAAAAGTCAATGAACTCTCTTGCATGTGGATATGGGAAAGTATATGTGAATAGAGGCAATACAATTTGGACCTTTGATATTGTCTTAGTCGTTTGCCAACACAAATATATGCTAATTGATTCACTATAAATTGATTCGCTATATCCTAATGGATTCCCTTTACAAATATATATAACGTAACTATTACGCAAAATTCATCTGGAATCCTCATGATTTTTAGATATCAAATAAGAGTACTTCAAAACAACAGCAATAAAAGCCAAACCAGTACTTTCTTAGGATCTTAAAAACTATATCCTGCTAACATTTGTGCAGCATTTTATTGTTCGGTCAGATTTTTGTTCACTGCAGTAATTAATATTTCAGCAAGTGATTCATGTTTAATTTCTTTTGCATCCCAAATGTCTCCCATATAATCAGAAATTTTCAAATAAAATGATTTTATATTATACTGAAATGAAATTATCTCAGAAACAAGTAGACTGTTTTGCTTTTGTAGAAGCCAACTTGGCTGAGTTGTCCCTCAGTTGCTCCTCTGTATAATCACTTTCTGTTATTTTTCATAAATTTGACAGGATACAGTGTACATCAGTACACTGAGTAAAATAAATAGTTGAGTGCAGTGATTTACATAATCCATAGAAGGGCATGCCAGTGTTCCCATTATGAAATCAGAGCACTAAAGTTGTTTGCCAGAAGACAGAAAATGCATTCATATATCACGCTTCCCTGTTGAACCAAGAGTTTTCAACTTTCATAGTTTTCATGTGCTTCATTGGGTTTTTAATATGAAAATTTTATCATTTTCATGTAACAGAAGACCAAAACTGATAAACAAATCCTTTGTATAGCTTGTAGTAGCATGAAACAACATAAGTATCTTAAAAAAATTATTCAAAAGGGTAGCAACAGCAGCAGTATGGGCCCTTCTGATTGGTCAAATACACCTCTTTCTCCAATGAAGACCTTCAAAACACTGATCAGCCACAGACATGGTTGAGAAACTTCTGCACCAGATTTCACGTATGGAAGAGGTTCCCTGAAAACTTACAGATGTGCCAGTCAATCAGCTCTACTTCTTAGTTGGTGAGTTCATATTTAAAAGATGTGGAGAGGAAATGAATGCTGCCTGTCACTACTAAAAACCTTGACTTTTGATAAAGGACGCTTTATGGACAAACCTACTTTTATTGATATAAGCACGTGGCCAAGAGTAGAATGAAGAAACAAAATTAAGCAACCAGAAAAATTATTAAAGTTACTTGAGAAAATAAATTAATGAATGCTACTCTGCAACTTAACAAATAAAGATGACCAATGATGAAAAAAAGAAAAAAAATAAAGTGCCACCACAAATAGGCTATATCTATAGTAGATATCATATGAAATGTAGCTACTCTGGTAGAATACCTTAATATATACAAAACCCAAAAGCACCTACAGATGCTACAATTTAATGTTGAAGAAAAACAAACAGGAATTGCAACTTACAATGTGAACTCTGAGTGTGGCACAATGTCTTTGTAGAGAATTTTTTCAGAGATTAAAAAGAAAATATAATAATGTATCATATTTTTATGACATACTGGTAACACATAACAAAAGGCTTTGATGCCAACATGACACGTATGTCAAGGACTGTCTGAACAAAGAAGTCTCTAGTCTAAGATAGTCTAAAAGAAACAGCCTGTAGTCTAATAGTCTAGAACAGTCTAGTCTGTGCCTAGGTATGGACCAGATCTACGTGGGCCTCACCACAGGCTGACTGCCTGGCCAGATGTCATCCCTGCCCCCTGGCAGAGGACCCTTGTGATGCCCTGTGCAGGGGCTGCACCCTCCCTCCTCAGGGACCACTGGACAGGGCCTGGGCTGGTGAGTCCCCGGTCCTGCTGGCTGCTGTCACACTCAACTCCTTCTCCCTTGCTGGTCCCTGACAAATTCAGTGTGAGGTTCACAATGCCTATGAACTTATTGATTAAAAAGAAGGAAAAGATTATAGAACATATAGGACTATTTGATGTCATATATAAAGAAGACATGTTAATGCACTGAAATACCAATGACTTCCTGTCGTAGTTCAGCCCCGATCGGGACCAGACTACGCAGTCTCTCTCTCGCTCCCCCCACCCTCCAGGAGAATAGGGGGAGATGATATAAGAAAAACGGCTCAAGGTTTGAGATAAGGACGGGGAGAAATCCTTAAAGTTACCATTACGGGCAAAACAGACTCGACTTGGGGAAAACTATTCATTTATTTCCAAAATTAGCAGGAGAATGAGACAGGGAACAAGATAACCTCCCCCCACCCCTCCGTCTTCCCGGGCTTAACATTATCTCTACTACCTTCCCCTCCCGAGCGGCATGGGGGGGGAAAAGGGAATGGGGGTCGCGGTCAGTTCATCACATGTTGTTTTACACCGCTGTATCATCATCGGGGGAAGAACTCCTCACATTCCTCCTCTGCTCCAACCTGGGGTCCCTCCCACGGGCCACAGTCCTTCGTGAAACTGCTCCAGCGTGGGTCATCTCTTCCACAGGGTGCAGTCCCTCTAGAACAGCTGTCCCAGCAGGCCCTCCACGGGCCACAGCCTCCTTCAGGCCTCCACCTGCTCCGGCGTGGGGTCCTCCACGGGCTGCAGGTGGATCTCTGCCCCTCCGAGGACCTCCATGGGCTGCAGGGGGACAACCTGCTCCACCATGGTCTTCACCACGAGTTGCAGAGGAATCTTGGCCAGCAGCCGTATTACTCCTCCCCCTCCTTCTTCACTGACCTTGGCATCTGCAGCCGTTCCTCACAACAGGCTGGCAGACGCCTCTCAGGATCCTTTTTACATCTTATTCACTTCTCATCTCCTCTCCACTTCTTGCAGCCAGGCCGGGCCAAGTTGGGCCCAGTCGGCTGCCCGGCGGGAGGCCAGAGGGTGAGGCCTGCAAGGCCCATGAGGCTCGCGCCTCCCCCTCTCTGTCCCCCGCTCAGCTGCTTCACATCTTCTCCTCTCCTTTTTCCTGTTTTCCCCTACTTAAATACGTTATCGCAGAGGCGTTATCACGGGACATTCTGCTACCAATTGGCTCAGCCTTGGCCAGCAGCGGGTCCGCCCTAGGCCCGGCCGAGTCCACTGAACAAAGGGGAGCGACTTCTAGCAGTTTCCTACAGAAGCTACCACCTTAGGTCCCCCCTCACTAACAAAACCAGAACACTTCCTTATGAATAAAGCATGGACCTTGTTTAAACCTCTTGTCATTATGGTAATATTACACTCTTCTGACACTTTCTGCTTGCAGAATAAAAAAAAAAAATAAAGGAAAATGAAAGTTAGGAGAAATTATGGATCCTTGTATCGTTCAGCACATGGAGTGAATGGCCAGATGGCCATAGAGGAACAGAATCAATAACTTCAAAGACTCTTAGTTGGAAGAAAAGCATCTATAAAAAAAGACAGCTGCTCAAATTTGGAAACATGAAGTTCATAAGAAATGGCAGACTTTTTATCACCACATCCTCATCAGAGATGTCTAGATGAAAAATTACACTCATATAAATAATGCAAAATAGATTTTATTGCAGAAGAGAGAAAGATGGAGCTCACTGAACAGCTAAAGAATACATTGATTGCTCAGTCATCTGAAGAAGTACGGCTATTTGAATGATACCAGTTGATTTTCTTTATTGATTACAAATCTACAAAGCTGATGATGACCAGTGTAACTGAGGAGAATGTATGAAAAAGTGCCTAAAACCAGATGATCTGAAAGATTACAGAGCCTTATTTTAAAATGACAGAAAACCACAAAGAACATCCACATATGCTCCTCTTCTGCAGTGCAGGAAATACAGTAAAACTTCAAAATTCACATCTAAAAAGGACCTAGATGCCCGAACCGGCACCTAAACACCACGCTTCTGTACCGGAAATTACATACTGTGCTGGTTTTGTATAGCAGGGAGGGCTGCATTGGCAGCTTCTGTGAGAAGCTGCTAAAAGTTTCCCCTTTGTCCAGTGGACTCAGCCAGGTCTAGGGTGGATCTGTCGGTGGCCAGGGCCAAGCCAATTGGTTACAGCGATAACGCCTCTATGGTAATGTATTTAAGAAGGGGAAAATAAAGAAAAAAAAAAAAAAGAAGTGAAGAAGCAGATGCAGGAGGCAGGGAGGCAGAGAGGGGGAGGAGTGAGCCTTGCGGGCCTTGCGGCCCTCACCCTCTGGCCTCCTGCTGGGCCCAACTCGGCCCAGCCCATCCAAGACAAGTGAAGAGATGTGAGAGAACATGAGGGATGTCTGCCTGAGCTGGTTGTGAATAATTCATTGTGAGAGGAACGGCTGCAGACGCCAAGGTCAGTTCAGAAGGAGGGGGAGGAGTTATGCTGCTCCCAGCAGAGATTCCCCTGCAGCCCGTGGTGCAGCCCATGGTGAGGCCGGCTGTGCCCCTGCAGCCCATGGAGGCCCATGCAGGAGCAGAGATCCACCTGCAGCCCGGGGAGGACCCCACGCTGGGGAAGCCAGTTCCTCAGGGCCCGCACCCCATGGAAAGGACCCCATACTGGAGCAGTTAGTGAAGGACTACAATCCGTGGGAGGGACCCTATGCTGGAGCAGGGGAGGAATGTGAGGAGTTGTTCCCCTGAGGAGGAAAAAGCAGCGGAAAAGCGACATGTGATGAATTGACCATAACCCCCATGCTCAATTCCCCCACTGTGCCTCTGTGGGGGAAGGGAAGGAGATAGACATAATTGAAATGAAGTTAAGCCCGGGAAAAGGAGAGGGGTGGGGGGAAGTTGTTTTTGTTCTCTCTCATTATCTTGCTTTGGTTTTATTAATAGTAAATTGAAATAGTTTTCCACAAGTTGAGCCTTTTTTGCTTGCAACAGCAACTTGAATGATCTCTCCCTGTCCTTATCTCATATCTTAAGCTTTTTGTTGTATTATCTTTCCTCCATTCCCTCGGAGGGTGGGGAGAGTGAGGTAGAGGGTGCATAGCTTGGTCCCGAGTGGAGCTAAACTGTGACACCAAAATTACAATCATTATTAATTAAAGTCCACAGGCAGGTAATTCCTGACTAGAGAGGCAATATCCCCAGTCAGAATAGCTAGGAAGGCTGTTGATTGAAATGGTAGCATGGAAATACAAAGGTTGAATTTCCAGCCTGTGTGGTCCAGGATCACAGTTTCTTCACTCAAGAAAATCCAGAGGCAGCGTATAATAAGGCAGTGATACAGTTGGTGATACCTGGCATGCTTTAAAGGAACGTGGCTACTGTACAAGTTGAACATCTCAGGCTGATGCTTGTTCAGCTCTTAGAAAGTTAGTTTACAACTTCAGGAGAAAGTTCAGGGCCACTTATGCCGTTTTACAAAAGACATCCAACAGAAAAGATTTAAGATTAATATGGTCTCTATGTTTCCTCATTGACTACTGACTCTCAGGGAGCATTTGCTCAGCAGGTTGTGAGGCTGTGTATTTCAGATAGTACAGGCAGAGCAGCCCATAACACTGGGCCTCCAATTGCACTTCAGAGGCCACACACCAAAAAGTTTAGAGTTGCTGTGCATATTTTACCTATTTAGCTATTTCGTCTTTTATCCAATTTCTTACTTTGCTTTCACTTAAATGACTAATAGGTTTTGGGTTGGTTTTTTTTGGAGGGGGGGCATTATCTTTGTATCCTTTCACTAGCATGACTTTACCTATATATAAGTCCTGTTTCTAAAGAATCTAGTTTATTACTTTTAAGAGACTTCTACAATAGTTTTAAGGTCATATTACCTACAAGCAACAAATAATCAGAACACTTAACTTAGGCACACTGTGTAAAAGTGAAAAGATATAAGCAGCATACCAATGGAAAATAAGCAGGTACCAGAATGTTTACTTTCTGAAAAAGATGAAAAAGATGAAATGTCACTAAGTTTGTCAAAGATTGCTCTTAATATTCTCTAATCTGTAAGGAATATTTCTTCTGATAAGCTCAAGAGATGTTAGTGGTATGAAATACCAGATTGCAAATGGCTACTCCAGCATGCAAATGTGAAACCTAACTAGGCTTACATAAAGATAAATAATTTACTAGTTTTCATATGTAAATTATTTCACTATGCTGAATTCTAAAATACAGCAACTTCCTTGTCACTCTTGTCCTTTTTTTTTTTTTTTGTCCAACTGTGAGGTATTACTACTTCAAAGAAGCAGTGAAGTCCCTGCCCACCATGTTTAAAATATCTGTGAAGAAACAATACCACATGACGTGAAATGAAGCTATAAGCTATAATTGCCCATTAATGGAAAAGAGTTTGAAAAGATCAAATTTAGTCACTAGGAAACATTTCTAAATATCTCTGACTAAGTAACTGGAAGTGCTGCCAACATTGGATTAGCACCGTACCACACGCAATTCCTCTTGGCATACACCAGAGGATATATGGAGTGATGGGAATAAATTAAAATTTAATCTTTCAGATGTCTGTCATTTTTCAGAACTCCCTATGAGGCTGTTTATACAGAGTTCAAACAGAAGCCTTTCAACTGCGCTGAAGGCAAGCCAGATACCATTTTCTGTACACTGAAAAGACAGAAAGCTTGGTCCTTTTCAACTGTCATTAGTTTGCAGTTGATTTAGTGTTCAAATGAATATTGTTTTACAATTACTTAATTGACATTAACAAGATAAGACAGTTAAACTTTTTTAGAAAACGTAGGGAAATCCTTTTGTCTCAGTGTAGGCACCTAAAGAAAAAACTGGATGCAAACATAACCTCATTCCTTCAAACTAGGCTGAAACTATTCTACTACTAATCAATGCTTATTTGTGCTACGAGATTCTACTGTACATTGTATTAATGCAATATACATCTTCAGCTGCATCAACACAAAAATAGGCATCCGGGAGTTTTTTGATCTTTTGTGCTCCTCAAGACTCCTGACCGAATGAGATGACTCCACCTGCAGAGATCACTTAGAATTCCATCAGCTTATAACAGGTACTATTATTCAAACAAAATCATCCCTAACTTCCTCCAGAAACAGCACCTTTTTGTGCTTTCTATCACAAGAGGCCAAGACACAAGAAAGACTTACTGTAGGCCAGAAATAGATTCACCAGTGTTAGATGGAATATCTGTTACTCCATCTAGTCCCCTTCTAGATCTTGCAAATGAGCAGAACAACATTATTCAGGTTTCTTATTAACAAAAAAAAACCCAGGATGAATATGTCCCTGTTATAAACCAAGAGGAGTTGGCAATGGTACCTTATAGTGTTCCTTAAATAACAGAATAACAGAATATAGTGCTACCAATTTACATGCCTTATGTTAATAGTTTTCCAGTATTTCAAATGTTTAAAAATATAAATAGAATGTACCACAAATAAAAAAAAAAAACCAAAGATATGCTACGGAGCCACTGGTACTCATTTATTTCTGATTTATACATATATCAAGAACAAGTGTAGAATTATAAAAGTAAAGGTGAAGAATTCAGCACATTGCAAGAGCATCTAGTAAATTGTTCAGTATAATCTGCCACATGCTTCATAGGTGTACCAATTCACCAAGGCACAGGAGCACGTGAAGTTGGCTGTATTTGAGTGACCTAGCACCAGAACTGGATGAGGATGGAATGTATCTATCAACTCTGTGGATGCTGAGCCATTACAGCTTCTGCAGTACCCTAATGACAGTAATCCATTCATGAATCAGTCATGAGTTACACAAAAGGGACAGCTGGTATTGAGCTCACATCAGAAAATGGCATGCAAAAACCAAAATTAAATACACTAACCTTCACAGCTTTTGATATGGAGAGCTGTTAATTTTACAACTGAACAAGAGTTATGTCACCAACTATACCATGAACTGTACATGTGTGAATTTTCGCTGAATTTGCCCCACAGCAGAGTGCTGACAAACACATTTCAAATTTCATAATTTATATATATATTTGTATATTTATAAAGTTCAACTACAATGAGCTCACTCACTAATGTTTGTACAAAATGCTGAGCATGATCAACCCTCTTCTATATGACACATTAAAAGGAGAGAAAAGCAAAACCAACACAAAACCTACTAAAGACGAGGTTTTGAGAAGGTGAGGCCAGTGAGATGGCAGAGCAGTAGCAACCACACAATATAATCAGTGCCATTATCATGCAAAGTGGGAGTAGAAAACAGCAGATACAAATATCTGCCATCTGTTGCCCAAATTAGAAGAGCAAGGTGAATATCACCTGAAGATGCTGACAGCGTAATGAGAACAAAATACTACCTTCAAGCCTACAATTACTGAACACTGATAAAACAGCTGAGGTGAGCCTCTATTCCAAACAGCATGTAGAGTCCAGTGTAGTGATGATTTGCTGGAGAAGGAATAAAGAATTGCTAAGGTCTGCTAACTGATTTCTAAGGATATAAAAATATAACAAGTCCTGCTCTGCCACTGACAGTGCAGTCTGTCAGATAGCTAGGGTATATAAAGAGTGAAAGCTTTAAAAACATTTCTCAAATTAACTGTTAAATAATGATGCTACTATGAAGAGAAGCTCCTCTAGGTTGCTTTATTTCAAGAAGGCTGAGAGGCTAGAGATGGACACAAGAGAAATGTTTTTACTCTGGATAATGGAGTGTGAAGACATGATTAGGCCCATTTTACATGTGCAATTATATTTCAACTTCTCCTGCATAGGAACTGGTTCATTTTTTTTCAAAGTCCCATTTACAAAATTAGAACATCGTGTTCATACACAGCCAGATCCATGCTCACTGCAGGCAATGAGGCATATTATCAACCTGCAAATCTGTCTGTCTGTTATTCAAGCTATTGAGATGTGTGACAAATTACTTCAGTGTGACATATCATACTTTGTTGCACACTGAATTAAAACTCAAAAAGTTAAGTTTTTCTGGAAATGGATAGTTTTCTTTCATTTCCCCCACACAATAGGACAAACTAATAAATAGCAAAAAATAAAGTGCACCATTCCCCTGACACTCTGCAATTAGTATCTTGCATCTGCCAGGCTTTCTATAGGAAAATTAATTCAGCCCATCATCAGTGCACTGTTACCATGTCAAATCCCTCATAAAATTTTTTTAGTAATGTTTTGTCATTTTCTTTCACAACAAAAGAGTGGGCCATCCCAATAGAAGAACCTACAAGTCAATGCATGTATGTGGGAGAAGGGGAAACACTTTTCTGACACAGTTTTCACTGGTGAGAGGGCACAAGGGAATCTGTCAGTATTTTGGGTTGGTTTTTTTTTCGTCTTGTACTGCAGTGGAAAATTAACATGGTCACCTGTTTCATATTTATATGCAAACATGAAAGTATGTGGAATCCTGAATCTCCCTCTTTAGAAGTCTCTGCTGCTGGGAGGACAGGTGACAGTAAAGGGACAAGACACCAAACAAGTTGCCAAAGTAAAATATCTTTCTTCTGTCTCTGACAACCAGAAACTCTGTTTCACCAGGGGGAAAACCATACTTTCTTGTTTCTCCAGAGAGGGATTTCCCCCACAGTCTGCATGGTCAGTCCTCCTCTCATTAGCAATGGAGGTATGTGTCAGTAGTTAGACACTTACAGAAGGACACAGCACGTACACAAGTGAGAAGAGAGGTTACAACACAGACATAAAAAAAAGCCTTTATTAGGACCTTTGATTTTATTTTAGAAAGATGATATTCATTTAATTAAAAAAGCTTCTCTCTTTACATTGATTCAGCCTAGTGTAGTTGGTGTGAATGGAACTGAGCCAATTTAGAGCTGAGGGCACGGCCAAATGATTTTCCAGCTTCTGTCATTTATGTGTCAGAGGGAAATGCTACTGTGTAAACTGTCAGCTCAGAAGCCCCTTTGGTGTTGTCCCTACAAATGTGAGTTGAATACTTCATTATAAACTCTGTGCAGCTATGGCAAACCTTCTAACAAAACAGTAAGGTCAAGGTCATTCAAAGAGAAGTGACATTCATGAATAGTTTTACTTTTGATTAAAGAAGACAAAATTTGAGCTAAATAGGCATGACTAGAAGCACTAGGTGCTAAATTATTCTGCATAATTCTGTGATTCAGAAACATGAATTAGCTGATGCTCAAGGCAATGAACTGTTGAAGTTTTAATGTGGAAAGTTCTGCCTATTGCCATTAATAAGAATTGCCCTGACAAATACCTCTCTCTCACATGCAGCATACGTCCATGCAATGATGTGCAGCAGGACATGGGCATTAAGTAATTAACTGCAACTTCTTCCGAAATCTACCTTAATACATGCCGAGACTCTTCATAATTCTGACATTTATTTTCAGAAAATGAATAATAATGTGATGAATAGGGCTGTAAATTTCAGATTTGAGATTAACCTCTGTTTTGAACATACTATGTGGAGATCTGACAAGGGCAAGATTCATCAAAATGGTGCACGTATCATAACGGCAAAGCAATGAGACAAAACATAATCATACAACCCGTCTATCAGTAATGGTACACTAACCATGTCTTTTGTCATATAGTAATTATCTGGGATGAATGAAGCAATTACAATATTCAGTAATTGTTTGAAAATCTTCCTGAAAGTATGAGCTTAAATTTTTAACAGATGCTGATATGCATATTCCTCCTTAAAATATTATTAGCGCTAAGAAGGCAAAGTCAGGTTTGCATATTTTAAACAAAAGAGTTATCATGATGGTATTCTGCATTTGAACCTACACTCTGTTCACTTATTTTGTCCAAAATTATAAACCAAAGATTTATACATAATATTTGGCTTATCTTCTGACTTTTTGCATAAAGAAATTATTTAAACCACTTGTATATTGTAAAATGAATTTCAACTGAGACCTCCTTTAATTCATTTTAGTTCTCAGAAGGTCTCCTTCTCTTTGAATTTTTGGTGCAATTTCAAGTAAATCAGTACCTAATTCAAAGTAAATACCTGTTCTGAAACAGCACTGTCGCACAGAAGCTACACAGCAACTAGTTGTATTTACATGCTACGCTGTTGGGTTTGTCTACAGCTATTGTGATCCCTCAAAATATGGACTACCTAGTTGTTCTTTAAAAATCTCATATTGTTTAATGTGAAAGGTATTATAAACACTGAGACATAATTTTGAAAAATGTCAGAGAATATTAACATAGTAGGTTTTAAACCAAAGAAAAACACATATAAAAGAGAATGCATCATCATCTATTTGCATTTAATTACAAGAACATTTCTCCTAAAGGATAAGGTCATTAAAATGTAACTCATTAGCATTTCTTTTGCCTTTTTTAAAATCATTAATGTGTTTCTTTTAAGAGCTCATAAAAATCAAGACTTTTTCCTTGAGGGCTTGTGTTCATGATCTGATTATTATAAAAACCAAAATTTTTAATCCTTTAAGTACAAATCTAGAATGAACCTACCAAGTTTTTTTTTTCTTTTCAAAACTCAGATATGGCTGTAGTTACCTATATTTGCACTTTTCATATCAAATATATAGAAATTTAGTTCCCTTGGCTCTACATGTCAATTCATTTATACACTGAAGTCAAAGACAAAAAAAAAGATAAAATCTAATTATTAAATACATTCACGTATACTACTTTACATATTTTCCAAATAATACCAAAATTTTATGTTAGATAAACCATCCTGGAGTTTCTCTATTAAAAAGCTTCTAGTAACTGAAGTTAACAGAGCTTTAACATTTCTGAAAACTGCTTTTTTCCCCTCTGTAATTTTTAAGCATTTCTTATATCAGTCAAAATGGCACGTGGACACAAAAACATTTAAAGCAATATATTCATAGAAAAACTGTTTACTTCACATTTCTGTTATAATAAATCAAAACGTGGGAAAATTATTTTAAACTGCAGCATAATAGTTAGGAAAGGTATCTTAATTTTTCAAAGACAACCTTCTGCAGGGGGTAGAAAATTATAGTGATTATGTTTTATCTTTTTTTTCTCTAGATATTAAATACCTTGTCATTTATTTTGTTGTAAGATGTTTCACTGCTATTGTGCCTTGTTTTTTCATTACTTGAAAGTTTGATCTTTAGTTTCATTCCTGCATTTTAAAAATGGATTGAACATTAATAATAAAAATAACAAGGAGGATGTTACTGATCATAGAAACAAATAAAATTTGTGCCAAACCAGCTTATACACAATCTTATGTCTACAGCAAAAAGATCTATTTAGGCAGGATCCTGGTTAAAGCAAAATAAATGGCAAAAAATCACAGTTACTTCAGTAGGATCAAATCTTTGCCTGAAGTGGTATCAAATCTTTACAGTATTTTTTCAAGCTACGCAAGATAAATTATCTTTAAAATAATGCCTATTTAATGAAAGACTGCTAACAACTCTTTAAGGAATAAAAACGCGTTTTGAAGAAATTATAGATGCTACCTGAAGTAATGTTACAGAAAAGTAATGCTCTTACTAGCCATTTTTTGGTGAAGAAATTCTAACATCAAATTATTATTCATTTTTCTTTCACATGCATTAAAGTACTTGAAGTTTCACTGTTATTCTGTTCCTCATTTGCACCAATGTATATGTTCTATAACATTGTTCTTTAAGTTCTGACATCAGGAAAAAATACCTTCAAGGTCTTCTATACTAGTCGTTTCACATATTTACAGGTTATTGGCTATAGTTTGGAAATACACTACTGTTAAATTTTCCCATATCATTTGTAATACTTTTATTTTCTCCAGTGTGTTTATAATCATAGAATCATAGAATGGTTTGGGTTGGAAGGCACCTTAAAGATCATCTAGTTCCAAACCCCCTGCTGTGAGCAGGGACACCTTCCACTAGACCAGGTCACTCAAAGACCCATCAGCCTGGACTTGAACACTTCCAGGGATGGGGCATCCACAACTTCTCCAGGCAAGCTGTTCCAGTGCCTCGCCACCCTCACAGTAAAGAATTTCTTCCTTATATCTAATCTAAATCTAACCTCTTTCAGTTTAAAGCCATTACACCTTGTCCTATCACTACATGCCCTTGTCAAAAGACCGTCTCCAGCTTTCTTCCAGGCTCGCTTTAGGTACTGGAAGGCCGTAATAAGGTGTCCCCAGAGACTTGTCTTCTCCAGGCTGAACAGCCCCAGCTCTCTCAGCCTGTCCTCAGAGAAGAGGTGCTCCAGCCCTCTGATCATCTTCGTGGCCCTCCTCTGCACTTGCTCCAACAGGTCCATGTCCTTCTCCAGAACCGGACGCAGTACTCCAGGTGGGGTCTCACCAGAGGAGAGTAGAGGGATAGAATCACCCCTCCCTTGACACGCTGACCACACTTTTCTTGATGCAGCCCAGGATGCAGTTGGCCTTCTGGGCCACAAGCGTGCATTGCCGGCTCATGGTGAGCTTCTCATCCACCAGCACTCCCAAGTCCTTCTCCTCAGGGCTGCTCTCGATCCATTCTCCACCCAGCCTGTATTTGTGCCTGGGATTGCCCCGACCCATGTGCAGGACCTTGCACTTAAACTTGTTCAACTTCATGAGGTTCACATAATGAACTCAAAATAAATTTCTATAGCAATCTACTGCTCACATCCTTGTGAACTTATCATTACTTACCAGTGTTACAAACACCAGTGGATGACACTTTTAAAAGCAGAAAATATAGGAGTTTAATATCCAGCTTTAGGTGTCATTTGATGGATGGGTAGCTAACTGTTAAGAGGAGTTCACTGCTTCTAAGAAAAATTAGAGGGATTTAATACTCTTCTTCGCTAAGAGCTAAAAATGAAGTATGGGGTAGAATGCCCCATCTCTCTCTTGACAGATTCCTAGTGATTTGTTGGGTAGAAATACCATGCCATTGGGCTTCATAAGTTCTAATGGGCATGTTAGACACAGTTTGGCAGTTTTCCATATTGAGTATTACAAGCTTTAAAGGATTGTATGTATGTGTAAAGAAAATTATAGGAGTCAGCCTGTAGCACATTCCTACTTCTGGCTAGTCACTCTATTCAGACACTTCTATCACTGCTTCTGCAACAGAAAGCAGTCTATTAACAGCTGTATCCATCTTTCAAAGTCATAAGAAGTTAGAATAAACAATGAATTCAGTATCAGGCAGGATAAATTTTGGGGTGCAAGAGGAACAGTAAAATTTAATGTAAAGGAGATTCTTAGATTTTGAGTTGAGATAAAAGGCAGTAAGTACATGGAAAAAAAAAAAATCTGAGGTTACAGTAGAGCACCAAGTATTTCATTTGTTGATAATGCAAAACCTCTCCAGCCCACCTTTCTGAAGCAGGTTATTTAAAACTGCATCTGCAATTCTTAGCTCAGAATAAATTCAAAGAAGTTTGTAACTGAGACAACAGATCATAGCTCCCAGACTGGGTTTTGCATTGGAGAGGCAGCTCAGCCACAGAGACTGACAGTGTCCAGGTCCACAAATTCCATGAGGCCCACTAAAAAAAAAAATGTGGCTATCTGCAAAATATGGGTTTAGATCTGAACTTCTAACTCAAGATATCATTTTGCATCCATTGTCACTATAAAACCTACTCCACTATTCACACATGCTTTTTCTGGGTCTACTTCTGCTCCTTCCAATCTTCTCTTTTTTTTGGATCTGACTGTAATCTTATTTTGAATAATTTTTGAGCAGCACAACTTCAATAGCTTCAGGGAAATTATATTTAATTTACAGTGGTGGAGTTAGAGTTAAACCAATGATTTTGACATGATCATTGTCAATGTTACTCATTTTGGAAAAAGTTGATTTTTTTCCCTCATTTGCTGTCAATACAGCAACAACATCCAATGACTTCCTGTGACAGCATAGGCAGGGGTGGGAGTTGTGATGAAAATGAAGCCATAAAAATATTAATCTTGGCAACAAATTAAATCTAAAGTAGAGTCATATTACTATTTTCCATCCATACTTCTGTCTTTTCCATGCTATCTTTCCATTAGATTGTTAAAAATCCCTGGTTGCTGTTTCTAAACTATGTAATGTGTGAAAAGTTTTTTGCTTCGGCAGTTTTAAGATTGGAGACTGCTGATGCAGAGTTCTCAGGCTAATAAATTCAGGATTTAGCATTTACCTTGGCTCTTTAAGGCAATATTTTATTACTTCTCGTAATTACAGGAAAGCCCTGAGGGGACCTTGGGTGATATACATAGTATAAATATGAATATTGATTCAGTCAGTCAATCAGCCAGGCATTATTTTATATAGTACATCTACCTTTCCATGTTCATCTTTGGTCGCAGTAGATAAATAATGCAAAAGGAATCAGAACCATAAAAGAGCTTCTCTACAGGAAGAATAGTTCTGACAGAAGACATAGTACATACTAAACGTCCATATGAGAGCAACTTATTAGTAAGATAACTAGTATTCTAGCTTCTGTAGTAGCACTCTCAGTTGTGCCATGAGCCAGGTGCCTACCATGTTCCCTAGAGGCTAGCTATTAATTCCTTGGCTAAGCAGCAATATAAGCAACATTACTTTAAACACGGGCTGTTTCTCCTCTGCTCTTTAACTATCCCACAGTGCTGAAATTGTAATGAAAAGAGATCTAGAGCTCAGCCAGACAGTCATTTGCAATCCAGTCAAGTGGATATAACTGCATGGAGACAGATTTTTTCTTTTTATGCTTTTTATCAAATTAAGGTTAAATACACCTAGTTTCTTAAAATTCATCATTTCACTCCCATTAGTATATGTACTTCAAAGTGACCTTATGCGGAGATCCACAGATTGGATAGGACACATGCTACATGGTGCTAATCCAGAAGAAGATTAAAATGCATGTTTAACTTCATGAGTAATCCTGCTCTCATTGAATCAAACATTAAGTCTTAGCTTATTTTTGAGAGTGTTAGCTAAGTTTGAAGTGAAATATATGTATAAGAGTTTTGCTAGATAAGATATAAAGTTTTTAAATTTCCACTATTTCCTTGAAAAGTAATTCACACTAAAAAAAAAAAAAAATGACAATGGAATATCTGAAATCTGGTTAAGTTCTGAATATTACACTAAATGTTGTTTGGTAAAAACTCCAGTTTACTGGTATTTCAAGTCTTAAAATAGCATGGGGTGACCCTGGCTGGCATGTGAGCTGCCACCCCATCGCTCACTCACTTCCTCCCACAGCAAGATGGAGGAAAGAATTAGAAGACCAGAAGTGAGTTAAAGAGAGTTTAATAAGCAAAGGAAAGAAGAAGAAAGAAAAGAAAAGAAAAGACAAAAGTGATACAAAGGTACTCACCATCTCCTACAAGTAGACTCATGATCACCCAATCCCCAAGCAATGGCTACCTACCCAAAATCCATCTCCCTTTCAGTTTTAATGATGCTCATGGTATAATACAATATGTAGTACACCTGTGGCCAGTTGAGTCACCTGTCCTGGCTGTGTCCTTTCCCAATCATTTGCCCACCCCCAACCTACTCCCTGGTGGGGCAGAGTGAGAGGTAGAGGAGGCCCTGACAGTGTGCAAGCCCTGCTCAGCAATAGCCAAAATATTAGTGTTATCAACACTGGTTTGGTACCAAAGCAAAACAAAGCACCATAAGGACTGCTATGAAGAAAGTTAACTCCACTCCAGCCAGATCCAGAAGAGCTGTAATTCCAGAAAAGAAAGAAAGAAAAAAAATTCTCAGTTCACAATACACGGAATTAAAATAAATTTTAAAAATAGACTGAGATTATTTATGCAACAAAGCACTGTTAGATAAGTTTGCAAGTAAAACTGAGTCTGTCCAATAAATAACAGAAAGGTTAAAGATGAGCCTGCACAAAGACCTAGGTTTTTGATCTGTGCCACAGTCCAGCATGAACTATCACCAACCTATGGCTATGTGAGTGACCTCTGCTACGTTAATCAGATTTGATCAACACTGTTACATATTAACAGACCACGTAACACCTCCTCCAAATCAGATCTGAAGCACCCTAATAACATAATTTTGTCTTGTTGCTTCCAATTTCCTATCTGTTCAGCTCTTAAGCAGGGTTGTTTGTCAATGATGCTGATATATAACCTCTTGGCAATATTAAATTCTTTTAGAAAAATGTGAATTAATGTCTGACCATTTAGTTGTTACTCTGTTTGGTAAACCTTTATGGGGTTCTTAAATAACAGCTGAATTAATAGTGGAGTTCATCTAGAAAAGAGTAATTTGTTAAACTATTTGAAAGTGGCATTTACCAGAATTTTATTAGTGAAAAGCACATTATTGTATTACTTTTTCCTTGAAAGTACACTGAAGTATAAAGTACTCTTTGGAGAGGTCAATAACATTTCACTTTGTTCACTTAAATTGATTTGATTTCTGATTTGACAGTTGCTTTCCACACCTTAACAACTAAGCCTATCCAACTGTATCATAGCAGGCAGGCTTTTAAACTGACAATCTAAGGAACAGAATGTAAATATCTTAATATTTTCCATTTGAATGTACATGTATTGACAAGTGCACCACTGCTGAGATGCAAGAATATTCCAAGAAACATGTAACAGAGCTTCAGTACCAAATTTAATTTGAATTTGTGTCAATTTATGTAACAATTAATATGATTTATATTTTAAATAATATTTCATAAATATGGTTATAGTCTGAGGGCATTCCTGATTGCAGCCCTGAGGAGAAAGACCTGGGAGTGTTGGTAGACGAGAGGTTCAACATGAGTGGGCAATGCGCCCTTGCGGCCCAGAAGGCCAACCGCATCCTGGGCTGCATCAAGAGGAGCGTGGCCAGCAGGTCGAGGGAGGTGATTCTGCCCCTCTACTCTGCCCTGGTGAGACCCCACCTGGAGTACTGCGTCCAGTTCTGGAGTCCCCAACACAAGAAGGACATGGACCAGTTGGAAAGGGTCCAGAGGAGGGCCACAAAGATGATCAGAGGGCTGGAGCACCTCTCCTATGAGGACAGGCTGAGAGAGTTGGGGCTGTTCAGCCTGGAGAAGAGGAGGCTCCGGGGAGACCTGATAGCGGTCTTCTAGTACCTCAAGGGGGCCTACAGGAAAGATGGGGAGAAGCTGTTCAGTAGGGCCTGTTGTGATAGAACAAGGGGTAATGGGTTTAAATTAGAAGGAGGTAGGTTTAGATTAGATATTAGAAAAAAATTTTTTACAATGAGAGTTGTAGAGCACTGGAACAGGTTGCCCAGAGAGGTGGTGGATGCCCCATCCCTGGAATCGTTCAAGGCCAGGCTGGATGGGGTTCTGAGCAACCTGATCTAGTCAGGGATGTCCCTGCTTCTTGCAGGGGGGTTGGACTAGATGACCGTTGAAGGTCCCTTCCAACTCTAACTATTCTATGATTCTATGATTCTATGATTCTACTTGTCAGAGCTACCCAACATGTTACTATTCTCAGAATCCCCAGAGCATACACGTGCATCCTCAGGTATTCTCAAAAACAGCACTATTTCCTCTGAACACAATTTGTCTTAATTGCCTTTACTTTTGTAAACTGTCAGGTATATAACAAATGAACATCGTTATTTGCATCATAACTCTGCCAGAATGATTGAAAATTGAATAATGTATAATTATCACGCATGAGTCTCATTTAAGTCTCTATTTATTAGATCCAGTCTGCCCAAGATCTATTTGCAAAGACTGCATAACACATTTCCAGTCTTACAAACCTCTCTTTACTCATAGGGAGTGCTGGTGGATGAGAAGCTCAACATGAGCCAGGAATGCACGCTGGCAGCCCAGAAAGCCAACCGCATCCTGGGCTGCATCAAAAGAAGCATGCCCAGCAGGTTGAGGGAGGTGATTCTGCCCCTCTGCTCCGCTCTCATGAGACTCCACCTGAAGCACTCGGTCCACCTCTGGAGCCCCCAACATAAGAAGGACATGGACCTGTTGGAGAGAGTCTAGAGGACAGCCACAAAGATGATCAGAGGGCTGAAGCACCTCTCCTGTGAGGACAGGCTGAGAGAGCTGGGGCTGTTCAGCCTGGAGAAGAGAAGGGCCCAGGGAGACTTTATAGCAGCCTTCCAGTACCTAAAGGGGGTTTATAGGAAAGATGCGGAGAAACTCTTCAGCAGAGGCTGTTGTGATAGGATGAGGAGTAAAGGTTTTAAAATACAAGGAGGCCGATTCCAACTTGATATAAGAATTTTACACTGAAGGTGGTGGAACAGTGAAACACATTGCCCAGAGAGATGGTAGATGCCCCATCCCTGGAAACATTCAAGGTCAGGTTGGATGGGGCTCTGAGCAACCTGATCCAGTTGAAGAGGTCCCTGCTCCTTGCAGAGGGGTTGGACTAGATGGCCTTTAAAGGTCCCTTCCAACCCTAACAATTCTATGTTTCTGTGACTCTAAAATGTCAAAATTTCTAATTGCCATTTAGAAGAACAAAAGATGTTGGGGGAGGGGGAAATGCCACCATAGAAATCTCACTATGTACCTATCCTCCCAAATTCTGGCTGCAGAGTATCTGATGGTGCAGGCATCCCTCTTGGAAATGGGTTTCTGTAAGCTGACTCCAAATAACACAAGAAGCTTTGTCAAACCTGTCCACACTCCTTCTTTTACCTAAGATTCCTTACCCATAAGCTCTGGCAATTTCCAATGGAAGAGTTTAAGAACTTACCTTTGTTTTTGTCTTCCCTTGCCCCTGTGCTTTTCCAGAGACAACAAAATTGAGAGTCTCTGTGAGAATCACAGGGTCATTCTAGTGAGAAGGAAACTAAAGACTCGATCAGCCTCCTTGTTTTCTACCCTGACACTACAGAGTCTGCTCACCTGTTCCATGGCTTCTTCCTCTGTAACTCAACCAGGACCACCATCTCCTCCAGAGGAGGAGAGGCAATAGCCAATTCCTTAACCCCAAGACCTGGACAGCAGCAACATCCTCCTTCCAGATCTCCAGCTAGGTCAATGCCTCTGATATGTCAGAACAGCTTCTCTAGCTAGTGCTGGGGTCATCACGGCACATCACCACTGCACAGTGTCAAGCAATCTCATGCTGTCTAAAGTAGAGTTTCTAGTGCCCTTTCTACTGTCATTCACTGTTGAAGTTGCTATTAGCTGTTTCTGGTTTTTGGACTCTTGTTAACAATAAAAATGCTCACACACAACCAGTCATCTGATACATGCAAATCATGCATCCGTTAAACTCTAAAGATGGAGACTTTACCTAATCAAGAACCAGATAATCAGGAAATACCTAAAAGAAGCTATTAGATACAGAAGCAAGTAAAAGCAGTCGTCCAAATCTAAATGAAGCAAGACCTAGTGAGCTGCAGATTGCAGAAAGGTTGGGAGTTATCCTGGAGGAGAGACCCTTCTCTGCAGCCATTCTCAGCCTGGCACCTGCCTATCCTTCACAACATGTTGAGGCTTCAGTGAGGGCCAAAGCTGCATGTGGGCTCCAGCAGGGTTCACAGTTCAGGAGAGATGCCTGTAGTGTGCCTTCCAGGCAGCCACTCCGCCCCTACACAGAAAGGGCTGCCATCCTGCACGAGGCCTGGTGCCCACCTCACTGTGCAAGCAATACTGGCCCTGCTTCTCACAGGCCTCTACGTGCTCCGGCTTTTGCAGCCAGATCCCAGGAGTGCTCTGCCCATCCTTTCTCCCATCTCCTTCCCCTCTTGTCCCTGACTATCTTCTTTCCACCCACTCTGGAGCTGAGCTGGCTACCTGGCAAACTGGCTACATGGCAAGTAATGAAGTCAAATTGCTTTACTGCTTACTTAGCGAAGGAGGGGATGGGAAGACATGGCTAGTGTCAGAAGGAAGACAACAATGCAGACAAAAACAGCATCATCTTGGATTGTTAGATCTGTCTCATGGCATTACACTTGTGGGTCTTCTGTCTTCCCTGCTATCCAAAAAGCATATATATTTTTCAACTCAGACCTGGAAAAAAAACTTTGCTAGTTTTTTATTATACCTGACATGGCTGTTGTGAGAGCAGTATGAAGTATCTATGAAGTATGGAGGGTTAAACATTTGCCTCTTTTGCTCAGATCATGGTTACAGTCGAATTTATGGTTCCATACAGAAAAAAATAGTCAATATTTTACCACAAATATGGGATGCCCATTTAGGAATACATATCCTAGGGCATTCTTCTGCAAGATGTTATTAATGCTTCCTTGTTTCTGATACATAAGAAGAAATTACATTGGAATTTGCCTTGTTCTAAGTTCGAGAGAGATTTATCTATGTGTGAATGAACAAAACAACAAAACTGGGTGATATACTCTTTCTAGTAAAAACTTTGGTTTAGAAAAAAAAAGCTTATCAAATTTGTATACAGTATTTATGCCTTAGTCAATATTTGTCATGGCAACTTACCATGAGAATCATCTGTTAACACTCTTCAATGGTTATCAGAAACAATAGATTAAGGTGGCTTGACATAATACTGTTCGTGTAAATACATAATTAAAGAGCAGTAGAGATTGTGAAAATGTATAAACAAGCTTTAGCAGACAACTGGGACAATTATACCCTCAGTAAAAGATTAATTGAGAATGTAACACAAATTATTTAATGTGCTGGTTTTGTGAAAGGTTTTGATATGTCAATTTGTGATTAACAAAATACTTGAACGAAATACAACAAAGTGTCTCTCTTCAGGCTGCAAAAAAAAATTATGTGTCAATCTTAGATATTTGTTTCTTAATATCTCCCTTCTAGACATCTGGTTATTCCCGAAGCCACAGTCTCCATGCGGATCTAGTGATTTTGCCAGACTGGCACACATAGATCTTTTAATTAGATTCCAGTACAACTGAAACATTTGTAACCATAAACATTTGACAGATGAACTCAGGAAAATACATCACTCTCCATAAAGAGAAAGATGTCAATGACCTGTACTTTCAGAGCTGATATTGTCTATCCAAAATAACCAACTCAGCACACTACTTGCCAGCGAACACACTAATATGCAGTATCCATACTTTCACTGTTTGCATAAAGCAGTCACCATGACTTTAATTGACAAACACCGCTTGTAAAACATCCAAGTTACACTGATGTAGCAGTACCATCATAACTGGAAAAGGAAAAACTGCTGAAATATTAATGCAGTTCTATGCATCTACGGTATGAAAGGTTTTCGGAGGGAATGTGTATTCTCAGAACATATGGGGATAAAGCACTGCATTCATACTGGGGATTATAGTTGTAACTATTTGAATAAAATAACATGTCCACAACTCTGATAATCATATCAATCTAAAATGTATACATTATCTCAATGACTAAAAACTTCTCCATTACTTTCACATGTAAATTAAATTTGGGTGCAAAATGTACTCTTCTGCAAGATAAGAGGAGACAAGCTGGACTGATTTCTACAAAATTTGAATTGAATGCACTGGTGCCACCAGCGGCTTACCAGAAACAGGTAAATTCAGTCCCAGTTACTTCTTTGTTCTCTTATTCTAACTTAATGTTATTATTTTTAAAGGTAAAGTTAAAATGCAGTTCTGTTCTGAAAATAAAATATCTAAATATTGTTTTATTATGTTTCCCCAACTACCTTTTTATTCTTTCTGATCAACAGCAGTAATACAACCTATCTGGTATGCATTTTAAGACAAAATAGGTTTGCTGCAAGGTTTGTATGCTGCAAAGTTACCACTCTGCAATCAAAGTCAGTCAATACTTAAGATGAAATACAAACTGATTTCCAGATCGACATCACGCCAGACCACTTTCCTGTAGTCTTAACTACGCATTTTTATCAAGTATTAAAAAATCTCTTATTTCTGTAAATAAAGAGACAAAGCTTGGAACATATACAGATAATAAAAAACCCATTGCTTTACTGAGACTTAATTTAGAATAGAAGTATACTTAAGTCTACTCAAAATGGAGCTACTAATGATTTGTTCATATGTGGAGCTTCATTCAGTTACACAATTGCAAACTCTTATTTGAGTCAGGTTTATTCAGCAGAGGGTCCTCTGCAATGGAGTGCTGGAGAAATAAAAAACCTGGGGTTGAGCTTGAAACCTGTGAACACGTAAGAACCATAAGCAAAATTGAAGCACTATGCAAAATGAGCAATGATGAAAACTTATCAGTCCGTATTTCAGTTGAAACAGCTTGTACTTTACACTTCTCCTTGGGATATTCATCTAAATTCACACTTCAAATCAATAATGTGCACAAAAACTTGAAGTCATATCTGTATTTCTAAGCTCGCAGCGTCAGAGCCGGCGCTGTGGTGCAGAGCAGCCTCTACCCTCTCCCAGGGCTTCGTGCTCACAGCTGGCCCTGGCAAGGTGTAGCCCCACAGCCTTGGAGCAGCCTGCTGGGAAAGAGCAAAACCTGCGAGGGGGATGCAAAACCTGTGAGGAACCTCCCTGAGGCCCTCCCTGCCTTCACTCAGAAGATGCAGTTCAGCTCAAGCCCTCATGCTTTGCCTGCTTGTTCCCAGCCTTGCGCCTTGCTAATCCCGACCCGCTGGCTTGGCCTCAGCCCTGTCCCTTGGCTGGGGCTGGTGTGGTGGTCACAAGTCCCTTGGCTGTTCCTGTCATTCCTTAAGCAAACTGTGGACCTTTTCTATGGCACTGTCAAACTTAACTATACCCTTAATTCATTAAATGGTTTTATTCATGTAGACTATTGTAGAACTCAAAATTTGCCAAACTGCCAAATAATAATGAGCCAGAGTTAGTATATGTACTCTATGTACTCTCATTTAGTGCAGACCCACATTTTCACCTGTGGGTCTCAGCTACCCGAAGTGGGTAAGTAACTATTTTCAGAATCATAGTGTCACACCTAGGTCAGGGTCCAGGATCTGGGAAGAAGAAGAAATCAAATCCAGTACTTTGAAGGAAAGAATTCCACAAAAATAATAAAGGTCAAATAATGCAAATGAGATGGATATCAATCACAGCTTCACAAAGATTTAACTGACCATTGCAGCAAAAAAAATGTCACTACGCTGTCGCCCCAGAAAATGCTTGTGAATGACTAGAAAATAAGTTAATTTTTATCTCCTGTCATGAACTATTAACGCATTATAATAAGCTATGTAAGTAGTAAAGAGACTGTTCAGTTTTATCAATTTTGACAGCTAACCCCGGGAAACATTTACTTCCACAATAATTGGATGTTCTTATTACTTTCTTGTGTATACAATTTTTTACCTTAATCAGCTCTCCTGGTCCCACCTCTACAAAATATCAAATATATTAAAGTATGTTGTCAATATATAGCAAGAGTTTGCAGTGTTATGTCTAATTCAAACAGAAAACTTTAGCATACTTCAGTAGTCAACAGAGCTCTTCTGTAGACCTCCTTAACTACAACCTCTTTGCTCTCTCCTTTCCCAGAATGAGTCTGCTGTTGTTTGCTTTTAACTTCCTCAAAATTCAGGATATTTTGTAATCTCTATGATAAAACTCTCCTGCTAGATGTTAGTCATCTTCTATAGCAATTGTATTGCCACTTGTCTAGGTTATTATCACCTTTGTTTGTTCTTTTTCAGTTTAGACAGTCAGAATCATCTTTCACACTTACAAGTCACAGAACATCTTCCTTTTTGTCTGTTGTCTTATCTCTTGTGCTACAGTTTCTGACTTCTCATAAGGCTGTGTCATCCTCCTTAATTTCCTTTCTTGTTTGTTTTTCCCCAGTAACCTCACTATCGTACCAATTCTTCAGTGTTACATCTTTTCCTACTTAAGCCTTCATGCCTTCCAACATATGGCTCCAACACCAGTCCTAATCGACTGAAAAATGCCACCTCGGACACGTAAGTGCAGTAGTTCATACACTGCATGACAGCTGGCCATTAAGACCATTCTGTGTATTTGAAATGTGCCAGAGAGTAAATCTGTGCTTCAAAAACCCAGAACAGTCAGGCTGTTCTCCTGTACCTTGGAAACTCACTGCACATCCTCATATTCTTCATAGCTGTTCTGAGTTACGTAGCTGTTTCTTATGTCTTGTGTAAATTGCAAAATCTTTGGAAGAAGAAATACACACTTTATTCATGTTGATAAAGTATAATTTGTAGTTGCCCTACACTGGTTGTGATGTGCTGATTGTGATTATTCACTCAGGTCTTAGGTCAGATCAGCTTATTTCATTTGCTGTAATGCAAAATTTAACACTCACTCTAAGTTACTCTCCTGGCTTTAATCAGCATTTTGTTCTGGACTTGGCTGTAGATATGAAAGGATTAAGCTGTTTTCTAACTTATCTTTTCTATCTCAACTTCTGTCATTACTGCTAAAAAAAATAACTCCTTGCATAAATCAGCACAGTTTCACAAAACATGAATTTGTCCCCAGATGTTTTGCATGGTCTTTCATTCAGGATGAACATTAGCAAGTGGAAAAGTTATTCTCTTACAGTTTCCTAGTTGATATTCTTGCCATGACTCATTCTTTCTTACCTTCTAAAATTAAATCATAGTAAGCACCCTAAAATATTAATCTTTTATTCCAAAAGGGCATATACACATTTTTTTCTAAAAACCCACCAATTAAAAAAATTACATGCATTTACTGACATTTATGTTACTCTGTTTCACTGTACCTCTTTTATCATCTATGCTTTATTACCCATGAAGCCAGTATGGTTTAGTTATGTCTTTCCTTTGGGGAAAATTAGATTTAACACTGTAACCATTTAATTTTTTACTATCCCCTTCAATTTAATTCAGATTTCATCTCAAATTGTTAATAACTTTTTCCCTTTACTCATTTGCACTTAAATAATGGCAGAAAGTTAATTGGCAATACGATGTCATTTCTTGACTTCCACCTTTGTTCTTTCATTTTAGTCTACTTCACTTGTTTTATTTTTTTTTTATTTTGAAACTGTTTAACATTATTTTTTCAAAGCTCTGTTTAACCAGCAATTGACTCACATTCCATGCAAAAGCACAGACCTGATGTTCCAAAGTCGGCTTTCCTGTCAGCTACTGAAGAGTCTTCTCCACATAACAGTCTTGCCTTTTATTATGTCCCATTAGAGTGAGAAAGCTCCATTTTAACGCAAAATAATGTTTGATGCGTTTTGGTTAATATGTTTGCTTTTTGCAGTAGTCTTCTTAGTTAAAAAACAGAATCCAAATGAATGAAAGCATACAGCGAACAACTTGTAGTGCATTCACGTTGTACAGAAAGGTGTTCTTTGAAAGGAGTGATATACTCACTAGATCCTACACATGACAACAAAAGTAAAACAAAGGCTGAATTAATCTCTCAGCAAAGACTGCCAAAAAATCCTCCAAGATTAGTCAGAATGGAGCATTTCAAAAGAAGAAGCAAAAGGCAATATTTCCTCTGCTACGTGAGTTTATTCCCTATGTAGCGTGTTCAGAGTCCACTAATAGAAGACCGAATGGATTTATATTCAAATTCATCAGCCAGAAGTGAAATATGCAATCACTAAGATACTGCAATTATGTTCAAAAAATTCAAACTTTTCTTACAAATTGCACGTAGATAGATGGAAAAATAGATAGATATAGCAGCAGGGGAGTTTAATTTTACAGTACTCATGAGTTCACCAGCTATTTTAAAAGTAGTGTCTTACTGGGACTACTGGCAACGGTAATTAGCTAAAATTGACAAGGTACTCATTGTGACATATTATGACAGGGAAGAATTTGTAACACATCTGTACTTTAGCACTTCAACATATTACAATAAATTAGCCTCATGTCCTCAAAAGGGTACTCAAGTTTCCTCTCTTGTAATGTTTTGTAACTGTAACCTCTTTTCTAGTGTATTACTATAAGTATTTCTATACCATCAAGGTGTTTATAGGAGTCTCTCTGTGAAACATGATTTACATCTCTTTACCACTGACTTGATGACTTTTACCTCAATGCAGAGTTTCATAGGAGAGTTCTGCCGAAAGTGGAAAAATCTTGCAGCATAATTTCCTGTTTACCTTGAAATACCTTGATACTTCAGAGGAAGTACTCATTCTAAGTGTTGGACTTTTGATTTATTATTTGTTTGGGAATGACAAAGTTTTGATCTTATACTTTTGTTAGTACTGCCTTTTGGTGCATCTCTGAGAGAGCTAGCAAAAGAGTTCAGGAGCACGTTAAAATTGACTTAATACTTTATAACTTGTGCTTGCTTGAAGCTATTAGTGATACATCATCAGAAAAAAAAAACATATGCCTGCCTAAACTTCACACCAATGCCTCCTAGATTAAAGGATTTTTTGACATGCAAAACAGCACAGGCAGGTAGCCTTAGCGTAACTTCAAGAGAATACTGCATTTCACTTTTTTTTTTTTTAACTGGTTTCTAAAGAAAAATGTGGCTTTCTGGCTTTGATCATTATGCACTAGCAGAGGGGTAAGTGAAAAGTGCTCTTTCCTTCAACAGTAGTCACAACTCCTATTAATGTAAAGTCTTAAAACTCTCCCATAAGCTACTGTTATTGAAGCAATAGTTCAGTGTCCTAAGCTGAACTGGAAGCTCTCCCACACAGGCAATGTGCAATCAAATATTTAAGGAAGTTAATAAGACAAACAATTCTTCTGCTTCTTAAAACTTAGAACCCGTGGAGCATGGATACATCTTTGTTCTGTGACAGATCTTTTAGAATTCAACAGATTTCTATGAAAATTTCCACTTAAAAATCGTGATAGATATAAAAAATTATAATTCATAACTGCAAAGCTAAAGTATGTAACATCTAAGAGTTTCTTTTGAGTCTATACAATAGTCTAACCCAATTATAAGATAATTGCTTCAGTCGTACTTTGCTCATTAAACGCACAGGAATATAAATGGAGGGCAATCTCCTTTTGCCACTCATTTGTTTTAATAAGAAATCACAAACCTTAGGTCCTCTGAATACAAAGACTGTATTTGGCTAGCATCAGCAGTATCTTTTTGTGTAGATTCTGGACAGGGCTATCAGTTCCTTTCAAAAACTAGTAAAGCAGCTCTTCAACATGAGGAAGGCTAGTAGAGATTCTAGGTATCACTGCTAAACCTCTTTCCATAGCTCTGCTTCACAGAAGTCAGCTTTGCAACACAGATCTTGTTTCAGAATTACATATTCTCCACGTCATATAAAATAATAAAGTAGAAAATGTCACCATTTGTGTTTCAGATCCTGTGTGAGAATTTTACGTGTGTGACATGACTGGCACCATCTGGAAAGCTGTCATACAACAGCCTGAACAGAACTGCTGATGGGGTCTCTGAACACACTGCTAGTCTGCTCTAGGGAGTAAAAAAAAAATCAGAATTTCAAGATGCTAAGTCTGAAAACATCACACATAGAGCACTGAGTAATGAACTTCCTGCAAATCTAACAGTAGCCTCAGTTGCATGTGCTACTAGTTTAAGTATCTGTGGTGTAGTAAGTCCCAGACTTCGATCACGTAGTATTGTCACAAGAGCTACCGAGACTTGAACTTCTGAAGAAAGTTCTCTTTGAAAGTCTTTTTACACTTCCTTCACTATATACTCCCAGTGTTTTTTTTTTTCCTGACATCCATCCAGTAACACAGGATATACAATTCAGTCCACATATTGCCTTCAGGAGATTCAGACCTTACAGAAATAGTTTGAAGTAATGAACTGAATCAAACCAACTTTTTCTTTCTTCAGCTGTGTACTAAGAAAACACCCAGAAATAGCACATACAGTCTCAAAAAGATTGTCATCTGGTTAAGGCAAAGGACTGGAAGTCAGCAAATCTCAGTGTTTTCCCTAACTCTGTCTCAGATCCTTAATAACCTTGGGATGTTTTCCACACCTGAAAACAATGATGATAATAACTGTCTAACAGTCTCAAAAATGTACTCATGAGGCTATGTTGTTCACTGCTACTAAGAACGATGAAGTGTTTGTCAGCAGGCAATGAAGTACACAACGCTGTTTTTTCATGTGCAGTGGACTGTAAGAAGCATGACAACAGGCAGGATGACCACTTTTCCTTCTGGGCTCATGTCTACAAGTATTTGAGATTAACACCTGGGCCCCTCCTATTTTTAACAGTTTTTGAAGTATTACTTCAGTTCTCTGCTTCTCTGAGAAGAAAATGAGAAGGCCCTACCTGCTCTCCATAGGATTTTCTCTCTTTTATAGTAGTAATGTAGGATTACTGACTCCTGGTAAAATCATTTAACCTGATCTGCTATTGTTTCCAAACTGTGCAGATGACTTCTAGTACACAATTGTTCGCATACTCTACACAGGACAGTATTGTCTTGCTTGCAAGACAGTATTGTGAGAACAAAGTTGCAGTGTGTGAAAGCATATAAATTGATATATATTTGAGCATGAAACTAGGCAGATACCACCTATGGAAGCAGCAGCTCACAATTGAATTATTGCCTGAAAACATCAGCTTCTAGGTAAAAACACTTTGAGACTAAGTAGGTGTAGAGGAAATTATGCCTAGAAATGCTTCAAGATCAACATTCAAAAGAACTTAATTCTGTATGTAGGGACTGAGAGGAGGAGGGAAAGGAAAGGCTGTGATGCATTGGTTTTGCATGTTTACAGTTGACATGCAAAACTCTTATCTTTTCCATTTAGTTTAAGTACTTACAATGCTCAAAGTATAAACATGTCTACGGGGGAAATTGTATGTCTTTAGAAATAAGTTCCTTATTAACTTTTATTAAAAAGAACACAACTGGTGTTAGATCACCAGCTTCTACTGAACTGTTAGTCCTCCTGAAAGCTGTTAGATTCAGATTAAAAATTTGCTAGAGCTACCACAGCTCCACATATTAAGTGAGTAAAGAGTTGTTTAACTAATATTAATAATAAAGCTCATTGTGAATTTTCCACATGAACGATTTTACCTAAGACTTGATTTCCTGATGTAAAGTCAAAATCAAATATTTTATTGTAGGTCTCTTTGTCTCATACATTTTATACTGCATCAAAAAGGACATTCTTATTTTTGAAGTAACAAAATATTAAATAGGATTTCCCAGGCACTATACTGCATTACGGAAATTATATGCCAGGCTTCCATTCTTTTTGGCCTAGGCTCTCCAAATAACATTTCACAGAATGCAATATGAACTTCTCTCTGTTTGAGGTGGCTGGCGATACATGAGAGAAAAATGTGAGTTCACCATAGAAGGAACTGGAAAGTAAAAACAACCTTGGGTGCAAAGCCATTGCATAACATGTTCAAATTAGTCTTTTCTAACCTTGCCAACTACAGAAATACTAAAATGCCACCATATATTAGTTTGGAAAAAAAAAAAAAAAAAAGCTGAGAGCTGACTGGTATCTCTCAAAGCAGTGTTTATGTAACTTCTGTCTGGACAAAACAGATGCTAGCCTCCATTAATCTTCCTTTACCACACTTTGTGCATTGTACAGTCTTTTAACTCCTAGCACAGATTTCCCTTTCTGTGTTGGTCCATGCTGCCAGTACACCAATTTTGCTATCACTTAAATGCAGTCTTAGTGTCATGCTAGTTCATGACAGACTCACAGTGTCAGAGTCCTTCTTGGCAGCCCATGAGTAACCTGGCAACGTGCTCCAGAGAAATTTCAGCTTCACAGAATTCTAAGAAAAATTTTCGCTCTTTAGAAAAATATTCTACACAATTTTATTCTTGTACCTTATTTATATGTAAAAACCCATTAGAATTTTCTGACAACACTCATCTGCTTTTTTTTTTTTTTAAGAAAATCCAGAGACCTGTCAGTTTCACTAAATCTCCTTAAGAAACAACATGTTCCTAAAATGTTTCCAGTGGACACTTGATGAGGTGGGAGATGGGTAGTACTGCAAGGTCTTGTCAGTGAAACCTGGACCAGCTCTAGCAGAGTGCCACATCCTGACAACTCTTCAAAGCATCTTGGCTCTTCTGAGGTAAGTGCTCTCAAAAGAAAGATTGCTGCCCACTGAGTCCTGTAAGTGATTTTCCTATGAAGGATTACTTAGTCCAGATCAATAGACTGGCAGATCTATTTGCAGACCACAATCTTTAAAACATATTTTGGAACCTATCACCTATCATCTATCAGCCTGTTTTGAGCCTTTCTTCCGTCATAAAGTTGGCTAGAGTTTTTTCCTGAGAGAAAAAAAAATGTAGAATAAAGGTGAGTGGACATTCACATGTCTGGTGGTGTGAAAATAAAACACTGCAGAACTTTGTTGCCTCACCACAGCTTCAGGGGACTAGAAACTTCTTTTTATTTCTTTTTCCTTTTGGCAGCTCCATTTCACAGTGAGGCCCAGGCAGGGAAGGGAAATAAGGGAGTACAGAAAGTTCAAATAAGAAACAGATGTTGGGAAAAAGTGCTGAAATAATACTCAGTGTCCCAACAGCTATTTGTTTCATCACCCTGAATACCCCAAGAATGTCATTAAAATATATAATAACAAAGCATGTATCAGTATGGTAATGGAAATTAATAACATACCAGCTTTTAAAAGTAATCTTATAAAGTAAAAAGTACTGAAAACAGTATTCCATATTTAAATAATTATTTATGAACTAATTAATTTATTATTTACATAATTACATTCTAACCTAACAATACAGAGCTTGGTGATATGATTTTGTAAGTTATTAGACAGCAGACTATTCTGAAATTAAATGCATAGGCAAAAACATAACTGAAATGAGAGGCAGTAATGAAACACTAACTTTCCAGCAGCTCCAGCAGGAGCTGTTATTACTACCATAGTTTTAGTACCTGTAGCACAAACTAAATGCCATAATATTAAATCACTAATGACCATGAAGATTTTTCTGAACTGGAAGTCCTATTTTGTTTCTAAATTCACAATTTAGACTGATCCAACTAAGGATATTCATGTATTGTTTTTATCTCTACAGGCAAGCTAACTGTCCTTTTTAGTTAGATGAACACAGTGATATCTCAAGTGAGGATCTCACAGCATATACAGCATGTACAGCAAGACAGCTTCTCTATCACATCGTTATACATATACATCCTGCTTCATACAATACAGGAGTTTTGGAAGCTAGAATACCCTATGGAACACTTGCTCCTTTGTTTTCTTCCCTTGCAAGATATCTCTGTCGTATTATGTTTCATCCAGGTGACTGCAGGTGGTTAGTTAGGCTTTCTAAGAGGTTTTCAAGGGCACTTTGTCCAGTTATATTTCCCTGAATGGAATGTCACCTCAGTCCCTTTGCTGCTTGCTATCATACCTTATAGTCAAAAGGAATAATTGAAGAAACAAATTTCTTACCTTGGCTGAGTTGTATCTGGTTATATATCTGACCACTTCATATACACATTCATATACTTATTTTACTGGTTGAGCTGTATTAGAGTACATATCTCACTACTTCATGTATTACGAATCTCAAGTTTTGCCATCCTTTCTGCACTAGTGACGAGTTTTTAAAAGAATTCTAACATTTGAATAATTTTTAAATTCTACCTTCTAACTTCAGCTGCTGTAATTTGATGATGCAATTTTGCTTTCAGTTCACCATATTCTTTGCCACAGACCATCCAGGCAACAACCATTTGTAATGACAGCTCTCCTACAGAACGCTGCTGCAGTAATCACCCTAGTATCAAGCAATTTGGAATGAATCAACAGTAATATCCTTGTTAGTACAATTTTGTTCCTCACATTTCTTATTCTGTTGAGGACTAGATAGTGCAGATGTGAGCTGGTGTTCACATCTAAGCTTGACTAACAGTGGCTTGTAGATAGAAGGATTGATTTTGTGTATTTCAGAAAATTACAAAGTTCTAATTGTAACTTATTTTTCTTGTAAGGAAGTGAATATTGAAGTAACCTTCAGACAAACCTTGGTGGACTTTTTAAAGAAAATTTTATATTCCCAAGAAAGTACAGGATTTAAGGATGTATATACAAAAATTATTTCTAACAATATACAAAGCTACAAAGCCTTCATGAAAGAAAGCAGTTTTACAACTAAGTCACTTCCTATTCATAGAAAACATGAATTATATCCTTAAAGTCAGGATCATATCAAAGTATTACATTATATGCATGTGTGTATTTTATACAAATGTGCTTATATATGTATATTATATCTAAATATCATACATAATTAATAAACCAGAGACTAAATTTTTGAAGAATAGATGTTGAAGTTGTAATACAGGGGAATATTTACTTTCAAAAAAAAAGCAAAAACTTCTGATCAGTTTCTTGTAACTTTAAATAACATCAAGGATCTTGTGGTTCAATACAACAAAAAAAAATGATTCATAGATTTTTAATTCACTCAGATATTTTCTGGGTCTCAAATATTAAACACAGTTAAGAGAAAAAATTCCAGGGCAGTAAAATCAGCTAACAAGACATAAATGTTAAGAATTTTGTTATCTTGAAAAAGGGATCTCTCATGACCTGAAGATCTTTACATCTTGCCCTTGCTGTCAAGATTTCCCTCGAAGACTGAAAAATAAATAATCCTCTTAAACAGTGTGAACTTTCAGAAAAATAGTGTGAACTTTTAGAAAGCTGTCCCTTCTAGCAGTTCTGAGTCCTTGAATAACTTCAGCAGTGTTCTTAATTTTCTCTCTTACAAATAAAAATAAAAGGATTTCGGTATCAATGCAACAAAATATAGCACACACATGCTTATAAACACCTAAATGTCTCCGTCAATCAGCGAACACTTCCTTCCCAAAGGTATTAACAGGTTTTGGTGGTAGAAGACAGGCTATTTATTTGTTAGTGTGTAAAATTTATAAAAGTAGCTGTAATACATTATTGGATCTGACTGTTGAGTGACATCTGAAGGCATTGCTCGATGATATTAAAAGCTGGAGAATTTCTCCTTCCATATCCACCTTAATTAGTAGTTACATAACATAAAGTTACAAACATCAGCTTTACATTTTTACTTTTTCTTGTAAGAGAAAGAAAACACATATTGTTCCAATACATGTGATGTGCCCTATGGCCGTATCACGTGGCTACGTATTTTCACAGGCTACTATTCCTATCATGTAGAATTACCACACATCAGGCATGTGATGCAACACCTGCTCACTATACTTTAATAAGCATTTTCATGGATTTGTTTTCATAAAACAGACAGAATTTGGCCAGTATTACTTTAAAATTATTATAACCTATTTTCTCTCTGCTGACTTAAGCAGATTGAAAATCCATTTGATCAATGTATCATGAAAAATATGCCATAAAATGTATCTGAATATCCATGTAAATGAATGCTTGTAGGATTTCTTCATTTAGATGCATTATCCTAATTGCAAATCAGCTTTCTGAGAGTCATATAAAATAATTTTTGCAAGACTTGTGCATTTTTTCAGCTTTCAAACCATTAGGGGAAGTATTGACTTCCCCTGCCAGTACAATCATTCCTCAATTTACTGAACATGTTCAAAATATGTTTAACACTTCTTGCCATTGAACGGACAAACGTAACAATGAAAGAGGTTTCATTTCAGAGGCTCTAAATGATATATTGCAGAGAAGAGCATATTTTAATAAATTATTTGCTGAAAAATCCAGCTTTAGCCAACTCAGAGCTATAAAAAAAAAATTGGTTAAACTTACTCATTGCAGAGAAGAAGAGTTGAGGAAAAGAAACAGGAATTCAGAAAGCAAGGGAGAAGAGATTGTATCATTGACTTGAAGTCCAGTGGTTGGGTCTATTTCTACTTTATCCTTCATGACAGGCACCAGAACAACTATTTCCTATGACAGTATTGTAAACATCAAGTTAAGGTATATTCCAAGGTGGATTTTCTTCTTTTTGAAGTTGCTCCATGAATGTTTTTATTGGGTCAGAGAGACAAAGAAAGTAAGGAAGGCTTTGTAACTCATTCCTTAAGGAATATAACACAGAGAAAATTAAAACCTGAACTCTAGACCTTGCTGTACTGAACAGCAAATTTGTGTAACTTCAGAAAGCAGATATGAGATCAATTCGTAAAATAGCTTAGAAGTTCATACACAAGAACTATGAGGACAAACTGAGAGAAACCGCAATTCCTATTGCACAGTCAAATACAAAATTAAGTTGTTATAACAGATTTGATAGAAATATTCAAATGACTGGAATATTAATGTTATTGTTATTAAGAAAGGATGTGAGGAGATATCTTCTTGCATATCAAGAACAAACATGCTTTCTCTAGTGTTCAGGATGCAGAGGGAAACCTGCTGAAAATATCTAAATTGTGATAAAATCAGAAAATAATTTATTACTCAGCAGTGACAATGTTACAAGAGTAATCTACCACAGACAATCTAAATGAAGCACCTCAGGTGTAGCGGGCATTTTATGAGTCAAAAACAGAATCATCCAAAGCATCATACATGGCCGCAAGAGGAGATTTTTACCAGTTCAGGCATTCATTACAAAAACAATATGGCAAAACAAAGACTGTACAGCAACTCCCTTGAGTAAAGTGGTGGTAACTTATTGATAACCTTTCAACAGTCCAGCAGACAATAATACAAATTTCTTCCAAATGCTATTCTAGGCAATAGGAAAGATGTGGTTTAAATGGGAAGAGAAAAATTAGTGTAAGTGACCACTATTTTAAATTTATAATCAGGTATTTTTTAACTTTTTTCCTTCAAGTTTCTAGGTTTGACACCAGGCCACAAAAATAAATTATTCACACAGCGTTTTTCAGGCTATGTATGTGAGGTGAATCTCCTCATTCCTTTTGCTGTACTTGCATAGTCCATAGAAACTCACATATTACTTTAATGACAGTATAATAATTCAAAAAACAGTGTGAAAATTGGCTTCTGGTCTTTTTCAGCGATTTTTCATTTTAATGGTACCATAAACAAACTCATCATCTCTAAAAGACATACCTCCTAGAGATGACAGAAAAATCCCCATCAGTCAGATCATTATAATGAGACTAACCTTCTGCCCCTCTCAAACCACTCTACTCTAGAGTAGTCTTAATTAGTGAGCTTCAACTAGAGACTTGAAATTAATTTTTATAAAAAAGGTCTAGCTATGTGGATGAATTACTTACGTGAGCTGAAGCCAAGCTCTTTATGTGTGAAGCCTATGCACACGGGTGCTTATGTGCTCAGATTTCAGATACATTGATTTCAGCCTAGATTTTCTGGTTCCCTGTTGAGCTATGCTCAGCAATGAGATTTTGCCAGTTCTGAACTTCCAGAAGCCCTGCAATTGGCTTACTTGACCCTCACATAAATTAAAACATCCTGATAGCCTGATGCCAGTTACTGCAGAGAACAATTTAGTGGCTAACGACTACCCTGACCTTGCTTCCTTTCCCCAGGAGCTTTTATGCAGGGTGAGGAGTATGATCAGAATCCATTAGCATTCTTTACCCTCCTAGAAGTTATGCAGAGAAGCCATAGAGAGGCTGAGCTATCAACTTTCTATCTACTTTCCAAAACTATTGCATTGCACAACAGTCATACAGAGTCAGGCCTTTCACCTATAAATAAAAGAATGAGGAACCAGAAACAGGACTGACATAATCTTCGTTTGGAAACCAGAGGTTAAGATGTTGTTAATGAAGTAGATAGGCCATGAAGCTGAAATACAGAAACTAAACTTATTTCCTTGGCTTGATCAAAAAAAAAAAAAAAAAAAGAGCAAGAATTTTGAGTAAGCCACTTAGAACTTAACAAATTAAATTCTTAAATCCTGAGCAGCCTGAACATGTCTGTTATGGCTGTCGTTCTCTCTAAAATTATCCCAGAGGTGAGTATGCATCACTGGACAGCAAGAAATCAGAGGATGTGAAATCATTTCCCCGGATTTCTTATTCATATATTCATTTGAAAATTGCTCTTGAAATATGCTTTTTTTTCCGACTGGAACAAACTGAATATACTTGTTCATTTTCCAGGCATGACTTCCATGAATGGAAGAATTAGAATCAGATATTAATCAAGATACTATTACAGGCTGTAGAGATTTTGAACATTCATTGGCAGAGAACAAGACAAGATCACTATAGGCATGATTTTTTTTCATAAAATAACTGCTATTCATTCAGACACCTGTATCACTATAATTGCCATTCACTTATGGATATTCACTTATGGTGACCATTTTCAGGAGAACTCACATGTGTATTTACTTACTATATACGTAAGTAGGTCATTGCTTTCCAAAACTAATAAAAACCAAAGCCTAAAACCAGTCACAAAATATTGTGACTGAAAAATTGCCTGCCACTCTTGTCAAGGCTTTGGGGAGTTTCCTATTGCAACAGAAGCAACAGAAAGGCCAAGCAATTCACTTAGCTACTCTCCTATTCTATTTTCTCCAAAAGACAGAAAATCTGAGCAAAGCTGCGTCTGCACTAACTCAGCTGTGCACATGCTGCTGCACCAGCCTTATGAAGACCTTGTCAATGAATTTCTGTAATTTCTTCTCAGTAGGACAAGACTCTTCTATTTATTCTCTCATGTAGTATCGAAACAAAGTCACAGGTCCATGGCACACGTGCACACACACACAGAGGTCAAACAGTGACAAAAAGAAACATTAATGTATGATATCTTACTACTTCAGTTTGTCTGTGAGGATGTTATGGGATATGGTGTCAAAAGTTTAACTGAAGTAGAGACAAACAGCCACTGTTGAGCTCACTCACCATGCCAGTCACCTCACCACAGCAGGCTATGAGGTTACTCAAACATGATTTCCCCATTGTAAATCTATGCTGACTACGTCCAATCAGCTGCTTGTCCTTTCTGAGGAGAGGCTACCTGGCCTTCAGTACCCCATCCCTACCCATCTTGCCTTTCACGAAGACAGGAGTGACATTTGCTTCTTCCCAGCTGTCAGGAACCTTCCCTCGCCCCTCTCCAAGTTGGTCTTTCCAGGACTTTTGAAAAATGACTGAGACTAGTGATAACAGACAGCTTCCTCATCAACTACAAGTGCATTCCAACAGGTCCCATGGACTCTGTATATATCAGGTCCAGCAGAGCATCTTCCATCACTGTGTCCTCAGTCACCTCTGTTAGAGAGTTCTCCTCAGTGCCCTCCAAAAATCTCATGGATGGCTTGACTATAGCAATATAGCTGTGATCTATATTGCTACAGCAGACAGTGAGGTGACTTTACTCTGCAAGAGGCTGTGGACATGAGGCTTCCCTGACTTGTCTGAAGAAGGCCTCCCCTAGGGCCCAGGGAGGGCGTGTGAGGCCATGGGGGAAAGCTGGTGGTGGGGAAAGCGGGGTCAGGGCAGGCTGGGGGTGCTCAGGTCAGCATTGGCACCAGTGTTGGCAGGGGACAGTGTGTGCAGCCAAACTACCCTTAACGTACCCAGTACTTCCACTCTCAGGAACTAAGCAGGGGCAGGCCCAGTTAATGGGATGGGAAATAAAGCCTCCTTGCACATGATGTGGAAGTTCACCGGGTGGGTGCTAATGGGCATAGGGTCATCTGGGAGACGTATCTTCCACCTCCTTGGGGTGAGGTAGGTGGAGATGTGACAAGGTCATTCTGTCAGTCAAGGTGGTGCAAGGGCTTCCTTTTTCCCCTCTGAGGGGCTAGGGCAAGTCCCCAGACCTGGGCCAGATGGAGTGTGTGGTGTCCTGGGAGGTGGTGGGAGGCAAGGGCAGGAGGAGGCAGGCAGGGCACCGATGGCAAAGCGCCAGCGCTGTGGGTGCTGGTGGGGAGCACGGGGGAAACTGGACACTAACAAAGGCTGGGCCTTGCTAGTACACAGCACCCTGAGAGGGCAGGCTGCTATGGCGCTTTGGTCTGCAGGGCAGGACATGCACAAACCGCCGTGGGCAGCCTTTGCGTGGCGAGACCTGTGTCACATGGGGAAGTTGTGTTTTGTGGAGGGGATAGGATGACTGAAGTCATCTGGAAGGAGGTCTTCACCGTTGCATCAGAAATAGCGTGGCCAGCAGGACTAAGGCAGTGATTGTCCCTTTGTATTCGGCACTGGTGAAGCCACATCTCTAATATTGTGTTCAGTTTGGGGCCTCTGTGTACAAGAAAGATATTGAGGTGCTGGAGCATCTCCAAAGAACAGCAACGAAGCTGGTGAAGAGTCTCGAGCACAAGTCCTATGAGAAGTGACTGAGGGAACTGGAATTGTTTAATCTGGAGAAGGGGAGGTTGAGGCGAGACCATATCGCCCTCTACAACTACCTGAAAGGAGATTGTAGGGAGGCAGGTATCTGTCTCTTCTCTCAAGTAGCAAGTGATGGAGCAAGAGGAAATGGCTTCTAGTTGTGCCAGGAGAGGTTTAAATTGAGTATTAGGAAAAAATCTTCACCTAAAGGGTTCTCAAGCACTGGAACAGGCTGCCCAGGGAAATGGTTGAGTCACCATTCCTGCAGGTATTTAAAAGATGTGGTGCTTATGGACATGGTTTCATTTGGCAGTATTAGATTTATGATTGGACTCAATGACCTGACAAGTCTTTTCCAACCTAAATGATTCTATGATTCTACTAATTACCTAGAGAACAAAGCCAAAAACATAAAAAACAACACTGCCTACCTCAGGGGTCACTTGGATATATTCAGAATCCACAGACCAATGTCCATGAATCCTAGAAAAATTCTCTCTTTGTGACATTAAAAATAAAGGGTTTTTTTTTTCCCTAATTGGAATTTTCTGAAAGATTCTTTTTAAAACAACTCTGTAGTTTTTGGATTCTGCTGGTAATACTGAAAGTGAGTTAAAAGTTCAGTGAGTTTGTTTGTTATCAAAACCAGATAAATCTCAAAGAAAAGTATCACCAAAAGATTTCATTATCTCACAAATTAGAGGTAATCAGTGGAACAAATTAAAAAGCACAAGTTGTTTATTGCTACAAATATTGTATATAAATTCCCACAATTTTTTTTTTCAGCGAGAGCACAACACAACTGAAACATGAGGTCAACATCATAAATTTCCTGGAAGCTAAAAAATAAGGAATATTACAGCAGTAATAATTCCCTTATCATCACACTCATTTTAAAGTTAAAATAATATATATTAATTCAGGAAATTATATCAAGTTTTTACTGGTTTCATAGCAAACATTCAACAATTGCTTTGACATTGGAAAGATAGTAGATTTTTTTCATCATTTTGTGGCTTGAAAGTTTAATCTTTGCCAAAGGATCACATTACATAAACTCTGGGTATATTACATAATGTATTCTTTTGCAATGATATAGAGTGCTTTTAAATGAAACCCTTTTTGCTGGTTCAACAACCTTGTAAATTAAGAAGATTTATTAATTTTTCATCTGTATTTTTCAACGCCATTAATATAAACCTCAAAACACAATTCTGCTAACGCTGCTACATTTACAGATTCATCAATCAGAATTTCCACTACAGACTTACTCTCAAAGCTAAATTATAAAAATGTGCTTAAGTACTAATGTTAGCTTCAGATTGTTTTCTAAAACTAATTGTAAATATTTCTAAGCCAGGACCACATAAAAAAAAAAATTAAAGCATAAAGCCTCTTAGTTTTTTTATTCCTATAAGTTATATAAAGCAAAAAGCAGCCTGTTTAATAAAACACATTTTGAAGACAGATTACTCAAAATTTAGTTTTAATATTTTGCTCATTTTAATGAAATAAATGATGCATTCATCTTTGAAAACTTCTTACTACAAAAGAGTATCCATCAATTGGACTCACATGCTTACAAGTAGAACTTACTGCTCTGAACTTGCTGCAATCCATCTGTTACACATCTCTTTAAAGTGACCAGTAATGTACTTTCCTATTCAGAGTTGTACCAGATGGCCAGGTGAAGACATATAAAGGCAGTGTATGAAATATGTATGAGAACATAAATTACAGTATGTAGCTAATACTGCCACTTTTACTCATGTTCTCAGCACCCAAACTTTTTAGAACCTCCTTTAGTTCTGTGATGATGCTTGTAAGTGCCAGCAGCTGTTTCTTTAAAGTCAGAAGACTAGTGATAGAAAATGTGATCATTCCCCTGTGAATAACTAATTACTTTAAGAAGATTTATAGTGCTTTCTAGACTTTTGTTTACATTTTGCTAATTTTCTTCGGAAAAAAAATCCAAAAGCTTTTTCTAGTAAGAATGTACTTTACTTTGAGAACAGTATATGAGGAAACAATCCCTTTAAGGAGCTTAAAATGCAGCAATCCTTTGCACATTCTGGTAAAAACAACTGTTAATTAGTATACTGAAAGAAATTAATAAAACTTAAATTGTTACAAATTTGTTCTTGTATGTCTGTTATCTTTCTTGATATATGAAAACTCTCATCAGTATCAATGCTGAAACAGGATTCCTATTAATCACCACCTAACAATATTGTGAACATATGCAATTCCAAACCAGCAGTCTTTCCAGCTCTGATTATGAAAAGCTCTGATCATCTGAGTTAACAAACTAGGGCTTCACTTAAAAGGCGAGCAGGCTCCACCAGACAGCTCTAAATCACCCTCTGGTCTATGGAGTTTGATGAGTTCCTTTGATTTGACTCTTTTGAGGGAGGAATCCTGGCTGAATTCTGCTCAGCTCTACAGACTTAACTCCTGGATCAGGTTTAAAGGGGAAAAGAGAGCGAGCTTCATTAGCCAGATGCCCCTTGGAATACACTATAAGACTCCAAACCCCCAAATACTTTTGATGAAAGATGACACTGACTCAAACACTGATTTTTAATTACCACTGGGAGTACACAAGAAACTTAAACAATTGTGATATCTGAAGTAAATCACATCTGTTTATGATTTCATACTTGGGTAGATAGTAAATATCAACTACACTCTTCACATTTTTAGCTTTTATTCACAACTACAATGATACCCATGCCAAGACTCATTCTACCTAACTAATCATTAATTGAGTCATTTAAGTGAAGAACCTAGTCATCCTAGACTTCTGTTATCCTCAGCAGCAAGATCTTAGATAAGTGCTCTCCGGAAGTATCCCTCTGTCTCCCTCTGAAGGGAATGGAAGGGACAATTAATGCTGATTTGACTCCTGATTAAGCATCCTGTTTAAAAGCCTAATATTGAGTGTGATTAACTGTGGCCTTCAGACTTTTCTCTACAGAAAACTTATGCTCACAAAATTTAAATTATAGAATAAAATAATTTCTGAATTGTCACAGTACAATTAAACTATGATGCTTTGCTTTGTATTGTCACATAAGTAAACAGTATCTCTATGGATGCTAAACTCTCTTCCACTTTAGCCAAGTTGTTTCTCACCCACTTGCCTATTGTCACCTCTACATTTGCACTAATGACACTATGCTATTCCTGATCCCACTTACTTACAATTTCATACTATAATTTATCCTTTCCTTGCCCATGCATTCTCTGCAGCTTGTTCTTTACAATAGTCAGCACACAGCCCCACTAATCCCATCAGTCACTTCAGCTACTATCCCATAGACTCTTTCCCTGTCCACCTCCAAGCTCCATCGCCTACTTCTGAATTCCCTTCCAGGGACTCACTATTGGGGCTCATCCTCTATAGCTTTCACCCAAGGTACCATATACACTTGCAGTGCATATTTTACTATGAATTCCAACAACCTCTCTCCAAGCAACAGTCAGACCTGCTTCTCCACTCTCATCTTTCCCCGCATGTCAGTTGTGTGTACACTGCAACAAAGATGCACTCTTAGTCTTGACACTGTATGCTCATGCAGCTTCTACTCATGGGATCTCTTTAGAGTGCTTCTGCAGTTTAATTTTCAAGTGATCCTTCTGCAAGGGATTGGAGAGAGTTTCATCTTTTGTCCTTTTCTCCCCCTGAATCTTTCCTTTGAGCAATCTTTTCTGCTATCGCAAATTCAGCAGACATCTCTGGACTGAAACACACAGATGCAGCTTTCTAGTCCAAACTTGTGCCTCAGTCAAATTCATGTTTCAGCCCGGCTTCCTGCTATCTTGTCAGATCTAATCATTAAATAGGCTACTACCCTAACTGCACCCTCCAGCCCTTTCTCCCACATCCCTTCTGAATCAACAACAACAGCAGTGCGTGCTTTCAATAGACATGCACTGGGCATCAGAGCCCATATACTGGGCCTTGAATATTCAGAGAACATCATTATCTAAGGGATAATGATTTTGCCTCCAACATACAGTCCTTCCTATCTGCTCATGGAGCCGATACTCTCATCCAGGTTTCTGTTACTACTTTTGAACTACAGCTATTGCCACATAGTAGTCTGTGGCCTTGACCAACACAGTTCTGGGCCTTTGCACTGTATGCACAGATCGTCTTCCTAGAAAGTAATTTTCACCTTGCCACCTTTCTCTTTGCAACCTTCTTTATGCATTAAATACAAGCTTCTAATCTTCACTTTCAAGATCTTAATATTCTTTCCCAGACACTACTGGAGTCAACAGAAAACTGTGTGTAGACAATTATGATGGAGAGGTGAGGGAGCAAGTGGTGTCAAACCTGAGGTCTGCCTCTCAGTGCTGCTCACTAGCGCAAGCGAGTAAAGGTCCCACTCACACGGCTCAGAGCAACTCAGAGCAAAACAAGCACTTCCATGTTTGATCACAATGTATTATGTATTGACAAGGTAGTATGAAAAGGCGAATACAGATACATTAAAAAGGCATTAAACAGGCAAATGCAAGATGGCAACAATCCTTGGCAGAAAACCAACTATTATGTGCTCTTTCTTCTCTGTCATACGTCTGTCACGTTCCGATTTCGGATGAGAGGAAGGCCCCCTTGCGTTCTAGCCGACCTCAGATGAGTCTGGGAGGCTAGGGGCGGCTGGACCAACCTCTCACACACCGAAGCGTGGTTTTGTTTGTATTCTCGGGAACAGAATTAAGACTCAAAATGGAGTCAAGTGCAAGGTAACTTTATTAACCCGACAAGAAGTTTGTAAATGGAAGAGAAAGGAGAGAAAGGAAAGAGGGAAAAGAGTTTCGGTTGTAATAGCTACCACCATGGATCTGCGGCGTCCCGACAGTTCAGTTCGCTCGATGCAGGGACAATCCGTCCGGTGTTGGTCGTCTAGATGTCGGTTCAGTGGATGTGTATTCCAGCAAATGTGTATTCCGTTGAATGAATGAAGTGAAGAGTAGTGTAGAAGTGTTGAAGTCTCGAACTGTAGAAGAAGTGTCTAAGTCTAAGTCTAGATGTGTTCCGTTGAAAAAAAAATGTTTCCCTTTTTATGTTGGTTGTTTTCATTGTATTTTGAGAGCTGGTTTTCCTAGCCGCACCCCTCACCTGGTGGTGATATGCATGCCCGTTACCGGGTGATCCATTACCAGGTGATATGTATCTCTGGGCGCATGCCGGGGGGTAGGGCTAGATTTCTCGGAACCAGCTCTGTATTCAGGTTTGCAAGACCACAGGAGTTGCCTTGCAAGATAACAGGAGGCCATTGCTCAGGTGGTGGCCCACTGTTTCAACAATGTTGAGACAAATTTTTGACACAGTCTTTTACAATGTCAAACTACTTTTATACTTTAAAGTATCTTGATTTCTTAGTATTATTTGAAAAAGCATATCTAATATATTTTGAAATAGGATTTTTACTGTCTTAGAAACATTATTAAAATGCTGGCACCTTTCTCTCAAGAAGTTTTGCTCTATGCTTTTGTGATTACTGCCACTGTTCTGCAATACCTTTGAATAGCAATTTCAGTTGGATATATTGACGAAATCCACTGCTGGCAAAGCAGCTGCAAAAACTGCTATACCAGACAATGTTGCTTCTCCGGTGGAATGTTTCTAGACTCTCTCATATATAACATTCTAATTTTTTACCAAGTCTTAGTCCATCAAATTAAAAAAAAAAAAAGATTATGCTTAACATGTGAGATGCTTTCATTAAGCTTCTCATATTATAAACACACAGAATCTACTATGCCATATGTGTATGTATGAGCCCAGTTATAGCTAGATCTTATTCCAGTCAAGCCAACATGCTGCAAAATGCTAGTGTCATTATTTCTGTAAGAGTGTGTTTTGTGAATGCTGTGCAGTTACTATAACATGACTAATTTAATGATATTAATAAAAAAAAAATCCAGTGAATATGCTCTTTATCAGTCAAACTAGATATAAGGATTTTTTTTTTTTACAATAAGGGTGGTGGAACACTGGAACAGGTTGCCCAGAGAGGCAGTGGATGCCCTACGCCTGGAAACATTCAAGGCCAGACTGGACAGGGCTCTGAGCAACCTGATCTGGTTGGAGATGTCCCTGCTCCTTGCAGGGGGGCTGGACTAGATGACCTTTAAAGGCCCCTTCCAACCCAAACCATTCTATGATTCTATGAAAATGCAATTGACCTTGTTTTTGACACACAGACAAGCCATATATGAATACACAGTGAATCTGTTACATGACATAAATGTTGAAAATTAAATATCAGTATGAGGTGATTCTTGCTAACTGTAGAACTGTAGTCACATAGGTTAAGTTTTATACGAAATCTATTTGTCCTTAGAGGGAGTGGGACCCTAGAGATATTATAATACGCATTTGTTAGAAGCTAGCCTAGCATATCTTTAATACAATGGTAAGTCCCAAACACCCCCAAACACCACCTGCAGAAATAGGCCCTGAGCCATCACTTTGGAGCCAGGAAAACCAAGGAGCATCGCGACCTGTTCTCAAGACCATATATGGAGATTTCAAGGAGGAGTTTGACCAGCGAATTCAAGGAGGGGGCGTTTTGACGACCACCAAGACCACCAAAAGACCCTCGACTCAAAAGACTGGGCATGCGCGAGTGGGTAGGGAAATGATGTAATGGTTTCTCAGAAAATTTATGTTTATGCATATTATTTCTTGGAATTTAATGAATATGTATAATTAATGTGTATTTAACCCGTGCTGTTGATCAAATGGGTGCGCACGCTAGGTGGAGCGATCCCCCGTGCGCCCAGCGCTGCAATACAGAAGTGCCTGCTTCTTAACTTCTCATTGCTGTTAAGGAGTTTTATTCCGGATTTCGGTAACAAATCTGGTAAATAATTTATTGTATTGAAATGTGAATTCTTATTCACCTAAGACGAAGACTGAAAAATATATATTAAAAAATTCCTTAGTAGTCTACAAACATGTATTGAAATCAGTTATTTTGACTTTTAGGACAGAATAGAAAAATTGCAGACTTATTTTCCTTACTGCTTTCTTCACTTCTCAAAGTTTTTGTCTTCGTACATGCTTACTTTGTTATGTACACACTAAAACATGCTCTTCAGTGAAAATCAATGTATTCCTATGCTAAGTGATCACATCCCTCCTTTAATAAAGAAGCAAAATGAACTTTGAGATTGCATCCTACTTAAAGTCCACTCAGCACTCAGCCACACTGTGAGCACTTGTATTTCAAAAAAATTTCTGAATTCTTAATGTATATGTAAAACAGAACTTGGAAAGATGATGTGGTGAAATCCAACCAACTGGGACATTAAGTTTAAATGTATAATGCAGATTGTTTCCTTCTGCAACCCATCATAAATCGCCATCATAATGCCTACATCCTACATTTTCCTTTTACAAGAAGTAGTTTCAGTAGTTCACCTGGCTATTTCAGTGGTTTGTAATGTGGTGCTGAAATTTTCTCTTACTACCCATATGTAAAGAGCTAAGCAAAAAAAAAAGAGAGATCCTAATGTCAGATCCTTTATGTTCTACTACAATTTCAAGAAAAAAAAAAAAAAACAATATAATTTCCAATAGAAAAAAAGGGAGCAAGCTCAGAACAGGTGCCTCGGTATCAATAAAAAGAAACTCCTCTGGGAAAAGTCAGAGCACAAGCTGCTACACAGGAAGCTACAAGGGGCAGAACATGTTCTGGTTCTGTGGTCCTCAACATCTAGTGAACATTAATTGCTGCTTTTATTCTGTGAAACTTCTTTAAAAATATGACATATGCATGGCCTCTAGGATCAAGGTCAGATGTAGCTGCAAGATGGTCTGCACAGCTGCTACCACATCACATAAAGCTGGAGAATGCCGAGACAAAGGGGATCCAGTCATAACCTCCTTTTTCCTTAAACAGCTTACCACTCTTACTCCCCTGTATTGTTCTGCAACATATACATGCTGCCCTGCCACGTGCACACACAGCCAGCTGTTCTCGAAGTAGAGAAGATGGTCCAGAAAAATGTGTTCAAACACTGAGAAAGCATGCCAAAATATCTGAGTGAAATACTGACATGAAAGGAAGAAAGGTCAGAACAAAGCATCAAAATATTGAAGTGTTATATGGGGCAATGCCTCAAAGCATCGTGACTGTGACAAGCTGACAAGAAAATCTTGACTTAGAATGAATTTAAGTCAAAAACCAGTATGACAAAGAGCCAATGAACCAGCTGTGAGACACAGCAATTCTAAACTCTGGAGGCTACTGAGGTTTAAAGAGATGAAAGCAACAAAAACAAGTATTTTCATCAGTGACTGAATGAGTAAAAAGAAAACAAAATTATTGTATGAAGAAGGGCCAGAAGTATGTCATCAGGGTCTACGAGAAACTTCCAAAGCAAGTTATTTCAGTGTTCAGAGGAAATGGAAAGGAAAATTGAAGTTATGACCCGGTAGGCTACAGAGACAGAGAACAACTCTAATTGATGTGAGGCCAGGCTGGCTGGCTCCCTGGTCCCACTTTTGTTTTTCTGTTTGCTAAGGTGCACAATGAAATTTAAGACTGGCATATCTAGGAATTAGTTTTGCATGAAAGATCAAGACAAAGGGAAGCACCTCTTTATTTTCCCTGGAAAATCCTTCCTTATTGAGTTTCTGAATCCAATTTTACACTGTGTACAAATCCAATCTAGATATGAGATCATATTCTTTAATTTTTAAAAATATACTGATGGTATTGAGTGCATCACATCCAAGACTGCTTTATATGCAGACATAATCAAATGCAGCTATTTCTCATGTACAACCCTATAGCTGCTTGCCATCAGTCATACAAAAAAGCAAATAATACTGTATGATGGTAGGCTGGATATAACTGCCCAAGTCAGAATTTTTCCAAAACAGCAGCTGTGGTAAACATCCCTCACCTGCAGTTAGAGCCAAGCCTTCCCAGCAACTACATGTTTAATCTGAAATTCAGCTCATGTTGGAATAAAATTCCCTTACTACATTATGAAGGGATGGGTTCAAAGTAGTTTCAGTTGGCTCAAATGAATTTTAATCTGCTATAGAACAACCAGTACCACTTTCTGAAACATCCTAAATGGAACTTGAAAGTCTTACTTCGAAAGATTAGCCATCCCAGTTGCATGTAAGACTTTATAAAAATTACAGCCAAAGGTGATTTTGACGTGCGGAAAACGGACTCCACAATCTATAAGATTGTAAAGTAGGGATGTTTATTCAGCGCCGGGCAGCACGGGGCGGGGGGTAGTCCCACCAAAACAGTGCGCACCTGATGCAGCAACTCACTTCAAATTTATATAACCAAGTGTTACATATACATAAAGTTTCGCATTACGCCTATACATATGCATGACCTATCCCCGCTTCATATTAAAATTAGTCCCGAGGGGTCATTTTCATAAACTCCTCCTGTCTGCGCTTGCGCAGTGCCTCCTGGTGGTGGTCCTCGGGGTCGTGGAGATGAAGGCAGGTGACTCCTCTTCGTCACCGCTAGTAACCTTTTGTTCTTGCGCAAACTCAGTTATCCCTTGGCTTTCATTCGAGCTGCAGGATCGGTTTTAGCTGGTTCTTGAAGCGACCCCCTAGTCCTTACCAGGAACTGTCTTTCCTGAAGAATTGCAAGACTTTCTGCTTCAGATAGTTTGCACAATGGTTAGCAAATTGTTAAGCAAGTAGTTAGCAAAACATTAAGCACTATTTATCAACTTGATTCCTTAGTATGCACAGCAATAATTAATCAATGCCATAATTAATCAATGCCATATGTACTAAAATTTCTTTAACTCCTTCTCTCAATTTAGCTGCACTTCACTTACAGGAGATGGTTGACCACCAGTTAGAAATGAAATATTAAAATACAACAAAATCTAAATGCTAGATCCTGCAGACAAAATGCATTACAGACACAGCTGACAACAGTTGCTTTTATTTAAATGTTTAGACTTCAAAGCAGAAGAATTCCAGGCACAACAGTGCCATCCAGGGGCCAGCTAATTGCTGGTGAACGTCCAAAGAATTTCCTGAAACTGGTTTTATTTGTATAAACAAAAAGGATTTATATTTAAAGCATTTTTTCAAATATGATCTCAGTTCTTTTGAGTACTGCAACAGACAAACAATAATGTGAAACAATAACTGATTCATTCTCTAGACATGCTAAGACTTGCTTACATTTAGGCTTAAGTATTGCAGAAGTCCCATTTCAGTAAACTAGAAAAATATATGTAACAATTTAAATTAACAATTCTTTCTGGAACAATAAACTGGAAATAATGGGGAAAAGTTCTGATGAAACTTTGCCAAACTTTTCAAACTGAGATCTTGTGAAGTTCAAAAGGCATGCTCGGCTCCACTTCACTTCAGCTACTTAAAATTAATTGTGTACATAAAATTTTACAGAGCTAAAGCTTCAAACAACTTGGTTTCTGCATAGTCCATACTCTGCCTTCTGCAGATGTGTAAAAAATCAATCTGACAGTTTTAAAGTGGCTTAAAATGTTTCTGTGTCAAAGAGAAAAGGGGCTGGGAGTGGGGGGATAAAGCAAAGTCTTGACATACGGCACTGCTCACCATTTACTCATGTAACTTTTTTTTCGGGCTACAGCGATAACGGCAGCAACAAGATGGAAACACCAAGAAACTCAGGTTATTTCTAAGATTATAAACGATCCGGACGTGCAGCAGCCTCTCTAGCGTAAGGATTCAGAGGCGTACACCTTCTCAAGTCTTCGATTCAGCCAGCTGCCGATGCAATGCACCAGCACAAAACGCGGCCCAGCAACGGGGAACTTCACGCCCAGCCTCGGGCGAGGGGCGCGCCTTTCCGCCCCCGGGGCGCCGCAGGCCGGTCAGGCCGCTCGCATCCTCCTCCTGCCCACGTCCCCCGTCACCCGCGAAAACCCTCGTCACTCTCATTTCTAACGGAAACGGGACTCCGGGCTGGTGCGGCTGGGGCGTGCGCGACCCCCAGGCCCCGCCGCCCGCCTAAGGCCGTGATCCCGGGCGGGACCGCAGCGGAGCAACATGCGCTCCCCCGACAGCCGGAAGCCGGCCGGCTGGGGCGGAGTCGGAGGACCGAGGCCTTGGAGAGCTGGCCTAGAGAGGCCGTAACCATCGAGTTTCCGCCTGGAGCGGGGTCCTGCCGCGGCAGGCTTAGGGCATGCGCGGGGTTTCGCTTCGTGCTGCCGGTGCGACGGCGTGGGGAGAGCTCGGCGAGGAGGTGGTGGTGAGGACCGGCGCCATGGCCCCCGTCCTGAACCTCAACAACGAGGTGAGCCACCGGCACCCGCATCCTCTGGGGCGCCGGTCGGAGAAGGCCGGCGGCGGCCTACTCCGGCTGGGGAGGCCGGGTACGCGAAGGGCCCGGCGGGGCGGGTGGGGGCAGCGGCCCTTGGACGGGGACGGGGCACCGGGAGAGGAGGGAAGTGGCAGAGTGGGGCGGCGGAGTGTCACCCTGCGAGCGGGCCGGGCCAAGCCGGACCCTGCCCTTCTTGGGGCCGGCGTGGCAGCCTGGGGCGGTGGGAGAGGCCGCGGGGCGCTTCGGCCGCGGCTGTCGCCATGTGGCGGGAGGCGGCTGCGGCCGTCCCCCTGAGAAACGCTGCGCACCGTGCTGTCTCTGAGCGAAAGGGGTCTGTGTTGAAAATGAAGATCTGTCGTGTGAAGATAAACCATCTCTTGGGGTGCGCTGGTTGTCGACATGTGTGCCTTGGTTCAGCATCCTGTCGCAGAGTGTCGTATCATCGTCGTATCGTGTCATATCTTAAAGTGTTTGTGTTCACACTGAAGTTTCGCAGGTCCAAAAAGCCTACCAAACCAAAGTCTCAGCTGCCTGTCTCCTGGATAGTAAAGATATGATGTTGCCCTGGTTTCTTGGAGGTGGAGGGACTGAGAATGAGAAATGAATGGATTAGAGCTGACTTTTTCCTGTTCTGTAAGAAGTCTATTCTTTCATATTCTTTCAGATTTTTTTTTCCTGCTCTATAGCATGGATTAAATAAGTTAAGTGTGTTTCACATGTGACAGGTTTTGAGCACAGATTTGTGAGTCATTGTGTATAATAAGTCTGACACAGCTAAACCAACCTCTTTAAACTGTTGCTACAGCACCTAAAGAACAGCTGAAAATTCTGCGAAGCATGTATTGTATCAGCTCCTGCAGATGGAATTTGCGTGTCCGGAATTCATGGATAACTCACAGTATGGTTAAAGTTACTATTTGTCATCAGCAGAACCAAAATGACTGATTATACAAGCATTCTTACATTACATTTCTATTTAAAGGAAGTTTTATGTTCTAGGCATATAGTAACTCTGAGAGAGGTTGATTGCACATCAAGAATTTAGTGAGAGGTGGCCTGGTTGTCAGAAAAAAAATGTAGTTTGATATTACATAAAATATAAATATTGACTTAGTAGTTCATTACAAGCTTTTAGTCCTTGCTGTTAACAAATGTAAGGTCAAATGTGAGTGATTTCACATTGAAATATGACAGTGAATCACCAAAAAAAGAAGAGAGTATTTCATTCATTGTTGAAGTAGGGATTTTTTTGGTTGATCAAGTTCAGGCAGTGATTCATAGTCTTTCACCAAAGAGTTACTCCTGTAACAATGTATGAAAAAAGGAACGTTATTTGATTGAGGAATGAGCAAACAGTTCTTCAGAAAAAGACAGAATGTAAAGCAAAATTAGATCTTCTCAGACTTAAGAGCTGTTTCTGTCCATGGGACATATGAATTGAATTTGCCAAACTTGTTTAAGTATGGAAACTTCAGTATCAGGTGTATTTTTTTTTTTAAATTTAGTAATTGATTGCATGCATCCAAAATAATTTCTCTCTATAAAAATGTTACAGACCACTTACTGAATTAGGAAAGGTTGAGTTTTATTTGCAAAGCTGTGGTTTTTAGATAATAAAAGCTGAAGTCTACATAATGCTTGTCATCCACGATTGAAATGTTCTTTTTTTTTTCCTAAAAGGTAGAGTCAAGACAAAAGTGTATTATCAGAGTGATATATGTGCGCACACGTATTTCAGTCTGCTAAACAAAGTGTGGATTTTAAAAAATTTATGTAGGGAGCTTAGTAATGGAGCTCAAGGTGGTAGATTCCTTTCAATAGTGTTTTGGGTCCCAACTCTTTGTGTTGTGATACTCAGTGTGACAATACTCAGGCTCTTTTTCTAGATTTTGAGAAACTCACGTCTTTTATCACAGTGTGAATAGAAGTAAATGTATATTTGGAGATGCTTATGTGAAGGCTGGGTTGGCCTGCTGTAGCACGGTTAAGTGTTGTGTTTGTTGTGATGGGGTCAGACATAGCTATGATAACAAACATAAATAGAAAGTCATTTACTGAAATTGCATTTACACATACCTTCACTCACAAATTGCTGAAAGGCCAGGTAGCTGGCAAATAAATCTCTTGTGCTGGCCAAAGTTTCTGTATAACAGTGAAAAAACCATGATCTAACTGGGATATCAGGTGGAATTACTGAAGTATGGGGAGTCAGGAATTTGAGAGGGTTATGCATTCCTCTTGAAGCTGAATTGACTTTGTATAGCCAGGAACTGCATCATGGTTTTTGGTTTTTTTATCATTGAATTATCACAGGTTTTCAGATAAACATTCTGTACAAAGAGAGTTTTAAGACTTCTCCATGGTATTTATTTGCAGTTACCTAAGATCTTTATTTTCAGCCTTCTTTCGCATTGTGACTGCCACGTCACTCAAATGTAATATGCATGTCTATGTTTTCATTGACTTAAGATGACAATTTAGACATACAATTCAAGACTTTATTAATGACACGTTTTCCCCACATTTTAGACTACGGAAACTTGGGACAGTTTTTTAACTTTGAAATGCCTTTCATATAAGGCTTTTTGTTAAGAGTTGCTTTGCTGTTCAGTGTGTGGTGTCTCAGACGTGTGATGCGCCCTCCAAAGGGAGTGTGATTCTCTGACTGTGGTTTTCAGGCAGCTGGACTCACTGCTTCTGAAGCTGGGGCTTCCCACTCTCCTTGCTCCTCACACATTCAAGCTACACGGTACTGCCTCTCTTTTCTGTGAGCAGAATGAATTTTTTGCTAGGGTAGTTTTCTGCTACTGATTTAAGGTAGCAGGGTCTTACAGGAAGTGAGAGCAGTGGCAACATGAGACCAGGGATGAATGGGAGGGGAGTGGAGGAGGGGTGGAAACAGACTGTCCCCCTTCCGCCACAGCAAGCTATTCATCTGGCTTGGTGGGATGGTATATCTGTGCTGTTCTTAATCCCAATTAAGTGTTTCTCTTTAAGCAGCGGCATATCTGTGAAGTTAGTGTAAGATTTGGGGAGAGTGTTCAACCAGCAAAACCTAAAGTAGTCAGAATGATTATATGATGTGCGGTTATGTTCTCTGGCAGGTGTTCATGTTACAGAAATTAATGCGTGGTCAAGGCTATAAGGGAAGGAAACCTAGAGGATTCAAAGAGGAAGCCAAAGGAGCCCTTACATTTGTCTGATCTTGATAATGTTACATAATGAGTTAATTTTTGAGTAATTACAAACTGGCTTGAAAGAAGAATCTTGTAGTTTCACTGTTATACCTAAGTAAGTTTGTATTTATTTTTGGAAAATGTGACCAGGGCTATATCAAGGTGGGGGGGGAACAACTGGTCTCTTACCTGGTGCAGAAGAACTCTTAAAACAAGTTGCAGTCCAGTAATAAGTACAGCAAAATGTAATTTGCAGGAGTTGTATTTCACACAGTAATCACAGAAATGAGCACTCTCGCATTCTTTCTTGGTTTTTCCTTAAAATTACTTTTCACTATCATGAGCAAGCTGATGTGAGCATTCAGTTTTTTAGTGTATTGTATCCAAATGGCTAGTGTTACCTAAGAGATGTTTTCTTATTTTTAATTGCGTTCCTGGAGCTTCTTTACCAGTGATAAAAAAAGAATCCTAGATGGAAACTTTCAAAATGACAGTGGCTGAGTACTGTAGGCATTACAGTCTTTAAAGCAGTCAGAAATACTGGGCAGCCAGCCAGGTGCAGTGATCTAGACTTTGCTTTGAAATAGAGTAGCTACCCTCAAAGATCTGTTTCATGTGCTATCCCCTCGGCTATGTGGGAATCTGGGAGTTCCTTTTGGGCAATTTAATATTGTTCTGAGCTGACTTCATAGCTGCCCAAAGGGGAGGTGAGACATGAGGTGAGGTATCTGACCAGTGATCCAGTATTGGACTGAGCTGTGAGATGTCTTATTGCTCATAATTCAAAATGCCTCTCTCTGATGGGGAAAATGCTGTGGTTTTTTTGTGTAATGACTTAGTTGTTGGAAAATTTTCCAGTAGTTGAGAAGGCTGGTGTATAAGTTCTGTCAGTCTGAGATGAGTTGAATCCTGTGATCTCAATGACCAGCAGAGTGCACTAATCACAAATACTAAAAAATACGAATGCGGGGCTACTGTCCACTAAAGAAGGTAGACTTTATGGAGGGAGGGCAGCCTGGTCATGTATTTCAGCAGTGAGAGTATTTCCGTAGGAAAAGTCCTTGGCAGTGCTCCAAAAGGCTGCTTATCCAACAATTAACATAAAATACATGAGTTCCCTTAAAGGAAATACTGGAACTTAGAACTCTCTACCCCTGAGGAAATTATTCTTGCTGGTCTGCAGATGAGTTCAGTTTTGCTGTTTTGTCTCTTGCTTATAAGCATTGTTTGTTCCAGCACCTATCCAGCATGCTGGCCAAGCCAGTCTCTTGAAGTAGAAGCATTTGCCCTAGACTCGCTCACATTGAAGAAGGTCTGTAATTTTAGGTTTTTCGGATCTGCTAAGTGCCCCAACATCTAGACAGTTCCTCAGGTGGCGGACACTAGTTCTGGTACTGTTCTGAGCTACCTGCCGGTATGGTTAAGCTGTATCAGAGAGACTCTGTCTCTTGGGCAACTTAAGTCAGGTTTAGGTTCATCTGTGACCACTTCAAAATTATTTTTGAGGTAAAGTGGTTAGCACTTAAATAGTTTTGAAAAAGTACAAGTGCCTAGGATGCTTTATGGTCAAAATTGAAGCTGTGGATGAATTCTGTCACTGCCAAGATCTGCGTATCCCTGGCTTGCATGTGGTCTTAAATACTTCCTTGATGCTGGTCATACAGTCTCTTATATGTCACTGAAATTGGTCTGAAGTCTTGGAAAGATGTAGAAACAAATTAAGAGAACTGAGAAAGAAATACATTTCTGCACAATTCAAAACCAAATAGCTAATCTGTTCCATGAGTTTATTTCTCGGTATACTGGCAAATCACTACTTTTTGCTGTAAATTACAAGTCAGTGCAAACTTAGAAAGCAAACAGGACTTTTTATTTAAACTCTGAAATACTTGGCAGCACTCTGAAATACTTGGCAGCAGTCATTTTAGCTCTATAGAAATGCATGTAAAAATTCTTGCATTACTTATGTTACTAATAATTGTAAGCACAACAGTTCCTTGAAGGAGAAGAAAATTGTGCTAGATTGGACTTGAATTCTGCTTAGAACAGTTGAAGTGTTAAATTACTGACATTCTTTTACAGACCATGTAAATGTCCTAAGGAAAAGGTCTTTTGAAAGCTTATGAAATTTCCAAACTTATACTCTGTGAGATAGAATTCTGAGGAATTATGTTTTTTTTTTTTTTTTTTTTCCCTAGGAACTGTTCCAGCAGCTGTTTCTAGAGTTGCCACATCATCAGTTATACTAATATTACCAGCAAATTCTGATCTGCTATTCACACAGATTTTGTTGCGGCAGATTACTGAAGCAATTAAACGTGGCAAACTATGCAGTTTTTTGCTTCTGGTGATATTGTGTACAGCTGTTATCAAACTACTGTACTTCAGGACAGAAATGAAAACTTTTCCTTAGCTCAAGTGGTTTATATAAAGTGTGTGTGGTAGGCCACGTAGGCTAGTAAGATGCTCTCATAAAACAAAACATCTGTGGTTCCTTGGTGTGGTAGTGTACAGTAATGAAAAAAACATGCAAACACAGTCATGGGAAACTTTAACTTTTATTTTAAAGGAACTGAGAGGTACTTGCTGTGCACAGTATAGTCTTTTATCAGATGTAATGTATGAGTATAGATGCATGCATAAAATACGATTTTTAAAAATGGTTCTGTTACAGTAAATGTGCTGAACTGCTTACTGCTGTCATTGCAGACATCTTTCTGCAACCTTTGCATTGCAGGGGCCAAAGCTTGCTGCCAAATGAAGAAGGAAGCAAGGCTGAAACGGGTGTAGAAGGGAAGGGGCAATGTTGGATTTTTTCACGATGGAGTTTGGGGGCTTGGGGAAGGGAGAGTTCCTAAAAGGAGAGTAGTAAATAATTGTGAATTCATCGCACATTGCCAGTTGCTATGGCTATGATAAAATTCATTTCAGTTTGTCTTATGCTATGGAGGTCAGTAGTGAAGAGCCATTAAGGGAAAAGTTTTTTTAGTTAGAGTTTTGAGCACAGAAGTGCCCAGGTGCTAAATTCAGTGTCTTTTTTTTTTTTTATGGTTCTTTAAATCATATAAGGTAAAATGTTTTTAAATCCTTGAGCTGATTTTATATGAGAAAAATGCCATTACATTATTTCCTTTACAAAAATAGGTCACAATTATACATATTTATCCATATGGCATTTAATACCAAATTAAGTGTGTGTGTGCATATATATATATTCAAAACTAGCTACTTAGAATGAAAATCAGTTATCATATTTTTAGAACGCAAATATTCTGTTCGTTTTTATTCTGGTGTATTTTCTGTTCTGTAGGCACTTGACTTAGTCATGCTTTTCTATTCTCTAATTTTTGTGTTGAGTAAATGGGTCAAAATTTGGTTCAACAGCGTATTTATGTGTTGACTCTTAGAGAACTTCAATTTAAATAATCGGTTGACTTATACTAAGATCTCCATGACACCAAAAAAAAAGCTAGGGACTCTAATTCAGAAATCTGAGTGTACTATCTAAAGATCTGCTTGGATTCATCCGGTTATGCTGGAAGCTATTTTATTCTGTGTTTGTAGACTTGTTTAAATTATTTTTATCTATGGTCAAGCAAACATTGGATATAAAGCGGCACTCAGCAGTTGAATTGGACAACTCTCAATTTAAGATATAGCAGCTGTATAGCAGCTTAGCATACAAGCTGAAAAGTTACATTGCAAGGTCTTTAAAATAGATACAATGTGAAAGAGTTCAATCTCAAAACCTTATTACCCTGACTAGGAGCAGAAATGAGTGATACTTCATTCGGTTGGAGCGTGAGCTCAGAATAAGGAGTAAAATGTGAGAGACTTTTGTTTCCCTTTTTTTTTTTTTTTTTTTTTAATGAGTCAAATGTTGGAATTAGTGCTTATCTTTCTCCTAAAAGATACTGTGTGTTAAGGTAATGTGCAAATGTAAGCAGTGGATTTGGAATAGCTCTTTGTTTGGAAGCTATTTTAGAAAAAGAGTACCATCTTATGATTTGGCTTATTCAGCTTCCAAATAACTATAATAATGAGAATAAGCTCGTTTCAAATTAAAATCTCCAAACGTGCTTTAAAATGGCTATAAAATTGTGTTTATCCCTTTGTCATTTCTGGTCTTTTTTTTTTTTTTTTTTTTTTTTCCTTCAGCAATTCAGGAGTTCTTAGCTCATTTCCCTAGATTCTGACCTTGATAACTTCAACAGAGAATGAAAACTAGCCAGCAAGATAAAATTGACCAGTGAAAAACAAAACTTATTCCTCAAGGTATAATTCTTAGTGCTTTTTAAACTAAAAATATTAACATGATATTTATTTTGTCTTGACAGTGTTCACAAGAAAGCCTACTTCTTTAAAAAAAAAAAGTTATGGAAAGTTAATGGTGGAGTGGGGCAAACAGAAATGGGATCTTTATATGAGCAATATATGCGGTATATCATTGGCATAATGCTGAGTGTGGATATCTGAATCTCTTAAGTGGTTAGGGAAACATTTTCCATGACATTTGTAGCGATTATGATGTATCAGGTAAATAGCCTGTTATCACAGTAAAAATTTTGAGATGCTGTCTTCATTATTTTCAGCTATACTCTTGGGATCCACCTAAAAGTATGGAGGGAGCTGGTGGAAGTGCTCACCAAATGAACTTCAATAATTTATCAGCAGTCCTGGCTAACCGAGGACATCTCAGTTGACTGGAGGTTAGCAAATGTGACATCCATCTACAAGAAGGGTCAGAAAGATCTGGAGAACTACAGGCCTGTCAGCCTGACCTTCGTGCCAGGGAAGGCTATGGAGCAGGACATCTTGAGTGTTATCATGCGGCACATACAGGATACAGGGCAACTGGTGATCAGGCCAAGTCAACATGAGCTTATAAGAGTCCTGCTTGATTGGCCTCATCTGCTTCTGTGACAAGGTGACCTGCTCAGTGAATGAGGGAAAGGCTGTGGATGTTGTCTACCTAGACTTTAGGAAAGCCTTTGACACGGTCTCCCACAACATTCTGCTGGAGAAACAGCAGCTCATGGCTTGGATGGGCATAGTCTTTGAGGGGTAAAAAACTGGCTGGATGGTGGGGCTCAAAGAGTTGTGGTGAATGGAGTTAACTCCAGTTGGTGGCTGAACACAAGCGGCGTTCTCCGCGGTTCAGTATGGGGGCCAGTTCTGTTTTAATGTCTTTATCAGTGATCTAGACGAGGGGATCGAGGGCACCCTCAGTAAGTTTGCAGACAACATCTGCAACATCCCACAAGTTGAGTGGGAGTGCTGATCTGCTTGAGGGTAGGAAGGCTCTGCAGAGGGATCTGGACAGGCTGGGTTGATGGGCTGGGCTGAACTATATGAGGTTCAACAAGGCCACGTGCCAGGTCCTGCACTTTGGTCACAACAACCCCATGGAATGCTACAGGCTTGGGGAAGAGTGGCTGGAAAGCTGCCTGGCGGAAAAGGACCTGGGGGTGCTGGTCGACAGCCAGTTGAATATGAGCCAGCAGTGTGCCCGGGTGGTCAAGAAGACCAGCAGCATCCTGGCTTATATCAGGAACAGTGTGACCAGCAGGAATACGGAAGTGGTTGTGCCCCTGTACTCAGCACTGGTGAGGCCACACCTCGAATACTGTGTGCAGGTTTGGGCCCCTCAGTACTAGAAAGACATAGAAGTGCTATTGAATGCATCCAAAGAAGACCTTACCACCCTCTACAACTACATGAAAGGAGATTGCAGTGAGGTGGCCATCAGTCTCTTCTCCAAAGTAGTAAGTGATGGAGTAAGAGGAAATGGCTTCTACGTGCACCAGGGGAGGTTTAGATTGCGTATTAGGAAAATTTTCTTCACCTAAAGGGTTCTCAAGCACTGGAACAGGCTGCCCAGGGAAGTGATAGAGTCACTGTCCCTGAAATTATTTAAGACATGGCAGTTAGGGACATGGTTTAGTGATGGACTTGGTAGTGTTAGATTTAGAGTTGGACCTGATGATCTTAAAGGTCTTTTCCAACCTAAATGATTCTATGATTCCTATTTGCTGTTTTATGAACGCATGTTAGAAGTCTGAGGTCATGTACAGATATGCTAATACAGGAAGTGATGAGTGACTGGAGACTGGTTGCATGAGAGGCTGTTAAGAATTGTTTTGAATAGCAACTGGTTCAAAGGAATGACTAAAGGATTTCATTCAGAGGCAAAAATTGCTGGGGGACTGGTGCAAAGAAAGTGAGCGGCATAGGAGCAGGAGAACATAACTTACACTTAGTTGCATAATAAAATAGTAATTCCAGACGATAAAAAGTAAAAGGGCAGTTAAGGTGATTGCTTGCTTGTGAAACAGTTCAGAAATAACAAGAATGGTCAAAGGAAAGAAAGACAGAGGTAGCTGATAGTTCTTTAAATATTGCAGTGGTCAAAAATGATAGGTGGGAAATGATGCGTGTTGGACAAGAGGAAATAGTATGAGGAATGCAAACAGCTCGTAAGATGAGGAAATGTGTGGTTGGTATAGAAAAGCTGGATACTTGAACAAAGTAGCAAGCTTCAGAAGAAGGGAATCCGCTAATAGAACCAGCACATGTTGTAGCAGAGAAGTTCTAAATGGCTGGACAATAAACGTACCGTACCTAAAATAGATGAGCAATATGAGAGTGCTTGCTTTGTTACAGTGAAGATTTTGCAGGAACCTGGAGCACTGCGCTAAGTTGTTAGTAACTAATAGTGGGGTAGTTACACAACCTTGTTTAGATCTGATGTCTTGGCGACTGCTTGATGGAGAACTAATTGCTTGAAAGTATAGTTTCTAAACAAAATAATGGTGTGTGTCAGACATCTGGCAGGGATATTTCAAGCTTTTTATTCCTTCTGCTTTTCATACTTGTCCTTTTCCTCAGTTTCTGTTTTATGTCGTGAAGAAACTTCCAGGAAGAACGTGGATGATTAGAATTTTTTTTTTCCCTTGAACACTGACTTTCCCATGCATTGGTGTTCATGAAAAAATCTCATCATGAAATAGATATTTAAAAAAAAAAAAGCTGTTCTCAGGGAATAAAGAACACTAACTGGTGTAGCAAGGTAATTCTCCATTCCCACTAGAGTTTAGTTCAGCCTCAGTCGCAGCCAGACTACGCAGTCTCTCTCTTACTCCTCCCACCCTCTAAGAGAACAAGGAGAGATAATATAAAAAAAAGGCTCGAGGTTTGAGATAACGACAGGGAGAAAATCCTTAAAGTTACTGTTATGGGCAAAACAGACTCAACTTGGAGAAAACTATTTATTTATTACTAAAAACAGCAGGACAGTGAGATAGAGAACAAGATAACCTCCCCCCACCCATCCCTCTTCCCAGGCTTAATATTATCTCTACTGCCTTCCCCCTCCCCAAGTGGCACAGGGGGGAAGAGGGAATGGGGCTTACAGTCCCATTGTCAGTTCATTGTCAGGGGAAGAACTCCTCACATTCCTCCCTTGCTCCAGCCTGGGGTCCCTCCCACAGGCCACGGTCCTGCGTGAAACTGCTCTGGCGTGGGTCATCTCTTCCATGGGGTGCAGTCCCTCAGGAACAGCTGCCCCAGCATGGGCCCTCCATGGGCCACAGCCTCCTTCAGGCATCTGCCTGCCCCGACATGGGGTCTTCCACGAGCTGCAGGTGGATCTCTGCTCCTCTGTGAGCCTCCATGGGCTGCAGGGGGACAACCTGCTCCACCATGGTCATCACCACGGGCTGCAGGGGAATCTTGGCCAGGAGCCACATTACTCGTCCCCCTCCTTCTTCACTGATCTTGGCGTCTGCAGCCATTCCTCTCAGAAGAAAAATTCTTCACAACAGGCTGGCAGACGCCTCTCAGGATCCTTTTTACATCTTATTCACTTCTCATCTCCTCTCCACTTCTTGCAGCCAGGCCGGGCCGAGTTGGGCCCAGTCGGCTGCCCGGTAGGAGGCCAGAGGGTGAGGCCTGCAAGGCCCACAAGGCTCGCGCCTCCCCCTCTATGCCACTGCTCAGCTTCTTCACATCTTTTTTTTTTTTTTTTTTTTTTTTTTTTTTTCTGTTTTCCCCTTCTTAAATACGTTGTCACAGAGGCGTTATCACAGAACATTCTGCTACCAATCGGCTCGGCCTTGGCCAGCAGCGGGTCCGCCCTAGGCCCGGCCGAGTCCACTAAACAAAGGGGAGCGACTTCTAGCAGTTTCCTACAGAAGCTACCACCTTAAGCCCCCGTCACTAAACAAAACCAAAACAACTAGGAAGAATTCTTCCCATCCTTCCAAAAAGAGTAAAAAGTAAGTAATATGATAGGGCTGTTGAAATACCTAACTTTTTAAGATACTTTTTTTTTTTTTTTTTGCCTAATCTGTAACTGCTGTGTGAGGAAAAGAGTTCCCATAAAGAAGGTAAGTCAGAGACATGATTGCAGAAATGGCCTCAATGGTGGAGCAGGTTTTTTATGGGTAGTAGTGTACCATTTCAGAGTCTGGCTGGCCAATAATACTGAAGCATGTTTGAAGCCAACAGAAGCTCACCTTACATTCTGTTGATTTTAGTAGTCTTTGACATAGGCTGAATATTCACCCTGTGTGAGTCAGAAAAATCTGTGATGGAAATTTGGATTTCCCTTGTATTAATAGTTATCAGAGTGTGGTCCCTGAGGCCATGCCTTTTGTCAGTTGCTGGAGTACTCATTAGATGTGTTGTGATACGTGTATTTTATATGGGTGCTATGTGGTCTTGTGCTAGGGATTGCATAAGGTACATGAAAAGCCTTCTGCTAGATTTTTTTAGTCCATTGGTAAAAGTAATCTGAAATCTGCTTTTGTTAGCATTTTTTAAATAAGGAAGAGACAGTTTTTGCAAGAAGGCATGCAAAGGTACCAAATATTTTGAAAGTGTAAAACTACGTACACCTTTTCTGTTCTTTCTCTGTTTTCTTGTTCTCTCTTTTCTTTGTTTAACAGAGGTTTTCTTCCTTTGAAAACATGAATGTTAAATCTTTTGTTACATGTTTATCACCACAGCTTTTTTTCCTAGAAATAGAAAAAAAATTTTATGATTTATTTCCCCCCCCCCAAATGTCACTCAATTTAGCTTTTATTTGATCATTTTGTTGGACTAGACATTGTTACTTACTTTCCTTATACTCCTTCATTCTGTGATGTAGCGCTCTGCTTGTTTCCTGTGTCATGGTTTTTTCTTATGATACTATGATGCTAGTTATACAGATTTATTTTTCTGTCTAAGCTTCAGAAGTATTTGAGCATCAAACAAGAAAGTAGACATGATTGGGAGTTACAGATTAGAAACAGGAGAAAATTTTATTGTTAGTTTGAAGTATACTTGCAGGACGGAAATTCCTTCAGCTTGTGAGAACTGTAGCACAGGAAGAGACGCTTATGCCTCCAAAATGCATCAGTACTGGTCATATTTACTAATATGATGAAAATTAGATTTAACTGTTGCATGGTATAACTTCAGGTGTGGCTTGCTTCTATCCAAAAGTTAATTAAACAAAATATTGAGTTTCACTTTAGCAGCAGGAGTTCATAGTGGAGACCTTTCCTTTTTTGACAGGAGTTTTCATATACCTAAAGAACCTTTCTCCCTGTTGGCTTTCTGGTATTTATTCCTCTTCTTACATGTATGGACTGGAACAATCTTCACTGAGGAGGAGTTTGAAGAAAAGTAGTTTAAATTTTAAAACAAAAAGTTTCTTTTTCTTGTCATAATAAGGTCACTTTTATTTTTAATTTTCATACAGTTCATAGATGACTTTTGTTTTACTTCTTTAATGAACTTGAAACCATTTTTCCTTTATGATCCCTTTATGCGTGCATAATAAAAACTATCTGGTGACACTGAAATACAAATTTTGAAGTGGATGAGTCTTAGTACAAAATGAGTGGTTGTGTCGAATGACAGATACACAAAAATAATTAGTGCATTTTCTGGTAAGACTAAAATGAATGTTTGGCAAATGTTGTGTTGCTATAATGTTACACAGGCTTTCCATTCTTACTCTGGCTTCTTAGCATGTGAGATTAGTGTAAGCTGAAGGTAATTGAAATGACTATAAAAATGTCTCTTTACATTAAGTATTTTGCACAGAACCACCTCTCCTTCTTCTACCCAGTTCAGCAAGCTATCATTGTTCTAATTTCTGTTTAAGCTTCAGTTGCCAGATCAAAAACACCAGTCCAATGAGTGTGCTAAGAATAACGTATTGTGTGTTCCAGTGAAGCCTGGCATCATGCAGTTTTGGGTCCAGTATTCCTTGAAACTTCATACCAGTGTCCCCAGTTACTCCTCATTCTCTACAGCTTCTTACTGTATTGTCCTTGGCATTGCTTTCTTAGGGTGCTGATCAGTAAGTGTAGTTATGGCCTGTGTTTCCCACCTGTTTGGCTGATCAGGAGATGTGACTCGTGTTCTGTGCATGGTTCAGAGCCAGACGTGCTGGCGAGTGAGAATGCATGTACTAACTGGCAGCCAAAATGCAAAATATTTCAGTTCTGCTTATATGTTTTGTCCATGTTAGGCATGCTAATTTTAGTCCTTATCTCCTGCTTGGCTACCAGTTTTCACAAAATATGTAAGAGCTCTGGCCTGTGCTGATTTGTCAAACTTGGTTTCTGTTTAGTAAGCCCGAAAGTTACTGCAGAGGGATACTGACAGGCAACCAATGTGATGACAAACTTGATTTCCTCAGAAACCAGATTAACAAATTCAATTCCAGAATATACAAAGTTTACTCTCTCAGGATAGCTGAGAAAAGTTGTAATGTATTGGCTCTCAGGACTCTGAGATTTTTCTCTGGTGACTTAGGAGGCAAAATATGATCATTAATTAAACTCAGTTGGAAACACTGAGCAGCATAATTCTGAAAATCTAAATTTTGAAACAAAGTTGAGGAAGTGGGACTTTTAAGATGACATGGACACAATATATTTTAAATGTGGGATAGGATATGTTTTCCTTCATTTTTTTGAGCATGTAAATAAAGTAATTTATCATAACATCAGTGTTGCATAAAAGTAGTTATACAAATCGATGTAATGTTTAAAGAACTTCAAGTCTAAATAAAATATTTAAAAGCTAAATTATGCATAGAAGAATCAGCTTGGCTGGCAGTCTTCAGAATTTCCGTCTTAAGCTTTGAGTCAGCTCAGGTGCTGATTCTCTGCTTGTTTTAAAGCTTATCATAAGCTGTGCCACCTTTCTGGATGCAAAGAATTGCTTTCAGTGGATGTTGGTCAAAGCACTTCCAAAACAAATCGATGCATGAATAATATGACATGACTTCTACCAGTACAAAAAGAAGGAGCAGCGTGCATTCTTGTAGGGCTAACCGGCATATGACTGCCTCTATTCCTATTTCCACATTCCGATCGCACCCCAGTTAGTACCCTAGCGCTGATCTTATGGCTGGAGCTAAGCAGCTTTGTGATTTGAAAATGAATCTTGATATTTTACTTAATGACAAAGGACACTTGCACGGTAATCTGAGTGAGACAGTATGACAGTTGACCTGCTGACTGTTCGGCCGTAGGATGTGGAGGCCTGCTGATGAGGGATCAATGATCCACAAATGCCAAAGTGATGTATTTCCTTGACAGTGGACTGTAGCATGCAAAGAACAGCTGGTTGGCAAGAAGAATGGTATGAGGATTCTTGAAGTGCAATTTACTGGTCTGTTACTTTGAATCTCAGGAGATTCCACAAGGCCAAGTGCAAGGTCCTGCACCTCGGTCGGAGCAACCCCTAGTATCAGTGCAGAGTTGGGGATGAAGGAATTGAGAGCAGCCATGCTGAGAAGGGCTTGAGGGTACTGGTGGACGAAAAGCTGGACATGAGGTGGCAATGTGCACTTGCAGCCCAGAAGCCAACTGCATTTTGGGCTGCACCAAAAGGAGCGTGGCCAGCAGGTCGAGGGAGGTGATTCTGCCCCTCTACTCTGCTCTGGTGAGACCTCACCTGGAGTACTGTATCCAGCTCTGGAGCCCTCAGATTCTATGAATATTCCAAATGTCAAGTGCTATGTGGAAGTAAAGTGACATGTAAATGAGGGAAGATAAAAAAGAATATAAGGGAAACAGTGCTACATTTACAGTTTACCAAAGTTTATTCACTGTCTTACCATTCCCCTCTTGTAAACATTTTTACAGTGCACTCTTTTGAGTGACTGATGACCCCAAGACTGAGGCAATCAAACTGAGGTAGAATAAGGGAAATGATCTGATACACTGGTTTGTCATTTCAGCTAAGCTACCAGCAGCTTGTTCTGCTGCTGCTTTTCTTGCAAGATGGAGTGATATCTATTCAAATGCTTTAGTTTTACATTCTGTTTCAAAGGGGTTGGTACTTAATAGACCTCTTGCTGGCTTATGTAGCAAGGAGTCTTGCATCTCAGTTCTGTCAGACAAGCCCATCCCTTGATGTTTTGGGCCTTTGACAGATAGAATTAATTTAACTTTCATTTAAAGCACTTGCTGATCTGGTTGGAAGTTGGAAGAGAGAGTTCTAGCTCCTTGCTGGTGGTTAGGCTAGTACTGTGGTTGGTGAATTGTGGTAAGTGGAAGGGTGGCAAGTGCTCAACAGTGTTACTTAAACTCATTTTTAGATAAAAGGAGGTTAATATTTAAAAATTACGTTAACCTGAGTCATGTTTTTAAAATACTACAAGGGTGTAAGTTTGTAAACATCTTTTGACTGTGTCTTTTTTTAAACAACTGTGCAGTTTCTGCAGAAAGGTGCCTGCCTTACTTGAAGTGGAAGAAGAGTGAGTAGCAACATTACAGTGCATCCTTAAAGGAAAAAAAAAAAAAAAAGCATGACAAACTCAAGCCAAAGCACTCACACCACCTCCCAGATTAATACTGCAAACACTGTTGTTGCATTTCTAACTTTGTTATATGAAAGGTGTGATACCCTGTTTTGTCACAATTTTCTTTTCATGATAGCAGTTCAACTCTACAGGTTTGAATAATATTTGTGATTTGTATAATAAATGCAAAAAATTGCACAGGCTGTTTGTGAGTCGCTATAGTCGAGGTATGGTGTTAGGCTTCAGATTATGCAAGTAACAGATTTGTAGTGTTGACATGGGAGCAGCACTCTCTTTTTCATATGCTGTTTTGAAGATAAGGGAAAAAAACCCTTACTACTCGTATTATTTATTCACCTGTGTTCATCCTGATAATTTTTGTGTCACTTTTGTAGCTTCTACTATTACTGTCTTCCTGTGAAATCAAAGCATAACAGGGTGTGAAATTCACATGTGGCTTCTAGCTAGAGCTCTCATCTAACTAAGAAATCCTAGACATAGAAATCCATTGATTTGAGTTTGGCTGTGCACATCTGCCTGCAACATTCCATGGAAATATTTTTAGCAGAGTGCTAGCTGGGGGTTTTCAAACTCATGTCCGTCTGATCACTTAAATGCAGGTTCCAAAATCGCCTTCAGGTAGCCCTCTCTTTTGAGGACTCGTGTAATTTTTATTTCTGTGTAGTGACCTATGTGCTGATTTATATAATATAGCATCTTTGGGCTAGTTTATTACAGTTAACTGGACGTTTACAACTACTGGTGTTTATTTAGGGTTTAGAAATGTGTCTAGCCAGCTCATGATCCTGGTTTGGACTTGAGAGCTCAAGTGCTTTCTGAAGTGCCACATAGAGCCTGACTCCATACAGTGAGACACTGACTTTGAAGCAGTAAATCCATTCAATTTCGGTCTTTGGCAGTGAGCATGTAATTCTAGACTAGCTTTACTCCCTCCCAACTATCTGAGATATTTGAAATTGCTTTTCAAAACCTTTAGATGAAAATGATCTTTGCTAGCAGCCTGAGTACTCATTGTGGTTTCCACTTGGAAAAGTTATGGTAGAATTGTCAACCGTTCTCCATACAGGAGAAAATACAATGCTGTATTGAAAAAAAAGAAATTCATATTGCAGTGCTTCGGTTGAGAAAGTACAAAGAAAGCAGCATGGACAGACCGTGGGGGAAGAGTTTGACCATAACTCACAAGGACTGTGTGTTACTTTTCCTGTGAGGAAGGTGGAAACATGTCCAAGTGAGCAGTGTGCTCTTTCCCATTCCTCTTCAGTAACCCACCTTGGGAACCTGAGTGAGTGCCCAAGAGGCCTCAGAGGCCATGAGGGTTTTGCTTTGTGGGTGCCTCCAGCTAGTGATGGTGGTTCTGCCTGCTTTGGGCAGCAAGGTGCTATATTTTAATCCAGAAAAAGTCACCTCAGGTTTCGTGAACTTGTCTACATTTTCCTAGATGAATCCACTTGGTTCAAACCTCGCTGTGTGTAGCTGAAGATGGCAAAGGCAAGATTAATGCTACAATGCCGTGGCACAGACGGTAGCTGAACTCTGCGTTACTTAGTACATTCTGTGCTTGGATTGATCCTTACATTAAATAAGGGGGAAGGCTCATTGATTGTAGTCTGCTTTGTTGTAGCCCATCTCTCTGTCTCCTCCTGTACATTCTCACTTTGCTCTTTTATCCTGGAGCTAGTTAGCATTCATGTGACCATGAGGAGAAACAGCTCAGGAAATTGATCTGAAAACTGAACTTTTTTTTTTTTTTTTTTGTAAGGTTAAGATGTGTGGAGTTTTTCTTTTTTATGGATAAGTATTTTTCTAAAACTGTCCTGGAACTGAACAACTAAACCCTGATACACCACGTGTATGTATTTACCACATATATGTATTTACATTGTTCTTGCTGCCTTTACCTCCTTACTTATGTATGGTTTTATAATGCAAATATATGAAACTATAATAAGTCTAAGGCTGGCTATTTCCAGATGTTTTGACATGTTTAAAATACGTACTGTAATACAGTGATTCTTTTTCTAAAAAAGAAAAAAAAAAAAGGTAAACTTGGCCATTCCTAACTTTTCCTAAGAATCTAAAAGTCATTAGATCTTTTAAGCTGACATTCCAGATAATAGAGAGAAATATTTGTAATGAAGTTCCAGAAACATTTTTTCACTTAGATTATTCACTCAAAAGATTATGTACTATTGTTAGTTCTGGCTAACATGTGACCCAGCTGCAGGTGTTTTGAATTTTAAAACTCTCTCTTGCCAAATAGCACCAAAAATTAACATTTAGAATACTCTGTTGCCATGGTAATTTCTTGGTTAGGGGAGTGCCAAGTAACTATAAAATGAAACCAATGCTTTTGGTGTGCCCTAAAATGAGGAAAGGAGAGATCACTGATCTCACTGAGAACTGAAACATTACTTAGTTCCATGTTTTTCTTGTAGGTATTGGAGAGACCTTGAATACTCAAAGACATTTCACTTTTTTTTTTTTTAAGCTGAATTTCTTCCTTTGACATTTATTGATGCATAATTTAAGCAATATACACAACTGGTTTTGGTGTCTTTTTAATGACTTTTTCCCTTTCTGCTTTAGCAATGCTGCTTAAACTTAAGGGAGTTCAGAAGCAAATTTCTTAATGCAGTAAAATCAAGAAGTATAACTTTGAGCACATGTAAATAGTTTTTCCTTTTGCTTTGAGCCATTTTAGTGTTAATGGATTAGACTCTCATTTCAACCTGCTAGGGTTCTTTTGGCATGAAAGGGCTATACTGATGTATAGCTTATACCTACAATTTAATTTATCACTATCATTTATTCACTAGATCCAGTTTGTGCAGATATTGGTAATTTGTTAATAGCAATATAATCAGGTATATTTAAAACCGATTCTTTCCTTCTTCAGAATTTACAAGGTAGATTCTTGATGTTTTCTCATTGTCATCCCACTGTCAGGTGTGACCATCATTTCAGATAAGGCCTGTCAGTCTCGAGAGCACAAGAAGAAACTGAAGCAGAAAGCAAACTCAGAACTATCCTTTTTTTTTTTTTTTTTCTTTTTTCTCCCTGCACATGAAATGGTCAAAAAGACAGAAGAGACATTATATTGCAAAGTAGATTTGGACATGTCAATGTAAAATTACAGAACATTGCTTAGGAATGATGGCATCAAACTATAAATGAAATTTTTTTGCAGTTGTGTCTGGATTTTGAAGATAATCTTGTAGGAGAGACTTCATCATGTTGGAGAGGAGGGAGGCCTCTGTTTAAATGGATGTGTGTTTGTGTAACATTATGGTTATTTCAGAACACTATAAACTCTTTCAATATGTTTTTTTTTTTCACTGGATGAGGTTAGGTGCAGTATCCTTCCTTAACAAGAACAGAATGATTTGTCTTTTTTGGTTACCTGTACAAGAGCTAGGACTAAACTGTGTGCTGGTACAAAGCAGAAGTGGATGAAGGAACTCCAGTCTGTCAAGTGATGGTTGATTAAGGATTTAATAATTTAAGTGCAATATTGGATCAGGACCAGAATGTGCAGCACCTCATGGGCTGAAGCCCAAGGAGAACAGTTGTATATGCTTCAGGCTGCTCAGAGGAAGAAGGCACGGCCATCAGTTTATTGGCTTTCAGGCATTTTGGATAGTTGGGGCTTACTGCATAAGTAAATTTTTATTAACTTTGAAGTAAAACTAATTTAAGACATTCTGGGTCTTTCATGTATTTTCATGTACAGTACTAGCTTTTGCACATGATGACATAAAAAACCACTTTTCATATTCTAAACTTACACAGTTCTGATGTTTCAGTGGTTTTGAATAGAATATATTAAACAAGTCATGGGCAGAAACATGTTATTGCTTAATTTTTCTCTTAATGCATTGGATTAATACTTTTTGAAGAATGGCTTGGTTTGTTTTTTTGTTGTGGTGTTTTGGTTTTGTTTTTTTTTTTTTTTTGGTCAAGTATAGTTGATATTATAATTCAGAGTAGACACGTACCTTTCTTGATACATCTACAAATCTTCAGTTACATTTGCCTTTATTTTTTTCTAATTGGCTGAACACTAGGTTAGTTTGGAGGCATGTTGCCTGTAGAGACCTCAAAACAAGTTTCAGAACTGGCCAAGTATAACATTTTATTCTAATGTAGTGTTCCTTTGAGAACTTTGCTGCTGTTGTCTTAAAAATGTGAAGGCAAATACCTTTGAGTAGTCATGTGAATTTGAATATACCATTGTGCCTGTACTGTTGTTTTGTCCACATGTGTGGACATGGTTGATGTGTTTTTGTTGCCATCACCAATATAAGGTAGTTCCATAGTGATTTAGGTTTTTGGAACCTAAACCAGCTTTCTCTTTGTTCTTTCATCTAAAAATACCATAGGTTTCTCTTCAAGAAACTTGCAAGTTTGCATTAAAGGGTTTTTTTTTTTTTTTGTAACAGCTTAATTGTGTGGGAGGCTCTTAAAATGACTCTCTGTTCTATTATTACATGCATGTTTTATCTTATATACAACAACTGTGTTCCATTAATTTAAAAGGGATAATGTGATCAGAAGCCCTTTCCAGTAAGTCCGACACTGATTCAGGCTCTGATTCAGCCTCTTCAAGATTTTTATTGGTTGAAATTAAGTCATTTATAACTATGACTGAAATATCATATGAAACTCTTTTCCTGAAAAAAAACCTAGAAGCCCCTGGTCCCGATTGGGGCTGAACTATGACACAAACTTAGAGATCAAAAGTATGATTAAACAATCCTGTATCAGTTTCTGTACCTCTCTTCCCCCTGCTTGGGCATGAGAAGGGCTTGGACATGCTGAGGACTGGGAAAGGATTGACTGAACTACCACACAAGAGAACAAATCTCTGGGAATGTTTATTTACCCTTTCGAGTCAGGAGCAACCTGGAATCAGAAGGTGAAGTGGCTGAAGCTGTTGGTTTCTCCCTTCTTCAGTTGTAAATTCTGGGTTAAATATAGCTCTTGTGATGCCTTTAAACACACACTTGGTAGATGCATTATTTGCTGGAAATCACCCTCTTGGTTTGACGTACAGTCTCTTGTTCCTTTGTACAATGCCAAGTGTGCCCATCCATCCAAATTGGGGCTCCTTTCATTGCCAGATGCTGCCGCTGAGTACCGGGAGCTGTGTGCTAAGTATCACTTTAGTGTAGGTTGTGCTGAAGTCAGCAATTCCTGTTATAATCGCTTTCAGTAATGTGCACTCCTTGGGCAAAGGTAAATTTCAGGAGACGGTTTCTAGTTCTTTTCTGGTTAGTCATCTGCTGATCCCATGCTGTGCTCTTTGTTTGCCCTTTTTCTCTTGAAAGAGCAGCAGCCACTGTCTGCCTATGGCTTGAAATGGCTTGTGTGCAGTCGGCTGGTACATGTCATGTGTTACTGTAGGCTGCAAATTGTTGGGGTGATGGAACCCTCTCTTTGTGGAATACCTGCAGCAGTGGAATTTTTTTTGCATTTCGTCTTTGTTTAGGGTCTGTAATAATATAAATACCTACAGTACACTGTGGAAGGCACAGTGCAGAATGGATGTAATTTTTATTCCTAACCATAGCTTTTGAAACATGCTCATGTGCTTTCAGGCTAGCATGTGTTACTACCTAGGCTTGTTTTCAAAAGTGGGTTCGTTTCCCCTATGACTTCTTCTAGGTTTAATAATTTATATATTATCTATATCTATTCTTTTATATTATCTCTTCTTACTTAGGTATTTTCTATTCTTACTTGCTATTTAGGAATTTTAAGTAATACATATGTATTAATCATTACTAAACACAGACATTTGTTAGACTTAATAGACAGCAATCACTTAATTGCCTCATAGATCATGTCTTCCTACAGAATAAATAAATGTCTTCAACAAAGGAAAGCATCTCCTGTAGTTTGTTGCAAAGAGTCCTTGAAGTGGTTGTTTCCACTTACAATTGCAGAGTTCCTGAATTTCCAGGAATCCTAGAATGTGTTCTTATTGATAGAAGAAATTGTTTACTTTGAAATTTACCTGTGGTTATAACTATTCTTTTGTGTTTACTGCCACCTCTAAGTAAATTAAAAATTCTTATTGCCCAGTCTTAGAGCATTTGGTAAGTCTGACCCTGACTTATACTGCAGCCTTTATAAATTTTAGTGCAAAGACTTCTCCTTTTCTTCTTGTCTTGTCTGAACCTATTTATAAAAAATACTGTGTTACGTATTATGAGTAAACATTTGTTACTGTTTTGTAAAATGTACTAATGGTTTTGGTGGTGTTTTTTTTTCGTTGTTGGATGTGGTTTTTCTTGGGTTTTTTGGGTTTTTTTTTTTGTTTTTTTTTCTTCTCAAGAGGAAGTTGCCTATCTCACTTTGTAATAGGTGAGGCGGATAGTTCAGTGAGTCCTAGGAGCCACCCTGGTGGTCTGAGCCCCATTATTTCAGGCACACTGTGAGGCTGTAGCAAAACCTTTTTTATTTCAGTCCCAAAGAGCTAACTGCTTTCTTGAGAACTTCATGAGTACTTCCAAGAACACAGTTGATGCATACTGTCCCGTGTGAAAGAAGTGACTGTGGATTACATAAATTTATATTCCTTGTCTGCCAAAGAGCGAATACCTTTCCTCATTCCTGCTGTCATATGTCTACATAGCCTTCATTGGCTGGCAGCGGCGGAGGCTGGGTTTTGGCTCTCGTAGGCCCTGGAAACATGCTGTGTCTGCATTAATATTTCTATTAAAAATACATTACAAAATATGTTATGAGAGAAAGTTAAATATACTTCATGTTTGGATACAGAGTAACTAATATGTAAATTATGAGTTATGTAAATTCAAATGTGTTCGTAGCTTGTGGGTGTTTTAGGGGTTATTTTTTAAAAAGTCAAACAAAACCAAACCAAACAACCCTCCATCCCGAAACTTTCTAAGAAATCATACCCAGTTTGCATCTGAAGTGCCAAACTCTTAATAGTGATAATAAGATATACCAGAATAAATAGAGGGTTTATTTGAATAGTAAAAAAGCAAAGTTTTAAGTCACTGTTGACTCCCTGTGTCTCAAAAATGTGCATCATTGACAAGACAACATCTAAGCCTAAGGCTTCCAGTGATGGAATTTTACAGCAAAAGATTCAAAGATTTGTCTTTTTGTACCAGCTGTCTAATAGTTAGAATTCTGTTTCTTTTATTTTGGGAAGAGAAATAAGACTAAACCATCATTGTCAAGTTTTCTTTAGTACTATCTACTTTGAAATACGTTTCAGGGACAGGGTAGTGGGTAGGATAGGAAGCTGAAAGAGACTGTAGTGAGTTGGAAATCACTTTGATTTTATTTTCAACAAAAACCAATTCAAATACAGAAAAATATTTTCATGTGTCACATTCTGTTATGTAATAAATAATGTTTCATGTGGGAGTCTTTCAAAATGTTTCACAATGAAAATGCTTTTACATATTACATACTAGTGGAAAGTACTGGTGCTATTTCACTGGGACAAAAATAAACAAAGTGAAGGCAAAAGGTGAATCTTTTCAGATCTCTAGCTCAGTCTAGCTCTAAGAATAATATTAGAAGTATGGCTAGTTAGGAATGTCTTGTCTTCTGTTTAGACCTCAGACGCATTTTTAGACTGTTGGTTGTTCTTCTGATGTTTATGGAAGCAGTGTGATTTTAAATGAAATTTGAATTCATTTGAACTGGGATTTGGTTAGCAGGGGAATGCACTTGGTTTTCAAAAATGGTTCTTTTTGTTGAACTAATTTCCAAAATTTAAGTCAATGTGATGAATATATTGTATGTGGAAACTAATCAAGGAAAACAAACTTTTTCATGTCTTACATCTTTCTGACAGGTTGTGAAGATGAGAAAAGATGTGAAGAAGGCTAGAGTCCTGACTATTCGCAGACTGACCAGACACATCGGGAAATTAAAGTTGAAAAAGTCAGTTTTGAATATCAGTGTTCTTGTTTGTGTGTTTATAAATGAGACAGGATCTTAATGGTTTTCCAAAGAACAGAGAAGTGGGAGAAACATGTGTTACATTTAAAACTTAAGGCACTATGATGCATAAATTCTATTTGTCTTATTTTTACATCTCTTTACATAGACTAAAAATACTAACTAAAAAGCCGTTTCCTAAAGCAGAATTGGGATAACCTTTTTTTACGGGAATTTAGTGTGTTGGAGGCAAATCCAAATCACTTACAGAACCTTTTACAGCACTTTTAAAGATGTCAGGCTTCATCTTTTAGATTATTCTGCCATTGAGTGTAAGTTGTGCAACGTTTTCTCACTGCGGTTGTCTGCAAGGTTCCATAGCAAAACATACTGTTCTGTTTGCACAGATATACAGATGATACTTGATTTTTAATAATTAACTATTTACTTAAATACTAATTAGTATTAAAACAACATTTTGTAGACTGTATTTTTAAAGATAACTAGCCGAAAGTAGCTTATGTTGTGACTTACTGGAGACTGTATAAGATACATCTGTCACTGTGTTCAATGTGTAAATTGAGCGTACTCTTCTCCCACAGTTTTAGCAGAATGTGCAAAATAAGAAGCAAGTCCAATGATCTTTAAATTTTAAGATCTGTAATATTTAAATTATATTTAAGATATCAATGTCTCCTGTGTATTTAATAGGAATTGTAGTTGCGATTTTTTTAGTAAAGTGACATTTGTCTGTCTTATTGTTCTGATAAATCCTCAGGATTTTTTCCTCTGTTCAAAAAAGCTGAAGCATGATCTTATGTTCAGCTCTCTGCTAGAATATTCATTTAGCAACAAGAGACTGCGTCTATAGTCACTCTTGTAATATTTGTATTTTGCTAATTTACTATTAGCACACTGTGAAATAAAGTGAACAAAAATCAGGGGATTTTTTTAGTAAATATAAACTTCATTTGCAGGGGTTCAGAAGACTTGAAATTAAAGAACCAAAAACGAGTTGAGAGATTAATAGAAGAAATCCATGCCATGAAGGTAATACCATATTTAGATATTTAAATATCAGAGGCAATTAATTTTACTAACAGAAAGCTTTGTATGTTCTCTGGGACTGCATTACTGAAACTTAACTGGAATATTTCAAGAGTCAGCTTGGTTGTTACTATAACACAGCTGGAAAGTTATGAATATTTGCATATTTCCATGTTTGTTTGCTGCATCTGTCAAGGTGTTAGACAGTTTGAGTCTTAAGCTTGCCAGACTCAACATGAATTTGTTTAGAAATGTGTGGTGCTTAAAGTTTTTACCGTAATTATTAAAGCACAGAAATTAAAGTTTTCATACCACTCAGGAGTATGGAAGGCATTTTGTGTGCCTGACAGTACAGTATCCTCATTGTGAGTTCTTTTACCTTTAAGTGTGACCCTACTTGTGTTTTACTTCCGACTTCAAAGTTCTGCAGTAGCTTATAATTTTAGCTGCAAGGGACTGGTAATGCTTGAGTCTTCTATCTTCAGACTTTCTGTCAGCTGATACAGTTTTTGTATCTTACACATTATCACATATCAGCTAATGCCTCAGAAATTTTATAACTTTGTAATATTTTCTACTAATCATATATAAATTTTAACCATTACTGCTTAAAATTCTTCATTTTGAAATGAGGTACAAATTCCAGTCATAAGACTTGAGCACAGGAGTCCTGTATAGGCCAAGAAAACTGTTTTCATGGAAAATTGTTCTTTTGTTTGTTCTTGATGACTGTAGTGATTAAGTGATCCTTACCCCTTTTTTTAATCCTTTCTCTGTCTTTTTTTTTTTTTGGTCTTTTTTTTTTTTTTCTTTTCTTCCCCTCTTCTTTCCTGATCTTTGCACAGACCTTAGTCTTCAAAAAAGCTGGTAACTGGGGAGGCTTTATTGACCCATTTAGACATGCTTTGTGCCAGATACATCAGGTGGAATCATATGATGATAGAGTGTTTTAGCACAGTATTTACAAAACAGGAATCCTCACAAATCAGTGAAGGGGAAAAGAGAACGGACAGTACTGTATGAAAGGGTAAAGCGCTGGTAAAGCAACATGACAGTCCTATTGAGGTATTGCTTTTCTGTCTTGCTATCAGTCTTAAATTTGGTCTTGTGATTGTTTTTGTGGTTTTTTTGGGTGACACATTTATGTGTCTATTGGTGTGTGATGAGGATTCTGGAAACCTCTCAATTTTTAAGTTATCGGATGTGGTGTAGCACTGAGCTCTCAAACCCATGTTTTACATTGCTTCTGTTTCATTGCATGATCTGTTCAGCCCACGTCTTGCAGAAGTGTTTGCGTTGTCCACATTGTGCTTTTGCTTCCAGGATTGGTTCATGCAGACATCTTAAAGGCTGCCTCCATTCAGGTCTGTATTGGCCAAGCACATTGAAGCTGTTTCGTCAGTTGGCGTTAATGAGTGCAGGACTTGTAAGTGTTAACTTTAAGAGTGATTGTGAAGGGAGGATAGGATAGATTTGTGATCTGAAGAGCTGAAGGCAAACAAATTTTGCTTTGAAATAGTTTATAGAAAGGGAGAAGTCTTCAAAGTGAGCAGCTGAGAAAGGAAAAAGCTCTCCCGCTTCTCAGGCAGATAGCTAGTAAATGCACTTGGTTATCTGAAATTGTGCTGTAAGTGGTCTTTATTGTTAAAAAAATGCACCCTTGTATTAATAATATTTATAGCAAAAAGGTTGGTTTTCTTGGATTTTTTAGTCTTAGAAATGAAGAAATAGACACCAGCTTTACAGTGTATTTGTTTCTTAGATGAAAGAAAAATTCCTGTTTCTAATGAATTACAGCCTAAAAGGCACTCATTGTTTACACATTTTTTCACCACTGTTGATTTCTAGACTAAGATAGCTTTTTAGACTTGGCATAGAAATATTCCTCGTGCAGTGTGGAAGAGTAACAAAACTGCTTTCACAGAAGTCATTTGAAATTATTCGTGATAGTAGGAGATTTTATATTGGTAAAACATCACTCCCAGCAACCTTTTGTCTTAAGTTATTGATCATAGGGTTTCATAAAGAACTTCTTGAATAACCTGAATGGATATTTAAGAATTTTTAGGAAACAATGGACAAAATAGAAATTATTAGTAAGGTAGATTGGTAAACTGTCTATGAAGTTGCAACTTAGAGCAGGCTTGTATTATCCAGGCCATTCTGTCAGTTTCAGTGTGTAAATCCCAAACACTTGTCAGAGGAGATGCTCATCCTTTCAAAACTGATTAACTGTCAGTGTGCAGAATATAGGAATTAGTCGTTTTCCATGTAACATGCAGATGTAGTCCATAAATATCTACTTGCATGTTTTCCGTAAGAAAAAATGGCTACCTTCTTTCTTACTGAATGTTTAGGCTGAGGAGCATAGCAAGCTGCAATGGAAGTTCAGTTGAAAAGATAAAAAACAAAAATAACTACGCTAGCCAAAGTGGTTTGGAGCCAGAAAGTGGATGTTGCACCAGAGTCTGACAGCATGTGTATTTTCAGATTAAAAGATTTCTTGAGATGGCTGCTTATAACTTCTAGAACTTCTTTGTTGATTAGTCAAAGACATGAAGGATTGCTGTAGGTTGAAGAGAATACATCTTTGAAAGAACAGGAAAATAGTAGGTTTTTTCTGAGTTTTTCCCAGTTGCCAAAGACAGCACACCTATTTCTAAATAGGCATTTTTCTTCCATCGTTCAAGAGCAGACCGAGACCACCTTTCCCCAGCTACATATCCAGGAAAAAAAAAAAAAAAAGAAAATTTGAGAACTGCCAGCGTGAAGAGGGTCTTTTGTGGGGAACTTGATGTGTTCTGATGACCTTGGAAGGCATGAGAGGAAGATTCCATTTCACAGGGAATTTGTTTCAAGATGAAGCAAGAGAGACTGAAATTCTGGGACCTTGACACAGTTGTCTGTCTTACTGAAGTTTCTAATGCAATGCCTTAAGTTTCTCTTGCACAAAATTAAAATCTGTAGGGTTGAAACCTCACTAAGGGAGAATTCCTTGCCTTCTTAAGGATTACATTTCTGCATTCAGCTGCCTATAAACCCACAAAGCTTTTGTACTAGTTCATTTACTTGGGTAATCTGTTTCTTGGTCGGCACAGTGTTTCAATATGGCTGCTGCCACTTCATGGAACAACTGTTGTGTGTCATCCAGACTGTAACAAAAAAAAAAAAAAGTCAGTTGCCTGATGGTACATTTGTTGTTAAAGGCTGGCTGCTTGTAGCTCAGCAGGACTTGAAAGACTTGTCCTTCTGAATGAGGAAAATGTGAACTTTGAGTTACAAGATCTTAACTTGTCTTTCTAGTGTGGATCTTTACTAATTACAATCTGATATTGTAGGAAGGAGAAAATGTTTACTATTGTTTGGTAACTTCTCACATGACTCTTGAGGATGCTTTTTTTCCTGTCTTCAGGTAGACTCTAAACAGATACTGCTGACATAGTTTCACTGTAAATATACTGCTTCCTAGGAGTAGGACATAATTAGATGCTCACTTTTCAGGTTAAATACTGTGTCTGTGTCTACTCTTTTTTATATCCTATACATGCTCACACATGCACAGTTCTGCATATATTGAAAACCTAAGAAGTGTTGGTGCTGGACTGTATTAAGTTTTTTGTTATTTAAATTTGCAAATAGCATATATTGTTGTCTTGCTGTTGGAATTACGTTTAATTTTTTATTATATATAACTTAATGGCAAATACATTTAATGACGGTCTCACACACAACAATCATAAGTAAACATTGCGGGAAATGAGAGCAGTTAAAAATTCCAGCTACGTGGATGCAGGAACTGGGTTAATTGTTTGCAGAAGTTCTCAAAGCTATTGGAATAGTACACTGTTTTTTGAGTTCTTCAGATTTTATTTTGCCAAAACTGTGTAAAATATTTATTTAACAATTCATGAAAGATGGGGGGGAAAAAAGAACAGTGTGATCTTTTCTAGTCCTTCTGCTATGATATTGCTTTCTTAAAATACAAACTTACATGGGGGTTTTTTTACTGGGTTGTCAGGCTTGATGATACTGTCAAAGTGAATTAGTCATCCATTGTAGAGTACTACTTACCCTGTTTAGGAAGTATTTTTAAGATATCACAGCTTTACACAAAAAAATAACTTTCTTTCAAGGCTTTTCTTTACACAAAAAATAACTTAATGTATAGTGATTTCTTAGCAACATGTAGCTTATCTTGAATTGTTTAAATTTCTTGGCTGAAATTAAGTCTTAATACAGCTTCATGTAATTGCTTTACCGTGTATTTACGAGTAGTTTTTGCCCTTATCTTACTGTTGTGGTTTAGCCCATGTCACCACACAGTTTCTCACTCACCCTCCCCAGTGGGATGGGGGAGAGAATTGGGAAGAAAGGAAAACTCGTGGGTTGAGGTGAAGACAGTTTACTAGAATAGCAAAGGAAAATGACAGTAATAACAAAATATAAAGATACTAGAATATACAAAATGAACAACGCAGAATTTCTTACCACCCAGTGTCCCAGTGATTGATACAAGCTATCCCAAGCAGTGATCACGGAAATGAAACCAAGCGGCAGGCAGAGGAGCGACAGGGAGTCATGCCTTTCTCTGTCAATCCCACTTATATACTGAGCATGACGTTTATGACATGGAATACTCTCTTTGGCCAGCTTAGGTCAACTGTTCTGTCTGTCTTTCTCCCAGCTTCCTGCATGTGCACATCAGCAAGACCTGGAAAGTCAGACAGTGTCCTTGGTCTTGCTAGTAACAACTCATGTTGTCAGTGTGTTTATCAACTTTCTTCACATCCAAAATCCAAAACACATTGGCTACTGAGAGGAAAATTAACTCCATGCCTGCCAAAACCAGAACACTTACAGTGAAAACCTTGGTGTTGGGACAGGTGTTGCTTTACCAATATCATGTTTGGAGAATTCCCATTAATGAGATGTGGAAGAAAGACTGTTTGCAGTGCTTGAAGGGAAAATGTCTTCCAGTTATTGGAGATGAGCAACAGTTGGTTACAACCATTGTTACATGGCTTGGAAAGATACATGGTGGATAGATCCACGTGTGCATTACTTAAGCATGCAGTGTTTTAGGAAACACTGAATCTTACCGCTTGTGTTCTCAACAGCACATTCTGCTTTGTCAATGGCATTACGTGGCTCTTCTAGGTGATGTATGCACTAGTAAGGCAGATTATTTTTGTTATGCAAACTTTGAATAGACATTTAATGGATCTCTCAGATTCTGTCAGAGCTCAAGTAGAAAGCATTTCCAAATAGGAAACACAATGTAAAGAACACCTAACATAACACAGAAGAAGACGGCGTGGATAAACAGTGTGGTCTGGAGCACAGACACAAAAAGGAAGTCCATCAAAGGTGAAGGCAAGAACAGACTACCTGAGAGGAACGTAGAAACACTGCCTGAATGCACACAATGTTAGAAAATACAGAACTCACATGGATCTTCAACGCAAGAATGACTTCTGTAAGTACTCTGAGAACCAAAGTAAAGCTAAAGGAAAATAAGGGTCCACAGCTTAGTGAGAGGATATGGAAAAGAGTGGGTTGTTCAGAGCTTTATTTTCCTCTTGGTTTTTATTGGTAAGTTCCACCCTTTGCCTTCTCAGTTTCCAGAGCCTACAAGCTGAGTCTCGGGGAGTGAAGTGCTGCTCACAGCAGAAAGTAATACCCTTAAGGAATGCATAAGTCGGTTACACATAGGGACCAGGTACTTTGTACATGGGGTGCAGAAGGAGTTGACTGATATCATAATGAGGCTGTTTTCATCAGTTTTGAAAGGTGTTCTGGTTTTGTTTAGTGAGGGGGGCCTAAGGTGGTAGCTTCTGTAGGAAACTGCTAGAAGTCGCTCCCCTTTGTTCAGTGAACTCGGCTGGGCCTAGGGCAGACTTGCTGCTGGCCAAGGCCAAGCCAATTGGTAGCAGAATGTTCCGTGATAACGCCTCTGCGATAATGTATTTAAGAAGGGGAAAACAGGGGAAGAAAAAAAAAAAAAAAAAAAAAAAAAAAAAGAAGAAGAGAAGATGTGAAGCAGCTGAGCAGGGGCAGAGAGGGGGATGCATGAGCCTTGTGGGCCTTGCAGGCCTCACCCTCTGGCCTCCCGCCGGGCAGCCGACTGGGCCTGACTCGGCCCGGCCCGGCTGCAAGAAGTGGCGAGGAGATGAGAAGTGAATAAGATGTAAAAAGGATCCTGAGAGGCGTCTGCCAGCCTGTTGTGAGGAACGGCTGCAGACGCCAAGGTCAGTTCAGAAGGAGGGGGAGGAGTAATGCGGCTCCTGGCCAAGATTCCCCTGCAGCCTGTGGTGATGACCATGGTGGAGCAGGTTGTCCCCCCGCAGCCCACGGAGGTCCACAGAGGAGCAGAGATTCCCCTGCAGCCCGTGGAGGACCCCACACTGGAGCAAGTGGAGGCCTGAAGGAGGCTGTGGCCCGTGGAGGGCCCGCTGGGGCAGCTGTTCTAGAGGGTCTGCACTCCATGGAAGAGAATGACCCACGCTGGAGCAGTTTCACGAAGGACTGTGGCCCGTGGGAGGGACCCCAGGCTGGAGCAAGGGTGGAATGCGAGGACCCGATGATGAAGTAGCAATGTAAAACAGCGCATAATGAACTGACCACGACCCCCATTCCCTCTTCCCCCCTGTGCCGCTCGGGAGGGGAAGATAGTAGAGATAATGTTAAGCCTGGGAAGAGGGATGGGTGGGGGGAGGTTATCTTGTTCCCTGTCTCATTCTCCTGCTAGTTTTAGAAATAGATGAATAGTTATCCCCAAGTCGAGTTTGTTTTGCCCGTGATGGTAACTTTAAGGATTCTTCCCTGTCCTTATCTCAAACCTCGAGCCGTTTTTCCTTCTATCATCTCCCTCTATTCTCTCGGAGGGTGGGGGGGAGCGAGAGAGAGACTGCTTAGTCTGGTCCCGATCAGGGCTGAACTACACAATAATTCAAAAAGGTTACTGATGTTTGGAAAGTGGCAACCATTGTGCTAAACTTCAAGAAGGAGCATCTGAGCAAATACAGACTGGTCAGTCTCAACTTGGTCTCTGGGAAGGTTCTGGAGCAGGTCTTTCTGGAAGCTAATACTGGGAATCAAAAGAACAGGAAGATGACTGGGAATACCTAGAATGGGTTTACCAAAGGTGACTTGTGCCAGACTAATCTGATAACATTGTGTGATGAGATGACTGTCTGTATGGAGAAGAAGGAAGCAGCAGATACTATATACCTTGACTTTAGCAAAGCCTGTGACTACAGTCCCCTGTGATCTCCTTATAGCCAAACTAGAGGATAAAAGATAAGGAAGGGAGAATCGCGCTTTATGTGAGAGACCAGCAGGAATTTGTGAAACTTTACCTTGGGGTGGGTTGTGAGCCAGTTAAGAGCATAAGGGTCAGGATTACCAGACAGAGCAACATGGGTGATATTATTGTGAGTATCTGCTACACACTGCCTGAGCAAAAACAGATAATAGATTCATAGAAACATTTAGGTTGGAAAAGACCCTTAAGGTCTAGTTCAATCATAAACCTAACACTGTGAAGTCCCACCACGAAACCATGTCCCTAAACACCACATCTTTCAAATACCTGCAGGAAGGGTGACTCAGTCACCTCCCTGGGTGGCCTCTACTGGTGCTTGAGAACCTTTTTGGTGAAGAAATTTTTCCTAATACTCAATTTAAACCTCTCCTGGCACAACTAGAAGCCCTTTCTTCTTGCTCTGTCACTTGCTACTTGGGAGAAGAGACCAACACCCACCTTCTATAACCTCCTTTCAGGTAGCTGTAGAGGGCGATAAGGTCTCGCCTCAGCCTCCTTCTCTCCAGACTAAACAACTCCAATTCCCTCAGCCACTTCTCATAGGATTAGAATCACAAAATCATAGAATGGTTAGAGTTGGAAGGGACCATCAAAGGTCATCCAGTCCAATCCCCCTGCAAGGAGTAGGGACATCTTCGACTAGATCAGGTTGCTCAGAGCCGCATCCAACCTGGCCTTGAATGTTTCCAGGGATGGGGCATCCACCACCTCTCTGGGCAACCTGTTCCAGTGTTCTACCACCCTCAGTGTAAAAAATTTTTTCCTAATATCTAATCTAAATCTACCTCCCTCTATTTTAAAACTGTTACCCCTAGTCCTGTCACAACAAGCTCTACTGAAGTCTCTCCCCATCTTCCCTGTAGGCCCTCTTTGGGTACTGGAAGACCGCTATGAGGTCTCCCTGGAGCCTCCTCCTCTCCAGGCTGAACAGCCCCAACTCTCTCAGCCTGTCCTTATAGGAAAGGTGCTCCAGCCCTCTGATCATCTTCGTGGCCTTCCTCTGGACCTTGTCCAACTGGTCCATGTCCTTCTTGTATTGGGGGCTCGAGAATTGGATGCAGTACGCTGGGTGGGATCTCACCAGGGCGGAGTAGAGGGGCAGAATCACCTCCCTTGACCTGCTGGCCACGCTCCTCTTGATGCAGCCCAGGATGCGGTATGTTCCCTAACTTCCAGTCCTCGGGGACCTCACCAGACCACCACGACTTCTCAAATACGATGGCCAGTAGCTTGGCAACTTCATGCGCCAGTTCCCTCAGGACCCGTGGATGGATCTCATCAGGTCCCATGGACTTGTGCCCCTTCAGGTTCCTCAGATGATCCCAAACCTGCTCTTCCAGTACAGTGGGCGGTTCTTCATCCTCGCAGTCCCCACTTGTGCCCTCCGCAGCTTGGGTGACGTGACAGGAGCCTTTTTTGGTGAAGACTGAGGAAAAAAAGTCACTGAACACCTCAACCTTCTCCGTGTTCTGGGTAACCAGGTCACCTGTTTCCTTCCGGAAGGGGCCTACATTCTCCTTGGATTTTCTTTTGTCCCCAGCATACCTATAGAAGCCTTTCTTATTGTTTTTGACATCCCTGGCCAGATTCAATTCCATCAGGGCTTTAGCCTGCCTCACCTGATCCCTGGCCATTCTCACAGCCTCTCTGTAGTCCTCCCAGGCTACCTGTCTCCGCTTCCACCCTCTGTAGGCTTCCTTCTTTACTTTCAGTTGGATTTGTTCTCCAGACCCTTCATCAGCTTCGTTGCTCTTATTTGGAGATACTCCAGCATCTTTTTTATAGTGAGCAGCTCAAACATAGTATGTGAGGTGCAGCCTCACCAGTGCTGAGTACAAAGGGACGATTACTGCCCTAGTCCTGCTGGCCACGCTATTTCTGATGCTGTGATGGTTTAGCCCGGTTGCCGCACAGTTTCTCACTCTCCCTTCCCCTACCCAGTGGTATGGGGGAGAGAAGTGGGGAAGAAAGGAAGACTCGTGGGTTGAGATAAAGACAGTTTACTAAAATAGCAAAGGAAAACAACAATAATAACAAAATATGAGGATATGAATATATCCAAAATGAACAATGTACGATTTTTCACCACCCGATGTCCAAATGACCAATACAGCCTGACCTGAGCAGTGATCATAGAGACGAAACCAAGCAGCAAGCAAAGCAGCGAAAGCAAGGTAGCAAGGTAGAGGGAAAGATGGATGCCAAGAATGCATACCAAGGATGCCCCCTCCCATGAGTAACCACCCTTTATATACTGAGAATGATGTTTGTGGAATTGGCCAGTTTGGGTCAATTATTCTGCCTGTCTTTCTTCCAGCTTCCTGCATCTGCACTTTAATGAGACTTTAATGAGACTTGAAAAGCCAGACAGTGACCTTGATCTCATTAACAACAACTTGTATCATCAGAGTATTTTTATCAACATTCTTCACATTCGAAATCCAAAACACACTGGCTACTGAGAGACAGTATCCACACCTTATTCCATACCATTTACGTCACACTTACAGATATACGCACAGATATCATTCATTCAATCTGTGAGCTATCCCTCCAAAGTCTGTTGAGTTCATTTAGTCCATGACTTTGGACTCCATCTGTCACAACAGTCTTTAAGGGCAGGTGAAGGCCTCCTTCTGGATGACTTCACGCACCCTATCCCCTCTGCAAAGCACAGCTTCCCCATGTGACACAGCTCTCGCCACACAAAGGCTGCCCACAGTGGTGTGTGCGTGCCCCACTCTGCAGACCAAAGCACTGTAGCAGCCTGCCCTCTCAGGGTGCTGTGTACCAGTAAGGCCCAGCCTTGGTTAGTGGCCAGTCGCCCCCATGCTGTACCTGCCCCTGCTTAGTTCCTGAGAGTGGAAGTACTGGGTACGTTAAGGGTAGTTTGGCTGCACACACTGTCCCCTGCCAGCACTGGTGCCAATGCTGACCTGAGCACCCCCAGCCCGCCCTGACCCCGCTTTCCCCTCCACCAGCTTTCCCCCATGGCCTCACACGCCCTCCCTGGGCCCTAGGGGAGGCCTTCTTCAGACAAGTCAGGGAAGCCTCATGTCCACAGCCTCTTGCAGAGTAAAGTCGCCTCGCTGTCTGCTGTAGCAATATAGATCACAGCTATATTGCTATAGTCAAGCCATCCATGAGATTTTTGGAGGGCACTGAGGAGAACTCTCTAACAGAGGTGACTGAGGACACAGTGATGGAAGATGCTCTGCTGGACCTGATATATACAAACAGGGAAGACCTGCTCAGTGGCAATATGAAGGTCAGGGGTAGTGTTTCGGGCAGTGACCTCAAGGTGGTGAAATTCAGGACCCTGAGAAAAGGCAACAACAAAAAAAAAAAGCAGGATCACAGCCATGGGCTTGAAGGGAACAGAATTTGGCCTTCTGCGGCAGCTGCTTGGAAGAATCCCATGGGACTAGAGTTGATTTTTCAGGTGTCACCACCTCCAACCACAAGAATGAATTATTCCAACACAAAAAAAAGTCAAGCAAAGGCAGCAGGAAGCCTGCAGGGTGAACAAAGAGGTTGTCACCAACTGACATGTAAAAGGGAAGCATATGAGGTGGAAACAAAGGGAAGTGGCCAGAGAGGAATACAGAGACACTGTGCAAGTATGCACCTGTAGTTGGATGTGGCACAGGACGTGAAAGGCAACAGGGAAGGCTTCTGCAGGAATATCAGCAGCCAAAGGAAGAGTAGGGAAAATGTGAGCCTGCTGATGAGTGGACAGGAGGTTTCTGCTAAAGGGCATGAAAAAGGCCAAGGTAAACAGTCATTCTTCATTGCAGTCTTTACTGGGGAGAGCAGCCTTCAGGAGTCGTAGGGCCCTGCGAGCAGTGGGAAAGTCCAGACCAAGGAAGCCTTACCCTTGGTGGAGGAAGATCAGGTTAAGGAACATTTAAACAAGGTGGACGTACACAAGTCAATGGGACCTGTTGGAATGCACCTGTAGTTGATGAGGAAGCTGTCTATTATCACCAGTCTCAGTCATTTTTCAAAAGTCCTGGAAAGACCAACTTGGAGAGGGGCGAGGGAAGGTTCCTGACAGCTGGGAAGAAGCAAATGTCACTCCCATCTTCGTGAAAGGCAAGATGGAAAAGCAGGGGTACTAAAGGCCAAGTAGCCTCTCCTCATTTGCTGAGGTGATGAATGGAGCAAGTAATACTGAAAACCATTTAGAAAAATAGAAAGAACAAACAGCTGGTTGAGCGTAGTCAGCATAGATTTACAATGGGGAAATCATGTTTGAGTAACCTCATAGCCTGCTGTGGTGAGGTGACTAGGGTGGTGAGTGAGCTCAACAGTGGCTGTTTGTCTCTACTTCAGTAAAGCTTTCGGCTTTCAATGCCATATCCCGTAACATCCTCACAGACAAACTGAAGTAGTAGGGTCTAGGTTAAGGGATCAGTGAAGTGGGTCAACAACTGGCTGAACTGCTGAGCAAAAAGGGTTTTGATAGCAGCAGGAAGACCACCTAAGTGGAGGCCAGTAACTGGTGGTACATTGCAGAGTTCAATACTGAGGTGAGTAGTATTTAATGTCTTCAGTAAGGATAGACAGAGCGTAGGTGAAAAATTGGGAGGAGTACATTAATGGTTATACTGCCACTCTGAGGGATGTGGAGAGGCTGCAGAAATGGACAGAGGGGAAAGCTCATGAAGTTTAGCAAAGCAAAATGTCAAGTCCTGCCCCTGGGTAGCAGTTAGCCCTTGCACTGATCTGTGCTGGTGGCTGACAGGCTGGAAAGCAACTTTGCACGAGAGGCCCTTGGTGTCCTGGTGGACACTAGCTGACCCCAACCAAGCAAGCAATGTGCTCTCGTGGCAAAGGTGGCCAGCAGTCTCCTGTTACATCAGGAAAGGTGTTGCCAGTAGGTTGAGGGTGATGATCCTTCCCCTCTACTCAGACCTGGTGAGAAACATCTGAAATGCTCAGTGCAGTTCTAGGCTCCCTAGTGCAAGAAAGATGTGGACATCCTGAATCAAGTAAGGGAAAGGTCATGAGGATGACTGTGGGGGTAGAGCATGAAGGAGCAGGTGAGAGAGCTGGGACTGTTCAGCCTTGAGAAGGCTCAGGGGACTCTTATCAATGCATATAAATACCTGATGGAAGTAGTGGTGCCCACTGATAGGACAAGAGGCAATGGGTTCAAATAAATAGAACAAACTGTGTTTAACATTATCACTGTAGGAGTGATTAGTCACTAGAACAGGTTGCCCACAGAGTTTATAAAGTCTACATCCTTGTAAATACTGAAAAACTTTCTGGACATTGCTCTGAGGAATGTTTTCTCATTGACTTTCTTGAGCAGGGGGCTTGGACTGGAGATCCAAACTCTAGCTAGAGTGGTACTCCAGAAGTTCTTTTCTAAGCTCTACAATTCAGTGGTTCTGTAGAGAGAGACAAAGTGAACAGCTGGGCAATAACAGTGAGTTAAAAGCTGTCAGATCTGTCAGATTCAAAGGGTTATAGTCAGTGGTAGAGCATCCAACTGGTTGCTGGTTACAAGTAGTGTCACTTAGGGGTCAGTACTAGTTAGTAGCAGTACTGTTTAGTGTGTCAGTAGTGCCATAAATGAGGATACAAGGTACCTTCTCTTCAGGTTTATGGATAATACCAAATGGGGGGATGTGGATAGTATGCCTGAGGGCTGGACTCCTGTTCAGAAGGATTTGTACAGGGTAGAAAAATTATCTGAGGGGAACTACATGTAGTTCAAGAAAAGCAAACACATAGTCTTGTATCTGGGATGGAATAGCTCCTTGCAACAGTCCTAGCTGGGGACCATTTGACCAGAAAGCAGCATTGTGGAAGAGGGCCTGATTGTCCTGGTGGACGAGAAGTTGAACGTCAGACAAAAAAGTGCCGCTGTGGAAAGGAACACCAACTGCATTGTAGGCTACATTAGTGTAGCTGGCAGGTCCAGGACTGTGGTCCTTCCCCTCCTTTTGGTTGTGGGAGTACTGCAGCTAGAGTGCTGTGTCCAGTTCTGGGCTTTCCAGTACAGGAGAGACATGGACACACCAGAGCAACTCCAGCAGAGGGCTACCAAGCTGGTTAGGGGCTGGAGCATATGATGTACAAGGTAAGAGAACTGTGTTCACCCTTAATGAAAAAAGGCTAAGGTCAAACCTTGTTACTGTCTGTAGCTGCCCAGCATGGCCTAGGAAGGTGGAGCCATTTTTTCTTCAGAGGTGTCCAGTGGGAGGATGGTGACCAATAGGAATATGTTGCATCCTGGAATTAACCATTGAGGTGATAAAATGCTGAAACAGGGAGCAAAGAGAGGGTGTGGGATCTCAGTCCTCGGAGACAGATGTTCAAAACTCAAGGGCCCTGAACAGCCTTCTCTGTCTCGAGCTGCTTTGCGCAGGAGGTTACACTAGATCTAGAGGTCTCTTCCAGCCTACATAACATACAGTCTGTGTTTACACAGTCATAAGGAGGAGAGATTTTAAAGTTAGGAACAGTAAAACTGTAGATGTACAGTAAAATATTTTAGTTTTAGTTAAGAGTGAAACCTATGTCATTTAGTCAGTTGTTATTTTTCCTCTTTAAGAAGTAGCTTCGGGTATAAGTTAATAGCATTGCATGCCTGGGTTTTGATATAGCTAAGTAACTGTGCTATACTGGAGATTTACCTTCCAAAGAGTGTGTGGAAGAGCATCACAAGCAGTATTGAATATAGGCTGCTAGATCGAGTGCTTGAGAATATCCTGTGCGGAGTAGTACTGTACCTCTGCTTGTCTGGACAGTGGAATTTAGTACTGCTTTAATTGATAGATTTATGAATATTCTATTGTGTGCTAGTTTGTATCATTGACTGGTACTACTAGTAAATAGACCTGTTTCAGAGAAAATGTAAATAAGTGGCACTTAGTACATTTTCAAGAAAAAATGGCGAAGATATTTGTGTGATAATCAATGTCTCATGACTGGAGGTGGGGAAGAAAACATAATGTATTTCTGTATTTAATTGGCTGCAGCATAATGTTTTATGATCCTTTCCATCTGAATATTAAAACCTCTTGGGCATTGGATTAGAGAGGTCAAAAGGCTTTGCTGTAACTTCAAGGTCAGGGTTTGTATCTTTCACTTTCACACTATGCTGTCTCTCTCCAGCTGGTCTATCAGACTGTCATGACAGGCAGCTGGATGTGTTCACTGGTGCCTTTTACTTTTTTCTAATCATGAAGTCCCACAGAATTCCTCTTCTGTGATATCCTTGTAGGAGATAATTCCTTAGTAATACATGAGCATTTTGGTTCAGAAGTATTATGCTTTTTTATTGCTGAACAAATTCTTACTTGAAAAAAATTATTTTCTTCTGTTTCCAAAATTAAAGACTGTACACTGTTTTTGAAATAATCAGCAAAGACAATGTTACATTTCCAGAGAGAAGTAAGTGGGTCTCAACAAACATAAATTGTTCCTGGAGCAAATACTGGTGTTTGTGATTGCTTTCCAGTCGAAACAGTAAGAATGTTGCCTCCGAATGGACTTTACTTCACAGAAATTTCACTTACACCTGTCTTACCAATACGTACATGCGCTTATTCTTAAAAGCTAATGATGACAACTTTTTTTATCAAAACACCAATGTTTCGGTCTTCATAGCTGAAGTAAGAGTATACAGGAGAAGTGATAAGCTGAGTGAACGTCTGTTGGGATGCCTTTCTCCATGTTTATAAGATCTGAGGCTTGGCTCTTGATGGTCTTAATTAATAAGAATAAGGGAGGAACGTCTTGTCAGGAGATTACAGAGTCTCATGTAGTCAAAATATCTTCACTGGGCAAGCTTAATAATCTCAGCATAAGAAAACTGTAGATTGTGATACTTTTTTTTTCTAGATACCAGACATAGAAGAGTACTTAGAATTGTCAGGAAAACTGAGGAAAAAAATGGGAGGCAAATCTTGTACTTTACAATTTTAATCTGGAGTGAGAAGACAACTGACAGCCATTCCTACTGTTCTATTTCATTATTAGAACAGAAATAATGATTTATTTTTTTTTTTACACCAAATACTGCTTTGAATTGCATAAAAAAAGATGGGCTGCATTTCCTGAATATAAGTCAGTAAACATGTCACCAGCTTCATTTTCAAAACTTTATTGACGAGATACTTAAATAGAAGCAGTTATGATGTGCTTTTTTTTCTTATATATTAGATTCTTAGTTACAAAGTAAAAACAGATCACAAAGGCAGCTTTTTTTTTGGATTTGAGACAACTTCAGGAAAATATTAAAGCAGGTCCTAAGTAAAGGTTGTCAACTATCTTGAAAATATGGCTTGCAGATGAAGCTTTTTCCTTGAGTCTTGCATAAGAATTTTACTATCTTTTTTTTTTTTTGTAAGGATGTACAATAAGCTATTTTCACTTTTTAAAAAATATGGCTTGCAGATGAGACTTCATCTCCTTTCTGAATTCTGCATAAGCATTTTTATTGTTTATTTTAATAAAGAGGCAACCTTTGCAGTAGTACGAAAAACAAATTAATACAATCCATATGCCTTAATTTATTTGAAAATTGAGCAATGACAGCAAACCAAAACACTTATTGTTATTATTATTCAAAATAATGACAGAAGTGTCAGCATGTTTCTGTGCTCATTTTGAAAATATTTATGTATATTCCAAACAGATTTTTTGGTGGTGGTGTTGTTGATTTCTTTCATCATCCCAGCATGTATTATTTCACTTTAGTTCACCAACATGGGGCCTCTTTGTTAACCTTCTCCATAATTCATCTGAACCTGAGACAGAATATTTCTGTAAGCGCTGCATACCTTTTCTTGACATTTTCGTCATCCATTGCTGAGGTGTACTAATAGTTGCCAAATAAGATGGGCCTCGTGAGATCTCTGTGACAGTTCTAGTTAATTTCTTACTGTATACTAGCTGTTCTTTGTACTTAATTTATTCTGGAGAAGCAAAGAAGAGCATCTCCAGTAAATAGTGAGTCTGTTTAGTACAGTGGATCAATATTAAACTGTCTCAATATCCTTAATCAGCTGTTCTTTTGGGAATTCTTTCTTCTGAATAAGTGTCCCAACAGAAATTGGATCTTCTATTCTTCACAGCTATAAAAGAAATTATTCTTGAATAAGGTAGTAAAGGTTTTATTCCTTCTAATTGGAGGAGTTGAAGCGGGCAGAAAAAAAAAAGAGATTGGAGGCGTCCTGTAAATGTCTTTACAGTCACCTGGAAACTAATTAATTCAGAGTGGTAACTGCAGCTGCTGTGGCTCCTTATTCCAGTTGATGCTTTTGTGTGTAAAATCTTATTTCCCCCATGGTTGCCACCTGGTTACAAAAAAAAAATAAGCCTGTTCTGGAAATGTAATACTAATGTAAATATGACTTCAGTGCTGGACAGACTTATTGGCCCTTTTATTAAAGAATGGATTTAATGAACATATGGATGAATAGGATGAGGCAGAGTAATTGTACCTTTAGGAGAAGAAAGTCATGCCTTGCAAATCGGCAGGAGTTCTTTGAAGGAATAAATACATACAGTGGATGTTGCTGACTGTGTATTGTTTTAAATTTCCAAAAAGCCATGGTCCAGCTTTCATCAAAGCCTCTAGTAGGTTTTTCTTAACAAAAAAAAAAATAGCTGTTCAGGGATAGGAATTTTCTTCTTTTAATTGCAGAGTTAAAGATAGTAAGTAGAAGAGAGGAATAGATGGTTAGCTTTCGTAGTGTTGGAAAGCTAACTGTGGAGTTCTGTGGGGATCAGTGCTGGAAATGATTCAGAAAAAGAGAATGAATGACGGAGCTTGGTAATCCAAAATTTCAGGATTGTGAAGACACTAACACTAAGATATGCAGAGTAATGTTACAAACTGACTAACTAGGCAATAAAATAACTAAAGAAGTTCAATAGTGATAAATGCAAAGTATATGCATGTGGTGGTGGTGAGAGTTACACTTCCAGTGGTTCATTTTCACTTTATCGAAATTGTCCATTACCAGTGAGAAGTTGGATATTGGAGTTACCACAGATATCTGTGTGAAGATGCTATACTGCTATTTGGAGTCTTCAGATAGAAGACAGTCTGTTCCTATTTATATTGATTGTTTTACCATATTCTGCATAAGTCTTCTTAGTGTACTTAAGGGAAAAAAAAAAAAAACAAAACTAAAACTAGTGAAAGTGTAATGAAACATGCCAGGATGCTTAGAGATATGGCATGACATCCACAGAAGTCGTAACAGAACTGGGATAGAATTTCCCAGGATATAAGGTGAACTACTGATGTTGGAGGTTTACACAATTCACATATTTGTCCTGGATAGTTCTTTTGCACTTTGTATACCGATATTTTGTTCAGGAGCTTTTAGCAACTGATTTGGAAACCTGTAGGTACTTAAAAAAAAAATTGTGTATTTCATATTTTGTTGCCAGATCTCTTCTTTCCACCTGTACCCCTCACCTTGGGCAAATGAGATAGGTTTGTCTTGCGTAAGTTTCAAGATCTCTAGGAAAGAACAAAAAATAATTTATTTTCTTTCCTATGGCACCTTCAGGAAAGACTGGAAGAGGAGTGCTTTTCCTGGAGAAAGTGCGTACTGGGAAAGAGAATGGAAAAAAGAAACTGTTGCTTTCTCCATTGTGTCTAGTCTTTGAACTCTTTCGTGCCCTGCAAGCAACAAATTGACAGTATGTGTATGCCTCTGCATATTCAGTCTTCTAACTCTTTCTGCATCTCTCTAGGTTCTTCTGTCTTCTTTATTCATTTGTGTTTCCGTATCTATTTCAAACCAGAATCTAGCGAGTGAGGATTATTAGGTGGATTGCCAGCATTTGTCTGTCACTGTCTTCATTGGGAACGTTGTGAGAATATAGCAATTCCTATTCCTGGCTGCTTTGGTGGCAGTCTTGCTGGCTCAAGCTCCTGCTGGGAGAAAAGAAGCTAAACGAAGAAAAGAGACAGCTTTCTGCTAGTTGTGCATAGCGTCCCCTTCTGGCAGGTAATGCTGTTTTTCTTTAATTTTTACCAAAAAAAAGTTCATCTGGCAACCAGCGATACTGGCAACGGTTGTGAATACCAGGGATAGTAATTCAAAACCGAAGATAGTTCCAGCCAACACAGGACTGCTTGGAAATTTGTTAACCCTGAAATTGCATGAGATTATTATTTTAATATTAGAATACCAGTGTGGAACAAATTGCCAGTATAGAGTGAAATTGCAGATTGTACCAGTCCGAGTGAGAACTGACTTTTAGAACTAAAAGACGTTTGAAGAAAAAAAAAGAATACTCAAATAATCATAATTTTGGCATCATCATGCTTACTATAGTGAATAATCCAGTTAGCTTGTTTTTTTCTTTTTAGTAACTTTTCTTTTGAATGCTGGTAATTGTAGTTTACTTTCAGAGTACCTTCCACTTCTGAAATTGTCACAAGATTATAGACTTGCTAGCTTTTTTTGGTATCCTGTGGTAAAAAACAGTGATTGTTGCTCCCTGAATGTGGCTACTGAATCAGATGGGAACCTCCAAAATTAAACAATTCATTTGATCTAATTGACTAAGTAAAACGCCAAGTTCACAGTGTTCATCTCGGTAGACTGATGTAATTGCTGGCATTTGACTTGCATACCTCTTGAAATATTGAATTAGTTTATAAACGTGGCAGAAAAGAGCAGCCTATAGTTGCCAAATAAAGTTTGGGTACTTTACAACAGCTTAAACAAACTAGCCATGTTAATTCTTGTTTTAGGGAGTTGTTTTTTCATTTAATTTTGTTATTAAACTGCATGAATAAGTAGTCTTTGCCTCAGCTGCATGCTCTGCTTTTAAGAGAGCTTTTACAGCATAGCAGAATAAGGATATTTAGCTAGGAAGGGTAACTATTTGGACAAAACTATGTTTATAGGAATATTGTGTAGTTTTGTTTGATAAGTATTTTTGTAACTTTAGTTTTTCAGAGAACAATCAAAACCAGAAAACTGTAAAATTTTGTAGTGTGAAACTTAGTAGATTAAAAGTCACAGGTTGACATTGAATTTCACTTGGATCTAAACTGAGACAGCAATACTGTAGACATTTAGTAATGTTTAAGATTGGTGCCAGCAAAAACCTGACACCAGCATAGTTTACAAAAAGAACAATTGCTAGACAAGTTCCACTTGAAATATATTCTTGCATTCCCAATTATTAACTGTAATTTTGGAGTGCCTTTTTTTTTTTCTTTTAACAGGTTGGTAATAGTTAATTCCCATAAAAATCAAATGCCACATATTCATCTCAAGTGAGATGGTGGTACAGCTTTTGATTTTTTGGGAAGTTCTGTTCTGATAATTTCCTCTAGTGAGTTCTTTGGGTTTGTTATTTTAAAAGGAGAATTAAGTTTTACTATTTTTTCTTAATCTGTTGTGTAGTATCCTTGCCTAAGTTGTTGTTATTCCAATAAGGCTAAAAATTAATGTGGATTTTTTTTATTTTGAGAACTCATATATTAAAATAAAATGCAAGTTAAGCCAACATTCTATAAAGCTTTTGAAAATGTAAAGTAATCAATGAAACATGCAGAGTCATTAAAAGATACATGAGATTTTCTTTAGTGTATAGCTTAGGAAAATCAGCAATTGTAGAACCCTTTCTTTTTATGCTTTCCTTCCTCTTTGTAATACAGAATCTAGATATTTGATAAGTGAAAAATACTATAATTACTATGGGATATAATAATAATCTTAAACCCTAATGACACAGGAGAAAGTATTTGAATTATAATTCACTTAATTTGTCTGCAATTAGAGAGAAAATATATTCATTTCTACTGGATAAAACCTCTAGTTTCAGTATGTGATGATATAGAATCAAGTCATCCAGTCAGGTTGCCGGGAAAAGCTTTGTTGGCCAGACTGGTGGAACAAAAAAAGATCTATGGAATCTTTTTTTGTTGTGGTTTTGCTTTCCTGTAGTTGTCTGTTCTTTATGACACAGATATTTACAGTAAAACTTGACTTCTATGGAAAGCTAAATCTGTACACCTACGTACTTTGAACTTCTATCAGACTTACTACATTGACTATAAGCTAGCAAAACTTTATTCGAAGAAGGTGTCATTCCTGAAAATATTCAAACTTCTCAAATAATATTTATTCAAACAATATTAGTAAGTATTTCTAAGACTATTAGTATGAAAACAGTTTAATAGTGAGAAGTTCCCTCAACATGGAGAACATTGCTAACTGGAAAGACACCCCTACCCTCATTTTAATGTGACATGTCATTTTCATTAGTAATATGCAGATTTGTTTATATTAATTTTAAATGCAGTTATGCCTCAACACACAGTATTTACTTTGTCAGTGTATTTACATTGTACTGGATGAAAAGACTGGGGATCAATCTTCCTGAAGATATTCACACCACAGTGGTAATTTTTTGTCTCTTATGGTCTTTGTTAGCACGCAGTAGAGCACTGTGTATTTTTATAAGCTTTGCATGTTTGCACCACTTACACTTTGTGTCCATCTGTAATTTAAAAAGTGAGGATTTATGCCAGTGAGTCATGAAAGAAACCAAGACAATAGCTCCTAAATAGACTTCCTCACTTTGTCTGTCTGAAGGGTGCAGGCTGTGGCATAGATATACACAAACGTTGAAGATCCCGAGTGTCACCTTGCCAGGAAGAACGACAGGTCAGCCTGGGGATTCTGTAAACTGGGGGAGCTGAAGTGCTGAAGCATCCCAGCACATCCTCTGCCCTGAACCACAAGCATGAATCACCCAAGAACCCCAAGAAAGAATCTTCATTTCAGCTGCATGGGCCAGCGGGTGAGCTGACACTTCTGGGATTGGTGGCTGCAGGTTTTTTCCAAATGACTGTTGGAAAAAAAAAAAAAAAAGTCAGGAAAGCTCTTAGCATAGCGATAGCTGGTACTTACTTGTCTCATGATTTGAGAAGTTGTATACCTTCTTAATTTTCTGGGTATCAATCAAATTTACACCTGTGACAGAGATGGCCCTAACAGCAGCATCCTAAACTCTTTGTGAATCAATCTACCTCTAATCAGACTGTTATCAGCTCTCACTGGATTCTCACCTGTGTGTTGAAAAACTCAGTCCTCCTCAGCAGTAATTTGAAACTCTTGGTAACTGTGCCATAGTACTTTCACATCCATGGATGTGAAGCATTATGTAAAGTGTCTGTTTGTGGTAAGCTGCAACAGGAGGCAATGGAAGGTCTTTTTAAATTGAAATACACATTTTGGTGATTATCCAACCTATTTCTTAGCACCAAGAAGAGTACACGGTACGATTGCATCATTTGGACATTCTCATGTTGTCGTTCAGTCAGAGGAGATAAATGGGTTTTCAGGATTACTTATCATAGTCAACAAATCAGGAAATTATTAAAATAAAAGTCTGAGTCTTTAGGTGTCAAAAGCTTTACTGCAGAAGGTGCAGTCACAAACGACTAGCATATAGAATGTTGTGTGTCCACCTAGCACCACATTACAGTTAGGGAAATTTGAGACAAATCAGTAGACCTCTTTGGAAGGTTTTTGTTTAATTTAAAGGTGACGGATAAAGACAAGAGTGACCTGGATTGCCTGGATTCCATAGAGGAAAAAAGTAAAGCCAAGTGGAAGATTAAATTTCCAGGAGTAAGGAAGGCTACAGGCTCTTTGTCTAGAATGAAAGTTCTCTTCTGTACGGTATTACCAAGACAGATACTACATCCCATTTTATTCCTGTTTTAGAAATTGTAGTTAAAAAATGAGAGCAAATGCAGAAAAGACTTACAGAGGTTATGTATGAACAGATTTTCTTCTGTGGTAGATAAGTTCAGGACATTTAATTACTCAAAAGGGGGCTTGAAAGGTGACTTGGTAAATACTGGCAGGAAGGCAGCCAGCTACTTAAAAGTAGACTAACTAATTAGACTACTTCCACTCTGAATGACTAAAATACTGAACTTCTGCAGGTTTCGGGGAACAAATTGGTTATCACAGGAAGCCATGCAGTTATTAAATTATAGGGAATAAAAAGCTGAATATCTGTTCTGAAATGAGGCTTGGGGTTTTTTCCTGTCCCTTTTTCCTCACTAAGGAGCCTAGAAAAATTACAGGAAACAGCAAAATGAGACCTAATGCTGTGGAAAAATATAAGGAACTTTGTGAGGAAGTAGACTCAAACACTGTTCAAGGGTAAAAATTATGATAATGTTTTAAAAGATGCAAGTGCAGTAATAGGTAACAAACTATAGCTGAGATTTCACCAGAAATATTTGAATTTTGGTATGGGTGTTCTATTATCTATTTGTATATACCCTGATTCTGTTACTTATTTTTCATAGAAATTCCTCCATTTTAAGACAAAAATCATCTTAAGAAGATGGTGTATATATGGAGATAAGAAAAGGTTTAACACTTTTACAGCTAAGAAAATATGAAAAAATAATGAGGAAAATGAATTAATTGTCTGGCAAAGATAAAAGGAAAATACTAGTCAAAACAAAATTGAAATAGGGTAGTTTTTAAGTGTGAGGACTCCTGAATTGCTTCCACAGGCTACTGCTGGCAAACTTTTTTTTTCCTGAGTCATCTAAAACTGCCTTAGACAGCGTAGCAGGGAATACATTTTATGTGAATAATCATGCGTTTCTGAGATGTGTTGAAGCCTCATCTGACAGGGTTTTTTTTGTGTCTTTCCTATCTTCCAAAGACTATTCAATAAATTGTATTTCCGTGCCTGTTAAGTTAGAAACTGTATTTTCCTCGGTATTGTTTGGATGAAGTGTTGTCTGAGCAACCACAATCAAGGCTGGCGTGAAATCTCATTTTCAGATGCCATTTATGCTTGACATACTTCTGTTTAATATAGCCTTACCTTTCTGTGTGAGACAGTTATGGTTTATTTAAGTAAGTTCATAATTTAAAAAACAGAGAAATGAAACTTTGCTGTTTGAAATTTTTTTAAGTAGTGGAGTGGGCTCTCTGCCTCTGGTACCGGGACTCGCTTCAGCAGAGCTGCGTGGCTGCACAGCAGCTACCGCCGCTGCACACTGCCGTATCCCTTCCTGCGCCCCAGCACTCCCTTTTCCTAGCCAAGGCCGGTCTTTGCCCACCCATAGTTACTTTTTCCCCAAATTCGGTATTTCAATGCCACTTTGTAGGCAGTCTTGGCTTTGTGCTATTACCATACAGTCAGTACCATCAGCCTTGCAACGTCCCCCCCCCACCCCCAAAGCTGCCCTGTACTCCTCTTCACCTTTCCATGGAGCTTGTCTGTTTTTCACTTAACTCTCCCTTAATGATCTGTAAAATCCAGCCACTCTGTCAGCTTCTCGCATTATCTGTCACATCCAGCAGTTTTCTTATGTCATGTCCAGTAGTTTTTCACATCCTGTTTATTCAGCGTAATCTCAGGCCAGGGCCTGTTCATCTGCCTGTAGCCATGACAAGGTCCAACTGGCTGACAGGTCGGTTTGCCTGACGTCCCCCCGCCACAGCGCAGAGCAGCTGCTTGAGCAGCGAACGCCTGAAGGAACTTCAATCCCCACACTGTGAAAATTGTTGGAAAATTGTGCAAATCTCAGCTCTGAGAGTAAGGATGATCCTGCTGCTGCCACTCTGTCACCTTCGTCTTGTCCTTCCAGTCTCATCTTGGTTGCTCCTGTGGCAGTTGTTGGCTTAGCTCAGGCAGCGGGACAAAGAGAGCTTCACCGTAGTGCTTTGTGTCATGTACATCAGCCTGCAGAGAGTCTTCCTTGCTCAAGTCCCTGTCTCTTGAAGGGTTTCATGAAAGGAGTTGAGATAGGGTTGCAGTCTGTAATTAAAAAAAAACCTATGTGTTCCCCTTGTTGCTTACTACCCATTATACATCAGTGTGCCAGCATTTGCCAGCTAGGGCATGGATGCCATCAGTGCTGGCAGCATATATGAAGGTTAGTAGCTCTTGTTGTAGTTGTAGTCTCTTTCCCAGAAGAGAAAATGTGGTCAGCATGCAGGGAAGAAGGGTCTGTTGTTCCTAGCAGTTGTTTTTCATCATCCCTCAAGAGGCAGTCAGTATTTCAACACCTTATTTTTAAGGTTTTTTTTTTGTAGGTAGTTGGAGGTTGTTTACAATGTTAGAAATAATTTTCAAGGAGGGAAGGGGAGTGTGTGTGTTGGTTGGTAAGGGGGCTTTGTCTGTATTTATGTAGTCTGGGATTGTTGTAGACCAGATACTTCATAAAGTAGCATACTTAACTGGTTCCCTCCTAACTTTTGTGTTCCATCTTCACTTGGAATATAACACCTCATTAGTCTTGGAAACTTATGTTATGATACCAAGTATTATTATGTTTTCAGAAAGCAGCTGTAATCTGAGAGGGCATATGGAAGGTGGTGAAGAGCATTCTTCATTATGAGCCTCCAGTTGTGGGCCTTTTCAGTACTAAGGGGATAATAAGTGAAGGGGGAAGGAGTGAACAAAACCAGAGAGGAAGAGAGCTGGTGGGCAGAGATAACAGAGACAGTGACCAAGACAAAATGTCTCCAATCGCTAAGTAACAGGCCATTGAGAAACTACTGGTACTGCTTTGGGGAAGGCCAGCCTGGACTTTGTAACTGATAGAAGAGCAGAAAAGAAAAACATGAGAATTTGGGGATATGGGGGAACCTGTGGACTATGTGAAACTTACTAAAAAATGTTTAAGGGGCTTAGGTGGGAGGTGGTATTGGAGAGGCCAGTCCCAACCAGTGCCAGTCAGTACACATACCTGGTCAAGCCCTGTGTCTGATCACCACAGTCTGTCATCCTTTTATAAATCTTTTCTTAACTCTCCATGTAAAGGAGATGCCAGCTGCTGGAAGAACAGACATGAGTGGATATGGGGCAGCAACTGGAGTCAGACCAAGGGTGTAGGTGCCCTCAGCCTGTGTTGTGTCAGCAGCAGGGGCACATGATGGTCTAAGCTCCAGCTGCAGGGACAGGAGCAGCACATGTCCCAACTGGGCGGACAAGAACAGCATGTGTCCTGGGTGCAGCTACAGGTGAGACAGGTGAGTGAAGCAAGTGAGGCTCTCAGCACAGCATTTGGACTGGGACCACAGGTCGCAGCCTGTGTGCCTGGTGCCTGCTGCTGACGGGGGTGAGTAAAGTGTCTGTATTTTCACAATACCTGGTGGTGTGACACCATGTGTATGTCTCTTTGGCGTGTGTAATTCACTGGCAAACTTCAAGTTGGACTAGCAGTGACTGGGAGGCACTGCATCTGGGCAGCAATATTAGGTGGTTAGAGGGCCTGTGCTGATGCTCTGGAGGGACCTGTGAGCCTGGGGTACCTATAAGACAGGGGTACCTGTCAGACAAGACTGTGAGTGCATGCATCTGCCTGCTAGTAACTTACTGCCAGCCCGCAACTAGGAGCGCTGTGAGATGGATAAAAGGGCTCTGAACCCAGGTAGAGGGGTATTAGGTGGACAGAGGGATATGCTGTTCTCATGTTTCAGGGATCCACAAATCTGCATGTGCTCATGAATGTAGAGGGGGTAGAAGAGGGTATACTCTCAGTAGTGAGCTTCAGTCCTGACCAGATGAAAAGGAGGAAGAAGTCTTGCCTGTCTGTACCTAAGTTTGTGAGTCCTGGGAGTGTTACATGTGGGTGCTGCCAAAGGCAGTGCTTTGTCTGTGGCAGCTAGCTGGTTGAACTTGCCAATGAGAAAGCAACTGCCACATCTATGGACCTGGAGTGGACACCTCCAGATCTCTGGATGCACCAGGATGCGCTCCAGCAGCAGAGCAGGAGGAATCCCTGGGCTGGTCCCAGAGATGCTGGAGGCGGCAGTGATTTATAACATCCCTTAACATAATTGGTGAAAGAAGACTTCATAATAGATGTTCAATACAACGGTTCTCTTTGTGAGTCAGGAGTTCTTGAGCTACGTGCATCTCAAAGTTGAAAAAGCTGTGCTGCAAAAAATATCACTCTATCCTTTTTCTATTTTCCTGTCTACTGCTGACTATTAATAGACACAGAAGAAAGGCCTATTTGTTCCAATAACTTGACTTACGTGGCTGCTTTCACAAAACCAAGGTGCTGCTGAAGACTCTTTAAGTCAAAAATGCTTGTTTTGCCTTAAATATAAGAGAAGTGAAGGAGATGCTTTATAAATTTGGGGTTTTAAGACTTAACAGGAGGTTCTTTGCCTCACTTTGTATACTAAGCATTCCAGTGAAGCTCCATTCATGACTTCACATTCCAGACTGTAATTCTTTCTCCTTTATTATGCCTGATTCTACATTGTTAAGGGAATTCTGCAATATTGTCATATAAAAATTAAACCTTTGACATTCTAGTGTAGGGTTTGCTGAAGTTTATATACCTCTCCTCTAAACAATGTTGCTGTGTTTAAATCCTAAAGAGACAGGAAATAGGCAGTTTTATTTGGGATGGAGATCATACAAATTTATCTTTTTTTTTTTTTTTTAAATAAAGCAACAAATTGATTTAATTAATAGTATTGGGTTCCAGAGCTTCACTTACAGCCTCCAACCAACTATGTGACAGTAAGCGTGTCACTTAACCACCGTGTCCTACTTTCACCATCTGTGAAATGCTTTGGAAACTTATGGAAAACTGAATCATAGATCTTTTCCATCTCTAGATTTTATTAGGTCATCCAGTTGTCCATCTGCCAGTAGAAGATTATTTCCTACATCCACCAGTGTTTTTCCAGTCTGGATTCTGTCCTTCAAGTGATGGGGCTTCCACTGGTACCTTTGGGAGATGATTTTGCAGACTTCTAGATCTAATTGTGAGGAAGCTCTTTTGACATTCACACAACGATTTTTTTTTTGTTGCTATTTTAATTTCAGTCTGTTACTTTATTGACATTATTTTGTGCTTGCTTATAGTTTTAAGACATATGCAATTTACACAACACCTTAAAGATCTAGGTAGGATGCAAACTCTCCATAAGGTATCTAATATACAGAAGGAAGTATGACATAAGATTTTGAAATGCAAGGTATGACCCTCTGTAAGAAAGTAAGCTACTTGGTTCTTCCTGAAATTACATCTAAGTAAGTGCACAGACTCCTCCAAATTGAGGACAGAAGCAGGATAGAATATAAAAACTTAACAGTGGAGCAGGATGTTAAATGACAGTGTTGGAATGCTTATCAAGGATGATTAAGTGAAAAAGAGACAAAGGAACAAGTATAATTTAGTTGTTTGAACCTGAAAGTCTCTTTCCCTATTATATAGTATGTCTTTTTTCTAGACACTTGTGAATTATCGTGTGTCTCATAATTTGATTTACATTTGAATCTTTTGGTAATATGTTAATTATTCTGAGCCAATAGTTACACGGGTTACTTTTAAGAGTTTTCAATTTCTTGTCCACACCTGAGCACAATATTAACTGCAGGCACAGCCCAAGCACCTGAACATGTCTAATTTTCTCAAACTGTAATACTTTGCATCGGCACTTCCAGTTTAGGTTCTCTTCTTCTTTATTGACCTCAAGTGTTGCAGAATTACTGTATTTTATATTTACCTACTTTCCTGGAGTTTTAAAAATTTAGCAAACAATTTTCTTCAAGTGTTGAAGCCACTAGCATTGTGATACAGACTAGATCTAGATGAAAGCGATCTGAATAACTAGGTTTGTCTGTACAAAACTTTCATTTTTTAGAACTATGAATGTGTGGAATTATTTGAGTTTTGCATAACAGTAGTTAAACTACTTTTAAAATGGCTGTCTGGCAAACAACTGGTATGTAACATGATTTCTTTGATGCAGTGCTTTAGGAGGAAAAAGCCAATATTCAGTGCATTCAATTGATAAGGTTAATAGGACGTTTTGTAGTAAAATATATATAAAGTATGTATTTTAAAGTAAAGATAAATCTGTCACGGAGGCCTGTTTCATAAAATATTCAACTTTTAATCAACTTTTAATCTACTTGTCCAGGATTTTCATTCCTCTATTTCAGCTGCCAGTGGAAATGCTGAAGTCCAGGAATGAAAACTGCATGTGTAGTCAGTCTCTTCAGAAAAGAGAATTTTTTTTCTTCTCAATTTCATTTTCATTGTCTTAAACTTGTATGTTCATATATATTAGTAAGTTCTGATGTAACTTCAGAGTCTAAGGTAACTGGGGCATTTCAAACCTTCTGAAGTTTATTTGTAGCACAACAAGACAAGCAATTTAAACATTTCTGTAAATAAAATCACCCTTTGCTCTTGAAAATCTCTTTTGCCCTCAGTAATAGTAGATACAGTCAGATTAGTGTAAGTAGTGTTTGGAAATGAGTAAATGTAATATATTCATAAACACACACAAAAAAAAATCACTATGTAACAAACTGATTTTCTTCCTTTAAGACATCAGGGGGAGATGCCATGAAGTTAGAAGGTTTATGAGGAAGGTGAACCTTAGAAAGATTTCGTAAAGTCTGATCATAAGAAGAGTAAATATATCTTTCATCCACAGGAAATAAAGCCAGATGAAGTTACCAGACTTGCTCTGAGGACAGAAGTTAATTTTGAAAGTGTCTGCAGAAAGGTAAGGCTTATTGGTTTTTGTTTTCTTTGCCCTGCTTCTGTGAGTGCTCCTTAGGAAAAGGTGCATATGTGGGTGGGAGTACATGCATTTGTACAGTGGGTTCTGTATGTTATATTGTGTCTTCGTTGTAGACCTTACTTCCTTTTCTAAGGAAATTTATACACTGGGACGTATCTACAGAAAGTTGTATAGCTGTTCAGTATAAGTGGCTTGTCATCTAGGTTGGTGGGCTAATTCCTAGTAACTGGAATAGAATGCCAGGAAGCATAGTGGTGTTTTTTGAGTCTTTCTAAATAGATTTGTTTTGTTTATATAGTACATATACACGGTTCAGTTACTGTAAATAATCTAAGCTTTCAACAACAGTTGGAAAAAGGCTCTAAATACTTTTAGAGGCAGAGAGAAGTTTCCATATATCAACAAAATGTGATGAGCATTATCCTGAAATAAAAGCGGGATTTTGAGACCCCTCTGGCTCATTAATTTAAATGCAGTGTTTCTCCTGAAGCCACTGATGGTAGATTAAACTGTCTAACTAGTGGTATCTGCGAGATATGAAATCAAGACATATGAGTGGGAAGATGCTTGTTGAAATAAGCAGTTGTTAAGAGCAGATGTGAAATTCTAAAAGAAGAATGAAGAAGAGCAGAAATAAGTACCATTTTAAGGGATGTGTGGCAGAAGTCATGTCAGAAAGCAATTCTGAATCAAAAATACCAATATATGAAATTGTATACTTTCCTCCACATTATCCTAAAGTCCTGTGGGTGGTCCACTGAGCAGGACTGAAAACTGAAATGTTTATAGTCCATAGGCTAAGTTTTAATGTAGAATTGGATCATTTTCTCCTATAATGGCATCGTTAGTTTCTGATATAACTATGCTGTTGCAAAGCACAGTCATGTGTGATGTAGCTCAGCTATTAGCATAGTGTGCAGCAGAGTTTCCATGCTTCGTGTGAACAAAATCAAGTTAGTAGGAAAATATCATAGGAATTTGGTATTTCTGAAGCAGTGTCTGGACAGAAGTGTCTTACTGCTTTTCCCTCTCTTAATGTTAGAAGAGAGCAAGAAAAAAGTCACAGATACACTAGCATGGAGTTAAAAAACAGCATTCTTCTTTTGAATATATTTGACCAAGTTTTTCCAGTCTGAAGGTAAACTAGTCAGAAACTGGTTACTGTCATGTTAGAAATGGTACAGAAGTGAAGTTTCTGGATGTGTGAGGACACGTGGAAAGGTATTTTATTCTTGAAGAAGAATATTAAATTAAAACAGTAAGACATTTTGTCACTTTCTGTAGGAGATTCTTATGCAGAGAATTCAAATGCATCAGGCTTATGCTGGTTGCATGAAGTATAGGACACCAAAACTAAATAATTGATGCTATTGTTTTGAAGGAGTTTACAATTGGAATTTTATTTTCTAAGAGGACAATTTTAATGCCAGGAATACAGAAGGAATATTATTTATCTTACTGGTTTTTGTCGCTTTTTATTGATGTATTCATAGTCATGGCTGACTCTATGCTTTCCATATTTACTTAAAATAATCTTTCATTTAGCTGTAATCCTTGAAAACAGATAATAAAAGTATTTTCATGAAATTCTTTGGGGTTTCAGAACTGTCACTTTCTGCCGCTAGTTCTCTTTTTCAGGTATATGAAAGCCTGTTAATGTCACACCTCGTAGTGAATGGGTCTCATGTTTTAAATCAAGTTTATGGATGGGTGCTGATGCTTTTTTAAACCCATAGAGGAATTTTAACCTCACTGCGGTAGGAGAACATGTACAATTAATTATTACAGTACTATTGCCAAGTTGTGGCTATTGCTTCATAACTTCAATCATATAATCGTAAAATCATAGAATGGTTAGAGTTGGAAGAGACCTTCAAAGGTCATCTAGTCCAACCCCCCTGCAAGGAGCAGGAACATCCCCGACTAGATCAGGTTGCTCAGAGCCTCATCCAGCCTGGCCTTGAACGTTTCCAGGGACGGGGCATCAACCACCTCTCTGGGCAACCTGTTCCAGTGTTCTACAACTCGCATTGTAAAAAATTTTTTCCTAATATCCAATCTAAATCTACCCCCCTCTATTTTAAAACCATTACCCCTCGTCCTATCACAACAGGCCCTAATGAACAGCCTCTTCCCGTCTTTCTTGTAGGCCCCCTTGAGGTACTGGAAGACCGCTATAAGGTCTCCCTGGAGCCTCCTCTTCTCCAGGCTGAACAGCCCCAACTCTCTCAGCCTGTCCTCATAGGAAAGGTGCTCCAGTCCTCTTATTGTCTTCGTGGCCCTCCTCTGGACCCTCTCCAGCTGGTCCATGTCCTTCTTATGTTGGGGGCTCCAGAACTGGACACAGTACTCCAGGTGGGGTCTCACCAGGGCAGAGTAGAGGGGGAGAATCACCTCCCTCGACCTGCTGGCCGTGCTCCTCTTGATGCAGCCCAGGATGTGGTTGGCCTTCTGGGCCACAAGGGCACATTGCTGGCTCATGTTGAGCTTCCCGTCCACCAGCACTCCCAAGTCCTTCTCCTCAGGGCTGCTCTCAATCCATTCCCCGCCCAGCCTGTATTTGTGCCTGGGATTGCCATGACCCAGGTGCAGGACCTTGCACTTGGCCTGGTTGAACTTCATGAGGTTGGCACGGGCCCACCTCTCCAGCCTGTCAAGGTCCCTCTGGATGGCATCCCTCCCTTCCAGCGTGTCAATGGCACCACACAGCTTGGTGTCGTTGGAGAACTTGCTGAGGGTGCACTCTGTCCCACTGTCCGTGTCGCCGACAAAGGTGTTGAACAGGGCCGGGCCCGACATGGACCCCTGAGGCACACCACTTGTGACTGGTCTCCACATGGACATTGAGCCGTTGACCACCACTCTCTGAGTGCGGCCATCCAGCCAACTCCTTATCCACCGAGTGGTCCGTCCATCAAACCCATGTCTCTCTAGTTTAGAGAGAAGGATGTCATGCAGGACAGTGTCAAAAGCTTTGATTGCTATTGGTTGGCCATAGCATATCCCCAGCTGAAGAAGGCATCCCTTCTGTGTTTTAACAAAAGTTAATTTTCCAATATGTTATTTCTTCTTTTCCACAGTTAGTTATTAAACATAGAAATTTAAAAAAAAAAAATTTTTTCTATGCCTAGCAGTATGAAATATGAACATGATATGCAGACCACAGTGTTTACCTTTTCATTAATTCAAGTTTTGAAATATTTGAAAGAAAACATCCTGTGGCTGTTTTCATTTTCAGAATAGGTTTGTTTTCATTGATAAAAGACAATCTGCTTTTAATTCACTGTGGAATGCTGAATATTAGTTTTGCATAGTGGACATGTAGTCAAGATATTTGTTTAATTCCTTCTGCCCACTGAGATTTTATGTTCCATTACTATGTTTTCCCATATATTTTTCAGAATAAGGTAAGCATACTTTTCTATTTAAAAAGAGTTTGCATAGGTTTCAGTCAAGTACAATAAAATTGTGCTAAATGTTTATCAAGTGGCACTCTAACTTGAGTTCCTTTGATTTAGCTCTCACTATTGCTATACTGATGGTGCTAATAAGCAAATTTATGATAGTTGCAGAGCAAGTTGACAGGAGTCACCAGTCACATGACACAAGACTTCTTCCTTTTCTAATTTATAAAAATGTTGTAGGGCTTACTGTGTTACTGTAAGACAAGAAGCAGTAGGTGAACAGTTCTTTGTGCACCTCTGCTGACATATTTTTAATCCTTTTTAATACTGCTACAGCTGGCACTGTTTCTATCAACAGGTGATAAATTCTGTTGTAAAAATTGTAATAAACGTTGTCATGCAACTTTAACTAGGCTTTATGTTGTTGGTGCTTATTTACAGCTGTTGAAAAATGGAACCTGCATTTTCTAGGTTTTGACTAAGTCTTTGTGCACTTTCTGTACACAGTTGTGTATTGTCTGCAACACATATATTTGCCAGCCATTGATAAAATTAAAAGACATGTGGCAAATCTGTTGTCTATTTTTTTTTAACTGATATTTCCAGCTGTCATTGCATTTTGAAGTATTCCTTACAGTAAATGTACCTGAACTGCTACGGGAGGCTTGGTTCATTGGTGTTGTTCTCCAGCACACCAAAGTTAACAAATCGGAAGTTAATCCTAAAAATGTTATTCCTTATAAGCAGGAAACTGACTTGGGAACTGATGAAGGTCTTAACTGTTATCTTCAACTTATTGATAGCATAGCTTTAAGGTAACTTAGATGGGTTAATATGTATGAATATTTTTCCAGTATTAGAGAAATTATATGTGTCATCTGTGCTGTTTCTCCAGAAAAAGGGACATTGGTCCAGCTGTGAACACCTTCGTTATAACTACAGTTGATTTTGCTACCTTTGCATTAGTGCTAACAGATACTGACTAACTTATTGTAGCATCTCATTTAGTTTTTCTTCCAGTAAGTCTTAGGTATTACAAGACGTGAAAGAAAAAAAAAATACCCTGTGTTTTAAACACTGAGAATGACAGAATTCTGCTCCAGCATAATGGAACTCTCTACTACAAGCAAGGATTTGGAGTACTATCTTGCCTTAAGTCAAAATACTTTTTTTTCTTTTCTAAACAAGAAAATCTCTGTGCTTCAAAATTCAGTGAAATTGTAAAGAGCTATTGTATTTTTCTTTGAGTGAAGAACAGAGTGCCAGTATACATTATTGTCAGAGCATGAACTGAGGAGATGCCTCTGACTTGCAGAAAAACCAACTAATACTTACAGGTGATTAATACATCCTCTATTTTTTGCTTCCAGGTGCAATCTTCACATAACCTTATTAGTGTAGTTTTCCTTTTTTTTTTCACTGAGTTCAATCTGTGGTCCTTGAGAAGAGCATCACCTTTTCCTATTAAGTCCTGTATGTTCATGTATTACTCCAATCCTATTGTGTTTGTATCATGCAGATGCTTGTCTGCAAAGAGGATTCTGCACAGCAGATTTTGAGTATATTGTCATCTACAAAGTTTCTTGGGGCCATGCCACATCCCTCTGAGTCTCAGGATTACTGAAAAGCTTGCCACAATTTCCAAGTGTGTTGAGAAATTTCTCTAAACCAGAAATGTAAGCCATTACTAGCTCTTAGAAGTGTTTTTTTGCTAATGTAAGGCCTGATGAGCTTATTTTGGATTGCTTCATGTTCATGAACCAACTTTGTCGTGTTTGGAATTTAAAAGGAATTCAAAGGTTTAGGAATGGGATCTCAGGCAGCTCATGCACGACTGTGGAGAGACGTGCCAGGATTTGACTGCGCAGCCTGGTGCACAGTATGATTTTGATCATTAAAAGTCTCAGCTGACTGATGAAAACAGCTGTACTTAACATGATTTTGGGGAGATGACATTAGTGCTGCCTAGCTTCAGGTCCAGATATTTTTTTATGGATGCCCAAAGGCTATTCTGCTGCAGTTAAAGTTCTGGGAGTTATTTCAGGTGAGAATGAATTTAATATATGGCTCTTTACCTCTGTGACTCAAATGAATTTGGGATTGGGGAACCAGCTAAAATACTAACAGTAATAAGAACAGATTTTTTGTGATTTATCAAGTGAGAGTTCTACCGCTTCACATGTGAGAAGATCCTGTTTCACATCCCAGACACCTCCATGAATCCACTGGATCTCTGGTGCAGAACTAAGGAAGTCCTTGGGCAAGAAGGACAAGAGAAAGAGGCAGAAAGATATTTCTGCCCAGGGCAGATAGGAACAAAAAGCATGAAGTTACAGAACTGATTATGTATTACCTTTATTTCTCTCAAAAGAGTGTTTAAATCACAATATCAAAATAGTTTTTCTTAGATTCATATCACCTTCTCTTTAAAATCTGCAGGTGATGCCCTGTTTATCAGTCCACAGCCTCTCGCCAGTAACCAAAAAAAGAGCAAGGATAGGGCAGTCACAGTGCTTGTGTTATTTTACATTTTTCTTTGTCAATTTGCACTGAAATGTGTTTCACACTAGCAATCTGTGAAAGGCTATTTATGAAAGGCTGCTAACTCTGAGGCATTAATTAACAGTCAGTAAGTAATTATTTGGAGCATCAGGTTCCCCACAGTATATCACTAGATTGTAATCTTTGATTACAAGACACTAACACATACAAGATATGGTTACACAACCAATAAATGCATAACATTTATTCTAACGAATACACTTATCTATTAAGGAAATTTTAAACGTGATACTACTGGTACCTTTAGCTGTGTGGCAGGGAAAGAAAGGAAGATGTACTTTCTGCATCAAGTAGAACTTTTGATTTAACATGTCTGAACTGAGGAGGAACAGTCATATCTGTATTTTCACTCTGAAAAATACAAAAGTTTCTATTTTAGCTGACAGTCCTGAATGTACACTTGTAGTCATTGCCTTCATTTATTTTTAAAATGTACTTCATAGTGGAAAATATATAAATACAAGACCTCTGTGTTCTCTGTGTATTTCATGTGAGGAAATGCACTAAATCATAAAAGAGGCCTGATGCTAAATCTCTTGCAATTTAATTGAAGACTTTCCGTTAACTTCAGAGGCTTTGGATCAAGTACAAAATAGTTGCTTGTCTTTCGTTTGGGCTTTGGGGGATTTTTTCCACAACCTCCTCCCTTCTCCCCCCACCTTTCCCAAAGCCCCTCTGAAGAATTCTGCTCACTACAAAAACATTCTGATGAGGATAGAGGTTATTATTGATATAAAACTTATGTTCCTGTTGTTAGTGTCTTTAGTAGCAGCATAACTAGATAATTACTTATGTGGATTTTTAACATTCTTTGCTTATGAAAATTTTTTTTTTTTTTGCAATCCATAAACCATAGGGAGAGGACTACTGTATGAGTCAGTCTTTTGTGTATTACTGATGTGATAGTCCATCAGCTTTCTATAATATGCTTATCATTAATTCTTTGCACTTCACTGTTCTGTGGTTTGATTTTGGCATGGGGGCGAATGGCTGGTGTTTTTGAGGGACCCATGAAATACTTCATTCTCTTTTTTTAATCTAAATACTGGTTGTTAGACTCTTCTTAAATTGGAAATGGTGTATAGATAATTAGGGCATAATTACAAGATGAATATGTTGTATTTTAATGGCTTAATTATCACCTACCTGGACTCAAAACAATCTCCGCCTCATTTCCCCCCTACCCTTTTTTCTAAGCATCAATTATTGGAAACATTGTTATCAACTTTACTTTTGCTTCAGAAGGAATGTATTGCCTTGTATGTACAAAGATGTTTCCACTCTCCAAAAATGTGTTTATGCTGAGAATTGTAAAATAATAATACTCCATTTGTTTTCCTACATATTAAAATGTTATGTTATGTTCCTTTCTTATTTTGGTATCGAAGTAAGGGTATTCATTTACCTATCAGATAGCAGATACGCTTTTCTCTATGTAATAGTTGCATCTGTCAACATGTTATGTTTTTGGAAATGTGTTGCATTGATTTAATAGCACGATTTCCTGTAACAGAGGCTAAAATAGTTGACTTGACACTGGGAATCAGTGTTACAGAGTTGGATTCTTTTTGTCCTGAGTATTTTGACTCTGTTTGAATTGAAGTTACACTGAATGTATGAAGCCACTGTTTCCTGAGAATTTTCCATGTCAAACACCAGATGTTAGCATTAAACAGGAGTGTCTGTGGTCTTCCTAAGACTACTAATGAAGTGAAGAATTTTACATTCAGTGATGAATATCACATTCTGGCGTAAATACTTCCTCTGTATGACTGGTTTGTGTTCTCTTTCCTCAAGGTTCCTCATCTTCCAAATTTGATTATTTGAACTGTGAGCTGTTTAGCATGTCTTTTGTATCTACTCCTCCGTATTTTAGAGCCTGGAATCCATTGCTGTGGCTGCAACTGAATGTTTATGTCAGTTTAAAACCATCTGTCAATTTTTCACAAATCTTCCTCCACTCTTCTCCCACCTACTTCTCCACCCAATTGTCCATCTGTCTGCTAGCCCAGCCAGTGTCAGCAGGCCCTTCCCAGACTTTCAGTGGGAGAGTTCAGGCATCTGTTTGTGCTGTGTTCTGTCCATTGCCCTTCCATCTTCAGTTGGCTATTCCTTCCTACACCTACCACACTTTCCCTTACATTTTCTGGGCCAGTTTGTAGATCCATTAGCCCCTTTGCATTCAAACTAGGCTGCCACATATATGCCTCAGCGGGGTCACCATGTGAGAGCAAGAAGATAGACTAGACCAAAGTTAACATCATCTTCAACAGCGGAGTAGTAATTGCAGTGATCTCAGTGTAATTACGGCTTGGATTTTGTCCATTCTAGAAATAATCTTTTAAAGTTCAGTATTGAAATAAACTGCTAGTAACTTTGGCAGTTTTTCACAAAGATGCCATGTTTATCTTTGACACAAAAAGGCTGTCTCCTGTCAAATTTTACGTTACTAGTCCAGGGATCTTTCTACCCCTCATTTGCGTTCCTGTGAGACTGTATGACTTAATTTTGTTGCCTGGCTGAACTGATTGCCCAAGATTATTGAAGTATTTAGGCAAGGTTCAATCTCAAAAGTGGTGTGATTGCTTTTGATTTGAATATGCTCATTTCACTTGGTTTGTCAGACCAGAATGTGGACAGACATATTGTTGTCAGTAAAGCCAATGGGAGTCAATTCAGATTTTTGTAAGCAATACTTAGCTTGGATCGTCTAGGTCATTCAGACACGATAAACACAGTTACAGGAGCATAAGTGGAAAAAAGAGTGGGTGAGGAAGAGCAGGCCGCTCAGATATGCCTGGTGATGTTGTGATGCGTGGTGCTTCATTTGCACATGGCTGTATTTTTTCAGTCCCGGGAAGAATTATATCACAGCACTCATGAAAGACAGGCAACTCTCAACTTTCATTCTTATTTTATATTAGTATTTAAGTGGTGTGTATAAATATCTTACTAGATATGAGTTGTTGTGGGAACAATAGAGGAAAATGTTAGAAGTAGTCTTGTTTTTATGCTTTTCTTGAAGAAAATGCATGAAAAAATGTAGTGTAACAGGAGGTTCTCGAGGTATTGTGGTTGGTTTGGTGCTTTTTTGGTTGTTGTTTAAGTAAAGGAAAGCTAAGTTACTAATGTCCAGAATCTCCTTGATATCCTTCTCCAAAATATTGTTCAAACTTGCATATCTCGCATGTAAAGCAGGCAGAGGCCCAGAATCTCATTGCATGGACGAGAGTATGGTATGGAAAGAAGAGATTTAGGTGTCTGGGGAACCTTTGGGGCAAGAGGAAGCCGGACAGGAAGGATGAGCTGCATCATGATCAAAGTTGTGCCAGGCTGCTGGCACTGAAAATTTTAAAGGACATAAAGGAATACTTAAACTAAAAGCCCAGGGAAGGAGGACATGCGTGGAGGAACATCTGATTCACAATGACATGACCAGCAGGAGGCATGTGGGTACTTTTCAAGATGTCTCCTAAAGGCCAAGGAGGGAACAGCTTGATCCAGTAAACAGCAAAGATAAGACAGGTTACCTGCAGTGCCAGTTGATTGGCATCTCCAATACTAAGCTACAGAGAAAGGGTGTAAATTATGAATACTTCTATACCAGTCCCTGAACTGAAAAAAAATAATAGGGGTAAACTAGAATATCTGACATATGATGTCATCACAGATACAATGGTTATTCTCCTTCCACAAGGTCTTCAGGATAATTAATGAAAGGTACTGTCTTTAAAGGGATAATGGCATAGGATGTATGTGCCTGAGATTGGTGCTGTGTTGTGAAGCACTGTGTTTCAAGTTTAACAGCACAAATGTATTACAAGAAAAGAGAAGCACTAAGAAATATTCTGAATGGAAGTTCAGACTGTCATGAAAGTTTGGTACCAGTGATGTTCTACAGCCCCCAGTCAGAATGATGATGGTGAACAGAAAATGTTAAATGAGATTAGAGAAGCTAGAAATTTAGCACAGATATTAAGAGAGTTTTCAGTTATCTTCAATTCATTTGTATACTAAAGACAGAATCTTTGAATTGCATCTTTTATATATCCATAGGGAAAGTAATCAGTTTATAAAGTTGATCCACATGAAGAGGCAAGAAAAGAGTATGCTCCACCAGCCGAGAAAGCAAAATATTTTCTATGTCTTGCCATCTGTCTATGTGCTAATTCTTTAAGTACTGCTACTCATTGAGCAATTTCAACTAAGGTTACTGGAAGTGGTTTAAAAAGCGTTAACTTCCAACAGGATTTTTTTTGTGTGTAAAAAACCAAGATCAGTGTACCACGGAGGGAAAAGTGTCCATGGTTCATTACCTCTTGACCTTGTTTTGAGAAGCACCATAGCGTTGGCACAGGAGATAAGCGTAATGAGAGAGAATGTCAGGTAGAGGTTACGTGAGTTGGAATCTTTCATTATTTTGATTCCTTCGAGACCTTGAAGTGTTAATGTTATATAAACAATCCAGTACGCAGAAGGGGCCTACAAGAAAGCTGGAGAGGGACTTCTGATAAGGGCATGTAGCGATATGCAAGGGGTAATGGCTTTAAACTGGAAGAGGGTAGATTTACATTAGATATAAGGAAGAAATTCTTTACTGTGAGGGTGGTGAGGCACTGGAAGAAGTTTCCCAGGAAGTTGTGGATGCCCTGTCCCTGGAAGTGTTCCGAGGCCAGGTTGGACGGGGCTTTGAACAACCTGGTTTAATGGAAGGTGTCCCTGCCCAGGGCAAGGAGGTTGGAAGTAGATGATCTTTAAGGTGCCTTCCAACCCAAACCATCCTGTGATTCTGTGTTTAAAACTGTCAGCTACTTGCATGTTACTAACTGAAGAAGCTCTTTCTGGATATATGCTTTGTAGTGTGACTCAGAATTGCATCACAAAATCAGAAGAAAAAAAAAAAGACGTTCCTGATATTTCTAAAAATGAAAAACAGCTGCTGCTCTCTTTTACTTTTTATTTGCATAAATTAAACTATTATCAGTTTTACATTATATATCATATAAAAGTAAAGTACAAAACCATTCAGATTTATTCCCCCCCTTTTCTATCCAGATCAGTTTTTAAAGTGCTGCAACTCAGAATTAAGAAACTGAGATTTATAAAAATAAAAACTGAAAAAAAAAGTTATGGAATTGGGAGGGCTCTTTCAGCCCAGTATGAAGCCCATCAGTCTCTTAACACTGGAAAATTAGATGAAAAGTGCTGGAGGCACTATTGCTTGAACTTTTTAAAATGTAACTGTAGAAGGAGAAAAATTAGATGTTCTTGAATTATTGGAATTCTGTTTAAAGAAAAATCTCATCTATTGGGATGTGAATGACTGTAGCTGCTAAGACTGGCTGTGTTAAAGAGTTACAGCTTGGTAAAATGAGAGCCTAAGGTTACAGCAGATTGCCCCTCTATGGCAAGATTGCTAGGTAAGAGAAAATATTGGAAATGCGAGGTAAGTCACTTAGTGAGAATATAACAAGTATAGATTTAAAGAGTGGTGGTCTAATTTTTCTTGGGTTTGGAATACAAATAGCTGCCTGACACTTGAAATGGTTGAGTAATTACACATTAGGAAAATTCTGCGTGCTAGAGTTAAGTAATAGTAATGTAATGGCCTAGAAGATGCCCAAGAGCCCGTGAGCATAAAGGTGACTGTTCTGTGTGCCATATGGTGAAATACCTCCTATAAAATGTGAACATCCAGGATTTCCATGTATTTTACATCTATCATCTGCTGATATGCTCAAGTAATATCAGAGCTGCCATATATATCTTACATGTGTTTATCATTAGAGTAAGTTTTGAATGAATATACTCCCTCAATAGACTTAATGATGGAAAATCTACACTTTGTTGCCAAAGAACTGGTATGTTTATCTCAGATGTTTTAATAGTTTTTCAGTGAATTGAATTTGTATTTCCATTGTCCTTTTTCAGAAAGTGGCTGAAAAACATATAGATTAAAAGAATCTGTTTTCAATTGCGCACAAAAATTGCAATGTGGTATGCCAAGAAATTCTGTTTTGTTTTGAATAGCATATTATAACATGGCCTACCCCTGGTTAGTGTGTGCAGTGTTCGTGAAGTCTTTAAGTCATCTGTGCCTGCAGATCCTTGGCTCTCATATTTAGTTCCTTCAGCGAGGCTCTGAGCATAAATACGTCTCTCCCAAGAGATTGATCTGAAGATACTGACCTGACAATACTTGAGTTATATATATAGGTGTGTTCCCTAGCGTAATGCTCGTAAATGTAAATTTTGAGCAAGACAGCATTGTTTGGCAGGGATTAATCTTTTACTTTTACATTATAAATTATCTGAAATATGCCTGATTAAATTGGAGCTTGTTTTTCAAATGTTTCAAAGGTAGTTTTGAAGCTTTGCATCTGTTTTAAATTTGAAGATCTGAACTATATGCTTTTTCTGTTATAAACTGTCTTTCATGTGTGTTTATACGTATGGCACTGTATTGAGCTGCATCTGACAAGTGATAATTTGAGGTCTGAGCATCTGTTTTACAGTTAAATATTGTAAGAATGCCTCAAGATTACGTCCCTGAAAGTTCAGTACAGCATTTTTTCACCGAATTTACTTCATAAGGAGACTGATGGATATCTCAATTCTGAAACTTCTAAAGTTTCCTTCTAAGGAACCTGAAGGTGCACAAGTCGTTGGGACCTGATGAGATGCATCGACAGGTCCCAAGGGAACTGGCACATGAATTTGCCAAGCCACTGTCCATCATAGTTGAGAAGTCATGGTAATCTGGTGAGATTCCTGCTGACTGGAAAAGGGGAAAAATAACTCCCATTTTTAAAAAGAAAAACAAGGAAGACCTGATGAACTACAGGCCAGTCAGTCTCACCTCTGTGCCTGGCAAGGTCATGGAGCAGATTCTCCTGGAAGCCATGCTAAGGCCCATGTAAAATAAGGAGATGACTGGTGACAACCAACATGGCTTCACTAAGGGTAAATCATGCCTGACCAATTTGGTGGTGTTCTGTGACGGGGTTACAGCATTAGCGGACAAGGGACGACCAACTGACGTCATCTACCTGAGCTAGTGCAAAGCATTTGACACTGTCCTGCACAACATCCTTGTGTCTAAACTGGAAAGAGATGGACTTGATTGTTGGACCACTCGGTGGATAAGGAATTGACTGGATGGCTGCACTCAGAGAGTTGTGGTCTTTGAGTGTCGATGTCCAAGTGGAAACTGGTGATGAGTGGTGTCCCTCAGGGGTCAGTAATCGGACTGGCCCTGTTTAACATCTTTGTCGGCGACATGGACAGTGGGATAGAGTGCACCCTCAGCAAGTTTGCTGACAACACCAAGCTGTGTGGTGCAGTCAACATGCTGGAGGGAAGGGATGCCATCCAGAGGGACCTTGACAGGCTGGAGAGGTGGACCTGGGAGAACCTCATGAAGTTCAACAAGATAAGTGAAAGGTCCTACACAGGGGTTGGGACAATCCCAAGCACAAATACAGGCTGGGTGGAGAATGGATTGAGAGCAGCCCTGAGGAGAAGGACTTGGATGTGCTAGTGGACGAGAAGCTCAACATGAGCTGGCAATGTGTGCTTGCAGCCCAGAAAGCCAACCACATCCTGGGCTGCATCCAAAGAAGTGTGCCCAGCAGGTCAAAGGAGGGGATTCTGCCCCTTTACTCTGCTCTTGTGAGGCCCCACAAGCTGTACTGCGTCCAGCTTTGGAGCCTCCAACATAGGAAGGACATGGACCAGTTGTAGAGATTCCAGAGGAGGGCCACGAAGATGGTCAGAGGGCTGGAGCACCTCTTCTATGAGGACAGGCTGAGAGAGTTGGGGCTGTTCAGCCTGGAGAAGAGAAGTCTCTGGGGAGACCTTATAGTGGCCATCCGGTACCTAAAGGGTGCTTGTAAGAAGCATGGGGAGAAATTCTTTAGCAGGGTGTGTTGTGATAGGTCAAGGGGTGTAATGGTTTTGAAACAGAGGGAGGTAGATTCAGACTGGAGATAAGGAAAACATTTTTTACAATGTGAGTGGTGGAACACTGGAACAGGTTGCCCAGAGAGGTGGTTGATGCCCTATCCCTGGAAACATTCAAGGCTAGGTTGGATGGGGCTCTGAGCAACCTGATCCAGTTCAAGAGGTCCCTGCTCCTTGCATGGAGGGGTTGGACTAGATGGCCTTTAAAGGTTCCTTCTGACCCAAATTATTCTGTGATTCTATGATTCTCTGTGATTCTAAGGTTTGTCCAAGGCAGAATACTGTGAACTTCTTGGCCCATTCAATAGTTTTAATAATACGGAGCTCATTCCTATATGTTGCCGATTTATTTGCTACCATTTGCTTCCATTCAGTTTTTGGACATCCCCGTGATGCACAGGTGGATCTTGGGAGCTCAGATGCATTCAGGTGGTAGTGAACTTGGAGAATTCTGTTTCCTGTTTGACTTGCAGCACTGCCTGAGTGTTGTTGGTCTACTTTATGTTTCTGCTGTCTTTTCTGTAACAAATAAATATAAGTAATAAATTTTTTAAAATTTTGTTTTCACAAGTACTGATTGTTTCAGATTTCATTCTGTGATTGACCAGCTTAACTCCCTGTTCGGACTTAATAAACAACTGCCTATTTTGAGTCTCCAGACACTCATTCTAGATGGCCAGTTAGAAGCAAACAATCTATCAACTTCACTTTTCTGCAAAAGTCAGTTGTGGTTTCAGATCTGATACATAGTGGTTGTCAAACTAGTTTATATATGACCTTTCCTCCAAATTTCATTATGTTCTCTGAAGAAGTCTATGTGAATTTTGTGGAAAAGACCTTTCTCTTTGTATCGTTCACAGCTACTGCCTGTTATCCGAGATGCATTTTGTTTCTGTTCCCTCTGAAGTACGTTTTTTGCTTCAGGGTTTCTATTTCATCATATTTTGCTTTCCAGTTTACTTTCTCAGTATGATTGTCTTTTGCGTGATTTGGGTTGGTGGGGAGGGGGTATTTGCTTGGATTTTTTGAGGTTTTGGTGTGTTTTTTAGTGGCATCTGTTTTGCTGTGCTGTCTGCCAATTTTTTTTATTCAGTTTGGCAAGACGCATATATCTTACAGTGATGTAGTGCCTCAACTGTTCGTATGTCAAAATGTATGAAGTGCATATATTTTATACAAAGCTATATACAAAAAATAAAAAACATGTAGCCTTTATACTGTTATATTTTATGTATTTAATTTCATAATGCTATAAGTCAGAATTGTCCATATATTTTACTGGTTAATTACACTGGATGTACAATTGAAATGATGTAGTATTTTTACATTATAGATATTTCTTAATAATATTTTTAGAAAGTAAAATGGGGAGTACTTTTTTCACAGCTGCTTTCCACTGGGAATTTCTCCACATCATAGACATATTTGTCCGTAGCATGAAGTAATGTTCAGCATGCTTCTAGGTTTCCTCAAAGGCCAGCAGAGCTTTCAGTGTCAGTAGTCACAGTGAGTTAGATTACCACAACCGTGTGGGGGAGTTGGCATGGTGCTTGCTTTATGTCCTCAGAACCTTAAGAAGTTAACTTGTTTTAATTTTAAAATGTATACATTGTTTGTGTGGGATGCCAAACCGAGAGGATTATAAACCATATTCTTAGTAGCCCTGGAAGAGGTGAAGAAGACTTACCAGCATTTGAGTTTTCCCGGTATCTTGCTATTTCAGCTTGCACTTAGAGTTGACCCTGTTCTCCATGAGGAGATAATTAAGAGTCCATGCCTGCTTCATTCTGGATACTTTTGTTCTGACTTTTCTTTGTTGAAACAATCATAGGAATTATTTTATGCATAAAGTAAGACGGAAATAATTAGTAGAAGATTAAGTACATAATTTGTACTTGGGCAGGTCTGGGGTTTATGCCAAGCTCTGCTGTAGATCACTGTGGTAATTTGGGATGAAACACACTATTTCTCTTTGACCATTTCCCAATTGGAAAAATAAGCATTTACCTCACACTTGTATGGTTGACTAAATTAGTTGTGTCAAGTTAATCCAGAGAAACTCCATTGACTCTTTTATACTCCAATTAAATATGATCTTCTAACACATGTAAAGTGCCTAGGGCCTTTAAACTTTTTCAAATTCTTGGATAGTTATTTTTGTCATACATGCAGCAAAGAACAGCCAGAAATCTGTTTTTGTTTGAATTTATGGCCTATTTTGAAATTCTTACTTTAAAAGAAGAGGAGACAATGACAGAAACAAGTTTATACTTCTTACTGCTTTTTGATAAAAGACAGGCCAAAATGGATGCAGGAGTGAAGGTAAATTTAAGTGAACAAATTACAGGGAAAAATAATAGCTTTGGTCCAAACATACAAATTAAAGTTAGGGCAGTGTAAGTGCCTTGATACTATTTAGAAGAATCTCATGCTTCTTCCTAATGCTGCATTCAGGAGTCTGTGAAAGTCACAGATGAGTTGACAGTCATTGCTACTGCCATGAATGCAAGGTCAGCTAGGTTCTCAAGACATCTGCCTTCTGTTGTGTGCAGCTCTGCAGATGAGCAAAAACATTGTTCAAAGTACCCCATGTTGCCATGGGTCTTCAGCTTCCATAATGCTTCTGTATTGGGTTTGTGTGGCAAGGTTTTGGTAGCATGGGGGCTATGGGGGTGGCTTCTGTGAGAAGATGCCAGAAGGTTCCTACACGTCTGATGGAGCCAACGCCAGCCAGCTCCAAGCCACACCTGCTGCTGGCCAAGTCCAAGCCCATCTGTGGTGACACCTCTGGGGTAACATAGTTAAGAAGGGGAAGAAAATGCTGTGCAACTGCAGCTGAAGAGAGGGTAAGAATATGTGAGAGGAACAACTCTGCAGACATCAAGGTCAGTGAGGAAGGAGGGGAGGAGTTGCTCCAGGCACCGGATTCCCCTGCAGCCCGTGGTGCAGTCCACAGTGAGGCCGGCTGTGCCCCTGCAGCCCATGGAGGCCCACAGAGGAGCAGGTGGATGCCCCCAAAGGAGGCTGTGGCTCCATGGAGAACCTGCAGTGGGTCAGGCTCCTGGCAGGACCTGTGGCCCCATGGGGGACCCATGCTGGAGCAGTCTGTTTCTGAGGGACTGCATCCCATGGGGGACCCACAGTTTGTGAAGAACTGCAGCCCATGGAAAGGACTCATATTAGAATAGTTTGTGGAGGACTGTCTCCCGTGGAAGGCACTCCACACTGGAGCAGGGGAAGAGTGTGAGGCAAAAGGAGAAGCAGAGACAACGTGTGATGAACCAATGGCAACCGCTGTTCCTTGTTGCCCTGCACCACTCAGGGGGAGGAGGTAGAGAAAATCAGGAGTGAAATTGAGCCCAGGAAGAAAGAACAGGTGGGGGAAAAGTGTTTTAAGATTTAGTTTTTATTTCTCATTTTCCTACTCTTAATTTGTTTGGTAATAAATTAAATTGGTTTTTTTCCCAGATCAAGGCTTTTTTTTACCCATGATGGTAACTGGTGAGTGATCTCTCCCTGTCCTTATCTGTACCCACGAGCCTTTCGTTGTATTTTCTCTCCCTTGTCCAGCTGAGGAGGGGAGTGATAGAGCAGCTTTGGTGGGCACCTAGCATCCAGCCAGGGTCAACTCAGCACAGCTTGCAAGAAAAATAAAGTAAATATCCAAATATTTTCATGGTTGAATTACCACAATAGCAGAAAAGGATGTAAATGAATATAAACTGTGGCAAGCGTTGAAAAGAATAATAAACAAGAAGCCAAAGGGGACTTCAGGTTTACTTCTGTATCTTGGTGTTTTGTAAGAAGTTGTTCAGTTTTTCTTCTCTTGTTCTATTACAAGATACGCTGCTGAGTTGTTTTGCAAAGGCTTTAGATCTAATAGGACATATGTTTTAACTTCAATTGGAATTTTTTCATCAGTCTATTTTTAAAGTTGTATATAGTCCAATAGAAAGAAATCTGTTGAAACTTGCATGATTTCCTCAGTTCCATGCAGAATTAATTGCCATAAGAACTTCTCACTTGTCTTGCTATTAAGCTTGTATAGCTACTTCTTCATAACACCTGTACTGTCACTTTAATGTTACCTGGAGAATCAGGAAAGCTTGCATAAAAACTAAGTAAAAGTTGATTATAAGTCTGTCGGATTTTGGCTATCCATTTCCAGTTCGAAGTCTGAAGCATGTAGTGCTGATGTTTCTCTCCTGTGACTACTATGGGATTGTTCTCTGTTACTTCTGTATTTGGGAGAACCACTCTCTTTTAAAGTCTTGCCACATCTAACAGAGACCTGTTTACTGCATCTCCTACTTGATCCATCCTCCTATTATCAAGGTGAGAGACAGCCAACAATCAGTCTCTTGCTGTCAGGAACTGAGAGACAACAATGGTGCCACGGGTGATACCATTAAGCAATCGTCTTTCCTACTACAATCTTCACAGTGCCTGTTGGCCACAAATCACATACTGTATGTCTTACAGACGTAAAGGCAGAGGAAGAACAAGCAGCATTTCACAGTCAGAAAGTAATTTTTCTGAGGGGTCTTATTCCAGAGCAGTATGAGGTCATGGGACGGATTTGGGTAGCAGCCATGATCTGGCACCTTCAGCCACCCTGTGACTCCACATTAACCACATCTGCTATTATGAAGGACAGCTGTAAGTAGTTAGAGCTCTGGGAAGAACGTGTGTATTAACAGGTTTTCTGGGTTTTTTTTTTTAGTAGAGAGAGCTCTTCTCCTAAGCTCCTACAAAGGGTATTGCAATGACATCTTGTTTTGGCTTAGAATTGGGGAAATATTTTTTTTTACGATTATGTCTGCCATTTCTTTGCTTGAAGTCAGGCGGCTGTTACACACTCTACATTCAACTGTACTTAGAGTTAGCGTAGAAACTTGGCATGCTTCAAGGTTACGTTTTGCGTCATGGCTTTTGCTATTGTACTGCATACTTGTCAGTGGGGTTTCTGACTGTCTCCATTTGAATGTCAGGTAACTGAGAGATGATCTAAAGTGGCAGATGGAGGTCTACCAAGCATTACCAGTTCAGTAGCATTGTCCTTTGATCCAGCTGAAATTCTGTAGTAGTCTTTGTAGTAGTATACTCTTCTAGTAGCAGTCTTGTTTCTGGTAACATCTGTAACAAGGCAACCCCCTTTTGTACAAAAGTCAGTTGAAGAATAGAAGTATGATCTCTTTTTTTCCTATTATTGATTATAATTATAGCAGAGAGGGTATGAAAAAATTGAACTTGAACAGGAAGGGTAATCGAAATGAAGTGATGGTTAGAAGTCTCCATTTTGTATTCCCAAGTTAATACCAGCTTTCTACACTTTGACTTTTCCAGAAGCTCTGCTGTCTTAAGCATGCTGACAAGGTATGCCTTTCAACTCCTGCAATCCCATCTGCCCAAGGCCCTGAGATACTCAGTTTCTTATTCTCACTTTATCACCTGCATCATATGAAGCAGGTACTACCCACACAACTTCTGCCTGACATTTCCATCATGCTGCTTTTTTTTTTTACCCAGTGCTGCCAGCTCTCAGAACCACTCCATACTTCTGACCCCTGTTCCGGCACATCTCAAAACTGGCATTGTGAATCTGTTTTTATCTTACTAAGCTTGTAATGTCCATTTTCACAATTATTGCAACATTGTTCAAAGTTTAGCTCCCTTATGTGGGGCATGCATATGTTTGCACATGTGTAAGTTAGACAACTGCGGCTTTATTATGCTATAACAGACAAGTTATGTTTTGAGGTTTGCATTTGTGTGCACATCTGCCATTCAGGATGAATCATACTTGGTTATGCAGCTTGGGTTTCTTTTCATTTTAAGATACTTGAAAATACAGAGATCAGGGCAGTTAATTCAGTTAAATGTTCACATGGAGTTTAATGAAACATGGCAGTGATGATAGAGAGATGTCTTTAATACTATATACAGAAATAATGCATCACTTACCGACATAAAAAGTTTGAGGAAACTGGCTTTCAAGTGGTTCTGTATGAAGCTTAGAACTTCTCACTGAAAAGTGTGACTATACATCACTCAGTTACATTGTTCATTTTACAGCACCTCAGTCACACACTGAATGAAGGAGAGTGTTCTATGGAAAGTACTAGGACATTGAATGGTGCAAAATAATACAAAAAGTAACAGGAACATGTGAAAATGAATGTGTACAATTCCAGTATCCACATATTTAAACATACTAGGGGCAGGAGGAGAGGGAAAGTGTGTTCTTGCTGGAAATACAGTTGACGTTTTTCTGTTAAGTTTTGTTTTCTGCCAAAGTTTTATATACTAGAAAATACTTGAGAAAAAATAAATTGAGCATGGGATGTGCCAAAAAAAACCCCAGAAAATGGGAAATTTTAAAGAATTTGAATGTCGTATTCTATGTTTGTTGGCTACTATCTTGCAGTGTGAGTAGTGTTTGTGAAGTATTTTGCTATAAGGAAAAAATTTGGTTATTCCATATGTATTGGCATGTATATGCTTAAACTCTTTCTATAAATACTTGAATTAAAGGACACCAGATGTTGCACAGAAGCTGCTGCTGCTTTCTGAATTTCATGGTATATTCTTTCAAAACCCACAGGAAGTAGCTGAGAGGAAAAGTGTATTAATTAGGTTCAGAAATAGATTTTCCAGCTATAGAAAAATCTCCAAAGAAAATAGCGTTTGATCTTCAGAAATGTGAGCTTGCTGTCCCAGGAATCTGGTAGCAGCGTGCAGCACTGTCACATGGGGATCAAAATTCAGATTTTAAGTCCTCAGAGCTAGGCTAGCCTGAAAATAAGCCAGTTTGTGGCCCTTGGAAATGGACCCATCTTTTGACTTGTCTCCTCTGGCCAGTGTTCATAGTTCTGTAGACAGTCTACAGAGAAAACATTTTTCCAGTTTTTCTTGACCTGAAGAAATAACGTTGTAATAGCAGAGACTTGAGGAGAAAGGAAAGAGCTAGAATTCCCAAAGCTCTGCACTTCAAACACGAAATATGAGCAGACATAGAAAGAGTGTATTTTGTAAGGTCTAGAACTGTGGCAAAAGAAATACGAATGAGATTTGCTTTGTGTGGGTTGAGGAACAAGATTTACATTTTGCAAGCCAATTAAATCTTTCTGCATTTAGAAGTACTGGCTTAGCTGTAGATGTAGTGTCTTCTGCTCTGTTTTCTTCACACCAAAGCCCTGAAAGTGACTCTCGTGCACTAGTAGTTGACCTGAAGTGTCCATCTGCCTTTATGCAATGAATACATAACTGTTTATAGTAACTGGCGTAGTTCTGCTGGAAGACAATGTACATACAAACAAGTAAGATTCCCCACTCAGCAGTCTTATGTCAAGCAAATCAGATACTTTAAACACGCATTGCTGATGTATTAGGTAGTGTTTGTGCCATGGTTTGACCCCAGCCACCAACTAAGCACCCAGCAGCTGCTTACTCACCCCACCCCTGCAGGATGTGGATAGCATCAGAAGAGCAAAAGTGAGGAAAAACTCATGGCGTGAGATAAAGACAGTTCAATAAGTGAAGCGAGCTATGTGTGCAAGCAAAGGAGAATAAGGAATTTATTCAGTACTTCTCATCAGCAGGCCACATCCCGGAAAGCAGAGCTTCATTTCACATAGCGGTTACTTGGGAAGACAAATGCCATAACCACAAATATCTCCCCTTCCTTTTCCTTTCCTTGAGCTTTTATTGCTGAGCACAACTTGATATGGAATGGAATATCCTTTTGGTCAATTTGGATCAGCTGTCCCCAGTGTGTTTCCTTCCCAGCCTCTTCCCTACTCCCTGCCTGCTTGTTGGGAGGGCAGAGAAAGAAACAGAGAAGACCTTGATGCTGTGCAAGAACTGCTTAGCAATAACTAAAAACATTGATGTGCTACCAGCTCTTAAAATGTTTTATGCTATGGAGAAAGTTAACTCCATCCCAGGGCAGAGCCGGGACAATCTGCACCCCTTATTCCCTACCATTTACATACCTGTGACTTGGGCTCCATCTGTTGCAGTGGTCACTCAGGACAGGAGAGGCAACGTATTGTGCTGAGTGGCTGGGCACCAAAACTAGCTCAGGTTGGATAACGAGGCACTTGCCCAGTTCTTTATGAAGCTTAGAATCATAGAATCTTTAAGGTTGGAAAAGACCTCCAAGATCATCAAATCCAACCGTCAACACCACCATGTCAGCTAAACCATGTCCTGAATCTGTTGGTTTAGGTGGCTTCTGCTACAGTACTTCCTGTAGCATGTAGCTCAAATCACAGGTAGCAACAATTTAAACAAGACATCAATTATAGTACCACTAGGAAGAGGGGAAGAAGGTGTGTCTTTTCTCCTTTCTCCCAAAGTATTACACTGCAGGCTTTAAGAAATCTTTCTGTTTATTTCAAGTTTTACAAGCCTGTGATGCCCCACTTTCCCTCCCTTCAAAAAAAAAAAAAAAAAAGAAGACAAAGCTCTCTTTGGAAAAATCTTAGATACCTCTCACTCTCATTTTGTTCTTCAAGCAGAGTGGTGACAAGAACCCAAAAAATGAGATTGCTTTTGCAGTGTGTTGTGTACCTTGTGACTTCTAATGAATAAAAGAGGAAGTCAGAAATGGAAGCAATTCCTACTTTTCTCCTTTTTCTTCAAATTAAAGCATGAAGATCATATTTGTTCTTTGAATCAGCCTACAGAGTTCCAGTATTCTACCACATTAAATTCAAAGTTGTTTGTCTTTAAGATCAGGTTAGACCTTGCCTCTCAATCACACTTAATGTACATTCCTTCATTTTGACTAGTCTTATGGCATCCATACTGCACTTCTTGCAAAGTGCTGTATTCCTTTGTGCAGAATGCCTTCTACCAATACAGTGTTCCTTGTTCACGAGCTTCATGAATTTGCTTTGCACGTTTAAGAAATAGTGAATGTAAAATAAGCATGTTAGCTCTGAAAGATGTGTCTGGTATGCTTTTCAAATAAAATCATATTATCGTATTATTCAGTATTATTCTCAACAGATTTGTATATCTGTTATGTTTCTGTCAGTGTTTGGGTAGTTAGATTTTTCCTCATTTAAAATGACAGTAATAAAGGAAAAATAATAAATATTCAAGTATTACAGTGTCATAAGCTTTTCTTCTTGTTTAGTTAATAATCCAGAATCACATTAATATGCATTGTAGAATAACTGATACCGACATGTATAAGTATTCACCGTTCTGTTGACTATATGCCTTTACATTTATCTTATATAGCCAAATTGCACCGCGACTGAGCGAGCTATTGCAAGACTTGCAACACACCCCACCTTGAAACCCAGATTTGTTGAACTTAAAGGTATGAAATCTTATATTAACTTGTTTATGACTTAAGTAACTTATTGGTGTGTTACCTTGTTCCTGTTTATTTCTGATACAAACAACCAGTATAAAAAGAAAAAAAAGTAAAAACAAAAATAAAACAAAAAAAAAAAACAACACAAAAAGTTTCTGTAATTACCTGAACTAGCTGCAGTGAACCAAGTGTCACAAGCTTGTAGTCATTTTTGTTGGTTGAAAAGGGCTTATACGTGAGAGTATGCTATATGACATTTAAGATACAGAGCATAGGACAGACAGGGCTTATAATGGGAACTCTAAAAATCAAATAGATATAATGGAGTATCTCTAAATTAAAAAGGACTGAACTGGCAATGAGCACAATAACGCACAGATGCAAAGGTAAAAGAGCATTGCAACTGGGTTTCCAAAGGCAGGCAGAAGGTTTAGCAAATGACTCTCTTAACCTTCCCTGGAAACCGTCACCAGAATCTTTAGGGAATCTTTCCTGGTTGTTTAGGTTATCTCCTGTTCTCTATAAACATTAATTTTCCAACTAAAATCAATGTTTAAAAGGGCTAAGACCTAATAACAATGTCACAAAGTTACTGTGTTAATAACAGAGCATGTCAAATACCTATTTAATTATATCTGAGCAATTTTAAAAATTGTTTGCAGTTTTTACACACAAAGTAATGCCCTAAATTAACATGATTATTTGCTGAAAGAGAAGTTCACAGTTAAACCCAAGTTTAACAGTATATTCATTTGGTGATAATTTCAAGTTCTTTTTCTCACTTTTGTTGGTGCTGTACTCTAAGCTATTTCTTGCCCCATGTGTTCAGTAAATGATTGATAAGGACATTCAAAATGCACTTACTCAATACATCATATTACTTGCAAAAATGTTTTATTATATTAAAATAACTTATGTAAACCCACGTGTAGCCGCAACAAAATATTTTTCTTCTGCCCCTTGTATAGCTGCTGTAAAAGCTTTTAAGGATGCAAGAAAGAACACAGACAAAGCCACTTCTTCAAAAAAGGCCAAGTCAGAAGAACAGCCTAAATCAGCGCAAGATTACAATAGCAACTTGGATGACCAAGCTCTTAAAATAGCTCAAAAACAGCAAAGATGTGAAGACAAAACAAAAATGAGTATGAAAAGAGAAGCTGACAGGGTGGCTGAAGAACTTTGTGAGAGTGAATCTGAGCAGAAGACTGTGGAAATTGAGAGAGCATGTGCTCCAGAAGAATCTTCATTTCACACAGTAGAAGTGCAAGCAGTCGCTCAGAGTAAAACAGGAAAGAAATTTGGCTGTCAAAAAAGGAAAGAAAATATGAACACGAACAAATTAAATGCAACAAAAGAAATAATTAATGATGATAGTGACCAGAAACAACCTGTTGAAGAGGAGTACTATGATGATAGCACTGAAGAAAGGTTTTATAACCAGTCATCAGATTCTGACAGTGACAGCAATGATGATTTCTTCATTGGCAAAGTAAAAAGAAAGAAGAAGACAGCAGCACTTACTGATCTTTCTTCAGCAAAAGAAAAGGATAGACTTCAGAAAAGCATAATGAAGAAAGAAAAGAACAACACACTTGGGACAGCGCAAGGTTTGATCATGGAAGAAAGCAAGCCACGTGCAAAAGCAAGCAAGCTAGAATCAATATTTTGCAGTTCTTTGTCTACCTCTAATCAGAAATCTCAAAACAGAAGAAGGTAAACCTTTTCCCCTTGTTGTATTCTCCCAATAATGGAAATTGTTGTGATTTTTTAGTAGCCCTTACCAAACAAGGAGAATTTCAGACAGTTACAGGTTAGAACATTTTCACTTAAACTACTCTGCAGTCTTCTTGTGCTTTCTTGACACTTAAGGTATTTTTCATATTCACAATAGCACTGACATATACATAGTATTCCTAACTAGACCTGCATCCAAATTAAATCACTACTGAATACTTCTATTTCTACTTCTTTATTGACAAATAGGAAACAATATGTAAGGGTTTTGCATGTTATGCTTGAAAAGTCGTTGCACATGTGTTTTGGTGATGGCAATTCTTTATTCAAAGGCATTTGTCATCTTACAAGTTTCTTGAAAAATCTCAAATTCTCTTTTTATTTTTAGAACTACTAAAGACCAGCCTCTCAAAAATGGAAGAACAGGTATGTATAACTTAACCTGGTAAAGTTGTAAGAGTAAAAACATCTTGAGGTTTTTTTGCCTCTGCAGTCTAATCATGATCAGCTGGTTTTTGTTTCATTTCCATTTTGTGCCACATATTTTAACATTTGTTCTTAAAATGGTTAAATTGTTGAGCTTTCATTTTCATCTGTGGATATTGTTTGCTATTTCCTATTTTTGAATATTAGAAATACTTAAAGTAGCGTTTACACAGGAAAGAACTTTTCTGTCTGTCTTCAATATTAGGCAGTTAGTGTAACCTGTGCACAGGTAGAGATGTCAGATTATGGTATTGAAAAAGTAGTTTATCTCGTGAGTAATTCCTTCAGTAGCTCCTTCAGTATTTTATTCCATTTACAGTATATGATTCCATTTTGGAATTCATTGGATCAAGGTTATCGTTTCAATCATCTTGAGTTACATTGTGTAATATCTCATTGGTTTACTGTCAAGAAAAAGTTGAGATTGTGATGAATATTTGTCTACGCAGATTTTGAATGTGGTCAGTAATAATAAATCTTAACTATCTGCAGTCTACCAAGTAACAATTTACTGGGCTGCAAGATGAGGAAATCTTGCTGTGAACATTCAGATTAATGTGTTCCCCATGGCTTGTTAAGAAATTCTTGAAAATAACTGCAATTCTAAGGTTGTTTTAGCATATTTTTATGAAGGTTCATGATATAGTTAATGTTTTATTTTGTGCTTCTTGCACAGCTCTTCTTAAAAAGGAACCACAGCTCAAGAAGCAACCATCTGCAAAAGCTGCAGGTATTAAGTTTGACAATAAGAAAGCACGTTTGGAGCAGCCTCTTCATCCTTCATGGGAAGCAAGCAGGAGACGCCGGGAACAAATGTCTCAAATTACAGCATTCCAAGGGAAAAAGATTAAATTTGATGACTAGACTCTATGTAAATCGAGATTTTTTTAGAAGATTCTTGCAGATTTGCGTCCCATGGTATTTTCTTACAAAGCAACAACTGCTGTTTGAGCATTTGTGTTATACTGTCCTTATCTTTTGGAACCTATAAAATAGCAACTGCTAGAACTTACCCTCTGTTAATAATGAAGATTGCTTCATTTATTTGATGTGCTGCCTGTTTATTAATGTATGGTCACACAGTGTTGGTTCTTAAGTCCCATTACATAGTGCCCCAATTTATGAAATACACTCTAATGTGAATGAATGGTTTTTAGGAACTTCATTTGTGCCATGTATGTATGGTACAGATTCTTTGGAGCTTTTTTGTGTAAAAAGTGTACTTTAAACTGTATGAGGACTTGGATGTCAAGAGACAGGTGACAATACAAAATACTGAGGTAATAATATTAGGACTATATTATTAAATACGTCTCAACTGAGAAAAAGTAGTAGATTCTTAAACTTGAAGAGACTTCTCAAATTCATGAATGTATCAGGTAGCTGGAAAAGCCCATGTATCCATGATATGAAAATTTCAGGAGAGAATAAAATACTGGCCTGCTAAATTGTGATCTCTGTCTTTTGATTATGCTGCCTATTTGAAGAACTGAAAGACTGTCTTTAATACTGTTGTCCTGATGGATATATCTGGGTGCTCCAACGTGGCTGTCTTGCACTTTCTGAAAGAATGCTGGAAAACTGAAAGGGCTTTGTACACAAAGAAACGACTTTTCAGTGCCATTCTGAGTTTGGGAGTTCCTTTATTTGGGATATGAGGTGAAATCTTCATTGCACTTTTCTTCAGGTGCTTTTCCTACTGCTTAATTGAAACAAATTCTGAACTTGTAATTAATCTTTAACACTGTTGTTTATTTAAATAAGTTATTTTTCATAATCTTGTGTCCTTCATAATCTGGTTAATTTAGAAACTTGGTAAATCACTGCAGTGGATTTAAGATAATGCACTGTACAACTCATGTAGCATTTTGTAAAGCCTAAGAATAGCCCTGCATCAGATCAAAGGTCCATCTATCCTGATACCTTCAACAGTAGTCAAAAAGGCATGCTTTAAGCACAGGGATAGAGGAAGCACGCAGTGGTACATCATCCAATCTCCAACTCATCGAGCTTCCAGTTTTATAGCTCAGGGACATCTTGTAGTTTGTTGTGTTTAATAATCCTCAATGGATTTCTTTTCTGCAGATTTGCCTGGTCTTAAATCTGTGTAAACTTGTGGAATCTGTAATCCTTTAAGTTGTAGAACTCCTTCCTATGTATTACACTCTTACAGAAAACAATCTTTTTCTATGTTTCGGCTAAGCAGGCCAGCAATCTCCTGGGCGGCCTTAGAAGGAGTGTTGCCAGCAGGACAAGGGAGGTGATCCATGCCCTGTGATGCATTGGTAAGACCACATCTGAAGTGCTGGTCGAGTTCTGGGCTCCCCAGTACACGAGGAATGTGGGCAGACTGGAGAGAGTCTAGCAAAGGCTGACCAAGATGAGTAAGGGCTTGAAGTATTTGACATATGAGTAGAGACTGAGAGAGCTGGGACTGTTCAGAAGAGAAGGCTCAGGGGAATCTTGTCAATGTGTGTAAAGATGGGGGGCCGAGGGGAAGTGTAAAGGAGATCAAGACAGATTCTTCTCAGTGCTATCAAGCGACAAGACGAGAGGCAATGGGCACAAACTGAAATACAATAAATTCTACTTAAACAAGAAAAACCTTTTGCACTGTGAGAGTCATGGAACACTGGCACAGGTGCCCAGAAAACATGTGGAGTCTCCGTCCTTGGAGATACTCTGAACCTGACTGGACACAGTCCTGGGTAACCATCTCGAGGTGACCCTGCTTGGACAGTGGGTTTGAACTATTGATATCCAGAGGTGTCTTCCCACCTCATCTACTCCTTGTGATTTATATACGTAGGACTGAGTCAAGCAATGACTCATCAGCAGCTCCACAGGAGAGTTATTGGATGTGTCCAAAACATGTAGTCACTTTGTAATACCTCATTGTATTCCGCTTGGGATGAAATTAGAGACAAATGCCAGAAACAAGTTTAGGTTTCTTAATGTAGTGTTGCTGATATGGCCACCTCTCTCTCTCCTCCACAGTCTTTGTATCTTAATATTTGTAGCCCAGCAATTTCTGCCCATTCTCCCATCCTGTGTTAAGTTCTTGAAGGCTGAATGTTCCCTTTAGTCCATTTTGTATTATTATCTATGCATGTGTTTGCCCCACTTGGTTAGACTTTTTTTTCTGCATCATAAACAAATGTCAGTATGTGGTGTTATCTTCGTGAATGGCATAGGCACTCAGAGGAATGAGAATTCAAATAATCTTCCATTTCCCAGTGGTTTCTGTTGTTATTTTTACTGTATCATATAGAACACCATCTAAGGCCAAAAGCATCAAAATAAAACATGGAAATATGTTTACTGTGATTTCATAGGGAATTATCATATTTTGTAGAAAAAGCCATGGATTTGCCTGCTATATACAAACTCCTGAGTTTTCCAGATGCAAATTCTAATCCTCAATGCTTTAAGTAAATAAGTCCTAGCCAAATGCTATGCCAAACAAATGGTTGGTATGTGACTTCTCTGGTTCCAATAAAAAGCAAGAAGAATTTCTTTTGGTAGATGTCATCAGCTATAATACCATTTTTCATTGTCAGCTTATCTTTCTTCTAGCAGATGAGCATCGTGTTTTAAGAGTTGATTCACATCAAAAGCCAAAAAGTTAAAGATTGCAAGTAGTTTGGGGGGAAAAGACTCTTTAAGGAGCTTATGTTCTAAAGTGCTTTTTTGCATGTGCTCAAAGACCTCTGAGTGTTGGTTTGTCTTGGCGTTTGAGCATGTTTCTTACTTCATTCTTACAGCTGTAATTTGTGGCCGTAGAATTCTTCCTGCAGGAAACCTGACTTATCAAAACATCTTTTTTTTTCTTCTTCAAAAACACTTCTGGGCTCTTACTTTAAAGAAGAAAAAAAAAGATAACATACACTGAACATGAATGGGAGAAGAGAGATTAGGTTACTGGCGTTACTTCATATTTTAATGGGTTACTACAGCTCTTAGCTGGAGCTTAATGACTCACCTGGATCGCAGGCTCAGTGCACTGTGCACAATAGTAGTGGTGTTTGAGACTTGATAATATTTTTTAAGGGCAATTTTTTTGTGAACTGATAAACTTGTGAACTTGCCTGGAGGTTGTTGATAAAGTTCAGAACATTTTCTCCTCATTATAACAACACAACATTTTCAGTATATTCATAATTGTAACGTAACTTGTATCTGTAATACTGTTTAGTCAGAGACCTCTCACAAAGTACTACCAATTTACTTTTATAGTAATATGGAAAGTTATTTCATTCTGTGGTGATTACATTTTAAAAACCTTGAGAACCATGCTTCTCAGTTCACAGAAGAAGTTTTCTCAGGGCCACATACTGTCAGCTACTACTAAACTGCTTCAGCTGCACAACTTTTTCACATCGGATTTACTGACAAAACAATCTCAGATTTTTTAGTGTCTTCTAAAAGAGTCAATATTAGTTTAAGTATGATATTTTTTAAATAAGAAAGATAGGTGTACTATGGGTAGCACCAGTTGGAGTCTTCCAAACACGCATAAATATTTCTATAATTGTTTTTTCTGAACTGATTAGATCAGGAGAAATAGGGTTTGAATTAAAACTCAGTTACAGCAATACTTTCTTAAATGAAAGTGTTGGGCTGCTTTCTAATTGTAGACTGGTGATAGATCACTTTGCAATACTAGGCAGGTGATCTAGTGTGAAAATGAGTTAGTAGAATAGCAGGCAGAAGATACTTGGATACTAGGAGATGCTTTATTTTCAATAAATTTGAATATACTTCCTGCAATAACTGTATGCATTTTGACTGCATTTTGGTGTTTGCATGGATTCTCTTCCACACTGTATTATGCACTCTAGGGATAGCACTTGCAGGAATTCTCAGCTTAAAGCTCTTAGCTCTGACATGGACTCCATACTGGTATAGGAATAATTTTGTTAAATAAATTATAGAAATATCATCAACATTGTTTATATCTGTTTATATCTGAAATAATTCCACATTTACGTTATGAATTTTAAAAGGTATTGCGTCATTTTTGTCTCCATTTACTCAAAGCCAAGTGTGCCATTAGTTGATATTTAAGTGTTTGACAAACTCATAAACTGAACATTCTAGAGTTTTCAACGATGCTCTTCTGTATTAATCCCTCAGTGAAGGGACAAGAGATGCTGCTCAATTCAGCCTGCTTAATCAGTTTAGCGTACAGATTGAAGAGGCAGGAGGATGTTGGTTTGTACTCAGAGAACGTAAATAACAAAGGATAAAATGTTTTTGGAGTAACTGAGGGTTAAATGTTAGTCAGTTTTCTAGAGTAGAGGAGTCTAATGTAGACTTTCTACCATGTACTGCTCAACTGATCTTTCCAAGACAGGAAAGTCTTTGGAGCAGAAATTCTGAAAGTGTTTTCTAAGTTCCTGTTCCTACAGATACAGATGATATGGTAAGGAAATCTTGTATCCAGCTGAACCATACCTCAGCCTGTTACAGCTTCACGTGTTAAGCCTTTGTGTAGTGTGAGAGGTAGTTTATCACGCCTTCCAGCTTTTTCTTTCTCGTTTCTAACTTGTGACATTTTTTTCTGAGACCATGTCAGTATGACAGAGCTTTCTTCATTTTCATACAGATAACTTCAATTGATGCTTTCTCATTGAGAGAGGTATCTGACCTGTGTTTTAAGTATAATACTTCAACAAGTAGAACGCTTGAAACATTTTATTCAAGTCATTTTCACATAAACTTGCAACCATAATACGGGCATGTAACACAAGAATATGAAAGTGCAATGAAAAATACAAAGCTAGTGCCTGAATATTATAAATTAGAGCTCTTCAGATAAAGATGCAAAGTTATGGAAATTAAGACTCTTGGAAGAAAAGTGAAGAAAATAATGAAAAACCTTAAAAAAAAGTTGCAAAAACAAGTGGCATTTCACTGTATCTGTAGCATTGAGTTGCATAATAAAAACCTCCCAATAACATACTCTTTGGTTTTAATTCAAGTTAAAATCTTTCAGCACCTTTTAGGATTTGGAGAGAATGAAAATGCCTTATCGGCATAAATGTGAGACACAGGATAAACCACCTTTCGATGTCTCATTTGTGAAATTCACCCTGCTGGTTTTGAATGAGTATACTGCAAACAATGCATGAATGACTATAGGAAGGTACACTTGGTGTTTGCACTCATTCGACACTGCATAGTAAACTTTGGAGCAGAGAAAAAACAAGTAGACTTTTACTAACACAAAAACATCATCTACACAATATGTTGGTTCCCTTGGTGACCAAACTGTCGTTTTTGTTACACTTTCATCTAGAAATACGCAAATACCAAATCTATTTCAGGATTAAAAAAAATACATAAATTCCTCCTGTAATGAGCCTGACATACAATATGTTCCTTATGTGCAATTTTTATCTAAAGACCTGAAATGTGGCAGGTAATTGCTTCACACACATTTTTATGATTTGGCTTTTTAAAGGACATTTGAGACTGCAAGACAGCAAATTCGTACTAGAATTCTCACAAAATTTAAATCTGATTTTGCTCCCACTGAGAGCAATGGCCAGATGCCTTTCAAAGATGATGGGAATAAGCCCAGTGTCTGGTAAAAAGGATTCCAAAATATAATTTGCTATATAAAATAAGCTTTTATCAAAACAGTTTTTATAAATGTTTTTCAACAAAAATGCACGTAATCCCATAAATGTATTCCAGTATGAAAAAAAGTGAGTCAAGGTGTCTGGGTCAAAACTGCAGAGCCAAGATACTGAAAATACTGGTTGGCACTGCCCTATTTAGAACTACTTCTACACATGCTATATAATAAACTCTTCTACTGCATTGTGATTTACTATAGTTAAACAGGGGAAGTGAAAGTCACATTCCTTCATTTTTTTTAATCCTAAAATCCCTTTTTTTTTCTAAATAGACTGTTCATGTTATCTTAGGCAATTTTTGTGCTATTGTACATCACTCTCATGTTCCTTTACACACATTTCAAAACAAATACAATATTTTGCTACGGAAAAAAAAAAAGCTACATTTTTGTAGCTACAATATCCCCAATATTCAAAGTTATGGTGTTCAACACCTTTCTGAACCAGGACATTCCCACTGAAAGGACTAAGTCCAGTTTTAAAACTTGCTCCACCTACACGGATGCTCTAGGTCCTTTGGCTCCTTGCTGACTTCAGTGGAGTTCTGCAAGTAGTTTGGGTATAGACGTGTGAGCAGTTTACTGCCTCATAAGCCGAGGGATAAACTCAATTTCTGTGGCTGCTCCGTATCCAGTTAGTGCTCTCTCATCCCACATGCAGCGTCAGGCACAATGAGGTACGAGCACACAACCTCTTAGCAGGAAGCAGCCCATGCCTAGCTTCCATTACAGTAGCTTGTGTCCACTGCCCAAGCTGCTATCAGGACTTTCACCCCATTTTGACCAAAACCTATAGAAAGGTGAATGCACTTGCATCCCTTAACACCTTTTAATCTTAAAAACTTTGAGCTGAAATTTCAGAAGCCTAGACTTTAAACAGACCCTCATTTTTGCAGACATTTCTTAATAAATGGCTTTCTAATAAACCCAGTTTCCAAATTTTGCTTTTGTCTGTCGCCCATACTGGTGAGTGATTGCTAAAATGGATCCCTCAGCAAACAAGAAGGGACCTGCGTTATAAATGGTATTCATTCTGCACCCTCTCCCGATATTGGGCAGTAATCACTGGGCTGCTGGTTCTTAAGATTCTTTTTAAGTATACAGACTAGTTGTGCAAACTTATAACCAAGTTATGATTAAGGTGGAAATACTTTACAGTCATGAAATAAGTTTAAATATATGTAGTAAAGAACAAGTTGATACTTAAAGGATATTACAATAATTCATAAAACATCCAAATTAAATCCATAGGGCTCTATTGTGTAAAATACTTCCAAGTACTGTCTGAAGTATTCTCAAGAATTATAATAAAACCTCTCCATACCTCTCAGATTTTTATACTGAATAGCACATGTATTTTTCTTTTTTTTTTTAAAAGATACTGAGCTTTCCCTGTTTCATTAGATGTTTTGAACTGCTGATTAAACTTAACCAATAGTAATCAATATTTCTATTTGTTTCAAAAGTAGATCCTTCATTTTACATGATCAGAAATCTTCTGAAAAAAAACCGCCAGATCCCCTTGTGATATGTTATTTCACAGTTTAAAAACAAAATCACAGCTACTGTAGCTTACAGCAGGGTGCACTGCAAAAGCAAATAATTTGGGGATGGGAGGAGGAGTGGTGTACCCAGCACCAGTTAAGCAGTTCAGCAAAAACTTTAATTTGGGCTGGAAGTTTTTCCCCTTAACAATGTTGTATTTGGTTCCTGAACAGCCTAAAGTAGGATGTTAAATACATTGACATTTGTTCTCCCTCTATATATAGTATATTTTCAACTTCATTGTTTGAATACTGAGATACACATTTTAAAAGTCAAATACAGTACTTAAGGGGGAAGCAGGTAGTAGGCTTTTCCGTGACAAAAATACTTTGTTTGAGATTCTGACCTACTTCTGTTTGTGGTACCACCTGAGTTAACTGCCTGTATTATTTTGATGGTTAACCTGTTCAAGTTGGTTGTTTTCCACAGATGACTACATAAGGGACTCTTCATCATCTCCAAGAGCCCTTTTCTTGGCAGGTATTTATCCACATTAAGTTTGCAGAGTCTTTTAAAAGCCCCACCTTGAAAAATCCCTTGAACATAGAAAGGTGGATAAGTTCTTTTTAATTAATTTCCAAAGATGAAAGGTTTTTTCAAAACCCCATCTGTTTTTTACTTAAGAAAATGGAAAAACTTCTAATGTATTAAAAATGTAAACATAACTTTTCCTGCAGGGGTATAACTGATATATATATATATATATATATATGGGTATTTCTCTGCTATATGTTGAAAACTGAATGTACTTTTCTCATTCATATCAACGTGTCCTAACAAATTTTATTTTAATGGTACTGTAGCATTACTCTTAAGCTGTTTTTCATTCCGGTATTTTCTGAGATAGCTGGCATTAGTACTTCCTATTGCATTTTATTTAATTCATTTTTACATAGATTTTTGCTACCTTTTAAAATATGTTCAATTCATTCACCAGTAATATTCCCACTGAAGTCTATTATCACCTAAACTCCACATTTTCAGAAGTTAAGAAATGCTTAGGTTTTTATGAATGAGTTAGATTTTCAAAATTTAAAGTATCTGTGCATGAATCACCAGTTCCACACATTTCAATAGTAATAAAAGTAATGCCAATTTAAATGTGTAAAATCCAGTTACATATTTGGTTGAGAAGCAGCTGAAGTGCCTCAAAATCACATAAGGTGTGTGGGTGTATGTGTGTATGTTCTGTAGTTTTGTTTCTATAGTGTTTACATCCTATTGAAGTTTATATAATGATGCTTCAGTTCAAAACATTTGGCACCGTCTCATCCATTTTCTTGCATCTTTCTCAGTATCTGTTGAAAGAAAATAAACAATGTTATGCAGTTGGCCAAGCAGATACAAAAAGAGTATCTGCTAAATATCCTTTTGTCAGCTTTAAGGCACAGGTCAACAAACAATTACAGAAATTTTGTTTCCTCACCCTGCATGGATGTATTTATTTGATAACATTTACAGAGGTAAGATGGGGAGACTAAAACTTAAAAGCATGAAGCATAAATTTCCTTTCCACATGAATGTGAGCAGAAACGATGTTCCTGGAAGTACCAATTAGTCCAGTTACAGAGAAATGCTTTAGAAGCTCCTGTCACAGAGCCGCCAAAAATAATCACTCATAACCTGCAGGACGTCTGTTGTTCTTTTTCCTGTTTCTTGCAGGTCTGACCACCACACGGCGAGAACAAATACAGGATTTTACTGAAGCCATTTAACTTGTCGCATTTATGACCCAAGTGTGATTATAAATACAATCTCCAAACTGGCATGAAAAAAATGTTTCTCATTTTAGCCTCATTTAACTACTAGTTTCCTAATACAAAGTAAGGAATTAATATTTTAAAGGGTAATTAAGAAATAATCACATTAATTCAGTATGTTTGTTTCACTGATGCTGTTGTACCAGACTATACTGGTCATTTATTTTACTTTTCATTTACTGCTCTGGAATTTATCTCATATGAACAATGTTAATACTCACTTCTTACGCAATCCAAATGAAACCACTTGATAAATACTGTGTATGAGCAATATATTATCCTGAGAACTGCTTCTCTGTGTTACAATAAACAGATTGTTCTGTGTGTGCGTATTTCACAGATACTAAGCTACAGTAGATCTACTGTGACAATATTAATTAAATAAACTTGCCTTATGGGGGGGAAGTCATAATTGTGGCATTGTTTAAACTTTTAAAGAACTAAACTGTAAATGGAATGTGTCTGGAAGAACTTTTCAGAACTGTGTCAGCAGCAGCAAAGTAACATACATGTGTGGGATTTTGCAGAATGTTTTAAGAGCTCTGTAAGTGCTCAACAGTTCTGTGTGGGTGCTATAAATGGTTATTAAATGAGCACAGAAAGGTTTTAGTGCAAATACAAAGAAGGCATGAGCCAGAGGTAGTTATCTAGCAGCCCAGACAGTAGCAGCAATTTTGAAAGTGCTATGTCTCCTGATGGCATGATTGCAGGAGCAAAATTCTCACTTGTGATTGTTTTTCAAGCCTGATTAATTTTTAAAAATCAGAAAATAGTTTAATTACTGGAGGTCAGGATTTGAAAGCTATACAGTATCAACAGTGAAGCAACTGTTCCCATCATTCCTGCCAAAAAAGGCTTTTGAAGAGTACCATCTGAATTTTGAATTAACACACTGAAAGCCAAGAAAACAACATACTGAAGAAATTGGTATTGCTAGAATTAAGGGTGGGATTATTTGTTCAATATAAAGGAAATCTCTAAGCTTTAGAAATCTGTTTGTCAACTTTAGGACTATGAATATAAAACAGTTGCAAAGACAAAGGAATGTACTTACGGTGAAATTGTACAGCCAGAGGCATATGCGTGGTGGCCTGTATAGCGTATATCACAGCGTACTATATTGTTGGAGTAATCGGATTCAGGCACCAAATAGCTGGGGTTTACGCTCACCTTAAGGAGAGAAAGCACAGTGTTGTCTACTTCCAGGTATGAGTTGATAACTTACATACAAAAGGATATATGCATATGATTGCTTCTTTAAAAAAAAAAAACAAAAAAAACCAAACATAAAAAAAAACCCAAACCTCCACACTCCCAACACCCTTACCTTCAGAATGTAATTTCCAGGTTTTACATCTGTAATATCAATCCACTGGCAATCTATATCAGCATTGTAAGTGTCATAGCAGCCAGGGCTCAGTCCCTTAAAAATGAAGTTAAGATGGATGTTAGAAAATCATTAGGAATAGTAACATTCTAGACACTAGGGACACTCAGACTGAAGTTCACTTAATCATCACATTTCACTAAGAAGATTACCAAAGGATATGAGGCTTATTTTTTCTTGGCATTTTATTTTAATACCTAAACTACAACATGTAAGTCTGACATCAGTTTTATAAATAGCACAGTATTACTATTGTATAAGAAACACCTATACTATTGATAATTGTTCATCTGTGAGACATCTGTATTTCATCTGTATTTTATTATCTCTTGTTACAGTACTCCTTTCATGTAAATATTGTTGATGCTACTACTTACTGTTCTCTACAAAATATGAGAATAAAATCAAAACTGACCAAAGACTAGACCTAAATATCACTACATCTCAAGTAAATAGCTTCTGAGGTCCTTGAATACAAAGGAATGATGCAACTTTTTGCTATAGATGTGCTCTGCCAAAGTGCCGTCTTTTAGTAGTAGAGTATAGAGCCATTTTCACATTGAGTTTTGCGCAGAAATGGCGTCTCTCAAGGCAAATAGTGACACGAGAACCTGAAAGCACTGAAATGTAGCCTTTCTTCCAGACTAATCTTTTCTGAAAACTTCTTTGCTGTTAGGAACATTAGTAAGAATCTCCATATATGAATGTATCAGTGGTTCAAATCTGGTGTCTTTAACCACGGCCAATACGGATTGCTCTGGGCAAAGCTGATCTGTTCTGGCAGCTCATTGAGTGCACAAAACCCAAGTCCTGTAGGAATTCCCTCTTGACCCAGCTAGTGATCAGCTCAGACTCTCACATATATGTGCCAAGTCTGAGGCTGGAGGAAAGTTTTACAGTCCAATTACAAACCCCTGAAATATGGGCTTCCAGTGGAAACGCTGACACAGCCATGATTCTAGCAACACAAATACTCCAGCTATAAAATATGTATGTTGCTTAGCTAGATGTCATAGTCTCCAGAAGGAGAAAAGATATTTATAAAACCTCTTCAAAGCCTTTATGTATTGCAGATCATTCATTATACTTAAAATTCAAATGTGGACACGTCAGCCAGTGAAGCACAGCTGTCATTTCTCTGTGATAAAATAACCACCTCCTAGATTAAAAACTGCAGAATAAGGGATAGAAGTTTATGTATAAGTATGGCCACACTGAGTTAAACCACAGATCCATCAAACTCAGTGTCACGTCTCTGACCGTGGTCAGCAGCAAATGCTGAGGACATAAGAACATAAGAAATGGGATGTGTAATGTCCTTTACCCAGGCAAATACCATCCACCAGGCATTTAACTGTATTTAAGACGTGGGGTACAATCACATTTTTGTGTTTAATAGCTTCCATTACTTTGTCTAAATTTTTTCAAACCCATGTAGATATTTTCAGTCTCTTGCCATTCCTATGGTAAGGAATTTAATATTTAATCATGTCAAAAGAGTACTCCTCTTCGTTTCAAAGCTCTTGACTGACAGTTCTTCTAGATATCCTTACAATTTTTGTACTGTGAGAACAGTGAATATCAACAATTTCCTTTTTCCATCCAGGGCCACTCAAGATTTGGTATTATTTAGAATCATAGAATTCTAAGAATTTGTTATTTTCCAAATGGAATAGTCTATAAAAACTCTTAGTGTTGTAGCCATACTACATGCTGATCATCCTTGTTCTCCTGGGGCTGGTTGATGTGGGTTTTTAAATTTTAAGAGGTGACCAGAACCCATTCAAGGTAGGAGTCTACCACGGATTTGTATAATATTGTAATAGTACATTCCATTTTTTATCTGTTCCCTTAATAAGCCCAAACACCCATCATAATATTCACATGGCTGCCATTCTCTTTAACAGCCTTCTATGCACACATAAAATTATGCTGTAAGTTTTCTGTGTTGGACTGCCAGGCAGTCACTATAGGTATGAAGGGAATTCAGCACCTTGCAGCCTCATGCTCTGCAAGGGAGGAAACACCAGCTTGAACTCTGGGACCAGCCAAGGACATCACCCAGCTCTTTGTGGGGGGTCAACACTGGAAACAATCTCTTTACTGACTCGGTCCTGAGTTACCTTTAGCTTGCCTGACCAGTTCTATAACCACAAGAACTTGAGGTGTGTTTTAATATAGTTTAGTCACCAGTGATGCTAGGTTAATGAGTGTCCCTGCATTTTAATGAAACACCCACATTTAGCAGCACCTGGGTAAGTTACAAGTCTCCAGGTTGCCACTCTGGCCTCTACAATGGAGAATTTCAGAGCTAGTTAGGGCATCAGATAATCTAGGACACCAGATGATTGGTAGAAAAAAAATCCAAAGATAAATTAGATGGGGAAAAGAAACTCGGTTGTCTCTGAACCAACTCTTACCTGTGTATGCGCTGTACACGCGTACCGTCTATAATATCCATAATCACAGGAGGTATCTTCAAGGCAGAAACTTGCTTTGTGTCCTTCAGCAACTTTCCTGTGTGAGCTTGCATCCAACAAGTCATAGTGGCTGAATTCATCCATGCTGTGATAATGTCTGTTAAACCATAGATAACGTTATTAAAGATGGATCAGATCTTATCAATAACATTTTAACATATTCCTGTTTGATCTACCTCTGTTAGATCTGGCCAAATTTTATTTATTACACAGAACCTGTGTGTTAGGACACTTTCCTATTACTGGCCATTCAATTAAGTTTTATTTCCATTATTCTAATTTTCAATTACTGTAAAAATGCCATCTTCTATAAATAAATAATAGATTTTAATTTGTTAAGGGAAAGACTCCACAGCAGCACTGTTTTTCCAAAATTTCCTGTTTCAGCTCTTCTCCAATAACAATAGAAAGTATTAAGTAGTTGATATTTGAATCGTACATCTTATAACCGCCTTCAGCCAGAGTCTCGCTAGGAATGCTTACCTTACATACTATAAATTCCAGGCAAGTTTGCTACTTGCTAGCAAAACCCCAACAATTTACTTTCACATTGCCATGGCCCCCAATCAGTGTAACACCTTCATAAGATCAGCGAAAACAAAATCTGCATTAAAAAATCAGCTTCTGTGTACTGGCAATGCAGATCTCGTCCAACGTCTACAATTTTTGTAGTCTATACTTGATGTACTCTCTATTTCAAAACTGTGTATACTTTTCATCTGGGCACAGCGATGCATTTTTCTTCCTCTCACACAAACTGAGTTCTAGCTCTTACTTTGAGCTTGAACACCTATTATTCTTGTAATTCATTTTTTCCAAACACATGGAAAAATAAACTTGTACTATCTACCTGCACTTTGTGAAGCATTTGTCTGCTGTTACTTGTAAGTGAGTGGTTTCAGCTCAAGAGGTATATGAAAAAGATATAAATTAAACAGAATTCAAATGTATTGTTAAAACTAAGAGAAGCACACAAGTCTCACAAGCATGCGGGTCAGCAACACTAAAACTGGTCCACAGATGATGATGACTAACACTGAAGTCTGATGGCTAGCCAAACTAATTGGCAGTTATAGTTCATTTCCAAATAAGCTTGTTTCACTGTTACGGAAATGATCATAAGAAACGCATTTTTTTTTTGCAGGCAATGTATTTTCTGTCCAAGAAGTGAATCAATATCAGAGAGATTTTGCATCTGGATAGCAGTAGCTGGGCTCTTGTGGCAGAGGAAGAAACTGCTTTTCTACAAATGGAAGATTTCAATTGGTCGCTCTCTGTTTCGTCCATTTATCAACTTTGTAAATACCAGGACCGGGCTTTTTATTGTTGGTGGTGGTTTTTTCTCAGGGATGGGGGATTTATGGAAGCTTTTTTGGTTTTGTTTGATTTAGTTTTAGCTTTTTGATCCTTACAAGAACTAGTAACACCAGTCCTTTTTTTTTAAAGTATTTGTTCTAATGATACTGATTTTCCATAAAGCCTCTGAAGCTAGAAAGAAATTGACTCCAGGGAGCTTTAGATTAAGCCTATATTACATATTTTTTTAATAGAATAATATTAATTTACTACTTATGTACCTGTAACAGCAGAATGGTATTTTTTATAAAGTGGAAGTCAGGTAAGCTTGGTAGTATATTACACTTGGTCCTACTACAAAAATAGCGAAAATTGGAACAAACCTGCAAACTGTTGCATGTGGATTTTCTGAAGAGGTACAAGTTTGCAGTGTTACCTGCTCCCAAAATGTTGAAAAGGTTCTGCCACATTTGCCTTGCCAGGTTTCCAGGAATTTTGCTATTTCTAGAGTAATACTGCTATGTATCACAACATGGATGGGGATATTGATAATGGGACCAGTCAACTCAGTATCTTCTTTTTTCTATATTGACCAGACCATTCCTTGTCAAGAACTAACCCATGAAGTTCAGGTCAAGAGTATAGGTCAATGTTTACAATGATGTATTATAAGGAATATGCCAATAAATGTACATTTTAGGGTTTTCACAGTTATTTAACATGACCGGGTCTTTTATTTACTGGTTCCACTTAAATGTAACTGGACTATAACCGATGTAAAATATGCTTAAAGGGAGAAGGTGCCCACTGTCAAAACTGATTTGAGACTCGTAAATAACAAATTTATACTTGTAAGAGTTTTATATTTATAGATAAGGTTCATATCCATTTTGGTTTCATGTGGCTATATAGAGAGCAATTACCATTACCGTAAAATCAGTCAGACAGTAAAAGGCTGAAGTTTCCCTATGGCTGCCCCGCTCTTCACTGAAGTTTTAGAAAATGTCTCCTTGGAAGTGAGTTTGTTAGTGAAAAAGGTAATTAGAAGGTACCATACTGAGCACTTCACTCACTGGTGACAGCTGTGCCACTCCCATGAATAACGGGGTCTGCTGGGCAGAAAATCCGACGTGCCTTGATTTTTCACTCTTTGGGGGAACCTCAGAAGCACCCGATTGTCATAGTCTCTCACATCTGCTCGATAAGCTGAACTGTAATAGCGCAAGAAAGAGCCGTAAGTACATGCAAGAAATACTTTAAAAAACACTCAGAAGTGTTGGATACTTTAAAAAACACTCAGAAGTAATGGATAGCACAGATCTTTTCAGCCCCCTTAAAGCTGAGTGTTGTTCAGATGCGCAAGAATTCCACATGGTGTGCTCAGAAGTGCCTGGTGTCAGAACAAGACCTGAAGAAGGTTCAGATCTGCTTCTGATGAAATAAAACAGGAATTTGACCACAGACTCTCTGCCCCTGTCTCTGAAGCTTAGCTGTAAAATGACTCTGGTACCAAAAATACAATTTCATTAGTTGCTGTTAACCAAAATAACTCATTATGTATGTGAGATCACACAACACGTTTGTTTCTGTTGTAAAAAAAAAAACCTAATAAACACATTCCTCAGGCTGTATTTTCCTATTTCACATAGCTATTACCTAGAGTCTTTTAAATACCAGAATATTTAAATCGAATTAGAGCCAGCAAGAGCATTTCAGTTAGTCTTCACTGTAAAGCTAGCACAAAAAATACTACTTCTTATGCCAGGTTTCTTTTTCCAGCAAGCGAAGAAAGAGCATGACCCTTGAAAGAGTCTGACATCAATTAATGATGCTGGTAAATAAATAAATCTGTTTTGCATGATAAGGTATCAAACAAGTTAAAATGGTTAAAAACAGCCATGTTGATTCCTTTCCAAACAAAAGAGGAAAAATCCCTCTTTGCCAACTGGACAGGACCTAACTTCATAGCAAAGCTGCTATTTCAACCCATTAAAAGACTTTGAAACACTTTTCAGGGAGATTTTAGTCTTAAGAGACATTACAAGGCATAGGCCTAGAAAGAATTAGCGTGTTATAATTCTACTAGTAATTTGTGCTGCTTAAGAATCGTTTGTTTTGTTTTGTTTTTTAAATGGAGTAGAATATGATCTGGGTAGATTAGAGGAGGGAGATGAAAATCACCAGACTCAAGTGAGTTTTTTAGGTGCCTCCATTTTGCGAAATTCAGATATGTTCAAATGAGCATAGAAATGACAACAGAAATGCGCACTATAACTATTTCACAAAATGTGGGTCCTCCAAAGCATCTGTATTTTGTCTCTTTAACACAGCGGTATGGTTTTCATACGTGCACACCCCACAATCTGTCGTAGACTTAGAAGGTGGTTACAAACCGGGCTATGTTTTCTTGGGTCCTCCAGCCTCACGGTTCTCCACCCTTCACCGTGTCGTTGGGTACCTCGCAATGGGTGCAGAAGCACAAGAACCCACAGTGAAGAGGCAAAGGCCGGGGCGATGCCTACCTTGCCAGGCAGTTCTCCTCAGCAGCACACCTCAAGTTATACATGGACATCCTCTGGACGTATGTGGACGCCTGGATGTAATAGGGATCCGGGACTAAGTCAGGGAGACCTGCAGTTCATCAAACCAACCACATAACAGCAAGATCAACCCAGGACACGTCTGCAAATACTTGGCTTCCATCCCAGTCGTTAGGAGCCCTCGGTTTTGCTCCGGACCCCTGACCCCTCCTCCCGTTTAAGCTCGCTCTCGCTTTTTCTCAGGCTTTTCTCAAAGTCTGCAGCACAAGCACAGCACGCGAACCCCCGTGCTGGGCTTCCCGCCGTTCCCCTCTTGGCCCCCCGCACCCCCTACTCCCGCAAGCCGCGGAGATTGCCGCCCACCGGGCTCCCCGCGGCCCGGGAGCCACGCAAACACCCGCCCGGCCGGGTTTTGCCCCGAGAGAGGGGCAAGTAGGGCCGCCGACCCCCGCCCCGCATCCCGTCGGGAGGCGCCGCGCTGGCACCGGCCTGCGCGGGAGCGAGCGGGGCGGCGGGGACGTGGCCGGCGCGGGACGGGGACGGGGAAGGGGACGAGGAAGGGGGCTCTTACCGTACTGGAAGTAGCCGGTGCCATAGCCGGGTCTGTACCTGCTGCCCTGGCGGGGCCTCTCGTAGGTGTCGTAGTAGTTGTAGTAGGGGTTATCGTCCGTGTACTTGTAGGGGTTATAGGGGTCATCTCCTACCATCACATCTTCCCGCCCGGGCCTGAAGTTGCTGAGGGGCGGCGGGTCGCCGGTCCCGGCGCTGCTCCGGTTGCCGTCGGTGCCGCCGCCGCCGGAGGGGCTGGGTCGCGACCCTCCCGCCGAGGCGCTACCGGTGGCCGCGGCGCTGGCGGACCCCTGGCTTCGCTGCCCGGCGGCGGCCCGGCCCCCGGAGGGAGCCTGATAGCCGGCCTGGAACCAGTGCCGTGCGCCGGAGCCCGCCCGGGTGCCGGCGGCGGGCTGGGGCTGCGCGACGGCGGAGGCGGCGGCGGCTCCCCGCGGCAGCGTGCTGTTGTTCCTCAGCAGCAGAATGGGGCTGCCCGCCGCCTCGGCCGCCTGCCTGCGGCGGGGGGGCTGGTACTGGGAGCCGAGGCTGAGCAGGCTGAACACCTGCCCGTTGTTCTCCCACTGGATCCGCTGCCTCCAGGCGGCGGGGGGCGGCGGGGGGTCGCGGCGCGGCGGCGGCGGGGGCTGCTGGCAGCCGGCGGGCCAGAGGCAGCTCCAGTAGATGCAGGCGTGGAGTTGGGCGAGCAGGAGCCCCGGCGGCGCGAAATGCATCTTCTCCTCTTCTCGGAGTGCTGGCGGGGGAGAGAAACGGGCGAGATACGGGATAGAGCTGGGGGGGGCGGGGGGGGGGGACCGGCGAGCGGAGAGCGAGGGGCGCCTTCCTGCCCGGGATGGGCGGGGAGAGGGTGGGATGTGGAGTGGCCGGGGGGCGCGGGCTGCACTGCTGGAAGGGTTCGGCGGGCAGCGGGGTCTCAGGCGCGGCGGCAGCCGGGCGGTGCCATCGGGCAGGTCGGGCCGTCGGGAAGGAAACCCGGCCCGGGGGAAGCGGCGGGAACGGTTTTTCTTCTCCCTGGTATTTATAGGCGAGGGGGATGCGAATGGGAGCCGGAGCGAACAATCAGCCTCTCATCGTTCTCCGGCCCGCACTGGTGTCTGGAGCGAGGGAAGGAGGAGGAGGAGGAGAGACCAGGGACTTTAAACTTGCTGGCACGCTCGCAAAGTTACACAAGCCCCGCTGGCTGGGCTGGCTGCGCCCCCGCCATTTGTTCACGTAATGCGGCTGGAAACGTGCGGCCCTGACAGTTCCCCCACGGCCGCCCCCCGCCCGCCGCCGGCGCCCGCCCCGCTCGGGGTGGGGGGGAAGGGGGACGGGGGACGGGACGGGGCGGTAAGGGCGGGCGGCGGCGGCGGCGGGGGCTCCCCATCCTCCATCCCTCCCTCCCTCCCTCCCTGCATCCTTCTTTCCCTCCCTCCATCCCTGCATCCCTCCCATCCTCCATCCTCCCTCCATCCCTATATCCCTCCCATCCTCCCTCCCATCCCTGCCTCGCCCCGCACCCCGAGCCGGGCCTGCGGCGGGCGAGCGCGCTCAGACACACGTAGGCTGCCAGAGCATGCCGTGGGGCAGAGCCAAAGTATGCAAAGGAAAAATGCTATTAGCTCATCAGCGCTGGAGAGACTAGAAAGGGGGTGGCGGGGCGGGGGGAAAGGGGCCGCTAGCGAGAGAGGAAACATGTTTCTGGAAAATGTGCTGGCCGGCACATCGCCCCGGCTGGAGCAGCTGCTGGGGGCCTTCGTCTCAGCGCTGAGTAACAGTCGGATCCCCTTAATGACCTCTTAATTAGGAGAAAACCTCTATCAAATAAACTCTTGACTATTGACTCTTGGGTTTTCTGCGGATGAGTCACACGAGAACTATGCTGGCGGTGCTCCTCCCGGAGTAAGTTTTCATTGAAAAGTGAAATTTCACATGGGAGAGGCTTAGCCTCGTCACCAGAACAAATAAACCTGGCTCGGGCAGTGTCTCCCCAAAACCGTGCTGGGAGAAGAGGAGAAGGAGTGACCCAAAAGTGTCTCCCTTCCCTCCTGCTTTTACAAGGGTTCATCAATGCTATGTTTTGGTAAGTCCAATCACCCAGCAAGGCAAATGAATTCAGGTCGGTGGATTTCAGCCAAAACTCCTTTTGGGTGTATTTTTCCAAGGGCTGTTTGCTTATGAATCTTTGCAAAGGAATGGAAGAGAATACACAAAAGTTCTCCTTAACCAAAAGTTTGGTGGTGAGGATATTTCTTAAGTGATTCCTGTCAAAGATGATCAGTCAGCCCAGGCTGCAAGTTTTCACCCTGCTGAGGTGAATGTAAGGCACCTTCCCTCCACTACAGGCTTCCCCAGGTCAGGTTAACAATCCACACCCTACTGGCCAGGCAGATACTTGCTACTGCATTTTGGCCTTCTTGATACAGTTCTCCTGTCTTTTTTGTATCATAGTTTATTTTAATTGGATATTACTTCAAATGGTTCACATTTAATTATTGAAATCCTGTAAAACGCAGTCCTTTCTTGCAGCTGTGATGGACTGTGAATGGTAATTTATGCTGCTAACCAATTATTAGTAGTTGTACTTAGGTTTAAAATAGCTCTTTATAGCCCCTGAAATCATTGGTACCATCCTAGTCGTCAAACTGCACAGCTGGGACAGAGGCAGTACTAGCACCTGGTACCTGTGGCTCACCGAGCCAGGCTTGCTTGCTCTGCTCTTGACCTTGGGAGACTTGGTGCTGCAGGCAAGTGTGCAGGCTAGCAGACTCACTTAAGGACTGTTGACTTCCCTGCAGCCACCCAGACAACACAGAGGGTTAAAATCACTGGGAAATCAGCAGTTGACTGTAAAAATTCCCAGTCTGGAGAAAACTGAGGAGCACAGGGCAGGTATGCCACAACAAGAGCAAAGTCTTTTTACTTGGGTATAAACACCCCAGTCACAAAGTGGGTGTTTGCTATCCCTGCCAGCCAGCACCAGGCTGGTGGGGAGCATCTGCTGGACTCAGCCGCCAACCAGAATCAGTAACTGGGGTCTTTCCACCAGCAGGTTGTGCCTGACGCTCCAGTTAGTAATAGTCTGGGCAGCCTGCTGCAGAGGTGGTTGAGTTTGAGTTCTCTTATTCATCACAATTGCAGATGGCTCATCCCCTCTGATCTTTCTCATTGTGGCTTTGAAAATATTATTCTCCATTTAAGGGTTTGCCTGGAACAATCAGTGACTGAGGCTGAGTAAAATGGAAAGGTTGAAGACAGGGAAAATACACCGAAGGAATGAGGTTTCTGTCTTTCTGATCTTCCTCTAAATCTTTCTAGTGTTACAAACAGCAGGTTGTTGCCCAATGTGCAATATTAGACAATGTTTCCACACAGTGGGATTCTAGCCATTTTTTTCTTTTTTCCTGATTAAGTAAATATTTTTCATGAAACTGCAGACAGCACAGTTGAGGCTAGTCCTGCCCATTTATCAGCCATTCATGTTTGCCATTTTTTTCCATAGCAGAAGTTTTATTTGTTAATTAATTTAGGTTTCATAAAGCAGGAAAAGCACTATCAGCACCCCTAGAGAGTCAAGTCCTTCACTTAATCAGGCACTGGAACAGGCTGCCAAAGGAGTCACCATCCCCCAAGGTGTTCAAAGAACGTGTAGACATGGCACTTCAGTACATGGTTTAGTGGACATGGTGGTGGTAGGTTGATGATTGGACTTGATGATCTTGGGGGTCTCTTCCAACCTTAAAGATTCTATGATCCTATGATACTACGATTATCATTAGGTGCCGATGTCACTCAACTATTGTCCTCTCCTCACAGGTCGCCTAATGATACCCAGCTTTTATACCCTGGGTCTACCTATACCATCAAAGAGCCCACCAGTATCTGTGACCAGCGCTACAGAGGTGAAAAATCTCTGAAATACCTTATAAGCCTTGTAAGAAAGCCAGTTACTGAAATTGCTTTAAAAATGCCCTAAAAACTGCTGCATACTCTGCTATTAAGCTTTTTCATGTGGTTAATGCAGCTTCTCTGTAAAGTCCAGTTCTGATACTGAATCACAGTTAACTTAGCTACTTAAGCATTTGCCTACCTCTTGCTTTTTTGGATGGAATGACTGGTGTGCCTGGGTACTTGTGGCATCAGAGATTGTGATTTCTGCCACCTACAGAAATAAATACAGCCTGTATCAACTGAGAAATTAAATTTTCCCTCACCAGAATATGACACCAATTGAAGCAGATATCTGTAAGTAATCACAGTAATTTCTCAAAACCTGACATCAGGAGATGGTGGTATTTGATATTTAAATTTAACTGGTAGATTGTTGCAGCCCTCATTCAAAGGTTACAAATGGAAAAATGTCTTCAATGACATGTGTAGCATTTGGAGGCCTCCTTATGTCTACTGCACTACTAAACAGCAGTTGTGAACCTCGAAAATGGAAAAAGATTAACCTGTTCTTCAAAAAACAACAACAAAAATACCCTAAACAGAACCAAAGCTATCTGAATTTGGCATGTCTTAGTATATGTTCTAACAAAGACATTTTACGGTTCTCTAAGCTTACTGTTTACTGTATGAATGTAAAAAGTGTGATAGTGTACAAAAGGGGAAGTTATTTTAAATGACAGCCAGCTAACTCCAATCATATTATTTGTAACTTTTAGTATTAGTTTTTTTTAAAAAACTGTTCTGTTGTTATAGGATGGCTAATTTGTGTTCTTGTTTAGTGTTAAGTCAGGATGCTTAGCTAGAGTCAAATACGTAAAGCAGGAAATAGAAATAATTTTATAAAATCCCAACATGAAGCCTGACAAACTTAATCATAGAATCATAGAATGGTTAGGGTTGGAAGGGACCTTCAAAGGTCATCTAGTCCAACCCCCCTGCAAGGAGCAGGGACACCTTCCACTAGATCAGGTTGTATATGAAATATACATATAAGTATATGAAATATATGTAAGTATATTTCTTTGAAGCTGGTATTGATTTTTGAGATCGAAGGACTGGTTAACGACGAGTCGCTATAAGAAAAAGCTTGAAGAGTAGTGGTTGGTTTCAGCTTTCTATAGCTGAGAAAAATTTACTTATCCAAGTTAGGCTTGAGTAGACAAAGAATTATAGAATCATATGTTTAGCCATCCTATTACAACAGAACTGATAATCTTTTTTAAATAACACTAAAAGTAACAAATAATGTGATTGGTGTAAGCTGGAATTTACTCCAATTTTTCTGTTCACCTAAACACTGAGTTGCAACTAAGTTATTCAAATTTATCTTATTTTGTAGATCTTACTTATAATATATTTTATAAATAGTCTTTTTTTTTAATTCAAATATTCAAAATGAGGTAATTTTGTTGCACACTAGAACACTGGATTTTTCTGAAGCAATTTTACAGCAGGTCCAGGTATCTTTATTTAGAAACTCACTTGTCAGCGCATTGGATTAAAAGGTTCCTAATTACAATGAATTCCCCTTAATAGCTGGAATTAAGATGTGAAGATATTCTTTACAGTATGTGAACTTCACTAGAAACTAAGAACACTGAGTATTTTCAGATTCAGGTCTGTAATGAGATTTTTTTTTTTAACAAACCAACTTAATTAGAGACCAGGGTTACAGACTTTTTCTGACATCGGTAGTCTTTGGAGAAGACTGTAAGAATTTATTTACACATAAGTTAATCTTCTAGTTAAATTTAGCTACCATTTGTAGGTCTGATTCTGAAGTCTCTAATCAGGCAGCTTTCTATGACCATAAGTAAAGTGCAAAAGTAAACTTTCAGAGTTTTGTCTGCTCTGAATTCATAAAGGAACACATAGATTTTTATTGCTTCAACGAACTTCTCAATTTGTTGGAGAAAGAAAATGGTTAGAATTTTATTAGTAGGTAATCTCCTCAATTCAAACTTATCAGCCAAAATGCCACCTGGTCCCTACCTAATATTTTGGGTTTATCTATCTGTGTAACAAAACTAATTAGTAGTTACTTCATTTTACACATTGAGCGTAGAGCTACTGAATTGCACAGTGAAGGAAACTAAGTACACTTATCTATCTCTACAGGATCTGACAGTATTGTCAAGAAAAGCAGCCACAGGACCTGAGATAGCTGTTGTTCTTTTCTTGCGTGAGACCTGAAGACAAAAGCCTACCTGAAGTCAGTTGATTTTTTGTCAAATCAAGGGTTTGCAATGAGGTTTTAATAGCAGTATTTTTTAAAGTTTAGTGTTAACGTGTTTTAAAGCAGAATATGAATGGTTTCGCAGCATGCAGTTACATGGTTTCTTACTTGATCCTACACTTTAAAAGAGCATAGTGAAAATTAAACAAAAAACCTCTCCCTCCTTGAATTTATAGTGTGCTTCATCTCTGAATATTTTTTTCTAACTTTTCTATTTGCTTTCTGTTGGTCTCACAAAGGTTTCTATAACAAGCAAGATCTCTAAAAAAGTGAGATATATAGATAAATAGGCAGATACTGTAAATTCAATCACAGATTTGAAAAATCCACCAAAGTTATTTATTTTCTTATACTTCAGCGTCTGTAATGAAAGCTTTCCTAACTATTGTCTTCAAAATAGTCATTACGATTGTATGGAAAACTTACCATCAGTAATATAACCAGGTATGTTTGGTTTTATTTCAGTAAGTTGTCTGATGGCATATACAAAGGAATAGAAATCCTAGACACTCGAAGTAAAGAGCCCACTATATGTGCATTAATGCCTGTGATAGGTACCAGTTAGTTTTATTTAGCAAGGCTGATAAAATTACACTTGCACAGTGCATGTGTAAACAGTACTTTTTTTTTGCTTAGGGAGTTCAGTTCTGAATTATCTTCATAGGCAGAACATGTGCTCAAGAACTGCCTGCCATCTTAGACACAACTACCCAATTTTATAAAAAGTTTGTGAATACTGAGAAGAAGTTACTATGATAAACTGGAAAAACCTAAGTAAATTCAGAAAAAGCAAATGTTTGGCTGAACAGTTCTATACACAGGCATATCTTTGTTGTGGCAGGGCTCCAAAATGAGTCTTCCCTTCTGCATAATTTGCACAATAGCAAAAAAAAAAAAAAAAACAAAACAGCTAGAAGTCCAAGCTGAGGAAGACTTGAGAAAACAATTAGTTTTGAATTGACGCATTCACCAGACTGTTCTGAGATTAAGAACATTATGTATAAAGGGAATGGAATGGATAACATTTCAAATCCATCATTTTCCTTTCCTCTTCAGCAGGGGAGAAGTCCGTGTAAATCTTTCACAAAGAGGAACACCGTCCAACATAATGTAAGAGCAGAACACGTTGGCAGAAATTTTGGAACATGATTTTGCTATGCATCTCATCAAAGATAGTTAGACAGTGCAGCAGTGATATCTTTAAAACAAAGCTCACTTTGTACAAATAACATAAAGGAGTTCCAGATTCATTGTGTCTCTCTTATTCATCATATCTTGGTTGCTCAGTTTACAAGTAGATGTAACTCCTAACTGTCCTGTATACCTGGATCTGATCATTCTTTTCCATCTAGTGTACAGAGTCTTCGTCTTTATAACCACCCCTGAATTTGCATGGCTGTCAAGAGACAGGTAAGTTTCTTTTGTGGAACTTCAACATTGATGGAAAAATACTAGAGGAGAGTCCACTTTCAAATCCTGACGTGAATTTTCAACATTGACTTTGGAAAATAATTCTGTGTTATACTGATAAGATGCATACAAAGGCTCAATTAAAATAGCAATCAATAATGCTGTCCCTAGTGCAAATGTGAGTGTATAAATGGTGGGACAATAATGAAGGTAATGAAGAACTGGCCAAGGAACTCCTCTATCCCTATGAGTAGGATTTTAATTGTCTGCTACTTTGTTTTCACTGAAGAGTATATACACAGCAAACAGCAAATAAAAAACCACAAGTCTTTGGACTAGAGAGAATTTTTAGAGGTATCAAGAAATACAGTTTGCAGTTTGTATTAAAAAAAGAAATGAGCGAAGAATAGAAACAGATGGATGGGCCAACATCTGCACAGTAAGAACACTTCCAGCAGGACACAGAAGCCTACTTGACAAAAGGTCTTCTGATAGAGATGCAGGTTCAGAGTTACAAGGTACCTTGGATTAGCCAAATTCCCATAGAAAAAGTGTATAATTTAGGCATCTATCCACCCTTAATCCCTCCTAGATGTCTCCAGCAGTGATGTATCTGAAGCTGTCAAAATGTAAACGTCTGATCAGGGGGCAGGGTGGTTCTAGAATAAATACCCTCACATTTGCAACTCAGTCTTGGTTCTTACCTTGGTATTGGCAAGCAAATGTTTGATATTATTAAAATATGTGGCCTCTATTTTGCTTATGAGACAGTTATGCATAGAAAGTTTTATCTGTAAACCCCAGAACAGATTTTCTGTGTGGATTATGTAAAGACATGTGGTACATCCTCCTGGAAGCTACGTCAAGGCATATGGATGACAGAGAGGTAATTAGAGACAGCCAACATGGCTTCACCAAGGACAAAATCCAAAGTGTTGCAGGCAACAGCTCAATATCCAAATGGAGATCAGTAACAAGAGATCTGGACCTCATGGGTCCGGATAGGGACCAGTACTGCTCAACATCTTTATTAATGACACAGACAGTGGATTGAACACAGCCTCAGAAAGTTTGCAGATGACACCAAGCTGAGTGGTGTAGTTGATTTGCTTGAGGGAAGGGATGCCATCCAGAGGGACCTTAGCAGGCTTGAGGAATAGGCCTACATAAACCTCATGAAGTTCAGTAAGGCCAAGTGCAAGGGTCGGGGCAGTCCAGTATCAATACAGACTGAGATGTGAATTGATTTAGAGCAGCCCTGTAGAGAGGGACTTGGGGATAGAGGTAGATGAAAAATTGGACATGAGCTGGCAACATGTGCTTGCAGGCCAGAAAGCCAACCGTATCCTAGACTGCCCAAAACGAAAGGTGGCCAGCAGATTGAGGGAGGTGATTCTCCCCCGCGACTCTCATGAGACCTCACCTGGAGTACTGCAACCAGCTCTGGAGTCCTCAGTAGAAGAAAGACATGGAGCTGTTGGAGTGGGCCACAAAAATTATCAGAGGGCTGGAGCACCTTTCCTATTGGGACAGGCTGAGAGAGTTGCAGTTGTTCAGCCTGGAGAAGAGGAGGCTCCAGGGAGATCTTATAGCAGCCTTTCACTATATAAAGTGGGCATGTAAGAAAGATGGAGACTGTTTACCAGGACCTGTAGAGACAGGACAAGGGGCAACGGTTTTAAACTGAAACAGGGTAGATTTAGATTAGACATAAGGAAAACTTTTTTTATTATGAGGGTGGTGAGACTCTGGAGCAGATTGCCCAGAAAAGCTGTGGATTCCCGCTCCCTGGAAGTGTTCAAGGCCAGGTTGGATAGGGCTTTAAGCAACCTGACCTAGTGGAGGGTATCTTTGTCCATGTCAGGGAGGGCTAGAACTAGATGAGCTTTGAAGGTCCCTTCCAACACAAATCATTCTATGATTCTATGAAAATAGGTATATTTTCTGCCCTGAAACAAATCAGCTTACACACAACAGTGGAGATAGGCCAGTTTGCCTAAATTGATGGTCTGGAGAGGTGAGCATTTCTTGGCTGTTCCACATTTCTTTCTCTAGGCATAACTAAGTATAACTATTCTAGGAAGACTGAAAAAAGTAGTGTCTAATAGAATGACTCTAGGGAAGAACCAACTTTATTTATTTACCTTCTTTATAAGATGAAGAGAACACTAAACATTGATAAACTGTTTGTTGTTCATGCTCTCATCCTATTCAAGTATGTAGTGTTGGTTCTGTTATCCTTCCTCCTTACTGTTCTCTTGTTTTTTCCCAATTGTCCTTTCTCAAGCCAGACTGCAAGCTCTCCAGGACAGGGACCATGGCTCCCTATGTATAAGCTCAGTGATGCTCACAGCAGGGCACTGAGTCTGACTATTACTTTTGGCCACCGCTGCAATATGAAGAGCCGCACTGAATACAGAATGCTGTATTGAACAGATGCGACATTTAGAACCCGTGAAAGCCCTCATGCAGCTGTGTGTATTATTCAACAAAGCTGACACTCGATAGTTCTGACTCAAATAAAACACCCGTGGTGGTTTTCCTTTTGGTCTAAATTTCATCATAATATTTTGTCTTACATACCAAAATTATGAACTCTTTTACTATTCTGCTCTACGGTAGATACTTTTTAAAATGCATTCCTAATCTAATTCCTATTTTCATCCATGGGTAATTATCAGATTTCACTTTAGGTCTTCTCATTACTCAGATGACTGGGGAAATTTTTTGAAGTAAAACATTAAGTCATGCAGTTAGATTGAAAGGAATGTTTATAAAAAGATGTTGAAGGTACATTAGGGCTATGACTGTAATATTTACCTTACCAACTAAGAGTACAAAAAGAGACATACTTAGAAAGTGCTTGTTTAGCTTTAATAAGCTGAAATAGATGTTGATGGTAAATACTATTTTCTCCTCACAGTGAACAGACTCAAACAGCTACTAATTGAAGACCAGTCTCTGAGGATAGGCTCAGAAACTGTCATGGTATGCCAGATTGAACTCATTTGGTTTATTCTACCTGAGTTGAAGCCTAACAGTAATTGGTTTAAACTGCACTGCATGCATCTCATCTCAAAGCATTCAAAATTATGTCAACATTTGGTGTCATGTAGCCAAACAGAAACTTCCATGAAAATAGATATATTATTGAGAAATGTACATACTCAGTTGTGCTAATTTCAGTTGAATATTGTAGTGACAGTGGTGGCTGCTGCCTTTATCAGAGAAAGTGGAATCCCTACCCCATCCTTCCAGCTGACTTGTATTGTCCCCTGTGATATATGTCTGTGCTGTGTGACTGCATCAGGTCAGGCAATGAGGTGATACTGCCAATAGGGTCTACAAGAGGACAGACAATGGGATGAGCAAGAGAACACGTGACAAACAGTCTTGAGTCTGATGCAACACTGACTTCTCTGTAGCTTTGGAAAAAGCCAGGGAAAAGCCATGGTTTCACACATCCACAGTGGCTGGATTTGTATGAGTTATCTGTGTGGTGGTAAGGGAGCAGGATGTGAGGAGGTGAGATGGGGAAAACCAGGAACAATTAAACACTTTACTTATCTTCCCTAGTAAATCTACAGCTAAACCCACAGTAGTTTTTCTTTTAGTCTGGTTTTACCATTTTGATTTCTTTTTGTACTTGTTCTTGTTTATCAAAATTTTCTGTATCTATCTATCTATATAATATTATATCTAGATACAGGTATCATTTCCCTGCATAGCTTGAACGAAATCAAACTCTTGGATCTATATAAATACACAGACCATCACAAACAAATACATCCTGTCCTAAACTTTAGGAGATTTTATATTTCTGGTCATTGTCCATGCTTTATTATGGGAAAGTCAATATGGGATAGCTGTTCTGCAGAATGGGGTGTCTCAGCAGTTATAGTATGACAGATTACACCTTCTAGCACAATGATCTGAAAGGACTTCAGAGAGATGTGCCTGCTCCTATGTTTTCTGCTTTTCCTAGTGGAAGTTTACTGTGACTGCTCCACTGAAGCCAAGCTTTGTAAAGGAAACCAGAAAGAGTTTCTCCAAAGAGCCAGAAGAACTCAATAAGGAATAAGAAAGCCTTGACTTAGCGGCTTTGTTTTACTCACTGTCAGGGACCTCTTGAGGAACAAAGAGCAGAGCCTATAGGAACTCCTATAGGGCTTCTCTAGGAATCGTATCAGCAGCAGAGACTCTGCAGGAAGAGAGAACCTGAATAAGCATTGGCAAGTTTAAGAAGCAAAGATGCTGCTTGTGGAGGATGTAGCTTACAGAATGTCTGGTTCCAGAAGTGTTTCCTCCACAGACACACGGGGAATACAGTGTGTCTGGATTCCCCCTTAATATTTTGTGGACAATACTCAATTCTGGTGAATGATTCCCATGGAAATCAGCTGAGTACACCAGGGTGGACTTTACAGCTAGGAGTAGAGCATTTAACATGTTTGCACATGTCCTGTGATGTATTTTTAATGAATGAAAATTCCTCCAGATACTGTATTTTTTTATTGTAGCTCTGTCTTTGCATTTCCTTTTGCATTAAAATTAGAATGGTTTCCAGTACAACTCCCCTGTTATAAAACTTTGGTTAATTAAAGTTTAGATTTGAAGTAGGAGCAGAGTACAATTTAAAATGCCTGAGTTAAGTAAGAAGGGCAAGATACTGTCATTCTCACACTAGCATTTTCCTTTCTGTCATTTCTGTAGTGTCCCTACAGGTTAGTATTTGCCAAAGACCAAACAATAACAAGAAGTAATTTTAGTTTGTATTACATCATGGAAAATTCAAAAGTACATTCTAGAAATCTTTTATATCACTATTCTTTGCACACCACTGAGGAAGAGCACTTTGTTAAAGTAGTGTTAATGCAGTGTTGGACAGGAAGAAAATGAAATATTCTTTTATAGAAACCTCTGGGGAAATCTGTAAGTAAGATTACATGTGTTAGAATTTAGATTGGAATTTGGATTTACAAAATTTTAAAGCCAAGAACAAGCTATAAAGTCTGATCTTCTGCATAACACAGGCAAGGGAATTTCACCCAGTAATTTCCACATAAAGGTCATAATTAGTCGTTGAGCTGAGATATCTTTTTTTAGAAAGACAGTCCTGGATCAAAGAGGTCAAATGATAGAGAGCACACCACATCCCAAAGTCAGCTGATGCAATAGTTCTTTCCCTTCACTTCACTTCAAAACAAAACAAAACAAAGCAAAAAAAACCAAACCAAACCAAACCAAAACAAAACAATGCCTTATTTATTATTTGAATTGAACACCTCCACAGAAGCTGTCATGGACAGCTTACTACAGGACAGCACCTTCAGTAAAAAAGCATGTGCTAACACAAGCATGAGCATGTTTTAAGCATGAAAAGCAGTGACTGGAGAAGTAAGAAAAATAAAGCAAAGCTTTGTTCACTGGTCTTGTTTACTCACCTTTGTAAGGTCCCTCACTTTTACCTTCTGGTTGCTTGCTTCACGAGGGAGGGCCAGGGTTGCGGTGAAGAGCTGCAGCAGCTTTGAAGCACCTTTTGAAATCAACCCTGCCATTTGGAGTGACTGTCCTCCACTGTTTTCTACCTATAAGAAAGGAACATGGTGCTGTAAATGAGCAGTTTGGATGTGCTGAAAATGTACTTATCTAACTTTACATTCTTCATGCCAAATGACGGAGTGCTACTGAACTGAGAAAACCACCAGTGAGTGTCAGCTGAGGGGAAGAGACCCAGTCACCCTCCAGGAGCATTTTGGGAAGTTTTGATACCCAAGTACCTGAACAGTCTGATGCTTTTTTCTCAAGGAGTCATCAAACACATAAAGAGAAATTGCTAAGTCTTCTCTTTTGTTACATGGCTTTTGCTTTCTAAACGCTGGGATTGGAATTAATACTGCATTGCTTGAAGAAATTAAATTTCCTTCACCACTAAAAATTTATATTCAGAGCACTCAATCATAGTTGTAGTTTATCAAACTACACTTAAGATCCACATTCTAGTGAAAAAGCATACTGGATGGACAGACTGCTCAAAAAAAAGCCCGGTACTGGGGGCCCTGAAAGCTCTACATACTCAGTCCTACGTCATGATTTGCAGCTTTTGCCTAAGTTTAAAATATATCAGGTAAACTACATCCTGTACCTGAAGAAACCAACCAGGTTCCTTCCTTTGGAGTTAAAAGATAGCAAACAAAGGCCAGAAACAAAGGACAAATTTCTGCTGTGGTTAGTGTCACCCAGTCAGTTCTGTCTCACCTGTCCGGTCCCAGTGAGTCCTGTGCACTCCAGGCTGTCTGGTGCACCTCCATGCTGTACGTGGTCAAATCCTTAGCAAGACATACTTTTCCCAAGAAGCCTGCAGACAAAATGAGACTACTGGACCATTTATTCCTGTTCATTTGAATCATGTTGCCTATATAGCACCTAGAGAGCACCTCTTATCTCTTTAGGTTTTAAAATACCGTTGAGATAAATTTGCCTTCTTTTTTATTTTGCTTGCTGTGGCAGCATCCTGATTATAATGCTCTCATAAATAACAAAGTTCATTCTGTTTAAGAACATAAGTTTTAATTTGATCATTTTCTGTGACAGAAGAGGGTTGTGTTGTTATTCATATCACATGAAATCATGTTGTCATAAACTACATAGATATTTAAAATACATTATTTTGGAAAGATGTTCCAAGCAATGAACAAAATATGTACATTAATTCTGAGACAGTGATATCCTTGAGAAACACAAACTCAACTCATTTGAACCCATAAAAAACTGAGCATTGAGGTTAAAACATAAAATGTGGTGAGCAGTCTCTTGTTATGGTAAATCAGCCACTAGACTATTAGGTATGTAGGCAATATGTGTTTGTTTGCTTCCGTGGATACCAAAAGTATCTTGAATTCCTCAGGACTTTAAATATTATGTTATGAAATGTTAAACCAACACCTTTAGGAATCAGAATCGACACATGCCACCTAAATTACTAAGGCTGAAAAATAAAAAATCAGGACTCAAACTTCTCAAGACTTTTCTTTTTATGGAACATATTTCCCTTCAGCTATAAAAAACCCTCCAGTTTAAACCCTTGCACTTGTTTACACCTGAGAATAATGATGTACCTTATTCATTTGCTTTTGGAAAAGGTTATTTTTGTTTCAAGCAAAGCAACTCTTTTTTTCTTTTTTCTTTTTTTTTTCGGGGAGGGGGTATTACAGCATCTTTGAAGTTAGAAGTTACACTGTCTTTTTAAAGGGAGTTTCCTGTTAAAGAAAACTAAGAAAATTATATGCCTCAATCCAGCAGGACAATTTATTGTTGTTTATGTCTGCAGTGGACTTAACAGCAACATATATAGCAGCAAGTTTTCTTTCTGGGAAAACCAAACAAATGCTGTCCTCATTTTGATAATGAACAGATAGATTTTTCAGAGTTCACCAAAATGCAATAAATAGGCTTCTTAAAAATCATGTGTTGGGAAAGAAGCAGCTCAGAGAGTGCATTCATGTGAGGACTGTTGTGAAAGCAATTTCTTAGAACAGATCTTTGCAATGGTTTTTCCACTTCTTAATGCTGATTGTTGGGTTTTTTAATGCAAATTTCTGCGGCATTAATTCTGGGAATTTGTCCAGTTAAACACATTCTTCCATTTAGCCCAAGAGGAAACTCTCGGCAGCAATTCTGAATTGTTTTTTATTTTAGCAAGATTAATGTGGAAACCTTTGTTTTGTTTTGAGAGACCTTTAGACCTATTGTGTGCAATGCAATGATATTTAACCTCAGAAATGCAGCTTCTTCAGAGCCCATGATGGACCAAATAAATATTTACCCCTTGATTAAAAAGAGGAAAATACCGTACCATTCAGGAACTTGGGCCTTTCTAGCCATCAATATTCTGTGTGCTCATTGCCCTCTCCTGGTTTCATCTGGTAATTTTTTGGGTTTAAAATGTCTGAAACGGGTCTCCTGAGAACATTATGCATTCCTCTGACAGATTTTTTTCCCTTTCCAGTCCAATGTATCACTCATGAACATAGTTTTTCAGGTAGTGCAAGCGACCTCTCTCAGCAGCGTACTGGGAACAGGCTAAGAGCTGGCACTCGAGTCAGACTACGTGAATTCTCTTTGCTCCTCAAGCTGTTGCGGTATTTGTCTGTGATGTGTACTTAGGGCAATCCAGGCAATGCCTGAATTTAAAAAAAAAATGCTTTTGATAACATCCTGCCTTAAATACTTACAGAAAAGGAAGCTGTTGTGTGATAATAGATCATTACAGGTAGGGACCTCTCAGAGGGCAGAAGTGTATGTTTCTTCCTGAAATATATGAGGCCTAGTTTTAGCAGCTTGTCCAGGGCAATGCCCAGAGAAATTCTCAGTATCTCCAGGGATGAAGATTCCACATGCTTTCTGGGCCCATTCAAGTGTTTCGTCGTGATTATAGTAAATTATTTTTCTTACTATTATGTCAGTTTCCCATGTTCCAATTTGATGAGCTTGCTGCTGAGAATAGGGCCTTTCATTTCATAAAGGAGAAAACTGATGAAGGCAGAGGAATGATAGCGGTTTAAAATCATGACTGGTCCAGAAAAGAGGAATAGGGACAAATTTTTTTAGTACTCAAAAACATGACCATTGCCAAGTTTACTTAAAAAAAAAAAAAATTAAAAGGGAAGAATTTTTTTTCACCAGGATATAGTTACCTTGTGGACTCACTACTGCTGGATAACACAGAGGACACAATGCAGGAGTTGTGAACCAAATTGAGAAAATAATGGAAGACAGAACCCATACACATCTATGAAATTCAGTGGTCTGAAAGCAGCTGTGCTCAGGAGGGCTGCAGCCTGCTGACTTTTCCAGTTTAGGAATGTGTTCTCAAGGTGGATCACCGCAGACACAGCCTATGGGTGCATGTCCCCCTACCCATCCCATGCTGGGATGCTATCAGGGGCAGCATAAATTATACAGGTGGCATACTGTATAATAAATCAGTATAAATCCTGTATAAGGATTTTGAATCTGGAACCTTGTGGCCTGCATTTATTGTCCAGAAGAATGAGACAGTTTAAATGCAGCTTTAATAGCACAAGATGGAAAAGACATGGCAAAGAGAGTAGCACCGAGTCTGACTCCACGTAACAGTCTTCTGTGGCAGTGTAGGATCTGATGTCCTTCGTTCATAAATCTGAAAGAAATAATCTTGGATCCCCATATAGACTGAAGCTTCTTACTGGTATGTATATCCTGTTGCATGTATCAGGTGTTTGCTTTCACTGTAAACTGATACTATTATGTGGATATTTTATTTATATATATATATATTTATATATTTTGTGTGTGTGTGTATTATGTATGTAGGCACCTGTGTATGTAGATACAAACTGTAAACAGAATTACTACATTTCATTTAGAAAGTTATTCTCTGACCTGCTGTCCTCGATTTCTGTGAAATGAGAATGCTGGAGTAGCAAAAGAGACTTTAAAGGCCCATACCTGGGGAAAGACTCTCCCAGCCAAGGAAGTGGGAGGGACAGCCAGCTAGCCAGGTGCCTTGCAAGGACACCTTCACCAGGGTCACATCAGCAGTAAGCCCTGGGAGTGCAACGGAGACATAGTACTGAATCATCCCAGATTCTCCTGCTTTGAGTGCAAGGCCTCGTGTTTTATAATGCAAAATCTAATTCTTCATATGTGGCATTTTTAATTCACCAAATCCCCAGTTACTCTATCTGTTAGAGCAATTACATGAAGATCTACAATTATTTAAGAAAAGTTTTGGATCTCACATATTTGTAGACTCTCACAAACATGCCAATACAGTGTTGTCCTGAAAACCAGAATACTGGGACATTCTTGAAACTTCACTTTTCCTTTAGCTATGTTACTTATTAATTTTCTCCATTTTAAGATAATTCTGTTCAGATCTCAAATTGTCCAGGAGGAATGTTGGTGGTTCTGGGACCTCCCAGGAACAAGAAAATTCTTTAACTTGTGAGGGGATGAGACTTAAACTGAATGTTTAGACTAAAGAATTTTTCTAAAATAACTTCATAGGGCTCCCAAAATAATCTGTCTGCCAGATTTAGCAGACTTTCTGGTAGGTTTTAGTGGAAATGCCCACATCCTGGAATCTGGCTTTTATATAACATAGTAACACTAAAAGGAGTTAGAACTTTTTGTGTCCTTACAGCTAAAGAAATTGTCCTTACAGTTAAAGTGACAGTATACTAGGTAACACACACTAGTCACTAGGCATTGTATGCTATGTTGTACTAGGTAGATCTGCAACCAGATTATAAAAGAGGTTACATCATGTGTCAGGCAGAGAGAGTGAATATCTAAGGCACATCAGTGCTTTTAAGTTCAAGGTGCGAAAGTCCTGTACTTTAAACTGGAAGTAAAGAGATATTCCAGAAGTGGATATACTTAGGTTATTCTTTAAATATCTACACACTTTGTTCAGAACGGGTCCAAATCCATGAAAAAATTCATGGCTTTTAAGGAGAGATAATGCACTTAATCTGTCAGAAAGGTAAATATCACTTTGTCTTTCCTTTAGTAGATCTCCATGTTTGTACAGTAGTTTTTCTTCTGAGGCTCAGGGTATAGTTTTAATTTCTATCAAGGCAGTAATGTACCCTGCTGAAACCAACTCAAATTCATCACCCAAAGACTTTTTGTGGTTTCAAATAATTTTCCTACTGTGTTTCTACGTGTATAAAGTTTATAAGTTAAATTGTCTTTTATCATGATCATCTTGCCATGCATCCTTTGATAAGGTAGTAATTTCCTTCTCTTCTCCTAGCTTCAGGGGAGTTGGGGGTGGGGGAGATCAACTAATTTGATTTTTCAAACGGTAGCACCAAATAAATATCCAGAGATTTTTAATTATACTTTAAAATATTATATTTTTTCATGGCGTTTTGTGCTCCAAGCTCATTTCTAAGTGATATGATTTATTTAACTAAGATCAGAAAACCCACTGGAGATTGAGAAGTGGCAAATATCTTTATTTTAAAAGGATTTTTAATGTATTTAGGAAACCATAAATATAAAGCAATTTAAAATTGAGAGCTCGAGACTAGCTAAAGCAATACAAGATAATAGGTGAGAAGCAATACCTTAGATGTAGTCCAGAAGAAGTTAGATCATATACGGTCAGCTCTCTCTGACTCTTTGAAAGCATACTGCCATAAAACACTGCACTACATGGTGATAATGACTCAGTGGGTGACAGCTTTCTTTTGAGTCACTGCTAACCCTGCTATCCAGCACAAAGGTAGGAAGTGCTGCGTTGCTCGAAGTACAGTATGTTACATGAGATGAGGGTAGAATTATGGTTTAAATAACTTGCAGCCATTATATATCTAGAACTGTTCATAAAAGAAAGGATGTTAGCCTTGGCATAAAAGCCAAGTGATAATATGAATAAGAAACAACTACCCCCGAGTAAATTCCCCTTATATACTTGCATCATACTGATTGATGCAAAACCTAATTATGACTAATTATGACTCATTTTCTTGTCAACATATTTATCATCTATAAGCAACACTGATGTGCCAGTAGTATTTATAATTCACATATTCTTCATCTATATAAATACATTCAAATTAATAACTTAGCAGAATAGCATTTTCAATTGTCAAGCAATTACATCCTGAAACGTCCACAGCCCAAATTAAAGTCAAGATTTTTTGTTTAGTGAAAACCAGACACAACTCTATATAAAGCTTTAATTATACCTGTAAATGGTACTTAGATTTTTTTTGGAGCTTCCAGCAATCTGATGGTCTGTGATTGCTCATCAAGATGATTCTATGCCCTTGGCTCAATTGTGGTTATCCCAAATATAAATTTTCTCTGAACCGTTCATTTGTTTTGGGGCATAAGGTATTGCATACTCTATTTTTTTTATAGAATCATAGAATCGTTTAGGCTGGAAAATACTTTTAAGTTCATCGAGTCCAACTGTTAACCTAGTAGTGCCAAATCTGCCGCTAAACCATGTCCCTAAGTGCCACATCTACAGGCCTTTCAAATAAATACCTTCAGTGATTCAACTACTTCCCTGGGCAGCCTGTTCCAATGCTTGAGAACCTTTTTGGTGAAGCAATTTTTCCTAATATCCAACCTAAACCTCCCCTGGCCATTTCCTCTCATCCTAACAGTTGTCCCTTGGGAAAAGATACCGACACTCCAGCCTCCCTTCAGGTAGTTGTACAAGGTGATAGGGTCTCCCCTCAGCCTCCTTTTCTCCAGACTAAACAACCCCAGTTCCCTAGCTGCTCCTCATAGGACTCGTGCTCCAGACCATTCACCAGCTTTGCTGCTCTTCTTTGGAGATGCTTCAGCAACTCAGTGTCTTTCTTGTAGTGAGGACTCCAAAACTGAACACAAAATTCAAGGTGCAGCTCCACCAGTGCCGAGTACGGGGGGATAATCACCTCCCTAGTTCTGTTGACCATGCTATTCCTGATACAAGGCAGGATGCTGTTGGCCTTCTTGGCTACCTGGGCACACTACCAACTCATATTCAGCCACCTGTCGACCAACACCCCAAGGTCCTTTTCCACTGGGCATATTTGCAGCTAATCTTCCCCAAGCCTGTAGTGTTGCATGTGACTATTGTGACTCAAATGCAGGACTCAGCACTTGGCCTTTTTGAATTTCATGTAGTTGCCCTCTACCCATCAGTCCAGCCTGTCCAGATCCCTCTGTAGAGCCTTACTACCCTCAGGAAAATCGATACTCCCAGCCAAGTTGGTGTTGCCTGCAAACTTACTGAGGGTACACTTGATCCTCCCCTCGTCTGGATCATTGATAAAGATATTAAACAGAACTGGCCCCAAAACTGAGCCCTAGGGAACACCACTTGTGACCAGCCGCCAACTGGATTTAACTCCATTCACCACAACTCTTTGGGCCCAGCTATCCAGCCAGTTTTTGACCCAGCAAAGAGTACGCTCGTTCAAGCCATGAGCAGCCAGGTTTTCCAGCAGAATGCTGTGGGAGCAGTCTCAAAGGCTTCACTGAAGTCCAGGAAAACAACATCTACAGCCTTTCCCTCATCCACTAAGTGGATCACTTTGTCATAGGAGGAGATCAGGTTGGTCAAGCAGGACCTACCTTTCATAAACCAATGCTTGCTGGGCCTGATAACCTGGTTGTCCTGTACATGTTGTGTGATGGGACTCGAGATGATCTGCTCCATAACCTTCCCCAGCACCAATGTGAGACTGATAGGCCTGTAGTTCCCCAGATCCTCCTTTCAACCTTTCTTGTAGATGGGTGTCACATTTGCTAACCTCTAGTCAACTGGCACATTCCTGGTGCAATGATCCTTTACCCATTTTGAGACAGGTATGCTCCCTCTGTCACCAGCAGGCCTGGTATCGTGTAGACTGAGCACTTTTCCTTCAATTCTTTTTTCTCTGGCTCCTCTTTTGAATAACTCATTCCAAGCGTGTATTGCTGTTAGGCCATCCTATCAAACCCACTTTGTCCCAACTAAACGGACATGATTCTTCCATTGTTTTGTACTACCCTGCTGACAATTCCCTTCCCACAATCTGACAATGAAGGGTGCTGCAGCTGGTGGCCCTGCCATTCCAGACTTTTAGTCAGTATGAACCACTTCCAACATACAAACTAAAGTGCAAGTTGCTTTAGTTGACTGCACAATTTTATAGTAAAATAATATTATTCCCAAATATTATTGTAGTTTATAGTCAAAGTAAAGATGCAATACTATTTATGAAGCTAAATACACCTGTTTTAGCTAGATCTACAAGAATGAGGTTTGGAAACTCTCTAATAAGCAACTTGAAGCAAGAAATGTTGGAGCACATAGTTTTATACTAGCATAGCTGTCATGCTTTAGCCTCATTCCAGGACAGGACAGGACAAGATGGCATACACATATGGGTAAGTTTTACTTCTTTCCCTGTATACAGGGAAAATACGTATAGAGACAGGAAAACTGGAAAAGCTGAAATGGTCAGTTTTCATTAAAAGTAGGTGCCACATTATGTCTGAGGCAAATGAATAAACTATATGGTTTCCCACAGCCAATACAGTTTCCCACATCCTCCTTTAACTTAAACTGATGTGATACAGCCTAGAAAAGTGGTCTTATGGTGGATGGGGAATTGGCTGACAGACCGCACCTAGAAGGTGGTGGTCAACTGTTCCTATTTAAACTGGCAGACTATCACAAGTAGGGTCCCCAGGGATCAATATTGGGCCTAATACTGTTTAGTATCTTCATAAGTGATCTGGATGATGAGATTAAGTGTACCCTGATGAAGTTCACTGATGACACAAAACTGAGTGGGGAAGTGGACACTTCAGAAGGGAGAGACGCCCTGCAAGAAAACCTGGATTGGCTGGAAGAGTGGGCTAACAAGAATCTTACGAAGTTCAACGAAGACAAATATAAAATCTTGCATCTGGGAAAACATAATTCAGGAGTGCAGTACAGGCTGGGATCTACCCAGCTGGGAAGCAGTTCTGTGATAAGGGACCTGGGGGTCCTGGTGGTCAACAAGCTTAATATGAGTGAACAGTGTGCTGCTATGGCAAAGAAAGCCAATGGGTTGCATCAACAAGGACATCACCAGCAGATATAAAGGAGTCATTATCTTGTGCTTGCGAGGACATACCTGGAATACTGCATTCAGTTTTGATCCCCACTATGAAAAAAAGATGTGGACAGGCTGGAGAGGGTCCAGAGAAGGGCCACAAAGATGATCAAAGGACTAGGAAACCTGCCATATGAGGAAAGAGAGAGAACTGTGTTTGTTCAGCCTTGAGAAAAGAAAGCTTAGGGGAGACCTTATCACCATGTTCTTGTATTTAAAGGGTGGGTGGCTACAAAGAAGAAGGATACTCCCTTTGTACAAGGAGTCACATGGAAAAGACAAGGGGTAATGGGTACAAGTTACTCCCAGGGAGATTCTAGTTGGACAAAAGAGGAAAATTTTTCATAATCACCCATTGGAATAATCTCCCCAGAGAAGCGGTGGATTTGCCAACATTGGACACTTTCAAGATTTGGCTGGACAGGGTCTTGTATAGACCATGCTTTTGCCAAGAAAGGTTGAACCAAATGATCCTTGAGGTGCTTTCCAACCTGGTATTCTATGGTTTTATGATCATTCTATACAATAGGCAGTAATTCAGTTTCTAAGTAAAAGTACTGCTTAGCAATTTAATTATTCACATGTATTTAGAAAGTGTTTCTGTTACGGTTTAAGTAAAAGTTGAAAGTACAAAAATCCCTAACATAAGGAATTGGCACTGTATTTTAATAAAGTAATTCTTTTGATTGTGAACGTTCTGGCAAAATAAACAAATAGCAACCATACTGCTATGAAATATAAAAGGTTGACAGCCATATAAATTGTTTTTTCCTCCAGCAGAATAATTCATAGCAGCATCCTCTCAATTCTTAGTCAATTTGCCCCTGTCCTGATCTGCAGACAGTCTCTAAAACTGAATTAAAACAGTTTGTACTTGATCTACTGCGTCTTCATTTGTGTGCCCATAAGTACGAAAAACAGGAGAGGTTTTATTTCACCTATACATTGAGTGACCCAGTACAAATCATAGATTGGTAGAAAACTGTCAGACAAGTTTCTCTAGGGCAGCACCACTCTTGAAATATATCCGCTAAAAGTATCCTCTTTTCTCTTTCAAAAACGTCTTTTTCTCATTTTCTCCTATCAGTAATTTCTACTCTAATCCTGTTTTGAGAAATACTGAAGCTCTGAAAAGGCAAGAGAAAAGGACATTAGGAAAAATAAATATCACCTAGAATCAAATAGATGAGAACTGGAAACCACTCCTTGTGAAAACATTAATGTACTTCGAAAAAGCAATTAAATGTGAAAGCATTTCCCTATTTACTTCACCATACTTCAGGGTCCAGTGCAGCCACAATGTGTTTGCATTGCATAAATAAGTCTTAACTTTTAGAAGCTTCCCAGTAGAAGATTTTTCTGCTCCTTTGCCCACATGATACACTGCATTTTATTGCTCGTAGTTTGTGTAAAGCTTAGGACATTAAGTATTAAGGGGTTGTTACAGGAAGGATTACTAGTTCCAAGATTTCTGGACTTTTTTTTTTAAAGTCTGTAGTTTCCACAGTTGCCTATAGAATTCCTTTCTTTGAAATACTTGTTATAGGTGTAATCTCAAAGAGACGCTGATTTTTCTGTGATTTAACAGATTTAATATGCTTTAACCACTGTCCACAACAGATTGCTTTTTTTCAGCCAAGATCTGACACTGTAAATTGCCTTCCATGCCTGAAATGCAGTACAATTCCCTTAATCCTTTTTATTTTACTTCCATCTTCCTTCCAGCTTTGGGACTCCAGCAGAGAAATGAAGGGATCTTTCATGGTACAGATTAACTGGGTAAGTTACAGGCAGGTGACCACTGTGTGAGCCTAGTTCAGTCTGCACCAATGCATGTATTTTCTTTTGTCATAAATAACTGCATCTGTGGTTGTTTCCATTGCCTCATAATGTCAGGAGTATGCAAGTTCCCAAGTTACCCTTCCTCCTTCTCCTCACACTGTCACCCTCGCCTCCTTCTTCTTTCTTCATCCTTCTCTTCTTCATAAACACAAGCACACACACGTGCATATCCATACATATCTGGCTATCATCTTTGTTTAGATTATTAAATTGCTGTAGATACAGTATTTGTTTTCTTTTATTTATATTTCCTTGCTGTTTAATCTTCACACCTGGTTCAATCTATGAGTTTCCATAATGTTTTCTGCAAGGTGAGAGAGGGATATGGAGAAATTTGCTGGAAAAAAAACATAAAGAGTATCTTTACAAATCTCCCACACTAGTAAACTGTAAGTTTCATACCACATTCCAATCCCAAATTGTTGTCACTTTGCACTACATAGTGTCACAGCACACAGTAAAACTGCAAATCAGGCATTACAGCAATCACTTCTTTGCATAGCTAGGAAACAGGATCGTGTATTGGGTGTCCATGACAAGGGGTGGCTTCTGTCAGAAGAGACATGGGGCTGCCCCATACTGGCCACAGGCATTCCAGCTGGCTCCAGTGGACCCACCATAGGACACAGCTGAGCCCCTCAGCCATGCTCTGGGAAAGCGCATTTAAGAAAGGGCAGAAAACACCATAGAGAGAGGAGGAGAGAACAACAAGAGTGATAAACAGCACAAGGAAACACCAGCGCCAGAGAAGGACAAGGAGGTGCTCCATGGCAGAGTAGATACTCCCTGCTGGAGCACAGAGAACTTGTGCTGGAGCAGGTTTATCCTGAAGAGCTGGAGCCCATGAAGAGGACCCACACTGGAGCAGGAGAACAGTGAGAGGAGGAAGGAGCGGCAGAGGAGCAGCTGCTGCGTACTGACTGCAACCCCTCTGCACCAGTCGGGGTGGGATAGAGGAGTCAAGAGCGAAGGAGTGAATGTAGGCCTGGGAAAGGAGGGTGGAAAGGTGGTTTTATTGATTGTCCTTGTTTCCCACCAGGTGAAGCTGTGTCAATTAGCAATAGAATAAATTATTTTTCCCGGAGTCAACTCTCTTTTCCCTGTGGCAGTAACTGGTAAGAAATGTCCTTGTCTTTATCTCAACCCATGAAATTTCTCAAGTTATTTTCTCTTCCAGTCCTGCTGGAGGGAGGTGGTGAGCAACTGAGTGGAAGTCTGCCTGTTAGCCAAGGCTAACCCACCACAACCTATTACTGTGTTCTGGTGGCACACAGAGGTCTTAGTTGTCATCAGATGAGGAATGACCCTTGACTGTAAAGACTACACAGGAAGACCACCTGGGAGCAAGACCCAGAACTCCCTTGCCACACACTTGTGAATCAGCTACACAGTCACCAGTCTTTCTGATGGTCTAACACATGTCATTGGGGAAAAGTGAAACCTTGACATAAAGAAACATGCAAGCTTAATTGGTACCTCATCTAAAGAGTAACTACTGATTTACATCGCAACTTTCAAAAAACTGGACTGCATGGAGTTTCTGTGGTGAAACACTGCAGTCAGGATAACTCTGGCAGCAATGAGCACTCCTCAGCCTGTTTAAAAATCAGTGCAGGAAGGGTTCCTTTCTTTCCAATTTTCTTTAGTAAATAGCAGTACATCACAAGAAAATTTGACTCCACTGAGATCACGACAATGGAAGTGAAAGCTGGATTTGGTTTGAAGAAGATTTCAGGGCTATGTAACAAGTCAAATGAGGACTTTCCTCTGTATTGTCAATTTATTTTCAGCTGTCTTTATGTCCTAAAAAAAAAAAAAGGGGGGGGGGGAAACCTGAGATGCTGAGACCAATCTGTAAACAGTGGCACTATTCCCATGCCCACTCTGCCACTCATCTTGTCCTTGTCTTCAGCAATAGGGTTTCCTTTCCTTAACATCAAATGGAGTCCAATGCAACTTTAAACAACATCTACTTAAAGCACCAAAGAAAGAAGAACGGCTCATATTGAGTTTGTTTCCTCGGATTTTATGTTTTTAATTAAAAAAAAAAAAAAAAAAAAACCCAAAGTCTATGCTTAAAGCTTCATTCTAAGCATATTCAAAGTGCATGCCCTCAACGGCTGGGGATGAAAACAGTTTTCTCTTAGGGGACACTGGGTTGGCTGCCTATGTTGCTACTTGTCTGGGAACAGTTGTGCACTCAGGAAGTCTGTTCATTGACTTTGGTAATGTTCTGCATTTAATCTGCTGAAAAAAAGAACAAGCTAAGATACTGCTCATCTTTCTCTTTATGATAGGTGTATCAGCACAAGCAGTTTGTCTGTTTGTTCAATCAGTATTTATTGTTTCAGAGACACGTTGCCTTAGGGCTGCTCTGTAAGTCCATTAAACTGTGTTGCATACTGATGCCCTATTTTCATGTGAGGTTGCAAGTTCATTACACCAGGACATTTTTCTTAACTTCTTCTATGACAGTAAGAGCACCTATACTTCAGTTTAAACATGTAAATGATTATTCATCTGAGTAGTGATGATTTTTGGCAAGAGGTGTTTCCTTAATATTTCACAATAAAAAAGTAAAAAATGCTCTATGAAATATATGCAAAATCTTTTTGTTTACCCAGCTGGACAAGGCCTTTGTTAGAAATTGTTTGAAGTGGATGGATACTGATGTAATTTTGGAAAATGCATTAAACAGGGAAAAATGTTTTTCTTTTATTATAAGTCAATACCAGGAGGGAAGGAAATACAGTAAAGTTTGCCGTAAGCAGTCTCTCAGGGGAACAACAAAAATTGACTACTTAATGAATGTGGCCTTCTAATAAATTTGGAGAAGAATTTACTGGATTTTTTAGGCATATTCAGAGACTATTTGTAGACAGAAGTTCCTGATAAAGTTTGTATTTTGTGTAGGTCTTATGTGTATTTTTAATAAGGAGAATATTTAGCCATAAAAGAAGTATCTTTCTTAATAATTAACACTTTGATTTAGTAATTGTTCTGTAACAAAAAATTTTACATAGAGTAACATGATGAAATATGTGGTTTTTCGTTCGATTAGTTGCTGTTTTCTAAATATGTTTTTTATTAAACCTTCAGTATACTTTTTCCTTGAGCTGTATTTCACAGTGAGGTAACTTGAAGAGACTGCTAGGGTCTCTGCTTGTACTTTGAAAAGCCAAGTGTTTTCCAAAACACTTTGCTTTATTAAGCAATAGTGAGGTCAGGCATAAAATGACAGTGGCTTCTGATGGACTGGCTTTATGTGGTTGAGGGAAACTGGACCTTATTCTTGATGAGAAGAAGATGTGGAAGTAATAACCTACAGAGAAGTTTTCCTCTGGAGTATTGCCAGGACCTATCATGCTGCACTTTGTAGGATAAATGACTCAAAGATACCAAGTATAATCAATCTTAAATTGTGGATTTCTGTCTGTTAATAACATGGAACATATTTGTAAATAAAATTCTCTGTAGTTACACTGCATATGTCAGGTTCCACCATGATGCATGGGAGGATTATGCTTCCAGAGGATCTGTGATGCATCAAAGTGACTCATGGATAGTGATTTCATGGATACAGTCAGGCAGACAATTGCACAGAAGGTTACTCCTTATTGATAGCCATTTAATATTTTACTAATGGCAACATATGACTACCATCAGCAAATTTCAATGGAAGAATATGTCCCTGTACACCCTGGTCATAGCAAAGAGAAAATATGCCCTGTCAAGCTTATAGTTCAGGTGTGTGATGAGAGACAAAAGGTGTGAGCAGAGAATTCTCATCAGAGATAGTGTTCTTCTTAAAACCACAGCTATGTGAGTGTGTGAGGATCTCTGCTTTTATTGAAAAATCAAGTAACTTCTGATCCTAGGAGTCTGCTGAATCCAGCCTGTTGCCTCACTGTAGGCTTGCAAAGTGCTGAAGCAACACGGAGTATGAAACACTGTCCGCTTGGTCAAATTTACACTGAGTGAATCTGGGAACACATTTGTACCTTTCCTTACTGCCCAGCAAGGAGTGCTCTTCCACTCAGAAGACAGATAAGGAGAGCTCAACCTGATACTTTGCTAGAGTTAAACCCCATCATTTTTAAACTACAGAGGGAGTCATCATGTTGAGGTAACCAAAATGACACTAACTAGAGTAAGAAGTTATTTTCAGATGCTTGCCTCCAGCAAGGAGTTGCCCTTTGTAAAAACAATGAAGATGTTTTTGTGCAGTTTATTCTGTAGGGAGGTTACACTTTACACGGACTCAACATTTAATAAATGTGATGTTTTATCTTTAGGCTTTAGATATTTGCTGTCTATCAGGGACCGCATGAAAGGAGGACAAAGGCAGTTATTTAATGAGCGGACTGGGAATGGGAGGAGGTAGGTGACAGCAAGTGGCAGGAAGTTATGGCCTGGTGTTGCTTTGGACACTAATACAACATGTTCATGACATTTATCTTTTTTTTTTACTTCAAGTGTGTTTTCTTGCGTGTATTTCACTAATCTGTTTGCAACCATGTAGCTATAGGATTACATATAGGAAAGCCAGACTCTGAAACAGCTTGATGTTCAGAAATCAACTGTGGAAAGATTGTGAAAACTGGATGTAATGCAAAACCCAAATAACAGGAGAAAAGAACTCCTAAGAAACGGCATAAAGCCCATGGTGCCGTTAAGTGCCTCCAGTGTCTACACTGGAGCTGCAGCAGTTTGTCCCATGGAGGGCATAGCCCACAACTTTTACCTTGGAAATTTCCCTTTAAGGATCAAATAAACAAAAATGTCAATGACCTTGGCAACATGATCTAAGTGTCTTAGTTTCACTAGGATGAACTGCTCTTGGAAAAAAATTCTCCCCTGTCTGAGTCACAACCACGTTTTTCCTTCTGGAGCAGGAATGTGTGCTGCTCTTCCCCCTTCTCCCTTCCCAATCACTGATGCAGGCAAATTCCAGCTCACCAGTCTGGCATTTCAATTTCTGTAGGGTCTTCTCATGCTATGCCAGTGTAGGAGATTTCACATTTTTTGGAACATTCCTTCAAAACAGAACTGCTCCAGAGCACCTTGCTGGAGTTCAGCGGCTAGACTTTGAAAAGGATGGGGTTTTGCTTTTCTTCACAAAATGGACAAAAGTAAATTCTCTTCATTGTGGTGTATAACATAAAGACAGGCCTGTAAGCAATTATTACAGAAGCCATTTGTTGTGGTTCCCCCTATTCTCTCGGAGGGTGTGAGGAGTGAGAGAGAGACTGCGTAGTCTGGTCCCGATCGGGGCTGAACTACGACACCATTGTATGTAGGTTTAAGAATACAGCAGTAGGGATATTCATGTGAGAAAAAAGATGACAGCTACCATCCCACTTAAACATCGATTATATTGTAAATAATAGATGTTTTTACCTTCTGTTGAATAAAAGAAGCAAAAATGTATGTATTATTCAGATCAAACAGCACTTAGTGACTTTCTGTTTGTTTCTTTCCGTCTTTCTTTCCACAGGCATTTCCTCCAGGAAAGGAATCATGCAGGCATTTCACATACTTTTGAGACAGTGAATGCTGATGGCAGTGCTTTTAATAATTAGTGAATTGTCCCGAGCAGTCAGTGATAGGGAGGATGCAGATCTGATGCCTCCCTCAGGTCACAGGAACGGTGGTTTGCACACTCTGAAGCAAATAAGAGCTCCCAGCCGAGCGGGCTAGGAAATACTGAGATGGATCTGCTCTCAACCCCTTGGCCTGACGCTGCTTTGTTAGAGAAGCTGGTCACATTCACTGCCAGGTTGGAAAGTCCTCCTGTCCCAGTAGCTGTTCATGCATTTCGAGCAGAGTAAGTGAAGTGTGAATAGACAGAGGTCCTTCCTTCGGACTGGCCTGCCCCAGTGGCAGGACAATGATGTGACAAGCAGGTAAAGCTGGTTCAAGCCTTTGCCCTGCATCAGGCTGACAGGATTTTTACTCGAGTTTCTGATCTCTTAGTCTGGCCTTCAGTAATACCATTTTCTCCAGGACAAAGGAACCATACACTGGCATGAGCCTATTCTGTATTACACCACTTTGAAATAGCTCTTAGCAGCAGTACACCAGCCAAAAATAATTACGGTGAATTCTCCATTACCTGACGGAAAGAAACAAGAATTTTCCCAACAGCAGAAAAACATGGATGATGCAAGTACTGGGAGCAGTCACGGAACCAGTTCTCATAAGACTGGCCAGACCTAGGAGCATCTCTGCACTGCACCCCCCAACACTCCGAACTGGAGGAGGACTTATTCATTCAGACACCGCTCCCGACCTGAACCTACTCTCTGAGAGCACCACATTGCAACAGAGCTAAGAAGCTTTCTAGGAATCCAGAGTGCTCTGCAGCAGAGTAGGAGACAGATAGTGCTTGATACAGCATGAACACAAGTGCATAAAATCTGCTGGCCTTATGCTGGCAAAGAAGAGCCCCTTGGATACACCTCCAGAGGGTTCTGGTTTGGCATGCATGGTGCCGAGACAACAGGTCTGGCTCTCCGCTGAGATAATCCCAGTTCAAGTCTATGCTATATTCTGTGTAAAAACTGCTGCAGTACTCCTGCATTCTGCCTCAAGATAATAACTCAAGGAGCCTGGATTGGTCACCTGTCTCATTTTTCGTGGCACAGTTAATCATCAGTACAGATCCACTACTCAAAAATAGTCAAATGAGGAATAAATTGAGAAATGTGTTATGCTTATGCCACTTAGTTTCTTGATGCTTGCTGTCTTGCCACCTGCAAGGAGGATAGGAGAGTCAAACAGCACTGTGTTGTCCACGAAACCTTGATAAAATTGCTCTCTTTTTACCTTTTACAACATCTTCAAGTGTCTTGAAGGCAAAACTGCAACAGCTTTACTGGCAACCCATGCTCAAAGAGAAATAGCAGAGAGAATGATGGGAAGTGAGAGGGAAAAAACAAATATGAAAGGAAGATAAAAGTAATATAGCTTGAGTGTATACGCAAAACCGCCAAACTTAAACACTGTCTTTAGCAGTCAAAGAACTTCCATGTTTCATAGTAGACTCAAAACTTTTCATCATGGTATTGTACTTATAACTGATGCCAAGCTAATGAGAACACAAGCCCCATTCTCACCTCTAAAAAAATACTGAAGTTGAAAATGCAAAACAGTTGCAGCTTTTTTACAGTTGGCAGCTACCTATTACAAGGTAGTTGTTAATAATTTTTTTCTCTGTTATACAAGCAACCTCAAGATGAAGTAATAGTAATGAGTTACAATGAGGGCTGAGCTACACTGCAAGTTTCTTTAGTAACACAATAAAAAATAATAAATAAATGCAGTATTTGCCATAAAAAAATATAAAACAAACCATGGAGATGTGATTTGCAAAATTTTCTGCTGAATTTCCGAACAAAGCAAAATAGACTTTTCTAAATGATTTGACCATGCAGCATTCTTTAAAAATAACCTCAAATGCCCTGTTTAATCTGTATTGACAGAATTCAAATCACAGGGCACAGTGAAGCTAAAGTGAAATGACTGAGCAAACAACTCATATTCTCAGTTCTCGGAAAACAATAGTGTTGAGTCTTGCATTTTTCCTGAATATATGTCATTTAAGAAAATAGGTTTAATTTATGGGTAGTACCTCCCTTGTCCTTTTTGAAGCAGGTAACAAAAATTCCACTCTTCTAATGGGTCATAGAAGTTCCTGTTCAATTCTGGTAATACCCAAAACTACTGTTCATGTACAGTTAGAAGCAGACCATAGAAGTCTGCTGTAGAATTAAGGATAAGAAAAAGTATAAGGAGACAAAGAGGCACAAAAATGTGGTGCTCATACAGCTTGTGAACAATTCAACTAAAGGCAACTATAAATTCCTGCCTGGAGTGTCTAGATAATACTACAGGTATCTGCAGCCAAGTACAAAAAAAAAAAAAAAAGCAGAGCAAACAAACAAAATACCCAAACCGCCTGCAAAATGAAGTGAAATACTGTTCTTGGTCCTTTATTTTTTGTTATTAATATTACTGTTTGTGTCTCCCTCCTGCAGCTCTTGGCAAACACTGAACTTCAAATATTTGGAAAAACAGTTGATTCTTCCCACCTCATCCATGCCTTTTCTTAACCCCCAAAATATTAAGCATTGTGGTGCTCACTGAAATCCTGTTTACTAATGTTGCTTTGTTTCGTGGGTATTTCCAAGTTTTTAAAGGACTTTTTGTTCCTACAGAGCGAAGTCTCCTTGTGTCATGCTGCAGCCAAGTTAGTCAAGGTGCTGATAGCCCCCTGCAGTGAAGGAACACGAGGAGAGAGAAAAACTGGGGGAAACAGAGCAGTCTTTTCAACCCTCAACATTTATTTAAATGTAATCATGAAATTTGGCTGTTCCTTGGGCCTTGTGGTGTCTGCCCATTCTGCAGGGTGGGGCTGGAATTACTGCTGGCATGAATTTGTTTGGCCTCTTATTTTCATAACCCTTCAGAGCCACACAAGGGGAAAACAAGAGGCCACATTAGTACATTCAAGGGCTAAATGTTTGTCTGGCCTGCTTGCATCATACAGGACTTGGAAGGGCTAAAGAGATCCTCTGAGCTTAGGGAATGTGAAGCGAGCTCCTTAGTTTAATATGCAGACAGAGGGCCGAGGATGATACTGAAAGGAAAAAATATTCATGCAGGTACTGAGAGGGGTCAGTATGTGAGGATCAACTTCAGAGGAGAAAATGGGTAAAACATTAATTTCATTGTCTTCCATTTTGATGACTTTAAATCCACTTACAGTAAGAAGATTAATGGGGCTTTTTGTACGGTAAGGCTTCCCCTCCTATAGTAACGGGATATGCCCCTTCATTCCATCCAGATCTCTGATCTTCAGAAGTCTTTTGTGGCCACTTCTATGCCCCTGCAGACCATCTGGTTTCTTCTGTAGTATCTTGTCCCCTACCTTCTCAGAAACCTTCTCAGAAACCTTGTTGTACAGCCCTCACCTCATCTCTTCGCAGCTCCCTTCCACGTGCTCAGCCAGATCTGTCATGTTCCCCATTTCTTCTGATCAGGCTGTAAGAAAGAGAGAGGTGCAGCTGCTACTCCTGCATGCTTCTTAGCAGGCAGGAAGGATGAACTGCCAGGAAACTATGCTAAGGCCCATGTAAAATAAGGAGATGATTGGTGACAGCCAGCATGGCTTCACTAAGGGCAAATAGTGCTTGATCAATTTGGTGGCCTTCCATGATGAGGTTACAGCACTGGTGGGTCATCTGCCTGGGCTAGTGCAAAGCATTTGACACTATCCTGCATGACATCCTTGTCTCTAAACTGGAGAGACATGGATTTGATGGACGGACCACTCGGTGGATAAGGAATTGACTGGATGGCTGCACTCAAAGAGTTCTTTGAGTGGTCTTTGAGTGTCGATGTCCAAGTGGAGACTGGTGATGAGTGGTGTTCCTTAGGGGTCAGTATTGGGACTGGCCTTGTTTAACATCTTTGTTGCAACATGGACAGTGGGATAGAGTGCACCCTTAGCAAGTTCACTAACAGCATCAAGCTGTGTGGTGCAGCTGACACACTGGAGGGAAGGAACACCATCCAGAGGGACCTTGACAGTTTCATGAAGTTCAACAAGGCCAAGGGCAAAGTCATGCACAGGGGTTGGGGCAATTCCAAGCACAAATACAGTCTGAGTGGAGAATGAATCAAGAACAGCCTTTAGGAGAAGGACTTGGGAGTGCTGGTGGATAAGAAGCTCAACGTGAGCCAGCAATGTGCGGTCACAGCACAGAAAGCCAACCGCATCCTGGGCTGCATCAAAAGAAGCATGGCCAGCAGAATGAGGGAGATGACTGTGGCCCTCTACTCCACTCTTGTGAGACCCCACCTGTGGTATTGCGTCCAGCTCTGGAGCCCCCAGCATAAGGACATGGACAGGTTGGAGCGAGTGCAGAGCAGGGTCACAAAGATGATCAGAGGGCTGGAGCACCTCTCCTACGAGGACAGGCTGGGAGAGCTGGGGCTGTTCAGCCTGGAGAAGAGAAGTCTCTGGGGAGACCTTATAGCAGCCTTCCAGTCCCTAAAGGGGGATTATAAGAAAACTGAGGAGGGACTTTTGACAGGGCTATGTAGTGATAGGACAAGGGGTAATGGCTTTAAACTAAAAGAGAGTAGATTTAGATTAGATATAAGGAATAAGTTCTTTACTGTGAGGGTGGTGAGGTACTGGAACAAGTCACCCAGAGAAGCTGTGGATGCTCCATCGCTGGAAGTGTTCAAGAACAGATTGGATGGAGCTTTGAGTGATCTGGTCTTGCAGAAGGTGTCCCTGCCCATAGCAGGGGAGTCGGACTAGATGACCCTTAAGGTCCCTTCCAACCCGAACTGTTCTATGATTCTATAACTTAAGCAGGTGATGACAATTGGAAATGGTTCCCATGCTGTCTTCAACTCCTCTGGTTCTCTCCAGCAGCAAAAAGTGAGTACAAAATGATGTGACAGATGGAAAATCCTAGAGAATTTGTGGGCCATGGTGGTATTTAGAGAGGCTGAGAGAAATCTGGAAGATGACTGAGAGGAAGTTTCAGAATTACTGAAGAAGAACTGGAAGTATTTTTCACATAGGTGAATTAGGAGTTTAACACAGTGCTTCCAGTTACAGGTTACTCATAAATATTGAATAGAAAATGGATATGTGCCTGAAGAAAACAGGTATCTAGTATCTCTGATGAAGATGAATGGTAAGTGTAGATGTTTGGGAAGATGAATATATGGCTGAAATAGATGAGTGGCTGAGAAAGGAGAGAGAAAATACTCAAATGATACAGCTGGGTAAATGAAGACAAAAGGGAAAGCATGCTGAAAAGTGAAATGAGAGGGAGAGCAAACTGGGGGAAAAAAAGAGGATGAAGAAGGAAGTTGACACTGGCAAGTTTGCCACAGGAGAAGAAAACAGCATTAAAAAGTCAAGTGTTCGGAGGATATAGAGAACAAATGGAAAGTGATACAGAAAAAAAGTAAGAGACAAGGAAAGATTACAAAATGAAAAATGAAAGAGCAGGCAGACAGAAGAAAGGGAGACAGTGACCAATGTATTAATACAGAAAGGACTGCTGACCTTCCAAAGTGCCCACTCTCTGCCTCTCAGACCAAGACTTTGCTCCATGTCTTTCAGAATATAAATCTATGTTCTCAGGAAAGGCCTCAGTGGACATTTTACATGTTTGGCATATGTTTACTCTGATGCCTTGACAGACTGCGCACTGGAGGCCATCAAGTGTTTTCAGACCCATCTGAAGACCAGAGGATCTCTGACATTCTTCACTGCTTGGTTGAGTGCAGAGAGATTTTAGATCCCATGTCACATTTATAATACGCAGCTGTTGTTTTAGTGACAACTTGGCTTACAAGTACAGGATAAAAACTGGTCTAAGTGCAGTTCTTGTCTTTTTTGGCTGTAATTAAATTCTGGATCTTGCTTAGGAGGGATTTTTAAGGAAGAACTGGCAATCAGTCCTTTCTGCTGGCATTATTCCTGGCTTATTTCATTTCCAATGCAGTTAATGGATGGAAAAAGGCAAAGAATAGGGAATCACTTGTAGCTGTTCTACCTAGAGATCCATTTGAGGGCATCATTGTGAAGAAATTGAAAGTGAGAGGCTGGTAGGTAAAAAAAAAATAAAAATCTTTAACATGTAACTGCAAATACAAATGGTAGGGGTTTAAGTCACTGAGGCTTAAAACCCAGTCAGGACCACTAAGGAAGAATTACATGACTCATAGATTTTAGAGCCAGAAGGGATCAACAGATTGTTAGTTTGACCTACTGTGTAACATGGCCATAGTACTTCATCCAGCTAATTTTGCAGCTAGCCTAAAGCTTGTCTTTCCTAAAGTCAGGTGGACTTAATTTGGAGATTTGAGGAGATTAAGAACTCAATGCATCAGTTAACAGTCTGTCCTCTCATAGATTATTCCTTGTTGTTTTAAATCTGTTGGTTTGATATTTAACTCCATTCCATACAGCTTCAGCCTCTTTCTGTTGTTGTTTTGTTAAGCTTTTTCTCCTTTATTGGAGGCCTTCATTAACTGTTATTTTCTTGATGTGAAAGAGGCTTATTAAGTGAAGGGTGTATGCTAGGTACAAAAGACATCTGAAAGAAAGGACATCCTCTATCCAGACTGCAGCAATATGAGTGACTGGAAGGGTGAACATCTCCTCATTCTGAAATCTACTGTGTGTAGTTGGGCTCCCCTGCAGCTGATGTATTGCTGTTCCGATGTGCATCTAGGTATTGATACTAGCAGGCCAGGGGCACAGGCTTATCAATGGCTCCACAGTACTACAACAGAGCAGAGCAGGCTGCCCTGGAGAGAAGGTGATCCCAACTCTTGGGACAGCTTTTGGCAATGGTGGCTGCCTATGTGGGATGTAACGAGAAGCAAGAGAGAGTGAAATGGCAGACTGTGTGAGGCTGCAATGAGTCAGCCACTCCGAGGGGGCTGGAAGAAATGTATAGTCTGTATAGACGAGCATTGGGCTGCCCAGAGCTGGAGGCGAGGAGTTCGGATTTCTGCAAATCCAATTCATCTGATGTTCTTGGCAGTCGGGGAGGAAACTCGCAGCAGAGAGCTCTGGTGTGTGAGGAGTGATGAGTCTCAGGCTGCCTTCTGGGAAGGCAGGCCAATAAACATGGTTACCATGTACTGCAACAACAGTCCTGAAGAGGGAGCGTAAACTAATAGTAGTATCTAGGGCAATATAAATTGCCTCCTTTCTGATGGAGCAAGCAGCATATGACTAAAGGCTAAAGCACTGCACGACCATTCACAGGAAAAAAATTATGTATAGATGTCTCTCACAACTAATGATTTTACCATTTTTTTTTGGCCAAGAGAGAGAAGTTCAATGCATTAATTAAAATTCTTCTTCATGAAAGATTTTTTTTCCGAGAAGTTTGTCATCTCATGATCTTCCTGCTGCAGTTTGTTCTTCTGTTGCCTCTTCTAAATACTTGGTTTGTTCCTTTTCTGTCCAAACATCAGGATCCTTTCCACCTCCTTATTGCATTTTGGAGTTTCAAAATTCAGTCTCAGAATTTCTCTTTCTGTTTTTAATGGTAGTAATTCAAAGGATTTGACATTTTTCAAGCCAAGCTCTGTTACTGAGAAGTATTATCCAAGGTACTGTAGGAGCATGATTGTGAGGTAATAGAGTTTGGGGGGAAAAAAAGCACTAGGTATTTTTCAGGTGGTGACACAGTGAAATGTCATTAATTCTGTGTAATTTGCTTGGCATAGTCCAGCCTTGGAATGTGTGGCAGTATTTGACTGCGTGAAAAATTATTGTAGCTTCAGCTGCAGACTTATCCATCTCCCCGGGAAAATTTCCAGCTTCAAAGGGAAATCTGGTTGTACATATTTGAACTGTGTGTTTTAGCTGCAACATAATCTTCTCTGTCTTCTGGCTGTCCATTAGAAATGGTAATGAAAACATGGCACACGGTCCTTCCAGCCTTAGTGTAACCTTTCTCTTTCTCAGGAAAGAAAAGTTCTTCAACCCAGAGGGTAATTCAGTTACTGACATCCTTTCAGATGCTGTGAAGGTATCCTTTGTTGAAGTGTCTGCATGCTAATCTGTAGAGTAAAGCAAAAGAATGGCACCTATCAAGGGAATGTTAAAAAAAATACAACACGTTGGTCTCCTAACTAATGTCTTCCCAACAACTAGATCATATTAAACATAGATGGGCTGAAATGTAAAATTCTTAAATCTTCAGTTACCAAAACATGTTGTCATAAGAAAGTCTTCAGTGAACCTAACATTACTGCTTTACAAACAAGAGAAAAGAAACACTGCTGATGGGAAAGCCACATAATGAACATTTCTGAACTTTCAGAAAAGCAAGCTAGAAAGTAAAAGTAATATATAATGAAATGGACTTCCCTCATTTATTTTCTCTCCAGGAGCAAATGAGCTATAATAAACAGTGAAAGTAAAGAAGTCCTAGCAATTGACGACCTCTCACCTTCACCCCATCTGAGCTGCTTTTTAAGGGATTTTTCATACTCTTAGTTTGTTTATTGTTCCTCTGCTGCTTCCAAGTTGACCTTCAGATAGGATCCCACCCAGACTTTTGCAGGAAGCAAAATAGGGAAACCGAAGCAAAAGAATTATTAGCTGGAATGAGGGTTACAAAAATATCTGCAAAGTAATTCTATCATCAGGGCTGTTTCTGTCTTGCTCAGATACAAATGTTTTTATTGATGTTTGTCTTAAACTCTTTGGGAAATTTTCAGACACATTGATATCCTATGATAAATTTCTGTATTATTTCTTGTATTTTCTCATGGCTTCTCTATGACCCTTCCTGTTGTTCCAGGATGCTCTGTTTGGAAAATATTAAGGCCATCATTATCTGGAAAACATCAAGGCCATCATTATTATTGATTAAGTAATAAAGAAAAATTTTAAAAAATTAGTAGGCTATATTCTTCTCCCTAATTGCATATATACATGAAATGTAAATTATTTCATATAATAAAGGCTGTTCTAGGGAGTGTTTTGTCCATTATGTGATTTACTCTGGTTTAAAGAAGATATGCAATGGAAAGCAATTAACTTCTGCTGGTTTTCTTCCTCTAGTAAGAGTAATGCCTTTGTGGTTTTTTTTGTATTTTATCTAGTCAGCAAAGGTTAATGTCGGAGTACTGAAAAGATACAAACCAAAAGAGGTTAAAGGCAATTTGGTACCATGCAATTTAAAGTAGCACAGAGATCTGTACCAGTCAGTTGCAGTAAACCACATGTATGGTATATGTAATATAGTAAACATTTTTTCAGGGTTGTCCATTTTTATTTTTAAATATCTAAACATCTACATACATACAAGCATACATACATACATAAAATGAGAACCAGGAATTTAGCTGGAACGTTGTCACCAATTTTTAATATATTGTTGGTATGAATGGATTTATATAAAAGTCTTGCCAGTTTTATATCCGTAGTAACCTTTTCAAAGATTAGTCTATTTTATAGACTATTTTTGTATCATAAAATATATTCCATCACCTTCCTGAGAACTTTTTTAAGGTTTTGGGAGGAGCTTTTAAATTGGAGTTCAAGCATTGTTTAATTTGTTCTTCATTTCTAACGATCTGAAGGCACCTCTGTTTTTTCAAAGGAAAAAAAATGGTGAAAAAAACCTTGCAACGTAAATACTTCCCTTGCCATTTTCAGACATTTGCACTGATATCTGGGACAGCTCTTGTGGAAACAAGAGTCTTATCTGTCTGCCACTAACATGTGTTCCACCTAAAATCTTACAATGAAGAAAAATATTTTTATTATCTTTTGAAGACACATAGGAGAATGTGTCTTCAAAACATTTACAAAATGCAAGCACACTTTTAGGGTACCCTATGCAAGCATACTGGTACTGCAGCATCAGCAGGCCTGGCCTACTATTGCTTTTCTCCTTTACACACTGGTGTTTTACAATGCATCTCTTTCAGATCAGCAACCAAATTTTACTTCTCTGAAGGCCTTTTGTAATTTTCCTCTTTGTATCTCAGGCTCGGGAATTAATGTGACTTAGAAAACTTGATAAAACTGCCAGGGGAGAGGAGACAGTCAAAGAATGTGATGTTGTAAAAACCACATTTGACAGGCTTGCTTCATGTCTGCCTTAGCAGCACACCTGCCACATCCAAAAATTTCAGTGTGAAATGGATACTAGAATTTGTAGATCTCCGGAGTAGATCTCCGTTGCTTGACAGAACACAAGACATTGCTCTTGCCAAGACTCTAAACAAATAATGCCTGTTGTGCATTTTAAGGTTTTCAGTAACTGACAACTGACGCTTGTTACACAGAAGGGGTAGAACGGGAGAAGCACCGTGGGCTTGCACTTGGCGCTGCTGGCAGAGAACACTTGCCACGGGAATGTTTGAACCGGTGGTGTTTTCTTGTAGCAATTATTTATCATTGTTTATGTAGAATGAATTTCCTTGGAAAATATGAAGCTTGCAAAAGTTAAATTTGGAAAAATGTTGAAAAAAATTTGGACAAAACCCATGAATTTTTGAATTAGAACAGTGCCTGTATAGGAGATGGAATCAAGGCTCTTTATGCTCCTATTCTTCTCTGCCCCAGTGAGGTCATTTGTCTATTTTCACCTAGCCAAGAGGCTAGGGGTTTGGGAGAGAAGACCCTGCCCGTGGATGCAGAGCCAGACTGGGGGACCCTTCCCTCGGAACAAAACAACTCGCAGGCGTCACGTTGGTCACACAGACTTTACCCGCACGCACACTTCTGCTTCTTGCTTGGCAGGAAAAGACACGTTTTGCCCCAAAAGCTGGTCAGACGAGGACCTCCCCGCATCCCTTCAAAGCAGCCTAGACGAGCTGGGACCTGCACCCAACATCCAGTGCGCCCCGGACGGCGGCGGAGCTGCCCGTTCTGCTCCTTCCTCCTCTCTGTGACCGAACAAGGGCGTCGACCAATCGGCGCCCGGGTAGCCGGCAGAAAAATTTGCGTGTGTTGACGCGTTGCCGTGGCAACCGCGGGGAGCCGGAGTCCGGGGGTGCGGCTGCCGTGGGCCGGTCCCCGGCGAGACCTGGCGGGGGCTGCGGCTGGGAGGGCGGAGGGAGCCCGGCTCAAAAAGTAAAACAAGGTGGGAAAAACCTAAATACACGGGGTGCGGGGGTTGGAGGGTGGAAATGTGTTCCAGGTGCATTCGCCTAACTTTGCTATTCAACTCTTTTCTCCCATAAAGGGCAAACAACCAAAAGGCAGCATCAGAGAAGCCCAGATCTTGTGAAAATTAGGAAATTTTGAGCCACTCTTTGGAGAGAAGGTAATGTTTAGGAAGGCGTTAATAGCATGATGTCTTGCACGATCTCTTGAGAGATCTGAATCTGAATACGCTTGTCGTGTTTTTTAGGGAAGGAAGGTGTAGGAATGGTTGGGTGAGGAGGCACCGTGGTTTTCCTTCAGTCCAAATGACTGTCCTGCCTAGCCAACAGGCATGGGCAGCTGGGATCCTCTGAGCCTGAATCACAGTTTTTCTGGTTTTCACTTGGTTTCCTCATGAAACACAGGTTATGGTACTGATAACACTTACTGAACCTCAGTAAGCCAAGGATTAAATAACACAGTCCTGTGTCCCATGGCTTCAGTGCTTGATACCAAAGTACCAGATGGCTGGATTCCTGCAGAGATCAGGGGCCCACTTATAGATCCATAAAAGGTTTGAAGAGCGAAGATTTGAGTGACTTTCTCCCCGCAGACCAGCTGGCTGGTAATAAATGGGTGTGAGGTAGTGCTTACTGCAAGGATAATGCCTTTATTCTCTGGAATTCGCTTCCACAGAGATTTGCCTGGCAAAAACAGTGTGTGAGTAAACAGCATTTACCAGGTCAGATGTCCTGATTTCCTAATTCCCCCCTTTACTTTTCTTGGGAAGTGGACTGAATTCATTTATGTGTGTGTTTTAAGGGTCAGGGGAATGCGATTGGAATCATCATGGGCAACCATTTGTGTATTGAATGCTACAAATGTTACTCTGTGTAGAAGATAACCCTACCTGGCACATAATTACTGATTGTCCCATGTAACAGAAAATACTTCTTTCAGTTCTGTTCCTGGAAAATATACGGTGCCTGACAATAAAGAGGAAGGTTTACTATAAAAGCCAAAATTGGGGTTTTTTGTTGTTGTTTTTGGCTTGGAAAGCACAAGTGACACAGAAAACTTTGCTGTCATTTCCAAGTGGTTTATCTTAAAACGGACTACAAAATTTCTTCTTAAGATACTCTCAGTGAACAGATTGCTCAAGTTATAAACTAGCACCATTGACTTCAGTACATTTTTTTTTTTTAAACTTAAATTTACTTTTCTATTTACTTAATTCCCTAGGACATTGATCTACAACAGGATGCACTGGTTTCTAACCAGGTGAAATTACAGTTGTACAGTAAAGAGATACACGTGGTTTTACATGCCTCTTCATTTAACCCACATTATTAGGGGATATTTCAGGCTTCTATTCCGTATGTATTTCTGTTGACCCATGGAATTTAATAATATTCTGTTAACTAAACAATTATAAAACAGGAAACAGGACAATATAGACAGATACATAGATAACAGCTTCAAATATAAAATGAGAAAAAGACCATCCTTAAACACAATAAATTACAGGATCACCAGGGCCCAGTGGTATCAGGTAAGACTTGATAAGTTTATCAGCCATATTCTCTCATATGAATCATAAATTATTTTTTATCTAATCTGGAGGAGAAAAATAATAATGTAAAAGTATGATGTTTTTAAGATTTTTTACCAACAAGACCCTTAAAAATGTGTGTTCCCCTACCAGCAGCCATCATCAGCCTTCTACTCGAATCCCCTGAAGTCTCATGCTGGATATGATGAGTGTTTTGGTAGTCTTCCTTAGAGTGCTATTTTCTGTAATAGAGATTTAGTAGATGGCCATTTTCTTTTTGTCACTACATCATGCATGCTCTGCAAAGTATTAGGAAGTGCTGTATTGTTCATGCAAGGTACAACAATGAGCATTTACTAACTTCTTTTTAGGATTACCAACATTTCACAAAAGAAATGGGATGTCCAGAGTTTTGTTGTTCTAGCCATTTTCCACTTCAGATCATTTCATCTGTTTGTCTAGATTCCCTGTGTCAGTTCTCTGTGGCTTTCTGCTCATCATTTAGTTTTCATATTCCTTTTAATAGCTGGTGTATCTTACTGACCACAGGAATTGCCATGGAATCAGATTATCTAGCTGAATATCCTGATTATAACAAAAGTACCAAAAACCTTAGTTAGGGATTCTCTTGTCAGCAAGAGCACATTCTTTCTGTGGAAAAATTATTAAGGTTGTTTTACACTGTAAAAGATTAGAACATTTACCTCTTCTGATTATTTTAATGTAACTGTATTAGTGCAGATTATTGAGAAAGGTGTCTTCCCTCCACTGAATCACTCTACAGTTCTAGTGAGTTGTTGTCCTTCTTCTGATTTCCACTGACTGTTAATTTGTACAAGCTAGCATGCCTCGATTCTATTTTTTGTTACAAATAGACTTGTAACTGATTACACATTTATCCATCCACCTATTTTTTCCCTCTAAAAAATCAACCTACTTTCTTGAAATTATTGCACAAATTGCATACGCACCATCAAAATCACTGGGAATCAGCCGGATTCTGCACCCATCAGTTCCAGAAGTGGAAATGTTGAATGAAGACACCTGTGCTAGGTGTCTTTGTAGCTCTCCTTGATCTGTGCAAACTTACTTGCTTGAGCATCTGCTTGCTCTCATACTCCTGCACTGTGGGGCAGTGTGGACATACCCAGTCCATTCATTATTTGATGCATATCTGATATGCCCTCTATGATTTGCATAGTGTTAAATATCACAGATCTACTGCAGTAACTGACAATGATTAAGAATGTGATGCAAGGTATCTCCAATGTCACCCAAACTGGGAACTCATCTAAGTTGATTTTTATGCAAGAGTGAGTGTGCAGGCAGGGTAAAAAATTCATTTAAAACATGAGATGAGTGTGTTAAATAATTGTGTGCAAGTAAACTAAGGTCAGCATCACCCTAAAACTATGGGTCTCATTACAACTGAGAAGTTGTAATGCACCACTAAGTAAAATATGAAAAGCGAGAACCTTGTTTGTAGAGCACAGAGGATATCTGAGAGAGAATGGCATTACTGGAGCAGGTCCAGAATTTTGAATTTTGAAATTCTGACAAATTACATTTTTTCAACTAAAAATGTTTCACTTTTTCCTTTAACTAGCAGCAGTCATAATTCCTCATATAAGGTTATAATTTCAATCAAGTCAAAGGAATTATTTCTTATGTTTGGGCAGGGGAAGACATAGTAACGTGAAAAAAAACTGCTGGGTCACTAGAACCAGTCTCCAGCTTTCTCTGGCAACACTGTCATAAACTTAAATCAAATCAAGTAAATTAAATAAACTTAGTTGCTGCATAATTATATGTAGCATCTCCTCAAATGCCAAGTATACAATAACTACTGTTGACATCAGTGAATCTTGAATTGACCTATAAAATTTTAGGTAGGAAGAGAATCAGACCCGAAGAAAGATGTAGGTGTTTTAATAGGTCAGAGGAAAAGTACAAAAATCTTTGACTAGGTTGATTGTCTCATCACAGCAAACACCTTAAATAGTTCTTTATCAGAATCATGTAGAAACCTCAGGGTTATATATTTTTCATTCTCTTACATTCTAATGAGCCTTTGTGCACACACACACTAGTGATTTCTCTCATTTTTGTGTAATTGATACAGGTACATCTTTGAAGAACGTTTTAGTTTTGTCTAACCAACACATTAAACAGTGGGAAAAATGTTTGTTAGAAAATTCCCAGGCAGTCCTAGCCCATTTGTGGCTAGAAAACAGTAGCTTTTTAACCTGCTGTATTTGAATTTGAGTATTCTTGCCTTGTCCTTTTAGCTGGCTGCATCCGTGTTTAATGAAGGCGTAAACACCCGCCTCTGGGCTGCAGATATTATGGAGGAGAGGGTACTGCTGTACATGCAGCTGGTCCTCTGATGGAACAAGCTTCATACTTGGATATTTCTGAGTGTACATTACTCATAAGACATTTAAGCCAGGCTGCTGTGATGTTAGATTTTACAGACTTGCAAAGTCTTGAAGCTGCCGAAAGTGGGAGTATTTGTGTGTTCAGAGCTTGCAAGTAGTTTCTTGAGATAGAAGGATGCATAAAATCATGGGTCATGCTCAGGTGCGACAAGATAAAGCATCTTGACCTAGAAAACTATGGATTTCCTACATCTCAGTGTTCTTTATTTATGTTTAATCAAATAAGAAATTATTCTTTTCACACGAGTTAAATAAAAGATTAGTCTTGAGGACTAATCAAAGGAGACTCCTCCAGCCAGGAAGTGTGGAGAAAATGCAGTGCTGAGCTGGAAAAATGTGAGAGTTTTAATGTGTGGTTAATTTGCTAAAAATATTGTTGGAAATGTAAGAATGTTTTTTCCTTTTATCTTTCAGTGAAAAACAGATCCAACAGTAAGATATTACAAATTATCCGATATTTTTGTCCAACTTATGTTTGAGTACTTTGTCTTTACAGATTTCTAAAATGATTTATAATTGAGCAGTACAAAACAACATTTAGCACAAGAGAAAATACAGCTTAAGATGTTGGTTTAATTCCATTTGCTTTCTTTTAAAGAATAACGGGAAGACTCATAGAAAACATTTTATTTGGAAAAAGCCTGAAGCCAGGCTTTTTGGCACTCAACACAGGATGTCAGTTTGGTCTTTTCTGACACCTCTTTTATATGTAAACATGATGAAAACCCAGTAGAACAGAGAAAAAATACTTACCTTTAGCTTGACTGTAAAGTTAGAAATCAGCCTTAGAAAACCTTGTGACCAGATCAGTTTAGTGTTGGGACACTAGAAAATCTAGATTAATTTCCTTCTCTTTCTTACTTGATCAGTGATCACTCCATCTCTCTCTTTCTATATCTTTTGTCCTCTTAGACTGAGTTGTTTCTTCTTCGTCTTTTTACACAGTCTAGCCTGGATTGAGAAACCAGGATCTCTAGCTACTATTGTAGTGCAAGAACTTGTTGCTTGTTCCTTCTTATTTATAACTACTGGGGACATTTGTAATTTAGAATCACAGACTCATAGAATCATTTGGGTTGGAAGGGACCTTTAAAGGTCATCTGGTCCAACCCCCTGCAAGGAGCAGGGACATCTCCACCCAGATCAGGTTGCTCAGAGCCCCGTCCAACCTGGCCTTGAATGTTTACAGGGACAGGGCATGTACCACCTCTCTGGGCAGACTGTTCCAATGTTCCACCACCCTCATTGTAAAAAGATTCTTCCTTATATCTAGTCTAAATCTACCTCCTTCTATTTTAAAACCAGTACCCCTTGTCTTATCACAACAGGCCCTGCTAAAGATTTTCTCCCCACCTTTCTCATAAGCCCCTTTTAGGTACTGGAAGATCACTATAAGGTCTCCCCAGATCCTCCTCTTCTCCAGGCTGAACAGCCCCAACTCTTTCAGCCTGTCCTCATAGGAGAGGTGCTCCAGCCCTCTGATCATCTTTGTGGCACAGTAAAGTTATGTAACAGTAAAGTTAGGTATTACCATTGAAATGACATTTCTTGTAGACTGCTTGTCAATTTAGTTAAATTTACATGAATCACCTTTATTAAATGACCCACATAACAACTGTGATGTCAAAAATAATGCTTATGACTTCAAGCACTGAGCAATGAACAGGCAGAATGAGTATACAACATTGAGTGTAGTATTGAAGGCAAACAAAGGGAAAACTTCTCAGAGTGAAGTGAGGGTTTGCATAAATAAGGGCTTAAATTAGGTTGTTGTTTTTTGACACTGACTCCCTGATCCGTAGCTGGGCTTCCACCAGGCTGCTGTATTTGGATGCCACCATTTTTGAGCTATATATTTCCTCCTTCATTTAACGTATTTCTGTGTCCTGTCATGCACTTCCTTAGGCAGAGTAACCCACACAGACAATCTTATAACTCTGTTAGGCAAGTCTTGATTTTCTAAGCACTCTCAAATAACAGATGACCTCTCCAAAGATCCTCCTGAATGTAAGCCACTGCCACCTCAAGCAAGTACTTCACATAAATCCTTTTCATAGTTTTATCAAGCAGTTTTTTAAAAATAGTCAAGGAATCAGTTGTTCCCACTATTTATTTTGCTTGTTTATGGTCCTCCCTCCTAAATCCAGATGTGAAAATTTTCTACGCCTGTAGAGGGAGTCAGGCATGTCCAAGGGTTATTACTTTGAGACGTATAAGGTTGGAAGCCCTGTGACCTTTGTTTTAGCCCTATGTTTATCTGGTGCAAGGATTTATCTTGTCCTTTTCTGTGCTGGCAGATGGGAACAGTAACACTTAAGCCAGCCATATAGTTTAAATGGAGTTTATAGTCTGATACAGCTGCACGTGGAAAGGCTGTGATACCAGTTAGCATTCATAAACTGTGCATAAACAGACTCCTTGAATTGTCACAACTTTTCCTGTATTTCTCAATTGAATAAGCACAGTTGTGTCCTGGCAGCAGGAAGCTTCATGCAATGTGTTCTTCCACAAGGTAAACTCTGGGTTTTTTTCAGCTGGGAGGTCTCGATGTGGAATTCTAGCTAAGTCAAAAGCGGTAGTGTTGAGGATTCCTTGGAAACAGCCAGTTTCATCCCCCAGCTATTGTATGTTTTGTTCAATTTGGTCAAGGAATCCAGGCTTATAAAATGACCTTATAATGGGTTTTGAGGAATTGTTTACATGAGAGAATTGAAAGAGATGAAAGCCAGAGAGGGTCACTCTTCAGAAACAGGCTGCATACAGGAAATAAGAAACGTATGTGTCAACTTTGCTTCCAAGTTCCAACACTGACATGAAAGAAGACATAAAGAAGGCCATTTCAGGGAAGACGTTTCTGTTTGCCTGTATAGGCTGGATCACACATGACAGCTAAGAGAAGGCAACATTACTGAAGCATGGATAATAATGCTATTGTTGCAACGTCTGATTAGGATAAGCTTAAAAGCAGTATGCAAGGATTCCAGTTCCCTCTTCAGGACAAGAAGACAAGAGAGGTACTGAGCTATTTACACTCTTGTCAATTCCGTTCTATTTTGGATAAAGTGAAGCTCTCGGACTGACACTGAACTATCTGTAGTATTTCATTTGCTTTTAATTAAATTGAACTCATCCATTAGTTTCAAGTGGCCTGTCACTGCTGTTCATGAGGTTGTTTTTTACGTATTGTACTCAGTGGAACTGTAGAGGAAGGAAATGTTTTCCCACAGCTATATGCAACAATCAACCATACCCTCCCACATTATTAAATAACATGTTGCAACATTTTTAAAATAAAAAGGTGAGAAAGTTTTATGTTTTTAAAAGAAATGTTAAACCCAAATCCTGATTTACTTCCACATCTTTACCACTGAGCTTGAGAAAAGAAGATTTGAACTGCTTATGTGCCTTTTCATTTCATACTGAATTTATAGGAAGTTTCCAAATAGTAACGGTCAACTTGGCAGGAATAAATGTAGACCAAATGGTGTAATCCCCACAAGGAAGCATAATTCTCTTATGAAGTATTTACAATAGCAAGCCTGGAAATCCAACAATAGGTTATATTGTTAATAGGTTGTTTATAGCATCTTTTATTGACTGATTCATTCTTAATGGTAACAGATTTAGTCACCTAACATTCTTCATGTGGCAGGCAGTTTGATGTTACTTTAAGAATCCTTTCAGGTAGCAGAAAGTATCATTCTGACATAAATCAATAAATAGGACATAAATAGGACCTTGCAAAGTTCAGAAGTTCCCTGAAATGTAGCTGTACTTTCTGATGCTCCCTTCCTGTGACCCTCCAATAACCCTTATCTCCCCTGCCTTCATGACCCTTTAATGATTCCCTGGCTCTCCATTCCCTTCATCCTCCTAAAGAGCTTGGCTACTTCCCAACTTGGATTCATCCAACAGGCCACCCTCCTTGGAAACTCTCCCAGTCTTTGAAAGGGCCTTGCAGTAGAGTAGCCTCAATGCTACTCTGCAAATTTAAATTTCACATGCTGTTGAACCGTTCACCTAACTGAATCACATGCACAATCTGGTTGAAACTGGCAAACTCTTGCAGTGGCAAGTTGTAGTACAAAGTGATCAACCTTCTGTAAAGTTAAGATCAGAAAATGTAGGCCTTCTGAAAGGAAAATGAGGGAAAGGCTGTGGGATTTGTTTTATAAAAAGCTTTTTAAATACTTTATATACAATTAACAAAGTTTTTTTTTGCATTAAGGGAATGTGGCCAGTGAGGGTAAAATTACTTATTTAAAGTGGGATAGCACCAGTTTGAAGCCAGCTAGCTGCTCGAGTAATATTAATCGCTACTGTTCAAACTGCTTGTAACCTTAGTTTCTTTGTTAGTTTGTAGTATACTTTTCCACTGGGTATTTCACAATTATTTATTGTGTAGGAGTCAAGACAAAAAATAAATTAAAAAAAAAGTGGTTTTGATACCTGAAACAAAAATTCCAGTTCTGCAGTTTTGTGTTTCCTTTAACATGCATTACATGCTTATCTGTTAACTTCAGACACGAGAGGATGCTACAGCCTTGTACTTTACTATGTTTTTCCACAGACTGCCATGGTCTAATAGAGTTTTAGAGGAGGTTTTAACTTTGAGTGCTAAGTAAAATGTCCCTCAATAATTTTATTTTTAACAGTTTACAGTAACATACTTGCTCACAGAGATTTGTTCCAGTACAAATCACAGATTTGTTCTAATGGTCTTCACATATTCCAATTTGCTAACAAATGAATCTGAGCTTCACAAGAGATTTTGTAAAAGGAAAAAGTGTCACAAATGTTCCTGAAATATGCAACTTTATGAATATTTAAGCAAGCAGTTTGACTGCAGCAATCGAAGTGTGATAAGGATGAAAAGGCTGTTGAGTGGGAGCAAAATCTCCCATGAGCCATTCAGGGCAGATCCAGGTTGGTTGGTGGCAGCAGAGAAAGTGACCTGAGGTGGGTCAGTGAGATCTCTAGGTAGATAAGTTTGTGAGTTAGGAACCCCCTAAACCCTAAGGGTTGAGATAATATTTGGAATATTCACTAAGGGAAAGGTGACTCTTAAGTCAAAGGAAGAGTTGTCAGTCTCAGAGCAGTGGCCATTGTGCCATAACCCTATTCTTGCCAGCAAAATAAGCAGTAATCTTCTATTTTTGCTATTATAGATAAAGTAGAAAACGGTGACCTTGCTGTTCTTGGCAGTCCCCTGTCTATGCAACCTCTTACTTTCTTATGACTAAAGCTAGCCTCTGCTGTATCATGCTTACAGTCTGAATTTTATTTTCTTACCCTTGGAGGACCAGGACAAAACATTTTCTTTGTGAGAAATGAACATTTACGTGATACAACACAAAGTTGACTGTTTACAGGGATAGACTGCAAAATTAAAAACTGAAATATGTTTAGCACTGTTTTCTTGAGACTAAACAAACACGGTGCCCTTAGCTTCCCCTCACATGGCGTGTGTTTCAGCCCCTAAAGCACCTCAGTAGCCCTTATTAAAAAACTTGCTCTATTTTATTAATATCTCTCCTGTACTAGAGGAATCATGATTGGTTGGAGAATTTGAGATACCACCTCAAAAGTGCTGAGTAAAGAGGCCTAATCATTTCCTTCAGCCTACAGATTGGGAACATTTTCCTTGCTGACCATCCCTTTGGAGACTGGACATTAACATCCCTCTACTAAGGGACATATATTCATTTCTCTTGAGACAGGGAAATTATGTTTCACTATCAACATAAATGGTTTAGAAATTAAAGACTGTGTCAGAAACACCAGTTCTGTCAATAACTGAAAATAAAGCGTATTGATTATACTCAAAACCACATGTATTTCAGCAGCTCAGTTTGCACAAACTTATTTTCTCTCACGTCCTTCATGACTTTACACCCTCTGAGACTAGAATTTCAGATTTAAATTGTTCAGCTGATCATTAGGGGTAGGTATATTTGATATTATTTGTCTACTGTTTAAAAATACAAGACTAGTAAGGTAAACTTATCCTTGTGATAAACCACTGGTTAGTAACCTTAACAAGAGAGATGGTTATTGATTAATATGTACTGATTTAATTTGTTTCAGGGTCATGTAAAACCAAAAGGCAAAACAAAAACACACAAAACCCAACTTTCCGTACTGACACAGTTATCAGGTGCCGTTTTCCAGCTTTGAAGTCTCTGGTATATTCTGGCCCATGAAACTGAATTAAGAAGATGGAGCATCACGCTGAATAACAGACTTTCCTAAGCCCTTTATGTCTAGGAGAGAGAGAAGTCTCTTGAAATGTTGTACCCTTCATGGAAACAAATGTCAAGAAAAAGAATGTGAACAAAACCCGTAATGCTCTGCCAACTCCTGGACAGGGCCCTGCTAGTGTCTCTAGTATTTTGCCTTCAGAGAGGATTTCACAATCTGACGCATCACATCTAGAAGCTGGACCCCATAAAAGGCGACCACGCACTGTAACACTGTCAAAACGATCAGATTCTTCAAACATGTCTCAAGTGCCGCTGAATAGGCCTGTCATCCCACCAAGAAGACCTGGTTTCAGGCTATGCTGTATCTGTGGCAGAGAATTTGGGTCACAGTCTATTTCTGTACATGAACCCCAGTGCCTAGAGAAGTGGCGTATTGAAAACGCCCAGCTACCAAGGCATCTCAGAACACCAGAGCCCAGGAAACCTGAGGTCCATGCTGGTGGTTCCTGTACACTTACAGCTGAAAACGAGGCAGCTTATCATAATGCTCAAGCCCAGCTCCTGCCTTGTGGAAACTGTGGCCGAACCTTCCTTCCTGACCGTCTCACTGTGCACCAAAAGCATTGCAGAAGAGGTAGCAGCAGCATGGGGCTCTCAAGCTCTAGCCCCCATAAATCTGGTAAAGGCCCGAACTTTGGATCTGGCTCAGCAAGTGATGATCCATCTAAGACTCATCAAGGAAAGAGAGGTGCTGCACCGGCTGTATTAGATGAGGTAAATTACTAAGCATGCGCTGTATGAAAGGGTATGGATGCATTTTGATGCTAGGCACTCCAGGGGAGCCTGAGTTCCATAAAATTTGAAATCGCTTTCCTTCAGAAGCATCTTTTGGCTCCATGCAAATGTTTTTTCTGCTGAGCAGTAGGTAAAGGAAAGGGAAATAGTCTGCATGTAAGGGAAACTATGTATTCCTATTTCTTTTGATTTTCCTGTTGAAAGGGAGTAGTTGGGTTCTCATACTGTCTGAGAGTTATGTCCCCAAAAGGGAACATTGTTTGCTATAGATCTCTGGGAGATTCTGTTGAGCAGTTTAGGCAAGCTTTGAATGTTATATGTTTTAGCAGTTATTAAGCATTTTTATTTAGTTAACATGAAATAGAATGTTTCATTATCCTGTAAGCACTCCAGTGATTTTTATTTTCTACCGTTATTCTCAACCTTGACGTGGAACACAAGTTTATTGAGAACTCCATGTTCAAAGGCAGCAACACGGAATATAACAACAACAAAATAAATAAGATTGCACACTTCTTTCCACTGAATTTGATTCAAGATCCAAGAATAAAGAAGCTGATTCACATTATCCAAAAGCTACACAAACTTTTGGGTAATGGCATATTCCTTCTGCATTTGTTTCTGCACAAACTGTCTTTTGGATGGGAGTTTTGTAAAAAATAAATGTCTAAATTTAGTCCCAATGTCTAAAATAAAAGGCTTTTGGTTTGGTTTTTTTTTTTTTCAGTGGGAGTTGGACTCTTGATTGCCTACATTACTTTTGAAAATGTGATTTAGCTTTCTCAGTCACCAAAGGAATGCAATGCTATGCAAAGCATTTCTAAAAGCATTTTTAAAGTCAAAGCATGCTGTATTTAGGTTTTCCAGCTACTGAAACAAATGGAGATAATAGCACTATCCTAACAAACAGGAGTATAAAGGCAATGTGAGGCATTATTATATTTTGCTATTTGAGGCTACTAATTGATAGATATTGGCAAATTAGGTCCACTTTTCAGGCCTTTTATCAGCATATTTCAAATAACCTACAGAGTTCGAAGTGCTGCACAGGTGCATCGATAGCTGTAGGAAAGGAGATGTTCTCATTGTGTTCTTACACCATGTTGTACCATTTACCAAAGAACTAGCATTACTCTAAAGGTGACTGTTCAATGAAAGGCATGCATGTGAAGCAGAGAGTTTTGTCCATAATACATAATTCTGCATGTTTAAAAAAAAATGGAGAGGGGGGAATGGTGATAGTTATAATGTCTTAAAGTTTAGAGTGTGGTTTGGCATTGAGAATGACTCTGTGAAAAACGTTGCCCTCTTGCACAACGTATCTGCTCCCTGTGTGGATTCAGTCACATCTGCTGACTTGTTGAACAACAACATTATTACCACTTTTTACTTCTGTGAGCTCTGCAGAGCCAGAATGAAATTTGTTTGAATTTGTTCTCCCTTCTGTGTGAACAACAGGTTTCCTCATTTATTTCCAAGCAGTTACAGTTCATCAGTTGCAGCAGAACTAATGAGGCTGTACAGCTCACAGTTTGTGATTGACTCTGGAGGACTTTATTATTAACGGTGACTTTCAGGAATGAATGATGGATTTTACCTCTCTGAGGTCCTTTATTTTATTATTTTTAGCGCTGTCCTTTTGTACAGAGGTATGCATTAAAGGAGAAAGAGAGAAAGAAATATCCTGGGATCTCAGGGACTGTTCAGAACTGGCAGGCCGCTTCTAAGAAGCGGTCTCTTTTCCGTAGGTTTAAATTCTCTGTGTGAGGGTCTCCACCTCCAGTGGAAAGTTTTGAAAGGTCCACACATTGAAAGATGTTGAAAAGTGCTAAGCTCACAGAAGGACTGCAGATTTGCTAAGAACTGGGACAAGGTCTGTGTGTCCTCCACAGTCTTCATCTTTTTCCAGCATATGCTTTTAATTTTTCTCACCTTGCCAGCTACTCAGCTGTGTATTAATTCTGTTAAAAAATACCACTAATGGAGTGAAATGGCAATCCACTTTGGTCCTAGCGGGAGAGGATTTGGGGCAGTCCGCATCTCACTTAACAGACCTACTCAGTTACAGTGAACTGTTTAACTACCTGTTTAAAGTCCTGATTCAGCAAAACGTCAGAGGGAAGGAGTAACTGAAAAACCCCCAACCCTTCCATAAATCAATTAAATCAATTTTTGCAATGAAAGATATCCTAAATTTAAAAGCTAGATTTTCCTGGTTTTAAAAGTAAAGATCTGTCTGATTTGGTGGCACACCATGTAAAGGGCATTTTAACTTTACAACTGCAAGCACTTTTGCCTGTGTGCTTCTGTCCTGGAGCTCTCTCTCCCTTAGCAAGTGCAGGATCAGCTAGGCGAGTAACATTACTGGAAAACACTTACTCAGGTGGGCATTAAATGTCTTCAGAGCTGGATACTCAAGAGCTGCTGTAAGTCATCTCTTCTACTCACTGTCCTCATTCTCAGAATGCATGAATGCATCTGAGTTAATCATGTCTGGCTGTGTAAAACAAACACAGCCTAGGCTTAAGAGACTCTTAAGGATCACATCAGCTCAGAAATTCTGTTTTGAATTCTGCTGTGATATCCCAGATGATGGAAGTGATGTCTGGAACTACTGAAATTCAGACTTACACTAAAGCAGAGTGTGTTTTTTATTCTTTCGTAGGCAAAAATGTCTGCTACATGTAAGTGACTATTGATGACTTGCTGTGGTTATATGTGTTAGCTTTTTTGACAACAGATAATACTGATCCTGATACTATCACATGTGTCACTAGCACATGGTGCTGCCATCTGCTGTTTCTTTCTTATCAAATTAACTACCTAAAAATAAGATTTCAGTGATCTTCCTTTACTGTATTGTAATGCATTTTAACACAGCGTAAGTCTTGAAAACTTGTGTACCAACAAAATGCTGATGTTGTATCTTGCTCTAGCATAAAGTCAAAGGTAAAATGAAAATTCCCTCAGATGCTGTGTAATTCTAAGGTGGGAAGTCAATGATAAACTTTGTTTGCCTCAGTTGCAGCAGTTTTGAACACCTTCTTAGGAGAATACTGACAAATGTATCTGCAAATATAGGAAGTTAGATGAGAATGAACTATGAATGGATGGCTTTAATTAAACTTATTGAGTATTATCATTGGGACTGATTGCACTTCCTGCCTTTCTGCTTTTACGCAAATTCCATGTTCATTATACTGATGTATTTCTTTTAAAAGATAGCACGTAGGGAGTAAAATGGGATTTTTCTAGTGCTTCCAGTGGAGTAAAATTTTTAATTACCCACCATCTGGCAGAATTACCTTGCTGTTCAAGGAAATCTCATACACAGCCACATGACCAGTCCCAACGTTAGTCTGCTGCTGTGTCAGAGCAGTGGTCAAAAGCACTCCAGAAGGCTGTGAAATGCGCCTTTGGATGGTCATGAGAGCCAGACCACAGCTTGTTCCTGTCTCTTATGCAAAATCCATCTTATTTTCCAGAGAGGAATGTGTGGGAAGGGCTGCTTTTGTACAACATGATGCTGTTGATAAATGTTTGTACCAATTTTTTTCCTGAACTTTTCCTTGCTTGGGCAAATCAAGCCTATGATGAGACTTCTGGCCTAGAGCAGGAGGCCTCCTCTCCTCACATTAAAATACATGGATAATTAAACAAATAAGAGAGGCGGGGGTGTGTGCAGTCCTGGATGGTAAATATTTACGGAGGGGAGTTTTGGAGTGAGTCTTATTGGGTGTACTTAAAAAGAAATTAAAAGCTTTGTGCAGTATGGGAGGATGTAACCTCACATAACACCATAACAGCAGCCTGGGGCTAACCTCAAGTAATGTCAGGTCTCTTGAAAATACATAGTTTCATGGCCTTCTGAGCTAAATAACTTCATTCATGGTCACGCAGACATACTTAGCAGTCTTGGAGAAAAAAAAGAAAATACTGAGACACCGGAGGAAAGCCGAACTGCACTGTTAAGTATTTGTAGGTATTTTTATAATAACACATGTCCTTGGGAACAGACCTTCCCTGCAACCTTTTTTAAGAGTGAAAAACAAAGCTGTGAGCAGACAGCCTAGCCACTGGCCTGTGAGTAGTTTGGGTTGGAAAATTGTGGTGATTCCAAAAATAGTTTAGTTTCAAACTGCAGGCCTCCAGATGTGACATTTGGGATAGGTACACTCTGAAGAGAAAAAGAAATGAAGGATAAATATCATCAGCTGTAGATATTCCAAATAAAGCTTATCATACCTCAGATTCCACAGTTAAGCAACAAAAGAGCTGTTACTACCAACTGTAAGGATATTCTCCCTCAGATTTTATTTTTCAGGTTTTGAACATGTGTGTATCTAATTTGATGTGTGGTAATGGTTCAAACTTGCTACATTTCTGGAAAAAAAAATTATTTCATCCTTAAAGTGATCTGACTCCTTTTAATTAATTCTGGTCTCTGCTATTATTTCTGCATAGTTTCTAATTGTGGAAGTTACAAACCAGAGTAACTTCTACTTGAAGAGATTTCTTAAACATTTTTTTTCACCAAATAGGATTTAGTTATGAACCAATTCCAGTTGATAACTTTGGAAAACAAAATCCTCTATTTAGCTGCAGGCCTGGTTTTGCTCAGTTGGAAGACAAAAGCCACCTATAAATGCTCTGTCAGGATCTGGAGGGATCACAGTATTGTTCATCCAGTCTCTAGGTTCTCAGGTGAGACTACCAAAAAGTCCATCTCAGAACTGTGGAAATATATCCAGATTGTACTGGATGGAGATGACTAACTTTTGTCTCGCAGGTCTCTAGCAGCTGTTGAGTAGTAGGACATCACAATGACTTTAGAACAAGTGTAATGGATTTAAACGAAGCAGTCAGAGATAAAAAGATACCGCCATTCACTAGAGAAATATTTGTAAGATTAAAAATTGTTTGATTTTAACAACAATATTTCTTGCATCTGTTAAATTTATTTGGAGTATTTAATTTTTTAAGTGATTTTTCACCTGTTTTATATTAGGACCTTGATTCTCCTTGAAGCTATATATTTGTTTTTATTATATAGCCCCATATGGTGGAAATGATTGTGATTGATAGTAAGTGTGACTGTCATTTGTATTAGGATTCTTTCTTGCCATTCTGGTAGTATATAGAGTCCCTACAAACTGTATGTAAATTAAATTGCTCTTTCCTAGTTTTGAGCCAATAAATAATCTATTTTACTGAATACCAGGAACCTAGTTAATGAACACTAGTGAGGAAAATGTGCTCCCGGTGTTTTTACACCTAGTGATTTTTTTAAGAAAACCATTTCTATAATGCTATAAGCATAACTATAACAAGCATGCACAGTGAAATGAGCTCAAGAGTTTAGACTATAGTATCCTTATATACAGCTCTCCAGAGCCTACAAAGAAACATACACTGCCTTCAGAAGACTCTTTATCTGTACCCTGAGTCTTATCTCCAAATCAGACAAGGTCTAGCTCAAGAGCTGAAGCAAGGAAGTAGGCAAAAATTGATAATGAAAAATTACAGAGTATTCTTAAAACAGCTGTTGCTATATTCAGCTATGAATAGGAAAAGAAGGTGGTTTTTATACATGTATATAAAATACATATATTAAAAAGACCTTGTTATCAAAGATGGCTAAGGAAATTCCATTTGAAAGTTAAGAGGATGAAAATGTCCTTGGGAAGACTATCTTTGGACAAGTTATATTTCAATTCACTGTGAGAACTTTCCAGATTAAGTCCAACATATCCCAGCAAAAATACACTTAGTAGAGTAATATTTCTTCATGTAATTGAGTTTACATGTGTGATACAGGAAAGAAAGCTTATGCAGATTTTTCACTAATGACATTTTCAGACTGTAGCATAAATGTGAGAAGAGCTGCCCAGAATTTCTTGAATACACTGATGGGCTGACAGAAAGAGTCATAAATACTGGAACAGGTTGCTCTTTGTCTTACATGGCAGCAGAGGAAAAAAATGAAATCCCCACCTCCCTTGTTTGAGCGAGAAAGGTTTCCCATGTTTGGTCTGGCATGGCTGTCCCTCTACCTTTAGGAGACCAGGAAAGAGCTCGTCTCTTACTGCTATCCTGCAGTCAGAAGCGCAGGAAGCGCTGGCAGTCGTGAGGCCCATCACTGTGCCTCAAAGTCCTGTCTCTGCTGCATGTTTTTACACTACTCCTGGAACAGGGCTGGTACTGACACCACGCCTAGCCCAGGACATGCCTAAGGACGCAGTAGAGTCCATAATCTGCAATACCACAGTAATTATATATTTGTCAAGCTTAGAATATGTATTTGTGGAGTTTGGGGTTGAGGGATTTTTTTTTTTCTTCCATTGAGCTGTTTTTCTCTGCAAACAAAAGCAGATCTGCAGTGCAGAAACAATAACTTGCTTAGAGTCCAGTCCTACCCTCAGTGCAGTCGCTGGCAAAGTTCACACTGAGGCCTTCGGGGTAAACAAGAAACAGTTCCTATTTTACCCCTATCCTGAAATATCCTGGACTGGTTTTAATCCTTCAAGACCAAGAATTCCACCAGCTAACTGACCTGTGGCAGAAGTAACGCGGGGTTAAGGACCACAGTCACAATTTTGAGACTCTCACTGTCCAAGTTGAGAGATGTTAGGGTGAACACAGCGCTTTAACTGTGTTCTGCCTGGAGACGGGATCTTTCTGCTACTGCACTAGGCATCAGCAGTTTAGCTGAGGAAGATCTGTTGCTACTTTCCGTGTTACCTCTGTTTGGTAGATAAAAATAGGGCTTCAGCATTTAAGATGGACACTGTGCTGCAGCAACCTGGTCAAGCAGAGGAGTTGTTTCTGCACATGAAGACTCAGCATTTCCATGAACTCGATGGTGTGAAAATAAAAGAGCTAAAACCTATACAGCTAAGTATTAACTAGGTGACATGCATGAGTTTTCAGCCCAGCATCTGCAGAAGGAGCCTACTTTTTCCAGGTAGCCAGTTAATGAGGCAGTATCTCTTATAAGTGTCAAGGTTGAATCCAGACAAAAGAAAACTGACAGAAACAGTTACACTGATTTCACAGATGTGAACTGGTTTCTTAATCTACATGATTGCTTTCATCCAAAGTTGTTCTGATTCAAAATTAATGTTGAAAACATTATTTATTCTTCTTTGCAATTGTTATTTGCAGGCACAAGTGATAAGACGGCCACAAACAGTGATTTGTTACATATGTGGCCGTGAGTATGGAACAAAATCTATTAGTATCCATGAGCCACAATGCCTGAAAAAATGGCACCAGGAAAATGACATGCTACCCAAGCACTTGAGAAGGCCAGAGCCCAAAAAGCCTGAAGTCAGACCTGTACAAGGTAAGCTATAGACTAAATGAGGAAATGGGAGGAAGAGTGTGGGTGGAAGAAAAAAAAAAAGAAATTTAAGGAGTAGCTTAATGGTTTGCAAGTACTCCTTTCTTCATTTTACTCCAAAGAGAAGGTAGGCATCACAGCTCGCTTTAAGTTTCTGTTAGGTGTCCTGTTCTCCTTTTGTGGTGCATCCATGAGAAGTAAGAGTAGTTGTGGCCTTGTGGGACATGCCTTCTGGGACATCATGTGTAAGTATGTTCTGAATCAAAACATGGAAAGATTAGCAACCTGCTTCACAGCTACATCACTACCTTTTGACTGCTTTCAGTGCTGTAGAAAGCATATTTTTAAGATGGCCAAAAGCATGCAAGAATAATGTGCAGACTTGACACATACAGTTATTAAAATAAAATACCCTTCAGGTGACACAGGGGTAGATACTTCTGCCAGGTTTCACACCCATAGCATCGGTTATAAAATAAGCCTGACATTAGCACTCAGCAGTGGTAAATGGTAAGTGGCTTTGAAAATAGGAGTTCTGTGGTAAAATAAGAATACAATACTAAATGCATGATGACTGGTAGAAAATAAGGTATTTTTAAAACCTACCTATAATATATACTGCAGTTGCAGGTTTTTACTGAAATATATTTATAGATAAAAATGCAGTATCTTCTACAATGAACATTCAGTGGATGTTATTAGTCCCTTTTTTTTTACAAGCCTTAGAAGCTCTCTTTGTGAGACATTGTAATATAAACACAGTGGGTAGAAAATATATGTAGTCTAAAATAAGTATTTTATTTCTACTCATTTGTGTTTGTGCTGTGGGTTCTATTTTGTAAGATGCCTCCATCCTACTTCTTCAAATCAATGAAAACTGACGATCACCACCACCCAACAGAGCTGGGCTCCCATATGTATCCCGGGTTGTGTGCTCACTGTAGGATGAAAATGAAATTTTATCTGTGCTTTGCCTGGAAGCTGCTCCCAGGACTTCCCCATTCCTACATGAACCTATTTCAGCATTTCAGCTGGATGCTTTCCCTGGCCCTGCCAGCTGGTCTGAGCTACTTTGGCCCAAGTTTGGACCACTCGCTCACAGGCAGTTAATTCACCCACTTTTTTTTTTATATTCCCCATAATTTTCCACAGCTTCCCCTAATGTCTGGAAAAGTAGACAAATTCTCCTACAACTCACTGTGAAAGAGTTATATGCTAGATCAGTTTACAGCAGTACAAAGAAATATGTCCTCAGAAGATACACTCAGAAGAGAGCAAGATAGCTGAGAACACTAACCAGCTGTTCAAAATAATAATAACTGCAGCTCAAATAATATCAAATCAGGACATGGTTAACAGATGCCAAGCAGCAGAGTTGAATCTGCACTAAAAGATATGTTCAAAAGACTTTTTCATTGTATTTGCTCTTTTTGTTGTTAAGCTCTTTTTAATTATTACATGTTGTATGGTAAAAAAGATGGAGAAAATGAGGATTCCATCTGAAAGAGGAGGATGCAAAAGGACAAATCAGGTTATTTTGAAATGCACTATCTTATTTTGAAGGAGTGGAAGCAGAAAGACAACCACTCTTTGAGAGAACAATCCTGTAGAAGGCTCCCAGATATGAATCAGAAAATTGTCTCATTTATGCAGTGAGTCATATCAGGCGCCGCGCATCTCATACGAGGTGTTGTGTGCCCACGGTTCCCCAGGGGACACTGACCTGCTTCCAGCATCTGTCCCTAAATGCCTGCTGATGCAAGTCCGACCAGTTCTGTAGCTTGAGCTAAAATTGTTGTTCCCCCTGCAGTTGCCTCATGCTCCTGGCCTCAAGAAAATAATCTCAATGTTGTTCTTTTTCCGTAAGACTTACTCTCGATCATCTGGTAAATGCTATAACTGACCTTGAGACCACATACACGTACTGCATGTCTCACAGTTTCTCAACTTAGGGAGGAGGGATTACCCCTGTTGTTGAATGGAATGGGCAGTGTTCAAAAAAAGCTCAGAAATATTAACTGCTTACATAAAAGTTTTTATAACTTACATAAATCTTTTTCTGAAAACTCAAGTGTCACGGGAAGATAACCGCTGCCCTGATTACACAGTGTTTTGTTTGTGGAATGCCTAACACATGCCTGCAAGGAGAAAGTCTTCTCTCTCCCTCTTTTTTTTTATATTCAATAAACTTTCCAAAGTACAGAAAATACACATTCATTTCCTGCAAACAAAGAGGATATTTGTCTCAGCCAAGAAAAGAAACACTACTTGGTTGCTCTTCTAACAAAAAGAACATTAGGAACAGGCATATTAAGAGATCTAAGGCTTATTGTGGTTATGTGAACCATTGGATATGAATCATATTAAAACTGTATGGGCCTTTAATGAAGAGCTCCATCATGTGCCAATGACAGAAACCATGGAATATTTTTAAATGCACAAATCCTTTTCTTTTAAAAATTGTCTGCTGCTAACAGCTCAAAGACAAGAACAGTTTTTCAGTCTTTTTCTGTATTGTCGTGTCTTTTGAGAAGGGCAAAGGAAATACACCTTTAAGTCAAGCCATGTCGATTTTTTTCTGCATCCTCTTCAAATGAAAACCCTTAATATCTCAATCCAGGTATTAAGCAATCTACCTGGCCTTTTTGGAAATCAGTTTGAAACAAAATTATGTAAAAATTCATTTCAAGATTGTCCTGGTTCTGGCTAGGATAGAGTTACTATTCACCTGAGCTGGGTGGAGGACTGGAGCTGGTAGCCCCTATGGCTGGGGCACCCAGCTGGGATAATTAACTAATTAGCTAACAGCTGGGGTTAATTTACCCAAATTAGCCCAAGGGCTATTCCATCCCATGTGACATGGGAGGGTGCTGAGGGGAGCCTCCTGCTACTTGGAAGAAACTAGGTGTGGAGGTTTGTTGTAAGCCATTATACTGTATTTGTATTCCATCACTGTTTTGTTTTCTTCTGTCATTACTGTTAAATTTACTTTTTGTTCAATCTCAACCCACGTGTTTTTTTCTGGTTTTCTTTTGTTTACCAAATCTCCCCCTATTCTCTTGGAGGGTGGGGGGAGTGGGAGAGAGACTGCATAGTCTGGTCCCAATTGGGGCTGAACTACGACAAAGATGAAAGTAAACAAGATTTTTTTTTTTTATACTCAAATCAAATCTTGAAAATACATCTGATGGGAGTGCTTGAAGAATGCTGCTGAGCTTTCAGTGCAGTCACTCCTCCTGCAGTGGAAAATAATGGAGGGTAAGGCTGGATTAGTGTTTAGATGACAGTAGATGCATCAGCGCGATGACCTCACTGGAAGCTGTGGCTTAAATGAACAGTAGGTTTTGTCTGTAAGGTTTTAGGCTTACCTAAGCTTTACTCCATTTATTGGCAAAACTTACATAGGCTTCAGCAGGAAGAAGATTGGGCCCCTTGTCCAGAGCAGTACAAAAAGCATATTCTCAAGTGCAATATGCTCCCACCCATTGCCATGGTCAGATAACACATGCTCATTAAACAGAGCTTGAATTAAAGCCAAGAAGTGAAATTTGCTGATAATAGTATGTATGCAAAGATGTTAATAATTATCTGAGAATGCATATCATAACACACAGCTCTGTACTCTCATACAGTACAAAATTATTCAGTTTGAAGTTAATGTAATTCAACCCCTGGGACAAAGCAGAGTCTTTTTAATATGTTTTTTACTCTTTTGCTTTTTTCTTTTCCTTCTTTTTCATTTGCAAAAGCAATATGGTTTGGTTAAACTGAAATGCTCAGTCAACAGGTATTTCCTGAAAATATTTTCCATAAAGAGCTGAATGTGGGTCTCCAGAATGAAAGCTGATACTTTCTTTTTTTAATTTTCCAGCCAAAGGTTTCTATGATCTTGATTCTTTAAATGAGGCTGCCTGGATCAGCGCCCAGAACCAGCTAGTTCCATGTGATATTTGTGGGCGTACTTTTCTTCCAGACAGACTGATCGTCCACCAGCGCTCCTGTAAACCAAAACCTGCAACATGAAGTGGATGTAACACACACGCATACATACATATACATGCATGCTCGTACAAACACACACACACGTGCACCCATACTTTTCAGCCAAACTGTGAGAGAAATAAAATCCAGCTAGAGAGCCATGGGCATCAAAACTGTAGTGTGTTGTCAGATTATGTGATCCTCCAGAGTAAGATCAGCAGTTGCTCCTGTAGTATAAGGTCAAATATGGTGATTTTTTTTAGCCCAGCAGTAGCAAAAATGCCTGCTCATTTCTGCCTTTGGGTAGCATTACCTTGAAACTGTGGTTTGAGAAAGATGGCATAAGAATACTTGAAAGTATTATTAACTTTCATCTTCCTTCTCCCGATCCTGTGCTTTATTGCGTGCAGGAGATTCTGAATCAAAAATCCTCCAAGGTTGCTTCCTGAATTGCAGTGCTGCCTTCATCTCTGTTGGTCAAATGTAGGATATTCTTCAGCCCCACCCCTTTCACAGCCCTTCAGATTGGGCTACCTGGACCTTTGAAAGAAGTCAAGCCTTCTGCATGCGTTTCCCATCTTACATGGCATGTATGGGGTTTTTTTTTGTATTCAGCAACAGAAAGAAATGAGCCATAGCTGTTAGGGGTCTTTCACTACGGAAGGTGATCATCACCAAGAGAGTATCCCACAGAGATCCAACTTATGATCTTACTTTTCAACAGATCTGTAAGATTGGGAGAGATAGGATAATGTCAGGAGCTCCCTTGCCAGCAGGGACATTTGTCTACATGTCCCTTGCTCAGTGAATATATTCACCTACTGTCTCAGAAACGGAAACTTCAGACAACCTTTAGGAAATGGGAGTTTCAATGAGGAGTGACTCATTGAAGCCAGAGTGATGTTGATTGGGAAAATTAATTCTTTGAAAACTTTGTTTCCCCTCCATTAAAGACTTGTCTAGTTAGTGTAAGGACCTCCAGCTGAACTTGACTAATCAGAGAAACCAAGTGGGTCCTTTGGGTTTGTTGGGGTTTGGTTTTGTTTTGGTTTTTGGGGTTTTTTTGGGTTTTTTTTTGTGTTCTTGTCATCTTTGGCACAACTCTATTCATAGGCTCCCACTTAGAGCTTAAATCCGTGGAGCACTTCAGTGTTCACATCCTTGTGGGACCGTGCAGCTCATGAAGCCTTTGACTGCTATGAGTGAAACATTTCCATATAAAGGGATCCAGCCATGTGGTGGAAGCAGAGACTGGCTGGTTTTAGAAAACATCTCAGAAATGCCCTCTTCTTGGACCATTTCTTGCCTAAGAATTATACTGACCATGCAATTTATCCTCAGCTCAATAAACCAATCATGCTAAAAACTTTGTAAGTCAGAGGAGCACACCTTTGTCATGAACTTGGTAAAAGAAAACATAATCTTATGTAACGATGAAACAAGCATAGTGTATCAGATGACTGGAATGAAATATCACCCTGCCATCTGTCCCAAATGTGACCAAAACAGAGTGCTGATACAGGCAAGAAGGGTAAGTATTACACAAGAAAGCAGTGGGGAAGGTGTTTGAATGTGCTGTTTTGAAAAATGGTATTACGTTACATAGCAGAATCAGTGCCAAAACGTATCAGTGAGTAGGTTAAACACATGAACAAAGTAATACTCACTTTAACAAGCTACAGCAGAGACCATTTTTTATTATTATTTTACTTACTCTGAAGTGTTCTATTAAGTAGTCAATGGAGGTTATTCAAAAGGTATGACAAAATCCAATATAAGTTGTTAACCAGCAATATAGGCTTCCTGATACCATGAAAGAAATTGTACCTCATCTATGTTTTCACCTTCAGGCTTAAGGCCTAGAGCTGGCTGTTAAGAATTTTGTGACCAATGTGACTTTTCTCAGAGCATTCAGTACTATTGTACTTACAAATCAGAAAAAGTAGATGTCTTCGTACACACTAAAATGAAATATGAGTACCAGTAACTTCTCTTTTCCAAGCTATCAAGCTGTGTGATTTGTGGTGTAAGTGAAATAAAAAGTAACATCATTGTTCTGTTATTAGAGGAACGCTCCTGGCTCCAGCCCTGGCGGGCTGTTAATTCAAACTGGGAGAGGTACCAGAATTCTTTGGTGAAAGCAATTTCCAAAACAATCAATAGCACCTCAGCAGCCCTTTCATCTTCAGAATGAGAATTGTAATGTCTGAAGATAGATATCTTCAGAAGTCAAAGGTTCAGTTTCTGTTCTACAGTGCAAAGCTGTGTAAACCCTACAGATCTGTCCTTGTTAGTCTCCAATGTAAGGAGAGTCACTGGCGGAGCTGGGCCCGGGCCATCCCTCCTCCTTTTGGCTGAAAGAAGGCTTGTGGCCTGAGGAAAGAGGAGCAGGGACACTGGTTTGTGATTGCTAGGCTGACTCCTAGGAGCTGTTGGCTGGCAGCAGGCACTGCAAGGCCCTGGAATGATGTGTTGTAATTCACATCAAGTGCTGGCCCACTGACGAGCGCATTGGCAATCAGAAGATTATGTATATCATGCAATCTCACCTTTGTGTCCCCTCTTCCTCTTCTTGGACCCCTCTTCCTTTTGTCAGATGTGATAAGCATTTTTTGGCTACATCAGCCTCACTGAGTCATCAAGATCCATTACAGAGTCACTTCAAGAGCAGAAACATGTTTTAAAGAAACCAAACAGCCTTTGCAGAGTCACTATAGTCTTTGGCATTAAAAATTTAACTCTACCTGTTTGAGGGATTCAGATGTCAGAGTCTCTGTGTCATTCTGAAAATTGGACTTGGAATTTCGATGATCTTAGATTGATTAGAAATTTCACCCAGAACAATTCGTCTGTATTTCATTGTCAGCTCTACTTTTGTCATTTTTTTTTTTTTATTTTCTGGATAATTATCCCAAAAAGCAATAAAACTTACCTGATTAACTGAACAGAGTGTTTATAAGCAATCACAAAAGTACTGATACTGACCATACTTTTAGCGTGCTGTTGTGTCTTGCCCAGAAACACCACTGTATGTGAGCTCCTGAAGCCATGAGCCTAAAGTATGGTTTCCACAACAGCCTTTGAGGGAGTCAAATGAGGATTTGGCAAATTAAGAGCTCTCTCTACTTGTACATGATTACTGCTGGGCTCTGAACTTAACATGGGATCTGTGAAATGGTGAGCCTTACCACTCACAGAGGCAAGTCAGTGTTGGGCTGTGAGGGCTGATGGTGAGACCAGAGTACGCAGGAACTCAGTAGGAGGAAACACCCCTTAGGAAGATCTCAGAGGTTGTAATATCCCCTTCCTTCCATAACACTGCGGGTACAATAATTTTCAAAATATGTAGAAATACAAAAAGCAGTGACATGGGAGTGCATGTTGTCCTATTTCTGCTTTTCTGTTGACCTCACCAGCCCTAGTGTTGGTTCGTGCCAATGATGATGGTGAGTTCTGCTGCAAGATTTGTTCGCTGGGAGAAAAACTGATAGCGCCTGCATGGTTTGCTTTCAACAGAGCTAAAATGAGATCTTACGAGCGTTTTTCATTATTTCTTGGCATTTATCATTCTGATTTTTTTGAAGAAGATGAAAAGGAAATGAGAAACCGAGCTACATTGCTTCCTTTGTTTCTGTACTTCAGTGATTTCTCACTTAACCTTGTATTGTCCACTGTTGACTCATAGTGATTTCCAGCTCAACCCTAGGTTTCCTACTGGCACAATACTGTTAAAGTGCTGGAAAATATTTTCCTGTATTTCAAAAACTATCACATTCTATGTAGTTTGCCACAAATGTGCTGACAGCAGCTAAAACTATTCCTGGACAAAATATACAGAAAGTCAGAACATGGATTGATAAGCAAAGTTCGATCACATTAAACAAATGAGCATCCACTTTCAGACTGTAAGTAAAATCCTTGGTTGATGTTTTAGTTCAGCCCGTTGAACCTCCATTTCCAATTAAAAAATCAGATATTTTAGAAAAACAATCCTGAAGATCATGGTCAAGCTGGGTGAGTTTAACTGCAGACTTTAAAAACTGGACATTAATGAAAGAACCCATAACTGCAGATAAATATTTTATGTAAAATGGTATAATCAACCAAGTAGAGAACATCACAGTCCTTTAGTTACTACACAAGCTTCAAAAGGTCCCACATTTTTAAGGGCAGTAGCAAAAAATGCGTAGCAGGCCTTAACAAAACTGTTTCATAACGCTTTTTCTTAAAGACTAGCAGCACTTAGTAGATCACAGCTAGAGGAATAAAAAATTTATACATGCAATGTCAGTTTCTGTCTATAAGATAGTGAGAACCTACATAGATCTACGAATTCTCTCTGCATGACATAGACCTGGAAAATACATAGCACCATATAGAAATTATGTTTTCAGCACTGCCTCCTGACCACTGATAACTCCTATGCTTAAGCTTTAGTTCAGGATTTGTAAACATAAAATTTCATTTTGTACTTACTGAAGCGAAGTCCAACTCTAGCATGTGGAGTTGGAAAAGCTAAGGCATCAATCAGGTGTTAACACATATGAGCCTTAATCAAATTAGTCCCTAGAGGTTTTTATGATGGCACACAAGCTTTCATGGTCTATTTTTGTTTAACAATAGAATTTCATAATTGAGCATTACGTTTGTTTTTATTACCCAGTTTCAGGAGCTGGTCCATGCAGAAGGCATTCTAGGGAGGCTTTTGTCTGAATCAGTATTTTCTTTGGGGCTCTTGGACCTTTGGGGTCAGGTGGTTAGTTTTACTCCACTGTCAGTGGGACAGCATTTCCTGAATTGTGTATTTCTGATTTGTGTCAACCAAAGTGGGTTCAAATGAGTTTACTGTACCTGGAGACCTGCCACACTCAGCAGGACAGTAGGATCATGCAAAAGCAGGATTCAACTAGGGCATGAGATCCACTAGGAAACAAAGCCTACAAGCGTGGAAAACCCTCCAAGAAGCTGCCTGTGGGACACTCTTGCATGCTGTTACTTGCTTGCTCCTTAGTCTGTATCATAACTGACATAGACAGAGTATAATTTACTCTAGGGCACACAATGGCTAGGGACTCATCCCAAATCTGTATTTCATAGAAAACTTCTGGCCTTTGCAGACCAAGAAAAATTGTTATAATCTGCATAGAGTTGAGAACAGAGACATCATTCTAGAAGTGGAAAATCTACCTGACAAATGAGACTCTAGGAACTCAGACTATTTAACTTTTCAAAAAAAAAGATTAATAAGTCCCCCACTGATGGTCTGTACATATGCAGATTACAGAGCCTTCTTCCAGAAGAAAAGATTTTACAATATCTCCAAGGCAGGAATTTGTTGCTAGACAAACTCAGAGATAAGACACTCAGAACTTTCAAACAGTTTATTGAGACTTGCAGTGGATTGTCTTTGGCAGGATTTTTACAAACTAATAATAAACTTTTTAAAATAAATTATGCATAGGACTACTATGAATAAATTCAGGCCAGCCTTGTGTTACAATATAGCTTATGGAACATAGGACAGGAAGACTCTTCCAGAGTAATGAAATGTAATAATTGACATATAATTTTCAGAACAAAAAACAGTTTACAAAAGTCTAAAAAATATATTTATTACAAGTAGTCAATGGTATATCTGTATTAGGTCATTAAGGCTTCAAAGGTACCAATCAAAAAGTAGAAGCTAAAAGATGCATATATTTTAAAAGTCTTTGTATCTGCAGTAGCCCCATCTCTCCAAGAATGCAGATGCCATCAAACATGTAAATAACAAGAGAAAACTACTTCTGAAGGCAAGAACTGTTGATTTGGAATAGGATTTGTACCTGGATTTGGAAGTTGAATCAGACTGCAAAGTCAGATTGGAATAAGAAGGTCTTCCGAGCAGCAGTGACCTCTGGACACAAAATTTTGAGATGCAATTTCAAAGGAAGATAAGCCGCCAGTCAGTCAGAAAGAGGAGACTGATTTCAAAACAAAAAAGTGCTTTGCCTTCCTTGCTTTTTCTGGTGCCTTAAGAGGAGAAAGATTTACCTAGGTTAGCTCATAGGACTTGTAAATCTAAATTGTTAGGAAACTGGCTCTTTCAGGTTAGTTTCACACTGGTTTTTTGTAACACAGCCAATTCAAAACAAGTTATACTTACTATTTTCTATTTATACCAGGTTTAAAGGCTGGAAAGATGTAAAAAAATGGGCACCGCCAGTTGCAGCTTCTGATAAAACCGAATTTCCAAAACCTCCTTCTCCAGTCCACTCTGTCCTTGCACAAGTGGTAGGTTTGTCAGCATCTAGGAGGCAGACAGGATGTTTCAGGAGCAAGAGCAAAGCACAGGCTATGGTGCTAGGCTTTGGTAGTGATGCAGTCCATTGGGCAATGAGTAGTTCACTATAAAAGAGAACCTTATGGGCCCTGTGCAGCCCAGACTCAGCTGAGTACAAAAAATACTGTAAGAAAGGTACCATGGCCTTCCCTGAAGTTGTCTTTCTCCCGGCATCTCCTCCTCCACTGTTTAATCTTATTCGATGCATTTGGACAGAAGTATCTTCTTCAAACGCCTCTTGGAGAAGTTACACTTCTCAGTATATTGCCATGCAGTTGCAAAATACGTGCGGCACAGAAGGAGTCAGAAACATGGATCACACTGCACACATCATGTTACAAAATGGTAAGCTGGATGCACTCAGAGCCACATGGAGGTTTTTAATCCCTTCATGTGTAATATTTACATTATATCACTGGGAAGATAAGATTTAAAAAGAACATGCAGCTTGAAAAACCCAGTCGTGGCTGTAAGAATAAAAGAGGCTCAGTCTGTTCAGCTTATCGAAGGGAAGACAGAAAGGCTGTTTGATCTGTCATGCATGCTATATTTCAGCTCTGAATTTCTAAAAACAAGCCAAATTCAAGGGTAGAAGTTAACATGTACAATCACAGAGTTCTACTTCTGCATACTTAACCTTGACATGCCCAGGATCCTGTGTGTGTCCTGCAAACTCATCTCATGGAGGCAACATAACTGACTAGACACAAATTCTCCACTGATGTGGCACTAAAAATACCCAGTACAATTTCCAGAATATTTGGTTTAGCAAAAACTTACACTTCTGAAAAGACAAGGGAGGATCCCCAGGCCAGCTTAACTAAGCTCTTTCGAAACAGTCACTGGGAAGGTATCTGTGGGTCCTTCAGTGTTTTGCATACATTACGATCTGTGAAGCTGACCTGAATGCCAGAGAGACCAGCCTCAGCCAGCCGGTAAAAATGTGGCTGTTGTGTGAAGTGGTCTGGAGAGGCGCTTTCTTTTCAAGGGGGGTAAGAGGCCTTTCTACTTCACCTGTGAGTCTGTGGTCAAAGGAGATAGGTACTTATACATCTCAAGAGATCCAGCTGTGATAAATAGAGAACTGCAAGCTGTCTAAGTGATGGAGTGAGCTGTTGGCTTGTGCAAAGTTTTGTTACGTGTTAGGAAGGAGCTGAAGATGGTGTGTAGACTTGATGATGAAGTCATGACAAGTATAATGTTACACAGCATAGTCTTTCTAAGAGTGAAGAATGAAGGGAGCTCCCATCCAGTAGAGCTCACAGCAAGGTTATATCTGTAATTATTGATGTCTTACAGTTTCTATTAGAACTAAGAAAATGTTTCTGCAGTCTTATCAGAGCTATAGTTTGATTTTTCCCTGACTGTGACCCTCTCAAAATGTTGGTAGACTCTGCTATTCTAAGGCAAACCTGTGTGCACAGAAGGGGAGGTGGCAGCATATATCCCAAGGTCCCTGGTCAGTGATTCCATACCAGGAATGCTAGTGATAATTTCCATGTCTGGGGTGCACACTGAATGTCAGTGCATTCCAGGCAAGCCTAGGGGCTTCATAGCACTCCAAAAAGCTCGAGGAGAAGGACTCCTATCCTTAACAGCTGGCACTTCTTTATAACATTGTTCCAGCAATCCAGCCTAAGATACAGGGTAAAATCAACTCATAGTTATCTGAAGCCAATGTTTAACACAACACAGCCCTTATTTTGTTTTCTCTGCTTCTTGAGAGTTTCCATAGTCCAATTTATAGCCTCTATCTGTCTGTGTCATCCACCATTTGAGTCTTGTAGTTGTCTTCATGCCTAAAACCTGATTACAACACCTCTCTTCACAGATGGTTGTTTCGCTGGTGACTTGGTTGGCTCACTTATGGGGTAGACTTTCATATTTTCCTTTCAAATTTACTTTTCATCATGTATTTTTGTTTATTTAAATAAAATTCCATAGAAAATTCTGCACAGTACAGCTACACAGATACAGCTAATTAGCTTGAAACAACCATACGAAATAGCTGTTCCTTGACATCCAAAAGCTGTAGTACCCTACCAGTAAAATGAACCAGGCCTTCCAGAACCATTTAGAGATATTTTTGACTGACAAAATCAGCAGGAAGTTATGTCAAATCTTCAGTCTCCTTATTAGTGAAAACTATCCTGAAAACTCAGCTTAGCTAGCACTGGAAATGGCAGTCTCCAATGCAAGCAAGGTGTTTGTCATTAATAAATCACAGAATCATAGAATCATTAAGAAAAGACCTCTAAGATCATCAAGTCCAATCATCAACCCAACACCACCATGCCAGCTAAATCATGTCCCAAGGTGCCACATCTACACATTTTTTTAACACCTCCAGGGATGGTGACTCCACCACTTCCCTGGAGAGCCTGTTCCAATGCTTGACCAGTCTTTCAGTAAATAAATTTTTCCTAATATCCAATCTAAACCCTTCTTGACACAACTTGAGGCTGTTTCCTCTCAGCCTGTCGCTAGTTACTTGGGAGAAGAGACCAAGACCCTCCTCACTACAACCTCCTTTCAGGTAGTTGTAGAGAGCAAAGAGGTCTCCCCTCAGCTTCCTCTTTTCCAGACTAAACAATCCCAGTTTCCTCAGCCACTCCTCATACAACTTGTTATCCAGACCCTTCACCAGCTTTGTTGCCCTTCTCTGGACATGTTGCAGCACCTCAGTGTCCTCAGACATTGAGTTGAGAGTGAGACTCCATAAAGACTGGAGCAAGAAAAGGACAACAATTTTTGAGAGCAGAGTTCTAGTACATACCCACTGCTTTTCAACATTGTGGTTATACAGATGTTTCTGATCAGTTCCGCTTCGTCCAATGAGAAGTTTAGGGACTTTCTGAGAGGAAAAGCTGTAACTGAAGCAGACCAACAACATGGCTATGCTACAGTCTGCAGCATTGCATTAAAATGTCCAGCTAATTTCAACTTAGTAAGATCTGACCTTAAAAGCAGTCTAAACATGATGGTCCAAATAGGCTAATATATTCTGTTTGCCCACAGATTTTGCAGCATGTGTGATGTTCCTTGCTGTTAAGATCCAGTTCTGAATTGTGTCTGCCTGAATTCCTTTAAAAACACCCCAGCTGTTTCCAGTCATGTTTCATTTCTCAGTGTGCATCACCTGAAGTCTAGGAATAGCAAGCTAGAACCCTTTGAAGAATGCCAAACATATATGTGAAACATTTTTTTCAAGATAAACATTTGTAAATCATCTGACCTAGCGGGGTCAGAGAAACAAAGCAATTACACAAATGAAAGCTGAATATATTTAGAGTTGAATATTTTGCTGGTTTTAGGAAGTTGTTTGTCCCTGTTCAATAGCATAGTGGTGAAGGGAGCAAAACCAATTTAGGACAAAAAACAGAAGACTGAACCATTTCTACAACTTTGGGGTTGAGTTTCAAAAATATCTTTTCCCATCTCATTTTTCTGATTTTTTTCACATTAATTTCCATATTAAAAAATTCCTCAAATGTATTGTATCCTTAGATTTAATTTCACTTGTTTCCTAAAAGCTACTTTTGTGGAAGAATGAGTATTATTATTACAGAGCCTATGATACTTTAATAGCAAAGTCCCATATGCAGCAGTTTTCTACTAGTCCCCACTCTAGTGATTTTTCTAGATCTAAAGAGAGAAAAGATGTTCAGAGAGCACTTCATTTGCTGCAAACTTGTCACCAATTTTGGCCATCACTTGCATCTATACTGAGTTTGCTGCATCACCTTGTAGATGAGCTGCATTGCATCAAACAATACTAAACAATGACTGCATTAACACAGTCGACTACATTTTGAAACTGATGTAATCTCACAGTAGCAAACACAGGACTCTACAATATTTTTGTAATCACAGAAGTGACTAAAATACTCAGCATAGAGAAGGTGTCAATTACTCCAGGAAAAAAAAAAAAAAAAGATTCAAATACTTGTTGTTACCTTATTTTTGTAGATATTGTACTGTAGCAAGAACACTCCGCTACCCAGTAAGTCAAATATATTTTGTCCCTTCTTGTAAACAAATACTTTCACATGTATTAAGAGTAGCCAAACATGCACCTTAAAACCAGATTTACTTGCATTTCAACAAAAAACCATTTGAAAAAAAATAAGTTCTGTGAGGAAAAATTGATGTTTGGGGATTAGCCCAAATATAAACTAGTGAGAAGTAGTCTGTTGGAGCCATTAACACTGATGGGTTTGGGGTTTTTTCCATGACCCTGTGTATTCATTCAACTTTGAGTGATGGACCACTCCGTACCTGCACAAGGCATTTGAAAAACAAGGCACATTTGTGAAAGACCTTGTTGGTTTGCCTTGTTTGCTCGTTAATCGTCAAAGCCCAGCAGGTGGCAATATAAGCACTTCTCGGAATTTGAAATCATTAAACCCTTGTCGTCCAATAGCATTATTATGATTTAGTCATTTATAGTTCTAACTTGCATGGAAAATAAGCCTCAACACTGAGGGTGATTTTATTCACTAAAATAATGTAAATTCCATGTGAGAGTCTGGCATTCTTTCCACCTCTGGATCCTTCTTGTGTCTTTGGGATTTACCAAGTACTATTACATTCACCTCAGGTTGAACAGAGTGTCTTGCAGTCTCTGAGAGCAGATTACATGTAGAAACATACCTCAGATATTTTATTTATTTTAGTAGGTTGACAGAGTGAGCTCTAATCAGAAATTTCTCCTGAAATGCTGTTCTAGGCGGGTTTTACATATGAGTCACATGAAGTAAATATTCTCATCTGGTTAAGGTTTCAAAATTCCTCTATCTGCAATTAATCAACTTCCTTTAAAAGCTCAGAATAACTCCAAGGTCGAGTTTTCTGACAGCTAACTGATTGCCAGTTACTTTTGTACATGAATGTATACTGTTCAGAGATGAGTGAAAGTATCTGATATCGGAGTAGAACATTTGACTTCTGAATAGACTCAAACAAAGAGCTCACGGAAAAAGGCATGCATAGGTTATGAAGGATATATTTAAAGAAGGTGTTTCTAGCTATAAACTACTTTGGTAAAGTGACCTGAATATCTGTATATGCTTACGGAAATATCTTCAGAAAGTGAGCCTAGTGGACATCAAGATTTCTTCCAGGCTTCTGGGTACTGAAGTAACTGGAGAGTCCCCCAGGGTGAAATTAAGAACCAAAAGTGCAGGACAGGCCCTGGGAAGCCTGCAAGGACTGCTAAGAGATCTGACAGACTCTAATAACTCTAATACTTTGCAGTCCCATTGCACCTTCCATTCAGAGCTCTCCAAGTACTTTAAAACCAGCCATCAGTTAAGGCTTACAGCCTTTGCCAGGCAAGGCTCATTAAGGCCATTTTAAAGTTGGGGAACTGATTGTTGGAGTGCAATGTTACAAATCAGTCCTGTTTTCCCCACTTACCCTAACCTCCAAGAAATGGACCCTAACTAAGCTGTTTGCTAGGAACTTGAGGTTTGCGGGAAGCCTGATTTTCTGAACTACAGCAGACAAACTAGAAATTAAAATTCATATTTAGTATTGCAAGACCAGTTCTAGAATAAGTAAAATGCAGATAGACCAATCTGTCTATGTAAAATCTTTGGCATTTTTTGTAATGGTGAGGAGAAACAGATATTTCCAAATGCGGTCTCAAACAGGGATTATGGAGAATAGAATTGGTTGCTTCTGCTCACAGTGGTATGGTTGCTTGAGAAATGTGTACCATGCTCAATGACAGTTCCTTTATTCCTCTATTGTATTCATGTAATACCTGCTACTTACACTTATGTCATGCATCTGAAGTGAAAGACGCCTTCACTGCAGACAAACCATGTATGAACGAGAGACTAGTGCACCCCAAGCATTCCTCCTGAGTCCCAGATGCCCCTACATCTCAGGAAGGAATTGTTCAATAATTTGCCAACCCACCATGTGCCAGGGAAGCCAGGAGCTATCCTTATGCTATGTGAGAATAATTCAGAGGATGCTATAAATACCTACATTTGACATGCTGCACAGCAATTTTCTTAACATTTGGCCCTTAGCTTTCTGATACACTGTTTGCTCTTTTGCCTTTATTTACGGGAATTTTTTCTTTCCTATTTTGCTCTTTCCTTTTCAAAAAAAAAAAAAAAAAAAAAAAAAGCAAGAAAACCTCCTGTCTCAGGCCCAGTCCCAGTCCTAGTCACACATGGGGTACAGAAGCGATCACTGTCTGCCTTCTGGCCAGGCTATGCCAGAAGAGGGCTCATGAGTTCAGAGTTATTCCCAGAGGCAGCATCAGGAACCTGAGCAGGTTGCTTCTGCTGGCTACAACAAGAGCTGAGGCCCTGTCAGTGAGAGAGATGAAGACCATATTTTTTCTAAGTCAGGCTGTCTGACAGCCCCTCATGGGAAGAGACCACAGTCCAACAAGTCAAAACCTCCTGCTAGCACTGTGTCATGGTGTTGCTCGTGGTCTGCGACTCCCTGGCCTTAGGGCCTGGCCTTCAGACGTAGCCTTATGTGGAAGAAAAGCACCAGGGCTCTGTCCCACCATTGCAATCTGTGTTTGATGAAAACAAATCACAAGCGAGGCCACCCAGTAAGAGCTGGGGACAAACAAGTCCCTTTTCCTGGCTATCCAGTGTTATGTGGACCTTCTGCTACTGGGCAGCAGCCCCGCATGGGTGAGGATGAGGCTTGGCTGATATGCGTTTCAACCTGAGGAAAGAGGAGGTGGGAGGTGGGTGGGTGGGAGACGGACATTTGGGGGGTGCTGGGTGGAGTATGGGAACTGTCAGCAGCTTCCAGCACTTTCCCACATTGCTGCTCCCTGCTGTGTCCCACCCACAGGCTGCGTGGAGGAGGCTGCTGGCTCAGTGGCAGCTTCCCATGCCCAGAACCGCCACTGCTGCGTTGCCGCTTGGCTCCCCCCAGCCCTGCGTGCATCATGCGCACAGCAGCAGCGACGATCCCCGCTGTATGCGGGGCTCCCTGACAGCCCTTGCGGGTGTCTGCAGCCTGCCGCAGACCTGGCACCAATCCCGTGCAGGAGACTGCACAGGGAGCAGTCACAAGGGATCGGATGAGCATCTCTGAGAGATTCAGCTTTCCAAGTTTTGAAATACATTGCAGGATCATAAAGTTCACTGATTAGCCTTCCTAAAAGGGGAAATCCAAGTCATGCCCATTGAAGTAGTGTCATAAGGCTCAAATTTCTCAGTGCCTGATCTACATTTGTTTAAAAACTTGGGTGTTCATTGGAAAAAAAAGACATACTAGTAATGCAGACAAAGAGGTGAGCATTTTGGATTCTAGCACATATTCATTTTATCTTCTTGCTACATTCTTCAAGCCCCTTCTGTTTCACCTCTTCTTTCCTCCCTCCTGTTTTCATTTATTATCTATCTATCTGATCATATCTACGTTAGCTTGCTTTAAGTTTCAGTAGACACACTTTAAACATTGCCAAATCTTGAAGGAGAGAGTTTCATTGTGTATGCTCTACCACAGACCCAGAATGTTTGTGAGTCAGAAACCTGGTGGAATATTGTATTTGCAAAAGAAAAAAAAAAAAAAAGAAAAAAGAAAAAAGAAAAGAAGATACTGAAGCCCTAAACATGGTCTTGTTTACATCAGAGAACACAGTGAAATTATTTTTTATTTCTGTGCTTGTAACTGACATCAGACTTTGGCTGCAGCTATGTATTCTGTCCAAGGCAGAAGACCACAGTCACCTTCAGGATAATAGTCAATTGTATAACCATCAGGCTGCCTTTCCTGTGCAGGTGGTGCGATGTCATATCATGTGTTTATTCTCTCCAAGTACCCAACTTACTATGTCTGCAAACTTCCCGATCTCTATGAGCTGTTCTGTAATAAGGCAGAAATTAATGGTCAAAATCAGCAACGAGCCACAGGGTTTAAGTCCAGATTGAACTGTTGCAAGAGCTGGGGCTGGAAAGGAAGGTTTGGTTATAAGATTTCAGCTCACCTAATTAATACAGAGCAGAAATGGATTACAGGAAGATGTTTGGCACCTGCAAATGTCTGCAGGTGCTCAGCACCGATTTAGGTATGACCCAGTGTGAGTATTCACAAGTGTAAAAAGAAATTGGACTATTCCCCACACATGCATGCAGGATTACAGAGAGCAGCAGGAATAGCATTTACAGTATCCTCCTGACCCTGAATTCACCTCGCCCTTTTTCAGTACATAAACTACTGTAAATATCAGATGTGACATAGTGCAGTTTGATGCAAGCCAGTACAAAATCGCACGTGGTTCATTTAAAGAAATACCTCCTCTTTTTGCAACTGGATAGAATCAAAGATGATCACGTTTCTACCGTTTCCTCTATGCACCTGATATTTTCTTCTGCAAGTTTTCAGCTACTACCAGAAACACAGCACATCTTGAGTAGTAACAAAAAGAGAAAAAAATGTTTGTGTTGTACTGAAGCATAAAGATTTTTATCCTAGCAGTGCAATTCACCTTTTAATACCTGCAACAAACCCTAAGCTGAGCATTAGACTCAGCAAGAATATAGACAGAAACTTCTAAAAAAGCTGAGCACATACACTGAGAACCCCTGAACCTGGGTCTGGAGAAGAACAGCCTAGATACTGGACTAGTGTCTAGCTGGAAGAAGTAACTACTAGATATTTAATCAGTGGTAATTCCCAAAAGTCCTCCTGTATTCCCTTCCTCTCCAATGTCTCAGGATGCCAGGAAGAGCAGCTGCAGCTCTTGGAGACAGGCGTGCTTTAACCAACTTCACTTCTGAGAGCTGTCACCAATTTTCTATGTGGAGAATGGCCAGCCCCTCTCTTAACTCCAGAGTCTCCTGTAGGGAGATGACATTTGTCTTATTCACTAGGTGTCCAAAGAACTAATACCCTCCTTAATCTGCTCCATCAACCTTGCCCTGATGCTAAAGCCAGCACGTCAGTTTCAGCTGGTTTGTTGTCTGGTCTGTTTTTGTTTTTTCTTTCTCAGCACACATATCAGCCCGGGTCTGTCTCCAACAGTCAGTCTCCATGTGCTCTTGTGGTAACCCAACACTGGGACAGAGTCTTCAGGTCAAGTTTCTAACTTGAAAACAAAAGAAAAAGGCTATAAAATTTGAAAGTTATTCCAGAAGAGAACTAACAAATATTTTAAAATAAAACGCATCCTCTTCCTCCACAAGAATGTTGAGTATATGTGACCTAACCACTAAAAAATACATTTGAGAACAAAACCTATCCTCTAATGCAGAGATGAGTACTTCTAATGCCATCATAAGTGTTCCTGAAGAAAGCACATGTCTGCAGATGTAATGGTCAATGTCAGGGTTTTACAAGTGATAACCAGTTCAGTATCTTGCAAACGACCAACTGAGGAGACCGGAAATTAAGAATCCTGAAATACCAGTTAGCTTTTGCCAAACGCTTGCCTTTGATCTTTGTCCACATCACAAGCTCCAAATTCTAATCTCTGTGTCTGTGAAACGTTCAGGGAATAATAATACTTAACAAAGTGCAGGTATTATGCAGCACTAATGTATTTACTATCTGCAGAGTATACAGAAAACTTCACTAAAAAATACTTTGAAATACATAAAAGTATTCTTTTGTGTTCTCTATCTCATGCCCAAGAAATATTTTTTCTTTACAGTTATAATTATTTTCTAAAAGAGTTATTTTTTGTTAATAAATAATTGCTAAAAGCCAGTAAATACCTAAAGAGAAAATCACCCAACTTCAAGACTTAATAGCTCTACACTTGTAAACAAGCTAGTCCACAACAGTACTGCGCCTCTGTGTGTTTGTGTAGGTGTATCTGTTAGACAAAGAAGGGGAGGAACCACAGATTACTTCAGAAATTAATTAAGGAGATGAAATACATATGGTAGGCTTTTGTTTCAGCATCTCTGAGGTTGTTTATTGTATAGTCAATGTATTACATTTTCACAAAGCATGAAATGTGCTCACTATTATGGGTGCAACACAAATGTGTCATTCTCTAAAAGCTGATACACATTTCCAGGAAATGCCAGAAGAATGGGTTTTATCAAAAACAAGGACTGGGCAGACCTGGCAAGTTGCAAGATATAAGGAGCCAAAAGATTATCGTTCCCTAGTGGATTAATTTTTACAATACCAGCTCCATTTTATTTTTGCTCTGTTGGAACATGAGCTGTATGCCATTGCTGGGAAGGGATACTGTAGTCTGGAAACAAGGACAAAAGCTCCACGGCAAGCAAAAGACTGGTAGGATTGAGTTTCGGTTGTTTCGAGTACTCCAGGAGGCTCTGATCTTAGCTCTGTCATTAGTGTGCCATGTAACTTTAAAGAAATGTAGTGCTTCAGTTTCTCAGTGATGATATTTCACTGTCTCAGGCATCTACGTTAATGAGGGGATTAAACAGTTCTGTTTACAGTGTTGCTGTTCTTAGTCATGAAGCATAACAAACTGAAGTCCAACCACTTTCTGGTACCACTGAAATGACATTCTCCATTCCTTAGGGCCTTGAATTTTATCTCTGTATCTGTTGTACTTTTGTGTAAATAAGTACTCTTAGCAAAACACCTTAAAGTTAAAATCCCCACCCTAGAAGCCAATAAAACAATTGCCATTGATTCTGCTGGAGCCAAAAGATTCCGGGACACTTACCTGACATAGTTCTCCAATTGAGTTGTACTGTATTAGCTGATTATTCTGTGAACTTTAAAATAATATTCTATGTTTCTAGCAGGGAAGTAGTTGTCATTTTCTCCTGTGGCATGGAGTTGCAAAACACTCTTGGCTCATCACACAAAAAAAAAGTTATGATGTGTTAACAATAAATGCTTAAGTGAAACAACTCTTTAGATCTGCAAAGCAATACCCATAATCTGGGTATTTTTAAAGGCTCAAATTCTCCTTTTTCCTATGGGTCCAGATTTCTTGTCATATCATTTCAATCAATCTTTTAAAATTGTTTTAATTATCTTACCTCTAAAAGACAATTGATTTAGCTCGATGGAGGGCTTGATGGAAAAAAGTGAGTACTTCATTCCTTTAACTCACAAATTCAAATCCTAGCAGCATCATGTCACCTCTTCATTCCAAATCAAATCAGAATTTCAAGCCCTTTTCTTTGTTAGAGATGGTGAGTTATATTAATTATTTTCTGGCATTTTATGCAAGATGTTTTTCAGTACCTTTGATCAATCTTCCTTTCTTCTCTTTATTGCCTAACATATTTCATGCACGTTAGTTTTCTCTCTTTCATGGCAAAGGAATAAAACAACCAGTGACACTGCACAGCTATAATCTCTAAATTGTTTTGTAATAAAACACAAACAAAAGAGTCACTGCTATGTGAAATACATGTAAAATACTGGTCTGTTGTAAAATTATTTTGCAGCACAATAAGAAGGTTCAAGAAGAACATTTTTAAAAGGCAAAACAAGAAAAGGGGTGGTGAAAGATTATCTCAGCATTCTTCTGATGCACCAGTGCCCTGTATGACTCATGCCAGCCTGTAAAATACAGTTCTGATTTCATCCTTTTTATTAGTTTTTTTTTATATTCCTAATTTACCAGTGTGTATAGGAACTGTATTCATTAAAGCCATGGAAAAGAATAAGACTTGTTTTCCTTTTATGCTTATATAGTGTTTATGTGGTCTTGGAATGTTTACCCAAAGCATACTTGTTTCCAAAGGATAACGGCACTTGGTCCTTCCTTCAGTGAAGTGGGCAAACCAAACAGCATAATTTTTCAAGGAAGCAGCATCAACAAAAATAAAAATACACACATTCTGTGGAAAGTACCTGATTTCACTGTTCAGTCATCCTGACTCATGCCTTTTAAATGTTCTGTTCTTCCGATTTGAATTTATGCCCATAAGACCTCAGTTCTGCAGTGCTCTCTCTGTGTTCAGGCACTATCCCACAAGCAAAAGTTAACACAGCAGAAGCCATAGCATCCTTTCTCTCTACATGCAATATTGCACACTGACATTAGTCTGTCATATCAGAAACACTCCATTTACAGCATATGAATAACAAGTTTTGTAACTGTGACTAATGTCTATATTCTGCAAACTTTCAATAACGATTATATGGAAAATAATTCACAAAAATAAATTACTTTCTTTCTGCATTTGGAAACCATTTGCAAGACTGCTAGATGAGAATTTATATTCTTGCCATGACCCTGATTTAAGCTACAAGACATATGTAGTTACCTATTCTCCAGCTAGTGTCTTCCCCTGGATTGGCAATGGCATTTTGTGTGAACAGAATCGGACTTACTGCATAAGCCATTAAGCCTGGAAGTAAAACCTGTCCTGCAGCTCCTTTCTGTCAAAGTCCTGATACAAAATAGCTCTAAAGCTGCTGTAGCTTATCACAGAAGCCCAACCTCTAGTACTTCAGAATGATAGGCAAGACTTGATATCATCATAGCCTGGATGAACCTAAAATAGATGTACAAAAAAAAAGGTAAATATATTTTGAATTTTCTTGAAAAAAAACCCTCTCATACTCAGTGTTTAATATTTCAGGGTGTGTTTTGTGGCTAAAAAAAAAACCCCAAACCAAACCCCACACTTGTCAGAAACAATGGGTTTCCATTTTGGAGCACTTTTAGAAAATAATAAAACAGGAAAAGATATGACAGGCTGGGCTAGCTGACAGCATCCTTTTTTCACGGCAGCTCAATTATCAGAAAATCCACCAAGACATGGCAGCTCCAGATTCAGTCACATCATCTGCCTGTGGGGATGCAAACAAACTGATCCCTTTAATGTATCCCAGCCACCATGCAGTACAAGACCTAGGAAGGCTGAAAAAGGGTTTGTGAATAGTCTTGTTTTACAGCCTTCCTCTTCATGTAAAGCACAAAATAGTTGTTGGATGATACAAGTTCTTCCCCTGAAGAGAATGTCAAACACATCCATCAATGCAAACAGTATCTGCATCCTCCTTTGCGAAGGAAGCATTTCATACAACACAATGTCCTTAGGAGGAGACCAGCTTTCTCATGTGGCTGATCCTCTCTGAGCTGGACCCAAATTAAAATCTATTTGCTGCCTGAATATTGTCAAGCTGAGCTTGTCAATCATTTCAGGATGAGCTACTTCATATCTGAAGGAAAAGGATGGTACTACTCACTTAGTGCCACACAATTTAAATTGTGACATTGTAACCACTGACCAAATCTCCAGAATTTGACTTACCAGTCAGTAACAGCAGCAGCAAGGCTGCTGGAAAGACACAACAAACTTTGGAAACAGGGATCGAACAAAGGATAGAAAAGTACTCTGCCTTTTGTTTTTCCTTCAGATTTTGCACTACCCCAAACACAGCTGAAAGATATTATTTTCCTTTTTTATTATTATTTTATTGGAAATACCATATATAGATAAACTGGATGTTTAAAATGTCAAGGTCCGTATTTTTCTTCATTTCCTGTGTTCAGGGCTTCGATAAGTCTCTAACGTAAGAGCCAGAACATCAGCTTAGTACTTTTTTCTCTCAACCCAAGGCTGAGGGTCTTACTTAAGCCCTGCCTGCCATCCTTCAGAGACCATGCCCATGCCCACTGGCCACGGGGAGCCCAGCTGGGAGGATGCCTCACACCAGGAGTAGGTGGGCAGCTGCAGACCTGGGTTACAGACACAGAGCACTCACTCCAGGTATGGGAGCAGCAAGGAGGTCAGGCAGAGCTTCACTGAGGATCCAGAGCCTTCATCAAGCTGATGGACATAATGAGCACCTTCCAGCCTTCCCTCTCCACAGCACCTGACAGAACCAAGAAGCCCAGAAACAAACAGTTTGTGGTCTCCTGGACCTAGTTTTAGGAGGTAAGGGAGCTCAGGGCAAAGGAAAGTCTTGGTGTACCAGCAGGAAGTTGTTGCTGTTGCTGCGTGCCTCCCGTACAGTCCATCTCCTCTTCTCCCACTCTCCTTGATCTATGGATCTGTCCCTGTGTCAGCTGCACAGGGGGATTTTTGGTCTGTGCTGCACTGGAGGCACTAAAACATGACAAATTATAACAATAACATATTTGCCCCGTTCTTGGAAGTGTTCAAGGCCAGGCTGGATGGGGTTTTGAGTGACCTTGTCTAGTGGAAGATGTCTCTGCCCACGACGGGGGTTGAAACTATGTGGTCTTTAAGGTGCCTTCCAGCCCAAACCAGTCTATGTTTCTATCATTCTATGTAGTCAGTAACAGAAAAAGAAAGTAAAAGGTGCTTTAACTTGCCCTAATATAACTAGGCACTGTAGATATTCGAGATGTAAGTACCATAATGATTGTCACTAAAACTGTCTCAGTTGGGGTGTCATTTTATATATTGTGTATACTGAAAAACCTAGCCAGACCAGGGTGAATTAAGGATATGTTTTTTCCTTTTTAGGCTTAAAAGAGAAAATTAACTTTAATTGATACAATTTTTCCCTACCTTTGAACATAGCATCTACAGTAAAACAAAACAAACTCTTATTGTCTTTGTACAACTTCCAAAATCCAAAAGGATTGGTTATATCCGTAGGAAGCAAAGCCCCTGCTACTGACACTGTATTCTGCCTGCAGCTCTTTAGATCTGATATATCTGTGGAGTCATTAACAGTGAGTGCCTTTTATGAGACATTGCCTCTGATACTATTATCAGACTCTCCAGGCACGATATCATGACAGTGCTGACAGTGTGGTGCTGTGATACAGTGTGTCATTGAATTTTTCCATAACGTAGCTGCGGCTGTCACAAGAAATAGCTTAGTATGGGTGGCAAGTGAGTGCACACAGCTTGTGTGCTGGGGGAGTTGTTTAAAGTAGTGAATAGCATCATTTCATAGTAAGAACTAAGTCTGCATTTCTTTTATTGTTGCCAATGGCAGCTTCTTTTATCCAAAGAGATTAAAATACGCTTTTAAGTGCTTGCAAAGCCCTGGAATGCATGGTTTACAACAGTATTAAGAACTGACCTATAATTACAAATAGACTTGGCACTAGTAATTTGTTTGGTAAGCTTCTGAAATGCTGACTGTTTCATTCCTTCTTATAGATTGAATTTAGGTTGTACAGAAGCAACCAAAGCAGAAGGTCATGGTTTCCCCCCAGCTCCCCTTCCCCCAGGAATTCAAATAAAGCATGTTTTTTCTGGATGCAGTCTGGATCTGAATATTTCCTTTCCTTCAGAATCCATGGTCCTAAAGCATCCCTGGCTCCGTCTAACGCAAGCCGGTGCAGGTCAGTTGTTTTTTATACGACAGTCTTACTGGCAGGGGTTGTCCACGCTATACCAACAGTGACTGTAGATAAAGCAAGTGGTCAACAAGGTAGCTGTGATGGGTTAGCCTGAATTACCACACAGTTTCTCACTCACCCTCCCCAGTGGGACACGGGAGAGAACTGGGAAGGAAGGAAAACTCGTGGGTTGAGATGAAGGCAGTTCACTAGAATAGCAAAGGAAAACTACAATAATAACAGAATATATGGATATTAAAATATACAAAACGAACAACGTAGGTTTTCTCACGACCCAATCTCTCAACGACCGATACAGCCTGTCCCAAGCAGCAACCACGGAAACGAAACCAAGTGGCAAGCAAAGGAGCAAAAGGGAGCCAGCAAGGTAGAGGGAAAGATGCCAGCGAGAGAGAGAGAGGGATGGATGCCAGAAAGGCAGATACCCGTCCTGGCCAACCCCCACTTATATACTGAGCATGACGTTTATGGCATGGAATACCCTCCTTGGCCAGTTTGGGTCAATTATTCTGTCTGTCTCTCTCCCATCTTCCTGCATCTGCACATTAGTGAGACTTGGAAAGCAGGACAGTGTCCTTGGTCTCATTCACAACACCTTGTATCATCAGGGTGTTTTATCAACATTCTTCACACACAAAATCCAAACCACACCAGCTACTGGGAGGAAAATTAATTCCATCCCTGCTGAAACCAGGACAGTAGCCTTAAAAAGACTGAGAATAGCTTACAGATACAACCTCGCCATCCAAGTCCTCTCTTGGTGAAAAGCCTTGCCACCTTTGCAAATATCAGTAAAGCCCAGATGCTGATTGCTTTCCCTGTGCCATGTGTAAAGATTTTAGTAGAGGCTAGTCAGCAGAGAATGGAGGCCTCTGTCTTTAGAATTCATTTGATGTACTTGCTCAGTTACTTATGAGACTGAAATGTACACATCACCTATGGCTAGAGGACTAGCCCTCAAAACTAGGCTTAAAGAGTAAAACTGGGAATTCTGCCTTATATAAATAAACTGATGACTGATATTGTTATAAGATTTACAGGTCAGCTCAAGTCAGATTTTTAAAGTAATCAAATTTTCAGTAGTATATCAAACATTAAGAAGTGAAATCCACTTGGGCTTCTTTTAAATCAAGGATCATGCACAGTCCATGAAAACCTGTTGCTAGAATTTCAATTTGTAAATTTTCATCAGACTGTTGTTGTTATACAAATGGCATTGATTCTTACAGTTGTTCAAGCTGTGTAAAGCCAAGGAGTGAGAGGGGCAGGCCAACTGTGCTTTCTTTAAATAATTTAGAAAATGCTATTCTCATTGCATGTGTTGACTGACTTACTTCAGCAATGACATATTCAGAACTGGAATCCCTGTATTACAGAAATAGCAGAAAATTAAGCTCACAAGGCTCTGTGTCAAGAAAGCACAATTTGAGAATTTCAGGTTCAAGAGTTGTTTCAGAACTTTTAATGTCAGCCCTAATAATGAAAGAGATTATTTCAGAATTGCCATTTTGGAAAGAGGTAGGTACTAGATGGATCAGTTGCTTTTGTGCTTTTTCACCACTTTCTTCATCATGGTCCTCATGATTCCTTAAATGACATTAGTCAAAACTCTGACTCCTTCAAAATACTTTTTATTTAAGCCTGAGAATTTGTCTTTAGCTAATATTGTGACAAAAAGAATAGTAACAAAATTGCATGAACTGTTTTAATTAGTGTTTACTATAGGGTTAAAGTGTCATAACACAGTATGCTAAAAGTAGTAACTGGGAAAGGAAGATGCTCATAATGCTTATTGGAAAGGAAGCTAGAAATGTGTCTTCTTACACAGGTGCAAACCCCACTGTCTGTGCCCCAAGGTAGAAGGTGATGGGTTTATTCCAATTTGGAAGTGATTTTAGGAGTAGTAGTCAAGTGCTGTAACTAATTCAGTAGGGTCTGCTGAGAGTTTTGCTGAAGGGCAAACATTATCTCAGGCCCACTGCCATGCTGAAGCACCATATAGCTTCAGCCATCCAGAGGAACCAGAGCAAGGTATTGGTCTCCTTGCAGGCTCTCATATAAGCATGTTCTCAGAGTCAAACTCAGAAGTGTAGTCCTAATTTTTCCTTTCATTTGGTATTTTTAACTTTAAGAAATTTCAACTACTTAATAACAGATTTTCCTAGCAGTAAGAAAGGACAGAAGCCATTTGAATATTGGAAAGAGTTTACAGAGAATAATTTAGGTTTGAAGTGAGTTCTGGACGTGGACATGAAGACTTTTTTAGGCTTGCCAGCTCTTAAGAAATTGTTGCTTTAAGTAATTTGGACATAGAGACAGATAGATACAGATATCTCTATTTTCAGGAGAAGAAGCAGTGGAAGGAACAGAAAGTTCAATGAAGCAACCATGTGCTAACCTGCATAGCAATAAGAACATGGTTTACCCCAGTGTCTGGCCAGAGCCATAGAATTGAAAAGACGGATCAAGAGACACACCAATTGGGGTGTACTTCACTCAAAAATGACCAAATACCTTCAGAAAAAGGTACCCATTTTCATGAATATGACAATAAAAAAAAGTTTGGTTACATTTTTTCTCTATATATTTTTTTCATCTTTTTTTTTCAACGATTTTTGGCTTTCTGTCTCTCTCAGTTGAGAAGCAGAAAGGTGCTTTTGATTCTGGTAACCACATCATCAGACAGCATATAGTACACCTGCAGAAAAGGCAAAAGAAAAGCATGTTGTATTCTTTCTGGTACTTCCTTACCTCTGTTGTGTCTCACTTAAATGCTATAGACCTCTCTGTGAATGAGTACAAAAGAAATACAAAAGAATGGACTGATTGCATAACTCAAACACCAGACTGTGATGGTCAAATGCTTACAGCAGTCTTTACAAGGACAAGTCACAGGTAAGCTGTTGGCTGTAGTATCTTTTTATAAAACATTTTACATTAATTACTGCCTGAACAACGGGCATATTCATATAGAGTTTCTATCAGAAAATTCACACCAACAAAAAAAACGGAACTGAATTTGATGGTTATTTATTGTAAATAAATAATGGACACTGTCCAACAGCAGCAGAGGAAAGACAAACTTAATCATCTTTTCTTTGTTCATATAAAGGAGGTAGCATTAAAACCTTTACGGAAAAAAAAATCACATTAAATTTGCACTTGTAAATGGGGAAGTAACTTGAGCAATTTAATTTACAAAGATAACATGCCAAAGACTTCTAGAAGCAAAGAGTTTTAGGTTCTGAAATAGGGAAGAGTCTTACTTCTCCAGTTACAGGCACGAAGAGAAGCTGGGTGCTGAGAACAGAGAACAAACCTCCATTCCTCAATCCAGACTTATTCCATGTGCCAAAGGGTGACACATAAACAGCAATGTGGATATTTTTTTTTCTCCGTACTGTCCAACCTTGGTCTCAGTTCTTCTCTAGTGCCTTTCTTGTTTGGTATCTTTTCCTTCATTTTACTACCCATTCTGCCTGTGGCCTGCTTACTTTGGATGGTTATCCCTTTAGTCTTCTCTACCGTCCTATGAACAGAGAGCCCTTCTTCTCTAGTCTACAGTAACCTAGTTGTGACTGCATACTTCATGGATCTCACTTTGAATCAAATTTCAGGGACAACACGGTGAAAGATACAATAAGTGACTTGTTGGATAGTGTTGCTGGGTATTTGATACTTCCAGAAAAGGCGATCACAAAGAAAAGGTGAACTTCCCATCACTGTATTTTTGTTTTCCAAAGGCACATCAGTTTGCTGTGGTTGTTACAGTTGACCAGAAAGCGTGTAAATTCTGCTGTGCTTGCAACACGTCTGTACACTCAGGAGGATCAACATTTCAGGAGGGGAGCTGGAGGGGGAGGTGGTTGTGTTCCTTTTGCCATTTCTCATCGCTCGCAACAAGTATATGTGCAACACATTCAGCCGTAAGGGTCTTCAAACATTTCAGCTTATCAGAGTACAAGTATTGGAGTTTGCTCTTCTTATGTGCAAGCAAGGTTAATTGCAGCAAAATAAAAGACTGGTCTGATGTTCTGTCCTTTACTTACTACAAAATTTTATTTGTGAAACAAACAAATTTACTTGCATGCTCAAATATGAGCTGATAGATCTAACTCCTGCCCTACTTTTCAGACTGTGCTAGTCTCCTTGAGTGAAAATCTTATATGATAAACTTTTCATGAATTAGACTTCCAAGATTATAACTGAGAAAAACACTGACTTATAAAGGTGTTCTTTCATGCATAAGGAGAAAGGTTTATCCAGCTTGATCCTATTAGAGACTCTGTTAGCACAGCTTATACTATTACCATGGCAGTGTTCGCTAATACTGCTATAGCTAAAAATCTGTCAGCATTTCTCCAACGTTCATATCTCTGAACAACACCCACCTATTCTTTTATCTTTGTTAAACTTCATAAATATACATATTTTAAACAATTTGCTTTTGCTAAACAAGGCACATACATAGATATTTATAACTGTAGTTGTGTGACATTGTAGGCTGCATTATGTACTTTGAAAATGCACAATAACATCAAAGGCAAGTGAACAAAAATATGTAGTGGTGATGAACTTATTCCTTGGTTTTAGGAATGACAGTTTCATGGAATAAATAAGTATCTATTTCCATTAACTATCTACATTTTTGTCTTACCACATCATGTCCTCCCTAAATCTAAAAAAAAAAAAAAAGAGAGTCTAGGCTTATTCCACCTTGAAAGAAAGCATTGCTTATACAACTGTTTGTCTAGCAGAACTGAGCGATCTGATACTTCAGGAATAATCTGCAATCTAATCCCATTCCTACAAACCGGAATGTATCTTGTTATTTTAAACAGTGATAACAGTTTAATTTCAGAAGTACAGAATGACATCGAATAAAAGATTTCCTATTTTAACAGTTGTTACACTCTCTGAATCCATTAAAAAGATCTGAACTTTATGCCTCACAGGATATGCAAAAAGCAAACATATGTTAAGTGCCAAATGAGTGGACTTTTGCAATATGGAAAAATGGCATCTTTCAAATAAAATCCTGATCCCAGTGAAGCCAGTGGAAATTTTGTCTTTTTCTTTTCACTAGAGCCAGAATTACACTCTGCATGGGAGCTTGCAACACTTTTACAATCCACTTTGAGCCCTCTACATCTTTAAAAAGAAAAAAAAAGAGAGAGAAGCACAGTGAAAATGATTATTTTAACTTAGTTGATCCACTCCTCTTTGCCACGGATTTAGTGATGGTGTGCAGTTTACTCTGAGCAGCTGTGTCAAAACAACAAAGCAAACAACAATTAACAACATAAAATTAATAGTAAGTTGCCATTGAGAGGCTGAAGTGGTCTATACATTTTTTAAGATGGAGCCATGTTACTACATGTTTTATTCACCATAAAAAAAAAGGAGAAAAGAAAAGAAAAAAAGTCTCCCATTACCTTCAAGCTTGAATACAGTGAACTAAAACTTACCAAGTACAGATGAAGAGAACTCAGAGAAACTTTATATAATTCTTGTATACTTACTTTTTTCTTGAAATATTAAAAATAGTGACTTTTCTGTGGCCAACCATAACTCTGACCTTAAACCTTCATCCACTTACCTAATGCAACAGCTTTACAGTGTATCATGATGTTCACAATATATGTAATACTTTCTGTATTCCTGACTACTTATGTCAGAAGTCTAGTTTGGTTCTAACTCAGAGAGAAATGGTGATAATGGACAGTGTGTTCCAATGGACATAAGTATCTAAAAATATGACAAATTTGTCTTGTCTCTTACTGAGGGGATAGCTGATGAGATAGTTGAAGCAGATTAGAAATTAAATTAATTCCACTGCAGCATGTTCACCAAACACTCTGCATCCCTAGCACACTTAACTTAAGCCACTCTGAAATCAGAATGAAGCAGAGATTCAGCCCTAAGTAGCATGTGCACTTTGTCATTACTTGCCATAGTGTCACAATGCTGACCATGAGGAAAAATTTATTGAGCGCAAGTATGGAAATGCAGGTTTCCACAATTGATATATCAAAATGCAAGGAGCTAAAGTAAGAGAAGGAGAGAGAAGATGAGCAATAAATAGATCACATCCACCCCAGGGGAAGTAGATACGGCAGGTATATTTTCATTTCGTTTGGACAACAATTACCTGTGTAGTTAGATACAGAATCTTGGATCAGATTAGGTTATTTTGTTTGGTTGGTTTTTTCCTGACGATACTCTTGTCGAGGATCTTTTCTTGTTTATCCTTGGTTAGCATTAGATATGGAAAAATGACATGAACTGAAAAAAATAAGCAAATAGGGCAAACAGAAGGGATACGTCAAGTCAAGGATATTAAATCTAAAATAGCAGCCAGCTGGGAGAATGTTTGGCAAGGGGAAGAACAATGCCAGAGATATGCATCTCAGTGCTGGTTCAGGATTACTTCATGTTCAAGTGTGTGAAATGTTTTACTATTTCCTATAAGTTAATAAGGCATTGAAAAGCCATCCAGCCGTCCAGGGACATGTGCTATTTCTATGCAATGCCAGATCAGATGGTTTACAATGAGCTGACGCTGGCAATGACATTGGATTTTCCTGTAAAAAGACAAACAAAAAGAACAAATGGGAGAACTCCTCTCCCTTATAAATGTCAGTTGGGCACCTGTGTGGGCCCTACTCTCTGTTCTTGCCAGCAAAATAGCAATATATTTTATGATTACTCCCTATGATCTGAAATTTGGTGAAGGTATTTCTTTTGCAGTTTACACCGCTCTGACCTACTTTCCCTCTGGATCTGCTGACTGTACTCCCAACCTTCTTACATGACATAATCAAGTTCTCACCCACTCGCACTAGACCCAGCATAATCCCTCTCCTGGATGCTTCCTATTTTTCTCTATTCATTGTGCCTTTCTTTTCTGCTTTTAGGATTCTCTCCACTTTCATGTTCCAACTTACATTTGGAAAAATTTTGTGAAGTCAGAGTGTTTAATCTTGGAAGGTCCTGAGACTGCAAATTCCCCCTGCTTTCCTTAAATGGGGTTGCCTCAAAGGGAGATGCAGGATGCTGGCACCTATCAACATCAGATCACAATTACTCGCCTTTTGTCTATTTTATCCTTAAAATTCAAAAGTCCTTCTTAGCTAATTCACAGTTGCCTCCATCATTTTCAAAGCTTGAACTTTGATTTACATTTTACTTTTGCTGATATCATCCTTAAGTGAAAGAACTGACCTCAGACTCTTAGGTCTGGTTCTAAACTTGGGCTTTTCATGCTTCACCTTTACTAGATACCTAAAAACCAATAGCTGGCAAAATTACCTTGTTTTTTGTAACTGGGCAGGAGACAGCCTGTTTTGGCAGATGGAGATCTGGCTAGGATGACTAACGAGCTCGTGAGCCTTCAGGCTTCATTATTGCAGTGTACCACTTTTGGCCCAGAATAATTTCCCACAGCATGAAGGATGTGGCAGTCTATTGCTGTACAAATTCTGACAGTACAGATACAGCATCTGATCCAGTAGGTTTTTTGGGTTAAACTCAAAGTTCTTGATGCAGATTCTCTGAGGCATTCAATTTGGACTTGGCAATCACATAAAGGAGTGTGTGTGGAGGAAGGCTGAATAGCTTGATTCTCTTGTTAATCCAATGCCAGCTCCAAACAGTTTAAAGCATCCAAAAGGCATTTCTAAACTACACCAGCTGCTAGCAGCTCCAGAAGAGCCATCTGCCAGGTTAGCATGTCCCAATGTAGTCATGCTTCCAGTTCTTGCACTGGGAGGACAAATTGTGTGTAGGAAACCAGCTAGTTGTTAACGGAAGGCTTCCTCAGAAATTAGGAAATTCTGATCTGGCAGCTGACAAGTTTCAAGCCGCTTAGTACTCCTCCAGTACGGCAAAGAGACTAGAAGAAAGAGAGAAGATCTAATTTCACATCTTCATTTTCCAAGCTCTCAACAGGCTAAGTATTCTGGAGTTGTCTGTGTTATGCAGGAATACCACAATAACAAATACCTAGAACAATGTAGTTGTCACTATGTACAGAGGCTGGTATGCCCATGGTGGCCCATTGGTGGGGAACACTCTGCCAAGAGAGATTCAAATAAATCTATTTTCTTCTGGAGAAAAAAAACTGGAACATGTTTCTTTGCCAGTTCAAATAACAATAATAGCTCAAGGGAAAAGACACAAAAGAAAGAGGAGGAGAAAAGGAAACGTCTGGAGAAAAGAGGAAAATAACTCTAGTGCAGCACACAATACTAAGAGGACAAATAGAAAGAAAATATGAACATTATGTAAGATGTGTTATCATTGGCTACTATTATGATCCTTATTGACATATTGGAAGGAAGAAAATGAAAGATCAGAGCTGGAATCTCCATGGATCTAAACAGCATCATTCTTCCTTGACCGCAAAAAGCTATGACAATTTAGAACAGCTGTTATATGGCCTGTATTGTTTTTTAGGGTTTTTTTTTCTAGTTTTATTTTTGTAAATCACAGTGATGATCACGGGACAGAGGATGGGTTGACAATATGAGCTGTGAATCCCATGGGATATATCTGCTGTTTTGAGTTTTCTAAGCCTTTTGAATGCTTAATGCAATGCTATTTGCATAACTAACAAAGTTTTCTTTGGCAGAAACCCTATTTGGTATCAGAACAACTAAATTATGACTTCAAATGATAATTACCAAATTGTGTTAATGCTCATTCATAATTGCATGTTTGCGTGTTCGGAAAGGAAGAAATTAAACTCTACATCATTGACCATGTCAGGAGAAGTAGTATTCCAAGTTCAGGGAGAGTTATCTTAGACTTCAGTCCAGCTTTTGCTTTGAAAACATGCTTTCCTCCTTATGGAGAAAAACATGGGGTTTTTTTTAATTAGGTTTTGGTATATTTTGCCCACAGTCCTTATCTGTTTATCAAGGATATTTAAAAAGAGACCCACAATCCAATATGCCTTTATAACTGTGATTCTTTTACAAATAATTTATTGCAGAAAAACAGGAGTACATCTTACTTTGCAGCCACTACAGAGTTGTAGAAAAAAAAAATAAATTGTTTCTTCTTTAGTTCACAGTACTTTAAATAGCTATGTGCTAGACATCAGAGATGGCAAACAGATAAATAATTACAACAGTGAAAAAAAAACAACAGTGAAAGGAAACAACAGTGAAATACAACATAGCATAGCCAGAGGAAAATGCTATCTGAAATAAGCTTATCTGTAACTGCCTCTGTACAAGGGTAAGAAAAACAGGCTTTCCCTATATAATCATCAAGCAGTCAGGTTAAGTCAGTTTGAAGATTCACAAACAATTCACTTTATCTGCTAGGAATGTATAATACTGCATAAAAATCTTTAATTTGAAATGTTCATTATGGTAAATGAAAGCACAATTATCTTGTGATATTTTTTCTTTGCTCACATTACTACTTTGGGTCTTACACAGGGAGGTGGTTTTAGTAAGCTCTGGTGAACACAGATTTGCTAAATAAGAAGTCATGTGAACCGGAATTTTTCATCTTAATGTGAACTGTAATGTTCAAGAAGCATCTTGTCCACCACTGAGGAGGCAAAAACTCCCAACATCTGATCACAAAAATGAGACTCCCTTTTCTCTGATGCTGCAGGCGATCTGCCTGTTTTCTAGGACAAAGCAGCACCTTCAGTGAATGTGGCTGTAGCCTCCTGCGGACGCTCATCCACGAAATGCTCATACTCAACTTATGTGCAACTGCCTCATTCGTTTGCTATCATCCATCTCAGTATATTGAAACTCTGTTATTTTTACACAAAGGAATGCCTTTGATCTTGATGGGAGTATTTTGAGAGGTTGTTTAAGAAGGCATCACAATGAGAGTGGCCTGTAACTGTGTAGGTGGACACTGTTAGCGCCCTCACTTTTATGAGAAGCAAAGCAGATCGCTGTATACTCGCACATGTGGAGCTAACCCAGTAGATGAATCCTGTCTTCTAAGTGAGTCATAGACAATTAAGAGGGATAAAGAATTGGTATTTACTTCCACGGACTGATTTTCAGGGCTAGTTTTAGCTATCACTGGGACAAGTTCCTTTCATAGGTAGATACACAGATAAATATGTGTGTCTGTGTGCATCTGTGTGCCTGCATGTGTTGTCTGAGATCCAATGGGACAAGAAAACAAAAAAAAGCCAGGTCTCTAACTGCTCAGAAATTCCTTGTCTTGTTTCTGTGGCCTCCAAGTTGCCTCCACCAAGAATTACTGCAGAATTCTTCATCTCAGCAGAGAAGTACCAGGCCCAAATATAGGGGGCTGAAACTTTTCCGCCCTAACTTTTAAATGAGAAATAGTCCTCCTTTCTCATGTAGATATTTATTGTGATGTAGCATAGAAGACTTACTTAGCCTTCCTTTTAGGCTTTTATTACACAGCCAGTTGTTTTCCAGAAATTTCTCCCGACTGGATTTTTCATGTCATTATTTTAGCAGTTACTTAAAGATTGTTTGAAATGTCTTGCTTTGACCTAATTCAGGATATGGAGTTTTCTGCCAAAACATTGACAGTAAGTACGGGTTTAAAATTTCTCAGACTAATGTTATTAATGGGGGCATCTTTAAAACTGTTGAATTAGTAGTAATGTATTGGTTATGGCCATAAAGTTTTTTATTAATTCATATGGTTGTTGTGATTAGAATTCACCTCTAGATCTTACAATAAGTTTACAGTGGTACAGATTTTCCTTAAGGCTCAAGTTAAACATAATGTTTGGTCTTAATCCAATTTAATGTGTTGCCCAGTCAGGATTTCCTCTAATGACTCATTCATACCCCTACTGAATTGAAAAGGATACGTGCAAATCGATGCTGAACTTAAACTCCAAGACTTTTGACTTTTTATCTTATGTCTAAATTGGCACCATAAGACAACTTTATAGTCTAATGATATAAAAAAAAACAACTCTTCCTTTTTTCCTTGTTTTTCTTGTCTAATGAGGTCACATCAAAGAATGCAGGTCACACACACAGGACAAGACAAAAGTGGAGTGTAATTCTGGAGAGCCAGTTACACGTGTTCCCAGTATAAAACAGTAGCCGAGTAATCCCACCAGCAAGCTATGGTGCTGTAAGCTACTGCAGGAACTGGTGGGGTTCAGCTACTTTGAGGGATCTGCCTCTGCGCACGCTCTCACCTTTTGATGAGTGCAAGCTCCTCTGCCCCTTAACAAGAGCACATGCCCTTAGCAAGTGGTCTGACTTCAGCGTGGGAGTGGGAAGGAGCTATACCAGGGCAGTTATGGAGCAGAGAATTTAAGCCACTACTTCAAAGTCCATCCTACCTTGTGGCAACTTGTTTTTGTGGCCATTTGCAAAGGTGGTCTTTGTATATATAGCAGAGGAACAACAGATAGAAAACAAGAAGATATATTAACATCTGTAACTTGTTTGGAGGACCACACTTAAAAGCTTTCCAATTTGCTAACTTTAATTTTCAAAATGAAAATCTGTGACGTCAAATGTTCAAGAATTCATAGAATCATAGAATCATAGAATCATAGAATGGTTAGGGTTGGAAGGGACCTTCAAAGGTCATCTAGTCCAACCCCCCTGCAAGGAGCAGGGACATCCCCAACTAGATCAGGTTGCTCAGAGCCTCATCCAGCCTGGCCTTGAACGTTTCCAGAGATGGGGCCTCCACCACCTTTCTGGGCAACCTGTTCCAGTGTTCTATAACTCTCATCGTAAAAAAATTTTTCCTAATTTCTAACCTAAATCTACCCCCCTCTATTTTAAAACCATTACCCATCCATTATAATACATCCAAAAAAACTTTGAAAGGAGGCTTGAAATTATACCACAAATAGATGTATGGTAAGAAAATCTGTGAGAATGGAGAGGTTCTTATTTACAGCAAGCAAAGGCAAAACTAAAGCCAGTGTTAGAATTTCAAAATTCAAATAGCTGGATGAGAAGCTGGACCAAATATACATAATTTAACAGCAAAGCTAATTATCTATTACACAAAATTGTTCAGAGGGTAGTGATCAGGATTAGATCACTTTCTGAAAAACATTCTTTAGTTCAACCAGGAATTATGGGGCTTTACGCCAGAAGATGGAGTAGCTGATTACAGTAATTGTCCCTGACCTTTTGATCCAGTAATGCCATGTACCAGCTTTCCAACCACACATACTATGTTCAGTTCTTCCACACAGCTGTGCTGAATGTGTGAGCAGGACCTTGAATGCCGCATTGTGAAATTCTCTGTGGGATTCACCCAACAGAATAGATCAAATCTGTAAGCATTTAATAAAGCCCAGGCTTGAGACTCTTCTCCCCTCACGCTAGCTGTGAAGTAAACGGCCTCTTAAGACTGCAGAACATACCCTCCTGCCCAATCCCAGAAACAAAGCTGCATGCACTGAAAGATGTTTTCAAACTAATTATTCAAGTTTTCTTAATCCTATCTCTTCTTACAGATGTGGATTTGATCTGCCTTCTTTTTAAGGCAATCTCTTGCTTCTGAAATTTATTCACAGCTGATTGCCCCAGTGTGGGCTAGCGGTTCTGGTTCAGATATTATATACACTGAAAACAGTACAAAAACACACAACAGAAAAATAATTAATTTTTATCATATTCCCAGGTACAGAGTCTCATGATTCCTTCAGATGTAGCAATTTCATTAATCTAAGATGGTAGACTTATCCATCAGCACATGTGGTACTATTTGTGGTAATCAAAGCAGAACGGTAAGTCAGTACTTCTAACAGCCTATGCAATGTTGTGGTCGTTCTGTCAGTCAAACAGAATTATGTCTATACCTGTATTTTTATGTACTTTTCAGAATTAAAATGTTTTCCCCAACTGAGTGAAATGTTTGATACATTATAGGGCAAATTGAAGGTGAGAAAAACAAAGAATGATGCTTTTTGAAAGTCAGAAGCAAGGCTGGCTTGATCTGTGCCCCATTTATCTCTGCTCAGAATCTGAAGGTGGAGATAGGAACAACACCCCTGGTTTGGGCTCACTCTTTTGAAATGAGTACATAGATTCTATCACGCCCTAAAAATGGTAGTTATTCTTACTGGTCCTCAAAGCGGAATGGGTTGGTTTTTTTTTTAAGAGAACATCTAAGTGCCCCGATGACTGCTTTGAACAACTGTGAGTCATCATGGATCATCATATGGCTGAGTTAAAGCTTGCTCTTTGTTATTTCAGGAGACACATTTACTCTGTAATTGCTAGGTTTTGCTCAATATGATACTGTTGGTGATGTTCCATGGTGGAGATACCACACGTCAGCAGTCCTAGGTCACCATCTGGAAGTCCACAGGCTGTCTCTGTATATGAAGTACTTAAAAAACCCTACAGTGTTACCGACTGTTCAAGTCACCTGTACAGCACCGCACTGATTCCCAGCCTTGCTGCTCTGAAAAAAAAATGGCAACATACTGCACCTTACTGCACCTTACTAGACTCATCTCTTCCAGGCTCCTGCTGCCTCCTTTCTGTTCCCACTCAACTTGTCTGTCGCTGAACCTCTGTGCATTTCCAGGAACAAGTATAGAGGCACCAGAGATGGTTCTGCACAGGAACACAAGAGCTTCTGCAGGACATATATCCACGGGCTTCATGCCTCAGCTAAAATGTGGTCATGTCTTCACACGCAGTGTTATCAAGCACCACACTTTTAAACCTGTCTCAAGATCATCTCTTAAAGAAGTTTCAAAAGTAATTGATGGTTTTCTCTCGTGTTCATTAACATTGATGGATGTGATCACTGACGGATGCTGTGATTGCTGCTGCCTGGCATGGGCCCTTGATAGGGGCCACAGAATTCAGTTTTGCAAGTGCTGCTGGCCCACAGGTCTGTCTTCTCCCATGTGCACCCAAAAATACACTGTGCAGTTCCAACACAAACGCCAGCCTCGGCTTCATCAAGTAGGAATACTGAGGTTCAACAAACCATTAAATGATCCTGGAGAAACATACTAGAAAAACAACGTGCAATATGTTTTCGAACCACTTTACTCCATTGGGAGTAGGATTACCAATGAGAAGTTGTGCCTATTTCAGTAAAATTTTGTATCTGTGCACACAGTGAGATGAGAGCTAGTGTTCTACCATTTTATTCTGGACAAAAAATGATGATGGTGCCATGTAAATGGCAGTAAATTAGTCCTGAAATTCTTACAAGAACTGAAGTTGTATATCATAATTTAGTTTTTGTACAGCCCTATAGCCTAATCAGCACTTCTTATGCAAACACTTCCAGCAATGAGTTCAGAAGTAGACATGTAAACAGGCTTATCAGCTCTAATTGAGATACTATCATATATAACACATACAAAGACACTTGGCAAGCTTTTATCTTACATGCTGTATTTGCATACGGATGGTATTTATAGCCTCTAAATTAAGATTTTGTTTTGTTTTGTTTTTTCATCGACTCCGTTCATCAAGCAGGCCGTACTCCTATATGACATTGTGTTCTGGAGCTGACCTGCATTCCTTTCAAACCATTTAATCACACACAGCTGACCAACATTCCTGTATAAAACCACCTAATCAAATGCATTACAAATACCCCAAATGGTTACTTAATCTCCATATATGTACAAGTGTTAAACGTGCAGTGTCCAAATATGCCCTTTCATAAAAGCAAATGACATAAAGGCAAAAGACGTTTCCAAAGTAAACCTTCTCCCCCCTCACCTTCAACCAGCACAGACATTCTTAAGGTGGCTGAGATCGCATTGCTCCATGTAGTTGGACTTGCACATGAAGATTAGATTACACCGTAACTCATACTCAAGCTTGTTTTCTGCACATCTTAAAAATGCAGTTTAAGAAGAAAGAAATATAACAGCTTTCCACTTCTGGGCAAGTATGTCAAACGAGCTGCGAAAATGCGTGATGCTGCAGCACCTAGATAGCTCACAGAACATATCACAGAGGAGCGTATTTCCTTTCATCTCCAAGTTGCTCGGCTCATATGAAAAGCTTCTGGAGGTTGTAACTGTCTAAGAACCGTGTCTCAGGATTAAGCGGAATGAGGGTTTTTTTTTTTTTATGTCCAGAACCCACACTTTGATTAGCACTTTCACTAGAAATCCAAGGAGAATCCACGAGAAATCCACGAGAAGGACAGAGACCCACTGAGTTGGAGATTGAACTGTTTTCCCCATTTCTAGAGATTCTCATCTAGATCAGTGCTGCGAGCCGACTGATATGGGCACACTTGCGGTACTGCTGACTGTGCTGTATGTGTTCTGTGGGCAACAGTTTTCCAAAACGCCAAACTAGCATAATTTCACTTTAATCTCTTTCCTACATGCATCTTTTGGGCTTTTACAGTATTTGCTCATCAGAGTAAATGAAATCTAAGAAGTTCTGTGTTTGAAACACAAAAGCACACAAAAGCAGAGGGAGGTGGAAGGGTATATAAAGGGATACATTTAAGAGACAGGATGGGAAATGTGCCTGTGAACAGTAAAGGGAAAAAAAAAATTTAAATCTCTGTTAATGCTGTGAAAGCACGGCACAGAGCAGGCTACATCACAAAACAGCAGCCGTTTCTGCTGTTTCTCCCGTTGCCGTTTGATGCCTGGGTGTCGGGGCGTTACGCGGTGCCCGGTTTGGGGGTCTCCTTTCCCCAGGCAGCCCCTGCCGCGCCCGAGGAGCAGCCAGGTGGGGGGAGGGCGGTGCGGGGCCGGCCTGCCAAGCCCTCTGAGGCAGGTGGGAGCGGGCGGGTGGGACACGCTGCGTGGGAAGGTGTTCGAGGGGTGCCCCACGGGCTCCACCCGCGTCAGCCGGAGGGGAGCAGCGACGCTTTCCAGGTTTTATAGCAGACAAAAAAAAAAAAAAAAAAAAAAGAAAGAAAACCACCAACCCCAAACCCACCAAGTTTTTATTTTAAACAGATGTGAGCGGATCGCCGCGTTTTCAGGTATTTCGGGCGCAGCGCAGCGCTGCGCGCCCAGCGCCTTACACGACGGCGCTGCACGCTCCAGCACGCGCGTAAAACCCGTCGTGGGGCGCGCCCGCCACTCAGCCGCTCGCCCGGGGGCTCCCGGCGGGGGCCTCTCTCCCCTCCTGCTTCCCTCCCACGCCCCCCCTTCTCCACGCCGCCGGTCACGTGGCAGCGCCCCCCGCGCCCCGAGACCGCGGCGGCATTGTGACGCAGGAGGCCTCCGCCGCGGCGGCGGCAGGAGGCGCGGGTGAGTGAGTGTGTGAGTGAGTGAGTGCTGCCCCTGGGGGCGCGCCGCCGGGGGGCCGGGTGTGCGGCGGCGAGGCCGGCCTCCTCCCTCCCTGCCTACCGGGGCTGCCCCCGGCCGCGGGCCGGTGGAGGGGCAGGGGCGGAGGGCGGGGCGGCGGGAGCCGGGCCGGCGGCGGAGCCCTGCCTGCACCGGCGGGGAGGGGCGGGGGGCGGCAGCCGAGAGGCGGCACCTGGGTCTTTCCCCCGTCTCCATCACCCCGCGCCCGCCGTGACACAGCCGCGGACGAGCGGAGCGGAGCAGAGCGGAGGGGTGAGGCGAAAGGAGCAGAGCCGAGCTGGCGTGGGAGGGCGCGGGGGCTTTGTTGCCGCCGACACCGCCGTACCCCGGGGGGGCACGGAGCCGGGCCAGGGGTGCCCCGCGGGGGGGCGTGCGAGCAGGACTGGAGGCGCCCGGCGAGTCTGTCCCGCGGGTTGCGTGAGCGGGGGTGCCGGGGGGGCAGGAGGGGGGGGCGGGGGTGGGGGACGAGCCCCGGTCCCCGCGGCGGGGAAGTGCTTTCTACATGAAATCAGGGCTGGGCGCGGGGCGGGGGGTTGCGGGGTGGTTTATTGGGGCTGATCGCGTCCGTGGTGTCGGCTCTGCGAGGTGCCGGTGGAAAAGCCCTGGCAGCGCCCGGACACCCGCAGCCGGCCCGGGTCCTGCTGCTGCTCTGCTCGCAGCCCCCAGCAGCCCCCGTCCCGCCGGGGCACGCCGGGACCCGGCAGAAAATCCCGTTCGAGTGGCGTGGCCGTAACCGTGGGGAAGCAAATGCAAAGTTGTCTGGTAGAAAAGCTGCACCTTGGCATGTACGTGGGTCAGTCCAAGATCATGTTTTTGCAGCAGCAGGGATCAGACCTCTTTCATACCCCTCTCCTTGAGCGTTTTTATGCCAGCGAATACAATTTATACGAAGAAGAGCTCAAGGATCAGTGGTAGTGGATGGTACTGGACACAAACCAGCTCCTAAGCAGTCTGGGTCTTGGTTGTCAGTGTTGTCACCTCATGGCATTTTCAATGGCTGGTGTAAAGCCACGGCTCTTAGAGAGGTATTAATTGGTCACAACTGCTTCTCAAAAAGCCCCCGTGCCCCCAAAACCACCAAAAAACTGCTAGTGCCTTTGATTCCTTAGAAAATCTTGGAAGCATGGCCTCATTGTGCATCTCAGCAATCCAACCACAAAAGGTAACTTAAAAAGTTTTCAGAAAATGATTCTGAAGTGAGTCACTTGATTGTTGGACCCTTTTGTGATATTTGAAGGGCTGAAGAAAGAGATACAATCATAGCATTAGAAAATCAAAATTACTTCATATATTGTGCAAATAGCTCTGATCCTGCAGCCAGGAATTATGTTGAATGATGTGCACTTATTTAAGCCTTGCATAGCATGCTGTAGCAGATTTTTGTAGTGTCCTGCCCTTACTGAGTTTAGCGAGTGTGTGTACTGCATGTACTCCCAACAAGCCATAAATAATACGACCTGTTGCCTTGCTACCACCTATAAACAAGAGCTTCTTTGCCCTAAAATACTCTGCAACCCACTCAAAGGCTGCCTGCTGAGCATGGTAAGCTGCTTCTCTCTTTGTGCTGCTAAGCCTGTGAGTGTGCGTGGTGCCGTACTGGACCCATATTTTGAAGATTTTGTGTCTAAGCTGGAAACATGGTCTTGAGAATAGGCTTGAGGGATTGCGCAAGAGGGAGTTCAAACATGGGAAGAAGGGGTTTTTATGTGAATAAACAATTAGAATTTGACCTGTCCTGTTGTCCAGAGTAAACTTGCTTCACTACTGTACTTACAGTTCCAGAATTGTATAATAACTTTTCCTTTAGCTCTTCCTTCAGTTAACACACTGTGCTTGGTGTGAAAAGGCTCCCTTTTTAAGGTGTGGTACCTTTCATTTCTGCACATTTTTGTGTGGCGAAGATTTACGCAAACTGACTGACTCTTCCACTTCATCCAGTCACTAATGATCTCTTAACCAGCAATTTAGCCATTTTTTCAGATATTTGTGATTTCTACTGTGTCCCATTGATTCAATGTGTTGCAGAAAGCAGCTGTGGCTTGTAGGTTGTTGAAAAAGTGGATAAAAGGGAATTACGTCAGAGAAGAGTTATCTCCAAATCCAAGGAGCCTGTAAAGGACCGATCTGTTAAAAAACTTCCTTGTTTGAGTGAGTAGCCTGGCGTGGGCTGCTCAATGTACTTTAAGTGGCCTTTTGGCATGAAGAGATAGGCAGTCTTTTGGGTAAGGAAGTCCTATAGAAGGTAGTACATTATATTAGATAGAAACGTGCTCCTCTTAATGTTTTTTTTTTCTTTAGTGACAGCCATGTGGTAAGTAAGTGTGATGTTATTTCTTTGGGGCCAGCTTCTGAGTTCACGAAGAGCTATACGTGAAAGGCAGACTGGTTGAACAAGGTGACTGGTGCCTTTGGAGATGCAGTCTCTCCCCTGAGTATTGTGAATAAGTGATAGGTCACTTTGCATTTTTTTTTTTTTGTGATAGGAAAACCATTATCCCAAATATTTCCATGTTTTGTAACCATTTTTGACAAGTTATTAGCAGAGCTTTAAGCAACTAGAAAGTGCCTCTTACTGCCCTTTTTCTTCCCGATTGTCCAGTCTTGCTGGGAGCTGACACCTATCCCCATGCAAACTCCATACATGCAAGAGGTCACCTCTTCTCCCTACATGTACTTGAAGTGGGATACCACCTTCAGTGGTATTGCTGTCCTCCTCATGTAGTCCTCTTCCAGGATGTCCCAGGCCCTCATTTTCTCTGCACCCACAGCAGCTCCCTTCTTCTTGGACACTTGCCGGATTAGAATGAGGAAGGGCAAAGTGTGATAGCCCTGCTTTCCACTCTAGATTCTGTCCTCTGAAATGGAGGCATGCGAATAGCACTGCCTCCATACTGTGATGAGATGCCAGCAGGAAAGAGACAGCCCCGGGGTGGGGACTTAACTGTCGCGGAGAGCAGCACAAGTGTCATGTTGGCAATCATGCAGGGATGATGGTGCTTGTAGCTGTGGCATTGTTTGATGTCATGTACACATGTTGTGGTGATGATGCTTTTTAGGATGCAGCATGTTACGTCACCTCATCTAGCTTTTAAACATTTCATCTGACTAGATGGTATGTGCAGCAAAGCTTTATTTCCACCCCTGTCTGTCTCTCACTGCCTATATGCAGCTCCAGAAGCAAGCCGTGAATCACTAGTGTGCTTATAGAAGCAAGGAGGGAAGGAGAGAGGGAAAATGACCATTTTTATTTCAGTTTTATTAGAATAAACCTACACCTATTTCAGGTTGTAGTTGAAGGTAAAGTGCCAGAAGGAGAATATTCTCATTGTTCTTTATGCAGCCATATTAATTAATGTTAAGTAGAATAAAGAAAAGTTCATATTTTTCAGGTGAAAGTCGTTGTAAGGATCTCGTTTGCCAATGCTTTATTGTATATTGCATAGAAAATACGGTGATCTTGTACAGCTGAAATGTATATATTCACTAACAAGATGAAAAATATGTTAAAAAGTGTTGAGAAGTATTGGATTTTGGAAGCGCAAGTAGTTGTTCTTGTCAACTGTTGTCAGAGTAGAACCATAACTAAACTAAAGGAAATAACGCTTAGATAATTGGCAAGAGGGCTTGGAAGAGCATTGTGTCTGTGCCCTCTCTTTTTCTGGCAGATATGCCTGTTTCTCAAAGGAGGCAGAGAAGATAATCTTACATGGAGCAGGTGCATGGTAGACACAAGGGAATTTATCTTTAAATGCAAATATACTTGTACAATAGATTTATATGTACAGTAGAACCACTGGAAACAAGAAAATAGAACATATGCATCAGATATCTTGTTGATTGAAGGTCTCAAAAGAGTTTTTAACTGGGCAGGGGGGGTGTGGAAGAATTAATTAATTTATTGTGGTATAGCTATCACCTGCTGCTTACCTGTCTAGGGTGGAACTGTAATTTCACCTTCTAAGATAAAGCTCCAGGTGACTCAGAGGTCTGAAGATCTTAAAGATATCAAAGGGAAGTACAGTCCAGCTGTCAGAGTTTGGCAGCTGAGGCAGTCCTTCATTAGGTGTATTTTCTTCTATGTTAAGGAGCACTTGAAAAAGCTTATTTTGAATATGAATGTAGTTGATTTGCACTTTATGAAGAATTATTAAGCAATGCTTGAAAATACATTTTTCTGGTTAAAACGTAGCATTAGGTTCGTAAGGTTTGCTCTAAGCATTTCCTTTGCAGTTCCGTTTCCTCCACACTTCTTGTTCGCAGTCAAACTGCTGGCGTTATTTTTCTTTGTTTATACCGGAGAAAAAGGCATTGTCTCACTTATCTTTTAAAGTCCATACAGTGTATTACATGACCTCTCCTTGTGTATAAATCCTCCCCACTGTCCCCCCATCTGCTTTATTGTTACTGTATCAATCTGGAACTGATGATTTAAAATGAAATGCTGATCAGGAACTTAACACTTCCCTTCAACCCACCCCCATTTTAACAAATGTGTTTACATCTGTGAGTGAAAATTAGGCAGTGCCACATAGCTTTCTTACATGTGCAGGACAGTGGTGTGCACATGATTATGGTTTGAAGCAATGCTGCTCTGCTGGTTATTCATCTATGTAGTTCTTTTGCAGGATTTGGCCACTCCGACTGGTGTTTTTCTTAAGGAATAGGAAATACCTTGAACTGTAACTAACAATGTGTAACTGCTAGCATGTGTATACATGCATGTACGTCTCTCATTTTCTCTTTTACTAAAACACGACTGTAAATACTCTGCCCTTTGTGTGGTATGCTGACAGTTCCAGTTGAGTCACAGTAGTAAATTTATGAAGAGCCCAATAATTGCTTTTGAGTTGGCTCAAGATTTTAAATATTGAAGTTGTCAGCATGGTGAGAGATTTATTTGAATATTTGTAAATTCTGTGTCCAAGATGTTTTTTTAAAACAAACAGAATAAAGCAAAACAAAACTAGCACACACAGAAGCAGAAGAGTGCTAGCAAGGTAAATAAGCTGCATGTTGTATTCTTCGACCCACACTTCTGTTGTGCTCAGACTAAGCATACTCATTTCTCCTCTTACATGTTCAGATAGCCTTAAGGTGTGTGTCCTAATTATGTTAAATCCTGGGATATTGTCATTTCAGAAAGTCATATGTTGAGCATTGGATAAAGCACAATGTTTGTGCTTGTTGCTAGGAAAAAGGCGAGAACTTATCTTGAGTTACAGAATGGAATCACGAGGAAATTGAGTTATACAGAAATCTTAATTATTTGATTTTCATTAACCTAAACTAGGTTTTAAATTAGAGGTGAAGGAATCTATGGTGGCTAAATGTAACCAGCTTTGAATAAGTACTGTATTGTTGAACTCCAACAATGTTTTTCACTTTGTATCTGCAGAATCGTAGTTACCTGGGCCCTTGACTAACATCATTCATGTTTAATGGGCATTCTTGTGGTAGATGTGAATGGAGTGAGGCAGTGAATCCATGGAACAAGCAGCAGGTTAGAAAAAGGCAGATTCAGTGTTTCACTGTCTTTTTGAATATAATACATTCTACAATATCTTGATGTGGTACTTGCTTAAGGCAATTTGATGGCACAATTTTCAGGTTTGATTGTATTCTTCTATATACATCCTTGTATTAGTTATTTGCATCTGGCATATTAAGTGTTCCGCAGGAAAAGGAGAACTACCTTTTAAAGTGTAATTATGATAACGTGATTGTTATCATTGCTGTTTTGTCTGAACAGGCCAGATCTTGGAAAAAAAACAATGCTGGCAAAGCAATTAGCTGCAAGTTAAAAGATAACCAAATTTCTGATATATTGTTACAGACCACATGATGCAGTTCCAAAATGGGTGGTTGAAGGTCATGGATGTAGTTCAACATGTTTCTGTTAATGTTTGTTTGTATTAGTGTACTATGTTGTATCTTTGATAAATGATAATGATACTGCTTTTGGTGATAAGCCGACTCCTAATTCTACGTTCAGGAAGCCTTTGCTTATAAATAGCTCGATACAGCAATTCTTGGAACAGAGTTTTGGGAACACCAATATCTGAGAGATTAATATAAAATCATTACTTATTGTTCAGGATTATGAGTCAGCTACTGGTGTATGTGACACAATTTTAGCAGTTACCTCAGCTGCTTGGTAGTGCTTTGAAAAGCATTGATAATGTCAGTCTAATGGGTAGGTTTTTCACACCATATTTGGCAACTTTAACTGCCGTTCTCCAAGACTGAGCAGAGAGACCAATTAAACTCTCACCCACCTCCTTACAGTTGTTCTTGAGGGTCATAGATGAAGCACATTAGCAAACAGCGTAATGGAAATTCTGTTTCTGCTCTTAACTGTGATGCTCCCAGTGTGAAGGAGTTAACCATTGCCTCTGCATTTCCCACTAAAGCACCTCACGAATGGGATCTGAGATGAAATGGCTGGAACAGCAGTACCTGACTGTCTGAAGGTGTGCTAAGATGCCCAGGTCCGGACAGCTACGTGGAGCATGACTCTGCATGTGCTTGGGGTTTCCACAGAGATGGGCAGCAGTATGTGATTTTTTATTCCTGTGCCCAGAACTTTCTGTGTTTCACTAGCTCACTTCTTCCTGTGGTAAATTAGCCCGTATGTAATCCCTGATACTGTGATCCGATTCCTACTGGAACTTTAATTATCTGAGTGAACACTAGCTTGTATGTCTTTATACCCTCCTTGTAAGGCAGCTAAGGGTGTTGAAGAACTGCATTCCTTCTTAACTTGGCTTCTGGTTGTGATTTAGCAAAATGCACACAAAATCTCCCTGGGGTGAGTCATTCATTACGCAGTTGGTTTAAGAACATGCGTAAACCCCTTTGGTCACTTGCTGGAGAAGTGGTAGTAAGCCATCCTTGAGAAGATGTGGTGTTTTGTAGTAGTTTGTAGCTAATGGAGGATGTAGTGTTGCAGCTGTACAGCAAATCACCATTTGAGGGGAGGAGGTGCTGAATTTGAAGGACTTTATCAGCTGTTGGGTTTCTGCATGGCGGTAAGTTGCGCCCCTGTTAGCAGCAGTAGTGGGTGAAGACGTTGTTGGTGTGTTGATGTTCTGAATTAACTGGTCTTGAAACAGCAGATTACTGATGTGCCTGCTTAGGTTAAAGTTTCGGCATCCGGCATTAGTACTTTATGAAGATGGATGAGTGCCATTTACACGTAACACGGTTGCCTCCAGCTGCCTGTACAGTGTAGCAGTGTCTCTTTGTTAGTGAAGCTGGGTGAGTTGCTGTGCCTGCAGGATCAGGTTAATCTGCCCTGACTCTGTGAATCCCCACAGGAAGGGCCAACCAGCACGTGTACTGGTGTCCTCCAAGAGCACAAGGGAAGCGGGTTGTGTAGGGGGAGGACTTAGCCCAGCTGATTCAATTTAGCAAAATGGACACTCTCTCCAGCATGTGTTCCTCATCAGGTCCCATATGCTTTATGATATGTTCCCAGACTTTGCTTTTTGCAAACGCAGTTTTAGATGAGCATATCTACAGTAGCACTATTTCTGGATGTGTCTACACTGCAATCAAGTAGTATGATTGCAGGCAGGACATGCAGACAGATCTGTACTAGCTTTAATCTATATGTGATGTGAAGACATGCCAGCCTAGGTTTAAGGGAAGGCTGTCCAAGCCTTCTGGACAGATTGTTAAGCCGTGCTGAAGTCTGCTTTCATCTGTCCTCACTGCTATTTTTAACTGGGCTATCTAGATTAGCACTACCATGGATACCTCTACGCATGCTGACATAAATTCACGACTGCATGCCCACTGCCTCCCTACGACATTGTTGGTGGATGCTCTGCATCTGGGAGTGTGTCCCTTACTCTTTGTATTTTCTTTTCCACTGAGTTTAGTTGTTTATTTCACAATTTAATTCCCCACTGTAAGGAATCATAGAAAAGGCAACAGAGTGTATGAGAGACTTCTGGCAATTTTCCACTCAAAATTCATTTTATAGTCTCTATTCCAAGTTTGCTTATTAAGCTCAGCCTTAAAGAACCTCCAGACCCAGGCTGCAGATTTTTGCAAGTGTTAAAATCCAGATGAGAGACAAGTTTGAAGGAGCAGTGTTAGAAAGTTAGTGTTTTAGAATGCAGTTTTTGAAAGCATTTAATCTAGAGCACAATTGTGTGAAAAAAAAAATGTGAAATTGTGTGAAAAATACCAGCAATGACAGTAAGGTGGTTATCGTATATAAAACATAGTCCAACTTTATTAAAAGAAGTTGGATGTATTTTTAAGAGAAGTGTGCATAGTTTTTGAACGTTTCGAGGAAGAGCCTTCCACTACTGAGAATTTCCTGTTTATTTGGTTTGGTTTTGTTTTTTTTTTTTTTATTTTTAAGTGCAATAAGGGTTATTTTTGCTTTGTCGGTCAGATTACTTGTTAAGTTATTTCATAGTCTTCTTGTAAGAATGAAGTTTACCAAGTATATTTCCACCTGAGATTTTAGCATTTTTTTAATTCAGAAATTGATTTTCCTTTCCTCGTTAAAAAACAAACAAATGAACAAACGAAACCACAGAAAACAGCAAAACTGATCTGTATGTAAGTATATGGTCTGAAAAGATCTGTTGAGTATCCAGTTCTTTTACTGTGCAATTTTCATGCTATTTAACAAAGACAAAGGAGAAGGCATTGTTTGGAAATTGGAGTTAGGACATAAAAAGATGAATGCATGCCTTTTTTTTTCCATTCTTTAAAAATATTTCACATAAAAGTGAGTACTGTCAAACAAAAGGGAATACAAAATAGACTCTAACAAGGCATATGTTTCTGTGACATGAGACACGCTATAGAGGAGTAAGTTGAAGCTGAGCTTTTCAGCCTCATGGAATGTTGCAGCTTACTTATCTGCCAAGAAAATACTTTGTTTCTAGATAAATGGTTGAACTGAAATAAATAAAGTATTCCCTCATCTTTCCTTAAACAGTTCTTTGAAAAAAAGTATTTCTTACGACTGTCCTTGACACTCTTTGGAGGAAAAAGAACAACCGTGGTTCACCACCTGGAGCACACGAATGCGAGTGAAGAATTCAGAGTCTTGTTTTGGTTGAAGCTGCTTGGAAAATCAGGAGGCTGTAATTCAGAATTACAGGAGTAGTTAAAAGGTTCGTGACCATTATGAAGTCAAGAGCTTTGAAATAAAAAAAAAAAAATGGGAGAGGTAGGATTTACTGTGCCACTTTGTACTGTCCTCACTCTTCCCCTTTTAGGCAGGTTGCATAGTGCTCAGAGATGTTTAGCAGATATCCTTGTCTCATTTGCTAATGGAGGTAGAAGGCACATAGATAATGGGGTAAAGAAACGAGATGGGGAACAGAGTTACACAGGGCATGGAAAAGGTGGAAGTACTGAATGCCTTCTTTCCCTAGTCTTTACTAGCTAGACTGGACTTCAGGGGGAAAAGGTTGAAGTAAAGAAGATGTACCCTTGGTGGAAGAGGATCAGGTCAGGGAATACTTCAGCAAACTGGGCATATGTAAATGCATGGGCCTTGATGGGATGCACCCACAAGTCCTGAGGAGGCTAGCAGATGTGATTGTGAGGCCACTCTCAATAATATTTGGTCAGTCATGGTGACTGGGAGAAGTGCCTGGAGACTGAAGGAAAGCAAATGTCATCCCCATCTTCAAGAAAAGCAAGAAGGAGGACACAGGGAAGTACAATTTGATCAGCCTCACCTTAATCCCTGGGAAGATACTGGAGCAGCTAATCCTGGAAACCATTTTCAGGCACATGAAGGACAAGAAAATAATCAGGAGTAGTCAGCCTGCAGGGAGATCATGGCTGACCAACTCGATGAAATTCTACAATGGAATGCTTCACCTTGTACATGAGGAAGGAACAGTGGATATTGTCTTCCTAGGCTTTGCTGAGGCCTTTGACACAGGTGAGGCCTGTTTATGTGTGAGCTGGATGAACAGACAGTGAGGTAGATTGAAAACTGGCTGAATAGCCAGGCCCAGAGGGTGCTGATCAGTAGCACACAGATATTTCCTTCTCTAGTTGGAGGCCAGTGGCTAGCAGTGCACCACAGGGATCAATACTGGCTCCAGTCGTGTTTGACATCATCATTAATGATCTGGATGATGGGTCACAGTGTACTCTCATCCAATTTGCAGGTAGCACAAAACTGTGAGAAGTAACCGATATGCCAGAGGGTTGTGCTGCCATCCAGAGAGACCAGGAGAGGCTTGGAGGAATGGGCTGGCAGGAACCTCAAGTTACTGCACTGATGTAACTCAGCACCTGGGGAGGAACAGCCCCACACACTAGTATATGCTGGGGGCCACCCAATTAGAAAGTAGGTTGGCAGAAAAGGACCTGGGGGTCCCAGTGGGCGCCAGGTTGAACATGAGCCTGCAATGTGCCCTTTTGGCAAATAAAGCAAATGGTATACTGGACTGAATTAAACAAATTATGTCCAGAAGGTCAAGGGAGGTGATCCTTCCACTCTACTCAACACTGATGAGGCCACACCTGGGGTGCTGTGTCCAGTGCTGGGCTTCCCAGTGTGTGGGGCATAGGGCAAAGGGTCACAGAGATGATGAAGGGACTGGAGCATCTTGCATGAGGAAAGGCTGAGAGAGCTGAGACTGTTCAACCTGGAGAAGACATAAGGGGATCTCATCAATGTATGTAACTGAATGGAGGGGACAAGGAGGACAGAGACAGGCTCTTTTCCATGGTGGCCAGTGTCAAGAGGCAATGGGCACAGGCTGAAACATAGGAGGCCTCCTCTGAACATCAGGAAACACTTTTTCACTGTGAGGGTGACCAAGCACTGGCACAGGTTGCCCAGGGAAGTGGTGAGGTCTCTGTCCTACGAGATATTTAAAAGCTGCCTTGACACAGTCATGGGCAACTGGCTTCAGGTACCTCTGCTTGAGCGGGGGGTTGGACCAGTGACCTCCAGAGGTCCTTTCCAACCTCATCTGTTTTGTGATTCTGTGAAACTGAAAAAAAGAGACATCATTGTCATCAGTACAGACAAGGCAACACTAACTAGCCTATGTCTCTGCCTCTATGATGGTGATCCTGTCTGATGCTGAGCCTGAAACCCAAATCGTTGTACAGCAGGTAGCCGCAAAAGCTGTATGCTTTCACATTTGGGTTGTCTACATTGAGCCTTTTGCCAGATGATACGTAGAATGGCAGAGAGCTATCTCGCACTTCTGGCAGCAATGCATGCAGTCTGGAGATACGGATGGGTAGATACATGGGTATTCCCGTGCGCTGTTTCTGATCTGCCCCTTCTGCTATGTAATTCTGTGGCTTCCTGTGAGTCCCTTTGTCTCTGTTTCCAGTTTCTGGATGAGGATAATAATGCTTTCTCTTCTTGTAATAGAGAGTGAATGAATTAATGAGTGTTTGTGAAACACTTTAACAATACGGATGAGCATGCTTGAAAAAGGAGTAAAGATGTAAATGATCTTCCTTTTGCCATAGGGCTTAGACAGACTGAAATAAATAAAATTTAGACTAACTAGTGCTGGGTGGAGTAACAGAAGAAATAGAAATAGCCACCTGGTATTTCTGAGTCGTTTTGGTTGTGCCCTGCGTGAGGTAGATGTCCTTTTGTAAAACGTTAAAGTGTGATCCTTCAGTTAGACTCTATCAAAACCCCTACAAACCAAAGAATGCGCACATGCGTAAGTTTTGTAACATTGTAGTTTTTGATATAGTGAGGTTTATTTCATTAACATAGTTTCAAATATGTCATTCAGTCTTTGTAAAGGGTTTTAGGAATCTCTGAAAGAATAAGCTGCAACATTACAGCTTAAAATAATGTTAGTACTTGGTATTTCTGCCACTATCATGTCCCTCGCTTTTGTTAGAGCACTAGTATCTGTACAACTGAGTGCTACTATTGAGACATATCTGCTCCCCATGTTATTTAAAACAAATAATACTGGCAGGGGTATATCAGTACTCTACGTAGGATAGCATCCTATAGCTGCAGAAGTGCAGTTGCAGTCTATTTCTGATTTCTCAAATTAAAATTTAATGACAGTTCCAGAAGACTCCATTCTGATCTCAGGGGCATAGATGTCTCTTGAGAATAATTTAGCTACTCTTCACTGAATTTTCTGGTTTCCACCAAACTTTGTCTGATGTAAAAAGTTCTTGTTTGACAATCCTTAAATCTACAGTAGTTTATGCTGCTTAACTTCTAAGAATTTTAGCAAACAACATCATAGAATGTGTCTAGGAAATAAGGTACGAGAAATTGTCATGTTTTTGTCCTTTATCTGTTTTAATTTTATCAAAATAAATATATTTGTGTACATAGTAGTGCTCAACTGCCATTGCTAATTAATGAGCAAAGTTGCTATTTGCAGTAACATTTTTGAATGCTTTTTAATAGTATTTGTGTGCTTTAAAAGTGTATACCTGTAATATATGCATACAGTCATATTTGTGAAATTCATCAAGTAGTCTCAAATGAAAGTGGGGTGGTTTGAGTGACAAGGAGAGTGAGTTTTTGTGAATGAGGTTTTGAGTTCAAGGTTTGGGTTTTTTTGGCCCGTGGCCACGATAAGCACAGATATGTGCTCTGCGTAATGTGCCCTGCATGAGACAGACTCGCGTGCCAAGTGGAAGTGTAATGCTGGTTACACACGGTGCCCCACATCCTGACCATGAGTAAAACCCACTTTGCATCAATGGGAAGTTTGGCTTTGAAATGTGGGGTATCACAGTTGGTTAGAATTTAGTGAATTTAGAACGTTAGAATGTCCTAGTGAATTTCAGTGTGCAAAGGATGGGGCAGTAGACTTGATTGTCCAAAGGTTAAAAAAGAAAAAAAACAGGGTGCAGGTGGAGGACAGAGTAGGAAAGTGGTTTGGCCCTTGTTGCAGAGAAGCAGGTCTTCCACACATGAGTAAGGCAGTGCATAGGCTTCACACAAATGGTGGATACACTTGACATATTGTGACCCTTGCAGGGAATGTTACTGAAACAGGAGTTTTCCCTTGAATTTATAATTAAAGCTCATGTAAAGCAAAAAATCATCGTGGGACTAAATGGAGGATATATATTTTGGCAGGCAGATGTAAATGAGGCAAGTTCTAAATTTCTAACTTCAAATACAGCATTTGAAGTTAGACAGTAAGACGGTACTGTTCGGCATTAGTTCCTTCCCAGGATATTTCTAAAGGTAATTGAACAGACCACTGTGGGCCTACAAGGTGTTGAAATGCTAATGGATGATTATTGAATTTGGGTTGAGGAATTTAAATGAGAAAATGAAAGATGCAGGGAAGTGTTTGAAAAATGCCTTTTTCTCGTCTTAATGATAAAAAACCTCAAAACTCAACATGACCTAACAGATGCTTTCAGCATTTGAAATATATTGAGCAAAGCTATCTCAGATTACTTGGTTTATTGAAACAACAGTTATAAATGAAATGTGTTATTCAATGAAAAAAGCAGCTTAGGAAAATTTATGGGGGTGGTATACTGATTAAATTAATTCCACATTTTTCTGTGATCAGTGCCACTGTAGAAGATAAGGTGTTGCATGGCATTAAGGAGACACACCAAAGCCAGGATTTGAGCACTGTCACAGAACTGCAGTGTCAGATCCTATGATTTAATTGAACTGATTTTACTGTGAGTAGAAACTCCCAAAGCGTCACTGCCCTGGTGCAACGGCCCCCAGTGCTGCCTCTGTTGATTCAGTGGAAAAAGGAAAGACCTCAGTTTCTGATTTTAAATGAGAGTGCAGTGAGTCACATCTGCTTTATTAAAGACATTGACACAGAATTCCCCACCTCCCCCCAAACCAACACATGGTTTGGAAAGGCTGAGCTCTGCTATGCTTGATTTCATCCTAACATAAGTGCTGGAGCCTACGTTAGCAGTGGTAGTTGCCATGAGCCCTTTGCTGCTCTGTCTTACTTCAGGGCCAAGTATCTGGTTCCTTGTGGATGCTGTTACTAGGATGTATTATTTTTGGATTTTTACACAAGAACTAGGCTACCAAAAGAAGTAATCTTTTTATTTATTTATTTCTGTAGTTCATGAACTTGCAACAGCCCTGCAGATGTTGAGCATTCATTACCTTTGCCAAAAGATTTCAGAAGTTGTGAACACTTTTACGGCACAGTACTTCTCAAATGGTACCTGGAGTTAACTGTTGTTAAAGCAAAATATTGTGCATATTTGTATGCATCACTTTCTTCCCGAGTTGATTTGGAATCATCTGTAACTGTTAATTTCCTGAATATTATGTTTAATTCTCCTAAAAATGCATGTCTTGAAGCCTTCCTCAAGTAAATACAAGGACAATGTGTACAATCACACACTCTTTGTCACAGGGTGTTTTTTTACTTTGGTAAGTTTTACATTACCAAAGTGCAGTGGTTTTAGGTAACACACAGGCTTTATACTTTCAGCCTCTGTTCAGGATATAATGGATGGATTTTCATTTTTCTGTGTGTTTTCCCTACAGAATGAGTCTTCGTCGTTGTCTTGACTAATGGCTTATGATGCGTTATGAGGCTTGATAGGGAATGTGGAAATGCAAAGCAAGACATCGTTAGCAGCCAAATAGTTAATTCCTTCTAATTTGACAATGTTACTGGATGAACTCTGCTGTTTCTTTGCTTACATTAGCAGCGTACTGATTGTGTCAAATAATTCAGGAATCCTGTCAGCTGATCTCCCAGTTGTCATTTAGTAGTTCCCTCCTGAATTAACGAAAAGGAATAAGCACTGGCTTTAATGTGGAGTGCACTGTATTTCAGTCGCTAGTATTCTTTGAAATAATGAAGTGAACTGCAAATAATCTTGACATGAAATAGTGCAGCATTTTATGTCTCTCTTTCTGTGTTCCAAGCAACCATGACTTGATCCATATAAGTCTTTGGTTCAGTCTCAAATCTAAGTTTAATGGAGGATTTACAGAAATGTTGAACAGCACTCGTACTTATAGATGATTGATGCAGTGTTCTTTATATATTTTGCAGTTCTGCATTATAAATTATTTGGTGTTTTAGTATTAAAAACAGATGACAACCTATAGCTTTAGTATTATGCATGCATAGAAGATGGATATATACCCATACATACTCTCTGTATTTGTGATTGTTGAACCTCTATATTATATTAAAATGTATTATTCATTTCTGCCAACAGTCATGAGGCAGTGGAAAATAATGGGCGCAATCATTTGAAAAATGCGCATTCAAAATTTGCTTGTATTCATCTCAAAGTTCAGGCTGCAGATGTGTAACCATTCATTTTACTGTTCTCAGTGATGCGTGTAAGCCTCCTGAGGATTCACATTCATGAACTTCCTGCATTGCCATTGGTATTTAAAGTAGAACAGATAGGCAACGTGAAATAAAATTTATTTCTACTATAGAATTTACTGTTATTAAAAAAAAAATCAACACTCAAGCTAATTTTGTTAGTTCAGCTGCTGTGTTTTTACTTGTAAAATCATAAATTCAATTTGCAGTGGGCTTTTTCTAGTAATTGCAAATATTGTATGTGCGTTTTCTCCAAGGAGTCACACTTTGGAGCAGAAGAGGCTTTTTTCTCTAAAATTTTGCAGGAAGTAGAGAAAAAAAGATTATTACCTTTTAAGCTCACTTTGTTAAGCAAGCTTTTCTGGTCAGATTTCACATTTCTAAAAATGACTGAAGAACAGCATTGTTAATTCCTGATATTTCTGCTTAATCATAATTTTCCATGGAAAGTTATGTCATACGCAATCTCCTGATCTATATGTGAATGTATTATTTTAGCCTGGTTTTAGTGTTGGTGTTAAATTACCAATATTCAAAGCAAATGTATTTGAAGACTTCTTTGGGTAGCTCTGCTTAAGAAAATATTTTTAAAGCACAGAGGAGGTACAATGAACTAGTTACTAGCTGCCCAGTTTAAACTTGAGCCTTTGTACGTTCGGGGCTCCAAAATGTATCAATGGCAGATTTCCCACTGTTGTGCATGTTCTGTTTTGTTACTGATTGTTCCAGGTTGTACTTCTGGTCTAATTTAATTTTATTAATAGCTTGATAGGATATGTAATTTTTTTTCTCTTTAGTTCAGTTGTTTTTGTTATGTTTTAATCCATTCATTGGCATTATATCCTTTATGTTCTTTCTATATTTCAGTAAGCAAAGGAAAAAGCCCTTTCATAGACCTTCTTAACAGAGCTGCTTTTTACATATTGCTGAGATCTTGCAATTTCAGAGGTTGTTTTTATTATGGGGATACTGCAATGTGATTAGCCATAAATTCAATCTTATTAGAACCTGCATAAGATTGCAGTATCATTCCATTGCTGTAATTTTGGATCTTGAAACAGTTTGGAATCCAATTTTTTTTTAAAGCATTTTTTTCTTCTTTTTTAATTTTAAAAACGAGTTAAGGTTGGTTGTTGTGATGTGGCATAAAGTGAAAATGATATTTTAACTACAGGTATAGTGTAATATAATGTTCCCTAAATGTACTTTAGATCTAGAGCTGCAATGTGAAAAAAATGTGAGTTTCACCAGGACCAACAGACACAAAAATTATTTTCCTGTAAATTGGGTGGTTTAAGCCAAACAGGATGCTTGAAAAATTGCAGCACTTACAAAATCTTTAAAAAATATTTGCAGATTACAGTTCTTCTAGACATGGGCCTCTAGGATGGCAACATAATAAATAATCTGTTTTGAGGGAAATTGCTTCCATAAAATTGAGAAAGTTAAAAAATTACAGTGCTATATTTACCTTGTCATAATTCTACAGGCAGAAGGAAGTAATTCTCTTTTTTTTTGCTTTTGAAAACTGAATTTAGTGTACGTTTAGAAAGAGATAGTAATGTTTTTGGTTTTTTGGTTTTTGGTTTTTTTTTTGCATCCCTCACTCATAGCCTATAGAGTGCTCTAGGGCGCCCTGTTCTGGCTGAGAGAGGTAGTGATTTGGAGCTAGAGCTGCTGTATCATTTATTGGTGAAAGCAGGAGAATGATCAGTGCTTGCTCTTTTCTAGACTCATAGAGAGCTTTTCAGATTTCTGAACTGGGAAGTGCACATATGTCACGAGTTCTGGGGACTGAATTACCTTCCCCTGAGTTCAGTTTTGGATACTAGCTGATTTTGCAGCACTGGTTTCCCAGGTGAGTAGCTGAATTTCATAGCAGCAAATCCTTTCTGATTGTTCAGTGTAAATCTGAATTTTAGGCTCTGTAGTATATCAGACAGAACATGATATTCTGTAGAATAGTTTGTTACGTGCACGCTTGGTTTCTATATATACACAAGTATACAATAGCGTGCTTTCTGTCCTAGTGAGTCTGCCAGCTGATTCTGAAGGATCTTACTTAGATCTGACTTAGTTCTACTTTCCCTAGTATGGAAATAACTGCTTAAAAGGTCCTGCTACATTTTTAGAGAATCCATGCAAGCCTTAACTAACTTGCAAACAAGTATGAAGTTGAGTCACCTTGCTGGGAAGAATGTGGTTTCGTTAATTATGTTGGTGATGGAGACTGTCATCATTTGAATCTACCAGTTAGAGGAGAGATTGTCTTTACCAGCTGCAGTTCTACAGATGTGCCTAGCCTCTTACTGAAACTTTCCCATAAACCACTTAGTAGTTTCTTTTTGTGACTTTCCAGCACATCCTGTGGCTCTCCATGTGTTTCTGCAAATCCGTAGAAAATGGTACTGCTACAAAACCCAGTTTCTCATCTGCATTTGTAACTGTGTTGGATGTTTGAGTGTTTGAAGAGCTGAAGTGGGTGGAAGTCTTAATAAACGGTCAGAACTTTGAGAACTGAGCTGTTAAGGTTGGAAACTGTTGGGTCAAGGATTTCAGGCAGATTCAGAATTCGCTTACCCCTGTTATTCTAACTTCTGTAAACTCAGTATCGTTTTAAGGCAGTAAAGTTGCAAAATTTATGTCTGAATAACTGCTTGTCCAGTGCAACATCTGTACCATAGTTCACATAAGATTTTACTATGATACTGCAACTATTCACAAAAAAGAACTGATGGTGATAGGGGACATTTGTATTTTCCGTGAGCCTGCATCACCGATTAGCAGAGGACTCTGACAGCTGCAGACAATGCACTCTTTTCTTTGCTCAGCCAGGGTTCTTCTGGAATTGTCATCTCTCATCTCCTAAGAGCATCTGTGAGAGTTACAACTGACTTTTGAGTAGCAAGAATATACTTTGTGGAAGATAGATTTGCTAGATAACAAGTAACCTAAGATCATATTAGTCAGTAGCAGCTAAGTGCTGAACTGACATTGCAATCCCGAGTTCCTTTTCAAACTGTACAGCTATGATAAAGATCAGTGAATCATCTGTGTAATTGAAACACCATCTGAACATCCTGGACCACATAAGGTTCCCATCTTTGACAGTATTCCACAATGCAAATTCTGGGATTGACAATGCTTTCTTCTGTGTCGGAGGATATATGAACCAGGAAATCCTTCTTCCTCTCTGCTTACCAGATGTAATGCCCCTTTACCTTGCAACCAGCGAATGGAAAAGGTTGAAGCTGGTTTAAAAGGAATAATCTCTTAAACAGTTGCAACTGGTGCTGATTTGTTCTGAACAGAATTAAAGCTGTCTTCTCTTCCTGGAACTAGGACAGATCCTACCTGGAGTGTTGTTGCTTGTTGCAGTGTATGTGTGTGTGGGAAAAAAAAGGTAGTAAAAGAAATATTCCTTTGTTGGAAAAATGGAATAGCAGCCTTACAACACTGCCTCACCAACTGCATTTATTCCCAGTAAAGTGACTACACTTGTACCTTGGCTGCATGCCAAGACTGATGATGTGCTTTATACATGCAGAAAATTATGTTAATAAAACTACAAATTATAGTGCTACTATCCACAAGCACAAGCTTTCCTATGACAATGTTGTTTACTTAAAAACTAAACATTATAACCTTGATGCAAAATTACTTGCGCAGATTTTAAACTAAATCTAGCCAATCAGTGTTTCTGCTTACTTGTCAGTTGCAGATAACTAAATATTTGCTTGTGAAGCTAAGCTGCTGTCTGCCAAATGTTCTCAGTTGTTTTTGTTTTTTTTTTCCTCAGTAAATAGATGTATTCCCAGTTTCTAATTTTATTCTTTTACACTCTCCTAGAAATAGGAGTAGAAGTGTTGGTTGTTATAATTTTTAGTGAAAAAACAGAGATTGTGATGTTTGGCCATACATTCTTTTAATAATCCCTGTCAACAGATTGTATTAAATGTAACAGCTGTTCCTAGTGAGCCAAATAGTCGTTACTAGAGATGAGTTCAAGAGTGCAGTACAGGCTATCTCTGGAGGTGGCAGAGTTGGGGGGCTGGAGGTGAAGACGATAGCTCAGTGGTGAGAGCTCAATTCTTCTCTTTGTATGATAAGCAACTCTGGCATACAGTTTCTGTATCTTAAATTACAGTCCCTTTCAGAGGTTATCCTAAGTGATATGGCTGCATAAATTCACTTGTGAAGGCTAGCAGCTAGGAATCAGAATTGGGTATTAGTTAATAGTTACCAGAGATCAGAACCATCTGTTTTTTGCATGCTTTCTTGTTGCCTTGAACAGAAATGTAGTTGGTGTGGAGCAAAAGTGAAGCTCCCACTGAGTAAAAAACTTAGTTACAAACCAGTCAATATGTAAGTGCATCTCTGTTGCCCCATTCTGGTTATCACCAGGCCCTATCTGATCATCTTTATCTATTAAACTTCCTAGTTCTCACTGCCAGGCTCGCTACGCCATTTGATAGCTTCATTAAAGACTTCTTGTTCAGTGAAGTTTGAGTAGAATATCTAAAAATAGAATAAAAAGTGGTTTTAATGGTTTCGATAGGCTCATCCTTGTTAATATTTTTGTTTTTCTGTTACCTTTGAAACTTTGAGGTCACTGCCTCAATTTTTCATGTGAGGCTAATTTTTGAGTCATTCAGCTTCTTCATATGGTTGAACAAGAGACGCTAGACTGTTTCTCTCAACTGCAATAATTTCCTGTGATCCGGCTCTGATTTTTCCTAGTTGTCACCCATGTCCATGTATTCTGGTGTTTTTCCAGACAATAAGGCTGCTTTTTGGCTCCTTCATTTCCTTTCCATGTGTCCTTAATTAACAGTGACACCCGCAGAGGTAGCTAGAGTCCTTTAGGCAGAGCACTTAAAATCTTGGGCTTTAAGAGAGTCACATGTAATGGAGCAGAGGAGCTGGAATAGTTGTCTGGAGAGTAGAGTCCTGGATGGAAAGTAACAGAAGTGCACATGAAAAGTTTTTCTGTTTGTTTTAGTAATTTATAGTGTAGAGTCAAACCCAAGAGATAGATTTAAACTTCAGTGGTAGGATGTCTGTGGTCTGGTTTCCAACTGTAGTAGCAAGTCATTGTGGCCAACTGACATCCAAAAAGTTAAAAATACTGTTGCAATCTTTTTGCATGTGGTAAAGGAAAGCACACTGGTTTAAAAACTAATCTTACCATCTGTGAAACGTCAACATGGAGGGCATTGGTTATAAATTTCTGTATGTTCATTAAAGGCCTGATTTTTTTTTTTTCTTTCTCTCTCCTGTGTTTTCTGCAAATACTTCTACCAATACAGAGTAAGTGTCAGTGAGAGTAAAATACTGGTAAACCAGAGTGGAGGAGTTCTAAATCCATTTTTTACAACTGTAGTAAATGACACAAGGCAGCAGTGCACCTACCCCCTTTCCTTATCTCTGTTATCTTTTAAACACATAGTTTAAACTTGCACAAATCATAATGGTCAGTATTGCTCCAGGGAGTGGAAGATAATGAGGCATGCCTGGTCATCTGCCTGGTAAACAATTCTGGAAAAAAATAAAAAGCAGCTGAGAGAGGACATGATACATGTTTTTGGAGAGTTAGTGCTGGCAGACTTCTGACTGCTACTGGTTCTGGTAAAAATAGATAATTACAGTAGGTGATACTGGATCACAGAGCTCTTCAGGAAGACTAATTGCTAGGTGTCTGGTTTGGAATATGAAAGAACTGTATTTGGAATAAAAAGTTCAAGATATTTGTTCCATTTTTCTATTATTGCATTCAGAATGTTTCCATGTTAGTGTGATCTTATTTTCTTTAACTTAATTGCCTTGTTTGATCCAAGAGGATGAAAACTCAGAAAAGAAGTAGTGAAGAAAAAATAGCTGAGGAAATCATGCTGTCCATTTTAGATTGTAAAGAGTGATCTGCATTTTTCAGGTGGTGTTTTTTAAAAATTTTCATCAATGTTAGTGTTACCCATCCAGATATTTGTGACTTTTACTTGTCCCTAATGGCTCATAGATATTTAACTGAATGACAATTAGTAAGGGAGCTGTGTTGATCTGTTTGTGTTCTTTTTGACGTATAAGTCGATAGTAATAAAAAATCTGTAAGATCAATTTCAAAACCTCTTAGCAACCACATAAAAAATAACAACTGTATTGATTTCTCTGATAATTGTCTTGGAAGAATGGTAGGAGCTTAATGGTACGAACGTAATGAAATGCGTTTATCAATAGACTATGTGTTGGATATACTGCATGGGAAGCCGACAGTAAGATGCTGTCAGTAGGGGGTCTGGATATAAACTTTCATGGCCTCTTTCACAGATTGATAAAATTGCAGAAATGATGAAAACAGGAGAAAAAACACATATTGCAGAATACCTGTAGCAAAAGGCAGAGATTTGAAAGGAAATGCAAGAGTAATGTCTTCTACATTCTTTTACCAAGTTCCTTAAAAGGACGTGAAACGTAGTCTGTTGTACATATGTTCTAGATTTTATAGAAGAGACTTTGTGAGAAATATTTTCAGAGCCTGCTGGGATATAGCCAGGATTATGGCAATTTCCCATCAGAACATGTGTTTACCAGCTCCAGCTTCCTTTTGAAACACTGTAAAGAATTGCTTTCATGAATAGGTTGGTTTTTTGTTTTGTTTTGGGGTTTGTTTTTGTTTTTTTTTTTCTGTTTGAACAGGCAGAACAAACAGGATATTTTGGTCATAATGAGCAGCATAATGAAATGATAAGTACATCCTAATTGCAGCTTGTTTATATCATGATTATGCAAACAATTATTTTGGTAGGTATTTCTGTTTCTACACACCCTGAAAAGTCTTTAAACAGTATTGGCTATTTTTTGTTCTTTTATCTGTTAAATACTTCAATATATAGGAAGGACGCTAAAATGAAAAATCGTTGAAACCATGCAAACCTATGAAAATATATATAAAATACAAAATTAGTCTTCATCTCTGCCTTGCGTTTAGTTCTCAGTGTTGGATATCCTACATTACTAGCATTATAATATCCAGTGTTTGAAATGTAAACTTCCTTTTATTTAGTCTCACACAAATTTATAAGCTAGGAAAATAATAGGATATAAATGCTTAGAGAAAGTCACTGTTGACACAACAGCCACCAATACTAGGCCATACATCTCTTCAGAGATCTGCTTGGAAGAATCCCATGTGTTACAGCCCCAGAAAAAAAAGAGGAGTCTGAAAGCACTTGTTGATGTACAAGGATCACCTCCGAGCTCAAGAAAAGTTCATCCTAACAAGCAGGAAATCAAGCAGAGGTGGCAGGAGTCAGTCCTGCTTGGTGCATGAATGCACCAGGAGCTCATGACTGAACTCAGACATGAAATGTACAAGAGATGGAAACGGGCAGGTGACCCAGGAGCAGTATAGAGCTGTTGTCTGATTTTGCATGGATATGTTTAGGAAAGCCAAGGCTGACTTGGAGTTCAATCTAGCAAAGGATGTGAAGGGTAACAGGAAAGGCTTTTACAATTACATAAACAGCAAAAGGAAGACTAGGGAGAGCATGAACCTGCTTCTAAATTTGGCATCAGAATTGGTGACAATGAACACAGAAAAGGACAAAGTACTCAATGTATTGTGTCAATCTTTACTAGTATGACAGGCTGCAGGAATCCCAGGCACCTGAGATCAGAGAGAGGGTCTGGAGCAAGGAAGGAGGAGGGGGACAAGGTTAGGGAGCACTTAGGCTGGACATACATAAGTCCATGGCACCTGACAGGCAACACGCTTTAGTGGTGAGTGAGATGGCTGATGTCATTGCATGACCACTCTTGGTTATCTTTGAAAGGTCATGGTAATTGAAGACTGAAGGAAATCAAATGTCACTCATGTCTTCCAGGAGTGCAAGGGCAAGAAGAAGAACCTGGGGAAAAACACACTGATCAGTCTCACCTCAATCTCTAGTAAGGTGATGTAGAGAATCTTCCTGCAAAGAACTTCCAAACACATGAAGTGCAATAAAGTGATTTAAGAGTAGTCAGCATGGATTTACGAAGGGGAATCGGTGCATAACCAACCTGACAGTGTTCTGCCATTAGGTGACTAGCTTGGTGGATGATGGGAGAGCAGTGGATGTTGTTTACTAAGACTTTTGACGCTGTCTCCCGTAACATCCTTATAGACAAACTGACAAAGGTTGGGTGAAATATGTAGACAGGGAGATGGATCAAAACTGTTTGAGTGGCTGAGCCCAGAGGGTTGTGATGAACAACACAAAGTCTAGTTGGTGGCAAGTCACTAGTGGTCTACCCCAGCGGTGAGTACTGGTGCGAGCACTGCTTAAAATCTTTGTATTAGCAGTTAAACTAGCCTGGACAATGGGACAGAGTGCAGTCTCCTTAAGTTTGCAGATGATACAAAACTGGGAGGAGTTGTGCAGCCATTCAGAGGCACCTGAACAGACTGATGGACTGAGCAGAGAGGAATCACACGAAGTTCAACAAAACGAAATGTGAAGTCCTGCGTCTGGGGAGGAATAACCCCACGCACCAGTACTGGCTGAGGGCCAACTGGCTGGAAAGGAGAGAAGTACCTGGGGATCCTTGTGGACATCAGTGATATGCCCCTGTAGCAGAGGCAGCCAACAGTCTTCTGGGCTGCTTTAGGCAGAGTGTCGCCAGCAAGTCAAGAGAGGTGGTCCTTCCTCTCTGCTCAGCCCTAATGGGACCACACCTGGAGTGCTGGGTCCAGTTCTGGGTTCGCAAGTACCAGGCAGATGTGGACTTAAATGGAGCAAGTCCAGTGCAGAAACACAAAGATGATTAAGAGATGGGAGCCTTTTTCATTTGAACAGAGGCTGAGAGAGCTGCCACTGTTCAGCGTGGAGAAGGGAAGGATCAGGAGAATCTTACTAATCTGATGGGAGAGAATGAAGAAGAAGGAGCGAAGCTCATCTCCGTGGTGCCCACTGACAGGACAAGAGGCAATAGGCACAAATTGAAACACATGAAATTCTATCTCAACACAAGAAAACACTTTTTTTTTACTGTGAGGCTGGCCAAACACTGGCACAGGTTGCCCAGATACATTGTGGAGTCTCCATCCTTGGTGATACTCAGAATCCAGCTGAATATAGTCCTGGGCTTAACCTGCTCTAGTTGACCCTGCATGAGCAGAGGGGTTGGAATAAATGATCTCAGGCAGACCCTTCCAGCTGAAGACATTCTGGTCTTTAACCTAAACAACTGTACTATTTTGGAGGATAATGTTGATCTATCTGGGAGTTACTTCTGGGATATATAAAGCTATCAAAAATGTCTTTGCTCATTTTTTCACTTTTTCCTTTGAGAAATGGATTTGCCTTTGAGAAAACGAATTTTCCTTTTCTGAAAATTGATTTTTGTTGATGGAAAAATGTTTTTTAAATTCAGCTCTTGCTATTAAAATCTCTACTTGTAAGTGCATTGTTTGCCCCAAGCATTCATTTTCTGGAAACTATTGAAACATTTTATATGAGAGAATCAGGTATATTTCATGGGGAAGATACTGATCCTTTCTGTGAGTGGAAAAAGTAGCCCTTTCATTCCTGAATAATAAAAACACCACACTTTAAGAAGCTTGATTTTCTTTGTGACTATTTCATATACTTTTAGATGACTGGGTTTTAAATTTACAAGTAGGTAATTTTAAATGGACATTAGTATTTCTCCTGTAACAGAGATTTGGGAACTGTTACTCTCTACATTAAGTAGAAACACTGCCATTATAGAGTCACACTGTCACAAAATGTTTAGCGGGACAACTTAACAAATTCATTTTGAGAACACCGAACCGTAACTGAAGATAACATGAGGTTAAATACATATTCCTAGAACAGCTTAAAGGAAGAGGCAGAAGCTTGTTACTGTTTAAAGATCCTTTTTAAACAAGGAAGGGAGCAGCCATCGTGCCCAAATAGGGTCAGTGGCTGGCAGGAAGTAGTACTCCACAGCTTAGGTAAGTGGGATGAAAGTAGCAGTGGAAATAAGTAGAACTATAGGGTATTTTCCACACTTGACTAGTTTGATGCCCTTTCACAAAAAAAAAAAAAAAGGCTGAAAAGAATGAACATTGTTCCATTTTCTCTTTTCTCAGAAGTAAAATATCATTTTTATATGGAAAATTACTAATAAAGAATGAGGTTATAGAAATCAGTGGTTAAAGTTACTTTGTGGTCCCTGTGTGCAAGAATTATAACATGTCACAGTGGAGAGGAAAGGATGCTGCTGCAGTGGACTCAAGCAGAAACTGTACCTCTATACATGGTACCTTGGTTAAAGCACTGCTTTTCTTACTGGCACGAGTTGGCAAGTGGATAACTGGCAAAGCCAGACCGGGTTCCACTTAAAATGCAAAAGTTAAAATGTTAGAAGTTGCAGTAAGTTGCACCACCTGCTTTTCTTATAGTTTGGCTGCAGATTGCATCCAAGGTAGCAACTGTATGTTCCACTCCAAATGTACACAGAGTGTCCAGTATGGCTACTGTCCTACCCTGACCTCTGTTGTCACTAGATCACTGTGAACAGTGGCATTACAGAAATAAGTTATGGTGATGGAACAGCGTGTGTTCTTGCTGTGTGTTCTAGTGAGATTTCTGTCCAGTCTTTCCCTCCGTTCATACGTGTATGTACCTATGTCATTTACAGAGGGGAATTGTTTGATCTGGTTTTGATCTGCATGTTGGTGAGTCTTACAGCCTGTAGAAAGAGTTAGCTGGTGTGAAACAGCTGAAACAGTTGCCATATAAGCTACAGTATAATGAAGTAGGCATGTTAATACTGAATGACTGTAGGGTATTTCGTAATAAGATCAAATAGCCTTGTAGTAGTTCAAAGGGAATAAAAACATAAATTCATCAAATATAGCCAATTAAATACTTTTTTTTTTTTTCAACAGATCAGTTGACCTCTTACTTGTTTTGATCGTATCGTTAAGCAGGCAGTGAGTTAGGTTTGTACAGTGCTTGAATCACATATGCTGTTTCAGTTTTAAAATAACAGCTATTAATTTCCAACTCCAAAGGTTTCTCCTTCAAGGCTAATTGAAACAAACAAGTTTATTTTTCTAGTCCTCATTCCTGAATGCTCAAGTGCATATATTCTGGCTGAATGCTTGGACTCCAGTTTCTTTTATGCTTGAATCTTGAAGGAAATACAAAACTATGGGGTGGAAAGGATGGTTGTATTACAAGAAATCTGGGGTGGTTTGCAGTGAGCAGATATCTTTCAAGTTGTATTACAATAAAAAGAACTCTTCAGTTAGTCAGATCACTGACTGAATATTCAGGTCAGCCTGAATATTGATCTCTTTTTGTTAGGTTGCTGTGTTCTTTTGGGAATGAAGAAGTAGAATCACTCTTTTTATATTAAGTGTAATGGTTATTCATGAGAGCACTAACTGGAGTAGTATTTAGAAAGGCAGGAAAGAAGGTACTTCCTAACAGCCTAATAGACACTCCTTTCCTTAAGATAGGTGGTGTGTTGGTCACACAGATGTTAATGGCAAAGGTTGCTTGCACTTTAGTGGCGGTCAGATGTCATCCTTGCAGTAACACTGCTTTTGCAGTAAGTTATGTGGAGTACTATTCAGTGTGCTAGAAAAACCCCAACATACATGAGGAACTGTGTCTTAATAAGCATACTGTGTCTCACTCAATGCATCTTGACGTACATATTACTTAAAGACTACAGTGTCTGTCATTGTAATTGTTAAAAATACTTAATATTAAAATGCTCAAGTTGTGATGAATTTTCCATGCATTTAGTGGGGGCAGAAGCTAGAGTAGGTGGACCATACACTATTACCTACCTCCACATGACTTCAAAACCATCTCCCTTAAGACTCCATAGGATTGCTTTATGGATGAATATGTGATCTTGAGGTGTAGCTGGATGATTAAGAGAAGTTTGATTATGTTTGGCCAGAAACAAATACGTTTGTTCTTACCTAAAACCAGTGCTGAATGTGCATTGACTCATTAGAAACAGAACCTATCTCAGTATTTGTGCATCTTCAGGGCTGCAGGTGGATTGTTTCTGCCTGTTTGAAATGCAAAGTTTTTCTGAAGTTAAATTTTAAAAATAGCATCTTTTGGTCTTGGAAAACAGTTGTGGTTTGCTGCATTCTTTCGTCCTGTCCTATCAGTGTAGCTTGTGCACTGATCACTTGCATGGTGATTAAAAGCAGTGCTTTTATTTTGACTTGCTTTAGAAGTATTATACTATTATAAATTGCTGGTGTGAACTTTTAAACTCATGAAAACTTCTGAATAAATGTGATAAAGGATAAGGTAATCCTGGTCTCGGAATTCATTCCTTCACTGGAATAAATCACATCATTTCTCAGCCTCACAGCTAACTTTTTTTTTAAACAATAAATTCTTGTTTAAAATTCATCTGTACTCCTTAATATCTCCCTCTGCTCCTATTGAGCCTTCCCTTTGTATTTTTATATTTTAAATTTACTGGACAGATAATTTCCTTTGCATAATATATTTTTCTTGACTTACATCGAAGGAAGAAAAGTAAATAAAACAAACCAGTACAATAGGGGTGCTCAGTCAGTAAGAGACAATCCAGACACTAAGCAGGACAATAGAAAAAATGTTATTTCACGTATTTAGAAAAAAACACTTTGGGAGCCCTAGAAGGTAACAACAATTGTTTGCACAGTACACTTCAGACTGCATTATATCACAAACCCTTGTATGACTTAAAAATGTCAACATAGTCTAACTATATGGCAGATTGTCATTTCGTTTGAAGGCATGAAACTGAAGTGGTATCCTTGAAAAGCAAATTAACCTACATTTGAGCTGCAGTGTTGCTCTTTACATTGTCAAAGTCATGTGCTTGAATACTTATTGATTATATCAAAGTAATTTCCCCTTAGAGATAATTAAGAGAATGTAAATATGAATGGGAATCTGGGGTCTTCTAAGACTCCATGCATGTATAGTATTAAATTTAAAGTATTGCACATGACTAGATGATTGTTGTAGGTCTCTTACAGCTGAAATATTCTTCTCCTCTCTCCTCTCCTCCTCTTCCTCTCAAAAGATGAAACTGCAGGCCTTTAATGTCTTTGATGTGTTCTCCTTGTGTTCTGCATTTATCACCTGTGGAGGTGCCACCTGTATTTGGTGAATAAAGATTTTCCGTTGTCCTAGGGATCTCCTGCAAAGCTTCAAATATGGCCTTTTCCAGAATCCATTGCAGTGTATTCACATCATATTTATTATTTTATTGGATCACTCTTGTACCGCAGAGCTCTGTTGATAGACAAGGACACACGCTATGCAAAAAGCCAGACAAATGCAGAATAACTTCGCAATGCCTGTCTCAAAGAACATGTAGTCTTTTGTATGAGACAACACACAGTTAGGCACTGGGAAGCATAAGAAGCAGTAAGAGGTGTGATAGCTGGAAAGGCTAGCCCAGACTAGCTTTGCCAGGATCCAGTGGCCAAGCTTTCTTCCTTTCATTCGATAGTGCAGCTCCCACATCCCCTAGTTATAGTAGTGCTCCTGAACATATTTCCTTATACTGTGTAGCAAATAGAGTTACAAGGCCAAATTAATTTTTGGTAGAACTTCACTGTCACAGTGGAACATGAAGATGGAGGAACTAAATTCAAAGTTCTAGGTGTTTCCTGCTGCTGACAGATGATGTGCTTTCCTGAACTGTAGGCTTTAATCAAGTGCTGGTCTTTTCACTGCATGTTAAATAGATTTAACATAATGTAACATTGCACTGTTCTATTTGTCTGGAAGTGGACCAAGTGTTTTATGCTCTTGGTGTTTCTTAATGTTAGGGAATAAAATTGAGATGCTTACTAGATTTCAAGCATTACTTGAAACACATACTGTATGCTTAAATTAAAGATGTAAAGTCTTTCTGTCCGTGAATCTTGTTCATCTTGAGCTACTATAGCCTCTGATGCTAAGGAAAGGGCAATATATTTGTTTTGTTATCTCTAACCTATAATGGTAAAATGTAACCTCAACCCCTAATTGAAAAGCGACTGTCATGGCATTCTGGCATTTAAAGCCTAAATCTTTAATATTAACTGTGCCCAAGGAAACAGCCTTTTGTCAACCGCTATAGAAGTGTTTACATCTGATTTACTTTATATTTGATTGGATGTTTAAGTAAATCCCCAAATATTTTGGTATAGTAGTTCTGAGATGTGGAAAATAAAATTGCATGTGGTGTTTAGCAGGATTTCTTAGAGTTATAACTGAAGTAGACATTTAATTGACAGCAGATCTTTTTATTGTTATTTGTTCTTGTTATTTCTGTATCTATAAATAATTAAAATTATATGTTCTCAATTAGTTATTTTGTTTTGGCCCAATAAAGGACATTTCCCTTGTGCTCCCTCTTGGATTTAGTCATTCATGTGTATCACTGAGACTATATTTGGCTTAGGTGCTGGATCAGATTCCTTTCTGAAGCCACCGAATTCGCTACAACCTTGTTGCAAAGAGGTCACTACAAATCGGTTATGGTTTTTTACTCCACAGTTTTGCATTGAACAAACAAAACAACAAACTGAGCATGATGTTTGTTTACTTTCTGCCTGCCATACCAGTCTCTTAGTTCACTCAGTTGATTGACAGACAGCAAACACTCACCTGTATGGCCTTGTTTTTGCGTGGTGTTCATTAGTTTGGATAAGGTGATGGCCATTGGCTTCACAATATGAAGTGAGTGGCAGGACTGGCTTTCAAAGCATTCCTGCCATTGCCATGTTGAGTCTTCTTCGTTCTCAAAAGGCACATCAGCCCCTAGGGTTTGTCGTTGTTGTGAAAATTTTTTGAGGCTGTGTGGTGAGACAAATCCAAAGCTTGATCTAGCTTAAAAAAGAAATTTGTGAATAATGTAAGCATTTAACCTATAGGTAATGCATGCCATTAGTCTAGAGTGGAGCTTTAGTGTTTGCAGAAATTGATGGATTTGTTCCCTATATGTAATACTTCATTGCTTTTATTATTATTATTTTACTGAGAATTGCTTTCTTTGCCCCTTTTTTTCCTCATTCACCTAATTGTATGGAATGTTTGTTAGTAACAGGATTGGAGTTCAGACAGCTAATTTTAGCTGAGGAGGATAAGAGCAGAGGAAATCTATGTTTTAGAAAACCAATAAGGATTGTTGCTGTTGTTTGAAACGGAGAAGGATAATTTTTTTTTCTTTATTTTACAACCTAACCACTGTTTAGTATCTGTTGCAGTGCAACACGTGCAATATGTTATTATATTGATACTACTATTACCACATTTCTGTGTGGTAGTTTTTAGCTGGATGATTTCTCTTGGTGGAATTGTTTCATGAAACTATTAAAAACACTTTTTCTTGAGTACGGCTGATGTTTAAGCAGTTTTCTTCTTTTAGCTGTGAATTCTGAGAGCAGACAGAATTTATTTTGCCTGTATAAAATGTATATGTGTGTGTGTATATGTCTCTCTGCAAGCTAAATTGCCAGATGAGAAATGCCCATTTTTGTTTTAAAATTTTGTGGCATATTTAATAACTAGCTTCAAAAATACAGTTAGGAAAATTGATCAGTTAAATGTCACATCTTTCTGCTGGCCGGCTAGAGACAGTCATCTGTATTGCTTTGGTGTTGATGCTGGAAATACATTATTCATTTCATGTCATCCATTGCTGCCAGTTGCAATTTTGGTTGCAATTATTTTTACCTTGAATTTGACCAGTTGTGCTTATGATCTGCTTGTGAATGCTATTCAGATTGTTTATATTTCTGGTAATAAGCTGTATTCAGCCATTGCAAAGGTCTCAAAATAGCCGCAACTCTGAGTACTGTTGTTGCCGTATGGTTTGTGTTATACGTGGTGTAGTTCCACTATGTTAAATTGTAACAAAAAAAATGCACCTCCTGAGTAAGAGTCAAAGTATTGTCATGGGAAATCTTATTTGGTCATAATATTTGTCCTGAGTTGCTGTCCAATTTTACCTCATCAAGAAAAAAATCTTGTAACAAACAGAATGCATGAGTCTCCTCCCCTTTTTTTACACATAACTGAACATTATCTTCAGAAAGAGAAGTTTTCCATAGAGAAAATGTGTTTGCTTTGGTTACCAACTTTCTCTTCAGCCTTTGTGTGTTTCATAGTCTTTATGTTTTGAGAGGACAGAAGATAGCATTTTGGGGAAGTAATGTTGCAAGACTGTGGACTGACATAATGAGTTTTGTACATCTCTAGGTGAAATGCAGGCCTGTCATCAGCCATGGATGGATGCAACATTTTTTTGCCTCAATAGCTCCTTGCAAGTATAGAGCTAAAAAATAAGTTTGAAAGGTTGAGGTCTTTTTATTCTGAAATCTTGAGGGAGGTGGTAATCAGGAATAATTGTTCTTTTATTAAAGCTATGGAGTTTTTTAAGCTGAGTAAATCAGTTTTAATTGCAAAATAAAATCTTTAGGTAACTTCTTGGTTCTGGCTTATTATTTGGCATATTTAGGGTAGCTTTATTTATCTCTTCCATTGATTTTTAGACATACTGTCTGAGTTTTTTAAAAATACATTTAATTCCAGTGAAAACCTGAGACTTAGTGAAGTTTTGGGATTTTTTTCAGGCTGTATATATGCGATACGGTCAATAGATGCCATTAGCCTTTAACCTTTTATTTTTTAATTCTCATTCTTTCTTCAAATATATATCATCTTATGGAATGATACTGAGTAGATTCTACAATCCTGTAATTTGTGTAGGACAGTAGGTATATAGTTGGCATTTATCTTCCTTCTAAAATTGACTTAATAGTTTGATTTGAGCTAGTATCAATAGTCACAGTGATAAACTGACAGCTTGCCTTTAGCTCTGTGAAGGGACACTGTGATGGGTTGACCTTGACTGGCTCTCAGATGCTTACCCAGCCACTCTCTCATTCCCCCTTCTGAACAGGACAAGGGGAGAAAATAAGATTAAAAAGTTCATGGGTTGAGATCAAGACAAGGAGGTCACTCACCAATTACCGTCATAGGCAAAGAAGACTCAACTTGAGGAAAACTGATTTAATTTTTTGACAATTAAAAATAGAGTAGGATAGTGAGCTAAAACTAAAACATATTCTCCTCACCCTGCCTTTCCCAGGTTCATCTTCACTCCTTTGTTCCTGATTCCTCTACCTCCTCCCCCTGAGCAGTGGAGGGGGACAGGGAATGGGGGTTGTGGTCAGCTCATCACACCTTGTCTTTGCTGCTCCTTTCTCCTCACACTCTTCCCCTGCTCCAAAGTGGGGTCCCTCCCATGGGAGATAGTTCTCCACAAACTGCTCCAACATGGGTCCTTCCCATGGGCTACAGTTCTTCACAAACTGCTCCAGTATGGGTCCTTTCCCCAGGGTGCAGTCCCTCAGGAACAGACTGTTCCAGCCTGGGTCCCCCACGGGATCACACGCCCTGCCAGCAAACCTACTCCAGCCTGGGCTCCTCTCTTCATGGGTCACAGGTCCTGCCAGGACCCTGCTCCAGTGTGGGCTCTCCATGGGGCTGCAGCCTCCTTCAGCAGTATCCGCCTGCAGCCCATGGATCTCTGCTCCTCTGTGGGCCTCCATGGGCTGCAGGGGCACAGCCGGCCTCACCACGGGCTGCAGCGTGGGCTGCAGGGCAATCTCTGCTCCGGCTCCTGAAGCACCTCCTCCCCTCCTTCACCAACCTTAGTGTCTGCAGGCCTGTTCCTCTCACACATGCTCACTCCTTTCTTTGGCTGCAGTTGTGCAGGTTTTTTCCCTCTCCTTAAATATGCTATCCCAGAGGCGCCACCACCGCCACTGATGGGCTCGGCCTTGGCCAGCAGCGGGTCCATCTTGGAGCCGGCTGGCATTGGCTCCATCGGACATGGGGAAAGCTTCTGGCAGCTTCTCACAGAAGCCACCCCTGTAGCCCCCACACTACCAAAACATTGCCACGCAAACCCTGTGCAGTGACAGCACACTTTGCCACAAGTAAGTTGTAATGTCACCCAAATGCAACATGTTAAAGCATAAACCTTAAAAAAAATACACTGAAATTCTAAGTTTCTGTTAAGAAAGCAAAATCTCTAATGTTTAAAAAAACCTGTAGATTTGAATATGTCTCGCCTTTTCACAACTGCTAGTTCCTTTCTTTGCAAGGATTTTGTCTGATTTTAATGGTTCCCTCCAAGAACAAACTTAGCATTGGGAATTTTGCAAAATGAAAAGCTTCCAGGTAGTTTGATGTTATAGCCACTTCTGTGTCTTCATATCAAGTTGGACTGAGAGTTTTGTACTGTTATTACCTTTTTTTAGCCATCTGCTTTCCCACTGCTTCACTCAAGTCTAACAGCCACAGTGAGAGCCAATAATAGGTAGCTGAGGTTGTTCTTACATGCTGCCTTCCTCTCCAGTTTCTCCTTCTCAGGAGTTCCTTCCTTCTCATATTGCAAGGAATAGAAATATCCTAATACATTAAAGAGAACCTGTGCTCTTTTTTTTTTCATTTAAAGAGAAAATGTTGCTAAATAGTCCTTTACCTTCAGCAAAGGGAAACAGCTGCTTTTCCAGCTCTTTCAGGTTAAAGCTGTAGATTTGCCTCTTGGTTCTTCTTCTAATAGCTTTTCAATAGTAGGTTTCTTAAGATCAGCTTTGTGCTTGGGTCGATTGTTGTTAAGGAGATTAATGACGGAGGTTTTGTTTGCCCATGACTGTAACACCTGTAGAAAAGCATTTTCTTCAAACCCCTGATTCTAGGACATTCTTAGCTGCATATAAATGTTTCACACTGATTTTATTTAGACCTACACAGCTGACTTCATTATTCATAAACATATTTCTTGGCAGTTGTCATGTGAATAAACTGGGCTTGTATTATTTTTTCCCTTCAGGCATTTTCTTTTGTTATGTACAAGTACTAGAAGGATTTGATTGTCTTCCATAATAATCCTTAACACTTATGTAGTGCCTCACAGTATTTAAAAATACATTATCACTTTTCTTTTTCAGCTTCCTTTAAAATAGCTTCCTTTTCCACTTTTACTTCTGTTGTACTTGCCTGTAGTGTTAATGCACACCTTCATTCGAGTTAGGATTAAGAAAGTAATGACAGTTTTGTTGTCTTTGATATTCTGATTGTTTGATCTCCAATTTATTTGTGATTAGATAGTGAATTTTTCAGCCAAATTTCTTGCTTTCCAAGAGAGTTTTCTTTTCTTTTTCCCTTGCTGTGAGGAAATTGTTAAGGTCCCTGATAATCAGGGGACTTTGATACAGTTCTGGTTTTGCCTTCATTACTGTTTTGGGGGATGTGCACTTGCAGACTGAGAGAGGAGGATTATCCATCTGTAAAGAACTGACTGCATTGTGTGTTAGTCTGCTGGTATGAAGAAGTGGAGATAAAGTGTGGTAAGATTTTGTTTTCTGTGCATGGCATGCTTCTCAGTTCTTTTCTGCCTTGTTGAGCAGAGGAAAACTATAGTAACAGAAGTTACTGTATTCAGACCAATGAAGTAGTAGTATCCTTAAGAGAGAATATGTCATTAGCGTATGAATGGTTGCGCATTCATGAGGATGCTCAAGAGCTTAGGTCTTTACACCTGTACAGAACTTCTGTAAAGACTGCGTGATGCTGAATCAAGTATTTTTGACTTCCAGTTCAAGTACCACTTAGCTACTCTCCCTGAAAATTGAAATGGCTTCCTCATGACCTTCGTAGTAGAGATGGGAAATCATATTTAGCTTTTAAGATTAAGTTGTGAAAGACTTTGCTATACAAGTTAAATGTTCTCAGTAATCTAGCAACTATATTAAACCATTTCTGTGTGATTTTGACTCTTTAGTAGACACTTCATTTCTCTTTTCTTAATTAGATCTTTAATACTGTGCTGACTCGCCCAAAATGTCCATGGAAGAATAATGGAAGCTCCTGAATACCTTGATTTGGATGAAATAGATTTTAGTGATGATATATCGGTAAGTACAAGTCTTACTTTATTTGCTGAAGTTGAGACAATCTTAGATGTCTTAATCCTGATATAACAAACAACACTATTATTAGAGCCACACTCCTTTTTACCTCATATATAGGACTCTTTAAATGGGTTGAATCTGGAATAAAATAAGGTGTTTTGTAAGGGAAATCTCTAATAAGCTTGGAAGAAAAACTCGATTCCTCTCCTTCAGGTAGTAAAAATAACTTGCAAATCAAACTAATAAAAGTTTTATTTCTGGGTTGCTTATCTATTCTGTTGCTTTGAGTAAGTTATATACTCTCTAATGCTAGCCTTAGGCACCAAAATGGTCAGTTTACCTTTTTCTAATTGAATGTATTTGAGTGGTAGAAAAACTCCTGCCTCTCTTGCCTCTGAATTGCTCCTTTTTCATTTAAGTTGTTACTCACACTTTCGACTAGTAGCTATCTCCACATACAGCAAGATTTTTGGGGAAAAACTCTTCAGTAGGACGTATCATAATAGGATGAGGGGTAATGGTTTTAAGAAAGAGGGAGGTAGATTCAGATTAGATATTAGGAAAAAATTTTTTACAATGAGGGTTGTGGAACACTGGCACAGGTTGCCCAGAGTGGTGGTTGATGCCCCATCCCTGGAAACATTCAAGGCCGGGCTGGATGAGGCTCTGAGCAACCTGATCTGGTTGGAGATGTCCCTGCTCCTTGCAGGCACTAGATGACCTTTAACAGTCCCTTCCATCCCAAACTGTTCTATGATTCTATGATTTTGTCAATGGGTGTGATGTAGCTACCCGTGATTTGGTAGAGTACAGAAAGAGGCAGAAAGACTTCCAGGGATTCATAGACAGCACTGATCCTTAGTGTTACTGAAACAACTGAAGCTGTAATTGCAAGCAAAAATACTGTTCACCTACATGGTTAGTTGTTCTTACAGGAAGCACTAACAAGAGTATATTCTTTTGCTCATAATAATACTCCTGCTGCCAGTGTTTCTGCTTCTTGTGTAATAGAGTTGCTAGTATGTTGAATGTCTGATTAACAATGGGCTTGAACACCTAAATTAAATCCACTATAAGAAAATTGTTAATTCTGTTTTCAGATCAAATCTGCCATCTCCTTCCACTTTTTCTATAGTTTCATGCTTGTATTTCTCTCTCTCTCTCTTTTTTTTTTTTTTTTTTTTTAATAAAGGGCTTGGTTTTTCCCTTAGCATTTGGGACTCTTGATTCATTTTAAAACATTCCAGATGCTTTATTTGCAGACAGATTCCTTTTGGAGAGGATTTTATTTTTACCTGTTGTAAGGTTGAATTTTCATTAAAGGGGAATATGGCAAATGCCCAAAATATTACAAGACAATGAGCCAATCTTGAGTGAATACCTTACTCTGGGCAACTTTCTTTTTGTTACTGTTATATGCTAGATCATGTCCTGGTATCTGTTTCTATACTCAGTTTTGTAAAACTGTAAAACATAATAGATGTAACCTCTCCGTGTCTCTCCCATTGTGGCTGTTGCTGCATACTGGTGGGTTAGGTTACTCACTTTTCCGCTGAACAGCTCAGGCTGCATGTTTTAATAGGCTGTTCTTTCATTGCATGTTGACTCTTGAATAAAAACCCAGCAGAAATTCTAGAGGTGGTAGTTTTACTCCTTCTTTTAGCAGGTAGGAGAACAAAGGATTTGTTGCCAGAATCCAGATTAACAGAAGGATTTTAGTGCTCTGGACATATCTCACCATATACAATATAGAGATACCTGATCTTCGTGAGTTATCAGCCTGCTGTGGGAAGAGCAGCTGCACAGCATCCGTGTTAGCAATTTGTATTGTTCTTGTTAGCCTTCTGGTTCTAATCCAATGCAGAAAAGTACTGATGAAAAATAATGGCAGCAAGAAGGCGGTTAAAATGACACGCTTGTAAATGTACTTCAGTTAGAAAGCCACTGTGTATAGTCCAGACCCTTATAGACCGTTTCAGCCAAAATGACCAAAATGTAGTAGACATGGGAAATAGACAAGAATTTGTTTTAAAAGGCAAATAGATATGTAAGTGGTTTTGGTGGTTTGTTTTGTTTTTTTCTTTACATTGCATTTGTATGTAAGAAAATGAAACTGTACATTTCTTCAAAATCACAGACTCATAGAATGGTTTTGGTTGGAAAGGACCTTCAGAGTTCTTCTAGTACCAACCCCACTGGCGTGGGCAGGGGCACCTTCCACTAGACCAGGTTGCTCAAAGTCCCGTTGTGGTGGGTTGACCTTGACTGGCCACCAGGTGCCCACCACGCCACTCTGTTGCTCCTTATTGATGGAGGCATCAACAAGATAGGGAGAAAAATATGACAGAAATCTCATGGGTCAAGATATGGACAGGGAGATCACTCACCAATTACCATTACAGGCAAAACACACTAGATTTGGGAATATTAATTCAATTTATTGCAAATCAAACAATGTAGGATAATGAGAAATAAGAACAAATCTGAAAACTTCTTACCTACTTTTCTTCCCAGGCTCAACTTCATTCCTGACTTCTCTACTTCTCCACCCCAGTCAGCGCAGGGGGGTGGCAGGGATGGAGGTTGTGGTCAGTTCATGACACGTCATCTCTGCCTCTCCTTCCTCCTCACACTATTTTCCTGCTCCAGCAGGTCCCTTCCATGGGATACAGTCCTTCATGAACTGCCCCAGAGTGGGTCCTTACCACAGGCTGCAGTTCTTCAGCAGCTGCTCCAGCATGGGTCCTTTCGACAGGATGCAGTCAGAAATTAACTGCTCCAGCCTGGCTCCCCCGCAGTGTCACAGACCCTGCCAGCAAAACCGCTCCTGCATGGGTTCCTCTCCACAGGCCACAGTTCCTGCCAGGAACCTGCTCCAGCATGGACTTTCCCCAGGCTGCAGGACACATCCACCTGCTCTGGTGCGCGGTCTTCCATAGGCTGCAGGGTGGATCTCTGCTCCACCATGATCTTCTCCAGGAGCTGCAGGGGAATCTATGCCAGTGACTGCAGCATCTCCCCCTCTCCTTCACTGACCTTAGTGTCTGCACAGTTGTTTCTCTCACATTTTATTATTCGTTTCTCGCACCTGCTGTTGTGCAGTCTTTTTTACCTTTTCTTAAATAAGTTATCTCAGAGACACTGATGGGCTCAGCTTTGGCCAGCAGTGGATCCATCTTGGAGCCAGCTGGAACTGACTCTGTCCCACATAGGGGCAGTCACTGGTATCTTCTCACAGAAGCCATCTCTGCAGCGCCCCCCTGCTAGTTTGCCACATAAAGCCAATATGATTGTCAGTGATGGGCATCCACCACCTCTCTGAACAACCTGTTCCACCACCCTCATCATAAAAAAAAATCTTCCTTATATTCAATCTAAATTGACCCTCTTTCAGTTCCCCCTTGTCCTGAGCCTACAGAAAGACTGATGAAGAGTCTTTCTCTATCTTTCTTGTAGGCCCCCTTGAGGTACTGGAAGACTACTCTAAGGTCTCCCTGGAGGCTTCTCTTCTCCAGGCTGAACAGCTCCAGCTCTTTCAGCCTTTCTTTGTAGGAGAGGTGCTCCAGCCCTGTGATCATCTTCATGGCCCTCCTCTGGGCTTGCCTCCAACAAGTCAATGTCCTTATTCTGGGGGCTCCAGAGCTGGATGTAGTACTCCAGGTGAGGTCTCACAAGAGTGGAGTAGAGGGGAAGAATCACCTCCCTGCCCTGCTGGCCACCCTTCTTTTGATGCAGCCCAAGATATAGTTGGCTTTCTGGGCTGTGAGTGCACATTGCCAGATTATATCCAATTTTTCACCCACCAGGATCCCCAAGTCCTTCATCTCAGGGCTGCTCTTAGTCTCCCACTCTGTATTGATACTGGCAGTCACTCTGACCCAGGTGCAGGATCTTGGTCTTGTTGAACTTCATGAGGTTTGCATAGACCCGCTCTTAAAGCCTGGTCAAGGTCCCTCTGAATGGCATACCTTTGCTCAAGTCAGTCAACTGTACCACTCAGCATGGTGTCATGTGGAAACTTTCTGAGAGTGTACTGAATCCCACTGTCTTCGTCATTGTTGAAGACAGTAAATAGTATTGGTTCCAGTATCCCCCTTGAGGGACATCACTCATTACTGGTTTCTACTTGGAGATTGAGCTTTTGACTGTAAGTCACTGGATGTGGCCAATTCCTTATCCATCTAACCATCCATCCATCAAACCCATATATTTCCAAATTAGATGCAAGGATGTTGTGTGGAACTGTGCCAAAGGCCTTACAGAAGTTGAGGTCGATGGCATCCAAAGCTCTTGTCCCTCCATTGTAGAAGGCCACTAGATTAGTCAGCCACAATTTGCCCTTGTGAAGCCATGTTGCCTGTCTTTAATCATCCTTCTTCTCTGTCATCCCTGTGTTCCAACATAAGTTCCAGGAGGATCTGTTACATGGTGTTACTGGGCACTGAGGTGAGGCTTACTGGTTTGTAGTTCCCAGGGTCCTCCTTTTTACCCTTCTTAAAAATGGATTTGATATTCCCTTTTTTCCAGTCACTGGAGACTTGACCTGACTGCCATGACTTTTCAAATATGACTGAGAGGGGCTTAGCAACTACATCTACCAATTCCCTCTGGGCCCTGGAATGCAAATACAATGCTTGTTTTGCAAACTAAGATAGTACTATTCCTGATCCATCTGGTATAGTATATTTGAGTGTAGTTTAGACAGCAGAATAGGTTTCTGGGACTCTTGTTTACATTAAGCAAAAATAATATTGTGTCTGCTATGACATTAAGCAACCATGCTGTATATTTTTGTTTATTTCTTCATTAACAACTACTCACAGAAAGGAAGAAAAAAAAAAAAAAAAACCTTTAAGTTGCATGAAATGATAGATACACTTTGAAAAGTATGTTTTAAACTTTCTCCGTTTTCCCATTAGTACTCTTGATTTTACTTGTAGATTTATTGCTGCTTGTAAATTGTATGCTATTGTTACGGTTACCTGAAGGTCTCCTGATCCTTTAATTAAAATGCTAGAATTCTATTGCACTGGCAAATTATGCAAATTGAAACTATTTTATTTCTTGGTTTACAGAAGTAATACCAAATAACCTAGCCATAACCGCAGCTTCTGGTGCTAAATATTTGTGAACTGTTTGGGGTTGAGCGTATACATTATTTCTCTGATTATTCAAATAGCTCTGTATGAATAAAGGCCTGGCTCAGTGATGCCAGTGCAGGACTGGGCCTAATTTGAAAGTTTGTGAAATGCGAGCGCAGTAAGTGAATTCAAATATAATTAAGCAGCTGTTGAGTTATCAGGTATCTTGAAACAGCTTCAAAAACTTCTTCATATCAATCCTTGCCTGGCAGGGCAGATGTAAACTGTGTATGGTTAAGAGTATGGCCAATCTCTTGCCCTGCCATTTACTTGGCACGAGGCACCTCCTGAGCCTGCTGTTACTCTTCCTTGGCCATGGAAAGAGCCAAGTCACCCCTCAGGCTCACGCAGGTGTGTAGGCAACACACAGCCAGACTTTGCTTACCCTGTGACCAAGACTTCAGGGCTCAGCATAGAAGGTCCTACACAGCTGTGCAGGCACAGTCACTAACTGCAGAGGACTGATTTATTTCCTGTCCAGCTGATGAACTCACTGATAATTATATATATATTTTTTTTTTTTCCCCCTCTCCCTCTTTTCAGAATGAAACAAAATGCAGATGGCCACTAAAATATTCATAGAAAGTGTTAGGTTCAGACAAACCTTTTGTACCTTTAAGAGTGTTATTGTCTGTATAGGTCTCCTTAAAGTTAAAGGGAAGAGCAACATATAAAGTGTCTGCATAAGATGTTATAAAGAATACATAGCACATAACCTAACCAGTACTCCAAAGATGCTGATCACAGCCATTGAGTAAGAAGTTTATTTTAGGGAGGTGTTATTTCTCACATTTCTCACAGGCACTGTGCCAGCCTAGTCTCCTTCCTCTGCTTTTTTGCTCTGGAGCTGCTAAATTGATGCTACTGTTGAGAAAAATCCTCCTGCAGCCTCAGGCCAAGTATTGTTGCTTTACCTGTTCTCAGTGTAGCTTGCTACTCCCAAATAAATGTCTAGGAAGAAGGATGGTGTTGCACGCTTTTCTAAATTCTAATCTAAATGATTAAGCAAATGCAATATAAAGGTATTAGTTTAATGGAATTTGAATAGCAATGAAACAGTTTATTTTCCACTATAGCAGATAAACTGAAATGAAGCTGTTAAATGGCTTGCAGTAATAATAACACCTGGAAAAAAATTAGCTGTAATGAAGGAAGGTGTCTGTTTTCTCTATCTGAATGAAAACAAGGAGCTGTGCATTTAAGAGCAAGACACAGTCAGTGGTGTCTTGATCCAGTGGAGATCAATTTCTTGAGTTTTGATATTGATTCCAGTTGGAGGAGGACATGGTCCTTAGTGTTTTGAGTGGGTCATGATTCTGATTACATGATCTGACAGTCACACTATGTGTCCAGCTTTGCCCTTTGACTCCATTTTGGGAGATGTTAAAGGTATTCTGCACAAAAGAATGTTAAAAAATAATTTTGCTTTTTAATTTACAGATTTTTACTATTTTGTATATACATTTCTACACTACTACTCATGATCCAGTATTTCTTCTCAAACACAAGTGAGTCTGCAAGTGGCAGACAACTGGCACAGCACAGAACACCCTTACTAGAGACTGAAGGGGTTTTTTTAAGGATGTTCGGTTTGAAATTAATTGCATTAAGATTTGAGAACCATTTGAAATTTAAAAGGTTAACATTTGCATAAATTCAAATTATTTAGTGCAATTTTACATAATAAAGAAATGTGTTTTATGATAAGGGAGGTTCCATTTTCCCCTGAACTATCTGTTGAAGAAAATTGGGGATATCTTGCATTTGCATAGAATCATAGAATTGTTAGGGTTGCAAGGGACCCCTAAAGGTCATCTAGTCCAATCCCCCTGCAAGGAGCAGGGACATCTCCAACCAGATCAGGTTGCTCAGAGCCCCATTCAACCTGGCCTTGAATGTTTCCAGGGATGGGGCATCTACCACCTCTCTGGAAAACCTGTTCCAGTGCTCACCACCCTCATTGTATTTTTTTTTTTCCTTATATCAAGTCTGAATCTACCTCCTTCTATTTTAAAACCATTACTCCTCATCCTATCGCAATAGACCCTGCTATAAAGTCTCTCCAGAGCCCTAGCTCTCTCAGCCTGTCCTCATAGGAGAGGTGCTCCGGCCCTCTGATCATTTTTGTGGCCCCCCTCTGGACTCACTCCAACAGATCCACGTCCTTCTTTTGTTGGGGTCTTCAAAGCTGGACGCAGTACTTCAGGTAGGGTCTCATCAGAGTACAGCTGAGGTGGAAGAATCACTTGCCATGCCTTGCTGACCACGCTTCTTTTGATGCAGCCCAGGATGTGGTTGGCTTTCTGGGCTGCAAGCGCATATTGCCAGCTGATGTTGAGTTTCTCACCCACCATCACTCCCAAGTCCTTCTCCTCAGGGCTGGTCTCAAGCCATTCTCTGCCCAGCCTGTATTTGTGCTTGGAATTGCTCTGACCCATGTGCAGGACCTTGCACTTGGCCTTGTTGTTCTTCATGAGGTTGGCATGGGCTCAGCTCTCATGGAATACTTGTTACTGCTTCTTGTCTCTTATTTGCTGTTAATACTGTTCTTCCATCTTACAAAGTTCTTAAGGGATTTACTGAAATTCAATATTTCGGATTGGACATAGGCGTGTCTTAAATGCAGAAAAAGAAACCAAACCTCAAACAGCAATCAAAAATGCCATTACCTGCATTATCCTGAGAAGAAGCCCTTATTTTTTTTACTTAATTTCACCATCAACCACAACATACTTTGATTAAATACCAAAGATCACGGTAAGCATTGACTAACAAAGCGATCTGATCTGCTTAGCTCTCGCATTGTCGCGTATGCCTTGGACGTGGTCCTCAGCTCTGCTTGACTTGGTTACTCTAATGGTGAAATGTGAGAAATGGTGCTTAATTTTGTATGTAAATTTAAAATTATTAATTAAAAATTGAAATAATTAATTTTAAATACCCTTGAATAAGTGTTAAGTCTAAAATTCTATTCCAGGGAAGGTTTGCAATCTCAACCTCTTCTGCTATCCTTCTGTGCTGCCACTAGTAACCTTGAAATTTTTTGGTTGAAGAAAAGCTAACAAACATCACCGATGATCAAAGCTGAAGGTAGAGGATGAGAGAAAGTAGTTCTAGAGGGAAGAGCAGGCAATGGATTGTGCTTATGGTTGGGAAAGGTTCACTTTAAAGAGCAGTTTTAGTTGCTTCCTGGATCAAAAGCCAAATCTCCACATCTTGACTAGAAAATACAGAAGACAGAAATGTAAATGTGCAGAATTCTTTTTGAGGACAGAGGTGAGTGGGAGGAAATCTGTTAATAAAATCAAACCAATATGATTAAAACACATAATCAAATTTATAACATTAAATAGATTTTTAGTGGTGGGATGTGGTAACTGAATACATTTTAGTGCAGTGTTGAAACAGAAAGAAAATCTGTTCTTCCAGGAAAGAACACGAAAAAAAAACACAAAGAAAAATGGCTTTCTGTTTTTGAGGTTGCCTGACAAAACACATAGCAATGAAATACAAAAGGCCTCATTCTAATTGAATTACAAACTGTATAATAATTTAAACTGCACCAGCTGGTCTTATGAAGCTACCATATTCCTTGGAGACATGTTCCTTGGATTCTCTTAAGAATCTTACTAGACCAGTTCAACGTTGTCTTTGTGCTGAAATAGCAAGATGTATAGCTTAACAGCTCAATCTTTATTAAACAATAACTGGAGTGAAGCATAGCACATGGTGCTTGTGCATGTGTGTGTTTAACTTGTATTAATTTGTATTTAGTAGCATCTTTCTCCCTGTCTGTGTTCTTCTGCTCTTTATTGCTTTCAACTGTCACATCCTGGAGCAGTCACAGCCTTATAGACAACCCCTTGTTTAATGGGGATTGGAGTCACTGAGTAGTTCCGTGGAGTACTGCTACACATTTTAGTTAATAAGTTCAGTGTTGATCCTGGTAATACTTATGAGAGATTCTTGTTGTAGTCAAGGTTTCTCAACACATCTCTGAATGAGGTCAGCAAGGGAAAAAGTAAGACATGGGAGGCTTTTGAGGCTTAATAAAGTAACTACAATCAATTGAGCAACAGTCTTAAGCTTGCACCAGAGAAGTCAATTACTTCTGCAATTGGTCACATGAGGTTGACTTTAGATTATTTTGGAGTAGATCACCATCTGTGCATTAGAAGCACATCAAACTTTGAATGACGAACTGTCAGCAAAAAACCAGGACAATGTATGACCATTTACTTTTTGTATGGAAAGCTCATGTGGTTTGATATGTAGTTGTTTTGCTTCGTTGGTCAATAGCACACCAGCTAAAAATATCTGTTGCTTTGAAAACATATGGTGTTTATAGATTCTTTAAAAATTTTCAGTTGTGCTAATCCTAAATGCTTTTCTCTATTTTCATTTCCAAAATACTGTTTTTAATAGCAATTTTTATATGAGCAAAGCCATTGATCTTTCACAGACATAATGATTTTCATTTGTTTAAGTGAAGATTCCTGTAACATTTAAGCATTTGATTAAGGAAGGATTACTCTTAAGTAACTTAATTTCTTTATGTCAGAATGTGTCATTTTATAACACTGTATCATGTGTCTTACCAAGGATGTTCTACAAGTTTATAAGAAAAAGATTTTTGTTTAGTAATATACGTATGTCATCACTGTTTTTTTCTTTTTTGATGCTGAATTCAGAGAATAACATACTGATTAATATCAGGCTTATTCTGTCACATCAAAATAATAAAGCAAGTTTGCTTTAATAAAGCCTAGGTTAGAGAAATGAGCCTGTTCTCTGATATGTGTATGTACATGCATCCCTCTCTGAAATCAGATCTCTAAGGTGCAAATATTCTGCATTACTTTTACATATTTGTTTCAGAAAGCTTGAATTCTAATTTTTCAGCATGAAGTATCTTGCAGTATAATCACAATAATAGATGGCCAAGTGGGCAAAGTGAGACCTTTGACATGTACTGTGAAGTCTAGACCTATTCTCGCCTTTGATGTCTCTTGCATCGCATAGAAAGGATGGATATATAAAATGTATTTGTGACTTGAATAATGATGATCTGCAGGAAGGAGAAATCTGAGGTGGGGGGATGCTTTGCTGTAGCTTTGAAAGTCTGTTTGGTATCCCTCAATGTGGAACACAAAAGCAGATGCCATCTGCTTTTCTTATGCAGCCTAAGATCTCTCTAGGTTTAGGTTTAGACCTAGACTGCTGCAAATATCCTTAGGTTGGTAGATTTAGGCTGTGCCCATGACATCAGGACCTCTTAAAAGTCTTACTTTTTATCTTTTTAAATTAATTACTTCATGTACATTTTTTTTCCTTTTTTTACAGTATTCTGTAACTTCACTCAAGACCATCCCAGAATTATGTAGAAGGTGTGATTCACAAAATGAAGACAGATCAGGTATGATGCCCACTTCTGTCCAGTCGTCATCCTCTGGGCTGCTTTTTATCATGTGCTACTTGGCAACAATAGCTTCTTGGCAGTGTTCTGTTGTTTTGTTTTCTCTCATTTTTGTACAGCTTTCTGGAAACATAACTTTTTTTTTTTTTTCCAACAGATGTTAGTTCATTAGAAGGAAAAAAAGTTCCAAAAAAGGATTTGGCTTTATACAGATAAATGTAGGGCTTCATCTCAGCAGCTCCAAACCACAGTATATGCAACAATTTACTTGAAAACCCGAGAAACCATTGGTGACAAGACGTAATAATGTAGGCGCCAATGAAAAAATGTTGGATACATTTACTACCCATATGGCCACGACCAGTTTGAGGGATGATGTTTTGCCAGAGTTTGAAACTGTATCAAGGATGCTACATGATAGAATCTACTCTAAGGCATACTGTAATAGTTAAGATTAAAGCTGAGTTTTTGAGTTTAATAGTGTAAACTAAATGAAGAATCATGGCATATAGATGAGAACCAGCTGGAGACCTTCCCCCTGCCCCACTGACAAAAAGTACATTCAGTGTTGTTTTGCATTCTGTAAATGAGATTAATCCCCTTTTGTTTTTCTCTTCCTGATGGAGGAGAAATGGATTGGTGAGAGGAGCCTTTTTGTTGAGCTATGAAAAGTTTATTGTGCTTTCTGGTGCTTTAATTGAACTTTCATTAATGTTGTTTCATCAAATACTTTTATAATAGAAATGGGACACCTGGACTTTGTGGGACGATAGAAGGCCTTAAGAACTGTGCTATACTTTGACAGCTTTTATTTCTGTAATTCCTTTCAGAGAGTTGTAAATTTCCAAGGTGTGTGACTAAGCCAAAACTTTCTGAGAGCTATTTTCTCCCCATTTCTCCCTACCATTCTTCTCCCCATTCCTCTTGCCATTTGTCTTTCCTCGTTCTCCCCACTATTCTCTCTGCCGCTCTCCCCACTGTTTTCCCACCTGTTCTCCCTACCATTCTTCATCTCCATTCTCCCCAGTGTTCACGCCACTGTTCTTTACCTCCATTTCCCCGGAGCTTATCTTTTCTTCCCTCACATTCTTCTGTCTCCAGTCTTTCCCACCATTCTTCCGCAGTTCTTTTTCATATTTTTCCTCCTGATCTTCCCCCCAAGTCTTTCCCAATGTTTTTCCCACCATTCTTTGAAACCCTTCTTCCTCCCATTCTGCTAACCATTCTCCTCCCCACCATTCACTATCCCTTTATTCCCCACCCAGTAAACCCCTCATCTCTTCCACATCCCCTTCCTCCATTTTCTTCCCACTGCAATGTCCCCTACTTTCTCTGCTTGTCGGTATTAGCAGCTGATCATGTGGTGTCAGGGCATTATCTCATCTTGTCATAAAAAGAGTTAAAGCCACTCATTCACTCAGCTGCTCCAAAAGCAAGATGAACCAGAGAAGGAGAGCAAGAATAGACACTAAGACACTGTACTGGGTGGTCTGTTCATGAGGACTGCTCAGCCATAGTGGCAGCATAAATACCTGTTTTCAGGAAGAAGAGTATATTCTTTTAAAAAGTCAGTAGTCTTAAAGTAAAACACAGATTAATAGCAAAGATTAAGCACTGGTTATGAGTTCTTTCTTAAGACCATGGAATATTGACAACTTACAGTGTAGCTCTCTTGTTTCGTGGCCGCTTCTGCAGTCAAACACTTTTCAATTATGATTTTAATTACATCTGCACTCATCTTTTGCCTTGAAAAGGGGTTGACAGAAGCAAGCACAGGCATTGCTGGAAGACAGTAGTAGCACTGGGGAGTCTGCCAATGGAAGTTAATTCACAGCTTTGTTTAAAAGTCTTGAGTCAAAGAAGAGGTCTTTAGCACTGATAACAGTATTGGCAAACTGGAAACAGTACTGAAAATATTTTTTCTCTCTACTTATCACTTAGGAGTTTTGGTGAACTGGAAATAGTACTGAAATGTTTTTATTTTCGCTCTGCTTAATCACCAAGTATAGTGCTGAACAGGAAGATACAATTTTATTTGCCTGTACAGACTTCAGTATCTGGAGTATCTTGAAATACCAACAGAGCTGCATCAATCAACATTGTGTAAGGCCCCATCTGTTGATTTTTCGTAGTTGCTTTTGATGCAGTCTTTTGCCTTCCGTATATTGTAGACCGTTAAAACGTTGTTCCCTAAATTATTGTTGCTATGTGCTGTTTTTGTTGAAGATAAATCTTTAGTATGCATGACATTCAGGCTATTTTATATCTGTGTTCTGTGGGCAACTGAAGTAATTACTCATAGAAAAACTCAGAGGTTTTCCAAAGACCTGATCCAGCTTCTATCTCATACTGACTCCTGCTCAGTTAGAGACTGCATTTCCCTTTTAAAACAGAGAAAGATGTGGATGTAGAACTATCCAATAATTATTTTTTAAAAGAACTAAATGTTAGCATAACTTAGCCATAGGATTAGATATGTCTGCACCCTAATAATCTGAAAAATAATTCTCTGTCAACTTTGTCTCAGAAAAATATTTAGTTTACTAAGACATTTAAGACAAAAGTATAGAAAAAATAAGATTCAACTTTATACTTAAATATCTGTATAAATATGGAGACAACCATTTTTGCCAAGAGGATTTTTAGAACAGATTTAAACCAGACAGTTCCTCTTTGTGGAACTGCAATTTTTAATTATACAGCTGATACTATGGCAGTCTTACTACTCATTGTTTGTAGATAAGTTTAGTAAATAGCCCTGTAAATCCCATTTTCTTTCCCCATTTCATGTAAACATTGAATAATATGTTAGTATCATATGAAAGTGTTTGGTTACATTGTTTTCAAGTTACTCTAAGCACTTCTCATCCTAGGCAAACACACCAGTGTTTACCAGTCAGTGTGCTTTCTCAAGCACTTCATACAGACCTTTCAACAGATTGTTCTTTTTAACTATTTCTGCCTGCCTGTAACTTTTGCTCAAATTACTTGTTCTTTTGGACAAGGAGAAATTAGAAAGTCTGAGAAAGGATTTCCCTATGTGTAGTTTTTTCTCCCTGAATTTCCACTGTCATCTTCCTTTACTAGACAGCACTGGCCAGTGATCTCCACCCATGGGAAGCTCCTGTGGTTCCCTCCTCACCCTTTTGTGAGATATGCGTGAAAGTCATGCAGTCAGTACAGCCTTAGTCCTTACTCCTTGGTGTCCTTCCTTGGATTTAAGGGAATTCTGACTCAGGAAAATTCCACGGGATCCATGGAGCCACAGTATGTGCATCAGTACTCAAGGTTAAAGATACATGGGATTGGAGAAAAGATGTCAGGCAAATCCTGGTTTATCACAATAAAGAATAATTTTGGGTAATTGTTTTCTCTGCCATCATGCTTCAAGAGAATAGTCTTTATAGCTAGCATAATAACCACTAAGATGGGCATTGTTCTTCTTCAAAGATAGAAAATTAAAGAGTGTCATTTAAAAATGGTCCTAGCTAACTAACTTTTCTGATATGAAGTGTTAGCCAGCCTGCCCATTGATTTCCGACATTGTCTAATGTTGAGTGATGAACTGAAACAGAAATCAGTCCTTTATGCTTTTTTTATTAAGCATGAAATTGCTTGCTTGCTTTCTGGGCAGATTTTCTAAGACCACTTGAGCAAACGGTTCAAGACATCTGTGTTCAACAAGCTTCACTGAGCCATATCATTGTTGAAGTATATTCTGTCAGCTATTGTGACTTTTGGTTGTCATTAAATGTATGTCTCAAATTAGGACAGTATTCTACTCTAATTCTTTATTCACAGGTTGATAAAAGCCAAGTTAATCTTTAATCTCGAGCAATTATCCTTCTTCATTGCTTTATCCATTCCCAAAGTAACTGTCATTCACAAAATTATTCAGAAGATTGGTTTCCTGTCTGAGGAAAAGAAAGAAATCAGTGAATATAAAAGTACAGACAATTTCTGTCTTGAGCTCTTGGTAGTTTTTTAGCTATAAGAGAAATTAAGATAAAATTTTATTTGGAGGCAGTGTTATATGGCATTAATTTCACATGGTCTGTTGTGCTCCAGGTACCTCCCACATAAATATAGAATCATAGAATCATAGAATGGTTAGGGTTGGAAGGGACCTTCAAAGGTCATCTAGTCCAACCCCCCTGCAAGGAGCAGGGACATCCCTGACTAGATCAGGTTGCTCAGAGCCTCATCCAGCCTGGCCTTGAACGTTTCCAGAGATGGGGCCTCCACCACCTTTCTGGGCAACCTGGGCCAGTGTTCTACAACCCTCATTGTAAAAAATTTTTTCCTAATATCTCATCTAAATCTACCTCCCTCTATTTTAAAACCATTACCTCTCGTCCTATCGCAACAGGCCCTACTGAACAGCCTCTCCCCATCTTTCTTGTAGGCCCCCTTGAGGTACTGGAAGACCACTATCAGGTCTCCCCAGAGCCTTCTCTTCTCCAGGCTGAACAGCCCCAACTCTCTCAGCCTGTCCTCATAAGAGAGGTGCTCCAGCCCTTTTATCATCTTTGTGGCTGTCCTCTGGACCTTCTCCAACTGGTCTGAAACAATGCAATATTGATTGGATAATTCCTTGGTAGAATACTGAAGAATTTTCTCAGAAAAAAAAAACAATAGTTAGTATGCAGTGATGCTTGTGATAGCTATATAGAACCTCTTTCCTACTTTGTTTTAACATCTTCACTCTTCCTGTTTTACACATTTTGTGCCCGAATGACCTCTTCTGATTTTTCGGTAGTACTTTACTTGCTATCTCCTTTTAACATCCTTAGATCAGTCTGAAGAAGGGTACACTCAAGTTACTAATTTTGAAATTTTCTTGGCCTCTTCTATATTCTCCACTTTAGAAGTGACAGCTTTTGTAGTGTTCTTCCTCAAGCCAAGATAAGAAAAATTATTCATTCACTGAGGCTCATATTAATGTTTGAAGTACCTGGAAAAGATGCATTGTTATTTAAAAGGATGAATTATTATTTATCCTGTTTGCCCTTTTTTTCTTCTTTAGAATGGCTTCAAATTCCATTTAAATGGGAGCAAACCCTCTCTCTTTTCACCTGTGCATGATTGTTCTTTAATGCATGTTCTTGTACTATGGAGCCTATGTTAAAGAACCCTAAAATGTACTCCTGGAAGTTATTAATATATTAAAACTGTAAAACAGTGCCACCTTCAGTTAAAATTGTTAAATATTATTTCAGTTTTATTAATAAAACAGTAAATAGACATTCGGAACTGGTTTTGATTATCCATTGGCATATAAGAGACATGGAATCACAGAATCATTTAGGATGGAAAAGATCTTTAAGATCATCAAGTCCAACCCTAAACCTAACACTGCCAAGTCTACCATTGAATTGAGTCTCTAAGTGCCACAGCTACACACCTTTTGAATAACTCCAGGTATAGTTACTCAACCACTTCCCTGGGCAAACTATTCCTGAATGTGATAACCTTTTCAGTGAAGAAATTTTTGCTAATATGCAATCTAAACCTCCCCTCATCCTATCACTTGTTACCTGGGAAAAGAGACCAACAGCCAGCTCGCTACAATCTCCTTTCAGGTAGTTGTAGAGAGTTGTAAGGTCTCCTCTCAGCTTCCTTTTCTCCAGGTTAAACAATGCCAGTTCCCTCAGCTGGTCCTCATGTGCTCCAGATTCTTCACCAGCTTTGTCGCTCTTCTTTGGATGCACTCTAGCAACTCAATGTACTCCTTCTATTGAGGGACCCAAACCTGCACACAGTATTCGAGGTGCAGCCTCACCACTGCCAAGTACAGGGGCACGATCACTTCCCTACTTCTGCTGGCCACACTGTTCCTGATATAAGCCAGGATGCTGCTGGCCTTCTTGGCCACCCAAGCACACTGCCAGCTCATATTCAGATGACTGTTAACCAGCACCCCCAGGTCCTTTTCCACCAGGCAGCTTTCCAGCCATTCTTCCCCAAGCCTGTAGCATTCCATGGGGTTGTTGTGACCCAAGTGCAGGACCCAGTACTTGGCCTTGTTGAACCTCATACAATTGGCCTTGGCCCATCAGACCAGCCTGTCCAGATCCCTCTTCAGAGCCTTCCTACCCTCAAGCAGATCAGCACTTGTGCCCAATTTGATGTTGTTTGCAAACTTACTGAGAGTGCACTCGATCCCCTTGTCCAGATCACTGATAAAGATATTAAAGAGAACTGGACCCCATACTGAGCCCTGGGGAACACCGCTTGTGACCGGCCACCAACTGGATTTAGCTCCATTCACCACAACTCTTTGGGCACGACCATCCAGCCAGTTTTTAACCCAGCAAAGACTATGCCCATCCAAGCCATGAGCAGCCAGTTTCTCCAGCAGAATGCTGTGGAAAGCAGTGTCAAAGACTTGACTAAAGTCCAGGTAAACAATATCCACAGTCATTCCCTCATCCGCTAGACAGGTCACCTTGTCATAGGAGGAGATCAGGTTAGTTAAGCAGGACCTGCCTTTCATAAACCCATGCTGACTGGGCCTGGTTCATGCTGTGTACATCCTATACATGCTATGTGATGCCACTCAAGAATGTCAGCTTATCATAAACTTCCCTGGCACCAAGGTCAGACTGACGGACCTGTAGTCCCCCAGAACCTCCTTCTGGCCCTTCTTGTAGATCAGCATCACATTTACTGACCTCCAGTCAACTGCGACCTTCCCAGACATCCCTTCCTCCATCTCTTGGAGCCCCAATATTGTTGCCAGTGTTTGAGATAAATCGGTGTTAACAACCATGAGGAATTTTCTAAAAATTTCCCTAGTGTAGATAACACCTCAGTGTCTGCGTGCAAAGTCAGAATCACAGTGCTCTAAATGGACCTGGAATGAGTACAAGTTTTAATTGATTCCAGAGTATGGCTGAAGCCATATCACAAGAAGAAGCTCAAAGGACAGTAAAGCTCCAAACGTGAATCTTTGTATAGACTTACTGCAGGCTCCCAAATTATTATATAGTACATGAGCAATATGGTGACATACTACATTTAAAAAAATATTTAATAGATATGCACAGTTTTCAGTGCTAATCCCAGACTTCCTTAATGATCCTGATCGAAAGTGGAGTACACTCCACGGTAAGTGAATTTTTAAAGCAATGAGGAAGAGTTTCACATAAAGGAAAGTCATTTGAATGCATTCATCCTTTGGTAGCAACAAAATCAACCTAAGAGAGTTTTTTTTCTCATTTATAGATTCATAGAATGGTTTGAGTTGGAAGGGACCTTCAAAGATCATCTAGTCCAATCCCCCCACCATGGGCAGGAACATCTTCAACTAGATCAGGTTGCTCAAAGCCCCACTCAACTTGACCTTTGAACACTTCCAGAGGTGAGGCATTGACAACTTTTCTGTTTCCGGTGTCTCACTACCCTCATCTTAAGGGTGCAAGACTTTGCACTTGACCCTGTTGAATTCTGTGATGTTCACATCAGCCCACTCCTCAAGGTCAAGGTCCCTCTGGATGGCATCCCTTCTCTCAAGAAAACCAACTGCAATCTTGCCAAGCACAGAGGTGAGGCTGACTGGTCAGTAGCTCCCAAGGTCCTACTCTTTACCCTTTTTAGAAGGTAAACAATTGAAGCCCAAATGGTAAAGAAGCTTCCCAAATGGTAAAGAAGCTTCTTGTTGTGCTGTCAGCAAGGGTAGAGAGTATTTCCCAGTATTGTGTACTGGGAATTTCCAAGGACATACTGGAAAGATCTTGAGGTAGTAGCCCACAAAAAGTGTCTTCTCTTGTCTCTTTGTCAGTTTTGCATTTTGTTTCCAATCTTGTTACTACTTGTGGGCAGGCTGCATTCTTTCAGAGTGGTTATGTCTTTATCATAGCATAGCTTAAATCAGAAGGCACTTCTGAAGTCCATCTTATCCACCTTCATATGCTCAGAGTAGTTCCAGTTATACTGGATTGCTCAAGGACCTCTTCTCCAAATGAATACTGCAATAAAGAATATTACAACCAAAATACTTTGGGGAAATGTTACTAGGAAGCAACCATAGTGCTCCCACTTTGTTAGCAAGAAATAACCATAATTCCACCTCAGAGCTTCATAGACCATTGAAAGATCTATTAGGCATGACAAAATCTTACCGTAGTCCAGGACTGTCAACTCCAGGGCCCAAGTAGCATATTGTTCTCCATTATTCACAGTGTTACTGTGGTTTGTGACTGCAAAGTTATGGAGTTCATAGGAAAGAAAGGTTGAAATACAGAGAATTTAGAGTTAGCATAGTCTGGGTCCAGATCAGGTCATTAGGCAGAAGCATTGATGATTGGTAGAACTGTTTGGATAAAGTGAAGTCATCCAGTTTTTCTCCTGGACAGTGGTTCAACACAGTTGACTATAAGATATTGCTCTCCATGCTGGGAAGGAACAGAGATAGCAAGCTAAAAAAGTTAAAGGATCTCATTGAGGGTCGTTACATAGCAATGGAGGTCACTGATTGCCACCTATGGAAGAACAGGAGTGACATGATGCTCTTTTTCATTCCTGTTAAACCGATGTGTAGATGTCAAGTGACCTAGTAGAGCAAAAGGGACTCAATCGTCAACTGATCTGCAAATGACTTAAATCTTTACAACTATTTTCCTGCTTGCCTGCACCAGTGGCTGTTGCACGTCCCAGCTGCTCAACAGCAGCATTCATGAGTACAGAACATGGGTCAAAGTGTAAACCCAAATGAGTTTGTCGTGATGGTGACAGAAACACACTGTTAGAAGTTTGATAATTTCCTCAGTCAGTGCTCTTTCACTGTGATTCTGTCCTGGTTTCAGCTGGGATAAAGCTAATTTTCTTCCCAGTAGCTGCTGTGTTTTGGATTTAGTATGAGATTTGGTATGTGAAAAATACTGATAATACACTAATATTATTAGGTGTTGCTAAGTGATTGAGGACTTTTTCAGCTTCCCAGGTTTTGTTAATGTGCAGGTGAAGAAACTGGCCGGGGTATAGCCAGCAGCATTGACCCAAACTGGCCAAAGGAAGTATTCCATACCGTAGATGTCATGCTCAGTATATAAGAGGGGTTGACTGGTGGGCAGCTCTCTCGCTCTTGCTCTTTCTTTCGGGATTGTTCTGAGATTGTTCTTGATTCTGTTCTGTGATTGCTGCTCGAGGTGGGCTGTTACCAGTTGTCGGGTTGTCAGGTGGTGAGAAATTGTGCATTTGTCTATTTTATTATCCATTATTATTATTATTGTCATTATTATCTTTTTCTTTGCTGTCATAGTAAATTGTCTTTACCTCAAACCCATGAGTTTTCCTTTCTTTCTGATTCTCTCCTCCATCCCCTCGGGGAGGAGGAGCAAGCAGCTGCATGGTACTTGGTTGCTGACTGGGGTTAAACCACAACAGAGTCATTCTGGGATCATGAAGATCTGACACAGCAACATCTACAAATACCATTCTACAGTATGTTCAGTTTGTTTTGTAATGATCCTGATGTGCCACCTCCTATTTGTGTCACCAGTGCTGTGAACTTCATTAAGCCATCATCATTTAAAGAACATTACTGTACCCATATGCCAAGGAGACAGGCTCTTGCACACACACCAGCAATGTATTTGAGTAGTAGTTTCCTTTCAGAGCTGAAGTAAAAGCTGAGTTCTTTGTTATTTTCATTATACTTAGGACAATTTAAAAGTATTCTGATGTTTGGCATTAGATTGTAAGTCTCACAGAAATTGCCTGTCACAAGGATAAAGTTTCATCTGTGCATGAAGTAGTTTTGATGATGGACAGAACTCATATACTTACCCTGTAATTCTACAGATGCTTGTATAACAGCTAAAGCTCAAGGCTCCCCCTCTCCCCCCCTCCATGCCCTAGACACAGAGAAAATGCTCTGAAGTCAACAGATGCTTCCAATTGGAAACATGTTACAAGGATCTTTTTTAGGAAGTTCAAGGTATATTTTGATTCCTAAAATAAAATCTGATTAAGTGATTAAATTGCAACAGAAGTTGCTTCCTAGTTGTCCCCTTCTCTGATTATTGGCTCCCAGTAGTTCTAGGGCATCTATAAATAAATCAATAAATAGGTGAAACTATAAATAAGCCTACAGGCCTCTTTATTGACATTTTGCATTTTCTTTTCCTCAAGAACAGCATAGTGCATAATAGAAGAACTACTTTTGCAAATTTGACCCTTGCAAATTTTCATCAGATACTGTTTTGTTTAGTGACAAGGAAATGTTTTGGCTCCTCAGGTCTATCAGGCAGCACAATACTTCTTCACTAATGTCAATGAATTCTCTCTCTTTTTCCTTCAGCAACACAACAGCGGGATCATCTAAATCTCTCATGTTTGTGAATAAAAGTTAAAGAAATAATTTTGACAACATAATTGGAAAGAAAATGTTGTTATCACCTTTTTGCATTTGAGATACTGGTGCATAGAAGAGATATGGCTTATCCAAGATTATACCAGAATCATTTGTCAGATTCTGGAATCAAGTTAGCGGCTCCACATTCTACTCCTCTGCCTTAAACTCAGACCATCCTTTACTGTTGTTTATAAAAGAATCAAACAGTATTTATTTGACCCAGACTTTTAATGGCCTCTGCCTGAGTTCATAATCATGGAGAGATGAGCAAGAGGATTTCCCTTGGAGCAGCTGTTGAAGACTATTCGCCTAACTCCTGCTGTGCTGTTGCTTTGGAGGATGTAGACAGCACTTTTGCTTCTTCAGGGAGCAAACATCTGAAAACAGAACGGAAGAGATTCAAGCCATGGCCTGGTCTACTCTGGCCTATGGTTTCAGTGCTGTGTAGGGGAAAACCGTGATGTAACTACATAAGCACTGCTGCAGCCTGTACAACGCCCAAGTAGAAAATAGCACAAAGAAGGATTTTGTCTACCAGTCTGACTTGCTTGCTTCCCTACTGCTATCTAGTTAAATGCTATAACCTCATCCTTTATTAGATGCCGTGTAAATTCATTATCCCAGTTACGTGAAGATTAAGTTCCTAAGTCAGTAAAAATATTGCTAACTGTTCTTGGTGTTGCAGTTTGTTTTCTGGCAAAACAGTGTTTGTAAAGAGAAGAAAAACAACGAAAAAAAAAATGAAATTACCTTACTCCGTTCTAATGAAAGCAAAGAGAAGTACATGACTTTACAATGATCCAAGACAGATTTGTAACAAAGGTCATTGCTTCTTCGCAGTGTCCAATTTTACAATTTTATCATCAGTTGTTTATGTAAATGCATGTTATTAAGGTTAGAAAGTGGAGAAAGCCAAGCAACAAAATAAATGTAAGCTTAAATAAAGTGACGACAAACAAAATGTTGACGCCTTTTGCTCTGTCTAGACCCTTGTGTTGAAAGCAGTGTTTTCATAAAACTCAGACAGAATTCATTTCCATACTGAGTGCTTAATAGTTCCTGTCAGAACAAAACAGCTGGGAAACATATGGTATCCATTTCCCTGTATCACTTGGAAAAAATTTCACATGTAAATAAAACCAACATAAAAGTGTAGGCCTTTGAACCTAGAATCTTATACAATACATAAATAAGTCAGTACACTGCGTTCTTTGTATTGGCCCACTAAGTTACATGCCTTTTGATTGTTATTATTTTTATTTCTTCTTCGGCAATGTATTCTTAGGCGCTTTCAAAATTATTAAGGTAATTTTCTGACATCTGTAACTACAAAGCTATACTAATCTTTCACTTTAGACATCAATGTTGCACTAAAAGTGTATATATCTGCTTCCTTAGGAAGGTGTTCATGGCAAATTGTGTGTTTTGACCACAAATTAGATCTCCTTGATATGCAGTTAGCCCATGTAATAAATCTGCTTTGTTTAAACAGTATTATTGACTTTCTGAGTGCATTAACTCTTAGTGTACATTGAAAGGGGCATAGAAACTGCCTAGAGGTTTTAGTGGTTTTAGTGCTGCCCCTCAACTGAAAATAATAAAATGAGGAAAACTCTTTGTCAGAGTTCCACTGATTATGGAGATCATAAATATCACCAGGTGGGACTGTGTGAAAGAGTGCAAGTTCAGTGGGATTGACATAAAATTCAGAGGAATTAAGAGTTCAGGTGCCTTGAGCTTCTTTTCTTCTCTGCAAGTTAGATTCACTGGCCAAACTCCATGTCCTGCAGTTCTGAAATAAAGGACTGGAAGGTGCAGAGCTATATGTATGTGTGTGTGTGTCTATATATATATATAGACAGGTTATATATAAAAGAGATTGAAAGTTTGACAGAGAAGCCCAATATACAGAGGAGAAGTGGAAAAGGAAACATCACACCTGAATAAGTAAGCTTAATTTTCAGATCAGAGAATCACAGAATCATTTAAGTTGGCAGCGACCATTTGAGACCATCTACTCCAATGGTCCTGCTCCTGCTTGTGCAGGGTCAGCTAGAGCAAGTTAAAGGGTCTGCCAGAGAGGAGGAAGGGTCTGCCTGAGATAATTTATTCCAACCCCTCTGCTCATGCAGGGTCAACTAGAGCAAGTTAAGCCCAGGAGTAAATTCAGTTGGATTCTGAGTATCGCCAAGGATGGAGACTCCACAATGTCTCTGGGCAACCTCTGCCAGTGTTTGACCAGCCTCACAGTAAAAAAAGTGTTTTCTTGTGTTGAGATGGAATTCCCTGTTTCAATTTGTGCTTATTGTCTCTTATTCTGTCAGTGAGCACCACAGAAACAAGCTTTGCTCCTTCTTCATTGCTTCCCATCAAGTAATTATACACAGGGATAAAATTCCTCCTGACCCTTCTCTACTCCAGGCTGAATAGTCCCAGCTCTCAGGCACTGTTCATATGAATTTCCAGTTCTTATATGAAAATATATCTGCTAGAAATAACAGGCCTTAACAATTAAATTGTTGTTAAAACAAATCCACTAAAAAGTTTTGAATAACCCTTTTCTTGACCTCCTAGAAAGTCATCCTACTCTTATGATACACCTCTGTACAATAAAAAAAAAAGCGGAGTGAAAACCAGCATAGTTGGCCAGGACCACTGTAAGCACCACTAGGCTCTTATTGATGTCCATTACTTGATTAAAACTACTTTATTTGTAATTGGTTACAACTTATGTCCTTTTTGAAGAAAGTTTATTTTCTCAAGTGTCGGGTTCTTCAGCTGTTTTGATAGTAATGCCATTAAATCTGCTTAGATACGAATGTATAATGTTATCAAGTAATTCTTATTTCAAGTGTTTGGCCAGGTATATCTTTAAAGCTTGATGTGTCATGTCACATGTCTGGTAATAATCAGTTCTAAATCACTTTCTCTGTTTCTATAGTTTCCAGCAACAGCTGGAACTGTGGAGTCTCAACTCTTATTGGAAATGCACAGAAACCGACAGGAATTGCAGATGCGTGCAATAAATTCAGACCAGTGAAGAGAGTTTCCCCATTAAAGCACCAGCCAGAGAGCTCTGAGAACAATGAAAGTGATGACCAGAAGAACCAGAAGGGAGAATACCAGAAAGGCAGTGATTCTCAATCTGCACCTCCAAATGATGACCAGAGCCCAGCAGAAGGAGAGAGCCTTAAAAGCAAAAATATCGAGCCCGCTGTTCTGCTTGGGGAGCTGGAGCACTATGACCTGGATATGGATGAAATATTGGATGTGCCTTATATTAAATCAAGCCAGCAACTTGTTCCTTTTACAAAGGTAGCTCCTGAGAAAAAACTTTTGGGTGTATGTTCAACACTGAATGGTCTCAGTGGCAAGACCTGCTCTGCAGGGAACACAGAGACCTCGCCAGGCGGGACGCAGTTTTGTGTGCTGTCTCCTGTGAAAGGCTCTCAGCTGAGAAAAACGCAGCCCATTGTCCTTGATCAGCACAAGCATTTAACAGAAGAATTAGAGCTTTCCCAGCCTTTAGTTAAGTGTAGCTCAGTCCATGAATCTGAAGCCCAGGGCAAGGGCTTCCTCAGCAGGACATTTGTTGATCCTCATGCTCACAAAACTGAGAAGACAATGCCAAACTCCCACCTGAGGACTTTCCACCTGCAGACGGCAGTGGCAGAAAGCAAGCAGCTAGAGGATCTGAGTATGAACTGGAGCAGTGCAGGGGGCCCAGAAGAGAGGAGTGAAGAGGTGAAAAAAATTAAGAGCATCTTAAACATTGTGAAGGAAGGCCAAATATCTTTACTGGTAAGAATCATCTTTTTCGTAAAACACATAGAATAAGAGTGATCTGTGGTGTGGTTTATTAAGCTGGCAAAGCTGATGAAGTGCGTATGTTGAACCACTGCCCTTTTTATACTGTATGGTCCTTAGAAATTGAGTATATGGGCTTCCAAATTGAAAGTTTTAATCTTTAAATCAAATATGTAGCAAAACCAATATATTAGTTTTATGTAAAGGTGGCCAAGATTGCTAGTTTATGCAGTGAACTGAAATCATATAGTGAGATCATTTAAATACTGAATTTAAATCTTAATTGAGTTTTGCCTTTGACAACATTTGTGGGTCACTTTGTTCAATTATTGCTGGTTTACCTCAGTTGTTATTTAGAGGCTGATGATGGGAACAGAGGGGCTTCTGTTGTATTCTGATTATTATTCAGGAGTGTTTATGCTGTCTTGCTGCAGCAGCATTCTCAGGCAGGAGCTTTCTCTAAAGCCTTGTTGACCTCTGACCCGTATGAAGTTTTTCAGTAAATTCTAGCAGTCCGATCAGGCACTACCAATGATGGTTTCCAAAGTAACTAGATGCAAGTTAACACAATGAATGCAGAACATGTGATCTCTACTCGGAACGGGTAGCACAGGCACAGTGTATGTTTAAGAACTGTTTTTGTTAGATTTTTGTTTAGCTTCTCTGTTTACCAGACTAGCTCAAGCACAAAGGCATGCTATTGACATAGCAGCAAGAACAAAGGCAGATATTCAAAGGCTAGACAGAGACAGAAAAGAATAATAGATTGCTCAGTAATAGATGAAAGCAAATTAAATTCACCTCAAAATAGGGATTGAGGGAGGGGAAAAAATTTATTAGGTCATGGTTGTGTGGTACTTTGGGTAAATATTCCAACAATTTTTTTCATGGAAACAAACTATCAAATAGAAGTCTTGTGTTATGTGTTTTAACTACATTTTAGATTGTGCTTGACACAAGCTGCCACTTTTGTAATGAGCAAAATTAATCAGGAATTTTTTTTAGAAGTCATGAATGTTTTCTGTTACTCATCAATATAATGCCAAAAAAAAGGAAAAGGAGAGAAAGCAAACACAAAACAGACAGTATTTTTGCAGCTACTTCATTGAGCAAACTAGTACAAAGACATAAAGCTACTCAAGATCTTGCACTGCTGTATGACAATTACATGAGAAGGAGAAATTCAGTACACAGTAAATAAAGCCAGTGAGCATCCTTTTGCTAATAGTAGCCAGGTTCTGTACAGTGAAGTGAAAAGCTCCTGGTTTTGAGCTATAAAAGAACACACCTGTGGGGAAACACCTTTGTATTTGGCTTGTGTCTTGGGCTGTGAGGCTTAAGATTCTGTGTATGTTTTTATCCTTAGTTGTAACTAACATAATACCTTTTTAACAGCCACATTTGGCAGCAGATAATCTGGATAAGATCCATGATGAGTGTGACAACAATCTGTTGCATGTAGCAGCATCAAAGGGACATGCAGAATGCCTGCAGCATCTCACTTCTTTGATGGGTGAAGACTGTTTGAATGAACGAAACATTGAGCAGCTAACTCCAGCTGGATTAGCAATAAAGGTAACTTAGTCTCTAAGGAAGAAATTTTTTACAATGAGGGTGGTGAAGCACTGGAACAGGTTGCCCAGAGAGGTGGTGGAAGCCCCATCCCTGGAAACATTCAAGGCCAGGCTGGATGAGGCTCTGAGCAACCTGATCTCGTTGGGGATGTCCCTGCTTCTTGCAGGGGGGTTGGACTAGATGACCTTTGAAGGTCCCTTCCAACCCAAACCATTCTATGATTCTACAGCAATGTGATGTAAAGGTAATTTTGTTTTGTTCTTTGATGGCAGTAATTAATATATCCAGCAGGGTGATATTTTTCAAGTGTCTTGTTAAGCGAGAGCAAAAAGAACTGTTGACTGGATTACTGTGCAGAACATGATATCAGCTGTGTAACACTGACATTTTATATATTGTTGTCAATGCAGGTACATTAATTTTTAAATCAGTTAACTGACTTTAAAAAAAATTATATATATTAAGGAACTTTCATTTAACTCATATTCAGTTGTTTCTTTACAGAGCGTAACAATGAGAGCATGTTTACAAAGCATAAAAAACCTCTCATCCAAATCTAGAAGTGAAACTTTTTGATTGTCTAGAACAATCGTGTCAAAGTCAAAATGTACGTCTCACAGAACACCCTGCCACAAACTGCTAAAATTAATGTCAAAGGGAAACCTATTATGTATGAAAATGTGAAAATTATTGGTGTTGCTGCACTAAAATAAAACATACCGATGTACAGGAAGGCTGATAATTTAACCGTACTGATTCCGACTCTTTAGTAAGTGAGATCGCATGGTTGAATGCTATTCCTTTTAGCCACTAAGTACCTTAAGAAGAAACAAGAAAAAGGGTGAAATACAATACAAGAGTTTCTGTTTTTTCTGGGATTTTGTTGTTATTTGCTTCTTGGGAAAACATCAGAAACTGACAGAGGATTGGTAGATTCCAGCATACAGGTTTGCATCTTTGAGACATTGTTTCAATGACCTGGGACCCTGCTGGAAGTTTCAGGGTTGAGGTTTTTAAATTTTTCTGGGACAAGATGTATGAATATAAAATTAAATTCATATCTAGTTGTACTAAGTAAATGGTATTATAAATGTAAGTTATTTAGCTTCAATACCTTGGCCTGTGTCCAGACTGAATAGTTACAGTCTGCCAATTTAAAGTCTTATAATTTTAGTTTGAAATAATTTTCTTTCTTGTTTTTTCAATCTAGGTATATAATGTGTTTATAAGCCAATAAAACCTTTTGTCTTTTTTCCAGAAAGATTGGCTTTTTTAATAATAGGTTCCTTTAGTTTCTGTAATAGTTGAGCATGCTTGGACATTCACAGAAAAGTGTATAACTGTAATGGAGTTCTTCATGTAAGTGGTGGTGCTCAGGCCCAAGTATTCCTAATGATGACCTGCATGGATGGACTTGTACTGGATCATTGCAAAGTTTTGAGGGAGCCTTAAAGTAATTTGGCATAAATAAATTTTGTAGCTTTTGATCCTTACTCCCGAAGTGGTTTTGGACACTCATAGAATGGACTCTACTCTTCTTGCTCTTACTTTGTACCATTGTAACTCCCATAATGTTATACCGTGTGGGACGTGCACCTGTGTTCCACAAGCATGATGGCTGTCAGAACAGAAGAAAACTTCTGTACAGGAACATAAATTTCCACAGAAGAGAATTTCAACAATTTAGTAATGATGCATAACATTTCACCATGAAGAATTAATTAATTAAAACTAATTCTTTTGATTCAAGACCTCTCTCTGACCTTTTGCTATACCCTACAGAGTGAAAATGGAGTGGAACATTATGGCCAGTCACACTATCATGTTGATAGTTTATTTTGACTATTTGTGGATAAATGCTTTCCACATTAGCAAAATTATCTTATTTAGCAGGTTACTTGATTTTATTAATTTTTTACCTTAATTTTAAAAATACAAAAATATTTTACCCAGTTGTGATACAAAGGAAAACAAAATTTTAAACTATTAGTTAGTCATGCTTACTAATATTTGAACTCAGATATGATGATGAGGATTTTTCTGGTGTAATAAAAAGAATACAAGTAGTTTCATTGTTTTACTTCATTACTGAAATTGAGAGAAATAGAGGAAAGTAAGTAAAGTAGAATGGTGTACATTTTTGTGTTTATACACATGCATTACATATGGAAGGAATAAGAAAAATATCAAAGTTTATTCCATTTTTTCTTTCTCCCTTATAATTTTAAATGAGTTAATATTTATTACATTCTTCTCCTTGTTTTTATAAAAATAAAACTGAAACTTGAAATGGATATTTCTTTCCTATTCGTGATAGCTTTTTCCATTTTATGCACACAAACAGCTTTTTATGTTATGTATGTTGACCTCTGTGAGGTTTTGACTGAGCAACTGAAATACTTGTTTAAGCTATAAATAATATAATAGCCTTTATGAACATGAGAGTTGAAAAATGAAGTAAGAGCAAGCTGGAATGTAGGTTGTGTTAAACTGCATTTACCAAAGTACCATCACTGAAAAGGGGCTGCAGCAAGAGAAGCTTCTAAAAACTTTTGCCTTTACACTGGGCTACAAACATGCTCTGAAGAAAATGTTCATCTGTTTCCAAAGCATCTACATCCCACTTCACAGTAACTTGCAAACTGCTGGGAGTGTGCGTAGCAGCCTGGAAATCTTGAGACAAGGCTTTAAAAGGTGTTCAGGGGAAGAACCACCTCTTTGTTTGAGTGGTATCAATTACAGATGGGTCCTAACCCATGAGGATTAGGTGTTCAGGTACCGTATACATAGGAATAACTTAGAAAGCATGCATTTAATTAGTGATCAGTGAAGACTTGAGTTTCTAGAGAAACTGTTCACTCTGCTCCAGCAAATCATCTCATTTAGTCATTAAGCCTTGCTGTACAAGTGATAGAAACAGAACTATTGTTTTGCTCTGAACAGTCTGAGAGTAGGTGCCAGATTGTGTGTGTGCTACTGTTTGCCACTTTCACATTGCTTATTTTGCTGTTACCAATAGCCAAATGATAATTGATCTAGGAAAAGATAAATAAGTGCATTACATGAAAGTAGATAAAAGAACACATTTTCACACAAACTGGATTTTCCTAACATTTTAATAATTCTGTTTGTAGATGTGTTTTGAACTGGAAGAACTGGAATTTAATTTTTTTTTTTTTTTAGAATGGTCAACTGGAGTGCGTTCGGTGGATGGTGAGTGAAACAGAAGCTATTGCTGAATTAAGTTGCTCAAAAGACCACCCAAGCCTTATTCATTATGCAGGTTGCTATGGCCAGGTATGACTTTTGTTTACTTTTTCAAATAGATTATTTAGATGCTTCTAAAAGAATTTCAATTTAAAGCATCTTTATTATTTTCTGGCTTTTAATTACAGGTGTTCATAATAGGAAAATCTTTTCCCACTTAATCTGTGTATTTTTTCAGTATTTTCCCTTTTAAGTCTTTTTTTTTTTTTTTTTTTAAGCTTTAAGTAATGGATAGAAGATGATTAGCTAGTGTATTCGACCAACCTATTAATCCTAAGAACATCTAGGGAGATTAGCTGTCATGATCCTCAGAGGACTCCTAGGACACATCAGAAAATCATCAAACATTTTGGAATAATTTACATTCTCTTTCCAGGAGAGATTAATCTCGAAATATTTTGGCAAATTGTGACAATTTAGGAATTCAGTATTTTGGCAGTGAAATTAAGTGTGGTGAAACTTGAACATCATCTGTCTAGCTCTAGCGAGTTTTATTTAGCATTACATATAAAAATACATTTTAAACCAATCTTGTTCCACACCTAACTTATCTATAAATCTCATTATGAGAAACCACAGAAGTATAGCATTTCGGTGCTTTGCTAGTGTCTGGGGAAACGTATACCACTTAATCGCACCACATTCTCTTCCCACAAAGTCTGTTTTTCCTAAGTAGACCTCGCAATAACCTCTCTTCAAAGGACCTTCTCCAGGATCCACTATACAAGGAATAGTGATCAGTTATTCTTCTCTAATCTCTTTGGCAGATGGACTACTTTATCACGCAGTTTCTTCAACAGACATTAACAATAAATGCCGAAAACTCACTATCTTTGTCCTAATGCTTTTTTTCTCTTACTTGTAGAGAACAAGCGAAATGTAAACACTAAGAAAATTATCTTTATCTTTCCTGTACAAGTGTGGTTGTCTCATTCAATGCCATACAATAATTCTGGCATGTTTCTGCTTTAACTGGTCCTGTCCAAGCATGAATTTACTGCAGGGGTAGGGAAAGAGAGGGAGCAGGTTTGGAAGGCGATGCAGTTGGAAGTCTACCCTTTCTCCTGATGTTTCTGTTTGCACACAGACACCCTTGTTTTGATGCTGTATGAAGACTTCTGTTGCCTTTTCTCCACTCACTTGCTATGCAGATGTTACTGGTGCAGGTTAAGATCGTGCTGGATATACTGATTGATTGTGTCCTGCTTTCCATAGCTAGTTTGGCCTGTAAACCTAGCACTAAATACAGGGAGGCAGGGAGCCAAATCAGAGCTGAATTTCAGAAAGGTATATTAGCTACTGGGAATAAAAAGTTTGGAAAAGAAAATTTCATGTGAACTTACATTCATATCTTCAGTAGATTAGTCTAATTTTGTCCTCCTCTCTAAAGATATTTATACAAACTAAATCCAATGAAGCTTTGGGTTTTTTCAGTGAGCTACGCTGTCTACTGCCAGGGACAGATCTGGCACACTTTATGTAAATTCTTTTCAGAGCAGGACGGAAGCTCTACCAGTTAAGAGACACCAGCTACAATCAGCCACCCGTGAAATTTTAAAAGGTGATATATAAATTGCTGCCAATTTTTCTTAGTTAGCTGAATGCCAAAGAAAGTTCACATGTAATGTCAATTATCCTTTTTTTATAATCCATAAATATCTTGCAAACATGAGGGAATGTTGAGACTGAAGGGATGCCAAGGTATCTTACTCAACTGTGTTAAGAAGAAAAAACTCTGAGAAATTCAAATGCGTAGTTGGCACTATCCACGAAGCTTTAATTTATTTTACCATTACTTACACAAGAGATAATCCATGTAAACACTGGTCTTGGCAGAATTACAAGAGTAATATTTTTACAAGGAAGACCTGTTATTGAATCATTTTCTAGAAGAGTCAGTCCATCCACTGTTTCCCCAGGCATTAGGCATGAGCACCGTATTTTTCTTCAACAAATATAATTTAGAATGGGCAGCAAAAGGGAGTTTGTAGCAAAGCTTCTATGGTAAAGGTCATCAAACTACAGTCATGACCTGACTCCAAAGACATGTCAACAATATTATGTTTGTCCAGTGAGAGAAGGACCACATAAGTTTATCTGATGGAGGAAGAGAAAAGCTTAAAGTCAAGCTGTAGTCTGGTCAGCATACTTCCTAGCAAGGGCTTCTTTAAGCATGAGATTATGCAAGAATCAAGCATAGTTGTTGGTAGGCCTCTCCATGCTGGGTAAAGTCATGGGTACGTGGCAGATTGTGTACCAGCTGTGTCTGGCACAGTCACCATGTGACAGGAAGGAGATGGTGCTGCAGTCATAGTTGCATGTAGGAGGTCCTGACTAGAAGCTTCACAGACCTCTAATTTCTTTCCAACACAGATGCTGTGGTAGCATGGACTGCACAGGTAAGAGGCGGAGGGTGGGGAATGCCAAGGGTTTGTTGCCTCTGAGTACCAGAGAGTCTAGGGGAACCAGAGCTACAGCGTAACCGAGGACCTAGAAGCGGTTCTGTGCTTCTGTACACGACTCGGCAGTGGTGTAGTGCTGGAGTGCACAGTGGGAAGGAGTATGTGACGTTCAGATACACAATGGGAAGGAGTATGTGACATTCAGATACATAAATGCCTAACAACACACTTTTTTTGCACCTCAGGATGTTTGCCTTCCTGTCTAATGTCATTTCTGCAAGGATAATGTATTGTTTTCACACACTCCTGGTCCTCTGCTGTGAAGGGACACTGGGAAGGGCAGCTTATTTAGTAAATATTGAGTGATGGGGCTAGGATCAGCTGTAGAGTCAGTACTCTTCACCATGCTAATCCTTCCATTTGTAGTCCATTTAATGAGTTAAATGGTCTTTGTTAGTTGTTCTTTCTGCTCCAAAAGCCAACTGACAGAGCCAAAGTCTGCAGCCTGTCCCAAAACAGAAATTACATATTGTGACATTTTCCCAGAATCTTTTTTTAGGGAGGTTTGAATTATTGTAGGTCTAGAATATGCCAGAGGGATGTTAACCACTGCTACAACATAAGACCATTGTAGGTCTTAATATTATCAGATATACTGAATGATTCATCAGTAGTTATCAGTTCCTGTTACATACTGTAATTATTTTCCGTTATCTTAATTTCATGCATTTTTTTATTATCCTTCATTTTGTCTGAATTAATTGAGTTGATGACTATAAACATATTCCTAAGAACACTTTTCTTGCAAATACACAATGTGAGTGTTACTAAAGCGATATATTATATCTTTTGATATATGATGTTTTCATTTATCCTAGGTGTAAGTGAAGAAAATAGTTTTCTTTTTTTTTGGTCAAGAAGATTTAAAAGATTTTTTGTTTAAAAACAGTTATTTGAGAGAAACACAAACTGTTTGAGTAGGCCTCTGACTTTGTGGCTGTGATCAGTTTTTGCACAGACAGTCAGTTCTAAGTACAGATGATTGCATTTAGTCATCCAGGCACTTGATTTCTTTGTTGATAAGATAAATGACTAGAAAGCCATAATTTCCTCCATGCTGTTTGTGACCATAAAATTACAGAACATGCTTAACATTCTGGTCCCTGTTACGTTCCAAAGAAATATATCATTTCAAAGCTATAGCTGTCTTCCCATTCTGCAGATGAGTTTTGCTGAAATATTTTTTATTTTAATTATTAAAACATAAGGGTAATTCATAGGAGTAGTGTAATCCTTCTTCACTGCTGGCCAATACCACAGGCATCTCGAGAAATTGCTCAAAACTATTTTAAAAGGGATATGTGATCTGAAGTCATCTCTACATGCTGGCTGTCAGCTGTATTGGGCATTCAGCCAAGGAAAAGTAAAAATACCTATCACTTCACCCTGTAATAAAAACAAAACTGCTGTTACAGTGGAAATATGAAGAAGATAAGTTCCAGACAGACTAGCCCTCTGAAGTAGTAAGCAGACATCCAGGTGCTTGAATGGGCAGAATCATTTGGAGGAGTCCTAAAAGAGTCTGAAGATCTGTCTCCTCTTCCTTGATATTAAAATTTCTGTGGTACTTTTATATTAAAAAAAAACCCCAACTTTATACCTAAGACCTGTAGTTAGAAGTTCCTTTCTTCATTTTTATTCTTTCAGTTTCCCACCTGATTACTGCTCAGAGTCCTAGACATGCTTTCAGTACTGTTTTCTTTAGGTACACTTCAGTCTTACAGGCCCACATATCTAACTGTGGTCAATTTTGTACTTATGTATCACTGAAGTTACTGAAGTGCTGCAGGTTAAGTCTGTGCACTGGTGTTTGCCTCACCAACACTAGCATCTACAAAGCCCCTTTGAACCAGAGCTCCTAGCCAGTATAACACATGATAGATATCAATTGAAGATAATAAAAATACATGTTTAAATAAATAAAGTAATTTATTCTTTTCAGCTGTTCAGATGCAAAAACTGGGAGTACAGCTGTAGTCAGCTATCCTTTAATGGACCTCACTTTTTTATATGATCTGTAGATTTATTCTAGATTTTCAGTATGTATCACATTCAGTAGGGCACAATGAAATTTAATCTGGAGAGGCATGGAAGGTTCCTACAGAGAAGAAGATTTTTCCAAATAAACCTGCTGGGGAAAATAAGAAAGAGAATAAGCTTAGTGCACATATGTAAACTCTCCCTTGTTAGAAGAAAATACCCATATAAATGTATATTACACCTGCATACACAACACGAAGAAGCAATATTAAAAAGAATGAAGTTGGCACCTCAGTTTTGGCTTCCAGACTTTCACTAGCGAGTTTTGCAGGCCAAGTCTCCCCGTCCTTCCCAACATGCAGGCGCATACAAATGGTCCATTAGTTAATGTACTGCGAGCTCAAGATAGAGGGATTTCCCAATTTTAGTTGTGTTGCACAACAGCCCACAGCTGGGGCATAATGATATATCTGAAGAATCTAGCTGCTCAGCTCTGTGATCTACACATACTCCTGTTTTAATTTTCCAAAGAGGCTTGTGGAGTTTCACCAAATTTCACAAGGTGATTTTCAGTTTGACACACAGGCTGTTCTGCCTTAGGTCTCCACCGCTCCAGCATACAGGCATGCATGCTTTTTAATGTACAATTTCTCAGAATGTGTTACAGTACTTATATTTTTATATTTTTTTATTTTTGTAAAACAAAGAAAGTATTTTGGCTTATTTCCTTGGAGAAAAAAAAAAAAAACAAAACAGAGGCAGACCCATGATACACTAAGTCCTACAAAGTTAAGAGACTGAAAACAAGGAATTATTGGACAGTATTAGTAACAGATGATAGTACTAGACTATTCCTCTAGTTCATTTAGCTCTTCATTATTTCATATTTCTTATGACATCTCTTTCCCTCTCCCCCTAGGAGAAAATCCTTCTGTGGCTTCTTCAATTTATGCAAGAACAAGGGATTTCACTGGATGAAGTTGACCAGGATGGAAATACTGCTGTTCACATAGCTGCTCAACATGGCTATCTAGGATGCATACAGGTAGAGTGATAGTTGTATCAGAAACCTCTTTATATCAAACCTGAATGACAACAACCATTAAAATCATTATAGGAGATCTTACAAATGGGAATAATTATTGATACATTAAAACGTACTAGGAGGAAGAACTTTAAACCAGTAGGACTCAGCTTGAAATACCAAAAAGCTGTGTTTTTTTAAATTCTATTCTCAATTATGCTATTGTTAGCCTTAAGTAACTGTTGTATTGCAAGAAGAAAGCATGATTAGATTGTTTATATGTGAGTAGCTAGCGTGTATGTGTTTATGTCACAAAAGAGCAGCCAGTGTAGATACATGTATTCTTCTTACTGTTCTGGTATTTTCCTTCTGTTTCTTTTTCCAGTGAATAGTTGTAACTCTCCAGTTTAGGGGAAGTCTAACAGATAATTTTCTTCTATGTTGAAGGATTTCCACCTCGAGTAAACCATCCCTTCCAGATTTGCAATCCTTGAATGTATCTGTGCTAAACAATGTAGCATGGTGGTGATTTCTAACTAATTCTCAATAAATCAGCTGGGACACTGAAAGCAATATAGTTATGTTGTATAGAGCTGCTGAAAAAAATAATTTATCTTTCTGAGAAGGCTTAAACAGCTACACTACTTTTGGGAGCCAGATGTGAATAAAACAATTTGGATACCTCTGAACAGTACCAAGTGTTCAATGCAGACATACCAAAAAAGCTGTAGGGTTGAACTGGATGGCTAGGTGAAGCATCTCAACTTTGTGTTGAATTGCAGATGTGCCCTGTGTCCATCAAAGTTACTAGAACAACTAGTCACAGGAGTATATTTCGGTGTTTGCTGTTGCCAGCACTTTGAGTGAAAGATGTTTGGAGAAGAAATAATAAGAAAATTATTCCAGGAGATTGCAGAAAGGAATTTGAGAAACAGATTAGTCATTGGAAAATAATAGATAAAAAAGTAAATAACCACATGGTAGAAAGGCAAGAAATAGAAATCAAAGTGATCGTTTCAAATAGGGGATGGGGGGAACGTTTCTAAGAAGGAGTAGTAATTCTCAGAGTCTAAGTACTCAGATTTATATAATTAAACATGTTAATCCTATTGCCACAGATGAACTGATCCACAGCACCTCTTAGGCCACTGCAAATACAGAAGATTTCTGTTAGTTCAACCCTAAAATAAATACAGCTAGTCAATTCTCATTATCTAACCTCTTCAGAGAACTGAATGTATCTGTGCACACTGTTATGTTGAATCCACAGATGCATAGCTGCTTATTATTATTACAGCAGTCTATTTATATATCTGGACACAGAGAAGACATAACTTCCTAAAAGCCAGTTTGAGAGTCTCATACAATAAAAAAAAAAGAAAAAACAGGTGACAGCTGAGCTGAATGAATAGACTTTAAAAGAAAACAGTCAAATAGATTTGGAGGACATGACCATCTCTGCATTTTCTCATTGATAGGACATGTCTTTCTTTTAAAGATATGAGGAATGGACTCTGTACAAACTTATGAAAATAAAATAAGCAAATCATCACATCCATGCTAAATGTAGTGTTTTTATTATTGTATTGTAGACAATTGCTATGATCAGTTGGAAAAAAGTGGACAGTAGAAATGCTTATGATTTACTAGTGGGGAGCACCATTGTGGTAGGCTGTGTGCTTAGGGTTGCTAACTCAACAGTACCTCATCAAGATGTACAACGCATTTGAAGGAGAAATGCGAATAGATGATTTTGAACAGAGTGGTGACATCTGCAGGCTGTTTTCATGGATAAAACTAAACCAAAAAGAGAATAGCCCTGCTTTCCCTGTTCAAATGAATCTTAATAAATTTCTTAGAATTCTTGAGATCATTTTATCATAGATAAATGTGTAAATCAACACGCATTTTGTGTTCAAGTGAAGCCATGAGAAATAAATCATTAAAATATCTAGCAACAACAAAAAATATACAATAATAGTAGTGTCATCTCATTAACAAGTCACAGTCTTAAGTGTAGTTGATGTTTTGTTGTGCTGCGAAACAAAATAAGGCTTCTGCCCAATGAGCTTCTGGTCTAATTTAAAACAATGTACACTGAATGATCTGCTAAAAAGAAAGAAGCTATAAAGAAGGCAGGGAGATTGTAAGCAGCAGTACAAAAGATACAGGGTCACAGGCTGTCAGTGATCCCTCACTGTATTTATGAGCTGGTGACACTCCTATCATGTTCCAAACTATAAGATTGCTTTCACATTGAAATACATAGAATATAGAAACTATAAGTTGCTATAAGACTGTTCTTAAGTTTCCTTCCTGTATAGATTTAGCAGACCAGACAGACCACCATTCATTTTTTCTGTCAGCAGATGTAGTGGTCTCTGTGCCTGCTGTTCTCAGTCAACAAAGCCACTCCAGTCCTTGGTGGCTTACCAGCTCTGTTTGGATAAGTCAACCAAGAGCTCAGCCATGCAAATCCTCTTCTGCATGTGTATGTATAATGTTAATAATGCTGTAGTTTTTGGAGGCATTATTATTTTCTTCAGATTTTTTTCCAAAAGGCTCTGAGGAATGTGTGTCTGAACATTGCTGAGAACGTTTAGGTCCTATTCTAGGCTCTCCAGTAAAGCCAATAGTGCATAACATTGATTATTACAAATAAGTCAGAAAGAGGGAAGGTTTGGTCTCAATTCGTGCTTCAGTCATTGGATTTTGTGAGGTCAGCCTGACAGAACTTCTTTTGCCCTTACAACACTCTGGATTCAAGTCCCAGGTAACTCAAATGTCATGCTTACAACCTGGCCAGTTCTCCAGCAACAACCTAGGGTTCTGCACCAGTACTGTTATTTTTCTTAAAGACTAAAAGCTGATGCTTACTTCAGTATCTCTTTAGAAGAAAACATGGGATAACCAAGCAAGTGCAAAGTAATGAGACTTCTTTCAGCATTACAAAAAACCAAAACAAAACAAAACCAAAAAAAAACCCAACCAGATTGAAAAAGTCATTGTACGGATTTCTTTCTGCAAAAAATACATTAGTGCTTGTCCAACCTAAAGGAGTTGTTTCAAAGCATCTGCCATACTTTTCATATCCAAACATCACTTGGCTAAGGAATCAGGACATTGAGACTGCTGTGTTGAGTGTTTTAAATTCAGGGATTCTGCTGAGGTAGGAAATTGAGAGCTAAACCACAAAAGGAGTCAGCAAATATTGTGGCAAAGACATTCCTCAAAGGAGATTCTAAGGGTGTGTTGCACTGACCTGCAGTGCGGAGATCCCAATAACAGCAGATACCAGACCTGGTAATCCCATTACCACCCTCTGCAAACTGGCTAGCAATGTGTCTATGCTGCCCTGAACCCTGATGTTGTCTAGTACCAATGTCGTCTGAGTTGCACTTGCCTGTGTCTTCCTTTGTAGGTCTACCATGTGCGAAGTTAGCACTACGTTCAGTAATGCATAGACAGGTGCATCAGAAAAAGTTTATTGCTGTGGCTCAGGAGAGAATTAATAGGTGCCTAAGTCTTCTGTTTTCATTTGGTGGTCCCGCTCACTGTATGAATGCTACAAGTTGCACTATGCCATGCAAACAAATGAACAGAAAACAAATTAATTGGGTAGAACTGCAAGGGAAGAGGAGAGAAGAATATAATCTTTTTGTAGTTCTTCTGAACCACAGCTCACTCTTCTGTGTTATCCTTGCACCTGAGTGATAGGTTTTAGAGGTATGTGTTCTGAGTTCAAGCTACACTTGTCAGTGATTGATTTTTAAAAATTATTGCCTCAGACTAACATTTTCAGGCATTTTATTCAGGGGTGCTTTGCGTCCAGCCATCCTTGTGGTAGACCAGCCATCACAGCAGACTTACACTTACAAATGTCAATGTTTCCTTTTGTGTTTTTACAGACATTGGTTGAATATGGAGCAAATGTCACCATGCAAAACCACATGGGAGAGAAACCCTCGCAAAGCGCCGAACGACACGGGCACACCATGTGTTCCCGCTACTTAGTAGTTGTGGAGACATGTATGTCCTTGGCCTCTCAGGTTGTGAAGCTAACTAAGCAGCTAAAGGAGTAAGTGTTCCATTGTTTGCAGGGGGATCATTCTTAAAACCTGTCTTCAATTTAGTAGTAGCATCTGTTTCCTGCTTCTTATATGTGATACTTTCAAGTCATATTTCTGCCTTATCTCTCCACTCTTTCCTGCTCTCAAGCATTTGCCAACTCATCTTTAGCAGCTCAGCTTTTCAGCTGTTCCCTTTGTGGCAGTTTGCTTTTAACACAGGAGAAGGGAGTGGGAGTGGAAAAGGGTATATATGGAGCAATCCAGTCCCTTTTCCCTTTGCGTACCTTGGGATCACATCATTGCTGATCGTAATTTCTGTTTGCATAGCAGGGTTTTATATACAGTGAGTGGCTCTTCCCAGTTACAGCACTGGGCGTTGATCTTGGGAGAAATAATGGAAATAGTAGTTGGAGGGGTTTTTTTGGACTTCAAAGGTCACCAAAGCCCACAGTGGCTACTCAGGAAATATCTTATGTTCTGTTTTTTCTTCATAGGACTTACTTAATTTTAATGTTTTATAAGGTTTTTAATAAACATTCTGTAAAGAGGCTGTTATTTTGAAACATGGATTTATGCAATTGCTTGGTTTTATTGTAGGTGCAGTTACTGTGACTTAGCATGTCAATAGGCACATAAGACTCTTAGAAACCATCAGCACTGACTCAATGTTGTTGACCAAGAGCTTGTCAGCTACATGAAAATGGCTTCTGACAATCCCATGTTTAGAGGAGACCATATCATTTTATGCAAGCAGCATGTGGGTGATTGTACTGGGTATAAATTACGAGACTGTTAACAGGGGAGCTGAAGGGGTGACCTCTGTGAGAACAGGTGAGGGGCTGCCCTTTGCCGGACACAACCGGCTCCGTAACAGTCCCACTGCAGGAAGTAGCTAAGCCCATCAGCCAAGTTGGTGGCACCTCTGTGAAAACATATTTGAGAAAGGGCAGAAAATGGCAGAGAGTAGGATGGAACAGAGGAGTGACAAAGAGAGGGAACAGCAAGGTCAGAGGAGCAGGAGGTGCACCGTGGTGGAGCAGGCACACCCTCAAAGGGACTGTGGCCCATGAAATACCCATGCTACAACAGGTCCACCCCTTGAAAGGACTGCAGCCCATGTATAAGCCCACACCAGAGCCAGTGCTTCCCTGACTGGGCTGCAGCCTGTGCAGGAAAGCAGGAGAGCAGAGGAAAAAATGAGGAGGAAAGAGCAGCAGAGAGAAACTGCTGCACGTGAACTCCAACCTGTGCTGCTCGTTGCCTTGCTGGAAAGCCTGGGTGTAACCTGCAGCAAGGACAAGAGGGGAAGAGAGGAGTCTGGAGTGAAGCCTGAGAATGGGGGAGAAGAGGGACTGGGAGTGCAGATGAACCTGGGAGTGAAGTTGAGCCTGGGAAAGGGGAGGATAGGTGTTGTAAATGTCTGTTTTGTTTCCCGATACCTGAATCAATAATGAAATATTTATGCTAATTGGCAATGAATTAAGTTAAATACCCCAAATTGAGTCTCTTTTGCCCATGACGGTAATTGGTAAGTGATCTCTCTGTTTTTATCTTGACCAATGATTTTTTTTGCCTCTCTTCTTCCTATTTTCTGCCCTCACCTCACTGAGGGATAGAGAGAGTAAAGAGACTGGCTGTGTGGATGCATGGCTGCCAGCTGGGGCCAACACATTAGAGTGACACAACTTCTAGTTTCAAAGCAAATGTCTTGAAAATTAGGCTAAAAATTATCTGTGCTGTTAATTCACCCCTTTTGTATAATCAGGTATCTATTTTGTATTGTTTTTACAGCAAAAGGAGTCTGTAGTAGCACTTCTTTCTGTTATTACAGAACTCCTTCCTGCACTTTAAGTATGCTTATTTTTATGTTTGTACCTCTAAGTTTTGTACTACAAAGCCATTTTCTCTTTGTGATATCCTCACTCTTCTTTTACATTTATACTCCTGTAAATAGAAACAGTCAGCTAAGGATTATTATAATTTTCACAATTTTCCTGATTTTGCAGGCTGTTCACTGGACATTTCAAAGTACCAGGTGTTTGTACTTGGTTCATTTGCTAAGAAATACTAAAATACACAAATCAGCTAATATAATGGAAAAAAACCCAGAACATAAGGTATTTCCTGAGTAGCTTGCATCAGCACCTGACCCATCTCAATACATAGTGAAATTTATTTTCCCCATAACTTAGCAGAAAAAAAAAAACACACACACCAGTAAAGTAGAAATGGCAAACACAGATTGTCCATGTTTCAGTTCTCTTTAGCGCTCACCCGGTACTTGAAATAAGTATTACCTCTCATATGGAAAAGAAAGAGTTTCTATGTCAGTCACCACGCTGTTTACCCCCATAGAAATTATCTAGTTACAGCTTTCCTGACAAAAGCACTAGCACTTTCCAAGTCTCCCCCCTGTCGTCTCACAGCCTGCATGCATAGGAAGTCATTTAAATTACTCTTATCTGGCTCCTGATGGGTTCCTTTGCTTGTCTCAGCTGGAGTTAAATCGGCTTCCCTTCAGCAGCTTATTTTTTCAGGCTTCAGACTTAGCTCCAGTAAGTCCAGCAGGAGTCTTTTCTTCATTTTCTTCAATGAGATGTGATTCTCTTCTGCAACCCTGTTGCAGTTTACTGAGGCAGTGAAATATTCTATTTTCTGCTTGAAAGAACAGCTTCTGCATGGCTATGTGGGCTGCAAGCATCAGGCCATGAGTGGCTCTGATAGAAGCAATGGACCATGTTCAGAGGCCCATGCTCAGCAGCCAGAGGAGATGATGGAAGAAGATTCTTTCCTTCCTTTGCAGCCCCATCCTGCATAAAAATCCAAGGACGGTACAAAGTACATGCCTGGGGCAGCTTCTTCAGGATCCTTACCTCTAGCATAGCAGGAGAATTCATTGGCTATAGCACCTCTGAAGATACTGAAAGCATCAGATGGCAGTCCAGGTTACAGTCTAAGTCACTTCAAACTGCTGTTACATAGGAATAGCTCCAACTTGGGCAGTTGAGCTGACTTTCCTGTGTTTCCTCCACCTACTTGTGCTGGTGTAATGGACATTGTTCTAGAGACAGAGGAGTTATGATTGTATCATGATGGATTACTGGAAGGTCAATATCAACACAGAAAGCCTTTATGTGCTTCCCAGCCTCCCTTCAGCTGCTGTAAATATGAGCTAATCATGCAATCTTCTTTTATTCTGGATGCCTTATTTGTCAGGGATAAGAGCTTCTCTCTGATAACGCTACGTGTCCCCAGCCACAGGAAGACTGGAATGGTTGATAACTGTGCAAGAAGAACAGCAGTGCAGAAAGTGTCTTAGACCAGGACCTAGCAAGACCTATCTTCAAAGGTCCTAAGCCAAAGAATAAAGTACCATCTTTCATTCTCTTTTTATGAGCTCTTCCAGACATCAAGGCAACACAGACCAGCTCTAGAGAAAAGTTATTCAAAGCCATCACACTCTTTGGAACAATTCCTGAAAAGAAGGCACAAAACCAAAACAATAAAGGTCTTCACATCTTTCAGCTCTTTGATCCAAAGCAGCTCAGATGACAAATACAGGGGAGTATAGCAAAACCTTTTAGAATCATAGAATCATAGAATGGTTAGGGTTGGAAGGGACCTTCAAAGGTCATCTAGTCCAACCCCCCTGCAAGGAGCAGGGACATCCCCGACTAGATCAGGTTGCTCAGAGCCTCATCCAGCCTGGCCTTGAATGTTTCCAGGGATGGGGCATCTACCACCTCTCTGGACAACCTGTGCCAGTGTTCTATAACTCGCATCGTAAAAAATTTTTTCCTAATATCCAATCTAAATCTACCCCCCTCTATTTTAAAACCATTACTCCTTGTCCTATCGCAACAGGCCCTACTAAACAGCCTTTCCCCATCTTTCTTGTAGGCCCCCTTGAGGTACTGGAAGACTGCTATCAGGTCTCCCCAGAGCCTTCTCTTCTCCAGGCTGAACAGCCCCAACTCTCTCAGCCTGTCCTCATAAGAGAGGTGCTCCAGCCCTTTTATCATCTTCGTGGCCCTCCTCTGGACCTTCTCCAACTGGTCCATGTCCTTCTTGTGTTGGGGGCTCCAGAAGTGGACACAGTACTCCAGGTGGGGTCTCACCAGGGCAGAGTAGAGGGGGAGAATCACCTCCCTCGACCTGCTGGCCATGCTTCTCTTGATGCAGCCCAGGATGCGATTGGCTTTCTGGGCCGCAGGGGCGCATTGCCTGCTCATGTTGAGCGTCTCGTCCACCAGCACTCTCAAGTCCTTTGCCTCAGGGCTGCTCAATCCATTCCCCGCCCAGTCTGTATTTGTGCCTGGGATTGCCACGACCCAGGTGCAGGACCTTGCACTTGGCCTGGTTGAACTTCATGAGGTTGGCACGGGCCCACCCTTCCAGCCTGTCAAGGTCCCTCAGGATGGCATCCCTCCCTTCCAGCATGTCGACGGCACCACACAACTCGGTGTCATCAGCGAACTTGCTGAGGGTGCACTCTATCCCACTGTCCATGTCGCCGACAAAGATGTTGAACAGGTGGATCGAAGTCTCCATTCAGAAAGAAAAGCCTTTATTTTTGAAAGAATGAAATAAGTGATAACTACAAATGTTATATTGAATCTTTTCAGGATTAACTGAGACTTTTCCCCAAAAAAGGGAAGGAACCAAGTAATTCTTTCCATAAGTAAAAAGGAAAGTGGCCCACAGAAAACTGTTGTTACTGGCTTTAAAATAAAAGCTTTGGTTTGCATCTCTTGTTAATTATATAAGTTTGGTCAATCCAGTAGGACTTTCTGAACTAAACTAAATGCTTAGGATAGTCACAAAAGTTTCTCACGGAGTCTATAAGAAATTTGGCTTTCATTTTACTTTCCGAGATCTCCATATGTCTTACAATATTAGTTATTCCTTCATTGATTTCATCTGTCTAAAAAGTCCTTATTTGCCAGTGTCAAAAATTCCTACATGCACAAATACATGGTTTCTAGCACTGGTGACTTTAGCAGTACTGACTTGTATTGTTTGGGCTTTCCTGGCCTGAAGAGACCATGTCAGAACAAATGACATAAAATTAATGCTTCCCTAGATGACTTCTACAATGCTGCTTGATGGCAGACAGTTCTAGCTTCATTCCCAAATGGTTGCACTGTCCTACATTTATGGACCTGAATGCGCAAAGCAATTAATGAGACACTTGTTTATTTTTTTGATACACTATCAAGCCAAAATCTCTGACAAGGCAAAGATCAAAGCAAACTGTGAGTCAAAAGATGAAGATGAGAAGGTGATTGTTGAATAACCTCTGTTGCCACTGCTTTTCTGTGTTCTGTAAATAAAATCCATTATTTTCCTGAAACTTCATAGGAATAACTGTAAAAATAGCTGAATAAAAAATTATTGTAGTGGTATGGTAAGGTGTGTGCAAGTTCCTGGTTTAGGTCATTTTGTATTTTTTTTGTTATAGTAAATGTTATATAGACATATACTAAGAAACCCAGTATACACTTGACAATGGAAGGAAGGCCAAAGCCGTGGCAGAACTGAATCTGGCCAGGGATATAAAATGCAACAAGAAGAGCTTTTATAGGTACGTAGGGGACAAAAGAAAGTCCAGGGAAAATGTAGCCCCCCTCCGGAAGGGAACTGGTGTCCTGGTTATCCAGGACATGGAGAAGGCTGAGGTACTCAATGACTTTTTTGCCTCAGTCTTCACCGACAAGAGTTCCTGTCCCACCACCCAAGCTGTAGAAGGTGCAAGCAGGATGAAGAACCGCCCATTGTACTCGAAGAGCAGGTTCGGGATCATCTGAGGAATCTAAAGGCGCACAAGTCCATGGGACCTGATGAGATCCATCCGCGGGTCCTGAGGGAACTGGTGGATGAAGTTGCCAAGCCACTGGCTATCGTATTTGAGAAGTCGTGGCAGTGTGGTGAGGTCCCCGATGACTGGAAGAGAGGGAACATAACCCCAATTTTTAAAAAGGTAACTACAGGCCGGTCAGCCTCACCTCTGTGCCTGGCAAGGTCATGGAGCAGATTCTCCTGGAAATCATGCTAAGGCACATGGAGAGCAAAGAGGTGGTTGGTGACAGCCAACATGGCTTCACCAAGGGGAGATCGTGCCTGACCAATTTGGTGGCCTTCTATGACGGGGTGACGGCATCGGTGGACAAGGGATGAGCAACGGATATCATCTACCTGGACTTGTGCAAAGCTTTTGACACTGTCCTGCATGAAATCCTTCTCTCTAAACTAGAGAGACATGGGTTTGATGGACAGACCACTCGGTGGATAAGGAGTTGGCTGGATGGCCGCACTCAGAGAGTGGTGGTCAACGGCTCAATGTCCATGTGGAGACCGGTCACAAGTGGCATCCCTCAGGGGTCCGTGCTGAGCCCAGCCCTGTTCAACATCTTTGTCGGCGACATGGACAGTGGGATAGAGTGCACCCTCAGCAAGTTTGCCGATGACACCAAGGTGTGGGGTGCCGTCGACACGCTGGAAGGGAGGGATGCCATCCAGAGGGACCTTGACAGGCTGGAGAGGTGGGCCCGTGCCAACCTCATGAAGTTCAACCAGGCCAAGTGCAAGGTCCTGCACCTGGGTCGTGGCAATCCCAGGCACAAATACAGGCTGGGCGGGGAATGGATTGAGAGCAGCCCTGAGGAGAAGGACTTGGGAGTGCTGGTGGACAAGAAGCTCAACATGAGCAGGCAATGCGCCCTTGCAGCCCAGAAAGCCAACTGCATCCTGGGCTGCATCAAGAGAAGCGTGGCCAGCAGGTCGAGGGAGGTGATTCTCCCCCTCTACTCTGCCCTGGTGAGACCCCACCTGGAGTACTGTGTCCACTTCTGGAGCCCCCAACACAAGAAGGACATGGACCAGTTGGAGAAGGTCCAGAGGAGGGCCACGAAGATGATAAAAGGGCTGGAGCACCTCTCTTATGAGGACAGGCTGAGAGAGTTGGGGCTGTTCAGCCTGGAGAAGAGGAGGCTCCGGGGAGACCTGATAGCGGTCTTCCAGTGCCTCAAGGGGGCCTACAAGAAAGATGGGGAAAGGCTGTTTAGTAGGGCCTGTTGCAATAGGACGAGAGGTAATGGTTTTAAAATAGAGGGGGGTAGATTTAGATTGGATTTTAGGAAAAAATTTTTTACGATGCGAGTTGTAGAACACTGGCACAGGTTGCCCAGAGAGGTGGTTGATGCCCCATCCCTGGAAACGTTCAAGGCCAGGCTGGATGAGGCTCTGAGCAACCTGATCTAGTCGGGGATGTCCCTGCTCCTTGCAGGGGGGTTGGACTAGATGACCTTTGAAGGTCCCTTCCAACCCTAACCATTCTATGATTCTATGATTCTATGAATCTTCATCTCTTTTTTACTTATTTAAGCTGTTTTATTTTCTGGTTTGTAGAGTGACCATTTTTGTTTTATTTGAAACAAATAGAATAGCCCAGTGCCTCAGTCTGTTGCCCCCTGTTCGGTTACTGAGCTCCCTGGTAGCAGGGAGCTGGGGTCCACATTGTCTAAGTAGACACAGAAGGGTTCTTACATATTACTTACGGGGAACATTGTCCAAGCTAAGACTCTCAGAATTTGGGCATTAAATACCATAAAGTAAGTAGACCTTCTTACCTGTGAAGCTACAGTGATCTTGTGTCCTAAATCAGTCCAGTTTTAATACTTAACGAATATTGCTATTCCAAAAAGTTGTAATCCCTTGTTTCCAGTGTTATCTGAGATACATATGTTTATGTTATATACCTTTAGGGGTAGTGCTGGCAAGATGTGTGGGTTTCTGTGAGCTATTTACAAACTAGTTAAACTGTGGAAATGGAGGAATCTTTAAGTCTTTTAACACAATAAAGTGTTTAAGTGAAATGAGAATATTAACTCAGAGATTTCTGAATTTCCATTAAAGCTAAAAGCATAAGAAGGTGTTAGCTACATTATTTAGTTATTTAGAAATAGAATATGAAGGGAGCATAAAATGCAAATATAAGAGAGAAATTGCATCACAATCTAATCTCAAATGAAAATTTCCCTGGCTCTTAAAAGAGAGTATCTGGGGAGTTGCGGTCTAAGCCAATGTTGACAGATAGTAGGAGTAATTTTAAAATAGTCTAAGGAAGTGTGTAGGCAAGAGGAAGGAAGATGGAAAATTAAAGGAAGAAAGGATCTACATGAAGCATGGTTGTGTTCTAAAATGTGATGGCAAGGCAGTGTGTCAAGATCCCACCTGTATTTCTGTGGCACTTTTTAGATCTACTGGGATACATTACAAGTAAAACACTTCTTTTTTTTTCTGCCAGCCCTGCAAGTACAACCCCTAGTCTAAAAAGTCATCTGGATTCTTTCTGGCTTTGACATTGCCAGTTATAAAGACTGCATTTGGAACTCAACTAACTCTTCTGCTGATGGCATGTGAGCTAGGAAAGAGTCCAGCTCACTGGCGGAGAACTGTATTAGTTCTGCAGATCCAATAAGAATAGAAGTACTAAAAACATATTACTTCTACAGAGGCAGAGCCTGGGAGAAGCAGATTAAAAGTCATTTTCACATGGTCATTTGATCAGGACTAGGGAATGAAACCAAATGTATCAGTTCTGTTCAGGGTGACAGCATATGTATGGTAACAAAAAGCTGTAACTCTTGTTTTCTAGTATTTCCCCATGTCTGTACAGTGTTTAGAGGCACTGGAACTTACAGGTCATTAAACATGATTGGAAGTTATCTGTAGTGGTCGACAAGCTAAAGGGATGTTTTGATGTTAGAATGGAAGGTCTAAATTGGGTGGGAGCAGGAAGAGGGAGAAGAACTTTTTGTGGCAAATTGATCTATTCCTTCATTTTTGTAGAATTTCCTTCATTTGTTTTCCTTCATTTTGAGTGCAGAGCACAAGTAGGACCTTTCTTAAGGTTGGGCAGCAATCAGATGTGGTTTTTCCTACTCCCCTGAATACACAGAGGTTATACCTAGCTCCATCCTGCAGCTGAAGAAGGTGGGACTAGCCCTTCCCAGTGGGAGAAGGCTCTGCTCTGAGTTCAGTTGCAGACAGAAAAGGAGAGAGCAGTTGTCTGAGCTATCATTCAGCTAAGTAAAAACCTTCCACCAAATGTAGGAAGTGACTTCTTGGTCTGTCCCTTTTCTTTCCCTTGACACAAACAAGTAAGAACCAAGTGGCCCTATGCTTACTTTGCCATATTTTTCTTTCTGGATGATTATTTTCTATGAGTCACTCAGTTCCACTGAACTGCTGCTTATGATCCCACACTTGTCCTTATATGAAGTACAATAAATAATATCTGACATGTAAGCATCTCTCAGTTGGTCTTGTACAGTGACCACAAAATGTCCACAGGGATGAAGAAACAAGTACAAGCTCCCTGTTTATGCTATTATTTATAATTTCTCTTTTTATTCACTATGTAAAGTATAGGTGAAGAGGACTTCTTTTTTGAATACAAAGTTGAACAGGTAGTATCAGTTATCCTGTGGCTTACTAATGCTGACAGTTTTACAATTCAAGGTAAACAATCTTACATTTTCTTGCAGGCAGACAGTAGAACGTGTGACGTTACAGAACCAACTCCAGCAGCTTTTAGAAACCCAGCGATCAGAGGGCAAGTCACTGCCCACATCCCCTAGGTAAGGTGACTGGAATTGTGCTGCAGCCTGGATTTGCACAGTTTCCTGATATATGGATTGTCAGGAGAAGCTGTGACCTGTCTAAATAGTAGATGTGTTCTGTAAAGTAAACGTGTTTTTTTACTTTGTGGGCTAGATGCTGAGCTTCTAGAATTTGACAGTGTGTAATGTTGTATAAATATTGGAAATTTTGAGTATGAAATTAATAGTCTGTGTTTCCCAACAGAGTGAAAAATCAGATTTACAGTGGAATAGAATATATTTCTATTAGATGAATAGCAGAGGATCCTAGAAACCCCTAGGAAGGTTGTAAAGTTTGACCTTGTGGTGGTCCACCATACATTACTGCCAGCAGTAATTCAGAAAGCCAGTTACCAAGAAAACCTGCTTTCAAATTAATAAGACTCCTTACACTCATTAAATCTTTTGCCTGCAGTAGCTTGTATAAAAAGTCAAAACTCAATGAATTTTATGTATTGTTTACATATCCTGTCAAAGTCCCAGAAATAGACACAAACTGAGTAACATTAGAGAGAAGGAAAGTAAAGGCAGAGGACTGGATCTGGAGCTGGCTAACATATCTGTCTGACTTCTGCCATAGACTTCCAGTGTGATGCATGGAAGTCAAGCAAGCACACGACTTCTCTCTGATAGCAATCTGAAGAAGACTTTGAAAGGAATTAAGTAACTCACATGCAAATAGGACTCGGTTTATCATTGCTTTCTAGTTCAGTATCCTCTCTGGAAGACATACACAGTGCTTCTCCTTGTTTCACACTTGTTAGGGAGCTACATAGATATTAAAATATAATGCCAGCATAAAAGCTTCTGCAGGCATTGATGGTCTGAGCTTCGGGTGTGAACTTGTAGGATCAGTGACTGCTTTTTTTTCATTCTCACAGAATCTCAAGCACTTTTCTAGACTAGTGCTTCATATCCCTGAATTTCATGTGTCAGTGTTTCAGACAAGTGCAAATAGTTACAGAAGTAGATAACAGACATTAGGATTGGACATGCATTTGTGTAAAGGAACTTCAGCTAGCAAAGGGGTGAAAACCACACTGGAAAGAATTTTGTCCTTTTCTTTATAATCATGTTCTTTGTCTTCCCTGTCTGCCAGCTCAACAGGGACAGTGGGACCAAACGCTGTCTTCCAGCTCATTTGGTTTCTCTGATTTTTGCTAACCAGTCTTTCCAAGTGGTCTCACATCTGAGTACTGGTGAGCACTAGGACTGTTTTACTTTCAGTATCAGATGAGATCAGGTGAGAGCAGATACCTCATCATTCGTTATTCCTGTAAAAGGGTAGGTTTCAACATCTTTTTAGTTAAGTGAGCAAGTCTGAAAATGATACTTTATTATTTAAAATTTTATTGCATAATTGGCTACTACTTTTCCTTCCAGCTAGAACTCTCTTGTGGATATTATCATCATCCAAGGAGCCAGCAGCAGATCTAAGAGAACCTATCCCTTTTACTAGAAATCTCTATTGTAGATACATGCATATTCTTCAGTGTCTGTTTCAGTTTGCCTCAGGAGAAAAAGCGGAAAATTAATTCAAAATTAGATGGCTAGTATGGGCATGTGAATTTTGTACGTTATGAGAACATGGAGTAATCAGAGGAGAAGTTGCTTGCAAAAAAAAAACCAAATAATTTTTTTTAATTCACTGCCTCACACTAACCTTAATTTTGTCACTTTACTCTTGCTTAGAGGAAAAGTGGTTTAAAATAAGAATGGAGTATTATGAGCTCTGGCATATGTCACAGTGAAAGAACTGGTCTCTGTAATTTACATTCTTTGAAAATCAGACTTACTAGAAATTGCTGTTTCCTCACTATATAATATTTGGAGTTCTAAATTTAATTTATTATTCTAATAGTATTGAAATAAATTCATGTCACCTTTCTCATGCTTTTCAGTATTTCATATCTGAAAAGGTCTTGAGTGCAAATGGCCCTGACTTTTTATGAGGTCTTATGTGGCTATTATTAATACCAGATGAAGTTTGGATTTATGAAGTCATTGCTATGCCGAGAGCGGATACTTTTGCAGTATTTAGAATAAGCTACTTTTGTATTACGATGTGACTTGGATAGTAGGCATTTGGCCTTGCAAAGTTTTTTCTCTTTTTAAAACATGTCAGCTCACAAATAGGAAACAGTAGTTTCTCTGAAGTTTTCCTCAGAAAGTAATCTTTGGCATTGAAATAACCATTCTAAGTTTTTATTTTAAGGAATTTTCTTTGTAAAAGAAAGTGAAGAGACTCAAACCCTAATTAGGAAGCAGGGTTACATCCTTCTCTGTGTAGTCTTTGCTGTGGCATCACAGTAATTAATTCCATGTGAGCAGCAATGAAGAGGATCAGCAACAATAAGCTGAGGCAGACACGTACACTGGAAATGGCAGTTTTACATTTTATATGTGAATTAATTTGACTGTGGTATTTCCTCCTCTTTTTTCTTTAAGCTCGCCATCATCTCCTGCTTCTGGCAAACCCCAGTGGAAACCATCTGAAGCAGATGAATTGTCTCCACCAAAAAGCAAATTGAACACCCAAGATGGGATTCAGATTCTTGGCAGTTTGGGAACTTCTAGTCGCACTCGAGCCAAGATAAAAGATGAGGACTCAGATAAAATCTTACGCCAATTGTTGGGGAAGGAAATCTCTGAAAACGTCTGTATGCAGGAAAAGTTGACTTTGGAATTTCAGGATGCTCATGCGTCCTCCAAGAACGTGAAGAAGATTTTGCCAGAGAAAAGAGAGCTGAAGTTAGCCAGGCTGAGGCAACTGATGCAGAGGTCACTCAGCGAGTCTGACACAGACTCAGCTAATTGTGAGGACCACAAGAACACCCCTGTGAAAAGAACTGACAAACCAAGGCCTCAGCCCATAGTAGAGAGTGTTGAGAGCACAGAAAGTTTGCACCTGATGATTAAGAAACACACTTCAGCAGCAGGGCGCCGCTTCCCTTTTGGTATGAGGGTCTCCAAATCCGTGGATGGCCACAGCCCTTCCCCTACTTCAGAGAGCAGCGATCCAGATAATGAAGCCCCTCATCAGGCTGGTGCTGTACCTCAGAGCCAGTTTTGTGGAGACAACTCTTCGTCCAGCACGGACAGTGCCACTGCTCAAAAGGTTGCCACCAGCCCTAAGAGTGCTCTCAAGTCTCCATCTTCAAAGCGCAGAACCTCCCAAAATTTGAAACTCCGAGTAACTTTTGAGGAGCCTGTGGTGCAGGTGGAGCTGGCAGAGTCGGAACTAAATGAGGAAAAGGACAAAGACCGGGGCAAAGGACTCGTGCGGGCTCCACCTAACTCTGGGGAGCCAGCAGGGGACCAGCTGAAAAGACCTTTTGGGACCTTTCGGTCCATAATGGAGACGCTGAGTGGCAACCAAAATAATAACAACAACTGTCAAACAGCAAACCTCATCAAAACCTCATCGACGCTGCCTTTTACCTCATTAGGAAGGAAGACAGCAGACAGCAAGGGAAATCCAGCAGCCCTCACAAAAGGAAGAAACAAGCCAGTGAGTTCACTGAAAGGAGGAAGGGCATTTTTTTTCTCTTGTCTCTTTAAGTAATTAATAAGTTTGAGAACATTTTCTTCCTGCCCTTCTGTAGCAAATAGGTGCACACAAATACTATTTGACCTGTAGAAAGCCCATCCACTGTTTTAAATTTGGAAGGCTTTTCCAAGGAGTGGCAAGTATTGTTTGTGTACAGAGTCTGTACTCGAACTGCACATGGTTCACATGTTCTATGTTGAAAGCTTTCCACAGAGACGTGATTCACCTGGAAATGATGTTTGACGTTGCTCTGAGTGACAAGTCATACAATGAGAATGGCATGCTTGGGTCCATGGGTTTCTGGGGAGTAAATATCTGAAGGTCTAGCCCAGTCCTGTCCTATAGCCAAGACTGATGAGGCCAACAGGATAAGAATAAGTGGTAGAATATAAAGAGGAAAATAGTAGAAATGGTCCTTCCTGCTCCTGCGGGAGCTACAGCCATCCCCTAGGTATTGAAGCTGTCAGTACACAGCCTTCTTTGCCCACCCTCTCCTGACAGCACACAGTCTTCTTGTGTCAGAGCATATGGTTGGTCTGTAGCAAAATGTCCTGGATCCAGATCATCCCCTCTCTGCAGTCAACAGAGTTCCCTTTCTGAGATCCCAGCGGAAAGAAGGGTGTCTCCAGTTAGGAGGCTGGCTCTCATGTTCAAAAGAGAGGAGAAAATACTTTGAACAAATGTGTCTTCCAAGAGAAAGGAAAAGGTATTGAAAGAAAGAGACAGAAGGAGGAAATACTGCAAGTGTAATATGTTTGTGGAGTGGAGAGGAGAAAGTGCAAGCATCTGGAGACACAAAAAAGAGTTAAGTGAGAGGGAATGGTAGGTGATTTAACCCTCTGTGAAAGACAGGGTGAGATGGAAGGGGTGGATGGAAAGACATGAGATAAAAGAATGATTTCAAGATGAAAAAAAGAACATAAAGCAGGCCAAGAGGAGAAGGAGGAATAGTGAATTATATACTGTAAAAAGTATGACAAGCTAATGGGAGAAAAACAGGAAAATCTTAGGCATAGAGGAAGCAAAATGAATGTGGAAAAGAAACAGTGGGAAGAGAACAGGGAAACAGTGAGCAGTCCATACTAGTGGGTAGTGCTAGAACAGTAGAGCTATAGCAGAATGTGAAATGAAATTAAAAATTCAAAGGAGACCTAATAGGCTAAATTGAAGCGGGTCTGTGTTTATTAAAGTTTGCTCAGAGTCACAGTATGAACTACTCATTTGAGCCTTTAAAGACATGCACCATCTGATTGAACAGCCAATTTAGCATAGATGTATTTTCATAACACAACAGAAATTTTTTTCAGAAGAGTTATTCAGATTTTATAATGGACAGAGGAAAAGACAGTCTGTCTTCAAAGATGTTCTGATAGAGTGCAAGGTCGTGAGCAGTTTTCATAGTTCCCTAAGAGATTTGAAGAGTTGGATAAGGTAATTCTAACAGTATTGACGCTTGCACTGTAAAATGCATGTTGTCTGTGAAAAGGCTATGTTTGCATGTCACTGTTGCCAGCATCAAAATTATGGAAAGAATACATTTTCATACCAGCCCAAAGGACCACAGCACGCATCTCTAAGAGGTAACAGATTTAACCTCAGTTACTAACTCAAAAAGAAATCTGTTAAAATGTTATTGCGGCTATTTGACTGCATGTTTGACTTCCATGTAATGCATGTGGTAAGCTCAGTGCATGTTTTTAACTGATATGATGTTATACTTCCTTAGGGTCCTTACTTCAGCTACACCAGTCTTTCCTCTAGCACATTGAATGAAGAACTTTGGGGTAACTATCCTTGGTATGTGCTTATGCATGGTGATGCATCTCTGTTACTTTGTTTTCTCAAATTGCATGTGTTTGCTAACATTATTCATAAATGGAATACTGGAATTGATGGATGCACAAGAAGGGAAATAGATGAACAGATTAACATCTAAATTCCTAGAAAAGCAGAAATTTATGATAGATTTCTGCTGATGTCATCATTGAACTGGCTACAGGATTTCAGTTCCAAGCAAGTATAGAAAGTTTTAGAATCATAGAATCATTTTCATGCTTGTAAATCCGCCAGGGAGTGTAACGCACGTTGGCTGAGTGTTGAGCCTCTGTTGAATGAAAGTCAAGTACCAGATGAGAATGGAAATTAAATTTCCTCTCATGAGGAGAGCAAAAAGACCATAGTTTATTTCTAAATGGAGAGTACAAAGAACATGACACAGAATGCTGTCCTTTAAGTCTACTGCTCTCCTGTTTTCACACATTTTTCTTATTCTCCCTCAGACTTTGAAGTTAAATCTGGTTTTTAAAAGTCTGATAACGTTGACTGTGTTCAAACTCCTTAATGTAGACATGTTCCATCAGGACTATTCAAGCAGATAGAGACCAGTCCCTCAAGGTCCATAAAGATCTGTGGGAAAAAAACAACATTTCACAAAATGTGTGTTTATTTTATAAGCCAATGCTTTGTAAAAATTACTTGTCATTTTTATTCAACTCTTAACACTCACAAATTCTTGTGTTGATAATTTTATTATTATTATTATTATTTATTAGGCCTGGAAATGATAGCTATTCACACCAAAATTACACATTGGAAGATACTTTTGGAAAAATTATAAATTAGTCATTCAGGAGTTAGGGAGCCTAAATTACTTACAAGTTACTCTTTTCTAAATGTCTAATAAATTTCTTTTGTTCACTTGTTTTCTAATGCCAGGACCTTCCCATACTTAAAAACTCAGTTTTCGCTATGGACATGGGAGTCTTGTTCTAAAGTCATTCCACAGTGTATGTGAAACCAGAAACAGAATTGTGAGGTTTCCAAGATGTTTCATTCTCTCCTGAAAACAAAGAGGGAAATTCCAGTGCAGAAAACTGACCGCACAGCAGCAGTTTGAGGGACCATCAGCAGGCAACCTTCAGTCAAAACACCCAGCTGCCTGTCCAGACCATGGAGTAATACAAAAACATTAATCTCATCCTTACGTTAGAGCCATCTCCCAGATGTAGCCAGTTGTTGTAATTCGGTATTGCCTGGTGTAAATGCCCTTGTGTGAGAAATACGTGGCAGCATGGCATTTCCCCAGAAGCAGCAAGAGACAGGGAAGGACAGGCGGCTGCTGGGGAGCTGCAGAGTCACCTCCTGGGAGGGTGAAGGATGGCCCTGAACTCCTGGCTATTCCTGCAGGCATGGCTGATCCAGGCACCATGTTCTGAAGCTGGCCCCGTGGCAGTGGGTACATGGAAAACCAGAGTAGGAAACACAGAGCAGAGTGCACTAAGGGCAGAGATTGAGTCTAATGCTGTACCCATGGATTAGGACAGAAGTTGGCAAATTTTGTGCTGGAGTCTGTGGCCTGAGATTTCCAAAAATCATGTAAGAATGGAAGATGCATTATGCTTTTCAGAAATAAGAATGCAGACCTGAAGGCTCTCAGAGCTTCTAAGCCAGACTTCGTGATGCCTTTTAGTATGTGTTGTGATTTTTGAATGGCAAAATGGGTGCCTGTCGTTAGTCCACTGCATGCTGCCTTGTAGCCTGTGAAATTTAAATAGTAGAACATCACCATCCCATGCACTTCAAGCCCCAGGAAAGTGTCTGAATTTTTCCTGGATGGTCTGGGGAGACTGTGTAATTACCACTTCAGTGCTATTTTGCAAAATAACCTTTCTAGAAAACAGTGCGGTCTTTGGTGGTTTAAAACTTTGTAGATTGTTATATTGGGGGGTTATATTTCTGGACACAATCCCAAACCCGTTTTAACTCTAGACCCTTATAAATAGGATTTTATTAGTGTCTTCTGAAATCTGAAGTCATTATACAAAATCTGCCTTCAGTCAGATGACATTTCTGTTCACCAGTTTCCAGCTTCCTTTTCTTCAGTTTCTGTTTATTTTGTTTGATTTATTTTTTCATTCAGAATACCCAAGTACATCAAGGCTTTGTAGTTTACTTTTTCAAATTAGCTACAGCTTAACAGTTGAGGATTGTATTATGTCTTCTAGTGTCCTTTTAAAATTTGATACACCCTATTTTTCGTAAGGCCCTAGAATAAATTTCGGATGTGCAGAATGGGCTGGGATATTTTTTCCCCTTTTGGAAGGATTAGCTAGTTTCTTGCATATTACAACTCCAAGCAAAGGCTTGTAGTTTTTTCCATCTTACATGTGTGCCAATGAACGATTCTTTTCCACACTTTAAATCATCTGAGATCTGCAGTACATTAAAGTAAGCAGTAACTCACAGTATCAATAAAAAACCCTGTATTAGCTGCAGCTATCAACAGTAAAAATTGCTTCATACGTCAGGGGCAATCAGGAGAATCTACCATCAGGTTTCTGTCAGGTAGTAAACCGGGCATGCTTCTAAAATAGTCAGTGGATCCAACCTAACAGATATCCCACTGCCTGACCTAGTCCTGGATAAATTATACCTTCAAATATGTACTCTAGAAAAAGGTTGCTTATCTATAAATCTAATAAAATAGTTACGATTCAAACTATTACAGTATAAAATCAATATGAAAGTAATTTAGGCCTTGTCTCAGAAAATTTGCATTTGTTCTATTGTGAACTGTTATGATCATGCATCTGTGCCTGGTGCCTGAGGGGATGTTTAGTATTTCTGTGACACAGGCAACGGAAGATTTTAGAAATTTTGTTAGTAATTAATAATTAGTAATATTGGTAATAATTGGCCAGCAGGCACAGTTGTAAAAGGCATGTCTGTTCAGTATTGTCACCTAGAGACATCTGCATTAGCTGAAAGTGATCCTCTTCAAGGTCACCATGCAACTGTGGAGCTGCGAAATGGGGTCTGCGGCATGCCAAGAGAGCCTCCTCATGGGGTCTCACCGACAGGGTCTTTCAGCACCGCAAGTCCAGGCTAATGCAGTAGTTAATTGAGGCAAATCATCTTAGCCTTGGAAAACATCCTTTAATGAAGCTGCATGGTTAATGCTAAACATATAGTTGATAACAGCAATGCATTTAAGTGCTAAAAAGTAGTTATGGGAAAAAAGTTACGTGCTCATCTTTTACCTCCTCAAACCCAGTCCTACAAATTCTACTTCTTTTAGCTCAATTCTATGTCTTTTGCTCTTGCTTTTGGTATGTGGCAACAGTAATTTAGATGAATGAGGGAATTTTAAAATAAAATTATCCCTCATGCCCTCTTACTAGGATCCACAACTGTGGTCCCTAAGGAAGTCGGCTTTTGTTAAATCCCAAAGTAACCACAAGGTTATCTAACCCTCCTAAGTATCAGTCTCTTGGAGGTATTTGGTTCTTTGTGATGATTGTAGGCTGGAATAAACCCATCCTGGTTTACAAGAATCAGGCTCACAAATATGTGGGTTTAAGGCAAACATTTTATACCTTGTGCTTTGCTGTGGGTTTTTAACCTCTTGCTAGTGTCTATCCTTTGCAGCAACAAACCAGCCAAGTCTTAATTGTAGGATTTTTACTGTTCAGCAGTAATAACTAAACATGGGCCTTTTACCATGTTTGAAAGTTGCTATGGGCTGGATGCTTAATCAAAAATCCTTCAGGTGGAAGGTTGATTGAGAGAGGAGGAATATTCTGGAGTTTCAGAACAAGGATATATGAAAGGAAGTGAAGAAACTGAATGTTACAAATATTTAGTGTTTAATTTTTCTACTTTGATTGGCAAGCTATCATATCAGTCTCATACACCATAGATAGATTTTCAAATTTTTTTTTTAATTTAAGTTTACCTAGTTTGGAAATAAAGACACACTATAGAGAAATTATCCTTATCTATGTACCTAATGAAATCTTAATTATTTGACTTGAGATTTTACTGAAATTACAATGTTAAAAGATACATAAGCCCTGTGTCAGAAAGAGAATTACTGCTTGCCATTTCTCCTGTGGGCTTTGCCACCATCTTCTGCTTAAGCAGACACATAATGTAAGGCCAATGAATCACCTTCTTAAAGTGTTTATTTCTCTCTGATGATTTTTAATGGGGACTAGATGGTTCCCTCACAGGTAGAGTCAGAAACAAACAGGATGTGTCTAATGTTTGTTGTAGTGGATCTTTTTATCACTATGGTACTTTTCCCTAAAGGATGACGAATTTTTGGACATTCTGTCCATTATTACCAGAACATTATGACAGTGTACTAATTAATGCCACTACTTAAAAGCTCCTCATCATCCCATTGTTTTCCAGTTTTGATTTCAGAATAGAAGTGATAAGAAAGTCAGTAAGACTCCAAAGTATTAAAAAGTATTTTGTGTAGTACATGTCTAGAGAAATATGACCAGAGAGAAGGATTAAAGGTGGTGGAGGCCCCATCCCTGGAAACGTTCAAGGCCAGGCTGGATGAGGCTCTGAGCAACCTGACCTAGTCAGGGATGTCCCTGCTCCTTGCAGGGGGGTTGGACTAGATGACCTTTGAAGGTCCCTTCCAACCCTAACCATTCTATAACCCTATGATTCTATGATTAATTGAGAGTTCAATACTTGCAGATGGAATAAAACAAGATAAACAAACACAAGGCAAATATCTCTATATTGTTAGTGTTACCATGAGTAATGTTCTTCTTTTTCTCTCCAGGCATGATGACATCAGCAGGAAAAGCTGGAAATCCGACAGTCGAGAGAGTATTGAAGATCCAGAGCTGCAGGAATTCTTCCTCTAAACCACATCTCATGATGTCTCACTTTGTTTGAAATACCTGAAATATACCCTTTTGAAACACTAACATGAGACATATGCCACACCAGCAAAACAGCAGCTGTTAGGATGCCTTAATTTGTAGCAGTTAGACCATATACAAAACTTTTTTATGATATATGTGTATATGTAACTTGTTTGTAAGCTGTGCAGTGTAAAGGCATGGGTGAGCAAAAATAACAATTTGAAAATTGTTATGACACAGGCAACCTCCAAAATGTTTGTTGGGCCACAGAACACATTTTGTAATTTGTGTCTTGCATGGATATATTGTCATATATCTCTATTTCCCTTTGTCAATGGCATATACTGTCGAAGTGTCAGCCAGGACTCTGCCTGCTCAGCTCCTCAGTGAGACCAAGGCAAAAGCATTGATTTTTTTGTGTATGTTTTGTCTGTTGTTATTTCTATTTTTTGTAAAAAGGAAATAAAGACAGTGTTAATAGGACACACTGAGTACAGTTATTTCTCATACTTTGCTGTTTCGTCTTTTGAGCTTTAAGTGCTTTATTTGTCTTTTTGGTGTTCATTTGAAAATGAGACAGTGTCCAGTACCAGGATTTCAGTTCAGTCAATCAATTGAGTCAAGAATTGCTTTAATGTTTAGCGATTCCTTTTCAGCTTTAAAATGTGTAGAAATGAAAAGAAAGCATAAATGCAATTTTAAATTACCATTTATTGTTACTTGCCAAACACTGGCAACGTGCTTAGCTCTGTTCAAATTATCAAATAATCTGCTAAATCCATATTCTAGTATGCTAGTCCATATTCTCTCAAAGGTATGACGATCCTTTCATTCAATGTTCTTTGAACCTTTCAGAGAAAATGCAATCTCTTACTGAATTCACTTTGTTTCTGGTAAACTATGAGCACATTTGCAAATAACTCATAGGGCACAACTTCCAAAAGCAGACTACTATACAGTCTTTACTTGACACATTTCTTCATATCAAATATGTATGTGTAATTTTGCTTTATTTTGATTATATAGATCTGTTTCCATTTGAAGACTGCTACAGTTTGATGAGAAAGATCCAAATACATGAGGATTTATTTTATTGACTGTTCTAATAGAATACAGGGAGTCATAAGTTTGCCAGATAAATATTTTATCACAAAGACAATCACAGAATCATGGAGTGGTTTGGGTTGGAAGGGTTTAAAGATCATCTTCTTCCAACCTCCCTGCACTTGACAGGGACATAAAAAAAATATGAGATTGCGCAAATTAAATTTGTGCAATTGCAGAACTAGTACATAAATAATGTGGACACTTAAGAGGATTTCGATGAAGCATAATGGATTTGCTTCCTATGCAGTTTCTCTTGCCTTTTTTTTGCTGTGTTCATCTTGGCCATTGGGCTTCCTTCTGGTCAATGAGAAGGAAGAGGGACATCCTGAATGTGATTCATCCCACCTATGACAGATACCTCATTTACAGGAGTACTAGTCCCTTCCTGCTTACTACAGGGGAAGTTGAGGTAGTAGAGCTCTTGGAAGAGTTACTGAGTATTTGGATGCCTTTAATTAAATGAGATAAACGTCTTTCTCTGGGTCATGTTTTAGACTGATGTCATGTTTGGCCACAGAGCCGCCATACAGACCAAGATGACTGAATGCACCAAGCACCCTTCTTGTAGGCTCTGAATAAACACAGAGTACTACTGGATAAAATGGAGCAAATTGAGAGATCAGAAAAAAAAAAAAAAACACAAATAGAAATAATAAAAGCATGCACTTACAGAAATGAAATTCTGAATTTCTTTCCACAGCTCTTATCTGTCACTTGGCAACACTTAGATTTTTGAGCTAACTTAATAAACCTAGCACTCTAGGTGACCTGAGCTCTGTTGTTTAAAGAAACAACCAAACCTCCAAAAATATTCGTCATCCAGGAACAGCAATACCTCTAACTGGGCCTCCTGTCGTCTGTGTGCATATGAAAAATCTGAATGCAAAGTGAGAAGAGACACATGTGCTGCAATTGCCAGAGTGCTGAAAGAGAGCATAAGAAGGAGCAATCCTGTGCCTGGAGAAGAGCTTAAAACAAATTGACAATTTGCATTTCTGAGGGTGTGAAGAGTGTTGACTATGGTCATGCAGATGGCAGAAGGAGCAGTCCTGCTGAGTGATCTTGACTGCCTGGAGATGGGTGAAGCTGCCATAGCTATCTGTACTATCTAGCTGAAGCAGGGGATAAAACTGAACTCTGTGAAAGGATTTGAAACAGACCAAGGTGTAAGTATTGTCAAGTCCTGGAAGAAAGAAATTGCCTGTTCCAGAGAGTGAGGATTTAATAGTCACCTGCTCTCTCTCAGGCTATCACTTTCTACAGAGTATATTCTCATTCAGCACATAGTGAATCAAATGATGCAAGTATCACAGGGCAATAGAGATTACTAAACGAGATAGGATTGGGATGCCAGAAAATGTCCAGGTTCTGTGGTTAAAGATACCCGAGAGGTGATTGATGTTGTGTCGAAGACTCCCAATTCCAGATAATTGGATAACTGAATACAGCTGGGGAGGTCTGGGCATTTTGAGTGAGCGCTGCATGTGCTGCTCATCTGGCTGTCCACGGTTACGGAGCACGCTGGGGCAGAAAGCAGTTTCAGAGTGAGCTAGTGCGAAAGAAAGGCCAGCTTTATGTAAGCAGGAAAAGTAGTGTCTGGAGGGTTTTATCTCTGGAGAAGGTGAACTCATGTTATATAAACTGCTGATTTTAATGTTCCTAATTTGTAGTTTCTTTCCTACCTAGGGCCCCAAAGTCTACATGTGGTACTCTCTGATGTCATGCCTTTTAGAGAAATGCTGATTCTGTGATCTTCAGCTGGCTGAGCGTGTGCTCTGCATATTTTTATCCTTAGTAGCTATAGAATCCAGGTGCCATAACTCCTTCTGTTTGGTTTATAATACCCCAGGCAGATCCCCCCTGGCATGAGTCTAAGTTGGGTTTCTGCCAGCAAAGTGTAAACATTTCCCAGAGGCAGAAGAGCTGATCAGGGATTTTCCAACAAACATCTTCAGAAAAATATGAATTAGCCAGAGCTTTTAACAGGAGAACAAACTCCTTTTGATTACAACCCTTGGCAGAAAATGTCCTCCCCATCCACTTGGAAATTTCTGATCAAACAAAGGTAGTGAAGTAATTTGCTAGTGAACCAATGTGTGTCCTAGTACAACTTTATTTGTGGACACCACAGATACAAGGAATGGCTTTTCATGTTCTCTCACCCTCAAAGATGTCAGAATAAGACCTCTCTGTATTTGTCCTGTAGTTCTGTAGCAAAGGTGATCAATAGGTTGCTAGAGAGCAAGAGTGAATTCCCAATTTCATGTAATCTCTGGCTCTCCTCTTTTGAAGAATGAAGATAATTTGCTAGGACGCTTGCTTTTTCATTGTTGGCTGATTCGTTCGTTTGTTTCAGGTATTTGAGATGGGCAGCATATGGAGACATGCAGTACCAAGACTGCAAGTATAGAACTTTATTTCATCAGCAGGATGGTGGACTATGTTTTCTCCTGCATTAGTACAGCAGCATTTTAGTAATATTTTATTTATTTGCCTTTCAGTCTCCATTTTAGAGGGCAAATACATTGGTTTACTAGGTTACTAATGAATAAAATAACTATAGTCAGCATAGTTGGTGTATGAAGGAGATGGAGACAAGTTAGACAAACAGTTCAAATTGAATATTCATTTCACTATAACTGTCATTCAGAAACCTTTTCATAAGATCAAGTTGACATAAGATCAATGGCGTAACAAAATACAATTGACAGCATAACTGTAAAAAAACACTCCAACATCCACTTATTTATAACAAAATGGTAACTGTCTCAGAAACATGTTCTCTGAAAGCTGATTTGTTGCATGTTTCATCACCTACCATTACAGCAATGTCAGAATATGACTGTGCAACACAGTCAAAAGTGAAGTAATAATGTCAGCACATTATATGCTAGGTATGAATTAATGGATCAGTGAATGGATCTCATGGAGAGACAACTTTTGTCTGCATGTAGACTAAGATTCAGTTCCTAGCACCCTTGAAATATTTCTTAGCCTTTTAAAAACCTACTTGATGAAAATTTGACAGAATGGTGGTCTATGAAAAAGGTAGTCCCTGCCTTTGTAGCATCAAACTGCAAGCCCTAATTGTCTATCATGAAATTGTTTCTCAGTGGTGTAATAGGAATAATTTCTGAAATTATATTGCATTTCCTATTGTAATTTCAGAAACATCTTTCTGACTGTTCTTTAGCTGTACACCATCCATCCTCCTTGCACACATTTAGTAACATGTCACCAGTTTTTCAGATCCTACAGATTTTGTGTGATGGACTGCTTTTGTCTAACACACATGGACAGCTATAAATACTAGCTGAAGCCATCTGTTTCCTGAAGAAAACATTTCTCTTTGTCTTTGACGTCTGCATAGCCACTTCCTTTCCCACTCTAACTGCTAGGTGTTTTGCCAGTGTGCTTACTGGCAAGCAGTGTACAGGAGGAAGGAAAATAATTATTCTGCATATATTTGGGAAACTGATAAGAAATCCTGAGGCTGTTAGAACACAGAGCTAGCTTTTGCATATCTCTTTTGTCAGTCAACAATACTGCTCCAAGAAAAAATAAAATCATGTGGGTCTGGAAGGGAAGGGAAGAGGCCTGAAAGAAACATAAACGTACATGTAGATGGTGTACAGATATCTCTAGGACGTTGAAAAACTGCAGAATAGGGGCCAACTCAAAAAGCTGTCGGCCAGCCATACACTTATGTGTCTGCATTTGCATGCAGATGTCTGCATGGATGTCCAGTAGAAGAGAATCTTTAAATTCTTCTTCTCAGCAAACCTAGAAATACATTAAGCAATGAAACACAAAAGCACACAAGTGCAAAGTCATAAGGAAACACTGAAAAGGAGTTACTTACCTCCCCCCCCCCCCCCAAAAAAAGGCGAGTGACAAAGACAACTGTCTTCCAGTACACAACTAAAAAGGAAGATAGAAATAAATGCCTCTTCTTGTTGCTCTGCACATTGTCTACTATGGGTAGAACAAGAAGCAGCAAATACAGGACTGTAGCAAAAGGGATGGAGGTTATGTGTTAAAACTTTCCACAAGTGATGATAGCACTGGAATCAATAGCCTGGGGGAAGATGTGAGAGAGCCGTAATTGGAGGCTTTTAAGAGCAGGTGGGAGAAGCAACCATCAGGAATGACATGCCAGAACAACCCTTAGAAATGCCATGAGGCAGGCGGTTGAACTTGAGTGACCTCCTGAGATCCCTTTCAGGCTGTTCTCTTTTAATGGGTCTGTGATTCAGTTGTGGCAGGATCAGCTTAAGAGAGAAAACTGTTGAGGTCTTTACAACTGTGGGTTTTATAGCACTGTCAAGACAACTAATGGATCTGCCAGAGGTCTATGACATGGCATTTATTATCTGATCAAATAATATCCATATACAGGTTTGTTAAGGAATTGAGTAAGTGACATAACTTTAAACTTCCTTGAAAATGGCTGCCCGAACTGTGGCAGCTTCTAAAATATGTTTCTGGTCCATTAAGAAACCAGATAAATTCCTTTTGCTCAGTGCAAGGCCAGTTTTCACTAGGTGTTAGGTTTCTGAGCTATAAGAAAAGGTTCCTTTACAGGATCCTCAGATTTTACTACGTGCAGTAGTGGCACAGGAGAAAAGCAGAGAGGTCAGTTACTGAGAGTAACTCATCAGTCCAGGTTTAGTGAAAAGGAAGAACCTCCAGCAGCAACTAAAGGTGCCCATTTTGGTGAAGAGGAGCTGCCACTGCCCTAGCAAGCTTGTAGAGCAATTGTGGGATGAGAGAGTGGCAATCCTGGGAGTGATCCCGTACCAGTACACAGCCCTCAGTTCCCTTCCCTGTTGCTCAAAGATGGCTTCTGTCTCTCCCTTCCTGGAGGTACATATTAAAAAGCATCCTAGAGATATCAACAAGATAAATGTGGCTTCTACCAGCAGCACAGGAAAAAGTTATGTTTGCTGTTCCAGTAACAAAGGTTTGAGCTCTTGGCACAAAAAGGATGCCCTGGTGAAAGGCTCTTGAAAGCCAGACTTGGCTGCTGCTGCTGCCAGATTCTGGGAGGAAAACAGGACAGGAGAGTTGCATCTTCAGCAACAGCTGCTGCTGAAAGCACTCTCACCTCTCACTCAGCAATAGCCACTGCTGTTTCCACTGCTCTGACAACTGCAAAGTGGCAACAGTGCTGGTGCCCTACACAACTGCCTGCTTTACCTGTAACAGGAGCAAGGCCTGTACAGAAAATAATCACTGCACTCAGAGAGCACATGTGTAAAACAGTACTGTTGGTGAGCCTTTTCCTGTTTGTCAGAAGGAAATGTTTGTGAGATGCTATTGGGCAGATCTGTTAAAGGTACTGCCAGCTCTCTCCGGTACCTTGCTCCGCAGAGCACTCACTTGCCACACTGCTCGCTGTTTACTGCCGGTGTCAGGGGATGATGCACTGATGTTGCTCAAGAAGGTCTCACTTGGCAACACACAATAGGATGCTGGTTACACCTGTGTTGCTCCAGGTCCTTTATTTCCCTGGGCAGGACCAGGTAAATAAATCAGTCAATTTCTTTTGTTTCCTGGAGCATGATGCCTGACACTTCTCCTAGAGGAGAAAATAACTTTATCTTGGAGTGAAGAGTTATACCCCAAAACAGTGGCTGAGGCAGCTGCATTTGTATGAACTACTTTCTGAGACACTTGATAATGGGAATACCCTTTAGAGCACTCCTTATAGAGGATGTTACAGTTCACAATTGTACTTTGACTTCATAAAATCTTAACAGGAGAAAGAAATATCTTCCAAATCTATAATTGCACTTATTTTTCCTGGGAGTCATTTGCAAAAATAATATTAAATGCATTGCTTTTTAACAAAGTAAAAGCAGTGCTGGGTGCAAACTGCTGGCTGTTCTCAGCTAAAAGTCACTTGGATGTCTCACTGGCTTGAAAGTGCCTGCCTGATATGTTCCCAGGCATCCTCTCCTAAGCTGCTTTTCTGAGGCTATTTTCCCTCTACAGTAGCTAGTAGAAGTAGTTAGAAAACCGTCAACCATATTCGTGGGCATCTCTAATTGTATGACAGAAAATTGCCATTCAGTGACATCCAGTGTCCAGTGACAGCACTGGAGATAATTTTTGCCAGTTCTCAGTAGAGTTGTGCTGTGTCTTCACAAACCTGATGATAGTGCTGAAAGGAAGTGCTTTAGAAAGTACTTCAAAACTTTAAAAGACACTGTGTACACAGAATACTCACAAAGAAATCCAGTGTAGTATACACTTTGAAAACTTTTTGTGTCTTCATATGAACAAGATGAGCAAATGCTGCAACAGAGTCCACAGTAAAAAAAAAAAACAGGAAAAAAGCCTTTTTTATGTTGTGGCAATAAAAATCCAGGCATTCTCCTCCTTTGCTTTTTATTATACTTTTACAATAAGCATAAAATATGCACATATTTCATTAGGCAGTGTTAAACAGACAAAAAAAAATCCATCTGAGGATCAAACGCTTGTGTACGTTCCAATTTATTTTGAGGGTTTTTTTTAATAAAAGTCCACTATGGGAAAAGTAGCAAAACTTGTTCTTTTTAAATTTCCTTGGGTAAAGAAATTTGCTGCATGAAAAATAGTAGGCAACCTTAGGGAGCTGTTATTCTGCCCTTTCCAGCCTTTTTCAATAGAAAGAGAGGAAAGATTTGTACTTCAGCATAAAATTTTTAGGCCAGAATCTGGGTGTGTTTAACAGGTGTGTTACCTGCTCTGAACGTCCAAGGACTGGGTCATATCCAGCAGAGACTAAGGGGAAGAGAGTTTGGCATTGATCAAAACCAAAGAAGATAAGCTACTTGGAGATCTCCAATGGTGTCTCTTAGTGAAGTGCTTGGCAGTCAAGAGGCCGCTTCATGCTTCTCCTGTAACACACATTTTGAGGCTGTTAAAGTCACCATCTCTTGGACTGTTAAGTCAGATACTGGAACAAAAGGAATTTATTCTGAAAGCAATTCTAAAAGCAAATTCTCTTGTCCAGAAACAGGACAAATCCATTTCCAACAGAGAAAAATTTTTCACTTCTACCTTTGTCCTCTAGATGGACAGATAGACAGATGTTCTTTTATATGTGTATGTAAATGTATATATAGTGCAGAATAATTTAAGAGGTCACAGGTATAAGATATAACTTGGCAGCTACCTGTTAAACTAACAAGTTTTCTCTGGCATTTTGTGCTCCTTATATACCTTTATGTAGCAGAACTTACGTCAGTCAAACACTGCTTGTTCAGAATAATGGTAATTTCAAAGCAGTGAAAGCATGCTGTGCAAGGTGCCAGGCAGCTGCTCAAGAAATATTCCAGATAAAAGCCTTTTCAGAAGCCAAAATTTTTCTAATTATATATTTAGAACTTGACTAAACATAAGTTTGGAAAGATGATCCATACAAACTTTCCAGAAGTTCAATCTGTGTGCATTGAAATTATATTTGAAACCCAGTAACTACAAAACCATAAGTCAGTGGTATGATCATCCAATTATCAACCATCCTTAGAGTATTACTTTCTGTATTCCAGATGCTGTCTTTGTGCTACTTCAAGTGCAGTGTGTTCCAGGTTTTAAGGCATAGCTCTTTAACATGGTCTCCAGCTTCTGGCGTTCAAGTATCACAGGAACACATTTCAGCAGACTGTTTGCAAAATTATTACTGCAGGGACCAAGCTATTAAAAAAATAAGATTTGCAGGGCAAGAATGCAGACATTGTTCACACAAAATCATGTGGGTTTTAAATGGAAAATGAATGGTATCCTGCAAGTAGAACATGAGTGACAGAGTTGAGGCCCCTGCTCCTTGCAGGGGAGTTGGACTAGATGACCTTTAAAGGTCTAAACTATTCCACAGTTCTATGATTCTATGAAAGTACAGCGGCAGATAAACCAGGGCAGCACGGAGATGCTTGCTGCTATGTGGCCTTGTTGATCACCAGAGGGAGACAGAGCTTGTAACATTTCAGGGTAGCGCTGAAAGTGGCAAGCAATGCTGAGGGCAAAAGTAGCACAAGATTATGTCAGTTTCCAAAACAGTGACTGATACACATAACAATCAGAGTTCACTGCTTTGCTCTGTTTTCTTAGGGTGGGCATGCAGATGATGAGCGAGAGAACAGTACCTTTGCATCAGCTGAGGACAATATACTCCTGAAGAAAGACAGAGTCACTAGTAATAATTTTTTAAATGTTAATGCAATATTTATGCAAATATGAATAGTTTGACCAAATCAACACAGAGGCATGTGTGTATGTGCTTTGCTGGGGTGCAACCTGGTCAAGAGATAACTAAAAAGGGGTTTGAGACCCCATCTTCAAATCGGAGGAGACCTGTTGTTATTAAAAAGGGCATGTCTGAATTGACATTTAATTGTTTCAAAACTTGCTAATAATAAGGTAAAATTTGGTGGCCAGAATACTGGAGGAAAAGTGTGTTCTCTTTTATAATTGCAGTATTTGTAATGAGCCCATGTATCAACATGGCGAAAAGACAGCAGAGATCATCTGTTCCTGGGTGCCAGGGCCCAACACCTGCAGAGCGGTGAGATCAGCCTGTGGATGATGAACTCAAGCCTTCCCTGTTTCATCAGCCAAAATAATTATTTAGAATTCTACAGTGGCTGCAGCAACGACTGCTGGAAAAAAAAATCTGGCAGCCAAAAACCATGGTACTGCTCCAGGCAACGGACCTGCAGATCTCAGAGGCATCATAATTACCTGGATGAGATGGCTTCTCACAGCTACCACAGCTAATCAGCATCCTCTGCTCTCAAGCAATTAGATTCGCTAACAGCCTATCTGGCTAAACATCTCCATTCTGTTTTCTGCCCTATCTTATTGATAGGAAAGAAAAAATTGACAGCTTAGAGATTTGCAAGTAGTCAGACTGTCAGACACTGTTTTTCACTGAAAGCACACTCAGTGTCATTTCCCCGACGCGTCTCACAGCAGAACCACACTGTAATGGTCAAGACAATGCAGACTCTCAAGTACTCTGTATTCCAAAACACATGCAGAAAATCTAACATTTCTTCTGTGTGCCACCTATGATTGCAAGAGTAATGGATCACTTACATAGCACTCATTTTAAATTACCAGGTATAATACAACTTTCATCTATTCAAACGCGGTGACATGAAGAGTTATTTCAAGTACAGGAGAGAAAAAAAAAGAAAGACACAGCAGCTTCCACAGCATGGAAAGGCAAAAAAAAAAAAAAAATTTAAAAGCTGTTAATCAGAGAGCTCATTTTCTTCTGTTCAGAATAGTGCCTTCATACATGGCTGTGGTCTTGGTTCATTTTGGCTATGGCAACTGTTTTAAATTTAATTTGGAAAAAGTGTTTCATGTGCCAGTTTTAGGAACGATGTCTTTTGTAGCACTGAAATAATGTCATTTCTGGGGCTGCTCAAGTCAACAGGATTACCTGGTTGGTAATTGCTTGGTTTTGGCTTTATTGAAAGTTTTTTTTTTGCATTTCAGAATAAGCTTAAACAGATAAGCAGACACATACTGTTCTTCTCTTACCCTATTTCCTCTCAGATTTGCCAAGTTTCTCCTAGTTCTCACACAAATTCTACACAGTGGGTAAAGAAAAGAAGCCATATTTAATTTTACGGGTAATACACTAATTCAATTCAATATTACCTGAATGGGAATTTTCAGTGGTAGCATAGCACAGTTTGCTTCAGGATATCTCTCTGTTAGTGCAAACACAAACTTAAAACAGGACAACAAGTTTTTCAAGAAGGCAAATTCCTAACATTATAACTATTTTGAGCGTCCATTTTAAGATCACTTTAGAAAATATACATTACTATCGTTCTTATTTCATCATTTCTTTTCCTCTTTTATTTAGTCATTTACACTGTATCCATCTTGATAAAATTTAGCCATCTGTACTATGTCATATAAGCCAAATATTCCTTCTAACGAAGTTCCTTGGGAATGTTGTCATTAATTTTCAGCTATACTGGGAATTTTTCCCAGTGTTTACAATCAAGTAATGTCTTTCTTCTCCAGAGATCCTCAGTTTCTCACACGCTGTGGACCTGCCCCTAGTCATTCTTAGTTCTTCAAAGAATTTGTCTCCAGTGATGGGATTTAGGTTTTAGTTCAACACACACACTGTTGGGTGTGTATAAACAATGTTTTTATATCAAAAGCAAACACGATTTTTTGTGAGCGCTCTGTATATGCACAAAGACAGGTTGTGTGTTTTAAAGAGCCATTGTTTCATTTACTGGCAGAGGAGGCTGACAGGAGGCAATGGAGATCTTAACTATTTTGGCCTGGGAGTCAGGAAGACAGCTGAGATCCAAAGAAGTAATTTGATGCTTTCTCACCATCTGCAAAAAGATTTTCTCAGCAGGTTGGTACAGGCTGCTATGGACTGTGAGTGAGCTCATGGCTGTGTCTGTCTCACAGAGCTTCCTGCTGCAATCACTGGAAAGCCCATTTTCTCTCTCTGCAGCCTCAGCCAACTCTGCTAAGGAAAGACCATGACAGCACGAAAGTAGAACACACAAGCCTTTTCTATGAGGGGCCAACTTCTGAGAATTAGTTTTATTGCTTTTATGTGGTCTTTTGATTTAAAAAAAAAAAGTTATAATTTGATAGCAATAGGAAACTGCTAATAACCTTTCTTTGATTTCCATGGTTCTTGTTGGAATCTAAACCACATCGGCCACCAATTGCTTCTCAAATTCTTCTGTACCCTTGCCTGTGTTCTTTCTCCTTTCCTCTCCTTCTGGAGGGAAGGAAGGGTTAAGTCCATGTCCTCACAGAGGAGTAACAGTTCTTCCCAAAAGACAAATCACAAGCAAACTATTTAATTGTAAACATCTCACTGAAGAATTGGTACACGAGTGAGACATGACTTCATCCTTTAACCCACATGCTTCACTGGTCTAGGGAACCCTGGTGGGTTCGGCCCATTTTAGTCATAGTTGTCATGGGAGATCCTTAATGACTTAGTAAGGTAGCTTAAAAAATCTCCACAAAGAATCCAGCATATGGTGTATTTATTGGCAAATGCTAATCCCCTGTAGGAGCAAGTTCTGTAGTAACAAATGATGAATTATGTGGCTTCGTAAGCACTCATGTCATCAAATGCACCATTGACCTTTTTACATTTTCAGGGGGATTTTCTGCTGTGTGCAGTTTCTCTGGTTTGGAGGTGAAGCTGTTTAACAACATGTCCTGAAGGAAACAGGTAATCAATAATTTCACTTTTGGTTACTGTAAAAGGTAAATGAGACCCATACATTTGTTGGGCAAGTAAGCAATCCAGGGTGTAGCAAAGCTTAAGCAGGGGCTAACAAAGAGCATCAGTACTCATAATACAGGAACACAAAGTAGAATTCCTTGATAGGAGGAAAGAAGTAAGATTAGGTCAAATAGGTCTTACAGTGCCAAAGGAAAAAATGTTCACTTAAAGTATGCTTTTTTTGGGGGCAAGAAGCAAAACTGCAAAAAATACCTCACTCCAGTGAATAAGTCTGTTATGAATGTTAACAAAAGATGCTTATAAGGTAGCCTGCAGTTAGCAACCAAGAGAATGGATCCCCATTTAGGTTAATCTGAGAGATTATCTGAATCTGTTACCTGGATTTTGTGACTATAATTTTGGTCTTGGGCTTGTTAGGATATGGAAACTTCAGGAACTGTATTGAGAACTGGAGAAGGGCTGCCTGAAACTACCAGATTGAGAAACAGAGCACAGAAGATCAGGATACTGTCATATCTGGCTGTCCTCATAGCTTGAGACTAATCTGCCGACAAGAAGAGTGTCTGAAACACCAATTCAGCAAAATAGGACTGCTGCTGGAACCAGGGCACAATTTCCAGAAGAATGGTTTTCATAAACTAACATTTTAAGATCTGATAGAAAGGATCAGCTGTTACAATGTGTATATGACACACACAGCTCTGTGCATACGGTACACAGTCTATGCTGCACTGACTGCAGTACAGGCAGACCTGGGACAACGAACGCTTTCTTCTTCTCATTGACCATCATCCACGTCAAATTCAAAACTATACCCTGTGTTGAGCCAACTGATGAATTTCAGCTCTTCTGTGCTTGCCTTAATCACTACCACAGTCTTCTGCACCCAGAACTATTCCTGAAAGCTGGGGGCTACAGCTGGTATCAGGTCTGGCAGCCCAGATGGGAGAAATTGAACCTATGTTTCACAAGGTGCATCCACCGCCAAGTGAAACCAAGGAATCCATAGCTATGGAGGTAATGTAGTTACTTTTGTTCTTGGTCTCTCCCTGCGCTGTGCAACAGCTGAGATGAGCTAGCATAACAGGGTGTTGCATTGCATGTACATGCTGTCACAGCTGTGGGTAGACAGCTGTTGGAAACACCTTTTTACCTTCTGGCTGAATCTGTAGAAGTCATATAGGTAAACAGCAGGTAAGTTATCTTGCCTGTAATTCACTTCTGAGGTAGATGTCAGCACAATTCTGAGGTACAGCTAATATTAATTTACGACATGTTGCACTGGCAGACTACATAAACCTAAAATTAGTGCTAGGAATGGTTCAGTGATTAGTCGTGCCTGATCAATTTGGTGGGCTTCTATGACAGGGTTACAGCATCAGTGGACAAGGGATGACCAACTGACGTCATCTACCTGGACTTGTGCAAAGCATTTGACCCTGTCCCACATGACATCCTTGTCTCAAAACTGGAGAGACGTGGATTTGATGGACAGACCACTTGGTGGATAAGGAATCGGCAGGAAGGCTGCACTCAAAGAGACATGGTCAATGGATCAATGTCCCAGTGGATACCAGTGACTAGTGGTGTTCCTAAGGGGCTGCTGTTGGGCCTGGTGCTGTTTAACATCTTTGTCAGTGACATGGAGAGTGGGATAGGGTGCACCCTCAGCAAGTTCACCAATGACACCAAGCTGTGTGTGCAGTCAACACACTGGAGGGAAGGGATGCCATCCAGAGTGACCTTGACAGACTGGAGAGGTGGGCCCATGCAAACCTCATGAAGTTCAACCAGACCAAGTGCAAGGTCCTGCACATGGGTCAGGGCAATCTCAAGCACAAATACAGGCTGGGCAGGGAATGGATTGAGAGCAGCCCTGAGGAGAAGGACTGGGAATACTGTTGGCCAAGCAGGTTGAGGGAGGTAATTCTCTACTCCACTCTCTACTCCACTCTCATAAGACCCGACCTGGAGTACTGCATCCTGGCCTGGAGCCTCCAACATAAGAAGGACATGGATCAGTTGGAGAGGGTTCAGAGGAGGGCCACAAAGATGATCAGTGCTGGAGCACCTCTCCTATGAGCACAGGCTAAGAGAGTTGGGACTGTTCAGCCTGGAGAAGAGGAGGCTCCACGGAGACCTTACAGCTGCCTTCCCGTACCTAAAGTTGGCTTATAAGAAAGATGGGGAGAAACTCTTTAGCAGGGCCTGTTGTGATAGGACGAGAGGTAATGGTTTAAAATAGAGGGAGGAAGATTCAAACTGGACATAAGGAAAAATATTTTTACAATGAGGGTGGTGGAACACTGGAACAGGTTGCCCAGAGAGGTGGTTGATGCCTCATCCCTGGAAACACTCAAGGCCAGGTTGGATGAGGCTCTGAGGTACCTGATCTGGTTGGAGATGTCCCTGCTTTTTGGAGGGGGGTTAGATTAGATGACATTTGAAGGTCCTTTCCAACTCAAACTATTCTATGATTCTATTCAGAGGGAAATGTTGAGCTGTTGGCTGGACCGCTACCAGTGTTTTTCTGTTTTAATATATTTCCTACAGGGCTTTTCATCCATGGCTTGACTGGGCTGGACCATAATTCATGGTAGAAGCAAATTAGGGCTGCAGATGAAGTTGAGCAAGAAATGCCACCTTCATTACTTTTGTGAAGATTGCCAATAACTACAGCATGGGTGCCGGAAGCTGGGCACTTCTGCAACTTCTCTCCCATCACACACCACATGCTGCCCATCCACATCCACTGGGACTGTCCACGAGAGACCTGCCAACCACCTCCCCTATCCCTGCTGCTCACCCTCGTGACCCAAGGTAAGTAGAGGCCTTCTCAGCATCACAGAAACAATTCTCAAAGTCCCACTCAACCCAGAAGTACGAAGCAAACCACAGTAGAGCAGCACAGCCACACTGGAAAACAGAGTAACTTAAGCAGATTGAATCGCTTGAGGCTTGGATCGCCGAGAGAATTTTTGGGCCCTGAGAACATTTATATGCCCTGGGCCTAGGCTGCCTTCTCCATCCCACCATGACTAATGGTCCTAATTGATTGGAACTGCCAAGCCTGGCTGCCAAGCAGAATATTTTTATAATCCTGGTTCTATTTATGCACCGACAAATACAAAACTTGATGTCAGAAAATAAAGTGCAAAGCAGAACTGCAGGAAAAGAAACAAATCAGCAGAGAGGACTGTGAAATGACGAATGACAAGGCACTGACGGGAGGTACCACATGTGAATACCTGTCCCTGGTGCAAGCGAGTGCTGAGAGCGCTTCTAGAAACAAGTCTCTGAAACAGCATTTGGCATATATTTTGGGAAATTTTTTTTCAGTTTTGAAACATCCACTGGCCTCTGCTGGAAATGCACTTGCTTTTCTGCTTTCAGTCTTTTTCAGGGAAAAATAGCATCCAAATTTGTCACCTTTAACAGAGCACTTTAAAAAACAGAACCAAACCTGCTACAAAATGAAAGCCACAAAGAATCTCAGTAGGAGCAGACTGTTTTTATTTTCTATGACAGATAAAATCTATTCTTTGGAAAAGACCGTTCCCCTCTCAGGCAACACTGCAGGTTTTTTAGCCAGGCAGAAGAAAACGTGGTGTTCTGGTTTGATTTCTTCTGCTAGCCAGAGTAATCAGTGCATGTTCATTTGTTATATAGAGGAATCAGCTTGGAGGAGCAAGGTATTCTTAAGGCTGGTTTTGAACTTCAACAAGGCCAAGTGCAAGGCCCTGCACATGAGTCAGGCAATCCCAAGCACAAATACAGGCTGGTAAGAGAACGGATTGGCAGGAGCCCTGAGGAGGACTTGGGTGTGCTGGTGGATGAGAAGCTCAACATGAGTCAGCAATGTGTGCTTGTAGCCCAGAAAGCCAACCTCATCTTGGGCTGCATCAAAAGAAGCGTGGCCAGCACATTGAGCAAGGTGATTCTGCCCCTCTACTCCACTCTTGTGAGACCCCACCTGCAGTACTGCATCCAGCTTTGGAGCACCCAACATTAGAAGGACGTGGACCTGTTGGAGCGAGCCCAGAGGAGGGCCACAAAGATGATCAGAGGGCTGGAGCACCTCTCCTCTGAGGACAGGCTGAGAGAGTTGGGACTGTTCAGCCTGGAGAAGAGGAGGCTCCATGGAGACCTTACAGCTGCCTTCCTGTATCTAAAGGGGGTCTACAGAAAAGATGAGGAGAAACTCTTTAGCAGGGCCTGTTGTGATAGGACGAGAGGTAATGGTTTTAAAATAGAGGAAGGTAGATTCAGAGTGACATAAGGAAAAAAAACTTTTACAATGAGGGTGGTGGAACACTGGAACAGATTGCCCAGAGGAGTGGTAGATGCCCCATCCCTGGAAACATTTAAGGCCACACTGGACTGGGCTCTGAGCAACCTGATCTTGTTGGAGACGTCCTTGCTCCTTCCAGGGCGATTGGACTAGATGACCATTAAAAGGTTACTTCCAACTCAAACTATTCTATGATTCTAGGATTCTATAGCAATCCAAGGACTTACTATAGCTGATTTGACGTAAACCATCTTTTCTCTTTCATTGCTACCTAAAAAAACACATAGGAATAGTCACAACTTCTCTCACAGCAGCTCCTCAACTCTGCTCTTGCTTGTGCACTGGCTGCAAGCCTTCATGAGCCTGTTTGGCTTACCTTTATTCAGACAACGCTGTCCCTCCCATTATGCTTACTGTAGTTTTATGAATGCATCAAGCTTAAATGAAATACTTGGAAAAATTCACAGATCATTTCGAGTAGACTCTGGGAGGCAGGAAGGTGAGGGAAATCTGTCAGGCGGTGATTTTTACCTTATCCAAGTTTTGATTCTCTCTGCTTTTGCTCTTTTGCTATGTGGTATTACCAATCTGTGTTTCCTGTCGATCCCTGAGCACAATCCTTTCCACAGCCGAGGCTGTCTGCAGCTGCCCATCAGGCTGGTAAAATCAGAAGAGTAACAGTGAGAAGGGGATGCATTTCCAACACTTGCTAAGAGCTTATCTGAGCGGCTGTATCATTGACTTTCTTGACTGTAGCAACAAGCAATGAGATGCCCAGAGAGAGACTGGAGGCAGACAAACTTGTCAAAGGACAACAGCAAAGCAAAGAGATTCAGTAAGGAGCTGTGTTACTCAGTAAACAAATACAGCAGAAAACACAACAGAGGAGACAGACTCGCCAAGAACTGCCATACTGGAGTAAGATCAGTGCCCCTTCCTGTGCGTGAAGTAGATAAAACCTGGTCTTTTACATGATCCACCAAGTTTTATAAGCAGAACTGCTACACAGTCATTTGTCACTGTAGTGCTGGGAAGATCACTGCTGAGTTTCACCCTTCGGCCTGCATTCAGATACAAAAACTGACTGTGTATTGATTGTACGGTATATTGGCTTACCGCTGACACCATAAATACGGGCTGTAAATCTGCCCATTTTCCCACAGCACTGGCTAAGGGGACGAGGGCCCTGCCCTGTGCTCCCATGCAGGCACTGGCGGCAGCTGCAAGGGGGAGAACGACCGGTTATCTCAGGGGACACCACATAAGATGGAGCCACGGCTTGCTCACCCATGAAAACCCTTGTGAGGTGCCCTGACCAGCCCTGTCCTCCCACACTGCCTTGCCGGGAAGAGGAGATCCCAAACCTTCCTCCTGCAGCCGCGATGCCAGGCCCTAACGCCTGCTCTATCGCAACGACCGAAAAAGCGAAGCTTCGGTTTTTCTTTTTTTCTGCTCTGGAAACGCATTTGCTGGAGGAAGGCAGCAGAGGGGGCCCTTGCCCCGCCATGAGGCCGCGGGCCGGTGCCTCTTGCTTATACACCTCTCCGGCCGGAGCTGGCGAGCGGGTTGAGTTCAGGAGGGGGCCTAAATTGAAGTGAGGAGCTCAGAAGAAGCGTTGCGGTGGGCAGCCGTGTCCTATTCCCCTACCCTGCTCCAATCCTCCTTCCCTGCAACAGGTGACTGGGGAAAACGCTTTTTTCCAACACGGCCGGGTGACTGGTGCAGGCCCAGCCGATGTTTTTTGCACCCTTCACTAAGGCACAGTTTGGTTTGCCATATTTTTGCAATGGGCAGGTCTCGAAAAGAAGTCCCCTGAGACTGAAATGCTTCCTTTATGGTCAGGGAAACCAGCCACAAAGGGTGCCACATTCCCAATGCTGTCTGAATTCATAGCGAATCTGGAATGGCATGTGTTCACGTTCATCGTGAGTCAGGAACGTGACATGAGAACTTTCCAGAATATTTTCCCTTTGCTTATCAACTGGATGAAACTGATAAACAGAACAGAATGAATTTTCACTCCCAAAGCAGCATTTTTTAAATCACACGTAGAATTAAAGGATAGCTAGTGAAGAACTGATTTAGCAGAATTTGTCTTGTCTCTGGGCCTGATTCAGCAGTACAGCACTGATGCCAACAGGGTAGTGCACAGAGGTCTTCAAGAGGGAACCTTGTTGTAAGACCCTGTCTTGAGCTATGATCATGATTACAGCTATCACTGCAGAAGAGTATGTTTTAGTAATTATTATTTCCTCATGTACTCTACAGGAATAAAAGAGCAAAGAGTTGTCATGCATAAGTTACACTTATTCCATTTGTGTTTACTAAGCAAGAACTGTATACCTGCACGTAACAGGCAATAAATCCCTGATGCCACAGCCTACAGTTCAGAGGCAAGAGAGAATGGAAAAGAAAGGAACAGTGAATGGCAACAAAACAAGTTTTTATTTACTTGTGATGTTTATCCTTTCCCTGAGATTTTACCTTGTACAACTGTCTCCCTTCTTTGGGGTGTTCTGTCTTCAGGTGCAATGTGATACATTATGCTTGGTTCCTCACATGGGCCAAAGTTTTCATGACGGCTTGGAAAAGAATTTCTGTGGAAGTTGTAAAGTACTTCCTTAGTGCTTTTTGAAAGTGTCTAGACCAACAGATAGACTGTGAGGAAAAAGAAGGAATAAAAGCACCAGGCTGCATATCTTACTTTAATATTGATTTAGAAGAATTTTTTTTTTGCATAAAGGCTATCATATTTTTCTTTTTTGTAGTTTTTAAGTGGTCGTCTGATTATTTAAAAACTATGACTAGCATGCATGTCTGGGTATTTTTTTTCTCTACAAGAAAATTCACAAGAAATCTCAAAGTTATGCACAATTGATCTTCATGAAGTATCACTTTTTCAGTATAAGGGAAATACCTGAAAATTTTTAAAGAACTTTTTTTTTGTGGTTAATTTTTTCATCTTGCTCTTTGGGGTTCAGAACGGTTTTGTTTCTTTGCCAAACACATGGAGGAGAGACAATGATGTTGAGCATGCAATAGTGATTCAGATGGAGTCCTGAGACTGTCAGCATTGTCCATCTGTCAGGACAATCTGCTTTGGATAAACAGTGAGAAACCAGCAGGAAGATACCAACTTTTAATGACTGCTAGGGAGGACAAGTGAGGAAAAAGTGTGTGAAACAGAAGACAAATCAAGAATTTGAGGTGAAAGCTATCCATCTACCCCAGAGTTATGTGGCAAGTTCATCTCTGGGAAGGCAACACAAGGCAGCATGAAGCTGAACTTGGTTAGGACCAGCTGGAGCATCAGTCTGCTGCACCTCACAGCACAGCATGCTGTGTGTAGACCTCGTGTGCCCCCATGACAAGGATCTCCACAGAGATTAAGAGCTGAAACTGAGTTTGTGACCCCTTGCAGCTCAGGAACCTTTGCAAGTCCCTGGATTTTTCATGCTTCTCATCTGCCCAAGCTACTCTGAGCTCCTTTCTTCTGTAAGCACATTTGTCTGTCTTCCTCTCCCTAGGCAGAGGGCATCTGGGTGGTTGTGGCAGAAGTGGAGTCACAAGGAAGAGGAGCAGCTTATGGGGAGAGGAAGGAGTGCTTTTGGGAGGGCCATGCAGCTGGCTGTGAACATGGGAGCAGCAAGAGGGGCTGGAGGGAGAGAATAGGTGCAAGTAAGGCAAAGCCAGAAATCTAGATCGTTTTCTTGCATCTGTGTGCCTCTGTGACCTTTTGGCCACTTCGTGTCACCCCATCTGTCAGCCTAGAGCCTTGGAACCACCTGATGTGGCCATGTGCCAGTGGGTAGCCAAAAAGCACAAGGAGGCTGGGACTCAGGCAATTATCACCCAGTGACTGAACAGGTTTCTAATGACCTTAGGGCTCACACTTTCACTGAAAGCAGGTAACACTCCTGATGCTTCACTGAGTTGGGTAAGGAAGCACTGCTGCTCCAAGTTTCCTGATGAAAGAACAGTGGCAGAGTAGGTATGTGACTCTCATGGCCTCGAAACATCAGCAATGTCCCTCTTCCCAGCTCCGTGCGCAGGGCTGTACCAGGGTGTCCTTTCGGTCACCGTCCCGTGGGACTGCACGCGGGAGATGCTGCGGCTCTGTTAGAGTGCATATCTACCTGGAAATAATTAAATACTCGTTGATACTTACAATGTTATCAATATAATTGTGGATTAGAATTTTTGCTTTTCAACAGATCCTGGTTTTACAATAGGTCCTGTGAAAAAAAAAGTTGAAACAATAAATGAGTGTAAATAGTGTGCAGCAATGACCTGGGATCTAGTCTTTCATGGTGTACAAGAAAACTATCCTTTACTGGCTTGCATTATGCTGCTGAGATGCTGCTGCTAACCGGATACTACTTCTTGACTAAAAAGGTAGCATTTGATTTGGAAACAGTACATTTTTTATTTTAAGTGGAATAGAAAAAAAAAATTGATTTTAAGCCCTAATTGCATACATGTCAAATAACATGTCACATTTAAAGGCTGTTGTGGGACCAAACCGGTGTAATTGTATATGGACAGTGTTATCTAATTTACCCTGGTTTGTATGATTTACTGATATGTTTTGCTGTGGGTTGCATTATTTAGTTGTTTGATAATCTCTTTTCTTTCTGTTGTGATTTATGAGATGGTATTTCTGCTTGTTTTATACCAGCATGTTATTTTGTCAATCAAAATCTCTTTGTGCAACAGTGATATACAAAAAAAGATAGTGGAGAACAACCCGTAGAGTGTACCTCATGTTTGCTTTAAACAGATTATTTATGGGAAATATATCGGAGGAACCAATTTGCAAAGCAACGGTTGGTTATGTGTAAAGAACAAATGCTGCAATCAGCACTCTGTGGGTTTGCTTGCATATGTTTTGTGGACCTGTACAGTTGTCTAAATGATTAATGATGACAAAATAAAAATTCTTTTTTTCCTTTTGAGCCTTTGTACTTTTCCCTTCTCTCTCCTGATGGTGGAGTCGTATGCTCTGTCTTTGCTGCATCACATTTCCTCCTCACCTTTCTAGCCTTATCTGGGACTAAGCACAGAAACAGTACAGGGCCTGGCTATTGCTTTTCCCTGTTCCGCAGGCTGCTGCTGCAGGCTGGGGAAGTGCAGAGGTTTTTGTCTGATTTTGCAGCTTGTGCCTTTGAGTCACAGCTGATGAAAGAAAAAGGGATGGAATACATCCTAAGCAGTCAAGGCTATGTGTTCAAGGGGTTATGTATGCATGCCAAAGGCAAAATGTAGAAAAATAAGTTAATTATTGTCCTTAATATCTCCTGCTGAGATGAGAATGCAGGTGCTTCATTTGATCTCTTTCTACATGGGTATCAAATTTTGCATTTCATAATAATTAATGTTACCAGCTCTTTCACTGATCAGTTACTGAGTTTTTTTATTTATGAAAACCACCAAAAAGCAAGAATTAACTGAAACAAAAATAAAATACACTTTAGACCTGTGAAACACATGGTTTACTGTGAACTCTCCACAAAGTACGGCAATGCAGTGACAGTGATGCCAATACTATTATACAAGCTAGAGAGAAAAATCTTGTAAGCATACGCAATGCTTAAAAGAAAATTTTGTAGCAAGTGTTTTCCATTTTATTAGAATCAGTTCTGCTAAGACAGGCACCCATTCAGATAGCCAACTTGAGTCCCAAGCATTGAATGATGATGTATTGTACATGCAGGCAGCCACCTTAGATCACTACAGAGGGCATAAATACAGCATTAAATTGGTGCTGTTCCATTTTTTACCTGTATAAATTCATGGTCCTGTTTCTGTCAATAGCAAAAATCAAATTGGTTTCTGTAGGGACTTCATCCATGAAATTAATTTGTTGGCTAAAGCATTAAATCTCTGATTATGACCTCAGTTATTTACTATACATATGATTCAGATGTCAGCAAAATATAATCAGGACGTTAGATGGTTATAAAGAAAAGAAAATCAAACAGAAATAAAATTATCTCTATTGACAAGGAGCAAACACATGTGTCTGAAATAACTTAGGAAGCTGGAGCTGGTTTGTTGATTTCAAAGAGCTTTGGAGGGAATGTAAAGTACTTAGTACAAGAGTGCATGAGGTGTGCTTATACCTTTAATACATCTCACATATTTGTCAGGGAGAAAAAGTGAATCTATTTTTAGAAACAAACTTTGCAAGAGAAAAGGGAGCATGAGAAAGTGCAGTTCCCACCCAAGCTGCGAACTGGTATTTCCGGGTTAAGCGACCAGAAGGCTTGATGGCCCTACTCAGAATTACAGGTTTACATGCTTTCTTTCTCTGTCTTTATCTCTGCATTCACAGGCTCAGTGGATGATAGGTATTTAACTAATATACAACAATTTATTGCCTTGAAACAAGAAAACATCACAAGTCTAGGTGACTTTCAAATTTACAACACAAACAAAAGCGAGACAGAGAAAAGCTAACATAATTCTTTAGCATCAAAGCTGCTGCTAAGAGGAGTTCAAAAGTACCCTTATATTTATAAAATATGCTGACAATCAAAGAGCATTTTCTAATTCTCTAAATGAGAAGACAAGCAGGGTGCTGGTTTAGAAGGAGGAATAAACAGGTATGGTATTTTGTTATCTTTCTGACAAAATGTAAAAATTCAAAAAATTAACTGCAGAGGCAGTGTTCAGAACGTATATAAACCAAAGGCTTTCCTTTAATCCTTTGCTAATCCCTTACTTATCTTTCCTACTGTACATGCATTGTTAACAAAGATACAAACGGAGCAGAGACATGCAGGCACTCTAAAGGAGATAAATTCCGATATTTCAAGTACAAAATGCAGAATACCCTCCACTGAAGAAGTCGTTGTACTGATGATAGCATGTTTACTTTTTAAGATTTATAAAACATTTTCGCAGTATTTAGTAGTGAACATATGCATATTTCTGGATTATTGAAACATTTCTTATTTTTTTATTATGATAGATATGAGAGACTTTTAAAGATAATGTAATGATCAGCTTTGAATTATACCAATGTACTAAATTCTCATTATAATTTAGGAATAAATAACAGAAATTTAATTAAACTGCTGTATTTTTATGTACATTTTATGGGAGAAATTGCATTAAAATATTTATCTTTTGCTAGAAAAACACTTCTAGTAGAAGAACACAAGTTAGTCCCTAAGTAATATTCCAGTCCTTTTCTGAAATTTAGTTCAAGATGAAGGTTGTTGGAAGTAATATAAATTATTGACAGTGAATGCACTGCTTATATCTGAAGAGCAGACCATTCGTGGTGATAATAAATTTGGCATTTGAGTGTTCCAGAGACCTGCAAGATTTTGTTCAAAGACACAATGCAACTGGAATTTTCAGTCTGCCTTATTTCAGTCAATTTGGAAGAGACATGGTTACAAAGTTGAAGTACAACTTTGTTCAGCTTCGTCTTGTTTTTTGTTTTATTTTATAAGTTACTTCTATCATTTTGATGTCAAAATTGTAGTGAAGGGGAAAACCTTTGCAGATATGACTTGTATAATCAAGCATTGCTGATTCCACATCCTGTGCCATATTTTAATGGCTAAATGTGAAGGATTATCAAGTCATCGAGTATAGAGGTGACTATATTATTTAACGCTAGATATTTTTATGAAAAATCTACACCACTGTTCATTGTGTGTATAATGCTACTGCTGGAGGAGGTGTGAAGCAAAGTTACAAATAAAATAAACTCTAAAAAAAAGCCCAACTCTTTAGAGACTGGATAAATAGTGAGAAGCATGTTTAATACAACTAATTTATAGATGAATGTGGTGCCAAGCAAGAATACATTAACAAGGTAAGGCTGCAGGGTCTCTAGGTAAGATAATATATTGCTTTCATTAAAAAGCAATCTGCATGGACCATATCCACTAACACTGGAAACTCTACAGCTGTCACCTTTATCAGGGGAACAAGAGCAAGCCACTACATTTTAATCACTGGAGTTTGTCAGGAACGAAAAACAGCCAGCTTCCCACAAATCAACAGACATGTATCCTGATAAGGAGAGTGAATTGGAAAAGGACAGCTACACCCCGCACTACACCACCTATTCTGGAGTGATCAAAGCGCTGTAATTGTAGCAGATAAATCTACTGAATTAGGCTCTGGGATGAAACACCCGTCTTTTCACAAAACAAACGCATGCTTACTTGAGTCATCTGTGACATATTTCACTTTTTAGTTGGAGTATTCCCAGTAGTTCACAAAAGCAGCATGAGAGAAAAATCAGATGCTTGTACCCAAAATCCAGTGGCATTTTTTCCAAAATCTCTTTCCTGATCATTACACAGTAATTAATAACTGGACTGCAGTTACTGAGCTATTATTTTGACTAGCTCTGCCAATAAAAGTAAACATAATTATTTTTAATACTCCTAGTCTTTGAATTTGTCATATATGATATACATGACAGCAAATACTATTTTTCTATGGTAGATAATTATTCTTCAAAGAGATGGCACAAAGGAATTGAGAGGAGCAATGCTTGGTATAAGAAGAACTTGAAGACTCTTGCAGAATACATACTATGAAAGTCAAATTTTACCCTCTAGTGCAATCATAGTTATATGATAGCTATGTGGTAGGCAGTGATAGCAGATATGACCCCTATAATGGATAATATAACAAGGATTTCCTGTAAGGAAAGAAGTATTAACTGTAAGACTGTCATGGAAAATTATTTTGTCCAAGGTAAATATGGCAATAATTGCTTGCTTGTGGAGGGCTGACTGTAACTTTTTTTTTTAAGGCAGGGAGAAACTGATGGACAAGATTTCCTTTTTTTTATGAGCTAGAACGGTAAAACAAAACTAGATTTTTGGGAGAGGTATTTTCATTAGCAAGAGCTTTGCAGTACTGATTAAAATCAGTACAATGCAACAGAGAGGTCTTTTAAAAAGGGCTAATTTTAATACTGTGTATAGAAATCTTGGAGGGAATGAGATATATCGGGTTGATAGAATTTACAGTTGTGAACTCCCCACTCCTTGACTGGCTAGGATTAGCTCATTTGCGGAAGCTGGTATGATCCTTGCTGGCAATCTGGGTAAGAGCACTTAGCTAAACACCTTATTACATTTGCACAGGCAATTCAAGTTCTTAATCAGAAGTGAGAGGGGAATAAAGTAACTATTACCTCACAAGGTAACAGTATTAATCTTGAGAAATACAACACACCAAGGATCGTTAGTGTGATTTGTTGTTTACTGCTCACTAGAAAATCAAATTTAGATACAACAGGCCTTCTTATTTACAGTATTTCAAAACTTTTTGGCATTCAGAAAATATTCTAAATAAATCAATTAAGTATAAGTTATTGGAACCCTTCAAGGCAGTTTTGTTTATGACACCCATTCTCCCATTGCTTATTTACATACAGTTAACAATCACTAAAGTCAAAGCTGCAGATCTCAGAAATTAATGTGAGTTCATAACTAGAAAAGTTACTGTCAGGCTGTCGTGAGAGCTCAGCCTCAGAGAAATCATCCTGTGGCGTGGTCTCCATGAGGATACGGATCCCATCTACGGCAATTAAAAAGGCATGCGGAGACAGGCACCAACTGATACAGACAGGTCACCGCCGAGACTTAGGAAAGTGCCTGAGCGGCTGTGCAGAATACGCATCCGAGCCTCCGTCAAAAGTCTCGGAGGCTGGGAGCCTAATTTCCACAGGCACCATTAGAAGCATCTGAGGTCTGTAGCTGCGTGACTGCTTCTCTCCATGCCCCTTTACCAGGCTTACAGGGTTACGCCATCACAGTAAACCAGAGTTCATGGGACTGTCCGCCGTATCTTTTTGCCGCTTGTAGGCCTGGTTGGTTATCCGTGAGAACGGCGGGAGGCGATTGCGACACTCACGTGCTAAGCAGGTAGCTAAGTAAACCAGCCCCTGTCACCTTCCCCTCTGTGTTTTGGTTCCTGCTAAAAGCTATGATAGCCAGGCATCACCCCCCAGCACTCATACACACACAAAGAGAGATATGTGCATGAACACTCTTCCCACATGCTCAGTTGCACTGTAGAATCAGTTAACAAATACATTATTTTCCCTGGTTTCATTCCGGGATTTTGCTTATTTATTTTAATATCACAGTTGTTCTGTACATCTTAACAGCTGCAGAGGTGGGGACATCAGGATTTATTCTAATGGGTGTAGGACTTTGCTCACTAGACGGCAAAGAAGAGCTACCTGCCTCTGTGTACAGGCTCTGTTTAATTCTACAATTGATTTCAAAGTGTAAGAGAATGATGTAGCTAAACTCTTCTGAAAAAAACAGAGAACTGTGTTTGCATTTTCTAAATTCCCCAAATATTTATCTGTGAGAGGACCTCAGCCTGGATTCTATCATATGCTAGAAACCTATTGGTTACCTGAAGACCAGAAAAAACAAACATGAAATCAGTTTATTCTTGTGTTTCACCCTCAGAATCAATTATTTTTATCTTCTCTGCATTTCAACTGTCCTTTTAGTGGTAAAATAATATCCAGAATGGAATGAGAATCAAAGATTTCTTTTTGGCTATCATTTTCTTCTGGAGTAAAAATTCATGTAATCCATCATCTGGAGAGCTACTGAAATAAAATCACCAATACTCTGTCAACACTGTGAAGAAAGTCCCATTGTCTTTCTGGTTTTTTTGTACTTTACAAGAGAAGATCTGAGTATTTCATGTTGATTGTTTGATTGGCTGCACTGGGACTCTTTAAAAATACTAAAAAATCAACAGTCTGTTACAAATCAAATACATGCTTCTATCAATCATGAGCCTGGGGTATTATCTGAGGTTTTTACCCAGAAAGATGTCATTAAAAGTTGCAGAAATTAATTGGTGCCATTGGCTGTAATGGCCTTTCCTGACACAGTTTCTCAAATGTAAAGAAAAATTATGGATAAGGCAAATTCCTCATGGGATTTTTATAGATGTCTGCTTTGTTCTGTTATTGTTTATTGCAAATGTTATTACTGTGATCTATTGCCCCATCATGCTTTGTCTATACTGCTTATGCCATTTCGCAGCCCGCAACAACTGAGGGCTTCTGTCACTGGCCAATTCCATTTGTTTTGGAATTCTGTGTTTCATATATTCTTGTAACATTCTCTAGGTGTTAATTTTGTGTGTTTAAAATTTCATACTCAAACAGATGTTGTTCTGGTTGATTAAATGCTGCCAATGATCTTTTTAGAACAACTGTGAATTGTCTCTCAGTATGTGCATCTTCTTCTACACTTAGTTAAAGTGTTGTACAATGCTGCAGGAGCTATTAGTTTACTTCAGTTGTTCTCTTTTGCATATCTGTGAAACAGATCTCTTACAAGACAGTTTTCACTCTCTTCCTTTTTAAATTTATTACTTATGAGACTATCTTCTTAATTACAAATTAGATTATCCTGAGAGCTAACCTTCCAGAAAGGTAAATCTTTTAGGAGCACGAAACTAAGAAATGCAGCCTAAGAAGTACAGTAGTAAATGAATCCCCCAAAATTAGATTTGAGATTCACACAAGGTTTCATATTGAATACCAGCATGTCTTCTTAATACCATCACTGAAGTCAGGTAATAATATTGTATTGCATTTTCCATTCTGGGGCTTGAAAGATCCACTTAAAGGCATTTGGGACTGTAAGTCTTCTCTTAAAAAACTGTTGTGAATTAAACTTTAAAGCATACTTTTCTTCATTAAACCTCATCAGAATACACTGTGTATAATTTATTGGACCTTTAGGTTAATCTGTTCAGTGTTTTCTGTAAAATGCAATACATTGAGCGTGATATGCTCTGGCAATATAACCAAAATGCAAGAAACAGGGGCAAAGAGGGAAACCTATTACTGTATTATAATTTCAGCAATGTAAGGGTATTTTCTTTTTTTTCCTCTAGGCTTCGGGCTCGTCATACGCCCATGTGAAGTAGTGTAAAAGGATTAGCATCTTTAACCATCCGCCCAGGCTTCAATCTGTAAAGCAGTGATAGTTAGCCTGTCATCTTTCAGTTTTAATCTGCTTCTGCTGTGTGCATTAGTAATCTGTCTTCTGCCCGTGCATTTTAGCTCTGTCTGTTGATGCAATGCCACTACTCTTATCTAGCTATGGCAACTTCAGCGTACAGCTTTCAAACACACACTTTATCTCCTTGTGACTGTCAGTTTGTTTTTGTTTGGATAGTTTCAGAACTGTGCTTCAGTATTTGAATTGATTATCCTGTGCTAAAGTTGCAAATCCTTGGAGAGCCTCAGCAAGGGTTTACTGAAAATGGGAACAATGGGCTGCTTGGGGGGGTCAAGGGATCAGTAACAGAAACACAAATTTTCTTTCATATGGGGTTTTTGCAGTGGACCTTCTCTTGTCACTGATATTCTTATTCTAGGACAGGTCTTTGTTGGCCTGTTTTACATGGCATTTTAGTCCCATCCTGGTTGTAATAGTCAAACATGCCCATAGCAAAAGTATGACTATTGTTATTTAGACTTCTGGTGTCACTCTCAGGGAAAAAGGTCTGCATTTGAATAACTCTAGAGGTTGAATATGGCCTTTCTCATAAAGGCGGTTCCTGCAGGGCAGCTTTGTTAGACTGGAGATGTTGAGAAGGCCCATCCTGTGCATCACACATCAATGGGAAAGTGCTTTCTCTACCCCTCCTTGGTGATTTCCAAGACCACTTCTCTGCCATCTTTCTTTCTTTACATTTATTGTTTCATCCTCATCTCCCCATTATGGGTCAGACATCCCATGGCCCTCACTGAGGGTAGTGCAGAACAGCTGAGAACAGCTGTATGTTGGTGTCACATTGGGTGTTCAGGCAAGCCCATCAAAATGGCACAAATCTAAACTGGAGCTCCCAGTGACATTATTTCTGTCTGGAATTGTTACTTGTAGGACCACAATCACCACTGTCCATATAGCTAGGTACTTGTGGGACATTGTTTACATTACAGCAGCAAGGGTACCTCAATTTCTGCAGTGCATAAGGCTGGGATCTTGCCTCCCCTTATCCTCCCAGCTCCATACGATTTTTCAAGTGCTCATTATGAGTATGATGCTGAAGCTATTCAGTGAAGGTGTGACACAGCGTGTCAAGTGATATGGTTGTAGGTGGGCAGACACTTTTTTTTTTTTTAAATCAACTATTCATCATATGATTTAGATGACCCATTATTTTGTAAAGTTGTGATCTATTATTAAGCAGCTCACAAAAAGGCTGCCTTTGCCAGATTGTTTTCAACACCCAGCTCAGCCCTCTGTAATTCACACCTAGAAAGCTGAAGTGACATGTCTCATAACCAATGTGTGTCCTTGTTTGTACTGAAAATGGAGGCGGGACTGCATGTCGAGTGCCTTGCCCATATTTGTTTACTTTCATGGGAAGAGGAACCCTTGGGCTGTATTCTGTTTTTTTTTTTTCTTTCTCGTTCAGGTAGACTTGTACAACAGTACTCAGAAGCAATGCATCAGAAATTTTCTGGGTGCCCATGTGAGTTACCTGTACCTAGTGCGCTCCCTTGGCTGCCAGCTCCCAAGAGAAGACCCTAAGGAGATGCAAGGAGCATCTCCAGAGAGGGTGAGCAGTTATCTGCTGCAGTTGTTTCTACCATGCAGTGTTATCTTCCCTGTGTCTGATGGGATAAGGAGGCAGGCTGCCCTCATTCATCTTTGATTTCCACCAGGGGATGGTCAAAGAATACATGAGATGGATGCAAGGACACCAGCTTGATGGAGCTCAACTACTTGCTCCACTTTCCACCAGGTTGCAGTAGCAGCAACCAACAACTCTCAGAGCAGTATTTCCTAATTGTACTCTACATACCACTTTTGTGACAGCCGTCCTTACAAAGAAGAGCTATAAAAATCAGTCTGTTGACATGCTCTGGGCGTGGAGTTAGGTTTTCTTAGAAGGTATTGTTCTGATTTATTGAACCTGCTGATCACTCAGCAAAGTTAACAGAGAAAAACCTTCATTTTTATCAGATCATTCACGTAGTCAGGATACAAGCCTCTGTGTAAAGACTCTGCAAGATGCACATTAGAAAAAAAAAGGGCCTGTTGTGCTTCCACTAATGTTGAGGCAGTTTGAAGAGGACCTGTTTCTCATTTCTCACTGGTGTAGTTGTGCTGTTCCCAGAGGTGCAGAGACAATACATAAGCGAGTAGTCAGGTCCTTTTTTTAAAGCACTGGAACAACAGGATGCAGACCAGACCAACTCTTTTGCAGAAATGAGTGTGGGCTTGATCCTCAGTTTGTGTAAACTGGCACAGCTGAGACTATCTTTAGTAGGGAACTGTGGCGATTTAAGACGTTTGAGAGGCTGGCTCCCCAGGCAGAGCAATGAGAAATGCAGGACAGCCAAAAAGAGACACAGAACATTAAAAATATGTTGATAATAGGGATTTTTAAATATATATACACTACAGGCTTGTCTTAATCTATAAAGTTTTAATCTTTTGCTGTCTACGAGACATAAGATGATGTATTTTTGATACATTTTTAGAGGTCAGGCCCAAAGTCATGCTCCTTTAGAGGTCTCATGGCTGTTTGTGCTTTTTTGATGTTTGTACCATCATGCAGACCTGATAAGTAGATGAATGACCATGATAAATGAGCATAATGAGAAAGTGATAAGAATTGCAGCATCTGACATGAGTTATGTCTCTGTTGTCCAGAAATGGAGATGCTCTACTTTTATCTTTACTCTCTAATTTCTTAATTAGAAAGAAAGCATATTTTCCACCCAGTGTATATGTATTTGGCAAGCATGCTGTCTAATAACAAGATATTTCAGCCAATGACCTTATTATAGATACTGCTGTAATTTTTTTGTTTAAAAATGTCTCTCCTCCCTGTAGAGCATGAGCCACAGGACCAAGCTTTATGCAGTGATATACAACAAAAATTGCTAGATGTAAAATCTAATGGGATCCTGATGGTTTGCAAAAAATGAAGGATTAGGGCCCAATCCTGCAAGCTTTTGAAAATACATGCTCATTTTCTCACATATATGGTCTGATTCAAGTTGCTGGGATTAGTTATATGAGTAATGACACACACATGTATTTTTAAAAGCTAGCTATGGAGATCAGATTCTAATCTGAGATGCCCAGAAAGTCTGGATTCTGAAAGCCTTATAAGGGCAAAACTCCCTTTAGTGAGATTTGTCCCACTAATAGGACTCTTGCTTTAGAAAGACAACAGAAGTATAGCCACTGAAATAGTCCTCTAAAAATGAGCCACTGCATGCTGTTGGAGAATTAGAGCTGCAGATTTTTTCAGAAAATGCAGTCTGCCTGCAGGAACCTTAACTTTCCAGAAATCAAATGAATGGTCTGACTTAATTTATAGCAGGGGTGCTTTCAATCCAGTGATCGTTCATTGTCTTATGCCCCTACTCTGCAAAGATTCACGCACTTGCATGCTTTTCATACTGAGCACTTCCGCTGAAAAAGGGTATGCATTTGTGGAAGCAGAGCTTAATGGATTGAACCTACTTCTCTCAAAGTGAGTGGCAAAACTGTTCACTTGAGTGAGAGGAAGATAAGATTAACAGCAATAAAGCTACACCAAGTTATGAAATTCTGCATGCTGTAAGCAACAAAACAATACTGGCTTCAAAATCATAGAATGATAAATTAAAATTAATTTATTTTTATTATATAGCACAACTGCTATAATATAGTGTTTTATTCTGCCATTTAATTATCTGCATTAATTTTCTGTAATAATGCCAAATTAATTGTGCTTAACAGCTGTCATCAATAGTTGAAACTACCCCAGATAACTGCAAAAGCATATTGTGCAAATGTTTTTGTTTTGCTTGCATCAAAAGGCAAAGTTTATAAAACATCAGCAGTACTATGTGTAGCAAAGAGGAGAGAAACATTTTGTCGAGGGTGTTTATTTAGATTTTCTTGGTTTCCTTTCAAACTAAGATTTGTTTACTAGAGGCATTACAATTTAGTGAGACAAATTAGGCTAAACTTTTTATCTCTGGTGGTTTGCACATGCACTGATTGAACTAGTATTTCTTCTAAAGATTGCCTGGGAAGATAAATGAACAAGAGGAGCAATTAGAGTAAGGAAAAACTAAAGATTGGCTGACATGATTTAAGTTTACCTCTAAGGCAGTTTGTCATTTTGTCTCTATAATCTCTATCAGAATTGACTAAACCCGTAAACATAAATCATTATACTAATTTATTTCACCACACTGTGGTCTGGGAGAAGAAGATTTCATTTTTTTCAACAGACTTTGGGGGATTCAAGCATTCGCAGAACTTTTTTAATATGTAAAAAAGCAAGCCATCCTGAAGAATCATTGATTAGTATTTCAGCTTCTTTAAAATCTGATTTTTTTGTGTGTGTTAAGCCAAGAAATGTTCCTGTTACTATTGCTACAATAACTACTAAGAATTCAGAATAAATGGGCATGGATTTGAGTTTTTAAGTGACTGTATAAAGCTTAATGCATGACAAAATGTAATGTGAGGCCATCAGTTAATACTTCACACTGGACCACTTAATAAGCAACCTTCTCTCCTGAGATGCATCAGAACGAAGCCTGTAGGACTGTGGAATACCTTTGTGGGAGGGAAACCAGTAGATATCTGAGGACGCCCTGCAGTATAAATCTCCATGGGCTGTCACAAGGCCTGTTATAGACTCTCCAAAAATAGAGCTCTGTATATCTTCATTAGGAACTGTACTAACAACACTGGCTGCCTGCAATTTTATTCAGACGCCACAGTAAAGCAAGGATTATATTATGTTGCTCTTGTCAAGTGAAATATTCTTTAACAGTGACTTTAAGGGATGGATTTTCCAGTGTCATTTAGACATCTACGTCCTAGTGACTTGCCTGTTTGTGAATGGTCTCATTCGGTTCAGTGGAGCTCTTTGGATATGTCAGTAGCAGCAGGATCGCTGCCTAAATTCTCCCCTCAAAAGAACACCATCAGAGATTTTGCCTCTCATAGACCCCTTACAGTGGAGGCTGAGCATTGCCTAAGCTCGCTGCCAGCCAACTCTACCAAAACCAAAACCAATGCAGGTTAGTTCTGCTAGCTAAATCAAACAAAAGGAAGGAGAGGGAATGTGTCTCCAGATCTGGGAGGGCAGCCTGCAGCTAGATCTAGTTAAGCATATTGTGAATATTCTGAGTGTATTTTTAAACCTAAGCTATGCATAGCATTTTCCTACAAAATCCTTACTTAAAAATAGGTAATTTGAGGACATCCAGAACTTCAGGAGTCTGCTTTCCTATGGATTTTTGTCTCCTTTTGGTTGATTTACTTAGCAGTTCAAGAAGGAGAGTGCCTGGCACAGCCATTTCCCTTGCAGATTATTTATAAGTCTCTGTGCCTTACCTTGGCACCTATTTTCTTGAAACCATAAGGAGTTTAACTCTTTTTCAGACCACTCTCCTTGCATCTCCCGTAACTCTATATAATCAAGGGTTCAAGCACTGTTATAAAGGAATACACAGATAAAGATTACACATACCTACAGAGCATGAGTGCATAAGCCATAGGAAAAGATGATAAACCAGGATCCCTCAGTAATTATTTCTAAGCAGAAAGCTTTAGAGTTTTCAGAAGCCTAGCTTGCCTTGATAGATGTTTCAGTTATCAGTCTTCTGTATTTGTACTCTACTTAATTTACACTAAATTCAGCACAAGGAAAATATGGCAGGAGAATGTGTCATTTCGTTACTTCACTGCTGCTTAACATAAGGCACACAGTACAGACAGGCATAGCTCACTGAGAAATGTGTATGGGACTTGGTCTTCCACTGGCACGTCCACTGCGGGTGACAGTTCATCCTTGGGCCCATAGTGATCCCTTGTAGTCCCTGCAAACCACAGAAGCAGCCTGTGAGGCTGAGCACAAGCCCTGGAGTAAATTCTGCTACCTATATGCTCCTTTCCTTCCACTTTATGCTTCCCCCCCGCCCCCCCCCCCCCTTTCACTAGCAAGTATGAGTAACTGGAATCCCACTCTTTCTTGAATTTGTATTTCCAGACCAGAGCTTTTGTCACTTAAGTTGTGTGAGCAGCTTTGAACACAAGCAAAAACCTATGTCTCTGAACAGCCAGATTCCCACAGAATGCAATGGAATGGCAGGGGCTCTTACTTTTTTTTCAACTTGATTTTATATACTTTTTCTTTAAAAGCATGCTGCAAAAGGTTAGGTGAGCTTCTTATCTTTTCCCACCTGTCAACCCCGTCATACCTGGGACTGGTTAGAGCTGTAACAGCAATTTCCATAATTAATGGCAATGTGTGGGAACAAGACACCACTGGTGCCCAAAAGTGCCAAAGAATTCTGAACTTCTTTAAAATAGTTCTAAAATAAAGATAGGCATTAGTAATGTAATGAACCAAGATTACTTCTACTGCTGGCCTGGCCCTAAAGCAAAAGATGCATTTGCAAGGAGCATGTATTTCCATGCTCTTTATAGAGGTAGAACAGGCTGAGTGAGAACCAGAAAAATTCCTGCTTAGCTGTAAACTCACTGAATGGAGGGAAAAGAGGCAAATAGTGCCAAGTCTTCTGCCTGTGCAGGAAAGATATTTTATGTTGCAAAAATGCTCATCCCAGCTTTGAACTCCAGAGGGCAATAGTCCACAGCACGACAGATATGTAGGCATTTATTTAAAAAAAAAATTAATTTCCAAAAGCTTTCTTGATACTATCAGCAGAACTGGGGTCATGCCAATAGACACATAACAATGATGGGTGCAGAACATACAGCCAGGGCTGTCCAAGTGCAGCTGGTGACAGAGTATGAGGCTAATTGGGAAAAAAAAAAAGTGCTCTCTTACCTCTGAAAACAGTCAAACAGGAGTTCAGTAGCATGCTGGAGGAAAAGCAGGGTAGGACATAAGTGAGGAGAAGATACATGGTGCAAGCAGGTCATGTAATTTGGATAAGTCCTCCTGTGTGCTAACTAATAGCCTTAAGCTGAGTGTGAGAGGTGTATAAAAACTTGCAATTATCTATTCTGATTATACTTACAAACCCACATTTTTTCTATGTTAGGAACACAGGATTTCTTGCAAGCATCATCTGAGCTGCAAACACTCTTGCACAGCTTTGTTAATGAAATAAACTGTTTGATTAATCAGGAACAAAAATATCTTAATACCACTAAATTCTTCAATATTGTAATTGTTTTTTGAAAGGTGCACTAGACAGGGCCTATGTTTTTCAAGTAAACCACTCCTGCTCTGGCTGCGTCACTGGTAGTACCACTAAGGCCGCTCAGGCTTCTTGCAGATCATCACTGCTGTGGTGGCTTTTGCTCCTACTTGGAGTCTGTGAGTTGTTTTAATCCCTCATCAAGATGTCTGCTGCCTACCTTGTCACTGCTGGCACTGTGCCTCTTCTCCCAGAGGAGATTTCATTGCCCTGCTCCAGCTCTGGGCAGAGGTGACCTCACCTGGACACCATCCTAGATTTAATCCCCAGCTCACCAAAGCAAAATGGGCTCCAAACAAAACTTGAATAGATAGTAGGCAGATAGGAAAAAAAAAAAAAAAAGAAGAAGAAAATGAATTGTCTTTTTGCCTGTCATTGTTTTCAGCTTCTGTGAGTCATGCTTTTCAGATAAAGACTTTGCACTGTTTGTTGTTGCATGCTAGCGTCACTTCTTCCCCTGAGGTCAAGGAAGAGCTATATCTGCCTGCCTGCCAAAGCTTTGCTGGGGAGGAAAGGTTTGTTAGGAAGCAGTGGGAAGTTAGTCAGCCACTCATCTAGGATTCAGAGAGGTGAGGGATGAAAAAGTGTTTCACTGGACTTAGATACTTCTGAATATTTTTTTTTAAATCCTAAATTCATGTTCCTGTAACTATTTGATTATGTTGTACAAATAACTGGCTATTTGCCTTTATTATTTTTAGGTTTTCTGGGATTTGCCTTCCCACACTAGTTTTCAGGGTGGATACTATATGGCTGCATTTTGTTGTTGTTTTCACAGGGGCAGCATGGGTATAAGCTCTATTACCCACCTTTAATGTAAACAGCACCATCTCAGCTGCTCACTGAATAATTGGGAGCTGTGTCTGGATCAGGCTGAGTACAAGTAAATTGAGATAAATCTAGGTTTGGGGTTTTTTTCCCCCTTTAGTTGGGTTTATTTTTACATTCTTTTTTAAACACCTAAGTTTTAGGGTTTCTTCTCTTGAACCATTAACTGAAGCAACAACGTGGGTTCTTTACAGTTCCACAAAATTTTTGGATGATCACATACTTACAGAGGCAATACCTATGATGACAGAACACTTCTGCCTATCTTGTCAATCCCAGAAACGGGCACAGTAATCACAGATTTGTTATCCCTGGGTATGACTTGTATTTTTAAAACTAGAGTCACTGCATGGGGCTTAATATTCCCATGCTTGCCTGTAACTAAATCTAGAATCTGTTCTATCACTGCCTTCATATCGAAAGCACTACATTTGCCTGTTTTAGATACCTGAAGGTCGTATTTCCTTCTGCAGAGATAACCTCTTGTGGCAGTTGCATTCCACTCTACCCAGGAAACTACTGTGCAGTGAAATTAAAGAGGATCTTGGGTCTTTTTCTTATTGCTCCTTATTAATTATTGGTACAATGCAAAGGGACAATGAGTAAGAGGATCATATCCAAGACAGCAGTAAAACAGAAATCTGCATTTAACTCTTTGAGTTCAATGTGAGTTTAAAATAGAGGGAGCAAATAATCTCTGTCTGACAATTGTGAAAGCTCTGACATATAAGTTCACAAGTCAAGCAGTAAGGGTTTATAAGAAAACTGTGATACTACAATCAACTTCACAGGTTTGTAAATAGTAGTTTATAGCTAAGAGAAAACAAGTTATCCAAGTGACTTACTCTTCCAATGTTTTATACCATTCTTCAGTAACTGATTTTGCAGAGAAGGTGAAACAAAGATACCTGACTTCAGTAAAGCATATGATACCCTCTAACACAGAAAAACATCAGTTAGGGTACAGCTTAACATAGAAACAGTGGAGTCGGTGGTAATTGGCTAAAAATGAGGTGGCAGCAGGTTCTTTTGAACAGGAGATGAAACACCTGCTCTAAGGTTACAGATGGAGTTTCTGAGAGGTCACCATGGGGAATGATATTACTTAGCAATCTTTGCACAAAAAGTTACGGCAGTTGTCCAAGGTGCAGAGCTGAGAGGAGCTGTCAGCAGGAGGGGATGTGATTGTCCTACAGGAGCAACCAAATAACCACAAGGGTTACAGTAACAAAAAGAAAAGGATACTTAATCATATAAACTGCCGGAATAATCATGTAGGTACTGGTAAAAATCTCAGTTACAAGTGAGAGGCTCTGTACTTGAAAATGAGAGAGAAAAAGCAGTGATCATAGATCACAATGTAGTCCTCAATCATGTACTAGAAGAAAAAACAATTACAGTATCCTAGGCCAGAAATATTGTACAGCAACACTATACAAAACGGGCCGAGACTTCATCAGGATGTATGTGGCATGTCAAGTTTTAGTGTCTGCTAAAGACAAAGGAAGTCTGCAGGTGTTGAGGAAGATGTTCAGGGAAGATGAGTAGGTTTCAAAATCACTCCCCTCTACTCATGTCCCTTCAACGTGTCTTCAAGGTGAAGAGAGTTCCTATACTCTTGACTCACTCTAGTGTTACAGAAGATGGCTCTTTATATGTGGATTTGTAATCGTCAGTTTTCTAACTTGCATCCTACCCTTTCACTTCCATTGACAGACTCTCCATCTTGACATTGTGTTTTCAAGGGCATCTGTCAGAGCTGTTTTCCAATGTTGTCTTCTTTCTGAATGCGGACATGCAATGTCCATAGCTTTTGCCAGACTGTTTCTCCTTGCCCTGTTTGTAAGCTTGCAGTCTAAAATGTTTCCTATGTGCCATGCTAATATCAATGATACAACAAACCTCAACATTAAATTAAGTTTCCAAATTTACTTGAAAGAACAGTTCTTGGTTAAAAGTAGGTGTGCTGCACATATCTCCGTATCAGAACAGAGACTGGCAAGTTAAGAAGGTTACACAGAAAATATATTAATCTTCATCCTACAGTGTGACCAGCGCACAGTGTAATGTGTATGGCTTTTTGGTTTGTGTGCAAGAAAGGTATTTCCTGTACATTTAAAATGCTGTATTGGGTAGCATACATTTTAAAAAAAAATCTGCTTTGAAGCAGCAGTTCACAGGAGAATGCCTTTGCCTCACTGAGCAGCTTGGCACCAATATTCCAAAAAATAAAAATATAAATGTTACACTTCAGTATTACTCAAATATGCAATTAAAGCTGCCTCCTGTTACCAGAATTTCCATTACTACGGATGTATGTTAATCTTAATATATATGACAACAATAGTTTTGTTCCTAGGACAAGCTTTGTCTGTATTGAAAACGTATTTAAAAACAAAAACATACTACTTTTCTGTAACATTAGTTTATATCTGCTAATTCTGTGTTGTCTTTTCCGCTCTCACTTTTCCACATCTCTCCATTCCTGATACCTTTAGAGTACTGATGATGAGCTACAACCCTACCCTGCACCTTGTTTCCTGAAGAGTGTATCCTCTGCCAGAGCATCTCCTGTGCTGGCACCAGATTTCCTGCATCTCCGACGCTGAAATTAATCCCCACTAAGTTAGTTTCCACTGCTTCCATGCAGGGTCAAAGTAAAAGAATTGCAGAAAAAGTAACAAGGGACTGTGTTTTAAGGTGTAATCAAACCCTTCCATACCAAAACCAGCACTGAGCTGTGTTTAATTCCTTTTATTTGTTTTTCTAGGAATTTTTATTAAGGTACTATAGTACACAAGTCCATAGTGCTCAGGTATATTTTATTCAAATGCATCTTTCAAAAGGGGAGAAAAGGTATGACAGACAAAACATGTGATTGCTAACAAGAGCTCACTCAACTTTCAAAATGCGACGTGGCAGGCAGCTCTTCACACTCTGGGCAAATGGCACACAGTACCAAGAGACATTAGGTTTTTAAAAGTGAAGTTAAACTGATAAATTAGACCTCATTTATTGAACAGCAGTTACAGCCAATTGCCCAGGGAGTCATTTGACACCTTTGAAGACCCTGCTAACTTAATTGGTGATAGTTTGGGGGTTGAAGGAAACATTTAAGCCTGTAGCAGCAGGACACCGTGCAGCATGAAAATGGAGAAGATAGGCATTCTCACTGACAAGGGGAGTCATATATAGATTTTTGTGTCCATTGTTTTCGCTTATTTGTGTGTGTGCTTTACTCAGTCAATCAAATATAATTGACACCACTGGGTTCTGTTGTTTTGTGGATGACAGGAGCTAATGCAAGGGAAAAAAAGCTGGAAGTAAACTTCCCCCTGAAAGGCTGTGTAAAGGTTTTTCCACTGGGCTTGTGACATTTTTTGCTCAATTGTATTAATTGATGTAGTGACAAGGCAGTTGGAAAGATGATGGATACTGATCACTACACTTTTCTTTTTTTTTCTTTTTTTTTTTTTTTTAATATCTGGGCATTAACATAAACTCTGCTTTTGTGTAAGCAGTAGGAATGCAGCCAGTAAGAATGTAAGATGAAGGTTTAAACACCTGCACACCACATTTATAGGACTCAGCAGTCACAACTAGAGATTACTACAGAATGAGCAAGGGATATTGCCTTGAGACAGGGCACCCATATCCCCACCTTGGCTTTTCTGTTCCATTTTTTTTCCTTCTTTTGGAGCCCTCTAGATGTGCTGGCTCCTTGCATCAGCTCAAAGGGCACATTTAATTAAAACTAATCTGACTCTTCCCTAGATTTAAAGCATCTCCAAATCCAAGTTGGAAACTTAATTGCTTGAATGAGGTGATAGAAGAAGTCAGTAGATTTGGTTCCCACAGTTAGTTACTGCAGTTAGGTGGCTGGCTTCCAGTTCTGCAGACTACAAGTGTGGGTGATCACTGGATTCAAGGTACAATGCAGTAACTACCCTGTGCCTTTCTATGAGGATGCTGACGAAACCACACACACACATTTGTTATTCTGCCTCACAGCTTTCCACAGAGGACACTGGAGTCCCAGCACAGAAGAGGTGGCCCCATGTGCACGTGGCCATGTGCACAGAGACAGCGGGAATGTGGTAACACAAGCATAGCTTTGCCTTTGAATACAGATGCTTGATCTGGGCTAACACAGACATCAATCAGTCAGTTTCCTAAAGGACGTCATCCCCGGAGTTGGCTCAGTATGTAAATTGCATAATTATAATCTTAGTTTTTCTGAAAGACACCAATGTCAGTTCCTTGCTTCTGGACTTCATTCAAAGGACGTGGATAAAAAGGGAGTTTGTAAGAGTTCAGACTTCTAAAGGAGAAAGTCTGAGGACTTGACACAAAAATGTAAGTACACCTGTGAATCCACGTTAGGGGGAGCATAGGTATCATCGATGAACACATAGATTGAGTGAATGTTGAACCAGTCATACTCTTCCATTTACTCATTGTCTGCAGTTGTGGTTACTAGACTGGGATGATTAACACGTTTCATGTGTTAATCTCCTAATTAGAAACTTGGCTTTAAATGTCCCACCATCTTTTGGTGGATCCTATTACCTATTACTGGCTTAATACCTACAGGTAAGAGGGGGCATTGGCCGGAGAAAGTTGTCGCCAAAGATCTCATCCAGATAAAATGGTTCATGAAGAAAACTCAGGCAAATTCAGGGAAACTAAGGTGCTTTTTTTTTTTTTCATAAATAAATACTACCATGGGTGTGTCTATCCCATAAATATTTTCTTTAGCAACTTGTAATAGAAGAGCTGTGCCCACAGTTTAAGTGATCTGAATTCGCTTCCTCCTCTACCACTGATGTGTATGATGATGGCAATTTAGGGTGAGAGGCAAACTGGCTAGGATTCCAAATTAACCAAAAGGAAATATGTGGAAGGGAGAGACTCAGCTCTGCTCTTGTCATAAGTCAGGGAAAAGAGGGCACCACTTTTAACCAGAACTGTAGCCAGGTAGAATCTTTTCTTTCTGTTTCTGACATGGTTCTTCTCACACAATATTCTTCAGTGGTACACTGGGTCACAAGAAATGGTGCCTGGTCATGGGTTCACTGTCCTCCTCTTTCTGATGTGGAGCCACATTTTGTACTTGGAGTTGGGGAAGCATCATGTCCCTGAGTCTGTAGGATACCAGATGGAGGTTGTCCCATTGGCTCTTGCTGGAGCTGTTTCAGGAGGAGTGGATCCAGCCAGCATGGAGCCTGGCTTTCACTGGTGGTGGTGGAAAACCATTCTGCTCTCTGAGCAATGAACAGTTTGCTGCCAGGACTTGTCTGGTTGTGCAGCAGCAAAGGTGAGTAACAGTTTTACATGTCACACTGCACATGTGAGAATCTGGAGCCTCTCTGTTTTTGTATTTGCAGACTACAAAATTATTTCACTTGTATTTTCACAAATGTCCAGGAAAAGTGCCACCAAAAAAAATCCATTGTTCCTCTCTGATTTCAGGCTTCACAGACTCTTCCCCTTGGATGCCTTGGTGTGCCTGATCATAGTGCATCAGTGTGCAATATGTGAAACAGTGAAGTCTTCTGCAAGGGCAGATCCCTCTAAAAAAAAGGTGGAAACATTTGCAAAACAAGTGGTACATAATCAAAAGCAGATGATAAAACAAACAATGTCTGTGTAGAATCATCTTAATAGTTCAGTCAAAGAGTAAGAAATTATTTCTTGTTATTTCTTTGGTACCTATTGATAGTTTGCCCATTTGGAAAGTGAAGATCCACCAGCAAAAACCTGCGGTCACTTTAAAGTATTTGATGGTTATAATTTCTAGTCTCAGTCAAAAGCCAGTAATAAGCTGCATACAATTAGACTCTTTAGATGTTTGTATTGTGTGTTTTGGTGTGCAAGCTGACGGGAAATGAAGAGCCAATCAGAGATGCATTCCTGCTTGAAGAATGGCAAGTAGCTATTAAAGGGAGAGCCATGAGTTTCACACTTCATTGAAGGATAGTGTTGTCTACCAACCAGTGCAGGCTTCTGGTATCAAAATTGCTATTTTTACGTATCTATGGGAAGGAAAACTTTTGTTTTTATTGAGAGAACTAAGGTCAAGTAAGAGTATTAAATTCACCACACTTCAGCAAGTAAGGAAGGGAACAGCAAGTCATCTGAGTGAGAGAAAGGGATGCTTTTTTGATGTAACCTTAGTGTAAGAAGATTAATTGCTGTTCTTGTTTATTCTTCAGCTTTGTCTTTTGTATGTGTAAGTGTTCTGCCTGTTTTTAGATTTTATGACCAATTACTGTACTTAGCCTACTTTGGTTAGTGGCTTAAGGGAAATGGAAAACAATATTATGTTCTTCACCCAAGGATGTGGTGGGGCTGTAAAATCAGGCCCAGAGACACCTGAAATGTTTCAGCTCCTCAGCACACTAGCCAAAGGGTATCAGACACCCCGTTGATCTGCATGGGCCGTGGCAGAGTGAGCATCACAGGGATCAAAGAAGGCAGAAGTTTCGCAGAGTCTGTTGATGACACTGAAGGCTCTCTGCATGCAATAAAATATTGGGATATAGACTTGAGCTTGGAGGCTCAGAGAGGGAAAGTGTCACATTTTGAAGGTATTTTCTTGCCCGTGTAGGAGCTTGTAAAATTATGAGGAAGCCAAAACTCTGTGTCTTGAAGGAAGACATAAAAGACCTGATTAAAGAGAAACTGCCTGATGAGACTTTCAGTTTTTATGTCAAGTTCGTCTAAAGCATTTGAATTCCATTAATTTTAGTAAACTTTCAGTCATGTCTGTGTAGTGTTTAACCGTATACAACATGTTCTCCATGTTCAGATGGAGAATGACACAAATAGGTGATTTCCCTAGGACATACACAGCAAATTGCTGAATCAAATCTGGAACTCAGTTCTTCTGGAATCAGTGTAAAGCCTTGTCCTTTAACATGTACTGTTACTTCAAGTGGCTGATCCTACCAGGGAATTAGTATATTACTGTCCTTGTAATTTAGCAGATAGCTTCTAAAATGTGTAAACAGAGCCAGCCATTTTCTGCTGCCAAGGAAAGCACCACATGGCTGGAATTGTGGATTGCTTGCAAGGTGTCCTGAAACTGGTAACATGTGCCGTGAAGTCCCCTGTGAAGTCCAGCAGTATAGGTCTGCCAAAGACAAGGACTTACACAGAAAGGATGATTTGGATATTCACAGGTGAAATGAGGTTTAGAACAATTTTTTTAATTATTATTATTTTCCCTTTAATCCCTTTTGGATACTTCTAAAAGTATCATTGTCACCCTGAACTTGACCTTACTAATTAGTTCTTCAGAAGTTTGATTATATAGGTATCGATTTATGTTTCTGTCATGTGTTGTGTCATTTTACGAAGCAGGAGCGTGGCCTGGCATCACTGAAAAAAAAACTGTCAGTGGATGTTTTGTTCCATTTCAGTGGGAGATTTTTGTTCTATACAACCCTTGCATGAACAGAGAGGGAGTTATTTTCAGACATTCCTGAAACAGAAATAACTCCACAGTGTTAGTACAAACAATGTGAAACAAATGTACACTCCCCCCTCCAGATGTTTTTAATTTTCTGGTTAATTCTCCCAATGTAATTATAGCAGTGTGAGAAACATTGGCAACAATGGGTGAGTCTGCAGTCAACATCCTTTCTGTGTTTCATTATGAAGTTGGAAATAATCCTCTGTGCTAGAAAGATAAAATCCAGTACAGTTTGGAAACTGTGGCTTTAGAATCTGCTACCCCTTCATGGTGAAATTGGTTCTACTTTCACTGAAGACCCAATAAAACTGAAAAAGCAAATAGTGGTATTTCTTGTTGAGATGGTGAACAGCCTAACTTAAACTTCATTATAACAATTTTTTTTTCAGTTAATCTTTGCTTGTTTCCATGGTAATTAGTTAAGTCCTTAAGATAAACAAGTGGAAATCCTTATGCTAAGAATTGGAAGGAAGACTGAATTCATTCAAAGTAAAATATTTCCAAAAGCATGCCACAAGCTGGCATTTGTGGGAACTGTGATGCCTTTAGGAATGCTCACTAATGCATGGTACAGCTCATCATTCAGTTCACCATCCATCTATTAAAAAAAAATCCATACATTGTTATTTATTGTTCTTCTTGAAGTATATGGATTGTTTAACAGAAAAAAATGGGAAAATATTATGTTTATTCAAGGGGCTTTCAGTGTATGCTTCAGCTGTATCACAATGATGGTGATAAAAATTGAGGCATAAATGGATCAATATTTTATAAATATTTTTATCTCAATATAAAAAATACATGTATGATTCTTCGCCGTAGTACTGAAGAATTCAGTGTCACCATGCTGTCAGCCCCTCCGTGCTTAGTCATATATGCTATAGCTTCTGATCAAACAACATCTTTTGTTTCCAAACCATTATTTGCATATTCCTTGATAGTATCCTTTGGATGCATATAATCTGTACGTCATACCAACATGCAGATGGATGATGGTGCATGTTAGATAACTACTACCTACAATTATATTTCAGTGTTGCTTTATGTGTGTGTAAATGCAAATGTGTGTTTGATATTTGTGCAAAGCCACATTTGTCCTTTTATACTCTAGTCAGATTTGCAGGAATGGAAAAGCTGTAGTTCTTCTTTAGACTAATTTGATGAAGTTGTACTGCGTGTGGCATGTGCAGAGACCAGCTTTTCTATGTGCAGAGATGCACCTAATCTATATACACGTGCCAAATGAACTCACAGTATTTTGTGCTACTCCTTTTAGGTCTTTGATAGGTAAATAATCTTTATGATACACAGCGATCCTGACTCATGCCCACTGAAATTATGGATATAAAATAAGCAGAGGGTTTGTGTCAAGGTAGAGAAGGCGGGAGTAGCTGTACCTCAGCTGCCCATTGGATCATGACCATCATAATTGTTTGTGCTTGCAGCCCAGAAAGGCAATCATATCCTGGGCTGCATCAAAAGGAGTGTGGCCAGCAGGTCGAGGAAGGTGATTCTCCCCTCTATTCTACCCTGGTGAGACCCCACCTGGAGTACTGCGTCCAGCTCTGGAGTCCCCAACATAAGAAGGATGTAGACTGGCTGGAGCAAGCCCAGAGGAGGGCCACAAAGATGATCAGAGGGCTGGAGCACCTCTCCTATGAGGACAGGCTGAGAGAGTTGGGGCTGTTCAGTCTGGAGAAGAGAAGGCTCCAGGGAGACCTTATAGCAGCCTTCCAGTACCTAAAGAGGGCTTATAAGAAAGCTGGAGAGGGACTTTTGACAGGGATATGTAGTGATAAGACAAGGGGTAATGGTCTTGAGATAGAAGGAGGTAGATTCAGACTGTATATAATGAAAAATTTTTTTACAGTGAGGGTGGTGGAACACTGAAACAGGTTGCCCAGAGAGGTGGTGGATGCCCCATCCCTGGAAACATTCAAGGCCAGGCTGGATGGGGCTCTGAGCAACCTGATCTGGTTGGAGATGTCCCTGCTCTTTGCAGGCGGGTTGGACTAGATGACCTTTACGGGTCACTTCCCATCCAAAACGTTCTGTGATTCTGTGATTATATGATTACTAATGCCTTGTGGCATATCTCCAGGTTATGGCATGAAGCCACCACTGCATCACTTCTTCAGTTTGCCATCTACATCACAGCTGAATCTGGTTCTAGGCTCAACTCTCTTGCAGTAAATGGTATGGGAGCTGGCTTTTTAAATATACCCACTATTGAGATGCTTGTATAATTAGGCTTTTCTAATAGAGTTTATCAGTAAGCAGTACCCTTTCCTACTTCATAATTAACATCTAAATTTTGCACATTAGCTCAAGATTTTAATAAGGCTTCAAAGGACTGGAGAGTACATCAAGCAAATAATAAATATTTTAAGGAGTAACATGTATATAACATCATGTGCATGTGGAGATTATAAAGGAGTAACATGTATAAAACATCACGTGCATGTGGAGATTATAATGGAAGTGCATTACTTGCGATAATGTGTGGAGTTAAATATTCTGAAATCAGCATACCTGTAGTATAAAATGATTTATTTTGTACAATTTTAAGACTGCAGCCTATCAGAGCATTTCATTTCTGCTTTTTCAGCCAAGACAGGTGCTTGGATGTATATGTAAATATACAATACCAATATGCAAAGTCAGTGGGCCTTATATGAATGCAAGCAGTTGCCAAAATCTGCTGTAAAATCAGAACCTTCTTTAGTAAATAAATGAAAGAACAGCTTTTGTACAGATCTCTTTAAACTTTTTTACTAAACTTCTAAAACCCAAAGTAATTTAGGCAGAACAATGAAATTCAGTAACATCATAAAAACAGAAAAGCGTCAGGAAACATACCATGAAGTTGAGCCTTTCAGTGGGTTGTCTTACCCTCCTGTTTGTGCTGAAGCTACACCAATGTCATATAGGTCTAAACTTTGTTTAATCACCATGTTTGTGTGCATGCTTGCATTTGCCAAGCAGGATGACTGTTTCAGCTGATTTAAACCAGCATATTGGATCAGTGCTGTTAGTGTTTTACATCAGTGGAGAATGCTGCCTGTACTATGCAGATGGCATGCTAAAAGAAAAAGCTAGGGCTTTCTTGAACTTACTACCTTGCTTGCCACAGTGGGAGGCAGAAACATAGGGCACATCTTCCTTAACACAGGCATAGGTGAGTGAAAATGTGGTGTGCAAGAAGTACTTGACACAAGATGCAGTTGGATTCATGCAACAGACACAATATTTGTAGGGTTCACTCTAGCTTTTTATACCTGCTCTTCACCAATCAAGTGTGATGGTGCTTGCACATTGGAATGAAGCTGACAACAATCTTGCAGATCCTCCAGGGGGCTTGTGGTTTTAGTTTTCACAGTAATAGATGAAAAATGAGCAGGGCTAACTGTTGGTATCATTATCCAAAGTTCATTTTCTTTTTCTGTTCATTGTCCTGCAATTGTTTCCTTAACCCCCTCTATTGATCTAGGGAGGGGAGGCTTAGTACTCTGCCACAGTCACCTGCTCCTTAGGGAAAGAATAAACAATCCCAGAAGAAGAAGGGGAAGAAAGGAAGGGGGAAAAAAAAAAAACCAAAACCAGAAGATTGACTGGGGGCCCTAGTGGATTCCTTCTTACACCAGAGCATCATTTAAGTCTATGTTCTTCCATCTACCTTGTTTGCAGTAAATAGCTGCCTATTATATCAGGTCAGGCAAGCGCTGTGGCGTCACAGCTCAGCAGCCGTGATCAGCTTGCCAAGCGTGCAGGGGACGGCCTCCAGGGAGCAGATGCATGTGTCAAGTTCTTGAGCTGTCAAGGCTCAAGGCGACAGTTTATCTGGAGGGTTTAAAACATCCTTGCAAAGTTTCCCATTCTTCCCTTCCCCCCTCCTCTTGTTGACGATCTGCTTGAAAGAAGACAGATGCTGGAGCAGTTTTCTTTAGACTTGTTTAATTCCACAAGGTGCAATGCACCAAATAAAATTCTGTCCATCTTTTAAGAGGGCAAGTTGAGGAGGCAGACACTTTGTTGGGAGGAGGGAAAGGGGTCCTTTATGCTAACACAAATATTTCCAGATGAGTTTGATGCTGCCATTGTACCTTCCATATGTTCTTTGTGCAGAATAAACAAACTATGTTAAAGTTCCTACAGCAACCAAAGAATTATGTCTGGGGTGACATTTTCCAAGCCACTTTTCAACCACATTGAGTTGAATATTTTATAGCCCTTTAACAGAGTACCATGTTATCAATGTGCCATATCTTTTTCCCTTGCATCATTTTAGCCTTAGAACACAACAGGGCTGTCTGTGGATTTGTTTGCATGACCAAAAGGTTTATCTTGTAAACAGAGCTGAATCTCTTATGAAACCATATCTTACAATGCCAGTTTCATATCACTGCCACCTTTGCAGTCTGATTCTGTTCATGGTAAAAATGCAGAGCCATTTGTCCCAGACATTATGTCCAATAGAGTATGCTTTAAAAATGTAACCTCTCAAAAAAAATTCTGAACTCTCTTTGTCCTTTGTCATCCTCTGATCACAAGGAGGCACATTTTCACTCAGGGCAAACCTTTTTCTGCTTCTTGAACCCATGAAAGGTAATTTCTATATTGGCTTCATAAGTTTCACTTGCATCAGGAGGAGGGGAACCACACCCTTTTCAAGACATGTTCTCTCTTTTTACTGTGCTTCTTTTCTGTCTTCTACAAACATAACTCAGGCAGCCAGTTATAGAAAACCTTCCTTTGAGACAATCCTGCCATTGCTCTTCTCTGTAGAACAAGAAAAATTATAAAAGCCATGAAGAAAAGCTGAAACATTCCTCCCTCACCACCACTTTTGCCATGCTTGATCTCCTTGAATAATTGCCTTCCTCCATCAGAACTTAAGAATTTAGAAGAGCTCCCAGCAGGGAGAGGCAGAGTTTAAACCGGGAAGTAGACAGAAAGCTGCATCAGATTTACTCTTGTGCTTTCTTCAGACAGGTTAGGGACTGCCCTTGAGCTGTCTGCAGACACAAGTGATCAAATGCTTTGGACTTCCACAAGTATATACCCTAACTTAAGGCCAGCAAACTGGCCTGCATGGCACTCTCACTTCTCTGTATGGCTTCCCAGTGCAGATCACAACAAACAGGCACACAACACTGAACAAAACGACACTCACTTAACCTTCTTTTAACAGGTAACCAGTCAGATTTAAAGTTAGCATCATGACCCTCTGGTAGCTCTGTTGATTTGCATCTTCCAAAAGTCTGCTTGGAAAGCCTGTTCTCACAGAAGCCATCTGACTCATCAGAGAGGTCCATTATAACATATCCATCCTTTGGTATGCACAGCCTGGAATCGAAGAAAAGGAAGCTCAGTCACCGTGGTACAAGTAATATTTGTTTTCCCATACTGTCTGTGTGTAGGCTGTTAAGATAATTTTTTAAGAAAAAAAAAATGTTGCAGATCAGTTGTCACAGATTATTTATTGCTTGATTGCTCTGCAAATCTTTTTGAGTCACCCCCGCTACTTTTGCCTGGTAGCTTACCAGCCTCTGGATGAAAATCTTGGGCTCTTTCAGATCTGCAGACTGAGCCTGGATGTCATGGCACAGAGATGTCACAATATAAGGTCTCTGAGCAAGTTTCCACAATAAAAAAAAAAAGGAGGAAAATAAGCTTCTCCAGCAGTAAAATTTTACTAGCCATGCAAGGACATACAGTACCTTGTAGGCTCCTCGAGCCTATGCTTAGCACAGCCCAGGCTCAGTGGAGTACCCGGTCACAAAGTGAAGATTTGGAGTTACATCTGAGTATGTGATCTCCAGCTGGTGCTCTGTGCTCTTTAGGCAATCTTGTTCCTCTGTGCAACTCCTTCACAAGGACAGCAAAAGCTGGCCTTCCAGAACTAAGCTGACATTATTTTCAGCCCCAGCCATCCACTCTCTTATCTGTCCTACCACATAACAAAGTGTCAATGATGGGTATTCTTCCTGTTTGCTGTATCCAGCATTCTTAATCTTTTTTTTCCACTAAGTGACTGCACATTGTGTGAGAAAGATGAAGTAAATGGAGCAAATCTAACACTCCATGCTAGAGTTTCTTGACATCCTTTGCATAAGCTGGTAAGTGGCATTGCTCATGAGGCAATTAACATCTTTTTAATACAATGGAAGGTGTGAAGGATGTATCCTAAGCATAGGGCTACGCTCTGAATAAGGAAGAGAAAATAAAGCACTGAATATGTACTGAATAATAAAATGAACCTATGAAAAGTTTCTGATTATAATACATATGACTGATTGGACAACCTCACAGCTGGCATAATCAGACTTTTGAGGGCATAATGCATTATGCAGACATTATGTTATTTCAGCAGTGTTTTTAGTCTGCAATACAGAAATTGAGAAGATAGTTCGTAAAGATGATTTTTTCTTAAATGGCTTTCACATATGTCTCCATGGACAGCAATGTTTTTTCATGCCACATTGAAAAGCAGGAGTTAGATTATAGAAATTGTGAAGTACTGCAGTGATTGATGAATGTATGTTTTAAAACTATTATTTTCTGTTTTTTCCTATTACATAGAATTAATAACTTTGATACATCTCCTCATTACTAAGGTGATTCCAAAACCACAGTTTCTTCTGTCTCTTCTACATCTTTCAGTAAATTGAGAAAGTGATAAGGTTAACTATTTTATGTGGTATTTAGATTTTTTTTTGACAGTGGCCTATGAACAGTGATGTTGTTCACAGTAACCCATGACCATGCCTTTTGCAGGAACCCTTCTATGTTTTTTTTGTGACAGCTTTGAAAGATGTATCACCATTGTCAGAAAGCCTTCCTGAACTTTCAACAGAGTTTTAAAAAATATGTTCTTGATCGCTAATAGTAGAACTGTATGGATTTGGCTTTCTCCACTAAAATTCAAGATTTCAGAGACAGTAAGAGAATCCAGGATACCATTGTTAGGATGCTGTTAGTGTCCTAGTTGCAGTTGTCCCAGTTGCAGTTGAAACTCACTAAGCCATCTTTTAGGATACCAAGTCTCTATCCATTTCAGGAATGCTCAGAATTATAACAAGAGAGCACTTCAATTCATAAAAAAAAAGGCTGCAATCAGGAAAAGATAATTTATCAGAATGAAGTCTTTAAGTGCTTTTTTCCAGTTAAAATGCATCAAACTGAATAATTGAATTGTATTATTGCTATTCGAGGAAAATTTACCTAGTTATTAGAAAATGTCATTAAAAGGAAAATGATTGGCTGTAAAAGTCTTTCCCTGATAAAATGTGTTGACCTAAATGATATTCCTCAAAGGTAAGTCAGAGTGTTATGTGATGTTCTCTTATCGATTGTTGATTCTATGTGTACCTCTGGGAACAGAAACCGCAAAGAAATGTTTTGAAAGGAAAAAGAGTGACCTTTTCTATGGAGGCATTTTAATACTATGTGATGCTGAAATAAATAACTGCAAGTATAACAAAGGGGGGAAAAATCTTTGTGAAAAAAGTAGGAATTTTTATATATTCAGGATGAAATCAGAGTTATAATACAACTGCTATCTACAGTGAAAGCTATAACTTCAGACCTTCCCATTCATGCACTCAGTACTGGAGGGGTAAGGTTGCACCATTGTCATAGTTGAGAACCAGAAGTTTCTACAGTAATTCTTTTGCAATCCTCTTATATTAAAAAATAGTATTTTCTGGGGTTTTTTTTTGTTTTGTTCAATATTTCGGTCAAAGATAGTGGTATTGTTTATTAGCCAAGCCAACACTCATATCCTTAAAAAAAGAGGCTTGGTAGATGTTATAACAGTAGAAGGAAATTAAGCTACTTTTATATAACTGAAATATCTTGAAGATCATGATTACTTTTAGTGCAATATTTAAATCATGTTACTGGAAAGCTTATTTCTGGCCATCTGTCAAGCTGACTTATATATGCTAAGTTTTATACAAGCCTGACAGGGAGCACCATGTGACTTATTCTTCATCAGTTTCTTTATGGTCTAAAAAGAACTAAACAATCCATCCTAAGCCTAATGTATTCCAAATCCCAAGAGGAGGAAGGAGGGTAAGTGCGGATCTATAGAGGGTTATGACCTTTAAGAGAACTCCAATTACAGGTACTGTGGGTAATTTCTCTTGGATCTTTACAGGCCTTGAGACTAAGTAGTTAGTATTCTCATGTTCAAGATATGGCTATATAAACTAACATATATCATGAAAGTATTCCTAAACATTTTAGCTGGAATATATTTTGGACATGGTATTAATGAATCATAGGAACAGTTTAATACTTAAAATCAAACACAGCAGAATGGAAATAACAAGGCATTTATATTAGAAGGAGTTTTTGTAACATAGTGCAAATATAAATATATTTTGTTTAGACAGACTATTCCATCTGTGTTTTGTATCTCGTTTTTGCTAAATTATAATAGTCATAAAACCAAGTAAACTGAGATGAGTAGCTAGTATTAAGAAGAACTAAATCTAAAGATGGGATACCAAGTCTTGACAAGTGGATGGAGTAGAGGCTTAAATCTTCGTCTTTCCTTCCAACAAAAAACAAAATTCCCTCTTTTTTTTGGGGGGGGGCAAGGGGGGAGCTTAGAGAGAAAAATAATTACATTGTTTCCAGATACTTAAGTTTTTCTGCATTTTAAAAATTCTAACTGGACTTAGAAGTAAAGTATAGAAAAAATGCACAATATTGCCAGTCCATTCTTGGACAGGAAAGCAGACCAGGCAAGCACAGGCTTCCTAGTTCTTAGCTGGAGCTTTGTAGCTTCCTTGCTGTGGTATCAAAGGCATACAAAAGTATATAGAGTTTCTCTCCTCTAAATTTGGACAACAGAATTTGCTCACTTTTCTATTCATCATTTGTGTGAATTTACCCACTCTTTAGTTTATCTCTGCTCCTCATCAGTGTTTGAAGCCTTTCTGTCATGACCTGGAATGATGTCTTTTTCTTTAGGGCAAAGTCTTTCTGAACTCAGAAGCTACACGGTGATAATTTAAGCTATTCTACTTAATGACATGAAAATTGATTTCCCTATGGCTGAAGATACCTAAATTTGAATATGCAGAGGATGGGACAATAGAAACATTGTACAACAGTGCATTGTGGTTCAGTTCATGTATTCCAGCCAAGAAGAGGAGGGAAGGAGCAAGAAGTCCCCAGGGCAGAAGGTGGATATAGGTCTGCCTGCCCAGCAGATCATCTTGGCCCGCACATTAAAAGTCAGCCAGCACCCACCAGAAATCAACAAGGCAGATGCTTCAACAGAGGAGGAAGGTAGGAAAGGAGATGTTCTCCTTATCTGTTGGAGAAGCTGGCTGCAAGGGAGGAGGAGGAATGAGGAGAGCACTGCAGAGCGAAGCAGTGTTTTGATACTAGTCAGGAATTTTCACAGCATCTCCAGGGCTTTCTTGGCTTGAAGAGAAGGATCAGGCCAGCGATATCACTGGCCTGCTCTTCAGGTTCTTTCCCTCCATGTGTGTTTTTAATAGTAACTGCAAGACACACATGCAGTCAGGAGCTCTGCCATGACCCAGTAGCCCAGCTGTATGCCTGCTCTGTCACTAGACCATCCCCCCTCAGATGGTCATCCAGGCTATCTCATTTTTCACTTTGGCACTCACCTAAGCTCCAGCACCCTTCCCCACAGGCCACTTGTCTGCTCCCTGCACAGCAGAAACACCAGCACATCTCCCACCCTCGTCACGTCCCAGCAGCCAGAGCTGCTGCAGCAAGAGGTCCTCTGAGACTGGGCCTGCCGTGGAGGCCGCGGCAGCCACTCTCCAGCCATGCTGCCCGCCTGTCACCCTCCAGCCCTTGCACCTTGCCCTCAACACCCTCTGCTCTTGCTGGGGCAGTGTTTCCTGCAGAAGCCGTTTCAGTGGCTGTTGCCATGTTCAGCAGTGGTCACTGTTTCAAGTCCCTACACAACTTTGTATTATTTCATAGAATCATAGAATCATAGAATCATAGAATGGTTAGGGTTGGAAGGGACCTTCAAAGGTCATCTAGTCCAACCCCCCTGCAAGGAGCAGGGACATCCCTGACTAGATCAGGTTGCTCAGAGCCTCATCCAGCCTGGCCTTGAACGCTTCCAGAGATGGGGCCTCCACCACCTTTCTGGGCAACCTGTTCCAGTGTTCTATAACCCGCATCGTAAAAAATTTTTTCCTAATTTCTAATCTAAATCTACCCCCCTCTATTTTAAAACCATTACCCCTCGTCCTATCGCAACAGGCCCTACTAAACAGCCTATCCCCATCTTTCTTGTAGGCCCCCTTGAGGCACTGGAAGACCGCTATCAGGTCTCCCCGGAGCCTCCTCTTCTCCAGGCTGAACAGCCCCAACTCTCTCAGCCTGTCCTCATAGGAAAGGTGCTCCAGCCCTTTTATCATCTTCGTGGCCCTCCTCTGGACTTTCTCCAACTGGTCCATGTCCTTCTTGTGCTAGGGGCTCCAGAACTGGACACAGTACTCCAGGTGGGGTCTCACCAGGGCAGAGTAGAGGGGGAGAATCACCTCCCTCGACCTGCTGGCCATGCTTCTCTTGATGCAGCCCAGGATGCGGTTGGCCTTCTGGGCCGCAAGGGCGCATTGCCTGCTCATGTTAAGCTTCTCATCCACCAGCACTCCCAAGTCCTTCTCCTCAGGGCTGCTCTCAATCCATTCCCCACCCAGCCTGTATTTGTGCCTGGGATTGCCATGACCCAGGTGCAGGACCTTGCACTTGGCCTGGTTGAACTTCATGAGGTTGGCACGGGCCCACCTCTCCAGCCTGTCAAGGTCCCTCTGGATGGCATCCCTCCCTTCCAGCGTGTCCACAGCACCACACAACTTGGTGTCGTCGGCAAACTTGCTGAGGGTGCACTCTATCCCACTGTCCATGTCGCCGACAAAGATGTTGAACAGGGCCGGGCCCAGCACGGACCCCTGAGGGACGCCACTCGTGACTGGTCTCCACCTGGACATCGAGCCGTTGACCACCACTCTCTGAGTGCGGCCATCCAGCCAACTCCTTATCCACCGAGTGGTCCGTCCATCGAACCCATGCCTCTCTAGTTTAGAGAGAAGGATGTCGTGCGGGACAGTATCAAAAGCTTTGCACAAGTCCAGGTAGATAATGTCAGTTGCTCGTCCCTTGTCCACCGATGCCGTCACCCCGTCATAGAAGGCCACCAAATTGGTCAGGCACGATCTGCCCTTGGTGAAGCCATGTTGGCTGTCACCAACCACCTCCTTGCTCTCCATGTGCCTTAGCATGGTTTCCAGGAGAATCTGCTCCATGACCTTGCCAGGCACAGAGGTGAGGCTGACCGGCCTGTAGTTACCTGGGTCTTCCTTATTCCCCTTTTTAAAAAATGGGGTTATGTTCCCCCTCTTCCAGTCATCGGGGACCTAACCAGACCGCCACAACTTCTCAAATATGATGGCCAGTGGCTTGGCAACTTCATCCGCCAGTTCCGTCAGGACCCGAGCATGGATCTCATCAGGACCCATGGACTTGTGCACCTTCAGGTTCCTCAGATGATCCCGAACCTGCTCTTCGAGTACAATGGGCAGTTCTTCATTCTCGCAGTCCCTGCTTGCACCTTCTACAGCTTGAGCGGTGGGACAGGAACTCTTGTTGGTGAAGACTGAGGCAAAAAAGTCATTGAGAACCTCAGCCTTCTCCATGTCCTGGGTAACCAGGACACCAGTTCCCTTCTGGAGGGGGCCTACATTTACCCTGGACTTTCTTTTGTCCCCTACGTACCTATAAAAGCTCTTCCTGTTACATTTTATATCCCTGGCCAGATTCAGTTCTGACAGGGCTTTGGCCTTCCTTACCTTATCCCTGGCCACTCGCGCAGCCTCTTTGTAGTCCTCCCAGGCTACCTGTCCCCACTTCCACCCTCTATAGGCTTCCTTTTTCACTTTCAGTTGGTCCAGGAGCTCCTTGCTCATCCACGCCGGCCTCCTGGCCTTTTTACCCGACTTGTTTTTCATCGGGATGCACTTCTGCTGAGCTTGGAGGAGGTGCTCCTTGAATATGGACCAACTTTCCTGGGCCCCTCTTCCCTCCAGGGCCGCCTCCCATGGCACTTGGCCCATCAGGTCCCTGAAGAGGCCGAAGTCCGCCTTCCTGAAGTCTAGGGCAGAGAGCTTGCCGTGTATTTTCCTTGCTGCCCCGTGGATCTTGAACTCCACCATGTCATGGTCGCTGCAGCCAAGGCTGTCCTTTAGTTTCACATCCCCGACCAGTCCCTCCCTGTTGGTGAGCACCTCTTGTTTTATTTCTTAAGTTTTATCTTCCTTCTATGGTGCCATGGATGTTACCACTTGTGTTTTCTCAACACTACAGAATATTTACACAGCAAGAATTGTTACTGTCTACACAATTTCTTGTATTTCACTTTTTTTTGTATGTGTTTACTGACTTTTTACAACATTTTTATGCACCTTTGCTCCTGTTATTTTCCTTTAACATTTGTAATTTTTTTACTCTCATTATCTTCATTTGCTTTTTCAGTTTGTTTATGCAATCTGTTTGCACTTGATTTCTATTCCTATCTCTCTTTACATTTCATATCGTTGTTTGCACAATTCATACCAATTAAGTGTTTCTGGTTCACTGCACTGTTCGCACAAGCAGCCTGCCTCCCAGGTGAGAGGCTCAGCCACGAAGGAGGAGGATAGCATTAAGATCGGTGCAGAGCCTGTGTCTGCTATACGCAGCCAGTCACACTGCAAGGGAGAATGTGGAAGGGGAAGAAATGACAAAAGAATAAGACAAGAGCAAACAGGAGATGGTATTGGGGGAAAACACTTAGAGAAAGAAGGAGCTATGAACTCAAAAAAAATGAGTTGCCCAAGATTTCAGATATCCTACAAAACAATGACTTAGACTTTTCTTGCTCACATAAGTAGGAAAACAAGAAAAATGGCTCCCACCGTTCCCCCTTAAGTGTGAAGATCCCATCCTCCATTTGCTGTAAAATATAGGAAAAAAAAAAATGTAATTGACTAACTGAGAGTCAGCCTTGAGTGTATTGCTTCTTTGTTGCCTTTCAGACCACCAAATGCATCTTGCAGTGTCACATGGAGGTCACCAAGGCAGTAACTGAAGTCCCATGATAAGCTATCTGCTTGCGAATGGCTTTGTGAAGCAGAGGGTACACAAAGGTGGTATTGCCACACATAGGTGGCAGCTTCACAGCTCTGTTAATGTCCAGGGCTCCTGTGGCTGTTACAAGCAGGCCTTGCTGAGCTTAGCCCAGCTAGAGCTGTGCGACACATGGGTGTCATGCAGCTGCCCATGCTGCCTGCCACTGACAGCAGTCACATAGCAGTGGAGATCTGCCATGGCCTGAAAATGCAACAGTACAGTACCTTTTTTGGCTGATAAAGACCTGTATGACTCACAAGAGAGCATACAGAGATTCGCATCCTGATCATACCTCTGGTGCAGCCTTCAAAGCCCAGACACACAGTGCTCCTTGTTTTGGTACACGCATCCAATCAGGACAATTGAATTGGGAATAAGCAATGTATTCTCACAGACTGATCAAAGGACAGATGACTTTGCTGCTCCAAACAGCTCAGGAAGAAAGTTGGATCTGCCAAGATGTCCTGGTTTTGTCCGGGATGGAGCCAATTTTCCTCTCAGTAGCTGCTGTATTTTGCATTTAGTATGGGATTTGGTATGTGAAGAATGTTGACAATACATTGACAATACATTGTCAATATTATGAGTTGTTGCTAAGACATTAAGGACTTTTTCAGCTTCCCAGGTTTTCCTAATGTGCAGGAAGCTGGGAGGGGTACAGGCAGTACAGCTGATCCAAACTGGCCAAAGAGAATATTCCATGCCATCAATGTCATGCTCAGTATATAAGCAGGGGTTGATCATTACCATTATTTATATATATATAATTATCTTTTCCTTTTCTATCCTAGTAAACTGTCTTTATGTCAATCCACGAGTTTTCTTTTCCTCCCAATTTTCTCCCCCATCTCCTGGGGAGGGGGAGGGTGAGTGAGCAGCTGCATGGTACTCAATTGCTGACTAGGGTTAAAACATGACACAGGAACAGTTGTCAAATGACTAGGACAGCTTTTTCCTTGCAGTTAAGGGAAAAGTGCATTCATTCACTGATGCAACACACAGAGGCCAAGATCAGATGTGAGCCCTGTGAATACTGTCTCTCTGCCTGTGAACATCAACATCTTTTCATGATCCTCCTCACCTTGCAGCCTGAACTACAGCCACCAACCATTCCGGTCTCACCCACACAGACACAGTGCAGCAGGAGAAGGTTCGGGGAGGCAAGTTGCCTGTTGATGGATGTGACTGTTGCAATCCACTGGTAGCAGCATTGTGAGCAGAACACAGTCAAACACTTGAGAAAAAGCACATCTAATCAAATAATTTCCTAGAGAGCAAACAGGCTGAGCGTGCCAGAGTAGAAGGCAAAGAGCAAGAGGCTACACCTTCCGTAGCTACTACTTCCTTGGGCAATAAAGGTGTTTTGAGCAGCATGCTCAGCAATGGCACAAAAACCTACTGTGTGCTCCTGCTGATTTCACACAGATCACACCCAACCTGATCATATCTTAAACTAATCCATCAAATGATCCAGTGTAATCCATCATGAAACCTCAGCCTTTTCAACAGATGTATGCTCATTGTAGTTTTGCCCTGGCAGATCTAGCCAGTTGGAAAACAACACCTCAGATGAAGGCCTATCTTACTAGTAACTGTTCCCCAGAGAAGGAATTAGCTTTTCGAACTGAATTTTCAAAGTTTATAAAGAAGGCTACAAGATTGCTCCAAGGCAGGTCAATGTAGGCCCTTAGTACTCTCAGGTACTTCTGCTTCAAGTTAGGAAAATCCAATGATGTTTCAGAAGGAGCCACTCATATTTCACGTACCTTAAGGTAAGTGTTTAACGTAGGTGCCACAAACTAAAAATTAAGAGGCAGCAAATACCTTTCTAGGGACTACGAAATGTGACTTCAGATATAGTGAATCTTGGCAGTCATGATTGCAAGTACCCTCACATGGGTACAAGGTACTGTCACTGGAGCAATTTGACTGATCCCTTTATGCAAACCAGTACAAGACAGTTGTGAACAGACTTAGCTGGATAACCACAATGAACACAGCTGCTGGTGTTCAGAATTTGTATGTAAAGGGATTGGAGATATGTTGGCAAAACATGGTTCCCTCTGACATTTTGTTCAAGTGCACCTTTTACTTTATATAAGTTCATTGCATTCAGGAACGGTCTCAACTATTTAGAGTAAAAGAAAAAGTGTTAGCATGAGTTAAAAGCTTCTTTACCCAGCCTTGATCTTCTCTGAGTAACACTAGGGGAATAACCATTTCAGAGGTAATGGGCTAACATATGACGTTAATCAGATATATTGAGCCATAGGAAAATTTCTAGATGAGCAGTTTCTCTTTAAAAAGCTGTTTCACAAAAATAGTGATAATTCCTTTACTTTCATATTGTGTGGCCTGGATCTTTTTAAAGTTCTTTCTTCACTTATCGTACGTACGTATTGTCGTACACTTTTAAACCTTATATCTTCCTGTGGAACCGTTGAACCTTTCTAATGATAGCAGCTGCATTAGCCTCCCTTCAGAACTTTGTTCTAATCTGTAGAAGCAATTTAAGGGGTCACCTTACACCAAAATAAACCGAGTCTCTGTACTGACGTCAGTGGAGTTACAGAAATGGTTAATACAGAGGAATCTGTCTGTGGATAGCAGGAAATGTAATCTTATTTTTGAGTTAATATACATTGGATTGTTTTGTTGTAAAAAGACCAGGAGGAGGGCGAGAGTAGGCCAAAGGAATCCTCATTGTGTATGACATTTTTTCAATCACAGCAGAGGGCATAATCTCATACCAGCTGCCATTCTTTAAGCCTACAAAGCAGTCTTCAGCAGTCAATGGACTAGAGTCCATGCCTTGAGGAAGATAAACACAATTTAGTCTTGCCATACAGATCTCTCTTTTTATTTTTTCCTGATTTGTAACTAATGTTTGGATACATCTTGATAACATCTCTCCCATGTAAGTCCCAGATTGCACAAGATCAGGATATTTTTCAGAGTCACATTTTTGCCTTACAGCAAAATGTTGATACAATCAAGACTGGCTAGATTACAAGCAATCACAATTTTTTAAAGTCATGTTTCATATTAACACAATAAATCTATCACCTGAGCAGATAAAAATATACACCAGATAAGATCTTATAGTTTATTTGTTTACAAAACTGCCAGGATGATTTTTAGGACCTTATTTCACTGTGTCCATGTAGACACAACTGATATAAGCACTGGATAAGATTACATTTTTGTTCTGCCTCCAAGAAAATGCATAGTATTCTTTCTTTGTTGGGGGAAGTTGCTGTTGCTTCATTTTTCCAAGTAGGTGGCTGGGCACTCTTTTAGGCAACTGAGAGCAGCTATAAAACTATTTTAATGTTGCACTCATTCTTTTTAAGGTGTAGCTACTTATGCTGCACTGCAGGAGCAGGGGTGTAAAATGAGTGCGTGGGACAGCCAAAACTGTCACCTGAACTAGGAATGAGGAACGACATCCTCTGTGTCCAGTTGTGTTTGTTTCCACAGTAGCTGACAGTGGATAGATGAGTGAGGACTTCTCATTGCACTCCGTCTTGGGGAAAGAAGGCCATTGCACAGCGCCTGGCACTGGGGACCAGGAGGCTTGTTAGATCAAACACAGGAACAAATGCTTGCAGCAGTCCGTGCCCAGCCATGCCCTTCCCTTCACCAGCATGGCCTGTCGACGGTCCTGGTAGCCTGGTGGGCAGAGGCTTGATGCTGTTCTTTCATGGGCTGGTTACTGCCACTGGCCAAGGGAGATCAGCACCACTCCACTTTTGTCCTGGCCATGGCCCATTCCCCTCTCTCATAAAAGTAACCCATCACGTGGAAGTGAGCAGAAGAAACATGTTGCTCAGGGCTTTGGGAGCATCACAAGGGACAGCTGTATGTGCTGCAAGGAAATGTCCGTAAGGTGGGTGCAGCCAGTGGCACCCACTAAGGAAACCTCACTGTGACCACCTTGTTGACGCAAGAAAACCAGAGGCTGTAGCAGTGCATGCACTGGATACGGATATCTGGCCGACAGGTACGTAGTGGAGTCTTGGGTGTATTTTCTTCTTTGGAAAAGAAAGGGCAGGGAAGAATATTTTAAAAGCTTTAAAGATAAAAAAGCCCTGGATTGCTTTATTTTGTGTTGAATGTTTAGTATTACAAACCAGAACAAAATTATCTGCCACATAGTAGACACGGGCCAGTATTGGTAATATCAGTAGTAATCTGCACTAACAGTAGCTGTCTTCAGTAATTTATTATTGCAACTAAATAGGTATTTATTTAGCATTTGTTTTCATTGTAGATATACATGAAATATGTCTCTGGGACTTTTAATTGAAAGTGTTACCAGATTATCCATTTTGCACTTGTTCAGTACAACAGTAAAAAGAAAAGACTTTGTGATTGGATTTGTACTCTTCTGCCGTTAGTCTGTATGCATTCCTATTGATTCAGGTAATGCACCCATCAGGGAAATAAAAATGTTAGGCCTTATTTAATTAAACCAAATTACTTTTGTGGCTTTTACATAGTTTTGCTTATTTTTTCCCTTCTGGGAGTCCCATTAATGTCTGTTGAGCTTTGCATTTTATTTGTAACCGAAAAAATAAGAGCAGGAGATAACTTAGGTGAATTGCAGTCGTATGTAACCTATTAGACAGTGGAAATCAAAGAGCATTAAGTGAACATCCTTTAAAGTAACACTTAACTTTAGAAAAGGATCAGAAAACTAGAGGATCTAATATTACTTGGCCTGAATCTCTGTTACCATATTTGTTTTGATGCAAAGCTCTTTCTATGTTCAGAACTGCAGCTGACTACAAAGAAAGTTCTAGATATGAAAAAGTCTTAACTAGAGACAGGAAACAGGTAAATATCTGTAGGTAAATATCTACACAATATGACTGTCTGTAGTAGTGCAATGTCAGTGACCACATCATATGCAATCTGCAGGGCTGGAGGAAGGGTTTCAGAATACATATTCTGGAAGACCTGGGCTTGCTTCTTGTAAAAGTAGTTAAAATCTGTAAAATTCAGATATTACTTCGTACATCTTTGATCTCCATTTCTTGAAAATCCATTAATGATTCCGCGAAAGGTGTTTGCTTCAATATGCATGTCTCTGCACCTGTGTGATTATGAAATATGGGAACATAAGTGGCAAATTTCCACATTCCTTGGTTATCCCTATTCTTCCATGATCTCAGTATTTCTGTCTTACACTTGCCTGTAACTGCCACAAGCAGACTTAGAAGGCACTCTAAATGAACAATAATGCTAAAGAAACTATTTTCTTCTCTATATTTAAGTTTCTATCATATTAATAATTAGATTCTCAGCCAAGATAAACTTTCATGCTTCCTATCTAAATTAGAGTTCTTTCCTCTGCATTCACTCTTTTTCCCTTATTTCACTCTGTAAACCTTTTTTTCCCATATACAATAGATACACAGTTACAAATATATTCTTCACAGGTATTACTGCGTTTCATTAACTAAGCTACATAAAGAAAAAAATTATAATAGAAGTTTTAACAACTGAAGCATATTCTGAGAAAATGTCCCCTAGTAACGCTACAACAAGAAGATTCTCCCCACACATGTTAAGAAAAAGCGATAAGTCTAGCTCTGTCTGTTGGAAAGAAACTTATGTGCTTCCTGCAATGATTAATGCTCCTCATGAGTGAGAGAGCTTTTTCTTTTTGCCCAGATACCTGTTAAGACTGTCTTAACCCTTGGCACTTTACAAGAGTATCAAGGGGCTGCAAGCAAGCAGGATGGGATGGGACAGCCAGGCAAGTCACAGGAGAGCATGACAGAAAATGGAAAGTGATTTAGCACACCACTGTTGGGAGTGTGCCAGCCCCACAGCTAACCCAAAACGACTGGAGTCCCGATTAGGCATACTGCAGTAATGGAAAACCATCAGATTCATTCAGTATTCAAGGTGGGGAGCTGTATAACAATTTGTTTCACAACAAAAAGTTGACAGAACAAATCCAAAACAACAGTGTGTGCATGTTTACATGGGAAGCTATTGGCATCAGCAGTGCATTTGAAGGTGTGCTTCAAGTCCCTCATGCTTTTTGTAACATTTTCAAATTCATTGCTGTCTTCAAGATGACAGGAAATTCAGGTCTGCCTTCCTCCTGGGAGATCTTTATTCACAGACAAGTCAAAAACCCTTGACAAAAGGCAACCAAGGGAACTTGCTGACCTTTTAGCTGCCTGTCTAACATCAGTGCAAGTATTGCTTCCTGATAAAATGAGAAATTCAATTTAAGGGGAAACATAGCAGGTATTTGAGTAGACTCTCATTTTATTTTACTTCTTGGGCTGTCTCTCAAACAGAAAACAAATGTAAATAAACAGGACTCCATCCTTCATTCCTGTGCAGTTACCAGAGCTAACAATGCTGCTCACAAGGGTAACATCATTCTTGCACCATTGTCCACCCCTCTGACTGCTCTCTTGTTCACTCATTGATGTTTACCTCCCCAAAATAAAACTGTCATTTAGAAATCCAACCTTTATATTATTCTGTTAATTTTTGCCCTTAATTTTAGGAAGAGAGGTCCCCTTCATTGAAAACCCATCAGTACTACCTCAGTTCCCTGGAAATTAGCTGATTCCTCAACTCTGGTTAGCCACAATAACTTCCATAGTTTGGAGGAGAGATATAATGCTAGCATGCACAAAGATTGCTGAGTTATAAGGGGAGTCTAGATTTGTGCCCCAACACATCCAACACCTTTTCTGTATGAACCCCTTTTCATCTTCCTCACTTGCCCCAATGAACTATTTGTTTCTAATATGATCAGTTTGAAAGCCTTGAGCTTTCACATGGGAAGTCTTGGCTGAAGAATACATCAGGGACTGGGGCATCACCCTTATGAGGACAGGCTGAGAGAGCTGGGACTGTTCAGCCTGTAGAAGAGAAGGCTCAAGGGGATCTGATCAATGCATATAAATACCTGAAGGAAGAGTGCAAAAAAGTCAGAACCAGGCTCTTTTCAGTGGTGCCCCGTGACAGGGCCAGAGGCAATGGGCACAAACTGAAATACAGGAGGTTCCCGCTGACTGATAAGAATACTTTTTCACCAAGCACTGGCATTGGTTGCCCAGGGAGGTGGTGGAGTCTCCATCCTTGGAGATATTCAAAACTCATCTGGCCACAGTCCTGGGCAACTGGATCTGGGTGGTCCTGCTTGAGCAGGAGAGTGAACCAGATGACCTCCAGAGGTCTCTTCCAGCTTCAACACTTCTGTGCTTACATGATGCATGCAGGACATTTGAAGCCAATATACAAACTGTGTTCTTCAAAGGAGACGAGAAGCCATTTTATGTATAGAAAGAAAATGAAAAGGACATGGGTCTCCAATTTTGAGAAAGACAGAGAATGACATTAAAAATCCTTGCATTCATACTTTGTCATTTGGAAGTATCTCCCTGTTGTACTCTGCCAAGTAAATTTTTGGCTTTAGTGTCCTAACAATTAAAAACATTTAGTACATAAAGTTACCTTCTCTGCTATGGTGTGTACATAAGGATGTATTATTTTATTTGTACATAGGATGCAAATTATAGAAAAGTTTAAAAAATAAATTCTCTGATGCTTGTAGAAACAAGCACACCAGTTTAACAGTAAGTTGTGGTCTGTTATGAAAATTAACCTGAAAGTGTAGAAATATTTAAGTACAAAGTTTAATCTTAGAAATTTACACATCAGGCTTGATTTGTACATATTTATTGCATATCTTTGCCATCATTAGTTTAAATTTGCTAACCTGGTTGATACAGCTGGATTTGGAAGCCATTTAAGAGTTTGTCCCCATCCTAAGGCTACAACAGAAAAAATACGCATTGTGAAGAAACAAATAGAAAAGGCAGAACAAGTCTGTTACTGGACTTACAAAATTATTCACACTGTAGTATCTCTTAGTTTATTGTTATTTGCAATTAACATCCCTGTTGGGGATGGTGCCTGTGGGGACAATAGCACTCTAGCTTAGCCAGGTATCGTCATATGGATATATCTTGGTGTTTCTTGTGGTTTCAGTTTATTGCAAGTAACTAAAATACACTTGGTAACATATTGCCTCCCTCCAAGCAGTCTGTAAAATTTCTGTCTAATGAATGGAACAAAACAGGGATTCCTACTGCCTGTGTTAGATGTCCAGGAATAAACATATGCCTCAAGACCTATCTGCTTTCTTAACAACCCTTGCTGGTTGTGTGAACAGCACTGTGTTCAAGCACATGGGAAACACTGTTTAGCCCTGGAGCACAATTATCTGTCATAGCCACCTGCTAAAATTCTGTGGTGCTGTGCAGGCCTGCCAGCCAGCACCCTGCAAAGCACAGAGAGCGTTGCTGGGACTGTTGCCGACAGGTAGTTCACGTGCAGCCAGCTTGTTTTGGACTTAAAGAGAGTTTATCTTACAGTTGTGAGCTGTTCTATGCAATTTGGTCTTAGTTTACCACATTTAATGTATTAGGAGAGACTCAGCCTCTTTTCTGGGCGCAGGCACAGAAGGGGACACTTAGAGCAGAACTTGTGCATCAGCACAGCAGTTTTTGCAGCAGTGCCCTTTTCACTATGTTCTTCCACTGCTCTCTCTACATCTGAGAATCCCACTAAAGGTGGAAAAAACCAAGAATCTAGTAATATTTTTCTTCAGGTAATTAGCAATATTTATATCTGCTGTAAAGATGCATGTGGAAAGTGAGGTGACCAGCACTGAGTGGCCAAAGCCTAAGAAAAAGCTGGAGTCTCTGTTCTTCCTTCCTTGTGTTCTCCTCTCTCAGTAAAGCTTCAGTTGTGGTGAGTGTTGATGCATGAGTCCCAGAACTGCTCCCCGTGACACCACCAGCAAAATCAAAACTGTTAGGAACTATTTTTCCTTTATTCATATCCCTGGTAACAAACATTCCTGAACATATACTGTATGTGCAGGTCTGCAATGCTGATTTCCAGTCCTTCTGACTGAGCTGTGAAGATATATTCTCATTAGTATTTTAGCTATGTATTACTGCCCTCACTGCTTGGGCAGTGGGAAAGAAAAGGGTTTATTTGAATGGACTTTATAGGAAGCAGGAAAAGGACAAAGAAGTTTGAAGAATGAACTGGAATAGAACTGCCTCATTTCTCCTGAGCTTTCAAATAATCCAGGTAAATGCGTCAGAGACACCACAGAAATAGTGTTTCAGATTGACACCATAGAGCTCTCTAGTATCCCTCCTAATTATTACATATAACTCCATAGGACCAACATTTTTCAGGATGTCATTATCAAGAATGTTGGATTGCTGATGACTTTGACAACTAGAATTTGATGATTGAAATGCTGTCTGCATGCTCCATCAAAATACAAAAAGGCTTCTCACTGGAAACTAAAACCCACTAAAACCCACTGTGTAATACTGTCTGTTCTGCATTGCTTCAGTGATGATGTATCTCTCTTTTTTAAGTGACTGTTTCAGTACACTGAAGATACACTAAGGACATACAACAATCATATCTTACCAGCTGTTTCATATTCAGCCTGCGCATCGTGCTAGGAGTGGAAGCTGCCCTTCAGAACGGCCTTAGCTTCTGTGTGGACAAAGAAAAGGCAAACCAAATTGTCATAGCTGATAAAAATGAGCCAGCTGCCTTTCCAGGGCAAGCTGCCTCTTCAGATTCAGATTTCCTAAATTTTCCACTTTGTGCACTGCAGAGCGTTCTCCTCCAAATACATGTATGTTCTGGTACTGCCCAGTAGTACGCTTAAACTTTTTACAGTGATGTGTACAGAGAACAGGGACTTTATGTGTGGAATGGTGGATCAGTTTGCCCAGCTCACACACCTACTAGCCCTACTGCCATAGATCATCACTCCATCCTAGAAACCAGGTCTCTGAAATATTCAGAAAGATCAGTTTCTTCAAATGTCAAGCTGGAAACAGAAATGCAGAGTAATGAGGTTTTTTGATACCTCTCCAAGATTTTTGCAGTTCCGCTCTCTGTTCTGGACATAATTTTGCTGCTACAGGAAAGCCTGATAGTTGAGGTTACATGAACCACAGATAAACACTTGAACTAAATTGTGTAGCTTCTGACATCTGTCTACCTATTATTTTTCTAAAATACAGCCTTCCTTGGAGAGCGCCAGTCAAGGTTAGCAGCACAGAATCCCACACCAAGTTTTAGGATAGTTAGATGATCACTTTCTTGATTCTCACTTCACTTCAGCTGAAAAAGCGGTTATAAGTACAAATGCAATTATATTCTTTATACTTGCATTCAACTATTATGCACTATCATACTACTGCAACACATTAGGGCTCCATGAGGACCAGAATAGGGATTTGAAGGAATGCAAATAGGTTGTTTTTTTTTTATTTAGAGGTGCAGATTAACCTTTTAAGTACTCAGTACTGAGATTTTAGCTAAGCAGCATAAATTCTCACATAACGTTGCCTTCAGTTGTGTGTGATTATACTATTTACAGTCGCTCCATAGGAAAATCTGAAAGAAACCCCTTCACAAAGGTGAGCTGAAGGACCATCCTCGAAGCTATAATGGCTGCTGTCACTGCAGCGTCCCTGAGTTCTGAATCACTGATGTCGCAGCAGTTCAGTGGCCACCAAAAATAAGTTATTTTGTACTCTCTGGGGGTGCAACCATAGCAGTGCCCATGGTTCTGCAAAGAAGAATAACTGTTGCTCTATCCCAAAAAAAAACACAGACATTTCCCTGTAGACTAAAGATGTACCTGTATAGCAAAGTTCCCTTGATGTTTTTCTGTCATACAAGAAAAGGAAGGTAGCTAGTCATACTGTAAATTTTATTCCTGCCATGTCCCAATCTGCAAAAGTTTCAACTTTTAAGATATGGTAACAGTATTATTACACAATTTGAATTCTATCAAGCTAAATTGTTTCCTAAACCTGGCTGTAGCATTCACCAGCTGGAAGAGTTCATAGGTACTACGCAAAATGAGGCCTCTAAAGAGAAAAAGAAAACAAGGAAAATGCACATCCCAGGCTCCCTGTCCCACACAGCTCCCATGCCCTTGTAGCACTTGTGCCAAGGGACAGGACCTGTCACAGCACCATCACGGAGAATGTCTGGCTTTGGAGAGAAAAAAGGTAATTTTCAGGAGATCTAAAGCCAGCAGATGCCATGCATCTGACAGCTCTCCTGCTCTTAAGGATGAGGCGAGGGTTGGGGCAAGGCTGAAATGAAAGTCTGTTCAGGAAACTTTTGGCTAGCAGCTGATCCCAGAGACCACTCTATTTTCAGCCTAGGCCAAGGCTAAGAATTCTGTGGCTTGAGAATGGAGAAGCAAAGCAGATCCTTCAGGCTTCAGTTCTTGCCCCAGCCTTTCTCTGCTGTGTGCAAAAAGGATCAGGAAATACCCTGGAGACAATTTACAGTCCAGTCATCTATGCAACCTAAAGGATTCAAACTGAATTTAGAGATAAATCAAGAGCAATCCAGTGGGTTTTTCAGTTTATCCCCACAAAGCTCGTCTTTCCCTCAGTATATTTATTGCTCCTGAGTCTGGTTCTGACAAGGGATATTGATGAAGCGGACAGATTTATTATTTAAGTTTAAATCACATTTGATAGCTTTTACTGGTTAATATTTTATTATGTAGTAACAGTTCATCTAAAAATAATATTTTGTCCTAATTTTTCCAGACACTTTGGAGATCTCCACACTCAGCATGAAGAAAATGAACCGTCTGTGTGCCTGTGTGAAATCCGCTTTCTGGCAGTTCCCCGCACTGAAGTGCAGGTTCTCGGGAGACCACGGAGGAGACCCAGACTGCTGCACAGTATTGATCACAGATGAATGGGCTGCAGTAACAAATCCTAGAGATAGCTCACTGCTTTTTTTTTTCCTGAAGACCTTTTCAAACCTTTCTCTAATCACTGGGTAGAAAGCAGTAAATTAAAGCTGCAAGTTCAGGCTTCAGAAACGCTTAGCAGGCAGGGTGCAGCAGGAGAACATATAAGAGTTTGAATTATTGTATGCTGCAAACTTCCACGTTTTCATTTGAGTCATAAGTTATGGAAGTGAGCATAAATAAGAATTAAATATCTGCAAAGTCTTTTTTCTTCCATCCTTTGATTACAGTTCTATTTTATTTATGACCCCCAAAAGACAGCCAAACTTCTATTATGTGACATTTCTTCTGTAAATTGTTAAAGAATCACAAAAATGAAATACTTCACAGCAGGTTTTTCCTCTATTGCTACCTGCCTGTGGTATTAGCTTGGTCTCTATCCCAGCCCCCTCTTTAGTAGGCAATTTTTTTTCAAGTAGAAAAGGAACTTATTATAGTTTGTCTGCCTCTTTCTGTGATTTTCTCTAAAGCCAGGTGATTAAGCTGCACAAGGTATTTGATGCTTCTGCCACTTTCTAGGTTGTTGTAATATTTTCATTGTTAGTACCTGAAGTATTATTAATTAAAATAAAATTCAAAAAAGAAAAAGAAAAAGAAATCCTTGCATGAACATATGGCAAGTTGTGTATAGAGCAAAGTTAGAGACTATATAGGTTTTCATGTTACTGGCCAAAACAGCATTTTCTTGCCCCCATTGCACCTCTGGGCTGTTTTTCTGGACTTCCCTGCTCTGATAGAAGAGCTTCTCTGAATTTCAGCCTCAGTTTATTTATTGCCAGGCCATATTTATTTGTATCAACTCTCTCCTTAGACAGCTCTTCTCTCTCACAGGTATTCATACATAGGTGTATTTATAGAATAGTCTTTTCTACCCTTGGCTTTCATTTTGCTAGACTAAACAGTCCTAAAGATACAAGAAATGGTGCCATGGAGAGCATAAATCTGAGAGTATCATTTCTAAAACTTTATAGGCTACTGCCTCCTCCAGCTGTTATCATTATTTATTTCATTCTTCCCCAAGCAGAGCACCGCCTTAAGTATTGCAAGCATGATTACTAGTCCAGCTCATTTCTATTATTTCTGTAATACTTGGTTTCATCTCTTGCACTGGTAATGGTTGTTCTCGCAACATGCTCTCTGAGCTTCTTGCATCAGTATAAAAACGCTTCAGTTCTTTCTCTTTGGCTATGCTTAAATTCCTCAGTGAATTATATCCAGCCCTTTTGTTGATGCTTTTGTCTGCAAAACTTCTGCTATTGTCCAGATTAGTCTTCATTTTTCTTATAATCCTTCTTTCTCTGCTTCTTTCTTTGTCTGCTGTTTTGCTCTTCTGTACCTGAGTTTTTTGAATTAAAACTAGATTTGGAGGATATATAACTGCTCCTCCTTGATTTAAAGTTCCTATCAGTCATGGCAGTATCCATTCCCAAAAGATAGTGCCTCAAGGCCCACGGAAAGTCCATCTGCCAAACAGAGCCACTTCTCAAGCAAGCATCTGTGCAGTTGACTTCCTCACTGTGACATCTTTTCCTCTAGGACAAGATGTCATTTTGAGCACCTTCCCTTTTCATTCCTGATCTTTTCCCAGGGGATCACATACTGTCATTTGTCCTGATAGGAAAGCTAGCATTAGATCAGGATTATCTCCTTACCTTATATATGCTCCTACATCCCATCCTTGTTCCTGGCAGTCAAAGACTTTCTCCTGGGGCTGCTCAGGTGCCAGCCTGACCCGTTCTTCTGCTCAAGGAGTCCTTGAGCTGCAGGTCAGTCACTGCCTGACAGTGCCAGCACAGCATTTCTGCTCCATCCTTCTGCTGCATCTCTGACCAGCACTTGTTGCTGGTCAGAGACCAGTGCTCCTTACTGTCACAGCATTAAACCCTGGGTCATTGGCCATCTTTGTTATCCTGCATTTCCCAGGAATAACAAAGGTTATTCCCTCTCCTCTTCTCTTTTTCCAAGAAGCTGGAGCTCAAAAGTGAAGGCACCAAGAAGCCACCCAAAGCAGGCAACAGGATGCTGGTGCTGGCTGCCTGTGGGCATGAGCTGGGTATTTGTCAGAGGTTTCCTGCAAAGCTAATATGAACTTAGAAAAATCTATATAGGGAGATTGTGTGCTTCATCCCCAGAGCAAGCCTCAGATTTGCAGCATAGTGTTTGGGCTGACTTGGGTGTTGTTTTTTTAAGAATTGCTAACAAAAAGTCTTTGCTTAAGGCATTATTCACTCTTCTGACAGCAAGGACTCTGTTGAGTGAGTAGAAGCATCTGACTTTTCATAATTCTATCTAGGTAATTCCATCAACCAAGTACAGTGATCAATGACTAGCTTTATTAATTTTTTTTTTTTATAGCTTTTATAGTAATTTTAGTTTCATTAATTTACATATTTTTTGTTTCAGTATTTTTTGAGAGAAGACTTAAGTAAAGAAAAAACATGTTTAGGCAATGTTCCCAAAACCCAAACAAAAAGTAACTGTTTTCTTTAATCCTGAAAAGAAAATAAAATTTTAAAAAATACAGATTAGGTTTTTATAAAGCCTCTGTTTTACTATTTCCTACTTTCTGCCTGCTTCTGACATAATTTCCTTCTGACCTGTGTTATAATTGAGGTCTGATCCTGCAAAACATTAGTACCCAGAATGAGGTTAACTTTTGCACAGGCTTATTTTGAGGATGTGGCCAAGTTGCAATGGTCAAAAGGCAAACTGCTGCTTCAGTCCTTAGTGGCATCTACTCATTCCTCTCTCTTTTCTGGTAAATCATTTATATAGTGTTATGTAAGAAATCATTACTTGATAATAGATGCCTATGGAGACCATACATTTTGTTAAGCACTGCTGTCTTCAGCATACAGCATTGACAGGAGATGACAGAGAAGATAACTTGCCCTCTGACACCTTATATCCTCATTCTCAGTCCATTATCCTAAATGTTGGAAGAGTCTGGACTGAGACCTCTCTGCCATCTGGCTGTCTCTCAGTGTTTCTCCGATGACACATATCTCCATTCTATTTATGGACTGAGGGGCATATATGGAGAGCTGGCTCATCACCCCACAAACCTTTCTTGTTTCTGTGTCAGCACATGGAAATAGCAGTGTCTGACCACAAACTCTGTGTAATCCTAGCAATACTTTTAACGCATATTTACAAGGAAAAGTGAAGTCCAGAGAGATCTCTTCAATCTAGAGTTGCTGCTGTTTCCAAACGCAGAAAACAAACTGCAGCAGAGAAGAATTCACCTCATAAGCCCAAATAGTAAAGGCAAAAAAAATCTCGGTATACAGACACAGTTCGAGTTAGGCTGCACACAATGGAGTTATTCCTACATTTTTTTATTAGTAGTATGTTATCAGTAAACTCACAAATAAAAGTATATCACACTGTCATCAGCCTTTTCTTAATGTACTTTGAAAATATTCATCATCTAAATCTGTTTCTCTCTCAAGTCTAGCTCTGGAAGTGAATCAAGAAGATTAAAGAGAGTTCTCCCAGCTTAGGCTTTATCATAGCAGACTGACAGCGACGCTCCCTATTCTTCCTGTCTCTTGCTCTTAAATGTTTTCATAAGTGAATTTATTGTTATTCTCATTAGCACTGCCAATTTGGGAAAACATATTGCTCCTATTAAGATGCAGGCTGTCCACGTGCTCCTTTCTGGGACTGGTGTAACAGGTTTTCATAAGGATTGTGTCAGCAAAAGAAAGAGAAGAAGTATCAACATTCCTCTTTTCTTGGCCAAGAAATTTCCTCAAGATTTCTTCAGTGTGCAAGTGGCAAAAAAAAAAATGGCTGTAATGCAGCTGTTGCATGAGATAAATGTTGACTTCTCACAGTGGATACTCTGTGCTTCCATCTTAGACCAGCCTAATCTCACTTCATAGAAATCTCAGCAGTCTTCCAAGTGTCAAAAGTTTACAGGTACTCTCTACATTTGCCTTTCTGTTTCCACTAAATTGTTCAGCACTGACCCACGTATTATCTACTAAAAATATGTCTTTGCCTGTTCAGTATACAGCAATTTGTTGGGGTCAAATAATTATCACTTGCAAATTACTAGTAGTATGCTGCTTTCACACATTTTCTCTCTCCTCCTCAGAAAAATAATTTTAAGCAATTTTAGTCCATAGTGAATTTTACTGTTCTCAATGTCTGTGTTTTTCATCATTATGTCATGTAAAGTACTCAATATTACTACACAATATTGTCTGTGATAGAATCATCATACTTTCTCTCACTTAAAAATTCAGTTGATAATTAAAAGCTGCACCTTTCCTTTAGCTTATAGTGATCTTTTTCTGTTCATTTAAAAAAAAAAAAGAAATTCATATGACAGCACTTAGAAATTAAACCCCATTTCTTAAATTCAAAAAGTCGTAGCTTGGAACACTGATTTGCTCATTCAAGTTTTCTGCTGTTATTAGACAAGTGGGTCATTAAACACAACAAGGAAAACAAAATTCCATATTTTCAAAGGAATATTCTGAACAGGGATTTAAGAAAATCAACTGAAGGCTATGCATCCTTCTGTGCAAACAGGTAATGGACATGATGAGCTAGCAGCAGCAAATATTAAATAATTGAGATCCTCTGGGAAAATCTTGTTGCTGTGATTTAATTCCCTGGGTATGTCCAATGCTAGTAGCATCTCTTGACCTTAAAAATGTTTTCTTTAGAAGCTGTGTTCCAGGAAGTTCTCGCTCAAATTGTTTCAGTTTGCCTTACTGACTAGATCAAGAATCCCATCAGGGAGTTTAAGGAAGTATCAGAAAAATGAGATTTTACACTGAAAATTAAAGTTAATTATAATTTAACAGTCATGAAAAATGGTGCACAGTTCTAATGGCCTAATCCATCATTGCTCTGTACATATTTCACCCATTTTTGACCAGAACACAGAAAGTGTTAAATGCTACCTTATTTGTTTTCACTGAACTTGGGTAAACGCTAATATATTGGAAACAAAGTGAATTTTGTTCTGTACACGTATGTTTGAGACCTAATGCTCAAGATCTTCCCTTATGGTCATATTTGGCAGCTGAAATGTCTTGCTCCCAGTCATGGGGAGTAAAAGCACCCTTTCCACGGTTCATTGCTTTGTGATTACCCCTGGCTGTTGTTTTGACTGTCCTTCCCTCTCCTTTTCCCTCTCCTGGAAGTCAAAGTGGGTATTTAGTCACCAAATCTTCCTGCTTTCACGTAATCTAAGAGCTGCCCCTCTAAGGATTTAAACAATGCTCATGTAGCTATTGACTTGAGCAGAGGGTTGAAGAGTTGAGTCTGAAATCCAAAAGCCATAGTCTTTTTCCAAGTTTTTCTCCCCGTTTGAGCAATACCGAGAATTTTTCCCTCTCTGTCTCTGATAAGTGCTGTGATCCAAATGTTTTAAGGACAAACTGCTCCATCCCTGGTGCTGCAACAAAGCTCTTATAAAGAGATACTGTCATATCTTCCCATGAAGACACTGAGAAGGCTGGCATCCTTAGAGTTTTTAAGATCCCTGTTCTGACATGAGATCGTGTGCTAGCCTGCAAGCGTGTGGCTGCTGGGGGAAAATGTGCAGACATCCTCACAGATTAGATATGCCCATCTGAGCTTCAAAGCAATGGAAACTAAATGTGATTGAAACATGTCAAAATCTTCAGTTCCTGTCCCTTCTCAGGGGGCTCATCCCAAGCCCATGCACTAGTACTTCAGCCAGCTCAAGCCATGGGGAGAGCCCCACGAGCAGCAGCCCCCCCCCCCATCCACCTTCCCCCATCGCCCTGCATGGCACTGCCGACCTGGAGCCCTGGCTTCCCCACACAGCAGCACCGTCTGGGGCGGGAGGCAGCACTGGGCCCATGGGGAGATAAGGGCTGATGGATGGCGTGGATGGCCTGGGGGATGAGATAACGGCCTGGGACCTAACCAGCAAGTATGTGGTGGGAGGAGATGCTCCCTGCTACCACCACAGCCCTATCTCCCACTGCTGTTTGGGAAGGAGGTGAAGGCCTGACCCTGTGTTTATTGTTACAAGAGTGTTTCCACCTTCCTGAATGGAAAATCTTACCTGAGAGAAAGGTTGGAAAGTGAGGTCATACCTTCAAAAGCCTTTACCACGTTTCTCAACCCACACTCTGGTTCCTTGTCTTCCCGCTTGCTTAAGCACAAGGTCTCCAATGACCACAGGTGTGTTAGGTAGGTTATTCCCCTGCCTTGCTGTCACTTCATACATGTCTGATTGCCCCTCTTCTTGGTATTGTGATGCAGGAAAGTCTTCCATCCCTTGTTTGATGTTTTAACATCTTCAAGAGAAGGCATTGGCTCTCAGTGTTTTATAATACCTAAGTCGTTCTTGCAACTGGCAAAATTCAGGATAACCCGGTAAGAGAAAAGATTTTCTGTAATTCTTCTGAAAAAGCAGTGCAAAAAGGAGATCTCCACAGTTGTATTTTCACTTTTTTAATTAAACAATTCTATCATCTGCTACATTTAAAAAAAAAAAAACAAAACCCTTCCCAAACTTGGGAGTAATCCTTTGACTCTTACTAATAAGTTGTTAATATTGCTGCTGTCATAAAGATATCTGCAAAGATGAGGGTGTTTGTTTTTTTTTTAAATGAAATTGAAAAAACAGGTGATTTTTAAAATGTGAAGGCGTGGAATGTGGGAAATAAGACCAGACCAAATTTATTGTTCTTTGAAGAGATTTTTAACATTATCAACTAAAGCCAGTTGATGATCTCCTTTCAGAAGTTAAGTCTCTTCAGCAAATGAGTGTTTAATAATCCTCATGCTCTCATTTTTGTAATCATTTCAGTCTGATATTAAATACGACTTGTTCAGATGTCTCTCTGATACAAGGTATGTGTGTCAGTATTTGGACAGAGAATAATTGGATTCATATCTCTGTTATGCTTTCAAATTGCGAGGTCAGATTTGGGTCTCTGGCTGTAAATTCTTCAATTCTATTCTAAGTCAAAGGAATGTGACAGATTTAATACCTAGAATAAGTTATTAACTGCAATGATGCAGAAACCAGTGGCACTTTCAGAAATAGTAGTCTATACCACTTCTGTTTTCTAAGGAAAAAATTAAAATACAATCTTATTTCTTTGTTTCTTGCAGTTCTAGTAAACATTTTTCTTGATTAATCCATTAAGAACTTGAAATTGATGTGCCCATAAATACAATCTTCTGTTACTTTTTTTAGTGCAGCAATAATTTCTGCAATTATTTTTCCTTTCAAAATTATAAAAGCAAGAGGAATTTATACATACGCGCAGCATTAAAGCATCACTAGCTATAAACAGAAAGTGCCTGTTCCTATCACAAACTGTTTATGAGAGACTAATATAGAATTATGAGCTGTGCGGAAAGAAATCAAGAAAGTTTGGTCAAGTAGGGAACTTTGCCAACTGGTGCATGTGCTTAGTTGAAAAATAGACAGAGTGACCTGTGCACTTTGTAAGAATGAAAACACTCGTGTTTGCTTCTCCTACAGGCTGGTTCGTTATGGTGTGCTCCATGCTCTCCACATCAGCCTGTTTTACCCCTGCTGTTGCAGGGACCCTGCTATGGGCCTTTGAGATGGAAGCTGTGGTTCCTGCACACAGTCTTGCCACAAGTCTCTCAAGCTTGAGGCTTGAGGGCTATCTTTTTCTAACTCTCCTAACTGGCATTGTTTATGAGGACAGGTTGTTACACTTCCCTTTTTACACAATGTCTGGTCATTGTTGGTGATCACTGAGGGCTTAGGAGAAAGCAACCTACTACGCTTGCCAATAAATATGTTCTGTTTTTAAGATATTGTCTTAGGGAATTTAGCCCTGTGTAACAGTCTAAAGGACCACTGGGCTACTCTGAATGTCTGTATTTGAAGGAAGATCTGTGGGAAAATGTAGTAATTTTTTACTACATAAGCAGATACAAGCAGAAAAAAAAGAACAGAGTAGCACTCCAACACACAAACCAGATCTGGGAATATTGATACACGAAATGTAGCCATATCTCTCCACAGTTGGTATTTGCTTAAGCTAAAAAACAACCACCACACATCACATTTCATATCCTAATATCCTCAGAAATTGGCTAGAACACTGTGCATATCATTATTGCCAGATATGTGTTCTCTTTGCAGCTACTTTCATGAATAACTTCAGAAACCAGCCAATTTTTAATTTTTTAAACAAATCTTTTGTTTTTTTCAACCAGGATGATATTATCTTCCTTTGTGGTCAAAATGGTGTAACTGATCTCCTAAGTTTCTTCAAGAGAAATAATGTAGAGTGTGGACTTGAACTTAGGGCTCCTATGCCCCAGAAGAATAGCATAATTTCAGAATCATGTCTCTCATTTTGACTGTAAAATTTATCCTAGATCTGAAAAATAATGTTTTTGTAGAAAGTTCACATCTCCAAATCTGCTTTCAGAAAAAGCTTTTACTGAAATGTTGCCAATTAGCCCTAACTAGAATACAGCGTATAGTATATAGCATAGAGCAACTCTACAAGAAACCAACTTTAATGAGTGTTATATCCTTTCTACCACAACTGTGGTGTTTTGGGAAAAGGGCCTAGTAGGCTAGAGCCAAGAGAATTTATAAAGCTGTCATTAAAGCCTATGAGAACCAGCCCAGTTTACCTGAAAAGGACACTTCTGCTTATTAAGTAGCACAATAATCACAAGACATGATGACAATGTATTGTTCTTTTAGGAGTACTCTCATGACAGTCTTCATCCTTCCCATTCAGAAGCCATGTTTAGTAAGCATTAAATATTTTCCCAGAGGTAGACAGCACCAAAGGTCTAACAGCTCTTAGCTACCAGCTAGCCAAGCACTAGTGATGAGAGCAAATGATTGGGAGATACTACTTTATATTCTTATGATAGTGGTACTATCTTTATAACGTTTTAATCTTGTTTTTCATTTTTTTCAACATTATGCAAAGTAATTTAATATATGTATGACATCATCACGGCTAAGTGCTTGGGCTGAAATGATAAATTATAGGAAATCTTGAAGCTGAGACTGCTATGCTCTCTTTAATTCACCATGTTGTGTCTAGTTACAGCTGGGACCCTGAAGCAGTGGGGAACATTCTGTACCTATAAATCACAACCAGTCATGTGCACACTTATGCCCTCACTCTTATTTTGTTATGAGAATCACTTTCTGCTGTTTTAGGCACTCTTGGCACTTCTGGTTGTTTATGAATAGTTACTTTTATACCAAATTATATATTCTGCTGTGACAGTGCAACCAGAGACATTTCATCCTTCGCACATTATGCCAGGTCGTTGCACAGGGCACTGTTTATTAGCAATGTCAAGAGCGCCCTACCACTGATGGCCAGCATGCAAGTAGGAAGTGCACAAGATGGTGGAAAGAACTGCAAAGGAGTCTATTAGAACTACTTTAATATTTCGCATAACCAAAACCTGTAGCTGCCCCAGGGAGGCGGTAAGTGGACTGGAGTCCATAAGGAATGATAGAAACCTGTCAGTGAGTTTATTTTGATGTAAAGGTCCACAAAATGCAGCACTAAGAATCATCAGCATGAAGGAAAAGGGAGTGCACTGCTCAGAAAGTTGCTGCTTTGTACTATGGACAAAGCTACTGTGGTGAATTTTATTATTTGAATGTTGTTGTGGTTTTTTTTAAAGAGTGGGAAAAAAAAATCCAGTAATTCAGGAGGCATGGCCAACTGAACTGAACTAAATTCAGTAAGCGTTTGGGTTCCAAATTTTGTTTTGTAGAAAAAAGTAGCAAAAACCAAGTCATATCTTGGAAAAAAAATGTTGAAACGAGCTTTCACTTCATACTTTTTTTGATGTATTGAAGGTAGTTTTCATGATGTCATCCAAATAGTTTAAATAAACTGTTTGCGTATAAGGTTAACAAGCTGCAGCAGTAGCAGGGTCTGTGTGGGATATTAGAATTAATTTGATCAATTACTTTTAGTTCCAGAGGTCTCCAGATGAGACAGAAGCCAGCATACGCAGTTTGGCAGATGAAGAATCAGTGCAGTCAACACATGCCGTGAAGGTAATGAACATTCCTTCAAACTTCATTTTTCATCCTGAGCAGAGAAGACAACTAAGCCAAGACACTGCTGCTCAGAGCAGCCAAAATGATAACCATAAATAATCCTAATAGAAAGCCCATGGCTTAAATGCAATTGAGAAGGATAAAATAAGTATTTTGCCATTAAAATGATGTTAAACCTGGAATTTTCATTATGATTTGTCCTGCAGCACATAGAGCCTCCTCTACCTTGAGATGCAGCTTCTGAATTAAAAGATTGCTGAGCATTTTCTTTTGATAAACTGCTTGCAAGAAGAAGCTGGGATAAACAACATTTAGTCAAATCAGGGGAAATCTCTATGGCCTTGTATTTCATTTCCATAGCTGAACTGAAATGCAGGAGGATCGATTCTGCTGGTCAGGTCTCGTGGAAGACAGTGGGAGGCATTCCTATAAAGGGATGCCATGGGCTCCGTGCTGCCCAGTGCTCATACTCTTATACACACAAAACTCCTGATGGTTCATTAGGAGTTTTTACCTGCATTAGAACCAGTTGCCTGCAGTCCATATGCTGAATCTGAACTTTTTTACTGGCATGAAATTTGTTAGATTCCAAGCATAACTAAAATAATACCTCAGTAGAAATTGAAAACCGTGACAACAAATGCAAAAATGTAATCTGTCATGCATTGCATTATATATATACACACTCTGTTTTCTATCAACTGTATTCTCTTTCTTCTCCTGAGTCTCCCTAACTTCTCTGTACAAACAAGCTGATGTACTTACAACAAGTCATCCATAGGCTCATGAATACCAAACATTATTTTTTTAATAATGTTGCTCTCCTAAAAGAATGTCATTATATAGTTAAATGTCTAAGTGTAGAATTAGAATGTTATACTTTATTTATATAGGAATCTGCTATAAATTTTCATTTAACTGTAGGTGCACATTTTCACATTAAGTTGAAATTGTCAAGTCACTTACATGTGTTAAAAATGTGAGAGTCCAGGATTCATGTTTCATATTATGTGAGATTAAGACAGAAGCTAATACAGTTTTAAAAACCTGTCTTCATTATAAATCTGATGTTATCTGTTGGAAAAGAGAAATAGTCTGACTATTTCAATGCAACTTTTTCAAATTACTACATTAAAGTAAGATGATGCAGAAATGAGGCACATAAGCTCTGCTCAAATTTTACTGATCAGAATTGCTTATACCTTCAACTTCTTCTTTCCAAAAAATCTGTGATGGCAGTATTTAAAACTTGAATTTTTATATTTAAAGGTACTTAGATAACTTTACCTTTTATTGAAATATCACAGATAGTTAAATTCACTGCAAGCCATTCTGTTCTGATTTTTAAATTCTGAGATTTACAGTCTCGCAGTATTTTTGCTTTACCTGCACAGAAGAAAATTCCGTCAAATAAGTTCTGATGGCCAGATGTCCTGTTTCTCTCACTTCTCAGTACAGTCTACTCATCTCTATGCAACTATTACCAAGGGAATCACTTCAGGTTCATACCTTGGCATGTCTCAGTCACGCAGCCATTGCACTCTGTTACCTGTGAACAAAAATTCTGGGCAGAAATCCCACAGTTCACCTTGCACATTGATTATTGTCGTCTAAGTTTTAATCTCCACTGTAAGAGTAAAGATAGTTTTATTAGAGATTGTATTATCTCTGTCTTTTCCTTCACATCTCCCACTGTTTTTCCATAGCTCAAATAAACGCTCTTTCAGCCAGTTCCACTTGCAGTTCCTCACAGAAGCAGCAAGCTGTACGTAGCGCAAGCATACCGGGCAGCGGGTGGCCATCAGGTATATGGCAGACCAGATCACTACAACTTAGAGGCTACAGGGAGAGCAGGGAACTTGGCGTGTGTAATCAACACCCACGGTTCACTCAATGCCTCTCAGTTGTCATAGGTGATGTTTCCTGTCAAGTGGTAGCAACACACTGCAGTCAACTTTGGTAACATTATTTCCCTACCAAAAATTTGGCTATCACAGCTGTAATGAAATGTTGGCAATAGGTGGTTTTAAATGTTTTCAGTGTTCAGGTACTGGATGACACCACTCACAACAGACATTTGCTTTCCCCATAGCTTTTACTAGACAGGAAACTCTACCTTGACCCTACATAACGGCAGCGTTATTGGCTGTCAGGACATGCTCCTTTAGGCTGTCTTGCTTCCTCTGTCTTATCTGGATATGTAAGAATGCATACTGAAGAAATGTTTATTGACTTCAGTGAGATTTAGAGTTTATATGTCCGGGAACACTCAAGAAAACTAATTCAAATTAACTGAAGGTGTGAATTTAAAGTTGTGACTACTTTAACTGCATTATGTGCACATTCTCATTCAAAATTAAAGTCGTCCTAATTCGATTTAACTACATTTACTTCCAAAGTAAATTAATACATTCTAAATGAGAGTTGGCTACACAGAAATTTAATGTGGTTTACCCGATCCATTTTAAAAGTTAATTCAGATTGATTTTTCTGCATGTTCTAGACAAAACTATCAGCTCTTAAATCAGCTCTGAAATGGAATGTGAAATCCTATTTCATTTAAGTGTGTAGTCTAAAATGTTACTCACTAGCTCCTCTATGGATTATTCTGCATGTCTGCAGCCTATGCGTTACACCTAGAGATAATTTTTAAGAACCAAAATACTACTTTTGTCATTTGAAGAGTCTCTACATTACAATTCCTTTGCAATAGACTATTTCTACAGGAATGTCACTCAATCTCTCTGGACAGTAGATTAGTAATTATTGAGTGTTTTTAAAATAAAATACGTTTACATGTCTGGCTTTGAGAGATGTTGTAAGTCTTCAGAGGGAAGAGAAATTAACAAATTAATATTATATCATGAACCAACGCAGAATAGAACTCAGAACAATAAAGAGTACGTACATAAAAGAAGGCATACTGGACTGACTTACAGATGTCATTCTAAAGTTAATACAGCATACGTACATACGAATCCAAGCTCTCCATAAGTTAAAAGTAACGGCTGTGGACTGTAATGTGTAATACCAAAGATGCACATTAACTGCGGGGCCACTGTCAGAATGTCACACAGTTATTTGCTGTCTTTTGTAATAGCAGAGTGAAATGTAGCAAGATAATTGCAGATTATTCTTCATAACAACCACCCCTATTAATATAGAGGTAGTTAACAGTATTTTCTTAGAGCACGTTATCATATAGTATGTTTTATCTAGTTATCAAATTCAGAGCAGGAGAGGAGCTATTATTTTTTTACAAAGCTGAAGCATGCTTTGTTCTTCTGGAGAGAACAGTTAATATACCATTAGCTCAAACAAGCTCATTTGTTTATTGACTGATAGATGGACAGAAGAACAATATTTATTATGTGTATAACTTGTAAACATAAGTTAGAGGAAGACTTATGAAGTGCCTCAATGAGTTAGTGTAACAAATTATACTGGCAGTCAATAATTATTTGTCCTCCTAATCTTCTTGGTGATTTTGATGAGAAAGTAAAGATATGTCTGCCTAGGGAAGTGCAGTTGTACCACATCCTATTTTACCGCTTCTAATTTAATTAAGGGTCCCTGCAGAGTTTATTTTCTGATAGCACACACTAAGATTGTGTGGCTGCTTCAATGGCTGTTATTGTTATCAGGTTTTGCCCTATGAGGTTGGTGTGGATAAACTATCACATATAGTCATACCTTCGTTTTGTTGTATAGATGAACCTGAAGAGGACAAATTATCCTTCAAAAGCAGATTGCTATCTAAATTAGATAAAAATAAATGAGGGCCTGTGAAAATTAGGGGTAGGAAGAACTTTAGGATTTTTAAAGTTTGAGTTATGAAATGTTATTCTGGTGTTTAGCGCATATGAATACTTGATTTCATTTGCAACTGGAATAATTTAAATACCTAGATTCAGTTTACAGGTATGAATTTATTCATGTTTAATACTTTCACAATGTTAACATCTGGTCCTAAAATCTTATATTTTTATTTTAGATCAGTCGGTATTTCAAAGATCTAAAGGTACTAAATCTTCCAAAATCAAATATACAAATGCATAGAAAATTACACGGTTAGATTCAAAGCAATCTAAATCTTATCTTTCAGCACAGGCCTGTCTAGGAGCCATGCAAAAATTTAAGCTCTCAGTGTGTGCACAAGCTGCACACAGAAACCAAAGCCAGTTCTTGTAGTTTCAGCACTCCATTTTCATACTTATTTGTGACTATTTATGGAAGGGACATTCAATTTAAGCAACTTCCTATCACCTTTTCCAAAGTCTCATGGGAATAGGAAAAATAGAATTACCTATGACAAACCTATTACCTGTTACTCACACTCATGTCATATTTTGTGTCCTGTCCCCAAGCACCTCATCATATATATGCACCTTCTCCAGAATTTGTTCTTGTGTTGATAAGACGAGGATAATTTGAGACACAAGAAAACACACTGAACAAATGAAAAAGCTTTAATTAACTATGGAGTAAATTGATTCCATTTTCTATTTGGTAAAGGCTATTTAATATACCTCCCTGAACGTGCAAAGATTTCCCTGGGACTGCTGAAGCAAAATAGTAATAAGTGGGGCACATTCACTGAAATGTCTAAGCAGTGCTACCAACTCCATGACAAACAAAGTTTATTTAAAGTACCGCTGCCTACTTGATCCTGCTAAGGGTACAGCCGTACACGCAGTCAGCATGGTTTAGTACAAATACATTTGCAAGCCTTATACCTGTACACATATTTACTGTATGTGTGTAAGCTGTAGTTAAGCTACAATAAAGCTGCACAAAAAAAAAGAGGTTAAAACTAGAACTGCATTTGTGAAACTGAGCCTGTAGCTCTGGCTGCGCGAGTTCAAAGATGCTGAGGCTGGCAGACCTCCCGTGGGCTGCGGTCCCTCGCACAGGCAGCTGGCAGCTCTGCAGCAGCAAAAAGGGCTCCCTGAGCTCGCCCCAAACAGCTTTCTACTGTCTTAGTGTTCAGACCTTGCTTCAGTGAAAGAGTGTTAGTTTAAACCACTGCCAAATACAGTGATTTATCAGATTAGCATATACCATGGAACCGAGCTCAGGCTTACGTCGCAGCTGCACAACGAGTGCTGCCCCCGAGGGACAGGAATGAACGGTACCTCTATGGTGGTGATGGCATGGAGTAAAACTATCTTAGGTGACATGTAACATCTAACTACAGAGTAAGTCTTTAGCAATGACAAAATTAAGAATAAGGAACCTGTTCCCATTAGGATCAGTGGAAAAATGTATAGATACTGAACTTTGAACTTCTAGATCTTGCTACTTGACATATTACAACAAAGGAAATAAAGATGTATTAAGTCCTGCTATCTCTGACATCTATGAATAAAATTTAGGCCTAATTACCATTCTTCTTCAAAAAGAATTAATCAGTGGGATAAAGCTTCTTTACATCCAGTCATATTGCAAGCAATCACTTTCTCCATTTGTGGCACCTTAAACACTGAAGTCAACAATTACCTACTTGAGTGAGTGTTGCAATTTTTGAAGCATAAATGGGGAAAACTCCATGAAACAAGCAATTATTTTAAGGTCACTGCTCCCTTAGTCATCTGGGAGGCATGCATATACATTGCACCACCAAGGAGCACTTTTTAATAGCAGTGTAGATGCTCTGTCTTGCAGCTCACTGGCTCTTGGCCCCATATAGAGTCTGGATCCTCCTAGCAGATTCTTACACATTTCTCTGCTGCTGCTGCTGCTGCTCTCAGCTACTGACCCACTGATGGAAAAGGATTGGGGATGTTCCCCTCTGAAGTTCAAAAGCTCATTTTATTTTGTAGGTCCCAGGGGATGCAGCAAGTAACTTCTGATGTATCGACTTGCTCCTCAGCGTGCTTTTTCCTGCTGACCCTCCTTTCTCTGTGTCACTTGCATACATCCCAAGTTCCTCTCCAGTATAGCCAAAATTTTAAAAAAAGTTCAAGAGGATATTTCTAGATTGCTCTGTAACACCTCTCTAAGAACCTTTCACCAAAGGGTGTCTCTCCAGGCAGATACCGTACTCTGTGTCAGAGGGTTTCATTCCTGTACTAAACAGCAGAAATACAAGTATAGCATGGTCAGTTCTATTCCTCCAGTAGAAATCACAGTATCTGTAAAAGTTTTCTTGCTGGACTCCAAGCTCATTTTTAAAATCCTAAAGTTGGCAGCAGAATAGTTTTAATTATTCTTTTACTATTTTTCAGGACAGAAGGAGTCATTACCATAATGTAGTACAGCAGTCCCTCTGATAGCAAATTCTGTTACAACCAGGTATCTTTTGTCTGAATCACAGCAAATCTTCCACAAACGTATCTTATAGTACTTTGGGTGCCCAGTCATAGATAACAAGTCACAGCTCTTTTGGCACTGGATGAGTACATACAGCCCAGAAAGACATCCACTGCCCTTAGACATCTATAGTTTAAGACAAGAAACAATAGGTAGCTTAAACAAATGGAAAAGGCTAATTAAATGGTACAGTAAACTTGGTAGACATGAAACATTAAAACAGAAATAGAAATGTTCAAAACCTGGTTTTCTGAAAGTCTTTGTGGTATAAAAAAAAACCACCTCTGGATGGTGTCAAGGGGCTGGTGTTGCAGTACACGTAATTCTTGGCTGAAGCAATGGTAAATGGTCAGCTCTGAGGAAGAGCAGATTTTACTAAATCTGAGGCTTTGTTTGAGGTACTGAAGCTGTGCACTCCAGATTCCCTTCTGTTAGGAAGCCTGATTTGTTCTCTACATCCCTTCAATCATTCACACACAGACACAAATTCTCACACACTGAGAAGCAAAACATCCCTGTATTGATTCTTAGTATGATTCAGAACTCATTCAATGTATCTATACAAACAAGCACCATTAGGAAATCAGAATCAAATATTGGTCCATAGCAGTTGTGTTTCATACAGATACAGATTTTTTTTTAATATGATAGCTCTACTGATCAAAATAAAATTTTATCTGAGCATTTAAAGAGATTACTAGAGTTTTAAAGATGTTCCTATGACAGATGTACATTTTCTGACTTCTTAGGCTTCAGTATTATAGCTGGTAAGAAAGCACACTCAAGTATTTTGTCCACAGTAGCAGCAGAAACACAATTTTATTTTATTCTTTTTAAAAGTGCAAACATTGATTTTCTTCAAATTTCCGAGAAAAACTGACTATTCATAAAAGAACAGCATATTTCAGCCTAAAAGGTAAGACTTTGATGTTGTTACAGGCGAAAATACTCCTCTAGTTACAGGCTGCTAGGGAATTTATTTGTCTTAGAAGAATTCCTGCTCCAAGATATTTGCAGACAAGGGAATATATATATTTGCACCTGTCATATACAGCACAGGCTTGGAAGGTTACCAACGTCATTTCAAGGACTAGACAGTTGGGTCTAAATCCTTGACTGTGGCTGAAGAGTATATCCACCAAAGGAGCTGGTGGTCTCATTAAGATGGCCTCTACACTTTCACGTCTTGGACTAGGCACCTAGCAGTCTTCTCTCCTGGTATTTTCTGAAGCTGAATTAGCTCCTAGCAGACCTTAGGGATGAAGACAGCAGCCAAAGATGGTGAGCACAAGCAGTGGCCATCTTTGCGAGCCATCAGGCAGTCAGAGGCTGACACCACAGTTTCTCCGCTGGCTCTGTGCTGCCAGATGGTGCTTACACCAGGGCACTCCATGCACGACAGACAAATCTGCCTTAAGGAAGCCATCTGCACTTCGAGTGGAGCAACAAAGGCATCTACTTTAAAGGGGACGTGAGGTTGGTTGTCTCAAATGCTGCTTACATTCTGGGCCAGAGTTATGCAGCAAGTCCCAGAACGTGTAGAGTTACATGGCTAGCTGAGAGCCTCGAAAAAAAAACCCTCTCTGGCTCAGTCCTGCTCACTTAGACTGTAAGACCTTTTGGATGGAGCCAAAACATATGGTGTCTGTACAGGACCTAACCCAGTGGGCTCCCAGCTGATGACGTGGGCTTATATGCTATTGCATTGCAAAACACTAAGAAGGTTTTTGGTTTTATTATTCAGTGGATGCCAGAAAGTGCAAATGGTGCTTTTGAAAAGCCTTAAAAAAAGTTAATCTACATCTGTAGTGTTGCAGTGTAATGAATAGTCACTTTCCAGCTAGTCAGAAGTCTAATTACAGCTCACTGAAAGCAGACAAATGAATTTATCTGTGGTCTCAGTTTGCAGTGCAGGCACACACACGCACATCGAAGTGCATGATGAATGATGATGAATCCATGATCCCCCTCTATATTCCTTTCTCAAAGCACGGGATTTGATATCTGTTCAAAGCACAAAAGACAGGATAAACAAGCATCAGTCATTTTTAACAAGAGAAGTTCAGTAAAGGGAAGCAAACAAAATCTGTCTTTGGTTTATGCTACCCATAAAAGAAACAAATTCAAATGTTGAGCTTTTGAGGGAAAGCAATGAGGAAAAAAAAAAACCAAACAAAAACAACCCTTAAGTATTAAAAAAGCGCAAAGCAAACCAACAAAAAAAAACCCACAACATCTTGACAGAGTCATTTTGGAGAGAGGAAAAAGGGAAAAATAGATGGAGGAGACAATCAGTTTGCTGTATCCTCCACCAACAGACCTAGACAAAATAGTCTTCTAGCTCCTAAAAGTAGGTCTCACTGGTCTGGAAAGGGAAGTTCTGTTGATATCAGAATGACCTTTGTGGTTATGGGGGGAGTGACCTCTCTGCCCAGCAACTTCGCCACGGTGAGACGCATTCCAGAGGCGGCTGCTGAACACCAGGCTTGCTCCTCACACGGTAGCAGTCAGTGCATTCACACTGAAGGATTTTGACAGGTAGGAGGATACTATGGCACAAAGCCATAGCATCAGTACTGAAGAGAGAAGGGAGAGGCCTTGCCAAAATATACTCCCTCAAAGCTAGCTGCTTACTGTAATCACACATCATTTATTGTTTATGAAAGACAGTCTGATACAGGCAGGGTGCAATGACCTTGCAATTTATTTCACTTTTCTTTGTCACAGACAAGACACAGCTGGGTCAGACTGAGGTTCTTATCCACTCTCTGACCAATACATGCTTTTTTCCCCACCTAACATTAGTTTTCTTTACACACACCAATTAGGAGAAATTCCTCTTCAGAAGTTAGCAGCTCAGATACAGTGCAGGTGTTTGCACTGACCTGGCTCAACTGCTCACTGCCAAATCTGTCTAGAGCACTATCCAGTATCTCAGTGGTCTCCAGATAGTGTAGAGGCCCTGCCTTGCTGACCTTTCCTGTGCTTGCCAGGAGCTGGAGGGAGACCACCAGGGCCCCTCCCACACCCATTGCAAACAGCACTTGTCCTTGCGTGTGGCATCCTGACACTTACCAGCTTGGACTGACAGAAGAATAGTGTTGAATTTTTTTCAGATACCATTTTGGGAACATCTGAGGGTATTACGCAGGGTTTCTCAGTACTGGAATATATAGCTCTTATTAAACATGTCTGTGTGGTACCAGGCATTGGATTATTTTCTGGAGTTTTAACAGGTTAATTTAGTTTGTGGCAAACAACATTACCACATACAAGATATTTACACAGAGGAACGTGGAACATGTATAAAAATACTAATGTTGTTAGGCAGGTCCATGTTTTGGATGCTACCCAGTGTCTGAGCTCTTCTCTTATCAGCAGATTCTATTGTTTAAAAAAATTAGTGTGTTTTATTGACAATACTAGGCTTGACTTAGAAAGTTTAAAAGTATACATTCACCTCCCTTCACGGCACCCAAATTCTCTTTCAGTCTTTTCATAGCATACAAACAGTGCTATACTCCCTGGAAACTTGACTGACTTCATTTAACTGTAGACAACCACGGTAAGTGCATTATCGACATGTAAGCAGATAACAGGATGGGGGCAACTTTTGGCAGGTGACCATCTAATGACATGACAAATGTGCTGCTTTCATGCCAAGTGTCATAAACAACCACGTATGCACTGCCTTTTTATAATCCTGAGGACAGGTTACATAGATCGGACAGTTCAGAGATCTATTCCTATGAAATATGTATGCTGTAGGTAGGAAACAGAGATTTATGTACTTAATAGGCTGACTTGCAGAAAGTCTCTAACTCTTAATGCATATAGCACCTTAGGATCAGAAAGTACTGTATGTGCATTCATTAAGCAGGCCCTGCAGTACTCCTGTGGTAAATATCCCTTTGTTCCAGCTATACTGCAATTTTTTGCTTTACTTCTGCTAATTAATATTCAGACAGTGCTTACTATTATTCTCCCAGGAAAGCACTGCATTATTTCATTTTGCCCAAACAGACCTTCCCTATTTGTTAACGTACTCTTTTCTCTTTGTGTTTTACGGGTCATTAATATGGCTTGCGTGTGCTTGCCTGATCTCTTGATCTGAGGTTGCAAAATTTCACAGTGCAAAATGTGGTCCAAGTCTTTTTCCTCATAAAGGAAATAAAAGCAAAACATTAATCTCTGTAGTGCTTTTGCAAATCAAAGAGTAATTGAAGGATTTAGGATTCTCTCTGCTAAAAAAAAAAAAAAATGCTGACAGAGAGTATTAAGAGTCAGGGATAAAGCCACATAAGACAAAAGCAAATACGGTAAGAAAAAAGTTGCGTATGCTCCCAGTCTTCACAACCTTTACTCCCAGGCATTTGGGACGCTGTTAAACAATAACAAAAAGTGGCTGATTATTTCACCTTATGACGGTCCTGCAAGAACAAAAGGAGACTAGCTTCAATACTACTAGGGTCATCCAGGCACTTCTGAATTCCCTAGTGAGTTGGGATCCAGCCATTTTAAGAATGGGGTCTCCCAAATATCACATGATGGATGTGGCAGAACACAGCCTATAGGTCCCTCCCAAGTCCCTCCTGTGTTTTGTAACTCTTTAAGCCACACAAAGAGATGTCATGCTCAAAGAGTTGGAAAAATAAACCCAAACTGATGTGAAAATGTGGCTGGGGAAAATAAGCTCATGAAAGCCAAATCTGACATTAGTTTTGGACTTCATTGAATTTATTTTTTTGCACAATCGTAACCTCAGCTGTTGCTCTGGGAATTATAATGTAATGTTTTTCTTCATAGCCTTTAGGCCATCAATTAATGCATTTTTGGAGACTGTTACTATTTGTACAACATAAAATATAGTAAGTTTATCTACTTTCCCATAGTGTCCAATTAGAGGACAAGGGAGCCGTCCTCCAAACTGAACTTTAATTCTGACATCAATGAATGAAATTATGATTCACAGGCACTGCTGGTGCAAATGTCCTGAGGACACTCTGTTTCAACTCACAGTGCTTCTTAGAGAAAAGCTCACTAAAAATTATATTTCGAGCTGTTCTCTGATGAACTAGCTCATTGCTTTCATCAGTGGAGACTTGAACTCCTCTTCTCATCTTCATCTCCCTTTTAGCACATACATTGATAGATCTCTAGGGATGGATGTTGTGGAGATAGTATAAGACTGGTGAGAATCCTTTCCTAGCATCAAAGCTGGCTAACAGCTCTGAAACAGGCCCACCTCCTAGGAATGATGTGAGCCCCTGCATATAAAGTGAATTCCTGTGAATGTTTTAAATCAGGGAAATATAAAACATTTTCATTTTTTTTTCAATTTGTCTTCTTCAAGGACCTACATGCTTGCTTTCTTGTAACTATTGGAGTTCCCTGTTACTGCAGCTAACTTTTCTTGCCTACAGAAGAGAAAGGTACCTTGCATAAGTCCCAATATTTTGGGTAGATTTCCCAGGATCCTCACTGAAATGCACAGGTGTCACCCAGACAACTGCTCAGAGCAGATCAACATAGATCTTCCGTTTATACAAGCAAATGTCATGTTGTAAGTTACTACATGTGCACTAAGCTCTCTCTTGTTCCCTATTTTCAGGGTAAATAAATCTTTGCTACCAGATACTCAGAAGTACAGAATGCTTCACAACTATTTTAATTCTTTTTCTTGCAAATAGACTACAAAACTAAACATAAAGGTCCAAGCCTATTGAGTTATGTTATAAATAACCCAGAGCTTGACATTTCTTCTTTGTGCATAGACTTTTTTTCTTCTTTCCCACTTTAAATCACAATTTATACACACGATTTTTCCATTTAAATCACGATTTACACACACAATTTAATCACAATCCAGCTGCTAGCCCTGGGGATCCATTCTAGACCAGCGCTGAAAATGCTGTCACCTGGAGGCAGGTCATCTGGAGCAGAGGCTGTCATCGGTTCTTCCAGCTGATCCCTAACCTGACAATGACACTAGCTGCAGAACAATGCAGATGGTTACTGAAGGACAGTAAGATAGGAAAAAAAAAATCCCAAAGGAAGTTGAAAATTGATTACAAAAAGAAAACTCTACAAGAATTCACATTATTGAAATCCAGCTTTTGCGTATCTAAACAGTTTTGGTAGCACATGACTAGCCTGTACCTCATCACCATGCAGTTTAGAAAAATGAGATTTTAGTCTCCAGGCAGTTTTCATTAATTTTAAAAAGCATTCTGTTTTACAGACTTATTTCCTGCCTTCAGGTTAACATTGGGTGTGTGAGCACTTTCCAGGAAACAGGCTGGATTTTTCACTTGGAGTTTTTTTCCAGCAGACCAGATTCCCATAAGAAGTACCCAGGTGGGAGGTCAGCCGTCACTTTTGGCCTGGCTTTCAGTTATGCTGCTGGCATCAGGTCCATGCTGAAAGAGTGGAGAATCTGATGTCCAGGGGAAAAAACAAGCAGCTGCCAGAGAAGCAAGGGCAGGAAAGAGCTGCTTGGATGCAACACAGAGCAATCATTGTGTCCTTATGTGGCATGTCCAGACCACAACAGAAATGCAATTAGATTAGGGAAAAAAAATGGACTGGGAAATTCTTGAGATGATTATCAACAATTACCAGCATCATTTCTGTACTTACTGCATTTCCATTTTCTTCAGCGAAAAGATACCAGATACTGTGCTGCTGATGGCTCTTCTATAGCAAGTCGTTTATTCAGTTCACTTTGCACCATCATCTGTGAAGACAACAGAGAAAATAAGGGCAAAGGAAAGACAGAAGCTAGAAAACAACAATTCTAGAAAGGTAAGCTGTAAAATAGCACAAGGAGGAAAAGGAAAACAAAACATATATTTAACAGAGCAAAATGTTGGAAGATAGGCAGAAAGGATCACCATATTGTCCCAGGTTCTATTTAGACATGCAGTATTTTTCCCTCTACTTTGAAATTTTCATCTGTTTGTTCCAAAAATTAGAACTGAAAACAAAAGACTGTATGCTTTAAAAATGGATCTGTGTATTTTGTCAGACAGGAGACAGATGAGCGTAAGGCAGTGGGATGAACCAGAAATTTCTTGAGCTCCATTCCAACTCCATCTCCTACAATCCCATGATAAGGCAGAAAGTTATCACAGACAGATACAAAACTGAAAAAAATAACTGATCAGGTTGAACAAATATGAGAGATAAGACCATTTTTTTAAAGGATTCTTAAGAAAATACTGTATATAGGATTTATATTGTGACAGAGTGATCTAAATTATTTTGGTTTATGTTTCAGGATTACTATCTTGCTTCACGTGAATTGGAACACTTGTTTGTGTTGGATGCTTTCCTTTCAAAAAATTCCCTGGGGCTTCTTTTTCAGATATAAATAAAGTTGAAAAAAAACATGTGAAGTGTGGATGAAGGAGGAAAAACAACAGATCCAGACTCTCTGGTACCATTCAGTAGCAGTAGATGCCAAACATAACAAGTAAGTTTTACAACAAGCTTTACACACTAGTCACCTTTTTCATGAAAACTCTAATGCAAGAAAAAAATGATAGTTTAATTCTTCACGTCTTGGTAAGCCCTTTTCAACAATCCATGAAACCTGGGTATTTCCAGTGCAATGAGAGAATCCAGTGCTTGTTCTTGCATTTATGGCTACAGTCTAAAACTGAGCAAAAGGAATCAATCTGCAGAAGTTCTGTAGGGCCAGAGGAAACAGATGCCACCTTGCAAACTAGAAGAAAGAAAGAAACCCGGGCTGCTCCCTATTCTGACTTAGATCACATATACATAGAATCATAGAATCATAGAATGTTTAGGGTTGGAAGGGACCTTCAGAGGTCATCCAGTCCAACCCCTCTGCAAGAAGCAGGGACATCTCCAACTAGATCAGGTTGCTCAGAGCCTCGTCCAACTTGGCCTTGAATGTTTCATACATTGAGCACTCTCAAAAGACACTGTTCAGAGTACTGTGTAGTGTCTCATGAAAGAGTTGATCCACACATGATCAACTCCACATGTATTAGAAAGTTTTCTTATTATCTGCCCAAAACTTTCCCATATGCAAATAAGCCTTTACTTCCTGCTATATTATGAGGGAAACGCAGAATGGTTCACCATCACTTCACTCCACTCTTTACAACTTCTCCTATATAATGTCCCTCATTGTTTTCTCAGCTTTTCCTCACAGATCATGTTATCTAGCTTCTTACCCTTCTTGTTGCTCTCCCCTGAAATCCTTTTAGTTTATCTCTATCTTTCTTACTGTGCTCTGCAGACACAATATTCTCAACTGTGGCCTGAGCACTGAGTTGAGTGACAAACACAACCTGTTTCTCATGTCTTACATAAAATTCTCCTATTAATATTTCTAGAATGAAAATCGCCTTTTTTGCAGATGATGCCCACAGGAACAACTTGTGGTTTGCTCTACACTCTCCATTTCCTGATGCAGTTTTGTTTCCCCATCAGTTAGTCTTTGTTTTGTATTTGTGCATTTTATATTTGCTTCCTGAATGTGATACTTATTTTTTTTTAATTCTAACAGACAAATCTCAAGTTATTAAATTTCAGAATTTAATCTTCTTTCAGCTCTTCTCACTTACCTATAAAGCATCTACAATTTTTTTAAGCCTGACTCTGTTTCATAAGCTAAATCAAGATTGCAGCACTGACCTAGAATAGATACCTGTGGTGTCAGCTTACAATGTCTTTGCATTTTGGCTGTGAAGCATGGACCATTCCTTCTTGATATGGCTTGTTGACTGTCTATTGTGGTAGATGGACGAGGCAACAACTTGCTGCCACTTCCCATCAGTTTCAACTAGCTTCTCTGGGAAGTGGATGCGTCTTTGAAAATGCATATTACAGTAATTACTCAAAGTGATCAAGTGAAATGTTTTTTCTAAAGACAACAACCTGCGTAGGGTTGTCAGTTGGTCATGTGCAGTGGCTTTGATTTAGTAGATTAGCATTTTTCCATACTGCAAGCCACTTCTTATTCCTTTATTCTTTCATATATCATCTTCTTGGATGGACAATGCGCGAAGGACTTTTTATCTGGCTAATTGGTGGACACGTTTTATGACACTTTTCTGGTGTACATCTCTGTGGATTTGTGACTGAATTTGGTATCCACTTTGTAAATAAACATGAAGACAGGCTTCAGTCACATTACTTTCACAATAAGCTTTGACGTACATAGTTCTCTACCAACTTAACCTAGAGAAATGGCAGTCCCGGGACAGTCGAGGTTTGAAGTTAGCCACCAGAGGGAGTCTACTTAGCTCCAAATGTAACAAAACACTCAGTGATCTCACAAGAAAAGGACTATTTTAGATCATACATTTCATAAGAAAGTCTAAGAATACAGAAGTGAGGACATGAATGGCAACCTTGAAGTATGTTCTGGGTATAAACTGTGTTTTCAAGTGCAGTTTAAACACCTGTGTTAGAAAAGGAAGCCTCTTAATTTACTGAATTCATAAAGGAACATGCTGCTCATGCCAACTTTGACATAAATGTCTGGGGAAAATGAAATCCAATGCATTGTTTTTCTTTGAGGAAGAAAAAATACAAAATCCTTTCACTGAGACCAATGGATTTTTCCAGAAGTAACATGCTCATCTAAAATAATGGGTTCCATCTCAACTTACTGACTTAGCAAAGAGAAATATATTCTTGGCAATAGCTTAGAGCTGTTATAAGAGAACAAAAAGCTCGCTAGTCCAAAATACCATTTGCTTCACTTTTTTATACTTATAGTTAAATAACAGTATGGGAATTTCCTAAGGCTTATGGTTTCTGTTCATGATTTTTTAAGAGAAGTGGCTTCTATATAACATTTGGTCTCTGAATCAGAAAACCCATAATGTGTTCCCATCATACTGAAGTCACAATTACAAATCCACAAATGTTTTCCATTTGATTTAATTTGGATATTCTAATGCTTGGATCTAACAAGCAGTTCAATGCCAGTATTTATGTTTTTGATCCATAAGAACCTCAGAGAACACTTTAATTTCCTCCATGTTTTAAAAGGCTTAAGTAAAAATGTGTAAGCTTCTGAAAGAAATTTAAAGGAATTTACCCCCTGTAATATTCAAATGAGTTACACTAATCATGATCTTTATTCAGTATGAATAAATTGTTTAGGTCATACTGAAAGATGAAGATATATTAAATACTTCTGATTCTACCCTGAATCTCACATTGTCTCAGGGCAAATGGAAAAATTAAGCAACTGGCCATATCTTTTATACCTGCCTATGTTCTCATTGTCATCTTTCAAGGTACCACCTGAATGCTTCAGCTGTATCCTCAGGATGCCACAAATACAGGGGAGAGGGTATACAGTGCTTCAAGATGTGCCGCCCTCCCCCAGTCCCCATCCATTCCTCTGTACCCAGCGAAAAGATGTAGGGGTCAGATCCAGTTCTTTGAGAGAGGCTCAGCCTTCCTCATCCTTTCTCCATGACCAGTCAGTGCCTGGATCTAGGAACCCATATCAGACAGCACAGCAAACATCTGTCTTCACAGGTTCCTGCTGCCTAAACACCTGTGCAAAACTATTGGTGCCAGCACTGCATCTGCATTTCTCCCAGTCCTCCCAGTTTTCACCAGTTTTTCAGATAATGTTGGCTCTGGGGCAAGCCCTGCTACATGAGCAGCCTGCCCCACAAACAGGATGTGCCAGCACAATTTTTTCAGCCCTTCCTTGATGAATAGGTACACAGAAGTCAGCCTGGCACATGGATTGGCTCGATAACAGTAAATGCTGGAGCACATACCAGGGTCACAAAATTAATAAGCAGTAGCTGCCAAATGTATACTCCTGTTAACATGCTGTCAGGGACAGCAGTGATGGTGAGGACCACACAGACTGCCCCGAAGTCTGGTTTTGGGCCACACACCTGCAGGCACCAGCACCCTCTCCTGCAGGGGCAGACCGCGTCCTTTCTCTGCACAGGCGGTGCTCCATCCTTTCCTGCTCCATCTTACCAGCCCTGTCATCTAGGGAGGGGATGGGAGACCTCCTCTGCTCTGGACAGCACAGATGAGGCAGTTCCTTACTCTGGTCATAACTCCCCTGCACGGAGGTCCCCAGGTGACTTTTTCCCTTGATGGAGGCAGGCGCCTTCCCAGCAGATGCCTACTGCTAGCACGGCAGTGTGTGCTTCAGGGAGTCTCTGGAGTGTTTAGTTAAAAGCAAAAGAACAACTACAGCTCAATCTGCACAGGTGGGCAAGCTTCCAGCCCTTTTGATCTCATTAGGAAACAGGTGCCTGAATAATCTTGGGGATCTGAGATAAATTTTTAGATAACTGAAAGCATGCAGACAGTTGCCGGTCTCACTGCACACCTGTGTAAATCAGAGTTGTAGGCACTGCCTTTCTATCTATATTGCTAATAAAATTTAGCCAAATGTAGGAACGGAGGAATCACCACAACAAAGCAGAACTACGGTCGTATCCCAACCACTAAAATAATTCTGGTCCCACATAATAAAATGCATATAAGATAAGTCTTCCAAACATCAAGAAGCAGATCATTTATTTTTTAAAACATGAAGACTAATTAAGCTTATAAATATTTAACTTAGTTTATCTATGGGTGACACTATGCCATATGAATGTCTAAGCCTTTCTGAAGGTTTCAACTACCATGTCTACACTCAGATTTTTGTACTGCACCAGATTTATTTAATTTCTACAGATCAAAAAGTACTGCAACTGAATAATAGTTCAATCATTGAGTATGACAAAATAAATATTCTCTAAGCATGAAACTTAATTCTTAACTATTGTTCCAAAACCATCATGCTTTCTTCACCACTTCTCACATGTGCTATTCATTATTTATTTGCTATACAAGACCTATTTAATATTTTTAGTGCTGAGTTTCTGTTACCAAGTATGTGGGAGTTGTTTCCAGGCCACCTGGGACAATGTCAGCCAGGCGGCTTATTCAGATTGCAAACCCAGCTGGATCCTGCCTGGGCCAGCAAAATAAATTCCGACTGCTCATCTCAGCCAGTCAGTTGGAGGAAGAGCATTGCAATAACCTCCCATAGGACAGGGCAACAAAAACCAGAGGACAATCAAATCCTCTCCCAACACAGAGGGAACCGAGCTGGACTTTTGGGCAGGGCTCAGTGACCCATCTGCACAGAGCAGGTACTGCTTCCAGCCCATGCCTTAAATTGCCCATTGCCACCCAGCCATTCCCACCATGTTGATCTTACTGGTTTGGCCGTTCACTTGATGGGTTCCAACAGCCATCACTCCCACTGGCACCACAGGCAGATCTGCTGCAGCGAGCTGTCGGTGACTGTGGACAGCTAGGTGAGCAGCTGAGAAAACATAGCTTTGAAACACCATAGATCTAAACATCTTTTGAAAATGAATGCTTCAAAAGAGCACATACTTCGTAGAAATTGGTCTATGAAGAGGAAGGTGGGTATGCTTGTTGCAGGAAATTATTCAAAATAAATTAAAGATTTCAAATATCTTGAAATAATTAATTCCATGGACTGGTGGTATGTGTTGTTCTGGATAAAGCAGCCTGTCAGCTCTTTATGATCTATATTCATAGCATCAGGCAGGAAGTGGGAGGCTGCTCTTCCTTCTTCCATTTTAATCTGTAGAACTGCAAACAAGAAGGAGGAACTGAGATGTCAGTCCACTATCCTGATATTAATGTGCCAGTATACTAGCAGCCACAGGAAGAGAACTTACTGATCTCCAGGGCAAACACTTTTTTTGTTATATGCTAAAAAAACTGCTTCTCAAACTTTTGACTGATATATACACACACACACAGACACACACACACACAGATAGATAAATATAGTCTGTATAGAGAGAGAATATATCAATAGATACCTGGTGTATATATATAGACAAAAAGTATATATAGAGTGTATATCTAGTCTCTATATAGTGTATATAGATACTATATATCTCTCTATATAAATACTCTATCTATATACACCGATATACATATATTCTATCTCCTCAACCTCCCCTCCACTTTCTATATATTGTTTTATAGTGGCTCTCTCTGTGTGGATCTACATATTTTGTATCCAAAAAAATCAATGCTAAAAAAGCTAAAAGATAGCTTGTGTCAAAGAGGACATGCACCTAAGCTGCCCAAGATAAGGTAGACCTGCGATAGGTTTTCTACAGAGCCGATAGAAAGAGATAAGGGACATAAGTGGGGGTGATCTAGAGTAAACTGAAATTGCTCTCTGCAGGTGTGTATCTCCTACCAACTAAACAGGGAACATAGAAATGAGGATCCTTATGTTACAGGCAATTAAGTATCATGCTTAAAATTAGGTAAGACAAAGCTCTTTACAATCTGTCTTTATCTGAAAGGGAAAACATGCCCAGGATAGAAAGTCCCCCCTTATGGTAGTGCTAGGATTTTTACAGAGGACTGGTTAGGTGAAGTTAAGAAAATCCCACCATGTGCCACGCAGAATTTCATTAGTATCACTTCAAGTTCATACTAAATTCATGCTGAACAGGTTCAATGATTTCACCAATTAACTTACTGGCAGAATCATACCTGTAACCTATTGAAATAAGATGCTTGATGTTTTTCAACACACACAACATGAGGTTAATCAAAGCAAGGAGAATATATTGTAGGATACAAACAGAATAATGGAAGATGAGAAAACCACATGCACTTTATTGTAGCTAAATTTCTACTTTATGCAGACCAAGCACTTTAAAAATCCCTTCTAAGACACAAAGTGAATTGCAATGGTTTGTTTCTGAAGCTCCCATCTCTTTATCAATGGATTCCTCAGTCTTAGGACTGCATACTCTTCTAAGGACTTCCCTGAGCTCTTGAAGCTGTTTCATTAAGAAGAAATTTTAAAATGTTATTATTAACTTATTTAGACAATATGTTGATTGTTTTCTCAATGCTTTTGAGAGATTTTTTTTCTTTACTTTGTGTTTAGCACCTGTTATCACTTGAAGCACAAACTTGAAGGAAATAGATTTTCCAAGCCCAAAGCTACGCCTCCAAAGGATAAATTTAGCTGGAGTGAAATAAAAATTGTCAAAGGAACACAATGCTGTAAAGCCAAATTTTGTCTCAACATGTCTGAAAATATCTTAAAGAAAATCAAACATATGTATTAGATACACAAATACATGTATCAGATATGGTAGTAGCTCGAGTGGTGACAGTGCCAGATTCTTCTTTTGCACTGCTGTTCAGTGGATGTTTGCAAGCTTTCCTGTTACTTACTGGGAAAGCTGTAATCAACATTAAATTGATAAACTAATTGTTATAACAGCCAGAGACAGTGCTATTTGGTGGAAATCAATTATGTTAGAAGTTTTTCATTTTTCCTACTTATCTTTTGCCTGGTCTGGCTATAATGTAGACAGATGCCCCGAGTCAGTTTACAGCAAAATTGTAAATGATGCAAATTACAGCTGCATTTGGACTGTGCAACTTTGAAATAAAGCAAATACTAGTTCATGCATACTCACACTGTGCAATTTTCAATGAAGAATTGCTTTCACATGCCCTTATCTTATATGTTCACAAAGTGGGAAAAAAATCTCAGTGGATTGTAGATTATGCTCTGAAAAAAAATGGCTGGAAACATTTGAAACAACTTTTTCTGGCGCCTAGCTCTCTTAATCCATGCAAATGCAAACATTTTGAGAGATATTTTTAAGTTTCAGTGTGTTTTTTGTTTTCTTTAATTTTAGGGCTCTGGTTTTTTTTAAAGTTGCAGCAGTACACGAGCCAGTGTGTCTGGAGGGGAGGGAAGTAATTTTTTCTCAGACTAATTTTGGATTGAGTATTATTAATAGTATTTTGAGTCAGGTTAATTCTACAGCTACTTTATAATTTTTATGATGATAAATACCACAATCAGCCAACAAGTCACACTTAAGATTCAGGCTCAATAACTTACAGAGTTTATAATTTAGGATATGTGCATATGCTTTGCTGAATTAGATTTTCTCACCTAACCGCAGTTGTCCTAAAGCCAAGCACCTCTCTATGTATTTGTATAAGTATCCTCTCTACACAATGCAAACATGCACCCATCAGGCAATCCATCCTAGCATAAGAGTTAAAGACGGAAATCATCTTTTCCTTTGACTGTCTCCTTCTCTAGCCTACAAATTAGGCTCAATAGCTTAGACTAGACTTCTGCCTTTCAGCCAGCTACAGTTATAAGGGGTAAACTGTACCCAAAATGTACAGGAAAATGCTAAGGAAGAACTGAAGTGGAGAGTTTTGGAGCTATGTGTTGGATACGCACATTTGTAAAACTCCAACAGGGGTCTCAGAAAGCAGATTTCCATTCTCTTACTTTCTACTTTAAGACCAAAGTGAATTACCTCAAACCAACTACACACAGCAAGCTGAGAGGGGCAAACTATTTTAAAGCACTGAACATCTATGTAAGAGCAGATACAACACCTTCCTCCTTTAGCACATGTGTAATTGCAGCAGAGGAATGGCTGGAACATGAAACACCGACCCTTCACAAGCTCTTTGGAGACCCTCTTGGTATTTCCCTAGCAATGGCCTCAAAGGCATGGGGACATAAAAATACATTGTCTGCAGTGTCTGGAATATAAATAACAAATATTGTTCCTTATATATCCCAAAGAACTAGTTGCAATGTCACCCTTGCCTTTTATGCACATTTTATAAATTTATTAATTAGCCAGCGCTATAATTTAATGTTTGAATAATGCAGATCTTCTTTCGGAAAAATCTTGTGATCAGTAAAACCTACTTTTGTTTCTATGGTAACAACTGAAAACTCTCAGCCACCTTAGGATACAGCAAGGCCCACGTCACGGGGATTCCACAGCACAGGAGGAGGCTGCTGTATATGAGTACCACAGTGTCTGCGTTGCGCCAAGTAAGCAGGAAAATAAGCTTCCTTCCCACAGGCCCATGATTCCCAAGGTTTACGTTCATGGTGGTGAACTGGAGAGGCGATTGCACCAAGTCACTAATTTTCTTGTCTTTTCCACCTTCAGGCTTTTGTCGTGATTCTCCACAAGGTTCTCACACATGCAAAAAGCTTCCTCTTCCTTCACTTATTCCTCTACTCCCTCCTCAAATCTCCTAAACTAAGATTAGCTGAAGAATTGTAGCTCTTTGAAAGAGAAAGACAATATAAACTTTCTTCACCTACCAAGTGGTAACAGAAAACTATTGTGAGCTCTCATCTTAACTAAGCCCTGCACTAGATGGAGATAGTACTGCTAGCTGAAAGATGTAGACTGAGATGCAGCTCTGGTTACTGGATTTTTTTAACAAAGTGTGCGCTTTCAGCAGGTGATTTTTGTTTTCTTCTAAAAACAGACATTTGGAAATGGATTGGATTTTTTACCCTGAAACTGTTTTCATTATGGTTCTGACCCTAATGTTCTCACTAGATTAAATTTTCCCTGGAGAAATTAGGAAAAATAAACAGTAATGTTAAATTCTCCCCTGGCGAAACAGTGATGGTAAGAGCTAGGAGGCATTTCTGAGCAGTTTCTAATGCAGTACCATAAACTACCTGCAGAAAATGAGGATCACCTCTGACCCTGCCTCCCAGCCAAGGAAAAGAAAATGGTCCACAGTTGAAGAAACTTGGAATCCATTAAAGAAAAATTGCATAATAGCTACATGAAATCTTTTCTCTGACTAGAAGGATGTTCAGATGGTAACCCCTGATGTGCCATAGAAGGATGGCACCAACAGAGACTGTGCACTTATTCATCCCTGTCACTGTGTTGAAGGTCCAGCCTCCTTCCTTCCACCTTTCTGTTTTTCTAGGTACCCTTGTATTGTTCAGTTTCAGACAAAAGAATGAAGACAACTCAAAATATCAATATAAACAGATAGCTCTAAAAAAGGAGCCGAAGAATATGCACTGAAACTAATTTCTACAAATATCACTCAGACATCAGCTAGGACTGCATATAAATCTTTAAGGAGACTGACTGCTTCTAATGCTCTCACCTCTAACTGAAAGTCCTAGCAATTCAGAGAATAGTAAAAAATTGATGTTAACTTTATTGATTTGTCATCAAAAATCTTGTAATAATTTATCCCTTATAAAATTAGTTTAAATTGATTAATAAAATGCTACAAGTGTTCATACCTTATATAGGACCAGCTCCAGACCTTACGTGATTTCCTCACATTCTCTGGAACTAGGAAAGCAGGTCAAGACACCCTTATGTTTATAGAAATGTATGAAATTGACTTAGTCATGGACCATGGGCCTGCAGTTACATGACCCAAAAATTTTACTGGGCTGTAGCTGAACAAATCATTACTTGGCATTTAGGAACCCTTTGCTCTCTTTAGTATGTTTAAGACTATGCTTCCCTTTGCGGCCGTACACAGATGCTTAAAGAAGGGTTACCTTCAGGCAAGTCCATGCTTCTTCCAAGTATTGTCCCACCTCCAAGCACTCTGGGGCTTTTTAGATGGATGGCTTCTACCTTGGCAAGGGATGCCTCAGATCTACCACCTGCTAACAACATCCTTATACTTGTTTCCAGTATGACTCTTGTATTGGGACACAACTCCTTATGAGCTTTGAGAGACAGCGGTCAGTGAATGGGTGACTGAGGCCCAAATGCATATTACATTTGGAAGTGATACCAGCATCAGTTATGAATATGAGCACAACACCGAACGAGCCCCAACAGCGCCACGCTGCTGCGAAGTCACACTTCATATAAGGATATGTAACAGGCAGGATAGTGATGGAGTTCTAGGTTAGGCATGAGGAATACCTTTTCTGGTGCTCAATAGCAAAGCACTAAAGCAATTTAGTAGAGGTTTTGGGGTTTTCATCTTTGGAGATGTTTAAGAAAAGGTTCGACAAACATTTTCCAGCAAATGGACTAGATAACCTCCCATGGCTCTCTGCAGACCCACACCACAGGTACTGACCTCGAGCTTGTATATCTATCACTCTGTCTTCCAAAACAGCTTCTTCTTAGTCTTGAGTTTTTCAGTTCCATTGATATTTCAGTTGTTAAAATGACACAATATTGCAGTGGCTATTACATTAGTACAATACTAAGACAGAGTCAGTGAAGTCTGACACATGTAAGAAGTTACAAAAATCTGGCATATTTGATTACAAAACCTTGATTCACTTTGCTTAGAACTTAATAATCTTTACTTTGCATCTAATCTAATTGGTTTTGGACAGATGGAAAAAAGTATACCCAAGCAAAGTAATAAATGGTATATTGCCCATATCCAAGTAACTTCTCACGGCCACTTCTACACTTCAGCACCTCTGTGGCCTGAACTAGGGAGACAACACAGAGCCCTAACACTGTTGCATTGGTCTTTTTAAAAGCCATGTAAAATTGACAAGATTATACTCTTCAGTGAAACCTGTTTCTGTATGATAAAAGGAAGGTTTTCATTGTGTACTGACTGCCAAGAATGTTTATGCAGAAGACATTTTTTAATTCCATATCCCCTCTGAAGGGCTGGACTGCAAAGGCTCGCAGAGCCCACGGATGCTGTGGGCAGAAGCAGGGAGAGGTACAGTGAAAGTTTTGTGCAGTAGATGTGTTGACTTGGAGGAACAGCTGACTGGTGGGCCAAAACCAGAAACACACATTTTTGGAGGGTTCTCAACTTTTCTCAAGGCTAACCAAGAAAGTATAGGATCTGACAAGAACTGACAAAAGGAAAGGAAGGGACAGAATAGAGAATGAAAAAAATAAAAGCCCACCTCTAAACATGGGTTTGGGTAAGACTAGCACTGTGATATTGAGGCTTGCTGCCAAGGTGAAGAAAATGTGGACGTACTAGGTATTCTAGGAAAAAAACAAACCCTAGCTGCCTCAGGTTGGGCATCCAAGTTAGTAAACACTCCAGATTTTATTCTTTCAGCCTCTGCTCATTGCCTGTGTAATGAGCAACATACTCCCACAGGAATACTCCAAAGATAAAATTCAACAGTGCCTGTGAAACACTCAGATTCGGTAGTGATGAGTCTCAGAGAAAACTCATGAGGAGACGAATCTTTTTTTGTCTTCGCAGTAGGGTTGGAACTGCTTATAATAAACAAAGTACAGAGTCAACTGTTAGGAAACAATAAGGACAAACAGTGTCTATAACTGTGTGGTCGATACTGCTGGGGAAGAGGGTTCCTATAGAAACACTTGCCTGTAAGCAGGTAATTAAAGCAGGCACAGCACATATATGCAAAGGGCTGAAACAAATTCCACATGTAAACTTATCCCTGGTGTTTCTACTGTTCAGGTTCTTGACTTTACAACCTTAATATCCTTCTCATGTAGCATTACAGAGGTGGTTTTATTGGCTGCAAAGGACGGGGTGGCTGCAGTTTCCATCAGGATACGAGGGTAGCTTCCTCTCCTTCAGATTCCGACTTAGTAGGATGAGGTAGAGTTCACAGCCATTACGTATTTGTTAAATGACACACGTATTAATACCCAAACTGACAGAGATGAGGCTTGCCTTTAAACAAGGATTTGTTTTTTGCAGTAACACATCACAATCTCATATGTGATTGGCTTTTTGCAATCATCTAAGCTTTCCTGCAGCACTAATGGTTTTCCAATCTATTTCCTTGATTGGTTTTCTCTATTTTGGATTATTTTTCCACCAACATTTACTAATCCATGGTTTTTCAAACTGAAATCCCAATTAGTTAAAAATCCAGGTCCTGTAGTTACCTCTGTATTACTTTTTGTCCCCTCTGCCACAAAAATATCTGTAATAGGTTTCTGCAGCCACAGATACCAGAAGTAACAGAAAAGTAAGTTTAAAAAACACAACTTGTAAATACACTATTACTTTGAATCAGAGAAGCTAAACTCCTTACCTACCTTTCTTAATGAGCAGGGAAAAAAAAAAACAAACCAAAACTGACATCTTCTTTGCTCTTCATTTTATTCTGCTTCTGTAGCATACTCAATTGGTGTGATAGATGACTACTTCAAGGTATTTCAGAGAGCTGATTTATAGTCTAGCCACATGAGTGTTAACGGCATGGGTTTGAATGCTGATGAAGTCAGATAACCAGTCAGTCTAGTGGAAAACTATTAAACATCTAAGTACTGTGCTAGGTTAGTACACTTGGCAGAAATCTAAAAAATTTAATACATACCAATATGATCTTTCTAATCACAGCAGATAAAATTATGGTGAGATATGTTAACATATAGTGTCAAAGGACACAGAATTATTACTGAAGTGACTGAATCCTAATTTCTAGATAAAGCGTGCAGGTGCCAGTTATTTGAAAAGCTTCCAGGAACAGCATAGCAGAACAGGAATACCACAGGAAACTAAAAACGCTGTAAGGATGTAATGATAGTACCATCCACAAAAATGCAGATGCCAGAGAACTGTATTTCTGGATAGAAAATGTTTGCAAATTTTGAATAGTTTTTTTTTTCAATTTCTTAGTCTGCATACTTAAATCTTAAAAGGATCTTTGAATGTTTTTAGGTACATACAGCAACGGGCTGAGTTTAACAATAGAATGAAAATGTGAATAGAATATATTTAATCTCATAGTCACTGTGAATAACGTAAGCGTCACTAATATTCTTGTTTTGTGCAGAAAACATGACATACTGAAAAATGTCCCATCCCCATGAAAACTAAAAAATGCTATCCAACCTGGTAAAAGACAAGCACATTATTACAGCTTCTAGTAACAGTGATGTAGCTATGTTGGTCCCAAAATACATCTTTTACTAGATTAGTGGAGAACTTTTTCTAACCTGAGGAAATATAGGAAAGCTTGGCTGCTCCTTTTCTATCTACTTCTATACATCTAAGAAGAGGTATCGTCACTTTTGTTGGAACTTTTGTTTATACATCTCCTCTATTTGATAACTTCTTTGTCATTTGCAATTGGAAACTTGGGAGCTTCCTGAGCTTCAACACAATTTCGTTTTCCCGAGTGGGAGATTTACAAGGTCTCAGATGCTGGCAGGGACAAGGGCCATTCTCTCTTAATTCAGCAGTCCACATCTCCAAGGAGAAAGCTCTCCATGACTTTGTACATCTTGAGCTTGAGCAGTAGAGATAAAGTTATACATGGCACTTTCATGTTTCCAAGATAGCATGGACTTCTGTTTACATATTTACAACTTTCTCATGATGTGAGAGGTCAAAGTGAACAATATGTAAAACGGTATTCTTTCCACTGAGCCTTTACTAGGTACTCTGCAAAACCAAAGCGGTGCCACTCTCAACCTAGAGAGCTTACAGTCTTTACAAACAGACTCATTCTTCCTACCTGGAGAGCACTGTCTCCATTGGACACAGTTTAGAAATTAACTTCAAACATCAACGAAGACCTCACAAAGCACGAGCATGCTGAGTGGATGAAACCTGTACTTTATCAATATGGAAAATCAAGATACTTTGTAATACTTGTTTTCAATATAGCAGAAACAACAATAACCACTCAAATCAAGCGTAAGTATCCTCAGTAACGCTTACTGTATTGATATTGTTGACGTCTGATTTAATCTTTTTTTAAAATTAGTATCTTAACCTAAAATTTTGGAAGAACTGATGTCATTTGTGACCTCACAAACGGAGAGGGAAGAAGAAAAGCAATTTGGAAATAATTTAAGGAATGGGCCTGCAAATACTGTATTTGCATGAGACATGTTACTTCAGTGGTTGTGAATACTGCTGCACCCAGCAAACGACCGCTCTGCGAGAGTGGGGCGTTAACACCTCCAACCCTCACTCCCCAAGGAAGGTCTCATCTTAGAATAGCGTAATGCGTGGAGTTTCCTCACAGAAATGCAGTTCTTCATTCAGTGACTGACATGAAAAAGAGAATAAAGCTTTCTGGAAGTTGCTCCCAGCTCCACGATGCACACGGGGGAGGATTGCAGTGGTGAAGGGTCAGCCCTGCCGTGCCGACTCCTCGCCGAGGAAGACAAGGCAGCAGGCCCCGCGGTGTTTTCGGAGGAAAAAAAAGCCGGAAACGGGTGAGGAGCGGGGTGGGTAAAACGCTTCTCCTCCGTGGGGAGCTTGCCTCCGCGCCTTTGCCAGCAGACCCCTCCGGTCTGCAGGCTCATCGCTACCCAGCGCTGCACCCCCGCCACCCCGCTGCGGGCAGGCACAGCGCCCTGTCCCGGGCCGAGGGCGCCGAGAACACAGACACGCGTGGACGCCGCCTTCGTGGGACGAAGGCTCTGAGGGCTTCCGCGACCGCCTTCACTGAACTATTTCACGGCGGCGTGGGCCCCGCCGCCCCGAACGGGACAAGCTACCGCACCCCCGACCCCGCCGGTGGGCGCGTGCGCGCCCCCACGGTCCCCCTACTCGTCACGTGGCAGTTGGGGGGAGGGCGGGGCGGCCGTCACGTGAGCGCGGCGGGGAGCGGGGCTGGTGGCGGGGCTGGAGGGGAAGATGGCGGCGGAGAGGGAGCCCCCTCCGCTGGCGGAAGCGCGGCCCGCTGACTTCGAGGAGCTGGAGGACGGCGAGGACCTCTTCACCAGCACCGTGTCCACTCTGGAGGTGAGAGACTGCCCGCCACCGTGGGCCCCGACCCCCGCGGCCGGGCCGGCCCCCTGCGGGCCCTCCTTCCCCTCCCGTCTCCACCAGGCCGCCGGTGCAGCAGTTCTCATCGGGGCCCCCGGCCCGTACTGGCCCGGCCCCAGCAGCAGGCCTGCCGCCTGCCACCGCTTCGGGAGCGGCGGCTCCTCGGCGCCTCCTCTCTGGCGGGCGAGTGGCCTCGGCCCCGCGGGGGTTCGGCCGTTCCGCTCAGCTCTTCTCCTCCCGAAAGAAACCGAAAGCTCGCTCTCCTAGCGCCGCTGTGCCAGGTCGCCGCTTCCACTTGTCTTCCCCCTTTCCCGTGCTGCCGGGGTAATAAATATTTCCACCTTTCCTCGTCACACGGCGCCAGTTTTGCTGGTCCTCCCCGCCTCAGACTTGGCGTGCGTTAGTAACAACCCATTTTCTTCGCGGGGCCCCCCTCCGGGTCTTCACTCCCTCTTCCAGTTGGCAAAAACTTGCAGAAACGTACTCCCCCCCTCAGCCTCCTTCCGCAGGGGCAGGCGCAGGGCTCGGCTGCGGGGCCCCGGAGTCCCCGGGCCCCCCCGGGCCGGCGTCGCTCGGCCCCGAGCAGGGGGGCCGTTCCGGGCCAGCGGCGGCGGGAGGCGTTCCTGCAAGGTGTTACAGAACCTGCGGTTGTTCGAGGAAAGCAGAGCCGGGAGAATCTGAAAACTTGTGAATACGTCTCTAAACCGTGCCTGCTTTCTGTGTCAGGAGTCTGATACAAAAAAAAAAAAAGGACCAGAACAACTGAATGCTTGAATAGGTCCTCGTTCTGAAAAAAAGCCTGTGCGTTCATTCTTTATAGCGGGGGATTTTCTTGCTGAGTTGTTGTGGTCATCTTTCACCTGTGTGTTTTGCCAATATCTTCTGGAAGAACTTTGTTCTTCCTGTACACAGTTGCCCATTTAAAAAGAAAATTGTTCCTGTTCCTTTTTTCCTGAAGAGTTTCCTGTCCCTGACCTTTACAGTAATAGGATCAGTGCTTGTTTCTTTGTTTTACTTTAGCTGTTGCCTGTCCTTAACAAAAAAGGTCAGTATACAAAGAAGCTCTTAACTGTATTTTAGTCACTTGCCTTCTCTCAAGTCACTTTTTTTTTTTCTTTTTTTTTTATAGATGCATAATCTGTGCATTAGTAGAAAAAGATCTGTGGAAAAATGCTGTGAAGGAATAGAAAGTAATGTGAACCTGTAGTTAACAAGATTTGTATCACTAGACTTCTGTGCATCTGCGTGGTACAATGTGTATTATTGGAGTCTTACTCTGTGTGCTAAGAAAGGCTGCAATGTAACATAAATAATATCTTTACTCATATGGTCTAGAATTAAAGCTGGAAGAGATACAATAGATTTAGTGTCTAAATCACAGTTACAATGAGATGTCCTCGTCTTGTTAATTAAAAATTGTTATTGAAAACTCCTATAACTGCAAAAACTGGCAAAAAAGTGCACTTTGTATTGGGTGGTTTGGCTGACAGTTCCATTGTACTGCTTTATTTTTGTAAACAGTCTATTTGGAATAAAGTAGCAAAGTATAAAGGGGAAGTATCTTTGCTTAAAGAGCAACTTTGAAAAGTTTTGTCAGTAAAGCTTTTTTTGGCATCTAATCAGCTACAGTGTTTCAGGAAGAACCTTAATCTTATGATTTTCCTGATTTGGAAGGAAGAGATTATGAAAATTGACTTTGAACTTCTCAAGAGCTTGAACATAGATCATTTAACTCAAGTGTATAGCACAGTTAGTCGAGGGAAGAACCGTTATCTCATGGTGCCGGCCTAATTAAACTCCGTCTTGAGTGTTATTTAAATCCTGTAAATATTCATGAAGTAGCTGTTTCTCAATGGCAATGGAAGTTCTATAGTAACAACAGAACAGCATCCTGCTTTTCGTAGTTGATCATGTGTTTGTTGATACAAGCGGAGAGAGCATGGCAAGGGATAGTGAAGTGCAAAGCCAGCTTATAAAAAGGCTATGGTACTTTGAAAAGATTCCCAACTGGTTTATCTTGGAGCTGTCTATTTGCATTTCTTGTGATTGATTTCAGCCCCCCTCGTATTTTTCCTTCCTTTCATTCTCTTTGCAGCTCACAAAAGGCACGATCTTCCTTTCTTACCTATGATATGGTTGTGGACAAGCTGTAAGATACCTAGTAGGTCTTCTGAATAGCTTCCATGTTAACAAAGTCTCAATTTAGAAAACACATGCTAACTCGTCTGACAAAATAGAAATTTAATGTGTATTATGAACAGCAAATATGAAATATTTAAAGGCAGGAAGGCTTACTGACTTCAGTGCCTTATCTGTATAATCAATGGAGAATATTGTTTATTTCAAGAATAATTCTCTGATGGGAAGAAAAAGAAGCTGGAGCTTTAACTTACTTTGTGTACGTATTAAAAGTTAGTATCTTGAATTAAACCCTCTTAATTCTAGAATATAAAATGTTAAAAGATCACACTGAGCTGTAACACCTGACATTTCTAGGGTGCAGTGGGAACATGCTCTAGGACTTGAAAACTTGCTGGGTGGCAGAGTACATGAACACTTCCCTTTCTGTGAACACAGGGGCACCTATGAACTCTCGGCACTGTCAGCAGCTTGTCTGAGCTGACGGGGTGCTTGTTTCCTTTTCAGATATTTACAGTGCTTAAGAGTAGTGGAAATGTTATTTCGTTTTCATTGTGCCAACTATTGTAATGTCTCAAGTACTGCCTCCATTAAATTGATGGTCACTGAGTGGTCTCTGGCTGAGAGAGTTACTTTCATCAATGAGAACAATCAGACAAATGCTCTAAGCCAAGACTGCATTTAGAAAGATACTCAGTGGTGGATGCTGTGTGAGTAATACTGCTGATGATTATATGTATGTGCTGGTTGTCACCTGCAGTGCTTTCCCAGCTACCAGGTTTTTGTAGCTCAGAGACTTCCTGAGCCCTAGGTAGCATTACAGTGATCTATGGACTTACCTACTTGCTAAATTTTTGAGTGCGTTTTGTTTTTTAAAAAAACTGTGTCCATGATATGCACAACAAGAAGTTGTGGAAGTTAACTGTGCATTATGCGAAGAACCATCCCCTGTTAAAAGCTGGTAATCAACAAATTGCTAATTTGTCATTTATGTCCTCTGCCGCTGTTAGGCAAGACCACAAACCACTTTTTTTGAAAGTCATTTTGATGACATATGCAAAAATAGCGTATGTTAGATTTTCTGGAAAATTGTATGTTTAGTGTTACTCTCATTTAATAATTTTCTCCTTCTTCCTCCTTGCATTAGTCTATTTCTCTGCCATTTACCTTCTTTATCTGTTTCGACACTTCTTACTTCATTTTCCCTGAACTTCTAACTCATTTCTGTATTGCCTGTCTCTGTCTTTTGTAAAGCAGGTCCCGTGTGAACATGTAGCTGGGCTGCCACCTACTCATTTCAATCAGTATTTATGTTCCTGGGGGGGTTTTTGGTGGTTTGTTTTTTTTTTTTTTTTTTTTGTAGTGGAAGAATACATGAGGGTACTTGAAAACAGTGAGTAAGCAGTAGATGTTCTAATCTGTTAAGGACTGTCATTTAGGGTAGGGTGTGTATATAATCTCATTGCTGGTTTATCAGTTTATGTCAAAGATCTGCAGTATGCGTTTGGTTTTTGCACAGAAGGCAAAACATTAGATAGGCACAGAAGTCCAGATGTCTTTAATAGTATCTATTGAATTTAACAGTGACAGTTATAGAGGAAGCAGTAAAGACCCCATTGGAATATCTAAGAGGAAAATATTAAGTCCTTCAACACTGTACTATACCTTTGCAGAAAATTACAACTGTATCCGAGATTAATTGGTTTAATTCTACTGGAAATGTGCGTCTTGTTTCTTGCTGTTAAATCCAGGCTGTAATGGAAGCTTAAAGAACATGCAGGTGTTCATTCTAGTGTGATTCCCTTTGTCTTATTTTCTGCTGAAAACATTACTGTCCTACTGTTGAGTCTATTTTCTATGCCCATGCTGTAATTTGTGAGCTTCTGTAACCCTGTTTCAGACAATAAGATGCATTAACTCGAACAACTAGAACAGTATGATGCTCGGCTTTTGTCAGCCTCCTTTTTGTTAAGACTGAAGGAGGCTAGGAGTTCAAACAAGTAGTTGAACTGGTTTGGGGGAGAACTGTACTGTTAAGAGAAGAGAGATTGTGTCCAGACTCTAGGGTTGTAATTTCAGCCAACAGCAAATGTGAGAACTTGTTTCTTCGTGAGTCAGAGCTATGAAATAGTTATTACCACTGAATGTAATGCTCAATAAAAGAGGGGAAAATGGAGCCTCTTATTGCCATTGAAATTGAAATGGGCCCGTAGGCCTCTCACCAGAAAACTATTTTCTAGAAAACAAATAAAGCAGGATCCTGACTGTCCTGCATATCTGAATGCCCGTCCCATTAGGTATCTTGGTTGTTGGATGCTTCTCCTGATGTTCTTTCAGCTTAGGAGTCACTCAAAAATTTTGCAGGCATAAGCCTTTCAGGAAATGGACGTGTTTGTGATATTTTGTGACTCATTCGCATTAAGTAAGTTTAAAATTTCTGAATAGCTGTGCTGCCGATGTGTGTCTGAGCCATGAGGGTTTTTTGTTAGTCCCATCTTCCATTTCTTGTCTGATAACTTGGATTTTCACTGCACTAACTACTAAGTCCTCTGACAGACATCTTAACTGCCATTTTATTTGTACTTTGTCAAGATAAAAGAGCAAATATAGGGTACTGTCTTTAATCTTATACCTGTAGTGAGCTGTAACTGGAATAGCTTAATATATTAATAGTTGTTTGAGTGCATGGATGCTTTATTTGAGAGGCTAAATAGCACTTCCTGGCCCACTGACTGTAAAATAGATTATTAGAAATTATTGACTACAGTTTGTGATATGTTCAGGACTGTGGCTTTCTGGGTTTTCATAATTCCCCAAGAACTATGTCTGTTTTGAAGATAACTTTTGAATATAACAAGCTGAACTTTGTTGCAAAACTCTTAAAAACAAGCTGATACTGCGTCCAAAGTTAAAGTAAGTGTTCAGACCATTAATAATTTTTAAGAAGTTTGTACACTTTATCTTCTTCGTATAAAGTCCCAATTGTTCGTGAAGATATTTAACCCCATCCTTAATTTGTCTTGCCTGAGAATGACAGCTGTTTAAAAAAAAAACAAAGAGGCACTGAAAGTTTAATAGACACAGAAATACCTTATTTAGCTTGTTGTGGTTTAACCCTAGCTGGCAGCTAAGCTCCACACAGCCGCTTGCTCACTTCCCCCAGCAGGACTGGAGAGAAGTTTAGAAGGGTAAAAGTGAGAAAACTTGTGGGTCGAGATAAAGACAATTTTCTAAGTAAAGCAGACGCTTGTGCACAACACAACCAAAACAACATAAGGAATTCATTCACTCCTTGCCATCAGCAGGCAGGTGTTTCCCCATCTCCGGGAAGGCAGGGCCCATCATGTGTAATGGTTACTTGGGAAGACAAACAATACTAACACCATCACTCCAAATGTTCTCCCTACCTGCCTTCTTTCTGCCACCTTTTATGGGATATCCCTTTGGCCAGTTCGGGTCAGCTGTCCCAGCTGTGTCCCCCCAGCTTCTTGTGCATTCTGCAACCTTTTTGCTGTCAGAGCAGAGAGAAACAGAGAAGGCCTTCACACTGTGTAAGAACTGTTCAGCAATAATTAAAACATGCTTGTGTGATCAACACTGCTTTGGTCACAAATCCAGGCCATGGAACTATACAAGCTATTATGAAGGAAAGTAACTCTTTCCCAGCCAAAACCAGTACAGAGCTGAAAGGGCATTTTAAAGGAAAGGCATTTTACCTGTAAATCATCTACAATATCTACTGTTGTTAAAAACATAACTTGAGATTTATAACAAATATAAATTTATTATATTTTTATAAAATAAATAGCACATAAGTAGAACTTTTGTTTCACTGGAAGTCTTTCAGTAAGAGCCACTTCTAGACTTTGTCTTGTATACAAATTATACCAGCTGCATTAACCAGCTTTGCTTCTTGAGCTTTCTGAGGTTCCCTTATGATCTATTTGTTTCAGTCCTCACCTTTTGTGAGTATTCTCCAGTTGTGGTTTGTGGAAACAGAGGTATGTGAAATTTGGAGAAAGGCCTCTGTAATTGATACACTCGCTACAGCTGTGATGCCTAGTATCCAGTGCAGAATTCTTGGTTTTCTTGAATACTGCCAAGGGCAGGATCTTTCCCAGCTCAGTAACAGAAAGAGATTTGTAATCCTAACAGGATTTGATATTTTTCCATGTGTCTATAGCTATTCCTAGGAAGACTCTGTTCCTTCTTCAAAATGGGAATGGGTTCCAGTTATTGGCCTCCGGTTAACTTGTTGCTTTAGGCATGTTAATGTTTGGTTTTTCATATTATGCCATGCGTTGATCAGGTTTAAATGTTCAAGGCGGATCTTGTGTCTTTTGTGATGAGAAGGCAGGAATAGTTAAAAGCAATCATCAGTAACCCAACTACGAGAAGATAGACTGGGGGAATAGCTTAAAGGTATGAGTATTCATAAAATCATAGAATGGTTTGGGTTGAAAGGAACCTTAAAAATCATCTAGTTCCAACCCCCCTGCCATGGACAGGGACACCTTCCACTAGACCAGGTTGCTCAAAGGTCCATCCAGCCTGGCTTTGGATTCTCCAAGGGCTCTTTACCACCACTCATTAATAAAGAGTACAATTAAGGGATAAAGCTGAAAGCCATCTGCTGTGTGGAACAAGTGATCAGGAAGGCTTTTGTTCTCTGTGCCTGGCCATGCTACAGCTGTTTTTCATGGAGTTGAATTGACAAGCATGAACTATATGTCTTTCTGCATCTGTAGTCATGTGGAATCCCCACTGTCCTAAACCTCAGATCTGTCAAAATGTAAGTGGGTTACTGCTCAAAGTTGAGTAGCAGCAAAACTGGTTTGGAATGAGTATCTGTAATGTTTTCATGAATAATTACTTTTGCTGATAAAACTTTAAACTATTTGAATCTCACAGGGAAATCAAGCATTTTTGTGCTCTGCTGTTCTAGCTGACAAGTTCTTGAACTTGCAGCTCTATGCGGTACTGCCTAGAGAAACAGACCATTTCTTCCGGACCCTGCTACTTCTGAGTTCTCAGATAATTTAAAACTGTTGTCTGCTAGATGTGACACATGGTATCTATATTGCCATTTGTAGAATAATGAACCATGTCAAGTGGTGAGGTTTTCTCAAATTTCCTAGTTCATTTCATCTAAATTAATTGCAAGCTTTGTGATACAACTTCACAGAATGAATACACCTTTATGACCTCTGAACACTCTTATTTGTGCTGTGATCATTTTGGCATTGGTTTAGTATGAGATGAGGAGTGTAGATGTGACTAGTGGATTGGTTGCCTGTAAGGTTATAAACTCTACTAGCTACATACAATTCTCACTTGTTCCTATTTTGGCTTTCTTTGCAGGCTTTAGGGCAAAATCCAACAAGCAGTTTGAGAGGCTGCTGCTTTCATTTCTCCTCACTTTGGTTCATTTATTGGTTTCCCCACATTGTATGTGAGTTTTTCAGAGAGTGGCAGCCTTTGGCAGAGGGAGAGGGATATAACCTCTTCTGTCGTTTGAATGGAGCAGCTCCTTGTTGCAACCATAATCTAGTGTAGAGCAATATAAATTTTCTAGTGTTCTTTTTTTTTTTTTTTTGCTTTTATCTTCCTTCTGTCTTCAGCAGGGAAAACCTTGGGCTAACAGCTTTCTAGGTTGAGAGTCTGGATTTCATGTGTCCTCTGAAAAACTGTTTTGTACTGTGTCTGAATTCGTCTGGCAGGACTTCTACTGTTTCTCACTTACTTCCTTTGTACCAGAATTTCAGGTGACTGAGGACTGAGACAGACATGGAGGCCAGGATCTTGCTCTGTGCTGCTTGAAGTAAAGCAACAGTGCTGTACTCCATATCAGGACATACACTGTGCTTGGAGAGCCAGCTGTAAGGAAGGCCTCTCTGTTAGAACTGTTGCTTCTGCTATAGTTATGAATGTTAAAATAAAACCTGGACAGATTTTCTACAGTGGCTTTCCAGTATTTTTCAGTCTTTCTTTAATCTTCTGTAACCTGTGATATTTGTTGAAGTGTAACCTGAAATGGTTTACTATCTGTTTTGTACTCTGGTTCTGAACTTAAATTATGACAACTCTGTGCCAAAACTAGGAAGGAAGTAGTGACACAGTTTTGAGATGCTTATTTTAAAGTGCATACATTAATGAATAAATAAGCTGTTGTTGAAGCCTTAGCTAGCTATCTTGGATGAAGTTGTGAGCAGTGAGTCTTGCAAATTTTCTAGAACTGTTGAAATAACCATAGTTAATACTTACTCAAGAAGGATTTTCTAATTGAAGCACTGATTTTCAGTTCGATCTGTATTTATTTTGTGCGTAAGCTATAAATTTAGTAGCCCAGTTTCAGTATTGCTTTGATTTTCCCAAGTGTCGTCAAGTATTCCTGTTTTTCACAGGCTAAGTTCTAGTCTTCAGTGAATTAAAAGAACTGTATATATGACGAGCCTAGCTTCCATGTCAGTACAATGTAACCTTCTATGGTAGTAATCCCCAAATTCAACCTGTTGCAAAGATACTGACGTTTCTTACGGCTAAAAGCAGCCTTCAGTTGTTTGAATGGCATTAATGCACTCTTTTAATCTCTGAAAACCTGGTATAGACCCCTTGGAGATTTCTTTAATTTTTTTTTTTCTGTGTACAAATCCAAATCTAAATACCAGCCTTTCCAAAAGGAACTTAAAAATCAAATTACATTCAGCAGTACTAATAAACTTATTCTAAGTATTTCTGTAGCAGTTTTTGTTTCATATTCATTGAACTTGAGGAAATGGGTGACTTCTTTTTCTCTCCGACAAGAAATGAAAAGAAATGTTGACTAGCTCATATCGTTTGTTCATTGTTACCGTGCTGGGAGCAGGAAATGGAAATAGCTGACAGGGTTTCCGTTCTGTACATCTTGGTCTTGTTTCTTTGCAATGAAAGAATTTGTTTGTTGCAATAATTCTTATATACTGACACATGGCAACTGATTCTCTGCTAATTATTTCACTTTTTTTTTAAACAGTCAAGTCCTTCATCTCCAGAGCCAGCAAGTCTTCCTGCAGAAGACCTCAGCACAAACTCCAATGGTCCAAAGCCGGCAGAAATCATGCTAGATGATGACAGAGAAGACCTCTTTGCTGGTAATTGCTCTTTTCTTCTGATGTGTCTGCATAAACTCTTTTACTCTTGGACTGAAAGGAATGTGCTTTTCTGGGAAGGAGGGTTAAAAACTTTTTATGCTGTAAAAGGCCATTTTCTTAGCTATAAGGAAATATGAAGCAGCAACCCAGCAACGGAACCTTCAATTTTAGTTTTACGCAACTGGCTTAGCAAATCTTAACTGTTGCTTAACCTCTTGAAGGTATGCTTCCTCAAATATTCATTAAGTAATAAATTAGTGCCTCTATCCATTATCAATCATTCTTCCCTGACTTCAGCAATCATGTATTTAATTGAACTCCTATGATCTTCTGCAGTATGTTGTCAAGTTTATGAACTTGCAGAAGTAACACACTAAAAACTTAAAGTAGCCGAGATTGTTCTTTGCCCGAAGTTGTTTGTTTTGCCATTGTTAACACATCTTGCTATTGATAGTATATTGTTGTAAAACTGTTTTGGAGTATAGCCTTTCATTTCAAACTCAGAGGAGAAAACTTAATCCTGCTTAGTAGTAAAAACAATGGGATATGTGACTTCTTTTCAGGTTTAGATTAATTTGTAAAAGTTTTGTTGGTAAATTAAAATTATGAGTATTTTTTCACCAGATTTGCACGTGTTGTCTCTGTTGTAAACACTGCTGTTACACTTTGGATGTTACATATTTTTGTAGTGTAACTATTAATTCTCTCTCATATATTGAATTAGTGGCACTTTGCGAAATTTATTTAATAGAAAAGTTTAATTTAAATTTCTTAAGTAGTTTGACAGTGATGTATGGATTTTTTTCTTGTGAGACTGTAGCGTTAGTTAAGTTTACTAAATACAGATATCTCAGTGTGTACTGTCAGAGCATAGTGTTGGTTTGTTAGTAACGTGTTCTGTTGACAGTGGTAACAGTATTTATCATTATGGAATTAACAACATTCAAATCTGTTTGTGTGTAAAAACATGACTTAAATTACATCCTGATTTTTTACTTAATAACCATACGTAAGCTGTCACAGTCTTTTTTCCAATTACAAAGAAATATAATCCAGATCATATTGCAAGCTGGAGGATATTTCCTTTTTCAGAAGTCTCTTTTGTTAATATAAAAAGGTTACTAACTGGCATATGGGACCAATCTTGTAATTTCACTAGTGCATGATTGTATATCTGTTACTTGACAGTGCTTTTCGGAGAAAGATGTGTGACATAGTTAATAAATAATCAGTCAGACAACACATTTCCAATGCTTAATCAATGTCACTACTTTGGTGTTGGTTTTTGACTATCCTAACCATGGGTTATGGTTCCTGTCAGTTACAAGTGTAGGAACATTAACTATTCAAGAAAGGAAGTGTAGTATTTGGAGTACCTTATGTATGTCAAAAGGTGGTTCTTAACACTGCTTCTCAGTACTAACACTTTTCCTATTACTACATATTGAGTGTGTCAATTGGCAGTCTGCTTTGAATACAGTCCTCATTGATTCCCTGATGTAATGATTTGAAAAAAAAAATCTTAATAGAATTTAGTTCTGGGCTGTTTCGTATAGATAAGTGTATACATATGCTCCTTACCATTGTTCTGAACTTACAAAATTTGTATTTGCATATATTTGAACTTACATTTTCTTATGACACTGTTAGATTGTGTTGACTAGTTCATTAACTCTGGAAGTGTTTTAAGAGAAAGAATGAAGAACAGAAGGTAATCCTGCTTCTTTTGAATTTGTGTTACCTTGTCTAATAACTTACAAAGACCAGCAATGCTTTAGCACCAAAGCTTTCTAGTATTAGTAATTTGGTTATTTAGCTTCCTTATACAAAGCTGACTTTTATAACCATAGAGCCATTTGGCGTGGGTATTTTAGAAAAGCCAGTTCTCCTTTGGATAATATTAAGAAAAAAGATGGCTGGAGTAAATATTGAAGGGAACCAGACAGAAGGAACAAATGTTAGCAGACAGATTGTTTCAACTGAAATGAATGCTGTGAGGAAAACACACAGAACTGATTTAATGAGTTTGTATTTTGCTATGGAAGACTTGCAGCACTAAATTGAAAGCATCTAACATAATGCATATCTAACATAACCAACACCAGTCTTTAAAAGGTCAATTTATATACAGACTGAGGCTAGCACAAACCCTCAAATGGGGGGAAAAAAACAAGAATGATTTATGGAACCTGAGGCAGAATATGACATCTTTTACAGTGTCCTGTTCTAGGCAGGAAGTTTGCATAAGACAGTTGTACCCTAGTGATGAACTTCTGTTTTTCTATCACTGTCAGCCTAGGCATCCTCAAAAATGATGTCTAATTTGTGTTCCAGTGCTTTGCATTCACAAGTATAACTAGTTTTCTTTCGTAGGACTGTTTTGCTAGGCAATGATGTTAATCCATCTGATTAATTTTCTGATACTGATTTGCAATGAATAGAAATAATGTGAGAAGGCAACATGAGATGTCTATTTTCTTACTTCCAGCATGATAGCATAAGCCTGGCTTTCTGTGAAAGCAGGACTTAATTTACAAGTGTAAATTTACAATTTAAATTTATTCAACATGTTGAAATTCCAAAGAAACCTTTATGCAAATATTGCACAGCTTAAAGGGATGCTTAACTGGAGCGGAAGTGAGTAAGGTTCCACAGCTTTCTAACTTATGTTGTTCCTTCATATTGAATTATTAGACACTATAAAATCTAGGTCAAGGGAATCCTATAGATGACTCCTGAAAGGAGAGACTCTGACTCTCTGGGGATATAAACACATTTAGTTTTACAGACTTATTTGTCCAAAAATGTGATGGTATGCCTCTTTAGCTATTGTAGGCTTGATAAATCTTTTTCATTGTTGCATCTAATAATGCAACCTAATAGAAAAAGAGGTGAGGGAGAACAAACTGTATGTTTTCTTGTACTGTTTTAATGCAGTTCAGAATCTAGGGGTTTTTTTAGGCTTTTTTGACTATGCTTAAAACCTCTTTCTGTCGCAGCTACAGGGTAGTATATGCAATAAAATATTTTAGATACTCATTACCTTCTCTCTGGTGACTCATAAGTGCTTTGGCTGAACTATTAAAACTGGATTTCACAGGTGGAAGAAAATGAGTTTTCCATCTGTCGTTGGAGACCAGTAAATTTTGCTCCTGCATCCATTAGGATTGTGGTTCTTGGTTCTGTGAAAAAACAAACTGTCTTGCTAAACCAACTTCAGCACTTTCACCCTTAGAATAAAAGTCAATGTGTTGATTCTTTGGCCAAGAAATAATTACTTTATCTTACCCTGTAGAGCTCTTACATGTGAAGACCAGTGCTCAAAATCAGCTAGTATTAGGAGTGTCTTGAGGGGCTTTGGGGTTTGTCTTAAAACCTGACTGTACGTAAGTCCTGACTGTCCATTCTTCACTTCTGCTGTACAGTGAAGAACTAGATACTGAATTGAGTCTTATAAAATGTCAGCCTAAAGTTCTGTATATAGTTACAGAAATGTGCTGTGGACCTCCTGTGCAGGACATAGGTGTCTGTGCCTTCTGCCTCTAGTGCTCACAGGTGATGACGAGCAGGGCTGCGAAGTTGTATCAGTGCTCTTCGCCATTTTTGGAGAAAATGGAAAATTACAATTTTTCTTCTCCTCTAGTCCGGTAAAAGATTACTTTTAAGGTTCTTTTGTATTTTCAGTGCTGAAAGGTGTTTGGGAATGGATTGTCTTATGCAGATATCTAACTATTGTGTCCTGGGAGAAAGTCAATGCATTGAGGAGGGTGATGTTTGTTGGAGTTTTTCTTCAGCTTATGATAGATTTGTCTTAGGCTTTTTTTCCTGTGAGTTGATACAGAAGGGGAGATGCTAATTCTGTGGACTGGGCAGGACATACTTTAAGCCAAGCTGAACAGCAAAAGTTTCTAGCTGATAGTGTCTGTCAGGCTGTTGTCATGTAGTGTGCCTGATCAGAAGAGTTTGATGCAGCAGATGCCTTGCTGCTTTTTAGAAGCTGGTTGTTCAGTTACAACTGAATACAGTTGTACAAATCCACAAAAGCCTGTAAACATACCGTTTGGAAATCAGAAGACCTTATTAGTGACAGACTGTTCTGTTAAAACTATTTCTGTTCTCATTAAGATTATTCTTAGTACTCCTGGTTTAACAGTAAGACTCATGGGCTGTGACTTAGGTGTAGTAGTTCTCACAATCAGTTCTGTTAGGATACCTGTCTCTGAAATATTGCTATACCTGGAGAAGCCTTTTTTTTTTTCTTTTTTTTCCAGTAGCTTGTCCTGTGTTCTGGACAACAGTTTCTACTTCAAGTTAGTTCTATGTTTGTGTGATCACCTGAGTAAACTTTCAAAGATAATAAGCCAATTTAAACTCTGGAGCCGTGTCAGAATTTCAGAGGTCTGATATTTACGAGTGTGATCAGTAAAAATAACTTACTCAGATGAAGTGAGCTGCTAGTAAGGAATAGCAAACTTGCACTTTCTAAGATTATATTTGAGAAATACTGATGGTGAAAAGTAAAGAAACAAGAGCTATCCAATGCCGAGATTGAGCCCAGTGCTTGAGTGCTGATAGAAACCTGGTGTAGTTGGCTGTAGAATTTTAATCAAGTATAAATAGTTGTCTTCTCCAGCAGGATGAAATGTTTTCATGTTCTTTTGCAGCTAAGCATCTTGAGGAGGTGGACTCTTCATCCTTAGATACATTCAAAACCCATTTGAATGTAATCCAGAGAAGCCTGCTCTAGCTGACCCTGCTTGAGCATAGGGGTTAGACTAGACGATCTACAGAGGTTCTTTCCAAACTCAGCAATTCTATGATATACTCCAAAACAAAGTGATGGCAGTAAACTTCGTCAGTCTTGAGCAGAATGAGCATCTGCTTCAAACCAGGTTAAGGCATAGTGACCCTGAAGTTTTTGCAGTTTTTTTTTCAATTTATTTTGAGCTTCAGTATCGAACAAAATTTAGGCACATAGGCATTTTCATCCCTGAAATAGAGAAGTGTGGTTTTGTTCATTTATGAAAAACATCAAGGATTGGAAAAGAAGTGTTACAGAAGAATGGGAAACAGAATTGACTAGCAGAATATCTCTAAGTGGCAGCAGAGTTAAAGCTGAGTGGTTTTTATATACTGATTATGAAAGATTATAATATTACTTTTTGCAGTAATAAATGATATCGTTCACTGCATGCTGTTTCCAGTTGTACTTGTACGTTGCTAGTAGATGGCTGTTCTGGAGAAGCAAAGAATCCTACATCGGACAAAAATGATTTTTTTTTTCTTGATTTTTTTTAATTTTTTTTTTACATGCACTATAACTGTGTCACAAATTTTAAAGTCGATCTGATCTTTTATGGTCCTCTTTTCTTAACTGTTGAGTAAAGACTAGTTGTATTCATTATATGCACTAGGCTTTAAAAAGTTTGGAAGAAAGATGACTTCTTTTGAAAATTGAGTGATTCATACAGACAAAAGTTGCAAGCACAGCTCTTTTCCATATTACATGGTAAACCTTTTTGATAACATTATGTTACTCAGAGTGGATCTGTTTTAGTGCCTTTTTACCTGCTTGGTTAAGTACTTGCTATGGCAAGTCTAGTTTGTAAAAAGACTTGAGATCAGGTGGGAAGTCATTTTTCGTCTCAAATGACTGTTCTGTGGCCAACATTATTTTTTAAGGAACTAGAATTCTTGAAAATGTACATTTAGCAAGAACCACAGCAGTAGTTATTTAAACTGGAACAGGAACTTCTCTATATGCAGGAAGTGTGTAGCTTGCCAGTGGTCAAAACCAGTTAGTGGAGGAAAGTATGTGGGATTTGTAGAGCAGAGATTTATGTCTTCTTTGAAGACAGGTGAACTGTGTACAGTCTGAAGAAAGTATTCAGTTTCTAGTGAACTGTTTTAAGCCCCAAAGAGACTGAAGCTAGAGGCTGATACTTAGTCTTGCCAGTCAGAATGTCTCACTTGCTAATATTTATATTTGACAGGTTGTGGGCTTTTGGTGGGAATGAGGATGCATTATGGTTGTGTATCTTCATTTAACACGTGGCGTGATCTGCTCAGTTGTCAGCCTATTTGACTAAATCAGCTGTTGTTCAGAGTGCAAAAACTAAAATTGATATAGGTGCTGGAAAAGAGCATCATTAGTTTTCACAATATCTCATGCAGAAATAAATGACTTATCACTCGTACCTACTTTAAAAGACTCTTTACCTAGTATATTAAAAACCACACAATATTAATCTTGTTTTAACCCTTTATGCACTAGAAGCTCAAATATCACATCTGGTTTTACCTATGTCTTGAAAGAAATTGTCTGCCACAAATTAGTACTGTTTACAGGTGATTGTATTAAACTTGTTTATTGTCATTTTTTAGCATGTGTGTTTGTTATCTTCATGATGCACATGCATCTCTGTTGCACAAAAACTTCTCTACTAACTCAAAATTTTTATCTAGAAGCAACAGAAGAAGTTTCTCTGGACAGTCCAGAGAGGGATCCAATACTTTCGCCAGACCCTACTCCTGCAATCACTCCTGTAACACCTACTACATTAGTAGCTCCCAGAATGGAATCGAAAAGCGTAACAGCTCCTGTGATTTTTGATAGATCCAGAGAAGAGGTACGCAGTAAACTCCTAAATCATGGGAATTTCTTGTTTGTTTTTTGAAGTTTTTTCTTCTTTTAAAATGACAGTTCCTTTATGTTGACTCACGGCCATCACCGTTTGCTAAGGCAAAGTATGTAAAAGAAAACCTATTCTGTTTATTTTGCATATAAAGTTTAGTACGAATTTGATTTATTATGGTGATTATGTTGGAGATCTGTGGTGTGAGGAGTAAGATGCTCCATTCCTTCAGAACAAGTATTGGAAAAGCCTATGTAGGAGGAAGCGGTTAGCTTGATACAGAAGAAATGTTAATAATGTATAATAACTCTTGCTGGCATGGTACAAGTTTGAACTTTGATTTCTGAAGCTGTTAATGGGGAAATAGAGGAACCAGTTGTTAGTGTTATCCTGCCTGCTAACAAACAGCTGAGGGTAATGGTAGTTTTAACATTGCTGTTTACATTTGGTGTTCCATTCAAAGCCTGAGCATTGCTGAGTGCCATTCATTCTGGAGTGTTCTCTTACTAGACAGTGCCTCTGCTAAGTGAGTTTGCTAACACGACTTACCTGTGGCTTGAGGGTGGCTGCCTCCCCAGGTACCATAAGATGGTGTTTTATTCTAATTTTTCACCCCTCTAGCCCTTGTACATTGTCCCTTCTGCCATGGTGTTTTTTAAGTTCTCTGTTTTTGTCAAGCCTGTGTATTACATGAAAGATTATGAAATTCTCCATGATTAGAGCTCAGGCAAGTATCAGAAAATTCTGTCTGTTACTTTTGCCTTCCCAAACTCTTCTGCTACAAATACCATTAATAAAAAGGAATTTCTGTCCTTTGATTAGAGGCATGTAGAAGCATCGCAAATGAGAGTGGTTTTTAAATCACGGTATCCTCTCGCATTGTAAGAAATACAATTAACATACCCTTAAGATAAATATTTGCTAAAAATTTGGAGACCAGAAAGTCCTGAGAAAAGGCTGCCATACTGGAAGCTTTTCCAAGAAAGCTTAAAACTAAAACATAGAATCACTTAAGTTGGAAAAGAACTTTAAGGTCATCAAGTCCAGTCATAAACCTAACACTGTCAAGTCCTCCACGTGAACTTCGTTGCAGTGGCAATCAGTGTTAGAAATTATGTTCACTTAACATTGTATGGTGAGTTTGGAAGGGTTTTTAATTTTACAAACATACTGACTTTTCCTTCTTCTCCCTCTGTACCCTTATCCTTGTAACCATACATAATATGACTACACATTACCTTGTTAAATAATGGCATATCTCTTTTCTAGATTGAAGAAGAAGCAAATGGAGATTTGTTTGATATAGAAATCAATGTATCAGACCCAGAGAAAGTTGGTAAGTTCCTTGAGCCTAATAAGTCAGGTGATAGACTATCTTATCCCTTGAAGACTATTCAGAGAGTTTAGCTTGATTTCTTATTCAGTTATGTTTTGGAGGTTTTTAGTATTTAAATGGAAAGCTATTTAATATATATTTTGGAACAAAAAGTGTGTGAAGGGATTATAATAACTTGCCCTAGGATAAGTATCTTAATTTTCTTACAGGAGATGGAATGAATGCTTATATGGCATACAGAGTAACAACAAAGGTAACTAGTGCAACAAATAATTGCAGATAACTTTGTATCATAGCTGAGTAGATGGCTCGGTAATTCATAACAAATCTTTTTGTTTTCAAGACATCACTTTCCATGTTCCACAAAAATGAATTCTCTGTTAAAAGAAGATTCAGTGATTTTCTTGGCTTGCACAGCAAATTAGCAACGAAGTACATGCATATTGGTTACATTGTGCCTCCAGCTCCAGAAAAAAGTATTGTAGGTAAGTGTAGCTCCTGTAAGGTTGAATTTAAGCATGGCATTTAAATGCTGTAAAATTAAGTATTTTAATTCCTGTTGGGCTTGTAAAAAAAAAAAAAAAACAACAACTTTCTCCATAAATATTACTGACTCTTTATCAGGTGGTCCAAAATACTAAATATTCTTTCTGGTCGGTATTTTTAAAAAGTTCGGGTTAAACTGGAAAGATATGTGCCGACCTCTTCCTCACTCAGAACGGCATTGATTATAAGGAGAGTTGTTGTAATACATGGCCTTCTTTTTCTTATCTATCATTCTTTCTTCACTGTTGCCCTTTTAAGAGCTGATTAGTCTATCATAACAAAGATGTTAAATAAAAGTTTATTTTTAACTTGTGCTGTTATCAGTTGCCACTGCGTACAGAGCTTCATACATACTCCACCTCTCTAATCCTTCAGTATGTTTCTTTTGTCATGGTGAACCCTAAAACCTCTAGTTAATTCTTCTAGGTTCTAATTCAGAAAGTACTTTTGAGTGATGCTAGTCTTCATGAACACTTGCAAGGATCAGATCCTTTCTCCATGAACTAAGAAGCATGCCAGATGCTTTGGAGCAACTTCAATTTTATAAGCTCTAAGCAGGAGAGATTCTTTCAAAATAACTAAATATTTAAAACAATAAAACCTGTTGAAGTCTTTTGGCTTACCCATATAAGTAAGTGATTGGACTCTAGAACACTGATATGTAGGGAATGGCAAAACTTTTTTTCCGGCAGCTTAGTCTGTAAAGCTAATCAGAGCAACAGCTTTTCCTATAAGTAGGAATACGCAACTCAGTAGATGTAGGCAGCAGAAAGCTCAGGAAAATCATGCTTTTAATTCTGTGGAAAAGCACTGTGTTTTTCAGTCTGTAAGACTGAAGATTTGTTCTGAACTTCTGGTAGTTCCTGAAAGTAATACATGATGCTGTAATAACCAAGTTTTTGTGTTACAAAAATAAGTTTAATTACAAATGCTAACAGGTCTTATAAAGATGTAATGAAGCTTCTAGTCATGTCCTTTGGATGATAACACCATTTAAGGCATTTATGACAATATGCAGTTACATGAAAATGTGCTTTCACAGTCAAATTCATCTGTAAGACAACACTTGGACTGGATTTGAGGTACCACTTGAACAAAACCAGCATAAATACTGATATTATTGGAAGTTTGTAAAATGGTGGGACTTATTGCAGTGTAAGCAAGCACTGACTGTCACTTCAGATCTTTGTATAGAGACTTTATTAAGCTTTGGGACATTTCCCAAAGAGCAGGGAACTCTGGCTTTAAATTTTAACTTCAGTGCACACATGGTATTTAGTTATATCCAAGAATACGTAGTCCATACATTTATAATTCTGAAGGAAAGAAGGTATTCTAGGCTGATTTAAAATTAAGCATGTTAAAGCAAAGAGCTGACAAAACGGCTGAAAGTAAGGTGACGTGTTTACATCACACATATTTTAAAAGTCTTGATATAAAATATACGTTCAGTGTTACGAAGCGTGTATTGTACAGAAGTCTGTAGTCTGTTCATACTGTTACACTGTTAATAATGCCTGCAGTTTTAAGCTGCAGCTTTATTTTGGTGATGGGTGGGAGGGACTGGCATTTCAGACTTTAGCCACAGATTCAAGTGGTCAATTACTGACAGTGGAACAATAGGATAAAACTGAGTCAGTGGTGAGCTAGAGTTGGACGTTCTTCCAGACTGCCTCACTACTTACATATGTGTGTTGCAAAATCATATTTTCTATTTCTCAGAAAATCATCTATTAAGTCATGGATCCTTTCCTGTGAAGGATTACAGTGCTTGGGCTACAGCAACTGCTTTACACTTGCATTTAAGTAGGCTTCTATTAGCAGAGAAAGAAACATGATGTGATATGCAGAAATAACTGTCAGTATCACAAGTTAGGAATTCCTCATATTGATCATTTTGATTACATTTCCAGTTTTTTCCCTGTGAACTTCTGTTGCTATCTAATGTAAAGGACCTTTTATATTAAACTGCAGTATTCAGTGCTTTCTGCAGTGAAATATTAATGAATAGTAATACTCTACTGCAAAAAGATGGGGCATGTGAGTTAACTCACATTTGTTTGAATAGCTTAATCTTTGTACTTAAAGACATATTTGATTTTACAGATAAATTTGTGGATTTACAGTTATACTACACTGTGTAGTATACTTCTGAAAAAAATGCCGATCGGATTTATTTTCATCGTGTTACAGAAAAGGGAAAATCTAAGGCTTCACTGAGAGGTTAAGGGTGTCTCCTTGTTCCTGTAAGGATGCTGTTTGTCCCCTCCATGGGTTACTGTGTGAAACTTCTAAAGCCAGAAGGGAGATCGGGTGAGGAACAACTTTGGGAACTGTTGACCTGGCAGGTCACAGAATACATGTTCAGAATCTTAGCCTTAGAACTTTTAGCTGGAGAAGCACAGAACTAACAGAGCAGGAATACACTACAGGTAGAAATAAGATGTTTTTAGTGTATCATAACATACCTCTCCTGTATTTTAGTAAATAAGAATAATTGTGAATGTTCAGTGTTCAGTGGTGTTTTTGATAGGACTCAAGTTCTTAAACTCTCTGGATTTGGGTCTTTAGCATGAAAAATATTGACCTCAGTCTTACAGTTTTGGAATTCTGCTGTTGCTGAGGTTGAATGTATTTCCTATACCACACTACATCAGTAAGTCTGGCTCCCTGTCATAGTTTTTTGGCCACTTTTGACTTAGGCAGAGAAAGTGATGTAAAGCTGCATACATTTTATTCTGCTAATTTTGTAGTTGTTTATATGCTTCAGAATTTTTAGAGCTAATTAGTTTGCCTTAGTTGACTAAAAAACTCTTAGTTTTAGAACTTAAAAAAAAAAAATTAAAATACTGGTAATAAGCTTAACAATTAATAGGCTTTTAACCTGAGGTTTATTTTCCTGTTCTGCTTTATCTGGGTAACTTTTCTTCTGAACATGAGTGACCAGAAAGACTCTGATCTTCATTTAGATTGTCTTCATAAATGCAAATCAGATTAGTTTTGTGTAACTTTTAGTCAGAATTAATATATTACAGGAAATTGCATATTTCACAAAGCTGCTTCCACAAAACCATGCAGCATGCAGTGTTGATGTTTTTCCTGCTACTGTGTAGTGTTTTTCATTGTAGTTTGACTTAAAAATGTAAACTTAGGTGAGCTTTATCTTCTAATCACATCGTTATGTTAATGATTTATGTGATAAAATCAATATGATGCCATTTTCTTCAAAGGCATGACCAAGGTCAAAGTAGGCAAGGAAGATTCGTCATCTACTGAATTTGTAGAGAAAAGAAGAGCAGCTCTAGAAAGGTAATGTATGTATCTAACTAAAACTTGTTTAGCCTCAGAATGACTTGTAATATACTACGTGGTCTCTGTAATTGCTGTTTGAGCCGTCTGTATTTAGGTAGATTCTGGAGGCTGTGTGCAGCTGCCAAATTTTTGCATAGGAATGGAATAATTCCCGTTAGTAATGGGAAATGTAGCTTTACTCATGGAGAGGATTATAGCTAACTTTTTAAACTGGTTGCTGCTTAAAATTGAAATTACAGAGATCCAGTAAGTAAAACTTTTATCAACTTACTGGGCACTTTGGGTTTAAGGAATTAAGGCCCTTCAGCACTATACCTGTTCCATAAAAATCAACTGTTGGGCAGGGAGACGGGTGAAAGAGACCTTCAGTCACTTGCAAGTAAAATGGCCTTCTGATGACTTAGTCACTGATGTGATTAGCTGAATTCTGGCATAAGAGATATTTGATCTCTGTTACCCAGCACTGGTATACAACTAATATTGTTCAAATATCTTTGCTGTGTAAGGGTGCTGTCACTGGTACACTGCATCATTTTCCCCTGTTGACGTGGCTAGTAAACACTTTAGAAAGTATCTAGTAGAACTTACACAAGTATACAGGCTTAATTTTGGCATGATTTTGTAATATGCCCATTGGAGTGATGCATTTGCATCATCTGAGAACAACAGACAGTATAACTGTTTCAGTTAAACTAGAAAATTAACAGAAGTCAAAGGTTTTAGTTTGTATGTTGAAAGACCTGTCTAACAGATAATCTATGAAATTCTTGAACTTCCAGAGTCCCAGAGCTCATCTTAAAAAGAAATATCTCTTCAGAATCCCATTGCTAATATATTTCCATTTCCTAAGTAACAGAAGAACATCTGAATTGATACTGAACTTCAAAGTACTGACAGGTTCTTCTGTAGTCGTTATCTGTAACTGAAAATTGGCATATAGCTTAACATTTGCTGCTTCACATTGCACTCAGAAGTTACTGAAGTTGTTCTGTCACTTCAAATGGAACTATGAAACACGTTCTGGTTATACAAGTTTATTGCTAAAGGATTGGTACTGTTGGATATGCAGACTTGGAATAACAGCTGGGACGGATACTTCCACACAACTTTAGATCAGCCTCACGGTCACAGGCCCTGGTCCTCATGGGGGACTTCAACCACCCTGACATCTGTTGGAGAGACAACACGGCAGGGCACAGGCAGTCCAGGAGGTTCCTGGAATGTGTGGATGACAACTTCCTCCTGCAGGCGATAGAGGAGCCGACAAGGAGGGGTGCCATGCTCGACCTTGTGCTCACCAACAAGGAGGGGCTGGTGGGGGATGTGAAACTAAAGGACAGCCTTGGCTGCAGCGACCGTGACATGGTGGAGTTCAAGATCCACGGGGCAGCAAGGAAAATACACGGCAAGCTCTCTAGACTTCAGGAAGGCGGACTTCGGCCTCTTCAGGGACCTGATGGGCCAAGTGCCATGGGAGGCGGCCCTGGAGGGAAGAGGGGCCCAGGAAAGTTGGTCCACATTCAAGGAGCACCTCCTCCAAGCTCAGCAGAGGTGCATCCCGATGAAAAACAGGTCGGGCAAAAAGGCCAGGAGGCCGGCGTGGATGAGCAAGGAGCTCCTGGACCAACTGAAAGTGAAAAAGGAAGCCTATAGAGGGTGGAAGTGGGGACAGGTAGCCTGGGAGGACTACAAAGAGGCTGCGCGAGTGGCCAGGGATAAGGTAAGGAAGGCCAAAGCCCTGGCAGAACTGAATCTGGCCAGGGATATAAAATGTAACAGGAGGAGCTTTTATAGGTACGTAGGGGACAAAAGAAAGTCCAGGGTAAATGTAGGCCCCCTCCAGAAGGGAACTGGTGTCCTGGTTACCCAGGATATGGAGAAGGCTGAGGTTCTCAATGGCTTTTTTGCCTCAGTCTTCACCGACAAGAGTTCCTTTCCCACCGCCCAAGCTGTAGAAGGTGCAAGCAGGGACTGCGAGAATGAAGAACTGCCCATTGTACTCGAAGAGCCGGTTCGGGATCATCTAAGGAACCTGAAGGTGCACAAGTCCATGGGTCCTGATGAGATCCATCCACAGGTCCTGAGGGAACTGGCGGATGAAGTTGCCAAGCCACTGGCCATCATATTTGAGAAGTTGTGGCGGTCTGGTGAGGTCCCCGATGACTGGAAGAGGGGGAACATAACCCCAATTTTTAAAAAGGGGAATAAGGAAGACCCAGGTAACTACAGGCCGGTCAGCCTCACCTCTGTGCCTGGCAAGGTCATGGAGCAGATTCTCCTGGAAACCATGCTAAGGCACATGGAGAGCAAGGAGGTGGTTGGTGACAGCCAACATGGCTTCACCAAGGGCAGATCGTGCCTGACCAATTTGGTGGCCTTCTATGACGGGGTGACGGCATCGGTGGACAAGGGACGAGCAACTGACATCATCTACCTGGACTTGTGCAAAGCTTTTGACACTGTCCCGCACGACATCCTTCTCTCTAAACTAGAGAGACATGGGTTTGATGGATGGACCACTCGGTGGATAAGGAGTTGGCTGGATGGCCACACTCAGAGAATGGTGGTCAACGGCTCGATGTCCAGGTGGAGACCGGTCACGAGTGGCGTCCCTCAGGGGTCCGTGCTGGGCCCGGCCCTGTTCAACATCTTTGTCGGCGACATGGACAGTGGGATAGAGTGCACCCTCAGCAAGTTTGCCGATGACACCAAGTTGTGTGGTGCCGTCGACACGCTGGAAGGAAGGGATGCCATCCAGAGGGACCCTGACAGGCTGGATAGCTGGGCCCGTGCCAACCTCATGAAGTTCAACCAGGCCAAGTGCAAGGTCCTGCACCTGGGTCATGGCAATCCCAGGCACAAATACAGGCTGGGCGGGGAATGGATTGAGAGCAGCCCTGAGGAGAAGGACTTGTGAGTGCTGGTGGATGAGAAGCTCAACATGAGCAGGCAATGCGCCCTTGCGGCCCAGAAGGCCAACCGCATCCTGGGTTGCATCAAGAGAAGCGTGGCCAGCAGGTCGAGGGAGGTGATTCTCCCCCTCTACTCTGCCCTGGTGAGACCCCACCTGGAGTACTGTGTCCAGTTCTGGAGCCCCCAGCACAAGAAGGACATGGACCAGTTGGAGAAGGTCCAGAGGAGGGCCACAAAGATGATAAAAGGGCTGGAGCACCTCTCTTATGAGGACAGGCTGAGAGAGTTGGGGCTGTTCAGCCTGGAGAAGAGGAGGCTCCGGGGAGACCTGACAGCGGTCTTCCAGTACCTCAAGGGGGCCTACAAGAAAGATGGGGAAAGGCTGTTTAGTAGGGCCTGTTGCGATAGGACGAGAGGTAATGGTTTTAAAATAGAGGGGGGTAGATTTAGATTAGAAATTAGGAAAAAATTTTTTACGATGCGAGTTATAGAACACTGGAACAGGTTGCCCAGAAAGGTGGTGGAGGCCCCATCCCTGGAAGCATTCAAGGCCAGGCTGGATGAGGCTCTGAGCAACCTGATCTAGTCGGGGATGTCCCTGCTCCTTGCAGGGGGGTTGGACTAGATGACCTTTGAAGGTCCCTTCCAACCCTAACCATTCTATGATTCTATGATTCTATCTCTCTCTGTAATAGAGATGGCCAGTTTCCCTCTTGATTCCTTACTTGAACAACAGAAGTAGGATTAGAAAAAGTTAAGTCCACCAGCTTGTGTGCATGCTGCTTTTTCATTTACTTGTTAAAGGAGTTACACAAGTGTACCACTTCTAGTGGAAGTTGAGCACTCCTCCCATACCAGGGAATGGACTCCTTGGGACTTTTGACAGTGCTGGGAAGGCTTCATAGTATGTTCTATTGGGGTTTTTTCAGAAAGGCTATGAATATCTTACATGGCAAGGAGCAACTTTTTCATCATGTCAGCTTCAGCTGTCTTTTCCTTTCAGAATCAAAAAGTTACTTACCTACTAAGGTGTTCAAATGATATTTAGAGGCAGTGGTTCTATTGCTCTTGCCTAAACTGAGGAAAACATATTAAAGTCAGGCCAAAGAAATCTGCTTCAGTTTGCTCTTTTTTGAACCAAGAACTATGTGGAAAGCAATGTACCTTGTTAGTTGAGTTTACTAAAATTTATGTCTTAGAATCGTGAACTTACATACTACAAGACTGCCAGGCAATCGTCCTGAAGCACACTGCCAGTTGCCTCCAGTGAAAATGTTAGAAGTCTCCCTTGGAGTAAAAGCTATTCCATAGCAGCAGATTTCTAAAGGAAAATCCCTTTCGTTGCTTGCCGTGTTAACTTGTGCATTCTGCGGAGTACAGAACAAGCAAGGAAAAGCTGAGCGATCTAATGTATAAAATAGTTTCACTGCAACCCTTAGCTTCTTTAGGAAGAAAAATAAGGATCTGGTGGCCATACCTAATAGAGCATGGAAAAAGTACATAACATTTATAATACCAATATACCTAGACTTTCACTTTGAAGTTCCAGCCCACATCACTTTCTAGGACAGTTTCTAAGCAATTTGAGAATGTAACGGCACTGTTCTGGTACTTCACGGCTGAAACTTGGGCAAAACTAAAGCTTTTGCAAAAGTAGAGTGTGCTGTTGATAGTATTCTGTCACTGCATCTTAATTGGCAATAACATATATTTCTTACATTACCTTGATCTTTTGAGGTACTACATTTCTATAAAGCGTTCACGTAAACGTCAGACACTTTCTCTTAAAACATAACATTAAAATCAGTTTTGACGAACTTGAAGCAGTCTTTAGCGGAAGACAAAGTTGAAGCAGTTTTTAGGGGAAGAATACTGTTGAAATTTCTCTCTTCAACTCATATTTGTTCAATCAACAGCTTTTAGATCTAAGTAGAAATGCAAAAAAATTGCAAAGGGAAGGAATTGTGTTGATTTTGTTTTTATTATTTTTTATTTTTGTTTTTGTGTGTGTGTGTGTATGAGTCTTTTAGAACTAATGTGGATTGAAAGCTTTAGTTTAGCCAGCAAATAAATAGTTCATCCCTAGAACATAGTTGGCTCACTTCTCCAAGATTTCCTTTAATTCTGAAATAAGTCAGCCAGAATTACCTGTAACAAAAAGCCTGTTCACTGCACTATACAAGAATGTTTAAACAAGCTCATCTATTTTTTTTTTCTGGTATAGATCAACTGTCACTAGAGGAGGAGGACTTTACTCAGCTGTTGAAAATATGAATTATAATATTTTATCACTGTGCAGCATACAGTTACGGCAGGCCCCACCTTAAGGAGTTTCTGGTGGAAACAAACTATGTTAGAAACCATTTGCCACACCTTTGGTGTGTTATGTTGTGGTACAGAGTGCATGTGGCTGCATTACTTTCAGTCAGAAGTTCCAGATTTTATGGCGGCCTTTCTTGAGCAAGACTTCAGTGCATATTTCAACAGTTTAGTGGTCATATCTTGTAACTCTGTGTAGGACTTAGCCTAAGTGTTTGTTGGAGGAACATGGCAGAACGCATAAATATGATTTAAGGAGTCAGCAGAGAGGTGAAAGATTGAAGGGGCATGGAGACTGAACTGTCATCTGACCCTGTAGAGGTGACTTTTAAAAAGTGTTCAAGCCCTATTAGATAATGAGGGAGGTGGTGTGCTGCACTGTACCCATTGTTTAGATGAACGACACTTTCCAGTGCTGTCAGGCACATTAAATATATTTTGTTACCTAATATTTTTATTTTTAAAATTATAGGTATCTACAGCGAACAGTAAAACACCCAACCTTATTACAGGATCCAGATTTAAGACAGTTCTTGGAAAGTTCCGAGGTATTTAAGTTCTTTTAAGTTCTCCTGTTTGTTTCTAGATATAGAGCAATATATTCTTTTTGTACTGAGACTGATCCCCTAAATTCATATGAATTGTACCCTTCATGGGACAGAATGGCAGAGCATACTTAGGTAATGGTGTGCTTCTTTTGTGAACAACAGACTTCAGTCACTTGTGCTATCAATCTGGCACCTTTCACAATATTAAATGTATTGTTAAAGATATTGTATATCTCTTTATAAATGTGCATAGTGGATTAATTGTAATACTGAACTGTCTTTTGGCCAATGTCAATATCTTTTTTGTAGTAATAAGTCACAGAGACCTCACTACTGACAAAAGCATCATTGATAGATAACTTACAGTGGATCTGTCAATGCTGCTGACAGACAAAACATCACATGAAGGGTAAATGGTCTGACACAGGGGCCACATTGTATGGCATATTCAGACTAGTCTGAATAATAATATCAATTGAATTAAAGTTTGTTAACTTACCCTCAGGTTTTCTAACTACATAAGCAAATACACAGTTCTCCCATATGCTTGAGGTAGGTTTTGAAATCTGGTCTATATTGAAAAGCAAAAAGACGTCAACCTTTTATAATCAGCACACAGTGCAAATCTTGCATTAAATTAAATGTTTTACAGAATTTGTTTCATCTAGTTTGTTGTAAATCTAAGCTTTTGTGTTGCTGTAGTGGCAGTTTGTTCTCTGTAGTGTATAGGTGGGTAGTTAGGACCTTTGGCTAGTTCATAATAACTTTGGACAAGTGGGCTGTTTGTCCCATTTAAATGTAAAGATGTAGAAGAAAAGTAAATAGTCTATATTTTTAAGTTTTCCTCTTGAGAATGTAAAAGTAGTAAATCTGAGAAATTAGATTCCACTATATTGAAAAACATAGGAGTAAAGAGAACACTATATCCTTTTCTTTCCCCCTTGTGCCCAGTTAAACCTCCATCCTTTTAACCAGTCTGTTTGCCCTTATTTGTCATTCAATTCCAGCTGCCGAGAGCGGTTAACACCCAGGCTCTGAGTGGAGCAGGAATATTGAGGATGGTGAACAAGGCTGCCGATGCTGTCAACAAAATGACAATCAAGATGAATGAATCGGATGCAGTAAGAGCTGATTTTTCGGCTTGAGTAATGAGACGAATTAATGAGCCTCAACAATTGCATTTTAAAGCTGTAGAAGTAGAAAATGGGTTATTAATTTGCTTATTGGCTTGAATTCTTAGCTGTATCAGTTGACCACCCTGCCAGTACATGGATAATTTGCTTCTTTAAAACCAGAAATGTTGTTGGTAATCTAATTTGTAATGCTTGACTCTTTCATCTTTTATCAGTGGTTTGAAGAAAAACAGCAGCAATTTGAGAATCTGGATCAGCAACTTAGGAAGCTTCACGCCAGTGTTGAAGCATTAGTCTGCCACAGAAAAGGTAACTTTACTTTTATGTGGCTGCATGAACTGAAGTGCTTAGAACATCAGGAAATGGTGATGCAATAAGGGCTTAGTATGTCAGAGCTCTTAACTGATTACTAGTTACACAGTACATTTTAATGCAAAAATCTTCTAATTGTACCTTGTAGTTTAAACTGTTCTAGCATTTGTGTATACATTTTTTTTAATGTTATTTTTAACCAGAATATGTCATTCCTAAAGTCATAATTTTTTTTCTTGCAGAGATTCAATACCATACCTAGCAAGTTATTCTACTACAGTAGACATCCATAAATATATCTTTAGGTCTCATTTCTCTCCGAACAAAAGAGTAATTTCTTTCCGAACAAAAAGTGACTGCATAAATCCATTTAAACATCTTTTTGGTTCAGAATTGCTCTGTTAACAGAGTTTAAGCTCTTAAATAGGAATTTATTATTCTTAATTTGGTCCACATAATACATGATCAAGCTACTGCTAAGGTAAACTTTCCTGGAAAGATAAGTAGTCTCAGAATATCAGCTTTTGGTTTATTGCAGAGAAGCAAAGTCTGTAAATTTGTATTTTAATTACCCATGCAGCTGTTTTGTCAAAGATTGCTTTCCATCAGATGATTTAAAAAAACCAAAACACCAAAACTTTGATTTCTACTTCAAGGAAGACCATAAATGTGTCTTTTGACACTACTGTATTAAGTTAAAATATGGGGTCACCTTCCAGCTCTACATTTCCAAAAGTACTTGAAAATTTAGTAAGTTACTTTCTCGTAACTCTATCAGGAATTACTCTCTGTAGTAAAAAATCTTTGGCCAGATGTCCTCAAGACTAAAGAGTATTTTAAGAGTTAATGGAAAAATCAAAGTGTGTGTTTACTGTTGATTTGACACGTGCTCATAGATTTGAAAAAAGGTTGTTGTTTTGTTTGTTTGTTTCTTTAAGAGTTGTGTTTAAATTTTAAGGGGTTTAGATATTTGAATACATTTTGCTTCTACAAACATTTCTGTGCTCTGATGATTCCAGAGAAGCAGCATAGTTGCAAACAAACCTGCACTTTTAATCCTGAAGTAATTTGGATTAAACATTTCTTCGAAGGTCCTTCATAGGACTTAACTTTGTACAGAATGATTTACATGAGATTCGATGAGACAATTCCCCTAGTATTTGTTAATAAATAAACTCAAAACTTCACCTTCATAGATGCCAGTCATGCTGGTATGTGGAGCGTGTTTTTGTTTTTGTTTTTTTTTCTCTTAAGGCATGTCAGAATGTCGCAATACATTACAGTATGCACAGTTAAAGGTACTTTAGTCAATAAAATAGTCCAACAGAAATAAATTCCACTCATGGGGTTGGTGGTTTTGTGATGTAATTGGGGTTTTTTCCACTCTGAACTGCATGGAACAATTACTGTGTTATAGACATGTTAAAATTGTTTTGAATTTGCTCTGTAGGTGAGTTGGCTTTTGTTTTGTGGCCTTGCACTTTCTCTGAACTAGGCAGTTGAATAATACCAAAGTGTCAGTTTTTTCCATGTCTTTTGCTAGACAGAGTAGACATGACATTAACAGGCTCAGCAAAACCTTTACTGATGGAGAGTTTTTTTTGTGGGGGAATTTTTCTCCTAAATGTAGTTTCATTGTGATCTCCTTGTATATTTTATCATGAGCTTTAGGAAACAGAACTTGTATTTTCAGTTAGTGAAATTAGAGTTGAAATGGGGCAGAGGTGTCTGCTCCACTGATGTATGCTGCAGAGTAATAGAACAAATTAACTACATTGTACTGAACATTACTTCTGTATTTCAGAGCTTTCAGCCAACACAGCTGCCTTTGCTAAAAGTGCTGCCATGTTAGGTAACTCTGAGGACCACACTGCTCTATCTAGAGCTTTGTCTCAGCTTGCAGAGGTTGAGGAGAAGATAGATCAATTGCATCAAGAACAAGCTTTTGCTGATTTCTATGTGTTCTCAGAACTGCTTGGTGATTACATTCGTCTCATTGCTGCAGTAAAAGTGAGTACTAGTAGGAAAAATTTCTGTGTTCAAAGTCACATTGCTCAACTTGTAGATTTACGGTAAATGAATGTGTGCGTTTGCACATGTTGTGACACAGTTAAGACTAAATTTTCACCTGAAGTTCTAGCTGAGTAAAATGGATGTATCCATGATCAGTTATTCCAATGATAAAAATGGTTGTGATAAAATATGGTAATGGATTAATAAGATCCAGACAAAATGTAAATGGTGAACAGTACTAACTGCACATTATTTAGGGACATGATACACTATTCTGTCTAATCATACTGTACTGGTTTCTTTTAGGTTACTTATTTTCACAGTATGCTCATAAATTTTAGAGAACATAATTTGGCCATATTTTGTAGATAGCCAATAGTTTTTGTAAGTAAGAAACAAATACACTTTGTGGATCTACATCTCATTAAAGAATATTCCATTTTGGTGTAAGTCATGCTGCACAGCATAATTAGGTTTTGACATGGGAAGGAGTGTTTACAAATTTTATTCAGAAGTATCTTTGAACTTGCCAGGTTGTTGGGAATATATATTTTTCTTTTAATTATTTTTTTTAAATATGTATACTTGAATTCTGCTAACTTAGTCCATTGCTAACAAAAATGTATTGCTAAATATGCATGTAATCCATGTGCATGAGAAGTTTGCTAGAATCTGCATTTAGAGAAGTGTATGCATAACAGAGCACTTTGTAGTGGTTGTTTTGGTGATGTTTTGATGGAATGAGGAACATAAAATGGTTTGGGGCACTAAGGTGTCTGCTCGGAAAAGGCTTCTTGAATGCTCTGTTATTTGTGTAAAATATTGAGCTGTGCAAGCATGCTGTCAAATGAAATGCAAGAAGATGTGTGGTAGACACAGTGAGGTTTTTTTTGAGTATACTTGTTCCAGTTTTATCCAGAATTACCTTTTCTTGCTAGGAATTTAGACAGCTTGGACTGTTTAATAAATTTGTCTGTCCTTGCAGGGTGTGTTTGATCATCGAATGAAATGCTGGCAGAAGTGGCAAGATGCTCAGGTCACTTTACAAAAAAAACGTGAAGCTGAAGCAAAGCTCCAACTTGCCAACAAACCTGATAAATTGCAGCAAGCTAAAGATGAGATAAAAGAGGTAATGTTAGCAAACATTATTTTGGAGGTCAGACTTCCTGCATTAACTCATTCATTCTGCATTAGTGCACTACTTTATACCATTTTTATTTACAAATCACCTACTCATTTGCTGTTTTCCGTATTTGCTGAAATTGTTAAAAGGAATTTATTTAAAGTATTAAATGTATGCAATTGTTACTCATTGTAAGATCTGTAAGGCAGTTAATACTGTCTCTACAGAGTCTGGGAGATGGGAGGAGGGGAACATGGACAAGTTAAATAATGCTTTTAACTGTTAAGAGATTGCTTGGGTAGGCAGAGGAGCATCTCTTGGCTTCTAAAGCTAAAATCTAGCTAAGACGACTAACGGAGAACTGTTCCCATGTTTTGCTTAATTATGCAGCATATCTACCCATATATATACACGTATGTATATATGGTGTAATTTCAATAAAAATAAATATAACATGTTGAAGTGTCATAATTTATACACTTTTTCTATCATGCTTCACTAAGGAAATTGAAGAGGTAGGACAACTTAATTATTTAACATTAATGCATTCTACTCACGCACCTGTATTCTCCCATTAAATAATGGGAGAACATCATTGCAGATTTCGAGCTCTCTGATGCAGTTACTTTGTTTGGCTTCTTCATTGGTCACTAACCACATGCTGCTTTGTTCTTTCTGCCCTTCAATATATTTTGCATATGGTGTTGAAATTACTCATTAACTTGGCTTTCTTTTTTTAAAAAAGGCCTTTATTTACTGGGGAAACTTAGTGTCACTCTTGTGTGACCACATTCTTGCTGGTTGCTTCTCTTGATGTTACCTATCCATCCACAATATAAGTGAGCTAGAACTCCTTGTCAAAAATACTTCCTGAGTATTGGAAGTAGTAGGAAATACTTAGTGATCCTTTCTCAGTGCCAATATTAAGAGAATGAATTATATTGTTCCTGAAGGATTTATTTTTCCTACTTTATGGGATGATTAAGAGAAGGTTGTTAGTAACCCCACAGTTTGAATATGCTGCCATTGAAATATGTTCAGAGTTGCTGAATTCTGTAATAGTAGCCCTTCTGGCAGAGAAATTGTAAAGTGGAAGCTTACACAGCTTGAGCTTCATCCGTGACTCTGTTTCTTTTTGCAGATAAAAGGCCAAAGAACAGTCTAGAAAGACCTTATTGAATAATGAGAAATTTCTCCTTGTCAGAACCTGTAAGATGGCAGAAAGATGGCTGACTGTTATCCACTGATAATTCATATAGTACCTGGCATTTCATCCCATGATGAAACTGGGATGTTGGATGCATTAGGCTTGTAGGGGCTTTCACTGAAGTCTCAGGCACCTACCACCTTGCTGTGGTAGGAAGGCACTGGCAGTGTTAATCTACTTCTTCCTTGGCTGAGTTTTGTATTGTTTCAGTTATCCAATAACTCTTTGGGCTGTTCTTCCATGAAGGACATCCTGTTATGACTTGTTGTATAGCTTCATAATGTGTATCTGAAAAGGCAATAAAAAGACTCTGAATAAATATGAACTAAAAATATAAATACATAGATATTTATTAGAACATAGATGATGTTCATCTCATATGACAATAGTAACTTGGCACTGCACTACAAAATGCTTTTGTGAATAAACAGCACCAATAGATTGCTAACAGGAATATGCTATATTGAAGTATGTTGCTTCCCTGCTGCCTTTTTTTGAGGAAGATAAGTGTTCCTGGATATATTGGCTCTCATGACTCAGTATGTTGAGATGAACAGATACAGTTGCATTTTAAATATGTTAGCCTGCATGCACCTGAAGTGTGAGGCTGATAGCTTTTTTTCAGAGTATTTCTACACAACTAGCTTAAATTTAACAATATAAGAGGTGTGTAAAAGCAGTCATAAGGTAATGTAGATGATGATGTCTTATTGTGTAGCTAGATGCCTTTGCCATGAACTAAGGAGAAACATAACCTAGTGTCATGTATTGTTACAGGAATGCCCACTCCCAATATGACAGGACCCCACAAGCAACTGAATTTTCCTTCCGTGCTCTTCTTACCTGCAATAATTTTTCTATTCCTGCTTTCTGTGAAAACAGTTCTCACTGAACAAGAAAGCATGTGCTTTGGCTTGCCTAAGCAACGTGCATTCTGACTGGAAAGGCAATAAACACGTCCTCAATAGCTTGTAATCTGCAACAGAAATATTATAATCATATATTTGACCGTAGGCAGAGATGAAGATTTAATTATCTCTTCTGGGATTAGGAAAGTACAGGGAACTAACTTTTGAGACTTTCGAGACTTTTCCACACTTAACTGAACAGATAGTCACAGATATCTTACTGTTTATATTCCTTTTACAGCAGTGTTTGTAAAGAGAATTCCGGGTAATGCTTTAGAGATCCTTTTTCTTTTCTAAGTAATGTTTTAAAAATGTTATTAAGTTTTCCTTAATAGCAATACTAAGATATTTTTTTCATTTCATCTACAGATAGCATTACCTTACAGATACCATTGTTTTAACTGATCTGATGATATCCTATTACACAAATTGTTACTTTGAAATTGTTGTTTTAAGACTTTCCCTTAAGTATGCCAAAAAACAAATAGGTCCTCTTCAGCTCTTGAGTGACTATCACTAATATACTAAAAAAAGTTCTGACTGAATAGACAACACAAAGTCTTATCTCTGCATGTTTTTCCTTTGCCAGTGGGAGACCAAAGTTCAGCAAGGGGAAAAAGATTTTGAACAGATCTCCAAAACCATTCGCAAGGAAGTGGGAAGATTTGAGGCACGTACAATTTTGTGCAAGTAAATTACAGTTTTACTTTAGATAATATTGACGTTCCAAGTAAAATTGGTTGAGAGGTTAATATGCCATAATTTATTTATTAACAGAAGGAACGAGTGAAAGACTTTAAAACTGTAATTATCAAGTACTTAGAGTCATTAGTGCAAACACAACAGCAGGTAAGATAAATTTTGTTTCTACAAGTTAATATTTAATATGTTTCATTATAGGTTAGTTAAAGACAAGCTTTAAGTATAGCAGTTTCTAAAACATAAGGAACTACTTTTAGTCTGTACTGTTTTGGAGAATAACATAGTGATAGCAGTTTCCCAGCTATTGCTGTGCTCCCTTGCATAGCTCTAAATCAAGGAAGCAAGGGAGATAGGCAAGCAAAGGGTGTTGTCGTCTTCTGAAATTGAACTAATTTTCACTGATAGATTGGAGTAAATTGATGAATATGTACTTAGACTTACTGAAGAGATTTTAATACCTGAATGTTTATTGCTCTTTTTAAAAAGTATAAAATATTACTGAATATTGTAAAGCAGCAATACATTTTCCAGTGACTCAGAAGTAGACCTTGTTCCCAAAAGAGTATCTGGAGTCTTTCTTCTGTTCATTCTGGGAATGTAACTGTCCAGCTTTTTTTGCCTTTTTTTTAAAAAAAAAAAGTGGCACCCTTAGAGGTAAGAATAGCAAAGCTTACAAACAAATTCTTTATAACTGTATTCTGTAGCATTGTGTTCAATGTGTGGTAACAACTGTTGCTGCAAGCATATTTGTGTATTCTTAATGTGAATGGATAATACGAAGCACTTACGTTCTTACTTTGTCCTCTGGAGACAAGTTTACCACAAGAGGAGGAAGGTGTATGTGTTTTCTTTTCCAGCATGTAGTACTTCATAGTGAGTGTTTTTCCCTTCTCTCTTCAAGCTAATAAAATACTGGGAGGCATTCCTACCTGAAGCCAAAGCCATCGCCTAAAAGAAGGATATTCTGAATGAGAAGACACTCTGGATGTTTGTCCTGGATAAAACTAAATTCCACAGTGAAATCACTTTAAATCATCCAAATAAACCACTATATATTTTATGAATTAACATGTGGCTTTTTTTATATACTACAGCATTTTATTAACAAGCTGCATGTCCTGAGCCTCTTTAAAGTGGACTGTGGCATGATGTTCTGCAACACATTGCTGAATTGAACACTATTGTGTCTTAATACTTGCACTAAAATGTGCACTGCAAGGCCAGAAAGCTGATATTTTTGTTCTTTACAGTACAATGTTCTGTAGTACGTTTACCTGATCTTTATGAAACAGATTGAAATGCATCGATTAATGTTCACTTAAACATTCCTGTATAAAATCATGGTTTTGTGATTACAATAATAAAGGGATGTACCTTGTGAAACATTAAGCACTCTCTGGTTTTTTGTCTGTAGATATTTACTGGTGGTGTTAGAAGTAGCATTTAGAACAAAGTGAGATTATATGAAAGGCAGAAACAACATTTAGTAAAGAATGCTGGAGGTGGTGTTAAAGATCCACAAACAAGTATTTGTGGTAAACTATTCTGTTCTTTAATTCTGGATCTGTTTGTTGCTGGTATTTTTTTCACCTGAAGTTATCACTGCCTTGGTAAACTATAATGTGTTAATACTCATATAGTCAAAAGACTAATGCTTGGGCAACAGACAGGCATAAACCAAAATCTCTTGCAAGTTTTTACAGAGCTTCTGAAGGATTAAGATCACCTGCATGTTCAAATACTGATGTGCCACTAGAATTATATATTTCATCAATTGTCTTCAGTGGTCTCAGGATAAAAAAAAACCAAAACCAAAAAAATCTTCCAATAAATCTGGTAATTCTTGGAGGAATAAAAGTAGGTAATTTGGCTGAGTGCAAGCTCTTTGTAAGGGCTAGGATTCTATTTGGATTTTCTTCAGTAGAAAATACATTTACAGGAACTGATTATAAGTTAAGAAAAAAGGCCAACCGCAGCTGAGAAGGCCAACCACATCCTGGGCTGCATCAAGAGGAGCGTGGCCAGCAGGTCGAGGGAGGGGATTCTCCCCCTCTACTCTGCTCTGGTGAGACCCCACCTGGAGTACTGTGTCCAGTTCTGGAGCCCCCAACACAAGAAGGACATGGACCAGTTAGAGAAGGTCCAGAGGAGGGCCACGAAGATGATAAAAGGGCTGGAGCACCTCTCTTATGAGGACAGGCTGAGAGAGTTGGGGCTGTTCAGCCTGGAGAAGAGAAGGCTCTGGGGAGACCTGATAGCAGTCTTCCAGTACCTCAAGGGGGCCTACAAGAAAGATGGGGAAAGGCTGTTTAGTAGGGCCTGTTGCGATAGGACGAGGGGTAATGGTTTTAAAATAGAGGGGGGTAGATTTAGATTAGAAATTAGGAAAAATTTTTTTACGATGCGAGTTGTAGAACACTGGAACAGGTTGCCCAGAAAGGTGGTGGAGGCCCCATCCCTGGAAACGTTCAAGGCCAGGCTGGACGGGGCTCTGAGCAACCTGATCTAGTCAGGGATGTCCCTGCACCTTGTAGAGGGGTTGGACTAGATGACCTTTGAAGGTCCCTTCCAACCCTAACCATTCTATGATTCTATGATTCTAAAAGAGCAGCTAAACATTTTTGAAATACACAATATTAACATAAGACTTAACTGCTTTGTCATTTTAATAACATACTTAGCTTGTCAATTGAATGTAGTAATATTAAGGGAACATATTAATAAATTTTAGGACAAATGTTAATCATATAAAATACAAGAGAAAGCTCTTGGTTTCAGCTAATGGTAAGACTGGAGGATAAGCCCATGAATTTGTATTGTTTGTGTTCAAGCATAAAGAAACACCCAGTATTATATCTGAACAGGATGGAAACCTAAATTCAGCTGAAAGATCATACACTCTGATTTATGCAACAAAATTAGTGTAAACTTTCTAGATTAGTGTCTCCTATTGTTTCTGTATAGAGTTCTGTTGACTTAGTATTTCTAGGAATTTTCAGGGAAACTAGTACAGAAACTTATTTAAAAAAAAAAACATTTATCAAGCATATTTTTAAATGGTGAAATGCTAAAACCTTAAGCTTGTGATACCTTGTGCATCACTGTTTGTTAAGTCATTTAGCTTGTAACTGCTTTTTGAAAAGCTCAAGTATGCAACAGGTTTATGATGAAGAAATCGATCTAGGCATAACACTCTGTGTTATGATATACTTGACTTTGGCTTGCCTGGTGCTAATGAAAATTCACTAACAGCTCAATATTAAACTTCAGATTCGTTCCAGTGGAGCTAAAGTGGATACTTGTAGAAATAAAGATTCAGTCTGGATATGCAGAGCTCAAAATGGGTAAACATATACTTTCATGATCTTTTTTCTTTAAGTGTTTTATCCAGCTTTCTTACCTCTTGATTTTTTTTTTTCTTCTATAAGGATTAGAATTCAGTTGAATTATGGATCAGATTTTTTCTCTCAGTGATGAGATGAGAAATAGCTTTCACATTACTCTCCTAGAAGGGAGTAGTGTAACTTTCTTTGTCTGTACTAGACAACTGAAAATTTGAATGAGCTGTATAGGGTTGGTTTTACTCTTAAAAAAAGAACAACAGGATATAGCATTTCTGGAGTTCAGTGTCACAGAGGCTTGCTAATACAAAAAAAAAATTTAGTCTTTTTTTGCATCACAAGAGTAATTTGAACAGAAGACCCAGATTGGCTGTCACCTTTGGCTAGCGTAACTCTTGTTTCAAGAATCTGTTTATTTTGCATATATTTCCCCGATATTATGAACACTGAAGGTTTGCTTACCATCTTTCCTAGTACAATTACCATCCATATTAGCAAATGTTTCTCAAACCCAGTGAGTGGGTGGTGTTGCTGAACCATTTTCTCTGTGGAGCTCACTATGGGATCTTGTATTAAATTTAAGTGTTGTTTCCCTGAAACTCCAAGCCAGTGTATCATTGAGAAATCACTAACATGAACAAAATGAATGTTTGCAAAATGGTAAACTACATTTAGAATACTGTATAAAAGACAAGGTACTACTGAAGTTTATTTTACTTTTTAGGTTGAAATAAACTCTGTAGATGTTCACAAGAATTTTAAATCATCCTCATTCTTGTATCCATCATGTCTATGGTGCTTTTTGAATTAAAAATAATGACATGATGTGGTTCAAATTGAAGCCATTGTTACCTCTTTTTAAAAATGACATTCAGTCTACAATAAATCTCTGATTCTTTAGTCACTGTCTCTTTTAAAATGGAATATTTTGCTTCCCTATCACTTATTACTTCTTTTACATCTAAGTTATTTCCCTCTGAAGGTCTCATATGGGAGTTTGTGTTTTGACATCTCTGGAGTTCATGCCCCAAATATGTCAGTTTCTTTTAAATTCTGGTGAAGATGAGTTGCTTGCTAGTATATCCTGTGCATTTAGGTGAACAGCCAACATCCACTAAAATTATGTGTACAGTAAGATGATTGTCTTAAAGAACAAAAATTAAAAAAAAAAAAACCACTTAAATATTTTTCTGTCCTTCCACTTTAGAGTGGAACAGGCTGTGTAATAATTTGAATCCCTGACAAAATTTTAGTCCATTACAACCGGGGGGGGGGGGGGGAGTTTCATATTAAAACATGTAAGGAGATGAAGTTTCAGATTTATTAAAATTTTACTTGTTATCTGCTAAAGGGATTCTTCCTTTATTTATGTCGTAGTTCAGCCCCAATGGGGACCAGACTACACAGTCTCTCTCTCACTCCCCCCCCACTCTCCGAGAGAACAGGGAGAGATTTGACAAACAAAAGAAAACCAGGAGAAAAAAAAAACCAAACACGCAGGTTGAGATTGAACAAAAAGTAAATTTAACAGTAATGACAGAAGAAAACAAACCAGTGATGGAACACAAATACAGTACAATAGCTCACAACAGATCTCCACATCCAGTCTCTTCCAACTAGGAGGGCCTCCCTTCAGCACCCTCCTCACTTATATACTGAGCATGATGTCAGATGGGATGGAATAGCCCTTTGGCTAATTTGGGTAAATTAACCCCAGCTGTTAGCTAATTAGTTAACTATCCCAGCCATAGGGGCTACCAGCTTCAGTTCTCCACCCAGCTCAGGTAAATATTAACTCTATCCTGGCCAGAACCAGGACAATTTAAAATTCTTGTCTTCCATAGTTGAGTGGAGGGAGAACTTGCTAACAAGTAAAATAACTTTTGATTTCACTGCTAAAACACTAATTTTTTTTTTTCCCCTTAGATCAGTGAGGAAATAACTGCCATAGGGAAGGGTATAAAAGAATCCAAATCTGTTTTCTGTAATTAAGAACATTAAGAAAGAGAGTCTCAGAAGAGTATGCAAGGCAGCTTAGGCAGAATCCTTCTAGCAGGATATTTGTATGAAGACTGAAGTAAAAAGCAATAAAAATGGAAGGGCAAAAAAAGACTTGAGATAAACCATGTATCTGTGGTTTAGAGAGATCAAGATAAGAAGAGCACAAGTAAGGAAGATAGCACAAGTCATGAGAAAGGAAATGTTTTATCTTAGCCTCACATTCAATGTGGAACTTCCAGGGGAGGTCTTAGCAGGGTAGAGGAGCCCTGCATCTTATGAAAACCTGCAGTTATCTTAATGTCGTACTAATACATTGATTTTTTTTAATATATATATATATTTTTTTTTTTTCCTCCTTGCCCCACCCACCCATGTTCACACGCAATCAGGGGATTCAGAAAACTACCCACTTAGCAGCTCCCAATATTGTGGGTTTTAGAAGTACTGAGGTTTTTATTTGATTCTGTGAACTCATGTAGAAAACTGACTGACCTTTCCGGAGTTACAATTCTGCCTGTCTTCTTTCCAAGTAGTCTTGTTTGTACTCACTGGCTGATGAGAGCGCTTTGTGATGTTTTAGAAACAACTACACCACTTCAAAAACAATGCAGCTAAATCTTTAGAGGAGTGAGGAAGACATGAACCCTTTCAAAAGCAAATGCTGTTGTACTCAAAGTTTTATCAAGTGTGCTGATTTTTTTTTCTACTATTTTAGGAAACCAGTGTCTATAGGAGTACAGTGAGGTGAAAGTTTACTTAAAACCTGTTTTTCTGGCAGCAACTGAATGGCAAACTGAGGTTGTGATCTTACTAAGAATTATCACTTTTTTTTTTTAATCTGGACTCTTGTTTTGATGTGTACTTTACTTATCACTTTGATTAGAATTTTTATATGCATTTCTTTGCCTACTTCTGTTCTGGAAAGGAGCCACTCCAGAAGTCCTTGAATTGTGAGGATTAGTGGAAACTGATCTTTCAGAGTTGCCTATGTTCATTCCCTTTTCTCTCCTATGAATCATTCCAGCATGATGAATGCTGAATTCCCCTCTCCGCCCCTATAGGAGGAATTGTACAGTGACAACTTGGAAAAAAAGAAAAACAGAAATGGTCCACAATGGAGTTTTTTGTTTTGTTTTAATAATATGTATTTTATTTTTAGATAGTCTGAAAGCTTTATTGTGAAAATGCCACATTCTTATTCAATTATTTTAAGTGTGGCATACTTCACTGATTGGACCTTATTCTAAACAGTGATGATTCATGGAAGGTTAAGCTAGAGTTTAATGACAGGTAACAGTTAAAACTGGAGTGTATTTATTCATTTATTTTACATTTAGATCAAGTTAATCCAAGATACTGATACCTGTAACAAAAGCCAGTTCCTACAGTTCCTAGAGGACCTTTTGGGGCCTGCTCAACAGATGAATTTGAAGGCAGCCTATGTAATTTTTACCAGTAGAGATCAACCCTTTTACAGTTTTGCCTTTAAGTTTACTAACACGATTTTAATACATGTTTAATACCCATTCAAATCAAGTTACATTTAAAATATATTCTCCTTGTTTTGTTATTTGTGGGAATCATTGTATCATTTGTGCAATTAGCTTGCAAAAACGAGAATCCTGAATGGTTTTCAACGCACGTTGATAGCATTTTATTAATTAATGTTTCTTAAATTTTTGCTCTTCATTGTATGAGACTGAAAGACAATCCTTGGCCATTCAGCCATGTGGAGAAATCCTATTTTTTCTTTAGATGTAACTATAAAGATTGGCCAACTAATGATGATATATTGTGCAAATTAAGTATTTAACATTCCAAAACATATTGACGTATTTGAATTCAGCTCACTATGTAATCTTCCTTGTTCCTCTTGGCTGATGCACAGTCAAAAGTTCCATTATGTACTATTGAATTTGAAACCAGATTAATGTCTCAAACTTTTCTTTGTTAATAGGTTATAAGGTATTAGGGAGAAAAGTAGCCTTTTGAACTAATTGGTTATTAGATTGCAAACAACCACAAATATTGCCCCTATGAAATTCTGCTGGCCTCTCATTAGCATAAATGTGTTACTGACATAAGTGGTGTCATTAGAATTATCCATCCACATTGTATTAGGGTAAGAATAGAAACTAACTTTAAAGACTGGAGTCTTAATCGGAAACTAAGAATAATGATAGCTTGATAATTATTCTCTAGCGCGCCCACATTTACCAGGCTGGTAAGACTATTATTATACAGCCTGTCTTTCCTTGGGATGATTGTAATGTATTTATCGGAGTATGCTTCCGGGGAAAATGGGATTCCTTATTCACTTCCTTCAGTCACCACTGTGTTCCAAGGACACGGTCCCTAAGCCGGGAGCACATGGGGACTGGAAACTTGTTCGATCTTGTCACCACTCCCAAAGAGTAGCACTGGGACTGTCCTTGTGGTCCTAGTAGTTGAGGACACTGGCACAGGAGCAGCATTGCGCAGAAACGAATGCCCGACGACTATCTTCCTTTGGTTTCAGGTCATTTTTTATTATGTATGGTTGTTACTTTGCTTTAGTTCAGCAAAGTGAACTAGTGTTAGTTTGTTTTCGTTCTCTCGGTTTTAGTCAAAAGCCTTCTATTTTGTATTGAATTCTTCAGGTCTTTGCTTAGAGCAAAATATAATTGAATTTCGCTGGCAGTAAAACAAAGAGAAATGGAGGGAAAAAGAGTTTGTGACATTTTTCCCCTGATGTTACGAGTCTAGGAGGAAGCAAATTAGTTTTCAGAAGATGTTTCGAAAAGCTGATCTTGGAAGCACCGAGATAGCATAACCACACAGGTCAGATAAAAATGATCATTTGTTTCCTGTCCATTTTTGAGCTATGCTTTTATACTTGACTCTGCTTATGCAAAATTAACCCCTGTACACACATGAATTTATAATGGTAGCTACAAGATCAGTGACAGATGGTGAAGTTGCACATCTTAGCCATGCAGCCTCTGAGGCTTGTCAGCATTCATAATACCTTACAAGGTGAGTTTTAAGGTCTAACAGATCTAATACAGCTGCAGTTTGCTATCACTTTTCAGTGCTTCCAAATGGTTTTAAGCTTGGGGTTAGCAAATTTGTGAGGTGGGAGGGTAACCCTGTGCAACAGCATTGCCTACTAAATGCATATAGTATTGCATCTTCTGTTTCTGCCTCCGTTATTTTTAAATCATCAACACGGTTGCTTATTTGGGGGAGTAAGAAGTTTTATTTAATTTCCCCAGTGGCTAGAAATCATCTGCAGTTCTCTGAAACGCTTTGGTTTGCTCTGCTAAATAACAAAAGCAAGAGGCAGTTTCTCAGGAATAGCCACAATATGGGCAGTTTTCCTCAGTGCTGGACTTTTTTTTTTTTTTCTTTTCCACCTTAATTTCCTGTATCGGTTCACAACCGGCATTATGAAAGGTGCTGTATTTGTACAGCTTATCGGGAGTTTGTTGACCAAGCAGGCACAGGCAGTGGTTTGAGCGGCGGTGTGGATTCAGGACTGGATAAATTCAGCCCTTTGGACGCTAATTTCTTGTCTCCTCGCTTTTCTCGAAAGCAACGCTGCTGCCCTGGCGTACGCGGTGTTTCCGAGGAACCTGCGCCCTTCTGCCCCCGCACCGCACCGCACCGCACCGCACCGCTCCGGGGCGGGTACCGTGACAGCGGCGCTGCCCGCCCAGTACCTGCCCCCGGGAAAGGCCCCGTCCCTTCGCCCCGCCGGCACCGTTCCCTCGCACACTTTTACAGCAGGCTTTCCCGCCCCTCCCCACTTCGAGTAGGTTCTGGCCGTCGAGACGGCGGCCCCTCCGTCCCCGCTCCACCGGCCGGGGTGCGGGAAGGGTGTGCGGAACAGCGCCGGCGATTGGGGGGGGTGGGCCCACGGGGGCCGTAGCCCAGCGGCCGGCCCGCGTGCCCCGCCTCTCCCTGCGTCACGTGCGCGGCGTCACGTGCCGCCTGCAGATGGCGGCGGCGGCGCCGCTCGCCGGGAGCCCGCAGCCCTGAGGGGGAGCCGGCGCGGCCCGGCCCGGCCCGCCATGGAGGTGTACATCCCCTCCTTCCGCTACGAGGAGAGCGAGCTGGAGCGGGGCTACACGGTGAGGGGCGGCGGAGCGGGAGACCCCCGCCGGCGCCTCGCGGGGGCAATGTGGCGGTGAACGGGGTTCTGCCGGGGGCCAGGCCGCCACGCAGGTGCCGGCCTGAGGGGCCGCCGGGGCGGGACGAGGCCGCCCTGCCCTGCCCTGCCCTGCCCTGCCCTGCCCTGCCCAGAGCCCCTCGGCGTAGGAGAGGTGGCTCCGGCTCATCGGGCATCTCCCGCCCTACGCGAGCTTCGTGCTGTGGTGCGGAGGCAGGGGGGACAGCAGCAAAGGCAGCGTGGCCAGCGGGCGGGGAGAGGCGGCGGTTCCTTGCTGCTCGGCCCTGCTGAGAGGGGCTCCTCTGGGCGCTGGGTCCAAGTCTGGGCTCCCCAGCGCAGAGGCTGGAGGGACTGGGACGTCTCTTGCACGAAGGCAGGCTGAGGGCACTGGGGCTGTTCAGCCTGGAGAAGAGAAGGCTCCTGGAATCTTGTCACTGTGTACAAATAATCTGAAGGGAGGGAATGAGGAAAAGCCAGACTCATCTCGGTGGGGCCCTGTGACAGGACAAGTATCAATGGGCACACATCAAAATCTAGGGAATACTGTTTAAACAAAAGACAAAACCATTTTGTTCCTGTGAGGGTGATCAAGCACTGGTACAGGTTGCTCAGAGGACTGTGAAGTCTCCATGTCTGGAGGTTCTCAAGACCTGACGTGGTCCTGGGCAGCCTGCTTTAGCTGCCCCTGCTTGAGCAGAGGAGTTAGTTTATGTAATTTTCAGAGGTCGTTTTTTGCCTCAGTGGTTTTCTCATCCCATGGGGGACTGTTAGGCTGTAACGGTTTTCTATGTGTTGCTAGGTGGACACAGGGCATGCTCTGGTACAAAACCCAAGGTGTTTGACTGAAGGTGGATACTCAAAGCTAGCCTCTTTCATTAAATGTATTCATTCGGTAGTTCTGAGGTGGTAAGCAATAACAGGAAAAAAATTAATCCTGTAGAATTGCTGGAAGATGGACCGATGTAGGCATAGTTGCACAAAGCATGTGCATTCCTCCCATGCATCTCGCTGGTGCTAGTGCTGTATATTCTTTGGTCCTCTGTACTGCCAAGTACTTATAAGCCTTGTAAACCACTTCAGATGTGTTAATGTGGAAGCATAACTGCATTGATATTTCTGCCTCTTAGTTGAACTTAAATGCAAGTAGTCCCCTACAACATGTCTGCATGATTTTGGGGAATGAAACTGGCTTTAAAACATTCTGATTGAGTGTGGTTACAGTAGCGCAAGCTGATCACAGCATGTCCCAGCTGGGCATGTTAGTTGAAGTGACAGAGTGATTTCTAAGATGTACGTACTACACAACTAGCGTTTTTCATAGCAATATATATTTTTAGTGTTTGGTTTTAGTGTGTTTTTTATTTCTTTAATAGTAATTCTGTCAGTGAATCCTGCTATCTAGAGGACTTGTTTTTTTAAAAATTTTATGAATGTTAAGCTGTGTGAGCTTCAAAGAAATCAGAAATGAAACTATGTCTTTCTAGAAGTCTTTCAAGAAAATAATCTTGAAAGTGAAAATGTTTGATTATTGCAGCACTCTCAGGTCACTGGTGATGAGTCAAACTCATGCATGTGAAACTTGCTCTAGCTCAGTAGAGTTTGGTAGTTGTTCTTGCGTAATTATTTGTCCTCTTCAATCAGATGAGAGAGGTTCTATACCACGTCCTGTACAGAAGTTATCATGCTTTACACTATCAGATGCATGAGTTCAAGGACTCCCCTGGCTATGAAACCATACTAGAAGTCATAGCTATAGTTTCTCTGGGTCAGGCATGCTTGTAGGAGACTATATGAAAGTCTATTCTGATAATAACATGGTGTATTTCCTTTATGTTTTAAAGAGCTTATAGACTATGTATTATTCTAATATAATTGTTTATTTGTTACAGTGCTAAATAATTTGCATAAGTACTTTTCCAAACACAGAAATTCATGGTTGATGCAAATTATTACACTATGAGCCCTCCCTCCAGCAAAAGCAAGGTTAATGAAAGCTTACCATTGTGCTGCACTAGCTAGGAGGATGCTGTGTAGGCAGAGATATTTGCCTGAGCAAAAACAATAACATAAGGATTATTTTGCATTGAGCAAAAAGGTGATTTCACTTGGACAGTTGGAGCTTATGAATGTTTCCGTGTCCAGACCACATCAGCTCTCATTCTTTTGGACCTCATTTTGTAAGGGCTAACGGTCAGAAGCTGTGAGTTTGGTAGATACTGATATAAAATACAGGGATTGCAGGGTGTTGAACACTTTGTGATTAAGCAGATATTTCACCAGTTCTGTGCTACCTGAATCTGATGAATTAGAAAAGTTGAGATAAGCGGAGGAACTGACACTGTGAAGTATTGAATCTCTCTGAAATGTAACCTTCAAATTAAAGGAGAGGGATGCAATCCTGGACTACTACAGTGTATCTGAGTGAAGTACGTTTTTGTCTGTGAAATCATATAGATTATTCAGTTTCAGTTATTTTACATCGTCAGGCTTATGTATAGTATTAACATTTAAAACAGTGTACCCCCCCAATGAACACAACTGGCAAATTGGTAACAATGGACAAGGAGAAGGCTGAGGTACTCAGCAACTTGGACCACTAGACAGGGACTGAAAGAGCAAAGTCCCTACCAGTGTAAAAGATCAGATTTGTGACCACTTGAGGAAACTGAACATACAGAGGTTTATGGAACCTGAAGAGATGCATCCCAGAAGGAGCTGGCTGATGTAGTTGTCAAGCTGCTCTCCATGGTATTTGAAAAGTCATGGCAGTCAGGTGAAGTCCTGGGTGACTGCAAAAGGGGAAATGTTGCATGTATTTTTCCAAAGGGTAGAAAAGAGGACTCTGGGAACTGCCACCCTGTCAGCTTTACCTCTGCACCTGGGAAGATCATGGAACAGATCCTCCTAGAAGCTATGGTAGGGCAGGGAGGTGATACAAGACAGCCGCTGTAGCTTTACCAAGGCCAAGTCCTGCCTGACCAGCCTAGTGGCCTTCTATGATGGAGTGACTACATCAATGGACAAGTGAAGAGCTACTGCTGTCATCTGTCTGGACTTCTGTAAGGACTTCAGCATGGTCCCCCACAGCATCCTTCTCTTTACATTGGAAAAATAGGGATTTGATGAATGGACTGTTTGGCAAATGAGGAATTGGTTGGATGATCGCATCCAGAATGGTTAACGGCTCAATGTCCAGGTGGAGATCAGTCCCTTAGGGGTCTGGTTTGGGACCAGGTCTGTTCAATATCCTCATCAGTGACATAGACAGTGGAATTGAATACATTCTCAGCAGGTTTGCAGATCACACCAAGCAGAGTGGTGCAGATGACATGCCTGAGGGATGAGATGCCATTGAGAGGGACCTGGACAAGCTTGAGAAGTGGGCCCATGTGAACCTCATGAGGTTCAACAAAGCCAAGTGCAAGGTCCTGCACCTGGGTTGTGGCAACCTCTGGTATCAATACAGGCTGGAGGATTAAGGGATTGAGAGCAGGCCTGAGAAGAAAGACTTGGGGATACTGGTGGATGAAAAGCTGGACATGATCCGGCAGTCACGCTTACAGCCTAGAAGGCCAATCATATTCTAGGCTGCATCAAAAGAAGCGTGGCCAGCACGTCGAGGGAGGTGATTCTGCCCCTCCCTCTACCTTGGTGAGACCTCACCTGGAGTACCACATCCAGCTCTGAAGCCCCCAACATAAGAAGGACATGAACCAGTTGGAGAGTGTCCAGAGGAGGGCCATGAAGATGATCAGAGGGCAGGAGCACCTTTCCTATGAGGACAGGCTGAGAGAGCTGGGGCTGTTCAGCCAGGAGAAGAGGAGGCTCCAGGGAGACCTTATTGTGCCCTTTCAAAACTTAAAGGGGGCCTATAAGAAAGATGAAGACAGACTGTAGCAATAGGATAAGGGATAAGGGTTTTATACTAGAAGAAGGTAGATTTAGATCACACATAAGGAAGAAATTTTTTACGATGAGGGTGGTGGAACACTGGAAGAGGTTACTCAGAGAGGTGGCTGATGCCCCATCTCTGGAAACATTCAAGGCCAGGTTGGACGGGGCTCTGAGCAACCTGATCTGGTTGGAGAAGTCCCTGCTCCTTGGAGGGGGTTGGACTAGATGACCTTTAAAGGTCCCTTCCAACCCAAACTCTTCTATGATTCTGTAATCACAGATGTACTACTTTGCATAGTTGATCTTTTACTATTCTCTTTCCTGTAAGTGCTAACTTACTGAAAATTAAAGTATTTTCTTGGAGTAGCTGAAATAAGGAACTATCAGGGATTATGTGGTTAATAGCAGAAAAGGATAATGGAGCTTGGGACAGACAGAAGATTGCTCATATGCTTGCTCCCCAGTAGCCAAGTAACGTGCCAGGGAGTTAGAGGTGGTGTCTTCTGCACTGTGACTGTCAAGGGCTATTGCAGAGAAACAAGGCTGAAGAAGGGATTTTTGAGAAGTGTGGTAATGATTGTCCTGGTTTCTTGGCTGGAATCAGCGATGGTGGTGACCTCCTGCCCCTCTGCTGTGGCTATGCATGGCTATCAAAACATGCTTTCCTGACATCACCAGGTTTATGGTTCCTTATCTTTAGCAGAACAAAATCCATTTCCCCTTTCCTCTTGGATTCAGCCTGCCACCAAGTATTCTCACTGCCTGGAAAGGAAAAACACAAAAAAGGATGTTTGTACTTTTCTTTAAGGAAGCTCATTACCAACTTACTGGTTTGGTTTTAGCTTGCTTTCCCTGAAACCTAGTTTCAGTTTATTTTCTTTTTCTCTTTGATATGGCTAGGCAGCACTGGGAAAGGCGAATGGGCAGAGACCCATCAACCACGGGCTAGCTCTAGAAGCAGAATCCAGTTCTGGGAAGAGGATGGAAGTAACTTGCCGCAGAAACTGGGAGCTTCTCCCTAACTTCAAGGGGAAAACTACAGAGAAATTAAGAAGTGGAAAGAGTGAAGTCTTGACCAGTGAAAGGTCAGTTTAGGGAAAGAAAAGATGATAAAGAAAAATGAGGGAAAAGTCTATAACGTAACATTTGAGATAGGACTCTGTCAGCAAAGTAAATAGGAAACTCACTCTTTTCAATCTTTGTTTCAGGAGCTCAGCTTTACTAAAGCACTTTTCCTCTGATATAAAACCTTGAAAACTTTTGTTCCACTACCACCCCCCTAAAATATCCCTGACTGAAAAAAAAACAGAGTAAACTTGTACTTTTTCCAGTTCCATGTGGGATATACATAAGATAGTGAAACACAGAATAAGGAAAATGTCTGTTTTCCTTGTGGACGATTAGATTTCATTGTCAGTTTAAATTGATGACACTAGCTTCCAAACTATTGAGCCTGTGCTAATAAATGCAACAGTTGTTCATAATTTGGCAGTGGATGACCTTTAAATGTAGACGCTTAGTAAGGATGTCCTTAGGGAACAATTCAACTTCGAAATGACACCCGTGTTCTTGTTATCATTTAAATATGCTCCCTTTGTCAATAACAGAATAATAAATACTAGTTAGATTTCTAAAGTTGATTCAGATGCTGGGAAACTTACTGAATAAATTAGCGTACATTTGATTTCTATTGACCAAAAAAATTTTACAGTGGTATATTGCAGGTCAAGGTGACATACATTTAAATGTGTTGTAGAGCAGAGGGCATACTTGACTGTCACTTGTGCTTACTGTGTTTTTAATTAACACTTCCAATACGATTCCCCACATTTCTCCTGGAGTTGCAAATGTAGTCGATGTAAGATAACAACAGGTAAGACCCTAAAGTACTTTGGATTTCTTGAAAGTCTGTAGACTTTACCTCTGTAGAAGAAGCAGTTTAATTACTGGGCTATACTCTTGTTTATGGAGATATAAAACTACAAAGACCTAAAGTTAGGTATAGCTTATTTATTTCAGCATTCTTTACTGTTAAAGTGAACGTGCATAGAGTCAAAAAGGGAAGTTGTTAGATATTTATCCGTATGAAGCCTAAGAATAGGCCACAATAGCAAGTGATAAACGTGAGAGATAAAGGAGGAATAGTTACAAGTATTGTAGTTCTAAAGCATGGAGGGAGTAATTATGTGAATGAGTTTATGTAAAAACAGGTTGAATTGTTACTATTCTAACTATTTCATTGAGTCTCTAGAATGTGTGAACTTGGTAGTTTTAGAAAACCTGAACAGACTCTGTGTGCTTTGAGTATGAAATTTGCCAGTATGAAGACTTCTTGCTTACCAGTCTGGCTTGTACAGGCTCATCAAGTTTTACCTTGTGTCCCAAGTCCTCCTGAAATCATTAACAAATCAGTTACTCTAGGCTCAAGAACGTTAAACAGAAATGTTAGGTCTTTTAGATGAAATCAGACATTTTTGTCTTAGTGTCTTCATAGAGAATTTTTTAGATGTCCTGGTATCTCCACATGGGAGACAGAATAAGTTTGTACTTTTCTCTCTTACATGAGAAGATGAAAGGGATAATTTGGCAGATTCCAGGGATTTGCTTGCAGCCCAGAAAGCCAACCGTATCCTGGGCTGCGTGAAAAGAAGCACGGCTGGCAGGTTGAGGGAGGTGATTCTGCCCCTCTACCCTGCTCTGGTGAGACCCCACCTGCAGTACTGCGTCCAACTTTGGAGCCCCCAACATAAGAAGGACATGGACCTGTTGGAGTGAGTCCAGAGGAGGGCCACAAAGATAATCAGAGGGCAGGAGCACCTCTCCTGTGAGGACAGGCTGAGAGAGCTGGGGCTGTTCAGCCTGAAGAGGAGGAGGATCTGGGGAGATCTTATAGTGGTCTTCCAGTACCTCAAGGGGGCTTATAGGAAAGACAAAGAGAAACTCCTCAGCAGGGCCTGTTATGCTAGGATGAAGGGTAGTGGTTTTAAAATAGAAGGAGGCATATTCAGACTTGATATGAGGAAAAATAATTTTACAGTGAGGGTGGTGGAACACTGGAACAGGTTGCCCAGAGAGGTGGTGGATCCCCACCCCTGGAAACATTCAAGGCCAGGCTGGATGAGGCTCTGAGCAACCTGATATGATTGGAGATGTCCCTGCTCCTTGCAGGCGGGTTGGACTAGATGACCTTTAAAGGTCACTTCCAACCCATACTCTTCTATGATTCTATGTCAGCAAAATGCTATGTGATACCATTGGTTTTTTTTCAGTTCCAATGAAGGAGCATGTATTAGTGGAAGAAATAGAACTGATTGTTTAGGCCAAAGATTGCTGTTATTGGAAGTACTTTTTTCTTGTTGTTAACTTGTGCATTTGTCACCAGTGATGATTAAATTTCTTTCCTCTAATCAGTTTTCCTTTTGGCACACTTTAAGTCAGTGATATGAAGCTGACCACTTGGTGTGCAACGGAAACTTGAAGAGGATAAAGTAAGATACAGAATTTTGCAGCACATGTGAAGGCAGCTAGAGCAGAAACTGGAAAAAGGTGAAACCAAAGTGAAAAACTGACTGAATGTATATATAACAATCAGCTAAAGCTGTTTCAGTTTTTAAGTGTTAAATCTGCTCAACACCCTCCACGGCTTCCCCCCCCCCCTGATTTCACAGTCATGAAATCCTACTGGAAAGGGCTCCGTAAGATTTCTCTGAGCAAGAAATCACTTTTGATGTGTTCCTGAGGGGAGCTTCAGCAGTAGGACAGAGAGGTAGCAGCATGATTACCTATATCAATTTACCATCTGAAAGACCAAAAGTTGACACATTCTGTCAGTAAGCCATAACTACAGAACATCTGTTACCCAGTTCTCTCCCAGGATCTACTGATTTGTGGTTTTGATGAGGAAGTTACATTCTCAGAAAGATAATGGGTAGCAGAGCATTCAAACATGCATCACAATAAAGATCTAGTTGAATTCCATCGAATCTTTGAGAGGTAGTAGTGGCAAAACTTTGTTAACAATATAATGCTACCAGTGGAATTATTTCATTGGAGAGATTAATGCTTAACTGCCCCTGCTGGTGTTTTCTGTCCATATGGCATCCAGTCACAATACTTGTAAAATCTTGTCAACAAAGATAGTGTTAAGTGTATGTACATTCTTTACTTCCCAGGAGTGAGAAACACACCAGGCTTTAAAATACAACATGAGGGAAGATGTGACAGATCTCTCATTTTTCTTATTACTGTAAAGCACATTTTAATTGGTCTTTGAACTTTTTAATGCCTGAGGTAATTCATTCTAGGTTTAATTAATAATGAGTCATAATTTTAATTGCATTTATGAAGTTACCTTGGAATTTCAGTATACGATAGGATTTTTATGTTAGGTGACTGGTGAGTCCCAAAGAAGCTGAAGATGTGTTTTTCACAGACTAAGTTATTAAGTTAATTAAGTTAGTACTGCAGGAGCAATTTTAGAAAGGTGTCTTTTTGATAATAGATATTTATTTTTAGAATAACTAGAAACTTTAAATGACACTTCTTCAAACCATTACAATTTTAAATTATCCGTTGGAAAATAGCACTAGGTATCCACCCACTTACAGTTTTTAATTTTTACAGTCATTGTGAAGATGTTTTCTGTGCTGTTGATTTACATGAATGCATTCTTCTTGGCCTTAGCTGTCTCTCTTTTTAAGTTCCTTCATGAGTATTTTATATGGAAGAATTTAAAGCACTGCTTGTGTGGAGGCTGAATATATGTAAATCGTACTGGTTCTTGTAATGATTATCTTCGAATTCACAGGAAATAGGAAAAAATTGGTGAGACTTTACACTGCAGCTTAGTGAACTAATTGTGTTTCTTACTTAATAGGCCACTGAGGACAAAGTTTAGTCAGTCTTGACCCAACTCTGCTGAGGTAGAAAAAGGTCTTCCTGGTGCCCTGGCAGTGAGGAAAGCATAGAGAAGACAGGCTTGCGTGGCATAGTGCTCGGTGATAGAATTTCAGTTCTGCATTTGAGTACAGTGGAAGTACTTATGTTAGGTATGTACCATGGAAGTGTGTTAATGGAGGCTTTCCAGCTACTACATTTTGAATACCCTTATTGTGAGCAACAATTATATCTCCTGTTTGGAAGAATTGTGTGAAGACTTGTATCATCTTTTCATTTTCAGTTTTCCTTAAGCTTGAACTTCCTGTGGCTTGGGGAAGGTTGAAATAGCTTTTTGCAGATCATTCTGGAAGGGGATTTTGATGACAAAGCAGAAGTGTTGTCATTGCCTTTGAAAGGAACATTGTATTTTTAATGGGAAATGAAAGGAGAAGTGTATGTAGTCTGTTAATTAATTACTTATTCTTAGATGTTGTCCTGGTTTCGGCTGGAATGGAGCTAATTCTCTTAGGACAGATGTCCTGATGATAAACATCTTGTAGCTAGAACATGGATATTCTCTTTCTGGGAACAGTCGTATTTTTTATTATTATTCTTTAAACCTATATGTCATATTATAAGCATTTCATAATTTCGTATTTCATAAACCAATAAACATTGTGTGGTGTTATTTTTTCTTTTTTAAATAAAGTATTTGGCGGAAAACAGTAATGCTTGTATGCTTTTAGGCATTGAAATAAGACGGGACAGAAACAGCATACCATGGGAAAGGAGCACCATCTCCATTCCAAGTTCTAAACAAGATATGTTTCTTCTCATTCCTCCTCTGCTGGTGCAGTGAGAGCTCCACCTCCTGTTCAAAACAACTTTCAGTTCTAAAAATGTATGAATAGGAAATCTGAGAGGATGCTTTTGGATGTTGAAGCTGCCACCAGTGTAGCTAGAGTAAATAATTTATAACAAATGAGAGCCAAACCTCTACTACATCTTACGTTTAGTATATTATTTATTTGTATGTCACAGAGTTTGTGGGTTCCAGGTAAGACCAAGGCCTCTAGGTGACAGTTGTTGAATTGTGTACATGGTACACAGTTTCAAAAATCACTCTTGAAAGGGGTTGCCTACACTTGGTAAGAGTTGTTTAGCTGATGAGGTGCTGTGAAAAGTTATGTCTATACAAAACAGTATTGTTATTGTTTGACTACTTAATTTTCTAATATAGTGAAAATGATATAAAACTTTTGTGAAAGTCTTTTCTCATGCTAATCTACCTTGAAAACTGTGAGGTAAGAATTACTGATCTTCATTGTTTGTTTGTTTTTTTTCTATTCCTTGTCTCCTCCTGTAATTGATTCACTTTTTAAAAATGGATTCCCTTTTTATACAAAGGTAGAAGGTATTCATGTGCTGCAGTATCTCTAAATTGGAAAATAATGAAATCTAAAGCTTTCCTATCATCTTTTACATAAGGACAAATAAAGAATCTTGATTATGTGGTGAAACAATCAATTGTTCAGTAGCACATTTGTATTGATTACAGTGAACTACTTTTATGAGAAGTGAGCATATGTACTTCAGCTAACTGCCTTTACTTCTGATCTTGAACAGGGTTCTGTTTCTTTGCATATAGATTACCCTTCCGTAGTCTTTACTTAGTAATCAAGCACTTTCCAGGAATAAGACTCCTTGGTCATGCATCTTCCTTGCAGTCAAGCTATGATGGTAATTACCATCTAACTTTCTTGTTCTTTTGAGATGTGGAAACATAAGGAATGTGTCTTCATTTTGCTCAGAAGTTAATGTAATAATAGATTTATAGTAATGCCAGAGAATGTTACAAAAATATTTATTTTACTTAAAAGATGTGAAGAAATTGATAGTCAGGAAAACAATGCAAAACAAATTTGAACTTGAATGCTATGCCATTTTAGAATCAGAAAATATATAAGCCTATTGTTTTTCTGATTTCTTCCAAATTCTAAGAATTATGTCCACAATGGTGTACACTACATGAAACTCTAAACCACTCTTTTCTGAAAGGCAGGTTAGAAAATCTTTAAAAGCTAGATTTTAATTAAAGATCCATTCTCCATCTAAAAGCCAAAGACCTAGCTTCCATTTCTACGTTGTAGTGAGGGAACTTTAAAAATCAGTAAATACTGAAAACATCTATTTTTGGTGTTGAATAGAAAATGTCAGAGGCCTTTCTTTTTGCTGAGTGCTCAGAATGTGGGTGTTTGATTGGTAGGAGTACAATCTTTGCACTATTTCCTTTGCATGTTCTAAAAATTTCTGTTTGACTCAGAGATTACAGAGCTCAAGTAGGTTCTGAAGTACAGCTGAGTATGCTTTTTTTGTTGTTTATTTCCTGTTCATATTTGTCCTGTATATCAAATATGTTCATTTGGTAGTCTTGATTTTCCCATCCTTTGGCAGGAATATTATGATATCAGACTTCCAGGTCTTGCCATAAATTCTTAGTGCCAGCTGGGAAGAGGGAAAGGATATTTTTAGATGTGTTTTAAAACAACTTGGTAAGAACTTGTTAGCGGTGTTATTGAGGAGTAATTGTCTTCTCTCAAATAAGACAATCATTATGTTAGCCTGAATTAGGGACAAAGTAGGACAATATACTCCAAGTTCAGCCTTTGAGCTAAGTCCTTTAACATTTTCCCTTTATCTTTTGGTGCCTACTTGCTACTATATATTTATCTGAAAAATAGACATAAGGAGAATACATTAATGGAAGTCGGAGTTTTAAGGTACTTGATAGAATAATTTTTTTCTCTGTGTACGTTTAGTCTTCATATTTGAATTTTTCCTTTACTACTAGATGGTTTGTATGTAGTTGCAGATTCAGAAACCTTCTAAGCATAGTTTTAAGTCTGAAAAAAAAAAATGGTAACATGTGATTTATAGTACAAAACTCTAAATTAAAATCCTGATTTTTGCCTAGACCATGGGAGAAGGAAGGGAGTTTCTTCTGAAAGGCAAATATTCTGTAAACTTAAGAAAAGGTGATTAGAAGTTAGTTTTTTAAACCATGAACACTACTACTTTCTCTTGTGCCTTTTTTTTTTTTTAAAGTCTGAATGTTATGAATGTCATTACTCTAATTTGTAAATTCAGTGGCCAGGATAATACCACTAATGCAAAATTTTCCTAGCTGCCTAGGTATTTAAGTCATTTCGTAAACTGATAAAGAAAATGCATTTACTTTAGTTCTGAAGTGTATTTGGTGTCTCGGTAAGAACTGGCAACATGCTGCACATTCAAAACTATTTTTTGCTGCTCGCCAACTAAATTGTCAAAAATTGCTGATTTTAAAAGGGGTAAAAACCTGCTTAAAGTAATCACAGATATAACTGTTATCTGTTAAGGGCTAAGAACTTAATGCCCCATTTCTCAAATGAGTTTTTACAATAACGAGATAGCTGTATCACACTTCTAAGTGAAAAGCTCATGAACTTGCCTGCATGGTTGTTTCCAACCTCTGCTCTTCTAACAAGCTCCCAAAGTTATTGTTGTTTATAAAAGTGGAAAATAGACCTGATAAAAATGTTTGGTCTGCAGGGCTGTGTTTTATTTATCATATCACAAAAGAACAATGTTTTGTTGCATCATGGTCAAAATAGAAGTGACCTTGCTTGTTCATGGGTGCTCAAAGCTTAGAGATAAGAGGCAAAATAATAGAGTACAATAGAAAGAGTGTAGTGTAATTATTTGTGGCTTGTCAAGTGAAGCCCTCTTGGGCCTCAAGTGATTCAAATCTGGGAACTCTGCACAATTCTGTACACTAACTGTAGCCAGCATCAGAGAAATCTCACTCAGCTTCTCCGACAGTACTGAAATTGCATCAGTTTGTCATGCACTGAGCATGCCAGCTTCACACAATATCATTTGCTTGCAAATGGGCCTGGCCCCAACGCCCTGAGAAGCATTCTTTGGTATCTGACTCTTGGCCTGTGATTTGTCATGTCTCTGGTGCTATCGGCGTAAAGTAATTTTAATAGATTCTGATAGTTTGCTTGTGGAAGGTAAAGAATGCACTACAGATTGTGTCAGGTAGCTTTCTATGGCATGTAGCATGGTAGAGGCCCTCATGATGGTGACAGCCAAACAAAGAGTATGGAGAAATGAGAACCCGATTTTGAGTGGTATTTGACGCTCCCCTTCTCAGCACCCTGCTGTGGACATCCGTGCTAACTCAGCAGCTTCAGGAACTTAGCAGCTCAACAAAGCAGTGTTATTTGTGCTTAGGAATTGTTTACAGATGGAATGTATAGCCAAAAATCAGTGGCTTTGTTTATCCCTTTTGAAAAGGAAAAGTGCCTAAGATGTGTAAAAATGCAAATTAATTTCCAGGGACTAAACTGTATATATTTTTAAATTGGTATTTGTATTAATTGTTTGGAGTTTTAGTATTCTCTAAATAAAATCACTGGATGTCTTTAGCAAGTATGTTCTCTAATACTGAAAAAAACCAAAGCTTCTACAATTTGTACTGGATGTATCTTCCATAAAATTACATAAATATGGTCTAGAATATAGATTCCTGAAGAATTTCTTCATGGATTTTAATTGCAATAGTTACTTGACAATTATTGGGTTACTAAATCTTTGTTTGGAATAGTTTTCTGGTATTATGAAGTAAGTATGTGGCATTTTTTTACTCTCCCTTTGACACTACTGAGATGAGATTATTTTGCCATTGACAACTCTGCTCTTTGCATCATTTTTTTCAGCTGACTTCCTTAATTGATTACTACTTTGGTGTTGGAGCCTGCAGCATAGCTCTCCAGAATTCTGCTGACACCAATCGATTAATGTGAAGGTGTTAATGTTAGTGATTTAATCTAAGAAACATTCAAAACCATGTCAGTGATCTGTTCCTAAGAACTGCCAGATCATTGAATCTTGTTATTTTGAACATGTTCATTTGAGTTAACAAGGATTTCTCTGGAAAGCCAAGAAAAAAAAAAAACAGTGAATCTTGTGGGAAAAGCAGATTTTTAGTCAATTGTTGTACATTAGTATAGCATACATGCACAAGCCTTAATATTTAACAGACTGTTTTAAAATATGTTCTTATTAATATTAATGGTATCTCTGAGGAATTTATAAAAATGCTTCAGCACGAGCTATTTCTTTTGAGTTTTACCTAGGGAATTTCTGACAGCAGTGTAACTCTGAGCACCCCGCTAGCAAGTCTCTGCAAGTCTGCCACTTTCTTTCCCACTGTAGCTTCCACATTTGCTTAGCAGTTTTGCGTATCTAAGCAAAATGTTAAAATGAGCATGCATTTTTTCCTTTTCTATTCTAAATATCCTCAGAAAAATACTGTTGTGTTATACAGTTCCTCAGGGAAATTCTGGATTAGGATCAGAACTCACTGTTCAATGTTTCATGTAAAAAGAATGAAGGAAAGTTTCTTTTTAAACTTGATATAGAACTTTTGAAAGTATGTTTTGCTTTTATTTCTTGGTGGAGTTTTTTATAGGATGACTTCTTAAAACAGTGTGGATTTTTGTGATGTGCTGGCTTATGTGTATGTTATTTGTGCATCAGTAAAACAGCTTTGCCTTATTTCCTTGTTAAAAAATGTGGTTGATTGTGAAAAGCGCGAGTTAGTTGAATCCAGTGACCATGCTGTTAACACAAGTTTTGTTTGTACTGAAGGCAATCTAAATCGGTTGCCCCTAAGCAAACATCAAATCCAGCAAAGTACTGTGGTCAGTGCAATCTTCTTTTATTCATATAGGGGCAGAACAGACATGCACGCACACACGTGTATTTGTACATATGTGGGTGCAGGGAGACAGAAGCACATGTATATGTCAACAGTGGAAGGTTTTACTGGGTTGTATTGCAGAGGGGTCTGTTCGAGGTCCTGTATGAGTTGATGTTTTAATGACCTGGATGATAGAATAAGAATGTCCTTATTTAAATTTACCATCAACACCAAGATGGAAGTGACTGTGAACATGCTAGAGAACAAGAGTAAAATTAAAAATAATTTTGAATTGGAAAGATTATTTAAGAAGGGAAAATGGGGTTCGAATTCAGTGGGAACTGGTGCAAACTGCTATATTTATCAAAAATAATTAATAGCATAGAGTAAGATATAACAGACTAGGTAACATATTCCTGAAGGGATCTGGGGCTTATTGTGCATCGTAAGATGGCCATGTCATTGTTGTTATGCTGTTGCATGTTGGGATTTCAAAAGATGAATGTAAAAAAGAGGTCAATGATGAGGATTATATAATGCATGCTAAGAAACGTGTGAGTTTGTGGGAAGGAGTATCCACAGGAGAAGGCAGCGTAGGAGGAAATACGATGTATTACACTGCTTTCTGGATCTCTGATCAGTGTGAAGAGTTAAATACACCAGGGGCTGTTTAGACGGAAAAGAAAACACTGAGCAGGAACTTCATAACAATCTTTAATAACATGAAAGGGTGGAAAGGAAGCAATTAGTCTGTGGATTGGAAATGCTGTGCTGTTTCCTGTGCTATTGACCGGAAGTAGGAAAGACTAATTAGGAAATGGTGCTGAGTAAAAGATACTGTGGCACCAGAACACCCTTCAGGAGACAGGTATAGGAACTCCACCTGAATGAAGCTTCGATGTTTCTGTCAAGAGTAAGGAGTATATAGTTGGTCCTTCCTGAAGGCAGGACGGTGAGTCAGATAACTCCTAGAAATACAGAGCCAGAATAGACCTAGGGTCTTTCAGTACTGTGAGATAATATGCAGAAAACCAATGTAAGCAAATTGTGTGGACTTTCTGAAGCCCACCTGGCCATGTCACAGCAAAGTCTTCCTCAAGCTTCTTTTTGTGAGCCTCCCTTGACCCTCAGCAATTGTCCTTTGCATTATTTCAGAAATTTTTCCTATATCCATCCCCTAATCTCCTATCACTTTTTTATTCTGTGGCTTTCTAAAACTCTTGAGAGTTCACTCAAAGTAGCTCTGTTCTCTTCTCCTGGAAACTGTAGGAGCATCTCATAGTGGAGCCGTTGTTGAAACAATCATGAGCTCTTCCATCTCTGTCTTTGCGTGCAGGAGAAGAAAAATCATTTGTTAGTTTGCGCAAGAGAGCCTTTTGCAAGGTCTTCTTGGAAGGTAATAATTTTTTTCTGCTCTCAGCTTTAAATTTTGAGGTGATAGTATTGCTTGGAGTGGACTTGTCACATCAGATTTTTTTTTCCTCTTTTAGACACTGCTAATATTATTCAGTGAAGTGTTTGGGTTCAGTATGTGTCTTGTTTAGTACCTCAGAACTGGACCACTTGTATCTGTTTCCGTAACTGTAAATGTACATAGCAATAAAGAGAGGTGTAGACCGTTAGGGACAACATCTCCTTCTATAAGCTAGTCAAGAAACTGCAAAAATTCAGTGCTACTCTTACCTGAGTACGCTTCTTCCTGTGTATAATATCTGCCGTAAAATTAAAGCTTTCTAAATGTTTGAATTACTAGATGGATGAGTTATTAAGAGGTGGCTAGATTGGTGGCTTAGCTGTGAAGCAGAAAGCAGCACAGGGACAGGAGTCCTGATCAGAGCTCTGTGTCTCCAAACCCCGTCCGGCCCTTTGCCCTCATCTGTCTGTTAAAAAAGGAGACAGGCACGTTTTTGTAGGAGGGGAAAGCCATGCAGGAGCTGTTCTCAGATTTAACACCTGAAGACCACAGACATGTTCCAACTCAATCCTGTCTCATCTAAAGAGGCATGCAGGTAGACTGTACAAAGTTTGGAAAATTAGAAGGCTCTTCAGATTTACTAGACCAAGTGGTTTGTGCCACTTACTCCGAAATATTTTCAGGCACTGATCAAAGAATCGTATTTTTTAAGAGTATTTCAGGGGGATTTATAGGGTATTGTTGCGGCCACTGTTGGCAAGTTACATACCTTTATCTGCAGAACTTACTGTAGATATCACCTAGTCTTGGATTTGGTTAATTAATTAGTCAGGCACGTGTTTTTAACTTTGTGGGAAGCGCTGCTGCTTGTCAGCGCTCAAAGATCGGTGTCATCTCCTTTTCCTGATATTTCTTGCATGTTCACTGCTAATGCTGACCTTGTCTCTGCTCTGATGCAGGAAACATGATGTGATGACTTTCAGTAATGTTCTTGTGTGCTTGCTCCTATGTGCTTTCTGTTGGGCACTGACATGCTCTGTGCGTTCCAGATTGTGTGTTTTGCCAGAAGTTGCAGACAGAGGAAGGCAATACAACACAATAGTGCTCTACCACCCGCCTGCCAGAGACTTCCACAGATAGTTTAGCTTCACTTAATTCCTGAAGTATGTAATTTGTTTATTGCTCACGTTTAGATATAGCTTTTTTTCCCTTAACACCAAAGAAACGGTCAAAGAATCTTGTACAGCTCCTGCAAGAGTAAAACCGTAAAACAGAAGGCTTGGTGCAAAGTACTGGGTGTACAGCAGCATGGTGATGTGCCTCTGTCTTGAATACTAAGTATAAATCCCTTGTATTTCACTGCTGTCCTTGGCTTTAGCAGGATGTTTGTTGCTAACTGATTTTAAAATCCCTAGCATGCAAGAGGCATGATCATTAACAAGGATTATGATTACAGTGAACAATTTTCATTCCATGTGGCTCAGGTAGACAATTTCTGTATTTCTTAAGGTAGCAGGGTGAAGTTATGGTGGGCAGTGTGATAAGTAGGCAACATGAGTCAACATCTACTCAGTCCGCAGTTGCAAACCCGTTTTTACCTTCTGCATTACAACAGTTCTTTGTTTCTACTTAGTAGACAGTAAAACGTTATTCCATTTACAAATCATAAGCAGACCTGTGGAAGAGCACTGGGGACTAATTTGTCATTCCCCAGGGAAGACAAGTTAATAGCCAGGTAACCTGTCTGATGGCTGACATACATTGGCTGTCAGCCTTTTGGAGGCCTTAATGCTGGATCATCAGAGTTAAGGGGCAGAATCACCTCCCTCAGCCTGCTGGCTACGCTTCTTTTGATGCAGCCCAGGATACAGTTGGCCTTCTGGGCTGCCAGTGCACATTTTCGACTCGTGTCCAGCTTTTCATCCAGTGGGGTCCCCATTCCTCCTTGGCAGGGCTGCCCTCAATCCATTCATCCTCCAGCCTGTATTCATACTGGTGATTGCCCTGACCCAGGTGCAGGATCTTGCACTTCGCCTTGTTGAACTTCATGAGTTTCACACAGGCCCATTCCACAGGCCTGTCCAGGTCCCTCTGGATGGCATCTTATCCCTTAGGCAAATCACTGCTCAGCTTAGTGTTTGGTTCAGTTCTGAGTTTAGACAGCACTTACATGGCCTGCGATCAAACATGAGCAAGACCAACCACAACAATGCTAGAACAGTTGCTCACTGAATAGTGCCAAGATCTTGAGAAATAAGTTTTTAATTGTCTCGTGAGGCATTAAGCCTGAAGGGATTGATTAAGTTATACATGGACAGCATTATTTCTTGAATTCTCTGACTTTGGAGTGCTTGACTTTTAACCTCAGTGTTCTTTTGTTGTATTCTTTGACGTAATAATGTCTAAATTTATACTTTTACAGTGGATGTTGTAGTACTCTGTATTTCAGTGAAAACAATAGCAAAGTTCACTGTATAGTTTTGAAAAAAAAAAAAAAGCCAAGCTACAGGCTTCTTAAATGTTTTATAGCATGTCACTGTTTTTTTCTTTTATTCTTCTTTGTGTAACGTTGTAAATATTTAAATATGGCTCCCAAAAATAAAATCTCTATTAAATGTTGAGCCCCTATTGAAGGCTCTAGGGATTTGGCTAAGTTAGAACTGGTTGAATGCATTTTAAAAATAACTTTTGGCTGTAATTATTCGCTTCAAGAACTTTGAGTAGTGGTCAGAAGTAAGAGGTAAGACTCAGGCCACTCTGCTGGTGACCTCTGAGAAGCTTGGAGGTCCAGGTTCTGCCTTTGGGTTCCAGCTACTCCTGAGCAGCTGGGTCAAGGGATATCTTTTGTAAGGTCCCAGTATGAGCAGATATTGAGCCACACTGGACTGACTTGGTTTAGATCTAGTGGAAACTTACAGTCACTACAGAATATTCCTTTTAATTTGCAGGGTTTTTGAAGCAGAGAAGGCTGGATTTCTATTTCTCTTCCTTAAGCTTTCTAAGCAAAGGTTCTCTTCGTGAGTGGGAATTAGCACTGCTTTCTCCTGCTAGATTCTTGGAATTAATCCTGGCCGCAATGAAGTCAGAGGCAAATGTTTGTTCTGTTTGGTCAATCTCCTTCATACTTTACGTTGTAATCATATGTGTGTTATTAAAAAGCCCAATGGTAAAAAAAATGCACTTAGAAATCACACTTAGCATAAACTTTGCTGTTTTCTAGTTGTTGTTGATCTTAGCGGGGTACTGATTTCACACATAAGTATGTGTTTGTGTGTCTAATATGTATTTTTATTAAAAATAAGACAACATTCAGCATTCCAAATAAACAGCTATACTCTTCTTTTATTAATCTGTAAGTATACTCATATTAGTGTTAAGATCTTGAACTGATTCTCCTACAACATTAGTTTTTTAAATTAATAAAATAGTGTATTAGGCAATAAATGGTGTGTATTACAGAGCACATTATTAGTTACCTGGATTATTAGTTGTGTAGTACAGCAGATAGTATTTAAACAAATAGAGATACTTCTGTGGCCTTGATTTTTATGTACAAAATAAAAGTGTAGCAAGCACAATCTGATTCATAGGGACTTATTGTTGTAATTACTATTTATTTTTAATTGGGAAAGTACAGGAAGTATACATTTTTCTTATTTAAAACGTCTAGTAGACTGAAGTTTCTCCTGGCTGTTTTTAAGAAAATCTTTGGAAAAAATTTGAATTCTTTATAATACTGCGGCTTTCAACTATAGATGCTGGTATATGCTAAGCGTTCTTTATAAGGCATTCGCTTGATTATTTTGTTATTTATAATCACAAGAAGAATGAATGTTTAAAAGCCCATAGAAAGCACTGGACTATTTTTGCCTCTACTGAGTTATTAGTATTAGTCATTCTGTAACTCGAAGAGGGTGTGCATGCTCTTTATCTGAGGATTGTCCATGTAAGTTAGCTCAAGCTCACTCCTTGCAGTGATGGTTTTTATTGGCTTGTATATTTGCTGGAGTGCCTAGCAGACCAGTAGGGGTCACTCTATGCATTGAATTTAGGAGATACGTACTTAATTTTAGGGGTTTTTTTTAATTGTGTGTACTAGCACACTTGAAAATAATATATCCTAGAGAAGAATTGTACTCATTATTTATTATATTATTCTATTGTCTTTGAGTTTGGAGTATCTGTACAAAACATATATAGCAGTTAACATTTTATAAGCTAACTGCAAAGCATGGGTATGTCAGAGACTGGATGTCTAATGATACAGTTTTAGGAAGGTCTGACTTTGAGAGAGTCTTCACCGTTCACTGGAAAACAGAGTGTGCTGAGAAGAAAGTGGTTCTGGTTGGAGCTGCTGTATTTCCATGCCCTAACACAATAAAAGAGGCTGGAAAGTCTGGTGAGGCAGATCAATGGGCCACATAAGTGCTTCAGTAATGTTTTCTTCCATTTCACACAGAAAACAAACTTTAAGGACGTATTAACAAGTCTACCGGAAAGATACCAAGCATATTTTTCCTTCTAAAATGTGCATCTGAAAGAGATGGCTGATAACATCCTGCTCTTCTAAGTCGAGTGTTTAATCGTGCAACTAGTTGATAATCAATGTCGTCACTTCGAACCAACATATATAAGATCCATCTGTCTCCAGTTTTTCTGTAGTGGTAATGTTGTGAAATATCTCTTTCCCTTCTGCCCTTCTTTAAAATCTATATCTTAGGATTTGAAATGTTTTCCATATAAGGTTGAAGAAAGATGAAAGGACATGAGCATCTTAATACTTTCTTAGATGGGGCTTTTATCCAGTTTTAAATTAAAGATGAAGACTGAGATTTGTTGTTTGTAATACTTTCATTACTGAGATCTCTTAATGAGAGATGAATTGCACATAATTAGATGGAATTAGCTATGCTTTTTATTTTCATATCATTCCCATGATCTCCTCTTCCACACTTGGTGCAGTGGTTTCTGTACACATTATTCTGTACCATAGTTGTGCTTTCAGGAGCTCACATGGATCTTTAGCCTTATTTTAAAACATTTTTAAGCCATTGAGAATCTTCATTGTAAATCGTCTGGGGAGAAAGCCCTGTTTTCCAGGAAAAAACACTCCAGTCTGGTACCCTAGCTAAGATCCAGGACCTGAGATTTCAGTTTCTGATTCAGGCAAGTCACAGTGGTCTGATAGTTTGATTCAGAAAAGCATGGAGAGCAATGTGGAGTCAGGTGAAACTGAGGTAGAAAGTAAGAGCATATTTGTAGTACTCATAGTCTTTACTTCAGAGGCTGCCTGTAAGGATAAAATGATTAATTTCTGTAATACTGGTGAATCACGGCTTCTCTTGATTCTCTGTACCCCCAGGTATACTAGTTGTTCTGGCCATCTAAGCCTAAAATATTTTAGCACCTTTCTGTGTAGCTTTTGTTTCTTCAAAGCTGATCTTTGGAACAAAAGCTTGCTCTCTATTCATTTAAAGTACACTTTTATATTCTGTTACGCTTATCAAAACTTTAAAAGATTTAACATGTGACTGTTTCCACCTCTTCAGTTGATCAGTATGTAGCAAAATTCTGCAGTGGCTGAAGTTAATGATGTGTTGCTGATGTGGTAGCAGCTGAGACTATTAATGTCAGTTAGGTAATACTAATAGTTACCATAGCACATACTACTTAACGTGACCTATGTATGATTTATTCTGGTGGTTAAAGATAACTGAGTAGTGGTAATTGGGAAATTATAGTGTTTATTTTAAAAGGGAATATTTGGTTAGGGAAAATGATTATTGTATTACTCAGTGATTAATTGTATTACTTTTTGCAATTTTTTCTTAAAAAAAAAAAAAAAGCTACGTGTTCCAAGGGAGATAGAAATAAGGTTTTCCAGGAAAGTTCAGGGATTTGATATGAATTAGGGATATGACAAAATGTCTGCATACTGAACTATACTTTCAAACAGTGACTTAGTTAATGAGATACCAGGAAAAAAAAACAACTAAAATACTTTTGCTTCTTCATCCATGGGGGAAACATACCCTCATCCTTCTTCGAAATATATCCAGAGAATGGTTTTTGAATTACGTTGACAAGATCACAAAATTTGTGCATTCAGACCAGATAAAGGGTCCAGGTTCCAGGATCTGAGAAGATAAAAATATTTTATCACTTTATTGACTGAAACAATGTTTCTGTGGTTTTAAATGAACGTGTGATTCTTTTTTTTCTCTGCACACATTATAAATTTTGATTCCGTTTAGATGTGGCGATTTACTTTTTTTTAAACTCAGTCTCATTTTCAGGTATACTTGTACTTAAAAAACTTTTTAAAAGTAAAAATTAGTAAAAAATTAAAAAAGAAAAACAGTTTACAGAGTCAAAGAGTTAGTAATATAACTGAGAGCTGATAACAGTTGAGCAACCTAGACAGGGTGAAAAGATTTGCTGTTAAAACGTACAGTAGTAAATGTCGTACTAGTTTTGGAAGTTGCTGCTTGTAAATTGAACTTTGTACAGAACACAAATCGGTCATTTTGCCAAGGAGCAGGGTAAGAAGACTGCAGGTGGAAGAGGGAGCAAAAAGTGACATGGAAGTGTACTTCAGGAGTTGTCATAGACCCTCAGTGTGGGACCCTTTCGAATTATGTGCCTTCAGTGCAAAGATGAGCGCCTGCTCAAAGGAGCTGTCTTAAGTGATGTGTTTTCCAATGGAAAGATCTGGTTATCTAGTGGAGGTTGTAGTGTCTCATGCTTTGGGATTCAACATAGCAGAGAAAGAACTGTAAATTGCTGCAAATTAGTAAACAGTGTGTTTGTGACAACAGGCATTTGTTTTTCATAGTCTTTCAGGATTCCTTTTAAAAATGTTAGGTTCTTGGTTTGTAAACCTTTTATAAGACAACAGCCTATGGCACTAAAATCTATACGTCTACACTAATAAAAAAAAAAAAAAAGATGCCTCTGATGCATAATGAATCTAGATACTAGTTTTTCTTTTGACTTTGACTTTAACTCCATTGGGTTTAACTAGCAAAACAGAAAAGTTATTGCTTCAGCTTAGTGTGCCTGTCTAGAAAGAAGCAATGATACTGCTACAGGCATGCTTTGAGCAATGGCTTGGGCATTTACCCAGTTCATATATCCCTGTCATAAAGAGTCAGTTTCTATTCTTTTGAAGTCACATGCAATGATGTAGGCTTTCTGTGAATTATTCACAGGGAAGAAAAAGTCTTCTGTCTCTTCTAAAATGGAAAGAAGTGCCTGTAGTGTATGTTTTCCTATTATGAAATAAAGGAATATTAAAATAATGTCCTAAGTATGAGCAAGTCATTTAGGTTATTGCATCCTGCAGTTAGGATCTACTTTAGGAAAATAGAAGCTGAATCTAAAAGGAATTAAGTAGTAACATTATCAAATGTGAAAGTAATTTTATGTTATCTAAAGATTGAAAGAGTGAAGTATGTTTAACTCACTTTCAAATTCTGCACATCCTCTATGTATCCATATATCAGCAGCCTGTCATACAGTCTCTGTTTCCAGTCCTCTTAGCTCCTATTCTGTGACAGTGGACATGTATGGCTTCTTGGTTTTCCTAAGAGAACTCACTCCAAGGTATGTCCAGCAAAAATTGGGAATGATTAATACTGAGTAATGTATCCTTGATTTTTAGGATCACTCAAAATAGATTAACTTCATTTTATGAAGAGATACATTTCTTGTGCTTTGGATAGATGCTTTGCACTTGAAATAAATCAAGCAGTTCTAGGTCCTGGGTTAATTTAAAAGTAGGTTCCACTTGGATTTTTTTGTTTTTTTCATAATTTGTTATGAATTGCTGCCATCATCAGTATCAGTGTCAAGGCGTTGAGCCCAGATATTTATACATATCAGACAACTGAGATGAAGAGAATTTCCGGTTTTCTTTATAAGCATAAAGTACAAGAACCAGACTTGGAAAGGCTAAAATGTAATTTGTCTGCGACTTTTTGTCTAAAGATATTCTTCTTGATAATTTTGAGTTCTTAGGAATAAAAGGTTATGTAGAAAGGATTTTATGGCAGAATGCAGAAGACTTCTTTGTCTTTGTTTTCTTTCTTTTCAAAAAAGAAAAGTCAGTGCTAAAATAAGTTTCTTGAATATACATAAAATAGCATCCTATCAATACTGCCCATTGTCTGGAGTACTTCCTCTTCACTTCCCACTTACTTCAAGAAGATTACAGAGCATTTACTTTTCAGACATTTGGCATAGCATACATTGAATGTGTGACTGTTTTTTTATCTTCCGTTTCTCCCTTAGATCTGTACATATTAAAAATGCATGGTTTTTTGTACGTGCGAACAAATGCTGACAGCTAACCATAGCATCTGAGGTGGCACAGTTTCTGTTAGATGTATACTGAGCTAGCTGTGGAAAAATCTTACCAAAAGGATTTTGAAATGTAAGTAAGTCCTTGGTTTCATTTTTCTGAATCATTATAAATATCGGCTTCTGGGCTGAAATTTTCCATCACAAGTAATAGGTACACATTGAAATTCTTAAGTTTCAGTGAGATCAATTCATCTACTTCTGAGAAAAAAAAACAACAAAGCAAAACCAAGTGTTTTGCCAGGGTTAGAATAAATTCAGTCTGGTAACTGTTGTGCCACTTCTTTTTTTTTTTCCTTTGGAGTAGAAACTAGGAAGCTTTATTAGAGTGGGAAAAGTAGTTGCTCTGTACCTAAAATTCGATCCAAAATTAGCCAGATGACCTCTGAAAATCTCAGGTTACCCCAAGCATTTTTTCATTCTGAAAGCAAAATTCTCCTAGATTTTTTGCAGCGTGTTACAAGAACACCAAGAAAAGAACAAGACACTTCTAACAGTTATTCTTTTTGTCTGAAAGAAGTTTCAGTGATACAAATGACCTGAAAATAGCAAGACTGCTGTCATCTTTTGCCTCTGTTAATAAGTCACGTATAGAATAGTCCATGTTGTTTCTACTGAGAAATAGCAGAAGATGTACTCTGCTTGTTTAAGGCATTATTCACTTACATTTCTCTGTTACTTTTAAAGCTTGGATTTCTCTAGTTACGTAGTACTTGGATTTAGTCAATCCCTCGTCCCATACTGCATGTCTAAGTCAAGGGATAGGAAATGCCTTCTCTGAGAAATGAGTATTTATCTCTTTCCCCTTAAAATGAGAATAATTTTGTGAATGTCTGAAGTGGCCAGTAGTTTTGTTTTGAATCTGAAAATTGTTTTCAATTATAAGTATACTTATAAGCTTTTTTTTCTTTGAAACAAAGACTACTTGCTCCTGTCTACTGTAAGATACGAAATGGAAAGCAAGTTTTTCTGACATCTGTGCTTAGATCAGTGTACCTCTAGAAGTTTCATGATTTCAAGTTATTCAGGTACGTGTTGTAATTTGCTGGCTTTTTTGAATCACTGCAGTTTACTTTGTGCTAAAACTCGTTTGAGTTTTCCAGTTGGACTGCTAATGGAAACATAGATTCTGTAAGGAACGGTTGTATACTGTAATTATATCCTTACAGGTTACTCTGTGGCAAATGAGTTTACATTTATGTAGTTTTCTACTGAAGATAACAAAAAGGAAGTAATAAAAATAAGAAAATTAGTATTTTAGCTGCAGGAGAGTTTGTATAGAGAGCCTCTGCCCAAGAACTCTTCAACATTTAAATCAATATAGTTTGAAAGACTCTCATGCAAGTTGATATAATAACCTCTGAAATACTAATGATCAGTTATTGCTTCCATTGGGAAAGTGTACCAGTCCCAAGCATAAAAATAGTCATTTAAAATGTCTTTACTAAGCAGCACAGTATTCTACTGAACTAAACCTCAAGTAGATCTGGCTCCCTAAATGGTAATTCCATCTTTTTTTTAAAAGGTCAGCTCAATTAGATTTTGGCAAGATTGAGTCTTCAGTGTCTCTTAGTATATTCGTCAGGACACATTGGCTGGTAGTTTGCAAGTGTTCATGAGCAAAACAGGTTAGTAATACATTGGTACCAGTACAGATAGATTGTCCTCATCACCACATAGACAAAATACTCATGAGAACTGTGCAATTCTTTAAGCACTAGTGGCATGATATAATGAAGTTGTATTCCATTAGGCACTTGTATACAAGGGAGCAAAATGTCATCACCTGAGTGTGGCTGCATTTCTGTGATACAACCTCATCTGTTCCGTCAACTAGTTTTGCTCTGATCAATAAGCAGTTTTCTGTGGCCTTTCACTACTGTCAGATGTCATTGAATGATGTAAATACACGTCAGAAACTAGAAACTTGACAGCTCACCTAGACTAAAGAGAGAAGTGTAGGAGAGAGTGTACTGCTGGGATAGACAGAATGACAGCTGATGTCTACTCTGTATAAATGATTTGATATTGCTACAGACAAGATTTTTCATTTTCCCTAAGTATAGAACAAAATGACTGTGTCTTGTACAAGTCAAATCATTCAGAAAGACCGAAGAGAAAAAAAAGGCTTTTTATATTACAGGACAGCAGTGATTTAAATGGCCCACTTAGAAGTTAGCTCTTATTTTGTTCTTGTCTTTTTATACTAAATCTTGGGTCATACTTGCTGTTGAAATGAAGGAAGATTAAATAAATACTGAAAATGTTCTCCTGAGCAGCATACAATGTGTAAAATGTCTGCTCATGCTAGCATACCCTTTCAAAGCATCAGAGAGTTCACTTCTTCAGTATTTCACCACAGAACCAAAAAATTGAGGGATTTTGGTTGGTTGGGTTTTTTTTTTTCAGTTGAAGCTTAAAAAATCCTTAAAAATTGACAATAGAGGAGTAAAGAAGGAGAGAGTTATATTCCATAGTGGGGGATTGTAGCTGAAATATGCAATATTTTTCTCATTCAATTTTTTTTTTTTGTTATACTTCATTATTCCAATGAGGATCAACTGCCTAGGAGTTAGTACAAAGAGAAGAGAGCTTGGTACTATTCAGTGTTTAATTTACAGTTGCTATGAGTCTTACACTGTGGAACAGACTCTTGCTCCATTTTTATCAGGAGTTTACAACACAAGTTGCAGACCACAATTTTCTAGGAGGAGGGGAAGTTTCTGTAATAGATGGTTTGGGCTAGATAAACATTTAAGTTGTTTGAACAAGAGCATGTGATTTGTTTGGTTTTTTTTTTGTCTGGAGGGTTCGTTTAATCCTTCCTTTGCAGCATAGAAATCTTTACCATATTTGCTACCACATAAGAAGGAAAATGTGGAAGTAGTGATTTTGGAGAGAAGGTAAATACATTAGTAAAATGAAATCTGTTTCTAGAAACTTTGTGGTTTTGGTAATCTGAAGTGACACCTGCTGTGTACTAACAGAGAGATCTGTACTCTAGCATACTTGTAATAGCAATCTCACTGATACCAGATTGCCCTCCACCCTTCTCTCCTGGCCGCTGGCAAAACTACTGAGAAGGTAGGGGTGTTAGCTTTGTGTGATGGCACGCGCCTGTGTAATCAGGTGTGTAATGTAGCTGCCTATCTATCATATCCAGTTGAGTCTTCACTGCCTTAATAATATTGTGCTTTAATGTTCTCACATATTACACTGGAGCGTGATTTGTGTGAAGAAAAGCTCAAGAGCCCGCAGATTTGGTACAGTGCTTCCACTGCACCAGGCTTTGGTCCTGTACCACGTGGCCAGTGCTTACGTACTGGATATTTGATCTTCACTGGTCACTTGCTGTACTGACCATGTGTACCAGGATGTCTTAGCTGAAAGGCCTGGTCTTAGAGCAGGAGTCAAAATTCCCATTGACTTCTAGAGTCCTCAATTTGGACTCTCGGGTTACTGTTACCTCCACATCTCTTAACGGGTTTTCTACAGGGCTTTCAAACAATAATTGTCCTCAGCTGGAAAACTTAGACCAGGTTTGTTGAGAGGGACATGAATCTTGGTTAATAATAGCCAATCAAAACCACTCTAAATTAACTGTATTCCCTGTTTTCTCAGACATCAGGTCTTACCTCTACCTTTCATGTTAATTATTTGATGTGACTTAACTTTGTGTTATATACAAGGAATGGCTAGGTGCTCATCTGCCATTACACATTTGTAATGGGTACACTGGAAAGTGAAGTAGGTGATGTGAAGTCATTAATTGCTACACTACTAGCACACTTTAATTAGTTTACTGTGTATGATGAACTGTTGTGATGAAAGGGAGGCTGCCGGAAAGCTCTGTGTTTTATTTTAAATCAGAAAATTATTTTGAGTTGATTTCTGATTTGGCTTATGAACTCACTCAGGGCCAGTATTGTTGCTTGCACGTGAGAAATGTTGTCACTCTTTATGATATATAAAATGATGAAAATTATTTTACAACAATGTTAGTGTGAGTAGAATAATTGTCACAAAAACAGAGTGGTGTCAAGGTGTGGCTGTTAAGTGGGACTTTTTTTACTGACTTCGTTATGGCCAGGATGTTACCCACTTTTTTGTCAAAGAGAAAAGGACATGGTTGACAGAAGGAAAAATATTCTAGCTGCAGTCTTATGCATCTGGATTCAAATACCTTGAGAATGGTTATTGACATTCTCTAGAAGCTAGCAAGAGGACTCTGCTGCAACTTAGTGCTCTCCTCTGCTTTAGGATACTTTTTAGGTTTAAAGCAATCTACTGCATATTTTTTATTTGTTAAATATTTTTTTACAAAATCACCTTTATTTTACTTTGGGTACTTGGCTGCTAGTACTGACAAGTGAGATTAGATATCTCATCGTCCACTATAACCCCACCAAATGTTGTGAAATCCAGAATACAATGTCGCTTTCCCATTGTTCACAGTCCCACTCTTGGTATGGTATTTCAAATACTCTTCCTAGAGCTATTTCTGCAACAGTTCTGAAATACACTTGCAGTCCTAAATACACTGCACAGTGATACAAAGATGAAAATTCATTTGTGGTAACAGGGAGTTGTGTAGTTGCCCCAAACATGTACTGATCATAGCAATTTTCCATACCATTCTGGTTTTTCTCTCTGTGTGTTGTATATATTAAAGTAAACACATAGCCAGATTTTTTTTCAGTTACAGATTTTGCAGTGTTTCTGTCACTTCAACTTCTTGTTGCTTATTAAGACTTCAGAGATACAAACCAGTAGCTCAGTAATTGCTTTCTTGAATCTGCCTTTAATAATTACATTTAGTAAAGCTGTATTGAAAATTAGAAAGGCAGAGACTAATGGAAAACTAGATTTTTCACTGAATTAGAAAGCAAGACAATCCATATATTGACAACATTTCAAGTTGAAACGGATCAGGAAAAGTGTTTTGGACTGTCTGTGCAAAGAGGCAAACACAGGCCTGATGTGCAGTGGCATCTGCATTTTATACAGGCAGAGAAACTATAAGAGATTTCATGTAAATAGGTGTCTTGAAAGGGGACAGTACAAATCTGATTTGGAAGCAAGTCACTTGAGGTTTTTTTTTAGTCAGAGAACTTCTTTTTTTTTCGCATTAACTAAAAGTCTAGAAAGTACAACTTTTCACTCATTAAAATACCTTGAAATATGAGGTGGGGGAAGAGGAAACATGTTTTAAGTTCTTATTTTAGGCTAGACTATAATCGGCAGAAGAATGTTTGTTGAGGTTGATATGACAGCACTATGAGCCAGCTTGTATGAAAGGGGTAGGAGAGGGACGGTATGGAGTCATTTTTTAGTCATTACTGGGACTTTTCACCAAAACCTTAAGGCATTTGAATTCCCATTCTAAGAACAAACAAAAACATGAGAACTATTTTCAGACTTCTATTCCTGATATGTTGAATATTTTAAATGCCTCTTATTACAAGCAGGCAATGTATTTATTTATTTATTTATTTGGCACAATGTGTTCATTAATAAATGAATACTTTGTAGTACCTTAAAATAAAAAGGAAAACCAAACAACTTAAAGTGTCTACAGATCTTGCAGTGTTAATAGATCATCTTGCAGTTATGTGTTGTTAGTTGGATATAAAAGCTTTTTCTTACAAGATTTGTATTTTAAAACAGATTTATTTCCTGTTGTGGCTCCTCATGCTTTCCTTTTTTTGTGTAGTAACTGAGGTGTTTTGTTGATAAAGATCATTCAGGTATCTTTGTGTCTTCTGTAGTATTTTGAGATTGGACTTTGCTTCAGTTATGCTCTAAGTAGGCACTGTGCCTAGCAAAGGTTATTTTAAGATCTTCAGCATTTTTGGAGACCCTGTTTTTACTGTTTTTACCCAACAGTACAGTCCCACTTAAATGCTACACATTTAATAGTAGTTTGCTTTGACAGCATCATACTTTCTTCTGCTGTTTTTAGGACATATTCACAGAGTTGGGCACATGTCTTGCCTAAGTCTTTGTAAGATTTGGATTGGTGTGCATCAATAGAGCATAGATCCTGTGATTTTGTTACACTATGGACCAATCTCAATAAACATGGAAAAAGAGAGTTTTGCTTATGTAAATTTATACATTTTATTTATGGGATATAAAATAATTTTACTTGAAACGGCTTCTAAATTTTCAGTTTTCAGTATGTTTCATTGAACATATGTTGATGGTTTGAGGGCTTCTGAACATAGAAAACCATTGATCTTAACTTACTAGAAACTTTATCTTAAATCCTGTTCACATAAGAGAATTTAAATAGGAACTTTCTTTGTGTTATATACATGTATTAATCAGTATGTAATCTTAAGTGCATAGTTAATACATGTTGATAATCTGATAAGCTTCTTCATTAATCTAGCAACTTTTATAACATATAGAAAGTGCCAGTTGTTGCTAGTTAGCTTTTGAACCTTTGTTGAGGCATTGTGCTATACTGTTCAGTGATGACAACAAAGAATATGCTACTAGATCACCAGCAATCTGAGAAATTTCACTCTGGTTTGTAGATCCATAAAAGCTAGTATTAGCTTTGCTTGCGATGGAAATAGTGAATATGTAAGACAGCACTGCTGAAGTCACAGAGGAAATGGAGAGAACCACAAAGGTGAGACATGCTTGGGGTTGGCTCTCTGGAACTACTGTTTGAGCAAACCAGCATTATTTGTAATTTAGGAAGGCTGTTGTCAGTTGTGAATAAATTACTGTTTGAACAGTGACTTTTGGACCTGACTTCTTTTTTCCTGTATCTGGTGGGAAGGACAAAAGGCTCTTAAGAGGAGAAATAGTGTGAAGCTAATGGGAATATCTTTTTTCAAAATATTGCAACAGGATCTTCACAGAAACAGCAGGTTCAGGATATCATTCGATAAATCAGAATAAATTTAGCTTTTCAGGGTAGTTAATCTGCAAAGCTGAAGAGCAAATTGCAGCTCGATAACACAAAACTGTACAAATTTGTGTCAGAGGAAAAGTCATGAATGTGTAACTGGATCTTCTAACTATCTTCCAAAAAAGAAGCACAGAAAAGGAAGCAGATTTTTTTTTGTCTTTTTTTTCTTTTCATGCTAACTTGGAAGAAGCTTTCTTAGGATCATAGAGTCATTTAGATTGTCAGGGACCCATGGAGGTCCAGGCACCCCGCCACCCCACTCCTGCTCAAAGCAAGGCCAACATAGATCAGATTGCGCAAGGTCTTGTCCTGTTATGCTTCAGCTTTTTCCACTACCTCTCTGGGCCCCTGCTCCAGTGTTTATCTAATGTAGAGTTTCTGATGAAACTATTAAATAGGCCAGATTTGGCACTAGGTCTAGTATTAGTCTTAATTTTCTAGAAAAACTGAGCGAGCTTTGTGTGCAGTAATTTTCTATTGGTTCTTTTAAAACAATGGATAGAAGGAGATTTGATAGAAAATGTTGTTTTCAGTGCAAAGAAAGATCTGGGAACAGGATTATACATTTTACAATATTTATTTCTATTTCTGATGGGTAGAATTTTACAAGCTATTTATTTTGCAGATTGATGTGGTGACACATCTCGGGGGAAGACTTTTTTTAAAACCAACATATTGAGTAATGTGTACATAAAGTGACAACTGTCCAAAAGCATTTAAGTCCTAGGTTTTTTTCTGAAATTATTTTATAACTATTATCTTGTCACTGTGAACTACAGTAATATTTAATCTCTTCCTTTAAGATCCTTAGAAATCCTATCAGTCTTTACTGTCAGAAATGTTCAGTTTTAATAGGATGTTACAATTTCATGTAGAATTAATGGTCAAGATCTTACAAAGCTAATATGTAATATAGGAATAAGAAAATGTCACCCTTTTAACACTTAGTGAGTTTTTACCTGAACATTTTAATGAGTTTGCTCTGTCATCTTAAAGAGTAGTTGGAGGAGTTTGTTCTACTTTAAAATCCTCCACTGGTTTCATTCAGTATTTGTTGGTAAATGCAGTGATTAAGAAGTTTTGAGGAATTTTTTTTTCTTTTTTTGAGAATACCTGAAGTATGAATACTACTTGATGCTTTTTCAGTTATATAGTGTCAACATATGGCAGAAGCACTGACTGGAGCAAAATTGTGCAGTGGTTCATGGTTTTGCAGGTTAATGTCTTTTTTGAGACTTCTCTCATGAGATAGAGGAGCAAAGAGATATTTTTCACTGAGAGTCTCTTTCCTCATGTGGAAAAATCAATACTGCATTTTGTGGGATAGCTCTTCTATTTCCTCCTGTACCTCTTTAATATATCCTGGAAGGAGGAGCTGAGAAATGTTGGATCTACCTGTAGAACAGTAGTGGTCTCTGCAGTATTACAACTTTTCGTGTTAGGTCAGCTAGATGCCAGCACCGGCAATGCTTGGAGAAGCTGACTTTAGGAGATATTTGGGCTTGTGTGTGCACTTGCCAGGCTTGGTGGTAAGGTTTCTTGGGTTCTTATTGCTTTTCTTCCCTGCATTTTTTGTGTAATCCTTATCGAAAAGCCTTCCTGACAAAATGAAGAAGAAGCAAGTAGGTGCCAGGGTTAGTTTCTCATGTTCTGAAAGACAGGCCTGTACAACAGTATGTGAGGTGGGATGTGCTTACTGTCCGTGTGGGTGTAAGCACGTTGTACATCTCTGCTCTGCATCTGCTGGGTATCTTAGGGCTTGGCCTTTTAACCTCAGGCCTCTGGATTGTGCCCAAGTGGGATGCTCAAAGTAGGTTTTCCTAGGAAAAAGCATGAAACAAGTTGTTCAGCATTGCAGAAGTACTTGCATTTTAGATCTAAAGTTTCCAAAGTTAGCATGATGTTACCATTTGCGTTAATCTCAAGGCCATACTTTCGTACATACAGTTTTCCTGCCTTTTAAAATATTTTTTAGTTCTTATGTAGAAGGAGGCCCTAAGGACACCGTGCTTCACTCATTTCTTCCCGCAATACTGTCGGTCCCACATGCTGAGCTGAGAGAACACTCGGTGGGGAAAAGTAGTGTGTGCCTGTTCACTGCAACTAAGTATGTGCAGGGACGCTGGGTTGCATTGTGTTAAAAGCTTAAATGACACTACGAGTATTTACATTCACAACCTCTGTTTCTTAATAGTTTCCCCTTTTTCTACTTTTTACCCCTGAGCAGGCAACTGGGAATGAAATTAAGGGAATATATAATTTGGATAGGTGCTGCTTCAGACACATGACTGGTGGACATGAAGCTTTTAGGTCCCTAGTATGGGCCTCTGAACGAGGAGATGCCTGAGTTTTTATCATCTAGCTGCCCCACTAGCAGTGGAGGCAGGGGAAAGGGATACCAGTGTATCTCACAGCAGGCGTATGCAGTGGCATACATTTCTGATTCATACACAATGAAATAATGTGTTCCCCAAGGTTACAGGAGCTGGAGTACTTCAGACTAGAAGTCCCTTCTCCTGCTCTTCCTTGGCCTGCTTGTTTTAATGGTAATGCAGTATGGTCTTCCCAGGTGTTGCTCTCCTGTGCCCCAGGAGATTGAATTCCTGTTTTCCATAGGATTCCTGTCCAGCATCTCTTTCTTACAATCCTCCAATCTTTTTTCTCCTCCCTAACATTATAGCAGCTCCTGAACCATGGAAGAGTATTCTGTAGGCCTGAAATTTGCCCTGACTTTGTGGAGATGCCTTAAACTTTCAGTCAGTAGGGATGCACTGTAAAAATAACAGAGCAGCAGCAGCACTGATACCATTTGAACATTATGCTTTTTTCCAGAAGTTTATGGGCTGGGCAGATTTGCCTCCCAGCTGTCTTTCTGGTCTTCTTGTCCACATCTTGGGGGAATTTGTGTGAAATGGTTTGGGTTTTGGTTTGGTTTGGGAATTTTGATTGGGTTTTTTGGTATGAGTGAAGTAAAATATATTTTTATTTAAGTGTGTGTTTGGACTGTCTCAGCTGTAACTTTCTAAAAATACTTTCTGTCTGAATCACATACCTGGTATGGAAAATCTAAGCCCAAAAATTAAAGATTGGCAAAACTGTAAGTAACTGAGAACAGTCTTGTAATGGAAAATATTAGATTATTCTAATTACTCCTAGCACTGCCATTAACTCTTATAATACATTTTATTAAATTAACTCCATCTTGGGTCCTCTTGAAATGTTATTGAGATGTTAATTAAAAATAGCAGTTGTGTGTGTGAGCTGCAGCATGAAATAGGAAGGTGAGGAATCACCTGATGCAAGGTGAATGTCCCTTTGTTGCCCCTTCAGATTTCTTACCTATGAAAAACATGGGTGAAAGAAGATGTAAGTGGGGGCAGAGGCTGTACAGAAAGATGAGCAGTTGCTTGCTGAGGCAGTTGGAGATAAGATGGCACGTCATACATATATAGGATAAGGTAAATTGCATTTTCTCTGCCCTGTAAGTAGAGAAATGACACTTTCTGTAAATATGTAGAAGAATCAACTTTCACTGTAACTAAGAACTTAAAGTAAACTAAGCAAAGTTTACATTCCTTCTGCAGGGAGGCACTGGAGACTCACAGTAACAGAGCCTTTGTAACAAAAAAAAAAATATTTGAATAAGTTATTTGTGGCAGTGTTTTATGTGAATAGAAATGGCAACACTTTTTCTACCCAGTACAAGAAGTGAGAACTGGGAAAATGACTAGGTTTGCATAGGGGAGCAAAGTTTTAGCTAAGTTCGTAATAAGGCAAAAGAAAATTTGAAGCAACAGAATGAGGGAAGTAGTGATATCCGTGACAGTATCACATTGTATCTTTAACGACTTCTTACTGTTATCTGTCATTTCTTTCTTGATAGTACTTTTGAATTTGTCCAACTGAATTTATGGGTTTAAGTTCTTAGGTATTTAAACAGTAGAGTTGCTTGATATCTGCAGGTGGTGAACATCCAGAGTTTTCTGGTACAGTAAATGCAGATTTCTTTTATGCCCAAGACGCAGGATATGAAATGTAACTCTCAAATTTCAGATAAAAATGAATATATTAGTATTGTTTCCTCACAATGCCGCATTTAGGAACCTATTAGCTTTTATCACTGAAGTCTTCAAGCCAAGTTAGTTCTTAGTAGTCTGTGCTTGACCACGTCTTTAATTTTTTTTATTCTTTGAGGAAAAGGTAGTCACAGAATTTTAGATCTATGAATGATACTTTTTGACTCTGATGCATCTAGTTGACATTTGAAGAGACCGGTGCATTGTGTTATCTTCAGTTCAAGCAACAGTCAGCAATTAAACATTTGGCACAATTTTCAATCATCCATTGACTGTTGCTTTGTTTGCAGTATGCATGCTTTTATTTCCATGTTTACAGCATCAGACTCAGTTTATAACTTATTTTTAGTCTTTCTGAAATGTGTTGGATACATAATACTTTATCTAGCTGAATACATGTGCAGGCATGTAATTACTTGATGTTTGCCTCACTATCTTCCAAGTGATTGAGAGGCTAGTTGCAAATTAACATAATTCCCCGTGAATCAATTTTCATTGTCTTTAAAATGATAAATATTTAATTGTACAACCAGTGTTCTCTGATAGGTTATTCAATCTTGTATTGCAAAATTGCTAATAGGATACTTTAATTACATGTGTTATCCTGGATACTGGTTTATATTAATATTTTTACTTCCTTTGAATCTATACAGTATGTTGACATAATTGCACTGGATGTAGTCTCCAAAAGCGGATTAAATATTGCCTTTTCTCAGATGTGGGTCTCTGAGTCAAATTCTGTGCTGACCTTAGTTCTTGCACTAATGCCAGTACAGTTCTGCCTGAAGCATCTGCAGTTCAGCTCCTTGCTGTGTTTTATACTGTAACTCTAAGGAAAGCAAATTAGGAAATTCTTTTCTCTCTTCCCTGCATTCTTCCTGTGTGTTCAAGTCAAATCTGAACCATGCATCCCTCTGAACTTCTCACTCACCCTGCTTCTTTTTGTGGGACACCTGCACCTTCCTGACTGCAGCTCCCACAGGTATACCCAGGATAGAGCCAGACTGGCCCCTTCTTGGCTCTGAGCTTTGTCCAGACTTTGCCACAAGCTTTGCAGCTTGTACTGTCTATGCTTCTGCTACTGCTACACTGCTAGCAGTACCTGAACTAGTTTAAGTCTGGCTCTGGAGTATCTATTCACTGTGGCCTCCAAGCCAACTGCAACATAAATGCTGTTAGTCACATCATGTAAATTCAGAAGCTTGAAAACTTAGATCTTAATTTGGGTGCAATAATTTATTATTTTTGAGCAATGTTTGTGATAGCTACTCTGGCATTTTTTTCAGTAGTTGTGCTGAGTTTGTCACTTCCATTCTCTCCGCCTTCCTTAGGGGTGAAGAACCATCTGGTTTTCTGCAGTTGTATGTATCAATGGCCACATCCTGGTAACCTGTTTCAGGTCTTGTGTCAGTCACAGCAGGCTTAGTCCAGTAAGAAATGAAACTGCCTTATAGCTATTTGAGCTTATTTCTTCATTGCTCTTTGAATTACCATTCAAAAGATATTAACCTGGCAAGGGAAGCCGTTGGTGAGCAGGATGGTGTTCTTTGATAAACTGATACGATAACTCTTCTTTTCAGAAACCACTGCTGAAGTTTGAAGTAGTGCTGTCAGTTGCATGTAAGAATAGCACAAGTTTCAGGCAATAGCAGAGGTAATAAGGTTTCAAGTTTGGATGAGTTAACTCCTTGAAAGGAAGTACCTGAAAATGTTGCATGCATCCTGACTGCTTATCTGTGTTGGAAACAGAATAGCATTTGAATCCTCCACTTTGGGGCTGAAGACCTGCTAATCCCAATATTTGAATGCAGTCTATGAAGAATCTTTGCTAAGCTGCACAGACATTTAGAAAAGCAACCTCCTTTGACAACTTTGATTACTGCTCTTGAAAAGTGATTCAGATGAACTACTTACATTGACAGGTAAAGAGAAGCAGAGACTTCTCAGATGGATTACTCCAGAGACCCTAGTACGAAAAGATACAAGGTAGATGTACAATATTTCTTTGCCCTGGTGTTTATTCACCATAAGGAATGTGGAGCTGATTTTTAATAGCTTGTGTACACTGTAACTTGACTAAATACTTTTGTGTTTCATGTTCATACTTGTTTAGTTAGTCACTAGCAGAGGGAAAGGCTGAATTCACGTACCATGGTGGGCATACCATGGAGTATAAGACAGTATAAAGCCAACTCCTTTGAAGTGTAATGCTCATCACCCTGCTGCGTGTGTATTTTTAATGTGTTCTTTGACTCCACTTGACATTTTTGTTTGTGAACAAAACATCTGTGCGTTGGAGGTCTTAGGTCACTGAGGTGCTGTCACTAGACAGCAAATACAAGTGCAAACAAAGTAACATAGACTTAAAGTTTCTAGGAAAAAAAACTTAGTCTTGTGTCTAGCTTTTTGCAAAAAGGAGTTTCTTGCAGCTAGTTGGCTGCAATAGGGAGGCACTCTTGTTGTCATTAGGGGTTGTGTCCTGCCTTGAGAAGTGAGAGGATTCTGCAGATAAATAGCAAGGATTTGGCAACAAAATAGAAGAGTCCTTCTATTTCATCAAACTTAGAACTCATCTGTTTCATGTAAGTATACTTATACCATCATATGCTTTTTGCAGTATTCAGGTATTTTATTCTGATGTAATACTGTGTCCAGTTCTGGAGCCCGCAACACAAGAAGGACATGGACCAGTTGGAGAAGGTCCAGAGGAGGGCCACGAAGATGATAAAAGGGCTGGAGCACCTCTCTTATGAGGACAGGCTGAGAGAGTTGGGGCTGTTCAGCCTGGAGAAGAGGAGGCTCCAGAGAGACCTGATAGCGGTCTTCCAGTACCTCAAGGGGGCCTACAAGAAAGATGGGGAGAGGCTGTTTAGTAGGGCCTGTTGCAATGGGACAAGGAGTAATGGTCTTAAAATAGAGGGGGGTAGATTTAGATTAGAAATTAGGAAAAAATTTTTTACGATGCGAGTTACAGAACACTGGAACAGGTTGCCCAGAAAGGTGGTGGAGGCCCCGTCTCTGGAAACGTTCAAGGCCAGGCTGGATGAGGCTCTGAGCAACCTGATCTAGTCGGGGATGTCCCTGCTCCTTGCAGGGGGGTTGGACTAGATGACCTTTGAAGGTCCCTTCCAACCCTAACCATTCTATGATTCTATGATTCTAATATTTCTATTGGAAAGTTCATCTTTTCTGTAAAAAGGCTCGAGGTTGTTTTATTGGTAGAACACTTCCAGAAAGAGACATCGAGATGATCCAGATGGACAAGTAGAGCAGAGTAGGCTCTGTAACTGTGGGCAGTAGCATGTATTAGGAACTTTCCCCTTTTCAGTAAAAGATCAACACATTTTTCCTTAAGTTTGATTCTAAAGAAGTTAGCCAAATAGGTGACCATAGTGACAATGAGAAGGATGTCATCTGTGTAACAGTTGTGCTCTGCAGGGCTAATAAAGAAAAGTATCAAAAGCAAGTCAGATCTTGTAGCTTCTTGGTTTGGTTACAAATTAGATTTCCATAGTCAGTGTTTTGCTGGCAAGGAAGAGGCTTTTTAGCTTGGAAAGCCAAGTAAGTTATTTTTCAGGAAATGACAGAGCAGTTCCTATGGGATTTCATGAAGCATGTGTTTGGAAAAGATTGGTTTAAAGAGAGTTGAAAAAATCAGAAAACTACTTATTCTTATATGTCAGCTACTCTTTCATTCAACAGTGACAGCTCCGTAGAAGCCTCCCTTGAGCTTCCCATGTTGTAAGAATTACAAAACTGTCTTCCTCTAAACCTTAAGAAATATGACATATATTTCTCAAATACCGTCTTCAGAAATAATATCCCTGAGTCGTATGCAGACCTTTTGTATGTAATTCTAACCAACACTGTGCCGTTATGTGAGTGGAGGAGCCCCATACTGCAAAAGTGCATAGAAGAGAGAATATCCTTAATTATTTTGTGGTATTGGTGGGGAAGACAAACTGCATGCTGAAAGGTTCTCAGAGAGACTGTGTTCTGGTTTAGGTAGGTACTGTTGCCAATAACACTGCTAAGTGTTAGTGAAGAGACAGCTTTTTCTCTAATAAATGGCTGAAGGTTACATAAAATTAGTAAGGAAATATAGGAGCTGTGTTTTTAAGAACATGTGCTTGTGATTGTTCTCTAGGTACAGTTTTTTAGTAATGAAGGTCTAAGTTAGATTGCAGTAACATGAGAATTAACAGAAGGAGTCAGTGAAACAACATACTTGTCCTCTCAATGGGTTTATATCACAGTAGAAAATCTATTTATTGTATTATAAAAAGAGTAAGACTGCTTCTTCAGGCCAGGAGGGGTCAGGTAAGTGCTTCACGTAGGCTGGAGCTGGTGGGAATACTGCCTGAAAATCCTGCAGTAAGTGTTTCCTTTCTCTGAAGTGGTCTTTTTTCTTCACAGACTCTGGACAAAGCAATGTCATAATTGCATAACATCAAGCTTTGATTTCCATAGTTAAAAAAACTATGTACTTTTTTCCATGTGCTGTAATTTAATATTATACATTGTAATTGGGAATAAGTGAAACAGTCTGATTTCAGATAACAGACATGACAGTGCTTGGAGTGGGGGAAAGGGGCTGTTTGAGGGTCCAACTCAACTTTTGAACTGACTTTAGGTAAGATAAGTGCATCTTGTCATAGATAATGTAGTGGATCAGAATCTCTTTGGGGCCGTTCAGTAAAAGTGAAACACGTGTTGAGTAGAGCCGTACCACTGCAGGTTGAAGCACAGGCACAACAAGCAGTTGTCCAGGTAAGCAGGGAGGTGGAGGTAGCTGTGGGCCTATTGCCTGTCTGTGAGAACCAGTGCTCCAAACATCTCTGCTAACTGAGCTGTCCGTCTGCAGCTCCTGCTTTCGATCTGTGCTCATTGCCATCGGGAAAAAGGGTTCAGCATGTGTCAGGATTGCTACTGGGATGGACGGATGACTCTTGGCTCTGTCCCTGTTCATCCTTCCTCCTAACACTCTGATTACTCTCAGTTTCTAATACCCAATCTTACACTTATTTTCCTTTACTGGCTCTAATAGCTACTTTATACCTTCTTAGGACCCTAGCAGAACCAAAAGGAGCAAACTGAGCTCTTCGAGGCTGTTTTACTTCTGTCTTTACTGTTCCCCAACTTGTTTCCCAGTTCTGCAGCAGGAAGGGGGCTCTTTCCTTATGGGAAGACTGTGCAGGAGCTTATGTAGGGGCTGCTTGTGTAGGCTGAGGAGGCAAAGGTGTGACTATAAGCAACCTAGCTAAGGCACAGAAGGTCTTAAATCTCAGCAAGTGGATATGGTGGGCATAACCCAAAGTAAACAGTGGATACAAGACAGGAAAGAACCAGAACTGGGGAGAAAGTGGTTGGAGAGGAGGGAAAAAGGCAGGTTTCCCTCACCTCATGCCTCTGTGGACCCATGTCAGCCTGTCTCTGCGCCCTTGAGCTGCCCTATGCCCACTGCAGAGCTGAGTTTTGCTGCCCTTCCTTCCAAAGGATGAAGTCAGAATAAGTTAATTTGTTTTCATTTAGGGGATAGCAAGATTCCGTTTTATCAAGGCTGCTATGAAGTTTGAGTTGGCTCTGAATACTGTCCTTGTCTCCACCTCTGCTGTGGAGGGCTTTCAAAAGTATGGAGCATTGCCATGAGGCACTTACACCCCTGAGATACCAAATTGCTGCTGCAGCTACATGCAGCTCTGGTTACTGCTGCCACCCAGCTGCTCCTGCTGATTCTGTGGACTATCTTTTTCCCCCAGATCAGTTGGATGGGAATAGGTTTGAAGTCATCTTTTGATCTTTACTGTATGCTGTGGTCTTGTTCTAGTCATAGCACAACTGAGACAGAAAATGTGCCATTGTCTGAACAATAATGAAACACTAAACGTGTGGAAATCCTATTAGTGTTTCATGGACCGTAGCTGTCATTTCATTTGCTTTGGAATTTCTTCCATATGGCCATGACAAAGGTTTAAGGTTGAGTTTCTTGACACTTTGAATGCATTAACTGTTCTTCAGACAGAAGTCTGTCAAGCATGCTGAAGCATCTAAAGGGATATATTTATTTCTGTAAGTAGTATGTTAAATAGAATCGGTGTTGGTAAGCTTAGTCTTAAGAGAGAAAAGCACAGTACTAGAATCTTGTGGAGTTTTCTTTCCTGGTGAATGTTAGACAAATGTATCTGTTTTTTGCAAACTTCTCTTTTTCAGCTTCTGGTTTTTGTATCTCCTTCTAAGCAAGGCTGACCCAAATCTCTTTCTCAACTGTAATTTTTCAGAAGTTTCTATACTTTGCAGTTCATTTATCTATGTATAAATATACACAATGTGATAGTATTAATTTACTGTAATTATAAACTGTGTAGTTAATGTGATTTCCATGAGTGAATATAAAAGTGCCATCTCTGTATTTCTCATTTAATAGAAAACTAAGCTGAGAAGTTACTGTTCTCGTTAGTTTTCCTCGCTAGTCCTGGTGGTGTTTGTCATGTCATTCTTGTCTGTGTTTTTGTTAATTCTGGGGTTTTGAGACAAAGTTATTTGAGCTGCATATTTTCACATCAAATTATCAGATAAAAGATGTCCTTTTGTATCCAGTGTAAGCTTTTGACATAGGTGAGAACTGAAGGAGGGCGGTATTAGTATTATTTACCACACAGTCCTTCATGTGCACTTATAATATCAGTGGGCTTACAGGAAGGCATGAGTGGTTCGTCTGTGTCTTATTGATTCCTGTTTTCTTCCATTTGTGCTTCCTCTCTTTGCAATTCACAGTGATACAGTACCAATTGTTTGGCTGTATATAATCCAATTTAGTTTTTACGTAGTACTGTCCAGTTTCTGCAGCAAGAAGAGAAATGTAAATATTCTTCTTGAAAATACTGAAAAAGGATCATTCAGTTAGAGATTTACTAACAAGTAGAAATTAATAAATTCAGGAAAATGTCTAAGTTAGGCATACTTGCTAACAATAGTAAATTAATAAAATTATTTCCAAGATCTGAATATGACCCATATCGTTGGAACAAAGTGGAGGCAAAGAAGAGAGACAAAAAAGGTTTTCTTTAAAAAAAAAAAAAAAAAACAAACATATGCAAATCTATTCTGTAGTTGGACCTAAAAGTTTTTTCTATCTTATGAACAAAAACCATAGGAATTCTTCTTGAAGTGTTTCTTTTGCACGTTTGATGGTTATGAATTGTAGTGGCAGATTTGCAGTTCTGCTAGGCAAAAGATCAACATTATTCATACTAATATCCAGTCCGAAGGTGTTTGTCTCATACATCATTTATGTGGGTTAAATTCTGTTGGAAGAATGCTTTTAAAGAATAGTGATCTTCTGGCTTTATGCAAACATTGTTGATAACTGTTGTGGTAGTTACCAAGAAAGGGGGGTCATTTCTAGTTTCAGAGAACTCATAAGGAGTTTTATAATTGATATCTTCATATCTGTGGTGCCTTGTGTCCTAGTCAGGATGAACTGCAAAACTTTCAGTACAGTGTAATTTCTGGTATTTCAGTGACTATGGGAAAAGCATTTTACTTGTCTTATTTAGTGATTAATTGCTGCATTTTTCATTTAACTAACTATCACTTATAAAAAGTCTTATGTCTTTTCAGAGTTATCTGCTCATAGAACATGAACATTTTTACAAGGAAAGTAATTTCCTTGCAGTGTTGCAGTTTTTTTTCCGCCATAGTTCTTCCGTCTTTATTTTGGCACTTTCATCAATGTTCACCAGTTTCCTTACATTGTTTTTCTGTCAGGGCCTGCAGTTGCTCAGTTAAATTTGCGTGAGATTTGTCTATAGCTATTTTGAATCCACAAAGAGATCCTGTCTCTTTTGTAAGCTAATGTATCTTTCTGTCTTTCATATAAAGCCATTTCGTTTTATGAATTAGTAGCACAGAAACTCATTTCTGTGCTTTGAGTTTGCTCTTGCGAATTGTGATCTGGTAAACAGTAAGGAGGCAAACCTAGAATTTATGCTGTCTAAATAAAGTCATTTAATAATCTGAAGTTCATAAGCACAAGATGTGTTATCTCACTTACTTGCATTTCTGTTTTATAAGTTACTTTGTAGATCAATTTAATTGTTAGATTTGCATTAAATAAAAACATTTAGCAGTTTTCCACTTACTTATCACAGGTCGCTTTATGTTTCTGAAATATAGGTGCCACAGTGAGTAGAGTAGAAACCCCATTTGCAGCAGGTTTTTTAAACAGTGATTTTCAACCTTATGCATAGCAGATCTGTTGTCCAGCTTAGGTGGCTGCTACAGCTGGATCCAATGGCTTTGGATGGTAGGAGGCAAAGTTAAAGCCTGTATACAGGTACAACCAGTTGAGGGTGTAAAGGCAGTGAATTTGTGGTTTTGGAAATGACATCACTCTGCACGTGAAGCTGTGTTTCTCTCTTCTCGCATCTTCTGTAGAAGTGAACAGCAAATACATTCTTAAGTCTCATCTTGTTAGCAAAAACTATGCAAACAGTAATTAAAACCTTGCTAAGATTAAAAAGGAGGCTGAATAAATGCTGCATACTTTTTGGTGTTTTGAAGCCATTTCTGTAATTCCTTAACCAGTGATGAAACACAGAACAAATAGATACATGCTTTGGAAAGAAGGCCCACAGAGGGATTTATATTTCCTTTCTTCCCCATATTCCAACTATTCTCCTTTATGAAATGACAGGTTTATAGACTTCAGAGGGAAAGAGGTTTCTCTGAAGTTGCACATGTATGACTAAATCCAAAATGTGACTGCACAAGCCAAGCTATGGTTCACAAGAAAGTTACCTGTCAAGAGAGTGCTTATAGCTGAGGCAGGAGCCCCTTGGACTTCTCCAAATTGCTTGGCAAACCTTGTAGCCAACAGAAATGTTAAACTAACAGTGGTGCAGTGGCTCTTAGCTGACTGAGGTGTCAGTGGGTGTTGAGAGTTGCTTGTACTTGCTGGAAATTTAATATCAAGGTAATTTAAAACTGTTGCAATACCTTAACTAATGACTCATGGTCACTTCTGACTTAACTAGGCTCATGTTATCCATTCTTCCTACCAAGTTATCCTTGAAAGTCGTTCAATGCAGTGGCTTTCCTGTGCGATCCAAAGCATTTTGTTCCCTCCAGAACTATTTATTTTGTACAGTGTGTAGAATATAAGATACAAATAATGTTTTCCTCTCGTATAATTAGGGTGGTAAGTCTCAACTAAAGAAAAAAGCTACATTGATTTTTGTTTGCATATGATTCTCTCTACAACTCTGAACTTACAGCTTATTCCTAAGGGTGCCTTGGAGTTTTTCATGTGTAGAGGAAAATTGTTTAATAGCCAATAGCTGTTCTCCCAAAATAGTCTAAACAGATAAGGGGGAAAAAAAAAATCAGTGCACCCAAATAAGGTTGCCTGCTTGCAGGATTAGGACACAAAAATAGTCCTTTCCAAAGAGGTAGAATGTACCACAAGTTATTTTGATGTATTACAATGATCTGAACTAATTTTGGTAATGTAAACATTAGTGTGAAACAACTGCAGTCCCATCCATGCTGCATTCAAAGAGAGGTAGACTCATTTCAGTCTGGATTAAATAAAATGCTGTCTGTTTCTAATGTGATTTGTCTAGCTGGTGAAAACCATTTTGACCTGTTTGAAAGGCAAGTTCTAGTGGACAATGAAAAGTGTTTATCCAGCATGGTTTCTGTACGTTTGCTCTGATCAATGCTAGCTGGGCATGTTGTGACAGAAACCTTTTTTTTTTCTGCATTCAGGCATAAACACTGTTTGCAAATTTATTTCAAAGGACTTTTTATTTGGCCTAAGTCTTGGATCTTAATGTAGTTATCTGTCCTCAACATTATCTCTCATTGTCTTGGAAATAATTATTTCCAGCATTTTCTGAGCAAAACAGAAAACAAAGAACTCCTAGATAGACCAGGCACCTTTTCTGTTTTGCTCTTCTGCTGATCTTGTCTTCGTTTAATAGACCATGTTTTCTTGAGTGCTTCAAAATATTTCTCATCACTTGCCCTCAGAACTGACCCGATGACCTGGGAATCAAGAAGATGTCATGTTAGTGACTACTAATTAGTGGATCCAGAGAGCTGCTTCTCCTGGCCTTTCAACCTTCCTGAGGCAGCAACAAAAGCTGTCACATGTATCATACAAAGAAAACAAGCGTTTGCCATGTTGTTTTTTTTTTTTTCCCAGGCTGTAGATAGTAGCACAAGCTCAGCTGAGACTACGGATGCATTTGTAGGTTAGGAGGAAATTAACCTACAGTACAGCATTTGCGTTTATTTCTTCTTTTTCTGTGCATAACACACTGTGTCTGTCATCCCGTTCTTACTGAACATGTGTGAGTGTGTTAGTATACCATATAGTAAGAGGAAAAAAAATGAATCTTTATTTCTTTTCTCCTTTTTTTTCCTTACCATTCTTTTTAAAAATTTTTTTTACGTTCGTCAAATGCATTAAATATTTCTGAAAAGGGAATTTTAATGCTTAGTTTTTAATGTACAGTATACAGTCCAAGCTTAACTTGTCTTTTTGTATGTTTGTTCAACAAACTTGGTAACAGAAGATTCAGCCATATTTTTCATTAATTGTTGATGTACTTCTGCACCTCATGAATCGTCATGGAATCATGGGTTTTTCAGGACCATCTGCTGGAATGACCATGGTAAAATGTGCAGTTGCAGCCACGTCACAGAACTGTTTGTGCAAGTAACATTAATTTCCTTTTTATTATTTATAATTTTCAGGTCTTTAAAATAGAGGTGCTAATGAATGGAAGGAAACATTTTGTGGAGAAGAGGTATAGTGAATTCCATGCACTTCATAAAAAGGTAGTGATCTCTTTCTTCATGAAATGTAACTTTGTTTTGCCTTAGCTGTGATATTTTCCTCTCTCTTGAAATTGTTACTATACATGGTTTATCTTAAATATATCTTGTGATTCATGTCTCTGGAAATGAGTTCCTAACTTACTCAGTTTCTTTATTTTACGGAAGAGGATGATGACTTCTCAGATGTTACTAATTATCCTTTTCTTTTTCATTATGATTTATGTGCTGTATTGCTAAAATACTGTCTGTAATTTGGTTTTTTCTTCTTGTAAAATCACAAAATAAGACACATTCCTATAGCAAATAAATACATTTTTATTCAATTAGACAAATAATTTGTTAGTTCTATAAATTGTGTTGCTAACTTGCTATGTGTAAAGCTGAGGAAACAACTTGTGTACACCAGGAAACTAGACAGGAAAAAAAGAGTAGATCATCTCACTCTGCTCGTCTTCATACAGTGAATGTGATATGAAATATCTGCTAAGCTTGTCTCCTGAGTCATCTTGATAATGTGTAGAAGGGAACTCAGTACTTTTGAGGTTGGTTTTCCACTAATTGTTCTTCAAATTGTTTCGGTCACTGTGAAAGGAAAAGAAGGATTTCTCCTCTCCAGGCTGAGCTGGATGCTGCTCTACAGTTGTGCTGCTGAAAGGCAAGTTTTAAATTTTTTCTGCCTTATGGAGGCCAAGTATTGTGAAGGAGAATTCTGGAAAAGCATTGCAGCCCATTGCCAGTGGTGGGGCTGCAATGAAGACCTTCATTCCTTTGTTCCTGGGACCTGAGTCAACTGAATGTTTGTTGGTTTGTAGCTCTCAGTGGCAGCAGAGTATGTACACACTCATCTAGTTTGACTCGTGCTGCTTGCCTTCAGTATGGAAAAGCTTCCTCTGCAAATGGCAGAGAGGTGCACAGGCATTTACAGCTTCCACCACTACAGTGTCAGAGGAGCTTACCCACACCAGTATGTTTGCTAGTGTCCCTGAATCAGCTCAGGAATCCTGTCATTCAGGGAAGAAGCATTATCCTGGTGACAGAGAGGATGGATTTTGACAGCCTAATATAGTACATGGATATAAGCAAACTTGGGTCAGCAAAAGGCAACTATTGACCCATCTGTGTGTTGACCCTCAAAATCCAAAGAACAAGAATATATTTTGCTTTACTGCGCCATAATTAAGATGTGCTAGTATTTCTTGCCTTTTGACCTCTTTCCTTAGTTGTGGTATCAGCTACTGCTTTTGAATACCCATTTGCTTGTTTATTATTTTAATTCAGATATGTCTCAGATATTTTCCCCCTTGTGTTCACATTAAATATGATACTACATGAGCAATAGTGTCAGAATTAGTAGTACAACTCACACACCCACCACCAAGCCTTGCTATATGTGTGCTTCATTTTACATATAAGAACAATCCTGCAATTGAATGTAAAGCAGGTGAGTAGAGATTGTGCAACTAAATAAGTTAGGAAACATTAAGAGGGGAAAATCAGGATTTATATGCTTAAAATGCACCCTACCCAAGTAAACCATCTCCTGTAGTGTAAAATATAATAGAACAGAACAGAATAGAATAGTTTCAGCTGGAAAGGACTTACAATGATAATCTAGTCCAACTGTCTGACCCTTTCATGGCTGACCAAAAGTTAAAAGCTTGTTACTAAGGGTGTTGTCAAAATGCCTCTTAAACACTGACAGGCAAGAGGCATTGACCACCTCTCTTGGAAGCCTGTTCCAGTGTTTGACCACCCTCTCAGTGAAAAAGTACTTCCTAATGTCCAGTCTAAACCTCCCCTGGCACAGCTTTGAACCATTCTGACACATCCTGTCACTAGATAGAAGAGAGAAGAGATCAGCACCTCCCTCTCCACTTCACCTCCTCAGGAAGCTGTAGAAAGCAATGAGGTCGCCCCTCAGCCTCCTTTTCTCCAAAAGAGACAAACCCAGAGTCCTCAGCCACTTCTCACAGGGCGTGCCTTCTAGCCTTTTCACCAGCTTTGTGGCAGTCCTCTGGATGCATTCGAGGACCTTCACATCCCTCTTAAACTGCAGCGCCCAGCACTGCACACAGTACTCAGGATGAGGCTGCACCAACACAGAATACAGCGAGATAGTCACCTCTTTTGACCGTCCGGTTATGCTGTGTTTGATGGCCCCAGGATGCTGTTTGCCCTCTTGACTGCCAGGGCACACTGCTTGCTCCTGTTGAGCCTACTGTCAACCAGTCCTCCTAGATCCCTTTCTGCAAGGCTACTCTCCAGCCACTCCTCTCCCAGTTTATACTTGTACCCAGTGTTACTCCGTCCTAAGTGCAGAATCTGGCATTTGTATTTGTTATATTTCATCCCAGTTTCATCCCAGTCATTCTTATCTAGATCCTCTGAAAGGCATCTTGTTCCTCAGGAGAGTCAACAGTGTCTCCTGGTTTGATATCCTCAGCAAACTTACTAATGGTGCTTTCAACTCCTGCATCTATATTGTTGATAACTGTATGGAACAGAACTGCTCTAGGATTGAGCCCTGAGGAATACTGCTGGTGACAGGTCACCAGCCAGATGTAGCCCCATTCACTACAGCCCTTTGAGCTCTGCCCTTCAGCCAGTTCCTCACCCAGCGCACAGTTGGACAGCTTGTCCAGAAGGATACTGTGAGGGACAGTATCAAAAGCCTTACCTAAAATCCAGAAAAACTACATCCACTGCCTGCCCTTGATCTGCTAGGTGAGTGACCTTATCATCGAAGGATATAAAATTAGTTAAACAGGGCTTTCCCTTTGTGAACCCGTGTTGACTATGCCTGATGACTGCATTGTTCTTTAAATGCCTTTCAGTAGTACCCAGTATAATCTCCATAATTTTTCTGGGAACTGAGGTTAGACTAACAGATCTGTAGTTTCCTGGGTCATCCCTCTTTGCCCTTCTTGTGAATTGCAATAACACTGGCTAGCTTCCAGTCCTCAGGGACCTCTCCAGACTCCCAAGAGCTTTGTTAGATGATCGACAAAGGTCCTGCTGTAACATCTGCTAGCTCCTTCAGTACTGTGGGATGAATCCTGTCAGGCTCTCCATGGACTTGTGAACATTCAGCTGATACAGTTGGTCCCTTACAGTTTCAGTGTCCACAAATGGAAAGTCACTGTTCATGCACTCTTGGTCCTCTCACTCAGGGGACTAGGCAGCCCAAGGTCTATCAGGATTATTAAAGACTGAGGCAAAAAAAGCACTGAATGCCTCCACTTTTTCTTCTTCCCTTTGTTGTTGTCTAATTTCACTGTAATTTCTGGAGTTGCACCAGTACTCCACACAGCAGTCATGAATGACTGCAGTGTCACTCTCAGATTTGTCTCCTTGTACCACTTCACCTGCAGTAACTCCCTTTGCAGAGATTTCTCCTTGAACACCAGAAAAAAAACATAAGTGATGGTCCCTTTCTCTCTCTCCAGAAATATCAGCAAAATAAACAAACCTGGAAAACAGGTATTCTAACCAGATGCTTTGCACAGCTCTTCAGTTTGTTCCATCTTACTCCTCATCTGCCTGCTGCCTGTTTATATTACTGTGCAAGCTTGATAGTGACTTTTTCTTGTTTTTTTTCTCTATACAGATGCAAAGCACCCAGCATATTTTAGCAGAAATATGCCCCTTTTCTTCAGTCTTACTTTTTGAAGTTGGAGTAAAATTTTAGTAAACGTGGTTGAATGGCTTGTGCTCTGAACCTTTATTAGTGCTTTCAGTGTTACAGAAATCCTCGAGAGAGCATTCTCTGGTAATACAGTATGCGCTTTCACCCTTTCTTCTCCTCTCTGTTTTGTGTTAGAGTGGAAAACCTCAATGCTATTAAAAAAAGTAAGGCATGTATTTGAACAGTTTTTACTGGAGAAGAATATTTTGAACTTGCATCTTGATCACTCTTTATGAACAGTTTCTTCACATCCCATGACACAATTCGTACTAAGGTCCAGATGCCAGTTTGTTTTCAGCATGCCAGTAGGGTATTTATTTTTTGTTCCTCACTTCCCCTTTAATTTAAAATGTAAGTTTCACTTTAAATTGCTGTGAGTACATGGCAATTGGAAAGGTATCTTTAGACTTACTGCATATTCAAGGTGCCCTTAGTGCTGGAGATGTCTGTTGTGAGCAGGAGAAACAAAGCTTCTGTAGAGAACAACTGAAGTAGAAAATGGGCACAGAGGCTGAAGGAGGGATTGTACCTTGTACTGGAAAAGGACATGCTCCACTGTCGTCATGTGGAGTAAGGAGGACTCCATGGCTTATATAAGACATTATTCATTCATTAGAATACCAATTAATGTTTTGATTAATTTTGATTATTTTTTTTAAACAAAGCCATTTCTAAGAAAATGGATGGATTTGTCTCCTTCCTGGGTTCAACCTTTCTTACATTCCAGTTGCGTAAAAAAAGTAAACCCCCGCTTCCTGTGCAGTCTGGCTGTAGTCAAAAAGGTACAAAATCTTTTCAAGATTGCCATGCTACACCAGAAGTACAAATTATTCCCTTGACAGAAAACATGAACTGCTGTTAGCTTTTTTGAAATAGTTTACATAGGCCATTATATTTTTGTTGTGAATGACAAACCAGGCCTTTCAGGCTATGCACCATTCATATTACAGTATTATATTCAAGTCTGAACAAAAGTTTTGTTACTCTTATATGGAGAGTTTTTTAGAAATAGTTAAATTCTTTCTCTGTGTGCAGCATAATTTAAAGTACAACCATTTATTCATATTTATTCCCTAATTCCTTTTTATACTTCTTTCCCTTTGTTTTTAAATATCGGTAGATCTTTTTAAGCACCAGAATGCTAAAAGGTGAGACAATGTTACAGTTATTGCAGTGAAATGTGCAAAAATCCTACATTTTCTACATCTTGTTTTGCACGTTATTTATAATTTTAGAGTAATTACTGTACACTCTAAATCATATTGACTTTTCCACATGGACAAGTAATTCTTTACTTGATAATTTGAGCCATCTTTTAGTCTTGCAGGAGACTACAGTATGTCAAATAGGCATTACCTCAGTGTTATAGATAGGAAGGTATTACAGACAGTAATTGTCCTCAGATAAATATTTCTTGTGTAGGGCCAGGTCTGAAACAATATAGCTAACACATTCGTAGATTTGTTTAATATTCTTTGACATTGCACTCATTGTTTGTTGCAACGTATTACTGGTTTACTGTAAGCATAAGAAAGTGGGCTTATCATTTATTCTTTGTACATCTGTATGGCATGTGCTTTGTACCTACATGCAGTACCTGTGCTTGCACATTTAAACAATTGTTTATTGGATGCTTTATATAACAGGGCCACTGTTAATCATCAGCTGAGGTATCAGTCACAGAGTATTTATCTTGTAAGCAGCTAGACCTTGGTGGACGCTTGTATTGTTTCAGATTTGTCTCCCCTCATCTGGACCATTCTCCTCATTTGTTACTCATCTGCAGGTGCTGTCATAGTTCACAACAGCTGTGACCAGAGCTTCAACATTCTCGACCAATTTAGAGGATAAAATGGGTTTTCATATTCTGGCTTTAAGATCAGTCAGTAAAAGTACATGGATTTGGGGTTTTGTTTTGCTGGGTTGTTTTTCTCACTTCACATTTAATTGTAATTTAACACCATTAAGAAATAAAGAAGTTGTGAAATGTTTCCAGGGCGATTGAGGTTTCCTTGCTGCAGCTTCATTACTTGTGATTGTAGAGATGTTGATATGTTGGCACTGCTTTTTCCTATAGTGACATCTCAGCAAGCTCAAAGATGAAATGTAAATTCTCAGTCTCCCATGGGTATGCATGTCAAAGTCAATTTTGAGTTCCTTTCCTTGCATTCCTTCCTTCGGATTTACTCAGAGGCAATACCCAACAAAAGAATGTCTAATGTGACCTTCTATTAAAATGCAATGGAGTCTATTCCAGTTATTTTTGCTCTGTCATTTTGAGGAAAAAGTTAATATTTTTTGTTTTGAAAAAATAAGTTGCTTCAGCAAAAGGATTATTAGTGCCATCAGAATGTACGTTTGTATCTATCTGTATGCACTTGTATTGTATGCACGTACACATTTCTGTATATAGCTGTAAAAACTTTCCTGTGGGAATCTTTAGAGGAATAGTTATGGAGCTCTCTTGGAAATACATACAGTGGCAATCTTGCTGTTTCTTTGTATAAGATATTAAACGTAACTGTCATTCTGTTGGTGCCATTTGAGAGCACAGAAATTTTACTCTCTTGATTGCCAGCTCTCCAGAGAAATGGTTAGATCTCCTTCCTGTACTTCTCCCACCTGTTCACAGTTGCCTAAATCTAACGTTAAAAATTGTCGCAGTGTTTCGTCACTGTGCTTAGCAAGGTGATACCTGAGTATGTTGCAGTGACATTGTCAGCTATCATCCCAGGTTGACTAATGGGGAACTTATTTCAAGTATTCTCATGTAGTTGTTATCATTTTGTTTTAAGGCTGTTAGTCACAAGACATTGTTAGTAGGGTTCCTCTTCGCTCTCCAGGGCATCTAGACATGGAGATTTTTAACTGCAGCCTGTAGATATGAAGTCTGCTGCATTTCAGTGAGCTAATGGGTGAGTAGCTTCATTGCCATGCTGTTCTCCGTTATGCATGGTTATTTTGCCTGTACTGCCTCATCTCTAACACAAATGTGTTTACTTCAAAGGGATGCCGTTACACTTTGTTTCATTTGCAGCTCAAGAAGTTCATAAGAACTCCAGAGATCCCTTCAAAGCACGTGAGAAACTGGGTTCCCAAGGTTCTGGAGCAACGACGGCAAGGCTTGGAGTTGTACTTGCAGGTGAGTCTCTTCTCAGCACTATGAAAGTAAAAGCAGCATCCATTTTCAGAGTGGTGGCATCCAAAGTGTTTGAAGATTTGGCCGGTGTGAAGTGAGTTGTTTTACCGATAGGTAATTTTAGAGGTGGGAGAGGAGCTGGATACTTACCAGCAGTGATTTTTTCTGTTCACTTAAGAGTAGCAGCTAGAATTTCAGATTGTTTTGCATTTTTTTCCTGATTCTGGGAAAAGCTGTTGTCTGACTTCAACAAACCTGTAAGTACCTCATTTTCCTGTGCCTAAAATGAGGAAAATAACGTTATCCTTTCCAAAGTTGTTCTGACTTCTGTACCAATCAAAAGTGTTGCAGAAGAGATACAAGGATGCATTATTTAACTCACTTCTATTTAGACAGACTAGAGAATAGTCAACTCGTATCCCTCTACTGTACATGCCTGTGTCTGAATTGTTCATCTAGTTGAAATATGCACCTGTTATCCCATATTCATCTCAGTCGGTTTGGAAACTTATATTTAAAGTCACAGACTCTACCTGTTTGGGTTCTGATTTTGCTACAGACTGTAAAAGGAGTCTTCAGGAATGCAGACATAGAGACATCTAAATATACCAGTGATAAATCCCAGCCTTTTTAATAAATGGAATTTCTGCTCTCGGCCTGATTGTTTCAAAAATGCCCTGTGGTATAGTTTCACAGCCATTTCTCTGGTGACAAATGCAGATTAAGGTGTTCTTCTAGACATGTTCTTGACACCTTCAGCTGTACTGATGCAAGTGCTATTTTATTGAAAGGGATCACAGAAATTATCTGAATCAAAAGACTATTGTATTGGGAGGAAGGCAGGAGAGAGACTATTCTGTTTTCACTCAGATTAGAGTAGTAAACATTTCAGAGATATGATTTATGTCATCATCCCCAGTTGCAGTGGCAGAACTGGAAGAATGGTGAACTGCAACATAATGGACAATTAGCTGCATTCATAGAAAATAGAGGATAACCTGCACCATTCAGGAACCTCTTGGATTCTTAGGAAGGTTTGTAAAAGAAAAGTACTTAAGGAGAAGAATAGAATTATAGTGTGACATGAGACAGTATTACTTCTGACATTAAACTTTTTAAAAGAAGTTTGTAAATAAGGAGGAAAACACAGCTCAGATTTTGTTTTGAGATATAAGGAGTGTTTCAGGCAATGTAGTTTATTTTTATTTTTTATTTTTAAATATTTAGTTAGCATTGATAAATTGAAAAATTTAATCCTTTTTTCCTTCTTGGTCTATGATATTTATAGTATCTTTGGCATCTAAAAATTGTATTTGTTGTGTAAGTGAAAAAATATTGCTGTTGGAGAGACTTTGATTTTGAAAAGGAATAAAGCCTTTTTTGTTTTGATGACTGTTAGCACAGCTTGCTCCATCATCAATATGTTTTTCTCTCACAGCCATTTGCTGTGAATTTTGTATTTTTTCTGATTTTCATACAACTGTCTTTTGGAGAGTGTTGGCGCTAAGGCATCTGTACCAATTTCTCTTATGAAGTTGATTTTGTTAAAAAGATACAGGGTAAATTGCTTAGTACTTTTTAATTGCTGATAAACTTTAAAAGAGCATCTCCCCCTACTGGAAGAGTTAGTCAACTCTTCTTGTACGGTCTTGCACATTTAATTAGCTTTTCTCCTCTTCTGTCTCCATTGGCTGCCGTAGGAACATGCAGTGGTTTAGGTTGGAAGTGACTGCTGGATGTCATCTGACTAATACATGACAGGCTTCTAAGTTATAGCTATACTAATGCGCATACTAAATTAAAACAAGAACAAAAATCATTAATACTCTTGTCAAAGTAATTAATTTATGTTTCTTATAGCAGAAAGCAGAACTAAGCATCAGTGAAATTTTAATTTTTAAAATAATGATAGCCTGATTTTAGATAATTAAAAGTTCATATTAAGGCACTTCAGTTATCAGAAGTTTTTTTTAATAATGCCAAGCATTTTCCAAGACACATCATAGGAAGGTATTACAATTTCAGAAGACATGATGAGTTTTTAATTTAACACCATATATATAACATATTGCAAAAATGTTTTCAGGTGATACTAATGAGAGTTAATCTGTAAGAGCTGTTTGACTACTGCCATCACTAGTCAATGGTGGTACTAGTAGCCAGCCATTTGTGCAGCTGGTAAACTATTACGGAATCATGGTAGTCTTTAACTGTTTTTGCAGCCAGCCGGAATCTCATACAGAGATTGAGCATTTACACAGATGTTACATTCAAATAATTTGTTTTATTCAATACATATTCATTTCTCATAATTGCACTTTGCTCCTTGAAAACCTGTACAGGCAAGAAGTTACATGCCATATGGATAGGAGTCAAATACCGACCTGTATCTGACATGGTCTGATCACACTAGCTTCTTAATATTGTCCATATACTATAGCTGTATTCCATAGTTAAATGCAGATAAAAATAATGATATGAAATTAGAATAATAGAGTTGATCTGTATCAAGTAGTAAAGAGAGCAAGAAATTTCCCTGTCGGAGCCAGCAGGTGCTACAGTTGCCAGTACCTTGTTACTTCTTTGTGACTTCTTCATGGTGAAACCACCATCTTAAATCCTTTCAGCATAGGTTGGTTGTTTCTTGGAGTGGATGGACATGAACTCAGAAACATTCCATTATATCTTTCTGAAGAATAGCAAAATTATGCATAAATCAAATATTATTAAATTGTGAGATACAAATAGGTTTTTTCAAAAATTTATCCACTGTCAGCTAATATTAATCAAATGGCTTACTTCTCTCTTATTTTTGAAAGATTGAGTGAGGATTTTTTTCTTGTTATAATAGACCAATTTTAATGGAATTGTGAAATAGAAATATTTCTATATTATTTTTGTTACTTTTGCGTTTTCCAAGTTTGGCTGAAATTTGCAACTTTGATTTTTGATACTGTGGAACAGTTGACTAGTAAGCACTAGTAAGTGTAGCAGTTCAACAGTATTTATAATAATAATACAGAGCCCTTGTGAATACTGAGAACAATCAACTGACTCACAAGAGGAAAGAAGGATTATGTTTAATTTATTAATGAGGAAACAGATGCAAAGATAAGTGAATGACAGAGTGTGGCCCAAAACATTCAGGCGAATTAGTATAAAGCAATAAGATATTGCTCCTCTGCTGATCCGTGGTAACTGTCTGTATGCATGATCTTAACCTATAGCACACAGGACTTAAGTGGAGCTGCTTTAGTCTTCACTAAATAAAAAAATACCTGTTACTGGCAGTGGAAGAGGACTAAACCAGCTCTAATTACCTTGTGGTGGCTATCAGCTAAGAGTTACTATAAATCAGTCAGTGTGTGATACAAATTCTATCTTAATAGTTACTTGTTTGTGTATCTGAGCTTGTAGCTTGTAGTACAGCAGAGATGATAATCCAGGTGGTTTTGATTTAAAATTTGTAAAATAAATCATTGGATTACAGTATTGCTGCCAAAAATCTCTCTGATAGTAATATTAGATTGCACTAAGATTTCAACTGATTTGTTTATGGTTACGAAATGTCTTCTCTTTATATGTTTCCTGAAGAGTTTGGTCGTCTTGAGAAAAGGTAGAAGATACAGATTTGAGACAGCTGGTTGTATAGGGGGCCTCTAATTTGAGAAGGGCTGCCAACTGGACCTACCTTGAAGGTCTGTGACTCCGTGATAGTATATTTGTGAGCCTGGAGAAATATGTTTGCTTGAAAGTACCAGAAGGGGAAGGTAAGTGTGGACGATGATAAGGCAGACTGTTCATCAGCATTGTAGCTTCTGGGTGGTTTGTTTGGTTTTTTTAATCCACTGTATAATCTTGAACTGATGGTTTGTCACCAAGCAATAAAGAAATACAGTCTGCTTTGGAAGTGTATGTAAAGGAGATACAGATCACCTGAAGAGCTCCCCTTTGCATAATTATTGTTATGTGTGACATAACATGACTTCAGTAAGTCATCTTGTGGATGGACCAACTGAACAGGTAGTTGGGGTTTTATTCCGGACATTGAAGAACATTGTTGGGATTCCTAAGGGCAGCACTGAGGGACCTTATCTAATTGGTTGTTGAAGCAGCTGCAGCTACATTGTCAATCTGGTCAGTATTTGTTAGAAATGGATTTTATATGATGTACTCTTTGAGGAGCAGTTTTTATGGAGCTTATTTCCAGTGAATTGGTAATGGGAAAGAATTTGATCTAGCCACCTGCTCTCTGCTGATTTGGAGTTAGGTCATATCCTTGTCCCAGTAAGCTGACACTGGATGTTATTGCCATCCAGTCTCTCTGCCCTAGGGACTTGCTCTTTGACAGGTCTGCCTTTTAAAGTTCAATGGAATAGATATTTTCTAACCCCCTTGGGCAGAAGAAATCTCATCATTTGCTGATATCATCAGTCCAACAAGATAACAGGCATCGTTAACAGAATTCACTGTGAAGTGGCACCCACACCTCAGCATGAGACTGTGTAGCTGCTGCTCGTCTTCACTGAAATTTTTTTGTTATGGAGAGAGAATTTGGAGGAGGCTCGTATTTTTTTATGAGCTTCAGGATACTACCTCGTCTCTTGTGGTCTGGGTGACCTGAAGAAATTCTTCTTGTGACTGGCAAGACTCTAATATAAAACAGAGAGCTATAAACCTTCTGAACTGCTCTGTACATATGTAGGGTCTATATGTACGTATGTTTCTAACAGGAGTTAATATGTAGAGCTGATATTTCTCTCTTGGGTGAGGTCAAGAAACATACTTGGCTTTTTATTTACTCTTGAACTTTTTACAAAGAGAACAGTCCTGATTTCTGGAGATAAGATTGGTTAAAGTGCTGTTTGGCTGTGAGACTTGAAGACTTGATGAACTTCAACATTCCAGCAGTTTCAGGAATCCAGAACTTCAAAATGAATTATGGAGTTTATGAAACTGGACTGGAGATTTGTTTTCCATTTAAGGAAATAATCTGGAGATCTGAGAAGCACTTTGACCTATATTTCAGTATTCTTCAAAATTTAATTCTCTTAAAAAATATTTTAACTACCAATCCTTCCTGAAAAAGATAAATAAAGCCATATCTGTTAGGATTTTACTCTTAAGAAAGTAGAATTCAATCCTATACTTCTTAGCTGTCTTAGTTTCCAGCAGGGTGGAGTTAGGAAAACAGTGGACGGAGTGATGAATAATATGTAGTTGCTTTATGAGTAAGTTAATCAGAAATATAAAGGAGAAAATCACACATTATTATATTGCATTTTTTCACTCTTTTTTGGGGGAACAGTTCAACGTCAACTGCAAAAAAAAAAAAAAGGAGATGAATGAGCTATTTCTGCAGTTAGTAACAGCAGAAGGAAAGCTATCTTAAAAACCGTTTGGCCCAAGGTGTCATTTCTTCATGGGCCATGATGATTTTCTTTTGTTGCTTCAGTAAGTGTTGATACTAAGTTCCTTGTGGTAAAGTTCAAATAAATAAATAAATAAATAGCCTTTTCTGACTGGACAATGGGTATGAACAAATCAGTAAATCTGGATGGAAGAATTAAATAACATTCCCTAACCCCAAAAAACAAATCCTCTGATTTTAGTCATCAATACAAATTGTATTCTAAAGCTTTTGAACTATCTTCTTTTAAGTTGATCTAGTTGTGTGCTGTTGCTTCATAAAAGTTTTTGATTCGACTAAAAAAAATTAAAATACTGAAAGGATCTTTCTGTCGATTTGGAAACTGTTGCAGAGCATTTCAGAGCTAATACAGCATTTCATATTGCAAATGAGGATAAGAATCTTCTACTTTCTTTGAATGTCAGTCATTGCCCCTTTTTTATATCATTCTGGGGGATAAGATAATTTGATTTCTTAGGGTTTATTATCTAATTGTGAAGAAAAGAGTTTTCCATTACCTAGTGGGAAGTTTCATTATTTCTTCACTGCTTAACTGATTCAATTTCTGTTGGCCTCTTGCTGTTCTTACAAGGAGGAATGCAAACAGTCATTTATAACCTTGTCTATCCTCAAGAAGACAGGAGAGGTCTCTGCTCTAAGAAAAGCCTTTTAGACTCCTGCAAGTATACTAGAGCTTTACCTTTCAGTAGCCAAATACTCCTCCTCTGTAACTGTAGCTGAAATATTACTTCAGACCTGTCTTGGCTGGAGTAGGATCAGTAAGTAGGGAAAACAAATCCTTGGTGATGCACAGGATTTTTTACTGTTTTCTCTTCTCTTTGTGAAGTGAAGGAAAATTGTCCCATGGTAGTACATAAAAGTCAACCTGAGCTCTGCTAGGCAGAGCAAAAGCTAGGATTTTATATAAAAGACAGGGAGATCTTGGTTTGTGGATTGGTTAAAGCTGACATAGTTCTCTGGGATCAGAAGCAATCTGTAAGTGCTTTCTAAATGGAACATTTAGACATTCCATTATCAGCATTAAAGAAGAACAGAAATGTAGTAACTGTAGAGGAAGGTGTTTTTGAAGCAGTGCTGTTGGAGCTGTTTAGAAATATTGAGATCTTTGTGTGCGATATGTGCACGTTTATGAGACATTCATTTGCTTTGTCCTGTAAATGTAAATCAAGTTGGTTATTATTTCTATTCAATGATCATTCAGCTATTCAGATTTTGGTTTTGTGCAGTTCATATTCATCACGTTTATCCACTCTGTCCATGTTGATGTTCATTACAATTGTTCTTCCTTTATATTCTCAGAAATGCATTCTGTATCAAGCATTCAGTTATTCCTGTATACCTGTGCGTCTTTGCAAGAGGGCGTTGTGAATGCAAAATTTTTCATTTCTTCAAGGGAAAACTGTAAGGGTTAATGGAAGAGCAGTTTGTATCAAGCACAGAAGGTCCCGAAGCTGGAAATAACTTCCAAGGCTGCTAGAGTTTTGAATGAAAATGTCTCATGTGTTAGCTTTTCTCATTTATGTTCTTCTTTGGTGTCCGTTTATAGCCACTTTTGGAGTTAGGATGCAGTGCTAAATGGACCTTTGGTCTGAACCATTCTGACCTTTCTTATATAGTCCTTAAAGTAATTAGACGCATACTTGTGTTTTAGCTTGTTATTAGATTTGATTAAACATTAATGTGTTTTCATGAACTGAGCCCTGTATGTATTACGAACACTATTCTTAAAAGAAAAAAGATTGAGTCATGTGGTTGAGAAGACGTATTTGAATCGTATTGACATAATGAAGAGGTATGGAGGTCAGATGCCACTGTACAAGGCCTCTTGTAAATGCAAATGCCTTTTAAGACCAAATAGTTTACACGTGGGAGGTAGTTGGCAGTATATTTAAAAGCTGAAATCGGAGGAAGAAACTTTAAGCTATAAAACTTTAGTCCAAAACCTGAGCCTATTTTTATTCTTCTCCACCTCATTCTGTGCATGCCTGACCTGTGTTTTTTTTCCCACTAGGCTTCTGTTTAACCGTTCCCCATATCTGGGAGCAGGAGCTGGATAGAATACACTTTGACTTCCTTGTGTCATTCATTAACCACCACCAAGATTTCTGCAGAGGCAATCCTTCCGTTTGTCCTATGTGCACATTCGCTGTTGGGATCTATTTCTAAGTAATTTAAGACCAAAATTGGCTTATTTGCAGAAAAAAAAAAATATTCCCATCAAGTCCAGAACAGATGCTTAATCTTCCTGATTGCTGTTTCTGGAAACCGATTTTGTTTTAAATGCAGGTGAAAACATTGGGAAGAATGAGTCTAGCATTAGAAAGCTGCAAGTAAAAGTTGGATTCAGTGAAATAAGATTTAACTGATATTTTGCTGGAAAGTCTGTTGAATTATGCACATCTATTAATCACATTGAAAATTCTCTCCATTATCCAAAATTATTCAGTGTCTTCCTTCTCTAGCTCCCTTGAGTCTGCAGTAATCATGGTTGAACTGTACCTGTAAGGAGCTCTGAAAGCCATGGTATGATAAGTATAAAAAGACAAAATGTTCTTTGTCCTCATTAAAGACTGTGAGCAGTGTGTTAAATAATATTAATGGCTGGGATTGTCAGTACTTAACAGTACTTTCCTAGTACAAGTGATTTTATTGATCGATACAGTCTCAATGTAACAGGGCAGATTATTCTACTGATTTTATCGAAACCTTAACTAAGTTTGTTAGTGTACCACATATCTTTAAATAGATCTAGATGATGATGTAGATTAAGAAAAGCAGACCACCATCCATCTTTTTTTGATCAGTTAATAACTTAAATCCATCATTGCTACGACCAGCTCTTTTAAGATTCTGTTGTGCATACATGTTTCTTTGGTGGTGCAGATACATAGCTGGTTTTAGATGGCTGTGGATTTTAAACCAGTGTTCTTGACACATGCAGGATTGTGTATTTGTTAAGAGGAGGTGGAAAGCATGAGAAAATGGGAAAGCAATGTTTTAGGAGTTACATTTTTTCCTTTTCAAGTGGTGCGATGTTGTGGTTTATGATCTATATATTTTCCTTCGTTTACAATAGTGTTTGGTTTTGCTGTGTAGAATTGTGCTACATGAACTTCTCTCTCATTTCACTCTTACATATAAATACATGTTACTCAGGTAAAAGTGGAATTTACATTAGGAGTCATGACAGGTTTAGAAACCATGTCTAAGTGCTCATTCTCTTTTCATTATATTATATGTCATAACGCTATTATATCACATACTTTTGCCCAAGTTAAGATGAACATCGAACTGTACTAATTGTGCATTTACATACCGTGAGAAATGTTCTCTATCATGACCTGCATGTGCTCAGAATAACTGAAAGATGCTTTAAAAAGAGGGAGAAATAAATTAAGTTCTTTGCCTAAGATGTCACAGCCTGTTAAAGCAGAACTAGAGATATTAATACTCAAGTGCTGGCACACTGCTATAGTCGCTAAAGTCTGCTGATGGCCAATTATTCTAATAGCCATGATTCCTTCTAGAGCAGTACGAAGTCCGAGATACGTATTTCACTCAGCCTTGATGAAAGAAAAAATGTTCACCTTCCTTATTCTGAAGGCAACTCCTCATTTGACATGTAGGCATTAAATTTTGTTTTTCCTTAATAAACATTGATTTTGCTTGAGCTTTTTGGGGAGGATTAAATAAAGTCAAACAATTTTTGTCCATTATGGTAAAGGAACGAAGGAGGGAGCTGTAATTCTTGCAGACATTCTTTATTATCACCACCTGAAGTATGGTAGAAAGACATAGTTTCACCTGTCTTTTTGATCAATCTACAGCACTTTTAACACGTTTTCATTTCCTACTTTGTATTGTTTTACATAAGCTAATTCTTATTTTTCAGTATACAAATGACTATTGCTTTTTTATATTGGACTGTCAAGGCAAGTTAAGTCTTAAGGGCTTTTTCTTAAAAATTAATCTCTAAAGCTATTTAATGGATTGCCAATGAAGGGAAAAACTTATTTTCTAGTGAAAGTATTTTATTATTGCTTATGTAGTGCAACACACTATGTTCTATTATGGTGGTTAAGTAGTGTACAGCACTAAATTAGCTTGTGGTTTAAACCTAGGTCTGCCAAATCATTGCTTTTATGTGATCTGATAGTATTCTTCTGCTTATAGTCTTTGTGTGGGTGAAGACCAATCGTTAATATTCTTTACACATTTATAAACTGCACGTGAGGGCTAGGGAAAAAAGTTCCTGAAGAAGTGAGTAGTTATGTCTTTATAGAAGGATTTGAATTTGCACGTACAACACAGGCCTTTTTTGGAGGTGAGAGGAAGAAAAATAAATATTGAATATATGCTGAATAACTGAATAGCATCCATTTTGTGCTTCAGGTGAAGAACTCATTCTAGGGGGAAAAAGTAGTATGGGATCATGTAAGCAACATTAACTAAATCCTTACACTTAAAGAAGCTGAATTAAAGTTTAATTGATGAACTCAAACTGTTGATTCTTCACTTTGACATGTGCCATAATAACTTTAATGCTTTTATCTAATGTTTGTATCATTTAGCGTAGACTGTTCTGAAGGAAAAAAAAAACCCAAAAAAAATAACCCCCAAACCCACAAAAAACTGTGGAACTAATGGCACAGTTTTACCAGAAAGATACTGGATTAAATAAGCAATAATTCTTGAGCTTCTGCTTTAGAGATGTTGCAAGAAAAGAGCACAGGAACAGATGATTTTTTTTCAGGAAAGGCTGCTTAAGCAAGAAGAGCTAGTTCATCAGTTGTTAGGAGAGGTAAGCCGAGGAGGAGACGGCTAGTCTTCCTCAGATGGGTTGTGGAAAGATGGTCAGTGAGCCTTCTCCTTTGGTCCTGGAGTAAATTGGATGCTCGTGCGTTAGATGTAATTCCTTTTTGTGTGTTCTGTTTTCTTGGGTTTTATGCAATCTTGCATGTCTCCTTTTTGAAGGATATGTTGAAAGATTTCAGAGTGAACTAAAGGAAGAAGGTCCTGTGCTTATGGGTAGCCTAGGAGAACAACACATCTGTATTAACTTCTGCTAACATTATCTGTCTTCACACTTGTCAGCATTGCTTGCCTTTATTTTTCTTTTCACCTGCTTATTGTATCTGCAATTCAAATATAATATGGATTTAGTTAAGTGTAAAAAAGCTCATTTTACTGAAAATGTTCAAGGTAGAATGTGTTGACTGGGACAGACTTGAATTTAATTGCATGTACATTTACAAACATATTCATTACTGAATTATGCCTTAATTTATAATCTTTATACGGATTTTTCCTGTTCTCTTTAAAAACATGGACATTAAAATAAGAAACTTATAAGAAAATCTTCAAGTATTGATATAAAAATTGAGGTTTGTGATGTAGTTTCTTCTTTTAATTTTTCATAACTATTATTGACTTTATCTAATATACTTTTTCTTATGTAGATGAAGAAAGTTTGCAGAAACAAAGCATAAAGTAGAAGTAGAACCTTTACTTTCATTAGGCACATTGTAAGGGTGAAGATTAATGTATATATCTCTTGCTAATTCTTTTCAATTACTCAGTTCATATAAACTCCCAAACCTTGTTAATTATGCTGAAGTCAAGTGGTAATTTTTAACAGTGTTTCCACAGCAAGGGAATTTTCCTGGTCTAACCTTGCCCTCCTGTAGAAACTCTCAGCAGATTAGGCATTCTGACTCTAGTCCATTCATTTTCAACACAAGCCTAATTGCTGCCGACTGCCTGCCACAGGTACCGCGGTTATCGTACATTTAAGGGATGCAGGTTCTTCTGAGAACAAATAAGGAAAGATTAATTGTTTGTTTTGTTTCATCCCAAGAGAAATGTGGGAGCTTAATCAAGAAAAATAATTTCTTCTGTTGATTTGGCTTATTTGTGGAAAGGGATAATTGTATAGAGGCAGGCATAGAGCTATGCATTTTGAAAGAAATTTTGCCATTTACCTACTTGGGAAGCAAAGATACAGCAAAATGAATGTAACACAGCATTGGAATTGATGGGGATGGTTCACATTTCTCATAGTAAGTAATTTGGCTGCTGGGCTTTTATTTGAACCAATATTGCTAGGTGGTATTGTCATTTGTTTTGTCTGCTTCTTTGGAAATCTAATCAAGGAGACAATAGTAGGGGGAAAAACGCTTTTCCAAATTGTCCTTAATTGCTAGAGCACGAAGTGAGCTAAACACTCCGGTATTTCCAATTAAAGAACTTGTTTCCAGCAAGCACCATTAAATCTATCTTTCCCAATCTGATAAATAAGCTATCAAAGAGTGGAACAGATTAATTGAGAGCAATTAGTTCAAAGCTCAGTATAACAGTCAGAGTAAACCAGCATTATCAATGAATGCAAATTTTACATAAAGCAATAAGAAGCACTGATGCAACAAAATAGATTTGAGAGTAACAACTAAACACAAAGGAAATTTTTTTTCTGTGATACAGAAATTACTCTTGTTTGTTTCTCCTTGCAATAAAAGCATTAAAAGCCATTTATTTTCAAGACCTCTCTTACAGAAATGTCAAATTGTGTTTGCTCCACCTTTGCTACATACATTTCTCCTTCAACGTGCTGCAGGAAATAACAGATACGGGAATATCACAGATCCTACAATTCAGAGCTAATCACAACGTTTAGTCTAGTTCCATCTAAAGTTCAAGAAAGCCCTGCTTATACTACAGCATTGTGTTTGTGACTGTCCGGTAGGCATGGTAATCTCTAAGTGTGGTTTGCTTATGTTAATAACCAGTAACATTTTTGATGGATGTTCCTTTCTTCCAGCTGTCTGTGCATGCCAAATGGTATTGACCCACATAGTGCAAGCATCATTCTGCACATGGGTCCTGTGGATACTTCCCTTAATGACAAACCATAGGAAAACCACCTGGATGCTCCCATTAAGTGCCAGCCTTTCACCTTTTGAGAATGACTGTATCAGCATGAGGAGAAAGCCTCTCTGTCAGCTTAGATTTTGAAATAAATTTGTAGGCTTTGAGTATTAGTATGTTCCAAGAAAGTATTGCATGTTGCTTCAATTGTTGATACTTATTACGTATATAAGGCTTTGGAGTAGTGTGCTCCATCAAGAGATGGCAGGGTAGGATACACGTAGTCTGTTACACACTAAACAGCCTAATTTCTAAGTCAGTTTTTACAGAACTACCTTGGCTAGGTAAGTTGTACTACTGCTGTGCATGTTGGCATCACTCACATAAACTGACAGCACAAATATACCAGCTGCCACAGCTTTTAAAACTGCTCTCTTAGAACTGCAGCTTGTGTCATGCATCCCTGATCTTTACAGCAGCAATGTGGCTGAAGTCTGCTTTTGTAGAATTACAGTTTTAAAATGGTTGGATAAAAACCTTATTTCTTATGCTGTTGCAGCCCACTGGGTATGTCTATTCTAGGAAAATGAAAAGGTCAGTGATAACTTTCCCAATACAATATTCTGAGAAAATGTCATTCCAGTTATGTGTATCTGACTGGGGGAGTTCATCCTCCATTTTTCAAGCATCTTATTTTTTATTTCCAGAATATCATCATCGGTAGGGAAATAGAGTATTCATAACTTTGGTAGGGTGGTGTAGTATCAGCTCATGAACAGATGATAGCAGACGTGCTGCAACAGACATAGCGCTTTGAACACAGGTGATTTAGAGTATTTTTCTTTATATCCTTGCTGGAAAGTTACTAGGAGATAACACTCATATTCTGAGTAACTATGCTTTTCTGAGCAACTTCCCTGTAATGTTGGCTCCTGAAAAATGTTCAGAATGTCCCCATGAAATCCTGAGGAAGCTAGACAAGTGAAACCTCTCTGAGTTTTGCAAGACGTTAGGGCATCCAGATCTCCCAAGTGCGCTTTTCAGGATGGGATACATCTCTCACATCTGGTTCACTGGGGAAGGTTCCTAATGTAACATTTCAAAAGCACTCGTAAAGCAACAGGAGATTACAGAGGAGCAAAGACCATGCACAGGATTCACAATCAGCAGTCTTGCAGCCACCAGCCTTTAAATAGCTGTCTTTACATTATCCCATCACATGTTTCTCTGTGTGTTTACACTCAGTCATGGTCATGGAGCGGTACATGTGAATAGTTTTGAACAGCAGCAGCTATATAACTTCAGGATCGGGAACCTGTTTGCTTTTTTGTAATGACGTATTTGTATGCTGTGCAATAGTGCTTACTGGCTTTACAGGTGGATTTTTTTGTAATTAATCAAATTCAGGCAAGTTTAATCATGCATCCTCTATTAGTTATCCAGCTTCAAATACTTAAATGATGAAGATAGGTACTGCAAGAGTAAGTTAACATAGGATATAGGAGTCTTTTTGTAGTATTGGAAGTAAAAGTGAGTGGGTTTTGTGATGAATTTGTGCTCTAATGATGCAGGAGGCTGTTGTTAACTGTGGTCCAGTGCAGATACTCATGAACAGTATTATTAATGTGGAAGTGCAGGCAGCATTTCATTGAAGAGATCAAGCAGCCAAGCTTGGCATCTCAAAAAAAAATGAATGTGGCAAAAAAAAATAAAGAATCTCAATTGCTCTAGTTTGATAATTATTTTTGCCCAGTTATACGAAGTGGTGATGTTCACCAAGGAAGTCAGAGGCAAGTCCACCATTGGACCATTGATTGATGCTGAGATACAGGACAGGTGGAAAAGCTGGGCTTGTTAATATGTGGATGGAGACATCTTAATTTTTTTTCCCTGTAGTATATTTGCGAGTTATAACCAGCATATTATCATTGTTATATCTATATGTTATCTCAAACACTGTGTTATCATTGTTATATATCTATAGCAGATTCTTTCAACTTCATGTTCACTACCCATCTTCCCACCTTTTCTTGTTTTGCTTTTTTTCCCTGAAATTTCATTTTGTCCCCTTGACTGGTTTATTCAACCTACATAGCAGTCATAGTGTTGTCTTCTGATAATCATGTGTTGAAGGTCACCTCTGTGTCCAGTCAACAGAGGGTGCCATTTTTTCGTAGTCTTCAGTTCTACTATAAATCCTTTCTGAATCCTTATACTGTATCTATATCCACTTTGATTTCAGGGCACCACTTCTCCAAATGTACTAGCATTGATGGCATATTCTCTTTTATTTGCTTATCATGGAGTCTAGAGTCTGATTAAGTTCTCCATACCACAGTATTACAGTACTGTTCTGTCTTTTCATTGAGGCACCAAGAAATGTGACTTAAAATAACAATTTAACCTTAGCTTCAGATGCCAAGGTTTTCTTGGAGTATAAACTAGAGTCATCATGGACAGAATAACCACTGGGAAGGAAGTGTGCAACACAGCCCTGTTGGAAATTCTTCTTGCATGGGAAACTCAGAGACAAAATATTTGCCAAAAATTAATAATAAAAGGAAAGAAGGTTGCTGTCTAAAAATGCCAGGATATATGATTCATGAATCCATGATTCCCAGTTTCAACCTCATTTGTGGACTTCACTGGCCAAAATTAAGTAGTTCTCTGGTTGTTAAGTAAGGGACATCAAGCAATTGCTAACTGTGAAGATAACATAAAAACCATCCAATTTATAGAGAGCAGCTTGGCATTCTTGCAGGATTTTAATGTTATCATAATTTTTAACAGAACTCCAGATAGCTATGTTGCTTCTGTTAGAGAACTAACTTGCAGTCTTGTTTCTCCGTTCTGGAGAAGTCATCCCTCTTTCCAATGACAAGAATGTGGAGAGTTTTAGCCAAATCAGAATATTATCTGCAGAATGGTATGCTGTGATGAATGCAGACCTCCAACTGATGCTGCTTGTCTGCCATCAGCACAGATGAAGTAAATAAGCATTCACTGACCAAGTTGGGATGGTCTCTTTTCACAAGTAATTGCATTGTTCCTCACCTTTATCAAGGACTCCCTTGCTAGTGAGTTTTGGGAGGCACAAGTGTCAAGGAACAGAATCATAATGAAGTTCCTGTGATTGAGCAAGGATTACATTGCTCTGTTAATTCTGTAAAAACTTGTCAGTTTGCTGCCCAAATAAATGCCTAGAGTGGGTAAAACATGGAGCAGAGTGACCTCTAGAAGAAAAATCAATGGCAATTCATATTTCATATGTCTATAATTGCTTGTGAGAGCATGGCAGCAGTTTGTTTATAGAGCAGCTCGTTCTACCAGGGATTGTTTCCTGACTTTTTCTTCTTTTCAGTGGTGATGCCTCTCATGAACTGTGACTCGCATTCAGACACAGCAATAGAAAAATTTTACTAGTGGTGATTTTTTATTATTGTTTTCACATTACTATCTTCAGAATTGCTACACTATGCTCTTTTTGAACCAGTGCACTGATCTATAGTCACAAGTAAGTAGTGTTCAGAACTGTTTCCTTGGAAGACTCCTGAAGCTGGTTTTTACCTTCCTTTTAGAAGGCAAGGATTTATCCTCTGCAAAGTTATCAATTTGCTAGTATTTTAACCATTAAACTGAATCCATTGTTTCCCCTTCATTTTTAAGCAATTTGTCAGAGAGGCAAGGAATTCTTACAGTCTGTTAATTTAAAGACAGAATTTTGAAAATATCCTTTTCCCCCCTGCTTTGCTTTGCTTTGTTTTTTCACTTTTTTTAAGAAGCTGTTGTAAGATTTGTATCCCCACTGAGGTCTGAGATGTCATAGGGATAGAGAAAATGCCTCTCACTTTATGGATTACTGTTAGGTCAACAAAACTTTGGCAGCATTGATTAACTTGACAGTGAGTACAGCAGTACATTTATCACTTATGGCTGTGCTGTAGAAAATCTAATAAGAGGCAAACAATTCCCTTTAGAGCAGTAACAGGTTCACTGTGGCTAACGGTGCATGCACTGGAAATTTCTGACTTTAAATTATACCCTTGCTGCTAGTTGGGTCATTGACTCAAAGCTACTGCACTTTCACTACTATGTTCAGTATTATTAATTTGGTCAAAATTGTTTCAGCTTCTGTAAATGTGATCAAGCTGTATATTGGAGTTCATGTAAACTCATAAGCATTTTTGAAGAAGGCATGCAGAAGGAGCTTGATCCAAGCTGTGTTATGTAAAAGGGGCAGCTGCCTGTTATAACTACAAATGCTTGGATTCTTACAAGGTTATAAAAGAAAAATTTTGAACTGTTGCTTACAGATTTGCCTGTCATTCACATATTTAAATAAACCCAAAACCCAAACTTATCTTACATTTAGTAAGTTTCATTGGTTGGTGAGGAGGACTTTTTTCATATGCGCAAATGTGTGCTTTATTAATTACCAGCAGTTACCTTAAAAATTCTATACAAGTTGATTTACAGATATGTTCTTCCAGTTGTCTTGTTTTTGTAGGAATTATGAGAATTGAACAATGAGCAAGAGATTTTCTGTCTCTCCTGTGTATAAGTGCTGCTGCTTGACTGAAAGTTAGCATTTGGTTCTAATCTGATTGAGAAATTATTTTTTATTCCGTATTACTTGGTTTCACTTTAATAAATCTTTTCTGGAAGTCCATGACCAGTACATTAGGAAGTGCCTTTGCATTGCAAATGTAGAGAAAATCAGTTTGATTTTTTTTAAGTCTTCTACTTGGTAGTTCTCTTAAATGGAAGCCCTGCATAAGACACTCTTTTACGGAAGTGTACCAAGCTTTTTTTCATTTCAAATAACCAAAAGTAAGTGAAGGCCACACACCTGAATAATTGTGTTTCTAGGTACAAGCAAGGAAGGACAATGAAGAAAATGCAGTATTAAATGAAGTTCAGAACAGTGTGCAGCTAAATTTGTGGATTTATCTTTGTGATATAATCGGCAAAATTGCTGTTCAAATGAGAGAGGTGGGGTTTTTTTAATATTAGAATATATGGCTCACTAGAGTAGAGAGCCTTTGTGAATAGCAACTGTTCTTTCAAGTATTTTGTGTTCTTTTAGAAAACTGTTTAAATTGGATGTTTTGTTCTGTAATATCTGTAAAAATGATGTCGTTTTCTTTGTTGGGAGAGAAGTATTCTACTTGAATCAATTGTCAGGAGGCTTAATGTAATAAGGCAGTTTGTGGTCTGACTAAAAGAAACACTGTGCAATAGAAATTCCCATAGCAGTTTGTTTTTAACAGAAAAACTGAGTTCACCTGAAACATAAGTACATTGAAAACCAAGACTTAATAAGGTAGAGAGCAGCTTTAGAGGGAAGCTGGGTGGGTTGCTGTCCAAAGTATGTCTCGTAATGGCTCCAATTTAACCAAATATCTGTGTTAATGACAGGATAGCTCTATCAAGCACATAACAGCAGATTATTTGTAACAAATGGTAAGGCAACCTAACATAAGTACCCTTTGCATAGTGAGGGGAAAAAATAACGATTAAAGTAGTCCTTCCTGTTTGTGTTTCTCACTCTCATTGCATTTTAGAGGCAACAAGACACATTTCCACACTTTTTTTCTGGGTTCATACAATAAAGGAGTTACCCTACTGCCTGCCTTACTGAACAGAGACCTGATATTGATTAACTATCACACCAGCATCAGAACTACTCTTAGGATTCAATTTTTTTGTTGTTTTGCATATTTTATTGATCAAAAGTGGTAAATGAGCATCAAGCGTGCAAGAAGACGATGAATTGTTTACTTGCATAAAATAACCTTTCAATAAGGGAAGATGCATTGCTCACACTTTTGGTGCTGTTCTGCTGCCCGAAGCAGATGGCATTCAGCTGCTATTGATTTGCTCCTATAGTTACAGAGCAGCATGTAACAAGGCATGCTCATTTCTCTGAAAGAGAGGTAAGGTTTTTTGCCAGGGTGGTGGGAGTGAAAAAAGAATGATACGGGATTTTTGGGATTGTTTTGAGGTTGGGATTTTTTGCAAGAAAAAACAGGAAAAACCTTGCAACTTCTGTTAGCAGCTCCATGCAAACAAAAAACAGGGTTTGTATGCTTGCAGAGAGAGGAAGTTGCTTTGTCTAGTTCTAGCACTTCTAGTAACGTTAATTCCCACTGCAGATTGGATCCATGAGAAGGCAAGTGCTTAAGATTGTAAAGAGCATCCAGAATTTAGTGTTGCAGACTCCATACCATGCTTCTTGGCTGCTGTATTTTTTATTTATACATGTTTTTTCATGTGTAAAGACTGACAATTCCTGGTCTTGATTCTGCAAACAGTTCATTTCACCAATGAGTAAAGAGTTTAGTAACTTGCTGTTGGATCCCTCCTGTAGTGGGGGAGGGAGAGGGACAAAGACAATTAGATAATTTAAAGTTTTATTTCTGGAAGAGGTGGGTGGTACTGAGAAGCAGGGTGCAGTCCTTGATCAATCTGTTTTAACACAGAAATAACCCATACATCAAGATCCACATGTGTGTTAGTATGAAGGTTAACAAACTCAGTCTCTTGATGACAAAACTGGACCAGTTAAATATTTTGACAATATGATTGTTACATATTCAAGTCTTCCTTGCCTACTTGACTGTTCTGCAGTGACTCTTACTGATGGAAATATTTACTGTTGATTTTTGAACAGTCTTGAGCATCTTCCTGCTCTGATGTTGTTTGTGAAAATAAAATAACTTACTCCATTATGACTGCCCTGCTATCCTCCATATCTTTTATATTGTCTTCCTTCTTAATGAATTATGGCACCTGACAGAATATTCTCACAGCATGGTTAGTAGCTAGTTATTTATCAAGAATTTAAACATGCATATTGGTGTCTGTTAAAAAATGTCCTTCTTCATCTGTTCAAACTTCTCTTCTCTGACATTGATTCCAACTTGCTTGTGTACTTTATGAAATGCTGTTTAAGTTTTTTTAATATCCACATGGTTAGATGTCACTACATGTCGACCATTTTTTATGCTGCTTCTGTAGCATGAGCAGGCAAGAAGTGATGACCTGAATCTTTGACTTTAACTTGTTGGTTTCAATCCAGAGTACAAATTTTCTATGACTGTTTTTCAAAGAGAACAAACCTTGGTGAGTTTTTCAGAAAACAGATGCTTTTGAATTAATGGCTAATGTTGTCAGCACAGCATTTACTGCATTGTTCTAAGTTGACTGGGTCTTGCTCTCCTGTGGGGCTAAGGAAATGTTTTAAACATAAGAATTATTACCAAACAGAAGTTAATTTAATGAGATAGGGAAAAGTGCATGTTTTTAAACAGTTTTTTTTGTTGCAGTGGTTCTATGCTAAAACTAGTTGCTTTCACAAATTAAAACAAATGCATTTATATTATTGGTCTATTTCTGTGGTGTCTGTTTATACTGTTAGAATTGACTCTGATTTTCCTCAGGCCCATGTCTCTCTTCTTTCTGAGTTTGTTAATGGTCACACCTTTCTTTGTGTTTCTTTGCCCTTGTGTAAGCAACCACCTCCCTTAACTACATAATTGGGATGACAGGGTAAATTGTTAGTGTATTAATAATTCAGAAAAGAAAAAACCAAACCAAATGTGTACCTTGCTTTTACTTCTACAGGTGAGTAAATGTCTTGCAAATGCAACATATATTTTCTTCTTAAGCTGATTAAAATCTAAAGTAAGCGTCAGAGGTTTTAAAGTAAAGCTTACTGATTTCCCTGCAGTTACTCTTCCAATATTGCAGAGTAGCCCAGAGTCCTTATTCAATACCACATTTTGTGCTGAAAAGGCTACCACCACTCAAAACTGAAAAACAAAAAGTCCAAAACCCCCACCATATAAATCTAAATATATTTGGTCAGCTACGTTATCCCTTCTTTACCTCTACATAAATGGCACAATGAGTTCATTAACCCCAGGTGTAGCGCTTTCTACTTCTCTTGTTTCCACTTTGGAGTGGGTACCTGCTGCTTAGTCTAATTAGTTTCAAAGGGAATGTTGAGTCATTTCTCAAGAGTTACTCTGACCCAAACCTCTGACAAGAAAATATCAAGGATACAAAATAAGTTATTGTAGAGTCAAATACCATTTTTGTTACAGTACCTTGCAGGAACACCGCAGATGAGGAAATCATCCTCAGATGATTTTTAGGTTTTTTTTTTATATGACATTTGCATGAAGTCATCGTTCTTATGGAGAATAAGACTTGTCTTCATGGCTGACTTCCTCAGTCTCCATGAACACCTGACTCTTTCCCAGCAAAACAAGGTGGAGCTGTGGGACATTTCTTATGAAGCAAAAAAGAAGTTAAAATGTTATTTCAAGGCTATTCTTAATTGATTCAGTATTTTTCTGGGCTTTTTCAGTTCTTTCAAAGCTGTGTTACTTGACCAAAACCACATTATCTGACCAAAACATCCAACATCCAGTTGAATATCTGCATCTTAACAGAATAGTCGGTGACATTATCCAGAGAGTGGGGTTTTTTGGTGATCAAGAGAAAGGTGGTCATGCCGCAGAGCTCTGTTTCTCTGACAGCTGAGATATCATTCCATTTCGTTTCCATTCCATTTGGCTCTGAAGAATTGCGTACAACTTAGTTCTTTAATCACTGCCTTTTCTTGAGGCTTGCTCATAGCTTTCCTCTTTATAAAGGACTATTTACAAGCATAGTAAATATAGTAGATAGAAAGTATGGCGGTGTAGGGGAAAAAAAGAGTAAACATATTCTGTGCAGAAATGGGTGACAATTTTTTTCAAGCTCCTTTTTGAAATGAAACAGGAGGGGAAAAAAGGTTTTTACATATTTTAGTATGTCTAGAAAGTAAACATGAAAATACAAACGCTGTAACTGTTCTGCAGCTAAAACTGTATTCTCTGTCAAACTTTTAATGAAGTGTGAGTTACTTTAATATATCTCACAACCTGTCTACATAAAACTTCTAGTGAATTGAAATAACAGTCATTTCACTTTTATTTTACATTCAAAAAAGTATTTTCTGTCAGATAATTTTTGTTCATTACAGGTAAAACAAGACAGGAAATATTTAGTTCTAAGTGATGTTTTAAATTTTCTTGTGTTCCAGTAACTCTTTGTTTTGTCTTTGTTTTGTCCTAATATTATTTGACTTTGCACATCTTTAAGTAATATGTATATTTCTGAAATAAAACTTCTCAGAGTTGACAGAAAGTGTTGGATTATCATCCCTGCATCACCCTTTCTTTTTCACTGCCTGCAAATGGGGATGCTGGCTGTCCACCAGCCTCCAGCTCAGTCCTCTGTCCCCAGCAGTCCTTCTACAAAGCAGAACAGAGCTCCCATGTCCCTTCAGCAAATCTCTGCCCTTGATAATGATGGAGGAGGGAGGAGGTAGAGGGACTGTAGTTGCACAAAAGCCAACATATTACTTCTCAGCATGAAGTTTTGCTGGTGAGGACTGAAAGGTGGGAATGACCTCTTCCAGCCACCTAAATGGCAGAAAGTATGAGTAAAATAGAGTGAGTTGACCATCTCTCAGCCATGCTCCTTCTTCCTTCTCTGGGAGAGCCATCTGCTACTGTGAACTAGTACAATTAACCCTATAGCTCAGCTGGCATAGCATAAAATAATAGTTGCAGCAGATTGGACCAGAGGTTCCTCTGGGAGAGTAGCCTGCTTCTGATAGTGCTCAAGGTACATGAGGGAGAACAGAGAGACCATGCTTTGATAATTCCTTCTTAATACACTCTCCATTTCCATGCATTTTCAGTTCAATTAATTCCTCTCCCATCAATTTGTTCAGTCTCTCCTTAAACACACATAAATTTTCAGTCTCTACAGTGTTCTGTGGCCATGGTTCAAGTACCTGTTCCATGAAGAAGTCCCTCCTTCTGTCTAAAGTCCCTCCTTTTTTATAACAATAATATATAATAATAATTTCTAATAATTTCTTCATTCCTTTTTAATAGTTTCCAATATACTTTTTATTTGCCTTTTTTTAATTGCTGGTGTTTAATGAGCCTATATTTTGTGGGATACATTGCAGTCCCCAGCATCTGCCTCCTCTGATCACTAATGGTCAGTCTAAAGCCCATAATTGTTTGGGTTGTTTTTTTTTTTCCAATATGCATTTCTCTGGGCTGTGTTCTCCTAACCTCTCTTACAGGACTTGTAACTGTTCATTTATCCTTGCAGGGATCCTGGCTGCTGGGTTTGCCTTAAAGCCTTCAGTTGGAGGTCTTTGTCAAAAGCCTCTTGGAAATGAAAGTAGACTCTATCAACAGGACCACATTTATCATAGAATAATAGAATGGTTAGGGTTGGAAGGAACCTTCAAAGGTCATCTAGTCCAACCCCCCTGCAAGGAGCAGGGACATCCCCGACTAGATCAGGTTGCTCAGAGCCTCATCCAACCTGGCCTTGAATGTTTCCATGGATGGGGCATCCACTACCTCTCTGGGCAACCTGTTCCAGTGTTCTGTTGCAGTAAATTTTGAAACAGGGTCTCCCTTAACAGCAAGGCTGTGATGCTTTCTCATCCAGACATATTCATCCATGTGCCCACTAATTCTGCTCCTTATTGTAGTTGTTACTAACTTCCCTGCTACAGGCATACTAGTTTATAAATCCTCAGTTCTCTCATGGTGCTCTTTTCTTCTTTTTTTTTTTTTAAATTATGTTTGTAATTTTTTTTGGTCCTCTGGTTCTAAACAGCCATAAACAATATGGTGAACATGGATGTTAATTCATAAAATTCATCAGTGAGTTCCCTGGGGCCCTTTGGGGGAACACTGTGTGAGCCTACTGATTGTTAACTGTAACAAGCAAATACTCTGTGTATTTTATGACCTCAACTAGGATCCTTTGATGAGGATCCAAAAACTAAAAAAAAGGAAAACTAAAAGTATATGCTGATTTAAATCTGGCATTGATGAATGATGATGGCTGCTTGTGGCTTGGACAGGCATACTCTTCACTGAGTAAAAAACTGGATGGCTGGGCCCAAAGAGTTGTGGTGAACAGAGTAAATCCAGCTGGCAGCCAGTCACAAGCAGTGTTCCTAAGGGCTCAGTGCTGGGGCCAGTTCTGTTTAATATCTTTATCAACGATCTGGATAAGAAGATCGAGTGCCTTTTCAGTAAGTTTGCAGATAACACCAAACTGGGCAGGAGTGTTGATCTCGAGGGTATGAAGGCTCTGCAGAGGGACCTGGACAGGCTGGATCGATGGGCCAAGGTCAATTGTATGAGGTTCAACAAGGCCAAGTGCTGGGTCCTGCACTTGGGTCACAGCAACCCCATGCAACACTGAAGGCACAGTGGGAGGAGTGGCTGGAAAGCTGCCTGCCGGAAAGGGACCTTGGGGTGCTGGTTGACAGCTGGCTGAACATGAGCCAGCAGTGTGCCCAGGTGGCCAAGAAGGCCAAGAGCATCCTGGCTTGTGTCAGGAACAGTGTGGCCAGCAGTGATCATCCCTTTGTACTCAGCACTGGTGAGGCTGCACCTCAAATACTGTGTTCCGGAGTGTGTCCAGAGAAGCGCAACAAAGCTGGTGAAGGGTCTGGAGCATGTGTCTTATGAGGAGCGGCTGAGGGAGCTGCGGTTGTTTAGCCTGGAAAAAAAGGAGGTTGTAGCGAGGTGGATGTCGATCTCTTCTCCTAGGTAACAAGGGATGGGACTAGGGGAGATGGCCTCAAGTTGTGTCAGGAGAGGATTAGGTTGGATACTAGGAAAAATTTATTTACTGAAAGAGTAGCCAAGCATTGGAACAGGCTGCCCAGGGAAGTGGTTGAGTCACCATCCCTGGAGGTATTTAAAAGACGGGTAGATGTTGCACTTAGGGACATGGTGGACATTAGTGGTGGACTTGGCAATGTTAGGTTTATGGTTGGACTCCGTGATCTTAAGGGTCTTTTCCAATCTAAATGATTCTGTGATTCTATGATTCTAAGAAAGGGTTATCACATACTAAGAAGACAGGAACATGCAGTAAACCCTGATATTTACTGGAACAGTCTTAGGACTGAAGGAATGCTTGCAAATTTGGAAAATCTAGAACTGACATTTTCGGTACCAGCTTTATTTGCCTTAGAGTATGTATTTATGACAGCCTATAATTATGTGATCAGATACTATTGCGAGTTTTTGCTTCTTTTTCCCATCCAACCTCCTCCTCAGTGCAAAAGGTTCAACACAGAAGGAGAGCAGCATCTAACTGTGTAAGAAACAAAAAAACCTACCAGTTCCCAAACTTTCCAGGTATCATATTTTCAACCTGAATGTTGGGGTTTTTTTTCATTACAGTATTTTTATGTTTACTTCCTTAAGCTTTTAGAAAACAGTACTGCAAGTTTCATGCTCTTCTGCTTTACCTATTGTTGTATTGTGGATTGTAAATGCGGTCACTTTTTCCAAACGTTTTTTTCCCTGTACTCTTGAGAAGACTTTTCCAAGCATAACTGCCAAATTTGTTTTCCATCCAGTATGTGTATTTTCTGGATCTGCTGCTTGATATGCATATTATTGTCTTAAGGTATTCTTGCACCTGTTTGTTATTAGCAGCATTATTGACATGGTTTTAATTACTTGTTAATTTCTGTAGTCTTAGTGGTCCACTGACTTAAAAAACACTTATATTGAGCCATTTTAAAATCAACGTTTATTTTGGTGTCTGTCTTTGTCATTAATGGATCTGCTTACTCTTTGTACTACTTTTTTCCTGTTACTTATTTTTAAAAGCCTTTCTTGTTCATACAACTTTTTAAAATATCATTAACTCATCCTGCCCTTCTACTTATTTTTGTTTTGCTCTGTTGATTTCTTCATTTCTCATCCAGCTTTGTCTTAACCTGCAGTCCTTTGAGCAATGTCTCAGGAAATGATATTGACTGCTTTCTTTCATTTTTATTTTACAAAGGAACTGTAGTCTGTTGCACTTTGTTTCTTTCAAGGGCTAGTCTTCTGTTTTGCTGCAGAGAGATTCTGTTTGCTCCCACTACATTATGTTCCCAGTTTTCTGAAAAAAAAAATCAGTATTGTATTTTTCACATCAAATCAGTTAATATTTGTACACTTAGTCAATCTGCTCTGCACTTAGTAGTTAAATATTAGTTGGAATTGTAAATGTATAATTAATGTGTCGCTTTCTAACTAAAGTACTCACTACCCTAAAACTTACTTAGTAGTATTTTTAATCAAAATTAGTAAAGTGTTTAAAATCAGCTTAGGTAAGGCTTAAGTAAAAACTTTAATAGCTTATAGACACTCTTATGAATTTCTGCATACATATTTTCAATGATGCAGGTCTTTTAACCTGTTGGGCTTCCCTTCCGTCTAGTTCGTTTATCCTCTGTGTAGCTTGAGAATGCTATGTTAGATGGATTTGTCACTCAGGAGATACTTGGTGAGTTTTAAGCTCACTGGAAGTGTAATAATTTGATCTGACCGTCGGTGCAGGAATTTTTCTGCTGTTCTCCAGTCAAGGTTCAGAGGTGCAATTCCCCTCTGTGCCGTTTTTATTATTATTATTATTACTTTTGTGACTTTACATCAACTTTCAGATAGTAACTTATGGATCTCTGTTGGAAGTATTTTGGCATGTAATACCTACAGTCAATATCTTGTTCCCTTTCAAGCTCCACTGTGTAGATGGCACTCTTACTGTTGACTTTCCTTTGATATGTAGCCTGGGAGCTTTAGCTAGCTGGTTCTTCATATGGAGCATCACTTCTGTGTCATTGTATGTGTGTTTGCATGCTTCTTGTTTCTTTAAATAGTTCTAAGCATTGTCCTCCTGTTCTTACAAAACTGCCCATGAGTGAATGTTTCTGGTAGTAATGAGGGGAGAGTCCTGACTACAACAACTTTAGTGACAACTTATTTAGAAATAATTCTTCTTGATAATGTATAACAACATCCTCAACTTCATAGTTCTTCACAATGGGTAATGTAAAACATTATTGTATCTGCTATTACTTTAAAAAAAAAAAATGAAAGGTTGCTCTTTGAAGCCTAGTTCCTTTGTCTACTTGGTTTTTAGTTAATATGTTCTTTTGGTAACCTTTTTATCATTTCATGGAATTGTGTAAAGCAGTTCAGGAAAAGCAGGTTAATAGAATATAGACCCTGCAGTGTTCTAAAAGATGTGGGTTTTGGTCCCAGTGGAGATTGACACTCCAGCCTCCTTACTGTAGCTGGAATGTATTGATTTTCTTCTCCCCCATTTTAGCTGCACCACTGAATTAGGTATTGTGAAACATCTTTCCCTGTGAAGAGAGGAAAAACTGTCATGAACTTTTTCACCCTAACAGTACAACATTTCAAGCTAAACCCGATTGAAATGAAAAGTCTGTAAGGACTCTTAAAAACCTTGTAAGTCAGCTCCCCACTCTCATTTCTCCCCCTCCAGTAGTTTTTCCAGCAGCCTTGTGTAAGTATGATAGATGGTTGTAAGAAATTAATTTTCAAATATTTTATCATTAAAAACAACAACAGTAATAATAACAAAAATCTGTGAAAATGATGCGTTCCTGTGGTATGATCTCCTAAGGTTAGCAAAGTGGTCTTGTTCAGGTTTTCAGCAAGATGTTCAGTTACTGTTATAATTGGCTGATGAGTAGGTTTGGACCTAACTAGAATGCCAGTGTTCGATTTCACAGTGTCCTCTGTGAAGATATGTCACCATTTACCCTGGCTTTAGTGACAATTTTCTAAAAAGGAAACTCGTGGGAAATCATTATGCTGTTTATATGTCTCCCTTGTTGGAGAGCATTATCCTGTGATATTTTAGCACTGTTTTCCACTGCATGATGGCATCTAGCTAAGGTTAAGGCAGAACAAGTCCCTTTGCAATTTTGTGACTATATTTTACTTACTGAAGAAGAAAAGATAACCGACAATTAAATATTTCAGATGTCACTGAAAGAACATGTGCAACTAATCAATGACATCCTTAGGGAACGTGATTTTATGAAACTGATAAGGTAGAAAAATTGGGATTTTTGTGATTTGTGTTACATAATAATAATTGCACCCTTTCGATGAAAAAGACATTTCTGCTGATGTAAACATCAGGCTTTCCCTTGTGCTTTTTTTTTTTTCCTGAAGCATGGAGCTGTTCATTAAAGTGTGACAGTAACAGATAAACACCTTTTATGATTTTCTAAGAAAATATGCTGCTTATACTCTTAGTTCAGCTGAAATCAATGAGTTTGAAAAATGTATTTCTGGAGTCACTTCCCAAATCACTTGCCAGAGGTTGTGTTAGGTGTTTTAGTTTTGGGATTTTTAAAATTTATTTTAGGACGGAAATACATGTGCTGATTTTTCCTTAAATTAGTCTACTTAGCACTTTGGGGCCCATATTTGAAACTCTTTGCTATGATCTTGGTAGAATTTGGATGTATTAGAAATTCTGTGTTACTAACAAACTAATTGTGAGGTTTTGTTTCCTTGAAAATATATGTCTTTTAAGTTTCTGATTGCACAGCAAATAACATAGTAGTCATGTTTACAAGCCAATGTCATATAGTTACTTGAACAAAGGCTACAGTTGAGCACGTTACATCACAAATTGTAGATAGTGGTTTAGAGACTTCACCTGCTGGTTCCTTTTCTGCTCAGCTATTATTTAGAGATCACTAAGTCTGCAAAATACTTATTTCTTACAAGTTTTCAGTCAGAAGTAAAAAAATCTGTTGTGTTGTGGGTTGTTCTAGGTAAATTAAGCCAATTATGGTAATATTTATTTATGATTTAAGAGTATTTTAACAGCTTAAATAGGAAGCTGAGAATGCTTACATTTTTTTTGTAGATGTCCATTCTGGGCCACCACTGGACGTAGGAATTACAGCTAGACAGACATACCTAATCCGATGTGGATGGCTTTTTTGTTCTTGTTGTTCCCATTTTTTTTTCTCACTTTTCCTTTGGTTTCTACCATGTATATTAAATGGCTAGATTATGTGCTGGCCCTTTTTTGTATCGAAACCAAAGAAGTCAAGCCAGAAGATCATTTTCCCCTTTAATAGTATAGTTAACTTGTGCTTTTGTTTATTTTTTTAATTCCTTTAAATGTGTGTCACATTACATTACATCAGTTAAAAAAATCTTCCTTTGTCCAATGCAGTCATTCCTCCCTTTGTAAAATTCTGGAAATGACAAAGTTCCCAATCAACAGAGGCAGCGTCCAAAATACAGCGCACTGCAAAATTGCCTTTGCTTCTCTGCAAATTCTACTTTTTCAAGTTTATTGATCACCAAAGTGGAGTTACTGACAGTTAACAAACTATATGGATTAACGTGCTAAACCAGATGCTATTTGCTTGCATCTTTTTGTGAAATATGTTTGATTGGGGCAGGGTTAGCAAGGCTTGTCTTGACTTGGTGTGTGTTGTGGAAAAAAAAAATAAAAGAATGAGATATTCATCTGGAGTGAGCGGAAGTAGAAACAAATAGGTTTGTAAGAGTTATCAGGAGTTTTCCTTTTGTACAGTGGTCTGTCCTTCTCTTCTTTGCTGACAATCACTGTTCTGTTCAGCAGCCTCAGGAGGCAGCTCAACTTTTGGAAAAAGCTGTCAGGAAGTATGAGGTTTTACGTAAGCACTGGATGCCCTTAAACATCTTTATACAACTTTTTGCCATTCTTCATTGAATATAATTAGTAAGATGGTTTTATTTGAGCATTGTTATGCAGCTCACAGACCCTCTGAATATGCATCCACCTCCAGTCCTCCTTCTGTGCATAACCTGAGTGCAGAACAAGATAAATTTTGCAGGAGCAGAGTGCTGATTTTGCAGTATGCAAATAAAGTGGCATTTTTTAATGCAGCATCTTCATATAGAGGTGAACTGAAAGGCTTAACACTTGCCAACATTTCAGACCTCCCTGTTTGTTAAAATCTGGAACAGAAAAGTTAAAAATCTGCACTTTCCCTGTTCCCTGTTCTTTTTTCATGCTCAAAGGTGATGGCTTCTTGAAGCTGTTGAAGAAACGTAGACTCTGAATTCAGATTTGCAAATGCAACTTAAAAAAAAGAACCAGTTTTCAAATGTCTTTGTTTTCAAATGTATTTCTATCTTTAAGTCTGTGCACAGCTTATGTAATTTTTACACTAACTGGGTTTTCATTATACATATAACCAAACAATTTTCTATAAAACCTGCTATAAAACCTAGATGACCTGTAGATGTCTCTTCCAACCTATTTTTTTTGTGATCCTTTTATCCTTTACATACCATTGCGTCTCCCTAGTGATATTGTGATGTAGAAGAATACACATGCAAGAATAAGTTACCTCCTGAAAGTAAACAGAGTGATGTTTCTTACTACCACCAATCTTATTTCTTCTCTAGGTTTTGTTTCTCCTAATATAGGGTGTGAAAATTAACATCATGAACATGGACAGCTTTACTTGTACAAGTCGTTTTCTTTATAAATCTAGTGAAGTTTCTTCCATGCGTATGTTCACTGCAGATCCAGGCCTTTATGAAGGAAAGCTCTTTAGGAAAGAGCTTGTGGCTTTCATTTGCATGTGAAGTACGTACGTTATCAGAATGTATGGCAGTATGAACAGTAAATAAATAGGGGCTTAATCTTTCAGGTGAGACATTGGTTGAATTTTTGAACGGTTTTATCTGTCTCATGAAAATTAAGGATCAACAATTATTTTTGGTCTGCTTCTATGAAACTGTCAGAGATCTATTGTTTCCTTTAAAAGTCATTCTTTCATGATGAACATGCACCTAAGCATCTCATTTATTTGCTGAATATTTTTAAGTGTACATGTAATTAATTTACTTAAAATTGTAAATCATCTCATCAGTGGAGAAACAAAGGAGAATGGAGTCCAGCCATTGTGCCATTGCTGTGGAAAAATGTGGCAGGTCTAGCCAGCAGCTCTTTGGTCAGAGCTTTGTCGTTAAGAGTCACAGTGCAGATATAAGGGGTACGTTGCAAGCTGATCTGTCAAGCCAAGCAAAGAGTTTCCCTTGTTAGCATTTACCAAGGCATGCATTAATAAGATTGCACGAAGTGGAGACTTCCTTTTTCCACAAATGTGCCAGACAGGAGTCTTCTGTAAGGTGAACGCAGAAGCACTGAGCTGTAGCTGCTGTATTTTCTGTTTTAAATAAACAGAATTTTATTCACAAATTAGTGTGCCAGTAACTTAGTTCCAAAATCAGACATCTCTGCTTGAGTGGCATCTAGCCTTGGCACCAGTGATGGCAGGTGAAAAATAATGTAGTAGCATAAGCGAATGTATTTGTAATTCATTAAGAACTGTGGTTTTCCTATTGAAATGAAGCAGTCCAAAATAGGTTGTAAAAAATGGAGAAGAACTGAAAAGTGTTGCAAGTGGAAAATGTTTTGGTTGCTTGAACAAAAGTGTGCAATATCTAAAATGTTTTAAAATCTTGGGTTTCCATTGTGTGTTTTTTTTTTTTTACAGACAGTAATTTTAGAAAATGAAGATCTCCCTAAAATATTTCTTGATTTCCTGAACGTTCGCCATGTACCTACCTTGCCAAAAACAGAAAGCTGTGGGTAAGCTCTCATTTGCTGAAAAATACAAGGAGTCCAAAAGGCCTATATCCACTCAGTGCTGATGCAATTCCATTGACTTAAAATGGTCTTGCCGCCAACTCTAACACGGTAAAATAAATGGGCATTAGGTTCATGTTAAGTATGTTTATATATCCCCAAAAGGTGGTAAAATAAATCCAGCCTATTCAAAGACAGAAGTGAGGTTTAATGTAATATTATTGGAAAGCAAATGAGAGTTTAGATGAGAAAAATATGATTTTCTCATAGGTCTTGAAGTATCTACTGAACTGAATTTTGTAAGATATTCATAAACACTCACTAAAGTTGCATAGAAAGCTTTTGCCTGTGTTTTATAATGATAGTATCTGGACAGAATAGAAGTTTGTTCTGTGATCATTTTATGATTTCCCCGTGTGTGTTTGAAAATTGTGTCTTTCACCTTTCTGATGACATCTACCCCAGTGACCCCATCACCCTTCCCCTGGGAAGGGTTCTTGATCGAACTGGGAGAAGGGAATCTTAGTATGATTATGATACATGTAATGACTACAGAAATACCCGAAACAGTGTAACTGGAAGCTCTGCTACCATCTGCAGCTGTAAGGTTTGTAGAGAGAATAATATGTTTTTCTCTGCAAGCTGACATAGTTGGAAAGTACATCAGCGTTACCAGAACGTTCTCTCCAGAAATACCTGTGTCCCTTTTCCACTTTGGGAGAGGCTGTGTGGATCTGCAGGGGAGAGAATGCAAGTTGAAAAAGGTGGAGATAATTCCGAGACCCTCTTACACTCGGAAGTGTCTGTGGCCCAGGGCGGTCTCCAGAGTGGCTCAGAAGCTAACAAACAAACTTCTTTTAGTTTTCACTTTAATGTAATGACATCAGCCAGTACCCTCAGTGGGACTGCACCCCATCACTTCACGGATAGATAGATAGATACGCTTGTGAATCTGTTAAAGATGGATGCTGTCATTTCCAAGTAGTGGTTGTTGTAAAACCATAGGATCTCCCACATTCATTTCATAGAATCATAAAATAGTTTGGGTTGGAAGGGACCTTTAAAGGTCATCTCGTCCGTTTTGTCACACTGCATTATGCAGCTACTGACTGAAAAAGAAAAAGGTTGACTGAAAAAGGTTGCTCCTAAGAACCTTGATGGTTCTTAAAGGATTTGGTTTTTTTTTTTTAATTGTAGAGTTAATTTTGTTGTAACTGAAGCTTCCTCTCACTTTACTTGCAGCTCTTTTGATGAAACAGAATCTGAAGAATCAAGGTGAGCTCGATCCCTACTCTTTCTATGACACCAGATTAATAAACTACTTGAAATTATTGGCATTTACTGTACTTGTTCCATGCAGTTGACAAAACGGCAGTAGTTTAGCATTAAAATTAGATGTGTTTGTTAAATGTTATGGCTTTATGGCTAGTTTCATCAGCTGCACTAGATCCATTCATTCTTAGTGTGAATTATGCTTGTATTGAGAAATTCCTTACAAACCCCGAACAGAATACTATTAGCTCTGAAATATTTCTAGGAATGTTTATTACCCATTGAAGTCTGTTTTTCATAACAGGAAGATTTAGCAGAAGGAATTAGAGGTTTGGGTATCTCCCCTGTGTGTTTGATAGAGCTTTGTGCGCATCTGGTTGCAGTACTTGGCATGTAGATGCATGCGCTGGCTGGGGGAGGATGTCTGTACCATGACCAGGGTGGGAGACAGCCCTGGGAGGGACTTCCAAGGACTTTTTCTCCATGGATGAGGTGTACAGCAACCACTTCTGGGGCTGGAAGAACATGGTGAAATTTTGAGTCTGTTTGGTGGCCTGAAGAGCCTCTAGACCATGGAGCCTGGTTGTAGGTGATCTTGTAGCCTGCATTACACTAAGTACCAGGGAGCAGAGCAGGACCAGGAGGTCTCAAAGCCAGCTGCAAGCTGCCCCTCCTGGATGCAGCCCCTTCACCTCCAACTTCACATTGAGGGTTTCACTGTGTGGCTGAGGAGTGGCGAGCTTTGCTCCCAGAAGCCTGCCCTTTTTGGGCAGTGCTGGGGTGCAGAAATGCACCAGCATGGCTCCTGTGCAGCTCAACCACCTTGCTTTATCAAAGCTAGTTTGTAGAATGTTGTTTGCTGTCCCTTGATACTGACATCCCTGTTCTTGACCTTTCCAGCAAACTGTCCCACCAGCCTGTGCTGCTGTTCCTAAGGGATCCATATGTCTTGCCTAAAGCCAACGGTAATCAAACCTGTCATCTGTTAACAGCGCTTTACTGATCTGACCCTGCACCGCATAAACCACATTATTATTAATACCAGCCTAGTCAAATGACACTGGGCCAAAATCTAATAACCTGCCAATAAAACGATAGTTCTTGTGTAAGAAACTATTAAAACACTAAGTGGGGTGGGTGATGTATAAAAGGGTGGTGTTTTCTTCCTCAGTTGTTCTCTCAGACAAACCTACTGAGAATTCAAATCAAAAGATGAAGAACATTGCTTTTCTTTTCTTGTTGACCCTTTGGCTGTTTTGCCTGAAGGATTTGAACTTAGAGGCCCAGTCCTTTGTAAGTGCTTTTTCCCTAAACACCAGTCGATCTACTGTGAGCATGTTTGTATTTCCATTTGGATTATTACTATTTCTTATCATTTATAACCTCTGCAGCTCTTAAGAAAAAAAAAAGAATGTATACTTTAAGCGTAATTGATGTGTTTCACAGGACATTTATGTTACCCTTCATGTCTTAAGACATGGTTCAAAAGAGTGTTTGAAATAGCTTGTTATAAACTCCTTTTTTTTTATAAAAAATTCTTTGCATTATTCATTCAGAGAACTTACCCTCTATCTCAAATTAAATGTGTGCAGGGAAAAAAAATACTAGTTTTAGTAGTGTGTTCCTCCTGGTTTTGTCATTTTATTCGTTTGAACTGTTACTTCTACTAAATTTTGTATTAAAAATGCAATGCACTTTCAAGGGACAATTGTCTCCCAGAGCTGTGAATTAAGATTTTTTTTTTTAATGTGGCATTTTGTTTGATTTTACAAAATAGTGTGTTGAAATCAAGAGTCAGGTTCTTGAGCTGCCTTGAAAAATCACAAAGTTTTTAAGAATAAATTTAGGAAAGAACACTTGTTTGCTTGTAGTTTCTTAGCCAATGAAGCATACTTCCTTGAGATTTTCTCAAGATGTATATAAATATTGTTTGTAAATACAGATGTATTGAGGTGTAAAGAAGACAAAGCCACACTCTTTTTAGTGGTGCCCAGTGGCAGGACAAGAACATCAGGAAATACTGTCACTCTGAGGGTGACTGAGCACAAATTGCCCAGAAGGATGGTGGAGATGCTCAGAGTCTGTCTGGACATGGTCCTGAGCAACTGGTTGTAGGTGTTCATGCTTGAGCAGGGGGTTGGACCATTCTGCAACCATTCTGTAATTCTGCTGTTTTTTCAAGATGTTCTTCAAAACCATAGGGACTAAGCTTATGTATTTTCAGAAGGTTAAATAGTCTCTCTTGCAGGCAATGTCCATTTTAGCTAGAAGTGTGGCCCAACAGCATTGACCCTATGGAATCATATTGAGCTTCAAGGTGAAGTTCTACAGCAAGTGCAGAGGTCCTGTGTGACCAAGATCCACATGGGAAGACACATTACAGTCATTCAGTTTTTACTTTGACTTAGCCCTAGTCTGGTCACATGGACTGAATGCCTATTTGAGGCTGGAGTGCAAATTACAAAACTGAGGAACCGAAGCACAGTAAGGGGAGATGGTCACTTCACAAGGTCACTTCTGACCCATGTGACAACAGTAGTGCAGAGGCACCCACAGAGTTACCTCTGTCTAAAGGTTGGTCCAGATACTGCCTATACTAATATTTAGTGAGTCACATCGCATGTCACATCTTACTGTTTAATGCTCCTTGTAATTGCAGACTTGGATTCCTCTTGAGCAGGGTGTAAATTATGAACATCATTTAATTCCATACCATTCCTGAGAGAGAAAATGTATTTCATATTCGGTTTTGCTGAAAAAAGAAGACAGTGCTTAATGTTTTCAGCCCACATGTAGGGTGTTGCTGTAAGACTTCTATGCAAGATTTTTGCAGTTCTGTGATAGTATTTATCTTCCTTCCCTAATGTGTACTCTGAGGAAGGCCTCATTAATGATATCTGAAAGAAAGGACTTTTCAGGCTTTTGCTAAGGCATTTTTTGGCCTTAGCACACAATATTTATAATTTCTTATGGCAGGTGTATTTGAAGACCATGGAATACCAAATTCATTTGCAAGTTATCTGTTAAGTTAATTAAACAGAAATTAGAATGTGAGTTTAGAGTTTAAAAAAGGAAGAAGAAAACCAAGTTATAAGTACAGAGGCTCTACTAGTTGCCTGAAGTCTAGTTAGAAGGAAACAAAGTTTTTACATAGCTACCATTGCCTTTAATTCTTCTTTATTTTCAGTTTGCACAGAGAAAATATAGGTGAGACCTTTCTAAAATTTTCTCTCAGATCAGTTCTTGCTTATGTACTCTTTGAAGAATGTGAACTATGACAGTTGTTTGGATCAGAAGTGGAGTTGGTCTTTCCTGGATACAGGAATGCCTGTGTTAACATCTTCCCATAAAACAGGAAATTGTGTATTTGTGGGCTTTTAAGAAAACAAATTGTTGTTTCTGGAACATAAAGAACAAATTTTTTCTCCCTCATTGCACTCTTTATAAAAGTCTTGGCATTATTCTAATGACTGGACTTTAAGTATTGTTGAGTTGCAAGACAACTTTCCAAAGATAAGATTCATAGTTAAAAACCTAACTGATTATCAGACTCACTTTTTCATTATATATCTAACACAGTCTGAGTGCATGAGCACATCACTTTTTGTGTAAGGTGGCTACTTCTTTTTTGAGGGGGTGGGAAAAAAAAAAATGTATTATTTTCAAGAAAAATTAAGGAAAAATCTGAAATGTTGCAAATTTAAAATGATACTTCAGAAGCAAAAAAAAAAAAAGGAATTTCAGATTTACTGTCATTTGTTTGAAAATTGTTCTGATGATTCTCTAAGCCATGTATCTGCAAGACTGTGGTTCTGTGTATTTATACATTTAACTCACATTAATATGCTTTATTTTTTTTTAGCAACAAAGCCTCACAGTAAATCTGATGCTTTAAGGTTGTATCATTTTTTTAATCAATACTCATTTTCCTATATATACTGTGTGTTAAGAAGAACCAGTAAAAACTGGTTTCTGGAACTGCAGCATTTAATTTAGAAGGAAAGCATCAGATTGCCTTTACAAGTGTATTTTTAATAACATTAATGACAACAGCATAGGGTTATTCTACCAGGGTGATTTGGGGTAGCTGAGCTTGCAGGACTTGAGGAATCATTATTGGATTCAAAATATTAACAAGTAATTTATAATGATGACTTACTACGAGAAGTTGGGGAGAATTATGCATGTATTGTTTCTAGTGGAGGTTGCAGTTCGTTAAAACATCCTAAAATATCTCTGCAACATCTTTAATACACTGGAATCACCTTATTAATACCTACAAGGTAACACCTTTAAGCTAATAAGGATTTTTTTTTCCTTACCTAGTCCAAATCGACTTTTTGCTCAATATTTTTATGTCCAAAATGATTTAGGCAAAAGTACTAGGGGGAAAACCTAATTCCCATACACATTAGGTGATCTAATTTATCAAATATCTAATGATTTTCATAAAAGTTGTATCTCCCCTTTTTGAATATTCTGCAAGCTGATAGGTGAAGGAAAGATTTGATTAGTGTGGAAAGTTCTGTATCAGAAATAGTCTGTTCTTCTAGGCAAACCCTAGTGTACTAGCAATTTTAAGACCATAAGATGTGATCAGAAATTCTTACTCTTAATGCCCAGTGATTTAAGTAAACTCCTCTTTAACAATGCAGGAGTTAGTGCATTTGAAAAATGTTTTCACTTCAGTAATGTACACCCTGGCATTCTTCTGTGTGGGTCCATTACCGTATTCTATCAGGTAATTCTTTAATGCTAAATTTAACATGAAAATTAAGTTCTAGTTTCCTCTACATCTGTGGTAAGAACACAGTAGAGGTTTTTTCCTTCAGATATTATAGGATGACTTTTTGTAACATGTGGCATTTTATGTTGATTAGACAGCCTGAAATTTTCCTGCCTCAAATAACCATCTCTGACTGGATAGGCATCCTCAAGTGTTCTCAGTCTAAACATTGCTGTAAACCACGATGGAAAAACAGCTTTGAAGTATTCCCAGTAGCAATCTTGGAATTCCTTCAAGTATATTGAGATTTTGTTAGAAACTGAATTGCCACTGTAATCCATCTTCCTTGTGAGAAAAGATTCAGATAAAGAGCTGGAGCCTAGCAGCATTAAGTATTAGAACATCCCTTTAAATCAATAAGCTACAAATCTGGCAGCACATTCATGCAATGCCCAGTGCTACACTAAAGTGGCTTTAGTGCTGAAACAGCATTACTAATAGCACATCCCCAACATGGATAAAGAGTTGAATGATGCAGTAACCCAAATTATACGAGGCCTTACCTAGTTACGTTTCACAAAAACATTTATATTGTACTGACATAGATAAGAAAGGTTATTTTCCTTTTTTTTTCAGATAACTTTCCAAACGTCGTTATAGAAGGCATTCTACATGGAATATTTTATCCTCATTTACTGCCCAGGTAGAAGTGATGCGTAGATAGACAAAGCTGAAGCAAGTCTCCAGGTCATGGAGAATGGAATTAACATGATGTGATGTGAAAATTACGCTCAGAAGCAAGAGGCAGAACCTCAGTTTAAGTTCAAGCATTTTATCTTTTTAAATAAAATCAATGTCACTACAATTGCTGCTTTTAGAAGAAGAAGATATGGAAACAACAGTATTGAAGTTATTTATACCTTCTAAATATTGACACATTCTAACTATTTAACACTAAAATCTCAAAGTCATACACTGAATTACACTAACATTTGAAAAGAATCAAAAGCTTTACTAATTATTTCTATAATTTCTATAATAAATTACACTAAACATTTTTGCACCAGGACTTTTCCCAGCATATTACCCATTGCTGGCAGTGGATGGATTAAAAGTGCTGGCACTGAAGAGAGTGTGTGAGAAACTGCCAAAAAAAAAAAATTAAAGCAAGAAGAAACTGAAAGCAACTTGAAGTATTTTCTTCATTTTTCTTAAATTATTTTGAATCTGCTCCTTAGTATCAAGTTGGAAAAGAGCCAATGGAGGGGTATGAAGAATTTCTATTGGAAAATATGCTTCCACATTCTGAAATACATAGCGTGCGCTCTCAGGAAGTTTTCTAGATTTCAGTTGAAATTATTTTATCTAGCAGGAGAATTTACATGGTATTTATGCCTCTCCATTCAGTTATGACATCTAATCTGTGTGTATGTTTACTCTTCATGTCAACTTGTAGACTGTATTCCATATCTTAACATTTTATAATTCACAGAGCATACAGCTCTGTGGTAAGCTAAAGCAAGAATATGATTAAGTAGTAAAATTATAAAACTAAAACTGAGATATATATATATATACTTACGTGTATATATATATATTTGTTCAGATTTAACTGGAAATTTGTATGTGTGCTACTGGACATTACAATATAAATTACTAGAACATGAATGTACTGCTTCAGTGTGTTTTTTTGTACGTTTCTGTTCAAACAAGACATTTCTCTGAGCTTGTGACATCAGAGATGGGTCTCACAGGTATCTCAGCATGAAGCACGAGAAAATACTTGGGTGTTTGCTCATTTAAAACTCTCAGCACCATGCTGTCTGAACATGCTAGGCTTATAAAAGTTTAGGTCTTGGGGGAAAAAATTCAGTGTAATTGAACAGCCAGTAAGTCCCTGGGCTCATCAGAGGACGGGAGTGTTGCACAGAAGCAGTAATGGCAAAGCTAAGCACGAACAGAAGTCTGCTTCCGAAGATGAATGGATTGCCTCCTGCTGACTACTAAATCTATTTTAAAGCTGCCCGGGGATGGTGAAAAGCTGGGACTTGTACAAAAGGTAGGCCTGTGACTGCATGCCTTGTTCAAGTAGCAGAACTCCCTATACCATCTGTGGGATCAACCTCCAGGAAAGCTTTCAGCTACTGGTGGAGTCCAAGACATTCTCACCTTACTTCCTAACACTGCTTCCCAGTGCTGCTTTTCAGAGAATTTTACCTTGAACAGTTAGTAGAAAGAAAAATGAACAGGGGTAAAAGGGAAGTCTCACTGCTGAGTCCTAGGCAAATGTAGAGGCCCTCAATAAGTTCTCCTCTAGCTGTGTTTTAAAGAGGACAGTGATCCTTTCACAGGTCTCTGGAAAAAAAAGGGCCAGTATTTACCCTCAGGAGAGGCCTCAAGACGGGATGGTGAACCAGCAGAAGCACCCCTGTAAATACAACTGATGTGTCAGGAGGACCTGAGGTAAATCCCAGCCCACAGCATTTTCCTGCTTCCTTGCAATCGGGGTGCCCGTAGGTACCTACAAGCTCTTGTGCCATAGTACTCAATCTTCCCCTGCACCACTCAAAGTCTGCATATCCCACATGGGCTCCAGGACACCCTTCGGGAAGCTAGTCACTACAAAAATAAGTAAGTGGCATGCTGCCTACTGTGCCTACCTTCATCAGATCTTGGCATCGGCTCTTCTATCTCGAGTTCTAAAACACTGAAAACTCAAGAGAAAAGAAATCCACATCTCTTTGCTGTGGAGTACTATGTAACTGGTTATAGAACCTAACAAACACAGCTATCTCTTTTAAGTGGCACCTCATGCTGACCTTGTTTAAAAGCTACTAGTTAAGTAAGTTGTCAGCCTAAAGAGTTATTTAAGAAGCATTACAAAAATAACAAACCTAAAGCTGCATCTTTAACATACAGCAAAAACTGCAACAAAAAGCATTTGAGTTTTATCATAAATAACAATAGCTAGGTGTTATAAAATTCACTGCTGTAAAACAAGGGCTCTTCTGTTTTAATCAGTTTCTAACTGATGATCTTATTTAACAACAGACAGAGCTGCTCTTTCTTGATAACAGGATTATATCTGAATACTGTGTTTTTTTGAAAGACAGCAGGGACTTCATCTGACCCATTAAGATTAAAGGAATTTACCATCCCTGCTCTAACCTTACAACCTCATTTCCTGGAAAGCGGGAACCCCTGCCTATTTTGCAGAATCACCTGAGGTCAGAGAAGAGGCCTTGGGGTGGAAATGAAAAAAAACTCTTCATTAAGTATTTATTTGAAACCAAAGTTTATTTATTCAAAACACTTCTGTATTTTACTCTTTTTTTTTATTTTTAAAAATGCTGATACTGTTACAGAAAATATTTTCAGTTGAAAAGGCGGAAACAAGTACTGCAATAATTTCCAGAGAGAACACAGTGACTGTACTTGAAACCTTGGGGAAAAAAAAGAAAAAACAGAAGTACTTCTACAGTTTTTCATGAAAGGCTTTTTCTGCAAGATCTAGGATTTAGTGGGATATATCATGAATTTCAAGGACTGACAGATCCGTCAAGTTGTTATAGAAATGGTCATCTTGTATGTGTTTGGCAAATGGTAAGTATTGTCTAAATACAGCCTCGTATGTTTTGAGGAGAAAACTCAATGCATAGTTGAGATTGGTCAAAACCAGGCCTTAAAGAAAAGTGATTTTTACTTTCCGTACTGACTGTTGGTCTCACCAGTCGCCTACTTCAACTACAAATGGTTCTTTGACAGCTATTTTGCCACTGTTTACAATCACACAGTCTTGAAGCGGCTGGTCATGTTCATCTGTTTGCTGGAGTTCTATTGAGTGCACCACAGACTGTTAAAAAAGGAAGAAAAAAAACCAAACAAAGTTCAGTTTAGCCAAGAAAACTCCAGTGGTTCAAGTCTGGTAGAAGGTAAATTATACCAGAAATAGAAACAACTGAATTCTCATAGGATTACTATTTATTAAGCAACTTCTGAGCAAAGGCCTTTACCTGGTTGAGTTCCCACGTTTTGCTTTTCTCCGCATTAACAGTTGTGCCACTCTGCAACCCACACACAACTGACAAAAGCACCTGGAAGGCTCTCGGCCCGCCTATAAAAACTTTCAGCTAACAAAAATGAAGGGGCAACTGAAAATATCCTTTCAGCTCATTGACCTAGCACATACAGAGTCTATCTGTAGCCTATGAGTAGAAAGTTAATCCAGAGATCATAAAAGATGAGCAGTAATTATTTTTCTAATTGTATAGAGTAATGGCCCTTCAAGAAATCTGATGACTGCTTTTACTTTCAGCATAACACACACAAACACATAGCTTTAAGTGTCGTACCATGAACTCCAGTCAGGTACCGGTAGACTACCAGCTTCAGGCTAGGCAACTGATTAAAGCAGTATTTTTAAAGCACAAAATTCAGTTAGAGATACAGACTACTTGGCTTTGGATATTGTCCATTAATCTAACTAAACTAAAACTTAAGTCTCAGTCTCTTTCTGCTACTACTGTAGCTCATGAGAATCGAATTCAACGTGAATATGGGAGTGGGGGACAAGTATTCTGATGAGGTTTTCAAACGCCTCAAAGAACTGGTCAGTGCAGCAGTTCATGTTTCCCCCATTCACTTCAAAGCACAGATTAAATAGAATAATTTAAAAGGAAAACCAGACTTCTAAAAGTATAACCCATTTTAAACTTACATTCTATTTGGCCTTTGATCAGTTTTCCAGCTGTATACAGTTTGAGGAAATTAACTATTTATTTTCTTTTTAAATAGATCTGAATATATGCTTTTGTATATTTTACATTCACATGCTTCTAAAAACCCTAACAATGAAAGTGTTATCCATAACTAGCACATGCTACAAAATTACATTTAGCTCGTAGAAATACAATTATTTCATAGCTAACAGCGTTAGTGAAAGGGGGACCCGCACTTATTCCATTTGTAATCTGCAAAGGTGTCAGTGTTGATTTCAGGGGTTAGTGGTCTGAAACAAGAGCACTGAAAAGCCAAAGGCATGGTTTAAGTTTCCAGTTCTGCAGTCACCATTTGCTGTTTCAGTTCTACATCGTCCAGCTCTAGGCTCTTCACAATCGTTTTCTACCATCTACATAATAGATAAACACTCAATTGTTTTCAATCACAATGGTATAAGTTACATTAACACAAACATAACGCAGCAGAATTTGTCCAGATTTTCCTGTATTAATCTTGCCACTAGTTTTAGCTTACCATTCCATCAAGGACTTTGCCAAATACTACATGTTTTCCATCTAACCAGGAAGGCTTTGTCACACTGATGAAGAACTGGGATCCGTTGGTGTCTGGGCCAGAATTAGCCATGCTAACCCATCCAATTCCATAGTGTTTAAGCTTGAAGTTCTCATCAGGAAATCTTTTGCCATAGATGCTTCTTCCTATGACACAAAGAAAGTAAGCTTTAAAAAAAAAAAGAAAAAAAACCACCAAACCAAAAATACCTTCTTTTTGTTCAAAAAATGGAAAAAAACAAAGTATAAATTCAGGACTTGAAGATTCATTGTCTGAGTAAGCACAGCAACATCACTGTTCCATTGTGAGTGATTCTATACCTAAAAACATTTTGTGTGTACAGAAAAAGATAAGCACATATAAAACACCACATATAAAAGAAATATTCAAAGAATAAAGCATCATCAGCTTTAAATGTAACAAGCAAGCTGAATACCTTCAAAGGTCCTGCTTACATACACCACAGTATACTTCACTCTGTTCAACAAATCAAAATTATGTGATTACGGCCACTAAAAATAAGATTGCCACGTTTTGTGACAATTTCAGTCTTTACTTTTACAACTTTTCCTCCTAGAAAGAAATTGCTTTAGACAGGTTTAGAAATACAAGAAGACGAAATGGAAGTTAGCCTAAAAGACTCGTTGTGGATTTGTACAATCATTATGTAAGGATTTTGGTGTTTCTAAAATAGTTGAGAAAACATCTGAATCATCTTTAAACCATCATCTCTTTGAAAAGAGGTCTGTCTCATTCTTTATTTGTACAGTGCCTAGCACAATGGGGACACTGCTCCCAACAGCACCAGACACAATCCCAATAAACAGTATTAGCAGGCAAACAAAAACTGCCTACCTTTAATGCTAAAACTGCGTCTTTGGTATTCCATTCTGTCTCAGCGGGGAAGTCACTAACACTGTACGCAGAGAGTTCAAACCATAGCACGTGAAGAATGTGCGTGTAAAGGAAGAGAAGAAATCAGAAGCCAGAATGCATGCAGTGCAAGAGATGCTGCACTGGGACTGCCCTCCTCAGTAGACTAAACAGGTGTTCTGGAGGCTCAGGAGGGAGAAGTGAAACACACAGCCAGAACTCACACCATCAGTCAGTTTATGGTTTCAAATTTAATAAGAGAAAAAGCAGGAGAAGGCACGACCCTCATTTTCTAATTTCTCTACCCCTGCTTTGAAATTCCCTTCCACAGGACACTTCAGAAGGTTCCACAGAACTGGGCACAGAGGACAGCCTACTCCTTCCCTACCTGCCTGCTCTCTACACACTTTTACTGTTTCATCACGGATTAGTTTTCAGCTGGATGACTTGAACTGGTTCACGAATGCATGCAATCAATGAGTGCCTCAGGGAAGGAACAGTCACAAAGCCAGAGTAGGGGAAGAGTGGAGACATCCATCTTTCGGAGATAGTGTGTTGTAGGAGCAGCTCAGCTGGTCATGTGGCTCCAGCCCACCACGTAGAGTCATGCTTCTTGAATGGGGACAAGTTGCAGATAGAAAAGAGGTATCTGCAAAAACTGAGGACAAAGGAAGCTCTACACATACTTACAATCAGGTAATGCAAATAACTGAAACATATGTTCCAAAATGCTTGGAAAAGCACTAGATGCTCTAAAACAAATAGGGTTGGTTTTTTTTTCATTTATGTGAACTGAAAGAATGAGGGAATATGCTGTTTTGCCCATCTTTTCAGCAGACATTAGAAGAAAGGAAAGGGAACCTGGAAGATACCATGCATGTTACCTCCTGATCCATCTCCAGCTGTAAAGTCTCCTCCTTGAATCATGAAGTCTTTGATCACACGATGAAATTTACTTCCTTTATATCCATAGCCTCTCTAAGAAAATGAAATAATTTTTTAAATGAACGTAACATCCAGTTCTATACAGTCATATGGAAACATGTATGTGGTGAATGGCCAGATTTCACAAAATATACCACCACTGGAGGCAAATACTGGCAAGAAACAAATTAAAGTGAGATGCAGGTGAATGCAGCTGGGCTACACTACCACAATGCAAGTGTTCAGCTGACTGAAGTCATTGTTTTCATTTGACTGGTATCTGACTACAGTACCTCTGCATGCTAGATCTGTGTGGCAAGGAGAGATTGAGGTGGTGATACCCAGCATCTCATAATTGCATCTTGTGAGCCAAGCCCCAAGGACCTGAGAAGACACACACCAATGCACAGCCTTGGGGACGGCACTCTTGCATAGGCTCCACTGAATTAAGATTGACAGTTCACAGCTGAAAAAGTATTGAACAAACCCAATCCAAACTTGAGTACACAGTGGAATAAAACCGCAAACGTACTTCTCCAGTTGCCAGCACAATGAAGTTCTCCACAGTCTTTGGGACAACTTTTCCAAACAATCCAATTACAATTCTGCCAACATCTTTGTCTCCAATCTTCACATCAAAGAACACCTGAAGATTTTTGTGAAGAGAACAAAAGTGATACAAACGTGAATGCAATGAAAAGGCCAAGCTTTTGAAAATGTAAGGTGGTAACTGCTTCTGGCCAGTCTATATTAACAGGATCCTTCAATTACTGAGGGTGCTGTTTAAGAAAAATCCTTTCAGAGCTACCAAAATCAGATTGTGCAGAAAACTGTTTAAGAACTGGTGACTACACGTTTTGATTCTTGTTGCTTTTGAGGGCTCAATGAGACTGCTGTATCAAAAGTTTGAAGGTAGTACTCAAGGCAATTTTTTGCCAACATGCACGTCTTCAAAGCTATATGGAAAAGACAAAACATGAAAGTAAGGAACAACAATTATGCTGATCCAGGGAGGTGAACAATAACAAGGAACTATAGTACTAACACTCCCCACAAACAATAGTTTGCTGTTCACTCATAATCTGCACTGTTCTCAACATTAATATGTATGTGATTACAGGCAAAAACCTAGATTTCATTAAATCACAAAGAATGGGAAGAAAACCCTATGGCTCAAGCAAGGAGTCCTAAATATGCATTCAAACCTGATGAGAAATAACCAGGCTACGTTATTCAGCTGATCGCCTAAAAGCTTCAGCGTAATGTTGATAAAAAGCAACTTCAAAAATGCAAATGAGTTGTAAAGCATTTTAATACAGTTCAGAATATATGAATGCATATTTAAACGTGCAAAAATGTTCCAACAATTACAGAAAATAGGAACAGCTGTCAGGAAATGAGGCATTTTGAAGTTCTGAAAAAGTTACATAAAGACTATTGCAACGTCTAGAAAACAGCAATGTGTATTCCTATGATGTGGTATTGGCTGTTCCTTGTGGCACTCAACCAAATATTACCTGTCTGCAACACTAAGAAATTAGTCCAATAATGATAATAAATGACCACAGCCCCTCCAATGTGAATGCCTCTTTCACACCCTCCTACTAAACATTTCTACTGTTTCTTCATCTTCCATGTGGTTTTGACTGTTGAACTTTTGGCTAATGCTATAAAAGCTCTATAAAGAAAATAAAATTCCTTTTGCTACACCTCATTCATTTCCTTGGCAGTTGGCACTAAATAACATACTTCTTAGATGTGTGGCTCCCAAAGTATTAACAGCACACTTTCACTAACTTCTTAAGATTTTTATAAACATACCTCTCTGAATCTTGCCGCCAGGGTTATCTAGGTAAGGGGTACTGCCTGTCTATGTTTTCTAAATGCACCTCCTTTTGTCTAGAAATGTTGTTCTAGTAGAAGGACTGCCTGAAATATATAAGCATATCAAGCTAACAGAACAAAGGCTACCAAATAATGACTCCAGATAGCAGCGACATCAAACACTTCCACAGAGCACATGGAGACAAGTCCATCCTGTATTGTGAACCTAACCCAACTAACTAGAAGGCTTCATTCATGGTAGAACTGCTTGCCTAAGCAGCAAATCCAGTATTTCCAAAAAGCGTTCTTTCAGCTTATTCTGCATTTGTGCACAAACAGTAAGTTCCTGGATTCCTGTTAGCACTCTGCATAGCTGTGCTACACTCTTGGTCATTTTTTGAAAGCTCTGCGCTTCATAATTATGCACCATAATTATGCACCACGTCTGTGCATACTTCTGGCCAAGAAATCAAATACAGAAATATCTGGTAGCCCTAGATGCCATTTTTGCACAGAGAAGCCATGTTCTCTTAAGGGTATTTCCTCAAGTTCTTTGGAAAGTCAATTAGCATCTAGACACTAGTGAGCTGGTCAACACAGCACTCCCCGAGTGCTCCACGTAATTCTGGCTTCTCTACCGCCAAATGATGAAACCAACCTAAAAAGGTAGAGAAAAGGGCAGCACAGATGCTCAAAGATCGGAAATACCTTTTATATGAAGAAAGATTAAATATAACAATGCAAGCTGGAAAAGAGAAAACTGGTGTGATTTGATGAGCTCTGTAAAGTTATGACTGGCTTGGGCAAGGAAAATTGCCAGCTACAATTCTTTATGTCTCACAAGGTAAGAATCAGAAAAGGGCATAAAATGAAATCCCAGGTAGAAGGTCTGCAGAGGCAAAGTACTTTATGCACAATTAAACTGGAATCTATTGCCAGAAGATGATCTGGCCAAAGCGTATGAGATTCACCCCTCCAAAAAAATCAAATTCATGGACTAGAAGTCCATAGCAATGAAAATGTAGACAGTTGTAGACAGTTGTAGACAACAGTGATAATGAAGTTCAGAGACAAAGGCAACAGCCTGTGGCTTAGGAAGCCGAGGCCACGCCAGAGGAAGCAGCTCTGCCGCTGCCCTGACCTGCCACGCTTTTACGAGTGTGGGCATCTTTCACCAAGAACACAGCACTTGCTCTTGAGGGTAGGCGGAGAGGCACTTAGGGGCAGAAACATCTAATCCCCACTTTAACCAAAGCTGGACTAGACATCCCACCTCCCACATCAGCAAAAAGTTTTGGAAGGAGATGCTGGCATGTTGTGATAACCAGGTGAATCCACATTCCATGGCCAGGCGGCATGGCCCACAAATCCATTGCTTGGGCAGTGCCATCTGTGACTACCGCAGGTGCCTCTGGCACAAACTCCATCCGTCCTGCCTACGAAGATTTCCGATGCTGACTCCTGCTCCGCAGCTTCGCTGGCAGCACGCTCGGAAGCGCTGGGCTCCGAAGCGCTGGGCCATGAGCGTTAGGGTTGAACCCAGACCAGGTGCCCCAGCCTGTCACAAGCAGGAACGACGATGGAGTGGGAAACTCCATCGATGAAGTGGGCAACAAAATGACAGCTCACAATACCAAGAGTTTCAGAAAAGCGAAGGCGGGGGCAAACAAAAAACATATATATACAGCAGCAGCGAGCCCCAGAGCAGCTACAACCCCGCTGCTCAGCCCCAGACCGCCTATGGCGACAGCACAGACCGCAGAGGCAAGGACGCAATCACAGATTTTGAAGTTACCATTTCTGTGAGCCCCAGGCAGGCGCGGCTAACTGGAAGTTTGAGGTGTGCCAGCGCCTACGGAAAGGCGGCATGGCCAAAAAAAAAAAAAAAAAGCAAAAAAAAAACCCAAACAAAAAAAAAAAACTGCCCAAGATTCTTATAAAACGGGAAAGTTAAGGCGTTTGTCCAAGCCCTCCCCAAACCCGACCCCCGCCAGGGCCTCCTTCCCGCCCGGAACCCGTCCCGGGAAGGGGGGAGCCGGCCAGGGACGTTCCAAAATCGGGGTAACAAGCAGCTGGGAGGCCCCCGCCCGCTCAGTGCCGCCGGCAACGGGCGCGGAGCCGGCAGAACGAACACTCCGCGACATCCCCCCCCCCCGCCCCCGCCCCTCCCCTCGGGCCGGCGGCCGGGGAGGCTTCCCGGTCGGCAGAGCCGCCCAGGCCGCGGGCGAGAGTCACCTTGGCTGTCACGCTGGGTCCCCTCTTCTTGAAGCCTTCAGCCGCCGGGGCCAGGACGCAAAGGCAAGCGACCGCACCGAGGAGCGCCGGCCCCCCACCCGCCATGGCGCTGGGGCGAGCGCTGCGGCGCCTGCGCCCGCCGCCAGACGGCTCCTCCTGCGCCATGTGGCGGGGCGGGGGGAGCGGTCACCCATCCGAGTCGCGGCCGGCGCTGGCGCTGCTTAGCTTTGGCGGGTGGTTGGGAGGGGCGCGGCCGGTGGGGGCCGAGGCAGGGGCGAGGCGGGCGCTGGGTCAGGTGCGGGGCTGCTGCCTTCCCAGCCGGTGTTCCTACTGCTTGTCACTGCCAGGGTGAGCCCCGGACCCCTGGCTGGGTTTGGGGTGGTTACAGATGCCAGAGGGGGTGGGGGCTGGTGGTCTGAGCCCCGTCAGGCAGGAGCGGGAGTTACCTGTGAGGAGGTGCGCGGCCCAGCCTTTGACTGCAGCCAGGCCCTGCGCACTGGAGGGGTCCCTTGAAGATCCCACAAGTGGGTGAAGTAGCCAAAACGGTCGATGTTCGGGGGATTTGGAGAGTTGGTCCTTCATCTTTGGCGTATTTAATGTGCTGAGTCGAAACACGAGCCCGTAAGGCACTTGCAATACTTGTAGTGTCCTTTGCGTTGGCAGTAGAGCTGCACTGCTTGGCACCTGTGTTGGTCCTCCTGGCTCTGAACGGTAAGGAGCTGCACCAAACCCTTCCATCAAACACTAACGTTTTTCCCAAGCCATTGCCTACCAAGACAGGGAAGAGGAATCGCAGTCTAGCTAATTACCCTTGATGCTGACTTGTTACCCTCTCTGCTCAAAAACTGCTTGCATTTATGCCCTGTCCCAAGTGTTGTGGCTGCTACAGTCCCTAGAAAATCTGCAAATCATACACAGTGAAATTTGTGGCCTCCCAGGTGCCAGCACATGAAAGAAAAATAATTAGTTGATACACTGCAAGCAGGAGGGTGACAGTGGCTTATGTAAACACATTCAGGATTAAACTGGGCAGCACTGTGTTTCTGGGTATATGGCATAGCACCTCTGCAGAGAGTTTGGTGCTGGTTATAAAGCCAGTCCAAAGCTTGGGTGGAGTGCCTGAGGGAGAATAAGCTCTGCGCTGACACGTTGGCACTGTCATTGCTGCTGAGACTCTCAGCTTAAGACCGTGCCTCAGTTAGCAAGAAGTAGACAGAATAGTCGGTGCTGAAGTTAATAGTTTTCAGGTGGTCTGTCCAGCTGACCAAATGCCCACTAGCAGCTGCAGAGTGCTGGGCATGCTCCTGGAACACGTCTTCTGGTTTAGTTTCACCTGACAGGAATCTAGTTTGTGTATGGCGAGACATCTCTACATGGAGAACCAAAGCACAGTAAGTGGGGGTGTTGGAAAGATCCACTTTAAAAGTGCACTCCTGTTCCAAACTAAAACGTACCATAAACATACCTAATGTGTGCCTTTGATAGTCGGTTGGTCATAGACTGTTTTTTGCAGGGCATGTCACTTTTCTGCTGTTTCCTCTTCTGCTTCACATACTGGCTACACTAGTGCCTCTGAGTATAATGAGATATCTCATCAGGAGACTGTAGTAAAAACTCATTTTTCAGGCACAGCAGAGAGTGGTGGTTACTGATTCCACATTACATAGCACATGAGCAGAAACACCAAATTATTATCTTACTTAATTGATGGCTGACACAAATAGATCCCCTTTCCTCAAGAGGTGTAAGATATCTGCGGTTGTAGCTCCTCAGTCAAAGAACCACCTCAACTAATCTAGGGCTTAGCTTTGGCACCTATATGTAGCATTTTGTAAAACTGAGTGCCTGTGGGGACTCATTGTCAGCACTGGGGGCTATGTGGCTTCAGGGCACGGTTCAAGACATTTCCTCAGTTTCCCTGTAGCTAATTAGATCTGTTCATCTGAGTGCTGAAACAGAACTAGTTCATGTGTGTACAGGTGGTTAAAGTACTTCTTTGATCCTGTTGTTAGTGGTTGCTATATTTCACACTCACATTCTTCTTTAAATATCAGGCCCAAAATTTTACTGTCTCTTACGCTAGATTCTTCAATATGTCAGTGCACTTCCAGGGAGCGTGTGAGTATGAATTACTCACAGTAAACTGAGTATGTGTTTATTTTCTCTGCAGATTTGATAAGGTAATGAGAATTTAAAATTGTGATTCAGCTGCCTTCCTGTCATTGCATCACTGCATAAGAATGGTGTTTGACCAGCTCTAGAGTTAAGATTTACTGCAGAAATAAAACAAAATCCCAAGATATACTGATCTCTTGGAGTAGTCAGGTATAAACTTTAAAAGGCCTGTATTATTGTACAAATATGTTATAAAATAGTTAGGGATTTTAACTAGATACTCACATAAACCTGTCGCAGGCCAGATATGTACCTAATCACATAAAACTTAGTAGTGAAAATCCAGAAGGTGAAAACTTATCATTTCCATCTCTCTTTATCGCTACAATCTACCTTTATTACACCTACCTATTCGGTATTTGTCCGCTCTGAAGTTGTAGTCATTACACTTTCACTAAAAGAGAAATGTTACAAACTGGGATGTTCAGAGGAATATGATGAAAATGGGAAAAGGGTTCCTCTTGGAGCATGCATGAGGGCATGTTAAAATTCTTCAGCACTCTACAGTTAATATTTTTAGGTTTGAGGTGAGTGGGAAGAGACCTGTGTGGGACAGAGCATTTTTGATACTCCAGATGCAGGCAAGTCGCAAGGTGAATGTTGACAGAAGTGTGGGAAAAAGTGAATCTGAAAGAAGACAAATGCTGGCTGATGAAACTGCTAATTTCTCAGAGCAATTCAGTCAGAAAAGTACACTGGTTCAAATCGTGATGTGCAGAGGAGCAAGCCATGATCTGGAAAGACAAGAAAAGACGGTCTCACTGGGCAGCTCCTTAATTCGATAGTCCTTAATACAGAAGGGCCTGGTCAATGTAGGTGTGCTGAACAGTACTATCCACAATACTCCCCAGAGTTCCCTTTCAGTCTCTCTGAATAAAATGTTGGTGTTTGGAAGGACAACTTCTCTCTCTGTTGAAGTGTAAGTATGTTTAATCCATGTACAGATGGCAGTATGAGGCAGGAAGAATGAAACAAGTGGTTAATATCACTGAAGAGATTTAAAAACAGCAAGATGAGACAAGATCTGGTTTACATTATCTTGGAAAGTTTATGCACATTGGTGATGCTGCTAAATACTTTTTGGAAGAAGATAAAACAATGTTTAAAGAGGAAATCTTGAAAAGAGGCAGAAACTTAATATGTTCAATGAAAACTCAATTTTAAGTGGAAAATCTCTTCCTGACGCTGAAAGAGGTACATCTTTTTGTAGGAATTTGATGTCGTGACTGTCAAACTGAAAGTGCATAAAAGCCGGAAAAACTGTACACTTTGTACTAACTGTGAAAAGAAAGAAATCCGTATAATAAAACTAGGGAATAATATGTAAAGATCTGTTATGACCTCTTTATTTTTCTGCTTTAATTGTGTATAACTATCTTGAAGATTCTGGAGGTCTACACAAGCTCTTTACACGGACAAACTGAATACAGTCTGCTGAGAACTATACTGTAGCTTTGCACAGGGACAGTTCTTTGATATTAAAAAAAAGTGCAAAATCAGGAGAGGGTCTACAAAAGAAGACCACTCTTTCCTGTTACATCCTCCCCAGCCATGAACAATTCATTTACCCCTTCAGTGCAGCTGATTTGAAGACTGTTATCATTTCTCCCCTCAGTTTTCTTTTCTGTAGACTAAACAACCCCAATTCCTACAATCTTCCCACATGGGTCAAATATTAGAGTAGGCATCATCTGTGTAGTTTTTAGTTGAAATATTACCTTTATCCTTAAATGTCGGTAGAAGTTACAGATAAGCACATTTTGTCATTTCTGGCTCTTTTTTTTCTTTTTTGAACTGAGCAAATGACATGAGGCTATTGTGACAAAAATTAAGTAGCCCATTCAAAGAATATGTTAAAACAATACGTTACAAACTTGTAATACGGTGCACAGGACATTTTGCATTTTAGAGCTAGCCGACATGAGTTATTTTGGTGTTTGTTGTCTTCTGAAGTAATCAAGCCTTTAAAAGAATAATTTGCCACTGTTTGACAGTCTTCAATTTAAGTAATAGTATCTGTAATGAGGTGTTTCATTGCTTCTGATGGGCTCTTTACAATTTAAAATGAGTACAGAAGAGAGATATATTAAGCGTATAGCATCTGACAGATTTTGATTTCTAGTAGTACTAGCATTGGCAGTAATTCTAGCACTTCCTTTCAGCACTATAGCATTTTAGTGAGCTGTGATTTGTTGCACTGATATAGAAATATTTCATATCCAAACTGCTGTAGTATATCATGTTATACAGGTAAAAAGAATTCTGGGCATGACATACGTAATAATAATGCTTTATGGTTCTATAGGCACTTTCATCAATGTTAACTGCTTGACAGCTGCCAGAATAAAACTTGGAGTAAGCACTGTGTACTGTAAGGGTGCTGTAACTGAGCTTTTATTTTTATTTTCTCACTTTGAAATGGGTTTTTTATTCTCAAACCTGAATCACTGAAAATGTGTCATCTTTCCCAGGCTTGGTCTTTGTCGATATTCTTTCACAATGCCATCATATTACTTGTCTTGGTTTTTTAATGTAGCACTGGCAGAGTAAAGTCGTATGTTTAAAGCCAAACTTTTTAATCCCATAAAGACTACGAAATGACACCACTTCATCTTATATACTGTCAGAATTATAAAATGGTTAAAAGCTATAAAATATCAAGGCCATTGTGATTGCATATAATTCTAAGAGATGACAGTTAAAAAAAAACAACTTAAGGTCCACAAATTGTAAGTGACTATATATGGCCTTCATGAATAATGAAGAAAGAGGTTTATGGGGAGTTTTGTTTGTGTTTTTTTGTCTTTTCCTTTATGTGACTTCAGAAAGATGGAGTGTATCATATGTACTGTCTCTTCTATTAAATCACTTGTAAAATGGCTTAGACTTCTCCTGACATCTGGTGCACTTATGCAAAATAAATGTGTCCTATGCTCCGGATAAGTGTCTTCCTTTTGGTGACTAGTTTTTAAGCTTTTTAAATTTTGTATCCAAACACAGTTTGAAGTGTCACCCTTTCCACTCTAATGGTCAAAGCATTTATTTAGGTGATACCAGCAATGTGTTTCCAAAATAGTGCAGCTGGAGCCAGAACCATTTTTGCTTTGAGCACATTTGTTTACAAGATATCAGAGCTATCTGTAATTGCACATCTCACTGCAGTGAGCATTTAGCACATAGTCATTCATTTGAATTCTGTTTTTTGTAGCGTCTGCTGTTGCATAAGATTCCTTAGGGGAAAAGAAAAAAATAACTAGCAGTAAAGCCTAGCTGTAAGGAAGCATACAGTCAGATTTCTTTGTTTTCAAGGCAAAAAAAAGCTGAAACTTCATAACATCTTAAAAGTATGTAATTTTTTTTCTCTCTCTGATTATTACTTACAACAAAGATTCTAGTTCTCCAGACACTTTTGCCAGTCTCTTAACTATGGCTTGTGTTCCCTCTTCCATGGAACTACTCACACCTAAAGGTAAGTACATAGGTGTTTGAAAAGTTGCCTTTGTCATTAACTTTAAGTTCCAGTAATCTATACTTTTAGCCTGATAATGCCCAGAGGTGCAAATCAGGGTATACAACCTATGGCTCTGGGCTCTTAAGAGAAAAGAGGAGAAAATTCCTTCCTTAAAAACACAAATGGGAAAATGAAAATGTTGTGGAGCAACATCCTGTCACGGTGAAGGATTGATCCAGCTTTGCTCTTTTCATTTGAGATTTTAAATTATTATTAATACAGTTGCTGAGGGGTATTTTGAGCAAGCATAAGGTAGGGGAATAAGGAAATAGGAAGAGTGAAACAGAGAAAGCTCATTAATTGTTTAGGAGGTAAATAGCAACTCAGAAGTAGCATTTGGAAGAAGATTAACATACTGAGCATTGAGAGGTGTGTGAAAGGGGTTGGTCCCCACCTTACAAATGCCGGAGAAGATTGTAGTAGTCAAGAGGAAAAGTGGGGCATATAGCTATCCAAGAAGAAAGTGATGATGACGAGTACAAGAATTTTTCCTTTGCGAGTCATAAAGTGGTCAGATTTTTAGAGAACTTCTATATGAAAAGTGATAATTTAGAAAAGACCTGAGTATCTAGAACAAGGGAGAAGGCTGCTTCAAGAATGGTTTTAAATGGACAAAAATATGTTGGTGGTTTGTTTTAAGATGACTGAAAGGTGAGGATAAATGATATTTCCTTCTTCAACTCACTCTGGAGCCTGTTGTGCTGACAAAAGTACAAAGTTAGCGTCGTTAGTACAGGAAATATGGCTTAGAAGATACAGGGAAAACAGATATATGTAATTTCAGTGTCCCTGAAGTTCAGCATTGTTATTACCATGCTAAAAGTAGTGTCTGATCAAGGACCCCATCTATCTAGTAGGTTTCTAATCAGTAAGAAGTTACTGAAAAGGTGAATTTATTTATTATCTTACAGAGTAAGACAGATACCTTAAGCTACCTTCAAAGATTTGAGGCCAGTTCTTCACTTGCATATTTGCTTTTGACTTTGAAAGAGATTTCACACTTATGCACATGCATACACTTTACTTAGATATCACCCTATTTGTTGCATTTCAGGTCATTGTGAAAATATACACCGAAGTAAAGAATATATTTTATTATAGCTCTAATATTCTTCCTGGAAATGTTGCCAGTCAGAGATCAAATCCTGAGAAATACATACCGTGATCCTTTGTCTATATGAATTAATTTTGTGTAAATTTTTGCACATTAAATATGTGCGGCAGCTACAGGGACTCTGCCAGAATTACTTACAGCTCTAGGAAAGGCCACTAGTGCTGCTTACAAGATGAGCGGTATTGCTCAGCTCTGGGTAAGTGTATGTATAGTTGGTGCCCTTCCTTAGTATCTTTTGTTTGAACAGTGTTATGGTCAGTCATATGTAAACTCCTGAACAGTGATCCTCCTTAAGAATTTCTATGTCTAGTATCTAGGAAACTATGATGGTTTCTCACAATTGAAAAAAAAAAAAAGCAGTATCCTGATTAGCATGGTACAATAACTCTGCATGTGTTGACATTTTAGTGGTGTTTGTGTGGAAGCAGGGCTTCAGTAAGCCTACTAGTTGCTCCGGAAGACAAACTTTGTAATAACAAATGTCCCTCCACTCCTCCTTTCTCTTAGCTTTATTGCTGAGCAGACATCACATGGTATGGAATAACCTTTTGGTCATTTTGCATCAGCTGTCCTGGCTACGTCGTCTCCCAAGATCTTGCCCACCTCCAGCCTACTGGCCTTTGGGGTGAGAAGAGGCATGGGAGGGATAGCCCTGATGCTGTTCGAGCACTGCTCAGCAGTAGCCAAAACACAGGTGTGCTGTCAACACCTTTCTAGCTACCAATAGAGGGTACAGGGCACTATGAGGGTAGTAGCTATGGGAAAAATTAACTCCATCTCAGCCAGACTAAATACAGCTTTATATTTACAAGTCAGATGATCAGAGGTGCCTGAAGGATCTCAGCACTGCATTCCCATTATCAAAAGAGGAACCAAGAGGCCTGACATGAAAAACGGGGAATTTTAAACACCTTGTTCACTTGTCGGAAAGGAGCTTTTGGCTGTTGGGGAACTTTTTGGTGTTGTTTTTAGACTTCACAGGGTTAAGCTAGTGGAAAAGAGTACTGTTTTAAAGTTTTGTTTAAAAAGTGTCAACAACCCCCCTAAGCCCTGAAGACTACACAAAGTATTTTAAAACGAGAACTTCTTACAAAATACGTAGAATATACATAATGCATGGAAATGCAATTGTCTGGAATGACAATTTGCTCATACTGCTGTCACATCTCAATATTTAATTCATCAGAAACTGATGCTGATGACATGTTTTCCACTTGGCATTTGTGTTCTCTGTATTTCCTGTGAAGCGAGACTGCTAAGCCTTAACTGTAAGTATTTGTTCTTAGTACACTGCCATTAAATGTTTTACTGGTTTGGGGTTTCGTCACCTGTTGATAAGAAGCACTGTAACACAATAGAAAAAGTGGAAACAGTCTGGGAAATTTAAATTAGTCTGAATAAACAGAGCAGGTCTCTGAGAAACATGATCTAGTTGAAGGTGTCCCTGCTCATGACAGGAGCTTGGACTAGGAAGGGGTCCCGTCCAACCCGAACTATGGTTCTATGATTCTATGAAAACTAATCAAATTTGTGACTGTGTGCAAAAGAACCTGGGATACATAGCTCAAGGATTAGAAGTGTTAGCATTTTACTGGGAAATGCTTTCAGAAATATGGCTTCACATTGTGTTTTATATGCTGAAATGCATATTGTAATTGTAACACCATTGAAACTTTTGTTATTTCTTCAGTCCTTAGATTGCTTATACTTTGCTGGATGCCATATTTTCTCTATGTCTGGAAGCATACCTTAATTACATAATGTTTTGGATGGCACATCTCACAGAGTTTTGGTTGACAAAGTAATGATTTGGATGGTGACACAGATTAGGAATCCTACTTGTATTATTTAATCCATTAAATTCTAGATAATCCTCATTAGACACCCAAAAGCCTTACATTCACTATAGTTTTTCAGTTAAAAATAGGCTTTGGTGGATTTAAATCAAATCCTACAAATACTACCTGGAAGCTGACTTATTCATGTGTCAGTTTTTACATATCTTAAAACATGGCCCTGGTTTCTAGCAGAAGTAGCGGCAGAGTAGAAACAAAGCAGATGTTTCTCTGATTGTATCTAGGGATATGTCAATGGTATTCTTAGAAATAGAGACATTTTGGCTTGGCAAGCTACTGGTGGCATTTTTCTCCTCATTAAAACATCAGATTGATAAAGTCCATGTACTGCTCTGTTCCAAAATGTTCAGGCTTTTTTAAACATTAGCATTCTTACAATTTCATTGGCACTGCAGGCTTCTAGGGAACTCACTTTTTACAGATCTCTTCCTTCACATCTTTCCTTCCATCAACCTGACAAGTGAGAAAAAAGTCACCCCTAAGATTGCCAGTTGTGTCTGCTGCCGAAGGCAAGGGATTATAGTGAATACTTAAAATTCAGTTCCAGGAAAGCTTTTTCCTTTTTGGAGCTAAACCCTGTCTCTCTCCCAGCTGACAGAAAAGCCAGCACTTTCTTAGATTTAGCAGTGTTCTGTGTCAAGATTCTTTGACTTCAGACAGCATAGCCAGGGAAGTGACAGCTTTATACATATCCCTTTGTAGGAGACCTCAGTAGTGTTGTAAATCCGGAGTTTATTCACAACTGTTGTGCTCATACATCGCTATAAAAGCAGACTGATATATCATGTGATGCGCAAACTACTGTTTTCACACTTAGGACACCAATCTGTAAATTCGAACCAGTAAATCTTCTTGAACATGAATACAAAATTGGTACTTATTTCATAAACACATTGGCTATGTGTATTGTGCCTAATGCAGCAAATGTTCCCCGAGAGGATAAACAATGTAATCCACAGCTAAAGTGTTGTCTTATAATGACATGGTTCATAAATTATAATGTCATTAGGAAATTAGATTCAAACCATTTAGAAAAGCAAAAGGAGTGTTTGAAATGTAAATTAGAGCTTGGATCTTTTTTTTCTGCCTCTTTAACATCAGTGTAAACTCAGTTCTTACAAAGTGGTGTTTGCCTCTGTCAAAGCAGGATACTCAAGAGCACGTGAACAGCGTGCTGGTGAAGCCTTCCAGCAGGACTGTCCTTGTTGGCTGACCCTCTCTTCTTTCTGTCTTCTGTCTGTGATGCTTCCTCATTAATTGTGTTTTCTGTCTGAGGAGGATTTTTACGTTTGGTAGTGTAGATTTTGTACATTTGGCAGCCTGTAAGGATCAACTTGGCTAAGGACCTTTCTCTAGTGAGACTAAGAGTGTCCACATGCAGTCTCTTCTGCCAGAAGGTATAAGTGGTAGAAGAGATATTTCACAGCTATGATCTGATTAAATGAAGCTTATCCATAGTTGTGTCTGAACCTCTTACGAATTCAAAGATAGAGGCATGATACATGCTTCTTCTCTCAGACCTAGAATAGATCCGCATGACTACAGATATTATCACAAGTTGTATTTCAGCCATGACCTGAATAAGCAAAATTGTCAGGTGTCCCAAATCTAGAGGAAAATAAAGTGACCGTGACTTTCAGATCAACTCATCAGAAAGAACTCCTCTGTGAAAGCTGGGACAGGAGCAAGTCATCCGTGAGGGACAACTAAGAAGACAGGCGCAAGTTCATACTTTGACAAGCTGGGATAAACATGAAGTTAAGGCTTCAGGTTTCCTCTCCTTCTCTTCTCTTCTCTTCCCTCCCCACTGACTGTTTTCCAGAGATTTACAAAAAGTTTTAGCTCCTCTGCCTGCACAGTGACTTGTATCCCTACCTCATTGCTACACAGAGATCAGTGGCTTAGTTACAGGCCCCCTCTGTATTTTTCAAAAGTTACCACTGGGAGAGTAAGTGACAAGCCCTCACTGGAGCCACTTCCAGCAGTAAAATATGACAACTGTGTTTGTCTTCCAGTGGATGCTATTGCCTCCGCTATTAAGACATCAGGATGCTGACAAGAAATCAAGTGCAACTAGCTCATCCTGAGTCAGAGCAAGGTCAAAATTGTGCTGTGAGATGATGCTTTGACTGCCTGTCTGAGATACTGTTTCCAGTAGTATACAGACGTCGGTGTCACTCTGTGAAGCCTTGGCATCCTGTCTGAAATTGGATAACCAGGTAGTGTCAGTATCTACAAATGCCTTATTTAACATTTAGCTTGCCTGGAAACTTTGTCTCTCTCTGCTGGGCAAGGACCTGATAAAGCAAACAGTGAATTTTGTTGAGATCTTGAAAAAATCTCAGCTGCTTCAGTTGAAGCTAACTGGCTGAGGCTGTTAGGAGCCCATCAGTCACTGAGCTCCTATCTGGCTTTGCATCTACTTTTCCAATAGGATCATCTTCAAAGTCATGAATTGTCTGAGTGAGTTGAATGAGGTAGAAAGCAGTTGTCCTTCCCTAAAGCTCTGCTTTTGTCACCTACTAATGTTGCCTTTCTGTATCTACCTAGCAGTAATGTCAACAAAACAAGCAAATTTAATAAAAGGTATGTTTTCAAAGGATCTTCCCAGGCACTCAAAGCTAAAGAAGCTAAAGCGATGCCTTGGGTAAAAAAAACAAACAAACAAACAAACAAACAAACAAACAAACAAACAAAAACAACAGAAAAGAAACAACAGGGAAAAAAAAACCAGCAACAAAAAAAAAAACAAACAAGCAAACAAAATAAAACCCCAAGCTTCTGGCATGAGTAATCCTGGCTGCTGCTGTCAGTAACATCATGTACTGTCAGTAAAATCATGCAGGTAATGGCTATAAAACAGAGCACATGCTCAGGATTCTGGGTAAATAGTTGAAATCAGTTAAATTACTTGCTTGATTCTAAAACTGTAGTCCACTAACCAGTTGCAAATTATCTGTATTTTGTTTTCTGAATAACGGATGTGTTTGGAAGGCGTTGTATTTCAGAATAATATAATTGGTTTTTAACAGAACTCTGGGCTTCAAGGAAGCATTTTTCAGAATTGGCTTGGGGAGGGAAGAAGAGATTTTTTACATACTCCAGTGTCTTTCCAAACAGCTACAGCTGCCTTTTCAGGGAACTCAGAAGTGATCACTTATGATTATAAATAGCTATAGATCATGAGCTGTTTGCTGTTTTATTAGGAACAGTATTCCTACAAACTTTAAAGGGTAGCAGATCCCAGTTATTGGCAGCTGCCAGTCCTGGAGCAGGAGAAATTACTATAATCTGTGTAAGAGGACTCTGTGACTGAGAAGCAGGAAAAATGCTCCACACACTGTCACAGCCATCTCTGACCAAGACCCAACTACTTCTAAAAGCTCAGAAGCTTCAGTGGCAGTTCAAATTCTCTCATAAATATATTGGCAGTTGAAAAGAGAGTTTGGTATTTTCAGGCTTTGGCTTTCAAAACAGCCTTGGAATTTTACGTACCAACCTAGAAAGTGCTGCAAGAAACTCTGAAATGAATTGTCTTTTATAAGTAGCCAGAAAATGCACATGGGAGTAGAGTGAGTGGGCAAACAGAAGTGCTGAATGCCTGGCCTGACTTCAGGTGTCATCAAAGCTGCCATTGACTTCAAGAGACCTCAAACCAGGAGTAAAAGTTGGATGTCAAGAACTGTGTGTTGATCTCTTTCAGACCAGTATCACCACAGCACCAGGAAACACTATATTCAACTGCATCATATCTTGTGTGCTTAAAGACTACACATCACTTTTAGCCCCATCACATGACCAGTGTGATAAATTCAGTAGGACTTGGAGAACAGACTTAACTCTAGTTTGTCCTGGAAATAAGGTTATAATTATGAAGAGAAGAATCAGTTAAAAGACAAGCAGTTCATGTTTATTTTGTATGCTTTTTCTCCCTCAAGAAATCCCAACAGAAGAAGATAGACTGAAGAAAGTAACAAGAACAAGGCCAAATTGCACTCAGAAATCATATTTTTAGTCCTGCCTTCTGTTTCCTTTTTCACTTGAAGGCAAAACAAAAGTGTTATTAAAGTTTCCCAGTGACAAAACATAGCCTTAGTGGCTACTACCATTGATGTTGAAAGGAGTAAGGATCAGAAGAGATGACATAATTTGCAGTCTTCACTCCAAGTCTAGTTGATAGGATATAGCTAAGGTACTTTGGTTTAGGAAGAAACAAGTTCAAAAAATGTCAAGGGTGAATATGCTTTTTATTTTCAACAGTTATTGGCATGAGTTGTGTAGGCATAACCTTTTTTTGTTAATGTAGTTATAGATTGCATATTTCCATGATTTTAACTTCCATTTTCCTGCCTTAGTTGAACCACATAGGAAACAGGAGTAGCAATATTGAACTTCTGAGAAAAATGTAGAGAAATAGGGAGAAATCTCTTTTATTAGACTGGAATACTCTTTGGAGACGAAAGGATTTTTTTCTGCAGAGGGACTGAAGTAGCTGTTAGAGAAGTTGCCAGTCAAGAGACACCCAAAAACTAATGGTAGATCTGTTTTGCTCTTCTCTCAGCGTGGCAGAACAGTAGCCTGAGGGATGAGTGCTGTAGATAGGGAGCTGGTTTTGGAGTTCAGTCACTTTTACTGACCCCTTTTTCCCTTCCTGAATGTAATGTCTAGGGGCCAAGAACGATGATTATTCAGCAAGACAAGAATTCCCAAAAGTTTTCGTGGTTTCATCAGCCCAGAATGTAACTTTAATGTATCTGCAGTTATGAGGCTGTCATTATAGCATTACGTCCAAAGGTCATCAAAGGAGCGTTTCCTATTGATTTTCAGGGGAAGTGGAAGGACCATTGGATCAAGACCTTTTGTGTTTACTCATAATTACTCAGAAAACTTTTCAGCAGAAGATCTCTACAGTAAACAGTGTTGAAGAGGAAAATGTAACATGTCTGAGTACTCACTTGCTAATGGTAAGACTGGCCCTTCATTGTACATTAGGCCCCTGCATGTTACTGTATGTTATTGGGGGTTAGACAATGAATAACATTGATGAAATTATCCTCTTTCTCTATAACTGGAGCTACAAGTTATTTTTCATTGCTTCATAGTCTACACACTTTAATCTGCTTTTCTTCAAGGCCTTTTCCCCAGTCATTTAAAAGGGGAACTGATACGTGTGTAAGAATCAGAGATGGTACAGGGCCTAGCACATAACCCATGAGATGCTATTATCAGCGAGAAGTCTGACTGAGGGGAGGCAGGGACTGTGATGTGGTATAAAGAAAAACCAAGCTGATGGGAGTCCTTGTAGGTGCAACAGATTCAGAAGCCAGATTCAGAAGCTTAATTATTCACTGTGAGGATACCTTTTGTGTTGCACCTAATCTGACTTAATTGTAGGCTGTTGCCAAAAAGAGGTGATCCCATTCTTTCTTCTCTCTTCCTGTATATTGCAAGTGGCAAGCTCTATCCACTCCTTTACGTCATATAAAATAATAAAATTTAAAAAAATATAAAATAAATTAAAAAATAAACCTGCTAATCTGATAGAGAATGTACTCTTCTGTTTTTGTAGATTAGTTATCTTGTAGATCATTGAACCAAAACAGTTCACTTTAAAGGTTCATAATTAATAGATCCAGTTTTATATTGGTGAAGGAAAGACACAGAGTAGAAAAGTAGGACAGTAAGAGATGCCTGTTGTTACATAAGACTAAACAGAACATGTAGATGCACCCTAAAATATACCAGGTAGCTATCTAGGAAAGACTCAATTCCATGATCTCATTGTCTGTTGGACCTTTCTGTACCTATTTCCTTGCCACTCAACAGATACGTAAATGCTTTTGTGTTTTTCTTTCCAAAGCATTGCAAAGACAGTTGGCTAATTCAACAACACAGTTCCTCTCAGGATTTGTTGTAGATTCTGGTGGTGACTTGGCCCACATTGCACTCCCGTGCTGTTGCCAGCTTCCTTTTGTCTGCTTTTGTACCACTTCTGGGATCAGGTTATGTCTACAGAACGGTGCTGACTGCAGCAGGCTTTCTGAATGGAATAGGAGTGAATTCCTCTTCCTCACACAACTGAGGACTGAGACAAAAAGGTTAAGAGTTACCTTGGTGGTAAGTTATGCTGTTGGCTTTGTTTTGATCAAAACATTCAGGTAGTTGAGCTAAAGCGTGCAGCTGTGCTCACAAATGCACAATTCTCGCTAACATCTTTCTTGCCACTCTGCTTTTTTCCTCAGAACTCTTGTAGTATCGATGAAAGATACATTATTAATTTATATTCTTAATAATATACCAAAACAGGAAAGCCTGCTACAATTTGGCATAATTTTCATTTTAAAAGTTTATATTAAATGCCGTTTTAGTGCTGGAGTGGATGATTGCAGCCCAGTTCAGGACTCTCCAATACAAGAGAGACGTGGACATACTAGAGAGAAGCCAGCAAAGGGACACAAAGATAATGAAGGGGCTACAGCATCTCTCCTATGCAGAGAGGCTGAGAGACCTGAGACTGTTCATCTGGGAGAAGAGGAGGCTCAGGGGGATCTCATAATTGTCTATAAATACCTGCAGGGAGGATGTGAAGAGGACGGAGCCAGGCTATGTCCAGTGGTGCCCTGTGACAAGACTAGAGGCAGTGGGCACAAACTGAACCACAGTAGGCTTCCTCTGAATATCAGGAAATACTTTGTCACTGTGAAGGTGACCAAGCACGGGCAAAGGTTTTCTGGAGGTGGTGGAGTCTCCATCCTATGAGATATTCAAAAGCTACCTGGCCGCAGTCCTGGGCAACTGGCTGTAGGTGTCCCTGATTGAGAAGGGGGTTGGACCAGATGACCTCCAGCTGTGTCTTCCAACCTCAAATGTTCTGTGATTCTATTAACCTGCTGTTTTTACTGAGAGTTTGAACTTGTATCACTTACTGCTTACGACTCTTTCTGATGATAAAATATACAGTAATATGATTTCCCAGTGTGTCCAACTGTTCGGTATGATTCCTCCACAAGAAGGAATACCAGAATTACTGCCATATGCACTCTGTCTTTAATCTTGTAAAAATAAACACTGAAGCCATTGAGGGTGAAGCAAATTGCTCAGTTTCCTAAAACAGAACAAACTGCAACGTTATCCTCTTCTTCATCATGTAGAAGTAACTGAAGAATTCTCTGCTAGTAATTAATATGGAAAAAGCGTAAGAGAAACAAGGCAAAACCTATATGAATGTGGAGGCAATTTAGGAAAGATTTTGCAATATGTCATTAAACCCCCAAATTTTAAATGTCCCCTTCTCAGAGTTAGCTCTAAGAACAAGATTGCGCTCCGTGATCTAGCTGCCACGAATAGGACTTTCAGGAGCTTTACCAAAGGCACTATTCATCAGATTTAAGGGCACAGGCAAAGGAAATTGATTCACTTCTAGACCACTTTCCCTGAATGAATTTCCACTGTGAAATTAATAAAATAAACAGTACTGTGGCTACTACCAGTTGCGATTTGGTGAAACTGCTGCACAGTTTTTCTCAGTCTTTTAGATGAAGCTGTAATCTTTGTGCTCCATCCTCTCTAGGTGAATGCCGCTAGTTCACTGTGAATTATTATTGCATATATACACCACACACATCATACAACAAGCAAGGGTAGCTGAAGAATATCTATGACTCCTGAATCTTCCCTCCCAGCCTACTTTCCCTTGTGATAGAGGGACATTCTTACTGCATTGGAACAATTTTGTGTATGTCTTATGATGGTGTATGGATTGCTGTTTGAATTTGTTTTCCAGGTTTAAGCTTTCTGGTTATTTCAATACCATAATAGAAACAGGGCTGTAGCTGAAGCACAGAATCAAGATCACCACGAATGTTAAAGTTACAGGTTGTGCAGTATCCTCTGACAGCACAGAATTCCTCTGCAGAACATGCATTCAAGGCTTTCTGTAGTCTAAATCAAATTGTCTGTCTTTGTGGGACTTTCTGAAAGATCAGTTGAGATCACAAGCTATTCGGGACAGACATGTCATAGAAAATGCAGACATGGAATAAAGTAAATCCACTTTCCTGTGTCGTCAGTCTGCCTCAGTCCTACACTGTCAGCAATGGTATCATTTTAAGGCATTGCTTTAACTTTTTTTCCTGCTCATGTTTCTTGTCTAGCCACTAGCCTGCTTCCCTTATGATGCAGGCTTCTCTCCGTGTCTTCTCTAGGGTGGGTTACCTTTTTTGTTATTCTCTCCCCACCTTATTATTGAGCTCATTTCAGACACTCTTGCTGCATGTCTGATTTTTCCATCGTACTTCATAATTCTCATCCCTTTTATCTTTAAAGTTTAACACTGCTAACATCAGTTAAGCAACTTTTTAGACAGCCCACTAGAAGGAAAACAATATAAATGACATAGATTGTCACCTCAGAAGTGCCAGAGGTGTGGACAGTGCTTTATAAAGTCATTTGTTCTTCAGCTGCTTGGAATGAAATGTGACAGCACAATCTCTGTTTGCGGTTGGCTGTAAAAAGCAGAGGCAGTGGGAATGGGAGATTCCAGTGTCTTAATTCTACCTCCTAATAATTATGTTTATGTCCTGGGACAAATAACAACAGCCCCTCAAGTACTGCACATATGTTTAGCTGCTCATGTGACATTTGTTCCGTTGACTTCAAAGAATATTTTTTAATGTATGAAGTCTAAACCCACACTTACTCCATGTAGCATCAAGACCTGTTTTTTTCACTGACTTGATTTCTTCGTCTGGAGGACAGCCTTCTGCTATATTAGTGATATTGATAAGAGGCTTTGTCGATAAAAATTGTGAAGGACATCCTAATTGCCATTATTTCTTTTTCCTTGTTGTCATAGAATCATAGAACCGTAGAATAGTTTGGGTTGGAAGGGACCTTCAAAGGTCATCTAGTCCAACCCCCCTGCAAGGAATAGGGACATCTTCCACTATATCGAGTTGCTCAGAGCCTCATCCAACCTGGCCTTGAATGTTTCCAGGGATGGGGCATCCACCACCTCTCTAGGCAACCTGTTCCAGTGTTCTATCACCCTCATTGTAAAAAAATTCTTCCTTATGTCTAAATCTGAATCTACCTCCTTCTATATTCAAACCATTACCCCTTGACCTATCACAACAGGCCCTCGTAAAAAGTTTGTCCCCACCTTTCTTATAAGCCCTCTTTAAATATTCAAAGGCCACAAAAATGTCTCCCCAGAGCCTTCTCTTCTCCAGGCTGAACAGCCCATACTCTCAGCCTGCCCTCACAGGAGGGGTGCTCCTTCATGGCCCTCCTCTGGACTCACTCCAACAGGTCCATGTCCTTCTTCTGTTGGGGGCTCCAGAACTGGACACAGTACTCCAGGTGGGGTCTCATGAGAGTGGAGTAGAGGGGAAGAATCACTTCCCTTGACCTGCTGCCCACACTTCTTTTGATGCAGCCCAGGATGCGGTTGGCTTTCTGGGCTGCAAGTGCACATTGCCAGCTCATGTTGAGCTTCTCATCCACCAGCACTCACAAGTCCTTCTCCTCAGGGCTGCTCTCAATCCATTCTCTGCCCAGCCTGTATTTGTGCTTGGGATTGCCCTGGCCCATATGCAGGACCTTGCACTTGGCCTTGTTGAACTTCCTGAGGTTTGCACGGGCCCACCTCTCCAGCCTGTCAAGGTCCCTCTGGATGGCATCCCTTCCCTCCAGCGTATCGATGGCACCACACAGCTTGGTGTCATCGGCGAACTTGCTGAGGGTGCACTCTATCCCACTGTCCATGTTGCTGACAAAGATGTTAAACAGGACCAGTCCCAATACTGACCCCTGATGAACGTCACTCCTCACCAGTCTCCACTTGGACATTGACCACCACTCTCTAAGTGCGACCATCCAGCCAATTCCTTATCCACCAAGTGGTCTGTCCATCAAATCCATCTCTCTCCAGTTTAGAGACAAGGATCTCATGGGGTACAGTGTCAAATGTCTTACCATTTATTCTTGGCCCAATTCCATAATATCTTAATGGAAAAAAAGTCTGAGTAAAACTTAAATAAGGTTTGTGATGCCTTACCTTTCTATTCATTTTTAAATGAAGATAATTTTCTGCCAGACAAAAGCAGCTTCCTGTCATAGTACTGATTGCTTCATGGAGTTCCAGATTTTCTCCTAGATATATAATAGCTGAACCACCCTTGTAATGTCCTAAAGGGCATACCACTTCTCTAGACTTCTTTTTGGCAGATGTACTCAAAGTGAATGTTCTGGGCTGCAAGTTAAATGCTGTTTGAGGACTTCTTGACTGAATGTACACTTACAAGTTTGGACCATATAAATGTGTACAGAGATGTTTTGAAACAAGCCAGATCTGCTTATTATTCCAACTTAATTGCTGAACGGGCAGACTGCCCTACTCTCTTGTAACTTTTTATTGCAGGGAAGCTGTCTAATCTGGCTCTTCCTTCATCAACAGAACTTTGTGAACTGTTCACATCCCGCTTTGAGAACAAAATTAAGATCATTGTGAGTCAGCTGCCCTCTAACGAAGCTGCCAACACTAACAATTCTGTAATTCTAAATCTTGAGCCTGTCACAATTCTCAAGCTACAAATACTTTTGGCATTTTATGCTCCAGCACCTCAGGGCACTATTATGTTTTGCCAAATCTTTGGTCTAAACAGTTACAGTTTTTCTTGATTCTCTAATCCCTCTGGGTTCTCACATTGTTAATCTTTCTTTGATGGTGGAGAACTTCTTAATAATGCTACAAAGTAAAACAATTATCAGTCCATTTTTTTTAAGAAAAAAAAATCTGTTACTAATAGCATATCCAGCGTGTTGCCATTTAATATTCAATCATCATTCTTATTTTTATTTTAGTGATTGTAACACATAGCAAATGGGGCAATATCTTTCAAAGAAGGTCTCTTGGCTTCCTCTCAGGCTGGACCCTGTCCTCTGCACCATGAAACAATGTTCTTAAGAGTTTATTTTTGATCTTCATACCCTGACTGATGATGAATTTTTTGCTGCTGCTGCTTGACCTCTCTATTTCCTTTGGCATTATTTTGATCATAATAGAATATTAGGTCTCTTGGCAACCCAAATTGATTTAGCTCTTATTTTCATTGAGATCTAATAGACGCATAGTCACTCTGCCTTTCTCTTTCTGTACCTCTCTCTCATGCCTATATTCACAGGCACACACGCTCAGGAGTATCTTGTGCATACCAGAGCACAAAGCAGGCAAGCAGAAGTCGTCTGATGGTTAACAGCCAACTCTCCTGGTCCATGCATGGGTCTATTCACTGTAATTCAATTAACAGATGTAATACGTAGCACATACCACCATTTTTTGCAGGAGGTATGAAAACTTTTTACAAAGATGCATTAGAACTAGTATCTCTGTAGAGGCACTGTTGCAGACAGGGAAGTTTGCCTATTATATTACTGGCAAGAGCAGCTAGTCTGGGAACAGAAACCAAGCTATCAGTGTATAGTATCATGAAGAAAGGGGTATCATTACTGAAGGCTCATGGCTTTTCAGCCATCCTGTCTCAACTTAGTCATATGACATAGTTTTACACACACTGTTCAGAATATAAACAGGATTAGGTCCTGTTTCTTTTAGTCTCTATCTGTCTCAGTGCAAATCTTGGATGTTTTTTTGCAAAATGCTCGTTTCCAGGTCATTCTATGTGTACAGCACTGTCAATTGTGTATTCATTTGCCCAGATGTAATTTAATGCTATACAGTCTGGCAGTTCCACTTAGGTATTCAGGTGTTAGATCGCTCCATTTTGCAGCACAGCGCCTGTTAGCACTGGTCTTTTCAGCAGCTTTTCTTTAAATGTAAAACTAAGATGTCTAAGGCTACATCACTAGTCGCTCATTCCAGAAAGGAATTGCACCTAGTTTCCTTGCTTGCATTCTTTATGGATGCTCAAGGTATTCCTCCCTTGTAAATCAAATGCCCCTTTTTACTGGCTCTTATCTTGTAGGCAACTAATAGGTGTTATTCTCAGCCTTTTTTTTTTTTTTTTTTTGCATTCGGTATTTGTTGCGTTTCTTAAAAAGACTGCCAAAATACTGGTTCGTTCCTCTTTGTGGATTATAATATTTTAAATGTTTTGTATAGTCAAGTCTTCCTAATGTCAACATCTATTCTCCAGAATGTTTTGAAATTATCTGGGATATTTCAGTAAGTGATCTGACTTTCCTCAAGCAGAAAGTGAAATCTTAAAAGGTTAGGAAAATTGTATCTTAATTCCATTCTTCTTGGGTCATTTTTTCCAAGATTTGTAAGAATGTATGAAATATTACTAGTATATTTAATAAAAAATATAGTTTAGGTGAGTCCAGTAATCAAGCACTCAAGATATCAAATACTAGTGATTTTTTTTTTCAACAGACTTTATATGGGAAAATGCTTAAAATATGGCTTTTAAGTGACTGTAAACATAGTGTAATGAAAGTTGTGTTTTTCATTGTCTCTTAGATTTTCTGTATTGCATTTGTTCTTTTGAGGGGCTTCAATACAGCCAGTCCTGGAAACCTAACCCGTGTTCTAAAAGTAAAGCTGCTTTTTTTCTATTCACACCATATCACAGATAATAAAGATTAAAGAATCAGAGGTTAGCTAATAAATCTGCTTATCTTATATAAATGGAAAAGTATCTAGCTCATTCTCCCACAGCTGTGTTGATTCTGCACAACTACCAGGAATTAAAAGTGGTAAAAAATGTATTTTAATCACAGAAAAAACAGAATAAGGAAAAGCAGCTGTGACTCAGTGCAGACCAGGCTGCTGGAAGGTGCCATTTTAATATAGTCACTTTGCTGATCACAGTCACACTTTGATTTTAAACAGATAACAATTGTGCCAGCCTTGGTGTAAAAGGCTTAGTAACTGTGTTCAGTACAATGTAAACTTCCAATTGAATAAGCTGAAATTAAGTGTGTTTAACAATAACTAGTTTTTTGAAACGGTAACTTTCACGTGCTTATTCATGCTAGTAGGTGACTTAGATTTATCTAACTAGTCTTTTTCTCAAGTATATACCTTGGCCATTTTTCAAGTGCAAATATGTTCCAGAATTCTAGTGCATGCTAAACCTGATCTAATAAATCTAATATCATACTCCGTTTTATGCAGAGTCTATTCATTCTGACGGAACCTCTGTTGATTTACAATCTGCTTCTTAGGATGCAAAGGTAACATATTACATAGCCATCATATTAATTTCCAGAATTCTGTATCTGTCCATATGTGCAGATTTTAACAGAAATGAATGGAGATAAGTGTTTTGTGACTCAAGTTCATATTGTATTCAGGGAACACCGTGTTGCCTACCCCCACGTCAGCATACCGTTTCCCTTTCTGGAAAACTCTGTTTTACAAAAAATATTACAGAAAGTAGCCATTGGACAAGTTCCATGGAAGCCACACTCTCAAAATTCTGTTTTGAATGTTGTCTTGCTCAAAGGCTTTGTGAAAAAAACTTAGTTCTCCCACTGAACCTGAAGGAGGTTCTCAGGTTATTCTGAATTCAATCTGTGAATGTTATCGCCCTTTGTACGTGATTAGACAAAGTTAAAAAGAAGTAATAATGATTATGTCATTTCAGCAGGTCATGTGGTTTTAGCTGAGGAATCATTTTCTCTCCAAATCACTATTCAAGAGAATTACTGTAGTCTTTAGCCATGGCATAAATCTGTATTAAATTTGTTCTTACTGCTTTTGTCTAAAGTATGTGATCAAAGCATGCAAATCTTCAGTATTTTCCAGCAATGGTAAGATGGAAAGTAAATGCTTGATTTAAAAAGGGACACTTTGTACTCTGAGTGCCCAGTGGTGTTTATTGTACCACTTGTCCTGCTGAAATCAGTGGGACTCAGGATGTGCTGATGGCATCAAAATTTGCCCATTCTTACTATTCTTTACTCTTGCTTACCAAAAATTTAAATGAAAAAAGAAGAAATTATATAGAGAGGGAGCTTCTCAAAGTGCGTGTTTTGTCTTTACTTAACATACTTCCTTCCCTCCAGCCCTATTATTTTTGCTTTGGAACTATTTATATAATCATAAAAGAAATGTTTTAATATAACGTTTCTTTATGGTCTGTACTACTTACATTACGCCTGCACTGAAGGGAGTCTAATGTTGCAGTTCTATGTTAAATATGTAAAGCCTTTGTTTTGAGGCTTTACAGCCTGAAAGAACTAAGAGGTGCTCAGAAAAACACTATCTGTACTTTTTTTGCTTTTTTTTCTGTACACTGTTACTATATCTTTACATATGCCGTATAGTGGAGGTTCTCTGGAGGTTCCGTGCAAGACTGCATGGTGGACAACCAAATTACCCGTCAAAATGGCAGGAAGAATACATTTCAAAAGGTGCATGCCAGGGTTACTCAGGGAAAGGGAAGCTTCACAGAACAGGAGCGTGACATCAGCAGTGTACACAGCCACTTTACCTCCTTGAGATGTCACTAGAATCTGCTGTTCAGGAACAGAAAGGACGGCAAGCTGGCAACAGAGAAAGTAAACTTAATTTCTTGCTAGAATCAATCTGAACTTTAAAAATATTGCAAGTTTAATTTAGACGGCTAGGACAGGTTGTGGTTTAGATTAGGTTGGATTTTTGTGATGAGTCAGTTTGTTTCATCTCTATAATGAAGCTCAGTTGTACCCTAAGTGATTGAATAGTATAAGCTGAGTCACTGTTAATGTTTTAATGTAATCGGTGGGTTTTAGAGCATTTTATCTTAAGCAGAGCCATTGTATTGAAGTGTGTGTCATGTTTTAATAATCCATGTACGTGCAGAATAGGCAGAAAATTATTCTGAAAGGTAGGAGATTTTGAATGTCGGAGAACACTAGGTTGATTGACTTGCCTGGCATGCATTAAAAGTCTGTCCTAACAGACAAATGGGTGGTTTCATATCAAAAGTAGTGATAACATTCCAGAATGTTATGAATCAATTTCAGATAAATATAACAGTAATCCTTCCATGTTTAAGAAGTGTAATTTGGGTTTGTATGTCTGAAAAGAAGCAACACAAGTAATGATTAATTTGACTTTTGAAAAAACTCTATTGAACTGCATATACTGCTAGTCATTTAAATTCCTAATAATACATTATATTGGCAACATGACTTTGACTATTTTTGTATTCTCTGGAAATGTAAATGTAATAATTTGAAAATATTAACTTTGAGAAAATTCAAAATCATAAAGGCTCTAGTGGAAAAAATAGTCCTTACCAGGAGCTTTAAAATGAAAAAAAAAAAAAGCATTTGTATGATTAATTAATGATTAATTAGCCTAAAATAAGGTAGCAATAAGCAAATTTTCAAGTTTAGCACCGAGCACATTCTGTTTAGTAGACCTTTTGTTAGAGAAAGAAATTTCTTAGAGAAAGAAAGAAGTTCTCCCAAATGCCTTTCTGGTAGAGTGGTAGAGGTCATTTTGCAAGTTCCTCCTGGACACATCTTTTTTAAGTGACACAGGCTGTGTTTATTACAGCCTTCGGTGTCACACAAAGAGCATACACAGAGAATTTCTTGTCAGTGTAGCTGTATGTGAAGAAGTTACCAACTACAGTTTATTTTTATCACCTGGCAGCTCAAAATTACGGCCTGTTCAGCCAGCACAACAAATAGCGCAGGAGATCCCTTCCGTTCAGCACAAGACTTAAATTAACCTGCCTCTGAGGGTATTTTGCATTAGTCTGGCTGATATGGACTGAGTAAGGATATGATTCTCTTTCCTACTTCTGTCTGAAGAGGGTAAGCTTCAGAAGGTATGTGGTAAGTTATTTTAGGACAATAGCATCTTACACGTTAAGAACAAATTCCAAAGCGGAAGTGTAACACTGTGGCTAGGTTAGCAAAATATGAAACACCTGTACCTTACTACTTACATGTTGTCCTATCAATGTCCTGTATAAACTGTTGAACCTGTTTTGAGTGCTCTTTTTCATACTGTAAATTAAATAACCAACATAAAAGAACATCAGAAGATGAAATTCCGTAGTCTGCAGACTCCCTATGCTGTTGTGAAGGTCTGAACAAATGTGTCTTAAGATCACTGTAGTGGGCTGCTGTCACTGGAACAGAAGCAGCAATGGTAATCCTTTTGGGATTAAATGGGAGGAGATATCCCATACATGTTGCTAAAGGAACTGTTTGCGTACCAGAAGTGGAGTGTGAGAGGAGCAGCATTCCAAGGTTTGCTCCCGGCTTTGGGGAGGTCTTGTGATCACAGCAGTGGCTACAAGGGATGAGTCGTGTATAGATTTGACACTCTTGCAAGTGAACATGGTTTAACCAGCGGCTCTGGTACGTGTTAAAGATGTGAGATTTGTCTACAGTAGTTGTCAGGCAGAAGCTTAAACTTTTGTCCATGCCATTTCACCCAGTCATCCACATGGAGCAGCAATGAATGCCACCTGAGTCCTCACGTTCTGGCCAAGTTTCTTCTGCCTCTTGTAGCCACTGGCTATTCTGTTAGACAGTTTGCCAAGCAGGGGCATGGACAGCCAGTGCCTAAGTCTCTGCTCCTTTCTTGCATAGTTTGTTGTCAGGAAGTTTGATGGAGTTTTGTATCTTGTTGTTTGATTCTTAACCCTTCTTTTTCCTCAATGGTTGTTCCAAACCGCCAGCACAGACATTACCTGGTCCTAGCTTACACAAGCTGGCTGCTGCTTCCTTTGTCCTTCCATTATATCTATATATATGTACTATATATCTCTATATATATATATGATGGGGTGGTTGGCCTCATTTTTTCTACTCTTCCTTGATGCAAAATCATGTTCTGATAAATTATCTTTGTTTGTCTTTCTTTAAAGCATCAGGAAGTGCTACAAGCACACTGATGTGCTAATATCTTGGAGGGTTCTCAATCTGGTCAAGATTTTCTTACATTTATGCATTTATGAGATAAAACTGATCATTATGTTTTGGTCTAGTGGAACCTTTCCCTGTGGTTACCAGTGAGTGCTGGAGACATTTTTATTTCCTCTGTTCTGTGTAGGCGGTATTCACTTTCTAAGGCCCTGTGGGCATTTTCACTTGCCCAATTCCTTTCCCAGTGCAGAGGCTCATCTCATAATTTGTCTTTCTGTTTCTTTACCTACAGTATGTTTTATTCTGGTTTGCTTTTGTTTGTTTGTTTGGTTGGTTGGTTTGTTTTTTTTTTTTTGTCTTTTCTACTAAAAGACTCGTGTTATTATAGGATATTTTTCAGGGAAACAGGAGAGGGTAGGGCTTTTACAGCATGCAGTAGAAACAATGGATTTATTTTTTGAGTTTTCTCGACTTATCAGCTGTTCCACAGTTGTCTCCAATGGTAGTGTCCTGAACTCAGTGACCAAAGTGTTTCTTTCCAGTCTAACACTTTTAATCTCTTCTTTTTAAGCCAAAGAATCAGTACTTGCATTGCTAGTGTAGCAGAACACCTAACCTGTTCCAGCCAAAATGTGGAATAGCTCACAAAATCATGTATCTCTAAGAGCTTTGGGTTGTCTTTTTTTAATGTCTGTTCAGCTGGATGGAGACTAAGTACCTGTGACAGGATACAGAGAGCCTACTTGTTTTCTCCAAACAAGGGAGTTAGCTCCCAGTATAGATTTAGCACCGACGCACAAGGTGAAATAATAAGGCCAGTCTGGTTGTCAGAAGGCAAACAGGAAAGTAGAAAAACTGCTTCTTGTTAGTCAGAAGGGAAGACTGCAGGATTTCACAATGTGGGGCTTAGGCAGGTATCTAGCCTAAGGTGTGTGGTTGTTCCATGTATTTTCATACATCAGCTGTTTTGGTGTTGGCTCCCTTGCCATGAATAATTAATGCTGGAGGGTGTCAGAAAGTAAGCCTTGCGGCAGAAAATTGCCAACTTCAGTATGATTGCTCTCTGTTGAAAAGCCAGTTGTTTTATCTAGGAAATTTATTCTCTAAGCAGCTGTATTTATGGATTCAGTTCCAAACTTTAGTTGCCATAAACCCCTAGTTCTAGGTAACATTATGGGAAGCACTTTGATCACGTGAAGAACTGAAACGTTTGTCTGGTAAAGCATCAGAAATTGAACTAAAGCAACTATTGTGGCAAGGACTCTATTGTAGTTACTAAGTGATTTCAACTGTTAATTTAGATATTCCTCCTTGAGAGTTCATCTTCATATCCTGTACCATTTTACTCATTTACCTAGTAAACTCTGTTGGTCATGAGGTGCTATTTATTAACACTGCTGTAGCACCCCAAAGTTTTCTACTTGGTGCTAAAGTTGTGACCAGACCTTTTTCACAGTATGCATGGTACACACAACGCATCTCTTTGGAAAGAGCTATTACCCTCTCCCCCAGTCCTTCTCTATGCATGAAAGTTTACCAAAATAGCTATTCCTGAAGAATGATATCAGAGTGAACACTTGTATTCCAGAATTTGACTTACTGAAGTAAATCCCACATATGGGCTTATTTTAAGCAAAATATCGTCTACTAGGCATAGTCCAGAAAAAAAAAATGGAGAACATTAGCAGGGCAAGTATTTTAGACACATTTTTGTAGCCTGTTATGACATGGTACGCAAGGCAAAGGAAGATACGGTCCATGCTTTGAACTTTTGTTCCCTGAGGCTGTCAATGGATTCACTGGTAATTCATGAAGGGGGAAAAAAAAAAAAAAGGAAAAAACAAAACAGGAAAAACTACCAAAGTGCAGGCCTAGAAGATTCTATTAGAAAAGTATATGTTGTGAAAAAGCACTTAAGTAGGAAACATAAAGTGTGAGGTTTTTCTGGTTTTTTTTTCTGTTAAAAAAAATGAGTCATGACTCATGCTAAGCCAAAATTGAAAAAGAACCCCATAATTTCAATTTATTTCTGCAAACATAATGGTAAAACCACATGACAATACTAACCATTGAAACACTAACCATTGAAACGCTACTGTTCTTGAGTTTTGCCCAGACCTTATCATTCACGTCACATGAAAACAATCATATTTAATAGATTCCGTATCTATGAGAGCTATTTTTAGATAAAGTGGAAGAAAACTCTCTAGCCTATATTTTGCAGTTTGAAGTAGTCACCCAGTATTGCTTAAGTATTCAAAATATTGGATCACTTAGTTTTGGAGAACTTGGCGTGAGGTATTGTAAAGGAGTTCTGCCTTTCAGAGTGCTCCCTTACACTGTTTCTGAAATGATGGTGAATGAAATAAATGTAAGAGCTTATGCTCAGCCATGCAGGAATCAAAAAATCACAAAAGCTTAAAGATGTCATGTGTGCCTAAAGTATTCTGCCTACTAATCTTGTTATCACCCAGATAATGGATTTTAGATGGTATAATCCTGCCTGGAAAACTGTCTTAATATACTGCTTTAGAGATTAAAAAGTATCTTGGATTAAAAAAAAAAAAATCCTAAACCCTGTATTTGAATAGTTATTTTAATTCTTACAAGATTGAAAATACTTTCAGGTGGGCTGTGCATGAAAGTAGGAATCAGGTTAACCCAAATTTGTCGTCTTTATGTTCAACTCTGTACCTTGACTTGATTTATTTTCACTTGGTCTTTACAACCCAGTGGTTCCTTTTCTTATCCCATCTGCCCTGTGCCTTGCTTGGAGCACAGTTTGTTTTGTTGATGGACATAAATATTTGAATCTGCCCGTGAGGGGGATGTGGTGGCTCGGGGAATTGGTAATAGACTACAGAGCGTTTCACCTCAGGGGTCACTAGTTCACATCTGTATCGGGTCGGTAGTGGCAGAAAGTCGTTACGCATCTGGCAGGCACCTGCCTGGTGGCCCTTGCCAAATAATTTCACCAGCCCCGCCCAGTTCGCGTGGCCAGGTGCTTTCTGCTTTCCCCAAAGCAGTGGCCTGCAGCAGATCCCCAGGGCCGGTCTCGGGCCCGGGGCGGGGGTCGGTGCGTCGCAGCGGAGCCGCCCCCGGGGCCCTTGCCCCGCCCCCGGCCTTGGCCGGGCGAGGCCGCGGGCGCCCCCTGGGGCCCCTCCCGGTCACCGCGAGCCCCGGGTGCTCGGCCCACGGGGGTCTCAGCCGCCTCCCCCCAGGCCCTCCCCGCCGGGGAAACCGTCTGGAGCGCCGCGGGCCGTCCGGGTGGGCGCTCTCCGTCCCCTAAGCGGAAGGAGCCGGGCGCAGCCGGCAGCCCGGGCTATCGGGAGCGGGATCCCATCCCTCGGCCCTGCCCCGGCCCGCGGCGTTCGCCACCGCCGCCCCGGCGCTGCCCTTGCTGCTCCGCGGCCCTCGCCCGGCCCCGGAGCCGTGCTGTCGGCGAGAGGCGGGGGGAAATGGCTTTTTTTTGGGCTTTTTCACCCGCTCTTGCCACGCTTGGCTTGCCCCGCTCGGCAGCCGGGGCCAGGGCCGGCCAGGGCTCGGGGGGGTTTGGCTGAGCTGCCCTCGGGCGGGTCCCCGCGGGGGTACCGCGTCCGAACTGCCTGTGCGGGAACGAGCCTACCACCACCACCCCTCCTCCTCCTCCTCCTCCTCTGCGAGGAAAAGTGGATCCCAACGGTACGATGTAGGAGAGCGCGAATCCCCGTGAATCCTATCTGAATAAATGTCTATATTAATGAATTATTAACTCAGCCGCTCATGACCTTAAAACCGGGATGAGGAGACGCCTAGGGCAAGAAGGAAAGCTGCTGAATCCTTTATCGGACTCCTGTCAGAGGTAACCGACCATTTGTCTTCCCCAGATCGGGAGAATTAATTAATATGAAAGGCAAACTTTTTAATTGTGTGTCAAACGAAATCAGATAAGGTGTCCCCCATTCAATGCCTTCCTAAAACGGGTTTAGCTCCCTCTGCTACCCCCAGCCTAAAATAAAACCTTCGAGTTTCCAAAGACACGGGCATCCTTCCTAAGGGCTATTTGCAAAACAACAACAAAAAAAAACCCAAACAAAAAAAAAAACAAAGAAAAAAAACTCGCAGGGAAAATGATGAATTTGGGTAGTTAATTTATCGATCTTGGCTCCTCTTCCCGCTTGTTTTATTTTAGAGGTCATTAATCAATGAAGAAAAACACTACCGTGTTCCCCCTTTGCATTTAATACACTTACCCTCCTTATTTATTTCTTTTGAACAAATTCCTAGCAAATATTCGCCAATCGATTCTTAGGCGATGGATTTTTATAAAGGTTTGATCGCTTTCTAAACGGTCAATGTGATTTGTTTCAGCGCTCGTCTTCTAAATAATGAAAAAGCCTGAGAGAAGAGGAAGGAGGAGGCAGTAGTTAAAAACTCCTTTCCTTTCTTTCTGCATCTTTACACGCAGAAGTCACATCCAGGAGGGAAAAAAAAAAAAGAAATAAAAAAAAATAAAATAAAAAACCACCAGCAGACAAGAAATAGTAACAAATAGACCGTAGGCAAACTGTGGGGAGACAAAAGGGGTCGGGCACAGCCCGCTCTGCCCGGGGATGCGAGACCAGAGGTCAGGGCTGGCTGAAGCCACCCCAGGGGGGCGAGCTGGGGGGCTGGAGGCCGGCTCGCACATCATCTGCCAGTTCTGCTCCTTCCGAGGGGCTAAAGGGGCCCGGAGCCGTGGTGTTTCGGAGAGGCTAGTCGGGGGTGCTTGTCGTTAAGGGGAAAAAAAAAAAAAAAAAGATTAAAAACCCAAAGAAGAAGCCGAACGGGGAGGCTGGTGGGGTCCGCCGGCCTCCAGCCGCAGCGAGCGGCAGCTCCCCGGAGCTGCGGGCAGAGCCTGCGGAACCGGTACCCTCCCGCCCACCGCCCGGCCGGCCCTGGGGACGAGGGAGAGCGGCGAGCGAGCCTTGCCCTCCGTTCTTCCTCTTCCCCCCTGGTCTGGCTGCGTCCCGAAGTGTCAGGGGGTCTATAAATTTCATTTTTGCCACCTCCGTAGCTGGGAGCGCTACCTTTCTAGCTGTAAAAAAAACCCAACAAAACACCACCCACAGTAACAGATTCGAGTCCTCCTGATACGAACCCGCGTGGAATATTTCCGTTAACAACTCAAGGCAAGTGCAGATATCGACAATGTACTTAAGCCCATTAGCGAGGAGCTTTCCCCACTCCATCACGTTTTTCCAGCGCGAAACGAATTTTTAGACATTGCTGCCATTGAAGGCAAGTCAGTATTTTTAAAATATGTCCTGCAAGGAAAACAACAATAGCGCAGAGATGCGCGTTTCAAAAAAAAAAAAAAAATTAAGGGAGGCGAAAAGGGCGGAAGAAAATTGTGACCAGGAAGGAGCTGGCCAAGGACAAGAAGTGGTATTAATGCAGTGAAGACAGGAAAAAAAAATAAAACCACTAAAAAACCAAACAAACAAACAAAAAGAAAAAAAAAAAAAAAACAAAACAAAACCCCAGAGCCCTCGTTCGCAGACTAGCGGGTGTGCTTGCGAAGAGTCCCAGCCCGCACCTCTGTCCCCCAGCTGAACGGCAGCATTTCAGAACTTCAGAAAGTGGATAACAGAGCGAGAGGGCTGAAAACTCATTACATGTCGCGCAATGGGCTTGCTCAAAGACGTAAAGAAGGTTTTTATAGCCAACTTCATAACCCATGAAAATCGGGAGTTTTTCGTACTCGTGTTTGCCTTTAACTTAGGTGTTATCAATCTATACGGCAGATGACGGATCACATTGTCAACATGACGCCAGTCAAAACATTTTTCGCCCCAGCCCTGTTCAAATTTGTGTTAAAATGTCCTGCCTCCGACGCAGACAAAGTCTAAACAGCAGCAGCTTTCCCAGGCTCCGCGAGGATGGAGGGTGGGAAAGGGATACAGGAGAAACGGCGGGAAATCGTTTACACGTTGTGCTGGTAAGCAAGTGCGCGTTTAGTGGTGGCGTGATAGCTGACAACAGAGAGGCGTTTGGGTGACAGAAACGCTTTGTGTGAGCGTTTTGTCTGAAACGCGTGGGATACTGTGCGGTGTACGTAAGAGACATTCTCGCCTGGTGTTTTGCACGGTGTAGGAAAGAAACTGGAAAAAGCCGCTAAGTCCTCGCTGATGCGTGAGCTCAGCAACGGGATGGCTGGGTGAAGAAAGCCCATTTTTCAGCAAAGAGGAGAGAAAAAGTGCCTAGGGATGAGAAGTTTCTCGCCACAGGTTGCATCTCCGCCTGCGCACTTCTGGCTCTGCGCTGTAACCGAGTAGGGAAGGCGGGGAAGAGAGGTGCCGGCGCTCGAGGGAACGAGGTTTGGGGAGGGAGAAGCTTCAGGGCTCTGAGATCCCTCGCCTGAGTCGGGACCTCCCGGGGCAGGTCCTAGGTGGCCGAGGGGGCCGGGTGGTCCCCGGGGACTGGTGCGGGGCAGTGTCAGGAGAGCGAAGCGGGCCAGCAGCGTCTCTAAACCCCACCTACGGGCAAGGCCGCGGGAGCCAGGCGGGGTGCGGAGTGCCGGCCGGGTTGGGCCGGGAGCTGCCACCGCCGCCACCGCCCGTCCGCCTGGCACTAGGGACCGCGCAGCGGCGCGGATCCTGCTCGGAGCTGCGCGGGGCCGTCGCTCCCCTTCCGCCGGGATAAAAGCGCAGGTCTTTGCCGGGGCGCCGCGCTCCCGGAGCTGGGGCGGGAGGGAGGAAGGGAGGGAGGGAGGGAGAGAGAGAGAGAGAGAGAGAGAGAAAAAAAGGGGGAGGGAGGGAGAGGGGGAGGGACGAAGGAGGGAAGGAAAGAAAGGGACACCTTTAAAAGTTCAGCAAGGAACAAAGTGGGGGAAGTTGCCAAAAAAAGGGCCCTGCGTCCAGGCTCGCTGGTAACTCCCACCCCCTCCCGCACACGGCGCTCACGCTTCTGTTTTGCGCTGTCGTAGCACCCACGTGTCCGGCCCGGGCTCTGCCAGCGCCCAGCGCAGCGCCCGGCCGCCACCGCCATGCGCGCCCGCGGCGGAGGCAGCGCGGCGGTGGGCAGCTAGCGGGCCCCCCGGCCCCCGCAGCCGCACCCGTCCGCTGCCCCGCCGGCAGCGCCCGGGGCCGCCTCCCCTCCACCCTCTCCGCCGAGGGTCCCGGGGCCTCCCCCCGCGCCTCCCTCCGCACGCCGGCCCCGCCGCAGCCGCTCCGGAGCAGCCCGCTCAGGTAAGGGGCGGCTCCGGGCGGGTGCCCTCACCCTCCAACGCGGGCGCGGAGGATGAGGGGCGGCCGGAGAGAGAAGGCTGCCCCCTCCTCACCTCCGCACCCCCGCATGTGCCTGGGGCGAAGTTTCCCCCCTCCTTCCTGCTGTCAACTTTGCGAGTCGTTCGCGCTGGCGGAGAGAGGGGAGGGAAGGGCGTTGCGTGCCGCGGGGACGGGCAGGGCCGGGCGCCGTCCGGGGCGGGCGTGCGGAGCTGCCGGCCGCCGCGTCCCGCCCGCGCTGCGGGGACAGCCCCGTCCCCCGGCCCGCGCTTTTCCTCGCGTGTCCGCCCTGGGGCACTTCGGGACGAGGTTTTTGTTTTATTCTATTTTTCTTCTACTGAGCCCACTGGCGGCAGGGAAGCGGGGCGGGGGCGGTCCCACCGCCTAAGCCCCCCCACCCCTAACTCGGACAAGCCGTCGCGGGGAGCCCACGCGTGGACCCGGCGTGTCTGCCCGTGGGGAGCTCCGCGGGGCCGGGGCGGGGGGTCTCACGTCTGCTGTCCCCTTCCTCTCCGCTCTGCAGGCAGCGCAATGCTGAAGCCCGGCGACCCCGGCGGATCGGCGTTCCTGAAGGTGGATCCCGCGTACCTGCAGCACTGGCAGCAGCTCTTCCCGCAGAGCGGCCCGCTCAAGAGCGGCGGGGCCCTCGCCCAGCTCCAGCCGCCCGAGAGAGCCGAGCCACCGGCTGACAGCCTCCGCCAGCGCCCGGCCTCCCTCTCCTCCGCCTCCTCCTCCTCTTCCTCCTCCACTCCATCTTCCTCCTCCACCTCCTCCTGCGTCGCCACCGCTTCCCTGGCCGGCCTGACCTCGCTGCCCGTGGCCCAGCTCCCGGTCTTCGGGCCGCCGCAGAGTTCCGAGCCCCCGGTCGGGGCAGCGGCCGCCTCGCTGCAGGGCAGGGACCCCTGTGGGGCCGGCGGCGGCAGATGCGGCGAGCGCCCTGCCGCCCGGTTCCGCTGCACGGCCGAGGAGCTGGACTACTACCTGTACGGGCAGCAGCGCATGGACATCATCCCCCTGAACCAGCACACCGGTGACCCCAACAACCGTACGTACCGTGCCCCGGCTAGCCGTCCTGTGTCCCTCCCGCCTCCCTCCTCACTCCGCCGGCCTACGAACGCTGTGCCCGCGCCGCTTTCTCCACCGGGAGATGCTCCCCCTCCCTGCCCTTCCCTCCCCTCGGCTGCTCTTGCACCGTTGCCGGGGCTCTCGGGAGGCGGGCGGGGACCCCCAGGGCGGTGGCTTTCCTCGTCCCAGACCCGGCCCGTCCCCGGCAGGCACGCTTCGCCGGGAAGGCGGCTGCCGGGCTGGATTTCTCTTAGAGGGCTGCTGGGGCACAGGAATGCAGAAGCGGTGGAGAGGAGCTCGCTGTGAAGTCGGTCCTTCTCTCCACTCACTTCTCTCACTCCGCTCCTGCCCGGAGAGCCCGGGCTTCGCCCAGTACCAAGAAAGAAATTACTTCTTCGGGCTGGGCAGGGGAAAAGTTGCAGTTTTTGTCAGATGGACTAGGGAAAAGTTTTCCTCCCTCTTCTCTCGGAGTGCCATTTTCCTCTCAGGCCTCGTTAACACCTCGCTGGTTTTAGTTTTCACCCCCACGGAAAAGCATGGCATGGTCATTTAATAAGAAAAGCTGGTTTTCTAGACGAGAAAGGTCGTCTGCCCGAGTGTCAGAATTTGTTTAGCACTCGGTGGCTAGAAAACATTTAATCCTACTGCTGCCAATTGTAAAAGTTGGGTTTCTTTTTTTGTTTTGGGGATTTTTTTTGTTGTTGTTGAAGGAGGCGCCGCTATTGTTAAACATCTGTATCGACTAGAGGTTTGTGATTTTGGAAATTGGTTCTGCCTGTCTTTTGCTCCTGTATCTGTTGATACTGTGCAACCGAGGAAATTCACGGGGTTGAAGTAACTAGATGAGGTACATTAATTCACCAGATTTATTACTAGCATTCAGCGCTCACGGATCTGTCCTGGTTAAAACATTGGAACTTCAGCTTGTGCACTTTTTCCTATTGCTTCGGACACCCTCTCTTATCCTAAGGTTCTTAAAACTCTGTATTTTTCTTGTCCTTTCCCCTCCCCAAAACGTCTATTTAAGGAAGGCTGTTCCTGAACACACAAGTGATACCCCAAACTAGCCATCTGTAAGCACACGCAAAACGCGGATTCGTTTAATTTCATGTCAGATGCGGAGTTTATTCCGAGTTTCCATGAAACTCGGTTGTGTATTAATTAACTGCCTTAATCATCGTGCGTACGTCTTAAAGTGCAAGAGGAAAGTTGACTCTGAGTTTGGTGGGGATTTCCCCCCCCTTCTCAACGTTGCAAATCTTTGTGTATTGGATACCGACTTTGTTTTGAGCGACTTCTCACGCTCAGTTTTACCCTGTAGTAAACATGTTAGTGTATCTCCTATCCTCGGGTGCAGAAAACGGGATCTCATAAATTGCATGCACTTACTGGAATCCGAAATGCGCTTTTAATCACCAGCCCAACGGCTCAGACAATACGTGTTTCACTTCTGGGAGCAGCTCTGTAAATCTGCAAGATAAAGGTTTTAATAAGAGAAAGGAAGATAAAAAGGCGATTTGGGGGAGGCATTTTTGAGGACTGAGGGGAATAAAAAGCACGCCGCGGGGTCGCCGGCGAAGGCTGCGCCGTTTCTCCGCAGTCGCGGTGCTGCAGGCGGATACGGGCGAGCAAACACGTCCGTTGCGGGACAGAGGACGGGGCAGGCTGCTGCCAGCGCAGTCTCTGCCCCCCACCCTTTTTTTTTATTATTTTTTTTCTTCTCTGCAGCGAGAGCTAAAAAGTCTTGTCATCCAACTCGTTTACAGGGCGACTTTCTCTCCAGCCGTTGTTGGAGCGAAGCAATCCCCAACAAACTCTGTTGTCTTCGAGCAAAACTTTTAACCTGAGTTTTCAGCCTTCTGGGACCAGGTGCGTTTGCTTCGGGCAACCTCTTCTCGAAAATAAAGGGGAAAGCGACGAAGGAGCAGGGAAATAGCGGTGCGGCCGTGCAGCCCGCCCCACCCGAGCAGAGCTGGGGTTTCGGGTGATGCGGGGAGCGGTCGGCTTTGGCCCCCAGCTGTCTGCGCGTGCAGCTGCGGGCAGCTCCGCTGGAACCGCGAAACTGACAAAGGGGGCCCGAGCGGGCCGGGGGCTCTCCCCAGCCCGGCACAGAGACACCGATCCGTAGGGCCCCATCCCCTGTTGGGGCGCGGGGCCTGACCCCGCCGATTCGGGACGGGCGGCAGGCCCCAGGCTTCTGGCTGCTTCCTTCGTCTTCATTTTAGGTGTGCCTTCTTCGCGAACCAAGCGAGCGCCCCGTTTCTCCTCCATTCCCTAATGCCCCCCCTCCACCGCCTCCCTTCTCGAGCATCCCCTTCTTCGGGGCACACCGCATCCTCTCCTCCTTCACCCGCTCCCCCGGCAGCATCCTCCCGCCGGGCTCGTCCGCTCGGGAGAGGCGACCATCAAATTCCTCGGTGCCTTCTGCCGTTCTCTCCGTGCAGCCGCAGGGGTGCCGGTTTGGGAGGTGACAGTCCAGGGGGTGTCGGCCCGAGGGAAGAGTGCCATCCCTTTCGGCCGCCTCCCGCCCCGTCGGTCCCCAGTCCCCATCCCGTCCCGGCGCCACGGAAAGATGGAGGGGCGGCGGTTCACCCCCATGACACGCGCCTCGGTGGGCAAATATTAATGCATATGGCACGGCCTGGGGCGGGGGAGGGGGGCGAGGGCCGCCAAGAAGCTGCGGGTTGAGTATCTGTGTGTTAACTCTTTTAAGTCGGAAGGGATTTAGTTAGGGGAAAAACGAAAACGCAACAAAAAATACCAACCGAGAGACAAAAGCCTAGTTAGGGCTCTTGAGTCTTTGCTTCCAGGGAAGTAAAGGGGATTATGTTAAAAGCCTGATAATGTGGCCGGCGACGGGGGACTGCGTTGTTCCCGGCTCCGGACCGGGCAGGACGAGGGTATTTCTGGGCGCTAGGGGAGGGGAGCCGGCCCGGCGAGGAGGAGATCTCCCAAGGCCGGTTTAGGGGGTACGGGGCTGGCCCCCCATCTTCGCTGCTAGGGAGAGGCTTTGGCAGTGCGAAGCCTGCGACTTCCCTGCCTTGGCCAGGCAGGGCCAACCTGCCACCGTCATAAATACGCCGTGTAAAATACTCAAGTGTCACGCACGCAAGGGGTTTGCACGCCTCTTCCCATTCAATTTACGGGGAGACAGTGTATATATAACATGCCGTGAAGTGGATCGGTGTGGGGAATATTTAGATTTTTTTTTTCCTCTAGGCTGCTGGTAACCTGTATGATTTAGCTACTTTACATCATTAGTTACCCAGCACCCTTAAACAGAGCAGATAGCCATATATTAGATTGAGGTTAGAGAAGGTGGTGACTGTTTATTTAGGGTGATAAAATGGTCCATCAGCAGTAATCTCCATCGATATGTGCCACCAGGAGATGAAGGATGAGGGGACAAGCCACAATTAATTGCCCTATAGTTTTGTAGGAGAGAGTGGAGCCGGCGCGAACTGAACTTCGATCTCCTCTCCCAGAGCCTATTCATCATCTCTACATTGTATATGGGGGTCTCTCAGGGGCAGGGGGTGGCAAGGTTTATCTACACACAATATTCTCCTACCCTTCTCATACCTGACACGGAAATCTAATTCATTCATACCTTCAATCGACGGCAGGGAAAAGCCGTCCCCCTACCCGCCTCGCAAAAAAAAAAAAAACAAAAAAAAAAACACAAAAAAAACCAAGCCCCCAAAAACCGGAAAAAAACCAACCCAACAGAAAGCAGCTCCGCAAGCAGGTCGCTCCCCCCGACCCCCTAGCCGACCTCGAGGTGTCCCTTGCACACTGTCCTCCTCGTCCTCGGGGGAGCTGGGATGGGGTCTGCCCGACCCCCGGGCCGGAGAGCTCAGACCCAGGCTTAGCTCTGGCTCGGCCGCGGGAGCGGGGAGCCGGGGCGAGGGTGGGGGGGGAACCCCAGGAATGGGGGACGGAGGGGGGGGTTGGTCCCCGGGAAGGGCCGGGCAGATTCGGGGGGCGGCGGCCGGTATCCGGTGTCGGCCGGGTTTCGCGGCTCCTCAGCCCCCAAGGGCATCCCGCTGGGCTCGGCCCCGCTCTCCGCAGCCGGGTTTAGAGCCGATAAACGGATAAATAACAGGAACCAGAGGGGGAAAGTGCGTCTGGGCTACATGTGTCGTCGTCGCCCCCCCCCGCCCCCTCCCCGAAAGCCTGCCTCCGGTCAGGCAGTCTGCGAGAAACTGCGATTAATTTTGAAAAAAAAGGGGTGTAATGGCAGCTCGTCGGTGAGGAAACTGAGGCAGGAGGAGGCCGTGGTCCCCAGGAAAGCCCCATCCCTCAGGAAACCAAAGGGCTCTGTCTCACCCAGCCCACCCGCGGCCTTAGCCGGGCACCCGGGCCCAGCCGGGGACGCAGGGCCAGCCGCGGTGATTTATGCTCGCAAGCGCGTAAATACCCTGTGAAATGATGGCCGCTTGCACCAGATACCTGCGTGCTTGCAGTGAATTATGAAGCAGAGGGTCAGAGGCCACCCTTCTTTAATACTGGCAAACTGCAGGTATCCAGTATAATTGCACCTTTGAAGCGTATTATTGCTGAGACAAAAATGTATTTCTTTCATTTATTGTTACAGCTGGTTCGCTGGTTAAAATGCTATGTTGGACTCTACCTTTCGCTGACAAAAGCTTTGTCCTCTCAGATTTCCTTTCAAATATGCAGTAATTGTGTTATGTAGGCTGGAGAGTGTTTAGAATTGTGTTTTGGGGGCAATGATGTGTCCTTTCCCTTTTGCCTAGGTTTAGTACTTTTAAGTGTACTGACATGGAGTTATGGCGCTGGCATTACGCTGCATTCATTTTTATGGAGGCAGATAAATGATAACATATTGCACTCCTCCCAAAAGAGCCATACCAAAGAGCTCCACTAGGAAATATTTTAATTTTTTTTTTCCTTGCTTCTTCCTTTCCTTAATCCTCCTATCTATAGAGCAAGAAACTGATCGCCTTCCAAAGAGTCTGGCCACGTCTGGGCCTGCAATGGAGCATTCCCACTGACGTTAACTTCTACATCTCCTAATTTTATCAGGACACACTTAGCTCTGGCTGCCGTCCTCCTTGCTTTTTCAATTTTCATCAAATCCCTCAATTTTCTCACATTTCTTGCTTCTTCTTGTCTTGATTTGGGGCTTGACTGATGCTGTTACAGACAGTGGAAGTATTAATTTCATGGTCCTTGGAGGAGGCCTGTACTCACAGAGCTGCTCTCTGAGGCCAAAATAGGAGGAAGGGCACAGTACATCTCTCCTTCCTGCCTTGTGTGGCAGTCCTCTGGGAAGCTCACGCTTGTTCCACTGTGTCCCTTCTATGTGAGCATCCCAAACCCATGTAGGTCTTAATGGTGACCATCCGGTTTGGCGTCTCTAGTGATGTCAGTGGACCACAGCACTCTCTGTCTCAAAAACCCCTCATCTTTTCCGTGTATCATTAAGCAAGTCGGTGTGCTGTATCACACTGGACTTTGCAGTAGCCGTGAAGACGATACTGTTGATATTTCTGTGAGGATCACCCTGCCTGTGATGGTCACCCTGCCTTCTGTGAGACAGAGTAGTGTGCAAGTCTTGAAGCTCTCCCTTTTTTCCCATATCTGATATTAAGGATTTCCTTCCCTCATTGTCTGAGGCAGAGAAATCCACTACTTACAGTGACAGTCTTTAACTGAGTGGTATAACGTTATTGAAAGTGTGCTTGGGTCAAAGTCTTCCAAGTATCGCAATACAAAAGCTACTCACAGAAGAAGAAAAGATGCATGATAAATTTTTACACAAAGGCATAGTAAAATATGTCTAGTAGGGTTTCCACTCCTTGTAACATTTTTGATGAATTTTAAAAATTTTGATTGTACAATTGCATGAAAACAAAAGACAGATGTGTAAAGCATGCAACTAAGAAGTATTTCAGTACTGCTTAGTGTTAAAGACAGACTCCTTCCCTCTCATCAACAAGCCGTAAGCCAAACCGCTTTCAGAAGAAGTCCGATTTTCCAAATCTTCAGCTTTGGCAGGACAAAGGGAAAGGAACACAGCAGGAGATCAGATACTGCCACTTGCCAAGCATTAAGACATTACCAGTGGTTTTGGATAGTGGAAAATAAATATCACTGTGTGTGACTTTTTGTAAGGGCAAATGACAGTGACACAGGGTTTGTTTACACTCATCAATTTCTTAATTTATTTTCCTTGAAAAGGTAGAAACAAGATGTTTTATCCACACTGATGCACTTGTGTTGCCAGGACAAAGTGAAGAAATCTTTGCTCTAGGCAGGTACTAAAAGTTGTGTGCGTGAAAAGTTACACATATCTGGTGGCAGGATGTAGGAAATTGACACTGAAATCGCCTGAGTGGAGTCAGGAAGATGCCGTAGCATGTTTAATGTAAGTTGCTACAGAGACACGGTGTCTCCAAGAAAGCCATTAATAATCAGGTAGTTGGAAGGAGAGTTATGCGTCTACAAGTCGGTCAAACAGTGCAAACAGGTCGGATGCCAGGGCCTGCCCTGGGTGTTAGCTGACATCATGGTTAGGCACCCTCTCTTTAAGCCCTCAGTTTTCCTGTCTGATGTCTTCTTTATAACTTGTGTGGTAAGATGCTGGATTTGTTTAAAGTGTACTCACATACAAACCTGTTTGGGGTTGGTTTTTTTTCCTTTTTTTCCTATTTGAGATCCTTTCCTGTATGATCTTCAGTGCCAAATTCCAATGCAGCTCCTGAGATCTTTGGATATGCCAGAAACACAGGGTTTCTTGATGACTGGTTTCAAAGAGGAAAGAAGAGATGTTGTGGTGATGCCTCACTTTCCGAACTAACTGTGGAAACTACAACAACAACAAAAAAAATAAAACGCCAAACCCAACATGTACTTGCTGTCTTTTATTCATCATGCCTGGGAATGACTCTAGGAATATTTGCTGCATAGTAATCTTTTCTCAGGACTAGCCAGAAACCTTTTCCCTGGGGTCCCGCAAATCTCATCCTCCAGCCACCTCTAATTGACGTGGCTGAGCGAGCAAAACCCCTCTACAGTTGCGGCTTAACCCAACAAAAGAGTCGTTTTGTGACAGGGATTATATTGTTAAGGAAAGGCTTTAACCCTCCAGCCAAAAGGCTTTTTTTTTTTTTTTTTTTTTTCCTTGGCCAATATGAGCACGGCTCCCACTAGAGGGCTTCGTCCCGCAGCTGCTCTGGTGTTCTGCAGTGGCAGCAAGGGCTCCTCTCCCCCCTGTCTTACTGCCCTTGGGCTGCTGCCATGTCACGGGTGGCATGGGGCGAGCTCCACAGGCAGGCCTTCTTCTGCACGGGCACCCATCAGTGCAGTGCACAACTCGGGTCTCGCTTGCTTGCTCCCTGCTAAGATCCGCAACAAATGCCACGGGTGGAGAGCTTGAACAGGCGAGCACCAAGGAGGGACACGTGCCTTTCCTGCAAGACTCAAAGGAAGGCATAGCAGTTTCGAGGGAAATTAGCTTCCATGTGTAACTTTCAAATATTGTCATATTTCTGAGTGCGTCATTTTTGTACGGCACAATTTAAAAGGGGATGACAGGAAATAGTGCTTAGAAAGTGTGTCTAAAATAAGAATGGGAGAATGCAAATAGAGGCTGTAATTTGAAAAATGCAGCTTTTAATCTCCTTTAGCAGCTTTTACTGAATAGAGAGGAAGGTTTTCCTTTGAAGGCTCTGTAGGAAGGAGGCCTACATTATACATAGTATATCCACCTCAGAAAGACGAACAGCTGAGTCAGTTCCCCTGAGAATTGAAACTGTGGTTACAGGCAATCTAGCAAGCCTAAATCTGTGGCTTAGACCAGGAAGCTCCGGCTGCTGTAGTGAATACTGTGCTTTATTTTTATAAAAATGGCTGTAGGGTGTATAAAATTATTAGGGGAAAGATCTAGGACTTGCTACATGAGCGCTGTGTCATAGTTACTGTTTTTCCTTTGTGTTTCTGGAACAACTTTATATGAAAACCTTTACTGTGCTAGGAAAGTGAAACATACGGAAGAAGGTAACCTATTTCAATAGATTTATTGTTATGTTAACTCAGCATACCTCCAGAGAAATGGATTTCCTGAGCATGAAACATTTTCCTGGAAGTTGTGCATTCATGGCACGTGCAATAGTGTGCAGTGGAAACATTTAACCAAAATTTTCTTTGCTTAGAAAAGAAAAATCACAGTAGAGTCTTCCCAAAATAGAAGAACACCATCCGTTATTAAGAGTAGTTAGAAAAACTAACATTTTTACAAAATTTTTTTTTCATGGAGCTGCTCACAACACAAGACATGCAGGTCTTGTTCTTAGCCTCAGCTACATGTAACAGGCTAAGAACATGCATTCCCTTTCCATAAAAAATTTAAAATGTGTGCTAGGAATCAGTAATATTTGCTACATAATTTCAATTTAAAGATTACGTTCAGCTCTAAGAAAGTAAATGTTCGTGCATGTTATGATTTGACATTTGTGAGATTCTGTTATATTTATCTTATTTTCTAAACAGACAAGCATGCTCTCACATGTTAATGTAAAAAGTAGAGCAAATGTTCATTTAAAATAAGGGTGAAATTAAATTCTGTTCCACTTAAACGCTTGGGCTGAGAGTTAGGCAAATGAGGGGAACTTCTAAGGTGTAATGACTGTTTTTTAAAACATCTTATGGAAACACACGGGGACAGTTTAAACAGTTTTTCTATTAGCAAAAAATGAATCTTAAAAAACTGTGTTAAAACAAATGAGTCTTGGGAGGTCTGTGAACACACCAGGCTTGCAAAATGTCTGCAGGGTTTTTGCTCAGCCTCTGTGATTTCTTATTAGGGACTTTGGAGAGATTAAGAAAACCATCCTAAGCAACATGCAAAAGGGCACAGTGTGTATGAGTGCCGAGCTGCCACAAAATTACAGGGAAAGTGGTGTGATCCACACGATCTTGCCAGTCGCAGCGACCATGGCGGTGTCCCACAGTACCATGTTGATGGTGTTTTTCCCTCTTCGCCCCACAGGATGTGACATGTGTGCCGACAACCGCAACGGTGAGTGCCCCATGCACGGGCCCCTCCACTCCCTGCGCCGTCTGGTGGGTACCAGCAGCGCCGCCGCAGCAGCCCCTCCACCTGAGATCCCAGAGTGGCTCCGGGATTTGCCCCGGGAAGTGTGTCTGTGCACCAGCACAGTGCCTGGCCTGGCCTACGGCATTTGTGCGGCGCAGCGGATCCAGCAAGGCACCTGGATTGGGCCGTTCCAGGGAGTCCTGCTCTTGCCGGAGAAGGTTCAAGCAGGAGCCATCAGGAACACTCAGCATCTCTGGGAAGTAAGTTGTTATCTTTCCTTCCTTGTCAAATTTGATTGTTTTGAAGTAGACATTGAGTGTAATAGTATGTATTACTAGCACCATTCACTAGCCGTGAAAAAAAAAAAACAACATAATTTCCATAAACCGATCCAGCAGATTTCAAAATATGGCCAGTGCAAGAAAAAGCCTTGCCGCACTAGAGGTAGCCAAAAAACCTCAGAGCTCCACTTGGTTTGCATAGGAAGAGCAGAATCTTGCAGGTGCTGTGATGTGGAGTAGAGAGATGTGGCAAGAGGAGGCTGAAGGTTGCAGCAAACAATGCTCTTTGCATTTTGACCTGAGTAACAAAAAATGATGGAGCTCTCGGGTCACAGTACCAGCTGCATCAGCTTTAAGTAGCACATGTGGGTTGAGAGCGCGTATTGCGCCGTCGCTGTGGGTCCAACAGACAGTCCAACAAAGCTGCCAAAACAAGTGCAGGAGCCTATTCTACAGCCCTGCTGTTTGTACAGTGAAGGTATTAGCACTTCACAACTTAGTTCCGCTGTCCTGCTGCACCGACTGTGCATTTCCCTAATGATGCTTTCAGTGCTTTTGTGGGAAAGCCACTTTCAGTTCTCTGAAGATGTTATTTTTTTTTTTTTGTGTTTGTCACCATCTTAGAGAGAGTAACACTGATAATTGATATGAAAACATTCAGGCTGTGATAATTTGGTTTATTTTGCGATGAACACTGACTGTGGTTTGGCAGAACAGATCGTAAACCTGCTATTGTATTCCTTTGGCTGTGCAGGGACATCCATGGCTGTTACTGCTCGTGACATTTTCTCCAGCGAAGTGCTGGAGTTTTGTGCTTAGGTAAAGTTTGTACGCAGATGCTAACAACAGCATCTTGTGATAAGTTAGTTTAAAAAGAAAAGATAATATATGCTTGTTTTACACACAATAATTAATAAGGAATACGTATAATCCCTGTGTGTGTCAGTGTTTCTTATTTACGGAAACAGCCTACTGTCTACCGAGTCTTTTGCCATTCATTTCTTCTTTGCTTTGTGCTGGACGGTGTAATTTCTTAGTTTTGTTTAGTCCTCTGTAGCAGCGGCTTCTGCTTCCCTCAAGACTAAGTGCCACGAAGAGTCATTATAAATGTGTCTGTAGATCTGCCGGTGATATTTACTCATCTAGACCAAATCCAAATGTTCAGAATACAAGGGCACGTGCTTGCTGGTTAGAAACCTGACAAGGAGTCCTTGAGGATGTGAAGAGTGTTTTTGCAATCTTCAGTGGCTATACAGTAAAAGTGAAAGGATTTTTAAAATATACTTGGTGTTGTGGAGCCAGCATGTTGCGTGTAGCACTTGCTCACAGAAAACCTGTGAATATTTAGGTTGTCAGCTCTTTGGGACAGATAATTACTTCTTTTAATCATTATGTTCTATTTTCGAATACTATCCAATCTGTGTGACTTCTTTCTATGAGTAGGAGCTCCTATGCGTTTCCTATACACAAACAAAGAGTAAATAGCACATCAAGGTCTTTGTCTCAAACTATTTACCCAAAAGAGTCATTATGGCGAGAGATTTTCACGCTACAGAGTAAAAGATCGGTCTCAGAACACATCTAAATGTACTCCGTAAAACTGGGTGACTTGCAATCGTTAGGTGGGGTTTTTTTCTGCCTTCAGTGGGGATGGAATTTTTCTTGTATAGCAAATATTAACAAATCAGACTTAAATCTGACTCCTACCAAAACCCAGTGATTATAATGAGAGCACTTTAGAATATATTATTAATCAAATTTTTTTAGTGGAACGTCTTATAATGATGTTGGAGGCTTTATTTTCATAGTTAGGAAGGGTTTTGTAGTTTAGACTATGCTAATTAACAGAATATAAAAGAATAAAATAATAAAATAAACTTGCCACATTATCAAATTATATAAAACATTGAAAGTTAGCTAAAACAAATTGAATTAGAGGACTTGATATTATCCTTAAATATTTATATTATCATTTAATTTTTTAATGAATCAGTTTTATGCAAGTTAAGTTGCAAATATTGTTAATATCTTTTTAAAATAGGCAAGAATTTCAGATTAACTCAAAAATTCTTTTCAAGTAATGAAAGAAGGAAGGTTGTTGGGAGAAAAGCCAAAAGCAAAGAAGAAAAAGATGTTAAGTAAAAATAAGACATAGTACTGATGTATGTGCCAGATTCAGGCCACCGATGGGTGTCAGCTGAGTTTTTGTGTGGGTTTGTGCTTCTGTTCTTAACACACAATGCAGGTTTCCTGTTGGCTAGCAAAATGGTGATGTGTATTTTAGGTGAATTATCTTGAAAAGAATAATTTAATTTAGGGTTTTTTGGAAGGTATTGTGGGCAGTTCATGGTCTCAGATTATTTCAGTTAATGTCAAAAGTTGTTAGCAAAGGATCACATACTCTAAGGGCTAGCTAAAAGTTTTGGCCGTTTCTCATTTGTTTTGACTTTCAATTTGGTATATTTTATCTATCAAAGAACTAATGTTTAATAAAGAAAAAAATATAGCAAAAGAAAGTAATCAGAAAGTGTGTGTGATTTTACAAAGCTGATCTATGAAAATAAATAAAAGCAATTGTAAGTATGTATCTGAATAGTCTGTATTCTGTTAGTTTGTATGGTATAGAAGTGTGGATTAAACCACTGTAAAGGTTAAAGGAATGTCTCATCATTGTCCCTTTATAAAGTTGTGGCTCTAGTCAATTGTCTTCCACCAATCCTTTCAAGATAGCTGCAAACACAAGTATGTCCACAGGTCAGTTGTTCAGTATTAGGTCTTAGTGGACCTTATAGAGCGAACGTCTCCTTCTTAGTACTGTAAACAGCGTTCTAGTATTTTTTCCTCTCAGCACTGCAAAGTAAAGTTGATAGATATTTGTTTTCATTTAGAGTTCTTTGTTTTCAATGTACACCAGATAAATAGAAGGGCTATTGCAAAGACTTTTAAGCATAGTTACTGATTTGGAGGCTTTTGAAATTCTCTTTGTTGTGGGAAACATCAGAAGCACTGCGTTTGATGTATAGTTCAGCGCTATGGAAATATGCTTCAGTCTGTCTGCACAAGTGTTCCCACCATGCACTCAGTGTTTGCTTTGTATGTAATCCATGCAGCATAACATACAGCAATTCAGAGTAAATTACATACCGTTCCATTACCTCACAACAGGCCTTGACACCTATGGGTGTTCATGGGAAATTATACAGTTCTCTCACAATCAGCCAAGATAATTTTTTTATAACTTACAGAAAGATCAGCCCTTCAGAAAGCAAAAAATATTAGTCATTTTTAGTTGTAGTTCTTTTTTTTTTCCCTTTGGCCTACTTCTATCCAATCCAGAGTTTGCTTGTATTTTATAAAAATACAATAAACTCTGATTTGTTTAAAACAAAAACAGGACTGGGTGTATTAAGTAAACACTCTCTTTGGTAATACAGGCATTTATTCCAGCACTGCTTGATAATATTTCTGATCTTTTTTTCCCCTCTTTTTTTTTTTTTTTTTTTTTCCATTTTGGAGCAATGAGAACAATCCTTTTGTTATTGCAAGGAAAACAGACTTTCTCAGCAATTAGGTCTTACTGATGGGAATGAGATAATTTTCCCCTAATGTGTTTTCTAATAAAGAAGTGAAAACGCACACTTGATTCCAACATATATGAAAACATTATCTCAATTATTAATGTGTCCTTACTCCCTGGAGATAAATTAATCTAGTTGCACATGGTTTCCCCTTTCTGTTTAACATCAAAATGTAATAAGAGTAGACTTAAGGAATGTATACGATATACACTTAAATTCCATTAGAATCAAATACAGCAGTTTAAAAGGCTTATACGTTTTAGTAGTCAAAGTTTTTCAGACTCCAAACTTTAAACTGTGAATTCTGGAAACAGCTAAATTGTAAATGGTCTTTTCTCCTGCAAATACAGTTTAGAGGAAAAAACTTTTGCTGACGGATGTATCAAAGGGTAGAATCTTACAGTTTCTTTTTTTATCATTTGCCTGATAAGGGGTTTGCTGTCTTTCTTGACTTTTTCTTTTTTGTCAGAGGTTAAATAAGTTTGTTTTTATTTTTTTTTTTCTTGGAATAGTCCAAGAATGACAAATATACTATTTAACTTTGGTTTAACTTGACTTAATTTAAGTTTTACTTTTCTGGAAGAAATGCTTTTTCATATGATAGGTTTTTTTAAAGGAATGAGCAAAACATACATGTAGCAAGGCATTCGCTAGTAATTACAAAATGCTCAACCTGTGTTACTGATTTTTCCCCTTAAATGGATAGGATTAATTGGCACTACTAGAAAGTGTACATATCATTTTAATAAAGTACTATTTGAGTACTTATTGGCCTTTTTGTTCCTCAGCTGAAGTCAAAGAAAACATTGCCTTTGACTTCATCTGGACCAAGAACAGGCATTTTGCTGGGGTGCATGCTGGCCAGAGTACATGCAGGCCTACGGTACATTTCTGTACAAATTAATATGCAGAGAGAATCCTTACCTTTCAAACGAAGCACTCATTCCTGTTACGGTGATAGATTTGTATTCAGATTCTCAAGGCTGTACTTTTGGGCTAAATTCGTTGTTACAGCAAAGCACTGGGGGATAGAATTATGTGCATGCCGTGGTTCTATTAAAGTGAAAATTATGTTTCTCAGCAATCCATCATCTAGTATTCTAGACTGCTTGTCAGCCCTGTTTCAAATATGTCATGTTCATGAAATTCAAATAATTTTGTCTTGAAAAAAAACCCTCAGTTGTATTGCTATCGTATCTTGAATTATGCAGAGTAACAGCTGGTGCCTTTCTGTTGTTGTTTTGTTTTGCCTTTTCTGAGGATTTTCTGTGGTGTACCAACTTTGCATTTATTTTTTATCAAAAAAGTACAATAATTTTTACTTCTACCTGGATTTTAAGTTCACATACTGCCTACTGGAAGATGTCACTAATGTTGTGGTCAGTAGCTTGCTAAGCTGCAAGTTCAGTAAGAGCACATTCAGCGCCACAGCTTCTTTAAGTTATGTACCTTAGAAGAAAATTGTGCTAAGCCACGATAAAGCAGCTTATCTGGATCACTTAGTATCACATTTTTCCAGATAACTTTTGTAAGTTATGTATTCCTTACTTAGGGTCAATATAAAGTTAGTTTGATCTCAAATATAAAAGCTACTGTGTGTTTGATAATTTTTATTCTTCAAAAAGCTAAACTAAGTCTTGATTTTTCTTTTAGAAACCTTGTGATTTTTGTAAAACATTTTCATGCCTTCTGTTTGTGTATTTCCATGTCTTTGGTATGTTTATTCCATGTACACAGGGTATCTGTTGTATAGCTGGGCAGATAAATAATTTTAAGCACACGTGCAACAAAATGAATCTAATTTGGCATGAAGATTGATTCTCTTCCTATTTAACAAAGTGAAGCTTGAAATAAACTTTGGTGAGGAGTTGGATACAGCCCCAGAATCTCAACAGTGTTACTGAAAACAATAATTCTGTGGACTGCACGGAACACGCACGCACGCACCCGGACACACACCATTCCAGAAAAAAAAAATATTTTCTAAATTGCCATATCATGCAGGGACTGTCTGTTTTTCCATGGCACATAATCTCACCTTGGAGATTTTATTATGTAAGATGTAAAAATACTGAAATGGAACACAAATAAATATAAAAGCTCATTTCTGTCCTTATTTGACCATTGCCTTTCCATGTTGCTCAAAAATGATCCAATCACTGTATCACGGAAACACTTGGCCTATTTTTTTTTTAATTAATTAGTAAAAGCAATTTCCATTGTTGGTTGAAATCTAGTTTGTAAAGCTTGAAATTACTCTTAATTTATGATGCCATTAACAGTGCATTATTTCTATCGACTTTTGTTTCAAAGTGGGTGAATAAAGGCAGTATTTTAGTAAGATATATGGATATCCAAAAAGTGTTGCATACCTGATGCCAATAATATATTGGTTGTAGGTTTGATAAGCTGAAACTGCCACATACACCGTTCAGTGTTCAATATTGTGTAGAACTGTCTCAGTCACTGCTTCAGATGCTTTGGTCCCCCAGGTTTCATGGCATCTAACATGCATGGACTTCAAAATGCAGACTTTTAAGTAACTGCTTAACATAAAAGCTGGAAAATTCAGCCCAGAGTATACTTTCCTTCCATGCATTTGGCACCTTTTTCAGATAAGTTACAGAATTCCATTATCCAAATTGTTACACATGTGTGACAGAGGTTGACCTTTAGTCATGTCAATCCTTTTTGTGTAGGCCTCAGGCTCCAGCCTAATGGCTCAAAGCCTGATTTACTCACTGTAATAAGGGCAGGAGGTCGAGCAATTGTCAGCTTGCCTGCTCGTACTCGTCTCAGAGCCTGGTTGAAGGCTGTTAACACAAAGCTTTTCAAAGTGAATTTACAACCGCCACCACTGACAGAGGCCAATCAGTACACCATAAATGTCAGGTTAGTGAGATTGAGCAGTAAGTAAAGTACTGGCAGCCCACTATTGGCTGAAATCAATTGCTTAAGGTTTAACTGAGAATAGCGATCCATGTATAACTGCATCTGCGGAACCGGCTTAAGTGTATGGAGCAAGTTAGAGAGTGGATTAGGTAGAATTACCCACCAGCAACAGCCCTGGCACCAAGCCCTGCATTTGTTCTCCTTCCATACGAACGGTGTGTGCACTGATGTGATTCATGGCCAAAAAGCTGTTGGACCTGCCTCTTAGTTCTAGAAGCAAGATTCTTTTTTTGTTTTTTTTTTTTTTTTTATGTACAGAAAGAAAAGAAGAAAGGTAACACAATGTGCTATCTTAACTGGACAAAGAAGGCTAGGATATTTTTTAATGTACTGATTCAGTAATATTTGGCTATTTTCAGTCCTCGGTTCCAGAGAAGGCTTTTTCATAGGGAAACTGTAGCTTTTTGCTGTTGGCTTTTAACGGGAAACTATCGCAGAATGCACTAATGAGTGATTATGTACCTGATGGTCTGAATATCCATGAGATGTAGTTACCCACAAGACTGAATGTTTTTATCATTTTGTGTAGTGACAGCTTGGACAACAATTCATTTGGCTTTGAAAGCATCAGCATTAAAATGTAGGAATCCATTAAAATGCTCTATGCCAGGATTTATAAATTAGGCAATTTCCCTGATTATTGCAATCATTTACAAAATTGATTGTCCCAGTGTGGTATAGGCAGATTTCAGCAATGATCATTGACAACAGGCACATCCTCTAATATCTATACTCATTGTTCCCTAAAAGAAAAGCCACTCTACTATGAGGTTGTTCTCCATCTCAAGGTCAATTATGCATTGAAAAAGTCAACTGATGTAGAAGATCACACGTCTTTAAAGGAGAACCACATCAGCTATTTATAGACTGTAACGATAGCTGGAACACTTATTTTTTCTTCTGTTTGTAATTTGTTTGCCGACGGCCAAGGCATTCACTTGAGTCTGTAGTGCATATTCTTTTTGTGATCCGTTATTGAAAGGCAAATAATTTTGGCAAATTGCAGCTGTAAATATGTATTTTATTGAAGATGTAAAAGTCAATAACGTGTTTTATTTGTTGCATCTTAAAGTTCTAATTAACCTATAGATATAGTGTATAGTAACTTGATTTGGATCAATTATTTCTGCAAGACATAACAAAGACATTATGTCACAAAGCAAATATGCTCCAGAAGTTTTCCTATATTAAAACAAATACAATAAACCCACAAAAGGCTAGTCACCAACCACAAAACCACAGTGCTTTCTACTTGCGTGAAAATATGCAATATGCAAGTTAAAAACCTGTAAATCCTGAACCTTAAAATGCAGGTGATTACAGGAGTTTCTTTTTGCAAACTATAGATGAGGTGCAGTCATAGCTGGCAACAAGCTAATTTGTGTCCGGCCTCATGCAGATCATGAGCTTCCTGGACTAATATCCTGCAGTTGTTAATCAGTCCTTGCTCAGACAAGATAGCCATTGATGTCACTAGGAACTTTGATTTAATGAGGTCTTCGGGCATGACTGAGTAACACAGTATCACTTTAATCACAATTCTTAAATAATTTTTTTCCAAGATAGGCCAACCATTCTTTTGGAACTGCAGAGCCACCTGCGTATTGTCTGCCACTGTCTGTAGAACAACAGTTACATACAGTTAACAGAAAGGTACCCTTGTTCAAATGCATTAATTTGACCTAAAGATAATATTTTACCATGAAGAAAGGGAGGACTGCATAGCCAATGACTGTGTAGTAGTGCATTGTGTTTAGTTAGATAAATATTACCATCAAAGAAAAACATTTTTTTGGTATCTTGTAAAAAATCTGCAACTCATAAATTTATTGTTTGTACTACATTGTGTATTTGTTGCACAGATTTAGCAAGATGTACATAAACAATTCCATATTTTAATAGTAATTCAACCTGGCACTTTCTCTATAGAGACCTACTGGTGTATAAGCAAGCAAATTTGGTGACCCCAGGGCATTTCTAAAGAGGTTTTGATTTCATCTGTGGAACTACAAAGTAGAGAAAAGTGGTTTTATCATGAGCATGGGAACCTCCTACTGAAACAGAGGTCATATGAAGGCTCTATTCTTCATGTTTTTCACCTGTAACAGAGCCCTGAATTTGGAAATAAGTACTTGTTACAGTCCTAAACTGGAAAAACAAATTACTCCTACATTAAGTGTCGTGTATAAAGCAAATGAAGTAAGCAAATCTAGGGCTCATTAATTTTACCTAGGCTAAATGTCCGGTTGTGTAAAGGTCAGTATTTTTTTAAAAACTATTTATATGTACTTTTTGCCTGATGCCATGTCAGCATTCACTGTGGAAAGCAGGGTACTAGTTTTTATCAATCTGTCAAAATAACTTTTATAGCAGTACGGATTGCTGACTGGTACTATTTTTAGACCACCATTTTACAAAAAAAAAAAAAAAAGCTTAACATTGAAGTAAATTTTTTTTTAAAAAAGTTCTGTTTTCTATATTCTATTCTATTTCTATTTCTTTTTCTATTCTACTTATTTCTATTTTAAGTTGGCTTGAATTTTGTCCCAATTTCCATTGCTCCAGTAAAAGAAGGAGATGAAAGAGATCCACAATTACCTAGAGAGAAATGAGAAGGACTCGGGTTGGACTAGATGACCTTTGAAGGTCCCTTCCAACCCTAACTATTCTATGATTCTATGATTCTATATTCTTTTATTTGTAAAATCAGTTGCTAATAAAGCACATCTTCATTTCCAATTAGAGATGTGTGTAGCTGAGCTACAGATATTTCCCTAGTTTTGTGTTAATTCATTTTATTCTGACCAAGCAAGATTTCAGTGACAGCTGTGGTAGCAAAGTGACATTTGTCCACCTCTAAAAAACATGAGCTGTCTTTCAGAGCAAGCATTCTGAGAAGATTTGACATTTGATGGTAAAAAAGACACCAACTTTTTAAAAAATCTGATTGTCACCCATGCCATTCTCCATTTTAGAGCAGGAAAACTGGTGTACAGGTTGGTTAGATGCCTCTAGATGGCATACATTTGTAAAGTTCAGGAAGAAACACTAAAATTTCATACAAATAAATATGTTCATTTTTAACTAATGCATGACTATAATCAGAATACTTCAGCAAAACTGAAAAGTTCCTGAAAAAAAAATTTTGATTTTTAGCAAGACCTTTTTTTCATGCAGAAAAGTGGAGGTTGCAGGTTGGTTTTTGACCAGCTCTAACAGAAATGCACAAAAAGTTACACAGACTTATAAATTTCACTTAAAGCTGCTGTAACCCTTTGGGACAGTTGACAAAGTGTACCAGGCTAAGACCTCAGCTGTGTTTTCAGCAGTGTTCTCTTTTCCATGGTCCCAAACATGCAAATTGCTGAGTACCATACTCTGGCTCTGGCATTTTTTTGGTGAGAGGCACTTCCTGAGAAATTTGAGGTCTTGTTTCTCTGCTGGGACAAAAACTTTTCACCCAGCTGAACCTCTTCTGTTGTTCATGGGCTAACACGGTAGAGTTGAATTTGCTTTAAGTCTTCCAGCACATTTAAAAGTCAGGTAAGGAGTTTAGGAAGCTCAATTTCTGATGCAAATTCTATTTTATCACAAAGACAACCAAAAGGAAGATGAACATTGACACTTTCTTAGACCACACACTAATCATGAAGACGTTTAGGAAAAAAATGGGTGCCACATAGATGTTCAAATCTTTACTTCAATGTTTTCTAATCTGAATTTCTTTCTCTTTTCCTTTCTGATCAAACCAGGATAAGATTCAAGTTTCTTAGAATAAGAGGTAGTTTTTTAGGAATATTAGCTTGCTTGTTTGTTCAGAATGGTACCTATTGTGTCCTCAGTCTAGGGATTTGATGAATTTCCAGCAGTGAGGGTTCTCCCGCAGAAACCGCGTGGGCTCAGGGATGTGTCCAGCCCACCATATGGTGGAACATACATTAGAGTCAGCTATATATCTGAGCCTGGGTGGGCTCAGACAGTAACTCTGGCTGAGTAGCTATTTGACCTTGGGGTCTGCCATTCCCAACAAAAGATGGCTGAGGGTCAGGCTGAGGTCTGCAGCCTCCTTTTCCTCCAAAGACTACATTTGTCTGTCTCTTTTCTTAACCTTTGTGGGTTTTTGTTTATTTAATAAAATGTTAATTTTTATGCCCTAATTACCCAAAAGTGACATGTCCCAGAGGCAATAGTGTTGCAGAAATTTTACTTCATTGTTTGAAATAGATTTTTCCTTTACTTTTGAAAGGCTAATTTGTGTACAATTTCAGTGTTTGCTGCCAAGCCAAATCAGATGGCTTCTTTTTTAAAGATATAGCAACTGTCTTCTTGGATCACTGTAAGAACTTTGTAGGACTTTAATCTTCTTAATCCTTCATTCTGAGTTTCTATTATTATTTACCCCTTCTGAAATCTTACAGGTCCACGTACTATACTTTACACTATTCCTTCTCACTCTATGGCCTGCATGTCATAGTGCTGTATTTATGATCAGAAATAGCTAGCAATGCCTCTCAGGTTGCTATCAGTCACCATCTGAAATAACAGTGATAGCCCCTGAAGAAGTTTGCACAAGGCCTTTTTCCCTCTCTGAAGCTAAGCAGCACACTGCTCCTGTACCGGACCCAGCCGCTGGGCGGGGAGAAGTTCAAGGAAAATGGTCCTTTCTTCGTCACACTTTACTTTCAGATCATCCATTTTGCGAGATGAAAGATATGAAGAATTTAAATTTACTGCTGCATCCATGGAGAAAACAGCCAGCAACAGTGATAGCTAAGCCAAGGCAATTCCATGTCTTGGCAATAATTTATGATTAGAGCCAACCTAGTGAAGGTACAGACCACCATGGTGTTTGTTTTACTATTTTTTTACCTTTTCTTACTTTTTTAAAAATCATTTTTACTTTTTATTATGTTCTTATTTTATTTTTTATTACTAATTATTTATTATTTTTGATGTTAAAATCTTACATTAAAAATGCTTTTTGTGATTTCTGAAAAGATGTACAGTGATCTCAGTGCTTTCCACAAAGAGGGCAAACATACTGGCATTCTCTTTCTGTGTGGAAGGTGATTTAATTTATTTGGAGAATAAGCAGTATGTTTGCTGTTGAGCGCATCCATTTCTAGTTCTAAAAAAAAAAAAAAGTTTTCTCTTCCACAGGCAAAGCTGGACTGTATGTACATTAATAGTTAATTCCACTGCTTTATTTAAATAATGCTATAGTCAATCGTTGCAACTTGATATTAAGTTCTCTGGTAAATTTTTAAAAGAAGTAATGCTGAGAAATTTCTGTGTAAAAAAGACTTTGTAGCGCAGCATCTATGGATCAGATTGCCACAGACTGAAAGTCTGACTGAATTTCTCCCTCCTTCATACTCTTTGAAGGTCTCACCATAAAAATCAGAGAGCTAGATATCTTATCTTCCACTTTACCTTAGCAAATTCATGTATCTATTGAGGCTGAAAAATTGGACCTTTAGATCATAGGGAAAACTGGGACAACAGACAGATGCAGGCTGCTAAAGCAATGTGTTTGAAGGAGACGGAGAACAGGACAGCAAGGCAGTGTAGTGCCAGTCAGCTTGGAGGAAGAGCTGGGGCTCTCTCAGACTATGGCTCTTGTACAATGATTACTGCCATTCTTTCCCTTTGTTCTCAAAGATTACAGGTAATTTTACCACTCTTGCACAAACCAGGCTAGACTTGTCTCATGAGCATCACAGTGCTGATCTATTTATTATTTAGTTTTTGAGCTGGCACTGTCTGATGGTGAGTTGTGGATATCCCACAGAAAGCCACAGGTAAAATGTTAAGAAATGATATCATTCAGAGTTACTAATTTTCTCATGTTCTCATACTTTTCTACTCTGGATTTTTCCCACCCTCTTGTTGATGAATTTAAATATTTGATCTAATTTAAGGTTTCAAAAACTTGTGAGTACTACAAAAGGTAGCTTTGTGAATATTCTTGAGCAGGCAAGACTTTTCTTAGAGATCTTTTAGTGTATCCTTAACATTGCACTAGGAAATACAATATCACACCAAATCATGCTCACAAATCATATGGTGAAAGCTGAATAGTTTCATATTAACGACTTGAAAACCTCTAGTAAACTTCACTACTTAAAAAACAACAGCACAAAAAATCAATTGCTGTGTCTAACTATGATCAATTGGGTAAGAATATTCTTCTCATGTGTGCATGACAGTTATAAATAGTACAAATGGAGGTCTGGGTGCTGTAAGCTAGTACCACAATGTCACTGCTTGATTTTGAGCTTTCAGTTACTCCCTTCAGCTATGTTAGGAGCTGGTGGTGTTGAGGAGCTTACAGAAACCATGGAGTGACTTCCACAATCAGGACTTCTGAGCTTTGTCCCAGTGTCAGATTGCAGGATTTTTAAGGTCTTTTCATTCTATGTTTCATGGTGATTTTACTTGCTAGTGAATAAAAAGACTCCAACTTTACTCCTCATTCCAGCAAAACAAAAATTGTAGGAGTTTTAAAGTGGGCAAATATTTTAAATTCATACATCAGTCTCCTAAGATTTCCATCCTGGAAAAGTCTGTTGGAAAGGCACCAGGTGACAAGGAGAGAGACCTTGGCTTTGCGCATGAGTGTAGGAATTTGTGTTTGAGTTGTCCATGAGCATTATGGCATTTAACTCTCCAGCAGAAGAGGTATAGTGGCTATAAACTGTATAAAATGAATAGCATCTTGTGACTGAAATATCTTTGAAGAGTTACCTTATGTCTAGAGCACACAACCAGAGAACTGTGCAAAAAGAGAAGAGAGTACAAGATGGCTGTGGAGGTGATAAGCTTCTGGAAAAAAAAGCCTTTGAATTAAGTTCTTAGTGGAGCTTAATATAGTGTCTTAATTACAGAGGAGGTCAGAGTTTATTTGACTTCTTTGTATGGACACTTATGTATCGAGAAAGAAAAGCAACCTGGCAGATAGGCTTTTCTATTCAATGGATGAGACAGGATAGACAAAATATCATGGCTAGAAGCTGAAGTTAGAAATAATGCATCTCAAAAAAAGAAGGTAAATATGTCTTGCAGTAGTTAAACATAAGAACATCTTGCTAAAAGAGGCAGGTGCCTTACTTTGGCTCTTTAAAAGGTTATTAGATCTGTCAAGTTCTGCTTTTTCGCATGGGATGATCTGAGCCTTTTCCTTCACAGTCTGTGAATCTCCAAACCCTTTGTTTTACCTCCTAGGCCATACATGCAGAGAGGAAGACTGCTTCCATCTTCCTTGTAGCACTTTGCATAGGGGTCTCATCTTCAGTAGGGTACATACTGGGAATTTCTTCCCTCAACTGTCAGGGGGATTCGACTTTCTCTTTGCTTTTTTCTGGGGCCAGAGAATTGCCACAGGGATTGGGCCAGGGACAGTGGTTTGAGGTGTTAGTCTTTTATTTCACAACTAGCATATTTATGCCTTGGGCTGGCTGCCACTGACCTTGGAGGTTTGTCATGATCTCTGCAACTTCTGATGTGGGCGTCCTGGCTTGCTGGTTCATCTGGGCATTTCTTGCCTTACAAATTCCCTGCCATTATCAGGGCATCAGGGCCTCATGGCACTCTGGTCCTCCCACTTTTTTCTGTGCCTTTTCCTGGATGGAAGCTAATGGCCTGTGACGCATAGTCTGGAGCAGATGATCGAACAGACGTTTCTGGCTTTAAAATCCACGAAGCTATGAAGCCAACAAAGAAAAGTTACTGTGTCTGTGTAAACCTTATCGAAACGGAGCTCTGCTCATTCTCCCAAGTAAGAGTTTCTGTGCTTATAAATTCCTCTCAGCCTCCTTTTCTGACAGAGCACAGCACATCAGAGGAGTTGTCTGATAAAGATAGGGAGAGAGGAGAGGGATTATTATAAAAGCCAGCCATGTGGCTTCTGCCCGGAAGTCTGCATATTTCCCTTGTACATGAAGTGGCATATACAGACTGCAGCTTAACCCAGAGCTCCAGAGAAATAATAATATGGAAGAAAGAGCAACAGTAGCTCTGAATTTTCTTGCAAGGATCCTATTGCAACAACACTGAATGGACATGCAACCCACACCACAACCCCCACAGCTGTCACTCTGGCAAACCTTTTGATGAATTGGATCTTGATATTTACAGAATCTATTAAAATACAGCCCATCATGTGTTTGTTTATATGTTGACAAGATGATGTACACCCTGTGGGTCAAGGGTGATGTGAACTGTTTTGGTGTTCTTGTCAAAGCAGCTAAAAAAAGAGCATTTAAATAATTTTTGTAGAATAATAGTCTAAGAATGTAAGAGCAAAAGAGCAACATAGAGAATTCTTACTTTGAAAAAAATCTCTACTGATCTGACACAAAAATCTGAGCTTGTTATCAATCAAAAAGACTTTCCTACTTCTTCTCTAATATGTTAGAAAATTGGCAGCTCAGATAGAAAAACAAATAGCAAAATTAAACAGAAAGGAATTGATTTAACTACTTGGGTGGTTTATCCAGTATCATATAAAATTTTTCACTTGGGCTTGTCACTTATTAAATATGTTTTTTTTAACAAATGAGGTTATACAGCACATACAAAATCTTGCACTATTTTGCTATAAATATTGTAAGTCAGAATTAGCTTTATGAGGGTATCAGATGTATTTATTTGAACATCACTCATATGTGTTTGATTTTTCTTTGTGGTTATGAAGAAAAAATAATGTCTGAAATTAAATCATGTCAATCTAGTTGTCCTCACAGATACGCCTTGTAAATTTAAATGTGGCTGTATTGAGGTTGTTACCTGTGTAAAACTGGACCCCAAACTCATACAGTGAAGGATTCCAGAGCATCCTCCAAACTTCATTGTATTGTTATTAGATCATATCCTCATGAAGTGGGCTAAGAGCTAAGATAGCTTATTGTAGAAGAATCTCTTTCAATCTCATGTTTTTATTGCTTGGTTTTTTTCAGCACCTTGGAGTCATGTGCCTCAGAAATAAATAATTCCTGTCCCAGCATAAAGCTAGCACATGCTCATTTTGATGCCGTAAAAGAAATCACGGAAGAGAGCAGATAAAGAAGATGAATTTCAAGGGAACAAGAAAAATACTGTTTTCTCAGATTTGTTATGTACATGTTGTTGAATTGTTGAGGCATCCAAATGATTCACTGTTTTAGAAAGGAATGGCTGCATTTGGAAAGCAGAGTGGAGCTGGCATGAAAAGCCTGAGAGAGAAGAAAGGTCTGTGAAGGTGTAAAAGAAAGAAAGGGTGGATAAAGGGGGGGAAAGGAAGAACTGGATCTAGGCAGTGTGAGAAAGGAATGATCACGACTGTGGAGAATAAGGAACACAAGGTGACTGCTGGACATGAGCTGTCCTGAGGTGCTGTGCTGAAGAAGTGGTAGTTTGGCCCTGATGTCCCCCTTGAGAACAGGGACATGAGAACAGCTCACATTACCTTCAGATTTCCACTTCCTAAAAGGAGTAGATTGTGCTGGTTCAGCTCTGGTGGAAGCTTATTCCTGGGCCCTGGAGTCCCTCGGAAAGTTGTCCACTGGATCAGGTCTGGGAAAGGAAGCAGAGCAGCCTGTTCTTTTATTCATATTGCAGAAAGGAGGTTCAGAGCTTCTCTGAGCTGAAATACTGCTAAATTTTTTTAAATTCTTCTCCTTTTGTTATATATTTCTAAGACTGTTCTGGCAAAGAAAAGTGCTTATAACTTTGTTTCAAAATTAAAACCAAGAGCCTCCTTCGCATATCTTTTCTCTTTTTCTTTATTTCTTCAGTTTGCCTTAACCTTGCTCCAAAAGCATTACTTTAAATATTTTTCTCCTCCTTTTTTTTTTTTTTTGGACTTTTCTGTTGGGACTGTCAACAATGAATCAGTTAGAACTATTTGTGAGATTGCAGTCTACAGACACTTGCCCAGATGCAGATGAGCTGATACCACCAAAAGCAAAGGCATGGTCATCCGATGCTAGTGCCTTTTGGTCACGAAGGATATATCTACCCTCTACAATTAGGTGTTGGGCTGAGTTATTTCAGAATGAGGAATTGCACCTGCATGGTACAATATAGCTGAGTTTTCAGTATTGCTAGCCTGGATGCGTTATTGCAGTGTGCCCAAGTGTGACACATGAGGCTGCATCGCATAATGTTAGCAAGGTTTGAGACTCTGCTCCTGAAGCCACCCAAATCAATGATCAAGGCTCTGAGCAAAGCTCAGTGATTAGACAGAATACAAGATGTTAGTGTTGTAGGAAAAAAAAAATTCAGATTTGCCTGTTGTGCTGAGCTGTTTATTATGATGGTCACTAATTAGATGACATGGATCTTTCAGGTACCCGGTATGTGCAAACAGCAAATGAGAAAATCTGAAACTGGATGGCTTTTTTTTTTTTAAACTTAATTTTGAGTGTTAAGCTCACAGCAAAATCAGAAAAAATAATTATCAAATGACAAAACTTATGCTTAATATTCTGGGAGTTTACACTAAGTTTTTATGTGTAACATTTAAAGCACGTAAGCAGTATAGTGTAAAGCAAAGGCAGGAGGTGAACTTGATTTGAAATTGAAGGTTTATGCAAAAAATCTGATTCTCTTAAACTTAACTTTATTTTATTTTATTTTATTTTATTTTATTTTACTTTATTTTATTTTATTTTATTTTTTATTCTATTTTATTTTTATTTATAAACAGCTAATAAAGGTTGCAGTGTGATTTATACCCCTATAAACTGTTAGAGGAATTATAGACAAGTGTCACATTTGCATTACATTTTCCAGATTTTCCAAGTTTGTCGGGCTGAATGCTCTTTAGACAATGTTGTTTCTGACAGTTTAATTAATTATAATGGAAATATAACAAAATGCTCATGCCTTTAACTGTATTCTTTGGCAAGTATTACACTTTATGAAGAACTTCATAACTCTAAAAATGAAAGAATTCAGTATATTAGTTAAGCTTTTTCATTTTTATTAATGGTCTTTGTTATGTGCTTTCTTATGTGGGAAAGAGGCTTTCAGGCAAGAAGAATGAAAGCAAGAAACATCTCTTTCAGTGTTATGCTAATGGGCTCTCATGAGCCTTGTGAACAGATTAGCTCCCGTTCAGCGGGTGTGCTTAGAAATACGGAGCTGTAGTACAGGATTTAGTCACTGGTTATAGATATATAATCCTCAGTCTTAGGATCAGATGTTAGAAAAATCTCAGGCAAGTTGCCTACTCGTGACTGCGCTTGCTTCCAGCAGTGGCTACTAAGCGGTTGTCCATGGCTCCCTGGTGGTCTGCAGGACCTTGCAAAACGTCGTCCTGCAGATTTCACGGAGGACTGAGTTCAAAGGAGTCTCACTAGGTGGTATAATCGTGAGCTGTGTTTCAGCACCATCCTGACAGATGCTTTCCTTGACATAAGGCAGGACCTGCACCATGCCTGGCATTGGCATTCCTCTAGGATTTCCATATACGCAGCTCAGGATGTCCGTGTGCTCATAAGACACTTGTTTGCAAATGTCATATTTGTGTGGGCAGGCGCTTGGTTTGCCCGTGAAGTCTTGTCATAGCTGAACACCGAGTGTCAACGGAAAGTATGGGCACAGCTGGCTCCAGCATGGTAGGAACTGGCCTGCCTTGTAGCTGGTTGCGCTGTCTGGATAATAAGATTATGGCAAGAGTCACTAGATGACACTGTTACATAGTTTCACACAATCTTTTCTCTTAGAGCCTGTGTTCAGTCTTTGAAGATACACTGTACCGTCGCCTGCGTTTCAGTTCCTGTCAGTTTATACTGCTGCAAGCACCAGGATGACTTTCTGTCTGATTAAATCTTTCTGACTAGACTGTGCCGGAGGGCAGAGCTGATCCTTCATTTTGGACAAGACTGAATATAATTTGCATCCCACAAATCCAGCTTTGACAGCAATAGTTTATCTTCTGTTAAGGAAGAGATCTGCAAAGACCTCTGCTTTTGGAAGAGACTCATGTCTGCCATGGGACAAGGCTGTGGTGGCACAGCGGTTGCTGAGTGATCTGCTGTGGTGCCTTTGGAGAGAGCAGGTGAGCAAGGGGAGCCACAGCTGCTTTGCTGGAAGCCCACCTGCTCTCCCAGTTCAACCTGGTCCTGCCATGGAGTGGTGGATTCTTTGGAGTCACTACCATCTTTCACATGGAAACTATGCTGTCCCTTGGCCTTTCTCCTGATAGAAAGATAAGAGCCTTTAGTCTAAGTAAAACCTTTTTGCTTCTCCATCTGATACGGCTGAAATCTATAGGCTCACCAGGCTCTATTATTTTATACTGTCATTTGCAACATCAAGGTTTTGCTGCGACGCAAATTATTGTCAGGCTCCAGACGTACTCATATTCTTACCACTTGCATATTATCTCAAGGCTTCCAGAGAATGACTTGAGGCATCTCAGCCAGTCAAGTCTTGAAACTAAAATTGAGTGGAAGTGACATGATTTTAGATTGTTTTTTTTTTTTTCACATTTTACTCAGCATGTGTCTGAAAAGCCTTCCCAACACAGTAGTCTTGTGAGGACTATGACAAAAAAAAAAAATTTTTTTTTTCTTTTGCTTTTGAGTTGCCCTGCTGGAATAATTTACTGGGTAGGAAAGGTCATTTTAGGGAAGCAGCTTTCAGCAGCATTACAACCACAGCTCTGCTAAAAGCTTCTGTTGCTGCTGTTCACTGTACCAAAAAAAAAAAAAAAAGAAAAAGAAAAAGTAAAAGCAAGAAAGCAAGAAGTAGATTTTTGTAAAGAAAACTGAAATTAAAAAAAAAAAGAACAATATTCCTTGACAGGCTTCTTTCATAGTCCAGTCATAATGGATGCTAAGAACTTTTAAGAGTGATAGGATGCTATACATTTACTTGTAAATGTATTTATATAAATAAGCTATTCTTGTTTTTCTAGTAAAAAATGCACTAGAATAGTCACACTCGAATGTTAAGATGCTAAAAATTGTTTATACAATTTTTTTTTTTTTTTGCTTAAAGAGCATGAGAAAGCAACCAATATAAAAGCAACACAAAGATGTCTGACTTTTTTGAGCACCAGCCTAGTAAACTCCATTGAGAGTGTGGCAATTTATAGCAGGTCGTATTTGCACTCTCAGTCACTAACATTCAGTATCAGCAAGTTAAGTATCTAGTCTAAGTCATTTAACCTTGTATGATGTATTTCCCTCTTGACGGTACATATTCCTCCCCATTGTCTGAACAAGGACATTGGATAATAGGGTTAGGTTATATACCTAACCTTAGCTGGTTGATGTTATATGAAACAAATCCTACCTTCAAGTCACTAACAAACTTAATTCTACACTCCGTGTGAACAGTGGAAATAATCAATAGTGCCTGGATATTTGTTGTCAGTTTTCCCTATTGTAAATTCACTAATGGCATGTTACATTGCAGCCAAATATGTGTTTGCACCTCTGGGCAGATACAAGCCAACTCTCTTTAATTGAGTTAATTATTTCCTCTTTATATATAATGTAACTCCAGCAATACTGAGCTTGCTATGGGATGCGAAACTCACAGTAAAGGGTGGTAAATAGCCTTAAGTACAGCCCACGGTGCTGTGATTGCCCTACTGTCATGAGCCAGATAGCTAATTTACACCTATCCTAGGGAATGGATTTGTCTGCATCTGTCCCAGTTGCTTTGACTGCAGTGTAGATACGCACTAAATCAGTAGGATTTCTAATCTGTGATTATACTTGATATGTATGAAAGCAGAACTGGGCTGGTATCTCCCTATGCAATGCATCTAATATGTCTACTAAAGCAAAGGCTGCTTAGTTTAAGCATTCTCTGTTCTGCAAATACAGAGCCACCAATACTTTTCTTGGATAACATTTGTTCTCAATTGTAGCCATCAGAAGGTCAGAAGAAGTTCAAAATGACATGATGGAGTTTATCTATTTGTTTGGAAAAATGGTCTGGTTATTGCTATAGCAAGTTATATTAAATTGTTTTGGTTGTGTGATATAGGATTTTTATATTAATGCCCTATTTTAAATGTATTTATAAAACAGTTGAGCTTTGACTATTATAGTTCAGATCCGTGCAGTTTTGTAATTGAGACATTTGCAAGTTTACAGTCAAAATTATTTTGGCAGGGACCAAACATAGATGCGTTTTAAAATAAAAACTTGGGATAATTGCATCATGATGGATATTCTGAGTCCTGTTCATTTCTGCTCTCAAAGATATAAAATCAATACAAATCTCAGGACTGACTGTATGCAATATGTGAATGATGTATGTGATGAGGTTTGGATTTTTTTCTCATTTATGTGCATAGTGTATGTAGATGTGCCATTAAAGTTGACAGTGTTTAAGCAGAGTTGCAATGTTAATGGCACGGTTTACCTCAAGTGCAATACAAATCTTTTGTAATATTCCAGGTGAAAAGTGCTACACTCATTTGTTGTCAGTGAGGTAAGGTCTTCCTGCTCTTTCTCTCCCACCAGCACAATTGTTTAAAAATCTGCCAGCTATCTGCTTGCTGCTGGTTATTTTTGTTCTGACTTCTAAAGGACTTACACCATAATTATGAGACTGAAGCACAGATGCCCTGTGTTGTGGAGCATGATGCCTTTTGACAGCATTTGTAGTTCTTGCTTGGAATTTTCTGTGTTGAGAGTTGCTCATGTCAGTATGATTTTGGGTCTGATTCAGATCCTATTTACAATGTTACAAGCTTTATTATAAGTGGAGGACTTTTAAAATGTTTATTGATTTTGAACATTTTTTTGAGAAATCACATTTTAGATGGAGAAAATACATCACAAAAATGGTATTAAAATTTGATTAAGATGAATTTGATTAATATGAATTGTATCTACAATTAGCTAATGAATTACCTGTAGTGACTAGAATTTATGTAATTGATAGTCAAAACTAGAGTGCTAGGAAGACAGTAATCTCTCCTTCATTTTCACTAAATTTGATGTAATAAGTATGTAAGTTAAATCTCCTGAAATGTTGAAAAAGTAGCAAAAAAGTAAATGACAACAGGAAATGTCATTTTCTTCTTTCAGGACTGCCAGACACTCTGTATAATACAGGATATCCTGTATATATAATGATGTCAAATATGAAAAACATACAGGCCACACTCTTTTCTATATTGTCATGGCAACTGCTTTTCCAAACATGCAGCAGCTTAAATTCCCAGAGATTCAGGAAAACAGAGACTGCATCTGGACTTATTGCCTGTGCAATTGGTCCAACACAAGGTTTGTTGAACATGTGCAAATTGTGCACCATGCCTTTTCTGTCCAGCACTGTTCCAGATGTCACCTTCTTTCTACTTCCCATTTCATGATGTGACTTCTAAAAGTAGTTACATGCTTTTGGAATGCTGTCAAGATTATTGAAGATGCAGATGGGTATTAATGGGGATCAGCAAAGGTCACTGACCCAATCAATATCTCACTGTTGAGCAAAAGTTACTGTTTCTTTGTGAGCATTTTTCGTCACCCCTCTTGTCTACTTACACATCACAAGGCCAGATATCCCAGGACACCGTTCCACTTGTGTCCGCAGTGGGAGACTCCACCGGATGTTTTGCTCTTCCTTATGCTGTCCAGTGATATCAGCAGCACTGCTAAGTATGTAATAACTAAAAAATATTTCTATACCAGTGTTGTACACTGGAATCGATGTAGAGGTGGAAATTATTACCACAGTGAAACTTTTGGGGACAAAGGACACACATCCATATTTTAAAAAGTGACATTAGTCCTGCTTACTGAGCAACTAGCCTTTAAATTATGGAATGCTCCTGAATGTACCTCGTTATTAAGCCTCTGGTAAGTGTCTTTTCCTCTCAGTCAGTTTGTTTATTCATCCTTGATTCCAAGGATTTGCTCAATTTTCTAGTAAGTATAATATATTTCCTATCCAGATGCCACATGGGATTACTAGACAATTTACTTATCTGGACAAAATAAATGTCTTTCCTTTGAAGCCTGGAGTAACTCACATCCTTCTCTGCTCTCTACTGGAGAACAAAAAGTCTTTGAGAAAAAGAAGCGAAATCTTCTACCCTGACACACCATCGTATTCTGTTGGATGATCCTCAGTATTTTTTGACAGAATGAGTCAGCAGAGGCTAGAGTAATAGTGCATTAACCTCTCCTGTCTCACTCTTCCCATACTCCCAGTTTCTTGGAGTTTTTAGACAAATTCGAACCGGCTAAGATGACAGTCCTGGGATCGCAGCAGCTGTTTGGGCTGTCTCAGTACAGTGTCTTATCTGAAGCTGGTTTTGACTCTGTAATAGCAGTGACTCCCTAATGCTAAAGTACTTTTTCATCTTCTCCTCTTACCTTTTACTTTGGTTTTTGGCTGAAAACATTGGCCTCTTTAGTTTACTGTTGTTAGGAGGAGTGAGTTCAAGATACTAAGCAACCAAGGGGTTTGAGTTTAGGAATCTTTTCAAAATAACTATAAAATATGAAATTTATGTTATCCACAATACGTTGGAGGTCAGTTCGCCCTCAAAACATAATGTCTGACAATTGTGCTTTCTTAGTGTGGGTTAGAAAAAGAATATAGTAGACTTAGGAAAACATCATAATTTAAGAAGTGACACATTTCAACAAAGACATAAAACTGTAGGCAGTACAGAAAAGAAGCAAAACCTTAGGAAACCATTACTTCATTAGGACAAATATTTTATGTCTTTTAAAAGACTCCTTATTAAAAAGGGTGAGCACTAGGACATTCATGTTTGCATGAAATCATAAATCTGCCATTTGAGAACAAGAAGTGCTTCTTTCTATGGATAAATTGATTTTTATTACAGCTTCATCAAATTCTTTGAAAATAGTTAATCCGAGTGCATGGCTAAGAGTCAGCACACAGTTATTTTTAATATTCTTTTGTCTTACAAGTGTAGTGGTCAAGCCAGTTAGGAAAGTCAGCACCATACAGTAAGCATGCAGTCCATGTGGCATAAAAAAAAAAGCTGTACAAGGGCTCATTTGCTTGCTATTAGCAGGAATGTGTTCCTTTTGAGGAACCCCCTACATAAAATATACAAATGTATTCTTTTATTTCCCACATTGCTTAGCTTCTCCCACCTTTTCATTAGCAAGCCTTCACTTTCCCTTTGCCCTCAAATGTATGGGCTAATATTTATGACTGACAGTTACCTACCTTCCCAATGAACTAGCAGGCCAGAAAGGACTTAGGTTTTAACTTGTCTGCGTGTGGATTCAGAGTTTATTTTCTCCATGAATGGGAGAGAGCTGGTAGAGCTCTGTTACTCTGCTGGGAAACCCAAGGTTTTTCTCTTCTGGCAGAGGGGAAGTGCAGCAATTCCTGCTTAGCTCAGGAAAACTGTGAAGTCACAGTCCCTATTAATCTCCTGTATTTAAGCAGAAATTTTTTCTGATTATGCATGAGAAAGAAAGAGACAGGAAAGAAGTGGGGAAAGGTTACACTTTCATCACATTTTCTGGGTCTCCCAATTAATTTAGGCTTATCTGTGTCTTTTAGATTGCAAGCTCTTAGGTGCCATGACTGTTTTCATATATGCCTTTAATAGCCTATCACTGCCATACAACAGATAACTGGTTACAAATTGTTGGAGTTTTCCAAGGAAACCAATTTTTTTTTTTTTTCCAGAGGATGCTGAGAAGCTAAAAGTGTTTGCATTAAGATTTTCATTTCAGTGAAACTTCTGATGAATAAAACTTTGGGAAAATGATTCAAAATCATCTAAACACCTTGTTTTTACATTTTCTAACAGAAAGTTCATTTCTCAGTTCTGAACTCCTTTCAGTTTTAAAGCTCAGTAAGCTTATAATGCAACATATTATTATGGTTTATAAAATCTTGAAATAATCCACATGATTTAAAAAAAAACCAACAAAAACTTGCTCCAAAACATTTTGTTATTGTTATTACTTTACAGACATTGTGAGGTTTTGGCTATATCCAGTAAAATAATTTTGCATGCAGCTCTGCTAAATAATGATTAATTTCCCCTTTGTGTTAAACTTTGAGGATGGTTGGAAAATAATAAAAATAAGCACTGGTTTATTTTGCTTTGTTTTTACAATTTAGACTTGAGGGAAAAATAAAACTTGTTTTGGATGAATCATTTTACTGTTAAAATTTTTGACATGGATTATAATCATTGGTTCTACTGATTTCTAATTAATTCATCTGCTTTGAGTTCCTTTGTAAAAAAGTTAACATTCAAGGCCAGTACACTTGCTGCTGAAACTACTCTCCTGTTTCTGAAATACACCTGTTGCATCTGTGTTAGCCTACGTAAGTCATCTAAATATTTTCACTTAAAACTGTTTGGGACAAAAAAAATGCCCTTTTATTTTGGCAGAGAGCAGAGTTGAGAAAGGCTGGGAGGATAAAGGTAAGCTGGATAGTGTTATAGATGAAACAGAAGAAATGCAGAATGGAATAGAGAAGAAGATGAACACAAACCTTTGCAATCAGTCTTTGGTTTTCACTCTGATGAGGCATTCTTGGGGTTTTTTTCAGCTGCCTTGATAGAATGAGGGACAGAAAAGAAAGACCATGATGAGACAGTGGCTGATGGGAGAATAGGGGAAAGTAAAGAGAATTTTTAATAGCACTAGTTAGATATAGAAAAGAAAGTTTAAATTAGTAGTAAGAAAAGAATGCTTAATCTATTTAGAAATACGGACAGTGAAGAAGTGTAATAGCAAATATTATGTTCTTGTAATGAGGTGCTATAGTCATGGAAGAGCATAACACGTAGATCCAAATGTCCATAGAACATATATATGTGTTGTATGTAATTTTAGGAGTGGCAGGATTTGATTCATTCCAGGAACAAGGAAACATGCCTCCTGTTGAATTACCGACACTGTTACTGTCAACATCTCTGTGTTACTTGGACATCTCCAGCCCCAGTACTGTCTTTGTCTTTGTTAGATACCAGACAGCTTCTGAGGACTGACTGAAGCCCTGCAGAATGTAGCTTGGATCCATGCTAGTCTCTTGGAAAGAGGCTAATTTATATTTATTTGCAGTCTGTATCATTCTACAATTTTTAAAACTGAGTTCATGAGTTATATGTAGTGCAAATGAAGAGCAGGTTACAGCCTTACTGCGTATTTCTAGGTCAAATCTTTCTGGACTATACTTTTTTTTGGCTTGAATCTAGAATGTGAGTACCTGAAGGGGAAATGCTTATTTTTTTTTGTTATTATCCACGTAATTTTCCAAAATAAGTGCTTCCATTCTCATCCATTGAGGCTCTCAGTCAAGTTTTAATTTTTCACATGTAAAGATGTGATGAGTCCCTAAAAAGTACCCGCATTTCCTGGTCATAGTCTGAGATCAATTACAAAACATAGGTTTGCAACAATAAGCTTGTCAAAATCTATCAGACATTGATTTTTTTCCATGTCAGCAAATATGGAAATGAAAAGGATGAAGGAAAGCGTGAGCTGAAGAGCAGTTGGAACCTGTTGTGTTTCATCCACCTCAATAGATAGGCAAAACATTGTAATGATGAGTCCACCCTTTATTTGCAGTATACACAATTCATGACAGTAGTTTTTATAACTCTAAAAATTACACTTAATAAATATGAGAAGATACAGGTTTTCTTGATTACTTAAACCTAAATGTTTATTCAAGCTTTCATGAGAAGTTTGTCTTAATTTAAACAGAGCTAGGGCTGCTGAACGGATGCCATTTTTTTTGATGTGGACTCAGTACACATGAAACAAGTTTTAATAACATCCACACTCATTTAACTGGTAAATGAATTCTACAGAGGCTTTGCTTCAGCATGGTTTGTCTGCTGCAATCAGAATGAAACGGGAGTCGACTTTTCATAGGTAGACTGTATTCAAGGGTTTTATCCTTTATTTCATGTAGTAAAATGATTGCTGGCTTTAATTAAAAAAAATCAAAAGAAACGTGTGTAAATATTGCTGCTGCAGTTCAGAGCAATGCAATATTACTTCTATTTTCCCTTTTGGTGTTGATGTTATGTAGAAGTTGGAGACACTAACACATTGTGGATATTGCTGCTGAGAAGAAAGGAAAAAGATAGGCTTGAAACACAGCCTGCGAGATGGCACAAAGCCAATGCACTGAAAAATGGTAAGCGTCACATGTAACAGCTGGACGCAGAAATATTTCTCTTTAATTTGGAAGGAGAAAATTTTTTTCACAGCAGGGCACTCTCAAAAGAGCACAACATCAAAGAGGGCGGGTCTCCCCAGTCAAACATCATCTGGCTCCAGTGATGGAGCAAAATGAATGAACTGTCAGGACTTTTTCCAGTGTGTATGTTTTTGCCAAGTGAAAAGTAAAAGGTTCAGTGGCTTGTTCTGATCACAGACCAAATCCTGATAATGAAAAGCTGATTCCCTAAAGTCTTCGTCTGATCAGCTGACAGGCAATGCCTGAAGAAGACCTCAGATTGATTGATGGTCCACTTTGTATTGATGGCCCCTGCCACCCTTAGAGATAAGTGAGATATGCCAAATGCTTAACAGCTCTGGAGGGCTCCTGTGATTGTGACTCAAGCAATGTTCTAATCTAATGTTATAACCCTCACAGAAACAAACCCTCTTCCAAAGAAACTTAACATGATACTTACCAATACCAGGCCTGCACTCTGGCGAGAAAAAAAGCCCATTTCACATTCTCCACCGTGCGTCCACTAGCCACACCAGCATGACTCCTTAATGCACCCTTTTCATCTGCTTCTTGGCTCTGACTTCAGCCCCAAAGCAGTTGCAAACTAACCATCACCATGCTGGTTTTCTGACAATCCTATAGTCTAACAAATTTGAAGGAATAATAGAGCACAGGCATTTTTTTTCGATATAAAAACATGGTGACACAGTTTGTACAGCCATTACTCATTTGTTTTATGGAGGATCTCAGGCATAGTTTATCATATACTTTATTACTTGACCTCTTAATCATCATCTGGGGAACTTGGCATTCCAGACATTCCAAAATATTCCAAACTAAAAATATCAGTGTGTCTCATTATTTAAAACTCACAAAGGAATTAGGTATATTTTCTAAAATATGTCATTTTTACTGAAATTCCTCATTTATGGTGAGCCTTAAGGAGACTTTAAAAAGACATTGAAAGAATTATCTGTGGAGTCTGTCCTGTAGCAGTGAATGGGTGCTCTGCTGAGATAGATGTTCTGCACACACACTGTAAAGACAGTCCCTACCCATATTTACTTATGAACTCAAGAGTGAAGATAAACTAATGATGCACAAAAAAAAGTATCAATCCCCCTGTTTTCTACAGCCACAGGATCAAGACACAGAGTTTAAATACTTGCTGTAAGTCATGTGACAAACCTTTCTCAGAGCAGGAGCTGAGCCCAGGCATCTGCAGAGCAATTCTAGAGTCTGAACAGAGGTGCTTAATGCCATTTTAAATCCTGGAAAGCATAGAAGACATACAGACAGGGCTGACAGGTAAGGCACAGAACTTGAGCAGATCTCCCTGCCTTCTGGAGCCGTCACTGGGAGCTCAGTGGGTTGCTCAGGGCCATCAGACACACTAGTGGAAACTTAGGTTTAGACTCTTTGCATCCTAGTCTGGTGACAAACCCTTACCCATGGGTCACAACCACTACACAAGGCAGCAATGCTTTTGTCAGAACAAAGCAATGTTCTTGACATTGCTTGGAAGCAAGGTTACTTGTGGACAGGAATTCATTGCAGAAGGGTTCTTCTACACGTAACTAATTTCTGAATTAGGAGGTTTTATTTAGTTCCTTTTTTCCTCATAGAATGCCTATGAACCATGAGTCAGGAATTTCAAAGTGAAGGCGGAGGAGGTCATCCCTCTTGTGAGGTGGCGAGATGATCTCCAGAGATCCCTTCCAACCCCAGTGATACCATGATTCCCTGAAGTGCCCCTGACTTCCAATGAGACCATAGCCTCTCATGGCACATGTAAAGGAAATAGAAAAGTTCCCTCTCTCAAGGAAAAAGTCTTGCTTAGAAAGTTAGAGCAAATTATATCTGCTTTTACTTGCCTAAAAAGCAGACAGGCATGTAGGATTCCAAAGTGTCCAAGTAAGTAGGAACTTGAGTCCCAGTGACTTCAGTGGCAGTTTAAAGTCTAACTTGCTAAAGAATTTTTGCCTGTTTTCCTACAGAATTGAGAGTGTCTCTAGGAGCTCTGTGCTTGAGAAAATAGGTACCTTTCTGAACCAATTTTTGGCATGCTTAGGGGATATGGTATTAGAGCTTTAAAAAATCCTGAAGGAATAGAAAACAATGAGAAGCCCCAAGTGTTTCAAAGTGAAAACAAACAAAATCCTTAATCTAGCAAGCTTCATTTACAGAATGATAGCTGTACCATGTATTTTATGTGCCATACTTTAGTATGTCTGAAAGTATCACTAAGCATTGAGCCTAGGATTTGCAAGTCTAAAATCCGCTACCTTCCTTGAAGTGCCAGTTCACACATAGACAAATTTTATGCACAAAGCTGTGAAAAAAAAACAGTTTGAAACCATGTTTTGAAAATGTGCTGAGCAGAAATTACAGGAGTGAGGGATCAGTACCTGTTGTCTCCTTGTGCCGTCAGCTTCCCCTTGGGCAGTAGTAAGGTAAGGCCTGAGTCACATTTGAACAACAGACCTTCCTTGCTCTCCCTGTAACTTCCTACCTTCTCACATACTAGGACTGGGGCAATTTAGAATGATTTCCATTTATGAGTGTCTTTTGGTCCTGAGTGATTTCTCTAAGGTCACCAAGTTATCAGTAAGTCACCTTAGGAGCTGTGTACCCACTCGTTTCAGCTGCATTGCTTAGCTTGATGCTGAGTGATGAAATCCACCAAACCTTGCTTTTGTACATGCCGCTTTGGAGTACTGTCCTCTGTCACATTACGTTTGTGGTTAGCTATTTCGTCCTTTTAATTCTTTGTCCAACTGAATGGGTGGAACGAATGGGAATAGACTGAAGCAACATCTCAGATGAATGACAGAGGACCCTTCTGGAATATTTGATACCTTGTAAAAGAATGAAAAAATATGAAACAAATATTTCACTTCGCAATGTCTAAGGATTTTGAGTAACTGGAAGAAAATGGTCAAAGCTCTGTCACTGCCTTGCAAAGAAACCAGTCATGTTTTCAGAGGTACTGAGGGCAGCAAAGATGACCATAACGATCTTGATTCCCTGGCTCCAAATGTCATCTTAGGAGCTTTATTACTGAGTAAGTTTGATGAGGCTTTACAAGTGAGTGTGAGTTTTCAGCATCAGGCCCTTACAATCTTCTTGTAACTCCTTCCCTGATATATGTACTGGGATACACATCTACCAGGGAACTGGTGTGAGAGTCTTCTGCTTGGGTTATTTCGACTATGATCATTTGCCTCCCTGTTTTTAAACCATCTTTTCCTTTTTAGTCTGCCTTTTTTTCATGGTCTCTGGTTAATGAGCCTAGATTGGCAACACTTTTTCTCTTCATGCTCCACATCCCCCATAAAGGAGACTGCAGAGAACTTCAGCCTGTTGTCTCCCCATGGTCTCCTGCTACAAGAGCTGCACAGGAACACAGCACAGGGAGCAGGCTGCAAATACCAATGCTAAGCAAAAATGTCTCTGTCACAGGATGGCCCATAGCTGGAGTGCCACTGCTTTTTCTGTCGTGTCCCTGGGCCTGTCAGGAGAGTGCGAGAGCACACACTGAGGAGGCCATGTTAAGCTAGCGGACACTGCAAGAGCACTTTACAGACTTCTTTGCATGTGTGCAGGTTTCCAACTTCATGTGTGTTTTTTCTGCTCCACGTCTTCTCCTTTTTGTCCTGTTGTTGAGTAACACAGGTTTGTGTTATGTGTAATTCTGTGCTGTTCCAGGACCTCCATGGGCTAGTGTTAAAACAAACTGTTGAGACTTGACTTAAAAAAAAAAAAAAATTAACGAAGTCCACATAATCAGCAGGGCATTGCTCTCCTGACACTTTCTGGAGCAAGGCCCCAGTCCTCCAACCACTTACACAGATGCTTGATTTCACACACGAGTACTCCCATTGAGATCAATGGGACCTCAACATGTGCGTAAGTGTTAGCTGGACTAGGGTATAAGTGAGAGATGAAGCCTTTCACCTAGCACAGACAGTTCAAAACAATGTTTATAGTTTCATATGCTATAATCCTTTGAGAAACTTTAAAACTAAATAGCTTTTAATATTAGTTGGCAAGTATTCTTTTTTATAGAATTTGCTAGATGATGCCTGCTAGATTAAAGAGAAGAAACATTAAGTGGATATTACAAGATGTACACATCATATCAGATATGGCTAATTGTAGAAAATTGCTTTGAATAGTGTAAGCAGTTAAAGACCATTGGCTGTCGGGATGTATTTCTGTGCGTTTTCACAGGGGTGTTGCATCCCAGGGAGATTATTGCCAACAAATGTTGGAGAACATTTTAGTCTGATTTTAACCAGTGAGGCCTCCTGATGTTTCCTCCTTGCTCATTTATTTCAGATTTCTATTCTGTTAATAGTTTATATTAGTGCAGAATGCTTCATTGCAGTTAGAAACATTTGGAAATCTTCATGCTAATTCAAAGTATGAAGAAGTTGACAACATTTTGCATGTAATACAAAAATCACAAAAGCAGAAATCTTTCTTTAAGTGGATTGTTGCATTTTCTACATGGTGACAAAATATTACCCAGTTATTTAAAAAACAGGAGCGCTTGGAAGTAAGAAACTAGTTAGTGACATAGATTTGTTTCTATAAACATGTAAAGACTGTGGTAACTAGCTTTCACTATCTACATAATAATAAAAATAAAGTATTCTTATTTCATCATAAGCCAATGAGCTTAAATGTTGTCTGTAGCATATTTATATTTTTAATTCTAATCTCTGTCCAGAAATAATCTGAAGGCATATTCTAAGTGGCAAAACAAATCAGTTAGTCTTATCAAGCAACAGTGGAATATGTGAGAAGCGTTTGTATCTAATGTCTTTCTGAAATAATGTCCATACAGGTGAACAGGGAACTGGTCAAAATGTTTCCACTTATAGTAAAATGAGGTTGCTGACATGTATACTACTATTTTTTTCGTACTAGTTTTACCTGTATAGTTTATTATTACAGATTCAATAATATTTATTAGGTATCAAAGTTAGAGTTATCACAATGTAATGAATAGACATTTCTTTGTACTGGCTAAGAATAATTTGCCTGTTTACTGTATAGGTAATCTAAAAGCATGTAATTTACAAAGTATTTCAGAGTGTGAGAGGTGGTCTTTGTAAAGAATGTGGTTATATAATGTTATCATTATCTATCAACATCAGTGTTTCTTTTTAGTTAAACTATATTTGGAGACTTTTCCATGCATTGTAGTTTACTTCTGACTTTCATTGTACATTATATTTTCTTTCATCTAGCGAGACTTAGAGTTGTTCTTAAAATGTTTGCTGAATGACCTCACTTGGTCACCAAGCTAGTGAATGAAAGGAGAAAGATGTGATGACTAAATGCATGATTGTTTCTACACAGCTTTCTCATTCAGTGTGTAACAGGTGGAAGACACAGATTCAGAAGGGCCCTTCTCCTCTAAATCAGATGACCAGCTCCTAATATTAAAGACACTTGAAGTCTAAAAGCATTCAAAAAGTTGTTATCATCAAATATGAATCCAGCTGTAGCTTGAATGTCAGCCTAAACTACGGTCCTTCAATGTAATGTATTCAGGGAATTTTGTCAGGTGTCTCTTCTCTTTCAGTTCCTGTAGCATCTTCTGAACCTTTCAAACTTTCTAGATAATGAGGTCCTTTGGCAGTGTGTTGATTTCGAAGGGACCTAGGCATCAATGTACCACACAGAATCCAGTCTAAATGAGAACACCTAAATATATGCATGAGTATCAAGTCATGCATACAATCCAGTTTACTTTCAGTTTGATATATTAGAAATGCCAACAAATACATAATGTATACATGTAGTAATAAACACTAGAGCCCATTGGCATTTTGCTGAACAATCACAGCCTTAAGCAGCTCAAATCACAGAATTTTACTGTGCACTTACCTGTGTGAGTCTCAGAGCTGTTCATAAAAGCGTTCACTATTTCTTCTGCTTTATGGAAGAACTAACCTTCCTTGTCGTTTGTTAAGATGGCTGTACAGCTCTGTTCTACCGGTAGTGTCCTGAACACTCTCCCCAATCTATCCAAGCATATGTGTATTCAACTTTACTTACAGTACTAGTTTATTCAAGGGGATGAATATAAAGCTGCAAAGCAAACTAAAAAAAAAAAAGGAAATGGCAGTTTCCTTCAAAGGCAATAATGTAATAGTGGAACCAGCCCAAAAAGGAGCATCGCAGACATACAAATCCTGGGCCTTTTGCCTGTAATTTTCTTCTCCAAACATCCAAATGAGCAAATGGACAGAGAAACACGTCTGAGTGGCTAAAGAATTATGGACCCTAGGGAGCAAACTGGACTCCAAAGTTTAGGATGCATCAAGAAGATTATGTGTCAGGCAATGGGTCTTGCTGGCTCGGACAAAAAGATGCAAGTAGGGCTGCTCTCTCTAGTATCTGGAATAGGCTTTATATATTCTCAGAATGCAATCTTCCATAATTGCACACCTTTTACAGGCTGTCAGCTAAGTACCCAGGCTTATAAACGTTGCTCTTTTTGGCATTGTTTTCAACTTCTGTCTAGGATATATTCACCTGTAAAGGATCTCGTAGTGTTGTTATGTCAAAAGCAAAGTCTCAGAGTAGTGAGATTTGCCTGATGTAGAGATTAGTCAGTTCTGATGTCCAAGTCAGCAAAAGGAAGAAGCTTTCAGTGTTGCTGTGGCTTATAGGTTCATATATTGTCATAGAAAGAGTATAACTTGTATGGAAGCTACCATATCTGACATGTTAGTCTGTTTAATCAGACTGTTACAGCCTTTTTCTCTGTATTTCCAGTAGTTTAGAGTACATCTGTGGTTTTTAAATGCACAGCTGATTATTTATGAATTATGTGTACCCATCAAAAGTACTCCTTGCTATCTTGACTCTTCCCACTGAAGAGTAGAGCTTCTTGTGGTAGGAGAAGGCTACTGCTGAGTGATTTGAAAATCTTATGACCTAATGCATGTGATGTGAATGAGAATAGCAGTGAACAGCAAAAAGCAAGAATCTCTGCTAATGGTAAGAAATAATTCTTGCACGTTTTGTGGTTTTCTTCACATCTCTTTTGATGTCTTGCAACATAAAAAATGATCCTAATAGCTACTTGTACAATACAAATGTACACGCAAAGAAAAATTCCACTTCTAGGACCAGTATTTTCTCCCTCTGCCTGCAAGGAAAATGAGAGGTCGATTAAATTGTATGCTAATACCTTTTTTATTTGAGTAAATGGAAAAATAAAATGCAGGCATAATTTCTAAAGGCGCAATCCTTTAGTAGGCCATGGAAAGAGTTGATAGAGAGGAAAGAACTCCAACAAGCTAACCGTTTTTGCTCTCCCTGTCTCTTCTGAGAAATTATTTTTCATTGCTTCATAGCTTGGCTTTCTCTGCAGCTGTGATATTACATTTGAGTTCCTTTACTCTTACATTCTGTGGCATTTATACCAGAAACTGGAACAACAGTCTTCAGTGCTGGAATTATGTTTGTCCCCATCTATCCAAGTGAGCAATACTGACTATGTCAGTACTGAAGTAATGGAGAGTTCTCAGAGGCTCTTTAGTGCACTGCCTTATCTGCAAATACTCCTTAAGCCTTACATGGTCCTTCCTAGACTTAGTATTTTGCCAGAGTTCCAGCAACTGCTGTTTATTTTTCTTAGTAATGGTCATTCATAGATTTTAGAGCGTCACTTATATGAGACTCTACGTGCTTTAAAAATGATATTATTTTTGCCATTATGTGTTGCTATTGTAATTATCATTATAAGTTTCAGTATCTACAGCCTCCAAATAATTGTCAATAACCAATCCAACAAGTAATAAATCCAGTCCTTCATATTTAATCTATATTTGCATACCATTACAAGATTAATTTGACCAGTATCAGTACATTCACATCCTATCTGCTTTTTCCCATATTTCCCAGTTAGAATGCATGTGTAGGTCGTGAAGAATAACAGTGGCACCCTATAAGAAATTTAATTGTATACCTCATGCCTTTCTGAATTTGTGTCTTGATTACTGAGCAAACTGATGTTTGTAAGGAAAGGGATATAAAAAATGGAAAAAAGAAAACTTGAATTGTGCTGGTTACACTTTGGACTTACATTCTTGGAAAATAAAGCAGTTTCTGTTGTATTCTAAAGTCAAAGGATGAAATTCATGGAATAATATGCTCCACATTCTGAGTCTCTTGATATGTAACAAAGCAGTAAACTACCCATAAATAGTCAAGAACCTATTAAGAAGTTAATTAATTATCAGGGAACTACTAAGGAGGAACACTCTGGTGTCTTCCAGTAGTCTGGTGCATTCCTCAAAAATTGGAACAGACCATAAAAAAGAAATCTTAAAGCTTTGAAACTTTTAAAGCAAAAGCAAAAAAACCCTTAAAACTCAGCAAAAACAACTGTTAACAAGTACTTTGGGTCACAAGAGAAAAAAGATCCAGTAAGCAGTTTAAGTAACACTTCCAAGTAAATCAACGTAGAAAAATGAAATAGCTGACTTTGTTTCCACTGCTTAGATCAATGACTACTGTGAGATACAGAAAAGAGTACATTCATTCTCCACAGGGAGTGGGAGAAATGGTATAGAATCATAGAATCATAGAATGGTTAGGGTTGGAAGGGACCTTCAAAGGTCATCTAGTCCAACCCCCCTGCAAGGAGCAGGGACATCCCTGACTAGATCAGGTTGCTCAGAGCCTCATGAGACTCTTGCAATGTGTTAGAAGTTATGCCAGCATAGACGGATATAGCGATCCACTGAGGTATTAAAAGATTTTCAGCAACATCAGTTTATCACAGGATTCTGCAGTAGTTTTTTTTAATAGAGACTATGAGTATTTAAGTACATATGTATGTGTAATACAGGTGCAGGCGAATATGTATAGCCACGAAGTTTGTTATAATGTCTGAGTTCACAACTTGCACTACAAGTTTGCTTTTTTTCCTCTTATGGGAGGTCATATTTGCTCCCTTGTGATGGTTTCTTCAGGCAATTATATAGTGTTTGCCAGACTTAGGAAATTGTAACATGAATAAGAACTAGTGCATGATGGCAATATGAATAATAATAACCATATCAATTAAGGGTTGTTTTTTTTTTTCAGATTTTAACCTGTATGATGCAATTTGACAAATAAACACATACAGTGCAATGTTGCTATTTCCCTCTAAGGTTAAGGTTTCTGCTTCCTTACAGCTGGGTTTCCGTTTGTGGAAGAACAGGGTTAAGAATGCTGTGGGATGGATTCTGACTATGCAGCTCCATTTGCAATGTCAGTAATATCCCCAAGGAGATGAAAGCATGTTGATGTTGATTCATCAGTACGTGCAAGAATAAAGCAGTTGAAAATATTTAGTCTTGCTTGTAGAGTAGTCCTTCCTACTCCAGGCCAAGGCCTAAGAAAGTCCTGCATTTTCATGGCAGGTTTTAATTTCTCGTGTTAGCTCATGACTGTCCGTATACACAAAGTTCTGTGTGTCCAGGTATGGCTATCAGTACTGATTATGGCAGTTGTATTTGTCTTTGTCTTTCTTGTTTCATATCATCTGGGGTCTAGGAAGCTGTCAGCTCTTTATTTATGGGAATTGTTTTTGTCTCAGGTTAAGCCATATATTGTTATGTTAGTAAGCACCATGCAAATGAGTAGATAATAAACACTGTGCTGAGACTGTTTGGATAAATATTGCCAAAATAGTCCCAGCCAAGCACTGTTAGTAATTAATTTTCAATTTTCTTCCTTTTTGTAAGCTGATTTCCTGTAAAACTTTTCGATTTCCATTACAGATTTTTATTGTTTAGCATATTTTGCTCATGTATTTAACACACATTAACATGTTTACATACGAATAGGTCCTTGCTAATAATCAACAAGTTACCATGTATGAAAAATAAATGAAATCCCCAATACTGCAGTATTTGTTTGCCTCTGAGGACTGCTGGTTTCTCTGACTTTATTCCACTGCTCAGTGCGTGCCGGGGTAGCATCTTTCTTCTCCAAACTAGGAGCATCTGGCTGGGCTCCACCTGGTCCTTGTCACAGACACTCGGGAACAAATGATAAGGATCTCTGTAGACACTTGATTTCCCTGTCTCTCATGCTTTAGCAATGGATATATTGGTCCTAATTACTCACAGTTCTTGGTCAAAAGCAATAGCAAGGCTGAATCCTGAATTTGGGACTCTCATGTGGTGGAGCTAAGAACTAGATTCTGATTCCTGTGTATGTTTTTGTGTACATTGTAGGAAATATTATTTTAATGAATGAGAAATGTTGAATATAGTCACATAATTTCTGAGATTATTCTCTTGATATTGAAATAGAAAAGCAAGATTGTTAATTTACTTGCTTTATAAATATTCAATTAAATGTAATAAAGGTGCTTCCTCTTTAATTAGCAGAATTAGTACTTTCAAGAAGACAATCTCAAAAGGGATGGCATTTTTGGCGTAGGGTTATTAAAGCAAATGGTGCCTGTGGAGCGGGAAAAGATCTGAAGAATAGCTTTTCTTCAGATAGGCACCTAATTGTTCAGATGTATTTCTGAAGTTTACAAAATAATTAAGTTAACAGGTAATTTTGTGAGACCATGTGCTTTTACGAGGATTAGCACTTCCAAGATAACGTTCTTTTAAGCAGTCACTATGACAGGTGTGCATGAAACATGCATCTCATCATTTCACAGTCCTCAGAGGTCTTCAACTTCAGAGGGAGCATCCAGTGCCAAATAGAGACATAATACTCTCTTTTTAAAAAAATTATTGTAACTGACTCTCACGTCCTTAACAAGGATGTCATGTTTAGGAAAACCATGATTCTCTCAGGACTGATTTCTCATTTACTACTTCAAAAAAAATTTATATGTCTTGAGGGAGCTTCTAAAGGCATCTTCAACTCTCTTTTTCCTTCTAGTCTCATTTGTTTTGGTATTATGAATCCTACAACTCCCTGATGTATCATGTGAGGTTGCTGAAATACAAGCTCTTGCTGCAATTGCGATGTAAAGGAAGGGATGCGTGTTTAGGGATTACTACTGCCCCTCGCTCAGATGTTCCAGCCATTTCAACGCAGGCTTTAAATCCAGATTTTCTTGTTTATCTGGCAGTTCATTATTTAAGGCCAGCCTGACAAAATAGGTCAAATATTCTTTGGGAAACATGGTCACATCTTTGAGACACCACAAGTATGTTTAATACAAAAAGATTGGCTTGATAAAAGAAACATGATAAACTTGTATCCCCCTTTCTGCTGTTCCAAGTAGATTTCTAAGAGCATCAATACGCAATGACAAATCTCATGGCAATAGATTCCTGAAAAAGTCTCAGAGAGACACCAGCAAAGCAGTGAAAATGATTGCTGATGATTTGTTCTAACTACTTGACCTTGTGACATCTTCCCCAGATATATGACCAAGATGGGACACTGCAGCACTTTATTGATGGTGGAGAACCCAGTAAGTCAAGCTGGATGAGGTATATCCGATGTGCAAGGCACTGTGGGGAACAGAACTTAACAGTGGTTCAGTACAGGTAAAGTATGTTTTGGTTTACTCAATACGACAAAATGAAAATATTTTTAGCGAAGAGTCAGTCTGTAACTGTCACCACGACTATTGTCTTTGGTAGCAAAGACAGTAGCAGGGCTTTTGTGAATGCCCTCATTCAGGACAATACAAAAGCTGCAGAATGTAGTGAGGATGAGCTTAACTTTGATTGCCCTGGGCTGAAGACCTGGAGCCCTGGGAAACAGTACAGCCGTGTGTGACTCGTGTGCTTGCCATACTGTGCAGAGCCCTCTGGACGTTTTCAAACGGTCTGATCAGAAGCAAGCCAATGCAAGCAATCTTCCGCCCTTAATAAAGATGCATGTGCTGAAGGAAGGGGAAAAATGGCCAGAAAGGAGTTTTGAAGCTGAAGGCTTTCTGAGAGTCAGTCATGAGACGTCTACACACCAAAAGCTTGTATGTTGAGTGCACCTGCTAGTTGAGGCTGCTGTGGCTCGTGCCTCTTATGTCACTGGCTAGAGAAGGTTAAAATGTGAAGAAAAATGCAAAGAAACTATAGTGCATTTTATTTTGTATTTGCAAACAGATGCAGAAAACCCAGACAACGCATTACATAAATACATGATCTCAGCTATAAACAAACCTTTTGCATCAGAATCAGAAGTAACTGCTTGGCCTTATTAAACGTGGTAGGAAGCACATCAAAGAATGCCCTGGCCTTACCAGTCACAGTGAGCAATTCGGATTTTCACTAGTTGCTTTGGAGAGAGGAGTTCCTTTTCTTTAGGAAGACTGTTAAGCTTATTTAAAGTACCTTTAAAATTAAAAATAAACCATAAAAAAGCAAGGTAAAATGAAATATATATAAAGTTTGATTATCCCATAGGGTTCCAATTTAACAATGGTAAAATTGTTCAATTGCATTTTCGGCTTTTTTATTCTCTGGCCAGTTATCTAAATAATACTGCAGTTAAAAAATAACAATCCTATTTATACATTACAAATCTTTTATTATACCCTTAAATTTCTGATATCTATAGCTAAAATCCCATTGGATTTTAAATAAACACACTGGATAATGAATAAAGATTGCTGTGATGAAAGAGTATTTTTGTAGAAATCTTGTGAACTATTTCTCAGTGTGGTGATGTGTGCGCACACATATATACATAAATAAGGAAAAAATATGTATGTACATATATATAGAGGACAAACCTATATATATAGAGGACAAACCTAAATGAAAAGTGAGCATGAGAAAGTCATTACACATCTGTCAATATTAAGTGGATTTTACAACTCTCCTTTCATGATGGAGTTTTTTCTTAGACTTCCCTCTGTTGATCTGTTTTCGATTACTTCAGATCTTTATAAAATGAACTACAAAAACACAATTTAAAAAACTGGCATCCATCAGCAGTGACTGCATCCAAGTGTAAGAAAATAGAAAAGTTGGACACTGAAAAACCGGCTTAATTTTTATTGTACATGGACGTCCTCCTCACAGAAAGTCAGCTGGTTTAAATTCATTCTGTTATGATTTGTAATATCTAAATGGAATTTTCTTCAAAGTGCTCTTGATTGATTGACCCTTAGCTGAACGTTTTGTTTTTATTTTGAGGCTGACAATAATGTTTGTTGGCATGTGTTCTGCTTCAACTGCGTTGGGACGCCATGAAGCTATCTTTATGAGTCATCCAACCACAATACTAAATACATGTCAGCAAAGGAAATATTATCCAAAAAGGCAAAAATCCCTTTGATGTACTTCAGCATGCAGAGATTTCTGCAAGTTTTGGAAGCTCTGCACGCTTGTAAGGGACGGTGTACGCTTACACTTTTTTTTCCCTGCCTACTCCAAGCCTCACAGACCACCCATTGCTCAAAAACAGTTCTGCTCTTTCAGCGGTAAAGTGTGTCATTTGGTTTTAGCACATTCATTTGCCGGGCTGCTGTGTTTATGTTAAGGGAAGCCAAACTGAGAGATGAAATGTTACAAGGGTGAAGTACAAAGTAGACTCAATTTTTCTCAAGTTAGGAGATGCTGGTAATTTATAGCGTGGCTCCGATTTTCATTTTTATGTAACAGTGGAAAGAATTAACGAAATGCTCAACTCTGGGAAGAAAGAGAGGGAGAAGAGGAGAGGAGGAGGAGGAGGGAAGGAGAGGGGGAGACACAAAAGGGAGAGTTTTTGTCAGATATTCATAGAAGGGTAGGAAAACCATTCTGCTTAGCTAGCAGTGCCCTCCTGAGACAGGGTGGCAGTAAGCGAGGAAAATAACAAGATAAATGAAATTTTTGCAGCTGCTAGTAAAATATTGAGAATCTGCACTTTTTTATTGATCTTTATGATCCTGTTGCCAAGAGCCACTTTGCGGTGACAAAATATGTTGACAAGTGCATATCTCACTGCCATGAAAAATGTGGTAAAAGATTCTCCTTATGTCTGCAGTGTTATACAAGGAACAAATTGCATCGCTACAGCCAATTCTTTATAGAAAGTCTAAATTTAAGGCCTACCAACCCTAAACACTTTTATCTTGAACTTCAGGCTAACGTTTGTAGCAATTCTTCACTCAGAAAACTGGTTGAGGCCTAACATTTTTTCTTTGGTCTATAGATGTTTTTCTGCCTTACATAAGCTGGTATAAAAAATGGTCATTTCTTGGTGCTTTGACTGTATCATTTTGGTATGTAATCCTTCAGCGAGAGTGGAGTGTTCTTCTTGTATATATTGAATTTCTATCCATCTCACAGGAGTGTGTTTTACTGTTGCTTGTGAAGCCTAAGGGAAAAGCCACTACAAACTGATAACATTTTTATTTTATCTAGTGCCTGATTCTAATCTCTCACAGTTTTTACCCCCATGTAAACCTGGTAAATGTAGAAGTATAACTCTGAAGCTATTTCCATCAGTGCAAGATCTGGATATGGCATATCTTTTTATGATAGAGATGCTGAGGTTTTTCCTTTTTTTCCCCTCCACTCCCAGTTCAGTGGTCTAGGAATATCCACAGTCTTTCCCCACAGAGTGGTGTGATAAGATATCACATTTACGGTAGCACTAGTTTGTATTCACTGAAGGATCATCAATGTTACCCTCATGTTCCATACAGTGGAAGATTTTATGGTTGTGTGTTCAGATTAACCCAATCTTTTTATTTCCCTAAGCTAAAGTCTATTTTACTCAGAACTCCAATATCTCTCTTTTTGGTGGCTTATTGCTGTAATGAAAGGCCATGTCATGCTACTTCAAACCTTCTGCTAGAAAAACTTACTCAGATGAAAGAACTGTTGTCTATTTACCCCTAAAATATGTTAACTTTGCCTTAGATGACTAATACGAAGCTGCTTAAATGGCTGAACTTACTGAACTGTGTGCACCACTCTGATGCTTGTACTGTGTAAGCAAAATGTATAATTTCTAAAATCACTTTAAAAAGGACGTTTCAAGAAAATACCTGTCTTTTTGTAAAATCTTGGTGCTTGTAAAATCCTAGTATTTAAAATACACTAGGTACAAAGTGCTTGTAAGCTCTTTTTTATCCTGTGCTACTGGAAGAAAGTCCTGCCCTAAGGATAGATTAGATTTTAAAGTAAACAGTAAGTTATTAATTTAGTTATATGCAGAAATGCTTCCAAAACAATGGATTTCTACTGTAATACTGTGTACAATAAGAAAGGATGCTCTGTTCCTAAATTAGGCATTTTTTTTCTTCTTCTCTCAATTAGGTCGAATATATTCTACCGGGCTTGTATAGATATCCCTAGGGGCACTGAGCTATTGGTGTGGTACAATGACAGCTACACATCTTTCTTTGGAATCCCTCTCCAGTGCATTGCACAAGACGAAAATTGTAAGTTCTTTCTTGCATTGCTACCGGTGTAATCCAGAATTTCAGTTTCATACCTAATCAGCTATACTTCTAGAGTATTTTAAGACATATTAAATGAAAGTGGTTATATATTTAAGGTAAGCCTGATATGTACAAAATAAAACCCTGAAGCGGATACAATTAAGCTGTGCAAAATCATGGTATGGTTATGTAAATAAAAGGAGGTGTTTGGAAATGTGCAGTTATGTGCAATTCAATAGCAGATTTCCCACTATGGCAGACCTACATAGCGTGGTAGTGTGTAGAACAACTCTTCCTTATAAGTGATTCATTCCTAGTCTATTCTTAACCAATTTCTTTACTATCTCCATTGTTATCAGACCTATCACAAGACACTGTCTTGCCAAAGCAGTAATGCATTGCAAGCCCATGAGGTCTTTGTTGGTGATTCTTCATTCTATTACCACTGAGTATGTCGAGAAAAGCTTTGTCTGACCGATTGTAGGGATGAGATCCTTGTAGTCAAAAGGTAAAAGTCAGCTTCTTTAAATACAAGCTGAGTCTAAGTAGGCTGAAGTGACAATGAACCTCCATTCCATCCTGGCCATCTGCATTTCCATTCATTCTTCTATCCCTTCTCAATATTTTATTTTTAGTTTGCTTGGAATAATCACAAAATCAAGCATGTAATTTATAACAGACTCAGTGCAATCTAGTGCTGGATACCTTTGTCTATAATTTGAATGGGTGATCCAAGCACGTCCTTCAGTTTCACTGTGTGTGTGTGTGTAACTTGATTAGAACTTGCATCAAAGACTTCTCTTCCATTTTGACAGCTATGTGTACCTATGTGGTGGAAGAAACCAAATATGGATACCTGATTGACTTTGGTTTAAAGTAACCATGTGGCTGCCCACACTTAATCAATTGCATATAAGATCTACATATATCTTTTTGGTCAAGTACTTGAATACTTAAACAGTAATGCTAGGATGAACTTCTGTCACGTAGCAACTTAAATATTGAGCCATGCAGCAATAAAACAGCAGGATAGCAGGGATTAAACTGTCAAAAATAAGCATCCTTTTTCATCTTGAGTTTTCAAATCTGCTGGGCTTGAGAAAAGTTTAAAAGAAATTTAATTACTGGCAGTAATGTTTGCTGATAAAACTCATGCTCTGCAGTGTACAGTATAGAAATATTATTTTTTCTTTCATGAGCTGAAGCTTACAAAACCTTTATTTGAAAAGCAAAGCATTATGGCTAAAATCTCTAAATATTGTCACTTGCTGTTTTGCTGTGAGAGAAACCAGAGTTCCATCCACAGAGAGACTGACATGAGTAGATGAAATTCATCTCTCTGTACAGAGCCAGCCACTTAAGCCCTCAGAGTAGACCTTCTGCTTATCTTCTGCATAGGCATATTTTCACCCAGTACAAACTCTGTCTATATTCCTTAGGTCTTTAATATCCTGATCTAATTGCTCCTGTGGACTTTTTAGAATACAACTTTTTTTTAAAAGTGAACTGCTTCTTGTGTGAGAACGTTGGGGCAAAATGAAAGTATACAAATTGCCTCTTGAACTGAAGAGACATAGAAGACATTACATGTCTGGAAACTTGTGATAGACAGTCTCATGGATGTAACTACTTAGAAATCACGTCCTCAGATACTACAGAAAAGAATAGCCTATGAAGGACCTCAACTTAAGTAAACTAAATAGCATGCAGTATTATAATATTGGAGTAATGATGATTGATGGAAAATATTAGAACAGAACTCTGTGAAGTAACTGGCATTATTTAAAGTATTACCAAAACATTAGTTTGTATTGTATATTTGTTGCATATTAAATAATGTTGGATGACTCCAGCTCCCAACTGAAATTTAATTATCATATTTGCTCTTAGAATTCTATCATCATGACTTACCTAAACAGAGTTGCAGTTTTTAGTCGCCTATTTAGTAGGTGCTGTGTACCTATGTGTGGATATACACATATAAACACTTTGTGACAGTAACTAAATGTATGAACGTATGTAGACATAGACATATGCATACAACATACTTAATTTAAAAATCTCAGTTAAAACATTATCTTCTGAGTTTGGATGTGCCAAAATTAGAAATCTTGAGAAGAGATTGGGCGCAGGTGGCCTAAATTACACTTCTTTTTTGCATTGTAGTACGATCTTTTATTAGCTGATGCCATTTTTCCATAGAACTCCTGGTTAATTCACTGCGTGATCTAGATGATACTCAAGGAGTGAGGCAACTGTTCAACTTTCTTCTATGTTTGACCTCCTGCTTTCCTTATCATGCAACATCCAAATTCAGCACTAAATTACTTCTTTGTGAGAACAGCATATTGCATTTATTGCTGAAATATCTGAATGCCTCATAAGCCATAGTTAACTGATGATCCTAAGACCTTCACGGGACTACAAACAATTTTTGTTCCTGTTTTGTAGATGTGAAATTGGTACAGAAAGATATATCTTCCTATACTTTGCATTGTCTTGTGGTGACCTAACTGCTGTTAGCCTCAATCCTAAGAGTCACGGTGAAGTCACTGGCTTTGTACTGTATTGGCTGTGTGACTATTTGTGAGGTGTAGTAGTATGGTATCCTTAGTGCTGTCCTTTAAAAGGATAAGGGAACTATTGCTGCTGCAGACATTTAAGCCCTGTTGTGTCTCAAGGAACCTGAGCAAGGATGTTTTTCCCCATGGTCTCAAAATTCATGCTTGTCTGTTGATATAGCAATTAGACATGCTAACTGCAACATGCAGAGTCAGGGTATCACAAGTGCAGCAGCGTTTTCGTTCAGATGACAATTGCGTTGTGCAATAAAAGTATATCACAGTCACGCTTCTCTGAGTCCCTTCAGTCTCAGACATCCCTTTGCATGAGTTTTCATTTCAGTGTCACAGAATCAGCATCATCTGTTCAGATCACTGTCTCATTCAAGCCCATTTTTCATGCATTGTTAAAATAAATTTACTTAATTCTGGTGTCAAGAAAATGGATGTTGGTATTTTTTTGGTGTCTCCGAACACTGTATTAGTTTTAAAAAGGCATAAAAAGGATCTTATTTACTTTTCTTGTTTTCTCCCAGTGAATGTCCCTTCGACTGTAATGGAGGCCATGTCCAGACAAGACACCCTACAACCATTTAATAAAAGTAGCAAACTGTCCCCTGCCACTCCACAGCGATCCGTAGTATTTCCACAGACTCCGTGTAGCAGAAATTTTTCTCTCCTGGATAAGTCTGGGTCCATCGAGTCAGGATTTAACCAGATCAGTGTCAAAAACCAACGAGTTCTTGCAAGCCCAACTTCAACAAGCCAACTAAATTCTGAGTTCAGTGACTGGCATCTTTGGAAATGTGGGCAATGCTTTAAGACTTTCACCCAGCGGATCCTCTTACAGATGCATGTGTGTACGCAGAACCCTGACAGGTAAAGCCCAGGCTCTCTTTATTTCTCTATCTATTGATAGCCAGATCCACTGCTTTCTTCTTTTATCAAGCTGTTATCATTTCCAAAACCAAACCATTATTAGGAGGACCCTATACGACATAATTCATCTGCAGCCGTGTGAAGTAAGCTGATAAAAAACATTGCTTGACTTCACTATTTGTAAAAACATTTGGTGCCTAAATGTGCAGATAAAAGGAAATAACTAAGGATATAATCTTGTTTTCAGAATGGTTTGGTACATCTGATAGAGGCAGCAAAATAGAAGGAAAATTTATGAATATCGTAGATGGAAAAATGAGGTCAAGATAATTAAAAGTCTCTCTGTCTTCCAAAGATAATCTAACTTGCTGCTCAATGGCTGTCACAGTCATTTCAGGGTTCACCTATAGTGTGCAATGTGTATGAACTTAATTAAGTACTAAGAGGTAATGAATTGGAATTTTTTGCTTAGTACTATTTTTCTTCAGAGCATGCAAAGCCATAAATCGTGCAAAGCTGTCAAAAGGAAATACCTACTCTACTAGTGATGTGGAGGAAAACAGATGCCACTTATTCAATAAACTAATATCCACACAGAAGAAAAATGTTGACTAGATACCTCAGAGTCAAAGTTGGTTTGAAAGTTTGTCAATACAGAATTTTATGGCCGTGAACTGAGGATGAAATTTAGCTGAACAAGTGAATTAAAATTTCAGGTACTCTGACTGGTGGCACAGTAAATATAATGGAACCATTATTTATGAATCAAAGCTGGTTTATTTGACAATTTTGATAGCTAGCAGCACAAAAGACAAAAATCAAATTAATTCAATAAAAAAGGCTGCCCATGTTTTGTCTCTTCTTCAGCTGTGAAGAAGGTTTGATCAGAACAGCTGAATCCCTGGAAGGTTGTTCTAAAAGCAGCATTTAATTGTGAATTACATGTAACCAAAACACTACCAAAAAATAGTCAACAGTGAGTTTGTGCATGTGCTTGTATGCATGTCTGTGTCTTTTTGTGTACGTGGTTATCTACGTGTACACATATGTTTGTGTGACTCTGTGGGTGTGGAGATACTGGAGCATAAACCCAGTTTTCCAGAAAGAAATGTTAAGCATGCTAGGGGCAAATCTTCACAGAATTTAAAGAGTTGATAATATTGTGAATGCAACTGAGTCCTTTCAACATTTTCTGAATTTTATTCTGCCCTTAGCAGAAACAAATGCCATTCTCAGGAAGCTGTAGGACAGAACCACCAGTTTAAGTGCTGCAAAGAAGAATATAGGTCCCAAAAGGTCCACTCTTCTAAGTTACATGGACTGTTATGTTTCCAGTATTAAGGCATTCTAAGCATACTGTAGAGCATACAATGCTGTGTCAGGGAGTCTAGAAGAAGTATGTTGTGAGGCTCACACACATACATTTTTAGTGATTCATCCAACCAGGTCTGTCACCTAGATTTCATCCTTTCCTTCACTAGAACTTGTATTTTCCTTTCTGAAGAATCAAGCTGCAGATAACAGTCAATGCAAGAAGAGTCTCTCCTAATGGGGCCGTTCTGCACTCTAAGGGATAGTTAAATATTAATTTTGTTGGAGAGAGAAAATGAAGATAAGTCTATCCTACAGTTAGGTCTGTCATCTTGGAGGTGAGAGATTTGATTTTAAAATTTTTATTTATTTTTTCCTAAGTATCTTATGTCAAATAATGCCTGGAACACAGGCTGGATTTTAAGTATACCTCCTTAGAAGTGAACATCCTTATCAGTAGGTTACTGATTCATGACATCTTACTGTTTTGTCTCTCCCATGTCTACCTAATTTGTCCATGCAGAACAGCTTCAACAAGAAAGTGTAGAGCATATTTAGCTCAGAATACCCTACAGCATAGTAGGAAAATTATCTAGATCAGAAGACAACTTGGATCCCCCAGGAGCAAAGAGAGCAAAGGGTGATTAGAGAAAGGATTCATCAGATTTGGGGAGGATTGGGTGGAGAGGAGGTAAGTAAAGACTGAGTTGTAAATGTTGAATCCTAGAAGCTTTCAGGAATATGTGAAAAATAATAGCTAACGCCTTTTTATCAATATTGATACTGGCTAATTTAGCTGATTTCCTCTTTGATTTGCTGGGTTTTGTGAATCTGATTCTTAAGAAACTTTTTCTCTTGTATTATATAGAGAGCATAAAATCTAAATGAGGTTGCAATACATACTTATGATTAATCTGTTGTGTAAATACTAGATAATGGAGTGCTCTGTTCTGTGAAATCTGTTTCCTCTGGGCTGAAAAAATGGCTTACATCTCTGTGTTTTCATTAAAAAAATTGTGCAGACTCCTTGTGGAAACCAGTTTTGTAATGCCACCTTTGTTCCTGCGAGGTGTGCCATCAACATAATTGCTGTAAAAGCATTTCCCAATAGGTCTTCTTTAGAGTATTATGTGGGATGTCAGTCATGTGAATCTGTTTAAGTTCACTGTAATTCATTCAGTGTTTGAAATTAGCAGAATAACAATTACTGCAGATCATAATTGCTCTAGGATCCAGATTCTCGTATCACTAGTTAGAAATCATTACAAGTTGAGCTTACATTACAGGCAGCTTTTTGTCTTTTAGCAGGTACCAGTAGATCAGCTATTTGATTATACAGTGGCTGGAAAAGAGTTGTCTTTGGTTCCTTAGATATATTGCATTTCTCCAGATGAAAAATTCCTGAAGTGTTGTACAAAATTTCCTGGAGAAAACAAAATAGGGTATGGTTTGTGAAAGAGTACCTGCTTGCCAGCCTGAAGTACTGGGTGCAGCTCTCTGGTTTGTATTTTCTCGACTATATCTGCAGCACCACTCTGGCTGATAAACAGCTCACCATTTATTGTCAGCAATTTGTGAGCACACCAGCCACTGTATCTTTGATGTGACTGAAGCAGCAGGGTCTGTCTTCTCTAGGAAATGACTTTAGACTATCTGCTCTGGCTTGGTATTCGTTTTTCAGCAATGCTGATTACCTACAGCATGAGGTGTAGGGAAAACGTCTTCGAATCTATACAGGAGTCCAATTCATGAACTGAAATTTGGGAAAAGCAAACTACTCAGGGCTTGAGAAATTAAAAAAAAATAAAATTATTTTAAAGCCATTTAGTTTCAGAAAACATCTGAATGAGAGCAGATATTAAAAAAAGGCCAAAATATACTTTATTCTATTAGGCAGTAAGAAAGAAGTGGTCCTAGTTAACAGGCAGATGACTTAATTTAAAAAAAAAAATTAAAAATTATTAATGCAAAATAGGGAGAACAATTAACATAATCTCCTGAGTTTGTTATTTTAGATTAAGATTATGATTTTAATTTACATTAAATTTAACTAAAAATTATTTACTAGTTTACTTGTAATTTACTTGTTCCTTTCCACTAAGATTTTTTTAGCTTGTTACATTTTGTAGGGCTTCTCTACAAACTTAATGGTAATTGGAATTGGAGTGAGTGTGGGAGGTGAAGATTTAAATCCATTGATATTTGAATTCTGGGACTTGCTGAGCCTTTGGGACTTTTTTTTAAGCCTTGCCAAGACAGAGGCAGTTTGAGCAACTATTTCTTGAAGCAGGAGTCAGGAGTCTATTTTCTCCTCTATTTTTATTTTTGGGCATTGTTTTTTTGGTTGGTTGGTTGGTTGGTTTTGTTTTTTTTTTTTTTTTTTCTTTCCCCTGTTGCAGAAAATACCAACAATCTTATCTGGAGGGGCTCCAGAAAGGGGTAACCAAAAGCCTTTGATCACAGTGAATCAATTTTAGAGCAATATTTTAAATTTTTTTGTTTTTTTAACAGCAACCACTTTTCTGATAATGACACAATCTCTTTTAATTACTTCTTTCTTCTTTCTCACTGTGACAACCAGATTCAGGATGTGTAGAAGGCAGATGCCTGCGGTTCCCAAGAGCCGTCTGTGGCACATTTTCATGTACAATGTGTACATCAGTGTGATATATATTTTCATTCATTACCATGCATTTAAGCAGATAATTTGAGGGAAAATCCACTCTATAAGTGTGTCCATGTCTGATAGATTGTGAATGTTATCTGGCCATTGCAATTCTTGTTTACTCAAAAGATATTATTGTACTCATGTTTTACTGTAGCACCTCAATATGAAATTGTGAGAGTTTTTTTAAAAACAGGAGCTTGAAGTTTGAAGTTGCCAATTTAGTAAATCCTTTTCTCTGAGATCATGGCTCAGCCCATTCTGTGTTTATCTTTTTCTTTATAGGTTTTGTGTCTTTGACCTTGATGTTCTCCCTAAATCCATTAATTAGTTTAAATATCTCCCAAACCAGACCTAAAACCAGTAAGTGTTGTGAGCAAGAGTTGTTTGTTTTCGTCTGTAGAGCGGCTATAAAATATTGCTCAATTAAAGTAAACATCATGCTGCATTTAATGTTTATTCTTGCATAACCTTTTCACAAATGCTTAAAGTGTGCTAACTTTCTGCTGTTGCTGGTTCCTCCAGAAATATTTGTAAGAGATGATCCCAGAACTCCCAGTGGGTCCAGTTCTGCCATCACTGCAGCTGCGTGGTGCCTGAAATGCTCAGGGCAGTAGCTGTGCTGCCTAAGGGGATCACCAAGGCAGAGGGGACGTAAAGTCCAGAGGTAGTAAATGTAACTCAGCCATGGCCATGCTGATGCTGTGCAAGACACCACTATCCTTAGGTGCTGCTTTGTTCTCCAGCCTCTTAGTTCAACTCGCTAGAAGAAGGCATCCCTCCAAAATACCTTTCCACTAGGACGACTGTGACCTAACTCCTCTGACTGCAGCTGTGCTTTTAATGCTGTGTGTTGTATGAAGGCCTGGCCCTGAAAGCTGATGCTGGCCCCATTTCAACATGCCCTGCTTTCATTTTTTTTTGCAGAGGCCTTCCCATTACCACACCATGACATCCTGCCCTGGGTGCAATGGAACCCTGTGTCCCACACTTTGAGACCTTGACATCAATCAAGTTGGTTTTTTACTTCTTCTTAGTCCTCAGCAACGAAAGAAGCACTTTCAACTGCATGTCAGTCTCTCTGCTTTCAGCTGACCCTTTTCTAGCTTTTTCTAAAGGGAAAAATTACAGCAATGTGCTGTTTTGTCTTCTTGATCTGACAATGTTTCAATTATAGAGTTACAGGTATTCAGGAACTCACCTTTACAAGCAATTCATCTTCTAAGGATTGTGCTGGGATTCCACGTTCCCCTTGAAAACAGCAAATTAAGTTCTGAAGAGGCCTCACTAAAAACCTGTTCATCATAAAGTAAAGAATTTAAAAATTCAGTGGAAAATAATGATAGGATTTTTTCAGGATACTGATAATTCGCTCCATTAATTATTTATCATGTAGACAATAAGTTTATATTGGCTGGACATACTTAGGAGTCATAAGTTGAAAAGTATGTTGTTCTAGCAGAGGAATAGTATAAGATAAATAGTTAAAGGCTACCTCACTTTTGCCAAATAAAAATCTAAAAATAATCCATCTAAATGTCTGCCAGCAGCTATTCCACGTGCAAAGATATGGATTTTTCTGTTGTTATACCCTGGCATGCACAAAGCATGTTAAGGAATCCCCATCCCCTGCACAAAGCATGAGCTTTGATGAGGTTCAATAGGCCTTACAAGGGAGCATGGATTTTGTACCGGACCTATATACAATGTAGTTTCACCCAGAAAAAGCCAGCTACAAAACTGAGAAAATTGTAAGATGGGAAAAGACATCACCAAACAGCAAAATAATTCAAGAGATTGTCTAAATTAGGGAGAAAAGAGTATCCTTGACTGATTTCATTTTGAAAAAAAATGTAACTTGGATAACTTGGAAAAGTTTAAAATCTAAATAACTACAAAACCTGAAAACTATTACATTATGCTTGCCCCTTTCTGAATTTAACTTTAAGTGGCCTGTGTTCCTATAGCGAGCCATCACATGAGCTCTAGAGTCTCTAGAAAAAGCTGGTGGACTCTATGTGTTACTAAACCTAGATAGCTAATTGATGTTTGCTCTAGTTTAACCCCAGTCAGCAACTAAACACCACACAGTTGCTCGCTCAGCCACCCACAGTGAGATGGGGGAGAGAACTGGAAGGTGAAAAATGAGAAAGAAATTCATGGATTGAGATAAAGACAGTTTAATAGGTAAAGTAAAAGGCACAAATGCAAGCAAAGCAAAACAAGGAAGACCAGTCACTGCTTCACATCGGCAGGCAGGTAGTCACCCATGTCCAGGAAAACAGGACTTCATCACATGTAACAGTTACTTGGGAAGACAAATGTCACAAGTCTGAATGTCCTCCCCTTCCTTCTTCTTCCCCCAGCTATATATGCTGAGCATGACACCATATGGTATGGGATATCCCTGTGATCAGTTGGGGTCAGCTGTCCCTGCTGTGTCCCCTCCCAGCTTCTTGTCCCCAGCCCACTCCCTGGTGGGGTGGAGTGAGAGACAGAAAAGGCCTTGACTCTGTGTAAGCACTGCTCAGCAGTGACTAAAACATTTCTGTATTATTAACACTATTTCCAGCACAAATCCAGAATATAGCCCCATATTAGCTACTACGAAGAAAATTAACTCTATTCCAGCCAAAACCAGCACAAGGGTGCATGAGTTTAATGATAACAGTATAATTTTTCTGACAGGAGAATTTGCTTCTAGGTAAGTAGATTTCCTTTCTTTAAGCTCAGTCAGAAAGACAGAGAAGTAGAAAAATGTGTAGCTAGGTGTTCAATGAAAAACATCATAACTGCTTTTGATGGCTGTCAGCATATCATTCTCATTTGCACATGGGTATACATCAGTTTAGCTGTTCTTAAATGTAGCTTAAAAGATTTTGATGAGATTTATTTATATTTGGAAGATCTACAAGATCCTTTGTAGAAAGTGCAATGATGAAGACATTAAAAACTATGTTGTTTCTGCTACATAATAGCTGAAGAACAAATTTTTATAGAAAAAATATTTGTTCAGATAGTCTGCATGTACGTTGAGGCCCTGGTACACCTGTTTCATCAACTGATTATTTCCATACTTGCAAACCTGCCTGTACATCTGCACAGGAATATTTTCATTATGTAGGCTTTCACATGTGAAAGCCATTTTGTTTAAACATTAATTTTCTGGAGTATTCCAGTGGAAGTGAGTTTTTCTGGGCTGGGATTGCCTTCAGTGTAGCAACACCTCTTTGAAAATACAGCCTATGAAGACCACCATTTTTGTCACTGTGTCCCTGTTCCTTCTGTCTACAAACCTCTGCTATAAAGAAGTCACCACCTTAATTCATTGTCCCAGTGCAGACCAAAGTGACGGCAGAAGCCATAACTACTACATCAAAGACAGGCCTGCTCTGCTTGTGTCACTGTACTCACTGAACTGAACATTGCTCATGTTCAGTCCTTCTGCACCACGTTTTTTTTAAAAAAACAACATATTGATTTTATTTTCTGCCAAGAAAAATTTCTGAGCACAGTAAAATGATTACGAGAGAACAAAAATGATTACTTTTATGTTTACTGACTGACTTTTTTAGCTCTTGGAAAAAATGGCATCCAAAAGTTGTCAAAATTTGTCATATCTGAATCTGCAATAGTGCAAATTAGATACGGTGTTTTTAATTTGTTATAGTATTCCAATTCATTTATAGGCTTTCTTTTTTAAAGGAGCATTGTTTATTGTATGCCATGTGTCTAGCTTGAAAAAATTACTTATTCTGCCCATTTTAGTATTAATCAGAATTGCCTGCGTGTAAACTGGAGAAAAGGATCCACTGCAAAGAGGTTGACTTCTTTAATAGTTGTTCTCCCAAGATACTGATGAACGGAAACAGTACAGTCAAAGTGATCTAACAATAGGTGATTTTTTACAGGACTCTTTCTTGAGCATCAGCCAGTGAAATATATTCTGAGTACATATATTAATATCCTTTGTGAATAAGAAATTTGTTTTGAGCCAATGTAGGGGGTAAAAACATTTTGCTTGGCATCACAATGTTTCGTTAAAACTGATTTGGAATTTTGACTCTTTATAGACAAGTTACGGTGTAACAATCACATTGATTGTTAAAAAAAAAATAAAAGATTAATAGGTTTTATGTAGGGATTGTATCATTTATTGTGGTAGCTGTTAAAAATAGATAACCAGGGGCTAATAGATGTTAATGGTCCCTTTCACTATTAAAAAATCAATGTTTCTTGGATACAGAATATCTTAATGTGTTCTTTTTGCTAAAAGTGTTTGATTGGAAAATACTCAAACAAATAAGTCTGCATTCACAAATAATCTTTTTTTTACAAGCACTTGAATTTTCATGTCAAGTTTGATTAATATTTTCTGTGCAAATTAACTGTGCACTTCAAGAAAGGAGAAGACTGGGAATGCTACTACTTGTCTTCCAATAAGAGAAACAGATATTTAGCACTTAATTTTTTCTTAAAATATTATTTTACATATATTCATGTATTTTTTAAAGGGCCACATCATCTAGGTTAAGTAACCTTTCCCCAGCTTCTATATATTTCTTTCAAACTTATTGGAGACCAGTTAGATTTTCAAATGTAAGTAATTAAAATTGTAAGCTATTGAGTTATTGACCAATACTGAGCTATTAATCAAGCTAAAAAATTCTACAATCAGGGTTCAGTGCTCTGAAGAACTGTAAAATAATAGTATTTGTGTTCAGTGATGCAAGTAGCCACAATTAAGCAGTTCACTTGACAAATGAGATAGTTCACTTTATTTTGCACTTAATTGAATTGTACATGCTTGGTCACCATTGTTTCCTTCCCTTTAGTTTTGGTTTCTAGCCATTTAAACATACACATTTATTAAAGACAGAGCAATTAAGTTGGTGTTGGCCATTGGCTCTAGAAATGCAGACATCAAGAGCTGTGCCTTAAAATGTTGTGCAGGGTAAAAGTCATTACTATCCCTCTAGAAAAATTCTTAATTTTCTCAACAAAAAGCCTGATGAGCACACAGGACTCTGTCACTAATTTACATCAAATGGGAAAAGGAAAAAAAACCCTATAGGATGTTGATATTAAATCACTTTTACCAAACAATTATATAGACATTGTAACTTCACATTTTATTTTTGTTAGCATAGGTTGTTGCATTTCAGCAGTCCTGTCTCACCTTGCTGTCTTGTATCCTTTTCTTTCTGTGTTTGCAGTCTCTTTATTATGATTCTGAGTTTGTAACATATGTCTGTTTTGTTTGTTTGTTATGTTTGATTTTTTATGAACTGTGGTGTTGAAAACCTAAGTTCTGGGTTTCATTTCAAGATCACAAAAAAGGCATTTTTCAGTCTGGATGGGAGAAATGTGTTAATGAAATGCAAGTATTTTTCAATAGTGATAAGAGAATAGAAAGCTAATTGTAATGTGGTGGTTATTTTTTCCAGTATCTCTCAATGAAAAAGGTGATCTCAAAAAACCTAGATTCCTCCAACGCAGTATGAAGAATTTAATTGTGAACAGTCACAGAATCCACCTAGGTTAGAAGTGTAACAGTCAGACATGCATTTGCAGGCGAGACTGTAGCTGGCACCAACAGACAGGGGATGTCAGGAGTCTCTTAGCTTCAGTATATGAGGAGGTTTTGCGACTAAGGAGTACCATGTTGAGTTTGGGAGAAATGAGACAGACATACAATGTGAACTGCAGGCTCACCAGCTTGCTGAATTATGTTTTGTGGTGCACGATGCTCACAGACTCTCAGTCAATTCCTGCAGAAGCCTTTCACGTTTGCTGAAGAGGTCATGAAGTTTTGGGTATGTGTCTCCTAAGAAAACCCCAGAGAAGTGCATCTGCAATTCTCTTGGGAAATTACTGGGAAGATGAGATGTTCATGCCCATATGGTTTCCTGCTCACATCAATAGAAAGCACTGACGACAAGGTATTTCTCTTTCATGTTGCAGGCCCTACCAGTGTGGCCACTGCTCCCAGTCTTTCTCCCAGCCTTCAGAGCTGAGGAACCACGTCGTTACACACTCCAGTGACAGGCCTTTCAAGTGTGGCTACTGCGGTCGTGCCTTTGCTGGTGCCACCACACTCAACAATCACATCCGGACGCACACTGGGGAAAAGCCCTTCAAGTAAGTACCCAAAGCCAGCAGCCTTTGCCAGCTGAGATTAGAGGGGGAAATGCATCACTGCTGGTCATTAACATCACCGCTCCATACCAGCACATGGCAGAGGTTCCCTTGAAAACCAAGGTCAGACCACCAGATAAAAACAGTGGTGTGGTTAAAATTAGAATTAAACTGTGCTTGGGTTTGGGTTCCTCACAAGCCCTGAGCAATTTTCTGTCCTCTGGTGAGAACTTGATTGTTCTCATGACAAGCTGCTGCCAGCAAACCATAGCTGAAAATATGCTCAAGACTGGGAGAAGCTATGCTGTAAGACATTGATACAATTCTTTGATGTCTATATGCTGAGGGAGATGGAGACTCACATAAAAGCTAATTTGAATTGGTTGAAGATGGGGAAAAAATATGCATCTTTTTTTAGTCTTAGAATCACTACATAGAAAATGCAACTCTAGCTTGTGCCATAAGTTCTGTAAAATCATAGTAAAGATCTTGTGGCATATGTTTGGTAAGATCGTAATAAATTGATACTGTTCAGCTGTCCAAGATATAAGAACAACAAAAAAAATAACCTGGTCAGGATGGTTTTTAACTAAACAGAGACTGCTTGTTTCTGCAGTTTCTGTTTACTGAAAGTAAAGCCAAGTACACCCCTTAGTCTCAGAAATTTTTCCTCTGTGCTCACCTTCAGCCACAGCACAGCTAATCTAGGTGGATTTCGCCTTCTGTTATGCAAGACGCTGCCTACCTAACAGGAGGTGTTCTCCAAGAGAGAATAAAAATGTTCTGTATTTGTGTCTGTGTCTTTACTGAACTGTCAGGCACAAATTTTATAGATATTGTGTCTGGAACAATCCGACTTTGGAAGAAAAATGATGTGTTGATATCAGTGTATAAGGTATTGATATAACTTATATTGGAAGCTACCTGATGTTCCTAGGTGGAAGGGAAATAAGTGTAGAAGAAGGTGTGTGTCTCTCCCAGTTCTCCAAGGGTTGTTTTTCCTCTGTCTACTCTTCTCCATTTCTGCTTTTGCCGTTACTCTGCTCTTGGTCTGGTTAATGTAAGAGAGCTCAGCCATGGGGCCTGTCAGAACCCCTCATAACAAGCTTGGTAGAGATACCGGTAGAAATGCTTTGCCTCCATATATGGCTGAAAGGAAGCATGGCCTCCATACATGTCTCTACTGGGGGCAAGGGGACAGAGTCAGGAACCAAATACTGCATGTCCAGCACAGAAGAGCTTGCATACCAGAAATCATGGCTGGGATAGTGTTGTAGGTGGCAAAACACAGACTCTCCGAGCATCTAAACATCGACTCCTGCAGAGACAGTCTGTTTAATGCTCAGTGCCCATAGAAAGTGAGCCAAAAATAGTGAGAGCAATCAGATTGATTTTATCTAGTTGCTGTGTAAATAGATTTTAGTAATTAATGGAAGAGGTTTCCGGGTCAAAATGGAAAATAGATTTCTTTTAATGTTAAGGTGTTACTTATGTGTAACCTTGTTGACTCCACTTAATTTTTTTCCTTAACATCCTGTTTTTGTCATGTTTCCAATAGATCTGCTATTTTGCACCATTTAGAGTCATTCTTTTTCCCCTTTGGTTTAGTAATTTTTTTCCCCTTTTCCAAAATGGTCTTGACTACAGCACAATTTCATTTGTGAAAGGGCTTAATGCATGTACTACAATTAACCACTGGACTGGGATTTGTTTGTTTGTTTGGCCCTGCTTATGCTGAAGCATTTAAGTATTCTGGGATGTATCTGCCCATTCTTAGAGCTGTGGGGCACAGCAACAAAAAAAAATGTAGATGCTTTGTACTGCTTCTTTATGATGTATGGCATAATTTCATTCTTGTAGGATTTTTATTTTAGTTTCTTCCTTAAACTTAAGAAACAGTAGTACCAGTTCCTCTCTGGAAGACTTGTTGAAGTATTTGCAGCAAGCTGACTAGTAATTTCACATGAAGCTAAAAGAGGAGTTGCAGATCTTCCCATCCCTGCTAGTCAGATAAGGGACACATATGCCCCGGTCCTGCAAGCTGTTCAAAAGGGCAGATATGCCTCCCATGCAGGACTGCTTGCATTTGAGAGAGGATAGGCAGAAAACTTATCCAGAAGTTGATCCACCCTCTCTGCTGAAGGAAAAGGAGATAGCTGCAGCTCATCTTGATGTTTCATTACCATTTAGATCCTTCTTTGAAAAGGAGGGGTCCAAGACCTAGTATTAAGTAAGCTGGGGAAAAAACATCAACAAATTCTAGCAAACAAGAACCATAAATGGGACAAATGCCTCTTGATCATGCAATTTAGGTTTTAAGTGTTTTTTTACAAAGGGATTTTGAATGTACACTTATAAAAAAAAAAGTGCAAAACATTTGGAAAAATTGAAAAGTCCATTGAGATAGGGATTCTGTACTTCAAAAAAGTCTTTATTTGTGGTAGTATATATACTTCTGTTGAATAATATTTTCACTATTAGCAAGAACAACCATGCATGGAGAGTGCTAAATTATTTAAATTCTACAAAGTTATTTTAAAAATAACAGGCATAATTTTAAAGATATTACTAAGCTGAATTTCATAGGTGAAAATGGGCAGTGAACTGGACAATTAACTTGCATCTACTGTGAATGCAGTCTCACTATTTCTAATGCAGTAAGGCAGTTATGTTTGTAAGTGGTATTTGGACAAATTACAGTGCGTATGGATGAAGCAGGCAATGTCTAACACTAAGTGTAAGTTCGTATGCATAGTATTTTCAGAAGTTGGTTTTAAAAATGGTGAACATAGGGTGACAGTATTTTAAAATATTCCAAATTAATTGTTATTTAAGAGGAAATCCATAACTGGTTAAAAAGCTTTTTCTGTGAGAAGGCACTTTCTTTGTAGGTCCTAGGTAACTTTGTATGTATGGTGGAAGACTTTTCTATTTGTTTTTCGTTACAGATAACAATGCTAAGTGAGGTTATCTGTAGTTAAAACTTTAGCTGCATTGCCTGGACTTGCAGGTCCAGTTAGAAGGGATTTCTTTTCATGTCATCACAGGCTATCAAGTCAGCCTCACCACTGTAAAGTTTTTGTGTGTTCTTATCTTACTGAAGTCTCCACTATGGCTGCTAGTCTGGGAACAAAGCTCCTAAGTAAATTTAAACGTAGGAGGAAAAGGAAAATTTTTGGCTATCCCTGTTTTCTTAAAATTGTCCCCCTCAATTTCTTCCGTTTCAGCAAAATCAAAGATCAGTTAAGGGACTTGCATGCAGAATCAGGGTTATGCAAACACCTAATATTCAGGAGTCAACTGAAAAGAATTAAAGATTCTTTCAGACTGGGATAATGCAGGTGTTTCTCATTGTTTCTTACTGAAATGCAAAACTGGGGAACATTCAGTTCATGTTGAATATAGATGTTGCACCTCAGTGACATCCTGGATTTGGGGGATTTTTAATCCTTTCAAATGAGTTTAAAATTTAGTGTTAAATGTAGCTCTTGAATAAAATCTTTGTTTATTTTTAAAATATCAACTGAAGATATTTTTTCCTAAAATAGATCCCCAGCATTTTCTTCACCCAAAGCCTTTCACAGAGGTTAATATAAACTTGGGAATTAAACCAATCCTGTCTATAATCCTCAATGTCAGTGTTTTGAAAGCACTGTGAAGCAAACAAGCAAACCAGTGACAATGAGGATTATCTAATCAAACTCAGAAAACCCAGTACTTTAGAAATATCCAGACCTCATTGATGTTCATGGCATTTGCGAATTTAAGAACCATTTTGTTTACCATCCCCACCCAAACAAATAGGGAAACCTTGTGGTAGAATGAAGTCTTGTGTTTGAAGAGGTTGAATGTTGTAGTACAACACTGCTCCTTACAATTAAAATGAAAGCACCACACATTGAAAAAATGGGTAACATGGATCCAGTTTTCACTGATGTCATCTAATTCTGTGAGGACTTTAAAATTGCTTCTTTGGATCTACACTACATCAGGTGCTGTTTAAATTGCTCTCAAATGCCATCAGAGGGCTAAGTTGAAATTCAGTTGTCTCTCAGTTAATAGGTATCATTATTGCCAATACTTAACCTTAAACCAAAAATTTTATGTTTGTCTAATGGCCAGGCTTGGGCTCAGCCCTGTATTTACTTTGTGAGTGGTTGCATGAGAGGTGGACTCTTTTTCCTTTGTAACTAGCTTGGGTACTAGTAAATCTTCCCACACAACATTAAACGTGTTGGTCGTAGTATAGAAACACGCACACAAAAACATGCATGCACATCTCACCAGTCTCATAGATGCAGGTCGTCGCAGTGGTGATTCTGCTATGACAGGCTGGGAAAGAGTACATCGTAATTCAAAATAAAAAATATTCCTGCTTTTCCTCCCATTCCTACTTACCACAAGATAGTTATGCTGACTGCTGTGACACTTTTGTCTTCATGTTTCCTATCAGTTTGTATCTGGCAACAACTTCTCTGGACCACGCTGAAAAGAGGAGTTGGGGCCTAATACAGGCCCCTGCCTGTAAGCCAGGTACTTATATACCCAAAACTACAGTCCTGAAAACACCATCCACACTTTTGCGAGTGCCTAGAAAATAGTAGGCACCTTGGGCAGTATCTGAAGGTTACTTGAGAATGCCAGGGGAATTAGGTGCCTTGCCAAAGGCTTTATTCTGACTTTTGCCCAAGGTCTGTGTAGTGCAGACAGCGCAGCCTGACCAGCGGCAGTGCTGGGCTCCCACATCCCTCCTCTCCAAAGGGCAGATGCTTGTGGCAAGAGATTTATCCTTTTCTGGTCTCTCTTTAGCATCCTTCTTTCCTATGTGTGTATGAAAGTGTCCCAGAAGAACCTGTAGCTGGGACGTTAGAACACTTTCATGGCAGAAGCAGCGTGTGGATAAAGAAGGGGAACCCACATTTTAAAGAAAGACAGCAAGCCTTGCTCAGTGCTTTCAAGAGCAATGCAAGGTGCTGAGTGAATGTGGTGCCCAGCTCTAGCCTCCGAGGCAAGCTCCAGAAATGGTAAGAAAGTAAGTCTGCCACAGCTTCGTGGCAAGCACTTTTAATGAGTAGCTCCATCTTTTGATCACCTTATAGTCTTTCTCTGATCACATGTGGCCCCTAGGCATCTTGATACAGCATATTTCATTTATTTGGCCAGGCACTTACAAGCCAGGTGTTGCCACACCTGATTTTGTAGGTTATTTTACAACTGTACCATTTGCAGCTTGGTTAGTCAAGGATCCAAGCCTCCTATTACTCAGCAAGCAAAGTGCTTGTCTTTGTAGATGTCAAAAAACCAAAACTATCAAGTTCAAGTAGATGGCAATATCTCATACAGAGTAAGTTAACCCCCCAGCCTTAAAATTGATTATAATGCCTCTGTGATAGATATATATATATGTATATAAGGATAATACAATAATTTGCAAGTTTGTCAGGCAATGAAAGGTAGTATATTTTGACACACTAATCCAGTAACTAATCAGTTTTCTAATAAACAATCAGCAGTACACTAATGTGTCATCAGCATTTCAGGAGCTCTGGAGAGTGGATGATCTGCACATAGACGTTAATGAATACTCCAAAAATCATTAAGTAATCAATACTTCTGAGTTATTTTCATTGAGCTGATAGGTCTGATACATTAAAGCTGACATTTTACATTTGTCAAGATCACAGTGCAGTTTTTAACAGTGAAACAGGCTGCTAAAAATATTCCATGAAAGACAATCAAAGAAACACAACTTTAAAATGTTGACATTTTAGATTGGTACAGTAGTTTGGATAAATGACTCTGTAATGTCTGTGCTGAATGTCCTTGAAGAAGAACTTTCTTATTAAAAATTACTAATGTGAAGAACATTCCACGATTCTGCATATGCCTAAATATCTTTCTTTTATCTTTTTTTTTGGTTGTTGTTGTTTGTAAGCAGCTAGATCAGTGACAGTTCACTTTCTATCATTCACATCAGTGAAGAGAGAAAGATGAATATGAATTAGCTGAGCCCTTTGTTTTCCTCACTTCTCCTTTGAAGGTGAAGAATTCATCGTAGTGATGCTTTTATGATAAACTTCTTTGAAGATAAAACATCACACAGCGCCATTAAGTCAAAAGAGGCTTTTGGAACAAGTGCCATACAAGAAGAATCTGCTGCATCTGTATTTGTGACTCATCAAACACTCCTATCTAGTGTTCAGAATGCAAATTAGGAAGGCAGTATTTGGGAAATTAAATACAGTAGGTTCTCTTTCAGAGCAAGGATAGGGGATCCATTCCAAGCTAGCAACAACTGCCAGCCTATCCTCTCTGAAATTCAATTACTTTGTTAATTCATTTACATGTTATTGTTGTTGCAGATTATGTTTCTCTAAAGAGAGGACAGGGCAAAAAGAGAAACAACATAAAAGACAGTGAAGCAAACACTGATGACTATTATGAGTTCTTGCTCAAGACACAGATTTCTCAAATAGTGTGGATGTTTTCAGATAATTAAGTAACAACTAACTCTGTGTGCCTATTTAAAATGAATCTCACTGCATAGTCAGATCAGATAAACAAAGAGTTTTCTCTTGTTCTAGCACTGAACGATCATTTCTTTGTGATTTCTCTTCCTCCAATAGGCAATTGTGGACTTTAAATTAGCAGAAGGTGAAATTCTATTTGTCATCAATTTCTCCTAGGGGTTACAGAGCAGAAAACTGCAGACAAGCTGCTTCTTTGATGGCTCACTCCTAAAAATCTCTTTTTGTTCTTTATCTATTTGAACTGACAGTGATCAGAGCTACAGCAGGACAGGCCTCTCTGGAGAAATCACCTTCCCCCTGTCTATTGACAGATTCCTCTGTTCTGAATCAGACAGGCCTTGTCCCATCATAGGCATCAAGGCCTTGGAAGTAGCCACCAATTAAACCTCTTGAGCCAGTAAAATCTGAAGCCACTTTTGAGTGTCTGTTCTGATTAGGCAGGATGAGACAAAGCCCATCACCCCCCCTAGAGCAGCTCCCTGGTCTCAATTTTCTCTCTTGCCTTCACCAGGTGCGAGAGGTGTGAGAGGAGCTTCACACAAGCCACCCAGCTGAGTCGACACCAGAGGATGCCCAATGAGTGCAAGCCAATAACAGAGAGCACAGAATCAATTGAAGTGGATTAACTGATTGACTGGTTGGAATTAAACTGCAAGAAAAGTCATGATTAAATGTCACGGACACTTAAGCAAAACCAAAGATTTCCTCTGAGCAACTTTCAATCAGTCCCAGAAAACCAAAAGCAGTAATAAAATAAGTAAGATGTTAAGAGATATTGATCCTGGCGTGGAAGTGAGACCAGGAAAGAGATTATTTATTTATGACTAGGGATGAGTCTTATTTCAATTGACAAGTTACTTGGGACTGTTAACATTTCAAGTCCCACCATGTATTGCTTTAATTCTAAAAGCCTTTATAATTGTTATTTAATACCAAAGTGAGGAATCTCAAGGGTTCTTCTGCCCATAGTTATGACTGAGAATGCACATGGACTTGTTTATTGTTGCACCTTTTTTTGTAGCATGACTCAAAGGACCCAGATGTAATCTGTACGTTTGGCTGGGCTGGGCTAAGTTGATCTTGACATGGCTGTAATAGAAATTGCTGTGTGGGATGGGAAGTGATCAAGAGCTATATCTGGGTCAGTATCAGCCTCCTCAGACCAAAGGGCATTTCATTTCCATAGTCTCATGCCTCACACTGTGTGCACTTTTTCATGCAAGTAGTTTCATTCAACAGCATTGTGTTGGCATAGATATTCTGGAAAAAAAAAAAAAAGAAAAAAAAAGAAAGGGGGGGGGGGAGAGGAATATTATATATCTGCAAATATACATTATATGAAGATAAAGAAGCCAGTGGGAAAACTACGTTAAACTAGTAGAGCTCTCAAATTCAGCCTAATAGCTATGAAAGACAGAGACAGTAGAAAGTATTTTAAACATTTAAGATTCCAGTCTAAGTGTAAATTGTGTTATGAGGAGCAAAAAACCAATATGATGGGTTTTGTCTGGATGATTGATTTAATGGCTTGCTGATTTCTAGGAAAACTGATCAGAAATCCAAGCTGTAGTCCACTGATATTTTTACTCTGTTGGTTTGGATCAAATTGAAAATGCTCCTGTATTAGATTAAACTTTCAACATACTTGGGCTGAGCTTCAAAACAAAAGCTAGACCTGAATTCAGATGCTTTGTAAATGGCTTGGAGGCTTCATAGTATTCACTTCATGGAAATTTGCCTGGTACAGTCGTGAATGAAAGGAAGCCAAAATATTCTCAGCATCAATGTAAGAAGCTCAGATGTCATTACGTTGGCTCAATTTAACAATTTCCATATTGGCTTTTTTCAAGCTTTTATCCTTGATGTATTTCAGATTTCATGATTTTGTCTAATCAAAGAATGGTTTTCACTTTTAGAGACCAACAGTGTTTGTTTATATATTGATTGTCTCAATGCTAGAGCTGTAGTTTGATAAAAATGTAAAAAAAAAAAACCACAAAAAAAACCACAAAAAAAAAAACAAAACAAAAAAGAAAACAAACAAAAAAAAAAACAACCAAGAAACCACCACCAACCAGAAGCAAAACATAAACAGTTCTGAGGTCATGCTATATCATAAGGTAAAACTGCAAAATAAATTTGTGGAGATTATGGGGATTAAAACAGATTCATTCAGTTTTGCACCAAAACTGAAGTGCTGGGTGGCTCATAAGGGCTCCGTTGATTATATTAAATATTTTTAAACCATTTATGGGGATGATTTTAAATATGTAGAGAATTAAGTATCTATTTCTGTAAAGGGCTAGACAGAATCAGCTGCAAATTTAATAAGAGGTTCAGACCATTTATGAATTCAGCAAAGAGCTCAAGCAGAAAAAGAGTATACAGTAAAATTCAAATGCATTTAAAAGGAATTTGAAAGCTAAGATATGCTCATTTCAGGATGTTAGTTTACTATATTGCAGAAACTACCCTGCAGAATCTGGAGTTTCCAAAGCTTTGCAGCTAATTACTTCAAGAGTTACTGTACTTGTGTTTGGCCATTGAAAAGGTAAAACATTGTGGGAAAAAAAAGATTTTTTTTTATCATTGTTCTAGCAAATATCAGATTATCTCATAAAAGAGGCTTCGGCCCTGTGAGGTTTTCAGCTCTATTTCTCAGTGTGGAGATATGGGGAGTGAGCAATTCTGTTGTCACTTGCCTGATTTTATCCTCCAAACTATGAGAGATTCTTAGCTACTATATAAATGTGTTTGTTTGTTTGTTTGTTTGTTTTTTAGGTTCAAAGAAGCATGGGAAGCTGGGTAGGAAGAAATGTAACTTAAAGGTGACTATTTGAACATTGTTTTGTTCCCAGCAAGGCTAGTCAAACAGAAAAAAACCCAAATCGGATCCTAAACCTTTCAAACCCTCATGCTTGGTAGCTCACACCTTCCCTTATTTAAGAGACTTAATGTAAAGTAACATCTTGGCAAGGCACCAGCTTGTAGTTAACATTTGAACAGCAGCTGTAGATAATTTTTGCAAGCAAATACATATTCTCACCCCCCAAAAAGGCAGACATTTATAGAGAGAATAAGTGGGAAAAGAGATACATCATGCTCTGAAAAGCAAGTGTGAACTGTCTGTTAGATCACTGACTGTGCTGTTGCATTATCTAACTGTGCTCTCCCATTCGGGGATGTGGTTAGTGGCAGCGCAGAGTACTCAGCCTCTTGCAGAAAGGGATTTATATTTGAATCCTGTTATGCAAATAGCAGGTAAGTATGTGCTTACAGATATTGCAAGTTCACTGCTCAATATAGATAGGCTTACTCATATGTTTTTAATTAAACGTGTCTAAATATTCTTCTGAATGGGCATGAAATAAACATCAATTATTTCAAGATTTTGCTGGATTTTTTAAAAAATGCACCAGAACAGGATTTCTGCAAATTTTACTTCTTTTCTTCCAAAGAATTCTTTCTTGCGTAAATCACAATGTTGTGCCAGATGCCTAAGAACAATTGTATTATTTTATACATGACACTTTTGCAACAGATTTGGCAGCATACAAAAGCAATTCAGCAAAAACCCATGATTTCATAGTGGGTTTTTCTTGAGGATAACATTTGGTATTCTATTACAATATAGCAACTGTAAAACAAGCTAAAATACATCCTAGGTTTTGACTAAACAGAATCAAGTTCCCATCTGCACTTCTCGAATGCTGAATTTCTGTTCATGTATTGACAGAACAACCATACATTTAGGTCTAATATGAATACAGTATGTGTTTGCACACAGTAAACTGAAGCAGTAAGTGTAGTACAATTATCTTTAAATGTAGTTATTATGTGCTTGCCATTTCAGAATTTCTGAAACACTTGGCATCTCTGTTTTGTAATCTGGTAAATAAACACAAGCTTGGGGGATTTTTTTTTTTGTTTGGTTTTTTTTTTTTTTTTTTTGGTCCAACCCTGAACACATTGGAAGTCATATTTTAAAACTATGTCTAGTTCTGATTTTTTCCAGCGAGGAATTAAACTTTATACATTCACACACTTATTCCTTATAGAAAGACATTAGGTCCTTTATGCAGTTATAGACCCCAAATATGATCTTTTTAATACAACTTTCTTGTCTTCCCATGATAGAAAGCTGAGTTGGGAATAATGTAATAGTTACAGCACATTACACACTAGAAACTTACAAACAATGATGTGTATATCTTTTCTTTTGGTAACATCATCTCTCTTTTTAATTACTGTTTATTATTTTTATGATGCCATTACAGTATATGATCCTGTCTTATAGCTGACAAAATGATGTGATTTCTGATGAATAAATAGGTGAAAGTCCAAAAATAAGTCCTCATTGCTTTTCAGAGTCATCAATTGCTGTGATGTTTTTTTTTAAAATGACAATTAAAGCACTCTTCTCTTCCATCAGAGTCCTTTCTGTGGATAAGATTCCAGTAAATAAAATACTCCAGGACTGCATGAAATATTTTTTTTATATTTTGTCTAGATTTTGGAAGTTTTGACATCATCAAGCCAATTTGAAAAAGTGCATAAATCCACCCAATAGATGTAGAGTATGCTGAAGGGGTCCTCTGTTGTAATAAAAAGAATAACGAAACTGTAATTAGAAAGGTAAACAACTTGCTTGCGTTTTTTAAACTTCATGAAATTGCATTTTTTTTTACTGCGAAGGACCAATTAAGTCATGCATGTAGCTGTATTCTTGTGATATCAACTGTAAAGATTACATTGTGTTTAAAGGAAAATAATAGGCACACATTTAAAAAGATGACAAAGAAGTGTAAATATATTTGATTAATAAAACATTTCTATTACCATATCCTAAGCCTTTGTTTTATGTTAAGATTACGTATGGGATTCTGTGCATGCTACACAGAAAACCAAATATGCTTAAATGCATGTGCGTTGAAGGCAGCCTCAAATAATCACAGTGCCTTGCTGTAGTTTTCATTATGAGCTTCCAAAAGCCGTTTGCAGCCCAGATATTGCAGACTGATTTGCAATGAGAAGAGAACAGATCAAGATCCATTTTCTTGGTGACTAGGTCTCAATACTCCTGTTGATGTAGTGCTGAGGGCACAGTGCAGTCCTACGGTCAAGCAATTTTGCAAACATGTTTTGGAATTTGTTTGTATAGGTTTATGATGCAAACCACGTCATATTGTAATCAAAGTTTTCTATTCGGCATACTAGATAGTGGGTTTTTCGTGGCTGATGGCCCGAGCCTTGTTTAGGTACCTGAATCCTGATTTACAAGGATCACCATCTAGTGGACTAAGACAGAATTTCAAAACTCCAGTTGATGTGATACCTGAGCTCATTTTTAAGAAGTCGTTCTAAAACCAAAGCTAAAAGCCCTAACCATGCTTCACTGCAAGGGACATTCAGTGCCTTTTTAAACATTATTTCACTGTCATTGTGTATGTCAAAGAGCAGCGATTAGTTTACTAAGTCACTCCTTGTTCCACTTGAAAAAATACCATTTGAGTATGAGAAAAATATGTCAGTTTCTGTCATTTTTCATGTTATGTGACCTTTTACATAAGCACGAGAACCACCATGGTAGAATAATTGTGCAAAACTACTGTACTTGAGAAAATACTCAGGTAAATTGGCCAGCAGACTGCCTGCTGGTTTGCAAGTAGCAGTGATAGTCAATCATAGAAGGCAAGTTTCTATACATCCAAGAAAATTCTTTATAACAAGAAATTGTATTGAGTCACGCTGTATGGGATTATATCGCCAAACCCACATAATCTGTCATGAGCTAATGAGACACGAATGTCTAAGGGGGGTGGCGGGTGGAGAAGTCTTTTGGCTGATGGCCCAATCTACGATATAAGAGAGTCCTGCGGTCTACCTTCTTGCAACTCCTTGGGTGGATGATTTAGAAGAGGTGAGGCTCAAGTCTGCTAATATTTTTCTTTTAATTCACTTATGGAATTTTTTTAGGGCTTAGGGCTAGGAGTTTTCTGCCTTCTTACTTTTGTCCCTGAATGCGTGCACTGAGCTCTAGGGAAGATTCAATCCAGTACTAAAGTACAAGAGACCAGTAGAGAAGGCAGCATCAAATACGTTGTTTGGTTTGGGGTTTTTTAAAATCCAGATAAAGTGGACACTTACCTCCAAACAAATATATAGAGATCAGCTACTTGAGTATCTTCCTTGCCACCACTGAACATCTACTGGTTAAAACAAGTCAAATGACTTCTTAACACTATGAGCCTAAGCTATGCTTGAACTGATGACACACAGGTGTTGGAGGTGCACTCTGACATCCATGAATTGAATGTCAGTTCTCCCAGCCTCAGACTCACTTCATTTCCTACTTGCTAAAGGACAGTCAGGAAAACATTTTGACAGCAAGCTTGATCAATCTCATCTGCCATGGTTCCAGGGGATTTGATAGCTTTTTGGAGTAGACTGATAATGCAGGGTGCTTAAGATATCCAGTTATCTGGTGAAATGGAAATATACACCACCCGATGTACAACAATAATTAGGTACCTAAGAATGAGATCTGTACAAGCTGGTGCATTGGATGGAGGTTTTGTCTTGCTCCTCAGTACTTCCTGGTGGCCATCCTGAGGTAGATCTCTGACCAGCTAGTCAAGAGATAGCCATATGCAGCTTCTTTGCTCTAAATCTGAATCATTTGCATGGGCATAAAACCAGCTAAGAAGACCACTGATAGCTGAACACAGTCACAAGTGGTTTCCCATCCATGCAAGTAAGGCCATCAATAAACTAATGCTATAGGAGACACAGATCTTCAAATACGACTGGAATTAATGCAATGACATGGGGAGGGAAAAGGAACATGTAATCTATCACAAAAAGGGTCAAAATCTTTGCACTCAACTCAGTAGGTTTCACCTTTGAAGACTGCATTAACAAACCTTTTTTTTTTTAATTTTTGTTTTTATTACAGATAACATGGCTAGAGAGACACCCATAGTCTTGGAAATCCATATTAGTGAATCCTTTGTAGCCATAGTTGGACCACTGTAGCTTTCTACCAAATGTAATTTTCTCTATCATCCACAGCAGATAAGTCTTAGCAGTACTTCCCCATGGATTTAAATTTTTTTCCAATCTTTAGTCTTCTTCCTCTCTCATCCTGGCTCTCATCATTTCCATCTATTACACTTTTATTATTCTGTTCCCCTCTGACATTACTGTATTCAATCATTCTCCTCATTCTACAGTTTCTCCAAATAAGCTTGCAAATGACTAAGGAAAGAACTTGTATTTGTTTATGTTGGCCCAACAAGTCATAGAAATATTTTTTTTTCTATAATCTCAGCCTCAATAGAATGAGTCAAACTATAATAGCTATGCAGAGCCTTCAACCTGGATTTTTTTTTTTTTTTTTTTTGGGAGCCAAAAACATTTTGGCCTACAGCACACAGTGATCAAATATTCTTCTGGAAGCTCCTTAGTATTTTTTTTTTTTAAATTGGCCTTTTATTAATTTTCTCTTTTTTCCAATGGCATAAAAGGTAGTTAGATAGCCAGTAAATTAGAACTTTCATACAGAAAATACTTTCTGTTGAGTAAAAAAAAAGCATAATTAAATGTGTACACTAAGCCATACTTGTAACATCTGTGTGTTTGTCTGAGTCTTTCTTCACTTTCTTTTTTTTTAAAAACATAAAAGCCAATTTCTTCTGCTTACACATAAGATCTTCAAGAATCGGGATAATATATTGCTGTAATACTGCACCATAGTTCTGCACAATGAAATGTCGCAGTAATGTCTGATCAGTCAGTGATAAGAACACCATGTAACTTACATCTCAGTTTTTGAAATTGCTTATGTGATGAAGATATATGTTCCACAAATAGGGAGGCAGATACAACTGAACCCAGTATCTGATTCATTACCATTGAGTTGTTTAACTTGTTTTTATTTAATCAGCTAATGATAGAAAGGAGGCTGATCTGTTTTTAATGGGAAGTAGGTAGGTCTGGGAAGTTTAAGCTCTGAAGGAAATTTAGAAGCATATTGTATCTGCCTTCCATCTTACTAGTTTTCCTTTGCTCTGTGCTAATAGTAGAGTTCCTAGAGAAAGACCTTCCAAGTGCATATTTTCAATAAAGATTGGTCAGATGATTGTTTTTCATTTACTCCCAGAATTTACTCTCTAGAAAAGCAGAGGTCATGCTTGAAGTAAAAAAAAAAAAAAATTCTTACATAAAATTTAGGAAAATGTCTCCATAAAATGGGCTGCTTTGTGCATGACTCCTCTTCCTCAAGAGTTCCTTTTTATCAAAAAAATATTTTGAGAGATGCTTCCTGCCGAGGTCTAATTACTAGAGAAAAAAAATTATGGCCATTTGTGTACCACAAATCATGGCTCTCTGTAGCATGGGATAGTTTGTTCTCATGTGTAATCTTCTTAGTAACAATGTTGATTTTTAAATGATTGTTTTACTTTTTACTGTGGCTGAGAAGATCATCTGTCTGTTTCAGTCTTGCATGGTCATATGGTCTTAATTCACTCCAAGTCAAGTCCTAATGAAGGTACTGCATTGTGCAGTATATCATGTGTATTAACAAGTCATACTGTAGATTGCAGAAGAGTTTTAAGCCATGTGTAGCTTTTCTCTTCCCTCTCTTTGCTACCTTTCTGGTTTAGAATTTTTCTGTGTTGAATATGGTTGCTGGCCATGTCCCTTTCTTCCAGCAGCCTAAGCACAAGGGCTTTTTGCCCACAAAATCCCATGACAGACTCATGGCTGCTTCAATATGCTTCTAGACTGCCTTCAGACATAAAACTTCGTAGGTCTGCTTCCATCCCAGTAAAGGACAACACAACTTGCTTTCTATTATTAGCTGGTTAACAAAAACAAGTTAAGCAATGCCATGGTAGTGACCCAGATGTTGAGTCTGGTTTTATCTGCCTAATTCTTGCTTTCTCTTGTGATATTTACCATCACTGAAACCACACATTTCAGAAACTACAGAAGAGAGAAGGAATCTGCATCACTGTTTACACATGGTTAATCTTCACTTCTTTGTGCCATAGTTTGGTTTACATCCCTCTTGCCTTTGAATATGTCATTAACAGCAGAGGCAAAATCACAAGAACCAAGACAAATTACCAGGTTGAATTAGGATAAAAGCCTTAATAAATAGCACACCAAATATATGTTAATATAGTAAAGCTATTAAAAATTATCATTCATTTATGTTAGGGCAAAGCAGAAGTGTCATTATACTGGATTTTTTTTTTTTAAATTTACGCAGCTTTACATATGGAGTAAATTAATTGTCTGTCAAAGTACCTTGGAGTGATGGCTTCTTTTTTCTTTTTTTTTTTTTTTTGTGGGAGGTGGCTGTTTTTCACAAAATGCTCAAACTATTCAACCTACTTAGTGAGCCTGAGACGATGCAATCTATCCCCAAATCTGTCACAACCATAGCTGTAGTCATTTAAAATAACCAATCCAATCATCCAGCTCTTGATTGTTTGATGTTCTTTCTGGCTTTACACTTTTGATTAAGAGGCTCAGCAAAGAGGTGAAGTTGCAGAATAGCAAAGGGTTCCTTGACCTAAAGAACTTGAAGTCAGCAGGTCGCTTCTAGTGACTGTGATTTATTGAACAATAAACACAGCCTCACCAAACCCTTTTCTTTCCTCACTGGCCTATTTTTGCAGGCATCATATTCTTGCTCACACGATACATGCAGAGAACTTTCAGAAAGATTATTCAATCTCAATATCAAATAAAATGTATCTGTGATTCTGCCTAACCATAATAATGTGTTTTAATAAACCGATTCTCAGAAATGGGATAAACTGATCCATGCTGATGAAGATTTTTAGCATATTCTACTAAATAAAAAGAAAAACAGTAGGTCTCATTTTATTAAAAAATAAAGTTTCAGCGATTAGTCTTTCCTGAAAAGAATCACACGACATTTTGGTCAGAGAATAAAGAGCATTTTTCTTGTTTCAGATTTTGTTACTAAGGCCTTGTGTGTAGTACAAGAACAAGAGTCTGTAACAAGGAAAGACAAGCATGTCTTTTCAAGCTAAAGTAATTTTTGGGGAGGAGGAAATAAAAGAAAATAAATGAAAGGGAAAGAAAGAAACAGGGAAAAAAAATCCTGATTGCACGGAAATAGATGTTTTCACTACTTTCATTCTTGAAAATGTAGCACGATTTGTAAAGATTTTAAGAGATTAGTTGATGCACAGGTAAATTAATCACACTTTACTAAAGATCTAGGCCAAGTTTAAGCAATCAAAACCTATTATAATTTTTTATACTATCTTTGTCTAACATATTTTTCTTAATAAGTGTCTCCTGTAGTGTACCATCTTGCTGATCCACGTAACTTACGGATGACAAGTGCAAGTTCTCTTCCCTTTGTATGTACTGGTACACACACAGGCACTCATTCTAATTCTTTCTCTCCCTAATCTTTATTAAGTTTTTCTTCTTCAAAAGATCCAAACTTTTAATAAGTGAAAAGAAAATGCAAATGGAAGGGAAGAAGGTAATAGAGTTGAGTGTTCGTAAAAACAAGAAGGAAACTTTCTACCAGGAAATCTTACTGTCTGACTTTAATAAGCTTCACCAGAAGAACATGTATCTATCACACGTAATTTTTTCATTAAAATTACTTTTCAGATAAGTGCTTCATTTGTCTCTGGGTTCAACATACTACATTTTGCCTTGTATTAAATCAAGGTAATCTTCCACATGATAGATCATCTGGCTGCTGTTCTTACACACAGTAGTACTTGGGACTTTTTGACAGTCTTTACCCTACGTTTAAAATTAAATGCTCCATAAAGGAATGAAAAATAAGCTTCTTCTAACCAAAATCTTTCCGAGGGAGATGGATTACTTCTACTCTGCTCTAAGAGGCTCCATCCGGCACAGACTGCCTCCGAGAAAGCGATTGCACCCTCGCTGCTCTGTTGCCCCGCTCCACGGGTTCTGCGAGCACTCGGTAAGCTCTGATCCCTAACGGGGCGGGGGTGCCGAGCTGGCACATGAAACTTGCAGAGCAATTAAAAGCGCAGAAAGAGAAAGCCCACATACTGCATTCCATCCCAAACTTAACCACAGTTGAAATGGACTTGTATGTACAGATAAACAAGGAATGCTTTTAAATACCAGTCACCTAACAAAGACAATCATGTTTTCAGCAAGGAACTACGAGGTTTGGACGCTCACGTTTTCTCTTTATTTTTTTTTGCTTGCGACAGTGTTTTAAACGGATGCAGGAGTCTGGTAAACCAGGGGCTGGCTGCACATTTCATTCAGGGGCTGCTTGTTTTCTGTGCCCACCCATGTCACTATGGGTCCGCAGTGTCTGGGAGGAAACGTACCCACCACCAGTTCTGGGACCACTTGTGTGACATAATTTATGTTCGCAATGCTCTTCCATGGTACCCCTGTGTTTCCAAATGCCTGTTTCTCCTAGGAGTAAATGATTTCTTTCCACTATGGCTCAAAGTGCCAGAAGGCAGGAGAAATTTAAACACAACTAAGATCAACATTGTCAGTTTACTTGGCCTACACATCTAGCAACACAGTCATAAATTTCCTAGGCTTCTTATTTGAGAATTTAAAAGGCCCTATAGGTTTGGCAAGTTTTCTGTAACAATGCTTCTTCTATATGGCTTATAAATGCTGGAAATCCCAGGAGCTGCACTTCGCATTGTATTTGATCAGAGGTTCACTGTGTGACCAAGCGCTTTCCCACTCAGGTGCTGTTTTGCTGCTGGCCACTGCAATAGCGGCTACATCAAAATACCGAAAGCAGCAAGGAATAGTGTCATTTCAGTTCTCGGTCTGCTTCTTTCAGGTATTTTGCCTGCTTTGTAGAAATAGTCTGCCTGCTTAAACATCACATCTTTTTGTCCTTGGAGTTACTTTGATCTGCTGCCCCTGCTGGGTACACACGTGGCTGAGCCTTATGACTGACCTTATAATACTTAAAAACCCAGTATCCCGTTAGAACTGGGACACTGTCATTGGCAGGAGGCAACTGGGCGTCATTTCTGGTACGGTCTCTTGATGTGACGAGAATTATGAAAGATTTATGTCACATTCATGCTGCAAGCCCTGACTCCAGCAGTCAGTCTTGTGTCTTAGTGCAGCCCTCAGCCACCCAAACACTGATCGTTACTTCACAGTCACCAATGCAATCCGTATTGCTGCACATCATATAACTAATGATGCTGTTCTGTGGTGCGTGGTAACAGGCAGCCTTTGGATGGCCAACAAATAATACTGGCTTAATTCTATCAAAGAGCCCTTTATTATAGTAAATCCATGCAAGCTCCTTTACCCCTAGTTGGAGTATGCTTTCCTCCTTAAAAAACATACTGTGGTTGAAGTTAGTGAAGCGTTTTTCCCAAGTTGTATATTATGCAATATGGAAAGTATTTCTCAAAGGATCCACTATTGTTTCCTGTGAGTGGCTTAGTCCCCTAAGGAAAGATAATGCCAGCCATTCAGGCAGTTTGAGGAGCGCTTCAGCAGTACTGTCAATAAATATGACAGCAATTACTCTTTTTCCGTGCCACAGAAGACAAAGGGGAAACGTTCTAAATACAGGTCAACATTATTATTGTTACTGTTAGAAGTTTATAACTGCCTTAGGTAATGCTATCTCAGTCTATGCTGACCTACTTCTGTAAGGAGTGTAATCCCATAATGACTGGGCCAGCATCAAGTTATTACCTAAGAAACACAAAAGTTTAAAAAAAATGGCTAAAATTGCTGGCATCTCTCCTTTCCTCAGCCTACCGTGCATTTACTAAGGTGCAAGAGAACTCTGAGCCATAGAGTTATTTTTTTGATCACATCCCCAAATTCCCGAGGCCCATGTGCAATGAAAAGGTTCAAAAAACAGATACAGAAAAGCACAAAGACTATCCAACAGCACCCATTAATTTCTTTCACCCCAATGGCATTGACTTCACTCTCGGCTTCATGAGTCATCATTTATGACCTCGGTAATTTACTGCAATGGGCATGAGATATATCACAAAATCAATGAAAACGAAGGCAAATTCAGAACTAAGATCAGGGCCTGTAAGTCACTAATGTTCGAAAATGATGGAGTGAGAATTATTACATGGATTCCTATTGGCCTCAACTGTCCATGGTATAACTTGCCCGAGTGCAGCATGCACAGACTTTTTATTGTACAAGAATCAAGCTGCAGTCTCTGCTGAACCACCTGGCCTCCTTAGCACTTAAAGATGAACTGCAAATCAATTATGAAAATAGAGTTTAGTCCATATTTATGGGCTGAATGTCCCTACTAGCCAAGCTCTAGGGGACATTCAGAACAGAAATACATTTCAGCTGCTCCTTTAAATAATTCGTTTTCCTCTGTGAAATCCTCTTGATAATTCTTAGTTCCCTGCAGATGTTTCCGAATACATCATCCTGTGGTACCACAAATGCAACGAACCACAGGGTAATGCTGGTGGTGCTTAAATGTCTTATATCCATGAAAAGTATATTCAGGAAATGCAGTTTCACTGTAGAAAGGAAGGCACACACCCTCTGTACCGGATGCTCCTACTCCCCATTCCATGAAGGTCATCCGGAACGGCATTTGGGCCTCATTCACTGTTTATCTTTCTTTTTCAGATAAACTTAACAACATTAAGAAGCTGCTTTCTGTGAAAATCACGTGTTAGGAGTGTTTGCCTTTCTCTCTATTAGAGCAAACTGGAGATCAAAATAGACAAACCTTGGATGGGTCATTAGAAATGGAAAATCACCAGCCATGGGGCCAAGTAATAATACAGCTGCATCCCAACAGTGTTATTTATCCTTGCCAGGAAGCTGTTTTCAAATAACCCTGCTCCCTAATAAAGTTATTAAGTCTCATATTTGCTAAGGAAGGCAGAAGCAAATGAATTAATTGAGAAGATGCAGTTCCCATTTTTGTGGTATTTTACTGTGTGTTTTGCTTACTCTCATTTGCCGTCATGTGCCGTCATTTGAACTTACCGCCATGTGCTACCCAAAGCACATTCAAACACCATCTACCATGTGAAAGACCATGTCAGTCACTCTCTCCCTCTCCTAATCCCAAGGTCCATCTGGGAATCTGCTTGCAGAACAAAACATAGAAGCAAGGAGGAGAAGGAGAACTGATGATGGCGTGAATCTGATGCAAGAGAAGTGCTTGTTTCAGAAAGGGAGAAATAAGAACCAGATTAAGAAATAGAAATGGAAAATAGTTTGGAGAACTCCATTGAAGAGTGTAGGCAGTGGGCTGGAAGAAACCTCTTCTGCTTGTGGAAAGAGTGAGAAAGGTGTACCATTAGGGAAATTCTTTTGAAGCTAATGTGATGGAAGAAAATCATTTAAAACCCAGCTCAAAGCCTTCATTAATTTACCAGAGTTTAAAACAGTCCTTCAGGCTGTGTCAGGGATAGGTACCCTGCATGGCACATGCCGCAGCTTTAGCCTCATTCGTCATCTGGACCAGGGATACGGCTGGAGCATGCAGAGGTGGAAAATCTAAAGGAGAAAAATGAAGAAGGCAAAAAGGGGCCGTAAGTGCCTGGACTATATTGCACTGCAGGGTCAGATGAGTCTCTGCTGCAGACACCTGACCTAGGAGCTGGGTAGTGTTGCCATGTTAGGCTGAGGATTATTGTTGGAAGGGTCTTGTTATTTTTTCCCCTCCAATGTTAGAGGACGAAAGATATTAAAACCAACTAATTCCAAATGGAAAGTAACATAAACTTAGTACTTTAATAAGCAAACTCTTTTTCTTTTCTTTTTAATCATCTGGATGCCAGCTCTGTTACAGAAGCTGATCAGATTCTAAAATCAGTTGTAGTTTAAATAAAAAGAGACAAAACAAGGAAAAATTGAAAGGCAAGTCCAGAGTCAAACAGTTACAGAGTGTCATGGGAGAGAAGGAACTTTTGTCACTTGTTGATTTTTCCTTGCAGACTCTTTTTTAGGAAAAAAGTAATTCCCGTTGACTTCATTGAGTTTTTATATATTCTCAGAGTTATGCAGCTGCTCTCGTTTGTCGGTAACACGTTTCCTGACTCAAGCCCTTTAGTCCACCTTATTGAAAGCTAAGCACATGCTTAACAAAATCATCTGACAACCCCAACAGCAACATTAGATTGGTTCATAACACTGCAGGACTCTGAGGGATGCTTGGATTTATATTCTGTGCCCAAACTGTAAGATCTCTATCCAGACTTTGAGATTATTAGAGAATTTTCATAAGGGAAAACATGCTTTTGGCAAAACCACAATGAAACTTATCCTTTTGCCTTCGTTCAAGGTTACCTTTCATATACATTTGTTTGTTACAGAAACTAAGAAAAAAACAGAGAAAAATACTTTTTGAATATTTTCTTCCAAGTTTTCAGTAAAAAAAAAGATAAAAGGGAGTGGAAACAAATTATAATAGATATGTTTCATTTTGCACTGCAGAAAGGAAAATGACTCTGCTAAGAGACTATGTATAACCTTAAGCAATACCAGATGTGGTATAGAGAGAAGCATTAACTACTACTCACAGTTTGGAGTTTCTTTCAAGGCAGCTAAGAGCAGGTAAATTTGATGGGTGAAAGCATTATGTCAGAAGAAGCCAGTTAAAGAAGCAGAGTCAAACCTGTTAAAAAACAGCTACAACATCGGACTCATGCAATTTGTACAATGTTATGTTATCCTTTTGAATGACGATTTTGAACAGGAGAAATACAGATGTTATTTTTTCTCAGTTTTTCTGAGTTTTGACCTAGCAAAAAGGAAGTTTAATACAATTTTCTGAGGATATGACAGCGGTTGCACAAATCACTCCCCTCTTCAGCCCCAATCAAATGGAGGGTACGCTGTTCTGTAACCCATCCACTTGCCAGGCAGGATCCAGAGGGCTGAGCCTGCAAACTCCACATGGTAGGGGAAAGCAGGGATAAAGCACACACCACAAGCAGGCTACCTAAGGCATTTCTACAGCCTACATTCTCCCTTTCTGGGCAGGCACTGTAAGAGCCCACCTGAAGTGCTGCTGCATTCCTGTGATGCCTGAGTGATCTAGAAGCAATCAAGCTAGAGGCATCTGCATGCACTTCGGAGCTTGTTTTAAGTGTTTTGAGCTTGGTTTGTTTTTTTTTTTTTTACACTATGCTGTCTGAACTGCTATTGCCATGTTATTGCTCTAGTTTCATTTTGGAGGCTGTTCACGTGTGTCTGTATATTTTGATTAAGTGGGAAGAGCCACTGCAGTGTAAACACTAAATTGCAGTCTCTATTGTGTTGCCTTATACACATCTCATTGAGTAGTCTTTAATTCTCACCTCAGATGAAAATCAGCTCAGATGGTGGTTAGCAGCTGATCTGTCCAAAACACGGCTTATCATAAAAATAAATAGTCAAGGAAATCTTCTGTTGTGCCTAGGTATAGAGAGAGGTGCTGGAGAGCTGTCTAAATTCTACTGTCTTTCATCCAGACAAACTAAAATACCAAAAAAGCTCATCAACCCCTTCCCTTAAATGGCAGACTTCTCTGGACAAACTTTCCCCTTTTCACTAGTTCTAGATTGTGTTACGAATACTACAAAAGCAGACTCCAGGGAACGATCCTTCACAGACAGGCAGACAGTCTAAATGAGGTAAGGTTTTTGCCAGCTGTAATTTTTCTGATCTGTAATCTGTGCAGTATATTCTAAAAAGCCAAAAATATCCACATACTCTTAGAGGATAGGTCAGACCTACGTGGAAGGCCAAGAAAACTCCACAAGTTTCAACTTCAGAGCTGGCCAAGATAAGGGAGCTCAAGCTTATTAGAGCTCCAGCTCTCACATTCGGTTTCCTCAAAGCCCCTCTCTGCAGCTCTCTCATCTTTTCTCCCATCCCATCCTGCTGACCAAGTTCAGCAAAGCCTCTAGCAGCTGCTGGGGATGGGGAGCGATATGATACTGCATAATAATGCAAAATCGGAGCAACTCAAACATGACTAGAGAGCAGCTTTGAAAACCTGCTGTAACGACTGCCATGAGACAGCAGTCACTGAACATGTCTGCTCCAGTCCCAGGGCTTGTCTCAGCCTTAGTGGAAGTATGGACTCGGAGAGTTACACCAAGGGTGGACTTGGCTGTACATGCAAAGCTTTTAAAGGCTCCTCTCATATTTCCTCTGTAATTTAAAAAATGCACCCCAGTGCATTTTAATACTGTTGCAGTAGGTCAGCAAAACACATGGAATCCCACTAAATATAATGAATTGGAGTCATCATTCCCTGCATATATATTTGTGACAGGCCTGTATTTGTGTGGTCCTGCTCATAGTCAGGGGAAAGTACTAAATAATCCCTGTGTATTCACGTAAATTTGCTGCTGCTAGAACTTGTTTACTCATTGACCACTCCCAGTGTGTTACGTAGACTGTATTTCTTTCAAAAGGTTCATTTCCTATCTTCCACCTCACGGGTACATTTGAGAAGTGATTATCTTGAATTATGTCGCTAAAGTTGTTATCATCTTCCTACTTCTCCATGGTTTTATTTAAAGAAAATTTGAGATCTTTTCATAGGAAATCACATCCAAATGGTATTTATGATATTCAGCCTGAATCTTGTGGTCCTCGTTCAATCTTTATCCTGGCCCAGCTGAGGTCAATGGGCATATAGCCTGAATAAAGACTAAAAAGCTGTGAGGTGGGGCCCACTGGGCAATATTATTAGAGATGGACAGATTAGTTTGGATAGACTAGCAATGAAACAAAATCTGTGCTCAAAACCTAGACTGAGCTGAAGCCGGGTCCTTTGCATTTAGCTGTGGAAATACTTTTTTTGAATATTCATATTCACAGCTTGGGCCCCTCCTACCTGGCCTCAAGCACATGAGAATTCCTACAGCCATCCTTTCTTCCTGCCATGGTGGCCCCGTCGCAGAAGAAGGCTTCCTCCCCACAGGAGCTCAGTTCAGCAGACAGGCAATTCTGGGACATGAACAAGGCAGCTCTCACTGTGGGACCTGGGGCTGGTCTTCTGCCTGAGAAAATGTTGTTGTTTTTTTTTTTTTTTTAAATTATTAAAGAGCCCTCAGAAATACACCAAGTATCTGGATTTCTGGTAAATGGTGATTGAAGTACGCATCTCTTCCCGTTGCTACTTCTGCTTTTCTTTTGCTCCTCTCATCTGCTCACACATCTCCTCTGTGCCCCAAGAGATGTCATCTCCAAGGCCCTCTTCAGAGGTCCATCTATGCCTCTGCAGCTGGCTACCTAGGGCAGAAAATTTACTTTCTTCTGGGTTGGGGTGAGAGAGGGAGCTCTTCCTTCCATAGCTAGGGCACAGGAGAGCTGTGGTGAAGCATTGCCAACCCCTGCCGATGTGAGGTGCCGGGACCTTTTTTCTGGCTAAAGCGGCAGATGTACCCTGCTTTGCCCTTTGTGCTTGTCTTTTTTCTATTCAAGAGGAAGTGTCTCTACTCACACATGCTTATCATAACTTTGAAATGGAGGGTTGAACTCTGAAACGTTTATTCTCATGTGTACTCAACTTTACACGCAGGAGTGGAGGTGAGACTGTGTGCTTCTGCTGACAGTAGGACTATCCATGGCAGCAAGAACTCTTGCAAAAATGAGAAATTTCAGATGAAATCTGGTTGCTGTGAGAAGTCCAGCTGTATTTTGTAATGAAAAATGTCTAGATAGGCCATAGAAAAAGCATCAGACCTGTAAATACTTAGAAAATTGGAATCCACTATGGCCTGCTCTTTGCATTTTTGCTAAATGTTGGAGTACTCTTTGTCTGTGTGATCTGTAGGCAACAGAAAAATTGCCTCAGCTAATTTTCATGCTCTCCTGGTGGAGCACAGGGACAGTAGATAATTTATATAATTTCTAGTTGGAAAACTTCGTTTAAAAGTCTGATTTTGTGGTTGAGTGACTGGAAAACATTTGTTAATATTTTTGAAGGTATTGGAGACAAGTATCATAAATTTGATTTTCAGGTATTATGGATCTTTGGTGATAAAATTTAAAAATAAATAATAAAGCATCTCCCCTAGATTATTTAAACTGCAAAGGCAAATGTACTTGCTATATATTAACACTGTCAGCCACCTAGGCATTACAGTGGATTTTTAATGTGTTTCATCAAAACACTTAAAGGCACTTTTTAAAATATATGACCCACTAAATAAAAAAACATAGGACGTAATCTTCAGGGCACACTGATTAATGCAAAATTGACTTGAACAAATGCAGCTTATGGCCGTAGTCCAGGAAGCTCTCTTGGTGCTAAAGAGTTCCATACAATAGTTTTCCATTTTCAAAATCACATCAATTTTTACTTACAACGTTTTGAAAACAGGTACAGCAACTTTCAATCAACTGCCCAGCAATAATTTTAGATCTCTTACTATTAAATTGTAAAAGTTTGAGTCATAAGAAGAGAGCTGATTTCCTGACTGTCATCGCCCCCAGAGCTGTCAGCTGCTGTGCAGTATTGCCTGTGCAGAGATAGAGATGGAGTGGGCCGAATTATTCATTTTAAGTTATGCAGTAAATTCATCTTCTTTTTTTTTTTCTGTTCATGGACCGATACTGATTTGCCCAGATACCTTCTTGACAGATAGTCCCAAAATGTTTATGTGGGCAAAACTCAGAATAGCATGTGTGCATGAAGCGTCCATGGGTGTCAGCTGATGCTAAATGAGTATGTAACAGCAATCACATCATATGAGACACTCTCTGCCTTACCTGTGCTGCACCAGTTTGAGGAAAATATCTCTAATACTTTTCTGCAGTTATTTCCTGTATTAATTTTTGAATGTCTGCAGTCAGTAGCAGACACTTGACAGCAAGCAGATAGAAACACTGGCTTTTTACCTACAACAAAGATTTAAGTTGCAAAGAGCTTAACCAGCATACAAAGGTTGGGAAAATATTGCTAACTCTTTCCTGAATAAGGCCTCCATGTAGTAAGACACTCACAATGTACGCACCCTGCAGTCGGTCCCGGGGCTTCAGCTTCAGCCGTGAAATCACCAGCACTTCTGCAGACTGCAGTGCAAGGCAAGGTGGGGCTCAGCCAGGAGCAGCTTCTAGTTTCCACTTGGGAAGGAGAAATTAATTGAAATGGGAAATTACAGCATCTGCTCTGTGTGTTGGCTGGAGCCTGACAGAAAGAACCTTGTGATGGTATCGGCACAAGCGCTTCACAGAAAGGATGTTTTTCTTCTTGCAAAGCCAGCAAGAAGTTCATTCAGTGTATGTGCTACTCACGATGCTCTTTCCAGAGGCCTTGAAAATGCTGCAGGAGCTTGAAGTGTAATCTTTCTCCTCACTCAATCTCATGTTCTTAATCTCCTTTGGAGAAAACAGAGGCCCAATGAGGACATCCCTCTCATAACTTCTAAGAGGTCATGGCTGTCTAGTGACCTGCTGGTGGAAATCGGAGATAGGCTACATGGAGGTGTTATTTGAGGCACCTCACCCGTAAGTGGATCAAAAAGCATTAAAGCTCTCATGAAAGCATTCACCACATACAAAGAAAAGCAAAACAGGAAATGAAAAGAGAAGCAGAGAGAATAAAAGTTCAGACAAAGTTTTCAGGGTTCCAGCATCAATATTCTTTTTATAAGACAAAAAAGTTGGAGTCATTTTTTATGAAAAGAAAAGCCTGTTTTATTGACTGATGAAAACTTTATGATAGCTCTATGATCTGGTCTATAATTTCTAAATTGTTCCTGAATTTCTCCCTCCAGAGAGTCTCTAATGGCAGCCTGGGGAACTTGCAGCCTGAATCTAGCAATGTCACAGCCACCACCACCCCTCTGAAAGAGGGATCAGCAGTACAAGAATGGCTGTGTCTTGCTCATTCAACCGGTACCAAACAGGAAAGGAGAAGGTGTGGGCAGCCTGATGTTCAGCAGGACCTTTGCCAAACAGGAATGATCTTCCACTCTTGGTGAGTGGAATTGCTGCAAGGCTGCTGTAGAGTTTGGTTTTTCCAGCAGTCTGTTTCCCATGCAAGGAAACAGACTTCTGTTTTCCTCATGTTTCCTACGTGAAGAAAGATGGACATGCTAGAGACAGGGCAGGTGAACCCCCTCTAAATGAGGTTTGCTATCAGGCTTAGAGATGACTAAGACTTTCCATTATCAAAACAACATATATGCAGTTGGGGCTAATCGGAGCCATTATCTTGTGAAATACAGGCTGTGGGTGTTTAAGCAATTTGAACAAGGAGACTGGCTACTTTAAAATTGATGAAAGGACATCATATGCCAGCAGCACGTACTCTGGGAGTGCAGTAGCCTACAGGGTTCCCATGTCTGAGAACCAGGAAAGCTTTAAAACCCAAAGTCTGTAATGAAAGATTTGCCCTCACTGGGTCAGACCTTCCAAAAAACATGCAGTAAGGACATTTTCTACTTCACAATGATTCACAGCTGCCTCTGGGGGCCACTGCAATAAACTGGAAGAAAAATCTTGCACATCACAGCCTAAGTAGTGGGTGGCAACCAAGGGTCATCCCATCAAAACCCCCATCTCAGCTGTGCTGGATCACAAGAGCTGAATGCTGGAGTTGATGCAAGAACTACAAAGCTCTTCTTTGCACAAAATGTGTGTTTTAGATCCCCCCACCACTGTGATATATGAACAGTTCCAAATAAATGACATGGAGGCTCCTACGTGGCTTCAGCAAAATGTGTAGGGGGGAAGAGACAATAGAGATGATATATTTTCCCGTATTTTCCACTAATAAGTCTTCAGTCTATGGGAAACCATTAGGATGCTTTTGTGCACGCATGGTGTGTGAATGAACACTTATTTCCTCACAATGAAAAGTTACTGCTTTTTGGTGTTGGCATAGTAATAGTGTCTTCCAATTTATCCCAGTACTGTAAACTTCTTTTCTGGTGACTTCTGAGTTTTTGTGGGCTTTGTACTTGTGAAAAACTGGTAATGTTATGCATATCCTGCCCATTATTTTATACAGGGAGGTTAATGAGTGCGTGCAACATGATAACTATGGCAAAGGAACGCGGTGGGCTATTGCCAGCTCAAACACCAGTCGATCCAGACCAAATAAAGTTGTTCTGTAGCATCTTGAACTATATGATGCACTTATTTAAAAAAAGACACATTTCCTTACAGAAAGGCATTTACAAAGGATTTGGGATTTCTGGGAGCCCTTGGAGGCCCCTGGGGCATGGCTGGTGCCAGGGTGTTGAAGCACCCACCAGCATGGATGACGACTGAAAACTTCAAGGTAACGGGTTTTTTTGGCCTGAGGCTGTAGCTGCCGAGGGATACTGCTTGCCTTGTCCGTCTCCACCAAGTGGGACAGCAGTGGGCTCGTGCTGCAGAAAAAGGTCAGGGCTGCCTTTGTGCCTCGCGGCTGTGCATGCACAGCACCAGCCTCTTTGCACTGCTTTTGGCCCCTCCAAGCTCTGTGAAGGGAGATGTCTTCAACTAGTCAAGGGATTAATTTTTTTTCCCAAGGTCTTTATTACCTTTCACCCTATAAACCAGTTTTAATTTCAAGGAAGGAGTACAGGCATCGGTTAAAGACTCTTTCGGTGTGGTTTGATAAGTACATGGGATGGTTCTTACGCTCAAGACAGCAGTCTTGAAGCTCTCTCCAAACTTGGCTTGTGTTACTGCTGATAGACCCTCATGTTCATTATTTCAATGGGGAAAAATGAGCTGGAAGTAGCTAAACTTATATAATGTTTTTCTTTCCTTCCCCTGCCCCCATTCCCTCCAAACCTTACATTCTTTTGTGTTGTTCAAGTTCCCCAGTGCTTTATATGAGGATTCAGAAGTCTGGTTCTCTGGAAACAATTGTTATGTCAGCTGACATTAACACAGCAAGCACTTTAACTATTTTTCCAACATATCCATCAAGTGCAACGGCCGAAACATTAATTCTCATTACGCTTCAACAAAGTTTCTCATTTTCCTGTAATTCTGTCACCAGACTGCCTCCATGCAAGACTGCTTTACAAATATATCAAGTCATTTAACTAAAAGGACTTTGAGACGCTTTATTTTTAGTGACTTTGTGCCTTTACAGTTGTGAGTGTTCTAGGCCATTTATGACACAAATTAGAGCCCCTCCTGTTCTAAGTTAAGAAAAATCATTTATGCTTTAAATCAGCCAAAAAATGTAAAATTATATACTGCCATTACTAGCTTGGAAACTAAGCATTACCCTCTAGGATCATCAGAAAATACACAGAAAAAAACCAGAGACGAGCTCAGCTGCTGGAAACTGGATCAAGACTTTCTTGTTACCTACAAGCATAAGGTCATGTGGGCTGTCCCTAAAGATACGTGAGACAGTTTCGAATGTCTCAATTGTGAATTTTTGCTTGTCGGACAAAGGAAAATGTTGTTCAAGGACATTGTTCAAGGAAATACAAAGGAAAAATAGATGGAGTATTACTTTTTTTTTTTTAGTAATTATTAAACAGTTAAAGATATGTATCATTTAATACTGAAGATGGGCAAGTCTAGCGTTTGAGAACTCCAGTGTTCAGAGCACTGACAATGTTGTAACTGGGCTGGTCTGAGGCCGTAATACGTTAATAAATAATGAATGTCCACTATAAGATATCACAGCTTCACAGTGGGCAGAGGCTAAAAAAATACCAATAATATCTCAGATATTATTATAAAAATTGATAAATGTTCCCATTTTAGAACTATAAGGCAGTAAATGTATTAAGCAGAATCTGTGCATACTTCTTAAATGAAGCATGCTGCCTCATCCACTAAACTCTGTTTTTACCTTCAAATACCACCAAAAATATGTGCGTAAGAGCCACTGTTGAAGGAAGTAAGAGGCTGGTTGTGCCCCTAGAGAGAAGAATCATGCCAGATTGACCACCTTGTCCTTTCTGGGTGCGCTGAATATTTATAAAATAAATTCCCACCAACATTAGCAGAGGTTAGTATAGGTAATTGACCTTGTAAGTCAATAATAGAATAGAACCTATAATGTATAATATTTTGAGGTATTTATCACTTTGCTGAGGCAACAGGATTTAAGCATGCAAATGGTTACAGCAGTAACAGTAATTCTATGTTCCCGGGCCTGCACGGCAGTGAGATTGGTCCCGTGGCTGCAGGGAGGGCTTTCTCTGTGCACCCCCTTGCCAGCAGCCCTGGCACTGCTCAGGCTGAGGGCTGGGAGGCACTTTCCCGTGGTCCACAGAGACCAGCACAAATAGGACAAAGTGGTATGCCAAATTGCATCACCTTTTTTGTTACTTCTGCAAGTGCACATCTAATTTCTTGGTCTTTTGATCTGGTCATGATTTTCTCTAGATTTCTTCCTAGCTCCACAGGATTTTCTTTCCTAAGGAGAAGATATATTTAGGTTATTGGCAGTTCAGTCTCATATCATGATAGAAAAATTACATAAGCCATAGCTGAATATATATTCAGAAAATTTCAAAACATTTGAAGTGGGATAAAATAAATAATCTTGAGGCAAATGACATGTTAAGGTCTCCAATTCTGCTAATATATTGCAGAAAGGCACAATGACTTTAAGAATGCATTGCAACCTTCAGATAATTGTTAATGCACGTAAGTGTTTTGCAGGAAAAAAGACATTTTGTGTTATCTGCAAAAAGCCCTCTTGAGTAAGACTCCGTATCTCCAGGTATTTCTTTTAAAGGGGAACAGTTTAATAAAAATAACAAAGCTAGAAACCAAGAACATTAACTTTCGCTTTGCCTAGCTACATGCTAGTACTCTTGCTGTAATTATAACACAGAGGTCATTCCAAAGGAATTACCAGCCTTCAAATGATATGAGACAATTATTCTCCAGGGAGTCAGACAAATTTGTAAGACAAATACAGTTGAAATTTCAGACATCAATCTCTTTTTTACCATAGCATGGGAACAAGGGAGCTGTGAAATGTAATTTTACCCTAAGGCCCAACAAATGATCGCATTAAAATGATTTAAAAAAAAGACTTCACGTCTATTACATCTTAGAAGTGAGTGTAGCATTAGATTTTTCTAAGGCTTCCTGTGAATAATAGTATTTAATAGAATCTCTAAAAACCACTTTACAGATGCCCACATTGTTTGCTAGGCTATAGGCAGGCCAGCTGGGCAGTCACTAAGGCAGCCCCACATGTGAGAGCATGGGCGTTCGGTGTGGTGCTGCGGAGCAGCACGGTGCTGGGAGGTGGGTCCTGCTCCCTGTGCAACCTCCTGGCTCTGGGGGCTTGGGTCAGACCCTGCTGCACCACCTCCCAGCTGCCCCTTACCTCTTCTTGCAGTAGCTCTGTACAGGAGGGGGTTTCCTGAAGCAACTGCATTTAACGTGCCCTGGTATTCCCCAAACTGGAGGAGGCTGAGGTGGTTTCACACACATGTGTGGCAAGAAGCTGTGCTGGACTGGAGCCTTGTTTCCCTGGTCCTGACAACCGCGAGTGAAAAGTTTAAGGGAAAAAAACTTCCAGCCATCTCAAAAGCACACTGAAGGGTTTTCAGCCATCACCCCCAGGTGACTGTGAACCACAAGAGCACCCGTTAATGGTCTGCATTGCTTGAAGGTGTAGGAGAGGTTATAAAACCCCAGAAGGTGGTAGCTGTGCACTCGTTGCTTTCTACACTACAACCCATCAGCTTTATATCGCCTCTCATCAGCTCGGTTTGACAATAACTCTGCACAGCTCAAGCCTATCTGGCAGAGAGATTTGCAACTAGTAGGATCTATCCCAAAAATTGGTTCTCCCCTCCTGTGGGACTCGTGTGCCCACGCATGCCATTATCAATATCTGTGTGCAGACAGCAGCAAACCCTCCTGCTCCGACCCACGTGGAGTCACTCAACCTATCTTCCTCATTTACACAGCACCAGTCGTGCCAGCGTTGATTTGAGCAAGCTAGTTAAGGGAACTGAGCAGGATTTAGCCCAGTGTGCATGCTGTGGTCAATGTGGTGAAGTGGAAAATGGATATTAAAGAACTGCTCTTTGGCTAAAGTTTGATTTACAGAAACCTATAACAGTCTCATTCTTCAGATAAGTGCATTTCTCCAACTGCTATTACTCAAGAAAACAGGCTCCCTAGAAATCTTTACAGCCAACACATTGCAATGTGACCTTGCACAACTTGGCAACACAGCTCTGCGTGTTTTTATTGTACTTAAATAGTACTATTAGTTTTATTCATACGTGGAAGCTTAACTTTAGCTTCGGCGTCATTCCTGTATTGTACGTGTGCTGTGTCCATGTGGCCCAGGGTTTCTGAGGAGCAGAATAGAGAGGGAGTGTGTGAGTGTTTGAGGAGCGTGCTTACGCTCGTGCATGTACTTGCATCCATTTTTTCCAAGGATGGACTCCCATCCTAGTGACATTTACTGTCAACAGCTGCCTAAGTGATCTCATTTGGTAGAGCCTCTGCAAATATTTAGGTTTACCTACTGACTTCCATTGATTGTACAAGAGTGCTTCCCAAATGGAAGCTGACAAATTAATGAGAAATACAAACACATCCTGGTTTAAATGAGTGCAAAGCAGAGCAGCACCTGTCTGATTAATAAGGATGATTGACTGTGCAGGGCTCTGCTGAGTTTCATTGGTATTTCAGGTGGGAAAAGTGGTCAAAACACCATGTTTCCACTTTCCAGACCAAATAATCTTGTTCTACCCTCACAACAGTTTTCTAAGGTACAGTAACTTTCCCAAGAGATATAATGAATTGTTAGGAAAAAAAAAGTAGAAAATGGGCATGATGAGTGATAGGCATCGCAAAGTTGCCATGTGATGCCTCACCAGCACACACTGTCCACCTTATTGTGGGAACACTGTGAGTGCCCGGGCCAGTTCCCAGAAGTATAAAAAGTTATGAGTCCCTGATGCTACATAGTTTCCTAAGTTAGATTTAAACTAACACGCTGTTTTATTATTAGACAGGCAAAAATGAAGGGAGTAACACAAGTCAGTAAAAAAACCCCAGAAATGCATGTACATATTTTGTACGTACATATGTCTTTTATTTGACTTAAATTACTCTTACCCCGTGACACAGGTGGCAAATCTTTCATCGTTTGCCTCTTGTCTGCCTTTTATTTTAAGGGCACAGGAAGTCCCCTTTGCTGAATTTGGTGCCGGTACACTCAGCAGCCTCGAGGGCTGGGAGCAAATTGGTGGCCTCTTGGCTGAGAGAAGGATAAAACGAAAAGATAATGTGGCTGTATGACAATGACAGAACACATGGAGGGACCTGAGGGAGGTCTCACCTGAGGTCCAGAGATTATAAAAAAAAAATTACCTAAAAGTTCTGGAAATGTCCGTCTTACAATAGTTAAAACTATGTATGTCCATAAAGACTCCAGAGTTCAATAGAAAGCAAAGCAGTTTGAAGGAAATTATTTTATTTCTTTTTCTGACAGAAAAAGAGGAAAAACTGCAAAGAGCCGTTGAAAGACTATTTTAACTGTAAATCAGTACAAACAGATTCAAGAACTGCTGTACTTGGATCAAGAGTGTATCTAACCCATAGTCAACCCAACAGTTTAATTTTCAAAACTTGGCTTCCAGTGTTGGAAGCATGAGATCAAGCCAAGATACATCACCAGTAAAAGGCTGGAGCTCAAAGTCAGTGTTGAATTACAGAGCCCAGAAGGTTTACGGAAGTGTTTAGAGAAAATTGTTTGCAAATGGGTTTAGAAAAATTTTCTGCGTCTTGCTGGCTGATTCAGGATCTGGCCCTGTCAGAAGGGCTGCAGAGCTTTCCTCCCGTCATCCTGGCAGAGATATGGAGGTTCTGCATGTGGACAGGCAGGATGCTTAGTGCCCAAAAAAATGTCCTCAAATAAAGCTTGAGTCTTTCTGGAAGATGTGCTTTAGCCAAGGCACGTGTTCTCCAGCCAAAGAGGCTACTGGGCCCCATCCAGACATAGCTGGATGAAATGTAAAGCCCTCCAAAACACAAAAATGAGATTGCATGATCTAACGGTCCCTTCTGGACTCAAACATTCCACCAAAACTGGCGTATTTAGTGGGTTCTTTTCTGTTTATCAGATGCACTGTTAAGTGGAATAGTTCTACAAGGAATAGGAGTAAACTATGAACATAGGATTTTGCCCTGAGCAAAGCAGATTTGTATTTGATTTCTCAGCTTTGTTCTTGTATCTGATATCCGTCCAAAAGAATTTCATGGGGCCTGCAGGAGTTGTGCTAATCAATGGGCAGTAAATACGCTTTTAAACAGCTTTGTTGTCCCCATACCCAGCGCAGTCTTCACTTACGTCAGCATGCACAGGAGTGGTTTTGGCACAACCTCTTTTTCAGGAAAGCCCTGGAAGTAGGTTGCTATTGTTAAATGTATAGTCCCAGTTTGTTTCAGAGCAGAACAGAAATACAGATACCCAGCAGGACAAGCAGCTCCTCGAGGTCGCAGGGAAACATCTTTGCATCTCATTGAGTTGCACTGATTTCTGTTCCCTCAGTCAGGAATACAGGCAAGTGGTTTTTAGTGAGACTAATTATGTTTGGCTTGTAACAGCATCTGCTCATTCCTGATTGCTGCTTTCTGCCTTTCTTTCACTTGAAATTGCTGAGCTTTCCTGCTTCTCTTTATATGTACTGAGCTCATACTTTTAGTTTAGATGGGGGGGGAAACACTTTTCAAAACCTACTCCTCCCCTCTAATGAAAGCCCCGAGTTTGGTGCTGTATCTAAAATTTCTAAGAGCACATTTCCTGTGCTGTGAAGACAGAGACTTTATTAACTGTGGAAGAGGTACCTTCTGCCAAAAGTCCCTAGGGAATCTCTCAGAAGGGCTGACATAGCTCAGATCAAGGGTTTTCTATGAGAATTTCTTAAAATAACCCTGGTGACTCTCAGAAATCATTCACCTGGGTCCCTTCAGCTGCAAGAGGTATTACTGTGTATGACTTATTTCTCTCTTCTGCATTTGTTCTACTGGGCCTGTTTAGCACCCATTTGTTTCCCAACATCATGTCCCTAGGACTCAAACTACTAGAGGAGGATCTTGCTGCATTGACAACAATGCAAACCTAGTTTTCTAGGGTTTTTTTCCTATCGAGAGACTGATCATTGCACTGATAAAAAGCAGCTGCTGGTTCCTTCCATGCAAAATGACATCCTGTTTGTATCCTTGGACGTGTAGAGGGAGCTGTAGGGTGCTGCAAGCACCATACCAGTATGAGTTACCAGGGTCTTATCTCATTCTTTCCTCATTTTTTTTTCTGAAATTCTCCAGGTGGCACGAAATCAGCAAGGAGCATCTAAGTTGCAGATATTTGTACTTGTTTAACCAGACAAAGTGCTAGCAGCACTGAGCAAACAGCCTGGCATCTCTCACCAGCCTGGCCTGCACTCCTGTGAGGGATGTAAACTACTGAACATTTTGTTTAATGCTCAGCTTAGTGTGCAAAGGAGGTTCTGTAAATGATAAGGTTTTCACCCGGGGTGTCACCAAAGTACCTTGGGCTTTTCACACTGACCATAGTCTAAAGGGGCCTCCTAGGAACTCAAAGAAGCCTCTAGGGGGGTAAGACACTGGCACTTGAGCTATAGACTTCTGCTGCAGTCCAAGAAAAAGTCATTTAATGCTCAACCTCCACTTCTCTGTCATAAAAAGCTTACTCTCCTCTGACCGTGGGCAGGATGCAAAAATACAGCAGAGAGGAACCACGCGCTATCAGCACAAGGTAACAGGGGTAGTGGGTTCTGAAAACCAAATGTCAGCTGGAGCCACGCTGCCAAAGGCATCCCAATGACAGCTGTGTGGAAGCACTGGTCTTGCTGCATCCCTCACCTCACCTGTGCGACGCTCAGCATCATTTTGGCAACAGGGTCAGCCCCTGCTCTGAGTTTTTAAGAAGATGCAAAGAAGTCAAGACTAATCACTTCCCTCCCCAGCAAACAGTTCCTTGCTGAATAGGAAAGACCCAAGGCAGGAGCACCCTTCCACATGAGTAATCAACCCTAAGCCATGCTGGGCAATCTCTTGAAGCTAATACCTTTTAGCCTAGTGAAGAATAAATGAGACTGTCCCAGCAATGCTCCATATGTTTAAAGTCAGGTGTGCACTTAAGGGGTTTCCTAAATAATGAGTCTTAAGGAGGCTGATAGTGGCTGAAAGATTCATTCGCCAATCACAAGTGTGTTCTGCTAATGCAGTATTTCTTCTCTCCTTGGAAAAAAGGCCTGTCTGATATCACATGAAACTCATTTTAAACCTTTAAACAGTGATAGGCTGATCTGTTGACCATTGTTTTGTACTGAAAAACACAGGCATATCACAGAATTACAGAATCACGGAATTATTATCAAGATTGGAAAAGACCTAAAAGATCATCCAGTCCAACCATCACCAATACTTCTCAGCTAAATCATATCCCTCAACACAACATCCAAACGTTTCTTGAACACCCCCATGGTCGGTGACTCCACCACCCCCCTGGGCAGTGCATTCCAGTGCCTGACTACCCTTTCCGAGAAGTAATATTTCCTAATGTCCAGCCTGAATCTCCCCTGGCGCAGCTTGAAACCATTGCCTCTAGTTCTATCACTGTCTACACGAGAGAAAAGGCCGACCCCTAGCTCACTACAACCTCCCTTCAGGAAGTTATAGAGAGCTATAAGGTCTCCCCTGAGCCTCCTCTTCTCCAGACTGAACAATCCCAGCTCCCTCAGCCGCTCCTCATAAGGCCTGTGCTCCAGACCCCTCACCAGCTTCGTAGCCCTCCTCTGAACGCGTTCCAGGGCCTCAATGTCTTTCTTGCACTGAGGGGCCCAAAACTGAACACAGTACTCGAGGTGAGGCCTCACCAGTGCCGAGTACAGGGGGACAATTACCTCCCTGTTCCTGCTAGTAACACTGTTTTTGATGCAAGCCAGGATGCCGTTGGCCTTCTTGGCCACCCGGGCACACTGTCGGCTCATGCTCAGCCGAGCATCAATCAGTACCCCCAGGTCCGTTTCCTCCGCACAGTCCTCCAGCCACTCCGCCCCAAGCCTATAGCGCTGCCTGGGGTTGTTGTGGCCGAAGTGCAGGACTCGGCATTTGGTCTTGTTGAACCTCATCCCATTGGCTTCAGCCCAGCTCTCCAGCCTGTCCAGATGCCTCTGTAGGGCCTCGCTACCCCCAGGCAGATCCACACTCCCAGCCAATTTGGTGTCATCTGCGAACTTAATGAGGGTGCACTCAATGCCCTCATCCAGATCATCAATAAAGATATTGAAGAGGACAGGGCCCAGCACCGACCCCTGGGGAACACCACTTGTGACTGGTAGCCAGCTGGATTTAACTCCATTCACCACCACTCTCTGAGCCCGGCCCTCCAGCCAGCTCCTTACCCAGCTAAGAGTGTACCCATCCAAGCCATGGGCTGCCAGCTTCTGCAGGAGAATACCGGTGGGAGACAGTGTCAAAGGCTTTGCTGAAGTCTAGGTAGACCACATCAACAGCCTGTATGTACCGTATGTACCATATGTACCTGCAGGACTGTTCTTTCTAATTGATTCTTTCCTAAAGGTATTTCCCACTCCTCCACCTCCTTCTTTCGCTCTGATTAACAATCGTAGCATGATCTCATCAGGCCTCGACAAGTATTGATGGGCTGCAGTATCATGAGGCTAATAAAGTGTGTTACCCAGTATTTTCTGGTGACACATAAAAACTCCCTTATGAAAGATGCAGGAGATGATAGAATATGATATAAATGCCTTTCTAGTAACAGCAGAGTATTGTGGGCCCCGTGGTGCCGGGCGCAAGTGCACTATTTAATGGAGATCAGCGGGGCAGCAGCCTCCCAGCATGTGGCAGGGGGAGGCAGAGGTGACGGTGGGCCCCGGGGCTGGGCACCCTGCTGTGCTGCAGCCATAGCAGAGGGGACAGGGTCCACCAGGACCAGAAACACTTTGTGGGAAAGCAAAATCCCCAGGCACCCTCCTGGTGATGCCCCAGCATGTGAGCAAAGCCCCCTGAGATCAGCAGACCTTTGAGAATCAGTGTGCTGCCTCCACTTGCTGTTGGTGTTTTATTTCCTCTGTTACATCCACATTGCCCTGTTAATACAAGAACATTATTAGTGTACAATGTCAAACATTTGCTGTGTAAGTCCATTCCTTTAAAAAGGATGGATGGAAACATACATCAGGTATTTTGCTCAATTAACCATCCTCTATTTACAGTTATTCCCTGAGTGTGTGTCAAACATTAAACAACAGGAGTTAAAAGGCTGAACTATTTTCCCCTCTCTGCCATGTCAGGACACTAGTGTCAAGCCCAGCAAAGCCACATGGTGTGAGGACAGCAGCGTCACTTCAAGACCATGAGCAAAGCCATGGTCCCAGCTCTGCAGTTCTCTGCTGATGCCTTGGGACCCTCAACTGGTGGATGCTGGTGATGGGGCAGCCCCCCTCCCCCCAAAGACTGGGCGAGCACCTGGTACTTCTGCAGGTGCCCTGTTTGCAACAGCTTCCCTGGGGTGATGTGTTTTGGGGTGATGTGCTCATGGGCTGGGCTGGGCTGGGCTGAGCTGCCCTCCCTGGACCCCCCCTTGGCCAGGAGCCTCGCAGCTCCACCTTGCAGGTAACCCCAACCCTCTCCCTTTCCTTCCCTTCATTTGCCCCTGAACAGATTGCTCCTTATTTTAAAAAAGTGCAGATTCTGAAATTCCCGCGGCTGAGTGGAAGGCGGAGGAAAGTCACAAGGTTAACAACTCAGGGGGCTTGCTGGGGCCACTCTTGTAATGGAAGAAAAGAGAAAAAAAATCCAACAAGAGGTGCAGCAACAAAGAAAATCCCTTTTCTATCTATCAAGCCCTCTTTCCCCAGCCTCTGTGAATGCCTCACCTCCTGCACAGTCTCCAAATATAAACTTTGCTCAGCACACTCAGGGTAATCTTTTCACATCATAAAACTTATAATCCTCCTAAAGTGGTTTCCTAGGGTTTGAGGTATGATGCACTTATCAAATAACTGAAACAAATAAATCAGCTTATTTAGGCTGTGGTCAGTGTGTGTGTAGCTCTGTGTACGCAGGGAGGAAGCCAGCGCCATACCAGCATTTGTATACATTAGCAACAAAGCTGTCTGTGACAAGCTGTCCTCTGCACAACTAAATATTTAGTTGCGTATCATAAGTAACCTCTTAAGCGATTAAAGCAGGAGGGTGCTCTCTGTCCGCGCCGGCGCGGGGAGCTGGGGTATGGGGGTGAGCAGCGTGGCAGGCTGGGGAGGAGAGCCCTTGGCACTGGGATGTGGATGCAGGAAGGTTGCCCATGGCGGCCTCCGTGCCCCTGCGCGGGACCTGGGGTGCAGCTGTGATGCGTAGGACAACCCCGGCTCTGGCTGTGGGCACGCTCTGGTGTCACTTGTCTCTGCCTAGAAGCTGGCCCCAACCAGGGTCCATGCGGCTTCCTTGCATATTTGTAGAGGGTTCAAGTTTTGAAATATTTGTTGTTAGCTTTTATTGGTGTTAGAGCAAAGTTTATTTTTAACTGGGCCTGTATTTATGGATTCCCGCGGTTGCATATTTTTTGCATGTGCAAAATTGAACTAATAAAACAATTTCATATTTAAGAATTATAGAAAAAATGCTTCCCATTCACTATAAACACATTGTTAATAAACTGAAAACCCATTAGTTTGTAAGGACAAACTTTAAACAACAACAAAAAAAGCTATCCTAAACTTGCTCCCTCTGTTTTAGTACGTATACAATAAATGCTTTCATCAGGGTTCAAGTACCATCACAACAGTGTTCACTTAAAATGTTAGGGTCCTTGTGTTTTACACAGGCACTTAACAGTATATTTTTAATTTGTTATTTTACCTAGGGAAAAAGAGAAGGAAACCAGCCTGCGTTGGGGACATAGGCCCAGTTTTTGGATGTGGGGGTCCCTCCTCTTCCTGCTGCCTCCCGCCCCTTCCCCCAGGCCATTGCTGCCTGGCTTTTGCTCTCTGGAAGGTATTTCAGCTTTTCCTTTCTCTGAGGGGGGAAAATGCAGGGGCAATCTGAACTATTTTCAAGAATACTGACGTTTCTATTTCAGTATGTGTGATGTGCAGGCAAAGGGCAGAGCAGGATGGGGCTGTTGCCCCCCGTAGATGAACCATGTATATGAAGAAGGTTGGAGGGGTCCGATGGCTATGGTGCCTGGGGAGCAGGGATGGGGCTCCCCTGCACCCTCTGGTACCTGGTACATCATCCTGGCTCCCAGCCACCCCCAGAGTGGACCCCTTTCCCATCCCAGCCCTCCCTCGGGTGCCTCAGCCACCAAGGATGCTGCAGCTGTGCCAGGGCCGTCCTGGGCACCTGGGGTGCATTTTGTAAGGGTCAGTCTGGGGTTTTGTTTGCAGATCCCACAGGGAGAGCAGAAACCCAACCCTCTCTGTTCCTTGTAGATGTGTTTGTTTACAGCCAGATGCTGGACTGACAAAATGGTTTCAGATACTAAAAAAAAATGCCAGGAGTTTGCTCTGATGCCGATGGTGTGGAGAAACGCTTAAGACTTTGCTTCCATGAAATGTTTCTCAGAGATTTTGTTACTTGCATTCATCTGGCAGAGCAGCTTGAGGAAGATAGTAGCATCACAATCTTCTTTTCTAGAACATACTGGGTTAATAAGAAAATTAAAGCTCAAATAAATATTCACCAGAAAGTAATTTCAGTCTGTCATGGAAATAATCTACATTTATAAGTTATCTAAAGTAAAGCGAGCCATACTAGCCTCCAGCAGCTCTGAAACCATTATGAATTATTGAATAAGTCATCTTTTTTTTATTGTTATTGACATAATAAATATATTTGCTTGAAAACATCCGGAGCTGCATAGGCATATTTATGAGCCTGTGCTCTTTACAGCACTGTTTTACAGGGTGCTGTCAACTGGGGAGGGGAAACAGAAAGGGAGAAGGTTTCACCTCTGACGTTCTTCTCACCAGATATCATGCTTCAGTCAGCCCCATCTCTACAGGCCCTTGTCCACATGGGCCACAAAATAAAATTTGTTAAAAAAAATCCAGGTGCCATTCATGTGTCTGGATTTACTACTTTTTTAATAGTTAATTCTTGAACCTCTGACAAATCCGTGGTCCTGCAAACTGAAATAATACTGTTTTGAGTAACAGAACAGTTTAGGCTTTAAGTTGCCATGAGCTCAGCTCTGGAAGTCATAAAAAATTAGAGAGCTTGAGACTTAAATGCACTGTCAAAGTGATGGGAGGTTTGTCAGGCAGTGTTGAAGATACTTGCATGCAGCAACTGGGGAGAGGGACTGCATCTGCAGCCAGAGCAGAAGCTGCCACTGCCAAAGACACAGGAGATCTCCTGTGCCACAGACGTGCTTTTCCACAGGGGAAGATCTGCCCAGATGACACCGAAGCGCTAGGTAAAAAACACTGCAGTGGGAATTGCTGTGCGAAAGAGCACGCCCACGCACAGTGAAGGCTGAATCTGTCCTGGTGGGGCACATTTGCAATTGGGACATTGTAGCTAAACTCTGTCCCAGCACCTGATGGGTGCTTGGCCATCCCTGGGGCCAAAAGCTGACATCGTCTGGGAGACTATGGGCTCTACTCTGGACAATCCAGGGTGCAAAGAACTTGGGGAAAAGAACTCCTTCTGCAGTTAAAACTGCATTATATTTTTTGTTTGTCTCCTTAGGTAGTAAATATATCGTTAGTGGCTCTTCAATTTCCTGTAAGTAAAAAAAATTAGCAATTACTAGCCATGAATTCACTGCAGTGCTTGCTATAAGTGAGAAAAAACAGCAGCATATTTTAAAAAGCGCTTCTCCCTGGAATGCAAGCCCAGACGAAGATTTAGCCTGGTTTTTTTTTTTTAATTTAAGTCTGGTGGAGCAACATGTCATACCTCGGACGTTGACAACAAATCAGCCTTTATTCAAGTGTGAAAATTAAGGCATAAATTGCTGGCTGCTTAGCTCTCAAAACAATGTCACATTACAAGAAATGTGATATTTTGAAGAGAAACAGGAAAAAATTTATCAAAGTTTTTGTTATTATTGCATTACCCTCCCGCTTGATCTACTAGCTATAGATACTTGGTGTCTGCTTAAGTGCTTTCCATTCTTCCCATAAGCAAATTCTGGTTAAGAACTATATATCATTTTACTCTTGATCACTGCTAGTCGCAGTACCTCATTACAACAGAGCACTTTTTGAAACTGAGCTATAGCCCAGATAAATGATTGTATAAAGTTTTAAATAAACATACAACATTTATGTTATGTTGTTTCACAGGGATGATTTATAGTCATTTTCTTCTTCCAGTCCTGAGCTCTGGACATAAAAGACACTGAGCTCTCTGCTGTTTATCCAAGCTAAATCCTCTGTTTGTTCTGCATAAGCGTTCTTGATTCTTTAATATATTGCAGGCTTTAGCTTCAGGTTTATTCCCTCTGGGATGGTGGAATTAGATACATTAACTGACAAAGATAAGGTACGGACATTGTAGCTTAATAGCCATTAAAATAGATACTGTGATAACAAAAATGGAGCTGGAAAAGGGAGTTGAGCCTGTGATATTTTAAAAATATGTATTTATGAGACTTAGATGAATAAATCCAAGGTTTCAGAAATCTCCATCAGGAAACCCCCAAATGACAGTGGGATTTTGTTTGGTTGGTTTTTTGTTTTGAAAGGATAAGAGAAACAGAAATGGAAGATATTGTGGACCAGGTTACACGTTGCCTCTCATGTCCCCAAAGACAATTTTATTTCTTCTTATAAAAATGCCATTACGTAATCTGGATGCCGAGCCACTGAAATACCACTCTGTGCTACAGAAGAAAATGAAGAAACTGCCATAAGATAAAGCGAGTCTCCCCGCCCTAAGAAAACCTGGGTGGATTCTGTTAACCGTGTTCATTCTTTCACCAGCGTATTTAAACATACATACATACACATTCAAACCGCATGGGGTAGTCTGTTTATTTCATACTGCTCTTCTTCATTTTAGCCCCCGTTCCTCTGTTAAAAAATCAGACAACACTAAATGCTGATTTTTTTCTTCTTTTGTGAGCTTACATAACACAAATTTTGAGCTAAGCCCACTAAATGTTGCTTTGTAGTTCAACTCAGTATTCATTCTTAAACTCCTGCGTAAAAACACAGTGTTAGCATTTAAAGACCTAATGCTTGACAGAGAAGAAAGATTTTAAGAATTACAGTCTTTAATGTGACATACCCTAAATCATCTCTTACCACAGTACAAAAGTTAAGCTAAGATTTTAGAGGCCCTAAATGGACTTTCATTTTTTTCTAAGTTAGGATTAACTGGTGTATAAGTAACCAACTGGGTGTTTTCACTGCCAAAAATTATCTAACTAAAAGTTTGAATCTGGCAGTATAAACAGCAGCCCTGCCTGTACTTGTACAAGCTTGTTATTTTGTGGTACACAAGTTGGTATGTTGTCCGTGCTCTGTAACAGATTGCATTCCATAAAGCATGAAATGCGTTTTTATCTGAAACTGGAGTGGTAAAATAAGCAGCAAGCAAAATAAAGACACAGGCAGACTTTTTTTTTTTTTTTTTTTTATTCTACAAGCATTTATTTTAGCTAAGATACTTTCCTTTTATAGTGGTGGGATATTTCCAGGAGTAATTGTGCAGATGTTGTGAATGACTTATTCAATGAGCATGAAAGAGCAAAAAAGAAAACTCAAAAAAATCCTCAGCTCTTTGTGAAAGACTGCTTAAGGATCTTAAAAAAAAAAAAAAGATAAAAACTTATTTTCTGTAGATATTGCTTTTTAAAAAAATAATTATCTGATCAAGATTGCTTTCAATAAAAAGTATATAAAGTAACAGGTAATTTGTCTGTATATTTAATTACCAATCTTTTAAAATTGTTTGTTGAAAAAACCCCAGCCCAATGTATTTGTTTCCTGGTGAAATCTGCTATTCTTTCCATTAAGTGTACATGTGAGAACAGGAAAAGCAAAAAAAAAAAAAAATAGAGGGGGGAACAGGGGGCAGAAGAGGGCAAGAGTCCACTCTGGCAAAAAATTGAGAATTTGTACTTATACAGGCAGAGGTTTATGTTTAGGTTTTGTTAGCAGCAGCAATAGCGTCTTTTCCCTATGACGGCAAGCACAGTGGAGGCAAAGCCACTGCTTCCTTCCTCTTCTCCCAGTGCCCTCTGTGGCTCGGTGGCCCCTGAGTTTTCCTGCTGAGCTCCAGACCTGGATGGAGAATTTGTGACCATCTTGTGGGCACAACCACATTTGGCATGGGAGCGCAGGCGTCCTGCTTGGTGGCGGCCAGCTGGTTTCACCGCATTGGAGAATTACTTTGCTAAGAGTTGGCCTCCCCTACCTTCAAGACTCATTACCAACAGTATCTGTCATGTTTGTTAGGATAATAGGGATTTGCTTTTATTAGTATTTCAATACTAATAAGTTACAAAATGATTTTCCTATAAAAGTTTTCACTAAAACCCTTGCAATTACTTATTTGCTCGATAGATGGGATATGGCAAACAATGCTTGACCTTTTCTTTTCCGAACAGCTGTACCAACAAAGAATGAATTAGCTATTCATCAAAGCATCAGTATAATGAGGAATCACCTTTATCTTACCAAGAAAGAGACAAAAGTAAACAGTACTGCCCCATGCTACTTACAGTCTTGTGTGGGACAGGCCCAAAACCTCAGATATTTTGCCTTTTTTTTCTGCCCTCACCAAGTGATTTTATTTAATTCATCTCTTTGCAAGAAGATTAACCTAGGCTTTATTGGAAGGCTGCAGCCTTGGACTCCCTGAATTTCCCTAGAAATCAGATAGTTATACATAGGGATTAAAGTATTTTTGGTTTTTGCTAAAGCTTGTGGAAGAAGTGGTAATTAACCAGAAAAATGAAAGGAAATACTTTGCTCTTTTCCAGTAGATGAATCAGTAAACAGCTTGTACTCATTTGCTGAAGAAGCATCCTGGTAGAAGCTAGTAACTACCCCTTTTAGGGCATTAAGACAACTATATCCAGCACAGATAGTCTGAGTTTAAAGCAGTTTGTGAACCACTTACACAGAAAAGCTTTTCCCACATTATTCTTATTTTGCTGATAGGAAGTGGAGGCCCAGAGCCCTGCTCAACATCACTCAACGCCCCTGTAACCAAGATGGGCAGAGAAACCACAGACTTTGTGCCCAACCCTCAGCCTACCAGTGGGAGCCCCTTCACAAGTGATTTAGGAGAGATTTTGACGCGTTGCTCCAAGTACTGCAACACAAGCTTTTGGTTAGGATGGCAAAGCATCGCTTTTCTCTTATACAGCATTAGAGAGACTGCCTTCTAAGTTGCCCTCTTGCTAAGCCTACCTATTTCTACTCAGGCTATTACAAGCCACCTGCACTGATGATGATGACATATGTAAATGAAATAGCAATCAGTAGCATAAAAATATTTATTCTCATTAAGACCATTTTAATGATTTGCTGTATTTATGCAGTAAGATACAGTCATAAACTAAAAAAAGGTAAATTCATCTGCTCTGCAAAATGTAGTAGCATGGGACAGGTAAAACTCACTGCAGAGACACACAGGCATGTTTCTGAGGTGTGCAAGTTTTTCTACAAATAGCAGTGTCCTCTCATGGAGACATACCTACAGAAATATACTTACCAATTCCTTCTGGTAGTGGTGTGGTCTTATTTTTTGACATCCTGCTTAATTTTTTCATTTATTTTGGGTTATTAGCTCAATTTCTTCAGTGTAATAATGGGATGATAATCAGAAAAGTCAAGATAAATCAATAAGCTAAAATATTTAAAACATATGCATCCACATTCAGAAAAATTACAGTAAAAAAATACTATTGCTATACAAGCATAAAAATGTTATATAGTACAAACAACATACCCTCTACATCATCTGAATGGTTCCTGGAGAAGCAGGAATGCTCTGCAGTTTACACCAAATATGCACCCCCATTCATGAAAACATGCCTACAATATTGGCTTAAAGGGCTGGCTATAAGAACAAACTATTAAGTTGTCCTGTTTATTTGGAGGAGAATCATCATGTCAACCTCATGTGTGGTACAAATGGGACTCAACCTTCACATGTGTGCGTCTGATTATAAAGCAAATAATAGCTTCGGGTGCCTTTCAGCCTCGATCTGGATTGCGTTATATTTATTTTGTTGCCAAAAATAGCTTTCTCAGGCAAACATACTGATGGTCTGGTGTCCTGTATAACCAACATCTCATAACACAAGATCAATAAAATTGTTTTCTGTATCTCCAGAGGTGAAAAACAAAACAAAAAAATCCCCCTCACCTACGCCAAGCTATTAAGCAAATACAAAAACGTTGAAGTCTTACCATTGCCACTTAAACCTAAATTCTACAAAACATTTAGTAGCTTGACTGCCTGCTCAACTCAAAACCAAATGATTTCATTTTGCTGCCCTATTTACATCTGTATTTGTAAAACAAAATTTATATTACTCATAGTATATCATAGTCCTCAGATAACTATTTTTACAGGTTTTTTTGGTAGTACAGTTAAAGAGACAAGCAGCAACTGCGGGTTGTTCCCACTAGACTACATCTGCCCCAGTTCACCCACTCCAAATGTCAATGTCATATTATTTTGTCAACATAGTTATGGCCTTGTAACTGTATCAAAACCCTTTGGTCAAACAGTCAGTAACACTACACTTCCATAATCATCTACTCTTTATGTATATTGTTAGAACAAAACTTTTTGTAGTAATACATAAACTGTTTAAAATGCTGTCAAACTACTGCAAGTATTTCACTTGGAAGAAAAAAAAAAATAAAAAAAAAAAAGACTACTGAACTACAAAGCAATGGGTGTCACTTTTCCAGAAGCATTATTAACAGAGACTATTTTAGTCTTCAGTGACGGGGAATGTCAGGCTGTAGCATTTCTTCAAGTTAAGAATAGAAAATAACTGTACTTGCAAGAATTCAATTACTCTACATTAAAGCCGCCATGGGGTTACTGTACATTTATACATCAGAAAGTCAGTAAATTATTTTTCTATAAATTAGTCCCTCAAAGTTGACTTTTTTTTTTCTTTCTGTTCTGAATGCCAAACTCCTGACTGCTTCTCCACCACAGAGACTTCATATCTGGATAGCCGACATCTGTAAAAACATTTCTAATGAAAACACTACTAATACAACCCCCTGGAGAAACAAATGAAATGAGATCTAAGTATGCAGCCGCCTTTCTACAGTTGTGTCTTTAACAATAGCGGGGCTAAGGCTTCCTATCCAAAACTTGACACAGGTCGTGATCATTCAGGCACAGTAGCAGCAAAATAAATAATTGCGTAAATATATAATAAGTGGTAAAAATACTTCAGTAGCACTTAGAAGATACGATAAAGGACTTCTGTCTTTAGTTGTGCATTAAGGTTTATCTCAGCGGATGGAAGGGAGAAGCATTTGAACTGCAGCAAAGGAGAACTATGAATTGAATACTTGAAAGCTCAGTGCTAGACATAACATTGTTTCTTTTTCCACAACAGCAGTCTTGAAAGTGTATTAGTGTTAAGTGTTGGATAACTGCTAAAATATTATAGAAATAGTGGTTATAGCTTGACCCCCAAAAAGCAATATACTGTAAAGATCAATATGAAACTGTGTTTTAAATAATCCAGATCCAAAGCAAAACAGTGCTGTCTTAAAATAATTTGTCATATTTTTTCACAATGCATTCCACTGCCAAAGTAAATAAGAATTTAGAGACAATTTTTCTGATAAACACTAACAATTAACAGGGAAAAAGGTCCATTTCTTCATAACAGTTCTCAAAATCTTATCTAGTGCTCCAAATCAAGCTGTATAAACATATACATCCAGATTTGCTGCCTTACTTTTGAACTTGTAGTAAATACTCTGAAGCAACTCTTTGGTAGTAAAGATCAGTAATACCAAATCCCCACTACTACTACGAATAATCAGCACATACAAAGACAGGAGGGGATGCTCTGGCTCAAGATTATCAGAAAAAAAGAACAGTGTCTTTAAATACCCTCATTTTTAGATGGGCTAATGCCTTTCCTTTAAAAGACTATATTGGACAAATACAGGATATAATGGAAGTTCCCTAATCCAAAGCCAACTGCAAGCTCTGGGCCTGAACTGTAGGACAGATGAAAGCTGGAACTGATTTGGCCACTGAACAGAACCCCCCCTCCACCCATCCTCCGCTCCCATTTAGTCATTTTTACAGGCATTTGGGTTCACAGAAACATACTGGTAAGAGTATTTGTTTTGAAATAATTCCATCAACTTCCCTAGCAAAATCTAGATGCATAAAAATCAACAGCAGGAGTTTGCCAGAATGCCAGGAGAGTTGCTCCTCTTCCCACTCCCTTTTCTAAGGTGTTTGAAACGAGAACTGAACCTGCAAGCACAGGTTTCATTCCCAGTAGTTTTTTTATGCTGGGTGAATTAAAATAAGCTTATTATCTTAAGCATCTCTTTCAAATGATATTTCTTTCGCCATGAAGAGAGATTAAGATAAAAATTAAAAGATTTTGTATTTAAAAATGGTATTTGGTCTTTCTACTCAATAGCTATAACCTTTAAAATGGGTTTTGAGGCAATAAAAAGGCAAACAATTGAACATAAAAATACTGTTTTAAAAAAAGAGTAATATTGAGCTCATCTCTGCTACAGATATCTACTACAAACTCGGATTTTTTTTCTAGAGTACTTCAGATGGAAGCACATAGACAAATCATGCTGGAAAAAAGAAATTGAAACAAAGATTAAAGTATAATTAACTTCCTCATTCTAATGCAAACAATGAACACTAAGGGTAATGAATATAAAAATGCTAAATAAGTTTTTTAACAAAATTAATGCTTCTCGCCTTGTAAGTAGTGATCTTCAAATGACAAAACAGACCCAAATAGCTTAAATTATCAGTCTTTTAAATGTTTGGGTTTTGTAAAAAAAAAAAAACCAAACACAAAAAAAAACCCCAAAAAACCCAGAAGTATCCTACCCTTTATTTTACTCAATACTTTGATATACTAAAAAGAAAATTGACCCAAGCAGTTTCTTTTTAAACCTCACAGCAACATGACTGTTGCAGTCTTTACAAGCCACGGAAAAGACTCAATTAGAAACTAAAGTGAAAGCAACTTCAAAAGTGAACTTGTCAATTTTATGGATTCAAGCACTTAAAGACTGCTATATCACCAACAAAGAGTAAACAAGAGTTTTTTGTTCAAATAGTCAAAAAATACACACAAAACCCTTAGTACTTACGTAAAATTTCAATTTTATTAAATAAAGTAACACACCTGAAAAGTCACAGAATACCAGTTAAAAAATTTTAGAGATTTAGTCAACACCATCTTTGTGATCTTTAAGTCTAAGGCACCCTCCAGCGTTTGAAGAAGAAACTACACTTCTAGCAAGTGAGCAAGCATTTGAAAAACAGCACGAGCAAGTCTTCCTCTCAAGACAGAAGCTCCCCGATTCATTTACAGTAATTGCATATGATCATGCATCTGTGATATGACAAAGTCATGATATAAAAAAAACTGTAAAATTACTTTCATGGATTAGTATTGGATTTATGAAGGTGTTCTCTGCTTTGCTAGTGGAGAGGGATATCTTCAAGCACACTAATTTGAAAAGTACAATAGACTGTGCAAAGTACTACAAAAGCACTTCTTACAAAGCCTGGTATTGATAAGTGATAATTCCTCACAGAATATGAACTTTGTTTCTTTAACTTGTTTAAGACTTTTCTAAGGAGCGTAAACTAATAGTTTATTTAGCAGGAGATAGGCTCATGGTAAGGAGGAGGAAAAACAATGCACCTAGAGGTAAAGCCAGCCAATATATAAAAAAAATCCCACTTCATAGTTAACACCACACAAAACAGGAAGGCTGCATGTATATAGTCATGTCCATGGAAGTTCACTCATTTTATGTTAAAAAAAAAAAGGAATTTTTGCATTTGTATATTAGTTCATTCCAAAAGTAGCAAATCCTAAGATGTTTTCAGTAGAGATTCAAATAGAGAAACATTTGTGCCTACAGAACAGGCAAAAATGCCTATAGAAAGGACAGTGTTGTAGGTTAATGTTATGCTTTTAAAATTACTAAAATAGAATGAAGGCTGGAAACCAAAACTTTCTCAACTGTGATTATGTACAAACTAACATTTCCTGTGGATTTCTCTTCTGGCATTTAACACCTTGAGACTGTGCCCTGCTCATACTTCCACAATCAAACAAAACCTTACGTAAAATTTAAGTGGTAATGAGATAACATCCCTAAAAACAGACATTAAATAACTGCAAAGTGGTTAGGTCTTGATTAAGGAAAACATCTTTCCTTAGAAAAGCTTTTATTTTACGTATGTGTTCAGAATTTAAAGTGTATAAATTCACTGAATTAGTGCTTCAAGTATCTTTCCTTATTAGGGATGGATAGAAGAATGCACACATATGTCTGCAGTAGGTCTTTACCCTCCTGGGTTCACCCTTACAGGCTTATGTGCAAAACTGCTAGGGCAACAAAAGGATTTTAATTGTGTACAATCAGGCTAGTTAATTAATAATTGATTCAGTTTCATTTTCATACTGTTTGAGAGTTTTTCCCCCCATACAAAACCTTGTATCTTGTTTACTATAAAACTTAGATATCTTAACTACAGCTGAAGAATCAAAAACTCGTTACCTTTCTGACTTAGTAAAGTGGCATTTGGTCAGTGCTGCACTTTGGCTCAGAATTAAGAGTTCTATCAGGGAAAACAGTTGATGTCACTTTTCCCTAGTATAGCTGAAGAAGTCTTCAGAAATTGAAAGAAATTATTACAATATTGACCAAAAATCTTAGAATGAGTATTAAAAATATTACAAATAAACCTAGCCAGAGTGATGCAAAAAGAGGTACAAAACATTTCAGAAGAAAGTACACAAGATAAATATATTTACATATATATACATGAGTATAAAAATATTTTAAAAGTCACTGTCCCCATAAAACTTACAACTGTGCTTAACTTCACATTGCAAATATTTACACTGACTTCAAAAGGCTAACAACAGTGTGCAAAATTAAGCATGACCTTACATATTTTGCAAAGTAAGGCTCTTTTAAACAACTTTTTGTATGCTTTTATTTTGTGATGTTCCTTTTTGCAATAGCTTCTCTGATTTGACGATCAAGTTCACTTACAATATGGTCTTCATGATTATATACTCCTGTTCTCAACAGGGTATCCCTCTCTTCTATCAGACGAGAGAGATAATCATCCATGTTCTCGTTTACTTTTCTAGAATGAAGACTATCCACTCCACCAGCAGAATGATCTCTAATCTCTTGCAACTGCTTTCTCTCTTCTTCTTGTTGCTTTAGCCTGATGTTAATAAAATTGAAAGAATCAGAGGATGAGACATATGAAAAACCACTCTGATTACTTTCATATTAAGTCTTTATCTACTGAAGTAGTTAGTAAAAGAAAGAAATATATAAAAGGTAACAAATTATCCTCTCCCTAGGGAAGAGCAACTATAAGTAAAAGGAATGTTGATACAATACTTAAATTCAAACAATATCATTTCTATAAGCATATGTAAGTATAATACTTGCTACCAAGGCTCCTATTTTGAGAACGTAAACAGCTCTCAAATTAATGGTTCAACATACAGAACCACTGCAGACAGTTTTTTGACAACATTAGATAGATTTAAAATTTTAATGCATCCAAATATGAACAGTGCATGCCTTTCTTTTCTTAATGCACCAGCTATCCTTAGAACTGAAGGTTTAAAATAGAAAAGAGCCTAGCGCTGCACAATTATGACCATAACAAAAAAAAGGTACAGTAGCCTTAAACATATATTTTCTACATTGTAGTACTATTTTCTATATTGTAGTTGCATTTTATAAATGTGCAATCTTTAACTAAGGGACACTAAACTGTGTTCTTTCACTGGACTGAAAGCCGATTATAATCTTGATTTAACTGAACGTTCTCCTATTTTGAGGCACATGGCAAGAAAAGAGGGGAAGGGAAGAAAAAAAAAAAGGAATCTTATGAATGCTTTTATACCTGTTAAGTTCATTTCTGATATCCTCCAGCTCTTGTCTGTCTGTTTTCCCCAGCTCTTTTTCTTCTGCTGCCAAATAGCGCAACCTCATGTGCTCCAACTCTTGTTGCTGCTTTTTAAGGTGAGCCATTGCATTTTCTTGTTCACGCTACATGGGAAAGGGTAAAAATAGTTGACTACATGACTGCATATAGAAGTGCTAATTACAGTGATATGAGCAAAACTTCAGGAATGAAGTAATGATAATTAAGTCTCCAGCAGTATTAGAAATGCAGGAGTTAAAAATAAAGTCTTAGCTGTTGATATCTATAATCCAGAAAGACCAGTGACTATCACACTTGCAGTAGACCTGTTCAGGCTGGATCAGCTGAAGCCTAGTCACAGATATCTTCCCGTTAACAAAATAGCAAAAATTATACAAACCATTTTACCAACTCTGGCTTAAGCTAGTAAACATAAAACTTATACTTGTGGAATTGCTCAAGATACTCAGATTTATTCCTTTGCTATACAGTATTTTTAATTATAACTTTTTTTTTTCCAGAAATAAAAACCAGAAGAATACTAAATAGCTGCAGAAAAGTTCCATCAGCCCCATAGTGCCTAGTGTCAAAACTTCAAGAACTACTTTTTGAAATTGCAACTTGTGGTTAAAAAAAAAAAAACCTTGAAAACAAATCTCTGGTGAGGTTTCTCTTCACATTTGTCTAGCTATATGGGAAACCTTAGATAACTTATTCTGTGGATTTAATACCCTGTTATAAAACTACAGTTTCTGTCCACTACGACTTTGTGACATTAGAGTGTCTTAATGAGAAGTGCAGTTCTTTCTCCACTTATTTTCCTCCCAGTCATTTTCTATATGACCTTGTGCTCTAACTCAATACAGCCAGTCTTATACTCTGAATGATACAGAAGACTTGAGGTAAAATGGCTTTTCTTCCTGTAGTTAAAAAATAAGGCAGGGGGTTACACAAACATCCTGGATCTAGACATATTGTGAAGTGCAAGCTTACCTTTGCAATTTTGACATTGCTTTCATCTGAAATATTTGATTGTTAATACAATCAGTTTTATATTTATTATAAGGGTAAAAAAGATAATTTTGTTTTATATGTGTGAGTGTATTCATTATACAGTCAATCTAATAATATTTGGAAGAGTCTAGTCAGGCAGTTTCCTGCATCTCAGTTCCCAGAATCTTAAGCACTCCCTGTTGATGACCAATAAGTGGTAAGAAAATCTGAATTTCACAAGAAGTTAGTATAAACAAAGAGTCCTAATTGTTAACATGAACAGGCAATTCAATAGATAAGTACTTGACAAGAAATCATAACATGTACGTAACCCTCAAATATTTCATTTTTATACTAAATCCAATACATCAGCCAGGCAAATTAAATGTTAGAGCTACAGAGACAGGCTAAAAAGACTTCAGACCAACTTGTTAAAGGTATATATACTACTAATAAAACCAGAAGCAGGAAACTATTTCCTCATTTTTTTTTACTTTATTCTTTCTTTAAACAGGGGCCTAAGAAATATCCAGGAACTACCAGCAGGACTTACTTCTACAGTGGCCAAATTGGTTGAAACTGTAACTAAACCCAAAACTAACAGAATTGTATGGGTGCACCAGGAAGAATGAATTCAGCCTTTGTAGAAAAGTTTCACTTCCAACTAGTCTTAGGAAACCAAACACCTCACAACAAAACACCACATTAAAGAAACCACCCAGAACCAAATACAAAACTAAACTGTCATGGAGAAAGTCCGCTCAGATGACCCAAGGTTTAGCAGATCAGAAGAAGGATAGCAATTGATCATTTCCACGATAGCAAGAAGGTAACACTGGATTCCACAGGAATCTACTCTTTGATATATTCATAAATGAGGGAGTCACTCTGGAATAAACATTTTGCTGCCAATACAAAATTATTTAGTGGGGAAAAAGTGAATGTGAAAGAGTGGGATATGATGCAGACAAAAATATGAATTAATTTGAAAAGGAAACAGATAAATTAAGAATACATCCACTGATGTCTGTTAAACATGACACCCTGAATGCAACCACTGGCTCATGATGTAGTTAACTAATTGACCAAGGGCAGCTAAAGGATATTCAAAGATATCCAAACTGAGTTTCTAGGTCTTGTGCATCTACTGCTGGCCTTTGTATGGGATAGATTGGTATTCCATATCAGTTGGCTAGGTTGTTTTTTTTTCCACCCAATGAAAAGCACTGGCTGGAAGTCAAAACTAAGTAAATTCCAACTAGAGACGTGACTCAAGTTACTAAAACAGTGGAAATTAATCACTTAAGCAATATACCAAACATTTTTGGAGCTTCTTAATGTTCCCAATTAAGATAGATATTTGTATTTTAAGAAATATTACAATAATAAAAGCATTACTGTTTAAGTATTTCACAAAGAAAAGACTGAGGGTACTTTTTTTTTTTGCCAATAAAGTCCCAGAGAATATCACACTGGTATTCTTTGGTTTCTAAATATCTGGATAGGCAATAGCATCCAGACAGTAAAATCAAATTTCAAGTATACAATGGACGATGAAGAGGAATGGAATGATCATAACTATTTTGATAGCTGCCTTATCTTCAGTGGTTTGCTTCACTATAAAATGTCATAGATCATATAACATGATCTAGTCTTAAATAGGGTGGCATAAAAATAGTACAACTTAAGTTATAGTACAAGTAAATAAATGGACAGCAAATCTAATTACCTTAATCACCCAAAATCTAGAAGTATAAGGACAGACTAATATTTACTTCTTTTCGAGACCATCACTGTTCTTGGTGCTCTCATTAGATCTCCTAAATGAAATCCTTTCCAAAACAAAGCAAGTTAAAATATCGCTGTGTTTCAGAGAAAAAAAAAAAAAGTTGAGATTAATATCTTAAGGCAAACATGTGACCTAAGGTTTCAAGTATGTTAAATCTCCTTTGTAAACTTCTGTTTAGCCTCAGGAGAGGAGTTGTTGCCCTGTACATGTAGAACAAGTCTAGAAATTTCTACGTGTCTGCCCCTACAGGTAAAGAATCCAGTAATTCAGTTTGGTGACTAGCTACTTCTCCTGATTAGAAAAGTCTAAAGAAACTTGCTACACATATCCCTGTAGTAGATATTCTACAGCCTGCATATCCAAATTCTGGTTTTGGAATTAATTTGTCTAGTACAACCTGATTTTCCTGTTGACATTATCTAAAAGTGGTTGTCTTGGAGGCCAGACAATAAATCATGTAATAATGCAACATACAAGCAAGTTGCCTCATCTGTAGGAAAAAAAATCCTCATTATTGTGGAGGATAAGGCTGACATCTTTCTCCTAGATGATGTCAAAAATCTAAACCTTTTACAGAAGAGAGGACATTTTCTCCTTTTCTAGCCTTTCTACCTATGCTGATTTGCAGATATGCATGCTTCAGTACAATGGACTGTTGCAGATAGTGAGGAAAGGATTAACTTTGGAAAAAAATCTCCTTGCTTTGTAGTTCACTTTATTCATGTTCTAATTGTCCCATTTTAAACTAGGACTGCTGTCGTGGGAAGCTGTGATATTAGCATCTGTCAAATTTGAGTATCTCAGTAATTCAGAGATTTTCTTTTAAAGATATGTTGGGCAAATATCACCTGAAAATTAAGCACTGGAAAACTAATGCAAAACAGCACTTACTACTAGCATAGCACAACTTTAACAGGCCAGCAGAAAACAATATCCCTGCCTACCAATGAAAGGTTATAATGAGACACATCGTACACACAAATAATCAAATAGCTGTGACTAGACTGAACAGAAGTCTTCTAATCCAGTCCTTCTGTTTGTGGAGTGTCTTCGTCAGATCTGTAAGGAAAATTTTGAAAGTGTTCTTACAATTGCAGCTTCAGAGAAAACTCTGCGCTGGCATTTGGGGCTGCAAATTTCGTGATAAGTTGATACATTACCAAAGATCCAGAGTTTTCTGCTGTACAGTAATGTGCTTGCAACAGCAAACTGATAGCAAAAAAAAAAAAAAAAAAAAAAAAAAAAGATATTTTAAACAAACTCAACGAAAAAGTAGACATTAGAAGAAGTACACATACTGAAGGTTAATAGAACAAAGTCTGAAGCTCAATCAGGCCAGAAAGAAGACAGAATATTCCTAATGCTTTCCTATTGACCAGAACTGATCTCATTTAATACCTTGGTCCTTTATGCCTTCATCAAACTAATTAGTTTCAGAACTATAAGTTTTTTGATTAAGAAACAGCTTTAGTGATGTTTAATAAAATCAAGAAACAGACAAAAGAAAATGATGCAAAAGCCAAGGGGGATGTAGAAAAAGCAAGGCTTTTCTGAAGAATGCTTTGTTCAGGTCTTATTCCTTTTGATGTTTCTCTCTGGTAAGAAAGTCTAACAAAAAAGAATTTAAATCCAGCAAAACAGTTTCACTAGTGAGCATGCTCGTTGCTCAGGATAATATCCTTAGATCTGCAGGGAAGTAATGAATATAGAGAGTCCTAAGGTCTCCTTTTCTCCATAGAGGAGAAAAAACTATCAGTACCTTTTCTTTCCAAGTTAATGTTGGATAGGACTTCCTTTTACACAAATATGATTAGAAATTTAATTCAATTACTAACACAATTGTGATATAAAAATGACAAATATTTGGCATTTCCTTGTTTGGGAAAAGACAGAATTCCTTTTAGTCTTGTAACAGGGAAAGTCAAGAATTTCTATACTGCGCCATGGCATGACTCTGAATAATGACATTTAAGCACAGTCATTTTAAATTAAAAGTAAAAATCAACATTTTCTCAGGCAAGATTTCCCTAGCAATCAGTTTAAGACAGTCCAACTTGGAAAAAAAACATGAAAGCAAGTAAGAAGGGATTTTGCAGATTTATTTGATAGATCCTGTGTGGAATTTAAGTTACACATCTCATACTCTGATTTTCAAATAATCTTTCCCAACGTTAGTCTTTGACTCCTTTAAAAGTCTGTCATAACAATTTTCAGGGTATGTAACAGCAAACTTGCTCTCACAGCAGAGCAACAGAAACCCATTTCCTAATAATACATCAATACAAGAAGATGGCAAAGAATTTACAACAATTTGATAAGAAGTGAGGCATACTGATTTTGAATTAATTTATAAACAATCTTGTAATGATATGTTGAGCTGCCATAAAAAGACTGTCTTTTGTTAACATGAGAGAGAAGGAAGGATTTCTTATTCATCACACTGATGAAGCTGGTGTCACTTTATCAGAGCCATTCAGGTGTGCAATCCACTTTTTCCAATCACAGTTTAACAATCCATTGGGCAACAAGCCTTTTTTTTTAAGCCAGAGAAGGAACCAAAGTCTACTGCATATTAGTACTTGAAGCATAGCAGAATTTACCATGAGATCTTCCAAAATTAGAAAAACAATGGTAATAAAACAAATTGCGCAAATTTATGGTACTAACAGAGCAAAGTCCAGCATCCCAGGCACAAATAGAGGCTGGGTGGAGAATGGATCGAGACCAGCCCTGAGGAGAAGGACTTGGGAGTGCTGGTGGATGAGAAGCTTAACATGAGCAGGCAATGCGCCCTTGCAGCCCAGAAAGACAACCACATCTTGGGCTGCATCAAAAGAAGCGTGGCCAACAGGTCGAGGGAGGTGATTCTGCCCCTCTACTCTGCCCTGGTGAGACCCCACCTGCAGTACTGTGTCCAGTTCTGGAGCCCCCAACATAAGAAGGACCTGGACCTGTTGTCCAGAGGAGGGCCACGAAGATGATGAGAGGGCTGGAGCACCTCTCCTCTGAGGACAGGCTGAGAGAGATGGGGCTGTTCAGCCCCAGGGTGATCTTACAGCAGCCCTCCAGTAACTAAAGGGGGCTTATAAGAAAGATGGGCAGAAACTCTTCAGTAGGGCCTGTTGTGATAAGACAAGGGATAACGGTTTTAAAATAGGAGGCAGACTCAGACTGGACATTAGGAAAAAATTTTTACAATGAGGGTGGTGGAACACTGCAAAAGGTTGCCCAGAGAGGTGGTGAATGCCCCGTTCCTGGAAATATTCAAGACCAGGTTGGATGCGGCTCTGAGCAATGTGATCTGGTTGAAGATGTCCCTACTCCTTGCAGGGGTGTTGGAGTAGATGACCTTTAAAGGTCCCTTCCAACTCAAACTATTCTGTGATTCTACGATTTCTAAATCCACTTGAAGTATCTTCATTTTATTCTGTGTATACTTAAAAACTAAGCTATAATTGAATACAAAGCATTTTAAAGTGTGCCTCAGTGCACACAAGTTTATACATACATATTTACATGCTTAAAATTATCAGTAAAGACTTTCGGCAAACTTTACATTTCCAAAGTGAATAAGGTCCCATAATATATCCTGAAATAAGGAACATTTCAGATTTATTCCCAACTGCTGATTGTAGTCAGTGAGGCTGTTTTATGCCTCAGTAAGAACTATTAGAATTTTAAATTTTAAACTTTTAGAATTTTTCATTTTTAAGTTTCAGGTAAGAGAACATGCCAGAATCATCAGCTGCTGGGCTAAAGGCAGCTTTTTGGATAGAAGGTAAGACCCACTAGAAACTCAAAACACTTCGAAACTTTACTCTTGCATCTCTACCTAATTACCATCAGCCACTATCTCATAGTGAGGCAGCCATAGTTAAACCAACAGTACCATGTCCAAAATACTCTGAAAATTATTTTTGCAATATACTCTTAGTTGGCCCAGGTACCTTCTCCTTCACTACTTTCTCAGCACTGCTAGTCATGCTTTCACTAATTTTCTTTCTTTTTTTTTTTTCCTTCAATAAAACTTATCACCAATATTCCTTTCTTTTATTAATTTGATTTTTTGCCATCCTCCTCTTACATCCCCGTGAACAAAACAAATTCAATCCAAACAAAGCCACACACTAGTTATCAGATCATTTACTTCAATGTTTTACTACGTCTCTTCTCTAGTTTGCATCTCCATAATGTAGTGCTTGAGACATGGAATACTGTTTTAAGAGCTCACACACTAGGAACTTCAATCACATTTTGAAACCTATGGTACTACAACAATACCAGCATTAAATAAAAATTAACTGGTAATTAAAAAAAACCTCAAAATTTCAATTATAACCAGATCATAAAAGAATCCCTGTATGCCGCCAGGTGCTCTAGTTAAGAGGCTCTTCAATCAAGGAAGCACAATCTTTATTTTGCCATAGCTGCCTATAAATCCAAAAGGGAGATGTAAACATACATACACTAGACTAAACAATGGCTAAATAGCAGCCACTATTCACTCTCCCACTCACACATACCACGCAAGTCTGTGGGAAAAACTTATGATCGAAGCTAAGGAACTCAAGTAAAGTTTTCTGAAAATAACACAGAGCTGACAAGTCAGTAGGAGGGCCTGGATGGTTTCAAGACACAGTTTTTAACCAAGACTTGGACCTCCAACCGTTTTTTTTTTTGTGTTTTTTTTAAACAAAGATTTACATCCCATCCTTGGCTAAATTACTTATAAATTAATAAAATTAATTACTGAGTGGATAAGCAAGACACTAGACAAGACAGAGTGAATGTCAGCCAGCCAATACAATCTGTGTTGTTTTAAACAAATGCATCAGTGCTGGTTTTAACAGATTTGTAGGGCACAAACACATTAAAAGACTTAAAAAACATTTCTCCCGGAACACTGAATAATGCATGCATGTACCTTTTCAGATTTTAGTTTTCTAGATTATAAGAGATTATCAACTGCTGAAAATTACATATCTGCCAGCTTTGATTTTTGCTTTGGTACTCAGACAGGTAATGAATTTAGCATCTAAGAACTCAGTAAGGTTACATGTAATTTTTTGTAAATGGTTTGATTGCTCTCAGAAATAATGCTCACATACATAAAAGCTACAGAAGTCTCATCTGTGTAGCACTGAAATCTCCCAGTCAGTAAACTTTGAAAGACAGTTTTTGAAACCTCTGCAAATGATAGAATCTACCTGGCTGCACAGACACATAGCTAACTTGTTGACATTTTCATCTTCCTAAAGCTGAACAAGGGTATAATAAATGAAGTTTTGATACAGACTTCCATTTAGTAACAAAGAGGGAAGTAAAGTAAGCTAGGTGAAGTCTATTTTCACTCCGCTTTATAAACCGTGTTTAAATTCAGCTAACTTCTGTATTTTGGTAAGTACAGGTAAGCACGATGTATGTGTCCTCATGTACTTCAGATTTTTATTTTTTTTTTGTTACCACTGGCACTGTATTTAGTATTCAAAATTCCGGATATGGAGAAGTTTAGAGCATTTTCTGTAACAGTCTCATACTTTTCTAAGTTATGTACTGCATATCTCATATTCCGCAAAATATAAAACCATCACAGATGTGTGCTAAGAACTAGTTCCAAAGCAAAAGGAAACTTCTTAATTAAAGAAACATTGACTTTTATGATTTCAAATCAGAAGAGCATTTTATTAAATGCTTAGCCTGTAGATTATGCTTCTTTAATTCACAAATTGACTGTACTAGGTCACCTTTGAGTAATGGAAATCTCTGTTTAAACATTTTTTTGGCAATGGGCACAAAGCATTAGATCTCATTTCCAAGACTTACCAGCTGGGTTTTGTCATTAACATTTATTAACAATCTAAGATACGGCTTTCAGCGTCTAATCCTCACTACACAAATGTTTTGTATAGTTCTCTAGAGAGCTTTGGTGTGACAAATTTCTGGCACAGATTACAGCCCTGTGGCTATTCACCAGAGGCAATGCAAAATTAACATGGTACTAATCCAATTTAAACAAGAAATTGGTCACACTATGCACAATTGCACAAATCATCTGAACTAAAGCAAATCTAGAATTCCTGAAGCAACAGTGTCCAAATTTATATTTAAAACACAGTAAATGGTTTTTGATCAGCTCTGCTTCAACTTTTATTTGGCTCTTTAAAGTCACTCAAATCCTTTATCAATAGATTAAGTATAAGATGAAGCACAGGAGTATAAAAACCACATGAAACTACTTTGAAAGAGTTTGCTCTGTAGTAGAAAAGCTTTAAGTAGCCTAAATCATTGTACATGCCAACTTATTTTATGGTTCTCACTTTCAGTAAAAGAGTCATCTGAAACCATCTACTTATGTAAATAAATTAAGATAGTCAGGTCTACAGTGACGAAATTTATAATAAAAACCTCATAGTGATATACACTAGTGTTAATCTGGCAAGCAACAATCTTCTCTTTTATTCTACAGGGATTTTTTTAATATGGCAGTAAGGAAAAATAGCCTGGACATTTCACGACTGTTGAAGGAATCTTAATCAGAGAGATAAGATTTATATTCTTCCTTCTATCACCTTGTCAAGCATAGATGTTTCAGAAAATTGGAGACGAGAATTCATGACTCCTTTTATCATTAGGCAAAAAAGAACCAATGTGAAGACAGCAAATAAAAATGAAGTTTTAATTATTAATAGTGATTACACAGTACACTCACTCTCTTCAAAGAGAAATACACATTTTAAAAGGTTATAAATTAGGAGGATGCGGGCTTAGCTTCTTACTCGCCAAAAAAGGAATACGCTAGCATCACGAATGAAGTTGGAAGTATAATTCTTAAAAGAAATCCACCACGCTTTTCCTCAAGCAGGAAGTAGGAGTGGATACAGGTAATAAAAACCTTTCACTCAACTTGAATTCTGAACCTTTATGTCTGTGTCAAGGTTTGTTCAGCAACTGGGCTTGATTGTTCATCAAGACCAACAGAAATGTTTGCCACTCTTAATTATACTGTTTAGCTAGTGTTTACTGTAATTCATAAAAAACAAGTGATAACAAATAACAGAGGCATAACAGTGAGGATGAAGCTGCTACTCCTGCAAGTTTGAACAGAGTATTTTCAAGTCATGTGTGTATGACTCTATATACATATATATACACGCATACACACGAGGTCCGTTAAAACACAGTAGTAAAAAACCACAGCACATCTGTATGTGACTAGGATTTCCAAAAGCAGGACAAAAGTTTAACTCCCAGTTTAAATTTTCAGCAAGCTTACTTTGTTTCACAGCATTCAGCAAACCTTAAACCATTGTTTCTAAAAGCTAAGATTTGTTTTTCATTCATTTCATTTTTTATCCTTCACTCATTTTACATTAAAATGCAGAACAGTTAGGACTGTAACTGACCAAGAGGGCTTGGATGGGAACAAAGTGTTTTCTCTGGAAGTGCTGACTAAGCATTACTGTGAATGAGATAAATAAAATTTTTTGGTTTTGAATCATGCCTGCTTTTAGCCATGCTAACCATCTTCACAGACCTGAGCATTCATCTTTCCCAAGTCCAGCATCAAACTCTCATCAGTTTTGTTGTTCTCATTTTTGTAAAAAGCATAGATCAGAGCTTTAGTTTTGCAAAGACAAACAGTAATAAAATGAAAACTGCCAGTAGTTAACAGTAATTATAAGTAGCTTCCAACATAACATTAACTTGGTTGTCCCATATGACAAAAGAAGACCTGCATACCTGTTTTAACCTTGCAAGTTCTTTCAAAGCCCTTGTCCACTGTTGTTTGTAGTGGAGCTTTGACTTGGTAGCTGACTCTAACTTTCTTTCAAGTTCAACCTAAAAGCAATTAAAATCATATCAGCTGAAGCAATAACAGCAATAACAATCACTGAAAGATGTATATATACAAAGCGTCTGGTTTAAGAAAAGTGTTTATGTAGTGTAATATACAACATCATCTAAAGCTGTTATATAATATAACATAAATATTTTGGCACATGAACATTTTCTTGTTTAAAATATAGCCTTATTTTTATTGGATAGCCGTCTATACAAAAAAGAAAAGATTAGTTTTTAGCACTAAAGCTGCTGATGTAACCTTTAAGTTAAAAATTTTCAAATTAGCAACCTCCTCCTTTTTTTTTTTCAGACTAAGATTATAAACACTAATTTAACAGAAACACTGACGGACAAATCTTGCCTTTAAAAGGTGTGTAGATTCTTTTATTCTTTCCTGCAGCTCATGGAAGCTATGTCCTACAGAATTTTCTCCAAAACAGAAATCTGTTCAAATGATTCTTTAAAATCTACATATCTAGTGTGAATCTTTGATCTTACCATCTAAATAAATCTTAAAAGTGTTACACACTAAAAAAAATTCACTGTATTCTGTGAAAAAAAAATTAGCATTAAAATGCAAATGAAAACAGTTATGAAGCACATAGAATACAGTAACCTGAAAAATTAGGGGTTTTTAATTAACAACTCTGAGGTTGTGATATTTTCTTTTAATTAGACAAAAATTATTTACCATTAAATTTGTAAAGAGATAAAAAAAAAGTGTTTTACAATAACAAAACCAGAAAACCTAAAAATATTTAAGCTAAGAGTTTTTAAAAGTCTGTATAGACAAACACTTTGAATCATTTGCTTAAATTGTTAGAAGTTATTCAAGCATACAGTAACATGCAGACTGGTCATATAACTGTGAGTGCATCTTGTGCCAAGAAGCCTGGTCCATATTTTTCAGCTTATTTGGTTATATAATTTGACTAAAGTATCACAATAATTCTGAGCATAAAATGCCTGTATCTGTGGTTTTAATTAAGTAAAATATACTCTGAATGCATGTACAGTTCCTAAGAAATCAATTTACGACAGCGACTCCATTCCACTGATAAGTAATACAACCTCTTTTCAGAAGTACTTAATAAAAAAAACACTAATGCACATAATGGAATATCAGTCTAAATTAATCCTCTCAAAAAAATCTTACTCTTTATTTAATTTTATAAACAGAATGCTTAGAGTTCCCAACATAAATCAAGATGGCAGCAATTTAACTATGTAGGTTAGTATTTTTCCTGCCTTAGCCTCTAACACTACTGCTTTCTCAATAGATATAAGACTACTGTTGGGTCTTATTCGTGTCTGAATATATAAAGTTTGAAGAAATTGCTGGACAAAGTAAAACTAAATGGACAAATTAACCAGTTTATGTTGTAAGATTATTCTACATCTCCCTTATCAGTGAACAGACCATTGTGACATTTTTAGAGACTAGGAAAATCCAAGATACCTTTTCTAAAGTGAGAAGATTTATTTCTGATTGTAGCTGGATTTCTGGTTTGCTACTTTGCTGTTCTTTGTATTGCTGGAACTCCTTCTCCAAAATTTTATGCTTATTTTCTGCTTCACAAAGCTGTGTTAAAGATATCAAGATATAATGCAAGTTAACAGAAAAATCCATTCATAGACAAAGAATCAGGTTACAGAACTTAAGTTACTCCTTAGTCCCTAGAACAAACATCTTACTGTCAATTATCTGATATAAAACAGACACTGAAAGCTACACATTTATAATTAATGATTTCTTGATGATGGCATACAGCAATGTTTTAATAGGAAGAATTTTAAATAGCATCTTTTCTCAGTACTGGAAAGAAAAAAGAAGTCTGTCCTCATATATGGAAAATCAAGATTTATAAACATTGCTGTTCACATTTCTAAAACAACTGGCAGAAGAAACACAGAAAACAAAACTATTTAGATTTACACATATCTTTTAAAAGAAAGCCAACAGTGTTATCTACTACATGAAGTCTTATTACTTACTCAATTTCACCAGCATAACTTGTTTCGGAATGTCTGGAAGAGGAAACAACTAATACTTTGTACAGTCAAATAATGATTTAGAAGAAAGGCTGAAGAAGAAAGACTTCAGTGACTAATGACTTCATGCTATGCTACTCTGCCCTCACTGTGTAATTCCACAGTTTCATGTAGATATTACAAAAAGCAAGCTTTGCTTCTCATCTTAAAATGGGGTAATTTGAAAAACTATGCCAATACACAATTACTTTGCTACAAAGAAACTAAGCAAGTCAAATATTTAATAGCTTTTTTATTATGTCATATTTAAAACATCAAGAATTTTTATAAGATGTTTTCTAAGAGTTGCTTATGTTGTTGTTCTTCTATTAAACACTACTCAACCATAAATACCTTAATATATCTGATGGAACTGATGCATTCCATCACAGAATAGGATCCTAAATGCTGCACTTGTATTTACGTCCAACTAGTTAATGCAAGTATTTCCATGAATTGCATCCAATAGTTTAGAATAGTGGGTGAAAATGCTTCTGAGAATTAATTTCTGTTGCAAAGCCTAGAACTTCTGTTATTAGTACAGCAATATTTTCATTCTTTGGATCTCCTAATTGGGTCACTTCTATTTTTCTTCAATAATTTAACTTTTTGCATCCATTATTTTTACAGAACTACGTAACAAAGCAAAGATGCTTCCTAAGAAGTCATACAAAGATTTAGTTCATAAATGCAGTTACTTTTCACATATAACCACAATAACAAACTTTGACAAAAGACATTATTGTTCATCACCTTTCCATGTTTACCAATAGACATACAGACATTATGACGATGATAAAGACAGTAACTAATTTCTTTGGCTATGAAAAATGTCAGCTCTCCCTAGAAGTTTACTAGAAGTGTTTCACTTTCAAAAATTTAGTTTCTCATGAGACTTCAATCTGTGGACTGTTAGGGAACTGCACAAATCATACAAATAAAGCACAGTTTCCTTATTCAGGAAGTAAGAGTGACATTCTTCAAAGTGGATGCTTCAAGGACATTCTCTTGCATGTAGTGGGGCTTACCCTCCAAACAAGTCAGACATTCAGAGAACTCTACAACTGAAGTGTGAAAACATGTGTTGACGTGTCTCAATAAAACACAAGGAATAAGTCAAAGCATATTGTTTAGAAGTATTATAATTTCCTCCAGAAAATTCCTTGAAAAAAAACAAAAAAAAACCCACAAAAAACCCACAAAAAACACACACACACAAACACCTCACAGTTACAATGGTTAAAAAAACAGGTGCATCAAAGTTGATAGCAAAGGAAACCTATTGCCTGTGCACATTACTAAGGGAATCACCCTACAGTGAGACTCCAAAACAAACAAAAACCCACCCCACTCCACCCAAGCAAAACAAAAAAGCTTGTCTTGAGCAGAACATGTGGTAACAACCCCCTCATATTGAACCAAGAGAGAAATTCAAAATAGCAGGAACAGCACACAGAAAGACAGCCAGGATGTTCAGCTGAAGGCAGGAATGGCCTTCATACAAAGCAAGACAAAATATAGTGGGGCTTCTGTTTGTAAGACAGACAGTATGACAGACATCTTAGCAATCAGGAATGGTATATAGCACAGGCATTAAAGAATTCTTCAAAATTATTAAGCAACAAGCTTAAAATGAACAAAAAGAAGTTTTAAAATATGCAACACATAATTAAATTTTAGAACTCACTGCCACAGGATATTGCAATGCTAAAAACAGAAATACTTTTTAAAGGGGATCAGATGAGTTCATGAAGAATACTTTCACTGACGGCTAGCAAGTATGAAATCCTGCCTCTTACTGAGGGTACATGTAACTCTTGACAGTATTGCTGGACATACCAAAATTGTATTTTTTCATTGTCTTATTTCTCATTTTCTTGCCCTCTAAATCCAGCCATTGTTGCAACAGAATGCTGAGCTAACTGGTTCTTTGTTCCAATACAGTATGTTTGTTTAGAACAGGAAAAATAAAGTGATTGTGATGGTATTGCAACCTAGCTAAAAGAAGTCAGCGGGAGTCAAAAGAACGAATTTCAAAGAGGACTCCTAGGTGGTGGCATTTGGCTGCTTGACCCTGAAGAACCACTGGCTATCTTGTCTGGACTGATACAGCGTTGGTAGCTGCCAACAACACAGCTATGATACAGAAGTGATCCACTTATCACTTTCAGGTAGACTGCATTCTGCAGTTTGAAACTGCTCATCTCAGTTCAATGGTTGTTCAGTAGAACAGCCAAGATTAGCATCTTTTAGATATGCAGCATTTTTTGTATTAGCTGTATTTCAGAACACTGTACTGTGGTTAACATACACTGACGTGAGAAGAGGTAGGTTAATCCTATATTTATCCTATATTTACTAGTAAACTAAAACTAAACTAAAAACCCACAAAAACCTAGCACAACTCTTCCTAATACAAAAATATGCCTTTAGCTGATAAAGTTCTTCAATTACTCAAAGCTATCGTGGGATTATTACTACCACATACTTCCTTTGATGCTTTTGATTTCTGGTAATTAATCTACATAAAGTAAGTACTTTAAATCTTAGTAACACACGTTTTTCAATCTACTTAGTTTGTTGTTAAGTGTCTAGTATTGTAACTACTCAAACAAACTAGTGCTGACTTTTAAAATCTTACAGTATGCTTTAACAATCAAGAAAAATAGCTAGACTACCCTTGTTAGTGCAAAAACTAGCTTACAGAACAAAAGAATGTTGTCTAAATTCTCAGTTTAATACCTACTACTACTTGCAGAACAGAAGATCACAATATCAAGTTAATTGCCCCGAAACCCAAGCCCCAATAAGGACAATAGACATACTTTTTTGCAATGCAATAGTAAAACAAATTGCAGAGTCAAGCTACTTAGATGTTTTGCTAGATGTTAATTGCTAGCAGTTTATTGTTACTGAAATGTATATCACTGTTCAGGTCCTGCATATAATGTATGCTTGTAATTGCAGTTTGAATTTCAGTGTTGAAAAAAAAAAAAAAAAAATTACAGCCACTGCATTGCAAACTGGCCCTACTACTAAGCAAGACTGATAAAAGATGGATCCCAGCACATCGCTCATGAAATAACAGAGATAAAATGTTTATTACAAAGTTGCCAGCATGTGCTTGCCTGAAAATCATTGCTCAATTTAGTATACTTATTTTACCAAATACTTACTTAAATAAGTAAATGGCTGAGGTAGACAATTTAAATGTACTTACCTGTTGCTGTAAGTGAAGCTTATCTCCTTCCAGTTGTTTGATTTTTGACCTTTCTAGCTCAACCTGATGTGCACATTCTTCTCTGGCTCGCCGCACTGAATCCTGTAGCTCCTGTAGATTTCGTTCGTGCTCTGCTTGCAACTCCTTTTTCATTCGCTGAAGCTTAAAAGTGATACATATTTATATTAATCTATAGATGCAAGATCTTTATTTTAAGAGTCTTTCTTACCACTATTATTACTATTCATGACAAAAAATTGTTATCCATTTTAGAAATTAAACAATAGAAATTCCATTGTTATCTATGTTTGCCATATATTCTTTTATTGGCTTTCAGTTAAACTAATGACCTGCAAATTACATTTGGGCTACAAATATACTCTTGCTTGACTACTGTAAAAACTGAACTACCTGTATCTCTACTGTACATTCTACAGGGGATAGCTGAAGGCAAATTTTATATCCACCTTTCTACTACAAACTAAAAAGCTAAAGATATCCTTTCACTGCAGAAACAGTGAAGTCACAGCGACAACCAAGATGCCTGTAGATCAGTAAGGCTGCATGCTTCAAACTGAGCATATTGAGAGAATTTCTCATTGAGCTAAACAGGAAAATAGTCCTTGACACGTTTGAACTTTCTTGAAAGATGTTACTGGCCCAGATAACTGCTAGCTGAATAGAAACCTCTCCAAACAGCCCATTTCTCAAACTGTGTAATTGCTAAATGGACCTTACATCATTTTGTCTAGATACTTTTGGAATCCACTGATCTTTATTATCTCTAAACCCTCAGGTCAGAATCTCACTAAATTTAGAGCAAGTTTTGAGACAAACACATATGATATTCAAAATAAATATTTTTACTCAGACTGAAATGGATTTGGCAAAACCTAATCACCAGATTTTTTTGCATAGATGCTAAAGGTCAAGTCAGACACTATTTACAGCACAAACTGCATCTTGATGGATATAGAGAGCCTGAGTACAGAACAGGACACAGGCTCAACCAGACAGTCCCTGTGTTGGGAGCTTTCTTAACCTTGTTCACAAGCCCAGAAGGAATTGATATAATAAAAACATTAATCCGAGCTACAGGAGGAAAGGGAGAGTTTGTTGGACTGCTAAACGACCACAGCAATTTACCTATGCAATTGTGAGTTTGTTTTGAAGCACAAAAATAAGCAGTTAATTTTCTTTTTCTCTTTCTATATGACTAGCTTCCCTGAGGACCTGCATTTTGGGAGTGTTCAGTGAGATTCAGAAACAATGGTAGCAACTGGTTTCTCCCGCATCTTCTTTGGCCCTATCACTATAAAAAAGTACAGAATAGGAACTCTCTCAAATTATTGGATAACAAAACCTGGACAACTGCAGTTTCTCTCAGCTCTCCTTGTTACCTTCTCCTATTTCAATGGTTAATCCAGCAATTACTGTTTGAAGTAAAGCAGTCTTGTACACATGTACAATGTTCACCTGACAGCACTAAGCTTAAAATTGAGATATGCTAATGTTTTATAAGCCTTTCCACTATTCTGCTAAGAATAGAAAATTTACAGTTCTGTAATTCTAGCAACCCATTTAAAAGTTCACTGCATTTCCATTTCAGTAAAAAAGTGTAGTTGTAACAAAACTTGGCTTAAATTTATGAGTGCTCCTCTATGTATCAGTATGAATGCAGTTACTTCAGTTCTTATACACAATCACAATTGTCTCTATATGAAAACTCAAACCTTACAGAAATAGCTCATCCAATTGCACTGTTTAAAATGACCAAAAATTTTTTACCTCTGATTCAGCACTAAAAAGCTGTCGTTCTCGCTTATCTAGGTCTCTCAGGGTTTTCTGAAGTTGTTCTTCCAAAACAGTATATTCTGCTACCTAAAAGAATTTTAAAAGGTTTTTTTTTTTTTCTTGCAATAAACAATATTTAAAGCAGATAACGAATTTACTCTTGCTATAACGTAAAGTATTGACAATTTTTGTTTGGAAATTTACATATCTGAAAGTCTCCAGTTCTTAATGAAGAAGTCACTATGGAGAGCTCTTCTTTCTAACACAATAAAGGCTAAAAGGTTACCATGCCCAGCTGGGCTGGAGAAGTGCTTTTTGACCATGCAAGTGAAAGGCAACTAAAAGTTAAAAAGCCCTCAGAGAAAGCAAGCTAACCTAAAGGATTTTTAAGAAGTATTTTATGATTAAGGGCTACTTTTATTTTTCTGCACTGTTATAGACTAAATGCATGCATACCAGTAGATGTGAAGACTAATCTCAGATCCTTTGTTCTACATTATAGTTATGAAATATCTTGTCAAATTTTATAGTGATATGAGATTTAAAATGAGACTTTCAGTAAGTACAAGTTTCCTTACCTTTTTCTTCACTAATGCTTCTCTCTCTTTATCTCTTTTCTTCCATTCTTCTGCAAGTGCTTGCATATGGGCCATTTCCTTTTTTTTAAGCTTTTAGAAGCAAAAAAGGAACAAAAACTTCAAACCAAAATTGCTGGAAGTGCAACTGTAAGGAGAGAGTACTAGCAGAACTAACATCTCTGGAGGGTTGGACTAGATGACATTTAAGGGTTCCTTCCAACCCTAGCTATTCTATGATTCCAACCAAGCTTTGAAGGAAAATCATTAAAAACTAAGTTTAGTACACTGATTTACATAACTCAAGGTATGATTGTGACAGTGAAAGATATTTCTTACCCTTACATACAAAATGCAAAGTAAGCCCAAGTTTGAGAAAAATATCTTAATAAATAGACACTAGATTCTCAGTATCTTTTAAAAAATAAGCATGTGATTAAGAACACCTAGAATGACTTCAAGACTAGAAACATTGCAATAGATTTTGACTGAGACTAAAGAAATACAATGTTAATATTTAACACCAATAATTTTAATCTTGAGTATCTACTGTACTTCATAAACAATAAGGGAAAATCATGAAGGGGGTATTCTGTATTTCACTACCTAGCACCTACTTCAGTTACTTAACAGAGAAAATAATTAATCTTTTTCCTTAAACATATGGAAGATATTAGTGTACATTTAAAGCTTTAATATCCTATATATGTAAAATTTAGTTCTTACTTGAAACACTGGCAAAGTTTAAGAAAAAAGCAGTTAATATTCCTCTAAGCAATTCTGCTAAAGCTTCTCTGGCAGTCATACTGTTTAGGAAATAAACAGAAAAAGTAAAAACCTGATTTTCAAAAATGTCTTCTTGCATTTCCTTCCACATTTCTAACTCCAGTGCTGCTTTGTATTCAAGAGTTTCTCGAGGTTCTGGATGGTTTTCTGGGGCACAACGAGGCTGAGTGTGAGGGACACGCTGCTGCTGACCAGCACCTACGCACTTATATAACAACAGTGAATTTTTAACTGGGAATCCAGTTTTTTGAAGAAGCGTTAAATGAAAAACTGTAAGATTTATTTACTTGAGAAGAATCTGACACCAGAACTTCTTGCATTTTCACAAGCCCATAGTCTTCCAAAGTGATAGCATACGAAAGCTCTGCTATTCTGTTGCCTGACCTATAAATAGTATTAGAACATTATTTTAATGAAAATTGTCTTAAAAATACAGAAAGTGAACTACACAGTTATTGGCAAGGGAAAAAATAAACCACAACAAACATTTGTACTTCACATAAGTTAAATCAGTGCATTAAATTCTTACAACTTTCTGTCAGTCACTGGTTAAAAAACAAAACAAGATTTAAGGTTGTGGACCTAAAAATCTGAGTAACTAAGGCAGTTTAACATACCAGTGTTAAAAGAACGTCACACCAACAACAGCAAAGCTATGAAGGCATCAGCACAGCAATGTGTAGAGACCTGACAACATTTTGAGAATGCCATCTAGTGGTTATTGTTTTGTGCAAAACCAGGTTTCATTTTAACAAACTTACTATTAGCGAAAGCGCGAACCTTAACATATAGTGAGATCAAACTAACTCTCCACAGAATCAGGTCATGCTGGCTTTCACACAAAAAAGTTTAACAGAGATCAATTTTCTATTAATTTGGGAGAGAGGATATCAGTCTTTGTGTCAGTAACCTGAGGTTTCCATGTGTCAAATATAGCACGTTTTACTTATTTCTAAGATTAGAAGTTTAAAACTGATCTCAGTCTTAATACCAATTATATTTATTTTCAAAGGCATAATCAAGCTCCATTACTACATAGAAAAAGATGAGGATCTAGACACTAATTGCTAGTACAGTTCACATCTTCAAAGATGCAGGACAGAAATTACTATAAATTAAGTTTCTTCATACAGATAAAAAAAATAATGCCCCTCCTCTATGTAAACAAACATTTATCTCCAGAGTATTAACTAATAACACTGCTCCCTCTGATGCACACAAGCTCAAACCCCTGCTACTATCTCAGGGTATAATCCTGGAAGAGGAAACCTCTCCGCTTTATGGATGTATTTGTCCTCCTAACTTTCACTATTTCAATGAAGTCAGTTCCATCTAAAAGCATACTATGGACAAACAATCTTAACTTTTTTTTCTGGAACATCAGCAGCTTTTGGTAATTACTGACTAACTTACTCAGGAAAGTGCCTCAATAACATTTTCCAATTATTTATGTATTTAATCTGTCTGTAAAGTTTATCCAAGATCATGATTATATAAAGGCTTATTATGATGACCCTGGTAGTGGTGCTGGACTATACAATAAGCCTGTGGCAATCTAAATTAGATGTCTATTTCCATTCCCGTATTGCAGTACTATGCAGCCTGTTTGCCTGTTCAAAACGATAAACAGCAAGACCTTGCCCTTTTTCAGGGAAATACTAAACGAACCTTCAAAGCTTGCTACGGAGTAATTTTTTAAAACAGTTTTACCCTTGTGCTTCTGTGACACTGACTGTTTCATTACAAGACTGACGCCAGCATTGTTCACCATTACCACCCAAGAATCGGGTTTTTTCTGAAGCAAACACATTTGAAAGCTGAAGTCTCGCCATCCCTAGAAGTAAGTCTTTAGCTGTTTTATCCTTGTGCCACAATTCAACCAGCAGAGGTAATCTGAAACAAAGAAGTGATTTTAGTGTCAAACATCAACACAGAAGAGGAAGCATTCCTATTCATTTGGGAAAAGGATCTCATATTCTATAAGTAACTTCTCAAACCAGTGATAGTCACAATTGTCAAACCATGAAATGGATTTCCTGCCTCTCACTCACAGAAGAATGAAACTGACCGACTTTACCTTCTCCATCACTTACTCACTTTGGTCAGATTATCATTCCTTTCTCCAATTATTAGAAAAAACAATGTTGCAGTGAAAGTGACTGACTTAATCTTAACAGACCTAGATCATCTTCATTTATAAATACCTATAAATTATAAATACCTACAAATACCCACTCCACCATTTCTTTCAAAATATAACTATTTTGAGGATTCTTCATTACACATCTTAATCAGTTATTGAAAGCTAGTGAGTCTACTGGGAAAATTGTGCCACAGCTCTTAATACTGCACTCAGCTTCCTAGGTACTTGCTGTATTTTCAAAGATATTGGAAAGTCATGATGTATTAAAGAGAAAAATGAAAAAGACTTACCTATCTCATCTGAAGTAATGTTTTGTTAAAACTATACTATCAACCTTTAATTTAAGAACGTACAGCAACAGCACTTGTTTCTGTAAGCAATGATCCCTGTATAAGCACTCAAGACAAAGAATTTTAGAGTCTGTCTTTAAATGTACATAGTAGAGAAACTGGAAAAGCAGTGTATTAAATATTCATTGGCAGTAGTGCCTGGATTCTTTACTAAGTTCTCAAACTGATGATCTTAAGCAAAAAATTTGAACTTGGGATTGCATTCTCAAAGAAAAATAGAGAAAGTGTAATTAAGATTAAAAACAATGCAAGTTATCACCTGAAGAATGTTTCCTGAAGCTGATGAGGTATAGTTGCAAAGTCAAACGCGCAGTAGGACTGTGGAAGAAAGACTTCCATGTTCTTTCTGACTTCTACAGGTGGGCTTGTCATAATAGGTGCTGCACTGCCAAAAAATGGATACGAGTACCTAATAAAAACAGTCACAGAATTAATCAAATAATAAATAGATTCTTATACTTTCTGCAACAACAGTTTACACACCTTTTACTGAAGCATGACTTGTATCACTGATCAAAATCTGCACAAATACATCCAACAACAGAATTTAGTCCTCAAATGAGAACATGAATTTTTATTTCAGCACTGATCCAACTTCATTTATATTTGCTGTTACTTGGACAAAAAAGCTTTAATAATCAGTATGTTCACAACAATATGAATTAATATTTTATTAAAATTATGCAATTATTATATAAAGTGAGCAGAGAAATAGAAGAAAGGAGTATTATATTCAGAGGTAGATTGCTACTTGAGAACTATATTTATATAACTATTAACTATATTTACAGCTAAGGCTGGTCTAGCATGTAGTAATTGATAACTAAGTATACATATACACAGCATCAGAACCATTTGAAAATTTCAGTCACATTTGAAGAATCAGGTTTTTAATTACTATAGTTTAATTCACCAAAGGAAAGTCAAATCATTTTACCAATGTTTTATAATGTGGCCTAAGACTACTCTACTGGCACAATTCAGTGTATGATAAACTACAAAGGGGAGGCCAAGAATCTCTTGAACTTTGCTTTGCTCAAACTGATCATGTCAGCTGTCACCCAAGTTACTAATAAAATAAACGCTGCCAATTACAAAATCCCATACTTCAGCTGCTTACGCAAAACTCCTTAAACAGCTTGTGTAGATCTGAATGAAATAATGCTCCCAATATACACTGAAAATGCAATTTGTTACCCCGCAACTTTTCTTAGCATTTGTGTCTTTGGGTGTTTTTCCTCTTCAGTTTCTTGCCATATTCATCACTGACTGTAAAAACTGAAGCGTATGAAACAGCAAAACCTATCTATTGTCTCTGTTCTGAAGAAAATAATTTTTGAAACACTATGTGAAAAAGCTTTTATATGATAAAATTCCATCCACTGTAGATTGTTTCCCTATACTATTTGAAAACCATTAATGATGCAATCTACACTAGTTGTGTTTTAAAATGCAAGTGCAACTCCATAGACACAAATATTCAACCCTTTCAAACCACATCACCATTTAAAGATATGCTTCATCATGTGCACCAAAAGGGCCCTAACAGAAACCAGAAGGCAAACTAAAAGCTGGATGAACCACTGAATTCATATACGCCATCAATAACGAATATCCCACAAGTAGGAATATATTTTTTAAAACAAAAATCATCCTTGTACTCATGAAGTCTCAGTTCTAAACTCTAGTTCTTATTCCTCCAACTTAGCATTCTCTTCCCAGGTTAACAACTGCTAATGCTCCAAAAGTGCTTCCACACTTCTCTTCTATGTTGGCATCAAAACTAATCACTAAGCAATTGTTCCAAACTAGCACTGGTAGTCTTCTACTTTTACTTCAGGTACAAAACTCATGCATTCAAAAAGCTTGTCTTTTTTTCTAACTCCACAATGTAACAAAAGATGCAACTTCTCCCTACTAAGCTTTTCTTCTTGTATGCAAAGACTATCAATAACCCCTTATGCTACCTCTCAGATTTAATATATTTACTACACTGATTCTTCACTTTAAGACTAGAATGTCCTTCCTTTAGATTCACTGTCATACACAAACCAGGTGATCTCTCTCTTACTAAAACACAAAGAGTTCTCAGTGGAGACGTGTAAAGCTACAGAAATCACTCCTTTGAGCTGGAAAGGCAGTCGGAATGTCAGGAGGCAAGTAATCCTCCTTTTCGTCCAAGGACTGAATGATCATAGAATGGCTAGGGTTGGAAGGGACCTTTAAAGGTCATCCAGTCCAACCCCCTGCAAGGAGCAGGGATATTGTCAACCAGATCAGGTTGCTCAGAGCCCTTGAATGTTTCCAGGGATGGGGCTTCCACCACCTCTCTGGGCAACCTCTTCCAGTGCTTCACCACCTTCATCGTCAAAGATTATTTTCCTTATGTCTAGTCTAAATCTACTCTCTTTTAGTTTAAAACCATTACCCCTTGTCCTGTTGCCACAGGCCCTGCTAAAAAGGTTGTCCCCATCTTTCTTATAGGCCCACTTTAAGCACTGAAAGGTTGCAATAATGTTGTCCTGGAGCCTCCTCTTCTGAGATCAGATATTCAAGTGAAATTCAATAAAAATTACAATGCAGGTGAAGTGCTGCATACTATCTTTAACAACGTAATGTTGATAAGTTTAGTGATGAACTAAACGAACACTACAGAGTATTTTGCTACTGAAAATCAGCTACATAAAGGTAAAAGGCATCAGGAAGCACAATGCCAGCAATCACTGAGATTATGAAGGCTTTGTACTAAAAAGAAAGGTATTGTTATTACCAAAAATAAGATCAAAAATAAATCGTACCTTAAAATGCAATTTATTGGAAAACCAACTTCCAGACCACGTATACTTCGTAAGTCTATTGAAAAGCAAAAATGGTGAGAGGCTGCTGGAATAACAATTTTCTGTGCTGAGACAGGCTCAGAAGAACTGGATGGACCCACAAGGTTGGGTTGAGAGGCAGCTACTGGACCATTATCAGCTGAAAACACAGAAGAGAATTTCCGACATTTTTAATAATTTGTTCTGCCCAAAATAACAAAATATATTAAAGATAAGTTTCACATTTTAAACACAAGTACAGATATATTGCTTCCTCAAGAGATTTTAATTCCTTATAATGTAAACTAAAACTATGAAAAATAGCCACTCTATTTGTAAGTTACTGCTTCCATAGAAACAAAATACCAAAAAAACCAATACACTTTAAGTCTTCTTAAAAGATTCCATAATATCTTTCCTTTTTTAAAGTAATCTTCAAAGTTATGGAAGTTTCTCTCACTGAAGAAAAGTTTAGACTAAGATCCAAGATATAAATTCTTCAGAGGGATGCTGTAAGACTTCAGTTCAAGAGTTTACATAGTTATTCCTAGCCAACTTGAGGGTACCCAGAAGAGGTGGGCTTACAAAAAATCATTTGTAGTAACCTAGTTTGTTTTGAGTTAAGTAATCTTTTAAGTTCAGGACTGCAAAAGATAAAGCACCAGGTCAATTACAGTGTTTATGTAAGGAAGCATCAACTATTGGTACCAAGCTGAGGTTTAACTATTTAAATAAACTAAAATCCTCTAGCTAGGTCTGTCAAGCACGTCTGCTTATGCCCTTTGACAAAAATCCACCTACTGTGACATTCATTTTATAATTTAGGAAGCAGAGGCTACAGTGAGTGCCTGTCCAACTGCATGCAGGCTTATCAAGTCCTCACGCAGGGATGGAACACTGCCTTCAAAGAGTAACAAGCCAAACCACAAGTTTTATAGACAAGGTCTCTAAAAGGTATCTTCCAACAATGTTTAAGATAATAAAGCAGCGAAAGAGGCAAAGGAATAGTCAGAAGAATTCAACTGCCTTTTGTAAATGCCAGTTGTTCTAATACTCCTTCATAATTGCCTAAAATGTTTTTGTAATTTTTAAAGACATACATAATTGTTAGCATTGACTTTATTTTTTCCTTCTTTTTTTAGTGTTTTATTTACATTAACAGTACAAAAAAATCTCAATATTACTTCACCATCAGGTAATCAGCAAAACATAGGAATGAAATAATTTTCAGTCATTCAGGCAAGATGTCACTAAATTGCTTGGTGCAATGAAATGGCTGAATAGAAATTTAAGGCTGTCACAGACAAGAGAACATAAATTGAGGTACGGCCTACTGTTAAAATTAATTTAAGTTGCTACTATATTCAACTTTCATTCAATGTACTAAACGAAAGAAGTTTTGCATTACTGGAATTTTGCAGATCTGACAACAGAGGTGACTTTGCTCGGCTCTGCGATTTGAAAACCGGAAGCTCTTCAGTATGCTGGTTGTTAACCTCTTGGCAAGACTTGACAACCAGCCCTGAAAGATAAACATGAAATTACATGTTTCACATCTTGCCAAAACAGAGTTAAAAATATATTTTTACTATTAATAAAAAGCATAATCCTGGATTTCTTAACTGCTGATTCAAACTAGTTGCTGGGTTCACAATACTTCTTGATACATTCCATATAAAGGATTTAATCCTTGCTTAGGTAGGATCAGTCAGGATTAAAAGAAAGTTTGGCCCAATTAGCACACAAATCCTGAGAGCACATTCTAGGACACAGATTCTCCTCTGCAGAACTGAGTGTCTTTTTGACCAATCTCAAAAGAACAGTAATTCATATATAATTAGAAAAATAATCAGCTTTATTTATAAATCATCTCTTAAAAAAAAAAAAAAGCATGTTCAGATATTTAGCAAACTAACATTTTTTCTTCTGAACTTTATCATTACAGTATTTCTTCCTCTCTCTTCTCTGCTCCTCTTCCATTTCTTCCCAACCCTGTCCTCAAATCAAAAAACAGAACAAGGGCAGTCTTAGAAGGCTATGTGGGGTATTGAGTCCCTACAAAAGGACAGTATAAAAACAAACAAAAAAGTGGCTTGGTTTTGTCCAGGAATCAGCACAGTACAAATGTTTGTTTTCACAATTTATTATCCACATAGTAAATTCCGTAGAAATCTTAAGTCCCACATTTCCCCTGCCTTTCTATTTAATAAGTTTGAACATTAGACCATTTCATCTCCTCACGGAGCAAGTCCATTTCTTCATGGGTATTGTATTGAACGTTCCCATTCAGGGAATCACAAACACTTCTAGTATTCTTTTTCAAGCTGATGACCACCCATATCACTTGTGATCTATACACTATCAAACCCCCAATCTCTTCAAGCATTTTCAGCAACCACCATGTTCAAATTACATTTATTTTCCTCCTGTTATTTGTTTTATGTAAATCATAGAATAGTTTGGGTTGGAAGGGACCTTTAGAGATCACCCAGACCAACCTCCCTGCAAGAAGCAGGGACATTTCAGACCAGATCGGGTTGCTCAGAGCCTCATCCAACCTGGCCTTGAATGTTTCCAAGGATGGGGCATCCACCACCTCTCTGAGCTCTTTGAAATTTATTACTACAAATTAGTAGGTGATCCAAGACCACACTTGACAACTGGGGAGGAAAATATATTCCACATACCTGTTTTTAGTTTTGTGCCTTTTTCAAACTTAAGACTTTCCACTTCACTTTCTGTTGCTCCATCTTCTGTTGAAGAAGAGAGGGCAGCCTGAGATAGGGCTTTCTGTGATCTCTGCTGCAGGGCCTCTGTTTTTCCACCAACAGGTGAAAGAAGTTTCTCCTCTGTCTGTTTAGGTTCAGTTGGAGCATTTAAGGGAATCAAAGGCTGAATAAAGTGACATAGTTTTCTTATTGATCATGACTTACACTGAAAAATTCTGTCTACAACATTTCTACAGTTTGAAATTATTTTTCTGACATAGAAAAATGAAGCAATAAAAGGATTATTCATATAAAGCAACTTGTTCTTTCATGTTCTCTTTTACACACTTAACTCAAATATGACTTAGAAATACCATTTTTTTAACATGCAACTATACAACAGCATCTAAATCAGCAATAAATGTGTAAGCTATACCTGAGCACTCAAGCTCTCCCTTTGCAGAATTACAGATACCCCAACAGTAGGAGCCATATCCAAAGGCAACTGTGGCAGTTTCTGCTTAGCTCTATTTGGCGGAACAAGGACAAACACTCCTTCCAGTGCCACAGGATGCTGACCGATTTCCACATTTCCTTTCTTCAGTAGTCCAGACAGGGGTATTTCAGTGCTTCCAAGAGACTGGTCCCCACAGCAAAGATGGATCTATATACATACAAGAGTGCTAGAAAGTAACTGGCACGTGCATTTCCATTTGAACTGTCTGTTCGCCCTCTACTAAAGGTAGCATAATACAAAAAGATGAAAGAAATCATCCCTAGTGTAGTCCTGCATGCTGAGAACACGTGTTTTGAGCAGTATAAGAAAAGCTATGAAATTTCAGTGTTAAGCAAGTAGGATTTGCCCAGTAGCACAGTAGCAGATCACTGCACTGTCCTTCTGAGGGTCTGTCATATCACTCCTTCTGGAAGACAAATTCAACAGTCTGTGGCTTCTAAACACAGTACAGATTCTTGCTGTTACTGTGTAAGTACATAAAATGCATGACTGCAAGGTAAAGAAGAAAAAAAGTTATCAGAAATCTCGACCTTTGCGCATATATTTAGACACCACTGAAATTGCAAGGAGTTTTGGGATTAAGTAACTGTGTTCTTAATCCCTGGTAAGAGTCTTTACTCCTTTTCCAAAACTTGACTCAATTCTTTCTTTCTTCCACAGCTTAATATTTATACACTTAAGTAAAAGATGGATTTTAAAAAACCAACACACTTTAAGGTAATTTATTTTCCTACCTGAAGCTTATATACCAGCTTGCTCTTTCCCAAATAAGTCACTTCTGTTCTGTATTAGCAGATCAGAACACTGTATTCAAATCCTTAGTATTTATTACACTTAATGAAGACTTTAATGCTAAAAGGTATCAGCTGCCGATATACACACCTAGGTTTCATATATGTGTATATACATACACACACATATATACAAATACAATATATACAATATATATACACACACACATACACCCTTCCCTTGTCTGGCAGCTAGCACCTTCTACAACTAAAGTCTTCACTTCTGGGAAAAAAGTTATTAACTATCAAGGATCAGAATACAGTGCTCTGATTCTATATCCTTAAAATTAAGAAGCTGAGTGAGAAGTCAGAGAAAGAAAAAACTGTAAATCAAGATGTGGATCTGACCTCTTGACAACTCTTGTTCAAAAAGTCATTAACATGATGAAAACACATATAATTCTTCGTACATGTAGATATAATATATGCTGTATTTAATACTTTGTTTCAAGACCATAGACTAAGATTAAATTCCAAACACATCAGTGTTTCTCCAAAAACCGTCATTAGAAAAATATTTCAAGGAGAGACAAAAAAAATCTGAACAATATAAAATTAAACAGAAACATTCTTAAACTAACTGGATAACAAAACTAGAATGGGCTGTACAGGTTTAAAGAAAAATAACTTTAAGAGGGTCCATATCCAAGACTTACACTGTATAACTAACACTGTCTTATTTACCAACTATGCTGTTAGAAACTCTATACTACCCTCAACTAAACAGTCTCCTGTTTTGTAATGAGTTAAGCGTGAGCCAGACACAGATTGCAATAAACACATTCAGTACTACCCAATATTTAGAGTTATAGAACCACTTAGGTGGGAAAAGACCCTTAAGATCATGAAGGCCAACTGTAAATCTAACACTGTCAAGTCCACCACTTGAACCATGAAACCATGTCCCCCATTTAAAGGCATAGCTAAAGATAAGCAATATCCCATAACAGTCCAAATATGGCTGTAGTATATCTAAAAATAGCTAAGGAGTAGGAAAAAAGCCAGACCTTCCTTATTACTCAAAGAGTGCTGAGGACAATGATTTTAGAACTTAGGCAAGAGTGACCAAAGCAGCTGGTGTGGGTGAGGTTATCACAGGCAGCACAAAGCAGGACTGTGGGTTGCAGATGGTCCGATGGCAGAGCAGGTCCCAGAGCTCAGAGCTCTTGAGAATGCCACATTAGCTCTTTTGGAATATCATGTTTCAGCAATACCTTTCATCATGACATGTAACCCAGCTCGCTCTAGCGACTGTACTAAAGAGGCTGCACCCCAACTGAGCTGGGAAATTCGCTGCTAGGGTTTCCCTCACATTAACAAAAGAATCAACTTATACTTGAGCCAAAATACTGTAATACGATCTAGTTTTGGAAAAAGAAATGTCTTCCAGTTTCAGCCCAAGCCATATTCTATTTATTTTATTCTCATTATTTATTTTAATTCACATTTGAGAAGAAACAGCTTACCTGCAATTTTGACTGTGCGCAAAGATAAGCTTGAAGGACATCAACTGTACTACGTATTCGAACTGAAGCTCTTTCTGGCTCAAAGTTTGGATTAATTAAATCAGTGAAAGGTTCATTTGTAACATCATTTCCCAGCAATGAGTAGTAGAAAAAAAACTCAGGCTGTTGTTCAGGAAGCTTCATAGTACTAGGAACTAACTAAAACAGAAGAAAAGAAGAATGTATCACTTTCATTAATGTACAGTTAATGAAATTAACAATCCTTAAGCATTAGATAATAAATTAAAGAGCTTAAAGTGATCTCAAACAACGCAAAAGCAGACCTAGATCTTAGCTCATACTACACACATAATAAAACTTTTCTATTAATACTCAAATCAAATTGTTTAAAAATATTGCTTTACAAGCACACCAATGATTGGCAAATAGACCCATTTGGAATTACCTTTAAGATTCATCAGCACCAAGGGCTGTAACTGACATCATATATTCAATGATGTCAGGCACTGCACAAATATTCAGAAAAAAGCAGGGCCTCCACGAAATATTTGTAGTATAAACAAACAACGCAGATTAGATACTGAGCTACATAATAACTTATGTGATTTAATAAAAGACTGGAACAGCCAGAAACAGCTACTTCATTCTGCAGCCACTGCAGCTGTGAGTTTAATGCCTAAAAAGACAAGCTACCCCAGAGTGATCACAGTAAATTTACTTCACAAGGTCCTATAATTCTGACATGGAAAATTCTCTTCTCTGAAAAGAGACAGGACTGAGAAGAGTTTATCACACCAGGAGTTACAGATGAATTACAATCATGCTGGCTTGGAGTTGTGACTTGTACAGTAACTTGGGCATACCTATCTTTTTTTAATCAAACAATCTGTATCTGTGTGGTACAGTACAGCAGCTGAGGTGTAAAGCTGAAACAATTACATTAGCACAGGACTTAATCCAAGCTAATAAGTCCTTCCCTTAGGCAACATATGAACTCTACTGTTTCATATATCTTATGGATCTGAAAGGTATTTAGTCTTGTTTGAACTTCAGCACACGGGCACCACATTGAAGACGTATTACCACAAATACAGTTTTTATACTATATGGTAATATAAAAGTATGCATGTCATAAAAGTGTATAAATTAAAGTAAATGCAATTCTAGTGCTCCAAAAGAATTCTGATCTTTCATCTGTAATTTGACATTTAAGCACTACACAAAGTTTTAAAATTCAAACTAATGTATATTAATTCAAAACGGGACAAAGCTATTTATTGCAAGAAACTTACAAGACAATAAAAAAATCTAACTAGAAATAAGGCATAGGAGGGCAAAAATACAAATACAGGACAGTACTTCTTAAAGACTACACATAGCAAGGAAACCCACCTGTTCCAACTGTGTGGCAAATGCAATGGTTACAGACAAGACAAAGTAGTCTCTGCAATACTCTGCTGGTCCAATTTGATGATAGCCCTCTTCTTCATTCAAAACTGGCACAAAACTTCTAGGGTCTAGCCCAGAAAGAAGGGCAGATGCTAAGAGATAAGAAAAAAATTAAGTAACTCATGACCTTATTAATTGCTGCAGGAATTCTACACGTAATTGTAATTTTTCCTTTCATTATTATACATGTGCAAAGAAAAATTACAAATAAAGATCTTGATGCTTGGGTCAATGTATTTAAAAAAAAATCCCTAAGTATACTTAGGTATAGCTACAAAAAAAACTCTGACATTAATTTCTATTCAGTGGGCTCAGATGTGATTTTGAACACTACACTAGACAGAATGCTAGCGCACATTTTTAATGTTACAGTGAGTAACATTACAGTGACTGGAACTTTACTTCATTAGGTTAGAGTCTACCATGTTGTTTATTTTACTCATTAAAGGAAACGCAAAACAGTAACTGCATATGGCAACCTGTTCACTTGTTGAAAGAAGTGTGATGTCTCATTCCACAGATCTTTGCAATGTTTAATTTGAAGATTTTTCATATGAAGTCTTCAACACATAAAACACTACGTATTCTGGTTTACTAGCTTTTACTCTATAGGGCCAGTAATTTAATACATTTCAAAGCACCTCAGGTTACACCAAATAGTAATAATCACATGGCACTTTTGGTTGTGAACCTAAAGGCTCCATTTCAAACAGTAGAAACTTTAGACTCCTTAGGTTAGCGAAGCAAATTAAAAAAAAAAAGGTATGAATCCTAAAAGGAAAAACATCTCCTTAACTATATGACTAGACTAGAACTGGGTAGTCTAGCTTTGTCATACCTAATGCTTGAAGCATTAACTTTATACTTGCAAAAATCTACATGTTTGCTTTCCTCCATCACCTAAATACGGTATTGACTACTCTTGAGATAACAGAAGAAAGGGAAAAGCTGACAAACTTGTTTGTATCAATTATTCCACAGAAAGTATGAAGTGATAGACTGCGCTGGGTGAAGGCAGAAGAAATTTCTTGTATTTTTCTACTAGTGTCACAAGGGGTAGGAGAACTTGTGGACAGAAAAATCACAAGGGAAGTGCAGATCAACAAATCATTTACAGTAGTTCCTTGCCTCCTTTACAGTATGCAAATTTCTGTGTTTTTTGTGAACCTGAAAGGATGGAGTAAGCTCAGTGATTACACTGGAACTTCAATACTGCCTTAACCACTCTTGCAGTGCAGCCAAGCCATTGAAGTCTGAGCCAGAAACCTTGTAAAACACTACTGCCACTGACCACTTTGTTTTCACAAAACCAGTCACAGAACATGATAACCAGACAATGAACTCAGAATTAGTAAAAGCAACCCCCAACCCCCAAGGCAAGAACACAACGTACTGTAAGGTAAGTAGGAGAAAATCCACTAGTTTTAACAGAGGCACAGTTTTTAGAAGTGGATAGGCTTTTGAGTGGGGGATGAGGGGAGGAGGCAAATCTGGGTTTGTTTTAGGGGTCATCTTTTCATCATCAAGGGGTCATCAAGTTTTGAGGGTTTGGTTTTTTTTGAACTGCTAACTTACATTAAAAAAACTACTGAACAGCACAGCACATAGACACCTACTAGCATTAATATTTGAGTTCTGATAAGATTTTTTACACATTTCACTAATTACTTTTGAGAGGAATCTACAAGGCAATCTAGAAGTGGAATGAGTTCCAACAGTTAAAGTAGATGTTACTACAAAAACGGATCAGTAGAACATGATTTAACTACTGAATGACTTAGAAGAAAAACCCATTAGAAAAAAGAGAAGTAGCCTACCCAAAAAATGAAATATTGCACTACTATAGAAATCCAAGCCCAAACTACTGAAACTGCATTCTGTGAAGAAACTCTTTTCTTATTTCTTTCATTAGGGAACTTTCTAAAGCCTTGAAATAGGAGTAAAATGCCCACAGGAGTAAATTACGAGTCCTTGATTCTGATTTTAAAGATCAGTTGGTTTTCAACTTTGTCCACATAAGCCACACAATTACCACCGTAAAGCATCCTTGTGAAGTTATTACCATAAGGTACATTAATCAGCTGTAAATTATTTGCATAACATGAAATTAAAATTCTCTTGAGATTTAAAACAATACATTTGCAGCAAGTGAGTTGCACTTGTACAAGTACAAGTGCAGCTTGCAAGTATATTTGCTCATTTGGCACAGAAGCATTTTTAATTCAAAGTGAGTGGAGTGATACTCTTATTAGGTTACTTACCCTTCCCTTCTCTAGGGGGTGCCTCCTTTGCTTTAAAACCATCAACCAGTGCTTTTGAATCAGCCTCCAACACAACACCTACTTGTATTTCAGATTTAAATTTAGTGTACTTGTTACTAAGCAAAGGATACCATTTTGGTGCCTGCAAAATTAAAAACAAAAATAAAAAATCAAAAGCACTTAAAATCCAGGAAAATAATATTTTTTTTTTACAGAAAAATTAGACTTACTTTAGCATTTCTACTTCATCACCTACAGAAATATACCTTGATTTTTATTTCCAAAAATCTGGTCTATTTTAAGTACATAGTAGATCATACTAAGAGATTCTATGGAATCATTTCTGGAAGACTAGCTGACCATACTCTTTTCCACTGATTTGTACAGTAAACAAGTAAGCAAGAAACTTGTTTAAGGATTTACATCATAAATCCTTAATTAGAAGATAAAATCTTCAAGCTCTCAACTGAAAGTGCACAGTAAATTACATGTACCATAAATTCTTAAGAAGTGTAATGTCAAAATAAGATGCCAGGGTTCTGTTACGATCCATATCCAAGTTATGTTTTGATCAAGCACAATATAGAATTTTGATTAATTAATTTTATATAAATAACTATATTATGTTTACTCTACGCTGTGTTAAGGGGCTAGAGTTTCTGATTGCCTAACACACCTTCCAGAGGCCCATTAAAAAACAAACTTAAGACTTGATTCAATGATAGAGACTCAATTCAATTGCTCAGTATCAACTGGTTTGATAAGTTTTTCCATGCAATTAAATAATGGACTTGCCTAAAAGTATTGCTTACAAATGTTCCAATTCTCAAATTTAGAAATGCAAGATTAGAACAAAAGTATTTTCACTTGCTCATGTTCTTGTATAGAGTCAAGATGTCTCCCATCAAAAAAAAAAAGTACATGATCCCCTGGGAATCATACTCCAAATCAAGACTTGAAAGTTATGCCTGTGCCTTAGTTCAAATTCTGCTATCTGTAACAGTAACATTGTCAAAACACAAATTTTAAGCTTTATACCCTACAACATACCTGTTTCTTTTCCTGTGCAGCCCTTAAATCAAGTACAATATAGCCTATATTCTCTTTAGCTGAAGATACAGGATCCAATGCAAAACACTGGAGTTTAATAGGTGTACGCTGCAGCCTGAAAGAACAACTCAGTTGAAATCCAAAATGTAAACGTTATCTCTGCAACTAGTTCACAAAATAATTCATAAGTTTCAAGCATACTAATGATACAAAAATTTATTTCATAATTGATTTTAGTAGTTCAGAAGCTGAGTTTCTGGACATCTAGAAATTCATCATTAAGTGAGACACTGAACAAGTGGATTCATTCTGTAAGAGGAGTGTACTGGCGTGTCACAGAGCCTCTGGTGCTATTAAAGACACATTACTGACAAACACATTCAGTCTCCTCCACATAAAAGAAACAAGCACTGCATCTCACATGAAATTGAAATTTCACTTGTGAAGATATTGTAAAAACAGGACTCATGCGAAAGATTTTTGTACAAAGAACTTACAACAGTTAGAGGCATCTAAGGTGTCTAGTGTACTTTAAGATGTTTTTATGTTGTCAAACATTAAAGATAGTATGGCCTTTTTAACTTCTTTGAAAACACAGAGGTAGTACTATAATCTATCAGCCAAAACCAAATGACAGTTACAGAAACCTTATTCAATTTCTCACCTCTGCTACTGAACTTTTTCAAAAATATTTTATGTAGGCTTTTCAGGCTTGAACTTAAGCTAATTCTGTGTCACAGTGTACATTAAAAAAGCTTGAATGCTTGAACTACTGCATTATTGATTTGCTGTAAGCTCTTGAGTTTTTTTCCAGTAATGTAAAAACATACCCTTTAGAATTTTTAAACATCACTTATCTTGCCACATAGTACTTTTGTTTGTTATGGCAACATGATAGTAGATCAGTGTACAGCTAAAAGAAAGTGTCTAAAAAAAATAAATCAGACAACAGTAACAAAAAAACCCCTATATTTCAGTAGCTGAAAATACAAGAAAATTAAATTTTAGCTCAGATTAGCCTTAACTTTCTAATTTTACCTGTGCTGATGAAGTGCTTTCCTATCAAGTTCCCAAGCCAATTCCGTAGCAAATTCTGGCTGATCAGTATGCTCTACAGGATCAGTAGCTAACTGCTCACCATCAAACTTTGCTTCGACTACAAGCATATGCTTGGGTCGTTTTGGAAAATAGCGCCCTGTAAAAAAGTGTAATTGTCATGCACCACCACTAAAAAAGAAGTGAGAGCTCAGATTTATGCCATAAACCAAATACATAAAAATACATTTCCTGTATCATCTTCCCTGCACTTACTCTAAAGCTATGCTTTTCCTAAAAAAAATAAGTCTTTTCACTATGCAGAAGTAAGAAAGAAGAACATAACATGAACCAAACTATTTGTGAAGCATCCAGAAATAGCAAGACATTAAGTAATAAGGAAAGAAAGAAACTAGGCAACTAGTATGCTTTAATTTTGAGAAATCTATGATTGGGAATAGATCAAGTGAATGAGTAAGAGACAGAGACTGAATCTTTTGCCTGTAGATTTTACCACTGTCCCACATCAAAGCAACAAAACATAACCTAATGAAATGTACATGTATGACAGGGGGAAGAGGAACTACATGCATGTTGGAGTACACGATCTTATTTTAAAGCTACCACGGCAAACTACATAAATGAATAGAGGATAATACGATTTACTTGACAAGGACAAAGCATTCAGCCAAAAACACACTTAAACAACTCAAAACAGGAAAATACACCCAAACAAAAACTCTACACTCACGCATTAATTACACCTCAGTAAATGTAATCTGTAGAAATACAAGATGAGGAACTATTAGCTAGGTATTTTAGTCAACACTAAAAAAAAAAAAAGAAGCTTACAGCAGATTGCTAATAACGGATAGAAGAGTACTTAAAAAAAAAAAAAAAAAAAAAAAAGAGAGGCAGACACGTGAAAAGATCCTGATCGTCGTAAGACAGCGGGTGGACTCCATTGTTTTGGTGCAAAGCTTTCCTGAAGGGCAGCCCCGCTGAAGAGAGTCCCCGGCGGGTAAGGAAGGGCCAGCAAGAGACGGGGCCAGCGCGCTGCGCGGCTGTCCCTGCTCAGGCGCAGGCGGGATGCCGAGGGAACGGGGCCAAACGATCTCCTGCACCCGCCGGTTTAAAGGACAGCACAGGCTGGGACAGCTTTGCAGAGCAAGAAGACGGAATTTATTTCAGGAAAGGAAGGATGCTTTAATTACTCATTTTAAATAACACATTGGGTAAGTACCTCCAGAAACAATTGGGTGAGCTGTGTCCTGGCTTGAAAGTATGCACGTCCACTGCTTTAACAGAAACAGTTTATTAAACACAGCCTGGCTTATCCGGCTCAGAGCCTCAGAGAAAACACACCCGGAGGCGGTGACCACCCTCCATTTTCCGTCCAGGGCGGAGACGACCACCAGCAGCCGGGAGGCCGCGACCCCTCCCGTGCCCGCCTTTACCTTCCAGGACGGAGACGACGATCAGCAGCCGATCGGTGGCTCTGGAGACCATCTCCCCGCTCCGCCCGCGGGCTGCTTGGGCGAGGGGGGCCAGGCACTGCAGCCACTCCCGAAATGGACCTAGAACCCCACTGACCGTCCCGTCCTGCCGCCGCTCGCCGCCCCTTTACCGCCTCGGAGCCTTTAAACGCCAACCGCCGCCCGCCGCCGCACTTCCGCCTAGCAACGGCGGCCCCGCCCACCGCACAGCATGCCGCTTCCGGCGTGGGACGCGCCCGCCCCGCCCCGCCCCGCCGCGCCGCAGGCCCCGCCCCCACCGCAGTCACCTGCCGCCGGCGCAGCTGGTTGGCGCGCGCGGCTCCGCGCAGGGTTACGTGGGGCTGCGTTGCGTCATTTGTCTGTTTGCTGGGCGGGGATCGGGGCGTTTCGGGAAAGGGCGGAGGTGGCGCCGGGCGGGTGCGGGGTCGAGTCGGGCTGGGCTGGGCTGGGCTGGGCTGGGCTGGGCTGTGCGCGGGGCGCGCTAGGGCGGTGCGGGCGGTAAAACGGTGCGGAACGCGCGTGGTGCGTGGTGTCGGCTCGAACGTCACAGACAGAACAACACAAACCCGGCACTGCGGTTGTCACAGGCACCTCGCATCGCCAGCCGGCAAGTACCAGCTGCTCTAAAGACATCCTCCCTGTTACAACAGCGAATTTTTATTGTTTTTTTTTTCCCCTGCGAGGAGTGGCAGGGCAGGGCAGTCTGAAACGCAGTCTGCAAAACGCAGCTCTGTCGTTTTTAAGGTACTCCGTCTTCCATACAAAGAATCAGTTAAGCGGTAACAGCAGGAATTGGCGTCCCCCGGCATCCCAAATTACATTTATGCCTTGACTGTGAGGTAAAAGAAGCCAGTTTTATGTTTAGAATCTTTTGTTTATTTGATAGCCTAGCAGAAACTTTGCACTGTCATAAAATCCTTGCGCTTCGGTAGTGCACATGTTCCGGAAAGATACCGAGTCACGATCTGCACGCATCAGGAGAGGGAGAACTCCCTTCCTTTTGCAGGAGTTTGTTCTGGTTCTGAAACACTGTTAAATGCATTCTCCTATTTACAGTCTGAGTTTTTAAATGCCTGTCAATGTCAGCTTCTGAAAACCAGGTTGGACGCACTTTTTCAAGAAGACCTAGAGGTCTTCTGGAGGTGAGTCGTTTTGGCTGGGGAGGGAACACGAGGACAGAAGCTGAGAAAAACACACAATTTACCTGGTGGCTTTTTTAACTTGAAAATTGATTTATCTTGGTGTGATTCCTGGAAGTAGTGTCTTCTTCTGATGACTTACGTGACTTCATTCCATATCAGAGTGCTGCAGTTTGTAATCAGAATAAACTACAGTAAACAAAGATGTCTTTAAAAATAGTGTAGCCTAGAAATTAAAGCTCATAGTGCTTTCTGGCTGAAAAAGCTAATTAAAAATTATCCCTCATTGAGTCGCTCCTTTTCCTTATAATAGTCAGCTATGTTTCATCACTTTTTGTTCCCATCTATTTTTGGCCTTCGTTAATTTCATATTTTCCCCTACTTTGTCTCTCTAGCCTTCCTAATTCTGTGAATGATTTTTCCACTTCTGTTCTTACCTTCTTTGCAGATCAATGCCCTGGGCTGATATCTTCCTCTAGGGACAGTCTTCATAGTCAGCTTCTTGCCTTTTAACTCCTTTTGCTTTATTATGTACTGCCTACCTGAATGAAGACTTGTAATTTTTCTTATCACTCTTCTTTTTTTTTTTTTGAATAAATAATCTCAAGTCCTAGAATTCTTTCTGTTAGTCCTGTTTTCTGTGATTTTATTTATTCCTGTTGCCCTTCTCAGAACTTTCAATTAGCCCTCACCCTTCTTCATTAACAGTGGCTGTAGCTGGATAGACTACGTGAGACTACAAATGCCAGAGCCAGCACAAAAGAATAATAGCACGTGGCTAACAACACTGGTTTATGGGTGTTTGCGTCTGCACATGGCAAAGCATGCAGGATCTCCACTTCTGGCAACAGCAAGCCATTAAATCAGGTCACCTACGCACGAAACTTTATCCTCAGACATTCTCTACCTGCCCTAGCCTGACTTTTATGTTAGAGGTATTCAGTGTGCCAAAAGCCTCATCACCATTAACCTTTTCCAGTAAAGACTTTTTTTAAAAGTGGGAGGGAAGAGGAGAGAGAAAAAAAGACACTAAGAAGACATTAGGACCTTCTTGGTCCTCTCAGCTTCGTTTCTTTTTCAGTCCACCAAGTTTTTCTCTAATCTTCCTACCACCACTAAAGACTATTTTTTTATTATGCTTTCATAGTCTTGCCTAGCCGCAGCTCATCTTGTGCGTTTGCCTGCCCAGGTGCCAGGCCCAGCCTGGCCAAGAGGAGAGAAGAATATATACAGACAATGTTTGCATTGGAATTATTTTTAATAATATATGTTTATATTAAAAATGCCAAGGGGATGAGCTTTCAAATAAGGCAAGAGGGTGATGAAATTGGTAAGTGTTCTATATCACTTGCAGGCTCACCCCACTCAAGGCAATCATTCCCTTCACATCAAGCATGCCTTCTATTGCTTTGCTCAAATTTGGAACATTGTATTTCCCATTACAGATCAGATGAGCAGTCAATCGGCTGCAGAATAGCATTACTGAGGTTTCACAGCATGTTGTGGTTGCTTCAGAGATTCCTTGCCACCTCTGACAGGCTAGAATAGCATTGTCTTCTGCATAGCTGAGAGCAGGACATATACAATTCAAGCAGTAATGGATGATCCTCTCTGTTCAGGCATGTTGTTTCATGGTAGCTTAGTCCTGAAGATATTTCTGCTTGGAAGCTTCTATTCTGTCATTCACGATTTATGTTGGAGGGGGTTCTATAAGTATAATCCCGATTTAAAAAAATGACTGGTGCATTTAACTTCATGTTGTTTCCAGGATTTTCAACTCAAAATGCATCATATTTGTTTTTCAATTAATTAATTAATAACCTTAGAGTAGCTATTAGTTGACTTAGAATTATTTATTTAGTTCTTATTTGATCTGTCTTGCATCTCTTAACATTTGCAGATTGTTCATGCACAGAGTGTGGTAAATTGTTGTAACCTTTTGGAGTAGGGATTTAAATTGCACATTAAGTATAATGCGTGTTCTAAAAGGGTAACTTGAATTACTCTTCTTGTGGTCATTTTGTTACTTTGCAATACCTTTAAGAATTCTTAAATTTTTGTTGTTGTTGTTGTTTTACCATAAAACAGAACTTCATGAGGTTGAATATGAGAAAAGGACATAAAAGACTGTCTTTAAGGCAAAATTTAGAATTGGAATCACTAATCCTCAGTGCATGACCTGGTATGTTCAGGAAGAGCAAAACCATCATCGAAAAAAAGGAAATTTAAATTTAAGAAAAGGGGCAGCTGGAGGTTCTTTTTAAAGATTAGATTAGAAAGCAATAACCTTTATCCTTCTGCAAGAGGGAGAACAGAATGGTGAAATATATTTCTTCAGAATAAGTAGGGAAAGATTATTTCTTATCCACTGGCAGCTGTAGTACATGTAACCAAACAGTATAGATGTCACTGGCAAGTTTATTGTAATGCGTAATTCACAAAAGCTGTATTGATGACTAGTGCTATCAATGAAAACGAGAAAATTGTTAGAAGAATTGGATCTGAGAAGGAAATGGAGAGTTACATATATGAGACATTAATGCAAAGTATCCGGTGGATATTCCCAAATTAGGTACAAAAGCAGTAGCTTTGTTGTCTCCCAAATCTAGGATTATTAGAACTACATGATAAAAAATTAGAGCATCCTGAAGAATATCAGAATATATACTGGATCTCCCTTAAGTGCACCTGTGCTATACCACTTCCAGGACTGTTCATGTAACTTACCAGGTTGTTCCTGTTTCTTTCCAGATCTTTTCAGTAAATGTATCAGGTCAGATTCTGTATGAAAATGTCTAGGATAGGAATTCCTAAGACTGAAGAAGGCTAATGGCTTTTAAAATCTAAAAATGCCATCAATGGATACATTCCTGATGGTCTTTCGTCACATGGCCTCCTGTTATTTGGCTGCTCATTCCTCATGTCAAGAATTTCCAAACTCTAATTGTTTGGAAGGAGGAAAACATTCAGTCAGCATTTCTGGAAAAAAAAAAAAAAGACTTAGCAATAGTGAGCATATTTTACAGGCTGTATTTTTCAGTGTTCTGGTATTCTTACAGACATTTACATTTTTCAAAGTCTTGACACACTTTTCAAGAGGTAAGATGTCTTAGAGGTTACAGTGTGACTGAAATTTAAACTGAAATAATTTCAGTAAATGGCATTTCCTCCTGATTAATGATGAAGGGAATCTCTGATATCATCAGTTTCCCCTCCTCACTCATTTATTCCCAGGAAACTTCTTGCATCTTGAGAGCACTAGTACATTCAACTTAAAGACCAAGTTAAACTAAGGGCCTGATTCAAAACCTACGTGAATCAGTGAGAAGGTTTCTTTGAAGGGATAACTTTAGTGGATTTTGGCTCTTGACCCAGGAGATCAGCAACATACTCCTACATCTCTGCAAGCAGAAAGGTCATCCACGCAGCTCAGGTCCTATTTGAACAGCAAACACAGTAGATTTTTGTCATTTAACCAAATATAATGTTATAATTTTGGCTAGTGTAACCTGGCAGGTCAGTGAAAAGCTGAGAACCTTGATTTCCTGAATCTTAGTTTTTTTACTATACAGTAGGTCTTACTGGTGTTAATATAAATGTAGACATTATCTTTCTTTTTCAAAGAGACCACTTGTGAAGCTGAACATGCTGTGTAATATAAAAAAGGAGAAATTAAGGACAAAACCATCAAAATAATTCTTTAGTCTGGAATCAGTGACAACAAAGATGCTAAAATGAGAGCATTTTAAGAAAAAGTCACTTGAGTCAGATATTCCAGTATGAGTTGCTACCGGATCCACTGTTGATAATAAGAGTGCTGGTTTTGTATAGCGGGGCGGGGGGGGGGGGGGGGGCACAGTGGCAGCTTCTGCAAGAAGCTGTTAGAAGTTTCCCCTCCGTCTGGTGGACTTGGCTGGGTCTACAGTGGACTCACTGCTGGCCAGGGCCAAGCCAATTGGTTACAGTGATAACGCTTCTGTGATAACGCCTCTGTGATAACGTATTTAAGAAGGGGAAAATAAAAAAAAATAAAGAAGAAGCAGAAGTGGGGGCAGAGAGGGCGAGGCGTGCGTCTTGTGGGCCTTGCGGCCCTCACCCTCTGGGCTCCCGCTGGGCAGCCGACTGGGCCCAACTCGGCCCGGCCCAGCTGCAAGAAGTGGAGAGGAGATGAGAAGTGAATAAGTTGTAAAAAAGATCCTGAGAGGCGTCTGCCAGCCTGTTGTGAGGAACGGCTGCAGACGCCAAGGTCAGTGAAGAAGGAGGGGGAGGAGTAATATGGCTCCTGGCCAAGATTCCTCTGCAACTCGTGGTGAAGACCATGGTGGAGCGGGTTGTCCCCCTGCAGCCCATGGAGGTCCACGGAGGGGCAGAGATCCACCTGCAGCCCGTGGAGGACCCCACGCCAGAGCAGGTGGAGGCCTGAAGGAGGCTGTGGCCCATGGAGGGCCCGCTGGGACAGCTGTTCAGGAGGGACTGCACCCCGTGGAAGGGATGACCCACGCCGGAGCAGTTTCACGAAGGACTGTGGCCCGTGGGAGGGACCCCACGCTGGAGCAGAGGAGGAATGCGAGGAGTTCTTCCCCCGACGATGATACAGCGGCGTAAAACAACGCGTGATGAACTGACCGCGACCCCCATTCCCTTTTCCCCCCCCGTGCCGCTCGGGAGGGGAAGGTAGTAGAGATAATGTTAAGCCCGGGAAGAGGGAGGGGTGGGGGGAGGTTATCTTGTTCCCTGTCTCATTCTCCTGCTAATTTTAGAAATAAATGAATAGTTTTCCCCAAGTCGAGTCTGTTTTGCCCGTGACGGTAACTTTAAGGATTTCTCCCTGTCCTTATCTCAAACCTTGAGCTGTTTTTTTCTTATATCATCTCCTCCTATTCTCTCGGAGGGTGGGGGGAGCGAGAGACAGACTGCGTAGTCTGGTCCTGATCAGGGCTGAACTACGACATATAGAAAGGTCCACTGACACAGATGCACACCTTTTTTTTTTTTGGGAAGCGATTCCCTGTGTGCCCGGTGCATCGAACATAAAGTATACCTACTTTACAACCTTCTGGGTTGTGGAGTCTCTTTCTCTGCATGTCAGAATGATCTCCCTCTGTCCTTATCTCAAACCTCAAGTTTCTTGTATATCTCCTCCATTCGTCCAGACAGTGAGGAGAGTGAGTGAGAGGCTGCATTGCTTGGTCCCTAGCAGAGCTAAACTATGACAATAGGACATATGCATCTAATTAAGTTATTTAGACTTGATTGGTTAAGACTAGGCAGAAGTACATCCAACAAAAACCAAAAGAGAACATGGGCTCAGATATTACTTGGATGCTGCACAGGAGTTTAGATTAGCTTGTCTGTTTTAAGGTTACACAGTAAGTTTGCTTCAGATGTTAGTGAAGAAAAGAAAAAGTAAGTATGTTCGGTGCAACAACTTTCTTTCCCAATTTCTGTACCACAGGTAGAAATGTAAAGTAAATTACGATGAGGCAAGCAAAAGATTCAGTCAAGGTGTAATAGTTAACAAATCAGTGGGAAAATGTAGGTAAGTAGTCTTAATGAACTATTTAGGACAAGAAGCACTAGTGCTGTTCTGCCCTGAGGAAATAACATTAATCAAAGACCCTTGACACTCAGTCACCTTTCCAACTTGGGGATTATATTCCTTCCCATAAATATGTGATTTCTAAGATTCTATCTGTGCAGATGCACAACATAATATTCTTGATAAATTCACTCTTATTCTGGGGTACTCGGGTACGGAGAAAGAATCCAAATGAATGTCAAATACCTGTTGGTGATTATGACCCTAAAATCAAGTGATGCAAGTTACATTCTAGGATCTGCTTTAGATATCTGTATATATGTATAATAAGTCCTTGCAGAGGATTAAATTAGAAACTAGTCTTTGCTATATGGTATGAAGAACAGAATATGGAGAATATTTATATAACACCTGTTTAACAAAAAAAAAAATTACAGTTATGAATGTTCTAGCTCTGAAGACCAGAATACTGAAAGTGTGCTAACGCTGATCCTTAAGGCAGGGATGACTTCATTGTGGTGGTCTGTATAGATCATAGAAAGTGATACATAGAAAAAGACAGTTTGAGTCCCAGGGAGTTTACAGTCTAGAAAGCAGTAATCTACACTTGCATTTGCTCACACAAACTATCTCTGTAAATAGTAACTCTGTGCCAGGGTGAGTTAGCATCTGATCTTAGATGGATCAGATGAGCAGAGAGTTAGAAACAGGATTTTTAATCTCATTACGGAGATGGATGACTGTGTAATAGAAGGATTGAATTACTTGCCCAGGGATGCATAGAAATGATAAAGCCAAGAATTTAATCCTCTTTTCCACATTCCAATGTTCCTATCCAGAACACAGTATTGTCTCAGAAAAGTTACTTTTTGAGCTAATTATAATGTATTTTGAAGTTTGTTAGATACTAGACAGCATATGCTCTGTCATATGTATTTTTTCCTTTTTTTCCTAATAGCTATGCAGGTTGCAAGGTAGCTGGTTTTTCAATTTCTAAATCAGCAAAATTATGTAAAGAATTGCAACTATCATATAAATGAACAGACTCATTCCTCCTCTCTCACAAAGTTTATGTAAATTATTTTTTGAGTGAAAAGTACTTCTGAGACAGTTAAATATAGGATATAGAATCACAGAATATCCTGAGTTGGAAGGGACTCATATAGATCATTGAGTCCAGCTCCTGACAGGCCAACCAAAAGATAAACCATCTGCTTCTTCAAGACCAACAGGCTTGGGGCCATGACAGCTTCCCTGGGGAGCTTGTGCCAGTGCTTGACCACACTCTCAGTAAAGAACTTTTTCCTAATATTCAGTCTGAACTTAACCATGGTGCTTTAAGCCATTTTTTTGTGACCTGTCACTGGACACCAGAGAAAAGAGATCACCACCTCCCTCTCTGCCCCCTTAGTACCAAAAAGTTATCTTTCATGTGCTTCAGGAATTTCCTAGACCTCTTTGTCTCTACTCTGTGTCAGTCCCTGTTAACATCTGGGAAGTTGAAGTCATCTGTAAGGACAAGGGCAACTGATCTGCAGATTTCCTTTAATTCCTTCTAGAATAATAGATTGGTGCCATCTTCCCATCTGGGTGATCTACAGTAGACTCCCACAACAACATCTCCTCTATTAGCTTTTTCCCAATCCTCATCCAGAGGCTCTCAACCACATCACCCTAATTGCAAGCACTGGACAGTCCAGCCCCTCCTTTACCAAAAGCACTACCCCTCTGCCTCTCCTGCCCTGCCTGTCTCTCCCGAAGAGCGTGTGGAGTCCATCACAGCACTCCACAGGACTCTTGCCACCAAGTCTCACTTTGGCCAATGTTGTCATTGCTCTGGGACTCAGCCAAAGCTTCCAGTCTCTCTTGTTTATTCCTCATACTGCATTAGCATACAAACATTTGAAATGAGCTCCACTATATTTGGTACACTGATCGTAGAGCACAGTGAAAGCCTTTGCCAGCACATGGTCACTCAAACCTTGTCCTGCCATCCCAGAGCTTATCACCAGTAATCCTATCCTGCCTCATGCCTCTGCAGAGTCACCTTCCCAAGCAATGGCCATGGTGCATACATGTGCATGAATGACCAGTGTGCATACACTTCTGCAGGAGAAGCAGCCAGCACCTCTGGCACGTGGAGGGCTGCTGCACTTCAGTGCAACACTTCAAGCAATAGAGCATAGCACGTGCCACTGCGTTGAAGCTTCATGCTGTGGCCCAGCTGAGACAAAATTCCTTCCTGCACCCAGACCCAGGGCACCCGTGGTGTCTTCATGCTGCAAGAGCAGCAGTCAGGGAAGGACAAACAAAACTCCAACCCTGAGGATGAGTGCCAGTCCGCTCCAGGGCAAAAAGAATCCCTCCTGACCCCGGACCCGGGGCACCAGTGGCATCTTGGTGCTGCAGGACCAGCAGGCAGTCACTTACCCAAAATGGCCCAGAGGAGCCCTCGCAAGGGGCTGTGCTCAATGCTGTAGACAAAGCTGAAAAACCCCCAGGGACCAGTACCAATCTGCCCAAGGGGAAAAAATTCCTTCCTGCACCCAGAGCTGGTGATCGGCTGTTCCCTGAGCATGTGAGCCAGACCTGCCTCCCACCCCCACGGGGTGGTCACACCTGCCAGGGACACCACCACTGCTCAACCCCCTCCCTCCTGCAACCTGAATCCATCTCAGGGGCTTCTGAGAACAGCAAAAGCCCCCAGCTGGGGGCAAGAATCCTTCCCCTGCCCAGCAGGAGACTGGTGGGTGCTCCAAAGCACTGGGGAAAGTGCTGCCTCTGACACCCCTTGCAACGTCTTTGCAGCGCATTCCTTAATGTCAATGCCCCTGGCTCTGCTGAGGACGAGGAGGGCGAGGTCTGCAGTGCTACTCAAGCACCAAGAATGCATTCCCGTGGTCTTAGCAGGCCACCAAGCCAACCTTTGCCACTGCAATCCAGCTGAAAAGGCCTGACAGCTATGGGCACCTCCAGGGGCTTGTGGCACTTCTCCTCTCCCCCGGAGCTTGTCTCCATTCCCGGAAGGAAGGAAGAACCAGGATTTCTATCCAGCAGATGCAGCTTTGAACATGGCCCTGCCAGGAGATGGGACTACGTCAGAAAACCTCCAGCAGCCTCATCCGGCCTTGAGTCTTTCTCCCTCAGTCCCTCCAGTTAATCCCACTGTCCCCTCGAAGACATCCTCTCCCATGCCGTGGGGCAGCCTCTGGCCAGCTCTGTCCTAACAGCGCAGCTTGGTAGGCTGGTGGTGGGGCATGGGAGGATGCCCCTTCTGTCCTGTCTGGGCATGGCCATACAGCATTGCTGAGTGGTGGCACGGTGACATGGGAGTGGTGGAACCCTGTGTCACAGTGGAGGGCCACTGAGGGCCTTTGGGGTCCTGGCCCTGAGGGGGTCCCTGTGCCCAGGGCCGGGGGCTGTCCCTGCCCTTGTGGCCAGGCATTGGGCACAGCTGGGACAGCCAGCGGGGCTCCCTCCCTGGGACCCTGTGCAGCAGGCTCCTGGTGTCACCACGGCACGGCCAAGAGTCAGGTCACAGCCTGGCCCTGGCTAAGGGCTTCTCCAGCTGGGCCACAAGCAGCCAGGTAGCTCGTTAGCTGAGGGCAAGGTTGCGAGTGCTCTCAGGCTGGAGGAGTCCAGCGGAGCCCTTCCCTGCTGGGAGCTGGGGAGATCCCCTTCATCAGCACAGCGCTCGGGCACTCCTTCTGCAAGCCACACTCCCTCCCCCAGGGCTCCTGTGAGCAGAGGACATCATCCAAAGTCTTGCTGTGATCATGAGTCTTTGCAGTCACCTCCTGCTCTGTTCATCCCATTTTAAAAATGTAGTGGTTGGAGTAGGAGTGTGGGAAACATCCTGTCCTGCCTTGCCAGTGCCCATCTGCCCCAGGGGAAAAAAGTCCTCCCTGACCCCTTAGCCAGGGCCGCTATAGGGTCTTGGTGCTCCAAGAGCAGTAAGCAGGCACTTAGCGATAGTGGCTCAGAGGTCTATCCCTGATTTGTTATTATTGTTATATAATCTATGGATTTAGTAGCCAGGTTAGCATTCACTACATTAATTGATTTTTTTTTCTGCCATGTTGAATAGTCTCTAGATTAGACCTGTACAGAATTCTCCACGTACATCATTCTAACAAGAAGGAAATACTTACAGCTTGGTCCTATGTAGTACGTTTATGATACACAATGTCTGAATCACTCAGGAAAGGATACACTCAATAAATATTTTTTTAATCAACACTGGTATCTTAAAATGAAATATAAAGGTTATTGTATAAAAAGTAGTCAGCTAAGAGATAGTTGTCAATACAGGTATCTTTAATTTACTATTCTAGGTATTAAAGAAATCTATAAATGGTTTGAAATTTGGACTGGATTTGGCATATTTAAGTCAAAAGCTGTGTTAATACTATTAAGATTATTAATTAATACTATATTTACAGTACATGACAGTAATTTCTCAGTCTATGATTTTGAAGAGCAGGATGAAGGAAATTAATGTGTAGTTTGTGAATGGTTGAGCAAGCGATAGAACATTACTGCAGCCCCACTGATTCTGACAAGGTTGAGGTGAGTTTTGGGTCAGGAGTTTAAGATGAGTTCATGATAAATGCTGAAGCAATACCAGATGCTAAAAGTGAATTATTTGAAACTTTGCTGTAATGTATGCATATGTCTAAGTTCCTGGTTTTGTTTGTATGAAATTATAAAATGCATATTTTGCCCTGAAGTGACCCAACCAGTTAATAGTACTATTTTTTTTTCATGCTGGTAGCATTTTTTTTTTCTGTTAGGATCTTATGCGCTTTGTTATTACTCTTCCAAAGCCTCCCTCCTGGCATCACAAGAGTGGAGCAGAGGGGCAGAATCACGTCCCTCGACTTGCTGGCCACACTTCTTTTGATGCAGCCCAGGTTGCGGTTGGCTTTCTGGGCTGCAAGTGCACATTGCTGGCTCATGTCCAATTTTTAATCCACCAGGATCCTCAGGTCCTCCTCTGCAGGGTTGCTCTCAATCCCTTCATCCCCCAGTCTGTATTGATACCGGTGATTTCCCTGACCCAGGTGCAGGGCCTTGCACTTGGCCTTGTTGAACTTCATGAGGTTTACGGGCCCACCTCTCAAGCCCATCAAGGTCGGTCTGGATGGCATCCCGTCCCTCTAGCAAATCAACTGGACTGCTCAGATTGGTATCATCCACAAATTTGCTGAGGGTGCACTCAATCCCACTGTATGTCATTAATGAAGATACTGAACAGTACACATCCCAGTACAGCCCCTGAGGGATACCACTTGTTACTGATCTCCATTTAGAGATGCTGCTGTTGACTGCAACTCTTTGGATGCATCCATCCAGACAATCCCTCATCCGTTCAACAGTGCATCCATCAAACATGTCTCTCTCCAAATTAGCGACAAAGATGTTTTGTGGCACCGTGTCAAAGGCTTTATGGAAGTTGAGGCAGATGACATCAGTTGCTCTTCCCCTATCCACCAGTGCAGTCACTCTGTCATAGGCCACTAGATTCGCTGGACACAATTTTCTCTTCATGAAACTATGTTGGCTGACTCTAACCACCTCCCTGTTATCCATATGCCTTGACATAGCTTCCAGGAGGATCCGTTCCATCTTCCTCAAGTCAAGTCTGTTTTGCCCGTGATGGTAATTGGTAAGTGATCTCCCTGTCTTTATCTGGACTTACGAGCTCTTCTATCTTAGTTTTTCCCTCTGTCCTGGGCAGTGAGAGGGCACTGCCAGATGGCAGTCAACCAAGTTTAATCCACCACAGCACCACATTACAGAAGAATAAGGATTTTATTAATCACTTGAGAATTAAATAATGGAGAAACAGCTGTTTATTTTTGCAACATTTTAGCATAATAAAAGCATCAAAAATTAGTGTACAGGAAATGTATACTGTGCCATAGTTTAACTTTGTTAATTTGGTTTCTGTGAGATAAAACTACAGGAGCCCAGTATTATTTCTGTTAATGCCATCAGTACAGACTCTAGTGATTTAAGCTGGAACTGTTTCCATTTTAGCTCCAACTTCAAGACTGAACCTTTTGGAACACAGTTTGCGTCATATATGGACACATTTTCAGAACTGGCATATTTAGTGCATCTTGCTTTCTGTATATCTAATTTAAAATACATTATTCATGATTTTTCAGTAATATTGCAAACTCACAACTATAATTTATTTCAGTTGGAATTGTCCAACTATCCACAAGCCAGAAACTTTTGAAAATGCATGCCTGAATTGCCTAACCTTTAAAAAGGAAAGAAAATAAGGTAATAACCACATTGTACAGGCTATTGAACATAAATTGACTAGAAGATATTATAAATATTATTTTTCACTGTTTGATATTGCAGTTCTTCCTAATGCCCTCTTGGATTTCTCATTTTCGTATTTTGTATCAAACTGTCTTAAACTACATCTGTGATATAACTGGAAGGATCTCTTCTGAGTAATCTTAAAAGAAGGTTTCTAAGATTCTGGTCTAACTTTAGTTAAATTTGTAGGAATTTTTCTAGTTCAGCTGTATTCTATTTGGAATAAGACTGTCCCATAATTAGTTTACACATATTTAAAAGCCATTATGCATTTAAAAATATTAATGAAGTATGAATTCATGAAGTTTTTTGAATATCTGTTATTAACTTTTCCTGGGTGTTTAATGATAAAACAACAGTTCAGGTTTAATTAAATCAATAATTTTAGAAAAACAACTATGATTCCAAGGGAGAACTGTTAAAATATTGTCAATCAGTTCTAAAGAAATAAATTTTCTAAAGCGGCTGAAACCATGACTTCTGTTGTTCTTTTATTTGTTGCAGATGCCATAAAGCAAGAAAGCACAGACTGTCTTCAGGTCTGTTTGAGACTGGAAATGAACACAGACTTACACCTAAAAGTACACTATACAGCTTGTGTGCAAGATAGTCTTTTTCAATAGGCTTTATATAAATTATTGCATCCAGAAGTACATTACAGCGTAACACACAATTTGCATTCAGGAACCTTCACCAAGTGCTGTCATACTACTAGATGCATTGTGAAAATGAGAAGAAATTCAACAATACACATGAACATTACAAAACAATTGGCACTGCAGAGAGAATTTTAGTTAGCCATAAAGTTTGCAATGCAAATGACATAACAAGTAATGCAAATGACATAATTAATAGTATATTATAAGAATGTATTTTTTTATATTTATTTAATAAAAAAATAGTTGTTCGGAAAATATTTTTTTTTATTTTCAGCAAAGTAGCATTTGGTTAGAAATTCCTTATTTGCTCTACAGATTTTATGGAAGGTTCCAAAATGCTATTAGTGACTATTAATGGGCTTCATTTGATTTCATATGTTAGTCTAAGAACATAACATAACATAAAAAAAACAATTATACTGTCACTCACAGTAGGTGTTGCATTATAGCACTAGTTGTAACTCATTCAGAGGGGAGAGAATACTGCATAATGAAAAAACATTAATACATCATGTATTTTATTTTTTTCTGACATGTTTAAAAGAATCTAGCAATCCTGCCTGAGGCTGAAAACAGTTCCGTGTGGGTCGCTGGAAGCTGTGCTTCCAGTGTTTTCAGCATTACAACTCAAACTCGGGCAGAAAAAAGCAACAGCCATGCATGCAAGCAAGGCAAAAGAAGGAATTAATTTACAGCTTCCCATCAGCAGGCAGGTGTTCAGCCATCTCCAGGAAAGCAGGGCTCCATCACGCATAACAGTTATTTGGGAAGATAAATGCAACTCTGTGAAAAGCTTTTCACCTGTACTTAGGATTTCTGACAACAGATTACAATACTTCTCAGAGAGAAACAAAAGAGCTTATATTTACTTTTATAAATTGTTTTTAATATTGCTTCTGGTATTAGTTATTAGAATTTTGTCATCCACTCAGTCTTCAATAAATCTAGCTGGAAACTGAAACAAAATCATATAAACACATAGCTCTTTATTTTCAGTGATCTTCATACAATTGTAAAATGTGCATCTACAGTACCATGTCTCTTAATGTCTGTTGGATATGTTATTTCCCATATAATTAATATAAAACGGAAGCAGATTTTTAGCAAAAGATTAGTTTTTACAAATATGGTATTATCAACCTCTGGACTTGTTAACTACATCTGTAGTGTGTATACACACAAGAGGTAGTGTATGTGCATGTTCAATTGATTTAATCCTATTGATAGTTTAGGACTTCATAAGGGATCTGGATATATCTGTTTCTACATGTGGGCTGGAGGGTCAGAGAGGAATGTAAACAAATGGGAGAGAATGTAAAAAATATTTCAGCCTAGTTTTTAAATGGGAACAGTAAGAGTTGTACCTTCTAAGTATCAGAAAAAAACAAGGAACTTTCATAACACACATTATAGCCTGCACTTAGTTTGAACAATATTGTTAAAATTGTTACAGCATTGAGTGTTTTCCTCCACTCATCAAAATGCTAATTTTCTTCTCTAAATACATATTTGTAGGAATTGCAGTAGCATCAACAATTGCTGAATTCAGCAGCCAATCTTCACCTGCCCTTTCATTTCAGTAAATTAGAATTATCATTCTCTAGACTACTAGTACCACTCAGCAGGGTGAAAAAAGGATATATTTTCTGGACAATTAGGTTTAAATTAACTAATTTAAACTTACTTAATTATATGATGCCCATTTAAGGCAATGTTATGAATTAAAAAAACATTAATAAATAAATCCACACTACATGTGACCCATTCTGAGATTTTTTTTGAACATGTTCTTTAATGCATAAAGTGGTGCTGAATCATACTGCAAATGGCTTCTGATAAATAGATTTTTAATTAAAAAAAAATCCAAGTAAATTGGTTAGATGAAATGCCTAGTCTAAAAACATGGACTGTCTCTGTAGGTATAATCAGTTTATCCAAAGTTTGCATTCTCTGCCTATGTACCTCTACAAACTACAGAGATTTTGATTCAGTTCCTTTTTTGTCTGAGGCCCCCTTGTTTCACCATTGTTAGAAAGCATATACCATTATTATTGGAACTACGTGAGACGGGAATGTAACGTGGCCATTGAAATTATTATTCATTATAAAATGGCCATGAATATTAACTATTTAAATATTTACAGTGTTGAAGAGCATCCAATACAGCATGAGAATGCACAGACTCAGAGCTATGGTAGAACTATTATAAATCAACCACAGTTATTTTTTACTGGTACTAATTCCTAGATGCTCCAAAGAAAGATCAAAGTTCCTTTGTACAAAATGTTGACAGACAATAAAGGAAAAAAATGTCTTTTACTCTCTTCTTCACTACCAAGTGTCGTAGTTCAACCCCGATTGGGACCAGACTACACAGTCTCTCCCTTGCTCCCCCCACCCTCTGAGAGAATAGGGGGAGATGATATAAGAAAAACGGCTCAAGGTCTGAGATAAGGACAGGGAGAAATCCTTAAAGTTACCATCACGGGCAAAACAGACTCGACTTGGGGAAAACTATTCATCTATTTCTAAAACTAGCAGGACAATGAGACAGGGAACAAGACAACCTCCCCCCACCCCTCCTTCTTCCCGAGCTTAACATTATCTCTACTACCTTCCCCTCCTGAGCGGCACAGGGGGGAAGAGGGAATGGGGGTCACGGTCAGTCTTTCACATGTTGTTTCACGCTGCTGCTTCATTGTCAGGGGAAGAACTCCTTGCATTCCTCCCCTGCTCCAGCGTGGGGTCCCTCCCACGGGCCACAGTCCTTCGTGAAACTGCTCTGGCGTGGGTCATCTCTTCCATGGGTGCAGTCCCTCCAGAACAGCTGCCCCAGCGGGCCCTCCATGGGCCACAGCCTCCTTCAGGCCTCCACCTGCTCCGGCGTGGGGCCCTCCATGGGCTGCAGGTGAATCTCTGCCCCTCCGTGGACCTCCATGGGCTGCAGGGGGACAACCTGCTCCACCATGGTCATCACCACAGGCTGCAGGGGAATCTTGGCCAGGATTACTCCCCCTCCTTCTTCACTGACCTTGGCGTCTACAGACGTTCCTCACAACAGGCTGGCAGATGCCTCTCAGGATCCTTTTTACATCTTATTCACTTCTCATCTCCTCTCCACTTCTTGCAGCCGGGCTGGGCCAAGTTTGGCCCAGTCAGCTGCCTGGCAGGAGGCCAGAGGGTGAGGCCTGCAAGGCCCACAAGGCTCGCGCCTCCCCTTCTCTGCCCCCGCTCAGCTGCTTCACATCTTCTTCTTTTTTTCCCCCTTCTTAAATACATTATTGCAGAGGCGTTATCACGGGACATTCTGCTACCAATCGGCTTGGCCTTGGCCAGCAGCAAGTCTGCCCTAGGCCCGGCTGAGTCCACTGAACAAAGGGGAGCGACTTCTAGCAGTTTCCTGCAGAAGCTACCACCTTAGGCCCCCCCTCACTAACCAAAACCAGAACCCCAAGGGAAATCCATTATCAACTGGTGGTCAGGTATAGCACTCTCCTGACAAAAATCCTCCTAACTGTAAGCATGGGATGAATCTTGGAGATTACTTAATGCAAATGACAGTGTTTAATTTTATGTTATTATAGAATAGTATCATAGAGTCATAGAATCATAGAATGGTTTGGGTTCGAAGGGACCTTCAAAGGTCATCTAGTCCAATGCCGCTGTAAGGAGCAGGGACATCCCCGACTAGATCAGGTTGCTCAGAGCCTCATCCAGCCTGGCCTTGAACGTTTCCAGAGATGGGGCCTCCACCACCTTTCTGGGCAACCTCTTCCAGTGTTCTACAACCCTCATTGTAAACATTTTTTTCCTAATATCTAATCTAAATCTACCTCCCTCTATTTTAAAACCATTACCCCTCGTCCTATCACAACAGGCCCTACTGAACAGCCTCTCCCCATCTTTCTTGTAGGCCCCCTTGAGGTACTGGAAGACGGCTATCAGGTCTCCCTGGAGCCTCCTCTTCTCCAGGCTGAACAGCCCCAACTCTCTCAGCCTGTCCTCATAGGAGAGGTGCTCCAGCCCTCTGATCATCTTCGTGGCCCTCCTCTGGACCCTCTCCAACAGGTCCAGGTCTTTCTTATGTTGGGGGCCCCAGAACTGAACGTAGTACTCCAGATGGGGTCTCACCAGAGCAGAGTAGAAGGGGAGAATCACCTCCCTCGACCTGCTGGCCACGCTCCTCTATATTACTGAATATCCTCCATGTTGTACATTTTTCCCACTTGAAAGGATTTACACTTGAAAACCTAACAAATTTGTCTGGCTATTGCATTCTAATGCTTTTAAAGTGATCTAGCCTGGACTCTTCCCTTCTTACCTTGCTTTCATAGCAATATCAGAGAAACATTTTAAAGTCTTAAATCTTTTGCTTAAACTGGGCAGTGTCCAAAGACTAAACAAGATATATTTTGGAGTATTTTACCTTTTTTCCTACCTCTTTAGTACACTACTGGCATAAGGGATTTTAGTTTTGCCACTGCCTTCTATCTAAATGCTATGTTTTAAAAGTGATATGTAAAAATCAATAATATTCACTTAGAGTTCCAGATAAGCAAAATTTAGCAGTATCCATATTTTGTCTTTTGCAAACTCTAAATAACCTTGAAAAAAAAAAAAGAATTAGTAAATTTGGATTATACTGCAATGCAACCAGAATAACTAGATTGCAAAGGACACTGCTCCCAAGATGACATACATTTTTAGCAATATATAGAGTAGTAAGAGCTGAGGTGAATAAATATCCTGTATGAATATGCAAGTTAATACCTTCTGCTGTATGTTCATATTTCCAAGCCTCAAAAATCTTTCTGCAGAAAATCAATAAGGCCTCAGCATCTGAAAAAAGTTTTTACCTAAGAATTTATATTTATGTAAATATAAATATTTATTTTTATTTATTTTGAATTCTAGAAGCTTCCATTAAGAATGTAACAAGGATGTTTTGGTGCTTGCCCTTTACTTGGATAAGATTTTAACGGTAAAATGTTAAGTGAATGACCTAGCAGTGTAAATTAAAATAACACCTAAAAGCATGTTCTAAAGTTATTGAAAACTTTACTTCTATTGCTGAAATGAGAGAGCATTGAATCATAGAAGCAGATCTCTTTCAGAGGGGTCTTTATTTTTTAATCTACACTTTTAGGTTTATAGCAATCCACTGAAAATACTGAAATGGTACTAGAAATATTTTTTTTAAGTAGGTACTTTGCAGGTTGGTTTGTTTTTTTCCTAGTTTATCCACCCAAAGAACATGATGAAAACTGTCTTACTGGTGCTGTGTATTATCAAGAAAAGCATGGAGCATTACAGAGTAACAGCACCATGTACTTTTTTTTGCTTTATCTGTTTTCAAACATGAATCACCCACACATTAAGGATGGATCTCTTGAATAGAATAACCAGGACTCCAAATACAAATTTCTGGGACGGAAGTCAAGGGCAAAATTCCTATTGGCCCTGTTGGGTTGTGGACTCCACCTGTGGCATTAAAGCAAGATCACATAAATACCTCAGAATCAAAGAGTGAAGTCTATTTTAGTGAGAAGCATGCTTTGACAACAAAAGATGCAGTGGAGAATATTGACTTATGAGATGATACTAAAACTGAAAAAGCAATAATTTAAAATGTTTCATTTAACTGGATAGCTGCATATTTAAATCTGATTTATTTGCAGTGAGTTTTCACTGTGTTGTATACTGGGAATAATTTTACAAGCTTTTGTGATTTCTTTACACTAACAAATTTCTGCCTTCTTTTTATCTTATTGATTTTTTAACATGATAAAAACCATAAAAACCATAATCCTCATCCTGCCAACCCTGAAAAATGTAAGCTGTCCTACTGAAGTCAACAGGATAATTCATGTGGAAGAAAAGCTATTCATATGCTTGAGAGTATTCAGGTCTTAAATTTTTTGCATGACTTCTTCTCTATAGTGAGAATGCATATAACTTTATAATTGGTTTAAAGTCATTCTACATGGCAGAGAAATGTATGTCCTCCAGATCTCAAAAACTGATATACTGAGAGGAAATTATATCTGATGACTATTTCACATTTTCATTCCCTGAAAAAACAAAATAATCACATGCATTCCTGGAGAAAAATATTTTTACATTACTAAAAAGAATTAATTTTCAAGTGAAAGGTGGATTAAATTATTATAGAAGTAAGCAAGCATAATTATATTTTTTCATAATTTCTCTGGAGTTTAAGCCGATATACATATTTTTTGTTTGTTTGTTTTAATGTAATACTGCGCAGAAGTTAAAAGAAGTTGATTGGCAGCACTTTGTTTTGTTTTTTCCTTTTGTTCATGGATTACTGAGTTTATGCTTACGTGAGTGCTTCTCCTGCTTACTGTCTGATAGTATGTGTATTCGTGATTAGGTCTTTACAACCATATCTTTTGGGTGCTTACCTATAAATACAAGATTACTCTAATAAATTAGTTAAGATTTCCGTGCACTCCAGTGCTTGATAGTATTTCAACAGTTTCTCCACTGACTTTAAAAGGGGTTTAGAGTAGGATATAGATAAATTTCTTTCAGATCAAGCTATTTCAGTATTAACTTGCTCAGTTCCATCTTCCTGTTTTTTACTATAGAGGTTCTGCTGCAACTATCGATTATATACTTTTTCTAAACCTAATTTGTAGGTCTGTCCTTTTCCAATAGAGTTGAGAAGCAACACGCAACACAACAATACAAATATCATCCCCATAAAGAAAATGAAGCTTTTTCTTGATGGTCCCTAATTTTTCAACAGTATAGAATGTATAGATTGACCTAGTACTAAAGGCAAGAGTCATTTTTGGCCTGCATTCCCAATTGCATGGTCACTGACCATCTTTTTGGAAAAGACCAGACAAACATCTGCTTTAATTAATGTAGGCATAGTCTTGAAACAAGGAGTTGGAAATTATGATCTGTAAGGGCCTCTTAGAGCATTATTTTTTAATTTAACAGCTTGTAATTGTCAGATGCCTACAATAAATGTATTGACAATTTAAAATGCATTATTTAAAGATATAATTAGTTTATTATTTCTGGAAATCACATGAGGATAAGGAACAAAAATAAGGAATAAATTTATCAGAAAAGAAAAAGCAGTGTTAGACAAAGTTGGATAAAATGCTGGTATATTTTTCTAAAAAGGCTACAAAGCTGAGTGGGGGAAATGATTCCTTTGAATAGTAGTGCTGTTCAGATGGAGAATAAAATAATATTCAGTTCTTTTATCCTTTGTCTAAGTGTTAAAAATACACTAGGTAAGCAACACTATTTAATTTTGGTAATATTGTGTGTAGACACAAAAATATTTCCCATTGTTGTAATTGCTTAGCTGCCTTTTTTTTTTTTTTTAGTTTTGGGGTTTTTTCTTGGTCACAGTGATCTAAATGACAAAGAAAGTAGTCTACTAAGAGTTACTACACAAATTTTTTACAGTGGCTTGTCTGCAAATGGATAGCATATTAATTGGACAGCAAGAATAAAGAAGACTTTATAATTTCTGCAAATTGTTATGGTTCCACTTACTTAACTTTGCCAGGGAAAAACTAAGAGGCACATATCTAGTGAAATAATTGAGAGTTCACTCTATGAGACTAGAATATGTGTAGAGTAAATGGAAGTTTATATAATTTGAACAATAATAGCAGAATTAAAGCTATCAGGTTAAATGTAAAATATACATTTATCAATATACAATGTAGCATATACCACAAGCAGTGCTACAGCCTATAGCTGTAGGAATATGTAATAAATTTTATATAGATTCCAAATTATATCTCTGCAAGGCTCTAGTTCATGAAATTACTGTAATAGAAATAGAAGTAGAGAAATTAGAGTGGAAACATAACTTAGCACATTTAAGTTGATACTGCTGAAAAATACAGCAGTATTGACAGATAATTATAAATGTTAATAAAACTACAATTGGAAGGAAAATTGTGAAATTATTTCTTCAGGATTTATGTTAGAAATAAACAGCGATAAAATGGATCAGATTGTAAAACTTGGAGGATGTTGCACCCCAGAAGAGAACCACACAAATGCATAATGGAAAGATTAGAAAATGTTAAAATAGAAGTGTGTTATCTCTAACACTTTTTCAAGGCTCAGGGTGGTCCTTTAAAGTCATTCCACTCTTTTTCCTTTCACATTCATTTTCAGCTACAGGTATGTCCTCATAGAATCCAAGTGTTTTTCTTCATTACCTGTATTCTGCTGTCTGGAGGGGTTGTTCAGGCATAACGATAGTTCATTATGTTTAATTCAGGAGCAAACAGTATTCAGTTTAGCTTGTGTGGTTATTCATATAGTTCCTTGTTTAGATTTTGTGAACCTCAGCAATGCCTTGATAATTTAGATCCTTAAACTTTTTTTTTTTCCTTCTGGCATTTCTGATGCAGGGAGAAAGAAGTACAATGCATACATTTCATACTGCCAGAGCTTTTGTTAACTACACTAAGAACAGATGAGGCATGCTTTGCTCACAACAAAAGTATGTTGGTCCAGATCCCTTAAAACATTTCCTTCCTCCTCTCTCTCTCCTGCCAGGAGAAATTATTCCTCAAGTTCAACAGCTTCAAAAACCTTAGAGAGCCACATCCTGCTAGATAGCTTCTGTGTTCTACTGTCCATGAAGTGGACATTCATACTTTTGTTTGCAACTTAAGCTGTGTAGTGGAACTGTGATTAAATGCCTCTATGCAGTGTGGATTCCACCTAAAACTAGACTGCAGGGTATTTTTTTGCCATGTGGAAAAACAAAGATACGGACTTATGGCCAATTTGAATAGAAAAAAAAATTAACTTCTATGCAGTGTTCTGGGAAAAGTAAATTGCTTACTCTTTGAAGTGAGTAAATTTTTTTGAGTTGGATGCACAGAGATAAATCTGTAATGGTACATTGGCTTCCTGTACCAAACGTAATATGAAGACATTTCCAATTTTCTAAAGATAAATTTGTTGTCATTCACTTTTTCATCTTGTAATGCCACTTCACTTTTTAAAAACAAAAGATAACTAGAAACCCATGATTTATCTATGTTTTAAAATGTCTTAGAAATGTGTACCAATTTGTTTTTTAAAATGATCTAATGATAAAACTTCCTGGACAATACTGCACTTTATAAGACCAAATCACATAGCAGTTGACATGCTAGATGAACTTCAAGACAGACAAACATAAAGTGATGGACATAGGGAAAAACAATCCTAGCTTCACATATAGAATGGTGGGCTGATCATAACTATGCAGGAGCTGGACCTTAGTTTATGAAACATCTATGCAAAACGTCAGCTTATTGCTCTAAAGAGGCAAAAAAAAAAAAATCAGAGGTAGGAATTATTTGAAAAGTAACATGAAATAAAACAGGGGGATCATTCTGATCCCCTTATCTCAGAAAAGATGTACTGGAACTAGAAAAGATTCAGGGAAGGGTAACAAGGATGACCAAAGTACGGAACAGCTTCTTTACAAGGAACAGCTGAATAAGGTAGGATTTTTCAGTCTGGAAAAAAAAGGTCAGTTTAGTAAGGGTTATGGCAGAGGCTGCAAAATCACTGGTGGCATAAGTTCAGCAGAACTTCTAACAAAAGCCAAGGCCAGGAGGAGCCAAGTTCAAAACAAGCAAAATTCTTCAGACAGCAGCTAAATTTTCTGTGAATTTCCTCACTACGGGCTGTTGTCAATGCAAAACTTTGACATTAGTTCAAGTGAAGCCTGGATAAGTATTGTAAAGGAAATCTACTGAGGGTTACTAAACAGAAAAAACAAAGAAATTCTCTGACCTGAAAGTAATCAGCGACTAAGAAAGTATGTGAGGCCAGTCTCATATGTGCTTTCTATGTTCTTACTAATCCCCAGGGATTGATGGTTCCAGGTCCTTTGAACAAATAATGAGGTAGCTGTGGAACGCTGGCTGCATTTGTCCTTATGTAAAGGCCAAGGGCCTGTTTCCAAAGATGCTGCAGGCTTCTAGTCTTGCTGGTTCCAGTGGAAATCCCTCCGTATGTCTTTAAGTCAGTCTGGTGTTACCTTTTTGTTAGTGTTTCTTCAGATGGGATTGCTATGAATACAAACCAGTTGTAATGTATGGTACCAAAGTATGTTTCCTAGCAGAATGGGAAACTCATTGATGGAAGTTTTGTAAAAGTGAACTCTTTTTTCCATATGAAAATGGGAAGCACACGATGATACGTCGGGACAGAGATACATCTTTGTCTTCAGAAAGGAGGGAAAATGAAAATATACGAGCTACTCAATTCAGGAATCTGCTAACTGCTTCAAGCTAGTTATATACATTCCAGTGCCTCACTTGCTCATCTAGGAGTATAAACCGGGATATGTTTTACCTTTGCAACCTTTACAGACAGAATATAACTAAGGATAAAATGTGATCTGTACAACTAGGAATTTGTTTATGTGACATTGCATTGACAAAAAATTCTCTGTTCAATTCAATTGATTAAAGTAATACCTAAATTCCTGGGACAGCATCCTCCCTCAAAAAAAAAAAAAAAAAAAGAAGTCTAATAATTTATGTGCAGCAACCTATTTGTACAAAAAGGCTCACATTGTATTTACCTCTCTACTCTTCCCACACAATCCAATTTTTTTTTTATGCAGCAGCTGCCAGAATTTGTAGATTAGAAATGCAAGGATTTTTACAGAAAAGCAGTTCATAGAAATGTTCTTGGTCTTGTCATAGAATCCTCTGAGCTTAGGATTTCATTGGCTATACTATTACTTTTCATGAATAAAGAAGACAAGTTCTGTGGAAATAGCCATGTTTTCAGCATATGATTAGTGAGTTTCATGAGAAAATTTTACAATTGCAGTAACACAGAACACATAAAAAGCCCTTAAAAATGGACTTCTGATGAATTACTGAAAAGGCAGTGATGTTGAGGAAGCCAAGCAATTAGTGCCTCATCCCTTATGCTCCACCTAACAGTACAACTGGTTTCTGTTTTGCCCCCCAAATCCATGTGAATTCAATTTCTACAAATTTAATAGTCATATCTTCAAAAGATACATAGGGCTTCTTTAAGGTTAATGCTCAAATAAAAGAAAAATTCAAAGCTTTCTAATTCATAACCAGTGTAAGAAACTCTTAAGAAATCAATAACATAGACAGAAACATAAATAAAGCCAAGAGAATCTCTTTTTAAATGCGAGTTAGCAGCAAAGCTATTTTTTTAGGGCCAGGTTCTGTCTTGATTTCCTATCTGTGAAATACAGTTCATTGATCTCAACTTTCAGAGAAAACATAAAATACAGTGATCAATCCAGTGCAATCTTTGTATCTGGAAAAATCAAATAAAAGCAGTAGAAATCTGAATATTAATTTTACTACTGTAAAACTAGTTATTTCCAAGAGGAAAGTAAGACTTAGGTGATGATGGATATGATTTGCTTCTTTTTAACATTTTTATGAGAAATATGCATTGCCATACATTTTCGTAAGAGCTAATATAATGGGACACAGATCTCCAGTGAATTCTCTAGCTTCTACTGTACAAAGCCCACTTGGTCTAGGTAGCACAGCCATAATTCTGTCATGTAGCTCTGTATCTAATAAATTCCTCAATTTCAGGAAAAATTTTTAGTGTCAATGGGCAAAATACTACTGATTGAGTGGACAACTAGAAAGCAAAAAAGAGGAAAATGGAATACCTGTAGAATTTGTTCTGCTTGTTTAGTAAAGTGACATTCATCATTTTCCGTTAATCAAACAACTGGTTGTATAGAAAGGGCAAAACAGAAAGGTACTCACAGTCTGTAGAACAAGGCTGGAAAATTACTCCTAGAAGGTAAATAAGGAACACAAATGGCTTTTAGTCTGAAGGGTAAAGGACCAAGGGAACCCTTGTGATTTTGGATAGTCAAAATTAGGGTACACACAGAATTCATGGCAGATACAGGTTCCAGAAGGTTCCTGAGGAAAGGGTGCACACAGGAGGCTTTTGTGTTGAAATGGAGGGACCCCTTGAGGTATGCAAGAAATCTGTCTTACAAAGACTACAGAATATGTGATCTCCTAATAAGTAACAGGGTATTCTTTATAATATTATATGACATAGAAAAATAATTGACTTTGGGAAAGAGCTGCAGTGATTCAGTAACCTAATTAAGCAGTCCCCTCATCTGAGTTCTGCTCCCCCACATACTTTCCACTTAAATGATCTCCTATGGTATTTGGTGACCTTTGACCATACTCAATAGAGTAGCACACAAAGTAACTTGGTGCTATTACGAAACATTTTGTCTCATCTCTCAGAGAGAGTGAGTTTCATGGGAAGCAGAGAGAATACAGACAGTGGTGGGCTTTCCTTTGGAAAACGTTGAAGGCCATCGTCTGTCACGTGGGGAAGAGCAACAGCTCTGCAAGATCACAAGAGTGAGGCAGAAGTGTCTACAGAACCAAAAAAAAAGTTTATTCTGCATTTTTACCAGCTGCTTCTAATAAACCTTCCTTTGCATTCTTGTTCATATAACCTACTGTGGAAATGATTAGGGAGCAGAGTGGGTGAGTCAGATACTGAGGAACAGCAGTTAGAACAATGATTGGGAAAAGTAAATTTTGCATTGCAGAAGAGCTGCCTTGTTAGTACTCTTAGTGAGCTAAGAATTTGTGCTTTGTGATTAATTCAATATTGATTTTCTAAGGTAGAATTCAAACAATTAATAAACTAGAGAACAGGATTTGAGGGCAGAGTATCAGGAGTAAGAGGGGTAAAAATCTAGATTCAGGTAAAGGACTATTCATTGGTCCTCTTCAAGGGAAAGAATTAGGAAGAACTGAAAATACTGGTGAAGCCACATCATGAATCATTTAGCAGCTGGCATGAAACCCAAGTACAATTTGTAGTGTATTTTGTGATATATTAGCAAATGCAGCATTTTAAAAACCATTCCATTAAGAGAGGAAAATAAACACAAAGATGCAGTGCCTGAAAAATACTGAAAATGTTTACATCATAGTAGTACTTCTGGGTTTTTTTTTGTAATTCAACTTGCAGAGTTATGGAGACATTTCTAAAACATATTGCAATCAGAAAATGAGGTAAAGAGAATATAAGGAGGTTTATACTACTGAAAAAAAAGTTACTCTAAAAGAACCATTTACATTTATAAAAGAAAGCTCAATTTTGAAAAGTGTCTATCAGCTTTAAATTAAATAAGTTACACTTGGAATCACAGAATGAAAATATAGAAGTAGCTTTATAATAAAATCAATACATTTATTTCTAAATATTCTAACACAAGGATCTAGTTTTATTTTCAGCAGTTGTTGGGAAGCTTAACTTTGAAAGTGCTTATGGGGCAGAAAACCTTTTCCAATACCTCTTAAAAATTTTACAGGGATCTTTTTGTCAATTTTTTTATTTCCCTAAATTTTGAGCTTTGACTATCACTTTTACCTAAATGAAAAAATACTTCTGTAACTTCTGTTCAATGTCTGGGATAAATGACAAAGTGATTACTATTGGTTAAATCAGGTCTATAATTACATGCTTAAACCAAATCCATTCCGTACAGGAAGCAGCCTTAGAACAACAATCAGATCACTTACCACTATCTCAAACCTGAAAACTCTAACATTTTGCCAAAGTGCCTGTGCTTCTGTACCTCATCACGTAGTAGTCATGCATGTGGCCTTTTCAGTCCTTTCACTTGACATGACTCAAATTTTTTCATTATACAATTTAGCGGGCTAATTTCCCAGTTGTACTAAAATAGATTTTAATGCAGTTGAGGCATGGCAGCAGTGAAGATCTCCATGTCTGCTTTCTGCTTTTTTTGTGCACCTTTGATTTCCGCCAGCTTTTAGCAGCTCATTGTTGTCCATTAGTTTGGAAGGGATCAGCCTGAGCACAGCACTTTTTCACATCTCTCCCTCATGTAAGAGTACTCCCTCCAGGTTACAGGGAGTTCTTCTCAGGAAAAGCTGAGAACAGCAAAGTGCTGAGAAGTCACCTCAACCAACAACTTCAGGATTATGGAGAAAATAGTATAACCTTTGTATGTGGGTCAGATGACGTTAACAATGGAAGACTGTTGTTGGTTTTTATTTAAAGCAATGACATTCTGTCAACTGCTTAATGTTGTATGATGTATGAGGATTATGTATTACAGGTATTCTCAAACTGGTCATACTTTTTGCTACCATCATTAACCATGACAGCATTACACCAGCAATCGCACGAGTTCCTGCTGCTTCTTTGCTGGGCCCTAGTCATGCACAGCAGAAGACAAGCCCCACCTTTCTCTCACGTGGTGTTAACAAGTCTAGGTTGCTTGCTGTGCTCAGAAGAGAACTATGAAAGGCTCCTTGTGGTCCTGAAGTTTTGGAACCTACAACCGTACCTTAACCCCAATCTGCAATGCATACTGTTAAATCCAGCCAGGTAAAGGTTGCTGCTTCACAAACGGCGAGTGCTGCCAAACTGCATTAACTTCAGAATAAATGAAAAGTACCCCGTGTCGTCTGTCTTCTCTGTTTGTACGCATACATTTACAGCAGCCAGGAACAGATTCCCTCCACTGCCTCTGCACAGAGGGATAAACGTTGGCTCAGTGCTGACTCATGATTCTCTAGTTTACTATGTTGCAGTGATTTTTGTATCACACACTGGGAACTCTTGTTCTAGAACAAAAAACTTAAGCTGAAAGTTAGTCAAACTGAATTTGGATGATCCATAAAAAAGAATTCATTTACTGCAGCAGCTTGTATTACTGCCTGTTCAGCTCTATTTTTAGATGTTAAGATCTTCTTAGGTACATGGATTAAGTTACAGGATCCTGAATGGCAGAAATTTGAAAGGACTGTGATCAAGATAGCACAGTGAGAGCAACCACTCTAAATGACTGGCTCAAGTTGTGTGACAGCAGAAAAAAAGACCAATATTTAGAACTGAATATGAGTTTAAAACATTGAACGGAAGGAGGAATCATATGATTATTTCTTCCACATGTGTGGAAAGAACAAAGACCTTAACAAACTGGAAGAGCTGTGAAGTTGTTAAGGGAAATCTGAAACATGATACTTAAAAGCCAGAAGTTATGTCTGTGGGATTATTTAGTGCGAGTTCTTAATTTACTAGTATCTAGTTATTACACATTTTACTATGGCATGAAGGAATAAGTTCATCAGGAAAACACTGCATAAATGAAATTGTGTAGGCTCCTGGAAAGAGCTGTTGAAATCTCAGTGCAAAACAATGAATACTAAAATGAAAGTTGAAATTGCACACGGAATGAAATATCTGTTCAATTTCATGATAAAGTACTTTTTAAAAATAAAAAACCTTAAAAAGTGAAGCGGCACAGTATCTGGCAAGCTCCGTTATTTTGCTGTGTGTGCAGGAATTTTCAAAGGATTCCATGAAGGCAATAATGCTTAATCTAGGATTAAGCACTGGAAGTACTTTTTCTTTCCCTTGGAACAGCATTCATGCATGTACATTGTAAGGTACATCACATTATAAAGTTGAAGCCACAGCATTCCTTTCCTATTTTATGTACTTGACATATAGCATGGTATGTCTGTGTTGTTCTTAATGATTAAGAGTGGAAACACATTTTACATGTAGCAATTATCCACATTCTTCACAACTGCAGTCTAGATAACTGCAATTCTAACCACCTCAAACATGCACTTTTTGTTTAAAATTTTGAAACGTGGAAGACATCTTTCCCTTTTGCCTTACATCCTTCATCTAAATCCCAGATTTACAGGTTATTAAGTAATCTATTGAGTTGAACTAAAGGTCAATGAATTGCATTTTTTTTTTTTAATTCAGAAATCATAACTTAACTGGAAAAAAATCCTACAGTTTTTACAGAAAAAATAAGTCTCCACTTCTTATCAGGATACGACAGGCTGTTTAGAAAAGACTGGGAAAGGCAACATTAGTATTAGTGAGAATGTGTCCATTTCTGATTGCAGTTGATAAAAAATTTGAGGACAGATTCTACAAAACAAATCTGGAATCACAGTACTGCAAGTCTTGATTTTGTCTCTGTTTAGTTGCTTGTAAGAGTGGAATGCTTAAGTGTCTGACAGGATCCTGCAATACTAATTGGAACTAAGTATATGCTCACTCCTGTTCGATGAAACCAGCTTTTACAGTTGGGAAACCTTTAACGCAAAACAGCACAAACCTCTCTGCATTGTCCCAGGATTGCATCCTGTATCATGCTAGAGAAAACCAGGTGAGTTGCTGGAAGAAAGTCAGATATTCTGAAGGTGAATCCACGCTCCACAAGGTGAGTGAGGAGTTAACTTATTTCTGCAAATGACAATGAGTTCCTGAAGTCTGCCTTATATACTAGCACACCACGAAATACTTAGCATGAATACAGGACAATTATCCATTGGCTTAAGTTACAAGATCACAGTCAAACATCAGCAAATTTTTTCTTAATGGAAGTAACAGCACAGATTGCCTATGGAGGTTTTTTGGCAAAGGTAGTTAAATGTCTACTGAGATTAGGAAATGTGCAGTTGGAAGAAAGAAGACTGAGTGAATACTTCTTAAAGTTTTCTGCAGCTATGCCATTCTTAATTCTTTGTTCTGTAAGGATTTCTAGAAGGTTCTGGAAAGGTGCAAACTTACCCTAAAAAATGATCGGGGCAAGCAAACTCAAGATCTGTCAGAAGCTCCAACACTTATCCTTTGCATCCTCTCTCCTCCATATTTATAATGATGGTAAACTAAGCTGTTAATAAACTTGTAAAGCTATTTTTAAGTTTTCAAATGAAAAAAAAAATACTTAAGAGCTTAGACCCTCAGCGGCCTAAATACTACTCCCCTCTGATTAGAGAACAAGAAAATAGCCTATAAATCTTTTATTTTGCACAGGTTTTGGCACAAAGTCTATTTTTTAGCACTTGCAAGTCTATTTTTTAGCATTTACATGGTAGTTCCCACAGCCATCAAGCGAGAGTGGGGTTCTGGTTTCCCCAGGGGACTACCAGACAGGCAACAGCATTTTGGAGAAACTACCGAAAACGCGGAGCCTGACACCGACGCATATCGGCATTTCAGGGGCTGGTGCCCAGCAGAGGATTAAGGCGAGCTCTTGTTTCCAGGCGGGCCGCGGCTGCGGTCTGCAACCGGCTCAGCCGCCCCCGGGCACAGGGCAGTCTCTGGCAGCCGGCCCTTCCAACGTTAACCTGCTACCTTTGCCCCCGCTGAGACCAGGGGCGAAGCGCGCCCGCTCACCGAGGCCTAAGCCGAGGGAGAGGAGCGGCGGAGGGGCAGCCTGCTGCAACCGCCTCCGAACCGGATCTCTTAAGTTCTGAGGGGAAACGGCGAGGCTGCCGCAGCCGGAGACCAGCAGCAGAGAACCCCCCGCTGCCCGAGGAGCACCCAGGCGCCACTCCCCCCCTGTGCCCCTCCAACCTCCTGCCCCTGCTACCCGCCCCTTCCCCCTAAGGCGGGAGCAACCACCAGACGGACCCACAGCCCCGCCGCGGTTCGGCCCCGCCCCCTCAGGGCGCCACGCCCAGCCTCCCCCCTCATTGGCTACCTCCACTGCTCACCAGCGAGCCCCGCCCTCTCCCGAGGCCTGGCGTTCGCTTTCTCGTCTCCCGAGTGGCCGGCGGACTGTCAATCCCTCGCGCGAGAGGCGCCGATCACCCTTGGCCGAACGCCACGCCCGGCCCCCCGAGGCCCCGCCCACGCGCGCGCCCCCCCCGCCGGCATCCGGGCGGAGGCGAGGCCCGCCCGCCCCGGGGGCCCCTGCCGCGGTGGGGTGGGCAGTCGGTGCCGCCGCCGGTTTCCTTCCGGCTGGGAGCACTGCTTAGGCTGCGCCTTCCCCGGCTGGCCCCTTCTCGCGGCTCCGAGGGTAGGGCAGGGTCAGGGGGCAGTACCCAAAGGTGAAGGGCTCGCCTCCACCTCCGCCGGCCGGGCACCCAGCGCCTCCCTCCCCGTGGCACGGCGGAGCCGGTAGGTAGCTCTCCCCGGCCGCCTTTCGGAGGGGCGTCGATCGTGGCGCCCGCAGCATCCGTTTCGGCCGAGGCCCTTGACCGGCTCCCTCCCCCTTCCTCCGGTAGCTGGAGGGGTCGGGGGGGAAGAGCCCCTTACGTGCGGGCGCGCGCAGCGGCGGTTGCAGGTGGCGGTTGGGGTCGCCTGGGGCGGGGGCGGGGGCGGAGGCGGGCTGCGCTTCTTCCTCCGGGGCTGAGGCGGGCGGGAGGTAACGCCTGACGGCGCGGGGGACGCGGCTGGCGGCAGGAGGGGCCCTCGCTTTCCTGTAGCTTCTCTGCGGGGTGGCGGCAAAGGCTGTCGCTGTCAGACCTGCGGCTGCCCGCTCCTTCTCAAGAAGCGTTGCTCCCGGCTTGTTTGGTTGCCTGAGTAATCGCCGGTTCCGGTGGTGCTGGCGGAGCTCAGCCCGACCGAGCGCTGAGCTGTTTTTGTAGGAACGAGTGAGTAAGTTCGCTTTCCTGTTCTGTAGAAGCAGGTTGCAGGAGTGCATTTGTACGGACTTGGTTAGCAGATAAGAGGTAAACTAAGCTGCCAGTGCGCTTTTCTTTTTAAAGTTTTTTAGGAATACACTTTGAATTTAGTGATTTTACATTTGATTCATCACTCAGAGTGATGCTTCAGGTGATTTGCTGCAAAACTTTTACTGAACTTATTTTCAGGCTTCCCCGTTGACTTTGCTGACCACCCCTTAATGGGTGCCAGAATGATGTGCTATATGTAGAAGGAATTGGAATATAATCCAAGATTTTTTTCATAATGCATTTTTTATGGAAAATCTCTTGCAAATACATGCGTAATTATAAATATATACTGTGCGAAATTATCCTTTATTTTGCATGTTCTTCAGCATCATCGTAAGTGAAGCACACTGTTAAGTGTATTAAGTGTTGCTGCCTGGGTTATGATACTTGGTAGGGAGAAACAATTTATTTGCATGGTAGACTCATACCTTTTCTGAACGCTGATAAATGTCTAGCAGATTCATATTATCCTAAGCTGCCTTGAGATGGTAAAATCCAGTATGAGAGTAATGCAGTTTTCTTTTTAGAGGGAAAAGATGAGTTAGAGGTTTCTTTGTTAACCATATTGTGTGAGATGTCTTCTACTGACCTCAACATCTTTTTGTCAGTTTTTTTTTTGAATGGAGAAGTTTCAGCAAGTGAAACAGTATTGGCAGTGGAAATAAGTGGTATTTCATTGTGCTGGCCTGAAATAGAGAGTTTACCTGGCAGACATCAGACTGGTTCATCAGCTGGGAATGACTTTCAGCTAATGAAATGAATCTTTGTCTTGCTACTGTATTTTTGAATCAAATAGATGTATTTGCTTATAGTATGTAAATTAATTTTGGAATCTAGAATACCAGTTATGATACAGTGATACATGGTGGTTTTTGTAGGTTTTTTTTTTTCCCTGCGTGATCAAGATAAAAATATTCAGGGTTAGTTAAGAGATCCACTCTGTTTGTAAGACTTGCAGGCCCTGACTTAACAGCCTTTCTGAAGTAGTTCTTCCCTAAAAAAAAAATAATAAAAATAAATCATTGAACCTGCAGGAGATCTTTTTTCCTCATCCAGTTTACTTATGTACAATTAACAAGACTGAATTTACTTCCTGTGGTAATTTTTCACTTTTTAGTAGTCTCGTAATTTTAAAAGTGTATTTAACCAAGTTGATGCAGTGTATCAAAACTTAGTGTCCCAACTACATCTGCAAAGTGTGTCCCTTGAAAATAGGATTGTTTATGTTTTTGTTTTTTCTGTGGTTAGAAGTATCAGTTACATGTATTTGTAACATCTTTACTTTTGTCTTAAAATTATGTTAAAATATGAGGAAGTCTCTTGGTGTTTAGGATGAATTTAGTTTAGTTATGACTTTGAGACAACAACAGTAGATCAAACGTGAGGAACAGGGAAGTGGCAGCACTTTTCTCCAGTATCTTGTAATTACAAGAACCAACTTTGTAAAGAACAGAGAACTGATCAGCTGTATTAACTATCTCTGTCTAACTTTTCGTAATAAGTCATACTAGCTAAAGTTTTTTTTTTTTTTTCAATCTGTTGTAAGCAAAACATATAACTATTTCTCGTTCCTTAGATTTTTCTTTTTACTTTTAACTGATTGCTTTGGAATGACATATACAAAAGTAATAATGCTATTAAAGGCACACACAAACCAGAGGAAGGACGAAGTTATAAAGGAATTTAGAGTGCTGTTTCACCGTTTAAACTCACTGATTCAACTGGAAACTAACTGCAAGAGTTTTCAGTCAGTCTTATGTACCCCACACACAGTTGTATGAGCAAAAGGGCTGACACAGTGCTTAGGGGGACAACGCTTTTCAGCAGCAGACTGTGGTTAGAGCATCTTAAACTGATCATGATACCTGAGGGTTATTTAGTAATGAAAATGGGACAGTATGTTCTCAAGGAGCAACTAAGATACCCTGGAAGACAAGGCTAAAGCATAAGAATTATAACATGTTGTTTACTTTAACATCCTTTCAGAAGTGTTTTGAGAATTCTACACAATTGTTTTCCCTCATGTATTAAAAGAAAAAATAGTAACTTTTATCTAATTGTCCTATACTTTCTGTCAGTCCTTAATTTAAATTTTTTTTTTTTTTTTTTTTTTTTTGCTGTGCGTGCATTTTAATGCTTCCTCAGTGCTGCTGCAGAGCGAATGTAGTGAAATCATAGTGAAATCAAGCCTGTTGGTGAGCTTGTTTTTCTGAGAGTAGTTCTGAGTAGCCTCCTAGACATTGCCACTGAGGTTCTAGGGGTTTGTGGGCCACAGCTGAAATAATTCTGTGAAGAAAAAAGTGTGTGTTTAAGCTAAACAGTTGGATAAATAAAAGCAGACTAGTAAGAAAGTGGTTAAAAGCTAGGCTGATGATCACAGATAAAGACAGCAACTGGAACATCTGTCCATCCTTATGACCTTAGGTAAGCCACTTATAATTTAATGTCTCCTCCTCGGCATAGGGAGAATGTGGAAGAGGAGACATTGCACATGAGTCTATGCTGTAGAATTGATTTGGAGTTTGGTTACTTACCTTTCTGAAAGCAGTACTTTTAAAGGAAGTTCTGAAACTCTTAGTAAGTAGTAGAGTACTCAGCTATGTTCAAAAAATACAGATGAGTTTATTTTGATCAGATTACCTCATTTGTTATATTTAGTTCTAGCATTCACTAGATTATGTGTTCATTACCTTAAATGAATGAGTATAAGGATTCTTTCTAAGAAAAGGTGCAGAGAATATTTGTAAATATTAAATATGCAACACTTTCAGAATATTACTAATGTGTTTACAAGTATGTTCTCCTAGGATGTTTACTGAAATGCGTTGTCCTTCATCTGTTGCATAGATCATTTTTGTTTGAATACATTTCACTGTAGTTACTTCACATCCACTCTTCTCTCTTGTTTGTTCCTTTATCTTGTGTTTTTGAGTATGTGAACTTGTAAAAGCTTAGCGTACGTTTTAGGAAAGCTTATTAATACAGAATAGATAATATCCACTTTTGCCTGATCAAAAAGGGGTATTTTATACAAAAGAAGTGTACCTTGTAGGTATGGAAAGATGGCTTTTTTTTTTTTTTTTTGCTATTTGTGTGTCTAGTATCCTGTTACTGTCTCGTGCAGTGGAGTAACAAATGGGAGGAGACATATCGATAAGTCAGAACTATCCTTGAAAAAATTTACTCAGATAACTGTAGGTCACAGAAGTCCATGACAGACACACAGGTAAGATTTACATACTTCAAGTAGGTTTACTTAGTTTGTCTTTCTGTAGAACATCAGTAATGTAATTACAACACTGTTTTCATATGCTTTGTGATCTTGTCTGTCAGCTTACTAGCCTGTTTAACTTTTAACATACCAAGACTTTTTTAATAACTGCTTTACTTAACTAAAATCTGTTAGTAATTTAATGTCATTTTCCTAGAAAGGATTTTTTTCCTGATTACATGGATATAAAGCCTATGTGGGAATTTATACTCTTAATAAATCACATACTTAAATTATGTTATTAAGACAGCATTTGCACTATAACAATGGAAAATAATGTCCTTTTCAGTATTACAAAAATACGGAAGTGTTTTATGACAAGCAGGGCATAGGCAGTTAAAAGTATGTGGTTTGTCACATTTTTTTATAGTCTCTGTGTTTATTGATTGATTAATTCTTGAGGTGCCATGCTCTTCATGCAGTGAACTATGTGCAATCACAAAGTAAATGGAACAGTTCCAAACAAAAGCATAGTTAATGGTGATGTTTGCATGGCAGTTAGCCTATGGAAATCATTGAGAACAAATGTGCTGTCTTCTAAGAGATGCACTAAACCTGCTGTGAAAGATCAGTCATTGAAATTATGTCATAGGCTGTTGGGAAAGTCATTCTGTCTCTATTACCAGGTATTTCTTCTCCTGCCTCATTCCTGGTTATGCAGTTTTGTACCTCCACTCAGGCTGTGCATCTGTCTTTTGTATCCACTGAGTTGATTCAAGTAGCAAGTTACTGGTAAGTGTGTGAACTTTGTACTAGGTTGGTGAGTCTAATGGCTTTATGGAGGTGTTTGAGTGCTGAGGCTCGTCTAAAGTAAGCAACAGGAGCAGCAGGTACCTGTGGCTAGATGCGGCAGGAGAACGAGAGCCATCATGCTGACCCACCCATAATATTGTCTAATAGCATTTATCAAAACAGAATTTCAGACTTAGGTTGCCTGTATTCTAGCCTTAAAACTGTTGGTTTGGGTTCAGTTTGTCTTTGGGCTTAAGGTGCTCATTACCTAGAAAATGTTCATCTGTTATATTGGGAAGGCTGCATGGGCTGTATGGACTCCTTAGCAGATTACCTTTGTGATAGTGGAACTTGTGATTCGTCCAGGGTAGGACACACCTTTGCAGCCTAGAAGGAAGTACTATTTAAAAGTTGTGTTGTTATGTATAGAAGAATCTCTTGAGTACCTTTCTGTATTTAAGGCACTAAACATTATCCATTTTACGTCTTTACAGTTGGACTTAAATGAAGCAGCTTGCATTTCGATATGTAAAGGCATGAAAGACATGTTATTATCACATATCAGCGGCTTTTTGATGTAAAGATATAAAGCAATCTTATAAAGGTATTCAGTGTTGCCTCAGAGTTATAATGAAGTATGTAATTAACTTGATATAGTATTGACATTGCTGATGTCAGTTTAAATATAGATAATGTCCCTATAAATACAGATATCTTAAATTCTGCAGTAATCTTGGGAAGATTAAGTAATATTGTGGAGATTGCAGTCAGGGACATGCTTGCTCTAAGGGTCATGGGAGACATGTTTCACTCTAACCTCGACTAGTATTTTCTTACTTGTGCCTTGCAAACACTAGTTCAGTATAAAATGTTCTTGCTTTCTCTTTCAGTGGAAGTTTGCCTCAAACAATTACTACTCATTAACTGCTTACAGTATTCCAAGAGCATGTTGCTCAATGTGTCAGATTATGAAAGTTTTTTTTCTGTTTAACATTTGCTGCCAGTAGGCTGAGGCATCTCTAAATCTAGAGAGATAACAAATGATGAAACTTGAATTTACAGGTAAAAGTAAACAGGCAGAGAAGAATTTTATCAAAAGACAAGAAGACAGAATAGCTAAATTTACTCTTAAGCTTTTGCTAGACTGAAAGATAATTGTCTTTGCCGTCTGGAAGTGCTCTTTTAATATTTGCCTTTAATTTTCTGACTTTAAGCTTTAAGTAGAATCTGTTGATTGTACTTGGAATTTTCTTCTGAAAAAAAAACTCTAGTTTTTAAGGAAATATGGTATTTTTGATCTGCAGTTCTTTCATCTGCTGCCTTTATAAATGTGGAACTTGTTGGGCAGTTTTAACCAAGCTTATATTTTTATGTCTCTGGAGATTAATTCCTATAACCTTGTTAAAAACACAACTTAGGTAGAGTAGATATTTGTTAGCTATCCACAGTGATAGAAGAACGCCATGTGTTCTGGTTGGTGGTAGCTTGAGAGCTGTTCAGCTTGCAACTTGTAGTACTGGGCAAGTGGCAGTCACTGAGTGAGAAGTGAAGGTAAGAGTTTTACTGTGGGAAGAAATGAAGAGTTTTGCAAAAAAAAAAAGAGAGCTCAAGATGTAACATAGGGAGGCCTGGGAATACTGTGTAAACATGGAAGACGTCCAACAAGCTGAAGTTGCTGCAGTGAGACTGTGTGGGCCTTGAACACTGATCGGTAGAGAGCTAAGCTTAATTAACGTTGTTACTTTTGAGGAACAGTTTGCTTAGTCTGAATCTATCTTGGTCTCCCTAAGTAGTAATTTAAGAGTTTACTACACAGTGCCTGTATAAGATAATGACATTTTTCATTTACGCCATATGACTTCATATTCAGTATTGTTTGGTTTTGTATAAAGCTTTGGGAGGCTAGTTTTTTTCCACAGAGTTTCATAAGAAGTTATTGGTTTAAGTATGCTTTATACTCAATGACTAATGATTAATTTAAGATCTTAACTGTGGCTAATCACACTATCCATCTTATCACTGTGTATCTTATCTGTTGAATATGAAGGTGGCAGGTATGATTCTAATTGGTGTGGTGTATGAGGCTTTTTTATCTATAACGTTTTATTCCATATTAAACTTTAAAGCAAGACAAAAACTTTATAGAAGCCTTTTAGAGAATATAATGCTGTAGTTTAATTTTAATTAAGACATTTTAGGTAGACATTACAGTGAAAACCATGCATATATGAGGAGCGAGTTGCGAGTATATCTGATAATAAATTACTTGGAATTTGTTGCTGTAGAGGGTACCTGTCTAATTTATGGAGACTATTAAAACAGTAGAATAATTTGCTTGTCATGTAGTTTGTTATTGTCAGAAACCCTTGACAGATTCATAGCTGCCAAACTTAACACTGGAGGCATTTTCCTATAGTGTTGATTATCTCTTTCCTTACGTGCAGAGCAGGCAGGAACACCTATGGTTAACATCTCTTGTAAGGTTGTGTAGTTTCAGTGGCAAAAACATTGTCAAATTTAAATCTGAAGTCTTTCATACTAGTTTCTGCCTCAAACAGAAATAGGAATAGTTTGGATTAAACTATTTGGCTGATTTGGAAAATAATAATAGGGGAAGACCTACCAATATGAGGGGAGGAAAAAAAAAGCAAAACCAAAGAAAAACTCTCATCCAACTAACCAACTTGATGATGAGTTCTGTTACTGTTAAGTTGAAGTGTGTACTAGAGTTTGGTAGGGTGGTTTATCAATCTCTTAATTGTTACTTAGTCAAGTTTTGCTGAGTTCTAAGGCTTTTGGAAACACCATTTGTAACAGTGCAACAGAGCTGACAGTTTGGAAGAAATGCTACAAAAGTTAAGTCCTGACTGTGTTCAAGTCTGGGCTGCATGAATGGAACAAAACATTTCTGGAACCTACTCTGTGATGTTGATGGAAGAGAGCTGTGCTGCTGGGCACTGTAATTTAGCAGAAAGTAACTTTCCAGCTTGTGATTTCTACGTTTTCATTGCTTCTACGCAGGAAAAGGAGAAAACACATGGTTTCAACAGCGAGTGACTGACTATTGCTGTGACTTGGGCTTCATCTGAGCCGGGGAACAAAGGAGTATTTCCCACCTCTCAGATCCTATACTGACCACTTAAAGAGCATGCTTTGAGCTGCAGTTCAGTACAATTGTAGTTGGACTGAAGTAGAAAGAGAGTTATGGGGGGAAAAAAACCAAAGTGATTCAGGAACAGTTAAGAGGGCAAATGAATTTTGGTAAGGTCAGAATGAGCAAAGGCAGAGGTACTAAAACATATTCTCAGGAGTTCTGTATTATCAAAGCCTGGGAAACTTAACTACATGCCTCTGGAGATCTGGCCTTATAGAAAGGAATAATGTTCAACACTGCTGGTAGTAAGTGACTGTGTTATGAGATCAAATCATGATCTGTCGGGCATGAGCATGTAGTGTCTTATTTTCTTGGCTTGTTTTTTTCAGGAGTGTAGCACAGTAGTTAACGTCTGATATGACTGCAGTTGCAAGCTGAAAAATTCCAGAGTTAAAATCGTTTAACTTGAATTTGGCTCCCTTCTAAGTAGAATTCTTACAGTAGAATATGTCCATGATTAAAGGTAACAGTGAGTAGGAATTAGGCTCAGTGAATTAAATAAGACTTTTCATTTTGAAAACTGCTCTTCAGAATCCTTGTGGAATGCTAGAGCACACTATGTACTTTATGATGGAGAAGTGGGCCCATGCAAACCTCATGAAGTTCAATCAGGCCAAGTGCAAAGTCCTGAATGTGGGTCATGGCAATCCCAAGCACAGATATAGGCTGGGCAGAGAATGGATTGAGACCAGCCCTGAGGAGAAGGACTTGGGAGTGATGGTGGATGAGAAGCTCAACATGAGCAGGCAGTGCGCCCTTGCAGCCCAGAGGAGTGTGGCCAGCAGGTCGAGGGAGGCGATTCTCCCCCTCTACTCTGCTCTGATGAGACCCCACCTGGAGTACTGTGTCCAGTTCTGGGGCCACCAACATAAGAAGGACCTGGACCTGTTGGAGAGGGTCCAGAGGAGGGCCACAAAGATGATCAGAGGGCTGGAGCACCTCTCCTATGAGGACAGGCTGAGAGAGTTGGGGCTGTTCAGTCTGGAAAAGAGGAGGCTCCCGAGGGACCCTACAGTGATCTTCCAGTACCTCAAGGGGGCCTAACAGGAAAGACAGGGAGAGACTGTTCAGTAGGGCCTGTTATGACAAGACTAGGGGTAATGGTTTCAAAATAGAGGGAGGTAGATTTAGATTAGATATTAGGAAATTTTTTTTTTTTACAATGAGGGTTGTAGAACACTGGAACAGGTTGCTCAGAGAGGTGGTTGATGCCCCATCCCTGGAAACGTTCAAGGCCGGGTTGGATGAGGCTCTGAGTAACCTGATCTAGTTGGGGATGTCCCTGCTCTTTGCAGGTGGGTTTGACTAGATGACCTTTGAAGGTCCCTTCCAATTCTAACCATTCTATGGTTCTATGATCCTATAAAATAATAACCTTAAAAGTGCATTAGTGTCTTTTTGACTTTTAGAAAATGTTTTTCTCCACATAGCTCTGGAGTGCTTCATCATTGTGCTTAATTTTGTCTTCAGACATAGTTATGGCATTAGATGAAATGCAGTGCTATCCTTGCTTTGTTTTCTAACTTTTAGATGTGTTCAACTTCATAGTTTCTTTAACCTAGCTTTAAGCTAATCTATACCTTTCAGTTGTTCTGCTGTGACATTTGAGTGCTGATGGTACAATGTTTGATGTAGAAAATTGAAGCATCCATTATGTAGCATTAGCTTGCTCAGCATTAGTTTCCCATCAGCTGTGGACAATATAGCCTGTTTGAGTATGTGTCGGAGTGGTGCTGGAAAAATGAAAAAGCAAATTACTGGAATGCTGCTTAACTATCAGTTATCTCCTTTCTCTACTCTGTAGTAAATAAGCTTTAATACTGTCATTATTAGATTTTTTAAAATTATTCCACTCCTTTCTGAAAACGGACTTTCAGCTGTTCCTCTAAAATGATGATTATACGATCCTGCAAGAAGGATGCCTGCACAAAAATTTTAAACACATAAATATATTCACTTGCATGGAATCCCAAAGTGAATTTGGTGGGATTTTGTGGTGAAAGTTTATAATGAAGTGTGGTTTAGGATTAGGACCAAACTTTTCTTCTAGGTCAGTGAGAAAAAATAAATGTCTATGCACTGAACGGAAAATAGCAATCTTTGGTTGATGTTCATTTTAAATTTACGAAGATGAAGAGATTGCTTGGGGATCTTAATTGTTATGTAGTTAGTCCAGTTTGTCATTTGGGAAAAAATCGTATTGAGTTAGGTTGACCCTGAGTACTGTATGTGTCTTCTGATGTGACAGTATTTTGATTAGAACGTGCAACTGGGTGGTAGAGAAGGCTACATTATTGTTGGTTAAATAGTAGTCTTTCAAGTGACAAAATTGGATGTACAGCTCAAAGAATAAAGTTTGGACATTTGTAGCCCTCAGATGTCTTCATGTGACTTCAAACCTTAGTACAAGAAAAATCATAGTAGCTTAACCAGAATGGACCTTTTAAACAAGGTTCGATAACGATAAGGTGTATTTTTGGTTAGTTTTTGTACAGAGGAAAATTTAATTAAATGTGTTAATAAATAAAGCTTTTTTTTCCTCTTAGTTTTTGTGTGTTAAAGGATTATATGTGGCCAGATGTGGTTTGCTGCTGAACTTTCCATGGGGAAATTGCTATATATTTACAAATTTAAAAGCTCATTCTAGAATCTTGAGCTAATTATGTTCATTGAAAATAGTATGTGGCAGTGGATACTGTAAAAGGGAAAAGTAATTTTTAATTTTTTTTTTCTATATACATCTTGATAGGAAAACCTGACTTTTTAGAAAGCTTGGATGTGTAAACTTTTATTCACAAGAAAGCCACTCAGTTTTACATTGACATTTTCAATTAGGCTACTTATTCAGTTTGAGTGAATCTCATTGTATGTGTTTGTGGACCGAGACTGTATGTAGACTTTCATTCAGTTACCTATAACTTAATGTTACATAGGGAGAATCTTACAAATCTGTAAATTTAAACAAATAGATTTTTTAAAAAATAATCATTTTCAGGAATGCTGATAATCTCATTTGCTTGCCAAAATTTGTAAATTCTGTTCTTATTTTGCTTTGCAAAACTGTTCTGTTATTTTAGAATGGGTTGATATTACAGAAAGTAGAAGAAGAAGAGGACTGGATGCTGCCTGAACAGTACAGTTGTCCGAGGCAGTCATAGAAAGTGAACAGAAGAATCTGTGGAAAACTTAGACTTTTAAGTAAAAAATACAGAAGTGGTAATATAGAAGGTGCTTGAGATACAAACACTGTGTTGTTGGACTGGTAATGCAAACAAAATCTAAGTGCACTTGTGATCTGTTAGTTGCCTTGGAGTGGTGAGGAGCACAAATCAAAATAAAAATGTTCTGAGGCCATGTATACTGAGAAACAAATTGGACAGCTGAGCTCCTCCATAATGTGTTAGAAGGAGATTTCATTTGCCTTTAAAATTAGGGTATTATTTTTGCTTTCTTAAACAAACACGTGTGTCTTCTGAAGTGGGAAGAGTTTGATCTGCAGGTGATTAAGAAGTAGTAGTTGCCTTGCTAGCTTTCCTTCTTTGCTGCTGAAACTCTAGGAAGGATTTCCAACTTATTAATATATTGCATACTTTATCGAATAAATGTAGCAAATTTGGGATCTGGTCTTCAGTGTTTTGAAAGGAAAGCTGGCTGGGAAGGAAGGTGAACAGTGTTTTGTGATGACCAGACCATGGATGCTTTTGAAGATCTGATTCAGGTGCATCTTCACTTCTTGTGTGTTCCATATGTTTCTTGTTTTATTCAATGTAGAGATACCAGTCCTACTATGCAAAACTGAAAAAGTTGATCATTGTTTCTTGGGTCAGTTCACATCTGCTGCAAATGGGTTTGTTTTTTTTTTTTTTTTTGGAGGAGAGAATGATGTTGCTTCAGAGGATTTGCATGTTCTTGTTACAGTGCGTCCAAGGTAGTTGTTTACCTGACTGAAGTCAGAATGATAAGTACCTATAGAAATAGGAGAATAAGACATTCTTAGGTGAATCAACTAACATCAGAAAGTGTGATGAATCTTGAGGTGTGCTAGAAATGGTAGAAAGGAGAGAGCAGATAATGCCGAGCTACATTTTGGTTTTTATGTTAAAGATTAAAAAACCTACAAATTTAGGCTGCATTAGACTTGCAAAAGTTAGACTGAAATTCCCTGTTTATATCAACTACATTACATTGTTGTGAGGAAAATTAGTTACTGATGAATAAGTTTTCATTATGTTGAGGTTACATTTAGAGAATACCTTCTAAAAAATGTAAAATGATACAGTAAAGAGCAGTTTTGATACTGGTTAGTGATAGCTGAAGAGAGAAATTGTGCCAGGATAAATTTGTTTGGAATTCTTTTTTTTTGTTTGTTTGTTTTCCAAGCTCATGTAATGAGTATTTAGCATCTGTGTAAATTCTATGTACTGAATATTTCAGCAGTCTTATTTTGTCTTTAGTTTTGACTGAGATGCTAATGATTTTTCCTTTTTTTTTTTTTTTTTTTTTTTTTTTTTCCCTTGCTTCTGAAATCTGGAAAATGATGAAATTATATTCTTAAGTCAAAATCAGATTGGTTATGTTTCAGTTATGCAATGATTCTTTTAACATCTGTTTTTATTTTGGGGGTTATATATGAAAGTATTTTTCTTTTTAGGCTCAAATTAGCAATAAAAGGAAACAACCATCAGAGTGGTGTGATGCCAATGTTATAAGCATCTATTTGTATGAAAAATAAAGCAGTAGAGAAATTTATTTGTCATATAAATTGTTGGAATAGCAACTCTACTTTTTTGAATCACATGAAGATTGTGTGAAGGTTTGAATTTTTTCTCATTGGAGTAAATTGAAAATAATTAAATAGTTAATGATTGAAGAGTAAACAATAAATCTTAAGAAAGAAAGAACAGCTGAATTTTTCAATAAGATATACAAACAATACTAGAAATAGTTGATTAGCTATTTTAATTTTATATTATCTCACAACAAAACTAATTTTAAGCTTGATTTCAGATTAGTACTACGAATTGCAGTTTTTCTACTGTTAAATACTTCTAAAGCAGTTTTGCTGATTAAAATTCCATGTTACTGTATCGGTGACCCAAATGTGTTTATAACATTCAAGTGAATATTGGAAATTGAGCATGACTGTTTTCTGTCTGAAATAAGGGCTATTTAGTAGGTGAATTATTCGGTAAAAACTGTGTGATGTAAGAGGAAGAAAGCTTTGCTGCTAGAGTAATGTCAGTGCCAAAAAACATGAGACCTTGGGAGTAAAAGTATGTGAACAAAGAAGCTTGAGGAGTGAGAAAAACTGAAGATAAATGAAAATGCTAGGAGCCTGTTACCGAAATCCGGAATAAAACTCCTTAACAGCAATGAGAAGTTAAGAAGCAGGCACTTCTTTATTGCAGCGCTGGGCGCACGGGGGATCGCTCCACCTAGCGTGCGCACCTGTCTGATTCAATAGCACCGTTAAATACACATTCGATATGCATATTCAGTAGATTTACAAGATGTTGTCATGCATAAACATCAACATTTCGAGAAATCATTATAATACGCCTCCTCCCATTCCTGCATGCTAAGTAATTTGAGTCAGGGGTCCTTTTGGCGGTCTCGGGGTCGTCAGAACGCCCCCTCCTCAAATTTGTCGGTTGAACCCCTCCTTGAAATCTCCATATATAGTTCAGAGAACAAGGTTGCCTTGCCCTTAAATCTTCTGGCTTGAAAGCGACGGCTCAAGGCCCCAGCTGCATAACTGGTGGCTAACCACCCCAACATACCGAACTAATTAGGATAAGGATATGTTACCTTTCTAAGATAAGGGAGTTTTATGTTTCTTCTCTGGCTTGAGAGTGACGGCTCAAGGCCCCAGCAGCATAACTGGTGCCTAGTTCTGCCACTATCCTAACTACCCCTGAAATACCAAACTAATTAGGATAAGGATATTTCATATATAAAACTTAACCCTATAGTTCTATGGTTAGTAAGAATCACCCTACACCTACATTCTAAATTCACATTAATCCAGTATTTTGCTATTATCAATCATTGATATTGTCATTGATTGTAATTCCACTGATTAAAGTCCTCCATGCCCAGATTGAGATGGAAAGGGTGTGGGGTCTCCTAGCAGCGAGCTGGTATTCGTAACAGGTTTGCAACACTTTGGAGGTTTTGCAACAAGCCTGGGTGAATTTTTAAATGCTTTGTGCTTAAACAAGAGGTGTTTTTTCACTCTTTTGTTTCATGGATTCTTTTATTTTCCTCCCTAGCTCTTGTACTACTGTATACTTTTTCTAAAACTAGGAAAAAAAAATGTTAGTATACTGATACTAGCAGTGATATAGGATCTTGTAATTAAACTTGGGAAGGTAATGCATGTGATATCTAAGGGAGCAGTTATGGCTGCTTGTTTCATTTAACTTTGTCACTTCCAGACAGTGGAATGTTTTGTTTAGCAGCTTTAGTGTTCTCTTAATAAGCTTATTTAAAAGCAAATTGGGAAGATGAAAAAAGAATGAAGTAGCTAGTAAGTTTTTATTTTATTTTTATTGGTTCTGGTAATGTTAATTGGGACATTTTCAACTGAGATTTAGGGAGATGTGGAGATATGTATCTCTGTCATCTAGGGATATCTAAAATGTTTTCTAGGTGTAACTTCTTCCTGCGTGCCAATACCTGTATTAGAATTTGAATTCTAGCAGCCTGGCACTTTCTGGCAATAATTCTACTTTGATCCTAAAGCAGACTTCGAGTGGGTGTGACTGTGCAAGAAATTAGAGATACTTGTGTTATAATAAAACTCAATGATTCTTTAAAATTGCCAACCCAACTGAGGCTTTGAGACTTTTTTTTTTTTCCCCCACCAGTAGATGTGAAAGAAATTGGCTTCGGGTGTGTATGTATGCTCTTTGGTGGTGCACCTTAAAGGACTGTCAGTTGTTTCCAGAGCACTTGAAAAAGGAGAACTTTAATACAAATATGATTAGAAGATTCGATGAACTTTTTGTGGCCTTGTGTAATTACCCTTTTTTCTTATAGCTGCTGTGGCACTGCTCTATTAGATTTTGAATACTGAATCAAGCAGGAAAAGATTAGAAGGATTTAAAGGAACATTTCTCCAATGTGGGTTTAGGTAAAGATTGTCTTGATTCACAGATTTTCTGTAACAGCACATGCTTGCTTAACATATAATGTGTTCTTTTGGTGATGTGTGAACTTGGAACAATAGCAGCAATGCTGTTGAATATACTGAGTCTGTAATGGAAAAGAAGACAGAATAGAGCCTGAGTATGTTTTTGTAACTCACCTGTTTATTCACCATGTATGTAATATTCCAGTGTTTTGCTTCAGTGCTTTCAAACAATTTTCTTTAGATGTTTAAGGAAATGCTGTTTAATTATCATTCAGAGATTATGATCTGTTTGTTAGAGGAAAAAAATACTGACATTTTCTCACAGTGAATTCATTTGGAAGTGAGATATTTGCTTAATTTTGATTTCTGTATGTCCAGTTCTGTATGTATTTGTAGGGAGTTATCAGTATTCTGAAGTTCTTTAACACTATACAACTGTACAACGTGAATTTAAATAAAAAAAGAGTTTGAATATAGTGGTGAATTGAAAGATCGTTTTTGCTTACACACCTGTACAGGTGCATTAAAACTGATTCAGTTGCTCTCTGTAGAATTTTATGCAGCAGAGAGAGTGCAAAACAAACATTTTGAATAGGCTAGATTTTCCGAGTTGGAATCTGCTTGTCTATGAAGTAAGCAAGCTTTGTGTGCAAATCATCAATGAGTAAAACATATTCTGTAAAAATGTCCCTTCAAGGAAATAATTGTCTGTCTGTCCTCTTCAAATACCAGAAAACTGCTCATCTAACCTTTAGACAGTAGAGATCTTTAGGGAATGGTCCGTTTAGTCCTTGCCTTGGCTTTGTTGAAGAAGTGTTTAATCACCTATTGTAATGCAGAACAGACATTACTGAAGTTGTGAAGTCAAGTGCACAGAAGTTCAGAAGTGATAATACGTGTAGGCAATCTATAGCATGTTCATTTAATGGCAAACAGAACTGAACAAACCTTCCTGAGCTGGAGTAACTACTGTAGTTCCAGAATTAGAAGCAGTTTAGCCACATCAATGTGTTGGTGAATCCAAGCTAATAAAGTTTTGTTTTGACTTCTTATGTCAAATGTGGTAAAGCCAGTTCTGGCAGAAATAGTTCTCTATGAACCCAACAAATGTCTTTGTCCTCATGTGCTTCTGCATTGCAAATTGGGATTTTGTTTCAGGATGATATTACTATAGTCTTGTGGCTAAGTTTGTATTTATTTGGTTAATTTGACTGTATGTTCTGTATTTAAGTCGTGTGTTGACAGAGACCAGTAGCCTGGCTGTTTTTTGCCATTGATTTTGATTTATGTTTCTAAAACTGATCCTAAGATGCCTTTTATTGTTCTCCAGAGGTTAGGTGTATGACTGGTGTCAGTCAACTGGAACATGTATCTACCTGTTGCCTTCACTCTTCTTGCTTGCCTTCACTACTCCTCTCCTTGCTTTTCAGGCAGTTTCTCTACAGTGCTTGGGAATGTCCATTAAATTCCATCAAATAAATAGAAGTTCTATTAGCTGATGTTAGTTTTGTATATCAGTTAACTCTGCTTCCTTACAGGTCTTCCAGCCTTCTTTCACCTTTTGTCCTCAATCTATATGGATTGTAGTTCTAATTTCTAATTAAGATCTAAGTACTTTTCCTGCTATGTAATACTGTTCTGACTTTTTTTCATAGCTTCCTTTGCCTTCTCTTCCTTCTCATACTTCAGCATAAATAGTCATTTCACTCCTATGACATTGCTTTGTTAACTTCGCTTTGATGGTATGTTTGCCATTATACTGATATTTAATAATATATTTTTTGAGCAAGAACACTTATTTAAATTGTAGCAATATTCCCTGATGTCTGGCTGAAGCTTACGGGTCAAGTGTACTCATTTGTGTAGGCAAGGATGAAAATTAAACAGAAAATCAAGTTGTAAAATGAGGATGGCACGTTTTTCAGGCAGATTACATGTGAGAGGAATATAGCCCATGTAACTAGCACATAGCAAGAAAAGGATTATGCAGATAATTTAGAATAACACTGCATGTGTTATTTTTTTTCGCTTTAGATTATGCACACTTTTGAATGATGTCTGACTTCTGGGCCCTAGAATTTATGTTGAGTCTTTGAAAAAAAATCTGCTCAATCTTCCTTAACAGTCTAGGAACACTAATGCAATTCCTGTAACTTGTAATTTACTTGCATTCTGTATCAGAAGTTTTTGTATGCCTGGTAATTACAAATAACACATAAATATATCTTTACCTTTTAGCTCTTTTCCTCTAGAACATGAGCATTATGGTGAAGAAAAGATACTGCCATCAGTGTAACTCTGTCATAGGTAAGTGCAGTGCAGTTAAACTAAACCATGAATACCTTTTGTATTTCCAAGGTAAATACTTCATTAAGTGTTGTACAGGAACTTTAATATGAAGAAGTTGAAGTGCTTCCCGTATTTCAAATACGCTGCAGATTATTTTATTAGGAATGTTTTAAGAGAACACTTGTGTCCTGGAGAAACTGACAGGAATGCTTGTGTGTCTTCCTTTGGACATGTAGTGTGTGAAAAACGTACAGGACTTCTGATGTTTTTTTTTTAGCAGGAATCTGATAAAATATGCTAATTTCAGTTAATATAAAAAAGAATACCCATAATGTAACTGGAGTATCTGTTTGTTCAACAGCAAAAGAGAGAAGGGCATAAGTTTCTGTATAATAGATTTGTCCATATAATAGATGGATTTTTTTAAACTGAAATTTATGTTGTTAATAGTGTATTTAGTTTCATGCATTGTTGCCTTAAATTTCAGTAAAACACTCAATAAAACATTACTTAAACATTACAAGAAAATATTTTTAGGAAGGCAGTAATCAGTTTATTTCCTATTTACTCTAAAGTATTCTATTGAATTTTATGAGGTTTTTTTTTTCCTGCTTTGTGGTTTGCTCTCAAAATGCTAGTGCCATTTACAAAACTAATTTAATTGATAAATAATGAAGCTTATACTCAAGCTTATCTTTATCCCTTGAATCCATTGTAACTCATTTTTTTCTATTACTGCATTCTGAGTTTTTAAAAAGGTATCTGGCAAACAGCTTTTGGTGGGGTCTGTGTGCAGACACAAAAGTTTCTGAAGCAGTGTTTTTTAAATTGGAAAGTGTGTGGTAGGCTTTTTCTCCTGGAAGCGTTGGCTGCTTTAAAAAAAAAGTAGTTACTTGCGTATGGTATCTGGAATTTCACAAATTGGAAACACGAGTGTGCTTTTGTAAATTCACTAGGTGTCTGTCCCCTGGTGCTGGCGGGGGGGCTGCAGAGGCTTCTGTGAGGAGAGGTGGGGCCTGTCCTGTGCTGAGGCACTGCAGGGTACAGCTGAGGCCAGCAGTGAAGGTGGTGGCGCCTCCAGGAAAACATATTTAAGAAAGGGTAAAAAAAAAAAAAAAATACTGTGCAGCAGCTGGGAGAGAGGAGTGAGAATATGGGAGAGAAGTGTCCCTGCAGTCACCAAGGTCAGTGAGGAACGAGGGGAGGAGATGCTCCCGGCACCGGAGCAGAGATTCCCCTGCAGCCCGTGGTGCAGCCCATGGTGAGGCCGGCTGTGCCCCTGCAGCCCATGGAGGCCCACGCAGGAGCAGAGATCCATCTGCAGCCCGGGGAGGATCCCATGCCGGGGCAGGCAGATGCCTGAAGAAGGCAGTGACCCATGGAGAGCCCATGCTGGAACAGGCTCCTGGCAGGACCTGTGACCCATGAAGAGAGGAGCCCAGGCTGGAGCAGGTTTGCTGTCAGGGCCTGTGACCCTGTCCGTTCCTGAGGGACTGCACGCCGGGGAAAGGACGCATGCTGGAGCAGTTCGTGAACGACTGTCTTCTGTGGGAGGGACCTCATGCTGAAGCAAGGGAACAGCATGAGGAAGGAGCAGCTGAGAGGAGCTGTTACGGACTGGCCGCAATGCTCGTTCCCCATCCCCCTGCACTGCTTCAGGGAGGGGAGGGAGATAGAAGTGGGAAGTGAAGGAGTGAAGTTGAGCCAGGGGAGAAGAGGAGTGGGAGGAAGGCGTTTTTAGCTTTGTCTTTTTTTTTCCTCACCATCTTAACCTATTTCAGTTGGCAGTAAATTAAATTGATCTTACCCAAGTCAAGTCTATTTTACCCGTGATGGTCATTGGTGAGTGATGTCCTTGTCTTGATTTTGACCCATGAGTTTTTTTTTGGTCTTATTTTCTTCGCATTTTCCTTTTGAGGAGGGGGAGTGACAGAGCAGCTGGGTGGGCATCTTGCAGAAGATTTAAAAGAAAAAAAAGACAAAGAGATTTCTCATAAGGTAGCTCAGTTTTTGAAATTAATTAATACTTAACTGCTGTAACTTCAGTTTCAGAATGAAGACTGGAATTAAAAAAAATGCTGGCTGTAGTTTCTGTTCCAGGTTGGCTGTTTTAATTAATAAATTAACTTACATATTATAAATTGCTTTAAAAGAGCATCTGATTTTTTATTTGTTTAAGTGTGCAGTATATAATAAGACATTTTCAGTGTCTGAGGCTGTGTGCATATTGAGTAGTTAGGAAAAAGTTGTCTTGATTAAGACTGTAGCATTAGTATAAACTGACTTGAGAGAGTCTGTTGCCATTAGTACCTAATTAACTGGTATCTAAACTATTAGACTTGAATTGTGGAAAAGGGTATTTGGATATGCAGGTAGGGTATTTTTAAAATGAGGGTTCTCAATGTATGAGAAGTCTTTATGTCTGGTAACTTAATGCTGTTAAGAGATAGGCTTGATTATGTTTTGGATTTTTCAAATTAAAGATATTCCTGTGATTATAGATGGGTTTAAAAATATATTGTGCAAATTAGTTTCTCACTGGCAAAGCTTCAGTGTCTTGTTAACTACTAGGCTTCATCTGGACAAGCATGCACACAGAGCAGATAATATGCTTTGCATAAATACTAAATAATCTGTCCTTGAGCTCCCAGTGTGGCTTCTCTGGTACTGTTTTATTGCTACCTGAGCTGAAACAGTGTGAGTTTGGAAGCTTTTCCACTGATGATGGACTTTCTTTGGCTCACAAAGGCTTTCTTAGAGATTACCATTGCCTTAGTGCTGTTATTGAATTTCTGATGCCTTTTGTCCTCATATTGCCTGCTTGTTATTCTGTGCTCCTGATGCATCATGACTTCTCAACACCCTCAGAACTGTGCCTCTTACAGCTAAGTTTTCTGCTCAGTTAGCAAGGCTACATGCTGTGCGCAGGTGGCACTTAAATACAAAGACAAGAGGGGAAAATCTGAAATAAATGAGAAAACTAGAAGTGTTCTGTCCTTCTAAAAGGAAGTTGTGATGCATTAGAAAAATACAATTTTAAACTCATTTCACATGTGATTAGATTTTGTATACGTGTCAACAGGTAAGCTATGGAAAACTTGTAAGCTAAGAATCCTATTAACTCTGAAATCGGATTTGGATTTCTTCAGGTTTGCCTGCGTACCCAGTCCCTTCTGTAGTGTTACTACTCTGTTGTGACCCCCTGGTGTCACTGGTATGAACTGTTAGTGCCTTCCTTGTCCAAGATAAGTCTTGCAGCACTTGGTAATATGAAGATTTTGATATATGGAAAATAGTGGCAGGAAGTTTGGCCTTCCACTGCTTCTGAGATTACCAAAGCATTGTGTTGGTAACTGTCTACTTTTTTACTCTTTGGTGATGGCAGTAAACTACTGTGCTTAGGTGTGTTGCTTCTATTTGCCATGAAGCCTATATATTAGCACTAAAAATTCTAGGATTGTTTACCTTGTTGTTTCTCACTGGAGAAACCGGTAAGATATGGAACTTAAGTCTTTTTTTCTTTGGCACTTAAAATATTTATGCAATCTACTTCGTCAAATGTACTGACCTCCTTTCTGAGTACTAAATGGTGTCCTTGAAATCCTACCTTAGCACAGTCTGTTTCTAGTTTTCTCATTTCTTCCCTAGGTTTTATAGCACATTGGGTGAGGAAAAATTAACTTTTGCTTTCCATTAAGTCTGTTCCTCTGAGATCTGTGGTTTGGAAAGTGACTTTAGGGTATCTAGTTGTGATGCTCAAACCTGCAAGATTATGTTGTAGCCAAATGTGCTTGCATTTTTTTCTTAGATGCCTCTGCCTGTACCATACCACACCGCTGCATTCATTACTCACTGCTAAAGTCCTTTTCCCTTAAATTAAGCAAGTCTACTTGGACTGCAGTTTGCATTTGCATTTTCAATTGTTCTTGGAACAAGTCTTTCATTCTCCTTTCATAGTAAGGTGATCATGTTTCTTTGCCAAACAAATTTCCAGATGCTTCATTGCTGGAGAGATATGTTAGTCAGCTGTTAATTAGCGATTTTTAAAAATGTCATCTAGTTATGACCATGCTAGGAATATCCAGGATTCAGCAGATGCAATTATTCATTAATTTGTAATTAAATATGCCACATCCCTGGAAACATTCAAGGCCAGGTTGGACGAGGCTCTGAGCAACCTGATCTGGTTGGAGATGTCCCTGCTTCTTGCAGAGGGTTTGGGCTAGATGACCTTTAAAGGTCGCTTTCAACCCAGACCATTCTATGATTCTATTTGGGTGGTTGTTCATATTCTTTGGTATCTTTTCTCTACTGGCTGTTTGATTTTTAAAATGCTGTAATAAACTATGATGTGAGTATTAATTTTACTTTGTGAGAAACAAGTTTAAGAAATGAAAGTGTCTTCAGTTCAAAGTGTTTTTAAGATAGTCATCAGGAGCTTATTTTAAATAGATTGTAGCAGACAAAATACATTATTTTTTCAGAGGATGTTTTCTTTTACTGCAGTGTATTCCCAACATTGAAGCAAATGTAGCAAAATAATTTTGAACAGATATTTAACTCACTCTGAAATTTAGGCTGTGTAGTAGCCTACTGTCTTCTGAATTTGAGGTTTTTAAACCACTGTTGTCAAATAGAATGCAATATGGACTATTCTATGGGTGCATAAAAATGAAAGCTTTCTTAGGATTCTTTATTGCAGTATTAAGCTAACATGTTTTTGCTGAGACCCACGCTGGTGTTAGTTTTTGGGTGATTATGCTAAATGGTGAACAGGGGGAGCGGGGAAGCACATTTATGACATAATTAAGTGGGGCAAGAGAGAATAAGTAAATATATCTTATTTTCAGACTCTAGGACTAGTTACTGAAAAAATTGAAGTAGCTTTGCCGTGAGTTTATAAATGGTGCATTTCAGAAAAGATAATGGAATCTTCTTAAGTTTGAATATATTTCTGAAACTTCAGTAAGTGTGCAGCTTGAGCATTTCCTTAGATCAACTAATACAACTTGGGGGAAAAAAAAAAAAACAAACAAACAAAAATAAAATGCTTTCTTTTGCAGAGCTGGCATAAGAGGCAGTGAGTGTCTAAATGTCAATTTGTAAATGTGTTTACCTAGTCAGGAGGGTTTTCTTTTATTTGGGAGAGAGGAGAAACATCTATTGCATTAAGCCTTGAGATTTTTTAGCGCATTCAGTTACACCAGTATCTCTTGCCGTTACATCCTAGAATCAGAGGCTTTAACCTTACAGAAGTGCTTTTTTCATGGAGGATCTGTAAAGCAAATATAATTAGTCATAGCTTAATTCTATGACAAGTTGAAGGGAGAGGTAATTTTGTACAAGAATCTTACTGTGTTGAATAACTTTGTTTTTCTTTAACAGAATTCCTGTAAATACTAGTAAATACTGCTGGTATTGTGCATTCTGGAGATACGTTTTTACTACAGATACTACCAAGACTCTGTGAATGGGATGAATACGCTACTGTTGACTGCTTCCTGACAGCAACCAGCTGGGCACTTCACTGGTGATGTTTCCATTCTCACATTGTGTGATTGGAGTTTGCTTCTATTGATTTTTAAAAAGAGGAAGAAGTCAAAGTGGAGTACTGTAAACTTGACATGGATAATAAAAAGAAAGACAAGGACAAGCCAGATGAAAGAATGGCACGGCCTAGTGGGAGATCAGGCCATAATCCACGTGGAACTGGTTCTTCGACTTCTGGAGTGTTAATGGTTGGACCTAACTTCAGAGTTGGCAAAAAAATTGGATGTGGTAATTTTGGAGAATTACGGTTAGGTAAGATCCTTATTTCTTTATTTCAGTTTACATTACTCGAGGCTCTTGTATGCAGTCTAGGCATAGGAATGTCTACATGAACATACCATACAACTCTTCAGACTACTTTCAAGCTTCAGATAGGTTAAATTTGCCTTGCACATGGCAAATTATGGCTTTACCCCAGCCAGTGCAAGCTCTATCACATATTAAGAATCTCTGTAGCAGGAGACTTTCTGGGACTAAAAGTGTTTTGTAACTGTAGTGTTATCCTGAATTCAGTGAGTTGTCTCTTCCAGGATGCCTGAAATTACTTCATGGTTACTGTATTTCACTACTATCCCTGGTGTCCTGAAGCAGTTTATTCAGATGTATTTGAGGCTAGGTGTATGTTAGACTTCTCCTCCTCCTGTAGGTCCGGCTTATAGTACTGTGGTCTTGGAGATCTCTTGGAGACAGTGTAGCAAGCATTACAGTGCTTTCAATAGCAGCAAGCTCTTGAATTCCTTGATTTCCTTTCCATCAGCAGCTGTGTAGTGAAGCTAAGCAGTGAGCTGCTGTTAGACAGGGACAGTGAGAATCCATCTGTAGAGAGAATCGGTGAGATGGATAATTCGGTCACTTAGTTCCCTGCTGAATGAAGATCAAATTGTGAAGAAGGGACAGACTGAGAAGGAAGCATAGAATTTTGAAGAATTTGGGTAGCAAAGCTAGGAATTTTACCGTTTATTGAAATAGACACCAAGTGATGGGTACGTGCTTTTGGAAGAGTATCTGTTTAGTTTAGGGGACTTAAATTTCTGTGATGATACCTTGATTAGCTAGGGTTTTCAAGATCTAGGAATTCTGTAAGTGTTAACAAATATAATTTAACAGTTAATGGCAATAATTTATTCCAGTATTCCTGGAAGGCTTGCATTAATGGATTGCTTCAAGGTTTAGAGACAGGTAGGTTCGAAAGTCGGGTGTTTGAGAGTAGTGTGGGCTAAGTAGGTGTGTTTCTGTTGATCTTCTGCCTGTGGTAGAACTACTACTCGTCCTTCAGACAATGCTTTTAATATAGTGCTAGCATAAAACACAATGTGTATATTTGCATGTTTATAACATGCATAAAATAGAACATGTTTTTAATATAGTACTTTCTGGGGGCCTTATATCTAGTCTGAGTCAGAATGTAAACAAGCTTAGAACATTAATACTGTAGAGGGATGGAAGATAACGTTGCTGGAGCTCTAACTGAGGATACCGATTTTAACACAGTCTTGATAAGAGTTCTGTTGTTGTTCCTATTAATAGTTAAACAAGATTGACATATTTTTACCTTTACAGTGTTACATATGTGCCTCTGCAGTTCAGAAGTCAAGCTGAAGCTCTATCTTCAGCTTGTCCTAAACTTTTCTAAGCTGGCTTTGAATGATAATTTTTCTTGTAAACCTCTCCATGAACTAACTCAAACAAGTATAATTAATGGCAGATTTACTACTGAAGGCAACTGTAAACTAATAAAGTTAATGTTTTTCCTATCTGTTGTCTTGGAGTGGTCACAAAGTACACAGTTGATTATCTATTTCAGATCAGTATCAGATTAACTCATTTCCTTGCAGCAGATACAGAGTGAAATAATCTATTTCATTCTAAATACAATGTTAAGTAGTTAAGACTTAAAGTCTGATAGTACTGGAATAAAATAGGACAAAAAAGTAAAAGAAAGAGGAGGAAGATAATAGTGTAGTCTACTGTCTTGCAGCAGCCAACAGGACAAGTGCACGCTTGCTTTTTTTAATGTCTGCTTTTTTGCGTATATAGTAGATATTTCAACTGCTTATTTATTTTTATTTGTGGGATAAGCTATTTTAAATGTGTAAGTTATTGAAGGCAGGAGTTAAGATCGGTATTACAGATTCTGATTTAAATTCGTTATTTTTGCATTTACATTACTACAGTAGTAAGTAACTTAGTGGCCATCCCTCCTACAAAGATATACACAAGCTCTTGGTTTGTTTTATGTACTTCCACAAACTGGAGTATATTTTGAGCATGTGTCTTAGGAGCAAATCTTAAAGACTTAAAGGAAGAATAAAATTGTTAAAGAGGGGTGAAGTTGTGCTTTAGGAGGTAAAAATTCAGTTACAAATCAGTAGCCATTGTAGTTCTTCCATCTGAGAAAGAAGGAATTGCAGACTTCTGTAGTGGCTTGTGGATCAAATGGTGAATTGTCCGTATGTGGCAGATGAGTGTCTATGATGTGCAAACATTAACTTGTAGAGGACTAAATTGTTTTGAATGTTGACCTGTTAATTTTACAGCTTTTCTGAGTTATAGTTGAGATAAACTGATCGGGTATAAAAGAAAGCCTGTTGCTGCTGTGTGTCATGCATTACACAGTACCTGTTCTATGCTTTAGAGAGAGATCAACAGTGGTGTCAAATCTGCTGTCTTCTGTATTTTAAAGATAAAATTATCTTGAATCACCATGTGAAAAGCTATAATGTCTCTTCTAATGTTTCTTCAGAGTGATAAGCCTGCCATTACTGTGTTTAGCTACTGGAACCGAATAGGATTTATTAGCTACTCCAGTAGCTGATTTAGATATCTAATAGATAGAATGAGCAGGACCCGTGCAAGATATTCTTTTAATATCTTCTAGCTTGTAATAGCATGTAAAGACACAGAAGCAACTTCAAACAAAGTACACTTTTTGTCCAAAATCTAACTCAAATGATCCTAAGATAAGAAATAACTGCTTAAAATGCCTGCATTTCCACGTAAGTCCTTGGATCGATCTTGGAATTATCCATTATTTTGGTTGTCAGATTAGAGCATACTGTCCGTACTGATTCTTTGTTTATTTTTGTACAGCCTTCAGGTAACTTACTTTTTGAACAGTTGGTTCCTTGACAGACATGTAGTTTTAATACATTTTTTTTTTTCAGCTTTGCAAGAGTACTCTATTTTTAAAACAAAGGATTAGAGTTGAGATCATAGTCTTTGACTTTGTCTTCCCAGGGGACGTTTTTATCTTGATCCATATCTTTTCCCTGTTTGATTTCTTTAACAAAACTGAACTAAACATGGGAAATTCAGACATGAGTAATACCACAGAGGAAAAAAAAATAGGATTATCATTAAAAGAAATACACACTAAACTGTTTTGAAGACTGTAGAGAAACTAAAAGTGTCGGAAGTCACAACTTGTTTTTTCCTTTATCTGCTCTTTTTAATACAAGCTTTATAGGTGTAAAATTAGTATTTTAGTCATTGCATACAATTTGAAGTAATGCTTGTTGAAATATGCTTATCCAGTTACAGAATCACTTTTAAAATGGGAGATATATTTTCCAACTAGTGTAAGCATTTAACTCAGTAATGTTCTTGCCCTGTTTGTCCTAACTTTAAGCTTAGTAAATTACACAATTGAGGAAAAAACTAGTCCTAGTTGACTCGAACTTTAATTAGTGTCTGGTGTTACAAAACCTTATGATAATTTTAAAATTAATTTTAAATAGCTTTCAGCAATAAATATGAAAGTGTAGAATATCACATTCCACTTACAGTAATGTACAATTTTGAAGATCTTCTAGTGTATAAAAATTTTGCAGACTTGGTGAAACAGCCGAAACGCTGGCAGATAGAACTGCCACTTCTTACACTGTTCAAGAACAAAGTTCTGTTTAAATGTGGTATCACACTAATAAAGCCACATTTTTTTAAGTCCCTACTAGAACACCTAGCACTTTTGATAAAAATGTTTCAAAGACTTAACTGAGATTTAAATGGCATTTTATTAGAACGGGAAAGCTGGTGTCTCATATTCTTCTTTTTGTTCTTTTTTCAAGGAAAAAATTTATACACAAATGAATATGTGGCAATTAAGCTGGTAAGTTAATTTTTTTTTTAAAAAAAAAAAAAACAATTTGGGGTGAGAAACTAACCAGAATTTTCCTTTCATATATAATGGTTTGATTCCTTACTTGATAATTCTTAATAGTTGTGTGTATTTTCAACTGACTAGATGAAGCAGTTAGTGATAGGTGTAACTATGTACTTTGGCCATATTGAATAAAACCAGTGTTAATTGTTACCACTGTTCTTAGAGCTGAATTGGTGTTTGTAAAGTCAGTGATGGTTGACTGCCACTTCAAGGATATGCTCAGCAGTCTTCCTAATAGATTCCTTTTTTGTGAAACAAGTAGAGGAACACCAAATTTAACGTGAGTCTGACATCAGGTGACTATAGAGCAGCTCCAGAAATCCTACAGACTGTTTGTATTTTAACACCTTTATTCCCATCTCAAACTGCTTTTCATCTCTAGTCACTGGTATTTGCACATCTGTTTTGGTAAACATTTTATTTGCAGTGATGTGTAAAGTGTTTTCTGTGCTTACAAATGTGGTAAATTTGTACATTTTGTTGCTATCTCATTGTTCTGTTTTTCCTGAATCAGAAGAGTATTCAATTTCATCAGAAGTACTCAATTTACTTCATGTTTTGCTTCTAGATACTTTTATCTTCTTGATAAATTACTGTTTTCATAACCAAAGTATTTCAAGATTAAATTCAGGTGTGGTTTTTTGTTTGTTTGTTTTGTTTTGTTTGTTTTGTTTTGTTTTGAGTAGGAGAGAATGTTTGGTATAGCAGACTATGGTGAATTTCTTGTTCCATAAAGTGAAAGGTAAACTATGGAAACAGAAATACGTGGCTTTGGATAGGAAATCCAAAAAGTATTGCAAATGTATTACTAAACTCCTGAAAAATATTTGTATCACTATCCTTCCTTAGAAAAATACTTACTTCAGGAGTATTTACAGATTTAAAAACATTAAAGTCATCGTTTGAAAGAGCAACACTGGATGCAGTTTTGAGGGTTATTGTGTGTCCATTATACCAGATTAAAATTTATTTTGTTTTAAAATATCTTGAAGTTATTTTATATGTCTAGTAAAACTTGAAAATGGTCTGAGAATTTCTCTAGTTAAAGGCTGTTTACTATAGCTATTCAGAAATAGTTTGCAAGATAGTAATTTTTTTTTTTAAGCACTAATTATTTGATTATGTAGAACAAGAGAGCTTTTAAATCTGATCAGTGGGTGTTGGTAAAACCACTTTTACTATATATGTAAGTATTAATAAACTTAGCTACTATTTCAACTCATTTCAACTTTCAAAGATAATATTCAATGGCAACTTTTACTTTACTTGTTTTCAAGTTACTCAATCTTACAGCTGTGCAAAAATCTTGAAGTATCATTATTGAGTAACTTACTTTGAAGTCACTGAAGAGCCAGTGTGGTAAAGTATGTCTGTAATTCACTACTAGTGCTAAAGAACTCTGAATATGTAGGTAAGTTTTTGAGTTGTCCTCTTACATTAGTTGTATGGAAAGCTACAGTGTCTTTGCAATAAACAACAGATGGAAGAATCATAGTGAAAATCGACACTGGAGCTTGCATCATCATTATAAGTTAAAATATGTTTATTAGCAGGTAGAACTAGTGGGTTCTTCCTGTGAAAAGCAACTGCATCAAATTGTAGGATTAAGTTGAATTTTGCTATTTAGCTGTTTTTCTTCTTCTGTTGGAGACAGTGCCAGGAGTTTCTTCTAATAGTTAGGTAGGTTGTACTTGCTTGTGTTATGCCATCCTTTCCCTTTTAAAATGTAAGTGTAACAGTTTTTCCGTATCTCTGACACTTATTCCCTTTCTGTTTTGAGAGCAATCATTAGGTCTATGCTCAATCTTTGTTTTATTATACTAAATGGGGCACTCTCAATTTCTTCTGGTTTGCAGCTGTTGTAGTTGAAGTTTAGCCCTCCTGAATGGTGTTGCTTGAATTATGTACATATTCTAGTTTGAGCATAACCCTTGGCAGGTACAGTTGTGGTAGTATCTCTCCTGCAGTATCCTAAAATTGTATTTGTATTCCTCAAGGTAGCGTTATGTTGTTGATGTACTGTTTTCTTCTGAGCAGCAAGACATCTTCTAGGCCAGACGTTTTGTGTGTAAATAGTATGGTGCAGGAGGATTGGGTGGGTTTCTCTTGAGAATGTGAGTTACAGTGGCTGCATTAATACAGCAGCTTACAGGAGTGCTTCTGATGTTAAAAGTAAACAGATTTTGTAACTGCTGTTTTGACTTAAACTTTTCATTGTGCTGAATTAGTATTTCCCTAGCGGACAGAATTTACAAAAGTATGTCCACGTTCATGATATTTATGGCAAGTTCAGGACTTGTGTAAGGAAATAGTTGAAACTAACTTAATTTTCCTGTATGAGGCCTGAGGGTCATACAATGTATGTGTTTTAATGTATAAACTTTATATGTAAATACATATTTATTCTGGTAAAATGACAACAGTTCCAGGATCTTGCTCTTAATCTGGCTGCTTTCTTTATGGTCTGTTCTGGTTGGGCAGATATTTGAGTTTGAAAGATTAGAACAGACTTTCTTAAGAACTGGAATGAGACTCTTAAGAACTAGGCTTTCAGTTGTGCACTGTCTATCAATGTTTATATGTTAGTATACAAACCAGTATCTTGTGATCAGGTAGTTCTTTAGTAATAACCATTTGGTATACATGAACTATACCTTTCCTGCTCATCTCTTCAACTATTGTTAGATTTACTTCTTTTATTACATGACTCTCTACTTCACTTAAACCTCCTATTCCCTACTCAGCTCTTCCCTCTCCTTCATTCTTCTTCCTTTTCCTTTTGACAAACTTCTTCATTGCCCAAACTTACCTCCTCTGCAGGATGCTTAACCTCTAACCAAATGCCAACTAAAGGGATTTCTGCTTGAGCTGCTTCTGGAAATAAGTCAATTTTTCTTTCTTTGTGTGAAAGATACCACGTTATGAGGCGGTCACTGCTGGTCTTGATCTGTAATCTTTAATTCATTGATTCATTAATCGTTCAACTTATAATTGCATTTATAATTTATAATCCTTATAAGTGGGGTGTGTATGGGAAAAAAGGTTGTGGTTTTTTTTCCTCCTTTTTTTTTGTTTTTAAAGAATTATTGCAGTCTAGAATTATACTATTTCAGAACCTCTCTAGAAGACTCTTGTAAATCCAAATCAAGTGCAGCTCTGTTTAATAGACTGATCTTTTTCTGTAACAAGAGTCCTACTTCTGTAGATGCTTTTTCTGAAGATAGCTTTTGTTTGCTGTTGCTTGCGAAAATGTGAAGCAGAGACAGAAGGTATACTAACTAGGTACACTAAAGTTCTCACAGGATAACTTTAAATGTGAGAAACAGGTAATAGCTGAATGTTTATATTGTGCTTTGAGTTAACGTCAGAGTTCTTTAAAATTTCTAACCTTATGTTAGAGCAAACTATTTTCTCAGAGCCCTTTAGAAGGAAGTGGCACCTCTTGAAAACAGTCTAGTAATTTATTCCATGTATTTGGCACAAAAATAATTGCCCAAAAAACCCCATTATAAACTTCAAACAGATTTCACATTTCAAGTGTCCCTATCCTTCTGTTTGAATGTATAAGAATCCCAAAAAAAAGGAAAAAGGAGGCAAAAGACTTGGTTCAAAAGAACCTCTCTGATGAACTAAGGAGTTGTTTTTGCTGCTTAGGTAACTGGTGCTAGTAAAATGCACATTAATTCTTGGATGACAGGAAGACTCCAAGTCTGTCATTAAGAAGGAGAAATGCTCTTTTTTTTCAGGACAAAGAAGCTATCTACGTTTTAATAAAGAAGCTTTGAAATAATTAGACTTCAATGTAAAAGCAGTGTAGTGAAGGTTGTTTACACAACACTGCAGAACTCCTAGAACAGTTATTGCAGGATACTGCAGTGAAGACCTGAGCTTTTTTAATTAAACAAAATACATTGATTTCTTTTGGTAAGAGGAGAATTTGACTTTGAAGTCCTCTGGGCTTAACATTATGTTTGAACAGTATGTGTTCCCAGGCTTGGTTTTGGATACTGAAATGTACTTTAATAACCTTGCAAGGAGGTTGGACTAGATGGCCTTTAAAGGTCCCTTCCAACCCTAATGATTCTATGATTCTACTAATGAAAATAGAAAAAGCCATGTTTTGCCATTTTTTTTTAATTCTTGAATATACTTTTTAGACTTACTCATTAAAATGTAGTTACAGTGGTGTATTCTTCACTCATGTTATGATGGAAGATTACATGTAACATCCCATTATCTTGATTTAGCCATATCTATCTGTCTTTTCTCATTTATCGGTAGTTGACTGTACACTACAAAGTCAGATATGTAGGAACAAAATAAATTCTATGTGAAGAGCTTATTGTGCTTGCCCTCTCACAAGTTTTGTTGAACAAAATATTGTATTTGTGTGTTTAAAGTTACTGAACAGTCTGGAAGATACCTAAGCCTCGTTACAAAAATAAGGCAATTCCAGAAGTCTGGCAGCCAAAAAAAAAAAAGGCCTAAAAGTACATATTGCCACATTTTTTTTCACCATTATTGGAAGCAGTAAAAGTATTTGATTGTTTCTCTGCTAGACAGAGTTCAACATCAGACGTTGGCTGGTGTACAGTTGCCAAGTAGGGTAGTTTGACTGAGAACATTTACCTTCTGGAGGCTTATCAGAACTGCTTCCTGCTGATGACATGAACAGGTATAATTCACTTGAAGAAGTGTAGCTGTGTATGTCAAATATTGGAAGCTATTTCTTTTCCCTAGGACAGTTGTTCTTGTTTGTTTGCATTTTTTTTTTTGGTCTATTTTCATAAATTTAATACATACAAGCTATTTTTCCCTTGTTATGGGATTATTTTATAACATTGAGTGGTGATTAAGTTGTTAATGTACAGCATCAGTTAAGGCAAAACTGTATAATTGAACAAAATCAAACTGCTCATAAGCCAATGTCTTGTCTTAGTATAGTCAACAGACATGCAGGGTTTTATGAACTAAAATATTTTCTTCTTGACGGGCAGAATTACAAGCTTTAATTAGCGACGATTTTGAGTGGTATATTTTGTAACTAACAGACTTGTATATATTACTGCAGGCAAACTAGTAGCTAAATTTGTGCGGTTTTGTAAAAAGTTAAAATGTTTCAGTAATGTGCTTCATAGGGGGTTTACTTATACCTCTGAAGGCTGAGTTCTAAAGGTTGATAGTTGCACTGATTTGCTTGGGCTCACATTTATGGTGAAGTGTTTTATTAATGGGAAATCTGTCTGCAATACTTGATAACAAATTTCGTATCTTTTCTCATAAACTGTAAGAAGGACCTTTTGGTGGCCTAGTTAGTGTTCCTTAGTAATTCAGTTCGTGAAGAATCAACACCTTTTTGTTTCAGAATGTTCTTGCTCACTTCTTTGCAAAGAATTCCAGTGCTCAGCTAGGACGAATGCTCAAGAGCCTAAAAAGATATAATAAATTCTGTTTGGTTTTTGTAAAAACTGTTACTTTGATCCCTTTTTACTTGTGGTCCTCAACCTTTGGTATCCTGGCAAAATCAAATGCACAAACGTACCCTGGCAGAGACTTTCTCTGTAGCAGAAGCAGTAATTTGAAAAAGCTGAATGCTGGAGGGAGATGAGCTGAGGAAGAGGACTAAGTTTCTCATGATTGCACATTGGCTCAGGGTTTCCGTGGCCTGGATGGAGAACTGGGAAACAACACAGGTTAATAAACTGTTAGGAGAAGATAGTCTGAGATGAGCATCTTGTGCAAACTTTTCCTGAAAACTTTTCCAGCAGTAGCAGTTATTGCTGATAAGTGTATTAACAATCTTAACTAATGACATGCTGCAATTCTAGTAGGAGCAGTCTGTGTAGGAGTAATGCACAGTTTATGTCCGAATTGTCTTTGATGCATTGGAAGATGTTACGTATCGCAAGAAACCAGGCATATATTGTAGGAAATGATGTCAAGAATCCTATTATAAAGTACCTTTATTTTGCAAAGGGAAATACTCAAAAAGTTAGGGCTCTCGTTTAGGCTGCTTGTGCGTTCCTGTGCTTGATCTCATGTCACTTTATTCTGTGAGACCGTGCCACATTAGTATGTAGAACACAAAACTAAGATTTCATTAATTTATGTAAATTGTTTTGGGGAAAGGGAGCTTTAAACGACAAACTTATTCTACTTATTCTGGTGCTTTTTTTTTTTGTTTCGGATTTATAGTTTAGAAAAGTGCTACTTAATTTCTGATCAACTGTACTATTTGGTGGAAGCATTTGGTATTTTTTTTTGGTCAAGATCCTAGGATAAAACTTTTTTAAGAAAGATACATCTGTCATGTCTAGCAGGTATGTGGATAGTCTTTTCAATCTGTTAAGCTGCGTATCAGTGACACCTTTTGAGAGCTGCAAGACACATCACCCACATGCTTTGGAGACAAATTATTTTTTAGTTATTCTATTGTGGGTCTATGATTGGGTTTGCGTGTTGTACCCTAGTCCTCTGGAGCAATTCAAGGTGCAAATGTCACTATGTGCTCTAGTTTCGCATGACTGAGGTTTAGCTTTCTTAATTTCTTAATTACCAGTCATTTAGAAGAAACATTCAAACTTCTCATGTGGCTTGGAAGCAGTAGGGTTAGTTTGGCTGTTAGTGGGTTAGTATATTAGTTTTTAGGGTTTGGCACAGAGGCTTTGTTTTAAATGCTGTTTTTGTTTTTAAATCAGGAGCCAATGAAGTCGAGAGCACCACAGCTACATTTGGAATACAGATTCTACAAGCAGCTAGGATCTGGAGGTAAAAAGCAGTGTCGTGCATTTTACTGTAATGTAATCCAGGATCAATTTTTCACAGAAATTTTCTGATTTAGAGGTATAAATCTATTCAATAAAGTGTCCCGAGTTATTTAAAGCAGAAAAAAGCAACATGACTCAGTAGATTAATGTATAAGCTTTTCTAGTATTGTAAGACCTTTTTGTTGTACTCTTTAAAGCGTGTCTGTGAAATTCTGAGACTATTTAATGTCTTAAATATCACAGAACGTGTGTGCATATGGGTACACCTTAAACTAAGCACTCTTAGAATACTCCCAGCGTGTTCTCTTTGAATAAACACTATAAATGACCAAAACGATATTCTACTAATCACATTTTTTTATTTAAAGTTGCTATGATATTTAAATAGCTTCAGTCTCAGTTTTACTTTACTTCATTTCCATTAATACAGTACGTATTACTGCTTACTAATTTTAAGCCTCCTAAATACTTTTTAAAAAAAAAGTTTAAATGCAGCTTAAGACTCGAATTTCTCATTTCACTCCCGTTGTTGCTTTTACACCCAGAAATACTCTTATGATGGTCCCCTCAATGATCCAGTTAATCACCTTTTGCTTTTATTAGGTGAGCAATACTTCTCATGTATTTCTGTGCCTTTGACAAAGCTGTGTATAGCAAGATGTGAAGCTAAGAAAATGAGTACAAATCGTCCCTAAATGAGTTATACCCTAGGGAAAAATCTTATATCTTTTCCTTGAAAGTATTCCTTTAATTCCTAGAGTAGCTTTTCATAGGTCATGTAGTTATTTACTTTTTCCACTTTTCACCAATGTAGATGCTTATTGTATAAAATGGACTACTAATAGTTGTTTTCTATGTGCACATTCTTTCTTTTTTTCTACCAAAGATAGCATGTAATTTGTAACAGTGATTTTAAAGTTATGCTTAAACTACAATAAAATACTGTTTAATACTGTTTTAATAATGAAAAGTCATCTCAAAGTCAGGGAATACAAAGTGAACATGCTCATACCACTTTCATTTTGTTGCATTGAATGTATGATATTATGAGTGTTATGATGAATTTTAATACTTTCTCAATACTACTTTCACTTTCAAAAATTTGGGATCATATGTTAATTGGTGCACACACTGGATAGTGTTTCTCTAGTTAGGTAGTGCTCAAATTTTGTGCTCTTCTTTAAAGACCTTCCCTTTAAAGACTAGGGAAACATACTTTCCAATACTTTAAATACAGGACTTTTTTTTTTTTTTTGATGCTGTAGTATGAACGCTCTGCTGCCGGGAATCTTTAGAGATAATTCTTTGCAAGACATGACATTGTTCCTGTTTAGAGATGAGTTAAGTTGCAGAATGTCTGGTCAAAATGTTGAGTCTTAAATGGTTGCTAATTGGAGAAAGTAATCAGGATATAATGTCTGGTTTTTTCATTAGTTGTAAATAATCAGCATACACTAGACTAGTATTGTGAAACAGCAGAGATCTTAATTGCTTAACTCATGAGACACAACCCACAAGTTAGAGACAATACCCAGCTGTGAAAACCAAGGTGTTAACTATCTAAAATTGCTAAGTAGCTGTGTAGTGCAGGTAAGACTAAAGCTATAACTACTAGTTCTGACTGCAGGCAATAGCAATGTTTCTCAGAGGCAGGAACCCTTATGGGAGTATTTACTGGGAAAAATATCTTAGCAAATGTAACTTTGTTTACCTTTTTGTTTACTGAGTAGGATTGGAGGACTATATTTAATGTAAGAATGTAGGGAAGTTATTAGTCTGCTTTATTTTGACTGTCATTCAACTCTGTTTGGTTGCAATGACTTTATTACTTCTCTGTTGCATTACTGAAGTATTGTAAGAGAGAATGATCTCTCTTGATTCTTTGAATGAAGATGAGACCACCTTTGGGATGAAAACAAAAAGATAAAGCTTATGAGTACTAGTCATTATCAATATTTATGAAGAACCTCTGTTTTCAAAGTAATCTGCTTTTATTCCAAAGTAAAAGCCTCCCCCAGCAGGCATAGAACCCTGTAAATTCCTTTTGAGTCATCTGACTTTCTCAGGCACCCCACTTGAGACTCATTGTAATGGGTTTTGTGGGAAAGACTGAACATGAAGAAAGTAATATTCATGCTCCCATCTTGTTTTTACTTTACTGATTTTTCGTGACATAGGTGTTTACTGTCAAGTACACATTTCAGAAATTTTGGCATATAAATGGTTGGAAAACATGGTGGTGGAAAGTTGATGCACCAAGTGATAAATTCAGGAAGCAGTTAATCCTTACTTCATAGAACAGGAGAAACGAAAAATGTTATGCCAGATCTATCCATATAGATAGTGTTGCTCTATGGGCAGTGGTTGCACTTTTGCCAGAGAGAGAATACATTGAAGGAGTGTATCTTTGTGCAAGTGGAAGAAGATCGTAGGAAGTATAAAAAAAGCTGGCAGAAATTTGAAGTATAGTAATTGTGAGCAGATAGGAGGTTTCTCTGGTAAGTAATTACTCACTGTACTAGCAGTTCCAGTCATCTGGAGCCTTCTGGTTTCTAAGCTTCTAAAAATCCCTATTTGCAAGGTTTCTTAATCATGACAAAGTAGTCTTTCCTTAGCTGTTTTTTTTTTTTTTTATTATTCACAGAAAAATTCTCGTGATTTGGCTGATAGCTTTATAACTGTGTGGACTGCTTGTTTTGCATTTAATTGTATTAAATAGCTTTTCTGCTTATTCGCCTCATGTATACATGCATACACGTGTATTAATAGCAAATGACTACTAAAAAATGGTCTCAGAAGCAACTGGTGAAAAGGGAATAGTACTCCCTTCCTTTCTCAATTTTGCAAGCAGAGCCATTATTTCCTATAAACAAAACTTAATTTTTCACAAATTAATTCCACAAGTTGTGCTACAAACAGACTCATGCTGAGTGTGAAATAACCTGAAGCTTAAGGGATAAAATACCTGCAGGCCCTTTGAAATCCCAGTTTATTTGGGGTGGCATGAGGAGGACGAAGAGGTATTAAAGTATGAATGAATACTTCTGGAAGAGAATTAGGTTACTTTCCTGAAATACCTTCCTGAAAACAAGTAAAGGAAATGTTATTGGGCAACAGATTATCTCACCTTCTGATCCCTTTTAACAGAGCATCTTAGTGCTTCCTCTGACCTTATGAGCACCCTTGATGAAGGAGTGACATTTTGAAATTGTATCTTTTCTTGGTATTCCCTCATCTCCAGCCAGTGTTTGTCTACTACAAGTCTACTTACTTATTCTTATAATATCCCTTTTTCTTTTTTTTCTAATAAACTTGTGACTTAGAATTTTTTTTAAATTATTGATTTCTGTGGTAAAAGTTGCTCTTCTGTTTCTTGGATGCCATGAACATGGAAGGCATGCCTGAATGAAGAAAATTTGGGGGATATTTTATAACTGTTCCCTGAAAGAACAAGAAAAAAATAGGCATGAAGTATGACAGATGTGCAATTTTTATACACAGGAGTTTTTAACCAAGAGTATTCATTCTTTAATAGAAAGTACTTTTGATTTGCATGAAAAAGCACTAACATTTCAAAACTGTATTTCTACGGAGAGAATCTGCTCATAAAGAATGCTTATAATTTCTAACTTTACTCTTTCCAGTATGCTTTTTACTAAACATGGCTATGAATGTGCATTAGCATGTAGATGTCTGTCAGGACAAAAATGGGAAGAGTCTGTCTTAAACAGGAAACGTTTCATGTACTTTGGGGTTTTTTTGAAATATCTTTAATTATTCTGGGGAATGGATCTAAAAGTTATTAAAAATAGTTCTTGAATTAGTTTAAAAATGTGTCTTATTTTGGTCACATAATTATTTGGCTTTCATTTAAGTTTTATATACCAGTAGAAATTTTTATGAAAATTGCTGTCTCTCTTCTGCTGTAATTTTGCCATTCAATAACTGTGAACGTGCACTCCTCATGAAGTGTGAAGTCTTTTAGTCAGTATACAGACATTTCTAGTCAACTGAATGAGCAACCTATAGAGGGAATTTAAAGTATCTTTAATTCTAATAAAATTTTAGTTAAAATATCCCAGAAGGAATGATAAGAAAAACTGATACATTACCATAAGTGCAGTACTACAAATAAAACTATAGCTGAATTCTTAACTGAAATTACACTAGGACTTTCGGAATTAGTAGAAAAGCTTTGTATTTTTAAAATTGATTTTTATATTTATTTTTTACACTATCAATCTTTCTCCTCATGATAAGCAGATGAGCTGTAGATATATGTCATGTGCTACCCCCATAATTTAACTGCACCTAAATTCAGTGTATTTTCCTACTAGGAGGAACTGAGCGGGGAGAAAATCAATAACTACTGGCTTAATTTGAGTATTGAGTAGTAAAGCTGATAATATTTTTAAGGTGGGATTTTTTCCATTTAAAAACCTTATTTGTGAAAATTCTTAAAATGCTGTATTTCTTTGACAGGTATTTACAGTATGGTTCTGTTCCCTCTTGCAATAAGGAAGCTGTGTACATATTAAAGAAGTTATGTATTGTTAGGTGTGAAGAGCATAACGATTCAACTTCTACTGTCTGATTTTTGTAACATTTCTTAACTCCGTGGGTCATCAATCATAATGACTGTGAGTCTTCAGAAGTGAATGAATGAGGGCTCTTTTATACTTACCCATCTGACAAGTGGAACAAAAGGATAACAGTCAGCTTCTGCTGCTTAACCTGCCTTAGTAGAGCTTGTGTCTGCAATGCTGCTGTTTTACTAAGAACAGACTGATGCTATAGTACCTGTCTCTAGCAACAAGGGGTATCTATTGTTAGATTTTAGTTTTTAATTTGATGTCATTTTTGAAAGAGACAAAGATGTGTTCAGCTGTGGACTATGCTACTACTGAAACTGCTGTATTAACATTTCAGAGAAGGCAGATGCTCAGTATTGATAATGATATTTTCCTTTTCTTAAGCTTTATACTTCTGTTCTTTTAGCTGAAGTCTAGTTAACACTTCCACTCTTAAAACTGGCAAACACTTTTCTTGCAGAATGACCAATGGCCAGTGCATGTATAAGATATATACTTGTGTACTATGGAAAAAGGTGTTGTATTTTAAAAGGTTATGGCCAGTGTGAAATGAACGTTAAGTACTGCATTCTGTACATGAGAATCTTTTCCGTGGTTTGCTGCTATCAGTCATGTGGTAAATGTGCTCTGCATTGCTATCTTAAAATGTATTTTTTCAGTTTCAAGGTCATGAGAGCCTGCCTTAGACATAACAGAATCATACTACTTGGGCAGTGGTAATGAAAAAATTACCATTGGGTTGGTGGTTGAAGGAGATTGTAGAGCTGCCATAATGTGATTTTGGAAGATATCGAAATGTTACCAGAGCACTTGTGTATGCCGTTAGTGTAAGAACAAGTCTGTATGTAATCCTGAGAAGCTGCGGCCAGGGAAGTACTAAGCATTTGTGCACAGTGGTCAACTACTGTTCTAGAGGAGTAAAGTCTGCTCACCATTTTGGTAATCAAGCTCAGCAGAATATTTCTTACAGCATTTTGAACATGTCAGGATTCTCCAGGTTGACTGTGTTTTGGTTTGGGAACGTAGCAAATTTGAAATACTCTGTATTTCTGATTTTTTTTTTTTTGATGCAGAGTGCCTTAAGACTTGAGATTGAACACTTTTTCGTTATCAGGTCCATGATACACAGTTTAATGTTGACTAGTAGGGTAGACTTTGCTGTTCATAGTTTTTTCGTTGTTTTCCATGTTGAAAAGGTGTTTGGGCTGAAGGCCAAGAATGAAGTTCAGTGCTTTTTCCTGTAGGATAAAGACAAAAATATTTATGCTAACGAAAATGTAATTAATCTAATTTCAGTTCAGACCAGCTTGAGTGTGTGTGAGATCTGAATGTTCAGTGACACCTTTTCAATTTTTTTATGCAACCCTATTCAGGATATGGAATGCATGAGGCATATACTGGCACTAACGGGGAGGCTATCTTTTGTATTTAAGATAGTGATAGGAGATTATTATTTTTTTTAATCTTTAACTGTGAAGCACTAAAAATACTACTTTTACATGGGCAAAGACAATGGGATTTCAGATTGCTATTGAGATCATCTCTAGCTCATCCCCTGGGCCATAGCCACGCTGCCTTCTGCTTCACTCTATGGAAGAAAATGGAGAACAGCATGGTTTTATCACAGTATATTAGCATCTGTGCTCTACTATAACTTTTCCCAAGACAAAATGTTAATCGCTTTATTATGATCTCTTAGTTCCTTTCTCAATTGTTGGATTGTAACTTATTTACTAGATTGATATTCTACCGTACCATGAGGAAGTATCTCAATAGCAAGTCTGCTTGATTGTAGTGCTAGAAATAAATTGTAGCTAGATTAATGTGACAAGTGATCATTTCTGTTCATGGATCTTACAGAAACCACCTAAAATAAGTTATCCCATTCTATGTTTTTCAAAATATTTTGGGGTTGCCATCCTGCTTGTGCTGTTATTACAGGATAAAAATTATAGAAGTTACCAGGGTTTGAAATGAGTTTGAAAAGAAGATTTTTACAAGAGTACTCTAATGCAGTATATGTACAAACGTATTAATTAATTGAATGTTCCCACTACTTAATTAAAGTAGTAATAATTTACTGGTGCTTCAGATTTTACAATGAAAGTTGAAGAAAAATGAAAGACAAAAGGCCTAGCTGTTAACTACAGTTAGAAAGTAACTCAGTTCAGGGCAGTCTTACTTTTATGTATGTAAATTATGTTTTATGAGTTCTTATCTGTGTGTCTTTGAGTTGTTTCACTTCATAACCTGCCCCTATATCTTCCTAACAGTCATTCAGTATAAATGCAAAGCGAATTTTTTTTAGTGGCTTCACATGAACGTTGCTTTGATCTATACTTCCAGGTAGGTAGCTGAGAATTTGCTCTTAAACTGAAAATTGATTATTTTTTAAAACCTTTAATGCTGTCCTGGTTTATTACTTTTGTTCTACTTTGGGATTATTATGCAGGAGAGTAAACAATAAGCAGTTAGTTGAAGTGAGTTTTAATCTCTATTAAATAATAAAAATAAGGGCAAGTGAACTTAAAAATTATGCTCTGTGCTTAATTTAAAAATTTACTTTTACAAGCACTTAAGCTGAATTAAATAATGACTCTCTTGACTGAGGCAGTGTCTGTTCATATGCATTGTTCATCTGTGTACTGATGACTGCTGTGGTTTTGTTGCGAGTTGTTTGTGGAAAAAGCTGACTCAATTTTGAGTTCGGTTGCTGCTGATGTACTTTAACAAGAAGGCTGAGCTGCTTGATTCTTAATGTGAATATGCTAATATTTATGTTTAAGTGAATGAATGATGATGACAATTAGAAATTTATTTTTTTAAGTATAGTCCAACTTTTGCTGGCAGTTTTTCTTGTTTTAGGCCAGTCCTTTCTAGCACTGGCCTTAAGGAAATGTACAGATTTTTCTCAGGTTATATTTAAATTATTTTTTTTCCCTAGAATAAGTACAAGAGATATGGTAAGATTAGCAGCTGCATAAATTTAAATGTAACTTGCAGATGCATATGTTAATATTCCTGAGAAGCAATAATTACTGACCAGAAGAAGCCTGGTGGTATACAAAAATTTGTATTGGTTTTGGAATATGACATCACACACAGATTGCAGAGAGTAATCAGTGGTTTTTGTATAAAATATAATAGCTGTAATTGTGAAGGTGGCTTGATGGTACAGTTCACAGAACATTATGAATGTTAGATAAATGAATATTTGATTTAATAAGGTTTACAATAAAATGCATGTCTAATTCTGGTTTAGTAATGTAAATTAGTTACAGTAGATCTGTTTTAATGGAAAAAATCTTACTTTTACATTACTATTACTTATATTTGCAAACATTCTTATATTTGTAAATAAGAAATGTAGCCTAAGTGTTGTACGTGCCTTCAACATGACATTTTATCAGTGCTGAAGTTATGTTGCATATACAGTGTCTCGTTCCATGTTTAGAGTTTTACAGTGCATGGATGATGGTGGTTTCAGTAGCCATAAAGTACTACGTTTCTGAAGATTGTATAGCTGCCTGTATATGCTGCTTTGGTTTGTGTATGCATTATTTTCTGTATGCTACTTTGCTTCAAGTAAAAAAAAAACACATATGGCACTATCCTTGATTTTGTAATTACTTACTTTCAGAGGATTCAGGCCACATTCTGTAGTCTTAGTAGGGAATACTTGCCTTTGTGGCAGGTTGTTGAATTGCATCCTTGACAGAGTATCAGTACGAATGTGCCATGGAATATAGCTGTTACTGCAAATCTTCAGTCTACTCAGTTTAAAGTATTTTGCTTGTGCCCAATGAATTGCCACACACGAAAGTTGAAAACTACAAATAAAAGACAGTGCGGTGTAGGAAGCTGAAAACAGAACAGCTTGTACTGCAAGTGCAATTGTGTGTGTTTTAATGGCATTTATGGATCTGATTTAACAGACAATCTAAGCAATACAGTGTAATGCAGATCACATCAGTAGGAGTGTGTCTTGACTGGCTTAGAGGAAACTCTAAAAGGAAACCAGTATTACAAGAAACTGAAAAGCTGCTTGCTTACTTAGTAGCTTTACAAATTTAGGTTGTATTTTATAGAGATTATAAGATAAGGCTCAAAATTAAGTCAGTGGTAGACTGGGAACACAAGGTTAAATACAAGTCGTGTTGCCATGGACGTGTGTTACAGATTTCTTTGGTCATTTTCTGCTGCTTGTTTATCAAGTTTGGGTTTTTTTTTTTTTTCCTGAATGAGGACACATGCATGTGATAATTAAGGCTACTATGTAGTATCTGTGTTAAAACAAGTAGCTGGAATTGTTGCTTTCAGATACAGATCTGTGTTCATGCTAGTCATTAGAAAACTGCAGTAAACAACATGTAGCCTCAGGCTTAAATCAGGTTTGATGCTGAAGGTCTTGAAAAAGATAGCAGCCAAGGTGGATAACAGTACCTTCTACTTGATTTTCTTTATTTTCAAGACATTTGACAGATACAGTTGTAATCTACCAATAATGTTTTCTTTATTCTAATGTTTTTATCTTGTCATTGTTATAGAAGAAGTCAGACCTGTCAGCTTTAAAAACTTCCTGGACATCATGTACCTAAATATGATAGATTAAAGCATTTGAGCGATAAACCAGTTTCGACAGATGACAGAGGTGGTTCTATTCAATAACTCATTACTCAGTGCTAAGAAACTGGGAACAGGAGAAAAGAAATCAACACTTTTTTTTCCCTGTTCTACTCTCTGAATAAAAAGGAAGGTGTAAGTCTGACTTACTAATAGTAAAATACTAGAAGTATTGCAATGTGTACAGTTGTGGAAAAAATGTGTCAAGCTGTACTTTTAATATTAGCAAAGCTTAGTTCCTTATTTTTAGATAAAAATAAATATATTTTTGTCATTTTTTTCCCAGCACCTCAGTGGGTAGTCTTGTGCACTTTTTGGATGTGTGTACTCTATTTTGGAGACTACTGATGTTCAGCAGTAATGTTTTAGGTGCCTAATGAAAGTTACCTTTTCTAGAAAAAGAAACTAGAATCCCAGCAGTATAGAAGCAGTGAATTTCCAAGTCAAGACTGTCTTGATTTTTGCCCGAATAAAATGGGATTGGAAGCCATATTGGTTTAAAATGGATTTACAATTTTAAGACAGAGTGGTTCCATAAAGCATTGTAGATGATTTTGCTTTAGTAAAGTGAGTTCATTCAACTGCAAGTATTTTACTTGTGAGTAAGTATAAATATCTATGGATAAGCAAATGTGACTCTCTTCTGATAATAAGGATTCTGTAAACCTAGTTGTAAACCTAGAAAGGAATTAGATATTTTAGTGTTCAAGTAATTTATTGTGAGTATTTTGTACTATTTTTTGGCCACAGGTAAGTTTCTTCATTGGTTGAAGAATAGGAAGTTACTGAATTCTGCAGAATTCTGAAGAAGTGTGGAATTCTGCACTTTTTTTGTGTGTGTGTGTGTGTGGGGGGACACGACTTCTTTTTAAAAAGGATTTTTGAGAATGGGCCAGAAGATCTATCAAGCTAGTAGAAAGGGTTGAATAGTGATCTGTTGTGGTTTAGCCCCAGCCGGGAGCTAAATGCTATACAGCTGCTCACTCACCATCCCAGATAGGGGAGAGAAAATACAACAAAAAGCTCGTGGGCCTAGATAAGGACGGGGAGAGATCATTCAGCAGTTACAGTCACGGACCAAACAGACTTTACTTGGGAAAACTGGTTTAACTTATTACCAATCAAATCAGAGTAGGATAATGAGAAAGAAAACCAAATCTTAAAAACATCATCTTCCTGGGCTTAATTTTACTCCCGATTTCCCTACCTTCTCCCTGGCAGCAGCACAGGGGGATGGAGAATGGGGGTTGTGGTCAGTTCGTTACACCTTGTCTCTGCTGCTCCTTCCTCCTGACAGTCTTCCCCTGCTTCAGCGTGGGGTCCCTCCCACAGGAGACAGTTCTCCACGAACTGCTTCAACATGCGTCCTTCCCACGGGCTGCAGTTCTTCACGAACTGCTCCATTGTGGGTCCCCCACGGGGTCACAGGCCGTGCCAGCAAACCTGCTCTGTCCTGGGCTCCTCTTTATGGGTCCACAGGTCCTGTCAGGAACCTGGCCCAGTGCGGGCCCTCCACGGGCCACAGTCTGCTTCAGGCATCCGCTTGCCCCGGCGTGGGGTCCTCCCCAGGCTACAGGTGGATCTCTGCTGGGAGTAACAGTACTCCTCCCCCTCCTTCCTCACTAACTTTCTTGTCTGCAGGGCTGCTGCTTTCACATATTCTCGCTCCTCGCCTCTGCCTGGCGCAGACAGCCGCCCAGCGGGAGGCCAGGGGCGAGCCCTGCGCCGCCCCTTCTCCTCCGCGCTGCTGCTTTGTTTCCCCTCCTTGCCTCCCTGCTCTCCCGCATGCCCTACCGCTGTTGCCGCTTGGCTACGCCCCGGCCAGCGGCGTGTCAGCCCTGGAGGTTGCCGGCTTCACCGGACAAAGGAAAAGTTTCTAGGAGCTTCTTGCAGACGCTACCGCTGTAGCCCGCCCCCCGCCGCCACCAAAACCCACACATAATCAAACTATATTATTGAGCAAGATACCTGAGAGCGCTGACTTCTTTAACGTCACAGAAAGAAGACTGGGATGTGTCTTACCAAGTCCCTAGTATTTCCTTCTTAACATTCTTACACCAAAGGGCTTCAGTGGTTGAAGCCTCGTAGTAAGTATTGGAATATCCTGCCAACAAAAGGATGACTTCTTCATTTCCTAGACATGAAGGTTTCTTTGTTTTTCTAGCTTACCCTGTTTTTCTTAAAGATTTATATAGAAGAGCTTACATTTATATCTCTGTTGTGGCAGAACAAGACCCAGATACTCCTTATTAGTAATGTGTTACTTTGTGACTTTTCTTCTGGAGATCTAGAGACATGAAGAAGTGATGTGAATAACAGAATGTTGTCAGATTATTGTTTTTAAGCAAAAGGCATAAGACTTTTTTGATTAAAAAAAAACCACAAAACAAAACCTCAAACTTCTGATACTTCGAACTGTTAATGTGAAGTGATTTTATGAACACAGGGGATTTTAGATGTAATGCTCTGTATCTGCCTTGCAGATGTTAGTAACTTACCACGTTAAACACAATTTTGGGATATTCTGGAGTTTTCGTCTAATTAGAAGATCAAGTGTTATAAGTAGAATAAGTACTATTCTTGCCATGTTAAATAAAATTAAATTGATCACAGCTGAGGCTAGCTCACTGCCCTGGGTGTGTACTTAACAGGAGTTGCTGTGGTGCTTGCATGATATGATGTGGTAGAATAAAATGTTAAAGGGCATCTCCTGTAAACACAGTTCTGAAATTGGCAACTGCCTACAATTCTGACAGTGTTACAAATTCATTTCTAGAAATATTTCCTCTTCTACTAGCATGTGGTCTTGCAAACTTTATCTGTAAAACTAGACAAACCCCAGAAGTCTTCTGGGTTCTGTATTTTTGAAGTGCGTTTAATATTTTAAAATGTTAGAAAGATACAGAGCAGATGAAATGGTAATAGAGGAGACTAACTTCTCTTGAGAATATTTTGGAGTTAGTGCCTTTAAACATGCAAACAGAGGTTCTCAGACTTTCTCACACTATGTCATGTGGTGCTATTTCTTCCAAATTGTCAGTGCTTTTCTTTCTCTTTATATGCTCAGGTGGTTTGTGCTTTTTTTTTTTTTTGCTTCTGTTTCTGTATGTCTGTTGGATAATTTAATTTGCTGCTGCAGAGATGCATGGAAATGTGCTGTAATTCCACCATAACAGAAAGTGAAGGCAGAAAATTTGAATTCTAAAGTTACAATATCTCCGTATGTGTATAAATATCTTCTCTGATATGTTATCTGATAATTAGGAATGATGTTTTTAAAACCAAAACCACTGTCTTGTACCGTGTTCTGATATAGCGTGCAATGTGACCTGTCTTATTTCGTTAGCAGCAGTAAGCTACTGTCATGAAGTCTTTCTGAAATGGGTAGATTATGGATGTTAAGTATATTAGTATAGATATGGGTATGATTATGCATATTTGAAAACTAAATGGGAGCTCTAGTCTTCAGAAAATTGAACAGTTAAACTGGATTTTTAGGGGTTATGTTTTCATTATTCTCACTTGTAGGAAAAGAGGTAAGTGAAAATGCTTTTAAAAAATGCTTCATTCATTTGTTTTTAGTTTTGCTAAAACCGTAAGAGGTTTGGTTTTGTTGTTTGTGTTTGGTTTTGGTGGTTTGTTTTTTTTTTTTTTTTTTTTTTTTCTTTTCCTTTTTTAACCCAGAACTCTAGTGGACAAAATTACAAATATGTGCCCTGAGTATAAGTAGAACTCTGGAAAGGTATGGAAAACTGGAGATGTAATGTACCTCAAAAACCAGTCAGTTTCATTTTTAAACTTGCATTTGTACAGAGAAGGAAGGTGAAACCCAGTGTTTCATTACGATATTCTGAAAATAGATTTTGTAGTTCTTTATAAAACAGTATTGTAGCAATGGACACTGTGGGAAAAGCTCACATGAAAGGTAAAATACGTTGTCACAGTACGGAATATTTAGAGTAAATGAGGTACAGAGGATACATACTGAAGAGCATAAAAAAAAATCTATAATAACTAGCTTCCTTAAGGGAACAAAATATATTCTGCTGAATGAGGAAGAGGTCCTGGGCATATGAGGAAGTGCAAGATGAATAGAGGCAATGATACAAGGTTATTTTTATTTATATAGTCACACAATGTATATGTACAAAAAGGCAAAAGTAAAATTGGATCGTAAGGTTTTAAATACTGATATTTTCAAACTTCTGGGTTACTTGGCTGCTTAGGGCAGGTATTTATTTGAGGGTATAAAGTCTGGAGGTGCAGAATATTTTCATATTAATTTTTTGAATATATGTACCATTCTCTGTATTGATAAAGTGTATGAGAATATGTGAAGATACATGAACATGAAGACAGGAAGTGGCACTGTTGCTAGCATAATTGTAAATGCAGTGCTTGAGTATATTAAAGAATACTTAGTCTTTTGATGCTTGCGTTTATTTTGTCAAGTATTTTTTCAGGAAATACTTTCCAATGAAGTGGGTGATCTTATGTGCACTGATAACTTAAGCTGAAAGTTGGTTTTGTCTCTGCTAAAGGTTTAGATACCTTTAACTGATTTGTTAAACGCTTAACTGCTTCTCCTGCTATGCCAGGGGAAGTCTTGTTATATGGACATGCTTATTATGCTTTTATTAAGGGAAAAGAACAGATGTATTTTTTTCAGGTAATATGTAGTTTTTCTGGTCTAAGCTGTGCATATAAAGAGACGTTTGTTCAATGATTCTGTTAACAGGCTAGAGAGTGAGGGAATCTTCTCAGTCAATGCATGTGACTTGTAGCCCTGGTTTTCAATACATTTATGGCATCAGTATCACAAGCTGTCTGAGGAAATTGGTACTATGGGTGTGTGTTCCTGCCAGGGTTTCTGGAATGCTGTCATAGAAAACTCAACAAAAATAAATTTTTTGACACAATAGTACAGTCTTAATTTTTTATAGTTTTTATGAACAGCAAATTAACGTATTCAAGTGTTTTGTGCTGGAGAATATAATACTTACTTTACATCAGGAAGAATGTTACACATGGAAATAAGATATCAGAGTGACAGGTCACGTTTTAGACTCTGTGGAAGATTTGAAAACAAATGTAGCTTTAACACTAATTTTGCCTTTTTACCCTCCTAGGTAGATGTATTTTATACCTGTTTACAAAGTATTTAAGAGATTGTTACCTGACGATACAGTAGGGTATTTTTGTTCTTATATAGTCTGTTTGGAAATTATGTATGTTTGTTCTGCACTTAATTTTTATTTAGTAATTTTCTAAGGAAAAAAAATACCCAACTGAATCTTAAAATTTTATGTTTGTTAGTATAAAATTTTAAATATGAAACTGTATTTTAGTCAAAATTTTTTTTTTCTAAATAGTTTTAAGTATATAACAGCAAGAAAATAATTTAATATTTGAAGGTCCCTTCCAATCCAAACTATTCTATGATTCTAATTTATTCTTTCTGGCCATCAATTTTTGAAGGAATCCCAGAAGTTGAGTAGTGTCTGGTGTTATAGTGCAGAACTGAAATCAGCGTGAATTATCATAGATTCCCCTTGAGACTTCTAAAAATTCCCTTTGTCATCTGTTCTTATGATTACATTAAAAAAATCTGTCCTTTGTAGGGTTTGAATTAATGAATCTCCATCTACCATACTTTTTATAGAAACCTAGATTTTTAAAAAACCCTAAAATTCCACTTTATGGTGTTTAGATTTTTAATGGACTGATTTACATTTAAGAAAAATGTTTTCTTTTATGTGCTATATAAACAGAAACCAAAAATAATGGAGGAAGAGAAGAGACAGGAGAAAGCCTTCAAGTGCAAATTTAAGTAAAAAACCACCTGTATTTGAAAAAAAAAAAAAAACTAACAAGTGATGGCTGTAACAATTTATCATCTTTGGTATTTTAAAATGCTTAATTTAAATGCCTATTTTTTTTTGAAAAGGAGCTTTTTAAACCTGTGTTCATACCTTTTAAAAATCTTATTTCAATTCACTGATACAAAACCTAACAAATAGGTTCTGACTTTTATTTTTTTATAAAAAGCCTTAAGTTTTTCCTAAGTCAAACATGTAATATTCATAAAATACATAGTGAAACTGGTACTGCCTTTGTTACTCCTTTTGTATTTTTTACCTATAATTTTTACGAGGTTTTATTGTTGTTTTTTTTTTGTGAAAAATGTATTTTTAACTTCAGATCAACTTGAAATCAGGTAGGAATTTTATTAGTATGTTCATTAATCTTATTTAACCCCTTATAATTACTTTGTATCTTCCATTTTACAGATGGAATACCTCAGGTTTACTATTTTGGCCCATGTGGCAAATATAATGCTATGGTGCTAGAACTACTTGGACCTAGTCTGGAAGATTTATTTGACTTGTGTGGTAGGACATTTTCTCTTAAAACCGTTCTTATGATAGCCATACAGTTGGTAAGTAGAATAGATGTTAATTTGAGTGTTCGTTAGAATAACTAAGTCAGTCTTCAATGGATTAAATGCTTATTTTACTTAAGAGATTTGCACTTCCTATGTTTTAAATCTGTGTTAGTGGCTTCTAATGGGCCTGTGGTTCAGTTCTAGCAGGAAGACTATCACTTTAATTTACTTTTGTTCTAGTTTTTCAAGAATCATTGCATGAATGTAGTTTCATTGTGTCTTTTGAGTTCTCATAATTACAGCCTGAAGTCATGTATTTCAGTTTGACGTAATCAATTAAAAAGAAAACCTTCATGAAATAAAAATAATTTTAATCCATGAAAGCAATTGGGTGATGGGGCTCCTAAATGGCATAAATACTTTTCCTGTGCATTCTCATAAAGAAAGCAAACAGCCAAAAATTCACCCAACCCTTCCAGAAATACTAAAATAGAACAAAATTATTCAATTAAGAACTTTTCCCTTTTTTTGAAGATTTCCTGATCTGATGCCCACTTGAGGATGAGTGGAAGTGGAAAGAGAGAGACAATTAAGGCTTTGCATGTTTATCTTGATACAATGTATTTTAAATAACTCCTTATTAAAAGTTAATGATACTGAACCTCCGCTTCCCTAAATAAGTAGTGACTTTTTTACTCATGAAGGTTAAAAATTACTGTTTAAAACACAACTGTAATTGGATAATAGGCCTGCAACTATAGATGTACAGACTATTTACAGCCAAAATGACAACGTTCATTTTTCAGAATGCTCAGATCATCACAGTTCCAAGATCATCTTTATTTTAATGCTTGCTTTTTCTTTCTGAATATATAAATTTTAATAGAAAGTGTTTCAGCTAGAATGGAGGTTATATGCATAGTGGCAAACTTTCAGTGCTTCTCTTCTTTATACTTTTAATATGTAATAGATCTACATGGACCTTCAGTGCTCACTGCTTGATAATGTAATTTCTGGTTAGTTTTAATGTGCACAAAACGTACTTGGTGCCACCTGTTCTTAAAGAATATAAATTCTGTTATATACTGATTCATGTCTAATGTCCGGTGTGAAAGTTTTCAATACATGATGTGGTGTATTTACTTAGGGGGTGTGTACAATTTTCATTGACTTTAACTGGGAGATATCTTGTTAAGAGCAATAGCCTTTTGGTTTTAAGGAGATAGGAGAGGTGACTTCCTCTGTAAAGTCAATGCAAGATGTTTAGCCTCTACCATGATTTAATGTGACAACCTGAAGCTTAAACTAAACTTTCTGTAATTTTTCTTTTTATTAAAGATTACTCGTATGGAATATGTCCATTCAAAGAACTTGATATACAGAGATGTAAAACCTGAGAACTTCTTAATAGGACGACCTGGAAACAAAACCCAGCAAATTATTCATGTTATAGATTTTGGTTTGGCAAAGGAATATGTAGATCCAGAGACAAAGAAGCACATACCATATCGAGAACACAAGAGCCTTACAGGAACAGCTAGATACATGAGTATAAATACACATTTAGGAAAAGGTACGTGTGTTTATTGAGTGCAGAAACAAGAATTCAGCAACTGTCATTTGTCTGAAATCATCTTGTTTCCAATTTGTAATTTTTCTCAATCTGCAGTCATTAAGAACTGCAAGTTTTGTGTGCTGTGTGAAGTGTCCTTATGGAAATATTATTTATGGGAATGAGGTTCTCTGGGTCGCTAGTCATCATGGTCATGTCTCAGTATATAATTACGTTATTTTTGTTAGATAACCATAAAAGAAAAATGAGGTGTATCTTTTTATATCATAGCTTCTTCACATTAAAACTGTATCATGACAGCGTAGGGTAGATGGGAAGTAGATATGCTTATTAAAGATATCAAAGTGAATAGATTGCAACAAGACAGGTTTTCAATGCTACCTTGCCAGGTTTTTGAACTTTTTGAAATGCAGCATGTATGAATAAAAGTAGCTTGTATTTGATGCTTATTTCTTGATTTTTTTTTTTCATGCTCATACTGTTAATGAGGCTTGGTCAGAGTAGTTAAAGATTATGCTAGTGTTGTAAATATGATGGGCTAAAGAAATGACAGTATATATAGAGGTAAGTTGTTATTACTGAATGAATAAACTTAGTTGGAAAAAGGTGCATGAGCACTCAAAGCAGTCTGTTTATTACAGTTATATAGAGGTTTTTTAGTGAAAACAGGTTTGACGCCTTTGAATTTGTGTAAGCCAGTTGCATATCTTTACATTGGAATCACTAATTAGGTTGCTCTTTGGATTGATCGTAAAAAATGTTGCACAGTACTTACGGTTCAAGGGTGCTTCATGTTGATATAGCAAACCAGAAACCATTCACATTTTCCAGATGGTAGTAAGATATTTTATGAAGAAAATCAGACAGCAGTGGTTTGTGGTTAGCAGCCATAATTTGTGAAATGATGTTAACACGTAGAATCACAGAATCATTTAGGTTGGAAAAGGCTCTACGTTCATTGAGTCTATTTGTTAGCCTAACACTGCCAAGTACATTGCTAAACCATGTCCCTAAGTGCTACATCTACCAGTCTTTTAAATACCTCCGGGGATGGTGACTCAGCCACTTCCCCAGGTAGCCTGTTCCAGTGCCTAACATCCAATGTAAACCTCCCCTGGTGCAAGTGTCAGCTGACCCTCTGTCTCAGTAATGCACAAAAATTAAATTAGATGAGGTGATAAAATCAAACGGGATTTATTTTGTAACAGACTGATAATGAATTCAAACTTACCTCACCTTTAACTGAAATTGCTTTGAGACTCCAGTATAATTAACAATCTACAGATTTGAAATGTCACTCAGGAATTAATACTGCGCTCAGGATTTTCAGTGATCCAAAATGTGCAGTCACTCGCCTAACAAAGGGAGGGCTCTCAACCTTGAGGAGTTTCCTTAGGCAGTGTCCCAACCTAAGGAGAGAGTCCCCTACTCCAGACCCACTTACTCCAAGGAAGATCTACTAAAACTCACCTTCTGGCTGGGTCTCCATTTGTACCCTAGTTGAATCTGATCTGTGGTCAGATATCACCACATGAGTTCTCATTGGCTGAAGACTCCACTTTACATCAGCCACATGGTTCTAGGAGCTTCCTAGCATCTTACGATCGTATTACCTTTTAGGCAGCAGATCCTCTCAGTCTCATTAAATTGTGATGCACTAGGATCAATGTACATCAACAGTCCTTCCTCCAGCTGATGCTTGAAATCCTTTTGTGTTTCAGCTAACCCACTGCTAGTTTTTTTTTCCAGTTTTCAGAGGCTCTTCTTCCAACAGTAGCAGTATGATCTTTGCGTTCCCTGTTTCTCAGGCTTATCTTGAAGAATTCCACATGTAGGAAAGGATATTTGACTACTATTTTTTAATTACTCCAAAGTGATCAGTGAAAGAACTCAAATGGATTCTAAACAACAATCCTCTTTCCCCAAAATTAAAACAAACAAACAAAAATTCTTTACCATAGCAGATTCTTGAGGACATTGTGAATTAAAATGGTGTATCCTAGAAGTAGTTCCTACAGAGCTATCCTACAGAGACGTCTCGAATGATCCAAAGCTCATTTTTTTATAAAAGTCCTCTTAATTAGAAATAATTTAGAAATTATTTCAGTAATAAGTTGGGTTTGTTTTTTTTTTTTTTTTTGAAGAAAAAAGGAGAATAGGTTATTTTTTTTTTTGTCAGCATAACCTGTAGAAATTAATGCAAAAGAGAGGAATTATTGTCCCTTGGCAAAGACCAAATAGAACTTTCCAATACATTTTTGTGGGCCATACCTTAATGTTGCTCATAGGTGGGTTGTTGGTTGCACACTTTTAACATTTTTATATGCTTTGTCACCCATCTTACCACTGATCTGTCTTACATAAAACATATACTGCATTGCACAAAACTTTTGTCATGAGCAGTGCTTATGACATATTTGTTATCTCCATGTCCACCCTGTCTTATAAGGAACACAGGATTTCTGCAGGCAATGGGAATCAACATTTACTTCATGTACTGAAACATCAGGCATAGAACTCTACTACTTGCTCCTTCTTTCTTCTTAATTTACGTGAACGCATCATGGATAGCATATCGGTCAGCAAATAGGGTGCCATGGGATGTGTCTGCAGGGCTGGTAGAGAAATTCAAATAAGACCAGATTGTCTGGAGGGCACTCACTGAGAAAAGTGGCAGCAGTGGACAGCAAGAGTGGCAGAGTGTACCTGAACAAGAAGAGTGCTGGCAAGGGAATTGTAAGAGTGGAAACGAGTGAAGGAGAAATGACTGTGAAAGAGCCTCATATGGGTGGCAGATATGTGATGAAGTAAGGGGCTAGATGTAGCCCATGCTCTGAATTACCATACTTTTTTTGGTGTGTTCTTATTTATTTATGCTTGTATTTGTTTACTTAGCGTTCAAATGAGAAGATAAGGATAGAAAACAGACTAATAAGTAAAATGTTCTTTTTATATGAAGATGCAGAGTTGTTTTTCAGATGCAGTGGATTTGTGGCAATGTTTTATCTTGATAAGATCAACGCTATGTTGGCTTTGTTAACTTTCTCGTGTTTAAAATCTAACAATTTTTCATTTACTTTTCTGCTCCATTTCTTGTACTGCCAAATCATAGTGACTTTGTCTTTGTGGAAGTACTAAGTAGAAACAACATTAATATTTTGGTTTTCTTCCGTACCTCAGGGAGGAAATCAAAGGTAAACATTACCAATTATTACAAAACGTAATACAATGTGCAACAGTTTTTTCAACAGCAGTACAGAATGAATTCAGGTGAAAATGTCAAAATCTAGTCTCTACTACTTATTTAAAGACTTTTACTATTCTCCATTCAGTTTTTCAAAGAATAATGGCTTGTTGTTTTGGTTTTTTCTTTTTTAAAATAACATGAAATGTACTTTGAAAACTTTGAATGTACTGCATTTTGCTTGTTACTATCCTTTTCCTTTAACTTTCTGTGAACTTTTTGAAGGACTGCCACTGCTCTACTACAGATGCGTAATTGTAGCCATACTAGACATTGTCTTCTGTAACTTAGCTTTTAAGTCAGCTAGACTTGGGAGCAGGCTGTGTGTACATGCCTGTCCATGCTGCTTTCTGATCAAATAGTAAGACTTCTGAGCTTCTTCAGTCCATCTTTGGCTTACTTAGAAATTCCATAAGGGGTCCCTGAGAAACATACCATCTTTTCCATGATTTTATAGAGGAAAAATTAGTTCATTTAAAGCTTTCTTAAATTGTTTCAAGTTCAAAACTAATGGATCAAAAAAATACCGAATTGAAAAGCAATTATATATGTAAAGGGTCAAAGTATATTTGAAAATTAGAACAATTTCTTATAGCAAGATAATTTGTTGAAAATACTGTTGAGATTAATACACCTGCAGTCTGCATTTGCTTTTTTTTTTTTGTTGTGGCATTGTTCTTAATGGAGTACACAAGAAGCCTCCCACATGCTCAGTTTGATTTCACATACTTTGTACCTTCCAATTATTTTTACATTATTTGGAAGCTAACCTTTTAAATCTAATGTAAAATGATGCAAATGGAATGTTCTAATAATATTTGAATTTTGTTTCAGAGCAAAGTAGAAGAGATGATTTGGAAGCTTTAGGTCATATGTTTATGTATTTTCTCAGAGGAAGCCTTCCATGGCAAGGTTTAAAGGTAGTGGTTTTTGATATCTTCCTCTATCCTATTTTCAGATCATCCGCTTTTCTTGCCATGATCTTTTTCTTTTTGAAAGTTTGTGTACAAGCTGTATAACTTCACAAGCTTGTTTTGTTGTATCATAGGCTGATACATTAAAAGAACGTTACCAGAAAATTGGAGACACAAAACGAGCAACCTCTATAGAAGCATTGTGTGAAAACTTCCCAGGTAATGTCTGCTGTTAATGAGAGTTGTGTGTTGATTTAGAAAATGAAGCTGGCATAGATAATTATTTAATATCTGGTTTTAAAAAGAAATAAAATAATGTTTCCAGATACGTGTATTATGTACTATGGTAACAGATACAATAATTACCCTTTCAAGCAGCAGTAAGCTAATGCTGGTGTTCTAAAGGAAACATTAAAAACCATATGATGCATGTTCTTATGGTAATCAACTACCTTACATATAAAATTTTGCAAGCCTGTTCAGCTAAAATCTGGTGTCTTTTTTTTAAAAACAAGCTGCATTAGGAACAGCTTGAAATAATATTTAAAATAACTTGCAAGTAGTTTCAGGTGTTGCTTCTAGTTCTCCTTATGTGCCTGGAGAATCAATAAGGTATTGGAAAGTTGGAGAGAAGTAAATATGACATTTAAAAAAAGTTGAACTAATCAACTTGAGGCAGGGGACACACACACAAAACACAGACATGATTTTGCCAAAATAAAAAAAGGCACCTTGAAAAGTAATCACAGTATCATTGATAGGCAACATGGATTTGCTGAGAGTAGCTCATGGCAAACTGATTTGATTTCCTCTTCATAAGAGGAAATCCCTTCTGCAGCAGGCCTCGTGGATAGGAGGCAGACATTTTCTGTCACGAAATCTTAGTACTTTTGCTTTTGATGCTTTTTTAAAGTATCCTTACAAATAATTTTAAAAGCATAATCAAGAGGAATCTACTATGGGAAGAAGAGTGTAAAACAGTTTGAAGTAGTTGAGTACATTCTTGCCAAAGTTGACACATAAAGTGGTATTCCACAGAGGAATGTGGAATGGATATGTTCAGTATTTTTGAGTGCCTTGTATAGTTGAGAATTTTTATTAAACTTGCAAATGAGAAGTTTGAAACTTCTAAGCTTGACAGTGTGGTTAGTATAAAAGGTTCCTGACAGATTACAGATGCAGTCTTAAAAACATATGGTACAGTTCAATAAATCATATTCAAGGTAGTTTGTGAAGATAGAATCAAATTCAAGTTAAAAATTATTGGGTGTGAAAAGTTTCCTTGGGTAATGACTTAGTCACAAAGTAAATGTGAGTGAACAGTGTCATGCTGCTATATTTTTAAAACCAAATAAACAAACCAGCCCTATAGTAAACTGGATTATATAAAAAGGATATAGCCTGTAAGACACATAAATTGACATTTCCACTCTACTTGATTCTATAAAGCCTCAGCTGAAGCAGTATGTTCAATTTTGGGGACTGTACTTCAGGAAAATGTATCCTGTTTTAAGGTTATCTTATAAAGAAATGAGAGTGCTCATATGCCGTATTTGCTAGATGTATCACTAAAGACTGAAGGAATGAAGAATGTTTTGTGTCCTGGTTCTGGCTAGGATAGAGTTACTATTCACCTGAGCTGGGTGGAGGACTGGAGCTGGTAGCCCCTATGGCTCGGGCACCCAGCTGGGATAATTAACTAATTAGCTAACAGCTGGGGTTAATTTACCCAAATTAGCCTAAGGGCTATTCCATCCCATGTGACATCATGCTCAGTATATAAGTGAGGAGGGCGCTGAGGGGAGCCTCCTGCTACTTGGAAGAAACTAGGTGTGGAGCTCTGTTGTAAGCCATTATACTGTATTTGTATTCCATCACTGTTTTGTTTTGTTTTCTTCTGTCATTACTGTTAAATTTACTTTTTGTTCAATCTCAACCCACGTGTTTTTGCTGGTTTTTTTTTTTTGTTTTGTTTTGTTTTTTTTTTTTTTTTTTTTTTGGTTTACCAGTTCTCCCTTCTGTCCCACTGGAGGGTGGGGGGAGTCAGAGAGAGACTGCGTAGTCTGGTCCTGGTCAGGGCTGAACTACGACATTTGGTTAAGACTGTGAGTGAAAGAAGTTCTCCTGTACCTTTTGGCTGCTACAAACATGGAAGGAATCGTCTTGCTACATCCACAGATGCTAGGAGAAGGGAAGGGATGTAAACTGTGAAAGGTTTGCAATTGCTAGGGACACTATGGAGTTTCTTCCACTGGAATTGTGTGAAAACAAACCAGACAGACAAGGCTGTAAGCAATTTGCTGTGGGATAGGGTGCTGTACTAGGTCACCTTTTGAACTTTCCAACCCTGCGGTAAAAATGAGTCCATTATAATTTTTTCTAATTTTTTTTTTGTTTCACTTTCTTCTGTGCATTAAAAAAAATAATGAAATCAAGTGAAACTGACTTTTGTTACAGAACTTGGAGCAAATGTCTGAACATATGTTTAGTGGATTGACAAAAGTTTAAATGTGGGGGGGAAAAACCTACTCTGGAATATGAATTATCTGCATCCAGTAATGCATCCATGTCTTGCATGTTGATTTTTATGTAGTTGCTAGAATCCTGTGAAAAATAAATATCTGATTTAAGGTGTATATGGTGCAATTCCTAACTATGCATGAGTAGCTCCATGTATCTACTGGAGCGTTTCCTCCAAATTTAATCAAGTACGTGCTTGTTGACAGGATTGGATCTTAAAATGGAAGAAGGAAAATATATTTGACCTTGCAAAACACAAAAGATAAACTTCCTTGATAGTACATTTGTACATTTTCATAATAAATATATTCTTGTATGTGGAAGCTTTTGCATGTCAAATATCTGAGTATTTTCCACCTTTTCTTGTCCTTCTTGCCACTTAAGACATAGACATACATCCATCATAATTTTGATTCTTTTCAGTCAGCCTGCAGACTGAGCTAGCTGACGGATCTCCCATAAGGCAAGAGAACTCTGTAGTATCAGTGAAAGATACTTCAGTCTTTGTCATACCTAAAACCCATGGTTTTCATCCCTTGTTCTGTGGAATTGTACTGTTTTTGACTGTGCAACGCTACTGCTGTTCAAGCCTTGTATAAAACATGAGCAAGGATTTAAACTCTGGAGTTTCAGCTTGAAATGCATGATAAGAGTGTCAATGTTTCTCTTCACCTTCTTTAAACACTTTAAATCCCTTTGACTGGTATTGCTGAAGAGTCTTCTCTCCTGAGCTGGATTTCAGATGCCAAGGAATTTCTCCTATCCACTGCTACATCTGCTCATGCCTAAAACAGAGTGCTTAATACTCTGGTTTTGTTAGAACTGAGTAACCTGGGATGTCTCAACATCATTGTCCTGTGGTGTGTTTTTGACAGCAACAACGTGATGCTGCCTCACGTTTTGTTATCAAGCTGGTCTCAAACCTTCACTTCTCCCTCTTTCTACCCCTATTTCTGAAAGAGTTTAACTTAGCGTAGCTCAGTCTTAGCACTGTCTCTGCATTTCTTAGCCATCCTCTGTCATAAGATAGAATTTGTACAGCACCTTGTTTGTACCATAAAATATCAGATTCTCCAGACTTACTAGAATGTGATGTGTGTGTCAGTGTGAGTGCGCAGTGATACTGTTGTGCTACTTCTAGCATACATACTTCTTCATAGGATTAGCGAGTGCTGGTGGCATCTACTTTTAACTTTATTCATTCTTCGACTTTCTGGTCATATAGAGGTGCCTTTTCTTGTATGTTGGGACCATGTGAACAGCCTTTTTGTCTTGAGCATGAGTCGTCATTACTTTTCTCAGAATGGCTTGCCAGTGGGTGGTTTCCCACTATTTCATGAGCTACAACTTGTTCCTTAACAAGTTAGATTTCAACAGCTCTGTCCACCTGGAACTTCTGTCCCAGGACTTGGGTCAAATGCTTCACCTGATCCGTATCAGATTTTGACAAGTCATTGTAGTACTCTATTCAAAACCACTGCAGTGTTTTGGGTTTTTTTCTTTCTATAATGGGAAAGTGGGGACAGATGCAATCTGAATGAACCAAAATTTCAGTATGGTTAGGTTGTTGCTGTCTTCCAGTGCTTTAGTTCTTTCTTATAATACCTACTGGAGTAGAAGAATTCGTAGGATTCAGTCTTTGTGAAAGCTAGTTAACATTTCTCTCTTCTCACCATCTGCTGTTTTCTCTGACTCTTGTATTTCCACATGCCCCTCATTTCACTGATTCGTGAAGGAGTTGTAAGTATAGTCACGTGTCTGAGCAGTTTTTAAACAGGATTTGAAGCTTGTGCTTCAGATGTTCATGGGTCCTCCCTTTCAGTCCTTGAATTCTTGTAGTCTTCTGTCCATAAGGATGCTTGTTCCTTACAGCTTTTGTCTCGGAAGCCTTTCGTGGCTTATACCCATTATCAAGAATGAGACTTCTGTATGCTCTGCTCACCTGCCAAGAGGTTTGTGCTGGAACCATTTTCTTAACTAGAAGGTTCTGGCTGCTGCTGCGCAGTCTGTGCTTCATACTCTTTAATGACTAGGAAAGCTCTTTCCTTTTATCTTTACAGGTCCAGGCCTTTCAGAAATCTCCCTGGTTGTCTCCACTACTGGGAGAATCTTATAATTTCCATGTAACATCTACCCAAATGAATCTCCATTTGTATGCTGACATGGTATTTAAACTGACACTGGTCAGAAGTCATTCTACAAGAGCTCAGGTAACCTTAGTACCTTCAGTGTTTCTCTTAGGATATTTGCCACTTCTGTTCAATATGATCACGTAACATGATACCTGAAGCATTCAGCACTGCTGCAGCCTTCCATAGTCATACTGCAGTTACAACTCAACAGAGCTTATATTAAGTGTTTTTTAGCAGGACAATTAGAATTGCTCACTTTAGAATGTACATGTGGATCCTCTCTTAAAGGAAAAAAGGTTACATTCCAGTAACAGGTGTTCTTTGAGACATAGTCCACCCTGTACATTCATATACTCCCCTCTTTACCTTTCCTTAGGCTTGCCTTTGTACAATTAATTAAAAAAAATTTAAAATAGAAGCATTTCTCTCTTCACTTTTTTGACACTGTGTATCAGGATTGGAAAGTTGAATGGAAGATCTTGACAGGTAATGCAAAGAGAAAATGAGCGAGATGTCACTTGGTTGAATATGTTTAGAGTATGGCAAGATATCTTGAAGAGTATTATTACCGCTAAGTAGCTTAACTTTCTGGTAATTCACAGATTCATGGCGAACAACTGTTCAGATTTTATGGTTTAACATGTAATAATAAGTACTGGTTTTTGAGTGCCATTAAAACAGGTGTGGCAGTTATATATGTATCTTGTTTATATAGAGGAAATGGCTACGTATCTACGTTATGTAAGAAGGCTAGATTTTTTTGAAAAGCCGGATTATGACTACTTGAGAAAGCTCTTCAAAGACTTACTTGATCAGAAAGGCTATATGTTTGATTATGAATATGACTGGACTGGCAAACAATTGGTGAGTACCATTAAGTTGTTAGTAATGTACTACTTTTTTGTGTCATTAGTTTTGAGCCAGTGTTAGTCTTGAGTTTGAGAATATACGCGCATCTCGTGGCTGCTATTAGAGTTGTGAACAGCTACTACTACAAACCCATTTTCAGATAACATTTTCAAACATCATCTTTTGGCTTTAGATGTTTCATATTGAGTCTCTTCCCAAACATGTCCTCTTAATAACAAAGTAAATCTCTGTTCAATCTGAAACAAGGTTGTAGGAATTCAGATTGGTTTTTGAGTTGAAGGAGGAGTTGAAAACGTTGCAGATGATTGTCGTTATTGCATGTATTTTCTTGCTTCGGGGACTTTCTTGCTCCCGGTATATTTAAAACATAGAGCAATCACTTCTCTGTGTCTGAATTGTAGTATTTTATAGCTACATCTTTTTTCAGTGTTTAGCAGTGAAAATTACTTTAAGCCTTTCTTCAGACTTTCGTCAGAATGTCCTAACTGCTAACTGCAGAAAATATCAGCGTAAAATCTTTCAGAAAATGCATGTCTCATGATACTCAGAATTGTTGCTTCATGAAATTGTATAAGTCTTGGTTTGCCTTTTTTTCTTTTTGGTATTAATCAATATCTAGTGAAGCTTTTGCTTTAATGTGATAATTATGAGTTGTGGGAAACTGTCAGGTTTAAAGATGAGTTCCCATTACAAACCAATAAGTTTCAGTAAGACTTAGAAATTTATTTTTTTTACCAGTTGCTACATATTATTTGTATTTGTAGCCTACTCCAGTGGGTTCAATACATTCAGACCCTGCACTGTCTTCAAACAGAGAAGCGTATCAGCACAGAGATAAAATGCAACAATCCAAAAATCAGGTAAACTGCTCATGTAAGATTGTCAGCATTACTTTGCTATGTAATGATTTGTGCCATGTTGTTACTTTTATGAAAACTTCTAAATAGAATTGACCAAGTTTTGTTTTTTCTTTAAGTATGTCTTTGTTAATGTATTTCTACATCTTTATATCTTAAAATGTTCTAAAATGTTGCTTGTTTGGTGCTGTGATATAACATAGCTTACATCAGTAATGAATTTTTTTTCTGCTGATACTTCTTCAAAATTTTTTAGTTCTTTTAAAATTTTTTTAATCATCGTCTCTTCCCCATATAGTATGTCATGTATTGGGGTTCTAACATGTATGTATAATACTTTCACTTTAAAAAAAAAAAACAAAAAACCAGAATAATGACCAAGGTGGTAAAAATGTTAGGAATTTAGACTGGGGCCTGTTTACCTAAGCTAAGTTACAGGGTTGTGTTGGTGGACTTTGTTTCTTACTAGGAATTTTGAGTTTTAGCTACTTTATTTCTCTATGAAAATGTATGTGTAGACATATATAAGTATGCAGATAATGTTGAGGTACAACTTGTATAGGAATTGAGTATGTAGTGCTTCTGTGCTTTTTAAAAATAATATATAATAATGAATGTATGCATTGTTTATTTTTGGAAATTTTGTTTATTCTTTTGCATATATTCCTAATGCATTAAAAAACATTAGCCAACAGACCATAGGGCAGCTTGGGAATCACAGCAAGCCAATCCGTATCATTTGAGGACTCACCTAGCAGCTGACGGACATGGTGGCTTGGGACAGGTATTTTCTGCTTCTTTGCATGACTTAATCGTTTTGCATAATATAATACATTTTGCATTATGTAATATGTGCACTGTAGTGCATGATGTGATTCCTGTTTTCATATGAAGCTTGCTTTCCAGTAATGTTCAGAATGCTCCTGTTACTCATTACTTCACAATTGCAAAACTGAAATTAAAACAGGTGCAGTTTATATGAGGTTTTGAGCTTTCAGTCCAAAGTGAAAATAATGCAGTTTGTAAAGAAAACTGAAGAAAAATGTCTGGAGAAAAATTTTTTTTTTTTTTTTTGTCTGCTGCATTTTTGATTCTGGCAATCTAAGGTACATGTATTTCTTCTGAAGTTTTGTTTTGGAGAAAAATTGTCAATGCCTGAAGAAAAATTAAGAAGTCTAGGGTAAAGGAAAAAGTGCTCATATCACTTAGATCAGTTGTGACCAAATAGTTGCCAGGTAGAAGGAGCAGTGTGCAAAACTGCTGCCATTTCGGCTGTCTTTGAAGATCACGTTTTGTACAGAAGAGTGTTTTCGAGCCAGCTTAATTGAGTTGCTTTTTTTTTTGTGGAGTGGTCAAGCTTCCTCACTAAAGGCACTTGTAAAACTACATAAAATCTTCAGTTTTGTTTTTGAAGTTTGAGCCCTTGACTATTAGAAAATACCCCTTTCTTGTAGTGATACTATCTGAATCATGCTATTAAGTTGGGCTATTAGCTAGCTAGTTAGAATCCCCTAGAATTAGGGATTCCTAATTGCCTCCAAGAAGACAAGTTCTAAAATTGCCACAGATAATTGTTCAAATGAAAATTGAGTCTCAGGTATGAGATTTAAGTGTATTTTTTTTTTTCTATGACATTACTGAGTCATTGCTCATCTTTGAGATCAGTTTTATGATGAATTATCCTTTTTTTTCTGGGAGATGGGAAAATCTGGCACATTATTTTAAAGTAACAATGGAATGGGTTTTAGGTCACTGCTATTACAGTCATCTAATACTGCTGCTGATGTCATCTCTGAGATCCTGTTGTAGAATATTATTAAAATGTGTTAGTGCTTCTTTACTGTGACATATTAAATTCTAGTGGACTGCATGTTGCTATGTGTTTATATGTAAGTTAGTATGTATTTTTATGCACTTAGTAACTATATTCAAGTGGGAAACATTCAGCTTCATTAAAAGTAATCTTTCTGGGTTTTGTATTAATTGAAGTTATCCCAAACTCGCTAGGCCTATGCTAGAGATACACTAATGTGCTTAATCATGTCTAATTTTACTTTGTAGCATCAGTTCATGTTTAAAATTCAAATACTATTAGCAAATTGAGTTGTAAAGGGAAAACCTCCAGAAATAGTTCACATCCCTTCTTGCACTTACCTCTGTTTAGAATTAGATAAAAATGCTGTAATATGGCAGTCTGTCTGTCTAGTTTGTGTAGCTGCCTTAATGAGAGCAACTTGTACCTCCTAGCAATAAATTTGCCTCAGTTCCCAAAAATGTCAGTTGCAAACACTTAACTGTTTCCTCCTCTACATGAACTGCAAACTGCTTATACACTCATAAAGACTGTACTGATATGTTCATTACTTTTTGTTCATCACTTGCTAGCTGGTCTCCTTCCTCTTATCCTTTCTCTTTCTGTTTCCCCATTTGGAATTTTTTTAAGAGGAGGTTAGGTTAAAAGATCAGGTTAAAGTGTTCCCAGTGAAGGTCTTGAAAGGTGCTTAGGAACTGCTTGAAAGTTTAAATACTTGGTGTAAGTAGTTTTGAGTTTCCAGACACCCCTCCTTCAAGAAGTCGAGATAGCAATGCATTAGATGAAACAAATGGATTTCCCTAAGCTTTTCTGAATTAAAAAGGTAGTGTGATTTTTTTTTTTGTTTTCTTATTCTTTTGTCTTAATTGGAAGCTTTTTGAAGGTAAAATACAGCATTCTGTAGTATCACTAATTAATTGCTTAGGCATGAAGGCTGGGTTTATTTTTTGAAGAGTGCTGAATTCTGTTACTGAGATTGGTAATGAAATGAATGATTATTTTCTATGGTTTTTTTCAGATTTTTGTAATTCCTTATTGTGGTTATAAGCATGAAAATCAGCACAGTTTATTTTGTGAGAGACTTTCTGGCTGATTTTTGAACATAGCAAGTAAAAGATTATTTTACATAGTAATTCAAAACACCATGGGGCTAGCCTGAACATTTACTCCTACCACTTGCAGAATTGGTATTCAGGCTTAAGTTTGTCTTATTGTAACTAGCCCTTATCAAGCTTCTAAAAAGAAACTAGTGTGTTCCACAATTAATATGTCTCATAATTAAGTAGTGGGTTTGTTATTTTAAGTTTGTTTGCCTTATGTCGTAGAGGGTAGCAAGAAACAGCCAGTGTGATGATGCATATACTTCTTTATGTGTGTGCTCTTCAAATATAACTTTTAAAGAACTGATTACGTTTGTAGGAACTAAATTTAAACCAGGATAGGATCTTTTACCAAAAGTTGTTTCAGATTTTCAGTTTAGTGGTTAATCTCCCACTTGTATGTGAGTGAGTAGCTTAAGTTCAACTTCAACATCGCAACACTTCTAATTTGAAACTTAGTTTACAGTACTAGTTTTCAGAAATCTAATTAGGTGATTATTCATGGGAAAATGTTCACATAGTTTTTGTTAACAGAATTTTTAGGTGCAACAACATAAATTCAGTATCCATGTTTGTTCACTACGATCGTATACAACTCTATTAAGAGATTAATTGTGCCTCCCATCTTTTATCAGGCTACTGAGGAAATCCAGTCCAATTCCAGTCATAAGTAGAGCAATGAAATTAGGAACTCCTCTTCAAGCAGTTAGCTTTGTGGATTGGTTCTTCTCTCTCCTTTCCTAAACTTTTAGCTTTTTGCGTGGATCCACTATGATGAGTTTTCTTTGTGCCATATTTGTGGTGCATCCTGGCTACAGAATTTTGAGTAGAGTCATAGAATGGTTAGGATTGGAAGGGACCTTCAAAGGTCATCTAGTCCAACTCCCCTGCAAGGAGTACCACACTTTCAGTGCATAAGCTGTCTTCCAGATGAACTTCTTATTCAATTTTGTTATATTCCTGTATCTTTCTGCCTGTGTTGCGCTGATTTTTGAGACGATTGGTATGTAGTCTGAGAAAGAAAAGTCTAATGGTTGCTCTAACTTAAGCTTGTGTGCTCCAGGATCAGGAGTGTACAAGCGTTAACGCTGGTTCATTTACCCAGCATTATCAGTCTTTTACCAAATGCACTTTTTGGTCAGAAGGCAAAATATTTACCAGTGTAACAGGAAATTAACTTCTGGCATTGCAGGTTATTTTAGCAAGATACAGAACTTTTGATTGCAAGATCATACAGCTGTAGCCTTACTGATACTGGAACTGAAGCACTCCTGCATATCTCTTGAGGTCCTTTAAATGAGTCTTTGTTAGTGGTTTTTTTTTTTAAAGGTAAATATTTTTCTGTGTTAGAGGTGTACTAATTCTTGGTTCTTCATCTTACTGAGACTATTCCTAGAGCTGTTTTCAGGAGTAGTAGACTACAGTGACACTCAGAGCATTTGTGATTCTGGAGAAGCATGACTGATGCTGTTTTTCAGACTACCAATACCCTTTGCTTCACATATGCTTTCTGAGGTCACAGCTCTTTCTGGAAAGATTAACTTTGTTTTCCTGCCGTCTAAACTAAGCAATGCAACAAGCGGTTTTACTTGATTGTATTTAGTTGTGGGTTTGGTGGATGTGTCTGGTTGTAGGTATATGGGAAGGACTGAGGTCTCCTTCTCCTTGACCTGTATCTTTTTGATAAAGATCAACTGGAGTGAGGAAGGACAGTCTTCTGCTGTCTGGTGTGAAGGTTTCTACAAAGTTTGTGTCAAAGTTTCTTAGAGAAAACAGTCTTCTTAAATGAATAAAAAAATCTTAGGACAAATGCTGTCTTGAAAAAAAGACTTCTCTCACTAAAGGAAACAACTGTCAAGAAATACTGTTCAGTTTTGAAGTCCCTTTGAAGAATTTCAAGAAAAGAGTTGCCAAACAGGTTGTTGTAGCTTCTCTGCATCCCCTTTTATAAGAATGTAACACATTGGGAAGTCCTGAAATAAGCTTTGTTACCATATGGCAGTGCATTGACCCAAGCAGAAGATTGTTATTGCTCTTTTAAAGCTGGAGTCACCTTAGATTGGTATGACTTTAACCATGTTTAAAAAACCAAAAAACCAAAACCTAAACCTGTCGTAAACCAGGAGGTTTTTTGGTTTTGAGTTGCTTAAGTCTTGCAGGTGTTAAAAACAATTGCCAGAATATGTTTCAGAGAGACCAGAAGAGAGTTGTTGACAAAGGCTGATAGGGACCATCTGTGGATCTTGAACCAGAGGAGCAAAATAGACTTCCTCTAGTAGTGATAGAAGGGCATGCTATAAGAAGATGCTTAGATACAGTTTTGTTCCTGTCAAAATGTTTTCACTTTTTCCTAACTTTTTTATCCATCAGAAGAGAAGGATGTTTTTTTTCAACTTGTTATTGAAAAATAATATTCATAACTAGATTATTAATGCAGGAAGGATTTTCAGATATCTATTTCCATGTTTTCCAGTTCAAATGAAGAATATGGACATGCTCGAGTTAGATTTCTTTTTTTGACTCTGCTGTCCAAGAAAATAGAGGTGAATGATTGAATAGACACTCCCGGGAAAGAAGTGTGAAGGAAAATCCTATATGAAAGCTCCATAGATGCTAGAGTTAGGCAATTTGTTTGATATTCTTGCAAAAAGATTATTAATTTTTTGCACCTCCTCCAAGTTCAGCAGAAGTGCATCCTGATGAAGAACAAGTTGGGGAAAAAGGCCAGGAGGTCCATGTGGATGAGCAAGGAGCTCCTGGACCAACTGAAAGTAAAGAAGGAAGCCTATATAGGGTGGAAGCAGGGACAGGTAGCCTGGGAGGATTACAGAGAGGCTGTCCGAGTGGCCAGGGATCAGGTGAGGCAGGCTAAAGCACTAATGGAATTGAATCTGGCCAGGCATATAAAAAGCAACAAGAAAAGCTTCTGTAGGTATGCAGGGGACAAAAAGGAGGTCCAAGGAGAATGTACAACCCCTCCGGAAGGAAACAGGTGTCCTGGTTACCTGGGACGTGGAGAAGGCTGAGGTACTCAATGACTCATTTTCCTCAGTCTTCACCGATAAGGGCTCTTGTCTCACCACCCAGGCTGTGGAAGGCACAAGCAGGGACTGGGAGGATGAAGAACTGCTCACTGTACTGGAAAAGCAGGTTTGGGAACATCTGAGGAACTTGAAGGTGCACAAGTCCATGGGATCTGATGAGATCCATCTGCGGGTCCTGAGGGAACTGGCGGATGAAGTTGCCAAGCCACTGGCCATTGTATTTGAGAAATCGTGGTGGTTTGGTGAGGTCCCCGATGACTGGAAGAGAGGGAACATAACCCCAGTTTTTAAAAAGGGGAACAAGGATGACCGGGCAACTACAGGCCGGTCAGCCTCACCTCTGTGCCTGGCAAGGTCATGGAGCAGATTCTCCTGGAAACCATGCTAAGGCACACAGAGAGCGAGGACGTGGCTGGTGACAGCCAACATGGCTTCACCAAGGGCAGATCGTGCCTGACCAGTTTGGTGGCCTTCTATGACAGGGTGACAGCATGTGTGGACAAGGGATGAGCAACGGATATCATCTGCCTGGACTTGTGCAAAGCTTTTAACACTGTCCCGCATGACATCCTTCTCTCTAAACTGGAGAGGCATGGGTTTGATGGATGGACCACTCGGTGGGTAAGGAGTTGGCTGGATGGCTGCACTCAGAGAGTGGTGGTTAACGGCTCAATGTCCAAGTGGAGACTGGTGACAAGTGGCTTCCCTCAGGGGTCCGTGTTGGGCCCGGCCCTGTTCAACATCTTTGTCAGCGACATGGACAGTGGGATAGAGTGCACCCTCAGCAAGTTCTCCGATGACACCAAGCTGTGTGGTGCCGTCAACATGCTGGAAGGGAGGGATGTCATCCAGAGGGACCTTGGCAGGCTGGAGAGCTGGGCCCGTGCCAACCTCATGAAGTTCAACCAGGCCAAGTGCAAGGTCCTGCACCTGGGTCATGGCAATCCCAGTCACAAATACAGGCTGGGCGGAGAATGGATCGAGACCAGCCCTGAGGAGAAGGACTTGAGAGTGCTGGTCGATGAGAAGCTCGACATGAGCCGGCAATGCGCCCTTGCAGCCCAAAAGGCCAACCGCATCCTGGGTTGCATCAAGAGGAGGGTGGCCAGCAGGTCGAGGGAGGTGATTCTCCCCCTCTACTCTGCCCTGGTGAGACCCCACCTGGAATACTGCATCCAGTTCTGGAGCCCTGTTATGGCCCGGAGCCATAGCAGGTTTGTGATTCCCTCGGACTAAATTAACGTGAACCGACACCAAACGATTGATGTAGGATTTTATTTAACGTTTGAAGGAATGACTTAACTGTGGAAACTTGGAAAGCATAAAGGAGGTTGGTAGCCGGGGCTCTTTTCGGGATATTTCTAAGAAGGAAAAGGAAAACAGAAAAAAGAGAGAGGAATAGAGGGAAAGAGATATCACCACCCTTGGATCCAGCAATGACGATGATGGGTGGGCATGTGGATCCTCTGGTGGGATAGCGGGCGCATGGCTTCTGGTGGCAGGGCCGCGGTGGCAGGTGGTTGTGATGGTCTTCTGGTGAGGGCTTGCCGCGCGGCTCCCTCAGGCAGTGTCTCTTATAGTCTAATCCCCGCCCCCAGTTCTGCCCCTTGAAGTGTCTGGTTCCAGAAAGTTCTGAGTCCTCTGTGCAGGCGGCAAAGTGGGCACTAAATGTGAGGAGTGGTTGGAAACCCCCTCCTCAGATGACCGCTCTGTGACCTCTGCCCATATTTGGCAAGTCGTTACCAGGGGCCTGGGGAGCTGCACATCCCCCACAGGGCCTCCATCTCCCCTATGCAGACTGCAGACTGCACCCAGTACTGCAGCCACAACAATGTTTGAGACATTAACTCTTTTGGTCCCTGACAACCCCCAACATAAGAAGGACATGGACCAGCTGGAGAGGGTCCAGAGGAGTGCCACAAAGATGATCAGAGGGCTGGAGCACCTCTCCTATGAGGACAGGCTGAGAGAGTTGTGATTGTTCAGCCTGGAGAAGAGGAGGCTCCGGGGAGACCTTATAGCGGTCTTCCAGTACCTCAAGGGGGCCTACAAGAAAGATGGGGAGAGGCTGTTCATTAGGGCCTGATGTGATAGGACGAGGGGTAATAGTTTCAAAATAGAGGGAGGTAGATTTAGATTAGATATTAGGAAAAAGTTTTTTTACAATGCGAGGTGTAGAACACTGGAAGAGGTTGCCCAGAGAGGTGGTGGATCCCCATCCCTGGAAATGTTCAAGGCCAGGTTGAATGAGCTCTGAGCAACCTGATCTGGTTGGAGATGTCCCTGCTCCTTGCAGGGGGCTTGGACTAGAAGACCTTTGAAGGTCCCTTCCAACTCTAACCATTCTATGATTCTATGATTTGAGTAAAAGTCATAAATGTCTTCATTTGTTTTTTTTTTTTTTTTTTAGGAAAAGAGAAGAAAATAGTTCTTGCAAATACCTGTGCAAACTGTCACTTGTTAATCATAGAATCATAGAATAGTTGGGGTTGGAAGGGACCTTCAAAGGTCATCTGGTCCAACTCCCTGCACTGACCAGGGACATCTCCAACCAAATCAGGTTGCTCAGAGCCCCTTGTCCAACCTTTGTTTCCATACAGAAAGGGGTATATACCTGTCTTATTGCTTCTTGATATACCCTACCCTTACAGGAGTAAACTGAAGACAAAGGCTTCTGTTTCTGATCAACTATTATTACTAAACCTTGAGGACAGGACTGAGGACTTTAGAGAAGTTCATGTTAAGTCTAGATCATGGAGCAGAAATTCTGAATCGTTACAACTGTGGGAATGGTTGACTACAATCTTAATTGGGTGGCATTGCTTTATATGTATTAGTGCAGGCTGGAGTAGTGATTAGCAGTTATCTAGTTTGGATTCAAAACTCATTTGGTGGACAAATTGAGCAAATTTTTTTACCCTTACATTTTAATGAACAATCCTATCTTATGGTGTTTGCATGGAAAGTACTTGCTAAATATGTTTCTCATAGAATCATAGAATCTTTAAGGTTGGGAAAGAACTCCAAGATCATCAAGTTCAACCATTAACCTAACACCACCATGTCTACTAAAACATTTCCTGAAGTGCCATGCCCACATGTTCTTTAAACACCTCCAGAGGTGGTGACTCCACCACTTCCTTCTGCACTGTTCCAGTGCCTGACCACTCTTTCAGTAAAGAATTTTTTCCTAATATCCAATCTAAACCTCCCCTGCCGCAACTTGAGGCTGTTTCCTTTCATCCTGTCACTCATTCCTTGGGAGAAGAGACCAACACCCACCTCCCTACAACCTCCTTTCAGGTAGTTAGAGAGTGATAAAGTCTCCCCTCAGCCTCCTCTTCTCCAGGCTAAACAAGCCCGGTTCCCTGAGCTGCTCCTCATAAGACATGTTCTCCAGATCCCTCACCAGCTTCGTTGCCTTTCTCTGGATACACTTCAGCAACTCAATGTCTTTCTTCTAGTGAGGGTCCCAAAACTGAACACAGTATTCAAAGTGTGACCTTACCAGTGCTGAGTACAGGGGCAGGATCACTTCCTTGCTCCCGCTGGCCACACTGTTCCTGATGCAAGCCAGGATGCTGTTGGCCTTGGCCACCCAGGCACGCTGCTGGCTCATGTTCAGCCGACTGTCCACCAGGACACCAGGTCCCTTTCCACTGGGCAGCTTTCCAGCCACTCTTCCCCAAGTCTGTAGCGTTGCATGGAGTTGTTGTGACCCAAGTGCAGGGCTCAGCATTTGACCTTGTTGAACCTCATACAGTTCACCTTGGCCCATGGATCCAGCCTGTCCAGGTCTCTCTGCAGAGCCTTCCTACCCTTGAGCAGATTGACATTCCCGCCCAGTTTGGTGTCATCTGCAAACTTACTGAGGGACATTTACTACTCCTTATTACTGCTAGAACTGGATATTTCACAAGAAACGATGAAATTATCTGCACAGTAAGATACCTGGTGAGATGATTGGGATCATACTATTTCCCTGAACCAGTAAATATAGGCAATGATAACAAGAAATACTAAGATATGTGTGGAAAAAAAAAAAAATCTACTAACCTAGGGTGTTTAATTTAAGATGCCTGACTCACCATCTTAGGAATTGTTTAAGTACAATTCCTACCTGTTTCTGTCACTGAATGTGTAGTGCTTCTGCTGGCCCCAGTGATGCAAAACTAAGCTTAAGCCACCTGGTTGAAACTCCGTTGAGGTGCCTGTCATCACAGAAGTCAAGTCCAATCTCCCAGAATTCCTTCAGTTATATTGACCAAAATTTAAGTAATAAGGTTCTTGTAATCTTAGACATCTTTCCTTTTGCCTTTTTTTTTTTTTAATTAGGCTACAGGGATTTTTTTTTGGCAGTGGTTCTTATTTTAGTGAAACTCAGAAAAGAAGAAAGCTCAGCCTGATGTAGGCATATGGCATGGAAAATGGCTTAAATTCAGCACTCTGTTCTTAGTGACTTACAATAGGAACCACAAAGCAAACCTCAGTAGGCAAAGCTATTAGCTCTAGCTCTGGTTATAAATAGATGAAATGTAACTGCTACATTAAGAGGAGAGCTTGGAAGGGTGAGGGGAATAGTAACATTATGATTATGATTTTTCTTCCTTCTGATTTCTTGTACCTTAATCCCTGACCTTCAGGGAACAGCTGGTAAGAATCTTAAATTCTGAACTACTATTGGTCCACTTTCCTATAGCTGATTATGTTTTACAGATGTTTTCTGCAGGCTCTTATATTATTGGGACAGAACAGTATTTTTGTGCAACGTTGCTTGGCCAATTTGCTGCTACTTTGTAGCTAGTAGACCTTCTGATACTTTAATGGGTTAATTAGCACTGTCAGGTGCCCTGACCACTATACACTTGTCTTTATCGAGTTAAGCATCTTCCTGGCAGGTTCTGTGAGGTGAATAAGGGAGAGGCCTCTGGAATAGCTCCATTTGTCATGCAAGAAAGCTGGTAGAGAATGTTGAGTTGCATTTGGTTTAAAGTCAAAACAAACATTCCCAGAGAAGCAGAGCTGTCTTAATAGCTCAGGAATTTATAAATGAATTTTGGAGAAAGTTAATGGGAAAGAAGAGGAATCTATTTTGGGTTTTTTGGGTGTTTTTTTTTGTGGGTTTTTTTTGTGGTGGTTTGGTTTTTTTTGTTTTTTTTTTTTTTTTTTTAAGGCAGTAAGTGTTCTTGTGCTCTAAGAGTGAAAACAAACAACACCTGTGTGGTGTTTTTAGAGAATGTCTTAGTTTTACCCTGTCCTGGTGAGTACAGTTTGAGGTACAACTGAATCAGGCCACACAAAGAAGGAAACTAAGGAGCTTAAATACACTAAAGAAGCAGAGATAGGATAAGACTTACTGAATTGCTGTTGAAAAAGGAGTTAGTGCCTTCCCTTAAGGCTCTGAAGAGACATGTGAGATGAACAAACCTGGCAACAGAATTGCTTTGCTTAGTCTGCTTACTTTGAGTCTGTCATGTAGATGTCAGTTCCGCTGTTAGAAGTGAAAGACAAATGTCAGAAGCACAGGGATGCAGGAATAAAACCTGGAGAAGATACTGTTATTGGAATAAAAAGAATTATGGAATGAACAAAAGTTACTGACTTTTAAAGATGTATTGTAACTTTAGGAATTGACAAATGTATGTGCGGCACTAGCATAATTTCAACTATTTCTGGTGATTTCAGGTAGTAAGCTCAACAAATGGAGAACTGAATACAGATGACCCAACTGCAGGCCGTTCAAATGCACCCATCACAGCTCCTGCAGAAGCAGAAGTAATGGATGAAACTAAGTATGTCCATCTTTTTATATTCTTTGGATATTGCGTGCTGAGCAACTTCAAAATTTTATGTTGTCTAAACTGAATAGTCACTAGTAAGGGGCAAAAGGAATTATAGTGATACACTTAAGTATAGCACTATATTAAAGTGCTATACTTAATTTTGGCTTTAAATATTTAAATAGTAGACTTTCTATAGTTTGTGCTTTTTAGGCTAAGCCCTCAATAACACATCTCTATCCTAGAGAAGTGCATGCATTTTTCTTGTTTCAACTAATTTTGAAAATTTATTTTAAGATAGTGTTCTGACTACCAAAAGTTACATATGAAAGATGTAAAATTCTCCCTCTCTGTGGTATCCTGATTCTCTTTTTTCCCTTTCTTTCTGTATAGCTGCCAGAAAGTGTTGAACATGTGGTGAGTTCTACAGCAGAGGCAGGCAGAAATAGCCCCGGGGGCTGTGTTCATGTTACTTGATATAAAACTAATTTCAGAGAACTTTAAAATAACAAGTCCATTTGGAAATCATGAAACATTTTTTAGCATTGTGAAACAATTAACTTTCAACAAACAAACAGCCACCTTCAGGAGCTATTTTGCCTGCTTCAAATCTTGCTTGCTTTTAAGTTGTGTAGTCTGTTGTGTATTTTAGTTAATTCTTTTTTAGTGTGCAGTAAAATATTTTTTCTTTTTTGCTATCCTGTTTCAGAGGGGAAAACATTCTTTTCAGATGTTGTAGCATTCAGCTAGTATTTTAACATCTAGAAGATAACTCACTTATATGAACAAGTAATATATGCTAGCAAATGTTTGAACTTTGCCTATTATATCTACAAACAGTATTTGCTGGCTTATTAGTCTTTGACAACCTGCTTTACTAACTACTAAAACGTAACTTCAGGGTTCCTTAAAACTACAGTGTAATGAAAGGGGAAAATATTGAAGTCTATTAAAATGGGATGGACAAGTAACGTATATGTATTTGAATTGTAAAGTTAGACTCACAAAACAGTACAGAAAAATATTCTTGATAGCAAAGGCAGTGTAACTTTCAACATGTTTTCTTTTATAATTCTGCTAGAATAGGATTTTACAGGGGTATGGATCTCGCTTATCATAAAATAGAGGCACTCAAGTATGAAGGGTACATTAGTAGCAGAAAAATACAGTAAGCATTCCTTAATAGCAATAATTTTTGTAGGGCCCATTTTCCTAACTTTTAGATAAGAGGGAATTTCTCAAAGTGCAAAATTTTCTTGAAGTGGTGGTTCTGCAGGTTCTGATTTTGGTATGTAAGATTTACGTGCGTGTGTACTTAAAAATCGTGAATGGAAGTGTCTGTTGTGCCACACTTGAGCACTAGCTTCCTGTGGGCACTGAGAAGGCCAGTTCTTATCTGCTATCTTTGCAGAGTACTGTATTATTATTTTTCTGGCAAGAATTCAGTTTTCTTATATAAATTAAAAAAAAAAAAAAGACTCCAAAGAGCACGGATGTTATTAGCTGCACATAGAGAAATTTTCTATCCCTCCCTTTGGATAAGTGCAGTGATAATCTTCCTTATGCCCAATTTATGTGCATGTGGGAAAAGATGAAATTTCTAAAGTTTTGAATAGTGCTTAGCACAATTAAACCTGTGCTTAGTTATCTACAGAAAATAAGAGAATTCTCAGAAGCTAAAATTCTGCAGCTGCATTAAAAGTGTAGTTCATTTCCTCTAATATGAAGAATGGATGGACAAATATGCTATCCTTGACCTTTTTGACCTAGTCTTTATTGATTTTGTCACAGATAAAATATCTAATCTCAATATCCTGCTCTTTAGAGTAATCTTTTTCAATATGAAACACACAAATTAGTTTTCCAGTAGTGTTTGTTTAAACTGTAGTTTCCTCATTCACTGTTTTTTGGGGAGTAGAAGTTGTTTTATATTTTTGGCAGTAGTTAAAGCAACACACACACTCACGCCCACACCCCCTTCCCGGTTTTGCTGTCAGTCATGGATATATAGGTGTACATCTTTTCTCAGTAACAATACTTTAGAAGGTTTAGGTAATTCTACATTTTAACATGGTAGTTGCAAGCTTAATATGAAGGGGTATTGTGAGACATTTAAACATCCTTGTATAGATTTTGTCCTGCTGGAGAGTGTAAGGAAATGCAAGTATCGGTATCATTCATGTCTGTGATACAGATGTTTTTGGTTTTAGGGGCACATTGTTTTACCGAAAGACTCTTAACTTTATGCCTCTTTTATCATCTTTTCTCCCTCTGAAAATATGGACAAAGTTAACCTCTCTTTTGCATGTTGTATAGGTGCTGAAAACTTTGTGGGCGGCGGGGTGGAGGTAGTTTCTGGGACCTGATTTGAGGCAGGAAAGGTGGGCAAAATGAAGTATTGATAGCACACTAGGAAGTAACAGGAAGGCGTGGTGACTTTTAATGGGTTGCCTCAGCAATAAGCCTAGGCACACAGAAGAGGGATAATGTCTTAAAAGAAGAGAGGGCAAGACAGACTTCCTTACCCTGGTGGGAGGAATCTTCTGTTTGCAATGTTTCCTCATACTCTGAGGAGACTAAGCGTTCAAGGCCAGGCTGGATGAGGCTCTGAGCAACCTGACCTAGTCAGGGATGTCCCTGCTCCTTGCAGGGGGGTTGGACTAGATGACCTTTGAAGGTCCCTTCCAACCCTAACCATTCTATGATTCTATGATTGAATGTTTTTTAGAAACACTTCTTTCTTTGTTCTAGATGTTTTCATAGTTATAGAATCTTAGCATGACTATATCTTGGTTTAAAAGACTGAAGAAAGGTTGCCCTGCCATATGTGATTTTTAATTTGTGATTCACACAAATATTGTTTAGCTGAATATTAGATCTTCAGTTACCGTTTCAGTGGGATGCCGTAAATCATAAAGGATAAGAATTTTTTTCAGTGAGCGTTTTGTTGTTTTGGGACATTCATCCAACGCTTCATTGATATATGTTTAGTAGGTACTCATGTGCAGTGTATATCCTATATCTTATGCCTTGTCATCTTCATGCTCCTGAAGTGTTGCTGTGCCACAAGCATGTGCAGCAAGCATGACTTAGCAGTGGGTGTTGGATTTGGAATTTTTTGGGTGGTATGGGTTTTTTTCTGTTTTTGTTCTGACTTTTTTTTTGTTTTGTTGCAATTTTTTTCCCCGTCTGTTTCTGGTGAGAGGTTTGTTTTGTTTTGTGGTTTGTTTTGTTTTGTGGTTTGGTTTTTTTTGTTTCCCCCCTCCCCCCGAAAAGTAGCTTCAGCCCTATTTCAGTTGTTAATTACTGGAGTTGTAAAGCAGGGAGAAAACTAACCTGATCACTCTTCAGCCCAGGCACTGGTATCTCCTACAGATGGTCTTCCAGTTACCACTGAGCAGTTATACTTTCTTTCCTTAACTATTTCCCAGCCATCAGAACAGTTGCTTCTATTAAGCATGTGTAATTTGGATAACCAAAAGGCTCTACCTTGGGAGAGCAGAGAAGGGCAAACAGGAAAAGGTGATATGATCTGTCCTTTTTTGCATCTTGCATTCTTTTTCCCCACTTAAAAACACCTATTAATAACCCTACAGTAAAGTGCTGCCACATGCTAGATGACAAATATAAAAACACAGCTATCTAAACACAAATGAGAACTGAAGTTGCTTTAGCATGTTGTGCCAAGGGACTTGTCAATTGGTAGAGGGAAGAGTATTTAGCAGAAAATAATATATGATAAAGTTTTAAGTAGGACAAGAAGTGTTCCTGGCGATAATACTGAGATTGCTACCTTAGATAATATCTCAAAGGTCACTTTAGATTGTACAGAAAAAGTAAGTTGTTTCTTAAGTTTCATAAATCGATATTATACTGCTTGCTATAGAGATGTTTTATACTCTGTAGAGAAAGAGGTTAGCAATCATTAAATACTTCTTTAAAAAAAAAAAAGCTCCTTTCCTAGAATTAGAAATTTTCAAAGCATATATTCTTATGCATTTTTGCATGCATACTGAATAATATAAGTCTGTGATTTAATACTCATTAGTAGTGCCCCTATCTGTAGCTTTAAATACGGCTTCAAGTAATGTTTTTTATATATATAATATGTAATATAATATATATACACACATATATAATATATATATATACACACATATAAAAGTGATAGTAACACCCTCTAGTGACAATATTCTTAAGAACATGTCTGCATTTCTATTCTAAATTTTACTCTTCAAGAGATTATGCGCTATGGAGCTCTAATTTTGGGGTTACATTTCCTTCATAAAATTTATTATCAGGCAATGTAGTCTGACATATCTTATTCCCATGTAAATGTGCCTATGTTTTAAAATGACATTTCTTTGGCCTGCCTTGGAAGGCTTGAGAGTTCTAGCACTTCTAGGCTTATAAATATGCATTTCAATAAGTTTCCAAGCCAGTCCTGTGGTTTACAGTGCTCTATGGAATTTGCATTCTTTTGACACTTTTTAGATATGTTGTCTATTGGTAAGGGATTTATTTTCCCACGCCAAATAAGTCTTCAGCATTTAGTGAACTTCCCTGAGCTAGAATACAGTTGAATATTTCTTATAATTAAAAAAAAATAAAGCTGCTAATAGTAATTATACTCCAGGTGATTAAAAAAGCAGTGCTTTATGTTGGTTAAAGACAGAACTCTTGAATTTCACATTGCATGATCCCCTTCTCTGGCTGACAGAGAAGTAGCAAATCAGGTAGGCTACAGAGAAGGAATAAAGGACAGTATGAGATTTGCAGCAAGGATGGGTTAAAATTTTCTGGGGAAGAAAAGCAAGAAATCCTGAAGTGTCCTTGAATTATGCAGAGGATCTAAGCAGTCCTAAGTATTTAATAAGTATGATCTGCTGTTCCTTAAGTCGTATTCTATACAAGCAAAATGTAAAGAGTTAAAATTCTGGATTGTTTTTCTAGAATATGAATTAACTGTCTGCCACACTTTCATCTTCCTACAGTTACTTATGTAAGCCATGTTCTGTAGAACATAGTATACTAAAATTATGAATTGAAACAGTTTTTTTCTATAAGCTTTCTTTGAGGCCTCCTAATCTGAAACAGATACAAATGTGATCTACCATTGCAGTCCAGGGTAGGATTTCCTCTTTTACAGGATCATAGAATAATTCACATTGAAAGGGAGGGACCACTGTAAAATGCTTTGTTTTGATATGACATTTGTTGTATTTACATATATAAAATAATTAGGAAAAGATTGGGGTGAAAGAAGGATTAAACTAAATCAGACTCTGTACATCTGCATATAAATTCAAAGCTTAAGTGATAATGGATGTTAGTGGTTGTAGACAGATGCTAAGAAAAAGAGTAGTTATGAGGGAATTTCAGTTGCAGTTGGTGGCTACTAGCCTTCAAACCCAATTATGTTTCTTTTAGAAGTACTTTAAAGTTAATAAATACAGTATGGTATTTCTGCTAGCTGTAAAAATATTTATCTATGTAGTTTCCCCGATTGAATTTTAATTTTGGGCTTCCTCTCCATAAATAACCAATGTTTTTTTTCTACTGAAAGTTGTGTAACTCTCAGAGCAGCTCTGGTCTGCCTCTGCCCACTGCTCCTTTTTCAGTGACTGAGCAACAGGGTGCCTTTGGATGTTTTGAGAAGGTAACTTCTGTTTCCCCTTACTTTGGATGTTGTTTTCGCCCCTTGTAGAACCTTATTTTTAGACCCTTATTCTCCTTGTTTTTCAAATGCTTTCCCCATTTCCCATATTCCCAACTAAATCAACAGAATTCTTTTTGAATTTCAGTGACATAAAATACTTGGTGAACTTAAGGGACCTCCTGATAGGCTATTGACGCAGTACATACATATTTTCACATCTATTGTACTTCATAGTTTAAGCAAGACTCTTGAGTATATATCACTGCAAGTGAGCATTCAGTAACCAAACTGCAGAACTCCATGGGGCAAACTCTGTTAAGGTGGACAGCTTGCATGTTCACTTCTGATTGCAAATTGTGAATACTTTACTAAGTGGGAGCTTTAATTTTAAAGGTGATGGTCAGGAGCTGGGAGTTGCTTCAAATAAGGCTAATATCAGACGCAAATGGAAAAGTATCCTTTGTGTATTTCTTGCTATCCTCTCTAGTTTATTTTCAGAAATACTTCCTGGACTTCTGCAGTCTTCCTCTGTATTATCTATCTCTTAACTCCCTCCAATTCTTTTTCCTTTTGTAGTGTTTTTTTCAGCTAGTTTCAGATTGTCTTTGTTTGCTAAGTGAAATTTGCAATATTTGTCAATTTTAGTTTGCTTCATGTAGTATGCAAAAAAGCAGAAGGAAGAGTGTCAGTATACTTTAGTAAATTTAAAGCTGTAATTTTTCACTGTGGTAATATCATCACAGCACTGAATCAGAACATTAATTGTATTGTTCATTAACATTTTCTTCTGAAATATTTTGGAGAATAGCCTTTGAGAAGGTTTTTCCAAGTTCTGGTTGAAAAAAAGAAGCTTAAATTGTGTTCTTAAATTGTGTTAGCAACAGTAGTGCCTTAGTTGCATGGTACAGGTGACAAAAATCTAAAGCTCAAGATTGTATTTAGCATATTAGCAGTTAATGTGAAAGAGCACTCAGGTAATGGAACAGTCCTTATTCTTACAAATAGATTTTTAAGTCAGCCTATACTGCCCATGCTTTTGATACCCTTACACAATACTCTGAACTTAATAGCTGTTTTTATTATAGCTTTTTACATTTGATTCTTTTTTCCAAGAAAAGATGAAATGTGTCAAAAATATCTCTATTTCAGTTTCTTTCACTAATAAATCAATCACCTGCAGTAGAGCTTAATATGTTCCTTGTGGTCCTGGTTATGTCTGAACTACATTCTTCAAGTGAAACAAATACAGTAAACAGAGTTTAGTCTTGTGATTTCCTTTTATGTCATATTTAATTCATGTCACACCTGCAGGTGCTGCTGCTTTTTCAAGCGGAGGAAAAGGAAAACCGTTCAACGTCACAAATGACTAGAACCGAGCAGAACATGGGAAATTGCTTATTTGTTCAACTGCTGTCTTGTGATCTTAAAAAAACCCAAACAAACAACAACAAAAAAACCAAAAAACCTACACCACCTCCGTAATGACCACACATTTTCCAAGGACTCCCTTAGAAACAATGTCATGCCTGGGCACTTTGATTTGGTACTCCTGCATCCAGCTTTTGTTTCTTTAATTCATCTATTCTGAATGATAGACCATCAACAAATGGACCAGTGAAATGGTACAAATGAACAGTATCTTCAGCAAAGCTAAATTTGAAAAGTATTTCTCCTGTCCTAGGAAGTACTAGCAGTGTCTTAGCTGAAGACAGATCTCATAAACCTGTTATTTGAGTTTGTAGCAGTGTATCAAAAGCAGTTTTCTTTAAAAATGCAGAAGAAAAATGCAGATACACAACCATGTAGAAAAATAATAAAATCTTAAGATTTCTTTTCTGACACCTGCATTGATTTTTTTTTTTTTTTTTTTTTTTTCCCCACCCCCCCAGTATTACTGGTGATAATACAGTCAAATTGTACCTGCATTAAACCCTGTCTGTTATATTGTGGTACAGTCACAGTATAGAGATACTGAGAAAGCTGATTTAACAGTTGACAGCTGTCTAAATGCTGGCAATACTAATGAACAGAAATATTTCCAGTAGCCTCGGGGTCTGAAGACCTGCTTTTCTTATTTGTGCAATGGAATTGCAGTACAGTAGAAATGACAAGAGTGTTTGTACAAATACAGAAGTTTGTATAATTTAAGTTGTGCTTCCAGTAGTGTTAGTGAGATTGAAATACCTTCACAAGGGGATCTACAGAGGAATTATAAAAGAAGAAATAAATGTGAATCTGGTTGAAGTGGAATCAGTATTAAAGCCTATATGTTCAAAAGGGTAGTTGTTGATTGACAACATCCTTAACTTGAAAGTACGGATGTGCCATGTAATGTTAGAGATCTGTTTGTAAATTATTTCACTCTTTGATTTAGAAAACAAATGCAATGGAAGTGGACTAGACTTCTCCCTTCTCTTAAACTAGCCCCAGAGCACCCAAAGTTTACTGAGATTTTTTTTTTTTCCTGGAAATTTCACATTTTTCAGTGTAACATCACTACTATAGTAGGATGGCAAAGATGTGTCAGGTACTTCCTCACAGTTGAATGAAGTGCTTGCCATATGAACAAACCAGCAGTTCTGTAGACAAGGCAGCCCATTTTATATTTTCTTCTTCAGAAAATAGTGCTTCTCTTAAAGCCATAGTGACAGAGGTGTGCTTTTGTCATGTTTAGCTGCCAGTTGCTTGAAGAAGGGATGTGAAAGATGGAAGTGACTAGACAGATTTGTTGACCAAAACTCAGATTATCTCAATTTTTAATAATTTTTCTAGAGTTAATTATCTTTTTTTTTTTCCAATCCACACATGCCTTTTGGCATACTTATTTATTTTTAATCTGTTTTGTGGTAGCATCTAAAATATCTGTTGAAATAAATGCATACCTCCTGAATTCATTATTGTATTTACAAGATTTTAATTGTATTTTGTAATTTATTTTTCCTTAACAGCCAAAAGTGTATTTTATTGTTTAGATTATGTACTCATATGTATCCTTTGATCTTGATAATTGTTACTGTTCATGATCTGAAGTTGTTTTTTTTTTTTTTAAACTTGAACTTGGCCTACAAAAACATATAGTGTCATAGGTCGCAAGTTTCCACTCCACCAATTGTGTTATTATCTCAAACTCATGAAGTTACTTCTTTATTTTTATTTCTGCTGAAAAGGTACTTTGAGGTGACTTGACCATTCTCATATGAGAACATTGTTCTTTGTAGTACTTGACCAAATTTGTTACTTCGTAAGATTTGTAAGTGTATGTGTTATGTGTATTTCTCACACAACTGATTAGTTTTATTCTCAGAGGTTTTTGACCTGTACAGATCTGAACTCCATACACATAACAAGAAACTGTATATTATGGACTTAAAATATTTGAATATATAAAAGCTGTTTATTTGCTGAAATGACCAGTATCTAGGCAGTTGCTTTTCAGCAATGTTTTTTTAAGTGCTTGATTTTAATGCTGAAGAAAGTTTTCTTCTAGCAAAGCAAAGTGGTCAGTACTAATGCAGGTATATTCAGGTTATGCCAGTATGATTTGCATTTGTATCCTTTTTTTTTTCCCTGTCTAAGCTAATGAAGTCAACATTGGCTGGATGTCTAAAAATGAAACACATCCCTGTTTAAATGTAAGACAAAAAAATAAAGATAGTTTTTTAAAAGTTGCCTTTTTTTCCCCCCCTTTCCTACAGTCCTGGATGAAATAATGGAAGCTGTTATTTTAAGAATAGCTGAACAGTTTTAATCTTTTTGGACAGCAAGGAATTTGAAAGCATGTTACTCAAAATGCTACCTCAACATTGCAGTTATAGTTATGTTTGCTTAGTTAACAGGTATTACATGCTTTAATACACCTAATGATAACAGAGTGAAGAGACTTCAATGCACATGTTTGTAACTAGGAAAACTACTCAGGACCTCTATGGGTTAAAGTCTATGCTGTCTGTGCCACCTAGAATAAAAGCCATTACAGATACTATGACATATGCAATGAATGGGTCTTTAATTTTGCTAGATGGGTATTTAGAAAAGGAAGACTTATAGTTAGTTCTTCAGTCATAACCTTTTGTTAGTAGCGATGATTGTTCCTAGCTGTAGAGCATTTGATGCAGTATAAAAATGACGTATTTACCTGAGAACAACGTTGACAGGCAAAATCGGTTGCTAGATTCCAGTTAAGATTCCTAGCACTTTGCTTCATAAGCAGATAGTTTCATTTGCTTGTGCTCTTACAGATCTACACAACTATTGCAAGTATAAATTTTGTTCAAGTTCATGTTTTCTTTTTATTCAAACTAAAGTTTTAATCAGAATTTATTTTTGAGACTTGGAATTTTAACACCCATGTGCTTAAAAATACACCCCCATGTATTTTTCAGTACCTTTTTAGGAGCTGTTAGTAGCTTTTTTTGAAGGATATTTCAAACATGAAATTTGCAGAATCCATTATGTTAGAATTAAGCCACTCTACAGCTTCATGGATTGTCTTATCAAATTAAATCGCATATTTGTGGAGAATATCTTTGTCTTTAAGTTTTCAGGGTGAGCAATAGTAATTAAGGCAGTATAGTTTTAAGGATATATTCAGTTTTTGGATGCTCAGCTTTTATTTTTCTTGTGAGACCAGCTGTTCCATATCTTATTACCACATCTGTTTCAACCTTACTCAAAATATGGCTTTACTGAATATTTGTGGGACTTCCTCTGGTGACACATACTATAATACAGCGTATTTAAGATATTTATTTATGTCTTCACACAACTTGCCTCTGAAATATTATCCTGTTGTTGTTAAAGGCTACTAAATCTAGAAGTAGTGTTTGAAAAAAAAAAAAAACAAACAGCAAAACCAACCCATCAACTTCATTGACTGGTTTTAGATCCAAGTTATTTTTCAGACTACACTACTATTTTCTTATGTACTGAAGAGCACTTAAGTGTTTAGCTACCCTGAGTGTTTAGCTAACCCTTAAGTTTTGAAATGGGCGATCAAAAATATGGAACACCAAGAAACTGCTTTGTAAAGTTTTGAGTGGACAGCCTAACTGTCATGTTTGTGGCACAAACTAGTATTTAATTTTTAGAAGGGTGTTTTCTGCATTGCAGATCTCTACCTCAGTGCTCTGAGCTTTTCTGTGGCCTGGAAAAATGAAGTAGTTGATTCAACGAGCACCTTCTCCAAGCTCAGCAGAGTGACAGAGGTGTGCTTTGGTTGGTCTTTCCAGCAATGAATCCTTTTCATCCTTTACAGATACTAATCATCACAAGCTACTCTTTTGTCCCATCCCAGAGGGACAGGAAAAGCTGAGTCTGCTGCCTCGATGAGCTCATCCAGAGCAGAAACAGATGATGGTCCTGCTCTCCTTATCAGCAGGCTTAGGCTGCAGCCCTGTCAGGTACTCAAACTAACTGGTGGCTATGCAAGCTTACCCAAAAGTTTGAGGTGTCTGAGGAGTTAGGTTTAGAAGGTTGATATCTTTCAAAACAGTGATCGTTTTATAAGTAGGTGGACCATTTTTTATCTGAGAACTATGAGGAGACTGTCCTGTTGACAGAAAATGCTCTCCACCTGCCACAACTGCAACACTGAGGCTGAAACCCATGCAGAAGCACCACAGCCTACCTATGCTGATATCTTGTTGTAGTTCAGCCCCGATCGGGACCAGACTACGCAGTCTCTCTCTCACTCCCCTCACCCTCCGAGAGAATAGGGGGAGATGATATAAGAAAAACGGCTTAAGGTTTGAGATAAGGACAGGGCGAAATCCTTAAAGTTACCGTCACGGGCAAAACAGACTTGACTTGGTGAAAAGTATTAATCTATTTCTAAAACTAGCAGGAGAATGAGACAGGGAACAAGATAACCTCCTCCCACCCCTCCCTCTTCCCGGGCTTAACATTATCTCTACTACCTTACCCCACTCTGAGTGGCACAGGGGGGAAGAGGGAATGGGGGTTATGGTCAGTCTTTCACATGTTGTTTCACGCTGCTGCTTCATCGTCAAGGGAAGAACTCCTCGCATTCCTCCCTTACTCCATTGTGGGTCCCACCCGTACGCCACAGTCCTTCGTGAAACTGCTCCAGCATGGATCATCTCTTCCACGGGGTGCAGTCCCTCCAAAACAGCTGCCCTAGCACAGGCCCTCCATGGGCCACAGCCTCCTCCAGGCATCTGCCTGCCCCGGCGTGGGGTCCTCCCTGGGCTGCAGGTGAATCTCTGCTTTTCCGTGAGCCTCCATGGGCTGCAGGGGGACAACCTGCTCCACCATGGTCTGCACCATGGGCTGCAGGGGGAATCTCTGCTGGGAGCAGCATCACTGCTCCCCTCCTTCTTCACTGACCTTGGCATCTGCAGCCGTTCCTCTCACAAGAAATTCTTCACAACAGGCTGGCAAACACCTCTCAGGATCTTTTTACGTTGGATTCACATCTCATCTCCTCTCCACTTCTTGTAGCCAGGCCGGGCCGAGTTGGGCCCAATTGGCTGCCCAGCGAGAGGCCAGAGGGTGAGGCCTGCAAGGCCCACAGGGCTCGTGTCTCCCCCTCTTGGCCCCCCCTCAGCTCCTTCACATCTTATCTTCCTTCTTTTTTTCCTGTTTTCCCCTTCTTAAATATGTTATCGCAGAGGCGTTATCACAGAATGTTCTGCTACCAACGGGCTTGGCCTTGGCCAGTAGCGGGTCCACCCTGGCCCGGCTGAGTCCACTGAACAAAGGGGAGCGACTTCTAGCAGTTTCCTACAGAAGCTGCCACCTTAGGCCTCCCCTCACTAAACAAAACCAGAACACATCTCTACCCAGCAGACCTCCCAAGGACTGAAATAGCTCTCCAAACCTTAGGTTGGATGGAATTCCAGCATCTGGAAGTCCACCCAGCACCTGAAGGCAGCAGTGGGTGTCGTAGCTGAGAGCATGTCCAGCTAGAACTTTTCAAACAAGAAGCTATGTTACCAGAATTGCTCAGCAGACAGTGCGTAATCTGGGAACATGAGAAGATCTCTGCATTAGAACAAATGCCACTAGAGGAGCATATGAAATATTAGTAACTGGAGATTCCTTAATGATAGGTGCTGAAACACTCATTTACCGTCCAGACAACTGGGAAATTGGCTGCCTACCAGAAGCTCACCTTCATGATGCCACTGAGACGCTGTTGAGTCTGGTGAACCCTACAGATTACCATCTGCTCCTACTATTCCGCTTAGGCTCCAATGATACTGTGATGAAGCAACTTAGAACCATCACACAAGACTATCCATCCCTTGGAGCAATGTTAAAAAGGATCAGGAGCACAGGTGGCATTCTCTATCCTCCCAGTCAGAGGAAGGGATTTAGAAAGGAGGAAACCAATTGAACAGGTGAATGCCTGGCTGTGTGACTGGTGCCATACTCAAGGTTTTGGCTTCCATGATTTCTTGATTCCCACATGTAAATCAGGTAAGGAAGGCAGGAGACCAGCATGACTCAGGAAGTACCTCCTGGTCAAACTAAAGTGAAGAAGGAAATACATAGTGGAACCAGACACGTGTATCCTGGGAAAAATATAGGGACCCTGCCTGGATGGGTAGGGATCAGGAAAGCTAAGGCATAGTTGGAGCTGAATTTGGCAAGGGATGCAAGGAACAAGGGCTTTTACAAGTATGTTGGCCAGAAAAGAAAGATTAAAGAAAAAGCACAGATAGAGCAGCCCTGCAGAGAAGAACTTGAGGATACTAGTGGATGACAAAGTGGACATAAGCCAGCAAGGTGCACTTGCAGCCCAGAAAGCCAACCGTATCCTGTGGTGTATCAAAAGAAGCGTGGCCAGCAGGGCGAGGGAGGTGATTCTTCCCTTCTGCTCCACTGTTGTGAGATCCCACATGGAGAACTGCATCCAGCTCTGAGGCCTCCAGCACAAGACAGACATGGACCTAATAAAGTGGATTCAGAGGAGGGCTGTGGAAATGATCAGAGGCTGGAACACTTCAGCTATGAAGCAAGACTGAGCTGGGATTGTTCAGCCTGGAGAAGAAAAGGCGCTGGGGAGATCTTATTGTGGCCTTACATCATATAAAGTGGGCTTGTAAGAAAGATGGAGAGCGACTTCTCACCAGAGCCTCTAGTGACAGAACAAGGGGTTGAGTTTTTTGACTGAAAGAGAGTAGATTTATATTAGATATTAGGAAGAAAGTCTTTGCTGTGAAGGTTGGTGAGGCACTGCAAGAGGTTGCCCAGAAAAGCTGTGGATGCCCCATCCCTGGAAAAGTACAAGGCCAGGTTGGATGGGGCTTTGAGTGACCTGATCTAGTGAAAGATGTTCCTGCCATTGGCAGGGGGGGTTGGACTAGGTGATCTTTAAAAGTCCTTTCCAATCCAAACCATTCTATGGTTCTATGAAAGTTAGGGCTCAAACTTCTGTTTCGCAGCTGATGGTAGTTCATACTCTGTGCTGCTGGGATTCTTCCTTCCCAGTTTGATATAGCAGTTAGCGAAGTCTTCCAGAAAAAGACATGGAAAATTCCAGTCTCCTGGGGCATTGTGTGAGGAATTTCAGTGATGGTCCGTGTAGGGCCACTGTGGGAAACTACAAGATGCACACAGCTGTAAGAATGCGACTTGGGAGAGGGGAGCGAAGAGGGTTGTTATCTCGGAGAGAGGAGCGAGGAGGGTTGTTACGGAGCAGGATGTTGCTGCTATCCGGGAACCGCTGTTAGCCAGCGGGGCACGCACTTGGCAGCCTTGCTGCATGCGCTGGCCGCGCGTGCACCAACACCTGGTCAGTGCTCTGCCACTGAATGGGCTGAGGGGATAAACAGAGGTGGCTCAGAGCAGAGAGAGAGAGAGGACCCAGTGCACACTCTACGAACAACAGGGGATGCCCTGAAGAGGCTGCGCCTACCTCCCTTCTCTGCTCTGACCCCGCTGATCATCACCCTCCTGCTCGGCGGTGTCTCCAGCTTAGTCAGGGTGGTAAGACTCTCACAAAGGGAAGACAATACGCTGGTAACTGCTTATGCTAGGAACTGTAACTATTTACGCTGGGAACCGCTTATGCAAAGCTATAATAGAGCAATAAATGCTGTTGTGCTTTTAAATATCATATGCTGGGTGAACTTTGTGCATAGGAATTCTATGAACTGGTTACAGTACCACAAGATGAATATAGAATCATAGAATGGTTAGAGTTGGAAGGGACCTTCAAAGGTCTTCTAGTCCAACCCCCCTGCAAGGAGCAGGGACGTCTCCGACTAACTCAGGTTGCTGAGAGCCTCATCCAACCTGGCCTTGAATGTTTCCAGGGATGGGGCCTCCACCACCTTTCTGGGCAACCTGTTCCAGTGCTCTACAACTCACATTGTAAAAAATTTTTTCCTAATATCCAATCTAAATCTACCTCCCTCTATTTTAAAACCATTACCCCTCATCCTATCACATCAGGCCCTAATGAACAGCCTCTCCCCATCTTTCTTGTAGGCCCCCTTGAGGTACTGGAAGACCACTATAAGGTCTCCCCGGAGCCTCCTCTTCTGCAGGCTGAACAGCCCCAACTCTCTCAGCCTGTCCTCACAGGAAAGGTGCTCCAGCCCTCTGATCATCTTCGTGGCACTCCTCTGGACCTTCTCCAGCTGGTCCATGTCCTTCATATGTTGGGGGCTCCAAAACTGGACACAGTACTCCAGGTGGGGTCTCACCAGGGCAGAGTAGAGGGGGAGAATCACCTCCCTCGACCTGCTGGCCACGCTTCTCTTGATGCAGCCCAGGATGCGGTTGGCCTTCTGGGCCGCAGGGGCACATTGCCTGCTCATGTTAAGCTTCTCATCCACCAGCACTCCCAAGTCCTTCTCCTCAGGGCTGGTCTCGATCCATTCTCCTCCCAGCCTGTATTTGTGCCTGGGATTGCCATGACCCAGGTGCAGGACCTTGCACTTGGCCTGGTTGAACTTCATGAGGTTGGCACGGGCCCACCTCTCCAGCCTGTCAAGGTCCCTCTGGATGGCATCCCTCCCTTCCAGCGTGTCAATGGCACCACACAGCTTGGTGTCATCAGCGAAAATACTAGAAATACTAGAGGCAGTTTAGAGGAGAATAAAAGTGAATATTAAACTCTCCGGGGCTGACTCATGAGTCAGAAGTACACATTAAGCTCTAAGTCCACACGACACACCTCAACAGCCAATAGATGTGCCCAAAGTATTGAGTTCCCATTCTCAAGAAAGGTCCTGGCGACACATGTATTTTAAAAGCCTGGTTGCTGTGAATGTCAACAAGCAAATGTCAAAAATACTGATGTCAGCAAAACTGTATTGGACAAGAGACCATAGCAGTTAGACAACACGCATGGCCTCTACATATTGTCTGGGGTGGGAAGGAGTTGTGTCTGCTTTATCGTTTTCTGTCAGAATAATGAGATTACTTTAAAAAAGAAGATTTTTGGCTTCTTTCAGCAGACGATGTTTATGGCAGTGAAAAAGACAAGGACTGGAGAAAGGCAAACAATACTGATTGTATGGTATTGAAAAGTAGTAGGTTTGGGTTGGAAGGGACCTTGGAAGGTCATCTAGTCCAACCCCCCCTGCAGTGAGCAGGGACATCTTCAACCAAATCAGTTGCTCAGAGCACCGTCCAACCTGGCCTTGAACATCTCCAGGGATGGGACATCCACCACCTCTCTGGGCAACCTGTTCCAGTGCTTCACCACCCTCATCATAAAAAAAAATAAAAAAAAAAAAAAAAAGGAAAGAAATTTAAAAAAATCAGCATTTCCCTCTCCACTTCCCCTCCTCAGGAAACTGTACAGAGCGATGAGGTTGCCCCTCAGCCTTTTTTTCTCCAAACTAGACAAACACAGTGTCCCCAGACACTTGGAATCCATCTACGAAGAATCTGCCAAAGATGGGTTCTTCCCGAGTCGAGGAGAAGAAATGCCAGCACCATGGCTGAATCTGGAAGAGCGGGAAGAAAGCCTGCGCTTGAGGGCAGCAGCGTCATGACCTTTCTCTGGCTGGGCAGCTGCTGCAGGACTTTGTGCTTCCCCTTGTTGAACTTCTTGTGGCTCCTGCCTTGTCAGGGTATGACCAGAGGTTGATGGCGAGAGCAGTGCCCAGTCATGACCCTGAGGAGGAGGAGGGATTTGGGTGCTGCCATAGCAAGGTTGCACCGGGCAGTGCAGGCCGGAGGGAGAGCAGAGCCCTGGGACACGGGGGCAGAGGGTGCGGTGAGGAGGAGGCCGGGCCTGGGGTGATGAGTGGTGGGGTGCGCGCGCTGGCTCTGGAGAGCCCCCAGCTGGAAACATCTGCCCCAGGACCAGCTGCAGAGACGCAGGCCTGGGCTGGGCAGCGCTTGCTTTTGGAGAGAGCAAGGAAGTCCTACCCGGCACATGCAGAAGGGCCCCTCAGCGTTAACATCCCACCCCTCCCAGCAAAAATGGGCGGGGATAGCAACATCAGGTGCATTGTTAGCAAGACGGAGACTTTTTCTGTAGTTTTCATGTGTTTATTTTAGTTGCAGAATTGGGCTGGGGGGGCCAGGAGCCCTTGAGGGCTGGCCCAGTCCTGGTTTGGCTGTACTCCGAGGCGCCCTCCATGGTCACCAACACGGTGCTGGCCTCTTTTTGGTTGGAGAGGCCTGGGATCTGCCAGTCCTGCTGTTTGGGGGGTCGCCGTGGACTACTAGGGGAGCGTTCACTGCCCCGGCTGGAAGTGGAGGGCCCCGGCACAGCCTCCCCTGGCTCCACCGAGGCCTGCAGGGCTGGCGGTGGGAGCAGAGGGGTGGCTGCTGGAACCTCCAGCAATGGCAGCGGATGAGGTGCTGGGGAGCTGGTCCATGCTGGATCTCACAAGGCTGACAGAGGGGGCGAGGCGGTGGGCGAGAGACCATCGTCGGGAAGCAGAGGGGCTGGGAGCCTCTCTGCTGCACCATTGCACAGCAACACGAGCACGCTGTTGCACAATTTTTGCCGTGCGGTTTTGGAGTCCCCCAGAATCTGGACGGGCAGCTCTGCTCGCAACAGCGGAGGTGAGCTGCCTGAGGAGCTGGGAGTGTTTCCTCCTTGAGGAACCAAGGCATTTCTTCCACCTCTCCCCAGGCCAGACAATGACCTCTGCCTTTTCTAGTGGTATCCCCGCTGCTGCAGCAATGGTGAGAGGGAGGGGCTCCACAGCCCCAGCTGGCCCCAGCCCAGCACAGCCAGTGGAGAGCTTGGCCACGCAGCTGGAGAAGCACTGTCCACCTGCCTGGGCAGCTGTCTGGAGGCCAGCTACGTGATCCCGTATAGAATCACGGAATCCTAAAATCACGTGGGTTGGAAAAGGCCTTCAAGATCATCGAGTCCAACCGTTAACCTAACATTGCCAAGTCCACCCCAAAACTGTGTCCCTGCGTGCCACATCTCCCCCTCTTTTAAATACCTCTGGGGATGATGACTCAACCGCTTCCCGGAGCAGCCTGTTCCCCTGACTGATAACCCTTTCAGTGAAGACAGTTTTCCTAATATCCAATCTACCCTCCCCTGGCGCAGCTTTAGGCCATTTCCCCTCATCCTATCACTTGTTCCTTGGACAAAGAGATGGTAACCCACCTCAGTACATCTTCTCAGGCAGGTGTAGACAGCGATAAGGTCTCCCCTCAGCCTCCTTTTCTCCAGGCTAACCAACCCCAGTACCTTCAGACACTCCTCAGATGGCTGACAAACACACCGCACTAAACAATACGTACGGTACAATACAACTAGTACTATACTATTTAATACAACACATGCCATACCATACCATACAATACATACTATACAATACAAAAGAACGTGATACAAAATACAACACCATAGGAAACAAGACATACAAGAAAACACGTAACATACATCCAACATGCAACACCTACAAAATACAAAGTGCAATACAGACAACACATACAGTGCAATACAACAAACAACACATACTAAAAGTAACACATACAATACACACAAAACACAGTACATACAATACAATGCATACAATCAATAAAACATAAAAAACACAAAGGAAAAATAGATAACACCAAACAATACATATGATACATAACATACAGTACCTGCCATACAATACATACCGTACCATGCAAAACATACAATGCAATACCATACCATACCATGCAATACCTACCATGCAATACCGTACCGAACCATACCATGCAATACTTACAATACAATACCGTACCATACTATGAAATACCTACCAAGCAATACGGTACTGTACCCTACCACGCAATAACTACCATGCAAAACCATACCATACCGTACCATGCAATACCTGCAATTCAATACCATACCATACCATGAAATACCTACCTTGCAATACCGTATGGTACCGTACCATTCCATGCAATACCGTACCATGGAATACCTACCATGCAATACCGTACCGTACCATACCATACCATGTAATACCTAACATGCATTACCATACCGTACCGTACCATACCATGCAATACCTACCATGAAACACCGTACCGTACCTTCCCATACCATGCAATACCTACCATAAAATACCATACCATACAATACTGTACTGTACCATGCAATACCGTACCATACCATGCAATACCATATCATACTGTACCATACAATACCTACCATGCAAAACCGTACCGTACCATAAACATGCAATACCTACCATGCAATACTGTACCGTACCATGCAACACCTACTATGCAACAGCGTATCGTACCGTACCATACCATGAAATACCTACCATGCAATACTGTAGCGTACTGGTCCATACCATGCAATACCTACCATGCAATACCGTACTGTACCGTACCATGAAATACCTACCGTGCAATACCGTACCGTACTGTACCATGCAATACCTCACCATACTATGTAATACCTACCATGCAATACCGTACCGTACCATGCAATACCTACCAAGCATCACCGTACCGTACCATACCATGCAATACATACCATGCAATACCTACCATGCAATACCATACCGTACCATGCAATACCTGCCATGCAGTACCGTACCATACCATGGAATACTTACCACGCAATACCTACCATGCAAAACCATACCGTACTGTACCATACCATGCAATACCTACCACGCAATACCTACCAGGAAATACCGTACCGTACCATGCAATAACTACCATGCAATACCGTACCGTACCATGCCATGGAATACCTACCCTGCAATACCATACCGTACCATGCAATACCTATCATACAATACCGTACCACGCAATACCTACCATGCAATACCGTACCGTTCCATACCATACAATGCAATACTTACGATGCAATACCATACCGTACCATGCCATGAAATACCGACCATGCAATACCGTGCCATACCGTACCATACCATGCAATACCTATCATAAAATACCGTACCGTACCATACCATGCAATACCTACCATAAAATACCGTACCGTACTGTACCATACCATGCAATACCTACCTTGCAATACTAACCATGCAAAACCGTACTGTACCATACCATACCCTGCAATACCTACCATGCAATACTGTACTGTACCGTACCATACCATGCAATACCTACCATAAAATACCGTACCGTACCATGCAATACCTACCATGCAATACCACACTGTACCGTACCATACCATGCAATACCTACCACGCAATACCTACCATGCAATACCGTTCCGTCCCGTACCATGCAATACCTACCATGCAATACCGTACCCTACCATGCCATGGAATACCTACCTTGCAATACTGTACCGTACCATGCAATACCTGCCATACAATACCGTACCATACCGTACCATGCAATACCTTCCATACAATACTGTACCGTACCATACCATGCCATGCAATACCTACCACGCAATACCTACCATGCAGGATGGTACCGTACCATACCATGCAATACCTACCACGCAATACCTGCCATGCAATACCGTATCGTACCATACCATACCATGCAATACCTACCATGCTATACCGTACCGTACCGTACCATACCATGCAATATCTACCATAAAATACCGTACCATACCATGCAATACCGTACCATACCTACCATGAAATACCGTACTGTACCATGCAATACATACCATGCAATACCTACCATGCAGGACGGTACCATACCATGCCATGCAATACCTACCATGCAATAACGTACCGTACCATACCATGCAATACTGTACCCTACCTTACCATACCATGCAATACCTACCATGCAATACCGTACCATACCATGCCTTGCAATGCCATACCATACCATACCCTGTACACCAAGCACACAATACAATATGGTTCGTAGACGATATATAATAAATCCTGTACAAATTATGTGATACCATACCACACACATCGTATCATAGCGTACGATACAAACCACAATACGTCACAAAAAATAATGCATTACAAACCACTCTACTGGAACTTTTTCCATAAACACACACATGCACCCTGGAAAGCGTCATGCTGTTTACTGGAGGCGACAGAGGCGGATGCTGAAGGGCCGCAGCTCCACTGTGCCCTTGTGCGGTTCCAGACAGGCAGCTGGGGCAGGCGGGCGCTTGCCTGTACTCGGTGGCGTTGGCTCCCGAGAAGCGCTGTGTGCTGGAGCCTGCTGGGAGGAGGTGTTGGAGGGTGCCAGAGCTGCGCTGGGTGGGGCGCAGTGCGATACAAAATCTTGTACAATGCTCCAGCATTCACAACATGCTGCAGCACAGTACCAGCCCTGCAATACACAATGGACAATCCAAAATACAATACCAATTACAGTACAATATAAATTACAGTAAAACAGATGCATTCCATACCATACAATACATACAGTGCAACCGCTTGCCATACAATACCTGCAATATTATATTATACATACCGAATTATACAATGCAACACAAAATACATTATGATACATACAATACAGCACAATACATATAAAATAATGCAACACAATAAATATAATACAAGAAATACTGTATGATGCGACACATAGAATACATTCAATCAAAAAATTAAAAAAATACATAAAACACAGTATAAAATAGAAGTCAAGTACAATACATACACTGTAATACAACATAAAGTATGTACAGTATATTACCATAGAAAACTACAATAAGATATGTAAACTATGATACATAAAGTAGAATAAATACCATACAATACATACAATGCAATACAGTATAAAGTTAGTACAGTACAACAGAAAATACAATACATACAATACAAGAAGATGCGTACAATACAACGCATTCAAGAGAATAAATACCATGCCATACCATATCATAGGTACCATACCATAAACAATACAATACTCAATAAAAAAAACAACTACACAACAAGACAAGAAATTCAATACAATACCTACAACACAAAATACAACGCAGCACCATTGCGATCCCATTAGCACCCACACCACCCACACGAAAGAGCAGGAGTGGGTCATAATCCAAAAGCCGCGCTGGGCTCCTCAGTCACTTGAACGCCCCAGGGATGCAGCAAAACTTCACCTGAAAAGAGGCTCCTGTCTGCAGATGGGGGCTGCCCTTCCTCTCCGGTGGCAGTCGCTGATGACCAGAACTCACCCTTGTTTCTTCTCAGCGCTGGGCGTACTGCAGCTCTGGACGCGTGGGCTTGGTCCATCTGAGCCTGGCAAGAGCGCTCGCGTAGGTCCTTCCCTTTCCATCTCAAACACAAAATACAATAGAGACAAGACATACAACAGAAGACATCAAATAAATACCAAACCTTAGCATACAAAATACAGTTAAGACAACACATGAAATTAAATGCAATACATAAAACATAATACAATATACAACAGAAAGAATGCAATACATCCCACAGTATAGCGTACAATACGTACCACGTCATACCATACAGTCCGTACCATACAATAAAAAGTACCTTCCAATACCATGCACGCGATATCATACACACAATATCACACATACAATAGGCAACAAAATGCAAACCAAACCAACGTGGAATACAGCATTCAATACCATACAAAATAACAGACACCCTTTGCACTACATACAATACAGTACGTACGGCTCCGTATCCTACCATACGTACGCAACAATACAAAATATAGCACAATACAGACGATACAACACAACACAACACATACAATATGCTACATACTTTACAATAAATACCACAGCATGGCACAGAGTACATGCCATACCTTACAACACCATAGATACTGTATCCTACAACACAGAGAATACAATGCCACGGAAAATACAACACATGCAAGAGATAAAACAGAAAATATAACAAATAAAAAGGATACAATTCAATTCAATTATACAATAGAAAATAGAGTCCACTAGGAAACAGAAAATACCTACAACAAAACCCACAGAATATACACAGCACAATACGTACAGCGCAGTACATACCACACAAGAAGCAATACAAAACCCAACACATACATACAATACATGCAATACGATACACACAATACAATGCAAACAATGCGATACCTAAAATGCATAAAATAGAATACTGTACACAGCATATATAAAATAGCATATAATAGAAAATACAGTACAAAACAGACTACAATAGAAAATACAATTCAATAAATACCATCCCGTACATGACACACAATACAATACATACAATGAAATAAACATCATACCATACATTAAAGACAAAATAGAAAATACAAGACATAAAACGTTACACGAAGTATGTGTATGGAACTGTATTTTATAATGTAATACAAAATACAGTACAGTAGCTAGCATACGATACAAAACATGCAACACACCACATCCCATACAATATCTACCATATAATATAACACAACACATAGTGCAGGAAGTACAATAAAAGCCATGCCATATCATGTAATATGTCCAATAACTACCAAAAAATTACCACACCGTACAAAACGAGGCATAGAATAAAATGCCATGCCATAGAGCACAAAACATACATTGCAATATAAACCAGAATCAAATCCAACGAGACATACAACACCAAGTACAATACGCACCACAGCCAAAACGCAGTGCCATACCTTACACACAACACATTACGGAACGCGTAACATACCGTACTGTATTCTCCATTCAATGCACACACTACAATAGGAAATACAATCAGTACAAAATATTGTACAACACATGGGGTCCAACGCGTACAATACGACAAACGCCATCCCTTAGGATCCATACCGTGCATACCACACGTACACCAAAACGTGTGCGGTAGGATACAGAACGCAATAAAGGGAACACTGTACAACAGAAAACACCATCCCAAATACCATAGCAAATACAAAATACCGGACCATACGTGCCACACCACGAATCACAAAACACGGAACACAAACTATGCAACGGAAAATACACTCAGACCTCTCCGTCGGCCCACCAGCTGCCGGGCCAAGATGTGGTTTCCCAGCGGGAGAGGCGGATCCCGTCAGGCCCCCACGCTCCTTATGCCTCACAGGCTCCTCCGGGCTTGAAGCCCCCAGGGTTTTGGCAGAGGCACCATTGCAGGAGCTGGGTGTTGCTGCCGCTGCGCCCCTCGGCATCGGCTGCGGTGACTGTTTCGGGCGGTTTAAATCTCCCGGGCAACCGCGCACAGGCTCCGCCCCTCACCAGCTCTGCCCGTTGCCAGCGCTGCCCGTTGCTGGCTCCGCCCATTTCCAGTTCACCCGGTGCCGGCTCCACCCCTTGCCAGCTCCGCCCCTTCCCGGCCCCGCCCATTCCCACGGCCACCCGTTGCTGGCCGTGTCCGTTGCTGGCTCCGCCCCTTACTGACTCCTCCAATCAGCACGCAGGGTCCTCTGGCTCGGGGTGGAGCCCTGCTCCCTCTCTCCTGCGGTTTTTTCCCTCCGTGACGGCTGCACGGGACAGGTCGTGTCAGTCATCAGGTCGCTGGGTGCTGAGCAATTGTGCATCGTTCATGTTGTGTATCTTATTATCCCTGTATTTTTGATTATTATTATATTCTTTTGCTGTCCTAGTAAACTGTCTCCATCTCGGCCCACGACTGAGATTCTTTTCTTCCCGATTCTGTCCCCAGTGCTGCTGGAGAGGGTGAGCAAGTGGCTGTGTGGTATTTGGTTGCTGACTGGGGTTAAGCCACAACGATCTTTTTGGTACTGAACTTGGGGCTGGAAGGGCCCCAGCTGGGGCTGGTTCAGTCAGGAGGGTTCAAGCCCCTGATGAGGCTTGAGAAGTTGAGATGAGGACAGGTTTGAACAGAGCGAGTTGAAAACACGCTGTTACAGGCACGCATTCTGTCTGTTTGGTTGTTGTTGGCCACAACGTTGTTTTATTTGCGCTCAGAGCAGCTTTTAGGGCTCTATTGGGCAGCACCCTATTTGCTGTATGCGCTGTTCGCCAGTGTTTGTGTGCAGTTCGTCAGCTCCGGGCACTGGATTAAAGGTATCGCGCTGCTGTGCTCTGTGGCACTGGCTCGTGCAGTGAGATCACTGGTAACGTGACCGGTTTCGTACTTGTATTCAACAGTGGCGGGCGACACGCAGAGCGAAGCGACAGTGGCAGCTTCATCCGCGCCCTTCGGAATCCATCTCGTGGGCCTTGTTTGGGATTCCATCTTTTGGCGGAGTCTGGGAATCCAGGCACAGGGGGAACATCTGTGTACAGCTCCCCCCTCTTTGCCAGCTTAAATTCCACAGCTTCTCAGAATATTGAATACCCTTGGGATATTCCAACCACCACGCTTGTATTGTCAGGTCTCTGGCAGGTATTTCAGGCCTTGGTCGTGCTTAAGTTTGAACAACTATTCAAGAATACTGTGGCTACTCCAACCCTGGCAGCAGGCACTGCAGCTACTCCAGTCCCAGCAACAGGCACTCCGATTACTTCCACCCCCGCAGTGGGCACTGTGGCTACTTCAACCCTGGCGAGCAGCATTGCAGGTGAACCAAAGGACCAACCCCTGCTGGTACCAGTTGCCCCTGTACGTAAGAAATACACAAAAAAATTCTTTTTGTGTAGTGAAAGATGATGATGAACCAGGGACATCACAAGAAAAGGCAGAGGCAGAAGAGGAGATCCCTATCCCTGAGTGAGCTGTGAGATATGTGAAAAGATTCCAGCTATCATCGATATGAGCAACTTGTCCCCTGGTTGCTCCCGTGCTGGGACAGTGGGGCCAGTAGCCTGGAATTAGAAGGTAGGGAAGCCAGGCAGCTGGGATCGCTGTCTGGGGAAGCAGCCATTGACAGGGCGATGGGAAGAGAGGCAGAAGCCCGCATTCTCTGGAGGCGACTCTTGTCAGGTGTGAAGGACAGGTATTTCTTCAGGGAAGATATTGTATGCCACCCAAGCAAGTGGACCACCATGGAGTGAGGGTTCCAGTATCACAGGGAACTAGTTGTGTGGGAGCTGATTCTTTGTAACCTGGCTGACCTGTGGACATCTGTAGATCCAGATGAAATCAAATGTCCCCAACCCATGTGGCGGAAGTTTACAGAGAGTGAACCATCCAACTCATTGACAGCAATGGGTTGGAAAGATGACAAAGCACCATGGGTGTGTGCAGTGGCTAACCAGCTCCAACAATATGAAGACAGCTGTCTACGTTCCTGGTCTCTTGGAGGATTCTCCTGTTGTGGGCATGCTGAGAGTCAACACAACTGTGCGCCAGCAGCAATAGTGCACCAACCGAGACTTCCTGATCCCCCGCCATAAGCCGATTTGTCAACTGGAAAACCAATGAGTGGTTCTCGCTTACCCTTTAACAGTCCCATGTGGCCAGTGTGAAATTCTAATGGAGAATGGAGGTTAACAGTCAACTATTCTGGCTGAAATGAAGTTATGCCACCACTGAGTGCTGCCATGCCGGACATGCTGGAACTTCAGTATGAACCGGAGTCAAAAGCAGCCCAGTGGTATGCCACCACTGACATTGCTAATGCATTCTTCTGAATGCCTTTGGCAGCAGAATGCAGGCCACCGTTGGCTTTCCCTTGGAGGGGTGTCCAGTACACCTGGAATCAACTGCCTCATGGCTTGGGAAACACAACCCATACCACTGCCTGAAACACTATCCTGGGCCTTGAGAAACAAGTTCTGTGGTGACACAGGGCACCTCAGAAAGAACTGAGTCAGCCAATGGGACTCATTTCTGAAACAACCTTGTAGACACCTGGGCCAAGGAGTACAGGGTATATCACAGCCTCTGTCATTCACCAGCCTCTAGAAAAATTGAGTGGTACAAGGGACTGTTGAAAACTACACTGAGAACCGTGGGTGGTGGGACCTTCCAAAATTGGGATAAACATTTAGCAAAAGCCATCTCCTTAATCAACACTCAGGGATCCACCCTGCCCAGAACTCTTACCTACTGTAGAAGTGCCGGCTCTCTTGCCAGCAAACCAACCCAGGACGCACCGGAGCCCCGCCCGGGGAAAGCAGGGCATCACACGGATACCGTCAAGCCAAGGCTTCAATTTAATGCTGCGCAACATAGGGTTAAATACCCGTACACCCGCTACGCACGCGAACGCACCCGCCCCCTGTGCCCACGGATCTATCCGTGCCTGCCACGCACCTGCCCCTGCGCCCACGGACTTATCCGTGCCCACCACGTATGTGGACGCACCTGCCCCCTGCACTCGTGGACTCATCCACGTCCAGTGCGTGACTGGCCACAGACTGCCCCTCCTGCATACATGCAGCCTTGCTAACGTTACCCCACAATTCCCCCCCTCTATGCTAAATCATCCTGGTCTAATGGCTGGTACTCTGGGGCGGCTGCCGCCATAACATCGTTGATCATGGACAGTCGTCTAGTGACCCCTTAATCATAGCATGCAAGAAACGTAACAATAACAGAAACAAACAAAGCATTATCTAAGCAACTGCTAGGATCGTCAAACCTACAGACACAATATTTCTTAGCCGCCTAGGTAAACCGAACAGGTCTGGAAACCACCCCCAGTCCTTTTAGGGCTTTGACGTTGAATACTGACTGGGCAACATGCGCATGCATCTTCTCCAAGGCCAAGGAGGTGTTCTTGCTGAAGTCCAAACAGCAGTAACCCTGGAGACCTAGGACTCCCTCTAGGTCGCTGCAACCGATGCCAGGCCTCGCAAGGGCATAATCTAATGCCAACTTCATTTGTGTCAGTCCTTCGTCGTGTGCTGCTAAAGCAGTCGCCAGTTCAGATATGGCGAGGGCTGTGCGGTTGGCATTCCCAAGAGCCCAACAGGCCATGCGCTATGCAAACCTGAGTAGAGTCGGCGCAGTTCGTGAACCGCTCCCAGAAATTAGTCGTTATCACTGGCATTGGAAGACTCACAATCAGGATCAATCCCACAAGGGTGAGCTGGAGAGCGCCGCGCTGCTCGGTTACCCTGCCCATCCTCCAGCCACGGCTGTACCAACTGGGCCAGGATCCATCAGGTCCCCACACCTGTGGAGATACAAGCATACCCTCGTCCCCATGTTAGCAAATCAGCGGGACCTTCCCAACGTGGGTTTTCTGGCAGCTGGTACCAGACCTTTGGGAGTGCCTTGCCCCCAAACAGCGGCTGACACGAGGAAAAATGGTTCTGGATAGGGGAAACAGATTGGGGGTTAGCGAAGGATATATGATTCAGTACTACAAGCGCTTTATCAACTAAGACCTCTGGCGAACCCCTCTCTGCCCCCTCTCTTAAGCGCGTTAGCTGTGCTTTCAGGGTTTTGTGTGCACGTTCTACAATCGCTTGCCCAGTGCTGTTCAGAGGAAGGCCAAACGTATGGCGGACTCCCCACGTCTGCAGGAAGTGGTGAAATACCCGTGATCGATAATTTGGCCCATTGTCGGTCTTTATCTCCCAAGGTACTCCTAGGCAGGCAAAAGCCTGGTTCCGGTGTAGGATGGATTTCTGCACTGTAGACCTCGTGAATGGACACGCGAAGAGAGCTTGGGAGCAAGTGTTGACCACAACATGAACGTATTTGAGACAGCCAAATGGCGCATACTCTGTGACATCCACTTGCCATACCTGGTTTGGAGCGTTCCCCTGGGGTTAATGCCTGGGTAGTACCTGGTTCGGCTTTGCTGCTTGACATGCTGGACAGGCCGCCACTACAGCCCGAGCCTGTGAGATGGGCAGTCGGAACTGACGTCATATGGCGTGCGTGCTCTGATGTAGTATTCTCTGTATCACTTTTGTAGGCAGGTGACCAAGCACGGACTGTTAATGATTATACCTAGTATGATGCCTAGTATCACAATTCTGATTTTAGCCAAGGATAGCAACCACCCAGTTATGCCACACACAAACTTAGCCAATAAAGTTACTGATCACACGTTATACATACTCATGACTGCTAAGCAAAACTAAGTTTCACTGCCTTCTAGTAATTTTCTACTACGGCATTCTTCTCCTATTACAAACGTAACAACTCCAGTAACTTTCTTATCTACAAGGCCAGTGACTAGTTTCTTTTTTTTTGCAAGCTTCTGTTGAAACAAGCCATAAATTCGGCTAACAATGTTTTGTACCTTAAAGCTTCCCTTCTTATTCCATAGCTTTCTTCCAGCGAGCACGATTGTATCCCTCTCCCAAGGCCAGTTTGCTTTCCCTGACACCATACTGGCTCAAGAAATACCCACATCTCTCTCTTCTTTGTTTATGAGAAGAGGCTTGTTTCAACACTTTATCTATTAAAGTCTGCACATATTTCAACAGACACACAGAATACAGATCAAAATACATATATAAAAAGAATGAATAAGCATCCTACAGCTATTTGTAATAAGCTTATATCAATCCACCAAGAAGATTTCTGAACATATCAAAATCATCACTTTGTTGCAGTTTTTGTACTCCTTTTTGCAAGTTTTGAATACTTTGTGAATAGATTCCGAATAATCAGACAGATTCATTCAGGAAAGCCCATCAAAATCCTGACAACCATGATTCTGTGCTAATAATAAAAAATCTACTACTGATCTATTCTGTTACCAGCCTGACTACGCCAAAGACATCGCCGAGCAGGAGGGTGATGATCAGCGGGGTCAGAGCAGAGAAAGGAGGCAGGCGCAGCACCTTCAGGGCGTCCCCTGTTGTAAATAAAGCGTGCTCTGGGTCCATCCTCTCTCCCTCGCTCCGAGCCACCTTTGTTTATACCCTCAGCAGATTCAGTGAAAGAGTACTGACTAGATATTGCTGCATGTGTGGCCAGCACATGCAACAAGGCCTGTCAAATATGTGCTCTGCAGGCTAACAGCGGTTCTGTTTTGTAAAGTAGCACAGCGTATAGAATCTACATCAGTTAACAGCGTTGATAGTACCAATGCAGTTGTACGCGTTTGCTTAGCAAGCCAACAGCCCAATTTATTTAGCGTAGCTAATGCCTGGGCACTTGCCACACCACGTGCAAAGATTTAAGCAGCAATAATTTCACTTGGTTTCCAAAACTCTATATTATCTTGGCAATCAGATTCAAAGCTATGTGTACTTCGTTTAGGTCTTTTATGCTGTCTGGATTTTGATATGTGCTCGCGTTACACCATGCTGTGTCGTTGCAATGTATAGGTCTTAAAGCATTTACAGTCATTACCCATCTAGTAACATTAGCTCCTGAATAGTTAAAGAAAATAGGCAGAAGTCCATCTTCAGTGATCCCAAAAGTTCCATCTTTTGTAATTTAGCACTCAGCACTCGCGGCTGCTGTTGTTTTACACAGAGTTGCCGTCCTACCGCTACCTGATCTGGCAGATTGACCAAGCATGTTCTGAAAGGCTTATCTGAAGATGATACAGACGCCCCACCCTGTGGCAATAGCCATAGTTACCCACACATTTGTTCTTTCTGTGACTGATATCCATGGTTATTGACCATGGTGACCAAGCTCCATGATGTCCATGGAGCTGCCACACAGCTTGCTAACAATCCGACGAAGGCAAGGCAGCTTGGAGCGCTGGTCGTACCCATCGCGCAGGGATCCACTTGTTCACTGCTCCTGTAGAGACACAAGCATACCCTTTCCCCCACATGATAAGAGGGAATGGTCCTTCCCAATTACCTGCTTCCAGATTATTATTTTCACTCCATGTTCTGGTTTTGTTAGTGAGGGGGGGCCTAAGGTGGTAGCTTCTGTAGGAAACTGCTAGAAGTTGCTCCCCTTTGTTCAGTGGACTCGGCCAGGCCTAGGGCGGACCCGCTGCTGGCCAAGGCCGAGCCAATTGGTAGCAGAATGTCCTGTGATAATGCCTCTGCAATAACGTATTTAAGAAGGGGAAAACAGGAAAAGAGAGGAGAGATGTGAGGCAGCCGAGCAGGGGGTAGAGAGGGGGAGGCGCGAGCCTCGTGGGCCTTGCAGGCCTCACCCTCTGGCCTCCCGCCGGGCAGCCGACTGGGCCCGACTGGGCCCAGCCTGGCTGCAAGAGGTGAAGAGGAGATGAGAAGTTGAAGTGAATAAGTTGTAAAAAGGATCCTGAGAGGCGTTTGCCAGCCTGTTGTGAGGAACGGCTGCAGACGCCAAGGTCAGTGAAGGAGGGGGAGGAGTAAGGTGGCTCCTGGCCAAGATTCCTCTGCAGCTCGTGGTGAAGACCATGGTGGAGCAGGTTGTCCCCCTGCAGCCCATGGAGGTCCACGGAGGGGCAGAGATTCACCTGCAGCCCGTGGAGGACCCCATGCCGGAGCAGGTGGAGGCCTGAAGGAGGCTGTGGCCCGTGGAGGGCCCGCTGGGACAGCTGTTTTGGAGGGACTGCACCCCGTGGAAGAGATGACCCACGCCAGAGCAGTTTCATGAAGGACTGTGGCCCGTGGGAGGGACCCCACGCTGGAGCAGGGGAGGAATGCGAGGAGTTCTTCCCCCGACGATAATACAGCAGCATTTAACAACGCGTGATGAACTGACCGCGACCCCCATTCCCTTCCCTCCCACCCCCCGTGCCACTCGGGAGGGGAGGTAGTATAGATAATGTTAAGCTTGGGAAGAGGGAGGGGTGGAGGGGAGGTTATCTTGTTCCCTGTCTCATTCTCCTGCTAATTTTTAGAAATAAATGAGTGTTTTTTCCCCCAAGTCGAGTCTGTTTTGCCCGTAACGGTAACTTTAAGGATTTCTCCCTGTCCTTATCGCAAACCTTGAGCCGTTTTTCTTATATCATCTCCTCGTATTCTCTCGGAGGGTGGGGGGAGTGAGAGAGAGACAGCGTAGTCTGGTCCCGATCGGGGCTGAGCTACGACACTCCAACATTTTTTTTTTTTTTTTGAAACTGGTCATACAACAAAAGATTATTAATTCCTTTAACATTGTTCATTCAGTGCATTGTATTACATTGACCACATAGGCAGAATCGGAGACAATATTGAGGGATTCATCTTTTCACTTACATAAAGTTCGTACCTCGAAGGAGATGGTAACCCCTGTTGCAAAGGTCCCAGATCCTCAATTACTGAATTTACTGCCCTTAAATCCTGTGAGAGTCGTCATTTACCCGATTTGTCTGTATTGCAAACACAGGTGTATTCCAGGAACTGTCTGTTGGCTTTATATGTCCAAGTCGTAATCGCTTGTCAACTCACTCATTCAAATGGTGCAGCTTTTCTCTTGCTAAAGGCCACTGGTCAACTCAGACGGGAGTATCTGTAACCGTGGCAGTTTTTGGGTAAGCTGCCCCCGCCCCGCCGGATTGGGGGGTAGGGAGGGGTTGGCACGCGCGCGCCTGGCAGCGGCCGCGACAAGAAATCCTTAAAGCCGCTGTCACAGGCAAAACAGACTCGACCTGGGGAAAACTATCTATTACCAAAACCAAAGCAGGACAATGAGAAAGGGAACAAGACAACCTCCCCCCACTCCTCCCCCCCCATGCTGAATTATTCTAGCCTAAAGTTGAAATTTCCACAACGAAATATAAAACTTTCTTAAACCACTGATCTATAGTTCTGTTAAGTACATAGCCAAAAGTCTTATGCTGTATTCCCGAGTAAACTGATGGGTGTGTTTCCCAAGTAATTAAATTGAAAGCATCATCGAAAAAATACATGTTTTTCAAATCAAAAGGCGCAGTCAATGACAAATAATTAGCAATTATCTGCTTCATTTCATCTATCTGGAGCTGCTTTGCCGCAGGCGCTTGTTCTGCCAACTCCACCTTTGCATTCAGCTGTTCCACCACAACTTTATCCACTCTGTGCAGCTCTTTGAGTTTCATTTCATCAATGGTTTTCATTGCCTTGGTGAGTTCAGGAAGGAGTTTGCTATTTGTATCCTGCAAGCTACTATATCTCGCCTTTTCTTCATGTGCCTTGGCTTGTTCCAGCTTGACCTCTGCCTGCATGCTCTCCAACTGAAGTTCCAGCTTCTTGATGGTGTACATTAGCTGCTGCTTCTCCTCCAGTTCTGATGCAGCAGCTGAGCTTTTTCTCTCCAGTACCTGGCACTTTTCTTGAAGCTGCTTCTGAATCAATTCTGCCTCTTTTACCTTCTCATGGGCTTCCTGAAGCTCTTTAAGCAGAGCACAAACTTGCAAACTCAGACTTTCTACTTCACTGCCAACAGCCTCTGAACTCTCCTCTGCTTGCTGTTCAGTTTGTGTCCCACTCTTCAGGCAGTTGCTGGTTTTCTTCTCCAGTTTTGACAGTCTCTCTTTGGGATTCTGCAGCTCCTTCTCAAGTTCTTCCCTCTTCTGAGTTTCATTTCTAAGGCAGTAGAGCAGTTGGCTTACAATTAGCTCCTCAGACTGCAGATTCTTTGATTCGTCGGCAGTTTTGCTCCTGCCGTAGATATCAACGTTACCAGTCATTTCACCACTATTCTCTTGATGTTCCTTTGCAGTTCTATTTATTTCTCCTTCGTTCATCCCAGTCTCCACAAAGGAATCCTCTGCTGAGATGTTCAGCTTGACCTGCAGATCCGAAATGATGTCTAGCATATCGGCCTTCTCAGCCTGGAGCCGTTGCACCTGGGATATCAGCTGCCTCATTTCCTTCTCAGGAGCCATGCAGCCCTCCATTTCAGCTCCTTCTCTTTCCTTTAAGTTCTGAAGTTGTTGTTGTAGCTTTTCATTTGCCATGCACTTGTCTAGCAAGCACTGCTTAACTTCCTTCAACTTTAACTCATGAAATTCTCGTTCTTCTTTCTGCTTCTCTCGATGGATGGAAAGTTCCTCGTACCGGTCCTTCGTAGCTTGGTTATGCAACTTCATGGCTTCTTTTAACTCATTGCTCTCAGTGACGAGTTCTTTCGTCCGCCATACCATTTCTTCTGGGGTGTAGGTGCTAAGGGCTGAGGCAGCCATGCTGTCCGTTCCGTTTTCCGTTTCTCTCTTGGGATGCTCGCCATTTTCAGCAGGATGGCTTTTCAGCTTGCTGGACATCTCTGAAGCATATACCCGGATCCGCCGAGTCACCGGGCGAGCCCGCCCACGGCCACCGTGACAGAAACCGGCCTCCGCCCGCCGTTTCTCCCGGCACCGGGCTCGCCTGAAGGGCGGCCACCTCCGAGCCTCTCCCCGCTCGCCGCCCTCACAGCTCGCCCGCGGCGGCGGCGGCGGCCCCGGCTCAGCTGACTGCCCTCTGGCCGAGCGTGGCTGCAGACGCTGTGTGGCAAGATGTCCGCCCCGCCCACATCGAAAACACCTCCTGTCCTGGCCGCCTGAAGTTCTATCCCCTGATCGGTCCCCGAAGCACGCTGCCGCTTGAAATGTCCTGCACCCCCACAACCAAAGCAGGTGGGGCCCGCGGGGGGTGATCGCATAGCGGAAACTGCTGCAACGAGCGGTTTTGCTTGCTGCAAGGCTTCTGCCTCCATAACCCGCTTCATCACCTGCGCCACACCTGCATCCCCAGGCAATCGCGCCAAAACTTGTTGAGTTACCTCATTTGCATTCTATTAGCTAACTCTTTCGCCACTATAGGTTTCACATTCCCTGGTAAATCGGAATTCTCAATCGCCTTCTGTAGCCTTTCCAAGAAAGAGGTATAGGACCCCCCTACGCCCTGCCTCACCTGAGTGTATGGCGGCCTTTTGCCGTCATATTTACCCACTTTTGCGAACGCCACCCGCGCGGCGGCGTGGATATCCCTGCCCCGCATATTAGCCTGTGCGGCCGGATCAGCGACCCTAGAATCCTTTCCGCACTAATCCCGTGCAGGGGGTGATTCGGCTCTAAAGCTTCTAAAACCACCTTGTCCGCTTCCTCCTTTCACGAAGCCTCCCACAGCACCATTTGGGGGGTTGTAAAAGCCGCTCTAGCCAGCTGCCTACAATCGAAAGGAAGCGGGTTTGCTGCCCAGATCGCATCCAAGATCGCTCGAGCCGCCACCCCATTAACACCTTCCTCCTTCACCGCCTTCTGCCATTCCCTGAATAACCTGGAATCCAACGGGCTCCACTGCCGACCCTGCTGCCCCTGTGTCACTGGGCACACCATTATACCCCGTCTCCATCTGATGGCCCTAGAGAGACTCCTTCCGATACGCAATTCTTAGCAGTCAGTGTCCAGTCCGTCAATCCACGACCTGTTTTCTGTTCAGCCGCTGCCCCCGCTTCCCGCGCCGACCCCGCTACTTTACTCGGTGTTTTTCCTACGTCCGCCGCCAACCGCTCGAACCTGCGGACTGAAGCGTCCGCTGCTCCCGCTGCGCTGCCCCCCTCCCCTGTCCGCAGCCCAGGAATCCTCAGGGAGAGGTGGCAAGCCGGTCTCGCCCCCCCGCGAATCCGCAAGCGGTGGAGCCGACGGGGTAGAGGGAGAGACAGAGGGCACCCCCGCGTCCTCGCATCCGGGGGGTCGCCCCCTCGGCCCAGGCCCCCCCGGCAAGCAAAGCGCAACACACGGAGGAGCACGCCCAAACTCCATCGCCCCTTTATCACTGTCAGAGGCTCTCGGCCGAACCGGGCAGACCACCGGAGCGCCACCCCCCGTCCCCTCCGCGCCGTCTCGACTCCGTTCGTCCCCCTCCCCTTCCGACCGCTCTTTCCCCGCCACCTGAAACCGCGCCACGTCCATCACCTCTCCCGGCTTGCTAACCAAGCCCTTCGTCAACGGTGCCGTATGCACCGGACAATTTACCTTTTTCCCAACGCCTTTACTGTATCCTGGATGGATGCCATCCTAACGGCAGGCAGGCACGACCGCCCCGCGGCCACGCGTTACCTTCTGACACGTCGGGGGTCACCGGTTGTCGCCGCACGACAACTTACAGACCCTCCCGCTATCGGGATCCCATCCCGGGGAATCACGTCGGGGTCAGCACTTGCCGGCTCTCTTGCCAGCAAACCAACCCAGGCCGCACCGGAGCCCCGCCCCGGGGAAAGCAGGGCATCACACGGATACCGTCAAGCCAAGCCTTCAGTTTAATGCTGCGCAACACAGGGTTAAACACCCGCACACCCGCTACGCACGCGAGCGCACCCGCCCCCTGCGCCCATGGATCTATCCCTGCCCGCCACGCACCTGCCCCTGCGCCCACGGACTGATCCGTGCCCACCACGTACGTGGACGCACCTGCCCCCTGCACTCGTGGACTCATCCACGTCCAGTGCGTGAATCGCCACGGACCGCCCCTCCTGCATCCGTGCAGCCCTGCTAACGTTACCCCACAAGGATAAACACATCCGTCTCATAAAATTAATTCCTTAATCCCTTTAGAGCACTGATAAGGCTGTAAAAATATGCAGCAGGAAACAAAGCAGCTGGTTTACATTGCTGGGGGGGACTGTCCTCCACAGGACAGGCCTTCTCTTACCGGATCAGCTCCTGAATCAACAGTGCTTAGGACTGCATGTTAAATTAAGCCATTTTCAATGTACTGTGTTATTACACCAAGTTGAAGAACACAGTGACAGAGGACCAGACTGTAAGTCAAGCCCCCTTCCTGCAAGAGAAGGAACGAAATAGATAAAAACCTGGGCAGTCGCAAGAAGGCAGACTCAGTAAATTCCTTCCTTTAGCCTTGTGGCTTTCAGCACTTTGGATTATACTCTATGTGACAGGGTCTTTGTGCATTCAGTCTGTAAAAGGGTGTTGTATTTGGTGCCAGAGCTGATCCTAGTCCTGGTGCAACCCAGCTCGCACTCCGTCCACAAGCAAAGCTCTCAGGCGCAGCTGCTGAATTCAGGAGCTTGCTGTGTGTATCCACCCAGCTTTGTTAAGGTCTCTGGGATGAAAGGCACTGCAGAAATGCAAAACCCTATCGCTGCTTATTGAACACCGAGCCAGAAAGGCTAGCAGGACTTATATGAGGTTTAATTTGATCATGATACCGTTTTGTCCTGGGGTTTTTTTGAACTAGCGTGACTGCAGGACTTGTAAATTATCTTTAACTTGCCAATCTATGCGTTAAAAAAGCCTCCAAATAGATTAAATAAAAAATGCTGGTTTAGTTTTTCTCTGCTCTTTGAAACAGAGAAATACCAGCAAATCTAAAATGAACTTTTGTGTGTTTGTAGGAGAAACCAGAGATGTGCAACTGGCACAAGATCTAATGGTATTAAATTACAGTCATGCTGTATAGTCATTTAGTTGTCTGATAATGGCGCATCAGATAAAAATAGGTGTTCAGTGGTTTTAGCTGAAGGTTTGTTTAGAATGACCGACGGGCTTCTCACTGAGGCGAGTAAACCTGAAGCCTCTATCACAGACAGATGGGCATTTTACTGCCACTGAAGCGCAAGGCTTCTGTGGCAAGCAAAAGAGAGAACTTGGGACAGCAGCTTGTAAGCAGCTGGGTAACAGCAAGAGCCCCGTCTAGGAGAGAGGTGGAATATTTATTAGGGCAGAAAGGCAGCTCTGGAAGCTCAGCTTCACCTCTGTGTAAGTGTGGTCTTGTCCTACGTTCCCATAGTGTTTGGAAAACGGCTCAAGGTGAGAGATACAAAGTCATACCTATGGATCATTCACCTGTGAAATACCACTGTGGTGGGAGAGAAGAGGCCGTGCTGTGCTGCCGGCGATAATGCAAGTGAGTGGTCAGGGAAAGATTTTTTGAGACCAGAGTTCCCAAATTAAAATTAAAGCTTTTCCTAGGAAAATGTCCAGGTGCTTATCAAGTAGACGCTGCACACTGGAAAATAATTGCCCTAATACTTCCCAGGTGACCAGAAACAATACTGGATTGGAAATGTCCTGTCATGAAGCCAGACCGACCTTTCTTGTGGGAAAATGAACCGGAAGACAACAAAGCTGCTACAGGTGACTCTGTAGCAGGACCTAACAGGACTCAGGGCTGCAAAGTGAGAAAGTAGACTTCCAGGCTTTCTTGTCCTGGTTTTCTAATTCCAATGTACACAAATAATGGAATACAGTCGTTGTGGTTTAGCCCCACTGGAGACCAAGCTACTCAGGTTCTCACTCAGTCTCCCCACCCTCCAAGGGAATGGGGGAGAGATAATACAACAAAAAGCTCAAGGTTTGAGATAAGGACAGGGAGAGATCATTCAAGTGACGGGCAAAACAGACTCAACTTGGGGAAAACTATTTCAATTTATTAATAATGAAAACAAAGCAGGATAATGAGAGAGAGGAAAAAACTTCCTCCCACTCCTCCCCTCGTCCTGGGCTTAACTTCATTCTGGACTATCTCCATCTCCTCCCCGGCAGCACAGTGGGGACAGAGAATGGGGGTTGTGGTCAGTTCATCACTTGTCACTTTGCGCTGCTCCTTCCTCCTCGGGCAAAGAACTCCTCACATTCCTCCCCTGCTCCAGCGTGGGGTCCCTCCCATGGGCTACAGTCCTTCACAAACTGCTCCAGCGGATCCTTTTCCATGGGGTGCAGTCCCTCTGGAGCGGCTGCCCCAGTGCAGGCCCTCCACGGGCTACAAACTCCTTTGGGCATCTGCCTACCCTGGCATGGGGTCCTCCCTCCCGGGCTGCAGGTGGATCTCTGCTCCTCCGTGGGCCTCCATGGGCTGCAGAGGGGCAGCCTGCCTCACCACGGGCTGCACCACGGGCCGCAGCAGCTAAGACACTCACTGCAACTGACGCTGCCACAAAGTGGGAGAAGGAGCCTGTGAAGGACTTTGCCTGACTGGATGACTTTTCATATATCCTGTTCTTTTTGCATGTCTCATGTCTTTCTGCACGTCTTTCTACATGTCATATTCCGCTGTGCATTGCGTCCTCATCACAATAACTCACCAGCACAAAAAAAGTAATTCCTGATTTCTCTCCTTGAAGCCAGATTATTTCAGATCGTTGAACTTGCAGGCTAGGTAGCAAGAAGAACTGTGCAATCACAGAAGAGTCCAGGTTGAAAGGTTTCTCTCAAGATCATGTGGTGTAAACTTCTCTTGAAAGCAGGGATTTAGATGAGGTTATCCAGGGCTGTGCCAAGCCACGTCTTGAGTCATTCCTGTGAGGGACATTCTATGAGCAGCCTGTTCCAGGCTTTAGTTGTTCCTATGGTGAGGAAAATTGATCCAGAGGGAGCTTCCCCTGCGGCCACTTCTGCCATTTGCCTCTTGTCCTGTCTCTGCGCACGCCTGAGAAGAGAGCACCTCCTTCTCCACCACTGGAGAAGTGGTGCACCACCACTATACATACCCTTCCATATGTACCATATCATACAGCACATACAATACATACCATGCCACAGAGCACATACAACAGAATACCATATGATACATTACGTACGATACACTATATACAAAACATACAATAAAACTTACAGAATAAGTATAATAAATACCATACCACAAAATCCATACCGTACTATACAATCCCTACCATACAACACACAATTCAGTAAATACAATACCATATTAAAAATACTGTAAAATACTATACCCCAGAATAAATCATACGATGTGTCGTACAAAACAACAGCATAGATGCAATACAGTACTATACCATCAATACTGTTCATGCCATACTGTACCATACAATGCAAAGCACAGTACCTGACCAAAGCACAATATATTACAAAAGACTGCACTATCGTAACTTTTTCCATACACACGTGACCTGGAGGCGACAGAGGGGCAGCGCTTCATGTCCGGAGCAGCAGCTGGGGCAGACGGGCGCTCACCTGTGCTCCGTGGGGTTGGCTCCCGAGAAGCGCTGTGTGCTGGAGCCTGCTGGGAGGAGGTGTTGGAGGGCGCCGGAGCTGCGCTGGGTGGGGCGCAGTGCGATACAAAATCTTGTACAATGCTCCAGTGCAATACACAACATGCTGCAGAGCGGTACCAGCCCTGCAATTCCAGCCATGCGTTACACAACGGACAATAAGGAATACAATACAATACCAAGTACAATAAAACACAAATGACAATAAAATCCAAATGACAATACAAACACACTACAATACAAATATATCAGAAGACAACAAAAATTGCAAAACACCTGACAAGATACCATACAACAAAACAAAAAAAACCCGCAATACGGTACAGAACACATTGCAGGGTACAATACAAGAACTAGCATAACATACTATATGGAAAACACAACACATTAAATTTAAGACAAATCACAATACAAACTGCAATACAAAACACAATAGAAATTGCATTACGTAAAATGCAACACAAAACATGCAAAATAAAATCCATACAATACTTTCCATGCCATACAATATATACAGTACAACACCATACCATACAATGCCCGCAATAGCGTATCATACAGACACGAAAACGTACGAGCAGTACAATACAAGCAATAAAAGACCACAGTAGCAACACAACACATACAATACATAGAACACAATACGAGGAGCCTAATACAATTACAGCAATACAACACGTACCACACAACACCCGCCATAGTACCTGTGTGAGGGGTCTCAGTGATGGTCCGTGTAGGGCCACTGTGGGAAACTACAAGCTGCACACAGCTGTGAGAACGCGACCTTGGAGAGGGGAGCGAAGAGGGTTGTTATCTCGGAGAGAGGAGCGAGGAGGGTTGTTACGGAGCAGGATGTTGCTGCTATCCGGGAACCGCTGTTAGCCAGCGGGACACGCACTTGGCAGCCTTGCTGCATGCGCTGGCCACACGTGCACCAACACCTGGTCAGTGCTCTGCCACTGAATGGGCTGAGGGGATAAACAGAGGTGGCTCAGAGCAGAGAGAGAGAGAGGACCCAGAGCACACTGTACGAACAACAGGGGACGCCCTGAAGGTGCTGCGCCTACCTCCCTTCTCTGCTCTGACCCCGCTGATCATCACCCTCCTGCTCGGCGGTGTCTCCAGCTTAGTCAGGGTGGTAAGACTCTCACAAAGGGAAGACAATACGCTGGTAACTGCTTATGCTAGGAACTGTAACTATTTATGCTGGGAACCGCTTATGCAAAGCTATAATAGAGCAATAAATGCTGTTGTGCTTTTAAATATCATATGCTGGGTGAACTTTGTGCATAGGAATTCTATGAACTGGTTACAGGCATTTGTATTTATGATAAACTAATTTTAGATATTATGTTATCAGATATCTTGTAGTTATTCTTTTAGGAGATATTTTTATATTTTATATTTATTTCCTTGATGCTTTTGTTTTTTTTTTTGTCTTTCTTTGCTTTAGTTCACCCTTTGAAAATATATGGTATAAATTTTGAAAAAATTGCAATAGCTATTGAGAAAGACTATTTTGACATCAAAATGACAGGTGAGATTTCAGATTTTGTAAAAGACGTATTGTTTTATAAAGCAATTACCAAATGCTTTTTAGAAAAACAGCTGCCAATTTTGAGAAAACTGTCAATATGCCAGATAGTTCCTCCTAGCAGATGTATTGACACAGGGTAAAATTCACTGTACAGATGGGCAAGGCAAAGCTTTTTATTTAGTATCATGGAGGCTGGATTCATAGTGATTCTCATTTTGACTACAAGGCAGTCAATCTGTGGAAGTTTTTTGTCGGTGCTTACAAATCTGATGTGTTATGGGGACAATACAGAGTAACTGATCTCAGTTGGTTTGTTTTGCAGATAGGTGTAAGATCTAACAAGCTAGAACTTCCAAAAAGATAAATGCAATGATTGATACCAAGTCTTGCTGTAAATGTCTAGTTTGCTCAGAGGACCGTTGTATATACAATGGTTTTAAAAAAATGTGTTTTAAATCAAATATTTCTGAGTAGTATTAATACATTTTACTTGATATCTATGGAAAAGTGAATAAAATGCAGTGGAGACCAGCAGTAGGCTTATCTGACTTGACTTAAAACACTCCCAAGAAAAGATAATAACAAAAATGCAAATTCAGTATTGATATGTGGACATTTTTTACTATTTTTTTGACATAACTTAAGAAATTTATTTTACTTCAGTGTCACTTTACTTGTTTATGCTTGTATCAAAGAAAAATAGATATTTTTTTTTTAGAGAAAATGTGTGCAGTAATTTCTGCGGGTTTTTTTTTTGCTGTTACTCTGACTTGCCTCATTGATCAGCTTGGTCAGTCCCAAAGTTAGCAATTGCTTAAATTACATTAATTTGATCATCATGGAAGTGAACATTTCATCTCTGAGCTGTTAAAGAAGAGTAGTAAGTAATTGATTGAATAATAATTATGATGGACCTTTTCAGACTTGTTTGTCTTGTTGTTAGAGAAACTTGGATTATTGGTTTTATTCCAAATATGCTAGAGTGCTAGACTCTTTGTCCTATCAGAGGTACACACTCCTTACTTTTATGAAGAATAATATTTACAAAATCCAACAAACAAATTTAGACTACATGGATTAGTCTGAAGATTATTCCCCAGTCAAAATACCATTCTGGAGAAGAGTTAAATCTCTCTGAGGAAGTCATATTCTTGAATTAGTGCTTAATGCATGTGCTCTGTATTGCATTAGACATCCTACACACACTGCACAAAATTACAGTTGAAAGTACATTCTTAACTTTAGCCTGATGAGAATGTTTACTGATGCATTAAGATCATTTTAGTAAAGCTGATAGTTCAAAATCTTTATTCATCGTGAACATACTAAATTTATATCTGAAAGTTTTACCTAATTAAGAAGTGCATCGTGTCTGCATAGCAGATAAATTGCTAGCCATAGTGTGTGTGGATTCTGACATCTGAATTGTATTTCATACGTCCATGTTGTGAGTTAGCCCCACTCAGCAGTTAAAATACCACGCAGTTGCTCACTCCCTCCTCACCACGCCCCACAGTGGGATGGGGAGGAGAGTCGGTAAAGAAAAGAAGGCAACATTTGTGGGTTGAAATAAAAACAGTTTAAGAAAACAACAGAGGAAAAGAAAATAAAGATGGAAAACAAACAAACAAAAAAAAAAAACCCAAAACCCCAGTAACAGAAAATACTTAAGCATGTTATTTACAGTACAACAGCTCACAGTGGATCGTGATGCCTGGCTCCCTCCCAAGTACTCAGCACCATCCCCGCTTTATACACTGACCATGATGTCCCATGGTGTGGAATGGCCCTTTGGCCAGTTTAGGTAAACTCTCCCAGCTGTTGGCTAATCAGTAACCTATCCCAGCTGTGTCCCCCAGCCACAGGTGCCACCAGCTCCAGTTCCTCTCCCAGCTCAGGTGAAAATTAACTCTGTCCTAGCCAGAACCAGGACAGTCCAGTACCTTAGAAAGTAATGACATTATAATATAGACTGCAATACAAGAAGGCAATTCATTCCTCTCCTACATTGCTGTCATATTTTACAGATGAATACATCAAAAACTTTTTGTTTTGTGATCAAAGCCAGATTTTAAAATTAATATTCATATGTACACATAACATGAACAGTTATTGGTGCTTCAAGGGGAACAACCTGGCACTAAGCTTGAGTGTGATTGCTGTGTAAAACTTGTTAAGCATACTGTGTGTAAAGGAATATGAGGGGAAAAATGAAAAGGCAGTAGGTTAAAAACCTACTAGGCTTTGAGATATTTAAAAGAAGAAAAAAAAAGCAGTCCTTATATATGTAATTTTCAAAACCAACGTAATATTTCACAGTTTGTTTGAATGATCCAGCAAAATAAGTCAATTCAATACCATATTTTTAAGACTAGTATTAAAGAGCAACATTTTAGGGTGATTTCTATTGATAGCTAATTTAGTGCTCTGGTGAAGATATTTTTATTCACACTTTTGTCTGTGAAGACTTTCTTTGTGTTATGCCTGTCGTAAATGAACTTGGATGAGTTACTGGTGCACTACAAGTATGCCAGCTGTAACAGCTGATGTGGAAGTTGTTCTAACAGTCATACGGAACCGCTGTATCTTTAATACAGAAAGCATATCAGAGGTACTTCACAACGACACTTCGTTTCATGCTGGGATTGCTATCAAGCACGTCCATGCAAATGACAGCATCTAGAACTCAGTGGTCTGATTCTTCCAAAGTCAAATTGTTTCGGAAGGACATGTTCTAGAGGAGAGTTATTACACTAATGCCCATGTTGAATCTGGTCCATGGGGCAGAATGTAACTTTGCTAAGACACATGTCAGTAGCAGCCGAGCTGTTTTGTTGTGTGGCTGTTTGCTAGTCCTGTCTAGTGCACACTGCATCATTCTATAATACTGACTCTCAATATTGAAGTCTACAAATAACATAAAAACAGTGAATATCCATGTCTTGGATGTATGACATTCAATATTAGCTTTGGGTTCCACTTTTAATATGCTAGCAGGCTTTTAGGTGCAACATTTGAGGGACTTCATACTAGAGCTGATGGCTCAAAACTTGATTATGGGCTGCAAGTATAATGCATTGAGTAGTCTGATCTATATACTCTATGTTCTGACATATCATTGTAGATTGCATATAAATGCAACAATGGGCAATGGTGTTCTGCAACTAAGTGCAATTTGTGTGTCTCCTGTCAAAATAATAGTAATGACCCCACCTCCATCTCCATATAATGTCTTTTTTTTTTGGTCAGTGCACTACAGTGTATTCAATTGACATTGCTGGATTTAATTTGATGCAGCTCATCTACTTCGGTCAGATTGCTGTTAACGTTGACGTTGTTTCTGTTGAGTTTCACATTTTCACAAATACAGTGCTTGCCCCAGCTGATGTCTATCCTTGTACAAGTGTAACACCTTGACGGTAAGCATTTGTATAACCTCACCAGATGCTCACGTTTCCCTCTCTCTCTCCAGCTAACTGCACATGAGGTAGATTTCCAGTCTGTTGACAGATTTAATTTCCTGTGGGAAGGGAGGAGTATGGAGGTAAAGATTGTTGTGAGATAGGAGCTGGGCTGTCTAGGATCACTGGCGTGGAACTATTGAGGGAGAGAAGGAGCAGTGGACCAAAATGTTTTGTACTACTTGTGCAGACACAAAACTGACATTACTGCTGAATTAGTTTTTCCAGAGTATTATGTTTCCTTTTTTTTTTTTTTTTTGCTAAAATAATTTTTCTGGTGTGCTGCAATGGTGCCACATAGAGCAGACATTTGAAAGTTCTTACGATAGGTACTTTGTAACTGAAAGGATTAGTTAGTTCCAAATAAAATATGCTTTATCAAAAGCTGTAACGAGGAATGGAGTATGTGCTTTAGAAAATGCTTCATTTTGTAGTTAAAATGCATTGCTTAAAAAAAAAACCCAAACAACACACACATGAAAAACCAACCCAACTACTGATTTTGTGTTCAATGTGTTAAACTACTCTAAATGTTGACACTCTATGGATGGTCAATAGGTGTCTCATGTAACTAGTCTACAAAAAAGACCGTAAATTTGTTTTTTAAGAACTATCTTATAGCTATTTGTATGTTTTACCACTTGTTGAAAATATGTTGTTTTAAATGGTACAATAGAGCATTTTCTGTTTGCATAGAAGCATGCTTGCAGACCACAAATAATGGTATCTGCATATTTCTAAATACATTTGTCTGCTTAAAGAAAAAGCAACTGTTGTTTTTAACTAGAAGAATGCACTAAAAAAATTCAGTCTTTTCATGATAGCAGTATCTATTGTTCTGAGCCTTACAAATAACTTTGGAAGTCTAATGTACAAATATGTCAGGCAAAAACTGGCACAGTAGCTGCAGTTACTGTGTACTGATGACCAGCTAGGAACTGAGGCATTAGTGTCCAGATGAAAATTAATTAGAAATCAACCACGTCCTTAATCATGGAACTAGACTTGTGCAGTTATTCTTATTCTTGTTTAGGGAGAACATGAGGCTTACCAGCTTACAGATCTCTTTGGGATCCTTTCTTAGAATGTGTACTCCAGAAAGGTAAAATTATTTTGCCAGTGGGATAAGAATGCGTGAATAAAAATCAGGCACAGACAGGCCTGAACCTGGTTGTTTTAGTTTGTTTTTTTTTTTTCCAGCTATACTGTTGAGTAAGTTTTGAATCTGTGTATTTGGTATTTTTATCCTGAAGGCAGGGCAGTGCTAATGATAAACTATATGCCTGACTTAAAAGAGAAAGGAGTTGGGGAAAAAAGCAATTTTGGCAAACAGTCTATTATAGGAATATATATATTATAACAAGAAGTGTAAAACGTATGCCACAGTTGAAAACCAGGAAAATCACCTTTCCTTTTATGTGAGGCTAGTATGACCTTCATTGTCTGAAATAGCAGGAAGTATTTTTTCTACAGTAACTATACTACACTTGTAGCCCAATGGTTGTTAAGCAGAAAGCTTAGCATGAATAAATATAGACAGAAATTGTCAGGTCACATTTCAGTGAGAGTTCATGTTAAGCAGTAATATAAATGTAAGAGCTTACAATGAAATGAAATTCGTAATGTAAAGGTCAAGCCTGCCTATAAGAGTCTTTTAAGGAAAGTTGTTGGACTGAAAAGATTCCAATTTTGTTTTAATGGATGGTAACATAGTACAACAAAACTAGAGCATTTCTGCTAGATAAAATGGGATATAAATTAGAGCTCGATTCAGCAGAGAAAAGATGCGTCTGCTTCTATGTGGATGATGTTTCCATGTAACAAAAACTATTTCTTTTTAGATATGAATGCTGCTCTTAAATCAAAACAAAATAAAACAAAAGCATAGATCGTTACCTAGCTGTTATAATATTTAAAATACTTGTTCACTAAACCTTATGGTTACTGAAGTGTTTTTGTGATTTAAATTCAAATATTCCATATTAGTATAAGTGAAATATTAATTTATGGTCATCACTGGTGCTGTGCTTCTTTGTACCTTACCTTCAGCAAGTACACAATCCATTCATGTGGAAACTCAGCAGATCACTTCTAGTCTGTGCTTCATGTGAAGATGCAAGGTTGTCTGACTTAACAGCTGTGGAGCTTTTAATGAAGTATATTTAAACTAAGATGGCTTATCAGAAACCACAAGCAGTCTCAGCATAGACAGGTGATTACAAGGACATTTCTAATGAATTGTTGTGACTTTTTTTCAAATTTAATTTTTCCAATGCTGTGGTTTTGTTAGTGAGGGGGGGCCTAAGGTGGTAGCTTCTGTAGGAAACTGCTAGAAGTCGCTCCCCTTTGTTCAGTGGACCTGGCTGGGCCTAGGGCGGACCCGCTGCTGGCCAAGGCCGAGCCGATTGGTAGCGGAATGTTCCATGATAACGCCTCCATGATAACATATTTAAGAAGGGGAAAACAGAAAAAAAAAAAGAGAAGAGGAGAGAAGATGTGAAGAAGCTGAGCGGGGACAGAGGCGCAGAGGGGGAGGCGGAGGCCTCATGGACCTTGCAGGCCTCACCCTCTGGCCTCTTGCCGGGCAGCCGACTGGGCCTGACTTGGTCCGGCCCGGCTGCAAGAAGTGGAGAGGAGATGAGAAGTGAATAAGATGTAAAAAGGATCCTGAGAGGCATCTGCCAGCCTGTTGTGAGGAACGGCTGCAGACGCCAAGGTCAGTGAAGAAGGAGGGGGAGAAGTAACGCGGCTCCTGGCCAAGATTCCTCTGCAGCTCGTGGTGAAGACCATGGTGGAGCAGGTTGTCCCCCTGCAGCCCATGGAGGTCCACGGAGGAGCAGAGATCCACTTGGAGCCCGTGGAGGACCCCATGCCGGAGGAGATGGAGGCCTGAAGGAGGCTGTGGCCCGTGGAGGGCCCGCTGGGACAGCCGCTCCAGAGGGCCTGCACCCCATGGAAAAGGACCCGTGCTGGAGCAGTTTCACGAAGGACTGTGGCCCATGGGAGGGACCCCATGCTGGAGCAGAGGAGGAATGCGAGGAGTTCTTCCCCCAACGATGATACAGTGGCGTAAAACAACGTATGATGAACTGACCGTAACCCCCATTCCCTCTTCCCCGCTGTGCCGCTCAGTGTGGGGGAAGGTAGTAGAGATAATGTTAAGCTCGGGAAGAGGGAGGGGTGGGGGGAGGTTATCTTGTTCTCTGTCTCATTATCCTGGTGTTTGTAGTAATAAATGAATAGTTTTCCCCAAGTCGAGCCTGTTTCGCCTGTAATGGTAACTTTAAGGATTTCTCCCTGTCCTTATCTCAAACCTCGAGCTGTTTTTCCTTATATCATCTCTGCCTATTCTCTCAGAGGGTGGGGGGAGTGAGAGAGAGACTGCGTAGTCTTGGTCCCGATCGGGGCTGAACTACGACATTCAAATTATACTTGATTCAAATTAAGAGTGAAAACAAATAAGGTTTTGAAAGTCACACCACAAGAACAGCCACGTTGCAGCAAATTGAATGTATATTTAGCAGAGTGGTCTGTCACCATCAGTGATGACTATTGGATACCTAAGAAAGAATATGAGAAAATGGAAGCTTATAGTAATACTTCCCCCAGTAGTCACCTCTTTCAGCATTTCACAGTTCAGGAACTTTCTCAGTTGGAAGCAGTTATTTTTGAGTTTGTAACCTCAGTGAATTTTATTTTGGCTTCCATTAAGTTACCTAATTGCTTTCTGAACTCGAATATCTATGTGTGTCCAGAGCATCTTTGACACCAGCTTTATGTTCTACACTGGGTTAAGTACTTCTTTTAGACACTAGATGCTTGGAAAGTCTTGCTGTTAACCTTCCCAGATTAGTTCAGCAGTGCTTATCCTAAACCTAGTCTTTCTTATTTTAACTTTGGAAAATGTGCATTAGCCCTGCTGTATGAAAGAACCAATAATTCTGTGCAATAGTTGTAGAACGTCAGAGGCTGATACTCAGAATGCAAGATCATGAAATGCTGCCACTTGACTGGGATAGTTTTTCTTACCACAGGTTCAGTTCCTGCATAATAACGGGGAGAGCTCTGAGGTACACTGGTGTGCTGATGCTACTAGGATTTTAGAAACTTGCATTAGCGTTGCACTGAACAACTTCAGCAGTGACCCGTCACAGTGCTAGAGCCTGATTTCACAGCTTTCCCCTCTGATTCTGTGGTAAGGAAATTCAGAAACAGCTGCATTATTAGTTGAATTGGTTGCACTATTGGTTGCAGTGGCACATTAACTAGCCCTGATATATAGTGTGCCATAATTTTTCATGGTTATTTTTGTACTAGTTTTTTTTTAATTTATTGTTGATAATGCATTGAAGTATTTCCCAATGTCAAGGAAAAGAATCTCGAATGGACAACTTCTATCCCTTTTCTATTTGGAATGCCTGTTTATTTGTACTTAGTTTCTCATTTTTCACATCTGTTTGTGCTGTGCAAGCTAGTTAGATTTGTCCTCAACTGGTCAGGTTATGGAAGTTTCAATAAACAGTGAAGATCTTGATTTCTGAGCAACTAATAAATGAGAAGATGTAGTCTGTTCAGTTGTCTTCTAAGTATATACATCTCTATTTAAAAGTACTTCAGGCAGAAATTAAAAATGTCAATGTGACACCAGTTGTGATCTTGGAACACATAAAAGGAGCAATACTAATGCTGCAGCATATGTACCACATCTGAGGAAGTTTGGTTTTGTTTCTAATGTTCATTCCTTATTTAGCTTCAGGCCTCCTAAATGAAACTTTTATTCTGGACTGTCCTTTTTTTTTTTTTTCAATGTGAATTCTTGGCTTAAGTCTTGATAAAGCTTTTTAGATATACTTCTTTTTTGTGACCATCTGACAACTGTGTCTCCTAATTGCCTTTAAACAACAGTGTAAGTTTACACTGTGGTTAGAGCAAGTGCTATTAACTACCATTATGCATAAGTGTCTGTAACTGATTCTAACTTTATTTAGTGCATTTTGTCTCTCTTCATGATGCTATTTTCCCTCAGGCTTCAGCTTCTCTTTCTGTATTCATTTCAGCCTGCGTATTCATTAACACAAAAGCTTGTCTTTACTTGCAATGTGAAGGACCATGCTACAGCATTAATATTTACGGAGGAAATACTGTCTTCTGACACCATATGTACAAATGCTCAGTAATAATGGACAGAATACAAGTTTCTCGGCTGCTGCCTTAACGTCATAACTTACGGTTTATGAACTGTTTACTGCAACATTGGGCACATGAAAGCAAAATTATGGAATCATAATAGCTGACTTTAGTAAACCCACTCTTCTATCATATCAGGAATTGAATACTTTAAGTCTCTGGTTGTAAAACTCCAGAAAGCACCTAGTAATACTGTAACTTCATAAAGGTTGTATTGGCTGCATGCTTATTATGTATTTGCCATTCACTATGTGTGATCCTTCCAAGGATAATGCTTGTAACAGTCTGGCTGTTGATGGGTAAAAGTTGCAGGTGTATGCAAAATAATTGGTTTAGATGACCCTTTCTTCAAGAGGAAGACACACTTCATTGCAAGCTGTCCATGCAGAAATGATGCATGGAGGAAAGAGTCACTGAGCTCACGTAGATAATCTGAAAGTTTCACAGGCAAACCGAGTAAACAAAACAGCCCTTTTCCCAGATAACTTTTCCGGTAGAAAAACAGCTGCTTTGTTTCACATATCTCATTATGCAAAAGCTGTAAAAATATTTTTAAGCATGCTTCAGCCCAAAAAAGTGGATTTAGGTTTATTGTCCAAGAAGGGCCTTATCATTTGTTTCAGACAAATTCAGGGTTTTTGGAATGGTAAACTGGACTTCTATGTTTTAGATATTCTGTTCTCTCTAGCTCAAAGAAATATTGTGAACAGCCTTGCCTGTAAAATTTTTGGAGATGGTCACACAATGAGCATTGAGGGTCCTTGTTTCTCTTTCTGACACCTGGAACTTGTGGACTATATATAACACCTTAAATTATGTGCCAAATACAACTGCAAAGCATTTGCCTTTTTTTTTTTTTTTCTGGGTTGTGTGTGTGAGCAAGCTTATTTCAGAAGGTGACAAGAGGCTTCATTAAGACAAGAGGATGAAATATACTTATAAGTGTGACTTAGAATGTGTGGAAGTAGACTATGGCCCCAAGATACAATGGAGGAATCAATAGCCTTTCTTGGTCAATGTGGACCTTGAGGTGAGGCTTGTCTGGTTTAAGTCATGGTGGGGTGGTTGCTGCCTTTTGTTATGCCCTTGGGTGTGGTCAATGGTAATAGAATAAGTTTCAGGTGTTCCACAGAGCTAAGGAGCTTGGGCAACGGCATCTGCGAGCTGGAAGAGCTGCTCGGACCTTGGACTCCACAGGACAAACACGGAGTTGACCAGATGAGTCCCGCATCCCTGCCATCCCTTTCTCCTGCTCCTCCTCTTGCTTGTGTGCTCCCTTGGGAGGTAGGATCGCGCCGGGAAGCCGGCGGAGCCCCGCAACCGCTGCGCAGGCCACTTGATGGCAGCATTGGCTGTGTGTTCGAGACCGGTCTCGCCGTGCCGAGGCTGGACCGGGCTCTCGTTCAGCCTCGTTAAACATCCGTCGTGTAAAAAGATTGATAGCAATGCAAATGTATTTATAACCGCTAGAGATAGTCACCTTCCACCCCAATTAGCCTTTGAATTGATTTAGTGAGAAAAACATCTATTATGGAATAAAAGTCTTAGAGATTAGTGTTGCATTATTTCACTACATTTGAGATGGCTGTAGGTAAAGGAGCCTCACAGGCATCAATAAGCTTTAATATAACAAAGTGATTTTAGGCTACATCAGAAGCAAATTACAAGTTGGAGATTTGTTGGCTGAGTAAAATATAACTACAGGTGTGTTGAGTTATGCTGTGTCTCTGTGGCATTTACAAAATCTGGCTTAGGAAATTTATCTTCTCATTCTTTTATGCTTAAAAGGGATTAGATTGTGAGAAGTTGCTTACAATAAAAGCACTGGTTATAAAAATGTGCTTTCTGCAAGCTAACAGAAATCAATTATGTTTTGAGGTTGCCTGATTTTTTTCTATTTTCCCTTCTTCCCGAATGCAGTTTGCTGAAAAAAGCCTGAGTGAGAGGAAAGGTAGTGATTCTCAATGTGGAGTCCAAGTCCTAGGTACATCCTGATGACTGACTGGCTGGTGCTGCTAGGAAAGCATCCAAGAAAGAAGAGAGTTCTCTACTTGACATGGAGCAAAAAGAAATTATTAGAAAAGGCTGGCATGATTTACTGCTTGTAATTTAAAGACCTAATTTAGGTCACATTGAGTTTCCATTGCAGGTGAGAAATGCTATTTCTTTGAAAGACAAAATTTCCCTAAAATTTTATAATATTATACTGGTTTTGCTGCTTTGCATTTATGATGTAAATTAGCTTTTTTTTTTTTTTTTTTTTTTTTTTTTTTGATAAGGAGTACTATCTGAGCAAACAGCTTTTGAAAACAGAACTGGAGTTGTAGCTGGGTGCTTCTCGACTAAGATTCTGCCTCCCCGCCCCTCTTCTAGTGTAAAATCTGTGCAACTCTTTGCTTTCTATTTATGTATTCATTTGTGTTTATATAAAGGATGAAACCTAATGAAGTCTATATAGCCACAGCAGGATAAACCACTGTGAGATCAGATGTGGCCCTGTGCTGTGTGTGAGAGCAGGACCTTTGAGCTGTGAGTGTTCTTGTTTTCTTCATTGTTTCTCAATCCATCTTTATTTAATACGTAGCTTGTATGGTTAACACTGTTTAAAAATAAAAGGTCATTTCAAAATATACTTCTGTCATTTTTACTTTTAGGGAAAAATGATAAGTTATTATGATTTTTATGACAGTAGAAAAATATTTTACACAATTCAGCATGCTGGTTTTGAGGCCTGAAGCCACAAAGATCACCTTCCAGTCCCCACAGCAGCTGTTGTGACTCTTTCAAAACCTAGTCTGAAATTTACCTGAATTTGTAAAGAATACCTGTTTCGAGATGGCAAAATATTTTTATTGATGCCAAACAAAAACACTCTACTTAGTATGAAGTTGTGACTTTACTTTAGATATTTGTATTTATAGTTTGCTTTCCAATATTTAATCAATGAGTATGTGGACAAAGAAAAATGATAAAATAAAGAAAGGAACAAAATAGCAATGTTTGCCATGTGTTTCTTTGAAAGCACAAGAGAGCTGAAAGGTTTGCTATGCCTAGATTGCCGTATAAAAAATTGGGAAAAAAAAATAAAGTGAATAACTCTATATTTAGTTTCTTTTGTAACCCTGTTTTGGATATATATGGGGCACTGCGGCATTGATATGGGGTAATACAATGCTATCCCACTTAGTCATTGTAAAGCATGCTTGACAATCAATCAAAAATCAGCTGGAAGCAAAATCTCCTGAAGGCAGCCTAGATCTGATGGGATTTGTCTTTATGTGTGTGTACATAAGTGTGAGATATGCAAGCTTTAAACATAAATGGCATGCATGCAGAATACACTGGGATTCATAGAATCATAGTATTATTTAGGTTGGAGAAGACCTTTAAGATCATCAAGTCCAACCATTAAAACATATATTATACTTTCTGCAAAATGTTTGCTTCTGCTTATATCCAATTATAAAGAAATAACCAGTTCAATAAAAATAGTATCCAGGGGGCTAAAATTGGCATTGATTTTTAATTTACACAGAAGTTATTACAAATATAAATCAGTGTCAATTAAAGCAGTTTTATTGCTTACAACGTATAGGAAATCAAATTCCATAATTACATTTGCCATGCGAATGATAGCACTACTTCCAAGGTTCAAAGGTCACTGACAATTAGCATAAGATTTTAAATTAAATTACACTAAATATTGTTCACTTTCATTGCTTGAAAATTTGACAGGAGAATCTGAATGTTAAATATTAATAATATATTCTGGCAGAAAACCTCAGTTGCATTTTTCCTTAAGGTTTGCATTTTTAGATGTTTAATTTTGTATTTTGTTCATAGAAAATGGTTTGTGCCGTGCCTAGGTAACCAGATAGTGCTTATTTACCATATAGAAAAGGCTTTATGCAAAGTTCTTAGTAGCCTGGAATCACAACAGTGCAGATAAGATAAATGAAAAAGCAAAAGTAATAATCTGGCACTGGTAATTCACAGGATAGCAATTAAAAAAGGCGATTCAATCTATAACTATAGGGTTGTATTTATATTTGTTAGATTTTGTTTATCTGATTTTTCCCTACAGAATTTTTTGGTTCAATTTCTTCTCAAATTGTGTTATATTTTTAGTGATCAAAGAATGTGTGTGTTTTAAGTCTAGTGAATGCTTTTCCAAGGATGGAAATACTGAATTGTGGAAGGCCTTTCTGCAAAGACACAATTTTAAAGCAAGTGTTCTTACAGTAGAGAGTAGATTCAAAGAAGAAACACTATTTCAGTTTTCTCTGCAGATATAATTTTAATGGTTACAGAATGGTTTCCACAACAATTTAATGATATGAAGGCAGGCATGTGTCAACATGGAACATATCCTGGTTGAGTTCTGCCTTGTCTGCTGATTGGCAACCTCAGATCTGCTAAGAAGATCTGCATAGCCAGCTGGATATGGGATCTATGCCCTTTACATAGCTGTAGAAAAGAAATGGAATCATCTTGGGCCTATTGTTGGAAGGCGTTGCTAATGCTTCTTTAAATAAGGGCAAGCTGTCAGCTGTTTTCAGAGATGTGATGGCTCAGTCTCTCATTGCCTGTGAAACTGTTGCTTGGTGCTAATGTCCTCCTTAATTGTTGTCTGGTTTCTGAGAGACTGGAAGATGTTATAGTCCACGTTGTTTCCCATGTGCTGGTGAAAGTTACTTATGTCTAGTGAAAACAGGGTTATGTCTGGAAGTCAGTTGGTTTAAAATCAGCCTGACTAAAAAGGCAGTTTTCAGAAGATGGAAATCTACAGCAGTTCACTTGAGTGAACATATTTTGAGACTGTATATGAGACCACAAAAAGTGGTCTTATGTCCAAACCTTTGAGAGAAGGAGAAGTGTCATGAAACATGAAAACCATAAATTGCTCAAGAAGTTTTCCTGTTCTTAACAGATGAGAATGTTAAGACAGATGTGCAATATTTTACATATTCAAGATGTTAGAACAACTTGGTTTAAAACCTAAAAATGTATAGGAATTTTCTACATTACAGAACGTAATCAAACAAGCCTTGAACTAAGGAAGCATGCCAACCTACCATTTGAATATACCTATTTGAAATCACTGTGAAGAGTTTCTGGATAAAATTTTTAATAAAATTAACATGTTAATCTTAGTGGAGACATGATTTCTACTGGGAAAATAAATGAGTTTGAAGCAAAGGTGAAGCAAATTCTCAAGAAACATGGTAAAGTTGCAGACTGAGGATATCATCATATATGAAGATCAGTTTGAGGTAACTTTTGGACTGATAGTCCAAAAATGGCAAAGATTTCTTTGCTAGAAAATCAAAGGCTATGTTGACTCTAGATAGTTATTCTAAAATTACAAAAATAGCATTGGAAACTTGCATCTATACTGATTGCTTGACAATTGTCATGGCAGCTAATGGGGCACAATACAAATTACTTGAAATGAATTGCTAAAGCATATGACTTGATGTTGTGTTGAGTGTATGTGCACCCTATTGCTGTGTGAAAAAAAACAGTTTCAAAAAGCAGTAATGCTTTCAAAGTTGTACAGTAGTCACTTTATAAAAGCAAAGATCATTGAAGTTTTTCCTATTTCTTTTCTATTTGACGGAAGATGTAGGAAAAAATAGATGTTGAGTCTCCAGCCTCAAAAGGAGAACAGGTGATCAAACCGTATCTGGAGAATGGATTTGAGAAGAGTAATACAGAGATGCTTTAAAGATTTATAAAGCAAAGAAGATTGAATCAGAGACTGAAATTTAAAAATTATTGTTACTGTGTACGATTTAGCAGAAAAAGAAGTAAAGTAATTTTGCTCCTTAAAGCTTTCACTAACACGTAACACCGTTAGAATATTCTGGTTTAGATGGTATTAATTAATTAGTATCCTCTGTGCCATACCTCTTGAGAAACGTGCAATTCCTCTCTTGCTCTCTCTCCTCTCTTTCATAGAATCATAGAGTGGTTTGGTTTGGAATGGACTTTTAAAGGTCACCTAGTCCAACCCCTCTGCAAGGAGCAGGGACATCTCCAACCAGGTCAGGTTGCTCAGAGCCCCATCCAACCTGGCCCTGAATGTTTCCAGGGATGGGGCATCTACCACTTCTCTGGGCAACCACTTCTAGTGTTCCACCACCTTCGTTGTCAAAAATTTTTTCTTTATGTATGATCTAAATCTGCCTCCTTCTGTTTTAAACTGATTACCCTTTGTCTAATCACAACAGGCCCTGCTAAAGAGTTTCTCCTTGTCTTTCTTATAAGCCCCCGTTAAGTACTGGAAGGCCGCTATAACATCTCCCCGGAGCCTTCTCTTCTCCAGACTGGTTAGAAGAACAGGTTAAGAACAGTTACTGTCTGGTGTACTTCAGTGTCATTAGTGCTTTGCAACTGGTTTATAATTCACATGACATAAGCCATTATCAGGACTGTCACATTCATTGGCATTCTCAGAAGACACAAAGTTTAGGATCGATACAGGATTAAACAAGGTTAAAATGAATGATGAGGATTTAGAGGATAAATTAGATGTCAAACTGAATGAGAGGATCTTGCCCCTTAACCCTCAATATTTTGAGAATATCACCCAGAAGTAGGAGACTTTGCAAGTAAATTCCCACATCAGAACCATTTCCCATTATTTTTATGTCTTATGGATAAGAAAAAGTCTTCTAGATTAACAAGAATTCCAGTCCTAATTCATTCAAAAGTAGAAATTCCATGGACTTAGGTCAAACAAAGATAGCTGATCCCCAGTTGTGGATGTTCTTGGCTTGTATAACATGAAATGTATCCGTTCTCGGTATAAAATAGATATGAGGAGATGTATCTGTTGGCCTCTATAGACATAAGAGATGACCTTGGGAGTTACAGGTTCTTTGTATTGCTCAAGGTCACAGAAAAACATAATGGAATATAAATAGAGCACAATACAGCAATTATGTGATGTTGCATGATTTGGTAGCCATACATATAAACATAAGCAGTACCTTTCCCAAGTATTATCTACTGTTACAATCATTGCTATCCTGATTTTATAGATAGAAAACCAAAGCTGTAAGAGATTAAATCTTTCTGTAATTCTCTGATGTAGGCAACACGTTGAGTATACACTGCTTGAATCTAAAGCTTCAGCTAGCAGTTTTGCCTCCACTTAGGTTACAGGATAATTTGTGATTTAGTGGCACTATTATCAAACATTAACAGTTACAATGGTGTTCTGTAAGTACACTGTAAAACTTATTCGTGAGAAGAAATGCTGTGATTGATTTTTTTTTTAAGAAAATCTTATGAGAGCCATACTACTTTTGATTCCTGATTAATTTATTATTATTTCTGACTGCTTACAATGTGGTTAGCCATTGCCATCTTTATATCTTGAATAAGTCATAGTTAGCAATGAGTTAATACTTTTTTTTTTCAGTTTTGTTTTGTTTTCAACTGGCTCTTCCAATTTGTAGAAATGTAGAATTTGTTTCCATGGTAACTTTTAGGCATCAAGGCTTATGGGAAAAAGACTAGTAAATGTATGATTTAGATTATAGTTGCTGAGTTTTATTGTGTTTAAAATGTGGTTAAGTTGGAGCAGTTTAGAGGACTGAGATTTCGAGGGGCTGACTGAAATATTTTGCTCACATCTTTGTTATTCCAGGCTACAAATAATTCCAACAAAAATTTGACTCAGACTAGGTTTTTGTTTTTTTTAATAAAGTGAGGTTATTATGCAATAATTGCATTTGTGGACTGAAATAGTATTTGCATGCTGCTATTTCAGAAGAAACACTTTATTTTGGGAAAATTGAACTTTTCATAGGTAAATATTGAACTTGAAAGCTAAATTAGATTCCTTGTATTTGTTGTTGATACATTTTTTTTATATGAGATGTATATTTCTTTATTGCTAATTAGGTTCCTAAAATTACCAGAAAACCCAAAATATTCTTATACCACTGCACCTCAAGGTAAAAGTAGCCAAAAGGAAGCTCTTGAAATCTGAAAATAGTTCTGCAGCTTTGACCTACAATCTTGTGACTTCAATATTATTAAATCCAAACATGAACATCTTTTTGATTCGGCTTCAAACCATGGTCTGTATCTAATGTGAGTGTGGTTACTATCTTCTTAAACTTGATTTTCTTTTCTTGTAGGCATTGTTAATACAAAAAACAGTAGTGGTCGTCAAGGTCATTTATATACAACTAGATTTCAAGGCAGGCTTCAGTTCATCCTATGAAACATCTTGCATCTCTAATGTTTTCATGTAAAAGAGAAAAAAATATGAGCAATTTTGAGAGCTGACAGGAGTCTAGGGTCCAAAAAGTTAAGGAATCTATAGTATATGTTGAGTACTTGTTATTTTTAATGTCCTTCAATGTAAGAGATGACCTCTGACCATGCATTATGATTGGACCCAAACATAGCATCTGAACTATCATAGTCAAGGAAATGTTTCTTTTTCTTAATTTACTTTTATTTGGTTAGGCTAATTTTTAAACATTTTCTTTAGCTACCATAATAAAAACTTTGCATTTAAATGTCTCTATTCATAGTATGGAAAACATTTATTGTTCATAAAGGGAAGGTCTTTCTTATGAAGAGTAAGAAACCATAACACAATAAGATGTTCAAAGAGAAATCATTCTGCTGAGAAGGATTTGGCACTCCCTGAAGTTGAGTCAATATCATTCAATTTTAGTTCTCAATTTATTTGGATCCTCTCCTTAGAATCTTTTTGCTTTTCCATTTTTTTTTTGTTTGTGTGGACGTGAATATGCATTTGAATCTACAGAATGGATAGCAAATCAGTCCACTTGCTGCTGAAACACACAAGATTAAGAGGACTACTTAGATGGGATTAAGTATGCCTAATTGTACGTCCCTGAAAATGTGATGCTTTGTTTCTCAGCTTTGCCAGTTTAGAGAGAGATTAAATTGAGATACATTTGTCATATCTTTCTTTTGATCATTTTTTGTTGGTGTTGTCTTGCTTCCTTTCCATCTTAAATACATCGTCTATGTCTTTTAACTGTTCTTTGGATAGTGCTACTCTTGAGACTTTTTTCTGATATATGTTCTTTGAATATATCAAATATATTAAGAACACCTGAACAAGTAGTATTATGCACATATTTTGAAACCTAAACCCATGAACTGAAAACTATTGTGCAAACTAGTGGATTTTTTTTGTTGTTGTTTTTAGTGCACATAATGCAGTTGGACTGTGTTGCTTGTGTATCTGTATGCAGTTATGGTGGTGCTGCTGCTCACAAATAAATTTCTGAAACAGAGTGTCTGATTTAGAATTAAAGTCAGGACAAACTAAATAACTTCCCCTCTTCAAGTAATAGTAGCAAAATTGTATTAGAGTAGGTGCCAGCCTAGGTACTTCGATCACTCTAACAAACTGGGAAACCAAGAACAGACAAGCAAAAAAGCTAATACCCGTTCTCCTCCCTCATTCAATTATGTACATGAGTGACTGTTAAAAGACCTAGAAGGTAGAATGAAGCCACCTATTTGTTAGTTCCCTTCATCCCCTCAAAAAATTGGTCAGTTTCAAACAATTTTGAAAGAAAGTTGGATTTCTCAAAAATAAATACATTCTTTCAAGTTTCATGAAAATGAATGGAAAGAGAGCAGCGGCAGGAACAGCAGGCAGAGCTCAACGATTAGCCATTCATTTGGCACCAGTCTCAGCAAATACATGCTCCTCACTACTGGAGATAAAACATAGGGACTGGAAGGAAGATCAGGGCTCTTGGTAAAAAAAGATCAGAGAAAACTATAAGTAAGAAACTCTCAAGAATTTTGGTCTTTATAGGGCTACTTGTTTTTTTTCAGCTTAAGGTTAATCAATGGCCATTTTCAAATACTCTGCACAAATTAAATGGTCACATGTGAGTAGTATATCCATCCTTCCCCTCTTCACGACGTCCCCTCCATTTGATCCAAGACTTGGTGTTTTAAAGGTGTAGAGTTACCAAGAAAAACTTTCTTTGTAGTTTATAATTTATGTCGCTACGTAAGGTGCATCTATATCTTCAGTAAGGAACCATCTCTTGTTCTGTTTGCATTTCAATCTGGTTGAAAAGGACTGTGGTCTAGTCTGAAGGCTCTATGCTCTATTACATTTTAAGGTCTTCTAACACCCTACCTGATATACCGATATGTGTATCCACAAAAAAAGTCTCTGCAGATAATTGTCATGTTGTTAAGAGATAGAAGCTTGAATAAAGGCTGTATCCTGGTTGGACAGAATAAACAGTACAGCCAGTATTTAGGAATTTGCAGGCAGATATAGCCCCTGTCCAGAAGAGAAACCAAATGATATTCATGTACCTTACTGGCTCAGAGCAGAGATTTTAACCTGATTTTGAAAGTTAAGTTAATGGGAAGTTCTTAAATATTTTATAGTGTGGTCACAGGTAGTGAAGAGAAATTAAGGAAAAGATTAGGTAGGAAAGTGAAGTTTTACATGCTGTAATATGAAGTGAAATGTAGTAAATCTTTAATTGTTTGGGTTTTTTTTTCTGTACAAATCAGAAACATCAATGATGTTTGTCATAGTTCTGCCTCAGTTGGGGCCAGACTATGCAGTCTCTCTCTCACTCCCCCCACCCTCCAAGAGAATAGGGAGAGATAATATAAGAAAAAAGGTTCAAGGTTTGAGATAAGGACAGGGAGAAATCCTTAAAGTTACCATTATGGGCAAAAGAGACTCGACTTGGGGAAAACATTTATTGCTAAAAACAACCCAGCAGGATAATGAGACAGAGAACAAGATAACCTCCCCTCACCCCTCCCTCTTCCCGGGCATAACATTATCTCTACTACCTCCCCCCCCACCCCGAGCGGCAGAGAGGGGAAGAGGGAATGGGGGTTATGGTCAGTCTATCACATGTTGTTTCACGCCACTGCTTCGTCATCGGGGGAAGAACTCCTCACATTCCTCCCCTGCTCCATCGTGGGGTCCCTCCCACGGGCCACAGTCCTTCATGAAACTGCTCCGGCGTGGGTCATCTCTTCCACGGGGTGGAGTCCCTCCAGAACGGCTGCCCCAGTGGGCCCTCCATGTGCTACAGCCTCCTCCAGGTATCCACCTGCCCCAGCGTGGGGTCCTCCCTGGGCTGCAGGTGGATCTCTGCTCCTCCGTGGGCCTCCATGGGCTGCAGGGGCACAGCCGGCCTCACCATGGGCTGCACCACGGGCTGCAGGGGAATCTCTGCTGGGAGCAGCATCATTGCTCCCCCTCCTTCTTCACTGACCTTGGCGTCTGCAGCCATTCCTCTCACAAGAAATTCTTCACAACTGGCGCAGGCAGACACCTCTCAGGTTCTCGTCAGATCTCATCTCCTCTCCACTTCTTGCAGCCGGGTCGGGCCAGTTGGCTGCCCGGCCAGAGGGTGAGGCCTGCAAGGCCCACAGGGCTTGCACCTCCCCCTCTCTGCCCCAACTCAGCTGCTTCACATCTTCTCTCTTCTCCTTTTGTTTTTTCTTCTGTTTTCCCCTTCTTAAATACATTATTGCAGAGGCGTTATCACGGAACATTCTGCTACCAACTGGCTCGGCCTTGGCCAGCAGCAGGTCTGCCCTAGGCCCAGCCGAGTCCACTGAACAAAGGGGAGCAACTTCTAGCAGTTTCCTACAGAAGCTACCACCTTAGCCCCCCCTCACTAAACAAAACCAGAACTTTAAAGTTCTATTAAAATTCTTTAGACCTAAGAAACAATTATTATTGTAAATATGTAAATATGTGCTTTGCTGTCCTCGTTGCTGTTTGAGTAGCTTTTAATGGTTTGTTGTTCTTATGTATCATAAACATGGAGATTAATCATAAAGGAAGGGGAATAAATGTAATGCACCATAATAGTGTAGACAGGAGTGTGTCAACATTTGCAGGTCCCTGAACCAGTCTCTTAATTTTCAGGTCTCTCCAGAGCCAGTGCTATTTCTTTTCTACTTCTTTCATCTTTTTTTTTTTTCTCTTAACTCAGTAGAACATTAACTTTTAAGGCACTACTTTTCATTTTACAGTTCAAGGAGATGGAAAAGCAGCTAGAAGAAATTAATGGTTAACTATTGTAACAATAATGTAACCGTCAAACTTGGTTCCTTTATGTCATTTGCGTAATCCAGAAGGAAAAATACACAGGCAATTATGAAAAGGAGGCTGTGACAGTGATGGCTATCACACCTATGGCTAGTTATAGAGGCTTCCAACATAGTTTCACATCAGTGAATAGTGTTATTTTATGGTTATGGATAATACTATTGGATAATGATTTTTGAGCTGCATAGTAATATATTAATTTGTCGAACACTTAAGGGAAAATCAGAGGCAAATATCAGTTCTGCAAGGTTTTTTTTTTGTGCTGATGTTACGTTTTTATTGATGGATTACATTTCTGGGAAAAAGGAGGTTTCAAGATAAGTAGTGCATTCTTTCAAATTGAAAAATATGAAATGTGGTAAGAGTTCCTGGGGACCTGACTGTGAATAATCAGTACTAGGAGCTCTGCCTGTCTGTAAGACACAGATTTGCTTCCCTATAAGAGTCTATTGCTCCTTAGGGCCTAAAAGAAGCAAATGTTGACAGCAGTGCTTAAATCAGTGTGGTGTTTTTTACTGCAGGCATTTTTTTGCTTTGCAGAGGCATAATGGCCATACTGTTGTATGGGTTTTTTTTTCCCCCTTATCATACATTAGATTTTCCAGGTGAATAGGACTCCAAGCACTCAATTGACACAGCATTCCTCTGAGAAATTATGTAAGTAAATTGGAATCTTCTTTGAAAAATTGCAAAATAAGCCCACTTCCTCAACAAAAATCTTGCTACCAGTAAACACCTTTATGCTATTGTTGCACAAACAGTAATGGACTATGCTGTCCAAATCTATGTCATGTTGATGGCAGATGGCACAAAATAAACAACCCACTGTTTTGATTTCTGCATGCTTTGATTGTTTGTCCAAATGAGCAATAGGTGTAGCTTGTGTTCAGGCCCCAGAGTACCCTGGACTGTGACTGGAGAAGGTTACACTTGTTCTGGTGAAGCGAGGATTCTGGATGCTTGTTTTCCTATCAGAATCCACAAAACAACTATACCTTGGCATAGCTGAGATATTTGCTTCTCTGACCACTACACAGTATATTTTGGTATGTGCTGATAAAGCATTCAGCATCGCCTGTTACAAAGAAAATTATTTTGCTTATTTTGCTGTTTCACTCTCTTCTCCTTCTTCTTGCTTCTCCCACCAATCAGGGAAAAAAATAAAATTACCTTTTATTCTTGTTCTTTCTAAAATAATGACCAAATCTATGTTTTAAAATGTCTTTGAATCATCCTGTTCCATTCCTTTTCTCTTTCTTCTGCTTTATTCCAAAAGCAACTCACAGGGAAATGTAATTTTACTTTTTATTTGACTGCAGGATAAAAAATTACTTTTCAAAAGCCAATTCCAATTGGTGCTGATGTGTTTGCTTTTTGAAATATTGAACAGCTGAATGTTGGATTGCTAAGGATCAGATTGGAAGTAATTTTCTTGATTTTATTTGATGTCCAAAGACAGCAGGAGTTTACCTTTTTGAACACCACTTGAACATAGGTTAAAAAAAAAAAAAAAGAAAATAAGCTTGCATGAAAATCAGGGCAAATTATATCCTGAATGACCTGCACTGGTGTTACAATGCTAAGCACAACCTGTTCTCTCCTCAATAAATAGAAATATTTAGTTCAAATATGTGTATAAAAATTACCATTTGTAGGATTTAAGTCACGACCGTTTAACTATTATAATCAGAATCGATTGCCCGAATCTTTGTAACTCGGTTCCATGGTAACAGTTTGGATATTAGTGTGCTACAATAAAATTGTCATTGCTATGGCTACCCTGACTGATCTTTTGATCTTAAAATGAATTTCATGTGAGAACAGGGGCTTACACTTGTCTAATCACTGGCATTTTCACACCCTGTTAAAATCAGCTGGCAGAACACTCAGGCATGAACAGGAAAGGCTGTTGCTCCCAAGCACTTTAATGTTAATCCGACTGCACTGAGGTCAGTGGAAAACTTTTAGGAATAGTTTTCTAACAAGTTATTTAGTAATTTAGTAATGTTTGAATAGGGAGTGGGTAATGGGCTGGTGTTTGTCTGTGCAATAGGCAGTGATGGCATGCTAAACAGGGCAAAACTTGTTTTCCTAGTATGGGTGAGCAAGACTTTTGAAATCCACTGGGTCCCACTGATTTCAGCTGACCATTGATCAGGCCTTCACCATAGCAGAAGACACACATCTACTGTTTACCTGAGCTGCTGTTACAGGATGCATGGTCCCCTTCAGTTAAGATCTGGCGTGCTCTGTTAGAGCACATTCAGCTCAGTTTTACTTGACGGGGATGGTGAGAGGTCAGATAAATGTGATGAGTAAAGAAAATAAGAGAATTAGAATCTATCAGGATTTTGAGGGAAGGAAGGTGTTTATAGCATCACTTACAACAGTTCCTAGAGGAAACAGTTGCCGTTTGGGATGCTGGTCTTGTTGTTCTTAATGGTTGTAGGAGATCTAGTATTTCCTGTATTAGCATTTGATATAGGAAATTGTATACAATAACTGTTGGAGATCTAATAGGATAAGAATTTAAGCAATCATTTAACATATATGATTAACAATTACAGACTGATTAGGTCAATTTAGCTTTACTTAGATTAAGTGAAAGCAAAATGACCACAAAGCGTGAGGTATGAGAGGACAGCTGGAGCTTTCACAGGCAAGGATTAGAAGAAACAGCTTCAGTGTGAAATAGACAATAAGATTCTTTTTTTTTTTGGGTCTTATTTGGTTTAGACAACAGGCTTACATCTGATTGCCTTATATGGATACTGGATGTCTTTAAGACAGGAGAGAGGGATCTGGCTTTTAAGAGAGTGATACTTCAAAAAGCAGCTTGAGCAGCTTGAGCAGCCTGAGAATGAAGGGAAATGATTGCTCCAAATAAAGAATCTGGGTAGCTCCTGCTTGTAAGAATGTCAATTGAAGAACAAGGACGAGTAGAAATGGTCTGGTAAGCGTGTGTGTATTTTGCATACTTGTGACTCTGGTGTTATGATGGACAAATCAGTGTGATGTTATGAAAAGATAAGTGAGCTAATCAAAGTCCTTAAAGCTGTATAGCTGCATCAATAGTATTTAGTTAGTGCTATTGAACCAGTTGATCCTGCTTTGAAGGGTGTATGCAACCATACTTCTGCAAACTGAGCAATCGTCTTGCCTAGCAGTGTTCTTGGCCTTGTAGATACAGTTGGCTGGTGTGTGAGAATACTTTTGCATGGTATCCACTGGCCTGAAAAACTGCACGTCCTTGATAAGGAGAAAAACACCTTGATATGAAACTGAAGGTTGAGAACTTACACTGTATTTTTCTAATTAAAACTGCTGTAAGGCTAGCAAAGCATTGAGTGAAGCCCTTAAGGTGCTCAAAATAGAGAGAAGACAGAGACATTTATAGACCCCCTTTTTGTAGACTCCTAGCTCTGAAGAGATGAGGAATGAGAGACCACGCATTTTTATTTTACTACTGAACTGAAGAAAGGTTCTCCCATCTCGTCATGCAACGAGCTTGTTTTCTGTTAACAGATGCTCCTAAGAGGTTATACATATTCCTCAAAATTGAGTTGTTTCCTGGTTTTTAACCATTTAATTCCAATGCGAACACCTTCCAATTTTTATTTGACTGATATAATCTCCTTTTAATCCAACCTCGGTAATTTATGAGCTTGTTAACCAGCTTTACTTTTCTGAAAATTTCCAATTTGACTCAAATCACAGTCGTTGTTTGAAGTAATGTTGATATTGTATAAGAAATGACATTTTTAGATGTCCCCAATGCACTGGAAGCTTTATTGTTAAATGACTTGTTTGCAGAATGTCTTGTTAGCTAGTGTGTAGTTGCTTGTAATGCTTTTAGGTTTCCTGATGATTTATAGCTCATAGCATTAATAACATGCAGAAGAAAAGAATGCAAAAAATTGTAAGCTATATCAGAAGTAGTTGGTGAAGTGATGACAAACTGATAACAAATTGGCACTGCTTACCTATTAAGAAAAGTTTATTTAAAAAGCTGTTATTTCACCATTATCTAGAAAATAGTATTATTGTCTTTTAGGCGTCAATACTAATTTTTCTGTATATGAACACAGTAAAGTGCTTACCAGGAGTAACAGCAGATCGATGCATTGACTGTAAATAAAAGGAAAAATATAAAACTTTCCAGATTAATAAACTCCAACACTCTTTACAACACACAATGAGATTATGCATGGTCTTAGAATCTCTTTGACGTGTTATTTTGAAGCCAATCTTAAGTGACTTTCTCTGTTCAAGTATTAAGGTGCTGTTTATTCAGAAAGGCTGAAATCTTTCTTTATTACCGGCTTAGCTGTTCTTCTACTCTTCTACATCAACCCAGAGATGAAATTTCATGCTTTTTCCTTTGCTGAGATGACATGATGCAAGTCTCATGATCACAGGAACGGGGAGAGAAAGCCTTCTCTACATAAAAACTTCTTACATGGTTTGGTACTCATCTGTATTCTTCGCAAACTGAACAGTGCAGCCGCACAACCTTTATTGACTGAAGTATTTTACCCAACTGAAGGAGCAGGAACATGGATTAATACAGAGAAGGTGGGTTTTTTGGAAGGCAATGAATATACCTTTCTCCTAACAGGAGTCCTACATCTTTTGTATTGAGAACTGAGATGAAAGCCTACTCTTCTCGTTAGTCTTATCTTTGGAAGGCTGGTTTTGGGCCTAATTATTTTCTTTATCCCTTCCAAAAACAAACTGATATTTTATGCAGTCAGATAAAGTTTGTTAACTCAAGGCTTTTTCACTTTTTTGGTTGGGTTGACCGAAACTGATAGAATGTGTTCAAAAGAAAGCTGACACAGACCTTTTGAAGTTGGGGAGGACTCCTTATCCTGCTATCCCAAGTTATAAGCATTTAGCAGAGAGGAGGGGACATTCTTTTTGAAGTGAGTGGAGACAATTAGTCAAGATGATTTACAGAAGTCCTGTTCGTTTAGTGCCACAGTTTAGCAACAGCAAAGTCAGATACAGTAATAATGTGTTGCCAAGTGGTTTTGCATCTACTGTGGTTGAAAATAAATGACAAATTATGGAAATTAGTAATGCAAAACCTGATGTCTCCAGTGTGTTAACGTATTTCTTTTCAGAATAAGACAGGATGTGAATATACAACGTAAAACCTGTGCAAGCTCAACAGTAACATCCCAAAGTTTAGTTTAGAAAGAGGAGCAGTAGGAAAGTTTAGTAAGAAATGGAAAATCAAGCATTGTTTTGTATCGTACTGTACAGCAAAATGATACGTATCTAATACGCATTTGTGAATGTAAATGCTGTTCAGTGCAGGAGCTTATGATAATAATTTTTCCCTTAAATTGTTGTCCTTTGTTTTCCTATTATTTTGAACACAGGAAAGTTTTATTTAAATCTTGTCAGTATTTTTTTCAAATGATGATATTTTTTTTCCTATGATAGTGGTTTACTCTAAGACCTTATTTCTAATCACCAAAGCCTGTTTGTTATTTTTGTATTTCCTTTCACCCATATTTTATTTGTCAAAATGCACACAGGTTCACAGTCTCAGTTACGTTTCAACACTGTAATTGCTAAATCATTTAAGAAGAAGAAAATGAAGTAGTCACTTAGGCAGTTGTTATTATGCATGTGTATTTTTAATATCTGATTTTCAGCATAACCTTAGATTACAATGCGGGTTAAATTTCCCTTGCTGATTTATAAGCATAATGTAAACTCTAGGCTCCGCTAATGATATTGCAATATAAAACTCTTCTGCCACAGAGTAAAGACCTTGCTTAGCACTGCAAAGCTCTGGGTTCATTTCAATGTGATCATGCAGCCACTATGGAGGGATTATGCTTTTATTGTATTTTTTTTCATGAATACATGAATGAATAATAAGTTCAACAAACAAGAGTTCCCTACTGGGTATGTCAAACAAATCGTTTAGTAAGATGTTCTGAATTTCAATCAATCATCCTCAACACTCTTTGTCCTGCTGAGGTCTGTGCATTAACAAAGTCAGCACTTTGGAACTACTGCAAATGGTCTTGAGTATTGAGCAGAATGTCCAAGGTCAGGAACTTGAAAAGGAGTGCAAGAGAGGAAGCATCCTTTGTGCATTCATATATATTTTTGTTGTACTTACCTTTCCACACTTGACAAGCATTGCTTGTGTTGGATTTGCATATCTAGAAGATATGCTTCCTTTGTGTGCCTTCATGAGTTATTTCCCTTAAAAAGAACTAAGAAAATAATGCTAAAGCCACAATACATACTAGTGCATGCATACACATAAAAGGTTGAGATTCAGAAAAAGCAGGATGGAAGTGCACAAAGAACGAGGATGTATGTAGAATGCTACAGTTTTATTCTGTCTCTGTGGAATTTCGTGGGTATGTAAAGTATTTGTAAAATACTTCATTAGAAGTGTGGTGGAAACAATAAACACATTGATAAGAAGGCCAGAACTTCACAATATTGCATGTATGATGGCATCAGTATCAAAGTAACATATCTAATTTGTTTATACCTTTCACAATAAGTAGTAGAAATAGATACACAGTACAGGATATAGCAGTACATTGTGTGCTCTCTTCCTGGCGCAAGGTATCTTGTGGAGATGCATCAATTTAGAGTTTAATTTAAAAAAAAAAAAAAGTTTGGAAGATTTCCCAACAGAGAGATGGGAGGAAGAAACAAAGATATATTCCGATGGAATTAATAGCCTAGTATAAGGTGTTTAGTTCTGGGCCTTGCCCCAACTTGATCCTTACTCTTTTTCTGAGAAGGGCAAAGTTTGTGACCTGGCATTTCCTATACTCCCGTCTGCCCTTTCTATCTCAGGTTATTACTGAGGTCTTTTTCTTGATGTTTGTTGTTACTGTGTAAGAACAAAACCGGCTTATGCAGTGTAGTTTTGCTTAAAATATATGTCTACAAATTTTTATAGCTATTATTCAACAAAAATGTTGAATATGTTACTACCAGGCTGTAACTGTGAAAGTTGAAAATGACGATTAGATGTATTCCATAAAAGCTAAGGTTTGTTATATTTTTTGCTTACTTTTCTGAGTAAATAACTGGTCAGCACTAAACTCCCCAAGGATGTAGCTCCCGTCTCATCTCATGTCATGTCCACCCCCACCCCTCCCGCGTGCCTCCAGGATGTACTGCCAGCAGCTTGCCCTTTAAGTTTGCCAAAGACTAGTAGTTATGAAAACAAGTATAGTTATTTGACAGCTTGCTGCTGTTTGCAGGAACTTCCCTCTCCCTAGCTGGTGAGAATTGCTCTTATGCCTTCTCTTTCATCACTGAGAAGTTGGTACATCCTCACAGCACAGTTCTCAGATTGTTCTAAGGGGAGTTACAGAATGTAAGTTCTGCAGCATGTCTGCTTTTTAAACTGGACATTTTTATAGAATCATAGAATCATTTAAGTAGGAAAAGATCTTTAACATCATTGAGTCCAACCATAAAACTAACACTGCCAACTCCACTAAACCATGTCCCTAAATGCTGCATTTACATATCTTTTAAATATCTCCAGGGATGGTGACTCAACCACTTCCCTGGGCAGCCTATTCCAGTGCTTGACAAGCATCTTGGTGAAGAAAATTTCCTAATATCCAATCTAAACCTCCCCTGCTGCAACTTTAGGCTGTCTCCTCTCATTCTATCACTTGCTACTTGGGAAAATACTAACACCTCGCTACAACCTCCTTTCAGGCTGTTGTAGACGGTGATAAGGTCTCCCCTCAGCCTCCTTTTCTCCAGATTAAACAACCCCAGTTCCCTCAGCTGCTCCTTATAAGACTTGTGCTGCAGACCCTTCACCAGCTTTGCTACCCTTCTTTGGATGTGCTCCAAGCACACTTTCTTGTACTGAGAGGCCCAAAACTGAACACAGTATTGGAGGTGCAGCCTCAACAGTGCTGAATACAGTGGCATGATCACTTCCCTACTTCTGCTGTCCGTACTATTCCTGGTACAAGCCAGGATGCTGTTGGCCTTCTTGGCCACCTGGGCACACTGTTGGTTCATGTTCAGCTGGCTGTTGACCAGCACCCCCAGGTTCTTCTCCACTGAACAGCCTCCCAGCCACTCTTCCCCAAGCGTTGCATGGGGTTGTTGTGATCCAAGTGCAGGACCCAGCACTTAGCCTTGTTGAACCTTATACAGTTGGCCTTGACTCATAGATCCAGCCTGTCCAGATCCCTCTGCAGAGCCTTCCTACCCTCAAGCAGATTGACACTCCTGCCGAACTTAGTGTTGTCTGCAAACTTACTGGGTGCACTTGATCCCCTCGTCCAGATCACTGATAAAGATATTAAACAGAACTGGCCCCCATACTGAGCCCTGGCTTGTGACAAGCCACCAGCTGGATTTAACTCCGTTCCCCACAACTCTTTGGCCCCTCCATCTAGCTGGTTTTTAACCCAGCAAAGAGTATGCCCTTCCAGCTATGAGCAGCCAGTTTCCGCAAGGGAATGCTGTGGGAAATTTTGTCAAAGGCTTTACTAAAGTCCGAGTAACCACTATCCACAGTCTTTCCCTCATTCGCTAAGCGGGTCATCCTGTCATAGAAAGCGATTGGGTTGGTCAAGCAGGACCTATCTTTCATAAACCAGTGCTGGCTGGGCCTGATTACCTGGTTGTCCTGTACATGCTGCACAATGGCACTCAGGATGATCTGCTCCATAACTTTCTCTGGCATTAAGATTAGACTGGTAGGCCTGTAGTTCCTGGATCTCCCTTTTGGCCCTTCTTTTAGATAGGCATCACCTTTGCTAGTCTCCAGTCAACTGGGACCTCCCCAGTTAGCAAGGACTGCTGGTAAATGATTGAAAGTGGCCTAGTGAGCACTTCTACCAGCTCCCTCAGTAGCCTTTAAGTGGGAGAGGTCAGTTAAACTGGGTAATGAAATTGCTGACTTGGTTTATAAGCTATCTAACACTTGTGCATGAATGCCAAGAGTGGAAGGTCACTTGAAAACTAGTTTACCTTTATAAATACTAACTTAAGGTTCACTGTCTACACTTCTATATCTGGAATGTGGTCTCTGCAGATGATGCAGTCATATCTTCTGAATAATGAGTTGTATGTCAGTCCTTCTGATATAAGTTCTTGCTTTTTCTTGCTTATGTTGTAGAGTTGAAGTTTTGGTAGTTAGTTGGCTGAGAGCAATACGGAATTGCCAATGTAAAACAAATAAACTATTTATTACGTTGACTAATTTAATCTTATGAAAATTGCCAAATCCCTTTCAAAGTGATTGTCACCACATCTTTGCTTTGACACTCTGTTCCATGTACAGTCACTGTTCATGTAAACGAGGTCAGATGGGGCTTTTTTCCCTCTCCTACTTGAGTCCAAAAGGACTACATTGGCTTAACTAGTGATCTGACCGATTTTATAGGTTTGCCTCACTTCATGTTCTCATGAAGTTTGTCATTTGTCTCTTTCCCCCTTAATTTTAGAAGCCAACTTATATCTTCACACTCTTGAATAACTTGGGGTGCTGTTTGCAATCTTGTTATTATTTTTGTAATATATTGACCTGAATGGTTAAACTTATTAATGCAATCTTATTAATGCCAGAACACAGCAACAATATTTGCATTTTCTTCAAAGGCTGTGCTTCCCTTTGGTGATTTCCTAGTCTTTATTCACTGATGAACTTTCCTCTGTTCAAGTATAATGCAGGAAAACATTTGTTTCTACTAAAGGACAAAGATGATTTATGCTACTAGATAATAAACCTGAATTTTATAAAAATGTGCACACATGCCTGTTGGTTGCACTGTGATTAACCTCGTCAGAAAAAGCTTCGTCTCATTTTAACATGTCTCCCAGCACTTGGTAGTACTGGAGGAAGAGATCCTAGGCTTATGGCTTGCCTTTTTTGATTTAATTTTTTTCTTCTTCTGTGCAAACTGTCTACAAACAGCCACATCTTAACACTACTCATTCCTTTTTAATCGTTACCCAGTCACATAAATCCTTGAAGAGGTGGGCCCTTCTCTCTATAAAAACTTCATTTGTCCCAGAACGTTTGTTCAGAGAGTTTTCTCGCATACTGTCATACTTTGAGACTAGAACATCTTCTTAGTGCATGGAAAGCTGATTAATGCTGCTTGGGGTTTTTCTGGCTAATGATGTCTCAGTATCTTAGATAAGAGGCAAGTGCCTTGTGCTGTGCAAAGAGAGCTGCTGTATTAAAGAGCTCACAACCTTGTGAGTATGACATTGAACAGAGTGAGAGAATCATTACTATACAGGAGAGGAAGGAGCTGAGAAAAGAAAAGGTGATTAAGTGACTCAGAAAGAAATCTGTAATAACATTGTTTCAACTGGAGAAAATCCTTCCTAAATAATCTTCTCTGTAATCTTAAAGGCCAGAATGTGCTTCAAACTGTTTTCCCTTAGAAAAAGTAATGAAATATTTGTTGGCTACAGGCTCCTCTTTTAACCATTTGGTAAAATGGTTGATTGTGGATAATGCCCCTGTGGATTCATACAGGCGATTCATTTTTTTGCAAGGTGCGCAGAGTACACTGCCTCAATTTACCAGCATGGGGAATTAGATAGACATGCCTTTGTGCACTGATAATTTTCCAACTCATCTTCAGATTCAATGAATTACATATTTGTTTGTTTTGGTGGTTTGAGAAATCCTTCTATTTCTTTTTCATGTCTGAAATGGTTCATATTAAAGCTTTCATAATACCTTTCAGTTTCTGTGTTAAATTGATGTTTAAATTGGAATGAGAGTAGGAACCTTGGCAGTTTAGATAATTCACTTCATCTGGTGGCCAGCTATGTTAACAATCACATCATATGCCAGCACTTACACTAGATGAAAGGAGTCCCTGGGGCACTAGAACTGCATTTTAGAAGGAGAGTGAAAATACAGTTACGCTCTTTGTTTCATCGTTTTATTCTGTAAAATGGTAAATTATTTTAACTGGAATTTTAAAGTGTTAAAAGAATAATTTAAAGGTTATGTTGAGGGCTATTTTGGGTGGATTAGCCATCTTGCAAGCTGAATGATAATTGATCAGTATTCTGGACAGGAAGTGTTCAGCACAATGTCAGCAAATTATGTCTTTTTATTCCAAAGTATTGAGCACTTGGAGGAAATAGTATATTGTTAGCATATGAATAACATCAAAGCCCCACATTGCAAGATGTATTTCAGTCTTCTGGAATAAAATGCATGGCCTCCCCTTCATATGTTTAAGTGCCTCCCTTTGTAATATAGTGCATGGTTGAACCCAAAAGCTTTTTCTTGCCTAGCATGGACAAACTGAATTTCAGGATTCAATTGCTGGTGCATGACAGCACATTCCATCACTTAGCAAAAACATTTGCAATGGCAAATTGGCTTCCTGCTTGAAGAATAAAGTGTATTTGATTAAAAATAAGATTCTTGTAGGCAAAGTGTTGGTTTTTCTTTTTTTTTTAAGAATGTTTCTCACAGAATGCATTTATGTCAACTGTATTTCCCTGATAATAGTAGTGACTACAACCACCCTACATGAAAAGCATGAGTTTAAACAGTAATTTACATCAGAGGTTATTCTGATTTGGACTTCACTATTGTCTCCTGTGATTACATTTCTAAAATTAAGCCAAACAAAAAAAAACAGAAGTAAGCCCTGCAGATTTACTGAACTACTGTCCTTCTTAATGAACATACTTTTCCTTCTTTTCTTCTCTTCTAACAAAGACAAGCAAGCTCTCTTTTGACTTTTTTTTTTTTTTTTTTTTTTTTTTACAGCTGGGATACTGTGCACAAAAAAAAATTCCTGTAAACTGGAAATCTCAGCTAGAGTGAGTCTGTGGGATGAGAACTTGTTTGACAGCCTGTCGCAGACAAAGAAGTTCCATTAGTTTAGTCCATTAGTTTAAAGGCTATATGTAAGAAAGTTTGTTTACAGTAACTGTTAACTGTTTATTGGCAGATATGTTTGGGTCATGAAGACTATATTCTTTTACCGTAGTAGCTTTGTTTACTGGTGAAGTAGAAAAGCACTTGTAATTGAGGGTCCGTATCAGTTAAAAACATTTAACACTAGCATGAAAATAGTGGAAATTGGAGGCCCAGCACCTGTCAGGAAATTTCCAGTATTCTGAACATATCCCAATTCACATCAGGGGTGAGTCTGGCTCGGATAGCTTTGTGTGTTAAATCAATGTTGGATTTTCTGGTTTTTAACATCAGTTATTACAAATTTACTTTTATTTTGATTAGCCTTTTTAAAATACCAAAGTGATGTATTTCACAATTCCCTTTGCATTCAAATTTATTGTTAAAAATTCAAAACCCACTTTTCCTTAAAAAGTATACTATTACTATTGCAGCATTTCCAGCACTAGAGGCTCTGTACTGGGTTCTGCTTTGCTGCCCTTGCTCAACAACACTCTGATCCACCAAAGCACTTAAGCACACGTTTCACTTTGGGCCCATGAATAATGCTATTGAAGTCAAGGAGACTACAAATACTTAAGTGCACTGCTGGACAGGGAACAAAGGGTGTCCTTCACTTCAAATGACAATACAGATGGAGGAAGAGGAGACTGATTTGTCTCATGGTTACTAAAAATGGTGTTGCTTACATTGTCACGTAATTACCAGCATGAAATACCATTCACATACTTAGGAAACACTTCTTAAAAGAAAATTTTGAAGGAAAGTATAGTTTTTCTAAGGTAGCTACTGCATGTTACACATTTTAAGCGCCCAACTACACACTTGTAAAACTAAACAACTTATGCTGTCTCACACTAAATATACAGTTCTTGTTTCATGCAAGGCAAAGAACAGAACGAAACAAAAAAAAAAAGAAATTAATTCCAGAAAATCCATCGATTTACTGTGGCACACATGGCCTCATTTTAAAATAAAATTTAAAAAAATCACTGTTGTCTTTCCAAGTATCTCTCCATCACTTAACTGATAAAAAGATTTACAACAATGAGTTTTTATTTTTTAAAGGGACACTCGGGAAAAATAGTTCCCTGGAATGAATCTATAACTTTAAAGTGTGAATCAGCCAATAGTGTGATGACTGCATATTTGGAATTGTTGCTAGTCCTGCTGCAGTTAAACATGTGCAGAAGATTTAAAGACATCTCAGGTGGTCTAAAACTCTTACCACCCAGCCTGATTTTAGTTTTAGTATACTATAAATAAATGTCAGAAACCACACATTGTTATTAAGCAGTGCTGTGGTAACTCTTAGAACTGGCAATAAGTCGGTGGAAATGGTGTGTTAAAATGAACTGAAATGAGATCGGTAGACTTATGCTTTTAAAGAATAACTCCCTATTATAGCAGCCCAGCTCTACCCCATACATCATTTGATTATGAAAGCTGTGATTAAAGATTATGCTAACTGGCTGTCAAATATGTACAAATGCAATAAATGAGAATCCACAAATAAGATCGTCTTTAGAGGTAGAAACATTACGTAATATTACTTGCACTGATTTTCAGATAATCAGATCTGTGGCAAGGTGCCTCTACAAGAAATGCACAGGTAGTTTCCACAGGATCTTGAAAAATGTTAGAGACATTTTTGGCTTTAAAAAGGCCATAAGCTGTTAAACAGTAACTTTTCCCAACAAATCCCAGTCCCGGAAACACCTGGGCTAAAGAGCTTTCTGCTGATCCGCTGTGAAAATTGGCGGAACACTCCAACATTTGCTGAATAAAACTGAGATGAAAATCTTTCTGATGAATTCTTGACAACCTATTTGAGGTCCTGTGAAAGTATTCTACACACATAATATTTGCTGAACATAATTGAAATAAGCAAAATATTGCAGCTGAGTTACTGGTGAAGTGAATGAAGTGGGATGAAAAGAGAGCTACGGACTTTGCTTGTCTGCCGGAAAAACACAAGTAACTGTGTAGATTCATTATGCATGTTTAGTATATGTCAGAGATAACTGAAAGAAGAGTTAAGGATTAGAAAAGATACTGAGAGTTGCTGTGAGGACTTATGCTTTGTTGATGGAACAATGCTTATTTGTATTAAAACCATACAGAAAAAAAGTAGATAACAATATTTTTTTTCTTTGTGTTTGGACAGGACTTTATCATTTGTCTAAACCTTAAAGTGCCAAGTTGGTAGCAGGAGCAGATAACAAAGATAAGGATGAATTCACACTCCCTATGTGGGTAACTGCACTCTAGTCTCCTCCTCCTTCAGTCTTCACTATTCACTCAGGGGGAAAATAAGTTTTCTTCTTAAATTCTGTTAAGAATGTGAAAAACCTGAAGGAGGCTGCAGCTGTGTTAAGCTTGTTGCTGCAGGGGACCCAACAACCACCTCAAGGATTCTGGATTTGTTGCAGTAACTCATAAGATCTTTGAACTGTCCTTTCTATTGGTTCCTGTTATATGAATCAGCAGGAGACTGAAAAGGACAAGACTATAACTTACTGATGTATTCAGAGAGCTACAGTCTTGTGAATTCTGTTTCCTGCTGACATGAAGAATAGGATGGAAGAGAAGAGCAGAGTAGCAGTACAATGTATCATGATGGTATCAAACCTCTGTTCTTTGGATGGTTTGTTTGATCATCTCTTAAAGGACCTGTAATTTTAACGGCTGTGACCCTTTCTCTAGGTCAGTGGAAGAGAACTTCTCTTCTTGCTCCTGCCCTCCTTATCCTTCACTATTATCTGAAGGCAATATATTTTTTCAAGACTGATGGTAATTAGAGCAAAGCCCTAAAATGGAAAAAGTAGTGAGAAGTTGGGAAGAAAATAAATCAGCAAAAAAATGTCCACAGTGAAACCTAAACCTGCTTGAAGGTTGCTTCCTTACCATAACCTTTCAGACAAAGCTCAGATTACTTGTGATAGAAGATCTCGGTAGGTGTGCAGCCTTTCTAACTACATGGGCCGAGGCAAAAAGAAAAACATGGACTTGTTTATAGTCTTACAATAATTTCATCTAAAATTATTCTTTACAATAAGATGTATCAGATGTGATGTTTGTTAGCAGAGCTTCCTTTAGATCCCAAGTACAGACTTGTCATTCTTTTAATTTGTAAAAAAAAAAAAAAAAGAAAAAAAGAAAAAGGAAAAAAGGTTGTATTCACATAAATGACCCCTACAATGGGACCTGAATTAAAACGACTTCGAAGCACTGTCTCACTTCTTAGCTCTTGCCAATTTACTTATGTCTCACAGCTGTTGTAATCTTAGGGCTCAGCCTTGCACAGAAGGTATAAACGTTTCTCTATATAATCTTCAAGTGCAGTACAGTAGGTGGTGCCTGCAGAACAGGGGATTTTAACCCAAAGTGGGAATGTTTCCTTATGGCCGTCAAGTTGATGTGTCACACAAGGAAGACAATAAAGTCTAAAGGAAGTATATTCAGCCCAATATTGTAAGATGATAATTATTCTGAAGACTGGTTTTTGGTTTTACTTTATGTACCGATGAATAATAAAATAGTAATTAGGGTACCTTAGATTTATTTTACCTCTGCTAGTGTTGAAGTTTCCTTATGCCATTCAGTGGTGACCATATCAAGCAAAATGAAGGCTATAATCAGTTTTGTGATAGACTTAAGCTCTATGTTCTTTGTGTAGCAGTTCATTAAACAGTGTTTAGTTGAGTAAGTTCTCCTTCTTCCTGTGATTCTCCTACTTCCCGTGAGTCTTACCTCTCTGCTTGCGTAAGTATTGTTCAATGAGAAATATTAGATACGTGACAGAGATCTGCATTTTAACGTGAAGACTCCAACTGCAAAGCATGGTTTGATTATAACATTAAAATGAATTTAGTTGTTGCATCTGTACATACAGTCTACATTTTACTTGTGCAACTGCTGTGTAAACTACCCAGTGTCTTGTGGTATATAGACTGTATAGTATATACAGTCAATCTGTAATGGGACAAAAGGGAGTAAAGAATGTGTTGTAATTTTCAGTCTAAATCCTGTGTGCTAGGAATCTGGCCTTTGTTGGTGCATATGCTTTGCAATTCTCACATAATCTTGTCTAGGTTTCTTAAAATTAAATCAATGTACAGGTAAGTTGATTTCAAAAAACATTAAAAAATGAAAAAAAGGCACACTTATATGTATTTTGAGGGAAATTGGACCATGATCGTAATCTAGTTTCTTTTTCTATTTGAACTTTTGAATTAATATTTATTTACCACATGAACTAGTATGAAGCTGATGGTATTCTCTCTTTTAGCACCAGAAAAAGAGGAGGAGTGTGCCCCAAGAACTGCTTTGGTTATTTAAGAGAAAGTGGAAATAATTACCCACAGATATCAGGTATTTTAGCACTAACTACAGCCTAAGCAGTAATAGTCCTTTTTTTTGGTACCAGTTTTCTTTGATGGAGTTTGCTATTAAGACATAATAGTGAATTTTGTTTGCTTTTTTTTTTTTGTTTTTGCCTGGAATAAATTATAGTCTAACTAAATCATTAAGGCTGGGTCCCATAGCCATAAGATTATTGATTTATGTGTGTATATGTGTCGGTTAACAAGCAGAAAATACTCATCAATTTCATAAAGTGTTTCAATGGGTCATTGATTGCTTTTCCAATAGATTTTCAGGAGGATGATTTTGACCACTGGGTAATATGGTAGGTAAATTTTGCCATATCTTCTGCTTTTCCTTCTGCTCAAAGAAGTTTGAAGGAAGTGTCTCAGTTCCTTACTCTTGGAAGAGATTAGAAATGCTTTTGCTAGAATAACAGTAAGAGATTTATGTACCAGGTAACTCACTACAGTGTATGGTGAAGTAGCTGAGTAGTGGATCTTACTCCATGCAATACTCTATGAAAAGTATGCCAGTAAAAGAGACCCCTACCCTGTGAGGTAAGGTATGTATTTCACTACTGGCAACATGTACAAAATGCAGGAGCTCAAATATTACAATGTGGAAATTAATATGTCTTAATGATCTCCAGACAATGCTACTGAGTCAACTGAAGTCTGGAGTTTCTATTGTGAGATTCCATAAAGCTCATCAGCCTTTCATGCAGCGGGTCCCATAAATCAGCGAGGTTTAAATGCTGCTGCCCTCTCGAACACCTGCTTATCTGCCTTGAGAAAATTCTGTAGTGTTTTAAATGTCACTTTACAGCGTTGTAAGTAATGCCTGCTCTAGAAGCACTTGGAAGAGCCATTAAAGTTAAGGGTCTATCAGCATTTCATTATATAACTTGTTTTCAAGGGGTTTATAACTCAGCCATTTAAAAATGCATTTGACTGAAATCTGGTATGTGACTCACTGCATTTTTTTAGTGTTTAACAAATTATTTTGGGTGATTTTTTATTTGTGGGATGAGGAGCAGAGAAAGATTGTAGATATAAACGTCTTTTTTTACAGAAGAACTTTTTTCTTACTGACAATGAACCTTGAATGTAGACAATTTATTTCCATACAAAATGTCTTTCTGATTATGTACTTTGAAAGCTCTTATCGTGTCATATGAACTAATAACTTGTAGTTATCATACTCTGCACGCTTAATGAGCATGCAACTTTTCTATTTTATTCAAAGAGAATTTTAAGAGAGCTTTTTTGTTGCTTGTAGTTTTAACAAATGGTATTAGGTGCTTTGTGTAATGGAAAACAACATTGAACTCATAAGTTAGGGTTTATAATGATTTAATTATAATGATCTGAAATATCTTTGCAAAGAAATGAATCAACAGTTTTATCAAAACAGACAAAACCAAATGAAGTTGTCCTAACTGCTCTTTTACAGAATTATAAAGTTACAGAATACCTTATTGGAAAGGTAAGCAAAATGGCATAGGGAAAGAAACAGCTGTGTTCTGAGGTGCTGCTAAGCATTGCAACTTTATAGATAAAGCAGCACTTGAAATTCACCTGTAAACTCACTGACAGTGATTCTAAGTCCAAGACGGTAAGCACAACATACTCTAAGCAGAAAGCACTGCTACGTAAATAGGCTGTTGCACTGTATGCCGTTTTCAGTGTCAAAATTACCTTGAGCTATAGATCTCTTTGAAAGGCGGCACTACAAAAAGTCATGCTAATGTTTGTTGGTATTTAGATGTACCATTACTTTATAACTTTGTTCTTTAGTATGATATGTTGACACTTAAATGACCCTGATTATGCAGGAATGGGTAGCTATCTTTTATTCAGTTTGGTGAAAATTGATTTAGAATTTGTTCAGTGTTTTATCTTTCTTTACACTTGTTCTTTTAACTTAAAATATGGATAATTGCAATTCAAAGTATATGTTTGCTCTTTGTGTATGAAGGTCGATTACATAAAGGCTACTATAGACGCTATCACAGCCTTCCAGTCCCTAAAGGGGTGCCTACAAGAAAAATGAGGAGGGATTTTTGACAAGGGCAGGGAGTGACAGAGTGAGGGGTAATTGCTTTAAACTAAAAGAGGGTAGATTTAGATTAGATGTAAGGAAGAAAATCTTCACTGTGAGGGTGATGAAGCACTGAAACAAATTTCCCAGAGAAGTTGTGCAAGCCCCATCCCTGGAAGTGTTCAAGGCCAGGCTGGATGGGACTTTGAGTGATCTGGTCTAGTGAATGGTGGCCCTGCCCATGGCACAGGCTTTGTAACTGGATGATCTTTAAGGTCCCTTCCAACCCAAAGTCTTCTATGATTTTATGATGATAAGTATTTTGCATCTGTTTAATGGAGAGCAAAGGAATGTGGAAGGAATGATGACTTAAGGTGGGTTGAATTTGTGTTTGAATTCAGCCAGCTGGCTGCAGAGCTGTAATTCAGTCAATATCTTTTTGCCTTGTTTTAGGTTTCTTTGAACATATCCGTATCTTACAATGTCACAGGTTAGGGAGGGACTTCAAAATCTGTTGGATCTGGTATGACTAACTGTAGGAAGGTTTTGATGAACAGGAACTTAGGCAGTCTGCTGGACAGATAGGAGCCCATTCTGGATGGGAGAAGACAGTTCGTTTTCTCCTTTAGGCAGCATCAGAAGATAAAGTTCCAGCACAAACTGACATAGATCTATAGGTGGATGCTTGTGTACATGTTTGTGCGTATTTCCAGGTAGTATAGAGCTAAATTATGCATAATGGAAATATGCCTTTTTTTTGTTTGATGAAAGTTGTGCTGTATCTGAGCTTCTCTTCCTGCTAAGCTATTTTTTACAGACACCTCTGACCATTTAGCCAGATGTAACTTTGCAGTCATAGCATTTTTCAGTGAGTGGACAGGTGGAAAACAGAAGCACTCCTTACGGATTAGAGATTGCTTGTATTTTCCTGTATTGTTCTTACATCTTTGGCATACCAACTAAAATCAGCTCTTGTTTCTCACCTACCTGTTGTATATAACTGTTATGCTGTTGTATTTTACATTCATTACAGAATGTAGCAAGGCTGTAGAATAACGGCCCTGTTTCTCTACTTACCTCCCGTACTCCAGAGGCCTGTTGGTTTATAGAGGCAAGCATTCAATGTTTGTGTTTCACATGGTCTGCAGCGTTTCTGCACTGCACCGTCCAGCTGAACTCAAACACAAAATGTGTCATTGCTCCTTGGTTGGGAGGATGCACTACATGGCCTCCGGAAAGCTGTCTAGTTGTTTAACGCTGTGAACATGCTGTTTGCCTTGAAGAGCGTACAGAAAATGAACCAGTGGGACCCAGATCAAAGTAAAGGACGTTGACAGCACAATGGTAGTTCCCTATTGATCTGGCCTACTGCAAGGACTTTCACATACCACAGGAGCAGAGCTATATACCTCAATTGCCAAGTTAGTGAAACAGAAGTTTTATTTATTTTTTTTTAAATCTGTTACCATAATTCATAATTTAAACCAGACTATGACAGCAAATGTATGAATAACTTCGAACAAATTATATGATCAACATTTGAGTTACGTTAGGTTAATTTCCAGGGGTAGACTGGAGCTAATACTGTTGTTGGGTACAAGACTGGCAACAAAGTTGGGGGATTCATGGGTTTGTGAACAATGCAGTTGTGGTTTTGAAGTACTTTTTCTCATCTGTGGCTCCTATTGCATTAATAAACTTTGCTACCATTTTCTGAGTAATGTATGTAGGAAAAGTGTCTGTGCAAAAGTTGTGAAAACAGGTAATGGGCAACTAGTGATTTATCCTAGCAAAGATTTAACAGGTTGCTCCTAACAAGCTTACTTAAAGCTGGGATTACAGGCTTAGCAAAAGTGTGAATGCATAGCTAAATATATATCAACTCTACAGTGTTTATAACTGCTGCTAGCAAATTCCCCTTTATCCTAAATGGAAGGAAAAGTCTTTAGTGCTAACAGTGATGGCACTCATGTACACTTGCTTCATAGCTCTTCCTGCTTTAAGCGGAAGAGGGAAAAGAATTAAAAAATGCTAATTCAGCAATTTGTCAGTTTTCTGAATGTTACAGTAGTTGTTCTCGTTCTTACCAAGTGAGCTTTTCTTCTCAGTATTCAGAAAAGGTGATTTATAACAAATTTGATGCCTACCCCTCTAAACTCGTAATCGTCTGTTACTGATTTTCTGTTCAGTCATCAGGGACTGAAATATTTTTGGCTGAGATAGTCTACTTCCTACCATGGACCTGGAAGGTAAGCATGGAAAGGAAGTACTGTAGAAAGCAAGAGGACCAGAAAGAATAATGGTAAGTGCTCTGCCATTGTCTTGGCAGGGACTTTTTCTCTGCAGCACTGGAAGGGAAAGGACACAGCGCTAGTTGCCAAATAGGTTGACATGTGGGTAAAAAATACCTATGGCCAATAACATACTCTGAGTTATTCTGCTTTCATTGGCAACCTTAATTTGTATTTTTAATTTCCTATGCTGTGGTCAATGCTGGAAAATGCTTAGGGCAACAAGACAATAGTGGACCATTGCCTTAAGAGTTGATGGCTCTTTCAGCTAGCCAGTAAACTGTGAACCCCAGCACTATCAGTGTTGCGTATCCCTTTACTGTGGTGCTCCAGTGAAGTCCCCCAAACAGTTTTGGCCTGACTTATCTGTATAGTCCCTCTAGAAGCTTTTAGTATGGAGATTCACTTTTGAAAGCTACACATATGAGCCAATGCTGAGTCCTCAGCTCCCTTACACCCTCTGCATCTCTCAAATTCCATTGCCGTGGAAACCAGAGACACTGTGGCAGTCATTGCAGTTCTTGTTTTCTGGTAACTTATACTTTTGTTGCCAGCTAATTGCTTCTGATTCTTAAGTGTAAGGTGAATGTTTATACTCAGAAACAGAGCAAGTCAATTATTATCTAACTCGGGCCACTCAATAGCCATCGCTGACATCCAAAACTGATCCACTTTTTCATAGTTATTTGCCTGAGACTGGAGTGTAAAAATTGTCTTTAATACCCCTTTTAGTGAAGCATGTGACTACTCTGGATAAGTTCCTGATCTTTTGTCAGAAGGAATCATCTGACTTCAGTTCAGAAATTTGTTTGTCAGCTAACAGTTATGCCCCATTTTCAGGAACATTAAGTAAAGTCACAAATGGAAGTCTGAGGAGGCTATAGAAAGATGAGGGAATGGAGTGTATGTATATTTTCCCTGCCCAGCATAAAACTGGAAATGCTGCAAGTCAGCACTTTAAACAAAGCACCCTTTTTGGATTGGTGATGTGTTCAGCAGCGACTCAGGAAAAGTGCAAGCGAAAATGTACCATATGGTAGTAGTTGCTGTGTACTGAATTCTGAATTTACTTCATTGTATGCATATGTATTTGCAGGTCATTCTATAGTTTTATAAATAATGGAGGATATTACTTATATTTCCCTACATAACATACTAAGAACATGGAATAGTCATTACATCATCCAACTTCCTGAGTGCAAAGTACTTTATAAAAACAAACGTACCCGTGGGAGACTCCCACTTTACATAGGGCCTTTTAAAGACTTTTCCAGTTGCTTTCACAGAAACCTAATTCTTCTTTTTTTTTTTAAGAAAAATGAAATTTATTTTTTAAAAAAGACAAGAATATAGAGTGGAGGTAGGAAGAAAAGACTTAGTTCTCATTGTAAGGATACAACATGCACATGATAATATGAAGTGGATACAATGATACTGATTTATCACGCATGCCTTGCTGGGAAGATGGTACAGATTCAGGAATGTGATCTGTAGGCAAGAAGTATAGACTGAAGTCACATCTATCATCTCTGTACTTTACTCTCTTATTCAGTGAATGTTTCTAATTGAATCCAGAGAACATATGCCTATTGTTTGTTCTTGCCAACATGAGGTACCCAAGCAATGGCCCAGAGGAGCTCTGTAAAGGGGCCGTTGTCCATGCAGGAAACGAAATCTGAAAAAAACCCTGGGGACCTGGTGATTCACATGCCTGAATTTCTTCCCATCCAGATCTGCTTAGACACTTGGATGGTGCATCAGGGGATGGGCAAAGCCCTGCTGCACAGCACATACTCACCCCTATTTCTGCTCCATGCTCTCAGCTCTACCCTGAGATGCTTCCCTCTGGTGCCACTCACAGCTTGCAGGGGAATAGAAAGGGAAAGAAGAAGGAGGCCTCCCCACAACTTCTCCAGGATGGAGTGCAATGGGGATGAGGGGAAGCTCCAACAAAAAAGAGCCTGACCCCATCATTGCTGTGTGATTCAAGGTGGCATTTGACAAAGAGGCTGGCCTGCATTCTCAGGACAGCTTTTCTTCTCAAGGGCCAAGGTCTCAGCTGGGGCCACAGCATGAAGCTTCAATGCAGTGGCACGTGCTATGCTCTATTGCTTGAAGTGTTGCACTGAAGTGCAGCAGCCCTCCACGTGCCAGAGGTGCTGGCTGCTTCTCCTGCAGAAGTGTATGCACACTGGTCATTCATGCACATGTATGCACCATGGCCATTGCTTGGGAAGGTGACTCTGCAGAGGCATGAGGCAGGATAGGATTACTGGTGATAAGCTCTGGGATGGCAGGACAAAGTTTGAGTGACCATGTGCTGGCAAAGGCTTTCACTGTGCTCTACGATCAGTGTACCAAATATAGTGGAGCACATTTCAAATGTTTGTATGCTAATGCAGTATGAGGAATAAACAAGAGAGACTGGAAGCTTTGGCTGAGTCCCAGAGCAATGACAACATTGGCCAAAGTGAGACTTGGTGGCAAGAGTCCTGTGGAGTGCTGTGATGGACTCCACATGCTCTTCGGGAGAGACAGGCAGGGCAGGAGAGGCAGAGGGGTAGTGCTTTTGGTAAAGGAGGGGCTGGACTGTACAGTGCTTGCAATTGGGGTGATGTCGTTGAGAGCCTCTGGATGAGGATTGGGGAAAAGCTAATAAAGCAGATGTTGTTGTGGGAGTCTACTGTAGATCACCCAGCCAGGAATGACACTGATGTTATTAGTGTATAAGGAATTAATGTCCCCTGTAAATCAATTGCCCTTGTCCTTAGGGATGACTTCAGCTTCCCAGATGTTAACAGGGACTGTCATACAGCACATCTGAAGAGGTCTAGGAAATTGATAGAATCACAGAATGTTTTGGGTTGGAAGGGACCTTTGAAGAACATCTAGTCCAATCCCCCTGACATGGACACAGAAATCTTTCACTAGGTTAGGTTGCTTAAAGCCCCGTCCACCCTGACTTTGAATGCTTCCTGGGATGGGGCATCTACAACTCCTCTGGGCAACCTGTTCCAGTGTCTCACTGCCCCCATGTAAAAAAATTTCTTCCTTTATCTAATCTAAATCTACCCTCTTTCAGTCATCTTGTTCTGTTACTACAGGCCTTGATAAAAAGTCTCTCACCATCTTTCTTACAAGCCCCCTTTAAGTATTGAAAGGAGGCTATGAGTTCTCCCCAGGGCCTTCTCTTCTCCAGGCTGAACAGCCCCAGCTCTTGCAGCCTTTCTTAACAGCAGAGGTATTCCAGCCCTTTGATCATTTTGATGACCCTCTGCTGGACCCACTCTAACAGGTCCAAGTGCTTCTAGTACTGGGGACCCCAGATCCGGATGCAGTACTCCAGGTGACATCTCATAAGAGTGGAGCAGAGGAGCAGAATCTCAACCTGCTGGCCACTGTTTTTATGCAGCCCAGGATGTGATTGGTTTTCTGGGCTGCCAGCACGTGTTGCTGGCTCATGTCTAATTTTTCATGCACTGGAATCCTGAAGTCCTTCTCCTTCTCTACTCTCAATCCCTCCATCCCCTAGTCTGTACTGATACTGAGGGTGCAAAATGTTGAACTTGTCCTTCTTGAATGTCATGAGGTTTACATGGGCTCACTCCTTAAGCCTATCAAGGTCCATTGAAGATTACTTTTTGATATAGCTGCTAGGAACAGTGCCTTCCTAGATCTGCTGTTTGTAAATAGAGAAGGTCTTATAGGTGAAGTGATGATTAGTACCTGTCTTGGCCACAATGATAATGAAATTACTGAGTTTAAAATCTTTGGCAATATGAGAAAAACTGTCAGCAGAGATGCTACCCTGGATTTTGGAAAAGCAGGCTTTAGGCTGCTCAAGAAACTAATTAGTAATTTCTCCTGGGAATCTGCTTTTGAGGGTATTTGGGACTATATATGCTGGTCACTTTTCAAGAATCACCTTTTAAAAAAGCACAGGAGAAGAAGAGTCCAATGTTTCAGAAGTCAAGCAAGTTGGGCAGAAGACTGTCTTGGCTGAACAGGGATCTTCTTCTGGATAATAAGATAGAAAGTGTATGGACTTTGAGACCAGGGTCAGAATACACAAGAGGACTACAGAGGTGTTGTTCACCCTGGTAGTGAGAAAATTTGTATGGCCAAAGGTCAGCTGGAGTACAAGCAGGCCAGCATTGTGGTGGATAACAAAAAAAAAAAGGCTTTTTAAAGAATACTAAAAGCAAAAGGAGGACTAAAGAAAACATTGGTCCCTTACTTGATTTGGTTGGTTGTTAGCTCACAGATAAGGATGAATGTAAATCAGAGATGCCTATCCAGTGACAGATTGTGAGAGAACTGCTTAAAGCATCATGGGAAGTTCAGATTGGATATTAAGAAAAAGTTCCTCACCGAGAGGATGGTCAAGCCCTGGGACAAGCTCCCTAGGGAAGTGGTTGTGTCCCCAAGCCTGTCAGTGTTCAAGAAGCAGAAAATGCTCTTAGATATATGGTTTAAGTTGCCCTGTGTGGAGTCAGCAGTTGGGCTCTCATCCTTGTGGGTCCCTTCCAACTCAGGATATTCTGTGAATCTAAGTACCTCACTCGCACTGCCTAATTTGTAATTGAGATTCATGGACACAAAAAATGTAGTTTCCTTTCCTATTTGCTTCCATGTGACAAAAAGTGCCTTACTTCTGTTGTCCTTGAGGTCCTTCAACTCCAGGGTTATGCATTATTATTGAACCACTCTTTTCAGTTTGTAAGCCAAGCTTTGAAATGTTAATATGTCAGTCATCTCTGTTTCTTTGTGGCAGAACACTAGTACATGAGTGGCTTAACTGTACTCAAAAGTATTAAAAAAATTTGTCTTAATCCTTAAAGCTGGTTTCAGATTAGAGATTGGCACTGAAACGATACATTCCTCATGCTTTCTGAGGTTTTATTTGCCAAGTGTCGGGTGAAAAAATACGGAACTAACCTTCAGCAGCTCACGAGCAGTTAATGGTGTTTTGAGGAGGAGTTTTTGTGTATGTGTTCACATGCCCTTGTGCATATGGACACGACATGTTCAGCTTTGCACTTTTAGGTGTTATATTAGGAAATGACGCTGTGTAAGATTCTGATTCTAAAAAAACTGATTTTTTAAGTTTAATTTTTTTTTTTTTTTTGCCAAATGGGTATTCTCTTGCAAGATGCAAGTTGAGATTTGAGCTAGGACACTTGAGGACTTTCTAGATGGGAAGTGATGTGTAGTAGTAGGGCACCAGAATAAGACTTTATAAATTGTCACAAAGGTACTCGTTGAGTAAGGTGAGATAAACCAGGCCTGGATGAAATACGTTGTATCTTGAGGAGTTCTGTAGCTGCAGTACTTCTTCTACACTGTGTGCCTTGGAGTAGACTTCGACTTTGAATGGTCTCTATGGAAGAGGCAATCTTCTAAAGACTCTTTTTAGCCTCTCTCTACACCAAGTATCTGATGATTTATGACTAATTTTTAACATACTCATTCTAAACAGTTATCTGTTCAAGTGCCACTGTGCTCTTAGTTAAGGCTACCAATGAGTGATTTGAGGGTTAAGAGAAATTAACCAATATAAGTAACAGTTGTTTGGGTACTAAGCTGTTTTATCTCATCAGTGTGTTTGAATAGAGATTCTTATTAATTCCACATTCTTAACAATAAGTAGTTAAAAAATACAACCAACCTCTTTTTTTTTTTTTTTTTTTTTTCCCTAAAAATGAAGGAGCACAGGCAGGTATCTGGTGATATTACCAGGGGTGGTAACTCTGTTGCTTGTGACGCATGCAGGACCAGACACTACAGCTTCAGCTGACTTGCTTGGCCAAGTCAGGAGCATGTGTGTTCTTTCATTTCTTGTGCTTGTTTTCCAGACTAGAAAGTATAACTGTAGCAAGATGTCAGACATCATCATGTTACAGCTTTAGGTTGTGTCTTGTCCACATTGCAAAACCACACCAGGGCCCACGTGACTTTACCCATGCCAGGCACACACTGATGTCAGCTCTGCTAGAACTGTTGTGCTGACAGGTACTGAGCAGCAGAAGAATGAAAGAAGTGGAAGAAGCAGTTTCCGCCATTTTCTCTTTTCTTTCATGAGCTAATTTGATTTGGAAAAATAACTGGAAAGTACAAGTTTTACACAAATTGCTTGAGGCACTTGTTATGAATTTCTTTCATATATATGTTTGGAAATGTAATTTTTCTTTCAATCTGTTATTTAATATAATGGTCTGATCTTACACCCCAGCCCAGGGAATTTAGAGTGGATCAGAGCAGCTCCTTGTGAGAAGAAACTTCAGCAAGAGAAAATAATTTTGAGTCTGTCCTTCATCTGTTGAGATGCTCTCATTGCAGCTTACATGCTCTCTAGGTGAGAAAAGTGTGAAAGTGCTGGTCTTACGCTCTGGTACGTGGTATCGGTTTAGCTTGGACAAGCACTTGCAGGCTGGGGTTTGCTTAGGACTATCGAAAATGTGGTGAATCATTACTGGAGAGGACTGACTAGAAAGTTTTCATCATGCAACTTCCTTTAAGTCTTAATTCAGTGATGTTCTTCCTTACCCAACAGTGTAAACTACCAAGTTTGTGTTTCCTGCTTGTATTAGAATCTAGTGAAAAAAATATAGTTTCTTATCACAAAATCTCGTCTCTCCTTACACATCAGAAGCTGCTGACAACAAAATGGAAAAAAAAAATTACACCTCTATCTCCTAGTCTAAGAATTATTTTGTGCTTTTCTTTGACTCGCCCAATTTTTCTGGTAGTTGAGTCTTACTTTGTTTGATACTTTTAACAGGTTGACATAGAGAGTGTAACTACCTGTATTCAACATAAACCTAGACGACCTTTCTGTTATAATGACAAATTTTGTTGAGGTTTTTGAAGCTTGCTGGTCAAGCCCAGTATTTTTCTGAATGTTACTATTTTTTGTGCAAGTTTCAGAATTTCCAAAATTTTATTATTTGAATGATTGTACTAATCCTTCTTCATATACTCTGGTAAATATAAAACTTGCAAGTCTTATTGCTTAAATTATGTCTGTCAAATTATCAAATCATACAAGCCTGGATGCAGTGCAGACGTTTTATGCATATCCAGTTGACAACCTGCCAACCAGTTATCATGAGCTTTTAACGCTGTAGTATACTTCTGCACTGAAAGGAAATTTGATACACAGAGCCTAACATTTCTTACAACTTACTGCATCTGGTACAGTGTGTGTGTGTGTGTGTGTGTGTGTGTGTGTATAATATGCATGTACTTTTTACCTTCCTGAGGGAATTAGGATTTAAAAGATTGTCTTGCCACATATTACAGGAAAACACATATCATTCTAGTGTTAGGAAACCTTTTGCATTCAAAGGCTTTATTAATCACAGATATCTCTCAGTAGTTTAAAAACTGAAGGATTTATGGGAGTAATTCTTTGAGAATGGTTGGAAATGATTATCTGAAATAACTTGGTATTTCCCTATTTTTGTTTACTTACAAGTTTAATGGACTTGTTTGTAGAAAGTCTTTGGATCTGCTGTGCCAAAAATATGGCTCTAATCTTTCAACCTTTGTTCAAGAAAAATTCTTGTTGAGGTGATTAGGCTCTGTGAAATAATAAGTCTTTGTGGGAGCAGGGGTTGCCATATCATGTCTGATCTGATCTGGGCTGCAGTACTTTTTTTTTTCCTTCCAGCTATGTGTTTTGTTAGAAGATCAAACGAAGCCATGCAAGTGATGGTAACATCCTGTAAAGAAGAGTATGTCTCAATATTTCTATCATCTTGTATCGTGTGCCAGAGAGACAGCTGTTTTCTCCCCTACTATGAAGACATAGATGCGTATTAAACTGTGGTTTCTGGCTGCCTTTCAGAACAATAAGAAACTACACACCTGTCATCAGTTCTTGGCAAGCAGGAATAGTAAAATTACTAACTTTGTTTCCACAGCATTCTCTCACTGACAAACACACCATTGGCTTAATTTTTCTCTCCATCACTTCTCAAAAGGCTTAGATTTCTCCCTAGAGGCACAGAAGAATTAAGCAGTTTTACTACTGCTTCTCATAAATGACTTACTTTTTATAAAGGGTACATTTTCATGCTAGGCTGGCTTTATTACTACTTTTCTTCTGGAACATTTTTTTTTGCCAATCAGTGTTTCGCATCTGTAAGCCTTTGTGCTGTATAGCACATTGCTTTCCTAAGGCAATCCCAAATCCCTGCAAGCTAATGGCTCATTTAGTGATCAATTTGTCAAATAACATTCACAGATGTTTTTTCTGGTGGTACAGTGCAGGTAATACCCATGTGAATGATTCCTTCTCATAAGTGACTAGGTACAGGATTTGTTTTGCAAAATATAGTGCCGAGCTTTCTTGCAGCCAAGCTTCTCTCTTGCCTGTCTGTGCCTACTCGTAGCATTTTCAAAATGATGTGTGAATGAGTGTAGGAGAAAGCTTTTGTGCTTAAGGACAGGTCCTTAAGGATAGGTCCTTAAGGAGCTGCAATAGATCCCTAGGGTGGACTTAAGGGCTGATTTTTGATCTTGGCTCTGCATCTCTAGCTTTTGTGGTCCTAGCTGCATTGTTAAAGCTCTAAGAAAGCCATTAGTCTTTTTATTATTTTTTTTCATTTTTTTCCACTTGGTATATTAACTATAAAACCAAACTTAAGAGAAAGATGGTTCAAGACACTTTACAAAATGATTGAAAACTTCCCCATGTCATTCCTGCCCCCACTTCCTCTCTCTTCCCAGTTCTTACCACTCCCTCCCACTGCCCCCGAAGTTAAAAGCAGAAATCAGGAATTCCTCAGAAAGTCTTCTACAAGGAATGTTGAAAACTTTGAAGACATTAATCTGAAATGATCTGTCAAAGATCCAGAAGAATGGAATCTAACTGAACTTTAACTACTTTATCCTACTTAAGCCGGAACAGAACTGCTGAGCCGAGCAATTTAAGATTCCCACAGCTGCACTAGCTATGTTTTCCTTCATGGTACTAAATTGTTTCCATTAGCCTGAAAAGGGTTATAAAACCTACAATCAATTTAGTTTCTGGGGCATTGTGTTTTGAATACCATTTAATAGGGTGTGACAAAAACACATAATTTCTCCACATGTTCTTACATCGCAAGCGGATTTTACTTGGTACAAGGCAGTGCACCAAATGTTCTGGGCAGAGAAATGTTCAGCAGAGAAAGCACTGGAATTGGAAATAAAGGAACAGTATCAGACAGCTAGAATGCCCACGGCATGACAAGAATCTTAAGTGCAAGAGATGAGCACAAAGGAATAATAGGAATTTTTATCATTCATTTGCTCATCAGCTCCACATTTCCTATGGATAGAAATCATTAGATTTGTTTAACGTGGGGGAAAAGAATAGATTCAAAAACTGGAAATGTGAGTGAACCCAATCAGACAGGAATATATTTAATACTAATATTAATAACCAGAGATGGCTGAATATGATGAACAGCTGTGGGCAGAAGGAGGAGGATTCTTGCTTTCTTCCAATGAACTCAATGACTTGGATTACTTTCTCAGCCTGATACACCCACAGCATTTTTGTTACATGAATAACCACATTTATTTTAATAAGATTTCTTGATAGAGGAGGACAGATTGATTTACTTGCTTTTACTAACGCTCCTAATCCGTTTATATACCATACCTCGTCACAGTGCAAGCACTTCAGCTTGCGTTTTGTATTCAGAATGTATCTTAAACCAGTTTATTGCCTGGGAAAGTGAGACTGTTTTATCAGGAATTGTGAGTAAACGTATTCAAGCAAGTTACATGATAAGGCTTTTCTGAATGGTGATTTGGAAAAAAACACATTGTCCCATGGCAGTGTGTGCCTAACACTGTATTTTAGTGGTTCTGTAATCATGTAAATATGTGCTGTGGTATGCTGTAAAACATGCGAATATTGACTATCAAAAAGGGACTTAATTCTATTTCTGACACTGGATGAACTTAATTGTCTTTCCTAAGTGTTTAATTGTCTCTTAGTTTACACTTAACAATTTTTCAGTGGAAGCAAAAGTAATATGACAAATATAATTTTGGATCTAGAAATACATTACAATTTTAACACACCAGCTTCTTGCCAACCAGTGCTGTAGGGTAAGGAATGAAGTAATGATCGTGGTGAAATTGGATTGTGTCAATTGTAGAGCACCGATTTCAAGGTGTGGTTTTTTATCTGATCTGTTCTCGCAAGAGTTTTTAGTGGGCCCTTTTAGAGATCTTAAAAATTAGGTGAAAACTTTTCCAGATTGAATTTTTAAGCAGAGAAAATTAACTGCTGCTAAAGGAATATGTCATAGACATTTCTGAACTTCTCACGAGGATGAGTTGTGGTTATTCAAGTGCTATACGGCAATAGATTATATCATTAGTATTTTGTAAGATGATGATAATAAAGTCTAATATGCTTTAGTGATGTGTAAAAGTAGCAAGGATTAAGCCTAATTGAGAATTGCTGCACCATCTTTTCATGTAACGGTATTTAAGATGCCAAAACATTGCTTCTAACATTCAGCTCCATGGCCTACCTGAAGCTAGCTGTTGTAAAGCAGAGAGAAATCATGGAGTAATACAGCTTGAGGGGGCTTAGACTATGTAAACCATCCTGTTTGCCTGAAGCTGAACAAAGTGTCCATTCCACCTAACGGTGTTTTCTTCACCTATTCTTACATGTTTCCAACAGCAGAAACTTGGCAAACTTCTCCACCTGTTCATGTTGTTCTCTGTTTTTTACATTGGTGGATTTTTCTTTATACCTAATCTAATCTCCCCTACTACCATTTAACCCTATACTTTATCTTCAACTTGGCAAATACTGAGAATAGTTACTTCCCTTCTTTGCAGTTGCATTTTACAGAAAAAAGTTACATGACATCTCTTCCTTTCACTACAACACTCATGTCCATTGTTTTTGTTTCTTGATTGCGTTTAAGAATCTTAGAATCATAGAATTATTTAGTTTGGAAAAGATCTTAAAGATCATTGAGTCCAATCATAAACCTAACACTACCAAGTCCATCACTAAACCATGTCCCTAAGCACCACATCTACCTGTCTTTTAAATAGCACTGGGGATGGTGACTCAATCACTTCCCTGGACAGCCTTTCCAGTGCTTGCTGTTCCACCAAGCCTTTTGGTGAAGAAATTCTTCCTAATACCCAGTCTAAATCTCCCCTGGTGCAACTTGAGGTTGTTTCCTCTTGCTCTATCACTTGATACTTGGGGAAAGACCAACACCCACCTCACTACAACCTCCTTTCAGGTAGTTGTAGACAGCAAAAAGGTCAGTCTCCTCTCAGCCTTCTTTTTTTCCAGGCTAAACAACCCCAGTTCCCTCAGCTGTGCCTCATAGAACTTGTTCTCTATACCCTTCACCAGCTTTGCTGCTCTTCTTTGGAGATGCTCCAGCACCTCGGTGTCTTTCTTGTAGTGAGGTGCCCAAAACTGAACACAGTATTTGAGATGCAGCCTCACCAGTGCCAAGTACAAAGGGGCGATCACTTCCCTAGTCCTGCTGACCACGCGATTTCTGATACAAGCCAGGATACTATTGGCCTTCTTGGCCACCTGGACAGGCTACCGGCTCATATTTAGCTGGCTGTTGACCAACACCCCCAGGTCCTTGTTGTGACCCAAGTGCAGGACCCGGCACTTGGCCTTGCTGAACCTCATACAGTTGACCTTAGCCCATCGATCTAGCCTGCCCAGATCCCTCTGCAGAGCCTTCCTACCCTCAGGGAGATCAACACTCCTGCCCAGCTTGGCGTTTTCTCTTTCTATCTATCTAGTCACTTCTGTGCTGTCTTTCTAGTTGAGCATGTCTTACAGGCTACCAAGATTTTCTAGGACTCTGTGTAGGACAGAAGGTTTCCTCTGAGTGCATGGTGCTTCCCAATATGCAGTTCTGGTGCCTCACCTTCTGTTTGTAGTCTCTACTTATCCTCAGAGCCAGAGTTACTACCTGGCCAGTGTGATGTATCTGCTATATGGCTATCCTGAAGTAAAGTCAGAATTTTGTTTCTGTCTTTACTGAACTAAAGACTATTTTTCTTCTTTGCCCTGTCACTAATCTACTGAAATCCTTACAGGTTCAAATCATATTCTCCAGTGTGACTTCAGTACACTTGTATCTGTAGTCTCTGAATTGGATCTCTTCTGGCATCCAAATAATGAGTGAAAATAGCAAATGATGGTGAATGATATTTTGATACCTGGTTCAGAGGGTGTCAAATTTAAATTTTCAGATACAGTTTTTGTGTTAGTCACTACTGAGAACCTCACAGATAACTGATTTGATCTCTTATACTTTTTTTTTCTGTCATTCTTATTCCCTACTGTAGCTTGCTTTTTATCTGTAATGTACTTTTTTTTTATTAAGGAACTACTAAATCTGTGAAGTATTTTCCTCTTAGATTTGTATCCCACAGGGTGTAATCTACTACTTGTCTGAAATTTCCTTTACCAAAATGAGTTGTTATTATTTTGTTATTTTCCTCTCATAAAAATGACTATACTTATGGATAACATTGTTCAGCACTTCTAGTAACTATCTGATTTCAAGAGATAAAACACTTTTGAAAAAAACAGTAATCATCATGACTAACTTTGGTTTCCAGGCTTGATTTCTGTGAAAGTGTTTTTAGAGCAAAACAGCTCATCCATTTTTGTGGAAAGGATTTCAGGGCTTTGCACCCGCCTGATTATTTTGTGATCTTTCTAGCATTGAAATCCACCTTCCAAAGCAGATTGGGACGTGGATGTGTGCATGTAGTGTGATCATCAGTGTCATACACAAAGGGTAGATAGCAGCGTTTTGACTCTATCATACCTGTGTAATACAGTAATATAACTTTTTTGAGCAAACTATGCAGCAACTGGTAATAGAGATGAAGATCCTGTTAAAGAGTATGACTTTGGGAATGTAGCGAAACTGAAGAGGTAACTGTGGCTTGGCTCTATTCAGAATGTGGAAAGAATTTTTTTAAGAAAGAATATTTTTAAAGTATTTAAAATGTCTGTCATTTGAAAAGAGTGAACCAGTTTACGGCATGATTGAGAATGGACCTTTCTATGCAGAAATGTTGGAAAAGAGTATAATAATTGTTGAAATGCTGAGGGGAAAAGTGTGTTGGGTGACCTTGCTTCTAAACTCCTATGTAGTTCAGTTCCTACTAAACCAGTGGAGAAATATAGTGAAATGTTTAGAAATTTTATATAATATTCTACCCCTAAAACCTCTAATGATTGCAGAAAACTTTCAATTTTGACTGGAATAGTAAAGAATATTGAAGTATGAGTGTATTAGTGTTAATTTTACCAATATTTCCATGTAAGAAGTGTTTTGGATAAGAATAAAGGACTCTGTGACTCCATATTACTGAAATAATGTACACTAAGTAAGACCTGAGACTGGTTTGGTTCTAGCCAAAACTACTACGTTTGTTGTGATAGTTGGTATGGATGTTAGGGAACTGTGACAGCTTGATGTAGTCTCTGATGGGTCAAGATGGAGACAACACCTGTAAAGACTCTACTTCCACCAAGTGAAAAAGTGCTGAGAACAAGTGGCTGTTCCAAACACAAAATATGCAGGAATCCAAATAAATTGGAACATGAAGATTTTTCAGCTGACTACAATAAGAACTGTCAGCGTAATAGCAACAAAGCCACGCACAGTGCTCTCAACCAGTTACGAAGCATGCAGGTTTTTCAGTGCTGCAGCATCCCACTCCAAAGGACCTGAAATGTTTTGAATGGCTTAGCCATGGGCTACTGTTATGGGAGTAGGTGGGGAAGAGGAGGTGGGAAGGGAGAAGTGTTAAGGCTTATTACCCCAGAGATGCAAAACTTGACAAACTTCATCAAATCTAGTAACAGTAGTTTAGTTCTTAAAAAATGTCCTTTTGTTAGACATGATCCATGGCTGTTGGAAAAAGGGACCTATACTTGGGCTCCTGATGAGGAGGGATGTGTGCTGATATGCTGGGTTTTGCACTGGAGTGACTGAATTTTTGGCATATTTAACATACCCAGAATGGAAACACAGCAAGACCCTCTGGCAAAAAAGGCAGCAGTGGGCAGGTATGACTGTGTGATAGCTAAGCTGTCATGGCTGTTTGCTAGCTGAAAGTGAGTCAAAACCTTACAAAATACATTTTGAGCTCTATGCAGTTTAACACATTTGCTGAAGAAAGCTGACTAAAGATGGCACTAATAGATTATGAAGACACGGTGTGGTGGAATTTGGCTCCGATTCGTACTGGTCACCTATTTACGTGTGGTTCCGAACATGCAGTTCTCACAGGAGTGATGCATGGCTACCAAACTGATGAACTAGCACCCAGTTGTGCCTCTGAAAGAGTCCTTCTAGAGAAATTTAACAGTTATAAATATTAAATCAGTTCTATCTCAATTAAAACAATTTACTTTTTTTTTTTTCCAGGAAGGAAGTGCTTGTCTACGTGTGAGATTTTCAACGTAGGTTGTTTTCAGTTGTCATCTACCCTTGGTTTTTTACTACAGCTTTTTTTTTTTGTTTTGTTTTTTTTTTCTTGTGAGAAAAAAAGTGCACCCAAATTATTTAAATTAATGAGTCATCCTCAAGCATTCTTTCTTAAAACACAGTTATCTGCTATCATTGCTTGTGATATCTCCCAGTAGGTTTAAACTGCATATCACAAAGTGTGGTAAATCTGACTTTTATTTTTTGAAAACCAGAGGTTTGCGAATGATGCAGTCAGTACATGTGGAATATCTGTATTTAATAATGACTTGTAGAAGCCATGCTCTGAGTATGACTTAATGAAACTGCAAATGGCTTGCAGATTGTGTTATTAATCATCTTTTGCAAGATCTTGAGACAGAATTCTGTAGATGAGATTGGATCTGTGTCCTTAAAAGTGTTGCAAGAGACAACCATTTACACTAGCATTTTGCAAATCAATGAAAGTAGGAAAATAATACTGGAAGATCATAGAATAATAGAATAGTTTGGGTTGGAAGGGACCTTCAAGGTCATGTAGTCCAACCCTCCCCGCAAGGACCAAGGACATCTTCAACCAGATCAGGTTGCTCAGAGCCCTGACCAACCTGGCCTTGAATGTTTCCAGGGATGGGGCATCCCCACCTCTCTGGGCAACGTGTCCCAGTGTTCCACCAACCTTGTTGTGGAGTCTGAATCTTATGTCTAGTCTGAATCTGCCTTCTTCTATTTTAAAACTGTTGGCTCTTGTTCTATCACAACAGGCTCTGCTGAAGAGTTTCTTTTATAAGCTCCCCTATGTTGAATTTAGCTACTAGAAGGCCACTATAACGTCTCCTTGGAGCCTTCTTTTCACCAGGTTGAAAAGCTCCAACTCTCTCAGCCTGTATCTTTTTTTTTTTTTTTGTAAATAACATGCATTTGAAAGAATGGACACCCTGCTATCGTATTTTTTTCTTGTTCAAGGACAACATGTGGTCTTCAGGCCACCTATTTGTGAAGTATTTCTTTTGTCTTCTTGGGCACCACTGATACAGCATGCTGATAGGGCAGTGAGAGGCAGTGAAAGCTTGTGGCTTTCTGTTTCTATCCCCTTTGCAGCATCAGCGTGACTCCACTGTTTGAAATGTTATTTTGGTGAGGATACAAGATAGGAAGGAGGGCTCAAGAAGCTCAGAGGAGTGAAATATATATAATTGACAAGTTGGAGACTTTAGTGTCTCATCTTTTCTGAATCACATGCCTCTCCACTAAGTAATCATTAGAGAAAATACATAGTCAGGCTTAAAAAACCAATAGTGAATAAAGAAATAGAGTTTGATGTTTTCAGACACTGTGGGTGTGCAGGCCAAAGGAAGGTCCATACTATAGCTTCTTCTGACCATGTCTTCTTGCTCTCAAACCTGAGGAGAAGAAGGAGAGAGGTCATAAATTTCAAGATGGAGGTAAAATTAGCCTCCATGGAGAGTCCTCCTGACGTAAAAATTCATTACAGTCGATTTTATTACATTGTTATGTGAACTCTACAGAATAAAGTAAGTTTTAACTAATAAGGTTTTAATACCTGTTGGTATTAACTAACTTTAAGTTCAATGCATTCACTTTTTTACCCTTTGGAATTTGGTTAATTTTATTATTGCTGAATGAGATGTTTTGTGATTGAAATGAGTTTGTTAGTTGGTAGATTCCACTGAACAAAACTGATTTTCATTCTTTTCATAGAGATATAAAAAATTACCAGGACATAAGTTAATTGACATGTCAGTCTAAATTTTACTCAGGAATGTAAATAGAGCTTATATTTCTTTTTCCTAAATTAAATAAAAAATATGCAAGATGTTCACTAATAGAGTATTATTGCTCTGAGAATTCATTTCAAACTAGGTGTAGTGGAAGAAGAGTTTGGAAAAAGCAGAACTTTAAAGCAAATAACACAGATTTCTAAAAAGACATTTTAAAAAGTTGTTAGTTTTCTGAGAATCTGAATACCAGAAATCACATAGCTTGAAAGTCCTTTAAGCTATTGAATCCTTTCAGATCTTAGCTTTTTACTATTATCATAATGGCTATCGTTTGGCCTCAAGGCAAAGGCAAGAAATTTTAGGTACAAAATTTATAATCACATATGTAACTTGGTAATAATGCAATGTACTTTATTTATATCCTATTTCAGTTGTGTTAATGGGTCTACTGATTTCTCCATCCTTGAAACTACAGATACCGAATTTTAGAAAATGTGCTCCCAATGAATGGTTGTAAAACCAAGCATGCTAGTTGTATGCAGAAAAGTAAGAAGTTATACTCACAAAGCTTGTGATTATGTGCAACTGCATAGTTCTGTTTGCATTTTGGAAATAAGATGATCTGTTTGGACCTGTAATCCTTGTGTGGTCTAACTTCTATGCATACATTAGACCTCTTGCTTTGCAAAACTGACTTCATACTTCTAACAGAATGAGAAACAGATACAATAAAGTGTTCGACGTGTGATGATACACAGTTAGTGTACTTCTATGACATTTTGTAAATAATTAATAGAAATTTGGAAAGTTAAATGGGAACATATTAGCTACCAAGAAAGTACAGATCATCCTCAGGAGTTTTTTGGCTGTAAAAGGCGTTAGCTAAGAGAAAAGAACTGAGTATGTTAGTATCTCTGTAACAGAAACAAGATCTTCTACAGAGGAAATCTCTCACTCTGTGCTTTTCTTAAAAAAGATAGTTTGTTCAAAGAGCATGCTGACTTTTTGTTGGTACCAGCTCCAGCAATGTCAAATAGACATCACAACAGATCAAGCAGCTTTTTAAAATAAAAAAAATCTGCTAGGGTATGAACTTTTTTGGTTACACAGATCCTAGACTACCATGACATAAAATGTGAGTAACCTCTGGTTTTTGGTTTTTTTTTTTTTTTTTTGCAGCCTGCTATTTATCAAGCTTATCAAAAGAGGGATCAACTATTCAGATTGCTGTAGCCTTGCCCACCGTCTCTACTTTTCTCTGCAGTGTGACGGCCAAGTTGTTCTGTTTTCTGTGGCCTGATCAGTTTAGGGGTTTTTTAAAAGGAAAATACCAAAGAACAACTGATCTGCTTCCCTTAATAAATCTCAAAGGCTATTCACTCCAGTGCTTTAGCAGAAAGACTTTTAAATGCATCAGAGGTGTAAAAAGTTCAATTCACAGGTGTTTGTTTGCTCTAATTATTCTGATCTTGATTTTTAAAACCTGTAATTTGGATCTGTTGAATTTTCTCCTCCAACTAGTTTTCTTAAGCCCAAGACACTTGTGGCCTCTTTTCCTTTGTGCTTATGTTCTTTCTGGTTGCAATCTTTGATTTTGCTCACAAAATTGTTCTCCAGAAGCATTTTTCGGATACCTGCAATTTTTAGACTATTCAGGTCAAATACAACCAGAGGCCCTGTTATGTCCTCATACAAAATATTTTTAAAGACGGGGAATATAAATGAAAACTTTCCTGTCACTGCCCTTTACCTCACAAAATGTAGCTGCATGAAGGGAACAAAAAGAACACTCTTTGTAGCACCAGCATGCGTCTTGTGAAGTCCAGAAGGCAAATACTGAAACTGCTGGCATTTTCTATCTGATGTTGCATTGCGTCTTGTCTCTGGACTCTTACCTGTCCAGCCAAATCCTTGCTGGAAAATGGCCTTTAAAAAGTGGAAGGTGTTAGCAAACTTCTGTCATGTGCCAATCCTTTCTTTTTTTCTTCATTTTATAACTGAGTTAAACATTCATTTATAAGGAATTCTTTCAGACACTTAATGACTGAATGAACTCAGCTAGGGAGTTAAAGGTGAAAGATACTATACATTTCCATCAATTGACACAATTAGCCACTTGCTCATATTGGACTTCCCTGAAATTGTCTCCTTTGGTCTTTACCACCCTCTTGCACTTTTCCCTCATATAAGCCTTAAAGTTTGTGTCACTTTTGATAGTAATGAGTCAATAGGGGAAATATAGCATGCTACAAGTCCAATGAGAATGTAGATAATGAACCAAACCATCAGTGCTTGTATAATAGCTGGTTGTAGTTCTAGAGGGCTGTAAATAATCACCAAGTGTATACTGAAGCCTAATTTATTTTGACAGTGATGGACTCGCTGGTTAGAAGTTTTCAGATGACCTTTATCCAGTGGCAGGTTATGGATACCCTTCTGAAGTTGTGATGCGGCGATGTTGTAATTTGTGGCATAGTGTTATGATGATACAGCAATATCAACTCTTCCCATAATTTCAGAATATTTTTCAGTGTTTCCAGTTTCGTGTAAATCCAGGAGGAGCTGAATTATGCTGGAAAAAATATTGGAAGGCAGATATGTCTGAAAAAACAAAGATGATGAGCTATTTTTTTTTTCTGGTCAGACCGTTAAAGCTAATAGTAATTACAACTAACAGCAATGTGTTGGTTGTCCCCTGACAAGGTGACAAAATCTTTCAAAATCTCCCCTCACTGACAACACAGAAGAAATGCATACTAAAGTATAGTGATTGTGTTATAGTTGCATTCATCTAAAACTGTAAGTGAGAAAATGTTTTGGGATTTGTTAAACCAAGAAATACAGTTGGAAAAACAGAAAACTCATTATATATTGAAATAAGATTACATTTTCTAAAACTTCAGAAAAACACTGGAGGTTTTTCTGGGATGTTTAAGGAACACATACTTTCATTTACAATGACACATTTTTTCTTTAAACATAGCTGCATATATTACTTTGTGAATAAGGCGAGATTATTTAAGTGAGATAGCTAGAATTTCTTTCTTTGTGTTCAAGAATGTCTACATTTACACAAATAGATGTTGTGCTTTCTGGAGAAAGACATAGCGTACAAAATTGCAGGATGAAGAACGGTAATCCATCTAATTTATTTTTCTGAGAATGTAGCATACTGGCTGATTGACCTTATTGGCATCTTTCTTCCCCTTGCAGGGTGTAGCTCTGGAAGGGGATTAAGTGAGAGACAAAGCATTTATTTTTTGAGAAAATGCTTTTCTGATTTTTTCATTGGAAAGCAGAGATAAGCAGTACAATCTCCTGTGTAGGAGTGCTTATAGGTGAATGTGAGTGGCATATCTATGTGTATGCGCTTGATACCTAAAATCTTTAGGAATTGTGTTGCAGGAGAGGCAGAGGTGAAGGAATAACAAGTTTCTGACAGAAATGTTTTGAAGACTCCTACTAAGGACAGTCATTTCAACTGCAGATGGCAGCATTTTTGGAATGCAGACCATGCAACTGGGATTTGTATGTGTGTTTCGTTTAAAAATAGAACAAAATGGGAAGGCTTAGAGAAAGATGTGAGCAATGACCAGTCACAGTAACTTGTATGGCTTTTCCACATTTTGTGGAACAAATAGCTATTGAAATCTGAGCACACAAAGCATGTAGCAGGCTTAGTAATGACAAGCAGTGTCAGCACACTATAATTAACATACTGTGGTATAATTTATAAGGAATGCACTATGTGGTTTAATGCCAATGGAGAGAGAAGGGAAAGAGAGAAAGATTTGCTAGGCTGCAAAATGAAAAGTGTCTCTTATCTTTAGATGTAAACATTTTATTTTTGAAATGCTCATTACGTTTTTTTGTCACTGACAAAAAGCCTCTGTCATTTTAAGTTAACACAGTGGCAAGCAAGAGTGAGTCATGAAGATGACCTCTGTCCTTATGCCTCCGTAGTAATCTGCAAGGGAAAGTCTCAGCAGACTGTTTTTACTGTACGTAATTAAGCAATTCAGAATGCTCAGTGAAACTTGAATGGTATGGCATAAAGCCTGGTAATATGACAGTTAATGAGATGAGACTTACACTTATTCTGCCTCTATAATAAGTGAAAGCTTTTGCCTTCAGATTGAGGGCAGACAGATACTGAAGTATTCATTAAAAATGCTAAAACCAACAACAAGGGCACTGTTCTGTGTCTCTCTGTTTTATGACTCTCTCCAAGAAAGAAAAAACTAGATGAAATTATTTCTTAATTATACTTATTCAGTATCTGTAATAAGCTGTGACATTTGCATTCATGGTAGAGAAGACTAAAAAGGAGACATTCAGGAAAAGGCTAACAACACAGGGAGTGATTTATGCTGCTGTATCTTTATTTCAGGGTCCAAAATATTCAGTCTGGCTGAAGCTACATAATTAATTTTACTGTGTGTCTGTAATAAGAAGATAATGTTGCCTTGAAAAGACCTTTTTGCCTTTTTCTCTACTGCCTTTCTACATTCATATACTAAATAATTTTGCTTTGTGTAAATCTTCCACTTGCCATTGCTATTTCTTACATATTTGCAGTATGATGTTCTTTGCAGCTTTTTATAATACATATTTGGGGAGGGGACTTTCCAGTGAATCACCCAACTTAGCTGATATTGAGAAAGTGTATTATCTGGATTTAAATTTTAAAATTGCCTAGATTAATGTTCGTAAGCACAACTACATTTAGATTCTGTATTTTCAAACACCTTTTAAAAAAATGATCATGCAAAATAGTGTAGTAAATGATTTTCTGAATATTCATTTAAATGGTATTAATACCAGAATTTTCAGTAATTACCTAGGATTAGCTAGCTTGGTTATGTATATTTCTCTGCAATTACAGAAGTCCAGTTCTCCCCAGAGAATAACAGCAATGAGACCATGTCTACATCTGAAAATGTAATCAAGGCCAGAGCCCTAAGCTTTAACCCAGCAAGCCTACCGAGACATCGCTGTTGTGTTCGAACTAGGGCTTTAGTCTTAGATTGAAGAAGGCAGCTGGGGCACATTCTTCCCCACACTCCTTTGTTCCTCCAGTGACTTGAGCTAACCTCTTTGATTTCTCCCTTAACCTGTTTACACCTCATGAGCATGCAGAGTCTCTCTTGCCGGGTTTTGCTGGCCCTCCTCCAGCTGGAGTGGTTCTGAGTTGCTGCGTGGAGGCCATCCCGCCCCAGGGTCGTGGTCTAACTGCTGAAAAAGGCTGTGGGTGAAGATGCAAACCCAGACTTAGACCTAGGTTACTGTATTGTTCAGTGATTCAGAATTCTCAAAATTCAGAGGGATTTTGATACACTGTCCAATGTTCGATCACATGAGCTTATTGTCACTCCTTTTTTTTTTTTACAAAGATGCAACTGAAAGCAAATACATTTTAAATGTTTTGAGCTCTAGAGAGATAGAGAGATACCGGTTAATGGATGACTTACAAGTTACACAGAGATTAGCCTTTACCAGATGAAGTCATCTCATGTTCAGTGGTTCATGCAAAACTGCTTTTGTCAATTGTTCCAAAAGGCAATATATATGAACTTCAGATCCACAGCTAATTTTTCTGTTCCATGTTTTTCTTAAACTGAAAGGTACTTTTGCAAAAACACCGGGAATTGCATGTGCCTAAGAAGTACGTTTTTTTTTTTAATTTTGCAATGACTTTCAGAATTATTTCATTCCAGAATTTTGTTTCACAGTAAAATTTATAACAACGAAAAAATCCATAAAACATGAGGCTGTACTGTAGCATCAGCAGAGGGACTTAACAGTTCAAATGTGATGTATTTTAAAGTAGTTTGAGATGTTGGACTTGAATCCGGAAAAGTGGAGCTTAAGGCAAGGCTCCTGATGATAGCCGTGTGAGCTTTGCCTCAGAAAGGGTTGCAGAACTAGGGCTGTTACAGTGTTTGTTTTTTCACTGACGCTTCAGGAGAGAGTAATGCATTTTCCCGTTGAATTTTTTTTTCTCCTTGATTATTATAAATGCTGCAAACAGCAAATGAATTTGTGGAGGAGGGGAACCAAGAATGTTTTGCAATTCCTGAAAGGTTAATTGCACTATTTATAGACCTAACTGCAAAGCGAAAAAACTCTCAGCATGACCCGGCAAGGTCAGCATAGTAATAGTAACGTAAATGGAGCTCTGACCAGTCATGAATTACTGTCTGTGATACTGGGAATGCTGACAGTTCAATCACGGCACTGTTTCAATAGAGAACTCCATATATTTAAAGCGTTGATACTGTTTTCCCTCTAAATGACAGGCTTGACAGATGGGCCGAAAGCACTGCAGACGTTTGAACAAGGAAATAGAGAGGGAGCCTGCTGGAAGCAGGGCTTCACGCAGCCAGCCGCGAATGATGAATAGAGTGTGATTGTGTCTGACAGGTAGTAATATAACTATTCATTCACCACAGAACACCTGGAGCACACTATATTAAATGGTACAAGATGGAGAGATTCTGTGACAGGAATGGGAAGTGCGAATCCCATGCTGAGTTTAGGTACAGCAATATGAAAGGTCAGGGGTTGTGCAATATAAACTGCCTGAGAGAAGACTGTAATTAAATTATTTGCTTACTAAAGTCTTTCTAATGTTTTGCTAACATGTTGCCAGGATCATTATTTCAGCATGTCTACGTAGCTGAAAAGAAAATCGCAAACGTTGCTTTGCCTACCACCGTGCTCCCATTTTACGTTCGGAGGCTCGCTAATCAAAGTGGCGTTGTTATTGGGCAAAGCGGCATCAGAGAGCAGGGGTGAGGAGGGGCAGAAGTGCCTTATGGCATCAGGAGTCCTAGAACCTGTGTGCTATATTTTGTCTTATGTTCTGAAGCTTGTAGCTGACCTCATTCTAGGCCACTCAGCACCAAAAATCTGTTGTGTGTGACAGGCCCCAGGAATATTAAAAGACACTGCAGTCATGGGTAATGTGGGCCTTGGAGACATGTAACACCACTATTTTGTTTTGTACGCTGTAGCTTTAAGTTCATGTCTTGCTGAGCAGGAGTGTTAACCAGTTATTTTTCAGTATACTTGTTGTCTACCTGACCACTGACAGCTCTTAAAATGTAGTCACAAAAATACAGTGTTCTTTTGAAAATACAGAGGGGTGATGCACCCGTAGTCCCTTCTCTTGTATGTCCAAATGAGGGCTTTACTTTTGCAAGTGTAGGTGAAAGAGCAAATAAAAAACCAAGCAGGCTTAAATTGCATCTGTTTGTTTGTTTATTATTTCACTTACAGGGGATCTGACTCATGGTATAATTAGAAAAGTTACTGTGGAAGTGGTCATATGTGATACTGCTGTTCTTTGAGATCAGATTGTTGAAAAATGTCGAACAGAAAGGTTTACATTGAAAACACATTACTTCTGTCAAAATTTCAATGTCTAATAATAGTATTTTTTTAACTCAAAAACATCAAAAGGAATGACTACCTAAAACCACTCTGCTTTTTGCTAGTTGAAACATCTGATTTTCTGTTAAGTACTTAACAGAAATATTTAAATTTCATCCTTCACACTCCATGTATTATTTGACATTATACAGGTAAATTATTTCAAATTAAGGTTTTCAAAGGAACACAATGTATAGTGTCATTTATTTATTGATTTTTTTTGTTTGTTTTATATATACTAAAATTGCAAGTAGTTTTTAATAGTTGTTTGAAATAAAAGTTGAAGTTACATTCTGCCATAGAACGGACACTCGAATCTCCTTTTAAATGTAAAATAGCTAGTGAGGTGAACCTTGTTTTCAATGTAGTTGAACTCTTTGATCTCTGAATCTACTTCACTTCATTTTTTTGCTTCTACTTTGCCTGACATATTTTAAATTGCTTTGAAATTGTCCTGCAAAATGTTAATTCCAGTTGGTATTGTCAAACACTGTGGTTGCATGATTTTACTTATCATTTAATGTATTTAGACAATCACTTCTAACATCTCATGCAATACAATTGAGAGAACTATACTTCTAAATATGCATAGTAGTATGACTGTTGACTTGTGTTGGAATGTCCTTGTGAAATTAAATATTTAGTTGTTGATTTTCCATATGAAGATATTCAGCAGCTTTTATCGCAAATTAGTTTTGCTTGTCACTTTCTTTATTTGCTGAATTGTCTGGCTAGGTCAGTTACCTTCTGAATGCTTACTTAGTGATCTTTCCTGAAAGCAGAAGCCATAGCAGACACTCTTTCCTTTCTTTCTCTTTCTCCTTACATTCCCAAATCTGCCAACATAAGTAGTAGTTAAAGGATAATAGTAAATAAGCAAACTTGATTAAAAAAAAAAATCCCACTTTTGTACCACTGATTTTTTTTTCCCTACAGATTCAGTATATCTTTTCCATGAAAATCAAATATAGAGACAATTGTTCTACATGCCCAGGAAATCAAAGATACTGCTCTTGAACCTCCTGCTGAGGAAGTTTGTTAGACTTGGCCTTTGTCAGAGGGTGACCAAAGGCATTGCAGCTGTTAGGACATCTCTGTTTCAATAGAAAGATTCATCAGGGTTGAACCTGTATTGGACTGTTTTCTTAAAAGTTGCACCACCAGACTGGCTGGTGCCTGTTAATTTTCTTTTCTGTCTTAGACCTTGTTGCAGGCTAGATTCTAACTCTGTTGGATCATCAGAAAAAGATAATAAAATAAAAACTTTATTGACACACAGCATGGGGGTTTTTAAAAATTTGTTTTGAAGAAAAAAGGCATATTCCAGGTCTTCATGCCAAAAGGGTGTGTGTCTCATTTCTTTGTCTACTATTCATCTGAGAATATTCACTCAGAGTTTTTGTAACTCTACACTGAGATTGCACCTTCCTTGAATAAGGAACTTGCTTTTTTTTTAGGTGCGTTTTTCACATGATTTATTTTAACAAAGTTTATCACAATTTATTGTATGAACTATTAGAAATACCTATCTGATACATTAATTTACTTGCTTTCCTTAATAAGGAAAGGGACATCTGATTATTTGGTGTATAAGGAACATAGGTAACGTACAAAACAGTGTCACTGAGCATGAGAGACCTGCAAAGGCTTCTGCTGAGGGAGTTGAGGGTAATTACAGCCTTGCGTTAGCAGAATGTTAATTAACAAATAACATTGTTTTGCCAGGAGCAGAGATGTTTTTTCTCCCTCTCAGTGTTCGGCAACTCTTTTCAGTATTAAAGGAGGTTGCAGATATGGCTGAAGGAAACATACCTAATAAATTCATAATATTTTGTGGATATTTAAAAACTCTCTAGTAGAAAAAAAATTCCTCAACTGGGTGATGTCATTCATTTAATGTTTTGCAGTAGGATGCAGTTACAAGAGATGAGAAAAGCTGATCTTTCATAGTGAGAGGTTTACACTCATTTTGCTTTTCAGTGTCTGCAAGAAGTTATGTGGTAATGGTGACCAAAACAAGGACTTTATGGATGGTTTACAAAGACTTCCTGTGGCTATAGGTAAAGAGTAAGCCATAGAACGAGGCTACCCTCCCTATCTACAAGATAGTTTCCCCTCAGGTAGAAAGATGTACTCAACTTCTATTCCAGTCTGTTCTTCCCTGAATGGTGGTTACAGTTAAGTCAACTTTCTCCTTTTCCAAGAGCAGTTCCACACAAACAAACAAAAATTTTGCTCTCACTTTGTTTGTGAGTCTGTCAACACCATCACATGTCCACATCAAAGGACTTTTTTTTGATACTTCCCTACAAAAACATGAAAAGAGGGAAGAGAAGATGAAAAGTTCTGCACCAAAATCTTGTGTGGATCTGCATTTAGTGCATATTATATAAAGGACAGCAATGATTCAAAATAATTTCCTTGTCTGTTCTCATTTCAACAGTCTGATGAGGTACCCAGATGAAATTGTCACAATGGCATTCAAGAGACATGCTTGAAAGTTGAATATCTTTGTTTTTCAAATCTCTTCTGGTGAATGCAATATTAACAAGTCTACTAAATTATCCTATTATTCATTGTTCAATGAGTTCTGACTACAGGACCACTTCCCTTCTCTGCGGAACAGTCAGCTTGCTAGTTAGGGTATTCTCCTGGTAGGTAAGAGCTGTAGATTTAAACTTGGACTGAATTTGGGTCCCCTGATAAAAGGTGAATGGTTGTATCAGTCTGCTCACCAGTCTATATCATGCTTTTTTTTTGTTGTTTTGGTTTTTTTTTGTTTTGGTTTTTTTTTTTTTTTTTGTTTTGTTTTCCTTTTCATAAAAATGCAAATCCTGTACTTCCAACACCATGGAAATATTCTTTTATTTCTTTTGTCATGCATGGGTAAGACAACTCAGCTGTTGAATGTAGCCTGGGCAAGCCATGATCTGAAGCCATTATTTGTCTGAAAGAACAAATATGTTATTTACCAAAAGGAATTCAAATGATCCTTCAAAGACAGAAAAAGTATGCTTAGTATCAGCTATGTCCCCTAGATTTTCTCTCCCAGTGGGAACAATGCAGTTTAAACATAAATCCATCGGAAGGAACTACATAAATAAGTAAAAGTTGTGTCTCCTCCTTCTCTTTTCCCTCCCAACAACTAATGACTAACAAAGACACTTTCTTAGGCTGAGACCAAATATGTCTTTATGGATATTCTGCTATTCAGTACCTTGGGAAGGAGGTTTCTTAAGAAAAAAGTGTGGAACAGTTAGACTCTGGCATTTTCTGTAACTGTTTCTGTTAATGTCCTCTGCAATTGCTACTGGTATATTTTCCTCCCACCCTTCTTACAAGTAAACCTTTTCCATGAGATATTAAGTCTGATAGGCTTTTGATCCAACAGTGTGTATTTTTTTCCTCCAGTACTTTGACAAATAATTTTTTTTTGCTAATTTATTATTTATTAAGATGTTTTTGCTTCCTATATCCCCAAAGTGAGAAACAGTTTTGTTATAGCCATGTGCTTTTCTAGTTTGATCATAATTTCTACGTATCTTTCTTCTTCAAATGTCTTTTCATGTAATACAGCATTTTATTTTCTGAGTCATATCTTTGGGGCAGAGTCCACCCTTGATGAGGCTTCTGTGTGGACCTGGTAACTTTCTGTGCTACTTCTCATTGCTTGTACAAAGGACTGACTCTGGTTCTTCTCATGGGTTTGACTTGTTCCAAATCTCAGTCATGGTTCATTTTCATAGGACAAACTTGGCTTGTCAACTATATATGAGTTAGAAAATATTATACTTTTCTACAGTTCAAAAATAATTTTTATTTCCTAGTAAAAGGTATTCCTAACAAGCCTCTTTTCTGTTTGTAGCTCAGTACTTAAATTTGTATTAAACAGTTTCATAATTACCTTCCTCTATGTAATTAACAGAATTTAATGTATTCCAGAATTGGCAGTTAGAAATAAAGCTGCCTCTAGTCCATCTTCCTCTCTTGCTGAAGTCCACTGCTTGCAAGTGCACAATTGTGGTCTAATAAACCTTATTTATGTAACAACAATACTCCAACTTTCTGTGACTTTCAGCTCTGAGAAGGCTTTTAACTGGTTTCTGCTTCTTATTACTGCTTTCAGAGTTCATTTATTTAGAGTTCAGAAATAACTCAAAACTTTGGTCCTGCCTGTTTTCTTTATCATCAAATATGAGGTTGTTTTTTTTTTTTTTATAGACAAAAACCTGTTCCAGTTGATTTGTGTAAAAAATTCTTCAGGCATCGAGAATGGTAGTGAGAGAACTAGAAAACTAGAAGTGGCTTCGAAGCTATGAGAAAATAAAGTTGTTGGTCAAAAAAATTAAAACAGTTGGATTCTGGAAAAAAAAAAAGATAGAGCTGGATTATTTTATGGAAAGCTTTGTATTTTATCATGGCTTGAGAACAGAAATCATGAGCCAGTGACACAAAAGATCCATTCTAGTCAGGGTCTTTGTGGCTTAGCACAGCTTTATAGAGGGAGGACTTGGTTCTTGGTGCTTCTTTTCATCTTGCCATTTCTGAAGTGCACAGAGGGTCTACTGTCCAGAAAGTCTGCTGGGGTCTTAGTTATGTCAAAAGGAAACTACTGATAGTTGGGAAAAAAAAGGTAGGGAAACTGTTACTGTTTGAGTTGATAGGAAAAGGAACTGCTGAAAATTCAAGACCTTTGTTTTATGCTGAGGTTTTTTGGGATACTCCAAAGATTTAACTGCTGTGGGTAAAGGTCTGCCCATGGTGCAGCACTTGGTTGCTCTTCTCTTGGTGGAGGCCTGCGGTTACCAGCTTACAGAGGTAGAGAGAGACACTACTACTTGGCCCTGATGACCTGAGAGACTTGTCTACGCACTGAAAACCTGAAAAAACTTAAATGTGCATCTCCTGTGCAACATACTGTGGTGTAAGGACCGCTTATACAGCGTGGATTGAGCTAGCATTGTGATGGGAGACAGAAGAGCTGTAGTGGTACAGTGTTGTGTTAATGTTATGCCTTAGATGAATAGCAGTTTATTGGATGTGTATCCACTGTCCTTGTTGCTGCTTCTTGCTACGCAGGACATTTATTATCGTACTCCTTAGCCTATCACTTTTATTGAACAAATGTTTCAAATCTTTCAATATACTGTGCCTCAAAGTAGGTGATAAGAAAATATTTGCTTGTTGTTGTAGCTTAAATGGCTGCAGTCTTACTTGTCCTTTTCATCCTGTGCTTTGCTCTGAAGGAAGTGCTCCCATAAGTAGAGAATTACACATTTCTGCGTGCCGTAGTAGAGACTGGATAATGTATCAGTTAAACAGTTAAGGACTGAACTCGGATCACATATGTTACAGACTCTTCAGTCTTTGGTAATGTCTCTGTTTACTGGAAGAAATGCTGAAGGGTAAGTATCTTCTTAACATCCTTCGTGGTGAATGTTGTTACTGAGGAATCTTTCAGCTTCTCTGGAATGTCACCTTCATTGTTTATAGCTGCCTTTCCTCTTCCAAAGTCTGCAAAATCCATCATTATCATCTGGACATTTTTCTTCTAATAAGTAATTTCTTATGCATTTCTCTCAATGGATTTTTTGTTTGTTAAAGTTTTGTCTAGTCTTCCTGATTCCTGTCTTATGTTTTACCCTGTACTATTTTCTGTGTGACTCATATGAACTATTTGTTTCCTCTTAAGCTTTCATGTTAGTCTTGTGTAACACTTTCAGCTGAATGTTTTTACAGTATTGTCACTATCTTGCTTTTGTGTGTTTATGTTGCTATTTTGTTTAAGAGGATGTATTTCCTCTGTGATTTCATGCTGGTATGGTTAAGCAGCTTATTCTTGATTCAGAGAGTTTCAAGTTCTTAATTTTTTTTGCTCTCAGATGTTCTTGCTTAGGTTTCTTGTCCAAGGTTTATATTGATAGTTCTTGGTTTCAGTATTTCATCTTAATAGGAAGATTAATTTAATCAAGTTGTGTTCAGTGTTACTCAATGGATGATCTGCAGATACTTGTTCCTGATGTTTTGTAATAACAAGCCCTCTTGTACACTCCAGAACTAGCTATTCTGAACAGATAGATACAGATGTATATTCTGAAAAAAAGTTTTGTGATTTAAGAAAGAATTTTCTCTCAAGTCAGACTGGTAGGGACTGTGTAAGCTGAATAAAGGCTTATGTATGTATGTATTTACTGCCTTACTGTATGGTATGGGACACAAGGATGTACTGAGTGTTTTTAATGAATGGAGAAACAGTTTGTTGCTTAAGTGTAAGGTAGCATTGGAAAAGATATCCAGTGGACTTGTCTGAAGTAGATGTCTATTGCATGGTGACGTCTAATTTTGGGGACTAGACTCAATGACTCATGGCCTATTCCAGTTCTATGGACCTTACCTTAAGCTGTAATCAGACCAGTTCTGAGCTATAATACAGTGTTTATTTGTCACTGCTTTGATCATGCTTACAGCTGTGATCTGAAGTTTTTTCATGTTCTGGAGATTACCAATGACACCTCTTGTAATGGCAACATTTTTGAGACTTCGTAATCTTTTTTTTTTTTTTTTAGAAAAGGATCTGATTAGCTATCACTGTGGTATCAGTTACATAATAATTATGACACTTGAATGAACAATTCTATTGTCATTCAACTGTCAATATTGGCAGCATAGTATCACTGAAATATTTCTGATTATCTCTTCCATTGCTATATTTGATGGCTATGGAGACCATAATTTGAGTGTTTTACAAGAAAATGTATTTTATGCCTTTTCCCTTCTACACTGCATGGATTGTTCAGCCAATATGCTTGGGATGGAATTTATGTTCACAGACTGTAAGCACGAGACATCACAACAATTCATAATCAGGCCATTAGCATTCTGCTCATGCAAGCCAGTGTAACTACAATTTTCAGTGGCCTAATGTAACAGGTAATCATAAATTAGTATTTGCTTTAAAACAACACTGGATTATGCAGCCTGCATGCTTAAGGAGAATGACTCAGTAAGTAGCACAGCTCTGTAATGAAGTGGGAGCTCATTAAACAGATGCTATCTACTTCAGTGATCTACATAAGCGGCAAACAAACCAAAAGGAAATGTTTCAACAGAACACTGCAGTCAACCAGAAGAAGTTCAGGTTCATTTACTGTGGCACCATCTACAGGAATTAGTCACAGTAATAATTGAATAGTTGCTTGCTAATTTGTCTTTTTACATTTGTTATTGCATTTGCATAATATGTTGATTTTTTAATGTCTTCGGTTACGTTAAAATGCCCTCATCTGTGTGTACAAAACCACAACAGAGTGGGGGATTTGAAGATACATCAAACTGGCAGTGCTTGATCTGTGTTTTTCAGATGTGTCTTTTTTTTTCTGGTTTGTGTGCTACATCTCTGCACATGCTGGCTTGTAATTAGTATTTAGAAAAACTGAAATGTTTATATTTTTATGAATCATAGGTAGAGGCATGCAGATAGGAACAATAACTAAGCATCCAGTATTTCTAGGAGTAATGGCTAGAAATCGCATGGGATGCTTTTTCAGTAGGCGGAATAGCCAGAAATAACAGTCCTTTAGAACTGGACTCCATGCATATTTTCAAAGGTTAGTATTACTTTTATAGTATATTACCTGAAGGACATCTGCAGCTGCCATGGAACAACAGTACTGTATTACGTTGTTACACAATTCTGTGAATGAGAATGGAAAAAGGCTAATGACTAGAATCTGAAAAATAAAAATAGTTTTTGTCATAGTTTCAGCGATCTCTGATGTGCACTAGGTTTTACAAAGTGTGTGTGTGAACTATAGCTGCTAAAATGGAGATAAATGGGTTCTCACTTTTTATATAGTGGTATTTTTTATTAGACTGTGTCTCTAGTAAGTGTTGACGATGTGAAGTACTACTCAACAATACACTACCAGGCAGAATGCTTTACTGTTTCAATGAGATTTTTAATGTTATTAGACTATTTCAAAACTTTTTTTAATGCATTATCTTTTGTTTATATCTCTTCATTTCTAGGACACCTTTGATGCCACAGGTACACCACTTATCCTGTGAATTCCGACATGTTTGAGGTTTTTTGTCCTCTGCAAAAGCTCTTACCATTGCTGTTTTACAAGTAGCGAAACATAATGCTTCTGACTGGTATGCAGACTGTGCATAGAGTAATTGAGGTAGCTTTCTTCTTCCATGTAGTTGTGTCATACATGGAGTCCTAATCACCAGACGTGTGGATGACTTCACTGTTGGCAGACAAAAGAGAAAAAACTTACAAAACACTAGTGTTAAGCTTAAAACAAATGTTTTGGGGAAAACATATGTTTATCAAACCTTTGAGCAAAACTGGCTAGACTTCCTACAGGAAAAAAACCCATGTACTTACTAGTAAGGTACAAAATGTACTGTCAAAGTGAAAAGCACTTTCTGTTAAATGTTCACAAAACATTTTCAGGCCACATTTTCTGTAAGGATATTGTATTCTGAAGAGGTTCAGAACTTACTTTTATATACCTATATGTAGTAAAGAACATAAGGACATAGATCTGAGTTGAAAAGCACTCCTAATTTGGTGATCCTAATTGAGAGGAACGGGGGTCAGGTGATTTATGGGACTACTCTGCCACTGATGCTATCCTATTTCATGTTAACAAAAGCATAAGTTCTTTGTATTGTAACACAGAGTAGATCTTTTTTATGTCTCTTGATTGATCAGAAGTACCTCTGTAAACGTTGTGAAGGATCTATTAGTCATAGAATCATAGAATAGTTTGGGTTGGAAGGGACATTCAAAAGTCACCTAGTCCAACCCCCTGCAAGAAGAAGGGACATCTCCAACTAGAAAAGGTTGGTCAGAGTCCCATCCAAGCTGGTCTTGAATGTTTCCAGGGATGGGGTATGAACCACCTCTCTGGGAAACCTCTTCCAGTGTTTCACCACCCCCATTGTAAAAATTTCTTTCCTAATGTCTAATCTGAATCTACCTCCCTCTATTTTAAAACCATTGACCCTTGTCCTGCTGAAGGGTTTCTCACCGTCTTTCCTGTAGGTTCCCTTTAGGTACTGGAAGGCCACTCTAAGGTCTCCTTGGAGCCTTCTCTTCTCAATGCTGAACAGCCCCAACTCTCTCAGCCTGTCCTCATGGGAGAGGTGATCCATCCCTCTTATCATCTTTGTGGCCCTTCCCTGGACTTGCTCCAACAGATCCATGCCCTTCTTATGTTGGGGGCTCCAGAGCTGGACACAGTACTGCATATGGGGTCTCACCAGAGCAGAGTAGAGGGCAGAATCACCTCCCTCGACCTGCTGGCCACGCTTCTCTTGATGCAGCCCAGGATGCAGTTGGCTTTCTGGGCTGCAAGCATACATTGGTGGCTCATGTTGAGCTTTTCATCCACCAGCACTGCTAAGTCCTTCTCCTCAGGGCTGTTCTCAGTCCTTTCTCCACCCAGCCTGTATTTCTGCTTGGGATTGCCCCAACCCATGTGCAGGACCTTGAACTTGGCCTTGTTGAACTACTGGTCAAGTGATTTACGTAGTGAAGCTGCTTGATGCTGTAGGCAAATTTGAGCTTCGGAGTGGAAGACTGAAAGGCATTTGAGGGTGCTGAGGGATGCTGGCAGACTGCAAGTGGATTTTTGCAGCAGCCCAATGCTGTTCTTAGGTGCTGTGGAGGATGATGGTAAGGCTGTGGCAAGGATGTGCTGACTGTGGGAAGGTGGTGGGTCTAGATGGCTTCTCAAGCTCCCTTCTAGACTACATGGCTCTGATGTCTTGTCTTTCCTCGGGGCTCTGTTCTGTCCCAGGACGGGCCTTTTTTTTTCCTGTGCAAACAGCATGCTGCTTTTCTTCCCTTTCTGAGAGGAAGGGGAGGTCACAGGTTCAGCTTCAATTACAAGATATGTGGGCAATGGAGAAGAAGGGGGAGGCAGAGAGCTGAAGAGTCCTGGGGAGTAGGGCTTACTGCTCCTGCTGCCACTGTGTGTAGTGGCTGCAGTGTTCAGCAGTAGCAAGGTTGGTACTCCTGGAGTCTCTCCCCACAGACGTAGTTGCCACTACCCATCTGCATTAATTTTTCTCATTACATGACTGTAACTATAAGTAGTATACTTAACAGAGCCTAGTATTTTCATTACTGTACCTTATTTGGAAAGTTGAATACCTTTCCAGAAAAACTCCTGGCTATAAATTTTCATTATGGATGCCAATATCAGAGGCATTCTTTCCAGAATGTCATGTGAAATTCTTCGGTTAATGGTCATAAATTTATTGTGGTGAAGGTAAGGTGCTCTAGCTTCTCAGCAGCATTTGGTACAGCATCGATTATTTCTGACGTGCTATTGCCTGCATAACTTTGTCCTTTGCATTGGGGCTGCATTCTCCCATTTGTCATGCTAACGCTATATAGTTTTGAAAAATCTCTGTTTGCAGATATTCCTCAGAGGTTTATTGTGATCTGGCAGTAGATTAGCTGAGGTTAATATCAGCGCTGACCAACATTTGTCTCTTGACTGCTTCTCTTGTGGTCTGGATTGCATAAACATTAAAAAAAATCAGCTTTGGAAGTGGACGACTACATCAGAATATTCATTATATTTCTTTCTTTTCCAGGTGAAAAAGTTTAAAAATGCATAAGGAGAAAAAAAAATCCAAATATGTAAGCATCTTGTAATGTATTAGCAAAAGATACATGTGAAGTTCAGCCATGTGTTCCACAGAAAAGACACTTGGTAGAGCTCTGCATTTATAGCTACCTCAATTTATAACTAACTCAATAACCTACAGTGCTAGCAATAACTCAGCTGCCAAAGGTAGTTAGAAGTTGCACATTAATGAACACATAGCAAAACAACGCTAACAGCAACAAGTAGTAGTTTACAATACTGTAGTAACTTTGTGCTAATCTACTGACAATTTGCATGGATATGTTTTACAAGCACTGATATGTAAATTATCAGTTTTCTGAGATTTTACAGGGGTTATTCATTAATTGCAGGAAATTTTAGAATTATTTTTCCTACCATCAGTTAAAGGAACTAGAATTTTTGTTTATAAACATATACTTACATGAAAACATTTATATTCCATGTGTTTGGAGTATCTAACTGGTATATGCCAAGAATATCAAACTTCTGTTAAAGGAGAGTCTTTCAGTGAATATTCCTAACATCGAACTGTGGGAGACAAACTAAAAAATTTTCTGTGTCAAAACTGTATATGCCTTTCCAGCTTACAGAGTATACCAGTACAACAGAATAAAGCAATTGAGCTGGAAAATCTAACTCAGGGTGGCTTCCTCCTGTCCCTTCCAGATTACTAATCTAGTTTATTCAGAGTATTTTGAAATTAGGCCCTCAAGTTTTCATGCTGTTTGGAAGTTTTCCCAGCATTTCCTCTGTGAAGTGGATGAAAGTATCTACAAACTATCCATATTCTTGCATCTGCTAATATGTGTAAACTGTGGGTTTTTGTGCACCTTGTGAAGATCTAGGACAAACTATATTGCACTTCAACACTTAGTTTGTATTAATGTCCAGTTTCACATTGCAATTCTGCACAACAGTGAAGAGTAGTTATTGATGCCAATTGAATTTAATGTTTTTCTGACACAAACCAGTCTTCTGCTTGTATCATTATCCTATATAGTTACATTCAATCCATGTAAGTAACACCTCATTGACAAGAGGATCAAATCCAGCTGTGAAGAAAATGGCTGAAGAGAAGCACAAAGAAATATAGGTTGATGAAAATTTCATTTCAAAATGATATTTTAATATTAGATTTGTAGAACCTTCTGCCCTTCTTTTGGCTTACTTTTCCAGTCTCCTGAAATAAATCACATAAACTCTGACTCAGTTAAATATATTTATTAATTTTTAACAAACAGGACTTAACAAGTCTACCTCTAAATTTCAGCCTAGACTGGATCCTTTTTTTTTTTTTAGTCATCCACCCCTTCCCTGAAGATTGCTTGCACTCCCCACCTCTGAATGACTAGAACAGTATTAGCACAAGCTCAGGAGACTGAGATGCTTCCTTCACTGAAGCTCGACTTCCATCACTGGGAACAGATGATGACGTGCAGCTGTAAGAGTGTGTTTCCACCAAGTCTCTCACTTTGGGTTCATGTATTATGTGCCCCTCACTCTCTAATCTATCTCTACAGTTATTGAGGTTTTTCATCTGGGGTGTATCTTCTGATATGTTTGCTTTTGGTGTAGAAATTTCAATTGTTAGATTTTCAAATGCACAGATGAATCTGCAGCCACAATGTAGCCTATAATGTAGACCATTTCACATGTGCACATCTATTTGAATATATTAATAGTACTGGTGGAATGGTTATCGTAGAACTTTGATACTGGTGTATCTGCCATCTTTTCAGTGGAAATTGTGTTAAATGGAGCGTTGACTGGTATTTCAGTAATAAAAATGGTAAAGAAAATATTTCCACAACTAAAATTAAGTCTCTTACATCTTATTCTCCTAAGGATCCAGTAAGCTCATTGTAGTAACTTGAGTGGTTATGTGGAGAAGTATTTGGACAATTACATCAAAATAATACAATAAGTGTATGACTTATATGACCTTATGATTTCTTTCTCTGCTTTTTGCACGTTTTTTTTTTGTTCTTGGTCTCTCCCTGGGCTTAAGGTCATAATGTATTTATGTTAACTGAGTTTAACCTTATTACCAGGCGTACTTAGCTTCTCATCTCTCTTGCACATTTTATTTCAAGTTTGTCTTTCTCATTCTGAGTGTACCAGTATCTTACTGCCTAAATGTTGCCTACGTTGCAGTTTTGTGCCTGCAATAGACACCTGCTGCAGAACGGACAAAACTAATATCTTGCTGGGGAAACTTTTGCTAGAAGTACTTACCAGGCTAAATATAGCAGCTCATGAGATATAGTCACTTTGAGATTCTGTCATCCCAAGGGATGAGTGTACGGAACTAAATCACCTCAAGCAACTGTTTTTCAATAGGTGCCTTATCTGCAGATGCTTCTAGGTCAAGCATTGAGGAACATAGGCTGTTTGATGTATATTGCATGTTCTGCTGCAATTCAACCTTGAAATATGAGGTTCGGTTTTGCCAGTGAGGATGCAATATGCTCAAGTGTTTATGGCACATCCATAGTATGTGCCTAACTTTAAGCAGGGGAATGGTTTCTGCAGCATTTCAAAAATATCACAAGAGACAGAAAATGGAAACCATTATTAATTTTGTAAATATCAGCTTAATTGTAATTGTTAGCATCACTGAGAATGAGTCTAAGCATAACAAGGATCTCTTGAATAATTGTATGACAGTGACTAAGGTTACAATTTTACGACAGGCAGAGAATGAAGAATACCTACTCTTTGGGAGTAGCTAACCATTTCCTTTTGTGATAGCCAGCCACTGCGGTAATTGGGCACACACTGCAGGCTAATGAGCTGCGTGTCAGGAGACGAGCAAAAGAAATCACTGAAAGGAGGGTGGGAGAGGAAGAACCCTCTCCTACTTGTGCTTTTTGGAAAACAGGAGAAAATTTCAGCCAGGAAAGAAATGTCAAGAAAGATAAAGAGATATTGAGGCTTTAGTCTGTAAGCCGTTAGAGGAAAAGGAAATAGATTATTAGATTACAAGGGTGTAACAAGCACAGGTACAGGTTAGATGGCCTGGTAAATGTGTAAATTATGCTTGTGACAGTCAAAACCAAAGGAAAGAAGCAGCCAGTTGGTTTGTTTTTCTTAAAAAGCCGTCTGTAATTAATAGAAACTAAAAAGGTTGAGCAAGTGCAAGGTGAAGCTAATGCAGACCAAGTGCTTGCAACCTGATTTGATCTGAGTTTGAACCACATTTACAAAGCAGCAGAGATTTATGAATACATCTTTTGGTACCAAAAGTATTAGTCTCGGCATGTCCTCCTTTTCTCTTCTTTGACACTTTGCAATTATTCATGTTGCAGTTACTTACTCCCTGTGAAGAGACTTGAGACTAGGTCACAGAGAAAATTTGTCCAGAGAACTTCTTAGAGTGTTCTCCCTATATTTTAAGTAGCTGAATGTAACTCTTACATTATTAAAGGGTTTGTCTGGCAAACTGGATTTTTAGACAAAGCATGTGCTTTCACAGATCTTCGCTCTTCTGCTTTCCTCCTCTGACTTTAGGCTGTGAGTAGCCTATTTGTAATTTTTTGTTATTAATTTTCCATGCAAAGACTCATTAGCTTTTGAAAAACTTGCCCTCTCCTCTCTTTCCTCATCCTAAAAAACTAGTCTAGGTCTATCCAGCTCAGGTTTTGCATAATCCTTTGATAACCAAATAAAAATAAGACTAGAAAGTGTGTGGTCTTCACGTTTACTCTGCTCCCACTGTATTTGTTTTGTGTGCATAGGAAGATCTGGCTTCTTTTCAAATTTGAGAGTGGTCATGGGAGATGAGGAGAAATATTTCACAAAATGTTTCCTCCTGGCTGCCCCTGTCCAGGTATCATAGACTGAGGAAAATTCTTCTAGCCAATTTGCTGGGTTGGAGACTATTTCACATAGGTTTACTTCAGACTTGAAAAGAGGGGATTTTTGAAAGTTTTTTTTTAGAGAAACTGAAAATATGGGAAAACACTATGTTTCTAAGAAAGGAAGGAAGGATAAGAGAACATGAACATGACCAAAATTAGAAGAAAGAGATACTATTTAAAGTGTAAAAAGGAGTTTACTGCTATTTCACCATTGATGTACAGCATCATGCATAAAACAACCCAGAGCAGAAGGAATCTATGATGTGACTTAATTGACTGCCCCTCTACTGCTTTCTTCCAAATTATAAACCAACGAACCAAACACTATTTCTGTTGAAGGAGTCTGGGAAGAAATGGGTGTTGCAGATACTCTGAGACAATATGTGCTTACAACATGTCAGCTACAATTTTGACCTAAGGATAATTGACATAAATACAGAAATAAGCAGAATAAACACACACTTCAGACCTTGCAGGTAATGTGAAATCCTAGTCATTCTTTGTTCTTGTTAAATTCAATGGTGTGTTCCTCGCTGAAGAGGAGGCAGGGTACGAGCAGTACTGCAGCACTCACAGAAGCTGCTGATTCTCTTTAATATCTCTTCTAGTTGGAGTGTTGTAACTGATCAGTTTTATGTGCTTGGAAAAGAATTTTTAAAAATTATATTAGGTACATAGGACATTTTTTATGTGAGAAGCAGAAGAGCTTCTCATATAAAGAAGAGCTTGGAAGACAGGAGAGGAGCAAGAATAAATTGCCTCAGCTTTGTCCTAAGTAACTTGCTAGAGAGTTGAAGAAAATGACAAGAACAAAAATTGCAAGGGCTGTGCGTAAGTGTTACAAATTTTGTGGCTGTCAGCCAGAAAAACAGTGTCCATGCTTGTCACAAGAGCACAAGGGAACAAAGAAGACTTTTTGGTTGAAGAAAGGGATTATAGGGCTGGGAATAAAGAGTTTAGGAGGGAGCTGAAAATGAAAACTTAACCCACACAAAATGGGGACAAAGGAGAGTTGAGTGTTCAAAGCAGGCACATTCAGAGCCAAGTGGAGTACAATGATCAGTGGAAACCTCAAAGGTGCGATGTGCCTGGACTTCTTTAGTGAGTGCCCTGGTCTCATGCTTTGGGACAGACTCAGAGGTGATGTGGAAGTCAGGCAGCAGTAAGTAGGTGGAAGGAATTCAGCTCCCAACATTGAAGCCTAGAAAGTGCAAGTTAAAGAACGGTATATCCTTCTATCCATCCCATCTCTTTAATACATTTCACTTCTAGGACCTCTGTATATGTGCCTAACTTGACCTCCTCATAACTAGAGCATGAAAATTAGCTGTTACCTGAAAAAAATATTACTTATACCAGTGTTTGGGTGTAGCTCTGGAGTGGTCTACATACCTGGTGAATTGAGGTGAGGCATGGAAAAGGAGAAAAGATGGTTTATATGAATTTTGACTGTACTCTCAATTAGCCCTTATGGACCCTTGGTGTTCACATACTTATGTACATACATATGTATCTACATGACATGTATGGAACATGGTTGCCCAGAGAGGTGGTGGAAGCCCCATCCCTGGAAATGTTCAAGGCCAGGCTGGATGAGGCTCTGAGCAATCTGACTTAGTCGGGGATGTCTCTGCTCCTTGCAGGGGGGTTGGACTAGATGACCTTTGAAGGTCCCTTCCAACCCTAACCATTCTATGATTCTATGCTTCTATGACGGTCGGAAGTATATAGTGATATGTTGAAATTTTTGTTACTTGAACATAGCTTCAAAATGAAAGAAAAAGCCTGTTAATGATGAACTAGTATTGGGAAATCTTATTCTGGGAATAAAATAATAAATATAGGATTATGGGTTGAGTTTTTAAACTGTGATTTTAAAGAATATTAAGATTCAGGAATGAAATTTAAACTGTAGTATTTAATGCTTTTTTAATCCATGAAAGCTTGGTAACTTGACCCAAGAGAAAAAGTTAATACGAAGATCTACCTTGCTCTGTCAAATATTTCAGTGATATGAACGAGGGTAAAATGAACAGAACTGCAAAATTGCCAGGCTTGGGCAAACTCCATACACGATGACAGTACAGCAATACAATTTTTTTAGCTATGTCTAATCTCTTTGTTTTTACAGTTCTCCAAAAGAGAATGGAAATTTAATCATGTATGATGCTACTACCGGAATTCAAAATTTCAGTTCAAACAAATATTGAAATAAATATATTATCACCATATTTACTTGATTGTTTGGTAGCAAAATACAAACTAAGTCATATATGCCAGGATCTGGATGGTGGATCAAACATACAAAAGGACACTTACTTTTCTGTCTGTAGCCAAAGAGATACATACAAAAATACACACACACACATACATTTAGATAGCACCTGCCACCCCAGATATCTGGGATGGCAGGTGCTATAACAGCCCAGCTTTTTTCCCACCTATTTCTTATGTTCAAAATTGTTTTATTTATGCAGTTTTTTTCTTTCTCTGCCATGGTTGCAGTTTCACTGTTGACGTTTTTCTCAGCTGTCATTTTTGGTCAGAAAACTTCAACCTATTTGACTGGCAGAATTCTCAATATCCTCAAAATGATAATCAAAATGATAATAAAATTATTATCCAATTTTATTGAACGTAAGCAGAGAAGGGGAAGAAATAAATCACTGAGCTTCACACAGGCATTATTTAAGCAATTCTGGCAAAAATGGTATGAACTCATCTTCACTCTCCATGACAATCAAATAAGATTGCCAGAATATGAATTAGTTTATTGTTTCAGTTGAGAAATATTTAACATAAAATCCTTTTGAGGAATCATCACTCTAGTTGTGAAACTAGGGCATGAAAATTTACCAATTTGACTTTAAATCACAAGCAGTAATTGGTGTATGTAAACCATACATCAGCAGTATAAGTTTCTAAGGAGATTTGTTTTACAGTTGAATAGGTTTTGTTTTAGTCAATCCCTCAAGGCAGCCAGCTTCCTGAACAAAATTTTGCAACCATATATTGGTTTCACTCATTCTTCCCTCTCCAATAGTCTTGCATGCAATAACCATCAAAAATGCATTGTTGATGCAGCTGATGCAGGTCAATGTCAGAAGTGTATTTTTCCTGCAGACAGACATATTTAACAACGGAGACACTTTGTTACTGAAGTAAAACTAGGACTTTTTTTTTTTTTAATCTCAGTTTTAAGCATGTAATAGGGTCCTCCTATGCTGCCACCTAGTTCTCATTTAAAAATTGAGCAAAAGTATTTTCCAGTCTGCCTACAGGTTTGGAGTCCATTTTTCCTAAATCTGAAGAGCAGTTACAGCTCCATATGCTTTGCTTTGCTTCGTTTATTCATGAGCACCTGAAGAGCTGTCATTTGTAGGGTCCTGGCACTATTTTGTAGAAAGATGATTTGGTGTGCCAAGCATGTCATCATTAGAAATATTTGTCATTTTAGTACCACATATATACATTTTATATTGAAAAAAATTGAAAGTCTGAAAGGCAGAGCAGAAAAGAAAGTAGTGATATTCTGTATGACTGAATGATTGTTCAGAAAAAGCCTCAGTGAAAAGAAGGTAGAAGGGAAAGGCAATTGAACAAAGAAAAGGTTATTTTCTTTGGAACATTTTAGACTTTTTTTTAAGCTCACAACATTGAGCAAATAGTCCACATTGGAGCTGGTATTGATTTTATGTTCACCACTGATTAGGAATGAGCACCTGCACGTAGCTAACAAATGCACCTTCTTTTACTTCTGTAGTCCTTGAGTTAATATCTCTCATTATATCCATATCATTTTTTAGGAACCACTTCTTAATAGACTTTTTTCTTGTAAGAGGGAGGTGACACATGCATAAGATCCCCTTATATTCTTCAGTTCTTCTCCCTCAATTATTTTTGACTTATATTGGCTTATATCAGAAAAGTAAAGGAAATAAAGGTAAATTTTCTGCATTTTAATTGTCCAAAAAAAAATTGTGGAAAGACACAGAAATCTTTCTCAGGTGTTCCTCTGGATGTCCTTATCACTGCAAAAAGAAAAAAAAAAACACAAAAATTCATTGTTTGAATCTGAAGTATCTTCTCATTTATAAGTAATGAGAAATACTTTTTATTTTTTTGATCTATGACAGTGAATTCTAAAGTTTGCTAAGTAAAGGAACTTTGTCCAGTAATTTTTTCAACAACAATTCAAATGTTTCTGCCATTCAGGTATAAGCATTAAGAAGTGAGGGCTAGATTTCTATGCTTGTAATATGGATGTATTTCACTGTAAGGACCACAGAAAACATTTCCACAGCAAATCTGCATTTCAGCCTTTCAGCAATGTCAGTAATGGTACACTATGACCTTTATAGTATATATACTTTTTAACAATTAGACAAAAGATTTGTTGGGCAATCAAAAATGGTTTGAGCATATTAACTGGAAGATATTGTCCTTTGGAAGTCTGCATTGTAATTAAATTTGAAAAACAAAACAAAACAAAACCAAACCAAACCCTCTCAGTTGTAATTCTTGTCACATTTTCTCTTCTGTGCCCTCTATATGTAAAAAGTTGTTACCATACAAATCATGTTACTGTGTTGTTAAGCATCTATAAATTAGCCTTTTATTGCACTCCAATGCTACAGCAAATCACCATCTAAAGTTAATTTCAAAAGATATAATTATTCTATACTCCTTCTGGCACTCAATATCAAATAAATGTAAGTGTGCCATGTAGGCAAAAGGTGATAAATAGGCAGTATTAATTTTTGCAGCTCTATGAAGATTGCATGTAAGACCATAGAGCTGGCATCTATGGACTGAAGATGTAATAAAATTTGAATAAAACTTCATAGAAGAAAACTGAGCTATTCTTTTCCAACTATTTCAAGCTCTAACAAAAATCAAACTGGCAGGAAGCAGATAGAAGAATAGTCTCCGGTGGAAGACAGGAAAATGTTTAATTGTCTTCTGACTGCTCTATGCCAAAATGGAATTTAATAGGTATATTACTTGCTATTTGCCTTGGTATAATGATGTCACAGGAAAAAAAAAAGGCAGAGAAAATAACTTATTATCAGAAAAATATTTTCAATTTTATGTATATTAGATGGAAATGAAGTGCTTTTAAATCCCAGTGGGACTGAAAGTGTGACATCTCACAAAATTTCAGATTATGTGTCTAAGAGCATCTTCTGCTATGTCTCATGGCCTGAGTCTATTTTCACAATAACCAGCTGCACTGTTTTAAGCTGCAGAGAACACGTCACGAAGTTTCAGGAAGAATAAAAGCCAACTAAGATTCATATGAAATATGGAAAGAAGGTCTAAAAGTACATCTCAAAAGATCAGCCCTTTTGCCCAAGCTAAAGCTATGTTGCTGCTCTGTAAAGTGGTGTGACAGCAAATATCTTCTTTTAGGTCTAAACCAGTATTATTCTGTTGTTTTGTTTTTTTTTTTTTCTAGCTGCAAACCAGCTGAATTTTATCAAGGCAACAACGAACACTCTGTGATTTCCCAACTGCCATACAGCTAGGAAAAACAAAAGTCCAAATGTTCTAATGCTTAGCATTTACTGACATTCATGGTTCAATCTTTGCATGTTTTTAATTAAAAAGTTTATTTCATTTATTTACTTGTTATATTGATAATGCAGTAATTCATTGTGGTTTTTTTTTTTTTCTGAAACACAGTACTATCCAAGAATAGTTAGTAATTGGTAGACCTCAAAGGGCTCTAACTATTTTTTTTCCTGAGATTACTTGCATCAGAGTGTAGTTCCAAGTGATTTGCTATCTTCAACTTTGCAAACATTTGGTTTCTATTAGCATTCTGTGTGGCAAGAGAAGAAGGGAGGGGGAGGGAACACAAACTCTGAGAGATACTTACTTGCATTAGGTTTAACATATCAGAAATGAATTTAATTTGGAGTAACAAAGGAGTGTAATAATACGTTCTTGCAAAAAAAAATAGAACTAGTTTTCAGCTAGACTCTTGCCTCAGCTAAATCCACATGCATTTACAGTGCTCTCTATGCTTTCATAATTTCATCCATGTTGACTACAGTAATGGATCTAATGACTACAATAATGAACGTATTGACAAATACACCAGCAGATACACAGCCCTTCTTACACGAAATCTTTTCCTTCTGAAGGTATACTTAGTCGAACATGGCTTACTGTTCATTTTTTTTTTGTTGTAAGAGCATGTGCCAGGCATCCAATAATTTTATTTTTCCCTGTTTGTGTTTGAGCTGTGTGATTCCATGCCTTAAGAGTAGTAATGAGTAGCAAGTGTTGCCTTTGGGTTACCATGAAGCGTTGTGTGAATGGTGATGTTGTATGTCATAGCTCTTATTAACTCTGGTGCCATTGCTAATGTTTTAAAGTATGCGTGTATGTGCCTTGAGGGAGTAGTTTATGTGTTTTACTAGCATGATACACAAAAATACTCCCTTCCTTTTGCCTCCATTATAAATTAATACATGCCATCAGGGGACCTCTTATGATGTAAAATTGTCATCTTGTGAACGGTATGGATGAGAGCCCACGGAAGTGCAGCTGAGCAGCTACCCATCCTGTGAACAAAACAAAACTCTTTCTCTGCTAACCCCTGGTGGCTCACATTAATTTGCTATGAATAATTCACATTCCTTCATCACAGTTATTATCCCTTCCCTCATCTTTTGTTTGCGGGTTTTGAGAGGCACACCCTTCCACCGTGGCAGAGCGCTCTCAGAGAAAACCTTGTCTCCCCAGCCGCCGTCACGGGGTGATGCCTGCATGTCCCCACGCCATGGTGGGATGACACACCTGCACAGGGAAGGACCCTGCTGGGTTCATAAACCAAATTAGTGTTTTAATTGAGAGGCTAATGGGTTAATCAGGATTCTGCCTGATCAAAGCCTGGGTTGCAGAGTAGATCAGTTGCCTGGCAACGGCACCTGCCAAAATGAGGTTTTGTGCTTCTGCCGATGTGTGATTTGCAAGGCAGGCTCTTGTCTGGGGAGAATTCGGGGAAGGGAGCTGCTCATTTGCTGAGTCTCTGGGTCTTTCTGCAACCAGCTGAAAGTACTGCAGGGCAAACATCAAACGGTTTCCATCTCTGACTCCGTAATTGTAAAACTTCCAAAATTCAGATACTTATTTGAACTTTTTGAAGTCTCACTTTTGCCTTGTAACCCAAACAGGTTATTCCCCACCCCTCCTCTGTTTTCCTGACCTGCATTCATGTTCCTTCCTAAATCCAAACTACTTCCATCGGCTAATATTTTCTTTTCTCAGCAGGCCTCCCCTTCTCCAATTTCTTCTAAATAGCTGACCAAAGCCCCCTTGGGGGCCCTTGGGGCCCTTGATTTTGGCAACACTTGACCAGGAGAGATTTGATTTTCTGTCAGTCAGTCTGTGTTGGTCAGTTCAGGATTTGCTTTGCCTTATGCATCCTAAACACATTACTGTCCCAGAAAAACAGCAGAGCACAAAGTTGAGGACACCTGACTTAGAACAGACTACCTATTGGGTTTTGGGGTTTTTTTTGAGACCTGAAAACGAAAGTCTGCCATGGTTGTTTTGGAAGCTTAGCTGTTTCTCCAAAGGCCTTGCAAATCTGTGGAGTTTTGGAAGTGTCTGAGCTCTAGCCTGAGTTCAAGGCTGGCTGTCTTTGAAAGCTGGCTGAAATGTCATCAAGAAATCAACAAAACTCTGTCTCACTTGCATAAATATGATCTTTGGCATGTTAATGGGATTTCTTACAAATACAGAGTGTTGAGTATTTTCTGTTTGTGCAAGCTTTCCACTTCGGCTAAAAAGCCATTCCTATGGCACAGTATGTTACTTTGCCAGTTTGCTTAAAAATACCATTGTTGCCTTGATCATATTTCTGTGGTACAACCTACATGCTTTGCTACGCAAGCAAGATTTGCAAAACATAAATGTTTCTAAATGTATGCTTCTATGTGTATACTTCCAGAAATATTTTTTAAATTCTCCTCTCTTGACTTTTCCCTGCATTCTGTAGCTTTTACCATTGTGTTAACAGCTTGTTCTGAATAGGAGTTCTCTAGCTAGACAGCACTTCTTTTTCTCCATTTACTAGGAAAGAGAATGACAGGACAGTCTGACATTTATATACTCATGTCTTTATGTATCGTGTCATCTGGCAGCATTGTATTAAGGCTTGCTTATTTTTAACAGTGAAACTACCCTAACACACAGTGCTCTTCAGTAAGCTGTACAGGAGGAACCTTTTTCTGAACAAGCACAATGGACACTTAAGCAGGTGAGTCAAATGTCAGGACTCGGATCTTGCAGGTATTTAAATAGCCTCTCATTTTTTGCATCTTAATGAAGCACAATGTTCAGGACCTGGTGAGACAGCCAAATTGTGCTTCTGTACCACATTTTGTTTCTAAGGGCAGAGTAGCCTGTACTGTAATCTTGCCTCTGATTCTGGTAAGATGAGTGCCTTAAATCGGTTCTCTACTTTGTTGCTTCTTGAGGCAATTTGCTGTAGAGTTATTAAACTGTCCTTTTGCGTGCGAACTGAGACTTCTTTGACAAGCTCTGTGCCTTGTCATCCTGTGACCATGTAACTAGTCTGATTTTCGTCTTTCAGAAAGGCTGTGCTGAGGCGGACAAGGCACTCATCAGATTAGTTAATGTGATTTGTAGAAAGGAGAGAAAGATTAGGATCAGGGACTCCATAAGGATGGAGTTAATGGTGGAGGATATCAGAAGGCAGATCACACAAAGAAATTATTTTGTCTTCTTTTATTAGGAACAGAGCAATAGCGGAGGACAAAACCACATCCTCTGCATAGTGTTGAGAAGGCTGCCTCCCTTCTAAAGGAGAGCCTGCTCATCTTTTAAGTGATCAAGGCATGACAGTTTATGTTCACTGTCAGAATAAAACAGTTACTCTATATCAGAAAGCATTTGACAGCAATTTTTTATTCGTTAATTAAATTGCTGATGCAGCCAGTAAATGCACTTTAAGAAGAGTACTACAGGGTGTAATGAGTTCCTAACCAGACAGTAAAGCTGTGGAGAGCTGAAGCTCATTCTCTGAATTTAATAGGCATCATCCTTAATACAGCAGTATTTTCTTACAATTACTCACCAAACTGCTGCTTACAAGACTCTGTACTAGTTGACTTTAATCACTGTATGAGGTGCTGGGAGAACTCTCCATGGGGCAAGGTTTGCCAGAGTTTTGTTGAAGCAGTTGTACTCATGGAGTCAGAAACCTGGAGCAATGAGACTCTAGCAGCTGCAAGAGCAGCATAGTGAAGGAAACACTGTCCACAGCACAGCAGTCTTTCCTCTGCTGAGATGTTGGTCACCTTGTATTGATATATCACCTACCACAGCTTTGTATTAGGGTAGAAATCAGAAGGAGTTGGACAACACAACTGATACTTAAAAAGCCTCTTGAGCTATTTATGCTAGACTATTCTGTGCATGTATGTGTATAAATATACGAATGTGAAAGTACAAACATCTATAGGCATATAGAGATCTATATTCACACTTTTCTTTTTTTTTCTACTTAAATAACATAGTCTAACAGCATACTAGACAACACCAACACTCAGGTTCATGCTTAGGTCCTAGAGAATGATGGACCAAAGCATAGCACAGAATCAGAGAATGAGTGAAGGTGTAAGGGACCTCTGGAGGTCATCTTGTCCAACCTCCAAGCTCAGGTGAGTCCCTAGAGCTGGTTTCCCAGGACCATGTTCAAACAGCATTTGAATGTCTCCAAGGATGGAGACTCCACCACATTTCTGGGCAACCTGTGCCAGTACTTGGTCATCCTCACAGCAAAAAAAAAAAGTGTTTCCTTACGTTCAGAGGGAAGGATCACCTCCCTTTACCTGATGGCAATACTTTATGTAATGCAGCCCAGGCTACCATTAAACTTTTTTTGTGTCAAGGGCACGTTGCTGACACGTGCTAGTTCCACCAGGACCCCCAGGTCCTCTTCTGCAAAGCAGCTTTCCAACACCATTGCACATCACCTGCTCCTTGAACGGACTCTCCTCGAACTGACAGGGGATAGTGCTTTGGCTAGGCTTAGGTATTGAACTTGCACCATAGCCACTTCTTACCTATTCACCTTCTGAACAAGTAGTGGGGAGAAGAATGGTTTTAGCTTGACTGCTTTCGGCACGATATTAGATGTCTTTTAATTAGATGTCTGATTATTAGATTGCTGAAGCATACAGACACTGTCGGCTGTCGTGTGAAAAATGACTCCTTTACAGACTTTTATGCTTCTGGATTTTAAAAGGAAAGGGTCCAATGTGCCTGCTACTGCTGTATTGTTCAATATCAACAGTGGAAAGCAGTGGAAGTAGTGGAAAAAAATGTTACATGTATTCTTACGATGGAAATCCTCTTCTCCCTGTCTCTGGACATATAATAATGCACCATCTTATTGGACATGGCAAACTTCTCGTAATGTGAATCCTGACTCTTTTTCATTAAGAAGTACTAACAAAAAAACTCAGGGTTTGGTCCTGTAAATCATGGCATGTGTTCTTCCATGAGGGTCATATCTGAGGGCAACCACGCTGCCCTGACAGCTGCAGAATGTGCCTAATTATAGAGTTCCATAAAGTTATTAGGGATTATGAGGCTTGGTTTTACCTACAGCACTGCAGAACAGCTTATGTGTGGAGTAAAATTGTTGTACTTCAGGGTAATAAAAGTGTGAGCACTGGTAATAGCTTGAGTATGTTATCTGCAACATAATAGTTTTATGTCATCATTAACTTAAAATGGTTTGGACCTGAATTCTTAGCACTCTTATTTAACTTTTATATAACGTATACTAATGCTCCCTAATTCTCTTTGTACAAACTGAGGTTGAGGAAACAAATTCCATGACAGAACTAGAGAGTATTTAGCAGCCAGTCAGAAACCTGAGCTGAATATTATTTGCATTTAAATATTGTAAAGCATACACAATTGGAGTACGTAAGAATTCCTGAATTAGAGAATTTAAACTGTGTAGGCTTTTAGGCTCATTTCTGCTAACCATGAAATAGGGTGCCAGGAACCTTATCAATGGGCACAGTGGCATGTCTTCATTTGTCTTCACTTTAACATTTGGAAACACATGTTAGAACAATGTGTCATTTAGAGCTGGGTGAAATACTTGGTGCTTGCTCTCCTGGGAGCCAGACGTGGAAACAGAAACCTGCTTTGTGCCCCATTTTGGACAGAGATTTCAACAGAGACCTCCCACTTTCGATGAACTGGGATGAACTCCCCAGCAGTCTCTGGGCTTAGCGAGGTGGGGCTTTTTCAGTCCTTTCTTTTGGGTCTGTGCCACTTTGCACAGAAACTAAAGAGTTATTATGTTACTCTAAAAAGCAACTCCCTAAGGCATCTCTAAACTACTGATTAGGACACTCACCTCCAGCTTCTGGGGTAATTCTTTATGCAAGGGGGAGGCTGTTGACTCAGGCATCTTTCACACGGAGCAGAAGGGACGCGGAGCTGGGGCTCGCATAGCTTTGACAGGCAGAGGTTTACAGAGGGAATTATGGAGAGGAAAGATGTGGAAGTGCTTGCTCCCCAGGAGACACATGTGCTTCGGCACAGTGTGCTGCAGCTGGAGGTAGCAGCATCCTCTGTCCTGTGGCTGGGACCGCAGTGCAGGCACCCCTCAGGACACCAAACTTGCACGTCAGGTGGGAGGGGAAGGGTCCCTGTGCCACTGCCTCTTCCTCAGGTAACTCCTGTGTTTTGTCTCTGCTGCCCAGGGTGAAATGTTTCAGCCAGAGTCTAGCAGCACATTCCCGGCTGGGTGAAATGCCTGCCGCCTCTGCTTTCTTTCATTAATGCAAGAAAAAAGAGAAAATTTAAATTCAGCCTGGATTGAACCTCTTTTTTATTTCCTTCTTTCACTTCATCTGTTCAGCTGAGAAATCAATTATTTGCACAGCCTCAGTATCAGGAGACAGATCTTCTATTACCATTTCCTATGCTGAAGAGCTTATTATGACTACATAGGGGTTATTGTATTCAAAAGCAAAGGGATTACAAATAGCTCAGTGTCCTCTATAGCTGCTAGTAATTATTTTTGCTTCCAGCTATGTTACAACCATTAAAGTTCATGTTTAGGTTACAACATTCCTTGTGTGAATGTTTACTTTTAATTAATAGAAGGATGTGCTGGGCTTGTCCTTCCACAGTGTAGACCCTAAACAGAGCCGCAATAGCTTACAGTAATGGAAGAGCTCTGAAAAGCTCTTTCCTGGGAGAAATGTGGCCGGAATTCCTTGACTTCCATACCACTAGCCAAAGATATGAATGCTTGAGATTTTTTTTTGTTCTGCAGGCTGTGTTAGGTAGCCGGTTTACTCTGTACGAAACACAGCCCCTGACTTTTGTCAGCTGTCTGTATTTTTTCCAAGATAGCAAAGAAAGAGCTGCTAACAAGCAAGTGGCAGCATAGTTAAAATTCAGGGTAGGTGATAGCTGGAAACACGCTGAGGGTAAAAGGGCTGCAGCCACTTCAGCTCGCTGTTCCGTAACAAACTGCAGAGCTTCTAATGAGACCAAATGTCTTCCACTGTGGAAATGCTCTCCCATTCCCTCCCCTTCTGCAGGGACAAGAAAAACTTGGTGCAATCTAAATGTTTGCTGATATCATCTGTCAAAAATAATCTCTGAAAAAATATTAAGGGAGAAGGGAGTACACCAAACCTCAAACCAGTGTTTAGGCCAGAAAGGCCTTGTGTTTATTTCAAGATTGTCGAAACCAGAGTGGAGGTCTGGTGACCGCTGAAGAAGGGGGATTTGGCTGCTGGCAGAACATAAAGCAAAGCTGACAACAAAGCTTTCCTTTCATGCTATCCAAATGAACACATTTCTAATCTGAAATTCAAATACTTGACAACAGAGAGCCTGTGAGCTGGGCTTTGAACAGGAAATTGCTTCATGGTTTTAGCATAATGAATTAGACAGTTAGAGTAAATCCATTTAGAAGGCATAGAATGCTTTCACACGCCTGGTAAAAGCTAAAAAACCCAACTAATTTCCTAAATTTCTCATGACTTGCAAAAGTGTCTAAACGTTCTGTGCAAATGTGGTTGTGTATGTTATGTTTGGCTTCTTGTAGCTATGTAGGTTGACTCTTCTATTTTACAACACACTGATTATTTAGATAAGGTTGTACCTTAATTAAAGCCATAAATAACAGCTAGGGCATTCTTTGAAAACCAGCGCTCTCACCAATAATGAGAGTACATTAATTAGTCCTGACACTCTGTTCTGGTCAATTACTATTACACATTCTGGAGATGTAGCATTAGGCTGAGAAAACAGCCAGGGTGGAGTAACACCAGGAAAATCAATAGAGGGATTCTCTGAACTGTTAGCGGTGTACTGGCAAGAGGCAGCTTTAGGCTCATGTTTTGAACAACTCTGGACCCATTCTACATGGCAGCATTCATAACCCCGCAAGGGGACCAAACAGAGGCAATGTCACAGGTAGCACGGGGAGAGATGCTGTAATAGAATGCAGAGTGAAGAGCTGTTGTTTCTTTTGTGCATATGCCTGACCTTGGAAATCATTTGTCAGGCCTCCTGGGAATGTGATGTTCCTTTCCTCTGTGCTTTGCTTAAGCAACCAATTGCGAATAATACCACTTGGGAAGCCAAGGTTAAATGCATTCCAGACATGTCTGAGAAAAGGAGCTTTTTTCCTTTTTTTATTTTTTTTTTATTATGGCATTTTATTTTTTTTTTTGAGAAAAATGTTCAAGTTCTTATTTTTGAGATTCTATTCTGCTGCAATGGCTAAGCCTGAGAAGACACACTGAGTGCATAGGCAACTTCGTAACGGCTTTTCAACAAATGCATACTCATAATAAGGCATGACATTCCTGTATTCAGAAACTTACTAGGTATCACACCAAAACCACTATTTTTTTTTTTTTCCCATGGAAACAAACTGAGTAGATATATGGATTTTATTTCAACACATGGTTTTTAACTTTCCTATCAGAGCTACTGTGGTACAATGAAATGGGTTTTTTTGGTTGGCATAGTGATAAAATAATTATGATGGATTATTTTACAAAGATTTTTTTTTAATCATTAATGAGTGTCAAGCACCTAATTAATGTTTACAGTTAGGAATGTAAAGGAAATCTGTCCTCACTTTCTCACAGCTTAAAATACGAATAGGTCTTTTTGGGTCCCTGGAGATACATACTGAATCTATGTATACAAGCATCTGAATGTATGCATGATGAATTAAACTGAGAAACACTGACATTTAAATGCATTAAAACTATACTGAGTTGGAATAATAATTATCACCAGAAGCACAATATAAATATTTAAAGCTACTGTACCTATGCAGTAGTCACAGAGGCACCAGGCTGAATTTATCAAAAATCAATTCTGAATGGCACCTCTAGCAAAATAATGGGATATGGAAAAAAAAGGCTTCTTCAAATCATTAATATGGAGGAAAATGTAAGCCTGCTTTATAGGCTTGTTCCTAGGTTCCAACACAAACAATAAGTTTCCATATCAAGCCTTTCCGTATGCAAGGATGGCATAAATAACAAGCAATGCAGCTAAGATCTGCCTCACTGCAAGATATTTTGCTGCTGGAATTACTACACTATACTAGAGAAAGATTTTTCCATTTAAGAATTAGCTGAGAAGAAAACAAAAAAAATCTTTTTTTTTTTTTTTAAATTTCTAACTTGTCCAAGAACATATCTTTTCACAAAGTATGGTATGCTATGTAGGACACAAAAGCAGTATTCTGTGGAAGAATTGAAAATGGAACTATATATATGTACATTTATAAACACTCAAATTAGAGCAAGATGTCCAAACTAGTTATTAGTGAACTATAAACACATTTATGTTGCGCCAGGGCAAAAAAAAAAAATTCTTGATTTTCACCAAGTGCTATTCCTTGTGATTGTATGCTCATACAAAAATCTCATTGAACTTTATGAAGTTATTTGAAGGGCGAGGAGAATTTTGCCTGCACATGGACTTTGGGACTGAGTCCAGACTCTCATATTCTGATACAATATAAAGTTCCCTTAGGAGTGAGTGAGTTATTTAAAGGCAAGGTAAAAGGTGATAAAATACTAAGATCCTAGGTTGAAAGAAGGGCATTGTGTTATTGGATGAGGTAAATGTATTCTATTTGGAAATAACTCTCTGGATGAGAGCTCATGGGTAAGTACTATTTCAGCAAGAAATTATAAGTGAACCAGCCATAGTTACTGGTTGCTATCAAAAAACAATGACTAATTTCTGACATTTTCACTCTAGATTCTTGGTCAATTTTTAATTACCTTGCTATATCAAAATACTTTGGTATTTTCCTCTGTTTCTTGCTTTCACAGTGTGAAAAAGTGAAGAACGGGTTACAGTCCTCCTCTTTCATCTGATAGAAGTAATTATCTTTTCTGCTCTAGTTTATTTGTAGTAAAATTGCCGTGTAAAATACTGACAATAACACCATCTGAAGTGCATGACTACTCTTACACTGCCTAAATCATAGCATCTTACTTTGGAGATGCCTAAGAATGACAAGGTTTTATATGGTATAATCCTGTAGCTCTGTGTGGTATAACCCTGTAGCTCTTCTCAGTGGAAGTTCTTGGTTGCACTGTCTAGAGGTACAGCGTAAAATTTGAAGTCCAGCAAAAGCTTTGAGCCAAATTTCCATCTTCTTGATCCTACCCCTCTCTGAAGCACAAGTTACACACCTTCTTTCTTTGAAATGATGTTGGATAATGTTGGAAAGGGGAGAAGCTATTTAAGTTATGACAGGTATCCAGGTCTATTGAGGATTATCTGTGATGTCCAGGAACTCACAGGGTTTGTACTGCAGTGTAGAGCAAAATGTGGCTCCTGCCTCCAGCACATTTTGTTTCTTGCGTTAAGGCTTCTGAGGGACTCTGTTGGTGCAGCTCTTTCACACAGCACCTGTACTGGGAGAAATTTCTCTCAGATGAATGTGGTACCTTAGGCACCTTTCTCTATGGTGTGGATCATTTATGCAGGAAAGATAAGATGCTACATTTCACAAATATGAGCTTCAAGATTTGATCTTGGGTCACTCATCTAATTTCACAGGTAAGACAGAATTGCACCACGTTCTTTCATAAAGGTGAAACACACAAAAAATTTCATTATCAAATTTTCACTGCTACATTTTCTTTCTGAAGAAAGGTCTCCAAAGCAAAGAAACAGGTGTATTTTCCGTAAGTTGACTGCAGTAACTTTTACTGTTGCAATGTGAAGACTTTTGGCAGAAATACATGCTAGAATAGGTTTGCGATAAAAGTTTTAAAATATCCTAAAGTGATTTAACACGCACAATGTATTAAAAGCAAATAATCAGAAACTGTGTTGCAAACAGGAAATAAAAATATTATCTGTTTTACCAAAGATTCAAAACAGAAGATGAATTTAAATTGTGGAGACCATCTTTCTTCTTTTCCTTGACCCTATCTGTATTAGAAAATATTTTATTACCTTTTTTCTGCCGATCCCTGTCAATGCAGCCAGCTGCAGCCAGCTGTTAACCTTAAGTTTAAATTCTCCTATGTTGCATTTAGGTTTCAGAATTATTATATAGGAAAGGAAGTTCCTTAAAGGCAATCTATCCTGTGAGTGTAATACGAGCAGAGTTGAAATGCCCTTTGATTACACTAAGGTACTGAAATAGGTTGAAATGAGATTAAATAAAACAACTTTTTTAGCAAATTCAGTGCAGTGATGAGCCAGTGCTTTCCCAAGCAGATTAATTTGTTGGAGAGAACACTCTTACTGTCTGCTAATTGTCATATATGTCTAATTGCTTGGAAATCAAATACTTTCTGTAGCAGAGAAGGATTCAAGAAATGCTATTAGATAATTAAAGCATAAAGGTTATGCACAAATGTCAAATCAATAAGGACAATAAACATGGTTTATCAACCATGCCAAGTACATTTTTTCAATTGCAAAATGTAAATAGGTTTAGAATAGAGTGGGCTGGTGGAATGATGGATTGGATACCCGTAACAGTTTAATTAACTCCAGTTTCCTACATGTTAAAGGTTTCTTCAGTCCACTGGCTTATGTAACAAACCCTCAGAGGATTTCATTAGCTGTTGCTCAATATGAAGCACAGGATGCTGTCTTAAGGGGTTACATTTTACTCTGCCCTTCTGTTCAGCTAAAAGTCTTATCAAAACACTATCTCTGTTTTCTTTGCAAATATACAAGTATTTTAAAGTATCAGCTGAGGATGTTGATTTGGTATTTTGCTTTTTATTACCAAGAAATAAATGGCAACAATCTCTAACAATGAAATACAAATGCTTCTTTAACTGCACATAATTGATTTTATACTAAGAGACCACTGTGTTGGCTCAATGATTGTTTGATGTAAATTTTCTCCCTAAAAACTGAACTTAAATTAATTCAGTTTTTCCAATTGCTTTTGGTTTTTTTGGGGGGGATTTGAATGCCTTATGGTTAATAGCAGGAAGAAAAATTGCCTTTTTTTTTTTTTCCCAACTCAGAGGATATGATTAAAAGAGAATCCACATTTAGTTAAAATAAAATGAAGCTTTTTTTTTTTTCACTAGCACATAGGATAATTTTCCTTACACCTTTTTTTTTCTGATAAAGGATATTTACATGTGCTATTTTAGATGAATAAATTCTTCCATTCTGAAAGGAAGGATTTTGAATCTGGGGCAGCCTTTCCTAGCTATATCTACTAAGGAGGCTTTTTTTTTATTCCTAGAGAAAGAAAAACAGAAATCAGCTTGTATTCTATTTGACTTTGGGCAATTGAATTTATCATTAGCAAATAAAAGGGTTATTTAACCTTTAACCCTAACAGAATAGCTTTATTTTAAGTTTAGAATGGAGGAAAACTTTTTATTTAAAACAAAATACTATATAGTTTTTCATACTGCTTCTTTAGAGCTGTAACACAGGAAAACATCACATACAACGTCAGTTAATAAAGATCTATTTGCTTACAGAAGCAGGCTTTAATAACACTCATTAACACCATTTTCTGATGTTCCTATGGGAAATGTTATCAAGCTCTTTGTTAAGGACTTATTTCATTTAAATTAGCAACTCCTGACCTACCTTGTACATAGGATATTATGAGCAAATGTATTTTGATTCTGTAATGACATTTTGGTTTAAGATGACAACTGAATTTTGTATGCCTTGGAGATGCCTTTCAAAAACATCCACTGTCTGTGCATTTTAAAACTACTCTTTTAAGGTGTTTCTTAGTGTCCCCAGACCGAGTCAGACATGCATGACTACCCTTATAAACAAGTATTTAGAAGGAGAAATTCAACACTTAAGATTTGCTGCTTCCATTTCTCAATAATTTTGTGCTTTCCTTGCCCTCTGCCATGTTATCAGTCATCTGTGTCCCAGGGGAAATACTACAGGTTTGAGGTTAAATTAAGGTTCTATCTCCATTGACTGTCTTCAGCAAACCCTGTATGTTCCCAAACAAACCTTATCTGCGTTGAATGCAGCCTTAAATGCCAAGGGACAACAGGGACAGCTTTCTTCCTTGTTGACAGGAGTGCTAAGATTAATATAGGATAGTGTTTGAAAGGGAGAAAAAATACCTGAGCTTAAAAATAAATCGTACGTATATTAACCTATTAATCAGAACTGTGCTCAGAGGTAGAGATTAGCTGGAGACAAACATTACCAGCTCTCATCTGTTACCTAAGAGAAAAATAATGGTGGACTCAGAATGAAGTGTTGTTACTGCATCTCTCTTATTTGATTTTCCTAATTAAAAAATCCAGCCTTTTTGTCTGCTGCATGTGAGGTACTCTGACACTCATTTCTGGGTAAAACACAAGGAGGTCTCTGGCTCAAAAGACGGCATTATGTGAGCTTATTAAATGAAAGCAGCACAAAATAATAAACTAATTCATTAGAAGGCTTTCCCCAGCTGCTCTGAGGTAAGCTGATAGAAAATTAGGGTCTTAGCAATTGTATAGTTGTGTATGTGCTGAATGCCCTGGACTAAGCGTCAGGTCATTATGGAGGTGAAGAACCTTGCAAGGAATGGACCTGCATCACATTTTAATAGGAAATGTCTTTAAAGAGCTGTGGGTAAGTGGTTAACCATAGGCTAGTAGGAGTGCCCTTCAGGGCTGCTGCTCCACATGGCCATAAAGATGGTTTTGTGACAGGGGATGGAGCTTTCTGGGGAGCATGAGTCTTCCCAGGGACAAGCTGCAGCAACAGCATCAGTATGACTTGCTTCTCTGGCCCCACAGTTCCAGAGCTGCCACATTTGTCACTGCTGGCTGGAAAATGGGCACGGGGCAAATTTTACAAAGGAAATTGCAATTATTTTTTAAGAACGTCTTGAGTTTCTTTCAGTTATCATAAAGATGTAGGCTTTACAGGTGAGAGAAAAAGATGTGTGCATGTAGGGATTTGAGAAAGAACCTTCCAAAGAGTTACAGTATTTGTATTTGCTACTTTACGTCTTCATATATCCTGTCTTTGTGTAGATTACAGCTGTCTTATTAGTGTTACTTTATCAGTGCAAATGATATTACTTTCCCACTTACCACCTTTTTCTCACTGTTTAATGTTGGACATGTAGCTCATACTAGCAATCTTGTCACTGAAGAATTTAGTGCGGCGATATCTCTGGCAGCTACATTCGCACCAGATCTGATTTATTTCAGGTTTTTTTCTTCCTGTGGGTGGGAAGAAATAGCTATTTTTTCTCTTCCAGTAAAATAATCAAGATGATCTGTGGTACTGTATTTGAATATAGTCTCAGACCAATGCCCATGTTTAACAAGGAAAAAAAAAGCATATTTGAATAGAAATTACATATGAATACTTTAACATACCTTTTACACATTTTCCTATTTATGATCATACTGTCACCCTCCAGTAAATGACAGCAGAAGCTGGGGCATGGCAAACTATGCTCTTGCTGGAGAAATTAGTGCTGCTGAGCCAGGATGCTATCTTACTGGAATTAGCTGGTGTAGTGTGTGTTTCTGTCCTTTAGCAGAGGCGATCACAAACCTGACTGCCCAGTTCCAACAGATCAGTTGTGTTGAGGGAAATAGGCTCAGCCAGGAGACTAAAATGCACAGAAAACTACCATGCCCTTCCCAAGAAACATGAATCAAAAAAGTAACAATGGCTTGATATTTTTGTGTAAGCCAGAGACTACTCACTTGTCTAGTAAAAGAACCTGTAACACAATGCGTGACAGTGCCACCAGGTGCCCCCTGCAATAGCAATGTATTTAGACAGATGTATCTTAATTGAAATAATCCATCTCAATCAACTGAGCTGAACAAGTCAAAGATGTGGTATGAAATGATGTGGTGAAAATTCCTTGGCCTATTTCTCCTGTATGCTTGCGTTTTTTCACTGCTTTGCAAAGTACAGTGTACTTTTTATTCTGTCAGTACAGAATTTATCCATTCCTGGGACCAAATCAGAGAAGTTCTTGTCAATATAATGGGTATTATTAGAACAATTAGGAAAACTTTCTCATTATAAATTTGTTCTTATGTATGGAACAACATAAATACATAAAATTACATTAAATAAATTCCTATGAGATCTTGTTCTCATAATATCACCATCTCTGTCATGTTTTCGACTGACATATGTATTCTAACAATAGCAGTGAAGCATGATAAGATGCATTTAATCCACAACAACTTATTTAACAAAAACAACCATCTTCTCATGCCTTGACTTTTGCTAAAAGATCCATGAGCAGCCACCTGGTTCTTTACAATTTTTCTGAAGTTTTCACAGGTTTTCTGTCTAATCACATTATGTTGAAGGAAGGATGTTCTTTGTCTGGTTTTCAGTTCTGTTGCTCTCCACAAGCAGAAGACCCTTTGCCATCTCCCTGTCCAATCCCTCTGTTTAAAGCAATTGCTGCTTTTTCGGTTGCAAAGGTTACTGACTTGCTCACAACAGTAAAACTAACGGCAATGTGATCGTTCGAGCAATGCTGTTTGTGAAGCTGGAAGTGCCAGAGAGCAAATGGATCTCCCAGTTCCCCGATGCTCTGTGCAGTATATTGCTTTAGTTCCGCCTATTGCCAGAACTTTATCTCCATAGTGCTGATTTGAGGAAAACATGAGGTTTATCACGATATGAATGGTATGGTCTGTAGCCTCAGCATATGTCAAAGCATCATTCAAAACATGATAGTCAGGTTTTGGCTGGGAATAATTGTTGTGTGTGTGCCTGCAGGGTTTGTTAACAGAGACAAAAACGGTGTATAACGAGTTGTTTTATCTCCATCATCTCAGTGGATTTTAAAATGAAGTCATTTGACTATCAGTTTTGAGATTTTTGGAGAACTGGGAACATGTTTTGTGGTCCTGCTGCAGAACTGAAGTTCTTGTATAGTTACTGACCTTGGCTAGAACTGCTTTGAGATCTCACTGAGATTTTTCATGGAGGAACAATGCTTTTGGCTTGCTTAAGTTAAAGCAGCATATGCAACAGGGACAGGCCTCCATCTCTAATTTAGTTCTTATCAAAGATTTTTTATTTTTCTTTCAATCTACTATGGAAATCTGTTTGAAAAAAACAAAATATTTTGTATAAGGTCATCTGTGCTCAGCATTTGGCACTTGATATGGCTCTTTTCTGCTCCTTGTTTTTACTGCAGTATACACTAAATTAATATTTTCAATACCAGACTCAGGTAACTTCTTTCTACTTGCAAATATTTGGAACATTAATGCTAATTGAAGAAAAGAATTCCGGATTTTTTGGTGATTTTAGATAGTTTGGTTTTTTTTTGTAAAACTGTCATAAAAATGTCGCATCTAAGATAGCTAGTGTATCCATTTTGCCTTAATGATTATGACGGATACTGAACAAGATTCCTGGAGCCAGAAAATGTCTCTTGAATAATAATTCTTGGCCATTAGTGACCTACTGAAGTTCATTTGTCATTACCTTCTGATCCTAAAATTTACCCTGACAAGAAGTAGAAATCTGGCTGTTTTTTAGAAATGTGGGAGACCAGCATTGACCCACCAACTAGCCGTGATAAGCGTTCAGCGTAATTGTGGTGATGTACAGAAACATTAACTGTCAAACTTGAACAAAGCTGTGACTGTGAAGTAATTTAAAAAGACACAGGGTTATTTCCAAGTGACCTCACACATTTTGAAAAGGAAAGGTTAACAAATCATTATAATTAGTATCTTCTTTTTTTCATATTTGCATTTTTATCTATGAATAGTTTGCTAATTCCACATAAGTTACAACTTCAAAGCAATCACTGAGTGAGTAATTTCTGTCCCTGAAGAAATTGAAACTGGGCTCACTCTCAAGGATTTTAGTGACATGAAATCACTTCCATATTATGTCAGGCCTACTATAACTGACTGTTTCAATCTGAAAGTCACTAGCTTAAGAATTTTATCAGGCACATTCTAGCAAGTGGTATTAGCAAGTGCTATGCATGTTGATTTTTAAGCCATACTTGGCAAATGCTAAGGTAGAAACATATCCAAGATGATACAGCTTGACTCATACAGAAGGTGAAGATGTTCCAAATATGTATTCTGCAAATAGATGATGCATCTCTGTCAGTGAAATCAGTTTGAATTAGATCAGTTTGATTATTCCATGGTCTTAAAGTAGAAGGGTAAAAGTATACTTGTGTGTCTCTAGAGGCTTTCACTTTCCTTCTGTTGAAGTTTTGCATGGAGCCGATGGGTTAACTTTTACAGTGACTGCACAAAACACAGTTATGTTTGTCTATAGGAACATCACATCCACTTTTGTGTATTCAGTTCATAAAGACTATGACTCTGGTGTTTTTTCTAAAGCAGTGACCACTCAGTAATCATTTTTCTGTGTTTTAAAGAAGTAATCTTTGTGTTTGGGTTATTTAGTTGAGGTTATTTGTGCTCTTTTTTTTTTATGTGGAATATGAAAGCCCATTCTTTTTTTCTTCGAGCTTCTTGCTTTCACAAATGTTTTTTTTTTTTTAGGTAAATTAATATTTAAGCTACTTCTACCCCAGATTCTCTTGGGTATTTTTGCCTGTGTGAGAGGAAAAGTTTTAACAAGAGAAGTGACTTAAGCTGCCGTCCATAGCCATGTGAAGACAAAGTGCAGCCAAGACTTTTGAAGGTGGCAATGGAGAATTATTACAACTGTACTCTGGGACAGGTTTCCATGCTCTCTAGTATCTATGTGTATTGCCTAATAACACTTAGCATTCTGTTGACCAGAAATTTTTGTTCTCTGTCTAGAAACCATAATAGTGTTATAGTATTTATCTGCAAGGAAGATTACGTAGAGAGCTCTGAATAGGACTGGAAAATGCTGTATATAGCTTCTCTATATGTTGTCAGAAGGACTGTGAGGAGAAAATCATTAAGTGATATTGAGATTCTCTCCTCCACATAGCAAAATGCACCACACAATTTTATTTCCACCTGTTGTCTTTCCTATTCTCCTTGCTTTCCACAACATCACTTTTAACTAGTGAAGTCTTCCACGTAAGCTTTTTATGTATTTGATTAGGTCCAAAGACGTAATACCTGTGGACCCAATGAAATATTTGAAAAAACTTTGATTTCAGTAGTTTTACTCAGGCAATTCTCATATGCCTGTTGCTACAAGCGTGACATCTTTAGTTTTTTGTGTGTGGTATAAGTGCACTTTGCTGCATACACAATTGATCTAATCACGTTCCAACTAGTAGGAGAGGAGAAGTAAGTTCAAGTGACTCCTGGCATGCAGGTTTTAAAAAGAAATAACTTTAGTTTTGTTTATTTACTTACTAATTGGCTTGCATATCTTGTTAAGTGTTGAAGATAAAATTTATTTTGGCACTAATAATGCCAATGTGTAAGTATTAAAGCAGGACAAAGATCTACATCCAGAATACAGCTGATATCATTAACACCAAGTTGTTAAGACATTTTTTTGTTGTGCAAGCATTCCTGTCTGGTAATGTTTAACTTAATTTAATTCTAAGTTTAAAAGAGCTATAAAGCATATTAAATACGACAACGGAGAAAACAGGCAGTTTTAATTTAATATAATTTTCCAGCCTTTTTGTCTCAGGTTGCTTTCTTTGTTTTTCATCAGAAATACAATGTAATAAATGTTTCCTCTAACCACTTAATTTATCTCTTTGAAAATATTACTAATAAATTTTATAACACATTGTGGAAGAATATATACATATATTTAGGTTTGTAATGACTTTTGCTAAAATGTGCACTTTGGAAGACTTGGTGCCTCAAGTAACTGGAACTAGCCAATATATTTCCATTACTGAATGTCTGGAAATAATTTTGTACCAGTCCAGCTCCAAATCAACTGTTGTTCACATTCTCAGAACTGTGGACAGGTGTGGGATGCAGGTTGACACTGGAGAGACAGATAACTGTAATAGTTGTGCCATTTAATGCCACTCTTTATCCGTGGAGAACAGGGTTGGAGTTATTAAGTGGGAAACGGAAAATGAATCTGTGCTAATAAGTGACTTGACTTTGGGGTTATATCATTCATCATGTACAAATATTTCTGGCCCTGTGAGTGACTGTGTATTCCCAAATGTAACCATGACGTTTCAGAGACCAGTTATTGACAGAATGTGTGTTTTAGCAGCAAAACTAAGAAACTTGTTGCTGTCCTAGTCAGTAGGATGGGTTATTTTTGTTCAAACACTTTGTATGCATTAAGTAGATGAGATGACACATTTTCAAAGCCTTTAGGAAAATTCAGTGACTTAAGAAATATATTGATCTTATTAAAAACTCATATGGTTCTTTATTTGGATGGGCTCATTAACAGAGATGAAAAATTCCCTTTACCTTAGACTCATAATTTAAAGTTTTTCCTAGGGTTTTCTTTTAATGACAATTCACTATGCTGTCCTTAAAATCTTTAATTTTCAGAGATAGATTTGAATTGTGCTGGATATGATTAGAATTCTTCTCATGACACTAAATTTACTCAGAAATTTCCATATGCCAAAATAAAAATATTTTGCAGCAATGGACATTCACATATTCAAGCAGAGTTCACTGTCTAAATTTTTAGGATCAGGTACCTCTCTGAAGCACCTGTTTCTGCCATTTGACCCCTCCCTTCTTGTCTGACAGGCCTTGAAGGATCAGGACTGAAAACCTGCCACTGAAGGGATGATGCAGTGGCATCAGGCGAGACAAGACTCTCCAGATTACCCGGCAAAGCTCCAGACAGAACTCCTGACAGCAGATCCACCAACATCAAATGAATTAGCTCATGCCCGATGATGGCTGTGGGTACTGAACTTCCAGCCCCTGGGAGCACAGTGCTCCTGTGACCTGAGGAAAAGCTTTGCAGCAGTTTTTGTCTGCTCCTTGAAGGGCTCCTTGTGAGCTCTACCCAGATGATATCTGCTCATTTTTTTTTGCCAATGAGGAAAGCAGATCTTTCTGTTCTGAAACTCTGCTGCCAGTCATCTTGTTTCTGCAAAAAGGGAAAATCTGCCCAGTGGTGCTATGGCAAATATGTGCGCGTTGTTCAGTTCATATTACAATAATTACAGTGTTAAGTAACGGGTCATTGATGCTGCATGACAGCAGATGAGTAATGCTTTTGATCATGTTAATGGATATCAGGAAAAGATTTCAAGGAGTGCATTCATTTGACTCTATTTTATTCCTCCACCCACAAATTTCCTTAATTTCAAGTGGGTCTCCTACAGCACAGAAAAAAAAATCACAGTTGCAAACACAGTCGTGAAATATTGGCTGGGAAGTTAGGGCAGTTAATTCAGACAAGCACAGAGCTGTTTGGATGTTATGATTAATAAGGAAAGTATTTTAAGCCGGCATGACAAACCGGTGCAAAAACCTTTCAGTGAGATGTATTTAAATTGCTGCACTTAGAGTGAGCAAACTAGATTGATGTAATGTCCCCGTGTAGACATGTCCTTGCTCTGCTTGCCTCCCTGCTTTGATCTGAGATCAGGGAGCGAGATGAAAGCAGAGCAGAAAAGTGCTCCCTATTGTACCTCCATAAGTGATCACATCTATCTTCATGTGATGCCATGGCAGCTGAGGCCAGCTCAGGTGGCGGAGCTGGTTTCCCACAGTTATAAATGCAAAGGGACTGCAGGCAAGGAATTCCAATGAGGAGCACTTGATTTTGCAACTTGTTTCCAAGGATAACCTGCAGGCCCTGAGTCAACCGGCTGAACGTTTTGCACTGCCTATGCATTTAGCCAGGTTTTTGGGAAGAGGTTGCATTAAAGACAATGGGGAAGGTGTAGGTCCCCTGTCCCCTACACTTCATAGCACAGGACACATAGTTATTTAAGTGACATATGCAAATTAAGAGTAGTTTCTTAAAATTAATGTAGCTATTCTGACATAAAAGATAGGAAATGAGTGGACTGTAATAAAACATGTTAGTTATTGACATGATGTATGGGGAAATGAATACTCCTTGTTGATAGATCTGTGTATACACAAGAAATTACTACTTATTCATTTTCTACTAGTAGCAAGAAACAGGAGTCATGAACCCAAACATATTGTGTTAGATGTTATATGGAAAGGCTCTCTTTGTCTAAAAGAGCTTGCAACATGGACTATACATCTATAGTGATCTTGCTTGGCTAAGCTTTCAGGGATGCAGTGTGATTTGTTTTCATTCAGGATTATTATTTTTTTTTTCACTAGTGAATGCAGAGTGCAGGAAGTAGTAAAACCTTGTTCTTCTGAGTTTCCATGACCCACTGTAAGCAATAATGTGTCAGCTTTTACTGGAAAGTAGCGCTGCTGGAGCACTAAATCACACCCTTTTGCAGAAAATGTTGAAATGAATTCAATGTTTATAACATCCATATAAAAAGCCTTTTTTTTTCTGCTGTCCATGGATCAAATTTTCGTTTTGTACGCTCACACAGAAGCTAGCTTCATTCTGCACTTGATAAGTTGTTGCTGTAATTTTTTCATTGTTTATACAGTAACAGGGAATTACTCTTTGCAATCTTTAAAGGTAACCATCCTTCACAACAAGAATCTTGGTCTACTCCAGTAATGTAAATGGAAATAAGACAGCATATATCATTTTTAAATTAGATCTTTTATAGCCCATAACTAAATAAGGGTCAAAAGCTTCAAGTATGCTGTAAATTATTTGTCCGCGCAAGCAAAGTGGTATCACATTCACTTACCTTGTCTGCAGATTCACCATGAGAATTATAGACCAAGATCCAGAAAGAGAGTTTATTTTATATTTAGAAAAAGACTCATTAATTAAGACTCGTTAAGACTCATTCACCTCTGTGCCTGGCAAGGTCATGGAGCAGATTCTCCTGGAAACCATGCTAAGGCACATGGAGAGCAAGGAGGTGGTTGGTGACAGCCAACATGGCTTCACCAAGGGCAGATCGTGCCTGACCAATTTGGTGGCCTTCTATGATGGGGTGACGGCATCGGTAGACAAGGGACGAGCAACTGACATCATCTACCTGGACTTGTGCAAAGCTTTTGACACTGTCCCACACGACATCCTTCTCTCTAAACTAGAGAGACATGAGTTTGATGGACGGACCACTCGGTGGATAAGGAGTTGGCTGGATGGCCGCACTCAGAGAGTGGTGGTCAACGGCTCAATGTCCATGTGGAGACTGGTCACGAGTGGCGTCCCTCAGGGGTCCGTGCTGGGCCCGGCCCTGTTCAACATCTTTGTCGGCGATATGGACAGTGGGATAGAGTGCACCCTCAGCAAGTTCGCCGACGACACCAAGTTGTGTGGTGCCGTCGACACGCTGGAAGGGAGGGATGCCATCCAGAGGGACCTTGACAGGCTGGAGAGCTGGGCCCGTGCCAACCTCATGGAGTTCAACCAGGCCAAGTGCAAGGTCCTGCACCTGGGTCACGGCAATCCCAGGCACAAATACAGGCTGGGCAGGGAATGGATTGAGAACAGCCCTGAGGAGAAGGACTTGGGAGTGCTGGTGGATGAGAAGCTTAACATGAGCAGGCAATGCGCCCTTGCGGCCCAGAAGGCCAACCGCATCCTGGGCTGCATCAAGAGAAGCGTGGCCAGCAGGTCGAGGGAGGTGATTCTCCCCCTCTACTCTGCCCTGGTGAGACCCCACCTGCAGTACTGTGTCCAGTTCTGGAGCCCCCAGCACAAGAAGGACATGGACCAGTTGGAGAAGGTCCAGAGGAGGGCCACGAAGATGATAAAAGGGCTGGAGCACCTCTCTTATGAGGACAGGCTGAGAGAGTTGGGGCTGTTCAGCCTGGAGAAGAGGAGGCTCCGGGGAGACCTGATAGAGGTCTTCCAGTACCTCAAGGGGGCCTACAAGAAAGATGGGGAAAGGCTGTTTAGTAGGGCCTGTTGCGATAGGATGAGAGGTAATGGTTTTAAAATAGAGGGGGGTAGATTTAGATTAGAAATTAGGAAAAAATTTTTTACGATGCGAGTTATAGAACACTGGAACAGGTTGCCCAGAAAGGTGGTGGAGGCCCCATCTCTGGAAACGTTCAAGGCCAGGCTGGATGAGGCTCTGAGCAACCTGATCTAGTCAGGGATGTCCCTGCTTCTTGCAGGGGCATTGGACTAGATGACCTTTGAAGGTCCCTTCCAACTCTAACTATTCTATGATTCTATGATTCTATGATCTTGAACAGCCTCATTTTGTTATTTTCTGTTTTATCGATGAGGGTGCACCCATAAGAAAAGATTAGTTGTTTGAAGGACATATTAGCTCAGTTTGACTCTGGCCATAGACTTTTCTCACAAGACTTAAATATTATTTTTTGTCTTTTAGGACCTAGTGCTGTGGCTGCTAGAGCTGTCAGTAGTTATTGCAGTTGTGAAAGCTGATTCTGAGTTTGCATGAGAATGAATAGCTTTCTACTCAGGCATTTCAGCATCTGTACTAATTTAGTGCTTTCCGCTGAACAGACAGATTTCTGAAAGTGGGCAGCACTAGGGAAAAGGCGAGCCTGTCTTTATTCACTAGAAGATGGATGGAATAGAGGCAGCCAGCAAAATTAGCTACCTCCCTGGAGGCTATGGAAAATAGTCTCCATTGTAGTTCAGAGCTGGACTTTCATGAGCATAGGCAGACCATTGCATGAAACTGGGTTGAATTACTGGTAGGTAGTTTAGTAAGATGGACTACTGCCCACTGGGGAGAATTTTGGAGCTATGAAAAAAATGATCCCTGATAATGATAACGAATGTAAAGATAACAGTTTATCTTTGGCTGAGTTGACTTTCCAAGGTTTTGGCCTTGCTTCTTTTCCTAAGCATCAGATTCATCTACATAGGTCAAAAAGAGAAATGCAAATTAAAATGTAGGTGAAAAAACCAAAAAATATGACATATACTTACACTTATAAATAACAAAACCAAGACAATTTTATGTAATTTACCCATTTCTAATCTGAATAATGTTCCTTCAAATATTTAGAATCTGCAACGTTTATGCAGGAGTCTAGGGCTGATAACACAACAAGTAATTCTAAATAATAACCTAACACATAATTCAATTATGGCATACTTTAATATAATCAGTTTGTACAAAAACACATTAAAAGAAACAATCTATCTCATTAAAATTCAACAGACATTTAGCTGAGCTGAAACAGGAATTACTTCAGCCTTATTCACACTGAATTTTCAGATGGATTACAAATACTCAGGCTTAAAAAAATTAAATACAAAGTGCTTTAAGAACTACAGCACTGAAAATACAGCTATGTATTTTTATGGCATACTGTATCATTACCTTTTCAAATTTGAGTAAATTACAGTTTTGCAAACCATAATTATATTGGATCATATGTGATAGCTACACTTTGTAATACTGAGCCAATATTAATCAAGTTTCTCTAAATTTATATATACTTTCTCCTATCTCATGTTCATACTTATGTGCTTTGAGTAATTACAATCATCTATAGCTTTTATATGTGGTTGAGTGCCACTCCTATAAATCTATGTAGATTTGGGATCCGAGCTTTCACACTGTGATTCTCATGACAGCTCTCTCCACTAAGCAATATGTTTCACTCATTTAACACCTCAGAAACAGATCATATTCTGTTTAAGGTATGCATCTTCCATTTAAAGGGTTACAGAAAGAGAAGATTATTTACCAAGGCCTCTACCTGCTGCACTTCTGAAGACTAAAGCACTAGGATTAATTTAAGTTGTAATGAGAATAATAAAAAACAACAACAATGAAAGATAATTTTACAACTTTAAGCACGTGTTTTTTGCAGGTCTCATCTAAGGCAGAGGACATCAGTCTCTGTGAGGAGACAAGCTATGCTAGCAGTCTGAAACCTCTCTTTAGGAGACGTACATCTGTGCCTACGTGGTGCACGTATGTCAGCTGCTCTGAGCTCTATCCCATGGAAGCTGCACCTTCTAACATGGATTTGAGCTCTGAGATGCTGTACTAGCCATTTGAACCCCTGCACTGTGGTTGACTGTATTTCCTAATGACATTCTCCCTCTCTATCCTGCAAATTCTTGAACTTTGAACTAATTTCAGAGGGTGTGGGTGTGTGGAAGGTAGATGGAATTTGCAGCAGGTGAGAAAGTTTTCACCATTTTCCATTTGCTCTTCTCATCTCCTTTTCATTTATTTGCAAGGATGGGTGTGGATATCTGGTCCAGGAGCCTTTGTGTGGAAACTCACAACGTGTAAAGGAAATTACGTTGAATCTGGCCTCCTGTCCGATATATCTAGGTGACCTTTCCCTGTATTCATTATCAACTGTGGGTGACCTTGACATGAAAGGTGAACAATTTTTGCACATGCCTTATCTTTGAGACTTGAGTTAGTCCTGGAGGGACCAAGATCTGCTGTAACCTGCAGGTCCAAGGACGGGTGTCCATGCTGATAATCAAAAAGGAGTAAAATGCAAAGGGTTTCACAAACACGTCTGTGACAATTTACCTGGCTTCTTCTCTTGGGAACCGCCCCTTCACTGTTCAAGGACAAAATCCTGTTCAAAGAAGGTCTTTGGCCAAGGTGGGGAGAGGAGTTTGAACCTAAGGCAGTTCAGTGAAGGAACTGTGGCATTGGCAGCAAAATCTTGTGCAGAAGAAATAATACAGCCTAAATTTTCTAACACAGAGTAATTGCTTTTCCGCTATAGAAAGAATAAATCACAGTGAATCCTGTTTTTAAACTCATTATAATTTTTATTTCTTATTCCACCTCCAAAATTTGCTGTATACTCCTAAGATGGGAATCACTTAGTTGAATATTTGAGCTAGTTTGCTATGAAAGGAGATGTTTGAATTTAATGGCTGTGCTCTTGGGAGAAAAGAGAAGATTGTTGCTCTTATCTTATTGCAGTGCTCTTTGTAGAGTGTTTGCAGTGCCAGGCTCGTTCCTATCCTGGCTCTTCAGTTACTTTTCTCTTTTCCAATCCACTCCACCCTTGCTTTAAAGGGCTGGCAACCTAGACTTCAGTGGCTGCAGTAGCAATTCTGTAACATCTGCCTTTGAAAGAGACAATTTATTTTTTTTTTAACACAAACCCAAGATATTACAGTAAGATTAAGGATCTGCAATCTGTCATTTGTGGTGTACTGCCTTCACCGCAGCTAAATTCAGATAGACTATATGAGCACATAACAACTATATAGCTTTACAAAATGTGTGAAATGCTAGGTTTTATTTTAAAGGCAAATAGTTCATTTAATAACAATACTTTGCCTGATCACATATATGTTTAAAAAAATGTTAATAATGCAAAAAGCACAATGTCCCACCTCTGATCTTTTTTCATGTTTCAGTGATGGACCATTTGTCTTAAGCCAAAAAGAGGCAAAACACACCTGACTTTTATATTATTTGCCTTACCCACAGGACCTGCTTTGTCATGTTGCTAGCATTGTATACATCTTTTTGACTGGAGAGGAAAGAACAGAGAAACCAATGAATTGCAGCTGCTTTTAAAAAGGAGCTGAAAATCGATAATAAATTATTGTTTTCTATAGCAGTTTAGGTTCCTCATGCGTCCCTCTGACATGTGGATGTAGCTATAAATTAATTTAGTCTGAGGCTGTAAAGAACCTAACTCTATGGACTGACTAGCTGACATGCATTAGTGATATAAAAATAACACACCTTGGCAGGATAGCTTTCGAGGTGTGCCGAAAACAGCGTTATTTTTATAGTTTAATGAGATATAGACCCATACTTCCAGTGGGAGACACAGTGAGCAGAGCACTCTATAATTTACTGCTGTAAAATGATCAGGACTCATGCTGTCTATAAAACATGAAAAACATTCTTCATTCCTTACCAATTAGATCATAGTTACAACTCTCGGCTCCTTTGAGCTTAAAAGAAAATTCTAACTGCTAGACATAAATGAATGCTGTGGTTAAGTTAAACCCTTCAACAGCCCAAAAAGGCTTGAAAGAAATGCCTTCTGGATGTTATTAACATGCATATTTAAATGCTATTTTTAAAATTTAACTGCAAGCCATAGCAAGCACAAATGTTTATAATAGCTATTTCAAAATTGAAACATTACTTTGAAAAGCATTTTCATTGCTACTAATGTCTTCCCAATAATTTTATTTAACCTTTTATTAGCACTGATTTTTTTTTTTTTTTTGCATGTGATGACAGAAAACTCACACTGAAAGTCCAAGATATCTTATTTTTCTGTCCTTGAAATGATGCTCCCTTAAAATATGTCACATACCAATGCAAGGCTCAATTCTTCAGACATCTGTGATTTGCTAAGTGAGCAATCCTATTCATTTCAGTAGGACCTTAGTGCAGGGAAGGTAGATGCACGTGTTTGCAGAGTGAGCGCTTTGGTCTTGTGCTTCAGTTTATAAATGTATTGACTCACAGCAGAAAATTACCTACGGCTTGTCCTAGCATAGGGAGCACAAAGCAGTGTGCAGGAGCAGAAGACAAGGAAAAGGATGGATAGCAAAGGGTTTTGGTTTTGTGTCACAGGTTGCTGGTGTGGTTAATCTTCTCTGCTTCAGTACTCCACATTTTCAATTCTTTTGCAATTTGGTCACACTGACAGGCCACAAACACTGCTTGTTCCTTGCAAGAAACATTGATTGCTAGACAGAAATGAATTCAGGGATGGCTGAGAGGTGACCTTGCAAGACTTCGAAATATCAAAGTGTGTCATTCTGATACGCCTGATAAAAGTGTCATTTAAATATCCATGGAAACTGGCTTTCACATTCAGCTCAGGGGCTTTAGTCATAAACAAAATACTGGACTGTGAAGGGATTTCAAAGATACACCTGGTCCTTTTGATCTCTACAGATAATTCTTTCCCTCAGCCCAGTCCTTAGGAAGGCTACTGAGGGTGCAGCTCAGCTAAATGTTCTGTGGGAGCACAATGATCTGTTTAGTGCTTTGATGGTCTCTATAGGCTACTGCTTCCTCTGAACAAGGAGTGCATGATGAAACACACATGAATCCCCTCCCCTTTACAAGAAAATTAAAAATGCATTCACCTTTGCATATGTTTGTATTTGTGTGTCCCTGTATTGCCAGGGAGGTATTCAAAACCAGGCAGCAAGTCAGTAAAAATTAGTGTCCCATTTTTTCTGCAAGTTTGGAAATATGTTCGTGCTGTTCACTGTCATTGGGATCCTTTTCAATGTTTTAGTTGTGTAAAAAATATTTAAGTATAGCTTAACTAACATAATGTACTATAGAACTGTTGATACAGTAAGTGAATTAAAGGAGATGAACACTGCATGTTCTTTCTTTTCTGATTTTTCACAAGCTGAGTGAGACAGATATTTTTTCAGAGTGTGGACTAAGGTTACAGTATCATTTAATGTAGCCTTTTAAAGATCATCACTGTAGAAGTGAGAGTTATCCTCTTATTACGTTATTATCTTATTCAACAACAGAATATTTGTGAAACTACAGTTGGTTTCTCTCATTGTTAATAAAAAACATTTTTCCTGCCTTTCAAATTGTCACCGAAAGTCTTTGGGGAATGGATTGTTGTATCTAGGTATGCAATGCTATGAGAAAATCCCTGTTATTTTGAAGTTTTTCTTTAGCTTCATAATTACTGAGTAGATTAGCACACAAAAAAAAATTCCAACAAAACCAAACCTAGTGTTTTTTAAGTATTTGACATCTTTTGTTGATCAAGTCTTAATCAGGACATTCAGGTTTTCTGGAGGATTGATTCAGTAACATCTTCCCAAATTTTGGTCTTTTTTCAATACTTCACTGATTTAATTTATTTTTTTTTTATTTTTTTTTTTTAGGCTTTGTACCATCTATGATGTACAGGCCTTCAGCAATTTTCTTGAGAAAGTAAAAATTACAGGATCCTTTTCACTAACTGCTCTTTTTACTAAAAGACAAACGTAAGAATAGCAACACCACTAAATTGGAATAACAGATTTGGAATAACTAATGGAGGACACTTTTATGTGAGAGTTTCAAAATATTTTTAAGTGCAACTCAATTAAGCCTACTCACACTCTTTGGAGTAAAGAGTTAACTAACATTATCCCCTTCATTACAGGCCCCAGCTGTGGACTGTCCTGGGCCTCTCCTGCGCAATGAAACCAAGCAATAACCAGCGGTGCATTTTGTGGCTGGATGGGAATGATGCTTTCTTTGAAGACATGGTCCTGCTGACCTTATTAAAAATACAGTGCAAGGAGCTACCTTGGAGCAGGTGAGAAAATCCTCGGAAGACAGCCAAATAAAATTTCTGTTCACCATTTGTCTCCTCTGGGGCTCTGGTGAATTTTCCTCTGGGTACCAACGTCATCCCTCTCAGTGACGTTTGCCCTGGCCTGTGTGGCAGGGCTTGTCACTGCAGTAACAGCAATGGGAAGAGCAGGACTACACGCTCCTGCTGCAGGTGCTCAGTCCCAGGTCATAGCCTTGTCTTCAAGGACAGCATGTTTTTGCCAATGTGTTGATCTAAGAACCGGAATGGTCATAGTGTTGGCACAAATTCCCTTCTGCAGTAAATGAACTCTGCTGTAAGGACAGAACTGTCCAGTTTCTGAGAATTTACACCTCTTATCTTTTTTGTGTGTGCAAACATTGGACGTATGGAGAGAGGAAGGAGAAGAAATGGAAACAGTCATACAGGTAGCAGTGCGATGAATGTAAATTAAATTTCTGCCTCTGCCAAGACTGATGCAACAGAGGAGAATAGGAAGTTTTTAGTTAAGGAAAGAATCTAGTCAAGGACTGAAGTAACAAAACATGTAAAGCCTATTTTATTTCACATAGCTTATTTATTTCAATTTTTTTTTTGTTTAAGCTGTAGGAGCCAGAGTGTGGTAATCTACAAAGAAGCCCAATAACATTGCCTGAATTGCATGGCAGTTTTGTGCAACAGTAGGTTTGACTTCATTCTATGTAAAGGAAAAATATCGTGCTCCAACTCTTGGAGCAGAGGTGGGGATGAAGATTAATAACTGGTAAATGACATAGAAGGTTTGTGACGTTAGGAAACTGGAAATAAGCAGCAAACTGATTAGAAATCTTTTAAAGATTCGACATACAGAAAAGGTAGGTGGAATATGGAGGGGTTTTGTGAATACTTTTACCTTTTGGAGAGCAGTCATACTTCCTGAAAAAGTCTAGAGTAAAAAGAAGTTTTTGCTCACTTTGGCTGTGGGAATAGTTCCTTCAATCTCCCACTTACTCAAGCAACTTTCTACTGCTCTACTTCAAAGCAGAGTTTTGGAACTTCAGGGCAGTTTAATAAAGTGTCCTCAAAAATGCTGTCCCTGTTGGCTGTGGTGGTGGAGGGTTCCCATATCATCAAGAGATTCAATGCCACAGCCAACAAGGAGGTTACGCAAGAGCAGAAGCTGAGCAATCTGAGAAGAAACCCTTGTCAATGTATGTGGTCAGTCATATATACATAGTCAGCGCATATATAGATATACTCATATAACTTTCTTTACACTAACTCTTTCCTTAGGGAAGGGAAAACAAATCAACCTTGCCTGAAACAGTGCAAACTGTGCGTGTGGGGCCAGGGAGGTGGGGGGAGGAGTGTTTTTGATGTCCTAATCTGAAATAAATGTATGGTCAGACAAGGGACAAAAATAACGATGACGGCATAATCCAAACACTGGATGAAGCGGTTGTAAAGTGATTGGTTATTCTCCTTTTAAAGAACACTGTGGACACACAGTAACAAAGTACAGTGCAGGGAGAACTTTGAAAGAGACGGAGAGAAAGGTTTTTAATGTTTCAGAACTCAGCAAGCTCAAATGAAAGAGGATACTCTTTTCTACTGACTATGGCTCTAACTGAGCTGCACAGTTAGATCAGAGAGCTTGAGATATGAGAACTTTTGCATGCCACACAAATAGGAGTTTTTGTGTTTTGAGAAGACCATGTGGATTTGGAGCAAGCCTGATCTGCCTCTTCAGTCAGCTAAGAGCCAAATCCTATCTGCGTCTGAAAGATCTCTGAACCTGCTACGTTTGTATTTGCAAGAAGGTAGCTGAGCATTTAGTTTCCTCTGCATCCTGAAATGGCCCTTCAGGGTCTCTGATGTGCTCTCAAAAGGAAAGGCTGGTGTATGCCTGGTGTGTAAGTGATGCTCATTGTGTAAGTGATGCTCATTGTGTAAGTGAATATGTGGCTTCCCTTGTTGGAAGTCTACATATTTTAAAGCACAGCATCCTTTGTTGGCAATGTAGTCTGACATAAAGTCTGCATAGCTGTTAAAGCTGCAAGACTGCTGCCCTGGGGCTCCCAGAGCATTGTGGAGAATTTAGTTCCTCTTTTTTCACTCCGTTCATAGATGACTTTCTTCAAGGCAGTGTAGTGTGGGGACCTAGAGCTTCATCAGAAAATGGCTGGAATAAATGATCTACCATAAAGTTGCCAAAAGGCTATCCTTTCTCTTTCACCCCACTTTGAGTTTGATTTAATTCCTGCCTTTTTGTTCTGCTGCTTATCTCACTTCCTCCTTTCCCATCCTTTTCTGCTCCCTTTTCCACCTTTTTTATTTACTCTTCTTCTTCTACTGCTGATGTTCTCTTTCTTATACCTCCTTCCCTGCAGCCTTTTCTATGGTCTGTCTTTATCTTTCATATCCAGAAGTCTTATTTAATCTACTCTCTTATTTTTTTTTCATCCACATATCCTACCCTTTGAGCTTTTGCTTTTTATCTCTGTTTAGTAATGACAGTTATCTCTTTATGTGAGTGGATTGGAGATCTACAGTTAAAGGACGCACTCTGTTACTCTCTTTTGCACACTATCTGCTTGTTCTGTTCACTCAGCAGCTTTTTATCTAGTTTTCCTGTTCTACTCCTGTGCTGCACACCCTGAAGCTCAGTTCTTTGCCAGGAGATTGTGGCCGTTATTTTTTACTGTCTTGTGGGAGCTTTTTCTTTCTTCTCTTAGCTTTCTTAGTTTCTCCTCCTCTTCTTCTCCTCCACTATGCTTCTTTACCTCTTATCCCTCCATTTCCTTCTCTTTCAGACAAAGTTTGCTTCACAAAAATGGAAAAGATTGCAAAAGTTGGCTGACATGCCATACTCACCCTTTACACACATTTAAACTAACTGCACAAACCCACAAAAAGTATAATAATGTGAAAAACGGCAGGAATCTAGATTTCCCCTGACTGTCTAGAAGCTCTTTGTTTGGCAGAACTCTGACTTCTGGTGAACAGGAGGTTTAATCTTAGTACGAGTTTATTTGCAATTCATGAATTTCTTTGTGAAATGGACATCTGAAATAGTCCAAGGATGCTTCACAATGGGGTTGGGGTACTGTAACTTAAGTTCAGCATGGCCTTGGACCACTTCTGAAACACAAATGTCCTTCAACCAAAGAGTAGGTTTTGTTCTGTTGTTCTATTTCATTCCTGTGCTACATCTCTATTGTCTGTCAAGCCAGGCAGTGAAGGCCCTGATCATTTCAATGGAAGGTGAAGGAGAGAAAGCAAGTGTAACTTGCATGATATTTTGTAAGTTTCTCTACTATGGGTTTTTATCAGGGTTTTTTTGTTGTCTAGGTTTTGTTTGGTTTGGTGTTTTTTTTTTTTTGCTTGTTTTCCTAATCCTTAAAAATGGAGAATAAGAAATATTCTGGGAAGGTCAAGAGAGGGTCTCCAGTGGTGTGGCATCCACAGTAACTTCCAATAAATTACAGAAATTGCATCATAACTGAGTTGGAAACTTCTGCTAGTTAGAAAATCGGCCCTCTGTGGAATCACCATTAAATTGAGTTCTTCTTGTGTATAGAAATGAAGTAAAATGTAAAGGAGGTGGAAGCCAGAAGCAGTAAAAACTCAAAAGATGAACTTGAGCTATCTGCTATTGAGACATTGGTCTTAGTACTGACCTAGTCCTCACTTTATAACACAATATGTAAGTTAGGGCCTATATATGATACTGGTTTGTAAAATCAGCAACTTTTTCTACAAAGTGAATCTTTTGTTTTAGCTACATCTCCAGGGCAAAAAGTAACCTACTATGTTGTGCTTTTATTCCCTTTCTCTCCTTACTACTCAGTTGGAGGAACAAACTCTCTACATCCTTCCTTCCTTTTAGTTCACAGGGGAAAGTTATATTTATAGTTATATAACTTTCTTTCTTCCTTATAGTTAATAGAATTAATAGGGGAAAGGTGAAGAATAAAGAGTCTTGGTGCTGTGTCCCTGCAACTAAACGGACATAGGCAGTAGAACTCATTCCTTCCTCAGTGCAGTGCAGAGGTTGGGAAGGAACCACTGTCTTCTGGACCAGCATAAAATTCTACTCTTGACTATAGACAGATAAGCAAATTCATCCTTCCTGTATATGGTAAGCATCAGGTAGATTATCCATTGACTTCTCTCATGACTTCAAACACAACATCAAGTTGCTGTGTATCAGCTGAATTGGGGTGGCTGGCTGTGTGCTTGCTTGTAGTTGTTGGCAAAGTACGGTAAAATATTTTTTCTCAAACTTAAATAAAAGAGATTTAAATTACCTCACATTTGCAGAGGGCTAAGAGCTCTGATTTGCTTTATCCCTATAGATCTGAGGTAAGCATTATCCAGGATATCCTGGTAAAAACACCTAAAAATTGAAGGTAGTTCATGGTACAAAGGGCAGCTTCATTAATAATTTATCATTTTGGTGTAAGCATTATCCAGGATATTCTGGTAAAAACACCTGAAAATTGAAGGTAGTTCATGGTACAAAGGGCAGCTTCATTAGTAACTCTTCTCTGCAGGTGAGGAAGGAAAGTAGTGCCTATAACAGGGGAATAAACTAGGCTGCATTAGCAGAGACATACTCTGCTTTAGCCTCACTAGTAAAGTCCCAAGCCAGCACTGTTTGGTGTCATGAGAGCCCTTCAACCTATACAGCCCTGGTTACCAGTCTATGTAGGCATCCTTAACACTCCCCTAGCAGCAAGTTTCTGAGGACTCTCAAAATTCTGTGATGTTTTTGACATTTTCTGTCATTCATTCTGTTTAAACTGTTCTGGAGCAGCACAGATTTTAATACGAAGAAATAACTTACTTTTGAAACAGCAACACTTTTAGGCATAAGTATATTGCCTCAGGGTGGTGAATTTACCAGCAATCATTGAAATTTGCGTGTTTTTCATCCAACTTGTCTGTCTTTCTCCTCCCATTTTTGGGGGCTGGGAGTGATGCTGCATTGGGATTCTCATTGACATCCACCATAATCAATGTCTCTAATCAGTGTTGCTCTGCTGGCATCACGCAAGAGGCAGAGCAGAATGCCCAGTCAGCGCAATGCAGACACTGGAGGAAAATGAAGAAGGGAGGAGGAGAGACACAGGGAACAGGTTGGAAACAAATTAAAGAGTGAAGCTTGAAAAAGCAGAAGTAGCAATCTCAGGTATTTGTTGCAATTCAACAAGAATGTGGTTAGATTGTGCACTTCATGCCTTCTGTCTCTATGAGCACTTCATCATTCTTGTTTTATTGGCATCAGTGTTTGCAGCAGCATGTGCTTGAATTTGATGCACTCAGCTATTCACTGGAAGTATAGTCTGAAGCAAACTAGTGATGCAGAGGGTGGTTAGCAGATGGCCACTCACAGAAAATCACTTTAAATTTGGTACTGTATTCTGTATGGGAGGTTGATTTGTGACCACCATGCAATTTTCAGACTGTCCTAATAGTAAAAACAATCCTAAGTTTCAAAAAACAAAATTAGCTTGAAAATGCTATATTGTTCTGAAAAAAATTGTACTAGAAAGAGTACTGAAAGCTCAGTAACTGGGCTATTCATAGGGAATAACATTGAGGGAGACAGCAAGTGAGGAGAAGCACAGGAAGAAGTTATATATAAATGAGGAAGCTGGAACTAAAAAATTTTGATGACACATATTTATCTTAAATTTAGTGTCGTAACTCAGCCCCGATCAGGACCAGACTACACAGTCTCTCTCTTGCTCCCCTCACCCTCTGAGAGAATAAGGGGAGATGATATAAGAAAAACGGCTCGAGGTTTGAAATAAGGACGGGGAGAAATCCTTAAAGTTACTGTCATGGGCAAAGCAGACTCAACTTGGGGAAAACTATTCATCTATTTCTAAAACTAGCACGAGAATGAGACAGAGAACAAGATAACCTCCCCCCACCCCTCCCTCTTCCCGGGCTTAACTTTATCTCTACTACCTCCCCTCCCAAGAGGCACAGTGGGGAAAAGGGAATGGCGGTTGTGGTCAGTTCATCATGCGATGTTTTACGCCGCTGCTTCATCGTCCGGAGAACTCCCCTGCTCCATCGTGGGGTCCCTCCCACGGGCCACAGTCCTTTGTGAAACTGCTCTGGCGTGAGTCATCTCTTCTACGGGGTGCAGTCCCTCCAGAACAGCTGTCCCAGCGGGCCCTCCACAGACCACAGCCTCCTTCAGGCCTCCACCTGCTCCGGCGTGGGGTCCTCCACGGGCTGCAGGTGAATCTCTGCCCCTCCGTGGACTTCCATGGGCTGCAGGGGGACAACCTGCTCCACCATGGTCGTCACCACGGGCTGCAGGGGAATCTTGGCCAGGAGCCGCGTTACTCCTCCCCCTCCTTCTTCACTGACCTTGGCATCTGCAGCCGTTCCTCACAACAGGCTGGCAGACACCTCTCAGGATCCTTTTTACATCTTATTCACTTCTCATCTCCTCTCCACTTCTTGCAGCCAGGCTGGGCCGAGTTGGGCCCAGTCGGCTGCCTGGCGGGAGGCCAGAGGGTGAGGCCTGCAAGGCCCATGAGGCTCGCGCCTCCCCCTCTCTGCCCTCGCTCAGCTGCTTCACATCTTCTCTCCTTCTCTTTTTTTTTTTTCCCCCTACTTAAATACGTTATTGCAGAGGCATTATCACAGGACATTCTGCTACCAATTGGCTCGGCCTTGGCCAGCAGCGGGTCCGCCCTAGGCCCGGCCGAGTCCACTGAACAAAGGGGAGCAACTTCTAGCAGTTTCCTACAGAAGCTACCACCTTAGGCCCCCTCTCACTAACAAAAGCAGAACATTTAGGTAACAAAGCAGTGCTTCAGATACTGGTACCCTTTGTAAGACTAGAAGAATATGGGTACCTAAACACTCATGCTGCATGAACAGTTTGAGAGTTCATGGTGTGTCATTAAATATATAGTGCTACCTGTCTTACCAGGCCACGTTTAATGAGCAAAAATGCTCTCTCTGATCTGCAGCTCCGTTCCTCAAAATTCTTCCTTAGGTCTTCTGTCAGCCATCTGCTACCCAATGAAAACAAGCATAAAAAAGTCCATTTGACACAAAGCTTCATGTAAATTAAATTTTTATTAGTCCTTCCCAGATCACAAGTGGCATATTGATATCTTATTCCTGTTGTTAGTCACAGCATTTTTGGTTTTGACCATATTAATTTTCAAACTTAAAATCTATATTTCTATCCTTTCTATTTTCAAAAATAAAACTCAATTATTTTCATTTTAGTAATCAGTGTTTGAGTTTGGGAACTAATGCCAGTTCACTGCAATTGCTTTATCTCAGCAGCAAATAGGAAAAAGACCCTCTGTATTGATGCTATGTGCCAAGTAGATTATGCTTCTTTAAAAAGATACATTGTCTTGCTCTTGTGTGTGGAAAGATGATTCAAAATTATTTCATTATATATCAAAAGCTTTCCTCTGTCTTTAGATCTTTATCAAATACTTCTGTGAGAACTTTTAGAAGGTTCTGACTGAAGGAAGGTAATAAGATGGTTTCCTTTGAAGAAAATCTAAACCCACAAATGAAAGAATATGTGCTTTTGAAATACTGTAAGAAGAGTTTTTACACTGATACAGAGAGCTGTTCGTGAAGAATATGATCTTAGAAGCAATTATCATTTAACAGTTTAAACAACAGCATTTATAGAAGAACACATTTAAAAACCAGCTATCTATTTTACAGTAATAAGTCTATAAAACTCTTCAGCATGGCAGAGGTCTCACTTCTCAGAGCTAGACACCATGCCTGCAGTAGTCGTAGGATGTTTGTTGAGTGACAGGTATTTCACTTAGGCAAATGAACTTTATCACAACATCTACTTTCCTTAAGGGAACAATAATGGATAAAGAACCAAGCCATTATTTTTCAGCCGTTGGTTAGGAAATTAAAAGAAGGGATAGAGCTAGTAGTAACAGCTAGAATTTGTTCTTCCCATTTGTTGCAGGTTAGCTTGAAAATATTTTGGATTTTTTATGTTCCTCAACAGACTATGTACAGGGGTTAAAATGACTATGAAGAAGATGTATGGTCCAGTAGTTTGTGCATGAGTTCCAGGACAGGTGTTGAATCAGTGAGCATGCTTGTCTCTTGTTCCCACTTGCAGCTTCATTAGCCTCAAAAAAAGTTGAATGAAGTAGAATAGGATCATTGATATCTATTTGCCATTTGCATTTAATGGACATGTTTCAAAATTTGTTGAATATATAACTTGTATTTTTTTATGGATCCTTAATTCTTGTTTAGGATGTCTCTGCATTATCAATTTGATTTGGAGCAGCAGCGTGATTTTGAAGTAATTTCTCTAATTTTTCTCCATTTGCCTGATGTTTTATTGGGTCTGTAAGTGGTTCTGAAAGCACGAATTTTATTCCTGTCAGGAGAGGCTGATGTATTTTCATATACACTGGGGACAGAATATCTCAAATCCGTGAATGGGAGACTGAAGTCCTCCAGGAGTGACTGACACATGCTCATCACTACAAGACTCTCAAACCCTCCAGCTCCTGTGAAACAACAAGTGGTTCATATACTACCTGGAAGATATATGCTGTGCATGCTTTCCCATTTGCCAATGACTGCCAGCCCTCTGCTGACTGTCCACCAATGGACATACCTCTCTGCAGCCTCTTCTTCAGCTGCCTAGTTTTCAGTTATTAAGATGTTTCACTGCTTTGTGTGTCCTACCCTTTCCTCCATCCTTACTTGCTGCACCTCTTACTTTCCTTCCATTTTATTCCTGCCCAGTTTCTTCTTAAAATGGGTTGTACCGTTTTCATAGAGAATCCTTCCACACAGCATAAAATTCAAAGAGAAGTCTAATGAGACTTTTGTTGCTGTCTTAAACAACTTCACTGCAATCTACAGAGAAGAGAGAGGCATACTGCATCAGAGTTATACATTGGTAGGATGGGAAGCAACAGTTATGTGTTACAGCAAGGGAAATTCCAGTGAGATATCAGGAAAAAGTGCCATGAAGGTATTGAAACACTGAAGGAGGTTACCCAGAGATGTGGAGTTTTTACTCTTGGAGTGATTCAAAACTTTACTGTTCATGATCCTGAGTAACTTGATGTTCGTTGTCTCTGCCTTGGTTGGGAAACTGGACAAGGTGTCCTGCAGAGGTCTCTTCCAAACTGTATCGTCTTATAAAAGATAAGTTCTCCTCACTCTAGAGCCTGGGTATGCTTTTTGGTCTCTCTGCTTGAATCATGGTTCAGTGGGCACATGCTCTATTTGTTGCACTCTGTGGCCCAACTAATGCACACAGAGTAGCTAACATCTGCTTTTAGTCCACCTGAAGCAGTGCTAGTATGTCTTGAAATAAAACGTATCTAGCGTATTTTTACGTATCTAGTGTACAGTTGGAGGTATGTAAAAACAAACAAACAAATAAAACCAAAAACCCACCTGAAACTAAAAAAACTGAAAGAAACCCAACCAACTTGACCCTCTCAAACAAGACAAAACAAAGAAATCCAAGACCCCAGCCTCCTGCTTAAGAGAAGTGCAAGATATGTGTGAGCAGTACAAAGATAAATTTACCCCCAAACTCCTTTAAACCTATTAGTTTTCTTGACCTTTAATTTTTCTGTGGAATTTTTTAGGATTTACATTCAAGGCACAACTTGTAGGTTACATAAGCTACAGCTTTTAGATATGAAAAAACAGGATACATATCATTCTTCTTAGCAGGAAGGTGGTTCAATGACAGCATCCTCAGAGATATCACAAGAAGACAATTTGTTTTGTGTGAGTTTTTATTTTGTTTAAGCCAGTATTTGGCATTAGCTATGCTGAAGTAAACTGTCCTGAGAAAAATACATCTATACAGAGATTTCCAGAAGGTTAAATAGATCCATTTAAAAATCCTATGTAGTGAAGCGTTTGGTAGCTTTAGAAGAGCCCTGTATGAGAGATACAGCTGTCAGGTAAAAAGGCAGTTGGCTCAGATGGAAATGAGAAATGTGAGAACATAGATATGAGATACAGAGTAATAAAATACATCAGCACCTGAAAAAGAGTTTACCTGCCTCAAAAGATGACAGCCAGGACAAAGAACAAAGTTCCTTACTTTTGAAGTAAAATTGAAAGTTTTTTGGTAGTGTCATTGAAACTGAGGTCTGCCTTAAAGGGTTTCTCCCAGCAAAGCTGTTAAGTATTTGTTTCACTTCAAATCAGTGAATATTTGCATTTATTTTTATGGACCAGGCCTAAGGAATAATCATGCTGAATTCATTATAAATGCAACAGATATGATGCTGTAATTCCCACAATTGCACACAACGAAAATAATGAACTAGTTTTTCCTTCCTCTTTTGATTTTTCCTCCTGAAATGTTGCTGCTATGCTTTTGCTTTCATCTCACCTCCGTTTTATATGGTGTTAGGGGTTTTTTTTGCTGCTTATCTTCTCATAAGTGTGTTTTAAGACTGGGTGCCACACAATCACTTTTGGTATTTTATTTGAACTGATGTCGATATATGTCTGAAAGTTTTACTCTGAAATGTGCCATAAACATACTTTGATTCCAGCATATTTGTATCTCAAACCATTAGTACCTGATATTTTATTTTTACCTTCTGATATTAGAAAAAGGCAACTTGGAAAATAAGCTTTCTCAGTCTCTAAAGGAATAAAAATACTTTTTGGGTTCTTCAACCAAGCATATAAATGACATTTTTATAGATGTGAACAAATACTTCTCTTGCAAATAAAAATAACTGCAAAAATTTCAGCTTTATGAGTAGTTGTCAGGCATCATGTTTTATGAAGTGTCGTTTGTTATAGATAATATACTTTAATCAGTTTGGGGATCTTACCATCTGTTCTATGGGAAAAATACTTTAATTTCTCTTAATTATTCCTATGATTCATGAGTTATGACCTTTCTCTGGGATGATAATAAATGCCAGTTCTTCCAAGAACAAAATGTGCACAGTGGAAATATAGAACCCACACAGTGGTATTAAAGCAACCAATGTCCTGAAGTGAGTAGATCAGCAGAGACACCAGGAAGAAAATACAGTGCATTCAAATTGGCAGTTGGAGTGGTTTGGTTATATACTGTAGTAGATAAATATCCCAGTAATTAAGCAGGAATACCATGAAGAGTCTATGGAAATAACAGCAAAATCATGCTCTGGGATATCACAAGGTATCACAGGAAAAGTGAAGAGCCACCAAAAAGGTCCTTATTCTTGTATGGGGTAACACACTGGGGACTATCTGTCAGCTACTTGCAGAGTGCTGGTGCCTTTCTTTAGGAGCATCTTCCTCATGGCAGGATAAAGTCAGCAGCAGAGATAAAGCAGAGTCTCCATATTAAATATCTTTTATTTAGGAAAGACAGCCATGGATAGTGGAAGAGCTGTCCAAGGCACAAAAGAGGTCAAAGCAGTGGAGGCTGGATAGGTGTTGATTCCTGAAAATGAAAAGTGTCTTTTTTTTCTTCTTACACAGAAGAAGCAGACCATTATGTGTGGTACATGCATTTGAATCCCTCTATCAGTTTTTTCATTTACATGGAATGAGTTCTCTCAACTTCATGTTTCTAATATTGAAACTGGAAGGGGACTGTCTGGGCTGAGACGGCACCTGTCTTCCACAGCGGGTGCGGATCTGGTCCTGTGGCAGCCTAGGCATGGCTGCCTCCAAACTAGCATGTGAAAACACGGTGGTGATGTAGAGGGGTTTAGGACATCTCTTTCCTTCCTAGTGCAGGTGTACCCTCCAATTTGCTTGTACTGAACCAAGTCTGCACACATTCCTCCCATTCTCAGGGCATTTCTGGAGAACTGGGAGGAAAAATGAGCTTTGCAGCCCACAACACTCTGTTATGGCCCAGGAATAACACTGCTGTAGTGCCAGCAAAGAGAGCAAGGGCTGAACAGAGCTGGGAGCAGGCTTACGCCCTGCTAGGAACTGGTCTTCGGGGAGAGACTTGTGCCAGTCTCCAGACCACACTGCTTTCTGGTGACTGTCACAGTAGCTGTTACTCAGATTTCCTTTTCCTATCCTATCCTTTTTTTTTCCCAAACTAACATCTCTTATGCTCCATGGCACCTCCTTTCTGGTCCATACCAGTTTCTGGTTAGATGTTTCTGTTTTCCAGCATATACACCCTTGGGTGTGGAGTGGGAAGGCCATCGGGGAGGTGGAGACACAGGAAGGGCTCAGTGGAGACTGCAGCTCTCCTCTAGCAGAGGAGCTGAACATGTGTAACTGCATCAAAACTGTGCATGTGCCGTCCACCCCAGAGTCCAGATTGCTTCTGTGACCAGCACCTCTGAAAACTCAGACCTTGGATTCATGTGATCTGGCTCTCAAAGGCATCTTTCAGTTCTCTTAGAAATGTGTTTCTAGCTTCCCAGCATGTAGACAAGAGCCTGGAAAGAGGAATTTTAAAGGATTCAGTACCAGAAGTTAAATAAACAATTTTTCTATTTTTAAAATATATTGAGACTTATGAAAACACATGACAGTTCTCATGGCTCAATTTACAACTCTTTGAATATTAGGCAATATTACTCTTTGCAGGTAATCCTGTCATTGCTTGTTTGTATTCATTGCCTGGCACTAAGGACACTTATGTACCTTATCTATGGTGAGGGACTTAAGTTCTGTGTGGGTCATGCATTATATCTTTCTTTCCATCTCTAGTTCTCTGTTCACAGTGTTATATTTGGAGTTGTTCAGCCTGGAGAAGAGAAGGCCTTATAGCAGCCTTCCAGTCCCTAAAGGGAGCCTACAGTAAAGATGGGGAAGGATTTTGACAGGGGTTTGTAGTTATAGGACAAGGGATAATGGCTTTAAACTGAAAGAGTGCAGGTTTAGATTAGATATAAGGAAGAAATTCTTTACTGTGAGGGTGGTGAGCCACTAGAACAGGTTGCCCAGAGAAGTATGTGCCCCATCCCTGGAAGTGTCCAAGGCCATATTGGATGGGGCTTTGAATGATCTGGTCTAGTGGAAGGCGTCCCTGCCCATGGCAAGGGGGTTGGAAGTAGATGTTCTTTAAGGTTCTTTCCAACCCAAACCATTCTATGATTCTATCGTATTGTCCCTTTCTGTTTGACAGTCCATTTTTGAGGCATTTTTCAAATCCATTAGGAAAATCTAAGTAAATTGTATCCACCCAGTTACTGCTAGCAACCCCTTATAAGCACAAACAATTGATCTCAAAAGGACTCTGACATGATTTCACTTTTAAACTCTGCTGATTTGACCTTGCAGAATTAGTCTTACCATGTCTTGTACAGTTTTATCATTAATTAGGCTGCCAGTCCATTTTCTTCAGAACATGAGATTTAGTTTATGAAACTATAGTTTCTACAACATCTTTTGTTTCAATTTCAAAAAGAAGTCTCTAATTAATGAGTTTCCAATTTCTGTGAATACTCGCTGTTTCTATGGATGCAGTACCTACTGTGTCTTTGCCAGTGTTGCTACTGCTTAATGCTGTTCTTTTCTGAAATGTCGAATGACTTCAGTTTCTCAAATTTGTCAGTAATTTTTCTCCCCATAATTAAAATGTTTTTTCAGGGTAAGATTCCTTAGTTTGTCTTGTGCATTGTGGTTAGAGATTTCCTTATGTTTCACAGTAAAATGAAAGTTATGGGCGGGACAACTTTATTTCTAATGTCAATTTCTATTTTAATGAATGTTTCTACCTGGCATTGCTAGCAGCTTTAAAACTTTCTGTTTTCAAATACATTTCTAAAAAATTTTGCTTAGATATGAATCTCTTTCTACTTAATTTCCACTTTTTCATTACTTTATCATAATTTTCCAGGTTCAGTTTGTAATTCTATTATCAGTGCCAAAAAAAAAAAAAAAGACAATAAATGGTTACTAGGGTTTGAGCCAAGTTCACAGAACAACATTTAAACAATATTTTTTATATGGCTATTTTTTAATTAATCTTTTTATACTGCTATTTTAAAGCTTAATGTCAACTCATGCAAAAGACTTCCCCCTCTAAATTGATAACTAAACATTATTAAGTATGGTTTGGAGATTTGCCACATATTTTGTACTGGATGTAAATCTTTGACTCTTCACCAAGGCTTGTTATAACTTTCTCTATTTTGGAAGATTAGAGAAATTTTTTAAAGTGCTGAAATGTCAGTTTGCAAGTAATGTCAGTTTGCATGTTCTGGTCCCAAAACTTAAGATTTCATCCTCAATAATTTAATATATCATACAAACATATTAGAGCCAAGCTAGAGGTACATTCATTTGAAGTTTTCCTTTGAAAGTAAGACAAAAGCCTGGCATTCTTGTCATTCTTATGCAGTGCCTTTTTCTTGCCCATGATATATAATTTGAACTTGATCATCTGCTGCTCTTTAATCCTACATTCTTTTTGTTAGAGAAGCAAGCCTTTTTTCTTCGTCACTATGATCTCAAAAAAAAAAATGTCTCAAAAGATTGTTTTAGTTTTGACTTTAAAAGCATCTTAGTTTCTATTTTGGAGGAAAAAATGCATAGAAGTTATTTTTAATGTTTGTGTCACTTTAGGAAATCCAGACGTGAACTTAATTTTGATAATTTTCCTGTGTAATGACAGTTTCAAAACAAGCCTGTTCAATGTAGTCTAAATCTATGATTCATTTTATATGTCACAAAATCATAGAATAGTCTGGTTTGGAAGGGACCTTTAAAGGTCATCTAGTCCAACCCCCACCTACAAGAAGCAGGGACATCTCCATCTTGCTCAGATTGCTCAGAGCCCCATCCAGCCTGGCCTTGAATGTTTCCAGGGATGGGGCATCTACCACTTCTCTGGGCAACCTGTTCCAGTGTTCTACCACCCTCATTGTAAAAAGTTTGTCTTTATATCAGATCTGACTCTACCTCCTTCTATTTTAAAATTGTTATCCCTCGTCCGATAACAACAGATCCTGCTAAAGAGTTTCTCCCCATCTTTCTTGTAGGCCCCCTTGAGGTACTGGAAGACCGCTATCAGGTCTCCCCTGAGCCTCCTCTTCTCCAGGCTGAACAGCCCCAACTCTCTCAGCGTGTCCTCATAGGAGGGGTGCTGCAGCCCTCTGATCATCTTTGTGGCCATCTTCTGGACTCACTCCAACAGGTCCATGTTCTTCTTATGCTGGCATCTCCAGAGCTGGACACAGTGCTTCAGGTGGGTCTCACAAGAGAGGAATGAGGGGAAGAATGACCTCCCTTGACCTGCTGGCCATGTGGTTGGCTTTCTGGGTTGGGAGTGCACATTGCATATTGCTGGCTCATGTTGAGCCAGCACATCCATCAGCACTCCCAAGTCCTTCTCCCCAGTGCATCTTTCGATCCATTCTCCACCCAGCCTATATTTGTGCTCAGGATTGCCCTGACCCACATACAGGACCTTGCACTGGGTCTTGTAGAGTTTCGTGAGATTCTCACAGGCTTACCTCTCCAGCCTGTCAAGGTCCCTCTGGATGGTGTCCCTCTGGATGGTGTCCCTTCCCTGCAGCATGTTGATCACACCACAGAGCTTGGTTCTGCCAGCGAACTTGCTGAGGCTGCACTCTATTCCACTTTCCATGTCACCAACAAAGAGGTTAAAAAGAGCCAGGCCCAATATCAGCCCCTGAGGAACGCCACTTGTCAGTGGTCTCCACTTGAACATCAAGCCATTGACCACTACTCTTTGAATGTAGCCATCCAGCCCATTCTTTATCCACTGAGTGGTCTGTCCATCAGATCCATGTCTCTCCAGTTTAGAGACAAGGATGTCATGTGGGACAGTGTCAAATGCTCTGCACAAGTCCAGGTAGATGACATCAGTTGCTCGTCCCCTGTCCAATGTTCTGGTTTTGTTAGTGAGGGGGGGGCCTAAGGTGGTAGCTTCTGTAGGAAACTGCTAGAAGTCGCTCCCCTTTGTTCAGTGGACTCGGCCGGGCCCAGGGCGGACCTGCTGCTGGCCAAGGCCAAGCCGACTGGTAGCAGATTGTCCTGTGATAATGCCTCTGCGATAACGTATTTAAGAATGGGAAAACAGAAAAAGAGAGTGGAGCTTAACAGTGGACTATCACCGAGCGGCACGGGGTGGGGAAAGGGACTATCGTGGCCTGAATGAGGTAACACCACCACTGAGTGCTGCTGTGCCAGACATGTTAGAACTTCAGTATGAACTAGAATCCAAGGCAGCCAAGTGGTATGCCACCATTGATATTGCCAACGCGTTTTTTTTCAATCCCATTGGCACCAGAATGCAGGCCACGATAGTCCACTGTTAACCTCCACTCTCTTTTTCTGTTTTCCCCTTCTTAAATACGTTATCGCAGAGGCATTATCATGGGACATTCTGCTACCAGTCGGCTCGGCCTTGGCCAGCAGCAGGTCTGCCCTAGGCCCGGCCGAGTCCACTGAACAAAGGGGAGCGACTTCTAGCAGTTTCCTACAGAAGCTACCACCTTAGGTCCCCCCTTACTAACAAAACCAGAACATCCACCAATGCTGTAAGCTTGTCGTAGAAGTTCACCACATTTGTCAGGCATGATTTGCACTATTTGGCTATTACAAATAATCTGTTATTTTCCAGTTACCTTAGCATGGTTTCCACCTTGCCAGGCACAGAGGTGAGACTGACTGGCCTGTGGTTCCTCAGGTCTTCTTTGTTCCCCCTTTTAAAATTGGGGGTTATGTTTCCCCTTTTCCAGTCAGCAGGAACCTCATCAGACTGCCGTGGCTTCTCAAATATAATGGACAGTGTCTTGGCAACTTCATCTGCCAGTTCCCTCAGGACCCATGGATGCATGTCATCAGGTCATGGACTTGTGCACCTTCACGTTCCTTAGATAGTCCTAAACCTGCTCCTCTGCTACACTGGGCACTTCTTCGCTCTCCCAGTCCCTGCTTTTGCCTTCTGCAACTTGGGTGATGTGGCTAGAGCCCTCGCTGGCAAAGACTGAGGCAAAAAAGTCATTGAGTACTTCAGCCTTCTCCATGTACTGGATAAGCAGGTCTCTTGTTTCCTTCTGGAGAGAGCGCATATTCTCCCTGGTCTTCCATCTATCCTGACATACCTAAAGGAGCTTTTCTTGTTGCCCTTGATGTCCCTGGCCAGATTTAATTCTGTCAGGACTTTAGCCGTCTTTACCTGATCCCTGGTCACTTGGACAATCTCTCTGTAATCTTCCCAGCTTATCTGTCCTTGCTTCCACCCCCTGTAGGCTTCCTTTTTGTTTTTCAGTTGGTCCAGGAGCTCCTTGTTCATCCATGCAGGCCTTCTGGCATCTTTCCCCAATTTCCTCTTTGTTGGGATGCAGTACAAAAATGTCGTGCTCATTGCCGCAAATATTTGAACAACTTTGGTCCTCAAAGCTCCCTTAGGTTTAAGGACTTAGAACTCAAAACTGAAATGTGTATAGTTAAAACAAACTATATAATTTGGTTATGCTATTAAGTGTATTTTCAGACAGTTGTGCTAGAGTTGCAAGAATCTGGGAAAAATTCTGAAAAAGGCTTCTATTGGACTAAGTAGCATCAAAATACTTAAGATACCAAATGAGGCGAGGTTAAAAAGTCACACCAGATTAAAATATTTTGATTGTTTGCAAGAATTTCCATACTTTACTACAGTTCACTTAAGCTAGCCTGATTGATAGCTGATGCAGCAATTCACAGGCACACAGGACATCTAAGGAGCAAGCTAATTTTGGGTGTGAGCAGCACAGACCCACCCTTTTCACAGGAGGGTTTAAAAATGATGAAAGAAGCTCCCCTCACTCCATCTCTCCTCCTTTGCAGGTTGATGGGGAAGAAGGACAAGCTACACCTTTTCCTTTGTTGCTGCCTTTGAAAGGGTAAATGCATGCTTCTCTACATGGAGTCATCATGAGGAGGCTCCAATGAGAACATTGTTTAATGTAAGCACAAATAACAAACAACGGCCTATGATCATCAGCAAGTGTTTATTTGCTAACAATCCACGTGCTAAAGCTTACTATTGTTATTGTTATTATTATGATTATTATTCTTGTTAAAGTACACCAAGATAGTGCCAGTTCTGTTAAGTTTGGGGGATGAAACAAATGTCAGGCAAAAGGGAAAGCTATGACGTGGGCTAGGAAAACTCAAGTGATAAATCTAGCCAGATTCTGTTCAGAGGGAAATTTTTGTTTTAAGAATAAGCTGTGAAAAGCTTGAAACAAATGCCAGGGCTGTGATCATTCCATGAATCGTCTCTGAACCTTTGTTATATATGTGTCACACACTTATTACCTAGCATGGTGTATAATTAGAAAGCTGGGCCTCTTGCAGAAAAGAAGTCTTACTGTGATTTTAGAAATACCTATTTCCGATCTGATTTCATTTACTGGTACCCGCTTTGTTCCAACTATCTGGTCTGGAGATGAATTGCCCATTGACCCCATTGTCAGACTGACAGCATGAAAAGGGAAGCATGTGGGTTGTAATAATAATGTGGTACATGTGTGAAAGGTCAGAGAAGCAACAGATTAACATTCCAGCAGATGATTTCCCTAGGGACAACTCCTGAAGGTATCATGACACTGATAATGTGTCTAATGTTGTTGGCAAAATAGTTGCTTGGATTTGTCAGTTGTGGGGGTAATGCTTTCTCTTTTTATTTCAATTAGGTGGTGAAACCTGCTGTAAACACTGAAAAAATTAGTTTCATAAATATTAGTCTAATCATATAGGTAGTAATGGTGTTTAAATCAACCAATTGTCCAGTCTCCATTATGTCATGTATTAAAATGAAGGAAAGTAAAACTAATGGATTAACTGAAGAAGTTTTCTTTGTGATCCAAAATTTTGGCACGGAAAAGTGCAGGAAATGTGTGAAACCTTTTTTATTGCAGATAGTGCACAATGGATGCTATGCTTCATTTCCGTCACAGGGAGTGTAAAAGAGGCGAGGCCTGTGTGGATGAACAAAGAGCTCCTACCCAAACGCAGACACTGAAAGGAACCATAAAGAGGATGGAAACAAGGATGAGTAACCTGGGAGGAGCACAAAAACATTGTCTGAGCATCCTGGAAAGAAGTTAGGACAGCTAAAGCCCAAACAGAATTGAATCTGGCCAAGGCCATCAAAGACACCAAGAAGTGCTCCTGTAAGCATATAGGTGACAAAAGGAAGACGAGGCAATATATGAGCCTGTTGTTCAATGAGGCAGTGGACCTCGTTACACAGGACATGGAAAAGGCTGATTCCTTCTTCATCTCAGTCTTTACTAGCAATATTTGCCTTGAGGAATCCCAGGTCCCAGAGGCCAGGGGGAAGTGCTGCAACAAGGAATCTGTGGAAGATCAGGTCTGAGAATGCTTTGGAAAACTGGGCGCATGTAAGTTCATGAGCCCTGATCGGGTGCATTCATCAGTGTTGAGGGAGATGGTAGATGTTATTGTGAGGCCACTCTCGATAACCTTTGATGAATCATGGCAAGTGGGACAAGCACCCAAAAACTGTAGGAAAGCAGATATCACTCCTATCTTCAAGAAGGGCAAGAAGGAGGACCCAGGGAACTACAAGCTAGTCAACCACACTTTGATCCCTGGGAAGGTGGTGGAGCAGCTAACCCTGGAAAACATTTCCAGGCACATGAAGAACAAGAAAATCATGTGGAGTAGTCAGCATGGCTTCAACAAGGGGAAGGACCACAAAGATGATAAGAGGACTGGAGCATCTTTCACATATCAATGAAGACTGAGAGAGATGGGACTATTCAGCCTAGAGAAAAGAAGGCTCAAGAGCCTCTCGTAACTATGTACAAGAATATGAAGAGAGAGCACAAAGAGGAGGTAGCCAGGCTCATTTCAGTGGTGCTCAGTGACAGGACAAGAGGCAATGAGTACAAATTGAAACACAGGAGGTTCCCTCTGAACATCAGGAAACAATTTTTCACTGTGAGGATGACCGAGTTCTGGTACAGGTTGCCCAGGGAGGTTGTGGAATCTCCATTCTTGGAGATATCAAAAGCCATCTGGACATGGCCCTGTGCAACCAGCTCTAGGTGGCCCTGCTTGAGTAGAAGTTTGAACCAGAGGACCTTCAGAGATGTCTGGCAGCCTTAACTATTCTGCGGTTCTGTGATTCTGTGAAATTATAGTATTTGAGAAAAAATGTACTTTAAAAGTACTCTAGTGTCAAAAGTCACTGGAAAAAAAACCAACAACTTTCTTGGCTTCAAATCATGTGGTCCTTCTTGGTAAGTAAAAAGACATTTCCTCTATCTGCTAGCCTTACCAAACCCAACCAGAGATCTGAAAGTCAAGATGAATGCTTTAGCAGTGAAAAAGGTGTTTGAAAATTATTGAGACTAGAAACTGCTAATGAACTCTTTTAATTAGCTTAAGGTACCCAGATGAAAGAGTCAGCCCTTTTCACACTCCCAGCTGTTTTCACTGTGTGTGGTATTTCCTTCCCCTGTGGATGGGATGTAGGTGTGCCTAACTGATACTTCATTATACAGAAACAGAAAAACTGATCCTTGATTCATTTCAATATATGACATTTGGGCCAGAGTGAGCAGCACTAGTGTGCTCAGATAGCCCGAAGCAAGTAGTTTAATAGATTCCATGACTTCTTGATGAGTCTGAACACAAAAGAGGGGCCAGGGAGACTCTGACAAGAAGGAGGAGGAAAATGAAGCAGGGGCATTCAATGAACCAAAGGTTTTCTCCAGTTTCTTAAAATATTGATATGTCTGCTCTGCTGAATGTACTGTTTCTTTTAAAAGCTCCTGGAAATACTCTTACAAAAATTCAAAACATAGCCACAAATCATTTATAGGAGACAAAAAACAATAAGTAGTGTCAGCACAGAGGGATATATTTTACTTGGCCATGCCAAGAGGAATTATGGTGGGCTGTGATGAGTGGAATATAAAGTAACATAAGTTGCCTGTTGACAACAGGGTTTGAAATTATAAAATGTAAAACCAATATATTTCCCTCACAGTATCAAACAGCTGGGATTTTTTATATCCAGTAGCGGAATACTGTGTAATTTTTCAGAGCTCAATAATTATGTAAGAATGTTTAAGTACATGCTGTTATTTATTTGGTTTCTTTATTTGGTTTCAAGTATTACATTGATTGTGATGCACTGAGATGCAAATACAACAATAGTGGTCAGCATTTTGTTGCAAACTGTTATTATAGGTTATTTTCTGGTCTTAACTTGGGTTTTGGTCAGTAAGGGGATTGCATTTAATGTACTGAAATAAGTAGCAATAGTACCACCCTCTTATGAATCATCACTGAGCTAAAAAATCCTGCAGGAATCTTATTTTGTCATGCTATTTAAAAGTCTAATTATAAAAATGTCTTTATGAGCAACTGACAGCAGCCAAGTTCAAATAAGAGCTTTTCGAGTGACAGATGGTAATAAGTAAGTCAGACAGTTAGATGATGGTTTATGTGCTAGACATTATAGGTGTTGTAACTATTGACCCATGTTAATGCGGTTACTCTGGCTGGAAACAAAGCTATCTTGAATGACTCTTATCCCAGCTGCTGATTAGTAGAGTATCCGTCAGTCAGCAGCAGGATCTGGTCAGTTGCCCTACCTTAGCCTTTACCATCTTGTCTTTTCCCTCTCAGTCCCTCTTTTACCTGCTTTGCCATTCCTTTTGCTGTTCTCTCAGTATGCCTGTTTATTACCACTTTGATGGTTTTGGTAGGGAAACTAGTTCTGACAAGTAGAGCTATTAGGGTCAAGGGGAAGCGGAGGTGGAAGGGAAGGCATTTACCTCCTCCAGCAAGAGGTAAATGAGTCTTTTGTCTACAAGGCACTCTAAAGGCCTTGTACAGAATGGTGACAAAAGAAAATGAGGTGCAGTGATGAGAAAGGCAGCAGGGATAGTTGCGGCTTTTGCCATCCGTATGAACTGAGCCCATCACCCACAGTTGTAACACTGGGGGAGAGCTAATAATCTGTAATCTGGAAACTTCTGATTTAAGTGTGGAGGAAATAGGTGGGAATGGTAAATTCATTTGAAAAAAAAATCAAGGTTGGTTTGTGAAATATTTAGCTTCACAAATATTTCAAAAAGAGCAAATTTTTCCACCTTTGCACAAATCACGCTGGGATGTGCAGTTAAGACGCAGTTGTTGCTGTGGTTCTATACACTATTGATTTCTGCTGTGTTGTTTTGTGTTGAATAAAGCTGGCATGCCTTTTGGGTCATTGCCAGCTATGGGAAATATGCCTGCATTGGAGAAATGGCCTGTTAGTAAGTAAACCAGCAGGATTACAGCATTTCCTTGGTAATTATGATGGGGTGATTACGATACTCTCTGGCTACATGTCTCCCAGTTAATCTCTTCTTGTCTTGAAACCAGACCATAGGAATGGCAATTCCAGTCTTGCCAGGAGAGAAAGTGAATGCTGACTGTCTATCAAAGGTGTAATTTTTAAATTGGCTGTCTATGTAGAGTTAGGGAGTTGCTGGGCAGACAATAGTATGGTGAAGATGTGGATGGCATTGCAAGGCATATATTTCAGGCAGCCATGTCAAAGAGCGTTAAGCATATTCAACACTTGTGCTGCCTGAGAGGTGCCTGAGCTGTTAATGGAAGATTTGTGTTTGCCAAAATAAGCTCAAAGTGGTCATAATGCAGGAGGTACTGCCTGAGCCCTGTGGCGTAGCTTATGACATCATATAACATGTGCAGGGATGAGTTTTTAATTTCATTTTCAAATCCTTCTGATTCCTTCAAAATCAGAAAAACATAATTTATTCCCTCTGTATTACCGTAATGATACTTCCTCCTCATTATTTTCCTCCACTGTTTTTTGCCCTTGATGCACATGACTTGTCTTACTCTCTAAAACTATTCCTATGTTAAACAGAGATGAAGAAACTAAGTCAGCTGCATTCACACAAGATTCAGTGTGAATATACACAATCTGCTTTTTGGTAATCAAAATCAAGATGGTGATGCATGTTATTTTTAACAATAATCCAGTGACATCAATGGTGCTTATAATTGCTGCTACTGCTTTTTTTTTTTTGTGAAGTAAATTTAAATTTTTTTTAAAAGAAGGTGAACTCTTCAATGCATACTGAACTAGCAGCATTGTTTTTTTTTTCTGCAACATAGGCTGTGACAAACAGACTTGTACACAGCATGGCCCTTAGCCAGCCCAATGTCAAACAAGAAAGTTCCTTACATCGATGGGAGAAATCAAACATACAGGCATAGACCACACAGAAATCCCACCTATTTCAGAGTACCCACCAGCACAGTTACTATAGCCCTCATCTAGGACACTGTGATTGAATGTCTGCTTGGGTGGGGGACAGAAAATTTTCAGATCTGTAGTGGAGATAACAAAATTTAACAAGACTTAATGTTTTAAGGTATGGGAAAGTGGGTTGATAAGGCTATTTTAGCAGAATATGTTCCCTTTCAGAACAATTTGAGTAAGTGTCTTGCTGGGAAAGACATTTGGGTGTGTGATCAAACTGTGGGAAGGAAAAAAATTTTCATCCCACTGCATGTTTAATTCAATGTCCAGGCCACTTATGTGGAATATATTTATCTGAAAGTTCCTGGTTTCATCCTAATGTGAAATAGGTTATTGTCCTGTGGGATGGAAAACAACTTTCTGTGAATAATGCTTAGCAACAAACTTATTTCTTTATTGTTTTCCATTGTTTGCCTACTATGTTCAGGTAGATTCAGACAGAATGAGTCAGTAAGGTGATACCCACATTAAGCTCAGCTCTTCCACTCCACCTGAGAAAGCTGCAGCCAAAAACAGAGAAGGAAGATGCAGTAACAGATATCAAAGGTAGTGAAATACTGAGGAAATGAAATCAGATTAGAGAAGCAAGGACATATGGCCTCCTGCATCTGTTGAGAAGGAAGGAAGACAGGCAGGTGGGTAGAGAATAAAGACAATTGCTCCTAGTGAGAGGTTGTATCTATCTCTGTTAAGTCTGGCAGAGCTGTTAACCTCTGCTGCCCAGTGTCCACTGCAGCAAAACACACAACTCACTTGCACAAGCAGGAATAAAAGCTGTTTATCTGGCATACAGCTTCCCTCACCTTTCTGTTCTTCCTCTTCTTTCCATACTAGTCTTGTTAGTGTTGCGTATGCATTGGGATATCCCTGTGTTAGTCATGAATTTTACCCATCCAGCTGCTTGTCCATCCAGCTGAGCCTTGCTGCTGGAGCACATGTTCTTCACAGAGCAAACCACTCAAAGACAAAGTTGTCACAGAAGGTTACATGCAAGAGAAAGTATAAAGGATGTATTTCAAAAAACAAGTTTGTCTTCATTCACTACATCAGATCTGCTTTTAGTCTTACCTCGGCTTTGTGCGAAAGACTTAGTTATGTCTGAACCATCTGAACTTGGATGTTCTTCCGGTTTTCCTAAACTCATTCACCTATGCTAACGTTACTTGCCCTTCATGCCTTCAATTTCTTGTGTCATAGTTCAGCCCCGATCGGGACCAGGCTACGGACACGACATCTTGTTAACTGTATTCCTGTTCATACTCTGCTGGTAGCTCAAATACCTGGTGTCCTAGTATTCCTTACTGCTGAATTCAGCTAGGACTGGCTTTGTCTCCCTACAATACTGATGGTGCCCACATGCCAACTGACAATAAGCATTCAGGAGCGGACACAGGCTGAGGATTGATGCAGACTGATGCTAATTGCTTGTTGTGGTTTAACCCTAATCAGCAACCAAGTACCACACAGCCACTCAATCACTCTCCTCCTCCCCAGGGGAACGAGGGAGAGAGTCAGAAAGAAAGGAAAACTCAAGGGTTGAGATAAAGACAATTTACTAGGACAGCAAAGGAAAAGACAATAATAATAATATATAAATAATAATGACAGTTAAGAATAATTGAATACACAAATGCAAAATTTCTTACGACCTGACAACCTGATGACCAATACAGCCCATCCCGCTCAGCAATCACAGAAGAGAACCAAGAATGATCTGAAAACAATCCCAAGAGAGAGAGAGCTGCCCACTGGACAACATCCCTTATATACTAAATATGACATTTATGGTGTGGAATACTTCCATTGGCCGGTTTGTGTCAACTGTACTGCCTGTACCCCTCCCAGCTTCTTGCACCTGCACATCAGCGAAACCTGGGAAGCTGGAAAAGTCCTTGATCCCTTAGAGACAACAAATAACGTCAGTGTATTATCAACATTCTTCATCACATTCCAAATCCTATGGTAAATCCAAAACATAGAAGCTACTGGGAAGACAATTAGCTCCCTCCCAGCTGAAGCCAGGACATTGCTCTAAGGGGAAACCTGGTACTCTCTGGGACCTGTGACTTCACTGTGTCCTGTGGAAAGAGGAGGCACCGTGATAGCCTGCAGCAAGCAGACTTGACAAACCGTGTAAACAGTGACTGGAGGATCGTAGTGGTAGGTCTGTTTGTACCATATTATGCCAAAAACTGTTGCCTTTATTGGCCGAGTGCCAGGGAGGACTGGCAGTTTGGCGGACTTTTTGTTGAAAGCAAGTCTGAACTATTAAGCTGATGTTTTATTGCTCAGATTTTCAAAGAGTTTGCAGAGTGCTTGGAGTCTGGCCAGAGAAATACATTCATTAGATCAACCAATGGACAATGTAATGTTTTAGTAATGTGTTACGTTTCCTTGGCAAACCTCAAAAATATAGGACTCTCATCTCTTCTGAACCTACTATCTCTTTTAAAAAGGGCTTTCTTTTATTGGCTGTGAGCTGTGTTGTGTGCTAGAAGTTGGCAATGAGTAATAGAGTGCAGAGAAAGCAGAAGAGAGCTAGTCAAAGGAACAAACAAGACCTAAGGATCTAGGCTCTTATTTTGCATATGTCCCTGGTGACTAAAGCCACTAGATGTGGCTACAGACAACAGCCATTTCAGATAAGTTAGGTTTTCTCTTCTCAAGCTTGGACAGCTGGAGGAAAGATCTTAAGTAAATTTCTTGGTTTGAAAAGCAAATACACCCTTCAAATATGTACCTGACAAAGCAACTAATAGCTAGCATAAAACGTGGTGTGATTTCCATTTGTGTGGTGCAGGTTTTCTTCCCATTAACATTGCCTGGAACCATACTTACTTCTTGCCACTGGAAAACCATCATCCCATTATTTAGAAGCTTGGATGTAGATTCACATGTTAACATGCAAGAACTTATTATTGAAATATTTGGTCGCAATTTGGTGCTTGGAAATAAATCAAAACTGTTTGAGATCATGAAACAAATGCAAGCAAAATGTTCTGTTTGGATTTACTTGGCTCAGTTCAGTTTCAGATTACAAGCTTTTTTACTAATCTTCCATTTTCATTTAGGTGCCATGTTCCTGTAACACAAAATTGGCTTAGGCTAGTTCAGAATCAGGGACAGGAGGTGAAAGTTATTGGGAGTTTACATGGAACTGGCAAGCAGAGTGAAGGGGGACAGGATTTAACTACCAGGTAGTAAACAGCCTTGAACAGAAGAAAATTGCATTGAAATGAAGCAATCTCCCTTGAGACAAAAGATACTGAATTAGTCTAAAAACAAATTCTTTGCCTCAAGCTGTGGTACCTTTATTTTTTTTTGCCTTAGGAACTTGGTAAGGATAAGCACTGTTTGCCAAATAGCGGTTTGTTAGTTGTTAGCAGCACGCAGTTTTTGCAGATTCTCAATAGTTGCCAGTTGTTGGGTTGAAAAGAGAGGAATCATCAGATGCTGCTTATCAAACAAAGACATAGTTTTCATGCTTAGCACCTCAAAGAAAACTTAGGTTTTCAGTTCTTAGGACTCAAAAAAAAAAAAAGACCTTTGTTCCTTTGAAGTAATAGCAGGCGATGTGAAATGAATTTTAATCAGGATCTGCCAATACCTATCAGTGCACAGCATTTCATATCACAGATAGTAAGAATCTGGAGAAAATGACAGACTGGAGAAAGTAAAATCTGGAGGCAAAGCACAGAGTTTCCAGTATGCAGGTCAGATAAGGGCACTGACTGTCTTTTGAGTATCAGCAGTGCTTTCCATCAAAGAATAAAAAGCACAAGACAACTCCTTTTATACATATCCTTAATATGATCCTGGTTTTTGAAAGATTTTTTAAAAATTTGTCATTAAAAACCCAAATGAAATGAACGTGTTTACAAAAGAAATCCAAATTTTAGTAAAACAAATAGAAACATGATCTGGAATATAGCTACAAATATTCACTGTTCCCTGACAAAACTACTTGATGCAGTAATTAAAAATATGATGTAGAAGTTAAACTTAGAAATACAGAAAGTAGTTGCATGAATCAATAACAGTGCAGAAGTAGTTAATGTCAGAATAATAGGGGAGATGGATTCAAGAAATAAGTGGTTATTCTGCTATTCTTGTTTTGCTTTTGTTCTGGGAGGCATTTTGCCTTAGTGTTCATCTTCTGTAACATTAAGTTGTGATTAATCTAGTAGGAAGACATGAATAAAGGCATCAAAAGCAGATGAAATAAGAATGACCTCAAGATTTCTACTGTTAGCTCTTCTGCATGTGACACAAAAGTAGGACATGAATCTCACTTACAGATATCAAGATTCTAAGTGTGCTTCTAACAGTTCTGGGGAAAATAACTGATCAGTGCTATTAACCTCTATGAAAAGGGAGTATGACAGACAAGATAAAACAGGTAAGATGTGCCAGAGCTTTTATGATTTCATCTTCACAGTCTCTTGCTTCATTTTTTTCTGAAGGCCAAGCTCTCTGTTTATATGACTTCAAGCTTCAAGACACAAGCCAGTCTTCCTAAGGTATTATGGGGATATCTTGTCTAAGTGTGTTTGCTATCATTTCTCTGAAGTATCTCTCCTGGTCACCAGATTAGCTGTAACGTGAGTCTCACTCAGTAAAGGGACTCCTGTGTTCCCAAATTCTTCACAGAATCATAGAATCATAGAATCTTTAAAGTTGGAAAAGACTTCCAAGATCATCAAGTCAGCCATCAACCTAACACCACCATGCCTACTAAACCTTCCAAGGATCCCAGGATTATTCCTGTTTAGCAGTCATTGGTAAGAACAGCCTTGTTACCAGGCTTCATAGTGCTGAGCGTTGTAATGATGAAAATACTGATGAAAAAAAGGGAAGCAGAATTAGATGGATGGGTGGAAGGAAAACAATTTAAATAATGTCTAATGGGAAGAAATGCAAGATGTTATGTACCAAAGAGAAGGATTTTACTGTTTTCCAATGCCAATGCACACACTTACTGCAACACAGGGAAAATGTGGGTTGCTCACAGGACAGCCAATGCTTACAGAGAAGTATTTCAACATATGTAAGCCCATGGGGAGTGTGGAGCCTCATGTCACAGCACCGAGGCAGAGTAGATGATGTCTGGAGCTGGAGCAAGATGGCAAATGCTCTTGTCCTTTCCCACTGTTGAACTTTTGTTTTGACACCACCCTCAGATTATGAGCAAGATTTGTAAGCTTTCCCTCCTGCTTTTTGTCCTTTTATCCCTCTTCCCTTGTGTCACCTCTCTTGTCACTCTCCCAACTGAAAAAACGTAAAAGCTAGACCAGTGGCTATAGCTATATAGTTAATGTGCTGCAGGGATAGAGATATGTTTCTCATGCTTGAAGCTAAATGCATGAACAGCTAAAACAAGCGTGCACAACACTTGCAGTCATGCACTTAGAGAAACTAATAGAAAAATACTCAGAACTGAAAACAAACATCACTAACACTGAACAGCAATTTACCCCAGGCTTGGGTTTGTGTCTGGTGAAAAAAGTGCTAGAAAAGGGACATTATCCTGTGACTTTCTCACAACACATCAGGATTTCTTATGTCCTATAAATATCTGTTTGTTTGGTGGGTTTTTTTTTTTTAATCTTTTTCTGAAAGAACACGGAGATATTTTGCAGGTTTCTTATCTGGCAGCGTTAAATACAAAATGAATATTAGCCATGAAGTTCAGAATGAAACAACTAGACATTCCCAGGACATTGTATCCTTATGATATGCTTCAAAGCCCCTGATGGTAAAAGCAAAAGGAATATTTATCCTTAAAATATGAAGCAATACTTTAATTGGCATGGAAAACGCTGATTTCACACCTGCCTACAAACTCTTTCTCAAATACTGTCATAACCATCATATTCCCCAGAAATTCCCACTGCATATCTTGCTGAACACAGCAAATCTAAAATGCAGGCATGGCTAGAATACTGTAATGTGCTTGAAGGAAATCTGAAAAATAACCTGTTATTGTAAGAGGGTTTATAAGCACTGAGGCTGTCTCTTAAATCAGCCAAGGAAAAGGCATGCCGTCTAAGGAGCTGGACAGATTTGCTCCTAGCTGAGGTATGTACATCATACTGACTATAAAAATCTTGTGAAAATCATCATGCCCATGTTCAGATGAATTGTGCAACTTTTACATCCTAAATTACTCTGCCCACAGCTCCAATCCTATCCTGCTTTTAGGCCAGTAACAAACCAGAAAAACTACTGAAACAAAACCTAACGGAATAACTCCCTTTTAAAATATCTGTTTAGCTATCCACATATGTATTCTTAGTATTTCTACAGTAACCATCTCCTTGTATCTTCAGTTCTGAGAGCTGGAGACTAAGAGGATTTGAGACAGTGTTAGATGATATTATCAGGAGGGAATTGCAGAGATTCCTGTGTCCTGCAGTGCTACAAAAGCCACTGTGGAATTTCTTACTGCAGTTGTTGTGCTTTCTCCCCACCCTGTAATCATAAAAGCCTGCATTGCAAACCATGTCCCATTACTACAGGTGCAGAGGACAGCGTAGCTGAGAGACTGTGATGAGATCTCTGATTTTACAGTACCAATTCCTGATTATGACTGCACTTCCTGGATTTATTATGATATCATAACAAAGTAATACAACACATTAAATCCCAAGATGACCTCCTGCCACATTCTGGCTGGGAGGGCTTTTTGACCTTTTTTTCTTTCTGTGTGGACAAAGAGGGTCTTAGATCAAATTAAGGTATGAGGAGTAAAAATAAATATTCTGGTTTTATTCGTGTAGGCTTGCCAAACTGAATGACAGAGTTCAAGTCTGAAATGAGGCAAAAACACGAAAAAAAGAATCTTTTATAGCTTTGCAGCTGGTTCCAATTTTCTTCTCCAAACTTATTTTTTTCCTCCTCTGTTCCAGTCTTTTTTCCTTGTCTGAAAGATGATGGTGGAACAAAATGTGTTTTGCTTCATCAATGTTTCTCACCAGTTTTCCATCAGGAAGACTGGTGTGTGTAGAGGCTGACTGATGCCTTCAGGATCAATATAGATGCAGTTCAAATCTGCCCAGGCTTTGTGTTTCTGGGAGACAAACTTGTCTAATGATACAGTTCTGTTGCAGTGGTGTTGCTGTTGCTTCCTAGGAGCAAGACTTTTGTGTACTGTCCTCCAAAGACAGGTGAGATGGGGGCATTCTCCTCCTGAAAAGATGGAAGGAGATGGGAAAATTATTCTGTTTACCAGGGGAAAATGCCTGTGTCTATCTTTCTCACTCAACCAGGAAACTTATAAAAAGCCTATGTTTGCAGTGCTGGGTCTATGCTGCAATAATGTGGAAAAAAAACCTGCCCTAAAATCCAAACTGTGGTTGACACTTTAGCACAACATTTACTATTTTAGAAATACTCCAGTAAAAAAAAAAAAAGAAAAAAAAAAGAAAAAAAATCATTATCTTCCTCCTATTCCTAGGCCATTGTTTCTCCATGTCAACATTTCAGCATTTTTCAGCACAGGAAGAAATCTTTGATTTTTTCTACTGTATTGCATCCCCCAAATGTAAACTAGGAGTGCAACCCTTTCATACATCCCCAGCCCACAGCTTTTTCTGTTTCTGAATAGCTTTTTCACATCTTTCTATACACTTCCCTTCTGAGCTGCTCTCTCACTGTGAGCCACAAATCCGCACAGCATTCCTGACTACTTATTAAGCTCTGAGAATATGTTTGCTAACATAAAGATATCAACTGAAGACAGTGGCTGCTCTGGAGAACTTAACTGAGAATGTAAAAGGAAAGAGAAGGACATAGCACTGTGAAACTGAGGGAAAATATTAGCTTTCACATACCAGTGTATGTATGTGTGCATGCAGCAGGATTTTACTAGCTGCCTGTATACTTTCCTCTCTGTTTTCGTAGTCCCCTCAGTGGCAGTCATAGATACAAGGCACACAGCTGCCTACTTCAGTGCAAGTAGAACTCAGGTTCTTATTTTAAAAAGTAAAAGTCTATATATTTGTCATGACTGGATTTGACAGATGTGAGGTTTGTGCACATATGCACACAAAGGAGATTTTGTTCATGGCGAGAACAAGTGAGTTCTTTAAAAAAAAAAACTTACCCTCCCGCTCAAATGTGCTTGTTTTCAGTAGATATTTAAGTTAAGTTTGCCACCGTTTTTCAGTAGCGTAGTGACTGACAATTTGCTTTTCAACCTGAAGGATAATTTGGTTTTAATTAAAAAAAAAAAAACCAGCAAAATTGACTTGCTCAGTTCCAGGCACTGTGTCTTCAGCCTTGGTATTTAAATGAGTGTATTAATAGAGTGTGCATACTGTGTTAGCCAGCTTTCTGTTTCCAGGTCCTTCTCTTATTGTAAGGTCCTCATTTCAGTCCTCAGGCATTCTTTTCTCCATGAGCTCTGTTTCTGCATTTATGCAAGAAAATTGTAAAATGGATAATAAAAGAAATTGGAAGCTGTTCATGAAATCCATAAACCTCCAATAATATGGTAAGGAACATTCCTGCACAGCATACATATATACTAGAACAGCCAGTGAGAAAATAAAATAATAAAAGATATTATGAGGATATGCATTTTCAAAGCACATGAGTACAATAAAAATACAGGGGCATTTCTTCGTATTGAACTTCAGGTGATAGTCAATGTGTAGAATCAGACTCCTCACGCAGTAACAATTGATAAGGAGCCATCTGAGCCTAGGTAATGAAATATCCTTTTTCAGGGTTAACAGTGGACTCTCCCAAGGCTTTTCCCTCCTTACGGAGTTAAGTTTTCGAGACAGCTTTTGCCAAACATGGCTGGACCTGCTCGCTGTCTGACATCAAACAGTGCAGGTGAGAGCTAAGGGATCTTGACTTCCACAGTTACAAAGCTGCACATGAAAAAGTCTTCTATGCTCTGGCAGCGATGCTATCATAAGGTTACATTATTCACACCTTCTAAATACCCTGATGGTAATTGAGACAGCTGAGTAATGTCGACTGAAGACAGACAGGGAAGTTTGGTGGGATAGTTGTTGCCGGGAACTTGTGGTCTCTGCTTCTGGCATTGATGGGTTTGGATAGACACAGAATCTTTCTGGGGGGAGGGGTGGGGCAGAGGGGACAGGGGAGGTGGGTACAGTTCATCTTGAAAGTCTACAGCTTCAGAAAGCCTAATCCACAGACCGGGTGATTTAACCAAATAAGGTGTCTAATAAAGGCTCTGCGATGAGTCTTAGAAACTTGAAGGACTTTCCTGGCTGAGGCAGAGTCCCCCTGTTAGGATGGAAAGAACTGGGAAGGTGGCGTATCACTGCTATTTGTTTCCCACCTCATGTGCAAAAGCAAATCTGACCCCAAACCACTTCCATTTCTTTTCACATTCATTCCTTACTCTCACGTGGAGTGTGACCTGGAGATAAAGTTGTAATAGGAGTAGATAAGCATCAGCACTTGTGCATTTCTGATTTTTTTTTGTGACAAGAAAGTACATTTATTTTGTGTAGCAAATGATATTGGCTGCATTTACTTTCCTGTGTAAATTGAGTATTAGTGGTGACTTTAATTCTTAAGGTCTGACTTGTGATTTCATGGCTTCCACAAGCCTATCATTTCTAACAGTGTACAAGCGGAACCCATTATTCCAAATGATGTATTCATTGATTATAGTTCATCTTTCTGTTTGCCTGCTGTTAACAGCACACAGATGGATTAAAATGCATTTTTTTTCACTATTTAAAATTGTTCAAGCACTTTATCTATTCATTTAAGGGGGAAATACATCAGAACAGTGAAAAAGTTTGTCAGAAAATGTATTTTATATATATGATGTATGATTAGTTACCTTTGTCATGTGATGCTGTTTCAGTTTCATGGCTTTGTGATTGTAGCTTTTCTAAGCAAGACCAGACAAGTCAGAAATTTCAGTATGGCCATGCGAACGTTTTTTAATAAAAGACCTCACATTAGCACATGTGCTGTGACAGAGCAATGAAGGAAATGGTTTGCAGATTTTACTGAAGAATGACTGACACACAGGAACTGTAACAAATGATCTCTTTCTATAGAATTATATTATTCTACAGACTTTGTTCTTCTTTAAAATCCAGTGCAAAGTCTTTTCACATGGATGTGTAATATTGTTCGGTAAAGAAGCTTGTTTATGTATGTGTGTGTTCCTTTAGGTGAAGTTGCTGGGGACTTTTTTTCTCACTTGATGTAAAAAATAAATTGTTTGGTGAAATGGTTTACATGTGCCTTGAGGGTATCTCAGTGATACATCTTTTCATATAGGCAGAAGAATAAAAATATCCATTAGACTGGGTATAGTTGTAATTGCCCACTAAAAAAAACCAAACACAACATCTCATAATCTTTTATACAGTCATTATAGGTTACAAGCACTCTTGTGTTCTTATCGTTTGCTGTAAATCCAGTTTTAGTAGTGACTTGGATGTATTGTAAATATTTATATGCATTCTGTATACACCTGTGAACATTCACAGGAGTAACTTCAGATTCCTTACAAAATGCGTGTATTGATCTGTGCATGCATAGATAAATAGATCGATACTGAGAAGCCCCTAAACAGAGGTGAACATCAAGTACAAATGCAGCAGCACAGGAAAGCATGAGCACAAGAAGTATGGCACACAGTTGAAACCGTGAACTGAGTATATTCAGAAACAGCATTATAATTCTCATTCTGAATTCTTCAGGTTCTCCTTGTGTCAGGGAGGAAAAGTAACAGAAGTTTTAATATCTCACATTTGTCACACTTACCTCTGCGGTGCATTGCAAAAACACACAGCATCCCAATTGCACCATAAAAAGGAAATAATTTATAAAAGGGAAAGCTAGACCCTATGGACTGTGAACCATTCACATACTAACTATAAACCAAATCAAATTAATCTAACAATTCCAAAGGGAGCTATATAGTTTAACCAAAGTAGGAGAAGAAAAGAAGCCCACAACAGTTTGATAGAAAATATGCAGCACCATGTTAAGTAAAAGGTTTGCTACTGAATAACAGTTTCTAATTTATGTGGCAATGAGTGAGTGTAGTAATTAGACGTAAAATTCATTATTTATATTTTTCCAGTGTTTCGCTGTTTTCTACCGCCTCACTCAGAAACAATCTCAACTGACTTTGTCTGATTCTAAAATAAGATAGAACTTGTCCCAAAATGTTTCTGGAATCAAAATAATAAGGTAGGTCTGTATCCAAAGAAGTAAGACTTTTTTTTTTCTTTTGCTTTGATAAAAAATTACTTTCCCTCCAAATTTTTACTGCTAGGAGAAGATTCTTTAGTTGGCTATCCCAGTTTATAACCATATAATTTTCCCGACCTCTGAGAAGTTGTTTCATTGTCATCCATGAGAGAGGACAATTAACGGCCCTGTTTTTATTTTTCTTCTTTGTTGCTTTCTGCAGCAAGTGTGGGGGAAGCAATGGTTATCTGTCCTAGCTAAATGTTCTTACTTTCATTATAATCGCATAGCGCTCATTCAGTGCCTGTAACCCAAGGACTCTGGCACATCCCCAGGCCAGTAAGGCAGGAGGCATGGTGTGACTCCTTCACTCATCTGTAGAGGGACAGTGATGGCAGGCAGCAAACTTTTGCCAGTTTCTGCTCAGTTGCTATCCTGTGAATGGCAGAAAACTCCTTCAGCAGAGGAGAGAGGAACCAGAGCCGAAGGGGTTGGGGTGGAGTGTTCTAGAGGAGGGAGAAGCTCTTTCATCTTCCATGAAGCAAACCATGACTTATGCCCTGTGGAGAGTTATGTATCCCTCCAGAAACTGGAGTCTGATCAACTGTCCAGCCTTGGCCATAATTGCTGGCTGTTGAGTCTGAGTTTTAATTTTTTTTTGTTTCTATTGCAACTTAAACACAAACCTTCTCTGGAAATGTGTTGTATCAGGACCATATTCTAGGATCATATTTTGCCAGTAGTAGCTTGAGCCAAAATTACAGAAAATGAGCATCCTTCACCTAGGATCAGATTAATATCTGCTGTACTTACTGTTGTAGTTTCACGGAATCACAGGATGGATGAGATCAGAAGGGACCTCTAGAGGTCATCTGGCCCAGCCTCCCTGTTCAAGCAGATACTGGTCCTCAGACAGGATCTAATGGGCTCTAAACTAAAACCCTGTTGCCAACACGAGCTCCACAACCAATTGTTGACAAGAATTACCAGTGAGCTCCTCCTTTTTCCGCACTAGCAGGGCTGGGTAGAACATCAGTGAGGAGAATGGTCACTCCCAGAGCTCTGTAGTCACCTTTGATTCTCTTCAAGTTGGCCCAGCAGTGTCATTGGTGCCCCATGTAAGAACATCATAGGTTACCAGTCAGAAGGTTGGACAAGCCTTGGAAGACTCCCGACAACCTGCCAGATCCTGGCCCCCCGCAAACAGCAAAATTCTGTAGACCACCGGTCAGGTTGGCCCTTGGTCAAGGGCAGCAGGCCAAGGTCTGAAGATCTATTCCCTGTATCTGCTGTCCCAGACAGATACCTGTCTCATTAGGTGGCCATTCTTATTTGTCTGGGGCTTTTACATCTCATTAAGGGTAAAAGTTCTGCAAATTGTAGTACTGTTAGAGATGAGATCTTTGTGTTACTGATTAGTCTCCTTCCTGAAATCCTTAGGAGACTAATTGTTCCTCACTGCTCCCTATTTTCTTCCATGTGTTTGCCCCAGATGGCCAATTGATCTAACTTGATGTCCGAGGCAGCCACAGCTTCTTGTGGCGTGGCAGATATTGATGTTTTGCAGCAGCATGATTACAGATCCTTCCCTTCTGGATTGCATTTTGGCTCCAGGGGAAGGCAGACAGATCACGCCTGCCCAGCCCAAGGCGAAGAGTGATCTGTGTGACCACTGGCAGTGGGCGCTTTGTCTGCAAGGAGGGGGAGATCGTGCTGCTTTTTTGCTTCTACTAATCTTCGTCATTTTGAGAAGAAAGAGTTTGGATCTTTTAATAAATATTTGGATTTAAAAACTTGCTACTTGTGATTGAAGCCTTGGTTTTGATTATACAAGTTTTACATCAGCTTTTAAGTTTTCAAGAGATATTTATGATGAATCCCAGTCGAGGCTTAATGAAACATCCAAAGTCTGATGCTTGGTTTTTCTAGAGACTACTTGAATGGGTAAAATGTTTGAATAAAACTTCACACTCGTTGCTTTCCAAAAAGGAAAGCCAGTCCTCTGTTTGTAGAAACATGAATTATAGCTAATTATATAACTACCCCCTGTATAAAAACTTTTGCAATTTTTTTGCTACGAAGTATTTCTCTTCCAGAGACCAAATTTCCCCAAAAATGCTGCTACAGGTAATGTTCATATCTTTTTTCTTTAATCACTTCTTTAAGCATGGCAACTGCATTGGACAGAACCCAAATGTTTTTTGAAACTGATTAAAGTTTAATTGTAGAGAGAAGAATGGAATTAATAAATGCCCAGCTGTGTTTCTTGATCTCTTTTCTGGTTTGTAGTTAGTAGAAGATAAAAAGAGGCAATCACTCTTTAACCATGTAATTAATTTAAATATTGGAATAACTTAGCATTCATGAATGCATCTCTGTTTTATCTCCTCATTTTATATCTTTGTTTATCTTATCATAAAAGGTGCAAAGTCTGTTGATTTCATTTATGTGCAGGCCTATGGCTGCAAAGGAAGGGAAATCATTTTAGTTTTACTATCAGTAAAATAAACATACTGCAATTTATGCTCTGGCCTTTGCTTTTGTGGACAAAGGCATTTTGATTTTTAGGGAAAATATCAATGTCTAATGATACCCGACCAGTTTGATTTACACTAGTGATGATGTCTTCGTTAGTCAGAACAAATGATTAATCTCTCCTTGCTGCAGCAGCTGTCGTGCTTTCTCAGCCAGCCATTTTAATTTTCAAGTTGACAACCAGTCAGAAAGAATCCATTACGGATGATCAAAGCTCATGTGAGGTAGTTTTTCCCCCTAAAATGATGAGTGGAACTAGTCTGAAGTCTGGCGAAAGTTATTTGTGCTGTAATCTGCAGGTTTTGGTGCTGCCCGATTGACACTTCATCCCTGTGCTGGCAAATTTTGCCCCTTCATCCACCTTGTCAAGGTAAGCAGGAGAGCCGGCAGGAAGCCTGTCCTACAAGGCTGGGGTGAGTGAGAGCAGGGTCCACTGGGTCCTCTCCCTGAGCAGGCGGTGCCCTGGGATCCCCGATGTGGTTTTGGTGTATGCCAGGAAAAAAAAACAGAAATCCTAAGCATGGTTTGGGAATTATTGTGGGCCAAGCACCATTCCCAGTAAGCAGTTTCAATGTTCCAGGGCAGGGTTCATGGTATGCTTTTATTTATTGGTGTAGACACAACCTCTGCTACTTTATTCTGCTGGGCCTGGTGGGATACATAGGACCCAAACCCTTTGACCGGCTGCACGTGTCTGCCCTGGACCTGAAACTAGTAGAGATTAAACAGTATTGATAATTGCCAATAAATTCTTCTGTGACATAAGGTTTCCTAGCTTTTCACTGAGATTTGTCAGACCCAGGCTGGAACCTTAGCACAATAGTATTTTGCGAATTCACAGCGTTTCTGTGTGATGTGATTAGGGATCACAGAAACTCTACAAGCCAGGAGTTAGAGCAGGTATCTCAGCAGGGAGGCAGAGTCTCCACAGCCACTCCATGAATTAAAGATACAGATGCAGGGGTCTGACCTGGGGTTTTAACTATCGCAGGGCTCTCCACACACTGTGTGTGGGTGCTCAATCTATCTCACCTTGGAGAAAGGTGAGAAGTTTTGTTACCTTCAGTTGAGGCTTTTAAAGACACAAAATCTTAAAACTCCCCTTCAGGATGAAACTCACATATGTGCATATACATACATACAGATATGCACACATATATGAATACATATATATATATATTTGTGTATTTCTCTTAGGAAAAAAGACATCCTCTCACTGGTTTGTTGTTTAGGTCACGCAGTTCAAACTACAAGACAAGTCTCTGCATTGAACTAGACAGTGTCCATAGGGTAATAATTTTACATTCCCACAAATTCACAGTTTTTCTTCCAGTGTAAGAACTAGACCAGGTCATTCAGGAAGCCATGGAGACTTCTTGTGGGCACTGCATGCATGCAGAGTAAACACTGCTCTTTTCTCAGTGCTTCAGTATCACCCTTGTTTGTTCTGTCTTCCTACATGTAAAGAAAACAATACTGTTTTCTTTTCAACTGTACAGTTTCAGCCACATTTTGAGATTTTAGAGTACCTCACAATGTCCTTAGTAAAGGATGTAAAGATATTGTTTTTTCGTTTAAAAAAATTAATTCCCTGTTGTTTGTAAGATAATGCTGTATATTTTATTTTCTAACAAGGCTAGTGTAATTCCTGAACAAAAAGAGAATTTTAAACTTTTTGTTAGCAGGCTGGATGCTATATATGATTTTTTATTGTGGCAGGAAGTCTACAGTCTTTTCTATTGTATCCTTTTTATGATATTTTTTATCTTTGGGAAATTATTTGCAAAATTTCTTTTGTAGTTTTTACACTACAGTTAATTCTGGTAAGAAGAAAGTTGTATTTATTTGCTTATGGCAATTTCCCCAATGTCAAAATGTGATGTTCCACGCCCCCTCAAAAAGAAAAGCCAACCCCAACAATGAAAAGAAGTATTCTCACTTTACATACTTGCTTTATGGTTTCTCGAAGTCTAATATTTTCTGATACCAATGGAAAAAAAAGCAATAAGGAAAAAGTACCATTTGGCTTGTAGTTTTAGGATTTCTTTTTTTTTCATTAAGAAAATAAACATTCTGTGTTTACTTCTGTCCACCTACTTTTGCTTCAGGTATTCTTCTTTTTCTCTGTTTCTTACGTTCTGAATGGACTTTTAGCATGAGTTGCTGAAGCACAGGCAAAAATAAACAGTTCATTGGTAAAGAAAATTGTATCTTACAACTTAGGTCTGTTATTGCAACCAAAAAAAAAAAAATCCTTCCTCTCTGACATATTCAAATCTTTAAAAAAGCCTTATCACAGAATACTGTGTATACAAAAAGGTTTGTGAATGGAGCGGGGTGGCAAGACCTTTATCTTCTGAATGGTTAACACACTCTGTAGCAAATTTTTGTTTACATAATTGTAATGGCTCCACTTAGCTGCTCTGGTGGTTTCAGTAAGCCCCAGAATTTGCAATCTACAGTCCAGTGTTTTGCAGTCTCTGGGTGTTAAATGCTTCCTCAGTCAAAAAAAAAGATCCCTGGAAATGTCCATGCATTAACACCACATGCTTCACCCCGGTATTAGACATACGCAAGAGAAAATGGTCTGGCTGGTGAAGTCTAGTCAAAAAACTCACAGTTTTCTCCGAAAACTTTAGCAAAGCTGAAAGAGAAAAAGGTGTTTGACAAAAATTGGCCTGAGTCTCAGTTTCCTGATGTTTTTGGCCTTACTTCAAATGAAAGCCCTTTCCTGTACCACTGACTGCGCTTGTGACGGACAGTGGGACACGAGCATGTACCTGGCCAGGAGGCACCACAAGAGATGTGCTGTGACTGTAAGTCTTCTTCTGTAATAAACGGTAGGACCATAACCTAAAAGAACAATTATTCTCACTGAGAGCCTTTAGAATCAGAAACTTTTCAGAGTGCTGGAATTATCAGTCGACCTACTAAAGAAATAATTTGTAAACCAACTATGTGGAAGAACAGCGAACAGAGGGAGCATTCAGCCAAGATTTGTGGCAAGGTTGTGCTGTGCTCCCAAAGGACCTGTTGGATGCTTGCATGCATTTAGAGTTGTCCTTGTGCCTGGGCCTTGGTATAAGTTAGGACAGAATTTCAGTGGGGAATCTAACCTGCTTTCCTATTACAAAATTGTGTGGGTTTAGGCTATTGTTATCTGAAAATGGAAACATTCATTTATTTAAAATGCTGCAGGATAAAGATTTGTAGAGCCTTTCAGCTATAAGTAATAATAGGAACTTTATTTTACTTATTTGTGGTCAAAGTTGTTCAGTAGGACAGATGAAAATGTGTTAACATGCTTGTTTTTATGAAAAGAGAGACTTTCCTTGTATTACCAAAACAAAAGGAGTAGGAGCAGAGCCAGTCAGCACATAGAATTTGTAAGGGGGAGTGGGTGGTTCTGTGCTCTGAAAGAAAAAAATTGTGAAGACTGTTCATTGCAAAAACATTGCTCTCCCTGTGAAAAGAATAAACATTTGGTGATATCCAACTAATGATCTTATAGTAAAAGCAAATCCAGAGGATTTGCAGCCCTTTTTTTTTTTTGTTCACATTCACAGGAGAATGTTTGTACTGAGTGCTTCCAAAAAGAACTAAGTTGGAAAACTTACAAAGGAAATCAAGTGAGATTTTCTTCTAAGGGTCCTCAGAACTTGGTTATACTGATGTGACCAATCTCCTATAATCCATGGATTGTTAAGGATTTTCCTAGTTTTATTTTTATTTTCTTCTGTGGCATTATGTATTTTCTGTCTGTGTCCGGGTTCTCTGAATAAACTGATAAATCAAAAAGGTCTTTTGTGGGTAAAACTTGACAGGGAAGTCTTGGACAGTCTTAATCTTTATATGATATTTGTTTTAGATTTGCATTACATTTGACCAACTCAAACCTGCTTGCACACTTTAAAGGACTCTGTAAAATACGTGCCAGAAAAGCATACTTCAGCAGTTCTAATTTCTTATACATGTTTTTGTGCCCTCCTGGTGATGACTAAGGTTCTAATATCTACTGTTGAGTACCCTGAAACGTGAGTAATATTACCACTGACACTGTAGGATCCAATGAAGCAAAGAAAGATTGGATGGAAAAACTTCGACAATCTCATGGATATTTTGTTTTCTGTGCCTATTTTTCTGTGGTGTTATACCTCAGAAAAAAAAATTCATTTCAGTTGTATGTGTGTATATAGACTACTGAATGAGTGTAGTGTCTGAGATTACTGTGCAACTGTAACATTGAAAAAACTGATGGTGGATTTGAACCCCTTGTATCAGGTATGTTGCAACTTCAGGATAGAAATACTGATACTCAGCAAAGTTACATTCTATGTGTCCTTTCCTCTTAGGCAGAAGGTATTAATATGAATAATGTTATCAAGTATTACTAGCACTAACACTGCCATTTCCCGCAAACTTTAACAAAGCTCTCATTATGGCTCAGCGTTCTGAGAGTTTCCTTCCATGTAAGTCATATCAGTTCTTTGAAAAGATGCTTTTCAAAAATCTTTTCTTTGAATAAGGACGAGAAGAACCTGAAATGTTCTTCCTTTTCATTAAAGGTCTCATTGTTTAGGATAATGGTGGTAAATAAGAGCTGAAGGCCTGAACTGAGACTGTAACACTTCACAAAAGAGGTGAAGAGCAAGGTGTTTTGCCTTGTCAGTAAGATCCTGTTCTTCTAAAACCTGTAGAAGTGCCATTGTGTACGTTAATAACTGTTTAATTAAGGCCTGAATTTTGCTTTTGCACCAAAAATCTGTCCAAAATTTCTGGTTTATACATGGCTGTAAAAATTGGATTGTAATTTGTATTTTTTGGTCCTTTTTGACAATGTGCTAAGAGTTTTTGTAATAATAAATTGCCTTCTTATTTTTTGCTGACTTTCTCAAGAGGTACTAGCAATAGATGTTACAGGTCATTTTGTTCCCTGTTGTAAAGGATGGGAAGAATTCAGACCTTCTTGTCCAGCACATTGTGCACTTTGTATTCATGTTAAAAAAAAAAAAAAACAAATAACATTTTTAGACACATTTTTATTTCTTACACTTACCTAAATGTAGAGCAACTGTAATAACTTGTCTTGCTAAAAAGCTTCTAGTGGAAGAAAATTCCATCCAAAATGCTAGTTTGGTCTGATTTCATCAAAAAAAAGTTTATGGAAAACATTCCAATCAGTTTAAAGTATTTTCTGTTGATGGTGTTATTTTGATTTTACTAATATGTATTATATTATGAGATGTTGAAGTCTGTATTTCAACTCTTTCAGCTTTGTTAATGATGAAACAATGGCAAATGCTAAAAATGGCACATATCAGACTTTCTGAGTGACTCAAGTTCTGTGAATAGGGTGCCATAGTAAAATCTTGAGGTGGTGCTTCTGCTCTTGTTATCTGTAAATAAGCTTTACATTTCCTCTTTTCACTGAGTACTGCTTTGGTCACAGCTGTTAAAGCAACAACTCTGACCTAATCTAATTTTCTAAGCAGCTTGGATAGCAGGTCTCATTGCTGCATTTAATGCTCTTACAAGTAGCTTTGGGGCACCAGGATTTTGCCTTCCAGCAAGTCCAAAGTGTTACTAGGGCTAGGAAAATATGCTTGAGTTAAACTGAAGTCCAATAGCTTGGGCACACATAGGAGGCAAGCTTGTCTGTAGACACCTCTCTTGAGGCAAGAGAGTCTATAGGTGGCCCAAATCAGGGTCCTGTACTGATCAGGGTAATGAGTCAGCATAAGTCTGTGTTTAAAGACATACATTTCCAGCAAAGCTGATTAGCTTAGGCATGCAATGTGTATCTCAGCAAAGCATATTGGCCAGTGATGTGCTTAGGCAGGACACCAATCTCTCATCTGGTTTATGCCAGCTAGTTTGAAGCAGGTGTGTGGGAAAAAAAATTTAGGTTTGTCTCCACGTGGCTTTGTGTTATATAAATAATTGTGCTTAATATATGAGTTTAAACAAGTAAAATAGCTCATGTCTGTTGCACAAAATTGAGTGAAATATAAAACGCTGCAACTTACAGAAGTTCAGTAGAAGTAATTTCCTTAACCTTGCTAACTCTGAACGCTATAAATGTGAAAGACATTCTTGTCCCAGAGGTGCATCTGGATTTTAAATCCTCAGAATTTGGTTTCTTTTTGCCCAGCTATAGCAATGTTTTCTCTAATCAGAGATGTCATTTTTGGCAGCAATCTATTTTCTATACAAATATACTTGCAGAAAAGCTTTCTGTATTGCAGGAAAAGGTTTTTATTTTCAGGAAAATTAATTGTTTCTAAAACACTTTCCTCAGAAATTGACTTTTCAGTATTTCCACTAGAATTTACCATTTCTAATGGAAAATTAAATACATTAATTTTTTTTTCTGTTTTGTTTTCTCCATCTTGTTTTAATCCAAGCCGGTTTTAGAGAAGATTGGGTAGAATTATATAGTTTCTGAATTTTGTTACTCAGGCTGCTGTAGCTTGACTTAGCCAGATGAGCTACCAATAAAGTTTTTACAAGTAAAATCCTTTTATGTGTGTTTTTGGCAATTTCTTGTATTCAGTTGTTTTTATTTCTTCCTCTCTAAATTCCTCTCTGTAAACCAGAAACCTTGGGAAAAATGAACTTGTACTTAGTTGATCTTAGTTCTTCCATGAACTAGCCATATACTTATAACCTGATTCTACTGTGCAGAATATAGATATGCTGTTTTCTTATCTCCAGGGGCATAGTGAGTGTATATTAATTATATCTTTAAAAACTCTCAATCTGCCATGGTAGGAAGCATACAAATGTTGAAGAAGAAGGAGGGAAAAAGAGAGAGTAAGCACTACCACAATGTATGTATGGGATTACTTCTTGTAGAGATAATGAGGTCCATTGATTCCTGATGAAATACCTCCAGGCAGCAAAGGTACTTCCCTGGTTTCTACAGATGTTACTAAGGTGAGCTCAGCGATAACCGTTGCCAGAAGTTCAGCTCAAAGTACAAACACAGTAGATCATTTTAGATCATTACCCCTGTCAAACTTATGCTGTGTTATCTAATTACCCATTTGCCTCTGTTCTACAAGGACTGTGTAAGCCTACAGTATTTAAATTGCAAATATAACCCTCAGCAACTTTTAAGTACAGACAATATTATATCATATTTGCTTATATAGTAACTTGCCAAAAAAATGCTGGTTTTACTTTCCATTCAACCTTTTTATTGATGCCTTGTTATAACATGTACAAGCCTCACTTATCAGTCAACCGTCCTGAAGCCACATATTCTGAAAGACCAAAATATCAAGTTGGTCATTGCTTTGAAATTGTTACAGTTTAAGTGGAAATCAATGACAGCTGACAGTTTTTATGACAGGTAATCATACTTTAACACACCATTGCATTTAGGAGAATAAACAAAGTTATCAAAGTTATTCAGCATTTTGATAACTGCATTGCTGGAAGCTCAGTTTGTTATTTTTTTTTATGTGAGGTTCAGCAGCAAATCCTTACACCTTGGTGATCTTTGATTGCAGTGATCATTTTAAAGACTTATGTGGCTTTCGTCAGTAAGGAGAGGGTACAGTGTAAAAGACATTTCATACCATCCAGACTGAAGAAAAAAAAAACAACAAAAGAATGCAAATTTTGGGTTAACTCCATGAGTATTAGAAAGATAAATAATACACTTCATGTGGCTATAGATCACATGATATTAAAAGCAGAGAGAAAAATAAGCCTTATTTATACTGAAGTAAGAGGAAAGGCTGAATGAAATGTCAGAGCTTGTTGCTTTTCAAAGTTTTTCACAGCTTAAGGCACTCAAAACTTCATTCAAAACTGTAGTGCCAAGATATATACTTTTGATATGTCAGTTATACAATATAAGGTGGATCAGAAAAGCCAGACACCACTGCTAATTTCTGGAAGAAAAATTGTTCGTAATTGTTTATGAACTCTGACACAAGTTATAAAGTGTTAAAATTATACTAGAGCCAAAAACAAAAGAAACACTTGCACTGGACAGTAGGCGTTACTAATTATTTGAGCCTGTTTATACCAGACTGACAGCAACCTCTAAAAAGCTCAAAGAGACACATCAACAGACCAAAACTTCTACCAGTTATTGTAAGAAGCAAAGTAAATTGATAGAGATAACATGTAATTTTTTTCATCAGGGTACTGCTGGTGTTCTCTAACCTGAACAATGAATGAAAATGACTGTCCATACCTCCAGGTACCATCAAAAGGGAACAATTTTCTAGAAGATTTTTGACTTTTTGTATTATATGGTCTAGTGTGATGTCTGAGACTGAACTTGTCAGACCACACTAAAAAAAAAAAAAAAGTTGTATTACATGGATGTATTTCACAATTTTTTTTTAATGAGTTCTTTCCTAGATGCCTTGCTATATCATAAGTCAACTTTAGTAAATGGAATTACTTCAGGGATGAATTTGACCTCTTATTCTTCCAGTTTGTTCACTGAAGCATAAAATGAGGTAGAAACTAGAGATGCAGAATTGCTTCCTAAAACCCAGACATTAACTTGTGCAAACAGCTTGAGGGCAGGTTTTGTAAACAGTGAGATTTCATCAGTGCTGTTGAAAACTTAATTTGGCTGGAAGAAAAAAAACCCTACAAAATACTAGGACGAATGTTCCAATAAACTTTGGTTCCTGTTGCCTACCAGAGTGTAACAAGATGGGTCAAATATTAGGAACATAATCTTACCAGGGAGATTATTGAAAATGATACTTTTCTGAGACAAATGATTTGCACACAAAAGAAGGAGACATCTCTGAAAATAAAAAAAAAAAAACCCTTTACTTCATTTTTATTTATATCTGGAACAGACTTATGAATTAGTTTGTGTAGCAGAGTTCAAAGACAGATGTGAATCTGTTAATGAAGTTGATAATGCTTGTACAGTGGACGAAAAAAAAAACATGTCTATAATTGAAAATAAAGCTTTATTTCTGGATTTAATTTTGTAGGCATATTGTTATATGATCCAAAAGTCTTAGCTAAAATATGACAGACTCTCTAACTTATGGAAGAATTAGCCTTTCCAGACATGTCCTAGAAACTTACTGAATCTGAAACACTTGAAAGAAGCGAGCATAACAGAATTAAGAAATTGTCTTAGTTTAGATTCTCGAGAGTGCGTCACCTTCTTTTCGACAGTGTCCTGAAAAAACACACGCATGTGCTTCCATTCTGTGGAAGTTTTCACTTGCCAGTGGAATTCACTGGCAAATCAGTGAATGTCAGAATAAATGTGTGCACAATTCAGAACAGAGATCTAAAGAGTAAACTCTCTGGGCCAAAAATGTTCAGAAATCTACATTGTTTGATCAAATTCTTATTTTTTTACCATTAACATGTAGCATCAGCGTGAGAAAATGAGACTTAAAATATTTTTCAAAGAAGGTTATGGGGTTTTGTGCACCCCAGCAATAAATTTTTATATAATTCTTCAGTAAAATATTTTAATTTCAGTATAAAACACACACACACACACACAAGCTGTCATAATGAAAATGTTTCACTTTAACCAAATACAGAATTTGAGATATAACAGTTGCTTATCCAGAGAGGCATTTAATGTTATCTGTTCCTTTTAATGCTTTATATTGAGTTGAAGTCTTACCTGACATCATTTTAATCAAGAGTCTATGGAGAGGGAATTATAGCTATGCCTGAGATTGGACCTGCTGCATAAGCAGAGACCATTGTGCAAACTGAGCACATAATGTATATAACTTCTTCATGACCTGCAACTCCACCAAAATGTGTGACTAAATCTTGGATATAGTTTATCTTCTCTTTATGGAAATAACAATGTTTTGGGGGCATCTGTGCTGATGAATTCTCCTTCCTCTTGTGATTGCTCTAGTGACAGTCTTAAGACACAGCTTTAAATTACTTTAAAGTTAGGCTGTACTGGAAGCACACTTAGTCCAGCTTGACTGAGCAAGGTGTCAGAACTGCAGACAGTTCTTGTACTGTTTATTAGCTTAACTTACCCATGACACGGTCCCTTTCCTTTTGGGATTTTGACAGACACTTCTACTCCTCTGCTGCCCTACTAACACAAATGTAAGGTTTGGGTTAACAAAGCATGTCAGATGTTATTTTATCACAATAGCAGCTTTTATCATGAGAATTCCATCCTTTTGGGCTGCATCTGGATCAAATTTAGAAATAGAACATTCTGGTTTTGGCTCTGAACCAGATCTTAGCTTTCTGATTGAGAACCCTTCGTCCTGACGTATGCATTGCATTTGAATTTGAGTTCACAGCACCTCTCTGACATAAACCCAGAGCTTTCCATGCTGTGTCACTGACATAGTCATTGCTCTAAGAAAAAACTAGTTGAAAAAACACCTTTCCCCTTTCAGTTTTCCGTGCCATATTCAAGTTGAAAATCGTGTGTAGGAACACATACTTTCTAACGAGTGAGTTTTTGTGCTGTAATCCATGTGGTTTTTGAGACATTTCCAATGAAGTGCAAACAGATATATGTTTTCCTTATCTTTCTCTTTCCTTTTGTTTAAATGCAACCCTTGAATCTCTCCCTTTTCTTTACTGGAAAGGTATCTCACTATGCAAACATAGACACCGGCTTCACTGTTCCTGGGACATATGAGGGTTTATCCCAGAGAAAGGCCATTGTAGGAAGTATGACAAGAATGATGACTGTTTTCTCTCCTTGACAAGTTCCTTTCAGTAGTTTTTTTTTTTTTTTTTTTTGTGATAGAATAGCTGGAAAAAACTTTCCACTCAACAAAAAAGTATACTAAAGGTGTGTACCCAAGGTAGTTAGCTTTTTCACTTTTCAATCCATTTTTTTTTTTCTATTCCTAAATTTGCCACTTGTTCACTTAATGATCTTCATGATATATTTTCTTCCCTCTTTCTCTTTCCTTGCTCTCTTTTCTTCTCCCAGTTTTCTATGTGCATGCTCCCTTCACATCCTGAGATCTACTGGTAGAAAGTGCTAGACTGACCAATGTTTTTATACTTATTTATAACCAAAATTCTCTGAATATATGAATCTTCTACAGAAATACAAATAAGAAAAGGTACTGAAACAAACTACTAACTTAGTCAGAGATGACTCTCATATGATGAATCTCATAAAACTGTCCGGGCAAAACTAATTTGATTTGAGTGGCACTACCCCAGGAATGTATTTGTCCCAGTTGCCTTTCTGGTGAAAGATAAGCTCAAATTAAGCCTCTATTCCTTTTATATTGCCACTAAAGGTAGAAAAAAAAAATGTATGGGGATAATATAGAGTATGCACTAAATTCTTGCAGGAATAAAAGCTGTATCTTATTCAAACTGCATTGATTAAAAATAAGAAAAGCAACAAACAATTAGATTTCTTTTTTGTATCAAGGTTTTTCTGAATCAAGTTCAAGTTATGGTACACTGGAAACTTATTTTGGACCTGTTGTCTTGTGACGTGATTAGAATATTCTCCTGTAACTTATAAAATTACATTTGTCAACATAAAAAAATCAATACACATTTCAACACATCTAATATTGTATGGCCACATACAGTCCTCAGGAAAAAATGACATCAGCAGCAGAGTTCAGGACCGGTAGATTTCTTTTTTATACTATATGAGATTCCTGGCAGTAAAAATTTCATTCACATCCATAAGCATTAGAAATTGTCAGAATTTGCTCAAAAAATTAAGTGAGTAATGTGTATCAATGATTTCTAGAGTATTGAAAGGTATTTGAGTAAACACACAATTTTAGATAGAGAATAGAAAGATATGCAACTCCTGACAATGTCATAGAGCCAAAATGCAGGCTTCATATCAGAAAGTGCAGCAGGTTAATTTCAGAGGTATATTTTTATCTTTGCAGTAAATAGCCTTTAAGTCTGTATCACATGTTTATATATTTATTGAAATTGGGTCAGTGCTGAAGCATAGACCACAGTAGCTGAGCAGCTTTGACACTGACTGGTAGCAGGGAGAAAAAGAATGGGATGAGAGTTGATGATATAGTACACTTTGTAACTTCAGCGGGTAGCATAGCAACTGGAGAAACGCTGGAGAAAAATCCCCTTGTTGACTTCATAGAACTGGAAATGTATTTAGTCTACAACACAGCTTTTATGCCCAGCTTGCAGAATTGCAGAGTTTTTCAATTTGGTGTTGCTCCAGGTTAAAAAACATACCAGCTGAAAAATGTGAATTGGAATCATTTGCCATCAGTTCTTACTATAATGACTGATTTCCCACTCTGTATTCAGTAAACTGCAGGCAATGGTTTTGAACTGAATCCAGGTGGAAGTAGGCCAGACACGTTAAATTTAAGGCCTCTATTTCACAACTCCCTACAGAAATTGTGCAAATAATATAACTGAAGTGCTTTCTACGTACTGTGTAACCCAGCTCTTTTGGCATTCTCATTAATTCCTCACCCTTTTCTGCTGTATGCACCATTAAGAAGTACACTAAGAGAAGGAATGAATCACAATAGGATCTGTCAAACATTAGATGTAAAATGTTCTTTTATTCGCTTTAAGTTTAGATATAAACAGCAGGAAAAAGACAGCATTTCATATACTGACGTGGTAAGCAGTCAGGCTTTTCAACTTAATTGTTATTATCTGGGTAGTGCTGCAAGCAAAGAAAATGTATAGCAGTAATCCAGTTCCCAGAGTTTAGGTATGCTCTCCTATTTATCTTGAAGTCCAGACCTGATACATATACTTTCCTCCTAAATCCTTTAGCCTCTTTCTGAGTATAGTGTGGTAGTAAAGCTCTGACTTTTTAAAAACCTTAAAAATTATATGATTTTCATCCAATTATTGAGCTTCTTGTAGTACACTTTACTGCAGTGGAGGCTTCCAATGAGAAACATGATGCCAAGACTGGCATGATGAATTTTCTGCATGCCAACAGAAACCCCATCCTTGCCAGATGGAACTAACACATTAAATAGATCACTTTATTTCAAATGGAAACATTTTAATGACTGTTTCTGTGCTATGTGTCTTTCTATTTAGATTTTATTAAAAATTTGCACTCGAATGGCCGAGAGTGTAGAAGATCTTGCTAATGAATGCTAACATTATCATTTGGAAGCCAAGTTAAACAATTAATAAAAAAATACAAGCCCAGATAGAGAGAATTAAGAGTATACAGAATCCTTATGAGAACTCATGGGTGAAGTTAGGAATTCTGTAAAGACAAAAAAGACTTTGAACCAAGATTCAATGGCAGTTCAAAATGTGAAATAGAAATAGGGCAGTACCAAAACCTTGGTGTCTGAAAATCCCACAGAATTTGAAATTAATTGTATTAATTTGTTCTAGATGAGTGGCCAGCTCTTGGTGTGTTTGGCAGCTGTCTGTTACAAACAGGAATGTTTTTGATGAGGTAGGACAGGCTTGGATTCCCTGCGTGTTAAACAGAGGATCTAGCATATACACCTGGTGTGAGCACATAAGGAGAGGTACAGTTGTGTGATTGTAATAAGTCATTGTAGATGCTTGTTCATGTTGGATTTAAGAGTCCTTGTTCCTCCCTGTTTCAGGATTACACAATACCAAATAGACAACATTCTCGTTTCTATTTTTTAGCTAACTTCCCTAATAGACAAATTTACTTTACTGAAAAAAAAGTTTGTTAAATAATTATGTGTGTCCAAGAAAAAAGATACATCATTTTTGGCAGGCTTTTTAATGGTTTCTTTAACCACATGCACAGTTGCTTTTGTGTTGTATTGAGGAAAAATATTTAGGAAAAGCAAAGATTCTAGCACTTAAAAGGCTGCAATCTAAATTAACATGTGAAATACGAATGTATGCTCAAAACGTGAACACCAGAAACAATTCTATTTGATGGCACATGTTCAGTAGAAGTGTTGAACATTTGCACCCAATCAACAGAGATACATAAACTTGTACACTGAATACATTTAAGTAAATTAGGACTACTTAGATATTGCCTCAGTACAAAAGGACTACTTTCCATACATAAGTTATTTGTTCCAAACAGCTTGTCAAATTTCTACCACATCAATGTTAGTTCTATTTAATAACCAGAAAGGTAATGCAGAGCATACACAAGAAATGCTGAATCTTTTCTCCGTATTCCTTCATTTTATGGTTTTCACTTTTACAAGGGTTACTTTGCTCTCCCCAGCAACTTCAGGAGCTAGTGGTTGTGTAATCTGATCAGTGAGCTGTGAATGAGTAAGAAGGAGAATAATGTAAAGGGCAGCAATAGAAACCTGGGCAGAGATACTCACATATGCTGATACTTTTATCAGCATATGTTTCAGTTTAGTGTGTTGTTTTGTTTTTTTTTTAATAGTAAAAAGGCATTTTGCTTTTTTGGGTTAGCCCTTTGGGTTAAAAATAAACTATTATTGAGATATGTGCCTGTGTAAAAATCCTTTTCTTTCTTTATTTAATTATCTTACCATAATTCCTCTTTCCCTCTTGTTCCTGTCTAAATAGTTACCTTTTTTTTTTGTTAAGTTTCTTGGATTGCTTCTTATTCCTATTATTATCTTTGTTCATATTCAAAGATATTTTGTATTTAAATTGTATAAATTCTAAGGCATTCAACTTTGCGGTTCCTGTGTCCTTTATTTTCATTGTTTCTTCCCCAGTCTGTACATTTCCTGCCCATCTCAGAGGGGCGCCTGCTGTTCTGTTAAATCATGTCAGCTTGGAAAGCAGTTCCTTGTCTGGAAAGCTGCAAAAACAGTGCTGCAGGTGTAAGCTGGCACCCTGCCCACTCCAGTCCTGATAGCTTCATAAATCTTGACCCTGCCACAGCCCCACAATTACATTTCATGACACAAAGCCAAGCAGTGTTATTCACCCAATGCCCTAATTTACATTTCCCAAGACAAAAGACCATACAGATAGTGTTTCAGAGCTCTCTTTGCTTTTACATTTGTCTAAAGGTTAGTTTCAGGTCAAGTACAAGAAACCTGGCAAAGCGGATGGTGGTGATTAAACTTTAAAATGAATTAAAACTAAATAAAGATTAAGGAAAACGCAAGGCTTAAGCTCTTATTGTTCTTCTACCAGCTGAAACTATAGATCAGTGTATATTCTAATATCAGAAATAAGCAGCTGCTCTTTCTTTTGTGGAACAGAAAATAACTATTATGTTCCTTTTATCTTGTCTGATGAGACAAACTTTCCCTGTATGTAAATCCTTGGTACGCTTTTTATGCTTAGAGCACCTTCAATAAAGATGCAACTTGAAATAGTGTGAGGAAAGTATGTTGCCTTATGTATCCAGATATTATAAAGGGATTGGGATTTGCATCACCTAACTTTAGACATCTGCACTGCATATACGTGCTTCTGCACTGCTGCTCCAGCCATCTTCCTAACCAGTAAGAGGAAATAAGCACAATGAGGCCATGACTCACATCTGCCATAGATGTCTATTTAGGATGAGATTAGTTTTGCCCAGAAGTATCTGTTCCTCTAGTATCCACACTAAAAGAAATATAGGCAATTATTGCAGATGGAGGATATATCTAATGCCAGGTGGCCTGAGTGCCATCCTGTTCTACTTAGGCCAAAAGTAATAGGATTTCCAGTAAGAAAGTTCAATGTTGTCAGAAAGACCTTAGAAATATTAAAAACACAGTGGTTGTCATGTAGAAGAGTTTATGGTCCTTATTGCCATGTTGTATGTTAGAACTACTATTTCATAGGTTTGTGTTACCACAGCTTCTGAGGGCCTACACATGAGCTGAGATTTCCCTCTGTTGAGCCCTCCATAAAGATGCAAAGCACAAATTTGGTCTCTGGCCAGCTTGCCATCTGGTCTACACAGGAGACTGGGAGCAAAAAGCAACAAGGAAGTGACACAGTTAAAAATAGCAGCTAAGGGATTGGATGCATCAAGAAGCATCCAATGTTATCCTGGTCCTGATAGAGAAAGAGCACTCATTATAAGGTAGTGTTATGGGTTTTACTAGGAACTTGTCCTGAATATAAAGAGGATCACGTGTGTAAGTCCGAAGCTTCTTGTTTGAAAATTCACCAGATGAATTATGAAGGAAATAATCATAAGCTGGAGGTGGGATTCAACCTTCTTGAAGCTGAATGAGAGATAATGGTTAAATAAGGCAAGGAAAATCTGTGAGCAGATACAAAAAGTCCCTTTTTGGTAAGCGGTAGAGGAAGCAGATGCTATGCCACAAGGTGAAGCATTGCTTGTTTCACCCAGTGAGCTGGGGAAATTATCTCTGCAAGCAGCAGAATTTTGAACACACCAACACATTGAACTTCCTTTTGTCAATTCCAAACAAAAGAAACAACAGTTGCAACAGTGAAGACATTAGATGATCAACTGGACAAAAATTTTAGCTGTGTGAATGTGTGGAAGGGTATATTTGGAGGTGCTATGCAGCAGGAGTCTGAAAAACCTTAGGCATATTCTTGACATTTGAAAACAAGGAGAAATCCAAGTTAAATATGACATCTTTGTGGTGTGGATACATATGATACCATTGTCCACAGTAATTCAGCAAGAAAGTAGCAGAAATGCCTCAGGAAGAAGATGTAACCATTTTGAGCTTAATTTGACAGTTATCCACAGGAGGTCAAAGAGGCATGCTGAGAGTTTAGCTTGGAAGAGATTTAGGCTTGGAACAAAAGGGGTAGATTTGTGACTCTGCAGCCCAGAGACAGCAGATAAGTCCCAAATAATGTGCTGGGTGTGAGGGTCAGAGAGATAGGAGGATGGAGCTTTGGGGAACCTCAGAGTGAAATTAGGACGGAGGATTAGAAGAACCCTTGAAAGGCCAGTATTGATGGAATGCAGGGAGAACTCAGTGCTTGCCCAAGAGAAAAGGGCATGTGTACAATCCTTTATGACCTCTCTGTGCCAGAGAAAAATGGAAAAAAAAAAAAGGAAAATAAACAAATTGAACACATTTTTAAAATAACCAGCACCACGAGATTTCTTATTTGGCTCACAGTATCTGCCACAGATGAAAACAAGCTTTTGGGGCATGAAAATCTACAAAAAGGAACAGCGAGTCTAGAAATGTTCCTAAGGGTGTGAAGAAGGACCCATTAGCAAAAGGAGTGCTCATAAATGTCTGCAATATGTGGGATTGGGTTTGACGATCCTTAATCCAGTCTTTTCAGTGGGTTATTGCCTAGTCCTACTGTAATTTCAGGCAGTGAAGTACTTAATAGGGAAAATGTGTATTTTTGATGGAATTGATCACTTTTATTCTTCAACCATTGTCCATCTATCTGTTGAAGACTGGTTTTGAAATGCATCCCATCTCCGACTTGAGGGAATGTGCACAGGACAAGAGGCATCCAGTGTTAAAATCAAATAAATGTCTCTTTGAATGAGTATCCTCAAGCATTTGGAATGCAGAGGATACCATGAGAAACAAATGAAGCCATTACATTCATTGTTAACAGAATTAGGCATCACAGATGTTTCTGTAATGCACAGATTGCTGCCATCTCAAAGAAGCTTTTCAGCTGTCCTTGCAATTTTAAAAGGAAAATATTCTATTAAAGGAACAAGTGAAAATAAATGAAACATATCATTACTTTTACAATGGACAAATTGTCAATTTGTCAAACCACAGAGACAGGAACTCTAAGTTATAATTGCCTTTCCCATTAAGAATGTGTTTAAAGAAATAATTAGAAAAATACAAGTCATCCCCCTCTCTCAATGCCTTCCTGAAGGTTCCTTTAGAGACTGATTTTACTACTTTTTTTTGTTAATTTTAAACATCTTCCTATGCTTCATCATAAGAATCATTTGCAGTTGAAAAAGAACATTTAGGGGCTTTTAGTTTAACAGTTCTCTTGAAAAGTGAGGACGTAGTAGGCTTGTACAAATTCCCTACAGGGTGGACATGCCAGACTTTTACAGTGGCATTTTTCTTTATCAACCTATCAAAACCCTTTAGTCCTATCTTTCAGCAAAGCTGTGAATTATTTATCCCTTTGGATTTGGACATTTTTACAAAAGTCGATGTAGCTACAGAGTGCAATGAAGGCAATCATTCAGCTGCCCCTTCCATTATGTGAAATAATAGTGCATCTTTTGTGTGGACACTACTGATACAGAAGTGAATGAGCCATGAAATCAAGGTATGAATCACTGTAGGACTGTCTGCCTCCCTTCCCCCTTCTCCTTTTAGAAATTTTCTTGGAATCAGATTCTTGGTAAAAAATTTTATAACACTTGCACAATCTCAGAACTTGTTTCTCAGTGTTTTATTACCCCCTAGTTATGAGAGATCCAGTTTATGTCTGAGACATTATGGAAGGCAACCTTGACCCAAACTGAAGTGTGATAAATGACACTTCCAAACTCATATTACACACACTCTCACTCTCTGTCATTTTGAATTGTTTAATAAAAGCAATAAGTGAGTTCAGTAACTTAAATTTCTATTTTGTAATCCTTGCCTTTGACAGAAACTAGAAAAAAAAAAGAAATAAATTTGTTTCTGTTTGTCCCTCAGAAGTATCCTATCTTGTTTTCTTTTAGTGACAGACGACTTTTAGGTTTCTATCACTAGGCTGTTGGGTTTTTTTTTTGCATGAGGGGCGGGAGGGAGGAGTAGGTTACAATGGGTCAAAGAGTACTTTTGAAAACAGAGAAAAAAGAAGTGTGTAGTGATGAGTAACTCCGGAGTAGTGCTGGATAAAAAAACTTCTGGTAGACTTTTTCTTCCTCTTTCATTCTGCAAATATAAACCTCATTTTTCAAAATATCCTGAAAACCTTGCATTTTTCTTACTAAACAAGTCAGTTCTTGCATTTTCATAGATTGTAGTCAGTGGTTAATACTAGAAAAACTGACTAGGCTATCATTTGCTTAGGTTTCGGGGATTTCAGTGTGTTTTGTAGAGCTGATCCTCTCTACTCCCACTGCAGTATGAAATGCATTGTGAAAGTAGCATTTAGGCTAGCAAAAAAACCTGTCTTCTCAAGATGTTTGACCATAGTGCTTCCAGTAATCCCAAGTCAACTCTGTTTCTGAGTCTTGGCATATCTGCACCTGCCTCATGGCAGGGTGATTTGCTCAGGTTCCCCCAACCTGAGATCATCATGACTGTACAGGATTCACTGTCAACATTTCCTTTTGTAATAAAGTGGTTTTTAGTTCTCTGCTTCTTCTTTCTCTCTTCATAAATACCCTTTAACCAGCAGTACTGCAACAAACCACATGCTGGGAGGCAGCAAGAGGAGCAGTACCATTTTCTGTCGAAGAAAACTACAATTTTCTTTGTACTGACAGTAATTTAGTCTTTCTGTGTGTCTGCTGAAGGAGTGTTGCTTTTGAACTCTACTTTCAGAAAATGGCTGGTGAATGCATGCCAGAAGCAACAGGATCCATAACTCTGATTAAAGAGGTCAGTGTCTTATCCCTTAGCTTAGCAAATATGTAACTTTTAGGTCGGTTGTGTCAAGCTGAAGGAGTACAATTTCTAGCTGGCCCACTTTTTCTTGCTATGCTTTCCTGTTGCCGGGATTATTGAAAAGATCCTTTCTGACCTTTATTGAATAAGTTAGGTTTTTATTTCTTTTTCAGTTCTATCTGTAACTCTGAACTGCCTACTAAATCTGTTTACAAATCACCCTTCCGTTGATGCTGTGTTCAACTTAAGGTGAAGGTGGCAGTTTGGCTATTGCAGTTCTTGGGGATGAAGTGCCGTAAAAGATTTCATACAAGTCATAAGGATCACTGTGACCCAAAGAGAAGAAAACTTGTAATGTCTCAAGTTACCCGTCTCATCTTCTTATTCTTCCTCTCTTCTTCTCTGGGATTTCATTGGCAGGTATATATTAAATATGAAGCCTTGTGATGTCATTTAGTAAGCATTTCTTCTGGCAGCTGTCAGTTGTTCTCAGACAGTTACACAATCCCTGTGCTGGTATGTGTGAGTCAGTTGGTGACCTTGATTGGAGAGCTGACCTAAGTTTAAATTAACTTTGCAAAAAGTCACCTAGACCGGTTTTCCAGTCTGGGCTGTAATGTGACCACACTGCATTTTGTGTGAATGATTGGCTTTCCCACTGAAAGTAGTATTCATTAAATTTCGTGTTCAACACTATTTGTTGTCAACATTTATAGGACCCTATTGCCAGGTGGGACAGAACTTAACATACCAGGATCTAGATTACTTTACACAGAAACCTTTTGTTTACACTTAGCTAGAGGGTAATTTCCCTTTTCTCTCTCCTGCTGTCGTAGTTCAGCCCTGATCAGGACCAGACTACGCAGTCTCTCTCTCACTCCCCCCACCTTCTGAGAGAACAGGGAGAGAAAATATAAGGAAAAACGGCTCGAGGTTTGAGATAAGGACAAGGAGAAATCCTTAAAGTTACCGTCACAGGCAAAACAGACTCGACCTGGGAAAAACTATTCATTTATTACTACAAACAGCAGGAGAATGAGACAGAGAACAAGATAACCTCCATCCACCCCTCCCTCTTCCCAAGCTTAACATTATCTCTACTACCTTCCCCCCCACCGAGCGGCACAGCGGGGGAAGAGGGAATGGGGGTTGCAGTCAGTTCATCATACGTTGTTTTACGCCACTGCTTCGTGGTCGGGGGAAGAACTCCTCACATTCCTCCCCTGCTCCAGCGTGGGGTCCCTCCCACGGGCCACAGTCCTTCGTGGAACTGCTCTGGCGTGGGTCATCTCTTCCACGGGTGCAGTCCCTCCAGAACAGCTGTCCCAGCGGGCCCTCCACGGGCCACAGCTGCCTTCAGGCATCCACCTCCCCTGGTACGGGGTCCTTCACGGGCTCCAAGTGGATCTCTGCTCCTCCGTGGACCTCCACGGGCTGCAGGGGGACAACCTGCTCCACCATGGTCGTCACCACAGGCTGCAGGGGAATCTTGGCCAGGAGCCACATTACTCCTCCCCCTCCTTCTGAACTGACCTTGGCGTCTGCAGCCGTTCCTCACAACAGGCTGGTAGATGTCTCTCAGGATCTTTTTTTACATCTTATTCACTTCTCATCTCCTTTCCACTTCTTGCAGTTGGGCTGGACCGAGCCGGGCCCAGTCGGCTGCCTGGCGAGAGGCCAGAGGGTGAGGCCTGCAAGGCCCATGAGGCCTGCGCCTCCCCTTCTGCGCCTCTGCCCCCGCTCAGCTTCTTCACATCTTCTCTCCTCTCTTTTTTTCCTGTTTTTCCCTTCTTAAATATGTTATCGCAGAGGCGTTATCATGGAACATTCTGCTACCAATCGGCTCAGCCTTGGCCAGCAGCAGGTCCGCTGTAGGCCCAGCCGAGTCCACTAAACAAAGGGGAGCGACTTCTAGCAGTTTCCTGCAGAAGCTACCACCTTAGGCCCCCCCTCACTAACAAAACCACGACACCTGCCCCTTTCTTTGGCCAAAAGCGATATGGTGCAAAGAGGTAAGTGCCTAAAGCTATAATGAAAAATAGGTGGATGACTGCATTGACATCTTCATTGTTTTTATTATCTTGTAGCACTCACATTGCTTCTGTACCACTGGAGAGGTCCAGGGTATCATTTAAGCGTTGTTTGTTTTACTTTGAAGAACTCATCTTTCTTTCTTTTTTTACTGTAAAATATGACTAATTTAAAAACAAATAGAAAAATCTGCTTTAGGCCTTGAAGTATGTACTTACTTGGCCCATTTTTCCAAGCTACCAGCACTGCTTTTGCTTGTAGGTCCTTTGGAGTAAATGAGAAAGTTACCATTGATTTGACTAGGGCTAGGCTTTCAGTCATCCCCTAATGCAGAGAACTGCCAGAAAGATTTACAGATTTGCTACTAACTCCCTTGAGTACAGAGCTGATTGAATTAAATAAATCTATGTGTGATTCAACACATCTCTGTTTATGCTCAACAGCACTTTTACTCAGAGCAGGAAGAATTACACAAATCTTATCACCACTAGCAGGAAGAACATAGATAATTCCTACTATTAGCATTGTGACGAAAATTGTGCTGGTGTGTTTGATCTCACTGTTTTCATATGGGCTCTTGCAGTTTTTCCACTTTCATAGCTCCCACTTACAAGATAGGCTCTTTCTTTATGACAGAAACTTTTTTATAAATGTAGTTGCTTCTCTTTCTTTATATTCTTCCCAAAGTTTTTGTTTAAAAAAAATCCTTTTTAACCTTCAGACCTGTGTAGAACCTTTAAGTGCTTTCCTTAGAACAAAAGTCTTTTAAGTACAGTAATGTATCAACAAACTGTAAAGCATCTGACCTATCATGGTGAAATGGTGCTTGAAACCATCTTTCAAGACACCAAACAAGAAAAACATATGTAACAAAAAAAATCCCATAAGCCTTTGAACTATAGGCTTTCCTTTGGAAACTTCTATCTATGAACATGAAAGAGGAGATCAGGCTGCATGTATGTGTAACTAACATAACACTGATTCCCCAAAATGTTATTGAAGACTTACCTCTTCACACAGAAAATAAGTATAGAGTTTAATGGATGCGTTCTTGGAAAGGCTAGTCCATGTACATGAACGATATGTCACCATTTTAAGTATAAAACACATAGTAAAGATGTAGATTGTGGTTATATTAAATACTGTATTTCCAATACTTTTATTATGAGAAAATGGGTATTAGAATTTATTTTCCTATGGGAAATGGTTTACAGCCCTAAGGAAAAGATGGTATATTGCTCTATCAGCAGCTAAGATTATTTTGAAGTCATCTATAATTACCTGAAGAACTTACCTAGGTATCTTTAGGTATGACCATGTGGCATCCATCAGTACCTCTGACAAACAAGATGAAAATAAATGTATAGTTTTAATTGGAGTTCCTTCTGTGATGGAATCTTTAAATTCAGCTGTTTGGCCAAAAGAAGCAACAGGTTTTTTTCTCCAGCTGTGGTAGATGCAGACTTTTCCCTTGTAGCTGTGTGTAGATTTTGCGGTTCTAATCAAGCCACAGCAAAGTTTTCTTCCCTGTTTACAGAACCCTGCCACACTCATATCATCCAAGGCCGCTGGAAGCCCCAGATCATTAGGTATTCTGGGACAGGAGTATTCTGGGGTGCCAGGCTGCTGCTGCAGGGTTTAGACCTTACTGAAAATGGAGTGGTGAAGCTCTGCAGCCCTTCTGCAAAATGTCGGTTACATCAATCAGCTACTCATGCTCATGGAGCAGGGAGAGGCTTGTGCTGAGCTGCACCTGTGACGTAGCAGAGCTGGGAACGGAAGGGTGTAGAAAAATAAATGTGTTGCAGGAGCAGTAATATAGGATCTTTCTAGCTAATGACTGAGAAATCAAGGCAAGCGTTACCAAAATGTGCTGAGGATTTAAAATGATTGATTTTTCCCTCTTATCCTCTTTATGCCAGGTACTTTTATAAAGAGCTTCACAGGTGCAGCTTAATAGTTTGTTAGTGCTTTATATCCCACCTAACCCAAATGACAGGCGATAGACTGCACTTTTAAGTAATAGTTGAACAGCATCCAGGCTTTGCATAAAAAGCTCTGAATTTGTAGTTGCTGTTCTGCAGAATCGTGCCTAGACACTTCCCATGTAGCTCTGGAAATACCTGTATCACTGTACTGAAGCTGGGAAAATCTCCAACAAAATTACAAATGCAGAGGAATCTGGCAATTTGAACCCAAATCTCTCAAGATTTACCCTGTTCTTCTGATACAGCTGTCCATGGAAACCTGATCTTGCTCCTCACATAGGCAACATGGCGAGAACTGCCCTCCCCACCACCTCAACATCATTGACCTTAGCATGGTTTTAGCTCAGATTATCAGCAGTGAAGGCATATCTCACCAGAATACCTTACTCTCATGTTTAAAAGACACAACAGATGCATTCTACAGGGGAGAGGGATGAAACAAAACAAGAATGGGAGAGTGAAAGGCTAAGGAAATATTTCCTGGTTTTCATTCCTTTGCTTAATATTCCATCCATGAGAGGGCAAGATTCTGCTTTTACAAGCAACCCTGCTTGTGTAATTAGAAATGAAATGAGAAGGGCCAGCATACTGAGTTCCTCCTAGTATATGAACTCTTGCTTATTTTTCAGAACTAGACAGAAGTATCTAGCATCTGTGCTAACAAAAAATTAATACCAACAAATTCACAGAAAGGAGGACATTTTGTCATTAGTTCACTGGTATAAGAAGTTAATTTATTTTTTTTCTTGTCTCCCTTTTAATGCATGGCTATTTTACTGATAGTTGAAACCAATCATAAGCCATTTACTCACATTACCAAAAGGGGCCTGTGAAACACACACGAATAAAGAGATTAATTTTTCAGCTACAAACCTGTGGTCTGCAAATTGAAAACAAACTGGGGAGGGATTTGATGGTTATGTGCAAATCCTCAGGTTTACTTGATCGTAGTGCTTTAGAGTACTCAATTCCAGATTTTTACTTTGGAAGAAAAGTGTCGTAGAAAAGCTTACCTGCCTCCAATTAGAAGGGAACTATTGTATTGCCAGAACTATTGCTAAAGATAAGATCCCACAAAGGTAAGGAAGCATATTAGACCACAAGGTGGTTTGGACAGCTTGTTTTCAGCCAATATTGTGTTCTTACAAGGAAACACTGTACATTTGATGGGATTTATTTAAAGACCACAAGATGGTGCTCATTCAGGTGCTGATGAAAACGTGTTTGAGAGCATACAAAAGGTCATTTAAGGAAGTCTATGAGAAAATCTTGAGACATTTCATACTGGCTTCCCTGCAAACCAGATTAAGCGAAAAATGCTATTGTTACTAGTCTAGGAAACACAGTTTTCTAAAACAAATAAGCATTAATTTATTTACGGAAGGAAAGCTCTATACTCACTATAGTCAGCAGCATCCAAACCTATTTTATGAGATGGAGTATTTGAGATGTTTCTGTCATGGAGGGAAGGCAACACGCTACAGCCCTTACCCTATGCTGGGATTTCCTGGAGGTGATAGATTTTCTTACTGACATGCTTAATCGCAGGTACCAAGATGCACGTAGCAAGAAGCATTGGACCTGCTCTGCAGTTCTTCACTGCCTTTCTGTCTATCCTCAGTAGATTCAATAATTTCAGGGAAGGATTTTTTTTTCTTGTTGCTGATTTCATGATTTATGTGCAATATGAACAGTGTATACGCAGTAGGTTAATTTGGATATGTGCAGTGCTATGGTAAGGGAAGGGTCTGAGATGTCCTGAGAGATGGTGGTGGCTAAGATCAGTCTATTGAAATTTCTCCCCATCCTACTAGGAGAGATGACAATGAGAGCAGGTCTTCAGAGTGGCAAGGTTGTGTGGGTAGCCCAAGTACATAAAGTATTTTGGTGTTATTTTCACTACTCTGAAGTAATAGACTTATGACAAATTTTACTGACCTCTCAAGTAACTTGTTTTTTAACATGGCAAGTACAGCATAGTTTTCTGTGACAGTGGGTCCTCTTTTAGTGTCTATGAATTTAAGTGACTTAAACCAAGGTAGGAGTTTAGATATACAATTATTACTGCTTTTAATCTCAAAAATTTAGTAGAAAATGGCATTGAAGTGCCCATAGAAAAAGCTTGATGATTTAGACCCTAACCCACATTTTAAAAAGTAAGATATACTTCAGTTATTACATTATTATGAGTATTTTTGTGTTACAACAATGTTATTTTAAAAATACTTTTCTTATTAAACCTTGTCTGGGAGAAGAAAGGTCTGGCAATGGGGAGACAAAGAGGGAGGAAAACAAGGAACAAGGTGACCACAGGACTGTCAAAGCTGCTGTTGTGGGTGGAATGGAGCCAGGCACAGACTAAAGCAGCTCTCTGCAAACTTAGACACCAAACAATCATTGTATACCATAGATGCATCTGGCACCCCCAGCTCCCTTGGCTCTCTTTGAGCTAGAGCTGGCATATGCCAGCCTTTCCACAGCAGCCTCCAGGGAGAGAAGTAGATGTTTTCTCTCCTTAAAGTATCTGTTCATGCTGTCATATCCCTCCTGCTTCTTTTCTCTCAAGGCCACAATACATTTTTCTTTGTCATTGGTGTTCAAGGGATTAAACCAATAATAAAATAGCAGATACATGATATCAACATTGTAAAAATATACATATGTATGCGCCTGTGTGTGTGTATAGATATATATTTAACTATTTAGAGAAATCAGTCTCTGGTTTCTCCTTAGTTGGAGGTCAAGGTAGCAGCACTGCTATATGCTCACAAAGGTTGTCTGTGTGAAAAAAAAAAAATTGTTTTTACACTGTGGTTGAGCACACTTACATTCCCTAAGCCTGAAGGCTGTCAGAGTGTTTTCCTCTTCATCTGGTTAGTGTTTATCTAAATACTGATTTACATTTAATGAAAAGGATTCCCTTTTTGTCCCAAGGGGAAGAATGGCCAACAGATGGATCACAAGAAATGTCATTAACCACTTAGGATGTTTTGACATCTTGCTGAAGATTGCTTCATTATCAGTGAAATGAAATTGCTTTTCTCCTTGTCTAGCAACTAACATTATTTAGAGAAAGTTATTACTGTGACAAAGATGCTGTGAAATGTATGTTTGAGCCTCTGAGATACAGATATTCTTCAGATGCTTTGGGTGAGGCTGTTAGAAGATATGTACTTTTTGCATTTTCTTCTCATGTAGAATTTGTGTGGATATTTTTACTCAAAGATTAAATCTTCACATTTTCTGTTCACAGACTGATTTCATAATAAAAATGAGAGCCCCATCAGGGAGACCAGATGGAATCTGTTTAGACACCTTGGTCAGATTTTTTTTTTTTTTGCCATAAAATCTAAGTTTTACTCTTCAAAGCAGTTTTTAGGGTAAAGCAGAATGGATTTTGTAAACCTCCTCAGTTAAATTTTTATTTGATAAGACAACTGGTAAATCAATAGTCTATGAAAATTGTAAGATATATTGAAAGACTGGATTTGTTTTCTGTCCTTGCCTAAATAATGGCAATAGTAAGCACCCAGTTCCAACAAATGAATTGTAAATTCACTACAAAATTACAGTTGAAAAATACAAATAAAATAAAATAAGATAACTAAGAAATAATTTTAAGGTGTTAAAGAAGTAACTGTTCTACAGATTAATGATTGTGGTTCTATCTTAAGGTGCTAGACAGCTAACCAGGTACACAGATCATCTTTTCAGGGCAGTTTTTGTTCCATACTCAACCAGTGATATAAAGATCAATTAATTCTTTTTATTAATTATTTTCTTTCCTAAATTAAAATACTGTTAAATGGCGATACCTACAATGGAATAACAGGTACCAATGCTTTTGCAGAAGCTGAAAGAAGACATTAGACTGGCCAGAAAACAAGAATTCTGGGACGGTATTTGAGTATGTGGAAGTATGCTTCTCTTAAGCATGCAAGGGAAGCAAAGTAAAATTTTCCTAAGATGTTCTTGAAAAGTTATATGAGTGCTCTAAACCAGTTCATATCTGGAGGGTTGTCCTGTGTCCTTCATAAGTCACCTAAACATAGGGCAGTGGACTGCCTTAGGACAGCTGGGACTCCATCTTCTCTGCTCTCCCTTGTTTCTTTTGCCCAGAATTTGCCAAAAAAAAAATGTTATCTAAAAACAGTCATCCCGCTCTAAAATATACTGATACCCAAAAGTTTTAAATAAAGTCTGTCAAAAGCTGAGTGAAATATGCTGCCTAAAAAAGGGATCTGAATTAAAAAAAAAACCCTAAAGCTCCAAGTTTAGATCTTTTTCCAGACCTGAAGTAAGGGACTGTATATTTCCTCACTAATAAGCTGTAAAAGTTAGATCTTTATTATAGTCTCTAACCACAGTTTTTGGAAGATACATGTAGTACTGCAAGAGAACTAAAGTGTATGTGTCAGCTCCTGCTGCCAAACAGAGTTGTTCTTGGCATCAAGTCACTTGCCTGCAAACTGTGATTGAAGCTGCTGTCCAAAGTCAGTGGCCTAAGACCAAAAGGAAACTGCTGAAAAGCTAAAGAGCTAAACTGATGGATCTTGACTTTTTGAAGGACTAGTTGTGTGTCAGAATCTTTGGAAATACCGTTTTCTACGCTTTATGTGAAATTTCTAATGCTTTCCAGTGAATTAATTTCAGTTCACTGCTTCTATGGCCTGAGAGAGGAAATCACCCATGCAAATTGCTACCACTTACTTTGTAGTCTTTCAGCTTCAGCCTTAATTTGAAACTGGTTTCACTTTTCCTAAAGCCTTTGCTTGTGTGAGTCTGCAAATTAATCTGCTTAACAAAAAAATGCTACTTTTTTTTTTTTAAGTAAACGTATTGAGATTTCACTTCCTCCCAAAACATCCACGACAGATATAATGCTGCTCATTTTTCTATTATGGCTGCTTTAATATTAACTATCCCTGCAGGACAGCTGCAAAACAAAGTTTATTATCATGGTATTTATTGCCTCTCTACATGAAGGACCCCAAAGTGTAAGCTTTGACCCAAAAGTTGTGCACTTAGGCATAGATGCAGTTTAATTATATGCCTTGAATGAATGTACAAACATGCTTGGGTCAGTTACTTGAATGAATGTACAAACATGCTTGGGTCAGTTACTGAACTGGGCTTACAAGCCTAAAGCACCACTGGAATGAAGGTAATGGGATTGTATTCCCAGTTCCCACTATGCTACAGAAAAGGAATGAAAGAGATAGCACTGACAAAGCCCAAAACAACAGAGGCCTGTTCTTAAAAAAAAAAAACCAAAACCCCCGAACCCAAAAACTTAATGTCCGTGCAAAATGCAGACTCCTTTTGGGACAGATCCCTCAACAGATCTAAAGAGCACACATTCTGGTTTACTGCTGCAGACTGAAGTGTTTAGTAAGGTTCTCCTCAGGTACCAACAAGGAGCACTGTACTTTTGTACCATTGACTGTAAAAAGATGTACTCATTATCAGAGCCAGGTTACGGGACTTTTTTTTTCATTGAGTCCAGGGAGATATCAAGGTCACACATAGCTTCATCCAAAAACTATGTTATTATGTCCCTCGGACAATATGATATGGACTGGAGGAACACCATTCTCACATTCTCTATGTGAGTGATGAAACATAAGCACTGCTCCTTTTACTGGATTTTAAAATTTTCCATGACTTTATAATTTCTTTAAGAAAATAAAGTTTATAGATGACAGGAGCACTGTACTTTAAGTGGCAATACATAAAGGCCAATCTATCACATTTTGGCAAGAGTGCGCTTTAGACAGTGATGATAATGAGCACAGTCTAAAAGTCAGCAGCCACCAATGCTCCTATTTTATCCATACAACTTAATGTTAAGACTAGCAAATCAACCAGCTGCAAATGGAAAACTATTTGTATATTTGCTGTTTATTCTAAGTGCATAATAACTTACATGAAAACATGTTAGATTCTGTGATCACAGCCAATCCTTCTGTGTTCCTACCATTCTATACATTTCTACTATTTAGGGCCTTGAAAGTGTTGCCCTGCACAAGAACAATTGCAGTGCAATGAAATAAATAAAAGGTTTAATATCTCTTAGTATTATTGCACAAAGAATATTAACATTCATTACACTCTATTTCTCTCACTCTCTGTAATTACATAATATTGAATCTATTGCTATTTTATGTTAAACAGTAGCTAGAGATATTTTACTGTCCTCATCTGAGTGTGACATTTTATTGGCAAAATCTACTCATACAAAACATTACTTTTTGAAACTAATGCACACAAAATTACCAATCAAGTGTATGAAAGAGGAATAGTGACTTCCCTGGTTTTAAATGAAGACTAATATATTTTACATTCTTCATGCTTACTGCTTTGTCTCGTTCTGAATGCATTGATCTGTCATAGTCCCCGAGTGCTCTGAATTTTAAATAAAACCTAAAAAGCAGATCTACTTTACTTGTGGTCTGTTACACTCTTCCACAAGGCCAAATTAGACAACTCTGCAAGTGGAAAAGGTGCATTTTTGTTGGTGTTTGCGTGTTTATACATAAGTCTACCAGGGAAAAATGGGGAGAAGAACTGAGAACTAGACTTAACCAAGGAGGACAAGCCATGAGGGAATGAATGGAATGAAAAAAAGAAGTCTTTCTGGGAACACAACTGCCAACAGGGGTAGTGTTTCTTCTTCTGGACAAGTGTAACTCACATGAGTGTTTGTAAGCAGCCCTATGAAAAGGAATAGGAAAATGCAAGTAACAGCAGGTAAAATTATAAAAATGGTAAACTTGTCCTTAGGAAGAAGATATAAAAGGCAAAAAAGTATGGATCAGGGCTATATTTAATATAGAGAAACATAACTTTTCTGCTGCTGAGGACAAACGCCCTGCGCTATTCATTATTTAGACTTTAGCTCCACTGTTCCCTCTGTATGAAGGTTAAGGATTTAGTAAAATGTATCCTTGGTTGCCTGATCACTTGCGCTCAGCTCTTTTTGCTGCAGCTAGATTAAGCCCAGACTGGGTATCCCCGCTTTTCTCCTGTCACCTGTATAACATCTCCTATATTCTTGATCTCATAGTATAGTAATGGGGCTCCTACACTGGGTCCATGCCAGGCTGCACCAAAGAAAGTATGTGTACAGTTTATGAGGGCCTTGAACTACCAGCTGTTGTAAGGGGCAAGTTTCAATAAGCTTGGCCTGGCAGTAAAACCACCTTTCCTCTCCTGTCCACAACGTCAATAAACTTGATGTTATAAATCTTCGCAAATGCATGGTCTTATCTCTAATCAGAAAAGGTTGAAAAGAAGGGTAGCACTTACCCTGTTTTTCTTCCTGCCTAATGATTACCAGAAGGATGAAGGGTGAGAATGGCATAGTATGAAAAGTGCATGGTGTAAATACAATAGGAAAGAGAATTATTCTTGAAACACAACACTGCTAGTTAACAATTGGGAAAGATATCAAAGAAAATTAGAATTGTTTCAGCATTTAAATTCCACTTTATCCATTTTTAGGAGGAAGGGGAAGAAGTCTGAATAGCTGTTCCAGACTTGTTTTGAAGGAAATCACCTGCCAGATACTGAAAAACTCTGGACAGTATGAGTATGGCCTCTGGACTCAATGCTAGAATATAGCTGTGCATGAAGTGTTGCCAAACTTCACGCGAACATCACAAAACAGTGAGTCTCATTCTCCTCTCAAGTGACAGTGACTGAGAGGGAATTCTATGAAGGTCAGTGAAAATATGCAGAGGGACAAGAGAATCAGGTCTAGGATGATTTTTGATGGACAAATGCCTTCCGCCAGCTCTCACCCTGTCTGCACTATAATGCAAACCCTACAGCAGTTCTTTACAACCGTGTAACCAGCTTATGACAATCCTGGTCAATATTCACTCTACCAGCAGAAACTGAGCATGCTAAATGAGACAAGCTGGTGACTATTACTGGTGGTTATATTCTGCACATATAGTTAACCTCAGAACTTACAGACTTCATTATTTTAAGCACAAATCTCTCTTTGGAGGATAGATAATATACAGTTCTAACATCATTTTCAAAGGCATTTTCTTTTAATTCTAGGGATACTTGCAAGAGTATATATGCAGCTCTGAGAAGTGAGGCTTCTCAAAAACTATGCCCACACACATACACGCATGTTTTTAATTGCCTGGTGTTTCTTAAATAAATTCTTCATAAGATTAAGTTCTGCAGGAAAATGAAGCTGCTATGTCACTCTTGCTGTGCATCCAGAGGCTTTATCTGACAGTGTATCATTTACAGAGTCCTGAATCCTCATTACTGTGCTCAGCAGGCAACAGGAAACTGCTGTACTGATAGCAATCCTGCTATCTGTTTTAATAAAAACTTGATGTCCTTTCTTTCCCCCTACACTTACAGAATTTTAAAATAATTTATTTTTCTGAATGGTACTGGACGTCTAGCAAGCATCCGGATCATATTTTCTTAATCCTTGGAGAAAGAAATAGAACAACTTTACTGTGAAGGTGAGCCCAGGCTAGACGAGTAGAGTGTCTCTGAGTCTTTGACAATTTATCACAGAAAAAATGATCTTGGGGCATCCTTGGCATGTAGAGATTTGTCAAATGCTTTGCTGTATATTTGGAAAGTACTAATCAAAGGCAATGTAACAAATTAGAATAAAACATTTTATCAAGATTCTTTGCTTTTTCTCTCTTTTTTTTTTTTAATTGCAAGTATAATTTGTTAAGCAGGTTTTTTTTGCAGAACAGCTTTTTAAAACATTCTGGCTTTACGAGTGCATCAGCTAAGTAGGAACATATCATATGTGTTTTTGACATGGCTAGACAGGACATGATTGTGTTGACTGAAGTGGTCCACTGCCAAAAATATATCAAAACAGGCCCCTTATGTGTTCCACCCTTAAACCATAATGTTGGTAATGTTAGTCTTTGAGGAACTGTTGGAAACCAATTATTAATTTCTGAGGTCTGAAGTGCAATGTGGAGCTCTCTGTGTGCAAGGAAAGGCGGATCTTTTTTTTTGTAGCCCACACGCTTTGTCAATGTGCAAATGTGTAAGGCAGAGCATAAGTACGCACAATTACCCCCTGACGTGCTTATTTATTCATTCTGATCTAAGTCCTGTTTAGTTTTTATTTAGGTGTAATTTCTAAAGCTCAATTGTATTTACCTTTGATCTATGGTGGCAAATGCACCATGCTGGGTGCTCACAGTCCATTTGCTGCTAGCAAAATTCAGAAAGTGGCTTAATTCACTGTATTTTAAAATAGTAGTATAACATGTAGGCTTTCTGAAGTCCACAGGGAAAGCTGTCACTGAGTGACCAGGTGTGGAAGTTCGTCCCACAACATAACCCAAACTATAGCTGAAACAATCAAATCCTGTGGTGATGTACAACCAGGATCAAAAATCTCATGAATGAAAACATAGTCATGGACTGATGAGACACCCTTTTTAAGTCACATTCTTGCAAAACTGGTCTTTTTGAGCAGTGCTTCAGTATCCCACCTCTACATAGTGATAGAAGTGAGAATATGCAAAGAAACTGGAAGCAAATAAACTTAATGAAACTTTATTTAATTTTGAGAGCTAGGTCCAGGGAGTGCTTCCCCTTTTGGCCAGACTGTTTCATGTGTTCCCTTTCCTCATGTTGCTGAGCTCTAGGCAGCAATGAAGCTCTGCTGCAGCTTGTGACCACAGAATCATAGAATCATAGAATGGTTAGAGTTGGAAGGGACCTTCAAAGGCCATCTAGTCCAACATCCCTGCAAGGAGCAGGGACATCCCCCACTAGATCAGGTTGCTCAGGGCCTCATCCAGCCTGGTCTTGAACGCTTCCAGGGATGGGGCATCAACAACCTCTCTGGGCAACCTGTTCCAGTGTTCTACAACTCTCATTGTAAAAAAAAATTTCCTAATATCTAATCTAAATCTACGTTCCTCTATTTTAAAATAGTTCCCATTATTTTATTAACATTTACTTTTTTCACAGATTTACAATGATTAATTTTCACTGTGAATTTAAAATAACATAGACCAGAACAGTTCTGGGAGCAATTTATTTCTAAATATGTTTTAAAAATAGATCATTACAGCTATTTTAAAATTGCAATAATATGAGATATGTATTTTAAAATCTATCAGATTCCATTGCAAGGCAGAGACATTGATTCCTTCTTCCTTTGGTTGGATCAATTCTTGTTGTATGAAGTTGCTTTATTTTTGTTGCAAAACCTTTGGCATTTCAGGTTACATTATTGACTGAGCAAGCTGAGCGATTCTGTCACTTGTGTATCATAGCCATTTATAAAAGACTTTCATCAGAAGTTTGTGGTAGAGTTTTCTCTGTTCCCATGAAACCATATCACTTTCCCAGTCAGACACCAGTAGAGTTACAATCAAATAAACATCTGACAATGCCAATTAAACAGATCTCAATATATTTATTAAAAAAAGATTACTGTTTTTCTCCAACATTTAACTGAAAAATCATAAACTAAAACTAGTTTTTCTATCAATCATTATTTTGTTTAAGCCTTCTTTTGCTTAATATTTTTTGGCATATATGCACACTACAGGAAGAAGGAAGTTTGCTGTCACAATAACCAGAACCACATTCAAATGAGAGCAAAAAGAAAATACTGTTATATTATTAGATTCAGCTCATCTGAATGATGTGGCAGAACCAAATTCCATTCTGGGGGTCAGAGTGAAAAGTCCTAACTTCCTCCCTCCCTGAAAAAAAAAAAAAAGACAAAGGAGAAAACACAGACAGTTTTACTTGAAACGAAACAAAGGTACTTGTAGGTCAGTACACCTATATTAAATCCTACGAATTCATCAGATAGAATACATTAAACTTCCACATAAAATCTTCCTTCTAAGGAGGCAGAGGAAAGTAGTAGCTGATATCTAACGAAGAGTTGCAAGGAAGCCTTTGCAGCAGTTGTCATGCTACTAATCAGTTGGAGGGCTTTATTATTATTCTGTGTAAACGCTCAGAAATGGTCTTGTCTTAGCCTTGTATAGAAAGGGAATTATGAGTCAAGCAAAGAAACTCTGAGAAAGACTTTGTGAAAGTCCAGCAAGAGGAGACAACTTTTTTATATGTGTTCATACACAAGAGGATTTCTTTTTTTCAGCTAAAGGATAGAGAGGGCATCCTCAGAGTTTTAGCCCAAAGAAATTGTTCGGGCTTTAAGAATTGTCCTTTTAAAGCTGCCTTACTAATGATAGCAGCCTGCAGATAATACACATCAATGACTTCAGCTTAGACAGTTGGGATTTGAATGTTCCACTGCTGCATGTCCTTTTCAAGCAAACTATTCAGATAATAAAGCTTTCTTTTCTTTTCTTTTCTTTTTTCTTTTTTTTCTTTTTTCTTTTCTTTTTTTTTCTTTTTCTTTTTTTTTTTTTTTTTTTTTTTGATATAGGAAGTGCTATCAAACTGGGACCTCTTAATTTAAAAGGATTCCTCTTTTCTTTTTCTTTCTAAACCTTGTTAAGGAGTATAAGAATAACACAATGTGAAACTGATTTCCCCTAAAAGATAGAACAGCAACATAATGAAAACGAAGCGGTGGTGTTGCAGATTGTAATCCTTCCAAAGAATAAAAAAGCCAGAGTTGAAAGTGAAGCACTGGCATATGCTGCCTGAGATGAAATCTACTGTGATAGGTATTGGTATTTTGACCTAATGGAAGATGTAAAGAGAATAATGAGGTTACATGACCTCACACTAGTTTTTAAATCACTGCTTTCTTAAAGGATCATTTTGTTTTCAGCTGCTATCTACAAATTACATTATCTGACGAAATACCACCACCACCCCCAACAGTAGTCTCTCTTCTTTCTCTCTTTCTACTTTTAAAAAAGAAATCAGAACAAAGGCCTCATCTTCATTTTGAGTATGCTTTAGATGGATTTAAAGTAAGTTAATTTGAAATGACAGTAAATAATCCTGCACCATTCAGTCACTGGTTTTACACTTCTCTGTAATTATCATTGAATAAGCTTCTTTTTAACCATGCTTAATATGTCAGGTTTTTTTTTCCTTTACTACTTTGTGCCACAGATAAAAATTACATTTCTGTAAGGAAATCTCAGCCACTATTCTTTGCCTTTAGGGATCTGTTCAAGGAGACTTATGAATTGTTCAGGTATTGTAAGTGCCAGCCAATGCAGATTTTCACTATGCTTCCCTGCCCTGCAAGCTTCCCCCTACTTCAAAGTACACAGCTGTGTCTTGCCAGCCACCACCTGATCAATGTCTTTATGGCGACACAGTAAGCTCCATGAAAACAGCAAGAGAAGAGATGAAGGTGATTCACGCCAGCGTAAAAACTGCCTGCAACAGGGAAGAAGTGAGGGAACAAAACCAAATGCGTGTCTCGGCATCCCATGGATGGGTATTTGTGCAGGGACTGGGCTGACACCTCAAGCAAGCAGTACATACTCTGCTTTGTCCTCACCCTTAAACATCATCCTTTTTACCTTATAGTAGTTACTTCCCGACGTATGACCCAGTCTCTGCAAAAGGAAGGAGTCCATGCAGCTCATTTTTCTAAGGCACTTAAGGGTCATTACTCTAGCACTGCAACAAATGTTTTATTCATTTTGCCACAGTCCAATTTCTGCTAAGACTTTTGTAGCAAAATGCTACACAGCTCAGCCGAGAGGTGACTGATTAAGCAAGAAGGAGCAGAATTTGGACATCCTGATAAATTTTTCTTGGAGTCTGCTCAGTTAATATCAATCAGTTTTATTTAGGTAGTAACACTTGAATACTAACTAGGTGATTTTATCCGTCGGAGAAAAATGGATGACAATACTTTCAGGTTAATATTACTTGAACATTTCATTCTTGAATAATTTATACCTGTTAGTGAGCATCTGTCTCTTCACAACTATCTTCTTTGGTCTTACCAAGGTGCTACCCGAGCTGGCAGTGTTGGTCTGAGCGCTGAGTCTCCCAGAGTGAGTGAAACCAGTAACAAAGACACCCTTTGGGCAAGTACAGTAAGGCTGTGCCCTGAGTGAAATGCACTTAATTAACAAAAGCCCCACCTAATCAGTAGAATAGAACTGCATCTACCCCAGGGTTGCAGTGGCATGGCTGTGGTGGTCAGAGAGTCACAGTGCTGGCAGCTGCCATCCCACAGGGAGACCCAGGGCCAGGCTGCAGGTGTGCCCAGGCCGCTCAACCTCAGGCTACGCAGGGCCAGGCTTTGGCCAATATAGCTGTAAAAATTTTTTTTTACCTGGTTGGATTTGTACCAACGGAAGTGCTTGTTTTCTTCTACCAAGGAGCTTTTCAAGTAGCATACCCACTTGGAGTGGGAAAGGCAGAAGCCTCTTCAGTAGAAACATTGGCTAAACTACTTCGGATACCTATCAAAGAGAAAAAAAAGCTGCTGAATTTTTAAACCAAAGAATAACACTTTTCTGGACTGAAACCAAAAGGTATATCATTACAGAAGTTAGTGATCCCTTTTTCACTATCACAGAATGTTTAACTCTGCATTCTAAATTAAACAAATCTATCTCATGTTACTGAGGTTCATAAACGCTATCCACATTTTAATGTCATATAAATAAAAAGAGTGATAATTCCTCAGAAAATTTCTGTAACAATGATGAAATACTAATTACCATGTAGTGACTGTTTGAACAAAGTAACCAAGTGCCTTTTTGCAGGTCATCAAAATCGAGGGCTCATTTTGGTGCCTTTGTGTCTCTCTTATCTATAAGTATTCCAGTCAACTTGCTGAGAAATGTTTTTTTCTCCAGTGTTTAGCCGGATTTTAACACTACTTAAGTCCAGTGGACTGGAAAAAAAAAATCTAATTCTTGGGAATTTGATTGAGGAGAATGTGATACAATTTGGACTGAATGTGCTCCGGGCCTCTTTGGGTGCACTTGAGCCAAACAGAATTGATTTGTATTGGACATATGTGCAAAATTATATAATGGACTGACCTTTGTAACAGAAATACATGGCTCATTCTGAGGTGCAGATTTCCCAGTGATAATATATTTTTAAAAAGAAAATAGGGGCGAAAGGTAACCAGATCACATCAGTCAGAGTAGTTGAACATAGCCAAGAATGTGTCAGCTTGAATTTCCTTCTTGTTAGAAACACCCTATATTATCAGCAAAAAGGAAAACCTATTACCATTATTTTTACATTTTTACATTATATAAAATAGAAAGAAAAAATCCTTTATGATACACTTAGTTAAAAGTCTCCATTGGACCAGAAAGAGTTTTCTTCACCTCATGAAACACAAACATTTTTAAAGAGCTACAGTCAAGCCACTGTTACTTACATAGTCTTGCTCCAGGAAAACATTTGACAGCTGTTAGAAGGGAACACAGTTGTGTGGTGTAAAGACCTATTCACAGGGCTTGTCCCAGTGACAGTGGATACCCAGTACTTGTTGGCCGAGCCTTGTAAAGTCATACATATATCAGTCAGAGTTGTGGGAAGAATTTGCCACTGTAAAGCCTGTTCTTGCAGAACTTACAGCTCACGCTATATGCTGCTGGACGGGTTGGCCACCCTCACCCACCAACTGGTCTACAGTTGGTGCCAGCGCAGGATGAAGGGACTGTGGGCGACCCTGGCTGGGCTAGGAAGAGGATCATGTGTTTTTGGGGCAGTGATGTCAGTGCAAAGCTCCTTCAGAGCCAGCATTAGCAGAATGCTGTTTTACAGACTTTGCTTTTGAGTTGCAGCTAAGGCATCTCATCACAGACATCTGAGGGTCTGGGTAAATTCTGGGCAATTTTGAAAAATACAGGATTTTCTAATTTAGATAATGAAATGACCATCAATTTTTAAAACATCAGCCACAGACAGGGACAATAACTGTGCATCTAAAGGTTCCCACCTCACCTGCAAATCTCAGGTAACTATGAGGCAACTGGAGCTCTTTGATGTGGAGTTTCTGTGTTTATTTATGGGTTATTTTTCATGTCACTTATACCCTTGATCCAGATATGTGGTAGACTTGCGTGCTGCAAAAATCTGTAACCACAGCTTGTGCATACAACAGCTACTTCAGCCGTGACTGAGGCACTGCTGCCAGGAGAGTCGTGGGACTGCTTCTTTCTGAGGCCTGGATGGATTGTCCACCTGCCTACCTGCCGCTGGGAGCAGCACTCTCCCAGTCTCTTCTATAATGCTTTAAAAAACAGAAAAGCACATTGAGCAACTGAACTAAAGCTCTCCTTTTTACTTTTTAAAATCTGCATACATATTTCTTATAAACTATGTCTTGATCTGCTTTATAATAGGACATGAACTCTGAAAGAATGGTAGACATACAACGGATTGGCAAACTGAACTGCATGTGGCAAGAGTAAAGAAATAGGTTCCTGGTGGGAAGCCATAGGATTATGTGTGTGTGTCTTCTTTTCTGGAGCCAGTGAGATGTTATTGCGGCCTTTCAATACTTAAACAGGGCTTATAAGAAAGAGGGGGAGAAACATTTTAGCAGACCCTGTTGTGGTAGGACAAGAGTAGTGGTTTTAAACTAGAAGAAGGTAGGTGTAGACTAGATACAAGGAAGAAATTTTTTACAATGAGGGTGGTGAAGAAGTGGAACAGGTTGCCCAGAGAGGTGGTTGATGCCCCATCCCTGGAAACATTCAAGGCCAGGTTGGATGAGGCTCTAAGCAACCTGATCTAGTCGGGGATGTCCCTGCTTCTTGCAGGGGGGTTGGACTAGATTACCTTTAAAGGTCCCTTCCAACTCTAACCATTCTATGATTCCATGATTCTTATGTCCATTTCCCAAGGAGAGGAAATTATTTCATACTGGAAGACATAATTTACTAATTCCTCCTGCAGACTTTATTCCCAGTATTATCAGTATTTTTTTCTTTGATAATGTCCTCACATAATTAGAAAAAAAAAGAAATTAAATTAAAATACCATATAGTTGCAACAAGGAAGACCTAGAATAAGTTACATAGGAAAACTAGAAGGTGGATTGTTTTAAGTGAGTGTGTTGATGATGAACTTATTATCACAATGCAAATTCACACATGCTAGGTATTTCATCCAGATGTTGTCCACAGAATGTGTGAGGACCTCACTTTCATCTGATAGAAAAGAAGCTCATGAATATTCATCATTGTATAAGCTGTTGACAAGAGAAATAGAAATCCATGCCCACTTTTATCTAAAGTTTTAAACATTTATATTGAAGGAATTTTCCTTTGTTTTTTTCAGCTTACTGTTGAGGAAAGTTCCTTCTTTCTAAATTAGTGCCTGCTGATATGTTGGTAAGCGATATAGTTTTTTGTTAGAAAGCATGAGCAATGTTGGAGAAAATTTCTTTTAGATGCAGATGAAAATTGCTGTGTCTACTTCTCACTGCACTGTGTAAAGAGCTCATAGATCGTTGTTCAACAAGGAGCATCAGATATCCACATGATATAACAAGTGTTACACTTTACAGTGAGGTCTCTGTTATAGCTGACATATGTCTAAAATAACATGCAGTCAGGCAAATCCCTATTGACTTTACATCTGAAATGGATCAAGAGTGAACTTTATTGAACTTTATTTCACTCTTGTCCGTCATTAACTTAAACTCACAAAAATTGACTCCAGATCCACCTGCTTCAGACTATTGTGTAGGAGTAGCTTTTGCTGCCAGTTTCATCCTCTGTAATGTAAGTGTTCTCCTTTTCCTAGATGTCCCAACAGAAATGGAAGACGAGAGCTTAGTTAGGTCTTTAGTATTTCTGGACTCATTTTCTTCCTAAAGCTACTGAGGAATAGGAAAATGCTTACAAATCTTTAAAGAAAAAAAAAGAGACTTCTCAGATATACAAAGACCTATTACAGAAATCTGTGATATGTTCCCATTGATAACATGCTGACTACAAACTAAGTCTGTAAATATCTGCTTGTCAAGTTGTAACTCTTGAGAAGTACGTAATGATGGACCTTTACAAGCAGATATTATTCATCTATAACTGCACTATGATATTGAAGGTATCATTTTAACACTGTGTTTTCTAGGCTTTCTAAAGCACATCTTACTAAATAATATAATCTATGTTATTGATCTCACCTGAATGGCAACTATAACATATTTCATATCAGCTACTCATAGTGACACAGTGGAATGGTCTGGCACAGGCAGGACAAAGAAAGCCCAAAGAAAGCTCGTGTCTCACATCATGGCTCTTTGAGAGTCGGCTTTAATGAATATGTAAGACTTTTCTGAAGTGGCGCTTATCCTAAAGTCTGTTGTGTTTTTCTAAAAGTATTAATTTGTGTGCGCATACACACACACAGATGTATATGTATATACGTATGCATGTGCAAGCTATTTCTGTAGAGTCAAATGGAATTTGGATCAAGACACAAATCATCTAAAACATCAGATTCTCTTCTTAGTAGAAAAATGACCTTTTCACAAGTTAAATGTACCTCTTCAAATGACAGCTCATGGAATGAGAGGTAGCAGACTTGAGAAACTTGCTGACAAATGCCATCCTTGTTTAATTTCAAGGATCTAGGGCAAAGGGCATGTTAGAAATTATTAGGTCAGAAAAAAATTGACATATCAGACAGGCAGGCATTTAAGGGCCACAAAGGAGTTTTGAGGGAAAATAACTTAATTCCCACACTAGAGTTATATTCTGCAACTTTGATATATAATAATTTCTTAAGCTATTGCCTTTTAGTTTCACCATACTATGCACAAGTTCTGAATGCAGTAAAATCCTCTTAACTGGAGTAGCTTGGAAATCAGCTATCATCCTGATTAAGAATAGACACCTCTAAAAACAAGTTTGGCAAAATTGCTCTCTGAATTTTTGCCTGGCAGAATTGATTAGTTTTCTGCCATGCCTAATAGTCCAGGACATTTATTGGCATAATAGTAGAGCGGAATCTCTGAAGTCAGTTTAAATGCTGTGTTCTGTGTAATAAAGATTTTTTTTAAGTTAGAAATTTCTATAAAGAAGGACTCAAATTTAGAGTTTTACACTTGCTTGACATATTTAACTTGACCCAAACTGAATTTTCAAACCTAAAAATGTGTAGTCTCTTTATTTTTGGGCTAGCCATAATGGCAGTTACAATACTTTCACTTGTCAGTATCTGTTCAAAATTTTTGAGAAAAGTGAACTTCTAACTGAAAAGCAGTTTCTACTTCTTTGGATGGCTATATGGAGCAGTAATGTAATAATGTCACATACCGATCATGCTACTACACAACACTGAGGGTTGTTTTCCAGTAGTTTGGTGGGTTGCAGAATAGAGGATTTGTTCATTACCTTGCTAGGCAGTATCTATTTCTATCTACCATTATGAAACTAAAATGATTTCCCAGGAACACACTGTTAATCATTAGCAATAACATTGAGCTATGTTGCAATTAAAGTAAAATAAAATGTACTGTGGATACAGCTAAACAAAATGTACCTACAAAATATAGATATATCAAAACCATAGCTTTCATTTCAGAAATAATGACCTTTATTTTGTAAACTTCTGGAATTATGCAAGAGGTAAAGAAAGTAAAAAGGGAGAGGAACCTAAAACTGTATCTTCCAACAAAAAAAAAAAATACTTACTTTGCTTATGGAGATAGTTTGGCCAAACAATTGGGCAAGTCACGCTTAATGCTATGTCTCTAGAAAGCACATAGCTTATGTAAGCTATTTAAACCACAATCAGATCCTCATATCAGATACACAAGTACCTAAGATGAAAATACAGCTAACAGTTGTCTAAAGGCTAATCTCATGACTTGTTGTCGTCCCTTTGTCCATGAAAACACAATGTTTACCACACTTTGTCAAACTGAAAAAAAAATTATTTTCCCTATGCATAACTTAGACTCATTCCTAGAGGTGTGTACATGGAGAATAAAAATCACACAAATAAGTACACACTAGTGTAGCACATAGGTATTGTGTATCATAATAAAACTCTATTTATATTGAACTTTCAACTCTTTGTGATGATGGAATGATAAATATTTGGTACAGGATGACTGTCCACTGGTAGGAAGGCTGCTGTCATTTTTTTCAGTATTTAAATGAAAATTATAGCATTTAACACACTATTACTGACTTAACATAGAGAACAACCTGACCGAAGATACTACTCTGCATCTTCTTCCAGAAAAATCATCGCATTCAGTCAATCTGGACAGTTTAAGGAAAGTCCAGACTAAACTGAGTCTTATCCTACTGTAAACAACATTGTTTAAAGGCTTTTTGAGAAGATTGCCTTCATTCTCGCCAATGGCAGTTGATACACACTTACAAACAATTTTTCTGCTCTTGAAAATGAAGGTCACCTTCAGGTTGCTAAGTTCTGACCGGTGCCGAAGGCAGCAGAAGTCTGGCAGCTGCCCTTTGTAGCAGTGACCTGGTGTACAGCTGTGGGATCACCAAAATGTCCCTTCTGCTTGCATATGTGGCCTCAGACTTTGGTTTGTTCCTCTGCAGGTGAGTTGAAGGAGATGACGTCGGACTGAGAAGGAAGGTCCATAGGCATCATGCACATAGTGCATGCACAGCCCCATCAAAGATGCTGTGCAGGTGTTAGAGTCATGATAGCTCAAGCATTTATAACAATTTGGAGCAGCTCTTGATGCCTGCTACAGTTTAAGGCATGGGATTGCTTCTATAAAGTGACTGTATGTATGATCCACAGCCAGATTACAGCTGGCATGTGTTTGAGCCCCAGCCCCAGTTACTTCTCTGGACTATTCTGTTTTGTGTTTTTGAATCACACTGATATTACCTATTATTACTTATTTGAATTACACTGATACTACCTATTTTGCTGATTGCAGAATAGGTATACAATGATACAACTGCCTGAATATCAGAAAGGGTTGGTCTGAACACGATGATTTTGGGGTGGACGAGTGTGGGAGAAATTTTTTAGTTTAATTCAAATGCTATGTTATTTTAAAATACATTATTACACTAAATGAGACAATTGAGAAAGTGTAGATCTATTACATACCACAAGTAAGGATATTTAACATAAACAGAACTGTGTGTTGTATAAAAATATAAATACGCATTATCAAAAAAAAAATCTGTTGCTTAGCAGTTTATAATGTTTTTCAGAACTTGCTAGTTCTTGCAAGTCCAGAGGAGCAATCAGAGAACTTTTTGTTTCATGGTCAGTGGCAAGTCACTGCCATTTTGTTCCCCTCCAAAGGACTCTTGGTATCATTTGCTTGGCTGTCACATGAAATGCATGAATTAAAATATTTTGAAAATTGAAAGGCTCTGCTCTTGGTATCAGTTCTCACTCTAGTTATTTGGACTCTTCATTTCTTCAGATAAGCTTTCTCCCAGGTCTATGTAGATGCTTCCACCCGGAAGGAGGCAAAATTAAGTTCTGAACTGTGACAATTTACATTCCTTCTAATGCTCTCATTTTTAATACTTACTTTCTCAACTCAGCATGTTCAAATATCTATATAAATATCTAATCTGCTCTGGATTCTGCTGAGGTCTTTGCTCCAGTGATACGTTGTGGCAGTGAGTCCCAGGGACAGGCTGTACACTGGGGAATGAGCTTCAGTGATTAGAGGGCTACATTGGGAACTGGAAAAAAAAAAGGTGGCTTTGATCTCCGTCTTTGCCAAAGGCTGTATGAATTGAGTCAAGTCTTTTAAAGTCTTTTATTTATAAAAATATGTTTAGGACACTTAAGAATTTTGTTAGATGTGCCTGTCTGTCACTGTAAGTGGGCCTCATTTTTGGACACAACTCTATCTTTAGACTACTAAACATCTCCTTTAGAAAGCTCTTTTTACCTCTGTGTGATTCCAGCTGTGCCTAACACACTGAACTAGTAGCAGCTTACAGCTCCTGAAGTTTGTTCTCTCACACAATGCAACCAGCGTAGGAGCTTAGCCCTGGCAGGAGGTGTACATCTGCCCCTGGGCTCAAATACGTCCCCAAAGGGCACTGCACCATAGAGCCAGCTCCGAGGCTGCAAGGTACCACAAGTCCCCAGCTGCTGGAGACAGACGGTTCACTGAAGAAAGGCCAAACTGGCCCAGCCTCCAGCATTGCTCTGTATCTCCTGCAGAGATGTTCTCCACATCTGCTTTCCATCTCTGCCGGAGCTGCCCCTTCCCAACACTATTGCCTTTATGTGGTCAGTCCTCTGCACTGGTTACAGGAGCCTGGCAAGGAGCTCCCCTGGGCTGTATGAAGAAGTGTTTCACTTTGCCAGCACGGAATGTGGCACCTGCAAGCAATAGCGGGTTTCTTCAGAGAGAAATCGTTCAGATTTCCTCCTCCTCCAAAAGGTAATTAGGTGACACTAAAGATATTTCATATTCAAAACTTATTAATGAATTCATTAGGAGCTACAGAGCTATTGTAAATAAACATATAAGGAAAATCCCAGACAGTACTTGGCATAATTTATTTATTTCTCTTTTAAAACTCAGCTGTTAACACACCATTTCTTCTTTTAATAGCTTCCATGCTGATATCCTATATGTCATTCTTTGGCTCCCTGCCACTTTTTACAGGTCTATTCTTCCAAAACTGGGAAAAAATGCTAATGATGGAAAACCTGAAATGTCATTAACAGCACCTCAACAGTAATAATAACGTGAATCTGGTCCTGAGGACTAGTAATGTACTTTGCCTCCATAGTAATGACACAGTACACTTCATCTGAGAAAATTTGTCAAGATTCTGGGTATCTGTAGGAGGATTTTAAGCAGATGACTTTGTGCAAGCTTGTATTATTCTGCCTGGAGCACTTGTGAGTTTCCTTGAAACTGCTAATAGGAGTTAGGGGAACAACAGACACCAGCACTTCAAGCCTTGTTTAGCTTGAACAGTCACAAAGGACTTATTGTACTTTGTGTCTAATAGGTTTTGCTCTGAAAATCTTTAGCCATTAGTGTGCCAAATATCCTTCTCTTTCTGTCATAAGTTATGTTCAGCAAATAGCATTAGCTAATAAATTCCATGTTCCCTGTAACATTTTCCTCAAGACCCTTAGTTCTGCATTTAAAAAACACGTAGAGCTCTGGAAATCAGCTGCCCTGGAGCCTTATAAACCCTTCCTGTGTATTGTCCAAATCAGCGTGGCTTGTGAGACCTCTTTTTTTTTGTTCATTAAAATCAGGGAGTGACAACACAGAGAAAATGTCTACTGCTCTTTGATCACTGTCTTGAAGCCTGAGAAGTCTGGCCTGCTTCATTTGACAAGACAAATGTGAAATGCACAGAAAGGAACATAGGATTTAAGAACACAGGAGGCAAGGGTGCACGTATCAAAACTGAGAGATCGACAGGCTGAGTCTCACTTGCAGAACTAGAAATGCTGAGGATAGCTGCAGAGACAGAGAGCTGTGTTCGCTGTGTTTTATTGCCTGTGATGTACGTCTGTCTGGTGGTTTCGTCTCCCCTGACTTTATTCAGGTGAAGGTATAAAACTGATGAGTGCTGGAGAAGGTCAATGTTGCATATTCATTTTGTTTTAAATAATTGATGATATTTCCTGTTTCTGCTTACATTAATTGCTCTCAGGTGTTGGAGAATTGCTCAGTGAGTTGCCTTTTAATTTGTTTCTTTAGAAAAGCAACATGCTGCTTTTCAGGATACTGTAAGCAATGTGTTCCAGGCAGTACTTCCTAATTGGAGATTAGTAAGAGTGCACTGAATGCATGTTTGGGTGCTATTGCCTCTCTGCATGCCTGAGAGAGGCAATAGCGTGTGTGGGAAGAGAGAAGGATGGGGTGTAGGAGTGTATACAGTGAAGAGCCACAGATGCCTCTGTGCTGATGTTTTAAAGTATAATTTATGCTCCCCTGAAGTTTAGGGCTGTAGATCAAGGCTTTGATCGAGGAAAGCACAGAGTACTCAGCTGTTGTTGATTTCAGTATAGCTGGTGTTATTCAACACCTGCAAAGATCTGGATCACAGATAGCATGGTTTTGACTTTTCTAAGAGGCAGGCTTAATTCCATTTATCTACTTTGCTACAGAAACAAGAAGAAAATAAGATTTACAAACCCACATTACCTGCAATTCAAGCAAAATTTTTTGTGGGTATCATGTCTACAGAATAACAGTACTATTATCATTAATTTCTCCTTCCTTACCGTGCCCTTTCATATGCAAATATATAGTTTCTACTATTTATAACTGACATGCCAGTGAGCTTCAAAATGTGCTGGAGGTACACTTTGCGAGTGGAATTGTACGACATGATTTGATTAAAACAACTACATCTGTGTTATGTTACTATCTTGGGCCTGAGCTTTCACTGCAACTAAACTTCCTGGCAGTCCACAGAGCCTTGCATTCTGGCTGAGCCTGGAGTGACATCAGCCAACTGGTTTATCTGGCAGTGAAAATCAAATGAAGGTGGAGAATGACTTGAACTCAAGACCTGTCCTACCAGGCAGTCTGGATGGGTGCTTTTCATTTTTATCTGAGCTGTTCAAGGACAAGGAAAGCCCTTCCATTTGGGGTAATGCCTATTGAATACGTTTATTGAAATTTAGATTACTGATTCACTTTTCTATGGGAAAGCTTATTGGCTTACGACCTTTGCAAATATTTCATTATTTTTGGAGAATCAAGTTGGATGCTATCCTACTGCTTTAATTTTTCTATGCTGGCAAATAGTCTACCTGCTGGCTTTCAGTTTCCTTATTGTGTCACTGTAACATGATGAGATTGGCCCTAATTTTCAGTGTTCCTGAAAGAATGAATACATTTTGTGGTTTTAAGTTGTCTATCATTTCTTGTTGCTTTATCTATATATTTTTCAGGAGTCTTTAGAGCTTTCATTTCCCTGTAGCCACCAGTCTCCCTGCTTGTGGCTTAGAAAAGGATGCTGGCTTGACCCAAGAAAAAAGTGTGTTGAAATATCTGAAGATCCAGGCACTAGCTATACATTATGGCTGATAATTCAGCCCTAGTGACCAACCACGTCCTGGTTTATAACCCAGTAGCAGCCACTGCATTTCCTATTATAGATGTTTCCCTCATGTGGGTGGCAGATTGGAGTCCGAATCTCTAATTCCTGCATTGCTAAAAAATTGTCAAGAAAATGGCTCATGTGGTAGGACACCTCTGCCATGCCCACTACAGAGGTGTAGAACAAAATCTCTAATCACTTGCTGAGTGACATGGCTCAGGAGGAGGACAGGTTGGAGCATGATAGCTTTCCTGAGCTCAAGAAAATGTGAAAAAGAAAGTAACTTTCTGGCCAGGGTGACTGCAGTTTTTGCTATTGTGCCATGTGGGATGAAGGTCACTGTAGTCATCGGCTCTCTGTGCTCCTGCATCCAACCCCATGGAGTGTCAGAAGGGCTTGCCACGTGGGACTGTGATAACCAGCACGCTCAGTCTGCTCTTGCAATCTCTTGTTGCAAAGGCATGTGACATAACTAGCACGTCCAAGTTTGGCCTTGCAATTTGATTACCACTGGCTAAAGTCAAAAGGGAGCTGTGCCTACAGCATGGCTGAGACTGTCCTAAATCCCATGAGCTTGAATTTAAAATCAGTCACACACACCAAAGGCAGTAGAACTACAAGGATCCAGGCTCCGAACCAGGTGAGCCCCCATGGTTGCATGTTCCTTGCATATATAACCAGGGAGGATTTCTGAACCAGACTTTGTACAGAGATATGGTATGGACTGAATGTTACTGAGAATAGATAATTTGAAAAAAAAAAAAAAAAAATATATATATATCTCCTATGTGGTTTTTTTTTTCAGAAAAGGACCTATATTTTAAAGTAGATAGCTAGTGAAGTCTCAACTCTCCTCCTTCAAAATAAGAGCTCGTTTTATGTTAAGGAATTGATGTAGTTAGGTTTTGACCCTGACTCATTTCCTTGATGTGACAGAGATGTGTCTGTTGGGTCCAACTACTAAGGTACACCATGCGGACACAAGCTTTCCACAGTGTGTCATTTTGACCTTATGCCTCCTGGCCAAGGCCTTTTGGCTTTGTATCTCCCTGTCAGGACAGTCCTTGACTGCTGGAAACGCACTGACTTGGTGCTTTTCTCTTGCCGTCCCTGCCAGTGTGTGGGGAAGCCCTGAGGATGAAGTTGGTAGGGACGCCACCTGCCCACCCCTGGGATGAAGGCTTTGTCCAGCCCAGCTCCTTTCACAGGGTGTGCACAACACGTCCTCTCCCTGTAAGGGCAATTTTGACCCCTCCAGCTCTGGGAGAGAATGTTAGCATGATCCGTACTGTCTATTTTTGTCTGTATCATCTACTATGTCTGAATATCCACCCAAACACAGACCGCAAGTCAATAAGCCCAGCTGTTTGGTATTATTTACATTATACTGGCATCTCGGCTGACCTAAAGAGCAAAGGAAAATAACAGGGCATATTTGAGGCTTAATAAAACATTGCAGTAGGGAGTCCTTTCTGAGCCATTACAAGCGTTTGCTGGAAGTGCATTTGCTGATTTAACAAACTGGTTAGGACAAATGTTTAACATGCTGTCGTAATGATATTCAGATGCTTTTCTTAGTATTTGTTGATCTGCGAAAATGTGTCCTTGCCCAATTGCACTAGAGAGTATGATTAAATAAATAAATAAATGCAATGCGATGCGTTTGCACAAAAGCGGAGCAGTGACTGCCCCTGACAGATGGAAAAAAAGTCAATATGATGTCTGAGACAGCCCAGGCTCTGCACTGCAGAATAAATTACATGATTCGCTGAATGCTTGGGCTTCACACAGACATACACAAAATTGGAAAGATAAAAGCTTGCATTGGCTTCAGATGATATTTACTGCTTGATGGATTTACTAGCAGCCCCAGTACAGTCATACTGTATTGAATTATTGGCCTCTATTTAGCTGTGTGTCCATTGAAGCTTGAGTGTCCATTTAAGCGTAAGTGAGCTGGAGCCCTGCCAAGGCTTTTTGAAGCTTTGTGTACAGCGGAAGATGTGAGCTAATGGCTACTAGCTTGAATAACCGGGAACTTAAGGATGCTGGGGGTAGACAACAAAGCAGAAGGTGCATTCTTATCAATATTAATGCCAACATAAATATTAATGCAGGCTGCCCGGCACATCATTTTGAATGATTCTTGTTTTCTTTGTATTTTAACACAAATGGCTGGAAATGACTATGGTTTCTCTCCCTCTCTTTCTCTCTCTCTCAGAAGGGGAATTTTAAGAAAGACCATTAGCTTTACAGCTATCCATTGTCGCAGCAGCAGGATTTCTACAAGGCAAAGGAGGGAGATGAAATGCTAGCTTTAAGAAGCATACAGCTACCAATAAAATATCTGATTAGAATAGTAACATACTGTACAAAGCTGTTGTTACGGATTCATTATTATACTGTACCAAGACATTTCAGTTAAGAAGTAGCAGTTCATTTACGGCGAGCCCCACGAGATGGTTGCAGCGTTGCTGTAGCTACAGCATAGGGAAGGCAGGCTGAGTGTTTAGCTGCTTAACACGTTGGCTTGTGCTTCAAGAACCCTGGGGCTCCATTTTTGGCCTGGCCCTCACACATGATGAGTTTAGCTTGTGTAATGGTTCAGCACACCGAGGGAGGGGGACTGCCTCTGAGAAACGGCTGTCAATTGCAATGCTGCTGGCAGAGGGTTTATCCAGTTAACTACACTTCACTAAAGGGAAAATAACCCCGAGACTGCATTGTGCTGATCAGCTGGATCAGCAACAAAAATTAGCAGGGTTTTGCTCCAGGTGAATTAGTTGCTGTGGCAGTGTGACGGAAAGAGAGGATGAGAAACGATGTGCTTGTGGGAGCAAGGAGGCACACAGACCAGAGAAGGACAAGACGCTGTTTTGAGACATGAATAAAATGCATGACAAATCTTCCATCATCTTATAGATAACATGCTCATGTCAAGGACTCTGACTCACGGTCTCTGGCAAGCCTTAATGGGGATATTTACAAGGTTATTGCTCTCAGCTGTCCCTTTGTGCTGCTGCCAAGGGTTACTGCCCTGAAGTGGGCATGGCAGATGTGAATATGCACTGGCTCCTCAGCTGCCCCAGTTCAAAGCCCACATACTAGCACAAGCTGTGGCAGCAGTAAACGCCTCGGCTGAATCCAGCAGAGATAGTCAGAGGCCGCAGTTTTGTCCATTTTCTCAGAAGGAAGCCTGCTGCTAAGCAGCTATTTTCTCCGAGTTTTCAGGAATGATGGTAATAGAAATACAGACTTCTGGACTTTACTAATAAAGACTGTTTATCACTGAATAGACAAGAGAGGGAGTGGATGCAGCTGCTGCCTGATAAAGTGAAACGAAGGGAGGTTTAGGCTGAAAGATCTCTTGATCTGGCATTCTGATAGTTTTGTTGTTTTCTCCTCACCTCCTCCTTCCTCTGAAATCACTCCTTGCCAGAAACAAAACCAAGCTGACCACCTCTGTCCAGTGGCAGACAGAGTGATCCCTCTAGACTCCGGTGTGCTTGGGTCACATGTACAGAACCAAATCAAACACCACTCGAAACTCACGTAATGAGAAAAATATCTTGTATTTTGAAAAGGCTTTGGACATGTGTATCTTTTCTAGTGCAAAGGGACACATTGCAACTTGCTATTGTCACTGTTCCTTACTTTCGGCCTGGAGTGGTACTTCATTTCCTCCCATTTTCTCTCCTTTGAACTGAAAAGCTTTGATTTAAATGATGTCATTGGACTTGTTAAAAGTTAGTTACCATGGCAGATGAGGTCTGACCAGGCCCTCTGGCTTTAGGTGCTGTGAAGCAAGGATTCATCCATGCTTATGCACTGCAGCTTGACGTTCGCTACGAGGTTTTCAACTGGCCGATATGAATTGCCTTCATGTCTTCTGTCACACTAAGACACATTCCAAGGAGGATCAGTGTCAAGACAGAAAGATAACTACTGAATTTCACCTCAAAACCCACATTTTGCACGTTATTAGCTGATATCAGGACTCATAAGAATGCTTGTTTGATTAATTTCTAAAAGGGATGGAGCTATATGATCTCTGGTAACGCAATGAAATAATAAGGAATTATGCAAATTATACATTATGATGCTGTGGAATCATGCCTGATTCTCGTTTATGCTACTCTATCCCTAAATTTTTCTGCAAAATTAAAAAGTCACAGAAAGGTGTAAATTTAGTGATCATTCTGGCTAAGGTTTTCTTGCTTGCCCAATACCAAATCCACCTCTTCTTTGTAATATATAGGAAGGGAGATTGTGGTTCTCATGTCTTGGCCCAAATGTCTGTGACTATTCTAATTCTTCAAGGTCAAATGTCAATCTCCTGCCTTCTGGAGTGCCTGACTGTATATGTTCTTACATTTCATGCATGCAATCTACTCTAATTATCTTTTAAAAAAATGAAATATATATTTCACTCATGAGGGAAGAAAAAAAAATCAAAAGAAAGTCCCAAGCAAATGTTAAGTGGCATATTAATGAAGCAAGGCTAATTGCTGTGAAAAGAATAGTTATCTGGGTTCTAAGATTAGTTACATGTGCTCTGGTTAATAAAATGAAAACTTTGCATATTTGAAAGTCCTTTGTGTTATCCAGCTGTTTCCAGTTTGTCTGTCATTCAGTGTTGTGAAATACTGTGTCTAAAATTCCTTGGAAAGCAGTGGGTGTCTTTTCACAAAATACTGTGTTTACACAGTTTAATACTCCTTTATTCCCTACCCTGTAACAAACTCTGTGGTAAGAACATTCCATATTTCTAAACCAACTTATCCCATCTCACTAATAAACATTAATAAGCAATGGAAAATTAGTTGTAACAGTTTAGTCTGAAAACCTTTGTTTGTCTTGGATGGAACTTTTCTTAGTTCTGTGGAATACAGTTCAGTCACTTTTTGGAATGAAAAGAAAATAATTGCATTGTTTTGCCTATGTTAAATAAATTCTACTAAACTTCCCACTGAGAAATTAGCACTCCACATGTGACAGGGCAGAAATAATATGTGGATAACAAGAGACAAGTTTTGCCATCTCTGTGAACAGTGACCGAGAACCATAAAACCTTCAAAAAGCATAGTTCATTTCACAACCAGCAGGGTTTTCTGGATTACCTGGAAACTCATTTGGCATTGGACAGACCTTATCCCAGGACTGAACAGGATTTCCAAATAAGTAGTATGCACACATGAATATTTTAAATAAGTGCAAGGACTCTCTTTCACTATTTCATGAAAACTTTGTTAATCCTAGGCTCTATGGGAAAGACAGCTACCAAATTTGAATGCACAGTGTCAAGAGCAAAGCTTCCTGCTTCTCCTAGCAGTATTTCTTGGTATCACTTGCACACATGCTTATAGTTTGCCTAATATGTCTTCAGGAAAAAAGTTTCTCAAGGTCATACTGCCAGGCCTATTGCAGTTATTTTGTCTTCCTCTGTGGCATAATCTGTCTTCTAAAGTCATCTGGTAATTTCCACATTTCCTGCTACTTCATGGATTTAGTACATTAAAAGTGTCCTTGTTCTTTTCTGCTTCATTTCCTGTGACACTTTATAGCTTCTGTGGCTTTGGTTTTGTACTAAAGGTTTTAATTTTGCTGTGGGCTATGGGAAGGTTTTTTTTTATGGCTGTCGGAGCGTGCGGGGGATGTGAAGCAGGGAGTCTCCGGACCCTTTTGATGACTGGCTGGTCTCACGACTCTCTGCCTTTGCGAGGGAGTCCCGCACTCCCATGTTCACTCCCAAGAGTTTCCTCTCAGCTCTTCTCGGTGTGGTACCCTCCGCGCTCAGCACCTTCCCAGCCAGCAGCCCACTTTTCTGCCCATCACCTGTCGATCCTGCCCACCCAGGCACCCATCTCCTCTCCCAGCAGCCAGCAAAAAGCAAGGTTTATGAGCAGTGTAAGTTTCCAGCAGATTTCCCAAGTGACACCGCTATCTAAAGATCCCTCCCCAAATAATATGTCTGATGATATAACGAAGGAAACACTGCAAGTTAATAAATCCCTAAAGTATGCTTAGGGAAAAACAAGGTATTAAACTGAACTAGTTTCCCAGGTGGACTAGAGATAGGATAATCGTGAAGGTTTTCTATTATTTGGGAATTGAATAACATATTCCTGAAGTAGAACTCCCCTGTTATATATGATTATGATCTTTCCTATTGACAAATATGTAACATTTTTATAATTCTCCTCAGGTTTCAGAATACGTGAATTATGTAAGTGAGATGCAGACTTCACAGCTGGGTTTGATGGACGGACCACTCGGTGGATAAGGAGTTGGCTGGATGGCCGCACTCAGAGAGTGGTGGTCAATGGCTCAATGTCCATGTGGAGACTGGTCACGAGTGGCGTCCCTCAGGGGTTCGTGCTGGGCCCGGCCCTGTTCAACATCTTTGTCGGCGACATGGACAGTGGAATAGAGTGCACCCTCAGCAAGTTCGCCGACGACACCAAGTTGTGTGGTGCCGTCGACACGCTGGAAGGGAGGGATGCCATCCAGAAGGACCTTGACAGGCTGGAGAGCTGGGCCCGTGCCAACCTCATGAAGTTCAACCAGGCCAAGTGCAAGGTCCTGCACCTGGGTCATGGCAATCCCAGGCACAAATACAGGCTGGGCAGGGAATGGATTGAGAGCAGCCCTGAGGAGAAGGACTTGGGAGTGCTGGTGGACGAGAAGCTTAACATGAGCAGGCAATGCGCCCTTGCGGCCCAGAAGGCCAACCGCATCCTGGGCTGCATCAAGAGAAGCGTGGCCAGCAGGTCGAGGGAGGTGATTCTCCCCCTCTACTCTGCCCTGGTGAGACCCCACCTGCAGTACTGTGTCCAGTTCTGGAGCCCCCAGCACAAGAAGGACATGGACCAGTTGGAGAAGGTCCAGAGGAGGGCCACAAAGATGATAAAAGGGCTGGAGCACCTCTCTTACGAGGACAGGATGAGAGAGTTGGGGCTGTTCAGCCTGCAGAAGAGGAGGCTCCAAGGAGACCTGCGGTCTTCCAGTACCTCAAGGGGGCCTACAAGAAAGATGGGGAAAGGCTGTTTAGTAGGGCCTGTTGTGATAGGACGAGAGGTAATGGTTTTAAAATAGAGGGAGGTAGATTTAGATTAGAAATTAGGAAAAAATTTTTTACGATGCGAGTTATAGAACACGTTGCCCAGAAAGTTGGTGGAGGCCCCATCCCTGAAAACGTTCAAGGCCAGGCTGGATGAGTCTCTGAGCAACCTGATCTAGTCAGGGATGTCCCTGCTCCTTGCAGGGGGGTTGGACTAGATGACCTTTGAAGGTCCCTTCCAACCCTAACCATTCTATGATTCTATGATTCTATGATTCTATATGCAGAAACAGACATAAGCCACAAACATTATATATTGCCACACAGTGCTAACTGAGTGTACCAAACACTGCGTATTCAGAATACGGTAGCTGAAGTGCTCTTGTGCAAGTGAGTTTTGAAACAGGAAGGGAAGAAGAGGAAAAAATGCCTCATTCCCAACTGGCAAAAAGTGATGGTGGCACCCGAGTTTTTTATTCATAAACTGGTAGAGATGGTAAATACTATGGTGGGAGTACACACAGCAGATGGCACAAGTGCTGAAGTGATTCAATAGTGAAGGAAACTGTAAAGAGCTTCATAATACTGTAACAAAGTGTATAACCAGTAAAAGATTAAATGCAAGATGACCATGTATGCTGCAAAGAGCTTTTTAAACTGCTTGTGGGCAATGTGTTGGTCACTGCTTCTCAAAAGACAATGCGGGCTTCTCTGTGAGCGGCTCAGTGAAGCTGTCCATTGAAAGTACACGCTTGCAGTCGTAAAAGTAAATAGAAGCTCTGTGTAGACTTAATTTGCTGCTGTGGCTGCTAGCCCCCAGAGGCTGTCCAAAACCAGTGAGCTATGCTACCACAGAACTGGCTAACTGAGCTGAAGCAGTATATCCCCTCCAGAAAGGCCTAAAATAATGTCCTGGTGTGTAAGGAACGCCCTTCCTGTGGCCAGATGTCATAAACCATCTCAAGCTGTAGTGCAATCAAGTTTCTAGTGCTGATGTGTAGGCTACTGCTGATCAGTTTACCCCGTGGAATCGATATTTGTGGAACAGATTTTCCTAAGCTAATTGCAAGGTTTTTTACCAAGTCCCTTGCAAGTGCCTGCCACAGGGAAGTTGCCCTCTGAGAGGCCAGGAGCTGTGTCCTACTAAAAGTTCCTCCTGTGCTCTAACAGTCAAAGGAAAGAAGACTGAACGAAACAGCTTTGTCAGAGAGGAAACCCCAAGGATTTTGCTTTGCACACTTGCTTGGAGGGACACTTCTGCCTAGTAGGTGGAAGGTCTCTTGTATATGCATTTCAGGTCTCATTTTGTGAACAGAGCCTGTAACAAATATCTCAAAATGGAGCTAGGGAAAAAAAAATACTGACAAAACTGACAGTTCCTCTACAAATACAAGTGCTGGGTGGCTGCAATTGTGGCGGCCACAGGAAGCACGGCTTCTGCCAGAGCTCGTCACAGCCAGTTTTTCCTAGACCTCCAAAGGCACCTCTGTGACCAGGGCATCAAGTTCCTGCCAAATGTCAAGTTTCTACGGTATTTTACTCTCCAGCACACTAATTATGTTTCTAGAAAAAGTTACAGCAATGGAATTAAAATGGGGAAAATGCAGGGGTTTTTTTTTTGCTTCAGCTCTTCAAAATAGGCAAGCCAATTTCACTCAGACTCACAAAGAAGTTTTTTTTCCCTTCAAATGGCCCTTCTGGATGCAGACTGTATGCAGCTTTTGCTATCTGTGTTTCTTTACATTTTCCCTTGTGATCATTTTAATCATGTAACTCGCAGAGCAGATGTATAAAAGGCAAAGAATGAATTCATTCTGAGTTTTTGGAACAGATTTTTCAGTAAGGTACATTGTGTATAGAGTACCTTCCTTCCCAATGTACTTGAGGTTATATTTTTAAATAGTGAAATATATCACCCCAGAGAAAATAATAAATACATTAGTTCAAAGCAAACCCCAACACTTAATGGATATTAAAAAAATAGGAACAAAAGAAATACATCATTGCATCAGCAGTCTTTCCAGCTGAATCCTTTCCAAAGTAAATAAAATATCTTATTGAAATTGTTTCTAGTTATCATGATCTCACTGGGAAACGAAAGGATTTTCTTCAATAGCCTGTTATAACTCAGTCATTATACCACAGTGAGGTAATTTGCTAAAACAGCTGCCTCTGATGAGCAAACCTTTCCATCTGGCAGAACCCAAATAGACATAAACAAACTCATGTCAGTTGTTCTTACCAAAATATAAAATCAAAATAAGCTCCTTCTGCTCTGATGGGACAAATCTTTGAACTGCAGGAACAGAGATTTGTTTCTTTTTTGATGCCCTTCTCTTAGCCTCATACCCACAGACTTGGCCCTGGCTGCAGGAGTGTTGATATCATGCCACCTTTGAGATGGATTACAACATAACTGGGAATGTGTTTGCAATATAAACCTTCCACCAAGGAACCAGGCAAAATTAACAGTTGTTGGAACTTGTTAGCTTTAGCGAGACAGCACTTGTGGATAGTTTGTTTTCATAGTAGGCTTTTTTCTTTAAAGACCCTTCTTTTTTTTTTTTAATGTGCTGAGGAAATTTCCACTGTTTCTTAGTAAAACCAAGGTACTGCTACATACACAAATCCCTAGCTATACAGACTACACTTTTCACAAAAAATCAACAAAGAAAGACTGACATAGGTTTTGCACTCTCAGGAGACTTGTATAGAGTTGTAATCTATAAAATTAATACTGAATCTGACTTGGCTTTATGTCAATTTTACCTAAAGCATACGAATGTTGCTGCCTTTCCATGACCGTTTAGACTCAGATAGAACAACCACATTTTCTTTGCATTTTTTTTCACATTTGCTCCTCTGTAAATCTTAACAGTATATGTGTAATAAATTAGTGTATGTATTTCATATGAGCATTTAATTTGTCATTAGAAAAGTCTTTGTAATACACTGTCAAGACAGAATTAATATTCAAAAAGGCATTTCAGTTTGTTAGCTTTTCTTCTTAATGGAAAATGTTGTAAGCAAAGTTAAAAAACATGTTTATAAAAATTAGTGATGGGATGAATTCCTCTGTCTAAATATTTTCTCAGCCAAGGCCCTGATGTATTTTGAGTGAAGTCAGTGGAAAGTCTCCCACTGGCTTCAACAGAAGTTACATCAGGCACTAAATAGGGAAAACTTGGATTCATGTGTAAGTCTGGATCCAAGTATTGCGCTTGGATCCCACTGCCGTAATAAGAGGTTCCAAAATGCTAATTCTAGAAAGTCTTAAAGTTTCAGGAAGTTCAGCTTGGGATTCAGATATATCTCCGCACACTCTTAATTTTCTGAGAACGAAATCTACACCTATGGAAGTGGTTTTCCCAGTACACAGTATTATCAATGTGCTTAAAATGTTGTTACCCTCACCAGCAGCCTAGTGACTATAACAAGGTCCCTCGACACTGCAGTGATGAAAACATAGGGCCAGTAAGGCAAAAAAAAAGATCAAAGAAGTACTTTGTGAAAAATCTGCCCTGTGATAATGTGCTATGCACCTCGTTCTGTAGACTCCTTCCAGAGCCAGCAGGATTTGGCCACAGTCTATGAACACTGCCTTGCTGAGTTCTTGGAATCTCAGAAATTTAATAAGCAGCCATTAATAAAGTCACAGTTCTGTCTAGAACTGTACAAATCCGTGTGCTATAAAATCGTATCAGCACTTTGGAAGAAAGGATATTATGAACTTGTAATATTAACATATTTAATGTTCTCCTTGACTGCTGAATGTAATGTAAATTTAATGTACAATATGGCAAGCTTGTGATACTCAACATTGTCCAAAAGTATCAGTTGCCTCTTGTGTCTCTTTCATCCATATGCTGTGTATTATTACTGGCAAAAGGAACAAATGATTGAAAGCAAATTTCTCTGTCAGTGGTCTTAGCCTTGTGCCAGCTGTACTTAATGAGAAAGTTTCTTTTGACTTCAAAAGGAAAACCACTGTCAAATACAGGAAACACGGTAATAAGATCTAATAATTACACAAAAGAAAGGTAAGAAAGAAGCTTCTGACAATCAGACTACTGCTGAGAGGGTTATGAAACATGTTTTGCAAGAATACACCCTTCTCTCTATAAACACAAACACAGCTAGAAAAGATTAAAAAGAAAATACCGTGTTTACTGACATTTAATGTGACGAGATCTAACTGTGCACCTGTTTGTCGGGTTCCTTTCATTTCATCAGCTTGTACTCCAGCTCCAGCTATTCTATATTCCTTTAGCTGGATATTATATTTATACCAAGTGCATTATTCTCTAGTAAACCATATTGAGAAAAACCAAATTTATTTCACATATTTTACAAAGAGCTTTTTGTAGAGACAGACAATGTGGGAATGAGACAGATTAGTAGTTGGAAAAAATTACCTGGAACATAACCATTTTGTGAATCTTAAATGTGCTTGTTTTAACTAATAGAATGATTTTTGAAGTTCTTAGATAAAATTAGCGTTATACAAAGAACAAATGGTGGCACTGGGTAATATCCTCTGCTAATATTTACTATTTTGATTTATATAAGATACAATAAATAGCGATAATCACACTGCATCTTACTTTTGCTTTAAATTTTTTTAATACATCTGTGGTCAAACTTAAAGGAACTAGTTTGCAGCAGATTTCTTAAATATTTCAACAGTAGCAATAATGTAGCTACTGTATGCATGTCTAGATGTTGTTTTATGCATATGGATTTGATTTTATATTTTTTTACAGTAGATAGCCTGCAGCATCTAGATTTTTCTGCAAAAAAAAAAAGGTTATCATTGTCCCCAGATGCTGGTGAGCAAGAAAGAAAATACTCTGCTAGCACTAATATCTTTCAAAAAATTATGTGCTTTGGGAGGGAGGTACTGGTTTCCCTCACTTCAGATAACTGTTATGCTGCCCTTCTTCTCCTAAAGAAATGGAAGATTGCTTTAGATGAAACTAAGTTTTGGTAAAAATAATATGCTTATGAGCTCGCTCCTGCCTGACTAGCATGATGGACCTTGTTTTGGTCTTGCTAGCTTTGCCAAAAGCAGGTAGTGGTAGTGCTTTACCAGATAGAAGCATGAAAAAGAGAAGTTATATGTTGTTATTGCTTTTGGACATTGGCATTCTCTCCTTCATAGCTATTAACGAGGCCTTTCTTTTTTTTCTTTTTTGTTGGGCAGGTTCACTGTGACAGAAGGAGAAATTATGCAAGCGGATCCATACCTATGTCTTGGCTGGATTTTCTTGACCCTTGGGGCATCAGCCGTCATGCACATCAGCAAGCCCTGAAACCTTCACATATGCATGCTCAGTTCCCATAAAGGTATCTGGAAAATGATAACTTGTTCCTTTATTTGACTTTATTTAACTTTTCTTGACATTAGAAATGGATTTGGTATTCCCATTTTGAACTCAGATTTGCAACACCTTGAAGTTCAAGGAAGTTCAACTCTGGGAGTTTTGTTTGGCCTCCTTTAAAGAATAAAATTCAGACCTGGCTTTAAGTTCTGACATACCTAGTAGCTAGGTATTGCTTTTGGCCCAGATCCTTTTCTACTTATGCTGTAGCTACAGGGCTTGCATTTCCAGAGCTTTGCATACTTATGATTATGTAGTGTTTACAAGATGTCATTATTCTGATCGCTAAGGGATTGTGCAAAGGGAGGGGACATGTCATGTCTACATTTTATGTTTATAAGGTACTCATAAATATTTGGCAGCCTTTGTGAAGGTATGGTTACCCTCCAATGAAAAATGTTTTTATACAGGTTGTCCATTCAGCTTTTGAAAACCAAGCTTGCAGCAGAGGAATTCTTGCAGAGGAATGTGCTCCATAAGTGTGGTTGTAATGGTACAGCTTCCATAGCCTTGTTCAACGTAGCTGAGTGGGAGTGGGTACATCACAAAATCATCAGAGCCAGGAGATGAAATGCATTTTCCAGAAAGCCCTCATTACAGAATTTGTCAGTGAGCACCAGGCGGGGAACAAGACCTGCCAGAAACCTACCTCCCCCTCTCCCAGTAGGTCTGAGAGCACAGTGATTGCCTGCTGCATCCCTCAGCACCAACAAGAGTAGAATCAAGTTCAGTGCAGTGAGGATACACACATCTTTCAAAAAGGCATATCATTTTTTTTCTTATGCCCAAAGATCAACCAGGTGATTTAGAGGTCAACAGTGAATATGTGGTAATTTAAAAATTATTAACAGCACTTTCAGCTGTGACTTCAAGACTGAAAATGACTTGGCACAGGGAGTAATTTTATTGGCCATTAAAACATTTTTTAAAAGGTAGAATAATATATAAGACTTGCTCTGCTACACAGTATCCTTAATGGTCAGCTTTCTTTTAATCAGATTCTAAAATATTAATTTTCTGAAGAATAACACTACTTAATTATAAGAGCTTTAATAAACCAAATCTGTTGGTTGTGGATGTCTCAGGATAATCAAATTCTCATGGGTAGTGAGGTGTTTTGCTTCTGCTTCTTAATTGGCCAGAATTGTGATTATTTTATGATAAAACTGCGCCTCCTGGTAGGTTGCACTGCTTAATTAATGTATTATTTTCAAAAAACTTACCAGCCCATGAGAAACCCAGCTCTAGCTAGATCTTAGACTTGTGCTACTGACACCATTTAACATGTAGAAAAGGGTTTGTTTTCTCTTCTTGAAATAAAAAAGTTGCACAAAGTTGATCTCTGCTCTGCCTTATTTCCCTTTTGCTGGGCAGTTGCAGCTCATGGATTACGTAAATGTAGCATGCAGCATTTTTGTTCAGCTGTATCTAAGGCATACCAGAGTAGGGCAAGAGACTGAGAACTTTAGTCCTTAGCCTGGCTGCAGAATGCATTCATATGTCAAAGTAGCCTTCAAGGACTAAATCTGAGAAGCAATGAGGGTATCGTAGTTCAACTTCTGTGGCAAGTTGGTCTTTGCCACACCCTCAGAGACTGACAGTGAGAGTGGTGGGTGGGATGATGCCCTCGATGTGGCTGTTGGGACTTGCACAGACATCCACAACAGGTTTCACTCTATTGATCTGCCCTTGGTTTGAGCTGATGACCTGGAGGCTAGGTGTGCCACAGCCACATCACCTGGCCCAGGAAGGGTGTTAGCAAAGCTTATCTCCACCTCTCTGTATGTATAGTGCCAAACCTTCAGTTGATTGTCTCTCACTTCTCCAAGTATTAATTTGATACAAGATACCACTCTGGGCTTTTAGGCTACCTGCAAGTCTTTGGAAACTGTGGTCCTCCCTTTCCTGATGTCTTCTGCAGTGTTCTTGAGCAGGGCAAGTGTAGTGGAGAGACAAAAATAATCCTGTGGTAAATAAATCTCCACAACGCCCTGCACTGGTGCAACAGCAATGAATTCAGAGCTTTCACACTTCTAAAAAGGAAATGTTTTGACCTGCTGTTAGATCGGTTGAAGGCTTCTTCGAACCAACTCCAATTTACAAGTCTTATGTTGCAAAAGCACTGATACCATCAGCGATAGTGGCACCCATTGGAATAGAAGTACCCTACATCAAGCACATTTTGAAAATAACGTTACCACCTAAAAGCTTCTCTCCTGCAGAAAATTGATTGTACAATAGCTTATCAGTCAGAGAAGAGTGCACAGGAGAAAAAGGGAGAAATAAAAATAATAAAACCCACTCCTGTGTAGAACATTAGAAACGTAGCACTAACAAAGACTTCCCGTTCCACTCAGAATTAGTGCTGGCAGAGGCAGCTCACAGGGCTGTGGGTGTACTCAGCTGTGCAGAGATGATTATAGAAGATGAAAGAGCCTTGCAATTTATTTCATCTCATGCTGAAGCACTGCTGACAACTGAAAGTGAGGACAGAAGGATTCATTTGTTCAACTTCTGTTTTAGAAAGCGGGCTTCAAATGATACCACAGAGAAAGTGGAGGTAAATGCTGTAGTGTAATAAAGTGTCTATTTTTTATTTTGCTGACTCTAAGATTTATGTTTTCAGCTGTTGGGGGTTTTTGCAGGGGAGAGATTTGATATTTGAGAAGCCTGCCACACCATGTTGCTGGTGAAAACCATAGGTGGTGTTGGCCTGACTTAATGCATGTAATAACGTGTGATATACATGAGTAAGTAGGCAAACAGGGAAGCAATAGATAGATATGTACACATGTTTATATAAGTAAATACACTTAACGCCTTTCTTTCCATTCTGTTGTACTGTGGCCTCAGGAGCTTCATAATCCCTTTCAATGCTGAAAGGTTTGAACGGGGGTACTTACTTGTAGTACTAACATTTATTCAGCAATCACAACAGTGTATAAATCCTGGCAAATTGGACAACATATATTTTACTGCTTTTATGCACTAGAGCTTCAGGAATAGATGGCGGGAGGCCTTAAGCAGGGGATATGTGCAGGCTGAGGAACAGATAGGGTACAAGACCACAGTCCGGAGTTGCAAGTTGGACCCTGCTTCCATGCCTGTGGCAGGTGAAAAAGAGACAGTAGCCTTAAGCTGTGGGTGTAAAAAGTTTAATTTCAAAGGATAAACAAAGCACAGCATGGCAAAAGAGTGCCTGAGAGCGCCCCTACCCACCCCACACTGGAAGTCTTTAAAAATTAGTCAGACTAATGTCTGTCAAGGCTGACAATAGTATAATTGATCCTGCCTTTGGGCAGGAAGAAAGCTAAATGATGTCTTGAGGTTCCCATGGTTCCCTGTGTATGTTGGTTAGTATCAAGGACTTCATCTTTATTTTTAAATTGTGGTTAACCAACCATGTTATTTCCCTTCAGTGCTAAAACATAGTTTACAAGTAAAAACAACCTTGCCATATAAGAGTCAGAAGAAAGGTCTGCAGAAAGGGTTGTGATGTTGAAATCTGGTTAAAACCTCACCATGTATTCTGCACATATCCTAAACATTATGTGCAGTCAGTAGGATGTGGCATCTCAGAGGACTGAATAACAGCCCCTTGGACCTTGCAAACTGAGACCAAAAGAAATGACAGCCCTCCTAAGATTTTGTCACAATTATGTGTTTGGCTCTACAAATGTACTATGCATACAGGCCAAATCATCTTCCTTCAAATTCCAAATTCCTGTTGCTTTATTTTTTTTACTGCCACAGAAGCAGAGCTAAATTATTATCCCAAAGCATAAGATATGTGGGCATAATAGATTTTTAAAATTTCTGGTCTAACATAAAAATAATAATATATAGCTTCAAACTGATCAGAAATAAACAACAAAAACAGTTTTTTTCTCATGAAATTAGAATTTGTCAAGATCACTTTTGTATCAAAAGATGTATTTTGCTGAAGAAGTTCAGAAGCTTTATAAATTGAAATACTGGAAATATAATTTTACAGTTATCAAAATGAAAAGGTTTGATTATTTCCATGTTTTTATGGTTTTCATTGTCAAAATTTTATGAACAATGCAAAATTCATAAGATTCTTCAGGTTGCCTTGAGCTTTGTTTTTTAATTTTAGGTAAAATTTTTCACCCAGTAGTACCAAGTATGAACTCTTCCAGGAAACTCAGGTTACGAGTTGTTACAAAAAAGAACAGACAGACTTAGGATAACAGAGAAATTATACTGAATCCCAGCTTTTGTGATTATCGTATTAAAATAGTACTGAAGGGAGACTACATTAAGCTAGATTAAACTACATGTATAATTTTAACTATTGTTGCCCTTTTCTGCATTATAAAATCTGTAAAATTCCTCCCTCAAATGTACTTGAATATTTTCCTTACTTCCAGAGTATCACGTTTCACCATAATAATGCAAAAGAAAATTTTTCTAATGCAGCTTCTTTCTTATTTACCCTCCCTTTACAGGTTTTCCCTTACACTCAAACTTAATTCCCTGATTTTTATTACCACAATATGTATTTGCAGTGATGATAACAATTTTTTGAACATTGTCCCGTATAACAAGTCACAAAATGTGCAGGAAGAGGAAGGTCAGAGCTTTCAAAGATGATATTTTTCAGGGCTGTGACCTATTAAGAGAAAAAATTTGATGCTAGTATTTATCACACCAGGTTGCTAGGTAAACAGCCATTAATCATACAGTACTTTAACGTACAAAAGTCATCCAAATGTAGTCATCCAAATATTCTCAATTGATGCTTTGTGAACCTTCTGTACAGTATGCAGTGATGTAGTGAGAAAAACACAACCAGGTATCTGATTAGGAAATTAGTCACTAACTAGTGAAAATCAGTTCTGCTTTGCAAAGCAAGGAACATCAGACAAATCATCAGCTTGGCTTAAGCAAGTGATTGTCTATATCAAACAATTTGTTTACTTGAATTGTAACACTTCCCTATTTGCTGTTGTCGTGCCCCTTCCTTGCAAACCTGAGTACCTGGTCCTGTTGCAACTCTCCCCTGAAAGCAACGCCTAGGCAAAACTAAAAATCAAGACATAGTTCCTTTTGTCTTTCCTCTGCCTCCTTAATTGAGAGGGCTGGACTCAGCCTTGGCAAAAAAAAAAAGGAGAAGAGAGTCTGTATCAACTCAGAGGGTTTGGGAGCACAGGCTTTTCTGTCCCTCCCAGCCAACACCAGGGCTCCATGGCACCCTGCAGTAAAACCCATGATGGTTCAGCCCCCAGGTCACTCAAACACCCTCCACTGTTTCACTCCTCTTATTTCCATTATAATTCTTCGTACAAACTGACCAGCCTTTGCTAGTCCTGTCTTACAGAGCGCAGATGCTGGGGCAGAAGGTTACCTGGTATGGTGCTGTGCAGCTGGGCTGCACATGAGGGAGATGCGATCCTTTTTCATACCAGCTAAACATCTGGTACGTACCTTTTGGATCCATGATTCAGCCTGTTGGTCTGTCCCTACCGTGCTCGTAAGTCAGCAGTAGCCACCTCAATGTCATCACATCCATAGATGGAAGAATTGATATCATGTGTATTCTGCTGGTTACTTCTAGGTTAACAATTTTCTGTTCTAAATCAATATTTCAGAAAATGACTTGGAGAAGAAGAAGCTTCAGCATACAAACTGTAAGAATACAGACTGTGAATCGGAATGGCAGTAAGCACTAACTGCAGACAACATCCATCTAATTGACACATTTTCTTTGTATATGGTCTGTTTGGTCCACATTTTGACACCATAGAAGATGACTGGTTTGTTACTGTTTGCCTTGTTAGCACCATATTATAAAGTAGAAAAAGGACTAGATGGTAAGGTGTCATTTCCAGCTAAGAGAATATGCAGTTTTAATGAATGTTGTTTCATGAAGAAATGTGCTTATGATAGCTTATTTCAGAGTATTGACAATTTTTTTCAAGCAACTGCATATTGGTAGTAGCTGTTTTTGAAGAATTACAGTAGATGCTAACAAAATTATTTTTCTAACATCATTATGGAAACATTTTTTTTTTTCATAAATTAAAAAATAAACTGTACTTAATATATTTACCAACTGCCTTATTTCAACAGGTATAAAAATCAACTTTTCTTTTGTGAAAGCAGTAAGGTTCAGCCCAAGTTACAACATAGGTAGTATAAATTTTAGTCACACTCTATTCACACACACAAGTACTCATGTTTCAAAATAGTATAACTATTGACATGATCTAGTGCTCATTGGGACAGGGGATGGTGTCCTTCACCACAAAAACACAAAACAAAATGATCAGAAAGCCAGTTGTCTTCTGTCAGTGATCATACCTCCTTCAGTTAGGGTCATGTTTGCAAGACTGTGTTGGGAATTTCTGTTTTGAGGGTGAGCAAATGAACACAGGAGTCCTGCAAGCCATTTACCTACAGTGAGCTTGGGAAAGGCTCCTGAGTCTTTAATCTCTACTTGCAGCAGCTAATCCTCACCTCTTGTGAAGGAACGACAGGGAAGCAGTAAAAGAGCTGGTGTCCTTGCCCTCACTCCTACTGTCCAGCTCTTACTATCATATTTGGAAATTATTGACCTATACAGTACAGAAGAAGTCAGTAGACATCAAAACTCATTATTCATACCAATTCATATCACAAGAAATGAAGGATCATGCTGGCTTTTATCTGTGAACCATGTGTTGTGGGTAAACTATGGAAAAAACCTACAGTGGTAGTTGATTTCATCACTATCAAGCCAGTGCTATCAAAGAAAGAAGACAACCACGTTCATGAGTTGTGGAAAAGGGCTAGTTGAAAGATGACATTGCAGAATCTTCTTGTTTGGAGGGTAGCAGGCACCCATGTTGTATTTGAAAAGGTTTGGATATGTAGATAAGGGAAGAGAACCCAAAGTAATATGTGGTGAAAGAGTAAAATAGCAACTCCATTAGCATTGAATATTTTCAAAAGCTCAAAACCCTAGTTCTGCTTCTGAAAGACATCAGGCTGATAAGTCTGAATTAATTCTCTGTTGGAGATTAATTTAGAAAGCAGACCTAACTCATTGTGATGTGGTTAGAAAATGCACCAGCCTCTGAAAAGGCATAGGAAGCATGAAAAGGAGAAATGAACTGTTGGATTTTTTTTTTCTTTTTTTGCAGCATTGACCTTGAAAGGAAAAGATGCAGTGAACAGATCATGGAGTACTATCAATGTCTTAGGAATATTTCTCAGTATAACAGTAAATGACTAAATGTGTTTATGGCGTCACCAACTTTAATTCCCGATCAATCTAGTATCTCAAATTTTTCACCTAAAATAGTGCCTTTTCCTTCAAAATTTATAGCCCTTTGAATTATATACTGGTGTAATGATCATACACTAGAAATGTAGAAGCATGAGATGAGGGTAACTTATTTGTACATTTCATCTACCTGTTCAAGAAATTAATTCCACATCTTCTGAAGAAGTGTTCTGTAAAAAGGCTGTTGTTTAGGCCACTGTCTGTCATAATATGTTCATGCTGAGGCCTTGACAAGCTTGGGTTGCTAAGGTACTGATGCTCAGATCTTCAATAAACAATGCTACAGTAAGGAAATACACTCACCAAAAATGTTAGTGTTCAGTGTGTTCTTATAAAAGAGATAGGAAACATTAATTTGAAACATTATTAGAAAAAAAAATCTGTTCCAAGTTAAGCTGATGGTGGTTTGGATGCTTCAGCAAATGTCTGAATACTGTGTAACAAGTTTTCACCTTTCCAGAGCGTTTCAACCCAGTTACAGGAATGAATATTGTTTTGCTGGAAAACAAAGCAGAAATGCTTATTCTTTTCATAATGTTACTAGTGCCTTTTTGTGCTTTAGTAAATACCAACAAGAAATAGAAGGAGTCTCTGTGTGCCCAAAAGGTACAAGGCTAGCTAGAAATGAAAGCCAGAGGAAATTGTTTTACTTAAGGACTGAAGACTTTGATAGTTGTAAGAAAAAAACCAAAGTATTGGTCAGTTAATAAGGCAGAGAAAAATTTGTGTGGCAGAGATAGGTCTGTGATCTTTTAAGCAGGGAATTACCTGCAAAATTTCAAATTACAAATAGGAAAGAGTCATTGTGGCATTACTTAGGCCATGGTCCTCTCACACGCTAAGTAGTCTTGCGAGAAGATTATATCTGGCAGTAACTCCTGTGCAGAAGCCAGGCATCTTCCAGGGTTTAGCTCTTGGTCACCCCCACAGAGGAGAAAATTGTGAAATTAGGATAGTGGATAGGATGTAATACAAGGATTCAGTTTTGCAGGAAACCTTGGCCCAATTCCCAGTCCTATTATCGACTGTAGCCTTGCGGAAATAATTTATTTTATGCCGCAATTTTCTATCTATTTTAGTACCTACCTACACCAGAAGTGTCACAAGGTAAATTGTTAGCTGAAAAGGGAATGTATCAGGTACTAAGGTGCCAGGACTGATGGGAGCCTTTGATATGCAGTAAGGATATGCAGTAGCTGGTTGAGGTGGTCAGGTTGCTGAACAATGATCATGACAACACGAGCCATCTTCCCACACACACTAATCTCAGGTCCACTCCTGCAAGCATCCTCCAAGACCACAATGTACAATTACTCTGAATGGTGCCTGGGAGTGCTAACAGGTCCTGATGCAGCTTTATTTGGTAGATGCCCCATCCCTGAAGACTGTCAGTCTTATTTCCAGTTACCAATACCACCATGTGTAATTGCAAGAGGGGAGAACATTGTCAGCATAGGCAATCAAGGTGGTATTATAATTTCCTTGAGCCAGAATAATGAGAATAACTCAAAAAGGGAAGCCAGAGAGAGGGAACCCACACAACAAATCTGGTCCTTGTTAGTATTACTGACATGTGGTAGCAGTTTCCTTTTAGTATAGCTCTGAAATATCATTGCAGACTCGAAGTGATCCCAAAACATTTAGTTGTACTTGAAAATGAGTGGCAAACACACAATTATTTTCTGCACATTGGCCTCCATCTCACCCCAGGCTGCTGTTTTACATGCCTTAATAAAGACAGAAAAAAAAATACATTAGACTGAGAAGCTGTATAAGCCCTTACATATTCCCTTTCTTTTACTGTCATCTTAAGACTCTTTCTTTTTCTGTGTGGGCTGATGTAGGTGCCTGCTTATGTCTAACCCTTTTATAGTGCTTTGTCCTCATACAAATAATCATGAAAGCACATCAAATAATAACAGCAGGGGAATTACTATGCTGCCAAAAGGTTCCCATCAAGAGCTAGAGTGCAGTCATCATTATAATCATTTTGAGATGTTGAATGTAGTTAAACCAGCTAGCTCAGCTGCTCTGAAATCTCCGAAGCTTTTCTCCTAAGAGTAAAGTAGCTTCCAACTATAAATATGGATCAGTAAAGTGTACTAGAAGGAAAAAACAACAGCCATCTCTGTTGCCGCATGCATGTATATATATGTATGTATGTGTATATGTGTGTGTATGTTCAGCTCCACAACTATGAAATAGATATTTTTAAAGGTTTAAATATTTCAATTCCTTTTAAAGAAGGGAAATTACCTAAATGTACCAAGTGTTATGTGAGTGCTGGTGTTAGATTAGTGTATTTTGTCTTTGGCCTCTGATTCCTAATGTTGTTTGCAGAGACATCTGCACTTGTCAATCTCTTCCTGAAGACTCATTTAATTTTCTTAATTTCTGCTTGCTTTTTCTTTTCTTCACCCTCTATCTCTGCTTGTTTCCTTCTATTAACTACTTTTTTTTTTTTTTTTTTAAACCTCTGCCTCCAGACTAGCCAGATTCCTTTCTCCAAAACTCTGCTCACACTTCAGGAAATATTTTGCATGTAAGGCTATTCTAGTTCTCCAGATATTCCTTGGACTTTCTGACAACAGTGTTGCAGACTTACCTCTGGCTGGTTTCCTCAAGTCCTCCACACTTCTTGTTCCACACAGATAGGAAGCGTGTGCTGAGAAAGGGAAGAATCTCACAATATGTCAGCTAAACTTTAAAAATACCTGAGACAGATAGCATTTACGTTAAGGCACGGTGAAAACGCACAGAGTTCAGATACAGTAAGTCTCAAACAGTGTTATCTGTTCTCGGTGTCAAATGATTTAGTATTTACATAGTAGCCAGCCTGCAGATATAGGGACAATTCCCTCTGCGTTTTTCATACATATTTCTCATATGCCCTCCAAGTTCTCTGTGGTCTGTTTAGTGCCTAAAACACATAATAGGAAGGAATATACTGTAAAGAGATGAGCCTGTAATGACTGCACTTTGCCATAATGCATGTGGCATATCTGTTCCCACCTCTTAAAAGGTGTTTTGGTGAGCCACATATTTAACAGAATATACCACAGAGTGCTTACTGTGAAATGTAATGATAAAGCATGAAGCAGCCATTGTAGAAACAGATGAATGGAGAGAAATGCAAACGAACAGCATAACTGTACAGTGCCTGTCGTGGTTTTGTTAGTGGGGGGGGGCCTAAGGTGGCAGCTTCTGTAGGAAACTGCTAGAAGTCGCTCCCCTTTGTTCAGTGGACTCGGCTGGGCCTAGGGCGGACCCACTGCTGGCCAAGGCCGAGCCAATTGGTAGCAGAATGTCCTGTGATAACGCCTCTGCAATAACGTATTTAAGAAGGGGAAAACAGAAAAAAAAAAAGAGAAAGAAGATGTGAAGAAGCTGAGCAGGGACAGAGGTGCAGAGGGGGAGGCGCAGGCCTCATCGGCCTTGCAGGCCTCACCCTCTGGCCTCTCGCCAGGCAGCTGACTGGGCCCAACTCGGCCCGGCCCAGCTGCAAGAAGTGGAAAGGAGATGAGAAGTGAATAAGATGTAAAAAAAGATCCTGAGAGACATCTACCAGCCTGTTGTGAGGAACGGCTGCAGACGCCAAGGTCAGTTCAGAAGGAGGGGGAGGAGTAATGCGGCTCCTGGCCAAGATTCCCCCGCAGCCTGTGGTGCCGACCATGGTGGAGCAGGTTGTGCCCCTGCAGCCCATGGAGGTCCACGGAGGAGCAGAGATCCACTTGGAGCCCGTGAAGGACCCCGTACCGGGGGAGGTGGATGCCTGAAGGCAGCTGTGGCCCGTGGAGGGCCCGCTGGGGCAGCTGTTCTAGAGGGACTGCACCCGTGGAAGAGATGACCCACGCCGGAGCAGTTCCACGAAGGACTGTGGCCCGTGGGAGGGACCCCACGATGGAGCAGGGGAGGAATGTGAGGAGTTCTTCCCCTGACCACGAAGCAGCGGCATTTAACAACGTATGATGAACTGACTGCAACCCCCATTCCCTTTTCCCCCCTGTGCCGCTCAGGAGGGGAAGGTAGTAGAGATAATGTTAAGCTTGGGAAGAGGGAGGGGTGGATGGAGGTTATCTTGTTCTCTGTCTCATTCTCCTGCTGTTTGTAGTAATAAATGAATAGTTTTCCCCAAGTCGAGTCTGTTTTGCCCGTGACGGTAACTTTAAGGATTTCTCCTTGTCCTTATCTCAAACCTCGAGCCGGTTTTCCTTATATTTTCTCTCCCTGTTCTCTTGGAAGGTGGGGGGAGTGAGAGAGAGACTGCGTAGTCTGGTCCTGATCAGGGCTGAACTACGACAGTGTCTCATCTTTAATTTTTATTTTATCAACAGTACTGACAGTTTACAAAGGGTGTTGTAGTTACAAAGATGTATTGTAATTCCACTACGCTAGTGGAATTGAGCTTCTTCAGAAAATGTAAATTAATTTGCTGGAGTTACAAAGATATGTAACTTGACTGTTCTCAAGGTGATGGCCATAGTTCTGAAATCACAATGAAATAAAAATATCAAAGGTTTTGGGAGGTAAATTATTTTGTTTTATATCCACATTGTTATACTACTGTTTTTATAGCATGTTGTCATGTACACCTGAAAGAGGAAAATAAGAAAAACAATAATAAGCCCTTTGATTTTGCAACACTACAAATTCTTACTCAGCTGAGTGACACACATCCCTGTGGTCCCCTGAGTGACCAAGAAATCTGACTTGCAACAGGTTTTTCAAGAGCATATTCGTATGTTTCCCAAGAGACACCCAGAGATTTCTCTTTTGCATGTTTAGCACAGGGAGCATTTGCATGGGTCACCTTCAACCATCTATTATGCACCAAAGTTGCGAACTTAATTGCCCTTAAATAGTACCTTAATTAGGAAAAAGAAAAGACAGAGGCACGTTCAGACTGTGACTTGGAGCCGCACCTCATTGATGAGCCCTTTGGAGGTGACCAGCACTCCACAGTCACATTACAGGTAGCCCAGAGTGAGTGAGGTTCCTGGCTTTAGTGTCTCAGACGGGTGCTTAAGGTTGGGTTATGTGAATTGCCTCTTTGTGTCTGCTCCTGCCTTCTCTGAAAGCACTAGGAATCCTTTTTTTTTTTTTCCACTTGAACAGAAGTAAAAAGAGCTCTCTCTCTCCTCTATCCAGCCTATAAGCAGAACTTAAGCTACACCTTGAATTTCATGACCTATTTTTTTCTGCAATTCAAATTAGCCTTTTTTTAAACCTTGGCACTTTCAGATATTGCTACAGAAATGACAGTGTTTCTTTTTTGAAAACACATTAGTAATGTTTTTAAACACTCTGTTTACAAAAGCTTTCCTCTTATCCATTAAAACAAATGAATGACTTATCAGATTTCAGAATACTTGTAAGGTGAGCTTTACAGATCCCATTAAATGTTAAAAGCTGTTTGCAAGAACAGTGTGCCTGTCTTCAAGTGTTCAGCTCACAGTGTGCTTTCCCCAGATCTTCGGATTTGTGAGGTACACTAACAAAATATAGAAAAAGGATTACCCTAATCTGAAATAGGTCAGTCTAAAGGTGAAATCCTAAGGCCGATTATTTTGACTCTCTAGTGTTCCCAACTAAGTTCAAGAAGGTTGATAATATAATATAGGAAAAAATGGACTGAAGTACAGAGAAGATTAAGTGAGTGAACTGTACAATCATGACCCCTGCATATAATAAAAATGTTTTCTGGGCAAAATTAAGACTGCTGTTAGGTGTACGTGTACAGATTGACTGCAGATATATACAGCAGTGTAATTTTTGTCCACTCTGACTTTTCTACTGCTTGATTAAAAGACTAGACATTTCCCCTTGAGATTCACTCCTCTGCCTAATGTGCTGTAATTGCAACAGAGTGCTGGGTACAGCAGCGATGAACACTATTCTGTAATAAATTTAGGTCACTGCAGAGTTCACTGTGTAGTCCATGGCAACAGAAGATAAAGCACTGGTTAGTTCATCTCTAGCTTTTAGCTGCAGTGTCACTGATTCTCCTGTCTAATGATATTAATAGAGCTAAATGTAAGCAAATTGTCCAAGTCCCAAGGTCTCTTCCATCCTACTGTGTATGTAATATTTCAGCAAGAGAAAACATAATGTAGCGGCAATATAACAGAAATGTGAACCAGAAGAATTCTTAGCCGAGAAAAAGACAATCTCATTTTATCTTGGAGCATTCTTTTCATATTACCATATAATCCCTCAGATCAATATTTTAAAAAATCCTTTTGTCTTTACAAGCCCTATACTTATTTCTTATTTCTCTAGTGAAAAGCAGATGGAAATTGTGCAAGGCTTTCAGAAGCATTGATTGCAATTTCTAAGTATTTTTATTACTTTTCTAACTTTTATTACTTCACCATCTGATATACTTGTACACCACCAAATGCCTATTTCTGTTCTCATGCTGCATTAGGAGCATCAGTAGGATTGAAATACTGTACCCTGGCTCATATAAAACTTTGCATAACTACCTTTTCCTTCATTTAGTTGTGTATTTTAATCTTTTACTGATGCTGCTGCTGATGCTTGTTTATTACCATACCTCCCATGAAAGGATTGAGAGAAAGGTTCAAAGCACTGAAGCAGTGAGATCTGAAAAAAAAAAAAAAAAAAAGCCAGGGGTGGGGGTATGGTTTGAGTTTAACTTTAACATACGTTATACTTAGAATTGGGAACCATGAACTACAGTGGACTGCAGAAGCTGGTCACACTTTTTTTAGCTTTGAAGATTTTAACCTTAAGAATCTCAAATATTTTTTAAGAATTTAATAATAGTTGTGTGCAGTGCCATATAAATATCTTGGGGTTATGAATGTCAAGAACAATGGCAAAAAGGTTATCTTACAAGAATATGGAAAGCAGAAAGATGTGAGTAAATTGTCTACCAAAATAAGGGCATTGGATTGCATGTGTCTTAGCTCTTTCATTTGTGGCAAAAACAAAGTATTGAGTCTGCATGATTAGGATGGATGTTTTGAAGGGTATCTAGGGGTGCTAAAAGTTTCTCACCTGTAACCTATTAGTTCTTGAACATTCATGATATCATCTGGAGCTTCCTTGTAAAACTTTTCCCATATAAGTTCCTAAGATGGAGCTTTTTTAGTCAGTAAGTTGATTTCTGTCTGAGTGTCTTACTTGACACCTCATAAATGAAGTCCGAACAGTACTTGTATGGTATTATATGACCAATGATCTACTTGACTAAGCTTTTCTCTGCAAATTTCTCAAAATATTCTCCAATTTTCAGATTTTTTTTTTGTTTATAATAGAGGACTTCGAAAACATATAGACCCTAATATTCATTACATATAATGAGTTTATTGTTGTAGAATATATCCATATAATATATAGAGAATATATATATAATCTATATATCTGTCTTAAGTGAAGTTAGTGAAGCTGAAATAATTTGTATCAACTAATGAGCTGATCCAAGTTTTACACAGTTCTTGCTTATGGAAAAGGTTAAGGTTTTTAAAACACTAGAAAAGCCCATTGGATAGTGTACGAAGTGATGTTTCTTTTGGGATGTGTGTGAAAAAAAAATATACTTTTGAAAGAGAAATAATGAAAGAAATTACAGTTCTGCTTATGCCTTATTGAAATGATTTATGTGGTGCGGAAAAGACAGATGAAGGGAAATTTCAGAGACCTTTCCAACAATTTTCAGACTCACAAAAATAGCTCTGACCTGAATCTGCAGCCATATGATTTGAGTAACTCTTATTAAAAACAATACTGAACTGATTATGACTCCTAAGTTTGATTCCAGTTCTGTGCTATGTCAATAACTTTGAGTGAAGTCGATGAAAGGTACTAAGATCTTGCTGAGATAGTCGCAGATCACAGGCTTTCCATGTCATGTCACTTTTGTTTTCCACTTTCAAGAGTACAGAGTAACTGCTTTAATATGGCTTTTCCATCCTTACCCTATACACTTCCCTTATCTTTCTACAATGGTTATGATAAGATCTTTCTTTCAGGATTGATTTCCCTTGCACTCCAGCTGTGCTTACAGTTCTGTTCTTAGATTCTCTTTTTCCAGATGCCTCTGCTGTCAATTTACTCCTGTTTTCACTCACTCAGGTTTTTCCTCAAGTAAAGATATTGTTACAGACCTCAAGATTTGTCTTCAGATAATCCTATCCCCAGCAGACGTGACCATTTCATTCTTGGTTTTATTCTGAGATTAAAAAAACAAAACACAACTTTCTTGTTTCAGCTGTAGTTTTACTGCTGAATGTCCATGTTTTTCTTGAGTGCTTTCGATCTGCTGGAATTTGTTTCTTGCAGCAGGCAAGCAGCTCTAATGTCAGATGACAACGCCCTGCTGATCATCTGCAGGTTTCTAACTTAATGTCAGACAGAATCTTTAGGATACTTGCAAAATCAAAAGATTCTATAATTCAAGATCTTAAGATAAACATTTTTTCAGGATATAGCCATTCAGTATAGATTTTTAGGGATACAAATTTTTAGGGAAAATTTTACATTCTGATGAAAAAGAGTCAACAACCCATAAACTGGAGACAGACTCACATATAACGAAGTCTTCATGAGGTCCTACTACTAGAATATAGAAAATTTATTATAAACTTTGGAATGTAATATCCCAATGCCTTATCCACTCTTATGACAGAATGAAGAGAGATTTACCATTGAACAAACAGTGCTGAAAGAAGAGTAAATTTGTGACATAATCCAAACTGAATAACTAATTGATTTTTGATAGAAGTTTTATTGCTGATGGAAATAATGATTTTATGAACTCAGAAAGGGAAACTTCCCTTGTGACAGGCAGCCTTGAAGAAAATTATCTGTTTCATCTGGCATTTTGAAAATTTTACATAGTTAAACCTGGTTTGCTGGTTTAAATTTAAAAGACATTCAAGCCTTTTAGAACAATGAACAAAAACTGACTTACCATATTCTTCTGTGACAACAGAAAGTTTCTGAAGTCTTTTGGTTTTACATATCTGAGATATTTCTGGAAGCCTGAGAGGAAACTACTACGTGGAGAGAGTATGTTGTTTTTCTGTTTAGAAACCTTGAAGATGACCAGTATTCAGCTTTCTAAACTAGCTATCTAAAGAATGTCGAGGTTATACAAAGGTTCTCACCAAACTGTGGGAAATGGGGAAAAAAATTAAACATTTGATGATCAAGTGCTTCTTACGAACCTGTAGAAGTGTCAAGATTTTTATACACGCTGAGATAAACTGGAATAACTGCATTGAAGGGTAATGAAGTTTTTCAAAACATACATTCTTTTTCATTTCTTTTTCCTAACATAGTGTGACTACTGTTAAAATAAAAGTTATTAAGCACTTATTTTATACTTCCTGTAAGATTAACTTCGATTTTCGGAGAATATAAAATCTGAATGGATAGTAAATGTTATTAATGTACTATCATATAACATATTGTTATTTTTAAATACAAAGTGCAAAAATAACTGAGATACAAAATAAAATTTATTTTCTGTTGGCATGTTCTGACTGTATCAGTTGCATTCTGTCACCTGGGCGTATCACACCCTAAATAATAAATATCGGGAGCTATCCTGTAGCAAATTGTCTGATCATTGCTGGGAACTGGTAGAAAGTTAATGGCTTAACATGCTTTTAGAATAATGTTGAGCTTGGGAAATAGTGGTATCCACAAGCTGATAATAAAGTGTGTCTCTTCTAGCATTTCTTATAAGGTTTCCACCAACGTATGCTTTTGTTCCTCTCAGTATTTCATCAGTGCTTTCTCTTTTGACCAGTTTACCCTTCTGAGCAACCAACATATGCTTAGGATTAAAACCTGAGTCTTAGTACCAAATTTAGAAGAAAAGGAACCAGTGAATCTGAAGTTTATACCTGATAGGCACAAAATACATGGACCGTTAGCAATAGAAGTGGATGTCTGTCCCACACTCCTTGTAGGAACAAAAAATGTTTTCTTTTTTGGCTATAAGCTGTGAACTCTTAGACTTGATCTCTGAGATCAGTCAGCAAAAGCTTCTACTTATCTACAAATCCTGGTTCAAACCCCATTGCCAAATAATTGCCCATAATTTTGTGACAAATGTAGACAAACAATGATTGACGCATCTCTCCATACCTCTCTCTCTCTCCTGCCCTGCCCAATTACCAACCAGGCTAAACATTCCCTGCAGACAGGGAAGAGAATCTACTATCAATATTTTGATGATCCATTAATGCAGGATCTGATTGAGTTTTCTGCTTGTTCACTTGGAATGTAACACTCTGTGACCTTGAAATATGAGCATTAAAGACGGGATACCTTATCTTGCTGCATGTCACTGTCACTAAATAAAGCTTCTGTTATGGGTGCTTTGAAATGAGCTGGTGGTGAAAAGAGAACCTCTACTGTTAAACCTATCTTAACATAAAGTCTGTGTTATTTATTTACGATGCTACATGAATCATCTGCACTTTCTGTGGTAAGCCCAGGGCTGTGTGTCTTTCATTTCAGCTGACATTTTCCTGCCATTTGCCAGGCTAAGTAACTACCGTGCAATCACTACAAGCTGATGCATGGTCATTGTTTTGCACAAAATGCATATTTAACTCAGCTGAAAGACCTTTCTGAAGAATATAATTTGCCAAAGTAAATTTTTGCTCATATATGAGAAATCAAGTAGGTCTGTACTAAATACACTTTTTGAGACAGCTAAAAGGATTTCTGCAGAGGATTTGACAAACTATTTTGCTTCTATGCACAAAGTAAAAAAATGATTAGTTTGAGCAAAAAGGATTTCTCAGAGTACTGAAAGGCTTTTATTTTGAATTATATATTCTTAGCCTCGCCTGATAATATGTTTGAAAGCTGTGTCTTTGTAAAGACAAAGAGCTGTCAGTTGCGTACTTTTGAATGTGTTGCAAAGGATCTAATAAAATGACATTTTTCTCTACCTTGTATTGTGTTGGGTTTTTTTTCCCAGAGATTTGATTCTGAATCAGAAGGCCAATTCTTGATAAAACTACTGCATTGCATGATTCTTTAGCTTGCTTGATCATGCCCTAAAATGATAGATTCACTGGATATGTTGTGCATAGAGTAATTGAGTGTTTTTGTCTCTCTAACTGAAAGAGGAAGAAAATTGAGTACAATTCAAGGATAAGAAGTTTTGCCTGCAGTTGTTTAGCTGCTGTGAAAATCTGCTGACAGCTTTTCTTGGATGCGTATACTCCTATTTGAGCCAAAAAAAAAAAAAAAAAATGCAAGCCATACAAAAATGGACTGGAGTTGTCCACAACTGACAAGCCACTGCTAGTTAGAGATTTAGAGACTGCTGGTTAATAATTTATGAGCTTCTTATGCAGTACACTATGTGACTTTCATTTTCTTGTTCATGGAGCATATCAAATGCAAGGTGTTACTTGCAGGTCTGGATGGATTTTTCCACTTTTTTTTCCTCTTCCAATTATTTGTTAAATACCTGATGTGTTATGCAGAATTAAAGTGGGGAAGCACAAATAATTCTAGCCTGAGAAAATGCCATCATGGCATTCATCATCACTTTGTGACATTTGCTGTCCTTTTATTAAGCTGCCTGGCATTTCATGAAACCATGCCCAGACTAATTGTACTTTCATAAACTGTTGTTTCCTCTATTAAACGATTTGATAATGTTTTCCATGCAGGAATGTCAACATGCTTAACAAACTCTAATGACTAAAGCTTTGAAATCCATCCTGATGTAGGATGGAGCAAAAAGCCTCTTACCTGTCCTCAACTTACTCTGAGACACAATTCTTAATGTCAACACTATGGGTTTCCTATCCAGTTGAAAGTGATGTTGATGGCATTAATGGTGCTAAATGGAATCAGGATTGCTTCAGTCTAGCAGTCTAGTTTCAAAATCCCCCAAACATCTTGCCTTTTCCTATAAAGATTTCTTCCCATTCTCCTCCAGTTTGTAGTCTTCTGTAAATGTAAATTTGCAAAGGGGAGTCCTGTAGTGCCTTTGCCTAATGACACACTTATTTTCACCTTCCTGGAGGCCTGACTTTTGCTTTGGTTTGTTAAAATAGCTTTCCTAGAGGCATTTCTGTGAAAAAATACACATTGGGCCCTTCCTGTTAGGAAGAGTTTTGCAGCGTATCTTCTGACCCTAAAATCTCAAGATATTAATTCCTTGAGAACAGATTATGGATGTAAACACCAATCTATGGTGGAAATGCTAGTCATTTGTTAGTCATATAAACAAGAAAAGTGAGGCAAACAATCCTGTGTGCTTGCTATCTTGTAAAAAATAATTGGCTCATTAATCTTAACAACATTAATTTAGTTGTATTATGAAGGTCAAAGGCAAAAAGATCCTTTTGGATTCTCATCAAGTTAAACACAGATCTCTATATATTTACCAGAGTTTCCTTCTATCTAAAAATAAAATTTCAATAACACCTTCAGCAATTAATTACGGAGAATATCCAGAGACATAGTGAGAGATACAGAGTAAATGAAGAGACTACACAGATGCAGAAAAAATAAACACTGTCAACACACTCCTTGTGGACATCTTTAACATTAGTTTCCTGTGAAAATAAAGCTTGTTTCTGAGAATAATATTACCAGATCACCTTATAAATACAGATCTACCTATGATATTTACATGGATATAATCTAAGAAAAGGAAATCAAGCAAAATCGCTGATGGATTTTGAAATAAATCAAGTTTTGAGTGGTTTATTTGTATTCAGGCAGTTATCTCACATACACACACCCCCTGCCCCACCCCGGTCACCCCATCCCCCCCCAGCCCATCCTGGTCACCCCATCCCCCTCTCAACCTCCATTGCATTTGCTGGACAAGACACAATACATGCTTTCCCTGTGTTCCTAGCTCCTTTTCATGCTATAGTTTCCAAAGCTGTGGTTTGGGGATTTCTGTAATTTGTAAAAAAATGGAAAAAATGACCTAAGTAAGCAATCTTAGTATTTCTCTTGGTATTTGTTCTCCCTTGTCTTGAAGATAGTGATTGTCTTGGACTGTGACTTAGCTACTGAGTCAGAGTGTGCTCAAGGAAATGCAGAACACCAACATGTGTCTCCAAAGCTATTAACTTTCTGTCAAACTCCAAACAATGTGTAGAAATTGTTCTGACTTCACAGAATAGTTCACAAAATAGCAAGGTGAAGAACTTGCAAGAAGTTTCAACACAGTAAACAGAAGTGGGTAATATAATAGCTGCTAGAGGGAAAAGAGTAGGCAGTCAGCATTAAAGTCTGTAGACGTGATAATTTCAATTCCCATTTGTAAAAATTTAATTTCAGGTAGTCGATTACAGTTTTAGTTTAGTTTTAGACTCTCCAGTTTAGTCCAAGTCCATGGTGCAGCATTTTTGGTTGCACGGTTTCATATCTTCTTCTTGTGATGTTTATAACCATGTGATTTTAGCCATTCTGAATATTTTAGTAAGCTTTTTTTTTTTGCCATTCATTAGCAACTTGTCAATTCTCTAAAAAGGAATTGTCTGGGACAGATATTTTTTTGCCTCTTGAGACTTACGTAATTGAAGCAAGTAACTTACACTCATTGCATGTATGCTTGTTGTTTCAAGACCATTTGAAACAACATGAAAATTTGTGATTTCACCTAATGTTTCAGAAATCTAAGTCCACCACACGCACTTTCAAAAATGCCGGTTGATCTGGACTTTATTCCAGCACATTCAGCTTGTATAGTTTCTTGAACTTAGTTCTCTTTTTGCCTTCAACAGCAATTTATACCATATATCTATCGGTCAGAGTAAACCCTACTATCTTCCACTCACTTTGGATAATACAGGATGGTAGAGACAACCAGAAATGGTCATGCTGGAAAAGAATGAAAGGGAAAATGCAGAACAAAGGGTGTACTTGAGTGATGAAATGATACCTTTTTAAGTGTGACTGTGGCTGTATTGAACTGCCACTCTACAGAAGTGCCACAGAGCTGTAAAAACTCAAATACCAACTCATTTGCACACTAGAAGGCTCAGCGTGAGCATATTGGTCTTACTGAAACTGTTTTTTAAAGGTGAGTGACACTTGAAAAACTTTTCCAAAGTGCCTCTAGTGGTTTTATGAACTATATCTGGCCAAAGGAGATGTATACCTGCATTGCACAGTGTGCTGCTGTGTAGAAATATCTTAAATGCTCTAAAACTGATGTCCTGTTGCAGTCAATAAGTTAGAAGATAGTGCCCAGAATGATCTGTACAGACTCTCCACTTATATCTTTCTAAAAAGTGTTTCAGCTGCCAGTTTTTACATTATTCTGTAGTATGCAACTTAATCCTAATTATTTTTTCATTAATTTTCTCTGACAGGTTTTTGAATCATTGTTACTTAATTGTTTTGGCATATCTAGTTCCCCAGACGGTGCAAGCTATCACCTTTGCCACTTCATATCTATTTCATACTTTTGCAGATCATGAAAAAGAATCAAACCTGTCTAGCTAAGCATGTGTGTGGAGAGCTCTCAAGAAGAGCCTACTGAAATTAAAGTACAATGTGACTCAAGCTCATGGATAGAAGATAAAATTTGTAGAGCCACTTTGTCCAATCAGTGGGTGCTGTCCTCTTTATCTTTTTCTTCTTAAACCCAGTAAATCTCTACTCAGACACTTGTCCTTGGTATAAATTGTAAATCTATAGCACTTGTCTAACTAATGTAAGGAATCTTTCCCTTACTTACAGCAGCAGAAGTCTGGGAGAGTTCAAAAGTGGCTTTAAAGCTGTTTACTTCCTCTTAATATGTTGCTGGCAATTTCTGAAATATGAATTTTCTTTCATGTTGAGAATCTGGAGTGCTACCATCTGTTACCTACAGGTAATTAATTATGTCTGCCCTTTTTTAATCTCAAAGATAAGATATTATTTCAATTTGTATGTATACAGGGTGAAATGCAGGATATGCTTGTTACATATATCACAATATTTCTATGCAGTGTTATGATTTTTTTAAAACAGAATATTGCTACTAAAGAGATTGAGCATTGCTCGTGGATGTGTCTTGGAAGTCCAGGGAATCCAAAGGGCATCTGTTTCATCACCACAACCAGAGGGTCTGTGGCAGGATAAAAAAGAAAAGAAGAGACTTTTCCATTTCCTCCCATTGTGACTTTCCTTCTGGTTTTCTTACCACCAGATAAGATATTGCAACATAGCCTGTCGTTTTTCTGGAAGTGAGTCTTAAATGCAGTTTGGGAAGTGAGTTCATAACAGTGTAGTGTCTGCCTTTTTACATTCTCCATTAACCCTTCTACTCCTGCGGATGCCAGGGAAGCATGTGTTCTGAACAAGCATAACAAAATTTCTATAGCTTTACTCAGTTTTCACAATTTAATATTCTGAAATGACAGATGTACTGTCACCTGGAACATGTGCTTTCTTTAAGCAAGATGTTGGTGCAAAGTGTCCTGCTGGGAGTGATAATAAGACTTGTAGCCTTCACATCATCTGTTTCTTAACATAGAGTTGTGGTTTTGCTTTGCAGTATAATTCTTTTTTTTTTTTATGTGGAATTTAGAGAGGCTATGTGAATATTGTAGTCAATGAGCCTTACTAAATTAGGAGATTAATTTGGAGTAGAATAGGAGTATAAAATAATTACTGAAGTAAAAATTTACAGAAAGGAACATTTGACGTTGCATGGCCTGAATTTTTCCACATCTAGCAAAACTATCTTCAGCTTTCATATAAATACTATATTTTAAAATTCTTTCTGCATATTTTGCCATTCTAGTTAAGCAGTTTTTCATAACTGCTAGCCTTGCAGCAGTTTCTAATCAGTCATAGACTACCAAAAAACAGATATCTTGGAAAATTATGTCTCGCGTAGATACCTACAGAGATATAGTTACATAGGTAACTCCTACACAGATACAGGGACTTAGACACATTGAAAAATTCTATCTCAGCTCTTTGAGGTTTTCTTCTCTTACACCTCTTCACACATAGGTACAGCTTGTGCACCCTTCCATTGAGAGTGCACTAGCTGCGGTTTGTATAAAATCAAATTAAATATATCACAAGTAGGCTTCATTCCCTACATAATTTATGGCAAAGGTTTTGCATGTAAAGGAGAATTAGCATGATGTCTTTCTGTTAGATCTATTAAAAGACAATAGTAAAATATATTTCTGGAAGTGTCATTTCACGTCTTGTATTTGCCAGAAAATGCTGGTTTATTAGCACATGTTCCCTCAGTCTGTGAGACTATCAAAGTGCTGATCACCTGTACCCTGCCAGTTTTACTTTAATTCTGTATTTGTCATTCATCATGCTCTGAAAACCACTTGTCTGTGTTTTTGTTCGTGGAGAACTGAATTTGTTTTTTTTCTTCACTCTTCGTAAATGGCTTCCAGTGTGATACAGGATTTACTGTCTTGCTTTGTGGCTGTTCATGTATTGCTATTCAGTGATCCAAGGGACAGGGCACCACAAGGGCAACTTCGCTTCCATTCCTGTTAACCATCATGGCATACAAATACTAGCTGGTAGTATTTCTTAAGTTGAAGAGCTCTGGTTCAGTTAGAAGTTTTTGAAACTTTTATCAAATGCTGTGATAACTCAGTGTCCTCAACAAATTCTACCTGTTCTATGTTTCCTTTCTGCTTCAAATAGGGCTGATATTTCTGTTTTTCCATCACAACACAAAGGTGTGCTTTTGTGAGGCAAAGTGTTTACAATTATACATCTATTCATTGTTGTGAATAACAAGACTTTTGTGTAGGTTCAGAGACATGGCTGGAAATGCAAGTGAGAGGCATCTTGTTTTATTTACAGTGACATGTAGACAGCAGGCAGCCAGCCAACTTATTTATTTCTGTTCATATATTTTACTTCATGCTATAGGGCTGCAGCTGATTTTCAAACCTCTTCGCATTTTGTGTAACACAGGGTCTGAATACAGCAACTGAGTCATTAATATTGTGGGAGGACATTTCTTTGATGACTTTTATTATTTAAAGGTTCTGGGGAAAGCGCTAAATGTTAACATGGTAGAATTCCCTGTTTCCTGCCCTTTCATCTTACCTGTATCCAAATCTCTAACAAAAATACTGCAGTAAGCTGCATAAAGCATTGCCTTGTCTTTGCTGTCTTCCAAAAACTTTCTCTTTCTCACTGCAAATAGCAATTTGCAGCCTGCTCCCCACCCCAAGACTGATTTGTCCTCTGTTTAAAGACCTTTTGTTCACCTGTTGTGATGCTAAACAAAAAGGAAGGAGAGACGCACAATAATATATGACCCTTGGTGCCAAGGCTCCGTTGTCCTGTGTTGTTAACGATACAACCACTGCCCTTTCCCCTACTGTGCCAAGTGCTGTTAAGCTGCCAGACTACAGAATTAATATTTCCTGCTCTCCATGCTCTCTGCTTGCACCAGTTACACACTTTCTCCTCAAGAAGCAAGGGGAAAAAAAAAAAAAAAAACCAACCAGAATCTAATTAATTTTTAAGTGACTTTTTCTACCCACTGTTAAATGATTCATATCGATGCTGATGGCTATTTTTAAGTGCTTTGCTCTTGCTCTTCTCTTAGTCACTGCAGAGTAGTTCGTCCAATCCTTTTAAGTGTGACTTATTCACTAAGAGCTTTTCCCATAGCCTAAAAATGTCCATTGCTCAGCTATTTCCACGTCTTATCTGTGCTGTTCTGCTTTTCTCATGGCTTTTAATCAATGTGTCCTTAAGTAAAGGACAGTATTTACATCCTGTGCAGTAACTGATACAGAGATTTAAAAGCTGAAATAGATATTCTGTTAGGGTACATGAGTGAGCAGGTGCAATCTTAAAGAGAAATCAGTGTGCTGAGCCCACTCAGTATTGGACATATGATGGGAGTGAGACCCCTTGTTCAGCTTATACCTTTGAACATCTGTGGAGGAACGGCAGAATGGGCTGTATGGCCCCTGACAACACGCCTTGCTTATGAAGGCAGAGTCTAGCCTTTGTCTACTGCTCTTTTGCCATGGTACTAACACAACTGAGGTCCCAGCAAAATGTAAATATCAGCCAGTACCGTTGTGGGCATGAGATTGAAGAACAAATTGAGAGGCTAAAGCGTTTTTAGTTCCATACTTTCCTACAAACTTATGCCAGGCTATACACAGACAACAAAAAAAGACATAACTTCTATTAAGGAGAAAGATACGTAACCCATAGGATCCTCTCATAAAAAGACATGGTCCTTTTCCCTCTCTTCCTCTTTGCCAGTGAACACCACCTTTTCCATGAAGTGTGTATACCTAGAATGGGATTTTTCAGACATGGTAAGGATTATCCTAAATCTGCTAGCATCAAAGACGATAGTAAAACTTCTATTTCTGACAATGCCGAGAATTTAGACCATTTCTGAGAACACTGAAAATCTTATCTTTAGCCTAGCAAGAGCAAGGTATTTGTTTTTGTTCATGTCCTAGGAGGATAATAACATCTGTTTGTTGTTCTACTTGAAAATAAATTCTAAGAGAAAGAGTGTTCTTGCCATCTTTCCTTATTATTATTTTTATTATTAAATGTTGATTAGTGGACCACTCTCATATGGCACGCTTTTTCCTACTCTTCTCTCACCTCGGGTAACTATCCTTATAAAACAGTACATCATTGCCCAGTCTTCTCTCTTTCTATTTTTTAAATACTATGAAACACTCTATATTGTGCATTTCTTCACATACTGTATTGTTTCCAATGAATCAGTTATTTACAACGCAACCTAAGAGACTAATACTTTTTCTGACTATTTGCAATGCTGTTCTCCTAGTGCCTTAATAAAGATGAACAGTATTTAACTGCCAGGCATCAGAGATCTCTATTTTAATTAGCAAGGGTGCTTTTCCTATCATTTTCCTTGGAACAAAATACATCCTGGAAGATTCCTTACACTGCTCCCCTAGCTGTTGATTTGGAGTGAATTAAAGGAAACATTGTGAAAGGTGAATAGCTAGGGAAAAAAACAAGGCCTAACATTAAACAATATAAATGTTTCAGCCTTTTGCTCTATCAAACCTTAGGGCAATGTCTTTTCAATGTCATGCTTTAGTAAAAGTCTTTTTAGCCTATGCATGTCTTTCTAAACAGGACAGACAAAAGCTTTTATTTTAAAAGCAAACAGCTAAGTGATTTGCTGTATGCTTGCCATGAATAGTAACGAGTAGATTCGTGGTGTGTTCCTCTTTTTAATTAGCACATTGCTATAACCTGACTGCTGCTGTTGCTGTATAGATGAGTACTGTCTTATTACAATGCATCTAGAGGATACCACTTGAAATAGTTCATGAAACAAGTTAGGAAAAACATACCATAGAGTATTCTTAAGATTGTTTTGAAATACTTCAATATTTTACTCTTTTTTTTTTTTTTTACAGAAAGAATTGGCTGTTAAGGCTCTGAGTAAATCCAATTCTAGGTATTGTGTTGTATAAAAATAACTTTAAAATAGATTTTTGTAAACATAATTGGGAAAGGATTATTTTCCAGAGCTGGAATATATGTATGTGTATATCCTGTTTTAAAAATAAAACCATTGTTAGACTGAGTTCTCATGTTACAAACCATTTCTATGTGAGTTAAATATAATGAGATTTTAGGGCTTCATAATTAAATAAGATGAAAAAGATATAGGTTTTTAAAATCATATTTTTGACAGACTTATCTGATATACCATTCTAAATGCTTTTCAAAATTCTCACAGCTATTCCAAACAGAGCAGAATTTTAAAGTAGTAACCTTAAAGTAGAAAAACATTAAGGCTATAGTTGAATTAAAGGGAGAATGAAGACTGACCAGAAGTTTTAGGCAATGAAAGAATACAAAAAAAAAGAAAGGGCTGGCAAAAGGAAACCTGTATTTCATGATCAGAGCTGCACTTTTAATGGAGACTTCTGGCGATTCCTAAAAATGTTCTCTCCAAGATAATACATACCATACTTATTACATAAACTACCGGTAAAAAATATCAAAGAATAAAACAGAATGGCTAAATCAATTGCAAATTTCTTCCATTGCTGCAGATTTCAGAAATACTCCATTTTGAGACTTTTACCCGAATTTATTGGTGACGTCTTCACACTCAGAGGAAGTTCAAGTTTTTCACCTAGTGTTTTTCCCCATGGATGCAGAGAATATCAGTCACCTCTGAGGTTATTTGCCCTGGGACTCCTCTCTGCCATGTCCTGTGGAAGGTAAATGTAGGTGTGTGCCCATATAGGCTTCACTGAAACCGGGAAAAGTGACATGCAAGTGGTCATTGCTGGTTTTGCATTTCTGCAAAGTTGACAGTGGATCCTCACTAGGAAGGTACATGAACCATCTCCGTTACTGTACAAAGAGCATTATCTCATGAGTTATGATTGACATCAAGGTATCTAAGAGAGACGCTAGGCTTTAAAAAAAAAAAATCCTATGAAAATATCAGGATGGTTCAAATATCTACAGTGTGCTGGATGTTGTCCAGGGTGAACACAAATGAGGCTGTTTTGTGACCTGCAGTCTCTAAATCATGGTTAAATATTAATGCAAAGACTCTTGTCAATAAATAATGCAGAAAGATATTTGAGAAATATACAGTACTTTGCTTAGGAATTCCTATTTTTTTCAAGTGACTTATTGGTCTCCAGCAAATTGTACAGCAGAAGAATCAAGAGGAATTTTCTCCATTATTCATAATTGGGATTTTTTTCTTTCTTTTTTTTTTTCAGTGACAGACATCGAGAATTCACATCAGATGAGTAGGATGAGCAGTTAGGTAAATACCAAACTCTTAACAGTAAATAAGAATTTTTCCAAAATTACTTGAAATCCAAAAGTCAATAATGTTTTCTTGAGACATATATATAGGCAGTCATTCGTACAGTGTAGAAATGAAAAGGGTGGACATACTTTCAGTTCTACACAGTATAAGTAAAGTGCAAAAATACAAGAGCTATTTTATTTATATATAAAAAATATATGTATTTGTATATATTTACACATAGCTGTGTGTATGCAGACATGTGGATTTCTTTTAAAGGTAGCTAGTAATTCTGCATGCAAGTTTTTGAAGGGGCTGGATTTTCAGATGGTGCTATTCTGGTCGCTTGCAATGCAACACTCAGGTTGCCAATTCACACATTGCTCTTGGATACCTTATTCAAACAAACAGAGAGAAACAAGGGATGTTATTGTATTCGCTAAGAGCTAGATGTTATTCATTGGTAGTGAAGCCCTGATTGAATTTACAAACTATGAGGAATGAAATGGTTATAATTCCTTTTACATTCTAACATATTATTTATATTATGGCAGGTATGTTGCTGAAAAATTACCCATCTTATGAGATTAAAACCACTTAGTGAGATTTTTTTTATCCAATTGCCTGGAAAACCAAAAGTTCAAATACAGTGCCTGAGAAAGAGGAAATTATTAAATCATGCAATTATACTATGAATTAAAAACTGTAAAATAAATTTGAAACTGCCTAAAATCTTGTGTGATTTCTTCTGTAAAAACCATGTAGACAGCTGGAGATACATAAATCTATATATATTCTATATAAATATGCAGTCATTCATACAGTGTAGCAATGAAAAGAGTGGACATACTTTCTCAGTCATTACAAAGTCTGTTTTCTATTGACTGGCTAAGGTTACCAGTTGTGAATCAAATATTGTCTCTAATGAGACAAGATACATGTTTTTAATCCTTCATGAGTGAAAAGTGTTGATATTTAAGCTGCCATAACATGAAACCACCTTTGACCTAGAACAGAAGTTATCCAAAGGTGATCTTGAAGCTGGATAAGAAGCTACTAAAAGTTCCATATTTGAAAAAAAGAGAGGAAAAAAATTGGCTTTGCCAGCTGGTTTTAAAAAAATTGAAAGTTTCTGGTGCTGGAGAAGGATAATGAGCAGAAAATGAACTGTGCAATCAAGCTGAAAGGTAAGTAAATATTTCTCATAGATATTGCCTTGCCATATATCATGTAACCGTATAATTTCTCTGTATAACTAAAACATATAGCACCCATATTGAAGTATAAGTCTGGCTTCTCCACCACAAAGTACCTCTGAGTGTGCAGGGACAGATAGCACAATGTGTCTGAAACTCTTCCAGAACTTGCTCTTCGTAGCACTTTGCCTACAGCTGTAATTGATAGTGCACCGCAGTGATGTGACACCTTTCCTGCAAGGTCTTTTGTGGAATACCTCTGCTGTACAGTGGGAAAACAAAATGTGAATCTTGACTGAATCTTGCAGTAAAAAGGACGCAAACTGGGAAACCGTTCAACACAATTTGCATATTATGCAGATAAAAACATAATGACAAAAGAGTATATTGGCAAACTCTGCCTTGTTATCTGGCAGTGATGTGTATAGCAGCATGGGGCACCTAGACATAATCTCTTCTAATGTTATTTCACAACTGAAAAAATAAGTCAGAGAAGTGCAGTGAGATCTGCATATGTAAATAAGATTCACTTGCGACGAACCACGTAATCCCATACAATCCAAGTAATCCAGTTCACTTTGGGACACAGGCATCGTGACTGTATGTTATTAGTTCTGAATGGTGGAAGAGGGAAAGTAGCCAAGTGCTTACTGAACCCTCATTTCTAGTTTAAGCTGCTGCTTCTTCATCCTTGCTTGCCAGTTCTGAGTGTATTTCAAGGAACATTACTGAGAACAAAATCGAACACCATCAATATTAATGATCTGAACTAGGAAGATAGCTTTTAGTGTGCAAATTAATTACCTTAATCACAGGGTTTTTTGTATCCATTTTAATGAAATAACTATTTATTTCATTGAGTCCTGAGCTTTTCTTTTGCAAATAAGGCACATTTACATGATAAATACATGATATTTAAATGGATGACTAAATTAAATTGAGAGAGAAAAAAAAGACCTTTTAAATACAATTTTCATAGGAAAAACAGCTAGATTAATGGGTTGGTTAGCTGACTGGCATCTGTGATTAAATCTTTTTAATGTATGTCAAATAGAATTTAATGGACCTCTAGAAATGTCTACATAGTCACTAATATTCAGGGTTTAGTGAAGATGCATTTTATCTCCTACTATTGAAGTGTAGACAGCTGAAGGAGTATTGCTTGCTATTGCCCAGTACAGTATAGAGACATTACAGTTAGAAATAATAGTAATATAAATTTGCATTTCTCCTTTCCTGCGTTGTGTGCCCTTTCCCCTGAAAATATTTGTTCCTACCTACAGGAATTTATAACAAGCATCTCCACTCTAAAATGGTGGTTTCTGATTGTTTGCACAGTCTTCTGATTTAATCACCACATGCACATTAGTTTCATACTGTTGTTTTCTAATAATAACAAGAAAGGGGAAAATGCTTAGTTCAGAGGGACTGGAAACATATCTTTTAGATTCTATGTGTTTTGAAAACTTTATTTATTGTGGCAAAGCTTTGAAGAGCTCTATATTCAACAGAAGCAAGATTTGAAACACATTCCAGCTCATTTTTTGATAACAGTCCTGCAGAACAGAGCATCTTTCTCTGCTTGCTTTTTTCCCAGTCAAGCCACCAGAGACATCTCTAGCTTCCTTTGATTTGAAATGATCAATGGCAGCTGCGGCAGGCAGGCAGGGTGCCCCAGGCACAATGCAAACAAGTCTCTCTCCCAGCTCACTAGGATTTACATTTCAATTGCTGCCACATTTTTAAAGATAATTATAACCTTTTTATATTAATATTTTTCTGTGGCGTCTCTGATATTTTAACAACATAAATATTAATTTAGCACATCAAGGAGAACAAGCTTTCTTCACTGCAATCGCTCAAACAAAAAATCTCCCAAAAACACAGGGCATCAAATATGGCATCACAATCCCTGAGCATTAGCCACACTTCGAATGGGGGTTTCTGCCAGATTTGATTCTGCACTATTTTAAAGATTACCAGAGAATAACCTTTCCTTTTGACTTCAGACCAAGCTGTTCTGTTACAAAAGCAGAATGTGTTCGCTGTCTGAGCTGACATCTGTGACTTTTATGTCTCCAAACAGTGTCTTTACCGTGGCGAAAAATATCAACTAGATATAGCTGCCTTGATAAAATTTATTTTCTTGGAAAGAAAAAAGGGGAAAATTGCTGCTGGTGGTATTGAGAATTTCTAAAGAGTTTTGCATTTCATTACTGCAGTCTTTTTTTTTTATTCTTCTTACCCCTCCAGCCCCTTATATCCTTTCCTTTTGCATCAGGAAAAGCCATCATAGTGTACAAACTGATGTTGCTTTACCTACCCAGATCATATGTTGGATCATAATAAATTTTTTTGCAGCCTGCCCTATAAAAGTTTAGCATGTAGGATATTTGATTTATTTTTAAGTGCTCCCGCCCCCTTTTCTTCTTTTCTTCCACAGTTTCTCATGCAACTACAACATTCCTAAATGCCCTCCAGTGCTGAGTATCACTTGTGATTTTTACATTCAAGCACGTGTGGAAATTATGCGTTTTCCATAGCAACGGACAAATAAGAGGAATTAATGTATATTACAAAGAAAATTTATACCAATACCCATCAGGTGTTACAAGGAGGTCATTCTGTTGCTCTTCTTGATAAAGTGCAGAGTTACAGTCATTGCCTTGGAATCTTTTTATGGGCAAGACCTTCATTTCCTACACACCAAAGCCATGAGCTTGAGCATCGCTTGAAGCTGACTGGGGGAATAAAACTGCTCATGAAATATGCATGACTAACACATATGCTGCCAGGGGAACTTAGTGTATTATGTATGACCCTTCTGTAATTGTAAGGAAATGAGATTCATTAAAATGGATGTTTATCACAGTTATAGGTATGTCTAATGAGACAAAGGTCATACACTTAAAAACACAGGGTTAGCCCACTATTTTGGGCCTTGTTTGAAAAGACTATGCCTTTTTCATAGTTGTTTCTCCAGCACATGTGATCTATATTTATGCAACTTAAAAGAGTCTCTGTCTTCTATATTTGGATGCCAAATGCAGTATTAAACTAAATGCAATTCTTATACTATATCCATACATCTGGGAAATATCTAGACAGCATATTAAAATTTGCATCAAATCTAACTCTCCCTTTTCAGCTGCCGTTGTTTGGGGCAGCTATAGGTTTTTTATTATTATTATTTGCCTTTATGAAACCTATGTGGTTTTATTTTTAAAAAGAATCAAACCCAAATCTCCTGAAGGGGATGGGGTTTTTTCAGCTTACAAAATAGCTGCAACATGACTTTTACATTTCTGCTTCTATCAGCCCTCCTCCATGCAAAGCAGGTTTTTAGTAATATATTTCAGTTTGTTTCTTGCTAAACTGTAAGATTTTTGTAATATAGTTTTGTCTTTATTTTTGCGCGAACACATTCTCAGAGTTCAGGACGAAATGTTACACAGAACATTACACACAATATCCTTCAGTGAAAGCCAGGTTCAGTGCAAAAAATGAACCCTTTGATTAGTACTGCAGAGCTTCACCAGAAGTTCTTCTCTCGGAGCCATGGGTCTTCACAAAGATTCCTGAATCTTTCTTGCAGTGCTTATGAGAATGAATCCACAGCCCAGTAAAGCCTCTAAGTCAAAGAAGAGAAAAACAATTTACTGAAATTCTAATTGCTGATGCTGATAGAGGAAGCTGACAAATTTCAAGACATGTAACTGCTCCAGAATCAAAGCTGTCTGGATGTTATTATGCTCAAGGAAGTGGGCCAACTTCATTTTGGTCTAATGCCATTGATTTAATACCACATCATCAAGAGTACTGAAGGCAGCTGATAAATCACAGTGGATACTCGATCTTTGTTCAGGCCAAGACAACACTGACCAGCAGAGTACTGTTGCTGTACTATAACAGGCTTGAAGCCAGATAGTCTAGAGTAGAACAAAGAACCACAGATATTTCAGAAGATATTTCTTTATACTGTCTCCAGGAGAAGATGGTTTGAAAAAGACGGATAATTAGTCAGGTGTCCAAAAGCTCAAGAAAATCAACTCTTTGCCCTCCTTGTGCCCTGAGTTTCTGAAGAAGTGCAGGCTTGGAGCTTTCTATTTGGCCTTTCCTCTTCAGTATGGACATAGGTAGTCTTCAGATCTGGGCTCTTCCTCTTGCTTCTTCTCATCATGTCATGCTGGCTTACAGTCACATAGAGTACCTGCCCACATTCCCTGAAGTTCATTAAAAACTTGGGTTTTTTTCACTTAGGCTAGCATATAACACCATGAAACCCTGAAGTAAAACTAATTCTCTTTCCTTTTCTTCTAGTAGCAGTAAAAGAGTGGCCTCGCAACTGCATCCCAGAACAGGGTCATTTTTTTTCTGCCAATAAAAGAGACATCACTCAGTCTGCTGATGTAAATTCAGAAAAAAAAAAAAAGAAAGCCCTGAAGAGTTCCACCACAAATAGTACCAAGATGTTTAATTATTAAATTGCTATTTCATCCTATTTGGTGTGAGAAATTCTCTCACATATATATATTTGTACTGATACACTAACAATAGTTATCATGGGGTTACATTTTTGTAAACAAGAAAATAATATGATCTGCTTTTTGTAGTGCTTTTTTTGCAGACCTGAGGTCAGAACACAGGTCTCTGAATCCAGCCCACTCCGTGAAATGGGGTGATGTGAGGATTGCAAAAGATGCAGTATAACTTGAAGAAAATCTACAACTGTATAAAACACAAGCCACTTGTCTTTTCAATTTCTTGTCTATTATCTTGCAGCATTGGTAGCATGCACTCTATTCCTAACAGTAGCTCCAGCCCATTTGCCTGCTGTCAGAGGCTGCTAGTTGCTAAATGTTCTTTCTAAAAATCCATCTCAGGTAAAGTGAACAGGGAAAAGACAAGGAAATTGAAAAAATATGCTGGACATACTCACAGACAGATGTTACTAACACTACCTATTCCTCTGATTTAGCAGTCAAATGAGAATTTTTTATTAGTTTTCTGTAGCAAAACCTTACATAAGAGTTCAGAAGTTTTGGTTGTAACCAGGCCAAGACATCTGGATATAGTACCAGATGTAATACCAATAGCGACCACAGCGCAAGGAGCTCTAGTGGGCACTGATAATTCAGTCATGCTGCCCAAATCCCACATGTACACCTGCAAACTGCCTCTTAGCCTGAACAATCCAAAGAAAAGAGAATGAACAGTTTGCTGGAGGTTTTTGAAAGCTGGAGGTGTTTAAAACAGCCAATAAGTGTTTTTCCATTAACATCTGAAAGAAGGGTAGAATTGAAGGGGACACAAAATGTGCTTAGGTTACTTAATCACTCTCTCTTCAGAAGTAAATGTATATACTGCAAACTATGCTTTAGTGTTCTCAATATACTTCAACAGCTTAGACTCCGCACACCTCTTCTGAGCTTAGATTTTATGTAAATTAATTAAGTTAATTAGCAGGCAACATTGAATGCATGCTATTAAACCTATTCCGGTCCTTGAGATAGAAGTAAATTTTCCCGGCACAGTCAGAAAACAGCGAAAGGGGTTGTTTGTTTTCTTTTTTTTTTTAATCTCCTCTGAGGAGATACTGTATCTTTTATCCGTCTTGCTACCTAAATAGAAGCTGTAAGAAGTCTGTCGCTCACAAGCATACGTTTATGCCGGGCACCCTCCAAAAGGAACATCAATATGCTGTTGCCTGCCAACAGCAGTGATTCCTTTTCAACAGGCATGAACTCCCTGCACTTTTATTTTACTCTGTGAACTGTTAGAAAACCAAGAGCAGAGATAAGAATGAAAAATAAGAAGAGAGAGTGCCCAGCAAGATTTTGAAATATTTTATCAAACCATTTTCCCTGAACAGTATGTGCACGGGAAGATAGTCACTCTGTGCATTTCGTATGTTCCTTAAACAGACATACAGATACACAGCGTTTGTGTATCATAATACTCAGAGTGCTGTGGAGATGATGTTTCACTATTCCGTACAGATTGCTAGAGAGATGTTATTGGGATTGTCATCACTAAGTCTGTCTTTTTTTTTTCCCCCAAGATCAATTAAGAAACAACAATCCTTTTCTTCTTGATATTGCTTAATTTTTGTCTGGTGATAACTCTAGGGCTTTCCCTGCCTTTGTGGTATAGTGGTCGTGAAAAATTCATGTGAGATGAAGCTCAGTGCAATACAGTTCCGAAAAGTAATTTTTCTTCTAGTTGCTGAGGCTGTTAAAATTACAATTACTGCCTATCCTAAGGTAAGAATTAGGTGATTTGAATTACCTTGTAAAGTCTTAGTATTAGAAACAGGGACCTAAAAGGACCAAATATTTAAAATCCTCTTCAACTCTGCCTTTCAAATGATATGTTTAGGTTCATTTTTTACACCCGCAGCACTACCTGTAAAGCACTCTAAACCAAATAGCCATTTCCTTAACGGTTCATTTGGAGTGACTGGAAGGAAGTGGAATAATGATCCAAAATTGTCAGAGGCAGTCCATGTTTAACTGATAGAACTCTTCAAAATGTCTACTGGGGGCAATGGGACAATTTCTTTTCAATAACATTTAAGATTAATTATTCCTAAACAATCCATGTGTTTTGCAGAGGATGTTTTCCATGCAAATCTTCTCCTTACTGTTGGTCCAAATCATGATCATAAATACCACTTGGACTACCATTTTGTTTTATTTATGAATCTCACTTTCAAAGCACGTCTTCTGATTGTTGTCACTCACCAGGAGACAGCTCATATGGCAAAGCAGTGTTGTAGTGCACAAACCGGATTACGGCATGTGCATCTAAGGCACTCCCATTTCTCACGGATGTTAAATACATGGGACCTGACTGAAGCCAGTCCTCTTGAACTGGATGTAAAGTGCTTTTTTGCCTTCTCACAACCATTTAATTTTTTTGGTGGATCTGTTTCTAAGGTGCTTCACCCCTTGACAAGGTAGACATGGCCTGAAGCACTGTGAGCTGGAAGAGAGTGCAAACTTGATTCTCCTGGAACAGATGACAAAAATTCTGATGACACAGGCAAAATGAGTATTCAGTGGTTATTTGCATTCTTGGATATTAAAGTAGTAATTCTGACAATGGCAAATAAAATTACTTTGTTTCAATTCATTTTGCATGCACAATTATGGCTTGTGCCTTCATGTTATGCCTAGATTTGGCAATTTTTTTTTAAGATGACAGTAGATGATCCCTTACTTATTCTCCTTTTGTGGTTTGTGGTGGGTTTTTTTTGCATTTGTTGATCATTCATGTGCACATGTCCTAGTTCACAACTCAATTTTAATTAAAACTTCTTTACACATAAGGTTAGTGATTTCTTTAAATGCTGTTTCCTTCACTACTCAGAGTTTCCCAAGCCTTCCTGAGTCTTCCTTTAGTTTTAACAGTGGTCTTCAGTTCATACAAATCTATTATCTTGCCTATAAGAACTGTTCATTTATTCATAAGGTGCCATCAGTAGAGATGGAGCAAAAAAGGACAACCTGAAAGTCATCCTGAATCAGCAGCAACAGATAACAAGATGGGACAGTTCATTATTTCATTATCTAGAGCCATATGTCAAGGAGTAACAAAGAAATCACAGCAATATACTGAAGTGCTGTTATGAATAGAGTCTGAGAGCAATCTACTGAATAGTAAACCTTGAATAATAAGAATTAGTCCTCTGAGTATTTAATCTCAAAAGATGATGGAAAATAGAAAGAAAAAAACCTCTGCAAATTAGAAAGATTTTATAATTTTGTTTCTGTATGCATTTCACTAGGCTAGCTACAGCCGAGATATTTTTAATCTTCTCCCTGAAGGATACTTTGAAAATTTACCAAATAAGCATTATACTGTGGTAAGAGGGAAAAAAAGTGCTCATGTAGGGGGGGCTGGGGAGTGGGCAGGTGGAGGAAAGGCATTGCAGAATCAAGCTACAATGAACAATGTTAGCATTAGCACGTATGCATATCGCAAACAACTAGGAGATCAGACAGTAATCAACACTAACACTGTAAACCACAGCCTAATCTTCTACTTTCTTAGGAGTATAAATGTATAAAGTTGAATGATAATTTTCTTCATGGCCTAATAAATATGCCTAATATCCTTTCCCTTGCTGTATCCTGTCAGCATCCACACTAGGACATGTGCATACATGGACTTATATCTACTCGTGTAACCTGATTGTACTTGAAACCAACTCCTTCTAGAGTATCCTCCCTGCTGCATCAAGGCTACCACTACAGTTTTGGCCCTTTATACATCTCAGACTGACTCGTAGAGCCTATTCTCTTGCTCAGCAGGAAGTCTTCAGGAAAGGTTCTCAGGCAGGGTCTAACAGCATCTTAAAAGTTTATTTGGAGTTTATTTTTGCCCTTGTCAGGGTAACAATTTTGTGGCAGACATAGCCAAGAACTTGAGACTTCCTGCCTCTGGCTCAGTTCTGGTACCTAGCGCTTGAGGCATCTGCGATCCTCAGAGGCCCAGCAGCAGTTCCTGCAGCAGGCTGCCTCATGTGGCTTGTAAAACAAAAGGAGTTTCTCTGAGCAAGCTTATCTGCATTTACAACACTTGATTCTAGGTAGTTGCAGTGAACCAACAATTCAAACTAAAAGAATAACAGTGGCTGAGCAGAACAAACTTCCAACTGTGAAGCAATTATAGTGCTGTTGAATGGCTGATTGCTTGTGTGTGGTCCCTTCGGTTCCCTGATGTGGTGCGCTTGTAGTTTTGCAATTGGATAAAATAGATTGGAATGAGTGCTGTCATACAGAACTGCCAGCTGTTCCACTGTTAATAAAGACACTATTTAGCTATTAATACATCCCATTCTTCTCTGTTGTGCTTATTCAAACAAACTATCTTTGTCTGAAGAGAGTGTGTGACTGCACCTGTTCTGGATTCAGGAATCCACGGCCTATGAGAGACCCCTTGACACTCTTCAATAACAATGCTAGCTTCCAGCCAGAGCTCCATACAAAGACCAGATAGAATGGGCTTGCTTTTCAAACAGATTCAGGAGACAAGGTTCTAAAAATATACAGGATTTGATGTAAGCTTCCTACTGCTTGTGCTTATGCCTTTATTTATTAAACCAGCTAGTTCACTTTTAGTATGGGGACCTTTATCAACACTCAAGTTTTGACTTTTAGTACTTCATAGGAAAAGAAAAAGTCCTAAAATAAGCAGAATTTGAGGGGATTGCTTAGGTCATCCTTTGTGTTTTATTTTACTTGACAGTCAATCTTGATTCTTTGCATTCTGACAGAATGGAAGGAAGGGGCCAAGTCTTCTTCTGGCATAGGACCATTGCAGCCAGCTGACTTTCATGAAAAGAGATTTATTTTTAGAATATATGGAATATTTTCCATCTATGTAGACTCCCTAGGAAATGTATTTTGTTGAGTTGGTAACAGAATACTGATGCTAAACCTGGCTTTAAACAAAAATCCATACTGGAATAGCCCTAAAGAAGTAATTTCATAAATTTGCAGTGACACCTCGATGGTGCTTTTTTAATAAGTCTAGACGCTAGAAGGAGATAACGGTCGCAGGTAGCTTGTGATGATCCCAGGTCCTTCATTTGGCTCCACTAATGACTTGCAATATGAATTTGAGGAAGTCTTTTCTTTTTTTCTCCATAGAAAAATGTTGCTGTTATCATCAAGTTCAAATGTGGGAAAATTTCACCATAACTGCCAGTGGTGGTTACTGACATTATAGATAGGAAGTACATTTCTCTAGTCCTCTTCCACATTGATTTGAGCCAGTGATAAATACTCTGAAAATCCCTTGCCTTCTTTAGACAGTAAGCCTGGAATAGAGTGAGAAGCTATCTCCCTAATATAATCCCATTTCTAAAGCTAATTTGTAGCATATTAAAACAAATGGCTCTATTAATTTTAATTAATGAGTAATGATGCTTAATGTAATAACTGCAGACTAAATACCAGTCCAGACCTTGGATCTATGACTGGCTGTGACAAAGGGTGTGAAAGAACTGCTTCTTAGCCTTATGTAATGTCTTCAAACTGGGAAAAAAAACTCCAGTGTTAAAAGTCACTGCTGATTACTATAGAAGACACTGACTAAGGGTTTTTTTTTTTTAATAATCTAAGTTGATTAAGTAAAATACTGGTACAGAGATATTATTCATTGATTGTACATTTTGTTTAAGTTCAGGGCTAAGTTTCAAATACAAACTTTGATAGATTAGTCCCTTGAGAAACCCAAATATTACTACTTTCCAGGCAAGCAAACAACAAAAGCGAATGCTGGGATGCCAGCATTCTTGGGATGCCAAGAAAAACAAAATGTTTTCAAATTCACTTTTAACTAAAGTTTCAAGTTTATAGAAAGAAGGAAAATATATTTATACTTGCCTAAATAAATTTGGTGTTTTCACATGGTGATTACATATTGTTTTAAGATGTTTAAAAGCTAAATAGAAAAAAAAATGGTTAATAATAAATAGTAAGAATTTAGCTCCAGTACTTACCTGCTAATTGTCAGTAAAAATAATCTACAAAACCTGAGACCCCTAGCTCTGGCAAGAACTTGATTTATTCTCTAGAATTATCCACTGCCTAACCAGGCAAGCTATTGAGATGACTACTAGTAAAAAGCTGTTTCTTTGAACTCATTCTTTGTCCTGATTTCATTTCCTGCGGCAAATTTTGGAGGTTCTGTGCTTGCAAGATGGTTATGAGGGCTTGGGAAGAGTAGGCACGGCTCTGACTGGTTCTATGCTTGGTGGTCACGGAGTGGGCTGCAGCTGCAGCTCCTGACTACACCACACACTTTCTGAATAAACTTGAGAAAAATATCTCATCTCTGGAGTATTGCTCACCATATCTACCTAAAAGCAATAAGACTTTGTGAAGACAAAACTGGTTATTACTTTCAAGATCTTCCATCTGTCTTCTGTGTTTGGGTGGGAAGCTCTTCTGGTCAGATGCTGTTCCTTACTTTGGGCACCTGTAATGCTAGGTGTAATGAATACAAGGTTACTTTGTTACTCCTTAGTGTTAGCACAAATAAACAGATAATAAAATAGATGATGAAATGGCCTTCATGCCAAACTGTGATTCTTTTTTTTTTTTTTCAGAATAAATATAGCAAAGATCATTCAAAAATTATCTGCTTAGGTAATTGTTTTGTTGTTGGGCTCAAATCTTTTTTAAACTCTCTGGGAAAATAAAAACAGCAAATGCAATATTTTGCGGGCTGCACAAAAGAAAAAACAGAAAAAAGAGGGAGGTGAACTAAAAGAGCTAAATATAAGTATAAATATAAACACTACAAATATACAACATAATCTTACTTTTCCTGCTGAGGAAAGAAAGCACTTGAATTTGTCCATCCGGTGTAATTTGTTTTAACATTCCACTATTTACAAATATAACATATCAGCTCACTTGTTGTGGTTTGCATTATTAATGTGCTTTTTTGTTAAACTAGGCCAGTGAGTATTTAAACAAAGGCATTTTGTAATACGAATAAACAAAGAACAAAATGAAAGGAATCTGTGCTGATGACTTGTGAAGCTTACATTAAACACATTTATTCTTAGCTGCAGATTGCACTTACGTGTGAGTCTCGCAGTATAACTCTAGGCTCAGTTCTGCTCTTGTTAATCAGTTTTACTCCAATGTAAACGCTTTGCCTTCTTGGAGTCACTCCTAATCCATAGCAATGTAAGCAGGAAGAAATCAAGACATTAATGTTTTTCCTGTATCTGTAACTTGTCAAAAGATAACAGCTGAAGAATATTACAATACCTAAAGGACTGAAGCAAATATTTGTAAATGTTAATATCTTGAGAGAAAATGAGATTTTACTCTTCCTAGAGGCATTTGTTTGTAACATTGACACATAATAATAAAACCCAGAGCGAATGATAAAATGTCATTTACAAATTCTGACTTTCTGAATTTTTTTTTTATAGAATTGGCACTGAGATGATAGACAAACCACCCACCACAAAACATCTGGGATTAATCTTTAAAAAGGATCTAAACCTGCTCCACCTGTTGCCGTTGCAAAACATTTGATTACCTTGAAAGTGAGCAGGAATGGACCTCAACTCAGTGTTTTCCTTTTAATGTTAGCCCTACTAGAAAATTTTCAGAGGACCTCAGTGGTTTTCACTGTATGCACTTAGCTAAATTGCACAGCATCAAGCTTTATGTCTTCACACTGCATTGCTCGGGGCCCAATGAATGACTCCAGAATAACAAAACAGGACAAAGCACAATACAGTGAAGTTGAATTGCAGCAGTAAAACAAATTTTATTATATAACCGTGGGTAAAATACAATTTTGTTTGTGATTAACTGAGCCTTTTCACTGGATGCAGGGTGGTCTTTTGTGGAATGTGAGAAAAGGAGAATGTGAAGATACCCCCTGTGTTTTTAGTGATGTGAAGTTCAACATTTTAATGGCAGAACCCCCATATATTAACAGCAAGAATTTCAAACCACACATTGATATGTGAGGTGAGATAGAGAGTGCATATAAACAGTTGTAATCCCAGCCTGCGTTCCTATATAATCAAGTCCTCTATTTCTTCTGACCTCAATTCAGGAATGCATCCATGCTCTCTAATCTCTCTTGCTGCACCTGCCTCTTCAGTCATATCTCGAGCTGACTGAACTACTCACCATGAGCAATTTATCAGATCTGCTGAGGGGATTTTTTTTTAAAAGAGTTTGGTGACTCAGAAAACCAGACAGCAATTTCTAAAAGTGACCCAAGCATTTATGAATTTAATTCAAGATCTCATGATTCTGGTCTCTAAGTGCTCGTATCATGTTTAGAAACAGTACCTATACTTTTACCCCATTTTATTCCTCACTTCATAGTAGCACTTGAGTGCAAAGCTTAGTTTTTATTCATTTGTCTGCTTTTCATAATTTGTTGACAATCTGTGCCTTTAATACCTATAAAATTGGAGGAGGTGTCATAAACTGTTCATTTATGGTATGCCTTTGAGACTCTTACTTCCTACATCTGTGCTTAGTCATCTAATTTCTGTGATATGACTTTTAAAATCCTTTGAAATTGGAGTAAGTTCCAGCAGAAATCACTAGGGCTTGCATTTCCCAGGTAGAGGATTGGGATTGTTTGACAGAAAAAGAGAAATGCTTTAAAAATACAAGTGAAAAAAAACGCTAGGAAAATCTTTTCCTGTACTCTGTTCACGTCTTCCTGTTGGCTGCTTTCCTGGAACCTAGTTTTGAAATACATGAGCTCCTTACAGGTCAAGAGAGAGAGGAAGATATAAGTCTGATTTATTGGCTGTCTAGCAGACTTTACTTTCAATTTTCCCTTGTCACATTTCCAATGAGTAATTGGGCACCCTAAATATAGGATGGCCAGCTAGGCGCTTTCAGCATCTGTACACTTGCTCGTCTGATAAGATGAAGTTCATGCTTAAGTGTTCTTCCTTGTGCACTTATATCAGATGTATTCTGTCAAAAATTTCTACCTAAGATCTCATGCACAATAATAATAATGATTATTGTTACTGTTATTATTTTAAAGAAAAATGTAGTAGAAAAGTGACCAAAAGATAACCCAAGCATTCCAGTCCAAGTTTGATTTCATAAGTCTGTGTGTTAGGTCAGTTCTGCCATTTGTGTAGGTTGAACTTTACCGATTTTTCTCTACTGATGAGCAAGCACTTTTGCCTCTTTCTTGCTATCTCTCCATCAACCAAATATTGTGAGGTTCAATAATCAAACAGACTTTCAATCCCACCACAGACCTTTAACTTACGTATTAAGAAAACAAGAAAAAACACAAATAAGTGCAATAGTACATGTATTTACTTCGTGATTTTGACGCTTTTGGCTTTTCCTTCCACTTTTTCCATTTCTTTTTTTTTTTTTTTTTTGCCTCTCCACTCATAACTTCTCCTTCTTCTTTGCATTTCAATGTTTCCTGTTCTTTTTATTACATTTTGCTGGCACTGTTTTCCTTTCAGTTCTTCATGAGTTCACTCCGCATCCATTTGATGCCATTACCACCACTAGGACAGAATACAGCTGCAAACTCCAGTCAGCTCCTCTTTCCTAATTCCTTCAGAGTTTCCTTCCTCCCTCCCTGTCTCCCTCCTTCCACATCTCATCACATCTCTCCTCCCACCACTCTGTGCTCTCTGATTTCTCTTTCTTGCAACATAATGGATTCTTTAATTTTCATCTCTGCTTCCTGCTTCTTGTGACTACCCATCTTTCTGAAATACTCACTCAGGAGACAGTGAAAGAATGACAAAACTTGATGGAAACAGCATGCTAAATATATATATATATATATATATATATATATATATATCAGGCAGTGCACTGGAAGATGGATTTAATCTGTACATTTTCTATCCATCTATGCAGAACAATTGCATTTTTTGGCTACTGTTGTGATATTTACATCACATAGGAATGCAGAAGAGAACAGCATGTAGCCTCATCAGGCTTTGTTAGTTACATAGCTGTCGCAGCACCCTCTAGAATGGACTGTATTCAAGAAAATGTGATGCTGAAAAATCAAAATTCTTTGCTAGTAACTTTATATTTTGTTCAATTTTTGTGTGTTTCTGCCAAACCAAGGAGCTTCTTTATCTTGTGCTATACTGGTATCAAATTGCTTCCATTTGTAACTCACTCTTATGAGGCAAAAGCTTTTAAATATGTTTGACAAGACAACTTCTTTAGCAAAGTCATTAAGATAAGAGACCTCTGCAGGGGTAGAAGTTATTCAGACTATACACAACATATCTTGTGTATGTGTACCACAATTTTTCTCTTCTCTACTCTATCTCTCCTTCCCTTTCTTTCCCTCCCCTCCTTTTTTAGGGGGAGGGGTGTGCTTGGATTGGTAGAGGAAGAAGTTCCTTCAACTAAACGCAATACAATGCAACAAATCAAGACATTGCCATTTGCTACAGTTGTGTTTAGAGCTGTTAAAAAAAAATGAAAAGAAAAGGAAAGGAAAAAGAATAGAAGGCTGAAAAGACCTTTTTTCCTCCCCTTTTATTCTGCAAAGAGGTGAAAAAACAGACCACAGATATAGGGAAAACTGTGCTTTTTCTCCCCTTATTCTAGGCTCAAGTAATACACATTTATGTAACCTAAACTAACAGTTCTCCAAATCTACTTTGTGAGCAAGGGGCCATAGCTCCTTGTTAATTTTTCCAACTTAAAAGAATTGTTAATATCCAAGATCAGCAGAAAACTATTGGTTAAATATTACCTTCCCAAATTTTGGTTTGCTGAATAGGACTGTTTTTCTAGATTGTAAAATATTTGTAGAGTATACTTTTCTTTCACTTGTCCCATTAAAGAACTAGTACTTGGAGAGATGCTTTAAGGGTAAGAGATAACAATAAAAACAATGTTGTATTCCACAGATTCACTGGGAGGATTGTCTATATTGTCTGTCTTACTGGCAGACTAACTCCCACCAGTGAAATTTTTGTACTGAATGTAATAGAAAAATAAATTTGCAATAGCTATTAAAGATTTATCAAAGAAACTAGCATGCACATTTACAGCATGCAACAGTATGCAGGATACAGCTGATTCTCTCTGTACAGCTGGTTCTCTCTGTACTTGGAACAGGTACTATCTCAGAAGTATAGTAATTTTTAGTATGTGTTGTCTTTCCAGTGGCTACCTCTGTAAGTCTGATCTCTCTCACGTCAACACTCTGTACCCATTGAACCCACCATCTGTAAAATGGCAATTTGAAAGGCACTTCCTCCAGTTACGCTAATAAAAGAGGTGCTACCAAATTCAGCACTGGCATAAATCCTGCAGCCAGCAAGAGCATGACTGACCTACTAGTTGAATATGAGTACAAGCATGCAAACAGCGGGAACAAGCCAACCTGACAAAATGTGGCATAGTGTAGGGGCTCAAGAGTGCTTAAGACATCAGCCCCTTTTAAATGTTTGCCAAGAGTCTGGACACAGAACATAAGTTACAGCTTACTGAGTTCATAACAGACTGGGTTCATTTTGCCACACACTCCAAGAGCTTCTAGCTCTCTGTTGCTTCTGAATGGCTCCTGCAACTTATTGCAGTTCAGGGCTCAGGCACTGAACAAGGTTGAATAATCCTGCTTTTAGCTGTGTGTTTATTTTTTTTCTTTCAGCAGGCCTGAGGCTTGAACCCATGTGACATTTCCTGACAGCTCAGCAGCTCCCCGTGTACAAGTTCACCCACGTTAGCTGTGATAACAGGTGACCATAACAACAGGTATGAAGGCTTTAAACAGCCTTAGTAATGAGGTATTAAAAGGGTCGTGTCCATAATTTTAAGTAAATAAGCACTATTTTGTGTGATACTGATACACAATTATAATCAGCGTATTTGGGGATTGGTAGAATTCACCACATTGTTAGTGTTGTAAATTTGTACTGTCATAGATAGGAGTCACACGGCTTGGGGCCTTCTACCTTCACCTATTGTTTTCCCTGTGCTATGATAAATTTTCAGCAACGCTTGATTAAAACTGCCAATTTGTTGGGTATAAAGAAAATCTCTCGACGCTACCAGGACTAATTACGTTGTCCTTGCCAAAGGGGTAGTTGAATAATTGCATGCGATTATTGCACAGCTACGGTACTTTTCATGTCAGTGGCAATGCAATGAAGATTGATTCCCTTTAATTAATCATTCAGAAATAACCCCTCCTATCATTCCTCAAACAGGAGCAAACATGTTCCTACATCTTTCTTCCAAAAGGCTCCTGAATGCAATTGGTTCCCTGATGAGATAGCATTGCAGTGCATGTGTGCATGTCCTAGATAGGAGGGCCTGCTTTGTAATTATTTGGTGATGTGACTCTCCCTATTCTTTCTTCTTGTTCTTGAACATGCTATAGAATTTTGATAGCCCCAAGCACAAAAACACAGCAGAAAATCCTAAGGTTTACTAATTGAACTCCAGACAGTTCATTAGGAAGTCTGTCACCAACTTTGAACTTATTTATATTTATCTCCTATTTCCCTGCCCTTTTGAATCAAATGGTCTAATGTGATTAGGCTGTATTACATGGCAGTACTCGTCATTGCAAGAATATCTTGTCATCATGAAATAGTTAAAAGCCTGTGGGTTACATCCTGCTGTAACTGCTGCTCTCTTTCAATATCTATACGAGTGACAGAAGTTAACCAGCTGTATTTGTTTATTGTCTGTATTTTCTAAAGTCTATAGCATTCATTTATAAGGAAACTGATTCTTCTCTTTTTTTTTCTATATACATATATACAAAAATCTCAGATAAACTAACAGGATGATATATTTTAAATGGATCAACCGTTCATGATATTTGGTAATGCAGAATTTTTTTTTCCCAACAGTGGCATTATAAGTCTTCTTTTGGTATTGCAGTTATTTTAGGGACTCTAAGTAACACACATAAAGTGCAGAGGTAAAAAACATTTGGATTTAGCACCATAATTCATGTCTATTTCTAACTAAGATTTTGCGTAAACTGAATAAACCTCATTGTTAAATAAACAATGAACATGTTTTTATATAATTATAAAATATTTATCTTACAACTGATAAAAATAGGAGAGAGACTGATAAGGAAAGCTACAGACAACCATACACATGCATTAATTTGAACTGTTCTAACATATTTTGTAATTCAAGATTTGGGAAAAAAAAGTTTAGCACTTTTGCCATATTATATTAGAGTGTCTGTTTGCATCAAAACCTACACACAGGTTGTTTCCACAGTTCTTCTAATCAAAGGTTTATGTTTATGCAATAAAATAGACTACAACAGCTAGGCTGCTATAGAACTATAGGATATGCATAAAAAAGTCTTTATGCACGTAAGGTATCAAAACCAAGTCACTGTTTGTATTGTTTTATTTTACTACCTATGTGTACTGGATACTATTTAGTGCTTTGCCTGCAAGTGTACTCAATGGCAATGGCTCCTGCATGTCAGAAGATGAGGAGATAGGAAGGAAAATAGACTGCAGGTTTGTAAAGTTGCAATCATTTGATTTAGTGGGAGGTGCTGGGATAAAGATGTAAGTCCTGGCCAAAGAACTTTCAGATTCTAGAAGATATTGTTTAGGGGGGAATACAGTGAAGTGGAATTTAAAATTGCCCCACTGCCAAATACAATCAGTATACCAATGTGGTCATGGATAAGCCTCCAAACTGCAACTGAAAGCACAAAACAAGTATTTTTTTTTCTGTCCTAGGGGAGGTCCCTAATGGGCCTGCTGAATTTAGCAGGCCAAGAACAAATGTCTGCACCTCTGTGCACATTCCTCTCTCAGTCCCTGCCAGGTAGGGGCTAGTTTGGCCAAAGGAGATTTTCATTTTAATGAAATGTAGATGCAGAGAAGTTTAGAAACTTGGAAACACCCATTAAACCAAAGAAGATAAGAGCTTATGCCTTTAGGAACAATAAGGAGAAAAAAATATCCATAATAGAAAGTGTTAAATTTGTAATTGGAAAGAAGTGCTTGGACATTACCCATGTCATGCCAATGTTTTACCACTGTACTTTCTAATTTACCAAAGCTTCGTTCTAGGGAACCTGTTTAGTAGAAGGAAGCAGACAAAAGAGAGGTAGCAGTAAATGCAGATGTTACAAATTCCTCTGAGGTTTAAGAAGCTGAACTGTCTACTTAATTCTTGCAAAAGCTAGTTTCTCTATATGCTAATTGTGCATTCATTCTTTAATCTTTATATGTTTAATGCTTAAAAAAACACATAACCTAAAATTTCTCCTAAAATTGTTGAACATTTGCAACAGACACAGAAAATCACAGTTGGAAATCTGTTAACATTATGAAAAAGTAAATTTGAGCCATGGTAGGAAATATAAACTTTATGTGTAGGGACTTGAGATCTCACCAGAATGCAAGGGAGTATTGTGTACTAAAAGACATTATACTGCCTGTAAACTCTTCTTCTAGAATAGAACCTCAGGTTGGCTACTACATCTGCAAAAACTAACATGAAATCCTCTCCTTTTATGAACCAGGACTTCATATTTTCAGCTGGATTTCCTGAGGAATAGTGCCTATGAACACTCAAATTGCATTAGGTCAAAATAGAATTTTTTTTTTTTTTTTCAGCACAAAGGACTGTCATGGTACAAGATCCCATTTTCAATTCTTGCCTGCCAAATGGAGGCTTGAGGTAAAATGAAAGCACAAGCAGTTCCATTTAATTAGGTATACATTTTTGATGGAAAAGAACGAATCTCCCTACAGCTGCTGTGCTTCTTTCAGCAGCATGTTATTGAGACAAACAAGGCAGTAGCCTCAATATAGTGATTTCAGGTCACACATATATAAGAGCTGATGCAAATTGCTCTGCAAATTTTTATTTGTGTACAAAGCTCCAAACTATATTTGCCTTGTACCTGGTTACCAAGATTGCTAGTACAGTTTTAATAATAGAAGTCCATGTTTGTGACAAAATATTTGCAGACATGTAAGCCAAAGCATTGCAGTAAAAATTGCATCCATTCTTGTAAAATGACAAACAGCTGCTGAAGCTATGCAAGAAGGGTTCTCCCTGCTTTGCATGTTGTTTACAACATAAGGATATATTCCCATGATATTATTACAATCTTTATTACCGTAGAATGTGAGTGCTTCATGGTCCCTGTTATAGTTATTCTTATTACTAGCGTGAGCAAGATGGAAGAGCCATTTTCTGTATTGTACATGTGGGGAGCTGTTGTTCAAAAAGATGAGTAACTTGCTTTAGGTCACCTAGTAAAGCTGCTATAGCTCAGGGCTTTGTGCACAAGTCCCAAGTCCTGGACCAGTGCTACAACAGTTTTTCATCTGAGTGGTGAAGGTAGAATTCCTTTGATATGAGAGTCCGTCTTCACCGGTTACCTAGAAAAGGCCCTTTTCGTTCTTTTCCCTAGTCTCACAAATTTTGAAGGCTTTGGCCTGTCAGTGACCTGTTATCCACAGAAGGGGCACTGAGTGCCTCTAGCCATGCTGTTCTGACCCACATGAACAGCAAAGTCTTCTGGGCAGAGGAAATGGCTGAAATCGGAATGGGATCATGCACCCAGGTTATAGCTTAATGACGCTTTAACAAACTGGGTACTCCTTTACCATATGGTTGTTGTGCTATAGCAAGTGCTATGGGGACTCTGAGTATGCTGATCTTTTCCAGCAGAGGTTAGACAACTCTCCATTTCATCTCCAGATCACAATACAGAACAGCAGCCAAATATTTACTTTTGCAGATTTGAATGCTTTTCTACACAGACATTTATTTGTATTAGGCATCTAAGAAATTTTCAGGGCAAATGGGAAAAGGCATAGTAAATTAACATCTAAACCAAGGATTTTCTCAATCACTTCTTTGGACTAGGATGCATCTTAATTTTTGCTAGGATGTATTCTAGATGTCAAAGCAGGTGCACTAGAGTGGAAGAAAAAGAGGTTTTAAAAGCTGGCTATACTTTCTCTGATCACCCCTGTATCTACATTTATTAAGACAATGACAGAAAATAAAATTCTTCCACATTCTCTAGTAATGGGAACTTGGCAGTTGTTGCTGGAAAGGTATTTTGAAATCAATTAGATGAACATTTTCCTTTGGAAAAAGTGGTGTACACATCTGAAAATAACATGAAATATCTATTTTTCGTATTTACAACATTGTGCCTAGTTCTCAATACTATATACCTATTAACTTTTGGTACTAGACTTAGAATGACTCTCAAGCAAGGTCTGATTCTGACCTTGCCAAAGTGCTGTCTCTCTGCTGGCTTCAGTGAAATTATTTCTAGTTTCCACCACCAAGTGAGGTCAGAATCAAGACAGCAGTTCAAGTGGAAAATGTAAAAGATGGCTGAGATGAGGCCTGTCTTTGGCTGTGGGGTATATTTTGGGCCAATCTCTTATTGAAAAGGTAAATACATCTATGTTAGGTGCTTGAAGATACAGCTGTGTTACACAGGCTGTCTGTGTTGTAGGAATATTGTATCTGTTTCATTTGTTTGGAATTTAAGTAGTGACTGCACAACCCTTATCCTTATCCTCCATCATCAACAGGAAAAGAAATTCTGCCTGAAGTCACATGTCATTTGAAACCAGCAAACAGCATTTCTTGTCTGTGTTGTATCCCTGGATCAGTCAAATGACTGCAAGATAAAATTTGTTTTACAATTAGCTTTTCAATTGGTGGGTTTTTGTTTCTAATTTCAAAGTTTCTGTTTTACACTAGTTAAAGGTAAATAAGAAGCAGTGAAAGAAAGATTACTCAACAAATATTAACTTTGTAGGAGTAATCAAACTGGCCACAAATCTGACTCAAATTACAGAATAATGTAAGACTATAATGGTAAGTGATTTTTTAGTAAAAAGCTATGTGGCATTTTGATTACTGGACAATAAAAATCTGGCTGCTGCAATAAACCCTTTAAGCAGAAATTGGTGTAGGCATTCTGATGTCATATGCAAAGGCATGCTAAAATACCATCCAGTCATTTCATGATAGAATTATCTTAATGAAGAAAGAACTGATCTTGGAGAAATTGTTACAGTTCTGAGATATTTCTACAAGGAATCCCTTAAAAACCAACCATTTCAGTAATAAGTTTGAAGACACTCCAGTGTTTTGCAGGCAGGGTATCTGAAGTCAGTTTCTATGACTGGTTTGCAAATCATCAAATCAAATGCTCATAATTGTACTCCAAATGTGGTGTCTAAGACAACACAGGTGTAGAACTGCAAACCTAGTTTTGCAAATACAGTTTGTTACCTCTACTAAGTCATCTGCCATCAAGCTTTGGCTTAGGAGACCTGGAGCAAAGGTGCAATAGATGGCATTGAGCGGAATGTGGTTCAAAAATGCCCAAGGTCCATTAGCGAAAGCAGACATACCTATGAAAGGCAAAGCAGCCTATTCAGAGATTTTAGCTCAGACATGGTGCAAGCAATCCTAAAATATCTCTGCACTGTGCCTGCTGCTAAGTCCTGTCTCTTGGCATGGGCTGTTAGCTTGGGTGTAGCACCATGCTGACGACACTCCAATACTGCCGATTCCTAAGCACCGAAAGACCAGTAGGTGAAGTTAAAATACAGTCTTTCTGAAGTAAGGATATATTTCCTTCTTGAAGAAGAGCAGACTATACCAGAAAAAAAAATAGTGATTAGTCTGAGGTTTCACAGTTGTGAATAGGATGTAGTGACTCGCACTATTGGCTCACCATTTTTCCCATTAGGTCCTATTAAAATATTTAGAATAGGAACTCATGACACAAAAATGACATTGTCAAGAAGGACTTAGTCACAACATCACAAGTCTATGTGTGATGCTGTACCTAACAAGTGATTTTCACCATATGAATTTTCACATTACTCTGGTGAGCAAAAGTGCCATTTACAGATGTGCGTTATTTCCACATTGAGAAAGAAAAGAATCAGAGGCTTGGTAAAATGGAAATACTGTGAGCAGATAAAAAAATGTTACATAAGGAGACAAACAATAAAAACACTGCAGCTGTAGCAATGTTTTGTAAGATGACTACAAAAAGAAAATAAGCTGAACATGGGAAATCTTATTTGGGAGCAATAAAGGCTTGACATATATTCAACAGAGCATTGTTTTCCAGAGTTTGAAAGGAAAATATCTGACAGTAATTCTTCTATAGATAGTCTGTCATCTAACTATTAGAAACTTAGAATATAATTACAGATTAAGAAATATTACTTTATGCTGCATGGTTAAAATTGCACCATTTCTGACAAAGGGTATAATCATGAAATTCCTTATTTAATTACCATCTGCATTTATCCAACAATTTAAAATTAGAATCCAGCACTACATATTGATCTCCTATCCATAGATATAATCTATGCTGTAATAAAGTGATAGTCTTTAAAAAATCTACCAACAGAGACCTTTATAATATATGACATGGTTTAAACATATTTTATTTAATGCCAGAGAGAATTTGCATTTAATCTCTCAGCCTTTTATGAAGCTGCTGTAAATTATTTAGCTTGGCTTTTAGATTTTGGAGTAATTTCATTTCAATTTGAGCCCACTCTTGTATAATTCCTAGGTTTTGTTCAACCAGATGTAGATTACTGACACGTAGCAAGTGGAATAACATGTCAAAAATGTGGAACGCTTAAATTCATGGTTTATGGATTTAGTAAAGGTGCAAAATAAAGTATTTGGTGAATGTGAAAATCACAGCAAAATGCAAGTAAGACCTAATGGTAAAATGCAAATGAAGCTTAATTGTTTACTGCACATTTGTAGTTGAAATTCTGCTGTGTAATGCATGACAGAACCTTTTTAAGATATGTCAGAACTCCAAATAAAGTCCAAGAGACTTTCAAATACCTCGATTGTTCATGAGCCACATGTGGGAGAGCTTTTCAGTTGAAGAAATGAGTCTTCTCTACTAGAACTCTGAATAGTCCTGGAAAACACAGGAAACGATAATTGTGATAAAACCAGCAAATATTAAAGTGCATTTTAATTCGCCACCCAGAAAATAATTAAATAGTAAATTCTGTTGTACAATTTAATTACTCAAAAATGATATTTTATTTTGGTTTCAAGGGGAAAACCAGCTTCCTATCAAGCTCGTTAGTCAGATAAGCTTTCATTTAAAATACAGTCCACTTCAGTGGAATACTTCAAACTCCTATAAGAAGCCTTCTAAACAACTAGAACACCAAAAAAGTAAATCAACTAAGGCACCAACAATTTCTCTAGCATTGTGACAAGCTGGCTTCAAAATGCCATCAGCCCATGTTAAAAGCTGGAGATTTTAAGACTATTTTAAGCTAAATGTTGAGATATAGAGTAATCAAGTTTTTTTTCTTCCCCAGTCATGAGTTTTCAATATATGTTAGGCGTTCTCTTCTGAGCATATTAGTTTTTTTTTAAAACGGACTCTAATGTCTGGCCAAAAATATTTCATTTTCCACAAGCTAAAGGAATATTTGTACATGCTGAACCCCTGATTCTGTTCTTAAATTTGTATAAGCTACATTTAGACAAAACAAATGTCCTTTTAAATAACAGGCAGCACTTCAGCTGTAAATTGCCAACTTCAAATTCTACTCTTAGTTATGATCAGAGTTAATCTTGTTGTCTCTGCATTTGATAGGGGACGTGGTTGTGGTTCTGGCTGTTACCATGAACTATTTTCACAATGGTGTAACTCGATTTCCAGTGCAGCTGCCTCTTGCCTTTATTGGTATGCAAAAAAGTTATGTTCAATTCATTATCTTTTCATGAAACTTCATTTCAATGTAAAACAGTTCAATGGTGTATTTTATTAATCACAGAATAATTACAAAAAAGATCACATAGGACCTAAGACTGCAAGATCTTACAGTTTTATTTCAATGAACAAGTGTTTCTTGTCATAATTGTTTAACTAGCTGAAACCTGCATATTGTCTGATGGTCTTTCTGTGTTCCAGAACAACAAAAGAAAATTTAGCGACAAGGTTGCCACTGCACTCTACTTTCTTGTTGAGTGAAAGATTAACTCTATGACTGTCAAGACACCAAATACTTCATGTTTTCCCACTTTGTTTTTATGCAACCTTTCACAAATACCTGAGTCTTCAGGAATTGACTGGTACATCCCGGAACATGTAGCAGAGAAGACAAGGGGACTATATGATGCAGGTTCTGCATGCTTAAGATAACCTAGTATTAACAACCATGCAACATTTTGAGGTTATACAGAGGTATACATCAGTGTATTCAATGCAAGTCTGACAATGAAGGAGAGCCATTACAGAATTTATACAAGTACATGACTTAAACACTTATTTTCTTCCTCATGTCTGATCACTCTGCGATTTTGTGTAACTATATAATGTTTCTGTATGTCCCAGAACTCTGACAGAGGAAGGAGAATGTGTTTCCTCTAGAACATTTTCATTGGGAGGGCTGAGTTTTATTTCACTTTTTAAGCTGAGCTGCAGATGTCTCAGAAACCCCCCTTATCTCACATCTCACGCCTGGCATGTAGATTAGGACTAAGTCCTCCCCATTGAATTGGGAGCTGTACTTTGTTGTGGGTCATGACATAACGTGATTTCACACATGTAAGCATGAGGGATTCATCATTGTAGTGCAACAGAAATACTGGAGAAAACTCATTTTGGAAATAGTGAATGTAATATAAAAATGCTGTATTTCTGCTGCCACATCCATTGCCATCTAGCCATGCGTACATTTAAAATCCATAACTAGAAAGCTTGACCAGACTGTTGCTTACAGACGTCTGCCATTTTATTAGGAGAAGAGGATGTTACAACTGACTTAGCTGAGTCAGAGCTTCAGTCTACACAGTGGAAGGTAGCAACTTTTCAAGCTCTTGAATGGGCACTATGTCCTTGCTGAAGAGCTTGTGCTCCAACTTCTCTGCTGTTGTTGAGCACTGTGGGGTGGCCAGTGAGAGGGCAGAGCACAGGATTTTGTCATTACATATTTTCCCCTCCTGTTCTGGTCAAAATATTCTGAGCTTGGAGAATTTTTACCTAATTTAGTTTAATGCCCATTACCACAAATTTCTAATAACTGCTTCAGGCACTGAGAAAAAGAAAATGTAAACAAGTAAGCCAACACTTAATTGGACGGTGGGGAAGGGGGAGGAAAAATGTTAAATCAAGCACCTCCCCACCTCCCCATCCCAGTGCCCCCAGCCAGGCAATGGGCAGCTTTGCAGGTTGGGGTCAAGTGCCAAATTGTTCCTCTGTGCACCTCCATGCCTATTGGTCTCCTGCAGCTCCTCCTTCCTTTTTTACTGGTTTTCCCTTGCCCCAGCATGGGCCACCCACAGGCTGCAGTCCCCACAGGACTATCCCTGCCCTAGTGTGAGTTCCCTTATGGCGACAGTCCCTTATGGGTGTCCCTAGCCCAGCAGGGCATCCCTTTGATATGAAGGGCCTCCTTCCAAGAGTCTCCAGCTGCCTCTTCAGCAGTCTCCTGTCGTAGTTCAGCCCCAACGGGGACCAGACTACGCAGTCTCTCTCTCACTCCCCCCACTCTCCGAGAGAATAGGAGGAGATTTGACAAACAAAAGAAAACCAGAAAAAAAAACCCAAACATGCGGGTTGAGATTGAACAAAAAGTAAATTTAACAGTAATGACAGAAGAAAACAAGACAGTGATGGAACACAAATACAGTATAATAGCTCACAACAGAACTCCACATCCAGTCTCTTCCAAATAGCAGGAAGCCTCCCTTCAGCACCCTCCTCACTTATATACTGAGCATGATGTCAGATGGGATGGAATAGCCCTTTGGCTAATTTGGGTAAATTAACCCCAGCCGTTAGCTAATTAGTTAACTATCCCAGCCATAGGGGCTACCAGCTTCAGTTCTCCACCCAGCTCAGGTAAATATTAACTCTATCCTGGCCAGAACCAGGACATCTCCTCAGCAGCACTCCTCCAGCCATGTCTCCAAGAGGGTCTCCCTCCTCGTGTTTCCTCCCCTCATTGCTGGATTTCCATTAAGTAGATATGAGCTATTCCACAAGGGCTGTGACTTCAGGAGGCGCTTGTGGTGGCACTGGAAATGGCTGCAACCGGCTGCAACCAGCACCGGGTGGCTGCCAGCTGCCTCCCACAGCCACCCTGCTGCCCCACCACCCAGACCTGCCGGGCTCAGCAGCACACTTCTTTCCTGTCACTCCCTTGGCAGTAAAAAGTAATTCTGAAATTCTGAGGCTTTCAGAGGATGGGAGGGAACAACATCTGTTTGACCTTTAAAGTAAAAGCGATGGTATGCCTGACATTAAAGCTTTTCCCTGGAGCAGGTAAAAGGTGAACAGATGCCAGGTTAAGTCAGGCCCCAGTGATGTCTCCCTGAGCTGAAGCCAGACCACAAAAGACCACCCTTCACAAGGGTCTCCAAACCTGCAGCACAAGGCAGGCTGTTTTCCCCAGAAACTGGTGAGATGCCATCAGACCCCTTCAGATGAGGGTCTGCAACAGACTTCCATGGGTCCAGACCCATGTCACCTCAGTCACGGCTCTATCTTCTCAGAGGTTTTTTTTCTATACCATTCTTTTCCATCTGAAGTATTTATTTTCCCTCCTTGGGCTCCACCTTGTCCTGTGATTAGCCAAATAAAGAACACGAAGTGCTCACAGTCTGACTGCACTAGTGCTTAGATGCTGGCTGCCCTCCTGCTGCTACATATACCCTCCTCATCCTAGGCATTTTCAAAAATCTTTTACCATTTGTGTTTCAAAGGTAGTTAATATTTATTGTTGTTATAACTTTATAATTTTTGCCTATGTTTTGTCACCTGGATATGAGACAGAGGGCTGTGTACCATCTAGGATATACTCATTACAACTACTTTTTACTTAATGACCTATATAGTTGTGACTGTAACAATGCCTTCAGAAAGCATTCATTTAAATCCTCTGTCAATAACACTAACTGCAGCTTAAGGACCTGTGCTTTTGCTTCTGTGCTATACCTGCACCATAAAACACTCAATAGCCTATGTCACTGCAAAAATTAGAGTTTTCTCATTTCATTATTGTGGCAGTTCTACGCTTTTGCAGTAATTTGGTAATGGATATACAGTACTAACTAAAGAGGGCTGAATATGGCAAAAGTACTGTTTTAAGGATTTTACACAAGCAGTTTTTTAATTGCACTAATTATGAAGAGATTTTTTTCATATTAACATCTGTTTTCATATTAATACCAAATTGTTCACATTTTAACAAGTGCATTGACTTTAACTTTGTACTAATTACTGCTTCTGACTCATTCTTTTCCTATTCTTAAAAGCTTCAGGCATCCAATGAGAATATAGAAACAATACTTAAGCACTCAGGTAAGTAAAAAAAGGTAATTTAAAAGCATATATGTATACTCACACACGAACATGTGTACATGCTCCCAAACCAGAGAAACACTTTTGCGTGTACTTAATTATAAACATGTGAGCCATCCATTGATTTGAATAGGACTACTTAAATTTAAGAATCTGTTTAAGCACTGTTTAAGTGCTGTACTTAGGACTGAAGACATAGAAATGAGGATAAAGCCCACAGAGTTTCATTTAGTTCCTACTGAAACCAGTAAGCCTCTTGCCACTGCCTATGGTGAAAGCTGGACCAGATCCAACCCTGGATGAAGTGCTCAGCATGAAATGTGCAAGGCATTTGTAACTAAGCACATATCTGAAGGAAAGTGACATTTCCTGACATATAAGCATGAGATTGTGCTGAATCTGTGACACTGAAAGGCTATTATCTATATTCATGTATTATCTAAAGTGAAAAAACTAGCAACCATCATGGGATTGAGGCCTCTGAGGTTATGTGGAAAAGAGAAAATCTTAAGAAAATGAGGCTATGTGTTGCATTTAGGAGGCAAAAGAAGGCCACTTTTCCTTAAATCACACTACATCAAATGCATGTCTGAGGTGCTTTATTTAGCTTTCTTTTGCTGCCAGCTGAGCAATTTTTGAGCTATTCCTGAATACTTAACAATACGACATTCAAGTACTAAATGTGAAGTTGTATTTCTCAAGCGTAACACCCTCAGGTAGCTGTTAGCAGTCTCTGGAAGACAAAATCATTTTGCAGCCTACTCCTCGAGGACTGTCTATAAACAAATTGGATATTTCAGTGGGTTTGTTTTCTGCCTCCCGGCTGCCAGGGATGACTATATTCTTAGCACCTTAATATTCTTCATATGATGAAGCAATCTGGAAAAGAAAAAAAAAGAAAAAATTGGTCTTTACACAGAATATATAAACAAAGGCTTTTCTTTGCAGCTCTTTAAGAACCTTCTTCCCTCGCTTTCATCCTCATACTTCATCCTTCCTTGTCTTGTCTGGTCAGTTTTTTGTCAAAGTAAGTTTTATCATCTGGCACTTGAAGTCATTCAGGGTAAGTGTAAGCCACAAGGTGAGCTACTTTCCTTAAGCTATATTATCAACTATAGAAGAAAATGGAAAATAAATTCTGATTCAGGACTAGTTCTAAACAACAGCAAAAATGCCTGAAAATTATGTACATCACTTCAACCTTTATAATCCAAGCATATGAATGTGTATCATACAGCAAATTGGCAGTAAAATATGCACTATATGATCACAAAACAACATTATTTATCTATGAAGTAGTTAATTTTAATCTTAGGAAATACCTTCGACCCATAAAAGATGCTCGACTCATTTCAAGGCAGTTCCTCTCACTAGTTTTACGTATTAGTTTTACACCAATGAGTTGCTTCTAAACTACAGTCATAATACACAAATGCTTTAGGAACCAAAATGACCTCAGAAAGGGCCTATGTGAAAGCAAATTAAACATGACAAATTCAAGAAAATTTGACAAAAGTTCCTATCATTCACTGAAGCCTTGAAGTCAGAGGAAGGAAAATCGTCTTCATATAGTTGTAAAAGGTATATATGTTACTGTTCCCATTTTCCCTAAATAATAGCACAGTATTTTACATATAGGTCATTATTACTCCAATTTTCCAGTAAGATTTTATCTTCTCAGATTACTATGTACACATTATTATTATTTGAATTGCAATATCAGTTGTGGACTCCAGTCAAGACCCACAGATTCGTTGCAGTAGGTGCTATCCATAGGTCCACTCATCAGGTCTGGATGAGTAACTTGATGGCAGTTTCCCTTCTAGCTTCATTTTTCTAGTTGCAGGTATGTTTACAGTGTTTGCTTTATTTTAAAATAAAAACCAAAAGATCTCATCTGTGGTAGATCCAGGACCACAAGAGGAAACACAATTTTGAACTAGAAATTTTTTTTAAATGGATGGCCTTCTGAATTCCTTTACTGAGATGCATCTTTCAGGAGAATTTTGCTTAAGCTGATCCATGTAGTGGCAAATCAATGAATTCTAGGATTGGACATGTGTTTGTAAGAACCACAGTCTGCAGATGCAGGGTATATCCTGCATGGCAGGGTATATCCTACGTGGCAGGGCCTAAGTAGAGGCACAGTCTAATGAAAACCTTAATACAAACAATGGAAATGCTCAGACTTCCGTACTGTGACTTGTAGCTGTTTTCAAGGTCTCCATTGACTTGTAGGTGAAAGTGCAACACTGTAGAAAACACCTTTTTTTTTATATTAGGAAACCAAAATAACTGTATTTTCCAACGACTATATAATGATAGAAGATATTCCTCAGTGGTTTGTAATTGCATAATAATGTGTGCTGCTTGGTTTCTTCAATAAGGTGAACTTGCAAAGCTAGGTTTGCATAAAATGTTTGGCTTAGCAACACAACAAAGTGTACAAATTAAGTTCATTAACTCGAACACTGACATCGATAGAGCTCAAAAGAAATAAAAAGAAGGGGGATGGGGAAAATGTTTCTTTTTCTAGTATAACTTTCCAAACAATATTTTACAACTCAGAGTAGCATATCCTAAGGGCCTATACTATTGTGCTGGTGAAGGCTCACTTGGTTTCTGGGGGGAAGGAGGGTGTTATTTTCCTTCTTATTTCTATCCCTCCTTTCTTCACACAGAGGTCCCCAAGTCGACAGCATATGGCCTAATACAGCTGAAAGAAATTAACAAGAGGTGGGCCAACAGTGGTGCCTAGTTTGTGAGATCTACACAGCTAGCCTTCCAGTTATGGAGTTGTGTCCTGAAACCTGTTTTGTGAGGGAGCAAATCCTGCCTATCACTTTCCTCCTGGCATGGAACAAAATAGGAGAAATCTCCCTTGAGGTGAGTGGGATCTCAGGTGTTTTGGGGCAATATGATTAACCACATATAATCCACATGAATGAAATTTAAATCTTGGAGGGATTTTACACAGTTTATTCAGAAATATGGTGCCGGTTTTCCAAAGTTATTTTGTGTCAGCTCGACTCTTTAAGTTCTTCTACAAACACACAAGTTCTAACATAAAATCCATGTGATGAAATTCAGTGGCTTACAAAGATTTTGGGACGATTATCAAGAAACCTCTATGAGGTTACTCCTAAACTTGTACAACTACATAACTTACAAAAAAAGGGGACATTTGATTCAGAATGTATTCTCCTAATATTAAATAGATGTCAGTAATGCTACAATCTGAGATCTGTTCAATTGTGCTTAACAGCTCAATGTCCATGTGGAGACTGGTCACGAGTGGTGTCCCTCAGGGGTCCGTGTTGGGCACGGCCCTGTTCAACATCTTTGTTGGTGACATGGACAGTGGATAGAGTGCACCCTCAGCAAGTTCGCCGATGACACCAAGTTGTGTGGTGCCGTTGACACGCTGGAAGGGAGGGATGCCATCCAGAGGGACCTTGACAGGCTGGAGAGCTGGGCCCGTGCCAACCTCATGAAGTTCAACCAGGCCAAGTGCAAGGTCCTGCACCTGGGTCATGGCAATCCCAGGCACAAATACAGGCTGGGCGGGGAATGGATTGAGAGCAGCCCTGAGGAGAAGGACTTGGAAGTGCTGGTGGATGAGAAGCTCAACATGAGCCGGCAATGCACCCTTGCAGCCCAGAAGGCCAACCGCATCCTGGGTTGCATGAAGAGAAGCGTGTCCAGCAGGTCGAGGGAGGTGATTCTCTCCCTCTGCTCTGCCCTGGTGAGACCCCACCTGCAGTACTGTGTCCAGTTCTGGAGCCCCCAACACAAGAAGGACATGGACCAGCTGGAGAAGGTCCAGAGGAGGGCCACAAAGATGATAAAAGGGCTGGAGCACCTCTCCTATGAGGACAGGCTGAGAGAGTTGGGGCTGTTCAGCCTGGAGAAGAAAAGGCTCCAGGGAGACCTGATAGCAGTCTTCCAGTACCTCAAGGGGGCCTACAAGAAAGATGGGGAGAGGCTGTTTAGTAGGGCCTGTTATGATAGGACAAGGAGTAATGGTTTCAAAATAGAGGGGGGTAGATTTAGATTGGATATTAGGAAAAAATTTTTTACACTGAGGGTTGTAGAACACTGGAACAGGTTGCCCAGATTGCTGGTGGAAGCCCCATCTCTGGAAACGTTCAAGGCCAGGCTGGATGAGGCTCTGAGCAACCTGATCTAGTCAGGGATGTCCCTGCTTCTTGCAGTGGGGTTGGACTAGATGACCTTTGAAGGTCCTTTCCAACCCTAACCATTCTATGATTCTATGATTCTATGATTCTATGCTAACCTGCTTTGGATGCAAGTATTTTAACAACCATTCAGATACTTATTCAAGGGCAAAAACCATTGCAATCCATACAGGTTGAGAGAGCAGAAGTCAGAAATGAGACACACCGTGTGTTCAAGGAACACAGTTCTAGTCCACTTCATTTGCAGTCAGAGCTAGTTTTAACCCCTACAGCATTCAAATTCAAAACATATAAGCAATTTTGTCCTACAAGGCCTTGTTCTTCTCAAAAGAGGCTAATTCAACATTTTCATTTTGAACCATTATCGTCTACTCCTTTTAGTTACTTATGGAGTTTTGCACATTTAGCAAAATTGGAACTGACAGATAAAACTACTGTTATGTTTTACATCTCAAAGATCATAATCACTGTTTCCACTACGGCCAGCCTTTTCTCTCATGAGCTGCTGGTGATTAGGAAACAGGCTTGTTTATAATTAACGAAAGAAATGGGTGACTTATTTTTAAAGATGTCTTCCCCTTGCTAATAATCTTGTTTTCATGAACTGCAGCTGCTCCAGCTTTAGAATTATTGATCTATCATGTGCATAGAGACACAGTTCTTTCCACAAAAAAAAAAAAAAATGCATAAAATGGTAAAGCAGTCAAATAATTTCCTTTTGGAAACATGATCTATGCTCTTGGAATTCCTCGTGAATATCTCAGGTGGTATGGTACAAGCAAACTCCCCAGTAAATTGGCTTTTACTCTGTTCAGCACATGCAATAATTCCTTTTTAGGGTACTTCATTTTCATTTAGTCTCTGATTCAGTTCTATACTGACACTTTGCATTAACACAGCCATGTGTTAATTGAACATAAACCACAATATAAATGCAACATTTCTGTCCTGAAATTAATAACCATCATTTGTAGGCCACATCATGTATTTTATTGTAGGAATAATTTACTGATAGGGTATTTTATGCTTAGCAGTGATTAAGAAACTGCAATTTACAACAGAAGCAAACGGAGCCATATAAAATGGGTAATAAAATGTGTGTAGATATATATAAATTTGTTTATACGAAACACAAATTTAAAATGTAAATGCTTCTGTAATATAAGGCAAAGTAGAACAGGCTTTTCGTATTATTATCCTTCAAAATTATTATGCAACCAAATAAAAGATCCAGATATGCAGGAGAGCTTGCTTTATACAGAAACAAACCCTTTCACTGGATGGAAGCATCTGTTTCAGCCATTAATAACACGTGTAACATATATGCTGCTTTGAACTAAACATTTCCATTATAACGGAAGGCCCATTTACAGAGACAGAAGCAGCTGAGTGTGATCAGTCAGTGTCACCCTAGCATACGATAACTGCTGTGGAGGCAAGAGCTTGGGCATATGCCTCTAATGTCACTCTTCAGCAGCGGGGGTGGGGCAGTGGGGGGACGGACATTTAGTGCACCTTGACACCGTTAGTGTGGAAAGTAGCATAAGCCCCCGTGATTTGCTTGGCGAGTTGCACTTAGTGCTGGTACATGTTTATAAAATTTAAACTGCTGCACGGAAACTAATGCAAAAGCTATGTGCTTGGTTTACAGTTTTTTAGCATCTCTCTCCTGATAACAGCAAAATACCATCCTTGCTCCATTCTCTCCCCTTGTTTCCTCTTTTTAAAGGTTTGAGCAAAAGCCACTTTTGAACAGACTTTTAGGAAGAAGTCTGCAAGGTTTTTTTTTAAGTTTTTACAACGCAAGTTGAATGGGAGAAAGCAAGCACCTGCATTATTGACCTTAAATACCGTTAGCTAATGTAGCGCAAAGGCATTCAGCAGATTTTTCACACCAAAGTTTTCTGGGCAGCCTTCCAAAACATAGCAGCAGTTTAAAATGACCCCAACTTTGTGAATGTGAATGGAGCCATTATAGGGTAATCGTCTTTCTCAAGCTTTAAGTTACATTTAGCGGCTTAGACTGAACTAAGGATTTTTTTTCTAAACGACAAGCTTTAACTCCTTATAAAGTTAATTATGCAGGTTTTTTTTTTCAGCAATGCTCAATGAAACCATTCCTAGTTTGTCTATGTGAGAGAAGTTCGCAATAGCTTAACAGATGCAAATATTGTAGTGCTCTCTTTGATGAAATGTAGGAGACCATTTTAGTGCTCAGGCTTTCAATATCACATTTACACCTCTTAAACATAAACTTTGTAGTTGGCTTTGCTAGTGCCCTACGGTATGTGATCAAGAAATGTGTTGAGTATGAGAAACTAATGCACGTAGGGCTGGAGGGAAGGATGCAGTTTGATTGCAAAGCACTCTATATAAAATACTTTGAACGATTTCCTGGAACCTGTATAGCATAAAAAAACATCTGGGCTGATGCTGAGTGTTCCTTAAACACCCCAGCTGTATGATAGGGACCCTGTAAATGCAGAGGTTCCCTCCTCAGCACGATTCACATGACAGAGCTGCCTTCATAATTTTGCCTTTTGGAGTAGTGCTGAATCCAAGCTCTGTAGCTGGTAAGCTGACAGGACTTGACAGAGTCAAGCTGAAAGCCTGTCAGCAGAAGTTCACAGAAATCATTATTTTTCTGTGAAATGTATTAGTATGATCAGTTCAGTAGCTCCCATGATAATACAGTCTCTCACAATAGCTGCACCATAGCCATGTAGTGCATACTATGTTTTTTAAGCAAACACAAGTAAAACAATTTATTTTCTTAGAGGAAACATACATATTTTTAGAGTATCAGAATTTTTACTTGTGAGGAAAGAGAGTGACCCATTGAGGGGAGGTGAAAGGCCGTTTTTATATGTGGCATGAAAAAATCACGGCGAACATCTGAAAATGAGATGTGTAAGTGTCTGTGGCCAGCTAGAACAGAGGAAATTCTGTTCTTTAATCTAAATCATACTTAAGTACAATTAATGTTCTACTGAGTGTACTGTGATGATAGCATTCAGTTTTGGTTTTTTTTTGTGATTCAGGCTATTAATATTTTACGGAAAACAGTGCAATGCCTACAGGAATAAAACAATATTTTATTGTTTGATAAGATTGCTTACATTTCCTCCTTGTAGATCAAAATCAGAAATTAAAATTAGTTGAATTACTAAAACAACTACCTTTGTCTTGAAGCATTGATAGACTTTGGTAACCCAGTAAGAGAAGGGTTCCTCTGTCACAAATATGTGGGAGGCTCTCAGACTGTCAAGCAATTAAGTGGACCTGAATAATCCTATGTAATTAAGCTTCTTACTGCATAATTATCTTTATTTTAAATGTGTCTTTTGATGAAACATCTGTTCCCTGCTCTAGATTTGAAAAGATATACCCATGCACATGATGAAAATGGTGCTTGTGAGGCCATCACACATGGTACTGCTGCTCAGTTCCTTGGCGGCAAATGTTGTAATTTGCTCCATCTTTGCATGCAAAAGGCAGGTGGTGTTGCATCCATGCCCTGCTTTGCCTGACCTCCACGCTCACTGCAGCTGCCTTTCACGTTGTTACCCAGAGAAATAATTGTGCTCGACAACCCGGCTGAGGATCATCATGCAGTGAAGTAAGGAAGGGGTGCTCACAACGTAAGTACTATCAGAGCTCTTGGAGGTGGCTATACCAATCCACTGGGTAGTAAAAGTGGAAAAAAAGGAGCCCCTAATAATAGGATTCTAGGGTTTTTTCCTTCTGATATCAAATATTGTTTGACTACTGCTACAAAGAAGGCTGTTGAATTTCTCTTAGATATATTCTTTTTTTCCTATATGTTTTCAATTTGTAGGCTACTGTATGCCTTAATTTACAAGCTACAGCCTCTATTAAATAGAATCACCTTCTCTTACTGATTTTTAAAGCAGGAGGATCTTCTACTCAATGTAGGAATTATTTTCCACTTGGGCTTATATAGTAACCATGGATTTCTGCTAAGAAAAAAAATTTATTCTCAGCAAAAACACACAAAATACAGGTAATGCTTTTTTTTTAGGATCTGAACTGTGCTTGGCAACTCTAAAGGCCATGGTGGCAGCTGCTGTCTACTCTCTTTGACTCTGGGATGCTCAGGAATGCATCCTTAGGCTTCTCAGAACTATGCGTGGCCTCGGATGAGATTTCTGTAGATCACTAGACACAGACATCTGTGCCCCACTCATTATCTTCTCTTCTTTATGTGATATCTGTATCTACAGGAGGAGATAATGTACAAACATTATAGGACCTTATTTCACAGTCCCACACACAGGAGGAAAAATTACCCACTTTTTGGTTCAACAGACACTGTAGCTGTGCTGCCGCAGCATGGTTCACAGTCAGGTTCAAGGCCCTTAAATTTGGCTTTATCTAGTAAAAAATGAACAAAGACATAGCTTTTAACTTCACCAGGAGCTGGATCAGGCTCTTCTGTACTTCTCTAGTACATGCCCTTATACCCTTTTTTGGGTGTGGAAACTGGCAGAGAGTAACTGAAAGCTGTACTTCCAGTTGTAGAGAGAGGTGATGGCAGGATCGGAAACACAATTGCTCCTGGGTTCTCATTTACCTGCTCCACTGCCACACAAAGCTTCTTTTCTTTAATGATCCAGTTCATTGCAAAACAAACACACTGGCTAGATACTAAAAGCTCTGCTTGATTGTTCTTTTTTGATAAAATGTGCCAAATAGTTGAGACATCTTAAAACCGTGCAACGCTTTTATTGGTCAGCAGAGCTGAACGAGCCATTGAAAGTAGCCTGGGGAGTTCTATAAACAGCATGACATGCTGCAGTATTTAGGGTTCTCAGGCATAGCCTTGACTAAATTTTGAAATGTTTTGGAAGGAAAGAGTTCCAAGCAGCATCCTGTCAGCAGGCCTAATTACAGTCATGTATCTGATTTTCAAAACAAACTCTCATCCACTCTGCTGCAGAATTCCTGAGGCAAACCATTTGGCCTGGGTCATTGTCAGAATTCTTAGACCTTCATTTTTCACGACAATGCTTGCCGACACCATTGTGAACAACTTTGTGGCTAGCATTTAAGGTAGAGTGAGGGGCAGAACAGTGGTATTATCCAAACACAACTGAAGTCTGGAGCCACTGTAGCAGGAGGACAGGGTGGGATATCAGACACTTGCAAGAGGAAAGAAGGTCTCAGCTCCCTGCAGCAAAGAGAAGCTGTTTGACCCACACAACATTCAGTTAGTACTGGTCATCACACCTGGGCCCTTTCACCTAAGAACCCATTACCTTTACCTAAGAACCCTAAAACACTGGGGGCAAGACAACCGTCTCCTTACTCCTTTGCCTTTTTGATCTGCCAGGCAACACATTCCATCATATTCAGGCATCCAGACTGCAGCTGTTTCCTGAACACAACATTTTACCTGAAAAAGCAATGTAATGCTAATGGAAATGATGCTAATGCTAATGGCAATGCATTGTGTCACTCCCTATTCCCCATTTTGACTGTTGCATCCACTGTCACCATATACATCTATGCACTGGATTATTGCTTTAAAGTTGCCTTTCCAATGAGATTTGCCTCTAATTTTTCATGATGATGTATGATCATAAGATCCTTTTTGAAACTAGTAACAGTTACAGGGCAAACCTTTTAAGAACGTCTCTGAAGCACTTTTAGAAATCTAAACAAGATGGAGAAATAGGCAAATAGGAATCTCATGAAATTGAACAAGAAGGGATGTGAATGCCTGCTATGGGAAGAGCAACTCTTTGTTGTGATGATCCAGGCTGGGGACTGCCTGGCTGGGGAGCAGATCTAAGGGAAAGGTCTCATGGATTCTGGTAGCAGCAAGATGAGCATGAGCCAGCAGTGTGTTCTGGCAGGTATGAAGGTCAATCACACTCAGGGCTGTTTAAACAGGAAGATGGCCAGTCAAAAACAGGATGGGATTCCCCCTCTACTCACCACTTTTTATATCACGTCTATATACTGCATTCTGTTTGCCCCCCACCCCAGTACAAGAAAGACATCAATAAACCAAAGTGAACTTAGCAGAGAGCCACCGAGGTGGCTGGGCCTAGAACACATGCCCTGTGAGGAGAGGCTGGAGGACCAGGGCTGGAGGGCAGCTCTGGAGGCACCTAGCAGTAATCCCCAGTGCCTATAGGAAATTGGAGCTGGGCTCTTCTCAGTGGGGCACAGTGGGAGCTGAGAGACACAAAAGACTGGGACTCACCATAAGGAAATCTTCCCCTGGGATGACAGATGAGGAATGGCAGAGGTTCCCTCCCTCATTGAAGAGCTTGGTCTGACACAATGGCTGATGCTGCTGTGAGCAACACATTAGACCAGATATCTCCTGAGCTCCCTCCCCACCAGAGTAGTCGTAGAACCATAGAACTGTTAGGATTGGAAAGGACCTTCAAAGGACATCTAGTCCAATGCCCCTGCAAGGACCAGGGACATCTTCAATTAGATCAGGTTGCTCAGAGCCCAGTCCAACCTGGTCTTGAATGTTTCCAGGGATGGGGCATCCACCACCTCTTTGGGCAACCTGTTCCAGTGTTCCACCACTCTCTCAGCCTGTCCTCATAGGAGAGGTGCTCCAGCCTTTTTATCATCTTCGTGGCCCTCCTCTGGACCTTCTCCAGCTGGTCCATGTCCTTCTTGTGTTGGGGGCTCCAGAACTGGACACAGTACTGCAGGTGGGGTCTCACCAGGGCAGAGCAGAGGGGGAGAATCACCTCCCTCGACCTGCTGGCCACGCTTCTTTTGATGTCCTCTGCTTCTGTTCTGTGACTTTCCTAGGATACAAGAGACCTTAACCTGAAGTTGACTTATGAATGTACTGAAAACATATAAACACTATTAAGCATTGTGGGCTTCATTTGAGGCACAGGATGTTAATAATGAGATCATGTTGTTCTGCACTGCAATGTGCAATGTGCTTCTTCTCTAAAACTTTCTTGTAATTTGTTTGTAACTTTCCAAGCCTCTTTCCATCCAGGCTGAATTTTCCAAATGTTTGCAGTCATAGGGTTCTTTCATTTCTGGAAATGATGCTAGGGAGAGATTAAGCCAATGCTTCACAACATTTTCTTTAGAAAGGTGCTGTTTGGAGCAATAGATGCTAACAAGGCTGAAGATCAGTCCTTGCTCTGCCCAGTGCCCAGTTCTGTAGTTGTAAGAATATTTCTAAATTTCGAGAAATTATAAAGCTGTTGAAAATTGGAGTTTCAGACATCCAGGCTGTTTTTAGAGTCACCAAAGTGGAATTTTAGTCCTCAAGGCTGAGCACTGTGTCCTTCCTGCTGCCACTCTCCATGCTGCTTGCTTCGCTCTCTCTACTTTTTGACAGAGGCTGGTCCCAGGCTAGATGAAGGAGCAAATAGGCTGGGTGAGATCAAATTATTTAAGCTTTGAATGACCTAAGGAACCAGGGAGGGAAACATAAAAAATAGGACAGGAACATGGGTTTAGTAGGATAAGGACTGATTATGTAAGGACAGTTGAAACAGGACCTGGAAGAAGTAAAACTAAGTAAAATATTATGAGGGAGAAAGAAAGGAGGAACTGAGAACTAAGGTCTCTACCAAATCCCTACAAATGCTAAGCTGCCTATTTTGGTGTGGGAATGTTTTACACCAGCTGTATTAATTTTGCTCTTTGCTGGCTTTTTATCCATGTATACAGACTGATCCCTCAGTCTTTCCCAAGGTAAAGTTCCACTGAAGTCAAAAGGGATATAATAAAAGATAAGGCTTGCTATTTTAAATTGCAATTTGGGGCAAATATACTTTATTTAGGTGGCAAAGATATAATAGGATATTGAAATTACAGTAGCATAGCCATGAATATCTTGAATTCCTGCAGGGTTTTTAATATAATTTCCACTTGTCAACATCTATTCCAGACGTTTTTATTGCCAAAGACAGTAGCAATTTAGGTAAAATGTATTTTATGAATACTATCTATCCTACAGTCTTCTCTGTGAAATACTCACTGCATACAGAACTTTGCTTTTAAAGACGTTGAATGCTGACATGAGAAGTGCTTTACTTTACAATAAAATGTGCAAATTGCATGCGCTTTTTGAGTGCACTGTATGCAAATTGGCATGATTGAACTCATTTGAATGTCTTATATGCTTGGTGGGCGTGTAATGGCTAACATACTTTTTAAAATGTCATTTTATGATTTATTTTTTTTTACTAAAGCATGTCCCTATGAAAACTCCTTTTCATATATTTAAAAAGCCCTTCTGGGTCATTTCATTATCAAAGGGCAAAGGGCATTATCAAAGGGTCTCGAGGGGCTGCAAGGACCCTATAGGGTCTTCAGGGACCCTTTCCTGGGCTCTCGTGGGACTACAGGGACCCTATAGGGGCTGCAGGAACCCTTCTGAGGGGATCGAGGAGCTGCAGGGACCCTATAGGGGCTGCAGGGACACTTCCAAGGAGTTATGAGGACGCTATAGGGGCTGCAGAGACCCATGCCAGGAGCTATAGGGACACTATAGGGGCTGCAGGGATCCTTCTCAGGGGGTCGGGGGCTGCAGGGACCGTATAGGGGCTGCAGCGACCTTTGTCAGGGGCCCAAGGGGCTGCAGGGACCATACAGGGGCTGCAGGGACCCTTGCAAGGGGCTTGTGGGGCTGCACTGACCCTATAGGGGCTGCAGGGACCCTTCCCAGGAGGTACAGGGACCCTATAGGGGCTGCAGGGACCCTTCCCAGCGGCTGGTGCGGCAGCAGGGAACCTTTAGGGGCTGCACGGACCCTTGCCAGGGGTTTGAGGGGCTGCGGGGACACTATAGGGGTTTATTCAGAACTATGGTGCCGGTTTTCCAAAGTTATTTTGTGTCAGCTCGACTCTTTAAGTTCTTCTACAAACACACAAGTTCTAACATAAAATCCATGTGATGAAATTCAGTGGCTTACAAAGATTTTGGGACGATTATCAAGAAACCTCTATGAGGTTACTCCTAAACTTGTACAACTACATAACTTACAAAAAAAAGGGGACATTTGATTCAGAATGTGTTCTCCTAATATTAAATAGATGTCAGTAATGCTACAATCTGAGATCTGTTCAATTGTGCTTAACAGCTCAATGTCCATGTGGAGACTGGTCACGAGTGGTGTCCCTCAGGGGTCCGTGTTGGGCACGGCCCTGTTCAACATCTTTGTTGGTGACATGGACAGTGGATAGAGTGCACCCTCAGCAAGTTCGCCGATGACACCAAGTTGTGTGGTGCCGTTGACACGCTGGAAGGGAGGGATGCCATCCAGAGGGACCTTGACAGGCTGGAGAGCTGGGCCCGTGCCAACCTCATGAAGTTCAACCAGGCCAAGTGCAAGGTCCTGCACCTGGGTCATGGCAATCCCAGGCACAAATACAGGCTGGGCGGGGAATGGATTGAGAGCAGCCCTGAGGAGAAGGACTTGGAAGTGCTGGTGGACGAGAAGCTCAACATGAGCCGGCAATGCACCCTTGCAGCCCAGAAGGCCAACCACATCCTGGGTTGCATGAAGAGAAGCATGTCCAGCAGGTCGAGGGAGGTGGTTCTCCCCCTCTGCTCTGCCCTGGTGAGACCCCACCTGCAGTACTGTGTCCAGTTCTGGAGCCCCCAACACAAGAAGGACATGGACCAGTTGGAGAAGGTCCAGAGGAGGGCCACGAAGATGATAAAAGGGCTGGAGCACCTCTCTTACGAGGACAGGCTGAGAGAGTTGGGGCTGTTCAGCCTGGAGAAGTGGAGGCTCCAGGGAGACCCGATAGCAGTCTTCCAGTACCTCAAGGGGGTCTGCAAGAAAGATGGGGAGAGGCTGTTTAGTAGGGCCTGTTGTGATAGGATGAGGGGTAATGGTTTCAAAATAGAGAGAGGTAGATTTAGATCATAGAATCATAGAATCATAGAATGGTTAAGGTTGGAAGGGACCTTCAAAGGTCATCTAGTCCAACCCCACTGCAAGAAGCAGGGACATCCCTGACTAGATCAGGTTGCTCAGAGCCTCATCCAGCCTGGCCTTGAACGCTTCCAGAGATGGGGCCTCCACCACCTTTCTGGGCAACCTGTTCCAGTGTTCTATAACTCGCATCGTAAAAAAAAATTTCCTAATTTCTAATCTAAATCTACCCCCCTCTATTTTAAAACCATTACCTCTCATCCTAAGATTGGATATTAGGAAAATATTTTTATATTTTATATTTACTGGCCAAAGAGAGTATTCCATGCCATAAATGTCATACTCAGTACTTAAGTGGGGATGGGCTGGTGAGCTCGTTCTCTTTTGTCTTGCTGTTTGGAATAATTATGGGATTGTTTACAGTTTTTTTTCATTCCATGATGGGCTGTAATGGTCATTGGGTTGTTGGGTGGTGAGAAATTGTGCATCAGTCATTTTTTTTAATATTATTATTATTCCTATTTTTTCCTATTGTGTGTTTGTATATACATATTGTATATGTATGTGTATATATATATAAATAAATTGTATTTTCCTTTGGTATCCTAGTAAACTGCCTCTATCTCAACTCACCAGTTTTCTTTTCTTCCCAATTCTCTCCCCCATCCTCTGGGGAGGGGGAGGGTGATCAAGCAGCTGTATGGTACTTGATTGCTGACTGTAGCTAAACCATGATAGTTTTTATGAAAACAAAACAAAGAAACAGAAAAATATTGCTGCACTCTTGTCTCCTTGGGATTTTCAATAAGGATAATTGTTTCAGTACAATTTCTCTATTACCTAACCCAAATCTTTAAAAATATATTTGCCTATGTAAACCAGAAATTTTTGACACGAGTGGAAAGGTATTTGGCACTCGGACAATCAGGTGAGGGTGATTACCCAAAGACCGGGAATTTATGAGCAAATAGAGAATCCACAATGGAGGAAGGAGAACTGCAGAGGAACTGACAATGTGCTGAGGACTAGGGGCCATCTGAACAGATGCTGGGGTGGCAAATAGAGAATGAGTAGCAGGAAAGATGTGCTGATACAGACAGAACAGAATGAGAAATCATTCACTTTTACTCTATGCCAGCATTATGAACAGCTTTAATTTGTGTAACACAGTGTAAGTTTGATTTCCAGCCACTAAACACTGTCATTTCATGCAAAAGTTGTTTTGTAAATATAAATTTGATTTTGAGATTTTATGAGAATAAGATTCCTAAAGCCACTTGTGGCCGCACCCGTACATAAAAGGTTCTGAACCATACTGAACAGGGTCTAGCCTTCTGATTTCACACATTTTTTTTTTTAGTTTGGGAGTGGGAGGATGAGAGAATAAGCAAAATAAAAGGGAGGAAGTTTCTACAACACATTAGAATATTCATATTTCAGACTTAGTCTGTCATGCAAAGAAGACCTATGTGCAAAAATATGTAGGCGTGAGACCTCAAGTTAGAAGAGAACTAAGTTGGAAACTTCTACTTCCGTGACGGTAGGTGCTTCAAGATGTACCTGCTTTGTTACTTAGTCTGAATGATAAATTTCTTTGTAGATGGGTACCATTACCCACTTGCTTAGATTTGAGCTCTTACTCTGTTGCTTAATATGTTCGTTTGAATGCTCTCTGAATTCTGGATAGAAATAAATTTCTATCCCCTCAAAAATCACATGATAGTTTCTGTGAACATCTTAATTTTCTTCTTCCTGTATGTTAAAGCCTCATCATTAGACTGTAAGTTATAAAAGCTGACATGTGTGTAACAAATATTTGAATGCTTGACATACATAGCGTCTTCAAGAGTGCAAGTTCAGGTACATAACAATAAGAGTGTAGGGACAAGGGGAGAAAGAACAAGGAAGCGTGAAAACCTTGATCTTGCTACAGAGTACTGTTCTTTGAAAAGAACCCTTGCAGAATCTGTCACAAATTGAACTTTTTCTTAATCATGATCTCTGACTTTCCAGTGGATTGATAATAGCTTTGTCGGTTTTGATCCTTTGAATTTCAGAATCCTTGTGTGTACCACAGAATGTGTGAGGGTTTGAGGTTTTTTTTTCCCTTCTGAAAAGAGTAATTGAGTTGGGACAAAGAAGAAAGTTGACTTAGATTCCTTTGGTATTTGGATCACTTGTAATCTAGGAAGTAGATGTTGGATTGCAGATGGCTTAGCATAATTTAATGGTAAACGCATGTGGAACCAATTATATTCTTCAAGGCTCTAGTTCTTACCTTCCTCAGTTCAGCAAAGAGAAAAAAAAATGAAATATAATAACATCAACTTTGAAAAAACAACTAAAAATATTATGTTGTTTATATAGTACATTAAAAAGCATATATCACTGTCAGACAAAAATTACAATGCCATAAGTGGATATGCAAAAAAAACCTAAAAATATAAAAATTAAAAGATCTTTGTTATAGGCAAGATTTGTTATTGTTCTGCACTCTGAAAAATATTATTCATATTAAAATGATTTCAAAAATACATCTGCTGTCTAGGTTACAGCCAACTATTGTAATGACTTCTGTCCAAGCTGTGTTATTCTAGTTTGTATCATTCTTAAGTTTTCTCCATTTCTCATTACACAACTGTACTTAAAAGGTCATTAATAACTGAGTTCTTAATTGCTATCCCCAAGCTCTGAATAGTAATTGTATCTACTGTTCTGCTTATGATCGCTAAATTAGAACAACCGTTCTCTGAGATCCACATGTCGCACAGTAGTTTACTAAACCTAACCCATGACCTTTCAATAAATTACTTCTGTGCTCTCTTTTGTTCTTTGGTAACTGACGGCTGCTTTTGTCTTTTACCTGGAGATATGAAGAGACAAATGCAAAACCTGTTTCTAAAAGGTCCTTGGGGATTTACTTTGATTCATTTTTTTTTTTTAACAACATGTAAGGGAATTGCCTGAGAAACCCTTCCTTTACTGATATCACTTAGGATTAGTTTAGTCACCTCCGCTGTCAGTCACCTCACCTAGCAATGTAAACAGTATTGCAAGTATTGGGGAACAGTAACTGATGGAAAGAGATGTGCTCTACTTTTGCCGAGGACTCTTTTCAAGGTATGAAAGCCAGATAATAAATACTTAAATTTTTCAAGCAATTGAACTGAGTTATAATTGTGTCTCACTCTTATGGAAATTGTCCTTATTACAAGACACAAGCAAGAATTAATTTTTCTTCAAATCAGTTTATTTTTAAGATACTACTTTTTTGCCACTTTGGGAAAAATATATCTTTTTTGAGCATATTATTTGAAGCTTTTGCAGAACATTTTTGTGTGAAACCCATTCAGAGAGGCAGTAGAGGTTGAGGAAAAGATTCTAAATTGAGAAGTAACAAGGATCCTGAATTTAAGGTATTATAAGTAAGATTTTCAGTTGCAGAGTGGTGTGGAACGGTTGGTAAGCAGCCTTTCTCTCCCTGTGCAGTACTGCAGCGCTCGCACAGCCAGGAGCAGGATCAAGCCCTCTTGACAGCCAAGCATTACTCCACACTGACTCTCTCTTTCAATTCTGTGTGCAGTCCACCCTACTACAGTGGTACTCAATGAAGAGGAACAAACACCAAGCAGGCACTTCCAGCAAAATTCTCCTCAGAAGAGTAACTATTTGATAAATGTTTCCATAAATAAGATTGGGTTGTACTGTTTCCTTGTGTGGGGAGGAAAGGCAAAAATACATTTTCTAAAAACATTAAAAATCTGTTCATGGGATTGTCACTAATCTGTGTGGTGTGTATAAATCTTACCATGCTGGTAAAGAGGCTTCTCTAGTTAGAGCTCTCTTGCGTTCTCCTGAATGTTCACACTGGTTTGTAACACAAATCTCTCAGCTGTCCTTTTTTCACATAGTCCTGACTGATTTACTGTCCTGATTGAAAGCTTTTTTTTCTTTTTTCTTTTTTTTTTTTTTTGCATTAGCAAGTTAATCTATCTCACTTTGCAGCCACGTGTTATGGGAGCTGGGCAAGAGGAAAACGGTGAGAACCAGCTGATGAGAGCAGATGGGAGGGCAGGGTTTTTCCTTTCAGCTGCAGCTCTGCCTTACACCAGCCTAAGCCATCTGTGAACCCACACACTTAAAACTGTCTTGTTGCCTTGTTCCTTTAAATGTTTTTTCTTTCCTTACTTGAAAGACTTTCCCTTCCATTCTTCAGTGCTCACCAAGGCTTTTGGGAAGAGGCAGTGAGAGGAGGTGAGGGAGAGGAGGAAGGGGAGGGGGAAGCAAGTGCTGGGATTTAAACAATTAAGCCTTTTCTTTGTGAGGGTGACAGTCTTTTTCACTGCCCTCTCTCTCTTCCTCCCGTATGGAAGGAAGGGTTCTGTCTGCATTGTCTGCTCCCTTTCCAAAATCCAGATGTCTTTGCTTATCACAGGAAAAGATATTTGGTTTTTAGAGCATCTTTCACACTGAGGAAAATACATGCTCATTGTAGATTAATGGCTTGCTACAAGTGACTACGAATTCCAGTGTGTAGATTTCCTGCCATTGTAAATCTCACCTAAGTGTTTGGTCCATCCTTTTCTTCATGTTTCTTCAGACTTCACGTCACTCTTTCATTGCATTAGTTATTTTCCTCATCCTCTTGGTTGTTGTTGCTTTTTGTAATTTTTTTCATCACTTAATAACAGCTTCACAACTCTTCAGTGAATGAGTGTCTCTACATTTGTTTCTAAAGAGTGTCTCTGAGAAGCACTGAAACTGAGGACATACTCTAGTATTAATACCTTTATCTGTATTTTCTTGTATGCTAACAAGAAAGAATTGTCAGCTATGCCGGCTTGTGCTTAGGAGGTTCAGGATACTCTGCTCTATACTAAAATATTCTGGTATTTGTAAAAAACTAACAAATGTAAATCTAGCTTTCCTAAAAAAGACACAAACCACATGTTGCACTGAAGACGTTTGTACTTGTAGCTTTTATTTTTTTTTAATTACACTCTAGGTCCAATTTGACATACAGTGCTATTAGAGAAGTGATTTTAATGACATTTCTGTAAAATAAAGTACTTCTATTACACAGAAGTTTGCCACCTGAAAAGCATTTTTGCCAGAGTACTTTGTTTGAGAGTTTGGTTTGGGATATATTGACAAAAACACTCTTCCTGCTTACTGTAGGCAAAAATGTAGCATAAGCCTGCTGACCTTGAGTGGAATAGGCTTCACACCATCCTTGAAGTGTATAGGCTGTCTACTCATTGTAGAGCACTGACCGTAGGACTTGCGACAAACAGATTACAAAGCTAGTTTATTCAGCTATTGTATATTGTCCGAGTCCTTTCTGAACCTGAAGCAGTCATTGCAGCAGGGTGCACTAATTGCTCATTTGCTGCAGTAACCTTCTCAACTGGACAGCATCTCGTGTCTGATTTCATGTTGATGTCTCTTACCCCTAATTACAGTGTGCTGGCAGGGAGAGAAATCCCGGTGTTGTGAAGTGCCATGTAGTGCCTGCCATGAGCTTGCTGTGCTCTTCAGAGATTTACTTAGAGTAGCATGAGTGTGTCTTCTGTGCACTTTATTTTTTTACTTTCTACTCTTGCCGAGTTTAAAGCCAGTAGCATAAGTACCTTACTACAGTATGTATGCTGAAACTCCTTTAAAAATCACTTGTGCAAGGAGGCAATTGCTCAAATTAATTTGGGAAGATATTGCCTGTTCAGATATGAAAGGAGCTAAATACGATCAGAAGGGGTGGGAGGGAGGAAGGAAGAAAGAAATGTATTACCTTTCTTTAATGATTCTTCAAACAACCAAGAAGTGATGGATTTTTCTACTGATCATAGCAATGATAAATCTTATTTCTGACACTAAAAATATTGGTACTGTAAAGTTTGGGTTTTTTTTTTTTAATCAGCCCTAATGTATCATTAGGCAAGGCAGCAGGGTGACTTTTATATTTTATTTTTACTTTTATTTTATTTAAATGTCTGCACCAGGACAAGTATCTCTCTCACTCTTGCAGTACCAAAGGATAATATGGGTTATTCCATACAGAGACAGTCTGATCCCCTGCAGTGGGAATTCCAAGAAATGCGTTTTAATTCTCAAAATTTTAAATTAAAGAAATATCCAATAATCAAGGAGGGTTTTTTTTGTTGTCGCTGTTTTGTCTTGCTTTTAATGAAACTGCTGCAGAAACAAATTCTGTTCTTCCATTCACTGGTGGTGGATCCAAAGAAAGTTTACCACTTTTTCCGTATAACTCAAGAGGGCTTTGGCCACTGGGCATTAAGGGTTCTCTACATCTCTCAGTGTTGTCTGTTAAAGCTTATGATTTTCCTGCTGAAGTGGAACTAAGTCAAAACTTTCAGCTTTGAAAGATAATTTAGCCAGGTAGAATCTGAGTATGTGGTACATGATCAAACATAATGGAAATTGGTTTTTGCCTACTCTCAGCCCAGCTTCCAATCTTCCTACTGGCAACTGTGTGCCTGTAATTAAATACGAGCACTATGACTTTCAGACACACTCCAGTAATTGAGCATTTGCACCACTGCACTAGAGGCTGTTTTGTTGAATGTGAGGTCTTAACTGTGACTGGATATAGGACCTGCGTTGTTCTGCATGGTGATCTTAATCCTGTTGGAATACCTTTTAAACAATTTAAAAACTGTGAGTGAATTATGAAAGCTATCAAAAGTATTTATATTAAAATGAAAGAGCTTTGATATTAAGTTAGTTGGTTTTACTTGCTCAGCAAACTGAAGGTTAAAAATGGACTAAAGGAAGAAAATCTGCAATATATCCATGTCTTGAAATGTGTTAGAAATGGATGGTGGATGTAGTGTAGTTCCTTCTTAACATTCTGTGGTTTTTTTATTGCTAAGCTTTGTCTAGATGCAAGAAGTTTAGGCAAATTCAGTGAAATGTGCAGAAAAATGTCTAACTTGTGATGTGTTTACTTGAGGTTTGGCCAGCTTGAGGTATATGACTTCTGCTATGTTTTGGACATTTTTAATATATTTTTATCTAAATGTTGCATTCAGTGCAACATTGGTGTTTCAGCAAATAAAATACAGACTGAATAAAACAAAATATTAAGGAAAAGTTATTTTAAGCCTGCCATAACATGTCTATTTTGCACCTATTCAACTTTCTATCTTCATCTACTGAGAGAAAACATGACAGAGAAAAGGATTTCTATTGTTTACTTCTGACACTTACAGCAAGAACAAAGAGAACAATCAAAGATTATTTCATGAGATCCATCCATCTGTCACAATGTTTCATAGCATACCACTGTGACTGAAAAATCAGGCATGAAAATTTAAAATAAAATGAATGTAAAATGCTTTTTTTCCCTTTAGGTGAATAAACCCAGTGGTGAAACACATGATCTATAACAAAGATGCATATAATGCGTCCATAAAGTCTGTAGTTTTTACTTACACTGAGATTCAAACTAAAAGCCTCAAAGCATCCATGTTAAGAGATTTTGTCAAAGCCTTTGTCTAGTTACAACGATGACAAGTAAACTTATAGGAAGTTATGTTCATTTTGTTTGCACTTGAAACAATAGCAACAGGCCAGTCCAGTAGAGATGAGGGCTCATTAATAGTTTTGAAAAGATTTAACTCACTCATTCTGCTTAGAAAATGCCTAGCAAGACACTGAAGGAATGGGAAAAACAAGACGGCAGTCCAACATTAAAAAGTATCCACTGAGCACATTAATTGTTGTGTTTCTGTATTACAAAATATTCTGTTTCTATATGAAACCAGTATTGACAAAATGCCATCTATGAACTGCTAAGGAAAGAAGGAAGAAGAGCTGAGAAGTTCTAACATAAAAATAATAAGATTAAGAATATTCCCAAAGGAGGAGGTTCCTTATTGCTAGAAATTACATTTGACAGGTGTCAGTTTGTTGTCAAGAGTTGCTTCCCTTTGATTTTTTTCTCCATTTGCAGAGACATATTAACTGCTTTGGCAAGAAAAATTGGCATAGTGAAGGCAGGAATATTAAATGCCTGAGCTTGAAAACCACCCCCAATTTCATACCCCCGATTAATTATAGCCATACATGGCAGCAGTTAGATCGCTAAGAGCTAGGCATGTGATCTAGCCCCTGGAACACAGCCTTTTGCAGCATGATGAAAGTAGCTCACTTCCATTTGTCACTACCATTGAAAACAATAAAACTTCATCTCAATAAAAGTGCTTCTATGTATTAAGAAAGAATCCAATAGAAATGCAATTATTTTGTTCTGATCTATGTTTTTGTCCTGTCTATTACTTCCTATAAGACCTGACCAAATCTGACAGATCTAAGTGGAGCAGCTTAAGAAACTACTGGCATTACCTGTGAGGGTATATTATAACTGTCTTGTTTCACACTACTTCAGCAGACTCAGTGTCATGGTTCAGCCCCACTCAGCAGCTAAAATACCACACAGTCACTCACTCCCCCCTCACCACCTCTCGCAATGGGATGGGGAGGAGAATCAGGAAAGAAAAGAAGGCAACACTCATGGGATGAAATAAAAACAGTTTAAGAGAACAACAAAGGAAAAGAAAAGAGAGGTGGAAAACAAAAATAACCAATAACAGAAAATACTTAAGCGTGTAATTTACAGTACAACAGCTCACAGTGGATCCTGATAACCTACTCCCCCCTGAGTAGCAGAACCTGCCCCTTACCACAGTCCCCACTTTACACATTGACCATGATGTCCCATGGTGTGGAACAGCCCTTGGACCAATTTGGGTAAACCATCCCAGCTGTTGGCTAATTAGTAACTTATCCCAGCTGTGTCCCCCAGCCACAGGTCCCACCAGCTCCAGTTCCTCTCCTAGCTCAGGTGAACATTAACTCTGTCCTAGCCAGAATCAGAACACTCAGAAGACCAGAAAATACAGTGACACCTCAGCAGGTCCATGCACACTCTGCGGTGTTAGTTTACTCTCATATTCACTGCAGGTTTGCAGTTTGCCACCTGTGTGACTTTTCACTGAAGGTAAGAAGTGTCCACATGAGATAGCTGTGATGGTGACAACTCTGGCAGAAGTAGCAAAAAACTGTGATCACCTAGGGTTGTTTTAACCAAGTATGCTTGTCCATAAGTCTTTCAGCCCTGTCCCAATCTATTTTTGAACCTCCTAAATTTGTCTTCTTCAAAAATTATGCTGTTACTTACTAGGTGACGGATGTGTAGCTAACAACAGACAGGAACAGTTGAACTTGGTATGAAGTTTGAATTGCTGCAATGTGGTGCTCATTGTTAGTTTTTCCTGCACCTCTTCCTGGCACATTCCAAATTCCAAACTAAGTGATGTGTCAACTGTTAACTTCATGAAGATATTTGCCCATGATTTCCTTGAGATATATGTCATCTCATTTTTTACCATTTCAGATGATTGCACCCACTATGGCATAAGCTATGAACTAAGTCCATCTAGTTTACAAGTACAATTATCCCATCTGTCCATATTATAAACAAGTTTATTCTGATACCTAAGATATTTTCAGTTAATTTTTTACCATTCAGAAGGAGTTTAAGCTGAAACAACTCCTTCAGACAACTTATGAGTATGTAAATAAGTGCATGCAGAGATTTATACTGTCAAAACTGTATTAATTAGGTTTTTATCATATTATAAAGGAAAATGGTACAATTTTTCTATGTAGTCAAACCACTAGAGATGACATCTACAGGAAATTCACTACATCTGAAGGAGAAAGTAGTCTTGTACAAACAGCTTCTTTTTCAACTGTACTGTTCTACTTTCACACTTCAGGAATTTCCAGACTAGATCACAGAAACGTTGACTGGGAAGGTGAGAGGGAAAACAAGGAAGTCCACACAGCTTTCGTGGGATCATTTGTGTGAAGACCAGCAAAGAGCAGACCCAAAATACTTTTCCCCATTCTGTGAGAAAGGTCTTAAGCTATGTAGGAGGAAGTAAGAGGTGAGGAGAGAGACTGAAATTAACAGATTCATATCTTTTAAGCAACAAGTCAAACTGGCTTCACAAAGAGTGATGAGAGAGCTCGAGCAAGCTGGGGAAGTGTTACAGCTGTGGATCCATTTATAGCAGAGTACTGCTTCCGAGAAGTTTCAGGCTACCTGTAAGCTTCTGTGACCATTGTGTTGTTGCCAATCTGGAAGTCCGTAGATCATGACTTATCCTCAAAATATTCACAAGACTGATAGAAATATGTGAGCATAAAAATCAATGTTGCATAATTTTTATTTGGTTTCTGGATCTTAACCCTCCAGCGCATGCTGGGTTTGCATATGTCCTCATTTGGCTGGAGCCCTGAGAATGTTTGAAAAAAAAGAACACAAGTAAGCAGGGTTGTCACATAGTCAACTATTTCCTGGAACTACCGTTTAAGGTAAAACATCAGATATCATAAATCTTTTAATAAAGCCATGTAAATTGGCAGTGCTTGTTCTGCCAACATGGCATCCGAGACTTCTGCTCACTGCTTTCCAAGGACGTGCTTGTTTCAAGAAAGGACATTTATGAGGAGAAAGGCAGTGTGGAGCAAGGAAGAGAGGCTTGTGACATTCAGGAGGAAGTGTGTGAGAGAATGAATAGGGAGGCCAAAGAGCCACAGAGGAGAGCAAAATAACAGAGAGGGAAAGTGAACACGGGAAAAAATGTGATGTTAGAAAGTATAAAAAGCATCTCAGTGTGGGAGATATAAAAACCCACCAGGGTATAAAACGAACAGAGACTGAAGTGGTACTGTGAACGTCTGAGCTCAGGACGTGAAGGAAAGCAGTATGACAAAGGGATAAGCAAGACATGGGGAACCACCACCAACAGGGAGTAAAGGCTGTGCAAAAAGTGCTTGGGAGGTGGACTGTGTGGACAAAAAGGAGACGAAGGAAATGTAGCTTCATGAGCAAGAATCACGCTGGGAACATGGGGGCTATGAAACCCTAAGGAGAGATTTGAGTCAGTGCAAGGGAGTATAAGGTGTGAAAAACAATACAGTCATTTGAAGAAGGCTGGAGAAAGGAGTTTAAAGGTGACATGAGAAGCACGAGAGGTTATGCACCATTGCATAGGGGCCTGAATGGAGTAAACCTGATAAAGAAGCTGTTCTGAAGGACAGGACAGGTGCAAATGTAACTGTCTTCCACCAGTGGTTGGGGAAGCTGATGCAGAGTCACACACTCAAATCATAGTTTGGCATGTGCAATTAGAATTGCAGTTGGAAATGGGAATACTTAACGTTACAGTATTTACATTAGAGGGTGTGGCAATGCACAAGAGTTTGAAAAATTGGAAGGCAGAAAGAACAAAAATGTTTTTAACATTTCTTGCATTTTTAGAGTCAGTTTTATGATTTTTATGGGGGTTTCATTTGTGAGTTCTGAACACAGAGGATTTGTAGTGTATTCTATTTTTTAAAAGATTTCACTGTATTTGTGGAGGAGAAAGGTTAGTAATGCCAGTTAGGAAAACAAACTTTTACTTTTTATACTTTTCATTACATTGCAAGACTCTTCAGGAGGGCCTGTTGTGACAGGACTTGGGGGGTAATGGATTCAAAATAGAGGGAGATAGATTTAGATTAGATATTAGGAAAACATTTTTTACCATGTGGGTGGTAGACCACTGGAAGAGGTTGCCCAGAGAGTTGGTGGATGCCCCATCCCTGGAAATATTCAAGGTCAGGTTGTACGGGGGTCTGAGCAACCTGATCTGGTTGGGGTTGTCCCTGCTCCTTGCAGGGGGTTTGGACTAGATGACCTTTGAAGGTTCCTTCCAACCCTAGCTATTCTATAATTCCATGATTTTAAGGTCTATGCAATTCTTATAATAACAAAGCTCAGTGAAGAGCATAACTGCTTTCTTTAAAAATAAAGTAAACAGTGGTGGATTCTGTTTTTCAGAAAGCCATTTTCATTCCCATTGCTATACAACATACTCTGCACTGTTTGGCTTTCATCATGTGAAGCAATGCCAAATTATGTCCCATCACGTGAATTCAGGAGACTTGATGCAATCTGGCACATCATCACTCACTGATTGCATTGCCTCACCAAATCAGTGCTTTGCAAAGTCTTTAAAAAAAAAACCACAACACCTCCCCCCGACTAAATCAGAACTAATAGCAAGTGATTAATAATCATCACAAAACAGCTTTAGAAATCAGGCTGTACTGGAGCTGTGTGACACTGGTCTGGCAGCATCAACAATCCTGATGCTACCAAGAGTATGAAGGTTCATTCCATTTTGTCTTTGTGCGACTCACATTTAAACCTAACAGTGTGATAATTGAAGCTGCATATTTCACAATAGGCTTTCCAGGGTGCTCAGATTCATGAGCCCTCATCTTCAGAAATGATCTCAGTGAAATATACTTCTTTCTATATTTTAGATAAAGAATGATTGCAAATGGAATTACAGTTTATCTACAGTAAATTTAATTGTATGAATATTAAAAGGTAAGATATAAAGAGCACACAGAAGTGGTCCCTTCATGTGCCTGTTCTAATAGGAAGCATTTCACCTGTCTATTTGGAAAGGACTCACTTGTCCAACTCCATAGCAAAATGCACATAAAAGGAAAAAGTAATTTTTTTTTTTAGTGCAGTAGGGGCAGAGTTTCACTCCTATGGTTTCAATTCCATAATTTAAAAATTGTTCCAGATTACATCCTCAATCTTGCAAAATTTCAGTCTCTCATTGTGAACAGCCTTGCAAGTAATTATCTATTTTCAATAATGCCTTTAAAGTATAGACCTGTTATGTTGTTCCTGTTTGTTGGTTAAAAAAAAAAAGTTACATCAGTAATAAAAATATAATAAAATTGTATAAAATTTTAAATTTTTGTTGAAAGTCAGAATTATTAGAAAAGCCTGGAATAAGCAATCATTGAAATAATACTTGGTTTACTTTTCTTTTGTGTAAATTTTATCAAGAATATTAGTACAGGCAGTTTAAGCTCAAAGTTTTGACTTACATATTTACCAGATGGTCTACTAGCTTGTGTTTTGACCTTGGCTAAGGTCTATTCAGTCTTCATATTACTTATCTGAGTACACCTTCTACCGGATGCCAAGGAGCACATTTATGGAGGAAGAAAGATAAGCTGCAAAAGTGGGATGAAATTCCTTAGTTCTGTGTAAGTGCTCACAAGTCTTAGAAATAATATACAGATACAGCCTGAAGGAGTGGCCAACATGAATTCCCTGCTACTCTGTCCAGCAACTAGGGCAGAAGCTGCAGATACAAAAGTGTGTTTTACTCCAGCTCTATCTTCTGTATCATGCTAGAAAGGGAGAGGTGGTGAGGAGGAATGGAGTTATTGCCAATCTGTTGGATCTTGAGAAACTTCATGAACTGAAATGGTTCCTCTGGAGCTCTTTCCTTCAGTCATAATCACATTCTTCTTGTTAAAAGACACAAAAGAAGCCTGGGAATCTGCCTAGTTTTTGTTTGTTTGTTTGTTTTGTTTTATTTATACAACTTTTTTTTTTCCCCTCAGAAATATGCTAGAGATTATTATACTGTGAAACAGTTTGATCTACTCCAGAATATACAATTGACCTCTTTTCCTTCTGTGTCTGCATATATATAATCTGGCAATGGAGCCCTCACAATAGGATAACAATGTATTTGCCCGCTCACCCCTTCCTTTATCTCTCTCTGTAGAAGGCTGCACTGATTAATCCAATGTATCCATGTAAATTCATTCTGGATTTTGTGGTTTAGTGCCTTGTTTACACTGGACATGCCTGGCTGATAATGCTTGTTAGTTAACATATTTTTGCCAAGATGGGAACCTGTAGCTTGCTACAACTGGAAACAAATCTTTCCATATTTTAGGGTGATAAGAGTTGCTTTAGCATAACTGATTGCAACAATTAGGGGAATACTATTGCATTACAGCTAAATTCTGATTTGATGACATGTGGCCTAGAGCAGACAATATACTCCTTGCTCCAGTATAAAAACACTAATCATTCTCTAATAAAACCATGAAATGTTGACATGTACAAGTCTAATTGCAATAATGACCTCAAATTTGGGCATTTCTTCTGCATTAATCCCACTAGCTTTGGTAAAACTATCTAATAGAACCACAGAATTCTGACATGAATGGGTCTAATTGTAATAATCACTCCAATCATGGGTATTTTCTTAAGTTAATCCCACTAGCCTTTATTAAACGTTCTGCCAGGAGCTAAATATTTTCTTGGGAAGACAGAGCTGTTTAACTAACTTTTAATAAAATCTTGATTCTATAACAACTTGGGTTTTGAAAGTGAGAACAAAACCCAAGAACAAACTAAAATGCTTGTTATTTCAATTAATTCGGTTTTTCTTCTGTGCAAGTCAAATTCATCTTCCTAACATGGAAGTTCCAGTCTCTTACTACCTTTATTGCTACCAGCTGCTTTTTCAATATTAGTATTGATTTTTTTAAATTTTTTTTTTAACCATTCTGCCCTGCTGTTCAGTGTGAGTCTTAACTGCAGTGTTCATTTTGGACCTGGGGCAACTTACAAATCATTTCACTGATATTCAGTGAAATCTCAGGCTTTATTATTTTCTGTGGCAAGGAAGGATGACTTCCGATTTTCTACGTAAGCTTGTTCTCTTTTTAAAAATAGCAGTTGCTTTCCAGAACCAGAGACAACCGTTACTGTGCCTCTATGCAGCCTGAAGATAAATCCCAGCAGCAAATTCTCTCAGCTGTAATTACATTGAGGTATGTTAATCCTAGTAGTAATATGAACTTCAGTGCATTATAGCAGGAATGAATTTGGCCCATTGATGTTAAATCTTTTCTCACATCTTTTGTGGCAATATGTAAGAGTAAAATACCCCTTTTCTTGTGAGAAAGACAAAGAACTCTTTAATAAACGTGAAAGGACTATGACCACAGTTCCATGGGCAGAATAATGCTTATACTCATAAACAAAAGCCATAGGAGGCAAGAGTACAATACATAATTTTTTGAAAATTTGTTGGGACCTTATTAGGTAGGCTCTTGTCCCTTGACAGTCATAGTATAAAAACTAAGTTTTGGAGCATTGAAAAATGATATATGAAGAGGGCTTTTCAGGTACTGATCTCCCCTCTTGCCACTTAGTGCTTAAACCAGGTTGCCTCCCATCTTCTGACTGTCTCATGTGGATACCTCTGCTGCTCTGAAACCTGATTTCTCATGCCTTGTGACTCTTAGTAACAGTCCCTGGGAGTGGCATTCATCTCTTCCAAATTTAAACTTCTACAGTCCAGACATATCCAAATCCATTGTCTAGACCCCTTCTATAAGCGCTGAAGAGAAACAAGACCTTGTGGGTACTCATTTCAGGTATTTCAAACATCTCCAGTAAGGTGAGATCAAGAAAGCCTTGGAAATGTCTCTGTCCCTTGATAGATTACCTAGAGAGTGTGGCTAACTACTCCAGCAGTAGATGGCCTACAATGTGTTAAACCTCACTTAAAACTTATATTCAGTGCTCGAGCTTGGGTGTTCTCAGATTATTGAGCCAGTTAAGCGACACAGACTCTGTACGACATCCTGTGTGGGTGTGGAAAGTAACAATGCCTTGAGTTCTCTCTAATGTCAGCATCAAAACCGGTCATAAGAAACAAAATTTTGTAAACAGTCGTTTCTACTGATCCAACCACTTTATGTTGCCCAAACACAGAAATTATTCACAGTCCCTAGATTTGAAGAGGCCTCCTGGTTTTCAAACTGCCTGGTTTTGGCTTTGTCTCTATTGACAGCTGTATTCTTCTTGTCTTTCTTTTCAAAATAAAATGTATAAAAGGTTATCTGTTTCCAAAAGCATTGTGTCACTGTTAGACCTATATGCTCTTTGACAGTGAACCATGATTTATTGTTCATCCTTGTAAATCTGCAAGGGTACACGGAGAAATACAGACCCTGCCTTCACCAACTTCCTGACATGTCTGCTGGAGGCATGGTGTACTGGTATAGGAGAGCACACTGGCATCTCTGACAACACAAGAGGAGAAATATCTGTGATGGAAAACACATCTGATGTAAATGAATCAAGAAGACTTCAGAATTAATTGTTTGACAGAGTTAGGAGAATTGATGGAATAAAGTCGACCATTTTCTCTCTTGGCAAAAGTAACATTTAATGCAAAGCTCATTAAAGCACTGCACTTGTCACCTAGCTATAAAAATGCTGCTAGTATTAGTTAGATGGATGGGGTTAGGGAAGAAGATGTACAGTGTTCTTGAAGATGTAAAACAAGTCTGAGACCAGGATGGATTAACTACAGAAATTATGACTGAAAGATGTCAGGCTTGAAAATAAAATTTTTATTAATGTCCTGATACATTAGAAAAATCTGTTACCTTCTGAGAACAAGATTTTAGGAGCTGTGCAACAGCAGCATGTGTATTTTAAAGCATCCACGCAATCACTAAGTGAAATGTGTAAGCAATCAGATGCATGTGCCACAGGCAGCTGGTGCTCACTCTTTATATTCTTATTGTCACATTTTTTTTTTGTAGACAGGAATTTTAAAATCATAGAATCATAGAATCATAGAATGGTTAGGGTTGGAAGGGACCTTCAAAGGTCATCTAGTCCAAGCCCACTGCAAGGAGCAGGGACATCCCTGACTAGATCAGGTTGCTCAGAGACTCATCCAGCCTGGCCTTGAACGTTTCCAGAGATGGGGCTTCCACCAGCAATCTGGGCAACCTGTTCCAGTGTTCTATAACTCGCATCGTAAAAAAAAATTTCCTAATTTCTAATCTAAATCTACCTCCCTCTATTTTAAAACCATTACCCCTTGTCCTATCACAACAGGCCCTACTAAACAGCCTCTCCCCATCTTTCTTGTAGGCCCCCTTGAGGTACTGGAAGACTGCTATCAGGTCTCCCTGGAGCCTCCACTTCTCCAGGCTGAACAGCCCCAACTCTCTCAGCCTGTCCTCATAAGAGAGGTGCTCCAGCCCTTTTATCATCTTTGTGGCCCTCCTCTGGACCTTCTCCAACTGGTCCATGTCCTTCTTGTGTTGGGGGCTCCAGAACTGGACACAGTACTGCAGGTGGGGTCTCACCAGGGCAGAGTAGAAGGGGAGAATCACCTCCCTCGACCTGCTGGCCACGCTCCTCTTGATGCAGCCCAGGATGCGGTTGGCCTTCTGGGCCGCAAGGGCGCATTGCCTGCTCATGTTGAGCTTCTCATCCACCAGCACTCCCAAGTCCTTCTCCTCAGGGCTGCTCTCAATCCATTCCCCGCCCAGCCTGTATTTGTGCCTGGGATTGCCATGATTATACTTGTTAAAATATAAGAACCAATATTCTGGCTTCACGTCACCATTCTGAGATCAGGAAACCTAAGCACAGCCATAATGCCTATTTGATCTAGCTTAGCCCATAAGTATGTGTTAATATACATCAGTTTCAGGAAAAAAAAAGCCCTTAGCTTTAATATTGGCATGGGGTAAAAGGGGGGATATAGAACTTAATCCTTACAAGTCACCAATTTTCAGTTAATTTGACAGCAAAGGCCCTTTCACCACTGTTGTTAACTGAAGTGTCAATCAGTCTTACAAGTCTAATTGCAGTAATGACAAAAGGATTTGGTAGGAGCCTTCTTAAACTTCACCAGCAGGGTTAACAGGGCCATGACTCTGTTGACTAAAAGTGACACTCAAATACACATAGAAAAGTCCAGTTAACATTAACAAGAGTTCTGCTTTGGTGTCAGTTATAATCTGCCCTTTTCTTTTTGGTATTACTTAAAGAGTGTATAATTAAGGACACTAGTTTCCAACAAGTTACATTCCTGTGGAGTTTTTTTACAGTGATAAACCTCCTATGACATGAGGTTGACCAAAAACTTGCATGGTCATTTACAGTTTTTTTTTTTATCTTTAGAGTTTAGAGTGTCAGTGTCTTAACAATCATGATCTGTTTTCCTGAAGGCCCCTCTTAGAACATGACCTCCTATTCATTATAGGTTTTGAAGGTTTTTTTTTTAAAGTGGAAATGAGTATTACAAAAGGAAATGCCTACAGATTTATTTTAATCTATAACATACGGTGAATAGTTTTGGCCTAACTCCAAGATTACAATTCCTGATATAAGAAATACAGCTCAGCAGAAGGTAGGAACATATTTCTTAAAGCTGGACTTCTGCAGGAAGAGGGAATCACATCATCTCTGCGATATCTCCCTGTGCCATTCCAGAACGACGATCATTTCAGTACAGCATATCAAATTAATTCACACAAGATGATGCTGTAATCCAGGAAATGGGAATGATTCCAAAGAGATTTAGATTATCTTCTGGAAAGGAAGGTAACAGGGTGGAAAACATAGGGTTCTACGATAAAGTCATGAAGTTATTAAAAGCTGTGATGTGATCAAACATAAATACCGCATCTTAACCCTTATCTTTGTGTTCAGTCTTTAATCTCTCCTGATGAACTCAACAGCTGTAACAGTTCAACTTGCTGAGATACTGAACTAGATCAAGCTAGTTCCTATTCCATTTTTTTTTCAATTAATAATAGCTTCAATACTTTTCATTCATTTTCTGCATCACAGAAGTAAATAAAAAAGATACACTGTATAAAAATTAATATGAACTACTTCTAGAAATACTGTATATTTTCCACCTAGACTGCTTTTTTATTCTTAATTCTTACAAATGCTAAATACCTTAAAAGAAGAGTTAATTTTGGATCAAAAGAGTATTGGCTTTACTATGGAAAGATTAAATCCTTTATGGTATTCTGGTACTTTAATGAAGAAGTCTGTGTCTGTGAAGCAAAAAAAAAGTAGAAGAAGTGCACAAGACAAGGGTGACACTGTAGCTCTCATCTCCATTTCATAGACTAAGTAATTTTATTATGTGTATAACATAGGGGGAAAAAAAAAACAAATACAAAATTCCATGTATATAACCCAAATAAGCATCAGCTGTACACAAATAGAAGCAGTCTCAGTTACACTGAGCACTTATTTTCAGTGTGAATTCAGATAGTTGTTTGACATGATGCTGAATGTGATCTGGTGGGTGCAACAGTGGGTAGTCTTTTGTAGCTAACACTATGCCAGTTAACTTTTTACAATTTCATTAATGTTTTCTACTGAGCATACATGCTCTGTGTTTAGGAAAAATAAATCCAAAATAGAAGGTGTCTCCCTGATGTCCCTTTTTTATTCCTTCTATAAGAGCTAGAAATGCCTATGGAGGCTGTGAAAAGGTTGGTGTCCAATGGAGAGAGCAATCTGCTCCTTCTGGATCTGCAGAAAATGGTCTTTGAAGGATTCACAATCCCACAGAGATCTTGTGTTTGGGCCACAAAGCAACTCAGAAGATTCTATAAATGAAAGAGGCAATAGCCCTCTCTGGTAACAGCCTCCACACAGCACCTTTCCAGGATGTATAAAAAGAATAAATCAAAGTGAAAAAAAAAGTGATTGGGGTGGAGCTCACTACTGCAAGAAGGTTTATCAACTATGCATAAGAAAACATGCAACACAAAGCCTGTATGAAACAGTTCCAAGAGATATTAAATTTAGCAGTGTGCTTGGGTGGTCATGAGCAAGTTTGCTTATTTTAACCCCCAAAAGAGTCGAGTATGTTGATTCTAAATCAATGAACTTCATCTAAGGAAAACAAGAAAGAACAAAAATTGTGTCTTTACATGGGAGCATGCACGCAACAGAACATGTGAGAACTGCCCCGTTGTAGCTACCTTCAATAGGAAATGTGTCAAGAAGAGCACAAGAAGAGCATACACTGCATTCCTAGATTACTTTCCCATCCTCCAGCAATTTGCAGCCTAAGGACTTCCTGAATAATGGAAACATAAATAATAGCAAATAATTATATTATGTGGTGAATAATTCATAACAAATATATTTGATATAATAACTGTAAACAGTCTTTCTCTTATGCATACACAAACCCATAATCTACGTTGCAATGTTTAAACATGTTCATAGCCAGCAAAACAATGCTCTATTCTCCTCTACAAGTGGAAGAAAACAAGAATAGTTACAGGAGCTTTTTTTCATTTGTTACATTTGTAGCATTTTGCAAAGTCTGAACTTGGAATGCTCTTTCTATAACAGGAGAACTTGACAGGGGAGTTACGTATCTTGGTTGTAATCTTTTCTATTTACAGACAACATCTAGTCTTGTTTCCTTTAGCATATGAGGAATCTAATAACAGGATGTGGCCTCATTCAGCCAACATCCTGTCCAAAAGGTATCTCTTTCCGGACTTTTGCTTTCAGGGGCAAGTCTCTGTCACTGTTTAAGATTTCCTCATCCTTTTTGTCTCCAAGACCAGCAGACAAATCCAGCTCCACCACATGGGGCTGTCCTCAGTTACTTGTTTTACTAGTGCCTAGGGAAACCTCTTGAACTGTATGATTCTGGTTTTGTTCATAGTACTGTTGTGTTTCAGCTACCTTACTACATAGCAAAGCCGTTTTATCTACCTGTCTTAAGTAAGAGGTTGTTGTTATCTGTCCATTATCTTCTGAGATGTTACTTGACACCTAACAGTAGCATTTACTGATCACATGATATGACTGAAACTACTTTGTTTAAGGGAAAAATAGAAAGATTTACCATGTTCAGAATGAGAAAGCTCTAATTTATGCCCTTAATTTTCAGTATTTGTGACCCAATAACAAAACAGGAAATAAATATGGAAACAAAATAATTTTTTTAATTGTTTTTGTTTGGTTGGGTTTTTTTTACAAGATAAATGCTGCACGGCTGAAAATATTGACGCAGCAAAGAGAACGGACTGTCAGTAGAAGTAGAGGGATTACTGTTTTGTAAATTTATTCTCTAGGGGATTTAATCATAACCTGAGGTGAATAGTTCTTGACTGGGCTGTGCATCTGGAGGTAATCCTGTTAAGGATCTAGTTTCCTGTAGATCTTACATAGCAATATGAGCAAGATGATTGTGGCCACTTCTGTCTAGCAGACTGCCCTGGTTCAGTAGTTTTCTCAGGCATAGCAATTGATTAGCTCTGTCCAGTAGAGAAAGAGACAAGAAATGGCTGGAAAAAATACAGTGGTATGGTAACTGCTCAAGTGTAGTGCCCTGAATGTTTATGCTTTGCTGCCTGTGCAGGCAATCAAATAAATAATGATCAAATGAACACCATGCCTGCAGTTTAGATGAGAACTATTGATCTGTGTAATTTATCTTCTTGCTAATTACCATGGATTAGAAGCAAATTCTTCTGTGTGGGTCTATTCAGCTCAGTCACATGTGTGTATTTTAACACATCAGTAGAGCTAACACATGAGTAGTCCTATAAAGTTGTGCCTCTCCCTTAAGTATCTTGCCAAAGCAGGACCCAATTCCCACAGAAAATATGTTTACTAATATTCTCATTTAAATACGCCTGTATAGTGGCCTTGGTTATATTTCCTGAATCCTACATTTTGGTTAATTTAGATAATCAATAGAAAAAACTCTAAAAGAAAACTTACCTTTCTGCACCTTGCTTGGCTTATAGAAGAAACATCGTTTTATATTTAAAAAAAAAAGTGTGAAGAAACAGCTTTTTCTATTGAAGAAATGTCTTCTTTGCCTCAGTCTTACTCACAATGCCTGCTCCCAGGCTTTCGAAGTCCCAGTACACGGCAGCAAACTTTGAGGTGAGAGGTACTACCAGCACAGGAGGAGAACTGCATTACAGACCGCTTGAGGAATTTGAACATAAACAGGTTTACAGCCCAGATGGGCTGTTGTTGGCTCAACATCAGCCAACAACGTGTGCTCACAGCCCAGAAAACCAACCGCACCCTGGGCTGCATCAAAGGAAGTATGGCCAGCAGGTTGAGGGACCTGATTCTGCCCCTCTACTCTGATCTGGTGAGACCCTGCCTGGAGTACTGCGTCCAGCTTTGGAGCCTCCAACGTAAGAAGGACATGGACCTGTGGGAGCGAGTCCAGAGGAGTGCCACAAAGATGATGAGAAGACTGGAGCACCTCTCCTATCAGGACAGGTTGAGAGAGTTGAAGTTGTTCAGCCTGGCAAAGAGAAGGTTCTGGGGAGACCTTAGTACAACATTTCAATACTTAAAAGGGGCTTATAAGAAAGATTAAGACAAACTTTTAGCAGGATCTGTAGTGATAGGACAAGGGATAATGGTTTTAAACTAGAAGGAGGTAGATTTAGATCAGAAATAAGGAAAAAAATTTTTACAATGAGGGTTGTAGAACACTGGAACAGGTTGCCCAGAGAGGTGGTTGATGCCCCATCCCTGGAAACGTTCAAGGCCAGGCTGGATGGGGCTCTGAGCAACCTGATCTAGTTGGGGATGTCCCTGCTCCTTGCAGGGGGGTTGGACTAGGTGACCTTTGAAGGTCCCTTCCAACCCTAACCATTCTATGATTCTATGATTCTATGTTGATACTGGAAGAGGTGTACAATGCCATTGTGAGATTGTCCTTTTTGAAATGTCACAGAGGTTGGGAGAGGTCCTCAATGACTGGAAGAACAGAAATGTTTGGAACTTCTTCAAAAAAGGCAAGAAGAAGAATCTGGAACTATGAACTGGGCAGCCTCACTTCAATCTCCAGGCAAATAGTCAACATGAAAGATGTGAAGGTGACTGGAAACACAAGGTGAGGAAAAGAAATGGTTGGACATTTGGGCTCACAGGATAGTGGTCAACAGTTTGAAGCCAAACTAGCAGCTAGTTATGAGTGGCACACATTGGGCTTAAAATCGTCGTGGAAATTGTTCAACAACTTTGTCAACAACCCCGCCAGTGGTATGAAACAGACTCTCAGCAAGTTTGAAGGGCATCAAGTTGTGGGCAGGCTGAACAGCTGATAGGCAGTAAGACAGGCCTGCCACTTAAGAGGATCTGGGTAAGTAGGAAAAATGGACTAGAAGGAATCTTACAGAGTACCACAGGGAGAAAGGAAAAGCTGAAGTAGAACAATCCCATGCACTGCTACAGGCAGGCTGGCCGGCCATCCAACAGCATTGCCGAAAAGGCTGTGGGGGTCCTACAAAAAGTTGAGTGGAGCTATCAACTCAGGTGCAAATACGTACGTCTGGAATATTTCCATTGATTTTAGTAGTTATCCTAGACAACTTCAGCAAAGTTACTACAGATTTACATCAGTATAACTGAGATCAAAAAGGAGCAGTACTTCCCTTTTGGTGGAAATTAATATGATTGGTTACTGTGTTTTAAGATACTTTCCACACAGCTTTGTCAGTTCTCCCCTTAACCATCACACACACATACACACAACAACCATGAACGTAATTTTAACACCCAAGAAACTAGTCCAAGTGTTCAAATAGTTTAGTCATGCATATTAAAACTCTTGATGCAAAAAGCATTCTAATTCCACAACTCTGCAGAAGGTTGTTTTGGAAATTGTGATTTGTTTGCTCCATATCAAACCAGGACCCAAGATTCTCAAATATTCAAGACCTTAAAAATGCATGATATTCCAAAAGTGCTCTGCTTCACTTAAAATCAGCTAGAAAGTGAACACTTTGGAAAATCATACAGAGAAAGGACAAAGAGGAAACAAAGAGGAATTGTGAGTGACCAGCAGAAGCAGAACTGATAAAATAATTATCATATGTACAAATGCAATTAACCTTAACTTCACCCTGTGTTGCTGTTGTTGTCTTGGTTATTCTTTAATTACTTGCCTCTTATTTAGACCATCATCCATGATGACAAGGAAAAAAAAGAAGAGTGAACAGGAAAACAAAGAACACGTCATTATAATATTTTGTCATACACATGGAATTAATTGTGTATCAGGGCAAAACAAATGAAGTCACAGCTTCACTGCTCTGCTAAAACCTACACCACAAGAAAGAAAAACATACACTGAAGACACAGAGAGCGAAATCTTTTCAGTTCTCTGTTACTAAGATTGTTAAAAAAAAGTTCAAACTTACTGACATTGATGCCAACCTAGATCTCTGTAGGTATCAAATTCAGCATCAGTGCTGGTGATTTGCCATCCCACAAGTAAAGGCTATGCACTTCTTACATCCTCTTGTATTCACTTCCACTGTGTTTTCACTCTCTGGTCGAGTCTTTATTTAGACTTCCTTGCACAGCTAACAAAACTGTTCACGTTGCCTTCTATAGAAATGTAGATCTTTACATCTTTGTTTTGCATTTACATTTTTTCATTCAGAATGGTGAACTGAGTGCTAACTGACTTGTACTTGTCCTGTCCTCAGGCTATTGTGACTTTACATTTCCCATCCATGTGTGATTAATCATATTAAAATTTTCCAAGAAGAAACTTTGATCCCATGTCAAATAGATAAATGATATATTTACAAAAATACTGAGCCTGTAAAATGGAATGTATGTCCTCTTTTTCTGGGGGGGGAGGGTAAGCAATCTATTCTCTGTCCCACAATAACCACGATTTACCCTCAGCTTAGAAAGTAGACAGTATTTTTCGGAGGCTTGACACAATTAGCAGGACACAGCGTTGCAGTCTTTCTGAACTGGAGCAGCCTCAAAGGAAATTAAAAGTAAAAAGATAGCCAAATTCTCTACACATTACAATATTTTCTGAGATCATCACAGCTGGGGCGGCTATTAACAGAGGTCTGCCAGTGGTTGGCATTGCAATATGCTGCCTTCTCAGTCTTTATGCCAAATGTGATTTGTAATGGAGAAAGGGACTAGCTTCTTTAAGCAAGATAATGTTCGGTTTAAAGCACTTGTTAAAAATCCCACAGAGAGATTTTTTCTTTCTTGCATATTTAATCTCCTTGGAAGCTACCTTCTGCACATCACAATACCCTAACAGGTAGGTGTGGATTTTTAAAATACCACTTTAATCACAAAAAAAACCAGTGTCCTGAAACTTGTTTAATGTTTTTTGCTTGCTTTGATTTAATACATTGTGGAAACTTAAAACAAAATTATATACAACATTGCAAGGGCAGGAGGGGAATTCTGTGAATCCCAGCTCATATTTTACTGACGTCTCGAATAGTATTTTCTTTTCACTGACGGGGTTTTTTTTGTTTGTTCTTTTGGTGATTTTTTTTTTTAGTGCTGTATCTGAAAATAAAACAAACTTTTTTCAGGCATTGACAATGCATCTTACTTTGCATTGTGATATCCTGTGCCTTGTCATGCTGGAGAAGCCTGCAGCTGTCTAAAGCTTAATTATGCATGAATGCAAAGCCCAGATGCTTGGCCAATAGTGCCTCAGCAGAGTATGGTTTCTCACTTGGTTTTGTTCGAATTATAATTGGGTGGATTTATATTTCCCAAACCATTTTGCCCCTCGTGTATGTTCTTCCTTGTTTCTGTTGCCTTTGTTTGAATCAGCTTCTAAATAAGCCTTTCTGAATGTGAAGTGTCTATTAGATCTAAGATAGGTCATTAATGGATTTGATGAATCCTTTCACCTTTAAGTCAGTTAAAAAGGTACAGAAATTAGTCCGCTCCCCTATCAGTTCTACTCCAGATGGTTGGGGGGGTGGGGGGAGGGGGGGTGGTATTCTTTCTTTTTTTTAATGAATAGTTAAATAGAGGCTGGCATCTGGGTTGAAACAAAGGAGGCTTGGAGCCAGACTTCTAAAAGGGAGAGTAGTATCAAGCAATAAAGTGTTACACCTGCTGAAGGGAAGGTAATAGAGGCACTGAAAGCACATTTGTAGCCACAATTACCCTGTATAGAAAGGCTTCTGTCAATTGTTGTCAAGCAGACATAGGTGGTCAATCTACAAAGTCAAGAAGTAACATTGTCAGAGGTGTTAAAATATATGGCCCTAACATTTTATACGAATAGCACAAATCTGTGACAGCAATAGCACTTACTTTCTGCAAGCATTGCATATTTATTCAAACTTGTTCTCAGCAGCTGAACATCTACATTGCTGCTCTGCCTTTTGTTAGATTTATGGTGTCAACGCCTCTACATTGTAAAACACACTTCAAGTCAACATCTGCATGCACATCCTTTAGAAACACATAGCTACAAACATGGGGAGATTCAAAGGAAACCTAGAGGCAACTAGCTAAGTCCTTGCACTGACTGTCCTAATTCTTGGAAAATTAATCCCATGTGGGATGTGGAAAACTGCTGTTACGGGCAGTGCAAACCTAGACGAAGGTGCTGCTCCCATGAAATAGCACTTACTGCCAGCACTACCTGAAGGGCTGCTGACAAGGACCGTGTTTATTTACCTACACTGTCTTCAGGTTTAAATGCTGCTGCAGAGAGGGTTATTGCTCTTGGCTTTTTTAAAGGTACAGAAGCTAGCTAGCTCCTCTCTACCATGATTTGAGTACAGTCATCAGCGCCCTACCGGCTATTTATAGCCCCTTCCATTTCGTGATGCAGTTCTGAGAACAGTGGAGGATGTTCAAAACAGGGGAAGCAATGTACATCTCTGTCTCCTCCCTTTCTCAGGGAGAGTTTTGTGTGGCAGAGAGCTGTCACATCCCTCACGGCGCTGCTGCCTGCCTCCATCCCTTCGCCTCCTCCACCTCAGCCACAGGCCCTTCCTGGGAGCAGGGCAGGGGCTATGGCATGGTTCTCTGCTGCTGGTCCCAGCAGCTCTCCCAGTCTGGCTCAGTTGGTCCCCTCTGGTGCAGAAAAGTGTTGTCCTGAGCTCAAGCCCAGGTACTGCTTGGGAGTGCTCATTAAGGATTCAGCACACGGGAAATTTGAATTGCTGCTAATAAATGACCACTGTGCCAAACGGCTCAGCGTTCTGACACTTGATTCTCTGTGGATTTAGCTCTGCTTTAACATTGGTTTAATGTGATTTTAACACTGACCTGAATGTGAACAGGATCGAGTTTTTCTTTTATGTCTCTTTCCTAGATTCTAGCACATCACATCAAACAGGCTTCTGGCAAGGGCTTCTTATACCTGCAGGTGTTTCTAAATACGTATTTTAATGGAGTATAAAGGAATCCATTTTTTTTTTGTTGGTAATGTATTATTCCCTGCTGGCCCTGACACATACCATTCAGCATATGTCTTACATGGGACTGCAGGGTAACAAAGAAAAATAATATTCACAATAGATAAGGGCTGTTTTCCCCAGTGGATGATGGGAAAATGATTGGGTGTGTAGAGGGTAATTCCTCGCCCTCTTGTAATTTGAGGCCCAGAAAGACGGAGCTTTTGTGTGTCTATTTTAAAAGGACTGAAATCCATTTACACATCAATGTCAGCTCCTGCTAAAGAAAGCCAACATTGTTGATGTTATGCTTGTCAAATACAAACAATTTGTTTTCAAGGGAAGACAAGTACAAAGCTTCTTGTCCACTAAACAGAGCACATTAAATACGACCCTTTCTCTGGGCACATGTACGCTAGCACAAGAAAGCACAGGAGATATATAATTAATATTAGCTAACACACAGTAAGGTTAATTGTTGCTTCTCTGAACACTTAATCTGCAAGCAGTTGATAAATCCCACAATGAATAAAAGCGGCTCGTATTTAGGTCACACAAAGTCATTGCTGTTTTTTAATTTAAACTGCGCACTAGATTAAAACACAAGAGTATTGCAGGAGGACAATTTAGAAGCAGTAGCAATAGGCTGTCATTTGGCATAAAAAGTTTCCCCAGCACACCCTAGGGACATGTTAATCAAAGCTTTTTAATGGATTCAGTCTGATCTGTGACAGGCTTTGTTCCAGAGATGGCATTTGCAGGATAGAGCTGCAAGTTATCAATAAGACACAGTAATTGCTGGGAGTGATTGAGCCTTGTTCCTTAGGCTTCATACCATTCACTCCTTTTTATTATCAGCCAAGGCCAGAGATGTCTTGCAATAGGCAGTCAAGTGATGGCTTGTTTCTTTCTTTAATCCTAAACTGTATAATGAAAGAAAATGAAGCAACATGAAAATTTGCATTAATTAAAAAACCCGTAAAACCTGTTCTTGTTTTTCCCCTGCTATGTTTTATATTATTTTTGCTAGGCTTTAATGATAATTCTTCAACCTCTATCATGTACTGGTAAATCCTTTTAAGCAGTCAAAGCCTTTCACTGCTTGGTTAAAGGCTTCCGTTCATCCATTGACAGTTCTTTATTAAGTTATTCTTTATCTTTTGGAAATCAAAGTGTTGGCACAATCAGTAATGACTAGGGATAACACTTATCACCTACATGGACAGTTAGCCCTACATCCATTTAGGAAAGATAACTCCCAGCACTGAAATGAAAATTCTTCAGTGCTATTCAAGAAGGTAATGGAAACCTAACATTTTTATATAGTGAAAGGTCATAATCCTCCCTTTGTAGCACCACAGTCATTCCCATAGCAACAGATTATACCTAAAACCACAAGGGATTATGACCTCTCAGTATGAACAAACAGAAAGAAATGTTGTTTAGCAAAGAAGGAATCTCTTTGATTAGTAAAAGGCAACACCAGCCAACCTTCTCTGTGTGTGCACACAGAAGACAGACACGTACACAGCAGCTAAATTGATTTTTGTTTGAAGTATGAACGGACCATGAAAAGATTTATAAAATCAGTTTTGTCAGTTTCAATCAGGGTTTGTTTTGTGCAACAACCAAACAAACTGTAACAGATTCTGCCCACTGTATTTTATTATTTTTTTCTGGAGTTATGTTTCTTGTAAATGAACTTAAGGTTGACTTATTCTGGTAACTTTATTCTTAACAAAGTTTGGCCATGTTAGCAGGTGAAAGCTACAGCTTGAAGAAAAACAGAGGTGAGGGAGTGAGGTTTAATCTCGTTTCATTTACTCTCCAGCAAGTAACCAGTCAGTGTAGTTATTACAGGTGATCAGAATATGTAGGTTTGAGGCTGTGTGATGAAAAAAAATGCATTTTGTTGAAACTTTTCAAATTATTAGTTTTGAATGTAACAAGAAGAAGAGATTAAGTAATGCACTAATTTGAGATACAAAATGTTCTTTAATAAATCTTTTTTTTTATTTCTAATACTTTAAATTAACACATTTTTACATATCTCTTGTTTTTTTTTATTTGAAACAGCTAAACTCTGAAAAGATTACTCCATTTTCATTAGACCAACTTCTGAAATTTTATGTAGTGGGAACATTTTTTTTTTCTGTTCTACTTTTGATTTTGGGGGAGTGTCACAGAATTTCCTATGAGGCACCAAATGTAATAGCCTCTCTGGCTATTAATTGTGTTTTTACCTCACAAGAAAATTATTTATTGTGTCTATGTTTGTAATTTATTCTGAGTTTTTCAGTTTGAAAACCCTAGGAATACCATTAGGATGTTCTTCTATGTCTCAGTCATGTCTGTGTTGAAATTTAAAAAGCCATTGGAAATATTTGGAGAGAAACATTAAAAATTCATAGATGCTAATTACATATGAACTTCTAAATTTTCCATTTTCCATTACCTTTAAAAGCTAATAAGTTTTCTTATAATACTGCTGGCTTATTGATAATTATTTTTATGAGAAGCAAAGCAAGACAACCTCTTACACTTAGGCTGCATTATATTCTGCCATATCACAATGTGTATGTGCTCACGGCTTTTAGTTTTAAAGATGTGAACAGTTCATGAATTACTCTGCATTCAGCATATAAAAAGTTAAGCATTTCCACTCAGGACCAGCATTCTCCCGACAATAAGTATTATGTCAGTATTTTCTGTTCCCTCTATAAGATACAATTTCTGTAGTAGGCATCTGGGCGAAAGAGGTCATGATGCATGAGCTATATTGTTCTAGGGCACTGGGAAGGTAACTTATGATCAGCCCATGTACCTTCTTGTTTGCCTGTGTGAGGTAAAAACATAAGGCAAATACCAATACCTTATTCCAAGCTTTACCCTCAAAAATATGGTTTATTCCTTAAAGTATTTTTGCTGTAATATTGACAGGTATCTAAAATGTGGAGATATTTCTTTTTATTAAAAATATTGAGTTTTCATTCACATACATCTAGATTTGATACAACACAAAAAGATCATGTGACACTTGACTGTTTTACAAAAAGGTGGACAGTTAAATATAAGCAAGTATTTTCTAGATTTTACAATTTCTTTATACACTGGAAGCTACAATTTCTTAAAGTCTTGTAGCCAGCACCAAGCAAGTTGAGTATTTTCATAAAATGCATCAAAGCAAATTCATTGTTCGTCTGCCTTTGACATTGTTTGGTTGGCAAAAGATGAAGGCTTTGTCCTAAGCATAGCAATGTAGGAGGATTCTATTGTGATTGCTGCAGTAAAGATCAAAAAGCAAGGTTTATCTGGGTGATTATTTATTGTTCTTAATTTCCATATTATCATGGTCTCATGTCACTGCTTCAAATTTGGATTTTTAGTGTGAAATAATTATTGGAATGACAAAAAAAAGCCTTTCATAAAATGTAACTTGGTCCTGTTTCCGAAACAAGCTGTTATATCCTCTATTCTAGAACAAAACCAGACAATTATTTCATGTCTTGGCATATTTGAACAGGAAAGGGACGATAAGGGCATGGTCTTTACTTGACTGAGAGTGTGAAGCTGTTTCTCTAAGATCGTAGCTCTTAAGGATGCTTGGAAACATTTTGGACTTTAAAAAATCTCTTATAAACTTCATATTTCTAAGAATAAGCAGACTCAGGCATATTGTGATAATAACACTTCTTTTACCTCAGCAAAGTCTAAGATGACTAATTTTCCATGAAATTGTCACTCATGAAAGAAAACACTTTCACAAGGTGAGAGTCAGGGGGCCAGCTCCCGATCTACCTTCCTCAGTGTAATTCCAGACTAAACCTGATTGTTTTGGTGGAGTTCACTTAGGATTTCTCCTAATGTAACAGAGTCAGCCTTAGCCCAAGGTTTTTATTAAAAAGAAATGAAATAAAACGCTTTCACAACACATGCAGACATTCAAGGGGAGCTAACATGAGTCTGGGAGAGAGAAGTTAATACAAGCTGCCAAACCACAAAGTGATTTTTCTCCAGTGACACAATACACATGTTTAGCTTCCTTCCCCACTCCGCCCCAGTACATTTATATTTGCCTTCTTTAATTCTTGTCCTGCCTTCAAACCCTGTAGTGTCAAGGCCTGTACCTCTGTAGAGAGTCATTTATTTCAGTGAAATACTACAGAAGTGCAGGCTGGCATGCCTGTGAATTTTCCTGCAGGACAGAGGATTTTAACTTTAATATCATCAACCAAAACCTTCCTAACTCTGCTGTCAGTCACCAAATAGGACTTTAAAATTTATTTTTAACTATTTACAGGCAAGGCAAAATATTTTTACAGCCTCTTTCCTTTCCCAAATGAATTTCCCGAGGAGATGACTAGCAGGCTTTTTTCAAAAGGTCTGCAAGCCACTTTATTTTTTGTAGAATTAAAATTTTAAAGAAAAAAAAAAGATCCCTTGGGGGAAAAAAAAAGGGCTATGTAGAACAAGAAAAAGGAACTAAAAATTCTGAGAAAAATAAGTTATAAGAGACACTGACAAATTGACAATAGAAGCCCTGACCTTGCTGGGGACTGAATCTTTCATACCCCAATAACGTCAATGAGAGTTGAGTCTACACAGTGTTGCAAAAGAAGAATTCAACACCTTTTAATGTACGGCAAGATATTTATGCTGGCTGTCAGAAGAACTATGGAGGGAAAGCACTCTATGTGTTTTGGGAATGCAGTCTCATAAAAGAGGTATGAAGTGTGATGCCTCAGGAATTCAGGAGAAACCATTGGAGAGAGGCATCGTGGCTTAACGTTAATGCGGACTTTGGAACAAAACAGAGCCAAAATTGGAGAGATTTATTACCCTGTAACTGAAAAAAAAAAACCAACCTTTTTGACTTTCTGTTGGTTCATTCACGTAACATTTGAGCACTTTATATGTTTACAAACTTATTGTGAATACTCCTGCTTCTCATAGGAAGACAGAAAAACTTGTACTTACCTATTTTTACTGTTAAGTACCTGAAGAGCCCAATGCTGTTGGTTTTCAAGATAGCTCTGTACCTGTTCAGGCAACAAATTACAGTGTAAAGTACATAGTGCAGAATTTTTCTGCTCTCAAAAATGTGACCCTAAATCCTTGATGTTCAGTTCTGTAGATCTTTGAAAACTAGATTTTTCATGATATTTCGGATAACTGCAACTGGCTTGCCTTGGATCACACAAGGTAATTGTGCCAGAGCCAGGAGATTAGAGCATCCTCCTAAATCTGACTGCAGGAACTCAGCAGGAAAAGAAATTTAGCATAAGTGCATACAGATTTACCAAGGAGACCCAATCCTCCCCCATTTTTCTCCACATAGTATTGTGAATTAGCCGTACAGTCTGCAGCTCCTAAGTTAGAACTGAGCAGTTCGCCTTCATGGCCAATTAAACAGTGGCTTCTTCTGCCTCTGTGAAAAAAAAAAAAAAAGGAATAAAACATCTATAGGTGAAACAGAGGTGCCTGCAGACACACGGACTAATTCTATATAAGATGCGGATGCTGTAGTAAAGCAGACATAAAAAATTTTTTCAGTGGAGTTGAGAACAAAAGGAGATTTAGTTCAGGAAGAGTACACACTATCAAAAGCAAAACTTCAGTAAACCTGAAAATTTAACTACATGCATATATTTATAGGGGATCTTCTAACACCACTCTGGTTGAGATAAGTTTTCTTTCTAATTTTTCATCTGAGTTAACACTGAGAAAATATCATGGCTGTTAGGGAAGGCAGTACTATCACTGCTGTGCTACAGAAATAATAGTTCACGGTACCTATTTTGAGCTTTACACATCCGCCAAATTCTACCAGTTTTTTAAGACACAGAAAATAATTATTTGATGTCAAAAATTATTTTATGAAATGTAATAGTGTGATATGGATACTTGTCTTTTAGAAAACAACCAATTACAAGCATAGAAGGATATTAGATCTCTGAGACATCCTATCCTAGAGTCTAATTTGATGTGGTCTTGGATCTAAAATTTTAATGATCCAAGGAGAAGGTTTAACTGCAGTAAGACTTGAAATAAGATTCTTTTAGTGTGGGAATATTGTTCTGAAGGCCAAAAGCAGAAGAGAAAGAAGAGAAAGTCTAATGTAAGGAGTAGTGAGATAGACTAAAAACTTAAAGTAGTATAAGATAACAAAATGTTGTTATTATTCCATCTCTGTTCATACAAATATTTGCCAGTCTGTTTGTCATCCCAGGACCCATCTTTTCCATCAGCTTAAAGAAAGAAATACAGCAACAAAGATGATCACTGCTGAGATTTTCCTCATGTACTGTAATAGGATACATGTTGCAATATTTGTCCTACTGGGATATCATCAAGCAAAGCAAGTAATATGACTGTTATAACATTTATTAAAAATTTAAATGATGCTGAGAGATACGCTCTTTAAATTCATTTGGGAGACCCAAAACAGTAAATATTAACAGATACAGCCAGTCTGTTTCCTCCAATGACTACTCTACTTCACTGAATTGTTTGAGAAGAAAATAAAAGCCCCTGTAATTACCACATCCTTGGCTGAAAGCAAAATTAGTGTGTGCCAGAAGAGGTAAAATTCTTCCTACTTATTTCAAGTGTTAACACATATTTTGACGGCTAATGCTGCGTTACAATAAAATTTCTACAGTCAAATGACACTCACATAAATGCAAATCTTATTAAGGTTCAGACTTTTACTATGGTGAATAAGAGGAATGTTCTTGCATTCAAATAAACATTACTTTGTATTATTCCACAAAAGTGTTGCTACCCTGAAGTGCTAAAAAATAAAAGATTCATCACTAATAGTGCTTTCTGTCTCCATTTTAAATTCTTAGGGAGGAGAAGTTGAACTCCTCTGGTGAGAAGGTCTTTCAAACACTAAGGTCCGATTTTGTTGTTTCTTTTAGTTTGCCATTTTCCTTATTGTCTCTTACATTCATCACCTTATCTTTCATTTTAAATATTTAAATTGCTTTCTCCTATTATTTTTTAACAGCATTCCATGAAAATTTCTGATTGTATTTCTTCTGCTAGCATTGGGTGTAGCAATAGTGACTAAGGCTTTTTTTTTTAATCTTTGTTTTTTATGAATGAAAAAAAGGCCATTTTGATGGGCCTGGAGACTGAATTCACCTGTTTTTGCACCAAAAGACAGGAGTCATACAGCTTCTCCACACTGACTTGTGATGTATCTTAGAGAGTAGTTCTAGCACAGTTCCTGAAATTACAGTGAGCATGAGCTGATCCCTCTTATACTTGCAGAGAAAATTGTTCTTCTATGTCACATCATCCTGGCCTGTTGCTGACACCCTCTGACAGCACTTCTCAGAGGAAGCTCAAGTGCCTTGGAACAGAAATAAGCCGTATGGCTTGAGACCACCTAACAGCTCCTGGCAGCCAATGGAGGAGAGCTTGTCCCTCCCTACTTCCTCTCCCAGCCATCTCTCACCGCTGCCACCTCCAGAGTCCTCACCCTACCTTAAGCTGATCCAGCAGAAAGTTAACCAAACAAAAGAGTGAATAATTTCTGTGATTTGTTCTGTACTGGCTCTGAAATATCTCTCTAGTTCACACTCACAATTGATAAAAGAAAGTCCACAAGAAATTTCAAAACAACTTACAAAAATGTTTAAAATATTTTTTTCTCTCCATAACTAAGGTACAACTAAGTTTCTGCCTCCTAATTATTTCCATCTGTGCATACAAGGGGAGACGAGGAGAGGGTGTCTCTCTCTACGTCAGCAACCAGCTGGAGTGCATGGAGCTCTGCCTAGGGATGGAGGAGGAGCTGACAGAGAGCTTATGGGTCAAGATTAGAGGATGGGGACGGACAGGGGACGTTACGGTGGGGGTCTGTTACAGGCTGCCTGGCCAGGAGGACAGAGAGGATAAGGAGCTCTATAGCCAGATAGGAGCAGCCTCACGGTCACAAGCCCTGGTCCTCATGGGGGATTTCAACTACCCTGACATCTGTTGCAGAGACAACACGGCAAGGCACAGGCAGTCCAGGAGGTTCTTGGAACGCGTGGACGATAGAGGAGCCGAAAAGGCAGGGTGCCTACAGGTGATAGAGGAGCCGACAAGGAGGGGTGCCATGCTCGACCTTGTGCTCACCGACAGGGAGGGACTGGTGAGGGATGTGAAACTGAAGGACAGCCTTGGCTGCAGTGACCACGACATGGTGGAGTTCAAGATCCACGGGGCAGGGAGGAAACTACATGGCAAGCTCTGTGCCCCAGACTTCAAGAAGGTGGACTTCGGCCTCTTCAGGGACCTGATGGGCCAAGTGCCTTGGGAGGCGGCCCTGGAGGGAAGAGGGGCCCAGGAAAGTTGGTCCACCTTCAAGGAGTACCTCCTCCAAGCTCAGCAGAGGTGCATCCCTACAAAGAGCAAGTCGGGCAAAAAGGCCAGGAGGCCCGCGTGGATGAGCAAGGAGCTCCTGGACCAACTGAAAGTGAAGAGGAAAGCCTATAGAGGGTGGAAGCGGAGACAAGTAGCCTGGGAAGACTACAAAGAGGCTGTGCGAGTGGCCAGGGATCGGGTGAGGAAGGCTAAAGCCCTGGCAGAATTGAATCTGGCCAGGGATATAAAAAGCAACAAGCAGAGCTTCTATAGGTATGTAGGGGACAAAAGAAAGTCCAAGGAAAATGTAGGCTCCCTCTGGAAGGAAACTGGTGTCCTGGTTACCCGGGACATGGAGAAGGTACTCAATGACTTTTTTGCCTCACTCTTCACCGATAAGGGCTCTTGTCTCGCCACCCAAGCTGTAGAAGGCACAAGCAGGGACTGCGAGGATGATGAACCGCCCATTTGTCCTGGTTTCAGCAGGGATGGAGTTAATTTTCTTCTCAGTAGCTGGTGTGTTTTGGATTTTGTGTGTGAAGAATGTTGATAAAAACATTCTGATGATACGAGTTGTTGTTAATGAGACCAAGGACACTGTCTGGCTTTCCAAGTCTCGTTAAGGTCTCGTTAACGTGCAGATGCAGGAAGCTGGGCAAAAGACAGACAGAATAATTGATCCAAACTGGCCAAAGAGAGTATTCCATGCCATAAACGTCATGCTCAGTATATAAGTGGGGGTTGCCCATGGGAGGGGGCATCATTTTCAGTTATTCCTTTTCTTGTCGGGTATCCGTTCGGGCACCCTTGGCATGTTTTTCTTCTCTCTTGCTTGCTGGCATCGTTCCCTCTACCTTGCTAGCTTGCTCTCCCCCTTTGCTTGCTGCTCGGTGTTGTTCCTGTGATCGCTGCTCAGGACAGGCTGCGTCGGTCATTCGGACATTGGGTGGTGAGAAATTGTACATTGTTCATTTTGTATATTTTGTATATATTAATATCCTTATATCCTGTTAGCTTTGTAGTTTTTAGTATTTTTAGTAAACTGTTTTTATCTCAACCCACGAGTTTTCCTTTCTTCCCAATTTCTCTCCCCTGTCCCACTGGGTAGGGGGAGGGTGAATAAGAAACTGTGTGGTGATCCGGGCTAAACCACCACACCATTGTACTTGAAGAGCAGGTTCGGGAACATCTGAGGAACTTGAAGGTGCACAAGTCCATGGGACCTGATGAGATCCATCCACAGGTCGTGAGGGAACTGGCGGATAAAGTTGCCAAGCCACTGGCCATCATATTTGAGAAATCGTGGTGGTCCAGTGAGGTCTCCGATGACTGGAAGAGAGGGAACATAACCCCTATTTTTAAAAAGGGGAACAAGGAGGACCCTGGCAACTACAGGCTGGTCAGCCTCACCTCTGTGCTTGGCAAGGTCATGGAGCAGATTCTCCTGGAAACCATGCTAAGGCACATGGAGAGCAAGGAGGTTGTTGGTGACAGCCAACATGGCTTCACCAAGGGCAGATTGTACAATTTGGTGGCCTTCTATGACGGGATAACAACATCGGTGGACAAGGGACGAGCAATGGATATCGTCTACTTGGACTTCTGCAAAGATTTTGACACTGTCCCGCATGACATCCTTCTCTCTAAACTAGAGAGACATGGGTTTGATGGATGGACCACTCGGTGGATAAGGAGTTGGCTGGATGGCCGCACTCAGAGAGTGGTGGTCAACGGCTCGGTGTCCAAGTGGACACCGGTCACGAGTGGCGTCCCTCAGGGGTCTGTGTTGGGCCCAGCCCTGTTCAACATCTTTGTCGGCGACATGGACAGTGGAATAGAGTGCACCCTCAGCAAGTTTGCTGATGACACCAAGCTGTGTGGTGCTGTCAACACACTGAAAGGAAGGGATGCTATCCAGAGGAACCTTGACAGGCTGGAGAGGTGGGCCTGTGCTAACCTCATGAAGTTCAACCAGGCCAAGTGCAAGGTCCTGCACCTGGGTCGTGGCAATCCCAGGCACAAATACAGGCTGGGCAGAGAATGGATCGAGAGCAGCCCTGAGGAGAAGGACTTGGGAGTGCTGGTGGATGAGAAGCTCAACATGAGCTGGCAACCGCATCCTGGGCTGCATCAAGAGGAGCAGCTCGAGCAAGGTGATTCTCCCCCTCTACTCTGCCCTGGTGAGACCCCACCTGCAGTACTGTGTCCAGTTCTGGAGCCCCCAACATAGGAAGGATATGGACCAGTTGGAGAAGGTCCAGAGGAGGGCCACAAAGATGATCAGAGGGCTGGAGCACCTTTCCTATGAGGACAGGCTGAGAGAGTTGGGGCTGTTCAGCCTGGAGAAGAGGAGGCTCCAGGGAGACCTTATAGTGGTCTTCCAGTACCTCAAGGGGGCCTGCAAGAAAGATGAGGAGAGGCTGTTCGGTAGGGCCTGTTGCGATAGGACGAGGGGTAATGGTTTTAAAATAGAGGGAGGTAGACTTAGATTGGATATTAGGAAAATATTTTTTACAATGCGAGTTATAGAACACTGGAACAGGTTGCCCAGAGAGGTGGTGGTTGCCCCATCCCATCCTCCCATCCCAGGTTGGATGAGGCTCTGAGCAATCTGATCTAGTTGGGGATGTCCCTGCTTCTTGCAGCGGGGGTGGACTAGATGACCGTTGAAGGTCCCTTCCAACCCTAACCAGTCTATGATTCTATGATACAGGATTCGAAACTACAAAAACTGCCATACACACCTCTAGATGTAAGTTTAAATTAAACTCCAAACAGACCAACGTTTCTCTGTCCTGCTGATGTTTATCTTCTTATCACTTTTCCATCCAGCAACATCTTATTAATCCTAAAACACAAAGAATAAAAGCCATCTAGAAAGGAGTTTGAAAACATTAATTTAAATGTTAGTGTCATAAGATGAAAAGTAAAAAAGACACTGATTTCCTGCAGTTACGATAAGCACTAGATGTGCTCTTTTTTTTTTTTGCTGGAGACTTCCTAACTAATGATAGAAAACTCTCATGCATAAAAATATGATGGAGTGGAATCTGTGGATTTGATAGAAGACTTGGAAGGGCACTCACAGAACTTCCTCCAGTTCTGGGAAAAAATATGAAAACAAGATACAGCTACTTCAAAGGTAAGTGAAGGACTGTGCTGGTAAGGTTATAGTAGTTATTTGTCCTGTTACTCCTTAGGTTTCCTTGCTGTGATGATTCTGTGTTCAAAATGGTAATTCTGAATTATCAGGGCAGTCATTGTGATGGTTAATATCCAAAAACTACATGATGTGAACTATATTAGGTATTTTCCTCCAAGGCACTGTCATCTGCCAAGTCTTTGCACCAGGTTTCCACAAATCAATCAGATACATTTGCAATCTCTATAAACTTACAAGAAATCAGATGGTGATAAAATTACCATCCAGCACACACATGCATACACACCACATAAGTCTAGCTTGGCTTACGGATACCCTTAAACTAAAAATAAATTTAGCTGTGCTTTTGCCTGAAGAAAACAGGAACTTCTCACAGATGGCATGCATTATTTTCAAGGCTACACCATGTCTGTATACCCAGCAGCTCTAACCAAAAAGAATAAAAAATGAGAGTCATCCTTTTTATCTGATAATAACTCACAATACTCATGTCATTTTTTGTAAATATGGACATAAATTTGAATTTTAAAAATTTTAACAATATACCTCCTATGGCATAACATTCATGATGGATGAAGACAAACTCAAAAGATTTTTTACTGTATGGAAAACTACGTTTTAAAGTAAATTTTTATTCTGGTGACAGGAATAAAAATAGATGTCATGATGCTTAGAATTTAGTGAAGACTTGAGGTGCTCTCAGTATGTTGTTTGTAGCTCAACAAGCAAACATTTACATTCAGATGAGTGAAAGTACAATTCTATATTGTACAGAAATTCCCATTTCTGTGAGTGTCCAGGCATAGAGTGGACTAAAAGTAAATAGAATGTATGTTGTATGTTGTGTGTTGTGTTCATTAAAGAAATATTGGGTCTTTTTTTCTTTTCAAAGATACTTGTAATTGTGTAACTATGCAGAAATTTCTTGTTACTACCCTGCATGCACAAAACCCCAGTGAATAGAGTGTCAGACCTCTGAATGCAACATACCATAAGTGCTTTATTGTAAGCATCAATAACTACATTACAGATAATCATAAATGACAGTGTTGTAACCGCCCTTAGGCTTTCGTCTCAGGTTGAACTAATTCTATGCTTGTTTGTTTCTCAGATTTGCCTGCAACTTTATGCAAGAAAGGTTTGGACAATATTCACCTGCTTTCTCAGACATCTAATTTGAGAACAAATCTCCTTAGGCTCCCCATATAACTGACTGAGAGTCAGGCTCCATGGGAGAGCAACATGGAGGGAGAACTGCATTGAGGTTCTCCGAGCTACACTGAGGAGGAACTCGTGTATTTCATAGGATCATAGACTCATAGAATGGTTTGGGTTGGAAGGGACCTTTAAAGGTCATCTAGCCCAATCCCCCTGCAAGGACCAGGGACATCTTCAACTAGCACAGGTTGCTCAGAGCCTCATCCAACCTGGCGTTGAATGTTTCCAGGGATGGGACATCCACCACCTCTCTGGGCAAAGTGTTCCAGTGTTCTACCACCTGCATTGTTTCCTCTGAAGAGAAAGAAAAATGAGACTCAAGTAAGTCAAATAAAGATTGGGAGAACCTGTATGATATTATTTGTTCCTCATTTGTAAAAATCAGATAATCATCATAATTGCTTATTTGATTGTTGTTTTAAAACACTTAAAGCATTTCAGGAAGAAGGTGCTATGAAAATCTGTATTACTACTATCCATGATGATCTGAAGCTTGAATTGGTATTTGTAACTTGTAGTAGAGATATAATCGCTAACAATCTAATAATTTATTTTGTATAATATTTTTCGTTTCCCTCTCATCTCTCCTCTCCCTTGATTGTCTATTTTCTTCCTTCCTCGGTTGCAGTTAAAACGGCTGATATACCAGGCTTAGAAACACTCTTCCTCTTACTTTTTTCCTTGCAATATTTCTCTAAAAGCTTATTGTCTTCTCCTTGCAGAGGTGCTCATTCCCAAGGCACAAAGGAGAATGGTCAGCATCAGTATCTGGATTCTGAACAGTACCTCTTTGATGTGACTAGACTGAGCAAAGAATGAGCACAGGTATGAAACTCTTCCTACATGAGGGACAGATTATATAGGTCTCCACCCTGAAAAAGGGACAAATGGGGCTAAGAGGCTGTAAAATTATAGAGATGCACTAAGTGATATGTGGCATAAAGAAGATTAATAAGAAACTATCTGTTTCTGTTTCTTATAATACAGAACATTATCTTATAATAAGATGAGCATTAAAGAAAAATACCAGATTTAAAACAAATCAGAGGAAGTGTTTCTCACACGATATATAATTATGCTATAGAACTGCTCTCCTCAGGAGACCATCTGTTCTGTGTCAAAAAACAATTGGACAAATGAATATTCTAAAGAAAGTTTTTTAAGTCAGCATATGGTTTAAATTGGTTTTTTTTGAAGGCTTTCAGCACCTCTGGGTAGAAAGTAAATCTCAAATGTTTCTATAAAGTAGCAAAAAGGTACAGCTGAACAAAAGAAGTAACAAAGTTGAAATTTAACTCTTCCCTTCTGCCATCCCAGTTTTATATGGTAAGAGACAGACCGAAGTTTGATTGAGTTCACTTGGTTGTCAGTATTTTGGTACCCACTGAAGTAGTAGGGAAACATAAATTCAGAATTACTGACCTCCTTCTTTGATCAGTTTTCTTTACGATAGGTAAATGTTCAAGGATTGCCATCCTGAGTACAGCTCCTGTGACTTCCTAACCGAAAGGCAGACTCACAGGCAGAAACAAACTTCACAAGACAATTAAAATTAGTATTTGTGAAATCACTTGACAACTAACTGGAAATCAGTGCAGCCTGTACAGCCCAAGCCTATAGTGTGTGCCTTGCTAGGCACTGATGCACTCTGCACAGGCTGATGGGACAGTTCCTAAACAGCAGCCTTGACTATTCACTGGGAGATGAGAAGGGAGTAAGTCTACATCTCCAACAGACCTCTCGGTACTTGACAGTCTTAGGGAGAGTAATTTCTGTTTACAGCTGTTTCATCAAAAGTGATAGCAATAATTTGTGGATTTATCGATGAGTGAGATAGGAAACATCTTGAGAATTAACTCATGCAGTACCTAGTGGAGCTCCCCTTACATCTTTCCTTTCTTTTCTTGTTCAGCCTGTGTTTTGGGGTAATTTATTCTTTAGAAAATATGAGTAGTTTTGTACCAGATTAACAGATTTTCAAGCACTACAAATACTTGATTTGTGAAAGTGAGAGTAATAATACCGTTAAAAATGTCTTGGCACAACCAGAAAACCCCAGCAGATGTTTGACCTGCTCACTAAATAATCCTTTCCAGTTCCTCAACCAGCTTTCTGAAACATTTTGTGAGAGGAACTATGGAAGATGGCCAAACTGTTGTAACTTGAAATGCACAAATAGGAAGAGACTTTTGAGGACAGCTGAGCACAGATGTTGTTTATCTTGACTACAAACTAAGTGAGAAAACATTCTTAAGACTCTACATATTGTTGCTAGTTTCTTGGGACTTTAACATTGGCAGTAATTCGGAATTGAGTCTTATTGATGAAATGGGATCAAATGGCCTCTCTTCCTAATTATTTCTTGCCACTCCAAATAGTGTGCAGGAAATTATCTGAAAGTAATGGACAAATGTGAAATGGAAATTCTATTGTGAACTCCCCACAGATATATATATATATATATTTTATATAGGTTCAGCCTATGCATTATGTCCATGTAATTCCTTTTCTCTGATTTCTTTTTTTATTTTCTTAGTTCTTCTTCCTTCCGACTTACCCTTCAAATATTTTTTCTGAATTCCAGACATGTCAAAAAATCTTGATCCCATTGTCCTTATCCCACTCTGAGGGAGCCGAGAGAATCTGCCTCACACATAGAAAGAGATCTCTAACCCTCACTGACTTCTTTGGGCTGTACTTTATATTAACGGCATATGCTCCAGTCACTAGAGTCACTCCAGGAAAGCTGAGTATTTTTAATGGAGAAAGAGGGGAGAAAAGAGGCTCATAAACAAAGTGTCTGGATTTTTATGACTGTTTTTGTTTAGTCTTTGACAAAAAGAAAATCAGAAGCATTATTCTTCAGTATTTGGGTTTTGGCCTTTGACTCTGTTGTCCCTCTGCTTTTCCAATGATGTAACAAAGGCAGTGAGAGACAGAAAAAGGATGAGAAAACTTGAATATCCAAATGTTTGCGGTATTTTTTCACCGTCTCTGAATGTTAAGTTGAAAAGCTGTTAAACTTTTTAACCTAAGGGTCAAAAGCTTAACTTTCTAAAGTTAAAAATTTGTTTTTCATTAGGAAAAAAAAAAAAGTGTGCGGGCAAAAATATTCAGGGCAATTCTGACAATTATAAACATTTAGCAAAAGTGATTTCTCTCTTAAATTAAGTTAATAACTGAACCAGAGAAAACAAAACTAAATTCTGTGAAAGCACAAAGGTAGGAGGGAACGTCCATTCCAGCTAACTTTATAGTTAATGTAGAAAAATAGGTCCTTCTAGGGTACTATTCATCTTAACCTAAAGCAGACACCTAAAATAACTGCTTTTAGGGTGCAATGTATCTAATCTGTTTCTTTCAGCTGACAGTAAGGGAGCGTAGATTGACTTAGACAAATGTATGCTGTCCGTCTCAAAAGATGAGAATTCCACCTGAAGGGAGTAATGCAAATCCTATTACAAAATGAAATGTATCACCACTGGTGCACACCATGGAAGTTAGCACAGGCTCTGTGTCTGATAAACCAGACTGCATCACTGGGAAGACTGCATAGTGCTTTAAAGGTATGAAGTGCTACAATAATTATTTTCTGAACATGAGAGAAAAAAAATTGGTTGCTTGTATTTTTCCCTCTCTTGTTTCTGTGGAACAGTCACTAGAGCTGAAACTGTTTTGATATCTCTCTAACCTAGCCACAAACACAAGCCAAGAATTGGAGAAGCTAAGATATTTAGTGATGGAGTTATCCTTACGAGTTTAGTGGACACCATGGAACAGAGGTGCCTAGTATGCCACTTACTGATCCAGGAGCTTTGTTTGTTTTGCTGACTTCTAGCTATCTATATTGTAAGGTTTTCAATGCAAAGACTACTTTTATACTCTGCATTTCTAGGCAGCCTAGGACAATAAAGCCCTGATTTTGATCTGTGCATGGCTACACTACCAGAGTAATAATAATTGCTATTATTACTATAATGATTAAGCTTATGCAGTCTCATGCACATTATGCAAACAAGTTTATATGAAAATTAATATTAAGAGAAAGACATTTGTTTGACATTCAGTATAGCAAGAAGTTTTGAATGACATAGATGTAGGGTTGTCATGAATATGTAAAACATTGTGATCATTGTCATTCTCAGACAACTGCATTTGAAACAAGCTGGCCATAAAATAATAAATTGGCAGTACAGAAAGTCATTATGATAGCAGCTATAAATATGAAACGTAACTAATTATTTCAGCCTCAAAATGGTCCTGACAAGTAATTTTAATGAGGTATTATGTTCAAAAAATGCCCTTGTTTCTCATCATGTTTCTACATGCAACCTATGACATAGCAGTCATTCGATTTTGAGATACTGTCTGCATTAGTAGATACTAATGTGAACATAAATTAAAACAAAACTAATCTTACATTTTCAATTATGTTCCTTAGCTGTTTTCTGATTGTTGTGAAAAAAGCAAGCAGATTCTTTTGTTGTTGACATCAGGAGTGGGGGTCACTCTGGCCTACTGAGTACATTCTGAGCTGAAGCAAAAATTGATTTCCTTTTTTTAAAAAGCAGCTGGCATTACAATGAGTAGCTTTCTTTCGATTTTTCTTTTCCACTGAAGCATTCAGTGAATGCAGCAGACATAATAGGCCGAAGTAAACAGTGTCAGGTTCTGTTATATCAAGAGCTCTTTTAAACTAAGCAGACAAGCTATCATCAGTGCCTGAAACCCTGTAAATGGCAGTAGAGACTGAAAATGAGTTTGTTTCCTAGCAAGTGTTTTGACGACATTTTGAAGAATGGAAGGAGATGCTTTGCTAATTACTGTGGCTGCCACACGTTCAGTCATGATACTGTTTCATTAATGAGCAAATATAAACAGCCTGGATAAAGCAGTAATAGAATTAGGGATTCAATGAAATATACACAAGCAACTCAGACCATTATAAATAGGAAAAATAGAGGCAGACCCTTTCAGTTTGCCTGTGTTCACCTTTACTCGTTCAAGAAGTCTATATCTCTCTCTCAAATGTTTTTGTAAACCAAGACGTCTCTGTGGCAGGGCAAGTTAAGAACAAGTACCAAAAAGACAGAAGTGAATTTCTTTCAGTAAACTTACCAGTATGGGGTAGGTATCCTTTGACTGGAGTGTAAATTAAAACCAAGAGGAATATTTATAGCAATAAGTGAAATCGGTCTCTCTGAACATGATCTAACTTGAGCCTTAGTGAGGCATTGGATTAGAAGACTTGCAAAGACATAGGTAATCAGGATTGGACATATTCTGGAGTAGCAGCAAGACACTTCTAATAAGTCATAACAACTGGAAAACAGTACTGCAGCTGACCACTACCCTTTCTGTGTTTGGTTTCAACAAGGGAATTTCACTTTTGGCTAGAATCAGAGTTGGCTGCAGTAGTAGAGCATGGTTTTACTCATTAAGAAAAATACTTGGAAAAAATCTTTATTAGTCTTCAAGGAGTAAAGCCATATAAAAAAAAAAAATCTATATATACATAACTTGAAGCTATCAGGTTGCCAAGAACTGGATCTCAGTGTTATGTAGAGTAGATGCTGCTTGTTCTCACTCTGGGATACACTGTGCTTATGTTACTGATCTTTGGAAATCTAAAAGGAGAATGTTTTTTGGGGCATATATCTGTTCTTTTATGGCACAGTATAAAGGTGCATGTTGTGGCCTTCCTCTTAGCAGCTAGTAGTGGGGAAAGGAGATCCCTCTGTTGGTTTTGTACAAGTCCTGGATTTTTCTTCACATAAACTCCCTTGTAGTGTTTATGTATCATTCATATCCCAAGACTACTGTTCTTTTTTGAGAGAAATAAGAAAATTTCTTGCAGCTTCTCTGATGACTTTCGGTTGCCAGTTCCAGCCTTCTACCTTCTTCACTTTCTTCCAAAGTACACATGCTACTCGTCAAGCTAGACCAATTCATGTTAAAACATCTGTTTGAAAAAAAAAAAAAAAAGTATTTTTCTATTTTAAAATACCAGCAGTATTAATTAAAAAAATAAGTTGGGTTTGGGTTTTGTTTCAGAAAGGTGTATTTTTATTTTTGTGAATTTTGATGTTTCTGAAACATTTCTTATAGCATGACCAATAGAAGACAGTGTAACATGACTGACTGATACTCAGAAACAACTCATGAGAAGACATGAGCTGAATATTATGTAAATAGTTAAGAATGTGAATGGAAGAAAATTAAGGGAAAAGGTAGTGAAGAGAACATTAAGATACTAAGGTGAAAAAATCAAAGTGATAAAGTGGCTAGTAACGCAAATAGGCTTTCAGAGCACTTAAACTCTGCTAGTCACATCAAACTGAGCACTGACTATAAAAGTAAGTATAGGCTGTGATGGAAATGTACTGAAGTTACTTCTATCAAACGCTCAATCTGAGTATCTAAATTAGGCTTTTTTTTTCCAATACTGCTTTTGGTCCTTGTTCTCCAAAGCTTTGGTAAACTACTCTTTGTGCAGGGGGGTTGGACTAGATGACCTTTGAAGGTCCCTTCCAATCCTAACCATTCTATGACTCTATGATTCTACGATAGTTTTTAGTTTGTATAACATGTACACCTAGTAATGTAAGCTGACAAGAATGTCAATGAAAAATAAATACCAAAAATGTAAACTGTAAACTACCTGTAGACATTCAGCATTTTCTTACTTTCCTTTTTCTTATTGAAGTTATAAATGGGGCAACAGACAGAGAAGAGCGTCCTGACATTGGAAGGGATCTCTTTCCTTGGTAGGAGATGTAGCCACCCATTTCTTGTTCTACGCTTAGACAAGTATAGACCTGCTACTTGATTGCTAACTAGCTAGAAACTTACATAGCAAATTAGTTACTAAGATTTTTGTTCCAAACTCTAGAGATGGAATCTCATCTTAGGACCACTGCATTGCTGGAGCCTCTGTGGGGGGGCCTTGAACAGCCAGCTTAGAAGACAGCTTCTCTTTTGGCATTAGTCCTGGGCTACAGGACGTTACGCCACTGCCAGAGCATGCAAGAAGACAGTCTGGCATTTTCAAACAGTATGTCAAGGATTTCCGTAATTTCTATGAATCTTCTAGTGCTTTTACCATAAGCTCCAGGAAACTAGATATCAATTCATTGTGTAGAGGACTTTGAGGCTTTCATTTCATAGAAGTGTCCCTCCTAAGATATTACCAAAGTTTTGGTTTTAGTAGTGGTTTTTTGTCATGCTCAACCTCAGGAAATAATGGCATTTCTACTAAAAATCTTTGGTTTCATAATATGTTTCTCCAAATAATAGTCACACTGAAATAGTGGGCAATGTTGCAAATTTGATGTTCCCCAAACAGAAATTGTAAATGTCCATGGAAAACCCATGTGAGAGCTATTATCCCATAGTGTCACCACACAGCCTTTTGAATATTTTTCGTTCAGTTGTTTTGGTTTTTTTTTAAAGAGACACCTGTACATATCACATTTCTGTCAGCTCCAATCCAAAGGTACTTCTTTCGATCCAATATCTGTGGAGAGCACTGCAGGTAATGGTGAGGCTACTTGACTTTTGGATCAGGCACCACATGAGACCACATATCTTGATATGTGGGGACTGAGTCCTGACGTGTTTGTTTATTTGGGACAGGATATGAATATTGTCAAATGATACTGTTCATCACTCAAATGTGGCATCAGTGACACTGCTTTAGTTTCTGCCTTCCTAGAAGGCTGTAAGGTTGCTTTTGTTCATACACATATTAACTTTTTTTTTTTTTTGGACCCTAGGTCCAACACCCACTGGCCTAGGGTTGTAATTTTCACTGAGCTTCCATAAATGAGACAGTACTTTGTAGTTTCTTGGGAATGCCATCTCTGTATGTTAACAACATGAAGCTGTCTATCTTCCTCTGAGCCTTGTTCTCATGGTAGAACTCACAAGAAGGAAAAGAGGGGAATTTTGGCTGCAGAGCCATATTGTACCCTTGATTCTTGTTGTGTGGTATTGCAAAAGGAATCCTCCTTTGCCCTAACATACTGCTCTTTAGAGTGTACCTAAATCTCCATGACAGAGATCAAGGCTGAAGATGTACCCCTTCAACTGCCATTGTGGAGAAGCAACACTGTCAATCGGCCACGGTTACTATGGCTAGTATGGCAAGTAACTGGAGATCTTTTTTCCTTTCACAAAGACAATACTCACATAGGTTTAGGATATACGGATATATTTGCTTACGGTGGCAAATTACATTTAAGATTTAATTTGATGGTATAGTCTATACTCTATGCATCCAACTGAACAGAAATTGAAATAATAAAACCAGAATAACATAGTTATATTCCCTTTCTGTTCTGTAAGGGACAAAAAGAACTTATCTTACTCAAATAAATTTAAAAGGTCATCTGAGTCCTTCCAGAATGACCCTTTCCGTTGACTAGATGTCACTGATAGCTTCTGAGAACAGTTTTGCCAGGCAAATTGCAGTAGAGATGCATACTCTGTGTATAGGGTCTGGATGGTGTCAATAAACATTATAGGGCCTGAAAAGGGGGCAAAAGGAGATCTTTTTGCATTCCCTGCAATTCCACTGTGGTGACAAAGATCTGGTTTTTGCCTTTCCCTGGGGAAGGCATACCAAGCAAGTGCTTCTGAGTGCTCACACTTCTAAGCAGAATGTAATTATTGAGGAAATTAACTCCACAGCTAAAGATTGTGGTGTCACGATAATTTAGAGGAGTGGAAAGGATGTTTTCTGAGCAGTCACTAATCTTTTTCCCCTTTCTTTTTGGTTATCACTTAATAGCATTCATTAAAACTGATAACAGGAATTGCTTCTCTTTACATGTCCTACCGAGTCTCAGTTTAGTCGAGTTAAACTTTTCTTGGAACCATATATTACTGTCATGCTCAATTGACTTTCTTTATAAAAGTAATAAATCTTTTGTACAGATTTATTCTTAGCAACACTAGAAACTGCAAAAAATACACATTGTTGGTTTCTTGTTAAAATAATTGTGAATGCCAACTCTAGTTGTCAGGCAGAACCTTTCTACTCTGATGAGTTGTAGCTTATTGAAGTTCTTTCTTGTGGGAAAGCAGTCTTTGCCTTTGGAGTCAAGAGGAGGTTAGCAGACAGCAAAGGTGTAGGCTTCCATTGTTATTAAATCCTCTTCTCATTTTTTACTGCTTTTTGCACCGCAGCTTGCAGAAAGAAAACATGCTGACTTCCAGGGCAATTATTTTTCCTCTGTTTAAGCCCAGTGTTACAGCTTCTGGTCACACCAGAACAAATACTATGGTCGTCCTTCAGACAAAACTTTTCTACATGGGTTAACCCATAATGAGCAGAGGAACACTTGCAAGTGTTGATCCATAGTGGTTTTTTGTAGTATTTTCCCTTTGGAATGGCATAAGGAATGTTGTTTTTTAAGACCATTCCCCATTTTGGAACATAAAACAGTGATGAGTGTAATAGAGGAAAGCCTTCACTCTATTTGCAGTCTGTCACCCTAAATTAAACTACTGAAAGTGCAGAACCGTTATGCTTACTCAGGAGGTGGCTGTAGTAAGTGGTGTCACTAGTTATACCTATTATGTTTGCAAATGGAACTGAAAAAGCAGAAATAAAGGTGAGTTGCAGTTTCCTCATCATAAACTTATAAAATGTGGGGTGATCTACAAAAAGCCACACTGGCTTCTCAAAACAATGTCTTTTAAAAACAATCATAGAAGAAGAAGGGTTATAAAACTATACCACTGTTTACCTCAACAAGCTTTTACGTGTTCTGCTGAAAGAACACTTAATCAAGGGCAAAGCCTCTGTCAGCTGCAAGAAATGGCATAAATATGATTTTGCAAAAATGAAAGACATGCTCAATACATAACACATGAACACTTTTAGTCACCCAAACAGCACTACATGAATACACAGGAATAAAATGGAAACAACATTCTACATCATAAGTTCATTTTTATTGAAGCCGTAAAGAGTCATATGACCATGTAACTAGCCCTTAGGATAGCAATAGAACTCACTTTGACAGCCAGGCTGAAAAACACTGCTGTTTAACAGAGAAGGGAAAGCGCTGAAATTGATCCAGCCCTTGACTAGTGGTGATGAAAGTAGTACACTTGTTATGGCTATTACAATTTAAATCTAGTATGCAGAAGTTTTTATTTCAACAGTCTATAGTCATGCATGTTATCAAAATGCAGACTGGAAGTCAGACTAAAATGTCATTTGTCTGTCTCTGACTGCCAACTGATTAGCTGCCAGAAAAATTCACTGGGCTGCATTCACAATAAGGGACAATATTTAGGACTTTGTACAGTGGCAACATCCTGAAGTCATCGACAGTGTAAGGTCCATGTAGGCCCAGGAAGTAGAGATACTTCTAAGTAAAGGTTAGGTGCATGTAAGAAACAGCAATTATAAACAGTGTTTTCATAATACACAAGGTCTGAGTTGCAGGTTGGAACTTGCACACAACTGGATAACAGATTCTGTTTTGGTCACAAGTGATGCTGAATAAAAGCCAGCATGGCCAGCGGTTCGTTTCCTGAACTAATAACAGAAGTGTTTTATAAGCAATTTTCTGTCAAAATTTGTATGTATTTCTGAAGTTAGTGGAAAAACTCTTTTAAGGTTGGCATGTTTTGAATCGGAGTAACTAGCGCAATAATCTAACAGTGCTGTGCCAGAGAGGAGATTGTGATCTTGGTCTTTTTCCATAGCTTTGAAATTGGGAAAAATGTGGATGACACAACAAAGACAATATATCAGAAAATGTACAACACAGCAGTTTCACACTTACTAAAACATTTCTTATTTCACATTCTCACATATACATCCCAGTGCAATTTTAAGAATGCTAACCATTCACATCAAGATTATACACACTTAAACACTTTTTAATATGTTTCAGTTGTACAAAATACCCAAGAGACAGCTCTGAAGTGTGAAGCCCTTTGTTTATCTCTGTATATCTATATTTATACATTGGAAATGTAAAGTATGGGCAAAAATCCAGCCACTGTAACTTTGATATGTGGCAGGATTATCTATTGAAGTGAAATTATAAATCTTCTGCTAAATCCTTCAAATCCTGAAGTCAACAGGAGCATTATTCATGATGCTGGGAGGCAGCAAATGTAAATTTAACTTTTTTTTTATCATAGGCTTGAAATATCTTTTATGAATCCTTTTGGCTAGTAGAATTTTCTTACGATAGTTTGAGTATTTAAACTGGACAAAGTAAATCTCTTCAAATGAGTGCATTACTATTGCAAAATACAAATCAGCTGTCTAACAGTATTTAAGATTGTGCATTGAATTTGTTAAAAGTAAATTAAAAGAAAATTTATAAGAATAAACTTTCTCTGGCAGCTGTGGTTTGCCTCGAGGTCCAAGATATGAGTTGGAGCCTATACTTGAAGAGGTGCTAAAAAGCTATGGTTATATCACTAGTACTCCAGCTTGTCAGAGGATAAGAATTCAATCTGTCCAAGAAGTTACTATCATGATGGTACTCTGAGAAAAATGATTATTTCCTTCCATGCTTTACAGAGAAGTCTCTACAGCATAAAGCAGCATTTACTTCTTTTTTTTTTTTTTAAATCTATTCCAGTTGGTGATACTGTTAATAATGGTCAACTTCACCATGCTTGTGTTTTCTCACTTTTTGTTTGGCTATATTCTACATAGTTTTCTCACTTAAACTTTAAATGCAACAAAATTATCTGTATTCTACTATACTCTACCACACTTTTTTACTGTTCCTAATGGAAAACCTTTAATTTAAACAAAAAAAAAAAAGAAAATAAAATATAACAACATGAACTTCTCAGCTGCTAGCATTCAGTTAATGGTTCCTGTTGTCCCAAAGTGCTGCTCATACTATGGTGCTTCTTTAGTAGTTAAGATATTCTGTAAAAACTCTACAAAACTTGTGTGACAGTCAGGTGAAAGTTAATGATCTGAAGACTAGTGTAGATTGTTTTGTCACAATTTCTGGGAATTGAATTAATAATTTCTAATTAATTTTCTGTTTGCCATCAAATGGACAATGGCCTGAAGATTTGGAGATGGGTCTAAACTGGAGTGTTAACAACTATATTATTCAATATATTCTAATGTCTTATTTACCTAATGTACTTTGCATACTCTAGTGTCAGCATCTTGCATCTAAGAGAAAGGGGCCAGTGTTCTCACATCAATGAAAGACCAGAAAGCTTTGCTGCTGTCAGGGGAGCTGCTAAGCAGAACCAGGAAAAGAAACTGGGCTTATGTTAGACAGAAGGGTAACAATGTTTACAGACAAAAGGCAAGGCTACATTTTCCTTCCCATCTGGGTTGCCAATATGTCAAGCCACAGATCCTGTGTGCGGATGACTCATTATTCATTGTCCTGAACCTCTCCTCTGGTATATCTGCATGAATAACATCCACCCCTTGAAGTCAAAAGCCATTCATTTCTCAGAGCACCTACCTCAGGGCTTTTTTGTTTTTCTTTTTAATCATAGCAAATTATTCGCTTTTTCCATTGCTTTTCTTGGTGGTGTGACAGTTTTATAGCATAACCTTAGTTTTCCTATCATTAATGTCTTTTTTTTTGCCATGTAAACTTCTGAAGACTATTAAAAACATAGGCTCTTTATTGCTTGTTCCTTTCCAAATCTCTGTTTTGTTACTATTACAGCCTTTTCTAATACCAGAAAGTTACAAGCTTCCCAAGAGATGTTTTACATGCTTACTCAGATGATGTCAATATTATTATACTGAATTAGGATGACATTATGAAATTTGAGTTTAATAAATTGTAAACTGTACTACCACTGCTGAGATAATATGACCAAACAAGTCTTTAGATATATCACAGTGAACACTGGGACCTCTAGTTGGTAAACACAGATTTAGGTCTGGATGTCTGGGGAAGTTCTCCCTACAGAGTGGGCAGAAAGAAAACATTAGGTCCAGACCACCGAGAAAAATGGTGAAGTCGCGGAAGTCTCTGGTCCAAAAGAAACCAACTCATAGTTCTAACTACCAGTTTTTAAACACATGAATATTGCTTTATCTATGAAGCTGGACACATGTGATCATATACATCATACCACACTGTGCCATAAGGGAACTACTTTCATAGCTAGAGTATAACTTTTTCAATCTTTTTTGTACCTCAATGCAGAACTAGCCTAAACAAATGGTGACAAGTGGTGTCCCTCAAGTGTTCATACTGGGATAGGTACTGTCGTAGTTCAGCCCCGATGGGGACCAGACTACGCAGTCTCTCTCTCGCTCCCCCCACCCTCCGAGAGAATAGGGGGAGATGATATAAGGAAAAACAGCTCTAGGTTTGAGATAAGGACAGGGAGAAATCCTTAAAGTTACCATTATGGGCAAAACAGACTCGACTTGGGGAAAACTATTCATTTATTTCTAAAATTAGCAGGAGAATGAGACAGGGAACAAGATAACCTCCCCCCACCCCTCCCTCTTCCCGGGCTTAACATTATCTCTACCACCTTCCCCACCCGAGCAGCACAGGGGGGAAAAGGGAATGGGGGTCGCGGTCAGTTCATCATACGTTGTTTTACGCCGCTGTATCATCGTCAGGGGAAGAACTCCTCACATTCCTCCTCTGCTCCAGCGTGGGGTCCCTCCCACAGGCCACAGTCCTTCGTGAAACTGCTCCGGCGTGGGTCATCTCTTCCATGGGGTGCAGTTCCTCTAGAACAGCTGTCCCAGAGGGCCCTCCACGGGCCACAGCCTCCTTCAGGCCTTCACCTGCTCCGGCGTGGGGTCCTCCATGGGCTGCAGGTGGATCTCTGCCTCTCCGTGGACCTCCATGGGCTGCAGGGGGACAACCCGCTCCACCATGGTCTTCACCACGAGCTGCAGAGGAATCTTGGCCAGGAGCCGCGTTACTCCTCCCCCTCCTTCTTCACTGACCTTGGCGTCTGCAGCCATTCCTCACAACAGGCTGGCAGACACCTCTCAGGATCCTTTTTACATCTTACTCACTTCTCATCTCCTCTCCACTTCTTGCAGCCAGGCCGGGCCGAGTTGGGCCCAGTTGGCTGCCCGGCGAGAGGCCAGAGGGTGAGGCCTGCAAGGCCCATGAGGCTCGTGCCTCCCCCTCTCTGGCCCCCGCTCAGCTGCTTCACATCTTCTCCTCTTTTCTTTTTTCTGTTTTCCCCTACTTAAATACATTATCGCAGAGGTGTTTTCACGGGACATTCTGCTACCAATTGGCTCGGCCTTGGCCAGCAGCGGGTCCACCCTAGGCCCGGCCGAGTCCACTAAACAAAGGGGAGCGACTTCTAGCAGTTTCCTACAGAAGCTACCACCTTAGGCCCCCCCTCACTAAAAAAGCCAGAACAAACATCTTCATCAATGACATAGATAGTGGGATGGAGTGCACCCTCAGCAAATTTGCAGATGACACCAAGATGAGTGGTGCAGTTGACACGCCTGAGAGATAGGATGCCGTTCAGAGGGACCTGGATGAGCTTGAGAAGTGGGCTCATGCGAACTTCATGAGGTTCAATAAGACCAAGTGCAACGTCCTGCACCCTGGGCAACCCCCAGTATCAACACAGGTTGGGGGATTAAGGGACTGAGGGCACTCCTATCAACAGAGACTTGGGGATACTGGTGAATGAAAAGCTGGACAGGAGCCGTCACTGTGTCCTCGCAGCCCAGAAGGCCAAATGTATCCTGGGGTACATCAAAAGAAGTATGGCCAGCAGGTCAAAGGAGGTGATTCTGCCTCTCTACGCTGGTCTTGGGAGACTCCACCCAGAGTACTCCATCCAGCTCTGGAGGCCCAAACATAAGAAGGATGTGGACCTGTTGGAGCGAGTCCAGAGGAGGGCCAGGAAGATGATCAGAGGGCTGGAGCACCTCTGCTGTGAGGACAGGCTGAGACACTTCGGGCTGTTCAGCCTGGAGAAGAGAAGGCTTCAGGGAGACATTATAGCAGCCTTTCAATACTTAAAGGGGGTCTGTAAGAAAGATAAGGGCAAAATTTTTAGCAGGGCCTGTTGTGATAGGATGAAGGGTAATGGTTTTAAACTAAAAGAGGGTAGATTTAGACTAGACATAAGGAAAAAAAAAATTACTATGAGGGCAGTGAAACACTAGAACAGGTTGCCCAGAGAGGTGGAGGATGTTCCATCCCTGGAAACATTTAAGGCCAGGTTGGATGGGGCTCTGAGCAACCTGATCTGGTTGGAGATGTCCCTGCTCCTTGCATGGGGGGTTGAACTAGACGACCTTGAAAGGTCCCTTCCAATACAAACTATTCTATGATTCTATGTTAAACAAAACTTCTGAAGCTGACCACCTCTAAACTTTGCGATATCACTGGTCCATATCAGATATAAATATATACTTGAATCTAATACATAAGCTGTATGCCAATAGTTCAATAGTCCACTATTCTGACCACCTACACTGAACAGTGTTTCCTTGGATAGAATCTAGTAGCATAGGCAGGGCAATAAAATGCACAACAGGAAAAGAGAACTTATAATCATTAATGTTTGTATCAAATGCAAGCATGAGAGAATCTTCTTCTTGTAGTGCATAAAAGAAGAATGCTGATGGAAATGGAACATCCTTGTAATCTAGTAAAATTAAAGTTTTGCACTGAATTGAAATAACTTTAAGTTTTAATGGAGTTGTCTTAGTAGATCCAAGCTGAAAGGTAGTCGGTGCATACTAGACCACCTCAGTGTTTTAATTTTTCTCAGCCAGACTACACAGGAATACTGATCTTTAACCTCAAGGTTAACCTTAAGTCTCATCCTAGACGGCAACCTTGACTTAGCTTGTCATTCATATGAATGACAGAAACGTATTCCTGTGACAAATTTCCGACGATGTGATTGACAATCCCTGCTAATAAGCAATCTGGGCTGAGCTGAAATGTAGGCAGAATTTAACTTTTTAATAAGAATGAGAAATTCTGTCCTGCCTGCATCAGCATTATGTTCACTCTAAACAAAGTGAAGTATTTTGCAATTTCATAATCACCTCAAACACCAATAACACGACACAATTTAAAAACAAATCAGGATTTATAATGTAGTTACATGGTTATGATCCTTCTACTTTGCTCTAATATGTTATTGCTTTCTGCTTTCTTTTCAGCTGTCCACCATTTTATAATACCAACTTACAAAGTAACATGGAGAAATGCTACCATGCATGGCCTCAAGTATTAACAAAGTAGGCAGATGCATAGGGCAATGGATAATACAACAAAATGCATATGGAAGAATCATAAGTAATTCTCCTGCTGTTCCTACTCTTCGAGTTGTGTCTTGAGAGCACTGTTCTCTGGGACCCACTCCAGATCTCCTTCCTTCCTACATGGAAATTGACCTGTTCCAAGGCCAGCAACTCCAAGTTTTGCCTACATGGTTGAGAAGTCTGAACCAGCATTAGAAGTGCATTAAGGTTCACCTACAGAGATCTATATGGTCTCTCATTCTGGTTTCTGTAATAATCCCCCTCTGACTGCTAGTGTTGATAAATGCATGCCTACTAGACACACACCAAAAGAACTGGATGAAATCCAACATCTACTAGTGTAGGAGGACTTTACATTTTGAGAAATTAAAAAGTTTGCATAAACATTTTGAAGTTTTTACTGGTTGACAGAAAGAGGGTAATCCACAAAGACTGATCTTATCGTCTCACAATAAAGAAATCCAAGTTCTCTTAAGCTGTTAATTGTGAATATACTCAAGTGACGAAAGAAAGCAAATTGGGGCATGTCAATTGGACATCAGACTGGCCTCTAATTTAAGCTATCAGCAGCTTGTGTTCTAGAACAAAAATATGCTTTTGAGTATTTTGTTCAGGATGAAAGCTTGGAATTTTTGTTTCATTTATTTTAGTTTTTATGGCATGAAAATTATTGGTAAGCACATGCACTTCTTTCATCTATCATTTTTATGAAAACTAAGTTGCTTCAAATTTACACTGAAAAGTTGATGGCTGGTCACGTAGAGCTAGTTTTGTAGTTTTGGATTAAGGTTGTTTAATGCATACTTTCTAAAATATCTAGAAACAGGATGTAAAGGAGAGAAAGACAGTAAAAGCCGGATGATATATATGCTGAGGCAATAAAGTATAAAGAAATTTGCAAGGAATTACGCTCTGCACTTTTTGCAGACGGAACTTCGTAGGTATCAGTTTATATCTTTTTCTGTGTAGGCTGCTATGCACAAAACTGAAAGAAGCATTATTTATTACTGAGCTAGGAATAGAAGCAAAGACACTCCAAAGAACAGATATGTTGTTTAAGGGAAATTTAGAATATTTAACTTCAGCTGGAGAGCGGAAATACACAGAAAGAGGCCCTAATATATTTCAGTTGATACGCTGGGCTAGGCACTGCATGTGTCCACTTAGGAAGACAACTAACAGGTTAGAGAAAATGTGCACAGAGGAAGTGGCTGACACACACACACACAAAAAACTAAGTCGCCTCATTCAAAAGCATAAACCTGAGCTCTGAATACTTGACATTGTCTCTGGCCTCAAATGTCAAAGCATGTATATCTCGGTTGAGGTCTGAGAGATTTCCTCTGTATAACAACACATTCATCCTTAGCCTCCTGGTTTCTCCCCTTCAGTTACCCTGCCTCAAAATGCTTGAAAGCTCTCTGTGTTGTCAACATCCAACAGCTTTCTTAAGAGCACAGCTATAATTATCAAGAATGAAGGTGTGTGAGAAACTGTCACAAATACCACTAAAATGGTGACACTTGTGCTTTGGTTTTATGACTGATTAATTCTAATAACTTTCTATAGTCAGGGAATCTGCCCCACACACAATTCAGGGAATTTAACTATCTGGCAAATCCAGAATCCACAGGAACAGAAGTATTGAGCACGATCATGTCATATGTAATAGTTGAACCAACTTACATGGAAGACTTTATAATTATTTATTTGTTTTTAAAGGGTTATCTCCCATGAGAACTTAGCTTTTTGAGCAATAGTAAGTAAAGAAAATGGTAGAAACTGTAACCTCAGAGGAATAACAATAACATTCACTCCTTTCTGTTTTCTCCTTGCACTACTGTTCCATTTCTGGGATTTCTACATGTTTAATATGAAATTTAGGGAAGCCCGTTGGTATGCATTTCCAAAGGGGCAGAACTGGCCGGTGCTCATTTTGGGTGAGCAGTGCCTTCTCCTCTCTCTTTCCTGTGCTGACAGGCTGGCTTACTTGTTTCTGCTCCGAGGTGCACATGACTTGGACGGTGCTTTGGAGAGTTCAGCTGGCAGAAGAGGTGGCTTTTGGCCAACATTAATGGTTAGGTCCCTAACATAAATGCATAGCATAAATGTGTTCGGGAAATGGGAAGGCCCATTTTTGCAAAGCAGATAGGTCTGTATGCTGCCACCACCATCAGGATTGCCTGGGCTCAAGTTTCCTGGGGGGACCTTTATCACAGCATGTATTTATTTACGGAGTAGCCTCCCTCTCCGTATTTCAGTGAGGTCTTGGAATTGTTCCACATAAGACAATTCCTGATGGACAGCTGGACATCTCTCAAGTCATTCTTTCATAAATACATCTACTACTCAAGTTGCAGAGGAAGTTGCTGCCCCAGAAGTGGGAGCCCAGGCACATCTTGTTTCTATCCAGGAAGTTGTTTCTGTCACACCAGAACATTCTTAAATATTCACTGCTTTTTGCTACTCTTTAGTTAATCAACAGTCGTTGATTAAGTTTACCATTGTACTTTAGCAAGACCCAGTATGCCTTCTTTTCTGTAGGCTCAGTAAAAACTGTATGTCCATTGTCACACTCTCATCCCTGTATTAAATATGTTATTGTAGCAAAACAGTAAAAATCTCATTGGGTGCTCTCCTGAGGTCAAATACCTGAAGCTCCTCACCTGAGATCTTTACTCTACCAGTATTGTCATTCAGAGATTCCAGTTTCAATGGGAAAGTGTCTAAAATGTTGTTCTTTCTTTGCCTATGAAAGTTACCCTAGTATTTCCTTTAAAAGATTTTTCTAAAGAACTTAAAGGAAGAAAGTCAGGTTTGGCTCCCAGCACATGCTGTGCACCTTATCTTCTCCTGCTGCAATGTTTGGTTCTGTCACTGTATTTCCCTCTCTTTTGTAATCGCAACTCATGATTGTCCATTTATAAAGCAACCTGGGGTTTGACAGTTTCCTAATGAGATGTTACAAGCCATCATTACAGCTACTTTCAAACAGCTGAATGTGGTGTCTTCAGGGTTTTTTTATATCTTTTTTGTCATGGTTTTGACTTCAGTGAGAAGGTTAGCAAGCAGGGATTCTTTTATTTCATTTGTAGCCCCTTATTTTCAGTTCTCTGGAGAGGATGATTAACAGAGCAGCCCTAGAGAGCTTTCAGTTTTAAATGCTGAACTCTACCTGAAACAGTCAGTTCCTTTTCCCTTCTTCAGTCATAAGTTTTGACAACTTTGACAACTATATTTTCATTCTCAGGTACTCCGAACAATATCTTCTCTCTAACCCAATCTAATCTTTGGAGAGCTGTCTGATGCCTTTCTCATGTTGTTTGGCAGACACATGAAAAAGTGTTAATCATCCTCTGAGTCCTACTTTGCCAGCTGGATCAGAGGATCCTATTTTCTAGGCAGATTAATCAATCTGTTGCTATCCCGTAACCTACTTTGAGGCTTCAGCCCTCATTCTGCTGGAAATACACAACACAGTGATGGAGAGAAACTGGCTCCTTTACAGACTGTAAGGCTGTTACCAACTCACTATTTTTTGAAATATTTCAGGACTCTTTAATATCCTAAGAAAACGGACAGTAGAAGTTTCAAGTTGGACATCACAAAAAAAAAAAAATGGCCATACTTCAGGATTTGGCCTTAATGTCTCTGTGATATCAAGCTTCATTTGCAAAATTAGTGTCTTCCCATGGATTAGTTTTCAGGCAATAAATCTCCCAGTCTGCTGCTCACACTGTATACATGGAATAAATAAGTAAGTATGTGTTGTAAGTGACTTAAATTCTAGATGTCCAACCAGATATAATTTGGAATATGTATTTTTAGAAAGCAAATATGTAGTTCTGCAAAGATATTCCAAGCACATAATTGATTTATTCTGAAAAATAAACCTGTTGTGCAGATAAACATTCATTTATACGTATAAGTAATAGTGAAACAGCAGCAAACACACACATAAATACATATAAAGAGAGAGGTGGATAGTAGCCTTTTTCTGTGAGAAAGTATTTTTTTTTAATTCAAATGTAATCAATTACCATTTACAGTGCCTATTAAATCTCCCACTATATGTAGCTTTTGTGATGTATTTCCTTAGCTTGCAAGCACCTCTGCAATGATAGTCCTGTACTTTTTAATAGACAATTGTCTATTAAACTGGTCCCCACCTTTCACAGAATTTGGAAGCTACAAAGTGGGTAAAGTAAGGGATAGTAAAACAAATACATGATTTCTTTACTTAACTAGCAAAAAATCAATCTAATTACTGAATCTTCCCCTAATGAGGTACTACCTGAAGTCCATTGAAGTTCCTTGTCTTCTAAGCACTCGGCTTGAGACATCAGTGACATGATTTGCAGATTTCAGAGCTTATTGCTGTCTTCGACATCAAGGGGGCTTACTTTTGCAATTGCCAAGCAATGTAAAAATCTTTAACATTCTGAGGAAATAGGTGTTCCAAACTGGGCACCCAGGAAGAGTGGACATATTTCAGTATTCAGCCTTAATATCTCTGTGATACTGAGCTCCATCTGTAGAATGCACGAGGCTGAGAGATGTTCCACACAAATACAGCCACACCTGATACAGAAGTCGTCCCTGAGAAAATCGGCAACTCTATGGTGACAGGAAACTTTAAATAGTGTGCTATCAGTAGGACTGTAACTTGAATGGAGGGAAACAAAATATTAGCAAAAGCACCAAATTAACAGAGACAATATTTTTTTTTTTCAGAGCACTGCTAATTTGTAGTAATGAGGAGGTAAGTGACCTGTGGAAAATAGCATCTAATTTCATATCGTGCCCAATGTATTCAGTTAAAACTTTCATTTACCTTCCAATCAGAATAGGAAAGAAACTCAAATGGTGATGGAATGAAAGACCAATACCACTTACTCATCCAATGATTGCATTTGTTGCTTTACTGTGAAATCGTATTATTCCAATTATAATTTAAATCATTCTAATTACATTTTCTTTAGCAACCGTTTGCCTGGCAGAGTCCAGATCACTTCAGAAACTAACAAAAAAAAAAAAGATTATTTTTAGCTATAACTCTTACTAAGTTGTGGATATCCATTGGGAAATGGATTCTTATACAGGAAATAAATGAGAAACAAAAAGAAAAATTGCCTTTTGCTTATATTGTGAGTATGAATCTTAGGAAATAATGTAATATATAGAAATATAAAACTTCTATACCATTCTATTACCTAAAATAAAACAGACTGGCCTGGTGAAAAAAAGCTCGCCTGTGCCACTCCCTACACGTGCCTTAGCTCCTGTATGTCCTTTGTGGTTTGAGCAAAACTCAGTTTTACTGCACTCTTCCTGATCAAAAGCATAACACAGATGTGGACTGTTTCTTTTGCCATCTGCCTTGATGTATATTCTCACAGGCATGAAGGATGGGAACAGTTGTTTAAGTTGACCTCTATTAGACTTTCGGATTATTTGCTTAAAGCATTATAATTAAAATTCTTTGTAAATTTTCATGTAGATGTAAGATCTTGACCTTGGGTTCTCCTATTGTTCTGGGTGCTTGATCTCATCTAAACCTACTATGTTATGAATCCACCGAACTCACCCATTACATGCTGCTCCTTAATTAGCAGAGATATCACTTTCAAAGCTAAAATTTGAGACTGATGTATTTTACTAAAAATTTTCAGCTAAGAGCACATCTCTGCTGTGAAACTTCCACAAAGTGCTACAGGGCATTTTTTTTTCAATTGTCACATACTGTAGTATGAACCATTATTTTGTAATAGCAAATGCAAATACCTAGAGTATTTCTGAGGCACTATTCCTTCGCTATTGGAAGTATGATGCCAGACTGAAATAAAACAGGGATGGTTTAGCACAAAACAGATTCAAAGACATTGTTGGTAAAAATAAATTCACCATTTTCCCCCACCTCTTACTTTACTGCTCTGTCCCAGGCTCTGGAACTGTCACTGGTTTCCTACAGCACTGTTACTGTCATAGTTCAGCCCTGATTGGGACCAGACTACACAGTCTCTCTCTCGCTCCCCCCACCCTCCGAGAGAATAGGAGGAGATGATATAGGAAAAAACGGCTCAAGGTTTGAGATAAGGACAGGGAGAAATCCTTAAAGTTACCATTATGGGCAAAACAGACTTGACTTGGGGAAAAACACTCATTTATTTCTAAAATTAGCAGAAGAATGAGACAGGGAACAAGATAACCTCCCCCCACCCCTCCCTCTTCCCGGGCTTAACATTATCTCTACTACCTTCCCCTCCCGAGCGGCACGGGGGGGGGAAAGGGAATGGGGGTCGCGGTCAGTCCATCACGGGCTGTTTTACGCCGTTGTATCATCTTTGGAGGAAGAACTCCTCGCATTCCTCCTATGCTCCAGCGTGGGGTCCCTCCCACGGGCCACAGTTCTTTGTGAAACTGCTCCGGCGTGGGTCATCTCTTCCATGGGGTGCAGTCCCTCTAGAACAGCTGTCCCAGAGGGCCCTCCACGGGCCACAGCCTCCTTCAGGCCTCCACCTGCTCCGGCGTGGGGTCCTCCATGGGCTGCAGGTGGATCTCTGCCCCTCCGTGGACCTCCATGGGCTGCAGGGGGACAACCTGCTCCACCATGGTCTTCACCACGAGCTGCAGAGGAATCTTGGCCAGGAGCCGCGTTACTCCTCCCCCTCCTTCTTCACTGACCTTGGCGTCTGCAGCCGTTCCTTACAACAGGCTGGCAGACACCTCTCAGGATCCTTTTTACATCTTGTTCACTTCTCATCTCCTCTCCACTTCTTGCAGCCAGGCTGGGCCGAGTTGGGCCCAGTTGGCTGCCCAGAGGGAGGCCAGAGGGTGAGGCCTGCAAGGCCCACGAGGCTCGTGCCTCCCCCTCTCTGCCCCCCGCTCAGCTGCTTCACATCTCTCCTCTCTTTTTTTTCTGTTTTCCCCTACTTAAATACGTTATCGCAGAGGTGTTTTCACGGGACATTCTGCTACCAATTGGCTCGGCCTTGGCCAGCAGTGGGTCTGCCCTAGGCCCGGCTGAGTCCACTGAACAAAGGGGAGCAACTTCTAGCAGTTTCCTACAGAAGCTACCACCTTAGGCCCTCCCCTCGCTAAGAAAACCAGAACAATTACTTACTTACGTATACCATTATTCTTTCACTAGACAGTGTAGGCCTAAAGACTGTGTATCAGTCAAACTAGACTGAATAAGAGATTTCAGGCTACCAGAGATTAAGAAACCCTCACACTGTAATTCTTCTGCTATAGATAAAGGACTTTTTTTGCTTTTCTTTGTTAGCTTTTTTTTTTTTAATGGAAAATTGCTTTGCACATGATTTTTACTTACACTCTCTTTTTAAATCTCTTTAATGTGTTCAAGATTATTGCAAGCACTTTTTGATATCCAAAAACTAGACAATGATACCATTTTATCTGCAGATCCTAAGTACATATTTTGGAAGGTATCCTCTGGGATGATTCAAAATACTCCTTTATTTTATGTTAGGCTGTTGTCTGGTCTCTGTAATACAGCTATTTTTCTTCTGCAGCTGATATACAGTAAATGGAGAGGATTCTAATTTTACTTTGCTGGTGTATAAATGTGTCATTTCATACAACTAGCTGTTTTTCTTTGTTGTAACTTCTTTCTCTCTGTTTTAGCCTGTGGCTTCTCTTTTTATTTGATCAGTATAGTTTATATCATATTCCAGGCATCACTTCTTCCCAGGAGAAAAACAGGATTTCAAATTGCTACTCATGATTCCTAAGGCGAACTGAAAGGGCGCTGACTGAATTAATGTTTCCTTTGCTGTTTTCAGGGCTTATTGGTTTTATTTCCATTAGCTCATGGATGCATTGTTTTTTCTACCTCTAATAACATTCTTTATCCAATAATTGGCAATTATTTTTTCTCAGTAGTTTACAGTTCACCAGAATACAATTTCTATTAACTAGAAAATTAAGCAATCTGATTATTACCTGACAAAACCAAAGAAAATAATTAAAAATACACAAAGCCTAGAGTACCAAATATTTTATCTATGTCTTCAGAGGGAAAGTTTGGTTTTCAGGTTATCTTACTTAGTGTATCCAGGAACAAATCTTCCAGAACTGGAACTGTTGCTATGGATTTCTTAATATACTCAAATCCTTAAAACGATTTATTTTTCTGGTTAAAACAGTTTCTTACAACAAAATGAAACAACTATAATTAATAACACATTTAAAAAGAATCTTCTTCTAAAACTAATTAAATTTCCACTAAGGAAATTCCCATCCCTGACACTCTAGCATTAGAAGTTAAAGTTTGGACATTGACATTATTGTTTGAAGGAACTAACCTTTTTAAATTTTCTCCCTCAAAATGACCGTACCTCTTTGTTGTAAACTTGATGTCACAACCTTGAAGCCATTGGAAAATCTGCCATTGACATCAACAAAACAAAGTGAGACACTAAAATACTAGATCTCTTCTGTATTTTAATACAACAACATAGATATAGGTTCCTTACTTGCCATATAAATAATATTAGAGGCTGTAACTGAGATTGATAGTGTAACTGAACTTAACGTTGAAGACACGTCCTCCTTGACAAATACTGAGTTTACAAGAAGATCACCTCACAGAAAATTTTGTGTAGTCCAGGGTTTGGTATTAAGTACTTTTATATACCCAAGTTATTAGCTATCTTTGCTTCTGTTTTTCATCTCAAAACCACCTATATATCATACTACACTCCTGGAATTTAAGAAAATGTATCTTAGAGGGGTATTGCAACAAAAGGCAATGTTCAGACCACCTGACTCCAAATCTTGTACTTACAAGACAGACTATCAGATGTATTTACAATGAGGGTGGTGAGACACTGGAAGAGGTTGCCTAGGGAAGTTGTAGATGCTCCATCATTGGAAGTGTCAAAGTCACGTTGAATGGTGCTTTGGACAACCTGATCTAGTGAAAGATGTCTCTGCCCATGGCAGGAGGGTTGGATTAAATTATCTTTAAAGGCCCCTTCCAACACAAACTATTCTATGATTCTGTTTCTCTGGATACCACTGTCTTCCGGGTCACACAAAAGGATGATTCCACACAGTATTGGGCCAAAAAGTCTGACCATCTGTCTTTCAGCAGTGACTTTGATATCTTCATTGATGTCAAGCTCACATAGATTTATTGATGCTCTGTTCATCATTTCTGTCCAGGTAGCTCTCCCTCAAACAGTTATTCATTCTTTATGTTGGCCTGGAAATTTTTAGCAAGTAAACTCTAACACTAAATAGATATGTGGAATAAATAAACAGACAAAAGGAAAAAAAAAAGGAATGCAAATCACCCTTCAGGAGAGAAATAAGACTTTTAAAAAATTTCATGTTGCAGTGCAATTTATTTCTGGATTTTTTTCATGTCAGTAAGGATATCATTTGCTGATAGCTCAAGAAAAAAAGTATTTTCTGGTAAAAATCTATTTAATGTTTTTCATAAAGATGTTTTTAATATCCTTAATAACCCTTGTAGATAACTATTTCACAATACCTAATGAGAAAATATTTAAAGTTATGGGTCAATTTTCAATATTTGGCACTCCATACATTTTAAAAATGCTATTAAGTTAGAAGTCTGACTGTGTTCTCTTCCACCCTTAGCCTTCATCATTGACTGGAGAGAGGGGCGCTTCCTGCAGTTACTCAGATCTCAGCTGGGCAGAATCTAGACCTTGAAGTCTATTTTCTATTAATTCTGTCAGGTAGACTTAAAAATTGACTCAATGTAGTAATATGTTTTACCTTTCTTTGATTAGATTAATATGTTTGCAGTAAGTGGACATTACAGGATCAGATCACTGGGTCTTTGATTATCTATGGGAAGAATATGGAACTGGAGAAGCTGAAAAATCAGGATTAAGTAGTTAGTACAAAGTTTGGAATCTTTTGTTTTACCATTTGATACAACCTTTGGCACAAAAGTCGAAGCTTGAAAATATGTGCTATTGTAACATTGTAGTCCAGTGTCAAACTACCAACTAATTATCCTTCTTCATATTCACACAAATTAATTGTGTCTGCTATAGTTAATTTTGTCAGGTATTTTTTAATTGACTCTGTATCACAGCTCTGGCCAGGGGTTTGGTCTGTCCCTGCTGTGAAGGGCATGTTTGTGTTTGGCTTCTTCATCCTATTAAACTCTATCAACATCCTGGCTATTGCTTTTGGGAACACAATCTGTGTCACTAATACTGAGCACTATTTTTAAGCAGAGGTCAACAATATATTCTACACCTACCACAGTAACTCATTTTAACCATCTGTATCTTACTAGAAGCCATCAATATCACTTAGCCTAACACTGAATGAAATGTTGAGCAACTCTACCAACAGATGCAGATGAGTCTGCTCCTGTTGTTAGGAGGAAAAAATAGTAAATATGATGCATGGTTAGGTGCATCTCTTGATGTCTGTAACAGCTTCCAAATCAGAACCACAATCAGGAAGGCATTGTATCCCTCTTGCTCTGTGCTAAATAGTATCCCATACAAAAATATTCATTTTTAACTGCAGTGTTTCTCTGCACTACTCTTTATTTTTTGATGGCAGTGTGAAATTTTATTGGATTATCATCACTGAGGATATTAAAAAACTTGGGAACTGTCTTGGAAAAGGGGTGGCAGATACTCCATGCTGCTTCCTGTGTCCTGATTCGAAATAGGAGTGGAGTTCAGCAGATCAGTTCTATCCAGCATATTAGCTAGTAAGGACAACATGAAAAATTAGCAAAAGAGTGACGATATCTCTGCCAGGTAAAGAAACAAAAAGCAATACAGAGAAATCTTAGAGCCTTTGCAGCATTGCTTGGTCATTGCAACCTAACAACCTCCCACTCTCATCCTGTTTGGAAGATCCAGTAACTTTCCCCATTTTCCTACTTCTACTCCTCCCTCCCAGCCCCCAAGCAGTCTTTCTATCTCAAGATTTTTTTGAAAAACTGCAAAATCTTCAGTGCCTGTTGATATCAGAACTTATTTTCAGGTAATCACATAGTAGATGTGAGCAGGCAGCTCCATATTCAATTTCTCCAAACTTCAATATTTGCCTTATAAAAGTGCCTGAGAAAGGTGAATACAGCTGTGCTTACCAGTGTAGCCAGTGAGTTCAGAAATAACTTTAGGGCTATTATTTATGGTAATACGACACACGCACTTACGTAACTCATTGTCAAATTTACCTTTTAAGTACTTGAAAATGACTGGTAGGCCTTTGGAGACAATGAATGACGTAACAGTTCTGTATAAAGAAGAGGATTGTTGTCTCTGCTTTTTAACCTTGGCTCCACAATATGACAATGTCAGAGTGACAGCAGCCAGCTGTCCCGGCATCCTTACTCTAATTCTATCGGGTATCAGTTGACAATACCACAAAATGCTGACAGTTTTTTTCACTGACATTACAGTATGTAAAACTTTACCTTGGGATGGACTGCAAAGTTAAGAAAAGATGCTGATGCAGCCAAAATACTGCTATATAGTGCTGTGTGGTAATAAGAGACCTATTGTTTTATATTATACTTCACTGAACAGAAGCACCTTATAATAACAACAAAAAAAGACATTTGCTTTATGAACATATTTCAGACTGTGTTTAAAAGCACAGCATTGATTTTTCTATACTGTATGTTGTCAAAGATTGCTGTATTGTATGATAATGTTCTTCAGCTGTATCATGCTTTTCCAGAAAAAGTCCTTGGCGAACTAGGGAGTCTGTCCCTTTTCAGTGAACTCTTCACTTCCCAGACACCACTTACAGCAGGGTTACTCCAGGAGCAGATGCCAGAACAAAACCTGGTTGCATGAACATACAGGTTTGATGGTTCCCACCACTTTCCCATACTCTCAAACAGCATGTCTGATGCATCACTGTGCCTTCCTGCACTGAGGACAGAACTAGGATATAGCTTTCTGATAATGGACCTCAGTGAGAAAGAAAACAGCCAAAGCCAAACAGGTCAAGTTAGCAGTCCTGGTAAAATTGTCTAGCAAAGTGAAATAGAAATGAGAAGCTCTGAGCTGCAGAGGACAGCCTAGAGGACAGATGAATTAAGCAGTCTTGACTTTTAAATAATGTTTTACCGCTAGTCTCACTGCGTGGCCTTGCACACATTACTCAATCATTCTTTTCTTCCATCTGTAGCACAGGGAATCTAATGTTTATTTACCTGCCTAATAGGTATCTTGTGAGAATTAAAGAATCAATGTTTAGTAACACATTCAACCAATGTAACCAAATGAAGCTAATTAAAGGTTTAAGCATTGTTAAGTGACTGATCCAAAGGAAAGCAGAGGTCAAACTTGAAGGCAAGCTGGAACCACAAAATTTGGAGTGAGGAATCCCATTTTGTTTCAGTTCATTATGGACTGTGATCATGACATCTACATTTGAACTGGACATTTCTGTGACACTGTAAGTTACCGAGATCCTGAGTTCAGGTTAAGCATCTTGGAAGTCAGGAAGTCTTGCTGATTTACTTTGTGCTGGGGAATCAGCTTATCAGACCTCTGATTTTTTTGTATATATAGGTGATCATCGTAGATTTGTTGGAGTGAGGCAGAGGAGGGCCATGAAGATGACCAGAAGGCTGGAGTACCTCTGCTATGAAGACAGGCTGAGAGAGTTGAGGCTGCTTAGTCTAGAGAAGAGAAGGCTCCAGGGACACCTTATAGTGGCCTTAGAGTACCTAAAGAGGTCTTATAAGAAAGATGGGGAGAAACTATTTAGCAGGACCTATTGTGATACGATGAGGGGTAATGGTTTTAAAATAGAGGGAGGTAGATTCAGACTGGACATAAGGAAAAAATTTTTTCCTGTGAGGGTGGTGAAACATTGGAACAGGTTGCTGAGAGAGGTGGTGGATGCCTCATCTCTGGAAGCATTCAAGACCAGGTTGGACGAGGCTCTGAGCAATCTGATCTAATTGGAGGTGTCCCTGCTTCTTGCAGGGGAGTTGGACTAGATGACCTTTAAAGGTCCCCTCCGACACAAACTATTCTATGATTCTTCTGTCTACAGAAAAGAGTATGTTGATTAGACTGCCACTTCTGACTGGAAAGACAAAATACTCCAAAAGTATTTTTTCCAAAGTACTTTCCCCTTGAGACTGGAAAAATCTAGTCAAGATGTGTTATAAGTTGCTCCATTCCTTTATGCCAGGAAACACAATCACTGACTGTGTTTTGCAGCAACGTACTTGGACTCTTCCAAAAGAATGGTTGAGTACGTGGGGAAAATGTTCCCCTCAAAAGTATTTTAAGAGCCCCAAAGGAAATGTAAGCACTGCTCTGGCAGAAGACAGCAGTCAGAAACTGGAAAACTGTCCCTGCAAACCTTATTTGAATTAAACAATTCAGATTTTGTACCCTGGAAATTTCCAGGACTTCTTTTCAGGCCATCACAGCTACTGTGGAAATCTGCCGCAGGAGCTTTTCCTGTCTAAATCTAGGTGTCCTTAAATGCTGAAGTAATAGTATTATCTACAGCAGACCTATTTTGATGTGACTGACCTTTGAAATGTATGCTTTTTTGTTACCAGGTGAGGTACCTAAGAATTGACAAACCAAGTTGGATGAAAGGTGCATCAAATATGTACCCTGTGTCTGAAAAATACCCATAGCAGACACATAAGAAAAAGGAACAGGTCATATAAAAAGTGATTGGTCTGCTCTCATTTCCTTCCAGCTTCTTCCTCCCAGCAATTTATTGACTTTCTGTGCTAGAGATTGTATTTGGACAGTTATATTTAATAGCCACCAGAAAATCTACCATCTAATTCCTTTTTAAACCTATGTATACATTCAGTCTTTTGTGGGGATAGCTCTATAGACTTCATTTTTATGTGTCCAATGAAATAATATTTCCTTTTAGTTGTTTTAAAATTTCAGCCCCCTCTTTCTTTTCAGAAGCCATGAATAATCTCACTGCCATTCATCATTTTATACGTCTCTGTCATGTTGCCTCTCATCCAACCAGTGTCATTCTAGACCATTTCACACGCTCGTACAACCCACCCCATGCATCTGATGGCACTTGTGGCCCTTCTTGGTTGTGTCTCTGTATCTTTGGGAAAAGAAAGTGCAGTATTTAAGAAATGGGATTTAGACAATGACCAAAATGGTGATTTCTGTCTACTTTCTAGCTCCTTTTCAATTAAGTGCAAATATTCCGCTTGCATTTCAGACTAATGCTGACTATTAAACTGATGCGCACGGGGAATTATTCAAGTGATTCCAAGTCACATACTTGTTTTCAAAAGCAAATGTAACCAATACATACAGTTTACTATGATTTATGGCTACTGGGAAGATGTTATTTACATTTCTGCTATTCCCAGGCCATCTTAAAATAAAGCATTCTCATAGAGCTGTCTTGATTGCAAATTACAAAAATTAAAAGAATGTCAAATGTCAATTCCAGTGTGTATTTTATTGCCATGGTAACACAAAGGTAACTGAGTAGGTTAACCTACAAAATACATACTCAGCTATTTAAAGACCTCAGTGAAATAAAGTCACTTAATCAAGCTTATCATTGCTTGTGCTATGTAATCAGGACAACTCTATTAAAGCCAAAGTCAAAATGCTGGATTTTTCTGTGCTATCTCTCTTCGGAGAGATTCTGTATGCTCTGGTATTTCAAATATGGCCAATCAATGAACATTACTCGTTGTTACAGGCTATGTTTTGCAACCATGTTAAATAGTGCGTTTTCTTTTGCAAATACTCCACATTGTCGGTTTTCCTGTGTCATTTATAAATAAAGCTTAATCTTTTCAAATATATCCTTTCATATGCTAGATGTCCTCCAGTTGCACTCAGCTCAAGCAACAACCAAAGCAGATGCGCTGAAAAGTACACACCTGAGTGTTCTACTTCTAACTTAAAATCATATGTATGGAATACAATGTTAAGCTGTGGCTAGTGCCAAGAAAAATTGTGTTACAATCAAAAGCACACAGAACAAGGGTAGAAAATAAAAATCCCCCCCTTTTTTTTCTGGATTTATATGTTGTACCAGCATAGTAAAAAAAATATTTATTTCAAAGAATCAGTAAAAATATTTGCTACAATTTATTTTCTCAGTATGGCAGTAGAAGTTTACACTGTTTAATCACACTAACATCAGTAACAACTTACCATGTATAGTACCTTCCATCATGAAGTACACTGAAGAGTTGTTCTGCAAATTGTAGTAGCAATTACTGCTCACTCCACAGAAACTCTTGCCCTTAGCAATTGTCCAGAGTTTTGTGGTCCCATGAACTCAAATGTTGTGTTTCGTTTGTATCCATACCTAGAACTTTACCAGACATTAACAAAAAACCCACCTGTTTTTCCAAGTGAAAATACAAGAAGAACTTTTAGAGGCCTGGCCAATCCATAGTGCAACGTTCAAAACCCAGAGAGGAAATGTCCACTTCAATTTAACTCTGAATATGTTAAAGGAAACATTTTGTTCCTGTACAACAGTCTTGTAGGCTTGACACTTATATTACCCTTTATAAGCATGAACAGTATACATCAGTGTTATGATAGCTAATTAATGATTTCTAAACCACAAAGTGGCTACTCTAGTGCTACTACTTACCCTATCTTTACAAAGCATATCACAGGAACACAAGTGACTACTGTGTATTGTTAAAAGCTCCCTTTTCATCCTCTTCTAATGGATGTCTCCAGCAGCGGACACATCCTGGAAGATTCAGACTCTAATCCAGAAAATCAATTATGCACTTATTTCAATTTAAAAGTGTGAATAAACCCATTCACTTCAGAGAGAATCCTTAACGTTTAAACTTAAGCGTATATTCAGGGTAAGGTTGATGAGGGCCTATGGCATACTGCAGAGAAACGTGCCACCTACCATTTCATCAACATCGTGTCCTACAGCACCTGGGTTTTCTTTGGAAATTGTCCATCTTGTTAAAAAAAAAAAGGCCCAAACTTGATCAGCTTATAAAATCTTGAACAGTTTGCATTCTGAGGTAGCTCAGCTGCACATGGGTGTGCATAAGAAGTTTTGTGCCAGGGAAACAGACTACCTCGTTTTTCAAAATAAGCTATTTTTTTTTCCAATGGCTTTTCATTCATATCAAGATAAATTATTAGAAAGAAATTGCAGTTTATTCGCCTCATGAAACATTTACAGTCTTGTCATTATTGTCATCATATTGATTTGGACCTCAATCCTATTATTCTTGATTTCAAAGGAAACAAGATCAAGCCTATAGAAAATAAAAAATAGCTTTCAGCAACATATTCTTGTTAAAATCATTAGCCAAAAATTTAATAATTTTACTTTATTTATACAAGAACAGTAAAGTTTTTTTCACATTCTTGTACGTTTGAGGTTTGACTCCACTAAACAAAACTGAGAAAACCATAGTTTGAACTTCCCAGAGAGTTCAGACCAGGTTGGCGGTGACTAACCTCTCATTCCAGAGCAGCTTATTGTGTCTTGTATGGCAGACAATGTGAAAAGATCTTCTTAATTTCCTATGATTTTGATCAATAACATATTGAGGTGTATAACAAGATAGGGAAAAAAACCTTTTGAGGTTATCTAGAATAATAGTTGACTATTAAAAAAAATTACCTTTGCTGTAGCTCAAGTATTGTGTTACACAGAGAATCAGCTTCATGCACATGTGCACGTCTATGGTTAACAACTCCATTTAAACATCGATGGAATTTTCTGCTACAGTTGCTCTGGGGCGTGCTCTAAAATGTTCGTAACTCCATTATTTTACAATCAACTCATACAACCTAGCAAAATATGTCAAATTCACTGGGGACTAGTTACATGCTGAGCTTCATATATCAAAGTTTTGTCATTTCTAAGTTATGCTAAGGAGAAAAAATCCAGTTGCAACAACTTTTCTCTTTCTTTATTAAAAAGAAGAGTGTAGTGTTTTCACTCAGGCGAAAATCAGAAACAGCTGAATGCATTTTACTCCAACTGCAAAAGGGGGGAAAAAATCACCTTTAAGCAGAGACTAGTTATATATAATCATGAGGCAGAAAGGTGAGAATTTTGGAAGAATGAGCATCTGCAAACAGGTACTTTCAGCAGCAAATGTTTTCAATCTTAACCACATCTCTTTTCCCCAGTCTCTCTTCCCCCCGCCCCAGTGCCTTTCTGGTCTTTCTCTCTCCCTTTGCTTCCCGTGCTTCCTTGCTTAGGATACTTACCAATCTGTCTTTGCACATTTTCTAAGTTAGTAACCTTCCTTCACCCTTCCTCTTCACTGTTTGGTTTTTGTTGGTTCTGTGGCTATCAGTTGATACTTGGGAAGGGATAAACTCATTAATAATTGTATGGCTTGAATGACATTGGTAGCAACAGGAGTTTAGTATTTGTTAAAGAGAATGTTTGGGTTTCAGTGAAGTAGAAGCACTAGAACTGCCCGCATGGGCCTAATGCCCACAGATCAAACTTTTTGAATATGGGCTTCAAGTCGTCCTTTCAGCAGCTTATGATGAAGTTGAGGAAGGCAACATCACAACTGAGGAATGGGAAAAGATAATATGGCAGAGAGGTGGGCAGCAAATTCTAACTGCACTTAGTACATCCCAAAAAGCTGTCATTCGTCAGGCATGGATGTATTGTTGCCATGCATTACACATTTTCAGAAATGCTTATCTGTAATTAATTTGCCAATTACACACCATTAATTTATCATGCAACTCTATTTGCCCCTCCTCTTGCCTTGTAACCCCCTCCAGTGAATTAACCAGATGAATCCTTGGTAATGAACTGAGAGACATGAGTGATACTAATAGCTATAAGCCAGCCTCATTTTTCTTTTTTGTCAGACATAAGGTATTTCAGGTCTTTACAGTGTGCTGGTTATCTGTGTGAACAGAAATAGTGCTTGAGCTTCACACTTGCACTTTAGAGACAGTTTTTTTCTATAGCTAGCCCAGCAATATTAAATGACCCACTTTGGTGGACTCAATCAAGTTTATCCTAAGGTAATCACTGAGCTCTCTGACAGAGCCTTAAGAATACTTCAGCGCTGCCATGCTGATCAGAACCAGATGGCTGTCATTAGGAGTTTTAAATCTGACTCTGTCATGTTGCTATACATCAAATTCAGCTCTTCATGCATCCTTGTATACAACCATGACCTCTTAAGTACTTAATTTAAATCTGAAGTCCCCTATAGGCTGAATACACCAAATTGCAGAGTGTACAAATACGAAGCATATGTTTTTACATAAAGGACTACATAAATACATGTACCTCTCTCCAGCAACTGCCTCTCTGTTAAATGGTGTGCATAGCACTTTATTTCATAATAAATTTGTTCTTCTCTGGCTATAGCACTATCCCTGTAATTTCTGTAATCAGAGGCATAATACAACAAAGTTGAAAAAATTATGTATCATCTGCAATTAAATCTGAGCAGAAAGCTATCAATTCCCTAACATACAAACACACTGAACGATAACGTTTGACACCTCATTCACCTTAATTAGAACTTATTAGAACCTGCTTTGATTCTTACAATGGTGATTCCAACACTCTTATCTGACAGGTTAATGAGGATGTGAAACTAATAGTGTTACTAATGAGGATCTGCTGAAATTAATCATCTGTTATTATTAACAACTCCAAAAGCTAAATTTCTAAAGATTAGATTATGTAAGATAATGTACAAAAGGGAAGCAGCCAAAGTGAAATGTTATCAAGTGGCGGGTTATTTGTAAGCCAAAAGCAGGACATCAGTTTTATTTTTGAGAGAGGAAATTCAATTATTTATTTCTAAGATAAATCATTTTTGTCCCTTCAGAGGGTTTCTTTACAACCATGATTTGAAAAAGGGAGAAGTAGAAAAATGTCTATGAGAAATCACTTAAAGCTGGTTAATGAAATGCTTTTGTCGTAGTGGATGGGATAACTATAGGTTACAAATTGGACTTAGTTCTTTAAGCCTTGAAAAGTGAAGCTGACAAAACTGACGCCTCTAAACCAGTAAAATGTCAAGTGTACTAGCCATACAACCCTAATTTAAGAACTGTCTCTGTTTATCACGCCCAGTCTTCCTGGGCATCACCAGTCCCTACTTTTGGAAAAAAAAAAAACAGCTTCCAAGCTGTGAAGTTGGCTTCTGTTGACATTCAAAATTTCATTCTCTATAAAGCAGAAAACTTTGAATATTGTAGCTTCAGATCTTTAAAGAAGTTGCTTATACTGACATCATTGCAGTACTGGAAAGAGGATGGAAGAGGAAAAAGAAAGCATATGTTGGGTTGGTAATACTCTCCTGATTCACTCAGTACGTAGTTCTTATCCTTTTTCTTCCTCTGTCTGAACATATGGTGGTTTTAAATCAGGTGGATTAAGCAATGCTGGGAGGAAAAATAGCTCTTCTTAGCAATTCATCTGAATTTAGAACTAATCATTTGCTGTGTATTCTGATCCATTTTCTGGTGGAGTGGTGAAATGGCCTTTTCCATTACATAGTTCTATTATATTCTCTCTTACGCCTTTTCTTCCTGAGCTAAACAGTCTTTTCAAACAACTATTCAGTGAGTATTTTCTATGTCGTAATTGTTTTCATTGCCCTTTCCTAAACTTTTTTTCATTTTTCTCTTGTTAGCTGATATTTTATCTGAAATAGGTTGGCCAGAACTGAACACTGTATCGAAAGCATTCTGTGCACTAAAATAACATTAGACCACTTTCAGTGTTTCTTGTGCTTTTCCTAAGAAAACATAATATCTTGCTTTCTCCTGTTTTTTCCCCCTCATTGCTGCAGATTTACTTTTTAACAGCATGCGTGGTAGCATGCACTATTTTCCTGAATTAACAATTAATGTGTTGTGAGATGCTGAATGGCTTATTTCCATCACAATACATCACATTCTCTTTCATTCAGCTACATTTCCCTATTGATTCTTTTGAGAGGATCTTTATGATTTCTTATGACACTAATCTTGCGTGATCTAACTAATTTTAACTCATTTGAAAAACCAGTAGCATTTTTCCTGGTGTACCCACTCAACAGCAAGCCAGTGACTTCCTCAGCAGTCGTACTATATGCAGCTGTCATTAATGAAGAACCTATCCACTATGATCTTCTCTAAATTTATTCTTTTTGTTCCAATGCCTCAGTGTCCTGTGCCAGAGAATTTTCCCTCTAACCATGTGCTGTGTGAAAAGTTTGTTTTAAACATGGTACTTGATCAATTTGTTGAGCACCTCGGTCCCTATACTGTGAGACGGTGAATAAACACTCCCTGTTTATCTCCTTGATCCATCAGTGGTTTCACAGGCCTTTCTTTTCCTCTTTTCCCTTCAAACTCATCTCTTTTCCAAGCTGAAACTTCTTATTGCATGGTCTCTTTGAAGAGAAACTCTTAATCAATCCTGACAATTCTTGTTTCTTTTCTATATGTGTGTGTGTATATGTATATATTAGTTTCACTACTTCCTTTCTGAAATGGAAAAAAATACTTTCTGCAGTGTTCAAAAACAGTCTATATCATGGATTTATACATTGTCATAATATGGTTTTCTGTTTTATTTTCATGGCCTTTCCTGATCATTCTTAACATTATATTCACCTTTTTTTTTTGGTTGCCATTAAAATTAGGTTTTTACAGAACTGTTCAGTGACGATAAGCCCTCTTTCCTGAACCAGTCAACAACCTATAACTAATTTTTTTTTCTGCATGCGCATTACTTTGCATTTAGAGACACTGAGTTTCATATGCTGTTTTATCATCCACTCACTCAGTTTTGTAAAATCATTCTGCAACTCTTTGCAGATAAATGAAAATATCATTCCAGACTTGAGAAAAGGAATGAAAATCTATTCTGGTGAAAATCTGTGTCCAAACAGAGTAGAGATAAGAACATACCTTTTGAATGAAACACATGAGCATGTTCAGAACCTCTATACAGATCCTGGCTGTCCAGTTGCTCTCTCTTACAGTCAACTAGGCTTTAATGGCCCCGCTGAAAGGTCTGAAAAACTCCTGCTGACTTTATAGTGCCCGAGTGCTCATACACTTTTCATCCATGGAGAGGAACGTGGCTGGAATAGAGTGGCTGGAAGAGGAATTCATCTAAGTATGAAATCAGCGTTGTACAGTTGCCTTCAAGGAGAAGACTCTCAAAGAAATAGGAACGCACTTCACTTCTTAATACCTTTCTTCATCCCCAAAGAAAGACCCATAGGAATGTAATCATAGGTTTTTCTTTCTTTCTTTTTTTTCTGATTTTTTTTTGACTGTTTGTTATTTTTGTCACACTTCAGCCAGCTCTAATTAGCATATTTTTGCAAACTGGTGAAACAGGCAACATTTTCAACTTCCCTCTGAAATTTTGTCAGGCAAAACACAGAAGTAACACCTACGTGTAGAGGGTTCTGCTAATGGCCTCGTTCCAAGTGTCATTTGAAACTAGCTGTAAAAAATCTAAGAGAATTAGACAAGTTGGACCTTACACACCCATATGGAACTAGAAAATCTAATGACAACACAAGAAACTGTCAATTGGTTCTTGAAGTATCACATAAGAAAGCAAAGCATTACCAGAAAGCTAGTTTATTGAACCTAACTGACATGAAAAACAACAAACCAAAATTAGTAAAAGCATGTGCCTAGGGCAATCTATTGCTGTTTATTTATTTTAGGTTTTCTAAAGCTGCTTATTCTTAGGTTTCTTTGTTGGATATTGTGATACAGCAGTCTTGCTATGACAAAATGCTATATTCTGAGGGGATTATTAATGACAATCAATCACAAAATACATTTCTAAATACATATAAAATAAAACCTGTCTTTATTCTCTAATAAACACAATATTTTAAAATTACATTGCAAATAGGTAGTTTTTCTGCCATGGCCTTTTATTTCCTCTAGTATTAAAAAAAAAAAAAAAAAACCACAGAAGATAATGGGCTTCTCAAAGTACTAGCTTGCTTTGTAGATGAAACTGAGAAGGTATGAAGATTTCCAGTTCCCTTTAAGTATCTACATCTCACTGCCACAACTGAATAGGGCAGAGCTTTTTGCTTTCAATGTGTGATCCCCGCTTCATTCCCAATATAAATGGATCAGAGGATGAATTCATCCTCTGATCTGTTGAGTTCAGGCTGTAATAGTTTGACAGTGATTCATGATCTGTCTCCGCTCAGACTTTCAGATAAGTTAACACATTCTTCTTCATAATTCTGTTTAGTTTTTATTTTCCTCTGAAGTACTCTTGTTTCATTACTTATTTATTAAGTAAATAGATTCTGAAAGAAAGCTTAAGCATGGAGGACTCCCTCAGGCACCACATCCAGCATCCAGATACCACTGGCACACAGAGTCCCTGGATGGGACCCTGAAGCCTCCTATCATCTAGGTTTTAAGGAGCAGTCCTGCAGGGTGTTTAGCTCAGACCTGTCCTCTACCTATCTCAAGCCTTGACCCAGTAAGACGTGACCTAAACAAGCTCTAACCAAGTCCACAGAAGACACAGCTGGAGGGGGTTCAACCAGTAGCTCTAGCCCATGGTTCAGTGCATGCAGATGGAAATGAGACATGCAGTGTTTCCAGTTTCATATTCTCATATTCTTCTCTGTCTGGGAAGGTTTGAACTACTGTGTCCCATCTTTTGAGTGAATATGCTAGCTGGTAGATTATTAGGCAGGTATTACTTCTGCTGAAGTTATTTCTGTGACATGCTCAGGCTTTCTTTAAGGAAAAACATCTCCTACATTGTACAGCAGCATTTCATATTGGGAACATGTCTTCCGCTTGAGAGACACAGCGACGCTGGATTTGCAAAGCCTTGGGTGACTGGCTTTTTCTTCCTTCTCCCTCTGTGAATCCATGTTTGCTCTCTCCCTGGGACTTCTCAGTTAACTATCACTACCTCAGGCATTTTCCTTGCAGGTTCTGCTCACTTTTTGTACATATGTTATATTGTCAACTTATTTCCTACAGCCTAAAAGCTAGTAAGACGCATGGGCCAAAATTGGGGCTTGGTGATATCAGGTGGACTCCGTGGACTCCCTTTATTTCTACGGCTTTACTTTTATTGTATGTGGATAAAAACTCTAATTGATAGGAGAATTTGGCTCAGTATATATAATGACATGTATTCACAACATAAACCAATGATTATATTACCACACAGTAGAGCAAATTGGTTTTTAGGCAATAAAAAAGCATTATCAGCTCCAAAGGAGCAATTACACTGCACACTGTAAATGCATATTAAGAATAATACACAGAACTCCTCTCACTCTAAATTAGTGTATTGACATGATGGCAGCTCTGAAGATGGAAGAGTGCAGGAGACCTGGGCATTCTGTGCATTAAATTCTCATCAGGGTGACTAAATTGACCTAAAAATGTCAGTGAAGACACTGGAAGCAGATCTTCCTCTGGTGTAAAATACTGTTGATTTCAGTAAATCTAGGTTAGCTTAAACCAACTGTTCTTTACTCTTTAACAGAGGCGAAGTAAACTGGTACAAAGGGGAAGGAGGGGATTATGCTTTATTTACGTAATCAAAGAGAGTTTGCCAGCCTAGATTCTACTTCATACGAGTGCAACACATCTGCCTCAATTAATGGCTCTTCAGTACTCATTCTGCAAACGAACAGGGCATTACTGGCAGGTCTGACCCTGCCTTCTGTGCACGTCCTCTGAAGGCAACGGGAGTGGTCTGAATGTGGAGATGAGTGTTTGAGACCAAATCACTGTCCTACCAGGACAGATAGACCTGATCTGTTCCACTGCTTGAGTGAAGGTACCACACACAAGCATTCCTGTAGTTACGATTTTGCTTTCCCTCTCAGGTGTTACTTTGAAAGTATGAAAGGCTGGAAGGATGATTGCAGGGGAGGATTTAACATTGTACGATCCTAAACAATATTCGTAAATCTTCTGATTCCATTTACATTGGTTCATTCAAAAGTCGTTGTTTCTCTCATAACCTGCAAGTCACTTACTGGCTTTGTAGGGCTGGTTTTAGAATCAACCATATTTATTACACTTGTTAAAGTACAGGCATGGAAGACACTAACTATGATATGTGAAATCATGTTCTTTCACTGCCGCACAGCAAATCTCATTGGAAGCAATGAATTTCCTTTATTTAGACCTATTCCACATCAATAGGTAGGGAAACACAGATTTTTTTTTTCATTCATATGTACAAGAAAGACTTGTTAGTGATTTACCTCTGATGTTTATAGATTTCTCTTTAGTACATGCAGTATACGGCAAATTGGTTTTAGGCAACAAGCAATAACTGCATTTTAGGACTCAGATGTGTCAATGCCAAATTATGTTCAGACCCTTGCTAAATTTCTCTGTTGTACCTTTCTTCTGCAGACAGAAAAATATAGGAAAAATAATGTTTTGTGACTCCCAGCCTAACTTCTCTTCTCCTTTTCTCTTTCATTACACATTTTTAGATTAATGATACTTAGAAAAATATTTTTTTTAATGTTGCAAATGAATGTTTGTAATTATGGTGCCTGTTACCCCTCAAGGACCCAATAGAAAAACAGAAATTTGATGTAGAGCAACTTTACAAGCTGCTAGAGCTAAAAGTTAATTGGAAATTAATTCCATATTCTGTGTACATTATTTGTGTTAAATCACGTGTTACAGTATAAGTAATATACATTTAAACAGACTATTGTAAGCATAAGATAATTAACAATAAACAAAAAGCATTATTCTGCAGTAGAATGCTTTGGCCAAGTCCAATTTATTTTTCTCACTTATAACACTAAAAGAACATCTTACATTTGTAATTTATATGCAAGTCACAACAGTTCTGTTCATAACCACACTGTATCTCTTTCATATATTCAAGTCATTTGTAACATTTCCATGACCTGCGCAACAAAACCCAGACATTACTAATGGCTTAAGGGCTTGGGTTTTTAAACCCCAAAATAATTTAAACTGATTTTATTACAAAACAAATTAAGGTCTAAACTGGGCATAATTTCAAAGCAAATTCTAGTCTCTAACCTTGAGATTCTAAGAATCCAGTCCATCTGTGCAGAAAACAGATGTCATCCATGACTGTTAGATTTTGGACATCACTCTTTTTTTTCTTGTCAGGCTACTGACACACACATAATGCTCTATGCACAGTCTGTGTTAAATACAATCGAAAGAAGAATTTCTACTTGAATTCAGACACCTGAAAATGGCTATACGAAACATCATTAACTGATTTTTTTTTTTTTTATTTTATTCATGTCTGGCAGTAACAAATACTGAGCAGCTTTTGCTTTGTTAGTGTAGGTATTGTTAATGCACTTTCTGCATCCATTTAAATGCAAATCCTCATCCAAATAATCATTTGAAGGAGGAAAAAAAAAAAAAAAAGAGAATGTTCAGCTGAAGACAAAGCTAGAAGGATAATAGAAAGCATGAGCAGGGTGTCAGTAGAAGGCTTCACAATAAAAAAACCCTTTTGGAATGCCAATGAAAACACATTAACGACTGCATTGAAAATTTCTTAATAGAATATGACAGTAGAGTAGTATGTGTACACAATTTCCAGAAAGGGAAATGAAATTAATTCATTTAAAATATACGTATGTTGGATATATGTTTGCGAACATGTAGTACTATATATGCATTCATGTCAGAGCCATAAAAAGAGCCTCAAGTATTGGCGACAGGCAAAAATTTGTTATTTGAATCTAAAACTGGAGAATAATAATCATTAAACAGACTACCATATAACCAAATAATGCTTTGGGGTGGCATTTGTGCAGAAAACAGGAAATTAACTGGGACCTAATAAACATAATTAAACTACACAACAGTGATTTTGGATCCATTCACTCTGGGGAAGCATGATCTTGGAAAAAGTTGTAGTTTACACATTTCTCAAGGCAGCTTAAGTAGCTAAAAACCACTACCCCCTAAACTGTGCTAGAACATAGAAATAAGCTTCCTGCCTGCTAGTACCTTTTATAATATTTCCAACATCTTTCACTCTGGGTCAGTCAGCCTATCTGACATGCCCTATCTATTACCATGGATAGGGAGAGCATCACAGTTTTAATGCACTGCAAGCTTCCTGACATACCACTGGCTCATTTGATAATGGCATCATGATGATAAAGCCTGGAAATGCTGCTCAGCCCATACACTGACAGACAGTCGTTAGTCTGTCTGGAGCCAATACTCTCCAGCGCAGGGCAGGAACCTTCTTTCTTGAAGATCAATTTCTGGAAGTCCCCGTCCATGAGCCTGGGAATCCAAGGAAGTTAATAATAAAATTTTGAGGGAGTTCGTCTAGATTAGGCTGCAAAGGTCTTGTGCTGGAAACTGTGCTGAACACCATCAGGTTGAATTTCTTAGGTTTTGAAGTTGTTTATGTTTGAGTTTATGAAGAACTCTACTTGGACAGCCATATACAACCCAGAGTGGTTTGTTGCGGAGAGCAAAGGGGCCTGCGGTAGGAAAGTCCAGAAAGTGGGAGGTCTAGCAAGGATTGGAAGAGGTGTAAGGAGTAGGGGAAGGAGAAAATTTGTTAGAATAAGAGTTAGAATGAGACTAAAATAGATATTTATTCCCTTACATGATGGACAGAGGAGGAAGGGAGAGTGGAAAATAAACTTCTTGAGCGAAGAGAGCTAAAATACATTTAACATGCTGTGTGTGTTTGAGTAAAGTGTATGACGTTGTTCCTTACCTAGGCAGGAGAAAATAAACTCTAAACAGGCAATCATGTGTGTATCATCTGTCTTTCTGTCCATCAGTTCAGTATGAACCTCTCTCAGGCATCCTCTTTCCCCTAATTAACTCTGAGACAGTTCTTTCCTCTGTGAAAATGACAAGATCTTTAGGAATTCCATAGGTTCAGAAAATTTTCACTCTTTCTTCTTCTCACACATGGAAAGAAGACAGCTCTAGAGGTTTGTTTTCCCTCTTCCTGACCACAGGCAGTAGTAGTAGAGGGGATCCTTTGTCTCAAGCTTGAAGCCTGGGAAGAAAGGGAGAGAAGGGACAAAACATTGACAACCAACATGATTTTTATACAGGACAGGGAGGAGCGTGAGGCAAAATAAAAACTTCTAGCCTAAGGCAAGCCTTGGAAAATAACTGTCAAATATGTCCCTCTACAGTGAGAGGTTTTTTTCCATTGCTCACCACAGCAAAATCCCTTAGAGGCAGTTGGTGGCTTCCTTGTGCAACGAGGGTGCAAGAGGCACATCGTGGCCTTCAGGTGACAAGCATGTATTGTGAATCAAATATACATAGCAATAATACTGTTTTTATCCACCTTCATTGGCTAATGCTTTGGTTTTTTGCTCTTCTCTGTCTAGATCAGGTAAGTACTAATGAAGACAATTAGAATTAAGCAAATCATTTGCGATGAATAATTCAGCAGATGAATTTAGCCTCTTTTCTTGACTATGGAATATTGCTGAGCAGATCATGATCTCCTTTAACATATTCATTGTTCTAATTTATTCTGAAAATGTACTCCATGAAAGCTTCTGTATACTTGACATTCAGCATTTCCTGTATGTGTGTTGCTTGGCTATGACTGATCAAATAAACCACCTGGTGTTGATATTGCTGCCTGAATGGATAAACACTTGAATATAGTATATCAAATGAATATATACTAATTTATGTTTAATTTTGTTGCTACTTAGGAATTAATTTTCTGTTAAAAATCCATAATAGAAAAATCTTGTCTGTTTTGTCATCTTCAACAGACTGAAGGGATTTTTGGTTCTGAGTGTAGCTTATGTGTGTTTCTCACCAACCCCAGATGAAGGAAAGTGCAGAAAATTCTGCAAAGTCTGGAATATGCTTCTCTTTCCATGATCTCTTCAACTAAATTATTCCCAACTGTGTAATGCACCAGCTGTATTTTTATAATGGTTTTGAACAGTCTCCTTTTTGTCTTCTAATGCAGTAAGATCTTGTAGCTTACACTGGTGGCATTATTTACACTGATCTGTATTTTCTTTACAATTTATTCCTTGCTGTCATGGTGTGGAATAGCTGTACAGTGAACTGATATAAGCACTGATAGACTGTGTAAGAGGTATTTCAAAACACAAAGCAAAAGTAAATTGAATAATAAACATAGAAAGAAACGTCGCAGATGTAATAGGTTGACTGCCTGAACTGGTTACAAAACCATGAAGGGTATCATTAAAAGCCACTGCAATCATATGGTTTGAAACCAACACCAAAATGCACTCAAAAACGTACCTGAATCTAACTAGATCAGTTTTCAGAAAATGAAAAATATGAGCACAATTATTTTTTCAGAATTTGGCATTTTCTACAGGCTTGTTACAAAGGTTAGAGTTCTAGATGGATAAAACTAAAGTCAGGATCAAAACCCTTCCTTAGGTTACATAAATATTCTTAAACTCACTTCCTACTATGAAGACCAGAACACAGGAGCCACTGGCTTACCCAGAATCGTACAAGGATAGAGTAGTAGACTTGCCACTTCTGACACTGGATGATGGCCATAGCTGAAGCAAGATCTTCAACCCCTTTCCAAGAGATGGGACACAGTTTTCTAAAACTGGTTTAACTGATCTGACCCATCCCTGCTAACTGAAACTATCCTGAACGGACTTTAAAACACACTTAAAGTGACAAGTAACACAGTATTAGCCAAGAATTTTCCTGTGAAACAATATTAATCACATGCTAAATGATGGCTAAAGTGTCGGTTTTGACATAGTTGTGACATAACACATTAGAAGATCTCTGTGTTTCCCAGAGATTCCAGGTCAATTATGTTGTCTCCTGTGACAACACCATGCCCTGCATGCCCTGGCAATACAGCAATGCGTCTAAGATCCTGGAAACACTTGTGCTACCCAGTGCAAAAGGTTCCTACCTAACAATGACAGGAAAGGTTTCTGCACTCTGGGTTTTTCACAAATCTGCCAAAAGGGAGAATTAAGAGCCTTGAACTTGAGTTTCCAGGGTTAGATTCAGCTTGAAATTCTACAGACTATTTTTAAAGTATTATTTTTTCCCTTCTACGGGAAAGCCTCAAATGTACCCTTTGTGTTTCAGGGTGGGACGATTCCCTCCCCTCTCCCACTCTCCTTCCAAATCCAGAATTTCCTATGAAATGGAAAGGTCAGCTTTTGACCTTGTCACTTTAGACAGCTGACCTCTGTGCTACACACATGAAACACAGCCAGTTGCTCCACATGTAAACAACTCAAACTATTGTATGGGCTTGACCTCAAGTTGTTACTCTACTGTCTGTAACAGCCCATACGGCGATCTCACGAGCAACCATGCTGGGCTTTTTCAGATTCCAGACTTACGGAGCTTTCCAGAAATGTTACAGGTCAAAGGGTATATCACAAAGAAAGTTCATCAGAGAATAACAAGAGTGTTTATTTTGGGAACTGGATTTTCTTGTACTTTGTGAAGCAATATTTTGAAGTGTTGGAGATGTGACATTCTGTTCCAACACAAAGACATCAACTTTACGTGCTACATCCATCTCAAACTGACTGTGCAGCAGGACGATTTATGCCTTTTTACAGTTTACAGGAGCAAGTTCATCAATTTTCTAATCCCCTGCTCCCACCCAGTTTTCATTCCTACAGTGCCTGGGAAATGCAACACTAATTTAGACAAGCTCTCTGTTACTCTGTGTCCTAGTTCACAGCAAAATGCTCAGTTCCAACAATGAGACTTAATAATGAGCCACTTAATAGTGGGAGCATAATTATTCACAGGTCATTTTTGTGGCATTTTGAAACAGCATTTGACTTTCATGGCTTTTTATATATATAAAAATATATTTCTTTATATTTATATATATATATGAGCTGGTGTGCTAGTAAAATTTCTAGTTTTGAGCAGTGATGTCTGTCTGATTGACTAGTTGAGAGTCTGTGTTTATTTTTAGAGTTAACGGATTTTTTTTCTTCTATTCATCAGTTGCTTAACACCAGTCTTAATTTTTGATGGTTTTTGTGGAAAGCAAATTTCCTCTGTTAAAATAGATCTGAAGAACAAAAACACAACAGTTGTATTTGTTTTCCGTGGCAAACACATACACTCCCCTCATCAAAGCTCAGCCAACGGTGCCAATAAAATTTCACAATCCTAACCACTCAGATTAACAAATTGCAATTCACATTGTGTTACAGTTTCACTTCAACATTCCATCTTTTTTTTTCTTTCTTCCTTCATTTTTTCATTTCTTTTCTTTTTTTTTTTTTACAACGATGATCCAGGAATAGTGTTAACACACATCAAAAGGGATTTATTCTACTCTGTATTGAACAGATGGCAGCTAGAGGACTGTGTGAGTGAAAAGTAATATAGCTGTGGGATGTGTACTTGCTGATATTAGCTGGGCTAACAGTTCTCAAGCTCCATTATGTGTCAATGTGCTTCTGAGTGTTGGTTTATGAGGATTCTGCAGTTCAGCAACTCATTGAGACATAAGTACCTGAAATAAATTCCTCTCTGTCAATTGGCTGCTAAAATTAAAAAGCAGCTGTTTTAGTTCAAACATAACGTTGCTGACATTTTGGGCTCACCTGTATTTACTTTGAAAGTCAACACAGGAAAGCCACACGTGCACAGATACGTATACAAACAAAATTTCAAAAGGAAGTCTTTCTGGCAGTTTTCATTAAAGCTTTTTGTTTGGGGATTTTTTTTAACAATTAACTTTTCTCCCACACTCCAAGGGAGGAGCAAGGATTCCATGAGACTTCAGATGCTCTCCCTTATACTACAGTAATGGCTTTTTCATTAAAAGCCTGAGGAAAGTGATATAAACACCATTATATACAAATATACAAAAACATTAATACCTGAGATACAAAAAGGACAGAGGAGCATACAATTCTGTTAGACAAGTCTACATTACACTATACAATCTTATCTTGTATCTTGCCTTAATAATGTTCCAATATCAATTTGTGATGTGAACTTTAGAAAGACTTAGAGACTACAGAAATTATGCAAATACAAAGTCTCTTTTTAAAAACATACAATTGTGATACATACAATTTATTAAGACCATGAAAATTTATTAAAACATGTCCATTGTCTGAAGGGATATGATAAGTTAATGGTTCAGTTATCAGGTAATTATATGCTAACGTTGGCACGCATTGTCATGTAATTGCCATGCACTATTTTACATCAGCCCATGGCACTATTTTACTCTAGTATTTACATGGGGAAACTTCATAAGTGAGTGTGTGGCACTGAGCAAGCTTCGAGTTGTGATGGAGAACTTACTCTTGTTATGTTCTGTTGGTGCAAATAGTATTTAATTTCCATTAGCTATTGTCCTACCAATATCTGCCACAGTCAGGATAACAGTGCAAGCTTACAAAATTCTTGCAAAATGTAAATTAAAAAACATCATGACAACAGTGACAACTTCAGCTTTTGAGCTAAAGCATCCATTCAGCCAGGATGGTCAGACTTTACGTGAGTATGGATCCCTTTAGACAAGGTTAGTATTAGAATGGAACAAAGGCCAGATTGGCATACTTGCAACATGTCTGTGTGCGTGTATTACCTTCTTGGAATCTTCTTCAATACAAAATTTGCTCTATTTTTTCAATCCAAATGTACAATTTTATCTTTATACCAAATCACTTGGCTCAGACTTTTACTTGGAATTTGCTTCAACTTGCATGCCATACCTATTATACACACACTACATACTAGAGACAAAAGCAAAAATATTTCATCCATGCTGCTGTGCAATGCTGTGCAAGAATTGAATGCAAAGAATTGAAAAAAAAAAGTCCACTCTAGCAGAACTGCATCCTAACTTACTGTTTTCATAGCACCTGAATTAACTGTGTGTGTGATATCACACAGCGGTTTACATTTCAAAGTAAACAATCTTGCAATATCCAAATGTGAATCCTTCACATGATGATCTACCTCTCTTATCAGTACCAGTCCCTACCTGTCCCTATTGCTGTAATGTTTCTTAAATTCGGTCTTTCTGCAAACTGCTTAACAAGAAAGAAATTTTTTCAGTCAGTCATCTTTGCACGTTCTTTCAGCCGCCTAGTGGCATGCCTGACAGACCTTCTGGCTTCATTCTTATGTGTATATAAAATATTTTCCTCTTCTTTCTGTGATAACCCTAGAGAGAACTGTTATTAAATTCTGACAATCTTTAGGCATGTCATCTATCTTTTCCATTAAATTGCTTGTACTTTTCTAAACTATTTGTCTTCAGATATGCTTGATATATGCATACAAGATTTCTAACATATCATATGGTAGTAAACAACCTTTGATTTTTAACTTTTGTTTCAACACAACAATTTTATATTTCCACAGCTTAACTTTTGTGAGCAGGGACCTGGAAGGGATATTTTTAGTTTATTTTCCTTCTGTTTTTTTGTTTTGTTTTTAGATTCCATGACACTCTCATGTCACTCTCAAATCATCTGCACAATGTCTACAAGATAGGTACACAGTAATTTCAAAGTTAATAGGATTTTTTTTAATGAAGGGATATGAAGTTTATAGCACATTCATTAGGCTGTACTATGACTTAAAAATATAAACTTGCATGTGTGTTTGCATTCAGAAAAATCAAATATCTTTTGCAAGTGTAGCTGAGATTAGAAAATGTAATTTTAAAAGCTGGGTAGTGATATCCTTGCTTTTCAAAAAGCTGTATGTTTAGCTAATGCTAATAAGGATTAGCACATAACTCTTTTTTGAAGATGTGATGTGTTTCATGACACTAACAAAGAATGACCAGTATCATTATTATACTGTCTTTGAGCATTTCTTACTAGAGGCTTCAAACAGGTTGGGGCATCATTGTCTGAGAAACTGTGCAAATATAGCAAAAGATAAGCCACATTATGCTCTGAGAATTACTTTAGAAAACAGCACTTAGGATCTAAGGTGTATCTTCCCTATAATAAGTTGTAAGGTATCTTCGTATTTTCAGTTCAAGTGAGTTAGGCATCACTCATTTTCAGCTCACTGTTCTTTTGGACTTGCATGCCTGCACAGCTAACACAAAAACATTCTGTAACAAAAGAGAAATGGAGATGGATTTGTGTTTTCAACAGCTGTATGGAACAAATTACTCACATATGAGAACTGAAAGTGTCTCAGAAGAATGTGAAAAGTGTCTAGCAGGAGATGCAAAAATAAACTACACTGAAAAACATATATTCAATGCCTATGTTATGTGTATGTTTTGCCAGCAATGTACAATACTTTCTGATTCTACTAGAACATTAATACTTGTAGATGTTAACAGATCTTAAACTATTTATACAATACACCGGAATTCTTAGCTTTGTTGTCAAACTCTTTTTACAAAATCATAGAATCATTATGGTTGGAAAAGACCTCTAAGATCATTAAGTCCAACCATCAACCTAACACCACCACCCCTACTAAACCGTGTCCCAAAGTGCCACATCTACGCGTTTTTTGAACACATCCAAGGACAGTGACTCCACCACTTCCGTGGGCAACCTTTTCCGGTGCTTGACTACTGTTTCAGTAAAGATTTTTTTCCTAATATGCACTCTAAACATCCTCTAATGCAACTTGAGGCCATTTCCTCTCGTCCTACCACTAGTTACTTGGGAGAAGAGACCAACACCATCTCACTGCAACCTCTTTTCAGATAGTTGTAGAGAGCAATGAGGTCTCCCTTCAGCCTTCTCTTCTTTGTGCCAGTTCCCTCAGACACTCCTCATAAGACTTGTTCTCCAGACCATTCACCAGCTTCATTGCCCTTCTCTGGAAACTCTTCAGCAACTCAATGTCCTTCTTGTAGTGAGGGGCCTAAAACTGCACACAGTATTCCAGGTGTGGTCTCAGCAGGCCTAAGTACAGGGATACAATCACTTCCCTACTTCTGTTGGCTACACTGTTCCTGATGCCAGCCAGAATGCTGTTGGCTTTCTTGACCACCTGGGCACACTGCTGGCTCTTATTCAGCTGGCTGTTAACCAGCACCCCTAGGTGCCTTTCCACTGGGCAGCTTTCCAGCCACTCTTCCCCAAGCCTGTAGCATTGCATAGAGTTGTTGTGACCCAGGTGCAGGACCCAGCACTTGGCCTTGTTAAACCTCACACAATTGACCTCAGCCCATTGATCCAGCTTGTACAGATCCCTCTGCAGAGCCTTCTTACCCTCAAGCAAATTGACACCCCCGCCCGATTTGGTGTCATCTGCAAACTTACTAAGGGAGCACTCAATCCACTCATCCAGATTATTGACAAAGATATTAAACAAGACTGGCCTCAAAACTGAGCCCTAGGGAATACCGCTTGTGACCGGCTGCCAACTGGATTTAACTCCATTCACCACAACTCTCTGGGCTCGGCCATCCAGCCAGTTTTTTACCTAATGAAGAGTACACCTGTCTAAGCCATGAGCTGCCAGTTTATCAGGGAGAATGCTGTGGAAGACAGTGTCAAAGGCTTTACTAAAGTCCAGGTGGATCACATTCACAGCCTTTCTGTCATCCACTAGGCCAATCACCTGGTTGTAGAAGGAGATCAGGTCAGTCAAGCAGGACCTGCCCTTCATGAACTGGGCTCAATCCCTTCGTTGTCCTGCACATGCCTGGTGAGCATACTCAAGATGAACCACTCCATAATCTCCCCTGGCACCAACATCAGGCTGACAGGCCTGTAGTTCCCTGGATCCTTTTTTTTATCTCTTACAACAATGGCCAGATTGAGTTCTACGTGGGCTTTTGCCTTTCTAATGATCTCTCGGCGTGACATAACAAGATCCCTATCCTATTCTTGAGTGGCCTGCCCCTTCTTCCAGGAGCGGTAGACTCTCCTTTTTCTCCTGAGTCCCAGCAAAAGCTTCTTGTTCAGCCAGGCCGGCCATCTCCCCTGCCCCCTACGGCACTTGGGGACAGCCTGCTTCTGCGCCTTTAAGACTTCCTTCTTGAAAAATGTCCAGCCTTCCTGGACCCCTTTGCCCTTCAGGACTGCCTCTCAAGGGACTTTCTCAACCAGTATCCTAGGCAGGCCAAAGTCTGCCCTCTGGAAGTACATGGTAGTGGTTTTGCTGACCCCCCTCTTTACTTCAAGAATCGAGAACTCTATCATTTCATGGTTGCTAAGCCCAAGATGGCCTCCAACCACCACATCTCCCACCAGTCCTTCTCCGTTTGTAAACAGCAGGTCAAGCAAGGCACCTCCCCTGGCAGGCTTACTCACCTGCTGTGTCAGGAAGTTATTTTCCACACACTCCAGGAACCTCCTAGACTGTTTCCTCTCTGCTGTGTTGTATTTCCAGCAGACATTTGTAAGGTGAAGTCCCACACAAGAACAAGGGCTAGCAATTGTGAGACTTCTGCCAGCTACCTGTAGAATGCTTCATCTACTTCTCCATCCTGATTGGATGGTCTATAACAGACTCCCAGCAGGATGGCCTCCAGGATGACCTTTCAGCAGGATGACCACCTCATTGGCCTTACCTCTCATCCTTACCAATAAGCACTCGACCTTGTCATTACAATCGTTGAGGTCTACGCAATCTATACCTTTTCTGAGAAATGAATATGTCAGAGTTCTCCAATTGTGAGAATACGATAGTGCCATCAGGCTCTTTTCAGGTCTGTTTTCTGTTACTGATCATGGCCAGTTACATTTGCTAAGGGGAAGAGTATGAGAAGTAAAGCTACGATAGTTCTTCCTCCTTGTATTGGTTGTCAGCTTGTTGATTGCAGGGACATGGACCATTGTACGGAACAAACAATTATGCATATGTGTCCTGGTGAATCCCTCTTCCAGCAATGTATCTAATTGTTTCGTGTTCATATGGCAGACATTAATATTTTTGTCATTTAAAATAAGTAGTACTGTTAAGTTCCACTGTTCTTCCTATCTTTTTTCATCTTTAAACCTTCTGTCTGACAGGTTTCTTTGGGTGGTACTAGTTCTTATGCTGCGTTAAATGTGAAACATTGCTTCATACCCACGATCTCCACGTAATTCAGCATTTCAGAGACTTCTGTCACATTTCACAGTCAGTCATTACCCTTTTGTGGCAATAAATTCTCATTCTTTTCAGTCTACTGTAGGTACATTCATACAGAAGTTGTTCTCATCTCTGATTATCTCCTTTGTACTTTTTATAGTATCCTGTCATGTAGCTCTATATTTTCACATTTCAGACATCTGGAAATGCTTATCTTTACAGCTCTACAAACCCATGCGATTTCTTGTATTTACCTTACCTGCAGAACATATTATTCTGAAACATAAAGCAGTGGGAAAAAATGTTGGAGAAAAGAGTGAGTTTATCTTGTGAAAGTGGCTTGGAAAACAACAGTGGCCTATCATGTCTAACATTTTTACCCAGTTTAATGTCTACAAAAATAATGAGGTCTAGATTTTTAAAAACAAAGATTTTAATCAAGAGACTTCCAAAAAGTAGAGAAAGGCTAGTCAGACTAGAATTCTTGGATGCTCAAATACATACATTACTTTCTCTGCCAAACTGATCTCAGTATCTCCAATTTGTTCACAAACACAGATATACAGCTGGTAGGTACCTTCATAGCTATACACAGCGGATACTACTGTGTATAAAACAGTAGCACATGTGTTCACCATTAATGAGACTGTATACACACAATTTTTTATAAAGCAAACCAAGTAATATTTTTATATCTGAAAAAAAATCTCATTTTAAATCATTTCATCTGTAAATATGTTATGAAACTTGGTCTGAGATGATTTGCTTAAAAGACAGCTGATTTGTAATTATTTATTGCATATAGTTTGCATTTCTGAAATTACAAGGGTATACTTCATATTGTTCATTCAGAAAGCATAATTCTTCTGTCTAATCATATGGTGCCACCTATACAGCACCTGGTGCTCTCACCGCCTCCTCCCAAACATTAACATAGATGTCCTCACTATGCCTTTGGCATTTAAAATCATAATTCTCCACATTTGGTGAACAGAAATATTTAGGCATCTAAATATTGTGTCTCTTAAACCATTAAGTATGTCATAGAATATGCAAAAGTTAGGCACCTAAGAACACTAGTGGGTTCAGACCAAGTGATTTCCCCAGGTTCAAGCTGTGAGTAGAAAAACAACCATCAGAATCTGCCACGTAGATGGAGCCACACGGCTCTTCTTCTTTTCTGGACATTGTCTTCTACTTGCAAGAAAATATAACCTATATTTTCAATACTTCTTAAAAAACTTTGTTCTTCATCTCATTTGTAGAGATGCAGTTGTCCTCCTTTTGCAGAATTTAAACTCGAGCCTATCGTTGGGGGAGCCTTGCTTGTTCTTGCTGCATTGTGCATCGGCTGGCAGAATAGGGGAAAAAAAAAACCTTTGCTTGTCAAGAGAAACAAAGATTCAGCAAGCATTTATACATGAGCTTAAATATAGCCAAAGAGAAGCAAAATATTGAGTGAGGTCAACTGTTAGTACTGCTTATTTGTCACTGACTTAATGGGATTTCAGCAGGCAATTTAAGATGCACTTGTATTTATTTGGAGTCAGTGGGATGTAAATCAGCGGGACTTATATATAACTCACATGTTTTGCGGCAGAAGGGTAGGCTGCTGAGTGAAATGTCCATTGCGTGTTTTAACTCCCTGAACATGCTGAGTCTTAAATTTAAACACAGAAAATTTTAAAGCACAAAAATGATAATGCACATCCTTCTTTTTCCTTTTTTTTTTTTCTTTTTTTTAAACTCCTTGGACTGTTGCATCAGACTTAATCTGATGAGGAATAATTATTTCATTGTTTTCTTACATATGTTACAGTAGATTAATGTATACAGCTCATTCAAAAGACACCCTAAGATCAAGACTTTTCCATTATGTAGTATTTCCTCAACCAAAGAGCCAGAACAAAGACATGTAACTTTACTTTACATCATTTGATAACTTCACTTTGAAACACAGGTTCAATCCTAAGATGATTTTGAAGCACCATATAATTCAAGGAAAGATGCCTAAGGGCTTTATGTAAATATAATTAGTTTGCAAGGATTACATTTTATCGATTATTAATAAAAAAGGAACCACGCGAATTTCTAATTATTTCAGAGAAGAATACAAATATACTTCTTTCCAGAGTCTCCAAAATCATACCCAGAGAGGTCTTTTTAGTTTTATGTACCACTTTTAACAATAAACAGATTTAAATTACATGAATTATCCAAATTGTATGATCTAATGCATCTCCCAAAGTGGACTACACTTATAGCATTACATTGTTTTGGGAAGCAAGAAAAATAAAAGTCATTTTGGAACACATAAAATTCCAGCTATTGATGAACTTTAGCTCTGCATTTCTTGCACAAAAAGCAATCATTATCCTACACCATGTGTTATGCAAAAGCGTGAATGCAGGAAAGCGTATAATGCTGCAACTGTAGAATAACAACAACAAGACATCAACATCATTAACCAAAATAATTGCTTAAGATATTTCTTCACAAAACAAAGATGTGTTGTTTACCACTGTAAAACAAAAGTGCTCTCCTGTAAAGACGTAATGTGGAAAAGCATTGAAGACTACTAATGAGGTGACTGTGCACTAAAAGCAGTGGTAACCTAGAGCAAAAACACCTTTCTCCACTTAAGTTCTTATAGGAAGATAACTATTGTGTATTAGATTTACTTCACTCTAAAATAAAACAAACAAAAATAAATAAATAAATAAATCTGCTCCACTGACTGTTGATAAAAACAATGTTAAACTCAACCCTAGTAAACTCTTCCCATCCTTTTCAATCTTTAAACCATGAAGTAGGAGCTGTGTGCTGTTTGGTGGGATGTAAGGGAGGTGCATCCATGCCCTGATGCACTTTGCTATCTAGTCAGGGAGCAGGGGCAGAGCCACTTTGTCTCCTCATTGACCTGGGGCAGAGTATTTCTTCTCTAAGAGGCATGGAAGTTAGGGTGTCTCTTGTTTGTGATGGTCATATATTTCCTCTTGTGCTTTTCCTGCCAACAAGGAAGAAGAAAATATTGAAGATTTAGAACTTGCGCAGAATGTGTTGTCTGCAGTAGCTGTTCCACCCCTTCCAGCACCTTAATTATACCTTTCAGAGACTGAATTATTTCTGAAAAATCATTATTATGTAATATTTCTGCTTTAAAGGAAAACTTGTTTGTTGGACAAAGGCGCTTTCTCTTCTCTGTTCATTTATGATAGGGCAATTAGACTTCACCAGAAGCTTCTCTAATAATTACACAGAGCAAAGAGAAAACCTTAATTAAATTTTAATGATGAGTGCAATTGTACTGATTAGGATAACAGTGGTCATTATACACTATCGCAAGACTTCTTGCTTTTATTGTATGTTGCTAGTACCATGAAGCTTATCTCAAAGTTTGTATTTATCTTAATTTGGTAATCTCTGCTGTTATTAATTGCAAACTCCATTTACAGTCTCTGCACCTCATCACTACTATAATATTGTTACATGTTCCTCAAATAGGCACAGGTACATGAATAGCAACAACCTTTCTGTAATACACTTAAATATTTTTCTTACATAGATTCTAGGAGCTTGGTAACCTAAAGTAGATTGGACTTCAGATCTCAGTAAATTAAGTACTCAAAATATTGACATGGACTTTACCTAAAAGCTTTGTTTGTTCTTTTTCGGTAGACTGGCCAGATATCTTACCAGGTGGGCTGCAGGACTTGTATTGATCTCTTTTTCTGTGACCATTGTTGCAATACCTTTGAGGCTGGCAGAAATAATTGGAGCATAGGGCCCCGTGTTGAGAGACATTTAGATGCTTAAAGACACGGCTCAGCCCCCAGAGTTGTAGTGCAACAGCACATCTGGCGTGTTCTGATTCCAAATCACCAAGCACCTGAGCTATATGGGTTATCCACCAGGTGGGTAACTTGAGAGATGCTGAAAGTCCAGACACACTCAACAGGAAAAATTAAACATAAGTCAGCTTGCAATGCTGACCTCTGCATTTGTTCTCTTCATACTGTTCAGATGTACAGAGTCAGACCTTCTGAAATACTGGCATTGGCCTCATAAATGAGAAATGTGATGAGTCACACTGCATGAGATACCAGGCCGCCTTCCTCTGATAAAGAAGTGTTCTTATGTAAAAGCGAGATCAGACATATAAAGTCAGCATGAGAAAAAGTAAAGCAGAGATTCATTCAAAAAGTCCCAGTGATAGTGCATCCTGGGCAGAAAAGAAGTCTGTAGCCTGGTGGTAATATCTCTGTTACAGTACAACATCTGGGAAAAACAAGCTAACTAAATCCAGGACTTCAACCTCTTGCACGAGAGTGTAAACCTCTGACATTAGCTGTAGGCACTCACCCACAGACTAACAAAGTGTGGAAAAGGAATACAGCGTCCCCTTTTGTTGCAAGGCTTGAGGTGCTGGGAGCCCAAGCACTTTATATAGTGACTTAGATCAACCTCAGATGTCCACATTACCTACTCAAACACCAAAAATGCATGGAGTTAGAATTCGAGCATTTCAATGTCAAAGAGCAACACACATTGCTTATTTTCACATCTCAATGGAAAAAATGGAGTCCAGGAGGACACGGTAACGTTACTTGTGGCTATGGGTGTGTCGTAGTTCAGCCCTGATCAGGACCAGACTACGCAGTCTGTCTCTCGCTCCCCCCACCCTCCGAGAGAATAGGAGGAGATGGTATAAGAAAAAACAGCTCAAGGTTTGAGATAAGGACGGGGAGAAATCCTTAAAGTTACCGTCACGGGCAAAACAGACTCGACTTGGGGAAAACTATTCATTTATTTCTAAAATTAGCAGGAGAATGAGACAGGGAACAAGATAACCTCCCCCCACCCCTCCCTCTTCCCGGGCTTAACATTATCTCTACTACCTTCCCCTCCCGAGCGGCACGGGGGGGGGGAAAGGGAATGGGGGTCACGGTCAGTTCATCACGCGTTGTTTTATGCCGCTGTATCATCGTCGGGGGAAGAACTCCTCACATTCCTCCTCTGCTCCAGCGTGGGGTCCCTCCCACGGGCCACAGTCCTTCGTGAAACTGCTCCGGCGTGGGTCATCTCTTCCACGGGGTGCAGTCCCTCTAGAACCGCTGTCCCAGCGGGCCCTCCACGGGCCACAGCCTCCTTCAGGCCTCCACCTGCTCTGGCGTGGGGTCCTCCACGAGCTGCAGGTGAATCTCTGCCCCTCCGTGGACCTCCATGGGCTGCAGGGGGACAACCCGCTCCACCATGGTCTTCACCACGAGTTGCAGAGGAATCTTAGCCAGGAGCCATATTACTCCTCCCCTTCCTTCTTCACTGACCTTGGCGTCTGCAGCCGTTCCTCACAACAGGCTGGCAGACGTCTCTCAGGATCCTTTTACATCTTATTCACTTCTCATCTCCTCTCCACTTCTTGCAGCCAGGCCGGGCCGAGTTGGGCCCAGTCGGCTGCCCGGCGGGAGGCCAGAGGGTGAGGCCTCCAAGGCCCATGAGGCTCGCGCCTCCCCCTCTCTGCCCCCCGCTCAGCTGCTTCACATCTTCTCCTTTTTTTTTTTCTGTTTTCCCCTTCTTAAATACGTTATCACAGAGGCGTTATCACGGGACATTCTGCTACCAATTGGCTCGGCCTTGGCCAGCAGCGGGTCCGCCCTAGGCCCGGCCGAGTCCACTGAACAAAGGGGAGCAACTTCTAGCAGTTTCCTACAGAAGCTACCACCTTAGGCCCCCCCTCACTAACAAAACCAGAACAGGGTGAAAGAAATATGGAGGCATCAGTACTGTATGAAGGGACTCTGCAGGATATCTTGGCAACATTGGGTCCTAACTTACTGTCCCACTGATCCCTTTTGCATCAATATCAATGTAGGACACCATCTACTCCACCTTCCTTTTCTTTTGTGGGCCTCCTGTCTGCACTGGCAAGTAGCCTGGGCAATAGTTCCTGTGTACCCTAATACAAATGATCACTGGCAACCTTATTGTTCTTTTGTCTTCATTCACAAGGCAGGCAATGCCACAGTTATGGCGTCACTCAGAAGACATGTTCAGTTCCTTGTCCTGCCATGTCATTAGGACATCAGTCAGTCTCAGTTGCCTACATCTTCACTGCAATTACCTTTGTGATGCAGACTGCTGCTTACTGGCTTATGTACAGGTGGTGTCCCACTTGAGGATAAGGGCATGCAATTTTATATCAATGAGAGTGTAAATCACAAAATCACTCTGTTATTTAATTGGCTGACAAATATGTTCGTGCTTTAAGGCGGCTGAAGGTGAATGCTGATTTGCAGTGTCAATGACGAGCTGCAGCTCTCGGTCCCGCATGTAGTATGTGATCCTCCAGAGGAAGGAAGTGTGAGTTAGCAGGAACAGAAACAAATGGTTTGGGATGAACAAAGGGCTCAGCCTTTGTAATTTAGTATTTCAGATTTCAGTGACAAAAGTATGGAGGACCACATGGGGTCTTTATTAAAGGATGTCTAAAGAAATAATGAACCGTGAAGAAGTGACATGATCAATAGATTAGCTTCAGTTTACATTTGTTATAATTCTCACCTAATTGCTTGCTTGGGTCTGCCCATGGCCTTAATTGCATACTGGTATGTCACCTTTGAACTCTGCTCTGTTAATTTTAATTGTAAACAATGGACTGTCTTTGAAATATTTTCTCCAGTTTTCTTTCTTTTCTGTCACAACTGAACCTATGCCTCCCTGATGTGTTATAAAAAGGAAATGTTTTCTCCCTGCTGTGCCTGAAGATTGACTCCAAGTCAAAATTCAGAAGGTTCTAATGGCTTAGACCTAACATTGGCTGAAGAAGCACCACCACTATTTACGGTAAGCAGGAAAGGTGACTCACCAAGTATGGCACCTGTTTAATATGCTCATATAACTGTGAGCACACGCACACCCTATGTTCAAAATAATTCAAAACGCCATGGCAGATAGGAGTTCTCTCAACTGTACAGCAAATGTCACAAAATTTGTGGATTAGGATTTTTTTTAACATTGCCTATACACTTTAAAGAATAATGTTGCATCCGTAAGGTCCTTCAACTTGTTCTAACATAAGTCAGGAGCACATCTTTCTATCCACTGGGTAACATTTACATTTATTTCTTAGTATGTCATACAGCACCATTAATCATTTTAGCAGCCTCTCTACCTCACAGGAGATGTAGGGCAATGATAATGTTTTATGTGTGTAATTAATCCTGTGGCAGATGTGTAGTTTCCAAGACTACTGCCATTAGAGTATTGACAGGATTCGGAACAAATATTCAGGCACTGGGTTAGTAATGATTTTAATATGATAACATCCAGTTACTCATCAATATAGAATATTCAGACCTTAAGTTTTACATAAATGTTATTATTTGTAAAGGCTTTCAGAGAACTAGTGAGGAGGGGTTTATATTCCTAAAGCTAATGCTGAACAAACAGTACACAATTAGCACAGCAGCTGGGTGTGCATAATTCGTCAATTCCCCTCCACTCTGTAGTAGTCACCATTTGTGAAGTAAGAAGGGTAATTTATAGTGAAAATAAAGGTTATCCAGGGAAGAGAAATTATGTCAAGCAATCTGCATATACCTTTAAAGTTACTTTGAAATAGTTTTCAAAATTATGCTCCCTTTCATCCCACTAAAAAGACCTCCTTAGCTGGATTCTTGGCAAAGGAACAAGTTCAATTACATATCATGATCAAATTGTGGAAGTAAAAATCCCCTATTTTTCCCTCAGAAAGCAACCTCTTTGCAATGCATATGGATCTTCAGATGATGATGGGCAGGATTGCTACTTTTCCATATTTTGACACTTTTTCCTCTCTCGACTTTTCAGTGTCTGTTATGGTATTATCCCTTATTATGCCGGGAGGTGGGTATGCTGGTGCGCCCCACGAATCTGAAGGCTACACTTTATACAGACATGATTTTTCACACCATTTTAAAAGAGTATATGCTTCTTAAAATGCATGAAAGTGTGGACTGGTAGCAGTGCCCCTTAACATCAAATCATACAGCATGTATGCAGCTGATACGTCTCCTTATGAAGTGGAAAAATGCATTTTATATTTGGTTTGGACTACCTTGATTCTTCAGGTTGGTGGGAATAATTAATGTATCAATCCACTAGTCCTCAGTTTGGTAGCTCTCTGTCAGACTTGCTCCCCAGAAATAAATGTGGACTCATACAAAAAAGAGAGAATGTACCTGCAACAGCTCCGCAGTATGCTTACTAAAACTGAAAAATACCTGTAAATCCTGAGTTCTTTACTTCAGACCAAGGTTTTGTGGAAACTATTGCAGAGTAGGGGAGGCACAAACAGGTCCACAGTGTTTGCTTTCCAATTCTCTAAGCCAGAAGAACAAAATAGAGATGGAGGAAATCAACAACTTCCTGCATTCAGAAGGGGACGTGGGGAGGGCAGCTATTCACTGGAGAAAGTTTAATGAAGCTCTTGTGGATCGTGAACAGTGCCCACCCTCAACTTTTATCTGTGCACCACTGTGTAACTTTTTTGAACTTGAAACTGTAAATATCCAGACATACAGGACTTGGCAGACCAGCTGTCCTACGCGATGAGCAGCAGAGATGAGTGGAAAGCAATTTCAGCTCCACTGTGAGCCATCTCCACATCTGCTTTCTGCAGTACAGCCATGATTCACTTCAAACTTCCCGATTCTTGGCTCCTTCATTGCCCTGAAAAAAACCCTGTCTGTATTGCTCTGTTGCAATTTGGACATTTTCACCTCTTGCTCTGCCTCTACATCATTAATTCACTTGTGGAGACAGGGAAAGGGTGCCTCTGAGGAGCAGGGTTAGCCTCAACTGCATGCATATTGATGATCCCAAAAAAAATACGTGTGACTTTGGTGACTGAATGCTTTGGGTCTGCTTAGGAAATGTGAAATAGGTAGAGTTCCTATTCATTTTAATTGTCCTGTGTCACTGCTTTGTGTGAGGATGTTTTGACCTATTTCCTTCTAATAGTCTCTAAGCTATTTCGCAGGACAAGGAAACGGATGGTCAACATTACTCACAGACTCGACTCAGGATGAAGGTGGTCTCAGTAATTCACCCAAAAGCAGGATATTAATCTTGGAGACACTGGGAATATATAGCCAGTTTCATCATCTGTGTTAGATGTCCTTATGTGCTCTCTGATATTTGCCTCACTTGATTCATTTATTAAGAAGGGATTCTTCCCTCTTATATTTCCTTCTGCAGAAGCAGTAGCTATAGCTTGCTACATTATTTGTCATATGCTGAAATAAAAGAAGTTCATATCACCTAAACTAATGTTTTATGGAGAACTTAGTTTAGCAAAAAGTTATACACATTGGAATGTATGTACACTTTATTATTGTTTGATTACCTTTCATTTATATAAAATACATTTGACTCTATATTTTCATTTTTCTTCACCCAGTCTATAGCAATATATGAGTTCTGCATGTAATATTGAGCTGCTGTTAACAGCATAACTAACCGTAGGGATTTTTTTTTAATATTAAAATGGTGAAAGAAAAGATAACAAACATGTTATCAGGAATGTTTGGAACGCCTGAATTCTGTGATTAATATCCGTGAATCTGTGAGTAGCTGCTTGCCAATTTGTTCCAATTAAAATGTGAAAAAGAAGGTTATTCATTATAAATAGGACAATTGTTACGTACACTGTTCCTTTATTTTTTTTTTTTAGGTTAGAACAAAGCTCGTTTCTTTATTACAGAAACAGTATGTAGCAAGGTTGAAGTTGGTGCCACACTTCATCCTATGCAAACCAATGTGTTTTAAAAAAAAAAACACAGATTAGCCCTAGTCTTTACTCATCCAAAGAATTAATAATGACTGTAACAGGTCAAATAAAGTGTCTGTCCAGCCCAGCAACAAACAGGAGTTAGTACACGGTGCTTCAGAGTGGGACACGGTACAGTGCAGCGCTATGGACCTACAGCATAGAGTAGGTCCTCGTTTTTGGCAATCCATGGGTTACAGACTCTCTGAGTTGGAAGTTGCATCAAGAGCCTAGTTTTTAATAGCCACTGAGCAGCCTAATTCTGTGACTGGTTTTTACCTTCCTTTCACACCTCAATCCCATACTAAGTTCCACTAGTTCTCTAGCCAGGTGCCTGGTTCTGAGGCACTTAAATATACCTTATCACAAGCCTTTTTGCCTTTAACAAGTTGCTCTTCAATATCTTTTGTACCTGTTTTTATTTCAGTTTCAAATTTGACTTGTCAGAGTAATTTTTTTTCTTTTTTTTTTTTATATATATATTACTTCTATATTCTTTTTAGGAAGGATATCTTTTTAACTGCCTCCATTTCAACTTTGCTGAAATTTTTAATTGTGAAAAAATATTTTTTAAATATTGTGTCTTTGTGAGAAGAGCAGGGTGGATTTTAGTATTTGTAATATTAGGGACTCCATTTTCATTTTTTTCCCCACAACCTTGGAAATAGGGATACTGCAAACTCCTTCTCTTCTCTGTAGCTCAAATCTCTATTAATTCTGTTGGTTCACTTAGTTTTAGAACTATTTCACTCTCTCGTGTTCCTTGACCTGAAAGCATACTGTTTACAAATTAGAAGACAGAGTCTACAAAGGAAAAGGAGAAACTTAAAGAGTCAAGGGAAAATAAAGTTACACTTTCTGCAACTTTCTGCAAGCCAGGATAAGAAAGGAGATAAATATAACAGTTCCTGTGCTGACTACTTGTAATTTTGTGCTTAATTTTAGCACAAAAGGAATTTTTAAAGACAAAGTACTACTTCTTTCAAAAACAGAGTATGCAAAGAAAACTCAAATAATAATGCAAAAATGTGGCAGGATACTCACTAGTTGGTTCAGGCTAAGAAATAGTCGACATACGTAGATCTTCTGTATTCCTCAAGTAAATCTGGGTATACCTTCATTTTGAGTAGTTTACTAACATATGCTGATAACTGGGTTCCAACTAATTGCATGACATGGTCTGTTTGGAATCTGTCCTCAGATTTTTGCCATCCACATTTGCCAGTCCTATCAATCATTTCCAACGTGAAAGACACATTGTTTAACTCCTGCCCAGCTGCACAGATTTTCATGTTACTAATTTGAATTACATACAGTGTAGGAGCTTACTCTAAGAACTGCGCAATCCAGTATATTGTTTCCTCTTGGCAGTGTTTACAGCTGTAAGATAGGAACTAGTGTAATTTTTGCAAATTGACAGAATATCTGTTTATGATCTCTCATTAGCACATGCTGAATTCATTTGTACTATCACCTGCTTTTAAACGAGACACCATGAGCTGAGGAGAACTGTTGGCTATTGCAGCATGTCAAGACATAATACGGCTTCATGCATCCCCTCTTCTGGAGCACTGGGCCAGAGAGAAATGCTTAAGAAATTCCAGGCTGTTAAGCAGATTTCAGATTTGCTTTGTGAAAATCCCTGTCATGCAATAAACCATGCATTGAATAAACTGTGAGTAAAAAATAGCTTTGTTATGCTTTCAAGCTTCTGGCATATCTTACCAAAATACGTGGAGCTAAGGCAAAATGGCTCTCCAATTTTAGGGAGGTCTCCTACTGCTGACCGAGTAGCAATGGCAGAAATAGTGTTGTCTCACAGTCTGCGTTTTTATCACTGTATTATCCACCATTACTCAGAGCAGATGCTCTTTAATTTATGCCAAAATGCATTAAATTCAAGCCAATGACATCCATATGAAACAGTTGATCTCGTACAACATGTGGTCCCTGTTTTCTTGTGCTTTCAAGACTGCCTTTGTATACAAGAGTAAAGTATTAGGTAATGCTGCTTCAACAACTGTAATTAAAACCCTATCAGAATGACAATCCACAAAAAAAAAAAATTATGGAGGGGAAGCACAGGGTTTTTTTTTCACGGCAAAAACTGCTGTGGGATTCATGCCAGTGTTAATACATAGAGCAGCCTTTGCACAGTTAGTATGTACTGATCGATATTAATGTAAATTAATTGACAGGAATTTATTGCCTCTGGTTAAACTTGAACAAGGCCTAGAGAAAATACCTTTGAATTATTTCCTTTTCTTCATCACTCATTTTACTGTTTCAGCAAATATATGATTTCTTTTCGTTTAGAAAAAAAAATTCTCCCAGCAAACAAAAAAGCACTGTGTAACACAAATACTTAAAATAAGTCATTTGGGGGTTGATCCAAAGCCCTTTGAAGTCAATGAGAGGTTGCCATTGACATTAGTAGCTTTTGAATCAGATCCTCTAAGGGATAGATATAACAAAAGCTGATGACAAAGAAGAAGGTTAAAGCTAAAAGGTAGATAAAAGGAGATGAAAGGAGGAAAAAATGCCACATTCACCTAGCTTCATACCAGTTGTGGTGAATCCATCAGGATATTTAACCACTTAAACTAAATAAGAGTTTCTCCTTATCATGATCTATTAAATCCTAAGGAGAACACACAAACAGTGTTCCAGATTTTCAGTGAAGGTAGGGTACCAAATCAGCCTGTGTGATGTTCAAAACTGTTGCACTTGCAGAGGCTGCCATCGATTTCACAGACAGTAAAGGCTTGACGGAAGCACATAGGAGATGTTTCGTGTCTTTCATGGGTGGGTCTTTTCTTGATAATCTCTGTTTAGCCAAGAAACACAATGCCAAAGAGCTAAAACATGTCACAACTGAAAAGATAATTTAAATGCCCTTTCAAACACTGTTCTCTTTTTATGGCTAGGCCTTTTCTTCTTGAAAGATCTTCCTTCCAAATAATATCCTTTAAGCACAATTTGGTTGGGTTTTTTTTTAGTAGGAACAATTTCTCATTCATTTCTGCCCTTCTGTAGCATCCATTCTTCAGCCTTGTATTTTAAGTATGCTTTTTTTCAGCTGGAACAAGCTGAAGTTTAAGCAAACAGAAATATTTTTTTTTCAATCATAGCTGGCATTTTTAAATATTAATATGTATTTATGGAAATACATGCTGGTGAAAGGCATCTCATTAATATCAGGACAATCTTTGTCAAGGTACTTTTGAGACACTATTTTCTGAGCTACATGATTACGACAGCATGCACACTTCCTGTAACACTTGCCCGTATTTTCCTGAAATACATATGTAGTCCAGTGGGAAGTTATATGACCCCCCCTCCAGCCTTAGGCCAGGTCAAACACTGCATGCACCTTTGAATTTACACCAAAAAAAATTCCATATGGATAGTATTTGTATGGTCAAATACACGCAGCTAACTTTGAATATCTGATTCCTTTAAATGTTCTTAATATTCATACTTGTATCAAGTATAAAGTTTATGTTCAGTTCCTAAAGAACACTCCTCTTTCTTTTCTTAACCAATACACCTTAAACTCCTTTCTGTCGAGTCCGCAAATATTTAAATTATGTTTTTACTCAGATTCTTCTAATAGCTCTTTCAGAATTTTCAGAGTGGAGTATAAATAACACAATACACCCAACTATGTATAGTATGCTATAATCTGAGTAATATGAGGATAGGTTTATTTCGAGAGCTCACAATCTAGTCTTTACTTTCATAAGTTATTACATCAAAGCTGCAAAAAAACTGGCATTAAGTTGAACTAGAACTAGAACTACTCTATACAGGCTGCTGTGAACACATGTACCTAAAATAAATGAAATGACAAAAATTTTCCCTAAGCAGTGCTAAGTACTAGCAAAGATTTAGAGAGCAGAAGCATTGACCTATTTAGCAATGTCTGCTGGGGAACTGGGCAGGTTTGCCATCCCTACATCCTTAGATGTAAAGAATGCATTTGACAGTGTAGTATTGAAGTATTTCATATTTTTAAAGATGTACAATTCTTATCCAGCCTTTGTTAAAAATCAAGGCACATAAGCCAAATGGAAGAGATATAGTTCAATCCAGCTTCTGTTTTCATGGATCAAGTTCCAGATTAATTAGCTTACATTTACTAAAATTATCAGTAAAGGTCAAGTAATGCCCAGTGATACATTTGGCACAACTCTGAGACCATCATCTTTGCTTGTACAATAACCAGAGTCTTCATCTTTTGTAGCAGAACTGAATTGATTTCTAGAGAGAACTCACACAAGTAGGGAGGAACATATAATAATGAGATTAAGTACTTCTGCTAATGGAGAATCCTGGGCATTTTTCCAAAGTTTTAACGAACATTCTGGAAGATTTTGGTCTCTTCTAAAAGTGCAAAAACACGTAGGACAATTTATATTTTTTTTCACTCTGAGTTTTGATTTATTGTAAAGAACTTTCAACTTGAACAATGAAACTGGTTAAATGGATAAGATTTTTTAAAATTTCTTGCAATTTTCCCCTGGATTCAGTTATCAAAGCTATGAATTAGAACACATAAACATATTTTCTGAGTACTAAATGTTCTGACAGAAATTAATACTGATAAATATTAAATATTCCATTGATTCTTCATTAAAAACGAATGAACAGGATTTTTCATTGTATTTCTATAAAAAATGAATATATGCTTACACATATTTATTTTCTGAAAATATACATTCTCAGCAGCATGTATAGGCATGTATCAAGTGCATAGTGAAATGTGCAGAAGAAATCAAATCCTATTTGGGCATTTTTTTTTTCTCTGAGGCATTATCTGCAAGGACTTCAACAGACTAAAACCTGTTATTGTGCTAAAAGACCACTTGGATCACCTTCATGAACTAAGCAGTGTGCATCTCAATAAAAGGGATCTTTTGAGATGTTTAGTGATTTTTGGAACCTTTAAAGTTTTGTCATTGCATGATAATGGCTTCTTTGGGTTGGGTTTTTTCATATGAATAGCTTTAGTTTTCTAAATCAGCCAAGTACATTATGTAAGCTTACCATGCTGGAGTTGCTCAGTCTGGTATTTGCTGCTTTTTTTATGCCGTGCATGACTTCCTTTATGGAACAGACATAATTATAGAGTTGTCACTGTATCCTAGTACCTTTCAGAAACCTTAAGACGTAGACAGAGTTAACCTGGAGTTTTCAAAACAGCAATAGGAATAGTAATGGTGGCTGAACTAAAATTATTACACGGTATTTTAATCATTCACATGACAGCTGTTAAATAAGAAATGGTTGAAGTGATAGAAACACCTCCCGTGAATGTTTAGGAACTTATCTGCTAAGGAATTAGCAAGATGCTTCTTAAAAGCTTTTCCTTGCTATTACATTCAAACTAAGGCCTCATAGTGACAAAATGTGAGGAAAAGACTATTCTTCAGACAGGCGAACTCTGAGTGCCAAGTCCCTGAGGATTTGTAGTCTGAGTATAGCCAAATATGCAGAGGCCAAGCAGCAGCATGAGCTGGCAGCACAGAGGCCACACAACTCTCCTGAGATGGGCTCAGCAGGACATGCATGTGCCTCTGAGTCTCTGCTCATGGCCCAAAACCTTCTGCTTGTTTTTCTGTTGACCCTCCTGAAGGGGAGCGGGCCCAGCCCAGAGGTACCATGGCTCTTGAATGGGGGCTTATGAGTCAAAGAGTTGCACAGTGGGAAAAGGGTGTGGGGAGGTCCTCTGGGCCCACCTCGGAGGTGGTCAGAGGTGGTCCTGTTAGATCAGGTTGCTCAGGGCTGCAACCAGTTATGTTTTCTCCAAGTTCCCTCATCCTCTCCTGGAATGCGCCAGCCTCCTGACCATCTTGGTGGACCTCCTTTGAATTTGCTCCAGTGTGCCCACATCTGTCCTGCTCACTGGGGAATATCACTGCACATCCTCCATTCACTGGGGAACCAAAACAGGACTGTGCCACCCAAAGTGTGGTCTCACAGATGAACAGTTACCCAGCATCTCCAGTCCCACTTCTTTCTCCTCCCACCCAGACTCAACAACTGTTGACTCAGTTCTGTTGCCTACACATAGGTGCCTTGCACTGTTAAAAGACGGCTTCTCCCAGACCTTTATGCATCTGAGATACCTGCCAGTTTCATGAATAGGTGATGCAAGCTTGGGAATCCTGTGGCTTTCTGGAGCAGCAGCTGGAAATTGGCTCAAAGGTGCTTCAAATGAGAATAAAGTCAGTGTGTGAGGAGCTGAATCCCTCCTTCAGTACCTGATTGTGCAGAGCCGCTGTAGGAGATGCTCAGATGCTGGATGTCAGGTGCTGCCCTAGCAACTTTCCCTATCTCTTCCAAGGCAAAGGCGATGGCTTCAAAAAAAGTCACCCTGTGGTACACATCTGGCCACCCACTCCTCACCTCCATGAAATCCAGTTTGTCCATTCTTTATCTGCCTGATAGCTACTCCATTCCTCCCTGTCATAAACACCAAAATATTGTGATTTGAAGCCCTGTGTTACAACTATACCAAAAAGCTGTACTTACCATAGAGCATGCGAGGGCAGGGTATGTTGAGTTTTTCTTCACATGTTTCTGAGGCATAAAACTGCCAGGTGGGAACTGAGAAAGGAAATTTGCAGTTAGAGTAATAAGGAGGAAAAGACATTTAATGCAATGCTGTAATTCTGCCAATTCCATAGAATTTAAAATCTAGGATAATAAAATTCCTAGAACCTGTGTGAAAATTGGCAGCTGGGTAGAGGACAGAAATATTCCCAGTGCCCCTGCAAAGGGGCAGAGTGGCCATACTCAGCGGTAACAAGTGCTGTCTGACAGCAGTTGGCTGGCCAGCGGCTGCACGAGAGGCTCCAGAGCAGCCAATCCCTGCCTGCAACGGGGTCAGGAGGAGCACAGAGATGCAACGGTGATGAGACGGATGGTGCTGTGTGGGATAAAGCACGCCACTTTGTAGAAAATCTGGTTTCATTAATTCTTCCGTTCAGTGAAAACAATTTTTTTAAAGAGTAATAGCAATCCAGCAGCAAGCTCATGGTACTAACAATAATGCGGGACTTAATTACTCTATTTCTCTAAATGCCTTCACCGCTAGCCCTTCCTTTTCCTGCCAATTTAGATTGATGTTTTTAGGAGCAGAGCTTAATGTTTAGGGCTTTAGCAAATGTTCTTAATAATTGCGAAGGTCCCACAGCATGGCACAAAAATTATTTCTACTGTTTAGTCCAGTGCGACTGATTTGGAGCTCAAAATAACTCAGATGAGTAGGAAAGCTGGACTGTGTAGCTGATCTGGAGCTATCAAAACTGGCTCAGCACCACTGATAAATGGAACATCAAACTGAATAACCAGCGACAAGAGAAACCAATATGGTAGCAACACAGGGGCTGACAGCAGGTGTTAGGCCCTACAATTAGCTACCTACAATTAAAATGTGAGTGATACTTGATGCTACCACAAGCTAAGACTGCTTAGAGATCAGCCAAGAGGGAATTTTTGAGGGGCAGGGTGAATAGGGATCGTGCTACAGCTCTGGAAAAAAAAATGGAGACTGTAGTTTCGTGTTTGGTGGTAGGGCTCCCCTGATTATTTTTTTTTCCTGCAAGATTGACTCCTCAGTCCAGGATCACCTTGCACCCTTGTGGCCTCCTGTGCTGGCACTGAAATAAGTGACTGACAAAAGAGGAAGACTCAGCATTCAGCTTTCTGTGCCTTCATTGCTACTGAAGAGATGGTTGTGAGATTGTAGCTGTAGTTTCTCCTGTTTAAACATTTGGGATAATCTGGAGATCATCACCTTTATGGAAGGTTTTGTAACTAGCAAGAATGTATTCAAACAGCCCAAGGGGATTATGCAGACTAGTACCAAATGCCAAAACTCTTTTTTTCAAATTACCTCAAAACTGATTTCACCCAGTCTTTCTAAAGTTCAAGCACAGTCTCTTGAATCCAGTGGGCTAAGGAGACTTCTCCCTTGCCATGTCTCCATTCCCTGACCTGGCTTCAGAAAGATCTTCCCATGCCACACACAATGGAGATAACACACTATGCTAACACAACTATGCTTGTTTCTTTTTCTGAGAACACCAAAACAGTCCTAGAGGCTTCTATTTTCTTGGTCAATGGTACTGTACCTCTAAACAAGCTGTATTATGCTATGAGCTGTTCTCTGTCATAAAAATGCATACAAATACATATATATACACATTCATTTATATTCTCAGCACAGAGGATGAAATAATTCTGCACCATGTACATTTTTGTGCTCTTAAGGTTTACCATTGCTTTGCAAGCAAAACAGTAGATCTTTCATTTGCTGGTGACATTGCACAAAGTGCTTATAATTCAGTGTTAGCTTATCAGCCATCCAATCTCCCACTCGAGGGAATGTGTCAACCATCAAAAGGAGTGGAGGAGGTGTGCTGAATCTTAATGGCTTCTATTTCATCAGACTCACTTTCTTAAGGGCATTTAATCAATGAGGACAAGTAGTAGGCAGATTTTTAAATAAATGTGTCACTTTAGGTTAATCTGCAGTACAGTTGAATGTATTTGTTTATGCGATTCCCTGAATATGTTCCTCTGCTGCTCAGCTGAATTGATAATCTGTAAATCAAAACATATTACAAGTAGTTTTAAACCAGCCCTTGAGCAATAACTTCATTTGACCTATTGGCATCTAAACCATTCAAAAGTTTCAGATCCAAGGGTGTTTAATGTCAGTGTTTCATATTCAGCTGTTTCAAGCATGTATTTGGTTCAGAGAATCAAATTGTTTTCAGTCATTGTAGGTTTATAGGAATATTTTTGTCTATTGTTTTAATTTGATTGCTTTTTCTTTTCCTTTTTCTTTTTCTTTTTCTTTTTCTTTTTCTTTTCTTTTTTTTTTTCTTTTTCTTTTTCTTTTTCTTTTTCTTTCTTTTTCTTTTTCTTTTTCAAAACAGTCTTTTGGGAAAAAGAAGAACCAAATTAAAAAGTAGGAAAAAAACCACAAACACTTGCAATATTTAAGCATTACCTCTTAGTATTGCTTATTACTAATTATATAACAACTAATACAGCCACATGATAGGATAACATATACAACTTTAAAAATGCTGTTTACTTTTAGCACAGTAAAAGCACATAAACAGATAAAATGGATGTATAGATACATTTGTTTGTGCTTGTGTAGGTGATAAGCAGCTACCCATGAGTTCTGATCTACTATTTTAACTCCCTGCTAATTAAAACACTGAAGCTGTTTATCCTCCTGCTCAGATATGAAACAAAGATTATCAGAAAATTCATGGGGGGAAAAGGGTCGTACATTACTGTACATTAATCTTGTTTAGTCCACGGTAAAATGAATCTAAATTATCCACTGTTACAATTATACCAATATATACTGGTGTTTAGAAAGAGAAAAACTGACAAATTAGGGGAAAAAAATGGCTAGTCCATCTGTACCTGAGATTTGCACTGATGCGAAATATTGGCAAAGCTGCTTTGATTTACACTGATATGAACAAGATTATAATAAAGCCTAACAGCCAGACTGGATGCTATTTGTGTTACTCAGCTGCGAGAACATGTAAGGCCTGACTGTGTAGTTAAAACCCCCTTGGAGACCAGCGCTAGTCTTACCTGCATAATGACCAGAGCTGTACTGTAATAGTGCAGAAATTATTCTGTGCTACAATAGAAAACTTTTACCTACAGCCATTTATTGAGGTCTTAGGTGGAAATATTCTGCGGGTCAAAGAGTGTGACATTGCAAAGGACATCTGTGACTATGAGAGGCTGCTTGTGTTACGTAATAAAAATCACTTGAGCGTGGGCATCCACCCAGAATATGACTTTCCAGTTCATGTGAGGAGTAATTATATCGGTGAGAGCACACCACGTGCTGAGTGGTGTAACATAATAAAATGCATCAACAGATCTCGTAGCAAAACAGAAAATAGGGCTGAGGAGCTGATACAGGTGCTCTTAGCAATGTTCTCATGATTTTAGGGGTGATTCTCACAACCAGGCCAGGCTGGATGAGGCTCTGAGCAACCTGATCTAGTCAGGGATGTCCCTGCTCCTTGCAGGGGGGTTGGACTAGATGGCCTTTAAAGGTCCCTTCCAACCCTAACCATTCTATGATTCTATGATTCTAACCTTAGCCTACCACAAATGCTCTTTTTCCAGCTAGGCAGCTTATAAGTGCTCTTATAAGCATACATATAATGGGTACTTTCAAATGTAAATTCATGTGTCAATTTGTATGGCAATTTCACTCTTCTCCATTCAAGATAAATTAAACTCATTCCTGTGCATCCTACTGGTAATGTACAATCAGATTCCTGAGAATGCAATGTACTTTTCTCTCCTATCTTGCAGGAGGCTTTGAAGACACCAGGTAAAAACCACCTCACCGCTTTAAGAAGGATCTTTAATATGGACTTGAATGCCATGTAAATCAAACCACTCTGTAAACTGTGCCTCAACCTCTTTAAGCATATCTCGATGTTAGCTTTAACATCATTATGTTCCATTGTGATGAAAATGGACTTTCTGTATCCTGTGATAATGAAAATAGCCACTTTATGCAGTTTCTGTCTGCAATTATCCAGGCTTTTCTCAGACTCTAGAGAAATCTAAGCTAATTGCTTTGGGACTTTTGCTACATTTCCATAAATTCTTTGTTAATTTTTCATGAGAAACTGTTATTGCAGTTGGCCTTAAAGTTCCCATTGTATTCAATAATGTAAAGAAGTCATTATGAAAACATAACCAATTCACTAGTGCCTCCATCAAAGCTACACTCTTTTATCTACATGTATTCTCAGGTGAGACTGAATGACTCATCCAAACCCTTCAGTGGCTCTTTTTTTTATATATATATTTTTATACATGCTTTTCTTCATCTGAGCTTACTCAAAGCAAATCTAAAAGTGGTTCTATGTGGTGCATGACCTTGTCATTACAGGACATGAATTGAGTTTGCTTTATCTGACAGTTGGCTGTGGTATTGCTTTTATACCCACTCATCAAGTCAAAGACAAAGAATTCTGTTTTAAGTGACATTGTAGTAATAAAAATGAGGCACATTTCCAAGGGAACACTTCACAACTTGTAATGTTGTATTTGATTTATTGATTATTTTGAACCAAAAGCCACAATTTCTGTAGACTAGAAACAACAATAAAATATTAATCTGAATCTGTTGTAGTGCACTTTGTGCAGATATTCAGTAATACAAACACAGGCTCTACCCTGATGGGTGTCAGGCATTTCTTATCGGGATCTTTTTTTACTTTCCTTACCCAGCTGATCTCAGTACACTGAAGAACATTTTCCTCTCTTAAAATGTAACCATTATGAATGTTAACTGTTATTCATTAGATAATACCCTACAGAACAGTGACAAAGCTGATTTTGGATGAGTGGTTCTGGGATAACTGCAGTTCTTTGCAGGCTCCTGAAATAACACCAGCTCTGTGCATCTGGCTGCAGCTGGTCAAGTGTTTTGCTAAAAGAATACGACACAAATTGGAAACCAAGAACTGTCAAAAGCACAGCTAAAGTTGTGTTATTGACTGTGAAAATGTATGTCACTATCTTCTTCTGCAAGCTTCAGTGTAAAAGCTCTGACTGTATTCTGAGCTCAATACAAAAATCAGTAGATTTGCATTCATTTTGGTGGCACCGTGCCAGTTTACACTCGCTACACCACCAGCCTCAATGAAGTCTGTACTTAAACAAAAGCATCAGTGCAGTCCACTGAGATGCCACTTTAAAAGTCCCTGAACCCTATGAAACCTGCTTGGCGCCCCTAGACCCCTGAAAAACAGTAATGACATAGAAAGCATCTACCCCATTTTCAGACCTTATTGCATATTACAGATTTTTGCCATATAGCTCGTTCTCTTGTGACAATAAAATATTGATATCTTTGTAATCAGATACGTGCCACTGCCAGCTCTGAAGTAGTTAATGTAATTTGCAGTGCAAGACGGACTTCCTCAATGATTTTCCCTTGAATATTGCAATAGAAGAAAACATTCACAGGAGAGAAACAAAAGAAAATTAAAAGGATCAGGGTGAAAAAATCACCCTGAAAAATCAGGATAGCCAGTATTTTTCTAGTTACAGAATATTGCTTAGCGATCCGATTTATGGAAAGCGCAGGTTTTGCTGATATCAATAGTAACCATTATAGATTAGAACTGAATCATTTAATGACCTGTCTTTCTCCAAGGTCCTCTAACGTCTGATTGCTGAAAAGGCAAGGGATTGCAAGCAAACCTCAGAAATCTCTAAGGTTTGACTCAGAAATATGCTCGCAAATCCCATTGCTTATCCTAAGCTTTTCTAAACCTCTTTCGTGTGGTAATGAAGCAGAGGATCATTGTATTATTCTCTTGTAGGTAGGTGGTCTAAAATAAAAGAAAACCAACACTGCTTGCGATATTTATCTTAATCTTAAATAAGTAAAATGCAAAAACCTTAAATAAGTAACATGTTAGCCATACTTTTTGCTTTCTTACCAAAAAGATAAAGCTGGCTTCAATCTTGTGCACATATTCCGGTTTTTAACATTTGTTAGTAATTTCCCTGTGCTGGAGACTGTCAATTCAAGACCTGTGCCTTTCCCATATTTCCCAGGAGCGGTGGTGCTTTATTCTCCAAGGAAGTGACTGACATGAATGGGAATATTGGCAGCATATGGCACCACGCAGGATGTCTGAAGTGGATGGCGCATTGTACTGGAGGGAGATTTACTATGTTTTACATCTTGTCGGGCACACGCTCCCAAGCAGCGCACATACACAGCCTCTCTGAGATGGCAGTGTTACTACCGCTGCTTTTTGAGGATTTGCTGCCACAGATGCTAATGGTGAGACAAGTGAAAGGAGCAGTATGGCGGCTAGTAGGCTGAGATTTTGATTGCTAAGAGTCTTAACTACTGGGTTTTTCCTCACTGCAGTGGTAGTAAAAACAGTGACTGGTATTAGGAAACTAAGCCTTCCATGTATATGACTACAAAAGTGTTTGAATACAGTAGATCTCCTCTTTATCCAGAGCACTGTACACATATTTTTTGCACAGCCACTCCCTCCACATTGGTTTATTTCTACAGAAAATTGGGTTTGCCTTGAAAGAGAGAAATGATTGCAAGACCTGCCCCCAGCCCAAAAGTCTACACCTGTTGGAAGACTAATGGTCTTAACAGCTAGTCTGCCTTTCTTTTCACCATCTTCCCTCCAACATCTGGTCCAAGCAGCAAATCCAGCCCTTCACATTCAGAGTGGCCCAGGGAGGAAAAATGGATCTGGTAGGGGTGGAGGGGTTCTCTCAGTTCATAAGAGATGCAAAAGGCAGGAAAGGGCAATTATGTTTTTCTCTGTAGTTGCTGAGTGGATCTGAGAAGATGTTATTTGAGATTGGGCTAAACAAGGTACTAACTGAGAGGTGTGGAACAAAGATTAGACAAAGAGACATGGATCATGAAATGCTGGAAACTAGGAGATCCAAATAGGAAGGAGATATAAACACCTGTGCTTGCATGAATATGTGTGCACATGCATCAGCTCAGGCAGGATTGAGGTGGGAGCCAAAGGAAAGAATGGAAAGAGGAGCGGAAAGGTGCAAATGCAGGGAGCACTTCCAAGTCTTTTCGCCTAAGAAAACAGCAACAGCCAATGTTTCTTGTGCAAACACTGCTGCAGTAACGCATGAAAACAGACTTCAAACTTCTGGGGACTAATTGAATGGTTTGGCTGTGCTTCCCTAAGCAAGTAATTCTGCTTTGTTTGTACATGATAATTGCAACAGGCTTTAGAGCTAGTATTCCCTTTACTGGTAAAGAAAATTTCATTTGGGTAAATTCAGTCCAGCAGGCCAGGTTTATTGTATCTTGAATATATCCACAAGTACATACACAGGTTAGGTAATTCCTTCTTCTGTAGGTAGGTACTAATGGTGTTTTCTTTTACATGTCCATTACTTTCTAACTTTTGGGTATTTTGTTGTTCTGATATTGCCTGATAGTAGAGGAAGTGATTATATGAGCTAGTGAATATGGCTTGGTTCTTTTCCCCTTTGTTTGTTTCAGTATCTGCTACGAAAATGAGAGAAAGACAGCTGCCTGAACTATACATGAGAAAACATAAACAAGAGCAAACGCATACAGTAAAGGAGCCTCGCATTTTCCCAGATCCCTTAGTGGTTAGTTTCAGTCTAACAGAAAACAAAGCAGATTATTTAGGGAATATATACATAAGGCACAGATAAAACTTTCTCTGAATTGTTAGCTGGCTATAAGACTGATCACCAAAAGCAACACACACAAAAAAAAAAGCCCTTTTATTCTTACAACAATCATTCTTTTTCTATTGGCTATGTGTATGGAAAAATCCTTCAACATACACACATATAGTACCGATTTCTATACAAGTAAGTGCCATCCAGCACTATCACATTCCAGCTAGCTCTGCCATGAAGACAAAGCTCTCGTGAAGATAAAGTTCACATTTAAAAAAAAAAAAGAACCAAAAAAACCCAACCAAAACAAAAGACCACCCTGCAAACTTTTAACTGTTAAAGTCCATTGATGCATTATGTTGTTCTTTACTTCAATGAGGGATCTCACAGAAAAGCTGTTACAATAATAATGGAAAACACATTGCTTTACACGATGTTTCATTTGCGAATTCCCTGTGACTAGTGCATTTCTTTCTCAAACTGAAAGAAATGAAGCGTCATGTGTATCAGCTTCTTCTTCATTGCTCACATTCCTCTTTGTGTTGATGAGAATTTCTCAGTACAAGAATGCAAGAACAGTACTTTACTTAAAGATACTGCGTGATGTTAAGCAGACAGTATTGTCATTATTTAGCGGCTATGGTAGACTGTGGATGCAGTCCTGTTGATTTTATTAAAGAGGCTGTCAGGATCTATAATTCACACATCATTAACCGCTTCATTAAGACTAGAGCAGCTCTGTGAGCCCTAAACTTGTAGCAGTTTCAAGACAATACAAGTAAATGCTCACTGGCTGAGACATGCAGGCATCTCCAGTGACTTGTTCACTGGATAGTTAAAAGCTAGTTTTTTCGGAAACACTTTTTTCAAACTATAAGCATAAATGCATAAAACATGTTCACTTAGAATTGATTTAAGTTAAAAGCATTACTTTGCAATGAGGTGTGCACTCTCACATCGTCAATCAAAAAAAAAAGGCAATAACATACCAAAATGTACAGTCATTTAAGTATTTTCATATGGTTTAGGTTTTCTTTACTGGAATATGAAGCATTCTGTGTGCTGAAACAATGTGAAGCAGAAGTCTAACAGACATGAGCAACATGAATCGTATTTATTTAAGAATTTAGAATTAATGGAGCATTAATTATATAGCCAAAATTTTTATTTTCCTATTGTTTTCCCCAAGTCCTTCTATATTGCCATTCTACAATACCCAGGCCCTTGCACTTGCTCTCCCCTCCTTTCTCTGAGCACGCATCTTCTTTCCTCTTTCCCTGCTTCTTTTGTTAGAGCTACCAACTCAGACACAAAAGCATAGCATATATTTTGAGCTGCACTTTGGAGCCTGATAGACTTGAGCAGATTTGGAAACAAGCAAAAAGATTTGCACTTTCACCAGCCATGAGGATACCACTGTGGAAACCTCCCGGGGGGATGCACGTGTAGCCCTCACAGCATCGCCCAGCTCTTGCCCTCTCTTTTCCCTGACCCTTTTGCCTTCTTTCATTGCCCCTACCCCGTTGCATGGCCACTGCCATTTGTGCACCCTCCTGGGGTGCAGAAGCAGGGAATGGGTCCAATGGCCAGGCTGCTGGCTTTGGCTCAGGTACCCCTGATGCCTCCTCCTTCAGCAGAGCCCCTTGATACCAGGGCACTGCTCGTATTCTGCAAATGCACACTTGTCAACAAGGAAGGAGCTTTCCTTCTGCTGCCAGCAACCACAGATTTCCAGCCTTCCTCACCTCAGGAACTGCATGCATGGTTTGCTGGAGCAGAGCCACCAGCCCTGTTCCCTCCTTCCATGCAAGAGGACTTTAGACACTTTGCTCCGTGGGGTCCCTGTGAAGATCCTGCTCATCTGCCCCTGAAGCTGCCAGCCTCCACCCACAGCTCCTTCACTCCAGTCCCTCGGGATGAACCAACGGCTCAGCCCCACAGCCATCCCTGGAGCTGCCCTGGCTCTGGGACACAAGGCTGTGGGGTAGTCACTGGGCTGGAGCCAGAGGACCAGGCATTGCAGCTGCTCACCACCATTGACGCTCCAAGCCTAGGTGTCCCGACAGCTCTGTAGCAGTATTTCTGGGGTCCAGCATCTTGTACTAGGCCTCCTCAGCAATGGTAGCCTGGCATCCCTAAATCAGTGCTCAGCCCAACCTACAGGTACTCCCCAACAGATACAAAACCAAACTCTACTTTCTTAGCAGAAAACAAGCAAAAGTTATGCTGATGGCTGTTAAGGCCAGCAGCCTTGTGTGAGACTCAGCCTACTGCTAGCATGAGGGTTAGGGGTAGCTGCCAAAAGAAACCAAGGGCTGCCTGGCAGTCACACTTTTTGTAGGTTTTCATCATGTACTTTTAGAAGGTTGCTAAATAAAATAAATTACATTATATTGTATTCATTGTTATCAGTCCAGGAGCATTATGCAAAGCACAATTGATTGATGTTACCCCAAAAGTCCATTTGAATTTTGCTAACTTAATTCCTTGCAGCTTTACTGACAATTTAAATAGTATAGTTGTTGCCATAAAGTAACTCTTCAGGTAAATGCACTGTCAGCAAACATATTGTATCTTTCTTGGAGCCAGTATGTGAATACCTGTATTGACATTTTTGTAGGGAAATCAGTGAAATTTTTATTTTCAAGTTTTGTTGTTTTTTTTTCTCTTCTGCATTTACCTAGTGAAATGTACAGGTGGATTTCTGCTCAGTCACAGTAGATTCTTTCAAGGTTAAATCCCAGGTCTCCAGAGGAATGTATTATTCTCTCTGTGAGATGTTAATGTTTCTAAGAAAGGCCCAATAAGGAAAAAAAAAATCTTTTACCAACAGCACAATGCTGACAACTATTTTTGCTGGGGGAGAGTGGTTGCATAATAGTCACCACTTACTGCTTACAAGATGCTTACAATTTATTGGGATGTCTGGGCTGTAAAACCCTGGCTGGAGTTAAGATTATTCTTCCTGTATTTTGGTGTATTAGTGGTTACTGAGAAATAAGATCAGCGGTGGTTTTCCAGCCTTTGTCTTCAGTGCCATCTAAACATGTCAAATACTGCAGGACAAAGCTGGCTTTTGTAAAAGGAGACTGAATGAGGAGCTCCATGGTTTTTTTCCTGTAGTTATCACTGGTGAGTATTTATTTGTGCTGTCAGCAGCAGGAGTACTGGTTACATCAGGAATTGGTGGATTTTGTACAAATCGGAAGAGTAGTCACTGTGTAAACAATTAGAGGCCAAGATTTTTCACCATGATCTTGCACTGACCTCAGCCTTGAGGTATAAACTTCTTTGCAAGAGGTAAAACATGAATGCCTTCCTGTCTGTCTAGGACAGATGGCCTAAGACATGGTAGTAAATTCAATGTGCCCAAGGCTGTTCTCTAGCAATGAGGCCAACCTATGCAGAGCAGTGCACATCCTTTCCTTTAAATTATCCTACTATTCAAAGTAAGGCAGCCAAGACCAAACCTACAACTTGGGTACAGTTGAGTCCCACGCCCAGCAGTTGGTACAGGCCAAAACTGGGCTGAGGTAGCCCTGGCACTGGGTCAGTAGGGATGGGTGAGCCTAGTGCCCAGCATTGTTTCTCAGGTGTCCTTAATTTAACAGTATGCAAATAGCAGGGGAGCTTCTGCTGCTTCTCACTCTCTCTAGGGGAGTAAATCTACTAATTCTGTGTTCATTTTACTTAGGAAACCTGAAGGAAACACAAGCAGTTACCTCTTAAAGGAAACTCAATAGTCACCACAGAAGCATCTGAGCAAGTCAAATAACAGCCATACATTTTCCCAGCCCAACGAGCATACTCCTTTCACATCCTCATCCTTTCTCTGCAACCTGTACTCGCTCTCAAGTTTAAAAAATATGAGAAAAAAAGCAATGTCCTCAGATATTCCTAGCTGACCTGATTGTGCAGAGGGCTGTTTGTGTCCCAGAGCCAGGATGACAAGATTGTATCTGTGGTAAATCAATGACTACTAAATGCTACAGAAAGTTAGCGAGGCTTAATTAATTAGTCCTGCAAGATACCATTGGGCAAGTCAACAGTAAAATATTTTTCCGAAGAGATTATCCAACCTTGCAAGAGCTGAAAAACCCAGCAATCTGTGATTATGCACTGCAAACAACCCATGGAACTCAGCATGAGAAAATTTTTGTGACAGATAGTTGTTAAAAAAAAATATTTGAAAAATAACTGGAAAAAACATAAATGTTTTTCCAATAGATGCATAAAAAGCTAAAGGGGAGCTGCCTTACCCATCCCATGCAGTTCCAGAAACCTGCAGACATAACAAACAGATCATGTGAAAGCAGCAAAGATATTTGTAACATTCTCATTAACACTCCTCCTGGTAACCGAGGACCATCATCATTTAGTGTACTAAAGCAACCGTGGCCTATCCTTAAGCCAAGAAAAACTAAAAATCCCTCTTAGGAATATTTAAATATCACCACAATCTTTTTAATCTATAAAATAAAATAAAATAAAATAAAATAAAATAAAATAAAATAAAATAAAATAAAATAAAATAAAATAAAATAAAATGAAATGAAATAAAATAAAATAAAATAAAATAATGTAAAATAATGTAAAATACAGTAAAAGAGATACCGGATGCTGGGTAGACCTCAGCATGAAATGTTAGCCTCCAGAGCTCATACCTTACCAATGCTTCAAAAATCATCTATAGATGATGGCCTACATGGCCAGTATTTTGGGCTAAAAGAACTTTTGGTAGGACTTTGCAGGACAGTCCTTAACAGTGTGCCTTTCTAATGGGTAATGTAAATCTCCCTTGCTATAACTGCATTTCTTTACTTCTCAGCCTATCCACAACAGCCAGGAAGTAAAGTTACTTTTTTGTTTGTTTGTTTTCTCTTTTGTACTGTTTTAAGACTTTCATCTCTGATCAGATTCTTCTCAAAACCGAAATCCCTCACTTCTTACCATTCTCTTTGTCCTTCAGACTCACACTACTGAGCCCACATCTTGAAGTGCAATGGCCAAAAGACAGACAGGGCATGGAGACGACTTCTTCCCATTGCTCAGTAGAGAGGGAATGTTAGTTCATGTGTTACAGACCATGCTGTTTCACATCCCAGCATCATGTGTTGATGCTTTCACAATAGCATGACATTACTGATATTGTTCACTTTGATCCATGATAAACCCCTACAGAGTCACTACCTAACCACTACTTGCACAGTTTATTTTCCTTACCTACGCATCATGTTTTGCACATCTTTTGCACTGCACTTTTCCAGTTTGTGAAGATTATTTAGCACTTCAGTTCCATCCTTTAGTGCACTTCCAGCACATTCCAGTTTTTCAGGAGCCATATATTTTAAAAGGGCATATACTCTATTTTAGCTATGGATGAATACTGAAGGGTGGCCTCAGAGCAGCTGAACGGGAATCCCCTCTCAGTATATGCTCTAAGTTTGATCAGGAAGTGTTGATAGCTGTTCTTCAAACACGGTCCACTAGTTAGATTTGTTCCCACGTCACAACAGCTTAATCAACACCACATCTGCCTCACTTGTATTTAGCAACATTGTATAACACCCAGTCAAAGTCATGCTAAACTCAAGATAGGTAACATCTCGTCTTACTCTCTTACTGTCCTGTCAGACAATGAAATGCGGTTGTTTTGTCTTGATTTGTTTTTGCTTTGTGGACAGTAAATGAAGTCCTTGTTCCAAGTGATTACAAAGAGTTTGCTTTATCATTTATTGTAGTATTATTCCTTGAATTTGAAGATAAGTTAGCCTTCTAGCCTCAGCTAGCAAGCTGCACTAACCCTGGGTTCCCATTTTCTCTCTATAGCAAAGCTGGTGGAATTTTTTTCTGCACTGTGACACACAAAACAAATCCAACTGGCCCAACTGCTTAGGCAAATAATCACTTTTTGCACACTTGCACTCTAAAAACTTGGAGATTTTTATGCACCCTGTGGCAGTCAGCCAATGAGTTCAGCTATAAGCAGTTCACTCATCTCTGCTCTTATAGCAAGTTTTACGTATAATCTCTGAAACATTATAACTTTCAAGTCCAAGGATTGAGAAAAAACAAAAATCAGCAACTGATGACAAAAGAGATAGATAAAAGCCTATCAGCAACTACATAGAAGTCTCCTGGCATCAACAATTTCTCCCTTAATGTCCTTGGCCATCTCACGCCTCTTCTGACATCAGACTGACAATTCAAACACTTCCCCAGCAAAAAGTTTAAAAATCTGCTAAGTTGCAAAGTAGAGCCTGACTATGGCTTCAGTTTTGTTACTGCTTCAAATAGTGTCATGATACTCAGCAGACACCAATGCAAGTTCAACTATTAGCTAAGCAGCTATTAAAATCTCTCATGAAAATTCTAGAAAAACTCCACCAGTTATAACATTCAATTGCTTAGAGAGTCCTTTTGGCTGTGTGGAAACCTGAGTCCCAAAGTAGTCTCATTTTCACATTCATCATGTATCATGTATTTACCAGGTAGCTCATATTTGTGCTAAGTATAAATCTTTAATCTTGGTAAAACATTACTTGAACTTCAGACCTAGGACAATCTGAAAAAAGAAACAAGATCTGCAATAATCCCTCTGCCACAGGTGCTTTATAAAATACCCATCCAACACCACTGTGGTAATCCCAGTCCAAATGATTGGTCAAGGGATTTTCAGTTTTTTCTCTGAAAAAGAGCTCCCTTCTCATTCTAACTGTATATTCACCATTAATAGTTACAACCAATAGTTGTAATCACACAGACATATATAGATGAAATTCCTCAGAGTGCTTGCGAAGGCTGGGATCAAAGACAACCACTAGAAAAGTATTTATACATCCCCACCATCAGGTACCATGCATTCCTATTTTTTTTCTGGGATCTGGCCCAGATTTCTGACCTATTTCTGGAGCTGTACAGTGTACATGAAATGTGTGTACACAGCCAGGATGTATGTAATACACAGAACAGGCAGCCAAGCAAAGCATTTCTCACATGTGGCACTGTGCAAAAACGAGCCCTGAACAGTGTAGTGACCTCTTCTTGCGGGTTGATGGCCTTTCTCTTTCGAATCCTTGCTGTTGTTTTTAGGCTTAATGTTAATCGAATGGAGAAAAACTTTATTTACAGATAAGCAGGTTTTAAAGAAACGAAAATGGCAGCGGTTTTAAAAGTGCCTTTTCTATCACGGAAGTAATGTGAGGACAACTAATTCAAGATGATAACGTTAATGGAAGTTGATAAACGGTTTTAAGTAGACAGTTGTATGGATTTATCAAGTGAAGCATGCATCTTAAATATGTTAGAAAATTATCATCTCAGACTGATTAAGGATGTAACATTTCTTTCCATCACAATGTGCTTTACATCTGGGAGGCTGTAATGTGTCTTGCAAAGAGCTTCAGTATTTCACAGACAAATTATATATTTCTCACTTCCACATATTCTGCCACTAAGTGAATGGACACGCTAGAAAACTCAGCTTTAAGAAAACATTCACCAGTTTTCCGTCCAAAACAGCTTTTTAATTACAAACCAAGCTTTCTGCAAGGGCTTTAATCCATTTTGAGACGTTTCTCTTGTATTCCTTTAGCAAGCTATGACACAGTTAGACAGACATGAGGAAACTGCAGCCCTGTGAACACTTGCCCACAAGAGACTTGTAATCCCTGGCAGAAGTGCTTAATCACATTCCTCAGTCAGGTGTCAAAGAGAGCAAAGGCACAAACACACAAGCAAGTTTTGTTTAGAGGACCTCAAAAAAACCAGCCAAGTGGCAAATTTGGACATCTGTGCTAGACTGTGGCTGTCCTGTTTTTTCAGCCTAATCTGTCAAGATAACTATTTCCCCATTCTCTTAAACAAACACAGACTTCCTTGTTTAAACACTGCAACAGTCCTAACAGAGCACAGGTTTTAATCGTTCTCTGCTAAGTACACTAACAAGAGACTCAGAAAACAAGCAAAAGGTCTTAAACGTAAGCCGCTGATTTTGCTGTGTGTAAAAGAGCAGGGCATGCGACCCCCAGATTTCAGATGGACTGTAAACAGTGGGATTGTAAGAAAAAAAGTGTGACTCAAAAAGAGATGAGCTATTTTTTGGCCTCTTAATTAAAAGAGGCCAAATTAAATTTAATTCCACTCTGAAAAAAATAATTAGAATAATTAACGCAGGGGATGCCAGTTTTCTTTTTCCTATAGGGTATCCTTTCCCACAGATTCCCTCTGCTACTCAGATTATATTAATGTAGCATGAGTAAAAGCTTTTCCATGAGCAATATAATAATAAAATGATTAAATGTGATAAATGTTTAACATTAGTCTATAGATAGCCACTGCTTTTAATACCAAAATCTAGGAAGATATGCCTCTCACAGAAAGACTATTCAATACAGACAAACTAATAAATCAAATTAAAATCAGTCATCTTTTTTTTTCTGAATATTGACTTATCTTTTTGTTCTCTTCAGGCTTTTCACCCTCCTTTTCTATTTGTTCTGATTCATTCCATTAACTTCTGTATTATTTATCTTACCTTTTTATTGTTCTGCATGTTGTTCTCTTGCCTTTCTCTTCTGTAACTATTTGTTCTTTTTCTCTCTGAAAGAAGCATTTATTTGCCATTCATTCTTTACTGCTTTTATGCCTAGCATCCTTTACTGACCCACACACCTCTCTCTCCTTCTCCTATGATCTTCTCTTATTTTCTTCTGTTTCTTTTCATTGCATTCTGCTGTTTCTTTCTTGCTCTTCTCTACCACATTCATACTTCTTTATCCCCAAGGTCTCCTTTTCTTGCCATGGAGTCCCTCCCTTTATCTCTTTCTCACTGTGGAATTTCCCCACATCCTAATCTTCCATCTTTTCAACACACGGTACCGTCTCATTCCTCATGGGGTCCTTCTTCCTGTCCTGCTCCAGAGAATACATTTCCATTGACAGGAATGCTACCCTCCCATATTGCTCTTTCATCTCTTGCTGTATTTACACTATTGCACTGGCTGAGTCTTACCACATGCTTGGGAATCAGTTTACCTAGGGTTTGGATCTTGTGACTTCCCACACAAATGGTCTTGATTATTTTCTACCTGGGTGTACTGTGGATGTGCATCCTTTGTCGGGAACCTCCTTCTCCTTCAGGATGAGGTTCTTGGCCAGATCAGTGCAGAAGTTCCCCATCGCAAAATTTTTGGTAGTTCATACAGACTTCCAGGAGCTCCTGTTTTGTGGCATTCTGGTCAAAAGTGTTTCTCCTTGGAAAGCATCATTAAAAAAAACAATGAGGCAGCTATACTCATTTCCGCTTCTTTGCTAGTCTCCTGTTTTCCAAGGCCAGCCCATCAGTGAAGTAGCGAGAGACAGCAGATAGGTCTGGAGAAGATATCCATCTTCTGGTAAAACTTTGCTCACCTCTGCAGGTTACTCACCACTTTGATACCCTGGTCAAATGGCTCATCCTCAGCTCTCGAGGAAAGACTAAGACAACTGGCTTCCATTAGCTCAGTCTGACTGCTCTTGGCAAAGACAGTTAACAAAAGCTTTCACCTCTTACACTTAGAATAAAAAGAATTAAGCACTTTGTTTTATAGCACAAGTAGGATGAAATAATCCAGAAGGAAAGCATCATGGACAGTGATTCCGAAATACTTGCTGTGTTTTGACAAAATAAGATGCAGACAAACTGTCATGTTTTCTTGCACAGTAATGTTTACACGTTACTTCATCAGTAATGTACAGACACTGGAAATAGCATGTCATATACCTCAAAAATATTTCTCCTACCCAAAAGGTACAGTGTTCTCCTCAGAACAATACTTCAGATTGAACACAACAGCAACTCTTAAGTGTTCCAGTGGTATAGCTACTCATTTTAGTCACTGCTGAGAACTGCTGACACCCAAACTAGCATTCAGAAAGAAGTAGTACCTGAGGATCACAGGCAGCTCAGATTTGGGAAGAGCCAGAAGATGTGCATGAAAGTCCTAGGAGGCATAAAGTCTATAACACTTTGAAACTGTAAACAGACTGCAAAGTCCCCTAGAAAGTATCCCAGGACCAGGGAAATACTAGGCATAGCCACATGAGGCAGAAAAGAAGAAACAGCCCTGAATCGACTAATTGAAAAAAAAACAAAACAAAACAAAACAAAATAAGCAAAACCTGGCTGTGTCATGTGACCCGGGTTCTGATTGTCTTCAGAGGTCAGTTCCTCTTATACTATGCTCATCAAGGCCAAACTGCAGTTTCCTACAGGGGGTTCCTTAAAATGCTAAGTGCAGTACAGCTGGTTGTCCATAGCCTCCACATGAGAACAGTGATTTTAAAGTTTCGCAAAGATTTCTAGCAATACTTACACAGAAATTCCTCTGCTGCTGAAGAGTGTGAGAAACCTTAGAAAATCTTTGAATCTAGAAATTATTTGAAGACAGATTTTAGAAATTTCTTAAATTGTACTGTGCTCCCTTGTGTGTACAAAGATATGTCCATCTTTGGGTCTTCTATACATTTTATCATCTCAATATTGTGAAAAAAAGATTGCATCCTTCGAAGTTATAAGGTCTGTTTTGGAAGATTTTTTTTATGTACTTTGTTGAGGTCATCCATCAAAACATTGCTGTGTGGAGTCTTCCATTTAGTGTTAGAAACTTCTGCTGAGGTCTTTTACCTTTATGCAACATTATGGTGCCTTCCATCAGTTGTGATAAGAAGACTAGCAAATTCATGGAAAAATCCTGAATTACAGACACAATGTTCAGATTTCCTTCCATATGTTCCCTCCAATCCTGCCCTACAAGGGGGTCAGCTAAACAATTTCATAATCCATCAAACTCTTGAACATTCTGCAGTTATTAGTCACCTGCAGAAATTTACAGCCTGGGGAAAAGGGCATGGTTCCAACATGAATCCAAATGTTAGTGAAGGCTGAGGTTATATAGTTAAAGGATCTTCTCACAAAGGAAACATTGTCTTGAAGATTAAATGCCAGAAGTTTATGTGGGAAAATACAATCCCACTCGGTAAAAAAAAAAAAAAAAAAAAAAAGAGGTTTTCACAGAACTAGGTGCAAAGAGCATGAAGTAAGGAATCCAGAGGAAGATAGGATGGATGCTGCAAGAGTCTAGAATTGAAACAGAAACATCTGAGACACCAGAATGGCACAAGTGACTAGAAAGGAGAAATCTGAGAATGAAGAAACAGGGTTCTGTCAGACATGGTATATGAGCTTGACTATCCAGATTTCAGGTTGGTGTCAAGGCTAGGATAAAATTGGCCTGATGTGGCCCAGGACTGGCCTGCCTTGCTGCCAAGGCACACCACTAGGTCATACACCCCTTAATATACACCAGGAACCCCAGGGCCCTTCCAGTCAGAGCCCAGCCTGGGCTTGTGCTTTTGATTACTGTGCCCCAGGAGCAGGAATTCACATTTACCCTTGTTAAACCTCATGCAATTCTTTATGACTCAATCTTTCAGCCCGTCAATGTCTCTCCATAGAGTTACTATTCCTTCCTGTGTATGCACAAATCCTCGCGTTTGGGTTTTATACACAAACTTGGAGCCGGTGCATTCAGTTCTATCAACCAGGTCAGTTACAAGGATATTGAGTACCACTGGTCCCACTTTTCACCTGGAGGATCTCTGCTCGTGAGTGGCAGACCATTTGACTTTGAGCCATTGACCACCATGGGTTAGTTCAGACAGTTTTGCACACATCTTGTGGTCCATGTGTCCAGTCCATATCTTAATGGCTTGTTGGCAAGGACGATGTGGGAGGCTGTGTCAAACACCCTGCTAAATCAAGGTTGGTGATGTCCTCAGCTGTTGGCTCACTACTGAGCAAGTTTTTTCACCATAGAAGGTGACCAGATTGGTCACAACCATTTAGCCTTGGTAAATTTGTGTTGGTTTTTCCCAGTCACATTCTTGTCCTTCACATGCCTGCATATAATAGATTACAAAAGGACCTGTACCACAATTTTCCCAGGGATAGTAGTAAAGCTTTTAATATCTCTGCCTGTATCTGCTTTGATCTAATTGCAATTTCCTGTACCTGTTTTCAGTTTAACATATATTTTGGAATGACACAAATGAGGTGCCTTCAAAGTTTGCATATAGCACTTGAAGACAGGTCATGCAAAATAGTAGAGTAGATGTAGGTAACTGATTTAGTCCCTAAGAAGCTCTTTAGAGGTTCATTTGGGTCTTAGAGCATCCTATAGTGTAGTTCACAGAACTATAGAGGAAAAAGAGAAGAAAAATCCTATCTATCTAAACTGTGAAGAACATCTTCAGTACATATGTCAAGACAAGCACCAATGATGGTGTCTCTCCTCTTTTCCCAGTGTCCAGTACTGCGTTGCCCATGCATACAGAATCTGAGCATAGTGAGGTCCTTCATGCCTGTGACATCAATACCTTCACCAGCCTGCCTTCTAAGGAGAACACATGCATGTTCTTTGGGGGTTTTGCTTGTGAATATTTTAGGCTATGTGTGACTGTTTATTTATGAATGTCAGGATGTTCTGATTTGCACCATAAGTAAGTTCTCTCTGTTAAGGAGCTGAACCTCTTGTCTGAAAACCCTAAAAACCCAGGAGAGAGAATTAATATTTATTTGATAAATTCAATAGAATAGATACCTGCATGCATTTCTTATGGGGCAACACAAGAGAGGTCTTAGAAAATAGCAAAAGCTTACTTTGAATATTTGTTAAGAGAATGAATAGGTTTTGTAGAATAATATAATAGTTAAGGAATAAAGTTGTCGCTAATATATTTCTACTGTAATATATCACTGCCTTTACTTTTGGGTAATTTCATTTTTTACACTGTACAGATAGCACATAAAGTCACAGAAAGGCTGCATTCTTTTTCAGAGGAATGTGAATATTAGCTATTCAACAATGAGACAGATTAAAGACTCATGTTGGCACAATCAATACAGTTTTATGAATACTTAGTTTATTAGTGTCATAAATAATTAATTGAATCCAGGTAGACTCCTTTAAAAAGCAATTTACTAAGCTGTCCAACAATATAGCAAAAAAATACCAGGAATACACTTTGCTAAGAGACATAATTTTTAAAAAGGATTAGTTCTTAGATTAAAAATATGATAAATACTTTTCTTCTGAATCTGCAGTTCAATTGCAGCATTGTCTTCATAAAAATTCACACCTTTGTGAGGCGGAAGGACAAGCAAAAGATGCTATTTTAAATAATAAAGATTTTTTTTAAAGTAATATACTCTAAGAGATATTTCCCATCTAAAGGAGGTGGTAAATGAATGTATTACTTACTCCAGAATGATTTAAATATTGCTCAATAATTAATGCGCTGCTGTGCTAACGTGGCATTATAGAGAAGAACTAATTCAAAGGCAATTAGTAGTGTTAGATGAAAGTTTTGCTTTGGGGACTTTTATTATTTAGAAGCTATTTTTAATCATTAATTTAAGCTCGATATCTTACACTCAAGCTTAGGCAGCTGTGGCTGCCTGCTACATGGAGACTCGGATGGGGATGCATATTCTCAAGCCAGTCAGTCCTCGCAGCTCAGAGACAGTGATGCCAGAACAGCTCTGGCACATTCAAGCTGCCCCATGGGTGTGCAAACATTTTTAACCCTGCCACCTCCTCGCTATTGTAGCTAAGATATAAGGGAAGAATGCAGCGTCCTGGCTTTGTCTTGCACCTCAGTCCCACGGAGAGGCAAAGGTTAAGAATGAGGAAAATTAGGCAGACATCCCTGTGTGGCCCAGAGAAAGACATGCTATTCTGTGGGGACCTACTCCCATTACATAAATGGGAGAAAACTCTATGAATGAGATCATTTTGACTTCCTTTGCTCACATGCTAATGTGGGCTTTCTTTCCTTTAGTCAAAGCAGGTCAGCCATGCAGCAAGGTTCAGCACCGTATTGTGAACTGTTTCCAAACCCCTGGTGCCTGCCCTGCGACTCGGCTCTGGAGGACGCGACTCCCAACGCCTTGTCCCGCGCTGCAGCCATGGTGTGAGGGTTCAGCATCCCCAGAGCCCACCTCCCTGCTCCCAGTGAGATCCCCACAGCAAAGTCCTCAGCAGTCCACACGCCCAGAGGAGGCACGGGAAGCAGGCAGGTATTTTAGACCACCTTTCAGGGGATTACTAAAATCATGGTTTTGTATGCCCCGCCCTCATCAACAGCACATTAAATTTTAAGGTGAGGCAGCTCCTCAGCATTTAGGAATGCCAGTGATCGCATACTAGTCTCAGTGATAAGCTATCAGACAGACACTCTTTCTGCTGCTGTTCATTCAGTGGCTTTTTAATCCTTGGATTACTTTGCCCTCAAATTCTTTTATAGTTTGCCCACTGAATTATGTTCACTCCAGAGAAGTTAATCCAGTTTCTTCTGTTCCCACAGTAATCATCAATTCAAGCTGAAGTGAAAGGGTCAAATTTAGAGGCAAGTAAATGGTGGTGTAAATTTCTCATTAGCAAATCAATGCAAATCTGTGAAATTCAGTGTCATTGAACCACAGTCAGCCCTGCTTTAAGTGAAAACAAATTCCATTAATTTCTGTGGGAATAGCATGTTTTTCACTCTGCATTTGATCCATTGGGCCAAATTACCTCTATATCCTTGACATCACTGTGAATTTTAATTACTTGGGGAGGTCAGCATCTCCGATACAGTGAATGTAAATCTGTACAATTCACCTGCTGAGAGGGGAATGGAGCTAAGGTAACAAAAGAAGAGTGAGAACAACAAAATAAATTTGGCCATCACACCATTTTTGTCATCCCCGTGAACCTTGCTGGTGATGGCAGCTTCTACCTTCTCAAAATGTGCGCTGTATTAGCAGATTTGTACACTCAAAAGACTTGATGAGCAGATGGCTGGAAGGTGGGAGATAAAGTGCCCAAAAAGAGGCTGCAGTGCATACAATGAAAATTCCATCCCTGCTGCCCCAAAGCTGGCCCTTGGCTGGCGCTGCCCCAGACTGAGTGATGCTGCTGGGGCAAGGAAAGTGGCAGGACCCCTCTGGAGTGTTGATTAAAGATGTACTGAAAGGCAGTAGGTTATATCTTACATGTATGAAAACATTTCAAAACAAATTAAAAATAGTGATGAGTAAGGACAACACAACACTCCAAAACCTGTAGGATGTCCTTAAATCAACTAGAGCCACCCCATGGCTCTCCACCAGCACACGCTGTCTGCTCTCCGCCCCAGCAGCTCACAGTGCCTCGCGTGCCAGGGAGGGTGGTTTATCTCATGGCACTGATGACAGTAGTGCAATTTATTCCTTCTGGTGTAAGAAGGGAAACCTGCCATAGAGTTTAGCCCATGCTGGGGTGCACTCTGGACCAGTGGTCAACAGCAGCTCGCCACTTCTACATCCACAGTCTCTGCATATGCTGATGAGACTCCTTAATCCTCACCGGTTTATTTCCAAAATTGCCTTTAATCAGGCTTCTGCACCTATGGAGAAGTTAATGAATTATTTTACTTATGCCTTTGGAAAGATAATATGTATTTAACTGTTTGAAAATCTGTAATGTAGTTTTACATATGTATCTGCATGTATGCATACTTATATGTACATATATATCTATAAATATAAAATTTTAAAAGTAGACCAACATATAGTACGTCACACATTAGAAACAAGAAAAACGGAAAGGAAAAGAAATACACTTTACTGTGAAATTAGGTCTAACTATAAGCTTTGTAATGAGCTTTTATTCACTTAAAGTTTGCATCAGATGCAATTTTCTCATCTTTTTCAAAAGACACCTTACCAATGCTCTATCATATTACAAACCCACTGTAAGACGCTTAAATCTTATGAAATGGATGCATTAGTCAGGTTAGGTCATGTTCATCAGTAATGTTGTCAAGGACAGCCTTGGCTGCTCTTTTTTTTTATTATTTATCTTCCACATTGTTCTGATTTACTTGATACTGTTTTGTATTTTTAGCACTCTTATCTCTGAAAGCCAAGATGAAGAATTATACCAGAGCCTTAGTATTATCTCTGAAATACATATGAACAAAGTCATACACAAAGTGTAAGCAGCTTTGAAAAAATACTATATTCAACATTGGAATTATTTAATGGATCAGATTCTACTTGGTCCCTTTAGGCAGAACACTTTCTTCCCCACACATGCATGCAATTAATACCAATACACTGTTAAAGGAGGTCTGTAGGTACTTAGCTCTGTGTACTTGCCTGCACAAGAGCCTCACAGAATTCCTATAGCAGCTAAAATAAATCTCTGAACAAGCAAAAATCGGATGATAGCACCTACAGGTGTAAAGGACACTAACCTCTATGCCAAACACATAAGGACTTGCCGACTTTTCCTGCAATAGGTCAATACATGTTCAGGCAGACTATGTTGTCTGGACTTATCACTGGGGTCTGAGTTGCTGTCATGCATCTGTCTGCAGGAAAAACCAAAGCTTGGTTTGCAGTCTGCAATACTGCTCCTCATCTGACACTCACTAAACACACTTTTTGGAAATGGCAGAGGACTGCAATTAATTTCAGGACTGTAGATGTGAGGACACACAGCGTGGATTAAAATTCTTGGCTCTGAATATTTTAGATTTCAGATCTGGATTGCAATCTAAGTAGACAGTTGATGTTGGATTTGCTGTAGTCAGAGTCTCATGTGAGCTGCCAATTGTACTTCCTATCAAAACAGCAGGAATTTATAAAAGCAGCTGTTCTGGGGAGATTTTTTGCAGTTCTCCAAACTAAATTCAGCTGATTTGCCTTTATCTACCTCACACCATACTCAAATTCTGGGAAATGTACTTCAGTGTGCTCTGTGGAGCGACTCAGAGACGAGCCTATGAATCACCAGCAGACTGAAAAGACTCATCTCACCTTCCCATGTTACTCGCTGGCAGGCTTATATATGGGAAATAGCGAAATGGCAGAGCAGAACTGTGTGGTGTGGTATCTAACACACTGTCAGACAGAGGAACAAATACCCAGCACCACGGTGAAAGCTCTCTGTCTCCCTGATGTGAAGGCCCATCCCTTCTGCTGGCAACCACAGGGACATCAAGAGGAACACACAGCTGCTGGAGGCTATGTGTCCTCAGGTATGCAAACCAGCAGTTAAAACCTCAGCTGATCTTTGCAGATCCTCTCTGATGGATCACGGTACTAAAATCACTTCAGTCTAAACTAGAGTGTCGCTTTAATTTCTACCAGCTTTTGATGGCCCACTCTGAGGTCATTATTCTATCAGGATCGAACTTCGTAGTGCACAGTCTCTGCCCTGGTATGTACTGTACATATTACATCATTCAGCCAATGCTTCACAAATTATTAGTCACTGACTTCCAGAGCAGTTCTTTAGACCTACCTGCCTATTTTTGAGTAACCTAATTAAAAAACCTGTTAAGGATTTCTCCATGTGGATAACACTCACATCCTGGCCCTTTCCCATTTATTACTAAGAACAAGAACTGAAACATGCCACTGCTGCTGCTGTCAAACCAATGCATCACCTCTTTTTGGCTAAAAAGAACCGGGTTTGTTCAGCCTTAAGAAAGGAGGGCTGAAGGGAGATCTGACTGCTATCTACAGCTACCTAATGGGAGGATGTAGAGAAAGTGGAGCCAGATCCTCCTCAAAGCTAGACAAGGGTAGGAGAAAAGACAAAAGACGCAAGCTGGAACATGGGAAATTTCAACTAGGTATAATAAAGGCAATTTTCACTGTGAAGATGGTGAAACACTGGAACAGAGGCCTAGAGAGGTGTGGGATTTTCATCCTTGAAGATATTTAAAAACCAAGAAGACATATCCCTGAGCAACCTCATCTAATCAAACTTTCTTTGAGCTGGATGTTGGACTACAGACCTCCACAGGTCTTTTCTAGTATAAATTATTCTGTGGTTCTACAAGCAAAACAAGGAGATGGATTTAATATAATATGGTGAGGGTACGTTTCTCATCTTCCTAAGTTATCTCCTGAAAAGTCTCCTAAAGACTATGTCTCATCTGCCCACTTCCCAGTCTGCATAATATCCCAAGACAATTCACAGAACTAGATTAAAATGTCAGATAACTCTTAGTGATTTTACTTCCCTTTCATGCCGGATACAAACACAAAATGCACTTCCTGGATGGCAAGGGAAGTTCTGCCTTGCAAACCTCTTGACAGTGAGGGGATTGACAAGCATATGGAAAAGGATGATTCAACCAGATTGCTCCTATGATATTGTCTACTTGGCTTTCCAAAAGGCATTTGGCAGGGATCTGCACCATTTCTTTTAAAGAAACTCACCAGCATAAAAGCAAATATAGCTAAAATAACTGACTAAAATCTGAGAAGCTAAAGGTAGGAATAAATGGAGTGTTCTACAGTGGAAAGATAGGCACAAGTCTCTACAACTACGAAGTTTATATTAAAAATGGAAAAGGTTCAGAGAAGAATGATAAGGATGGTTAACAGGCTCCATACAAGAAAAAGAAAAAAAAATACATTAGGCTGGGAGTCTTTACTGTGGAAAAAAAGGATAACTGAAGGTGGAATACATTAAAGTCTATAATATCACAAAAGGCACAGGGGGAAGATGATTAGGGAAGAAATTGTTTGCTGTTACTTCAGTACAAGAATCCAGGTTCATCAAATGAAGGCAAGAGGGACTACATTCAGGACACAGAGAGGGTCTTTATGCAATGGACAACGCATGTGAGAAACTCCTTGGCAAAGAAGGACACCATGGATACAAAAAGCTTATACTGAATTCAATAGAAGATTGAACAAGTACTTTGGGGAAAAAAAAATAAATTGTAAATTACTAAGTAGAAAAACCACAATAGAAAGTCACCTGGCTGAAAGTTGTCAGAAGATGGGAGAGTATTAGCATAGATACATTCCCTACTCTTGCTCTTCTCTAGGCATTTGCTTGTGGCCACTACTGATGACTGAGATAGACAGAAAGAGGTTGAGTTTGTGCTCTTTGACGTTCCTTTACCCAGAGTACAGACAAAAGTGTTGAGTGAGCAGATCCCAACACCGTGCCTGAGTGCAGCTGGCTCACTCATGGCCATCGGCTTCTCTGCATCCTGATCGATTCCCCAGCATTTTGAACTCCCAGGATGGCCGATGTATGTGTGTCCTCCTGAGCAATCTAAGCACGTCTGGAGGCTGCCGCATGAATCTTGGCCATGAAGCTAAATCTCAGCAGACCTGAGACAGCAGGAGTGCGAAAATGAAAACATTGGTGGCCTCTGCTATGTGGCTCAAACCTTCCTATGGCAAGAGCAGCTGGATTTTCAAGAGAATTCAGGCTCTTTGCAGGAATCTCAAAGTGTATTTCACAAGATAGTTGCCAGATGCCTAGCTCCCCTTGACCGTAGTGCAATAACACTTCTGAAAATACATAAGACACCTATCTACATCTTTAGGTGCTTAAATCTCTCTAGTGTGCTGACCCTGTGCCCTCCAGAACTTAAAAATAACTGCGCCTAATTGGACTCCTACTTGACCCCAAGTGGTTTGAGGCCTGCTCCATCTGCATAGGCTGACAGGGCAAATGAAAATATATTAATCTGAAGTGAAAAGCACTTATTGCAGATGGAGCGGGATCCCTTGAGGTACGTTTTTGATCCCAAAGTTATGGACAGGCACAGCAATTTTAATATTAATACTATGTTTCAAATAATAAAGAAGCTGTGAGATTATCCATTTACAGCCTAACAAAATACAAGTCACACTGTTATACACCAGATTAAAGAACTGTAGTCTATAACTTTTCACGGTTCTCTATTACAACAATACTATAGTGGTAAATACTGTTAAATAGGAAATCGCTGTATGTGGTTTTTTTTTTCCTCAGCACAACAAAAGAGAAAGAAAGGAAAAAGGAAAATGCCAGGGACAGGTCTCTGTTTGTAAGTGTGTTCATGTAGCATCGAGCTGAGCAGGCTGGAAGCTTGGGTGGGTAGGGTGAAATAATTTAAGCTCCAAAAAAAAGAGCTCAGAAAGGCAAAAGACAGAGTAGGAGGCACGTCAGACACTCACTGTGTGTGCACATGTGCTGAAAGTATATCTGATCACCAGATGATCTCGCACCTATGCATATTTATGTAAGTGTTCCACTATTTTTTCTCTGAGAGAGCAGTTTTGCTATCAGACACAGGCATTCTCATGTTTGGCACACTCAGGACTCCTTCCCACATCTTTGCTATTTTTTCCTTTGTTTTTTCATTGCAGTATGAGGCACAGTAAGCACATTTTTTCGGCTCCTGATTAGGCAGAGAGGTCCTCTTGTTCAATTCAAGGACGCATTTGCTCACATTTTCAAAGCAGATGATTAGCTGTCCCAGGCTTTGCCAAGACAGTGGGAGTTGCATAGCTAAATCCTTGTGCAGGTCTTTGAAATTATTCTCTCTTGATAACTAATTGCAGCAGCTGACCTTCCCACTTTCACATCCATCCACAGTTTCCGAGCAACAGTGCGATGCACCACCTACTATGCCAGTTATCCAGCAGCCATGCCAGTTATCCAGCAGCCATTATTTGTAAAACGGCACAATTTTTTTTTTTTGTCCTCTATACTTAGTACATTGCTTTAAACTCAAAACTGGGTAAACTCGTGATGTTGTGATTCTGGGTCTGATCCTGCTCATCAGACCTTAGTGGCAGCTCAGAGTTTTCTGATGTTGCTACTCCCGGCTGCTTTTCTTACCTCTTTTTTTTTTTAAAAAAAAAAAAGCCACGCCCATGTGAGAGGTAGCTAGCCAAGCCGTGTGGCTGTGCCGCCATTCTCCCCCACGGGGGTTGGCGCAGCCAGGACAGTTGTGGGGCAGCTCTATGCCATTCCACAGTGCCTGTCCCCAGCACAACAGGCACATTCAACCATGGGGCAAACAGGGCACACACGGCAACAGCATCCTAAAGCCCCGGAGTAAAAACTGCCACAGCTCTTCCCCGTGCCTCCTGAGGTTACAGCTTGGGAGGAGCAGCAGATATGGAGGAAATTCTCCTGCTGCTCTCCCAGCCTTGGCAGGGCAGCCTGCAGTGTGCTTGAAGGGCTTCTTTGGGGTACAGCAATTATTAGCCAAATGTTTACTGGTTCACTTCAAATGGAAACGATACGCCTTCACTGTAAAGGGGATTTGACTAGCAGCGGAGATGAGCCCATACCAAAAACTCAGGTTCAGAAAGTTTGTGTTCAGTCTTTTGGCTGTAACCCTGCTCAAGTCAGAATGTACTCTTCTTCCAGCTATTTATTTAGCTGAAACACATAAAACTCCTGTTAGTGCAGCTAGGGTTGGATATTTCCTTTTTCTCTGTTCCAAGAGAAGCATTGTTCTACAAGAAGAAACAGCTTGTGTCTGAAAGGAAAGAGGTTAGCAAAATAGCTGGTGTCAATGAGCAATGGGAGCTCTCTCCCCGTAGAGAACAGCTCCTTCATTTGGGTGATTAAGTAGGAAAACAGGAGTCTGACTTAAGGTGCCCAGGTTTGAAAGTATTTTCTTATGTTCCTGAACCAAGTCCTATCACGCCCTAATTCAATTTGTATCAACCTTTCTGTACAGCATACTGGTGAATCCTAAAACTGGATGTTTCTTGTAAATAAACAAACAAGCTGAATCACCCCTGCAACTTCAATGATAGTTATCTGAGCCCAGCACTGTGTTGCAGGTGTGTTCTTTGCTTGGTATTCCCGATCACTAAAGGTACATGTGCATGAAAAGGAAAAAAGATCCCAAGCAGCCGCGCCAACCTCATTTGAGCATTAGATTATTCACTTTCCCAACTAATCAATAATTGTTATAATTAAAATTGATAGCTGCAAATAACATGACAGAGTGCTGCTGCCAGAATACTGATTGTGTATTTGGCTTGGAAAGATAGGCAGTAGTGTGGAACACTTATTTTCCAATTTGCTTTTAGCTGTGTGCAAATTGCTTTAGCTGTATCCAGCTGATTTAGACCTTGCCTGGAGGTACACTAGATTAATTGGGAGCCACACATTCATTGCTTACAGAATGGACTCTGTAATTGGTGAAATTTGTTAGTGCCAGTTATAAAATAACTATATAGTTCTGCTTTTTAGTTGTCCTTTCATTACTCTTTCAGGAAAGGGGAAAAACAATTAGAACCTTTCAGATGATCAAGATTGCTTTTAAGTCTTTATGTAAAACCTCCAGTGTAACTACAGTCAATATTTTATGCAAGCAAACAGTAGTGTGAATATGGTATTGATTTTTTTCAGAACTGAAAAGCTCTTCAGCATACACAAGAGGGTTTTTTTTTTGTCCTTGTTGTGACTGAACTTTAGATAATGAAACCATTATGTTGTTACTACCCAGAGCTTTCAAAAATAACTCTTTGTTCTTTTTTGTATCTTAACTAGCTTATTATTAAACAGTAGAAAAATTCATTGTTGTTTGCTGGCGCCTAAAAGCATTATAAAAAGACTCTGGCCATAGCTTTTCTTAAATCCAGGCTCCTTTTTTGCCTGTGTTTATATAACAGAGACACATAAAGCCTACAGCTAAATACATAAGTATAATGGACTACTTCCAAATTATACATTCTTGTGATTATTGATAGACTTAGGAGTCAGGAGCCATTGCTCAGGCTTATTTCAGTTTCCCTTGTTTATAGCTTTACCCTAAAACCGAACAAATTATAAACCAGTTGGTTTCTTTACAACAGCTATGATGCTGGACATGTTCTGCATCTGACTTGTGGTGCAGAGCGTGGTGTAAGAGAGTGGAGTAATTTCACAGGGAGGATCCATGTTTGGGCCTGAAACACACCCCATCTTTGTGAGGGGAAAAGATGCTGTTATGCTTACTGCCACTTTTAAGGTTTTTGACTGCTCAGGATACAGACACAACAAGGCTGAGAGACACTTGCATGGCTCTCTTACAGTTCCCATGATCACACTGTGTGCATAACCCTTCTCTTGCACATAACATTTGACTCCAGTTGCAATTAAACTAGATACTCCCAAGACACTCTATAATTTCACAAGTATTGGTAAGTAGGCAAAGGAGAAACAGCCTGTTAGTGGGCTAATTTAGGAAAACTTCCAGAAGTTCACATGTTATTGAACTTCTGAGAGTCCAAACAGGCAAGAAAGCCACTGAAAACCGGTCTTTATTAGCTGCACTAGTCACTAAACTATTTGTTGTTCTTCAAGTTCTGTTCTCTTCTTCTTTCCTTGGTGATTAGCTAGCAATTTGCTTTTGATGGTGTGAGAAGATAGGGGTAATTCAACTGATGATTCAGCTAAAGCATCCGACCTTGATGCTATCACCAGGGACTAATGGATAGCAAATATAAGAAGTGAGCCAGGGGCAAAGCATAATCTAAAAAGTGGTGTGGGGGTGTGAAAGGGAGATGGAGAAGTGGTCTGCATCTCTCACTGTCCTTAGCTACTCTGATAAAATCTTCTCCTGAAACCAGTGTCATGTGTTTGATTTACAGATTTCACATAGAGATTTTAATTTCTCATCCTACTGATCATTATATACCAGTCAAAGGAGCTTTAGTATGAGTTAGAGGGTTAATCATATTATAGATAAATGTTGTCTCCATGAAATCAGTGACTTGCTTTGAAAGTTGTTTTCCTTTGGATCCACTACCAGACGCTGCCAAGAATCGGAATGATCTGTAAATAAATTTGTCCTTTTAAAAAAAACAGAAAAAAAAAAGTCAACCCTGTCAAAGTTGAGTTCCTGGAAGCTTATTTTTCACTTTCAAATTAACTCGAACATAGGAACACAAAGTGAGAACCCTATGAAGTTCAACAAGGCCAAGTGCAAGGTCCTACACTGCCCCTGAGTTGGGGCAGTCCCAACCACAAATACAGGCTGGGCAGAGAATGGATTGAGAGCAGCCCTGAGGAGAAGGACTTGGGAGTGCTGGTGGATGAGAAGCTCAACATGAGCCAGCAATGTGCACCTGCAGCCCAGAAGGCCAACCACATCCTGGGCTGCATCAAAAAAAAGCACGGCAAACAGGTCGAGGGAGCTGATTCTCCCCCTCTACTCTGCTCTGGTGAGACCCCACCTGGAGTACTGTGTCCAGCTCCGGAGTCCCCAACATAAGAAGGATGTGGACCTGTTGGAGCGAGTCCAGAGGAGGGCCACAAGACAATCAGAGGGCTGGAGCACCTCTGCTATGAGGACAGGCTGAGAGAGTTGGGGCTGCTCAGTCTGGAGAAGAGAAGCCTCTGGGGAGACCATATAGCAGCCTTTGAGTACCTAAAGGGGGTCTGCAGGAAAGAGGGGGAGAAACTCTTTAGTAGGGCCTGTTGTGATAGGATGAGGAGTAATGGTTTTAAAATAGAAGGAAGCTGATTCAGACTTGATATAAGGAAAAAAGTTTTACAATGAGGGTGGTGGAACACTGGAACAGGTTGCCCAGAGAGGTGGTTGATGCCCCGTCCCTGGAAACATTCAAGGCCAGGTTGGAGGGGCTCTGAGCAACCTGATGTAGCTGGAGATGTCCCTGCTCCTTGCAGGGGGTTGAACTAGATGACCTTTAAAGGTCCCTTCCAACCCTAACCATTCTGTGATTCTATGATTCTATGAACATACAAAATACTGCATCCTGAAGATTCAGCTGAGACCTCATCTAAGCTGCATGCTGAAGTGCTAATGTCTAAAACCAGCAGACAAAACAAAAACATCTAGTAAGCACCAAACTGTCATGTCCCATGATGCAGACATCCTTCTCACAGAGAAAAATAGTCAGGATGGCTTCTTAAACATGAATCAGCCAATTAATGAGGAGATATGGGTCCTTTGTACTGATGGCTAGTAATCTAATACTGCCATTTAATGGGCCCCAAAAGAATGTAAGAATCAATCTACATAATGACAACAAACAGTGAAAGAGAACTGGACCAACGGTTTCAACTTACTGCCATGCAAGGAAGTGTGACTGGAAACACACACTTCTGGTTTGACACATATGGTCTCCTGGCTGATAACTTTCTACTCTGCAATAAAGTTATGTTCCTCTACAAAAGAGGGACTCCTCCTTACTCCTGTCTTCACATGGCAGCCAGAAAAGACTGGTTCTTGGTCTACAGCAGTTGGAAGCAAGTAAAATTGTGTTTGCTCGGGGTAGGCAAGTTGCACGTAAGTAATGAGACAGGTGTAGTGCCTTCTGAAGACAACTGTCAAGGCCGTGCTTGAGCTTTAAGGATGCCTCATGCTCTATCCTGTCCCATCTTCTGTGAGTTGCTCAGACATAATAAGATAACTCTCACTGTTCTTTGGATCGTAAACACCCTATCTCTTGATGTTGCGGACCTGTCCCACTGAAGAAATCAGAGCCTACTGACATGGCAGCTCGCAAGCCAGCAGCATGTGAGCCTGAAGCACCTGAGTGCTTCAGGACAGTCAGATCTGCTCTGAGGGCATTTGCTCCATGTTAGCTGCGTAAAGAAGTGTCACCTGTCCAGCGTCAGAGCCTTCTTTACTAGGAGCCATTCCAGTCCCCAGTATCTGCCTTCAGGGACTGACCTACACTTGCTCAGTGACTTACGTGATGCCACTGCTCCTTATGCTTCTTGGATGACCTTGCTGGACCCATGACTCTCCAGACCTCTGTATTTCAGTACAGAGCTCAGCATTGAAGTCTCTAGAACAGACTCAGAAGTTTTCAGTCAGGTCACTTTTACGTCAAAGCCTCTGGTCCTCCCTGCCTATCAGGGCCATCTTTAATCATTCCCCCTCCTTTCTAGACATACCTTGAATGATTTGCCAGGTACATACACTGACATATACTGCTCTTCTTTAATAAAACAGAGTTTTAATGTATCCACAACTTTGGAGAACTAACCTTTTCACAAGTGGGACAGGTTTTAAAAGCTCATGACCTCGTGTCAGGTGCGGACATAAAACTCCAGCGCTGAGCAGTCATTAGCACCCTGCAGAGATATTTTATTGTCAGTGGGCTACAAAAGAAACCCCTAAGCAAATTAATATCAAATCACACATATAGCATTTATGTGTGACCCTCTAACAAAGAAGACAGTGAGTGCAGGAGCATCTGAGAGATTTACATGTGCATGTACTCCAGGAAGAAGTAAAGAGCTACACCGAATAGCAATTACTGCTCTGCCTCAAGGGACCAAATCCTTATCTGAGCTGCAGAAGCAGAACCCACCTAAGCCTAATGAGAAGTGCTCTAGCATAAAAAAAAAACACTGGTCTCTATCCTGCTATTTTAGTCATTTTTTTCTATAGTAGTTTCTTCTGCACGTTGGTTCTTTAGGGAGTAACTCCAAAACGGGGACAGACTATTGGCAGATAAAAGCGTAAGTGGTCAGCTAGTTTCAACAAAGCCACAAGGCATTTACACAGGCTGAGGATTTGGCAAATTCTCTATTAAAGGAAGCCAGCTTCTTTTCCAAGTAGGGAGATCATGAATTAGCACAGCAGACACTTGCAGCAAAGCTTGGTATTAAATTATACGTTCCAATGTACAGCATGGGGACACATATTGTGTCATTGACATTTTAATGACTTTTTCTGTCTGGAGCTCTGCCTAAAAATCAGTGGCTTGATGAGGCTCATCACTGCAAACACTTAAACTGACTTAGTGACAGAGCTGGGGAAAGGTGCAGACAAAAGGAGATTATAAAACCCTTGCTCTGGCATGCGTAAGCCATGGAAAAGCAGAAACTGCAACTGTCCCTGCAGTCCATCTAGCCCTTGATCTGGCTCTTCCCGCTCTTTACTAGGCAACAGAGAGCCCCAGAGGGAGGAGGCAGTCACAAAGTCGCGTTTCTGAAGCAGCCAGCAGAGCTGACCGCTGCTGAACAGTGAGCTCGTCAAGGAGAAGCCTGTTCTGTGCGAGGAAGGTCCCTAGTTTGCGCACATGTATTAAGGGCCAGCTCCTTTTAAAGCTAATTGCAAATCTTGTCCCTTTCAGTCACCTACACTGGATGAGGAGAGGAGAAAATTCCCATTTCCCCTCAAGTTATTTTTAGTGTCACTTGGACTCTCAAACACAAGTTTATAGCATTGAGGAAAAAGGGGAAAAAACAAGGAAAGAAAAGGACTATTTTTTCATGGTAGCCTGTTAACTATGCAAGAGGGTCTTCAGTCAGAAAACTCTAGGGCTTTTTATTCCACTTCTCATTTCCACTATTCTGTGAGAGTTTGATTTGAATCGTAAAAAGACAAAATTCCTCTTTCACCTTTCGTTTGTCTAATTAAGAAAATATTAGTAAGGGTCTTATGGAGGCCCATTCCTTGCATACCATTCTATTAGAAACAGCTTAAACCTAAGCCCAGGATGAGCAGAAACTGCACGTCCTTGTTCACAGCCCTGAGAGCACAGCTGGGGCTGGGGGCTCCTGGAGGCTGGCAGGTCCTGTCCCACCCACTCCAGCCAAGGAGCAAGACGACTGGGTGTGGTGGTTTTGCTGAAACCAGGACACTAGGGTACAGCCCCAGCCCAGGGCATCAGGCGCCCCTGGGAAAGGGACAGACAGCGTGGGCAAGTCCTGGGCCCCCAAGCAGGGGTAGGAAGAGGCTCCAGGGGAGGCTGGACAGGGCCAGCAAGGCTTGGTAGTGACCTCAGGGCCTTGAAAACAATTGAGAGAACTGCTGTCATTCACCTGTCAAGATGCATGCTTTAAAATTAGTCTCCTGTATTAAGGGCTTAAATAGGCTTTCAGAGAATCTTTGCTTCCTGATTTACCTTTTTTTTTTTTTTTTTTTTTTTTAGCAGGCCTTGCACTGTTTAATTTAATGAAGAAATACTGTAGCCTTATGCTCAAAGCAGTAAGTAAGCACTATTCTACCATCAGCAAACTCAAATGATGGAAGTCATGTAATTAACAGGCACTTTTACAGTATTCAAAATGACTGCAGAATGCTGCTGAAATGACTATGGGGCTACTGGAACTGAACTACAGGTAGCAGCTTTGTCTGCAGGAGTTCATTTGTCTAAAAATCTGCTTTCAAAGTCCCCAGAGCACTTTTCTATAATGTTATTATGGAGAATAACAAGTTTTCTACATGATAAATATTGTCAGGCTGCAAGTAATAATTACCTTTGCTAAATCCTTGAGTTTGCTAATTTATCAGTCCAGACAAGAAGTTGCTACTGAGGTTGAAAGGACTATTTAGCACATACTGCACAAAAACTATTAGCTGCCAGTGTGAGGATTTTAATGGTGTCTACCTTCCCGACACTGCAACATGTAACTTCAGCTGATGTCTCCTCTCCTGAATGAAAACCTCCTGCGTTTCTTGGTAAGATTTCCTCAGAAAAAAAAATCTTACAGAAAAGGCTGAAGCTGTGAGAAATGATGATCTAAGAAAAAAACTACATCAAGGAGAACGGCAGTTCACAGTAATGATAGTAGTGTTTAACATAGAAGGCTAGGTAAAAGGCTAAAATGGAAACAAATGAAGAAAAGAGAGCGCTCTTTCTAAAGCAGAACAAAGCTGGTTCGTTAAGTAATGACTATGTCTCCAGTTCCCTCTGATGCAAGGAGATACAGCTTCAGACTTCCTATATGGGCTTGGTATCATTCCCAGTTTTTGAGGCCTTAAATGGTTTTACCTTTTAAAATGGTAATGGTTTTTGTCAGTTATCTTAAGCTGTTAATAATGGTCTACTCTAGCTACTCATGGTGTCTTGTGCTATCATCTATGAGATGCTATAGTTATTATTCAGAGGGAACTATAAATACGGATGATGCTGCGTGAATCTGAAGCGAGGCATGTTCTCTGTCCCAAGCACTTCAGGCTGAAGACAGACAGGATACATTAACACAGTAAGATACAGAAAAAAACACAGGTCAAAGGAGGGAATGTGATAAAAGGAAAGAAAGAGAACTAATCAAGGGCTTAGATCACAAATGTATGTAGAAGGTTTTTAGCTGTGCACATAGAGTGTGTTTTGATGGTATCAAATGGATGTAAGAGGGTTTATTAAGTGGGCAAGTGAGGTAGAGACGGGAGAGAAGAAAGGAAGAGAGAGAGTGTGGCGAGCAAACACTGGAGTGAGATTCTGAGGCAGAAAGATTAGGACAGTACATTTTTCAGTTGTGATACAGGGACAAGACTGTGATGCCAGAAGGAAATACAAACTTGATTCCCTGCTTTACTTGTTCACTAGTTCCCTGAGAAGAGCCAGGGTGGAGAGCATCAGAAGGGCACTGTCGCTTATGCAAGGTTTTGTGCTACCAACAATCCCTGGTGTGTTTTTAGGATGGATTCAGGAATTCTTTAACTTCCTGTCCTTTGGGGGCACTTGTCCTGCCAGCACTTGTCAGAGTGATAAGTGGGATTAATGACCCAGGTTAAGCCCAACCAATGCACCTTTCAGAAGCAAGGGGAGGATGGCACAGCAGAGAATTAGGGAGCTCTCAGATGTTCCCTAAGGCCACCAGGGAATCTAAAATTACAGAACTGGAGAAATGTTATTCCTAGCCCTCCTTTTCACCAGCTCTAGCCTAGCCCTCCTTTTCACCAGCTCTAGCCTAGCCCTGGTAGCCAGCCAGCTCGGTCAGTTTGGCCCCTGTCCTGTTTCAGCCTCTAGAGCTACATGATTGCTCAAAAACACTCAACTCCTTCTCTGTTTACACGCATTTTCTCCCCAGTGCAAGCACCACAGGCAGTAGCTCCCTGCCTGGATTTTTTGGGTCTGTGTGATGGGCTCCCACTGACAGACCTTTCATTTCTCTAGCTGCATTCCAGGAACAGACCAGAAACTCAAAGAGATGAGCACACTGCATAAGCCCCACTTCACCTCTGCAAGACATTCCGCAACATCTGGATGAAAGATAGCAGCAGGGTCACCAATTGCTGCTGCTAGAAGAGCGGAGTGGTACAGGTGTCAGCTGGAGGTAACAAAAAGTACAAGCCCTTCCTGTGGAAAACAGAGTGCAAATAGATCTGTATCATGCTGCTTCAGCTGCCCTTTTCCAGTGACGCACCTCTGCACCTCTTATTTCCCAAAGGAACTGTCTTCCTTGTATTACTGCTTCAGTTTGCTGGTCCTTTGGATGCTCACACGATGGTGAAATGACCATAGTAGCTGCACATCAATGCTTGGACATGTGGGTGGATACCTTTTGGCTTTGGGGAGTGCTGAACCAGGGAGCCATGCTTGCTGTCCCATAGCTTTTAAGGAGGTCAGCATGGCAAGTGTTAAACCAAAAGGAAAGCTATAAAGATAGAAGGAAGACAATAACCTTAAATGGAGGAAGACAATAAATGGCAATGGATGTTAGCCGCTCTTACAGACTTCAAGGATGTAATAAAGCTGTAACATCAATCATGATTTTAACTGTTGCATACCCTGTATCAATCAGAGTTTCAATTCCCGTTGCTTACGACACTCAATCTTAAACCACACAAAATCACCAATACTGTGAATTTATAAGATCTGTTTTGCTGCAGAAGCATTAATGGTGTAGGCTGAAAAAAAATCAATGGTACATTTCAATACAAAAGCCAGCTGAGCCTTTACTAGAGAAGTAATAAGGCATTTATTATTTCAAGAGCCCTGCATTCACAATATCCCCATTCCAAAGAAAACACCCCTTCCTTCCCATTTTTTATGAGGCTAATTTGTAGTATGTCACCACTGTGAGACTTCTGAACATGTTCAGAACAAGACAATAAGAATAAGCCACAGATGAATCATGTGTAGTAAAAATCAATAAACCTTATAACTAGTCACTAAGGGAACTGATTTTATGCCTATAAAAATAAAACAATTATAGCAATATTAATGGCAGATTCATCATAGTAATATAAAAAGTCCAAGTGTGCTTGTCTGTTGGGAATCTTTAATTCATTCTTCTGTATTAAGTATTCACAAGGTAGAAGAAATGGAACCGACTTCAAGAACAAGCTTTAACTTGTAGCAATTCACCCTGTCAAAAAAAAAACAAAACACAAACCCAAAAAAAACCAGTGAAACTTTAAAAAACAGTTTTGACAATCAGTATAACTGGCTTATGCAGGAAAGGACAAAAGTTAAAGCCTCAAAAACCTGACCAGTAAATATGATTTTTTTTTCATGTCATGATTAGTGATTTCATATTACTGTGTACTGTGTTAACCGCACTGCAACAAAACAGTTGGTATAGCCACATAAAATATTTATTTTGTGGTAATGCAGGTTAAGCACAGCAAGCAACTTTTTTTTTCTTTTTTCTTTTCTTTTTTTTTTTTAAGCAACAGGTCCTCTGCTTTTAGTCATCTATTCATTTGGGGGGGGGGTGGGTAGGCAATACAGATATAATAGAAAAAAACTGCCTATGATTTATAGCACCCATTGTTGCTCTAAAATAGGTATTAGAGGTTTAAGTTCCACGAATACCATCCAAGGTGTTACCATGGGATTTTGTTGAGCCTATCAGGGTCACTTGAAAGAGGTCCACTGCCATCTGGCTTGAGCCTTGCATCGCCCACTGGGCCCAGGCCCAGCAGGGAGGCACAGGACGGCTGCAGGTGCACACCAGTGACTGAGCCCACAGAGAACTTCTGGGGACACAGACTTGTAGCTGTGTGGTAGCTGCAGCCACTGTTGTCAACACCTACGACACATCTTTCAACGTGGTCCACAGGCACCAAGAAGTACAAAACCAACTATTTTTCTTTATTCTGATTGCCAAATTATTTAAGGCAGGTATAAAAATGAAAGCATTCGATATACATTTTACATAAAATAAACTAGATTACAGCATAAAACAAGTAACCAGGCAATGGCATTAAAGTCTCTCTTCTAAAACTGGGTAATTGTAAACATTAAAAAAAAGACTGCAGGACTATTCAAGTAATAGAACAATCACAGATGTCTTCTGGTATGCAGGCTATTAGGTTATCTGCCATTCAAGATTATCAAAAAAGACATTTCATTATTCACAGATGCTCATTATCTCCATTTAAAATCTATACATTATATACAACACAGTTTTTGTGGTACTAGAATCCCCATGCCTTCCAAAGGTATATTTTTCACAATACACAATTACAATGAAACAGTGAATACAGTAACATTTTACACTGATGCATCTTATTAGGAGCCACCAAATAGACGTCTACATTGTACCAAAGTGTCATCACAGTTAGCCTCTCTGAGAGCTTGTGGGAAATATCAGAAGGGTATGCAAGGTTCAGGCACACTGATACATAACATTATTTATTTACAACTGGAAAGGAAAAAAAAAGGGAAAAAAAGGAAGAAGAAAAAAGAAACAAAGAGCCTTTTGCAGCTAACGCTTTCTAAACATGACAAATACATATCTCCTTTTACTGTGTGGTTCGCAACTTAGCAGCAGACCCTGTGTGCGAGCCTTGGTACTGATACAAAAAAAGTAAAGAATATATATATATTTTTATATATATATGTATATATATATATACGCATATATATATATATAAAAACAGAAGTCTAATTACAGCAACATTTGTTACTCTGTGATAAAATCTGCAATTTACAAAAATGAAATGACTGGTTTTTGCCTGCCATTAAGGCATTTCAAATTAACACCATGGAACTGATGTCTGTAATAAAGCGCTTCCTCATGTGATCCAGTCACATGACAATGTACGTCTCCAAACTCATCATTCTCTGAAAAGAGAAAGAAGAATGTTTTAGTATGCAGTATCCCTTCCTCCTAGTTTTTTCTGCACCTCAGTATTTCATTTCATGAAATGAAATCTGCACAGTACTCTCACTCCCAGGAAAGAAAGACAGTAACCCATGTCCTTGTCCCTCCCCTGCCAGAAACAAGTAACCTGTGCTGGGATTTATCTTCTGGGTTCTGACACTCTAGCATCCATCAGCTCTTTCAGGGCTACAGACCTTTCTCACTCAAGTAATTCCAGCTAAGAGCCTTACACAGTCATTCAGAGTCAGCGTTCAGAAAGACACCGATAACCATGGAACGTTGCAGTACTACTGAATGCATTAAACTCTGAGGCTTAACATGGCAGCGATGAAAGAAACCCTAACATTAAGGATGCTTTGCGTTTTTCACTTGAGGTGGGATCATTATGATATATAAGACTGTTTTTCCTCTTGCTCCTTCCTCTTGAAGACTAAGGATGATGGTTGAAGAGTAAATTCTACTGAAAACCTAGTAAAAAACTGAGAGGCAAATGCATGGAATGGGTATGTAACTTAAATACAATGCCACTTCTAATGGACTCCAAAGCAAATCCCTCTGAAAGCAAAATCAGCAAACCAGGCAGACTCGCAGAATAGGTAAAATCTTGGTAGTACATGGATCTAACTGAACATGAACTTTAAATCCCTTTTATAAGAACTTTGGATCTGAAATTATATTGCATAATAACTTGTTTTATTTTAATGCTAATCCTTAAAACATAGTCTACGGAAAATCTCAGGAGATAGACTACTTGTTCCTTCTTAATGATCTATGTTACAGTTCAAGAATAAAACTAAGGACAAAATGTCACCTTAAAGAGAATAAAACTACAATTATCCCAAAGTCCCAAATTTTGTCTTCAACCTTAAAAACTGTGTCATACAAGGAACTGCAGACCATCAGGCTATAAAATCTATTATTCGTTTTCTCCTCTCTATGTTAAGATACATAATTTAAGATTTACTGGCTATTTACCTTCTTTGTGCAGGAAACATACCAGATGCAGATGCCTGCGCAGCCACCTGCTGAGTGGCAACAAGGGCAGCAGAGGTCAATCCTAAGGGAAAGAAGAAACAAAGGAATGTGGATGTGTTTCTGGTTTTAATAGATTTTTGTTCTCAGAGAAATGTTAGGAAACATCTCTAAGACAAAAAATTCCACCATCAGAAAATGGTGGGGTTTTAACACTACATAAAAAGCAAATATTTCCAGCAACTGTGTTAAGACAGCCTGCCGACTATGATCAATATGCCTTCATATGGTAAACTGAATTGTCCTTCATAGGTATTTTACAAGAAAATACAGCATTCCTACTTGTTGTATTCCCTTCCAAGTACTGCACTGCATGGTGCTAAGGTTTGTATGAGTTCCTGAATAGGAAGCTCAGTAGAAATAATAGGTACCAGGAAACAACAAGAATCAAAAGTCACAGTGAATTACAGAAACGACATGCCAGCTGCTCAGAATACAATACTTTCATAATAACTTATCATTTTTATAGTTTTCCTACCGAACAAGCATAATGCATCCCAAAAGGCATATGGAATCACTGAATCAAACTGAGAAATGTCAAGACTTTTACACAGGAAAAATAACTGCTGAGGCACCAAGTGAATGTAATGAATTAATGTCATTTAGCCACCAATTGTGATAGCATGTACTTTGCTGCATGGGAGGAAATCTCCTTTTAATTCAGCTAGAGTCCAGGGTTAAGGAAAACCGTCAAAGACTGGTATAAAACCTAGGGAGAATGAATCGTATCTTGCTTTTTCCCTGACTGCAACTTTGTGCACTGCATTTGCCAAAATACAAAGAGTCCTCTTTCAGATGGTCAATTTATAACAAACTCGAACCCTTGTGACTGCAATGCCTTGTACATAAAATATGCTCACTATAAAAAGCTTTTGTCTTTGCTACACTTCTTCCATTGCTTACACAACTCTAGTTATACAAAAAGGAGGTTGTTTGGTTTGGTTTCTTTAATGCCTTTCAGCCAGCTAATGTCAGTTTGCAGTAGGAATCAAAACACTCACGTGAATGACAGCCTAACTGGTACATCTTTAAAAATGCTTCCAAAACTCAGTTTTGGAAACAAAACCTGGTATTTCTCAGACATGAAGCTATTCATTTGCTGTTAGTCCATGCTGTGAATTTTCAAGCCCTCTTCTCAAAGTAAGACACTTCTCATTAACAAGGGGATCTCTATTCAAAATGCTTTACATAGGTATGATTTCAAATGTTAAGGTAACAATTCCATAAGGCAAGCTAATCTCACCTTTGTAAATCTTCTGCTCACCTTGAAATGGGTCATATTGTCCAGGTATAAGGGGGTAACCCATTCCAACATGAGTGTGATGGTGTGTATGGAGATGCCGCTGGCTAAAAGGAGAATGACGGTCTCGCTCCCTTTCTGCTTCCCGTTCACGCTCAGATGCTGATTTTTCCACAGGCTAGTAAAGTGAAAGAAAACTGATGTGAGGATTTTAAAAGGGACGAAATCACAACAAAACCACACTTGCCATTACTTGCCAACAAACTTTTGAATTCAAATAACGAAGCTGGTTTTTTTTCTGAAGAAGAAGTATCTCTACTGGATTATTTGCACTTGCTTCTAATCTAAAGCTGGTGTATCTGGCTAGTGGAAGATTTTCCAAGGCACAGAGATTTTGAGGCAACACACTGCAGCTTGAAGCTACCATAATGACTTCTAGTTTTGGGCTTCCTTAAGCTTGGCTGACTTGCCAATGCCTGAACAACCTAGCTGAGCTCCTGAAAGCTGATGTAAATGAATCCTCAGCCCTCTTTAATGCACTCTGGGGACCAAACCTGCCTGAATAGCAAGAAAGCCCTTTTAAAAATAGAATCAGAGTCAGTGACTTGCTCACAGTTAAAACTAGCACCAACTTTCCTGTAAAAATAAAATAACAGTATTTGCTCCAATGTGAAATCTTCAGAAATAGGAGCCGGTAAACTGCTATTTGGAACATGTGACTTCTTGCTAAATACAGGGAGGGGACATTACCAAATCTCACAGTCCAACTTCTCATTTTATTAGTGGTTTCCAAACAGGAGCTTCCAGTTTAACTGCAATAAACTGTGCACCAGGAGGCATCTCTGAATCTATGTTTCTATATGAGGCCATTCATTTCAGATAGGAAGACTGAGCACAGAACTGTGTTATATGTGTCACTTCCAGTTTATGCCACAGAAGCATCCTGACTATAAATTGCTTTTATTTTAAACAGTACTATAAAGAAGAAGCATGCATTCAGAGCTTGATGCTAGATTATGTGCATCTTAAAATGACGTTCTCTACCCCTCCCTACCCCTCCCTATATGTACCGCTCTTCAGTAATAACAGATGAAGCCTTACAACAGGGGACTTGCTGCGATACTGGTTGGCATGCTGCTGGAGCAAATCCAGTGCTTTGGACTCAGTGGTTGATTTTGCATTGATGCTTGGGCTGGTATTGACTTTCTCCGCCTCTTCTCTCCCTGACATCTTCCCATAAACTGGATAATGAAATCCTGGAGAGAGATAGGCCCCTGCAGGTAAACAATAAATACCACATCAAGTTACTGTTTTTACATTTTGGTTATATCAAGGTGGGAGGAGGGGATGCCAGGACAGAGGATAACATCAAAAATGGATCATGTGACTGTCAAACAGCATCTTTGCTCTTCAATTTCTTCACCTAATTTACCCTGATAAATGGAGGTTATAAACAGGGTTGAGCTGATAGCCATTTCAGACATTTATGGGTCCTCTTTAAGTGAAAGAAATAGTAACTCTAATGGTTCTGACAGTAAGTGCTTAGAATATTTTTATAGGCAATAAACTATCTGTCAGTCTAACAGCAACAGCAGACTGTCCAGGGTTGAGAAAACTGTAGCTGCGAACTGTGACAGTTCATAAAAGTAACATCTTGTATTAAATCAGTTTCATCTACAGAACTTTCCCTAGTAGAAGCACAAGCAAAACAAATGTCACCCATGAAGCTTCTAATTTACCCTAGCTACTAACAGAAGTATTAAAATGCAGGCTTTTACTGCACTTTACAGATGTAAATCTTAACTAACATGCAAGGTAAATTTCAGAATACATACCAGGATAGCTGTGCATTAGGACAGGAGAGACTGCGCGATAGGCTGGATGGTTGGGATCATACATCTGTGGATAAGGATAAGCATGCAAGTACTGGATATATGACTGATGCTGACTCATTGGTGAGGAAACTGCTACTCTAGCACCCCGAGAGTCCTTCCAATTTACAGGAGTCTTTCGATCATCGGTTTTTATCTTGCTCTCATCCACTGATTGAGAATCAGAACGCTTGACTTCCTTAGGCTCCTCTTTAATGCTTGTTAATGAGACAGGAAGGTTAGGCAGGGAACTTTCCTTGTTAGGTGTTTTTCTAGGGCTGTCTTCTTTTAACTTTTTCTCACGATCAAGTTCTTCTGATTTTTGCTGATCAAGGTATTTGGGCTGATAGACATAATGATGCCATGTTCGTGAATCTGGATCCTAATAGGGAGGAGAAAAAAAAATTTGTTCTGAACTTAGATGATGAAATAAGATCGTTATTGATATTTCTCATACATCAGCTAATGCATTTTAACAGCCGTTTTAGTAACATATCCCTATTACATAGAGAAGAGGTTTACGTGCTCCAGAGTGCCTTGGAGCTCAAAGTCAAACCAATATTCCCATGAAGAAGCAAGAGACTATTATCAAAATTTAATTCAATTGTTTCATCTTATATCCTTCTTCCTGCTTTTAACTAGTTTAATCATGAAATACATATGCATTGTATAAAAGTTCTGAGACCATGCTATTCATAAAACATTTTAACTAAAGCCCACAGAGAGATTTTCCCACTAGAGAGCAAAAAGTATCTGTGAACCACAAAATTAAAGCTAGCTAACAATATGCCAGAGCACTTAGATTACCTGGAACAATGAACTTGAAAAACTGAATTAGCTGGAAAGATGCTAATGCTGCCTCTGATATTACAAACATACAGGAATCAGTGGAAGTCAGACATTAAGGCAGACTTCTTCAGCTGACAGTCTCATTTCAAGTTTGTAAAATTACACACGGATAAGCATCTACAGGATCAGGGCCACGTGGTTTAAAGAACATGTACAGGATATTATAAATACATTTTTGCATAATATATTACATAGATCAGTTTACCAACACGTTACAGGATTAGTGAGTTCTTTACAAGACTACACCAAATCAGTACAGAGCAGTAACAGGAAGACAGTTTTTTTTCTAACACAGGATACGCAAGAGCTAATTGTAAACATTGTTTCCAGTTGATACACATTTATGGGACATGCAACAGAAACCTAAGCACACAACTAGAAGCTTGGACAGCCTGGTTCAAATACTCATTTGAATCAGCAGAAACCTTCTTCTACTGGGGGCTGTGTACCATTCCACTTCCTTTAGATCTCCCTAACTTCCACTCACCTGACCACACTGTATCTTGAAAGACAGCCCGTAAGGGTGAAGTCTGGGACGTACTGTACACCAGAACATGAAAGCATGAAGCACTGAGGCTTCGGTTCAGAGCACAGAGACAGTCACATTGCCTCGAACGAAGGCAATGTGACATCTAGGAAGGTCAGCACAAAGCCACTGGATGAAATTCTGGTTCCACTGAAGTCAATGGCAAAACTATCACTGACTTCAATGGATACAGGATTTCATCCATTGTGTAGGTCTGTAGGGGCCAGGGGTTGGTTGAGGAGAGAAGGGGAACTTAACTGCTTCAAAAAGGTCACCTTGGGTTAAGATAAAGAGCTGAGCTTCAAGCCAACTCTTCAAAGAACCAGCTCACCCATCCTTAGTAAATGCCAACTGTCATTTAACAAAAAAAAAAAGAAACACTTCAAACCATGTTTCAAATCTTCTTTAAGTCCTCTCACAATGAAAGCTGCTTATTTTGCTTGAAATTTCTCATTTCTGAACTAAGCAAATTACTTAGAATTTACATCTAAAAGAGAAATCTAATTCTATTTTATTCATGCATGTAATTTTAAATAGTCTATTCAGGTCTTAAGCCTGGCTTCTGTCACCACCTTGCTAGATTTTTTTTTTCCTTTTTCTTTTCAAACAGCTCAACTGAAAGGTCTGTTGGTCTATTCACAGATTACAGTATTATCCAGCATGAAAAAAAGGATGGTGGAGTTTGTTTGGCTGCAAAGGTAGAAGAACACAGCAGAATCAGCGACAAAATCTCACATGACTTAAGGATAAATCAAGACACACTTGTTACATTTCCTGTGATCTCACCTGTTTAAATCTTGTGGTTGGATCTATTCCCGTTTGCTTCATGGAGTCCATAACAGATTTCATCTCCACAGCCTCCTTTATGAGCTGGTGGTTTTCCATTTGTTTGGCTTTGAAACTGTCAGACTGAAGCTGCTGCTGGTGATTGGAAAGGATCTGTGATTTGCTTGTCTCCTCACCTTTGTTAGGGACTGACGACCCTATTTTAGTGTTATTTTTGCTGGGCTCCGGAGTTGAAGGGGCCTTTGAAATAGTGGCAGATGGAATGTTCTTCTGCTTGTCATCCTTCCCAATCTCCTTCAAGGGGGGGTCATTCTTCCTTTCACAGTCCCTCCCAGTTTGTGCCATCTTCTGTTCTGCTAATCTCTGGTCCTCATAGTATTTTTCATACTGCTGCCTGTAAGCAGGGTTAGAGGCCATCAAGGACTTTTGGTCCATATAGAGGCCATAGGCATACTGTCCATAATAAAGTGACTGAGCAAGTGCAGGGTGCCTTTGCGTTATTACTGACTGATGTTGTGGCTGCAAATTAGAGGAAGTGCTTTCACTTTTCTTGGCATCTGACAGTTCTGCCTTCTCTTTCTTTTCAGCATCTTCCTCAGCCTCTTTTTTGATCTTCAGTCCCTGTGGGGTACTGCTGTTCCCAGCTGCTGGGCCACTGACCTGTCCAGAGTGCATGTAACTTGGGGAATAATAAGGATCGTAGCCATGGTAATAGGGAGAATGGGACTCTTTCGCTTGAGCTGATTGTGCTGTGGTTGAAGAATGTCCTTTTACAACACCGTCCTTATTAGAAATAATATCCGACGGAGAGCTGGCCTTTGACCTCATGCCCTCTGACCTGCTGTCAGAGCCACCATCATCAGCCGCATCAGAAATATCCGAGTAAGCAGGGCTGTTAGTTTTAGCGGCCGCACTATCTGCACCATTTTGTGTCAACACGTGCAGTGGCGCCATGGCAGATTGTCCATTCACCAAAGTGCTGCATTCCATCCTGGAGGCACTCCCTATGGAAGGGCTGGGCGCATTGTCTGTGAACGTGTAAACCTTATCAGCTTCAGCCTTAATACTTGCCATCCTGCTCTCTTGAGACTCTGACAGTCCATTAGCTAGCACTTCATTCTTGTTGAGATGGTCCTTTAAAAAATGTCCAGATAAGTCTTTCCCAGACCCTTTTGAATCCTCCAGCTTTCCCAGCTTAGAATCCATCTTGGGGCTTCCTGTCTCTTTGCTTTCTTTGTCCTTCAGCTTTCGCTTCTCCTTTTTCTTTTTGTCTTTGAGTGATGTGAGAGCTGGGTTTACAGTGCTTGGCTCTCCCATAATTGTGGGCTTTGGTTGAATAGGTTTTAGCGGAGGGCTCTTTGGTGTAGCCTGAACAATAGTAGTTGTTAGAGAGGGCAGTCCCGGTATTGTCCCCGTAGTGGTGGTTGTAAAGGCTGTAGTAGGTATAGCTATTAATTGGGGAGGAGTCGGTGCTGGCGCTGGGGCAATGGGCCTGGCAGTTTTCAGTTTGGAAAGGTTTTTATCCACTTTGCAATTGTTCGCTTTCTTGCCTTTATCACCCAAACCCTTCTTGTCGATTAACCCTTCAGCCTCCAATTTCGGCATTTCGGTTTGCAAACCACCATCTGCTACCGAGCAATTATCCAGTGTGGCTGCCATGTTAGAAATTACCGGAAGGCTGTTCAATTCACTGTTCAGACCTTTCTTTTTGCCAGAATTCTTGCCAGTTTTGGAACTGATAACCGAACCAGGGCCGTTGCTGGTCAGTTCCCTTTTTCCCTTGGGGGTCCCTGGGGTAGTGATAGAGGAAGGAGATGTCGGTGCTTTTAGTGGATCAAAGCCTGGCAAATTTGTGCTTGGCTCACTGCATTCAAGTGCCACATTACTCAATGCTTCCTCACAGTCTGAAATTTTATCTTCACTGTCAGGCTCAAACTCCAGTTTATTCTCTGGGTCTAAATGTGCATGAGCCTGATGGTATCGTAGTCCATTAATGTGCTTGTACTTTTTGTTGCAGTTGGGGTGAGGACAGTCGATCAGCACTGGAGAAGAGCAGCCTTGGTCCAAAAAAGTAGTCTCAGGTTTCCCCTGTGGGGTGGTGGGAGTGCTTCTAGAGTTAGTACGAACACGTTTTCCAGATTTATTGTCCTCTGAACTGGAGTTCAAATCTAGTTCCATTGGAGGTTTAGTTTTCCTCTTGTTAGTGGATGAGGGGCTGGCTTTGACTTCATCTATGGCGCAATTTGGGGGTGTCCTGCGCCCACTTGAGTTAAGGCTGCCCCTCCTCCCCTTCCCATTGGCACCACCTCGATTCTTATTCTGAAGTCCTCTGGACTCTGCAAAACTTGCATCACTCCCAGGTACAGCTGCAGCTGCAGCGGACCTTGCCCGCTTTCCCCTGCCCCGTCCTCCGCGCATTTCCAGGTCACTTGTTGGCGATTCACAAAACCTATATAAACAAGAGCAGATTCCATCAGCAGGAGCTGTGAACTGAACAAATACCAAAACAACACCACGTCCCATAACAGAACCTTCATACATGTTAAAGATGTCCATCTTCCAAATGAGAATGTTACAGTCTCAAAGGGAAAGTCATTTAAAAAGGACAAAAATGGTAAGAACAAGACCACCTAATTAGAACAATGGAGAAAAAAAATTCCAAACTTACAGAAATGCATTTTTAAGTTAATTGCCCTCTGACTGAATCCCAGATATTTCCCCCTCCCTCTCAAAAACACAAACCAAAAAGAAATAAAAACTCCCACCCCTCATTTCAGCGTGGAACAGAGAATTACTCTTTTCACTGGTGCATGTTTTCAATTATAACCAGTTGTTTTTTATTAATCTCTGTACAGACTCTTGACAGAGATTGGGGGTGAAAATACAGCAGAGAAAAAACATATTCAGAATGACTGCCTACCTAGGAGGGGCCCAGTCATGCTTTGTGCAGTCCAGCAGTGTTCCCACATAAGTCTTGTTCCTCCACGTAACATTTACCACTAGGACACCTGCCAGTGGGAGAAAAACAAAGTATTATCACAGTCAGAACAATAACTGGGGTAGGCTTTTTGTTTTGCTGTTTTTTCTTTTTTTTTTTTCTCTCCTTCCCCACAAAGGGAGAGCTTTATTCTCATTTGCTTTCAAACACTGTGGTCTATACTCTTCCTCTTTTCTGGTTTCAGTGACCTCAAGGTAAAATCCACAGGAAAGACAGCAAATGACGAACAAGACTGTGTGCGCATGTGCATGTGTGTAAGAGAGAGTGTGTGCCTGCGTGACTGTGTGTGTAATCAAGATACAGCTGACAGAAGGAAATGGGTTTTGCCATGTCCTGCTGTAAAACAGCAACACTCACCTCTTAATTTTGCTATTATTGCACATAATTGCTTTCGCTTGGCAGTCAGCCAGCATAAACTAAGCACCAGTTACAGTGTTTAAATCAGTAGGTGACTAAGAAGAATCTGCTTTGCTTTGAACAATATGATAATGATGCTTCTATTTATTTGAAATTGCATATATCTAAACACACAAACACACACACATACAGTGTAAGTTTTGTTCAGCATATATAGATGGAAACATGTATTTTTTGCCTTGCTTTTTCTTCTGTGGGAAGCAAGAGACGAGACACGAAATTGTAACCATACAGTAAAGCTAAGAGGAATCACAATATAGGTGCATAGAAAGAGATCCTTTTAAAATGTACTGTAATTCAGTTGCTTTTCCACTTACAACTTTTATTAAACATAAATTTGTCTGTCCACCTGAAGCAGACTTCCCATTTTGGTTTATTCAAATCATCCCGTTAAAACGTGTGCACGGTATGGTCATCCTAACTAACAATAAAGCAAATGGAGATGTCATTCAAATGTTTTCAGGTTGCCCTCAGACACTTCTTCATATAATTTATCATCATGTTTATGGACTAGCCAGCATAGAGACCCCTTTAATTCATTAACTCCTGCAGACAAACACTAGGTAGTATTACTGAACCAGCCATCTCTTCTCATTAGAAGATACACAGAAATAAAAAATGTATTTCACCTAGCAAAGAAAGGCACAATGCGAAATGTTTCCAGTTTACGAGAGGTGTGAAGACGCTAACTTGCAGCTGCCAGCTTTGTGATTTGTTTTTCCTCTGCACTTCCCTTGTTCTAGCTGCAGTGTTTCTGTAACGGATATAATAATGGCACTGTGCCAGAACCTTTCCAGCCGGTCTTTTCGCTTTGTCTTACCAGCACGGTTTCTAATTTTGCACTAAAAACGATCCCTCTCTGCTGCACCAAGGTAAAGTAAACATGCAACCAGCCGCCTATTTCCTCAGGGGCCCTTTTAGCAGCAGGGAAGCATTTGAAGCGTTGTTAGCAGAGGTACCAGGCAAGAAGGGATTTCCTTGAAAATTCTCTGTAGCAGATTTGAAAATTATTCCCCATAAGGTTTTAAGTTGCCACTTCGATAAGGCAACTAGAATATCATGGGGTGAACAACAAATGGCTCTTCCAGCCAGGGTCAGGGCTGGGCTTTGAAGGCCGGGAAGGATTAGGGTTAAAGCGCTGTGCCGTGTTTTTATGGCCTAGGCAAACCAGACAGCCTGTAAAGAAAACCAAACACACCGCGCCCTCCGGGCCCGAAATGGCGGGGGTGAGGCCGCCGCCGCGCCCCTCAGCCCCGCTCCCGCCCGCTGCCAACCTCGGCTTCTGATTGGCCGCACCCGGCCCCGCGGAACCCGCCGCCGCCACCCCCATTGGCGGCAGCGGCCCGGCCGGTGTTGGGGGCGGGAAGCGTGTGCAGGCCGACCGGGTGGTGCGGAGGTTGGGCCGTCCGTCTGTCCTTGCCGACGGCACCCGCGCCCCGCCCGGCCGAAGCCGCCCTCAGTCGCCTGCTGGGCCCCGGAGGGCGCCCGTAGGGCGTTAGGCGGGCAAAGGCAGGTGGAGGGAGGAGGTCGACCGCCGGGAAACGGCTCCTGCGGCCCCCGCCGGAACGGTCCCCTGCCCCGGAGGAGGGGCAGGAGCCTCCCCAGCGCGTCTGCCGCTGGCGCCGAAGCCGAGGGGAGCGTGTGGGCCCCAGGATGGGAGCCCCCGCGTCGTTTTCCTCGAGTGTGGAAATGGCACCATGTCTGGAAATCCCTGCAGCTGCTCAAACGTTGGGGCAAAAAAACGTGAAGAGGAGAACAGGCCAGCAGATCCACACAGGAAATACTCGTCAGTGGAAGTGGGTTTCTCATAACAAGCAACTCCAAGCTATGTTCCCATCTGCCACATGCACACTAGAGAGAGGCATTAAAAAGGTGCTTCTCTGGTAACCTCGATGCTTTGTTTCCACCTTAATAGCTTGTCAGCTGTGATTCCATAATGCTCCAAGGGAAAATCACAGGTATTTTCCAGTGCTCAACTGTATTACGTCATACAGCCCATCTCCCTGCAGCCGCAAAATTGCTCCCTCCTGTCCATTTACCAGTGTTCGTCCAATCTCCTTCTAAACATACAAAGCAAGGAGAGCTTTCTGACTTCCCACAGAGTATTACTGGAGAATTATCTGTGCCATTCATTTTTCCCCGGCTAGTTCATCTTTATCCTTTTGTTAAAATGTAATTGCTAGGTTTTGTGAGTTTTGTTTTTTTTTTTTAACCAAGGTGTATTCCGTACTAAGTATCAATCTTCCTCAATATTTGTAGTGCTGTCTGTCTCTATGTGAGTTTTATTTATTTATTTATATAATTGGCCTATGGATGGTCTGTTACCTAGGCACGGACTAGGTATAATAATAAAACCCCCTGAAATCAATGCACACTTCAGTAATTCTTAGAAGACATTCAAATGACATTCCAATGTAAGAAAGTAAATACTTCAAAAGCAAACACAAGTAAGTTCCTCCCTTAATGTCAGTTACATTTAGCATCTCATTAAGTTTGTTAGTCTTAGCAAAGGCCCCAGTATGTAAGTAGGAGTGAAGATTAATCTCCATGCTGTGTTAGAATAACTGTGGCAAGGAATAGATTTCCTTTGCCTAATGAACAGCACAAGTAAGATTCCACAGAACCGGCAGTGAAGGCAGCTCATTTAATCTTCTAAGATTATCACAGAAACGGGTCAAGAGAATGTAAGTAACATGGGAGGTAGGACTGACTCCTAAGGAAACATCAACTGCAGGCTTATGAGACGAAAGCACTGTAAAATGAAAACGGAGATGAGAACAGCAAGTAGTCCACTCTATATACTAGATGCACTACTGAAGAGAAAGGATTATTCTTGCTGCACTCAGTCAGCGTGTACTGTTACAGGTTTCTCTGATCCAAAACACTTGTCCTGGCACAGAGTTCAAGCTCAAAACAAGAACATCTGCTGGGACTTCTCTGCACTGTGTCAGAGGCAGTACTACAAATAGTACTACAGCAGTCTGCAGTTCACTCAGTTTTGCATCTGCGTACACTGGCACGCAGTCATAGATGCATTAATCCTTCCCTAAGTTGTTCCAACTCCTCTTTTAAGCGTGTTTGTGCTGAGGCATAGCTCTTCACATACTCAATCCATCTTATGAAGTAAATAACGTACCACATAAAGGATCAAACCTCACTGAGGCTATGCCAGGTCCTAAGAAGTCCCTGTAATGAGACTTCCTATTACATTACACTACACACTAGACAACACATGATGTAATTATCATTTATTTTGCATTGCCTGAACAAGAGTGAAAATGCAAAGACAGACTGGGGAACCCACAGGTTTCATAATGCCGGAGTACAGAGATGTATTTTCACCTTAAAAAAAAAAACCCCAAGAAGCTAAACTATTTAAAGTAACCATTACTGCGGAATGGGAGAGAAATTCAGATGCTTGTAATGCAGTGTATTTGAGGGTACTGGAACTCTTAAGACTCCAATTTGGGAAACCTGGCCAAATATCTAATCCTGTTCTTGTGAGGCTGGATCTAACAATAGTGACTATATTTACACTACATGCACGTTTCTTCCACCAGGTAAGGATGTCAAAGTGTCACCAATTACCAGAGCACGGTTCACAAGATTTGGATGTAATAGAGAAAAACTTATCCCAAAATTAGGGTCTAAGTTTCTTGATTTAGTTTAGTTTCTCATTCAATTTGCAAACTACATACCTATTCATAGTTACTGAATATCTGAAATTAGCAATATCCCCTACAATCTTCAGGGTCAAATATCCTAAATTAAAGCAGCCAAAAATAAGAAAATGAAAATTTCAATAGTTACCACCGATGCTTCTCTTTATCATTAAGGAGTAGACACATTAAGTGCTGAATGCATTATGTGTGGCAATTATGAAATGGTGTCTAAGACAATAAAATGGGGTCACGTTATCTAGAAGTGTTACAGTTCACTTACACTAGTCAGTACCTTTTCTGCCAAAATCCATTATTATCTAAGGCAGGATCATACACAAAAGCCTTAATGTACAGCAAAGGTACACACAGGATGTTACCTAGTGCCCAACACTGTCACTAGAAGTCCCTCCTTTAACATCAAGGGGAATTTCATTAGCCTGTTAGGAACAAGAAAAGGTTCTTTATTTTGGTGTTTTCCTTCACAGTGCATGTACTATTATGAGCTTTTTTCTTTACTCATCATATTCATAACCACAATGTTTATGGCAAAAAATTACCCAGCAACAGGTAGGAAAAACTAACACATGCCTAGAGGAGCACAAAATAATTTTACATTAGCAGTTCTGATAGATATAATGTAATCATCTGTACAAAATAACTGTGGCAATTTGTATTTGGATTTTATTATGAAATGAAAGGTCACAGGTCACAAAAGTTATTTGTAATAAAATAATTTTCAGAAATCTGCAGGAATAAGTACTTTTTCATGAGTTCTGTGGATGCAATGTATCTGTTCTTTCCTTTCCCCTCCCTTCCTTCTTTTCAGTGACTGCATAACAAAGACCAGTACTAAAATTAGTTATTTACTATTAACAAAATCTATAGCATGAAATATGTCATCACAAACTGGAAATGAACTACCTAAATTTGTCATTCACTATTTGCAAAAAGAGCGATGCTCTTTTGAAGTCCGCTTAACAAATGCAGATGTGCTGTTTTGATGTAAAAACATCAGAGTCACAAGGCATCTTCAGTACCAAGCCAGGCTACCATTCATGTTGACTGCCTTGACACTGGACTTCTAGCAGCCACATCAAGCTTGTAAGGATCTACTCAAATCTAACAGGATACATTCTTGCAGATGTTCTTCCATCTAAAGAACAAAAGACTGACATCTAGTCTACAACAGATAATCCTTTTGCTTTCTTGACTCTGTTTTCTGCAATGAACATAAGCCAAGAGTTTTTATGCTTATTCATAACTTTGAAAATGAGATCATGTGGTTAGGAATCAAATTATCACATTAATATCTTAAACAGAGGCCCCAGATTTTGAAAATACTGGCTTTAGAAAACAAACACATTCAAATTCCGATATAAGTAGACATTACTCAGTTAATCAGACTGAAAGCCTGACTTAATGTTCACAGCATAGACTGATTTTGTGTTCAAATCACAGCAACTGCTACGAAATTCTGTTTCAGTTCAAGTTGATTCTTTATCTGAACAGGTGAATGGATATGCCTTCATTTTTTGTAAAAGGAGCTGTTCCCTCTGTTCTTAGCAGAGGATATGGCCAAAAGGATCTGCAGAATTCCAGAGAAAGCAGATCTACAGAAAGTCTTTCTGAACACTTCTCTAACTGATTTGTTGAAGAATATTTAAATGATCTTCCAAAACTAGGAATAATTTGTTTGCTTTTCAGTCACCAAAAGTCACTTATGTTTAAAAAGTCACATAAATCACTTATGTTTAAACATAAGTGAAGTCCTACTTGCTCGAAATTCCCATTCGGTTATCAGTTATGCCTACTGCCTTTAATATTCTGAGTCTCGTTTTAAGACAACTTTTGCCAATGCCAGAGAAAGATCTACCAAAGTATACTGTGTTTTGTAGTAATTTTTATAAGATTTTACTTCTTAAAAAGTTTCACATGACAAATTCTTGTAGCGGTATTCCTGTGGTATAGCAGCTCGTCAAAGTTGAGATGCAATTCTCAGTATTAAGAAGGCATCTTATCTACACTTGATGTAACCTTACAGCAAAATCAGTTCCTCATCCCTTTATGATAAGTGAATCCACAAATTTGTTTGCAAACCAAATACCACTTGCCTTTTGTCCCAGCCTTGCCAAGTACAAACAATACAAACGTGCCTGGGGTAGCCAAACCACGGCATATCTGTCACCGCCACCATGGATTAAACACATTTTAATCTGCATCTGGCACTGAGAATTTTTTAATCCTACACGTATCTATTTGACATCACTTTTCTAGTGGTAACTAAAGTACATGAAGTCCAAAAAGCTGCAAGACAAAAATCTATAATCTTAGGATTACCTCAAGCTTTTTCATTGCCATTGGTTTAGTACGAGCAGTATAACTCATTTGCCTCACAACATCCACCATCCTAGATCCACCATCATCCATCCGAGATCAACATATACACCTGCAATTCATCCAGGCATAAAAACACAGAACAATGTTTATATTAGACTTGCAATGCAAATGGCTTATTTCTCCCTGATTGCTTCCATCAAGAAAGTAATCTAAAATTAACAGTAAACATTCTACCTATAAAGTGAAGTCTTCTACACTGAATACTGATCTGGTAGACATACAATTTATTTACTACTTTAATCACACTCTCTGTCTAGCATGGCACAAGAACTTAACTACATCTACAGCAGGTGCACATGTAACAGACATCAGCATCAGCAAGCCTGAGAATGTAATGACTGCCAGGTGGCCTGGAAATGCAAGAGTGGTGGGTTTTGGGTTTTTTTTTTGTTTTGTTTTGTTGGTGGGGGGTTTTGTTGGTTGGGTTTGTTGTTGGTTTTTTTTTTTTCCTTTCTGTTTAAAGAGCCTGACTGCTGCGCTGAATGTTTGAAAAGTCACTTTAACCACATCCTGTAATCAAACCATCTGGAGCACAGATCTGCAATTAGTCATCCTGGACACTGGACTTTATCTGAACAAATACTGTATAGCAATGAAGCTGAGAAGATTGGATAGCATTAAGGAAAAGAAGCATAATGAAATACTGCTGGTGCAGTCATAAAACTTTGAGACGCTTAGCTGTGGTGTTAATTTAGTGCTTTATGAAAGCATAGTAAGCTTAAAGGTTAACGGGCTGAGAGGCTAAAACCTGCTATTTTAGTTAATGTTGCCCTGCTGGTGGCTAAAGCTGGTTGGCATTACTCTAGCCACATGAACTACAGCAGCTTCTCCAACAGCGTAACAAACTTGGTTCATATTCACATGATTTCCAGTAAGTTCTGAGTAATGTCAACCTAAATTCATGGATACTTGATTCAAACAGCATGCTCTTTCTTTCCCCCTTCATTATGAAGTCATCAGTACAATATATTTCGAGTAGCAACTGCCACCCTTGCTTGGAAAAGCTGTGTTATACCTTTAATGATACCGAAACAAAAAGTATCTTCCCTGGATTTGCGTTACATACTTCCATTTGCATTCAGGAAAGAAGCAGCAATTATACAGTGAGGAGTAGCTCTGGAAGCCATGGAGTTGGGCCACCAAGGAGACAACTATTTCATCCCACCTAATAATAACAATTGTAATATATTTTCTTAATCCAGACATTTATACCAGAGCACATAGAAGAATAAACACTGAAACCACTGAAGAAGGCCTGTTTCCCCATGAGCCCATGTGCTTAATACACAAAAGAACACACAGGCACTTCCATCACTGTCACGTCTCTCGCTGCCTTTGTTCTGAAGCCCGATGAGCTGTATTGATTTGGGAAAATCATTGAGGTTCTTGGAAAACTAGACTCAAGCTTATTCACCACCATCTATTTCTTTCTCACGAAGACAGTGGTCAATATTCAGTTGAATGGTCAACTAAAAGAAGCTCTGGCTTCTTTCGTTTTTCTTGCCTCCCTAGTAACATTATCCTTTTCCAGCTTTAGTATAAAACAAAACAGCACGCTAGGAAGACTTGTTGCTGGGGGTGAGCTTAAATGGTAGTGCCTCTTGACAAAGCTGTGACTGAAATGCAGGTTGGCTCTGGAAAACAGTGCGGCACCTGATCAAAGAGCTTATGTCCCTTATCAGTTATAATAACAATGCCACTATAATTTTTTTCAGTGTATGTTTCTTCTAAAGACAGTCTGCCTAACCAATAACCAATAAGCAAGATCTAAATGCAAATGGAGAGCTAAAATAAAAACAAAAGGTCCTAATCAAATGCAAGGCTAAATTTTACTCTCATTAAAAGAGCAATAAAAGACTCAATGAAAACTGGGTAATACCCCAGAAAGTACATCCGATTTGGTCCCAAATGGCTTGTAGGTTTATCCACAATGGAATCGTTCTACTAAAATACAAGCTACTTGGAATGGTGATTTTGAAAACTATGAAGCCACAGCGACCAACGTAATTTTCTCCTGTCAGATTTATATCAAAGTGATTAGATTTTGGCAGGACTAGGAAAACTTTTGGATAAATTGCTGTTACACCTCTTGAATGTCAGACCACATGTTTGCAGTGTTTACCGAAAAATGTGTGATTAATGTTATTATAAACTAACCATAGGTTTCTGACCTCCAGAGTACAACTAAAGATCTGTTTTTGTACAAACCTTACCTTTTCTTTGGCCAGAGTAACTGAACCACTTCACTGTTCTAATAGTGCCTGAGAATAAAACTGCAGTCGTCCTTTATTTCAGCTGACACCAAAAATGCAAGTTGAAAATCATTTAACATCTGTGTGTTCTGAAGAAAACCAAATCTGTTTCAGAAATAAAGTATTTTGTTTCTAGCAGATTTTTTTCTCTTTTACTTCAGTAATCATAACTGTGTTTCACATAGCCTGACACTGAAAAATGTCACATAGTCTCAATTTTAGAAGAAGGAAATGCTGTTCTATAATCCTTTGAATTTCCCACTCGCTTCTCCTGGAATGTTATTTCAGCTCCTATATTGCTGCCCTTTGGAACACAGGAATGCTCTTCTGCCTTCTACTAGAAGGAAAGAAAAAGCAGCCCCACAATCCACTGCCTTTGCTTCTACTCTAGGACCGTATGTCACTTGAGATAAGCAACAGGACACAGAGCTTTTCAGCTCATCTGTCACACTCGCTTCCTGTAGTTTATATTAATTACAGGATCTCTTCAGCAAGTTATTTCTCTTCCAAACTCTTCCACTCTTAAAAGCAAGTAAATAGCAAAGCCAAACAAGACTAGAGTGCAGGGAAAAGCACTATTGTTTAAATATGAGAAGTAAGACCAAAAAGGGAAAACCAAAACCATTTTTTTCTCACCCTGACAGCCATTCAGGAGTTCCTTTAATAATTATCTGCCTCATTTCTGTTCTTCATCTCAGACACCAGACCACAGAAATACTGTTTTCATCAGCAGACTGTTGAGAAACAGCTGCAAAAATAGGGAAGCTGGTATAAATTTATGGATGTATGTGTATCTATCAAAAAAAAAAAAAATCCAAACCTCTTAAGGAGCTCATATGTTTTTGTTTTTCTTCCTAAGGTGAGTATTAGGACATCTCAATGGAAGTCTGTGTCCCAGCTCTGAACTCTACTACTGTAGGAACAATTCACTTGGAGAGTAAAGCCCAAGCAAATAGCGGGTGACAAAATGCACCTATAAACCTTCAGGTGTCTTTGGTGACTAGTTGCCCCGTGCTCTATGTCATGATAGAAAGCTGTCAGGTGCAAACAGTGGTACAATTATTTATCAAACAGTAAAGCAGCTAATGAAATATAAAGGAATGGAACACAGAAGAAAGAGGATTTGTGGAAAAGAAACAGCATGGATAAAGAAACTATTCCAAGCCCAAACCATGAAAATGCTTCCAAATCTGTAGACTGCAGATACCAGAATTGCAGTCGAGCCAGGCAGACAATTCTGCTCAACCTCAAAGAGCTGCTGCTGATCCATGTACCTCATTGGGATTGAGAAGCAGAGCCTCTTATAAATTATGATGCTTTATTTAAAGTCAAAGCATTTATTTGCTTTTGTGCCAGCTTTGGATCCTTTTCATCTCTAGCTACCAGGCCCAAGAGAGAACACATTCCTGTAGCTCTGCTGGCAGCCAGCTGTGGCCTCAGTAAATCATAAAGCCTCCTAACAAGCCATTCTTTACAAAGGCCAACTGCAGTTACTAGACATGATAACTTCTCTATTATTCCACTCAGTAGCATTTAAAATAGCAATTTAAAGCAGTGGCTCGAAACACTGAAATCTACTGAACTGCATTTTACATCTCTCTCTCCCCCTCTCTCTGCATTAAGCTTCAGTTATTTAATGAAGACTTCATTGTCCTCAGCCTGGGAAAATGGTAAGTAAACACCTGAGACACACACATACAAGACAAAGGAGAAGGAAAAAATGGGATTTATTTTGCAGAACTCCCTTAGGAGTTCTTACTACAGCTAATAGGAAAGAAGTATCTCCTTTCATTCAGTTTGTGGGACTTGGAGTGACACATCTTGTATATTTGTGGAGGTAAACTCTATTAAGATTTTAATACATAATACCATACCATGAAACTTCATAGTAAAATACATAAAGCCAGAAGTTGTGTATAGACAAGCATGAGATGTACATTAGGGTCCTATGAATACTGCAACTGTAAATGAGGAGTTCTATCTCTTCTACTTCTTTCCTACCCATGCACCAAAAAGGAATCAATTAAGTATAGTATGGTGAGGCCCACCACTCCATTTTTTCCTCTGTCTAGGAAAAGTAGATCAAGAACCTTACACATCCGAGGCTCTTCTTCATATGCAGTTGCTTCAGCTTAGGATTTGGAGTAACCTTGTTGTAAGGTCTTTTGTTGCTATAGTCAACAGATAAAAAACAAAACTATGCTTGAAACTCTACCTTGTAGATTTGAAAACCACAAAAAAATATCATGCATTGCCAAGGCTAAATGCTACATAATTTTTACAGCTCTTATCCCACAAATTAGTTCTTTCCCTTAAAAAATAGTAGGTAGTGCTGTCCTTCCTATTATAAAATTATTGTATTTTAGTCAGGGAAAAGATGCGCAGAACAGCTACAAGTATTTCAGTAAAACACTTAAGACACGAGTTCGCTTTTGTAAACAAGCCTAATGAACTATGACTAACAGCGTTCTCCTTGAGCAGAAGAAACGTAAAAGGGCTTTTGTTAGCATCTACTGAAGCAAAGTAGTCATTTTGCTGGGACAGAATAAAAGTGAGCTACTTATCAACTAATCAACTTCGAGAGCTGTCAGATTTTGGCAGAGCGGTTCACCATGATTTTCTTTCCTGTTTTAAATTACCTCCCAAGTGGGTAAACTAGTAAAACATCTAGTTAACCAGCTGGCTTATTCCAGCTGTTGGTCAACACTGATGCAATGCAAAGGCAAGTTATCAGCAAACTGATTTCCCACTGGTGATCAGTATACATTCTGCTAGGCTTCTCTTCTCTTGCCAGCAACTGGTTGGACGATTTTCCTCTAAGTGTCCTCTGTGCAGGATGCCCCAATTTCTTCACTTATTAATAAGAGCCTGGCCACTTTTCCCTGACCTGCTGTGATCCATGCCACTACTCCAGCTTCTCTTGGCTTTTTCAGGCACGATTGCTGATCAAACTTTGACCCTCAAAGGTTTAGAAACAAAACTATTTAGACACTGAGGACAGACCAGTGTTGCATAAAATCTAAGTAAAATCTTAGGATTCTAGGAATCCTAATGTAATCAGTTAAAAGTCTCTACATTTATTTTGGCAATGAAACATCCCTCAAAGGATCATCATAGGCATGCCCTCCCTCATTAAATACAATCAATATGATGACAGAAATACATATTTCAGTATTGGGAGACTATTCTCCCATGTCACTAAAAGAAGAAAAAGAGGCTGCACTTTCAGACACAGCTTAATTCGTTCCCCAGTCAGACAAACAGTATCAAGATAAAGCTTGCTTTACTCCAGAATCTACACACAAATTTCTGTATAAATTATTGACTGCACTTTGGCCTCATCTGAAACGTTGGCCCCTGACGCTGATAAGCTCTGACCCCAGGTGGCACATCCAGCCCTCTCACAAGAGGCAGGAGCATTATTGCTTTGCACCGAGGACTGCAGCCCCAGAGCCAATCAATCAAGATCCCTGACAGCTTTTACAGCCTCCTCACATTAGGCCTAAGTCAAACTCCATGGCTCCTATTGTTCACATTATTCTTTTTTCCGCGCCTCTGATTAAGTTAGGGCAAGTCCAAGGCTTCAATGAGAAAGAAAGGCTATTATGAGCAGCTCAGAGTTTATTGACTCTGAGCTGTACAACAATGGCCCAAAAGCCTTTTCTCCAAAAGTAACACATTCCTAATTGCTAATAATCATCAGTAACAAAGATCAGCCCTTAGGCGCATACTTGTGTGAAGAAAAGCTGTAACATTCAAACGGCCAGACTCATCATCTTTACATACCAATAAAGATTTCCTAAGATAATTTTATGCACACCAAGAACGATAACCTTTCAGTCACACAGACCTGTCATACAAATGTTGGTATGTTCCATAACATAACTTGTGTGTTAGAAAACCAGTGACCAAAACAGATGTGATTAAAAATATCCCTTGTGGAATCATGCTATGTTAACTGTGGACAAACAGATAACATTCTTCTTTAGTCACTCTATAGTATTTTGAGATCAATATCACATTGTGATCAAAATGGAAAAACTATTTCAGAACTAATCACGATGCCATTATTTTTCTCTTGGTTCTCCTGAGGTCTAAAAAGTGTTTAAGTGAAACTCCTACATGTCTGACATGGAAGAATACTGACTTGTCTTTGAAAGCATTCACCCTTAATTATTACTATTCTTTTTAAACAACTCTGTATCACTTCAGTTGCATGCATAAATCTTACTACCACCAAAAGGTCATTTACAGAGTCATAATGTGCTGTCAGCAAATATGCAGAAACTCTCTTTTGTGCAAGAATTTCAACATTGTGTAACATGACTAGATTTTACAGTTGGCAGTCTTCTATGTCTTTTTTCCTATTTGTCAAAGTTAAAACTGGAACAAAAAAAAAAAAAGATTCTGCCATTATAACTTCAGCTTTTCAGGAAAGGATAATCTAATTTTAAATTACAGAATAAAAATTGATAGCCATATTTACTTAAACCTGAGTATCAGCACTAAGACAGTGAGAGGCACTTTGAATTAAACTGTTTCATCCACGTATTTGTTAGTGCACCGACTTCACAATTGGACTGAACTGAACTGGTGAGAGACTCGGAGAGCTTTCTGGGAAGGTGCTGGCTGAAAGAACAGCAGTTTCCTTCTGCTAAATCCCCTGATACAGCAGCTTGCCTTTTCAGCTGTCATTCAGTCCAATGTGGCTTTTCATACAAAACCAGAGGAGATCAAGTGCAGAGTAAAAGCTTGTTTGAAATGAAGGCTTCCCCTCCCTCCCCGGCTTTCAGCTGAAAGCATATTTACACCCATAAGAATGAGAAGAACTCGTAATTTGTAGTCCCATCAAATAGCTTCTGTTCAGATTCTGCTGAAGATGACGTTTCACAGTTATTTAGGTGGACACCTGAATAAACAGAGCAGTAAGCACTGGTAGTGCTGGAGCAGGATAATAAAAATTAAAATAGGGCAGGCCTTTCGGTTTATTTATGTAGCTACTGTGGATCAAACAGTCACGACATTGGTAACTCAAATTTTTATTCTTATTTCCTTTCTTATGAAGAATAACAAGGTTTGTAACATTACACCTCTTGTCCCTGCAGGAACGTAAGACATGGCTGAGAAGAACTGGCAAAGCTGTGTGAAAAGGTGAGCAGCGCGGCATCCTGAACCGCGCGCCTGCAGTGTACAGGGATTCCTGTTTACAGTGCTGTCAATTAGCTCTCAGGCACTGCATTCCGCTTCAGCATTTTTTTAAAAGGGAAATAAATGTAATGCTATTCTCGTCAACTTGTGAAGCTGAGAAATAATGCTGCTATATTTAACTTAAATGCTGTTTTTCAGCATGGGTGCTCTGTAGGATGAATGCTATCTGATTTAGAAAAACGACAGTGATTTTGCTGAGCTTTCCAAAAATCAACACCCATTTTAGCTGAACAAAACAAGAGGCTGCTGAAGCACATTTGTCTCTCTGATGATGTATATTCACCAAGTACAGCCCATAACCCACCTACTCACAGACAGCCAGCCTCACCCACAGATCCTTCCAGTTTAATGAACAGTCATATCCAACAAATCCTTTACCAATAGTCTGACAGGAGTTATTCTTTTAGACTCCAGGCCCAAAAGAGAAATTTGTCATTGCTTAAATAAATTTTACAGATGTAATAGATAAAGGCAATAAAGAAAACAGGGCTTTTATAAAACAAAATCGACAGAGCAGAAAGCTGTTCCTCTAGACTGCACGCAGGCGCACTGGGCTCATGGGTACCGAAGGGAAATAAGACAGTGAAGGTTAGGAAGCATGAAATGACAGCCTTCTTTGCTTTTCAGGGAACGTAAATTTTATTCACAGAACGTAAATCTCAAAGTCATGGTTTTCAATCTGCATGCGTGATCACCAGAAATTGATTTCAAGGAGATTTGGAAGTATTTAACTCATTGCTCAGAGATGCAAATCCCATCTTGTACAATCATTATTGTAAAAATAGAGAAAAAAAAAATGGATGACGTTTCAAGGGCTCTGCCTATGCGTTTTCATTTTTCAGATAGTCACAGCTCGTTAAGCTTCCATTTCAAATATGGACCTGTCTATGTTGAAGCACCCAAATAAAGCTGTGTATGTTCCATATGTTTTAGGGCGGCTTAAAGCTCTTAATTAATAATACAGCTTAAATGAAAGACATTCTTGAATATATTTGCCACAATGTAACACACCCATGCTTATGTTCCTCCCTAGATGAGCGGGAAAACATTGTTCAAATGCTTCAGTAAACATGGCAGCAGCCCTAATGTGGATGCAGTGCTGAAAAGTTTTTGGAAATGCATAAAAACATCTCCTGACTTTGGCACATCTGCTACATCTCACAGTGGTTTTCTTACAACTTGATACCTCTTTCATGATACTTCACCACTTATCACAAAACCAATCAGGTAGAAAAACTGTTGTTGTTAAACTAAGAAATCCCAAACCACAGATTCTTAAGTGTGGTGTGTCATGTTAATACCTGATAGTATTAAAAATATCTCTGAAGTGCAGCCTTTGCTAACAGAAAGTAGATCTGTTCTTGAACACAGATGATCTTCCCCTGTGTCAATAAACGCAAATTGACTCTGTTTAAAGCACAGAGGAAACTGGTTAATTTCTATCTCAATAAAATTTATGAAGCAATAAAAACTTTGTAGTACAAGCTGTGTGGTTTGTTTCACTTCCTTGTCACATGAATTAATGAGGAAAATTCTCTCCTTCCCTCATGCTCTTCATTCTGTTACACAGACCAGTGCTGGAGAGGACACCGTGCACGGACCAAAAAGCCCCGAGAGCCGAATTCTGATTTACACTCCTCATCCACAATTTCTTCAAACAGTTTGGCAAGGAACATTTTAATTTCCCATCTTTCTGATGACAGTGTTTGTGAACTTGATCGCCACTACACTGCCCATTTTGCTTAGTAATACAGTGTAACTGACGGGGCAAAACAAAGAAAGAAATTACATGTCTGAACTAGGGTAACTGTCACCAGTAGATCATGCTGGTATAACCTTAATTCCTCTATTTATGATACTGGAAATGTCAGCTAATTTAAATTTCTGCAGCCCCTGAATAGGAGCAAAAGAGAAGGAGGGATGTACTGAATGTCTGAAAATGTATGCCTGCAATAGCAGGAGCAGAAAAGATTGATAAAGACTTTATATGTAATATTTAGTCAGATTAAGTACAACTCTTCACTGCATGCTTTATTGTCATTTATGTCCTCTCTGACCACATGAAGAAAGCTGCTTCTGACAGGCCACAAAAGCAAGGCTTCTGGGAGCATTTTGTTCTCTCTCTTCAAATTCTCTGATGCATTAATTTCCTGACCTCTCTCCTATTACAAAACTACAGCTAGCTCCTTGTATGATCATCTTTGTCAGAACAACTTCCCCTCAGACAGCAGCTTATCCACCACAGCTAATGGTTTCTGCCAGGAAGGAAGCAAGTGAAATGATGCTATCATTACACAACATGGAATCATCCACATACCTCACGTGGATCTCCCCTTTCGTGAAATACCAGGGTGATGTACCGAACCCATATAAAATCTAGCACTCTCAGTCCTAATGTGAGAGTGTCATCCCATTTAGCCAATGCATTTTTTTCTGGGGAGGTTATACCACTGGGGATGGTGGGTGTTCGCTGGGGTGGATATTCACCCTCCTGTGGGCTGGGAAACAACTGTATGGAAAGACTGCTCCCTTGCTCTTGGTCCTCCACACTATTTGTCTAGTTGTTATCATCTTTTAACCCACCTTCCTGCCTTATAAAGAGGAGCCTTTGTGTTTCAGGGCACAAGATCGCCTGAAAATGACCATCTGAAACCACAAAAGTAATTAGCAAAAACAATACTGTATTTTTCTCTCCTTTATACTTTCTGTGCAATAGTCACCAACAGATTAGGGCCACTTGGAGGGAAGGATGGAGTAGAACCACACAGAACCAGGGCATTTCATCAGGAAAAGTAGACAGAGAAAGGGTGCCCGTGGGGAAAAGGGCAGACCTCCATATGTCTCGACCCATGCGTTCCTGTTGATGGACCATATCTCCAAGCAGTAGGCAACCAAATGCAGTAACAACAGATGCCACAACACAGAGTTTGTAACACTTCAGGAAGGTGTGAAAGGAATGACAGTTGGCTGCCTTTCTCAAATCTTTGGCAGAAACCTCTCCCCTCACCCAGAAGGCAGCCAAGGCTGTGGCACCTATTCCTCACAGTTTTACTGTGTTCAGAGGTTCTACCAAGGATTTGGGGGTATTTTAGTCAACTAGTTACCTAGATTACAGAGGCTCATAGGGTCCTGAAGGTATAAGCACACTCATGAAACAATTTGTATTTCCTAAACAGTGATGAACTTAACAACCATTCCTTTCAATAATTTGCTATTTCTGAAAATAAAATTTTGTATTATCTTTAATCATGTATAGGTTAGTGCAAAGACATCACTCGGTATTTAAGATGACAAATGACAAAAGGCAAATCTGGTAAACTTGAAAAACTGGGAAGTGGAAGTAAAACATCCTTAAATCAAAAGACTGCAGGTGATTCTTCCAGCAGCTAGCATTTAAGGCAGTCCAGAAATCATTCCATGTATACATCCATGGGTAGGAGGCTCTACTTGACAAGAGACTATCAGAAACATTCAGAGAGCAGAAAGATAATTTATTCTCTCCCAAGGATTTCCCAACTACATAATTAATAGTCCCTTGGCAGTCAAGGTAGAATGCTTCCAAAAAGATTTGAGTCAATTTTGGTCTTTGTTTTTGAAAGCAAAGACACTGCATACAGAACCTTCCAAAATGCTCTAAATTTCAGATACTCAAAATGATAGCAGCTGTAGACATAAAGGATTAATTTGTGTCTAGCTAAAACTGCTTTAAACTTATTTTTCTGATTCTACCATCTCACTTGCCCTGTCCAGAGAATGTAGAAGGCACAATCAAAAGTTAAGTTGTTATTGGCCAAGGATCTCTTTTCTTCAAGGCCTTCTCAATAGGAGATAAGTGATTTATATAAAATACTTTTAGAGAAGTATGGGGTTTTATCTTCTTGTCCATAAGAAAATTTCCTCTTTCTTTAGAGATTCTAGACAGAGAGAAATGTAATGTGTTTGCAAGCCAGCTGCTCACTGGCGAAGAGGTTCATGGTTAGATAGTCAAATGAGTAAAGACTGTTCTTTAGACTTCGTAGAACTTCAGGAGTAGAAGGGAGCGCTGCAGAAAGAACCTAAATGAATGATGAATCACAGAGAACCTTGTTGGTAAAGCTCACTATTAGTCTCCTTCTCTGTCACAGGAAAGTCACCTATAGGGAAAACAACATAGAACCAGGAAAATCTTAAATACTATTACTGATAGGTGGTAGGACATAATGAGGAAAGAATGAGAAAAGTGAAAAGACTAAAAGTGAAATTCTGTCTCTTTATGGATGGCTGCTAACTGTCTTAAAGATGCCGTAAATAAAATATAGCTGGCCATATCTTTGAGACATTGAGAAGATTTTTTTTTCTTCTTTCCAAGCAAAACCCAGTGTACAACCAATACCCTTCAAAGAAACAACCAAACAAAAATGCTAATGCATATTTACTGATGGAAAAAAATCTCATTGAAAATAGTATGAAAAACTGAAGGAGAAGAGCAGTATGTCTTTATTACTCTCCAAACTGAAACCAACAGCTGTCCTCACAGAAGGAAGATTAGTGTTATTTATGTGCCTCACTCAGACTCAACGGTATTCTTGGATCTCAATATGCTGTGCTATGTTTATAACACTGCCTTCCCTCATTCCTCATAAGACAGCTTTAAAAGATTACGTTACAGAAAAGCAAAGGCTTCTGGAGAAACATCCTGCAAAACAATGAGATATTTACTAGTTAGGTATTGGTATGAAAAATTAAGGTTTAAGCACAGCGGTAACTTTCCAGCAAAAAGTACCTGCACACTCTCCTTCTTTTTCCTTCAGCTGTACAGATCCAACAGTTGCTCTCTTCATTACTAGGCTGTCCATAAGAGAGTTGTTCTCTGTTCCATATTTGGTTCCCATGAGCCTTCAATTAATAGCTGTCTGCTATAATTTATATATAGCCCTGGTTTAGGCACCACAATTTCCTTTTTACTGCCATTTTAAAATATGTCACTAATGCTGTTCAACTAATTTTAAATCTGGAAAAAAAAAAAGGTGGCACACTGTGTCCTAATTTCCTAGGAAATCCCCCTGTGACAAGTAAAAAACCAACCAAATCAATTATGAACTATCTTGCTCTGAGAAACACTGAACTACAGAGCTGAGGGGACCTCAAGAAGTTGTCCAGTCCACTCCCCCTACTTCTGAAGCAGTATTGTGAAAAATGTTTGCATAGATTTTCCTCTAACGGAAGACTCCACGAGCTGCTAGACAATCTACCCCACAGCTTCATTATCCTTGCTGTTAGAAATGCTTTTCTAGTGTCTCACTTGAATCTCTCTTGCCACAACTAAAGATCATTACTTCCTGTTCTTTCTGCTGTGGTCACAAAGAACAGACCAGCCTGTGATAAACAAGATCTCATCTGACTTAATACCCTTCCCAAACCAACTATTCACCCTCACAAAAAAAAAAAAAAACAACCAAAACAAAACAAACCAAAACAAAGCCAAACCAAAACAAAGCCAAACCAAAACAAACAAACAAAAAAAAAACCAAAAACCAAGCAAACAAAAAAAAATTTCTAAATCAATTAATTTATTTCAGCATTGTGATATATTTTCTAACCTTTGCTGTGAGGTTATTTTCTAACCTATGCTGACCTTCTTCAGTCAAGATTTGGGTTTAAATAGAGCTAGGGGCAAAATGGAAACTAATTAAATCCTGTGATTAGGAACACAATGTATTTACTAGTCTATTTCCACCAAACTTGTATTTCCTGCATAAAAGCACTGTGGCTGACCCAGACTTTCTGTCATAAACACCTTATAATACAACAGTAGTTAAGTATTACGTATTTTTCAAAAAGGTATTTCAAGGAATGGCTTTGGAGGGTAGGTTTTTTTAAGGACCAAAGAGGAAAGACTTGCACTGCTTTTTATTTTTCACTGCTTATAATAGAAACCTCTTGTGAGGTCTTCTAAAACAACAATTCAGCAAATAGGGAATGCTGAAGCCACTGACTCAGCCCCTATAAGCCTTTTTTTCCTTTTTTTTTTCCAAAAAGGCAGCTTTCAATGAATCCATTTAAAATGTTTCTCATCCCCCGTCCCCAGTTATTCTTAATAAAAACTTTCCCTCCCAATTCTTTCTCTTTGCAAATTTGGTAACCATAGTTTCTGTATCCTGCTGAGACTTGATATGTAGAGCTGTATTCTACCTGCTATTAAGCTGCTGATAGTAGTGTTTCTGTTGTAATTTATGAGAAATGTCAGTTGAAGGCAGAGAGTATTGTACACATTATATTTTCCCAGCTGGATACCTCCGTGAGCAGAAAGCAAAAACATGAATACACACCAACCATACGTTTGGGGGAGGGGAGGAAGGAGACCGCAGAGAGGAAAAGGCTGCAGGTTAGATGTGATGATGGGTGGTCTGGAGCTGGTAGAAAACACATGAATGGGAAGATCTCTCTAACATGATCAGAAAACACCAGCAGCTCTTAATGCAGTCCTTCGTGCTACATCACCAAGACAAAGACCCCTCTGTAGACTCCTTGGATGCCTCTTTTCCCTTACACATAAAAACGTTATGTTTGGAAAACTGTAACATTCGTCTGTTTGTTTCTCTGACCCAGGCCTGCAGGTTCTTGTTTGATGTTTAGCACAAAGACATTTTATTCCTGAATACAGGTTAGCCGCTTTAGTGGCAATTATACCTGAGGGTCTTCTGGATTATTTTTTTTCTTTCTTTTTCTCCTCCCCTTCTGTAGAATGAAAAGGAAGCCAGCAGACACAGGAAATACAATTGTGTCTCATCATGCTCTTCGATGCTCTTCAACATCAGTTTACGTACTTCAATGATAGCAATACCATATAGCAATACCATTGTTGGTGAAAGTACTTTAGCCTTTCCTGGATAACAAGGACAGCAGTTTTCAGGTTTCTTCATTGCACTGACAGCTGAAGGCAGTAGACTTTACAAAAGAGGAACTGAAGTCTCCTAAAAACATCATGTAATGATAACATTTTCTACACCAGAAAGTACTGAAGATTACAGCAGAAATTATCCACCAAAGATAGTAGTCTTCAAGCCCTGCCTCCCAGGAGATCAGATTTCCGTGGCTACAACATTCTCTCCAAAGTTTCAGGCAAATAGTTCAACAAATCTGGTAATTTCTGTCTACTTCACAGTCCATGCTATACAGAAACATTCACCTGTCAGTGAGGAACTACTCCAGATGTAAAAGTCACCAGTAAAGTAGAGACAGGTTATTACAGCAGCAAAATCATTCATTACAGAACACATGTTGCTCAAGTACCGTGTGTGCCTTCCCAAAAGTTATCAACTCCTGTCACTAGTAACTAGCTTCCAAATTTGCAATTAATCTTTGTCATTCCCCAAATCACCTCCTCCACTAGAAGCACAGAACTGAAAATAATGAAAATCCCAAAGCTACTAAAGTTAAAATGCTCACAGTCAAACTGAGGATAGAGCCAATTACCATTTAAATAACAACATGAAACTCTTTGAAGGAAAGGCCTTTTGATCTCAAAGATTCAAATGCTGAACAGCGAGAATCTGAGTTCTTTAAATTTCCAGGGAAAAAGCTACAAAAAAAGAACTATGACCCAGGCTGTCTGTCATGTGCTTAAGTCCCTAGCATTTTTTACTGTTAAATGTAGCTCTCTTGGTGTGTAATTAGTGGCGATGTCATCATCAATACCACAGTTAATAAATGTTTAAGTAACCCTTTTCTTGCAGGTTGTTGTAGTGTGGAGGTGCAGGGAGCAGCAAGAAGTGAAGAGGAGACAGACCAAGGGTGAAATATGAGTTGTATTTTTCATCTTTCCTCCTGTGGAAGGTTAAATTTAAGATTTCTAAGTTGTGATCAACTCACACTTAGTTGTTAATACAGATTTTGCAAATTTGAATGCCTTGTTAATTTCAAATACAAAACAGTGTAAGGTCAAATGGCATTAAAAAAAATCTCATTTGGATAGAATTACGAACCCTGTGCCTTTTGAGCAGCAACTGCAAACAATAAAACTGTACTGAACTGCAGTTCAAATTTCTGTCATTTTTTAATCCTTTCTCTGGAGAGCTGTGAAGGAATGATGCTTTGAAAAATGCTTTAGCTTTTGACAGCCTATGGAGCTTGCTGATGTCACACTTCCTAATTGACACAACGCAGGGTCTGTATGGCACATTGCTACAACATTTGTTTTACAAGTGCACATTTCATAGGAAACCAATGATTAATTTCCCAAAGACTTACAGGCGTACATTTCCAAAAAGGGAAAAATAAAACTGTTACATATCCACGCAAATCAAAATTTACAGAATCGTGGCAGGCAGCCAGCCAGCAAAACTACTCCAGGTCTGCTTTCCCATCTGCTTGGCCTGTTAACTGAAAGAAAATAAAATCAAATTGCTCCTTCTGCAACTAATTCTCAGAACTCCGTAAAAAACAAATTCCATCATACAATTCTAATAATGCAGAATGCCTTACGACGATCAGTGAACCTCCTAGCACTCTGCAACATAGACACAATTGCTCAGAAATGGGTAATGAGACAAGAACAGCATTGAAAAGGTGCTGTGCCAAGCCACCATTGCTGATCACAAAACAGACCTCTCTTGATCCTTCCAGCAAACTAAGCCCTCCAGCAGATAGTAGCCAAATCTTGATGTTGTTGGTGATGCTACCCCATCCTTTACATCTGCCCCAGCCCTTTGCTTCAGGCTACAGCCCTTAGAGCAGGGAGGGTAGAAACAAATGTGTGTCAGATCCTTAGTCACCTGCAATCACAGCACTAATGTAAATAAATGAAACCAGCGCTGGCTTATGCAGGTTTGTGAACTTGCTGGCACTGGGGAGCACATACAATCCCTGCTGTTCCCTCTGCTAAATGGGAAGTAACTTACACAGATCAACTGGCTGAGCAGTGGAGGTCAATAACACCTTCAGCTATTTGTCTGCTGGAGCCCTGACAAGCGATTCTCAGTTTATGGCCATGTACCATGTCAAAATCATTACTTTTTCTTTTAATCTATAAATTAAAAACCCATAGTAGAGACTTGCACAGCTTTGGTCTGTCTACCATTGCAACGGCACACAGTAATTAATATACTACAGGTTTCTACTTCATAGATGAAAAAAATAATTTGACTAGGAGAACTTTCAACAGCTGCCCATAAATCAGCCCACTCTCAAGAGTTCAACTCAAGAGTTATTGTGTCTATTGTGCATCTTAAGGTTCAAAGAAAGATTATTCATGCATTCATTCATAGCCAAGAATGTATCCCAGCAATGAAATTTACCCTTCAAAGCTGACCCAAGCTTAACCACTGGATTGACTAAATAATTTAATTGCTCAATGATATGCTATATCCCTTCCCTGAAGATTGCATTTTTGGTGAATTGAGCTAGGTTTATACCAGTGGTATGTAAATGGCACACATTCCGAAAGTGTAAGCAGCTGCTGCCCACAAACATTGCCAAACTGAATAATAGGAATGCAAACAAATCTCCCGGTGCACAGTTAGAGTTTTTAAAGTATTTAAAAATTGTAGGGTTACAAAATTACTTTTGTGGAAGAAAGAGGCAGAAAATAGATGAAAGCAAAGCTGTTATTTACAGAGAGCCGGTAATAACTGAGTGACGCTGCCAGTGTAAGAGCATTAATTCTATCACCTCCTTTTAATACCCAACAATTTATTTCCTTTTCCACACAAAAGCGTTTCTGTGAGTAGATGTAATCATGAAAAGAACAGCAAGTGTTCTCCTCACATACTAGAAAGTCAGAAGAGCCTCGGCGCAACTTCTCGCCTGTTAGGAGAAGCTATCCGGTGGAGCTAATTCCATCAACATTCCAACCTTTCCTAGCTACAGTAAGCCAATGCAGCCAGCCTGAAGATTAAGGAGAAGGGAAACAATTACATTGTGTGTTACTGCCAAGAATGCAAAGACTCTAAATCTCCTTGAAGCTGAAAACAAATTAGCAGCTTTGCCTCCATCAAGCTGTCTGTCCAAATGGAGGTTTCTTTTCACAACAGCATTACTGTGCTCCTTGAGGATAACGCTTTGGGGATACAAAAACATTTTCTCTATTTCCTGTCACTTGCTTGTCTAGACCAACAGAACCATTTGTAACCCAATCACCACCCGCCTTGAAGCAAAACCAAGTACAGATTTACTCGTGCCCCTCAAGAATCCCTCTCCTGCCTATTTTTACGCATTTCATGTGCCACTGTCATGGGCAAAATCAAGACAAGTAGAAATGGCATTAACTTTCTGGTTCATGTTTCATAAAAATGCATCATCCGTTGGTAAGTCAGAACCTCTGTGCCACCTTTAATCTTTATCTGAAAGAGAAACTGTGAAGATCTTTCACAGCCTTCCACCAGCACTTGTGAGGACTGACGCTTCCTCTCTCCCCGCCAGAACTATGTTTGAACACCTTGCCTGTTACTAGCAAACCCTGACTAGCCAGTTTAATGAGAAACAAGCTACAATGTCACTGTGGTTCAAAATCAAGATCTTTCACTCCGGTCTTAAGTAGCCCTCCACTCTGGAAAAAATGGGGCACAGCTGGGGTTTGCAAAAAATTGATGAAGTTGAAAAAGCTCAGAAGCTGGTTACTGCTGCGTCAAAAACTGGCTGGATGGCCAGGCCTAAGGAGTTGTGGTGAACGGAGTTAAATCCAGTTGGTGGCCAGTCACAAGCAGTGATTCCCAGGGCTCAGTATGGGAGCCAGTTGTGTTTAATATCTTTATCAATGATCTGGAAGAGGAGATTGAGTGCTTTCTCAGTAAGTTTGCAGATGACACCAAACTGAGCAGGAGTGTCGATCTGCTCGAGGGTAGGAAGGCTCTGCAGAGGGACCTGGACAGGCTGGATCCATGGGCCGAGGTGAACTGTATGAGGTTCAACGAGGCCAAGTGCCAGGTCCTGCACTTGGGTCACAACAACACCATGCAATGCTACAGGCTTGGGGAAGAGTGCCTGGAAAGCTGCCCAGCAGAAACAGACCTGGGAGTGCTGGCTGACAGCTGGCTGAACATGAGCCAGCAGTGTGCCCAGGTGGTCAAGATGGCCAACAGCATCCTGGCTTGCATCAGGAACTCCAGCAGGAGTAGGGAAGTGCTTGTGCCCCTGTATTCGGCACTGGTGAGGCCGCACCTGAAATACTGTGTGCAGTTTTGGGTCCCTCAGTACAAGAAGGATGTTGTGTTGCTGCAGTGCGTCCAGAGAAGGGCAATGAAGCTGGTGAGGGGTCTGGAGAACAATTCTTATGAAGAGGGGCTTGGGAACTGGGATTGTTTAGAATAGAGAAGAGGAGGCTGAGGGGAGACCTCATTGCTCTCTACAACGCGTTGAAAGGAGGTTGTAGCGAGGTGGGTGTTGGTTTCTTCTCCCAAGTAACTAGTGATAGGATGAGAGGAAATGGCCTCAAGTTATATCAGGGGAGGTTTAGATTGGATATTAGGAAAAAATTCTTCACCAAAAGGGTTCTCAAGCACCAGACCAGGCTGCCCAGGGAGATGGCTGAGTCACCATCCCTGGAGGTATTTAAAAGACAATAGATGTGGCACCTGGGACATGGTTTATTGGTGAGCTTGGCAGTGTTGGGTTTAGAGTGGGACTTGATCTTAAAGGCCTTTTCCAACCTAAACGATTCTATGATTCTAACTAAGCTATACTGCCACTTAAGAGTCACACAAGTCTCATGTGCTTAAAAATACTAAATTCTTAATTTTTGTAAGACTACCAGGGGAAACTGTTTCTTTCCTTTATACAACAACAGCAAAATGAAAGGCTTTTCCAAGCATGTGCAGACTGCGCTGAAATGTCATCCAACAGAAGTGATCTGATTTTCAGTCATTAACAACCATTAGTAGCTTCAGCTGGCCCTAGTTGAGGCTGTATCACCTCTAAATACAGGTCTCTAGCTGGGAGTTCTTGCAACTCCAGAACAATTGTAGTGTTTTTTTTTTCTTTAATTGCTCAGGCTTGTAACCAGTGATGCTTCTTACTCTGAAGCTAAATACAGTGTACCAATAGCCAATGGTTCTTCTGGATGAAGCTGGCTTGGAGGCAGACAAACTTGTACTGGCTTCCCTGCCCCTGGTAGTGTTTTGAACAAAATTTCTCAAGAAGCAAATATTAAGTCATTGCAAAGCTTTCTCAGAAACCACAGAACCTACAGTCATAACTTTCAGGACTTTAATAAAATTGTAGAGAATACCCTAAAAAAAAGTAAGCTTTTTAAAAAAATTCCTAACACACATTAGAAGTCATACTGTGCTAAAAGTTGACATCAGCTTATCTCTTCCCTAAGGAAAACAGCTCCTTTAGTGAAACCTGAGACTCTTCTTTCTGTTTGTAAAATCTCCCCAACTAGAGGGGGTCACATAGCCTCAGGCTTTAAAAGATCCACAAAAGCCAGCTCTGTATGAATGCAGGGTTAAGAAGTACAGGTTCAGTCACTGTAGGGGAAAGTAAACAGGCAGTAAAAAGTAATTACTTGTTTCAACCTACTTAAATGCAGAAGTTTTAAGTGACTGAGGGGGGAAAAAAAAACAAAAACAAAAACAAAAAACCACACCTCTAGATTAATTGAAGAGTGATCTGGAACTGCCCCTGCTTGAAACCGATTCTCCACAACACTTGTCCTCTGTTAGGATCCGGCTACAGAATTGCCATGTACTGACAACAGACTGCAGTTCCATTTTATTAATGGAGATCTATGTACTATTGGCTAAGTCACTAGAGAAAAAGCAAATGGCCTGATCTGCCTGTTAACGCTCATACAGAAACAACAACAAAACTCAAACAAAACAAAATCACTTAAATACACTAACCTTTAATCACCCCAAGCAAAGCTCTAGTAAACTTCCCAACAAGTAACTGACATCTGTTAAAACAAACAAACAAACAAACAAATAGGGGAAAAGAAGGCTTTTCTTAAATATTCTTATTTATTCTGATTAAATCTTTAGTAAATTCTGCCCTTAAAAATTAATTCTATGGCCTTTTATTTCCGTAACTATGTCCTCTTTGAAAGTCTTTGAGATTTAAATTTGCAGCTAGTAAATACAAACCAGTGTTAATTTTGGTAGACATAAGTGTTTCTGCTTTAGTTGATGCTCCTTAAAATAATCAAAAGAACTCCTCAAAACTAAAAAAAAAAAAAAAAAAAAACCACCAGAATTAAGGCAAAGTGCTCTAATACTGGCCTTTTGGGTTTTTTATCCCAGATGTTTTGGGGTTTTTTTCCTCCTAAATCTCCATGGCTTTTGGGGATATGAAATTGATTAATCTCAATTGTGGTTTCCATTGCAAGACTAGCTTTAATAAATCTAGACATAGTTTTTCAGTCTAAATCAAGAAAGCTATTTCCCTTGAGCTTTTTATATATATACATATGTATATATATATATATATATTCTTTATCAACCTCTACCTTTCCTGTATCCCTCTTTTAGAACAAAAATGTAAGCTGTAATCTTTTAGTAACCCCAAAGGCCAAAGAACTCTTCACTGTTCAAAATTTTTAAATTGAGGTTTCCTTTCTGCTTTTTGGATTGCCTCTTGTCACCAAGAGTTCCAGATTAGTAGCTAGTTACTACCACATCAGTAATAGCTGGAAAGAATTAGGAATATGCCCTCAGGGTTACAAAATGTAAGTTTCCACTGATTCTAAAAAATGAAAAGCTGGATATTAGGCCAGCCATTGATCTTATACAGGGAAGTTAGTCTCAATGCCAAACGTAGCTTTTCACTACATAGCCTGAAACATAGGAAAAAAAAAAAAAAGATTATTTTATTAAATTGGTATTAATCTGCACTAGTGAAAATATACAGTCCAGCAACTGAGACAACCTCTCATTCACCACTGAGAAAGACCAGCAATGCTTCGGAGTATAAGAAAACTGGAGGACCACAGCTTGTCCTAACTAGCTAAGCTATGTACAAAATTGGAGTGACTGTGAGAACATCTTTAAATAAGTGGTTTAATCCCTGAACCACACCAGTTAAAGATACCATTTCAGTGGTGCTTTCATTCCTTACTCCAGTGGTATTTATTTAGTAAGAAAACACTTGCACGCATACATGCTTTCTTCATTAGCAGTCATTTCTCCCCCCTGCTATCTACAAATCCAAACACCACATGTTGCAAGTATTTTGTCCTGGAATGGTCTCACTTCTAAGCAATCTGCTGCTATTAAGATTTTGCTTTTGAGCAGTAAATGCTCAAAACTGTTGCTTTTCTTAAAGCAGCTCCTTCAGTGTTCATAACCTCACTGCTTGAGCAGGCTCAGTTTCACATTCAAATAGCTCCAAGCAAATGTTTCCAATCTCAATTACCCTCCTTCCTTTTTCTGTGCACCCTCCCTGCCCCCATATGCTTGTTTGCAAAAGGGATAATTTTCTGTGTATGTACACACAGCGCAGGGAGTCTTCCTCTGTAGCAGTCTGGCAATATACAGCTTTTTATGTAAGCACTGTCTGGAATTTGTTAAGTTTTTCATTCTCTGCTGTGGGTTATACGAAGAGAGCTGCACCCAGTCTTCGCACTAAGCTCTGAAACGTGGCATTTGCCAGGTCCCTTTAGATAAGCCGGCCACTACTGCCCTGACTAAATAAGACACTTTAGGTGGTTTTGATCAGTTATTGCAACTGTACTGCGGCCACGCTCTGCTTAGCATTACATCTGTACCCATAGGAGTGAGGCAACAAGACTAAATAAATCACACATCCCTCCATGCAACAGAGAAGTACAGCCACACTCCAAACAAAGCTGTAGGACTGGCAGCAGTTAGACCCTGCAGCACGTACATGTTCAAGGGGGAACACTGACATTTCAATACCAAATTTAACATTTAACAGCATCTTTACACAAATGTCCTAAGTGCTTTTCTTCCAGTGGTGGTCTGCAGTCTTTAAAAATCTTCTGAAGCAATGGTGTTGGGAAGGAATGGAAGGGGTGATGAACTAGCTTGACTTCTCCACTCCATTAAAAAAGCCTGGAAATTAGCAGTGGTTCTGTTTTCACCTCATTTTTTTTTTCATTTATTTTCCTGTTACAGATCTTCACTAATCTGTGATGCTTTCCATCACCTAGACAGACAGCTTTAAACTGAAATAGCTAATTGAACATTTCTGGGAAAAGGAGTGCTTTGTAAAAGAATCAGAATTAAACTCATGGAGGTCAAAATATCTCCCATCTGACATCCAGCTCAGCCAGCAGGGAACATCCATAACCTATTTTGCATTTCTCCTTTACTGAGAAGGTTTATACTGACGTGATTTATCTACTGTTTGCTGTGAACGAAGAGCCTGGAAAGGTTTGGTTATCATAGCCCACTTGATTAATGGCAACTCATTAAAGCCACATCAACTCAGCCATGTACACCTGGTTCATAAGACTAGTAAACCACCATCCAGTGGTTTAAAACCATTTTAAGGGGCTTCTGTGGATACACGGGCCCCTAAAATTACTGTTTGCTTCATTTCTTTTAGATGAAAACTGTATCAAATACAGTACAAGTACAAGTAGCTGCCTCATTGGGAAACTGTAGGTTGTGTGTGACAGTGTCTTTTGAGGAGCAGCTAAGGAAACTGGGATTGTTTAGTCTGGAGAAGAGGAGGCTGAGGGGAGACCTTAGTGCTCTCTACAACTACCTGAAAAGAGGTTGTAGGAAGGTGGGCGTTGGTCTCTTCTCCCAAGGGATGAGTGATAGCACAAGAGGACATGGCCTCAAGTTGCATCAGGGGAGGTTTAGATTGGATATTAGGAAAAATTTCTTCACTGATAGGGTTATCAAGCATTGGAACAGGCCGCCCAGGGAGGTGGTGTAGTCATCATCCCGGAGGTGTTCAAAAGATGCGTAACTGTGGCCCCTAGGGAGATAGTTTAGTGATGGACTAGTCAATGTTAGGTTAACAGCTGGACTCAATGATCTTAAAGGCCTTTTTCCAACCTACATGGTTCTCTTATTCAGTCAAAACCAGTTCCCTTTGTGATTCTCTCAGCACAAACATTTTCTGTTATAGCAATAAAATACATAAAAATTAAATTACTGCCATACTGACTTTGGCTAAGCAGTCCATCGAGCCCACTCCTTGCCTCTAACACTGGCCAGCAGCATATGTTTCAAACACTGCAGAAGCCAGTTACAGGACAAAGCCAGAATTTATGTCCCTAAAGAAGCACACACACTGGTAAGGTCAGGCAAACTGTTGAGATGGTCAGAAAGGCCCCTCAGAGCTAACAAACCTGAGTGTACCTACAGCCAAATCCTTCTCACAGTCCAAACACTGTAACATTAAACTCCTAAAACTTTTCTTAGATGATAGTCTGTGTACCTCCCAAAGCACAAACTCACAAACTCCTTTTGTAAAGTAGGAAGAGCTTCCATAAACCACTAACATTTTTTTTTTAATGCAAGCCTGTGGCTTCTCATTGTGAGATATAGCCCATTTCTCTTGTGCTACAAGTTTTTACATAAAACGTACTAGCTGTCAGACTCCAGGTGCCCTAGATAATACCATGAGGCAGTTGAGGTCTGTGAGGAATCACCTATCTTAGGCTTCCTTAAATCCATTTATTTACTGGGTCTGGTATCATGGACAGTAGAAAGAGGAAAAATTGAACATAATATTTCAAAATATAAACGTGTATAGGCTTTTTCTGAACAGCTGACATTTTGATACTGGCTAGCATTCATACTGGTCAGCAGATGGCTCACATGATAGTAGAGAATAGCTGGATTTTAGGTGTTCAGTTAATGTAGCTAGCTAAAAATCCTATCTTCTCCACAAACCGCTTCTCTGTAACGTGGACATAGCGAAGCTTGATTTTTTAACAATGGATATCTTTATGCTTCTCTCCTATAAAAACACCCCCACTGACTTGCAATTCTGACCTGAATATGGTGGTTAACAATACCAAACCACTGCTTCCTGCATCCAGCAAGTCAATGGTCTACATCACACAGAAAGAACGGAATATAAGTGCCTCCAGTTTGAAAGCTTACCTTTTTTTTACGACTATATCACTTTGTTTAACAAAGGATATTACCTCTCTCTATAAATCTGGCCTGAGCTAAAGACAACAGTGTGATTTAATCATGTTTATCTGAATTTCTCTGAATTATTGTAAGGTTCTTTGATAAAACAATTTTTTGCAAAATCTCTAATTTCTGCATTTGTTTACTTACGTACTTGACACGTCTTTCAACATGACAAGCTTAATTGTTTCATCATGCCTTTGTATTTCTTAAAGTAGGAAAATGTGGTTATTAAACCACCAAAATTGCTAAGGGGAATCAGAGGCAGTCAGACTACTTTTCATTCTTCTGTTTCCATAGACGCATACACACCCTTGCTTATGCACACATGTACAAACATATATATAACCAAAGACATTTAAAACAGCCTGTTCTTTTAAAATAGTTTTTGCAAAACTAACACCACATAGTAAGGCTGGGAGGAATCCACGTCAGCTCCGTGCAACAGATATGTTTTCAAAACAATGTTTATGCATATTAGTTGTAAAAGTGGAAGGCTGGGAAACCCATACACAACGAGTACTAGCATGCCTCTTTGCCATCTAACCATTCTTTCTACTGAAAGTTTCTGTAAAATAGTGTCAGAACTGATGCTAGGATAAATTTGGAATACCCTGGAGATGATCCCATCAGATTTCTGAGATCCATCAGATTCCTATTTCTTACATTTGACAAGTAGTCTCAAGTTATAAAAATCAATAAGCTAACCCTGGTAAGAGGCCCCTTCAAAAAAATGCAACTCATTTCCCTATTACTTGTTACTGAACAACAATAGCAAGTTGTACCCAAAGTGCACAGAGAGGAAAAACGTCGGGTGCAGCAATGAGTGAACTCCAACGCCGCACGTAAACAGCTTGCTCTGCACACAATGGCAGCAAGGTGACGGATGGTTTTCTTCTACACAGTTTTCAAGCAAAGAAGACACCATCAGAATGAGTGCTTCCCACATCTAAAGGCAGATTCTACTACTAGATGCAGAACCGAAAACAGGACATGACCCAGGGCAACTGCGTGTGAGAAACAAAACAAAAAAGCAAGCTCTAAGCAATTTAGAAAGTTGGTTGGTGGTTTCCCTTTTTTTCTGGGTCATTTTTATTTCCTCCAGGCAGTAAGAAACAATTACTTCTCTCTTCAAAACTGTTTCCCCAGCAGATAATCACATGATTTAGAAACTACCTGATTCTAGATAAATCTTATTTTTCAGTACTGAAATACATACTTTCAGCAGCTGCTTCCCACAGTATCAGAAGAACCAAGCAAAGAAAAAAGAAAAAAAAACAAACCAAAAAAACCCAAACCAAGCTGCTTTTTGTGAAGGACTTCTACTGTTACTGGATGGTAGTTTCTGGTGTCAAATATCTGCATCAGCTGCCAACTTTCAGGTTGACTTTAACCATAACCGTTTCTCATTCCTCTGCTACAGGGTAGCCTCAACGAGTTCCTTCAATATTCTTTTCTACAGCCATTAACACCACTTTGGACACATTATCAAGTCATACTCAAGCAAAGTTGTTATGCAGATGAAAATGCCTACAGCATACACATGTAGAAATTAAGCACTACACAACTTAGTAGCGCAACCAAGAAATGTCCATGTGATAACCAGCAGTCTCAGTCAATTATACGAGTAACCAGCTATCATTAGTTACAAGGTCCTATAATAAAATGTGGCAGACTTCAGATGTCAGCTTCCCTCTGCACATCTTAAGATTGAAATACTGAGGGAAAAATGGTCTGATTTATTAAATCTGCTGGTCAAGTCAACTGAATAGACTGGCATGGAAGAAAAGAGCTGTAGTAACAACTCTCCCTTTGATCTGCCAGAGTTTTATCTGAAATCCAGTGCTGCTTCCCCCCCACCACCACCTTTGGAGTGATTATCCTAAAAATATGACTAATAAAACCAAACATCATCTTTTTCTGACCTTGAAGAACAAACACAACAGAATGTGACAACTTGTTTAACATTCCTAAAAGAAAACTGGTTATTTCAGATACTGAAAACCTTCAAAATATGAATTCTCAAGGATACGCCTTCTCCTCCATAAAGCATATATTACATTTAATAATGAGTTCTACTTAAACTATCTGATTTCATCCTTCTCTACTCACTCTACCATTCTTATTATAATAACTGTGATCACCACATCCTTTCTGTGTTTGCATTCCCACAACTTGCTGCTGCAGCATATGAAGGCTGCTCAGCAGCACATTTGGTTCAGAGCTCCCATATGCCAGAGAGCACACAGACATCCTACAAGCCTATTCCAATGACCTCACAACTCATCTTACAGAGTGGCTAAGTCAGAAACAAAATAATTCAAACATCTCAAATCAGAAGCCAAGATCAGAAATTTTCATACCTTCGCTTCTTAGAATTGTAAAAAGCTAACAGATATATAGACAGCTAGAGAGATGTCAGTTTGCCCATGGGTTTTTATTAGGTTTGGAAAGCAGTGAAGGGAGTGAATATGAAAGAAACATATAGGCATCACAAACAAAATTTGTATTTCATTTGGTCATTATGAACATCAAGATGGTTTTAGATGTCACCAATTACAAAGGTTTCGGTTAGAGTATTCTGGACTTACACCAATTTAGGAAAGGTCGTGTTCTGGCCTAATTAAAGTCAAAATCATAATGGGAGAAAATTAGTATCTGAAAATCTTCCTTCTGTTAAAGATAAATAGAAGATCCATTTGCATCCTGTTCCCTAAAATTCAGCAGAAATGGCTTCACGCAAGCTGCTATATAGCTGCTTTCATGAACATGTCAGGAAATTTGAAAACAGCTAAATTTATACATATACGTGTGCCCCAAATGTCAAAACTTAATTCAAATGCAAAAACGACCGTTAGGAACTTGGTTTTCATAATACAGCGTTGATTGTGAACACAGGGAAAACCAGTAAAATTTATGTTATTTTCTTCAGTCAGCAGGGTCTGCAACAGTAAAACACAAAGAGCACAGTACAAACCATACAATATGAAATCATATCAATTATCTTCAGTCTCTTAATCTACATTCTAGCTGTATTTCTAGAGTATTTTTAAATCCCATTTTATCTGTTATTGCAGTAGTGTCACCAAACAGTATTTGTAAAGCTGTGAAAACAGGCACATTCAAAACCATTCCACTCAAACATGCCGTCACTGAAATCTGAGTTGTTTCAGAAAATTGTTTTAGACAAACTGGGAAAAGGTTAAGGGAGTTAATTTCTATTAAGTAACAAGAGTTTTTAAAGCAGCAGAGTGCTGATAAACTGGTAAATGGAATGTCATCCTGACCAGAAAGCACCTTTTTTAAAACTTCATTTCTGGTGCCAAACCTTTAACAAAGCAGGCTTCTTAAATTCAGTGGGGGTCAGAAGTTTAGTTTATTCAGCAAGAATAACACTATTAACAGCTACTGCTCTTTCATGTCAACACAGTTAACGCCCACACATTCCAGCCCTGGTTAATACAGGCCAGTCAAGGAAGACTGGAGCTGCTAAGAGCAGTCATCTCTGTGGGGATATTTTAAAACAGAATTTATACTGTGCTTTAAAAACAATCTAAAAGGATCAATCTACCTTATGAATCTGCTGTAGACATGCACAGAGAGAAAGATGGATGGATGAAAGCATATAAAAGCAAGTAAATCTGACTCTCTCTATTGATTTTTGAGAGGACAGTGCAGAGCACTTTGGTGAGGTCTTATATATCACTGCAAAAGACCAAATACCGTTGTGTGTATGTCTGAAGGATGTCAGGATTTATCATGAAGCAATGCACTGCTGTATTCTTTCATTATAGCCTTCTGTAAATAATCTTGTTTTCACTGTTGAGGGAGGCAGATCACTAAAAATTAAATAATCCTCAAAACAAACATAAGAACAATCATGGGAAGACTCTCAAGCAGCTATAACTGGAGAAAGCCACTATTATTAACCAAAAATTGCAGAAGTTTAGTGTACACTGGCAGTATTTTTAGCATTAACAGGAGAAAGCTGGTATTTTAATAATGAGCTTTTGAAACCAAAATGGAAAAAATCTGCATATCACAGCATCATCTCTTTCTACTTACTTTGTTCTAAATCACAGCAAATCAACGTTTAGTATTCCCCAAAGCTTTCCAGCACTCCTACTTGGCCAAATGCCTTCAAAGGATATTAAAGAAATCACTCTGGTTTAGATAGCACTTCTTCACCAGATGGAACATGTCTCTTTGAGCAAGAATGCCTTCCTCTTAAAGCATGTTTCAAATAACAAAAATGCAAACAATAATCACATCAAATTGAATTTCTGCAGGGTCCCTGGGGCTTCTATTGTTACGTAATGGTGGCATATCATACTGTCTGAATTCCAAAATACTCAGCTTTCTAAGTTTTCGTCTAAACTATTCATATAGCCATTCCCATCACATATGCCCCTGTCATGATACACATTTAAATAGCAAATTTATGCTATTCTATTAGCTATTTCTTCATAAGTTTTTCTCAATATAGCAATAGGAAACAATTCCATTGTTAACTGGGGTTACATGGTAGGTCATTTGGAAAATACAGTTGCTTAAATAATAAAAAACCTGCCATTTATTTTTAAAAGAAAAACACACTAGCTGAGCTATAAAGCTGTGACTGCCATTGTACATAATAGTGTCCAATAGATTAAGTAAGCCCTTAGTTAGGACCCAGGCAGATACAGCAAAGTCTCCTCCTCGTTAACTTATCTCACAAACAAACCTAATGGAAAAAACAATTTACCTTCTTCAGTTTCATGCCACACAATTCCTTCCAAGTTCACGCTGGTCCCAGGCTCACAGGGTCCAAGGCATTCGGGTTCTGTTACTACTCCAACCTCGCAAGTATTTACACCCACTGACCGAGTCCGTACCAAAAGCTGCTCGACTGGTGCTGCAATATTGGATGAAGATGGGGAAAAGTAGGAAGGCAGAATCTGAGGTGTGATACTGCTGGAAATCGGAGGTGGAGGTGCAGGCACTGTAAACAGGGGATCAACCTGAAAACAACAGACAAACTTACTATAATGGTGCTGTGAGATTTTTTTTTAAAAAAAAAGATAAATTAAAAAAAAATTTAAAAAGAGAAAGCCCAGTTTGCTGAGACGTCATTTGTGTATACAGGGATTTGGTGTATCACGGGTAATTTCAGTCTTATGAGTTTAATTTTTTTGACATCAGCACAAATGCTGCACATGAAGAATTAAGTACAAAAATATCTATCATGCTAAACAAGGCAAATTGCTCAATTTCTACAAGACTATTCCCTGTTGTCATAGACTGCTAGTATAAAATAATAATAAATTTTTTTTTTAAAAAGGATTAAGGCCACTTTTTTCTTGGCACTGACAGAAACACTGATTTGTGGATGGAAATTAATTTTGCAAACTGGGAACTTCATTTTCTATTTAAAGAAAAACATTTATAAAGACAGTACAAAGACATAAATGCCATTTTTTTTCATGTGCATCATAGAGAAATAAGCACTTGGAACAATTCTAATATCCATATGGCGTCAAATGTAATGTCTTGTCATCCAATCATTTAAAATATATTAGGATCACCCACCTAACAGCTTACAGATAACATTTACATCTTTCCACTTGAAATAACAGATGAGGACTTTTACAAGAATTTATCCAAACCATCTAATTTCTCAGTTTCCAAAGTGCATATTTGGAAGAATGCAACTCACCAGACAATCAGTCTGTACACAGACAATTCACATAGAGACAGTGTCTGTATCTATGAACTGAAGAAGTTATCTTTCCCGTATCACTTCCATTGTACCCAGCAGCAGATCTTCTGTATAGGGATTTGGCCTGAGGGTTCTCAGTATTTTACTGAGCCTATAAGATCCTTTGTCACATAAAAGATAGCTAAATGAGGATATTAATGTGCCCCCTCAAATAGCTAAACCACCTGAAATTCATGTTTATTTGCTCCACTGGATCATAGATATGACACCAAGAAATCATCATTCAATTCACTGATTTTTTTTTTAAATCGCAGCTTTGTAGCTGCTTTCAAATAGATGATCAAACATCTCCAAGTCTATGCTGGTTTTAATTTTGGATCCCATAAGAAGACTCAATAAAAAAGACATAATGACTCACTATACACTGTCATCTAGGTTTTGTTCAGATGTATCTTAATGTAGATCAAAGTTAATTTTGCTTTCTTTTATAGCCAAGTTGGCAAATGGGGATACAAAGAGAAGAAAGTACTAAAGAGTATCCTTGTATTATATATCCTTTGTACCACAGAGCAGCTCACTTCACCACATGACCACTTTTCATAATGAGAAAATGAAATGGAAATCTGAAATTAAAAAGAACTTGGTAAAAATTGGCCTTTGTAACAACTATTTTGCTTTTAGCATCATTCATGCATACAAACAGAGAGCCAACACTTTTAATTGTGCACACAAAACTGTGCTAAATATTTAAGAAAAATGTTTTGTACGATCTTTGTATGACCAGCCTGGATTCTGATCTCAGTTACACTAGAACTACGGAGGAGAGAGGAATGACTTATAACCACATTCTTAACCAAACTCTTCCTCATTTTATGGGAGGTTCTTTTTATTTAGGACTAAAATAATCTTCAGGTTAGAGATTGAACAAAATAAAAAAAAATAAATCAAAGCAAAACGTGAATACTAAAAGCATCTATTAGGAGTAAAAACCTGCTAAGAGCAGCAAAACTCTACTGAATAAAGCAGAGCTCCTGTGGCATAAAAACAATTCAGTCAAGCAATGACATCTTTACGCCATCGCAATTGCAGAGTTAAAGCACAGGCAAGAACACTTTGCAGAGCAGACCTGAATGCATACGGGCAACTGACTCCCAACAGCAGCTGTTAGTAGCGATATCTAATAGTAAGCATAACATAAAGCTGTGTATGCCCAGTATGGAGGGGACACTGATCCTACGCTATACAGACTCTGGCTGTCTGATGCCCTGTGGAGGCAAACAGCTGGACGACAGAGAGCCCCGCTCCCTGGCGCGGGCCGTGTAATGGGACTCCATCAGCGAAACGGGGCCAATACGTACTCCAGTCATAGTTTAGAGGGGTTCTTAACACATCTTACTTCAAGCCAGAAGAGAAGCAGGATCTGTAACTGGCAGGTAAATGGAGCCCAGTGCTTAAGAAAAGCTAAGCCGCATCCCTTTTTAAAATCGAGCATCGCAGATGAGTGCCCTGTTTGATCATTTACATGGTGTTTTGTAAAGCTGTGCAAAACCTCCTACTACACATGCAGCATCATTCTTCCATAAAGCATAGTCATCACAAAGCCAGAGAAAAACAAAATGTTTGCTATTATCATACTAAACTAGCCAATGTTTTAAATGACTGTAGACTAAATTGGCAGATGCGTCTTCCATTTTCCAAGTATTCTAAACAGTGAGGGGGAGCTAAAAAAAGCATGTATCTGACAGTGTACCCTACTAAGTTCTTTGTTACAAATATTTGTACTTGGTTCTGGTTTATTTAGACTTGCTAATAAATGCTCATGTTTTTCACTGGAAACACTCACGCAGGACAAGGCAGAAGAGCGACTGTTGCAGTAAAAGGGGCTGTTGCTCTGTGAATTAAAACACTAAGCCTTTCGTCAAGAATGAAGTGGACATTTACGGTCCCTGAGGTTCATGTTTGTTGCACAAATACGACCTTACTCATAAGAAAAAAAAAATATGCCGAGCTTAAATATTGCTCCGGTTTTCCATGTTTTAAAATTATCCCATCTTGTTTGATAATCATAACGTCAGCACAGCAAAGTGGTGGTTCTCAGCAATCATTGTGGTGACACAATTGTTTTCATGAATTCTCCGAAGGGCACTGATGTAAGCTATTAGAGGCAAAGACAGAGGCAGGAAGGCCGCCATCTCCAGTGGAAAAAAGGCACATAAGACTAACATCTGGTGGTGGCAGTCTGTCAAACTGAGGAAAGTTAATGTCAAGAACAGATGCTCTGCAGTTTCTCACTGTTATTTTTGCATGATTATTCCCAGGTGCTGGCGCACACTGAGCAGTAGCCTTGCTGTTTATCACAGGAGAGATTCCAATATGAGGATGAAAATCTAAATCTGAGGGAAGTTATTTACATAGATGCTCTCTTTACACACATCATCAAAGGGTTCCAAAAAAAGACAGAAATATTCAAGCAATATTTTCTTCATTCACCTAATTCCAAGAGCTTTTGAGAGATGATTAGTGACAAAGGCTGCAACGCTGGAGTGTTATTCATGGCAGCTTTCCACTGCCAAGTGTTTGATTGTATCAGAGAGCTATGGCTCTTAGTAGTAGAAAGCTCACAGAAAATGAAGAATGCCTGCCAAGCAATGCAGTCAGTGTTCCATAGAGCACTCCTCTATCTGAACATGACAAAAAAAAATATTTTGGTGGCTGCCTAACATTAGTCAGTGTGAGGAAGAGGGTATGGAAGAGAGAGGAAATACCATCCTAACTAGAAGTAGGCAAGATGTTCTAATAAGCAGGGTTCTCCTTCAGTTACTCAGGTGCTTTACATGCTGGAATTAAGTTCTGCTCATCAAAACTCATCTTCCTGATGCAGTGTAATTCTCAAATTATGTCTGAAAATTAACATTTTGTGTCCTTTGCAAACAATTTCATGACAACTAGGAGAGATTCCATTGGGTAATGCTGAGCTCACAGAATGTGGTACACAGATTTAAGGGGACTTCCCAGATCAGAGAGTGCTCAACATCATACTGCCGCAATCAGCCACATCATATTCCCGTTTCTGCACGAATGGGAGACTTTTAAGTCTTTATGGGACAGAGTCTTTCAGGTACTCCTGTGGAAAACTCATCGGAATGAAAGAAGAGCAAGACACCAGGAGCACCTAAGCCCCTATTTGACATGGTACTAATCTGACAGAAGCAGATTTACAGTGGTATTCAAAGTAAAATCATTTTTCACAGAGATTTGAATGGATAACTTTTGATCATATTATCAAGTGGAAGTATTCTGTGTCTATGTATTTCATTCATTTCAACTTTGAAAACTTTCAGACGATGTGTATCTTAAATGTGATAAGTTTCTGTCATAAATCACAAAATGCAAACTAGAAAATAGCTGCCATGCAGCCAGGCCACGTGATGCGACCCACCAAAGTGTGCTATCACATCTGTAACTAGGAATGTATGTGCAGTTCCACCTCATCAATGAAGGTGTATCTTTGAAGATATCTCTCCATGATGACATAGCCTACCAATCTAAGGCCAAACAGGGCCATACACTACTGCAATGTCACCCACAAGGTGATTTTAAAATGTATATGCCAAAAAAAACATTTAATCCATCTACCAACACACAGCCTGGAGAAAGGCAGAGTAGCAGGTTTAAGGCTCAGGATAAGCCCTTCCAAGAAAGCACTTTTTTTTTTTAAATTGAAAAATATCTACTGTAAGCATTTCCAGTGGGAACATCTGCACTATGAGAAAGAATGCAGAAAGAAGATCTGAATCTTGTTATGGGATATACCTGAAAAACAAATCCTGACCTTTTGAAAAACTACATCTTTCCTTAAAAAAGATAGCAACAGAAAGAGTGAAAGGAATATGAAACCTCCAACCTTGAAAATGGTATTGACAAGTTATTTGGAGTTATGGGTTAATACTTGACAGAATCAATATGTCTGAAATGAAAAACAGGAAATAAAGTAATTCAGCCCTATATGGAAGTTTTCCTTTCACCAAATTGCTTTCTCTAGATTTTAAAGTGAAAGGGAGATTACTTTGTTTTTATATAAAGTATGCTTGCCTCTACATTAATTTTCTAAAGCAACAGTGACCCCAGAAGACCCCATTCTGATCTCATTCATAGCATCATAAATCAGAAGTAATTCTAATGAAATCAATGAGACAGCTTTGGAAGAAAACAAACGTGGGAGAATGTGACACAGAAAAAATGTTTGTGTGCTCAGAAGTGTGTCTGCATTTCTAGACAACTCACTGATCTTTAAATTTCTTGCTACAAACCTTCACCTACAAAGAATTCACACATCTAAAAACTAAAGCTATTTTGTTTTCATATTCTACCATGTAACAGAAATTGTCCCTACGAAGAATTTCCATTTCATCTCAAAAATCTCAATTTAATCTCATTTATTGCATCTAAATTCACATAACAGGCACTCAGAAGCATTTTGACACTATACTTGACAAAACTGGTGTTTTGTTTTCTTCAATAAACTAGTATTAATTTTGAGATGAGAAGGATTTAAATATACCTTTGAAATATTGGTCATTAGTTAAAGAAACTGGAATTGGCTGGATGGCGACACTCAAAGAGTTGTGGTCAAAGGGTCATCGTCCAAATAGGGATCAGTGACAAATGGTGTTCCTCAGGGGTCAGTATGGGAACCGGTCCTGTTTAATGTCTTTGTCAGCTACATGGACAGTGGGATAGAGTGCACCCTCAGCAAGTTCACCAATGACACCAAGCTGCGTGGTTCGGTCAACACGCTGGAGGGAAGGGATGGCATCCAGAGGGACCTTGACAGGCTGGAGAGGTGGGCTCATGCAAACCTCATGAAGTTTAACCAGGCCAAGTGCAAGGTCCTGCACATGGGTTGGGGCAATCCCAAGCACAAATACAGGCTGGGCGGAGAATGGATTAACAGCAGCCCTGTTAAGGGCCCTGTTATGTCCAAGAAGGACTTGGGAGTGCTGGTGGATGAGAAGATCAACATGAGCCAGCAATGAACACTTGCAGCCCAGAAAACCAACCACATCCTGGGCTACATCAAAAGAAGTGTGGCCAGCAGGTCAAGGGAGGGGATTCTGCCCCTCTACTCTGCTCTGGTGAGATCCCACCTGGAGTACTGTGTCCAGCTCTAGACAGCTCTCCCCTAACATAAGAAAGACCTAGACCTGTTGGAGTGAGTCCAGAGGAGGCCCATGAGGATGATAAGAGGGCTGGAGCACCTCTGCTATGAGGACGGGCTGAGAGAGTTGGGGCTGTTCAGCCTGGAGAAGAGAAGGCTCCGGGGAGACCTTATAGTGGCCTTCCACTACCTAAAAGGGGCCTACAAGAAAGCCAGGGAGGAACTTTTGACAAGGGCATGTAGTGATAGGACAAGAGGTAATGGCTTTAAACTGGAAGAGGGTAGGTTTAGATCAGACATAAGGAAGAAATTCTTTACTGTGAGGGTGGTGAGGCACAGGAACAGGTTTCTCAGAGAAGTTGTGGATGCCCCATCCCTGGAAGCGTTCAAGGCCAGGCTGGATGGGGCTTTGAGTGACCTGGTCTAGTGGAAGGTGTCCCTGCCCAGGGCAGAGGGGGTTGGAACTAGGTGATCTTTAAGGTCCCTTCCAACCTAAACCATTTTGTGATTTTTTTTTAGCAAACAAACATTCTACATCAAATTGTTGGAAGAAAAGGTTAGTGCCATGAAGGACATCTTAGTAAATAGGAAAGAAATACTACAAGACATGGATGTAGAAAAGAATTTTGGACACAGGACAGGCATACCTATTACAAGCCTTACATCCAAAATATAGGAAAATCAGAGGTACTAAGGAAGTTACTTGTTTTGATCAACTTAGTCCAGAATCACAAGAGCTTGAACACAGAAGGAGGATAAAGGAGATTCAGACTGCCTAAATTTCATACAAATTTTCGACTTCAAAACCTATATTTGAGAATAACCCCAAAAATATGCTTATGCCTTTCAAATAATGTAGTATGGATGAGAAATCTGACATGTATTTGTGTTGAACTGAGTAACACAAGTAGCATCTACTTGGAGATTCCAAGTATTTCCTGCTCTTAAAATGAACTTCTCCACTTCAATCAACTGAGTAGCTGGAGGGAAAGGGGGGGGAAAAAAGCAAGCAAAAAGACACACTAACAGAAATTAACACTCTTTTTTTTTTTTCCAGTAAATCAGCGAACCACTCACATCTGGAATAATTTGAATATTCTGAATATTTGTTATTAAGTAAAAAAAAAATACACTGAAAACTCTACACTACTGATCTTTCACAATAAGGAACAAGGAAAAAATTACCCCATGTATTCAAGATCTTCTTTGCCACTCCCATCAGCTGCTGAACTAGCACACACAGTTCTGCAAACTCACAAGCTTTTGACAGTTACATATTCTTTCTACGTGCAGACCTCCAGACCTCCACAGGCAGTGTGTGACCGTACCTACAGCACCTCCACAGACACAATATTGTTAATTTTTGTTTTAGGATAGCATTAATGTATAATGAACATCATGATGGAAACTCAAAGCTTTCAGTGGGGTCTAATGCAGAAACAATGGTGCTAAACAACAGGCAAGGAAAATTCCTTGTCCTCTCTTGTATCTTCTGTTCTAGCTCAGATGCTTGGGATTTCCCAAAGCCATCCACTCATTTTACTGTGGGAAAGATTAGCATTTGACAGCTGCCAGCAATACCCTTATGCCAAAGGCTGCATCTGTGAAAAACTGTATGTCAACTCTAATATTTGGCAGAGTCCTGGGAGGATGCCCAGATCACCACCTGCAAATTTCTAGTGAAGACATTTCTCCTCTTACAGCCCACGAAAATTATATTCATTGAGATAATTTTATCCGTAGGTCTCTAGAACACTTTCTCCATTCAAACTTTACTTCTCCTGGTCAGCTCTTCAGTCTGCACTTCCAAACTTTTCTTCAGTCAGCCTGGGTGCTTTGCTAAGCTTTAACATTGAATAATCAAGCACTGAAATTCATTCAAGATACCCATCCTGTCTATAGAAATACCCCGTATTCCAAAGTCAAGAAAGGAATTTCTCTGAACTGCTTGGGTTTAGGCAGAATATGCATAAGACAATCTCTATTATCAGATGGTGCCATGCAACTGAATGTGGTAAAAATCAAGGCACAGCCATTTGCAGTAAGGGTTAAGTACTGCTTTATTTGAGTTCTGTGACCCTTTAGAAGCTTTTCATTTTAAAGAGAAAAGTTTTTAATTTTAAAGTTGAGAATCACCTCTTTTTCTTCCCGAATCTCTGCTACACTTAACCTTTCAGGGTTCTGGGCCTGAAAAAAGTTAAGGTATTTGCTTATGGAAATCTCCGTGCTATCCAGTAAATGGTACCCTGAAGTTACCAATGTTTATTTCTAACAAGTGTGAGACTTTGACTGAGGAATGAAGCTATGCTTGCTCTGACATATGAAGGCACCAAGGAAAATTTTCACACTCTTAATTGTGTTTAGGAAAATAATGGGTTATTTAATTGCACCATGACTGAATGCATTACATTTCAAGTTTTCGTTCTCAATGTCCCAGCAAATCATGCCACAACCCTATGACCCCACAGCAGAAGTTCTCCATTACCAAAAGACGGTTTCAGCTAGTCAATTATTTGACTGCAGTCTGGTAGAATAGCTGCCTTTTCAGCCATTCTGGAGAGCAAGGAGGCAGAGCATCAATATAACTTTGTGAGTTTTTCCAGCAGTCCGCAATGTATAATCCAGTGGAAACAGGACTCAGAAGATAAATGGCTTCTCTCTTCAACTTTCTGCATCTCAGTGGCCTATCACTAGGGGGTTTTTTTGCCTTTTACACATTTGCCAACTACTCTACTTTGCGAGCGTAAAGTTGCATACATTATGATTCAGGCCCTTGCTTCCTCAACTCAGTAATTTTTTTTGACGAAAATCAACTAAACTATTAAATTATCTTTGAAAAGCTTGTCAAATAACCTCTATAATTCTCAGAAACAGAATTGAGCTTCCTTTATAGTCTATCTAGTCTATCTGTATCAAAAACTTTTAGTTGCCTAACTAGATTCTTATGGATGGCCCTATATTTATCAGTGTCTACAGACCCTAAAATTTTTAATTTAGGTAGCCCTTAGGCTTCTTAGTCAAGACAGGTGGATCTTTGGTTAATATATAGATGTATTATTGCCCTGGGTCTCCCATTCGGGCTTTTCAATAGGGTGTAGGATCCCATACCAGTTAGTTTTTCCCTATATTTTTTAGACCAACTTCATAGTATTAGCTACAAACACTACTAAGTAGTTTGTAGCTACTGTGTCCCAATTTTATTTAAAGAACAAGAGAGTATTATTACTTTTAAGAATGGGATATATACATTCATTATTATTCAGCAAGGCACTAAAGGAAACACTTCTAAAACAACCTTTCAACTTTCCTTTTCACTGTGATAGGTCTACTGAAAAAAGAGCTGAAGCATTCTTTAGCTATCCCTGCAACTATCTGCTGTTGAATATCTACAGTTATTAATAAAAATGAAATCTTTATTCTCAAATGCAGTTAGAGAAATTTATAGTATCTTAGGGAAAGCAAATTTATTATAAGTAATTTTTTTTTCTCTCAACTGGTATACACCTTTACTCTGGTGTAGATCCACAGTAGTTGTACTGAAGCATAACTGTGGGCAGAATTTGGACTGTAGTGTTTGTTTTACCAGGGAGAAAAGTAATTAGTATTTCAAATAATTTTTCAAAATATCTAAATAAATTTTGAAAATAATATATGTACAGTTAAGATTTTTAAGAGGAAAATCATGAGGAGGAAACTGCTAATACCTATTCCCTCCAAATGGTGGTGTTTCCCCTCCCTCCCCCCCCTTTCTAAACTGAATACGGTACTGACACAAAGTGTCCGATAATCCTTAGCAATAAGACTGGAGGATTACACTTACAGTATGAAGGGAAATACAAAAACTGGAGTCGGCAGGGAAGACCTTTCTAAATGTACTTACCTACTTGCCTCAGCTCTGAGGCCATTCAGTTTTGTCAGAGAGGAGAAACTCAGGTTTAATGTTCTCTTAATTCTCGTGCACAACAGCATCTACACTATCTATTCTATCCACTGCATGATGAGCTTATAACAAAGAAACAAACAAAAAGAAGCATCTTTGTATGCTTAGTAGAAATTCAAATATTTTGCTCGACTGAAATAAAAAAATAAACCTAATCTAAGCTGTCATGAAATGGTGAAATGACTCTGGGAGTGCTATCAAACTATATAGACTATATGTCTATCCTTTGAAGATCCTTTGAAGAAATGAAACTGCAGTTTATCAAGTGTGATTTATAAGCAACACTGATTTAGCTGGGAGATAACTGCTGTGTAATCATTAGTAGTCAGACAACAGCCATGTGAACACATCAATTATGGGCCACTGCCAAAAGCCCTTGAGATCCCAGAGATTAACAGCCAATCCTCTGTTTTACAAGCTCACATCAAAAAGAATATTAATAAGAGGAGGGGCGATGTGAAAGCTTGTCAGAGTAATTCTCGCGCTAAAACAAGGCATTTTTCCCTTTGCTGTGCCTTGAACTGGTCCATGAAATAAGCTGGCATCAGCTACAAAGCACAAAGCTGCCAATTTCTCAGAAAATGTTTTTCATTAACATATGGGAAGCTGTGAAAAGCTGCAAAAGCTCTATTTGGTGGATAAAGGCGACAACTTCTATGCGTTCCTTTCCTGAATGTATCAATTATAGAACCTCAATCATTATTCAGATATTTGGAAATGAACATCCACGCACAGAAGTGTTTGATGGCTTTTCTCTCCCTCAAAACCAGAGCTGTTTACTATTATAAACAAATTAGCCAGCCTTCAAGGCAGCCATTTACTCTGTTGTGCTAATGACTTAGAAAAAACTAAAGCAGAAATACTACCAGCTCATCTTCAGGTTCGTTTCAGTCTTCAAATGCATGGAAAAAAATCCCACAATTGTGCCTTTCTTACTGGCTTCTTACTGCAGGGTGGCTGACTAGAGGTTTACTCTTCTTACATATAAATGAATGGAAACAAGACAAGAATATACCTCCAAAGGGAGCAGTTACTCCTCCCTACAAATGTAAACATGCCTATTGAGATGTACCTCAAAAAACGTATTGCTGGCATTTTAAAGGCAGCAATATTAACTGGATAGTCTTTAAGCTTTTCCAATCACTGTCCAGCCATCACTTATCCTGTCTGGACTCTACTCAGGGGTCTAAAAACAGAGAGATGTCTTACAGCATGGCTGCAAACAACCTGTGTTCAGTTCTGCCAGTACCGTATCTCAGGGTGGGCAATATGGAAGAGAGAATTTAATTTGTGGGGACTTTCTAGAGCTACCTTTATATAGGATATCTCAGGTACTGCCAGCAATTAACCTCTGAGCAAAAAGGGGGCAAGATGCAGGAACCTTTTAGACAACCTCTGCTGCCCCAGAGCCAGGAATGTGAAAGCCCCAGAATACATATTCTTTGTCAGATGAGCCAGTTTTAAAAGTTCTCACTTTGCTGTGGTCTTCCAGACACTCTTTCCCTTTACTTGTTTTTACCTGGAATATTACACATACATATCCTACTGGAGGATGGTGTATATGTTAGTCAAATCCACGTGGTAAGAGAGTCATAATCACACATGGAAGCAAGCAGCTCAAGCAGCAGATTCATATTGTAGAATTGCCCCTTTAGTAAACAGCTGGAGCAAAGAGATGTCAATCCTAGATTGTTTGCTCAGGTAACCACGGCAATGTTAGCTTCCACAGCTTTACCACTTCAGGGACACCTGTAATGGTAATTTTAACTCAGCCTTGTATCAGTCCTTGTGTTCCTGCAGCTGAACAGGTGGACAACTCTTATCTGGCCAAAAAAAAAAAAAAAAAAAAAATCCCACAGCTAGTCTCACACTTCTGGTGGGATTCGTCTTCACATGCCAGATAGCTACCCAGGGTCCATGGGAAAGCATGGCAGTGACAGCTCAGTTGCAAATTGGTTTCTGCAAAGGTGGAAGCAGAGGCTACGTATACGCACTGCGCCAAAGGGGACAGACGATCCTGGCACAACCACTCTGCCAGCGCAGCCTTGGAGATGGCAACTGCTGCCAGAGACATGCAACATCTTACACTTACACTGCAGTTTGACAGATTAATACTGTGTGTGAGAGTCCTTTGCTCACTTGGGTTTGCGCTTTATTTTCCTGTAGTGAAAACAATGTCTGGAACACACCAGGTCCTTAAAGATCTATCACTTGCAGCTTAACAGCTGACACATTTTAGAAATACTTTTTATCTTATCCTAGACATGTTTTGGGAATATACCCATTGTTTTAAAGGAAAAGATTCTCTCTGATATATAGCCAAAAAGGATATGTTTCTCCTACATGTCCAAAAAGAACACCACGCTATGAGAGCCACCCTAAAACATCTCAAGTTTTTAATTTCAGTGTATTCTCTTTTTCTGTCATTCTATGAGGACTAGTGCTTTTGCGATTCAATTGCTTAAAAGACAACCTGGGAGAACATTTATCAGGCAGATGTCTTCCAAAGCAGCAACTTCACAAGCACATTATAAAACAAGAAAGTGATTCAACCCTTGGGTAAAAATGGCAAAAAAAAAAAAAAAAAAAATAAAAAAGAAAAAAGAAAAAAAAATTTGGATTGAAAAGAGGTTACATTTATTAAGAGGACATGTTTTTGTTCAGCTGGCTGGGACAGGAAATTTGTCTTCCAAATGTTCTCTAACATTGTTTTCAAATTTGAATGAACTAATACAAACTAATACCAAATGTTGGACTTAATGCGCCAAGTGACATGAGTTAAGTTTGACAGGAGTGACCTCCTAGTATCTAGCAAATTAAAAAGAGAGACTCTTTATCTGGTTTTAGACTTTATTCAAAACAAGGTCAGGATTTTCTAAATTTCCAACTTAAATACATCATTTTCCAAAAGCACCAAGCAGTCTGTGTACAAAAATCTGGGACTTTCGAGATGTCTCATACCAGCAACTACAGATATCTTAAATCATGAGTGAAAATTTTGATTTAAAAGCATAAATAACTAACATAGCATCTGGATCAATGGGACCGTATTAGAAAGGCGGAGACTTTAGCTGACTGTAATGACTCTTAGATTGGCTCTTACTAGGCCTCCTAGCTCACTACCAATAAATGCAGGATAAAACAGCAATTCAAAAGAAACCCTTTTGTAAAGTGAAGAGCAGGATTTAAATCAATTAGCTCATTTTTGGTGGTGATTCTGTACAAATGCTCTACAGGTTCTACATGGCATACTTCTCAAGGAAGTGTCAAAATGATACAGATATGAGTGCTGTACAACAGATAATGCATTAGAATGTAATAGTTGGATGACAGTCCTAATACAGAGCTCATGATGATGCACATCAGCAGAATCTTTTACTCCGAGCAACAACGGCTACTTTTAAAATTCACTACTAGAAAGGTTTTTCAGCACTAAGTGTGTTGGGCTCTCAACACTTACTTGCCTTAAGACAGTGTTAATGACTTACCTAATCACACAATTTTATAGTTCTATAATGTACTGTGCTGTAAAAATTAAACCAGTGTTTATTACACCTCTGCTACCTTTCCTTTCCTTCTTATTGGTCTGACTCTTAAATGAGTTAAAGCAAATACTGTACTAAAATAAAACATTAAAAGTGCACTGGTTGACAGCAGCTCTCATGTAACACAGAATTGTAGTTCAAAGCCTACTCACACACAAAGTAGTTCTAAATGTGACTCTCAGATACTAAAATTAATAGCATACTTATTTTACAATTTTAAGGAAGCTACTCCATCTGAAAATGTATAAAATTGTATCGATGCTAAATTACATTAAAGGGATACTGACATCTTAAAAATAAAGCTACTTTGCTTGTATTGCTACTATAATTTTAGGTAAATGAGGAAGGAAGAAGTTAAATTTTCTTGTAATTGTTTTTATTTGCTTCTGGAATTTCACTCCTTTTGGACACTAAAACCAACTTAGTCAATTTTCCTTTCTGTATCTGAAATGCAAGAGATGAACTACCACTCAGTTTGTATTTCTGCAAAATTACACGTTTTTGCAAAGTCTCTTTGATGTCAACAATGTTTATGTGACAGGCTCTGATACTGTACTGTTAGAACTGCCTTGAGAACAAAGCTTCCTTTATCACCAGAAAATCAATATGACTAATGGCCAAGCAGAAAAGACTGGATCAAAGATACCTGAAGATGCACTGCTTGTGCGTTGAGGAGAGAGAAAGAACAAAAGGCACACACAATGCACACAAAAACATTGGAAAAAGCATACACAGACATCCGAGATCCGGAGACGGCTCTGGTGAATATATAGAAGCAAAAAAACTTCGTACACATTCTTACATTGCAGCCAAGCTTATCGGTAGAGAAAAAAATGGCAAACAGCATCAGATAAACACAGCTTCTTTGATCTCAACTGGCATGATATAGAACATTTTTCACCCTTACACTGCAAAGAAAGAGGTATTTAAGCTACCCGAGACTGGATTAGCTTGAGTATCTACTGAAAACTGACCACTTTCTTTCAATATTGTTTATAATTAAAAGGGAATTACCATGCATTTTTTCTTAAATTAGTGTCACGACATTTGAATTCTGAGAAGTATTTGTTTACTACTCCATAGAAAGAACACTGTATCTGTTGTTTTGCTCCCAAACAACTGAATATTATTTCACACTCTCAAGTCACGTTAAAGAGTCTGATTATAATGTAGGAATGGATGCAGTCAGTGTTTATGGCATAATACAGCTAATTTCCGTGCTGTAATGCAAACAATTTGCTCTGTGGTTCTAAAACCTAGGAAAGTTGAGATCACAGACACATTTCTTTTGGTCTGAATTTAGGCTCTAAAAGCCACTTTTGATGGAGCTATTCAGTATGGAAATATATTGGCAATTTTCAATAACTCTATGATCTCGCCATCTCAATTTCACCGACTATAAAATGGGGATAGCTTCCCCTCCTCCCGCTTCCTTCCCTCTGGGTATTGTGAAGCTTATGGCCAGACTGTGTACTATATTTAATTAGAACTTAAAACCCAGAACTGATGCCAGATTTTCAAAATAGCTCACAAATCAAAACAAGAGGCCAGATGTTCAAAAGAACAAAGCACACTGGGTGCATGGGTTTCTCTCAGATTCTCATAATGGCAAAAGTAGGTGTTAGACTGCTCAAAAAATCTTACCATAGTTGTGGGTGTTAACCACATTAAAAATCTGCCCTTCAGAAATAAACTTGCAATGCCTCCAAGTGCTTTGAGATCTTTGGAAGAAGAATGAAATAAGCATGCATTGAAACAGTTAGACCTAATTCCTCTTTTCATTCACGTAAAAGGAATCTGGAATTTGGTCTTCCATCTGTTTGGGGGCAAGGAAGAGACTGTTTCTTGGCTCGCTTTTTCCTTAGTACCACACAGAAAGCTTTCTGCCTTTTTTTTTTTTTTTGCACGTGTTTGTTCTAAGCAAAATGAAGAAAGATGACTAAAACTGGAGTAGGATAGGATGCCAGTGGATAACTCTGACAAATTAAGCTATGTTTCCTTCTCCCACACACAAGCCTTCAGCTTAGTCCAATACATCACAGAGCACAAGGGAGGAGGATGTATTGGCTTTTTCTGCTGCACTCACATTTGCATGAAAAGGAGCAGTCAAACGAAAATTAAGCACTTAAACAGCTTTAAAAAAGCACTGGTTCAGAATACTGTACTTCAATAAAACATTCATTGTTATTCAATACTTGGCAAATGACATTGCCATCCCATACTAGTAGAAGAATCGTGAAGAATAAATGCTATCTGAAAAAAAAAAAAAAAAAAAAAAAGAGGTTTGTACTTATGCAGCGCTAATGACCATCTAAAAGAGCGATTCTGCATGGTTACATCCTCTTTGAGATTCACAGCTGCAGCCTCACAAGAGCAGCCATACATCATAATCTGCAGCCATTTTAGGCTGCCCTTGTGCTTTGGAGAGCAATACGGGCAGTAAGGAACTGCTAATCTGGAAAGTTGCAATGGAAAACAAGTTTATTCAGCGGTGATGACTGAGGAGGAGGGGGAAGAGGAGGAGGACGAAGAATTCAAATTTTAATACTGATAACACCTTTAAAGGGCTGCAACAGCAGCGATGCACGGGGAAGAGATCTCCACCATTTAGTTTCATCAGAGAGGAAACAGACTCATCATTAGATTTTGATTTCTAATTCATGGTAACAGTGGCACGAAGTAGCACACAAGCCATTCCTGTAAAAGATCAGACAACTGAGTTTTAAGTTTGTAATGCTCACGTTTTAATTAACGTGAGGAATTCGCTCATTGAACAACACACTGATCCTATAAACATCATTAATTAACTGATATACAGTGACTTTTGAGAAAGTTAACAGCTTGGGAACAAACATTATTTCACCGTACTTTGAAACTGTTTGATAATCAAACGCAACATTAATATCCAGTAAATTAATCACAGATTTTGTAGGCAAACAAAAGATAGCCTCCACTTTCTAGATGCACAAGATTTACAGTCACACCCACCACACCAAAATGTCTTCTCCAATTATGCACACTTCTTCCAGCTTCCTTATAGAGAAGCAACTATTGGTCTCTGCACTGTACTTATTAATACAACTCTTTGGATCTTTAATTAGGTTAGACAAAGTAAATTAATCTGGAAACTTTTGTCATTACTGTGCTCGTTTGCCTCATACATTAAGCATCATTGTCTCTTTCTACATCTACCTGAAGGACATTTCTCAGGCCAGGTCATTCAAGGTAGCCCTCCACTGCTCTGTAAATAGCATCAGTTGTTGTCATGATAACTCCCATGATATCTGTATGCACAAATTTGGAAGAGGAGGCTCCAGAAGACAGAAATGAGGCTGATGCCAGTTTAAGCAATGGAGAGTTCAAACAGAGGTTAATTGTAACCAGGAAAGATGGTGTTTTGCTTTCAGCCCCCAGTAGTGCAATAACCAACATATATCTCTTGTGCTTCTTGGGCTTCTCTCACTGAGATGAAAGCAGCTTGACATCCAAGTTAAGTTACTACAACGATAAGCATCTATATGAAAATGCTGGTGTACTGAAGAAAAATTAACCCTTTGGTAATTAGTTGCTGCCATAGGCTCCTCTCCACTGTGAAAACACATCTAAGAGGAACAAATTCATATGTTCATTGATTTATATTGGTTACTGAGAAGCTACATTTCAGCATTAAGCACAGCACTTGCAGTATCTGGTTAGGGCCACAGAAGGATAATGAAGCCAAGATCCATGAGTCACTGGTTTATAACCTCAAGTGGCCAACACAGAGGCTCAGCAAAGAGACTGTCCTTCCCCCACCAAGGACTTACAGGCTCTTGCTTCCTCTTCCTTTCCAAAGAGGTGGGTTTTTAATTTCCTCTTCATGGGATAGCTTACAGAAAGCTAGCTAATGCAGAACACATCAAATGCAGAACAGCAGCGTGCAATCTCTACAGTCACATCACCACCTGGCTCCCTAAACAACATAGATTTCCACATACACACAGAATTTATCAAATTACATTATTTGCACAAGGAATTGTATGGTTACCTATTTCCGTAGGTTACCATTAATTATTTGACTGGGTACACAGGGCAACGAATGGATGAATGACAGATCCTCAAAAGACTCTTTTGCACTCAAGAGTGCCATAAAGACAAGGCTGTTCCTGTCTTGTCCCAGCTCCAAGAAAAGTGTTCTCCAGAGTCTGGTGGAAAGCATGCAAACAGGGGAAAAACAAAAAAAAAGTCCTTCCTCATGACCAGAAGACAAGGGTTGCTCAGCTTCCCCTGAGGAACTGAAGGGTGAATTTTCATCTTATCTAAGTCAGCTTCTTTCATACAAAGTGACTACGTTCCAGCTCTGACCATTATGCCTGCAAACCCCATCCTTCTTGCTGTCTGCGATACTCTTCCTAGTTATGTCTGGAGCACCTGGCCACTAGACAGTCACATGAGAAGTTTCAGATGTTGCTACAGAGGAGGTCTTGATGGAGACTTCCAAGACAAGACAGAAAAGGAGACAAGGATTTCAGCAATCAGGTTTCTATAGGCACTCTCCCTTCAGGTTAATGAAACCTCCTTAAAAAGGAAAGCCCCCAGAGAGTTGTTCCAGATACACAGCTTACCCTGGGACTTACATTTTTGCGGTTTCACGACACATCTTCCTATTAATTTGGAAATACTTTTCTCGCCTCGGTAACCAGTTGATTAGTCCACAGAAACAACAGAGGAAATTGGCAGAGTACACCAGGGAACCAGAGATTTGACTATGGATACAATCTGTCAAATGAACAGGAGGGTCTTGAGGAAAATTTTCTCCCTATGCTCCACCTCTTCTACTAACATTAAATAAAACATGAGAAGAGAGAAAATGAAAAAGGCACTACAATGTGAAATTAAAATGCAAAGAATTAGTATCACACAAGCGCAACTGAAAGTAAGAATAATCATCCATCTTGTGGAAATGAAGAGAAAGAATTACACATAAAGTAGTGATGGCCTTCATTAAGAAAGTAGGCAATGTGATAAAATAAAGTAAAAAGACTTTCAGTGCCCATTTCTCTTGATTTATTTTTTTTTAATAAATTGCTCTGAGCAACCAAGAGACTGCAAATGTCAGTTTAAATGCCAAAAAAAAACCTCAATACATTTAAGCTGGAGTCACAGATCTTGTTACAACTGAGCTAAATTGAAACAAGGATATCAAATGCAGCTACTCATCACCAGCCCCATCTCACCTATTCTGGAGATCACTGGCCTTCCCTCCACATAGAATCATAGAATGGTTAGGGTTGGAAGGAACCTTCAAAGGTCATCTAGTCCAACCCCCCTGCAAGGAGCAGGGACATCTTCCACTAGATCACGTTGCTCAGAGCCCGCTCCAACTTGGCCTTGACTGTTTCCAGTGATGTGGCATCCACCACGTCTCTGGGCAACCTGTTCCAGTGTTCTACCACCTTCAGTGTAAACAAATTTTCCTAATATCTAATCTGAATCTACCCCCCTCTGTTTTTAAAACCATTACCCCTCGTCCTATTGCAACAGGCTCTGCTGAACAGTCTCTCCCCATCTTCCCTGCAGGCCCCCTTCAGGTACTAGAAGGCCGCTATAAAGTCTCCCCGGAGCCTCCTCTTCTCCAGGCTGATCAGCCCCAACTCTCTCAGCCTGTCCTCATAGCAGAGGTGCTCCAACCCTCTGATCATCTTCATGGACCTCCTCTGGACTCGTTCCAACAGGTCCATGTCCTTCTGATCTTGGGGTCTCACAAGAGTGGAGTCGAGGGGCAGAATCACCTCCCTTGCCCTGCTGGCCACACTTCTTTTGATGCAGCCCAGGATGTGATTGGCTTTCTGCGCTGCAAATGCATATTGCCAGCTCATGTTGAGCTTCTCGTCCACCGTCACTCCCAAGTCCTTCTCCTCAGGGCTGCTCTCAATCCATTCTCAAGTAATCCCACCTTTAATCCCAGCCAGGTTGGACACTGGCTTAGAAGAAGTAAAAGTACACTATTGTGATCACCTGGACTCTTTTTTTTTTTTTTTTGACAGAAGCAGGCTAGGGAATGGTCCACCTTGTAGCAAATAAGGAGGGAGAGACAAAAAGAAAGTACTTATTAACGATGAGTATCGATAGTGTTATGGGCAGATGCTATTACAATCCCACATGCGATTATAGCTCAAGTTTTGTTTTCAGAAATCTAACAAAACTGTTGCACCAATACCTGCAGGCTGAGGCACGCTCTGGCAGTCAGCTACCAGTTTTCTCCTGGCACCACTCCATTCACACCCGTTTCACAAAAGACTATAGTACAGCCAAGACATCTGCAGACATTCTTTTGTAAAAGAGCTAGGCAAAACCTTTTGCAAGAGAACTGAGCAAAAATGTGACCTTTCATGTCCAGAAATCAAGAGAACAAAATTTACCAAAGCCCACTCCCACACTGGCAAACTCAAAGATATCAAAGAATTTCTGTAGTGCTCTAAAAGGAGTTAGTCTTGGAGGTACTGGTTCCTCTAAGTGCAGCCTGACTTAACCAAACCAAAGAAATTACGTTTCTCTACTCAAAAGACTTGTAATGATGCTTTGCTCTCCTACCCCACACCAATGAATGCAGTAATTCAACTCTAAAGTGGGCTATGAGTTTATTTTTAAATGAAGCTGTATTTGAAAAGGGGAGTCAATTAATCTCAAAGAAACCAATATTTCCTCCCTGCTTACAGCCTGGTCTCTCAGCAAATGCTTTACAAATTTAGTAATGACTAAAACAAATTAGCCTAATTATCTGGAAAGCCTGGTATACTGAATTTCAGTTTCCAGATCAGATGACCTTCCCTAAGTCAAAGCACTGAAAATACTAGAAGTATGAGAATGAACAACAAAGGTGTCACACTCCTCATCCATGGAGCTCATCTTTATTTGCAAAAGTAAGTAAACACAGTGACTCCTTCGTGCAACAGAGGCAAGATCAGATCAAAAACACCCATGGGCCATACAAATGCAGGCCAAATAGGACCGAGAAAATGTATTCTGATCTCTGTATTTAAACCTACCGAGAGTTTTTCTCCCGCAAGGTAAAGAAAATCTATTAGTGCAGGTTAAACCACTCATCTCCCACTCAGTTCTGAAAGTAATATTATATTTGCATGGCTTTTCATGAAATAATTAAAAGTTGATAAACAGAATAATAAAAAGAGGAGCTCTTATGCCACCATAAATACTATCCAAAGCTATTTTTATTTTAATGAATTAAAATCATGTCAGCAACTTTATTTTTCTCAGAATTTTACTACCCCCTTGGCTTCCAATATGACATTAACAAAAATCAAACTAAGGCTGTAACAAATTTCCCAAAATCCAGAGATTAAATAATTTATTGATCTTAAATTGTTGAGTTAGAATGAAAATTTCCTTTTGAATATACTGAAGCCCACTTTCAGGGCAACGTTGCTTAATTTTTATTTTTTTTTTTAACTGTACCAAGGAGACAGAGAAGTTCATGAAGCCTGTAAAGCATTTGGAATCAGTACTACTTAAAAAGAAAACTCTTAACTTTCTATTACATACCTCACTACATTGATCAAAAAAGGAAGACTTAGCCTGGAGTGAATTAGTCTACTGATAGTCAAGCCTCACATACCCACAAAAAAGGAATATTTTTATCTTGAGACTTTATGAAACTTCACTTGTTATTTCAATGCTATGATTTTTAACATGCACTGTGAAGACCATCCGTGTATCTGTGAGAAGCAGTAACAACAACAAAATTATATACTTGTAAGTAGATACAAGAAAATATTAGCATGCAGAGACTGTGCCTTAAAATTTCCTATTGCAAATTTCCTATCACAGACTGGGTTTGCAGCTCTGCCAGTCACATTATACAAGTTCTAAAGTACAATGTGGACAAAATCACAGAACATAATGTAAAGTAAAGTTCTTTAAGGGTCACTTAGAACACGGCATTCAGTCATTTAAAATAGGATGTCAATGCTCATTTTAACAAATAGATATCAGATAAGAGACTGGTTTAATGTTCCAACAGAAACAGTCATTTCACTGCCTAGGGAAAAAAAAAAGGGACACAAGCATACACAAATATGCACATAATAAAACTGCATCTAAGAGATCCCATTCTTACATAACTTCCAAGGCAGCATTCTCTTTGCAGAGATCCTTGCATACAGCTACACGCACCTTACCATGTACTGTCCCTCCTTCTCTGGATGAGGAAATACAGTGGAAACAAATATCAAGAAAAAAAAAAAACACTCTAGTAAGACGAGTACTGTTGTTAAGGTTACTAACTAGTAGACTACAGCTTGAGAGCATAATATGTTTAATAGCATAAGGTACTGGCAATGCTCTTTATGTTTGTTTATACATAAGCAGAGAGAATAATATTTTATATATGGTCAGTAAATTTCAATCAAGCAATATGAAACAAAACAACACATAGAATTGCCAAGCACTTAAAAGACCACACCTGAAGCTCATTAAATTTTTTCCCTGCCCCCTTACAGAAACTATACAATATACTGTACTAAAAACTTTCCTATTCCTGTACTGGATTTCAGACACAACTGACCAGTTCTTTTTTTTTCCTGCATCTTTTGATTTTTCTTTACATAAACTTGCCACTAGTCAAAGGGATAAAAACCTCAATATCCATTTTATTATAATTTAAAGGAGATCAGACTAAAAGCTTAATTTATAATAACTTAAGACACAACTTGCCAAACTCAACTATGCCTTGTCCCTCTCATGCAAGTTACTATGGCCACTCAAAATGGAAAACTGAGTATTTATAGCCCATTTTACACAGGCCAAACATATTCTTCAGAAGGTTCATAATCTGATCAAATCAAAGCCAACTTTCACACAAATAATCATGACACATTTTCCAAGAATGCTTTGCCTACCAAGCTACTGGCAGCAGGGATGTTCTGTATAAATAAAATGTTTTCTTTTCCATTATGTTTTTTTTCCACTAATATATATGTTCCCTATTCTGACTTCGCAAATCCATTTCCATGGTGCTGATGGTGGGCAAATTACAGTAAAGAAGTTACAGAAAATTCAGCTCAAAAGGTAAAAGTTTCCAAAGACTACAGAAAAAGAAAGAGGAGGTTCAGATGAAGAAGCCTGAACAACCTTTACTGTAGAGGTTACTCCACTTCTGCTATAATGCTGTTTTGACTTTGATCTTTAAACCAATGACTCATGAAAATGATATCTTCAAATTTACAGGCCACCAGTAAGTGGGTCTTTAAAAAAAAAAAAGTACAACAATAAAGCAGGGACCACAAGCACCTCTTAACCACTTGAACAGCCAACTAATTAATTAAGACACTGAAACAAAGGCCCATTTAAAAACCTTGCTCTTAAAGTGAAAGGGGAGAAAAAGAGAGAGAGGGGCAGAAAGGAGGGGAAGAAAGGTCTTGTGAGCAAGCCAAACTGGGTTTCAAGGAGAAAATGTGTGATGTTTGCTGACGTGACAGAGGCATTTCTCCCCGGCCCGTGCCGGGGGAGGGGCAGCTCTTCCTGCCGGGTACCGGTGCCCCTCGCCCGCAGCAGCTCCCTGCTCAGGCACCAACGCTGCCCTTCTCCCACCCTTTTCTCCTCCCTTCGTATGTGCACTTTGCTCAGCTGTCCTTGCTGGTAAACCCTTCGGGTTTTTTTTTCCTTGCCTCCTCTACTTCAGGAGGAGGCAAAAATAGCAGAACTTCAGTCACCAAATATAAAGCTCGTTTCCTGTACCTTAGTGCCTCATTCTTTCACCTCCTTGTCCATCGGATTTAGCTACCAAATAGGTCTTAATCTGTAAACAAATGATTTGCTCTACAATTAAACCATTCAGTTCTTCAATTCTTCCCCCCCACCCCCCTTCTTTCTTCGGCTGCTTGGCTGCTGTCCAACGCGGAGGCTCATAGGTTCTTCTATTATTTAGTGCTGGTTAAAAGGCAATAAGCTCATTTAGAGTTTATAAAACTATAAGCTATCAACAAAAGCATTTAATGCTTCTCTGAAGCACTGTGGCTTTTGCCTGAAAAATTAATAATGTGTGATTGAGCGTGTGTTTGTGTGTGTGTACGCATACGTGTGGATGCGTGGGGGTGTTTTTTTATGTGCTGGCCTGGTTAAACACCCTGGATGTCTTGAAGTCATTTATTGTAAGCTGCAAATACATGCATTTCACTCCAGTTTTAATTGTCTGTGTACTTTTTTTCTCAACAACTGAGAATCACAGGAACTCCAATTCACTGCGGCTGCAGAGCTGAACCTCAAAGACTTTGACGTTGTATGAGAAAAAAAAAATGTCATGCTGCTGCAGCATTTCACAATGTTTGCAAATACTGTTTCCTTATAAAGCAATGTTGTGAATCACAGGAGTCTACCAGAGTAAGCGAAACCTTTAGAGAAATAAATAACATGTTAGGTTTCTCATCTCTGCAGTTAAAGAGTCACTTGCGACCCAAGAGAAAACAAAATATCATCAAGGTCATCTCCCTTTATCTCTATTTTTACATTTTTATTCTTGGTGGAAAATCAGTTCTCAGGGACTATGAATCAAAACACAGCACATGTATATTCACCTTCAATCAGATGTTTATACACACAACATGGAGCTATGAGGCTACCACCTCCATGTGCGACGGTAAAGACAATGAAATATTTTTTAAAATGTGTCTGTAAATAAGTGAATTATTGTAAATGAAAAGCTAAATTCACAGGTGTAAATCTCATTTAGAAATGACAGGTACTTAGCAATATCAACTTCAACAATATACTTTCAATGAAATTCTGCAAGCCTATTTAAAGTCTATTATGGCTGCCGACATCAATCTGCCAAGCTGCAGAGTGCTAAGCTCCACTAAAGATTTGCACCTATAAATTTAGCTACTAGTGTATTTGAATTAAATGCACTGTGTTTCTCCATATATGCAACTACAGACACAAGGCATTGAGGTGGATGGGCAATAATGCAGAATTGTCACGGAGCCTCTGATGCCCGTTTTTCCTGAATGAGGACTGAAGTTCAGAGTCGCACTTAGGTTTAGATGCCAGTCCTCTCCATCGTGTTTTAGCCTAGATTTCCACAGTTTCCACTCAAAACTTCACTCATTCCCTAATGAATACAACAATAAAGGCCATATTCCTACTGCAGCTGCCTACAGGAATATGAACACTATAAGAGAATCCTCAAAACTCGATTTGTCTGAAATATTTTAAAGGTGCACCCCTGTACTCATGTATATGTACGCACACACAAGTACGGACACATGTGAAAGGGCAGACACAAACAGATTTTAATTAGCTGCACCTATTAGGACTCACCAAAGCCCAAATGAGTCTCAGTCTCCCGCCCCCAGCCAAATCATAATTTCTGGAGCTGCAGATAATAGGTGCTAGGCAGACAGGTGGCAGATAAGTATGCTCGTCCTGAAAAACTAGTTAAAGGTTAAAAAAAAAAAAAAGAAAGAAAAAAAAAGTTGCACTATCCCTGCAGAACAGAAATTCCTCATATCCTGAATTGGCACAGCAATCACAACCAAATTTTAACCTTAATTATTAGTATTTTTCATTTTCGAATTTATCCATATGCAATGTATCTTCAATCATTACCGACCAGCTGAAAAGGTTTTGTAAAAAATTAAGCAGTAATACGCATTTTAAACCTATAATAAGTATTACAATTCCAGGAAAAATGTAAATCTTGGAAGTAGTTTGAAAATAGTTGGCAACTTTTCCTCCCAGAGTAAATCTGAAGGCTCAAAAATAAATATTCAAGCGCATTAATTTGTTTCTAGATGTGTGCGTGCAAGTAAAACAGCAGCCATAATGTGGAAATTTGAGTCACATTTTGCAACTAATTGGAAGCAGATTAGAATTCTGCCTCAGGGGAACATTGTCAAACTAGAAGCTGGAGCAAATGAAGAAAGAGGTGAAAGCATCGTGAAGAGCTGACAGATTTACAGTGCTCAAGGCAATAAACGGGTACTAGATGAAAATGAATGTGCTTCACTGTACTGCACGCAGTTTTCAGTCATATCTCAGCAATAACAGCATACAGCAATGAAACTATTATTTTCAGAGAGATGGTGAAGGAAAGAGTGAGAATGAACAAAACACTGTTCAGGCGGTGTGCAAAAAAAAAATAAAAATCATGCAGTGGCTCAGGTTGTTATGAGAATAATCAAATTGGTCATACTGGGCCCTGCTTTGTAACCTGGACTCCTCTCAAATAGGGCTTACACAGACATAAAGCAATGAACTATTTACTTGAGTTGAGAAAGGGCTGTAAGCCCTCGCTCACTGTGAGCAAGAATCAAAGCATTAAGCTCTTAAGAGGCGAAATAAAAAAAAAAAAATCACACTGATTTTATATTTTTAAAGCTAAGACTAACACAGAACCCTGCAGACAGATAAATTGGAGGTAGGAGGAAAAAATCCTTTTTAGAGGGTGATTAGAAAAGGTTGGAGGGGAATATAAAAATGAAAATAAAAGTGTAGAGGCTAATGTACCAATGCTGTAATGGAAACAGCTGCTAGCTTTCTCCTTCAGTGTTTGGCATCTGGTGCAGCATCACAGGAAAGATTGTTAAAGGATCTGGACATGAAATGTAAATATAGACTTATCAGCCAAAACTCAGTTACTGTATTTACAAAACAGTAGCAGCTCTTTTTTTCATGTGTGCGTGTATGTGTGTGTGTGTGTGTATGTGTATATATATATATATACACACACACACATAGAGACATACACACCTCCCCCATATATATGAATATATATATTGATATAGGTACACATATACATGTATACAATACTGTCCTTAGACAGTAGCCTAGCAACACTATTACATGACACTGCACCTTACTGCTGGCTAACGTGGGTAAGAACATGAATTTAGTTTTTCAGTCACACTGGGTGTGCAACAACCAACTTCATTGTTCTCAAACTGCAGCAGTAGTTTTCCTTCAAATTCCAGAACTTTGATACAGTTCAATATACATTGCCTAACGTTAAACCCAGGGCAGAAAATAACCAGTAAAGCCTTATGTCAAATATGTTCAATATATCCAGAAATACTCCTGGACCATTAGATCCTTATCGTCAGTGCAAGCTAACTAAACAACTCCCTGGACATTTACTAAATCAGATTTAAAACTCCTAGCAGCAAAACAAAGTTCAATTGAGTAATGAGGCCCATTTCTAATTGTATTTGCTTCTAACTATTACCTTTTGTAGCAGAGATACAGATCTAGTTTCATTTCCCTCCTTCAAAAAGGAAGAATTGGCAAGAACATGAATGCAACTACTGCCATTACCCCACTGCTGTAAGCCTATAATAAGGCACAGATTTGATAGTACTATCCATGTAGTGTGGCGAACCACACACAAATAAACAGTTCTCAAAGAAGAATGAAAACCCAAAGACCAAACCCTTCCAATTCAAACATTATTGTTGCTTTTAACATAAGCCATCCACAGAAATCAGCCAAGGAGGTGACAGGAAATCCAAAAATAATTTGGTCTGGCCCTATGCACTATGAGAAAGGAGATTACAAGTTGCTTTTCACTCTTCTTACTGTTTGAGTGAAGCAGTGAAAACTAAAAAATTTTATGTTTATGTAACGGACAGCTATAGTACCACTCCTGTGACAGATGTACTTTACCACAGTTCAGCACATCATCATAGAAATTGGTCAGTAAAGGTGGGATTGGGGCAGTGTGAATTTATGCTTGGGGCGGGGGGTGGGGGTGTGGACTTAACAAAACCCCTGAATTAATTCAATGGCTAATGCAAACGACTACATGTGTGCAAAATCAAACTGTCTAGAGTGCACAGCTGAAGAGGCCAGATGTGCCTCAAAATTTCCTGGGAAACTGAGCCTAAACTTGGCACTTTCTTTTATCAGAATGAAGAAAGCGAGCTCTAGGAGTTTACAAAAGTGTGACCAATTGGAGCTTAGTCTTCGGTTGCTAATTGAAGCATGAAAAAAAAGCCAGTTTCTGAGGGCAAACTACAAACATGTATTTTTTATATTCCACTGCCACATGATAAAAAACAGAATCAAGCTGACTGGTACAAACTTGACTGGCAACCAAAGACCAGGCTATTATTTCAAATTGTTATGGGAAAGCAATAAAATTGCTACTAGGTCTCCTCATGTTACTCTTCAATAAAAAGAAGCCATCAGGGAAATAAGAGGAAAAGAAAACACATCAAAACCTCTAAAATTCCTTTAAGTAAAAATACACTTCTGTGGCGTAATGCCGTCTGCTTTCTGGTTAACATGACAAGACAATTCAACAACTAGGAATACCAGTGTTTTGAAAACACCAAGTAACCACAATCAATAGATTTTAGTTTGCTCTTTTGCCTGCAAAAAAAGAACTGCATTCACACACCACTACTGGCATATGCTTCAAATATTCCCATGAGGATATTTTTCTTATATTATGATTTGGTGGAGATCCTCGGGTGACAAAGGCACCTCAGCCCAGCTGGGTTTGTGCCCAGGAACAAGACCGAGGCTAGGAAGACTCAAAAACTGGGAGAGGAAGATAAGGGAATCAAATGTTTGGTATTTGTTTTTTTTTTTCTGAAGATCGGTAAGTCAAAATGGTTGAGGAAGACTTATCATAAAGGACATACAATTCAGGATAACACATCTTTACTTCAAAATTACGGAAACAGAGAGCTTCAGATTTAATTCTGAATGGCTTTGATCTGAATAGCCTCAGTGGACAATGCTAGAAAAGTTGACCCTTTTGTTTTGAGATTTGGCAGCTTACAGAAAAAGTAGACATAGTTTGAACTTCTGTCACTAAAAATGCATCTTTTTACTTGCAGTTTTGGCTTAAGATTTCTGAAAATTTAAGCAACAGCATAGCTACCCTAGAGCTGGAAAAACTACATATAGAGTCATCAATCCTATTTCATTGCATGCAACTTACCCTACGCGCTCACTTAAGTTGTTTAATCAAGTATTCATATGTAAGCATATATATATATTATGTATGTCTACATGTAAATGCAAACAGGGGCATTAGAGGAAACTACTTATTCCCACTCCCTTGGATTTTCTCTCAGCTTTTTCAAAAAAAGGAAAAAAAAAATTACAAAGAACTTGCTTGTCAGTCAAGTCACTCTGAATAGTTTTACAACCTTTCATTCAAATGTGAATGCTTTGTTCCAATTGCCAAGACCATTTAGTCAGAATTAAAAGAGAAAATGCAATAGAGAGTGCTTACTGAAACCCTGGCTACAGCACCATCAAAAGTCACAGACTGATCTTCCTATTTGCCCAAATGGCTACTCATAGCCTGCAGTAAATTGTGGTTTTAATTCAAGAACCTAATAATAATTAAAAAAGAAAAAATCTTGTGATTTAAAATCTCATTTTAAGAAAGCCCCTCAAGTCCTGCTATGAAAACTGGTAATTATCTTTATTCAAATTATCTTGTTTCAAACATATTTTTAAGCAAATTTTAAAATGATAGCTTGTTTTATTATTCACTTTGGCCAAATGCTACACCACAAAAGAGCTCCACTGGGCAGAAACACTCTAGTGCAAAAAGTGGAAAAAAAAAAAAATTGAAAAGAAAAAAAAAAAGGATGACCACACATAAACAAACTTTTCTAAATCTCAGAAAGCTATTTACTCTTTTTAATTATGTCAATATCAGACATTTTCACGGAACACCATCTGGCTGGCTTTCACCAAACAGGGAATGTTACGTACAGACCAAAATTTAAAAAAATATCAATATGTTTTCTGTGAATATTATTAAGAAATAAAAAATAACTCCTTGACATATGAATAAAACTAGAAAAGCCCACTAATTTTTAGCAAAACTATGGCCAGCCCTTCAACTGAAGTCACTGCATCCACAGGTGTGACCCTATCTGAGAACACATGGGAGGATATATTTCTACTCTAAGATATAAAACACAATTAAGAAGTCAGATAATCTCTCCAGCCTTTTAGGAAGCACAGTGACATATCACCATGTCCATTAGAACATGATGTAAGTACAATATAAAGCTGGTACAGTGCTAATCATATTACATGAAGAATAACCCGGTTGTTGGATCATCTGTACAAAATATCTTAGCTCAGAGCCAGGCAGCCTCTGAAACCTGGTTATCTCCAGCAATCCCAATTGTACACCATGGAACAAATCTGGAACATGTAGCTGACATGCCATTTAAAATGTGAGTCCTATATCTGAGAAATAGAGAACACATGGCAATGACACAAACCTGCCTAAGTAGCTATGGAAGTAATCTAACCTTTTTTCAAGGGTGGGTCATGGAAATCTAAAATTATATATGTCTTTATCCAAAACGGAAGCAAAGGTGGTGTTTCTGATAGCAGAAATGTTAGTATTTCTGGGACCATATTCCTGATGATGCTTGTAAAATGTGCTTGGATACCACATGTACCAATAACACCATGTAAGATGTGGAGAAACACAGATTTTTTTAAAAACTGTTTTACTCTACCTAAGTAAAAAGAATGCTTCGAAAAGAGCATTACAACCAAAACTATGGCTCCAGGGGTAAACAAGCATGCATAAGCTGCCAAGATACTGCTGACACACTGGGCATTTTTAAGGAAATTCTAAGCATATTTAGCCTACATCCCCCAGCTCTGTTTCTTTGTACCCTCTCTTCAGGCAAGTCTTCTCATCTCCTGCTTCAGGCTACATGTGAGGACCTGTAATACCTTGCATTGTTCCACCTGTAATCTTAGTGGTGTAAAAGGCCAGAAAAGGGTGCCAGGATATAACCTCATGCTCATTATTGACCTCACACCAAACACCTTTTTGGAGATACCTGTGATCACCCACTCCCCTCCCTGGCCCATGGATTTTAACAAGTGGGTGCATGAAGTCTAGCGTGCAACTGGAACAGTCCTGAGGTGGCCTGGGTGGTCAGCAGGACATACACGAGTATTCTGAGATCCAAATACTGGCCATGGAGATGACAGCGAATTCGGGAAGCACAGAGAAGGTACGGGGACCGCCATCCATCAGGCCAGCAGGAACAGAACGTGCTAGTAGATTTTTCTGGACACGCGCAGCAAAGCGGCCTGAGGGAGAAACAGGAGCAGATCTGCGTAGCCCTGTACAATGTCAAATTTTCAGTTTATAAGGGATACCGTCATGTTCCACCCTGCCACCTACTCTCAACTGTTTTTTATCTATGGAAACATAATTTTCGCTGTTGTGGATAGTTGGGTTTTTTGAATACACCTGTTTTCCAAAGTAAGCACAGGACAAGGCCTGCCCTCACCGAAGGAGGAGCATTTAGCCTACTTTTACAAATCAAATCTCACGGATAACACAGAGCAAATAAAGGGGAGCCTGCGTTCAACAGACAAGGGCTGTGCCCAGCTGACAGAGAGCAGGCCGCAGTCTCCCACAAACATTAGTACTATGGGACCTACAGATGACACCTCCTAAAAACTAGATCATTCATTTATTATGAAAAATAATAATAATAATAATAATAGCACGGGTTTTACCATGCAAGCAAAACTGCACATCATTTCAGATTTATGATTTCCGTTGTTGTCGATAAAATAGCTTTCCAATTATCAAGGCCCTGGTAGGAGAAGCTGGAATGCATTATGTGTTAATGATCACAACCAGGGGTCCAAGCTTTACTCTTTTGTCAGAGCTCTAGCAGATCCTCCCCGCAGCTTCACCATTAACATGTCTGTTTCCTGTCAGACCACTCAGAGATAATGTCATTTATCTCAGGACGGCACAAGACCAGTCATTAGCTTCAGCAAAAGACCTCAAACAAAGGCCGGATGGCGTTTTATCCAGGGCTCGCAGGCTGCAGCCAAGAATCTTATTGCTTAACAGTTCAGAACTTAAGTTATCTTTAAAAGAGTAATTTTCCCCCTATCAACAATTCTAGAACACTTCTCTGAAGAGCAGAAAAGTCTCTGCATGGAAAATTTTAGTCAATGGTTTTATCATATGCAATTAGGTGACTGATAAGAGCTTGCTAAAGTTATCCTTTGAGAGGCTTTTTTTTTTTTTCCCCTCCCCCTTCCTTTTACCTCTGAGGAAAAAATTGACAGAATCATTCAGGTTCTACCTAAATAGTAAGACCTTTGAAGAACTGACCCTTATTGTGTTTGCCTGCAGGAGGTGATTCGCTATTATAAATTCTTCAATGACTGAGCTTCTGGAAATCTCTTTAAATGAAAGTGGAACTGGTTAACTGTATGTACGAACATGTGTTTTCGCAGTCTCTCCTGTATTATTGCATTTCAGAAAGCCTTCTATAAAGTGCCAGGTGAACTTTTTAAAATAAAGATAATAATAATAATAATAAAAAAAGAGAGTCAAAAAAAGAAAAAGGAGCAAATCTCAGCTATTCAATTCCTGGTTTTATGTTGAAAACTAGAAACAGATGCTACTTTCCATGTTACATGAATCTGGTTATTGAACACCTCTATGGTTACGGGAGATTTTGCTTAGCACTTTTAACATACATTTCATTTATTGGACTATAAAATGCTACTTTGGAAAAACAAGTCTTTATATAGCTATAATTAAAACAGTCTTGCAGGAAAGCCCTTTAACATGGAGAACATGGTTAACCTCATGACATCTGGACAATCAATCCTTTCCTTTTTACTGGGTATTTATGAAGTTATTAAAATTGTAAAATTACCGATGCCCAAAAGTGAAACATTTTTCCAGTAGTTCCTAGTAAGGTTATCAGCTTCCCTGCTTTATTTTATGAATGTTCTAGGCCAGCCTCCATTGTGCTACGCCAACTCTTGCTTTTGCACAGGAATTCAATAGCAGGTCTGGCCATACATATTGGCAGGGGTCAGCAGGTTCACACGGAAAGCTTTCCTCTGGCCAAAGGGCAACACCTCTTCACCCAGCTTAAAAAGCATCGTCACACTACTAGACAGCCCTACAGAACTTTAAGAACCTTGAGCTGTGCTTATTGTTAGGCACCCATAGTTATCAATGTTTTTAACAGCTAAATCCCTTATGTAGCTTTCAAAACAGTTTGCTGTCAAACAACAATAGACTTTGTTCTTTAATTACAGCAAGTGACCTCCTTGCCCTTTTATTTCACAGTGAATAAACTACACCCAAGGCCACTGAGAAAAGTACATGAAAAGCATATCTCCATAACACCATTAATCAAAGCATGTACTTAAATGAATTACATCAATAGGTAAAATGCATAGTTTCTCGATGAAGTGTAAAACAACCTAAATCCTGCTATTAAAAAAAAAAAAAAGAAAAAAAAGAAGAAATGAAGAGAAAATAAACAATGGCAGCCAACATGTTAATTTGCTGAAGACAACGTTCAGATGTGAAATGCAGTCTTAATGAGAAGCAGTAAGTTGATACAAGAGAAAAATACAGTCCTGGAATATCACTAGATTGATTCATTTAATAACCACAGCTAGACACCTCTGATTATAGCTTATCTTCTGCATTACTTTCACGTAAACATAGTGTTTTTCACATGCCAAATACAATTTTCCCATATCTCAGAGTAAACTGTGGCTGTTTGAAATCCAAAATCTCCCTGCAATACACACAAAGCAAATTCTTGTGGATACTTTGAACACATTGTATCTTGTAGATACTCTGAACATTTCAATGTAAGGGATGTTAAAAATACAGAAAAAAAAACAAAAACAACAAAAAAAACCAAACCCCAAAAAAACTCAGCTAAAACAAATGAAGAGTTCATGCTGACAAACAGTCAGTAACTGCTAAAAACAGTATGGATGAGAAATGGAAAATTGAGACAGGTTTTAACACCAAAAATCTTAGGAGTGGTTAGCCTACCTGTCAAAGCTACTTATTCAGACATGTCACTGGTGGCTTAACCACAAAATGGGCTGCACGAATATAGCTCAAACATCTTAGAATTACAGCATACTTTGACTTTATCCACATATTAGGGGAGTGGCGACTTTTACAACATGCTTGCGGTTTCTGCATAAAAGAGCCAGCAGAACACAGTCATTGATTTAATTAGTCTTCATAAGATCCAATTTATCATGTTTTACATGACTTTCTGCAGCAAGGAAACAGAATAAATAGACCAAAAATAGACATTGAAGCACGCTGTGAAAGCTAAACAGTGACTGTAACTCCTGGGAATCTGCTCCAAGCTTTTCACAAATAGTAAACAAATGCAATATTATATTCCACTCCACATACAAAAAAAAAAAAAAAAAAAAAGAGACCAAACCAAAACTGTAGATTTTGAATCAGCAGGCATGAACTCATTTCTGTCTAAGAGGAAACACCCAAATGCATGAGACACATCTTCCACAGCATTAAGATAACTGGAAATTGATTAACATGCAGGCTGGAAAGTGACATATTTATCTACAGACAGAAGGTGCTTTGTGTAAGTACAATAGATATCAATATGCAAGTACAGCATATATGTTCTAGTGCATAAACAGTCAAAGCAAGAAGTTAATCTAAAATGCTTTTAAAAATGTCTCTTCCTAATGGTTATTAAACATTTGGGAAAAAAAGCCAGAACAACAAACATAAAAACTGTAAGTTTCACTAAGAGTGCTGGGCAGGGCTTAAGGTTGCAGCCATTGTCAGCAGTTATTATTATACGTCTAGAAGGGAACATTCTTTAGGAAGTGAAATACTAAGGGATGTTATTTAAGACAGCAAGCAAGCACACCATTGTGCCAGACAATGGCCAACGCTGCACGACTCTAATGCGCGCAGCCTGTATTAAAGTCGGTGTGTGCCAACAGCAGCGGCTGTAACTGGAAATGCAAAGCTCCAAACCTCCTCTCCTGGAACCACAACTGCAACACAAAGCGCACCACTGGTGCTGGACGTGTTTGCCCTGAATTTGCATGCCATCCAGTTTATACCGCACGTAAGGTTACTCGCACGTATATGGATTCTTCATAGAATTTCCTGTGTGACTCGAGAGTGAAAAGAACACAAAAACGGGAGAAACCACACCACCCTCTAATCTCTGTTGCCATGACAGCAGCCTTTGAGATACTGAAATGTTCAGATTGCCAGCTAAACAAAATTGTTGAATGTGAACATTTGGCTGAGAGATTAAAAGGCTAAGGGGGTTGCAAAAGGGCAGTACCTCCCACATTCCAGGCAGCCACTGAATCCAATCAAATGGCTCTGACTCTTTAACCACAGCCATTGTGAAGACCGGATTAGGGCAATTTATCTAGATAGTTAAAACAGATTAGAGAACTGCAATTTGAAGACTATTGGCAACAGAAGTAAATGCCTACTGTACTAAGTTAATAAAGAGACCATGAGATTTTAGGACACCTTTCTGCCGCGAACAGAACTTTCATAAATCAAAGCGTAAACATACACACATGAGTTACAGCAATCTGCTTTTCTTATCTGCATTTGGAAAAGGTCACGAGGCTCATTCAAATTCATCCACAAATATGCTATCTTAAAAGCAGTAATATGCATACAATATGAAATTTAATTTGTTCCTTGCCTTGAACAGAAACCCTTGAAATTATCTTCCAGTTTTAACAAGTTGCGGATGTCACGAACACCCAAACCTAATCCTCCAGTCGACTGAAATATTGCAAAAACTTCAATGTGACCAAAATACAAGAAAGCCGGATCATAAAAAGATGTAACTTTTCCCTGGACCTTCAGCCCTCCCAGACACTTGCAGACCGTACCATTAACACCGACCCGAAAGTTTTCCCATCTCTGAACACTCGCTCAGGGAAATTGTAAAAGCAGGTAATTTAAGACCAGCAGCTGACAAGAAAGTCACAATCTAACACCCTGACATTGTTCACTTGGGGGGTGTTGGCTTGCTTTATTTTTCAGGCGGGCCTGGTTATCTTTGTTTAACAACCTGTAGAATTCATCTGACTCCTCGTAATCTGGGGCCAGCGCTCGCCTCCAGGTCTCCCATAAGACACCTTCTGACCTACGGACAGACCAGTTCCCGCCAACACCAGAACCTCCTTCAACCAGCGGTTAACAAAAGCCACGCTCTCCCTCCACCCCTCCCAAAGAAGAGAGTCATGGCCATCTATTCCTACAGAAAGCATCCTTCGTAACGTAATGGAAAGGAAGAGAAGCACACACCCCCGTCTGATTTCTTTCATACATTTCAACCACTCACAAATGAGTAGTTCACATCCCAGAGCCAGCAGGTCTCAGATACGAGAGCTCCCCTAGACAGGAGACAAACTGCTCTCCTCTGTTCTGAAAGCTGTTTTGTGCACACATGAACACATACACACATATCTCAGCACAAGGTGCATTCCCCTCCTTCCAGGAAGAGGAGAGGCAACGCCTATCTGCTGGCTCCTTCCTCCCCATCCTCCACACCAGCTTCTGGGGCCTCCGGGCTGCGGTGCCACGGAAGCCCCCCATACCATGAGCATCCTGCATCTCCATGAAGTGCATCGGCGGAGCCCAGGTCTCTGCCAACACCTCCTGTTTGCCCACCCAAGCACAATCTCAATGCCAGGCAGCGTGTCGGTAGCAGAAGGGGAAAGGGGTCCCTTTAGGCTTTGGGAGAGGAAGGGCTGCAAATGCCCACTGGTGTTGTGGAAAAGTGTCAGCACATACAAGACGTGCTGCTTCTGGAGCCTGACCTATGCACCCCCCTAGGCAAGCACACGGACCTCCAGCCTGCAAACACGTGCCATCCCACTGGTACCAATGCTGCTGCTCTCTACTAACACCAGGGACGGCTCAGTCAGGGTCATCTAGGGGTTTCTCCTTCTGGCTGTGATCAAAGGGAACAGACAAAACAGAAACGTCCTCCAAGTCTGAGGACAGGGACGGGAAATCATAAGGAAGAACAGGACACTCAAAACATGGTGTCTTCTGTCTAGGGAAGAGGTCTCAGGATGGTTTGGCACTTTTCTTTCTTTCTTTTTTTTTTTTTCTTTTTTTTTTTTAAGAACAGAGTATAGCACAAATACACAGCAGAGAGAAGGACACGGGAGTCAAACAGACAGTTTTGGGACATTTATTATAGACACAGGGAGACACAGAAGAGAAGAGGTGGAGAAATTTGTCCTACCTTTTCTGTTTTCAATTTCTTGATTCGCCTGTGGCTCTCCTCCTCCTCCTCTTCCTTCTTTACCAAAATAGAGTTCCCCATTAACCCTGAATCCGGGGTACTTTTGCTCACCTCCCCCACGACAGAAGAGGTGCAGTGGAAGGGGCTGCTGCTTCCACCACCACCCCCCTTGGCTCCGAAGCCATAGAGGTGCCCAGGGGGAGTTTGGCCGCTGCCACCCCCGCTGCTGCCGGGGTGGCCCTGCTGCAGGTCATGCTGCTTGTCCTTCCTGGATTTTCCTGCATCCTTATCCCGCTTGGAGCCTCTGCTGCCCGGTGCTTTACCTGGTTTCTCCTCTTTGTTTTTCCCACAAGAGGCAATGGCGGTGTTGTTGCTGGTGGTGTTATTATTGCCGTTTGGGTTACTGCTCACGCTTTGACCCAGTGCTGAATTCATGCCAGTTGCCTCTCCAGGGCGCCCTTGGACTTCCTGCCTCTTGCCAGCACTGCTGATCTCAGGAATCCCATACAAGGCAGCAGAAGGCAGAGATTTATTAGCATCCTTAGAAGTTTTACTCCTTTTCACTTTTGATTTGCTAGTCTCTTTGTGAGAGGAATTCCCCTGGGGAGCAGAGGGCTGAACAGAAGCAAATTTTAGGCCATCAGCTAAGGCTGAGGTAGCATTAGCCCCACTGGAAGCCAGACCCCCGCAATCCTTGGAGCTGGTGTTGCTGCTGCTGGTGGTATTAGTAGAATTATTCATCTCAAATTTCTGTCTGTCCTTCTCCAAATCGGCGTCCAAATCGATTATTAAATTCCCAACACCAATTTCCCAATCATCGCCACTGTCGTAAGTGTCAACCGTGTTTGGATCCACACCTTTTCCTGCAGTGGAAGTGTTCAATGACATCCTGAAGATGAGATCTCTAGAGTAAAAATCCGATGAACTTTCCTTTGGAGATGTGGGGACATTCGTTTATCTCCGTTGGGCTCCTTTAAGTTCAACTCTTCTTGCCTTCCTCCCTCAGGTGCGTCTAGGTTCACAACCTGCCGTCCACGTCCACCTTGTCCTGTGAGGAGGGGAAAAGTCGAATATTTCTTGTCTGGGTGTTACCAGAATGTAATACGACTACTAATAAAAAGGGGGTAAGGCAGGGGGAGCAAAATCGTTTACTGTTGCCACCTTTTTTCTTAAGTTTGTTAAACCGGAGGCAATGGCCGTGATGCTTTCATAGCGAGCATCTTTAATCTAGCTGTATACCAACATCCCCGATCTCTCTTAAAAAGTCATGTCCACAAAAAAAAAAGAAGGAAAAAAAAAAGGAAAGAAAAAAAAATTAACAACATTATTTAAATCCACAAAGCTCAGGAAATACAGTCTTAGAAGTGGTGCCTAGCTGTTGGAGCACATGTTGTAATCTAACCCCTTGGACCACCACCTAGGCACGAAAGGGAGAAAAGGAAGGACACATATTCACTCTTCACTGCATTCCATGGATTTTGTGGCTTTAAACCAGACCCTTGAAGTTTTGTGACTCTCCTATATTATCTTTTACCCCCCCCGCCCCCACTTAATCTCTTGGGGAGGGGAGAGGGAGCGCAAAGGGAAGTGGGAAACCTAATTTTCCTTGCCACAATACAGCTTCTGTTGAAAACCAACAGCCTACAAACACAAATGTTTACTGGAAAATATTAAACTCCATAGGTTAAAGAAAAAAAAAAGAGAGAGAGAAAAAAGAGTAAAGAAATTAAAAGGTCTTTTTTCTTTTACAAAATATATTCTCAAGATAACAGTTCTAAAAGCAGTTCTAATGTACTCCTAGGTCACACAATTGTTAGGTCTGTTAAATATAGTATTACTGACTGTACAGGAAACTGATTAAGACATACACTTTAAGTGATCTGCACCAAGGTGGCCTCAGTGACCGCAAATGAGTGTGTGTTTGACAAAGCTTAGTTAAAACGATTTTTAAAGGGATCTCTCCCTTTTACAGTCGACTGTCGAAATATTTATACATATATACGCATAATGCTTACCTTTAATCCTTTATCATTTTTTAATTAAACCAGCAAACCAAAATGCTGTTCGCACTCGTCTCAGCAACAACTCTGTGCCTCATTTTACTTAAAGAGCAAGTGATCAAGAAGTAGAAAGCAAGTATCATCTCAGCCAGCACAAATCGGTCAATAACATATCTCCCTCTACTTTGGCACACGGATCAGAAGTCCTTTTTTTGTTTGTTTAGTTTTTTTTTTTCTCCTTCTTGCTTAAAGAAAAAAAAAAATAAAAAAAAAATGCTGAGCCTCACAACTTTACCAGCTGGTAGGTAATATTTCACATTCAGAACTGAAGCATCAAGGACCAGATTTTTGTTTGTTTGCTTTTCCTCAATAAGCACCGAGAGGTAATAATCATCACAGTAATTTAAAGAGAAAAAAAAAAATGTTTCCCCAACTTCACACTCCGTTTTCAGCCCCGGACCTGGGAGCCATCCTGATCAGTAAGTAATGATCCCATGAAGCAAACCTACAGGCGCCCGGGTGTTACAAGACAGAATGTGCTAACATCGGGATAAATTAGTGAAAGGGAGGAAGGAAAAAAAAGAAGAAGAAAGGACTGAAAATCTGGGCTGGATTCCGCCTGTTAGTTGGGAAGTGGCATTTTTTTCGCCCGTCCTGACAGATCTGATTTCTTGAAGTAACTTGAGGGGAAACGGGAGGGGGGGAGGGGAAGAGGGAGGATGGGGGGGCGAGGAAGAAGGAGGAGGAGCGGGAAGGGGGGGAATCACTGATCTGATCAGCCGGTTATCAAAACATTTTGTGGGAGGGGAGGGAGGGCAGCGCGCTCTCGAACGAAGTAAATTTTCCCAGGGATAAGATTTCGGGGAGGGAGGTGTCTGTCGCCGTCCCGTCCCGCCCACCCCCCGCCTCAAATTAAAAAACAGTAATAAAATAAGCATAGGCACAGATCAGGGTTTCAAACTGCTGCGTCGGAAAAAAAAATAATAATGAAAAAAACGGGAGCTTGGGCTAATCAGTCATGCGGTAAGTAATTCAGTAATTAGAGTCCGAGGAGATAAAGCAGACGACCTTTTTTTTCAGGACAGATCGCTCCCACCTTATTGTCTCGGCAAACCTCGCAGTCTGCTTCCTTCCATCCATCCATCCATCCATCCATCCATCCATCCATCCATCCCCCTCCCTCCCTCCCTCCCTCCCTCCCCCCCATCCCCCCCTTCCCCTCCCCCCCCCCGTCAGACGGTCTCGGAGCTTTAGCTTAGTATTTTTAATTAGCCGGCGATGGGAAGCTAAAAGCCGTAATGAATTGCCGGTGGCGGGCGGAGCGGGGAGGGGGGGGGGGGGAGGGGCGCTCGCGCCAGCAACCGCCAACCCCCGAGGCGCGGCGGTTCCGTTACAGCCCCGGCCGCCCGCGTCACGTGAGGCTGGCGGGCTCCATTGGTCGACGCGAGAGGCAAAAATGGGTGACGGGCGCGTCCAGCGACGTGCGGGTCCGGGCTTTCACACGCCAAAAACTGCCTCACGACGGACGGACCGGTAGAGCCCGTCGGTCCTGACTCTCGCCCCGGCCTCCCGCTGCCGCGGGGGGATCCCCGGCGGTGCCGCACCTGACAGCCCGCCCCCCTCAGCTGTCCGGTGCTGGTACCTCGGGGTAGCCCAAGCTCCCGGGTTTTTCTTTTTTTTTTTTTTTTTTTTTTCTTTTTTCCCTCCAGCCGGGAGAGCGAGGCGGAGGGGGGGGTGGTATGTGTGTAAAACAGCCACGGCACCGGGTATCGCACCCCTCGCCACCCCCAGCCCAGCCCCCGCCTCGCCTGTCCGTATGCCGGGAGGAGAGCGGCCGGGACGCCCTCCCCCCTCCGGCTCCCCCTGCCAGCTCCTCGGAAGGAGCGCCTGGGATGGGGGGGGCGGGGAGGCACGCAGCCCTGTCTGTCATGGTGTCGCGTTTATTTCTCCCCCTTGGTCAGTTAAAACCCCAAAAAGGCACGGTGCCTTAACGCCCCCCAAGTGCACCGTCAAGCATGATTTGTGTGGCTGCCGTGCTCTCGCCCTCTTACTTCCCTCGAATAACTCATCCTACTTGTGGGATTCTTTTTTTTCTGTTTAAAACCCCAAAGAACCCTAGTTACCTCAACTCCCAAAACTCTTTAACAGTCCCCTTTGCAGAGAAAAAAAAAAAAGAAAAAAAAATCCCCTCTAAGTGCTATAGACACACCACGCAACCGTACTTACGGTCTGTATTGGATCGAGTTGACCTTTTCCTTCTAACTGCATTGAGTATGTTTTTGTTGCAGCCGCTTTTTATTTTAGGCAAAAAAAAAAAAAAATTCTAATGTCTTCAACAGATTTATTGTGTTTAGAAGAAGAGAACACCAGATACCATGAACCCTCCTTTCTTTCTAGAAACAAAATCAAAACAAAAAAAAAACTGGGGAGAGGAGGAAAAAGCACCAACGTCTGTCCCCCGCACGCTGACAGACAGACAGATAGATAGATAGACAAGCGGGGGGACACAGCCGAGGCGAGGAAGCGGGAGCCCGCTCCGCCGGCGTACCTGAGAGGGACTTCTCTTTGTTCACAATGCCCTTTCCCTGCTGGCCAATCAGAAGCCAGCTTTTATGAAACCGGGCTCTCTGATTGGTCCGCCGCTCCTCCTGCCTGCCGGCGAGGGCGAGAGACAGAAACACGCACGGACACACACACACACAGAGACACTGTACACACAGGCACACACGCACTCACAGCACACACACGCACACTCACGTTACATACACTCGCACACCCCCCCCCACGCACCCCCTCGCTCTGCAGCCCACGCCGAGTGCTACAGTCGGCAGCCTCCCACCGCAGCCAGATACAAATCACGCTTCCCATTTCAATTATCCTATATAACATTTAGGGCTTGGGGGGGGGGGGGGAAGGAAAGAAAAAAATAGAGGGAGAGGGAGGAGGGGAAAAAATAGAAAACCAAGGTGGAGAGTAGCTCTGCCAAGACTCACACGTTGGGAGGAAGACTCCCTCATTTCGTTTTAATTTAATTTCAGGGCAGTTTTCGAAGCGATGATGAATGATTTTTCTGTGCTGGTTTCAAAGAGGCAATTTAGAATCTCACTCATAATTTTTAAATGCCCCCTCATTCAAAATTATAACAGCTTGAAGCCAGCGAGAGAGGGCTGCTGGTACACATGTGCGATTATTTTCGTGCTTAGTGGAGGAGAAAAGCAAACAGTGTCTGGAGGACGGGGGTCGGGGGGGACTGGGGCCGGGCAGCACCCCCACCTCTGCTCGGGAGGCACATCGCCGCTGCTCTGCTCCTGGACCAGCCTCCCCTCTTGCGTTCGCTCTCTTCCTCACGTATTTTATTCCCCGTTCTTTTTAACAATATGGCTTAAGTTAGGCAGGTCGGGGTTTATTCTATTTTGTTTTTTTTTTTTTTGGAAGGAGGGGGAGCAGAAAATAACCCTTTTGTTTCCAGGCTGCTGATTTACTGCCGCACGCACTGAACTGTGAATGCCAGCGACCGTATCACCACCACGTGAACATCCTTTCACAGGAATTAGTAACACAAATCTTCCCTATCGGGCTTTGTGTGGCTCGAAAATATCCCCCTTAATCATTCCTTTTGTTTAGGTTGGGAGCCATTATGCTACACCGCTGCGTTAAATCGCGTTTAACCCTTCGCAGGCGGCGGCGGTGGTCGGTGGGGGCTGGGGCTGCCCCTGGCCAGCACCCGGACACCCCTCTCCTTTTTTCATGCCCTTCAGCACAGTCTGCTTTCCTCTCCCTCACCACCTTTTTTTTTTATTTTTTCCTTTCTCTTTTCCCTTGATCTCACTGGGAATTATCTCCCTGTGAAAATCGATAGGGGATGTTTTTCTTGCCAAACGCGCGTGTTACCCAAGTCAAGGTTTCCGGCGAGAAGTCAAAGCGTGGCATTTACGATGTCCTGCACACCCGTGACAGGGTGACAAAATACCCCTTTGGACTGCATCCCGCTGAGCAAATTACGGGCCTTAGCATCCCCGCGCTACACGCTCCCCATCAAAGGGGTGATTAGCAGGGAGGCAGTGGAGCAGTAAAACGTCCAAAACCCACTCGCATCTGGGGCATCGAGGCAGGTGATGCACGGTGGTGGGGGTAAATCCACCCGTGATGTGGCACTTGGTCGTGCCTTGGCCACCAGGTCCCCAGGAGGCAAAGCTCCCCTCTCGGTTCCAGTAGCCCCAGCCCTCATCGCCCCTCCAGCCCCGTGCCGAGGGCACGGGGGTCACGAGTACCCACTCCCTTGGGAGGCCCGGAAGCAGCCAGGAGAAACCCCCTCCATTTCTCCTGGTGTAAAAACACTTCCCTTTCAGAAGCTGGTAATGAAGGGTTTTATTAGCAGGGATAAGTTCATTGCCAAGGAGGTCCTTGATCACATTAAATTTTTAAGTGATTACAAAGAGAGAAGAAAAAAAAAAAAAAGGAACGGCATAGTGCAAACAAGAAATGCTGCGGTGTGAACCCGTCCCTGGCATTCAGACAGAGGATGGCGAGGAGAGTCGGACAGGGCCGGCTTCCCGGCCGGCGTGGTAGCCCAGCCGGCTGCGGGGCCTGCCAGCAGTACCCGGGGACGCCGGCCTGCGCCCGGGCATTTGCAAGTCGTGGGAGAACGAGCGTACATAATGTGGTTACGAGGTACTGAAAATCACAGGTTCCCCCGGGTAACTTTGGGGTGATTTCACTCAGTGGTTAGCGAAAATTTTAAAATCAGCACCACCGAGCCTACTTTTTTTTCAGTCCACTTAGTCGCAGATTGCTGTTTCCGTTTCGTTACAGTGTGTATTTTTCAGATTTAGGTAATGGCCCTAATTTTTCCATATCGACCTCTGTTTAGACACGTTTCACTTTGGGCTGCTTCTTGTCTGCGAAATTACAGTCATTTTCACATTATTATACAGTGAGTAGGAGACAGTTTGTATTTAGCGTTGGGTGGGGGAAGGGGTATGATGGGAAGCGATCTGCTACGGTCAGCACATAATTTCAGCCCAAAGAAAATTGCTTCTGAATAGATGGTCTGTTAACTAGCCAAGGAACAGTCACTGGGAGAGACTGCAAAAATGCCTCCCCTTTATCTGCGTTACACCATCACTTTAATTTCTGAAGGCAACGGTCCGTGGAAGAGCCGTTTCTCCAGCCTCAGCTGCCAAGTGATGGGTAAAAACATCTTCACAAACCTCCTCGGATCGCAACACTCGGAGGGGACTCCCCCCGCTCACCCCTCTCCCTCCTGCCCTTTATGTATGACTGTACGGGGGAAAGGAGCCTGCCCCACGTACCGCGTGGTTACTGGAGCAGGGTTTTATTTCTCTTATTTCTGTGGCAAGAAATTACTACGGCGAGGCCACTCGCAGGCCCGTGGGTGAGTCCGCGGCAGTCGATTCCCATGAGTGGCTGCGAAAAGCCCACTTAACTCACATTGTCTTCTCAGGTTGGAAATGCCCCTGTTTCAAAGAGAGGCCACTGCCCGCTGGGTGATTTAGTGGCTTTTTTCGCCTTCATTTCTGCCTGCTCGCCAAATTAAATTACAACTTTGTATTCATGTACGTTTTACAAGACAGACAGAAGGCTAATAAATTAGTGATGTTTGTCTAAAATAGGAAATCCGGTTTTAATTAATGCAGCTGCAGACTGCTAATAATCCCAAGGAGATCGCCATCCACTCTCATCGCCCCTCTTTTTTTTTTTTTTTTAATTTTTGCCAGACATACGCATTCACATATGCTAAGAAAAATCACCGGCAAACCCGCCGGTTTTTAGCCAAAGGAATGTGAGGCTCTTGCCTTACACTACGGTGCCGTTTAAGCCTCGTTTGTTAGGAGGAAACGTTCCTTTTCTCTCGGAGCAGCCTGGCGGCACGGCCGAGCCCCCCCGCCCTCCGACCCCCGCTCCCCCGGCCGCCGGCGCCCCGGGCGCCGAGCGGGAAGCGACCAATCAGCGCTCCAGAAATCGCTTTCCCGCGCTCTCATTGGCTGCGGCCGGGCGGGGGTGTGCGGCTGGAGGCGCCGCCGCGCCCAGCGCGGCCCGCGGCGCGGTGAGAGTGGGGGGCGGCGGGGTCACCCCCGCTTCCCCCGAAAGCCGCGGCACCGGTGTCCGGGAGAAGCTGCAGTGGAGAGGAAATAAAGGCTACGGCTTCACAGTCCGCTTCGGTCCACCCTTGTCGATGCCCCTGTGCCGCGCATGGGACGAACTTTTAAGGCGATTGGTGTTAAATCTGTTGGTGCCTGAAAATGCCACGTAGTCCCACCGTCATTTGCAGTTGAGCCTTAATTACCTTCCCTCGGAGGGTCTCCTCCAACTGCACCCTTTGTTCCTGTGCTTCGTGTTGCAGGAGCAGAGAGAGGGTACGTGTGTGCGCAGACAATCCCGGCATTATGCGCAGCGTGTCTGCGGAGATTAAACCGTCATTCATGTTCCTTCGGCTTTCCACTAAAGAGAGGACAAAAAAATCTATTTCTTTTAAGGACTTATTTGCCAGATTAATTAGGGAAACAATGAGCAGCATTTCTCTCGTACACAACGCTTTGCACCTAAAAGGTTTCTCACAGCAGATGTGAAAGCAATACATTGGGAATTACCATATTGATCCGAAAATTTTGGATTAGCACATCCTCCCAGCCCTCAGAATTTAACACGGCCTGTCCCGCAGTCTTATGAACAAACTGCTAATTGATGTGCGCAAACTGCCGGCTCTGCAGATTAGTTGTGGATAATTTATTACAGCTTTGCAGACTACCAGTGATCCACAGACCGGAGTGTGGGAACGGGTGATGCAAACATACAGAGGAGTCATTATACGCTTGGCGGATACCTATGTCAGATATAGCTTTTTTTTTTTTTTTTTTTTCCCTGAGAGAGGCGATGCTAACAATATTTTCTTCTTTAGAGCAGTCCACAGACCCTTTTACATTTATCTGTGTATTCACAAGGAGTCTCAGTTTGATCGCTCATCTAAAGGTCAGTGTCTCAGATGTTGCAGCACACAAATATAGGTTATATATGGAAACAAAGTACCGCTGTGGTGTTCGGAGAAGAGCAACAAAAATGGTCCAGCAACGGGCAAGCAGAGGGAATGGAATGATTTATGAAAGACTCTATGTGTGTGTGTGTGTGTAATTATTTGGGGGTAGGGAAAGAGTGTAAAGGGTAGACAGGATAGAAACTATCTTTCTGAAAGCACAGGGGATTAAAAAAAAAAAAACAAACAGACGAAAACCAATTGAAAAGTTGAAAAACAATCCTAACAGCAAAATGTGCTAATCAGTGAAATAAATAATGTCTCAAAGGAAGTTCTTAAGTCCCACTGCATAGGACTTGAAAATTAGTTTGGGAAAAGCACTAAAAATAAATACCTCGGGGAATTACTCCATTTTGGCATTAGAATGGATTGAATGACCTACTAAGTCTTTTCCATTTCATAACTTAATAGTTCTGTGAAGTTCTGCTGTAGAGTTTGAACTACGAACCTTTTACCCAGACGTCAGTGTAGCCTTCAGTTCACTGTATAGATACTCAATTTATCCTCAAGTAATTTAAACAACAGCTTATTTATTTACTTAGTGTGTTTTGTAACCATTCAGATAACATTAAAACCATGTATTTCTTGCTTAATAGGCTGTGTGCAATGAGACACAGGCAATACATGTTAAAATCTGTTATAGCCTTTTGTCATAGCCTTATACTCTATTACACAGTGTATTTTTTACAGCTGCTTTCATACAAAATGGCTTAATATTTCACAGTCGATTATAATTTGTAATAGAAATGATGGATGCAGATTCAGTATTTTAGTCGGGCAGCATCCACATTATATTAATGCTAAGGTGAAAAATGTGCAAAAGGCCAGTGGCTGGGTGCCATACTTCAGATTTTCAGAAAGAACAAATGAGCATGGGGAAATGAAACTAAGGCTTAGGGAATAAGACTGGATTGTTTCATTAGAGAGAAAGCTATGAGTCGCAGGCCCGGGAGAGGGAAGATGAGTCTTGAAATGGAATTCACAGAGAAGCAGCCAGTTAGATGTAAGAAGTCTGCAGCAGAAGTGAGAGTGCGAGGGATTTGTCTGATATGAAGGGAGAGCAAGAAGCAGGATGCTGGACGAACAGAAGGAATGGGCCAGAGACAAGATCAGACAGCACATACTAGCTAGTGAGTAAGATAAAGATGACTAAGGGGCAGAGTGTGTACTGGCTGGTGAAGTGAGGAATGAATCTGTGAAAGTTTTCAAAACCATGGTTGGGTATATCATCCTCAGGGGAGGAATGTGCTGCTAGATTTTTGACAGAAAGGAGCTTGAAGAGAAATGACCCTGAAAACTCAACAAAGAAGTTATCAGAATGTGTTTGGGAGTTGATGTCTGGAAGATTTAAAAACTGCAGAGGTGTGAAAGGAGAAAATAAATGCTGTGGGGCAAGATGAATGCCTGGGATCCCGATAATCAGGCCGAGAGGCATTGAAAAGAGTATCTCCTTCTCTGTGTGTACCAGAGCAGGCAACTGTGGCCTCTTGCTTTCCTGACTGTCCTTGTTGCTCTCTTGTTGTTTCCTTTGCTGTACTGGGGCAGGAAGAGAGAAACACAAAGAAAGCCTTGTACCCTCAACTGCACAAGAAGAGGCCTGCTGGAAAAGAAGCATGGGGAGACAGAGATCAAGACAGTAGGAAAGAAAGAGAGCAGGGTTTGAGACCAAGAGAGAGAGACAGAGAAGAGGACGGTGTAAATCCAAAAGCAGAAGAATTCTCATTAGTTCAGGGGATGGGGAATTGGGGGAGGGTGGTGGTGGGGGGGTGGGTGTCTATTCTCTGCTCTCACTATTATGTGACTTTGAGAAGTTCATGGTACTTCTCTCTGACTTGGCCATCTTGCCTTGAAATGGTAACTAACAAAATGCGTTGATGTAAAAACATCCTTAATTCCTCAGCCAAAAAGAAGACAGCTATATTTTTTTAGTGAAAGGGGAGCCTGAATCAGATGAGACATTGCTCACTTTCAAGGCTTTGACATTATCTATGGAGCTACCTGAAACATTGCAGAACTGTGTTCTTGATGTTTGAGAAGATCCATCCAGCTGTTAGATATTTTCTGCATAGATATTGATTGCGAAAGTTTAATTTGAAAAGAGAAGAAGCCTGATAAAGAAGAAAATGACAAGAAAAAAACTCAGAGTAATCTATAGGTTTAGAAGTCCAGCGGTAAGGAATATCAGGCCATGAAATAATATAATGTTGTGAGAATTTCCCATGAAGGGCAATAAATCACCTGAGAACCTAGAAAATTTTACACAATGTTCAAAACTGTTTTGGTGATGTCTTACGCGGTCAATATGTGGTGTGTGTTCAGCACTCCAATAATCTTGTTTTGCTCCTTGGTTCGACATCTAGGAGTTGGACACCACAGCAGGGGCCATGAAACTTAGCTGGTGTTACACACCGCAGCTGTGATACAAGAAAGTAACAAACATGATTGTCACTAGTTGATCTTATTAGGGAAGAAAGTTGTAATTGTAGCTAAACTGAGTGCATCCCTTATGTCTCTGAAAGCAGTGGCATGCCCTCAAGCCAGCACTGTTTGTGTCAGACACAAGGCAGAGGTCATCTGTTTAGCTGGTGAGCCTCTGCACAACCTGCACTTTGAAACCTGTGGGTCTTCTCATCACAATGCTTCTGCTTCCTCACTTGTAAATTCGTGTAACAGTGATTACTTACCTTACAGGGTGCCCTGAGGACAATGTTTGTTAAGCATATTGAGATCAAGTGTAATGTGATTAAGAACATCTGCATTAGATTTAGACATGTGTATTGCAAATACCTGCTATTAAAGCAGACCCACCAGTGACTGAAACTGCTCTCTTCCTTGGAACTAGAGAAAAGAAAGACAGCCTAAAGAGCCACAGACAGGTCTCAGCTTTATCTGCCTTACTTAAAGATGGCTCTGTGCTTTCAATCTGTTTAAGGGGCGGGGGGGTGTGGCAGCAGACTTTTTGTCTTATTCCCTGAACAGCCATAGGGATGTGAAAAAAGAGCTGGTGCACATTTCATAATTCTGGTTAAAGAAGTCTTGAGTCCTTCAAGGTGTTCAGGGATCCTTCTGCAACCTTAGGTTTTCTGTGCTGCCCTAGTACCAGAAGTGCTATTTTTTCAACCATCTTCCCACAGAAATACTATAAAAGAACCTGGAAGAAATGCTGTGGGGATCACTGCTGCTGCAGGGTGTATTCTAGCTCATATTCATCAAAAATGCCCAACAGACAATTTCCAAATTGTACTTAAAAGACAAGGATACATATGAATTATTCTGTACTCTGGACCATGGAATAATATTACTTTGCAGAGTACGTGCTCCTCCTTCCCTTTCTCTCCAGATATGAAATTTAGGAATAAATTATATAATTTTTATTATAAAACTTTGCTTTTTAATTTTACACTTCTATAATTATAAGAAGTGCACAAATGTAACACCCTCAGTATTAAAACACTTGTGTTAAAATTTTGCCCAAAGCAAAGTTTTGTAGCTTTTAAACAGTGTTGTCGGGTTTTAATTTTAATGGTGATATTAAAAGATATCTGTAGGTACATTGATGTTAATAAGAAGAGTTAAAATGCAATATTTTTATTTGGAAAAAAAATGAATTTGTGTGAACTATTTCTAGCTGTAAATCTTTTTATCTAGCACTCTGTGTTTTCCTGGTTAAAAGCATTCCTCTCAGGTCAGATAAAAATTCGTAATCAACTGCAGACTAACTTTCTCTTGCACTGCTGTTCAAAATGGTGATCTAGTTCTGACATATAATCTGTTAGCATATTATTAATGAAAACATTTAGCACCGAGGTCAAGGCTTTTGGGAAAAAAAAGAAAAAAGGAAGTGCACTTTTTAAGGAGAGTATTTGCTGTTCACTCTCCTCACTTGTTCCTTGTGAAACAACTGGGTTACAATTTGTCTTTTTTGGGGAAAATACTGTTGACAAGAATGCATTGCAAGTGCACAAAATAAGTGGACAATGGCTTCTACACGATTACTTTGCAAGGAGTAGGTGTGAGAATTGTGCCTGTGTTGAGCACTACCCTTATCACATCTGCAGTTCCACAGGCTTCAGGGTGAGGAAGAATGCCAGAGTGTGACCCTGAGCAGAAAATATGAAGCCCTAAGTATTATCTGCCCAACATTTTAACATGTTCGCATACTTCAGAATGACCAGAAACTTCCAAGGATACGTTGCTGTATTCACACACATTGTCACAACAACTCAGATTGCAGATAATTGTTCCTAAGTTCAGTTCTCCAGAAGGTATTTATAGAAAGAGCTTTGAGGAAAATGTGATTGTGTTCCTTTTATTTCTCTCTATTTTAGCCTTATTAAAAGGAGAAACCATGCATCTGAAAAGAAAAACATGAAGAGGAGACCCCATTGCCATTACTTTGGAGAGCTGAGAGGTGGAGAATGAAAAAGCCATTGGTCTCAGTTTTACTGCCACAATGGCCTTTTATGAGAGGGATTAGATATGCCTAGAGCTGGTGCAGCATTCAGTGCTGCCCTGGACAACAATCTGGAAAGAAAGACGATAAAAATCAGTTTGTCATAAGGTTAAATCACCACAGACTAGCTAGATTGGCTTTTCAGATTGTTTTTCATTTGGAGAAACAAGGGAAAACAGAAAGAAAGAGAGAAATATGGCTTAAAAGCTGTTTGGGATTTTTTTTTCCTTCTCTCTCTCTCTCTTTTTTTTTTTCTGCAAGATGTAGCATTCAGAAAACATGTTGAGCGAGTTGAGGCATTAAAAAGATCAGTCTTTGGTTGCTGAATGAAAGACTGTTGTGCGTGTGACTCACATACTAAACAGAAATCTGCCTTCAAAGCCTATTTTACTGCCTAATTATATATACACAAAATGTAGCTGTCTGTTTCAATCAAATCCTAGGAAAAAGAATAAAACTCCTCTTAAGACACAATTTTCATGGTTTTTCATAACCTTAGAACACACACTGCTAATGCAAAAGGGGGAAGTACAGCTGCAAGATCCAGATAAGGCACCAGTAATTTTTTTTTTTAATTATTACTTTATAAAGACATCATACCTCCTACTCAGAATGGGAAAAATGAGTGTCCTCTCCTTTTTTTTTTTTTTTCCTTCTTTTTAAGGTTTTCCTTCCCCCCCCGCCCCCCAAGAAAGCTTGTTGTTAGGCATTTCAGGAGCAACTAGCAGCTATGGAAAGTACTTTTAAGCAGCCTCTGTTAATAATAAGCTTTCAGGAGGGATCTAAGATTTCCAACCCTCTACAAACCTTTGTATTGCACTGAGCACTCCATATGAACAAAATCAAATAGAGAGAGAAAGAATGCACCATGAAACATAAAATCATTGCTGGCAATCAGTTCTCTTGGAAACTTTCAAGCTGGACAACATGTGTGAGCCATTTCTTTTATGAGAGACAAAAAACCCCAAAGTGATTTTAGCTCTTCCTGCAGTAATGTGAGTATGTGCATGTGTATGAGTATATGTATATACATACATACATACATATATATATTTAATCATTTACCATTCAGAGGTCTTTTTTAAGAACTTCAGCTGTAAGGTCTGATAAGCCATTACTAATTTACATCCTCTTGCAGATACAAATCATTAAAATGAAATTATATTTTAATGGCTTCTCCAATATATATCTAATTGCTCCTTAAAAGTTTCTTACTCTGAAGACATCACTGGATATCTCCCTGGGAGACTGGACCGGTAGAGATAGACATTTACTCTGCAAATCACTGTTCTAGTGGAAAAGGTACTGCCCGTCATCTGCCTGGGGATAGTACATCATATTCTCCCTGACCTGAACGCTCTCTAGACCATTCCAGCCAAAATGAGACAAATTAGCAAAACGCGTTTCCTCACTGTTTAACTCACTTAGGCAGAAGTGAGTTAAAGGGGACTCTTAGTGGAAAAAGGTGAAGTTTGGTAGCTTCTGGGAAGAAGCATGGGAGTACAGTGATAAACAAGTCAAAATAGACTGAGAACATCACTCTGTTTCATCTGCAATGGTTGCTTACAGCCTAATAGTCATATCCTGAAGCTGCCTCTGTTGTTGTTAAGCCATTGATTCCAGTAGAATATTCTTGCTAATTACTAGCGGGAATAAGGTCAAAACTGGTCACTGAAAATTTAATTCAAACTCACATTTTCTGTCCCAGCCACTAGCATTACTTGTGCTCACAAAAAGGCTGATCTCTCCAAAACTGGGCAATGTCTCTTAATTACAGAATTAATTAGATAAGGGGCCCGAGATATTCTGCTATGCAATGTATGTGCATTCAGCCAGAAGTTCTCTGGCAAACCTTTCTCCCACCTAATCAACCTCTAGTAATTTGAACTCTGATACAACGCAGCGATGGGGCGAATGAGTAAAGATTCAGGAGCTCTGGTTGGTGTGGCCAGCTTGCAGGTTTGCTGTACTTCTGAATGCCCTGGCAAGTGGGTATCCAACTCATATGGATTGTGTCTTCTCTCTCCCAGACTGGTTAGAATGGAGGCTTGTTGAACATAATGACTGTACTTTAGCCAGACAATAGGTATGCTAAGGAGATTAGCTGAAGCTACTTCCCTTACCTGCCTGCAAGGAGGGAATTTGGACAACAAACACAGAACAAAAGACTTATGGATCAAGTGAAGTTACTGCAAAGTACGCAGGGGTGTGACTTTACAGCACACTAACTACTGCACTCTTTCCTCTATGGGCATCCTTTGTGCAGGGTGAGGGTGCAGCTCAGCCAGACACTTGAGCTGCTCTAACAGCTTGCTGCTGCCAAAAGGGGCAGTCCCATTCTTCAGGCCCTGTTTTCCCACTTTTTCTCCAGCCCTTCAAGCTGTGTGGTCTCATCCTCTCCATTGCACAGCTCTGGCACTCATCTGACCCCTAAGTGAGCCAGTGGAGTTTGTTAAGCCAACAAAAAGCTGTTGACTGTTTTGTGGGGTTAGCTTGCTGCTGGCTCGGTGAGCTGAACCAGCACATTCTGTGCTCAGAGGGACAGCTGTGTCACCTCTAAGGGGTCACTGGCAGCACCTAAGTTAGGTGGCAGTGAGGGAGAGGAAATTGAGGGCTGAACAGAGCAGGACCACCCCTTTTAGTCACAGTAAACCGTGAAATTGGGTTATGCCATTTCATCTAACTATACCGTTTGGACAAAGACCTGCCTCTTCTCAAGGCTGCTGTCTCAGCTGCCATTGCCAGATCTGCTGGCTGAATTGCCAAAAAAAAAAAGGTATGTTTTAAGCATAAACCAATCCAGTTAATTTTGCCAGGAGCAGACTAAGACATGCTTGTAAAAGCACCTCATTCAGACGAACAGGTAGAAACTTTTGGTACCTAGGGATAGAAACCACTTCCTCTGGCATGGCCACAGTAAAAAGAAATGATCTGCCTCTGTCCTTAGAGCATCCACACTGTGAGGGATTCAGTGCAGAAGAATGACTGTGCTATAAATTCACAACAGTATACTTTGGAGTAACTTTCCCACTGGAAATAAAAGGAGCAAAGAAATCAAGGTGTTGGAACAGAGACTCACAGAGACACATGGGAAATCCTAGGCAAAGGAAGGGGAGAAATAAACCTGTTTCCATAGCAGAGCAGAGAAGTTTGGCTGTTAGATCAACATATGTAATAGATGATGAGCTGAGACGAAGGTAGTAAATGGTTTGGAAGACAAATGGTCTGGAAGAGGCACACAGAATATTCTGGGCCAGGCCATTGACTACAGAAGAGTGTTCCAGAATGGTAAGAAATTGGGAACTACAAAATAATTGCGAGAGTTACCATTTATTGACTCAATCTGTGTATTTTTGTGTTGAGTGAAATTCACTGAGCGGTTTTAGAAATTCAAAGTAAATCTCTGTATGACTTCTTTCAGATACAAGGAACTCAATGCAAAGTCACCTGATTTCCTGCCACGTTACACATTAGGTTCTTCCCTGTCTTCTTGGGCAGGCTGCTTATTTACTGAAGCAGCATGTGCCCGTCTCAAACTTGCCCATGGGGACTACTTTGTGCTATGTCTTTCTTCGTCTTCAGTGCATCAGTCTGGGATGCATTCACCGGCACACATGGAGCCACAGATTCACTTTTTTTTTTTCACAGAGGATTCCAATGGTCTTATTCTTCACCATTAATTTAACAAAATTAGAACTTTTTAGTGACATCCTTGACACATTTGTTTTGTTTCTTCAGTTCTGAAGTTAAGCATGGAGAAATATCTCTAAGAGGCATTCCTACTCCTAGGACTGGCGTAAACTTACTCAACATCAGTAATGGGATATGAGTCACACAATCAATCAATCAATTAATCAATTACGAAAAAAAAAAAAAACCTCCAAAAAAACCCTCTGAGATTGTTACAGTGGTGGAATTTTAACTGTAGTAATACTATCAACCCAACATAATACTATGGCATCACCTAGAAGCAATGGGACAAGTACTGGTGCAATTTAGTCTCAGATAAAGCAAATGGTAAACTCTGCTTGCCAAGGGCAAAGTTGCACACACAATTTGATCTATTGCAAGCATGGAAGGCCCTGTCAGTTGGCTGTAAACTTGCATTAATGAAGTTTTTGGAAGCAAATGTTTTCAAAGACAGTATAGAAGAAGTCCAAATCCCTACCCTTGCAGAAAAACATGCAGTAAGTGTTTCAGGAGGTGTGCAGAATATGTGTTCTACATACTACTGAAACATTGTAGGCCACAGAATTAATTCCCAAGTCCTACAGCAAATATAAGACCTATAATCAACCAACAAAAGCCACACCTATAGTATGTCCCAGGAAGGCAGCAGACTTTTTTTTTTTTTTCCAATGTTGTAAGCCTTTGCAGCAGAGGGGAACTTGTTAGAGAAACCTCCCAACCACTGGAAAAAGACTAATTCTGTAGAGGAACATTAAGAGTGCATGCCAATCAGATCTGAATAAAGATTGTTTCCAGACATCACTTTGGCACATAGGTGTGGCAAACACCCATGAAACAGATGACTCATAAATTTCGTTGCTACTAGAAGCATCTCCTGCCTTCAGCTGTGACCAGTGCCTCTGATGATCCGTAAGAGGAATATTCTTTTCTAAGTGCAGGGAAGCATTAGACTTTCTCAGTGCTTTCTGCACTGGTCTGCAACAAAAAGGCCACTCTTGCTCTGTGGGAGTTCATAGGGAATGAGATAAAAAGCTGAATAGTGCCTGAAGCCTTGTAGAAATGTCATGATTCTCCTAAAGCTTGTGGAGTTTGGTGCTAGGTGTCCTTTTCAGGATGAGGGTCTTTACTGAGGTGAGATTCCACTTACCTTTTCTATAGAAAACATTTCCTGTCAAGGACCCTGAGGTGATGATATCCCTCCTGCACATCACAGAAGTCAGGTAGGGAGTATGGGACTTTCTAAGGGGAGAAAGATTGCCATCCAGTCAGTCCATCCAGCCCCAGCCAGGAGCCTTTTTTGTGTTCTGATGAGATGACTGTGTAAGAGTGTGTTTTATTTATTTCTGTAACTATAAGGCCACAACCTTATACAGCTTCAATTAGGGCAAGCTCAGATTCTGGATGTTGGCTGTATGAATAAACTTTCTGTTATCATTGAAAAAGACACCATTTGATATTGCAGACCATTGCAGAATGGCAAAATAATGTTAATCTGCCTGTTTTAATTTTATAGTTCAGCAGTTTAGTTTCCATTCCTGTTGCTGAATTGCCTAGTTTCCTAATTTTATAAAAACATGAATCTAGTGGTTTTGACACTTCAGTATATTCTCAGGACAGAGATAACTGACTGTAAAGTGCATGTCACCATAGTTTTTCTCCTTGGGGTTTTCAGTGGGAATTATTTGTGCTTCAATTATTCTTTTATGACAGTGTAACATAATAAAAACAAACAAACATTTAATGGAATCTTGCAAGAATGGATGAAGGATTTGTTACAGTCCACCATGTAGAACATAAAGGTATTGTGTAAAAGGCATCTTTTACACTTGCAGCGACATCGCCTTGAAATATGAAGCATTATGGTGCTAACATATGTGCACATACAGAAAGAAGAGGAAGCATGAAAGGATAATGGATTTTAAATACTCCTTGATTATTAACTTTGCTGTCTTAAAATATTGCAGGATTCTATTACCAGTTTTTTAAAAATCCCAGAAGCCTAATTTTAGTTACATAAGAATACATTAATGCATTTGTAAAATACATGAATAAGTAAAAAAGGGGGGAAAAAATCACTTCTACAATCCAGAAAGGATTTCAGAGGTTTTATTTAAAACTTCTAAAAAATGGGTTAAATGAAGGCGACAGCAACAAAGCCTTAAATATAGATGAGCTGACAACAACGTAGTAGGAAAAATCTCATATCATTCTGAAAGCTTGCAACAGCACTGCTAACATATTTTGTTACAGTGCTCTCTTAGTCCTTCACCAAATGTCTAATTTCAGATCCGCTTCACGTGCTTTCCTTGCAGGGTTTAATGTATGTGATTAATCTTGACTCGGCTTAATACTGCTAGGAATGTGGCAATGACCTCAGCTGAACACTGGCAAAGTGATTAATGTTACATGAACTGGGATATTTTTTACTCGGGATCCTGAATAAACACAGACATGCCGTATTCCGTTACAGACCTTTGCTCAATTGAAAATGTACTGTGGTTTCAAAGAGTAATGTTTCAGATGCAATAAACAATGTTAGAGGAAACATGGCTCTTGTTAAAGAAAATGCTGTTTCAGGCTAAAGTCCCAGTGATCATAAAAGATATATGATGCAATAAACAAAATGAACCACAGGCAAGACAGGTCCATTTGATGACTAACCACTGATTGAATTTTCCAACACTCCTAGACATTCTATGAGATAAACTATTCACAAAAGGTCCCTATTAAATATAAGGTTGTAATTTCTGTTTTATTTTTATAGTGAGGTCCAAGAACTGTATGAATGTCCCCTGTTGGTTGTTTGTGTTTTTGAATTTTTTATGGTACGGGAAGACAGGCAAACAGTTGCTATGATTGTCAAATGTCTTAAATCAAGTAGAGAAAATGCAATAAAACAGTTTCCATGGCAACACATTGTAACCTAGTACCTCTGGATTATGAACCAGCTCACATCTATGATCATTATTTGTTGACAAGCATAAATTGAGCCTAAAAGCATTAATTTCAGAGATAAAACTGGAATGTTGAGCTAAGTAATAATAATGTTTAAATATTTCCAAGGTAGTGGCAGCAAATCAAGGCTAGTTATGTTTCAATTTACATAATGTTAATAAGCTAAATGAAAATGCTTTTATTTTCAAGCCTTTCAGGAAAGATGTAACAAACATATACATCTCTAAACCTGCAAATAGTAATTGACATGTATTCCATGCTACTGAAGGAATACAATAAGACCAATTATACAGGATGATACAGAAGACATTGTAATCAAATAATGTGATTTTGATTTGCAGTTGTTTGACAAAAACCATGAGAAAAAAAAAAAGAACAAATATTTGAACACCTGTTTACTAAGACCATCTCCCTCTTCTGCACACTATTTTCTCTACTGCCCATTGGACTTTTTCATAGGTCACTATGAAGCACTAAAGCAGAAAAAGGGAAATGAACTTGGTTGGCAGAATTTATGTATGCTTGTCATCACCATATACATTTCAAAAGCATAAAGGTGATCGCTTTCTCTGTTTTTCACAACTCAGTAAGAATTGACCGAAACAATCAACAAGGATAATGAATCTGTTTCTGAGCACTTCTCACTCTTACTCCTAGCATTCCCCATCCTCTCAGAGCAGAAGCTCATGGAGCTGCAGATCTCCATTCACAGAGGCTCCAACAGCCGTTACAGGAAGTTCATCAACACCAGGCGTGTTGGACTTACTGCATATTTCCTGCAAACTTGCTCTGCAACCCCACAGGTGTCCCTGGAGCTGCCTGGGCAGGGCTGATAGCTGCCTTCACAAAGCAGTGGAAAGTAGTCCATGTACTGCAAGTCTGATCCTTCTGTCTTACTGTGCATGCATAGAAACCATATCCCAGATCTTTCCATTATTTGAGATCATCATGTTTCTAGAGAGGATCCATGGCTTCCCTCCATGAAAGTTAAGGTCTGCGAACTTTTTTAGGAGTCTTCTGGTGGCTAATCAACAGATAGGAATGGGTATTCATCTTTGTTGTTGCAGAATCAAAATCCCTGCCATTCAAAGGCTTCGGTATAACTTTCTTTAAGGCTGTTTGTCTTGAATATTGCCTTTACATTGTGGCTGGAGTTTAGAGAAGAAACTTGATAAGCTAGAGCCTAAACATAGATTTGTACTCATGCAAACTCAGGACCATAGCTTAGGGAGCTATTAAAAAAAAAAATAAATAATTGTTGCCCTTTTAGTTAAAAAAAAGGTCAGATTTGACCAGCACTAACCACTGGAAAGGGCCAGTTCAATAAACATATGCAGCAGCCTTGGGAACAATGGAAACATACAGCATATCACAGCCATTTGCAGCTTTAGAGACTAGTTATGTGAATGAATAAATCTTTCTTGAAATGCAGGGCAACAACTTTGTAGATATTCCTATAATATTTTGTAAAACACTGTTGCCAGTTGCAGAAATAAGTGACTTACAGAGGTTTGTCTGACAGAATACACCTACCCATCACAGTAATTATTATGTAGATATCCTCTTGAAGACTTTTAAAAATAAAAGCTTCTTGGGCTTCTTTATATAGGACAATTGCTGTGACATATCTTAATGTCTATAAATAATGCAGTAAGGACTCTAATTCTGACCATCATTATGTCTTACACATTTTGACATTTTCTATGGCTTAGGGAGAAATACAAAATTGGCTTTCATACAAATATAGCAGAGCTGGAATTTTGTATTTTAAAGATCACAGAAATTCCTAGACATTGTCTGGGTACCTGAAGGGCAACACCAATCCCTTAAGGGACTGGGGGAAAGTTGAAGTAAGAAAGCCAGTTGCACCTATTTTTGGAAAATTTTGTGCAGGCCTGAGATTCTTATAAAGTCAATGATTCACTGAATGAGGTATTTTGCTTGAAAAGAGTCTTCAGTACAGAGGGAACAAAATAATATTTTAAAATTATACTTAAATAAACTCAGTGAGGGAATGAAGAGTTAGCAATTAATCATTGTCATTCTAGTGTGGACACAGCCAGATCATGGTGTTGTTTTTTTTTGTTTGTTTGTTTGTTTGCTTGTTTTCTGTGCAGTGCAATGGCACCAGTAGAAACCAATGGAAAAGGAGAATGTCTGTGCAGCAGGTTACCATTGAGGCAAAACCTTTTTTCTCCTGATTTCTCTGTGATCTGGGCACACTGTCCATAGCTTCAGGCTCTCCATTTTAGACAGAATAAGCATCTTACTTAGACAGTCTGTTCTGTGTGAGTAACTACCTCAGGTGCTAGATGTCCTTAGCTTGGCATCTCTGCATCAAATGATGCCTGAGATGTGCTCCCGTTTCCACAGAAGCCCTCTTGCTCTATGTTGTGCTGCCACACCTTCACTTTTCTTGCATATTGCGTCTTCTCTTGTAGTTTGCTAATTATAAGGTGACTTTGGAGGTAATCAAAGCTAGAATTTTTGGATAGAATCTGAATTATGAGGGTGATTTCTGAAGCATATTCCTTTCTAAATGAGGAATCCCATAATCCTGGATGTAGATAGATACCACTGCAGTTCTCAAGAAAGTACTAAGAGTTCAATCACTACAGTGATAGACAAAGTATAAAAACCTATGCAGATTAGATAGCTATGTATTTTTCTCAATTATGTTACCAAGAAAAGAGAGCTTAGAAGAAAGAGAACTGTAGAGGCTGAACTTGGTAGCATGAGGTGTGGGCTTTCTTCAGAAAGGGCTAGGCTGTTGTAATCTTTAGGGTGATTCTTGGGCTATATTGTTTGAAGGAGATGCTTGTGATTTCAAAGATAGGATCAAGTATTCTTCAATGCCTTTCAACAGGGTTAGCAGTCACAAAGTTTAGTTCCAGTGACAGTGTCTGAAACATCTCTCAGTGATCTAGTGCTCCTTTTGGGGAGACTATTTAATTACTTGCCTTATTCTACAGCTTGATCTGCTTGCTGCATTGTGGTGCAAAATCTGCTGTTTTCAGCAGTGAAGTTGGTGTGGGCCTTTTGCACTGCTACTTTTTTTTTGGTGTGTGTGTCCAAAGTGTACCTTCTTCAAAGTGAGTAGAGTTATCTGGAAGTAAAAGTAGAAGAAAATAATTGTGGATTGGAAAAGCGCAGGAACACCTCTTTAGCCCATTAAATTCACATCATTGGTCCAAATCATTTGCAAAGGCCAGTGCAAGGTCATGTAGTTTATGTTACTTAGGCAGAATAGTTTATAGTTGGTGCATCTGTTCTGCTGAGCAGATTATATGCAAACAGGAAATGTATACGTACATTTTCAAGGGGCCAAAGCAAAATCTACAGGAAAGCTTTGGGCTGTGGGAACTCTTTAAAGTTTGCCACATAATATGTATTTAGAGACTTAGAGGTTGAAAGACCATAACAGATCTATCGAGCTATTGTGTTAACTTTTCTTTCAAACTGCATATATACTGCTATGGATAGTCATAGCTCTGTACTCGCTCTTAAAATATCATGGCATATATGCTCACATTTTTATGCTAAAAATCACTATGAAAATTGTTAAGCAGAATTAATAAACATCAGAAGTATCTACTTTCTATATTAGTTATCATGTTTAAAGGGTGTTTAAAGCTTACTGAGTTCAGTGAGAATTCGCTTAGACAAAACCAAATTAGAAGCTGAGTGAAGCCAAATGAAATGACATCATTCACGAGTTTAAAACTGGGCCTCCTGCATCTTGGCCATTAACACCTGTCTCTCTGATTCAAAAGTAGCTTCATCTACATTACAAAGTATTTCAGCTAAAAGGGATAATCTATGTCGAGTTACAGAAGCTTAGAAGAATACAACATAAAACTGCAGGGCGTTTGTACTGCTGCTTTGTCCAAGAGACACTGAAAAGGACGAATTTACTGGTGGTAAATGCATTTTTTTTTTGTGCAAAGTTTTAAAATGCTGCAGCTTTGTGTGGCAGCCTTTTGCTCTACTATGTGTTAAAGAAGGACTCATGAGCGCGTCGCTGGGCAGCCCGAAGCATCCTCCTCGAGTGGTTGCAACACAAGGCCTTGCAGCACAGGCCTAACAGCTGAGGTGAGGTCAAGGCCCCACCTCTTGAGCACCGACCAGTCTGGCAGGGCCGCAGCCCAGGCCTTGCTGCTCACAGCCCACCTTCGGACGCCGGAGGCCCAGCGCCAGCTGACAAAGCTGTTTGGAAGTCCTCCTCCCTTCACTGTGCAGGCCTGCCTCTTGAGCAGCACATTGCAACCCTGAAGGTTTATGACATTTGCATTTGCTCTAACGCAATTACAACTATTGACTTGCACACATGAAGAGTATGTTGCACTGGGAGCAAAATTTGTCTGGTGTGGTTTTTTTTTTCTTTCCCTTCCTGCTTCATGGAGAATATTTTTTACCCTGTTTTAATTAATTGGCTCTTGGATTGGATTTAGAAGGTAAGTGACATGTTTGCTTAGCTGCAAGCGAGAATGCTTTAACTGTAGCTTCACAGAATGAAGTAGTAGCTGTCGTAGCCAATCCACAGCATTTAATTTTCTAAACTGGTTTTGAGAGGTAAAAAAAAAAAAAACAAACAACCCTCTGCTCCTACCTTGGGAAAAGAAATAAGACCAAACCAAACCAAACTTGAGATAGTTGAAATTACGGTCAGTTCAGATTAGGTGGGCGAAGGAAAGGCTGCTCTGCTGGCATGCCCTGGTTCCACCTCCTCTTATCATTAGTAATTCTATTCCATTCTTATCTGATTATGCAGGGACACATTAACTCACTGGCAAATGAATACACTATGGAAAAAACTCCCTCAAATGCAAATTAAACAGGAGTTGTTGATACTGAACACAAGGAAGCTTCTTGTACTCCTACCCGTATGCTGACAAGGAGCTGCCAGCCACCCTGACAAAATCTACCCTTCCTACAAAAATAAAAGCCCTAATCTAGCAAATACTGCAGAAATTATGCCTTTCTCATCTCCTTGGATGGAATGTGATATTCAGTAAACCCTTAACATTCAGACTTATTACTTATCTGACATTATATTTTTGAAATGCCACGTTTCAACCTTTAAAATAAAGCAAAGAGCAAATGTAGATTGCATGTACACGTCAAGCCCAACTGTTGAGCCTGTGGACATACTTGAGCCCAGCCCTCAAGGGTGCATGATTTTTCCAGAGGCTTATAATCTCTCCCAGGTCAATTCAATGACAACAGTAAAACTCCAGCATCTTGCAGGGCTGGACAGATAGCAAAAGAACCAATATCTTAATGTATTTTTCAGGGTTTCCATTCTGGTGATCTTTCTAAGGTTCACTAACACCTGTTCCCCCCAAGCTTAAAGAGTAGAAAATGTCGTCTGTATGAGAGCAATGCCAATCAAAACAAACAAAAACCCACCCAAATGAGGCTTAAAGAGAATTCCAAGTACACCGTACATCAAAATGCACAAACAAACTGGAAAACTAGTTGTATCTTCTATCCAGTTTTCATTTCTGGACCAAGACAAAGTCCTCATGAAGTTGTTTTTAGATCTATACTGGATAATTTCTATACGTTTTCCTTATCTACCAGTGATTTCATGGTGAACATACCATGATATTTTAGAAAAATGACATTTACTCTTACTTTTTAATAGAGTGAAGGTGGACAGAATGCACTATGTAGTATGCGTTTCTATGCTCTTTGAATACCTACCAGGCCTGATTAACAGGCAAAACAAGGATCTATGCCTCAAGCCAATCCATGCAAACTGTATTCTACATTCAGGAATATTTGGTTTTGAAAGTGTATGTGGTTGTATATATTCATAAGCTGTTTATGTTAAATGGGTACTTGTATTGTGGAGAACTGCACCCATCGAGACTGCCAAAAAAACCCCTGGATATGTTGTCAGGTTCACAATCAAAACTCTTATTTTGTATCTACAACACAAAGCATTTAAGAAGCAAGCGTGGAAGATGGCAAGTGTAGAGAGATGCAAAAAACACAGAGTACAAATGGCAGCTTATGTTCTTTGAACTGCTTTCAGGAAAAATACGCTAATTTGCTGAGGTTCTATGTGAGCAGACTGAGTGAAAACAATTATTTTCTATTTTATATATGTCATGTCATGTTACTCTTACCTTTTTATTTTGTTTTGATTTTATCTGACACAGTTTTATTTTACTTCATCCTTCAGATTAAGGCAATGAAAACTAAGAACTGGCACAGTATGAACTTACAATTTATTTAATACTTTGACTTTCCAGAGCTCAAATACCTCTGATCCATTTGTTTCATGGTGTTAGTTGGCTTAACCTTTTTAGATTTCTCCAAACAAAATAACTTGAGCTGCAGCAAGCTGTTTTCTGGGGATTTGAACTTAGAAAGAGTGGAGAAAAAAAGCCACTTAGCTCCTGCAGTGTGTTGGAGAAAATATATTTATTCTTATTTGTGTGTTAGACTCCTGCTCACCTGGCTTCATTCTTATTACTATGCCAATTCTGCCTGTACAATATGCTCTCTTTTCCAACACTAATCCTGGTAACTCCTTCTTGAAATGTACAAGGCAGGAGTAAAAATAGTATTAAAAATAGTATTCAATATGAATGCCGTTTCACTATAAGGTGAAGTGTAAATACAACAATTCCTGTCTATAGTCTGTACTTATTCCATGGAAAAGCTATTGTAGGTATGGTAACTACAGGAAAAGATCTCCTGTGTTAGCACACTCAGGTTCTTTACACACGTTATTTTAAAACACGGCTTCTTTCACTTTGACACAACACTGTGGCTTTTCTTTTTCCAACAAAAGGAAAGAGAAAGGGACCAGCCATACCATACAGTGACTCAGCTTGGAACAAATAATATAAGCCATTACTTGCAGGGTAGAGGACTTCAGCAGCTTTGAAAATGAGCTGAGGCTTATGGGGAACAGTCAACTGAATAACAAAGCTGAGTGATTCTCATATAAGATTCAAGAGATGAAATCTCACCTTTATGGGTTTTTTTTTAGCAGTGGGATCGTTTGTAGAGGAGCACTATGTTCAAGCAGGATGTTGATATTCTGGAGAAAACACAAAAAAAAGAATCACAAGAGAAATTGAAAGACTGCAAAACAAGCCTCTCTGTGAAAGATCTGGGATATGCAGTCAGTTTTGTTTATCACAGAGGGGTTAAATAGGGGCACTGGTCATAGCTGCAAATTCCCACAAGGCATAAGAAATCTGATGATATGGATCTCCATCAGAGACATAACTGCATGGAATGAATTGATTATAAACTTAGACAAACTCAGACCATCTCAGTGCAATCTTGATGGAAGGCATTCCTTTTAACAATAAAGGTCATTACGTATTTTTACTGTGTGTGAAGATTTTTAATAGATTCGCCATTGCTGGTCCAAACACTGTCCCAAGCAATGAGAGGAATATGTGTCCAATTCTGAACATGACCTACAACCAATTTCTTCAGCTTTCTTACTCTGAGCTTCTTGGGCAGCAGTACAGCATGAATGTGGGGCAGGGCTTCTCTTTCTGAGCAGCAATGACCTGATATAACCATCCCCTCAAGGCAGAAAGTGCCTTTGAAGAGATTGTACATGACTTCCTTGCTAGACCTGGAGAAGGGGAATGGCAAGAGGCAATGCAAGGCAGCCACTTGCCAGCATGTTCTGGCCCTGCTGCCTCAAGCAGCAGCCACAACCCCCCTCCAGAGCCTGGCAGGACACGTGGGAATCTAGCAGGGCTGGGGAATGTGTGACATGACCGCTGGACACATGATAAGTGATGTGTTTGTCATCCTAACCTCGTCTCTATCCTGCTGCAGCAAGCAGCATTACCTTCCATGAGTGTGAGAGTAATCTAGCAATCATCCACTCCTTGCTTCAGCTTGAGGAAACAACATGAGTTTTTCTTGTTCGCATTTTAGCAGTGTGTTTTTGTGATAGGGATACATGACCGAGAGGGGAAAAAAAAAAAAGAGCACTCATTTGTTTTATTTGAGTCACCGGGCAGCCTTCAAGTCGTGATGACATTGAAACACTAGTGACCATAGTGGGATAAGCTCTGTTTCTAAATTAAATGCCCATGTTATTTGAATCTCTTTTTGGATGGCTTCATTTAAAATGGACTGGCTTTGCACTATCAATGCCCTTCAACAGCTTCACCGAGTCTCCACATTATCCTCAGGTGAAATTAGAAACCTCGTTCAGCCAGTCATCACAGCTGGCTCAGAGCAAAGAAAGTTGCAGGCAGAGTAATAGGAAATAATTTCAAATAATGTGTTCTTATGACTGTGAATTCTGAGGTTTTGGTTTTCTGAAATATGTATATAAAAACACAGAGACATGAAAAGAGAGAGAATGTTTGCCAGGTGGTATGTTTTCCAGCTTCTTACACTTCCAAAAATATTCTAAGGAAGATTTTATGGTCAATGTTTTCCAATTTAGCACAATTATAGCACAACTGAATATTTGACCCGTTTTCCTTGGAGGAGTGTTTTCAATGGATCCTTATACAGCAACAATCTCTATTCTTGTGAAAACTGTGGGCTTGGGGTGGTATTTTTTAAATTATTATTTTTTTTAAATTTAACCACTGCCACATTCCACAGCATTAAAATTATCCCTGTACTCTTCTGTCTCCATTGCTTCTCTGCTGCTTTCCATTTCAGGTGGATGATGTAAAGTCTTATTAATGAAGAAGCAATCTGTGATCACCATCTGAGAGCTCTTTTATACCCTGTGCTAACAATGTTTTGATATAGTCCCCCCCCTTCTCCCTCCCCCCGCTGGCTTCCTTCGCTGCCTGGCGGTGTCTGCTGAGCTGCTGCCGAAGCCCTGGCTGGCAGGCTGCCCGGCAAGCCGCTCTCCTGTAGATTTCAGCCTCTCTCCAGGAGTTGCTTGCCTTAAGCATAATGGGCAACATTGAAAGCAGCAAGGCATTCGGTCGACAAGGTCAGAATGCCTTTCATTCCTGCAATAATCAACCAGTGTAGCTCTTCCTCAGACCTGGGGAGAGAGAAGATAGAGGTCAAAAGAGCAATTACATTTCACGTTGACTCCAGGAAAGGCTTGGAACACAGAACTGAAAAGAAAACAGCTTAGAGCCTCTCTCTCCCACATTCCTTTTCTGGTCATTATTGAACAGTGCAGCAACCATGTCCATTATAAGCACTATAACATGAAGAACCATTTTCCTCTGGTGGATGAGAACTTTCTTCTCAGATGTTTAGCACCGTCAGCGTATTGCAAAGGAATGTAAATGAGAGACACCATGTATAACCAGATACAGCGAGTAAAGGCTATTAATTATGTTTCAAATGCTATCCCTCTCCAACTGCAGAGCAAGTAGTTGTGCTAATTTCATCTGTAATCAGTCTTTGAATTATTGTAACTTTATTTATTTAGTATTAAGATGATAATTTAGAGAATATAATTTAGATGGAAATGTCAGTAATTTTCTTCTGCCATATTGTCATTACAAAGCTGTCTTTATTTGACCCTACAGCTGCTGGGCCTAATTACTTCAGTGGCATTAATTGTAGTGACCATTGTGGTATTGTAGCTTTTAATTGCTGTTACTGCATAGCTGAGATCATTGTGAAATGTGTCATGTTTGTTTCACAGACATCTTCTGTTGCTTCCTTGTATTCTAAAAGCATAGTCTGCTGAAGATTTAACCAAAAAAATCCCCATGAAACATAAATCTGAGACAGCCCTTTAAGCAACCTGCAGACTCTAAAGTTAATATAGTGTGATAGTAGAAGAATGTAACTGATCCATTTACTCATTGCCCTACCCTGTCTTTATGAAAGCTGAATTAGCTCGGTGTTGACAAAGGATTAAGAAACTTGGTAGTGACATTCCTCACAGTAAACAAAACCTCCCTCATTTCACATTTCACACAGAAGGCAGCCACTTCAAGAATATTCACTTCTTTGTTTCCAGCTATAGAATGCAAACATGGCTTTATTCCACGGTTTCCTACGAAACGAAATGTGAGTACAATGTCTCTATCCCACAGAACACCTGGTATTATTCACTCCTCTGTTGAAAGCACTATGTCACTAATGGATTGAAAAACATATTTATTTTATCAGCCATGAAAACCAACAGGATTTTTTTTTTTCTTGCAATATTATGGATACATGGTGAGAGGAAAAGAGACACAAAATTTTGGTCAAGATCTTTTGAGAGAGTTCAGATTTCTGCAAGTACAATACAATTAGTAGCCAACACTTAAAAATCATATATGAACAGAGCATTGCTCCAGCCAGGGTTCTAAAACTTAGACCTCACCAAGGCAAAACAAGTTGAGGATTTGTAGGCAGCTTAATCAACACCAAATAGGGATTTGGTTAGACCGTGGAAGCTGTTCACAGCCCAGTGGACTGTATTGCTGTAGCCCTACCAGCTCTGACATTTCTCTGGCCATATCAACATTTGGCCCGTTGGGAAGAGTGGTTAAGATTTGGTTGTGAGAGTTGGCGCCATTTTCTCTTCAATCTTAGTAGTATCTGATGGACACAAATGCTATTCAAATGGTTGACATAAGCTTTTCTAACTGTGGTGTTGGTTTTTTTTCTCCCTAGTGGCTACCACTTTCTAAAGGAATGAATCTGAAGTGGGAGTTCTGGGGTATGTATAATCAGGAAAGATACAGCTGTAAAAGGATTGTTTGGAATGCTATTGTAATGGAAAATTCTGCTCATTTCCCTTTTCCTTAAGTAAAAGTGATATATGGACAGGTCACATGAAAGAAAGCATTTGTAAAAATGTTCCACAGGGAGTAATCCTGCAATAATAATCAGCTAGATAGTCTGTGTGGAGAAAGAGGAATTAAAGGAATACAAAAGTTAACTTTCTCATTGCTATTCTAAAAATCACACACCATCCTTTCAGAATATGACAAGCTGTATCATTTTCCCTTTCTGAAGATATTTCCTAGCATGAAGACATTTTTTGAATTACTAGTAATATACATGGTACACCTTGAAAATTTGCTCTTTGAAACAGATATATTGATTGCTCACCTCTGCATTACCTGGGATAACCTTAACAAAGGAGATGCTGTATCAGTAAGTGATCTTGGATTCTGTGCTGTTGCCCTCATTAAAACAGGTGATAAGACAAGGCCATCCTGTCAAACTAAAATATTACTGTATTAAAGAGGAACTTAACTGAATGACCTAATGTTACACGCAGAAACAGATATTATACAGAAAGGAGAAAAATGTAACACTGGTAAATTATTGCTAAGTCTGTGTTACCTGTGTGTTTCCATTCGCAGTTTGTTTAGAAGTTCTGTACCAGTAGTACTCAGAATTTTTCAGTCATGTCTAATTTATAAGATAAAAGAAATCGTGGAGCCCTTGTGCCATGAAGCCTCACCATTTATTGAAAATCTTAGGCTGAAGGTGTAGGCACCTATAAGCAGGCCCTACTGCCAAAATCATAGCCATCCCTCTGCACAGCTAATGCTGCTCATTCCCTCCATTGTGCCAACCTGCAGCATGCCAGAAGCTGCATTTGTGAAGCTGAGACTAAAAGCAGCTGGGGGAACTGATCCATCCGAAAAGCACAGAGACAGTTCGTTCTGGGCTGTCGTTCAGCTGTATCAGTTTCCTGATCCCAGCTCACGATACAAGCACACAAGCACTTCTGCTGGCTCTGGCTGCGAGGTGGCACCAGCCTGGAGAGGAGCAGCCAGCAGCTAAGAGGGCAGAGACCTCCCCAGTGCCGGGGATGGCACAGGTGCACCTCAAAGTACAGCTTTAATATTTTGACATACTTCTGTGATCTCTTCCCTCGATTCTTTTCTGTATAATGGAAACTGACATTATTGCAAACAAAATGTAGCTATTAATTAGCTAAGTATGTCTGACAAAGGCATTATAACTGCTCAGAGATGTATTTAAGCCTGGTTTTTTTTTTTTTTCTTTTTAACTGCATGCTTTAAAAGCTGTAATTTTCAGAAAATTGCATCCTACTTAATACATCTCGTGATAAAAATGATGGCCTCAGTGCGTGAAGAGAAGAGGTGCAAGGCTTCGGTGTGGATGAGCTGCACAGAGGTGAGATGTCCTGGTTAACATCGCTCAGCAACTGTAGCAGAGCTGAGCAGAGCTCAGTTAATGGGTTGAGCCTTTGAGGTGGCTGACTGATGGATGTACTTTTCCAGACAAGAAACTGTATTAGCTTACTCCCTAGTCTCTGCATAGTCACTATAAGGAATAACTTAGAAAAGTAGAAACTCCTCCAGCAGCACATGATACAGTTCAATCTGTTAAAAAATAATAAACACTTTCCTATAAAAGTCAGGGAAAAAAAACTCTCATCAACATTGTTCAGAACAGGAAAAAGACCAATAGTCTATAAACTGTGTGTATGTGCTCTGTTTATGGAAATCTGTGCAATATGAAACATATGGTAATGCCACATGGAAGGAAATATTTCAAAAAAATATTTGCTAAAGGAATAAGCCTGTCAAGAGAAGAGTTAGTGATGGAGCTCTTTAAACTATGTTAAACATTTCCATCCAGACTTGCCCTCATTTTGCAACTTCAGCTCTTATTGATGGGAATTATTTATTTCATTTATTTTCTGGTACCTATCCAGACTTCTTGGAATCCTCTAAAATTTAATATCCAGCCAGAAAATGTAGCATTTCCCAGTAAAAAAAAAAATCTTTATTCATTAAATTGTGTATTATGCATTTTCCTGCTAGCAGATTCTCACAGAATGCTAAGGAGGCTAAAATCAGCTAATTCACTCATAATCTTCAGCTCCTTCTCATACAAATTTGCAGTCTCCCTAAATACTTACAAAGAGAAGAAGGACTTTGCAGGGTGCCCCGGAGAGCAGTGAATGTACAACATGGGACAAAGAAGAAAGGAGTTGACTAAACTACTCCAAAGTAAAGTCTTTTATAGTCAGAAGCTGCTCTTGAAACCAAACTGAATTCCTCTGAGGTTGATTGTTATCTGACTAGACAACCTGTAGAACAACTACGATGCAAAATCCCCCTTGAGAATGACTCCACAAATATGCCTAGAATCTCCATGTTAGCAATCCCTAAATCTCCAGTGATGTGTTTCCAACAACCTCTCAGTCTCCATAAATGGCCAGCAAGGTCTACTTTAACACAGCCGGTCACCAGTGCTGGTCCTCACTATTGTCATTCAAAGAGTTTCCCTACTTCTGATCACATTTTAAAAAATGCAGCTTCTAAGAGCATGCCTCCGGAAGCACTATAATAAACAGCATACGCCTACACTGATCTATCTCTACCATCTCTCCTGCATATTGTCGGTGGCCAAACTGCCATGAACACTACACAGACTAAAATAGAAAATAGTCCAGCTTCTGCTGTCAGGAAGTGCCTCAGAACATTTCTTTCAGTGCTTCAAGTCCTGGCTTCACACGTCTCATACTTTCCTCACTGAAAAAAGAAAGGGTAACCTGTCTGTACTACAGCTTGTAATTACATTACATGTTTTCTTTGATGGTGAAACAAGCTTGAGAAGTTCTTCCCTCCACTTGTCCTCAGCTGCTTGTTTCTACCTGCACATCAAAGATTATTGGCCCTCCAGCAAGGGTGGTTCAGCAATCTAGAAGGAGGGCGTGCTGTTCCCTGGAGAGTGAAATGACACTTAAAAAAAAACCAAACCAACAAAAAAAGAAAAGTTAGGCTTTACTGTTTAGAGGACACCTCCAATACTTATGTGGAAAGTTTGTCCTCACCTTTTTTGTTGTAAAAGAGGAGACATTTACCTCTGCGATGGAGAACCTGGAGAGGAACTGCAAAGGAAAAGAATGCACATTGTGTCTCAGCATACATTGTAAGATTTGTATTAACTAAAGGCTGTTTCATAAAAAGTAATATAAAATTTAAATAAATTAGTACACAAATGGTGCATCGAGGAAATTTACGATTAATTTTCTCTGCTGTTGCTGTCCAACTTAATAGACAGTTATGACCTTTTAAAAATGGTTTTCTACATATCGTTATTTTCCCCAAAGAATAGCATGAAACATTGTTATGAATGCTGCACGAGCTAATATAGATATTAGGAAGCCCACGGGAATAAATGATGGCCCAGTTCTTACACCATGAAGTGCAGTTAACTCAAATATACTTCAAGACAAAGGATGCTAACTTATTAGAAATAGAAACAGTGAATCAGCAAAGTCTCAGGGAAAACGAAAAAGCTGTGAAAGAGTAAGGCACCCAGATGAACACCACATATGCATGAGAACAGGCATTATTTTTTATTTTTATAAACCTAGGTATGAAAATGCTTCAGAGAGAGTGAGCAGGGATGCTGAAGTCTTTCCAGTGACTCCTGGAAAGACTATATGGGTGCTGAAACTTCTGCAGCTTCTTCTTTGTCCTGGTTTCTCTCACTCAGTATTCTTTACTCCCAAATAAATGCCCCTGAGGACTTTATAAAATCCAGGAATAGTATCTCAAATAATCTTCTATGTGCAAGAGGCACAGGCACCCCTAAACGTGGCTCCTTAAAAGCATGATTTGGATGTGAGGCAAGAGAATCCTGCTGGCCATTGGATCCAGAGCTTTCTAGAATGTAAAGGGAAGATTTTTCTCAGGCACAACGGACATTCACCTTATCCCTAAGCCAATGAATATATAAGACAAAGATAAAATCGATATAGATACTGATATATTTTATTTTACTGTTTACTTGTAGTTCATATTTTGTAATCACTGTATTTAAGGTTTATTAGTTAATTATTTCCATCATTTTAAACTTATTTTAATATAAATAAACGAACTATAAGTAATTAAATTAGTTAATAAAATATTTGGGGTTTTTTTTTGCTGCTAGAGGCATCATCTGGAGAAAGTCTCAGTGGTTGTTCTAAGTGTTTCTCAAGATGAAAAATAATGCAGTAGAATTCTTTGTGCTGATTTGTTTCTTTTTTTTTTTTTTTGCAATAAAACATCCAGAATTGAATTTTTGTTGTGTGTTGCTGTTTACAAGACTGTTATTGAAATGTCTTGAACAGCAAGCAATTGAAATAGCAATTAATGGCTAAGTGTATCTGCCATCTTCAAATTTGCTATGCTTTGCTTGTGAGGAAAAGTAAAATTGAAAATACATCTGTCAATGTATGCTTGGCCTGCTGATTTAGAAATTCAAGCTTGTGGCATGATTTCCTCTCCTACCGATTTCAACGGCAGTCTGGTGCACTAAGTCTATGGTGGATACTGTTCAATTGAAGGACCTCCAGTTGTAATTTTCCTCCCCTCTTGATATATAAGGGACACAAAGACATGTAAAGAAACTCAAGACTAATACCTTCAGATAAGTTTTAACAATTACTGAGTCGAAAGGTATTTGTTCAATTTCCTTCAACAATTTTCTTCTAATTTTTAATAAAATCGAATCATTATCCAGAGCAGGTGGTATAATTTTGATTATGATCCACATTTGCTTTTCTGCCTAATAAATCAATGTAAGCTTCATTTTATCAGATAAAGTCGGTCCTGCCTTGACAGTGGAATCATTGATGGCCCTGTCATTTTTCATAAATCTTTTTATTGCTCATCTGTTCCCTTTAGCTTGTTTCTTACTGTTTCCCGCTTTTTGGCCTTTTACAGCTTTGCTTTTCTGTATTCCCTTCACTTTTCTGTTTTTCTTCTGTCATCCTTTCTTTCTGAGTAAATGTCTTCTGATGCTGGTACTCTCATCAGTTTGCAATTAACTTTGTCTGGTTATGTTTCTCCTTTTTTAAGGTTAGCATTTCATGTGCTAACCTAGTTCCACAGTCTTCTAACTCTGCCTTTGTGGACTAATTTAATAAGAACTGTCAGATTAATAACATGCATCGTGTTTATCTTTGGCCCTTTCCATGCCCACGTGAACAGCACTTGAAGCAGAAATCAGCACAAAGTTTAGGCAATTTGCTCACTCTCTGTGATCCTGCTAATTCTGTATTATTTTCTTTGAAATAAAATAGCTTCAACAGAAAGACTCATGAGTGCCTCAGACCACAAATGCCCTATCATTTGGTGATTTTGTTGGGGAAAAGGAAGAGGGAGGTGATGGTTTTATTTCTCTTTGGCTGGAGAGGCACCTGATGAAATTATATGCAAGTTTTATACTTTCTGGAAGTATTTAAAAGAAAAATAAATGATCCTTAAAGGAAAGATTTCAGATAGTCTTCTGCAGGAGGAGGTTTCAGCCTGGAGATTCAGAACAAGACTGCAGTGCCCACTGGCCTGGTAGAATGATAACTTCAGTGCTCCATGTGCTGGCTGACGTGCCTAACCATGCCCTCCATAGGCATACCATGCAACCCAGTCAGGGACACCCCTCAAGGACCCCAGATAACTTAAAGTTGTCTGCTCTGGCTAGAGTTGTTTGGAAAATGCGTCCCCTAGGCAATGTGGGAACAGAGGTGTCATGATAAAATTTGGAAAACCGCTTGAATTAAAGCCCTTTCCCTTAGAAGGCTATTTTCTCTCAATTCCTAATCAAATTAGGAAAGAAAAACAGGTTCTGCCTGAGAAGGTAGGTACTTAACAGGCTGACTCACTGCAGACTAACTTCTTGGCTGGGGCACTTTTGGTAGAAATACGACATGAGATATAGGGAACACTGCCTTTAGACTCTGTCAGTTTGGTGGATTAGATTCTACTGATTTTCTGGAGTCACTTAGCTGATAAAATATTTGACCTGTTGATCTCAATGTAGTAGTCATAGATCTGAAAAATTATATTTAATTTAGGAAGTATGTTACCTTCCTAAAACAACTGTGATAAGATACTGCAGTAGCACAGAAGCAGGAGACAAGTTCTCTTGGGCATTAGAAGAATGATGTTCTCTTCTACAACTTTAAAATAGTTTCATGTAAGTATGTGCAGATAGAGGTGAATGGTGCTGACACTAGTGGAAGAAAGGAAGTCCTAATGTTAATAATTTCTCAAGAAGAAGTGTCATTGGGTAAATAATTCCATTGAGCATATGGAGGTTTTATATAATGTACTATCTCAAGTTCAATTTATATATTTGCTATAAATTGTTCATGCTGAAAATCAAACAGGAATTCTTCTGGTATGTATGTAAACTGAGGTTTCAGTCATGTTATTGGCTAGTTAGGTGAATGATTTACCAAATTAGCATTGTCCTGTTGTTCTAGTATGAAAGGATCAATGGTGAAAGCAGAAAGGGGCGATGTTTCCTACATAGGTAGCTGAAGAAACACAGTAAGGAAAAGAGATGAACAGATGGAGAGAGCAGCAAAGAAAGAAGCCAGACCAACAAACAAACAAGCAAACAAGCACTCTGTGAGACAGATTACCGTCCAGGCTTCAAGAGTGCTTCTGAAAGCATGCAAAAAGAAAAAGCTCTGCAAACCATTTTTGTCTTGGCTGTCCTGTGAACAAACAACTTTGTGGAGTCACAGGCTTTTTCTTAACTGTGGTGACTTGTAGCAGATTCACTGTGCCTTATTTTTGAGTCACGCAAAAGGAAAAATGTGCACCATAAGCAAAATTAGCATGTGTGATACAGCAAGCAACAGTTCCTCTAGAGATCAGGGGCTAACCACAAAGTAATAATAAAAGCAAAGAGTAGTAGTAAAAACAGTTCCGCAGCTAGAGTTGTATAACAAACAAAAATGGTGATCACTGACATTTCAGGCTTGAATTTGAAAGGTCAAATGTGCAATCATGCAGAATAAAACCTTGCATGCGGTAGCTTGCTTAATTTACTCCTGAGTTACCATAGCTGAGGGTGAATCAGTCCTGGTGCATGCAGTTGTCTCCTGACAATTGCTTAATTCCTCAGCTGCAAATATCAAATTCACATGCTCAGTCTTTTTTTACTGAACGTATGTGCTTACATATGCAATGTATTTCTGAAGCTTTAACATAATCAAAGTGCTGAGCCTGTATTTGATGCCTGAAGTTCTTGTCCAGAAAGTTGCAGGAATATGAAACCTGGGCTGCCACCTGCTCCCTTGTGATTACAGGCAACAGCAGAACACTGAGTCGTACCCTCATCCATATGACCAACCCCCAAACACTCTGCTTTAGCAAGTCTTTCATATAAAATAACAAAGGGAGAACAAGTTACAGGAAAAGTGTGAGGAAGATCCAAGACATCTCTAGTGTCCACCATTTCAAGAAGTTTCTTATATGGGAATGCAGAGCAGCAGGGCAATTATTGTGACTGATTAAAAGAATGAATTGGTTGGAAATCTGCAGAAGCTCAGGTGTTACAAACAATAATAAAACAACATAATAAAAGCCCCAGCACTACACAAGATTTCACAATTTCTTTTGGCTCCCTCTGCTAGTTTGTCCAGTAGTGTGCAATCATGATGCCCAGAGGTATTGTGATAAAGTTCTCAGAGTAATCTCTGCAAAGAAAAAAAACTTTCTTCTCTAGCTTTCCTCTCTAGTGGGATCTCTCTCCATGGCTCCTACTGAAAGTTTCAGTTGAAAACTAAAAAAGCTCACCACGGCTTTGTAAAACGAATGTACAAGTTTCTCAAAACCTTTGTGTGTAAATTTAAAGGAACAAGCAGAGCAGCTGATTTAGATGCATACCAAATGATGTACACACCTGCAGATACATGCAAAATCTGCATTTGTAAGCCTAACTAGCCATTCTGCAAGTTCCTGTTTGCACAGGCGTTTGTGAGCATTAACATGCCTCATCAGACCAAATCTGCTAGCCTAACTCTGCAACAAAGATGAGTTAAGAGGGCCTGTGTTAAGACAGCTTTGTAGTCCTCAAGTAGTACATCAGAGACTTGACTCTGGCCTGAAAGGGTAAGCAAAAGGGAGGCTAGCTGTGGACCACTCAAGCATGCAGCTCCACTGAGGTTCATGAGACAGAGTTTTGCAAGTGAGTGACTTCTGCCCTGGGGAATAGGGCCGTAAGCTCTGGAAGGCAGTCAAACAAGGGGTCCTATGACTGATGCTATGACTCCATCTGCCTTGACAGCACAAAGCTCTCGTGTCTGTGTGTGTACCGTGCAATCCAGTCTAATCCTCAGACCCAGAGATCACTGTGGGGTTTGCTTGTAATTATGAACCAGAAGAAGTCAAGCAACAGTGACCTCCTGCAGCAGTCCTGCCAAGGACCATGGGCTCTTTTACAGATCAAGCAAAGGAAGGAGGGTGCAGAGATAATTCACAACTCTCTCTTCATAAAGCAGAGCTCTGCTGACCCAAAGGCATAGCTAAAAAAAGATAAATACTAGAATCTGCTTAGCTTTGTCATATTTGTGCCTTGTAAGCATTATTTTGAGGTTATGCAAAATAATTGTGTCAAACCCACAAAAAAAACCCTCTGGATCTAAGGTTTTACTGTTGCTTTTGTGAAGGAAGTCTTATATTCTGTTTTGTTAGAAAATGCAGCTCAGTTCGTGGCCGTATGATTACATGAGCTCATTTACAAAAGCAACAGTCAAATCCTGGGGTTTGCTGTAGTATATAAAAACACTTAGCACCATTAACCATTTCCTGGGATAATCAACTCATGCAGCAGCAGGGTGAGTAAATGAGTGAAAGGCCTTAAAGGATTTTTTATTTCTTTTATCTGAAGCCTGCTGTAGACGTGTATAAGGAAGAGTTGCAGGGACAGTTCAGTCATCACAAAAACAGAGGAAACCAGGAGAAGGAGGAGACCGATCAGACATGAAAGATGGCAGAGGAACATCAAACACACAAAACATCATTTGGCAGTTTCCTGTGAAGGTTTGTCTTCAGGCTATATGACAGTAGTTATTTTTTATTACTATTTTTGGCCTTGAAACTTTTTCCGTATACCACGGTGAGGGCAAAATGTGACTATTTCCCTGGCTGCAATTTTGAGAAACATGCAGTAAAGGGCTTCCTCTGCTCCTCCCCCCCCCTGCCTATTTCTGACGATGCTGTTGCTAATGGCCTGATTCTGTGTGGTGCTGGGTGACCTCCACTCGCGTTGAGGCAGCGAAGCACTCAGCAACATTCACAATAGGCCTTTTTTTTTTTTCCCCACAAAAGGTATGAAAAAGATACTCAGTAAACCCAATAGCTATTCTAGTAAAAAGACAGGAGAAGAAAGCAGAGAAAGTCTCATAGCTACAATGTGTAGACGTGCTGTAATGCCAGTGCTTTATCTTAGACTGGCCTTGCCTTAACTTTCATGTCAGGACTGACTCTGAACTGCGCTCAGGCAGCTCTTGCCCACCAGCGCACAGGCTCTTTCAGAGAAGAAGGAGCCATTCCTTCACGCCGGCTTCATCTTTCACCATGCTGTGCCATTGTGCAACATCAAGAGGTGCCGATTCCAATAAAAGTCATGTTGTTAATGGCGGGGGGGGGGTGGGGGTGGGGGGAGGTGGGGTGGGGGGTGAGGGGGTGGGGAGAGGGGGAGAAAGTGCACTGTTTGCAAAAACTGCATCTTAAACCTGTGATGTTTAATCTGATTCTGCTGAACCTGGGTTGGCACTGGCAATCCCAAACTCCATACAATGCAGGATTTAATGCAATTAGGAGATAATTAATAACAATCTAATCTCCACCACAACACCTCTACAAAGAGCAAGAGCCAGGGCATAACTGGCTGGACTGCCAACTCCCTGCAGTGCAGCTCCTGCCAAGGCAATGTGTTAAAATACGAAAAATGGGTGCTGAAATGCTTGTGTTGAATAAGGAGGTGTAGGAGTACTCCTAGCTGAAATAAAACAAAACTGAAAAAGGCCTTTGGAAAGGCACATAGGTAGATGGGAAACTCCCTTGCTATCTGCTCAGATCTCCTTTCTTACTGAAGGAGAGGGCAGCCAGGTGCCTGGGGAGCCTCTTGGCTGGAGCGGGAGGAGGTGTGCTACGGCACCCTGGAAACCTCTTGTGCCGTGCCGATCTACATCTGCCAAGGATTCAGCATGACTTTCAAACAGCTGATCAGTACACGCAAGTGCCATTTGGCATTTACTTGGGTCTCACAAATTACGGTATTTAAATAATTAAAAAATTACCCTTCGGCCAGCTGAATTCCCGAACTTATCTGTGGTAGTCAGAGCCATAACAAAGCTGTGGGGCTGCTCTCAGCAGGCTGTTTAGACTAAACCTGCTCCCTGTACTCGTAAAGTCGCAGATATGTTTGTTGTGCAAGTAACAAGGTCACTGACTGTTCAGCTGTAGGAGCAAACTTGATTAAGACTGGCGATAATCTTTTGAAAGAGAGTAATTTATCTCCATTTGAAGAGTATTATCTTTGTTCTATAGCTATCACGGAGAACAAGGTTAACAAATATTCCGTGATGAATTTTTGAAAGCTTTAGTCAGATCTTGTACATTTAAGCCTTTCCAAACGGCTGTCAAAGGCAAGGAAACAAAGTGTCAAATTTATACACAGACTTACCTAATAGCCTTTATCGGAGAAAGTGTTTTATGATTTATACAGTCTCTACCTTACCTACTTAAACAATTTCTCTTTTGCTCTGTAGTGAAGGCAATCTTCAAGCATTACTCATGTGGGAGAGATTAGCCTCAGACTGATCTTACAGAAAGAAGTTAAGAGATTCAAACCATACAGAGACATGATGCAAACCATATGATAATCAGCTTTTATTACTAATTGCTTGTGAATTGTCAGTTGACTGTGTTTGGATGTAAAAGTTATAAGTGCATTCTATATTGAAAGAAATTGTGCTTTTGAAATGTTTTCTATCCTCCTTAACTTTCAAGTAAACAATCACATTCAATGACATTGCATAAATCTGAATGCAAGCACATATTTTCTATCATTGAAATAATGTTAGTAGCTTAAGTAGACAAGAGTAAGAGCTCCACAGCATATAGCAATTCATAGAGCTCATATGCTCAAGAAAAAAGGAAAGAAATTACTCCCAGATTTCATGAAGAAATAATCAATATTGCATAGTATGTATATTTTTTTAGGAAACTGATTGTTGTCTCTCTCTGTTTGTTGTTTTTTGTTTTGTTTTGTTTTGTTTTGTTACATTCAGGGTAGCTATCTGGATAAAAGAAAGAAGCTATGTATCTATTTATGCATATACATTATGTATATGTGTATGAGTATGCATATGTATATGTATACATACACATGATATATATATTTATGCCTCCATATCCATATCTGCAGACATTACATTTATTTAATCATAAGGCCTTTAATTTTAGGAATATATCAGAATGGAAAAGTAGAACAAACACATCAAGACTGTATGTTTCTTTGCACGTATTCATACTGGTGAAATTCCTGTGCAATTGTTCTGTGAACAAATGCGCTCAGGTGATTAGGTTGTGCAGTAGATTTTCTTGACTTCAGTGAAAAAGATTTTGAGACTACTTAAGCATAAAGATATAATTTTAAACATGCATTCTAAATAAGGAGTTTGCACCTGAAATTTAAACAAGTTCCTTGACACATTAGTGCCACTTGATCTGAGGAGTTGTAAGTCTTCTGTTTTTCTCTGGACCCAGCTATCAGACTGTAGATAACATATTTTCAGTGATGGCAACTGACTTCCTGGTGAGCCCTGTTGCCAGCTGTTTCAGCAGCTTTGCAGTTGCCATTTGGTCTGAGAATTAGCACTGTTGAACGTGTGCCAAGGCCACCTTGTGCTCTGAGACAGCGTCTTCCTCTGGCTCCCTTTTGATTGACAGCCCTATTACAGATATCTTGTGGAATTGCTAGAAAGGATTATGGACATAAGGGAAAATATCATACCAGTGGTACAGGTACACCCACATATCAAGGATCAAGCCTGTAAAATGAAAGATACATGCGATAATAGTGGTTGTATTTAATTTACATTCCCAGACAAGTCAAGGATCCATATCCCACAGAGGAAATGAGAATAATAATGTGTGTGTCATGTGAAAAATGATGTGAGAGTTTTTCAACCTATAGGTTACAAACTGTGTTGTATGGAAAACCATTTAAGTATGGTTCCGAGGCAAATGTAGCTACAGTCCAAATCAGGAGAGGAAAATAGGACTGAGCCAACCAGGACTGTAGCAAGTGATATGGGACACTGCCCAGAACTTGTGAATTGCAGGAATGCACACACATGTGGTTTGGAGGAGATTCCTCGCCAGCCTACAGTAACAGGATGCACTAGACCTGCAAGGTAGATGGCCAATGACTACAAAAAAAATTCTGCCAAGGCAGGCATTGTGAGGTGCTCACCATGCACACAGAGCAGCTCTAATCTATTAGACAAATGTCCTAAACAGACTGACAGGCAGAGGATGACAAAGGTGAGCTTTGGCCAAGTGAAACACTGCGGCAGGTTTGCAAATCCGAACCTCATGATAATGCAGGCTAAAAAGCATATAATCTAAATGTCAGGGCATTGAATGGGTATGCAGTTTATTTTCTTAAGTGCTCATACTCCCATGCACCCTCGACATGGAGTAATATGCTCATGAATCTCTAGAAAGGGAAAGAGAAATTGTTAGACCATTGTTTTCCATTTCCATAATGTCTAGGGTTTTTTTTTGTCTGTTACTGCTATAGTATTTGGCAGTGAGAATCCAGTTGTTTTGAGGTACTTTGGCCTATGCCTTAGTAATGATTAACAAATGAGACAACAAGAACAAAGAAACGCTACATTAACATTGGGCTTGACCTTACCTCCATCCCATTAGCCCTCCCAAATCTTGTTAACTTGTTAGCTTTCAGTACAAGAAAAGTCTGAAAATTACAGTAGCCTTAATTACCTCAGGCACTTTAGCCTTCATGCACAGTATCTTTTTTTTTTTTTTTTCTTTAAAAGTACATAAACAAAGCTGTACAGCTGACTTGTAGTCATAAAACACAGACAAGGGAATGGACAACCAATGAGGGATGGGTGTTTCTCCACAAGGGGAGATCTCTGGCTCAAAGCTACTTAAGACTGATCTGCTAGTTGCTGAGAGTTTTTGCAAGAGTTGCTACCAGGATCTGTGGTGGACTGAAGTGGCAGGGTACCTCATCAAACCTGTGCAGAAGCAGTTGTTCATCAGCACAGAGCACGTTCTTTATGATCTTATCTGTCTGTGCCCTTACTGTCTCTACCATCTCTTTGGCTAGTTAGGGTCACCAGTCCTGGCTGCACCCCACTCTCTTGCCCACTCTCAACCTGGTCTCTGGGGCAGACAGAATGAGAGACAGAGGAGGCCTTGACATGATGCAAGCACTGCTCAGCAATAGCCAAAGCATTGAGGTTATCAGCACTTTTTTGGTCCAGATCTAAAACACAGCACTCCACACGCTGTGATGAAAAAAAGTTAACTCCATCTGAGCCAGACCCAGTACACACATCACTTTTCCTGTTAGTATTGAGAAAACATAGCTCAGTCAATAATGTATTGCTCTCAATAGCACTGGCAAGTGGGTGATGATAAAGAAGATGATTCCTCCACGTTGTTTCCAACTGCCTCTTGAATACCAAGCAGTGTTCAAGAACATCGGAGTTTTACTTGCACTGGTAAGGGAAGTTAGTAGCCCACACAATTAGTGCCATTTAAAGTCCTGCAGAGTACAGATAGAAAATGTTTTGTGGCAGGATGGTATTCTCAAGTTCACAAATGAACGGATTCCGTACATTTGTACTGCAGTTTTTTTTATGGGTACTTCATGGCATGATTGGGTAACAATTATGCATTAGTGTATAAGGTCCACAGAAATATTAGGAAAGAGTAGCCTAGCTACTGGACTACACTGAAATGTCTGAACCAAATTTAATGGAATCTCTGAATTATTTATTTCTGGGGGTAGTTATTTGAGTTTTATCTATTGTTTGGGCTTCTTATGACATGTAAGACTCTTCCTCATTAATAAATGGATTTTCCAATAGCATGAACTGTCAACACCGAATGCTGAAGAAAAACAGATTTTCTGAAGTGTTCATTGTTCACACTCACTCACAAAAGTGGCATTTTGAGGCATCAAAAGCCAGAAGAGGTTATCTGGGAACAACAGGGTCATCCATTAGTAAAGTAATATTCTGTTTGGCTTCCTTTATTCTTCTTTGTCCAATAAACCCAACCTCTCTACTGTCATCTACTAGTTCTAATGTTTATGTTCTTGATTCTGTAGTCTAGAAGGCTGAAACAGAAAGAGGCCCATTTTGTGTATATTTAGGGAAGCTTACAGCGTCCTTTATCAGTCTAGTTCCCATTAAACAAGAATGGTAGGAGAAATCCAGTCAGTACTACCCCAAATTAAAGCCATGCAAATCTATAAGAACAGGCCATAGCTGGTTCAAGGAATAATGCTTTGTAACTCACCCTCTACATAGCCACTGGAACTTGGTTATGGTTCAATAAATAAGACCTCTTAAACACTGTTTGAGAGGCTATACTTTTTTAGCTTAACTAAAACATCTAGAAATAATGGAAAATGAAACTAATATGTCAGTATTGACAAGAAATATTATCAGGCCTGGCTAAAATCAATTCCTCTTTCATGTATTTTATTTTATCTTATTTACAGGCCTTTCTGTTTCTCTCATCTCCAAATTACCTATGGCCTTCAAAGACAGCAATGAGGTTAGCATCAGACAGCACCTGGGAGACCAGAAAGATTAGTGTCTTCATTTTTCAGATGAGAAAATGGAGTCACACCTTGCAGAAGTGACTTCTTCCAGATCACAGAGGACACAAGAAGCTGAACAAAAATTTATCACCATGACAATATGAGTTGAATTTCAGGAGTTCTACTTCTCAATTTAACACCTTAATTTTAACATTCTCTTTTTTTAGAGGTGGTTGACATATACAGCCAATATAAATTGATTTGACTCAACACACCAAACAGCTTGTTGTAGTTCAGCCCCAATCAGGACCAGACTACGCAGTCTCTCTCTCACTCCCCCCACCCTCTGAGAGGATAGGGGGAGATAATATAAGAAAAAATGGCTCAAGGTTTGAGATAAGGACAGGGAGAAATCTTTAAAGTTACCATCACAGGCAAAACAGAATCGACTTGGGGAAAACTATTCATTTATTTCTAAAACTATCAGGAGAATGAGACAGGGAATAAGATAACCTCCCTCCACCCCTCCCTCTTCCTGGGGTTAACATTATCTCTACTACCTTCCCCCTGGCCCCGAGCGGCACGGGGGGGAAGAGGGAATGGGGGTTGCGGTCAGTTCGTCACACATTGTTTTATGCCACTACTTCGTCATCAGGGGAAGAACTCCTTGCATTCCTCCCCTGCTCCTTTGTGGGGTCCCTCCCACGGGCCACAGTCCTTCATGAAACTGCTGCAGCGTGGGTAATCTCTTCCACAGGGTGCAGTCCCTCCAGAACGGCTGTTCCAGCTGGCCCTCCACGGGCCACAGCCGCCTTCAGGCATCCAGCTCCTCTGGTGTGGGGTCCTCCACGGGCTGCAGGTGAATCTCTGCTCCTTCATGGACCTCCATGGACCGCAGGGGGACAACCTGCTCCACCATGGTCATCACCACAGGCTGCAGGGGAATCTTGGCCAGGAGCCACATTACTCCTCCCCCTCCTTCTGAACTGACCTTGGCGTCTGCAGCCTTTCCTCTCACAATAAAAATTCTTCACAACAGGCTGGCAGACGCCTCTCAGGAACTTTTTACATCTCATTCACATCTCATGTCCTCTCCACCTCTTGCAGCCAGGCCAGGCCGAGTCGGGCCCAGTCGGCTGCCTGGCGAAAGGCCAGAGGGTGAGGCCTGCAAGGCCCACAAGGCTCACACCTCCCCCTCTCTGCCCCTGCTCAGCTGCTTCACATCTTCTCTTCTCTCTTTTTTTTTTTTTCTGTTTTCCCCTTCTTAAATATGTTATCGCAGAGGTGTTATCACAGAACATTCTGCTACCCATCAGCTCGGCCTTGGCCAGCAGCGGATCCGCCCTAGGCCCGGCCGAGTCCACTGAACAAAGGGGAGCGACTTCTAGCAGTTTCCTAGAGAAGCTACCACCTTAGGCCCCCCCTCACTAAACAAAACCAGAATACAGCTATTAACAGCATTTGAGATCAATAAAGAAGAAAAAATCTGCTGATTGAAAGGGAGGAAAAAAAGTAAAAGAAAGCAATATAAGCTTTATTTTAACATTTTGAAGAATGTAGGGTAAATATGAATATTTCTATTCTTCTGTTTAATGTTCTAAACTAGAAGTTAGTAGTTTCACATTCAAAACATGAATTGACTAGACTCATAATCTCTCTTTACCTGTTTTCAGACATCCATTATGTTACATTTATCATGATGCCTACATTTTCTTCCTCTATTTTTGTGGTAAATTTAATCTTAATTATTCTCTGCTACTATGGACTTTTTTTTAGTGTGACATATACAGTGTGGACTATGTTTTTTTTTTTCACGTAATGAAAATAAAATAATGAGCTAACATTTGAAGTGTGTGTATGTAAGGCCTAATCAATAACTCTAGTAAAAAAATTTCCTCTGGTCTTATGAAATGGTGTAGGTTCAGATGCTGCCTATGAAAAAGAGAGAATTAAAAATGACCCAGGATTATTTAGATGAGGAGAAAGACAATTAAATGAAAACTTAGTGTTAAAAATTTTGCTTATGACATGCAAGCTCTATTCCATCTCATCCAACAAATACAGTAATCCAGGCAAATTATTCATTAGGAATGAATCAGTGTCATTGTTGGGAGGCAAGATTTTAATGGCCAGTTGATTTAAAGAAGGATTCTCTGAAAAGAATTGGTCAACTGCCAGAGGTTGTTTGCAATGACAAATTGCTCACAATGAATTGTTTAGAGAGAAAACACTACTTTTTGTTTATGAAACAAATCTGCATGCCAGTCAGTCGAGCTTTAGTATGAAGGATGTTTGGTGTGAGGTAATGAATGCAACATTAGTTTGCTTTCCTTAGTACGTGCTGTTTATTTCTCTTGAAGCCGTAACTGCTAAATAGCAGTAAAAAGTAATTAGCCACTCCAGAATTGGGTCCTTTATTGTCATGGAGAAAGGCTGCCTGGCAGTCTTTTCATATCCATCTCTTTTCTTCGTTGCCAGTCCTCCTGTATTCAAGGGGTAATCTGAAAATATCTGCCTGCAATGACTTGTGGACATTTTCAGGAATTCTAATGATTGTGCTGGATGGTTTAAATTCAGTAACCTATCTCCCACAGCTGCAGCCTCTCTGAGTGCTTCATTCAAACCATCTAGCACCTGTGAAGAAGCAATACGATTGCCAGTCCTCCCTCAGAGCTGCTAAGAAATAACCATTAAAATTTGCTTTTAACAGTATTTCTTACAGCACAGTAATTTAATAAGATACGTGTTGTTCGCAGACGTTGCAGAGGTTGTTTGCACAGTAGTCAGTAAGTACAATCAGATTAATGGTTTTGCCAGCAAATGTTATTATAAATGTACTCAGAAGACTGCAATCAATTTTCTGCGCAGCATAGAACACAGCATATGTCCAGTGGCACAACACTGTGCGACATTCTCCTCTTGCCTACACAGAAACAATTTCCAAGAGGCCATGCTGCATCTCTGGTGCATTTATCTTTGTCCTAGTCTAAATATAATGTAAACTTGCCTATTCTTTAAAGACAATACTTTCATAGAATAGCCTTTGTGCAAGAAAGTTGCTATGGAAATCCGTGATTATATTTTCTTGCCAAAAAACCTTCCAGATAGCGCAGCATCATTTAAAATTTTGCATTTCATGTAGTAAATGCCTACAAGTATGTTAATACATATCTGATGGGCAAGGGGGATGTTTTGCAGTAAAATCACCTATCTACTTTTCAGCAGAGGGAAAAGGTACTTTCTGCAGTCAGTGACCAACCTTTGAACAAACAGAATCCTAAATCAGTGTACAAGACAGACAAGGGAAATTAATATATTAAAATGTTTTATGCTATATAAAAAGAGAAGGATCACTGCAGCCTTAATAGTTGTGATATGAAACTGTGCGGACTCTCTATGCAATTCCCTGAGCATGAGGAGAGAGCACTGGAGCTTTTTAAGCCGTCCCTCTGTCCCACAGCCTGGACAGTGATGTGAGCTGAATGCTCCTGTCTTTGCCAGGCAGTAGATCTGTTCAAGCATCTCAAAAAAACGTGGAAGAAGCAGGCAATAAGTATGATCAATTCAGCACAAAAGCAGGCCGAACCAGTCAGATGTCAACCTGCTGTTATCAGTAAGCCAGCTACAGAGGTAACTGATCAGGCATTGAGTACTTCAGCAGAGAATTCACTCATATTCTGGTTGAAAAGTGTTCAGTCTGCTGCACTTCAGGGCAAAAATTATGATAATTGTTTTAGATATTTGCCCCTCTAATGTTTTCTTGAAGTCTTTTAGCTTCATATTTACATTTATAAATACCAGTATACAGAAAATGGAATGTGTGTGGAACACAAATCAGTGATATTCACAAGCTGTCATGTACCTCCAAGCTTGCAGTTCTTTAATGCACAGGTTTCTGCATCAGTGAAAGCACCAGGATAATGACCAGGTTTATTTTTACATTTTGCATTTTTTATGCTTCAAGTTAGTCACATACATCAGTTACCAGTACGGGCATGATTTGATATTTCTGAAAAAAGCAGTGATGTAAAGGCTGATCAGATTTAAGAGGATGTCATAGCTCTGTCTTTACTCAGCTCCTTGCTCTGACTGAAGAGTACTACTTAAATGTATCAGTTCAATTGTTTGCTCAACTATATTTTAAAGTAGATCTGTCCAGTAAGTATATTTTGGTTAAATGTGGTCATTTCATAGAACCAGCACAGGGCACAGTCACAAAAATAGTTCCTCAGTACATTTCAAGGAGTATAATGAGTTAGGTGTGCACTGATCTAGTCTAAAGATTAACAGACAAAAAACCTAAAACCCTAAATGTTCATCCACATTTTTGCCATGGAACTCTGCTGATTTGATTTACACTGCTACCCCAGAGGTAGTGATGGAGGATGTAGAAGGTCCCCCACATTGAGGCTCTTTCTGAATCCCTTATGTCATGGAAAATAATTTGTAACTGAAGAAAACCCTCCAAAAATGCAAGACGACTCTCTAGTTTTGACCACAATGATAATCAGTTTTATAGTCTTTGGAAAACAAAACAGATCTCAAAGCTGATATCATTTCTTCTGTCACTAGAGAGTAAATACTTTACTTTTTAACTTGTCTGTTATCTTATTCCTGATAAAATGTACAACTTGTGCCGAGTTTGGACTGAAAACTACTTATTTGCTAGTACGATCTGAGTTTTCTGTAATTTTCAGTTAGTTAGAAAGCTCATAGATCATTCAAAAATAATTCCAACATGAACAAAAGAAATGGGAAGGCTTCTTTAGTCTTTGAACTGAAATATTTCCTGAGTGCTTTAGGATATTTGTCCCTAATTATTCTGAACAGACATCCAATGAATAATAGAGATGAAAAATCATGTGCTCATTTACATATGCAAAGTAACTCTACCGCAGTCAGCAAGTCTTTAAGATCATTGAACACACAAATTTTTTTTTTTAGGGTTGGGACCCTGTTGCAAACACAACTAGCACTGAAATCCTGAAACATCATGTAGCTTTGCTGTGACACATTAACAACATTTATGTGAGAGCAAGTTCCATATAGAACCCAATTGTGGCCAAAAATGCTGTTCTATGAAAAGTCATCGTTAAATATAATCATGATCACTCCATCTGAAGCAGACTGCAGATAGGAATACTCCTCTTTCTATTTTTTTTTCTGTTTCCTTTCTGGCTTTCACAGTCTTTGTCAGCTTAATAAATAAATAAATAAATAAAAGGATTCCTTTGCTGGGGAAAAGGAGCGCTGAGTCCTGCAAAAGCGAACCTTGCTCACAAGTATGAGTAGACATTTGGGAGAGACTACATTTTGTGAAACCTATTGCCTTGCCTTGTCAGGTCGAAGTACTGAGCTGATGAGAATAGCTTTCCATTCCAGTGTCTAGGGATTACTAAATGAGTTCATTTTTTTTTTCCCCCTTCCAAGTACTAATCTCCTTTCCTGCAGCTGAGTAATGGCACAGGAGGAACAGTAAAAAAGAGATCTATGTAAATATTATTTTAGTGCCTTTTTAATACTGGTTTTGACATACTCAGCTATAAACAGTTTTCTGCCGGCTTTCTAATTTGGTCCATCACAACTTCTCACCAAGTCAAACAGTCCTCTGTGACTAGGGTAGATAAGCACGACAGAGAAAGGGTGTCTATAAACAGAGGCAGAAAAAAAAGACAAGTTCACATCTGGGTCAGTGAATAATTGCTGGTGTCTGGGAAACAATGTCAGTGAACAGCAGCACTTAACATTGCTATAAAAAATAAAGTGCTCCTGGTCTGATCTAACTCTCATTGAAATCAGAGGAAATCTTTATCCTGATTATAATGGATAGAAATGTAATCCAAATACCAAGCTGATTACATCCTTAATACATTCCACAAATCTAGCTATTTATTAGAAACATGGAATATGTCATAAATCTTCATCTGGAAATCAGAGTGCCTTTGGACAAAAAAAGAACATATCCACCCAAACAAGAAGAAATGGAAAATAAGGAAAACCAGTTTGGCATTGGCAGAAGAGTTGAGTGAACTTACTAGTGCTCTGTTTATGAGCACTTGCAGAAATGTTCCAGGGGCTCATCTGTTCCTACTTTACATTAAAAAAAAGATATGCAAATTGAAAATCAAACCTTAAATGTACACCAGAATTTTGTAACTCAGCACAAAGCATGGTTTTGCATTGGCACATAGCTAAGAGCACTGAACTGGCAAATATTGGTAAACATTTGAAACCTGCTTGTACAAGTCCTTGTTTGCACCTGGCGGGTGTGTACAAGCGCGGGGCTTTGCAGATGCGCTCCATCTCCTGTTACAACAAGCTTTGAATATAAGCTCTTGTTTCCAAATTCTGCCGCACCTTTCAGGGCAAAAGCAGATGAAAATGCTGATTTCACAGGACAAGGAATGTAGTAGGTTGACATCACTGTTGGCTGTCGGGCTTTTCAAAATTCTTCGTCAAAAAAATTCAACTACGCTAAATACTGGATAAATGTCCTAGGAGTGCCTAGAGATGACAATTCAACCTACCTGTAAGTCCAACGACTGAATAGAAGAAAGGGGGGATGCTAGTGACAAGGGAAGTGCAGGTGTGGAGCTGCCGTTCCCAGATGCAGGCTGTTGATGTCTTTCTGCCTACACCTAGCAGATCTAGGGCTCCAGAGTGTCACCAGTTCATCTGTAATGGGAAGAATTTTGACATGTGTAAGACAGCAAGGAATGCTAGTCTCCATACACAAAAAGTTCCTTCATGCTCCCTATACACATTCTTTCCGTCTGACACTTAAAACAACAGATAGAGGTCAGTTCTCTTGAAGGGCACAGCTTCACCCATGGCGTGAATTGTCCTTTTGAGTCTCCCATGAACCATTTGAACATTTGTCCAGTCCATTCTCCCCATTTGCCACCAGACTGATGAAAGCCACCTACTTCAGCTGACTGCACTGTCCTGACCATGCTACCTTTAGTTTTGTTTTCTTGATGGATCCCAAAATAACACCATTAATGAAGGAGCTGCACCTACCACAGTGATAAGCCATGTGCTTCTGGCAGATGAAGCTTTGCAACCCTTACCTCATTGAAGTATTTGATGTTTTTCCTATATTATTCTATTTTTTCCCTAACACTTTGCTAGCGCATTAATTATGAAAATAGTCTTTGTGTTACTGATCCTTCTGAAGTTTACTTTGGATAGAAAATAAACACTTCTTACTCCAAAGAAAGTAACCAGGAACAAATACGTTGTGGCTGGAGAAACTGTGATAGAAAGGAACAGAGGGATGACCAAAGACTAGGAAAGAAAACACAAGGCCTTCAGGCAAGTAGCAGAGGAAAAGCAAGAATATATATTATCTCATACACAGGCTAACAGGTGGACAAATAAAAATATCTGATAGTTTAGTAAGTGCTCAGAGGTTTTACATCTTGAACTCCAGTTTCTGGATACTTATTCTGACACTGGTACATCATTTAGTGACTTTGTGCTCTCCACTGTGTTGTTAAGGACTTTTTCTGAAAACTTAAAAATATGTGTTGCTATAGAGAATCTTAAGATGATAATTTCTAAGGTTGCTTCGTAGAACCTGGAAGTGAAATCAGATAGTACTGGAATATTTCACATGTGTTTCAGCCATTTAAATTACTTACTGTCTAGTAGGTTTTCCATTTCTCTCTGAGTTAGGTAATATTGGTAGCATAAAAGCTACATTAAAGCTTCTTGGTGTATTTAAAATGTAATTATATCATTGTGAATTTGCAGCCTTCATTAGATCTTTTTAAAGAAGTGGAAGAATATTGCTCTATAAACAACATATATTTCATGATAGCTGTTTTGTTCTGCTGCTTAATGAAAAGGAGATAAAGCCTCACAGAGATGTTTTAATACACTACATTGCAGCCTGTATCAGGAAAAAAAAAATCCATCATTTTATTCCACATTGCTAATTATATTACAGCTGAAAAATTAGAATAGTTATATTAATAATTTTCTGTAAGCCTAAAATAAAATAATGTAACTTCTGAAAAAACAGGTACCACGTTATCAGATTGCTCTGCAGGTACACGTGTGCTTGCAAAAGTTATTCTCAATATACTTAACATTTAGCTTACCTTTATTTAAATACTGTTTACCCCTTTCTATAAACCAGTTGAGTCTGATTTTTGAAAGTTGTAAGTTGTCCAGGAATCTGTCATTTATTAATGTTAATAACACTGATGTGAAGTCCTGGTGTATTTGACAGCAGCGGGACTTTCCGAGTGCTTTCAGGGCAAAAGTTTAATACAGCTCAGAGACTTACTGTAGAAAACTCATCCTGCCCCATGCTGAGCTCAGTCAACTGACTATGGTGTCAAGAACTATTTACCTGGTGACAGCTATCACATAAATGTGGAGCTACATCAGGACTAATTTTTTTTTTTTTTTTTTCTTAGCTCTCAAATTCTGTTTTCTTAAACGGAGTAATGCATTTACTACTGTCTTTGGGTAAAAACTGCCAAAGCGTGCCTGTCCCAAAGAGCTTGCATTTTAAATTTAAAGAAGTTAAGAATGCAATAGACTGATCAATCTTTCTCTTTTCAGTAAAGTTTTGTAATTTTCATTGTTCTTTTCTGTTGAAAATTGAGTGATGTAACTGTCTAGCAGTGAATGCTGAGGTACACCTGAGCTGTTATTTTGTCTGGCTAGAAAAATAGTCATTGATATTTACTGCTAATCCAGTAATATCACACGGGGAGAATGAACAGTTTTCCAAAGGTCAAATTAGGACTATGAGCAGAACTATGCATGTACTAAGTGTAACATTATCAGTTTATAATAGACCTAAAATTAATTACATTAACTCCAGCTTCTAACACTTCCAGAGCCATCAGCACCAGTTCCTGTTGCTTTGTTACAAGTTGTAGCTGACTCTTCAAGACTAAACTATAAAAATAAAATAAACAGGCAGAAATACAGTCATCACCAAATGATTAGTGCAATTTTTCACTTCCTCTTGTTTCACTTGGAAAGAGCACTATTCATATGGCAAGGTAAGTGAAATAATGCTTTTACAGGTTCTCAGTCTTTCTTTTTCGGATTAGTATTCTGACTTCCAAATTAAGAAGCCATTTTCAACAAGGAAGTAGTGGCAGCAGGCGAAATGTTTAATCTTGGGGTTTCTGTTCTACTAATTCTTTGCCCGTATCATCTCCTCCACAGCTGGCTGTTATTATGCAGCAATATTAAAAAAAAAAAAACCAAACCAAACAAAAAACCCACTCAAGGAAACATCTCTGTGGTAGATGGCTGTGTTCAGTTTCTATTGTTGTTTGAAACATGCAGTTCAAGTTCAAGTGGGGTTTTGCAACCAGGCGGAAATCTGAGAGCTAGAAATGAACTCTCTAACCTGGGACCTTTCTGCCTCCTGGTTTCTCACTCTTTCTTTTTCTCTCCACCAAGCCCAAAGCCAGATAACACTTTCCTGCTGTGAATTTTTTAAAGTCACCCAACAGCTCTGGCAAATGAGAGCTGTCATAGTTTTCGGATGAGAAAATCATCTGCAGCTCACACAGATCTATGAGCTGATAGGAGTTAATTGACAGCTTGCAGGATTTGGTCTCCAGGCAGAGTTAGAGGGAATGGGAGCCCTGTGGGTTTCATTTGGGCAGAGATAAAGCAGGTTTTTATTCAGTGCTCATGGAGAGAGCATAATTAACCTTTTAGAAGTTTTAAGAATGATCAAATTGTTATTCATTTTTGCAAATGAGAAAAGAGAGCTTCTTTCTCTGCCAGGAAAATGCCATTGCAGATTTCAAGGTCACTTGATGATTTCCTTTGACTGAAAAGATGGAAGTCAAAAAAAAAAAAGGGGGGAAAATAGGAAGATTGAGAAATGTCATCATAAAATCATGCATCATTCAGGATGTGAAATGAACAAATGTCCTTTTCTAACGTAATATACGTTAGCTAACATTTACTACATGTCCTATTAGCCTGCTGGACTCTACAGGTGATGCAGGTTTTCATCATTACTCTAAACAAGAAACTTACTGCTGGCAGCTCTCTTTTATGTTACTGCTATAATTTTTTAAAAATCTATTCTTAAATAGGAAAATGGACCATTATACAAGGTCAGTGGCTTGGTTTTCAAGATGTGTGATATAATACTTTCAAATGCTGTAAATTCCTGGAATTATTATATCTGTAAATTAAAAATAAATATATCTCAAGTCCCTCTAAACATTAATATAAAAACCCCAGCTAATAACTGAGAGTCAGGATGCCCAAAACACTCTTTGATGGAAAAACAAAATTCTCACATTTTTGCTTGTTGACTAGGCAATAGCTTTTGTAAAATATAGACTAGTATAGGCATTCTTCAGTTTCTGTCTGACTGAGTTTCACTTTTCTAGAGCAGCTGACACAGGGCACAAGGTACCTTGGCAAAATTATAACCTCTTATCTCCTTGTATTATTTGTTGCTAATTTATAGGACAATGAGAAGAACAGCATATCTCCCACACAAGAACAGATCCAGACCCTTGTGTTGCATAGAAGCAACACAGCAGTCAGCAATAAGAAACCATAAACAGCAATATCATAGAACCATAGAATGGTTTGGGTTGGAAGGGACCTTTCAAGGTCAACTCGTCCAACGCCCCTGCAAGGAGCAGGGACATCTCCAACCAGATCAAATTGGTCAAAGCCCCGTTCAACCTGGGCTTGAATGTTGCCAGGGATGGGGCATCCACCACCTCTCTGGGCAACCTGTGCCGGTATTTCACCACCCTCATTGTAAAAAAATTTTTCCGTATGTCCAGTCTGAATCTACCCTCTTTCTGTTTAAAACCGGTACCCCTTGTCCTATCTTAACAGGCCTTGCTGAAGAGTTTCTCCCCATCTTTCTGAAAAGCCCCCTTTAAGTATTGAAAGTGTGCACTAAGCTCTCCCCAGAGCCTTCTCTTCTCCAGGCTGAACAACTTAACTCTCTCAGCCTTTCTTCATGGGTGTTCCAGCTCTCTGATCATCTTCTGGCCCTCCTCTGGACTTGCTCCAGTAGGTCCATGTCAATAAACCCATTCTTCTAATGTAAGCTGTAGGATTTATAATGCTCTCTTAATTCCAGTCTTATAGACCATTTTTTTTTTGTCCATTGCTGCATGGTGAGTCTCTCTACATGCAGTTTAGAATCAGAATCTTTAAGGATGGAAAAGACCTCCAAGATCAAGTCCAACCATCAACCTAACACCACCATGTCCACTAAACCATGTCCTGAAGTGCCACATCTACACATTTTTTGAACAACTTTAACACTTTAATACTATCTCTGTTCTCTCCCCCTCCCTTTTGCCTCCCTCACTCCCTCTCTCTCTCTTTCCTCTCATAACCACTATTCCTAGACTTTTCAGACCTAAGATCCGCACAGTATGATAAAAATCATTACAACATGCCACATTCCCTTTTCTGATCTGGAGGTACTTGGCAACTTCCGACAACTCAAGATGCATGAATTTTTCTGCTACAATAGATGTATAAACTACTGGTTGAGAAAGTCCCTCCTGGCCCCTGTGCTGCAGCTGATTGCTGTAGGATGCACTCCCTGCCCCTGTTATTTTTGTTCCTGGATGGAGATGTGAGTGCCAAAATTGTTGAAACTTTTAATGCGCTCTTTTAATAAAAACCTTGTAAATAAGTTTACTGCTTAAAGAAATCAGCTTAGGAAATGAGGGATCACAGACTTTGCAATGAGACTTTAAAGAGTACTTTCCTTCAGCTCAAAGATTATCTTATCTTGTTTTACTTAAAGTAAATCCTTATTATTATAGTACATGAGGCAAAGATTGTTTTGGCTTCCTAAAAGCCACATGTGAGGACAGGGCGTTCTTGGCATGATTTCTGTTTATATTACCTACGCTTTAAAATGTGTGGGGTTTTTTTTGTTTTTTTTTTTTCCTAAATGCGATTGTCCTTTTGATTTAGGCAGGCTGGATGATAAACTGATGCCTTTGGTAGCTCTCAAAAAAGTGCTGAGACTGTGGCTGTATTGAGCTACCTATTTATTCTAAAAACATATTTAAATATGGTAGGATAAAGAAGTAATAATTAATCATTCCTTCTTTTTTGTAGTATGGTCCATATGATATTATGCTATTGACTATTAATAAAGAATGTAGAGAGTTAGACTACTGAAATCTGTTTTTTCAAGTTTCAGTAATCCAAAATTAATGGCTTCAGTCCTCACTCAAATTAGTGGAAAAGCTCTGCACACTTTACCACTTTTAATTTTAAAATATTGGTGCTTTCCATTCCAGCTATGCAAAACTTCTCTCCCCCAAAATAACACAAGTCTTCCTACTGACATACCAGAGCACCCTGATAGCAGGTGAACACCATAATGCTCAACTAAGACAAACGTGAGCAGCTTTTCTGTCTGAGTGAGTGCCAGTGGGTCTGTAAGAGGAGAATACTCCTGATAAGACTCTAGAAAGCTTTCCAGGTAAATCCTTTCATTGCCATGAATTATTCACACTCAGATCATGGGTACCAGTATATAGGAAGACTTTGCAGTAATAACACTGCTAGACAGTTAAATGTTCAACAATACCTTTTAGCTTGAAACTCACACAGTTCTACAAAATGTGTCTGTCATATCAGTTTCAAAAAACTAATAATGAGCTCGCTTATATCTTCAAACATGCAGCAGGCCTTTACGTTTTTCATTCTGAAAAACTTACTTAGTTTTTACAATATGAAAATTATAGTCATGGTGACATTTAAACCTTTACTTTTCACAGCATTTCACACTTACACCATTTTAAAAACCAGCTATTAACATTTACAAAAATCTTTCAGAAACCAAATGTTCTAACATGCAGAATTCCAATTATACTGTGTAAGAGGGTTATAGACTATTCTTCTACAAGAATACTTTGAAGTGCTTGGTATTAAACCAAGAGCTAAAATGTCAGTTGCACATAGACAATAAATTAAGGTTTATAAAACCATGTAAGATTTATTTAATATTACAATTTTGACCTTTAGACTGCCTTAACCACAGCTTGCTTAAGTTTTCCTCTCTCTTGCCTTCCTTCTTTATCTGCCTAATCTTACCTGAATGTTAAACAAAGGTTGTGATGCCAGTTATGTAAAGTAATATAAACCATTCGCAGTATTAGCACTTTCCTCCAATTGTTGTAACACAGTCACATAAACCATGTTTCGTTCTTCGGCTGAAATGTTTTCTGAATTGCTCAGGGAGTTCAATGGGCAGCATTTCCAAGAATGCCAAGACACAGCTATTACAAACACCCAAAACTTTCAATGAAATGCAAAGCTAAAAACACAAATGCAGGTCAGCTCTTGTATCCTACCAACAGGCACTGAGAGGAAGACGGGAAAAGTCAAAAGAGAGGCGGCACAAGCAGAAGACGAGGAACTCAATGTTGAAGTAAAAAAACCAATACTTGCAGGACACAGATCTAAGTGAATGCTGGTTTGAAACACATTTCAGCTCACAGTAAACAAAACATCACCCTGCAAAGACAGAGGATGAAATAACCATTCTTTGTTGGCTTCACACTAAGGAGACTCCCTCTCCCAAGACAAAGAAACTCCTATGTCAGAAGCTGAATATCTAAACTATTTTTGGCATCTCTTATATCAGTGGTATTACAGATTAGTACCACCCAGAAAAGTCAGGAAAGCAAGGAAGGAAGTAAATGCTGAAAAATCCACGAATAATCTTCACAGCCACCTACCACTGAGGAAGCAGGTACTAAAAGGTATAACACTGTACACCAGTCACGGCTGAGGAATGACCAGAGACTGAACATGGAAATTTGAAACTCAGTTTAATGATGCTTTTCCTTTGCAGAGCAACATGGATGGTGCAAAGGACAGTTCATACAGAAAACACGCCGGGCTTTTAGATGTCATGAAAGAAACAGAGGAAGCAAATATGGAAAACTGCGCTGAAGCTCTGCGCTAGATAATATTGTGCTATGAGCTGAGCTGTGAGACCCAGACGACTGAAAGGGCACACAAAGTGCCAGCGTAGAGTCACCACCTGGGAGCTTTCCCTAGACGCTCTTCTTCAGATGTCTCAACTACAGAGACAAGGTTAAAATGTGGAGATTGGCTGGACAAAGATCAGAAATTAATTCAACTCCATGTTCATTTCATTTTATCCAGACTGTAGTTTAAAGATCCAAAGAGGTCACTGTTATTTTCTGAAATTTGAAGAAAGTCTTCAGAGATCAAAATGTTCACTATGTCACAGCGTGTTCCTTTCTCTGAAGTTAGGAGGTGAGCTATAGTAAACGGGAACACTACATTTTCTAACTCCACCCGACAGCAGCTTAACATTTCAGCTTCACCAACGCCACAGCGTTGTTTCTTCTGGCTCACCTTGTAAACAGGGAAAACAGGGATTTCAAAACAACTTTTTTTGGGTTTCTTTTATTTTTTTTTTGCTGCAGCTGAGTATTGGAATAACTATTCAGAACAAGATAATGCTGTTACAAAATAAAAGTATTTTTACTCCAATGTGGACAGCAAACTTGAAATATTTTTTTTTTTTGAATAGCAAGTCTTGGTGACGACACACATGACTGATAGCTGCTTTCCTTCCTCAACATCAACACGTAACAAAAGTCAAATTCTCAGCTGTAATTCGATCTATATGAGGAAAGTTTGCTCAGATAGAGCAGTTTTGCAGCCCTGCAAATCACATACTAAATCTTCCTTTTCTAACACTTAACCATCTTCTCAAATCCTTTGTCTCTTTTTTCACCTTTTTTCTCCACTGTTGTGGTTATCCAAGAGAAGGCATTTCTGGGCAGAGCTCAAGCATCACAGGAAGGTTGTGTTGCCTTCTCCCATAAATCTTTCCTTGGCCCACACAAGTCTCTGTTTTAATTTGCCCGCTGACGTTCATTCTGCCTTTCAGCAGGCTGCAGCCTCCAGAAGGGCCCCTTTCCTTTCCTCTCCCCTGCAACCCACAGCAACTGCATTGTTCTGCTATCGGATGAATAAATAGCCACTCTGGCAAGACATGCCTCAAATCACTGCAAAGGTCTAGGAATTTTTTTGGTACAGTTGAAGATTTTTGTGTGATGTTTTCAGACAGCTTTCCCTCATCATTCTTACTTGTCTCAGTGCCTCAACATAAAACATAAAGCCCTGCTACACAAGTTTGCCGCAATTTGAAGTGCAGCGTTCCTGATGTTATGTAAAGGAATATTAAGAGTCAGATCACGAAAATAATTTGAACGAAATGGATTTCCTAAATTCCATGAAGAGTAATTTCATTCAGGCTGGCACTAAAATTGGTAGCAATTATTTGCAGAATCGAGGTCCTGGAGAACAGTCATCTCAGAACAATACAGCGGGCAACTTTTCCCAAAACAGCGTAGCACCCAGCTGAGAGGCAATATGAGTGAGCTGCAGGAGAGGCAGGAGAGGCAGGAAAGTGAAAAGGTTTATGTTATTGATTGCAGAAAAGAGAAGCCTTCAGTCACATATCAAATCAATCAACCACTGTAGTATATTATTCGTTTGCTGAATTTAGTAGTGCCTTTAATTGTTTGCAGTATGATGAGATTTGCAGACTTCTTGAGAATTTCCACAAGATTAAATCTAGAGACCTAACAGTTAAATCTTTATTATCTTTAGGGTTTTTTTTTTTTTAAATGTTTCCTCTCTCTCCCTTTGCCACCCCCCTGGCCAGTACTATATGAAGGGGGTAAGGGCACTCAATCAACTTTATTGAGCCACAGCAGTTTCCATAGCTCTCAAGTGTCTGGATTTTATTGGAAAGTCCTCCACTTACAAGAATTTGAATTATAGGCTACGCAGTGTTTTCATGTTTTGTTCCAATTTTTTTTTCTCTGTGGCCACTGAAATTGCAAGCAGATATCTCTAACGGCGTAAGAAATGCAGTCAAATTCCTGTGAGTTAAATTTATTCTGTTGACTCAAATATGTGCAAATTTTTCCTGCCACCTAGAACCAATATTGATTTACAGAAGAAGAAAAAAAGCAAAGAAAACAATGAGCTAATCCATCTAATTTATGTGTCCAGCATCACCACGTCCATGCCCAGATTTGTACTGGGCTGGTAAAGACTCTGCAGTGCGTTCTGGAATGGAAGGCCAAATATATTAGAATTGGGATTTAAATACACCGCAACTGAGAGTTATGGGATAAAAGAACTTGAGGATCTTAGTGTCATTTGGCATATGTGGTTATTACGTACGTTTTAAAATTTTCTCTCATTTACCCTGGTATGCTTAGCTGCATACTAAGCTGAATAAATAAGTGAAAGAAACCGTTTTCATCTGGTACATAATAACTTTCCCTTCACTATGTAGTGGATTGTTGAACATTAAAGGACAGCTCTGGTTCCTGGATGCTAATGAGGATATTGTTTGATTTAAATGGTGCTACAGCCAGAGATCCTTACAGTTACCATATGCTTACAACTTCCCTTGTATAATTCCGAAGACTGTAAGTCACCCAACCCAGACAGTAGAACTCCCTATGTCTTTTCCAGTTGTATATGTAACACCTGTACGTTACTGACCAGAAATGTAGGTTGTAAATTGGGTTGTAATTCAGAAACATAAAATTTTGACAACATGTGCTAGCCAGGATTTACTTGCAGTCATATGAAGAGGAAAATGTTAAGTAGAGAGAGTGAAGGTAGAATGAAGAGAGTCGCTTCAGTGAAAGTCATTTTGTGTAGAGGGAAGCTTCTCGTCTCTGGTGTGATACGTAATGAGCAGGACACATGTAACTGGTGGTTTTTTTGGTTGTCGGAGTCCTATTTTCTTGTCGTGCACATGTGAATTGCACCTGCTGTGCAGGTGCAATTGAGGTGGTTGTGTATATGAATAAAATAAGCACTTGAGCAATTGCGCTCCCATTTTTAGTACAGGCTTCGGCTTTGTGTCTTTGAATCTCTCGACCACCTGCTGTCTGTAAGGATTGCTCCTTCCATCATCTGCTTTGATCAGATAAAAAGTGAAACTGTGGCACAACAATATGTAACTGTTTGGAGCTAATCTTGGGAACATTAATGAATGCGCTCTCTCTGTAATATCAAGCCCTAGGCCCAGCACACAAAACGAAGAGCATTGCTCTCGAAGAAATTGCAGGGTAAACGCAGTCAGAGCAAAAGTAATTGCCCTTCAACCAGTCCTTAGGGCCCACTGTGAGTGAACTTTATGTGCAGGTTGCCTTGTATTTCATCACGTCGCCAGACCTGGACAGCTTTTAGGAGAGATGGCCCCCTGCTACACCATGAGGTAAGTAATCCCTCCAGAAGAGTCTGGAGGGAACCTGGTGCAAAGGGGATGCGAAGCCAAGTGCACGCTTGTGAGACTGGTGTTGGGAGGACATGGAGGTGAACCTCAACATGGAATACGAAGAGGAAGAGATGCAGAGGGTGGAGGAAGCATAGAGAAAATGGGCAGGAATGCGGAGGGCAGGAAGGAGTCAAGGGCATTCTGGAGGAGAAGCAGTGGTGTTACCAAGAAGATGGTCAAGAAATGGTGAGGGTGAGGGCATGAGGAAATTATAGAGAGTAGAGACCATGTGGCTGAGCAAGAGGCTTTGAGAGAATTAATACGGAGAAGCGTGGGAGTAAATGGAAAGAGTGAGAAAACAGTCCCAGAAGAAAAAAGTGAAGCAGGAGGAAATATTCCTCCAGGACATGGGACAAGAGGAGAATAATGCTGTTCTCAGCAGCCACTGCATGGGACCACACTCCCGTGTGGCTTTCAAATGATAAGACAACTTTCATATACAGCCTGTTAATTAAATGGGGGTAAAAAAATAGTCTGAAAATTAAAAAAAAAAAAAAAAAGAACAGTGAAACTTTCATTGAGCAGACACCTGCTCTAGCAGCTGAGCAAGGACTGGGCTCTCTTATGGTTGTTACAAAGGTTTTCAGTGTGCTTAACCTGGAACTGTGCCAGGCACTGACCACGCAGCCCCACGTTTGTACCATAACCAAGGGGATTTTAATGATTATGAATGACTGGGAGATCAGGTTTCTATCCAACACAAATGATATTGTAATAACAAGTAAAAGAAGATGATAAAAGCTGAATATCAGATTTTTAATTTTTTTTTTTAAGAAGCTGTGTGGTTTCTTTAGGCCTTCTTATCCTCTGTATTAATTTTATTAAAACAGATGTAAAAAAGTGGATGGAAAGTTAACTGCCAGTAATCGGAAATAAACCCACAATGCAATCTCCTGCTTGTCTGTCTTCATTCTAGCGTAATTTATCTAAAAAATGCATCACTTTGTACACATGGGAAGCTGGAATTGGTTCATTTGAGTGCTTTTCAAGTGCAATGTAATTGTAGATTTCTCTGCTATAAAAGGCCATCAGAAAACTGGACACAGAGCACAAAACATATTTTTAAAAAAAATTTTTTTTTTTCCTTCTGCATAACTACCCACTTTCAGGACTGGAGACTGCATAAACAAGATAAAGTGGAGTGAAAAATCACTTAACATCAGATTTGTGGATTCTGCTTTAGGAGCAGCTTTTTCAGCTTATGTTTGTATTTATTGAACCACCACTGGGCCAGACCCTTTAGTGCGCTGTAACTGAGAACAGATTCTAGAGGAACATCAAGTACTTTTAAAAAATTCAACCCAGTAACAAAAATTATTTGATCTTTTATTAGCAGAGTGTGGCTGTTGTAAAAAGAAATGAAATACAGTGACCAGTCAATGCCAAGTAACTGTAGATTAATCCAACCTAAACTGAGTTCAGATAATTCTTGGAGTATGCTCTGCATCACAATCAACTCCAGGTCAGACAAACACATGTGCATATGCATGCATTCGTGAGTTCATGATATTTTTCATTTTTCCTCTTGTTTGTTTTTTTCTTTTCTGTCTCTGAAAAGGATCCTTTTCATTTTTATCAGGCACAATGATATCCTCGTGCTGATAGTGTTTTTCACAAGCAGGTTATTTCTGGAGGATTCTTCTATTTTACATGCAAGCAAATAACACACAGATATGGCTCCTTTCTAACTGGAAGAAGATATTTTCTTCTAAACCTGATTTAGTTTGATAAATGTGAGAATATACTGCAACAAGATACTTCAGGCTATGCGAAATACTGGGCTGGAACTACATTTAGTCATGGCATGGCAAATCCACTTATGAGTCCCCTGAGAGAGCCTGGTGGGCTAGAACAACAGCTCCATTATTCGGAGTTCCATGTCTATCATCCTACTTATTAGCATAGTCTTGAGGTTAAACAATGGTGTTAGTTTTCTATGTGCATCCTCGTACTTATTCATTATCAAATTCCTTTACGATGTTTATTTAGACTGTTATTATCTAGATTAAGTGTACCAGGTCCTAAAAATGTAACTTCCCAATACAAGACAATTTTCAGTGAACTAGTTTAGCATCCAACTTTAAGGTGTGCTGGAATCACCTTAGAAACAGGTTTTGAAAGCATTTTTTTTAAGAATTAAATACTGAGCTTGATGAACTGGGAACAGTGGAAAGTCTTTCAATGGTTTAAATGGGTCTTGGATCAAGACTAAGGTCTTGTTTTTTGAAAGTACTTAAATATGTGCATACATCTGTCCCCAACAAAAGCATTTAAGGACATAGGCCAGTGGATTTGTTTCATGATTAGAGGTCAAGCAGACTTATAAGTGCTTTACTGGTCAAATATCCAATATTGACAAAAATATCCAGCACTAAGCACAAAAAAATACAAGCAATGAGGCCTATGTCTAGGCTTATGTCTATGCTAGAGTAAAACAAAGAAATATTTTCGCCTGAGTTTAGGAGAACACTTTGCTTCCAAGCTATTGTTTGCTCTCATCACATCTATTCAGATCTTTAGCATTCCATAGAAGTATTCCAGTGTGCTGCTTGCCACTCGTTAGCTCATGAGTAAGGCACGACACTCTTCATCCACTTCATGGAACTCAGGATTTTTTTCTGTAATGCCTTCAAGAGTGACTCTATCTATCCACTCACATGGTCCTGTTTAAAAATGTTTAAAAAAACCTACCCACTCACCTAACCAGAGATTGTTAATCTTACAGATGCATCAGATCCAATTTTTATGCAGCAGTAACTTAAATCTTCCTACTAGCCACTTACTGTATTTGTGTGATGTAGGACCTGCTACAGGTGTGGATACATGCCCAACTGGGTGGTAGCATTGGATAAACCCAGACAGAAATAGATGCCTGTGATCTCAAATGATGAAACGTAGACAATGTTCATTCTCTGGATAAATGTCTATGGAGTACACACATGTCCTTCTAGGACATGCATTACTTTGCCCCTTTTTTATAAGCAGCTTACAGCTCCCAGGGCCGTGGTCTGCTTCTCCAAATGCTGGAATGGCAGAAGCTGAAGACAGGAAATTTTCTTGCTCAAGACATCGCTGCTCTTTCTTTCTCCTCCATCTCTGTTTTTGCCTATGTCCACCAACAAATGGCTTAGGAAAAGTCTGAGCTGAGCTAATTTAAATCATTCCTGTGTTCAAGCTGAACTACAGCTGAGCAGCATTTGATGGTGTTCCCATGGCTTGTGTGCGAAGCTACAAGCAAGAGGAAATTGCAGATCAGAATGAAGCTCCTGTCAGCTGTCATTTCCCACTGATATATTTTACTGTAATTATTACTTTTTGAAAACTGGCATAGATTGTAAATTACAAGGTTATTTAAGTTCTGAAGATGTACTACATTCTTGCTCTGAAGTTTTTGAAGAAATTATTTATTTTTATGTGTTTACACTAAATCTCAAGTCCGCCAGAGAGAAACTATACTACATTTTAAATGTATGCAATGCATTTCAATTTCTCTCTTTGGCATCTCTACATTTTTTTTTTTAAGCTATATGTATTTATAGAGGAACTCTTCAGTACCGATCTAATGTTTTATAAAACGGATTGCATGACACCCAGAATATATTACGATGCATCTGTTTAACATGCAGCCTTACCAGAAGTACAAATTTGATATGTTACACTTCTCTAACCTTATGTTTTCAGTACAACACTATGCCTTTTTAGCACTGACTAGGAAATCAGATTGAATATGTCTGGGAATACAGTTTCACATTGTGCATAATCCTGGTTCTGCCACTGAAGAAAATCAATGAGAGTGAGGCATTGATCTCCTTGCAGAGTGCAAATGCAGTTAGCTCTGAAACACACTGCTGAGGATTTTGTTATTCAAGTCATTCGATCACTCAATGTGTTTGCTAACCAAGTTCTTATCATGCAGCACCTCACTAGCTTAAGCTTAGCTTCAGTTGTGTATATAGCGAAAAAAGGTCCCTTTTGGAAGAAGAAAACGGCTTTACATATGCACAGCTCTTCTACTGCGTGTATGTTTGCTCAAGGCTAAACTAAAAATGCCTTTTCTTCAATGACATTTCACAATGTCACCAAACATATGAAAGTCTCACAGAAGGATGTGTGAATATGAATCACTCCAGGAAAATATCCTTTTCTGTTATGGTGGATTTTATTTTAGTCTCTGCTAATTAGTCAATTTGTTTTCCTTTTTTCTTAGAGAAGGAAATTTAATCGAGTATTTCTTGATGTTGCCAAAACACACATATATTCTTGCACATGGATAACTGTATAATTATAGGTATGGCAAATGCATGCATACACGCACATACACACACATCCTTAGATAGACAGATGTACTTAATTTTTTATTTATATATTAACTATATTTCATTCTTGTCAGCAAAAATATTCTCCTAACTTACAGCCTTCCAACCACAGACAATAAATTATTTTAAAAGTGATTGCAGATGATTCATTTAGTGCTGTCATAAGATAGTGTTTTCTTTAATGAAAATTTATATCATTTCCCTATGAAAAAAAAAAATCAGTTAAATAAATTTGTACTGAAAGATGCAAGAGAACAGATGCATGTGGTAAACACTGACTGGTGCTTGACAATAGGCAGGACCCTGACTTGCTGAAGTGCTCTGATTTTATTTAATACATCTACTCTGGGTTAGGATTTTCCATGGTATTGCCATTATACAAATACACGTAGCTGAACCAGGTGGCATTTGTATCAAGACACAATGCTCACAGATCAGCATTAAGCTGTGACTATATAAAGTAGTTCCTCAGAATATTCACAAGATTAAGAGAATGAATTCTGCTTTAAAGCATACTAAGAGCAGGCAGCAGTTCTGGTAGAAAGGGAAAAAAAAACCTCACTCTCTGGTTTTACGGTTGTTTGAGTACTCAATATTTAGAAAGGTGAAATATTAACTGAAATGTTATAGGAAATACAGTAGGTGAAAAGGATACACTGCAAACAAGTGTTATCTGAGAGGCTAATATATACTATTTTTTATTTACTATCACCATATGTTTGGCATAATTACAGTGAAAAAGTGAAAAAAAACAGGAGTATTTCAAATGAAACATTTCCTCTGGCCCTTCAGTGTTACACCAGGAACAGTTGAAGTTCACAAGACAGCAAGGCCTTCTATGTTTAAGCAAATATACACTTTATATCAAAAACAATTACAATAAATCACCAAAAGCAACATGCAGAAGTCAATCGGTGGTGAAACATTCAATACCAGTTGAGCAGTGGTACAAAATAAATAGCCAAGCTTTTAATCTGTCTGTTGTATCAGTGGATTAAATCCACTGACTTTAAAATGTGAATAATTTGAGAAATTTTGAAATTGCATAATTAGGTACTTTATCACAATGATGAGTGAATATAATAAATACAATATCTGTCATGCATATAGCACTGCCTTTAAAGCACACACCACAAAATATAAAGAGTTACAATAGAAATGAATACTCCTGTCTCAGGGTGAAAAAGAAACTCTTAAAAATCCTTACAAACAACCAAATTAAGTACGTTTTCTTCTATGCTGATTTACTTAGTTGTGTGCATCCGATGATTCAAAACTTGACCTCATAAAATGCACAATGATGAGACCTTCTTAAATAAGAGTAACAGAAAGCCTAAATCCAAACCCAGTCCAGCCTCTTTCAGCCGCGTGACGTCCATGCCCATGCCACTGCCTTTTTGCACTCTTGAACCTCCAGCTGTCACTTCAAGTAACGGGAAAGCTACAAACTAGGATTATCTTCACATAGCAAAGAGAAACAACTCATCATCTTTTCATCCTGCCTTGTCTGTTACTGCTGGTGACTAAATTATTCATTACTGTTCTCTTCCTTTGAATTTCTAAATTGTGAATTTAATTTCTGCTTCTTTCCCTATATTCATGGATACCATTGCAAGAACCTGCTAAGTATCTTGTCATAATGTCTCTAAAATCCATTAATTTTATTTCTACAACCAAAACTTACACACAGATTCCTACTACCTTTCCATGTGAATACTGCATTTCCAGAGAGTGGAATGAATGCTTCCTCATTAGTTACAGTTCACTCAAAATTTAAAAAAAAAAAAAAAAAAAAAAAAAATCTTCAACTCAGAGTTTCAACTACCTAGATCAAAACGCATCCCCACATCGAAACTCTTGATCCTTTTCTTCAAGGACAACTTACCTTTTACTTACATTTCTGTTACTGTCTTTCTCTACCTTCCCATAAATCCACTTTCTTGTATGTCTGCTATTCTTGTTTATATGTCAACAGAAATAAATTACTTCCTGAACTCAGAGAAGTGGTCCACAATCATGCTTTTATTTTCCCTGTCTTTTCCCACATAGGCTGCTAGATAAAGCATGTTTCTTCTACACACATGGGAAACACAGTTTGCTTCTTTGAGGAATGTGTGAAGCACTGACAATAAAGATACATCAAAATGAGATTAAAATACATCTGTCCCTTCCCTCACTTTCCCTCAATAAACTCCTAAAAAAATTATCTCAAGCCAACAAACAACTGCCATGGAAATTCCAGCAGTACCAGAATACCCCTTTTTATTTAATCTTTATCAGTGCTGAAACTAAAGTTCAAGTCAAAGCAAGTGTGTTCATTCTGATAAAATTCAGTGCTGTGCTGTTCTGTTTTTTTCATCTGTATCACTATCAATTCACTCAAAATTAAGCAGGACAATGTGCTGGGTTTTTTTTTTTTTAAATATAAACCAAAATCACTGGAAAACATGCCATGTTTTGTTGAAACTCTCTGTATCCTTACAGGAGCTGCTTTAATTATTAATTGTGAATGAAATATCTGATGAGTCTGGCTTTTTTCCTGTATGTGAATCATTTGTAAACTAATCATGATTTCCACAAAATATCTTTTATGCATCTGTGCTGAATAGTTTATGCAAACAAATATTAGCCCATGGCTTGTTTGCAAACTGCTGACTTAAAATGTTTGTTATTCATGGCAGATGTCTTACCAGAGAGTTAACACTTTATTGATTTAGTGTCCTGATAGTTTTTAAATTTTAAAGGAACCACAATAAACTCTGAACTGCATGGGAAGTGGTTTTGGTGGGTAGGAAAAGAGGAAGCATGGATAACCCAGATAAAAATGAAGCAAGGGTAAAATAAAATGTATGAAAATAGACTATAGGATCATAGTACATTTGACTTTGAGAATAAAGGTAAAGAAACAGAGAAAGAAATTTCAAATGTATTAAAAAAAAACCCCAAACAGCATTGTTACTCCACAACACAATGCGTCAGAATATACAATTGATGACATACCCAATACAGACTTTCAAGTGAATTTCTTATATCCACTGAAACACTAAAATTCTTTGGGTTTGCAATCGGAAGCTTTCATTACAGAACTGATGATTATTCATTAATCACAACTGATGATTGACACAAGTAATTTATACCAATGAGGTGATACACTATATAGATATAAGAACACAACTATCCTGTACCATTCTCTAGTAATTTTCAATCTCAGTATTAAGAAGCCAATACACTTTCAGTGGTACCTCATATAATGCTATGCTATAAATTATTTACTTTCACAAAAGTTTACTCTCTGGACATGTTAAAGAAACAAATGTAAATTTTAACTTGGATATCATTATGTTAGGTAAAACTGAGACCATAATTAGCTTTTAAAATTATGAAAGTACAAAGAGAAACAAATCCAAGGTTTTCTAATTATTTTGTAACACAGAACACATTTTTACAATAAGTGGAGAAATACAAAGTCTTTCCTTGACTAGCTCCTGTTCTGTAAAGCGATTGAAATAGAGGCAACACAGAAACTTTTGCCAATCAGGGAATGGTACCCAAACGTAAAGACTTGACATTCAGTTACGGCCACCTTTGGAAGCAGCCTGTCTCTCCAGGCTCAGTCTCTTGCTGTGTCTCATTGACAGACCTCAGGAAAAAGTGAGTGGAGAAAAGACTTTGTAATTTAGACCTTTCCAGAGAGTATATGTTAGTTACATTTTCTTTAAACATAAGAGAGCGGTGATAATCTTCAGTGACATCTTCACCTCCTTCCTTTAGTGAAACATGGTTGACTGTTACCTCAATGAAACACTATTGTGTAAAACTGTGATTCTTCAAGTTTCTGAGGAGGAATTTTAATATAATACCGATTCTGAGTGTCTGTGGCTTGAGGGAGCAGGAACTGGCAAATAATCGGTTTCCTAGCATTACAGTCATAGACCAACCCTGGATGAGTGCAAGCTCCATATTGAGTGTTTGTCTGAAATAATGTCAAAGCAAGTACATTTTTTTTTGTACGCCGGTGAATTCCTAATTAAACTTGACGTATTTATGTCAATATTTTGTATACAGCACAACAAGTGATTGCTTACATTCCTCATACTGAAAGAGAAAAATACAGCATTTCCTTCTTCCAGATAAAACCAGAGCTTTGTGGTGAAGTGCACCGTGCCCTTGCTGGAACTCAGTCAATGTCAAATACTTAATCTAGACTTGAACTTCATGACTGTGCAGTCACCTGTAGTAGATGCTTAGAGACATAACAGGATTACGGGTCTAAATCTTCTATATTGGTAGCTTTTGAGCCTTCAAGGTGTTATCAAAACATAAATATGCATCTTTGGGTGAACTCTCTGCCACAGCAGCCTTCCTCAGCACACAGAGATTTGATCCAAGTCTGTGGTTCTTGCTGAGATATTCATTGCATCATTGTCTATTTTCAGCTTGTTACATTAATCAAAACCTATCCCATTTATTAAACTGCTTCCTGCAGCTCAGGCATTTGAAATTCAGAATGCCAGCAAGCAGCTGCCAGGCATCGTGAAGGAAAGAGGTGGGGTAGATCTGAGTAATGTACAAATTGAATTTCAAGTGACCGAGCAGCCTCTTTATCTCTTAGTGACACAACCAGTGATTTTAACAATATTCTTAAAGGAAATGAAACCTGGAGCCAGGGTTCAATCATTGGGTAGCTGCTATAGCCCTTCCCAGCAGTCCTTCCGGAACTACTGATGAGTGTGACCTTTGCAAAAATGCACAAAGCCTTGATTTCTGCATGGTTAACCTTTACAAGCTGGAACCCTCCTGTGGAACCTAACCACAACAGAGGGATGCTTTGGAATAAAAAACACACACACACATATTTTATGAAAGAGCAAATTTCCAAAATAGAAGGGGAAAAAAATTGAAAAGAATGAAGGGAGAAGGAGAAAAGATTTTGGATAGAGGCATTTAACAGTGTTCCAAATAGTTGATTACCTACATTGCTGTTTTGATCAGTACTTTTCACGCTTCTTATATTCCACAGGTAACAGTCAATCCAGAAGTCTAGCACCAAAGCATTTTTTTCTCAGAAATATTCTCTGTGCTTTACAAGTCACTCAGCCAAGAAGCTGACAAAACAGAAATTCAGTACACTCTTAACAACGGGTGTTCCACAAGAATTGCAGTGGATATAGGCGCTGCAGCCAGACAGTCAGATGACTCCCACCTCTCCATCAGTGTTCCTCTCTTGCGCACCTGATACTCATGAGAGATTCCAGGAATCCAGATTTGTGTGAGAGAATAATAATCATAAAAGATTTTTAGGGGAGGGTGAATTACCGTTCTCCCATCCTTGCACTTCAAAACTTGAGCTCAGCCATAGGCGTTATTTTCTTGAGCACTCAAGAAACCATGGTGCTTCAGCCAGGGCTGTGTGCTTCTAGCATTCTGGGAGGGTTGCTTGCGAAAGCAAAATCCTGTAATTTTCCTTACCAAAAAGTCAATCAATGCAAAACAAATTGTTAGTGACCGTTTCAGCTGATGCCACAGCAGGTAAAGGAGGATGAAAGTTGGTGGAAGGCTTTCTAAAGATCTTTCCTAGAGGAATCTTGATGATGCTACTTTATTCCTCTTTCAGGAATTTGAATAATAAAAATAATTTATTATTATCCTTCATGGCACTGATAATTTTGGAAACCTTTAAATAAGTCTTTGAACAACGTGAAAGGCAAAGTAATATTCTTTTATGTCTACTTGATATGGTTTCCTGAGTGTATGTCTTTGTGGAAATGATCTTTGGGGTAAGATCTTTGGAAAAATTACTTTTTGAAAAACAAATCCTTACAATGCAAACTATGCATTCATAGATTTGTCTGTATACCTTTTAGTTTGGAGTATAGAAGACTTCTCTCTCACATGAGCTGTCCCAGTGTCTGTCGTTCTTATGCTGCTAATACGAAATTCCTGTTATTGTGTTTTCTTAGGTTATTTCAGTCAGGCCAAGATATCAACAAAAGCATTTAACATAGAAAAAGGATGGACAATATTAAACACAAGAAGGATTAAATGACAGAAGAGTGTCACTAAAAGAGCACAAACTGGACAAATAACTAACTCACAAAAGTATTTAACCTTTAGTATCAAATTAGGAGCTTCCTCTTGGGAGGTCATATATTAATTGTCACAATTTTTGTTTCCCTGGACAGACTGAAAATATGTCACAGCTTTTTGCAATGTGTTCTGTAAAACTACCTCTGTAAGATACATGGTTAAAAACAACTTCATTCTAACCTTCAAAGTGAAGCCACATGCTTGGACCTCGGCAGGAAAATGACTTTAATTCATTCTAGATGACCTTTTCATTGAAAAGCAAACCCTTGCCCTTAGGCTATTTGAAAGGTTAGATGTACCTTTTTCTTTTTACTATTACGAGGCATATATTTATTAGTGCTCTGTAGAGTTTTTTTTTACACCAGCTCCAGATAGCTTTTAGAAAAATCAGACAACTCCCACCTTCATCCCTACCCTTTTCACTTTTGTAGATCATTAACTACTTCCAGAGTGCTGCTTTTGAGATTTGATTGTAAAAATATTTCATTAAAAAAAACAGGAAAAAGAAAAGGATCAACAGTATAATTGATACTATTCAGCAAACAATGGGTCATTAAATAGCCAGTCTTCCTATTCTTTAAAATTTGTTTTGGTTGCTTCAAATAGTCAATTCAAGGAAAAAAATCTCTAGTGAAATGGTATTAAATGTGCTGCTTTTACTCTCTGCCAATAAGGATTTTAGTATGGATATATGGAGTTAGCACCCAGGGGATAATGTTAATTACCAACAGAGGAAATCATGTTCTGTGTGCAGATTGGTGAAAAGTCTTTATTAACTGCTAAGAAATAGTTAATTTTTCATTAGTCAGAACACTGAAACAGAGGCTGCTGCCTATGAACCATTGATTAAAGTTTATGGTAGCAATAACCTCCCTGAAAAACATTTGTTACCATACTTAATGACCAGATTTTAAACCATTAATCTTCCTTTGCAGGTTAACCAACCAAATGGAGGTAAGCTGTTTGTAACAGCCAATACCACCAATATTAATATGCAGATGTTTTGAGCATAAAACAAGCTTCTTAATATATAGTCTGTAGCAACCTGTTTATTAATAGCACCAAATAGGAAAGAAAAGGGCCTCCATTCCTAACAGCCACAGCAGAACATTGTCAATAAGGAGGTATAATTTAACTTTTAACTAGCACATTTCCTCAGATAGAGTGCATATGCTGTACAGCAGTAGAATGCTTTAGCCCCCACAGAAGTGCTGAGAGATGGGGGAATGCACGAGAGGTCCTTACGGTGGACCAGAGTCAGGGACAGTATCCACTGTGACGGTAACTGTCGGAACGGTGTTGTAAGTGCTGTGTTGCACACCTTCATGGTAATGGGAAGGTGAACTCCCCCTCTACCTTACATATGATACAAAGAGAGACCCACTCTGCCTGAAAGACTGAACTCTGTTTCTATAGGGAGTAGCAGGCAAGCAGTGTATCGGCCAGTGCAAACATGGAGGATACTAAAACTGAGTTGTAGTTTACTCTGGTGGTAATGTCCTAATCAAGACAAGATCTCTCTCCACCAAGCACAAACCAATACATCCGTCCTTTAGTCTTCTACTGTGGCAGCTGCAGTCCTTGCTTTTCTCTCACTGCTGATTTCCCGGTGTCCATTAGTACGACAAGTCTAAGTACAGAGAAAAAAAGCTTATGTGAGTAATTCCTTTTGCTGGACTTTGTACTTAGTTCCTTTCAGTCTTGGAAAAATCAAACAGAGGATACACTTACTCTGAAACCAGTCCAGCAACACTTCTTTCAGGAGTACTTCTGGAATATGAGTGTGTCCCAGGTTACTGCCTATACCCTCTAGAAACGTTTTAATCAGATTAGTATATAGCATATGCTTCATTCTGGATGTCTGTAGTCATTGGGCCAGTGTCCAACGTGAGAAGCCATGCTATTATTAGAAATCCTATTTGAAGGCTACAAGCCATTGCTGGATGCTATTTCAGGACAAGCTCCCCCACGCTATGACCTATTGCAAACAAAGCCGAAGAGCCTGTGGTAGACCACTTTTTATAAACACATTTTAGCTTGGCTGAACATGCATAGCAGTAAGTACCTAAAAATGCCTCAGTGGCAGCATTGTTAGCCTTGAGGTAAAGAACAGATAGCCCTAACTGTGCATAAGAACCTGCCAGCTTCCACTGAACTTAAATAATGCAGCTTTATTATATACAGCACCTCTGGGATCTCGGTAATGAAGTGACCCATCTTTAATAATTCTCCAAATCACAGTAATACAATAACATTAGTGACCCAGTCGCTTAAGATAGTTACTCTTGAGTAGCAAAATAATAAAGGAGGGACACGTGGGGTGGTTAGATCAATAGACATGGTAATGACGCAAATGGTAGCAAACTGCGGGACTCTATTATCAGCGCAGTAAGCATGCACAACCAAAGACAGCAGCTCTGAGGATTTCAATCACTCTCAGTCATTTCCTTTTCTGATGGCTATTTCATAATTGTAGGAAATTTCATGTACATGATAATTCTTCAAATATTCTTGGCCAGCTTCCATCCAGTAAAAAAGCTTTACTATTATCTGAGTATCTAACTTAGCCAGGGTCTCAATAACAATTTAATGATTGGATTTCCTATTGCTTTGGGAATACTTGTTGACTGAATGGCTGCACTGAGAGGTTGCAATAAAATATTCTTGTAACCATCTTGGATTTTGGGACTTTTTCTCTTTTTGAGGGTTATATTGGTTGTTTTCCTCCATCCATTACAATATTGGTAAAAAAAAAAAAAAAGATCAGTTCTGTAAATACAATGACAAATATCAGCAAAAAAGATCAGTTCTGTAAATACAATGACAAATATCAGCAGATAAATTGCTTTTGAGGTAAGCCTCATGTAAAAAGGTGATTTTCCTGAAACCATGTACTTAAAAGGAAATCATACATATTCCTGCAATCTTGTGAATTTGTCCTATGGCTCATTAGTGAAATAGTACTTAAGAATATTTAACTTTTGGTAAGGAGCTCACACCTGAAAATGATGAAGAAGTGTTTTAACCCCAAATAACATGTGGATGATAAGCATGGAAAATCCACTTAACAGATTTTCCACGTCATAGTCTATGATGGTACTCATAGCATGACTTCACAACGGGCACATGCTGTGCTATTAATGGCTTTGAAAGTACGATTTCCTTGGTGCAGGCACTGTTGTGGACAGGAGAGAAAGACTGTATGAGTATATAATTTCCCTGCATTTGGGCAGGGAATAAACTACACAAGAAAATGCACTGTCTTTTGACTGACGTACGGAGAATCAGACACAAAGGCCGATACCAGTGAAACTATACTGGTTAAACCTTACACCACAACTGCGCGGTAACACTGTGCCTCGCTGAGGCCTCACGGTTCAGCTCTTAATGAGCTTTGATGCTCTTCTTCCTGAAAACCCTTTTATGCTTTCTGTTGACTCCATATGGCACTCTGATGAGCTCACACTTCTTCTTAAGTACTTCTGTATCAGAAAACAAGAGCAAAGCTGAAACAAAGTGAGTCATCTGTTTTAGTCTTTGCTTTCACTGCATGAGATAATGTGGAGGTGTTAATTACAAGACTTCACTGAGTCTTGACTAATAACAGTGTGCAAACAACAGTATGTCAAACTCAGCTACAGAAAGCTTCTACTAATAAGGTAAAACTAGCAATTAGAGCTGACAATGAAGTAATACTTTTCCTTGAATATTCATTTATGAAGTTGTTTGTAGACTTGCTCCTGTTTTCCTCAAGGAAACTAATAGGAACTCCTAGTCATTCATTAAAAATGACTTAAATATCATTTGGTGAGCGAACACACTGGATTAATTCTCCTTTGTACTAATCCACTGACCCTTTGCATCAAAGGCAGAGAAGTAATGTTCTCTGAGATTCCCCAGTCTGTGACCTTGGCGTAATAGGAACAAATTGAATTCCCAGAAGAAGAAAAATGACACTGACCATATAAAATCACTAACCGTGTGTCTGAAACACCATTCATTTCATTTAAATTCTACAGTGGAACTCCTTTGGTTACAAGAAGAACGAATATGATTAGCACACTAAACTTAGTCCTGTCACTTGGTCTGGGGCTTTTTTCCCCCTTTCTTTACAAAGCAGTTTTGACACGCTTCTTTAAACACACAAGCCTTGCATTCCCATGCTGAACGAATGCATACCAGGAGGAAGCAGGCTGCACATTGAAATCTCTTTATGTGCCTGAATCTCCAAATAAAAACAATTGCAAGTTCAAGCTCAGCCATGCTGTCTAATTCCATATCCACGGATTAACTATTCCCCTAAAACAATGTAATGATTATTCCAAAATATATTAAATTAAATATAGATAATTTCAGGGGTTTTTTTTTAAACAGTATTTCCAGTGGAAAATAGAAAATACCATCCTGGAAAACCATTCACTAGAAAATATCTCATGCACAGCTGAGAAATTCAGGAGATTAATTTACTAAAAAATAAGAAAGAAAATAAAAATATTCTGTTTGGAAAGATCCTTTCTTTGATCACCAGTTTGCATTTTCTCCCTACATGATAGTGTAAGCCATTCCCAATGGTAACATATGGTGGCTATATACCACCGCTGAGCACTGATGAAACTGTGCTGAATATAATGCTGCTCTGGTGCATCTTTCCTTATGATGATACCTATCTGAGTAATAGCTTGGCTTCATATTATTTGATCTATTCTCAAATACACGTCTGTTTTTTTTATAGCTGTCTAGGTATCTACGGAAATCTACAGGGATATTGATATCAATATCTACAAGTACACATCAGCACACATCATCAGTCTCCATTCTTTGGCTCAGCTATTGTTTTCCATATTGCTAGTGTACTGCTCTGGGAAGGAGAAGATGAGAGGACTAAAACTGTGACTAGCCACTGCATGCTCTTGTTTCTTCTCCATTTGTACATTGGCACCAATGAAAAAAACAGACGGGACTGACAAGTGTAAACTCAATGCAGAGCCCTGGAGTCCATTCTCTTCTGTGGGTGGCTGAAGAGTGGGAAAGCTAAAATTTTGGTAGCTGGAGCCTGGTTTTTAATTTATCTACGAAGAAGGAGATATTGTGACAATTCTGTTCCTTTCACAGCCAAGGTACACTGATAAGGAAACTTTGTTTGACGTTGCATTTCTTTATCATTAATTTAAGCAAATATATTTGAAAATATATTTGAAAATAAACAGGAATAAAGTCAGTAAATTCAAGATGACGTTTGCAGATGGAGGTAATGCAGATGGACTTTATTAGGCCAATAGAATTGAAAAATCAGCAAATTAATTTTGAGGTACTTTGGTTGTGACATTACCCAAAGCTTTGAAAAAATAATCACATTCTTCAGGTACTGTTCAAAGTACGTCTCATGCCATTATACCTTTAATAGAGAGTTGGTGAAAATAGTGTTTTATCCATTCTTATTTTATTTGCAAGTTTATGATGACTTACAGGCACTTCAGACATAGATATTTCCTCCACTTTAGCAATGCAAAATCCACCATAGATCTCTGCTGCAAAATAGTTAAAAACAAATAGTTTAAAAAGAACAAAATCAGGAAAAAAACTTTTGCCTTTGGTGAAATAGAATTTTGTAAGAAAGGGTTTCTCTTAATTATTTCTTGCAGCAGGTATTGGCTGTCAAGGTAATGCATTACAACACCATTTGGAAAAAACTACAGTTCTAATTAGATGAGCAAATAAATGTTCATTTCAATTTATTAATATAGCTGCAGGCCTTGTTGCAATTTATCTCTCATTTCTGAGACCAATGCGTTGCAGGATGGAAATCATTGTGTTGAAGTAACTGGCTTTAATAATGGATACAGGCAGTGAATTATTTATGCAGAGGGGAGCAAGCCTTGATGCTTTCCACTCACTCCTTTAATTAACTGTGAGATGCTGACGAGTCCTATAGTGTGTCTAAGCTTTCTAAGTTTATCTCCCCTGTAAATGTGCATTCTCTTGTAGCTGCAAAAATACGCTGTTTATCAACAGCTTAATCCAGAAAATACAATCCTGACAAAGTAATTTCTGTACTGCTGCAACTTTTTTTTTTATTGCTTTCATGTCAGCACCATTTCTATAACCCAAGTCTTCAATTCTAGCCCTTAAATTAACTCAGCTCTCCTCTGCAAAACTTACACAGCTTTCAAATTCTGGAAAAGATTGCCTTATGACTTTGATATTCAATGCTCTTTCTCCACTGAAAGTGACGGACAGAGAATGCAACTAGTGAGAAACTTGCTATATCCAAGGCATGTCCTCAGATCGCACAGGAGCATAAAACATAGAAACATAGAATATTTAAGGTTGGAAAAGACCTCCAAGATCATCAAGTCCAACTACCAACCTAACGCCACCATGTCCACTAAACCATGTTCTGAAGTGCCACATCTACACATTTTTTTAACTGTTTCTCCTTTTTTTTTTACCCTACAGATTGCATGAGGGTAGTAGGCTACCAATGGCAATGGTGAGGAGAAATTCCTGTCCTCTGTGAGGCCCAAGTGTTCAGTCAAAGCAAGACCTCTCAAATTCCTGTGCATGAAACTGTGTAGTTTTGATGTGCTTCATTCAACAGAACTGTTTCTGTGAGCCCAGTTACATATACACATGACAATTTATTGGATCTGGCTCCAAACCAGGAAAAATCTGAAAGAGTATAGTTCAGGAAAACTTTACTAAGACATACAAAGTAATTGAGCTTTTCCTCTCAGTATATTGGACTAAACTTTTGTTTAAAACTGTCAGTTTGTGGCTGCTTAAAGTTAATGAGCTACAGAAGACATTTTTAAGCCTGTATTTGGTGTAGCATCAAACAAACATTGCAAACTCATACCAAATGTAAGCACTGCAATTATTTGTATGGGGCTCTATGCTATTTATGTGGGTTTACCAATGTGCTTTAACGGTTTCCTGTAGGCAATCAACGATTATAGTTTCTTAATGAAAAAAGAACAGTAAAAAAAGAGCTTTCAGAAAATTTTCCTCTTTCCTTTTCTTTTTTTTTTTTTTTACAAGTTTCTTAATTATATGTACAGATTAGAGCAGGAGAAATGCACTTCAGAGACACTTTCTGCTGAGATATAACTCAGTGGTTTTGCTGCAGTCACATTAGTGACACACTTAGATAATTGATTGTCCCTTATCTGACAGATCTACATTGCTATTAGCTGTTACTAAGCAAATAAAATATGTAGTGCACATGAACATTTATTGAGCGATTTTTGTATTGCAATGGTAGGCTTCCTTTGACTTTCAGCATTTCTGAGCTAAAGAAAGAATCTGAGGGAGGTCTTATCCTACCACTTCTTTGTAGAAATTGAATCACTATTTCTATAAATCAGATACCATGTTAAAAGCTCAGTGAAGTAAACAATGATGTATGTGAATTAGCACCACAACTTTAGTCAATACAAATCAAAGTGGCTTTATGAAGGTATTGATGTTTTCAGCTCTTGCGAAGGTTGAATACATTTAACCATTTACCCCTGGAGGGACTGTTGATCCAAATGAATCTATTCACTTTGAAACCAGATCATGGTCATGGCAGCAAACAAGCTTACATATACCAAACTAAACGTGACACTTATATTTACCCTAGTAACCATTAAGTTCATAGCAATACAAGTGCTATTCTTAAGGTGACAAAATGGGGTTGAAAAGAAGTACTTGATTGCAGTATACACACTGTATTTTAATTCAATTTTCCATTTATTTTTGTAATTTCAGGTAAAGGGAGTGGCGGTAGAATGAAATTATAATAACATTTTCACATATTCCACAAAAAAGAAGAGAGCTGATTGTGATAAAAGATCTGTTATTTTCTCATATTCCTCAGTAGATTAAAGTAATACCTGCTTTAGAAGAGAAATTGTATTTTGTTTTTATGCAAATGCTATGCAGGATGTGCAAAATCTACTCCTGATTGCATCTGTAACCCTAGAGAAACCTAGAGAACTCCAGCAAAACCTTCCCTGAGTAATACCATTGGTTTTGCAGAATTACTTGACATTGATGCTGACATGACAGGTCTGGCTGGCCCTACGTGTCGAGCATTGTTAGCATGGAAGCAGGGTGTGCTGAAGATGGTATTTATTTCTACAGAAATAACGACTGTGTGAAAAAATAATACCTTATTTCTGTTTGAATAATATCATGAAAATGGCCAGGTTTTACTGGATTAGCTGTGGGACAGGGAGCCTCATGATTGTAATCATATGACGAGTAGGAAATATTAAGGAATGCGTCAGTCAATAGAGAAAAAAACTACAGCCTTTAGTTCAAATACAAAATACATGCTGTAAGCCTTCACCTGACAATTTAAAACCTTTTTCTCTCTCTACAGTACTCTGAAGAAGTTGACTAGAACCCATGGGCTTTAAAGGTAACATATTGCCTCTACTTCAGTATACAAAAGGGCAAGCCTCCTTTGTATCCCTCTGCCTTTTCCGCCAAGAAAATAAAAACTTATAAATATCTCTTCAAACACATCATGCTTAATAAATGTCATCTTGCCTGAGGGTGCTTGCAAGAGACAAACGTATACTAGAGGAACCTCACAAAACTGAAAAACAAAATCGCTGTGTAGCTGGAAGCAATGGATCTTTTTAAACACATATGAAAAAAAGAATTGTAAATTAAAAAGTCCTCCACAATGTTTTTTTTTTTTTGTAGGTGTCTCCTTCTCTAAAGAATAGTGCGGCATTCAAGTGTGGGAATATTTTCTTTAAACATGTGTAAATCACACATTTTGCCTCTCAGGCTGCGGCAGAGCCATAGCAGCGGTGGGGGCGGGGAGGACAAAATGCTGGTCAAGCCGTGTGTTAATGAAACATTTACACAAGCAGTTTATGTGGTAGTAATGAAAAGGGCCTCTTTCATCCCATCCTTTCATTACTTAGCACAATCTTTAAGAGGATTACTTTAAAAAAAAATAGGAGGAGGGAGAATGTGCTTATCAGTTGATTCTCAGGATCGGTGGTGCTGAATTCTTAATAGATTGCCCCCGGATTTGGGATTATTGCAGCGCAAGCTCTTTAAGACGTTGCTACAGAACAGAAAGCAGTTTGTTTTTGCAGCATTCTCACCCTCGGATAAAGAGAGCTATTGACTTTGTGATGAAATGACACAGGACTCTAAGTTGCTGTGGACTGATCCCTTCTGTTGCTCCATCTTTCCCTTAAAGAAGAAACTACACATTCATAATGATTTCTTTACGGTGGGTGATGCAGATTGCATGGAGACACGCACTAATTCCTCAGCTAATATGATTAAAAGCTGCTGACACTGTGAGTTTAGGCACAGCAAGCAGCAGGCTCTCACGGAATCCCTGAGCTGGGGTTTACCTCTACAGGCAATTTACCCTGGAGCAAACCAGTCACCGTGCCTTGTGCAAATGTGGACATTTCAGCTCTGTTTGGATCAGGAATCATTTTGTACTGGAGCAGATTATGCTGGATGATGTTTGTGCGCTTGTCTCCCTCTCCCTCTTCCGAAGTTGTTCCCTGCCCTGCTTTGTGCACCATGCTGCTCTGCCATGTGGCTCTGAACTTGCTGCTGTCAGCCACCACCGCTTTCACCTCTGGCATGGGGATACTCTAGCATTATTTAGGGGCTCCCAAAAGCCCCTAGTGTGATTTAGACTCCCAAAAGTCTCACCTGTGCCAGACACACCTGCAAATAGACCCATGAAGACATCTCAAATGAGAAAAAAAAGTGTGCTTGGCCCATACGTCTCTTTTGACGATGCAAGGCCAGATATGCAGCTGGCACAGATGGCCAAGTCCCCTGGCCCACTGTGAGCAGGGCAACTGTGAGCACACATTGGCTGCACACGCTGGCCAAAGCAACACGTAGCAGGGTTCGGCAGGAAGGCAGGACAGCAGCAGGCTGATGCTGTGTAACACAGCCTAGACAGGTACAGCTGCCCTGGACTCTTCTGATGGGTGCTGCTGTTTGCCTGGTCCTGCCTTTGATTAGTTTGCATTTGATAAATGCACATATGTGGTGGTGTTAATTAGATCTTGTTGTCCACTGGCCCTAGCACTCGTGCTGTCCTCCCAGCACTATCACCCTGTCTCAGATCTCTGCTTTCCTGCTGGCTCAAGGAAATAAACTAATGAGAGGAAAGTGGGCAAAAATGGCGTCTGTTTCAGAAATTAATTTCCATTCTTACTATAATTTCATTATGCACTGTAACGAAGATATTTTTTTCCATCAGGTACGGAGAACAAGTCCTGAAGAATGTAACCAGATATTAATCTTCAACTGTCTTTAAATACAGATGAATAACATTGGATGACAAAGAATAAACATTTCCATTGATAATTCTGCTCTCAATTAGAAATGGACTGAAATCTAGAAAAGAATAGGAATATTTAAAAATGCTTGGCCACTGTCAGCTAGGAAATCAAGCATTTTATTTTTTCTCTAACCCTTAGTGATATTGCATGAGAACAGTTTTCAACAACAATGAAAAAACTTTAAAATTATTGGTCTAGTTAAAAACATGATTAAGTAAGTTTTTCACTAGACTTAAAAAAAATTACAGTGGACTCCCTGGAATTGAAATCACCAAATGGGATAAAAGTATTTCATAATTCATTAACTATCCACCCATTGAGGATAGTTTTGGAAGTGGTTTGGATAGATCATCTGAAGCAGGCCTGGAGCATTTTGGTATTAAAATGTGCTCTCTTGCCTTGAAATACTCTTTTATTTTAGTTTCTATGGTTTTGTTTCTCGACAGAGAGGAAGCAAAGCTAGAGGTTTGGGCAAGGGAATAGGAGACAGTAAAAAACAGAGAAACATTTCCAGCTGAGATTTTTTCTGTTCTGTTTCTGATTTTGACCTGGAGATCTCTCTTTATTTGGCTTTTCAGTCCGAATGGAGCTTTTAACTAAAAGCATGCATCTCATGATTGATAACTGCTTGAGCTAATTATTTTGCAGCATTGAGGATTTTCCTTTCGTTCCACACAAAATCTATATTTGGGAGAATATTATGGTACCATGGCTAAGCATTCAATAGTCAGAATGCACAATCTTAGCTCTGTGCCATGAACATTTTAAATTATACTAGACCTTAATTATAGGATTAGTCTTCAGAATTGCTGAACAATTCTTCTACAGTAGGTGTATAACATATGGTAAGATCCCCTCTCAATATTTTATAGACCATTTATTTTAATAAGATAACAGTTCTGTATATTTCGCTAAGTTAACTTTCAGATTGCAAGTTCTGTCAACAGTTCGATATTTTAAGAAGTTTACAGGTTTCCATGACACCATAGTTCTTGCTACAAACACTCCTTAGAGGTGGATCAGGGCATAACCACAACGTTGATGTAGTTGGAAAATTCCACTGACTGTGCATCGAGGTATGTTTCTGCTTATGTATAAATACACACATACGTGCGCGTGCACACATGTATACCCATGATGTTCTTAAAACACAGCAAAACAAACAAACAAAAAAAGAGTTTTACTGGAAATTGAACTGTCAGTGTTGCTTGATTCAAAATGAATATTTATAGACTTTTTTTTCCATTTAATCTAGTTTAAATGGTATTTTTACATATATCTAACATATTATTAAAAACCCATTTTTTTTTTTAAAAAGAGGATTATAGAGATGCAGAGTGACAACAGCTAAGTAATCTAATGTCATGGTGTTCTGAAAATAAGCAGCCTCATGCTTCCCACACCTTGTTCTTCCTTTTGCTGACCATGTGCATGGGTAAGTTCCGCTCATGAAATCTGCAGAAAACTGACCTGGTGGGGGTGGGAGAATATATCATTAGCTAAATTAGCTTATTGGGAGGTCCTGGAGGGGCTGTGTGAGAGTGGTTGGGATTACACAGCCAGGTGCAGGGAAATGAAATGAAATGAAACAAAATGAAATGAAATGAAATGAAATGAAATGAAATGAAATGAAATGAAATGAAATGACATGAAATGAAAGAGGAGTGGAAGCATGAGACTTGCCCATTGCAATGGTAGATGTTAGATCAACTCAGCTGTCTCAGAGAGACAGCAGAATTGAAAAACATGAGTGTCTTAAATATATATGTTGCCAGAATATTGTTTTTATATGAGATTTTTCTATTAAAATAATAATCAGGGAGCTTAATTAGTTTTTACTTACTGATATGCATACACAGTCTATGTTTCTTCGAGCATTTCCTATACACAACTTCCAAGTGTGATTTTGTTTACTAGTATTTATGACATGGTATTCCAAAACACCATGCACCTCTGTCTGAAACACTAGTCCTGTGAAAACTCATGTGTTTGATTTGCTTTATGTGCTGCTGGGTTTTGAGACTGTGTGGCCTCTATGCTTGGAAGGTTTCAAATCCCAACTAGGTGAAGCCCTGAGCACCTCACTCTGACCTCAGAGCTGACCTTACTGTGAGCACCACATTGGACCAGAGACCTTCTGAGGTCGTTCTTGACCTGAGTTATCCTATATTCCTAAATTGTCTCATGTGACTTAAGCCTAAGCAAGTGCACTAGTTTTTTTTTAGGACTGAGACTTGAAAGTTCCAAGACAGTAGCATAATATCCTAAAAAGGGAATGATATGTGACCCCATAATAAAGCACCATGTTTAAGTACTAAAAGGCAATAATAATATTGGAAATATTACTGCTGGAAATGGAAAGAAAGGCAGAAAAGGTCTAAACAAACACAATCTGAAAAGACAAAATCCATACTAGATCAGAAAGTAATAAACATATTTGGAAGGAGCTCCCGATTGGATGTGATAAACTGGCTCTGTTTCTGCACACAAGAGCAGAAAGGATCATTGTGAAATTCTTGACAGACCACAGAAGAAAACAGAATCAGCCTACTTGGCTACTTCAAATGCAGACCAGATGAAAAAAAGAAATAGCAGAGTTTATTCCATGTGGCTGGATCTATGCCTACAGAAAGATACAGATGTAAATAGACTAAGAAGTTGAAGTTTTCAATTTAGAGTCTAATTGGTCAATTTGGAAAGAAATTGAGGTAATTAAAGACAAAAGATTTGGAAAACATATGCCAGTCACTGTCTCAAGAAAAGCTGAAATTAATAGAGAAATTTAGATTTCAAATTCATTTTAAAAATAGCTCAAAATCCATTGCAGAGTAAACATCAAACATTTCTCCATCCCTCTCGTATGCACACAAAAATCTCTCACACAAGGTTGATGATAAATTCAGTCCAGGTTTACTTCACTGAGGATGCACACTATCCTCTGGTTCTTCCCACTCTTTCACAAATCAGGAAGTTGCAGAACAGTTCAGTTTACCTCAGGAAAAAGGAACAGCTAAGAATTTCCCAGTGCACAGCACAAATAAAAGGCACGTTAACCTGAGAGTGGGGCTGCCTACAGGTAGACAGGACTGAACTAACTTGGGTCCTCTGACAAAGATATAGCCATAAGCTTGCCATGTGGTATACGTATGCCTTTTAAAGGAGCAAGGCAAATACACTTCTTATTTCTAATCCTAATCCATTTCCCCCAAACTCAAGTAGCAGGAGGTGTAACATGATGAAGACCCTTTACCTTATGATGGAGCTGCACAACAGCCCTCTACCCACTACTCTCTCCATGCCAAGGTGCAAGCAAGTTCCCAGCAGTATCTGCCTTAACCAAAATTTTCTCTCACTGTGCTTAAAAATGGAGAGTGTTCAAGAGCCCTCATTCAAACATAGCTAAGCTTTGACAATAAAAGACCGTCATGTTTCCATATCATTGTAATCAGTATTAGTAAGGCCAAAAAATTCCCAACCTTCGATCTAGTTTACCCTTAGCATCGTAGATGCCTCACTTTTGTACTAAGAGTTGACAGAGAAAAGGAGGTGAATAAAAAACTCTAACGACATCTTTTCTTGTCATATTATTCCTCCTGATCACCTTGGATACAAATGTCAAACAGTTAATTCACCATGACATTAAAAAACTGTGACTAGGAAAAAAGCAAGTAAAGATAAAGTGAGTATATTGAATGTGAAGACTTTTTTTCACCATGCTTTCTTTCTGTCTTTTATTTTTTTCATTTTTTTTTAAAATTTTTCTTGGAGCCTAAGCAATTTATCCTCAAAACATCTCTGCTAACTTTACTTCCACTCTTAAACCCAATTTATGCTAATACTTTTGTTCTGTGGGCACTCCGATCCTGAAATAGCTTTCCTGTTTCTTTTTGTTCCTACACACAATTCTTCATCAGCAATGGATTACAATAGCTTTGTTATGCTTAGTAATAATAGGGAATAAGAACAGCTGACCTGATTTGTGGGGACATGGAGAAGATTGTTAGCCTCTCTGTAACTTAATTTCCTGGTTGGTAAAATGTTTCTAGAGGATTACTGTGAGGGTCAATCAGTTGTTAGCATTTGCACGATACTTTGAGACTTCTGGATGGTCAGAACTGCATATATATCTTATATAAACATATGTATGATATACATAGATAGATGTGTGTTTGTGTATGTATATCTATCCATCTATCTATGTGAATGTATGTATGTAAATATGTATACATAAATATCACAATGAAATTGCAATATGATTGCTGACATCTTCCCTTGTCTTAAAATTGTTCATGCATACTATTAATAAGAATTTTTCCTCATGGAAAATCATACTTAACTCCTTTGTATTCTTTTTTAACCCCTGCATATCCCCAGGAACCCACAGTAGAATATTTTGCCTTGTCATGTGTTTTAGCTTATGCATTAGGAAATAGCTTCCCTCTGCTCTCCCAAGCTGCTCTGTTCCAGAGCTTACTGAAGCACTGTCTTCCCTTCTTGATCTTGGTATGACGACCTTTCTGAACCAGAAATAGAACAATTTTGCAGCCACTGATGTCTTCCACATGGCACGGCCCTCTACCTTTTACAACTGTCCTGTTAACAAACCAGCATGTTATAGAAACTTCCAGCTCACAATTTCTGAAGAAAGCAAATGCACTGAGAATACAAAGTAAAACAGTTAAAAAATTCAGATTCCAAAGTTTTAAACAAATCTTGTTGCCAGAAAATGTTTTCAGCACAGTAGTAAATAGTGCATCAAAATAAAGATGAGCTGGAAAAGAAAAAAGTAGGAAAGATCCATCTTCTAGAGGCGCTGATGTCTTTTTAGTGATATGAAGCACTGAGTCACCAGTCTTACCAGTGTTATAGAAATAGCTTTGTGTGTAAGAAGTGTAGGGAATAAATTGAAGCCTTTAAAACCTGGAAGTAACACAGTAGTGCTTACAGATTCCTTACACTTTTGACAAATAGCAATTTTTTCTTGGGTACAAGGTAGAATTCTGTTTGGGAAAGAAGGTGGAGTAAAAATCCCAGTGTGCCAACGTAGGAGCCAGATCATTGTCAAGTACTGCAAATAAGCGAGGGCAAAGCAGCACATCATGGGTAAGGGCTATAATGATCAGCTTTTTGATACTGTGAAATTCATTTCAGAACTAAGTATTTTTTTAATAAAACTTATTCTGTTTTCTTCAAAATCTTCTAACAATCACACCCAGAGAAAAGTATAGGCCTTTTTATTTTTATTAATTTGATTCATTATGACAATACTGTCACATCACAGTCATAAGCTATAAAGAAATGTCCAAGTATGTGCTACATTTTATACCACTTAGCAAACAAAAAATAATGGAAAGAAGATGCAAGTAGATGAATGATAACACCCCCACATACTTGCTGATTTTCTAGAAAGTGAAAACATTAAGAAGCATAAAAGAGAAACACACAAATTTGTCTCCCACAGAATGAGTAGCTGTTCAAAGGTAAATGACAAGACATAAAATAGCATCCATAAAAGCAATGAATCATCTAACTCTACAGGAATGTACCAGCATCGTGCAGCTGATAAGTGAATTTGCTGTTGTTGATCATCTAGGGTAATTTCTAGCAAAACATCAAACAATTCATAGGTGTATGAGGATCTCTATGGGTGTTTTCATCTGCTGACAAATATGTGGAGAAATTTATTGAAAGGTGTGATAGAAGAATGTGCTAATTTACACCTGCTTCCCGTCTTCTGTAGTGCTCTGTTCTTTGGGCTTTGAAGAATAACATAAAATCCTGAGAAATCAATGAAAAACACTCTCATTTTGGTAGGATTTAGAACATATCCTAAATAAAGTTTTGTAGCATGGTTAAGGTACTGTCAGCTAGAGGAAGATGGAGAGTAGTATTCATTCAACTCTCAGAGTTGTGAATTAACAATATTAAATTATGTTGCTATCATCATCCATGTGTACAACACAATGCTAAAATGTACACTGCATCTCTTGCAGCTCTTTGCAATGTGTTAGGAGAAGGACAATTAAATGAACAGTTGAAAAGCCAACATTGCAGTATAAATTTCTCCACTGCTTTTCACTAGCAAAAGAAATAAAGCAAGTCTAAGACACGGCACTTAATGTCATGATGGAAGGCAACTTGGAGTCCAAGTTGACTATAGATCCCTTTAATAATTGAATTATTTGAGCAAAAACAATTGATTGCAAATGAATGCAAATAGATGAGTGATTGCTGATTGCTTCAGCCATGTCTAAGGGGCAAATATATTGATACCTTTCTTTATTCAGAAGCAGAAATTATCTCCAGAGGGCATATACCCACACACAGATTGCTGAAAGCATAACAGTCTCATTGGCAACCGCAATATTGAAATTCCATGTTTTAGAAACGGTGGATACAAGTTTCCATGATGAAATCTGCTCTTGTCAGGGAAGGTCCTGCTCTTCTCTGGCAAAAGTATGCATCCTTAAACTATTAATCTATCTTACAGCTGGTGACACCATTGTGGATGTAAAAGAAGATGCCTCCAGTGTCTTCATAGCACACTGCAAACACTTGAAGCCTAAGAAAAAAAAGATGCAAAAGCAAGGCAATAGCACTGGATATACGAAGAAATATTAGCAGCCTAACAAACCTGCTGGTTGTTCTCTTTCACATAATAATTTTTAGATGTTTTTTGCTTTGGGGAATTGCTTTCTTTTGTACACACTATTTTGCCGTCTCCTCTTTACATGATATACTATAATACTTGTCAAAGGTTTTCTCTTTTCACAGTGATCTTCTGGAAGGGTTAATTCTATTTTCCAGGCAGAACTGTGTGATAGAAGGCCTAGTTTCTCTAAGGCCTTAATTTTTCTTCTAAGAGTTGCTGAGCCATACATGAACAGCTCTTGTGTACGTGAACGCTTCTACAATTCCTTCTGTGAAATCAGATCAGTATCTGTGTTTGCAATGAGAATTGAGACAGCCTGACTGGCAAGACTTCCCAAACTTTTACTGAATGTTCTGAACTTCACAGAAATTTCTGAAGTTGCCTCTGAGTAACAGAGCAGAAAATTAAATATAAGAGGCCACCCTGAGTTTTTACAATTGAGCTACGCAAGGTGTACAGAACACATGCAGAAGTAAATGAAGTTCAGTTTACAGAGTATCTGAGGTACCTTAAATTTCTACAACTTAGCAAAAGTGATTCATAAGGTAAAATATGTTGCAGTATCATCAGATGACAGACTTGTTGCTTCATCATCATTATATATATATATATATATATGTGGGATCGGATTGGAAATACTGATCCAAATCTGATGTGAAATTCCACAATTCATTTGGAGCTTTGTGTCAATGCTTGACAGGATAACATCTCTGAGGATGTTAGCATTATAGACAGCTCATAAAAGTCTACCAAACTTATGACTCCTGTTAGAAAAGTCCTCATGATAAAGGAAACTAATTATTCTCCAGGAGTGAGTTTCAGCCTCTGTGCAAGAAACTCACTCAAGGCCTTCACATTTCTCGAGTCCCAGTTAGATCCTTAGAGGAAGGCAGAAGTTATGCTAAATGGTGTCAAAAAGATGTCACAGAATCATTAAACAGGGGAGGAATTTATCCTCTGTGAGTATTACAACTGGAGAGTGAGGAAGCTGATCTAATCAAACATGTTTTTGTCACAGGAACTTGTATGCTAAGGCTCACTCAGGTGAACTCACATGTGTATGTATGTATGTATGTGTACGCCTGCCTGCAGATAAGAGCCAAAACATCCCACAACAGTTGGTGCAAGTCTGAATTAAAAACATGTTGTGGTTTTGTTTAGTGAGGGGGGCCTAAGGTGGTAGCTTCTGTAGGAAACTGCTAGAAGTCGCTCCCCTTTGTTCAGTGGACTCGGCCGGGCCTAGGGCGGACCTGCTGCTGGCCAAGGCCAAGCCGATTGGTAGCAGAATGTTCCATGATAATGCCTCTGTGATAACGTATTTAAGAAGGGGAAAACAGAAAAGAAAAGAGAAGAGAAGATGTGAAGAAGCTGAGCGGGGGCAGAGGCGCAGAGGCGGAGGCACAGGCCTCATGGGCCTTGCAGGCCTCACCCTCTGGCCTCTCTCTCCAGGAGGCCGACTGGGCCCGAATTGGTCCGGCCCGGCTGCAAGAAGTGGAGAAGAGATGAGAAGTGAATAAGATGTAAAAAGGATCCTGAGAGACATCTGCCAGCCTGTTGTGAGGAACGGCTGCAGACGCCAAGGTCAGTTCCGAAGGAGGGGGAGGAGTAATGCGGCTCCTGGCCAAGATTCCCCTGCAGCCTGTGGTGACGACCATGGTGGAGCAGGTTGTCCCCCTGCAGCCCATGGAGGTCCACGGAGGAGCAGAGATCCACTTGGAGCCCGTGAAGGACCCCGTACCAGGGGAGGTGGATGCCTGAAGGAGGCTGTGGCCCATGGAGGGCCCACTGGGACAGCCATTCTGGAGAGACTGTACCTTGTGGAAGAGATGACCCACGCCGGAGCAGTTTCAGGAAGGACTGTGGCATAGGGGTGAGACCCCACAACGGAGCAGGGGAGGAATGTGAGGAGTTCTTCCCCCAACCATGAAGCAGCGGCGTGAAACAATGTATGCCGAACTGACCGTGACCCCCATTCCCTCTTCCCCCCTGTGCTGCTCGGGGTGGGGAAGGTAGTAGAGATAATGTTAAGCTCGGGAAGAGGGAGAGGTGGGTGGAGGTTATCTTGTTCTCTGTCTCATTCTCCTGCTGTTTGTAGTAATAAATGAATAGTTTTCCCCAAGTCGAGTCTGTTTTGCCCGTGACGGTAACTTTAAGGATTTTCTCCCTGTCCTTATCTCAAACCTTGAGCCGTTTTTCTTATATTATCTCTCCCTATTCTCTCGGAGGGTGGGGGGAGTGAGAGAGAGACTGCGTAGTCTGGTCCTGATCAGGGCTGAACTACTACAAAACACAAAAAGAAAAAAAAAAAACAAAAAGGGGAAAAAAAGTGCACTGTTTAGAAATTAGCTCTAACATGGCATAATAAAATAAATGTAAAAAATGTCAGAGCCTTCCTCTTCCTCTTGACCAATACTAGCCCTGGGGAACTCCAACACAATTTAAAATTACTTATCCATGAGAAGAAAGGAATGATACACGAGAACTTTACATTTCAAATACAGTATTGAAATCAATGTATGAGAGATTATGGCTTTGCTCTAATCTTATATAATCAGAAGTGTGATCTTTTTTTTTCTTTTGATGAAGAATCTTCTAAGGGGGAAAAAAAAAGAAAAACTCAGTGCTGAGAAAGCACCAGTGAAGAGCAAGTCACTCTCTATGACATTTCATTTCTTAGCAGCTTGAGAGATTAATGTTCTCTTCTGCGGCTCATGCATTACTATTCCTAGCTATCCAGAAATGAAAAATCGTGTACTCAACTCATTCCTTACTGCATAAATGTTATACAAAGAGAATAGAAATTTACATTTAGGTCTTCTTTTCTGTTAAAATATTACAGACTTGATAACATTAGGGTGAGAAATACTTTAATGCCTGTGCACTTTCATATTCAGGATCACTGAAACAACTTAATATATTCTAATTACAAGGTGGGAAATGAGAGACTTAAATTATATTAAATTATGTGGGGGCTACACTGATTTGAAAAGTCTTGTCATATCTACATTACATAGAAAATCTAATGATACTTCCTTCCACACTCAGAATCATTGAGGGCAGAACTGCCCAACTTGGCAGCAGCTGACAACTGAGGATGAACATAATGCTGCCAGTGGTTTTTTTATGGTAACTGAACATCAGAGACAAAGGCTGTTACAAGGACATTTTAGTGCAAAGAGCTATTCAAAAACATGCAGTAAACACTATTGTGCTAGTAGTGTACATATCACATTCACACCAGGTGAGGAATAGCTTGCTTGGTGGACAATATGATTCAGTTACGTCTCCCCTTGAAACGGACAATTTGTCCTGTCAGCGAAATGAGTGAAATTTGAGCTGGAGAGAATAAGCTGTTACAGAGATGAGATTGTCATTGATTAATTTGTTACTGGAATCAAGAATGTAAAGCTGAATTTACTTGATCAGAGTGTTGGGGTCAGGAAGATAAAGTGGTTCCATATTCAACAGCGTCAAGGAAGACACTTGAGTTCTCATAGATTCAGCTCTGCAGCGTTCATCTTTTCTTCTACAATACCCTTTATACCCATACAAGAAATTCCTAGCATAAGTTTATGCTAACATTCCATATGAAAGCTAACACTTCCATATGTTATGTTGTTTCAAGATAAAGAAACTCCTCAGTTTGTATGCTTTTATTTTCCTTTCATATGATGACTTATTCAGATGTTCTACTGAAGACTGGCCAGACCAAACAAGAAATGTAGTTTTAATTGATTTCTAAAGATGGGAGCAGAAAGCTGATTGAGGATCTCTAAGGAATATAATGTTTAGCATTATTTCAGAAAAGAAGCCTTTAAAAACATGTTTCTCTAGCTCTGGAGATTGCAGTGTCACAGAAAAGCAAAGTTTTTCAAATACAGATTTTTTCACATCCGTCTCTGTAAGAGAGTTTAGTCTGGTAGTAACTAAACATTACTTGAGTTAGAAGAGGGTGTCCATAGAAAGTTTGTCCTCCAAGTTTCTCCCACAGGAAGATTTCACAAGCATGAAATTGGAAGAAAAAAAAATTCAGATTACCACCGCTATGGTAATAATTTGATAGAGAAGGGCCATCTCTTTCTCTCTCCACCCCCCACCTCCCTTACTGGCTTAAACTCCATCCTACTGCAAAGGTGCTCAAAGATTTGTAGGAGGTTGTTGATCTTAATATAATTTTGTATTTCTAGCAATTAAAGATACCTTCTTGCACATTTTTAAGCTCTCCATCTTAGGTTAAACCTTGAATCAGATAGAAAAAACATAAATTTTACCAAAAGGGGAAAGGCAGGAAAAATAACAGGTTTCATCCAGCCTATCTTCATTTCATTGCTCTTAGTATCTACCATAAAAATAAGTTTGCTTGTTAGTTCCTCTTGTGCACTAATTTCTACCGTTGTAACAATGAAGATGACCTAGTAAGCTAGGTGCTAGATCTAGTAAGATGGTGCTTACTAGACTGCAGTTCCCACTTTTCTCACCAGGGCTCATCCCACAAGTTGAACTTGACCAGTAGAACTAGCAAAGTATCAAGTGTGTATATTGACCTCAAGCTTTCTACTTCAGCAGCTGTTTTAATATTATACACACACACACACATATATATATATTCCTGGTTCTAATCACTTAAAAATTACATGCAATACAAATTATTTTCTATGATGTTGTAAGTTTTGTTGTTGCCCCTCTGTTAACTGGGACTTATTCACCCACATTTTTATTCCTAGATATGTCCTTCTCTTGACATAATAAAAACTGAATTTTAAGTTCAGATTTTCAAAAAGCTGGTGTCTAGCCTCATATTTCGTAAAGATTTTTCACGCTCAGACTTCACAAGTTATGTTAGCTATTGTGCCATGCAATAGCATAATATTGAAGAAAACACATCAAAGTTTTCAACCAGTTGTGTTAAACTACTGAAAAACTGTGCCTAGAGGAAAGGCTATTGTACTTCCTGCATTTTTTTTGTGATAAAGGTCTAAGAAGTTTGCCATAATTTCCTTAATGTTTCGTAACTGCGAAAAGAAAAAAAAGTCATTCCACATATCAAGAGCACTTACTAGTTTTGCAGCTATAATTTATACTGTAGGTAGATCAGAAAGAAATAGAAATTAAGAAGAGGAAAGGAGAGATAAGATGTGTAACAGAATAAATAGCAAAAATGGGCATATTTTATTTCTCTTGGCATGTTACTGCTAAGGAATAACCGTCTTTTGGAATACTGTTTTTCAGTTTCCTTTGGGAAAGTGGTGAATCTCCCAGGAACTTCAATGGTGCTTCCTGACAAGATTCCCCATTATTTTACTAAACATCTGGCCTCTGTGGTATGCAATTATATTGCTCTTTTCTCTTCACGCTGACCTCCAAGTTCAACTGCCTCTGACATGAGCAGCAGGAGAGAGCAAGCAGCTCAGTACCATGTGAAAAGAAAATCATGAAGCTGGAAGTTGAATGTAAAATCATTATCCGGGCAAATGGAAACACCGGAGAGTGGCTCAGCATACAACCTAGGAGAAAAACACTGCACAGAGACTGAACAGTGCCAACCATGCTGTTTATTCATCAGTCTTCCAATGCACGGATGGGGGGAAATGCCCTGATAAAGCCTTAATTTCCAAACTCTCTTGTGAAATTACGCTTACACTTAGTAACAGGATGCCACAAAACAAAGGCAGGAGGTAGGAGCTTTGGATTGGGTCAAAGAATATAAGGCTAATTGGAGGCAGGTTGCTCACTGATAGCTTTTACATCTAAAGAATGATGATGTGGAGGAGAAATTTATTTGCTTTGGCTCATTCTGTTAGAGACATACACTTGTTAAGTGTTCTCTGTGATTAGGATATTAACCCATATAATACTACAGCAGCAAGCATACTTTATCCAGCAACCCCCTCCCCAAGATAAATGACACCCACACCAAGTTTATCTTCCTCTGTGGAGGGCGAGCAGGAAACATAGACCATTACCAAGACTCGCAGCAGAAGGAATGCTACATTTGATATGTGTAACATCAGGTGCACAGAAAGGGCACATCTTTGCAATACTGCCCCAAAGGTGAAAATTAGACAACCAGTGTCATCATTAATCTTGCAGCACTGTCTAAAATGGTACAGTCATTTAGTCCAACAAAGCCCTTCTTAACAGCCAGGATATGTATTTGATTTTGATCCAGAGACCAATGTCTTTTGATGGCTTTCTGGCAGGCCAGTAACTTGCTGGATTAAGTATCTGCAAGAAATCTGAACATGAGTCACTATAGAGGGCTCAGAGTGTCAGATCCTTTCTGATCAGGATAGCAATTTTTTTTTACAAGACACATCTGCAGAAAATTGTCTTTGGAATCTACTGCATAGCACCAATATTTATTCATACTCCTGTAATTCTATTAAGAAATGAAGAATACGCAATCACTGTAGTTTCTTTCATGCAATTCAATCACTGTTTAAAAATGAGTCTTATACTAAGTTTTCAATTCAGTGCTCTATTTGTGTAGCATTGAGAAATAAGACATCAGGTGGGCACTGAAATCTCACCAGCTTTTGAGTAATAAAAACAGTATTAAAGAAAGCATAACCTTTTCTCCACTAAATCATCCTTTGAACATTAGGAATCTGTTCACAGGAGTTAATTAGGTTATGCACATGCCAATGCAAATGTTCTAGCCTTTAATCTTTCAAAAATATTTGTAAAGAGCTTTTTTTTTTTCCTCTCCATGTAGAATTTATTTATGTAATTCATCACCAAAGACCCAGCACAGCCATACATTACAACTCTTTGTTTGCTCCTGTTGAAACGTATACTACTTCCAGAAAAAAAAAAAAGCAGCATCAGTGAAAACAGAGACATAAAATAGGATTAAAATAGGAGTTCTACAAATGTTTGAGATGGTTTCATAAAAGCTCATGTTCCATTAACTACAGGTCTGTGGAATAGACAGCTCAGAATATGGCAGAGAACTGCATGCATTTTATTTGCCTATTTACTCAACAGTTTGAATAGGAATAAGTACTTACCGTGGTAACCCTTGTGTGACATGGAGACTGAGAGAACTTTTTTTAAGACACAGATGCTACACATAAGGTAAGTGGCTTGTGGATTTGCACACTGCCCTATTCATGAACAGTGAGAATGTCACCATCTTACCCTCAGTGAGCTATGTCTTGAAAACCATACTTCTGGAAAAGAACATTATTTATGTTGCATATGAATAGTTACAGTTTGTGTGTTTAAGATGTGAATGCCTCTTTTTGGTTGTGCACCCACTGGAACACATAACATATCCTCGCCTCCTTCAGTGGTCTGGGAGGGTAATGTTGGACTTAATGACTAGCAATGTGGGATAGCCTTGTGAATATCACAAGTGGGACTTTTATTCATTTTCCATAATGAATGGAGAATGTATAAAGCCGCTGCACATGCAGACAGCCTCGTGAATCCAGAAGTGGAATGGTATAACTGGAAACAGATGATTAGGTGCTTGTGCACACTAAAACTTAGCAGAGAGCTATTTTTTAAAGTGGGTACCTTTTTGAATTAGGAGAAAAAAAGCTTGACTGAATACATGTTCATGTCCTTTTTACAGCTATGCATCCACTTGGGTGGTTGGTTGTCTTTGACTTGTTCAGGATCCTTGTTGCGAGGGTCCCCTGGGAGTCGCTCCTTAAGGGTAAAGGGGTCCAGGAAGCCTGGACGCTCCTCAAGATGGAGATCTTAAAGGCACAAGAACAGGCTGTTCCTGAATGCTGTAAGGCGAGCCGTAGGGGAAGAAGACCGGTGTGGATGAACCGGGAACTATTGTTGAGGCTCCGGAAGAAAAAGAGAGTCTATGTCCTCTGGAAGAAGGGACAGGCTACTTGGGGAGATTACAAAGAAGTTTCTAAGGTATGCAGGGAGGAAGTTAGGAAGGCAAAAGCTCAGCATGAACTCAGATTGGCCACTGCAGTAAAAGAGAACAAGAAATCCTTTTACAAATATATCAGTGGTAAGAGAAGAAATAAGGAGCATTTACACCCTTTACTTGATGCAGCGGGGAATGTGATCACTGAGGATAAGGAGAAGGCTGAGGTCCTCAACGCCTTCTTTACTTCTGCCTTTAATAGGCAGATCAGTTATCCTCAGGGCACTTTATGCCCTAATCTGGAAGTCTGGGATGCCAGGCCGAGTACACCCCCTGTGGTACAGGTGGAGACAGTTAGAGAGCTCCTTCTCCATCTGGACTGCCACAAGTCCATGGGACCGGACGGGCTCCATCCTAGGGTGCTAAGGGAGTTGGTGGGGGTGATTGCCGAGCCGCTCTCGGCCATCTACCAGCGGTCCTGGTTATCTGGGGAGGTCCCGGAGGACTGGAGGCTTGCCGATGTGACTCCCATCTACAAGAAGGGCCGTAAGGAGGATCGGGGGAACTACAGGCCTGTCAGCCTGACCTCAGTACCTGGGAAAGTTATGAAGCAAATCATCTTGGGTGAGATCACTCGGCATATGAGTGGCATCCAGGGGATCAGGCCCAGCCAGCACGGGTTCACGAAAGGCAGGTCGTGCTTGACCAACCTCATTTCCTTTTACGACTGGGTGACCAGACTGGTGGATGAAGGAAAGGCTGTTGATGTGGTCTACCTGGACTTCAGCAAGGCCTTTGACACGGTCTCTCACAGTATTCTCCTAGGGAAACTGGCTGCCTGTGGACTGGGTAGGTATACCCTTCTTTGGATAAAGAATTGGCTAGGGGGCCATGCCCAGCGGGTGGTGGTTAATGGAGTCAAGTCCAGCTGGCAGCCTGTTACAAGTGGTGTCCCCCAGGGGTCGGTACTTGGGCCCATCTTGTTCAATATCTTTATTGATGACCTAGACGAGGGGATTGAGTGTACCCTCAGTAAGTTTGCAGATGACACCAAGTTGGGTGGCGGTGTTGATCTGCCTGAGGGTAGGGAGGCCCTTCAGAGGGATCTGGATAGGCTGGATCACTGGGCTGAGCTGAATGGCATGAGGTTCAACAAGGCCAAGTGTCGGGTCCTGCACTTTGGCCACAATAACCCCATGCAGCGCTATAGGCTCGGAGCTGAGTGGCTGGAGGACTGTGAAGAGGAAAGGGACCTGGGGGTGTTGGTTGATGCTCAGCTGAACATGAGCCGACAGTGTGCCCAGGTGGCCAAGAGGGCCAACGGCATCCTGGCCTGCATTAGAAATAGTGTGGCCAGCAGGAGCAGGGAGGTAATCATCCCCCTGTATTCGGCACTGGTGAGGCCGCACCTTGAGTATTGTGTTCAGTTTTGGGCCCCTCACTACAAGAAAGACATTGAAGCCCTGGAACGTGTCCAGAGAAGGGCAACAAAGCTGGTGAGGGGTCTGGAGCACAAGTCTTATGAGGAGCGGCTGAGAGAGTTGGGATTGTTTAGTCTGAAGAAGAGGAGGCTCAGGGGAGACCTCATTGCACTCTATAGCTTCCTGAAGGCAGGTTGTGATGAACAGGGGTTTGGCCTCTTCTTCCAGGCAACAAGCAGGACCCGAGGAAATGGCCACAAGTTGTACCAGAGGAGGTTTAGATTGGACTTGAGGAAAAACTTTTTCTCTCAAGGAGTGGTAAGGCACTGGAATGGCCTGCCCAGGGAGGTGGTGGAGTCTCCGTCCCTGGCAGTGTTCAAGAGGTGGCTTGATGAGAAGCTACAGGATATGGTTTAGTAGCTGTGGCAGCAATGGTAGTGGGAAGACGGTTGGACTAGATGATCTTATAGGTCCCATCCAACCATGTGATTCTATGATTCTATGATTCTATGAATATATACATATGTAGAACCTGACTTCAATGTTGAACCAATTAGTATTAAGCTGAGCTTACAGTTCCCAAGGAGAAGATTACTCATAAGAGGAGACATTTGTTAACTCTGTTTATGCTCCTTCTTATCAGCCAGCTGTTGATATTTTCTTGTGTCCCTCAAACACCACTTACTTTTCCCACAGAAGTCCACATAGTCCTTTATTCTATATTTTCAATCTATGGAAAGCAAATAACCATTCCTCAGCTGGCCTCACTTTGTACGGATCCTAACGACTGTTCCTTGCTAGAAAGTTTTTCAAATGCTGTCATGCAGAGACTCCCTCCCAAGAAGTCTTACAGGAGGCAGGTGCTATTCCACACTATTTTGTTCAAGAAGAAGGAAGGAAAAAGCAGCTGTCTACTTCTCATCACGGGAGCAGGATGGATAAATATGGCAGCAGTCTCTTTAGGTTAGGGACAAGTCATCCAGGGCCTTGAAAGGCATTCCTTGTGAAGGACCCACCACTACTCTGACAACAGGTTTGACTCACTGGAGGCCACATCATCCTGCAAAACTCTAGAAATGAAACACTTTTTAAAATGCAAACAGACATGACAGGACAAGAGTTTGTTGTGAATATGCAGTGTGGTACACATGCAAATAATCAGCAGAGAGTTATTTAAAGTGTACGTTCCTTGATTTGTGACCATCTGGTTTGCTCAGCATTGGAAGAGGGTTCAGTGCTGTGAAGAATGAGAGGATGCCTTGATCCATCAAAAGGATGCTATACGTAGAAGCTTCCTAATACAATAACAAATAACAATGATATAACCCCACAATGTGTCCTGCTACCTAGATTACCATTTTGTTTCCACACAAACCATTTGTTCCAATTTGCTTAAACCAGGAAATTATGGAGCACAGTGTGGAGAGAAGGCATTTTCCCCCACCATCTCATTACTTCAAGAAGTGCCACGTCTTACTGCCAACTTGTTTATGTTGCATAAACAGAAACACGAACCATATTACAATTTAATTCCTTGGGAAGTTTCCTGGCAACACATAGATGAAGAGGATATTTCCTTTAATAACTCTGAGGGGTATCATAGAAAGGTATCCCTTCAACCTGGGCAGGTCTAAACAGCTTCCAGCTGGAAACTGAGGCAAAGTATACTAGAGACAGAGAGGGAGCAAGAGAAGAGAGGCAATGAGTGCAAGCTTGCCTTTCTGATTTGCTGGATTGTTTGCTGAGCCAAACCGTGTGGATTATCAGATAAACCATTGTAAACCATTCCCATTTTTTCTAACATAAGTGAAACCACTCAGAGTGGGATGCCTACATACTTTCAAAGATACATCACACTAAATAATTATTCTGCAGCTCCATTTGCACAAGAAAGCAAATAGCTCTTCTATTACCACTCTTCAAGACATAAGAAGAGCTCAGCCAAGAGTGGCTGAACATGTGTTAGGGAGGGTGTGCATGTAAGAGAAAATGGTTCAGTAATGAGTAATAGGAGGAGAAAGAGGTGTGAAAGACTTCTAACGTTACAGTGCTGGCTGGCTTTGATAAATTGCCACAGAGAACAAGCAAGAGTAAATATCAGAATTAAGAGTCTGCTGTTTCTCCAGGGGCTATGCTAATGACTCCACCCCAGCTCCTCTGGAATCAAACCTCAAAGCTATTAACTCGTCCAGTTGATAGAAAAAATCCTGCCCCAAAGAATATTTTAATTTTTCATAATGTCTACAACATGCCTAAAAACCCTCAAACAGCCAAGCCTTTATTCTAACATCCGTGGAAAGCTTCTATTTAAGTGGCTATGTGACTGATGCAGTGTATTGGAGCCTCGAAAGAAAACTATCAAGACTAAATATGGATTCATCAGTTTCTAAAATGCAGCTACATTTCCAGGAAAACATATAGAATCATGGAATCATAGAATGGTTAGAGTTGGAAGAGAGCTTCATCACACTCTACTAAAAATTACCTATTTCCCATGTTTTTCGTGTACAAGCAATAGATGGCTGGTTTAACAGATGTAAAGATCAATATTAGTCATAAGAACATGTAAACTAAATACTTACTCTTTAAAAACTACCCTTTAAATCTCATTAGTTCAATCTGACACTCAAAGAGCCCTGATTTAGAAATGATTTATACTGCACAGATTGTTTGTCCAGATTTAGAGTTCTTTTATGAAATGAAAAAGGTGAAGACAAATTTAATATTTCTCAAATGAATAGGCATGGGGCTTGAAATCTTCCTTTGACAGAGGTAACTGCATTTTGTTTCAGTGTTAGTAAATTCACTTTTGTAAGATTGTTGGTTTTTTCCCTTAGATTCATTCCTAGTTACTGCCCATCCGTCTCTGTGTGAAGCTATCTCCTCCATCAGAAAAAAAGCAACACAACCAGTCAAAGAACAAATATATAGGATTAGTACATTATGAAGAATAAAGAGCAGCTTTCAGCTCTCTGTCATGGATGGTGTTTATCACATTTCTCTCTAGCCAGCTCCTAACAACGCTGAGGAGATAAAGTAGGCTGGATGCATTTTTCCTGTATAGTGTATTTTACAGCAACAATAATAGTAAGAAGATTGGGAGATGATGCATGTATTTTTCTTCTTTCTGGTTTTTATTTTTCTTAGAAAGAAAAATATACTTCTCCAAAAAAAAAAAAAAAAGTGGGCTTAGACTTTTCTGTCTGTTATGCTAATATATTCATAGAAAAAGCTGGTGCTAAGGGCGGTTCTCCAATTAAGACAAATGAGGCACATTGAATTTCTCCCTCAGGGCACAGCAGGGGTGCTGGCAAAATCTACTTTATTCTTTCTGTCAGGGCTGAACTGGAAACAAAAGCATGAAAATTCAACACATCCACTTACAGAATAATAAAGGCTGTTGTTTAAAGCGTGAAGAGTTTTGGCACCCTTCTGGGGCCTTATGCAAATCATTCTTCCTCTCAACTGCTACCAAACCATCGGTCTTAGAAATTAAAGATGTACTTGGTCGGTTAACAGCTGAAAAGAGAAGAGCAGCCTGAAAGTCAATTAGATTTGTATTAAGCAAATAAATCAGGTCTGACTGATATTGGCTAAACTAAAATGCATTATTATGGTCTGACAGTAATTCTAATTTGATTGACAAATGTATGTAGTGTATTATTAAGCTAAATGAAAGATGAGAATAATCCTATTATTTTTTTTTTAGAACCACTTTCAAACAAATAGCCGTCCCCTCCCCCAAAACATAATAAAGACCACCAATGTTGTATTGTTATCTACAGTACGCTTAAAAAAACAAACAAAAGTGTATTTTATGAGATGTTAAAATAATTAAGACCGAGTATGACCTTTAGAAAATGACATTTTTGTACAGATTTTTTTTTGGTGTGTCTTCCTAAATACAGAAATGTATGAAATTAAGGCAATTTTTTTATTTATTCTTTGTGTCTTCTCCTTAAAGAAAGCCTTATCCTGAAAATGATGGTGTTGTATATCATATGCTAGTAAAAATGCTGGCACCTTGCTTGGAGTGAACTGTTACCAGCCATAGCCCCAACTGTAACAACAGCAGCAAATTTTAGGGACAGCAAAAAAGCTTAGCATGTATGATGTTAATAAGAAGAATGAAGCTGTTAATCAAATAAATTTTTTTTTTCCCATTCTTAGAGCAAACAAGCCAAGTCTCATTGTAACAAACAGAACCAGTGCAATTAAGAAAAATGCCCAAATCTGGCCCTGCAGGACGGTATATGCAACAGTACGTGAATGTAATTTAGACAGACAACCAACATGTACGCCTACGTAGAACAGGGTTCGTAATGTAAATGACTATAGGAGGCTCACTGCCTCTGCTCGTGTGCTAACACCCAGCCTGCATATGCCGGCCAAGTGTTTCTTTACAGAAGCAAGGCACGCACAAAGATTCTTGTGCAGTTCTGGAAGTCTCACAGTCAGAGCTTTCTCATCCTTTCTGGTTCCCAAGTATAAATTATTAATGCTGTACATCGTTCGTTTTTCTTCTGAAAGATACCACTCTGCAGTAATATGGTCAGGACCCAGGATCCGTCTGTCAAAATACAGCACAAAATGCAGACAGATCAGCGTTACCTTTAAGAGTATATACTCAGGAAGTATTCATGGTAACCAATAAAACAGTGGTGGAGTGCTTTATATAACTGGCACAGCAATAAGTGCACAGTTTTGGTCACTGCTTTTTGCGCTTAGGTTTTGAATATTTAAAGGACATCACAGGATTTTAACAAGGAAAACATGTCAAATACCTCTCTGCCTCGAGCTTTTCTGCATTCATAGTTTTGTGGAATCCTGTATTTTAGAGATAACATATGGAAAACAGAAAACTAGTGTGAGTGACTGAATGTGGTGGTACAGAGAGAAGTGGAAAAGAATTTTGTGAATGCTTTTTAAACTCTGAATTCAGGGCTAGAGCTGGCAGACTCCTTCAAGAAAGTATTCATAAACATATGCTGGAATAAAAATAATGTATCTGCTCTGATGGTGTTCAGAGATGTTTTTATTTGTTTTCCACAAACATTTGTTCAACTGATTTTTTTTTTGTTGTTTCACTTTCAAGAACATTAATTGAGAGCAAAGAGCTGGGCAATAGCTATGCAAATCATTGAAGTTTTTTTTTTTTTTTCTGAAATGAACATGAAACCTTCTCTAGATTAAAAACAAAAATTGTGAAAAAATTTCTGTTTGTTAAAAAAGTTTTTATAAACTTGCTATACCTCTGGATCTGTTTAAAATCCTCACACCTCACCTTTTTCACCGCATATGCTTCATTATGGTATATCATTATTGTAGAACAAAATGGTTTATGATTTTAAAGTGCTAAACAAATGTTTGCTTTTTTTTTCTTCCACCTTCAAAAAGGCTTCTTATTCATGTCTCAAGATTTCAGAACCACAGAGTCAGGTGTTAATGCTGTTAGGGAGGGAGCTTGGTAGGTGTCCCCGTAGCTGCCCCCTCTCCAGCCCTGGAACTCCAGCCTCTCCTCACAGGGCAGGTGCTCCAACCCTGACCATCTCAGGTGGCCCTCTGCTTGAAATCCCCCTAAACTACCACATCTTCCTCATCATTATTGTCCTGCTAATTATTTCTGGGAGTGTTATTTTCCTGAAAAAAAAAGATTAAACACCTTAACTAATGAGATATTTTCTCTGGATCCACAGAAGTATAACATTATGTTAATAAACAATGTCATCTCACTGCCTGTAGTTTGGATACAGTTATACAGCAAGAGTACACACATATTAGTATTCTAGAAATAATTATCATCAAGTACTGCTACTGATTTTTAGAAAGGAGGAGGTGTTGGCAGTTAGCACTGAGGATGCAGAACAGGAAGGCTGAGTTCCAAGTGATGCAACAAATCTCTAGGCAGAACAGGTTGTGATCAATGTTGGTCTTGAGAACTGGAGTTCCTTGGCATACATCACAAGTTGGGAGGGAAGTAAGGGGGACTTTTGTTGTCCCTTAAGCAGGAGGTCCTGCTCTTGTGGCTCCTTTGCACCTCGCTGTGTAACATTTGCACACTGCTCACTTAGTGCAGGAGTCTACTATTTCTCCTTTGTGTCTCATACCTCAACACCATGTCATGCGCTATTCTTAACAATGTTAGACCCGCAAAGGGATTAGAAAAATGGAAGAAAACGTTTCCCCTTTTTTTTTCTTTCAGTTGTGACTGACCCTCTCCTGGAAAGGAGAGAGGTCAGCTGTTTGAACTAAGTCTTTCATCTGTAATAAATACAGGAACAAAAAAAAAGAACCTGAAATTAAACAGAAGAACTGAAATCTTATGGGAATATTGCTCAAAAAAAAGTACAAGACCAAGGTTTGTACACTTCTGGGTTTAATGTAAAGATCAGTACCTTTCACGTCACTATTAGCTAACTTAAAAAAAAATTAATTCTTGCACAGCATATTGAGTCACAGCGTAATACATCTTGGAAAGTCACAGACCCACAGAAGGATTGAGGTTGGAAGAGAATTCTGGATATCACCCAGTTGAAACCATCTGCTCAAAGCAGGATCAGCTAGGTCAGGATGCTTAAGGTTATGGATATCTCTACAGATGAAGGCTTCATAACCACTCTGGGCGCCCTATTGCACTGTTTGATCACTCTCACAATTAACGAAAAAAAAAAAAAAAAGCAGTAGAATTTTCTGTGTTTCAGTTCAGACTTTTGTCCAGTCACTGGGCACCACTGAGAGCCTGGCTCCCTCTTCATTACCTTTCCCCCACCACCCCAATATTTGTATGCATGTATGAGATCCCCCTCAGTCTTCCCTCTTCCAGGCCAACAGTCCCAGCTCTCTCAGCCTTTCCTCACTTTGCAGTCCTTTGCTGGATTCGCTCCAGTCTGTCCATGTGTCTCGTACTGGGAAGCCTAGACCTGGTCCCAGCACTCCAAGTGTATCTCAGTAGCACTGAGTGGGGGAGAAAGATCACCTCCCTCAACCTGCTGGCAATAGTCCTCCTAATGCAGCCCACTTGTTGCAGATTTCCAATTGAGTTAATAGGAGATGTACACAAGCATTGAATGTTCCACAACGATTGGGCCCAACTCTGTGTGGGGCCATCCATAAGTCCACTGATGATACCAAGCTGTGGTGCCATCGACACGCTGGAGGGGAGGGATGCCATCCAGAGGCACTTGACAGGCTGGAGAGGTGGGCTCATGCAAACCTCATGAAGCTCATCCAGGCCAAGTGCAAGGTCCTGCACATGGGCCGGCGCAATACCAAACACAAATACAGGCTGGGAAGAAAATGGATGGAGAGCAGCCCTGAGCAGAAGGACTTGGGTGTGCTGGTGGATGAGAAGCTCAACATGAGCTGACAATGCGCCGTTGCGGCCCAGAAGGCCAACCACATCCTGGGCTGCATCAAAAGAAATGTGGCCAGCAGGTCGAGGGTGGGGATTCTACCCCTCTACTCTGCTCTTGTGAGACACCACCTGGAATACTTCGTCCAGTTCTGGAGTCCCCAAGATCAGAAGGACATGGACATGTTCGAGCGAGTCCAGAGGAGGGCCATGAAGATGATCAGAGAGTTGGAGCACCTCTCCTCTGAAGACAGGCTGAGAGAGTTGGGGCTGTTCAGCCTGGAGAAGAGGAGGCTCTGGGAAGACTTTATAGTGGCCTTCCAATACCTAAAGCAGACCTACAGAAAGGATGGGGAGAAACTCCTCAGCAGAGCCTGTTGCAATACAACAAGGGGTAACAGTTTTAAAATAGAGGGAGGTAGATTCAGATTAGACATTAGGAAAAAATTTTTTACAATGTGAGTTGTAGAACACTGAAACAGGTTGCCCAGAGAGGTGGTTGACGCCCCATCTCTGGAAACATTCAAGGCCAGGTTGGATGAGGCTCTGAGCAATCTGATCTAGTCGGGGATGTCCCTGCTTCTTGCAGGATGGGTGGACTAGATGACCTTTGAAGGTCCCTTCCAACCCTAACTATTCTATGATTCTGTGATCTTTTGTACTCAGCTCCTTAATGCAATATACTAACACCTTGCCTTAGACAAGCTCATGACTAGAAAGTCAGTTTTAATGGAGAGGTAAAGGAAAGCTTCAACAATCTCAACGGAATTCACACTGACCATTAGGTCAGTGTCGCTTATGTATCTCATAGTGAAAAACTGCCTTTTCTAACTTAACTACAGACAGTGTAGCTCATCCAGGATTGAAAGGGGACTTCATGGCATCTGCCACTACTTGTACCTAATCTCACTTGCACCTGGACCTCACACTGGGAGCAGAAGTTTTCACAGTGGGTCTCATTTCATTCTCTTACTGCTACTTTGACTACTGATGTAGGAAATGGTGGTAAACAGGTCCCCTTCCCACTCTGTCTATCTGTGTGATGTGCAGCCTCTTCCCCAGCCTTCATACCTTTCTAGCAGTGAGACTTGAGACTTCTCAGGCTTCTCATCCTCCACTCTAAAGGGAAAAAAAAAAAGTACCCCAATCTCCACATCAGCTTTAAAAAAAAAAAAAAAATCTCACAAGTATTCATAAGCAAACACTCAAAAGACACAAATGGATTAAATGTCAGACTGCTGGTTTTGCCCTCCTATCCACAAGGAGCCATTTCTTCCCATACATGGCAAAAACTATTTTCTAGTGCCTCCGATCCAAACTGGTCATCACTTGCCAGAAGCAGCATTGAGAGCTATACTCTTCCTTAGACAGATCCCACTCAGCTAGGTCACAGATTTCCAGGTTGCAGATTTCCAGGTCAGCAATGTATGTACAGAACATCAAAATATGCTTTCAGGACATAAAGATACAAAGCAATGACCTGAAGCTGTTCTGAAGTTTTTTCTTTTTTTCTTTTTTTTTTTTTCCTAAACTAAAATTTTAGAGTTAGAGCTGCACAGGTATTGTTTTGGTTTAACAGATAACATCTGATACGTATGAGTCAAATCTATACTCTGTATTTAATAATGTCCAGTACAAAGCAGCACTTTGATGAACATAAAGCAAAAATGAAGAGGACGTTAATCTCATTTGTGACATTTCAGCTTTCACAGTTTTATTAACAACAAGCTGTAACAAATACAATACAGCTCGGGAAGATATTGGAAAATGTAGACAATTATTCCTTTATTTTTATTCCCAGAAGCACCCCCTCCTCACTTTTAAACTAGAAACTGGGTACTATTTTAATTAGATTTATGGTTGGGAGCTTTAAAACAAATGAGCATAGTTCATTTAGTGAAACAGCAATTAATGTTGAGGGGATTATATCCGCCTTTTGGGTTTTTAAAGGTTTTGAAAGATAGTCTAAAAATTTGTTATCTTAAGATAATATTATTTAAAAACAACACCCTATCCTTTTATGTTTAATAAGCTGAAGACTTGCAATTTAAGGTAAATTATCCAATAATACTATAAAGCTCAGGATGCCCAGCATGTCTGTTATAACTACATAAATAATACATTATTGTATGATCACTTTTTAATGGCAGTTCTACATCTTACAACTGTATATTAAAGCCACAGTAGAATTTTTGTCTCACATGCATATTAATAATATTTAATTTTCCTGCTCGACCTTTATTAAGATTCTTTTGCAGCTGTAGGCATTTTCAAATTAGCAACTTCCTATTAACTTCAGACAATTTAAAATAAGTAACCTGACATACCTACTGAAATCTAAAGGTGGTGATATAATGTGGTTTCATCACTTTTCATTTTACATTCTTTTCATTTTGATTGCCTTTGTTAAACTGCACTTGATGGACATTTAATGCACTTGCATTACCCTCTGATGGCCAGCATTGTTATTTAGCACTTTCAAAAAGTACTGAAACTTCTTTGCTGAAATGACTGGTGGTAATTTATCAATGGAAATACTTTTTTTTTTTTTCAGAAAAAAAAAGAAAAGAGCCTCAGTGCTGTTTTCCAGGAAGACAAATACCACTTCAGCATGGGAAGGTAAGTATCAGGACGGAACTGAGGTGGAAATCCCAAAGTTTAGTTGTTAGGTGGTGTAGTCCTTAGGAAATCTTTACCTTTAGAGAGAAAATGAAAGAAAATATAAAATTGTAATGCAGATGTATCAGCATTATAAAGATATGATAGCCTACAACTGAATTCTTAGGATGATCTCAAGGACAATGTTGCTGACTGCTTGAAAAGTGTTTTTTTTTTTTTCAAATTGTTTATTGATATTATGGGATTTCTGGAACTTGAAACAGTAGACTGGAAAAATAAACATGCAGGTTTTTGCAGCCCTTTTCATTTCAGCTTTTCACAGAACTTTATGAGCACTAATGAACCAGATTTCAGAATATGCCCCTGAGGTACATAATACCAAGAAAAGCAGTTCTCGGGCTGACTGTACTGTAAAATAATCCAATTATTAAAGAGGACAAATTACTAGCAGTAGAGCAAAAGGATGTCCATGCTAACCATGTCTGTCCAGAGAGCCTTTGCAGCGTCAGGATATTCTTTTGTCTGCTATTAGCGTACCAGAGCTTTTGGCAATGCTAAATGCGAGTTGCCACAAAGTGAGAGGAGACCACAAATCTAGACCAATTACAGTTTCAGATCAAAGGAGAAGTCTATTTTCTGTTGATGCCTCAACATGTCATCATGATTTATAGGCCTGGCTAGAGCAGAATGGAGAAAATGAGGAGGGCTGTTTGCCTTGTACAAAGACACTTAGCCTAGAAATCTGAAAAAGAAAAAAAAAAAAAAGGTGTTAGCAATTCTGATAAGGCTGTAAACCTCGTCTGCTGATTGGCTGTCTCCTGGCCTCCTCTCATCTTTATTTTTGAGCAATCTGAATGACTATCACACTGCTATATCGTAACCTGGGAAAGTTTTAACCCTGTGAAATTTAGAAAGCTACCTGCTCCCTCAAAATCTTGAAACTTATGACCAATTTATTTGTAGTTCATATTTTCTAGATACAAGAAACATGCTTATTTGTAAACATATACAAGCAAGGAGTAGTTAAAATTTTTAAAATACATTTAAAAACAAAAAGGTAAATGCTTCTCAAATTGTAGGTTTACCAGACTGTGTAATGTGACCTGCAAAGTACAACCTGAATTTCACCTGAATCACTCTGAACAACTTCCCTGAAATAATTCAGAACACCTGCTATTGTGAAATATACAGTCTCTCCTCCTATACCCCATGTTTCCAGAACACTAGTACTCCTTTTATTCAAGTTGTAAAGAAGAACTCCCTTGTATTAAACTGATGAAGCCTCAGAAGTGGGCAAGGGGCAGTGACTTCTTCATAAGCCTGCTAGCTTAATCAGAGGGAACTTTCATCATGAGTTTGTAACAGCTCCAGGGCAACCTGGAAGTGGTTTGAATGTATTGGCATTCTATATTCCTATAACCTTTCAAGTGCGTAGATGAGAAACCAAGTGTCTTGTCACATATTTTGTGGGGAAAAGGTCACTCAGCTAACAGTTTCTCCACAGAAATCATAGAGGCTGCTGCCACTGCATCCCTATGTGTCTCTTGCAACCAGAGCAGGTGAAGACACCAAACACAAACTGCACATCTGTCCATACATCAATGGATGGAAGCGGAAAATTTTGTCCTCTTCATCACTTATGGGTCATAAATAACATACAGTTTGCTTAGGCTGCACATTATGTGTTTACTTCATCGTCTGTCCATGCAATGGCCAAAAAAGGCCCGTCTGAAATCCTGTGTTTCCAGTTGACTTTATATTCTGTAATTTTTCTGTTAAAACCAAAATATCTAGCAAGGACTGTTCCAGTCGTATAACCTTCTTTCAAGAAAAAAAAAAAAGAGGCTTCTGGCAGTTGATTAACAATGATTCCAAAGCTAATCTACCAAAAAGGTGGGGGGACGTGGAAGGAGGAGGAATGAAACAGTGCAGGATGACTCACTGAAACTATTTCTATGGTTTAGGTTTGTAGTGCCAGAACTAAAATAACAGTGGCCAAAGATTCTCAGAAATAGTGTTTATTCTGACTTACTGGTGTCTAGTAAATTCCAACTTAAATTACTTCTGGGGCATTGCAAAATGAAATATTTATTGTAAAATTGTAGTTATCTCCACGCACCCCCAGCCCTCCCAAAAGTGTGAAACTGGGCTATTCTGGAAAGAAAAAAAAATGGTCAGCTCTTACTGTATTTTTTCAGCTGGACATTGTGTATGCTTGTGGAATGCATCTGCAGAAATACCGTACTTATTTTACATTTGGGAAGTAATATTTCAGAACATGCTCTTGTAAAACAATACTCCATTTTCTGTGGTTTGGGGAGAAGCCAACACAAAATTTAGATTTCTTCCTTTTTCATATGCGAACTCTATAATAAATAAAACTAACTCCATAAAGTAGATTTACAATGCTGCCATTGTGTGGGGTTCAGCACAACTACAAAATATTACGTTGCGCAAAATTAATGCTGCTGAAAATACATGTTGCCAGCAGCTTGGATAATTACGAGGAAAGGCAGTTAGTAATGAATTCCTTCTACTCAGAATTCAAATCTCAGGACTGAATGTTGCCCATTATTCCAGTTCAAAGGCAACTATCTCTAGAATTGTTCTTTTAATGTTTGCTCGATGGTTTTAGTTGTTCTTTTCTTGTAGGCACACAATTGTTGTCTTGATTTTTGTGATAAAAAGAGCTACACTGGAGCTTTGTAGTGAATCCAGTTGGCTTGGTAATGTGCCCATAGTCAGAATTCCAAAGTGGGAAGACAAAAGCTTAGAAAATATAAGGCTGAGAGCTGTTTGTTCAGGGCTGTGGGAATCTAACACAGGCCTACGAAACCAATGAGCTCTCTCCGTTACATCCACATTCATAAAGTAACTATCCAATTCTACGCTCTTTTGTCTTCCCAAACCAGAATTTTAACCACACTTTAAACAAATGTGGCAACTTCTTTGTAGCTCCGCTCTTACCAAAATTCCCAGCATGCTATAATTCTTTCCCTTCACGTTAAAGCTCCATTAGCTTAGCTTGTTCAAAGTTGCATTTATTTCCTTAAATAACTGTGCATCAACAGAAACGGTTTAGCTTAAACAGACAAAAGTAAAAGCTGCTTTTAAAACCAAGTGTCAGTTTTCACAGGGACACAAATCACATTCCAGAGATATTTTATAAGGCCTTCCAAAAATAAAATTAGAATGCATCTTTGTCATTTATATCTTAATTGAAAACATGGGATTCTAGGTTGTGTCTGAGTAATCTGTTGCATCTGCAGATCTCAAAGGACTTTGCAAAATGCTCTGTAAAAGCTGAGGCGCAAAGGCTGAGGCGCAGAGATCATGTTCCAAGTCAGAGACAGAACGAGGAACAAAACATGGAGCTGGCAACAGCAGCTCCACCATATGTCTTGCTATATTGCTACGCTGAAATGCAAAATAGGAGCAAAGGAGCTAGCAGAGGGACAGAGAGGGAGGATGAGCAAGGCCTCGGTACTTTCTTAGCTGCTGGGGAGTAGCAGCTCGCTGCTGGTGGCCTTCAAGTGCAAGAGCAGCCAACTTGACTGACAGGATGACAGCTAGAGCAAATGCGTGGCTGTCATTCTGGATGAATGATATCTGACTGGGGCATTGTGGCAAGATTTACACCTAAGAGAATCGTTGGAAGATATGCAAGGAGCCAATACTATGTAATTCCACTCAGCCGAGATAAACTCAGGGTGGGTCAGCAAAACAAAGAATACATTAGTCATGTCAGAGGAGAGGCTAGCTGCCCTTCTCAAGACAGCTAGAAGACTGACAAGCAAACATGCTTCAGCAAAGGCAAGAGGCTACCAGCTCCTCAAGCCACAGGAAAAAGTACAGTGAGGCCAAGCCTTACCAGAAACAGGCTGTTGGTTGTGGCACAGGCATGAAGTGTAGAATAATCTTAAAATCTTCCTGTCTTCACATCTTCCCTGAGTCACAGGACAGAGTGGGGACCTTAAAGGTTACCTCTAAGTTATATGGCAAAGTCAGCATCTACAGCCACCTTTGTTCTTTTTCCTTCCTTTTTTGAAAGCAAATGAAAGTCAGCACATCAATCACAAAGTCATACAGCCTACTAAAAAGACTTAGGTGAGATAGGAGAGAGGGGCAATGGTGACACCTAACTCCCCTGATAGATGGCAGGATATTTTGCTTCATAACACAGAGCTATCAATAATTACTGTCTGTGGCTTTACAACAGCTTTCTGCTTGCAGAGGCACTTCTCCATTTTAGACCCACTCTTGCCACAGTGACCTGTGCAGCCGCTCAGCTATTCCGTCGCCTGAAACCTGTCCACATCACTCTCCCTGTTGTAGACAGTTGGTGAGCAAGCAGGCATGCACAACATGGCAGGCATGAATAAGCTGACTGTCCTCAAAAGGACTATGTGGTCAGTGCTCTTGCCTTTGCACCCTTTAAACTATGATCAGGCTGTATATTAGTCCAAGGGCCTCAGCACCCCGAGTTGACTGCTGACCTCGCAGGCTGAATGGTAACGAGTTGCAGATTGCCATCAGGATCAGCTCACTGCCTGATAAAGAGAACTTGGGACCGGCCTTAGTTAAATAACAGAAATTATCAGGTAGAATATGTAATCAGTACATCTCCCACTTATTCACTTGGTGTAGAGCAAAATGGAAAGGTGCCCTGTTTTCTTTCTGTAGAACCAGATCTCTGTCCACAGGGATAGCTGCCAGTTTTTTAACAGCATTTCTTCTGTTTTAATTCACTAGAAGGTAATCCCAAAACAGCTAATGCTCAAGCAGCTTTTTATGTAGAGATAAGTCCTGATTGCTATGAAGATAACAGCTACCAGAGCTTTCAAGGCAGGCTGTTTCACTAGCAGTGTGCGGACTTTTCTGTCGGGAATTAAATGGCTGGGTAATTCCACTAAAGAACATGAGGAACAATATTGTCATGGTGAGTGATGTTGGGAGGAGATCTTTGAAACTGACAAGACTTTTCTAATGCTCCTCTTCTCGACTTATAGTCTCTGTACAGAGTAAAAACTTAGTGTTGTCTACTTGAACTGAAATAGCAAAGAAAAAGGCTGAATGGAGGCTTCTATTAATTTTCCATTGAACACCTCACGTGATACCTCATGGGGAGTTAACAGTGATTGAAAACGTTATTTCGTGGCTACTCAATGAGCTATATAAAAATCTCTTTAAGGAGTGTACTAATAAGAAATAACTTTTCCTCTTAAATTCAAATATCTTGAACCTGATTTATGGATCACCTGAAATCTTAGTTGCTCTCTATCCACTGTTTATTTCAAATAGTTTTAGTAGCTTCTCTTGTACCATCCAGGCATGCCCCAAATGAACCACCTTGGTGTCTTTTTTTACAGTTCCGAAAACCTGTATCAGTGTCTATGTGATTGTAAAAAAAAAAAACAAAAAAAACCAAACTCGACTGGTACTCTCTGGCACTTCCGTTAGTTAAATAGCTTTAAAAATGTGACCAAAAAGCTGTTGGTTCTTACGCATGTAAGAATTCTATTTCCTGAGTTAAAATTAATATATAATTTCATAATTCAATGCCTTCTTTATTGGCTATTTATCTAACCTTACCTCTCTAATATTTACAAAAGACAGGCCGTTTTATTTCTTGTTTGAATTAGTCTAATTGCATTTAGCAAGTGGGCAATATACAAGTCATATTACACTTGTCTTTCTACTCCTTGCCTTAATTTCTTATAGGCAGTCCTGAAAACATGTCAGCTGTTACAAGCTTCTCATCAGACATGTATTTCACTTTTAAGAAACACTTGTGCAATTTCTTTATAATTTTTTTTGCAATACATCTTCCTAAAATTTATGGTCTTTTTCCACCTCAACAGATTTCTGTCTGTAAACACATTTATGAAGTTGCTTACAATCGTGAACAATTGCCATTCCTCTCCCCCTCAACTAAAGCTTAGCCCTATTGCATTGTAGTCAGGGTTCAAGAAGCATTTGGAGTTAATTTTTCAAAAGAACAGATCTCTGCACATGCAATGTTAAAGTGGCTCAGACATGACATCACCTGTCAGACTCCAGCTATCTTAATGCTTTGTAACACTCTTCTTTCAATTGCTATAGTTTCTTTTCAGCACTTATCTAGTACTATGCTCCCCCGTTCACAGATAGTACTCCAAATAAGTTCTATGAAAAATTCAGGGTGCATGTGTATGCATGAAAGTCTCCAAGAGGTAGTTTGAGACCTTCTGTTTATAATTAATTTCTTTTGCTTCTACTTAGAAATAGATGTGATTGGGTTATATCCTCCTGGGTCATCAAGTTCAGCCTGTTACCATTACAATTACTTCTCTTCGACCCAGGTAACTACAGGCCGGTCAGCCTCACCTCTGTGCCTGGCAAGGTCATGGAGCAGATTCTCCTGGAAACCATGCTAAGGCACATGGAGAGCAAGGAGGTGGTTGGTGACAGCCAACATGGCTTCACCAAGGGCAGATCGTGCCTGACCAATTTGGTGGCCTTCTATGATGGGGTGACGGCATCGGTGGACAAGGGACAAGCAACAAACATCATCTACTTGGACTTGTGCAAAGCTGTTGACACTGTCCTGCACGACATCCTTCTCTCTAAACTAGAGAGACATGGGTTTGATGGATGGACCACTCGGTGGATAAGGAGTTGGCTGGATGGCCGCACTCAGAGAGTGGTGGTCAACGGCTCAATGTCCATGTGGAGACCAGTCACGAGTGGCGTCCCTCAGGAGTCCGTGCTGGGCCCAGCCCTGTTGAACATCTTTGTTGGTGACATGGACAGTGGGATAGAGTGCACCCTCAGCAAGTTCGCCAACGACACCAAGTTGTGCGGTGCCGTCAACACGCTGGAAGGGAGGGATGCCATCCAGAGGGACCTTGACAGGCTGGAGAGCTGGGCCCGTGCCAACCTCATGAAGTTCAACCAGGCCAAGTGCAAGGTCCTGCACCTGGGTCATGGCAATCCCAGGCACAAATACAGGCTGGGCAGGGAATGGATTGAGAGCAGCCCTGAGGAGAAGGACTTGGGAGTGCTGGTGGATGAGAAGCTCAACATGAGCAGGCAATGCGCCCTTGCGGCCCAGAAGGCCAACCGCATCCTGGGCTGCATCAAGAGGAGCGCGGCCAGCAGGTCGAGGGAGGTGATTCTCCCCCTCTACTCTGCCCTGGTGAGACCCCACCTGGAGTACTGTGTCCAGTTCTGGAGCCCTCAACACAAGAAGGACATGGACCAGTTGCAGAAGGTCCAGAGGAGGGCCACAAAGATGATAAAAGGGCTGGAGCACCTCTCTTATGAGGACAGGCTGAGAGAGTTGGGGCTGTTCAGCCTGGAGAAGAGGAGGCTCCGGGGAGACCTGATAGCGGTCTTCCAGTACCTAAAGGGGGCCTACAAGAAAGATGGGGAAAGGCTGTTTAGTAGGGCCTGTTGCGATAGGACGAGAGGTAATGGTTTTAAAATAGAGGGGGGTAGATTTAGATTAGATATTAGGAAAAAATTTTTTACAATGCAAGTTATAGAACACTGGAACAGGTTGCCCAGAAAGGTGGTGGAGGCCCCATCCCTGGAAACGTTCAAGGCCAGGCTGGATGAGGCTCTGAGCAACCTGATCTAGTCAGGGATGTCCCTGTTCCTGCAGGGGGGTTGGACTAGATGACCTTTGAAGGTCCCTTCCAACCCTAACCATTCTATGATTCTATGATTCTATGATTCTTCCTCCATTCCTTCCACAAATTTATCATCCTCTTTAAAATTCTTGCTCCTACTACTTGTATCAGAAGGCTATATCAGTTTGGCAAACTAATAATTATCATAGGTAAGATTATTCATCTTTTGATAATAGATACAATTTTCAAAACAGAGAAATTAATCCAGGAGGAGGTAACTTTAAAATTGCATGCTGAATTTACCTCTTCCTTCCTTACCTCTGTGCCTTCAACTATTTCTTCCTTGAGAATTTGTTCTATAGCTTTGCAAGTTCTTGAGGTTAATTCTTGTCCTGATCACTCTCCTTCTTAAATACAAGCATTTAATTTGCATTTTGTGTGCGAACCATCCCTCAAGTTGGTTAATTAATTTAAAAAAAACCCAGTTAGTAATGGACCTGCAGCTTCCCAGGCAGGATCTCTCAAGACTCAGCGTGCAGAGCATCTAGCCCATTTGTCTTGAGAACTGTATGAGTCAAGATATACTCCAGTCTCATAGCTGTGAGATTTACTTCCATGAAGGAAAACATCTTGCTCAACTCAAATATTTTTTAGGAAATTATTTTCTTCAAAAACTTACTTCCGTTTTAATTAACACCAGGTAGGCACATTTTGATTTTTCATGATGAAACTGAAGAATCAATTATTCACTGAGAATTAATTTGAATCAGATAAATGCAAAATCTTGTTCTCATTTATCAGTGCAAGATAAATAAAATTATCTTTATAATCCACTGCCCAATTTATAGCAGATGGCTGTGAGCATATACAGCTGCATATAACAAAAATGATTTTTAGAAGTATGATTTTTCTGTTAAAACTATTCTAAGGTGTTTTTTTGAAAGACAAAACTTACACTTGTCTATCACTCCTTACCTTATTGACCCTAGAAATCTTAAACTGCCAAGGGCCTCTCTGTTTCTATAAAGATAAATGACTGAAAAAGAAAATCTAGTTCCTACCATTCCCTGTTTCTCTACAGAATTTTGTTACTAAAAGGAGGACTGATACCTGAGATGACATTTTGTCTGTCCCCGGTTGAGATTACTGAGAATGGTGACGTTTGGACTGCTGCAGACTGAGCTCATCAGTCCTCCAGGGTTCATCTCTATTACCTCACTGCCAAATATTGTTTAGAAATCAGTACAAGTGACTTATTATATAGGAACATCTTTAATGCTTTTCCTGCTGAAGATCTATGACAGTTCTCTTTCTCACTACTATGTCTGTATTTTTTTTTTTTGTGCTTTTACAATTACATCCTGGTATAAACCATTTCATCTAAAGCATCTGACATCCAAACAGTGAACTAGGAATACAGGAATTGTACGCCATGACAGTTACACAGAAAGAGAAAGCAAAACCTAGAATCAAGACTTCCCTTACTGATCAAGTTTTTAGGTCCTGATAGCATATATTTTCTGTAGAGTATCCTGGTCAAACTGCTCCGCTTGGAATTATGTTCAGTGTATTCTCAGTGACTGAGGCTGAACACAGATGTTGAATATTACTTCAAATGATGCAACAGACAAAAATATAGTGTGCATTTATAAACAACAAGAAACTAACCCCACAAAGACAGTACCACAAATGCAAATACAATACATAGGGCATGTTCCTTTTTATCTTCTTAAAAGCTTTTAAGACATCATGTTTGATTAACAGGTGATTTCAGATGTTAACAACCAACATATTTGAAGGTGTTTATAGTATATAAGTACATAAAGATTAAATGCCCTATAGTTCTTTTTCCGAGCAGCAAAATGTGAAGTAATTGAAGCAGGAAGATTCTGTGGTAAGAGAGTCAGTTGCAGCTGAAATAATGTTCTGCCTTTAGAGAGAAAAACATAATTCAGTCTCTTCATACTGAGCCATTATCTTGTATGCTGCCACAAAATACATGTATGCATACTTATTAACATTTTCTAATTCAAATTTTTAATTGAATAGAAACAGCTCCTCTGACTGCATCTGTTTCTGTCAACTACACAGATACTTCTCTTTATAATGCCCTTCCTCCATCAGAGATCCCTGAGCTAATTCATGACACTTGACATTAATCACATGCACAGATCAACAAAGACTTTGCTTTCATATAAAAACTAATTTAGAACATATTTCTAAATTGCTGCTTGTTATTGCAGCCAATTTAATTAGCTAGTTAATGACAATATCTCTTCATAATCCAAGTAGTCAAAAATACCAAGTTCAGTAATTAGACCATATAATTCCTTAACAACTCAATTTTATAATGGAAAAGTGCTGTGCTTTAAGTCAATTTACTTCTAATACTCTCCTATATTCAAAATTAGAAATTCCTCAGTGTATTCTTTTGACATTCAGAGCTTGAGAGAGAATATTTGGGTTAGAAAGCTCAGCTCCCCTCTGTATTCCACATTAAATTGCATGTAAGTTATATTGCATTTTCTATCATTTGCCCAGATATTACTGAGTGTATCCTATTTATCTAAATACTGGGTGAAGAATCTACTTTAAAACAATTGTAAAAATTTAATCTTTATTAGACAACTGTAATGATAAAATAATTACAGACTACTGTAGCAAGTAATATTTGACCTTCTTATCCACACAGACATTGAACATTATTTCAATTGATGTGACAAAAGAAAGCATAGTTTGTCATTTAAGACTGTGTTTTAAAAAATCCCCCACAAACCTAACAAAGACAGTAGCACAAATCCAAACTGACACGTATAGTAACCCATGGCAATGAAAAAAATCCAGTCAAAACAGCATTAGAATAAGCTAATTTCATTTCTCCCAGCTGCCTGCCTTTCAATTCTTTATCCTTGCTATCAGGTTTGAATAAATTTCATCTCTCACACTACAAGTAATGAGCAGGCAATGACTTATGAAGCAAAGAGACCAAGTTGAGACAGAATTAGAATACAATTTTAATGAGATAGAGCTGAGAAAGTGGAAGTGTTACTCTTTTGACAGACTTGGCAAAATACCCAACATTATTTCAAATGCTCTCTCCTCTCTGTAGAGAAACTGTCATTTTTTAAAAAATGGGAATACTCAAGAGAATACTTCTAGGGGTGTATTGTTAATGTGATTTATGTGAAGAACTAGTTATTAAAGAATTTGCTTTATAGAAGACTAAAAGGGCTTAAATTAAAATACACTAGAAGTCACACTGAATGACAGAAAAACAGAGGAACTTGAAGCTCTGCCTTCCAGAGAATCAGTCTCTTCAAAGCCTTTTTGTGGCTAGCTGAATAAAAGTACATCGTCCTTCGGGTAGCTGCAGAAGGAGTACTCATAATTACACTCACAAGGCTTAGGATGTAATAAGCCTTTCTAGTTCTGATGACTTGATATCTCTAGCACCACTCCCACATCAACAATTTCAAAAGAGAAGGAGGCCTCAAGAAGTTGAATCTCTCTGCCTAGAAGAAAAAAAATATCAAGAAAGTCATGCAAGCTTACAACGAGTTACTTTATGAAGCCAGCAGAAATTCATCCCAAGGTCTAGCCACAAGAATAGATGCATTTAATATAAGAATGGATTCTGGCACCCAGGAAAAGTGACAGGAGACAATGAAGCAAGGAATGGCTTTGAAATGAGCAAAAAAAAAAAGTATTTTAAACATATGACAAAAGAAAATAAGAGACTTGAACAATAGTTTTTTTACGAACTTTGCCAAAGTCTTATGAACATATCCTTTATGGCATCCCTTCAAGTGATATTCAAAAAAATATCTCCCAAATGGATCTGTTAATGGAACAAGTTGAAAGAATAGTAAATGGAATATACAAGTACAACTTTGTTTCCTAAATATCCCTACCTAAAATCTGCAGTTCTCACATTTACCTGCTTCCTACTTCTTCCTTACACGAAGGTACAAAATGGGTTTAGAAGTACAGGTTAAGGCTGCGTATTTCAGGGATCTGAGACTCTGTCTATACTGCCTTTTCCTGACAAACCTGAGATCATCCTGGTTACACGCCAAGCTAGCTGGAGGCAAGCCAGCTCTGATCCAAAAGTTGTGTAACTGCTTTAGTGCCTCTTAGTAGGGCTTATTAGCTTGGGCTCAGTGCCATGCTAATGTGGTTACACAGCTTCTAGTCTGGACCAAGTTCAGGTCTAGTTGGCTTGGAGTGAGTTCTCATTTGCCTGCCTTCAGCTGTGTAGACATAGCCTGACAAAACCACTCTTTGTCACTTCTTAGCACACAAAATCGTCTCATTGTCACTTAAAAAATAATAAGAATGGAAATATTTCAAAAAGTATACCAAAACTCTTACATAAAGTTAGTGAAACAAATCAACAGGTTAGACTATGTAAAAAGGGGCACAGAAAAGGGTTATAGGGAAAAAAAAAACAATCCCAGTATCAAATTTCACACAAATACAAATAATTACACCTACTATAATTAATCAAAGGAGGCAGTATAACTTTCCCACAGTAAAATTAAGAATTTTACAGCCTCAGGCAAAACATGAGTCAGTATTTCTGATAAACACTTAGTTCATGCACTCCTTACACAAGATTTACAGCACTAAAAGAGAAGACTAAGTTGTACATGCTATTGTAGAGGCAAAAGTTCTAGAGTAGAACTGTACAAATTTAAGGCCTCCTTCCTTTTTGGACTCTTCTTTCAAAATGGTATTACTCTCTCTCATTCATATTTATTTACCAGAAACCAATCTGACTGTTCAAATGGGTAAGTTTTGACAGATACATGCTTGACATTGAAGAAGTTTTATTTCATGATTATGTAGATTGTTAAATGCCAGATATATACAAGTCAATAAGAAAGCTATAGCAATCATCTCCTTCCTTAGCCTTACAGGAAAGCTTTTGATTGGGTTGACTGTGTATTCCTGAAAAGGTAGCATGTTGCATGGGAACAGTTGATAATTTTCTGTTGAAGCCACTCTAAAGATGTCACTTTTTCAGTTTTTCCTTTAAACTTCCTTCCCAGATGAAATTCCTGACTTCATGATCTCAGTTACTTGGAGCAAAACCACCTTCTGATTTTGCCTTTGTGTTTTCAGTACTTGCTCTAAATAGATCTGTATACCGATTCTTCTGATTTCAGAATATTAAAGAAAGCTACCTTTATTTTTTTTTGCTGAAGGAAATGAAAGAGAATACTGGAACAGACAGTAAAAGAGAAATATACTGCATATTAAAACAGTGGAGATTCACAGATATACTTGTCTTTGCCACAGTAATCGTCATGGCTAGCAATTTATACCCAGAGATACTATATGCATAACTGCATTGGTGGTGAATGGGCTAATGCATGGTGTGATTGGAAGGGCACTGGCTCTGGAGAAGGGAGGCTACATTTCACCTGGCAGATTAGGGAAGACCCTTAAGTGGTCATTAAAGATGCACTCTTGCAAACTACTCACTCCAGAGAAGAGAACCACATTTTACCTCAGCTGTCAGTAGCCCCTATAGCCAGCAGATTGGTTAGATCAGCCTTGGGAAGATAATTATCTATCGCTGTACATAGCTCCCAGCTCCCTTCTCTAGGAAATTTCAGTTCTGCCTTGAATGAAACCAACACGCAGATTATTTAATCTGGATTAGGAAAAGTCTGAGGGAGAGGGTAGCTCACACAGATGCAATACCCTGGATACTAGGTTTTCCAGTGTGCAGTCCACTGAAATCAGTGGTCAAGTAAGTCTTGTCACACTCAGGAGACCACATTAAAAGTCAAAAGCAGTGGCATATTCATTCTGTAATACTCTCATAATTTGACTTTATCTTGCCATGATGTTCTTACCTTGCAAGTGGCATCTGTCCTACCTGCCAAGTAGACCCAATGTGGTTTGATGTCTGATGTGACAGAAGAACAGTAAGACATATATTGCCCCAGGACTTTCTTAAGACAAAACACTTTCTTAGTCTTAGCCATAGGAATATGGAACCGTCTGAAATAAGTAACTAAATAATAAGAGGTAAATAGGGTAGGGATAAAAAATGAAGCAAACTCATCTTCCAGGAGGTCTTCTGACTATAGGTCTTAGAGATTAGATATTTCTGAATAATTTTCTTTATTAACCCTGAGATAACCTGATTATATGTTCATGTCCTTAAACCATTGTTAAGTTTGTATTAACTCCTCAGCCTCCTTCTAAGCAAACACCAACATGTGCTGCCATAAGACATTCCTGGTAAAGACCTACTGAAACAGTCATCCCATAGGGATTTTTAGCCAGAAAACTGTGGGCAATGATCCTCCAGACCTCATGTCATTGTTGTGAGGTGGTTATAGTCACAGCCTTGTACTCATGTCCTTCTGGGGTACCTCCTGACTATACTGCCAGGGAGCTGAGACACTGACTGAATATATCCCTATTGCTTGACCAAGACACAGGATCCCCATGTAAATAGGAGAAGCCCCTGAGGAGATTCAGAGCTTCATGTATTCTGAAAAGAAAGTGCAATTTTTAGAATATAAAGTAAAAAAAAAAAAAACCAAACCCAAACTAACCCTTCTCCAATAAACAAACAAAAAACCCACAAAAAAAGAGAAGTTATTAAGCTTAGCTGCTATTTCTGTAGTATTTGGTTTTCTATTTGTAATTATTCAATCTCTGGCACGTCTTAACAAAGTTAATACAGCTAATAAGATCCCGTCAACACTGGAAAAACTGTTTGATGAGAAGTTCTGCCCTGCAGTATCAGAGGGCATGTCCATATGTCTGCGGCTTTCAGTACATCACAAAAAGCAACATTTAAAAAATGACAGATCATCTTTTTTTTTCGTTCAAGCTTTCCTTCTCCTTTCTAAGGGTCTTGGACCTGTGATTCATACCCATTCCAATTGAAAGCTGAAATATACTAAATTTGCCTGGAAGAACTAGGAGTGTCTGAGAGGGGACAAGAGAAGGTTTTACATTAAATAAAAGCAATGTAACGTCTGAAAGGGCAGCTTACAAAGTATTTTTGCTTTTTGCTCAGCAGAGCTGTTGGTTGCCTTTCAAATAGATCTCCACAGCGTGCTGTTTATTTTGCACAAATATAATTAAATCAGATAAAACTGTATGAAGTGATGTTTAAGAACAACAAGAAAATTAGAAATGCGAGCTGTTTTCATTGTATTACTGTATTCTTTTTTATTAATCCATTAAAAAGAAAACCAAACAAGCATTGCCCACTTCCCACATCTCCACAGGAAAACCAATTATCGATTGGCTCGATGTTCATGAAGAGAGAGTATAACAACAGCAAAGTAATCCTGCATGTGCTAAGCAAGGTTTTAACTAAAAACTAACAGCAGTAGAGCACCAGATCACTATTAAGTGAGAAAATGCCAAGAAAATTTAAAGCAAAGTTTCTTTTCTCTCCTCCTTTGCCCTCCCCCACTGCTTCTGCTTTTCCTTTAGTGATTGCTTCCTGTCCATTTTTCCAGTGTGTAAAACATCTGTGATTTGTTGCAAGCAGTCTCTATTTATACTGAGAACCACACAGCAGGTGTCACTTAAAAAAAAAAAGGCAAAAAAAAAAAAAAAAAAAGGCAAGTAGCAACCCATGAGTGTTATCCCATGACCCTAGAGGGTCATTTTACTTGTTATTGCACAATGCATGTGGGAAGGAAGCTTCCTATGAAAAGGCTGTGTATAGCCAGCAAGCAAGATATGACAACTTCCTTTTATCACAGGAAAACACAAGTTTATAAAATATTTATCTCCCTGAAATGAAAATCTTTACGAATACTTGATTATGTTGAATCTAGAAACAGGCTATGTCCAACAACTGCATAATGCAGTGTGCATTTTTAAGTAGGGATTATGAGATGTGAAATCTTTTCCATAGTTATCATGTAAGCAAACTCATTCTCATGACTTTCGTGCTTCAGAGCAGTACAGCTGTCAAAGCATGGTATTTCCCAAGCAAAATGAAAATGAAACAATTTCATTCTGAGCAAATGTATCTGATTACCAAAGAACTCTTAATACAGTATATATTCAACATTCCTCCACAAAAAAAAAAAAAGGATGTACTTCAACATCATATAAATACTCTATTCTTTAAATATCAGTTTAGGAAGTCAGTTAGGAGAATTTGTTGGATCTAACTGTAGTTCACCGATCCCCACCAGCCTTACCTATTCTTCTGAGTCAAATTTATTAGGCTTATTGAATAAAAAACCTGAAGGAACCTCCTTAAACTGGGTATTTATTTAGCACTCTCAGGTCTGCACTTTTCCCTTCCCCCCTCTACTGTTTCCACTGCAGCTCATTGTGAAAACTAGAGCTGTGAACCATGAAAGATTATGTCCTGATACAAGACAGTACTGGAGTTTTAACCTTCAGTGCTAATAAGGGTCCTAATTGTCCTCCCAAGTGTCTGCAACAAAGCTAATTTCAGAGTGCCAGAGATAACCCCTGTAGATGACCTAATTAAATTCTCAGGAAAGCTATTATTTTTAAGATAAGGTGTTTCAGCTATTGGCTATTTAAAAACTGAAGTTTAAAATGCCTGGAAATGAGGCGTCTGCAATTCCTACTCAGTCAGAATTTTCCATTCATGTCAGCTGCGGGTACGGAATCAGAAAAAGTGGACCTTTTATCTTAATCTAGTATGAATCACCACAAACCTGTATAACAATGAAAATATTTGTTCCATGCAAACATACCAGGCTTAAATTTAGGTGGTGTACCTTTTCTGTATGAATTAAATCCATAACTGAATATACAGGGTGAACTGTTATGTTTAAAATAAAATTAGAGAAATTCAAGATAGGAACTGTTTCCCCTCAGGTCAAGTAATTGCAAAATTATGCATATCAATTCATTAGCTATATTGAAAGCATTCCCAGACTGACTAAATCTCACTATGGTGATAGTGCATCTTACACTTAAAAATGTTGGCTAGAGTGCCTTTCTGAAACATGTGCAGTGTGGTTCACCCAATGTTGAACTAATATTTGGAACGAGTATTTGGAAAATTTGCAAACTGAACTATCTAAGAGAAAAGCAATTTGTTTACAATGAGCATCTGGGTGTTAAGATAAGGAGAGCAGCCATTCCCCAGACAAGGTAGGATTACTCTGAAGAGGTGAAGATGAAAGAGGAAAGCCCAAGGACAGCTCTAAACAGCTTTCAACTATCAGGCCAGTGTGCCTGCTGTTAGATCAGTCGCTGACAGTGGCAAGTCTCCCTTGTAGTAAAGGAAACACACACTGACATCTTAACTTGCTAAACTAGCCATGGTTGTCATTTCATGCAAAGGAAAGAGGAAGTGGAGAAACGAAGAGAATATAAAAAATTACAGGGAAGGAAAAAATGTCCTATGAGCACACCAAACCGCTTAAGCAGCCAGTTTTCTGTAAATATTGTACATTCCACTCACTTTAGACGTTGCTAGAAATGGGCTCCATCTGTCAGGTTTTCTGTGTTTGAAGCAAAAATGCAGAGCTCCCCAAACTCATTACTAAATTGAGCTTCAGATTTTTCACAGTCAGATGGATGTTTTCTTTTCAATATATTCTTTACAACTCTAAGATCCCCTAATGTCTTTGTTTTCCCTGATCCTAAAATAAGGAATTGTAAGAACGAATACTTATACCCTATACAAAAAGACGAACATTTGTCTTTTATGAGCATTTCTAACATAGACCAACTGACTTTAAAATGTGCACATTTAAAAAGCAAATATGCTAATAAGCACATTACTTGGGATTGTATGTGTAAATCAAGAAAGAAAGTGCTTCACCAAACTCCTTTATCTCACTGCATAAGAGGAAAGTAGAAGTGAATGAACTCTCTTCCTTGAGTGCTAAGATCCTCGTTCAACGAGGCTAAGGGTAGCTAAAGACTCTCAGTCATCTTAGAGAATCGCATGTTTTGCAAGAGCCAATTAACACAACTAGTAGTACCACAGAGATCCTGTCTAGCTTCTAAGAGATAGATTTGTTGTCAGGTTTCCTGTGCACACATTGGCCTTTGCAATCCCTTTTTCCATAACCAAAACAATGGCTTGCAAGAGGCACTGGTTCACAAGCCATCCTTAAACATCAGCCCTGCTTGCTGTGAGTCTGCTCCTCGTGCTTCACTGACAGCTGATTTTTCCCCTCTAAAGGGAGGACTTGGTGCAAAAATTCTTGCAACATTCCCAGATCTGCACTCACACTGCAGTCCTTACTTAGGCTGGTGGGATTTTTTTGTGACCATTTCTAACTGCATCAACTAATACACTAACGAGTAAACATATTACAAAAGAAAAAGCAAGAGTTTCCAGTTGTGTCTTTGATAACTGAAATATAATTAATGAAAACAAAGGTGAGCCTATTCAGATCTTTTAGCACTCCTTCTATAGCACAGTTCAACTATGCAGTTCTGTGATGTTTGGGTATTCACAGACTCTCTTTACAGCCTTCAATTCCCACAACTTTTTCCAAGAAGTGATTAAAAAAACATTCTCAAAAGCAAAGCTAATGAAACCGTAAACTGAGGTACAAAAAGGCTTCCTTTACTGAATTTGTTAAAGTCACATCAACCTGACAAGCAGAGGTCACTGATGTTCAAACCCCAAATGTCCACATCCCCGAGGAGAATGGCACATTATTAATATTTTTGTATAGAAGAGCTCCTGAGTGAAGCAGTCTCTCTCAATGATGAAATGAAAAGGGTATTCCACTGTGTACTGTGAAATATATTATATATCTTCCACATAGTTGGTTGGGGATCAACTGCCAGCTTCTTCACGGTGTGAGCTCTTGATTGAAGCGCCAGCTGTGTTCAAGGAATTGAAAGAGACCTTGAAAATGGCAAAGCAAGACCCAGCATTCAGACCTGACAAAACAAAACTGACAAGAGAGGCAATAGCTATTCTTTCTGAGTGCTCATCATAGGAAATGTCATTGAAAAGAAAGAAGAAAGAGAAAGAGGAAAGGGGGTGGGAGAAATCAAACAGAGATTTAGTGTGACTTGAATATGCTCTTCTGTTTTCTCACACTTTTTTTTTTTAATTAGGAAAAAAGAAATGTAACTTAAAGCTTGAAAGAAAAATTAAAATGCAGGAATTGGATGAGAAAGAGCTTCTCTGTCAAAAACGTTCAGGAAGATTCTTGTTTGCCGCTTGTGTGAATTAGAATTGACTGAGGCCATGGAACTGTGTTGGTGTAACTCAGGTGTAAAGCACAAGGCAAAATTAGGCCTAATGCATTATAAATCTCACAGAAGAATTACATTTGTAAGGGAGCTCTACATCCTTGTAATTCCTATCAGAACAAAACAATCATGGTCCCACTTTAAATATAACTCTTCACTTCTTAAAGTATGTCTGAGTCACTTACAACTCGTGGGACCTTAAAGTGGTATTTTTGGAGGGCAGGAAGTATCTAAGATCAGTCTCCATCTGTTATATAAAGACACCCATAAAATAAAATAGATGCTTACTTTCCGTTTACAAATGCATGCTAGTTTTTTCATTGTGCTTTCAACTTTTAACTTTTTTTTTTCTCCTGTAACTTTTTTTTTTGTGCAAGCCTGTTCTTTGGCAGCCAAAGTGTTGAAATGTCAATTGGTATCCCCCAGAGACTTCATTTCCACTGTCTGACACTGCCAACATCATCATGTGGTTCAGAGTTTATCTTTCCTGCTGTGACTGAGCTGGAAAATCTAAATCAGCCCTTCACAAAAGGTTGAGCAGAGGCCAGCCATGATCAGATAGAAACTATATATTTTTGACCAAAAGATAGGAGGAAGAGGGAGGGGAATAACTTAAAAAAGCTATATAGACAGCTAATCTCAGACTGGCTGCATACAGCATTCTGTTTAATAAGCAGCTTAACAGGAAAATGAGAAAGATAAAAAAGCGCTGTTAGAAGCATCATGGTAAAGTCTTACCCAGCCAGAAGCAGATAGATTTTCAGGGTGAAAAAAAGATGTATGAGAGAAAGATGCAGAGGAATTAGAGAGGATATTTCAAACGATTTTGTGTGACTCAGTGTCATCACTTATCAGTCCATGCAGCCAAGTTAATAGGTCACCAGACTGGGAGCTGGAGAGTTTTATGCTTTATCTCTAGTTCTGCCACTGACCTAATCAACATTGGGACAAGATTCTTCACGTCTCTGAACCACCTCATATCTGTTTAGTTAGAAAGCTCTCTGGAAAAGATGCATTTTGTTTATAGTGGTTTAGTGTTTTGCCTGTCTCTAAGAAGAGAGTTTCTAGGAAGGCTAACTCCTATTACCAGCAATTTAATAATTATAAAACATTTCAAACACAGATTAATAGTTCCACTCTGATACCAGTGTGACATTTTTCTGTTTGGTTTACAGGCCAACACCTTTAACAGCGTATTTGTTCAGCAAAAGATAGAGTGCTAATCTACGGGGACTAGAAATGGCTTTGTCATTTTCTAGATGACAGCTCTTATTTTCCATTGCTTTCTGGCAGAGGAATTACCATGAGTCTTCCATCTTTCTCAGCAAGACACTTGCTTATCTAGCTGCTGGAAATGCTTTTGTTTAAAATTCCTCTCGTATAACACTGCCATGGTTAGAAGGTTGCTTGGTTTACAAAACAAGCTCATGCTGCCCTATCTCTCTGATGCATCTGTTGCTAAAAACAGAAAACAGCTGAGGAGCAAAATCCAGTTATTAGACATAAGACTTTATTTTAAAAAATAAAAACAAATAAAAGCAATCACTTTTGCTGAGGGTTAAGGAACTCTTTTACTACCTTATGGGAAAGGGAGTATAAATGTGTCAATATTTGAAAAGCATACATGAAAATCTAAAGCTTAGGCAAATTCTGGAGTTGGTGTGACTATTTGGACTCAAGCAGAAGCAGGACCTAATCCACATTAGACGCTTCAATTATCAAGCAAAGACAGCCTAATAAAATCGTGCAAGCATATGCAAAGGCAGACTCGATAGAATACAGGTTAGAAAGAACAATTGTAAAGATCACTTTTGTGCTTGTCTAATCCTGAAGCCATTCTGTGCAGTAAAAAATTAATTTACAGTGGATGTGAGTGATTTCAGCATGTCACTAACCTTTCCCATTTCATTCTTTTGAGCCTAGATGATAGCTGATAAGGATCCTGGAAAAAAAAAAAATCTTCCTAGTTGCTTTGGTCTTTTTGTGATGTACGCTGGTTTTGGAAAGTACGGTCTTGAATAATCCATTGTGACAACTCCCACTCAGTCACTCAGTACATGTGCTTCAGATAATGTTACCCTAGGATGACATTTACTGTAAACTGTGGTTTGTCAATAAATCAACACAATCGCTGATTTGAGAGCAAGCATTGTGGACAGTAAGAAAGGCAGAATCGACTGAAAGAGCAATGGGTGAAAAATAGAAATTCCCAACCTTATTTTCTTTTGTTGTGAAAGACATCAGTAAAATGGGTTGAAATAGATAGAGCTATATTTGTGTCTAATGCACAACACCACTAATTTATGATGGGCAGAGGGGCATTCCTGAGGCAAAATTAGAGCTAGCTAAAAGGTTCACAGTTCATTACTTCATTCCTCAAATAAATCAAAGGTAAAAAGGATGAAGTCAGTCCAGAGCATTTAAATTTTCTAGATGTAATTCTTCTTTTTTTTAAAAAAAACACCCCTTTTCTACTGTACAGCAAGAACTATAAGCTCCCTTTACTGTCACAGAAATGCAATTTACAGCACATAACTATAACTCATCTTTAAGTGAACAGGCTTCATGTTATTTATGTAGGAACTGTAAATAGATTTCAAGGAGAGGGAGCTTATTTTCAGTCTCATAGAAAGGGCAACGCTTTGGATTCTGTGTATTTACACACACACATATACACAAAATCACCCCTACATTAGTTCTTGTGAAAACAGTGAAGGTCTTTCCTTCCACCCACAGAACTTACTTGGAAAATAGCACAGCTTCTTCCAAGAACTCCTCCTTGGTGGAGATCACAGCTTGGCCCAGATGAAATCTGTTGGTGAAACTTTTTTTTTTTCTGAAAATGGCAAGTACCAAAAACTGATTCCAGAAACTCACTGGTTCAGCAAAGTTATCTCTGTGAGGCATCTTCGGCTCTAAGAGAGTTCATGGTTACAAGAGACTTTCTGCAACAAAGTGGGGTTAACAGTTTGAGTTGGGGTGTATTCTGAGTCGGTCTCAGTTGGCCTCTGCCTGGTTTACAGAAGGGACTTGGGCATTTTGGATGTAGTCAACTGGATATGCAGCACAAGCACACACATTTACACATGCTCTGTTACTTAAAGAAAAAAAAGAAAAAAAAAAAGGAAAAAGAAAGAGTTGTAACCACAATAAATGAAAATAAACTCTGACTTTTTTTGTGAACCAGAGTCCTTTTTCTCTAAGTCCTACTGGAAAACTTTAGCTGCTCACCATGCTGCCCCAGCTACATCTTTGACCCTTGTTAATCTTTCTGAGTGCCATTTTTTCAGACTCTCCCTTGAAATCTACTATTCACCTTCTCTTGGGTATATTTCTTTCTTCAACATACAGTATTTTACTTTAACAGTTGTGATTAGTCAGCTTTTTCTAACCGAAGTGTTGTTTAGTTTCAACATAAGGAACAGACCAAGAACAAAAGGTACATTAAAACAATCCACAAGCCTTTTGTAGACCTCTACAACCACTAACCGCTCAGTGTGTGTCAACAGGAACAAGGGAAAATTTAGCTATTCAGTCAGATTTACAAGGCGGGGAATTTGCAAGGGCTCTCTGTGTATCTCAATAGCTCTCTGCTTATCTGATAGGATGTTCAGTCTCCAGATGGCAATTTTTTTCCTTCACTCTTTTCAGTTTGCTCTGGGCTGTCCTTCACCTCGCCAATAAAACAGATCTGTTCCCTGTGTAACTGCAGACAATCTGCCTGGCTATTTCAGTCACAACAGATCTGTCACCGCCCAACCAGTATTTCTGCTGTCACAAACCTGCAGTTGTTCTAGAGAGAGTTACCCAGTGCCTGTAGCAGTTTAAGAACATAATTCTCTGGGAATCTCCTGGGGGTTTTTTCCAGAAATTTAGTTTCATCCATAGAGAGCAATAATGAATTTCTAAAGTACACCTTCATAGCATTGATGTCTGCTCTTTGTTTTTTAATTTCTAGCATGGTTAGCTCAAAACATATCCATCAGCTCTTACTCAGGTGCTATAGGGTGGCAGCACCAACTTCTTTTTGGAACAGCATGGCCTTCCTTGCTTAGACAGCCTGACTTAGGTGTGTCAGGACAAGTTTTTCATATGCATGTCTGCTCTCTTATAAAGAAGACCTCAACACAGCCCAGGTCGTCACCCGCAGAGGGAAGAGATCTCACAACATCTCTCTCCTAGTTATGCCAGAACTGCTGATTGACATTAATTGCTTAATCTGTAACCACTCTGAACACATCTCTTCTAAATCGCACAAGGCAGAACTTGCCCCTGAAATTTGCCACTACAGACTTTTAACCTGTGTTCCTCAATAGCAGCTTATCATGAGTGTTGGAAGAACCCTTTTGGACATATTGACTCTGGGAGAAAACAATATAATAAAGGAAATTGAGGGGTGGTGGAATACTGGAACAGGTTGCCCAGAGAGAAGGTTGATGCCCCATCCCTGGAAACATTCAAGGCCAGGTTGGACAGGACTCTAAGCAACCTGATCTGGTTGAAGATGTCCCTGCTCCTTGCAGGAGGGTTGGACTAGATGACCTTTAAAAGTCTCTTCCAACCATAACTATTCTGTGATTCTATGATTCTAAGAAATGGAGTTTTCTGCCTCAGCTGAAAATCTCAATTCAACTGCAGGTCAGAAGTGTTTTACTGATTAGAAATAGGATTAGGATGAAGATCTGCCAGTTATCATGTTTGAGCTTGTGTGCTTCTGTGGGTTTTCTCTGTTCTAAAATTGATAGTAGTGTCATATTTCCCAAACACTGATCAGATCTGTGAGAAAAACAGTCCTTCTTTTCAGAAAGTACCTACTCACCCATGAAAGCAGTTGTTCATTTGATACTACGCACTATAGTAGAATGCACCTTAACTCTCCTGAGAAAATTGTTTCTGTTTCCGTCTGCTGGAATTTGTAGCTCTTAGAGTTTCTGAAAATTAGCGTTAAATTTGTTTGTAAATGCACACTGACCCAAATTGATCTCCTTTGACCTGCGTTCTCCACAGTTAAAAATCACAAGAAAGTCTACATTTTTAGTCTAGAAGTACCTAATATCAGCTTGAATTTATTTGTTTTATAGGGACATGCCTATGTTAATGTGAATTCACTTGTAATAAGTTACTTTGGCATATGCCAACATTAGGCAGAAAAAGAAAGGCATAGGACATCTGGAGCACTTTTTCTGTTTGACCCTTTATTTTATTTCTTCCTTTTTTTTTTTTAATTTTTTTTTTTCCCCAGGCCCAGTTTTCAGTATCACTGAAATGGAAAATGTAAAAGAGAGGGAGTGGAGGGGTTTCATACAAGTTTATGTAGACAGACCCTGTAGGCAATCCTGACAATTCCTCCTTCATCCTTATTGAAGGTAAATTCTCCTTCACAATTGCTCTCCTAATAAGTCCCAGCTGGTTTTAATGACAGGATTTATAGGGTGTTTCTAGACTGTTGTGAATTGCATCCAACAGACCCCTGCAGAAATTGTATCCTGCATCATAAGATCATTTTCACCAGGGGCATGAGTGCTGGGGTATCACATATCAGGGGCTATCTTTTTCAAACTTCAAAAGAATTCTTATAACCTATGAGGGCTTTCTTCTCCTCCCACTCTCACCTCTCTTCTTGTGAGACAATTTCATAAATATTTATAGCTAAAGGGCATGGAAGTTACTTTTCATTGCCCACCTGAGTTAGAGAAGGTTCCCCTCCCTCCCCAATTACCAGGAATTTGGCAGCCTTCCAAGTTTCCTCTGTAGTTGTTCTAATAGACAGAATATTTGAATTCGTACTTTACGTGGACAAAGAATACATAGTTACTGCCTAAAGGGTGACAAAATCAGGTGGTTTATTTGTTAGGAGTGTAAGACCACAAAGGGAGATAGAGACAATTCTGTCCTCATTGAGCATAATATTGACACATCAGTTTAGTCTGTTCAGCTGGGGAAGACAAGTGATGATTAAAAACATACCTATTATCCTTGTATCAGGTCAATAGTCAAGGTCCAATGCCTTCAACACAGACATTACTGTCATTGCAAGGAATCCAGCTAGTTTAAGGTGAAAAATGCAGCTGATCCTTCTTTTAAGTGGTTATCTTCAACTCTGTATGTAAAACAAATGATAAAAGGCAGCAGATCATATATTTATTTGAAACATATCTGATGATAAGTCAACTGGTAGTGTACTTTTTATATTATGCTACTGTATCTTTAAGGCTACAGTAAATCACAAGCATATATACATTACGCAGGAGCTGATGTTTCAGATTATGGGAAGTGTGGTGAAATAAATACTTTCAGTAAGATAGGATTAATTTTGAAACTCATTGGGAGTATTGGAGTGGTGTGTCTCTAGATGCCAGCTACCATTCAGCAATGGAAGGGCAACACAAATACCTGAAATAATTTAATTTTATATTACCCCACTATATATATTTTTTTTTGCACGAAACTGTACTTTTGGCTCATCTTGTTGAATGTTATTGCCAACATATGTTGAACCACAATTTAAACAAAACCCAAAACCAACACAGTCCAAAATAACTAGTGCAAGCACATATGTGAGTTCCCTGTAGTGCCTGAGAGAATAGCTGATATAAATGGAAGATGTTTTAGAACACTGATAGGATATGGAATATAAGAAAACTCTAAATCCTGCTAGGCTTTACTGTAGCAAAAAAAAAAAGAGATACTTTCTTAGGGTTTTTAAGGATTCCTTAATGGAAATATATCTGATAAGGGTTTTTGAAAGAAGAAAACCATCAGTAAAATAGGAAAATATTAGAGCATGCATGGCACAGTAACAATCTCCAATAACTTTTATTTTGCACAAACGCTTTTGTGTATGTGGCTTCTGAACCTCATGTAACAAACGTTCTGTAAGTACTTTTATGTATATGAACTAATTCAGATCTATTTCTGCAAATAGTAAATAAGGGAAATAGACAATTAAGTTCAACAGCTATGGAAATAAATTGACACAGCAGAATAAAAATGAGCCTAAAGGAGAAGACTGCTCTGTTTTCACATCTCATGGGTGACATTCTGGACAACATTTTGGTGTGCTGTTTGACTCAAAGGATGCCCAGGGAGTCAGTAACAAACCACAGCATTTGGGTACTAAATACATACATGCCCAGAACTACGGAAACTTAATTCTGAATTTAACGCTACTTGACATGCAGATTATATTAGATCATCTGATGATGTGGCATCAATTGAAATTTACAACGTAACAAATTGACAACAGTCTCCTGACTTAAACAAAGCTGGAATGTTTTACTTCCTCATTCACTTGAATGAAACAGGAATTTGTAGACATTCTTTGCTTCAGTTACAGTGAATTTGGTAGTTTTTCAGATGTATTCCTTTGAGTGGAACAGATAAATGCATAAATGGCTAGTATAGGATGGATTTTAAGAGGCAATATTTTCTCTATGCTGTGGCAAGGGCCTGTGTGTGATAACAAGGCTGTCATCACAAAACCTACCTCATGCCTTAACACACTACCAATCTATTTGTCCTTTTGATATTGCAGAGGTTACCTGCTGAGAAAGTAGATTTCAACATTCAAGAGTCATCTTACACGCAAAGGGAAATTCCTGTTTGTATTTGCATCCGGGCAACAACACTGAGTACCCAGCTACATCTCCCCAGGGAACCCAGAGCAAGCCAAATCATCACAGCTGTAAGCCTCCACTGGAGAGCTCCTTGCCATCAGCCAGACCTTCAACACCTGAAGAATAAGAAATATATTTATGAGAAAAAAGTATTTTCAGACTGAGGATGGGGCAAAGAAGGTGAGGTGAGGCTTCCCTTCTTCAGATATCTTCCCTGATGGCTATCAATGCTCATTCAATGGAAGAAGACAAGAGGTGCATCTGTGGTGCATATGCCCTAACACATACCTTTCACTCTCTCTGACAGTGGTGCTCCATGCTATTCACGCACAATGAATCAGTCGGGGGGCAGCTTTTAATGCTATTTGCTTCTGTGAAGCTTCCTGCACGTCACCACAGACCATTACTCCAGTAATTCAAAGGCAACTACCATCTTTTCTTGAGCACTGTGGAATGTAAATAGATGCGCTCTCTCTGTGAAAAAGTATCTTTCTAGTGATTAATTATTTAAGCATATTATCAATTATTTAAAATATCTTACATATTAAACTTGAATTTAGAATTTTAAAATAGCTCAGTATAAATAGCAAGCCATAAATGGATAAAATCTTTCTCAAACTGTGTTTGATTGCATGATTGCTGCTTGCTAGAAATACACATATGGAGCACAAGTACCGTACCTGCTCGCAAAACTACAGCTGCATGTCACTTGCAAATATGATGTTATAGCCCTCTATTTCTATTAAATTAGTTTTACTAATTTGCAAATGAGGCAAATTTCTGAAGAAAATACAATAATTATGGCTGCTGCACTTACAGAATTGAACAATTGATGCTGGGAGGGAGGTCTGAAGGTAATTTGGCCCAACATCCCTGCACAAGCAGGGCCACTTACAGCCAGTTGTCCAGGACCATGTCCTGACAGCTTTTGAATATCTCTGAGGATAGAAACCCCACAATTTCTCTGAGTAACCTGCTCCATTACTGGTTACCCTAAGAGTGAAAAAGTGTTTCCTCATGTTCAGAGGAAACCTCAGTTTGTACCTATTGCCTCTTGTCCTGACATTGGGCACCACGGAAAAGACCATGACTCCTTTGTCTTTCTATAGAATCTGAATCATGGAATGGCTTGGGTTGGAAGAAACCTCCAAAGATCACCTAGTCCAACCTTCCTGCAAGGAACAGGGACGTCATCAACTAGATCAGGTTGCTCAGAGCTCCATCCAACCTAGCCTTAAATGTTTCCAGGGATGAGGTATCTACCACCTCTCTGAGAAACCTGTTCCAGTATTTCACCACCCTCATCATAAAAAACCTCTTCTTTATATCTAGTCTGAATCCACCCTCTTTTAGTTTAAAACCCATACTCCTTATCCTATCACTACAGGCTCTATTAAAAAGCCCCCTCTAAGTACTGAAAGGCTGCAACAAGATCCCCCCAGAGCCTTCTCTTCTCCAGGCCGAACAGCCCCAACTCTCTCAGCCTTTCTTTGTAGGAGACATGTTCCATCCCTCTGATTGCTTTTATGGCCCTCCTCTGGACCTGCTCTACAGATCCATGTCTTTCTTGTACTGAGGTTCCCAGGGCTGGACACAGTACTTTAGGTAGGGTCTCACCAGAGTGAAGTAGAGGGGCAGAATCACCTCCCTCAACCTGCTGGCCACACTTCTTTTGATGCAGCCCAGGATGCAGTTGGATTTCTTGTCTCATGTTGAGCTTTTCATCCACTGATATACCAAGGTCCTTCTCTGTGGGGCAGCTCTCAATCTTTTAACGCCCTAGCTTCTATTGATACTGGGGGTTGCCCCAACTCAAGTGCAGGACTTTGCACTTGGCCTTGTTGAACCTCATGAGGTTCACATTGGCCTACTTCTTGAGCTTGTCCGGGTCCCTCTGGATGGCATCTCATCCCTCAGGCATGTCAGTTGTGCCTCTCAGCTTGGTGTCATCTGCAAATTTGCTGAGGGTGCACTGATCCCACTTTCTATGTAATTCATGAAGATAATAAACAGTACTGGTCTCAATACAGACCCCAGAGGGACACCACTTGTCACTGATCTCCATTGAGCCATTGACTACTATGCTCTGGATGGGACCATCCAGCCAATTCCTTCTCCACATCCATCAAATCCATATATCTCCAGTTTAGAGAGAAGGATGTTGTGGGGGACCACGTCAAAGGCCTTACAGAAGACCAGGTAGATGACATCTGTAGCTTTTCCCTTGTCCATTGACGTAGTCACTCCATTGTAGAAGGCCACTAGGTTGGTCAGGCAAGACCTGCCCTTGGTGAAACCATGCTAGATGTCTCAGTCAGCTCCCTGGCCTTAACATAGCTTCTATGAGGATCTGTTCCATGGTCTTCCCAGGCACAGAGATGAGGCTGACAGGTCAGTAGTTCCCAGGGTCCTCTTTTCTACTCTTTTTAAAAATGGGTGCAATGTTTTCCTTTTTGCAGTAACTGAGGACTTCACCTGACTACCAGGCCTTTTCAAATATCATGGAGAGTGGCTTCACAACTACATTAGCCAATTCCCTCTGGACTTGGCTTGGGATGCATCTTATCAGGTCCCATAGACTTATGTATGTTCATATTCCTCAGGTGTCTCGAACCTGATCTTCTCTTACAGCAGGAGATACATACTTCCCTACTCACTTTCTTGAGGTCCATCCAACTGAGAGGTGTGGGAAGAAGGGTTACCAGTGAAGACTGAGGCAAAAAGTTGTTGAGTGCCTCAGCCTTCTCCTTCTCTGTTGTTACCATTATGCCCTCCCTTCAGGTATTTATTTACATTGATGAGAACTTCCTTGGCCTTCTCTTCCCTAGGCTGAACAGTCCCAGATCTCTCAGACTTTCCTCATGTAAGAGACACTCCAGTGCCTTCATCATCTTTGTGGTTCTTCATTGAACTCTCTCTAGTATGTCCATGTCTGTCTCGTACTGGGGAGCCCAGCAGTGGACCAGATCATTGACGAAGATGTCAAACAGAAGTAAACCCAGTACTAAGCCCTGGGATACACCACTAATCACTGGCCTCCAATTAGATTTTGTGCCACTGATCAGCACCCTCTAGGCGTGGTAATTCAGCCAGTTTTCAATCCACCTTATTACCTGCTCATTCAGCCCACACATCAACAGCTTCTCTACGAGGATCTTAAGGGAGACATTGTTGAAAGCCTTATTGAAGCCCAGATTAACAGAGTGTTCTTTCCTCATCTACCAGGCTCATAATTTCATCATAGTTTATTCAGTTGGTCTAGCATGACTTCCCCTTGGTGAAGCCACGCTGACCACACCTGATGGTTTTCTTGTCCTTCATGTGCCTGGAAATGTTCTCCAGGGCTAGCTGCTCCACCACTTCCCCTGACATTCATTTAAGGCTGACTGTCCTGTAGTTCACTGGGTCCTCCTGCTTGCCTTTCTTGAAGAGAAAAGTGATCTCTGCTTTCCTACAGTCTTCAGGCACTTCTCCCAGTCACCATGACTGATCAAAGATTTTAGAGAATGGCCTTGCAGTGATATCTGCCAGCTACCTCAGCACTTATGGGTGCATCCTATGAGGGCCCATGGGCTTATATATGTCCAATCTGCTTAAGTATTTCCTGACCTGATCTGCTTGCACCAAGAGTATGTCTTCCCAGACTTTCCCAGGTTCCTGGGGCCTGTGATTCCTGAACACCAGTCTTGCTAGTAAAGATGGAGACAAAGGCAGTATTCCGTACCTCAGCCTTTTCAGTGTAGTGTGTCACCAGGTCCCCCTTCTCATTCAGCAGTGGGCCCATATTTTCCCTGTCTCTCCTTTTGCCATCTACTTACAGAAGACCTTCTTGTTGCTTTTGACATCTCTGGCAAGATTCAGTTCTAATTGGCTTTGGCTTTCCTAATCGTTTCCCTGCATGCTCAGACCATTTCTGAGTATTGGTCCCAGGTTACCTGTCCCTGCATCCATCTTATCTATGCTTCTTTTTGGTGCTTGAGTTTTGCTGGGAGCTTCTTGTTCATCCACACAGGCCTTCTGGTGTTTTCACCTGACTTTGTGCTCATTGAGATGGACTGCTCTTGAGTTTGGAAGGTGATCCTTGAATATCAACCAGCTTTCTTGGGCCTCTCTTCCTTCCAGGGCCTTATCCCATGGGACTCTACCAAGCATATCTTTGAAGAGAACAGTTTGCTCTCCTGCAGTCCAGTGTGGTGATCCTGCTTTTTGCCGTATTCCCTCTTCTCAGGATTCTGAACTCCAACATTTTGTGATCACTGCTTTCGACTATCACTACTCCAACGAGCCCCTCCCTGTTAGTGTGTACGAGGTTCAACAGAGCACCTCTCCTTATTGACTTCTTTATCGCTTGTTGTTGATGCACTCCAGAACCTCTTTGATGGCTTATGCCCTGCTGTGTTATTCCTGCAGCAGATATTGGGGCTTTTGAAGTCTCCCATGTGTGCTAGGATCTACGAAGGCCAGGCTGCTCCTGTCTCGTCCCTCTCTTCATCACAAGATTCAGCAGTCCCTCCAGAAACTCCATTATTGCATACAGAGCTGGCTTAAGCTCAATTACTCCAAAATGGTCTACTTTTCTCTCTCAGGATAAGTTTTTGTTATTTATGCCATGGCAAGGAAGGAAAAATTTCATTCCAGTAAAGAACAACCATCATCATTAGAACTGAGAAACTGAGGAGTGAGCAATCTTCCCTGCTGTGCTAATGCCAAACTGATAGGCAACTGAATGAAAAGAAGCACAAACCACATTTTTCTGGAAAGAAATATGCAGTGGAAGATGACATAGAGACAAATGTCTTTGCTACCTAGTGCATCTGTCAGGATTTCCACCCTACGCACACGGACAGGTGGCAGATAGCAATGAAGACAAGTCTAGACTGCATTATGAAGCACTGCTAACAGAGACCAAGTCAGTAACACAGTGTGGCAGTGTGGGGAACAACCTGAGCTGTTTGGCCTCTTTTTCGGAGGAATTGATACGAACTCTTTCCAAGAGAGTTTTCTACTTTCTCTAATCTCAGCTTTCAGAGAAGTATTTTCTCAGACAGTAATGAAGATTTAGTGACTTATTGAATATCATGCACTATACAGAGTGAAGGAAAGGACTCAAAATAGGACTCTCAGATCCTGTGTTAGTGAGCTAACCACAACTGATCTTCACATATGCTTTCATACTTATTTAAGAAGGATTTCTTAGAGGTGTTAAGGATAATAGTTTTCTTCATGGGCACTGTCCTGTGACAATTATCTAAAAGCATGTAAGGAAAATAGTATTTACAAAAAAGTACTTTTCCTTCAACAACTGTATTATAATATTTTAGAATTATCTTGCTCCATGTTCTTTTGCAGCATCCACATTATAAGAACCTCTATCCTAACTAAAGCAATGACTGAAATATTCTAGCAAACAATGGTGTGGAATGTGTATTGAGAGTTTCCTCCAATGAGAGTTCATCAGGAGCAAAACACTGTTTCAAAGAGTGAAGAAAAGCAGAAGACAAAAGAAGCCACTAAAGTGTAACCAACTTCTGAGACTAAGCGAATATTCATTTATTTAATCATCCGATTCCTCCCTGTTCCTTGACATTTTTCTCCTACACGAGTCTGACTCAGAACACAGAACACAGCTGCCTTCCCACACCACCAGCTCATCAGAAAGACCGAATCTACTGTGAACCCAAATGTTGGGTCCTGTGCCTGTTTACTTTTGTGATCTATTTGCTTCAGCTCTGGTATACTCTCTTGTAGCTGTCAGAAGTAAAATCTTCTAGGTGCATTAGCCACAGCTATAGGCAGCAGAAAATTAATAATTTCAGGAGGTTTGAATCGTAGAAAGCAGAGAAGCAGGCAATTGAAAATGAACAGCTAAGCAATAGGGAGAAGGTATTCTATTTTGTTTTTTCAAACTTGGCCAGTGGGGAAGGAAAAGCAAAGTCTGAGGGAGGAAAACCCTTGTATTTTCCCTTGTAAGTGACATACCTGCCTACGGTTTCATCAGATTTTTTTTTTTTTGTGCAAATTGATAAACATTTATACACCACATATTTCCTAAGGCTAAATGATACCAGCAAGATACAGAACTGTGGGAGTGGACCAATGTCAGGAATCATGGTCTTTCCTGCATATTGGAGTGTTTAGTGAAGAGAGTAAAAGCTGGATTGGTGCACCTTTTCTCTGTTCCCCTTTGATGTGAAACGTTTTTGTTGTGTGTATGGCAAGCTGTAGCCTTAGAGGCTTTTGAATAGCAGTTGCAATCTGTTCTTGAGCTTTCTTTGTATTTCATGTTCTTTGTAAAACAAAAAACTCCACAAAACATGTTCTGCAAAATGAATCACACTCTACTTTTTCTTACTTTCTTATTTTTAATTGACAATAGAAACTGGATAAAAATGGAACACTCGAGTATGAGAGTTCATATGAAGCAGAACCCAGGTTTTAACTAATGTTTGATGAAAAGCAACCTTCATCTCTGCTGTTGTAGTTCAGGTGTTTTATTGTTCCTCTCTTAGAAGCGAATAAATTTATTTTCCTTAGGCTCTTCTGATCAGTTTATTTGATCCTTTTCATTTCCATCCAGCCCACTACAATATTCAAAGTCTCAATTCAGACTTCTTGTGACATTTGATCATATCATGCCACTTCTGCAACTGGCTCTAAAGGTTATTCTCTTGAAGATGAGAGAGATTTGACAGAGAAAAGGGAGTTGGAAGGGGATTGTACCCCCCTGCCTCCTCTGAACAATGCTGGCGCTCTGCATTCTCAAGGTCCTGGCAGCAAACCTCCTTTCCTTCTTACAAGACCACCTGAACAGTCTCACTTGAGGGATGATGGAAGTGAACCAATTCTTTGCTCTCCAGATGAGTTGCCTAACACCCCATGGTGTTCAGGCAAAGATATCCATACTTCTCCTTATCTCATGCTCTTTACCTACCTGCTACATACACAGTGGAATACACAATTTAAACTTAATCTATAAGATCTAGACACACATTTAACTAGGAAAAAGCCTGTATTTTAGATACGATATAACCCTAACAAAACAGCATTTGTAATATTATATGCATAATTTCTAATATATTGTGTCAATTATTATTAATTTAATCAAAGCTTTCAAGCAAAACATTTGCTGTAATTTTAACTGACTGCAACTCAGTTACTTGGGTGAATAATTCTGAATTTAGAGGTTTTGAATACATATCCATACACACTCTTGTATCCTCCTTAGTTGTAATTTCAGCAGCCTTACATTCCCAACATCAAACAAAGGTTAAGTACCACGTTATTTAAACAAGATGGAGGCATTTGATAATGACTGAGTGTGGAAAGTAGAGGAGGAGGAATGCTGGAAGGGAATGCAACTGCTATCATCAGGGCATGAGAGAGAATAGCAACAGCACAGAAATCTACTGCAATAAAAATATTGCTATCATAATATGATTAATTTCTTGAACTTTTCTTGTTTTTCACCCTTTTTGTTACACATTTGAGAAAGTAGCCAAGGCTAGCTAGACTTAATTACACCCATTAAGGCACTTTAGATGTCAAGCTTGACTAACTGATTCACAAGTGGGTAGAAAGCAAATTTCTTGTTACTAGGCTTCAGCTTTTTTTTTTTTTTTTAATTTATTCAAGGTCATGGAATGGTCAGGATTGAAAGGTACATGAAATGGTGTTGGGATTCCCCCTTTTTTCTTATGCTTGACCAGTGCCTTGCATTTGATGACTTTGTTGCCATAGTTAAGTAATTACATATTTGTGCAGGAAAATATGCCAAGTTATTTTTAATATGTCATTCTTTTAAGCAAAGGAGTAACCATCTTCCCTTTAATCAGTCTTGAAGACAAAAATCCCAACTAGTTCCTTCTTGTCTATGAGCAGCAGATCTAGAAGAGCACCACCCTTGGTTGGCACATCCAGGATGCAAGTCAAAAAGCTGCTTCCATTACCCTCCACAAACCTTCTGGACTGCTTAAAAGTAAGCAAATTTTAGCAACATAGTAGGTTAATTCTACTGAATAATAAACATAATGAATAGCTTAAAAAAACAATGTGAAATTTCTGGCGATCACTCTGAGCCTTAATGGCATAAATCTCCAAACACAGAATTCACACTGACCTTAGTAATGGTTCAAGCATCTGTGCTAATAGGTGGTTGGAATTAGGCCCAAGGACATAATTTCATTTAATTTGATCACATCAAATAATCTTGGAAAAATAAACACATTTTTGTCTTCCTCAGGGAGCTGTTGCTTGTGTTTGTGCTTAGTATAACAAAAAAATCAAGCTGTTTATTCAGTAATGAACTTTTTGCTGTTGGTAATAATTTGGCAATGATGTGAGCAAACACAGCAAAGGGGAAGAAGGACACAAATTTAGCAAGTTATTGCTGTTGATCTCGTTGGTGAACCTGAGGTTACCGCATCATATACAAACGAGCTTTCTACATGAGTGGGAAACTGAATAGAAATAATAGCTAGTGACAAGCACTACTTTTGTGAAAAACACATTCTTATCACAGAAATCTCTGTTGGCTGCAATATGCAAGATATTAGGAGCTCAAAAATCCTGCTATTATGCCCATTTTGTGCTTTCATAAATCTCAATGGTACAAAGGTTAAATTAATTGTGAAAGAGAAGAAATAAGCCTGATTCTCTCCCTAACAGGAACGGAGACATAAAGCAGGCCCCCTCCTTTTGGGGAATCATCATGATGTAATGTATACCACATGGCAGAAACTGGTATGTTTGCAATCCCTAGCTGGTGTTCTAAGATTGATAAAACGTTATATGAATTGATTAAAAAATGTAAATGCATGAGAGAGCGCAATGCAAGGTAACAGGGGGAGGGGTAGGAGGACTAAGACAGGCCATATGTTCCTCTCCTCTTCCTTAATTTGCTGCTTTCATACGGAGAATTCCCTGCCTGACAGATGGAGAGAAGTGTGCTTTATGTAAGGTGCAGGTGGGTTTCTCTATGAGAGCTTAAGAGCCAGAGAACAAAGCAAAGCAATTATGAGTTCTCTGTATAAAAATCTATGACCCTTATCAGATATATTACAGATGACTTCCAGAGAACTACAGAACAAAATAAAGCAATACAAAAAATCACCGAGCATTACTAACAAAGTCATTTGATCATTAGCAATTTCTTATTTTAGTAGCTCAAGAGGCTGGAAGGAAAAAACTTCACATCTGTTTTTTTTAAGAACACTGTTTTGGCATTTCAAAATTTCTCTGTCTTTTTTCCTTTTTTTTTTTTTTTTAAAAATCTCCAGATAGCTACAGATCTATCATTTAACATTATTTGCATGAATGTGTGGAGTTGATAGATTTAGATACTATGGACGGATGGCACGTTTTTCTTTACCATAAATAATGTCCTACACCAGGCAGCATGAGAGAAGCATTTTGATAGATAACACAAACTGAAGCTTTTTGATAGATAACAAACTCATTAATCACCTTTTTCTAAGTGCCATAAAAAGAATTTAAAACGTGTCACGTTCTGCACTTGTAAAAGTTTCTCACTTCCAAATCACAGCAGTTGTTACTCTGTGCTTTTTGACTAGCCTGTGTAGCCATTTCAGTATGGAAAAAATGACCAGTGGGGGTTAAATTTAGTGTAAGACCAAACAAGGATGAGCTTCACAGTGCTATCATTAATGCCCTCTTCCTCTTCCCAGAGAACACTGGCAGACTTCCAGTTTATTAAAACAACAATCAAAGGAAGATCTTCTCTCTGTATACACAATGAGTCAAGGATGGATCATTTACTCAAACAGAGCTGTTCACTGAAGTATGAAAGCAAAAATGCATTTCGGGGGAAATAGTTCATGAATATTATGCAAAAAATTCTCCACAGTTGTGTCTCATGCAAAAGCGCTCTAAATATTAATAAATAAAAACAGAATACCATGTTGTTTTAATGAAAGCTCGAAGCACAAGATGAGGAATTAAAGTACCTTTAAAAGATTAATTGATAATTATTTGCACAAAGGAGCATTAGCATTTGTAAGCCTATTTATTTAACTAAATGTGAAAGAAAATTCTTAGCCTGATTGGCATATATTCTAATTTAAAGAAAAAGTTATTAATACATATCTATGCCTATTTACATGGAAAAAGTATATGTATAGGGAGACCATGTATACAATGACAAAAACACAATGCATGATAGGCATGCATTTTTGTTAAAAATAGGGATTGGAATTTTGGGTTTCTAACTTATAAAATAACTTATTTGAGATGATAGGTTCTAAGTTCATCTGAGAAGCCCTTTGGTTCACATCGTGCTTCAGTAAAGATGGGAGAAGGGGAAGAAAGAATGAAAGAAGCAGACACAGGGTACAGGAAAAAAAAAAAGAAAAAGAAAAACAAAGAAAAATGGAGTTCAGAGTAAACTGAGTGGAAAACTAAATTCACAGAAGGTGAAATCCTGACCCTATTGAAGTCACTGGGCACTGTGCCACTGGCATCAAGGAAGCCAAGATTCCATCCAGAGACCGCTAAAACAAAAATAAAAAAAAAAGACAGGAGCAGAGTACAGCATTTAAAGATACATATGCTGTCTATCATATGTAGGTTACCTCTTGCTGGATAATTTGGGAGGGAGAGCTATTTTCCTGTTTTCCATGTACAGCACAAGCTTCTTCAGTTAGAAAAAGAAATACACTTGTATTTTTTATTTTCACTGAAATACTGTAAATACTGAATAAATAGAGAAGTACTGAAAACAACTGAAGCATCATTTCAAGGGGGGGGGGTGCAGGGTGTTTGGAATCTAGTTTAGCCACCTTTAAATAGGTAGGATCTCAAAAACTTGGCCTTTAGGAGATTCTCACATGGTGAATAAAAGTCCTTCCTGTTCTTGTTACACCTACGATTGTATCTCAAACAGTAATTTCAGAGGTTAAACAGGATTACTGTGCATCCAAATGGCAGCTAAAGATGTAAGGCACACAGGCTTCACACTTGAAGACTCCTCTCAGCTAGCTGAGCCTCAGGGAGAAGCATCTGTAAAATCTGCTTTGTTTGCAGGCTGCAGTTTGGTAAATCCAAATCTTTGATAATGACACAATCGTATTGAATGGTGGCTGTGAGTGAATGCTTGTTGAACTTTTAAGATATGATTCAGCACAGCGCTATGAGAACAGAGCACAATAACATTAAACACCAGATGGTATTTCAAAGCCCATCAGATACACAGATTCCTTTTTCTTCTGCACAAAAGATCGGCAAGGCCTCACGTCTGAAAAAAAGCCCATTAAGATAAATGGAGTTGATTTGGTTTTGTCTTGCTGGGGCTATTATAAGAAAGTCATCTGAATGGGTCAAATTACAAACTGCTCTGGATCAAAGGAGAACAACTGCAGTAGTGGGTCAAATTGATCCAAGCTATGTCAACGGGATCAGCATGAAACCCTACACTGCAGGACAAAAACTCCTTAGCATGGGGCTTGACAATAATTAACAGAAGTAGTACTTCTTTCGCTCTGGAAGTTAGGAAGGCATTAGCTGGCTGGATTAATCAGAAATCTCTTTTGCAGTTGCCCGAGAGGGAGAGATTTATGAAAGAAGCATCAGGACCTAAGGCTCAACAGGGACAAGCGTCTCTGTGGCCTGAATCACCCACCGTTGGGGCAGGTGAGCTCACAGGCAATACAGCACTACCAATCTCCGAGTTACATGTGCTTAGGCAGCTGAGAGCCCGGATGTGGATTTTGTGCCCTGCTAGAGAGGGCTTTTAGATTTTGAGTCACGTTTGGCCTGGGAGGAGTTCCCTTGCGGTGCGAGGAATTATGCCCTTGATTTATTTGGCCTATTGGCAGCACTGCATTTGTTGACTTGTCTTGGTGATCCACTGGTGCAGTACGATTTGTATGAGCAACTGATGTCAGACAACACTGGTATCGCAGGCTGGGGGCTGTGTGTGGGTACGTGTGTGTGAACACCATTGTACCACAGCTAGCAAAGCTTACGATGCTACACAGAGCTTAAAGATAGGCTTTCAGAGCAGGAGCTACATTAAAAAAAAAAATTAAAGGTGTTTGTCAGGGAGAGTAAAGGAGTGGAGGGCCCAAAGAAGGGAAAGCTCTCTTGAATCAGCTAATTATTTGACCAAAAATAGAAATGGCAACTTGCCCGCCCCCTCCCTATTCCTGATGGCAATGTAACAAACAGCAAGAGCCTCCAAAGGTTAACAAAGACTGCTACTCATGAGGCAGGGTGCATATAAAAACCTGGCACAATGTTGCAAAAAGGAGCAGCCCCCTGAGCTTCGTTGCAGATGTCCAAGTGTCCCCTGCTGCCTTTCTTGTACGTCAGCAACAAACGGTGCTAGTACTTCAAGCAGATGACTGACACATATAAATTTTCTCGAGAGTCCAGTTGGGCATCTTGCTTGCAACTGTACTACTGGTTGTTGCATCTACAGAGGCCGTTCTCTGAGGAAATAGTTACTAAGGACCATGGAAATACCCCACAAATTGCTGTTTGCCTTTTTTGTCCCTTCAATACAAGTCCTATAAAACAGTAGCATGTGTCCTCCTGGCAAAAGATGAATCACTGAATTAATTTACTCCTCCTCTAATCATTACACTGCTTAATTCTGTCACTTTGGAGTGCTTTTAAGGATACAGGACGATGCCTGATTTTTTATGTTTAATTCTAGCAGACGCTTCAGGCACCAGAAGTTTGCTGAGAGTGCCAGTGGCCCGGTTTGATGCGAGTAAGCAGCTTTTAGTAAGTGATACATATTTCCTCTCAGCTGCAAACATTCAGGTTTTCTCAGGGGCTGGGTGCAGTAAAATGCTAGGGCCATCCAAACAGACGGGGGTGTCAAAACCCCTGATGATTCCTAACACTTGAACACATCACACAGGGGCAATTAAACTGACAAGGGGAAAAAAGCTCTCCTCAGTCCAGATTTACACTGTGTTCCCATTCATGGACAAATCAGCAAACATTTCAAATGCCTTGACTGAGTAATGAATGGGTTCTGGGTTAGTTACTGTGCTGACAGCAGGTTTTAAATTCTATTGAGTCAGGCAAGGGGGAAGGTGAATAGGGTAGAATTACAGGAAAGGATTAATGAGGGGTTTCTTGCTGAACATACTGTTGCAGTGTTCTCTCAGTCACTATACCAAGCAGTCACTGATTTTTGCCTTAAGGACTGTACTTTTATAACCTAAAATATGCCTCCTTAAACAAATCCACATCAGGCAATGTGTCAACACTTCATTGGTTTCAATAGAATTAGTTTCCTAAATGCTCTTTTCTGAGGCAATTTTTGTACTTGAAAATGCATTACAAGGAACATTTACTACAACTACAGTACAATGATGTATAATATGACAAACACAGTTTTAATCAGTGCAAGCTGTAACAACAAATATACTACACATATGGTCTCTCTTTCTTCAATTTGTTTTTGCTCCTCCGCAGTCATAGTAAAAATCTGTACATTCGTCTTTTTACAACCATTATTTGCCACTATTAGATTTAAATATTATCCTGATGAAAACAAAAAAGAACACTGCAGAAGGTGCAGTATCAATTTTCGGATGATGATAGATGCCTGTTTATTAATGTTGTGTTCCTGTTGCTCATCATATGTACTAAAGCATGCCAAGTCATAAAATCATTTTCCTAGAAAAGAAAATGCGCACACAGCCTCCACTATACATTGCGTGTGAAATCAAATGTCAGCACTGTTTGCCAGGCTTAGCTGGGTCACATTCACTGAAGAGTCTTAGAGAGTGCCAAGGGCTGTCAAGATGCCACATCACTGGCTTTGGGAGCATCCCACAGCTCAGTCAGCTGCTAAAATTATGTTAGCATGGAGACAGTGATCTGAAGGACCAAGGGAAATATCCTTTTTTCTTTGCCTGTACATTTCTGTTGGCCTTGTTTCAAAATGTCATTTTTGGTAGATTTTTTTTTTCCCCAAAGCAGCATTCAATAGATTAGGATATCAACATCAAATTACTTAAGTTTCAGCCCTTGTTTTCTTTCATGGCTTTCACTTTGCTTTTGTATCATACTCTTATTCTTGAACTCCCATCTTCTGGCATTTTAAATGATGCTGGCTAGGAATCTGAACCACACTTCATCAAGGGTTGACACTGTTCCTGAGATATCCTCAGCTGACGTAATACAAATAATGAGAAAAATGTCTTGTTTCTGTTATTTTCATCCATAGGCTACAGGTAAATCCTCCTCATACTCTAAGAAAGCAACCCTTTCATGCACTGGGAAGAGTTTCATTCCATCACTACAGGTACAAGTGCCGTGGTGCTGCCCTAAGAGAAATGCAAGGAATGACGATATTTATTTTGATTATGGGAAGTGTAGCTTTGGTATAAACACATAAAATAAAATGCAAAAAAACCCTCTCCTTAAGGTAAATTATGTCAAAACCATTCATTGCTGTGATCAAACTAAACTGAACACTAGAAAAGACATATCATTTTACTTTTTTATTATTTTCACAAGCAATGGAGAAGCTTAAACACATGTTTTTCGTTCTTTCCTCTAGATTGTCTTGGTAGCAGCATTTAGAAAGATCTTGAAATGTGATACTTGCCCTTTGGCTGGGTTTGTGTTTGGTTTTTTTTTTCATATCTTCTACCGAGAAAGAGCAAAAGGAGGAAGAAGAAAAACAAACAAGAACAAAACCGCACACCTGAATTTGAAGCACACCTATTCTCCACCACTCCAGAAAGTCCCCAGCTCCACAGGCATGCATATTGACTGATTAGGCACCATGGAAGTATTCGAAGTACATGTTGTTCATGCTGGCCTTGTTCTGCTGCCAAAAAAAGACAATGAAGATTTCCACTTTGGTTTCTAATCAAAGTACAAGTTGGCCTCTCTGGGTTTCAAATGCTTGCCCACCCTGCTGAAACAGCAGTGCAATAAACTCCTCACACATGCACAAGAAAGACTGCAGCGTACTACATATCTACATGGCCTCTGAGGGTGGGGACCTGTGCTAACAGGGAATATTCATGCCATAGCTATTAAGAACTAGGTTTCCCCGCTCTGGGAGGTAAAGAGGTGCTGTTCTGAATATGGGAGCCCCAAAACTGAAAGTTGAGCATTTCATAAAGAAATATGGTAAAGAAATATTTAACAGTATAGAAGCAGATGCACAGTGTCAGATCTAAGGTCTGCCTGGGTCCAGCCCACTGCTCTGTGTCTGACAACCTCTGAAGCCGGTAAGACTGGAAAAATGAGAGTGACAGGTATCCTCCCTCTGGCATTTTCACTCCTTACCAGCAGCTGAGGGCTCAAGGGCTTCTTCAGAACTGGTTTATACAGCCTAGTATTTACTAGCCCTAGAAGAATTTTTCTTTTGTAAATTCATCTGATCACTTTCAAAGCCATTTAAGTGGAAGCAGGAAGATCGTAGGTTTGTAAACAGTGAAGTCAGGCCTGAGAGGAACAAGTAAAGCTTGAGTATAAACAGGCTACAATAAACCGTAAGTGTCTAAGGAAAAGAGAGTTTTCAGTCTGCTACCAAGGATGGTAGGGAAAAAAAAAACACTTTAGGATGGTGAGTTGTAACTTTTATAAAAGGGCATGTATAACAAAATCAAATGACTTGCGGTGCTTCTTTTTATTCCTGCAGGGACAAGTCTAAGGAATTTCTATTCAAAAACGCTCGCCTTTATTAATTTCAAATGGAGGTCATTCAGGCCCTGAAGCCCCTCCTCTTTCAGTTTTTCTAGGCAGGCAGTAGGGGAATGTATACTTGCCACTCTTATTGGAAAAGCTATTTGAGTAATATAGGCTGAAAAATGTGAACTTCAGTGTCTCTCAGGGCCTTAACAGAATTTGCACCCATTTATCTGAGAAAACAAAAAAAAATTACTCAGTAGAAATAATACCATCAAAAAGTCCTAATACTGATAACTAACTTAATCAATAAAATATAAGTTTCATTAGCTTCAGTGAGTAGTTAAATGTCAGATACAACCAGCCCAGTAGGGGTGATGAAATTTCATACAAGAGGAAAATGTTCTGCATGAATAATATGGAAAAATTTCCTTGTGTCTTTAATATTAGTATTTTAAATATGAAATCAAGACTTTTTGTGGAAGAGACAGTTAAAAAAAAAAACAAACCAAACATAAAAACCCTAGTAAGTTTGGTAAGTTCATTTTAAAACTACACCTTTATACTTTTTCAGAAAAGACTGAATTTAAGTCCTAGACCAAAGGATTATGACATTATTTAAAATTAATATTTATGCCAGCAAACAGAATACAGAAATCACATATTTGATAATTGTATTAAGCAATCCACTATAATAGAGATCTAAATGGTCTAATATATAAAGATCTTGTAATACAGTATTGCAAGCTCTTTAGTTTTTCCGAGCCTCAAGGCTTGTATTGCTTCACAGCACACTATACCACGTATCTTGTTACATTACACGATATCCATGTCTTTACTGTTATGTTTTCCTTATGTTTACACAATCTCGTATTTAGGGCTGTGTGAACACATTTTTTTTGGGGGTTGAACCACGGGAAAAAAAGTAAAACACTACAAGAATCTAACCTGAAATTTCACTTGAACTAGCACTGAACCTGAAAGGCAAGGCTTTATTGCATAAGAAAGGAGATGGTTTCTTTAGTCTCCTTGTTTAAACTTTAACCTAATTTTAAAAATAAATGAAAGATGTCAACTTTGCTGTTAAAAAGTTTTACAAAAGAACTTGCCTACTTGTTTTCAAAGCAATTTTGTATGGTACTTGCAGTAGGAGGAACAGAATATATCCCTTACATGAGAAAAAATGGTCTCATTTAACATATTTTAAAGAAAAATGTTGATGTTGCATATATTTCAATGCTGCAGTATAATCATGCTCTTAATTTAATGTATGCTTATTTTAAATTCAGTTTGATTATATTGAACTATTTTTCACACAAAAATAACTTCCCTGTTATATCCAGGAGATTACAATAACCCAGTAAGAGTGAAAACTCACTTGATTTTTATGATAAATAGGAATAAAAACAAAGTAGAATTTGCCATATATGTAGAGTTACCCTATTTTTTTGAGTCAGTTTCTGGTAATTTATAGAGTACTCATTATATTATTTCAATAGTATAAATTATTTCTTCGTCAGGAAAAAAAAAAATCAGCATTAGGATAGAAGGTCCTCAGATGTTCACACATTATTTCTATAAGTGTTGCTGGAGATGTACAGTATTTTAGTGAGCTGCATGAGGAATGGTGCATTGGGTTTGTAGGGCTGGGTTTTGGTAGCAGGGGGGTTACAGAGGTGGCTGGCTTCTCTAGGGAACTGCTAGGAGCTTCCTCCATGTCTGATTAAGCCCATGCCAGCCAGCTACAAGACGGACCCACTGTTGGCCAAGGCCACATCCACCAGCGACAGTGGTGGTGGCTCTGGATAACATATTTGAGATGGGGAAAAAAATCCTGCTGTGGAACAATGGCAGCTGGAAGAAAGGAGTGAGAATATGTTAGAGAAGTGGCCCTCCAGTCACCAAGGCCAGTGAGGAAGAAGGGGAGGAGGTGCTCCCGGTGCCGGAGCAGAGATTCCCCTGCAGCCCAAGGTGCAGCCCATGGTGAGGCCGGCTGTGCCCCTGCAGCCCATGGAGGCCCACGGAGGAGCAGAGATCCACCTGCAGCCCGGGGAAGACCCCACACTGGGGCAGGCAGATGCCCAAAGGAGGCTGTGACCCCATGGAGGGCCCGCACTGCAGCAGGCTCCTGGCAGAACCTGTGACCTGGGGAGACAGGAGCCCAGGCTGGAGCAGGTTTGCTGCCAGGTCCTGTGACCCCGTGAAAGGGACCCATGCTGGAGCAGCTTGTGAAGAACTGCAGCCCGTCGGAAGGACTCATGTTGGAGCAGTTCATGGAGGACTGTCTCCTGTGGAAAGGACCCCACGCTGGAGCAGGGGAAGAGTGTGAGGAGTCCTCTCCCTGAGGAGGAGGAAGGAGCAGCAGAGAGAGTGTGTGATGAACTGACTGCAACCCCTGTTCCCCATCTCCCTGCGCTACTGGGCAGGGAAGCGCAGAGAAACTGGGAGTGAAGTTGAGCCTGGGAAGAGAGAGGGGTGGGGGGAAGGTGTTCTTAGGATTTGGTTTAATTTCTCAGTATTCTACTCTGATTTGGTTGTTAATAAGTTTAATTTGTTTTCCCCAAGTTGACTCTGTTTTGCCTGTGATGGTAACTGCTGAATGACCTCTCCCTGTCCTTATCTTGACCCACAAGCTTGTTATTGTATTTTTTCTCCCCTGCCCTGCCGAGGTGGACAGTGATAGAGTGGCTTTGACGGGCACCTGACATCCAGCCAGAGCCAACCTACCATAAATGAGAAGACTTATCTAAGTACCCAGGACACAGATAATGACAGCTGAGATTAACTTTGGCTACAAAGCAGCAGACCACTGTGAGTAATACTACCTGTAGATGCTGGATCATGGAACTATCACTTATTGGAAACAGAAGTTGAAACAAAATGTTGTTTTATATCTATTGAGCCAGTCTGATTGGTTTGGTATAAACAATGAAAATAATTTTGCAAACGCTAATAACAGAATTATCAGAATTATAGCATTGTTGTTCTTCAAAATGAGTCTGCAAACTCCCTGAGTAGCCCCTGTTTGACAATTGCAGTTTCATGCTCTTTAAAATAGCCATATCATTGGATTATTATCAGAAGAGCATACACAGAGAGCTTCCCTGTTGCTGCTGATTTTGTAAACATGTGAACTTTTTCCTCTGAGAGACAGGACAAAGAGATATACCTTGCATTTTCTCTCAGAATTAATATTCAAGCTGGGAAACCTCCCTCCTCTGGAAGAAATCATGCATTATGGGCCATCCATAGATGAACATAAGAATGCTTACCTCTTCAAGATCAACAGCTCTCTTACACAATTATTTTATAGAATTGGTTCTGTATTCTTGTGATTACTAAAAAGGTGTGTTGTGTTGCTGGCTTTAAACAGGGAAAGAGAAAAATGATTCCTTGGAGTAACTCCAACATGTTCTCAACTTCCTTGAGCTTCCCAGAAGCAGCACACTGTGGTGTGGTGGTTTTTAAATCCAGAAGGGCTGTTCATTCTTTTCTCTCTGCATCTTACATGTATCTCAAGATAAATATTATGAATCTATTTCAATTTAAATAGGATTTAAAGCCTTAAAAGAGTGCCAAATTGGCACTTTGGACTGGAACCCCATGTTTACAGAACAGGTTACAGTAGTCTTGGCATAGATGGCAGACCCTGTGGCAGCCTTTAACTTGAGATCCAGAGATGTCAAGCATGATTCTGGCAGAGGTCATAAGGAAATGAAAGTTATTTATCTCAATCTTGACTGCCCATATGAGAATGTATATTTATTATGAACTTAATCTTTAGCTTTTTCGCAAGGTGTACCCATGAAGGAGGAACTGGAAGCCATTTGTGGTGAGGTTTCTTTTGCATAAGGTGGACATTACTATAGGGAAATAAATGAATTATGAATATCATATTATTTTGAAAGGATCATTCTTATGCTAGTACAGATCTGCTTGAATCTTTCTTTCTCCCTTATTGCACTCCTTCTGAGAAATCCTACTGAGTGTGTGCAGAGAGCACCTTACATTCACCCACTTCAGATTCAGAAAGCAGAGAGACTTGGGAAATACAATCATACCCCTATCCTGAAAGTGGCAAAGGTCTTGCACTGGAAAACAATAACATAGTCTACAGTCCATAGGAAAGGGCTTTATTCCTATCCTGTTTGAGAAGAGCGCTAGGGTTTGAAGAGAGAGAGACATTCAGGGAGCTCTGTGTAACGAACTGTTCACAGCAGAGCCTGTTCCTTAAGGAAGCTACACAGATGGCCTCTACAATAGCATTAGCAGGTCAGCAAGGTCCAAACTGTTACATAGATATCATAAAATTACACAGAAAACACATTTAGGCTTTGAACAAGGACTTGAATTTCAGTAATCTCAATCCAATTGTTCATTGTTCTATTTGAGCTGGAACAATTTCAAGATAAGCACACAAATTGCTCTCCTATATGCAGGTTATAATACCTGATATGTACATTTTCTTGAACTCTAGTATTAAAATCATCCAGATGTTCTTGAACACAGCTGGATTTTTACTAGCTCATCACTCCACTAGGATCTGCCAGTAATTTAATCTGATGTAACAGAAAAGCCTGACTATTTTCAGTGACATTATGCCTAACTGCAGAGATCCAGAGGCTTGCATTAACACATCAGAGTTCATACAACAGCTCTTTATCCCCGCAATACACACAAGGATTAAAAGTCTACTAGACTTATGTATTGCAAGCTTATGTCCTCAATTTCTACAATGCGTGGCATGGCTTCTGAGTACATCCCTTTTTTTCATGTCAATAAGCTCACATATTCTGTCATTACAAAATGTAACACAGTTTGGATTAAATCTCATATCTTCTGTGTCTTGCAGGAAAAAAAAAGGGGCAAAAGGAAAAAAAAAAGTTATTTTTCTGCAACAATACAAATAAGAACTTGAAAATTTAGTGCAGGCTATGAGTGCTGGCAACATCCAAATAATCTTCAATTAGAGGTCATGTTCTGTACAACTCTGTTGACTTCAGAGGAGTTTCACAAGACAAAAACTGATGCATTATATCTCCCAGGGGCTGTAAATTTTAGGACACTGGATATACAACTGGATATATATTGCTTGGCAGCCAAAAATTATCTGGAGGGAGTCACTAAGGTTATTGCAGGTCACGTAAGTAATTAACAATAGCTGAGCAGTGAAGTTCCATTTTCAGCGTAAATAGTTTTCTAGCACCTTGCTACTCAAATTTACACCGTCTTGATCCAGATTAGGTTATTCTAAGACATTGAGAAAATTTATTTTATATTTCCCTCTGTACTGTGTCCCTCTATATTCAACTGTGTAAGCTGTTATATTTCTCTCTGAAAAGGGGATACTGACTGAAGGTTCTACTCTGGATCCAGCCTGTCTTCAACACACAGTTTCAGAGCCTCAAGAACTCCTTTACTATGAAACCACAAATAGCTGTGGATAAAAGTGTACTTAATTTTTTAATCAACTTTTATGCAAAAAAATAAATTAAAGAAGTGGAAAAGGAGCCAAAGGTAGGCTGCCAGTCACATCTCTCATTCCTCAGAAATACTTGCCATCAGCTGAAAATTCTTCATTACTTTAATGAAAAAGACTTAATTCTGAATTTCACTTTTTACCCAATGAACGCTGTACATCCTGTAAGGAAATTTGATTTAAAAAAATTATGAGTTTTTTAGAGTAATGGTTTCTGCAAGCCTCTCAAATCTACTACTTCTGTTGGTTTTACATAGAAGATGATCAAATACTCCGTAATGCATGGTAATGTAAACCTCTAATACAGACATTAATACAGACAGAAATTCTGACTTATGTACAATGTGGGAAGTAATTGTAGTTCCTAGAGGACAGATTCATTATTATCATCAAGGAAAAGCCGTTATGAAACGTAACATATTTATTCTTTTCAGTGTTTTTTTTTTCCAAATAGAACTTCAGGGATTTTACCCAGAATATGGTCCTCATCTTCAATTCCCTATCAAAGGCTTGGCATTTTCATTTTGTTTGATCAAGAATTTGAATTACAGAAATTTCACAGAAGAAGCCTGATTCACCCTCTTTTGTTTTCTCATTTAGCTAAACTAAAACAAATATTTCTTTTTCTAAACAGCTATCACAAAATAATAAATTCTAATTTTGCAGCTATTTAACCTAGCCAATTTTTATGCAAGTGCAGTAATGGATCACAAGGTTAGCTGTGAATTGTGATCCCTTGTGCAGTTTCTTAAATGAGAGGCAATGCCAACTCAGCTTTGCTTAGCTCATTTACTCTGCATCTCAACTTGTAAATTAATCATTGCTGGCAACATCAATTTGGCTGTAATTAATCATACAGGGAGGAGAAAAGAAATTGCACTGAAGTGAGTCATATTAACAACGTTATCTGATTGCTCTCAGTGTAATTTACTAGCATCCTGATGTGTGCATACAAGGCTTCTGGCTGGTGCTTTGGCACAGAAGGAAATTTGTAAATTGCTGTGTACGATAGGTAGAATAATGGGTAGCCCAACTAGTCCTATACGTAGATTTCTAATGAGACCTGCTTTGATGCATTACTTTTGTGCCCATAATTGCGCAGGCTCTCAGCCCTTTAGTTCTCAAATTGCCAATGAAGGAAAGGGACCTCTAGTGCTCCTCTGTCACATAATAAATAACAACAGAGTCCATTTCCAGGCAAGCCAAGGAGAATTCCACCCTGGGGAAATGCTGCTACAGTAAAGGTAAAATATAGAGGAAAAGACTATATGGGATGTAAAGCAAAATTGAACTGGAGAAAATAAAAACAAAAAACTAGCTAAACAAGTTTTCAGTATTGGTAAGGACTTTTTTTTTTTTTCCCCCAAAAAAAAGCAAACTAAAAGATGAGATGTTGATGGTCTTAGGAGGCCACAGAAAATTTATTTCTACTATTTCAAAGAAATTCCTCTGTTAGTAAGATGCCTGAGATCATGAAGAATTTGAAGTTTGTTTACACGTCCAGTTAATCTCAAAAGAGGTTAATGATCGATATAATTTTATTTTTAAAACAATTAAACCGTGGCATAGTTTCTGTCTGAGATGTATATCTCTATCCAGAGAGGAAACAAGAAAACAGTATGGCAGATAATCTTAAATAATAAAACAAAAAGCTGAAAGCTGAGGTCTAGAAGTAAAACAATGTCTGTTTTACATGTTTTCATACATCTAATGCAACTGTATGTACATCCAACCTGGAGAGCTATTTACAGGCACATACAGTCTAAACTTGAGACTTGAGGCCATACTTCACCAGAGGGTGTCAAACTTTCATAGACACATACATGACAGTACATATGTCAGTTACTGCTTGGAATGAACATCCGAAAGAAGACTGTTATTTCACACAGCATTGTACATTAAAGCTCCAAATTAGTTCTCCTACTTTAATGATTCCAGTGTTCGAAAGATATAGTTTCTATTAAACCCGCTTTCTCGTGGCAGAACTTCAATGTTAGCAAACGAGAAAGGTCAGAGATAAGGTAGAGTGGTTTCATGTCTGAGTGCAGCCCAACTTTTCCAGGAAACCAGATGACCTACATAAACCTCTCATCTAATAGTAAACATATTTCAACTAGGGCAATAATTATAGGAGACTAATTAGCCAGTTACAGGTGGCTGTGCAGCAGGCTGCTGGAAGAAACTATTTAATTTCTTTTATTTTAACTAAAATAGCAGTAGGAAAACAGATTTCTCCTATCCTGAGAGCACAGAGCTGACCGAAAAAGGCAAAATTCAGGTAATAGGGAGTATAAAACAAATGCCTACTAACATCCTAAATTTTAATTATTCCCCCTCCAACCTAGAGACCTGGATAATGGTGTCGGCCCTCTCAACACCTCTGCTTTCTTAGTGAGAAGCAAGGGTGTGGGAGTGGAGTGATCTGCAAGCCCAGGAGCCTGTCCCTTGCAGCATGTACCTGGGCAACACAAGAGCAGGAGGCAAGCACACAGTGACAGAAACGCTTCACCAGCCTCCAGCTATCTATAGCTCATGGATATCCCAAGCTAGCAGTTATGTTGTTATGTTTAGGTTAGAGGTATTTAACTTACAGGTGGTCCTGCAGAAGAAGAGACAAAGCATAATTTATATGGCTTTCTTTCTAAATCTCTGAAAAATAATTACTCACAATTGATGCTTAATGCTGAGTTCACTGCACACCATATAATGAAGTTCAAGGCTAGCAGACATTTCATGTGCTCTTTGACAGGATTATTATTTTCATATTATGCAAAACTGCTCCAGTTTGAACCCATAAGATTGGTAGGAGGCACTCTTATTCTCCCTGGTTTGGTTGTCAAAAAGTAAAGAGGTAATATTGCTTACAACTTAACTTACACGCCTAAAATTGCAGAGTAAGACAGCTTTTACCCCACTTGCAAGACCTGGAGGAATAGATCAGGAATCTTTTTATGTATGACTTCTAAATCAGACAGCAAAACCCATAAAATAGTAGGAATAAAGAACTTCTAAGGACACTCAAATTGCCACAAAAATACCAAATTGTTGTTCTTCTGAAAGGGGAAGATGTAGTGACAATTGTAGATAAATCACTGGACATCAATCTCAGCTTATATTGCACAATGGAGCAGCAACCACAAAAATGGGAGCTGTCCTAATAGGTAAACTTTTAAATATGATTAGTGAGGTTAGCATTCCTACATACAGTAAATAAGTGTGTACTGGCAGGTTGCATTCACTGTCCATACTCTAAAAATGATGTTTTACAGTTAGAAAGAACTTGAAAATAAGCACAATTAAAGTCTGATATCTGGAAAACAGGCCTTATCTTGAGACACTTAACTAGCTTAGCCTATTTGTTTGTGTAGAAGAAGCAGTAATAGTGAGTTTATTATTGTGTATGTGCATGCAAAGGGCAGAAGTTACAAGGTATAAGGAGCAGCGGGCCACAGTTGTAACCTGCTTGGGAAGACAGATGAAAATCGTTGCAGATGGCTCTGAAACCTATTTAAGCAACAGAGGAAAATAAATAAAAAACTTTGAAAGTGCAGAAACAGCAGAAAGAAATAACTGGGTGCAGAACATGGGAAAGACATTGCGCAGAGCATCTCAACCTACCTTGTTGGGTGACTGAGCACAACTCACAGAAAACATATGAAAAGTTGAGGCTGCGGAGAGGGAAGGATAGATGTTTGTCTACATGCCTGCATAACTGCTTGTGCTTGGTTTTTTTCCTTCTCAACATTCAAATCAATGATCAGCAGTTATGTTTACTGGTAATGAGTCAAATACATTTCCCCAACTCAAGACTGTTTTCCCTGTGCAGAACTAGGCATAACAAAATCCATGGCTGGAAGATGTATGCTAGTCAAATTCAAGTTGAAAAAGGTAGAGCAGTACAGACTGTAATTAATGAGGACAATAAGCAGAAGCATGCTGGTATGCTGCTGCGTGAAATCTTGAAACTAAGATTGGATAGAAGGAAACCACACATTTAATTCAAAGAGCTCCATGTCTCTAGCCTTTGTAGTACAGGACATAACTGCCTGGATGATGGTAGTGGTCCCTTGCAGGCTTTTAAACCTTAAAGTATCAGTCACTACACCTGAGAGTAGAAATGATGTAGAACTGCAATAAGCTGTAGGTAGGCAGTATGCAGAACAGTGTCTTGACAGCAAAAGCTTAAGAATAGCTGTTTCCTACTCTCTTGCTTTTTGTACCTGTGCCCATGCTGTAATTCTTTGCCTAGAAAACATTTTGCTGATACAGCCATTTGTGGAGTCAGACCACAAACCAGAGAATTTTGGCAACCTGCATAAAAAATAAAACTCTAAAAAACAAATATGAAAATCAGTGTATACAGAAGTATTCCTGAAATAGTTCTTCCAAACTTTCATACATATCCTGAAGTCAGAACAAAGACTTGTCAAAGAGAACGCTACAATCTCTGATCATTTTTAATGACCATGTTGTAACAAGCCATGCTTGTATTAAACTTTGAATAAAATTTTTGCAAATGTCAAAGCAGCTTAGGAACCAAAATACAATTTTCTAAAGAGAGTTTCAGCAAGAGTGCAGCATCTTCTGCAGCACTGAGCTGTGTAGATGTAAGACATGTAAGTACTTTCAAGCATTTTCATAGAAAGTGTCTTTCAAAAGCATGAAGAAGGCCTTGCACACTTCTGGTTCTTAAAGATTAGTACCTTTAATTTTTTTTTTTTTTGAGGGAATTATTGTGAAGTTTTGCAACCACACAAGACGAAGTTTTTCTTGTTCCCTGTAGTAATCCTGGCTTGATATCTCTCCTAATTGTCAATTTGTGTTCTGTAAGTTGCTTAGAAACTTATAGAAGAACACAAATATTTTAATAAACTGCCTTTGGTTAGTGTGTGGTTTCACTTGAGAAACACAAGCATGATTTAAGTCAACTGAACACAAATGCTAGAGTTAGAGGAAATCACAGCAAAACTATGTTTGCAATTGCATTAAAATTACAGACCGAGTGCAAAAAATGCTTGACTTAAGTGGGTGCCTGTGTATAGGACTACGCATCAAAAATATCCCAGCTATTCAGGATTACTGCTGGTCCATTCCACACGGAAGATGTTTTTACACAACTCATGCTAGAAATTATGCTTGTAACGTTTGCAATTTTCCTACATTTTAAGTACACAAATAGCATAAGCTTATTTAAAGTTTATTATTTCTTATGATTTCAGATTGTGAACACTCTGCCTATCTATAGAGTTAATAGTATTGAAAAAACCAAAAATATAAAGCTATTATTTCTCACCTTTTACCAAGAATCTCATAATCAAGCATTGGTAACATTATGCAGTACTGGACATTTCAAGACACCAGCTGTTCCACAAAAACTAGAATGTGATGGCATCATTATAGGCATCATATGTTCTCCAGGAGGAGCTTTGTAACCACACAAATTAACAAGGTGTATTGCTGTGCTTTAGATTCCTTTCCAGATCATCTCAAAAATTGTCACATATCCAAAAATGGTGCCTAAAAAACCCACCTCAAATCAGTGCCAGTTTGATAGGACCTATTATTTCTTAAAAGTGTATGAGCTTAAAAAAAAAAGGTCTGTTAATAGAATATCAAGGTCCAAGTAAAATAACAATATAAAAGAGGTAGTAATAGGACCCACATATAACAAAAGACTGTCATAATTTTCAAACAGAATTTGCTTTAACTCAACTCAAATTCTGTTTTCCAAAATCAGCAAGAAATTTTAGAAGAATATATGCAATGAAAAATATTGCAAATAAACTATGTGTTCTGTGCCACAACTGAAGGAATACCTAAGTTTATCGGAAGAATTGCATAATAGAAAAAAAATATATTGAATATAGAACATTAATTTGCAAGGTGAATCCTTATGCTTGTGATGTGTTTGAATCTGTCAGGGAATGCAACATGTGGCAGGAACTTGCTGTCTGATACATTTCTACATTTATATTATTTGATATATTAATATCATTGTGGTGCTTCTGCTGGCTGTCCATGGGGCTGGGAAAACCTTTACACTTTTGATGCATTCACAGGGAGAGAAACATGATGGGTGAGTTTGTTTCCTCTGATGTTTTTGAGACTGACTATAACAGGAGACAGTGTGTTATGGGGGTTCCTACTAACACTGGAATTTCTCAGTTGCCAGTTTGACATGTTTTTTCCTGTGTTCATGGCTGAAATAATTCCCAGGTTTGGATTCAGAAGGCTTTTTTTTCTGGTCTTAATTTTGTTGTGCGTGGTAGTTATATGGTTTGGGACCACAGGTGTGTCACAGCACATCAAATGTTTCCATGGATCCTTTGGCGTTTATTGCCAGACTTACTTTATGGATGTCTGTAACTACAAGACACTGAACTCAGTGGCTGAGATGGTATCTGTGGCATCAGCTTTGTGCTCTAACGGATCCACAAGAAATAGTGTGATTTCACAAGCTGTTGCCATTTACTATGTGACGTTCTGTAAACTGAAGGCACAAACTTACAGCCACAGCTGTTAAGTATGTGGCTGCATAAGTCTGTACATCCATCATACAGAAACCGTACTTCTGAAGGGTAAGGGAGAATAGAATGGTTTAATTCCAATATTTGGGGAAAAAAAAAGAGAAACAATTAAAGCATCACATTATTTTAAACAACTTGATGTAAATCTCAAGCATACAAAACTAGAACAACAGAGCGAGTTGCACACAGGAAAATGAGATGTTAATATTGCAACATTTTATTTATTTATTTAAAAAAAAAAATTTAAGGAAAGTGTGTGCCCTTGATTCTAGCTTGGCGAATCAATATCACAAATTTACCCAAAGAGCAGGGATCCCAGGTGTGACTGATATGTACTTCATCATTAAAGAAGAGTTAGGATTTGTTAGAGCACTATTAGGGATATAGGAGCATTAGTGCATGGATACACACTACACATTTGTTGGATGACTGCAGCATGCCAGAGCAATTCCAGCTCTCCTTCACTGATGGAGCTTGGGGAGAGACAGTTAAAGGGGCCCTCTTGGCAATTTTCATTTTTGAGACAAATATTAAAATTGAAATAATAAACTGTACATTATAAATTCCAATCTCTAATGAACAAATGGGGAGGGTATCATGTTCTGGAGTGTAAAGGAAGTCCTATACTCATAAATCATCTACTGAATGTTTTGCTTTTAAGCTAGCGAAATAGCCAAAACGTGACACTACACACATGCCCATTACATCACAGGGAGCTAATTGTTCTAAAAATATGCCTTTTTGTAAACCCATACAAATGGTGGTGATGCAGTTTTAAGACAAAGGAAGTCACAGGCATGCAATTCAACTGGTTATCCTGAGGTGGAGACAGGAGGATTACGGCAGCTGAAAGTTACATGAGAAACAGCTCTCTTAACTGTATCTGAGCAGGGACTGTAAGGATGAAGGCCCTTTTAAAGAGGCATGAAATTGATTTTTTACTTTATAAGCCTAATTTGGCCTGTCCTTGTCTTATGGATTGAAAGACATTTTTATTTTGAGTTTCACCCACTTGTGAAGAAAAATTAGTTGGGCTTTCTACGAGTCTGTGTTTCTAAAGACCAGATGGTATTGATCTGAACATAAGGTAGCTGGCAGAATTAAGGCAGAAAGAATATCACAAGGGGGGAAAAAACAACAAATAATCCTTTATGAATTGCATAGCCTTTTACTATTGCGGATATTTTTTACACTTGAAAATCTGTATTTTTCAGCCTAGCTGCAAACACTGAGTAAAGTGAAACCTTCTTGTGTCATGTATTTTTCTCTTGCATACAGCAAACTAGTGATACTTGGTTTTCACAATGATTTAGTGTTATTTTAAGAAGCAGCTATTACTCATACTGCTAAGCTTTGCCACATATCTCTGAGATTCTCTCTCTAAATTTAACATGAACATAAGAAGTAGAGCAGGTAGGAGAGTCAAAGAGCTATTCAGGTTATTTGTCATTGCTGAGAATGTTTTGAGGATGGCAGCCTTTCTCATATGCTTAATTAAACATACATGAATGTTGACACTTTTAAAAAGGAATTGTATAAACTAATATAAGCATCTTATATAATTTAAAGACCCTAAATAATGTATCAGATCTTATCAACGTAACAAACTCCTCATAAAAAGTAGTGCCTGGACTGAAAGTAACTGTTAAATGAACGAGATTGCTCCTAGAATAAGACCACTCCCAACAGAAAGATTTAGTCCATTGCAAATGGGTTTCTAATATTTAATCTTTGAAAATTCCTAGTATTTTATAAGCTGCTTATCATTCCAGAAGAGTCTTGATAGAAAATATAAAATAGTATTCCTAGTAGGTACATGCAGTTCTAGGCGAGCTTATTCAGTCTAATTTTCTGCAAATCTATAGTCTGCAGGTGACTCCATAATGAGTAAAACAGTGATAGACTAAATTACTTACATTTGCTGGAGCCTGCATCACTGTTGACCACAGACAGGGAAAAAAAGGAAAAACAGTGCCATTGAAGTGAAGAGGCTATGCAGGTACCACCTATGCAGGCTATTTCGACATGGATAAGACCTACCAAACTCTGTCAATTAATGTGCTGGAAGCATTCCTTCCCAGTCAAAAAATGTGTTCAGTTTGATGCTGAATACATATGCAAGTCACAACAACTATGTTCTGCTTTCTCCATTGGTCCTACTTCCTCCAGCATCTTTCTTCCAGGAGGACAGGAAAACACAGAAAATCATGACAAAAGACTTCTATCCAACTACACAGTAGGAAAAAAAAATTCCTCATCATTTGGTTAGTTGTCTTAAAAATTTGACTTTTTACTTAGCGCAGGGCAGGAAGTTTCATGATGTTGTTGAGAGGAGCACAGTTAAGGCCCATGAAGGAATATTTTCAAGGCAAAGATTCAGATATTCAAAGATACCAAAATAAGGAATCACTAATGGTGTCTAGCTTAGATACTTACACATAATTTATGGAATTTCACCTGGAAACAGTGAAAAATTCAAATCTAAATTCTTTCAGATGACACTCAGACTCCCAGTTTCCTGGTAGTAACTTTCCCCCTGTTAAGTTATCAGTGCTAAATCCCAGCATTTTATAATTGGATAAATTATATATTTATTTACATTATTTATTTATTACTATATATTATATAATATTTATGTATATTCCCAACCGCTGGAACTTGTTGCACTTTTGTAACTCAGATTGAGAAATTTGCCCCTTTTGTATGAGATCTCTGGTGTAGAGTAGTTGCCTGGATAGAATAAATAAGTCACCTTTCTCCTTGAAGAACTGAACATCTTTATGCAAGGCTAGTTATTCAGATACTAGGTCACCTTCACAACCTTTTACTTCCTTTGTGTTCTGAAAGTTGACCTTAGCCTTCTTGATCATGGCACTGCATATTATCTCCAGCTACCCTAAAACTCTTCCAGAGTCACTAGAAGAGTTCTTTTTCTAGTAGGTTTCCTAACCCACAGTCATACACTGGAGTTACTATCCTCACACATACCAGCTGTACTACAACATCTGAGTGGGATTATAATTGTTTAAATAAGTGATTCAGATCAGTTTTCATGAAAAAAAAAAATCTTCCTTTTTTATTATTCATTGCTAAACCAATCCTTATCCCATCTGAAAATTTTTGCAGGAAAGACATGCTATCAACATTCAGATTTGTTCATAAAAAATGTTGTTGGCTCAAGAATTAGTCCCATAGCAGGAACAGTTGATTGGTATCTTTCTGTTAACAACTATATTTTCAGAGCTGGCAGCAACAAATTAAAACACCATTTAAAATTTACTTGCTTTCTCAGTTGCTTTAAGCTTTGGAAAACTGGCCCTGCTGAAGATCCAAAAATACACAGTAGTGGTTGGTGATGTGTTTTCTTGTCATAAAGTAAATGCTGTAGGGTCATGATCAAGACACATAAGCAGTTGCTAGTTTTAAGTTCACAAATTCACAAGCAGAATGAGAGCCAAATTGAGTTATCTTCTGTTAGTCGCAAGACTTTCTGGATAAATAAGTTAATTTATATTTCTTTTAGAAAATAAAATCAAATGTTGTTATTGGGTGCTTGCAGAATTTGACAAAATATCACAAACACAAAAATCACCTGCCACTGTATTTTTTTCTACAGACTGATGCTTTAGAGCCTCTACCCCTGCCCTCTACCTCTTTTTCTTTTTCTGTTTTAAAGTGGGGATGTTGTGACAAACAGTTATCAGTATCCTGCTGCAGTCTGCACTGTGATTCTGAACTGCTCATGATAAACAAGTTTCTAACGTCTAGTATCCCTATCCTATCACGCAAATTATAACAAGTGATTTTAATGTTTTACTTACATAGCACATTTTAGCAGCTTTCAGTAATAACATCCCTCTCACCTTTCCTTTCACACATCTGTATCTCCAAGGCCTCCTTTACTACTTAGAGAGACAACATGAAATATTGGCAAGGTTCTTAAAGAACACAAATGTAAGTTGCAAGTTAAAATAACAATGCAACACAACATAAATCTTTATGATTAGATAAAAACATTTAAATAAGCCAATTGATGTTCTTATGCCAAGACAATATGTCTGTTAGCTGTGTAGTAAAAACAACTGCGAGATTCTGCTTTCTGCTTAAATATAATGTCTGAATTCAACTTACTGTGGAAAAGGTTTGCCATTAAAGGAACTGCAGGAAATGGCATTTAATTTAGAAAATCTGTCCTCATTGTGTTTATTTACTTATTGTTCCTGTTTATATACAAGAATATACAAAAGCCAACTGCATAGCAAAAAAAAAAAAAAAAGGCATTTTACTGAGCACTGGAAATGTTCTAGAGATAGATAGAATACTTCAGGCATTTTTCTTCATAAAATAAATAAAAGATCTTCATGTGCCCTGTATGCACTGATGGTTGTGATGAAAGCCTGGAATTTGGGAGACCTGTGTAAATGCTCTCTGGGGCCAGTGTCCTTATCTAACAGAGTAATAGACAGCTGATGACCTTTCTCCAACAGGAGACCTAAGCTTTAGTAAAAAGATGCATTGACAGGTCTATTTCTGCAGTGTGTTTTAATTTTTTAAAATCAGCACAGGATGGGTAAAAAAAGGAATTTAAATTTTCGAAGGCTCCCCTGGGTAGTCACCTCTCACGCTCTCTTCTCAGGGAGACGCATGTTGTACTCACCCATTCAGGAGCTGTGCCTATGGGCAGACAAGTGCCACCAGTGCCCCAAGCACACCCAAGCCCAATCTGGGCTCCAGCCGCCTGCACCCTCTCGGTGCAGGCGTGGTGCTATCCGTCCCAGCTCCCACATTCACCCTGCTTGGTCCTGGTCCCTGGTGATCCCTGACTTGACCATCTCTGCTGGACCTGCCTTCACTCTCAGCTTTAGAGCTCAGATGCCAGTGCATCTTTATGAATTTTTCTCACCTACATTTCCTTTGGATTCAAGAAAAGAAAACATTTCCTCTTGCATCAAAGCCTATAGCCAACCAGGGGGGCAATGGAGAACAGAATTAAAATAGTCCTTGCCCTCTATTGACACCACCTTCTGCTGTCATAGAGAAAGATGATGTATAGATAGACCTTGTGACAGAGCCAAAAAATATCAGGTGGTAAACTATATGTACTCTGCTCAGTAATAAGGATGAACAGTGTCTCAAGAGTTGTTTTTTATTAAAGAAGTGGACTTCAGCAGTGCGTTTCAGCTTTTTTTTCCAGCTGAATTTAACATGCATAGCTTGCTGCATGATGTCAATGACTAGCTTTTCGTAGTCACACTTTGCCAATTCAGAAGGAGTCTGCCAGGCTGAAAGCCACAGTTAGAAAATTTTCACAGCCCCTGCCTAAGAGATCGTTTGCCTACTGCTTTGTGTGTCCAACAGCTCGAACACCTCTGAAGAAGTCCACATGTCAAAGGTTGAGGGTGAGCTCACTTTTCTTTTCATACTTCTCAAACACCCAGTGAAGAGACAAATAATCATTCCCAGCAGTACTTCCCCCCGCCCCTCTCCTCATGCATCACAAATCCTTTATAACACACAATTTCCAATAAAAGTTGCGATACAACATTAAGTGACATCTTACACATTGTTGCCAATGTTATCAGAAACAGTACAGAAAATGATGGATGCCACTGAGGAAAAGGTAATGCTTGAATGCTGAACTGTCAGCTCCCACTCGAGGTGGGAGCTACATCAGGACTTTCAGACTCTCAGAATAAAAATATGGACTTAAATATTTATAGCTTTATTTCAACAGAGGTTTTTCCCAAGTATTTTCAAATCACACTATCTAGACCATGTTAGACACTAACATTATTAATTAGTTCTCAATATAAAGGTTTGAGATTGAAAACTCAGCTTGATTTGAATTTCAAGAATAGAGAAATGGAATCCAGTAAAATTCAATGTTTCTGTGATTACAGAAAACTTACTGTTCAAACATTGTGGATGCTCAAAAGAAAACAACCCACATATAAGGGTGATTATGGAAGCCCTTCTTTGGCAAAGAAATTGCTGTTAATTCAGCTTAAAACTAATGGGCGCATTTGAATTATGAACCTCAAATAGAGGATTTATAATGGGAATGCTGACAGATACTTGGCTGTATTGGAAGATACAGTTCCAATAATACAGTAAATACAGAAAAGGAAGGATGTTTTAGAAAAAAAAAGACTTCTCAGAAGTCAGCAAATACAAGGCGGAACAGAACATTACTTTACACCAAATTGTTGATTTGTGATTAGCTGTCAGTCTATAAATATACCATAAACAGTTAGAGATAATTAAATAAAAGAATCATCAAGATAGTTGTATTGTTCTGTTTCAAGCAATAAGGGAGAGAAAATATAACGACAATGTTTTTACAGAATGGATTTGCAGCCTGTTCTGGGTAACGGCAATAACTGAACTATTAAAATGAATACCCTCTCCCTAGGTATATAAGCAAGACTTATCTTACTTTTTAAATATTCATTTTCTTATTTGCAATGTGACTTCCTGCTCTGCTGCAATCATGCAATCACACATCGCTCAAGATGACATTCAGCTGCTAGCCCAGAGAACAACTTCCAGAAATACTGCCACATTGATTAGCCAGATTAGGGAAGCAGTGTTATGAAGAGATCATAATCTTTCACCAATTCAGTTGCTGAGCTGTGGCCAAGCACATCATACTAATTATTTACTACCTACAGCAAAGAGGAGAAACAAAAAATTATAACATTTGATCAGCCTGAAAATATAGAAAACTAACCTCCAAAAAGCAATTACAAACTCAGCTCTTAGTATAAACCAGCTCTGGGCTTCCCTTTGCTCTCATTTTGCTTAACCACAAGACTCCATGCTTACATCAGGATCATGCTTTTAATGCTGAGATTGGCAGGTCTGAGAATTTTACAATGTCCATGTCATAACAGCTGTAAACTAATCACAATTATGCAGGTGAAGTTTATAAACATTCATGTGCTCTTCAGAGTAAAAGGCTCAGGAACTCAAGGAAAGTGACTGAGAGTAATTACTGTGGACTTACAATAGGAAAACCATGCCCGACCAATGCAAGAGCCTTCTACAACCAAATGGCTAGTTTAGTGGATGAGAATAGCAGTGGATATTGTTTATCTCAACTTCAGCAAGTCTTTTGATGCTGTCTCCTGTCACATTCTTGTGGATAAAATGATGAGGTACGGGCTAGATAAGCAGGCAGTGAGGTGGATATGAAACTGGCTGAACTGCTGGGCTCAAGGGTTTGCAATCAGCAGCATGGAGTCCAGCTGCAGACCAGTCCCCAGTGCTGTACCCTGGGCCTGATAGTAGGCCAATACTGTTTAACCTCGTCTTTAATGACCCAGCTAATGGGATTGAGTGCACCATTAGCACTCTATCCCATTGTCCGTGTTGCCAACAAAGATGTTAAACAGGGCTGGTCCCAAGACCAGCCCCTGAGGAACCAGTCTCCACGTGGTCATCCAGCCATTGACCACAACTCTTTGCGTGCAGCCATCCAGCCAATTCCTTACCCACCAAGTGGTCTGTTCATCAAATCTATGTCTCTCCAGTTTAGAGACAAGGACATTGTGTAGAACAGTGTCAAAGACAATGTAAGTGTCTTCAAGAAATGTATGTGATCACTAGAAAATCACTTTTCTGAAATACCCTAAATCACCACTTAGTACATCCATTTATTTAATTCCATATTACACTAACATAAGAGAAGCGGTGTTATCAACAGTTACATAAGTCCTTAAGCAATTCAAAATTTCATCTAAAGACAGATCTTTATAGATCTCCTCAAAAAATAATAATTGAAGCCTTCTTTTCATCACTGATTTTTGGTTATGAGCTTTCTTGCTCTAGCACCCGAAACGCAACTATTAAAACACCCTACATCATCCATTCCAGCCTGGCACAGCCACTCTCTTCAAACATCAGCACTCAGAATGCAAGTATATAACCAAATCTCAAACAGACTTTGAACATATATAATCGATTACTATACTGCTTAGATCACTTTCGTGGCTGTTTCACAGATTCAATACTGGCATGTGTTTTCTGACCTGATTTGGAGTTCCCAGCATATGGTACCAACATCCCTCGTTGCTATCATGATCCTTTTTTTTTTGTTAGGCTGTTTGGCAGTTATTTATGCACTTGGATTTGGATTTACAGATGCTGTTGCATCAAGACTCTCTGACTGAGGACCGTCTAGTCACACAGATTTTCCTGTCACACAGATTTTCCTGTCATACAGTCCTCTTGCTTTCACAGTAGAATTTTCACATTCTTTATTATGTTTCAAATTTCTTCTTGGACTGGAGTTAGATTTCAGATTTCATTTCATGCTCATTTTATGATTACTGAAAGAGGAGTTGGCTGTTTATCTCAGAAATCTTTCAGAGAGATTATATTTTCTTTTTATTACCTTAGGAACAAGTACAAACTTACTGGTTTTCTAAAAGTAGTTGAAAGTCCGTGGTTTTGTTTGCATAGACTTTACCTTCTTTCATTTGACTTAGATGCTTTAATGCACTGCAGGTTTCAGGTACAATTACAGATAATGTGGTGTAAATTTGCTCCACATCAAGGAACATACTGAGTTTACCTTGAGTTCCAGATTACTGGAATATCTTTATATACTCTTCTCTTAGACTCTCCCAATAGCAAGCCCATAAATAAATCTTAAGTATATTTAAATTCTGTATTCACTAAATTATACTTATAAAATATAATAGTAGCATTAATTTTGGAGAGTTCTAAATGCAAATTCTTTTTCATGCTCATTTCTCTTTTAAAATAGTAATAGATTACTTTAATAGGACTATTCATGTGCATAAAGCCAAGCATGTGTTTAAGTGTTAGCATGATTGGATCCTTTGTATAAAAAAGAGCCAGTGAAATTATGTTTGTGTAGCTGGCCTTCCCAGTTTTCAGGACTGGGAGAAATGTAAAAGATGGAAATTCATTTCTTCTCCAGGGTTTAATAAAAGTTAGCACCTGTCCTTAACAGACTAAACTGAACAAACCTGGGAAACAATCATCAAACACTGGTGTTTTTTTCTGCATTCCTTAGAAAGGAGTGTTAAATCAATCATACAATATTTAAAATATCAGACAAATTAGAACAATATAGACAATGAGAAGGGGTAAAAAAAAAAAAGGAGGCTGTGTAGGCAATCCTTAGCAGCTTGGGTCTGGGTATTGTGGGTAATTATTATTAGGTATTATTATTCAAAATGATCCTGAAAAGCAAAATCAGCTCTCAATCACAAAGGTAGTGTACATTGCTTTTGAAGACAGACTATAGAGTCTGACAGAAAACTCTGCTTCTCAGCTGTCTCCATTGTACATCCTAGTTAAAAATAATGAGACTATTGCTGAATATTTTATGAATATTTACATATAAAAAAATGATAAAAAGAAATGAGAATAGAAAGAATAGAATGCAGCACTTTGTTCTGTAGTTTATAAATTAGTTACATACATTTTGTTGTAGTTTTGTTTGAGTTATACAGTGCACTTTTGGTTTTGTTCCCAAATTCTGTTTATTTCAGAAAATAGTCAAAATCAGCCAGAAATGATTGCTCAGCCTTTTGCTGTGGTGATTACTTCTTGTATGACTGGAATACTCACAGGGCCAGGTCTAGCTTTTCAAGTGTGCGACAGACAGTGAGAAATGCAATGCCCTTAGCCTGCAGTCAGTCCCCTGTGATTCACAGGATTGGTGCTTGAGTATCATACAAATAGGCAAAAATATTCTGAAACCTGGAAAGATCTTACCACTATGCAGATGTGCTGCAGGCACAGACAATGCAATTCATAAGGCTACTTCACACAAAATATTCCTGAACTGAATGAGCCCCCTTGTTGTCTATTAGGTAAAGCACCACATGAAGACCATTTGGATGGATACTGTGTGTCTTCAGAGTCCTCAGGACTTTTCAGGTGCACAGCTGTTTCACAACTGTTAAATTCTTCTCAGAGCCGAGTTGTCTACTTTATATCTCACCTACTTACAACTCCTGACCTCTTTAATCTCTTATGCTTTTTATCAAGAGACTACCAACAAACCTGCCAACTGTACAATACTCACGGTGGAGGTAGTAAGTAGACCTGTGATCCTCTCTCAATAGATGTCACTGATTTTGACTTAAACTGTGTTATTACAAGCAGAATAAATTACAATTACAATCATTCACAATGAAAATTTGCAGTTGGTGGCAAAAAAGAAAATGCTTAGTGGTGGAAGATATAAGTGAATAAAGCCTATGGATATTAAAGAATAGAAATACATTTTATACCTGCAAAGGATGAATTTTTCTCTGCAATGTGTCTGGTTGGTGAATAGGTTTTAAGCATCTGGGAACATAGACATGCAAAATCTGGAAAACATGTTTTGCAACAACAGCAAATCCAGGAGTGCAAAGTAGAGCTCACACCAAAAATAACTTAAAATTGGCTACAACTGACTGCATGTCCTCTTTCACACTTCAAATCATCAATTCAGCTTTAACTTGCATGCTTAAATTCGTAGCTTTTCTTGCTTGATAAACACGTTGAGAATATGCTCAAGTACCAAAATCTCTTTAAACTTCTCAAGTTCCTTCCTAGTCCTTTAAAGACCTCATGGAAAGAGTTGTTCAGCAAGGCCAAAACTAGGATGTGGTCTTTGCTGTTTACAGATTCCTAGAGCTGATATCTGGCAACAGCGATGGCAATATACGCAGGCTTGAAACGCAGCCTCACTTTGAAGCTTACGTCATTTTCCTGCTCATGGAAACAGTCAGTGGTTTTGTGTCTCTGCCTGTATTTTCCCTCCTACCACTGCTCATGTCTTTCCAGTTTAAGATGTTTCTGTAAGAGGGGGATCAGGTTTTACTGCAGATGCAGCGTGTCTCCTCTTTGGATGGGAAGGTGTGGTTCTCACTCCTGATACAAAGCTCTGTGGGAGCCTCTGGAAAATACCCTATGTTTGCAGTTACTCTACATATTCCACAGTATACTTCTGGTAGCAGAAACAGTGTTAAAAGGAACATTTACACTGGCTGATTTTAGGCACTGAGTTCAGGATGCTCATCTCCATAGACTCTTTACACAGCCAGCAGCAGGAGAGAGGGATTCCTCCATAGAGTAATGCAGAGCACCTGATGTGAACTCGTGGTTTGAGCCACCCTCAAAATAACGTGTTTCTCTCTCTTCATTAGCCACAGGGAAAGCCAGTACAAATCAACCCATTCTGACACAGGACCTGGCGTTCAAACCCCAGTTAGGGATGTCAAAGCTGCCCGTAGTGGTACACTTGTCTATATACAGAACAGAGCAGTGCAATATAGTCAGCGGCGGATTGGGAGACACATTTTTAGCACAACAGTTAGTAAATACAGCATTTATCTGTAAAAATAAATTAGGAAGTTGATAAGCCATCAAACTACACAAATTTTGTCATATATATAAGTACTTTTATTAGAAAGGACCTTAAAGGATTTTCTTGAGTAGTAGTAAGCAGTCAGCCACAAGCTTTGGCAAGTATGTCAGTGAAGAGATGAAATACAGATAGTGGGAAGGACTGGTGTTATCAGGAGCTACAGCTGTACCGGAGGTAGCGAGATAGTCCACATTCCACCTAGTAAAATGCTGAGGTAGTGTGAAGTGCAGAAATACAGCTACATCTGGAGAAGATTTAGTGACCCATGCCTTCATTCCAGAAAGGAAGGGAAGACAAATGTTTGGAGAACACTAAGGGGGAGAGAGGAGTAGATAAAACTCCTTTGGCATCTTCAAGCCCATTCACTACCAAAAAGATAGAGGCACAATCTTTACACTCAAGAGATTCCTACTGGCTCCTTTTAGACCTGCTGCTGTTCCAAGTTCAGCTGTGTCACTGCAAGCAACAAAGAACAAATTCCTGTTTCTGAATTCGTGTTGCAGCTCTGTGATGGAGTAAGACCTGGAAATGCAGGCAAAGGAAAACTGGGAGGTTTCTGGGCGTACACCCAAAAGTTGATGTAAGGATGACTGGGAACCCAGGACTCCTGATCACAGTGATGTCTAGGTTCAGCTTGTAAGAGCATAACTGCACTTTTAAGAGGAGAACTTCTACGCTAGGGCCTTAACTGTGGCACTCGTGTGTCACCAGCAATTCAGTCAGACATAAAACTTCTAAACCACCTTGTTTTCTTTTCCCCTGTGCAGCTCTGTTTACAACAGTTTAATGCATTTTCATCTTCCAACAACTAATCAAGCATTTAAAAGTTTGTTATTATTTGGATCTATCCTGTCCCCTCATTCCCTCTAGTCTTTGAAAAAAGCATCACACCAAAATTTGGATGTTTTACTTTTCCTCCTTACTGTATGTCTCCACTTTGTTTGCATATATATATATGTACATATATATATAAAACCACAGACACAGATTTGGTAATGACATACATGCTTCCCTAACTAGAAGTTATCAAAAGTGGACCTAGTTATTCTGGAAGAAGAATAATGCGCACATAAATTATTGTTAGTAACTCAAATGCTACCTGAGAATCAAGATGTTCTAAGAAACATGAAGGTCATTATCAATTTTTATGTACCTCTGGGAGGCATTAACAAATATGCCAGAACATAGGGGAGGGGACATTTGAAAGAAGAAAATTAAAGGATTTCTGTGTATATTCTTCCTTTGTCAATTTCTTGAAACCATGAGGGAGACTTGGGTAAGCAGCCAAACTTTTTTATGCTTATTCTAACAAAAACAAAACTCCAAACCTTTTTTATTTAACCAACACTAATTATTTCATATCTTGTTTTGTAATCTCTTAGCCTCTTATGTAAACACACTGCATCTACCATCATCCAGGCTTCCTTAAGCTACCTCATCTTTAGTCTGTACTTTCCTTTTACAAAGTCTTATTTGGTCTGTTGACTGACTTTTGATTACTTCCATATTGTTCTGAATTGGCTTCATGTCCCTAAAGACTTTTCCCACTTTGTGCATCACTTTATCTTTGTTTCCTTTGTCTTTTGCTACTTGCATATAAAAACTGATGACATTTTCCATTGTATTTAAATACTGCAGATACAATAGAATCCTCAAAACTGATTGTTTCTATTTTCTGATACTTAGTTTAGCATTATAATTGCATATTCTCTTTAGGGAATCTCTTTTGAATCAGCTTCTTATGATGAAGGTTAGGTAAAGTATTCTACATAAAGTAGCAAAACCACAACATTAAGAGAACAATCTGTGGGGAAAAAAAAATAATTGTTTTCTCCTGACCTGGACAGAATTGCTGTTTTCTTAGACAACATACTTCACAAAAGAAAAAAAAAAAGATGACTCAAAGAACAGTTTGTTTTTTTTTTTTTCCCCACTGAACCTGACTTCTTCCCATGAGATGGGTGGTAGTGGATGGAATTCTAATAGGAAGAGTTTTGGAATATTTTTTTTCTTTTTTTTTTTTGCTTTATGCTCCTCTGATTCATTGGGAGACAAGACAGCTGAATATCCAGGGATACATGATGATAATTCTGAACAGTAAAAGAAGAGACGGAAACTGCATATGAAAACAACAAAAAATGAGGGAGTGATGAGGTATGCTCATGCCACATGGAAGTTTCAGGTTTTTACCGTGTTCAAATACATATACTCTCTCTATGACAGCAAGCTACATAGGGAGAGATCACACTGTTCACAAAAAACTTCCATGTAAGAAAAATGCTAGAAATAGGAAGTAAAAATTTAATGTCCTTACCCCTTTCCCTCCTTCCCAAACAGAAAAGCTGAAAACTGGGTTAATTTTAAACAAACAAGATTTCCTGTATTTTCTATTTAGTCTTCTTTGTAGGTAATTAATCAAATATCTGTTGTTAAAAAAAATAAATCAATTAACTGGAGCATCATCTACATATTTCAAGTACATTGTTTAAGAGGTTGATCTGAATGACATATACACCTGTGCTTGGTAACTAAGCCTCCTAGCATTCAAAATATTGCGTTTCCACTATTTTAGTAAAACCCCGTATCAGGAGCACCCAGATATATGTCCCCTACCTTGAGTACTAGACTCACACTCTGGAAAGAACAGGATTTTCTTTTCTTTATATATGATTGTCTTCAGCTCCCTGGCCTTCTGCAGGATTCAGTCCTTATACTTTAAGCATGCCAGTCAATCAATAGCTATTTGGGAGAGTACAACATTTGCCTCTGTCTTTGAACTGTAATCCTCTGAGCACATTGAAAAAGTCTTGCGTACTCTGGGGCATTCAGCTGCAGGGTTTCTGGCAGCCTCCTCTCTAGCAGCAATAAACATTCTTCCTTTTCTTACTTTCTAAGTAATGCAGCTCTCAGATTTGGGCCCAACTCCATTTGCAATAGGATTATTAAATGGTGTGCATAGCTAAGTAATAGAGTTGCTTAGTTTTTTCCCTGACTTTGAGAGGCTGGCAAGTGTCTTCCCACACCATACAACAAATGAGCTGGTGACTACACTGCCAATATGGCTTGCAGAGGTTATTGAACTTCAGTTTTTTAGACCAGGTTGCTAGCTACCTTTTGTCAAAAAACTTCAGGTAGTACTACCCAGCCCAAATACTGTTTTCCGCTTCAGTAAGACAATGATAGGAACTGGTATTTTTATACAAAGGTGACCAGTGGCAAAGCTGAATTTGCAGACTCTGTTTTATATAAAATTAAAATACTTCTGTTGCAATACGAGTAGTTTAAGGAAGTGTATTAAGATGATGATATCCATGAATAAAATTTTTATGAAATTTACACGAATGAGTTTTCATAAAATTTTCCATTAGGCAGCGACAATGACTATTTTGTGAAACTGAATCTGACTTGAACAAGCAAAGTTATTTTTATAGACAATGCACACCCTGCCAATGACTATACCCTTGAAGAGAAACTGAGAGACTGATAAAAAAGAAACGTCCTGCCCCAGAAGGTGCTGAAAGCTGGATGATTGTCAAAGGAGCGTGAAGTCAGCAAGGATCTGCTTGGGAAAGGGAGAACCAAGATAAGCAAAGAGTAACACTGCAGACATGTCCCTGAAAGAGCAGGACGATGCCGTAAAGCTGCCAGAACAAAAAAGCACCAAGATAGGTTCAAGGAGAGCAGACCTGCTGAAGAAGCCCAAACAGATAAGGAGGGGTCTGAAGCACAAAAACATTTATTAAACTAATGGGATATATGTCCTTGCAGGTGCATAACATTGATAAAGGTTGTGAATGGTCAACAAAATCCCACTAATTAGTGTCCTCAAACTGAGCTCTCTCATTATAACATGAAAACCACACCTCTAGTGCTAAAATTGCCCCCTCCTCAGACACCCCTACTCACCAAGAACATATAGTAAGTTTAAGAAGTATTGTATCTTAAAACTAATGTAAGAAAAGAACTAACCAATTGTGGTTAAGTGGGTGTGACTGAAAGGCAGAACTGTTACTCTGAATTGTATAAACATGTAACGTGATCGTAACCAGATGTGCCAGCTTTGTGGATTTACCACCTAGCACCCATCTCTGTGCAGAAATGAAATAAATAAATGACTCTGCTCTGTGTGTGAGATTGGTGCACTGCACACCAGGTTAACGAACCCAGATTTAGGACAACAATGAGGTATCTGTAATTCCCATAGAACCTTTCTTTCTAAACAGGTTTGGTCTGTGAGTTTCTCATAAGGAAGATGAGAATGGTCTTCTAATAGGAGCAGCTTGGGTTTATACTTTTCATGCATTCTCTGTACAACATTTTCATCACAGGACTCAAAATAAGTACTAAACAAAGACTTAAATAAATCTATGGAATACATCTGATGGCCATAAAAATGAAATGCTGGCACTATCTAGTCAAATGTTTTTGTACCTTTCTGGAATACAGAGTCTGTAAGGAAAGCCTTACCATTTGACTGACATTCTGGAGGACTCCTTTCCAAACCAGGGAAATAAATTCTAGTTCTCAGGGGACCAATGGAAATGTTTATGTGTTTTACCAGACTCTGGTCAGCACCAGTGAAACTCCAAAACCAGCTACCAGGGTCTGTGCTGGTTTTGTTTGACGTAGAGTTAATTTTCTTCACAGGAGCTAGTATGGGGCTATGTTTCGGATTTGTCCTGGAAACAGTGTTGGTAACACAGGGATGTTTTAGTTCTTGCTGAGCAGTGCTTACACAAAGTCAAGGCCTTTTCTGCCACTCACACCACCCCATCAGCAAGGAGGCTGGGGGTGCACAAGAAGTTGGAAGGGTAAACAGCTGGGACAGCTGACCCCAACTGATCACAGGGATATCCCATACCATATAATGTCATGCTCAGAATATATATCTGAGGGAAAAAGAAGAAGGAAGGGGCAGACGTTCAGAGTGATGGTGTTTGTCTTTCCAAGTAACCATTATATGTGATGGAGTCAGCTTTCCTGAAGATGTCTGACCATGTGCCTGTTGGTGGGAAGTGGTGAACAAATTCCTTGTTTTACTTTGCTTGAATGCACGGCTGTTGCTTTACCTATTAAACTTGTCTTGATCTCAAGCCACAAGTTTTTTCACTTTTATTATTCTGAGTCTCTCCCCCATCCCAGTGTCAGGAGATGAGGCAGTTTGGTGCTTAGTTGCCAGCTGGGGTTAAAGCACAACAGCTTCCCAGGCTCCTGGATACCCTAGGCACTTTAGTACATAGTGCCCATGTAGAATACGCCTCAAACTTGCCCAGTTTTGTACATTGCTCACTAAAATCAGCAAATTCAATAAAAACTGTGAGCAAATCTGAAATCAGGTGGGTTTCAATGCATTTGGAGTTTTGTTATTGCAGATGTCTACGGCTCTAATACAAAGGCTGACATCAGTCTTCATTTCATATTATGGTACTGTGTAAAATGGAAAAAAAGAAAATATATATTTTAAAGAAATGAGCTATTTTTGTACTCTAACAGAGGTATTGAAATGCTGGAAAACCTAACATTTTATTTGAGTTGTCAAATACTTATGTAGTTGTGGGATAAATAATATTTTTTTCCAGACTGACTTCCATGACATCTCTACTCATTATTTTCTTGAGATTTATTAGTGTATCCTGTAAAGCTCTGGAGAGAAAGTGTTCTAATTTACATCTGTAAGAGAATTAACATGCTGTTAAAGGGATCAATTAGTTGATCATTAAAACACTGAACTGAAAAGACTTAGGTATGGAAGACCCTCATAGGATTTTCCTGGCACCAAAAAGTTGTGTATTCCAATCGCAAAGTTAGTATAACTTATTTAGAGACACTGTGCCTTTATATTTTCAACATATTGCCTTATTAATGTAACCTTAGGACTTGAACTATGTAAACTCTTTTCACCGAAATGCAAAACCACGCAAGGCACAGCAAGGGTTTAGGATTTCAGTGCAAACTGAAACATTAGGGCATTCAGAAATCTTCAAGGCTGGGCCAACACTACCTTTTTCCCTCCCTTGAAATAACGTTTTAAAATAAACTTTTACCTGCTCAAGTCATAGTTCCCTCAGTTGAAGCAATGTGGACATGGTAGAGATTACACCACTGTTGTTTAACTCTGCCCAGGGCTGCCTGTGTGAGCAGGACACCAAAAGGCCAAGAGGCACGAGACTGACCTGTGCTGTCACTCTTACTGCTAAGACTGGTAGCTCAACAGTGTGCCACTATGAGAGATACCCTGGAGAATCATTGTCCAAAGCAACACAGCAATAGCTTGGATGGTCTGGTGAGAGTAATTTTTCATCAAAATGTGGAGGAGGCTCCTTCTCTCACCTTTGCTGGGAGAAAACTTCCCTCTTTCACTGCATTTGCCCAAAGGACACATGCTCCTTTTCTCTCTTTTCACATCCATTTGATATTTAGTAGGCAAAAAAGAAGGGTAAGAGGTTACCACCCACACTATCATCATGGCACAAAACTTTCTCACCAGTCTGACACATACCCCACTGCTCCTCTTCCCTCTTGCAGAGCTGAGTATTTGCTGTACAGCACTGTGCTAAATTTAACTCAGTTTTGGGAGAAAACACAATAAGGATGTATGTTTCATTAAAAAAAAAAGAATTTAATGACAAATTTTCAGAAGCACAAGGTAGCTGTGTGGTCCCAATATTATATGAAAGGAGGCTAGATGGGGAGTTGAAGATTAAAGCTCCTATGAATTTTATCATCACTTTTACACAGCAACATTTTTAGCCTACCAGTACCAGTTTTGAAATTATCGTTCCATAGTAATTTTTTCAGACCTATAACCACCTAATAGTTAAACATGAATATGAATAATGAAAAGAGGATCATTGGAAAATTTTTAATTGACTTATTTTCCCTTTAAAACATACAGCATTCTGAACGTTAGACCCCTTCCCTCCTCCCTCCTCCAGTCCTTCAGCAGGAAAATTCCTACTATTAAATCCGTCTGACAAAGATCCTTTCAAATGCACTCTGACGAAGCTACATGAATGCACAAAGATGGTGTGTATCTAAAAGCAGAAGGGACTCCTGTAATAAGTTTGCCTGCTTAAAATCTATGAGCTATTTTCATGGAGACAAAATTACCACAAGCACACAGTAGCTAATTTCCTAAATGCAATAATGTGGTTATTTGCCATAATGGCCAGAGGCACTGCTTCAGTCCACATTAAAGACTAAGAGGTTAATCATTTTGAGTTTAAAAGAAGAAAAATCTGACTGGCTTGCCTTTCAGTTACAGGATTGTAAAATGCATTTTAAATCACCAATTTTGTTTTTTTTTTTTGTGTGGCTTTGTAACTTTTAAATAGACACATTTGTATTTATGTATTTATTTATTAAATGTTTTCCTGCCTGAGACCACATATGCTCAGTATGTGTAATTTTATAGGTCAGTTATGAACTTCTATAAAGGGGTGTGAAATGAAAATATTGACAGCTGAGTCTGCTGGCACAATTATGACATTCTTCAAAGTAAAGGTCAAAACACTGAAAAGCATGGATATTCCACCACTCCAAAAATAAACAAAAACATCCGAACAAATGTTAGAATTTTCCTAGAGGTTTTAGGATTTCTTTAGCTCAACCACTTTTAAATCATGCCATTTCCCTTGCCAGACAGGCAAATGGTCTTGTTTGCTTGTCTTCCTTTCCATTGCTTTTCAGAAATATACAGAAAGGACAAAATCAGGAAACAAACAAAAAATCCTCTGTTGAAAGGAAAGCTGTAACACACAGATGTGTGATTTTAGGAAAGCAAAGGGCAGAGCCCACTTGACAAGTTTTCTCCAGGACTAGGAGGGAAATGAACACAACTGGGAGGTATGAGCTGGCCAAGAAAGAAATCAGAAGACTGCAGAGCAAGGAAAAGAAACTGCCCTCACCAGTACAAGGCCAATGGCAAAAAGTTGCAATAAAGTAAGCTAAGTTACTGCCTCACCCTCTAACACTCAGCTTTGCCTCTTAGCTTGGGGAAAAAACCTGATCACCAGCACACAGCCTGGGTGAAGGCAAGGTCTACGTAAGAAGAGGAACAAGAAATCTTTCTGTGCCACCACCTACCTGCTGGGAAAGGGAGACTTCAGCCACAAAGCTTTCCCAGTTTTGAGGCAGAACATGTTTAACATGCAGAAAACCCTCATGTGGCAACCTATAGAGCCATTCTGCTTCGTCCCTATAAAACAGAGGGCAGGTCTCTGAGTAGATGTGTCTTTAAGCAGCAGGACGGCAGCAGGGATGTCACCAGGGTGTGCGGTGGGGAGGGGACCAGCTGGAAGAGCTAGTCAGAAGCTTTCTGTGAGTATTTATGGCTCTGTTGAACTATCACTTGAAATGAAATCCCAACCCAAATGAAGCGTATGGGATATTTGGCTTTCAAGGGTAGCAGGTCAACAGACCAAATAAACTTTAATGTGGACCATGATTAAAGTTAAAGAATGTTTTCCTGGAAAACATGGGATGGGATTCATCGACCCGGGAAATTCCTCCCAGTTGCATGCTCAGCATGACCAGAATTTCATCCCTGGCTCCTGGCCATCTCCATGTCAATGTTTGTATTTTTTTTTTAATTAAAATTGTTCAGGGCACAGTCAGATGTGCTGTGGCTACAGCTTAACTTGATTAAGAGGTCACTGTCCTCATCTGCTCACCCCCTCCTCTGTCTCGCTCCTGCTCCCTCAGTGATGCCAGCACAACTGTGTCAGCAGTGACACCTTCACAAGTTTCTGTGAAAAAAAAAAAGTGTTACAATAAAACAAAAATTCTAAAATGCTATTTTTATTATAAAGCACAGGTTATTCTCAGCAGTTACCAATACAGTAAATCCAGAAAATCTGAACCAGCTGAGAATGTGCAAAGGGAGTCACGAATCTCCTAACCCAACCAGCTGCAGCACAACCAGTACATCTGGCTACGTCCTTTCAGACAGGGTTTAACCTGATTTAACTGGCAGCAGTATTTTCAAGTGGTATAGTCAATTCGGAGATACTCTGTGGTACTTTTGGCTTTGTCTTAGCACAGGTCATTTGAGTCCTGAGACTTAGGGTAGACTCACATAAGCCTGAACAACAGCTTGTGTGGTTTTGAGAGATGAAACGGTCTAGTGTATGCTGCCGTTCCTCCCCTCTGCCAATGCTGTGACGCATGAGTGCATAACCCACGCAAGAGAGCAAGAGGCACCCTGTAGATAATTTAAGCATGAGAGAACGCAGTGATTCAGGTGGTCATTTTTATTTCAGTACATTAACATGTGAAACACATCTCATGCAATACCGAGATCCAAGTCTGAAATGTATTCCAGGACTTCATGACAGAAGACATTACAGAACATTAGTGGGGCCTTGAAGTCTATCTTTTGTTGCCTGAGTAACAAGCCCTAAACAAGGATCAAGTTGGTGTCACTCTGCTTTTTTACACTCTGACAGCAGAATTTCACACAGAGCTTCAAGCGTAGTAAAATATTTTACTAGATAAATCAACAAGTAAAGCCATTAGTCTAAGCTGGAGGAAATAAAAGCAGACAAGTTTTTTTTTTTTAATCAAACAGGCAAAGCTGAAATCAGGAAATATTTTTTTTTCTTATAATAAAGTCCTAAGTGCTTTGATGAATATTTTTTTTGAGCACACTTTAGAATCTGAAGATCACCCAAATGGAAAAAAAATCTAAAAGCATTATTCAGCTAAAGACCAGATTCAATCTACTACTCTTCTTACATTAGGGTAGCCTGTAGCTGCTTGCAAAATTGTTGAAGACAGCAATTATCAGGAAATTATCAGTACCTGGAAAAGCAAAATCATTGTGGACCACAGTGTCTGAGGAGCTATTAATCATTTAAATACCACCTGCACCAATAGCCCAGACACTGCTATTAACATCTAGTACAGCTTCCTTGGCTTTAGTCAGAATGAATGAATAACTCTTGCTAAGCTGTCAAAAGAATCTCATAGTCCTGCATGAAGTTATAGGAGCTGCCAAAAATTGCTGGAAAAGAAGGAAAAGATCAATGTAAAAGCCCTTATCATGTAGTTTAAAAATTAATTTTCAGTAGCTGGGGGAAAACACTTGGCTGACAGAGCTGAAAATCAAAATCCTCTCTTTAGCTGTACAACAGCTGAAACATTACTAACCAACACACAAGATCCACTTTGCCTGCTCAGCATTATTCTGATCTAATAAACTAGACTAAATGATTGAAAATCCTTGAGGCTGCTGTAGGAAGGGTCCTGACCCCCAGACTGGTACTCAGCCTTGGTGTTGGTTTGGGTCTTGGGCTCTTTACGAACACTTCTAAGAATGCCAAATGGCTGTGCGTTCTGGTTTTGGAAGGGGACCAACAACCAACTTGTTATGCACAAGCTACAGAGGGACAGCTGTTGTATGGAAATGACTTTTAGTTAACAGACATAGTTGACAGGCTGCAACAACTGGCAAATTATTTCATAGGTCTGACTGAGAAGAGAATCTGAAGACAGTTGATGAATGACAAAAGGGAACAGCAGGTGGGTTTTCATTCAGAGTAATCCTTTCATGAGGCAGATCCTTAACTGCCCTTCAGTAACTCGTTAAGGCATACACTACAAGCTGATCCCATTTGACTTCAATGTCAACTTTAAAAAATAAGGAAAGTAGATATACTCTGAGAGAACACTGTAAAAGGCCCTAAGCCAATGCTGTGCACAAGAAGGATAGCATTTCCGACTCTGAAAGACACCATTTCTACCTCCAAATGTTTACAGATACAATTATCTAGGGTAGCAGCAGAGCACTTTCAAAATTGAAGGCAACTTTTCAAAGTCGAGCTTCCTGCTATGGGTAATAAATATGTGAAAAACAAATGCTACCTTCTTTCCACATTTTGTATTTCATCCTTGTTTTCTTTCCCTTCAACAGTATGCAGAAGGGTGTTTCAGGTCACCAGGTTTTGAGACTCTCCCTTTAAGACTTTGCAATCCAGAAGGTAAAGAGAGTGAAAGATTCCAGTTACTCTGAGATTGACCATAAATGAGAGAAGTGGAAAAAACCAAAGTGCGCCATTTTTGAAGTTCAAGACTCCGTTGCATGACTACTGATCTTAAGCATGGGATTGCCTCTAGTAGCTGTGACTGTGCTGGGATCAGACTGTATTGGGATTGAACTCTTAAAGAACAGATGTTAATTCCAAAAATAACAGGTATGTGGTTTGCTGATGTGCTCAACTATGTGACATTGAGAAAGGCAAATGGAAGAAGTTAGGAGGAATATACTTGAATGAAAGGAAAAGAAAACAATCCTAACTTTGTGGATGTCATTGCATTATAGTCCATGAGGATGTGTTAGTCAACTTAAACCCCAACAAAAGAAAAATCCTCCTGCAAACCCTGCAACACACAATCCAGCACGGAAATTTCAGTCAGATTCATCGGCTTCAGCACATGCCACCAAATACTTCTTAATGAAGTCCGGAGAAAGAAAGAGGAAACAGACAAGCTAAGTATCTGCAGGAAACAGGGTAAAGGAAAGGAAGTTAGAAAAAAAAATTCATTTACCTGCACTGCCAAATAGGAACAGATGGTGAGATCCAAGGGGAGATAAACGTTAAAGACTGGAAACCAAGCAATTCATTCTGCCAGCTTTCAAAGATCCAGTACAGCTGAAAAATCTAAGAACCATATAACAGCAATGTTAAACAGCAATAAACAAGACTATAGGGCAGGTAAAATGGAGTGAACGTGCTGAGCAAAGGGAGTTGAATGCTTTCAACAACAAGCCCATGAAGGATTCTTGAAGTCAGATTGCAAGGAGTCGCCAAGCAGAAAAAAATTAAGGGAAAGGATAAAGAGAAAAGGCAAATTGCATCACAGAGGGTACAAAGCAAAACCAGTCTTGTGTTGAGATACTGAACCATCTCAGCAAGAATTTCAAAAAGCTCAATGGAAAAATAGGGTAATTTTGAATTTCAAGCTAGTGGATAACTTTAGAAGAGCTCTAAATCTTTTTAAAATAAGCTCTCTAATATAGATCTACAGACAGTATAACACAAAGAAAAGCTGTTTGACAGTGCAATACTTGGCTCCACATAACATTTTTCAGGCCCCTTAGGCGTAAATGTTAGCTTCCTGCTACTAAATTCTTCTGGCCCATGTAATACAGATGTCATAAAGGAAAGGCCCAAACTCTTCAAGGTCCTCACACAGCTGCCATTTTGCTCAAAGAGTAGGATTTCTGTATCAGACCTCTCCCTCTAAAAGATCATCAGATAACCTGAAAAGCTGCTCTGGAAAGATCCAGGGGTATTAAAAAGAGACTGTACATACCGTTGGAAAGTTGGCTTGGCACTGAACAGCTGTAGCTACTGCTTTTTTTTCCCTCCTTTTTCAATTGCCTTGCAATTCAATGCCATTAAGACTCCAACCCTGGGTCAGAGTTCAGGACCGAAGAGTAGGGAGGGAGGTCTCAGATCCAGCCTGAAAGGCCTGGGTCAGCTGTACCAGTGAACAGTGCCACTCAAGCCAGGAGCGCAGACCAGCCGTCCCTCTGTGAAGGACAGCACTAGACCATCATCTGCACATGAGGTACACAGTACAAACAATAGAAAAGGCAAACAGGAATGTTTTATTTCACAAGGTTGCCGTATTAAGTTTAACTCCAACACATAAATCTCACATTTGAACTACACCTGCTTTGACTTCATTAGGCTACTAGCATGCGTTAGCCAACACTTGGACAACACATACATTTTACCTGAGCTTGAAAGAGCCTTCTAACTCATCAAATTGAAGTGGAATAGTTGAGATATTTAGAGGTTAAGAGAATAGATAGGATGGAGAAATAAATACAGTGTAGTTCTGTAAGTCCTTCCATTTCCTGGCAAATCAAGTTAAACAGTTACAATTAGACACATGGAGAGAGCCTGTAGTCTAGCCGCTAGAGTGAATATCAATTATATCTCGTAAGTCTTAAATATTTGTAATTGGAAAATAGATCCATGATACACAGCAAAAATAAAATAAAAATGTCCCAGATTATTTCATTCCCAAATGAGATTTCCTCCTCCACCTTAATTGAGCAGATAGCCAAATTTCAGCCAAATGGCATCTCCATATTCTAGCAGTTGTCCCTTTTTCCAGGTTCCTGATGCTCCTTTTCAGACATCCAGCTGTGCTCAGGCATCAGGAAGTGCTCAGCGGCAATCTTGGTGTCCTCTTGACACAGATAAATTTTCTTTATGACTAGCAAGATCCCTGTTACAGGTGGCAAAGATGCTAGATGCTTTCTGTACCATTGTGGTGCTACAGGAAATTGATCAAGAGGAGCACAAGGCATTTCTTGGTGGTTGTGCCCAGGAAGACTTTCTCCTTTGCTCTACAGCACCTGGAAACCCCTCCTATTCTGATGCCCAGTTGTTTCATGCTGTCCTCTCTTGCCTTACAAATGATTATATGGTGAGATTCGACATTGTTGTCTGATCAAAGAGATTTTGGCAGGAGTTAATATGCCTTTGGCAGAGAACAGATAAGATCCTTGACTCCTCCCTGCACTGTAATAGAATGGCTGGGAATTTAACACCTCTGTGAAACAAGCATGCTCCAGAGTCCACAGAAATATTACATATTTACTTTATAATACTGCCTTAAGTTTCTAATGAAATTAAATTTACGATGCAATCAAAAATCAACACCAAGCTTTGCCAAAATCTAGGGAAAGAAAAATTTGGCTGGAGAACCTGGAGTAATGTTTCAGACGTTTCTTTTCTAAATGTCCCTCTCTCCTCCTTACTTGTCTTTTTGGCAATTTTCAGGGGATTATGCACTCTCCACTCAGCTATGGAGACTCTAGACCTAAGCATAAGAACCTACAGGTGAAATGATGTAGGATAACTTGATTTCCTGCCTTTAGCCTTCTCCTAAGGCACGACTTTTCCAGTGTGCTGAGGGAAATCTGCCCTAAAAGGCTGTTTTTCGGCAGAAAGAATGGGTAACCTTGAGGCAGGAGACCTGAAGTAACACTTACCATTAGGGAGTGTATGTTGCCTACAAGTGTAACTTCCCATGTGCAAGCAGAGACAAAATGATCCATGACACAAAAAAAACCTCTGTAATACTCTGTCTACAACCTATTGGTAGCAGTTGGCTGAGAAAACTCATAAAGACAGTCTTATCTTCTCAAAAGCTTTTTGCTCTAATGCTTATGACTTGTCTGCTGTGTTGAAGGCTCATCGTAATCATGTACACAGACTTCTCTTTCATTATCACTAGAAACTTCTCATCCATTGCCCTGTGGAGTGGAAGAGAACAATGCCACCCATTGGGAACACCCCTCTGGAAAGTCTTCTGGGAAATGTACAAAAAGTCAAATTAGCTACCCTCTTTTTCTGACACTCTTTCCTTCTATGTCCCCTTAGCCCCCTCTGATCCATTTTTATCCTGCTTTTATTGTGGACTGATTGGCCTGAAGTGAGGAGAAAACTTCACTACTAAGGACAAAAGAAAGCCATACAGAAATCAATAGAGGTGATTTAATTATTCTGAAAAGCTCAAAAAGGTAGGAACAAGTGAAGATGGGGAGTTCTGTCCTTATGGAATGCCAGATTTTAAATGGTATTTAGACCACAGAGTCGTATATAAGCACTGGAGGGGCTTTTAATACTAACAAGATATCAGTGTTCAGCTCACTACAGAATCATAGAATCATAGAAGAGTTTGGGTTGGAAGGGACCTTTAAAGGTCATCTAGTCCTAGTGACATATTTTCTAACTTTCCCTGAAATCTGCCTATCTGTTGCTTTTTATGCCTAAATAACCTTAAAAGCATAGCTCCAACTGCCCTGTGTAGACAGGATGAAGAGCAGAGTCAATGTTGATAGAAGATGTTTGTTTGTTTGCTTTAATTTATCCATGTAAGTAAACTATCCATCATCACCAGAGCAACCATGCGCAAACAAAGAAGGCAGTCCTACATAGGCCTCCTTGAAGTACGGCCCCGCGTGTGTACGGACACCGTGTACAGACGTTCACTCCCCCAGCAGCTTTTTTACGTAAGCCTGTTTGCACAAGAGAAAACAGCAAGGAAGCTGTAAGCATTGCGTAAATTAAGTGGGTTTTTTGGCATACAAAGAAAAAACCTTTTTTGAGGACACGCTCTGGCGTCACCTTTGCCGCTGCCTCCCTCCCTTTCCCCATGTGTCGGTCCCTCCGCCTCTGCTCTAGATTACATTAAAACCCCAGTCTGTAAATGGCCCCGGGGAGGAACGTGCTTGCGTTTCCTTCTTCTTGAGATACAGAATTACAAATTAATCTGCAGGAAACAATTGCGTGAGTGATTTAGAAACGGTGTGGGCAAGAGTCCACATGTTTCCCTTACTGTAGCAAGAAGGGAGAAAAGGGAGGGAGACAAAGGGAGAGAAGAGCGGGCTGCTTTTGTGCTGCTCCCTGCCACACAGTATTGATAGCATTCATTTCAGCTTCTTAGCAAGGTTAAGCGTGATAATTGAAAATGTTCATAGCATTACAGTACTAATGCAACTGCATTGTAGTTCTACACTTGGTTCCAATGCGATGAAATTATCAGCTATTTAACAGCCTTTTTATGCTGTTTGGATGGCAGCACTTTAATCTATACCATAATGCAAATGCAATGCCTGTCACACTTTTTTCTCCGTTGAACGATGAATAGAATTTTATACTGACTTCTACAAAACACTTTCTCATGGGGCATATAACTTTTTATCCACTTATAGAATTATGAAGGCATCTAAAATATTTCTATATATATTTAAATCTGGAACCTGTTGCAAATATTTGGCTCATAAACTTGTAACAAAAGACATGTCAAAGGAAAGATAGAGTTACAGTGGAAAGAAAACATTTTCTGCCAGACCAACCTAAGCAAAAATTCTCTTGATGTTTCCAACACCACAGCTATGTGCAGGTTTATTTATTTTGTGTTGTGTATGGTGTGGGCAGCATAATTTGATGCAGTGAGAAAACTAACAATTTCATGCTAAAGCAGATTTCTCAGAAAATTCCAGTTTAGAAAGCTAATCCATTGCAGAAAAAAACTCCAAAAGGAAATGTAGTAGCAGGCAGAATGCATAACAGCTGCCACTTCACTCAATCCAAAATATAAATGGAGAAAATATAGAAAATATAAAGAAAAAAAATTTAACAACCCGCCCCTGTGGCCCCTTCAGCAACGGGGCGGCAGATACTCAAAGGGAATTAGAGGCTATTAGGTGCCTGTTTTCCACAGTGTTTTTGAGAGTCCTAAGTAAGCAGCTGGGGTCTCACAGCTCTGGTGCCGAGTCTTGTTGAAGTTTCAAAAGACTTGGTTTCAGTGCTTTTCAAAGCTTATATTCTACTCCTGAATCATATACAGAAAAAGCTTTTTTTTTCTTTTTGAAAAGAACCCACTTACGACATCAGCACCAAGCTCATCCATTGCCTCTAAGAGTTTATCAGACTGATAAGTAAAATTAATCTTGTATTCTACAAAGTCATTAGATATCTCTTTGTTTAATATTCAAGGGAAAAACTCAGGTGGTAAGAATTACATGGCACCTAAGGCAATGTGTTTATTCAGGGATTTATGTACAAGGAAAAGTGATTGAGGAAGGAATAAGGAGAAGGATACCATCCTAAGCACCTAGGAAAACACCAATTAAGGTTTCTGGACCAAATCTTCGGCTGCATCTGCAATACTGTTTTTGTTCAAGCAACAGTGAGGTTTCAAAATGAATCCCTTTAGCTTCTCCACTTACAATGCTTTGCTTTGGTCCTCACAGTGGTTTTGGTGTACTTGAACTACATTCCACTCTGAGGAAGCTGAGCCAGAAGTTCCACTCCAGGTGCAAACCCAGTGATGTCCAGCCTGTCACAGGAACACAAACATCTGAGTCAAAGATTGGTGCTTCGGACAGCTTTGAGCCACTTGCGATCAGAATATTTGGTTTGAGGAAGCAAAGTAAATGTAGTCTGACTAAGCCACAAACCACAGAGGGAACAAATATTAGGAACTCAGCATCAGCTACATGAATCTATTGCTCCACTCCAGTTGCACCAAATTACTGTTCATGTAGACATAGTCTCTATCCTTTAAAATATACATCTTCCCATTCAGGCCTGTCACCTCTATCCAGAATTAACCAAGAGGCTTCTGTGTGGACAGACTTCTTCCTAGACTTATACAGCAGTTTTCACTTGTAAAGTTGACCTTTTGCTTGGATGGAGCGTTTTCCTTTTTATATCTGATGCGTACACCAGGGAATGCAATCAGAAGATTTCTATTGATTGCTCTCAAGCAATTTAGTTCTGGTCATGGTTGTACTGGATTTGCAATTATACTGAGGAGAGGTATTATTGACTCTGCCTGGTAATTACCAGGCTGACATCAGATTCTGCTATAGCTGAAACTAACTTACATCTCTCTGACCAAGTTACCATAATGAAATGCTGTTATTTTTTTTTTCCCTAAGCAAAAGCAAGCTTATCTTTTTGTCTTCTAAGCAACATACAGAGGGAAATTTAACACTATATTCCTTTAAAGAGAGTTATGTGTGCTTACAGCAGAGAATACATTTAACCGTAATTAGAGAAGGTTTGGAGATCTGGGATGTTCTCTAAGTCTAGTATATTTGTAGAAGAGCACTGCCAAAGCGTGTGCAAGCTAAGGGAAGTTAGATCAGCCATTATGTGAAGAAATGTAATAGCATTAGCTGGACTTCTCCGGAGGCTTGGAGCCATTGTTATCAGTCAAAACGCTCTAAGAATCATAATGGCATCCTTGCCTCCTGAGTCCAGTGACTCAAGAGTCACTGAATCAGGAGTCACTGAATCAGAGAGTGTCAGTATCGAGACTTCAGACATATACATGGCACCCTTTCTCACACAAACTGCAGGAAAAACATGCCGTAGTCTTGAACAACTCTTTTTTTTATGGCCAGGACTTTTACGTTCACACTGGTATGTGTAATGCACATACACATTTTACCAAAATTAAACCAAAGCAAATTAAACCTTCAGGTACAATTTTTGTGATGTTCACCATGCTGCTCCACAGAAGCTATGAAAAAAAGAAGCTGATGCTGTGCATGGCTTTTCCAGCTGGATTATTACTGTTTGCTTCACAGTTACGGACACAGTAGATCTGAGGAACAATAGCTGGTATATTGAGAAGTACTCTCTATTTCTAAGTCACGGCTCTCTTTGCACTCTGTCATGTAAAACATCTGAGTGACTTATCCACTGTCTTAAATGACCAACTTCTGACTAGGCTGGAGCACAGGTGGATACAGGAGGAGGGTTTTGAAGTGGGCAAGGCCTTAGAGGAAAGGTGCCACGGGACTGAAAACAGCAAATCCGATCCCTATGTAAATCCAAGCCAGCAAACACCACCGCAGAGATGAAAAGGCCTGGCAACCCCTAACACATAAATGCACGTATCAGCTACTTAAGAAGACTCTGGCTGCTTCAGTCCCGCCCAGCCCCATTTTGTCAGGCGGGGGGGGGGGGGGGGGGCTTGGTGTACAAACACCTACCTAGCACCTCATAAACAAGGCAGCAGCACCTATACCTTGCATCCAAGTGCCAAGCTACTTTGTTTGCTTGCTCCTGAGGTCAAGCTTTGGGGATTTCTCAGACGATGAGGAGATATTTGGTCTGTCAACAAGGAAAGCAGGTGGATCCTTCTGGCGCCAGCCTTGGGTGTGGGACAAGTTGTGAATGTGTCTCCCGAGCACAGGAAACTAGTGACAGGGACAAAGGAGGTCCTGCAGAGAGCAGCCCCAGAAGCAGCCAAGCTCCAAGGCAGAATTTGGCAGGCGTATTTGTTGTTACTTAAGTTAACCTCAAAGGAAACCCCGGGCGGAGGGAAGCTGGAGCAGATCCAACCTGCGCATATGCTGCCCTGGGAGCAGGGTAGGAATGCCATTTTCCAAATGTGTAAAGTATAGGTATGCATACACAGGAGCACACAGGCACATACATAGCTGCTCACTGCAGTTTCCTAGAGCCAGAAAATAGCTTCTATCTTGGCCCCGAATTTGGTGCTGCCTGTGACATAAGCACTGTTGATGCCATGCACCGCCTTTTGTAGATGACAGCCTAATTTTGTGGGCTTACAGTGCTTAGCACTTCTTGCTGTGACCAGCTTTTTGTATTTTTCCTGCTCTCTCTGCACTGGAATGGGAACAACCAGACTGGGAGCTTCTCAGATTGCCCCATTTGGAGCGTACACTCCCACAGATGCCTGATGCCTGTACAGAAAGCATACTAATGTGTTGCAGCTACATCTTAGAAACGGCAAAAAGTTAAGGCTGTGTGGATAACCCTCTAACCACGCTTTTTCTTTCTTCCTCTATGGTCATCTTTGTGAGTATGCACAGAAAAGCTGATAAGTCTGTCATCTCTTTGGGGTAACATTTTCCAAAGCCTTTAAAATAGCTTTTAGAAATAGCTTGAACAAGGAGGAATCTAGCTCTCATCACAAGTCAATGGCTGTGTTCATCCTAGCAATTTTCTTGCAGTAACTGAACTGAAACACTGAGGCAAAGCAACGGTAGCTGACCTCTTCACACGTCCTTTATGATGGTGTACGGTAGGGGGTAGGGGGGAGATAATTTAGATTTAAATACTTGTGTGAAATATCAGGCCAGTTCTGCTTAACGCTGCTAATGTAGACATATGCTTCAAGATCTTTATAATCGACACCCTTCAGCTGCATTAGAATCCAAGGTCAATTTATAAGTGCCTGTTTGCATTGTGGGAAAACAGATGAAGTGGCTGCTTCTTGTAATACACAACGGGCTGCTGCAGTAATCCTAGCAGACATTAAGCAGAATGGGGCATAAAAATTCTCAGTATTTTTAGTGAGCAGCAGCAGGATATTTGTACCTACTGTTCCAGGAAAGCAGTAAAGCAGTGAAAGGTTATAACATTTAGACTTGTGGGACCAAAGATGATCACCAGCCTAGTTTTTCTCATAATTGCGGTGTAATGAATAAAATTAACATCTTATCATGTGTCTACACTCTTGTTTCTCAAGTAGCACAATGTAATTTCTTTTGTTTGGGATTTTTTTTAACTCAAAATAGATAGGTACCACACATTGCAGTACTATATTTTTTCCATGCTCTGCCTGAGCAAATTTCTTGAAATTCATTTATGTTACTTCCAGAATTTAACACGATTGAAAATAATTTTACTATGATTGTTAAATGTACTGAGCTCACATGAAGAGTGATTTTCCAAGGCTCGTAACCTAGCCAAATCAAATCTACTTTTTTTTTTCTCTGGAACACACAAAGTGCATGTCTGCCCATTATGAACTCTTTCATTGCCAGGTTTTAACTTTCAGCCTCCAGCTGTTTTGGCTGGGGAGCTGCTCAGCATAAAATAAATAAATAAAAGCAAGATTAAGACAACGAGTAAAGTGTACTCTCTCTGTTCTCCCCTGGTTCCTAAACAGCTTTCCCACAAAATTGCTCCTCAGGAAATACTGCTTTTAAAGCAGAGAGTGACCCCTCTGTAATGCGTAGCACTTGTTGTCACACCCAAGAAATTAAAAGTGTTTAGGCTAGTTTTGTCAGAGCCTATATCAATGATAAGGCAATGTCTTTATGCACTTTATGAAGTACAGCAGAGATGCTATTAGCATGATTTTACCAACTGTTGGTCAAAAATGTAAATAAAATATTCCTGTTATTTTTTTCTCTCGTGTGCTGGGAAATCAGCTATGGAACAGTTCAACACAAATGCAAAGCAAGTTCATGAAGACCACTAGGAGCTGCACAGAGAATTGGCTCCCTGACAACCTCTTTCTCTTCCTTCTCAGTGTAATGACACAGTAAGGATGGAGAACAAAAGCGGATCTAACTGGAAGATCTTAAAACCAGAGCCACTCAGAGGCTGCTGTCACTGGCAAAACTCAAGGAAGGGACGAACTCACATTTGCAAAGGAAATTGGTCCTAAATAGCTTTCAAAACTAGGAGCTGGCCAAATTGTGAAGTACAGCTAGAAGGGCTGTCTGGATTCTACTAACTGTTTATATGTGTCCTGAATGTCATAAGTAGTTTTTCAGATGATCCTTGTCTCTGCAGGTGGGATTTTCAGTTAGAATTAGCACAGACTTAAGATTCAGGACTTGCTGATAGAAATTCACATTCAAATGCCCTCCAATTCTTGTCAGATTAACAACACAAGAAGCAGAATCTCCAACACTGAAGCAGGTAACCATTCTTTTTTGGCTTCAGTTATGTATGTATTTAATAGCAAAGGAAGTCCCCATTAGGTAGCCAGCATTTTCTTCTAGAAGTTTCAGTGATTTTTTACCACTTGACCAGTAAATCAAACTCTGTTCAGAGCTACACCAGTGTATCTCCTTTGCTGTGTGCCTGGCAAGCTATGTAGGCTTACATGAAACTCAGATCAGAATTTGGATGCAAGAATTTGGATGCAGGAAAAAAAAAAAAAGAAGAAAATTAGATCTGCTCTCTGAAGTAATTTCACTCAGTTATGCAGACAGACATATACTTAAATCTCCCCACAAAATTGTTGAATGTACTCATTTAATTGGCTGTCTGGTAGTCACCTATCAGTCATGTTAATCTGATGTTCAAGCTTATCGAATGCTTAACCCTTTGAAAGAGTTTCTTGCTTTGTGACCTAAATACATCTGAATCATTGAGACAAAATCCTTCAAACAGCTCGACAGGAGTCCGAACTAGTGGTTTTCTGTCCTGCTAAATTAGTGTCCTGGAAGATTTTTAGATACAGTACTTGCAAAAGAAAAATACTGTCCCAACAGTTCTGATCATCTCCTAGGAAACAGTTTGGGGTGGGGGGTGGGAACCAGACAAAAGGAAATCTGAAAAATGTCCAATTTGTGTTCAGATATACACATGCGTATGTATCTAGTTATATAGATGTGAAGAGACAGATCTACGTACAAACACGCGTACTTCAGAAAGAGACAGAAGAGATTTGTGGATTTAGTTACCATAAATGTTTCTAAAATCAACGGCTGAGTTAAGTTGCATTTAGTTCTCACGTGGGGAACCGAGAGGCCAGAAGTGGGCTGAACCCAAAATGTTGCTCTTGTCATAAAAGCTCAACTAGGCAGAAAGCTGGGAACATAGCAGTTGACAAAGATAGAGTAGAGAGCTGCACGGCTTATCCTTAATTAGGTGTTGGCACTGGCTCTTGTCAAACAAGGGGAAAGAGTGTATGCTGAAGCACACTGACACACACAGACAGCACCAGTCACAGTTGGAGAGAATACAAAGTGCATTCAAGCTAGCATTGAAAGGGATTTAGATAAGTACTTGAGGTAACAAAAATCGAAAAAAAAAGAGGATGATAGCAATGGAAGCTTTAGATGAATTGCAACGGAGTGCACCTTTATTACAGCTTATCAGTCTCCAGACAGCAACAAACCAGCCTTCCTAGTGCATTTCTCTTCTTGGTCTCCTGGATTAAAGGTCAAAGTAACTCAAATTTATATGTTCTGTCTCTCTTGCTGCTCGCATGCATTCAGAACACATCTTTGTGAACTGCTATACCAAGGATGAAAGCTTCAGCTCCTTGAATATAACAAAGGCCTTTTCCTTTGTCAAAGAGGCTCCTTTTTCCCCCTCAAACAATTATCGTCTGGAAGAGGTTGCAAACAATATGATATTAAAAGGTCACAATAGTACTGCTGGAATAAATACACACCTGGCAACGTGCCAGTCCTAATCCTTCTTGTCGAGAATCACTGTTCTATTTTACAATCATTTGATGTATTCAAATATCTAATATATGGGTTTATTAATAATACATATAGGCAGTATCCTAACATACACAAAAGCTGTGTGTTTTCACAATGTGTATAAGCACTTCAAGCAATAAGCTGTGCACATTTAGCTACCAGATGGTAGTTCTTATCACAGATAAAAGCACATATATGTTACTATAACTACACCCTCAAAAAGAAAATGATAAGAAAAAAATACCCTCCACATCACAGCTTACATTATCCATCTACTTAGGCAGAAAACAGCATATGTTTTACTGCTAGGGAAATGCAGTACTTGGGAGAAAAATATGATTGCAGACGGGGAAAAAAGGTAGAAATCCAAGGTGATAGATTTAATATGGATGTTCAATGAAATATTTGTTTGGTGTAATAATAATAGAATGCACATGTTGCTATTAATGTATTTAATCTCTGAATCACACACAACATGCAGTGGAAGATGTATCTATCCTAATCCTCCATTCATTTTTATTTTTTAGCACCACATGAGCTTCATAGGTCTAAAAGTAAATATTTTAGGGAAATACTTTTCATTGGGATATCATGACATTTTTGTAAAAGTACAATGGAAAAGAAATACATTTGATTCATTCAAAGCAATAGGAACTTTATGCTAAATTGTCCTTATGACCCAATCTACATCCGTTCAGAAGGTTATTAGGAGTTCATAACTTTGTTTTCTGTGTTTTATACTTCCTTTGTCTCACATTTTCCATTTAAAAAAACCACCCCTCCCTCCCTGACTTTCTAAAAACCTAGAGTAAGGAGGTTACCATTTTCACAGAAAGGTTTGTCTTGTAGAATGCCATGTAAGCATCTGTGGATAAGCAACCTTAAACACATTTTGATCCAAAGCAAATTTAAGCGATGCTCCCCCCTGCACACACACACACAACCCACCCCTCCCATTGCTCTGCAAGGGCAGAGAGCGGCTGCTGCTGCCTCTCCCGCTCCCGGTGGCGGGGGCTCCGGCAGCCGCTGCCGCCAGCCCCGTGCTCTTGGCGGGCGGCCAAGCAATCTCCGTTTCCCAATGAAGCCCTGATTCCATCTGCTCCAGCAGAGCAATATATTCCACTTCAGGTCAAAAGCAGGGAGCCAGCAGTATTAACATTACACTAATCTGTAAAGACATTTTCACTAGGCTAGATAGGCTAATGTTACACAGAGCTTTTAAAGGCTGCAGGGATAAGGAACAGCAGTAATTGTCAGGGGACGAGACAGCATGCAGAATATAGTCCAAGATGACAATAGATAGAGCATTGTCAGAACTGAATAAAACAATTACTTGCTGGGGAGATTAGAATTTGAATATGGATACAAGCTCACAACCAATTTCATTTTTCGGGCACTTAAGAATAATTGCAAAAATATTTTCCCTTAAATGAAGGGAGAATCCTTCAATGTCACATTTGGAAAAAAAATGGAATATGGAAATAGGTCAGTCCCAGCGTTACCTTCTGTGAGAGATAAACCTCGAGTATTTCAAAGCAACTAAGGCTGTTCTTTGAAAAGGAAGCAGACATGCCTTTTGTTTCTGGAAATCAATATACGCTACACATTTTGCAGATGGGGTGGAATTGTGATCAAGCACTTCTGAAATATACATTGTTATATTTTCATTATTACAAGTGCTCAAAAAAACACTACAGCAATGTAATAAAAGTAGGCTAACACACACAATTGAAATTCACTATTTGCGACTAGGGAAAAAAGAAACAAAAAAAAAAAAAACAAACTGAGAAAACCAACCCACAACACATTTTTCAGTTTCTCCCTAACACATTTCTAAGAAAGTAGTTCAAGATTCATGCCTTTAGGCACATCAGAAACCATTAAGAAGTATATTTCTGGAAATCATAATGTATAAAAATTCAATTTAGGCTGCTAGAGATTTTCTTTAGAGCTCTGAGGAAAAAAATATTTGGCTGGAAATGAACCATCTGCAAATCCACACAATTAAGTATATGACTATGTTTTAATATACTTCAAACCATGTGGCACTGACATGAAAGATAGCTTAAATAATAGAACAATAGAGATTCAGTAGATGGAAATACATTGTTCTTTAATTAAAAAAAAAATAATTGCTAAATATCCATCACAGTAGCCTAACATTTCTCATATGAAAGTGCAGGCTTCATTTATACTTTGCTAGTTATTAATTTCCAGCCATCTCACTCCTTCATCTGCATCTTAATGAGCAGATGTTAAACGGTTACTTCTCTAGCAGACCTGATTATCATCTCAGAAATTCACCGATTGTTACCGCTCTGCAAACAGGATTTTGTCCTCGTTTGTGAAACAGAGCTCTGCACTTCCTGTGATCTTATTTTTAGTTACATACAGCACACACGGCATCAATGCACGTGCACACGCAATGCCCAGGCACACCCGCATGTCCTGACACGAATTTCCATTCCAGCCAAAAGGATGGTTTAGAAGATGTTTATCTGGCAGGAGAGGTCTGCGGTAAGTCCAGATGAAATGCGCTGACTTCCACCCCCCTCACCTCAGCCTTTCCAAGCGCTTTGCATGCTAATCACTGCGCTCGGCATCTGCCCCTGACAGGCAGCCTGCTCAATCCGGCGGATAACAAATGTGGTCGGATGGCGGCTGGGCCTGGCCGTACCACATGCTCCAGCAGCAACCGTGCTCCATTCCTCTGATTAAACAGGCAGCCGGAAAGAGCTTACAGAGCTATAATTGCCTCCGTTATGAAACATCTTCACCTGTTATCCAAAGCTAAGCTGAATCACAGCAGAAATTATTAACAGTGGCTGTTTTCAAGCCAGCTTAATTTGAGCTGATGCTGCTGTTCACTTAGCACAGATGAATAGGTGTGTAGGACGAGACTTTAAACAGAGATGACACCCCAATGAATATTTGCTAGCAACTGTACTGCAGGGAGCTGGGTTGAAGAACAACAGACAATTGTTAAAAGCAAGCGGATGGGGGTGAGAGGAGGAAAAAGGAGCCATTGCCATCAGTGTCTGTGCTGACAATAATTTTCCAGCCTGATGTCTGCTTTTAACAGCTAAATCATTTTTTTTCAATTAGTTTCCACAAACGTTGGCAAACAAAAGCTGACTTTTTGTGCATGCACAATGGCAGGAGAAAACGACGCTGCATCAAACATGGCCAGAAATGTGCTACTCTGCCAAACAGGCATTAAATTTTAATAGTCTGCTTTCATTTTCGCTGCAGTATGCTTCAAGATGATTATAAATTACAGTATTCTGCTTACTTTTGACTAAATAAGGCATGTTTTAGCATTTGATTTAGAAGTAATGTGTGCTTGACATATGAAACAAATCTTGCAGATGTAATTTATCACATGGTGCTCGATGTTTCAATAGAAATTGCTGCACTACCTAGTCACCACTTTGATGAGTGGTTATGACTTAGATGTGGCATTTAGATAAATGCATTATTGGAGTCAGAATAAGGCCAGGATTTACCTGCGACCTTCAAAACCAAGGGGGCAGTCCTCGTGTTTGACTTCCAGAACCATTAATCAAATACCTCATCAAGGCTTAGAGGGATGGGGGCCCTGAGTATAGAGCTTTTGTAAATTAACTTTACTGAGGAACCCCCGCAGGTTGCAGGTGAACAGTCCTTGACCTTCCTGCTTTGCGCTCCCACCTCTGCACATGTGTTTCACATACCCACAATTAGTCCAAGTGCAGTGGGAAAGAGCTGTGGAGACTGCTGAACATGCTGGCTACAAACCCCCAAGCAGCTCCAGATGCGAAAAAAGAGCTCCCGCCAGCATGGGCAGATAGAAGGGCCCCAAGCACAGTTACTAATTTTGTCACTAGAAATGTGTGTGATTTTGTACAAAGTTCAACTGGTCCCCAAGTTGTTTACATGTAAATGTGTCACTTTGGCTCCTTACCATTACCAGTGACCCATTGTCTCCTGCCTGCAGGAAGAGGAAATTACAATGGAATAGCAGAAGCATTACTGAATGTTTTAGATTTGTCTTTCTTATCAGTGAGGCATTAGAGATAGCAAGTCCAGGCTTGGTAGCCAATGCCAAAGCATTTGGGTGACTTTCTGCTATCTCTAGGGTCTGCCTGTCTAATGAAACAGGTCAAGATGCCTCTTATGGTCAGTCCTTATGCAAATGGGAACAGGAGAAATAAAACAGCCTGTTTATGGATGTGGGGATGAACAGAAGATCCAGAGATGTGCACAGTCCGTTGAAAGGTTGATATTGTGGTAGCCATAGCTTTAGTATTCCTGTGCGGCATCATCCCTCATTCTGACCAGTTTCCCTCTGGTCCCTCTGGTCCCTTTTCAGAGCGCTTAACTCTGTTGGTGTTGTGGTTTTAAAGGAATGTAGCTTTCTTTGATAGCCTAAAATGGGATGCTGTGTTTACAGTTAAACTGCTGAACAGTTGCACTGAAATGATCTAACTTATTGCAGATAGAGCTGTGAGGCTTAATTAGTTTGTAAAGCTTTTGAAACCTTAGCATGAAAATACTTTGGAAATGCTAAGTGATTCATGCTCAGATTATACTAGCCAAGAAAGCAGACTTAGAGACTCCTACTATATATTCTGTCAAGCAACACCAGCTACAAACAGGTTTCATTTTTAACGGTCTTAATAAAAGGGATGTGCTGTTTTAGAAAATTGGATACATCCATCTGTTGCACAGAAATGAAATGTGAGCAAAACTATGACACTTGCCTTTTCCAAATTGTTTCAGAAACGGAGGGATCACAACTCTTCAGCTCAGATCATAAATTATTGATTGGGAGAGAGGAACATTAAAAAACACAGCATGGCTTTTACAAAAGACAAATGGAAAAAATATAATGGTTCACATCAAAAGCTGTCCCTCTGTGCTGGTTATGGCTAACGTAGAGTTAATTTTCATCTTAGTAGCTAGTATGGGGCTATGTTTTGGATCTGAGCTGGAAATAGTGTTGATGACACAGGGATGTTTTAGTCACTGCTGAGCAATGCTTACACAGAGTCAAGGCCTTTTCTGTTTCTCACATCACCCCATCAGTGAGTGGGGCTGGGGGTGCACAAGAGGTTGAGTGGGGACACAGCAGGGACAGCTGACCCCAACTGATCACAGGGATATCCCATACTGTATGGCATCATGCTTAGCATATATGGCTGGGGGAAGAAGAAGGAAGTGGGGGATGTCCAAAGGGATGGTGTTTTGTCTTCCCAAGTAACCGTTACGTGTGATGGAGCCCTGCTTTCCTGAAGATGGCTGAACACCTGCCTTCCAATGGGAAGCAGTGAATAAATTCCTTGTTTTGCTTTTCTTGTGTGCGTGGCTTTGGTTTTACCTATTAAACTGTCTTTATCCCAACCCATGAGTTTCCTTACTTTTACCCTTCCAATTCTTTCCCCCATCCCACTGTTGGGAGGGAGTAAGCAAGTGGCTGTGTGGGGCTCACCTGCCTGCCAGATTAAACCACAACACTCTCTAAGGTAAAGGCAGATGCATCATCTTCAGTGGGAAAAGAGGAAAGGTTCACATGGAACCATGTGATGGTTTTTCTTTATTTCTTCTTCAGATTCTCCAACTTTTAGGAACAGTGCAGTGCAATGCATTGTCTCCTTTGTAGCTTAACAACTGGGAGCAAGAGCAGTAAGAAAGAAGGATTAGAAAAGGGATGTTGCAAATGTTTCATGTTCTGCCCTTTCCAAGAGCTACTGTGGGTTTCTCCATATTACTTACTATTCAAGGCCCTGTGTTTGGGCACTGGAGTGGCAGAGGGGAGTGGACAAGCAGAAATCACTTCCCTTTCAGGACAGACAGAAATAGTATCGGTACATTTCCTTCCCTGTGTCTTCATCCCAGCAGCTTTCCATGTTTATTCTGCTTTCTAAACAGACCTTGTAGCAACCTGCCCATTAAGAAAGTCTCACCCAGGAAGCTCTGTGCTTTTCAGTGTGCTCCAGCATGTGGACTAAAAGCGGCAAAATGAAAAAAATGTGACCCTGAAAGGAGCCAGTAGCACAGAAGAGTGAAGGAGCTCCTTCTCTGTTTGCTACCTTTGCAATAAAGAAAGATAGAGCCAGTTTGGGAAGGTCATGTGTAAGCAATAAAGGACACCTAGAAGAGTGAAATCCTTTTGCATATGGGCCTTATCTATAATTTCTTCATACTATCAGAGGATTATTCTTCTAGCAGATAGCTGTAGCTGTGACCAGTGCATATTTCACATGTATAAATTTCTCTTAATCTTTCTACTTTCCTCTGGAGAGAACAATAAGCAGAAGAGACTAAAACTGCCATTTGAAATGTAGTTTTGCCAATGGGAGAAGCCTTCAAGGAGTGGGACTGAAGAGTAGGAAGTTTGTCTGAGACTGTAGATCCAAGTTTTAGAAGCACTCACAAATAAGCATCTCAAAAAAGCCCTGAGTTACATAATGCATTTTAATTCAGATCAGGAAAACAAAGAGGAAGCAATTAAAAGTAATTGAAATTATAGAACAGATAGCTGTACAAGATACGTTTCAGAAAATCACCTTCTAGAAAGAAAAATCCAATAGCTAGAATGCAGTTGCTATAGATATTACTTAGGCTTTGAAAAAGCCTTTGACAAAATACCTTACAAGAGACAGGAGAAATTCAAATTATAAAGACCAAAGGGTTAAAATACTGCCAGGAATCAGAAATCAGTTAACAGACCAAAAAAAAAAAAAAAAAAAAAAGATTAAAAAAAAAAGTTAAAGAGATGGTCAGTATTCATCTTGACAGGTTTGCAATGGGATTCTGCATGTTTCTGTACTGGGATAAGACTCTGTTCTCCTTAGCAATGTTCTGGGGAAAAGGGTGGGAAAAAAATTTGCACAATTGTTTGGATTAGTCATCAATAGAGAAAGTTAAGAAGGTCCAAAGGGACCTTACAAAACTAAACGAATAGACAGTAGGGCCACTTACATATCAAGTTGACAAATGTAAGATAATGCACACAGGAAGAAGTAATTAGAAGTAATCAGACTAAATTAATTATAAATATCTGGGCACCTCAGCAAACACCATAATGCAGAACTCCACACAATAGAGCCATTGAGAAAGTCAGCAACACTTTGATGCGTCTAAAGGCTTTTCCTAAAAGGCATAGGTAGGGGCAAATTAATGAACTGCCACCTCATACCTGCCCACAAAGTCCGGTCAAGTTTCAGAGCTTAAGGATGGGAGAAGGCTGTCTTTTGCCCCTCTGTTCTCCAACCACCTCCCAAGTCTTCGCTCATTAGGGGAAGCTATTTCCAGAATCTAAACAAATATAATTTGTAATTTAACACCTAAAAAAAGGCCTTGGGAGCTGGATTCCAACAAGTGTAATTAATGTCAAGTTGAGTACAAGTGGCGTTGCCCTCCCACTGCCCTCTCCACCTGCCACCCGTCTGGTGTTGCCCCCCTGCTGCTCCACCCACCTGCCGACTGTCTGGGATTGCTCTCCACCTGCTGCGCCCACCTGCTCGCCTGTGTCCTGGCAGGCGTCCTGGGACGGCTGCTCTCCCTCCGCGCCCTGAGCGGCCTCAGATTGGAGCCGGCACCACTGCATGACTGTGCGGAGGGCTGAACTGGCAGAGGGGCTGCAACTGGTGGAGGGAGACTACGTCCATCCAGCAGCACCAGCAAGGTAGCTCCCTCAACGAGAGGTCTGACGCAGCTGAGGAGCTGCTGCTCTGTTCCCACTGCTAAAGGCTACTCTTCCATCAGATTTCTTGTTCCTAATCCTTGCACTTCACGGGAAGAGAAAGGAAAGGCCCCTGTCAGATATCTAGGCATCAACATTGTGCCTGGTTTCCAGTAAAGAAGTCAGAAAACCTGAAGTACTTAAAAACTAATGTTAGTGCTTCAGTAGATTACTTTATAATGGTCTGTTCCACCAGAGCAGACTAGATCCAGAGCGATCTGCTGTACTACACGGTTCATTTCTCTGCTGTCAAGAGAAGGGAAGGATAATATTTCTTCTTTCACATTTCAAGTTCCACATTGTATCAGTGAAGGAGACCACAGTATCAAGTCAAAGAATGACCTGACCACACATACAGAAGTCACATCAGTAACAATGGTTGAGGGATTTCTACTAAGATTTCTCTATATTTATACACATATACATGCACACATATTTAACCATAATCAGACTTACTATTTTTATTTAAAACATATTTTCTTTCAAATTTACAGCCAAATGCTGATAGTAGTTTGATTTAACTTCCTTGACTAGAATATCAGCATCCTGGAGTCCCTTGGAATAACCATGGATAACCATGATTTGTATCCTGATATAAACACAGCATCAAAGAGTCAGTGTGCATAAAAATAAAACATAAATCTTTTGCTTTCAATGAACATTTGTCCTTGGGTGGGGAGGGCGCAAGGTCTCATGATTGTTGTCACTCTTACTGGAAATAAATATAACCACACCATCCCTTTCTACATGCTATATGCTTTCACATATGTTTTTTGTCACCCGATAACCTGAATATGCAGTATTTTCAGCATGTCAATAGTATTCCTGTTCACTGGATCAGAAGCTCAGCTGGGAATAAACTCCTCAGTTAAAAAAAAAAAAATCCAGGATGGAAATGAAAAGTATTTTCTGGATAAGCACTTTCTGTCAGTCAGTATAAACAACAGGATTCAGAAGAGTGTTTTGCTGCATTTCTAGATATTTTAAACCATTGGAATCACAGCAGCTAAGAGAAAACAGTAAAAAAATCTCAGATGGTGATCTTCCAGATACAGAGACCCTTGTAGTCTCCAGCATACCCTGTATATCCTAGGCCTAAAGCTACTCAAAAACTGGAGTATACCATGCAATGCCATGTTACTTAGCTATGCCTCTCCATCTACACTTCATAATCTGTGCAAATTTCTGGTTTACTTCCAGGTGACACCTACAAGAAACTGATTATGTCTGATTTAGGCACAGAAAACAGGGACAAAGGAACTTGTTATTTTACCATCCAGGTCAACACTTGCCTGTTGCATTCTTCGTCTTTATCATTCACCTGTTGGAAACGGTATGTGGGAAAAGCACCTGGGACTCTTGTTTGAAAATAATACCTGAAACACAGAAGAATTTAAAAAAGCAGAAGAGAAATAGAGGGTGGTTTAGGGTCAAAGATGGATGAATATCCATTCTGGTCACTCTAGGGAAACTGGAAGCTCAGTCACAGATGGACCGTTAACTGTCATCAGCATTTTTAATAATGTTCAATAAATCTTCTTAAAAAAGGCCCAGATGATGTTCCTAGTGAGGTCATTGATTTTTTTTTTTTTCTTTTTAAGTTTTTTTGGGGTAGACAGATGCTAAAAAGCTGCAGCAAGCCTCTTGTTCTCTCCTGACATTTAGCATTATGTGGACTATTCAAACTAGTAGCCCTCACATTTACATATGGGAAGGTTACAGGTGCTCCTTATCCTCTGTGCAGAAAGCCCACATTTATTCACTCTGAGCACACATTGCAAAATTTGAATGTTAGTGCAAGCTTTTGCTGATGGAAGATAATTTTTCTTTCTGTAGGAAGAGAAGGAAACCATTTAACTGACTTGGCTCTGAGAGCATTGATTAATTTACTTTTTTAAAAAAATGTTTTGTCATCAGAGAATGTAAGTATTTTATAAATCAAATAGAACTTACTTTTTAGACACTCTTGCAAGACTGAACTTTTCCTAGAGTGTTATGAAACATTTTGTTCCCAGGTATTAATATTAAATATGGCCACATGCTGACAAGGAAGAAAAGTTTTGGGAAATGTTCCCCTTTTTTTTTTCTTTCCTGAATGTATGGTACAGATAGAAACACACCTCCTGAACAATTTTTTTCAAGTTTTAATGGAAAACAAGACTGGTAGATATTTACAGGGAACTATTATAGTCACAATGTTAGAGTTTGAGGAGCTTTCTGTAATACTGAAGGATGAACTACACTTTCTACTATATTAACTAACTTTTAAAGAAAGGCTAGAGCAACATACTCATTTTAAGACCAGCAGATATCCTTCTAGCTAACAATCCTTTTCCTCCTTTAGTGCTTGTGAGGGAGGAACTTCCTGGAGCTGAACACAGCTGTTTGCCTTCCCCGTAGTACCCAGCGTCAATGGGAGAAAGACAAAGTCCCTGGGCAGGAAAACATCCTCCCATGCACTCTTCTCTAAGCACTCCTTCATCTTCCCGGCTGCCGCAGCTTGCTGCTTAGCTGCTGCCCTCCAAACGTGACGTGTTGCCATTTGGTGTCAAGGACGTGCAAAGTATACCCTGCTGCGCTGGAGAATGTATTTGCCATACATATCACACATCATGCTCCACAGTGGCTCCGTGAACCATGCTGGCATTCCTGTTCATCTATGCAGTAGATTTTCTGGTCAGCACTAAGACAGGGGAAGGTCACACACCTCAGTGCTGTCAGGTTAGTGGTTCTGAAACTGCAATGTTTTTTTAATGTCTGTCAAACTGTAGCCATTTTTTTCCAAATCGGGAAGGTGCAGAACGTATGTTTTTGACACAAATGCTCGGGATCCAAAGCCTGCAGCAAAACACACAGTTTCTACAGCTTTCTACTGTCCTACTTTGCTAAATGACCTACTGAACTGAAGGGAGCTTTTTACTACTCCACCAATAGCAGCTGGCTCCCTTTCCCCACCCCCAGCTGTTACTGACTTGGAAGTTATGGGAAGAAAATAAAATGTCAATAAATTAAGGTCTTGGCATTCATTCTCTGTGTTATTTGCTAGCAGCACTAAAAAGGGGAAAAAATGGAACTAGACTAGGCAGTCTAGAGGGAAACTGTGGAAATGACTTGTAACTAAGAGGATGTGACCCTCTGCATAATTCATAATCATTAGTCTAAGTGACACTTCTGCAGTATGTGCAGTAGTGCTCTCCCATACGACAGGTCTGAGCCCAAACGGCTCACTCAGCAGCAGTCCGTTTGTGATCAGATTTCCCTGAAAGACAACTCTCAAAGCTACATTTGCCCTGTGTACGTGTATATGCATGCTTTTTTTTTTTCCTAGTAAAGATGCTGGCTCAGCTTCATCATGTGTGCAATTTAAGGGTTGCTCAAGTGATTCTTTAAAACTGCATAAAGGCAATTTTGCTGTACCTTGGAGACAGCATTGCCGTAATGTTCTGTGCATACATCTGCATGATTTCTCAAAGCTAATTCAAATTTAATGCATTGGTAATTCCTTTTCTGCAGAAGTCACCCAGCAGTAATCTGAAGGTTACAGAATGATCTTCCAGATCAAATAACACTTCTAAAATAGTACAAACCAGGAGGCAAGATTATAATAGGTAGAATTAGACTTTCAATGAGTCACTCCACCCTCTTTACAATCCTAAACATAGCAACCTAGTGTGAAAAGTATTTTTAGAAAGCGCAGCCAAAAGAAAGGTAGTGTTTAAATCAGCTGCAAGGCAGTTCACAGCACTGTATTGTCAGAGGGATATTGTAACAGAGGCCTGAATCAGTGGGAACTTTAAGAAATGGGGCCATTTATGTGTTTGGATGTGCACAGAATTAAGGTATTTGGTTATTGTCATTTAAACAAAATATGAAGACTATCAAAATTGCTTATGGAAAATGTAAATTATTCACAGTTAAATTTTGATGTAAATTGAACCTAATCAAATGAACAAAAAAAAATTACATCACAGTACTAATAGGCTATTGGTTTCCATTTAATGCAAGCAAGCACTTACTGCAAAGTGTTACCATGTTATAGAATCAAAGAATCATAGAATCATTTAGGTTGGAAAAGACCTTTAAAATCATCGAGTCCAACCGTAAACTTAATACTGCTGAGTCTACCACTAAATCATGTCCCTAAGCGACACAGCTACACATATTTTGAATACCTCCAGGGATGGTGACTCCATCACTTCCCTGATCCAATGCTTGACAACCCTTTTGGTGAAGACATTTTTCCTAAGATCCAATCTAAACCTCCCCTGACACAACTTAGGCTATCTCCTCTTGTCTTATTGCTTGTTACGTGAGAGAAGAGACCAACATTCACCTCACTACAACCTCCTTTCAGATAGTTGTAGAGGGTGATAAGGTCTCTCCTCAGCCTCCTTTTCTCCAGGCTAAACAACCCCAGTTCCCTCAGCCGCTCCTCTTAATACTTCTGCCCTAGACCCTTCACCAGCTTCATTGCCCTTCTTTGGAGATGCTCCAGCACCTCAGTGCCTTTCTTGTAGTGAGGGGCCCAACACTGCACACAGTATTTGAGGTGTGGCCTTACCAGTGCTGAGTACAGGGGCACAACCACTTCCCTAGTCCTGCTGGCCACGCTATTTCTGATACAAGCCAGGATACTGTTGGCCCTCTTGGCCACCTGTGCACAGTGCTGGCTCATGTCCACCTGGCTGTCAAGCAGCACCTTCAGGTCCTTTTCCACTGGGTGGCTTTCCAAACGCTTGCATGGGGTTGTTGTGACCCAAGTGCAGGACACTTGTTAAGCCTCATACAGTTCACCTCGGCCCATTGATCCAGGCTGTCCAGATGCCTCTGCAGACCCTTCTGACCCTCAAGGAGATCAACACTCCCATCCAACCTGGTGTTATTTGCAAACTTACTGAGGGTGCACTCAGTCCCTAGCACCGAGGCCAGGCTGACAAATCTGTAGTTCCTCAGATCCTCCTTCCGGCCCTTCTTGTAGATGGGCATCACATTTGCTAACCTCCAGTCAACTGGGACATCCTCAGTTAGCCAGGACTCCTGATAAATTATTTAAAGTGGCCTAGTGAGGACTTCTGCCAGCTCCCTCAGTACCCTTGGGTGGATCTGATCCGGCCCCATAGACCTGTGTGTGTTTAAGTGGTGTAGCAGGTTGCTAACTGTTTCCTGTTGGATTATGGTGCCTTCATTCTGCTCCCCATCCCTGTCTTCCAGGTCAGGGGGCTGGGTACCCTCAGAACAACTGGTCTTACTATTAAAGACTGAGGCAAAGAAGGCAATAAGTACCTCAGCCTTTTCCTCATCCTTTGTCACTATGTTTCCCCCTACATCCAAAAAAGAATGGAGATTCTCCTTAGCCCTCCTTTTCTTGTTCATGTATTTATAGAAACATTTTTTATTCTCTTTTACTGGAGTAGCCAGACTAAGTTATAGTTGGGCTTTGGCTTTCCTAATTTACTCCTTGCATAACCTCATGACTTCTTTGTAGTCCCCTTGAGTGGCCTGCCTCTTCTTCCAAAGGTCATAAACTTGGCTTTGTTTCCTGAGTTCCAGTAAAAACTCTGCTCAGCCAGGTCGATCTTATTCCCTCCTGGCTTGTCTTTCGGCACATGGGGACGGCTTGCTCCTGTGCCTTTAGGATTTCCTTCTGGAAGAATGTTTTGAAGAATGTTGGGCTACACTGAAGCAGCAAGTTAAATGGGTTTACTTGACAATGACCATTTCTAATGAGAACAAGACTTGCTCTGTTTTGGATAGCCACATTGCAGTTTAGTCCTACTTAGCCTCATATTTGACCATAACAACAAGGAAGTATAATGATATAATTAGATTCCCTGAACTCTGTGACTTTTTCCTATGCTGAGCTGGATCAGTATAAACACGTTGCACCCAGCCCCTGTGGCTTAGTTATGAGATACAGCTGGCAAGTTGGAAATAAAACCAAAAACCAAGTAGTCATAAGAAGTACATACTTGAGGACACAAAAACTAGCTGTTTTTAATTTGGGCTGTGCTCCCTTCTCTGCTTGATTTTAAGCAATATTTATTTGCAGTTAAGTCTAGAAGACATTCCACAATGCTCTCCTCAACCCTTACTGTATATCCTGAAGAACAGTGTAGTCTCGTTTCTTCACTGCTTTCCATGTATTTCCACAAGACAGAGAAGTTGCATCTTTCCACTGCCTTTGCTGTTTGCTTATTGCCAGTTACAAGAGCCGATCAGTAGTCTACGTAGAAAAGAGACTTTGGTCATCTTGGATTACTATGAAGAATATTTAAGAGATTAGTATCTCTCATTGAAAACAATATTCTGTAATCTATACCAAAGGGACCTGACTTTTCAAGGGAGGCTAATTCCAGCTGGCTTCTTCTGGATTCACACTGTGGAAAAAGAAAGGACTTTTTCAGCTGAAAGAAATAAAGAAAAGATGGGGCAAACCAAGAACCAACACTGTCATGTGGTGTCCTGTAAGTCTCTGAAAAACATATTTCACTGTAGTCTCTACCTCAGAAAAAACACACCTACAGGTTTGTTAAAATGCACTCACATTAATTGAGAATAGCACAACTAAAAATCCCCGCTATTCAGCTACTGAAAGAACTAGTGTTTCCAGGAAGTGGCCTTTTTTTGGGGGGGCAGCATTGATAATGGTTGCCAGAAAAAAAAACCAACACATCTATTTCCACTTAAAAAAAAAAAAAAAGAAAAACAACATGTTTTCTAGTAACGTGTGCTTAATTGTGTTCGGAAAAGAAAAAAATCTCCTGATTTTTTGATAGTCTATTAAAAATAAAGAGGAATAAAAGGTAAGAAAATAACATTCCTTCCTCTCCTTTGTAAGTCACTTTAAAAAATGGACATAATTTGCAGGACAAAATTTTGATATTAATTATTTGCCAAGCTCCATATTGTGTGTGAGGTTTTTTTTTAAGATATTTTATTGTATGAATTTTGAATGTCAACAATGACTTATTGCCTTGAACAAGTTTAAAAGGAAGGCTAATATGATTTCTTATAGCAAAACCCATATGACAGCTGCTCCATAGAGTCAATTACACTGCTGTGTGCTCTCAAGCAGACTTATTTTTCATAGTCAGAGTGAATGAGGAACAAGGTGAACAAACATCTCTGTAGTGATCAAGGACTGACTTTCTTTGGTTTGCAGCACTTGGAATAAAGGAATTTTGCCTAATGAACTGATATAATCTATCACTGAGTAATGCAGGGCAAGCATTACTATCCTGTCACCCCTAGAAGAGTTAACAGAGAAAACATGACCTGCAGTGTCCACCAGGAGTTTTTGCATTCCACCAAAACAAGAAAACAATGACAAAAAAAAAATGTTCTTAACAGAAAAAAAGATCCATTTCAAAATACAAACAATTCCAGCTTATGCTGGATCCTGATCTGTACCCTTTTGACACACCACTCTGCAGAAGGAAGGTTCAAATTAAAAACACTGCAATCTGCCTTCTAAGCAGAGCTCAGTAATGTCTGAGCTCAGTAGATGCAAAACAAGAAGTGTGAGGTCTTTCCATAAAGAAAAAAAAAACCACAACACCACTCCTCCTCCCTGAAATCTAAAAAAATAACTGGCTATCCCCAAAGGATAAGTTCTAGAGAACAACAATCTAAGTTTTAACACTGTGAACTACAGTTTACATATTAGTGACTGTTTATCAAATTGAACAATCATGGCATTGTAAATCAGCCAAAATTCAGGGTTTGCAAAAATATTTTCAGAAGTTCTATTAAGGCAGGAAGTTTGTATAATAAAAAAAAAGGACTCATGAATGTTAAAGAAGCAGTCCGTTCTCTGGTATTTAGTTTCACCCTTTTCAAATTTTTATATTAAATACTATGACTTGCATTAGTAATACTAACTGCTCAGATCTACAGGATTTCCATTGCCAGGGCTTCCTACTCTGATCCATTCTGCTCTGGTCAGGTACACCATTATATGATTAGTGTCCTGGTGATTCACTTAATTTGTTAAAAATTTAAATATTTTTAAGATCAAATTCAGGCTACTAAGAGCTATAGGTGTTCTTAGAATTCTACAATCTGTTAATCAGACTATATTTTGACTCATCTGTTCTTTGGATGATCAATATGTCTTTAGATCTACTCTCAAAAAAAAAAGAACAGAGTTTAGTCATTTCATCTGGGCAGAAACAGAAGGAAGAAAAGAAATGAAACAAATTTCTTCTTGATGCACATGGAAAATAATTCAAAAATAAGAATTTAGGTGCATGCAAGTTTAAATACACACTTAATTTACTCTGTTTAGAGAGGAGAGAGATGATGGTGTGGTGTAAAGTTTTATAGATTTGGGGAGAGTTACACTGCAAGACAAGCCAGGAACGTCCTGTACAAATAATCACAAATAAAATACCTATTATATCTTCTGTCTCTCCATGCCACTGCATGCACTCAATGCAATTACAGAAGCAGAGTTTGGGAAATATATCACAACGTTAATAAAATTGTCTCTGGTATCATTTTTCAGTTCTCAGCTTTAGAATCAGAGGAGTCCCGTACCATCAGGATGTCTCCCTCTGAAACAAATACAGAATGGAAATAACTATAAGCAATGCCTTTCCAAATTCATCAATATCAAGTTTAAAGCCTTTTAAACATTTTTAAACAGTGCATTAAAAAAATGGTCCCTAACTATGCAATAACCAGAAAGATGGCAACCTGACTTGTTACTGGCAAGGAACACCTGCTTTTATTTTTGACTGATGATGTAATGTTAGACCAATTCTTCACTGGTCCTGGACTGAATCTTATACCATCTGTGTGTACCAGATCTGTGTAGTTTCTCTGGGAAATTCGATATTTGCAACCAGCGAAGGAGAGACATGCTTTACTATGAAAGGTAATTAATTATGTGTGTTAGACAGTGCAAGGAACCAGGGGTTCAGGGGTAAGCTGGTGTACATCTGTGAGGGAACTCCTTCCCAGATGAGACATAAGGAGTACTGATGAATCCTCCACAACTGAGAAAAAGCAAGTCTTGCTTTCTTTACTTACGCTGACTTAACCCAGCATTTACTGCTGATGCTTAGTTACTGTAGCTTGCTGAAATGTGGCCTGTCAGGGGTACCTAACCTACTTTTCCTGTATCTGGCACTGTATCCCAAATTTAAATCAGGTTGAAAATTGTTTTCTCTCAGGTGGGTACTCCATAACTATTAGCAAATAATTGCTAATACTTATGGGGTAATAATACTTAGAGTTTGGAATTGGCTTTGGGTACATCAGTCATTTTAATCACACTCTTGCTAATGGTTTTCATCACAGAATATGAAAAAAGACCCAGGCTGTAATCTCATCATGGCCCCACTGCCTCTATTTCTGTGTTACTCAGGCTGAGTTACTGCAAAAAGACATAATTGCTCTGAAAATCCCCACTGTTACCCAAATGTGTCACAATCTCTTTGGAGTACATGGGCCTCATCTCACAAATCTGTAAAATTAATTTGGTAACAATGACTTCTAATGCCACATAATTGGGCACTGAAAGCTCAGTGCGCTCATCAGATGAAAAGAGCTGAATAAATGCCCATATTTACAAATACCTGTCTCAATGATAGAAAGAAAAAGTGTCCCCTGTAAGTAAAAACATTTAAAATGTGGATTCGATTAACACTCCCAATTTGAGACACTGCAGAAACACGTATCAAGAAAAACCTAGTGAAATCCTTTGGTAATATTTTCCAGTGCCTTTACACTTGGCTACAAAATGTGATATTGCAGAGATCATGCACAGCACGGTAAATAAATAGATCCCTTTAAGTGTCTAATCATTAAGTACACTCTACAAAAATTTAAACTAAAACAAGATGACACATACAATAGAAGTTCCTCTGATTTAGCACTGTAGCAATATTTATATCTTCGCTATCGAGAGAAAAGAGTAATTCCCCTTCACGTGCCCTGGTTTACAAGCAGTTTAGTGGCCTCTGCTTGACGAAACAAATTAATGACTACTCTGGATTTTGTGAACATCTAAAAGTAACTATGAAAATTAATACCAGCAGCAGTGTGTGTGCTTGTGCATATGCACACACATTCAGTTGATGGCCTTTGCAGTAGCCAGCAATGGCTCAGGAAATGAATGCATGAAATGGATAATATTACTGAAAGAGAGCAGCAAGAGCAGAGCTGAGGGAGAAGTAATCTGGCATATTGCATGAGAAAATTACATTATTATCCAAAAGTAGATTGGTTTACTTGCCCAGTACTCACAAACTCTATCCCTTGATAATCGTCTTCACACTCAGCTGCACTTCATAGCTTGTTTACCATGTTGCACTGATGTTTACTCCCTAAGTTTATTTGATGTTGGCCATTTGAAAACATTACCATTTAAATTAGTTCCTGTAAGTAATGAGCATATGTTTCATGTGTGTTCCACAGGAACAAGGAAATAAAAATATTTTGGCTTAACATCCTCTTTTTTGATCAAGTTTAATCATCTTGGAAAATAGAGAGCAGACTACAATGATTTATTCTGACATAAGAGAATATAGCAAGAATTCAAAGGAATTCTCATATTACATTACAGGAATTTTAGCACATGTTCAGACACCATAAGATCATGACTTTTCCAGTACAGCTAAACCTGATGTACGAGGACTCTAAGAAAAACTAATTGCTTAACAGCTTGCAAGGCAGAAGAATTTTTGAGTGGCAGCTCACTTACCAGCTCATAGTCCCTGCTATCATGTCTGGACGATGAATGTTGTAGAACTGAAACATAAAAGAAAAAAAAGCTGTGCAATAAAACAAGGAAAAGGGATAACAAAAATGCAATAACACTACATTTGAGGGGCAGTTACTAGTGACTCTCCAAAACTTTACCTGTTCTGCCTCTGAAGGTGACCGGAAGAGGTTTTAGTTTTTCAAAAGATATGCCAGTTCAGTCTGCGTTTTCAGTTTTCCTGAGTAATTTGGAGCTTAGTATGAGAGCAGAGAAGAATATTGGATCTGAAAAGTACTGAACCAGAAAAAAAAGAATATTAAAACACTGCACCAAGTGGCAAAGAGAATGTCATACTGGGAAGAAAAGAACTGTACGTGGGGGGAAAAAAAAGTAGAGACTTAAACATGCTATTTGACCCTCTCTACCTTCATAGTCAGTTCCGTTTGTTTATAACATTGGAAATATCTGCATTGTTTCCAAAGTTTTGACTTTGATACATTTGCTTATTGTAACAGCTGACATTTAAAAAACAATCGGCATCTTCCAATATGTGGTATGCTGATACCAGTGTTTGCCTCAAGAAATAAGGTTTTTTGGCAGTGTTGGGCATACACATGACAGGCTGGGGAATGCTCTATGCAGACCCCATTTGGGACAGACTGGGAGGAAACTCTCAGGCTTTGCAGCTGCCTTGTGGCCTCACCTTGTCTAAAGATGAGGAGTTGACTACAATTTGGTAGACTAATACTGTTCATACAGTTTTGAGAAATCTGACTACAAATACTATCATTTGCCAGCTTCCCAAATGTTATAAAAGTGAATGGAGACATTTTCTGTTTGGCAACTGACATCAAAACTCTGGCATGAGAGATTTCCATGCATGTCCCACTTCAGTTATTGAGTTCTACATGCAGAAGTCTTGAGAATGTACCATTAGGATCTTTAAATCCACTCTTGTTTTTTACAAAGATCTTTGTGATCTTTTTAGTCAACAGTTACTTAGTTTTTACAATTTCTTACAGGCCAAATCTCATGGCCATGCCCCCTAGTTTTATATATAAACTTGAAAACTCTTTTTAATCAAGCAAATATTCAAAATGTAGAAAGTAAAATTCTCCTTAATTCTTTACTTATCTGAGAAACTCACAATAGCTCTTAGTCACACAAAAGTTGCTGATTACCATTTCAGAGTCTGCTTTTTTCTTTAATTCTAGTTAGCTTTTTTTTTTTTAATATTCTAGTTAGAGACCTTTTAATCTTGGCCACTTGCATTTCTTCATACTTCTGAAGTACATTTATGATACATAGTCATTCTACAGTGTTTCACAAAACTGTTTCTATCTTACTGAATAAAGACTTCAAGGGGTTCCTAATAAACAGTCTCTGATGTCAAAAGTAAAACACTGGCCATGATAAGTCAAGTGGGGAGGTCTAAACAAAATGATGAACTTCTTTTCCTAATAATTGAGCCTAATAATTTGGCTGCCATAATTGATCCCACAATTTAGGACTGATACCAAACTAATAGCTAGCGTGGAACAGTTTTCTTCTCCGATCAGAAGTCTGGCTGCAGTCATAAGTCTGCAGGTAACTAGCCCAGGCAAATACCCATCATCTAGGTGCTTGGAAAATAATTTTGACTTAGGACAGATAAATTTAATGGGAGAAGAAATAGTGGTAAATTCTGTGAGAGTAAGCATTAATCTGATTGTAAGTTATTGAGATAAAAGCAACATAGCACTTCACAGTTATGAAGGGAGGGTTATCTATATTTTGAGTTTTCCTCCACTGTGTCAGAGCTATGTTTCTAAGTAAAATTTCACCTTCAATACTTCCTCAAGCCTTGAAAAATATTCTACCTTCCTCTTTCTACAGGGTAATTTTTGTTAATGTCAATAAAAAATTCAGAGCTAAAAAAAAGTTGAAAAAATCCATTTAATAATTTCTTTTGTGAGTTACCTTTGATTTCATGGGTATTACCGAGTGTTCATGAGAGGGAAAATTATTACTGCTCTTTCAGTGTTAAATAATTTGTCTCTTTGCTGGGATGGAATCTGTGGCTTTCTACAAAACAATGAAAGCATAAAACTACGGAAAGCTCCTGTGTTCTGGTTTTGTTTAGTGAGGGGGGGCCTCTGGTAGCTTCTTTAGGAAACTGCTAGAAGTCGCTCCCCTTTGTTCAGTGGACTTGGCCAGGCCTAGGGCGGACCCGCTGCTGGCCAAGGCCGAGCCAATTGGTAGCAGAATGTTCTGTGATAACGCCTCTGCGATAACATATTTAAGAAGGGGAAAACAGGAAAACAAAAAGAGAGAAGATGTGAAGCTGAGCGAGGGCAGAGAGGGGGAGGCGTGAGCCTTGTGGGCCCTGCAGGCCTCACCCTCTGGCCTCCCGCCAGGCAGCCAACTGGGCCTGACTTGGCCCGGCTACAAGAAGTGGAGAGGAGATAAGAAGTGAATAAGATGTGAAAAGGATCCTGAGAGGAATCTGCCAACCTGTTGTGAGGAACGGCTGCAGACACCAAGGTCAGTGAAGAAGGAGGGGGAGGAGAAATGCGGCTCCTGGCCAAGATTCCCCTGCAGCCTGTGGTGATGACCATGGTGGAGCAGGTTGTCCCCCTGCAGCCCATGGAGGTCCACGGAGGGGCAGAGATCCACTTGGAGCCTGTGGAGGACCCCACTTCGGAGCAGGTGGAGGCCTGAAGGAGGCTGTGGCCCGTGGAGGGCCCACTGGGGCAGCCGTTCTGGAGGGAATGCACCCCGTGGAAGAGATGACCCATGCCGGAGCAGTTTCACGATGGACTGTGGCCCGTGGGAGGGATCCCACAACGGAGCAGAGGAGGAATGCAAGGAGTTCTTCCCCCAACAAAGAAGTAGCAGTGTAAAACAACGTGTGATGAACTGACCGCAACCCCCATTCCCTCTTCCCCCACCCTGTGCCACTCGGGGTCGGGGTAAGGTAGTAGAGATAATGTTAAGCCCGGGAAGAGGAAGGGGTAGGGGGAGGTTATCTTGTTCCCTGTCTCATTATCCTGCTAGTTTTAGAAATAAATGAATAGTTTTCCCGAAGTTGAGTCTGTTTTGCCTGTGATGGTAATTTTAAGGATTTCTCCCCGTCCTTATCTCAAACCTCGAGCCGTTTTTCTTATATCACCTCCTTCTATTCTCCTGGAGGGTGGGGGGACTGAGAGAGAGACTGCGTAGTCTGGTCCTGATCGGGGCTGAACTACGACACCCTGAAAAAGGACAACTTTGCTCAAGAAGAACCAGAAATTCAGTAGGAGGTGAAGTGAGTAGAACTATCTCAAATCATCCCAAGAAAGACTTGTTCCTCACACCTGATCATTATTCTGTTTTTTAATGAAGCATCTCAGCTCCTCTTCATACCAGCTCCACATAGGCATTCAGCAGTAATGAAAAATTCCCCTTCCCACAGTGAATTTCAGGCTTCACATGGTGTTAGACAACCAAAGCAGGGCAGAGCATCCTCACACAGGTCTTGCTGACAGCTCCCTACAGGCAGGTGAACTGCCCGCGGTGTACTCTCCTCCAACCCTGTGCTGTGGACAGCCAGGAGTCCCTGCCCACCTTCCACCACTGAGGCACTGCCATGCTGCTACATACCTCTAGTTGCCAGGTGGAAAGATTAGCAGAGGACAATGAATGAATGAGTAAATGAGATCCAGAAACTGCTGCCCTCTGACATGCGTTAGTGCAAGCAAAAAAAGGCACACACAAAAACCAGCAGTACTACTCTGCACAAATAAAACTTGTTATACAAAATGTTTAATTTGGCTGAGTGTATCTTAATCCATTTCTAATACCACAAACAACATTCTCATAGTTGATTATGGGGACAAACAGTTCTTTAATCAATTTAATAAACATAATCTTATTAAAGCAACCATAGACCATGTCCTCAATTAACCTGAGCTATAAAATACTCTGCTAAATGAACAGACATCAAAGAGGCTGCTGAATTCAAAGATAAGTTCTACTGTTTGGAGGTGAAGAGAAAGGAGAGAAAATGCATTTTCTGGCAGATGCAGTTTAGCTGTTTTAGGTTTGCTTTGAATACAAATAAGCAATAATATTAGGCAGAGCTACCTGCAGGAATAAAAGGCATCCTGGAAAAAGCTCCGCCAGAACACATGAATTTGAATTACTACAGAGCTACCCATGCCTCTATATTCTCTTTCTCCTCCCTGCAGCAAGTAGTTTAGTTTATTGTACCCACAGATGTCTCAAGATACAGATGTTGTCCAAGACTCTCACTGATTCTTTTGCAGGTAACTTTATATTTTTGAACCACAGATCTATTGGTCCTGTTTATTCTCCGTTAAAGCCTTGCTCAAGGGGACAGATTTACAGACAGAAGGACAGAGTATAGGAAAGAATATCTTACTATGTTAAATACTCAATCCACACTCACGCATTTGGAAGCCTTCCAAATAAATTAAATGTTAATTTGGTTGCTTTGCAACATCAGAGTTTTATGCTGGACTATAGACAGGGAACAATGCAAAACTTGGGAATGCACATCTCCCGGCTGCCCACCTGGTTCACAGGAGAGGAGACTGCCTCCACTAGGATTCGTATGAAGTCTCCCACAGCATTGCAATTCCTTCGTTTCTTCCTGAAATTACTTAAAATGAAGGAGAGCAGAACTCTGGTGGAGAAAAAGAATGCAAATTGCCATACCAGTTCTAGGTGTCCCACAGTATCTGAGCTGAGAACATCTCCAGTAACTGAGAACAGATCTGAGAAAGCACAAATACCTAGAGGCATGAGTTATCTATGTTCAAGAACTGCTAAGTTTTCTATCAAGAAAAACAATTAGAAACTTTTTAACAAGCTATTCCCTGACCCTTACTTCTTCCAAGCCCTAATCTGAACCTTAAATTTGTGTATTTTTAGAATAGCTGCTATTAGTACTTATGAACTCACTTTCCTTATGTGTTATAAATGCTTTTTTTTTTGTAAACAAATGCACAGACTGTAGCCACAGAAAGAGCTTGAAGGTCTTTTCATATACATATTTACTTGTTGTTTGCAAAACAACTCCAAGGCTGGAGTGGTGAGGGGGAACACTTGCAAGCAGTTGCAGCTTCTTGATCTACCAATGCGTTATTGGACCCCTAGAAATGTGTAAAGATGTCATGATAACTATGAGCTTCTATGTAATGCTGCTCACTTGTACCTCTCAAAAAGCCCTGTAAAAGAGACCTGTAGCATTGTATCTATGTCTACATGGAGAAAACAGAGCTGAAAAATTATATCCCTATGTTTTTGCTTTGGGCCAGTAGTAAAACTTAGAAGATAGAACAGGTTCCCACAATACCAGGCCATCGTCTGCTTAAGAGGAAAACACTGACTTAGGAATTGTGGACACAACTAGGACATGACTATAATTAACATCACATAAAACTTTCACACTGTTTCTATGTAATCAGTTTTTCCTATTCCTCATTAATTTTTAAATTGTTTTTCACAACAATTAATTTCTAATTTTACCCGACATTGTTTCAGAAGAAAAAGGCCTAGAAAGTTTCTTCTTAAGGTGAGCAATAGATTTTTTTTTTTTTAAAATTAATAATGGAGAATGTTAGAATTCCCTCTGTTACAGTGGGAGAACATAATTTTGCGCTTCTTAGATCTACAAAGAGAGTTAGATTTTGAGACAGGAAAACAAACATAAACCTAAGAGTTCTTTATTTCTGTAAGCCAGTTTGCTAAATACTTTAAAAAAAAAAAAGAGGAGAGACAATATTATAATTACAGTATCATGAAGGGAAACAATAAACACGTTAAACTATGAAGGCATGATCATTATCAAGGCTTAAAGAGGAGATCAGGGTCTAAGTCAGGCATTTCTAACAAGAACATCAGCAAGCTTCATTAACTACCCTTACAGCTTTCTGAATATAGTAATTTACATAAAAATGGATTTAGTGACACCAATTGCTCATTACTGTCAGTTTGCATTTAGGTTCATAAAGTATCATTGTAAATAAATAGACTATCAATATATTTTCAAAGGCATATTCTAAAAGATGAGAAGGATGAAGATTCACACGCTTGTTCAGTATTATGTAGTTATATCTGTGCATAGATGCTGCTAAAACAGTGCCCCAGAACAGGTATTCTGCATTCACTTATCTTCATGTGGGTTGTGCTCTTTCTTAGCTCCCCTCATCTTATTTTGTGGCAGAATTTTTAGTCTCTGTTATTCTTTCCTGCACACTTATTAAATTTTGTGATTTGCCTTATCCTTATTACCTCTTTCTAAGAGCTGCTCTCTACAGAGCGTGTAGTGGTTTAACTTAATAACATTCTAACTCAATTTAACATTTTAGCTTACTAACATTAATAGCATTTTAGCCCAATGTCAAGTAAACCATGAAAGCTGTGTAGGGATTCTAATTCAACATTTGAGGCATAGCCCAGTTGAATATAAGCACATTCAAATAGTTTAAAAAGTCACTAACAGAAAGATAGAAGTGTTCCCAAAGAATATAAAAAGTGGCTTATATTGTCAAAGCAAGTCTCTTGGCCTACTGTATTTCTTTGGAAGATGCAATTAGTTCAAAGAAACCATTGCACTAACAGGGTTCTTTGGCTTCTGATCCCAAGCTGGATCAAATAAATACATATAGGCTAAATGTTTACCAGGCAAAGTAATGTTTTAATGAATTAACTGATGGGGAGAGGGAAAGGTTTTTGAATAAGCAGGGTCTTTAGATCTGAAATGGAACCAACCTATCATTCACTGTAGTAAGAGACTGGAAGCAGTGATTAATACTATTAATGCACAATTAGTATGACTGAAAGAGTACCTCTGCTACTGAGTGGGATACTAACAATGAGAAGGTTATTAGTTCCTTTGGGACTAAGAGGAACACATTTTGTCATTGCCCCAGAAAGGTGAAAAGTTAAACTCAGGTTGCTGGATGGCAAACTATTGTGCAATCAAACAAATATTTCTATTGACACCATGATGAATATCTTTAAAATAGATCTTAGAGGTAAAATTAACAATTTCATTAGTTGTTTCCAAAGTTTTCTTTGCAGGGCTAGTGTATAGAAAGCCAAATATAAGAGTATTTTTCTGTGGAAAACATGCTCCTTTTTCCAGGAGGAAGTGTAACCTCTTTCAGTTATCTACCAGTTAGTTGTCTGGTTTCACACATGTAGTTTCTGTAAGAGTATTTTTATTTTTTATTTATTTATTTATTTATTTATTTATTTATTTATGGTTAGGATTGGAAGGGATCTTCAAGCATCATCTAGTCCAACCCCCCTGCAAGGAGCAGGGACATCCCTGACTAGATCAGGTTGCCCAGAGTCTCATCCAACCTGGCCTTGAACATTTCCAGGGATGGGGCTTCCACCACCTCTCTGGGCAACCTGTTCCAGTGTTCTACAACCCTCATTGTAAAAAATTTTTTCCTAATATCTAATCTAAATCTACCCCCCTTTATTTTAAAACCATTACTCCTTGTTCTATCACAACAGGCCCTACTGAACAGCCTCTCCCCATCTTTCTTGTAGGCCCCCTTGAGGTACTGGAAGACCGCTATCAGGTCTCCCCGGAGCCTCCTCTTCTCCAGGCTGAACAGCCCCAACTCTCTCAGCCTGTCCTCATAAGAGAGGTGCTCCAGCCCTTTTATCATCTTTGTGGCCCTCCTCTGGACCTTCTGCAACTGGTCCATGTCCTTCTTATGTTGAGGGCTCCAGAACTGGACACAGTACTCTAGGTGGGGTCTCACCAGGGCAGAGTAGAGGGTCAGAATCACCTCCCTGGACCTGCTGGCCACACTTCTCTTGATGCAGCCCGGGATGCGGTTGGCCTTCTGGGCCGCAAGGGCGCATTGCTGGCTCATGTTGAGCTTCTCGTCCACCATTTAATTTTGCTGAATAAAGAACCAACACAGTCTAGACATAGATATAGGAACAATGATTTTTTTCTTATTCTTCCATAGGTGTTATACAAATTTGGTTTTTGATTCTGTATTTTTTTGTTTTGGCATTGTAATATCAGCATACCTGCGATGAACAACACATTAACACAAAATATGTTTCTACATAAGCTAACTTCTCTTGTTCTTTTCTCCCACTGAAGAGAAAACATTTAAACATTATACTTCATGTTCTCATTCCTTCTGCTGTGTTCTCTGTGCTGTTTTGTCTTTGGAAATATCTTCTCTGCCTTGAATTGTCTATTTTGTCTACCTTCCTTTAGACAAGCTCAAACATTTTATTCAAATATTCATTTATTTTTCCTTTCAGCTCTCAGTTTCTGTCTCAAATTGTGTTCTGTTTAGTCCTTTACCTCTAATCCTAATTTAATTCTATAAATAATAATGCCAACACATGTTTTGTTAAGAATAATTATAACAGTCCAGACAAGTTAAACAGTGCCATGTCTCTTGAGCATAAGAAAAGGATTGGATCCCAAGAACCATAAGGCTCAAGACGAAACCTAGTTAGGTAGAAGTAATTTTTGAAACAGTCCTACTCTCATAAATCTGTGTGGCTCTGGGTGATATGGGTTGTTCCAGACATATGTCATTACAGTGGATGAAGCTGGACACCTCCCAGAAATAGTTAGGAAAAAAATAATTCCAGAGGCAGACATCTCTTTTTGTCTTAGGTTTGAAATATTTTAATCAAATGGCACCACTACTATTTCTTCCATAGCCTCTACATGAACTCATGATCTACAAGTGCTTACTGAAAGGATATGCTGAAGGAAGGCAAATTGAGGCACTAATTTTTCCAATTATACAAAAGCTACTTAGTTTTAACCATAGCTAGTTTCTGCAGGGCTGAAATATTGCCTTTTTTGAAAAACATACTCTCTCTATTAGCAGCATAATACCATTTGGTACTTGGAAAGCATCCAAAACCAGAATATGACAGAAAACAGAAAATTCTCTCACTGCCTGCAAAATCTTAGAAAAAGCAGAAGTTCAATTAAAAAAGTTAGGTATACTATTTTATGAATTGCCTGTTTGCCCAATCTTTTTTAACTATACAAGGCTAAAAGTGACATTTTTTTTACAATAGGATTGCATGTAGTAATTTCCAGTGACACGCAATTGGGCTGGTTATATGCAAACAGATCAAATGACTATTCTTGCTTCGAGGACTTGGTGCTTAACCTTGTTTAACTAGAGGTATGTTGCTGTAAAAATAGAGATACTGCACCATTTGATCTTGCATATGTAAAGCAAGAAGCCAAACCAAGTAACAATCAGTAGAAACAGATATCATTGTACTAGAAAAAAACTTATCTTCCTTACAGAGTTCCAGTAGTTTAAGTGTTATGGTTAAACACAAAGAATAAACCTTGAAACAATCACAATCCTCAAAGTCTGAAAAAAAACCTCAAAGACCCTACTTCCAAACGAGTTACTTAACACATAGTTTTGTACTAATAATTCCAATAAACATACTTGGAGAGGAAGCGGGGAAGACTTTCCAAACATGAGCATGTTTTAGGTGAAAAGTTGAGTACTGAATGAATGATGCCTCCTTCAGGCATCCACCTGCCCCGGTGTGGGGTCCTCCCCAGGCTGCAGGTGGATCCCTGCTCCTGCGTGGGCCTCCATGGGCTGCAGGGGCACAGCCGGCCTCACCATGGGCTGCACCACGGGCTGCAGGGGAATCTCTGCCGGGAGCAGCATTACTGCTCCCCTCCTTCTTCACTGATCTTGGCATCTGCAGCCGTTCCTCTCACAAGAAATTCTTCACAACCGGCTCAGGCAGACGCCTCTCAGGTTCTCTTCACATCTCCTCTCCACTTCCTGCAGCCGGGCCGGGCCGAGTTGGGCCCAGACGGCTGCCCGGCGGGAGGCCAGAGGGTGAGGGCCACAAAGCCTACAAGGCTCGCGCCTCCCCCTCTTTGTTTCCACCTCTGCTTCTTCACATCTTCTCTTCTTCCTTCTTATTTTTTCTCCTTCTTATATACATTATTGCAGAGGCATTATCAGGGAACATTCTGCTACCAACTGGCTTAGCCCTGGCCAGCAGCGGATTCACCTTAGGCCTGGTTGAGTCCACCGGACAAAGGGGAAACAACTTCTAGCAGCTTCTTACAGAAGCTGCCACTGTAGCCTGCCCGCTCCGCCTCCTACACAAAACCAACACAACCATCCTATGGTGGGGGAAAAAATTGCAGAACGACAAAGTACTTGTACTGGGGCATGCAAGTCCCATTGGAATCTAGTTTTAGAAGATATAGCTGTCAATGTATTCTCCACCACCAAGCAGAAAACTTCCAATGAACCAGAATGAAAATGTGCATTTCATGTTGCAGGCAAGTACTATCTTCAGCAAGCTCTGCCTAAATCTAACTGCTCAGAACCTGGGATATGAAACCACACATTAGTTTAGTCATTTGTAACCAACAGGAAAAATGTACTAAGATGCTACGATTCTAGGTACATGGTATTGTTAAAAAAATAAAATAAATTTAAAAATCACACATGCAATTTAGCAGCCGGAACACAAATAACTGCAACATTTTTTTCCCCATTCCACATGGTTAAGCAGTAGTAGTAGAAAGTATTTCATTTGCAATATTACTGTAAACACACATGGTCAATTTCATATTCCTTCCAAACTGTTTACTTAAAATATGTTAATGGCAGTGCAACACAAATCCTTTAGTAGATGCTTTATGGTTAAATAATGAGACAGTATTTATTATATTGTTTGCTTTTGAAAGGATGCTTTCATGCCAAAGCTTTTACAATCAGTTGGGACTTGCTAAATATTCCTCATTTCCAAAAAGCAGTTTACCAACCTAGGATCCCAATAGGTACTCTAAAATGACACTTAAATCAGAATAAACTCCCATTATACCCAGCATGCCAATACCTAATTCTCTTTGCTACATTTTTCAAAAAGCTGCTGATCTATTTTTGGCCAGTGTGTTGAGAAAGGAGCATTCATGAAAGTTTTCAGTTCTCTGTTTGGATTTAGGCTACTACTCTCAACTTATATCATCCAATGACCCCTTTGTACATCAGAAACTGTTTGTAGATCAGAACTTAAATTTACCATAAGGACTCTTTTAACAAGAAATCTTTTGACTGTATGCCTATGAAAGCAGGCCAAAAATGGAGTACAAATCTACATACTCTTTTTTACTCTCAAGACAACTGGAATCCAGTCACGAACTTCACCAGTTCAAACATAGGCCCTCAGACATAAAAGTCACTCAGTCATGAGACGCTCTGCCTTTCAAACAAGACATAAATGGAGGTACAAGTTAAACAACTCAGGTCATGCATGAATTAGGCAGGAAAATTCACTGTGAAAAATGGGTCCCTAGATTAAGGGTCTTAATGTCTAATGTCTTCAAGATGAATTCTGAAGAAGAATAAGAATTTAGCAGCTTAGATGAGAATTGTCATGTTATAACTCAGAAGCTATCAGTAGATATTTATTACATTTAAAGACTTTGTTGTTATTTAGTACTTATTTGTGGTACATCTGAAGTTATAATAGAAAACAGATTTAGAGTTAGAAAAACTTTTAGAAGATTTAAAAAAAAATTAGATTTATTCTCTACCTTTTGATCTTTTTGACACTTTTTAGCACTATAAACTTTCAAAGTCTTTCCCAAGATGCTTTTTTTCTGGTCTTGTATTTTCACAAAGACTGAATATGTTAATTTTTGATAAGCACAGATATTAGACTACTACTGTTCTCCTGATAAGAGTTACCTTAAGAAAACAGTTGAGGGAAGGGAGATGTCTCCACCCACTGCTCTGAGCAACTCAGGACGAAAGGTGAAACAACCATCATGTGTGTCAATTCTATGCATGGTCCTTTTTAATTCAATGACACTGTGTCTAAGCACTTTCATGGCAGATATCAGACTGTGCTGTCCTTCAAACAAGCTTCCAGGATAAGCTAGTTCTCAGAACTAGAAGCTGGGCCTGCCATGCTCAGCTATTTTAAGGGCAGAAGATTTTTTCTTTACTTGAAAGTACACCAAGGAACAGTCTTGTTGCAAATGATTGAAAGTAACTAAACTTAAGAGCAAACCCTGTATCTCACAGCACTGTCTGACATCCACTTAAGAGCTTAATCATATTTACTTTGTGCAAACTCACTGGCATGGAAATAACAGCATAGATTAAAAACATAGAGATCACCTTCAATGGTAGCTGCAGCTAAAGAGTTAATTGTGTACAGATGTCAATCATCATGAGTCAGTCAATCATGCAACTAATTCCTTCAGGGGTCACAGTTGCAACAAGGACAGCTGTTGACAGGAGAGCTGACAGACTGAGAATCCTACCACCTAGCTAACAGTTTATGCATACCAAGTCACTCCTTACACAAACAGATGGCATAGCCCATTCAGCACAGGGTAAGCCCTTGGGCATTTTTGACATTTTAACCAAAACAATCGTTTGAAGAACAGGAAGGAAAAAAGTGTCTCCATTTTTATACTGCCATTGCATACAATTTACCACAGCAAACTGATTTTGTCTTCCTCCTTCTCTTACCTCCCTCCACCACAAGTATATTTTGCCAATAATAAAATGGGAAGAAAATAGATGCAATTGATTTTTACAAAAATTATTCTTTTAATTGACATACTAATTTATGCAAGCATACATACAAATGGCCTGCATCCTGTCACTTTTTTTAGAAGAGAAAATTATCTTTGCCCAGCTATAATATATTTGTTATTGTGCTGAAGACAATTCTTACATAGACTCCCACTTGTTTTCTTAAGAATGAAAATTTGTACTTGAGAGTGTCTTACAATCAGATGAGCCTTAAAGATGCTAGCATGATTTCTTAGTAGAATCGGATAGCTCTAAAATACTTTGTCACTTTCTAAGCAAAAAAAAATACCCCGCTGACCTAGTGCTAAGTCAATAAGATTTGCAAAAGGGTACTAAGTACAGAAACTTAAAAAAATAAATAGCAACAAACCCTTTGAACACTTTAGCGCAAAAGCAAGAAGTTCATATAACTGAGGGAAATAAATGGTCATGTATGTATTTAGGAATTCATGAAGAGAAGGCTGATAGCCATTACCTGGATCACTGAATTAAGTTCTTTCTTTCCTTGCTGACTCTAAGCAGACTGTATGCAAGCTCGGTGGAATGAACATTTAGTGTACACATACCACAAAACACTTTCCAACAGTACAATAACTCTCTTCCACAACTGAGGTAATGCCCAAATTCACAAGCTAAAGCAGTACAGGAAAGGAGAAGAAAAGCTTAAAGGGTATCACTGCTGTCCTAAGCCCTGTGGTAGACAGGCTGCTCTCCTAGGAACAGGAACACATGCCTCACAAAGCAGCCAGAGGTAGTTTGCAGATTACCAGTACTCCCTAAAAATTTCAGGCAGGGGAAAATAATTTCCAGATTTGAATCTATCCATTTTTCCTGTTCTAAATATAGAAAGAAGATAGATTTTCTTTTTAATTTTTTTTTCAAATGGAAGTTTCTGCCCAACACTAACAGTGGCCTATCTCAGATACTTCAGAGAAAAGTGTAAAAATCTGCAGAAGTCAATATATGTCTTTCAGGAAGGAGAAGTCCTACTCTGCTTCTGCAGACGATTGGAAGATCAAAAACAAGGGAATAACATAATTATGCCAAAAGTGCAATCCACAAGGAAAGGCTAAATTCCTTTTTTCTGTTGTTTTTTTTTTTATTATTATTATTTTTTACACCATTTGCTTATTTCAAGACTATTTCAAACTGCTTTTGTTGGCTGCAGAGACAGTGATTTCAGAAATAGCTCAAATCATTCATTAGCTTCATATTGTGCCGCTATTGAAGAAAAATGCTTTAAATTGACTTGGATTGCTCTTTGTATTTTCAGCACAGCCATCAGATTAATTATAGCCATGATAATTTTTTTTCCTATTCCTTTTTTATCCTGCTAGTTACCAGCTAGAGATAAAAGGTTGTTTTACATTGATGGACTTGCTGCCTTTGGAGAGCTATAGACAAATTTTACACTGGTTCCAGCCAACAGGACTGCAATGTAATGTGAGCTAAAGTCAATTGTATGATCCAGTTATTGGCTTAGTCCTCTGATATTGTAATACTGTCACTTAAAATGAGGTTTTTATAGTGGTCTGCAAATCAAGCTGTGACCTTCAAATTGTTAGACTTGCTATTAAGTTTATATATATGAGTCAGATAAAGACTTAACAAATGCTGAAGAAGTGCATAAGCAGGTAGAAGACGCAAACACGAGACAGGTGTAAAATACAGTTAAAAGTGATTAGGCATAAGTGGCCTAACAGTCTGCATCAGATTAGCAACAATTCATACATGGAATGGTAATATCAAAGGTTAATATTCAGGAAGATTTAAAGGCTTTGCTTCTAATTCTTTGAACTTAAAGGAGCTGAACAATGAAAACAAGTTCTAAAGAAAACAGAAGAAAACCACTAAACTTCCAAAGTGAAATAACACATCACAGATTAAGTGCAAATGATGAGCCATAGTTGCTACCTAAAATAAAAAAAAAAAATGAACATATTGAACTATAGTATCAATTTTCATCAGGCAGCTTTTATGTACAGTAAATAACATGCAGAGCATGGGAATTTTCTCCTGGAAATTCAACAAAGAGGATCCCACACAAAAAGAAGATTTTTGATTGATGGGATTTTTTTTTCCTATTGTATAATTTTGGTCTGATTTGGATCCAAACCAGACATTTTTAAAAATTTCCCATGAACCGGAAACTCTCTGAACCGTGCAGCTGTTAAGTCAAATTGATGATCTCATCAGTTTCATTGGTTGTACCCGCAACAAATTGACAAAAAGGTCGAATTTACTGAGCAGCTGCAGGAGGTTCCCATAGACAGTTTTCCAGCAGATTGGCTCAGACCACAAGCACAATATTTCTTAGTTTTTTTGCCACAGGGTGGACCCTCCAGGTCACTGCCCCATAGCCAGTCATATGACAATTAACAGCTAAATGAAGAGCAGAGTCCCTTCAGCTGCTTTAAAACAAAACAAAACAAAACAAAACAAAACAAAACAAAAAATCTTCCAAGCTTTCATACTCAGTGTAGAGAAATAGTGTTGAGAAAACTGCTAACTATTTCAAGAGAAAGATCAAATCTCCAAATAAAGATGCTCTTCATCATTAATTCCAGTCCTGCCTCCTTGGAGGATAATTGGCCAATCTCATCTCCAAAATAGCACAAAGAACTACTGATGGATGTATATGAAATATTGTTCTGCCTTTCCAAAAATACTTCAGAGAGAATTCCCTCCCTAAAGAAATATGCTGAGAAATTATTTAAGCATGTCCCTAATTTAAGGCACATCCTCAATTATTTTTCCAAGAATAGTCTGCTTTTCATACTCAGCTAACATCTGCATTGGTGTTGCTTCCAGGTGACATCCACCTTCAAGAAGGTGAAAAAATGTTTTTCCACAGACATATTTAACTGATATACCGTATCTTATGTAAACCATAAACAAAAAAAATTTCTTTTTTTTCCTACGCAGACTTTTACATTCCTTTTTTTTCATCTCCTTCTACCACCTTCCCCATTTTCATCTCTAAGGCAGCTTTTTCCTGCTGGGGTACCTGGGGTACCCTCTCCTGGAAGCAGGTGTGTGGTTGTATGTGTGTGGGGGGGTGTGTATTTTTTTTACTCCACAATTACCTTTGCCAAAGTTCATTAGTGTGAGGATAGATGAGGTTTTATCTGCTTCTTGATACGCTTGCTATATATTTTGTGCGCCAGGATTTTAAAAGAGATATGTTCAAATATCCATCAGCAAGTACTGTAACAATTGTCACACAGGTAAAGTAAGTGTCTTGGCAGAAAGCGTAAACTAGTAGTAAAACAAACAAACAAAAAAAAAAAAGCTGTACAATCATAGATTTTTCTTTTGATTTTTTTTTTTTTAAAAAGAATTAGTTCCTCAAGTCTTTAACTCAAGCTTATGGATTGACTTGTATTGGGCACTGGCAGAACTCCAGTGCCATACTCAAGAGATGTACTAGTTTCCACCAAGGATGAAAACATTTCATATCCATCTGCTTGTTGGCCAGTTACTAATCTGCTATCTGCATTTCCAAACAAAACAAAAAAAAGTCACAACACAAAGGGAAAAAAAGAACAACAATGCAAGGATCCTACCAATGTCTGGCTACATTTAACAAATGTAGAATATGCTCAAGAGGTAAGAGTCAGTAGTATTAAAGTTCTTTAAGAAAAGATTTATCCCCCTACCTAGCTTGCAGTGAATCTTGCAGAGTCTTTGGAAGCCTACTCATTTGAGACAGCAGGCTAAATTCAAATATATTCTAAGGTACTGTCCCTAAGGAATCTTTTTTTTTTTTTTTCCAAAATTGCAAAAATACAAAAAGTGACAGCCTTGTAAATTAACACAACATAACAAAAAAAAAAAAACTGCTTTAAAACTTTCAATGCATTACATTTCTTCACATGAATTTTTAAACTAAATAGAAGCTTGCTTTCAAATATTTGAAGACTGCAAGATGACTTCACGGTTCCAAATTTTAGGCAGGGAAGGGGAGCAGAGGAAGGAGTGAAAAAGCTGTGCAGTGATGTATGTAGTAAACTCACACCCAACAATAAACATAAGAAGGGAAGGCAGTTAAACTACTACTACAAAAAAAGAAGTGCAGTTGAAACCTAAAAGAAGCTTTCATAACTACAAGAATTATATTTGCTTTCTAGAATGGAATAAGAAATCAAGCAAAGAGAAAGAAAAAAAAAGAACAGAAAAAAACAACTTCTGGATTCATTTTGATATACTAACCTTGCCAATAAAAATGCTTAAACCTCAGTTACAACTCCCTGGGGAATGACAGCTATTATCCCCTATTGAGTTGGTGCTTACCATACAGAGCTTGAACAATTCATACAGAAAAATAAACCATAACATTCCTGTTTATTATTACTTTAGCTGAGAGGTGCTGACATTAAACAGTTCTGTACTGCTGCTATAAATCAGCATGCTGTGGATGTTCTCAGCATGGGACTAGGGCTCCCTGGTAACAGCTCTCATCAAGGCAACCAGCTGTCAGAATTCTTCAAATTAAACTGTTATTACTGTGGTATTCATTAGTCAGTTACTGACTATTAAGATATTTTTATATCCGAGCCATTGGCATTGGATATTGCTTTTTAATATGCAAGCTATATATAAACATGATTAAGTGGTTCATGTGGGGTTGACGGCTTCTATTATAGCTTGATCTCCCCTTTGTAGGGACTACAATGTTGGAGATAACATCCTGAACTGTACTAAAATTAATTTTCCATTTAAAAGTCTTGTATTTCTACTGTGATTGATAGGCTGTTTCCTTAAGCACCAGCATTCATGTTGCAGAGGTATAAAACAATACAAAAGGGATGTATAATATGTTGGTTTTGACCATGATACAGAGTGATAAAGGCTGATAATTTTAATGTATTTCTGTCCATGCTGGACTTCTGGTCATTTTGTTTAGGTAGAAATCATATAACTGTGGTTGCAAGAAAGAAGAGATTCAAAAGCTTTTAATACACACTTTAGTTGTTTAATTGCTTTGTATAGCAATATAATTCATTTAAATAGGAGCGTTCTTAACATTTCAGCATTTTTTTTTTTTCTAAAATACTGATCAAAAATTACTGAAGTTTCCAAGACATAAAGTAATTTCATCTAGGATATTTCTCTTACTTCCAAGTAAAGACATGCAATTTTAAGTTTTTCCTGCCTTTCTCTGCATTCACATGCCTGGGGAGTACTTTCTATGGTAGTAATTCTGCCTGCATCTTAGACATCCTCTTTGTTTTCTGCATTCTTTGAATAAATCTCCGTTAGCTAAAATAGTGTTTTGATCCTGTTTCAAACTGTGTTCTGCATTTCATGCAATGTAGGCATTTGTGAGGCATTGCAGAATTTTACCATCACTACTGTAAGATTTTTTTGCCTCGAGCAAAGTCAATTTTCCTAGCATTACTCTGTTGATAAGCACTGAAAAGCTGTGTAAAGAACTTCTCTTAAAAATCTGTGTATGTCTAAATAGAAAGCTTTCTCAATTCATTTCCAGAAACTGTAGCAATGAGTTGTAATTGCAGCAGTAACTAAGGTACATGGCATATGTATTTTCCTGTATCATGTGAAACACCTCCACGCCATTCCTAACCAGAAACGTATCGAAAACTCATGTCTTGAAATTCTTTACTGTAGAAGTGGTGAGGCACTGGAACAGCTTGCCCAGAGATGTTGTGGATGCCCCATCCCTGGATGTGTTCAAGGCCAGGTTGGATGGGGCTTTGAGTGACCTGGTGCAGTGGAAGGTGTCCCTGCCTATGGCAGGAGGGTTGGAACAAGATGATCTTTAAGGTCCCTTCCAACCCAAACCATTCTATGATTCTATGATATCAACACTCTGATAAAAACTTTCAGAACTTCCTATTAATAGGACTAGAGATCATAGAAAAAGTGTCCTACTATAGGTTGCACAATAGTGAAAATAACAGCAGAATCTCAGCCAGCATCTTAACTGCTCGGTGTACATAAGCCTTAGCTCCATGAACTGCTTCATATTCCCCTGGACTAAATACACTCAGTGGTTGATTGAGGGCATCTGAAAGAGCCACCTTCCTCCTCTCCCCCATTAGCTGCAAACATAGACCAAAGCTTCACATGAAGCAAAAAACATAGGAGATGTTGTGGTCACTTTTTCTTTAGTGGAAATCTGGAGTAGTTTTACTGAAATTAATAAAATTGCTAAGATCAGAAAACAAATAATAGTCTGCAAAATTCTTGCAGCAAAAGCAACTCAGAAAAAGTAACAAATCTTTTTGGAGGAAGGTTGCATGCCATTCTTGGGTTACTTGAAAGAAGTCCATATACTTCTGCGATGGTGAAAGTCCTTCAGTATGTAGGACAATAAAGATTTTTGTGCCTTAATCATGCTTTTATTGGAGTTAATCATAGAGCTAAACCATGAGAAGAGATTCCTATTTCCTCCTTGCCTCCCTATTTTGATGGTGAAATGCTAGAAGTAGTTATAAAAGAGAAGACTGGGAAAGTCATCCCAGAGAAAAAAAAAGTCAAGATACTTTACACATAACAAAACCTCCACCTGAATAAAATTATGATGCTTAACAGTTGTATACAGGAGCTCCCTGTTCCATAAGGAGCCTAGCTTTCTGAACATATCTGAAAATGGGTTAAGAGAAGTGATACTTAATCACTCTTGGGACAGAGTCATGAAGGTCGTTGCAGGGGTGTTGGACTAGATGACCTTTGAAGGTCCCTTCCAACCCTGACCATTCTATGATTCTATGATTCTAAGGTTTACTCCTGCAGTTATGCTGGCATATTCCAGTCCAGACTGACTTGTTGCCACCCCTTCTTACCTTACTTAGGCACTTTTCTAGCTATCTACTCAGTTATTTAATTCAGATTTCGATTTGTAGTAACTTCATATAAAGCTAGGGCCACATAATTATATCTAATTCCATTGTGCACAGGTATTTGTAATCTTTTTCTTTTTTTTTTTTTAAAAAATACTCCTGTAAATTTCACACAGACCTTACAAACTTGTCAATTTTCTGTTTATTCTAAACACTGTCAAAATTACCTTGAATTTCTTTCTAAGACTATGGATAGTGAAAACTTATATTACTACACTTAAGTTTCAGCAGCACATTAGGTAGGGTATAAAAATGCTTTTCAGATTATTTACAACAGATAGAGCCTCAAGATTGGAAGAAAAAAAATCCAACATCCAGAGTAAAAAGATGTACCTGGCTAGTTTGGACTCAGAACAGAAGTTTACTCTGCTGGGAGCAAGTGTACTGCCAACAAGCCATACATGCATGATGAACGAGACAGTAAAAATGTGCTTATGGAAGTGTGATGACAGTTCTGTGTCCATAAGACATCCATCCCCAAGGTACACTTGTGCATCTGTTATATATTTTGGTATTGTTTCTTCTTCAGCTTCAAGTTATTTAAGAAGGTGAGAATCTATGCCCAAAAGGCCATAAAGAGAGAAAAGTTAGTAGAGGCCATAAGGCGACAACATGAGTGTCTAGAAAGATTTATCGTCAGAAAGAACGGAGAATATTGTAAATGTTCTAGAAGACACTGCAGTGGATGAAGGCAGCTCTGCCATTCACTCTCCCATTACATCAAGGGTGAATTATGTTTTCCTCCTTATTGTGCACCCGCTCCAACTCAGTGCCCTGTCTGCTTTTCTCACAGAACAGAGTCTGGTGATTTTCTCAAGTGCAGCAGCCTCCTCTCCAATACTGAATTTTCTTTTTCTTTCTCACTATTTCCAAGACTGGCGAAAAATAAACAGATACTAAGTTTTCTGCAAGAACTGTGGAGTCTGTATTTCCTCAGCTAGAACAGGCAGGTGCAAACGGGGAATAGAAGGGCAAGATAAAATGAAGCAACCTCCCCCTCCTCCAGCCCCCAGCTAAACCACAAAGGAAGGTGTTTCAATACCCTACATGTTACTATGCAGCACTTCATGCTGGTTATACAAACTCCTAAATTTTACTGACAAAGCTTGAGCCCACAGGGTTACAGCATTCAATACTTTGCTACTCTTAGGTCAGCAGAGCCTGTTCCTTGCATACAAATGCGTGAGTCTCTAGCCCAGTGCTTGGGTTAGCTCTTTTCTGTTTTCTCTTTGAAGACAGTGAATACACAAAGTTCAACATCCAGGACCATGCTGTAAAGTTTATCTGAAGCAATAGGAAAGAAGCCATGGTCTCCAGAGCTTAAACAGAAAGTGCTACAAGAAATTAAAATTTAGATCAAATGATACAGATGAAAGGAGTTAAAAAAGACAGAGCATGTGACACCACCACAAACGACCCAGAAAAATGACACTCTGGATACATGGAATGGGAAGATGACTATACATTGTTAGCCAAGATACATGTTTTGAAACTGTATAGTGCACTATAAACAATGCTAAAGAGCCATGTCCTGCCATGAGGCTGATTTGCATGTGGGGCAGTTCAGAAGCACTTATTCATAGGAAATCAAAAGGCTAGAGGTACCACTACCTCAAACCAGATGCTAGGTCAAGGTAAAGCTGAACTCAGTGCCCAAGCACAAAGAACTTATGTAGCCCCTGATGACCCAGATAGGACAGCTTTCTTCCACCTTAATTGTTTTTCCTTGCCTCAGCAGTTAGTGTAAAAAGTTTCTGTGGCTCCTCTGGATCCTGCTTATGCTAAGAAAGTTGCACCAGCTTGATCAGGACTAAGATAAATGCTGTCGGTGCTATACAAGATAATTGTACTGTGCTAAAGAGTCAGACACATTAAGTCAGCCTATAAACAAGTCAGCTGTTGTTCAGACTTCTTCATGCTGAAAAAAAAAAAAAAACAGCAGTGGCAAAATAACTTCCCTCTCTACAGCCCAGAGGGAGAAACTATTTAGGACCAATATTCAAACATTTAATTTTATGGGAGATTAAAACAAACAAACAAAAAAAAAGGATGCATTTTGGCAGCTTTTGTGCTAGATATGAGCTCAAAAGTGTTTGCAAAAAGCTGATTCTGCTTTAAAATAGCTTATATACCGTGGCTGCCAAAAGGAAAACCCAAAACTTTTCCACAGATTTATTTGCAGATATGGGAAATTAAAATCAAATATAGGTTAAGAATATTCACCATTCTCACCACAGCTACTTCAATGTCTTAATGCATACCACATTGCCAGTTAATAGGAAAATAAATTGGCAACTCTTTTATGCAGTATTCACTCTCTCTTTCTTACATTTGGCAGGGCTTCTGCTTTCCTGGAAAGCAAGCCATAATACTCTATTGTTGTGCAGAAGTTGAAAATATAAACATCAGCCTTTTCCTTCATTAGTAAAGAAGAGGCAGCAGAAAACACTCAGTATTGCTAGCAGGGAGATGGAAAGCAGAGAATCATTCAACCAGCAAAATGACTGGACTAATGCATTGTTTATAGGAGCAACTAGAGGAAGAACTCTTGTACTAATGTTAAAAAAGCTGCTTTTGGTATATGATTTGTTTATTGACCTAAAATAGTCTTCAAAACTGGACAGACTGTGGTGCATTGTGGAAATCAGGTATTTTCAGGGAAACTATATATTGAGTCAATAAAATGTTAAACTATTGCCTGTATTTAAACCAACTTCAATATTATTCCTGACAGAAGTGTCTGATATTCACCACTGTGACAAGAAAAAATGCTTTTAGGCCAGTAGGATTTTATGTGCAGGTGTTAACATATGCATTTCACGTAAGCAAAAATTTACAAAAGCTATCTATGTCAAGAATACTAGCAGATAGTACTGTGACTGAATTCGGTGCATACTCACAACTTACATCTAAAATGCTCCAAGTACAGACACTAATTTTGCAAAAACATGGCCTATTATACCAAGGCCCAGAAGAAGACCATCTTTCAATTTCTATAAGCTATGAAACACAAAGATGGCAGTAGCCTTCAGGAAACTAAATAACATTTTTGCAATAATAAAGTGTTACAGCAGCTTGTGATGAGGGAAAAAAAACATGCTTTAGATAAGTCAGCACCAATTCCCTGGTCACTGCTGGAACCTGGCAACCAGATGTCTGAACTTACGGAGTCTGAGAGGGCTGCCTGGCTTGGGAAGAAAGAATAGGATTGCTACAACAAGAAGTGAGCAACTGATACTTAAAAAACAAAAAAAAAGCTTTGTCTTAAAAAAAAAAAAAAAGCATTTCACACCACAAACTTTGTCTGATACATGAAGTACAGAGAAGGAAAAACTCTTGACTTCTTTGAAGCCTATAAGAGATATTATAGAGACACAAGGGCAACGTAGGATGACTGTGGTTGATTGCCTGGATGGAATGGTATAATGTGAAGCTTGGTGCGTTTTTTTCTTCCAACCACAATCTTCCAACCAGATTTTTCCTCGAGAAAGCAGCCAGTAAGAACTGAACTAACTGTAACCACATTGCTGTTGTAGTTCAGCCCGGATTGGGACCAGACTACGCAGTCTCTCTCACTCCCCCCACCCTCCAAGAGAATAGGGAGAGATAATATAAGAAAAATGGCTCACGGTTTGAGATAAGGATGGGGAGAAATCCTTAAATTTACCGTTACGGGCAAAACAGACTTGACTTGAGGAAAAATACTCATTTATTTCTAAAACTAGCAGGAGAATGAGACAGGGAACAAGATAATCTCCACCCTACCCCTCCCTCTTCCTGGACTTAACATTATCTCTACTACCTTACCCCCTCCAAGTGGCATAGGGGGGAAGAGGGAATGGGGGTCACGGTCAGTTCATCATGCATTGTTTCACGCTGCTACTTCATCGTCAGGGGAAGAACTCCTCATATTCCTCCTCTGCTGCAGCGTGGGGTCCCTCCTACAGGCCACAGTCCTTCATGAAACTGCACCGGTGTGTGTCATCTCCTTCACGGGGTGCATTCCCTCCAGAACAGCTGCCCCAGCGGGCCCTCCATGGGCCACAGCCTCTTTCAGGCCTCCACCTGCTCTGACGTGGGATCCTCCATGGGCTGCAGGTGAATCTCTGCCCCTCCATGGACCTCCATGGGCTGCAGGGGGACAACCTGCTCCACCACGGTCATCACCACAGGCTGCAGGGGAATCTTGGCCAGGAGCCGCATTTCTCCTCCCCCTCCTTTCTTCACTGACCTTGGTGTCTGCAGCCGTTCCTTACAACAAGCTGGCAGATTCCTCTCAGGATCCTTTTTACATCTCATTCACTTCTCATCTCCTCTCCACTTCTTGCAGCTGGGCTGGGCCGAGTTGGGCCCAGTTGGCTGCCTGGCGGGAGGCCAGAGGGTGAGGCCTGCAAGGCCCACAAGGCTCGTGCCTCCCCCTCTCTGCCCCTGCTCAGCTGCTTCACATCTTCTCTCTTTTTGTTTTCCTGTTTTCCCCTTCTTAAATACGTTATTGCAGAGGCGTTATCACAGGACTTTCTACTACCAATTGGCTTAGGCCTTGGCCAGCAGCGGGTCCACCCTAGGCCTGGCTGAGTCCACTGAACAAAGGGGAGCGACTTCTAGCAGCTTCTTACAGAAGCTACCACCTTAGCCCCGCCCCCCCCCAAACAAAAACAGAACAATTGCTAAGCCAGCTACAGAATATGACCTGAATGTCTGAACACAGCGTTCTGCATGTGTTCTCCCCACAAAAGTCAGAAAAACAACCAGAAATTAAATTTTTCCCAAAGAAAAGTCTCAGTCTTGGATATTAGCAAGATCAGTCAAAATGTATTTATGATGTAGCTTGGGTTTCTGTATTTGAAGAGTTTTAGCAGAGCATACATCTACCAGCCATCCAGAGGCACCTTGACAGGCTGGAGAGGTGGGCCCACGCAAACATCATGAAGTTCAACCAGGCCAACTGCAAGGTCCTGCACTTGGGTCGTTGCAGTCCCAGGCACAAATACAGGCTGGGCGGGGAATGGATCCAGACCAGCCCTGAGGAGAGGGACTTGGGAGTGATCGTAGATGAGAAGTTTAACATGAACAGGCAATGTGCCTTTGCGCCCCAGAAGGCCAACCGCATCCTGGGCTGCATTAAGAGAAGCATGGCCAGCAGGTCAAGGGAGGTGATTCTGACCCTCTACTCTGCCCTGGTGAGACCCCACCTAGAGTACTATGTCCAGTTCTGAAGCCCCCAACATGAGAAGGACATGGACCAGTTGGAGAAGGTCCAGAGGAGGGCCATGACGATGATAAGAGGGCCGGAGCACCTCTCTTATGAGGACAGGCTGAAAGAGTTGGAGGGCTGTTCAGCCTGGAGAAGAGGAGGCTCCAGGGAGACCTTATAGTGATCTTCCAGTACCTCAAGGGAGCCTACAGGAAAGATGAGGAGAGACTGTTCAGTAGGGCCTATGGTGACAGGGCTAGGGGTAACGGTTTCAAAATAGAGGGATGTAGATTTAGATTAGATATTAGGAGAAATTTTTTACACTGAGGGTGGTAGAACACTGGAACAGGTTGCCCAGAGAGGTGGTGGATGCCCCATCCCTGGAAATGTTCAAGGCCAGATTGGACAGGGCTCTGAGCAACCTGATCTGGTTGGAGATATTCCTGCTCTTTGCAGGGGGGCGGGACTAGATGACCTTTGAAGGTCCCTTCCAACCCTAACCATTCTGTGATTCTATGCATTCTGTGATACTTCATCTCATGTATACATCCAAGAAACCTTCAAAATATTTTACTTAAACTAAACAAGATAAAGCTTTGCAGTTTTGCTGTGTCAGCAAATTATGTCTCTCAAGAACGAGAAAAGTTTTTCTCCTGACTCTTAATCTAGATTAGGAGGTAAGATTTTTCCCTAGTTTCCTTACAGTTCTTCCTAGAGTCACTCAGCAAGTTAGCTTAACAGTCACACTAGCAAGAAAATGTTATACATACAGAACATTTTCTTGTTGACAGATGTCCATTCTACAGTCATGTTAAGACAAGTGATAGTCAAGGAAACTCTATGTAGCTATTATTTTAACCTATGTAATGGGAGATTTGGTGGATCCCAGTGACACATTCACTATTATGTTTAATCTAAAGTCACTCTTTGTGATGGAACAGTTTACTGGGAAAAGATGCCTTGAGATGGATAAGTGATTGAACGAGAGTTCTCAAAACATCTTACACAATGAAGTTGCTGCCATATCAGCAACTCTTTCCTGGTGCCACATCTTTTTCATGGTATGCTCAGTAAAACAGCATGGATTTGCTAAATTTAAGCTTTCTCATAGTGGTCAATGTTCTGGGTGAATCAGATTTCCCAAGATCAAAACCATTGAAGTTTCATATGAAAAAAAAGTGAAGTGTTTGACAGGAAAGTGCAAAGCAAAGTCTGTATTTTGTTTTAAGGATTGGGTTGTTCATCCTCTCACTGCTAAGATTTCTTTAATTTTAAGTATTCACCTTTATGACACTGTTAAGTAAAACACAGAAAACATGGCTGTGGCATATTTTATAACATGAGGCTATTTATTGCTTAGAAAAGTTTTACTTTAATTTGAAAAAGTAATTTAGAAAGAAATCGATGACAGTGGTTAGTTTAGTTAATAACTACGTGGAAAAGATAATACATTCAAACAGTGTTTCTTTTTTTCAGAGCTATTTTAAACAGCAGTGGCAACATGCTGATCTCACTGAAATCAAGCTATGCTCCCTAGAGAATGTCCTAAAGTTAGAATTTCATCTAGACTTCTAACACTCTGCAAAGTTAAGGATTGGTTCTTTACTGTTCCTCACTCGGGAGGCGTGACTACTCATTTTCTAAGAAACAGTTTTTCTGCTTAAGGACATCTATATATGCTTGTTGTCTGTTTGCTTGCTTAAATGTGAGCATTCTCGGATGACTGCTTGGGACTATCTACTGAGCTCGCAGTAAGTGAAATCTTGTTGAAGCCAAACGATTCCCAATTGAATCAGTTCAAACCAAAGCCATTCGTTCAGTTCTGGCTGACAAAAGGTAACAGTCTTTCTTCCTCATGTAATGTTTGAGCAAAGGGGGTGGGGGTGAGAGGAAGAGAAGAAGAAAGTCACAACCTTGTGAGCATTCTCAAAGTCTGAATGTACAATACTATTTTCATCAAACAGCGTATATTTAAAATATAAGGCAGTAACCACAGGGAAAGAAAAAAACCCTGTATAGTCTCTGCTATTTCCATGAAGATTGACTGTGACTTAAAATAGCTGGAGGTTATTAACACTGTAAATTTTTCTGAAAGAGATTTCAGTTGCATTAAGAAAAATCAGCATATCATGGATCTGACATAAATTACAGACTTTCAGACTATGTTAGAACAATTAAATAATTTATTATACACAGAGTTACAAAATCGATCTTACAAGCCACCCCTCTCCACCTCCCCCATCCCCCAAGAAAATCTGTAACAAGTTGATCAAGTCCATCTAGTCCTCCAGTCTGGCAAACTAGTTTTTCTCCTGGAATATTTTTAAGTTAGTGGAACATTTTTAATCACTGCTCAAGAGTGAATCATTTCTGTGTGGAGAATTTTATGGATTAATCAGAATTTTTCTACACTATTTGTAATAATTGGAAAAACATTGTGACTTTTCACTGTAAAAGGACTTCTTATTTTTGCTAAGGCTCTTAACCTGACCTTACTTAAGGTTGAAATTAACTTTGCACCTGTGCATCCATTGTTTACATTGTTACTCATGTATAAGAAATGAACTCCTCAGAGGAGTCATATTTAGAGGCGTGAATTAGACCCAAATGTTTTTAATGAATGTCGCAGTTCGATATGTTGAATACACCAATAATATACAACTGAAGGAACATTAGAAGCTCTGCATATAAATTATTTCTCTTGCATTAAATAAGCGTTGTTACCTCAATGTAAAAATAACTACATGGTGTGCTAGAGTCTGTGAAATTAGAAGGGTGTAAAAATTCCTTCAGACATGAGATCCTAAGACTCTCCCAATTGCATTTTACTTCCTTTGTATGATGCGTGGGATATTCACACATGGCTTGTTTTTTTGCAGTTCCCCCACTGGAAAAAGGTGGAAGTGGGGAAAACAAAAAAAAAAAGATACATTCAAAGACATTACGATGTGCATAAGAGATATGGATAGAAAAATAAAGATCGCGTTCACTGCAGGCTTTTTGTCCCCCACAACTGTTTCAAACTAAACTAGGCTAATGCAAACACATAGTATCTAACTATAAGGTTTTTTTTTTTAAAAACCACTCATTTCCAAACACTTTATTGTACCATAAAAGTTATGTAGTTCATGTGAAAAAGGATTTGAGGTTCGTAACTCAAAGTCTTACAAAATATGTAAAATATTATTGTAGCAGTACTGAAACATCAGTTGGACTAATAAAATCAATATGATTACATGTTCCATTCTATTTACTAGTAAATAATAAATGGAACGTCTATCTGAATATGCCCTTATAGCAGTTTAGAAGAAGAGATTTTCATTGTAAAGCTGAGTTAGTAGAAACTTGAAGTGTAATTTAATGATTGACTGAAATAGTGCACAAATTGCTGCAAGTATTTCACAGTAATAAGTTAAAATACACCTAAAAAAAACCTGGTTAAAATCATACTGAAGCTTGGTATTTTACTGCACTCTTCAGAACTTAGAGAAATGCCTAATTTTTGATACATCCAGTATCCTTATTTCCTATTTTAAAGTTTTCACAAAGCAAAAGATGAACTTGGAATGAAATCAGTATAGGGGAGTGCATGTAAGGAGAAGTCATGCTGGGTGAACTTGTATGCAGAAAAATGGTGACATGAAGATAAATTGGTAAAATTTGAAGTAGAAACAACAAATTACTGCATCTTAATCCCGTGTAATTCTTCTCCATGCTGCTGAGGAGGTAAAAAGAATACAACAAGGTTACAGATAAGGGTGAATTTTACTCACTTCCACATACTATAATTATGGTGTGACCTGACTTTACAAGCTGAGTACTGAGGAGTCATCAGCTGTGTAAACACTAGCTTTAACCTTTTGCTTGGACTCCTACAACAGTTGTTTCTCATCTTTTAATTACCTGCTTATTTATCTTCATTGATTTTCTAAATTCAAAGCAGATATAAGGTCTAAAATGCAGGTCTTGTATTAAATAAGTAATACTAATATTTTAGGGCTCTGCAAAAAGTCTCAGTTCTCTAAACTGCCTCTGAATTTATTTTCCACCATGCTACAGTTAACTGTGAAATCTATCACACAGCAAAAATGTGGAAAACGTAGATGAAAAACAATAAGTGACTTGATGTGTAACAGAAGTAATCACTGTGAATTATTGGAGTTGATAATGCTTCAAAAATCAATAAGAGAAAAAATGTTACTCTTTTTAAGTGTCATATTACAATGTTTTGCTGAAAACTGTTGTCTGCATCCCATTTAGGAAGGCATCTGCTCATGTTTGCTTAAAACAAAAGGGTGGTTGACTTAATGAATTATTTACAGGCGTGCAATATGGCAACAGTATCATTATGAACTCTCTTCTAAGATCTCCTCTGGCTACTCCTGGCAGGGTGTCAATTTGCTTATTTTTATGGTAGGTGCATGAAATTATGAAGCTATTCTCTGAAATGAGATTCTGCTATTCTACTTGCTAAATGTTAGCAAAATCAATGAACAAACCGCATCACTACATCTCTGGGAAAATGCTTATTTCTTAATAAGAGAACAGTGTTCATAAACACAGTTTTAAACCAAAATTTTTGAAGTAGCTATGCAGACATTTACAAGAAATAGGTAGTTTCCTAAAACCATCAAATTTTCGAAAGTATTCTTGATAGTAACAAGAGCCTGTCAGTAGCTTTTAAGAGGAGTCTTTTAAGCACAAGTATATTTTTCCTTATTCTGCAGCAGCATATTAAGGACCTAACTGGCAATCACACTAGCATTACTGAATTACAGAAGCCAGAGGAACAAAACTATTTGCCAGCAAGGATCCAGATGTATGAGAACTTTTTCTGAGCATCAATGGATACAACTTTCAAACCATGTGGGCTACTGAAGCATCAAGACCTCAGATCTGCAAAGTTTAGAGACGTCATGCCACCACTTCATTCCAACAAATAAGGTCAGGGAAAAAAGGACTTAATGAAAATATTCCACACTTGCATGGACCTGCTGAGCAGTTACTAATAGACAAGAAAAATCAAGCGGGGATTCCCCAAAGCTCTGCTCCCAATCTCATACTATTTCAGTCACTAATGACCTAGATAATGGAATAGGACTTAATTAGTACATCTGAAGATGACACCAAGCTAAAAGCAGTTGCAAACGCTGGAGGGGAAATTTAGAATGCAAAATGGTCTTGACAAACTGGATAAATAGCCGGGGGGTGGGGGGGGGGAAGAGAGAAAAAAAGAGAAGGATTACAGAGCATTATTCTAGTCCTTTGGTAGGAACAATCAGTCACTCAAATGTGGTACAGGGAACAACTGTACCACACACCGATGGCAATACTGCACAAAAGGGACTCCAGGTTATGTTTAAGTACAACATGAAACATGAATCCACAGCATTCTGTCACTGCAAGGAAAACAGGTCAAGTTTCAGGATGCACAAACTATAGCATGATATAGACAAGTGAATTAACAGTGCTTAGTGCTGCTACTGTCTTAGCTCTGTTTACCTCACTCCAGAAAAGATTTTTCCAACCTGTCTCTAACTGGTCTGTAAGAGAAGCCTAAAAAACATGGCTCACGAAGACTGACCTAACCTTACTGCTTTGTTCTGAGGAACAACAGATGAACCTTGAAACTTTTACATAGTTTTCATGCACATTAATATTCTAGCTTGAAATCAGTATTCCATCTATTCAGTTAATGTTAACAATTTCTGTGGTAATTTTTCACTTATTAGTTATTCGATTAGAAAAAAGCATGCATTATAACAGATGTATAACTGAGCTTCTGAGGCACTCATCTGAGGAGCAAAGAGGCTAGAGATGGCCAAAATGTAGTGTTTATATTGTACTTAGTACATTGTACATAGAAATTAAACACTATCAAAAATTACTTTTCTCCTTTGATAGCAAAGCTGTTTGCTCAGAACTTCTAATACAATGTTATGACCCAGGAGACATCACATAATGTCTCCTTATAGAGAGATGCAGAAAGACACCTCACTGGGAAAATAAAAAGAAAAAAAAAGAAGAGAGGAGGGAGAAAAAAAATATGTAAAGAAGCCTCAACTCCTAGAGAGCATGGGAGTAATATTTTTTTCAAGTGCACCTGTTTGTAATTGGTCTAATAAACACTGTGGTTTTACAAATTACCTTTGTGTGTTCAGCTGTGGTGATAAATTGATGTTTCATATTAACACAGACCTCATTCATCTCATTTGTACTCAATGTCACTTGTTTTCTGACCCAAGCAGTATGCTTGCTTCTCTTTGGTTTAAGTCTTCTGGGAACTATAGTATTTCCAAAGCCAGGTCTAAAGTCACATGAAAAAGATTTCAGGGATGCTATCAACTCATTGTATAATTGGCTAATCTGGGCAGGTTCTGGGTGACATTGTGTTCTCCGTGCTGAGGTCTTTGGTCTGCAGGGAGACAAGGACAGGAAAGCTAGTACTTGTGTGTGTCTGGCATCCAGAATGAATCACTTTGTCTGCATTTATTACACTCCAGTTATGTACTATGAGAGAAACTGCAACTGTGCTTCTCCTTTGGGAGATAAAACCTGTCAACTTGACAAGTCTACAGTCAGTTTGAATAACATATGAGTAAATGGGTATTTTTTGGAGCTGTAAGTGGGCTTTAACTCTTTTGAAGGAGGCAGAGCTGAAAAACTGCAGCAGAATATCCCAAAACACAGGAAGAGGCACCTGGTTAGCTGTTATTATGGACTCTAAGGAATGAACTTTAATGTTTATGTGCAGTGCTAATGCTAGGAAGCTCTTTATTCTGTTATTTTGAAGAAAAATTATTACATCTCTAATCCTCTTAGAGGAATCTTCTTTTGTCTGATTCAAAACGGAGACATTCCACCCCTAATATTTGCAACTTAAGAATTAACCAAATACAGGTTTTAACTGTGCTATATAGTATGTTTACCACTGCAGTATTTCCATTATATTAAAAAAACTTGTTTGAACATAAACAGGCCAAAAGCTTCTTAGCTGCACAGAGTAGGGATGAGGTGAACTCTGTGGTTCAGATGTATTTCAGCACACAACAGAAAGGAGTTCAGAACACTTATAAACATAGTGTGTAATTTTAGTTAATTTCCCCAGCTCATAAAGATGTGTTCCCATTTAGCATAGCTGATAGTGTCAGTTTGTGAGAAGGGTAGGTATATTGTAGATTGGTCTCAGTCTATTAAGTGGGAGTCCAGCTCATGTAGCCTTCAGCAGCTCCAGACTTTCTGCTTAGCTACAGAGAGTGTAATCAGTTTTCACCATATAATAGCAGTAAACTTGGTTTTTGAAAAATGCATTTTGTTTATGAAGCTAGAGGAAGAAGAAATAAAAATAACTGTTTAAGAATAACAAATTTAAATATCTTTATAGTTAGAGTACAGCCCTGCACTTTCTGTGCTGCTGTAGTCTTAAAGACATTCCTTGATCTATCTTCAGCGAGGAAGTGTACTTTTCTAACAGTGTGCTTGTCTGTGTGTTGTGGTTCCAGAATGACCACTAGGCATAGACAACATGAACATCTGGAGATACCTGATAGGGGTATTTGACAGGACATTAACTACTTAGTAGGTTGGTATCATTGCCTTCCCAGGGTTCAGCAAGGCTTTGCAGTGCCATGGATGCCACTGCCTGCCCATAATGACCAGTGTACTGCCTTTGCACTCTTGGCAGCTGTACTTCAGCAGTGTTTCCAGCCAACACTTCTGCTGCCATTATTTATCTGCTCAATATATGTCAATATATCAGAAGACAAGCCTCTAATTTTTTCAGACTGTTTGGTCAAGGTTATGCTGTTTGTTGATGAATATGCTTTTTTAACTTGTTGTTCTTAAATAGGCAAAATAAATAGATCTTGCTGTTATATGAAGCTGGATATAACACCTCCTGTGGCTCTGAACCATCTCCTGTATATTTTCATTTTGCAGCACAATGTATATCTTTAAGCTGTTTTTTTCTCCTTGACCCCCTGCTCCCGTTTTGAAATTTCCCCTGGAAAAAAAAGACATTTGATGTTTTGAAGAAGCTGAATGGCCTGAAGGTTACGGCAGAAGGAAACATTAAAATATCAAATCCAGTGTTTTCTTAAGTAAATTTAAATCTTGCACGCTGCTGTCTCAGGCACTTACTCCTGTGACATGTGAGCTGTGGCACCAGCACAGTGGCTCCAGAGGGCACGGGAGTTTTGGGAGATGAGGTGGAGCAGTGCCTCTGCGTGAACCTGGCTCAGCAAGTGCAATGCATGCTGCTGCCTGGTTGCTGACAGAAGCTTCTTGCACTTTGCAGACCCCTCTGTCACCACTGCCATTGCATTCAGCCCTGGTGCAAACAGCCGTCTTGAGATGGGGAATTTCACTTCATCTACTGTCAAACAAACTTCTGGCCACCAATTCAGGTGCTGAGGGAAAAACAGGCACAAGCATTTACACACATACACTGAGGTGAACACCTATCCTGAATTAATCACAAGTCACTTATTATGAATGCTTGATCTCACTTTCTAAATGTGTGAGAATGGTTTCATTAAAATTGATCTCGGAAATAGTATATTACTTCTATTCTTGATTGGATATTTGTAAGAAAATATCTTCTGAAACACATGCATGAAGAAATAATTTTCACAAAGTTTTCCAAATTGAAATTAGCTTTCTACAAATATTTTACCATAAATATATACTACAGAAGTATATGCACAGTTTGCTTGAAAAGAAGGTCATGTCTGTCTCATGCTTTTTTGAAATGCAGATATAGGAATACTCAAATAATAGATCAGTTCATGTAATTTTGAAAAATCTTAAAGAGTCATAGAAACAATAAATCATTTCAGTATAAAAGGCCCACAGATGTTACCAGGGTGCCTTCTCTGCCGTTGTTTTAATGTGAACTATTATTTCCTATTATTTTCTAAGAATCCAGACCATGATAGAAGCAAAAAGGAAATGAAAGATGAGGCTGATAGATGAGGCCACGGATCCTCAAAGGTTGTTTTTTAAGAAAGAAGGAAGCCTAATTTATAGACAGAATTGTATGATGCCAGAAATATTTTGGCATTATTATTATTTTATAATCACTGCTACATTTCTAAAATTTCTTGTAATCCCTTCATTATCTTAGGTCATTATATGATATAGCACATAATATATGAAAAAAAATCTATGAAATATTCTATGACAAAAAAAAAGAATTCAATACAAATTGTTCTGTTTTGGAGTTTGAGGAGGAAAGAAGGAAAGGGAGAAAGGGCTTAAGAAAGGGATTGCTGGTAATGACAAAATATTCTGTATTATTCTCAGTGATCACTGAATGTAAATGCATCTACCACATAAAATGCAGTGCTGAAGCTTTTAAATAATAAGTACTGTCCAAATATCAGTGCAGCAGATATCATATACATTGTTATGATTTTACTATTTTCCTAATTAATGTTATAGTAATAATAATTTTGTCAAATTCCAAGATCCTGTTTCACGTTTGTTCTCCAAACATGCCTCTTAATAAGGCCTCACAGAATCAGATAATATTCACATACTACATCAGATTCAGCTTCCTGTACTAAAGTAAATATGCCACATGAATACTAATTATTAGTACACAGCAATTATAAGTCTATTGCAGAACAACGTACATCATGCATTCTGCTCCTGCTGTGATGAAGACCACATCAAGCGAGACAAGTAACTGTTAATTCTCAGACATTCTCAGAAGTAGACAAATTAAAAAAAAAAATCCTCAAAATCATTAAACTAGATTTAATTTGTGACAATGTTAAAAACACAGAAGATTCTGCCACTGAGCAAATATATTGTCCATACAAAACTACTGTCAAGGAATGGAGGTACACTGCCTGGAGTTCTGCTAAGAATGTGTTACATTAATCAGCCTTGTAGCCAAAATGCCATGCAGTGCTCTTGCAGTTTAGTCCTGGTATAAATACAAATGTGGTCTGTGTAAATGGCACTGCTTAAAGAAGTGCTCTTGTCATGTCACATATATGGCTTTTCAGGGGAATAGAGTGGTCAGATGTGACACCAGGGTTATTAGCCTCTCTCAGGAACAGCTAAGTTAACAGTGAGAAAAATTATTTGCAGTGATATAGTACAAACATTATTCCCCATGGTTTGCAGCCAGGCTGCTTATGTAAAATATATTTTGAATATAGCGAAGGGTATAAAGTTTCTTCCTAAGAATGCTAAAATGTTAATATTAATGGAATATTTCATTTATATGTCAAAAATAATTAATATTGTGTTGAAATTGTCTATTGAGTTAAGGAAACACGAGTGATAGCAGTTGACTCAGACACCTGTTTTCTGTCCTGTTACCAAATGCTGATACTCTCAAAGGAATCATTATAGCAAATGGTGTAAGACAAATCAATATGTCCAAATCAGAGACAAGGCTGGTACCCAGAGACTGACGAAATATCTTTATATCAATAACTTCTCACAATAGCTTCCGACAAATAAAGGATTATTCTGATTAATTCATCAGGTAATATCAAAGCTTTATCTAGGCTTCAAAGGTCAAGAACAGGATAGACAACAGTATATAATCATAAAAATTATAGTCTGTACTCTGTTCAGAAAACATTTGCACCAGCCCAAAGATACTAGTAGAACTAAACAGAAGAGCATGACCTTGAAGTTGGGGCTTTGGAGGAAGGGAGAGAGTGATGAAAAGAATGACTGTCTTACCAGAAAGCAAGAATAAGGTCTTGCTCTTGAGTTGTTAAGATATGAATTTCTGACATCTTGCTCCGTCCATCCTGGAATGGCAAACCACCTTTCAATTTCTTTCAAGAAGAAAAGAGAATGTTCTTTTCAAATTTCAGGTCAACAGTTCATAAAATTCACAGTGGATGAGGCATTGTGACACAGGAACTAGTCATGTCTGTCTTTGGTCAGATTTTGTTAGAACATGCAGCATTATACATCTCTATTTTGGAGGATCAAAAGACAGGAGTAGTCACATTTTGGGGATTCTGTTCAGTGGAAGGATTCCACTGCACTCTTTCATTTGGTCCTGCTCCTACAACTTACAGCTGAGGTCAGCTACTTCTTCGACAATTTTTTTCATGTTTGGAAGATCAGAAAAGTCAATTGGGATAACTCAGTCTGAGTCTGCAAGTAAAAGCTACTAGGAACTTTTTGATTGTTTCACAAGCTGGTGAAGGATTTTTATCAGGACAATTTTGTGGTGAACTAGCAGTAACATATGGATATACCAAAAAAAAAAAAAAAAGTATTCCTTAGAAAGGTTTCACTATGCTAGAACTGTCAGATAGCTTTGGTCCCTCAAGATTTCCAGGGCAGTTTTGCAGAATCAAGAGATCTAAATATTTCAAGAAAAATATCACATTTATTTTAACTTCAACCAATCTCACCTGCCACAAATTGAGCTGAGTTTCTATCTCAGAAGAATCAAAGTATATGTTATCATATTTTTGTTTATTTTCTGAACTGCAGAACTGTGAATCTTCCTTTTAGCAGAGTGGATATGTTCTCATGTTTTCTAGTATTTCTAGCCCTGCCTCCTAAAAGTTTAATGTAAGAAGGAAGAGCAAAACAACTACTGGTTTTGGTGTTTCTCCTTCCTGCAGCCTATTTGGAGATATTTAAAAGCTGTCTGGGCATGGTCCTAGGCAACCTGGTCTTGTTGACTCTGCTTGAGCAGGGGATTTGAACCAAACAACCTTGAGAGGTTCCTTCCAACTTCACCTATTGTGTGATTCTGTAACTTCATAACATGGGTCACTCGATGGAATACCTATGTGATAAAGACCATACAGCTACTGCATACGAAAGAGCCCATGTGGAGAAGACATACCAGAAAAATGCTGTGACTTCCATCAGGGCAGATCGATCAGCAAGTTGTGACCAGCTGTGTGATAATACAAGAAACTAACCATGACTGGAACAGGACTACGCTAGACAAGTTGTGTAATATCTGTCAGCCAGAGTCTTTTTTCTGTTTTTTTTTTTTTTTTTTCTGTGTATTTTTTCTCTTCCATTCTTTGTTATGAAGGCTGCTACAGTATTACAAAACGATGTTAAGGATGATAAGAGAAATGCATAACCCATAAGAGACGTATTGGGTTTGGGGCAAGATTTTTCAGTGATGATGAGTTCCACAATCTTGCAGCTTATATCTGCCCTCTTCAGCTTCCTAATTTCTCCTGTAAAGGTTTCATATATTAGCTTTTCCTTATTATTTTCTTTTCCCATTTGTTTATGTGGAATTTGACAAAGCACTGTGATGCTCATGACTATTAAATAAATAAATCAATAAAAATTCTCCTCAATAGATCAGGGTTTTTTTTAAAGAATTAAGCCCTTTTTCAGTTCACAGTATCATAATGCATATAATACCTTGATACAGCAGTGTTAAATCGCATAGAAAAATCTTGATCATTTTGTATTTCTGATTTCACTGCAGTTTCTTATGTCATTGACATTCCGCACTTACAACAGGAATTTGAGATGGAAGATATATATGTTCGTCCCCTCTTCCTCTAGCAAGTAAAACTGGGAAATGCTACAGTATTAACAAATGTGCTTGAAATTCTTCTCTTCATGGAACTGAGAATTTTGAACATCAGAAAAATAATTGCGTTGTTCCCTCAGATTAGGTCTGTGTCTTTGAAATACACTGTGTTAGAATCTTAATTGAGTTTGACATAAGCATGAATATAAAATGCATCATGCCACTCAACTTACCAGCAGTGAAACTGATTACCAATTATAATCATTCTCTGCATCGTGACAGCATACCAAGATGGAGATGTTGAATATTTCAGTTTGCAATATTATCTGGGTTGTTTAAAGTACTGACTACGTGTCCTGAAACCAATAGAGGTAATTGGTATGCATGTAAGAGCTGGCAGGCTGAGCACATCACTTATTTATAGAGTCTTTTGATGTAACTCTGTGGAAAAAAAAATGTTAATAAAACATGGTTCAAAGGAAAATTTACACTTACCATTATAATATGACATAAAGTACAAATTATTGTACCTAAATAACTGTTTTCTAGTGAATAGTGTTCCTTTTTCCTTTTATTGAACTAGTCCACTGAAACTTACCAGAAGAGTGAAGGGAATGCAAAGAACAAGGTGGCTATTAACTCTTCTCATTTTGTGATGCAGCTATCTGTAAATTAAGATACACACATGACACAGAGAGTGGAAAATCACTGGATGTGTCATTGCTTTGATAACCTTCTTATTTGCTCCACAAATTGGTTTATAGTCCTCTTAGGGCATGTTCATCAACAAACTCCATGTCAACAATTGATGTGAAGCTTGAAATGGACCAGAAAACAGGATACAGGAAGTAACACGGTGTCCTTAGTTGAAAGGCAACAAGGCAGTTAAATTACCCTTCACATAAGTCCTTCTTCTGCAAGGACACCAGCCATCCTAACTTCTCTTCAAACAGGAAGACAAATGTAAAATCTTAAGATAATATTTACAGAATGCTCTGTTTTTGTCAGAGCCGGTTGTAAACCTTACGGTATCTATGCAGAATCAAATTTTGTATCAGAGGCAAGAAAAATGTAGAGCTTCTAGTCACCAGATAAGAAGTGAAAAGAGGGACAATATTAGCATATTCTGGTAAAAGCAGTTTCCTTAAGCTCAGAATTGATTTTCTTTGGAGTGAGGGAGATCTTTAAAACTGGAGACAAAGGGAAGAACTGATGATTAGAGAGTCTATGGGTGTTAAATATTAGGATACTATATAATATTTACTGAAAAATCCAACATAATCTTGTCATTAATGACTGAATTGTGGTGTTCATGCCCTAGTGGTGGCAAATTAAAGTCGACCAAGCACTGACCACTGTCATTTCCATAAAGCTGACCGTCTACATTTCCTATTTTTAAATGCTTCACTGTATGACCTCAATGCTCTGGGCATGTATTTTAAAGGAACTGTTAGCATTTCATGCAAGCTCAAACCAAATTATTTATACCTTTAGGTCTTTAACTTTTGCCTTGTGATGCCTACCCATCCTGACAATAAAAACTCCCCACAAGACCAGAGATTACTCAGTAACATCTCTCAAAAGCCCCTTAGCATCTCACTGATATTACCTTATGGAGAGGCAGATCCCAGTAAAAACTATTGAAAGCTAAACAATGAATGAATTTCTAATAGAGTTCCATACCCAGGTAGTCTCATTAATGTAATTTAAAGCCTTTAGTTTTATGTGTCATGGAAGGCTACATCTGTCCATCAAATATACTTGTTGATCTTGTGGCTTGTCTTCAGAAATGCAATCATGAATCATAGAATCACAGAATGGTTTGGGTTAGAAGGGACCTTCAAAGGTCATCTAGTCCAACCCCCCTGCAAGGAGCAGGGACATCTCCCACTAGATCAGGTTGCTCAGAGCCTCATCCAACCTGGCCTTGAACGTTTTCAGGGACGGGGCATCCACCATCTCTCTGGGCAACCTGTTCCAGTGTGCTACAACCCTTATTGTAAAAAAACTTTTCCTAACATCTAATATAAATCTAAGTCTACCTCCCTCTATCTTGAATCCATTACCCCTAAGATCTTCCTGATTTCATTTTGGCTCAATGGACTACCAGGGATCAGTTTTCAACTCCACTTTAAGAATTAAAGTGGTTGAAATGAAATGCTTATTTACAAGCACATCCTCTTGAGACCATAATTTTGCTGAAGCAATATTTAATTACTTAAAACATATTTGCATGAAGAGAAATATGGCAATGAAATGTGGGTAAGGTCAAATTCCCTGCAAATTGACAGCTATCAAGATTGTAAATCCTGAAGAAAATGCCACGGACTTGAAGTGGTCAGGAAAAAAATAAATTCTGCTAAACAGTATATGTTGGTGGGCTAACCAAATTCATGCTTTATTCATAAAACATGTAATATAATGCTTGAATGAAGAACACAGTTTCCCCAGCACCAAAGTCCTCAATAGATGTCAAGACACAGGAGGAAGGAAGAACACAGGATTGCACAAACACTTTCCTCCAAGGTGCTTTTGGCACGGTATTGCAGGGTCAAGTGAAGCCCTAGCTCCCAATAAAGAAATTCCCAAAACAGAGGGAGTTAGGGCCTATTAAAGGTACAAGTGTATGACATCCTTCAGACAAATGAGCAATCATCCTCTTTGCACCCAAACTACATCTCTATAGCCTGTCTTGGCAGGGAAAGCTCTAGTCAGTTGACTTACAGGTCAACTTTTTCCAAAGGCTCTTGCGAAAAGTGGCCGTACAGGAGATGGGTACTGATCAATAAACAGGACCTAGATGTGTACATCACCAGCCACTGCAGGGGTTAGTTGTAGAGGGGAGACTTGGTCCAGTAGTGGAGCATTGAAATTAGGCCATTGCTTACCTCTGCGTCTGTGGTTGAGACACTCAAAACTTATGAGCATTGTTTTGTTAATAAGTGAAGTGAAATAATCTTTAAACTTGGAGGCAAAGCTCCCATTGATCTCTGTGAGAAGGGAAATTAGATATGCTCTTAGTACCTGTAATGATACTCATTTAGTACTAGTACTATGACTATTTAGTATTCATTAGTAACAGGTACAGATAGTACTTCTAAAAATAAAACCTGGAGAGCTTTAATGTACTGTGATATAGAAATTACTGTTGGAATTTTAAATTGTTTTCTAATACTGTTCAATCAACATGAAGACTTCCTTTTCACGGCATCAGTGGTGGTGAGATCATGTCCCATTTGCTCTCATCGAGTTCATTCAGCCAATGTTTTTCACTCCATCTGACTGTCTGTTTGTCACTGAGACCCTAATTCCAGTCCATTGCAGTGGTTTCACCACTACCTGCTCAAAGCATACCCTTACGTCAGCAGCATTTACTGAGACAATATAGTACTCCAAGCCAGCTAGGGACGTGTGAGCTTTGATGTCAAAGCAGAGTTGTTTTATGAGGAGGCGTCAGGCTCTCAACAGCCTGATGTTAGGTGTGACACAGCACCTGCAGACTTTGTGTGGCCCAGGACTGCAGCCCGCTGCAGCCAGCTCTGGGTGCAGAGGCAGAGCAGTCGTCCTGCGCATGAGATCTACAACTGGTTGAGTCCAGCGCAGTCTTTTCACCAGCACCAAGTTTCAAGACTGGAACTATTCCTTGAGTATCATCAAGGATGCAGCTGTCAGGAACGGAAAATTAAGTTGATTTACCATCAGAGAATGCTACACTAATTCAGGAAATGCACACAAAGGACATGAGAAACAAACATCAATTAGAAGAAGAAACATGAAAAATATCTTTCAGCATCTGCCCTGCCCTTTATTATTATTCCAAGTGCATTCAACCAATCATCTTCTCAGCCTGCTTCATTATTAGCAAATTGTAAAATAAATATCGAGTATTTTTATCTTCCCATTAGCAATGCTGAATCTCATTTCCTTGGCAGGAAGATTTCCATGACTGGCACAAAGGGAAATATCCTGTGGTGGTCACCTCATTCATGAAAATGTCTTTGAAAAAAGTATAAGCACAATTTGGTCTTTCTTAATTTGTAGAAAAAGAAAGATGTTATTGAAATGACAGCAGCATCTTTATTAGGGCATCAAGTTTTGAGCTGAATATTGAAATAAATGCAGCAAACTATTTATTGAAGAGCCATAGGAGTAAAGAAAACAGGAAGAAAATAGAGACAGAAAGAGCTTATTTTGTTTAAGTTTCAAAGTGTGATGACTACAGTTACTCTCAGATTAATATTGAATAACATTATAGTTTTAGAGGCTGCATATTATGTGGGAAATGAGCAGGTTTCTCAGTATCTATTTTGTTCCCATTTCTAGGTGATACAGAATAGGCATAAGGTATCAATAAAACTGAGATTCCATTTACAAAGCTCCTGAAGAGAGGAGTGGCTGTGAGCATGACATGCTCTTGATCTTCCTGTGGGCTCTGCATGCAGCTGCTGCTGCAGCCTGAGTAAGGAGGGTCTGTGCCAAAGGGCTTGCTGTCTGTGTGGGCAGGAAATTTATTTTCTCCCCTTTCACATGAACTTCTAATGCCCTGGAAAACACAATGCAGACAAAGTGGGAAAGCTGAAGAAATTTCTTTCTGTATAAACGTGTCTAATTAGTGGACACCAGCCACTCTCCACCCCATGTTCAACTGGATCCTTCATCTATTTCAAGTGTTTTTTCTTTATAGGGGATTGAGAAAGGGAGTTTATGTGTCAGAAAAAGAGGGAAGCAGACACAAAAGGGAATTGATGCACAATTTTCAGAACTTTATTCATCTTTTGAGTGATAATACTCAGACTAGCAAGTACTTCCTGTTGGATGACAGCTCCCTGTATGGACTCCTTACCTCTGATGTCCTAACTGCCAAAGAGCTTAATAAGAAAAACCCTCTAGTAGCCATTCTCTTCTGACAGATCAGCTCATTTTTCTATTGTACTATGGTTTATATTTAACTTCAGAAACAGTGTAAATAGATTTCTGAGTATACTTTTAGGTTTGGTTGTTCTGTTGTAATGTCTTCTCTGCTGGCTATATAGTTCTCTGTTTGTTTGCACAAGGGTTGTTTTGCCACTGAGATGTTATAAGAAAACAGGCAAAACAAAAGAGGCAATCTGCACCTCTGAGTAAACAATTTAACCACAGATCAGCAAATGATGGATTCTAGTCTATCTCATTCCATAAATTGAAAATAAAAATAATAATGAAGTGGCCTGTAATAAAAAAGAAACAAATTACAAATATTACACTATTGATTTCAAAGGACTGTAATTTTAGAGAGATGCTTTCAATTTTGTCAGCATTATAGATCCTGAAAATGAATGTAGTCTGTTTCAGGAACACTGCCTTCCAAAAAAACCACCTCTCATTATTTGCAATGTTTTGAATAAAAACTAAGGTAGCACAAATGTTTAAACAGATGCATCAATGATATGCCTTTTTTCTTTACTAATCATAGTTATTAAAGCAACCACTTTATTTTTTATTGTGTTTTAAATGAGCATAGAAAATTTGAGTCGGATAATGACCTTTGTACATCATGCTGCAAATTGATTTTGATGACCTTTCACTCTCAGATAATTAGGCTTCATGCACATTCATCTTGTTCTCACTGCACTAAGACTGCCTACTGCACTGGGCCCTGCAAATTCCCCCCTTCCCAGCATGTTATCTGTTACTCTCCATCACTGATTTGTTGCTGTTGCAGAACTTCGTGGGTTTTTTTTTGTGTGTGTGTAAAAATTGCAATTGCAATTTAGCTTCCCCTTAAATGTTAACACCTGTGCAATGCCAGATTTGGAGTGAAAACAGTGATGGCTTTTCTCTTTTCATAATAGAAGGTTCAAAAAAATTAGTTGTTAAATAATCTACTCATTGTTGTGCCTACTTGAGGTTTATTTTCCCCTCGAAACTAAAACTAATTTGGATGGTTTGGCAATTCAGCTTAAATTCTCGTTCAGTCCTCCACAAACTCTATGTACACAACGTAATTACTGTTGAAAATACTGTGACATCCCAAAAGAGGCTGATTTCCAGCAGGGAAAAAGCCCCAAATGGAATGACTGAAGGACAAAAATGCAGCATACAGATAGAACACGAGAGTGTAGCTGTCTCTAATGGAGCATTTTTCCTCAGTCTTCAGCTGCTCTAAAAGTAAATGTCTTATACAGAAGTGCACCTGTTACACCAAGACATATACTATGAGTATACCTTCAACATATTCTATGAGTGATCAGAAACTTGCTGAATGTGAACTGGTAGAAATCACGTACTTAAAAAGTAGACATCCTGAAAGGTAAAATACATTAGATCTTTCAGTAGAACAAGATGAAGGAATTAAAAGCCTCATATCAGGTTGCAGACAATTACTGAATCCTAAACACATTATTCTAAGCAGGATTCTTTCTGTCTTTTGACAATAAAAGTTAGTCCTATGTTTCATGTCCAACAAGCTTATACAGGTAACTGATGTAATAGGTTAACCGTTGTTTCTAGAGTAATAAAAATCAGCAAGTCAATCCTGCATCAGTAAGGACAAATCACCCAAAGAATCTATATTGCTTCTTTGTATGTTTGCACACATTACAGACCTGAATAGAGGACAAGGGTCTGCAGTGCCAGAGTTCTGCAACCAAAGATAAAGACAAAGCCTTTTAATCTGACCTGTCACAAGCAAGTTGATATGCATGTGCAAATGAAAACAAAAAAAAAAAAAGAGAAAAATAAACAGACAATTAAGGAATACTGCTGTTTTGTAAAAGGGTAGCGAGTTCCAACTCCCTGTAAAGAAAGACAGAATTGTTTCTGTTGACGTCCTCTGAGGTCAACCCAGGCAAGTTCTATTAACTTCAGTCCAACTAGATAAGAAGATCTGTGCATTTCTGTGAGGAAAAGGAAACTAAAGCAGGATACAAAGGTCTCAGAGGGTAAGAAGAACCTTAAAACCAGCCAAGCTGAACAGAACATTCATGCTGAGATATTTTTATTATTAATGTTATTATTATATGTGTCAGCAAAGGCAAGCTCCAAGAGAGGAAAAAGGTTGGAACATAGCCAGAATGTGTTTACTATTTTAGAAGCAGGATGGAAAAGAGCTTTCTATGTTTCTTGCTGTGTAAGATCCACAAGGGCAAGGACTTCGTGTTCTCCTTTATACTGTACAGCTCTCAGCACAGTGTCAGTTCTTAATAAATAATAAATAAAATAATGACTTGGAGAATATATAAAAAGATGAGTTGGGAGGACATACTAAATTATTCATAAATGTTCCCAACAATGTCACTTTCCAATTAAAGTGTCATCCTATCGTCTGTGTGGGTGAGACAACAACCTTCATCTCACACAAATGTGACAGCACTAAGAGCAAAAGGATTTTGTCATATATTAGTACCTAGGATGTGATAAAACATTTAGACCAAGTTTTCAGGAGTGGAGTTTTTCTATAATTGTCTTGCTACACCACTGAAATTCCCATTTTTTTTTTTGTATGAAATATATGGACTACAATTTGACAAAGATTTTATTTAACAGTGTGAATAAAAGCTTATAAACTACTTAATAGTTCTTTTTTTTGAGCAAGTCATGATAATCAGAAATAATGTCAAAATTAATAATAGCTACCTCCCAACCGACTCCCCTCTATGGCAAATCTACTGACCTAGATTATAAGGGATGGCTTCTGTCCTGCCTTAGTCAACCAGGAACAATGTGGATCCTCATGTCAAGTTGTGCGGTCTAGTTTATGTCCATGCTGATCAAGGCTGGCTATATTCATGCTGTATATTAGATGAAGTAAAGCATGAGTAATGCCACCAACCTTTGTACTATGCAGTGCATCCCTAAAGCCCCTGTCATAACTCTCCTGCCTCAGACATGAGCACTAATACCAACATGACCTATACAGCAAGGGGCTCTATGCTGCATCGCTCCCTCTGTTCAGTGCTTTCCTCCGTTCCTATAAAGACAGGGAGAGAAAGGAGGAAAACCAAGTGAAACATGCGTCTGTTCTTTCAAACCTGAGGAAACTGTTCAGAATTGAATGTTATTGCTCTTCTCCACTGGTTCTATTCTGAGTTATGCAGCATTTAGTGTGATTCTCATAATTACAGCACTGGGAGCCATGAAGCAGTATTAAAATAAACAGCAAGATTTATTGTAATAAATAGTAAGTTTCTAGCTATCAGAGCAACACAATTTGAAACACTAAATTCTGCAAGACTCAATACAGAAAACAAAATAGAGAAGCTTGAGATGTATTTTGTTAAATCTCATAATTCCTAAACATATCTCCTACCTACACAAAGACAAGATGCAGCTTGGGCTGCCAGTATTTAGGGAATATTTCCAAGGCTGCATGACTGTGGGCAAAACTATCTTTCTTTTTTTCCCCACCTCGGTTTGGATTTGGACTACAGTATGACATTTCCTAACAGTAGTGCTGTGCTCATTTGAATGTACCTCCCCCCACCCCCAATTACAAAGATATCTTGCCTGTATAGAATTGATTAGTTCATTATATAGATAAGTAAATAAAGATCTACATAGCCAGGTGAGGAAATATCATTAGTATCAGTTTGATTTAATTGATAATAGGGATAAAACAAAATGTTGGCAAATTCCAAGGACCTGATTTATTTTACAGCTGAAATTAATAATGAGATTTGAGCATGTGGCAGATGAATGTAAAATGTTATGAAGAGCACCAGTATGCAGAATATTTCCTGAATCCTCTTTTTTTATTTACAGCTGAGCTGACGCACAAAACCTTTGAGCTGGCTTCTTAGAGCATACTGCACAGTCACTTCATTCACTTTCATGTCAACAAGCTTTGGCTTGATAAATTAAAACAGAAAAATGCTGGGTAAAGCACTGCACACCTGCATGATTCATTTTGCAGCAATTTTCTCAAGGCTGCCTCAAGAATGACCTGCTATCTTCCTTGTCTTCTTATCATTTTCCCATCTGGAAAAGTCTGAGCCATGTGGTACACTGGGGAGTAAGTGGCCCGAGACTGCTGCATTCAAAGGCCATTAATAATCATAACTCTTAAAATCACCACCCTCCTGCAGACAAGGTTAATAGTAGCCTATAGAATAGGTAAGGAGGTCAGTAGTTAACTTTTACTAGAATAAATATCAAGTGAATTGTTTGATTTTCTTTGTTACCTCAGACATAAAACAAGAATTGCCATTTTTAGAGGCTGCTACTGAAGATTACTGTTGAAAACATGTAACTTTAAAAATTTTGGACCTTAGTGGCCCGTGAAAGACATCCCTTGTACATAATTTTTTTTTTATTACTTTATTAATTTTTCTTCCCCTAAAATTGAGATACAGGTGTATTTTCACAGAGCCTGGCAGGTTTTATTAATATCCTGGTAGTCTAGCCCAAAGTTTTGAAATAAAAAAAATTTGGAGAATTAATTTTCAATAGAGTGGGAGAAAGTGAGCAAGATACTAATTGCTAATAACATCAATTCTGTGTCAGTCAGTGCAGTGCCATAAGTGGAAAAAAAAATCAGTACTGGAATTAAAAATAATATCAAATTTCAAAGTATAATTTTCCTAATTAGTCTTTGCTCCCTAAATGAAATTCAGAAAAGTTCTGTGAAGAGAACAGAAAATGCTGGGGTTAGGCAAAGTGGGGTAAAAAGCATAACAGTGCTGTCACTACAGACAAACGCCTACAATGGCAGATTGTGTAGAAATATAAGAAACAAAAGAACTAACTTCTATAAAAGAAATACATTAATCAGCATCTAGGATAGAATTGATAATCATTATAGTAAATCAATAAAAAATTTTACTATTTATCTTAATGGTAAAAACATACACCAGATATTACTGGGTGATAATAACTTATTATTTGCAATGTTAGTAAAACCACTCATTATATTTCCAGTAGTACATTAGGTACATCTATATGTGGACATGTGTGCATGCATACACACACACACATGCGCACGCGTATGTTCTACTTCAGACGAATGGCAAATCTCAGTGCTAAAGTGAAAGAAGTCCACTTAATAGCCCACTCATAATGGTGAACTAAATATGCAGGTATATTTGAAAAGTTCCTTTTCTGTTCACATTAAACATTTAGGATTTCAGTATTTCAAATCCTTCAAACTAGTGACACTTTGCCTTGAAAATTCTTTGCCTCATGAAATAAAGGAGAATTTTAAAAAATAAATTTTGCTTCAATCCTTATCTATTTGTAATGCTTATGTTTGTCATTGCATTCTACTCTTCTGCACCTATAGATCTCACTTACAGAATCTGTAGTGAATTCTGCCAGTGTATGAGAGGATAAAGCTTAGCATACTCCTGGTAAATCCTTTGTAAATTTTAGGCCCTTTTTTGAGACTCCTTCCCCCTCCCCTTCTCCCTGAAGTCCTGAATGGCTCAGTGAATTGCTGAGAGTTTATGGAGCCTTTCACTCTGGGTCACTGGTTTGATTCAAGTCTAAGTCAGCAGTGAACCAAGAGTCATTACCATCTGAAGATGGGTTTGTGCCGCTTTAAAATGAGTTGGTGGCTTGAGTGAGTTTCCTTTGAGGCTATGATTAGCACCTTCACAACTGACAGTCTTTTGGTGCAGTCTTAGCTGAGAAGACAAAATTTCTGACCTACGGACCAATCACTCCAAGTCAGAGAGGAAAGACGCTCAAGCTCCATTAAAAATGTCCACCAACTATTTTTCTTGTGTAGAAAATGTGAAGAATTTATTTTCCAGAGCTATTTGTTTGTGCTGTATTCATGAATAGCACACACACAAAAAAAAGAATAAAGAATTTATGTGACTGTATAGTCAAGCTGTCATTAAGGAAACTTCCTGAGAAAGGAAGAATTTTATCTTGCCTTCTTGCTCTGATTGTCCTTTAGGAATTAATGCATCCTGACTAGAAAAGAAACAAAAAAAAAAAGTATTGTTAAATTACAAGAAATTGGTGGGATTATGAAGGAGACATTGGCTTTGCCATTGTCTCCTTTGCTTTGATGAGGTAATCTTTATTTTTTAATGGAATGATCTTTTCCAGTAGTCTTCCCCACCTACAAGTGTAGTTTTCCACTTCCTGCATTCTTTACAAGCAGCTTTAATAAGCCATTGCTCACGTTCACAGTGCCCTCTGTGAAATGATAGGCAATTTCTGATTTGTTTAAAATTTGGCAGCTGATAATGTAAGTCTACCTGTGAAAAAAAAGACATTTCTTAAGTGATGGAGCTGCTTTTCTATTGGTGTTCTTTCTTAAATTGGGCTTTTCTCTATATTTACATAATCCTCATCCATATTATGTCAGAAGGTCTGGCTGATTTCTTGTCCTGATCCCCTTTTCTCCTATCAACACTCTTTACTTATAATAGCAATATATTTTAAAATGCTGTCTCATTCAGTCTAATTCCATTTTGGCACGCTTTAGCTGGCAAAGTCCTCAAATTTACTAAATAAGGAAGTCTCAGATTTACTAAATAAGAAAGCCACTTTCTTATGAATTAGTACTCTTCCCCTGACCTTGGTGGAACTTATTCATATTATTTCCCTAAAACAACATGTCATTGGTGACTTCCTAACTTCTTTCTCCGGTTTTCCATTCTACTGGACTTTTTTTTGTTCAGTACCCATGCAAAATATAACATGTGTGCAAAACATGGGGTTTTTTTTGTTTTTTTTTTTGCATATAGGATTCTATATATCACAAAATCAGCTTCTGCTGTTCACCAGTTGTGGGTCTTGACACGAGAGTCCCTATAGCTTAAGCTGACTGACTAGTGCTCCAGTGCTTCAGCTCATTCACTGAAATAGCAAAACCATTGACTACTATAGTTCAGAATCAATCTGAAGCCTCTTATTCTCCAAAACACCTATACATGTAAGTAGTTTTACACATGTGGGTAATTCTATTGTGTTCAGAATAACCTCCCATCAGCAAGAATGAGTTTGATATTTAATGACTGTTTAACTCTGAATTTTTTAGCTCTGGTCACTTAACTGTGAATTTAAATAACTCATTAGATATGATGGGAAAAGAATGCAGTTGTTACTGCTACTGTTGATATTTGCATACACGTATCTGCTTCTGAACCTGTAGCCTATAAAGAACAGACCATTTAAAATACCTACATTTCATGTTTAAGTGCATGTTTACTTAAAAAAAAAGCTAATTCTTTGTGTTACAAGATTTACATATGGTATATTCTAATTGGATGGTGGACAGGAGATACTGCAATAATATACTACTTTATCAAATGTATTTTTAAATTATTCTTCCAGTGAATCAATCTGAGCACGCAGCTAAAAGGCAGGGGGAATGGGAGGGAGAGGGGGGCTCATGTGTAGAATTAATTTTGCCCTCTGGAGAAATACCCATGACTGCACACAGTTCAAAACCCATTATGGTTGTTCCACAACCAAACATTTGATGCACTGATCAGTGTCAAGAGTGGAGACAGGTAAGAGCCAAAAAATGAGACTGAAAAGCCTTGATGGTGCCAGCTGCTCTCTAACCTTGACTCAGTGGTGTGCATATTAAAAAAAAAGAAAATAGAGAAAGCAGGAGAAAAGCAGGCAAGTAAGTAAGTAAAAATGACAGTAAGAAAATAGGACAGACCTCAAAATATTGCTCCCTCTAGTTAACAACTTTCTTTTTTCAGCTGCTGAAGTCTTATTTATTCTCAATTAATAAACCAAAATATCAGAGGAGTCTCGTAGACACCAGCTATGGGGTCCACAAGGGAAAGTTAAAATCTTTTAATCTCCTTGAAGCAATTAAAATACTGCCTTCTAATTATTAAAATATTTATTAATACTATTTGTGTTTTTATTAAAAAAAAAAAGAAACCAAACCACTTTTAAAAAGACAAAAATCTGGCAAAATCTGTCTCTTCCTGCAAGCTTTTTAGAGGGGTGGAGTTGTTCATTCATAGGAGACTTCACAGAAACAGAAAGAATAATAAATTGAAGACTTTCTATAAAAAAGCAATATTAGCATATATTGCTCAAGAGTCAGAGAGATTTATTGTTCTTAACACAAACATTTGGGAAGCAGGCACAGAAGCTTGGAAAATATTATTCAATGACTAATATTAACATAAAAAAAAGGAATTTTCCACTTAAACATGATGTGGTTAATGATTTAGAATACCAAAGACATTTACTGGCAGATAGTTCTCCTTTTGGAAGGTCTCATGAAATACTTCATGTTAAACACTGGTGTCAAAGGTTAAGAAAACACCCCATGAATTCAGTAATCTATACATTCTAGTAGTCCTCTTTAAATTATTAATTTACATTCACATTGATAATAGGTGGATCTTTCTAGGTCTTTGATTCACACTTCGGTAAAAATACCACAGACTACCAAAGTCATGCAGAGTCAAATTAAGTTTAATGAAGAATAAAAAAAATTGAATACCCATAAAATGAGCAAGGCAAATAACGCAAAATGTTACTAGGTTCAAAAGATAAAGCAACCTCCCAGCTGCATCACAACAACATGAGATTTACAGTCATTATTTAATTTCACTTGCTTTTTCTGTAGTGCAGTGTCCACATCTTAAGAAGTCAGAGAAAAAGAATATGATAACACATTCATTGGGACTAGGAGAAAAGGTGTGGTATAAAATGGAAACTAACTGGAATCTTTGTTACAATATACAATTGAACAATAGTGCAATATTTTGGTATTGCTTGCATTAGTTAAATTCACTTTCATCTTTTTCATCTTTCTTTGCCTCTGTATTATGGGATTTGGCTGCAATGGAAGTACCAAGGAATTGAGCTGTTCTCATCTTCTTTCAATGTGACTCTTTTGTCATGGAAATTTAAGTAAGCTTTAAACTTTTTGAAAATGTGGAGGCTTATTTCAAACCAAATCTCCTTGCAACTTAACTGCTTATGGTGATGTCAGAAAAGTAATTCTGCATGGCATCTCTCAGTCAAGGTTGCACAAGCTGGATGCCAATCTCCAAAAGAAAGTTATGGAACTTAGAGTAAAATTTACACTCCATGGGGATATGGATGCCTGGAGCCTCCTTTTAACCACTGTCAAGCTCAACACTGACCAGTGACATTTCTGGAGCTCTGTACACACTTAGAAATGTGACCTGTCTTCATCTGGCAAAGGCGCTGTGCCACCTGCACAATGCCTTTGAGGGATCCCTTTTATAGCAGATGGGAGGAATTCAGGCGCTTGGCCAGAGTGTAATGTTGTCCAGCTAGCCCTGTTTGGCAACCTATTTCTTGAGAAAACTGTTTCAGCAGCAATTCTGAGTTTAAAAGAGTCCTCATAATAGACAGGAGGATCTGATCACAAATTCATTGTCCTGAAATTCGACAGAGTATTTAACATCCCTAGCATTTAAGCAGGTCATTTTTCCAGAACAAGAGATTCAGGGCAGCTGGGTCCAGCTTCATGGTTCACATTCAGCTTTTAACTAAGCTGTAGCCTCTCATCTTGAACTGACATTACATATCACTCATCACTATCTGTCAGAAGTGATATCAGTATCTGTAGCAGCTGTTGCATCTTCTGGATGAAAAGTCTCAATGTTTACCTTTAAAATGTCAATCCTTCTGCACTCTCAGCATTCACAGACCTGTTCATCAGTTTGTTCCCAGCTGCCCTGGAGATGTATTCAGAATAAATGAAGCAAGCAGGACAATTTAAATACAAGGAAGAAGCTGTAGTCAAAGTCATCTGCAGGTTTCACTTCACAGGCCAGTTCTCAAAGGGATCCTTCCCTGCAGCGATAGCACTTGCCTGTGATTTACCATTTACATCTTGCATGGAAGGAACTGGCATAATTTTGATAACAGACCTTCTCTGCTGAGGTTTAAGGATGGCAGTCACTTATGTGACTGCAAAGAGGCAGGAGACCATAACGGCAGTATGGCCATTGCAGTTGATACTCCACCCAGCAATAAGAGCTGTATTCAAATAGCACTATGCACAATCCATAGTACAAATTAGGAAATCATTCTGATTGTCAATGAAGGCCATCAAGACTCCTGATTGCCATTCCTAGACAGCAAAGATGCAAGGAAGGAATGGTTCTGCTGTTGTGCTCCACGGCCAGCAGAAAATTTCTGTGTGAGCCTGGGACAAACAATTAACTGCCCTACTACCTCAAACGTGACTGGAACAGTTTCCTTCTAATAACGTCAGCACGCTTTTCTGACATTTTGCCCTCAGACCGTATTGCATGCTTCCGAATTTGCAAACTAGCATCCAAACTAGTTTGGATGTGCTACTGAATAAATTACAGACTGACTTGGCCTGCTTCTGGCCACTGCCACAATGTTTGCGACCCTTTCACGAAAGGGTGCAGCGGACAGCCATCACAATCCTTAACTTCAGTGGATTAACTACCTACTAATGGTTTGGAAGGCATTCTCTGATAACAGTTCTTATATCCAATTTACATTATTCCTAGAAAATACATCAAACATTTGCTTACTTTGGTGAAACAGCTGGCAGAGCTAATATTGTATTTTGTTATTCAAAATAAGTTGCTAGGCCTCCTTGTTTGTTGAAGTACCAAACACATCATGAGAATACAAAAGTCCTATTAACAGTGACTTTCACAGTATATCCACATGAAGATTCATCACATCTGAGTTTGTAAAACCACGTGGGTGTTTGAAGGAAATCCATGGAAAAACTACTGTCTCAGTTCCATAGCCTCTCTGCAATGGCAGCACGTTTCAGGACTCCCAGAGGGACTGAAATATATAGGTGAATGATAAAAAGAAATGAAAAGTTTTAGCTACAGATCACTTTTGATATTAACTGTATGTTGTCCATGCCTAGTGTAGTGGATTCTAGGGGCTAGAATCCACAAGCTATCTGTCTATCTACCTATCTATCTATCTATCTATGTACCTAGCTGCTACATGTACAGAGGACAAAGAAAAACCTTAGAAACTGTACCTTACCTTAGCAACTAGTACCTTACTCCACAGCTGGAGGAGGCAAATAAATCCTTAGTTGTGGAGGCTGCCTGCCATGGCAACTGTAAGCACAGTCCTTGTCATCTGGGGCAGAAACCTTTGGCACAGGATGCTTCTGTTTCCACTGTGTCCTTTGTGCCTCTCCTCTCACCGAGTGGGAGTGCAGCCTCTGAGACTGCCAATCTAGCACCTGCTGAAAGCATGGCATTCACTAAAAACAAGAAAGAAAAAACATTTTCCTTTAATCTACAATCCATGTTCTGCCCTTCCTCTGCACTGTTCATACATATGCACCACATAAAAAACCACACCTAGAACAAGTTCCTTTGTGTTGTTCATATGTGTGAGCATGTGCTTGATCATCCAAAAGAAGGAGCAGGTGGAACACAGCCAAGATCTCATTCATTAAAATCACACAGTTTTTATTCACTGGCTCCACTGACCCTTTGCTTGGAACACTTCTGCAAAGTCCTCGTGCCTTTGTGGTTGCATTGTTGTGAGATTTTAAGGCTGCTTAGAAGTGGAATCCTCACAGGTGAGGCCTCTTTATCACAGCCAGATCAGGAAATGATGATGAACTTCCACACTTGCACGTGCTCTTCCATCAGAGCTGGAATCATCAGGGAACAGTTCCGCACTGTAAATGTTTTCCATCAGTGGGCACCTATGACTACAGTCATTCATCCTAAACTGTGGATTTATGATAAGGTATTATAATGCAAACTGTGACTGAAATTTGATTTTGCTGTTGCAGAAAGAGAGGGAAAAAAATGGATTTTCTAAGGCAGACTGATAATTAAACTCGGGAGCACTGGCAGAACAGCTGAATGTAATGGATAAGTAGTTGCTATCCTGCAATTATATATTACAGTATTAGCTATCTCAGAAATGGTTTGCTGTTGCATCAATGAATCCATCTGGATCATTGAATTAAAAAAAAAATCTAATTTCATTACGAGTCTTGCGAGCTATTGTATGATGTCTGCTTTTGGCTCTGTGTTAACAGCCTACCTAATTTTCCTCACTCTCTAAAATGAGATGTGGTTTCAAAGGAGCAGCTTTTTGACATTTACATAAGCACACATAACATACATACTTCAAAGAATGTGGTGTAACTTCACTCCACAGAGGAGCCCAGTAGTGCCCAATATACAACATGTCACTATAAAAGTACACTTGAAAAATAATATACTTGAAAAAAAGAACAGTTATTCTGCTCCAGAGTCATTGTTAAGCCATATTTATGGGCATTTCACTGGCACAAAGGAATTTTTGTTCCACAAAAGAGGAAGTTAACTTAATTAATCGTGGAATCCTCCTGAGAAAGCAAAAAGTCCTGCAAAAGGTTCTGGAAGAAAATTTTCACATTTCACAATCCAAAGCACATGTCTAGAGATAGGAGCTACACAAATTAAAAATGTATCTACATGGTAAATATGTAAATACATTTGGTATGTGTGATATCAATGTCCTTTTCATACACAGACATGCATCTAAAAAATGACGATTCAGAAACTGAAGAAAACATCCATTTGCCAGTACAAAATAAACAGGAAGGGATATTTTTATTTTAAACAATGGAGAGCCCTAATTTTATAAAACCCGACACTTCAGCAAGCTAGGACTGAGACTCGTTTGCAGCAGATTCCTAATTTGTTCATTTTACACTGTCTGAGTAACTAGATCAAAAAGCAATGTCAAATGCCCAAAGCACTGTTTGTCAGCAGTTCTTTTTTATTTCAAAGCTGCTGAATAGAGGAAGGCTAGTACAGTATTTCCAAACAGGCATAGGAAGGCTCTTGTTGGCAGCCCCTTGCTGTAGAATGACTACATGCGATGAGTATAGACCATTTGTCTGCTGATTACAGCAGACCCCAGGGGAGCTGATGTTAGCTCTCATTTTCACCTCTCTTTCTCTCACAGTGTCTCCTTGTTGTGGCAGTCCTGCCTCCCCTCCTCCTCCTTGCCTTCATTTCTCACAGATCTGAGTCGATATGACTTGGCAGTGGTATATTTAAGACTGTTTTCCAAATTAAAATCAGACTAGGATGTTTGAAATGTGTTGACTTGCCTTGAAGGTTAACACAGAGAAGAAAAAAAAAAAAAGGGGAATGTATTCTCATTTGGAATTCAGCACTGATCATAATGAATGTACTTGGTATTCATGTGAATCTCACATATATTTCCATAAGAGTGCTACTGTAATTTAACACTGGTACTAAAAACACTGGGGGGAGAGGGGCACTTAAAATAAAATGTCATGGAATAAAAAAAAAGGATATACATTTTGTCTCTGCAGAAACTCTACGGTCTGCCTGTTGTTTAATACTTGATTTATAAGCTTTTTCTCCCATCCTCCACTCATTTCCATAGAATTTTCTCGGGGAAAGGATGAGAAATATTCTTTTACTGTGCTAAATATGTAGCTTTATGATTCAGTACTCCCAGGGGCAGCAGTGATGTATGTGCTATCAAATTACATGGATTTTACACACCTATTTTCTCTGATATTCAATAAGAAATGTGTACTTACTGCAGTAACCTTGCATTACTCATGCAACACTTCGGAGAGACAGAGCACGCTGCACCAAGAACATTCAGTAGCCTGCTGTCTCTTTTTTTTTTCCCTTACAGTATTTTAAAGGGGAAAATATCTGTTATGCTTCAGCAAATAATTTTCTGAGATTCCTAATTCAGTTTTAAAATAGGGTAAATGTCCATATCTCTGTGACAAAGGACTTCACAGAACACACAACTACACTAGTTTAGAATAATGGCCTCTCCTGTAAATTTAACTGTTCCTCCACTTCTCTCTCTTTATGCATATTCTGATTGTGCTTGGCAGTTCTCTCTTTTTTTCATTAGATTGTTGGTGGTGGAGCAACACAATGAACAACAACTTCTAAGATTTAATTGTGGAAAAATCTATGTATGCTGCTCTTGTAATCATTCTAGAGTCAAAGGATGTTTCCCTCTACTCTTCAGTGATTTACATACTTAGAACTTCACTCATCTATATCTTTGTCAGAGAACACTATTTTTATGCCCTAAAATCAGGAGTTAGTTTCTGCTTCTCAGGGGAACAAATGAGTCACAGACAATGAGAAAAGGTGGAGTGGATGCATGGATATGAAGCAGTAAGGAGGAGTGAGATGTAAACAAGTTTATCTGTTCTTAAGCAGAATCTCAGCTTTCAGCTCTTTTAAGATTTCTTTTTCCCAAGTGAAGAGCTTACAAATAAAAACTGGTCTGCCTGCTTCAATTACCCTAAAAAAAACATGCAGAGAGCCTGACACCATGTAAGACATATGAGATCCATTCACCTGCACAGAGAAGTAGTTCCCTTAAAGGAAGTCCTTAATTCATTGTCTACTCAGAGAAAAGGCACTGGACATCTTGGAAGCTCCCTGATGCAGAATCTGTCCTCTTCAGTTAAAGAGTTTGGGAGCTCAAGCTGGTTACAGCAGATCTCTTTCTGGTGCCCTCCAGGAACATGTCTTTCCATTGACTTTTACAGAATTCCTGCTAGGAAGATTGCTTCACTAGGGACCTACATAGTACTTGAATGCATGAGACAGGAGGACTGAAATCTACACTAGTGATTGAAATAAAGAAAACACTTAATTTTTTTTACTATTTAATTGTTCATCAATATAGGCATGAGAGGAGATGAAGCATCATGTTATGATATATGTTCTGCTTCAAATAATTCACGATGAGTTTGGCCAAATAAGCCATTTACATAGCATGGAGGAACAGCCAGGGAAATTACCTTTGTAATGAGACTTGCACCACTATGTACCTGCATGTATTTTACATACACAAGTAAATGTTTGAGATAATTTCCTTTTTTTCTTTCTTTACATGGAAATCTGTTGTAAGATACAACATAATTACAGCCAGTCTGGTTGTGGTGACTTGGGGAATAGGTCTTGATTTAAAACAAATTATTTTTTTTCAGCATGATTTTACAAGCCCCAACTGTATTTTAGCAACCACTAAAGTTAAAGGCAGGTTGATATATTTTTCCTAGTAGACATCTAACAAAAGGGAGTGAGGAAAGGTGAAATAGTTGAAAATTAAATAGACCCCCACATCATGAAAGCAGAACACAGCAATATATTACTCTCTTAGTAGTTGTCTTTGACTGAGAGCAAACTGAAATGATGGAACTAAAGTGGTGAAAGTATTGCATAAAGCCTAGCATCGCATATTTCTTGTTCAGAGTGAAAGGTTTGATGATCACTGTTGTAGTAATACAGAAGCTTAATTGAGCAGAGATCATTATACATGAAAAAAATACAGGACTCCTTACAAAGGCCTGCTTATCCTCTACTGAATTCTTGCAAATATCTATGATTAGAATATATATTTTTGTCATGGCTGCCATTACTTTGACTATGCAGACTTTGGAACTAAATTATGTTTCTGCTGTGACTATTGCACTATGAAATGGAATATTCCTTTGCAGACTATATTATGAATACTATTCTTTAATATATACATAGAGATATGACACAAAGAACATGTCAGCTGAAGCTTTAATAGTACAATAGACATAATAATAATTAATTGCTTCTAGGATATTTTTTTTTCATTTTTACCCACACTGAGGTTGTAAACTTGTTGACGTTTCCTCTAAGCTATTATCACTGAAAGTAGTATGCTGCTTTCCTTTTCCTCCACATCCTCTTGTTAGATCATTTTCAACACAGTACTTTCTCACCTATGCTTTTTTTGTAGGGGTATGTGATGAACAAGGGGTTTTTTTTTCGGCAGGAATAAGTGACTAGGCAAGTGCTAGCCTACCAACGAGAGAAATGTCCCTGGAAACACAACTAAAGAGCATAGAACTGAAGTGAGTCATTGTTCTGGTTTTGTTTAGTGAGGGGGGGCCTACGGTGGTAGCTTCTGTAGGAAACTGCTAGAAGTCGCTCCCCTCTGTTCAGTGGACTTGGCTGGGCCTAGGGCAGACCTGCTGCTGGCCAAGGCCGAGCCGATTGGTAGCAGAATGTCCCGTGATAATGCCTCTGCAATAACGTATTGAAGAAGGGGAAAACAGAAAAAAAAAAAGAGAAGAGAAAATGTGAAGAAGCTGAGCAGGGGCAGAGGCGCAGAGGGGGAGGCGCAGGCCTCATGGGCCTTGCAGGCCTCACCCTCTGGCCTCTTGCCAGGCGGCTGACTGGGCCCGACTCAGTCCAGCCTGGCTGCAAGAAGTGGAGAGGAGATGACAACTGAATAAGATGTAAAAAAGATCCTGAGAGACATCTACCAGCCTGTTGTGAGGAACGGCTGCAGACGCCAAGGTCAGTTCAGAAGGAGGGGGAGTAATGCGGCTCCTGGCCAAGATTCCCCTGCAGCCTGTGGAGACGACCATGGTGGAGCAGGTTGTCCCCCTGCAGCCCATGGAGGTCCACAGAGGAGCAGAGATCCACTTGGAGCCCATGAAGGACCACGTACCAGGGGAGCTGGATGCCTGAAGGCGGCTGTGGCCTGTGGAGGGCCCACTGGGACAGCCGTTCTGGAGAGACTGTACCTTGTGGAAGAGATGGCCCACACCGGAGCAGTTTCAGGAAGGACTGTGGCGTATGGGTGGGACCCCACGCTGGAGCAGGGGAGGAATGTGAGGAGTTCTTCCCCTGACCATGAAGCAGAGGCGTAAAACAAAGCATGATGAACTGACCACAACCCCCATTCCCTCTTCCCCCCTGTGCTGCTCGGGGCGGGGGGTGAAGGTGGTAGAGATAATGTTAAGCTTGGGAAGAGGGAGGGGTGGAGGGAGGTTATCTTGTTCTCTGTCTCATTCTCCTGCTGTTTGTAGTAATAAATGAATAGTTTTCCCCAAGTCGAGTCTGTTTTGCCCGTGACGGTAACTTTAAGGATTTTCTCCCTGTCCTTATCTCAAACCTCGAGCCGTTTTTCTTGTATTATCTCTCCCTATTCTCTCAGAGGGTGGGGGGAGTGAGAGAGAGACTGCGTAGTCTGGTCCCGATCGGGGCTGAACTACGACAGTAATCTTACGTCCTTTCAGACAACAGTAAATGGCAATGAATGGCCCCCTCACAATCAAAGTGGTATCAGCACACTTTGTCTTTCCTTGCCTTTGCTTTGGAAGACATCTGTGCATTTGTTCACTTGCTGTATTTCATGTGATCTATGATAGTTTTCAGCTGAGGACTTGTAACTTGGTTAAAACATACTAGCTTGATACCTGATAGAAAGTTATATGATCGAAAGCACTACTTTACCCCACTTTACTACTGCAAGTTAGTCTGAAAACATTCTTTCAGATGCAGGAAGATGTAGAAGGCAGTATCTCTCTAGTTACTCATAATTAAATATGTTCTAAAAGAAAAGAGGAAAAGACTAACCTACAGAAGAAGACATCAAAAATGTTGTGCAGAACTGGAAATTTTCAGTCTTGGTAGGATATATTTTTGATTTAATGAAATTGGGAAAGAAAAGCTAAAGCAATTCTAAAAGTAAATCATTTCAGAGAATAATTTGCTAATTAAAGTGATTGAAACTTAATATGCTTAAGTTTTCATTGATGATCCTGGATCTGAGTAGGAATATGCTTAAATTTGAACTGGGAGACGAATTATGTAGGAGCATAACACAGTTACGAGAAGAGAATAGTACATTCCATGGTACTACTGAAAGACTTCAGTTCTTTTATCGACTGTGGGTTTTGTTTAGTGGGAGGGGGCTATGCTGGCAGCTTCTGCAAGAAGGTGCTAGAAGTTTCCTCTTTGTCTTCTGGACTCAGACAGGCCTAAGGTGGACCCACTGCTGGCCAGGGCCGAGCCAATTGGTGACAGAATGTTCTCTGGTAACGCCTCTGTGATAATGTATTTAAGAAGGGGAAATATATATTTTTTTTTAAAAAAAGAAGATGATGTGAAGAATCAGAAGTGGAAGGAAGAGAGGGGGAGGCGCGAGCCTTGTGGGATCCTGGCCTCTGGCCTCCTGCTGGGCGGCCATCTGGGCCCGAATCAGCCCAGCCCGGCTGCAAGAAGTGAAGAGAGGAGATGTGAAGAGAACCTGAGAGGCGTCTGCCTGAGCCAGTTGTGAAGAATTTGTTGTGAGAGGAACGGCTGCAGATGCCAAGGTCAGTGAAGAAGGAGGGGGAGCAGTAATGCTGCTCCTGGCAGAGATTGCCCTGCAGCCCGTGGTGCAGCCCATGGTGAGGCCGGCTGTGCCCCTGCAGCCCATGGAGGCCCACGCAGGAGCAGAGATCCACCTGCAGCCCGTGGAGGACCCCACGCCGGGGCAGGTGGATGCCTGAAGGAGGCTGTGACCTGTGGAGTGCCCACTCTGCGGCAGCTGGTTCCTAAGGGACTGCACCCCATGGAAAAATGACCCACACTGAGGCAGTTCATGAAGGACTGTAGCCCATGGGAGGGACCCCAGGCTGGAGCAGGGGAGGGATGTGAGGAGTTCTTCCCCCGAGGGGGAAGGAGCAGCGTAAAGCGACAAGTGATGACCTGACCATAATCCCCATTCCCTATTCCCCCCTGTGCTGCTCAGGAAGGGGGACAGAGGTAGAGATAATTGAAATGAAGTTAAGCCTGGGAAGAGGGAGGGGTGAGGGGAAATTGTTTTGTTTTCTTCCACATTATCCTGTTTTGGTTTTAATAATAAATAAATAGTTTTCCTTAAGTTGTGTCTGTTTTGTCTGTAACAGCAACTTTAAGAATCTCTCCCTGTTGTTATCTCAGACCTTGAGCCTTTTTTATTTTATTATCTCTCCCTATTCTCTTGGAGGGTGGGGGGAGTAAGCGAAAGACTGCGTAGCTTGGTCCTGAGCAGGGCTAAATTACGACATCTATTTACCCTGTATTTCCATATAAATCTACTCTTTGGTGAAGTCTCAGTCTGGAAAAAATCTAAGTACGTGCTCAGCTTTAGGCTTTCCAACTCTCCTTTGGACATCATCAGGTCTCTCATTTCAAAACATGCATGTGTTTAACACATTCATGGATCACAGCCTCAGCAAGAAGCAGCTGTTTTTACTGCCACTATAGCGTTGTTAAGTTTTAAAGTTTAAATTAGTAGTTTTAACAAGCAGGTGCCCTTTCAATTCTCCAAAACTCCAGTCGCATTCTGACACAACACCTTGAGCTCTGGTGTCTTGATATTCATTCATCATCTTATAAAGCAATGGCATCTCATGGTAAGCAGCACTGTGTCAAAATAGATCTTTTGGAGGCAACATCGGACTACCAGATCAGTGTCAGCATCCTTAGTTTAGGCAGTTTTAAAATATCACATTGATAGAGAAAATGTAACATGCATTGCTTTATTGCCTTATAGAGGATAATTCTGTATTTCAGGTGCTTAGCCTACCTTTTCCTGAATATCCTTCCTGCTAGACAGATAAATCCAGCTGAGAATTGCCCATAAGACATGTATTAGTGTGGTATGTGTTATTCCTTAATTTTGGCCAAAGGAAAAACTACCTTACCCGAAGAGGGGTATAGTTTTCAATGTATATATTAACTTAATAGTGAAATAAAAAAAAAAGTGCAACTTTAAAATTGCATAGATTCTCCTGTTTCAACCTGACACATACTAAAAATGTTTTCAACAAACTAAATTTGTGTCAGTAAATCTCTAAAGTCCTTACAGCACACAACTTCCAGTTTAAGTTGGATGAGTCAGAAAAGATGGCAGCTGCATTACAGAAGATGGAGTCATAACTACAAGGAAAATGCAAGTATTTTCAATATTTTCCAGAGAAAATTTTTAATTAAAATTATTAACTAGATGTATTTAATAGCAAATTCTAACTTCACCAGCAATCAGAATTCCTAACAATTTTAGGTGGCTTTGGAATTAACTTATCCTTAATTCCTTTGGAATTAACCAATCCTTACTTTAGGCCTTAAGATACTATCAGAATACACACAAATAATAGTATAAATGTGAATCATACTTTTATTCATTACTGATTTACTTAACTATTTACAATTATTTCAGTCTATACACGAGTGAAGATTATTAGTACCCATAAAAATAGCAGGTTTTGAGAAGTAAAAATGTTCTTGGTGAATTCAGTTTCCAGTTCAGAATATTTGGACTTAGAGAAGAGACTCAGCCGTGAGCAAAGGCTTTGGCATGGCTGTTGAATTTCCAGGAAAGAGGTCTGCAAGAGCAGGTCCTGAAACCCTGTAATATTTACTGTCTAGTTTAATGATCCGAAAGTCTGTGCTGAATCAGAGGTAGAAATGTTAAAGTAATTACCCTGGAAAGTCAATTTAATGAATGCCCAATATGTGAAAGCATTATTTCTGTAATCTTTTCTATTGTCCAATTTATCATTTTTATTGTTCATTTACCTATGTTATATAGTTCTGGTATGAATTATATTCTCTAATATTCGTTTTTCTTCCATATGACTTGTTAGATAGCTAGTGAAAAGATCCTCTTTAAAGAGAGACCTTTGTACTTGAGAAAACTTTGAAATATAATATATCTAAACATAAATCTGTTCCCATCTCATGTTTTTTGGAAAACTTCCCATGTTCCTTCCTATAATTATCAGAAATATTTGTTTGAGCAAGGACTTTAATCTCCACTATTTCTTTTCAACTTCCCATTTGGTGTGAAAGCATGGCAATATTACTCAATTTGTGGTTTCCAGTATCCAGTGTAAGGCCTTGATTCTGCAAAAAATTATCTACACCTATGAATTTATTCACACTAGTAATTCCTCAACTGCTTAGCTGAAACACAATATGAGATTTGTGATAATGCACACAAACAGGATTGCTGAAAACATCTAGTCCTAATACAACATGTTCATATGATATAAATGCAGTATTCTTTTGTAAATTCAGGCATAAAACAAATTAGCTGGTGGAGAAGATGAGCCTTATTAGAACCATAAGAAATAGCACAGAAAACCCATCTCTTGGTATGCTGTAACTTAGAAATTACATTTGGAAGAAGATTGTTAAAAGAGCCTGTAGGAACACTGAATGTTTGGAAATTACTGTATAACTTGTGAGTTTACATTTTTCTGTGATAATGTTCTCTCTAGTACTTAAAAAAACCCCCTCCCCCTTAGAAACCTTGAACTGGAATAATGAATTTTATGATAGGCACCATAGTAAGGAAGAAGACACATTTGCATTTTAAGATTTTACCCAGCCACTCAGTCTGAAATGGATTGACGAGTAGATGCCAAAAAGTAAAAAGACAAGGTGCAACTTTTAAGAAGACAGTCTTGGAAAATAAAATTAAGGAAAATGGAATATTAGTGGAACAACAGCTAAGAGAAAATAGGAAGAAAAAAGATGAAGATTATAAGTATTTTGATATCCATAGGGTTCCTTTGCTATCATGGAGTGGCTGAAGCACGGCCAGACACTGGCTTTATGGCCAGTATAAAGGCCTCATGGTAACTGACATGATCTCTACTTCCCAGAAGGAAATCAGGGCTTACTTATAACTATTCCGTATCCCAGTGGTGCAACCTCTCCCCAGGAGGACCCTCCATATCCACAAGGAAAAAAGGGAGATTAATAGGCCCAATTCAGAGAATTAGGCACTGTCTGGCACATTCTTAAGGAGGAGAAAGATTAGGTCTTATTTCTATAAGCTAATACTGGAAATTTTAAGGCCAGGTTGAGGGCAGCAGTAGTAACTACAGGTTCTGAGGATGTGCCAGGAGGAAGGATTTAATACAACAAAGAGCATATAAAGCACTTCAGGAGATGGAGAGGAACAATTCTGTATAGATGTGCACAATTGCTGACTTTGGCATTTCTTGGCAAGATGAATTCTCTTGAACCCAAACCCAGGCTGGTATTAGCTTTATGAAAGGATATCGTTGTGAGTGAAACACTATTGGTGTAAAAAACCACCAAAACCAATTTCTCCCTGTTGTTGCAGCTATGGCATGCCTCAGGCATTGGTCATCTGCTCGACCTGCATGGCACCCTTATGCAACTCACATGCAATAGAAAGTAAAATTTAAACCTTCAAAATATTGATCTTGCCAGTAAATATTCTACTGGGAACAAAAATTCACAGTCCAGAAATGGGAAGGGTTCATTCACACACACATGGGACAAATAAGGGCTTAACAGGAATTGGTTTACAATCCTTGTGGACTCCCGGAGAGCTAGTAAGTCAAGAAATACTGCTTGAATGGAATCATATTACAATCACATGATTATATTTTCTGATACATTGCGTATTGCTTAAATACAAAAATAAAAATGCATTTAGAGCTTAGGCTGTCCTTTATTGTATCAAATTAAATCGGATTTAATGCCTAGTTGTGTGTCATGCAGATGAGATCCATTTGTGCAAAACTGTACAGTGTGGAGCTGGTTCAAATGAATGAATAGCTTTCTCATTACTTCACCCTATTCTGCTGTCTCTTTTCCTGTCCTTTGTAATGTAATGGAGGACAGCTGTGGCAGTGAAGTGAATATTAACTAACATCCGCGCCTCAGCAGATTGTGACTTTAATCCCTACAAATACCACTAAAATAAAAATTTAATTACAGTCAGCGTAGCTCTGTTAATGCCTGAAAAATATTTAACAATTAGTGGTTGGCTTAATTAAGCAAACTGCCTTTCACAAAGCAACCTGAAAAGTTTTTCCCCATATTTTATCTCTCAGACTAATTAGTCTGATGTAAGCTTACAGCGCTTCATTTACTGTTACTGAGTCTGTTGCATTGCTGATCCAGTATCTGGGGCTTAACAGTCTTTAGTGGAGGAGAAGTTGTTAAAAGAAAAAAATAAAGATTCATTGAGCAGTACTAGCCCTTAAAAATAAAAAATGCTCTTTAGTAAGCCAGGAAGTTTCATTAGTTATTTATTCATGTACAGTTACATAGTTAAAGATGTCTTAGTTATGTTCATATTATTTACATGGGTTCAGCATGTGTTCAATAACATGTAAATTAGGGTACAGCCATGTCTATTAGAGTACAATGCCTTGCATATCCAGCCTATAAAAAGATTTTTATATCTAAGCTTCATGACAAGGCTCAGCCTTGCGTGTCCTGACTCAGGTATTAGTTTTGAATTTGTTTCTCTGACAAAAAGTGAGAACTACAGTGTAAAAGGTGGCTTACAGCTGACTTTGACAGTTAAGTCTTGTTATTTCAATTAACGTGATGTTGCTTTGATCTTGCTTGTTTGTGCTATTTTGGTAGATGATCCATTGCTCTTATTTCTGTGGATTTTAGTAAAGTTGCATTCCTGAATGTCTATAACTACAGATGGGCTCTGTTTGCTTTCTGAAAATACAAGCATTGCAAGAAATTCCTGTAAACTCTGGTTTGAATTATAACACTGCCATCTGATATCCTAGAAAAAAATGTTGTTCAACAGTTGAAAGAGCAAGTTATGTTACTTCAGTATTTGAAATATTGATTTGATGGCACATTTCTCCATACTGTACTTTCTAGCATAGACTCATTTAACAATGGTGGCAGATATTTTCCTGAGGACAGTTAACTATATACTTTTTCAATATAAAGTCTTACAGTTCTTTAGCTCTACAACTAATGAGTACAAAATTAATCTACACATATATGAAGTCTATAAGTCCGTTTTGAAGGAGTGAGTATAATCAGCTTAACAAGAAAGGGTCAATTCCCTCAAAAAAAAGACCACTGTCTACACAGAAAACAAATTTTTAAATCTTCTTCATCCTTAAAAATTTGCAACTAATACAACCCCGGGCAACACCTGGGAATTCATAAGGTTCAGTTTGAATCTCCCTCTGAACCTTCTGAAAAAATTTTATCATGTACATAAGTATATCCCACACAAATTATTTAGAAAAGTAGAGAATGTAGGCTTACCACTGAACTAGCTAGACAGTAAGTAAAACTTTTTGGAGAAACGAGATTGCCTTAATCCAAGTACACAAAACTGAAATAATAAAAAAAAACTGATTAACACTATTTTAAATCAGAATGTTTTATCTCTTTCATAGGCCTGTCTGTCACTGGGATTTACAGGAACATGATCTAGCTGTCTGCATTCTACAAAGGATAGATTATATTATGCAGTATAGCTGAATTATTTGTTTCAATAAAATACTTGTATTTTGCTCCATACATGTAGGTGGTTTTTTTTCCATTTTAAAGCAGTTGATTTAGTAAAAATTCTCTTTTGTGCCAAAGACAAAAGAAATAAGAGTTAAATCAATGAGAGATGGAATGTCTGAAAGAAAATGATGCATAGTTTGGTACAATTCAACATAATTGGCAACCTTTGCTTCTGGGCTCATGGTTGATTGAGGATGGAGATTAAATTACCATTCGTAATACTGGAGAAGTGGTCCATTCAAGTCATGGCTTAAATACTGAATATTGACTGGAAAATGTAGAGAAGCACCTGGCAACTCTATAAATCCTTTTCTGGGAGTAATGTAACTTATTATGAAGGAGAAAAAAAAAAGCACAATATTGTAAAGCTGAAAGAGGTGTAGAATTTCTTTCAACTGTCATTAAAAAAATGTGTTTTTAAATGCTTTGTGTGACATTTAGATGGACTTCAAATGCTTCTGTCTACATCATCACATAAAGTAACTATGTCTCTGTGAAGGTACACCTGCATTACTGTTAGGCAGATGTTCTTTCACCATCAAAGTCCATTCTTCCAGTAGTTTGCTCATTGAAGCATTGATAACAATTCTCCTTAATGATACAAATAATCCACTTTAAATGGTCTGTTATACATCTTTTTTTTTCCAAAAGCAATAATGCTTTTGATGTTTTTGTCAAATGCTGAAGAATTTTATAATGGTATAACATACTTAACAGGCATTGAAATTTCACTGTTCAAGAGCAACATATGTCAGAAACTAGCAACACTTGATGAAATTTTATTCACATCTGATCCATTGCCACAACTTTTACAAGAAGAGCTATCTTCCACCATTTTCACCAAAAGATCACGGTAAAAGGCTTTACCTTCTACAAGGAAATACACTTGTAAACCTCAGATTTAGAGCTTAGAAGGAAGTTCATTAACTAGGTTTTTTTTCCTACTTGTCCCTCTTTTGAGTTGTAATTATTGCAATGCTGCAGAAATTTCAAAGCTGAAGACAAAAATCTTGGTTTTATCTGTGTCCACGTGTACTTACATACGTAAGTGCTTAAAGGTGACATTTTGTCTTCTGTAGCACTCCTGATACTCTTGAATTTAAAGGGAAGCATGTGTGTATGTCTGCGGAAAAATGGTCGTCTCTTGCCTATGCTTGCTGGAATATTTATATAAAGTCCAAGGCCAGAAGCGCAACTTGTGTAAGTTATCATAACTCTATTAACTCATTATGCTGATATATAAAGCAGGGAATCTCTGCCACAATAATGTGCTGGAGTACTGTCATACAGATGCCCATAAATTGCTCCTTCCTGACCTGCATGAGAAGGGGAGCACCCAGCAAAGGTTGGAAAGTCAAAGGGCTTCACTGGGATTTTACAGAGATGGCTTGGGATCCATTTCAATGGAGCTCTATAAGGATCAGGAGGATGCAGTTGCTTTGATATTCAGGATGTGTCTTTGATCCCTGGTCAAATTTTCAGGCTTGTGGTGCTCCAGCTTCTGCTGGGATTGATGGGTATACATTCACAGGTTGTGTAACTGCTGCTCTAATTTATTTTAACCCTCAACCCTGCTTGCAATGATATTTCTTCAACAAGGAGAGGAAAGCCATATAACTCTTTAGATTGGAGTTTAAATAAAACCAAGCCAACCAACCTGCCTCTGTAACATCTCCCTTCTATCTTACACTTCTTCCCCACCTGAATGAATTCCCTAGCTGTTGATAAACTTGTAGGTTGCAGTCTAGTAAAAGCTGTGCCAGAATGTAACAGGCGTTATCCACTTCTTTATCTTTTCAATTAATAGTCAGCTCTAAATCCCACATTCCTTTTCTAACAGGTATGATTTCTTTCACAACATTACTGTAAAGAAAAAAAAACATTCTAGATCTTAAACAGACCTGAAATAATATGGCATATGTTGGCAAAAATTAGTTAATACATATCTGAGTCTGAGGTGAATTTTGTTACAGCAAACATATAAATCACTTGATTTAGTTCTCCTTTTACATGTTTGTTTTATTCTTGTTTCTCTGGCATTTGCCAGTTGGCCAAGTGAGTCTTTGGCTCATACATATCTATGCTAACAGAAGTGCTTTAAAAAAAATTCTGGATCTTTGCAAGCTGATAAATATATCTGAATAATTCTAATGAATAGTATTCTGAAATCTCAATAAAACCAGCTGCAAAGATCAATGATAGATGTAATTTTAAATATGCGCTTAGCAGAAAGAAAGAGACCAAAGGAAGCAAAAAAAATATCACAAAACTAAAAAAAAATGTTGGCAGTCTTCAACTGTCTTACGGAAAGGTAGGCTGAAATAATATGTATTTACACATTCACTTTGTGTCTTAGAATTAAATCTGTCCAATCATGCACTCTACAGATGTAATAGGAGGTTTTGATGACTTTTGCAAAACATTAAATAGTAATGAGGAAAGCTTCCAAACCTACTCAGCAAATTAATAGGTCTAGGAAACTCATATTGGAATTGGCTTATATTTGCTTGCTGTGATCACTTTTTCTGAATCTACCAGGTTTTTCCAAATGGTACAAATCAGTTTAATATATAGGAGAATGAGTTTAATGCTATAACAATATTGTTATGAATCAGAAGCTTCAGAGAGGGTCACACTGAAAGCTACAGCTTTTTCCATCACTGTCTGTATTGGCAAGCAGAGTCAAAATAACTTCTTTTTCCCCAAGACTGGCATGTTTGAAAAAGTCATTGTTCATGAATGTTTTTCTTGTTTCCTAGTGACGTGGTTACTAATCAAAACTAAACTATTTCTCTTGTGTCGCATAACTAAAAAATTTTGCATTATTTCTTGCACATTTTTTTTTTCTGTCATTCAGGAGACCTCTGTATAATAAATGAGATACCAATAAAATGCTTCCATTAGCTGACATCATGTTTCGGGCCTCTATGACAAAAATTCCCTTTACCCATTATTAAGTTGGTTATTATGAAAAATAAGGAGTAGACATTTTATTATACATAAATTGTACTTACATGTAGCACAGAATGACTTTAAAAACGCGGACTATGTATTAAGTTATGGAATAAATAATTTTATGATGCTTGTGGAAGAATCTTTTGAAGTTAATTCACTGATAGCATCTGAAAACACAGTGAAACTGTAAGTGGTATAATATGTTATTGCACTGGTATTTAGAATGTGTCATGTCTCATTATTATCAACACTTTCAGGGGTCATAATGTGGAGTCTATGACATGATCCTGGGATCTACATGTAAATTTTTAGCACAATATTTTAGCCTCCATTGAAAATAACTTGAATGTGTTCAAGAGAGTGCAGCCTCCTAGGAGGTGTTTCTGCAAGAGGGAAGTTAAGGAAAGGAAATTAAATAAAGTTATAACAGAATTAAAGCTTATTGTAGCTAATTTTGCTTCACCTGATATCAGAAAAGACTCAAAAACATACATCACATACGTGATGGTATGAAAAGAATGGCATGAATAATCTTGACTAACAAGGCCTACTCAATTTCTACTTGAATGAGAACTGCACATTTCTTTAAAATGACACTTTAGTATATTCCATTGATTTCTGAGCCTTTTCAATTCTTCTCCAAGCAGAAGTACAGAAGGGCAAATAAGATTGTTCCAGTATCATTTCTGGTACTGCGGGCAAACTGGAATCCTATGAAGACTATTTTCACAAATGAAGAAATCTCCCAGTGTACTTTCCAATGTAATTTCCAGACAATTATTGTGTAAATAAAGTATCTGAACTTATAAATTTCCTGTGTTTAGTGTTTTGACAAATTTAGGATCTTTGAAAAGCAGTAATCCAAAAGTCAAAGAAATAACATCCAGTATCATTATATTTTTCCCTTTTGCCAGCTGACCATATGTAAAAACAGCTTATATATATTGTATTTGGTAATGCTATTTTTCACAGTTACAAATCATCCCCTGTTAGTTCTTTCAACACTAGAGTGAGAACATAAACTCTGCCAGCAAAACCAAATTGTATCAGTTGTAGACTCTGCTTGGAGGCAGTCATATTGATATATTCCATTTCTTATTAGTACAGAAATGAATCCAAAATATAACAAACTGGAACATAAACACAGAGCTTACATAACCTCTGTGAACTCATGATGAAATGTGTATCTAGACTTTGCATTAAATATGCTGTAATTTTTATTTTTGATTCAGAAACTGTGTTTGCGTCCAAATGAAGCACTGTATCAATGAGACATATGTTGCTGTGGTTTAGACTACTGCATCTTGGATGTGATCAGTCTATTTGCATAACTCCCACTAAATGTGCTTGTGTCATGGAACAGTTATGTGGGAAATGGCTGCCTTGAATGCAGGAGACAACTCCTTCTGTTCCCAAACCATAGGGACCAAGGCGGGAACAGAGGGACAGACAAGAACAAGATGTAAAGACACGTCCTTTGCATTCACACTTCACAGCTCCTGGATGTGGAAAACTGGGCATTAATAATGTAAAGGAGCAGAATACACTTTAAGAAATCAAGGTCTCAGAAGTTTTAGTCTCTGGGAAGTACATTCTGGTATCTTTTCCTCCACAAATTTCCCAGGCCTAAATCTTTCTGGACTAAGGCTTTGGATGTGTTATATGAATTACATCCTTTTGATGAATTTCTCTAGCATAATGACATCGGGCAGGATCCAATGAATGAAACATTATATGAAACCAAGAGACTGACACTGATGGGGGTAGCAGAGTCTATGTGATCCTAAGACACAGAAACAGACATCTGCCAACAAGGTCAAAGAAGAGAAAGGAATATCTTTATGTCAATGCTGACAGCATCATCCAGGTAGATGGACATCTGGACTCTGCAAATGTCAAGTTGTACTGATAACTAGGATGCATACATGAGTAGGGAGTGATTTGAATGCTGTGCAGTTGATTTCCACCCTAAAATAATCAACAGCAGAGGTAATAAATATACCAAAGGCACCATGAATGCTACTAAGTAATAAAAATCAAGAGGAATTTGGATTTGGATCACAAAAAAACACAAATCCTAATTAAACTCAGTCCATATTTCATGTGAGGAGAACTATATTTCCTTGTATGTTATTCTAGCTGCTTTTTGCCAAGCTATTTTTTTCAGGTTTTGCATTGACTACACAGTGTTAAGGTGAAACCAACTGCTGCATATAGAAATATTGTGCTGAAAGTGTGCTTCATGAAATGCCTCAGACAGCTGGAATCACAAACTAGTACAGACTACCTAGGCATTCAGTCCAGTGGTCTGCAGGCACCTTCATGAAATGCCGTAAGAATGTACATCTTGCTTGCTCTTCATGTATAAAGACTTTTCCTAGGATGATATTTAGATCATCATCAACAACAAACAAAAAACTACAAGGAATCAACCAACAATGACCAGAATGTGCCTGGTGAAGGAAATGAGAAAAAAAAGTAATACAATATTCCAAGATCTGCAGAATAACCAAGAGACCACTATATACATTTCCTATACGAGGTAGAAAGTAGGTGAAGCATTGTGCTTCAAAGAGAGCTGAAGAAACCCCAAAGGACCCAACCCATTCTATTTGAGAAAGCCTTTCTCCTTGTCTTGAAACCTTGCTCAAACCCTGAGAGATTTTAAAAACTCTTAGGAATACCAACACACTGTCTCTGTCCACGATCAATTTCTGATGCAAAAGAGGAAAAACATATCTTTCTGGAAACAAAACTCTGTATTGGGAAATCATGAGAGGAGAGGAGAAAGGAAAAGAAAAAGAAAATGAGAAAGAGAGAATTCCTTTTTTTTTTTTTGCTGCCATGGGGAACCAGAAAAATCTATAGAGTAAATACATCTCAAAAACAAGCATCTGTGATCAAGTTTATTTTCAAATTGCTTTAGGGATACCAGCGAATCTGTCCCTCCAGTGGAAAATAAGTGCCAAAATATCCTCAAAGTGATTTAGCTGCCCTCTAGTACCCTGAGTGCTTCCAGTTGCCACATGGAAAGGATGAGAATCTCCTCTGTTATATATGTCAGTCTCATGTAGATTCTGTTGATAATGTAGAGCCTTTAAAATGGTTTCAGGCATTTAGGTTGAAGGATCTTATTTTTTTCTGATGTACAAGACAGCTCAAACATCACTGTTATTGTGGCAGATTCATTTCCATGCAACTTTCAAAGTCTGTTTTGAAACTATTGTGGTTCCACTTTCTTATGTGAAAGGAAAGTAACCATATGATGGTTAGAAATATTTTCATTTCTATTTTAAACATATTTATGGTAAATTCTTAAATGTCTACTTCACACTTGTGCTATCTTTTCATATAAACAGTTGGATGTCCTAAAAATATACAGAATGAACGTATGCTGTTCCCCACCTCCAGTCTCTGGTTTCGTAGGTTAGGCAAGACAACCTGTTTTTAATCCCTCATCTTCAACAAACTCAAAGCTTTCCTAATATTGTAGACCATTCTACTTCCAGTTTAAATTCTTTGAATATAAGTGACCAGAACTGTACAATAAGATTTTACTTTGTAGACTGGTACTGGTATGTAGCTGTGTCTGTTCAAAACACCATACTTCCTGCATTAAGTTTTTTCACAGTTCCTTCAACATAGCAGCTCTTAGTCATCCCATGACCAGTATGCTTCTCCTTCGTCATCACTGCAATTAATGAGCACCTCAGTAATACTGAAAAGTCTTGTTATTAGTGCCTGAGTGAATAACTTTGCATTTTGTTTTCTGAAATTTCATTTCCAGTTCTATTCCTTGTCTGCAAGGTCATCCTGTACTTCCCGTACATTTTCCTCAGTAATTAGCAGCACTTGGTTACCGGATGCCTACACTTTTAACCCTGAGATTTACAGCCAGATTTTTTATTTTAAAGTTGAATATTTGTTGTGGATTTCTGCCTGAGAGGCAGAGCAGAGACCCTGGTATAAGTGCTTCTCCCTGGCTGCCTAAGCAAGAGAGATGTGACCCAGCACAGGGTCTGCCCCTCCACTGGGGCCAGGAGTGCAGGCCCCCCCCCTCATCTCCTATAAACTTGGGCGTGAGAAGCAAGTGTAAAATATTACTTTCATATCTGAAGGAGCAAAGGCTGAATGGGTCTAAATTTAGGGAATTTTTTTTTTTGATGAGTGCAGTTCATAGTAGTGTGAGTAAAGAGGGACCCTTTGAACTCAGGTCCTGTTTCTGGGTTTAGGAGGGGGGCACAAATGGGCTGGGACATGTTGCAGCAAGGACGCTGGTGAGCAAGGGAATGTGAATGGCAACAGGGAAGAGCTCAAGGACATTAAATGTCCTCTGCATAGGACCACAGTGTCTGGAGAGGAAGACCATCACACAAACAAGGCTTCTTATTCTCTGCCCCACCATCCCAGTCGTGTCCCTTTTATAGATGGTCCCAGGAATGTGTCAGTCAGCGTGCATCATTCATATATTTCTCCTATACATGTCTACTATTTAGTCTGAAATCACTATACAAAGAAGACTATTTTAAATATTCTGAAGAAAACTCCTATCCACCAGGCTGATAATTCTCCCTTAAGTATATGCTGTTGCAGTTTCCCTTTTAGTTTCTTCGCCCTCATCATTCCCATATTAATGGCCATCATCTCCATCTTATGTGATGATTTACTATAGGACACTGTAGGAAACACTTAAGATAGATTAGGTCCACTGCATTAACCTTGTCAAAGAAATCAGTTGTCTTATATTTAAAAAATAAATAAATAAATTAGTCTCACACAATCTACCTTGGATAAAACTACCCTGTATTTTATTATTTTCATTTGCCTCCATGTCCTTAATCACACTTTTCTACAAAAATCTGTTTAACACTTTACACAGTACCGAATAAAAACTTCTGCACTGTAAAGATTGCTCTCTATTCCTGCCCACATACAACTGTCACCCTCTTGATTAAAATACAGGTACTGCAATTATATATTAATACTGGAATTGCTCATTTCCAGTGTTCAACAATACATTAAATTTCTTGGTATGGCAAAATTGTACTTTTGCAATTTTTAGTAATACTTTCACTTTTTACTAATACTTCCTAAATTTTACAGCCATTTCCCCCCCTTCCCCAATGCTTTTTCAGGAAGCAATGTAAGTTTGGCCTCCATGCTGCAAAACCTTATTCCCATTTGGTGCCTGATTTCCACTACAAAATTCGTAATTCACCATTTGGAAGTGCCTATTGTTTAGTGGGAAGCATCCAGAATTATAGGAGGTTCTCTTGCCCAGAGTGAATCACCAGAAATAGGACAGGATCTAGCAAAATTTATCCGTCATATTTTCACAAGAATAAAACTCAAACTTCTGCAAGATTGAGCTTTCAGTGAGGCTCACATACCTAAAAACTGTAATCACTAACTCTACAGCACTGATTATGCATTTAGCAGGTACAAAATTTCTGTCTAGAACAATCTCAGACACCTGTGAGCAGCTACTTTTTAACTTGCTTCTTATTTAATAAATATAATGTGAAAACATAGGCAAATTTTACTAAAACGTCATGATAGTGCACAGTTGCAACAGAACATAATTATTAGAAGCTATATATGCCAGACTGATTCCCAGTGGTGAGTCAGTAAAAAATCAGTAGCTGATAGGAAAAGAGTACTTACATATTCTCCTGAAGAGTACCTTATGTATAGATAGTACGTTATCTATAATCAAGTTAAAAATCTCTCAACTTTTAGTCTAGCAGAAAGGATATATACAGATAAAATATGATCCTATAGATCTTTCAAATGAAAGATCTACTATCAATAAAAATGTTTTAAATGTGTGCTTATATATCTTTGTTCTCTACATTATTTCTATATCTGTAACAAGAAATTATTGTACTTGAAAAGAATCATAAACCATGTGTTAGATGCAATAATCAGGAAATCAATATAACATATTTGGCTAATCTTTCCAAACAGAGTCACAAAATATAGTGATGTAGAAACATAAATATCTGGAAATCCATCTAAAACTAACTTTTATGGAGGATTTTTTTTTTCCCCCTGACAATGTAAACGTACAAATGAATCATATACAGGTCTTTTCTTTCATCAATCTGAAAATGAGATCATGGTATTTAGAAGCACTTAAAGGTTTATATACATGTTTTAGGTCAATCCTAAACCAGTGAGATATATTCTTAACATTTCCCTATATCTGGTGTTATTTTCACTTATTTGCCACTCTGCAAGAACAAATATATTTGAAGTAAAAGTTTCAGTGCTTTCTTTGTACCCTGCACTAAACTTTCCTGTTTGAGTGAGGAGGACTGAGAATGGCTCACTCATTATGAGCTGTGCTAATGAAAGGTTATGCACGTTCACTTCCCTCACAGTTGGAGTGACAGTGCAGACCCCTAATGTGACTGGTCTCTAACACAGTGAGACAAAACACTTAGATCCTGTATTTCTCAGAGTGTGCCAAAATGCACTCAGCTGTGCTTTCTATAGTTGTGGACCAAGAATTCTTCAAAAAAAAAAAAAAGAAGAACTGAACATTATATGCATATAACTGGCTTGCTCATATAAAGGGAAACATTATTACTTCTCCCTGTCCCTCAGGAAGTTCAAAGTGGAGGACCCAAATAGGGGAATGTTGCAAAGAGCAAATGGCAGAACTTTTTTTTTTTTTAAGAGATTAAATTAGAAGAAAGAAGTAGAGAACATCCAGACAGCACAGACAGCAGTTGCCTGATCAGAGATCAGAGAAAAATGTAAAATACATTTCAAGTTGAAAGATTGTGAGCTGAACAGTTTAGGCATATTAAATCTCTGCTATGCAAACTGAGGCAAAAAAAAAAAAAAGAGGAATAAAAAAGATTATAGAAGTGGTATACAGACTAAAAAAAAAGGAATTATCCATTTAAAATGCACATACAATGACCCCGGCTGAGACTGGAGTAAGTGACCTGCATAGATACCTGGTTCCTATAAGCATTAGTGATATTGTCATTACCAAAACAGGCACAAAGCATGCTTGTCCCTGTGCTTGCATTGATGATGAGCACCTGGATGTGTACATTTAGCTATGTCCCAATAAAACAGTGGGTATTTGTTAATTACAAAACCAACAAATTGAATTTACTTGAGGTTCCTGCTGCCTGGAAATTGTATTTAGAACTGATTGGAAGTATCAAGAATCTGAAATGTTGATAGCTGCAGTAAAAGCTCAGGCAGGTTTCTGATCGTTTCTTGGAGGGCTGCTGAGAAGACAGAATTTCCAATACCCAAGACTCTGGGGCAGACCCATTCAAGCCAGTATTACTAGCTTTTGTGGAGGAGACAGGCAAATGTCTCACTTCAGAGAAAGAACCAGCAAGTTGTGGGCTTGCTGGAGCAGAGACTTCGGGCAGACGGTTCATGTGGGTATGCGAGGCCATTCATAACAGAGCTGCAAGACTTTCTAGCACTGCACCATCTAACTGGGCTTGCACCAGGGCAGGTCTGTCTTGGACACAAATAGATTTGATCAGCAGTCACTGGAGTTTCCCAAAGCCTTGGGCTTTTTGAACACTCACAAAAAAAAAAAGTGTTGAGAACATGTCCTCTATGTACTTGCTAGTTTTGCTTTTAAATTGTCCTGCAGAACTAAATGAATGCTTGAAAAAAAGAATAGCAACAAGATGAGCTGGTTTAGAAGCCAAGGAATAAAAGGACATAAAGGGGAATTTCAGCCGAGATCATTCTACTGGCCTGAGTAGCATAACACGCAATAATAAAAAAATGTACATCAGTGCTTGCTCTCAATGCAGGGGACTGGAAGGAGCATCACCTGATCTGCAGCCAAGAAAACAGCAATTACCATAGTCTGGAGAAGTCTTCGGCTAACGTCAATTATTGCAGACTGATCTTCTGCCTACTGCTTATCATTTTATACTCCCAAGCAAAAGGTGAATTGAGATGTGTTGCTGTGGGAGTGTCATGGCTCTACTGAGGTAGTTTATGACCATCTTAGTGTTGTGCAGGGCTTTAAGAAAGGGCAGCCATTGCTACGATGCTCCACTAACTTTGGTGGGCTGGGGCTTGCATCAAAGCATGGTAAGAAGCATACAACATAACTTGCTAGAAAGCACCCAGGACTAAGAACTATTTCCTATGGTTCATTTTAAGGATGTCAGATTTTTTTATTTATTATGTATTACTTTATACATTTACAGAATGGAAATATCTGTTGCAATGAAGGCTCTGCATGCAAATATACCACTTGGTTGTCTTAGACATAATTTCTAAAATCTTTGCCAGGAGATAATTACAGTATAACCTGATCAAGGCAGAAAAAAAAAAAAAAAGAAGCTTTTACACAAGGTCTGACTACAGAAGCACCCAGCAACAGCTGTGAAGTCTTTATCATGGCTTTCCCTTCAACAATGTCACACTTCAGAAAAGTAGAGAGGAACAAAAACAAACCTTACGAAGGCTAAGAAGTGTTAATCTCACATAGCATTAAAAGTGTCATGAACAGCATGGAGCAAGCAGTGTTTGCTCAGAGCAATTAGTAAGATCAGGGCTGGTGAACTCTCAGAAACGCATTAGCTTGTAAAGTTTAAAGGACTAGAAATAATGGCTAGCACCGATGCTCTAGGTCTTGCTGTGGTGGAATAAGAGGGAAAACGCAGAGAAAGCTGAGTTGTCTGAAAGCTCAGGCTATTTAACTAGTTGCTGACAGTAGTTGGAAATTGTGCTTATTGGGAATTTACCCATCATTGCCTTCATTGAATATGGAGGCTAAGGGAATACAATTGATAAATTTCTAAATTATTTTAAAAATTATAAATGTACATAATTAATCCCCTAATGAAATACAGAAGCCATTTGATATGACAAAACTAGACAAAATAGAAAACCTTATTTAATTATTTATTTCATCCATTTGGATGCTTGAATATCTCCTCCTCTTTCTGGTGACCTATTCTTCTCTAAACACTCTTTCTACAATGGTAAGTAATTTGAGTATACACCAAAAATGTGTTAAGATTCCCTAGATGGGCATGGCTTCTAGATTTGGCTATGAAAATTTTGTTCGGTTCCTTATTTCAGAGTAACCAAGTAAACATTACTTGGTGGTTCAAAGAATTTAATTATTTAATTATTTGAGAAGTGTTTTCCCTGGAAATCAAAGAATTTTTTCCTGCTTTTTTGAATCTGTTTGTTGAAGATCTTTATGTTTAACAGTAGAGAAAGAAGACTGAGATATTTAGGAAGCATTGTCCACTGTAGATACAAAGGTACTATTAGTGATGAACAGATCTAGCCATGTGTGTTAATCATTAGAATATATAACAGTTAAAAAAGGCAAAAGTTTTGCTCAGCAATTCTAATCTTACTGTTAAAATACTTCTGAAGTAAATGTATTTACTTTAGAAAACTACTATGAAGCCTAGTAACACTCAGATTATGCAGTTCTCCCAGTGCTAACCCGTCTGTGGTGGAAGTCCAAAAAAGAAATCCTATCTTCTGTCTCCAGCTGGATCCTGAATTCAGTCTCCTTTATTTATCACTCAGGTGCTTCTGAGGTCAGCATTTAGGGTCTTCTTTCCACCATTTCCCAGACACAAGTCCCTCAATGTAATTTTCTTTATTTCCAGCCACAACTGCCTTTAATGAAGTCAAAGGTGACCCAGAGAAATAAAGCATATGAACAAAGGTAGAAATCAAGCACTGTGCTAACTTAGGAGCCTCAGCCCCTGAAAATCTTACTAACCTAAAGTTAGTGATGGGATGGTATCTGAATTAAACAAAATGATCCCCCCTCCCATGCGCTCTGTAAAAAGTGTGGAACCATCAATCTGTCACACTTTCTTTTCCTATCTGGCTTTCAGATTTATGTTTGCCAGGACAAGCCATTTTAATTTAGCACAAAAATTTGGGTTTTCTCAAGTTTCCCAAGGGGAAACAAAACCGAAGCTTTCTTATAGGTGTAAAATTATTGTTACTTTATTCCTGTCAATGGCTCTAAGGTAGTGAGTTTAATACTGTTCAAATTATTCCAAGCACTCATAGACAATTTGTAATGAAAATTTCCCTTGACTGTTTCTAAGTGATTTGTCTTGTGCTTTCTGCAGACATTTTAGACATTTTAGTACAAGAGAACAAATGTTCTGCAGTCACATGTGCTGAAATAGAGTAACTTAAACAGTTATTGTTTAAATATTTAGATAGAGACTTTTCAAATAAGTAGTGCTATGTTTTAAACAACACATGCTTTTAAGAATTTCAGGTAGTCAAGGAACATAACAATATAACCAATCGCTCAGGTTTTAAATATTGAAATAATCAATACAAACACGAACATTTTCAGTTAATAGTTAGTGTGCAACCTATATCAAGACCCAAGATTTTGCTGAATATTTAATAATTTCAAACGCAGTGGAATTTCTTATAAGTTTATAAGCAAATTCAATAAAGTCCAAAGAAACACAACATGCTACGGTGCAGAAAATTTTCTCTCTGGGGAAAGAGGCAATAACTGAGATGCTGAAAGAAGAGAAATGTCCACAGGTTGTTTGAAAACAGTTGTTGGGCCAGAAAAAGATAACCTACGCTGTTCTAAAGGATCAGTCTTTGGACCGATTCCATTTAATAGTTTGGTTAATAATACTGGAATAATATCCCAAGCAATATATTCCAAACTGGAGCACATGCCTCAAAGAGAATCAAATCAGGAAGCATTTATCATTGCACAGTAGGTTTATTAACAAACTGGCTTACTCTGAGGACTGATTATCTGAAGAAAAAGGATACAAGAGTCAAGGTCACACTTGGAGGTAACAAGAATTCCTGTGACAAGCTGTGGGCTCATTGGTTTTAAGCATATGGAGAAACAAAGGGGTGTAAGTATTTATTTAAACAGAGAATGACTACAAGTTACTAATCTAAACTGTCTGCGAAGGAAAGCAAATTAAAACCTAGGGTATTTCAAAACACATTCCTGCAAAGGAAAAATTATTAATCTGCAAAGAAATGGTGAGACCTTACTGGAAAACAATTCTGAACCCATATTCCCAGAAGATAAGTTTAGATAAAACAAATTCAGTCTTCTAGGATGGCCTTGAAAATAATGTTTTCTTGGTGGACAATAAAAATAGACAATCTATCTAACATAAGAATGCTAAGAAGCAATTGGCTTAGTCTAAGAAACAAAGGCTGTATTCTATAAATACATTAAATACAGTACACATCAAACAAAACTGAGGGAAAAGAACTGATGCTAAAATATAAATAGGTATAAAATGACCATGAGTAGTTTATGAAATCATATGATGACAACCTGCAGAAATGGGGCTCTAGAGGACCACTCCTAAATGAGTAGCCAGGATAAAAACAAATAAAAAGAGCTGGCTTAAAGCGATGCTCGATGCTTTTACAAAAAGGCGTTATCCAGCAGAGTTTCCAGCAGTATTGGGATGACAGTCAACAGCCAGGAATTCCCAGTGTACTAACATAAATTCCCTAAGTTTTCTTCTTTCATGTGCTTTTGATTTAAATGTAGAAGACATATTCAAGTCCACATATATTTTCCAATACATCTTGCAAAGTGGATGTTTGTAAAGCAGATATTTGCATGAGGATCATAAAATCTGCACACGTCTTCTTGAAGAGGCTGCATGTAGGGCTGCGTAGTACTTCAAGCTCTAAATTACTTTTGCCCCATTTTATGAGCTTAATGTTTCATTTTTAGTTGCTGTGTTCATTTTAGATCAAACTAAATATGGGCACCACTGTCTTTCTCAACTACAACAGTCTAGTGTTGCATTACTTCTAATTAGGGAGTTTCTTTACTTTCATGCTTGCCCACAGCTTGTATTACTGTTAATGAGAATTCTGTTTGTGCACTGATCTGACAACAGACCCCTCAGATATCATGTAAATAGCTTTACAGTTGACTGGCCATTGCTGACCAACTGGGCAAGCTGATATCCTCATGCACTACTTATCAGAAGTTGCAGTTAAAGTAGAAAAAATATTTTATGAGTTCCTAAGGTCAGGGGAAGGGGAAATAAATAGTTTGAATTGGAATAAAGGCACCACAAAACCGTTAGTTCAGTTCATCCTAAGCTAATGATCGCACTTAGCCCTCCCAAAGCTTTTCGAGTCGCACAAAATTTCACCCACCCTAAGTGACACAGAAAGTGGGATTCATTCCTAAACAGAATTTAACTGTCTTTTGTAGGCTAGTTAACCTGGATCCACTGACAACCAAGGAGGAAAAACATAGGGAATAAACCTCCCCTTGGAAACATCTGTCTCTTTTTCCAGTAACTGGATGACCAGTACAAGGGGTCTTTGTTTTAATGACTAAATTAGTTTTAATGACTAAAATCATGAGCTGAATCACAGAGTGTGAGACACTTCAGGGGAATCCTTAAGTTACAAACTAGCTCTCTCTTTTGTAAAAGTGTCAAGAAGTCTCATTATCCTTTTTCTTATTTGAATACTAAAAAGTGCACGTAAAATTGCATTTCTGATTAAATAGATCATTTCTGAAATAGCAAATGTTGATAAGAACACAGATGATTAATGGAGGAATATAGTATCTAAACCGGAAAGAATAATTTTAAGAAACTGTTGCTATTCTAAAGGCAGGTGGTTTACCTAGTATTAGCATAATTATTTATAGCTGTGGCATTAGAAATCAGTAATTACTATGGAAATAATCTAGATTTCCCTGCAGTAACCTCACATGATTTCTCAGTAATAAACTACTATGCTCTTTTTTCCAGGTGGAGTAGAAGCAGTCCCTTAGCAGTAAATACTGTTCTTTTCTATTAGTGTTATTATTTTGCTATTTTGCAGAAAGGACACAGCAGCAAACTGAGCAGCAGTTGTGTGAATGCTGTTTAAAAAAAAAAAAAAAAACAAACAATGAACCTCTAAGCTTGTGATCTGATTGCCCTACAAGCCTGCTTATCATTGCAAGCCTGAATGCACACATAGGACTTACGGTGAAATGTGAGCCTATAAAATACATGGAGGAAAACAAACTTTGCTGACCTAAAATGTGGGAAATACAGTCTGTCTCATGCATAGCTGTTGAAATTATAAAGAGAACCCATGCTAAACCTCTGATGTGGCCAGGATACTGGAGCTGAATTTTCAATTTTATCCTTTGTCTGTGTTAAAAGTAATAAATAAGCAATCAAGAAAGGAACAATAGATTAAGACGGGGAAAATGTTGCACAGTAATTAGTTTTCCTTCCTGAAAAGCGTCACTATTTGTGTATATGATATACAAATTAATTCCTTTTTCATTCTAATGTGATGGGCCCTATTGTTTTCTGATTCATTTGCTTCTCACACCTTTCCTGTTTGACCATGAGAAAACTAAAACCAGACAGCTTCATTAAATAAGACTGATACAATAAAAGCTCAAGTACTCTAAGTCATGTTAAGAGTCCCAAAATAAACAGAGTGATCATATGAAAGCAGCCCTAAAGGGAGTTGAACTAACATTGGAGCTCTAAATAAAATGGGGATAAAAACATACTTGTGATACAAATATGTCTGACTTAAAAAAAAAAAATGGCTGTGGAGATGCATTTTGCAGCACAGAGTGATGTCTAATTGTAAGTACTTTTCTGCCCCTCCCTAAATTTGAATGCCTTAATGTTCACACTGAGAGGAACCCGGGACATATGACTAATTGCATATATATACAACATATACATATTGTTATGATTTTATCTCCTGGGTGTGATTCAGTGGGATTTACTTCCATGTGTATGTGAGTGCCTTTCTCTCTCCTGTTCTCTTTCTTTCAGTCACACAAAGAAATGAAGCCCCAGTGAACTTTGTCACCAGGTGGCTTTTACTTTACTTAGTAGCAACAGCTACAGAGCTTTATTTGGTTTGCGTTTTCTCAAATGCTGGACTTGTTAACACTCATCAAACACAGGAAAAATAAAACAGCACATTTAATTTCTCTCTCAGTATGAAAGCGATGTGCAAAGAGCCAGCATGTTTCTAACTATGCAGTAACAGGTACAGTGCAAAACATATTTCCAACACTTGAAAAATCTGAAAAGGAGAGCATTCCAGCTGAAATACAATCTTTTGTATAATTAATTGTCAATATGCTAGTGGGAGGAAGTAGTGTTACCCAAGCAGGATCCATCTACAACGAGGCAACCAAATAATGCATGTTTACAAAAGATGTAGATCTTGTTTTTGGAGAAAAGAATACAATTCCACTGCCACCAAAGCAGACTGGTGTGTACAGTTAGTAAATCTTTTCGTAGTTGCAAAATTACTGTCAAATTGCTGGGGCTATAAACTACCTCAGTATAAGTCACTCTCATTAATTTGATGGTTGAAGGTAGGATTTTCAAACAGCAGGCTTCTCATTCTAGTTTTTATTTTAATCAGCTAAATAATGAGATGGGGGTAGAGTTTCTTAACCAGGCCAAGGGAAGAAGAAAGCAGAATCATCTTAAAACACCAATCCTGGATTTAATAGCCTACAACAAAACACTAAGCAGGTCAGCTTCATGGTTCAGCAATTCCTAAAAGCCCTGTCTACTTCTCAACAGCTTATCGGCGGCCGGTTTGTAAGATCTCCCAATGAGATCTGATTTACAGCACTAAAGGGTTTTGCTGCAAAAATGAAGGGCAAGAATGAGATACTGTTTTCTGCACATTCTGTCTATGCACACACATATTTTAAAAAAAAAACAACAAAGCTACCCGGACCCTCAGAAACTAATTTGGCCCTCACGATAAGGATCTCTTGCATTTTTCACTGACATAAACAGGTCACAACGTCTGGAAAAGCTTACACAGAACTCAGTGGCAATCTGGTTTGTTTTTTTCTGGGTCAGAGTCAGAGTTTATCTTGTTAAGCTATCTAATTGAACACAGCCCATGTGATACAACATGACTAAGTGCATTAAATGGGGAGGCAGTGGGAAGGGGGAGTGCATTTGTTTCTGTGTGGAGCTGGGAGGGTGAAGCTTCCTGGAAATAGGTAGATTACCTTTGAAATAGCGGTTTTTGTGGCTGGAGAAAAAAAGATGTCCAACTTCTAGAATATATTTTCTGTACATACACACCCCCCCACACTGTCCCAAGCTAGTTTATTACGTTGTGATTGTGAGGTGGTATTCACCTTAAGCAAAATGAACGTGTCCTGATCTCCTTTTGCCGGGGCTAAATCTGAAATTAATTTATTGTTGTCAGATGAACAATGGCAGAATTGCATTGGGGTAACCAAGATCAAAATCAGATCCTAAATGTCAAATGAGTTAAAGCCACAAGCAGCATGATTTAAACCACAGTGGCACAAACCAGGCCCTATGCAGATCTCAGTAAAGTGAATTATATGTAATAACACTTACAGTTTCCTAGTACTATTAGATTTGCCTTTTTACATAAATGCTTAAGTTATGATAAAAAACAGAGCTGTGTCAGTTCTTTTCAATCTCAGCACATTTGCTATTAGCATAAGAAATGCTGCTTATGGCAGAGGCAGCCGTGCTTGAAATTTCTGAATTAATGGATTTGATTTCCTCTTGAGACAAACCATCAGCCTTGCAGTAATGGAAATAGATATAGTTGGTAAAACAAATAAAAAGCTGGCATGCAGATAAAATGGGTTTCAGTTTAAAATAGTAATGTTGTAATTGAAGTGAACAATTACAGGGTTGCTCCTAGGCACAAAAGAAATACCACGAAAATGAAGTAATGTTTTTGTTAAGTATAGTTGTTTCATGAAAGTGTGGAGCTGCAGATGTCATCGTCTGGAAAAAGGAAAACTATAGTTATTCTCCTTAGCTGAGATCCTCTGATAACATTTTGCTAATTTTAATAATAATTACTAATATTAAACCTAAAATTCGCATAGGGGGAGGGGAAAGAGAAAGGGAGAGCAAAGGCTTTACAACTGGTACTGAGCCAAAAAGGCTTGCTTGCCTTTCAAGGGATTTCAGTTATCAAGGGTCAGAAGCCCACAGTAAGAATTTTTGGAGGGCAGAGGGGGAAAATAATTTTCTGTTGGTAGAAGAAAGCTCTCTTGTCTGCATCCTTTGTCAGGGCTGTAACGTTGGAAAGCCTGAATGGGAAGGGAGGAATGCTGGCCATGCCAGGTAGTCACCAAGGGGAAACTACGAGGTGGGGGAACAGGGGAGGAAGACACTCAGCATCAGATCTCTTTACCGAAGACATTTTCTCTAACTGGGTCGCACCTCTGACTGGCTTTCAGCTATACACACTGCTGGGGAGAAGCAGGGACTTTCAGTGTATGAGAGCCTTTCATGTTAACCTGTAAAAGTAAAAGTAATGAAGCACACCGAAAGCCACCAATGTAAGTGTCACCTCAAATCTGAGAGTGCATTCGTTAACTCCACTGCAACAAAATGCTCTGCTGTGTCCTATATTTCCTCTTGCTTTGTATGCGTGACAGAAAAAGTTCTCAGTGCAATTCTTTGTAGAGATCTATTAATTAACAGATCGTGATTAGTGATTTGGCAGTCAGCAAAGCACAGAGCTCTCCTTGCAATGGGTAAGCCACAGGATGCTACCTGGTGCGGCAAGTGCTGTACACTTATTACATTTCTATCACCAAGAGTTTGGATTTGCACCACCATGCCGCATGACACCTGGCACGGCCCATGGCTCCACAGCTACATGGCCGATGCACAGCCAACGTGTTTTGTAGCTGTACTGGCTTTGTGGTTCCAGCACGAAGTTTTTAAGCATTTTTTGGTCTCCTGCTCCACTGGTGGGGATAACTGTGGTGTAAGGCGCTGGTGGGTGGGCACCAGCCAGGATGCAGCCCAGCCACCCCCGGGTCTGGCTGGCAGCCTTCTGCAGGTCTAGGTCACTTGCCGAGGGGCTGCAGCTGCATCTTCTCCAGGAGCCCTTCGTGAGGAGACTCTAAATGCCATGGTTTGTTATCATTCGTTATTTAATTATACCAGCTTCCAGTGTCCTGCGTGGTATTTCACACACCCAGGCAAAGCGCCTACATATAAATGAATTTTCTACTAAATCTACAGTATCAGGCATGTCTGTGCTGCAAGCTGTAATAGCAGCCTATTTACATATGTCACTCTAAAGTGCTCACACTGAAATTTTGCTGCTTTCTTCACACTCTTGTACTTACATAAATACACCCACATAGTATAGGTGGATTTCTGAATTGTCAAGTGTTTCTCTTCCATTAGGAGACATTTTTTGAAACAAATTAACTCCAAATGCATCATTATTTAAATGTGTTTATTACTTTATTTGGTGTTTTAAAAGCTCTTCTGAAATGTTTTAAACAAGATGATGTGCATCCATGGAATTCAATATACACTTAATCTGTGAAGAAAATAAATGTCTGACATAAAGATTTAAATCTTTATTTTCCTCCCTCGACATGGTGGCTGGTGACACATAAATGTACTTTTTTTTTTCCCTTTGACAGAGTAATAAAAATCTCATTATCTCTGAATAGGCAGCAATTTCGTTATCTAATCTTTTTACCAAAAGGTTAGTTAATTAATCAGAAACAAATCCTGATTATTATTTCAATAGAATTAGAAAGACAAATCACCAGAGTACGGCTAAATAGGGCAGGCCTGTGGTTTAACCCGCCTCATTTACATCCAAGTACAATGATTGTCAGGAGCTCGCAGTGAGCAAATAGCCCCCAGAACATAAGCCAGCAGATGGTTTTCTCTCGTCGCTAGCCTTTCCTCTCCTCTAATGCCTCTGATCCCATTACCTCACTGAATCCGTTACCAGGGTAACTGTTAAATTGCTGTGAAAGGCATGATAATAAAGTAACCTGTCACACTGGCAATAAAAGCAGCAGAATTTTCCTGTTCACTGAACTTTTCAGCTCATCAATACTCACTTTATGGAGAAATTCACCACTACACACAGGTCAGCTGCAGGAATTGTTCCGCGAGGCTTTTGAAAAGCAAACCAAAGTTCATGTAAACATGGGAAAGGTGTAATTAAAGACTGGACTCAGAAATGCACACAGAGCTAATGCTTTGCTATTTACTGTAGAAGGTTAGTAGGAGATTAGAGATATTCAGGTTGCTCCTTTTTTTTAAGCACACTCTATAAATAACCTTTACTGCAGGCAGGAAGATGATTAATTCAAAATCATTTTGATAGCGTTTAAAACCGTAACCTCCATTACATCAGGCTGCTTACCTTTAGCATCTGTACTCTGACCTATTTGCCAAAGTGGATTTTGTTATCGCAGAATAATCTGATGCCAGAAGGATTCATTTAGAGGTGTTTTCCAGCATTTGTCTGTGTCCCATTGTTTTACAGGCTTTTGAAGGAGCTTGATATCTTTAACAGGTTTTTGCAATGTGTGGCTCTTTCCATTAATAAAATCTTACTGAATGTAATCCTAGAGAGAAAAAAAAAGCATACAGCCACTGTGCCAGTCCTCCCATCTGAAAACACTTTTCCCAGTTTTCTAGTGTAACATATCCTACTGCAATTTTGATCCAAAAAAAAAAGAAGAGTGAGATTTCTTTTTTTCTTCTTCTTCTTTTTTTTTTTTCCTTTTCAATAGAAATACACAGTAAGAGGGTTTGCCATTGGTCAGAGCTGGACTTGAAAATGTTGTGTGGAAAAACCTTCCTAACTTCAATTAGGCTCACAAGAAACTGTAAGAACATGAATGAAAAAGAGAGTGCATATCTAATCCTTGTTATTAGCCATTTGCAGACTCTACACTTTCAGGTCCATTTGGTAATGCCATTAATTATACAGCAGTAACCTTGGAATACATTGAAGTTTGCTTGTTGAGATAACTTCTCTCTGTCTCCTTTTCTTAAACTAGCAGATGCTTACAGCTTGTTACGAAAAAATTGAGAGCATTTATTTGACTGACAGCAAGCATGAACTACAGTGCCTATTCTAGCTGCAGGCCATAAAAAAAAATGTCTTTAAATAGGAGCCACGTTACATAGTCCTGAGAGTACAGATTTACAGTAAGGTTTGTCGCAGATAAATCTTTGCGCACACTGTCTCCAACTTTTAGATAACCATGTGCAAGACAATACTCTTTGTCAGACTGCTGTGGTAGGGACTGATTTCACCTTCCCGAATGAAGCCACATTTGCTGCTTTCCTAAAACTTCTCAGAACTCTGGGAGCTCTTTGGGGAAGAAGGGACTGAAAGATCGTGTCCTCTTAGATATTTCGACTGCATTCAGTGACCTTTTTTACAATGTCAGCTTTTAGTTCCTTGCAGAGGCCAAGGTTCTTCCAAATGCTGGAAATCTTCAGGGGAAGTTTGTATGAAGAAGAATAAGCCAATGGCACTCAAAACTGTAAACTTGCAAAGATGCATTTATTAACCTGCATAAAATAAAAGAATTTATGCTGATCTCTAACCTAGAAATAAACTGGACCATTTCTGAGATTCAGGAAACTCTAAATCTCTCTGATATTTGGTGTGCATAGCACCACCATAGCTATAGATAAAAGTGGAAATATTTCTTCAAATACACCAAAATTATTGCTTTTTCTAGGTGACTAGTAGAGGAAGCAATATTCCCATGAGATCTGCAGACTATTTTGCAAATGTAAGAAATCCCAGTAAGATAACCTAGGCAGAGTCTTCACTCCATACTCTTTTATGTTTAAATAGAGCAAATGTCAGGAAGGGTGATATGCACTTAGTTTCAATGAAAAAAAAATTGAGTTTTTAATAGCTGCCTTTGTTTTAATTTAAAATTTACTTTAAACTGTGTGCGTACTGGATTGTTCATGATTACACTTTGGGAGAATGCAAACATAAATGAGATGTCGACATGGATAAATTCCTTCCTTTGAAAACGTCTATGAATATTCATGAGCAACATTTGTTAGCTCATTTTCCCAGCTTCGGTTCGAATGCACAGAGCAGGGTTTCTGTTCTCTGCCTCTATGGAAAAGCCTTTCTGCTGCACCGATTCTGGTGGTGTAAAGAAGCACAGTCTTCGGATGGTGGCTATCTACCCCCGTTTGATTTTACCATCCCTGTAGCTTCAATTACGTATTCAAAAAACACCAAGAGTTCAGGCTGGGCTGAATTTATATTGGCTCTGTTTATATTGGCACACCTTGAGTTTGTCTTGCTGAAAACCGCAAAGTTACAGCATCAGAAAGAAAAAATGGTGTCAGAAGAGAATTAGAGCTGCTGTCTTTGAAAGAGAAAGAAAAAGGAGTAATTGTGTCCCTCCTTCCACCAGATGCTGTGTCCTTATCATTGTCCTCCTCAATAGCACGTTGTGACTAGACTGGCTATACAGCGTGTAGCCCTTTTCTGCTTGGATTAAATTCATCCCTGTGCAGTGGAGCATCACGCAGGCTCGACACTGTGCAAACCCCATGTGCCGCTCTGCTTTCAGCCCTTGCGTGCTGCACAGGTCTTGCACAGGGTTTGCACAGGTGTGGATTCCATCTTTCAGCTTTAATTCAAACAGACAAGTGGCTGTGAAAATACCACAGGCTTAGATCCACCAGGCACTGCTGGGAATTTTCCAGCCTCACTGACTAGAGTCAGTTTCTGAATGCAGTGGTTAGCTATGAAATCAGAACAGTTTTCTCTGAAAAAAAAAAAAGCCAAACATTTTTCGCTTCTGGTGAGGTCCGGACACATCGCCTTCGACATTTTCATCCCGCTCCTAGCTTGGTGACACTTTAAGGCCTCAGATCCATCAGAACCAACATTGCTGCCCTGCCTTCTCCAGTTTTTTATGTCAGTTCTGGCTTTTTTGTCCATTTGGAATAGGAATATTTTCCTCACTCCATTTTTATCTCTGTACATTTCTGTCTGTCTGTCATAGTTGCCGGTAATGAATTTGAACAGGAAAAAAAGGAGCATAGAAACAAATTTAAAACATATTGAACTGCTCTTTCATTGGATATTTTATAGTGGGCCAAACTCAATTGAGAACCAGATCCAAGGAGAAAAAAAAATAAAATCCCAACACTGCTACAGATTTCAATGGAGCCAAGTAATCAAACTACAGCTATTTATCTTGATGGAGTGAAAGAATTGGGAAGGACGTCTGTCTCTCAGGGTTACTATAAGGCTTATTTCATCTTACCTATATGTGTGATTGATCCTGCTAGCTTATATTTTATGCATCTCTTAGCCTATGACAGTGGAATATTGTAAAAGTGCATTTTCCTTTGTTTTCTTTTTTAATATTTTACACTGTGCTCCCTGAATTGTCCTTTTTTCATCTACAGATTAAAAATTTACAGCTCTCGTATCCAGCATGGGCAATTATGTATGAACATCAATCCAATCACTTACCCTGAAATAAAGGTTTATGATGCAAGCGGTCTTTTGTAGTCCTTCATATTGCCAGAGACTGGAGTGGGAATGGGAGGGGGGACAACAAAAACTCACATCAACCCTGCATTTTTGATGTTGCTGCTGTTTTGTGCTGTGACTTCATGCTCCCTGAAGGAACAAGATGCATCAAGCAGTGCCTAAAACACTTCCTCTTCAAACGTTGGGAATGATTATTTCAGCAAGTTTTAGCTTTCAGCAGCAACATATGTAGCGGCAGCTGTGCAGTAGCACTTTGAGACCACGGGTACTTTGGAATCCAGTAAGAAAACTGTGACTTGCATGTGAAGAGCAGGAAAAAATAATTTTTCCTCATTCAAAATTGTGCTGAGACTTGAGAAGCTTAAAGGACTAACAAAGTAGTTTACTTTGCCCACTTGGCTCCAATGATCTGCCCTCAAAAAATTTTAATAGCTTTTTTTTGAAATATATGTTGAAAAATGTGGCAAGTAAAAATCTTCCACAATTTTAGCTTACTGGTTTGCATCAAAGTTTCACACTAGAAGAGCATAAGTGTCTTTGATCCCTGGCTAACCTCTTTTCTTCTCCAGCTCTTCCATTACAATTATCTGTATTATTTTGCTTTCTATATGTTAACAACAGAAAATTCATAGTCACAGCCTGAAGATCAAAGATGAAGCTTAATCTTCAGATTGTGCTGCTCATGCTCATAAACCACTCAAGCGCCACTCCTGTTCTCTGTGACAGCGGCAGAATCCTTGATTCAATTATAGGTTACAGTCAATGGGGATCATGTTTTAATCTGTGTACAAACAAAAGGATAAAACAGAAACATGTACCCTTTTTAAGGATGATACTTTATTACAGAGCGATGTCAGGCAGCATTGCAATAATACAGGCTGTTTTCAGAAAATGGATGAGATTAAATTGTCTGGTAGGTTATGTCTGCCAGTTATGAACAGACTGGCACACGCACGGCTCTGCTTCTCTGTCATTTATCTGGCTCACAAAGACCCTGATCCACTACACATTGCATGATCACACAAATTTCAGTGAGTCTGAAGGATTCCCAGCATTATGCAGGATTAGACTATTATTCTAAACATGATAGGATTTTTCAAATACTACTCGGATATGAGATACTATTCAGTGGAGTAATTCCATTGAAATAATCAACATTTTTGCTCTAGTGGTAACATGTTCTCATATGGATGTCTGGAATCAGATTCCATGCTTGCCCACCTTAGGCCCCCCCTCACTAACAAAACCACGACACCCATGCCTTGTTAACTCTCAGTGTTAAATACTTTTTCCAAGGTAAATTTAAAGGAAAGGTAACTTTGCAGATAGCTAGTCAGTCTGTGGCGATGACAGCCCTCCACCATGTTGGAGCAGGACTCCTGTATAAATCATGCTGGCATTCCCCAAGCTCCATTATTATTATTCCAGTTTAGGAAAACACTTAAACACATGCTTAATTTAAAGACACATATTTCAAATATCATGGGATTTCAGCATTTGTTTAAGTACTTTCACAAATTGATTAACTAAATGGTGAGGGAGGAACAATAGCAGGGAGAAAGACTATTTCTGGAAGTAACAAATTCTGCATTTCTAGACCACTCATCTCGCTCCCTCCTCCTCCCTGCTTTCCACCCCTCCAAGTGCAGTGGTCCAAGCGCTATGACAGCATCTGGGTGATGGCAGGCCCAGGGGCAGAAGGAGCAGGCAGGGGTCTCTTTGTGTCTCCTTCCCACTTACTTCAGCTGGCTTCTGCTCCTGCCCCCTCCATTCCCAAGTGCAGCATCTTGGCCTTTTGCACAGGGATTTTCCTGTCAAAAGAGCTTGGCTCATTTCACTGCACCAGAGAAAACTATATTTGCATTGTTGAGCCTTTTTCTTTCTCCTTTTTTTTTTTGTAAATGCAAGTTTGTTGTATCAAGTGATGCAAAATAACTTGGCATAACTGCCTGGCATAATTAAAATTAGAACAATCTCTTCTGGGAAGGAGGACAAAGTGTCTTGGCACGGCACGAGAGCAAATAGCAGCTCATTCAATACTCATATCGTCTATAAACCACCAGTAACCCATTTGTTAACTACTGGAATCATTTTAATACACTGCAATAAAAAAAAAAACTGAATTACTTTGATATCTAATGTGATTAAGGTTCTAAGCTTGTACTTTATTAAATCTCTGTGGTTCCTTCTTGTCATTTCCTTTGAATAGCAGTTATTAAAAAAAAAAAGTAAATTTAAACAGATTAATTTAAAATATACCAGAATGAGTTATCAGACAAGAAATACAGACTATCCCCTGAATAATGATGTTTCACTCAGGAACAAGAACATTTCAGAAGCTGCCCTTGCAAAGAAGCTCCTATAGCTCTCTCAAGTTACAGACATTTCACACACCAGGGGAAGGTTGAACGGAAAGGTATGTGAAATACAAATGGTTTGCTTCCCACTGGTACAGTTAGAACAGATTTTGAGGGCTTCCTTACAGTGGGGGCCATTTAAAAGCCAGCATTTGTCAACAGGTACGGCACAGTTACCGCAGTTGTTTCCTGCAAAGCTCTGGTGCTTTAGACACAGCTCGGTGACAGCTCTTGGCAAACGTTGACTTTTAAGTGGCAACCAGTATAATTACAGCATTCATGAAAGTGAGAGATGAACAGCACTTTCTGAAAAGGAGCCAGGTATCATATCGTGTGGGCTAGTGCCATGTCTGGTTTCCCACACTGTGCTGCCAACGCCGCTTGGTCCAGAGCAGCGGGGCGCTTGCTATTCCAGCCCTGCACCACTCCAGAGCAGAAGCAGTCATTTTTTTTTTTTTTTCAAACTTTACTGTGGGTTTTATAATGAGATGGTTTTGAAAGGACAACGATGAGAGGTCACCAAGCATGTTTCCATGCTTAACATAAAAGTGAAACTCATCTAATCTGCTCTCGTTGTTCTGTGCATGTTTTTCTCTGGTCTGGTGGAGATCAAGAAATGAGGAGGCTTACAAAGATGGCACGAATGTGGGTGCATATAGGTCAGGTTACACATGTCATAAAGCAACTCACTTTACAATAGCATCTGTTTATCAGATGTATTCTGTTCTTAAGAGCAGATTTTAATTCACTTTATGAGCTAAAATTCACATATGACCTAAAATTCATACATAGGAGGGATTTTGTCATATGAGCTAAAATTTTATGCTGACATTAATAAAAAATAGTTGTATTGAAAAGAGTCCTATCTAATTTGCAAAAACAAGTTCTGGATGTCAGATTTAATGTCATTCATGCATTGATGTTATCCTTGTGTATTCATCATCTGTTGTGAATGTTTCTATGGTCCACCAGAAAAAAAAAAGGACACTGGTTTGTTACTTAAGAGTATCTTCTATGCTAAAGGGCTTAACTAAAGCTACATAGACTAGCTGAACTTCAGCATTTTGTTCTTTCACCATGCTCTGAATGCAGCATGATATAGTCTGTCGTCATGCTGATGTTCAATATGTGAGTAGTTGTTCATCTGAATCATTTCATTGAAATCAATGGGCCTAATTCACATAAGTAAGGTCTTACAAGGCTGGTATATATTTATATTCATACTGAAACCATTACTTCCTTGTTCACTACTACTTAGCTTGCCTTATTAATCTGCTGGCATCATCCCTCAGTTTCACTGAGGCATATCCAAAGCAGAGAAATGAAGCATTTTCTGTAATTTTGGGGGACTCCAAACAATCACTTAAATGCAAATAGTGAAAGTCTGCTGAACTAAAATATTTATGGCTCCTAATACCATACATTTCAGTGTATTCCTACTTCCCTTACTGCATGTAACACCTTCCTACATTTAGCAAGGCAAACCTGCATAAGAAAAGCACTGCTTACTCAGGATTGCTGGTATATGAGTTTATGGATAACCAGCACAAGCTTTCTTTCTGCACAGGTTGTATTGTTCATTCACATTTGGCTTCCTTTGACAGGCACTTGCCATGGGGAAAGAGTGAGACTGTGTCTAAATGCTCACTTTTTCCTATGATTTATGCAAGGTGCTACCTAAAGTACAATGATACGTATGAACATACAAAAACACATGCTAACCTGTTTTGTCTGTGCCAAGTGTGTCTTGCCTGTGCATAAGGGCACATACTATCATGAAAATTTGAGCCATAATCCTTGGATGTATGCTGTCATCAGATACTTATGTTCACTTACATGAACACAATACAGCCAAACAAAGCCATCAGGGAATTCCCTAGCATAAGGCCAACCCTTATGTAGTCAAAAGGCACCATGACAGGCAGTGTGCCACCACCTTTGAGACCATTAACAGTAAAGCAGGAAATATGGCCATCATGTAGTTCAATTAACTTAAGCGTGATCTTTTGAAAACTTGAGCTGTGGCACTCTTGTTTTCCTCAGAGAAGAAAGAAAATTGTCAGAATCATCCTTTTCTGCAAAATTTCATTACTGAAGATCACTTTGAAATTCCTGGATGGAGTAGCAGCAAAATGATGGGAGATGGTTTTGTCTTAGACTTGTGTGGTCTAGTTGTCCTGGTTAATTATATTATCATCTCCTTTTCTTTTTTTTTTTAAAAAAAAAAAAAGAGAGAAAAATAAAGGAGACAAGACATTAAAAATTAAGACAGAAATAGCTGACATGACATAAACAAAACAGGACAAGAGATATAGAAGTAGTGATACCTAGGTTCCTTTTCAGATAAGGTTATGAAAAATGAGATTGAGTAGGTAAACATACACACACAGTTATTTTGTTTTTATGTTATGCTTTCAGTGCCATAATAATATTTTAACTTTACAATTATATTTAGGACATTATTATTATTCAAATTTGTAAATTTGAAACAAAATCACCCTGCAGCTTTCCACCAAAAATAAACAGTGTCTATTCCAACAGTGCCTGCAACCAATTATGCCAACTTACTAGTTACAAGGCTAAAATTAGGCAAAAAATAAAAGGAAGATATTAAAAATAATCAGTCTAAAAATCACTGGAAAAAAAAAAACCTGGAGCACAGACAAGCAGGAGAGGGCATTTAGGACTTAAGAGACTTTATAGATGCTTTTAAGTTTTGCTGAAAATGGTTACTCTGACAGCATGTCTGAAATAAAATGATATACTATTATTCTGCTAAAACTAAATGTTAATCCCATAGTACCTGAATTTGATCTCTGTGGAAAGTTCCAAGAGCAAACCTTCTGTTCAGCAGGCTCGTGTCTTCCCCCACATTTTGCTGCCCTGGGAAAATAATAATAAGAAAAAAGCTCCTTGCAGCAGCAATACAGCAATCATGCTGGGTCATGAAACTAATTATTTTTTGTGATGGTGGAAATTCTCCATTTCTGTGTGAAGGGGCACTGCTGCATGATAGATGAATGTTGGAAAGGCAGTACATTGTGCTCTTTCATCTTTGTCACTGCATATTTATTCTGACTCTGCTCCTAAATTATTCATTTTCTTTAAGCAATCAATATTAATAATCTGATTTGCTCCTTGGCATTTTTAGTCACACTTCTGTTTAACTGACTGTAAATAAAGGTCACTTGGAGGCTTCCTGCTGCTGTTCTGAAGGTCCTTGCCTAATTAATTCCCAACACTTTTTTTTCCCTGTGACTCTGATTAGCAGTTGCAATCAAGTTCAGCAATTAGCTGCCTCCTTGCATAGTGATTTGCTCACTCCACCTCCCTGTATAAAGATACATTTGGTCTCTACTCTACAAAGGCATAAGGAGGAATTTAAATTCATTTGTTTCATGTTTCCTGACCATGCAGAACAGATCAGATTTGTCACTGCTTGCACATAACCTTTGCCCATCTACATCATACCTACTAATCATCCCTGATCCGCCAACAGACATCGTAAACGTAATGAACAGCCTTACCAACAACCTGCTTGTGTTACGCCTAATCTCAGCCTCTTATATCAACAAACAGCTACAGCTCATCAAATGCGTCTCAGTTATTTAAGAGCTCCTATGGTTTAGCTTCCATCAAATTACTTTTAAAAAGGGGCCTGCTTCACATTCAATAAATTTATTTTTGTCTACTTGGGGCCTAGGGACAAGCCCAAGATTTAAACACCTTTGGATATCTGATTCCAGTTCACAAGAAAACACAGATCTTACCTGGGCTAGAGCTTGAGAAATAATAATCTCAGTGAATTCTTTTTGTCTTTAATTCCTATAATCATGGAAAAGTTGTTGAAAATTTCAGTACTGTGTTAATTATTCAGGGAGACCCCAGTCAGGAGGGATGTCTAATTTGTAGTTGAAAGTATGAAGCGGAGACTCTCTCCTCCAGGTACTCTTCAGCAAGTACTTATTTGAAATGCAAGGAAGAAGAGATAAAAAACTACAGTAAATATTACAGAAGTATCATGAGCATTTTTTTACAGGCCTCCCCAGTTAATCTCAGTGTTCTCCATTCTTACTGTTGCATCCTGGGTAACAATTTCCAGGCAATACTGTTTAATGAAATATTTCTGAAAAAAACTATTTTTAGTTTCAGGCTTGTTTATAAATTCATTTATTTGAATGCTTCTAATTCAAACAGTGATTACATATGGATAATTAATTAAGGCAGAACTGTTTCTATTTTCTGAGCAGAAAACTAAGACGTGTGCAAGAGAAATCCTTCTTTAGCTGAAATGTTTCAATGCACTCACAGTAGTTCAATGAATCTACAGGCAGATTTAAAAAAAAAGGTGATAAGAACTGCACCTGTAAGAAAGTCTGTCATGTCAGTACTTGTATCCACAATGTTTCTATTAGTATTATTATTATTTTTTACATCCCAGTCCTTGATAAGTAAGTAGATAGTAGAACTGACAAACACCACCATGATGGAATGAATATCTCTGAATGCATCTTTAAGACATAGCCAGACTATAAAGGAAGAAAATGATATATCTAAATTCACACATATTGTGCATAAGGACTTGAACTGTCGCTTATCTTTCACAATCGACTACAAAAATATCTTCATATTTCTTTTTGGCCCTGGAGTTCTTGGTCCTTCGGGGAGTTTTGTATTGGTGGGTTTAAATGACCTGAAAAAGAGACAGGTAACCTGGTTACTCTGTAATTATAGTTTATTAACCATATAAAACCAGTTCCTTAAACCACAGCCCATTTCTACTGCTAGCACCTACAGAGCCCCTCTTCTGACAGCAGCAAGCCAAAGCATGCACGCCCTGAACAAGCAAATTTTCTTTTTCCTTTCTGTTCTGGCAAGTGTGTTCATTTAATCTCACAGGGGATCTGACAGCTTTCCCCAGTTCCTAAAGCAATTCTTTAGCACTCATTGAAAAGTGCTGTAAGCAAAAAGCAGCAAAGCTGACTGGTGTTTGCATGCAGAGACGGGCAAGTCGGGCACTAAGCACCGTCAGTCTGCTTCCTCAACATGTGATGCACAAAATCAAGGCTAGAAGCAACAGTTAAGTCACTCTTGGACTGATGCCTTAAAGAACATAAATACACAAAATAGGCCATTTGTTGGCATGATGATATAATTGTGAATTATTATCTAAAAGATCCGGTGCTTTGAAATACAGGCATGTACACACAGCAAAGCACTGGTAGCTGCAATGGTTAGAGCTGTAAAACTCACACACTCAAAACAGATCACTCATTTCTAGGGTGGCAACTTTACATGTTTGGTCTCATCCCAAAAATGAGCATCTTGGAACAGTTTAAAAAAAAATTCCTTTCAGTTATTTGAGATTTACGACAACGAAATATATTATTCTTATTGAAGGAAAGAAACCAAAAAACTTTTCCTGAGGAACTAAATTATGAAATCTGTTAATGGGGACTATGTGCCTAAGGAAATATGAAAGGAATCCAAAGCTATTGTTAGAATCATGAATGCTTGAAGACCCGCTGTGGTGAATTACTCTCCAGTCAAACAAATGTATGTGATGTACACGGCTTCCCTTCACCAGCTCTTCCCTATAGCTATTCTGAAGTTACATGTGCAGAGAACATGATAACTAGTTCTTGCTTGTTTAGTGTCTGTTGAATGAGATCACATTTCATTACTGTTTTCTCTATAGGACATAAAATATCCACCAGATTTGAAGCAAAGCACTCACAGTAGAGAAACATACTGTCTATGTAACCTTGGAAAAAAAGATTTAGCTCCTCACATTTGTGTAATAGCATTTATAATTACTCTTTGGGGAGGTATTATTTATGAAAGCCTTCCTGAATGTAATGCCTTTCAAATATGTAAAGGATTAAGTAGATATTTGCTGTCTTGTGCTTGGAGGAACAAAGCAAGCTGTACGGGGAGAACTTTTTTCCTTCTGGCCCAGGTTTTGCTTCCTTCCTCTGAGCCCAATGTGCACAGCAGTGGCTGAGGCTGAGGAAGTAGAGGAAAAGCAGAAGTGATGGGTGGTCTGGAATACACTGTCTGCACCATAGGCTTTCTTCATAAACATAGCAGTCATTCAGGAGGATGGCTCACTGGAATGACATTTGAAATCTTGACTCTCTGTTGGGAGTTCACATCCCATTGAGATGTGAACTGACCCTTACTTTCCTCCTCCATGTGCCTTGAGGACAGTTTTATACTGTTTATTGTGAATTTTTCCACAACATCTTCCACAACAGAACTTTATACTTATCCTCTGATACTGTATGGAGTTTATGGTGCAAGAGCAACAATCTACCTGTATTTGCTAAACATTCATATTTTTTGTTAAATTCTTGAGGTAGTTGACTGTCGTCCTCTACAGAAGCAATGGCAGTTCTGTGATTCTTTGTACATTAATCTTGTTCGGAATGAAAGGCCTTAAATATTGCATTTGAACATGCTATATGGAAGATGTTTTCTCTCAGGATACTGATTTAATCTAATGATAGTGAATAGTAATGACCGTTGCTTAACTGAAACAACATTACCATGAGTTTATCTAGCAACAAATAGATTAATGGTGATTAAGCTGGTACTTTTAACATGGATGATCTTTTAATAAGTAAGTTACAAAGTGAAGATTAAAGAGAATTTTTTTTTTTTAGGGTTAAAAAGGTTCTGTATTGTTTTGTTCTGGCAATGTTGATTAAGGGCAATTGAGTTCATGGACTACCCTGATACTTACTTTGCAAATGAAATTAAGAAGCTATAATTACATTATTTGCAAACTGTAAAGCTCCTTGTATGCCTTGTAACTTACTCTGATTTTCTCCCTCTCTTGTACTTGATTTTTCCTATAAAAAAACACTTTAAGAAATTAAGTGCAAAAAGAAACTGTGTTCACGCAACATTAAGTTCACATGGTGAACTACTCAAATGTCAAGAAATGACAAAGTTAAGGATGAATGCACAACTATAAGACTGTCCTTTCTGGATTATAATAGTCCTCAGTTAGACGATCACACAGAACAATGTAACTTATATGCCAGGCAAATAGACTATGAGTGAGTGTTCTTCCTACTGTGGAGTATGAATAATATTTGATTAAAGAGACAAGGAAAATAAAGCTACTTGGGCTCTAACAAAAAAAAAAAAAGAGGAAGCTTGACCTCTCAAGGCACTCCCCTGAGAGACCACAGACGATTGTGACCTAGTATCTTTGCTTCTGTGTGATGCTACTGATGAATTAATGGTAGTTGTGAGCAAAGTAGAGTTTGTAATTTCTTGCATCCTTCTCCTTCCTGTAAAAAAAAATACTCAGGGCATGCATTAATCTGTGATCCCTCCTCCTGCATCTGTAATGGAGAAATAGTCTGAACTGCACTGGAAATCTGATTAGTTGCGGATTTGGGGATCACAAAAAGATGTCCCTTCTGGGGAGGAGCCTAGTAAGGGTACCCAATGTGTTCTCTTCCTTTCTTACAAAATCCTGAACGCTTTGTCATGTCATAATGAAGAAAAAGATCAGATTCTTCTTTTTATTTCACAGATGGCATTGTAATTTATAGTTACCATACTGTGTGGATGAAGAGTTTAAAGGACCCATCTCCTAACAGTGGATAACGCAGGAGATTGCTGTTTGGATCTATTAGCTGGCAGGAGACATCTTAAGTCTACTTAGTTTGAAATATTTGAAGGATAGTCAGCACAAAATCTTGCTATTTCCACATCCCTCTGACATTTGAATCAAGATAGAACAGTGATTTGTCTATCTTCTGCTGATATTGCGTATGAGCAGATATTAAAAATAACAAGATCAACACCATATAATAGTTCTGCTAGTGTAAATGCAACAAAAATATATCTGACCTTGTGAATCTAATTTATTTAAAGTTAAAAAAAAAAAACAAACTGAAGAGAGAGTGATAGAAAAGAGTTTGGGAATTGCAGGAATATTGACTCTTGGTAAAGGTAACAGGGATGCAAACTTGTCATTAAGTCTATTCCTTTATTATTCTTGTGTATGCATGGACCAAGAAAAATACATTATAATATTCTGTGGAAGAATCTTGCAGAACTGGTGCAATATAACTGTGATAAAACACATTGTTCTGAGTATAGTTAAAACCTTCATAGGTGGTCTTACAGCACCGGGGCACTCTAGCAAGTTATGTGAAGCATTAGTGCAAAAATTACAGGAATATGATTTCTCTAGGAGAACATAAGAATCTAATTCTATGTATAACAGTTTCAATGACTATACTAAGATCTCTTTGATTCATTGATTTCGGAATAAATGCAGATCAGGAAATACACATTGACAGAATCACCGAATCACAGAATGGTTGAGGATGGAAGGGACCTCTGGAAGTCTTCCGGTCCAACCTCCATGCCTAAGCACGGCCACCTACAGCTAGTTGCCCAGAACCATATCCAGACAGCTTTTGAATGTCTCCAAGGATGAAGATTCTATCACCTCCCTGGGCAACCTGTGCCAGTGCTTGGTCACAGTGAACATCCCTCTGATGTTCAGAGGGAACATTCTGTGTTTCAGTTTGTACCCACTGCCTCTGGTCCTTGTACTAAGCATCACTCGAAAGAGCCTGGCTCCATCCTCTTGGCATTCTTCCTGCAGGTATTTATATACATTGGTGAGATCCTCCTTTTCTCAGGCTGAACAGTCACAGTTCTCTCAATCTTTCTGCATAGGAGAGATGCTCCAGTCGCCTCATCATTGTTGTGGTGCTTCACTGGACTCTCTCCAATATGTCCATGTTTGTTTTGTACTGGGGAGTCCAGTACTGGACACAGTACTCGAAGTGTGGCCTGGACAGTGCTGAGCAGAGGGGAAGGAACGCCTCCCTCAGACAGCTGGTAACACTCCTCCTAATGCAGCCCAGGACACTGTTAGTCTTCTTTGCATCAAGGACACATTGCGGGCTCATGTTCAACTTGGTGTCCAGCAGGATCCCGAGGGCATTTCAGTTAGGTGCCCCCCAGCATGTATTGGTGCCTGGAGTTGTTTCTCCCCAGATGCAGGACTTTGATTTCCCCTTTTTGAACTTCATGAGGTTCCTGTCAGACCCTTTATCCAGCCTGTCGAGGCTACCTGGATGGCAGCAGAACCCAGTGGCATATCAGCCCCTCCTCCCAGTTTTGGAGGAGCTGAATTTTCAAATGGACAAGTGCAACATGTTTTTGGCTTATGAACTCTTCAGGGAGCTGTGTAGCTCTGGAGGCATGCAGATGTCCATTAGTGGAAACCCAGCAATTCTCACCTCCTAGAGGGCAATTCTTACTTCTACTTGGTATGTTAAATGTGCTGGCAACTGGGATTACCCTGACCCAGCTCTCCCTTCCCATCTCATCCCATCATGAGATGCATGTTTCTCAGACTCTGGTATGCTCCTGTGTCTCAGGAATGAAAGGACAAAGAATAATCTCTGAAGCCCCATGGCAGAGCAAGGCAAATGCAGTGAACAACTGGGAGGACTCTCCTGACCTTTAAATAAAATGATTAAAAATAAATACATGCTTTAGAAGTGAGCCAGCAAGAAGCAATCATGATTCAGCCTAGAAAAGGAGGTTTTTGAGTTGGATGTCCTACACAAGAAGAGATATTATTTACATACATGACAAAAACAGTTAGAAGGAATACTAGAAGGAAAGCTTAAGAAGGCTGAGAGAAAAGTTCTGTAGCCAGGTCATGTCCACATATGGAAAAGTTTCAATGTTTTAAGTTAATGTTGCTAGATTGTCTTGATTTCTGATGATAACTTTACAGCTCCAAGAAATGCATATACCACAATGTATTGGTTTTCCTGCTCAGTCTCAACTATTTACTTCTATCTGCCAATATCCAAACAAATCCAATTTCAGTGACAGACTCTGAGAAAGAAACATCAATTTGAAGAGTATGAAGAAAAATTCCATAACTATAGAAGTAGGTAATCTGTGAATGACCAATTAACCCCAAAACACTTCCCATTTATCCTCACTGGTGAGAATTAAATTGTTTACTAACTGCAATATTTAATCTGTTCTTTGTGTGTTAATTTTACACAAGGTCATAAAAATTATGTGACAAAGCTCTTCACTTTGAAGTTTTCCGAACTATATACTACCTTATAGACACATATGGTTATCTCTAAATCTTTGATACTCTGTTTGCAAAGAGAAATTAATATAAATTACTTTCAAAACATTCATTCAAAGATTCGTATGGAAGTTTTGTTTAAAGTTATTTAGTTAGTTGATAAACATTTTTCTTCTTTCCTTAATACGTGAGATTAGGATAGCTAGCATAAAAAAAAATTGTCCATTTTAATCTGCCCATGGCAGCTGTTTAATAAGCAGCTACAGAGGAATATTCCCCACTGGCCACATAGACCACCTGTAGAAACAGAACCTCCCTCAAGACTGTCTTACAGTGAGAGTCTGTGTGGTCCTCAGCAGAAAGAATCATGGCTCTTCTCATTTTCCTGACTGTTTTAACATGATGAACAAGGATTTTCACTTAATTTACATGCTTGATCAAGGATTCATTGCTTTTATACCTGTAAAAGTACTTCAACAAATTTAATGTTTGTTTCATGAAGGTTTGACTCAAATTTTTGATGTCTGACATTTCTGAAGATCTAGGTACCAACAACTGCCAAGTATCTAGGAGAATGGTGATTGTTGGCCATTAAAGCTCCCTTTGTAGCTAATGCGCTTTATCATTAATTTTAATATGTATTTTGTGCTTTGTGATGTAGATAGCTTCATTCTTTAGCATGTGAGTTTTAGAGAGATAAATGGCAAAGTACTTTTTTTTTTTCTATTCCTGTGAAGGAAACAACATTTTAAAAGTAGATGAGGTGCAAAGTACTATTCCAGTGCTCTGTATCCACTCTTGGCTTTCATCTACATAGGCAGTTTAAATTGTGTGAAAATGGGGTTTATATAAACCCCATTGTGACAAGCGAGAACTACTGCAAGTGCTTTTTAACTTAAATATTTAAGTTAAAGCATTTGAAATCTGATAAAGGCAATCTGTATACAAAGGGAAAAATAGTCAGGGAACTTAAAACTTTAAAGTTCAGGGAAAAAAAAGGCAAAGGTGGGCAGTCCAACCTGCTTAACCAGTACAGTCCATTTTCATATTTCAGAGACATCTGTAGGAAGTAGGAAGAGAAGGTCAAAACCTCCCCTAAGTTGTTTCTTTCTCATGATTTCAGCTTTTAGAATTGTTGATCCATTTTTTTTTTAACAATTTCTTAATGGCTATGGGTTGGAAAACCTTTTATATTCTTTTAATAAACCTTTTATATTATTTACGTTTTGTCTTCTTTTTACTAAGTAGATTATAATGGTGTTGTCTCCTTCAGTGGCCTGCATGTAGGCTGTCCTATGTCCTCCAGCCCACTCACAGTTCCTAATTTTCAATTTCCATCCATCCATCCCATTCATGTTCATTTCAATCCCCACAATAACAAATGGTCAACCAGCATGGCTACCCTCATACTCTTTCCTCATAAATGACAGCAGGCATTCTCCTGATCATTCTTTGAACTCCTGTCTGGTTCCCTCTACTCTTCTTACAGAGGATCTGATTCAAAGTCTATTGAAGCCCAAGGAAAATCAGTAATGACATTAATAGTTGTAGAAGGTGACAAAGGCTTGTGCAATCTCTTTTGTCCCAGTGATTCCTGTCTTTCTCTCTTCACCTGTAACCCTCCATTTGAACAGGGACATCTCAACTCAAACTTATATGTCTTCCAAATGATCTAAAACTGAATGTTTCTCGTTCGGCCTTTTTTTTTTTTCCCCTCCTGTGCTCTCAGTTCACACTTTGCTTTTAATTTTTTTTATTTTATTGACCTTATGAGTATATGAATATTAAATCTGGTTCTTATTCTCTTAAAATTATTTTTAAATTATGTCATCCTCTCTACCCTTTTTCTCTTGCTCTGACTTTCTTTATATCCCAAGGGTGGACCTAGTGTACCCCCAAAAATGCAATAATGGTCTAATCTTTCTGATCATGTCTATCCTGTCTATAAGTCTGCTTATCAACTTTTTCAGTCTCCACATTCAATTTACATATCTTAATTTTGCCTTTAAAATGGAGATATCTTGATTTGCACAGCTTACGACTTTTCTGTGTTGCCTTTATCTCCTCTGTTATTCCCTTCTACTTCATCTAGTCTGTTCTGCATCAGAATATTCCCTCACTCTCACAAGTTTGCATGCTGTCTTTCAAATTATTCAACAAAATATTTTGCTCTTAAATCTTTTATTTCCAATAGGATCTTATAATAACGTAAAGACAGATGAATTAAAAAAAAACAGGTACAGGCCATGGAACAACAAACCACACGGATCACTTAGCTGTTTTTCTTTCCATGGTTCCCTTCTCCCTTTTGTTTTTACATGAGCCGCTAACGAACATAGCATTTATTCATTTTTTCAATGCATCTACTTACATATCCTGCACATCCTTCCTTCCTCCTAATCATTTTGTACTTTCCATATAAAACACAGGTTAATTAACTGGCATGGTTCTCCATCTAGTCTGTAGACTATATTTATTTCCATCCATGTTGCTTATTTTGTGAGAAAAAAAAAGTGAATAATCCTTGACAGATTTTCTAGTAGGTAAATCTCAGCTGCTCCAAGCTTATATTAATTTGCACACTACTATATTCCTCAGATTTAAAGGACAGTGTTGTGATAGGATTAGAATTGACTTGTTTTTAGGGACAGTACAGCTGTGTTAATTTGTTTGAACAGGAGGTACAATTAAAGGAGAGGTCTCTGGAGAGATTGCTCTTGTATTCCAGTGTTCCTTGACTTCTGGAAACACCCCCTGGGGACAGGACCAAGCCTTTTAGGCAGGGGCAACAGACTAGCAGGGCAGTCTGAGAGAGGGAGCATGAAGTGCGGAAGAACTAAAGGGCAGAGGAAAGATCAAAAAGCCATTTCCATCACCATCTCTCATGGCAAAATGACCCTTTCCAAAGCTACAATCTAAAATGAAAAGAAAATAAAATCTAAGTACTACTTTCTACAAGAGTTTTTTTTTCTGAAGTTTGACACACATCTACATCCAAGAAACCTGTATTTCTTAGTAACACTGTATGTTTTGTAAATCCTTTTCTAGTCTGTACAAACATTTTTGAGATTGTACTATACATTGCTCTCCAGAAAGAGTCTTCTTTCAATTTCCCAGCCTTTGAATAACATCCTTGCCATAAGTTTACTACCGAGATAAATGCTTCTGTTCAATTCTTACAGTTTTGAAGTTTGTAGAGCACCTGGGAGGTACAGTTCTCCATAGTGTGTTTTCATCTAATGAAGTAAAAATTAATAATAAATATAAAATCTATTACTTTTCAGTGAAATACTTCTGGTTATCATTTTCTTTGTGACATTGCAATTACCTAGAATTACATTTTTGGTTTGGATTCTGATTCTTAATCTCTTTTTTAGTTTTATTTCTACAAAGGAAAGGGGATAAAATAGACAAGTGATCTGCATATATAACTTTTTGATAGAATTTCTATCTACGTAAATATACACACACACACAGACATTTATTACATCAATTACAAGCACATAGATATTTTTAAACTATTCTTAACTATGGCAAAATTCATAGTAATTCTCTCCACTTACTAAAATATAAAGAGTAATATACATTATTTTCACTAATATGTCTGTGAGTAAACAGTGATTTAACTCTGTTTCCCTAATTTCCATTCTTCTGCAGCTCAGTCTGAAGCAACTCAAATGAAGAATGGCTATTTAGACAGACTTCCGTTTCAATCTGGAGAAAAAATAGCTACACAAACTTCTATTTTAGCGATATCCAGATTTTTTCTATGTATCCAATAATATGTCTCAGATCATTCTATTTAAAATCCCACTAGTGGCAAACCTTCTGCCGGTCCAACAGGCTAGACAGGCTACTTGTGCTTGGAAAAAAAAAAGCTTCTCTCAATGCAAGCAAGTTATTAACCTGTAAAAAAAAGGAGATCTAGTCTCCAGCCATTGCCTTCATGGGATCTCAAAGCAGATTCTCAGGCTTGCTTAACTAAACCAACAGGCTACAACAGCATTTGATGTCAGAGGAATATACTGACTCTTCAAGTTCACACAGCCTGCAAAAATGTAGGAAGACGCTCTGACACCCCCAGAATGGGGAGCCTAGCTCCCTGCCTCTGCCCCAGCACAGCTGAACCGCACGGGGAGAACCCACTTGCAAACAGGGACAGAGGAGGATCAGAGGAGACTGCAGGCTGCACAGGTCATAAACAGAAGTAAGCAGTAGCTCTAGCAAAAGGGAAGAAGGAAGGAAAATTATGGAAGGGGGAGGCCATGAATACTAGAAGACTTACAGTGAGCTGTGGGAATAGGGTCATTGCTGTGGATTTGCTCAAATGCCTGGTCACTTGGATGAACATCTGAACCATTTGGATAACCCTCAACCCTTTGGCTACTAATCTGAGCTACAGCTGTTGACTTTTGTCCACTGCCTATGTCTGTGCTCTGGCGAGCAAGGCTTGGCAGGGGATGAACTGATGACAGAGCAAGCTAGCTCTGGCCTTTGCATTAACCCATCCTATACTTTGGCATCATACAGCATTCCTAGAGTGGGAGTTTTGGGAAGAGACACTTTGTGCTACTCACCAGATGGGATTCAGATGATTTAAAAGAATGTGAAAAACCACACACAAATAAACAGAGCAGTTAAAAAAAAAAAAAAGTGAATGAGGGAATTGGTTTGGGTTGAGAGATCTTCTTCCTCCTGCTTCTTCATCTCAGTTTGTGGTTAATAATCATGCCTGTTATGAAAAAATGAGACAGAAAAAGGTCTCTGAAAACATGTTCTTGTACAGAAAGCCAAAATTTGAGGTTTTAGACTGAACACAATAGGAAACACAACTAGGCCACTTTGCAAACAAAACAGAGCTGAAGCCTACAAAGCTTAGCAATTTTACTGGTGGGGATTATTTGGCAAAATAGTGTATGGAATAATATGTTTTACTTTCCAGGACTGGTAGATGATACTAATTGGACACTAAGTTCAACTGTCACAGGGCTAGACTGGGATCCTTCACATGTATCTGCCTGTCGTGTATTCTTTATTTTCCTTCACTCCAAGTTCATGTCATGATAATACAATATATGTCATGTGCAAGACAGTAATGTCTTTCTGTCTATTAAAGCACCCTAACAACTGCTCTTACACAGCTAGACAGAATTGTCAGGCATTTCCGTAGGATGCTTGGCACAGATCTTCACCCAAGAGGTAGAGTGGGCTTTTTTTATCCAGTGTAAAACAAAACACACGTCTATTCTCTTTTTTCCTTCGCTTCACAGCTCCGTGTCTAGGCTTCAGCCTGTGGACACCGATATCCACTGCTGTATCATGTAGCAGCTAACAAGTTAGAGAATTCACCTGTCATAATATTACCTTGCTACAAAAAGACACTGTCACCCTCGCTCTGTCCTTTGGGTTGCGTGACAGTGTGCTGACCCTTGCCATGGATCTGTGATAAAGGCATAACTAACTACACCACACAGCAATCGTGCTGGTCAGGTAAGCAACCACAGTATGAAAGAGGAAAAATAGCATCAATGTAAGGAGAAGGGGAAAGATTAGCACAGAATTGCATAAAACAAAAGAAGAAATACAATTTTTATTTTTCTCATCAATGCTGTGCTTTTGTGGTACTGTCTGGCTTGAGGGCTCATTTTAACATATATGATTGCCATTTTAAAGAGAAGATGACTGGGTGGGGTTTGTAATTATAACTTTGTGTGCAGTCAGGAATGACAAAAGTGCTATGCAATAGTTAGATGAGAGGAGACTAGAATGGCAGCTCTGTTTGCTAGGTTCATTATGACATTGTGGCTTCTTGGAACAGAAATTTCACACATATCTTGGCTTTTTCCACAAATGAAAAGCAGAGATTTGTGAGGTTTGTGTTATACTTATAAATTATTTTTCCTGTGGCAACATGACAGGGCTGAAATAGTTTAACTGTAAAAATAGAATCTTCAGAGGGCAGGATGTTATGGCCACTGTTATAGGAAGAGCTCCTAACAAAATCCTTCAAATTATTTTTGCTAGGCTTTAGGATGCTGAAGTGGCTATCTGTTTCTGCTTCTTTCTGGAAGGGTAGGACTCTAACATATTCAGATAAAGACTCAAACTGATCCTGCAACCTAGTTACAGGCAACATATATAAAATATTGCAAAGATATGAAATATGCAACATCTCACTGTATTTCAAAATACACAGCTTAACTCCACGTCCTCTCATTCAAATTAAAGTATTTGTCTAGAAAGTGTTTTGTCTCATTTCAGAATGTAATAAGCCAAAGCACTCTTGCATGCTGTGTAGCAATCAGAATTGTACTGTAAAATGTGGGAGTCAGCTTAAGGATCATATAATGAATCTAATTCTTTTCAAATATAAAGGCGTGCACTCATCTATATTGATACATATGCACACACATGTATATTACATATTATATAGACACAAAAAGCATATACCTTCTCTTTTTTTTTTCCCCTCAATCACTCAATACATGATTAGGCACAATAAAATCCTTGCCTTATCAAACTGATGCAGTTGAGAAGACTGTCAGTGATAGCTATGCAGAGATATATCCCCTACAAAAGCATGCAATTCTCCCAAGTTTGCTCTCATAAAATATTTATTTCTATCATAAACCATCACCTGTCTCTTGGTCCTCTGACATTACAACGCTGTCACATTCAGCACAGTGGGGTGGCTGGTGGTTTTTCTTTTTTGCAAATATGAAGATTGACAGGCAGTTGACAGTGCTAAAGAACAAGATACGACTGAATATATAACATTTGTACCAGCTGAATAGCTACAGCAAACAAAGCATTAAATGCTCTCCTTTTTTCACCTGTGATAAAACTCGTAGAAAGAATGAGCCAAATAAATGGAGTGCACGTAAAAAGAATTGTCCTGGCTGGAAACAGGCATCTTATCCTAGAATAAGTTCTAATTGTTATTATAATTTCGTACCTTCTTCTCTAGTTCAGCTTTTTTTCCTTGCATTTTCATGCCCATTCTGTCTTGCACACATACATTGTATGTCAGAACAAAGGCAGTATTAGTACTGCCTTCTCAGCATCTAACTCTGATGGTGAATCGCTGCCTTGTCGGTACCCGTCTCTGTTAACTGCAGAGGAAATTTAGGTGCCTTATTTGGTCCACTTAATTGTACCTAAGCAAGACACTTGAAGTGGAATGGATATTATCAATACCCCTCAAAGTGTCCTCTGCTCTGAAAGGTGTCACAAGGCATTGCTGACTGTTGTCTTTATGTACTGTTTTTTGCCGATATTCATTGTGAAGGAGAATATGAATGATACAGTATTTATACAGATGTCTCCTTATTGTGACCTTCTATATCCTTAATCCTGGCAATCCACTCTCCAGAGGTTTGCATAACCTAGTAAGTACAGATGGATTTCCTTTACAACTGAGGGTCAAAGGTAAAGGAGCATGTTCTCAGATGTGTCACTACATGAATTAAAATGTAGTAATGAATTTGTGGTGTACTCTGTGACTTTATGTTAGACCTTGACCTTAATATCACATTTAACTGAGCACAATCATAGGTCACAAATTAGAAAGGTTTAAGCAATCTTCTGCTCTATCAAGGGAACCCGATTTAATCAGATCTGATTTAATATGCTGCTCAGAGTTTAGGGAGCACTAGACTAATATTACTAAGAAAGACACTGTCACCATAGTTACATCCATGCTGCAAAAGCACAAAAAGGCTTTAGGGTGCAATTCTAGCATTTTGCACAAGCTTACAGTCAAGCATTAGCATTTTTTTAATGTTCTCTTTTCTTCTTTTTTTTTTTTTTAAGATAAATGGCTCTCTGAAACTCTTCTAATACCAACTGTTTACAACATAATAATTACAAAGAATTACATCATTGCAGTAGTGTGCTTCATCACTCACTGGTGGAATACCTGTGGAGAGGCAAGCCTTCAGTGTGGAAAAGCACACAAAAGAGTAGGAGTTAACATGTCATGCAGAGCCAGCAGCTCAAAACCTGGCCATGGAAGGGACTGCAGAAAGACCTTGAGTACCTGAGTGTGGAAGTAAAGGTACAGAGTGACTTCATGTCCCTGAAAGTGACAGCATGGGATAAGCACTGTCATCTAATTGCACAATCCCATTCCTTTACAAAGCAAAGGAGGAAAGAAGAGAAAGTGTGAATAAAGTGTGTCAGCAGCAGGGACATGACTTATGTCCAGCCCTGTTTTTTTTTCAGGTGCGCTATAACAGCTGGAGATGTAGTCATAATTATTCAGCTAAAACTACTGGTACATAAATATGCACCATCCACATAAGCTATTTCTTATCCAAGATTAATAAAGCCTGCCCAAACACAAAAGTGCACTGAACTGTAAGTGTACACTTCACACTGTGCATAGGAATAGGGAAGTGGACTCCACAGGGCCCATATTAGATTAACGAGGGTAATCAATTTGATAATTTATCTGTCCTTAAATATACATATAGATTTAACATAAAAGACATACAGTACAGATACAATCTGTACACATCTGATGAATCCAGCTACTTTATTAGGTATAGTAGGACAAATACGCTTAGTTCCCTCCTACTTCTACTTCAAGTCTTTGCCGATCAAATGTTGTTTTTTGTTTAAAACTGTATAAGGTTTACTGTATCAAATTACAATACTTGAAGGTGTCAGGTGAAAATAAACTGATTATTATCTACCAGCATAATCCTGAGTTCATTTCCGGTAATTCTAATCACAACTTTTTCCTAGGAAACACCATGTTTACCTTTCTTTTTTAAAGAAGGCGATTGACACTGAATCATTCTAGCATGACACAAATGAATTTGCAGTGCTGTTACAGTTCTGCAGGCATTAGTGGTGCTTTAAAATAAAACCACAATATATTCTACCTTAAAAATGAATTTCAAAATAGAAGATACAGGCTTTAACTTGGAAGATCAGTGCCGATAAATCCCCCAGAAATTCAATGGAAGTTGTGTTTATAACTCTTGCTTGCACAAAGGCCTTGTTTAAGATCTCCCCTGTTTACATTTGATCTATTCTAGATACTAGAACTGTGATTTCATAGCAAGGAAGAAATGTGATTTAAAAAAAAAGGAAAGTCAACTTTTGACAATTAGAAGTTTAAGAACATTTTAGAAGAGTCATTTAGAAATTCCAGAAATTGGATTGTGGTACTACAGAATGACCCTATTTACCTGCAAAATCAGATTACACTTAGAAAACATTTGAATTGGAAAAAAAAGGCAAACATTTTACAAATTAAATACCACAGTTCATCAGATCAAAACTCTGGGATAAATCATGTGCCCTACTACATATGACCCTTGGCTCCATATCACTATAGAAGCAATTTGTCAATTTTAATGCTAATGCCGAAATGGCTGAAAGACGAACAGGAAAATTTCTTTTCTCTAATGGAAATAAACTTGATATGTCAACAAATAATGTACCATGTGATTTACAAAGGAGATCTTCCAATAATTTAGCTTGAGTCAACATCATTGGTATAAATCTGCAATTAGTACAAGCTTATGTAAATTCTCTTGAATGACAACATGAATCTCTTCTGTAAAGAAAAATAAAAGCTGCTTATTTTCCATTCTTTTTTGTTATTTACTTTGGCACACCTAACCATAACTCTTACCATTTGTGCATGGAGGGAGAAGAAGTCAACATCAATACACAGGGAGCTCCATCTCAGCAAAATAACTACACAACATTTCAACAAAAAGAGTAATGAACTTAAGTTTTCTGCAATCTGCTTAAATCTTCTCCAAAATTTAGAGGTACCTGACAGTAAATCAAGACAGCCTAGAGATTTAACATAAAACTTGTAAGTGAGGTGGAGAATAATGAATTACAAGCAGGGAGAGTCTCCTCCCTTGATTTCCTTTAGTTTTATTCATTGCATTTGATATTACAAGCAGTTGAGTTCTGAAGATTTGCAAAACCTCTCAAGTAGCTATTTTCCTGACAACAGTGAAATTCAATGAGAACATGATCTAGAAAGTCACAATTTAGTATTTCTGAAATATGAATCATCAAATTTCGTGCAGTGAATGATTGGGACAAAATGAAGAATGCCCAGCTGTCCTTTAAAAGTCTTTCCTTTGCATATAAAAACCTAGCAACAGTACACGTAACTTTTAATTTTGAATAACAAAACCTATCATGTCAATGAATGAGAAGTTACATCTGAGTAAGGAGCATGTTTTGTATATGTGATGTCATTTCCCTCTGAAAGCAGGGGGGACTGTAAAAAGTTGCAGCCTTCTTTATAGTGTTGTAAACTATCTACATTAGTCAAACACATGGTTGAAAAATGCAAACCTCTTTCCAGTCTGTATTACTGGGATTTAGCTGTAACTTATTTTAGTCCTATTTCCCCAGCCTTTATCTAACAATTCATAGAAAGTAATCAGCTAGGTCAACACTGCACATCTGGATTGGCACATTTTCAAAAGCAGAGAGCCTTTGAGAGGAAGGAAATAAGAAAAGTTGCAAAGTGTGTTATACTGCTCTTTATTCTCACAGATACAAATTGGATGTGCATGAATTACTCCTGATTTTGAAAGGAGTAACAAAGCCAGATACCTCAGTGCCAACTGATTTACTCCCAGTGTTTTCCTTTTTTCCCAACCCTTCATTTGTCCTCCCAGCAAAGTATACTTCCCAATGTTTACCCTTCTAATCCTACATTTTCCAGGAGTCTTATTCAGTCACCAAAGACCAAGATCTTAAAATGTTTTCATTGACAATATAAAAAAAGTGAATGGTAACCTCCAGAATGTACAAAATTGAGATAACACTCTGAAAAATCCAATCTTCCTCACCTCTGCAGTGTTTTCCTCTCTTTCTCTTAGGTTGCTGTCTAGTTTGTTTCTGTTAGTGCTTAAGGACAGGCCCTGTTCCCATGATACCCAAAACAGTGGACAGAATAAGAAATAAACAACAGGCTTCACATTTACCCCTTTATCACATTGGTTTGGATTTACATGGCAAGGCTTTGCTAGCAGGGGAAGGGGGTCTGCAGGTGTGGCCTCTGTGAGAAGACACCAGAATTTTCTCCTATGTCTGATTGAGACAATGCCAGCCAGCTCCACAACGGACCTGCTGCTGGCCAAGGCCAAGCCCATCAGTGATGGTGGTAGCACCTCTCAGATAACATATTTAAGAAGGAGGAAAAAAACCCCATGCAGCAGCTGTGAAAGAAGAGTGAGAAAATGTGAGAGGAGTGTCCCTGCAGCCACCAAGGTCAGTGAGGAAAGAGGGGAGGAGGTGCTCCCGGCGCCGGAGCAGAGATTCCCGTGCAGCCCAAGGTGAGGCCAGCTGTGCCCCTGCAGACCATGGAGGCCCATGGAGGAGCAGGATCCACCTGCAGCCCGAGGAGGACCCCACATCAGGGCAGGTGGATGCCTGAAGGAGGCTGTGGCCTGTGGAGAACCTGTGCTGGGGCAGGCTCCTGACAGGACCTGTGACCCATGGAGAGAGGAGCCCAGGCTGGAGCAGGTTTGCTGGCAGGGCCTGTGACCCCGTGGAGGACCCATGCTGGAGCAGTCCATTCCTAAAAAAGTGCAGCCCAGGAAAAGGACACATGCTGGAGCAGGGGAAGAGTATGAGGAGACAAGAGCAGCAGAGAGGAAGCGTTATGAACTGGCTGCAACCCCCATTCCCTATCCTCCTGTGCTTCTCAGAGGGAAGAGCTATAAGAGTCAAGAGTGAAGATGAGCTTAGGAAGAATAGGGTAGAGGGGAAGGTGTTTTTAGTTTTGTTTTATTTCTCATTATCCTATTCTGTTATCAATTGAAAATAAATTAAATCTACTTCCCCTAAGTCAAGTCTGTTTTGTCCGTGGCAGTAATTCATGAGTGATCTCCCTGTCCTTATCTTGCCCATGAGCCTTTTCACCATTTTTTCTCCCCCTGTCCTGCTGAGGAGGGCTTGGCATGCACCTGTTGGCCAGCCAAGGTCAATCCACCACACACATGTAGATACCCAGAGACTTGCCAAATTTTTTCACTGCCTTTTCTCTCACTGAAAATAAACTCAAAATAACTGAACTCTTCAGAAATCAGTACTAGGAAAATGAGTTAAGGCCTAACCACCTTCTCCATAACAGCATCAGCATCTTGCACTCCAGAAGTAGAGACTTAATTTCTCTGCCATCTTTCTTTTAGGTCCATCCAATGTTCCTGGGTTCCTAACAGCTAAACTTGAAATAACATTACCGTTTGGATATCTGTGACCAAGATTTACCTGACACTAAGTTCCACATTTACTAGATTTAAAAAAAAAAAAAAAGAATTCTTTTAGACATTAGCCATTCATACATTACTTCTTAGATAACTTTAGTGGAAACTAGAGCAGTTTTCTCAAAGTAACCTCTGTTAGCACTACTAGCTCTGCACACTCCCTTGCTACAACATGCTACAGCAAGCTGAACTGCAGAAATGATCTTCTGAGAAACAAATGAGTATAGTATGTATTAAGAGATATTCGTATCAGCTGCTGTCCCTTCAAATTCACATGAATGGTCATCTAGCACTACTGAGGAGGCAGCAAAGGTGCACACCAGTGAAGTGTGGCAGGACCAAGAGGGAGAGTCAATGAGTAGGATGACCTCAAACCTGTCCTGCCACTGAAGAATTGCATCTTGCAAAACCACAGGGCCAAAGATAAAGAGGAGGTTAAAAAAAAATTGTTTTAAAGGAAAGAGAAAACAATAAAAATAAGATTAAGGAATAGCATACTAAAATCCAAAGACATGAAAAACACAGAAGGTAATGAAAGTATCCATTTTGGAAAACAAGCAGATAGAAAGTCCTCTTTTACCAACAGGAACTGGATTCTGATGCCAACACAAATCTATGGAAACTCAATTGAAATCAGCATAATCCTGAAATAATTATTATTATTATTATTATTATTATTATTAATAATAATAATAATAATAATAATAATAATAATAATAATAATATGTTGGAGCAAACAAGTTCTGATTGCAGCCAGCTTCACAGAAGCTCGGAAAATCCAAGGCAGTTTATAATGATAAGCATGGTTACTTGTGATTGAAACACACCAATGTCCTCCAGAAAACACAAATATATATATGCGCATCTGCAAAAGGAGGAATTCTACATTAACTATTGCTACCAGAAAGAGGTACGATAATTAAGGTATTAATACATTCTTTTGCATTTCTATTTATCATCTATCCCCTTCTAGGGAAGTCACGAACATCTTCCATCCTGGGATGTGATGAGCATGCTAAAAATATTTGCAACACCTCCTTTGCCCTCAGTGACCTTGTGAGTGTGCTTGACGCAATGAATATACTGAAATTTATTAAGGTTCAGAATACTCACTTCAGTGCCTCTGTGGCTGAGATGATTTTTCTATTAAGTGGTCTCTGTAATAAATTACTAGCGTTTTGAGCTAAACAAGTACATTGATTTCTCAAGCAGCTGCACAATTTCTGACACTTAAGATCTTAGATATTTTATATCATAACCATGCCATGCTTCATAGGAAATATCTTGTTAAACTTGATGGTGGTTCAAAGAACTCTTTTTTTTTTTCCTGTGGATTAGCATCCATTTTAAAACCCTTTCCACTAATCTAAAATACAGCATCCAAATTAGTAGATCACAGAGTAAGGATTGTTAGGATTTTTGGTTTGGCCTGGTTTTGTGTTAAATATATTGGCAGAGGACACAAGTATATTGAAGTACCATAAACATAATTAATTGATAAGATACATAATTATAATACTAACTATATAACAAATTATAAACATGCCCATCTGAAAATTCACTGCAGACATCATAACCTTTAGAACTGAAATTCTAATCTAAACAAATACATCTTGACAAACTCTGTGGGCTGTTAACCCAGTGGTTTGTGTAAATCTTGGAGTGATTTGCTTTCATATTGAAACACCTGGTTTCAAGTTGTAGCGTGAATGTTTTGCACAGTGTAACTGAAAAACTGCAAACCACAAGAACTCATGACTAATACGCAGCACATAAGTGACAAAAACAAAACAGTAGTATAAATGCAATGCAGTAAATCAAGACCAGATGTAACGCATAATAAATCAATCAAAACTGCCAAAAAATTACTAAATATAGTGAATTTAATTAAAGCTCTGCTGTGTCTCTAGACAATTCAAATATAACTATTAACATAGGCCTCCTGCTATTTTTCCCCCTCTCTTTTAGTCATACCTTGGCCTGCTTTTCTTTCCGCATTCAAGTAAGGCCCATGAAAAGAGACATGAAGAACACAGAGTAAATACTATGGAAGAGGGTACGGCATCCCAGTCGTATCCAAGAAGTGGAAAACACTGATTGTGAAAAGGGGAACATAAAGTCAGACTAGCTGATCTCATTCCCTGGAGATAATCAGTAAAATTTAGATGTTAGGGAATGTGTATATTCATATTTTTCCTCCTCTGTCTCCATTTACTGTTCAGAAGGCACTCTCCAAGCCTCATTCACATTGCATACTCTCGTTGCTGCAAACCTGCCAGTCTTAAGTGGGAGCAATGCATAGCCCTGCTTGGCAGCATGGCTTTGGTGAAACCCCTGCCAAGGATGCAACGGAGCTGAAAAAGGAGACTTTTTGCTGAATTAGCACCTGTTGTTCACAAATCTATTGGACCATACCTTCAGAAAAATGCAGTAGGGCACATCACGTCTACTCTTCAAGCAAGCACATGCGGTTTGGGGCTGTGCACGTGGTTAATGGCTCTGCGGCATGGTCCATGAGAGGCAGCATGTACCGAGCCAGTGTGCCTCCATGGAGCTGCTTTGCTAAACTGCCGTCACCGCCTCCTCTGGCTAGCATGTTGCTGTGCGTAGAGCTCCTCCAGAAATATGTATTCCCAGAAGTGAAGAATGGTGCATTCCTTTCCAATAACAAAATGTGAAAATGACTCCACTTTGTAGATTCATCCACCTGAAAGGGCAGCCAAGTTTTCAGACTCCCTGCTAGGAAAAGTTGATGGAAAATAAGTTAATTTTCATTTTTAAAGCTCAGGTCTGGCTTCCAGACAGACAGCACAATAATAAGCCACTGTGGGATATTTTTGCTAAAAAAACTCCCCACATTATCTATCCAAAAAATGACTTCTGATCTCATGAGTAGCATTCCACCTACTAGTTACCACTCTGTGTGCTTGACTACAAGAAGATGATGCTTCTTGCATGAGGCATTTTTGCCTTGAGTTATTGACACATTTTAAATTATTCTGCTTTATGTCCATCCTTAATAGAACAGAAATCTGCTACAAAAGATCTTTATTAACTGACTGCCTCAGGTGCTGTGCAGAGATTCATGATTTAACAGCTCCTCCAAACAGACAGGCATATAGCTTGTTTAATAGGCTTGTTCCACTCCTTGGCACATGTGAGGTATAAGTGGATTATGGAGGTTTGTTTGTCTGGCTATCTTTTTACACAGCTTTCCAAATAATTGTCATAAATATCCCTACTTCCTTGACCCAATTAATGAAATGTAGTAAATACCTAGTCTGCCACTTCTATTGATTGAACAGTTGCTTAGGAAACACATAACCATTGCCACCCAATGCTACGTGCTGTGGTTCTGGTTTCACAAGACTGTGGAGATACATCTAAAAGAAAAACAAAAGAAAAACTCATATAAGTCACACAGAAATTTCTTTTGTCATTGCTAATGATTTTTCTTTCTGTCATGAGTTTTCTGAAGACAGGTTTAATGGGAAACATATGGATTCATTACTGTTGAAAATCAGCCTCACTTCAGACAATCATTTATTTGCTTTCTGAAAAAAAAAAAAGATATTTATGCAGAAAAATTACACTCTGGGAGTTTTAATAGCCATCTTGCAATCCTTGTAATGGTAAACTGGATCCTGCAGTAAAAACAGTCAACACGGGAGTGTTTCAGGAGCAGGATGAATGGCGATTACTCACAGAAGCAGGGCTGGCAGTTATCAGACTTTTTTTTTTTTTTTGTAAGCTAAGCAAAACTAAAGAGCTATTAAGTAGACTAAACATTTTCATTTATAATACGAAACACTTAAAAGAATAATAGTTTCTCCATTGAAAAAAACAAATGTATGGTAACAGCACAAGGTTCATGAAAAACAAAACAAAAAAAGCCTATGAAAAGCTATTAACATATTAAATATTTATGCTTTCAAAGCTTCATCTGTTTCGCATCCCTTTAACTATTTTAGCATGATTTTATGAATATTCAATGCTATAAAAACATTCTTTTTGTGATCCTGTTGAAATATTCACCATAAGGAAAAATGTCATTTACATCAGATGATTAATGTCCAAGATTCCTAAATCAACAAGCCCAGAGACCATGGAACGTGGGTAAAAGTGAGTCTGAAAGGGGGTGGTTGTGTCCTTGAGAACAGCAGCACTGGAGGTACCCAGTAAGGATGCTGGCTGTATTACATTTAAAAACAAGAGGAGGCATGTGTTGTGGCCTTCTGTGGGGGAAGATGTATGTGTAGCCCGGTTCAGCGTCGCAGTTGAAGCTGTGCAAGGGAGTGGATGTGCGAGCTGAGCTGAACAAAACCGAACAATAGTAAAACAAATAACCCTTTGTGCAAAGGCAAGCACAACCCAAATCAAACAAACCAGATGGAATTAGAGCTGAGTGAAATATGCTTGTTTAAAAAGACCGTTCCTCTCTAGGGGCGGACATTGCCTCCCTTCTCACACTGCTGCAGCATTCACCTGGCTTGCTGGGAAGTTGAGGGTGTTACATGCAGCTGTTGACACCAGCAGACAACACCAAAGGCCCCCAGTTATTTCATTATTTATGAAACGTTTACTGGGTGCAGTCAAGTGGCTTCATGATGAAAAAGCTCCAACAATGAGGCCCTGTCAGATTTTTGGCAGACGCACATCCAAACACATAAAAACAAGTTTAAACACTATCGTTTATGCATAATTCTTTCTTGGCATGTGTCCTCAGTTACCACAATTTGCAGCCAGAAAATACTTACTTCTACCATTTTTCATTGTGAAATAATCTGGCCAAAAGTGTATCTAATTCCCCTCCTCCCCTAGAAGAGAAACAGCCTTGTCAAGGGCTGGGTTGTATGTGTGTTTGAGATATCAAGGTTTCCATTTACCACACAGCTGCGCTGACTCGAGCAGCCCTGCCTGCTGCCAGACGCCTGGAGCCACAGCCCTGCAGCTGCCTACAAGCGTCACAGGCGGCTAGGTCTCGACTTCTCAACTAGAACCAGCCTCAGCTTTGCTCTGGCCGCCAATCCACTCTTTTTTGCAGGAAATCCTGTAAAGCACATGCAGAATGGCGAGCCGTCGCTGTGCCAAGAGATGGAGTCAGTGTGGATGGTGGGGAGCACAGCGCAGAGCCATGAACACTTTGCAAAGGTGCACTTCGGAGCTGATTTACAGCTGGAAAGCCCTCTTGGTGCAAATAGTTCATAAAGCATATGACCTAAGTACTTGCCCACAGGGCCACAATAACATTTATGTAGCATAAATTAATGTGTTTCAACTGCTAATTCAATCTGGCTAGCTAATTCCTCTGGTTTTGGCAGAGTGCGACCTCTGCAACAAAGTACGGTGCTTATGGTGGTGACTCACGGTTCTGGCTGCGTTGCTTTTAGAGTCACACGGACCCTTATGAACAAAGACTGCTATTCGTTGAGCAGCCGTAAAAATATACATCCAGAATACGTTTGGATCAGTGCTAATTGAAACTTCCTTTTTATAGGAGCCTGATCAGAACCAGCTGTGGGATTCAAGCAGGAACAGATTTATGTATTACATTAGAAACCTGACAAACTCAGAGAGAAGCAGCTGAGCAAATGCCTATAATCAGCTGGAGAGACACATATAAGACACGATAGCTTGAGACTTCCCCAGAGGAAAATCCTTCACTGGATGTGGATTTTTTGCAAGTGTTTTTCTTTTCTGATTTCCTCTTCAGGCAAAGGCTCTGTTTAAGTAGTGCCCCAAATTCAGAGAGACCTTAAGAGTGCTTTTAGTGATGCCACCACCAGAGAACAAAAAGGTGAAGCAAATCTCTGGGGACAACATCCTTTTCTGTGCCTCCCTTCAACAAGTATGACCAGTAACATGCCCATCCATAGGAAATCGGCTGCGAGATGTAGCTGGCCACATATAAATGTTGGAGGGAGAAAGCAAGTGGGCAGCAATCCCCTGGTCTGTAACTTCCCCAGCTGCCAAGATCACCTGGTATTAGACTGCTAATTCTGTTCAGGTAGTGAAGTCTTACTGAACTGTTAACACCAAATCCATTATCTTTCAGCTATGACTGGCCAGCTGACTGTCTCCCACCCTTTCATATCCCGTTGTGCCTACAGCAACTGCTCATGGAGATCCACATATTCATAATCTTAAGGGCTGATTACTGCAACTCATTATGCCTGTGAATAAAGCCATATGCTTTGGAAAAAATCCAGGTCCACCAAGCCATAGCATCCTGTGTGCTTAGAATCCCATGGCTGTGAATACCTGAGCTACTCTGTCTGCAGACAGGCTCTGCCCTGGAAACCAAATCCAGTTCCAGATGCTTCTCATGACTTTCAAAGTCACCCACGTGACCTCCCGTAATGGCCCCAACCTGTCCAAAAAGCGTAGGCAGCAAAAGACTCTATTCAGACAGCTTTATTACTAATCTGTTATTTGTGATGCTTATAAAAAAATCAAACATATAGCATACATTGTAAGACTATCAGAAAGGTAATAGTTCCTATGACTTATTTTCAGTTTTACAAACACAGGAAAATGCCAAAATGCAAATCATCTTGTGAAAGGAGAGGAATCAAATGAAAGAGGAATTCTGTTGCCCTATTGTGGAAAATTTACATATCCCAGCATCCACTCTTTCAAAAGATCAGTCAGTAGCACCCAGCCCCATGCTTAGCATGCATTCCCAGGGCTAAGTGAAAGCACAGCATTTATTGGTTTAGGTAAAAAGAAGGTTGTATCAGGAAAGACCGAAAAAAAAAGTGTTCTCAAAACACATGGCAATGTTTCTGTTGCATTAGCAATCTCAGAAACCTCAGATATAACCAGAGCAAAGAGGACTTGCAATATGCTCTCTAAAGGCAACAACCTAGTTGGTTGGATTAGTTATGGCAATGAAGAAAGAGTCTAAATGAATCCTTGAGTGACAGCTAGAACAAGACCATGGCAGGCAAGGTATGCAGACAATGATTCTTTTTCTAATTAGACAAACTAATTTAGTTCAGAAAACCAGAATACTCCTTTGAGCACCTAAAAATCTTCCTCAGGTGAGAAAGAGTATAGGATGTACATTTTGGAGTGTCCTTTTTGAGTTATGCTTCCAATGTTATAATCAAGATCGTAACTGCCTGTGCTACTAAAATGAACCAGATTTGTTCTAGTGTTGATTTCAGTAAATCAGAGTTGAAAAAATTGCTGAGTTGAAAGGCATAGACCCAAGCAAAGCAGTGCTGAAGATGAAGAAAGTCTCCTTGGTTGCTTGCAACACAACTTAGTTCTAAGTTCAATAGTGCATAGTGGCATGGGTCTGTTTCTCGTGAAACTTTACTTGAAGGCTGATGGTGCCTTCTAGGAGGCTTTGGAGAATATTCTACTCTATTTGTTTGTCCCATTACTCTCTCAAGAGGGCTAGAGTGTAATAAGCCAGGGAGTAATCAGCTTCTCCACAGATGGAGGGCATCTGTGTTATGACTTTTGGTCTTACTCTTTGCTTCTCCCCAGTTTATGTTGTACTAGATTAAAATTTCAGTTAAGGGGAACCTCAGTGCTACAGGCAGAAATTTCGCACAGACTGGCTCTTTAATGTAGGGCTTATCCTGGAAAGAATAAAAAATAACTAATGAATGAGACAATTAAGAGCAAATTTAATTTCTCTAAATTATCTTTATCTCAGTGAATTCCTAACACAACCACTCACTTATGAACACAAGCACAAGCAAATAAGCAGTTAACAAAGAAACTAATCAAAGTATTTGTGTCACATCCTTGAAAAAAAAATACAGACATGAAGAAAATAATACTTCATAACAGTCGTCATCATAGTAATACTGATTTATCACTGAGGAAGTATACATTTTATCACTGTGATTGAAGAAAAGTTGGTATGTATTATATTAAATATATATATACTATATATATGTATATATATAGTGTGTATATATATATATAGTAGTATGTATATATTATGTTATGGCACAATAGACATTTTGAGGCCATTGTGTGTTTTTACTCCCCTGCAGCAAGTCTGTGAATGTAACCTAGCTATATGTAGAAGACTGTCCAGTGAAAAAAAGTGCAAAATCACTCTGGTAAATATTGTGGAAGATCCTAAGGCAATGCACGAGAAATTTCCACCCCTCGCACTCCCTAATGCTATACAAGTGCAGTTTTGTGTTTTAGAGCATATCCTATTGTGATGCTGGTAAAAGAATCATTTTCAGTTTGCTGAGAATACTGTAATTTTTTAGGCAATCAAAGCTTTGTGGCTTCTAGATATATCTGCTACAATGCATTTGCATGACTAAATGCCTCTGGAGAGATTTGGGAGCCATCATTTAAACAAGATGAGGTTCCTTAATAGTTATAGTTTTTGTGTTACGTCAGGATTTAAAAAGCAGTCTCAATATCTTACTTGTTTCTGGATGCAGCTCTGAAGACAGAGATAGTTTCATTTTGTGAATGGATTCTGATGTTTTCTCTTACACCAGCAGCAGTGGTACAATCCAGCCCAAGCAAGAGTTTCTTGTATCCCTAATTCTTCACTCAGGATCTGCCACTGTATTACACTTCTTCTGAAGTCAGTGCTGCAGTGACATAATGTGGCCCAGTCACATCTGCTGGAAATTATGGCTTCTGCCATTTCCAATGTCTTACGTAACACCACATAAGCTCGAAGGCTTTCAAATACAGTCCAAAGCAGTCTCTGTCTCTCATATAAGTTCTTGAATGGAAAGGAGTGGCAAAGGTAGTTGATGGTTATGTTTTTTAACTTCTACTGCTTTTGCATAAAACGCCATATCTATGGAGTTTTTAGTTGATTTATTATACTCATTAACACCAGATTTCTTTAAGGAATATTAAATGTAAGTTTTTGAATGCAGAAGCAGATATTCTTAGAAAGAAACCAAGAAATTATAAAATTGCAGGTCTAAGAGTCAGCATTATTATGAAGGTTGCAAATTTCACAATATCCATATAGTTGCATGTAAATATTGCATGAATGAAGCTCAATGTAGTTCTTGTTTCAGAATAAACATATCCTCAGGCAGGAGGATGAATGTTGAATTTTTACAGTGGCTATACATTGCTAACATCAGACATAGCAACTAATGAGTGAAACAGTCACTATGACAGATTAAAATAAGACATGTTGCACCCCTTAAAGACACAGATTTTAAAACACACATAATAAGAGTGTCTCAATTTTTAAAAGCCTTTTTTACCTTATACCATTAAAAAAAAATGTATAAATTAAGTTGGTTTGTGAAGCTTTTAAAGATCTTCACACATCAATTTAATGGCATGTCAGGGTTCAAAGAGATAAGTGTCAGACTGATTGGATAAGAAAGATATCAGAAGTGCACTTATTGATAAATGTATAAAGGATTCTTTTATTTTATTTATTTTATAATAGGAGGGAAGAGGTAGAAGCAGGGTAAAGAGAACTTGTGTCAGCTGTGTAAATTGCATTGATTTTGTGCTATAATTCACTGATGCTGGCTCACATAAAACATATACATGTTGAAGGGCTGGATTTTATGCACTTAATGTATTTATTTGCCACCTCTTTTGATCTGACTAGAGCTTTTCTAGTTTCAGAACCCTAACATGCTAACCTCTGAAGTAAAAACATGAAGGAAGCATCAAAGTGTAGTCCTTGAAGTTTCAGTGAAGCAAATGGAAGAAAATCTATTATGAAGGGTCACCTCTTTTTACATCCTACATTACTCCCATATAACTTGAAAAGGTAGGTTCTCATTTAGGAAATAAGAAGTCTTTTTACTCACAAAGTCAGTTGCCTGCAACTTTGGGGACAAGAACAGTTGCAAAAAGGGAATAAAAGTCAAGTTTGGAACAGACTGAAGGCTGGAGATCCATTGCTTTTTAGAGTTTCCAGCAGAATGTTAAATTACACAACCTGAAATGCCCAAGGTAGGGAATCAAAGTTACAACTCCAAAGTGTATCCTGCCCAGAACTGCTTCCAGACTTGGTGGACCAAACCAAAACTTAGAGGTCCCCTTTGAGAGTCTGGCCTCACAGCTTGCCATTTGGCCATAGAGCTAGGTAGACTATCAGCGAAAAAGTTTGCGATGCCAAAGCTCTCTTAGCGATTTTGGGTTTGTGGGGCATGTCTGAGTGATGTGGTGTTATTCTCACATGCTTCACTGAGATGCAGCACACACCTCAGTGGTTCTGTGGTGCCAGAAGGCATCCTGGGCTCATGACTTATGCTCCAGTGATGCTACAGAGATTCGTCCCTTCCTGGCATAGATGAGTTATGGGAATTTTTCATCCCTTACATTTCCCCTCAAGCAGATTGATAACAGCTGGTAGGTTTGTTGGATAAATACACATGAGATCTACTCATTTGTATCCACTTTAGCAGTTTAGTAGATTACCTGTTAACGGTATTGGAAGGCGAGACTGCCTTTGTTTTTGTTTTTGTTCCCTTTGTTTTTTTTTTTTAACAGTATTGAAAAAACAGCTGAACCAGGCTGACAAAGGCAAAGGACAAATGTTGCATTTTAAATCTGTCAGTGAAAAGGCATATGAAGTACTGCCTCTTACAGAGCATACATGCATCTCTTTTTTTCAATAGCACAGCAATTTTATCTGTCAGTTTCCTTCCCCACTCATTTCACTAAAAGCAGATCTAAAGGTACCTTCACAGAGGTAGATGACACTTGAAAGAAAATCTGCCAGAATTAAGATCCCAGCTGGACAAACAAGCCATGACCAAGACATAGTAAGTCAACCGTGTCAAATAAACAGGAGAACTACCAGCAAGGACACATCACGTCAGCGTGGACCCAGCAGAATATCACTGTTACTCTTCTTATACAGCCTCTGCCTCTACCTGAATGTCCAGAGGATACAGCAGGAAATTTAGGGATTTTTTGACAGGGGGAAAATCCCTAGAGAACCCCACCTGCACAGAGTAGCAACTCTTTTTCCTTCATGCCATTTGCTGTGCATTTTTGTCCCCTGCTCCAGCCCACCACCCAACCAGACAACCTGCCATAATGTTGAAGAAACAATTCCTTGGTACAAATAGTCCTGAAAATTGACTTTTAGTAACATAAAAACCACTCAAGCTAGGATGGCATGGCTTATAGATATTCTCCCTTACAATAACCTCAGGAAATTTGTTATTCTTACGTGGTGCTGAAAGATGAAGTCTTCATCCCCATATTATCACATTCTTAAGGAAATTCCTTCCCACTCCAAAATAAATTAAATTATGTTTAATTTAAATCCTGTGGTCTTTTCAGTGTTCACACCTCATTCTTGAATTAACAGAAACCCTTTTAATTTTAACCTTATTAGTTTGTGAGGAAAACAAAGACTCTCAGCAACTTTATTGCCACTGTATATACTAAGATCTTCTAATTCTTTTTCTGCCAACCCTTTTGTGAAGGCTAGGAGCACCCACTTTTCTGCAGGAACAGCACACCACATGCTTACACTTGTGTCCATGGGAAGGGCTGCAGCCACCCAGGTTTCTGGGACTGCTCATCAGCCAAGGTCCCCATACATGAGCTCTGGCATCTCAACCTCCCTCTGGAGCAAGGTTCAGGCACAAGCACCAGACCTTGCAGGAAGGACATCTGAGGCTGCTTACATCTCTCTGCTCAGTGATAAGGTTGTCACCTGGGACAGTATTTTCTTATCACTGTTTTGCCTGACTTAACGCAGGGACTTGGATACACAGCTGCCCAGGATATCCTCAATGCCTCCAAGCTGTTGGAGCAATGTGATTTACTGCTGGAGTTTTCTCTAATCACAAGTAATAAATGCTGCACAGGATGCCCGTGCTTCCTCAAAGTTCTTCATGTCTTACTGTGAATGTCATCAAAGACAAAGGAGATGCACATGAACTTTTTGCACATGTGGCCATATGCAGGATAGAAAAATCTAAATTAGCAAATACTAATAACATACATTCAGGTTAGAAGATAAATCTTAACTTCATCATAATATGAAAGAACTGACATATTCTTATTCCTAATTTGAAAATTCTTATTTTAAAATTCTCATTTAAATTATTTATTAAGATACATTGTTTATGTCTCAACTTCCTGATTATCAGTAAGCAGGGAAAGGCTACTTTTTCTATTAAATGACTCTTCTTTTGGGGAAAGACTTCTGCCATTTTCATGACATAATTTATTTCTCATAAATTCCTTTTATCTACTGTATTTCCCAAATCTGTTTGAAGTTCAGACAGCTCTAGACAGATGAAGTCATTGGTATGTGTTTAAAAAAAGACACCTTTGAAATATAATCAATAGTTTCTGCATGATTCAACAAGGGAGTCTCTAAAGAGGAAATACAATTCCTCTGTGTTCTCCTGAATTATACTTTTATCTGCCTTTGTGACCAATTCCCAAGTTTGCACCTTTGACTTCGGGCAACTGAAATAATATGGCCCATATTGCTCAATCAATCTTCTTCATGAAATGTAAACAATACACCTACTTTACAAAAAAGATGCCTTTATAGGTGATATTCAGGCTTCTACATGTGTTTAGGTCGTACTGGATATTTCTGGAGGTTTACTGTAGGTCTTTACTATCCATTCTAACATAACATTACCTCATTACCATAGTGAATGCCATACCTATTTAATGTAGCCTATCCCGTATTGCAGTGCCTTGTGAAGTTAGTATATTACTAACGATATTTCCCATTGCATTGTACACAGAAATTATTTTTTCAGTTTGTTCTAATATTTCTTTGTATTAAATAGGGTTATTAATAGAAACATTTTCAAACAGAAGGCAGTTATTTGAAGGTAGTTAAGGATAACTATTTCTTAGGATGCAATCCTGCTTCAGTGGTGTCTGTGGTAAAGCTGTCAGGCACTTTTTGGCAGCAGGACTCTGCTGTGACAAGCTAAAGAAACTCCACCGAAAGGGCACTCTGTGCTTGCTCTAGACAGTGCCAAATATGGCCTCTTGCATTTAAATAATAACCTTGTCGTCACAGTAAGACGAAAACTTCTAAGTAGACAGAGCTGCATGTTGTTGCCTACATGCACTGTGTAAAAATGCTCTAAAACTCAATAAAGCTACCCGCAACAAAGTTCGTAGCCTACCTCTCTCTGTCACACTGGTTTCTTCTTCCAGCAAAGGATATCAGCCATGCATTCCTACTAACCAAGTGAAGCATGAACATGGTGGGTTAGGTCACAGGGAAGCAGGGGAGATGTTCCTGTCCTCAGTACATGGTGCTCCAAGAGGAGCTGTGTAATTCATGTTAAAGGTAACCACAAAAGTAGTGTGATTACCTACTGGCTAGCCAAGCCAATTCAAGCCAAATGATCCTTCATAACTCCATTGTATATATCTTCCTCCTACAAGCTCTCTGAAGGAACGTTATGCACTATGGTCCCGCTTCACTCAGAGTCATTGCTGGAAGAAATCATAGCACCACTCTACATTTCCTTGTCATTTGCTAAAATATTGGGCTAAGATTCCCACAATTTTTAAGCTAGGTTTGTGATACTACCTCTCCACCAACAGTAGCAACCATGCTATTTTTCCAGTGTTGAGAGATACATGAATGAAGCCTGCTAAAAGGTATTGGAGGGAGCATTTTAATAACAAGGTAATATGGTAATATTAATGAGAGTTATTCTCAAGCATCAATGGGAGAAGGTACCTCACATTTTCTCTGCCTTCAGAACATTTCCAACTAGTCTTCCCTGAAGTGTGGAATAACAGATAGGCCTTCCCATTCATTTTTCCTCTTAAAGTATCCAGATATGACACCTATTCCACACTAGAGTTCATGGCTGTGAGAAAAAAAAAATTATTTGGAAAAATATGAAGGAGAAAGGTGAAAATATTTGATTTATTAGGTTAGAGCTGGTATAATGGGATGGGTTGTGTTAGTCTCATTAACAAAGAGAACTTTCTTTCTCCAACCCAGCTGGAATAATAAGGCAATTGTGTGACAGTTTAAATGAAATTGAGTCATTTTCTGTGGATTTCTTTTTTTCTATTTCTAATGCTTACTAGTCACACAGGAATAATATCCTGCTGGAGGAAAAAAAAAACAAACAACCCCTCCTCCCCCCAAAAACCGAAACAAACAAAAAAAACCCCAAGCAAAAGAAACTCTTGCATATCATCTGTAGTACTGACAAAAATGTCATCAAGGCTAAATGCTGCAGCTCAGGAGAAAGGGTATGCTTAAGGAAATTATTTATGTTTACATCTTTGAAGCATTTATAGCTTTTTTCTTTTGTCATTGAAAACCAAAGAGACAAAAGATACTGTATAGAACTGCTGAATTTTTCCTGAATGCAATATGGGTAATTACAGTTAGTGAGCTTTTGCTTTTTATCTAAGTGTAATATACTGTTTCAAAGGAGTGTTGTTCAGATCAAATACAAAGTATGACAAAGCTGAACTGTTTCAATGTACTCACATCCTATCACAGGCATTGGTACTTTGCAGAAAGATATTTGCCATATGAAAAATTTCCCTTTAGTTCAAAAAGGTCAAAAAGGTCAGGCAGCTTTCTACAGATGAGACACTGAATTTTTCTCTTGCTTTTAAATGGTGCGGTTTCAAGGGCACGATGCAACATGCAACTCCTTGCAGGGGTGTTGGACCAGGTGACCTTTGAAAGTACCTTCCAACCCAAACCATTCGATGATTCTATGATTCTGACATAGAGCTCCCGATACCTGTTAAAAGTTGAACGTGGTAACAGTATGAATCAAAATAAAAAGAAACATAGAGTTGTGTGGTTGTAAATTTGGAATTCAGTCAGTTTCATTAAAAAGTTCATAAGCCTACACATCCTTTCAGATAAGTTAGGGAAGATTTATGATCGTGTATCAGGACTCATCTTAATATTTTAATGCAAAACATGGTAAATGATGTTATTGCTTTGCATGCATTGAAAACAGACAAATGTTTTTTTACAAAGACCAGTAAGTTTTGTCTCTTTTTAGCTAAAACCTTTAGAACAATTTTGTCAAAAAATTGAGTATCTGTTCTCCTAAGTTATTTGCAGTGTAACTCCTGCAGGTAATTACTATCTTGTAAATGGTTCATAAATTATGCTGTGTATTTGATATATAAAATCAGAGGTGTTTTGATTATTGTCTTTTGGACATACTATTTGCACAGATGATTGAATCTTCCTGACTGAATGAATATGATTCTTAAAATTGTATTTGTACTTTGCATACTCACTATTTTGAAATCAAAACTATTCTTCAGTAGTATTTCTTAGTTTTTATATTATGTCTTAGTATTTTCTTTAAAATACCTTCCAGTAATCTTTTTATGCTTAAATAAAAAAAAAAAAAAGAAAAGAAAAAAAGAAAAAAAAATAAGGGAAAAAAGAAAAGTATATAGAATGAATTCCTGGAAAAATTCCAATAGGTGTAGGTTTGCTTAAGCATCCTTCCCATAACTTAGAAATGCTACTGCAATTTTATGTGAAATGAAACCAAAGAAAATATTCATGTGAAGTTTAAGAAGTTAATGTACTATATTTCTTGTCCTTCTATATTAGATTACATCCAAATGGTTTAAAAGGCTGTTTCTAATGATAATCCAAACAGTTTAAGAGTCAGCTATTGATTCTTTTGGATTTTTTTTCAAATTTTCCTAGTTTCATCTAGGCCACAGATGTCATTAGAATAGATTAGCATATGGTAATTTTGCTGACATTACTTCCTGAATCAAATTAAGCTCAAAAGTACAAAGACAAACAAAGAAAGTATATACAGCTAACAAACATGCATAAAAGGATAAACAATTTCTCACATAAACAATATTATGATGACATAGCTATGCAAATAGAGAAAGAATGTAAAAGATGTTCTGTATATGAGGATGAATCTGAAATAATGATCAGAGAAAGATAAAAAAATATTAAAGTGCAGATGAAGTGTTGGTGATTTCCCTGGTTAGCATATATTTATTAAAGATGTGATGCATCTTTGTGATGCAATCAAAAAGAAGTCTTTTAAAAATACTTTATTCTATTAAACAAGATGGGCTACACCTTTAAGATGGCTTTTTTATATTTCTGTAAGTAAAGAAACAAATATCTGCACAGGCGAGTAACAAAAACAATGCAAAGATTTTAAAAATCAAGACTCCCTTTGCGCTGAGCAATATTTATTATTGTGATGTGTTTATTGATGGTGCTGAATAAAAAAGAATCATTTCTGAACCAAATTTCCCCAAAGGTCAAAGTTTTAGTTTGTCTTTGTTAGAAAATTACAGGTCTGACATTAGATTAAAACCAAAAGATGTTGTTCTTATACCTTTGGGGCTATTCACAGTGAAGGCTTTTGTTTCAGCCCATTTCTAATATTTATGGAGTCTACATTGTAAACATGCCAAACTCTTAGGAAAAGTAGACCTCTTTACTCTGTGCAACTTAATCTTTTCAGAGAAGCAGAAAGACGTACGCAAGTTCCTTTGAACTACAACAAACAGTTAGTTTGTAAATTACTCACATGAGAATATTTGTAGTTCTACTTTATATTGAATTCACAAGACAACATTAAAAAAGAATAATTTTCATTATTGAAGATGTTAATTTGTAATATTTGAAGTTGTTACTTTATAAAATATTTTTTATCATTCATCTTACTATAGCCATATGGGTTTTTAAAAATTTCTAACATAGATTTAAAAAAAATATTAATAGCTTTTTGTAATTTGGGGTACCAGACACCACTGGTCTATAAAAAGGTTTCAGATTAATAAAAAAAAAATAGAAGGTTAATTATGAATTCTGTCAAGATTTAAGTCAGAAAATTTGAGAGCAATAGAATTTGAACATGAAGCTTTATAACTTTAATCTTTGGGACCCAGTTAAAGGCTTATTAGTGTCTATTCAAAATCTTACAGAATTTGTGGAAGAAATGCCAAGAAAATTTTTACTGATGAAGATATATCTTTAAAGAAAAAAAAAACTTGCTTTCATATCTTGAAGAAGATGTTGCAGTAACATAACTTAGAACTATTTAATACACCCAGATGTAAAGAAGATCCAGCAAAATGAAGTACAGAGTAGGAGTACAGGCTTATTAGGTTAGGAATACCCAATGTTAGCACTGAAAAACTCAATTATGCAAAGCATCAAGTCGTTAAGGCTCAAGGCAAAACCCCAAGATCAAACAGTCAAAACAGCACACTACAACTGAAGACAGTTCCAAAGCATCATCTGCGCTAGAGCGCAGGCGCACACATATGCATTGGGGGTACCTCACCAGGGTTCCCTAACCTCTTTCAGACCTCCCCATCTTGTCCAGCCTCATGGCTAGAAACAGCTTTGGACCTGGGTTTGGTTCAGGACTCAGCTACCAGGACAACCTCCTTGCTCATCTGGCACCACCAAACGGGGACCTTCGAGGTCTGGCAGTAGGACTCATCTGGACTTATCAGGCCCAGCCTCCGAAACAGTGGGAGGCTGGCTGCCGTGGGACCTGGGAGAGAGCAGCCCTGATTTTGGATACTGTTTCCAACCTGCCTAAGAATCAAATCCTACTGTCATCTGTGGGAGTTCCTAAAGTCTATCTTTGTAGAAAGTGGATTAAATAAATTAATCTAGGGCATGTGACATTAAGGAGCTACATTGAACAGATTAGATTATACCATAGTAGAAATTATTTTGTAAATCTGGATGTGGGATTTACAGTGAAGTAGAGGCACATTTTTCTACTGCAAAATACAAAAAAATGTAGTTAATTTTGAAAAAAAATGCTCTAACTCTAAATCTGAATAGTAATTCTGTATAATAGAGTCACTTCACTAGGAGCTAGATAGATTTTTTTTTCACTTGATCATGTAGGAATATTTAAATCTCAAATAAATAATGTATTTTTAAACAAAAATTACTTCCAAGTCACATGCCAATACATCTTAACAGAACTCTGAAAAACACCACAGTACTGGAACAATTAAATTCCAGTAGGAAAGCTGCAAATACCAAATTGAAACAGAGCAAGATCTTAACAATTTGTTTCCACTTGACTAAAGCCTCCACTGGAGAGTGTTAATGCACATGTCAAGTAAACAAATGCTAGCTGACAGAATTTTAAACTAAACCTGCTTCATAATGATTGCTGTCTCACCAGAGAGGAAGAATGAAATAATTTCTTGCTTTAATTTTCCATCAGAATATGTAAAAGATCAAATCTCTTCCATCTTTTTCAAACAGATTTTTATTTCAATTTAAAGTTATTTTTACATTACTGCATTTCTTACAGTAATGCACAACCTTGTTTGCTTAGAATGCAATTTATACAGGGAAAGCGTTTAATAATGGCATTATTTTCCTTGTTCTTTGATATATTACTTCCTGTTGCTTACACCTAACTAATTTAGATATTTATCCTTAAACTGGTCCAATACAATTGCACACTTAAAAGGACTGAACAGTCACAGCAGCGCTGAGAATAGATTTAGTGTTAACACCTATTTTTCAGTACTAAAGTCAATAACATTGCCCCAAGTTTATGAACTCTGCAGCCAAAGTTAGAGCACTTGTGTCAAGAGTCAGAATTTTTACTTCAGCATTGAAGATTTGGATCAAATCAATTGTTTATAACCAAGAATCATAATTGTTGGGAGAAAATGTCTATTTGTGAAAAGGTAGTCAACAGAACTTGAAGGAAATGTGCTCCAGTATTACATTATTGAGATTAACGTGAAATTTTACCAACCTTACACTGGGGGCTGAACATTGCACATTTCAATTAAGACAAAGGTAATGCATGTGGATTCTGATATATGCATTTTGTAGAGAGAAGTAGAATGTTGTTATTAAACTATAACATCTGTCTGTGAAATTATCTTCTAAAAGTAATGGAGATTAATATGATTACCTCTTTAAAATAAAACGGAAAATTATTAAGGATTATAATAGAGTACAATTGAATAAATGAACTTAGATTTCATTTTGTCTATGTTGATATACATGAACATAGACATATACATATATGCCTATAAATACAAAATATGATGATTGGGGAAACTCCTACAGATCAGTTTTGCATTGGTGAGTCCAATTAGCAGAGTTGTCGTCTATATTTGCAGCAGCTTTGGCTTTAATTTAATAATATCTCCTAATTTACTCCCTAAAAGGGGGACATAGCTAGTGAAATTAAAAATAGGAATCAAAATAGGCCATAATTGTATGCGTGCTCCAGCAGAATCTTTCTTATGCAATGAGTTACCCCAGCAACGTGGTTTATGGCATTTTCAAGGTGAGTAGTTGTTCTGCCTGGTGCTTGGAGGAAGGCACTGCCCAAGCAGAGAAGGTTCTCAGCAGGCAGCTTTGGAACTTTGTTTGCAACCTGGGGGCTGGGCTGTTTCCTGATCCCTAAACATCACTACGGTGTTACCTGGTGAGGTCCCTTCTGTATTGCCTGTCAATACTTAAAATAACTCAGAGACTTCATCTGACTAAAACTTCTTGGTGAAATGGAAAAACAAGGTTATTACAATTTGCATTTCATACAAGTTTTGTACACGAGGAGCACAAAAGGAACCTAAGGAAGTAAAACAAAATCAGAACAGGAGAAGTACCATAAATATAAATGTAAGAAGTGTTACCTCTTGCTTTATGGAAGAAATCTTCCAGTGACTGAGAAAGAAATCAGAGATGCTGAAAAGTAACTGAAAGTTACTGGATAAATCTACCTGTTATCTTCCAGGGTGTCAGAAGCAGTGACTTGGGATGTGCACACAGAGCTTCCTCCAAAGCTGGAGGAAAGAATATGGAGTACAGGATGCTTATGCAGTAAGTTTTAAGAAATATTCCCCATGTCAAGAAAATTTAACCCCTCCATTAAGCCCTCCACATTTTCTCTGAAATATTGCAGAAGGTGTAATTACAATACTCAAGGACAATGATTAAGTAAAAATCTGTTTCTCAAAATATAAAAATAATATAAGAAAATCAGGGGAAATGTCTACAGGATCACCTAACCATTGAATGAAGTTAAAACTCTTTTTACAAGAATGGAAAAGTGGTATCATTCAACTGAGTGGAAACAACAGGCAAAGCAACACCAGAAATCAAGTCAGCTAAGTATCATGGTCAGACTTAGACCAAGATTGATGAATGATGTCTAGGGCAAATCAGAACATGATGCTCTGAAAAAAAAAAATTGAATTCAGAGATAAAAGGCATGACTTATGGCTGAAAGAAAATATAATCTCAAGGCAGTTTAAAGCCTGTTCTCAAAAAAAACCACCACTGTTCAGGAAATCCTCAGTGCTAATGGGCTGAAAATCAGGTCCAGTTTGAGGAGATGGAAAGCCGTCTGCTGAATTCAGTTTTTAAAATCCTGGTCCACACCTTTTACTGTTTTTCTGCGAAAAGATTCCAAACACTGAGACAAAAATAAGAGATTTAGATATTTTACGCATACAGTTTTGCAAAATGGGATCTAGCACAGACAACAGAATTACCTGATGGGGCTTAGTTATATCCACTGAAATAGCATAGCAGAGCCACTTGCAATTTCTATTTTTCAAGACAGCACTGACTTCCTCACTTAAGGTTCTCTGAAGCACATTACAGTCAGTCTTTATTATATCTAACTAGAGCTGACAACTGTAGCACTAAAGATACCCACATGCTCTAGTCACAGGGGTTTTTGTGTTTAAGGACAATTTTCAAGCAATCTGAAGTTTAACAGAACAGATGTCTGAATTTCTTTGGTATATTGAGATCATAGGTATTATTCACTGAGGAGATACAATTCATATCTCACCCATTTTGTTAATTTTACTTGTAAATTGCTGTAGCCGCTTTAAAGTGCCAACCACCTCCCCTTCCGAAAGAAAAATCTCTGTAAAAAGGCAGATGAGCTTTTTGGTTTTTTTTGTTTCCTGTGCTATTATATAAAACCTAACAATAATATGATAAAATGAAGTGAAGCCACATGACCAGAGATGATGGAAAAGCAAAATGAAAACTCAGTTCTGCTTGAATAAGACTTAGATCTGGATAGTGTAAAAAAAAAGTAGGCATAAATGAAAACTACCATAAACAGCATAAAAATGTCAGTACAACTTTGTACAAGGACTGCTGTGCAGATTACTTTTTCTAATACAATAAGCCAACTGATGCACACATTGATATGGAATCACATGAGAGCATCACATCATGTTTCATGGACTTCTCTTTCTATGCTTATAATACTCTACAATTTTAAACACACAGGCACTGCAGTCCAAATAAGGTGTCAACATCCTAAAAAGGATTTATGTATGTAAGGTATTCTAATACCTATATCCTGCAATCCTAATAAGGGATCGAAACTTGGTAGATTCCATCTGTATTGGTATCTTGCATGAGAAAATGTACAATGTTGCTAATAAGAGCTAAAACAATCTTTGAGCACAGTTGCATTCAGTGTTGAATTTGATCTGATCATGTTAAGCTGCACTTTCCCAACACAGAACACTTTTATGTCTGTTATTATATTATCTACGTGCTATGGTTTGTAAGAATAAAATGGGAAAAAAAGAGCCACAGTCCCAGGCTGTATAGTGTCTTAAGTTAAAATCTTCAAACAAAACCAAAATTAGCAAAAGACTTTACCACGTTCCAGCTGATGACTTCAAGCTTGAAAGAGTTTGGGAAAATTACCAGTAGTAGCCAGCTTAAACCCTCTAGCAAAAATTTAATACAACCCCTCCTCCCTCAAAATTACACAAAACCTCTTATTTCAAAAGCAAATAGCTATGATACAGCGTTTGTATATTAAAAAGAAAACAAGCTTAAATTACAGCATGTATTATAAAATTAACAAATGAGGAAAATTATCAAGAGTCCTCGTATGTTAGACAAATTTACTCCATTATGAATTGCAGAAGTCTTAAATGTTCAATTAGCAATGAGTAACTCTCTAATGATTATGATATCATGCTGTAAACTAGCTAATGGGTCCTAATGAGTGAAAAAGTTTGCAGAGATATATACATATTAAGAAAATCGATGAAGACTGTGGCACCTAAATGAGTTTCAGAGTACTGCTTTACAGAAATGCAGTACTATTAGAAGGAAATCACATTTTTTTTAAATGGTCAGCAGGAGTTCTTTTAGCCATCTACCAGCTTTATGAATGCTCTGGTCCTGCAGGCTTCCCTGGGGTGGGGGACGGTGCCACTGAAGTGGAAGGGATGAGCTGCTGGATAAGCTGGAAGCGTGTAGATTAATGACCACACTCACCCTGTAGAGGCCTGCCTCCCTTTTTACCATCCTTCTGTTCTTGAAAATGTGTCCAGCATTTTGTTCAACGAGACTTGCCAACCCTGTGTTACACTGCTACTTTTAAGCATTCACTTTGAAAGAAAAAAATGCAGTCACTCTACTGCCTATATAAACTAAGGAGCGCAGAGGAAGCATGGGACTCAATTGCTCAAGAGTTTTTATCCTTTGCTTCAGGGGATCTCCTGCAAATACACAGGTCTTATCTCTCAGTCTTAAACATCTGTTCAAGATTATTTGTTGTGCTATGCTCACTATCCTCCATTTTCCAAAAGTCACAACTCTCAAGAACAGTATATTTAGAAACAGGACTTTAAAAATATTCTGAGAAAATTTTTCACCGAACCCAGGATAATTTTCACCAAGCACCACTCTTAAGTATTAGAGAAAGGCAAAGAGATACTCACTGTCTATCTTATAGTCTAAGAAAATGCTGAATGTATTGATAGATGTAGTAACAAATCCAACTTTAAATAAGTGGAATATTCCAAATAATCATGTTAAACTTCTTTTTTTTTTATTCTGGTAGGCAATAATAGGATTTAAACATAGAGTTGCTGCTGAAACTGTAAAACACACTTCAGTGCCAGCGGAAGAAAATGTCATTACTACTCAATGCAAATCAAGGGAGATTATTTAATTAGGATCACTTCATCCTTCAAGCAAATAAAAGAACCTAGGTCTGTTTCCTTCTTCCTTATTTCTTTCTACCTCCACCATCAGTTCTTTCAATCATTTTGATCAAAAGCATTGTTTAAGTCCACACCATATGCTTTCACAACATCTACCTTCCACTTATCAACCATTTAGGCTCAATCATTTGTGACCATATCTTCCAGAAATACATTCCTTGTTAGTATTTAATCTTGCTTTCTCTCCTTTCCTATCTTCTCTATGGTCAATTATCTTGTTTTCTGCCCTCTTATTTTTTTTTTCTAATCACAGCATTTGACAGTCTTGCTCTCAAAGCTATATTCCACACTGTTAAGATATTAGTGTATCTTCACACTGAAGACACAGGAGCTCTTCAGAGTAGGTGCTGTGTCTTAGCCATAACAGTAAATTCAGTGCCTGCTACTTTGCACCTTTTGTCCTGCAAATACTTTCTCTTAAAAGGGCAGCATTCTTCATAGGTTTTTTATTCTTTAATGTCTTATGACTAACACAATAACTAATAATTATGCCAATGCAGGTAAAGTATTTACAACAGTATCAGATATATTTTATTAGAGCTAAAGCTACTTATATATTAGTGATTATCAAAAAATGCTCACTGGACTTTCAAAGGAATACTATCTCAATACACAGACATAGGATTCCTGTAAGACTTTTAATTTCTACCTCATTGTAATTATTTATTTTCCTCTTATTCTTTTGCTTTCATGTTTAAGTTCTGATCAATTTGAGTAGTTGCTTTTATAATACTCTTTACTCTCCTTTTCTTCTCTAGAAAACAAAACAAATAATCTCAGAGGTCAAAATTTCTTTTCATGTTTTCTACATCACAGAATCAAAAAAGACCATTGCTTTGGTATGTATGAACACCTCTGCTGTACATCTGGGTTAAAGAACACATGACAGAACTGGGATTGGGAAAAAAAGACAGCTCCAGGTTTTGTGCAGTATTGCTAAAACATTCAGTATTATTTTACCCAAAGGCTGCTTTTTCATAAGCATTGCAGTAACAGCACAGTCACTAGCATCAGTTAGTACCATTATTTCCAGGTCCAGGAAATCATGAATACACTGGTTTAACTTGAACTTGAATACACTTATCCTCTTTAGTAATACCCAGTGCTACATACACGACATTGAAGAACCACCTGAAAGGAGGCCAAGTCAACATATTTATGTAAATAAAATTTTTAAAAGTAAAAAAGAAAAGTAGAAATGAAAATATGCTAATACATTAGAAGAATTTAGTATTGTGGAAGTAAAACAGAAAAAAAATTTGGTTAATGCTCACAGCTTTTATTGATTAATTTTTTTCCCCATAGATACAGAACAAGGGTCCAGGCCTCCAAAATATTTTAGGAATAATTGCAAAGAAAAAGAATAATTTACAGAATTACCATGCTATTTTTTTAAAAATAAATTGTTGCACCTTTTCCCTGCAACCATTTTTTTTTTCAAAATAGCATATAATAACATAACTGAAGTTAATATGGCAAAAATCTTGGGTTTGTGGCTATTTGGTACACTATAGCACATCCTAGGTCAATTTTTAAGTGACTGGTAAAGGCTTTTATGGCCAAGATAAAAAGTATTGCCCAGATTTAGATGGGCAAAAATTCTTATTCACTCAGAATAAGTCTCCTTGAACAATACTTGTCAACAAATGGACAGGTACCACCAGGATTAGCAGCTGGAAGACATGCTTATTCTCCTTCATAAACACACAGTGGGCAACACCAGTTATGCAATTTAATCTTTCTCCCACTGCTGCACACACCCACTCAGAAAAAGCCGTTATTTAATATGTACTTAATCTAGGTGGAGCTGACACACTTTTTGTAGGTTATGCTTAATAGCATCTAGCTTGTTAGGCCTTGGCTAGGCACAAGACTATAGTAGTGCTTAAGTAAAAAGTAATGGAATATCATAACTTCTTAAGTAATGCGTACAGTGTGAACCTCACCTCCAAGCTGTGTGTTGAGACCACCTGTAGTCAGAGAGAGATCCTCTGGGGCTTGCACTGGGCCTGTGAATTCTGATTTGCATTCAAAATGGAAGAACAAAAGTTTGGGATGACAATGGTAGTGTCTAGAACCAATTTCACACCCAAGGAGACAATAGGAGTCTGTTCAAGAAGTAAAGATTATCTTCTTTAGCACAAATAATAGAAGCAGATGTATATATTTCTCAGGGTTTTGTTTTGGTTTTTTTTTTTTGGTTTTTTTTTAATTTATTTTGTTCAAATATGCTATTCCAGGAGCCTTGGCAGTGTCCCAAGGATGCTTGGAGAGCATATTTTTTTTCTGGGTAGCACCTTTCTACCAGCCCATGCCACCTTGCACTTCTCCTTTTCCAGAACAAGCGAGGAGTGCAGATCCCTTCGGGGCAGTTCCTCCTCTTGCCTCCTAGGAGCAGAAGCAAAGGATAATCAATTTTTGCATTGTTTGCGCCAGCATTTCTTTGAAGTTCAGTGCATTCTCACTTTTATGCTCTAGTATTTGGCATTAACAAATGAAAAAGTATCAGAGTATATATAATTTTAATATCTAGGACATAATCTAAAATTTTGTTGAAAATGCTAGCAGGGAAAAACCCACTTTTAAAGTAAGCTTTCAAATGGAGATGAGTCTTATAAAAGAACATCAGAGAGCAGTGGTAGCTGCTTGCTCTTCATTCAGCCATGTGAAAGTATTGTTTAATTATGGATCAAGTTCAGCCTTTAGCTCCTTGACCGCTGTCGGTTATTCTTTCCGTTTTCTTCTGTGGGATCATGCTGAGCAGGGGTGATGCACAGATAAAATCTGATATCATTCACCCACCTATATTCTCTAAAGAACATCAAAAACTATAGAAGGAAGGAAGACAAAAAAAAAAAAATCCCAACCCTTGGAGCACTTTGAATTAAGAAAATTGATAGAACAGCAAGAGCTGTGTCTAAAACAATAAAGGACAACTCTCTCTAGGCAAGAGATCTGAGAAATACAGTCAATGCTCATTTTTCTTAGGCACCTAAATTAAAAAAAATATATAATTCTTTGATGAAAATATATAAAACAGAACTCTTGTAATTCTAATGCTCTTACTGTTAACCCAAAGCAGTCTGTGTCTGAATAGACTATTTTTTTCTTTTTTTTTTTTTTTCACAAACAGGGTAACCTAAAAGGCAGTTTACACTCTTGTTTATCTTAGCTTATGTCTCCTGTGTGGTGTATTTGGCCCTAAGAGGGTTATTCGGCACAAGAAAGCAACAAGCAGCTTGTCCCATACAAGGCATTAGGAACCTTATTACTCCTTAAAGTGCCAATGGAACAGGGAAAATAAGGAGAGTTTGCAATGTAAGACTAGGGTTTTGAACAAAATTTCTGTATACCTCACTCATTGTCTGTGGCTTCAGAATTTTTATTGACAATTTCAAAGCATTTATTGACAATTCAAGAAATTAATGTGTTTCAATACAGTGTATCAGGATTGCTCCTGTACAAAGCAGCTTCTGGATAAAGACAATGCAAGAGCTAAAATTGATACTGTGCACAGAGGTAAATCCAGGGGTAAAATTTTCACTGCAACTTACAAATCACTTCCGTAACATCCTTATTTTGGGACATCTCTGCCAGATGTGGTTACAGCCCACTTTCTCCACCTGTCTGCCACCAGATGTAGATCAACTGCGGTGGAACTCATGTTATTGTCAGCTAGGTCAGTTATTATTTCCTATGCAAAACTCAGTCACTTCAGCAGAAGTACATGAATAGAACTAGTTCTTACCAGAAGCTTAAGAGTCTGAAGACACGTTACAACTTTCTCTGTAAAGGTCTACTTAGTTCAGCAACCTGATGTAGCTGGAGATGTCCCTGCTCCTTGCAGGGGGGTTGGACTAGATGGCTTTTAAAGGTCCCTTCCAACCCAAACCATTCTGTGATTCTATAATTCTCTCTTAACATTTCACAGACAGCAGCTAGTTTAGTCTTTTTTTGCCATCCTGACATGCATTCAGTTGCTAAGCTGATTGTCTATTCTGCAGTCCAGAGGTGACTGCTGATGAGGCAGACATATTTAATTTACCTTTTAGAGGAAAGGAAAGTGACAAATGTGACATGAATCTTTAAAGTTGCTTCAAGGATAATCCTGAAAAACACATACTTGAACGTCAAACTTTAGGCCATTAAAATTAATTTCCAGAGAGAGGAAAAAAAAAGAATCACTGGGATCAATATGACATACTGGGAAATAATCGACATTGCTTTTGTAGCTGGAAGTCATAGCTAGTATAATTACTAGATTTTCTGAAGAAATCACCTAGTACATGTGGGCAAGCATGAGCTAGCTGATACCATGTAGCTGAACTTTCAGAAGACGTTTCAGCCTTGCTGCTCATCAAAGGCTGGTTCCAAAGGTGTTACAAGATAGGAGAGAAGATAAGGCCAATAATTAAAAATATATTAAAATAGTAAATAATACGTAGAAAGAAATGGTCATTTTTATCAAAGGGGAGGCTGTCACAAGATTGCTACTGAGATCTATGCATTTTACAAATTTATAAATAACCAGGAAAAGAGGACAATTAGGTAGGTGATAAAAGTCGCTGGCAACATCAGAGAAATGAAATGGATTCCATACAAAAAGAAAAAATGTACCAGGATGGTTTATTCTGAAAATAATATGACTGAAGGGATACAGCTGCAGTTAATAAATCTACAAATAGGGAATGATTCCAAAGAAATTATCAAGGAGCAGGCTTAATAACCATCCAGACAGGAATACATTCACTTCTAAGCTTTACAATGAACACGCTCAAGTTTTGCCTGTAAAGGCAAAGTTCTCATGTGCAGATTCAGTCAAAATTGTAGATAAATCTTCCTTAGGTGAGGAAGCCAGAAAGAAAATCCAGGATTTTATTCACCTGATTAGATACAAGAAAGAAGGAAGCTGCAATTACCATGGGGAGCACTGCAGGGCACCTGCAATTCCCCCCCGATGGATAGCTGTGATCCTGGAGGAATACACCCTGGCAAAGCACACTCATGGGACTGGCTGCATCAGCACTTCTCCCAGGTACATAGAGCTTTGCATCCTGCCCTGTGCTATTAAAGAGTGGAGAGAGATGTGTGCTTTGAGGGACTGCCTGCTAGCTGGGCTGAGAGGCATTTGGCATTGTTGATTTACCCAAACAATGTTTCCAGCAGCAAATCCCACAGCTCAGCTTCCACTAGCTGAATTCAAAAAGTGAATCAAGCCTATTAAGTCTCTCCAATAAGACTGGAAAAAGAGTAAGAAAGAGGATTAAATACCCAGTAATACCATGGAGAAATATAAACTCAGGGCTGAGGAAACTTGTTCCAGCTCATGGGAACATTTTGTATTAATATGTGGCCTTAATGTCTTTTTTTTTGTAGTCCAGTACTGTAAAAGAACTGAATCACTCTTTTATTGAACAGTATTTACAGAAAATAACAAAATACAAATGTTTCTCTATACACTACACATGGGCCATCTGTAAGTCATATCATCTTTTTTTTTTTCCTTAATATTGCAGACTCTCCTAAGAAGGGCTAAGAGCTCAATCTTTCCCTTTTGGCTTTCCTTAGAGCAAGCCAGCTGCCTCATGGAGCTATCAGCAGGGTTTATTTTTCCTGGCTTGGATGGAAACCTCTAGTTATTAATATGGGAGTGAGCTCTGCTAGCTGACAATTTAAGATAAAGTAAATTGGAAGTGACATAAAGGAGCGTGTGGGTGTTAATGTGCGTCACCGAGGTTCTTTTCTGACATCCTGAAAGGTCTCGTCTATATGGCCGACACTAGCAACCTTTACCAGTGACCCTGTGCTATTAAAGGGTAGGCACTCTCATTGATTTGTAAAAGTGACAGATGCGGCATGTGGTTGTAAATTAGCCATGTGAAGTCAGTCTCCAGAGATTTCCAAGCGTGTTTTTTCCTTTGCAATGATTTGTGCTCTTCCATTTGCCAAGCTGCAACGAAGTGAAGCACTTAACTCTTTTTCACCAGTCATCTTGTTGTACTTCACTTTTACTTCACTTTTTTTCTGAGTTTGGGTTTTTTTTTCCTTCTCCCACTTTCCCTAAGCTATCATGATTCATAGGGCTAGACTTCTGATCAATTGTTTCTTAAGATGCTTTTCTTTTTCTCATCACAGTGTTTCTGAAGAAGGTTTGCGAAGTTATATCAGGATAAGTTGAAATCTCAAACCCTTAGCTCCTAACTTTTATTTACAAATGTATGTAAATGTATGTATGCATAAATAAGTTCATCAATTTTGCCTATAAAAGAGTGTCTGTTCTGGTGAAGACTTAAGCGAAGGCTTTGTTAACGACCAGGCTATAGCCACTGCTCATACACTGCAGATACGGATGGTGTGAGCTGCCAAGTGTCTTCATCTCACACAGAAACCCGGCTGTGACAGAATTGTACAACTTGAGACAGGGCCAAATCACCTTATACAGCAACAATTGCATAACGCAAGGGATGGTAACAGGAAATAAATGTTGTTTTCTAAGCTACACCATGTGATTTGCTTCAGTCTTCTAACAGGTATCTACAGTGATCGCATGAAATTAAGACTTATGGGTGACCGGGAACCACTACATGGTCCATCCCCACCAGGCAGGCATTAGAGCTCACAATCTGCCTTCTCTGTTTAGTTTGCTTTAAAATTTCTTTCCATGGAAATTCAATCATGCCTTTGTAGTGCTGATTTTAGATATGCACTTACATTGTAATTTATCTATTACTATAAATCAGAATGCTGTTTATGTAAAGGTTAGCTAGATAACCAACCTTCTAATAATTAAATTTAGGGCATCTAAACACTTATCACAAAAAGTATCTATGTGCCACCGCTACAAAACCAAAGCCAAAGCAAAACAAAAACATGTCAAGACAAATTATTCCCTGGACTAAATGTCACCAGCTGTAAAAAGCACCATGACAAAATGTGTAGGTTAAAAGGTCACAACCCCATAAAACTACTATTTTAGCTCCTTATCCTAAATCACTTCCAATTATCTATGGTAAATTCTTTCCATTTTGAAGTAGAAAATACTTTTTCAGAGAACTTCAAGCTGGGCATTCAGCACGGATCCAGAGGTGAAAGGTTCAGAGTTTTAGCTGCTAAGCCACCAAATCTTCATCCTCTCCCCTATTGTCTTTCCTTTTGATGTTATTTGCAACAGTTATTTCTAGTGACTATTCACTTCAAGGGGAAGGCTTGTGCAGCAGCCGTGGTAGACTCTCTGAAATCATCTTCCAGGCTCTTTAGGTTCTTCCAGTTCATAACGCTGTTTTTCTTCTTTCCAGCTTTAGGCGAATGCATATATGCACTTAAGACAGTGGTGTCTGAATGTCTGAGGCTGAGATGTTGGTCTCTAAAGTTGACTTTGGCGGGGGGGGGGGAGTATCTATTACATTTACCAGCTTTTTTTTCCACACAGTTACCATGTGATCACTATTAAATCTTAGCACACTGAGATCACTCCATTGCCTGCTTTGATCTCCTCAACACTATCACATGCAACTCCGTCACAGATGTTGCTGGGGCAAGCTCACTTCCTGAGAGACAGAGGAACAATTGCAGAAATGACAGGACTCCTTAGTGTTAAAATTTAGTACCAAGCTACACAACCATAATCTTCACAGTAGAAACCACTGTCTCACCAAGCTGCCAAATCTCAGGTCACAGTGTTAATGATTTATATGTTCAGAACTGCTGTTCGGGGTGGTTTTGGAAGGCTGGGTTAACACTGTAAGGGGCTGGAAAGGGTTTAAGGTTTTTCAGTGCTGGTTTTTTTTTTTCCTAGTAGCCTGTAAATGTTTTATAATTGTTCATTTTAAACCTATTTCCTGGTCAATCACTCTCAAGCTACTCATTCCCACCCTTTAGTAAAGTCCCAAATTGACTGTTACTATGGAAACTGCTACAGATGTAACAGCTGCAATTCACAAGAAAGAGAAAGAAGAGGAAAATGGATCAAGAAGTGTCACTTGCATTATGCAAAATTTCATAGCTATGTATGAATTGCATGCTGTGAATACGGTTCTTCGTGAACCCAAAAAGTTAGAAAGGTCACCCTAGCATTAGAGGAAATGATTCCTAAGTCAGTAAATGAATTGCTTTCAAAATTCCTGTGTGAAAAAAAGAACTATTTATAATCTCTCTTTCTAAAGTCCATCTGTCTTTTCATACAAGAAAAATATTTTTTTTTCTCTTTTAAGTGTTCTTAGCTTGTAACCTGATTTTACGCTTTTTTTTTTTGTTGGAAAATGACGCTCAACAGAAAAGTTAATCCTAGATTTCTCTAGGCCTTAAGCTGCTTTAAGCACAACAGACATGCCAGCAGTGTTTGTTACAAAGTTGTCAGTTATTTCTTTTATTTGCATATTTAAAGGTATTTTCCTGTACTCTCTTGAACACATCTGTATATTCAGCAGAAAAGAATAGGACTATGGAAACTCAAAAGAATAGAAATACTGTAGTAAACAAAAGCTGTGCAGGCAGGTACCCAGCCTGTTTTTATCAGTGACAATATTTTTACAAGCCCATAAATTCCACTGACTACAGGCAGGTTTCTGCAGATGTAGCCTGGAGAGCCTTGGAGAGGGGAGAGAGAATCGGGCCTTTTGTCTAGGCCTCAGCCGCCATCAATTATTTAGGAGCAAAATTATGTGACATTTTTCTTTCAATTATGCTGTTTAACAAGGCTTGGGAGTTAATGCTGACCAGAAGATGTTTTATCTGAGAGATGCTGTAAAATACTCTGCTCTCTGTAGAATAGATTTCCCTTGGCTCTCAATTAATGACTACAGCCATGCAGCCACGCTAAACTGACTAATCTCACTTGACTGGAGCTGAAAGCACCTCTGTGTTTTTAAAAAGATTTTTTGCTGTTCTCTAAGTGTATCAAGAAGAACTGTTTGTGCTGGACACACAGTAATAAAAATTTGTCAAATCTGTCAGAAGACTTGGCTCCTAAATAAAACTCTTCAAAGGGAGAAGTGTGTAAAAAACAGAAGGCATGCTGCTTTATTATTACTGTGGGGACTATGTGATCTTGTGCCTGACAAAGCTCCGTTTAAGATGTATGAGCTGTGAGTCTGCATCCAACACCATCCTTATTGTTTTTCATCCAGCAGTTTAGTCTTCAGCCTGGAAACTCACTCTTGCCATTTGCCCTTGACTTCACAGTTCTGCACAAGTGACTAAGTACATTCCCAAGCTGTGCATTTTACACACTCTGAACAGTAAGCAACCATTTAAATATTATGACATCCACTGAGGCATGAATCAGATGTAAAAAGGAAATGCTTAACAAGTATATTTTTAACAAAGTCTTATTTCCACATGAAGCTCTGCCTGGCATCGCAGCTTCTGATAAACTATAATGACTCACTCACTGGAAAACGCAGTGCAAATGCAAATACAGTTTCTGGATTTGACAACCACCTGCCCCCTTTACAGCTCCATTATTTGACATTTGCGAACTTGATCATAAATTGTGGGGCTCCTTTGATAAATAAGTTTATTCCCTCTCTTGAAAATTTATTTCTTGCTTTTGTCTCCAACTATTGTTTTCTTTTCATGTATGCCAGCAACATCCCTATACTTATCTAACTAGTTTTGCATCTTTTCTTCACCCCCAGGAGCAGCAAAACGTGTAGCATAAGAGTTGCAAAGCTGTCCATTTGCATGTCGTTGCCTATTGTTCACTTGCATTCTACTACAGATTGCAGATCAGCACTGAAAAATCAATTCTGACACCAGGTGACCCAGTATTTCTTGATGTTCTGGTAAAAAGAGAGGCTGCAATTTCAGGAAAGCTTTAAAATCAGTGAAGAAAACATGTCTGCAACTCTGTTCAAACCATCTGTCTTTGGAGATACAGTCCAGCCAATTCAAAAAGACTTCAGAAAATCTCTAATCTCTATTACTTAGGTTTTTCCTATTCTTTCATCACTTGGAGTCCTTAATAGCCAGAGTGATTGCTTTAAAATGCTGCTTTACCTTTGAGCCATGATACTTTATACATATTGGTTAAATCCCAGATTAAGTGGTGAAATTGAGGAACTAGAGGGATTAATGTGATTCAGTAAAGCCAGAGAAACTTAATTCCATACAAGTTTAGTGTCACCTCATCAGACTGATTCAAAGTTATTTAGCGCATGAACTACAGCATAGGGAACTGAGATTGCAGGAAGAGCTGTTTGCTCTAAAGGACTGATTCATAAAGCATTTGGAGTTTCCCATCTTAGCAATTTGTGCATATTGTTTGTTCTGATATTTAGTCATAGACTGCATCCCACCTCCCAACCTTCAACAAGAGAGATACTTATGTGCATGGAAAATTGTTGAATTCCTGTAGTCTCTTAAAGCTGGCTGTTGCCACAGGTCACAGAATTGAGCTCTGCAACCATGTCCTGTATAGGTGCAACACAGAGCTTGCAGCTAAGGGAGAAGGCAGCCAGGAGGACAGCTTTCAGACATGTTTTTGCTGATCCAAAACATGGATGAGGTCCTCAGCATATCCACAACAGCCTTAGGAGCATGTCTGTCTTCCAGTAGAGTGTACATACCATGATCTGCCCTGCTATCTATCTGCTTGCTGCCTGGCTCTGAGCAAGCCCTTTTCACTAGAGCTTGTCTGCTGCAAGGAACTCCATTGCAATCCAGAAAGAGAGGTTTTAGGATCCTTTCATGGTATTCTGGCCCTTTCATCCTTAAGAAAAGGGACCAATGTGGAATGAGGATTTTACCTTAGGAGTTGCAGTATCCCTCCTTCACATGATTCAAAGCAAAAATTATCATCTCACAAACAGGAGCAGGGAATCAGCTCTATCAAGTCTTATATCTGGAAAGTAAAATACTTAGAAATGAAAGCCAGGCTCCATTTCTTCTTTCTTAACTGAAATCACAGTATGTCCCTATCTTTCTCCAATTCGAGGAATTTATCAGCAGCTTGCACTGTGGCAGATGATCTATCAGCAGACACGGCTCTGTGAAATCATCTCACTCCCCTCACAAATATGTTGTACACTAAGGCTCCCTTGGAGTATCAGGAACACTGTTTCCTTTCTTTAAGAAAGAATGATTTTTATTTTTTCAGTCCTGTAGCAAATTAGAAATATGCAGGAACATTTCAACAGCCAGCTGATCTAGATAATGATCTTTTCTTCACTTTTACTGATATCTTCCTTCAAAAGACAAATTTGAAATGTGGCCACAGTTCCTCTTAAGTGTCTGATCAGAAGTGCAGAGCACGACATTTCACACAGAAATGGTTTTTCAAACATTCGTATGATTCAATGTGAAAAATTTCCATTATCCCAGAGGAATTTTATGGAAGAGTGAAATCTCAGGCACATGAAATAACCAAAAATGAAATGGAAATTTTTCACCTAGTAAATTTTCCACATAAAAATATCCCCTTTCTTTTAAAGGTCTCTATTAAAAGCAAAATGTAATAAAGACAGAAATAAACCCATGTGTAATAGTCATAGTTTAGGTATTTAGCATACCTTATATTTATGAATTGTTGAGCTATTTTATTTTATAATAAATGGTGAATAATTGATTTACCTTCATGCTTCCAGTAATTTGTTCCACATTCTATGTACTTGCTATTTTATTTCCTTTTCAGATAAAAGCCAGTGAGGAATTGATTCACATACCTTGGCTATGGCTATGCACAGTTTTATCTAGGATGGATTTCAAACTTTTTTGTTTTGAAAGGCTGTGTTTCTATTTGAAAAATAACATACTTTACTGTACATGTGTCTTTTTTTCATTCATACCATTCGTTTCGGTACCATTGCAATTTATTAGTGAAAAGCACTCTACAGTACCTGCAAAATTTGCTTATCTTCACATATACAACAAGAAATACTTATACTGTCTCACATGGTGGGGCAGCCAGGAAAAATGGAGGTTAGCATGGTGAGCCCAGCTGAGTTATGCATCCACATCCACCCTATGCGATACATCAGAAAATGGCAAACGATGGCTGTTTATTTTAATGATGTTAGCTTTAGGATGGCCTTACTGCTTATTAATCTCCTCTTACTCTCCTTTGTATCGAGGATAAACTGCAAATGTTATTGAAAGTTGTTACTGAAACTATATCCCTATCAAAAACACCCAAATACTTTCTATGTACACAAAATAAAGACAAGTTGCAAGGCTCATATGCATATCCAGTAAATGGAATACATAACTTCTCAGAAATAATTACAAAATAGGTTTAGAGTATCCAGGAAAAATTGAATTGGAATCTAAGAGTAATGATTTGATTTTCAACTGGTGTACATTTTACAATACCAAGAGTTCTTTTGTCATCCTCTAGACTTTTTCTCAGTAAATTAAACTCCATAAATAAAAAGAAATCTAAAAAAAATTAAAAGACCACATATGTGGCCTTTCTTATGTGATTAAGAAAGTCAAATGAGTGAACAGAATGCCATTCAGCTGGGAAACATGGTAACATATGACATGATCCAACCTAAAGAGCATATGTGGGAAACAACAAATTAGAGAAATCTGATGGGATTCTTGAGGAATGGGGATGATTTGTGGAACAGAAACAGAACAACGGTAGAAATAACATATGAAGCCCTGACGAGAGAATAAAAATTTAGCAGCAGAAGATGAAGCATATCTCACCTCTGATAGCACTTAATGCCTTACTTAATGTCATAGGAAGTATAAGTTCTCTAAAGAGAGTAACTCAGTGACTCTCCAGATCTTCACAAAAGCAACCTCCCATGAAAACAGCTGATCACATGACAGACACTCCAGCAAATGCCCATCTTCAAAAGAAATAAAATAAAGATTTGGAGGGCATGTTTTGTAAAGGAAATAATCTGACTCTTTCAATTGCAAGGTAACCTGTTAATGCATCTGGTTTAGATTCCAGTGTTGTTTTCAAAAAGTTATAGCATTGGTTTAAAATTTGAGATAATGTAACTGTTGAAAGCTGCCTTGAATTAGTGTAATGTTTAGAAGAACAAATCATGACATAAATTCAAAATTCCTTTGAAGATATATCCTATTTTTTTTCTTGCTGCAAAAGTAGTGCACAGCATTAGTATGACTTCCTGATGTTAAAAGTTAATAATTTAACAGAAATGTGTATTTTTTCTTGTATTGACTAGAAGCTTAATTTAATCATTGGAAGTCTATCTCCAAAGCAAAGCTAGTATTAGAACCTGAGCAGAGTCAGTTTTGAAACACTTCTTAACTACCAAACCAGTAAATATTAATCTATTAAATCATTGCTCCATATATAGAACTTAAACTAAATCCCAGGTAAGAATTACCATTCATTTATAAAGAAAAAAATCTAATAGGAGAGCCTGGATGTTATGGACAGCAGGGATTTTTAAATAAATATTTCCCGTCTCTGCCTCTATACTACTGCAAGAGCTCACAGCCATAGATACATAACTACATATTTCCCTTACGGATAAAAAAAAAAAAACAAAAAGCAACATTTATCTGCTTGGATGCAATGTTATGAAGCGTATTACCCATACTTGTCAGGCATTATGATTCGTGACAGACAGCAGAAAGGATGCATGTGTGCTGTGTTATTGCGGGCTGAGAACAGATTACTGTATTTAGATGGCTTTTACGTCCAGACACATACTGGCGACGCTATATATCAATGCCAGGTTCAGGACATCATAGAGGTGCTCTGCTGGACTCAGGGAGAAATCTCTAGAGATGAAAAGCTCTTCCTGTAAGTGTAATAATTATGAAAGTGACAGATAATCTGCATTTGGGCTCAGTGCACCCTTTTACAGAAAATACAAAGTTAGTCCCAGAAGTTTTAGATTTCCATTAAGAAGGGAATGGACAGGTTCTCTATAAAATACAGATTCCCTCTCCTTAGCAGTGTAACACAAACAGACCCTGTCAGGGCAGCTCTGTTTTTTTCCCCACTGTGTTCACAGAGGTTTGGCACTTTGAGAACGTGTAATGCTGGATGCAGCAGGGCAGGGACACAGCCTCCTGGCTGCAAGCTAACAGGGCAGTGCACATCAGTTCGACCTGTGCTGCTGAAGGTGGTGGCAGGAGCACACATAGCAGGGATGACCCCAGAGCCTGGTTGAGGCTGGCAGGGACCTCTGGATATCATCTGGTCCAACCTTCCTGCTCAAGCAAGACCACCTACAGCCAGTTGCCCAGGACTGTGCCCAGGCAGCTTTTGCATATCTCCAAGGTGTAAGACTCCACAATTTTTCTGCGTAACCTGGACTAGTGCCCAGTCACCCTGACAGTGAAAAAGTATTTCCTGATGCTCAGGAGGAACCCCCTTGTTTAAGTCCACTACTCTCTGACAAGGTTCTTTTAAGTATTCCATTCCTGTGGTGGTAAAAGGGAGGGGGCACGAGGCTTGACCTCAGTGTCTGTTTCCTCAGGCTGTACATCTGGGCTTCTTGTGGGATGGTTTTCCTTGAAAGCCAAGCCTGGTGAAAATGCGTCTGTTGCCCTCCTCTTGTGGCCAACTCTTTGCTTGTACTTCTTGAGCAGGTGGGGATCATCTCTCCTGAAGCTCGGGTTGTAGTGGAAGAGTAACTAAAACATGCAAAAGAAGAAGAATTAGTTGCCTTTGAACACAGGAAAACACCAAGACAGGAGAACTGAGCCTTGTAATGGCAAAAGACCAACATGGGTCTTGAAAAGGTCCACTGTGCATTTGAAACCTAAAGCTTAGGCTGAACAAAAGGTTATGCTCTGGTTCTGTTAAGTAATGACCACCCTTGTGTTTTCACCTGCAAAATGACCCGAGAATGAACTGAATCTAAGAACATTTCCTGCCCTCCTCTTCTCCTGCATTGCCAAGGCTTATGTTACTAGAAGGTGAAGGTCTTGTACTGGAACAACTCTGAGAGTCGGTTCATGTGCAGGGGAGGTGAGGAACCTTGCTGTGAGAAGGTACTGCTGCTTCTTCTGCCAGAAATTAATCAAGCAAGTCAGATGTTTTGGAGTTGTGTTACACTTGGCTGGATCCATAGAGGTTCCGCTGATGAAGGAAAGTTCTCATGATGTCAGTTTCAAAAACTCTGTGAGGTTATCTCCTTGCTAGCATATCCTTTTTGAGAATTCTTCGTGGATGGCAACACAGTTGCCGTCATCAGGCCACCAAATGGACTGAAACCAGTAGCTCTGGACAATTCTTTCAAAGAAGCTCTCCACAGCTTCTTTGAAAGGAGAGGGGTACAAAGTCAGCTTCGCCAGAGGTCTTCTCCAAAGAAATGCAATGGACTCTGTTGGTTTTGTGGTCATCACCGCATGCTTGGGAGTGCTTTTCTTTCTTGTTGGATGATAGATCTACATCACAAGGTGCTCTTGTCCCATCCTGAAGGAACAGGAGAAGTTGAGTCTGCCAACTCAATGAGCTCCTCTGGAGCAGAAGCAGATGATCTATCTCCTGGAGATGGTTCCCTTTCAAACTCTTGTTGGGGTTACCTCAAAGTGGTGCCTAGTCATAGGCATTTCCCTGGGCATGTGGTCTTTGTGCTGCAAGACAGAAAATGCCAACAAACTGGCACCAACAGGCTGTGGGTGCCAAGGGGAAGTTCTGGAATGTCACTGTGATGCCTGTGCTGCATCACAGCCTGGCACCTATGTCCTGTCATGCTGCAACAGCAAGAGCAGAAGCTGTTGAATAGTCGTTGTTGAAGAGTGGTTGCTCATTTCCAGAGCTGCAGGTATTTGGATTCAAGAGTGACGCAGTAAATCCAACTGTCTTGAAATGCTGTAGGCAATACCAGGGCAGCGCTGTGTCCCATTGGCTGTAGGAGCTGGCGGCCAGGTAGGAAGAGGGAAGGATGCAGCCTTAGGCATCAAAGTGCTCCACTGTGGAGGTTATCCAGTTGGGCACCTCTTCCATATGTAGAAATGTCCTTGCCTGTTGGCTATAGTGGTGTCTTTGGAGCTCCTGCTTGAGAACCTGTTGAGCAAGAGTTGTGATGGGCAGGGTTGGGGCTGCAGCCAGTGACCGATCTGCTGGGTTTGTGGGGTGTCTCCTCCTTTGGACATTGCTTGCCCTTGGCCATGTGGTGCCCTGAACAGCTGCCTTCTGGCCTTCTGTATTTCCCTCTCAGTTCTCCAGCTGTGTGTGGAAATGCATTTTCCAAACAGTGTGGATCAAGGAGGAGCAAAATTTCTGCCCAGTTCCTCCTGATTTCTTTTCTAGCCTAAGAAGGGGTCTGTGATTTCAATAGCACTCCTTCTGTCCTGGGCAGTCCCTGTTTCCAGGTGATGCTCACTGATTTCAGCAGTCTCCTCATGGCTGCTTTGTAGGAGCAACCGGAAGCAAAACACTAAGTACATTTTGCAAATTATACAGATGGGAGATATGCAACTGCCCCTGTTTCTTTGAATAGGTTCCTATGCTTTTATTTGATATTTAAAATTCAGAAAGCAAATGAACAAAATCAATATTTTTTCTCACAACCTTCTAAGTCAATACTTTCTCTACTGCTTTGAGTGTTTTTTTTCTGTAAAGGACAGGTTTGATGTAGAGCCAGTAGGAATCAGCACTTTTGTTCCCTTCAGCACTTCAGGCCCAGGAAGGTTTATGAAAGCCTGGCCTACATATGAGGTCAATACAGAGGATGACAATAAACTTTGGGAGCCTGTGGGCAGAGTTAAGTGACAGGAGAGTGTGCAGAGCAAAGAGGGTTTCCTCCAAGTGCTGGAGCATCCCTGAAGGCCTGGACCAGCCAGATGCAAGATGCCAATCAGCTGGCCTTTGCTGTTATCCTGCGATGCTCTTCAACTCAATAGCCTGGGAAAGAAGGGCTGTGTCTGTGGGCTGAGAAAACGTGACTGACAAGCCAAGAGGACACAGCTAGGGACAAGTTTGTACCAGCTACTGCAACAGTACAAAAATTGTATGAAAATAATAGCTACTTCCAAAAACTAGTACAAGCAACCTGCCTGGTGCATTGGCTTTACTAAGGTTCGTCATACAAATGTGACCACATAAAAGCAACGCGGAGGCACAAGGCTTTGGCTATGGTCTTGGAGAACATGTCTTCTCCAGTACATCTTTCCTGTCATGACTCGGCTCACAAGAAAGTTGTTCTTCATGGATTTCCTTATGGAAGCAGAATCTGGCAAATAGCATTAGTGTGTTAGAAACATTTGTACTTTCACCCAGATGTGTAGCCAGCCTCCCAGACTGCATCATTTGTTCTAGTACTGGTTCATTCCAATTTTCCATAATGTTCTGTAATCTTCTAGCACTTGTCTCACTATTAAGTACAAAACTCGAAAAGAAGCTGCTAGAGATTTACTGTTAAGGTTAGTGAAATGTTGTAAATGCCACCCTCACAGTAAAAAAACCCCTGTTTCCTGATGTTCAGAGGGAACCTCCTGTGTTTCAGTCTGTGCTCTTTGCTTCTGGTCCTGGAACTGAGCACCACTGAAAAGAGCCTGGCTCTGTCCTCTTTGTATCCTCGCTGTAGGTACATATATACATTGATGAGATCCCCTGAGCTGAACCGATCCAGCTTTCTCAGCCTTTTCTCCTAGAAGAGATGCTCCAGACCCTTCATCATCCATGTCGCCCTTCACTGAACTCTCTCCAGTATGTCCATGTCTCTCTTGTACTGGGGAGCCCAGCACTGGTGACACCACTCCAGGTGTGGCCTCACCAGTGCTGAGTAGAAGGGAAGGAACACTTCCCTCAGCTCAGGATACTGCTAGCCTTCTCTTCAGCAAGGGCACATTGCTGGTCCATGTTCAACTTCAAGTCCACCAGGAGCCCCAGGGCATTTTCTGCAAAGCTGCTTTAGAGTTGGGTGGCCCCCAGAGTGTACTGGTGCCTGCGGTTGCTCCTCCCCAGATGCAGGACTTCCCCTTGTTGAACTTCATGACGTCCCTGTCAGACCCTTTCTTCAGCTTTTTCTCCTAGTACTAAGTCCTAGTACTACAACATTTTAAAATTGAACTGAAATTGGAAGACTTTTGTTAAACTCAGTCTCTCAGCTTGGTGTTTAGAGTACAGTGTTGATTGAAGGCAGCATGGTTTTCATTTTGAAAGACCCAAACCATGTCACAGCTTGCCTTTGTAGGATTTTTATTACAATAAATTGTGTAGAATATTTTGCCTCACTTTCCTTAGTCATGACGTTTTATTTAAGCATGATAATAACTTTTAAACAACATGCTGTTAATACATTGCAAACAAGTAATTGCTTTTCTTAAGATCTCCCTTTCTCATTACTCAGGCCTCCACAAATCACAACAAATACATATCTGACATTAATATTTTTCTCACCTATAAAAGTCACCAAGCTGATCTGAGAACCTTTTAAGCATTTCAAAGTCATCCTCCATCTGTATCTTTGCCAGCACAGTACAAGGGCTTCTTTTCCATTTGCAGTTGCGCTAGGGAAGTGTTGTGATTCTTGATTTAGACGGTGGTCTCCCAGAGGTTCCAGGGTTTCTGGCTGAAAGATAAAGCTCCATGCTTTATGTTTCCTTGCAGCAGAGCAGTAATATGCACCATACACTGTGCTCTTTTTGAAAGTAAGGCCAGTACTTATTTTGTGGATCTCCTGACACTCGAGCACAGTTTCCTAAGGGAATGAGTCAAACCGTATACAAATTGTATACATTTTCAGCTTCTCTTTGTTGCACAAACTGTATAGCAATCTCAGGGAATACTTGGAGTACTGTGAGATAAGGGAGCGAACTGTCTGTATAAAAATATCTGAATATTTGGCACCTGATATTACAGGCTGCAGCATAAAGTCATGCTTGCCTTCAAACAAATCCTGGGTTCTCTAGCACAACCTACTCAACACTGGGTGAAGGATTAAATAAAGCCCTTCAAATTAGGAAACACTACTTGTTCTTTCCTGTGTAAAGTCAATTGCAAATGAACATGGATTGGAAATAGTATGTTAAACTTAATAACTTTTCACACTCCAGCATATCTTGAACTCATTTTTTTTTCAAACAACAGGCTACAATCTATGCGATGTGGGAGACATGGAGCCAGCACGGGCAGTTCCAAGCAGACCAGCCTGCTCATCCGGAAACCTTATCCAAGCACTGGCCCACTTGAAATTGCATATATATTAAGCCTCTCTTAATAAAATGCATAATACGGAAATTACCCCACACATCCCTTGCCATCTTTGCAAATCTACAGCAATGACACAGTACAAGCAAGCCTGAAACTAATTAAATAATACTAATTTAAAATTGTAGATTTACAGTTGCACACACAGAAGTGTCAACCTTGCTCTACTCTGTAGACCTGGAGAAAGCCTACATTTTATGTGTCTTTTCTTCCCTCCACCCCACCACACAATTGGTAGGTTTGCCAAAATACGCTTTTCTTTAATTCTTTTTCCCTTTGCTTTTCAGAGGCCTGCTAGGTTCTCTTTTTCTGTGTGTGTCAGCTCAGGCTATAACCCTGCAGTTTGAGTTTATCTTGGCCGTAAAATGCAACAGTAATTTATATGCTCCCTGACTCGGCGCTCCTTTGAGGCACTGCCAGCTGTCTCGCCAGCAGTTTAAAGAAAGAGCTGTAACGAGCAGAAGTGTGCAGGGGGTACGGGGAAGGCACATGCAGCACACAGCCGTGTTCCTGTTTCCTTGGCTGGTGGTGGTTACGTTTAAAGGGCATTACAGTGAGCTGTCAGCATGGTGAGATTTCTCCGCACGGGCACCGCACACCTCCTCCTGTGGATTTCTCATGCCTTTCTTTCATTGCTCGGTAAAGAATAGATTTAAAGGATGAGACAAAGCCCAGAGCAGCTGTTATGTGATATGGAACGTGAGTTATGAGTATAAAACCTTGCTCCCTCCCGCCTTTTTCCCCTTTATCAAGAGTAAGCTCTTTGAGCAGGCAGACAAAGCCTGATGGTGATCTTGATGTACTTGACACGGGCTTTGATTTTAGCTTGCCTGAGTGTCAGTTTTTGATGTAATACAGTTGTGAGTTTTATTTCTTCCATAGCTGTGCAGTTGCTTATTTAAACTTTACCATCACTGTAGTGTTAAAAAAAAGAAAAAAAAAAAAGTTATTTTGTCTGTAACTCAATCCTGTCAAGGATTTTTTTCCCTGCTGTTGTCTCTAAACCGTTGTCATATGTATACGTAAAGCAAAAATTACATGTTCACGCAGTCCCTATGTGTTGCAGAAATCCTTCAAATAGCCTGGATACTTTCCCTATAGTCCATTAAAAAATAGTAGGTTAGACTCTGATCTCAGTGAGGCCAGTGTGAATCCAGAAAAAAATCCCATGTCATCCCACTAGGATCAGTAGAATTCATTCAGCATTACAGTGATGCAACAGATGAAATCAACAGATGAAAACCTGGCTCAGTGCAACCCTTCCATTTATATGGCAAAATACTTTCTTTTCCTAGAAACTTTCAGTAAAAATCAAACCATCCAATTTTAACTGGAGGTTTTGGGCTCTTCAACACACTGGCAGAAAAATATTACTTTGATTCTTACGGTATTCTTAAATAAGCTGAGAGTTATGATCTGATAAAAGCCACTTTCTGTGCAGAAATCCAGTTCTCCCTTGATTCCCACCAATACTGCATAACCTCTAATTGGCCTTGAGCTAGTTTCCCTATGCAGCACAGCAGGACAAAACCTAAGGCTTCTTAAAAATGGCAGAGTCCCAGAAAATGCTGGAATCATCTCAATCATGGCAGAGCACAGGGTACAGGTCAGTTCTTTCTGAAGTGATGTTTTTAATTATTGGTCCCACACACAAGGTACCTTGAAAAGGGAAACTCTCCCTCAGTCACCACACTCAACCTGTCCAAATCCATGATATATAAAGTGTTTTGGAGTATTTGAACCCACAATAATGAGCAACTAATCTAGGCTGATCTAAGCTTCATTAACCAGAGGAATTACATATAGATAAACCACAAGGCCATACATATTTTGAAGCACAATTTAGAGTGAGATCCCATCTGGAAAGTCTTGACTCCTATGCTGTTTATTTTAATAAATCCTGGCTAAGTAGTTAAATGTAATAAAGCCCTCCCTCAAGGTGCAATTTTCACTATGATTCAATAAAAATAAACCTACAAATGCATGATCTCTTCTTTCATGGAGCCCGTGAACAGGTTTGTTTAATCATAAAACAAAGTGTCCTAGAGGGGTCAGAAATATAGGCAGGAAGTAACAAAATGAGATTCAACATGAAAAAGGCAAGTTAATGTGTCTGAGGGAAAATAAATTGAAACAGATATTCAGCAGGAGGGAGGTACTTGCAAAACAGTGAAGGGGAAAAAGCTCAATAAGAGAAAATTCTAAGTTACCAAAGACCTTGTGATAGAAAAGTGGCAAAAGAGACCAACACACTTTATGAAATCGTAGGAAAAAACTATAATTTATCATATGCAGGAGGTGACAGTCCTTTGTATAGCGGTGGTATGACAGAACTCAAACATCAATATTAATTTCTTGGCTACTCAGATAAAACAGAAAGCTACTAACATGTCAGAGAAAGTACAGAGAACTTCCGTAAAGAAAGTATTGTGCAGCATGATCAAGACCACAGGTCCTGAGCTTTCTTCTATGGAAATCAATTTCAGTATTTCCACAGACTTAAAATACAGCAAGATCAGCTACATACCAATTAATAGCTGCTATGATTAACTGCAGGATGCAGGCACCAGGGAGACATCAGAATTACCCAGGTCAAGGACTGACTACGAGTGATCCTCTGAGCCCCTCTTCCTCTTCATCATCCACAGAAGGAAACAAGCTTGAATCTACAGGAGACTACAGTGGCCTGCAGTATGGAGCTGCACAGGGTTCTTGGTCCAAGAAGGTATAACTGTGAGTCAGAAGATGGAAGAAAGCCAAAATAAATGCAGATTGAATATCAGAAAAAAAACATCCTTGCTCTGAAATCGAAGTTTAGCCTCCCTGAAGACTTGGAAGAAAGTACCACCATCTGTTGGACCATTTAAAAAAAAAGAGTATTACACACTACAAAATACATCTTATTTAGATGATGGTTCTCTCTCCACATGTCTCATACTACGCTTGTTGTTTAGATTGTGACCTGATGCATTTGCATCATACAAGCTGTGGCCATGCAGCTCTCTGCCTTGACCGTAACTGTCTACAAGCATGTCTTGGACTTCCAAGGACCAAGTAAATTCTCCTAAATTTTTCCTCAGTAAAATCACTGGGCCAAAGCTCCCTTCACACTCCTTCTGTGCATGGGCTTAGCCATAGAGAGCACAGTAAGCAGCCGGTGCCTCCTTCCCAAACTGGCATGAATGGGAGAAATTAACCAATCCCTCTCTGCTGAGGCAACTGATAGATGTGCCTCATTCACCAATATTACATGTGAGAAACTTCATATAAAGAAATGACAAAACATATTTTGGACTGAGAGTTTAGAAGTATGTGCATCGTGGATAGGCTAAAACAGCTTCCACGAGCTGCTAGAAATAATCACATACGCTGAGGCTAGTTTAGATATTTGCATTTCACCTGAAAGCACTTTAACTTACTTCTTGATTTATGGGAAGATGCCTATGTGAAAATGAAGAAAAATGTCTTTCCTTCCATCTTTCCCAGAGTTAAGGTTTTATTTACCTTATATAATCACTTTCTTCCTTGTCACCAGAAAGCAACAAATGACAGGACATAGCACTTAACGAGAACAGTGCACAAAAGGAGGAGCCCCGGGATTAAAAAGCTGCTGTGCGGATACAGCAGCTTCATTAACATTTCCTCCCTCCTTTCTAAAAATTGAGCAGGCAAAGATAGGATTGAACTTCAAGAAAAGAATGACTTTTTTTTTTTCCTCTCAGGTTCATTATCTAGTTTTTCTCTCTGTATCTGCCCTCGGATCCCATTGATTTCTTAAACGTGACATCTTTCTGGGTTTCCTTGGGCTCTTTGGATTCAGTTCCAAAGAAATAATGATAAAACTGCTGGAAACACTTCTGGCTACTGTAGATGAATTCAGAGGTACCTCAAGCTCTGCTCCGTCCTCACAGATTTTGCCTGTCTGGTTTACAATGAAGAAGTAACATAAATGATAACTCTATGTGCCAACTGCTTGCTATCCAAAATTCCAAAATTATTCCAGGACAATTATACACTATACTCTTTCTCCTATTGTACATGTATTCTTCTTTTTAATCAGGAATTAGTATGTAAAACAAGCATTTAGATTACCCTTGTTGAGCTGACCATAATTCATTGAACAGAAAGGTGGCAGTTCTAGTAATGACAAAAGGTTTCTTTTCATGTTCTTGGCAAATACAAGCCATAAATCACTGTCTTCCTTGGGAAGATCTGTTTCATATTTTGAAGATTTTTATTCAGTCAATTAAGGATTTATAACTTTCAGGTACCGATGATGCATTGTGAGAGTTTTAAATACCTACTTTTTAATAATCAATACTCTTTACGTTAAGAAATTAAAGGAAAAACCACTGAGAAAGCTCTTTGTGATAATTTTGATAACCAATCTGATTAGAAGCGTGGTTTTTTTTTAAATAGAAATTGATTTATAGAGTAGATGGCAGTCAGCAAAGAAAGTAATGACACATAGAGCCTTTGAAAGAAAGCCCCTTTCATGCCCTACAAGTACATAGTCAAAATGAGTAATTGGATGAAGAGCAGATGTCAAAACTAGAAACACCAAAGTCACGGCAGCAGGCAGAGAACAAAAGAGGTAGAGGTATTTTTAAAAGCATCAGCCACTTTTCAGACAGCCACCTGCTAAGTAAGCTCCTGTCCCCTGATAGTTGAGACAATCCACACAAAGACTCCTGACCGGTTTCTGAAACAAAAACCAACAAAAGATGCAGAACTGCCATTAGCCATTCCTGATTGGAAGCAGATTGTGGCCCTGCTCTCCTCTTTGGGCCCAGTTGGATTTTGCATCTCCTGCTAGTTATCCCCTCTTGACTCCTTCTCTTCAGGACAGCTTTCATGAGCACTGGGGGACCTGCGCTTGCTCCTAGTACTCCATCTGCCATACCGAGAGGAGTTTCAGTCTTTCTTGAATCCCTACAGTTTGTTTCTCTGGATGCTGGGATCCTTGCATGGCAAATTTAAGCCACTGCCAACAATCTTGCTTTTCACATTTACCTTTAATGCACCTCTATGCCTATTGATACCCGAGGATAAAAGATTTAAAAGCACTACAAAGGTGCATTTCAGGCTCCTGTGCCCTCAGCAGAGCACCCACCTCCCAGCAGATTTACACAGATGTTTGGTTTGAAAATTTGGAAACCAGCAAACATGGGAGTTGAGCCTGGCTGCTCAGTTACTGCTCCGGAGGCAAACAAAGGGAAGGAAGTGAACAAATCAGGGGGAGAGAGAGACAGATTAAGTTACCAGAGATTCTGACCCTGAAGGCTTGAGAAGTAAAGTCAGGAAAAGCAGAGGCACTAGTTAGTTGGAAATTCCTTTGAATTCCTTTAATCCCTTAGGTCAATTTAAAGGGAAATGATCTGACCGCTCTGCATCTGCTAGTGATTGAAGGCAAATAAGGAGCATTGTGTGATTTCCAGTTCAAGCAGTATATAGAACACACAGCTTTTATGAAAGCAAATACAGCAAATCTCAATTGACCTAGGCTGACTAATAAACCCTGAGATGCCTCTAACATATGGGAAGCTGATGCTGGCACAGACTCTCCAGAATAAAATAAAAAAAAAAGGAGAAAGGGAAGAAAAAAACACCAAACCCTCCAAGTCTCTAAAACGAAGGAGGGAAAAAAGTGAAATAATTTATTGCAAGGAATGTTTTTGGCTGAAACACTGTAGTCCCCAATCATCCTCAATATTTAGTCTGCTATTATGTAGATAGGAAAAAAAGCCTAAAATCACACCCTACTGGGCCTCTCAGATTAAGCCTTCTGCTACACGTCTGTAACTGGAAACAACCTTCCCAGGTTTGTTTATGTAATGACACCATACAATAAGAGACTGGCTACAGAGGAAAGCTTTATTGGTCCTTCTAATAAATATTATTAGTGTATAGTGCTGGAAATGATCCCATTTGGGCTTGTAATGTGCAGTAATTAAGGGCTAGATGCGGTAAAGCAATAGCTTGGCCATGGGTGTCGATTTACACAAAGGCATTCCTCCAGAGACTCCACTGGACGGCCCATCCTCTCCAAACCCACCACCTGTTTCTCTGTTGTTTCCCCTTACATCCCCACAGGCACCACGCATGGCAGCCCCACAGTGAGGATACCCCCACTTCCCCACTCTGCCCCAGTCTCAGGAGGTTAATTTCCTAGTGCCTGGGGTTCAGGAAATCTCCAACTGAGATTAACCTTTGTGCAAAGGGTCAGAGGAAAGACTTTTCTTGCCTCCTTACTATCTAAATCTTTATCAACAAGTGGAAAATAAAATTCCAAGCTGAAAACTAACAAACAACGCAGAGCAAGGATTCACCAGTTGCTGAAATAAACGTGGGTGTATGCAATCCTCGTAAATTCTTTTTTAATGCTTGGGAAATAATATTAAAGCAAGCTCATTTCAAAAAAGGTTTGACTCCTTCAGGTTACCAGTTTTACCTCAGTCCCCTGCAAACTTCTGAAATATACGAGATCTGGCTGCAAAAGATCGTCTCTCCCCTCCCGTCTGACTGTCTTCTTGTTATTCGCTAAATTTTCAGCCTGAGAACATAAGCAGATTTTTCCCCTTGACTGTATTTAGTTACAAAAGATTCTTCCCTTCCACATTTGTATGTGTGTGCTTCTCTCTGCAGTAGCACACTATGGAGCACCATCATTCAAATGCATGAGCTCTGCACCCTGACTGAGGCTGGATAGAGTCGGGCTGTGTTGCACAGCAGAAGAAATTTGAAAAACATCTAGAGCTTAGTTGATTAGTAATAACTTTCTCTATTTTTTTTTATTTTCTGTTGGTATGGCTGTTACAACATTTAACAATTTGAAGAAAGAGGGATTTCATATTAGACTTGTTCTGCAACAGGATTTCCTGGCCTCTTCTTCTTAAATACATAATTTCTAATTCTTTAAGCCAAGTGTTGAATTCTTAAGAACTTCCTTAGTTACTCCTGGGATAAATTTCTCCATTCCCTTCTTCCAAGTTGAACGATTTTGGCAGGAGGGTAGGAGAAATACTAATAATAGGAAAGGGATTCGTCATGTTAATTTTAAACTTTCATTCCAAAACCTCCTGGATTATTTTTTTTACTGGGATTTCAAAAGCTGTACTAGTTCTTGGCAATGCTCAAAACTATCCCCTTTCTCCTTCATGCTGCTTTGTTTCCTACAAATCTGCTGACAACATCTTTCCAAACTGTTCCAAGGGAAACAAAATAGCATGTCTGCAAAGTTAAGCCTCTATTAAAACTGGCTTCTAAGTGTACAACAAGATGATATGCAGGAAGATATCCCTCTGAAATTGTATTGAAGCAGAGGAATTCATATTCAAAGGGAAAAAGCAACACAGAACTCCAAAAAATAATAGGGGAAAAGTGTAATTTGCAATCAGGCAGTTCTAAGTGCCAATAAAGCTCCATAATGAGATGCTATCTTGTTGTTGAGGTCAGCCACAAACAAAATTTACTTCTTTTCAAAGCACCTGAATAAATGTCTTTATCTGAAGGCTAATTAGTGTAATATACCAGTCATATCAACTACAAGAGATAACTTACCAATGTTGGAATAAATCTTTAAACATATTCTTAGTACAGACTTATGTCTAGAAATGTAGGGAAATGTATTTTCAGAAGTACTTAATGAAAGGAGTGCGAATATGTGAAGAAAAGTCCGAAGCTTGAAATATCCCACTGTCTTGGCTCTCTCTCTCTCTCTCTCTCTCTCTCTCTGTACTTGGAAACACTGAACATGGGGTCAGCAGTGAGCCAGCTCCTGCAGGTGCATGAAATTAGAGACTAAGTATGTGGAGGGGGAGAGGAAAAAAAAAGAAAGAAGAAAGAAAACAATAATATGGCAGTATACCAAATTCCCCTCTCACGAGCAGATGGACACAGAGGAGGATGTGTTTTGCAACTGGACATTCTTTAGATGACAATGGGAAAAATCTGAAATTGCAACAGAGCTCACTCAATACAAAGCCAAGCAAATTGAGAGCAACTGGAAGAGCTGTTACGGGCAGCAAAGACTACAATGTGATCCTTTGTTATTTAAGTCGGTTGATAACAAAATGGAATGGCACATGAAGAATTCAAAAAGCACACATAGTTTTACTATTGCCAAAAGTCCATCTTGAAGGATATCTTAGGATCAACAGCCTGGAAAAAATGTCTGAATAAACTGGCATGAGAGACTTATGCAGTTACCAAGCTACTCTTCACATACATCTTGTGATTGAAGTAGTCACTAGAAATCATAGAAAACAGCTAAGGAGGAAACATGACTGTCTAGGCTTAGCTTGTTAGTAGCCTTGGCCATGCAACCTAGCAAGGTTCTAACTTGTAAATCCTCTCCTTTATCTTTTAAATTCTATTCTGAATTTTAAAATTTGCCCACAAAACTGAAGACCTCTGCATCATTGCTTTTGTGCATCATCACTGATATCGAAAACCAATTTGAAAATTCTGAGATTTTTGTAAAGGGAAATATTTTCCCATTCTTGATTATTTATGTGTCTCCTTGCAGCTTGCACAATGTATCTGCATGATTCTTGAACGGTGGGCAACTGGACACAAATACCTGCTACTTACCTTTTTACTCATAAAATGTAATTGCAAGCTCTGCTTCCTGTGAAAGAGTACTTGTCCTTTTCGCATTCAGGATCAATTATATTCTTAAATGTTTAACTACATATGTATGTTGATGTTTGTCTTCCTAGGAGCACAGGTAACAATCAATTTATAATATTTATCCTTTTCTGCCAAACAGTGGTGTCAACTGCTTATTTTAATGGTCATGATTAGGAAACATCTTCCTGGTCATAAATAAAATAGTGAAAGAAAGAAAAAAAGTAAATAATACGATGCCATGATCAAAACTCTTTTCCAAAAAAAACCCCTGGATTTTCCTCATTTTTGCATTACTTTCATTTAATTATTTATTCATTGTTTACTAATTATTGATAGAACTTTATCAGCGATTCTATTATTTTATTTTATAAACTCATAATTATACACAACATCAAAAGCACCTTTAAAAACATTACTTTAACAGTAGCTTCCTTCCAGTTCTGTGGAATATCGCATGTTTCAAAAAATATGGAAAATCAGTGTTAATGGATCAGAGAGGTCACCAGCTAGCTTCTTTACAGCAATCTTGTTTTGAATACATAAAAACTCTTCAAATAATTTAGATTATTTAACTCTTTAACATCCTTCAGAGTTAGTTACAGAATATCATCATTGTCACTATCAGATGTACAATATCTGGTTGCAACATAACATTTATTGAACACTTCCACTACTTTACTATTGACAATCCCATCAGTTCCATGTTATAATGAATCCTTGAAATCTCAAAACATAGAGTTTGATTTTATTTCAACTTTTGTTCCAAACAATTTTTTATAATCTCTCTACTAGTTTCTGTGTATTTTGGTTGCTTTTTATATGTTGTTTGAATATTTAATGATCAACTCTAACTGATACTTTTACTTACCTCCTATTAGTTTGTAGCATAAACAGTCATGCTGTTCTTTTCAATGCCAGAAATGTATTTTGGGAGCATATAGTGTGATATTTCTGTAACAGGATCCAGTTATCATTCATATTTTTCCTCTTTAAGACACATAGATATTTTATTTTAAAAAACAAACATCCAGCATTCATTTTGTTTGCACAACAGAAATGCAGCAACACTTAAACAAGTACTATTTTAAAAAATCCATGGTCTCTGTCTGCTGAGCTGAAGACTAAGTTCCCATGTGTTGAATGCAACTATTTTTAAGTTAGCAAATTTTAGATTTTTTGGAGATGCTTCTGTTCTGGCAGCAGGAAACCCTAGATGTCAATCAGACTGAATTTTTCACCCCAGTAATGCAGGTTGATTTCTTCCTTTCATATCTAGCTAGACAATTCAAATGCTGCCATCTTGTTCCTGAGTGCAGTTTGGTGGCTTGTAGCATGCCTCCTGGTGTCTGTTCTCCAGTGCTCTGTCAGAACTTGTCTCCACAGCTATTCAGTATCACCTGTGACAGAACAAACAATGCTATTTCTGACACATATCTGTTGGGTTTCCCTTCTTGCCAATCCAGTTAGAGTTGCCAGAGCCCCTGGTCCCTGACCTGCAGACCTTTCCACCATGTTTCAGAAACAGCAGGATGAACTTTTCCTGAGAATATGTAGGTTATTTAGGATTCACTTCTACAGGTACTCATTTTCAGTTTAATTTCTTCCTAGTTTCATGTCTTCTTCACCTAGCACAATTGATTTCTCTTCCAACAAACATGGAGGATCATAGAAACTAACGAAAACCCTTCTTCCCACAGAATATCCTAAAAAATTGAACCCTTCTACTTCACGTCTTATCACCATTCTCTAGTTCATTTCCTTTGACATCTGAACATGAAATACCTCAACTATAGTAATTTGGACTTTTGCTTCTGCATCCTTCAGTATCATACATTGTCTGTAATCCGTAATTTTATTAAGAAGGAATGAAAATTTATCTGGCTCAAGACTGAATTATCCATTTTGTTTAATATTTTAAGCTTTGGTGAAATGAAAAATACTATAATCATTATTTTAATGAAAAAAAATCATTGTAGTATTTAAAATAAAAATATTGGCACTTCTGAAATATATTGTTTCATTTGGAAAAAGTTGAAGAAGTGTCTAAACGTTAAAGTAAAAAATTTGCTCTTGATCTAGGAGTCTTCTTAAATTCAACCTTAATAATTCACTAATTTAAGGATTCCATCCCTACTCTATGATATCATTATTACCACTGGAGAAAAATTCACATGCATTCTAATTCTGTATACTTAATACCAAAGAAAAATACTGGCAAAAATTAGTAGTTAAAACCCCACAGCAACAGATGCCTTACAGCATAAAGACACTTGCAGGTAGGTATGTCTTTTGCTGAAACGTATAGCCAAATTTTGATTGCCAGCAAGTGGTAAGAATAGGATTTGCAGAAGTCAATATTGTAACCAAATATACTGGTATCATGATTGCGAAGAGAATGCGGTATCAGCCGTGGCATAGCATGACCGTTCCCACATTTGCTTGCTCAGCCAGGGTACAGATAAGAAATTGATTACAAATAAGAAAAAAAAATGCTAAAAGTACGCTATTATCCTCAGGACACTTTATGACTTCTCTGTTTTGACTTCACTCCTGATGCTTATCTCTACACAAGTAAACAAAGTGATTATCAAGTTTTACAGCTGTCCTACTTACTGTCCCACTGATCACAATCACATCTTGACATTTCATTATGTGAACAAGCCAGCTATCATGTATGGGCAGTGAAGAAATACTGGGGAACTACTAGAAAACAGACAGTCTTGGCTCTTTAATGAAGGACTCTGGGATCAACAAAGCACGAACTTATCCAGACTGAAAAAGAATACCTTACAATAGCGTTTGCATGTAAAAAAGGTTTTGCAGTGTGTCCAAGGACAGATAACTATTTGCACAAAGACTAATGACAAATTCTTAGAGAGACCCTCCAAAACGGTTATTCAATAGCATATGCTATTGAAGTGAATGTGATATAACAAAGGACCTGAATGCTAACAATACTGCCAAGAATGCCTCTAAACAGATCTAAAGTGACAATGAGTCTCAGAGCAAGGGTGAAGGAGTCAGAAGCTCAGATGGTATTTTCATTAATCCTTCCATCAAGGGTCAAAGGATCAGACCAGGACAGATTCATCCTACAGATGAAAGTAGAGCTGCACAGATGGTTCACTAGGAGGGCTTTAGTTTCCTTGACTTTGGAAAGATGCTAGATAAGCCATTGGTGCAGAGTAGTTTCTGTGTCATGAAAAGGGTTTTACACATCTTTGCATGACATTCACTAGCTTTACAGAAGAGACTCTTCAGTTGTGACTGACTGGGAACAAGAAAGTACAGCAATCTGGGTAAAGTCCCTTAAAGTAAGAAGGATAATGTTATTCATAGCAGCATCATAGAAAGGAAGTACGTTCAGTGAACTGAATCAGTGTTCTATGTTGGTGATTTCTGTGCATTGATACAAGAAGACTGGGAAACAATCAAGAAGAGACATAAACATTAATTAAAGATAAAAGCTATGATTTAACTGACATAACACATATTTGTTAGGAAGAGTGATTTGATTAGAAGAAAAGATTTAGAAAATGTTGATATGTGTCTCAAGAAGCAAGCAAGTCCTAGCTTTGGGAGAACACAGACCTTATGACAGTCTCTGATAATGATTAAGGTAGAACACATGTGCCCAACAATCAACATCTTCAGATGAATGAAAAACCAGGTTTCAAAAAAGTAATATAAATAAAGGCAATTATGAGAGAAAGGATGATAGATTAACTGAAAACTTGAAGACTTCTAATCATGTAGTCATGATGTGTTTCACCCTTCTGGGTTCTCAGGGAAGCTGCATCATCTGGGATCTTCAAGAAATCACAAAACACAGAAACGGCACCAGTAAATTGGCAAAGGCATTTCTAGATAATTTTAGAAAGGAAAAGAAATGACAGAAAATTTTAGTGCAGACATGTAGGTTCAGTCTTGAGGAAAAAAAAAAAAAAAAAAAAGTTGAACCAACCAGATATTTTGCAAACATCATCAGAAAATACCATCAAAAGAAAAAAAAAAAAAAAGAAAAGAAAAGATAAAAAAGAAAAAGCAATGAACAACAGTCAGCAAGGATTTGTCAGGAACAAATTATGTCAAACCAATCTAATTACTTTCTGTGACAGAATAACATACCTTATGGATACAGCAGGAACAGAAAATGTCATCTTTTTAATTAAGTAAGGCCTTTGACTCTGTCTCATATAACATGCTCATAAGCAAGCTAGCAAAACATGTAGAGATGAAATTGCCTAAGATAGATGCAAACATGATTAGAAAGCTGTATTCAAGCAGCAGTTATGCTCTGCCTTAAAAAAAAAAAAAAAAAGAATTTACCAAAGCTGAAGGTATATATCCTGGTTCTGCAATACCAATATTTTTATTAATGATTTAGATGAAGAAGCATGCTTATTAAATTTACCATATAATAAGCAAGCTGGTAGAAATTGCAAACATTCTTAAGGGCAGGACTGAAATTCAGAAGGATCTCCACAAACTGAATGAAAGAAAAAGAGAAAGAAGGATGCAAAAAAAAGCAAGGAAGCTTTAGAAGGATTAAGTAGGAGTAGCCAGCTGAATAAACAGAGAATGCAAAGCCTCCTGGGCAGCAGTCTGACTGGCTACTCTGGAGGCTATAGTGAAACCATAAGGGGAACTTCAGTCAATAAAGTTGCAAAAAACACCAAGCATAATTTGGGGATACACAACAGGACTATAATTTATAATTAAGAATTAATACCTCACTTTCTACTTCTAGGCATTACTGAAGCACAGTGTAACATGATCAGTTTCAGGCAACACAGATTCACAGAATAATTTAGACTGGAAAGGACATCTTAAGGTCATCTAGTTGAACACTCTACTCAAAGCAACACTAGCTTCCAAGCTAGGTCAGATTGCTTAAGATTCTGATCAGCTGAGTTTTGAAAATCTCCAAGGATTGAGGATTCATAGCCTCTCAGAGCCCCTGTTTCAGTGCTTGACCACTCTCACTCATGGTATTCGGTTAAAATTCCCATTGTTGCAACCTGTGACCACTGCTTTGCATCCTTTCACTAGGCATCTTAGAAGAACTTAGCTCTGTCTGCCCTATACAGTGTTAGGTCATTGAAGACAGTAACAAGCTCCCTCTAGCCTTCTCCTCTCCAGGCTAAACAAAACCCAGCTCCCTCAGCCTCCCCTTACAGGTGTGTATGCATATGCTGGGGGTGGGGGTGTGGTGGTGGAAACAAGGAAATTCCCAAACAGACCTTAAAGGAAAAATGTCAAAAAGTCCAGAGGAGAGCAACTGAGAATAATCAGATGTCTAGAAAATGTGAACTGCGGGGAAAGATTAAAAGACCTGGCATTGCTTAGCTCAAAGAAGATAAAACTGATAGGGGAACATGGCAGCAGTGTTCAAACACATAAAAAAGAGGTAGAGAAAGGAAAAGAATACCTTGTTCTCTATATCAATGACAGTTAGAACAAGAGGCAGTGGACTTAAATTGCGTAAGGGAGCATAAGATTAGATTAGGAAAAATTTCCTAAGGGTAAGAAAGGTGAAGAACTAGAACAGATTGCCTGGGGAGATTGTCAAATATTCATCACTGGAGAGTTTTCAAAACATTTTGGTATAGTTTGTCCTGACACGGGGCACAGCACAGATTGGTATTCAAGTCCTATTTTCTGTGCTTTTGTGTACATAGCTGGCTGAATAACAGTTTTGAAGCACAGAAATACTGCAACTGAACAAGAATAAAGGATCCTCAATCCAATAAAAAGCATTAATCAAAGCAAGTGTGTGCCTGCTTCAAGGCAGGGACTAGAAATAATTTGAGGGGAAATAAAATATCAAGGTTTACTTTCTATCTTTAAAAAACATACAGTACCTTTATGATAAAGATCTCACTTCCATCATTCTGTCAGAACCTGCAGATACTATAGTAGGAGCTGCATCTGCTTCCTCAATACACTGACATTATTAAGTTGAAATTAGTGTACAGAACAGTACCATTTGTGTGTGTGTGTGCATATCAGAGAGGGATTTTGCTGAGAACAGAAACCCTCTCAGAAAATATGTCAAATCCATTCTGGAGTGGAAGTCTGTAACTGGGATGCTACAGACTGTGTACAGGGGCCAAACATGATCAGACATCAGCCAACTAGGGAGCAATGAAGACTCATGTGGGACCCTGTGAAAAAAGTAGAAATTCAGTCACAGCACCCAGCCATGTTACGACACCAACTGAAGAGAAAAAAAATCCCCTACAAAAGTAAGAGTTAAACTTGCTGGGATTTTATTAAAGCCATAGGAGACTTTAATAGGCCAGTACCCCACTGGCAAATGTGTAAAACTTACATCTACCTCCAGGACTATGTACCAGAAACATTGAAAATGGCAGAGATGGAAGGACAAACAAGATCCAAGAAAAAAAAAAGATAGGAGGAGGAGTGAAAGAGAGATACAGAGAGAGATATATGACTAGAACTACAATCCAGGTACCTTAACAAATTTAACAAACATACATCTGTATGATCAGAAAACAATGTGTTTTGCTGAGCACATCATCCCTGATTAGAGTTATGTATTTCAGCAAACCCACACCTGCGTTTAACCAGTACAAATACATGGAAGGAACCGGTGCTACAATGGATACGGAATTGTCAATATGCAGAGAATTATTCACAACCTTGGGGAAGAAAAAGGACAACAAAATGACAAGAGGTACAAGAAGAGCCCCCTGAAACATCACCACTTCAGCAGAACTAGAGGCAAGGCCATCTCCTGCCATAACAAGAGTTATACTTGCCCCACCTGCAACAGTGTCCATTGAGTGCCTTACCCAATATATCAATGTGCATTACAATAAGTCTCCCAAGATCCCAAGGAAAATATCTTTTTTTCTCAGAAGGGATTATTTAGCAACAAACTTTTATAACATGCAGGCTAAAATATGCATGGGTATCTTTCATCACACATATGTGCATATGTTGGCTAAGATTCAACACGTGTTTAACAGACACCCACAGATGGCCCTTACCTGAACTGTAAGGACTCTGAGATGTGTCCTTCTCACTGGTCATTGCTGAGAGGACAGGTGTCTCAGCCTTCACACGAAATCTGCACCCTGTGCTAACACTGTTTAAAGGTGACGTTTTCAAAGTTTGTCAAGGCCATAATATCTGCTATGTAAAACTCAGCATAAAACTCACTGTTGTTGAAGTTCCTTGAAACAAGACATTACCACAAGCATTTTAAAAATTTCTTTTCCCTTCACAGAAGGAATCATACCAAAGGAGTGTAACATTACTTCTGTTACAGTAGAGATGATTTACTGATTATTCATTTTAGGCAGATACTTTTGGTCATCTATGCTAACTTAAAATTCTGAGAATTGTGCATTTTAAGGCATTTATTTGGGTTAGAACAAGACATACAGTGTGTATTGAAAGTGTATGTTAAAAAACATGATGTATGAACACCAGAGTTTGGTCTGTCTCAGCTTCAGCTATTCAAATTTTCATAGCATGCACGCTGTGTTAGTGACTGCTTTGTATTTTGAAAAAAAATATGTATTTTTTCCAAGATTTGTGAAAAGACAAAATAATTCTAGTTACTTAGCAATCATCATGTTGTTTCACATTGGTCACACAGTGATACAACATGCTTTTAAAGTACTGGTAAATGCTTCAAGGTAGAGTATCATCACTGTCTTCCCCCATTGCCCACTGTCTTTTACATCTGGTAAATATGACCATTTCAATCCACTGAAAACTACAATTCTTACATTCTTGGTTTCTAATATAACTTACTCACCTAAATACAAAAATAGGCTAGTCTTAGGTTCCTGGATGGGAACCAATGGTCCTGCCTTGAGTTTCAGCTACAGAAGTTAAGCCTCTGTTTTCTTGTCTGCATTCTCCTGATGCCACGAAATGGCTTCTGTGTTGCATTTCAGAGACTGTAAGGGTCGGGGATCCCAGCACAACTGGAAAAAAAATGCTTTGGAAATTTTCTGTATTTAAATTGATACATAAAAACAGCATAGGAGATTATGTAATTAAGGTACCTAGTCCTCTTACATCTTTAAATCATGCTTATTGTTTTAAGTATAATAAATATAGTTACTTTTTTTTGTTTATAACTTGACTTAAAATTATGCCAACATATAATTTTTAATAATTTTACTTAAAGAACTTCATTAAACCACAAAGATTTTTACTTTCACTTTGTCCTCTAATTGTAACATGCTTGTTGAGGGAGCTGGAAAAAAAACCTGAAAGATCCAAGTAAAGTACTGTGAAAACCCAAATAAGGTAAATAAATTGATATACTTGTTCTGAATGACTAATGTGACAAGAAGAGTTAGATACTGTAGACAGCAAGAAACAGAGTAGACAGTGGTGGTGGGTGTAAGATAGCAAAGGTTAAAATGAAGAAGTTATACCATAACTTCTGGTTAGTGGAGCAGAACCTCATTAGAGGTCAATCAGCACAGCATTAAGAAGCCATTGATCAGAGGAGCATGAAGGTGTTGCATGCCAGGATACTCATTCTAGATATAGACTGATGTGAGAACATCTGGTGCTTCATACTCTCGGTTAAGTTACACTGCACCTCCTTAATGGTGTATCTATTCTGTTTTATTTTCCTCAGCGAAACACTAAAAATGAGACATGAAAGTATGATATTCATTTGCAGGGAAAAAAAAAAGAAACACAACATGCCAAAAAATACTCTTAAAAGAAATTTTAATTAGACCATCTGCATGATAAATACAATGGAAAGGATATGGTTCTCTGGAAGGAATTTATGTTTATGACAAACAAAAGTCTGGTCACTTCTACATTAAACATCTGAAGAGCTTATCACTGAAAACAAATGTCACAGTCATGTCTGTTTACAAACTAACTGAAGTGATGGTAAACCAGATACTCCTTGAAATACATACATGCCAAGATTATGAGCTCTTCTGCAGTAAAGGTGGATTAAATGCCATGTATCTTACATAAAGTTTGCAAAGGTAAATATTCTGTTTAAGCAGGCATGTATGAACATGTTGTTGAGAGCAGATATTTGCATTTGACAATAATCAGTTGAGATTTACAGCCAATGGCTTTTGTTGCTATTTTAAAGAGGAGCCTCAGTATCAGGAAACTGAAATTTCAGGACACTGTGAAGAGTACAGGCAGTTGGCAACATACTGGTTTTTTTTCTGCTGTGGAGCTTCAGCTAAAAGTAGCAAAAAAAAATGTGTCAGATTTTGATACTGCTTATTCCTGCATAAATTTGGAAAGTTGCTTGGCCTAGGTTTTCAATACTGCAGGTGACTCATCAAAGATGATTTGCATAAAATAAACATTTAGGTTATTAACAGGGTGAAATGTTTTTATGTTCACAGACTACTATTAATTCATTAAATCATCAAAAGACATTCTAGGACTGAGCACATGTTTTCAAGAACTATTGTTATTTCAGTCCTAACAAAGACCATGGAAGGTTTTTTGAATGCCTTTTCCCTTTGTTTTACATTACCTTGTAGTAGGAGAAAATGAACTCAAGTTAGGCAAAAATAACAGTAATTTTAAAAAGGAAAATATTTTCTTTCTCTTAAAAAAAAAAACAAAACAAAACAAATGACCAAACAAAGGTTTCTTGCATATTCCCAGCAAAATAGCCCTCACTGTAGGACCTCTTTGGCTTTTGGCATGAGTATGGCCTCATCCTCTTTCAACAGCTAGTAAGACAATGAGTTCATTGTTACAGAAATAAGCTCATTGCTGGTAATATGCTCTGAATCCTTTTCACTTTGCAGAATACATCTTAAATTTTTAAAATTGTTTTAATTACAAGAAAGAAAAAATAGGTGACAAATTAGAAACTATTTCATCAGATTTTTAATCTAGTGACCTCATATAAAAATGGAGTTATAAAGCATGCCTAAGATGCAGAAATTGAACAGACTGCAAAAAATTTTTGGCATTAAGTTGATTGATTCAGGCATCTTGTGCCACCGTATAGGATTTGTTAATTCCTGCTTTACACTAGCATTTTCAGGTCATGTGAGGCATTTCCATGTCACTTTTCTTCTGTTATAGGGAGACAGAGTTGATTTCTGGATTTCATCTACACTAAATTCAAAGGTGTTAATAAGACCCACTCCTAGCAAGCAACTCCTTTCTCTTTGTTCTAAACAGGCCATGACAGGCTATCCTCACGGAATGCAGAGGCAGCTGGAGAAGTCCTTTTCAGCTGAATCTTTCCGATTAGTTTCACATGAGATGGGAGTGTGATTGACATTGAGAAGACAGTGTCAGCGCAAGCGCTAGGGAATCCCATGCCAGCAGATTACAGAGAGTGAGATGAGAATAAAAGGTTCAGTATCAAGCTGGCATCATGTCTGATCAGAAATGCATGAAAAGAGATCCTGACATGAATATCTTATCTGGTTGTACACTAACTTTTCAACAAACAGTTAGTACTTGCCATTTTTTTCTCTAACAGAGAGAGCAGTTAAGTAAATTTATTGGCAATAGTATTAATTAAAAATATAGTAAATTAATACAGAATAATTCATTCTCAATTGGCCAAGAATAAACCTATTAGTCACCTAAATAAGCTTCCAAGTTGAAGAACCCATGAACTTTGTGCAAAATATAACTTGTTTCTCACAAATCCACAAATCACAACAAGGTCATTTTAGTGTGGAGAGATGAAACCAAACCTCACTCTGTGCAGATAACAGAAAAAAAAAGTCATCAGAGCTAGACAAGAAGGCCCATTTCATTTGTGAATATACATATAACAAGCTTAGAATATCTATTTAAAGTATTTTCAGTTAAAACTGTTGAATTCTGCCTGAAGACACTGAACTAAATTTAAGCCCGCTGTAATTCCTTGAAAAGCAAGTTACTTTGCATAGAATTAGTTTTACACAGTGCTTCTCATTTGAACAGTGAGGGACTTTACACACGTGTTTTTTCTTTCCTTAAATTAATGCTTTTGTGGTTGTTGTTGTTATAGATACCTCTTTCTTGCTGCAACAGTTGTCTGGTGAAGTCTGCAGTAGCAGGGTACATCAACAAGACTTAAAGTACCTTGGCCTTGTTCCACCAGCATTGCAAACTGGGCTGTGACAGCTACAGAGGAATGGCTGGTGGGTGCTTCATCCCTCTGAAATACTGGGATTTTCATCCTCATAGGGGTCTTCTGGTTGGTTGGTTAGTTCTGCTTTTCTCTCAAGTAATGATAGATGGTGAACGGTGAAAACGTAAGAGAAGAGAGAGGGAAAATCCTAGCACTACATTACTAGGGTTTGTAACATGCCCACCTAGGAAACTACAAGGCTTCAGAGTCTGTCAGGAGTTTAGGGAATAAAAAGTAATTTGATTACAGGTGCTCAAGTAGCATTCATTTAATTCTTATTAGCTGAGAAATGTCTCTAGGGATTGCATGCTAATCTTCTCAAAAGCAGATAAATGGCTCTATTAAAAGCGGTGTACTTTGTTCATAGCTCTGCAGCATCAGACCATTTCATGAACCCAGGGAAACTGTAAATAGAAAACAAGAGAGAGGAAACATCTTCCTGAAGCCCAGTATAGATGACTATATATGTCTTTGGTGATTTGTAATCCTGAAGGGAAGTTTATACATAGAAAGAATATTGAGGAATTGTGGCAATATATTTCCCTTTTTTTTTGTTTTAAAGTTCAGACATACTGAAAAATGCAATATGAAGCATCTTTATTTTTAAGATCAAAGGTAATTAAAAACTTGAACCTATATTTTATTGCTTGATTTATGGTCTCCAAAACTAAAGAAAAAAAAAGAAAACGAAAGAAAGGAAAAAAAAACTAGAATGCTAATTCAAAACTCAAAATGTCTATAAATTGAAAAAAATTATACTTCTTTGTAGTTATGCATGGTGAATTGCATAATTTAGATTTTCTCTAATCAACCAAACTAACATTTTTCAGTTTATTTTAGCTAACATATTTTTAAGAGAACCTTAGGAAAAATATAGGCACAATTTTGTAACAGTGTACAGTATACAAACACCATACGCTGCATAGCAGTAGACAAAGTACAACGTATTTTGAATATAGAGCACCGACTCTTCAGTGTATTTGCAGTTAAGGATTGTGCTGAACTTAGATAAGGGATAAGACTCTGGTCAATGTAGTGCCTTTAGACATGTGTGTGCAACTTCCGTGAAAATTAATGAAAACAAAGCCCAGACATCTAAAGCTAAAACTAGGTTTTAAAGGCCAGATGTAAACCTCACTGAAGTCAGTGGAAGTCTTGACTTAAATGAGCTTTGGATCAGCGCCAAGGGTTTGCTTTGTAAACGTTTCTCCAAGCAATGTTCAGGGTACAAAATAAGCATTTCCAGACTATTTTTTGTAATAAACAGTTACAAAGGTAAACTGAGAAGATAGCATGATTGAGATGGAAGCAGCTTTGCATGGAATTTCCTTTTCTTTAAGGAAAATGCAGGTTTGGTTTTGCAGAAAATGTCATTGCATTAGTTTCAAATACCATTTATACACAAAACACGATCTGATGGCTGAAGAAACTGAGCCAAGAACATAGATCAAGGAGAGATCTGTTGAAGCTGTTATTTCACAGACTCACAAAATGGTAAGTGGAGTAATACCAAAACCACAAAGCTGCAATCAGGCTATGAACCTCTCTGAACTTCAAGGTCACTTCAGTTGGGAGGTTCAACTGAGCCAGGCCCTGCAAGTCGCTTGTTTGTTTCTCACACAGCATTTGGAGGCCTCATCCAAGAAATCTGCCGTTTCAGGGACCTAATCACGAGCAGAGCACGCACCAGTCTTTGTGTGCCAGCACAGCTCAAGCACACTGACCAAAAGTCTGTGTCTCCCCCCACACATCTTGTGTGTCTGTGGATGGCTGCGATTACATGTGTCAGCACAGCTGCATATTCTTTTTTATAAATACTTCCCTGTCTGCTGCCAGTGACTGTAAATTTAATGAGAGCACCTGCTGCCCTCTTGCTTAGTTAATTCATAGTGATCTGCCTGAACTAAAGGAAATTTTAAAAAAGCCTCTGTTCTTCAGTAACAAATTACCAGTCTATGTCATGGCCTAAAGGGCCTTTGATTCATGTAATATTACACTTACGCTAAGCTCTGCTGGCAGGAGGGACATTTAGTTTCCCTAAGTAGGCTGGCGGAAGGGGAAAGAGGCAGGAGGGAAGGCAGAGTAAGGGAAGAGAAGTGGCTGCTGAGATTAAATAAAACGAGAAGATCAATTGCCTGAATATTGATAGCTGAGGGAGGTCTTTGTCCTTGACCTCTTACCCCAAGGCATTTATTCACTAGGGGTAAAAGCCCTGGCTACTAAAAATTCACAACCTCCACTGACAAGCTACAGTGTGGGGCATTTTAAAATATTTTTTCTCAAACAAAAATGTAACGACTTCTTTATTCTGAATTTTGGATTTAACTCACATCTATCAGTAAAATGAATGTTGTTCTGGTTAGATAGTAACATTGTAAACTGAAAGCAATAATGCCTGCACCAATTACCATTTTATGCATTTCCTTAAAACAGAAACAATAAATCAGCAAGCTTCTGAGAAAATAATTCTGGAATAAAGAATTTATTGGAGTGGAGGAAGAAACGCAGGCAGCTGAAGTGAATATAAAATAAAGAACATTGCAAAGGGGAATAGATCAATTATATTCCCCTGGAAAAGCATGTGGTGCAAATGAAAAGTTACAGCCACATTAAAAAAACCTGAAACCCAAAACATAAGCACTATCCAAAAAAGATTTATGTGAAAGTAGAAACTGTGGAAGCACAAAGCATTACAAACAGAATATTGTATATCCCACAGTTTCTGATTCTCTCAGAATTTGTCTTTGAGGGATTGGGAGGTTGTGACTTCCACAATTTGAATGACTAATTTATGTCAGATGCATAAGGCATTTTGTTACATAAACAGTAGGTAAAATACAGCTCCTGTACTCTTTACTCACACCAAGTAGTATCTCCACACCTGGTAACTAAATACATGTGCATATGCCTTAACTTTAAACATATGCAGAAGGATTCTCAGAACTGACTGGAGCCCAGCTGAAGGATCTGAAACAGACACTGAGCATGGAACTATGCCAGGTACAGAAAGGTGGTAGAAACAGCGACAAATTAAAACAAAAATGCGTAAAAGGAAGCAATAGGACTATAATTCAATGACTTGTTTTTAATTGCCTTGAGCTTATATTTTATGCACTACAAACATCGATAATAAAAAATAAATCCAAAGAAGCATTTTATCCTTTGAACAAATTGTTAATCCTAAATTAATCATCTAGCTAGATGATGTTATATTGTATGCAGCTTGAAAGAGATCTGAACATAAACTCTGTGCCTGTTTCTAGCATCTGTTTTCAAGCATGTTTCTATAATAATGGAGATTAAAAAGTTTTTCTGAATAAAAGTCAAGTTTCTCACTTTTGCATTTTGAGAACCAAAAAAATAGCATGAAAGTCACTACTACATCACAAGAATTGGCAACACCACAACTTTTTTACCTTCTGTTGTTCATAAGTGCTTACATCATTATAATGCAAGAACAAAACATTACCAATCTGGGCTGGTAACACCCCAAATCTACTTCATACTCAGAACACAGAGGTGCAAATGTCTGTAGAAGAGCATCGTCTGATTTTTTGTAGCACTTACTTAAACATCTCATTCTCTTGACACAGAATGGCATGTGTTGTGTGCATACACAGAATAAAATGCACATAAATATTGTGAGACTTCAAACTTCTCTAAAGCATGTCCTGCACCAGTCTCAAACTGAAGACCCTAACAGGTTTGGTTTGTTTTTTTTTAAGAGATCTGGAGTTTTTCTTTTTAATGAGTCTTGCTGGAGGATTAGCTCTCTTTTCAAACCAGAATTGAGAGGCCATTGCGCATAGCCATGTGAGCGTGAGAGACTTCAGACATGTCATATCATCACTGCCCAGAAGAGTGTAATGAAATTACAGGAGTGGGTGTGTAATGGGTAATTAGAAAGTGCAGTAAATGTAATCCAGTGCCTACAGATACTATCACACATATCATCACAAGTAGACGAAGGTCTAAATGTAAAAAACCTTCCTTTTACTTCAAGTAAAAGACTGAAAACCCTCTCTTACTTGTTTCAAGTACCAGTAGCAGCTTTGAGTGTCCTTGGCCCCTTTTTCATGAGGAAGTGAATTGTCAGACACACTCTCAACTGATACACCACCAGATCCCTTTCCCTTGTATTGCACCAGTATGGTCACTGACTTTAATGGCAGCATTTCTAAGGTAAACTGAGAATGTAGGTATCAATACTCATCTCAAGACAGCAAAAATGTGACTATGAATACAAATAAAGAAGTTACTTGTGCTGACAGTTGCACCCATCCATGCACCTGTAACTGCCACGTGTGGAGAAAAAACACCCAAACATGCGCAGACAAAATGTTAGGTAGATCAGATCTTGGTGTAGATACTGATTTCCAAAAAACATGTGGCACAGCTTGATAAAAAGTGCTCTGCTGCCTCCTCTTTACATTGACCTATCCTATTACATCACGTCTGAATGTACATCTGATGCTGAATGCATCTTGGTTTATAAGCATACTTATACTCCAGATGCAGCTTCCCAATGTCTGTGTTCTTTTATTTGTCTCAGTGATACTTACTACCTAGGTGAAGCTTAACCATGCCAGAGGTGATGGTTTTATTGAGACCATTTCAAGACTTCCCCTCTTTTGTCCAAAACGATTTCCTTCAGTACGTTGTCCTATAAGTGACTGCATCCCTGACTGCAAGGAAATCCACATGCACCACAGTGACAAACATCTCTCTAGAGTGAGTGTCCTATTGTGAGGCTTCAGCAATGTTTATGAAGGTGATATAACACAGAGACTGCTATGGAAAGAGTGAACATTTAAAGAAATTTAAATCTCTTTTTGCTGTCACTGTGGTTCCCCTATTGTGTTCATCATACAGCACAGGCTTCACATAGTAGTATTTTCCAAAGCACTAAATCTCTGGCATTTTTACTTTTAAATAAAACACTGAAATAGCTATCATAAAGTCACCAACTCAGTCTAATCTGCTTTCTGTACACAGACAGTCCTTTCTCACTGTTCCTAGGTTACTAGATTTTATGTATACACTTTTTCTTCCTGAATGAATAAAGTCCCAAAAGACTAGGTAGCCACACACTCTGTAATTCCACCCAGATAACAGATTGCTGAATTTATAGCTTCGTTCCTGCATAGTGCAAAGTCATACAGTGCATATAGAATTGGTCTGAAAATGTGAGAGATTCTCAAGAGAGATCTAGTCTTGCTGACTCCATTAGAGAAACTCCCCTTAAATACGTAATAAACTCACTCAGATCATATAAAAGGTATCTGAACCCATTAAAGTTTTGCCTTGACTGCTGGATGAAGTCTGATTTGTGTGTTTTCCAGCTATAGGTTTCTGTTATTTTATCCCTACTCTCTTAAAATGTTTCTCTAGGAACTTGACTGACATTCAGTCCTTTCCTACAGTACTCAAAACCAGTGGTAGCTGTGTTGCATTTACACAACTGCCATCATTCTGTCAAACTGAAACTGTGGAAACCATTAATTAAGTAATCAAATTAGAAACTAGAAACGGAGAGTCACAGTACCTAACCAGTAAGACAATTAATAGGAACTTAATACAAAGAAACAAAAGAATACTAAGACAAATTATATACAAGAGTAAAACACTCATTAGGAAAACAGATTGTATCAACATCAGCATATATTTACTATACATGGAAACACACAAAGGATATCCTTGTTGCTATATGTAGTAAAGCTCACTTCCCTTTCAGAGGAAAATTAAAAGATCCGCTGCCCTTCCACATTATTCCTCTTCTACTAACACATTAAATACTAACCTCACTTCCTAGTGATTTCACTAAGTAGAAGATATCCCTCTCTAAATGAATGAAAAGAACCAGCTTTTCTGATCACTCAAAGTGAAAAAAGAAATCTCAAAACATAGAAATGTGAAAGAGTTCAACCTGAACGTTTTCAGCATGAGAACTCAGTCTTCAGAGGACTAAAACTGACTTAACATTTTTTTGCCATGTGTTTCCACATGAAACCAACAATCATGTGCACATATGCGCACACATACACACATGTATATGCAAATTCCCTTTCTCCTTATGATGAAACCTCTCTCTTATGATATATGTTCTGTTTACATCACAAGCACTTGTGCTCTGTAGCACAGAACAGGCTCTGACTTAATTTTTCAAGGTGCTTCATGGACACACGTGGGTTAACTCTCGATCTGAAAAAAAAAATATAGTCAAAACAAAATTGGTCATACCACCTTACCCCTTGAACTGCTACTGGAGTCACTCCAAAACATACATTCCCAATCTGGAAATTTATGCTGTAAATTGCTATGTAAGCTGGTCTTGTTATGTAAATTGTTGCAGTGTGTACTTCCTGCATTTGCGGACTCCTTTCTCTCAGAGATATAAACAATACTCAGCCACCCTGAAGAAGTTAATAGCTGAAGGGCACCTCAGCAGGCCATAGAAAGGGGATATGGCATAACTCTCTGTAAAGAAAATCATACAACTACTACAAAAATCCTCACTGACCCTTCTAGTTCATCGTACAAGTCTTTATTCCATGTTTTTCTGTCTTTTCCTAATATTTTCTGCCAGAATCACAGTATGTATACACTACAGTTTATTTAATTTAAAAGACAATTTATGAATTTAAACACAAAAAACCTTAAACATTTGAAAATTTATACATTGTCTTTTAAATTTTTTTCTCTTTAAGTTTCTAAAGTAATTTCTACAGACTATAGTTTTGACCTAGACCAAAATTTGCCTATTTAATGGGTCAAAATAGCCCACTAGTGTGGTCGGATTTTTTGCTGTTAATTTTTCATCCCTTGCATTAATCATCAAATAATTTGGAACAGAATCAGCTACATGATCTGATCAAACATAATTGTTTGAGAAAAAATGATAGATAGTTGCTTGCATCAGCAATCAAAGAGCTTTGACTTTTTCTAGTTGCCAGAATACCCTTCCAGAAGGTGGCTACATTTTTTATGGACTTTGATTAATGGTTTGGGGTGAAATAAAGGTACTTTTGTGGGGCTTAACTTACAAAGAGTATAAAGTACTGCAGCTTTAAAAATAAAGCACCTTTTCAGATGAGTAAATTTGCTCCCTCAAAAGCCAGTGTTAGCATCTGAAAAATGTGTCTGGTGCTGCTAAGAAGTTTTGACACCAAACAAAGAATTGCTACAGGTTCTTCCTCCTGCAGTATGTGAGAGAACACTGGCATTGCTAACCTTGGGCTGTAATTACAGCTTCCATTCATGTCTCTTTGGCGTTCCAAAAATGTACATCTACAATAGAAAATCCTGCACCGCCACTCTTCCAAGAGCACGCCATCCTGACTGAAAGCTTCTTAAACAGACCCAGTGGTGGTATCACATAGAAGAATTAGAATCCAAAACATGTTTTCACAGTGTTATATGAAAACATTTAGCTCATGTAATGAACAACAATAGCAGCAGCAATCAAAGAAAATCATGATTGTCAACGACAAGAAATAATGTCTCTTAGCAACCAAGTTTCAATTACTCTTTGTTTGCTAACTAGCACCAAGATATTTAAGGCTGGTAGCTTTATTCCAGTAAGTAATGTACTATCAAAGACCAAGATAAAGAGCTCCTATTTAACCGGCTCTAGTTTCCAATCAAACATCTTGCAATTAATTTTATTAGTGGTTTAGAACTAATTTACTTTGAATAAGCCGTAACTATGATTTGTTATTGTCATGCAGTAAATGGAATTGTAATGTGTAATAATTATTTGTTTAAATAAAAGAATCATTGGCATACAGATGATAATCCAAGCACGAAAAAAATTATTACCATTAATAATAAGATTAAACAAAATTGTATCCAAGAACAGATCCCAGGAGAACCCTTCAGCTATTTTAAGTGAAGTAGAAATAATACTACTAATTAAGACAGAACACTGGCTGTCATAAAGATAGCTGCAAACACTGCTTCCTAGAGAAACAATGAGACTTCATCAGACTGATAAAAATGACCTGACTTCAAACCACCACGCTTGTGGCTGTTACCAAGTCTCTGACAAGAGTTACCATAATTAGATACCCTGCTTACTTCCTTACATCGCTCCATGATCAGCAAAGCATTGAAATGACATAATTTTTGAATTAAATACATAATTTTTAATTTCTTGCTTCTTTCTCCCAAAAGAGGTTTTAACTGAATGTTCAGGCAAGCAGTCTTCCTCCTGATAGAGCGGCTGGAGTGAGACACAGGTAGTTCAGCACTGAAACCAGCTGGTCTATTTGCTCCATCTGCTGTGCCTGTGTGTGCTATGGAAAGGAAGGGGCTTTCACACTCCTCTCTTCCCAAGCAGCACAGGACTTTTATTCAGAAGTTAAATATCTGAGCAGCACTATGTCAGGAATCAGAAGAGTAGCAGAAACCAGAGTAGGAAGAGGTGCTAGTATTGGATGGAGTGCACAAGTTAAAACATTCACCATCCCTGGCTGGCAGTACAGGGGTGCAGCTCCCATTCTGGAGGAGCCTGAACAGCTAGCTCAGTGCTTCCCAAACAGAGCTGTGTCAGCAGAGGAAGTGCATTGCACAGTGTGAGTGCTGGTGAGAGCAAAGGACAGGACCTGACACCCCACGTGGCAGAGGCCATCACACTACGGACACCCTAAGGCACCTATTCCCTGTGGGTGCTGAAATGCCCCCATCCCCACTGCTGGTCAACCATTCTTTCTTCCCTGCTCCCAGCCCCAAAAACAAGTTACTCCTTTTTTCAGTTCTTCAAATATATCCGTTTTTTTAAAGCTTCTCTTCTGTAACCTGAAGACCTAATAATTTATTTTGCTATTGTTTTCACACAGCGCTGGGACCTGGGGCTTCCCTGGAACCATTAGACATTACAAGGCCCATATTAACAAGCTGCAATAATTGGCAGCGCTGAAATTCAACTTCTGCAGCTCTCGTTTTTATAGTTCAAGAGTGGATTAGACCTTATTCTACCCCAAGAAAAACATAATTTATGATGGTCTCAGTCAAAAATTATTGGGATTGCAAACACTTCTTGCTCCTAATGTATAAAGAAATAGCTGTTTAAGGCTTTTTTTTTTTTCCCTTCAGTTAGAACAAAATAAGTAAAGTGATAATACTTTGTGTGTTGATTGATTTCTTCTTAAATTTTATCAATCATCCCCTTCAAAACTAGATTAAAAGTACACTAAATAAATTTAGGTACCTGTATGCCTGCCCAGCATACAGCACAAGAAGCCTTTGGAAGCCTTCTTCCAAAATGTGACAGAGAAGCCGATTACACAACCAGTGGTAGTATATATCTCTTTTAATTGCTCCATACACATGCCTCAGTCGATCTGAGTTAACAATTCTAACACGTTCTTTTAATCCTTTGTTAAGAAGGTTCTTTAATAGCACCAATTAAAGAGGTTGTTTGGCCCCCAGAACTGCAGAGGGACTTAAATGCCTTCAGTACAGGCTGTCTAAGAGCAGACAGCTAGATAATAATATTTTATGAGTAATTCTGCCTCAGACAATCCATACTGAATAGTGTTAGTACCATGGACCTATTGTTCTTGTAAGTTGTTTGCTGTAGCAAGCCAAAATTTTGTGAGAATGTTTTCATGGGAGTTTTTCCTACATGAAACTTGAGGAAGCAGTAAGGTCTCTGACCATGCAATGAAGCAAACCAAGGACTGACCGGAGACCATGCGTTTCCAATCCACTCTCTGTGCTGCTTTCAGATATGATCAGATTCATGATCTAAATTCAGACACTTGCTGTTTCTCACATAGATAAGCTACTATGTAATTATTTCCAGATTTGTAAGGAAAGACTGCTTCCCCCCGCCCCTCCTCAGAAATTACACTGATCTAAGACTTAGTTCACAGAGTAGTCAGTTAGGTATTAGTACGTCCTCACATCTCAGATCTGCAGTTTTTGGTCCCAACTAATACCCTTTAAGAAAGCATAAAGACTGCTTTTCAGTTTAGTGGGATTTTGGATCAGATGCTGAAGAGCTAAGGATTCCTGCTATCCAAACCACACTGATCATTCTCTACTCTTCCTGCTGACTCCTGTTGCGTTATTTTTGCTTTAACCCACCTTCAATGTCTTTCAGCTGTTTTCTCAGTACTATGAGGGTTCTTGAACTTTTGACAATGAATGAGATGTGCCAAGCTAGGAGCAATTATTTTATTGACGTCACTTTAGCTTTCAACCCACTTTTAGCCGAGCTACTACCGCTGGAAACACTAGGTCATTTGTAGCACATTATGCAAATATTAAAACTAATCTTTTGCATAATACATAAGAGCTCAGTTTGTGCATTAACTAATTTATCTGACTACACAGGAGCTAGGAATGCTGATTTTTATTAAGCTCTTCATTAAGTCAAAATGTAGCTGAAGTGTGTGCACATATATATATTTATATAGTCACAAAATGAAATTACTTTAAAGGTAGAAACAATCACTTGATACATGGTCTTTGTCAATTCCACTAGGAAATGAGGTCTCCTTTCACTAGAGATGAGCATAATCCGGAAGAAAATGGATTCTTCTTTTGCAATAGATAAATGAATGAAGACATGCATACCCTTTCAAAAGGTTCTGAAATTACGTTTGTGTAAGATGCAAAACATGTATATAGATTAACAGCTATCATACAACCCTTCCCTTGATTCACACACTGCAAGTTGGATTAAATTTCATTCATCTCATCTGTTGGATTTTAAGCATGGGAGAATTGGAAGCAATTATGAGGGACTGCTTTTTATTTTAAACGTATTTATTTAGATTTCCAGAAAAAAAACCCCAATTTATTATTTAAATACTGAACAAAGATGAATAGTAAAAATAAATTATGATTTCTAAGTGTTTTACTATCTACAAATGTAGATATCTAAGTTATTTAATTGTTGGATGGCTACTGTATTGATCCTGACAGGGAGAATCTTGCATGTTTAGGAACTAGTGATGCACATAACAATCAACATAAGTAGATGCAGGACTGTGCTGCACTGTGCTGTACTGTGATATACGTACTGTAAGCCTTCAAGTCTGTGCTGTGCTGCACAAATTCCTAGGCTGAAGGATAAACTCAGCCAGAGCATTGCAAGAAAGAAGCCTGTAGGCAGCTCCCATTGGATGCTATTGATTGTACCACCTGCATGGCCTTGCCTTTATCTAACAGTGCAGCAAGAAGTTTTCATGAGAACATCCTTTAGGAACAGCATTGTTTCGTTGTGAGAAAATTATATGACCGAAAGGGAGAGCTTTCCAAAGCCAGTATCTGCTCTGCACAGTCTGCTGGGTGAAAATCTGCCCAGGCTCCAGCTGATGCTGCATGAATGCAGGGTGCCAAGCAATGGAAAGGACCTAAGATTTGCTGGATATCTACAGTCCTCTTCTTATTAAAGCAGATATCTTATTACACTATTTGTTCTTACTGAGATCTAAAAAGAGTCCTGCATTGCCTCTCTCTCACCCCACCACTCCCATCATCCAATGCAGAACAGCTACTGTTGGAGCAGACCTCTTTTATCTTCCATTACATAACACTCTATTGGCAGAATAGAGTTTACCAAGGCCACACGCAAAAAAAAAAAAAAAAAAAAGACAGATAATTGATGATACTGATTCCAGATTTGATGAAAACCAGCTATCACTTTAAATTTTAGCTATGACACACACTAAAAAAAAAAAAAGAAAAAAATTAATGAATGCGCTCAAAACAATGGCAGCAGCTGCTTTGCCATTCTATTCTGTCTCCTCCCTCTTCATGTGAAATAAACTCACATTTTCCCTATTTGTGTCCTTCTAGGCAAGCACTGAAAGATGAATAACTACCTTCAGTCGCCCATTAACATGTATATTGACATTGCAATCACTTTGTCAAGAGCCTAAAAGGTCAACATCCTTCGAGAGAGGTAATAAGGGATGCTCTGTCCTTATATTCAACAACAGTATCTAACAGCCTGCAACAGATGGAGAAAGAGGAGGGGGATGTCAGCTGTCCTCCTGACTCCTGTGAGTTCTTCGATACAGTTCATTAAAATTAATGACCAATCACCACGTGTTATGCATAAGAACAGATCACTCTTCCATTATCCAGGTAAACAAAAACCATTTCATTACTATTATGATACTCTGTGCACAAACAGCTCTGGGATTTGCCCATATGCCCCACTTTATGGCAGAATGTTTATTAAATTATTGAAATTTATAGGTTGCTAGCACGCTCAAACAATTTATTGTAGCTGTAAACATTTTTAAGTTTTGAAAACACAATAAAGTTGATTTAATAATCCCCTAATCTTATACACAACTTCCTCTAGATTTTTCTTCAATTATGCCTCATAAATTATAATTTATTGTATATTATAGAAACACTAAAAAATAAACACTTCATGAGAATTTCATCAGATCCATTTATTTTGTTAAGTTAACCAGGAAGCATAACAAATTCACACATGACCTCTGAACTCTGAGCACAGGGCCTCAAATTCAGTCCACCGTCAAAAAAATCCATCTGCCAAAGATAACAACTGAATGTTTTATTTAACTTGAGCCAAGAAGTTTGCCTTAATGACTACAGCATGGAAAAAAAGAAACCCAAACAGAAAACAAGCACAATTATTTCAGTTCTTTAAAAACACTATTGACATTTAAAGAGTAAAAAAAATAAATCAATACTGCCTCCCTTACTATGAGGTCTGTTTAGTGAGGATGCATCTCTGGAAGCAGAAGTAGACAGCTGTAGTAAAATCTAAATGCAAATCGTTTGTACTCTATAAGTAAGAGAAATCACTCCAGTGTCAGCAACGACTACATCATTTCCGTCAAACAACTTACTAAAAATATTGTCCTGATTTGTGGTGGTGCTGTTTGTGGAATTTTTGGGGGATTTGTTTTGTTCTGCATGTACCACAGCATTTAAAATGCTCCAGTAGAGGCCATGGTGAGTTTTGCAAGCTTCAGAATAAGCAGAATGTAACACTCCACTTCAGCAGAGCTAGACTAGGCAGGAAATTGTCATAAATTAGCCATCCCCCGGAGGACCCTTTTAGGCCAAATGATTCTTAACAGTGATGACCACTACCTGATAGTGAATAGTGTTCCTAATGAGTCTGGATGCTCTCATACAATTTCACAGTATTTAAGCCACCATACATTCATTTACATTCACACTGAATCTGTTGTCTTCTTTAATAATTTGCCCCAAACATCTTATTTGTGACAATACAGAACAGCATATGATATAGTTCAAGAATTCCTGCTCCTCACAGTTAACTTGATCTTTGTAGTAGTTACCAGCTATTCCTAGAGGACAGAAAAACACTAGTTCAATCCTCAGTGCTTCTGTTTCATATGCTGATTATTATTAACCTTGTGGACTTTATTGACAGGGAATCTTTTAAACATCCCATTCCAGCAGAAATTACAGGATAATCTACCTTCTGAAGTGGTACCTATACCTATTCCCAACAAGATTAGACAGGATGGTAATTTTGCCAGGGGGCAGAAAGAGATGATTAGTAGTCATACAATTGTGCTCTTAGTTGTGTTATTTCAAGTGCATGGTAAAAAGAAAGTGCTTCAGCATCATACTTGGGCAGGTCGCCTTGTGCAGTAGTATGATGGCCTATGCATTTTCCTTATCTAGTACCCACAATTTATGAGTAAAACCTGGCTCCAATGAAGCAGAAGAAAAAGAAAACTTGAAAGTCTGTGACAGCCTTAAGTACATTTTAACAATCAAATACGAAAACTAAAAATCATTGTAGTACAATATGTTTCTGAAATGGGACAGTCCTTTTTTCTACCAGATCAGCTAATTTCATTTCTCTGTTACCTTATCAGTATTTATTAGAAGATATTTTGCTTCAAACTCTCTTCCTTCTGAAGTCAATAAGAATTGGCTTCAACAGGGCCAGAAGGATTTTACTTAGAGAAAAGCGGATGTAGTTTTCTCACAATGCAAACCTTGTTGCCACACAATAAGACAAAGTAATGAAGTGACTGAGAATAAAGACTCCTGTTGTCTGCAATATATTTGCTATTACAAATATTCCAAGGTTTCTATTGTCAGTATTGAAGACAGATGTCCTTTGTTAAAGTTTACAGCCACTGTTTTTCTAATTTATGGGTGATATTTTACCCACTGTGCCCTTAGCTTCCTCAGAGGATCAGAATAAACAACCTGTCTCTTTTAAGAGCAGCACAAGAATTGAACACAATCCAAGGTTTCACCATGAATTCTGCAACATACAGGTAGTCCTATTACTAAGGCCTGTTTTTTTTCTTATAATTTAAGTTATTCTGTTTCTTCTTGTTTTGTTTCATGCCAAGTGGGGCATAATCCAGAATCTGGCAAAGCCAATAGATATGTTCACATTTACTTCTATTTTTTTTCAATAAAGCCTTTTAAGGTATTTGCTTTCTATAGAAAGTCCTTCTTTAAGGGAGAGTGGGGAAAATGTACATCTCCTTTCCACCTGCACAAATTCCTACACATTTCTGTATCACATAGACATATACAGCTTAATTTTAATTTTAACAACTAGAGAAAACATCTTGGCCAACAATTTATTTTCATTCCTCTTACATTAAAGAAAACATTAACTCACTTTTTCACAGAGAGAAACCAAAAAAATACAATAAAAATTTGTGCAGCCATTAATGTGCCAATTCAAAGTTGTGCAGGTTTTTGGGATAGTAGAAACATTATTATCACTGTGAAAAAGCAGTGCTATTAAGGTTGCACAGTGATCCCAGTACAAATTCTGTTGGCTGCTACCTATAGCTTTAATATTCTTTTAAAATGTGTTAGTTTCTGCTGTATTTTTTCCCTCATGTATCATAACACCACTATAAATTGTAATATTCCACAGGATCTGTTCTTCTGAATGATACACTTTTGTTGCCCTTTACATCCCCAACAGCAATCTACAGAAACTACAGCTGTGTCTACATGAGCAAACAGAGCAGCCAAAGAGCTCTGTAGGTCTGCAGTTGGTGGCAAGAACCTGAGACCTACACAACATACATTTCAGGGTTTGTTTGTATCTTGTTTCTACTTTTTTGTCTTTTTGGGATGATTTCTCACGGGCCATGGTTGGGGAGCATGAGGTGCCCTCTCCAAGTGTATTCCATTTAGTTTCATCTGAAAGAAATCCATGATGAGCATGCTGAGACTGCTGTGTGCTATGAACCAAAGCACAGTAACTAGAGACAACGTGGAGACCTACTTCAAAAGCACACTCCTCATAAAAACAAAAAGTTTGTGTAGACAAAGGGATATCGAACCTATCTACTCTAATTTGCAAGGTCATTTTAGGGAACATTGCTGAATTGACATTAGTCATCCTTTGTAGATTATGTTCCCTTGGTATTTAGCTTTTGGAAGCCTATATATGGCTGCCACTGCTCTTTGTCTTCTTTGAAATATCACTTCAAGTTCTTATACTGTCTCAAAGTATTTTTAAGTAATGGATCTATCCAGTTCTTCTTTAAGGGCAAAATCAAGTTATTATGGGAAACAAGTTTGGACATCGCTGAGATCTTTCAGGTCTTTTCTACTCTATGATAAATCATTTACTTGGAACATGTCATACCTTCTGAAATTGTAGAATAAGCAGTACGTGGTCATATAATGAAAGTGTGTATCCTAACAGATAGGAACAAGGAAACCTTATTTACACCAATTGTTCTTTAACATTCCAGTAGCTTACTTGGCAATTTTAATGTTCTTGTGACAGTACGCCGTTGCAGCTATATTATGAAGGATGTATATGGCACATTTTCTTCCTTTTTTCCATACAAACATACACCAGAAATAATTTTCTAACAGAATTACTTTATTCAAGGAATACTAGATGCATTATGTTTCAGAACTCCTACACACAGTGCAGTCTTGCTTTTATAATAACTCCTTTACTATTCTTTCACGGCTAGAAGGAAAACGGCTTTGAGTCTGCGAATGTGAAAAGTCCTCATTGCCACTTGTATTTGTAGAGGTTGAAAATACTTTGAGACAATAAAAACTCAGCGCTCAGTATCCAGTCCAGGCTGCAGAGCATATCACTCCGCACAAACTTCAAGGGATCTGGACTCCACTGTGAATTTTGCGTCTTAACCTGACTAAGCACTAGAGCATTTCTGAGGGTTTTTGGCTGGCTTTGGCTGATGTGCAAGGGTAAAGAGGCATGGGAGGTTGGAGGCAATGAGCCTTCACTCTTCTTTCTCTGGCTGGAAATGGAGTACAAATGTTGCTCCTCTTCAAAACTCAATAGATTATGTCTACCTCAGTACAGTGAGTCTCCACATTGCCCTTGAGCACCAGCATGCACCTCATCTACTCCAGCCCTGTGGTTTTTGCTGATTGAAGACTCTGAGACTCATTAAAATGTGAGCAATACTGTATCTGACATGCAAATGCTTTAATTTTTTAAAAAACAAGTATGACAACAAAAATAGTTGGACATACTGTGAAACTATGATTACAGAGAGAAATTAGTTTCTATAAAGTATAACTTTTCCATTTTAAATTTTACTTATGGATATTAGCAATTTATGTAATGTGATAAAACAAAGTAATAGGTAAAGCATTTAGCAGTGCTGAGGGAAAATGTAATCTAATAGAAGAGATATACACTGTCCTCTTAATAATTGTTTAATAATATTTAAAATGTCACAAATCAATCACTTTTCAAATAAGACTCCTTCTTTGGAATGATTTTTCATAGTAATCAAATTCAGAATTACACTATGGTATTACAGGGAAGGAAATAGCCACCATATTTCTAGCAAATACAGCTAAGTACTCCTGCAGGAAAAAGACTGAAAGTATGTTTCTCCTCTCTAAAAACTAGCACCAGCCATTCTTTCATGAGAAAGCAGTCAAAGTATCTAGTAAAATCATACTACAGACCTCTGTGACCTAGAAAAGACTTTTGGTATCCCAAATCTTGTCAGTTTTCATAAGTACATCATAGGCCTAACTAAAAAGGACTCTTCCCCCAAACTTGTCTTTATACAAACCACCTTTTTTACAAACTTCATAACCCAATCTTGGTTTCTTGCCAAATGTTTCTCTCTTGTCAGTCAGTAAGATATTTTTAAATTTTAAGTACATGAATATATCCAGAGTCTTTTTTTTTCCATCGGAAATGAGAAAATTAAAGTATTTGTAAATGTCCCCTTTGAATTACTTTGGCATGAATAACAGCTGCTAACACTTTACAATTAGAGTGAAACACTGGGGAACTGTGATAATGAGTTATTAAAAAAAAAAAAAAAGGAAGAAAAACAAAGGGAAAAAAATGTCTCTAGCCTTTTTCTGTGAAAAATGAAAGCACTTACCTCTCTATGTAGCTCAGAGGACCACATTAGGATATAAGGGTAGCCAACTGTGCAGCACGCACATCACATGACAAATATGAATATGCAAATAATTGCTCCCTATCAAAAATCTACATAAGATTCAGTGAATGAAGTTTCTTCACATAAAATGCTGTCAAAAAATTCCAAAGAGCAAATAAGGAAAAAACTCATTTGCAAATAATTTGTGAATAAAATCAGAGTCTAAACACATCAAATAAACTGTTGGGAAGATTGCTTGCTTGGGAGTGTAACTTAAACTTTTACTACATTAGCAGTATTCAAACTATAGTAGCTTTATATGAAGTTATTTTGTTTACAAAACATTTCTACTTGCACGCTCACTAAAATGGAATAAGAAATCCATGTTCCTTTTGCATTAGTGGTAATTTCCCCTCATTTACTTCTTCCTTTTCCCATCTGCCAGGGAATTCAGAGATGGCTGAGGCAGGGTGTTCCCACCCCATATATACATATTGCTAGCTTGAACTCCGAGCCTACTCCAAAAGCATTTTTCTCTCCAGCTGGTGCAAAGATTTCTGTCCAAGCTGCCTAACTGTTTTGAAAATCTTGAATAAAAGATACAGCTTCAAGATTGTCTTCAGAAAAGCTGCAGATATGCTTAGACAAGATTTTTATATTTAAAATTACCACAAGCTCAATATTTTTGTTTTAAAAATTATTATTAAGGTACTTCAGCAGTAGTTAGCACAGTTTTGTTTCTTTTTTTTTCTAGGAATATTAGGGCTCATATTTTTGGAGAAAATCTGTACCGACATCTATCCCCGTCTCATTTTTGTGAATGGATTTTCTTCAAAATCTATGTTTTGAGTGTATTGAATAAACATTTTAAAATATTTTGAATATAGCTTTCCAGTCTCTATTTTGATAAAGATTACTAACTCTGTTGTTCATATTTTACTAGAGGCAGTTCTAGCTGAGATTTATCAGCTCTAGTCAATGTTCCACAATGAGAGACATCCTTCCAGGGCACAGTTATAGCTCTGCAAAAGAACATAGCTAGCAAAATGATCTTTATTCTGGTGTTTCTATCACTATTTTAACCAGAAAATATTTCAATTTATTAAGGAGTACTTGGCCAGGTCCTTCTGTAGTTAATACTTTGTATATTGCAAATTGCAAATGCTATCAGAATTATTTTGGCATAAACAGAAGCAAAAATGCTAAACTTAACTTGAAGCCTGAGAAAAGCTGTGATCTAGCTGTGGCTTATTTTTGTTGCGCTAACCACATGCAATTGGTAGTCAATAGAGAAGTTTGTATGTGCTTTAAAAAAAAAAAACAAACAAAAGAACAGCTCAGCAAAAGGAAGAAAAAAAAGTACATTTTAGATTAGAAATGTTTGGTCTCTTTTTTTTCCCTATGATGATAACCATTTCTATATATTTTTGATACTTCCTGTAAACTAACAAAACCAATAATGCTTTCAGCTCTTCTAGAAATGCAATCACCAGCCTCTTAACACATGTACAAATAGGCCTGTTCAAATGCTACCTGGATTACACTGAACAGCTGAAACCGCTGCCTGAGCAGGAAAGAGAAGAAAATAGCCACCTCGTGCCCACAGTGAGCTGCCCAGGAGAGAGATGATGTCCCCACCAGCACTGCACACCCACTGATGCCACTGCTGGGGTGGCCATAGGGATCCATAGCCCAGGGCCATAGGTATCCACTGGTTCTACAACTCCTTTTCCCTCAGGGATCTCATGTTTGCATCTGGTTCTCACCACAGCCCTACAGTTGCATCTTCTCACTAGCAGGTTTTTTAATGGCATCTATTTTCCATGCTCCTGTAGGACAGAGTTCAGTGGACAGCAGCCTCGGGTGGACCAGGGAGTCACCAGTCCAGGGGGTTCACATTGCAGAGGGGCCAGGCTCTTCTCAGCAACCACCTTCTTCATCTCCCCACATACATAGAGCTCAGTCCTGTGGGTGTGGTCAGACTCTTTTCCACACCTATATTTAGCCCCGTAAATTAGTATTTCAAGCTTTACATACATGCCTCTGTTAGACTAGAAGGCCTATATCTGTAATCAGTACATCAAAAATGTCTTTCCTGCTGTAAAAATACCTCAAACATACCAGAAAAACACAACAAAATAAACCTCACATTTATGAAACATTGCCTGGAAGCACTGGAGTGACCAGCCGGGGCCACAGCAGCACACTACCAAGCACGCAGAACACAGGGAGGAATCTGACATTTCGGGTGAAATCAAGCAGCAATAACAAAGGTGTCTATACCTAACAATTAACTTCCCACAGTTTTATTCCCTGATGCAAATTTTAGATCTCTTATGGATTTTAAGTGTCCCTTCATCAGTGTCCCTTCCAAGGCTGGAAAAAGAAACTGTGAGAAGTTGCACCAGAGTACAGGGCTTTGAGAGTAGCATCATTCATGGCATTCATCTGATCATTGCTCATTAAAGTTATTATCTTATTAATTCAATACATCCTTACACTTCCAACAGTGTTGTTTCTGCTCCTCAGTATTGTTCTGTTACCCGCTCTGTTCCTGCCCTTATTTCACTTACTTTCTGAGCAAGTAGTCGATTCTCACTGCTTGGCAATCCTGCTCTCATACTGTTCTTCACTGTTTTATTTCCAAGCCTTGCCATGTGCAAACTATGGTATATCACTCTCACCAACTTGTGATTAGAGTCAAAAGCTGTTACTGGAACCAGAGACTCCAAGTTTTCTGGAAACTCTGAATTGCTGTCGGCAACATAAGCCAAACAAGTGTTCAAACCTGAGCACAACCTTCAGCCTTGTAATGGGTTAAAAATATCAGAAATTGGTTTCAAGACAAAGTAATAATCCTGACCATGAAGACCAAAGAGGAGCAAGCACATCCTCGTGTTTCAGCTGTGTAATTTATTGCTGTTAAGATGGACCTTCAGTCTTGGACAAGAGGAAAAAATCAATATTAATCCACTCGTAATGGAAGGATGTGGTCGCATAAAGTATCACTGGGTAGTGCAGGATTGCAGTCTGAATTTGAAGACAGATGCTATAGGTTTGCTATGGAAACAATAGACCATAACATCGTATCTGGTATGGAAAAATCAATCACACTGCTACTAGCTGAAAACTGCTACACTTCGAAGACAGAATATGAAGTACTTCAAGCGGTTGTTAAAGAGAAGAGGTTTCATAATTATTTAATCACTTCAGAGGTCAAACCAATTAAAATATAATTTGTCAGTATTTTCTCTGAGATTTGTTTTCAGGAGGGGGGAAGAGGAGGATAATGTTTTCTCAGTGTTCATTGTCTTGACATACAGAGATAATAACAAACAACACTGCCAGCCCAGATGCACAGTGTTTTTTCAGCTAGAAACTATATAGGGCTTTTATTTGGAAAGACTTTTAAAAAAAAAAAATAGAAGAAAATCTTCATGCTGTTTCCTACAACTCATCAACGGCTCTCTGTTCTCTGGAGTAAGAGGGCGTTATCTCTGAGAATATGTGTTGCCAAATAACAGACAGTAGCTATGAAGTCTGATGGGTTCAAAGGTACAGTGGATGCTGATATTTGTAGTGTCTCTAGCTGTACTAGGCTTATTTGTTACCAAAGCTCCTATTGTTTAATGTCAATTGCCATTCCTTCTAAAAAAACCAACCAAACAAACAAACAGCCCTTGTTGCATGGCTGTGTAACCCAACCATTTTAATCATGGCAAGCCAAGTGTCAGTGACAACATTTACCTTGGATGACCTCTTCTGAGGGGATGAAAATTCCTTCAAAAAGAGTAAACAAATTACATTGGATTTAAAATCACATTTAATCAACTGTGTGAGACAAACAACAGATCTTAGTCCACTTCCTAGCTCTGCTTTCCAGACCAAAGTATAAATAATAGTAATACTAATAGTGTTGACATTAATAATCAACTTGATGAAAGTCAGCAACGAGTGACACTGTTTAAGTAGGATGATTTGCAGAGAGTTCTTCTATAATAGTACTGTGGCTGAAGTACAAATTATGAAAAGTTAACAACAGCTGCCTATCTTATACCAGTCCCGGGAATGGGCTGAAGTTGTCTGAGGATACTCTAGCTCCTGTTTTCACTAACACAAAAAATTGTAATTCTCAAAATCCACAGTGGTTTTTTAATATATTTTTAATATGAAATGGTGTTTTTGCACAACAATAAAAATTTTTCCTGTGAAAACATTTGCGTATGCAAACTTGGTAAATAAAAAATGCATGAATGTACAAAGTTGCCATACTTTCTGACTCCTGAAAATAGAGTACACCACACTATTAATGATTATACACCCAAAAGCAATCTGAGAAATTAATTATCCATGGTTTATTACTATCTATTAGTTGTGTTCTTTCCACTTTTTTTCTATCAAACAACCAGAGAGAAGAACATTGCCAGCTAACATAATGGGAGTAACCAAACAGAAATCATGAGTAGCAAATAGTCAAAGCAAACAGATCACAGATCTTCCTCACTATCTAGTGCATGTCTGCAGCCTGCCAAGGGAACTTAAGTATTGAATGATTTGTGAGCCCCATGATATCTTATAAAGGAGTATGAAAGATGAAATACTTAAGGACCAAACCTTTAATGTCTTAATTACATTTCTCATCAGTTGCAAAAAAAAAGTTATAGTTTCTCCTAATTAGATGAAACATCCAAACATGTTTCATATATGTGCACGTCTCATGGTATGTATGTACATATATGCTCCTGTGAGAACTGAGTTTTTCTCAGAAAGCTCACTGACATTTTTCCCACTCTCACTTCTCTAAAATCTTTTAACTGACTCTGTGAATGGGTGTTTGAGCTCAAACTGGAATATTTTTTTTGGTTTTTTTTGCATTAATGTGCCCTTCTGGTGAAGTTCATTTTGCAAACATTGAGAACAATTAGTGCAAATAAACAACAACCAATCTTCAGTCCTCAGAAGCATGTGTTGCACTATTTTTGTGAAGAGGGTTGAAAGTAAAATAGGATGCAGTATAGGGCCCAACTTTGTGCTCTGAAAAAGGTGTCATTGCCTCTGAAGTCCAAGGGAGCTGTGCATGCTTTTCCAAGGACAGAGTGTATACTCAAGTAGTTAATGCACCTGAAGGACTGAGGCTGACAGTCTTTCAAGTGGAACAGGATAACCACAGTTTCTTTGAATAAATCAGTTAACCAAATGAACATCATCATTTAGGCCTAGACTTTGAAGAGCAAAATAGGAACAGGACTTTCCTTTGAAGTAATGACAATCTTATTCAATAGCTCTAAGAAGCAAGAAGGCAAATGTTGGGCCCTTCTCTATAAAACTGTTCAAATACTACTGAATTATGCTCTTTATTATTTTGAGTGAACTGTGCAGCAGAAATGTTTAAAAATAAGCATGGATTTTCCTGAGCTGTTTCAAAGAATGGTCCTCTACCTTTTGGCATTAGTTGATTTTGGATCAGGCACCGAAACACATAAAGGTGTCAGCTTTTTATTTATTTATTACATTTCTTTTTTTTATTTATTTATTTATATTTGCTTGCTAGGCAGGTTTTTCCTCAAGCTCTTACAAGCTTTATTTATTATTCATTTTCATCCTGGGAAGAGAAACTTGAAATATTTATCCACAAGATATTATTTTTTAAAAATGCTTCCCACAAGCACCAGATATGCTAAATGACTAAATCAGTTTCGAAACAGCCAACATTATTATCTTTTCTGAAATTTCACTTTTAAAAAGGTTAATAATTAAAACATTTTACTCTAAGCCAGGCAAACAGTTAATAGGATGAAATGGTTACTTGGAGAGAAACTGTGGACTGAGCTTCTTTCATTTCAGCAGGCTTTTGCTTTAATTTTGTTGGGTTTTATTCTAGGTCTAACAAAATTAATCATTTCTGGGAAATGCTAACCACAATGACAGACCTCGCTATGCTGAATGTTTTACAAGGAAGCTGTTTCAAGCCATAAGCTGCCACCACGAGCGAACAACTGACGGCCAGCAGTGTTTTTGTTAGACTCTGACAAGGGAATCAATAAAAAGACACAGCAAAGGTTCAATCAGAACAGACATCACTAATACGAATGGCCTTTTGGGACCCACGGAAGCGTGGAACTGCTTTTCCATGTTAATTTCTCCTTGCTACCCTTGGGGTTATCACCTTCTTTGGCCCCTGTTAATTAAAAACTGCCTCCTGTTAAAGTTCTTTGGCAGGCATTCGCCTTGTGTCAACCTATTTTGTTGGCTGCTGAGGGAGGAAATGAAGGGAAGGAAAATTCAGAACCTGCCATGTGAAATGCTTCCAAAATCTTTCCTCTCAACTGCCACTTGACACAAATGTACAGATTTCTCTTTCCATCCCTTTAGATACTGAGATGAACTTATACATGACATGCAAAAGGTAGTTTTAAAATATACATTATGCAACTGCCTTTTTTTTATGAGGACACGGATGCAGAAGTAGCGCTGATTATGATGGTGCAAATAATTGATTTTTCAGTCGGGCAGCCAAGCAGGGAAAAACCCCCAAAGAATATGCATTTGATACATTCACATAAAGTTCATACTGTTTTTTTCTTTGTTTTCTGTCTTGTAGAAGTGAAAGCTACCCCTCCGCTCCCAGTTCCCCCCAGACTGCTTCATGCTTATATTTCATTTTACCCACAGGGAAACATTTCATTTCTTGCCAGCTCATAAGACAAACAAGAGCAATGAAATGACAGAGTTTTCAAGAGTAGGAGGGAGCAGTAGTAGCTCTGTTTAACTTAATAGGTCAGTGATTACAGCACTTGCCCTGGATGGGTTCAATCCCACCTCTGTCTGAAAGCATTTGCATCCCTCTGTCCCAAGAGACCACAAAGGAATTCAAAGAGGGGAAGGCTTTTGGGCCTTGGTGTGGCTATTCTCTCCTTGTGTATAAATAATTAAGTACTCATTAGACTGGGGACCCAGCTACCACTGCTGAGATTCATTTCCTCTTTCCAGCCCAGTGACATTTATTTATTTTATACAAAGGTGGAAGGTCTCCAACCAAAGCGACTGCAGCAGCCCTACTCAGAGCACTGTATAATGCCACAGTTCAGGTACACATACAAGGAAAGGGACTTGTAAGCTTGGATTGAGCTTCAAGGCAGAGAAGGGGTGAAAACTCCACTCTTGAGGTTTCCAAGGCTGCACAGGACAAGGCCACAGATGACTTGACATAACCTGGGCCACAGCCCAGCTCTGAGCAGCAGGCTGGGAAAGATGATTGCCAGAGGTCCCTAGGATCCCTAGACCCCTACAGGTCTCCTGTATCCCTAAGCCTCACTGGAAAGGCCAGGCTGGCCTCTGCTGTTACTTATCTCCAAATTTTATCTTAAACATTTTCTCTACAACTTTCCTGGGCTGTTTTGCCACCTTTCAGGGTTAAGAACCCTCAGTGGGTCTAAACCCTCCTTTTCCATGACAAAGCAGCTCTCATCATTTTTGCTGAATTAATGTATAGTACATACATACCTATCCTTTAAGTGTTTAACACATTTTATTCTTGGTATCAGTAAGATAAATACAATAGATCTGATCCTTATTTGATATACACATGCAAACTCAATCAGTGTCAGATTTTCACCATCTGAGAACCTGATCTATTATAATAAAAATCAGGGTTCGACGTCGCTCATCCACACCACCTATATCATGTTGCTGAGAGTGTCAAGAAGGTAATGCTGGTAAATAACTATTTTCTTAAAAACTTATTCTTGCATTTAAAAAAAAAAAAGCTCTTTAGATAGGACTTATTATTTGATTTCAAAGGCACACATGGAGCAATTTATTGTTAGAAGATGGAATTGTAATATCCGAGTTGAGTCAGTTGACCGCAGTTCAGTGGCTATTATGCTTGCTTTTTATTATAATGTAAATGAGACTTTTTACTCATTATGTATGCAACAGATCAGTCAAAATAAGCATTTTCCTAAAGTGTTGTTAATTTTTAATATCAAGTCTTTTCTTTTTAATTATTTAAACTTTCAGTAATTTTCAGTTACTGACATATCACTGCCTCCCACCCACAGATTTCTGATTAACCTAGAACGTTGAGTCCTGGATAAAAGCATAATCTAAACCCCTTCCCACCCAGTATTTAACATAGGCTATTAAAGTGACATTTTCAAACATGACTGCACACATTCATTCTGTAAAACCTGCATATAAGAGCAGGATCACCTGACTTTCCAAGTAAAGTAGGAAGCTCCATTGTCAATATAAACAGTTTCATTTGAAAACAAGGAGCTTTGCATAACCAAGTATTTTAGTTTCCCAGTTCCTCTTCTGTGTACATATTTTATGCCCATTTTTGAAATGTTGTGTCAGGGAAAATCAAATAGAGTGAAGAAAAAGAGAAAACTGATTTGTAAATTTATGTGAAGAAGCCTTTCTGAGGTTTGCATTTCCTTGGATTTGACCTCACTTCACCACAGTGGCGAAAGAGGGATTCAGTACAATTTTTTTTCTTTGTTTCCTCTTTTTTCTTTTTTTTTCAGTGAAAATAAAAGAACTTCAGAAATGAAAGAGGATGGTTGTGCAGAATGAAGAACAATTCCTTTTTCGTTACCATTGTACACTGTACATTCAATGACTGCTACATCTCGATTAAGAACACATTCAACCATGTAGTAGTGGTAAAATTTCATCTGGTTGAGTGATATGTTGAAGTGGAACTTGCTGGATTTGGGCAAGAGTTTCATGAGCTTTCATTTGAAGTGATCATAGCAAGCCTCCATTACATCAATCATTTAGTATCTGCTCCTGGAATGAAAGGTCTAGCAGTCCAGCATTTTCTAGATCAGACTGGGAGCTGCTTTTACATTGAAATCTCACGTAAATGAAGAAAGCATTGTGGGAGCGACAGGCAAAATGAAACAGATTTGAGGAGAGGATTCTCTTCATCAGCCAGTAAAAGACAAATGATAGTCTCTAGCAAAGTTGTTGAAGACTTGTCAAAATAGCTGAAGTAAGTGTTACAATTCTGTCATGGTATGTTTATAAAAAGATTGGGAGAATGATAGGGAAAAGGATATGCATTTTCTGAAACACTCACCCCTGCAAGCAACTACAGCTGTGAAACAGCAAGTCAAAACTCTGCAGCTCTTCTGATTGCAAAGTTGGGGCTGCAGAAGCATTTCCACGTTGTCCAAAACCAGTTATGACACAAATAGCAGAACACCATACAATCTCAAAGGGTGATCTTCTCCTTTGTCCCTTTTTATCCTGAAGGTGCAGAAAAATGTTCAAACATGTTAGAAAACTCTGTCTCTAAATACCATGAGATTTGACCCTCTGTAAAACCCTCTAACCTGACTATGACAGCTATAAAAAACAGTAGTAACAGAAGTGAATAATACATTTATTAATATCTCAGTAAGCTTTGGCTTTAGTTTGAGCAACAGGCAAATGTTCATGCAGTATTTATTTGAACTGAATTGCTGCAAAGTCTCAGACACTTAATTTACCCTGATTGTGAGATATACCTGGTGCAGATGTGAGGGGAGAGACACACTCACTCTGTGTGTCTGTAAGCTTCCTTGTGAGTAAGTGTGTGCATGTCTATTCAGCTCATATATTTGTCAGATAGAGACCATCCTGTTTTTCTATCGTAACACAACTGTGTGTTATTAAACTGTATTACAAAAGCATACACTTTGAAGAAATATGTAGGTCTAAAAATTACCACTACCAAGCCAGGAAAATGACTGAAAAAGTAGTTGGTGAGATTTGAACACAATGATATTTTACATTTTATAAATTCTTATATCACAGTATCTGCAGCCTGAAACTCACAACACTGCATCAAGAGCTATTTATAACTTTAAATATGTATCTGCAGGCTCCTGTACATTTTAAATGAATATTCCCAACCACAGCTCAAAAAGCAAGTAATACATATCATTGACAATCACACATCAAACCAAGTTAAATGTTTGACATTGCATTCACTACAAGGCAAGTAAATCATTCTGATGTTAACAAATGCATACAAAACCTTCCCTTATGCAGAAAAGTAAATCAGGTTATATTATCTCTAAATATATGGCAATAATGTAGAGGATGAATCCTGGTTTTTTTTTTCCTTTAGAATTTTAATATTTTATTATAGCAGAAGGGTGTAGAGCTGCTAACTCATCCCCTTCTGACAACCAGTTTCTTTGTGTAATTTTCATTCATTTCTTTGGCAGCTAAAACACCTTGAAATTACCTTCTCCAGCATGGAAGGATCTTTTTTTTTTTTTTCCCCTAGCTCTGGCTGTCAGAGTGATTAGAATTTTAATTAGTAAGGCAGAGAGGAGGGAGGAAAATCACTGAGAAAAGTGCATGAAAGATTCACAAGAGCAGGGAAGACAAAGAGGCGTCAGAGGCAGCCTCGCAGCTTGCTCGTTACAGCAGCAATTGCAGGGCTGCGCTCGAGTCTACAGCACTAACACAGCACCGTCCTTTAGACCTCTGACAACACCAGGCTTCTGGAGCATTAGAAAACATTTTTATCAGTTGTCACTCAGAGCAAGGCAAGGTTTTTAAAGCCCTCCAACTAGGAACTGTTCCACTGCTGGGCTCATTTTGGCCCTTTGATCTGCTCTGCAGGACTCTGAGCTCAGAACTCAAGTCACAAAGAAGAGATTGTCAATGATACAGACTGCCAGCATCCAACTATTACGCCAATTAATACTGTAATTATGTATCAGCATCTGGGCTTTTTATAAAACAAAGGAAGCCTCTAAATGGTGAAGGGCTGATATGGGAAAGAAAGAGCAGAAATCTTTCTGTCAACAATGCTGTGTAATTTAAGTTGGAACAAAAAGACGCATTTTAACAGCAGAAACATTGTGAGAGGTCATTCAGCTGTCTATGCCCTCCATGGGCATTTTGCCTTGACATTGTGGCTTTGATGCCACCACTCAGCACAGGAGGTAGCATGGACCAGGAGGGGAAGCCTTTTAAAGGCTGGCGAGCCAAGTGCTGGGCTTGCATGTGGCTGTGTCCCGCCCAGGCCCTGGTGAGCCACAGATGCTGCTTACTCACCTTGGGAGCCTTCCCAGGCTCTCCCCACCCTCTCCTCACTCACCTCCAATGTTTCTGTCCATCTCTCACTGGTGCAGGGGAAAGGGGACAGCTGGTGGAGGGGACCTCCACCTCCCACGGCTCTGCTCCTCACTAGATCTGTCAGCCCTATTCCCCAGTATTACTGTTATCACTGTTGTCACTTGTATTATACGAGTGCATTCAGTTGACAAGTAAGATCAGCAGCACACTGTGTATGGCAAGGTACATGCACGTACTAAACGTGGGGATGAATATGTGCTATTATCTGTTCAACAGCAGGAGAGCACAGGAACTGAGGTGCTGAATGGCAGAACGGGAAATTGAATCCCATTCCAGTGCCTGAACAACAAATTTATTCTTTCTAAACTCATATCCTCTCAACCCAGTCCTTGTACTGAAAGATATTTTAAACAGCTGAAAGCAAAATCATGTTCTGTCTCTACAGGGTCTGATCCTGAATTCCTCATTCACATGACTGGTTTCCTTCTAGCGAATCCAAGCTTTCAGCAGATAACAACAGAGTAATAACCAGAGCAGATTTAAAACATTTTAAAAGAGGATTATCAATCTGTGCCACTGATCTCTCAAAACAATTGTGTATGTGCTTCTATTTCACCAGTTATTGCAAAGGTTAGTCATTCACAGAATGTTCACTAGGAACTGCTGGGAATTTTTGAATGCTTTGTTTGACAGGTATTTTAATTCTGTTCCACAATCAACCTTAGCTATTATTCTGCTTAGAATAAAATACAAGAATTACAACAGCCAGCTTCTCGCAGAGGATGTTGTCCAGTCTCTAGCAAATTCTCTACTAGAGGAACAAATTGGCTTGCTGACCTTTTGTCTGTTAACATAGCACATGACATATTTGTAATTTATGGAAATAAATCCTCAGAGAATTTTTGGTTTTAAGTATCTCAGCGCAAGATCTAAATAAAAAATGATGAGAAGGTAATTAGGAAAGTAATAGAACAATACAGATAAACCCCAAAAATGAGGGTTGAAGCACAGATCTTAACTATACAGCTGTAAATACTGGTGAGAAGCCAATAATTACAGCGAAAAGTCAATTGCCAACTGTTTTAAAGCACAGCATTGAAACCAGCATCGCAATTGCTACTTTCCAGTCCTGGCTGCTAAAATAGTAGACAAGAAACAGAAAACTAAAATCCAGACCTTTAAAAATAGCTCGCCATTTTTTTTTTTCCTTTAATTGCTTGCCTGCTCTGAAATCATCTACATTTTATGGTACGTTTAGTGACCAGGAAGATTTTGTGCATGGCTTTTACCACTGTGATGATCTCATTCTAAAATATCACTATGAAAACCATATGTGTTTACAGAAGCTCGGAGGGAGCTAATGTTTGAGACTTGCCTCCAGTCGAGAGCGCCCAGTGGACAAAAGAAAGGCATAATGGAAGACCCAAGAAACCACATTTTTCTCACCAATGGGCAGATCCGCAAATACACCAAGTGATAAAGTGTTCCTGTGGATGCAGCATGTGTGAGAGGATCAGAAACACATCTACTCTTTCCAGTCTTGAACTGAAGCTACCAGCTCTGAGGTGTTGTCATATCCATACTGTCCCCCTAGACCTAAATCTCCCTTTGAGGATTTAGCAGGATCAGCAGTCTCACTAGCACAAGCAAGTGCAGTTTATTTCTGCAGAGGTGGACCAGATCTGTATTTTTACAGAGCTAATGTTACTCAGAATTCAAAAAATAAACAGGAATTTGATTTATGCCCTTTCAGGCAATCTGTTACTGGAATAATTTCAACTGTGTAATGCCTTAAAAGTTGATTCCTTATTGTCTTGGAGAGAGCCTTAAACTGGAAAGTTTATCCAAAAAATTCCCGATGTAGGTCTTAAAATGTACTGCTGAACTGCAATACCAGGCACTCGAGTGACCCAACAGCTGCTGCTAAGTGGTCGTAATCATGTCTCTGAATGTAGTCTGCATATTCAGTGACTTAATGCTCACACTAACTTAAATTCCAGCTCTCCTCTGGTTCCCCAGTCACCCAGTTATGTCACAGAAAGAACACCATCACAAGGCAACTGAATCTCAGCAAGGTACAAACCAGTCCTTGTTAATGCTGCAAACAACAACAAATAGTACCGAAGCACTCTATTCAGAAATACCTTTTCACAACACTGTTATAAAGTCACTCCAAGAAACAAAGAATGCATGAACAAAAAAGATGAAAACTGTGGGTAATATGCCAGGAAAATCAGATTTATGTAAATAAGGGTGATATGTTTGCTGAATGTTGTACAAATGCCGTGTGAGAGCAGGATAAATCCAACCCAATTCTTCAGCTGCAGAGAAAGATTCATATAGATTTTTAAAGTTGCCTTAGGACTTTTGTTCTAAAAATAGTTTGAATATCCTGCTGAGGGAAATCCCTAGTATGTATGCCTTCTTCAGCATTTGCCTGTGCTTTCCCAAGCTTGACGTTTTTGCATTTCAAGCATAGAATGAAGGCATTCAAAGAGGGTTAAAGTTCAGTAAACGGAAACAGAAGATGTAACCCCACAAGTCAAGTATTGATCCTATCCAGGCTTATCTTCAAAGCCTTGATAAAGCTGAGGAGTACACAAGAACAAGAAGTTGAGTTAGGGCTTCTGCATGCCTTTGCAGCAATAAACTATATAAAGACAAACGGTGCTGTGTTGGTTCTGAGACTGCACATGGATCCTCCAGAAAGATTCAAACCACAGTGCACAAAAGAAGAAACATCTGAACAGCACCAGCACTTCTGATTTTACTGACAGTCACAGTATTTCATTTATTCCAAACACTTGGAATCAAGCAATTTATAAGAGTCCTTATAAGAAGCTTATTTTTATTTTATTTTAAATAAACATTTACTTCTGGACCTTACAGCTGTGAAAAATATTCAAAACCAGAAAAGCATGATTATTCTGAAAGACCTGGGAGGTGGGAAAAGAAAGACAGAAGGGGAAAGAAAATAAGCAGTGGAAAAAAAAAAGCATAAACTAAGCCAAATAGAAATGACATTTCCATGGCTGAATATTTTTCTTTCTTACATGATTTGAAGCTGGCAAATCTGAGCTCATGATTTCAAAAGTACAGACTAACCTAATGAGAGAAGAGTGGAAAAATTTAGAAGAAAAGGTTAATGACCTACAAAAATCTCCTGTCATGATATTCCAGTCTGAGGCTTTCTATTCGAAGTGAGGAACTCTCCTCATTTTGCAGTGAGACCTCCATGGAGGTGTCACCCCTACTCCCCTTTATACTGGAGCTTTTCAAGCTCGTGTGTTCCCTCAACTTGTATCCCTAAGTTTTCTTTTCAATGCAGTGATTAACTTTGACATCTTAGGAAAAGCACTGATGTCAATACATAGGGGAGGTCTCCCAAAGGCTAATTGAAAACAAGATTGTTTCAAAAGAAAATTATTCGTCTCTCAGACTTATGCCTCTCTGCACAGATATAACCAGCATAAAATGGCTCAAGTTGAGATCATGAGTTTTGCAATCCACTTTGTTGAAATACATCTTTACACAGCCTGTCAGAAGATAGGAGACAGATGTTCAATGTTTTCCACACTAATCTTCAGATAAACCACATGAGTTTTATGAGTGTTTCTCAGTGGGAAAGAAAATGGCCTAGCCAAACAGCCTGTAAACTACAGAGCAATTGGATTTTGGTTTGGAAGCTAGAAGTAGACAGTCCTTTTCTCCTATCAGTTGAAAAAACTTGTCTGGAGAGACTCTGATGGAGAGAGATTTTGCTTCACTTTTTCCCCCACTGCTTCTGTCTCACACAAGATCGCCTGCAAAAACAGTGCCTGAGGGATCTATATTCCGTTTTCTAAGTCAAACATAATACAAGCACTGTTCCCGGGTTACACATTTGACTCCTGTAATACAAAATGTGAGAGAACATCCCCTAATGGCATTCAAATAATGTTCTTGCAATTTTCAAGTGTCAAGTGTTTTTCATTTTGTTTCTTGGAAAACAGATGTTCTCACATGCTGACTTTGTGTGTTGAACAGCTATGCAAATTCTGCAGCATGCCAGCACACAGTGTTTCCCATGTCAGAAAAATATATTTTCTAGAGGGCAACACGAAATTATAAGTTCTTACTTTGTGGTTAGATACCGAAGTCCTTACTCAGGAAAAATGGTCACTTAATTAGCAGTGAGTTTACAGAGACTGAGGCCAGAAGGGACCATTAGATCTGAAATTTCATCTACTTATCTTTGTATTGAGCTCATTAACTTACATTTGGTTAGACAATAATTTGTGTTTGGCCAAACTGTATTCTCTAATAAGTTTTCACTGTGCATACAGTAACACATGGACAATTCACCAACAGTCCCAGGAGTTTAACAGCCTCACTGCTAAAAAAGAAAACGAAATTCTCCTTATTTCACATTTAACTGATTTGGATTTGAGTTCCAGCCACTGGTTTTCCTTATCCTCTTCTCTGCTAGATGTAAGAACCCTTCATTACTCAGTTTTTCCCCTCAATGGGAGTACTCAAGCTGTGTCACCTCTCAGTCTCCTTTTTGATGAATTACACAGGCTGAGCTTGCAGCCTTTCACATGAATCTATTTTTTCCAAAATAGTTTTTGTTGCTTTCTCCACAGCTTCTCCAAATCTTAAAGAACTCTTCTAAAACATACTTACCAGAATTGCACACAGGATTCTAGGAGCAGTTTCACCAGTGTTACTTGCAGATAAAAAGACCTTTCTTCTCTCACTTTCTTACTTTCCCAAAGATAACACTGGGCTTTTGGCAGTACTACTGCATTGAGACCCCTTTCAGAGGTCCTTACAAAGAAAGGTAGTCCTGCTTTCGGCAAAAACATCCCAGAATCTTTGTTTCTGCATGTCTGGCTCTGCAGTTTGCTGTTTTGCTAGCATTTGATCCCATAAAATAACACACAGCTTCCATGAGAGGCAATTTTCTTTCCTCATAGCCAGCAATACACTTTCAAACCACATTGACTAAATGGGAGAAATGTAAAATAGAGCACACAGTGACCACTGCAGAGGACCATTATGACCTGACAATACTTTTGAGAGCAGCAGAAGCGACTGATGCCAGATTGTGTGTTAAAAACTGTACTTTGAAAGTGTGACACTCTGCGAAGATACAGAAAGCAAAGGAAAGAGAACAATGTAAATTCCTTCAAATCTCCTCTGAAGTCTCCACAGAAACAGACATCATATTTAGACATGTCTGCTTTTTGTATTTTTACAATACGCAACATAATCAGCTCCTGAAATCCTGGCTTATGCCTTGAAGAAGGCTGATTGGAGTCAATCCAGCTGCACACAAATAGGCACCAAGTGCAAAGGGCTAAACTTCTTCTATGGTAGAAGAAACATAAAATGGAAAAAGTCACATGCTCAGTCCCCAATCGCATAGTGGTGTGACACATTTGAGAATGTACGAGTCTAGATGTTGTAGTTTCAACAGTTGCTTTTGTACACACTTAATAGCAGGACATTTCTAAGCAAGATGAGGGATGTGAACCCTTCCTGAAACATTCACGTTTTCCTATCAGATAACAAAAAGAGTGATGAGTTTTCTTATATCTGAAATCAAGTCCTCCAGGCTACACAGCCAGCAGAGTAGGGGTAGGAAGGATACTGTCTTGTACAGTTTAAGCCACTATGGAATAAATGAGGATTGCAGATACATATTTTCTACTTGAGGCCTTTTTTTTTTTTTTGTAACACAGGGGGCTATATCCTCCTTAGGGAGAACAGAAGGTTTGCAGAGTGTTATGAAGCACCAGGCAGCAGCACTGCATCAACCCTGCAGCAAGCAGAAACTACCGTGGTTCCCCTAGTAAGAGAAAGAGCACAAATTGTAAGTATTTACACTGTCCTTTATCTTTTATTTATCTTGAAGTTCTGGCAGCAGCTCAATTATTTTTAAATGGGGACTGTAGTCAGTATTGAATTTCAGTCTCATACTGTATTGAGTTTGCATAGCAATGTTTTGGTAGTGGATGGGGCTACAGGAGCGGCTTCGGTGAGAAGATGCCAGAAGCTTCTCCCATGTCTGACAGAGTCAATGTCAGCTGGCTCTAAGATGAACCCACTGCTTGCCAAGGCCAAGTGCATCAGAGATGGTGGTGCTGCCTCTGGGGGAAAAAAGGCAACAGCAACTGCAGCTGGAGGAGAGGAGTGAGAAAGTGTGAGAGAAGCAGCCCTGCAGTCACCAGGGTCAGTGAAGAAGGAGGGGGAGCAGTGATGCTGCTCCCGGCAGAGATTCCCCTGCAGCCCGAGGTGCAGCCCATGGTGAGGCCGGCTGTGCCCCTGCAGCCCATGGAGGCCCATGCAGGAGCAGAGATCCACTTGCAGCCCGGGGAGGACCCAAAGTTGGGGCAGGTGGATGCCTGGAGGAGGCTGTGGCCCATGGAGGGCCCGCGCTGGAGCAGGTTCCTGGCAAGACCTATGGACTCGTGGAGAGAAGAGCCCAGGCTGGAGCAGGTTTGCTGTCAGGGCCTGTGACCCCATGGGGGACCCACGTTGGAGCAGTCCGTTCCTGAATAAGTGCACCCTGGGGAAAGGACACGTGGAAAGACCCACGCTGGAGCAATTTGTGAAGAATTGCAACCCATGAGAAGGACCCACACTGCAGAGGTTTGTGGAGGACTGTCTCCCGTGGGTGAGATCCCATGCTGGAGCAGAGGGAGAGAGTGAGGAGAACGGAGCAGCAGAGACAATGTGCGATGAACTGACTGCAACCCCCATTCCCATCCCCCTGCACTGCTCAGGGGGAAGAGGTAAAGAATTCAGGAGTAAAGTTAAGCCCAGGAAGAGGGGAGGAATGAGGGGAATGTGTTTTTATGATTTGGTTTTTATTTCTCATTACCCCACTCTGGTTTGATTGTTAATATATTAATTTTCCACAAGTTAAGTCTGTTTTACCCATGACGGTAATTGGTGAATGATCCCTCCTCCCTGTCCTTATCTTGATATACAAGCTTTTCGTTACATTTTCTCTCCCTCATTCCCTCATCCCAGGGACTGGGAGGAGGGAGGGTGTGTGATTGAGCTGGGGCTAAACGATGACACTTAGTCTCGTCCTAGAAGTACCAATCTCCTGCTGATCCAGTATGAAGACAAGTGAACAAAAAATGTAATGTGCTTTCAGAGTGTTTCAGAAATGCAAGTCTTAACTGTGAGAGAAAAGCCATCAACCTTTCATTTGAAATATGCTTCAAGAATCTGTGGTGTACAATATGTGAGCAATAGCTGGGTCCCTTCATCTGCTTTGACGCATCATCTCCAAGCTTTTTGTAATGAAAAACATACAGAAAGAAAATGAAAGAGGGAGAGGAGCTGCATTCTTCAAATCATTCCTAACTGAGGCCACAGGATATTTCACGGCTATTTCACTAAAAATTAAACCCCATTTATCCAGAGATATCTGCAATGACTAAATTTGCAAATATTCGTCAAGATAGCTGTTAAACAAAAAAAAAAAAAGTATGGCTTTTTATGAAATAACCATACAAGTCACAATCTTTGGCACAGTTTGGGCAATGATAAATGCATACTCATAGCAACATGGCTCACTTTTTTAAAAAACTATTTAAAAAAAAAAAAAAGAGGGGCAAATGTTGCCAAGGAGGGTTAAGAACTCCAGATTTTTAAGTGGATCAAATGTAAGTCACTTGCCATCCTATACTTATATTTTCTATTCATTGATGTCAACATAACTGAGAGGTGGCCAAAGTAGATCTAGTAAGCACCAACACACAGCACATCCTCTGCAGAAGAGCAATGGGAGATTCAGATTTTATTCACTAAACCCAGTTGTTAATGCTATCTGTTTCTGATTGATTAAGAAATAGGACATGACAAAATGCAGAAATACTGTAACACTTGCAGAGCACTGTATGTTCAACAGGATGGATGAAAAGGGAAATTGAACTAAATAAAGTGATATTTTTAAATTGGCAGAAAACTACAAAATATGTATAGAGGATACTTTGCTTTTTCTCATACACCAACAGATAAAAAATGGTGAGAAACACTTCCATTAATGTAGCAGATTGGTGACTTTTTTTCCTCCTGAATTTCCACACCTGGCTAACTTGTGCTTATTTTGCAAAAAGGAAGGTGTGTGCAGCTGCCTACACAATTACAGTCGTCAGCAAATGAAAAGGGTGAGTTGGACAGGCAGTACAACTTGGCTGAATAGGTGGGCCATAAGCAATTCCACTTTATTGCTGGCTTCCTCTCCCCCTTCCTCTCTTCAAAGCATTCTTCCATCTGTCTTACTGGTTAAAGCAGCCTTCCCCCACATCTCCTCTTTCTCCTTTCCACCTTTTCCAGATCTGCAGCTGCAATCCCCTCCTCACATTTTCCCCTGTTACCATCCGCTCACTTCTGTGACCTCAGCTCATCTAATATGCACTACCTCATTTTTTCTTGGTTCTTTAGGGCTGAAAAGTAAGTTTACCCTGCAGCTAAATCGTGGGGACAGGTAAGACCTGGGCACTTCACTTTGGCTGACCAGACACCTCAGCAGCAGTGAGAAGCTGCGTTTTGGCTACTGGTGAGGTGGAAGCCCCAGCCTAAAGGAGATAGCCTTCCCCCAGGATGTGTAGCCCAGGGCTGGAGCTGGCGCAGGGGCTGAGCTACCATTGCACAGGTACACAAGAATTTGCCAAGCTGAAGGAATGACTTGTGCAAAATGTGGCGGTACCTTCACTTTGTTTTTGTAGGAAAACCTTACTCTGGGGCTTTGAGGTGTTTTTTATAGCAAGTAAAGGCAAAGAAGGAAGATTACCTATCAATCCAAGCATTGGTAAAGTGATCAATTTTATAGGCTATGAGGATAGATAATGCAGTTTCCAAAAGAACAGCAAGTAGCAGAAAGAGCTATAAAATGGTCACTAATGCTAGTTATTATTCAAACTTTAACCCTGGTCTTTAGCCCCCCTCAGAGCAGTATTCACAGCACATCTTATTTTAAAGCCTAAACTGCACTTATCTCACACCTCTGAATCTGGCACAGAATAACCAACTCTCCGTAAGGAATGAAAAAATAAAGCCAACAGAAAGCTGCCTAACTGAATTCTTGGGACAATGAAGTGTGAACAGGTGTGATAATGTGTTAAACAGCATGTGGCAAAAATGCCTATGCTTGCTAATGAGATGACAGTTGCTTGTTATGCAAACTGTCCTAGTAAAATCATCTTTGCCTGGTACCTATGCCCTTGGGCACACATCCAATCAACCTGAGAGCTGCAACATGTCATTCAAAATGACATTCATAAGTATAGACAACTATATGAGATCTATATGCGTAGAAATCCCCAATACTTGCTACCATTAAGGTAAATTCGAGTTTTCATGATAGTAAGTTTGCAATGTGCAAGCTTCCCTAGCCAAAAAAAAAAAGAGTGGGCACTGATGAGAATTGCAAGCTCTGCCAGGGGGAAATATAGACTAATTAAAACGAAATCTCCATTCAGTGTATTTCTGTAGCTTGAAATAACACTGATCTTTTCCAATGAAGTGAGTGCTAATAAATTTACATATTAAATTGTGATGAGCTAAAAGTGAAGTGGAACAATATGGGCTTGTCTGTGATTTTTCTCCCAGAACACAGCCTTCCTATTTGTTTTCTTTATTGGAGGGAGAAAAAAAAAAGGAGGTAGGGAAGGAAAAGTAATCATCCTATAATTGTTCGTCCTGATTTTTTTTTTTTTTGGCTGAAGAGTATTAAGCCTTTTGCATCTTACAGAAATGAGAAAAATTAAAATCTACTGCCAATACATATATTAACATATCAACAACTGAAACCATTGAAATCAATAAATGAGGATGATATATTAACCTTTAGAGAACTGGAGTTCAAGATGAAGACTGATGGAGTGCTTCTGTGTTTGATCAGCTCATTTAAGTCAGCATGCAATGTAAGTTAATTGGCTGTTTCAAAGTAGTGCACAGAGATTGTAATGGTTTTAAAAAAATACTTCATTTTGATTATTATTACTGCATTACACTTAAAATCTTCTTGCCTTTTTTTCCACATCCTCTTACTATGAATAACCACACAGAAGGCATACTGTACTGCAACGTATGCTTTAAATGACAATCATTTTTTTAGGCTCATTTTCCACCTTTTTTTTTCTTGCTATGATATTTACTTTCTTTTGGAGAGAAGAAAGGAATGAGGAGAAATCATACTAAATAGATCACAGGGTACAGCCATATACACCCTAGCAGACATGAACTCTTGATATTTCAAGAAAAATAAAATTTTTACAAAATGCTTCCTGGAAATTTCTCTTCTGCAACATGGAAGGAAGGAAATTTATATGCAGTGTTAATGACAATAGTATGCAAAAATATTATGTCTGCTGAATGGAAAATAGTATCTCTGAGCTTTTAGCCAAAAGGAGGATATTTCTGGCATATTTTGAAAGATGTTGGATATATTCAAATTAATTGTGAGAAAGACTGAAGAAGATGGTATGCAGAAAAAGATGCTTTTCTTTTTTCCTGAGCCTTTTAAAAATGTTTCAGCTCTTTAAAAATAATTTTCTGCGACTTCAGCAAAAAAAATCACAATAATATTAATGACTCAGAGGAAATACATTTAATTATCAAAGTATTATGGTAAACTGTGTTTCCCATTCATTTTTAAGATTAAATACTGTCACTGAAACAATGTAGTTTGCTTAACATTATACTCATTCCTTTCTGTGACAGCTCTTGTTTTCTACGTTATAAGGGTGAAATAACTCTTAGAATAGGAATTATTTACTGTATACGTGTAACTACAGTTATTTTTAAAGGGAGGGAAGCATTTAAACACATGCATGCGCTGAGAACAAAATAATAATCCTGTCTTTCTGAACTCAAGTTGACCTGTATCGGTGTGCTGACACAACATAATTATGATGAACAACCTCGTTATAGAATAAGGAAAGCTTCCTGTGGCTGTGCTGTTCCAGCTTATATCTGTACAATATCAATTGGTCAAATGCCCTCCACAACTACAGAAATTAATGTTAGAATAATCTGTCAATAGAATCAATAACTGTTTTACTATTCATAATGCATGAAGTCCTAGGATGAACCTTTTGTGCAATAAATTTAGTGGTCTGTCACTTAACACAATATGATTTTACAATATTGCTAATGTGCACAAAACATTCAAATATAGAATATTGGCACATATAAGATTTATGATAAATTTAAGGTAGGGATGAATTTAAGCTAAGTCTTCATATTGCTCAACTGAGGTCAGGAAAATCAATATTGTTCATAATGCGTTTGTGACACAGAAGCCTAAATGAGAAACCTTCCGAATTAGAAGGTGAACTTCTCTATTTACCCTTAGCTATTTTTTTAAATGGATATATTCTATGAAATCTAAGGTGTCTAAGAAAAATTACTAAGATATTTAAAATCTTTCCAGTGGATACACTATGCATTCGACTAAGATCAACAAAATATTCAGCAGTAACTATTTGAAAACTATTTCATTTTCAATTTATTTCAAATTCCCCATTTGCCTTTCAGATTTAACTATAAAATAACGGAAGAATTACAGATCTGAAACAAATACAGATTTATACCCCCAAACCACAAGTAGAAAGCAAATACATGGACAGAAGTTGAGCACTCTGCTTTCCTTCATGTTTTCTTCTGTAGAACAATCTTACCTCACCCAGGGGCTTCTAACAGAGAAAATATGGAAAGAATGTGGCTAGTGAGATTAGCTTCAAGGCTATCTACCACTAACACAACCTCTATCCTATATGTCAAGTTTTCAAAGACATTTCTTTTGTAATAGCTATGACTTTGTACGTCCATGAGGACCTTAGGTCTGTTGCAGTTAACACAGTTAACCAGGAATTTTCCTAATGATCTGTAAGAGGACAATGAAGTTTGAAAAAACTGGAATATTTATTGAGAAAAATTCTGATTTAATGTCTTACAGTGGTCTACAGAAGAGGTACAAGAACAGGAGACATTAGGAAAAAATCAGAAATTCCGGATTTAATTCAGCTCCACAAACTATACAAAATCTGGAAGTTAAATAATATCAAAAGTATTTTTGGTATATACTGAAACATCAAAAAGAATAAACATTAATCCCACATCTGTAAGAAATATCAGGAAAAGTAACAACTTAACTGGGAATAACCAGTTTAAAGAGTCTGTCAACATTCTCATGGTTTTATAGGCTGCCTGTCCAATTCAAACCACATATTTTCTAAGAGTGTCCAAAAGTTCAAGACTGCTAAACTGTTTCTTTTCAAAATGATCCTAAAAATCAAGTCCATGTGAAAACCTCCAGATTCATTAGGGGGAAAAAAAAAAAAAAAAAAAAAGAGCACACAAGTACTTTCTTCATTACCATATAATTCTGGAAGGTCTGTAGTAATTACTTCTAGATTCTTTTCTATACGCTTTTTTTTAAAATGTCTTTGCCTTGTTTCCATTTAGATTACCATATCCTTAAAACACAAATTGGATTACTTTATTTACCTGTGATGGACTCGTGTCGGTTACCATATACACTTTTTTTAATGCAACAACAGTAGCTCATTTTACTTAAGTAAAATATTCATAATATTCATAAGTTCCATGTAGGAACTTTCCAAGCAAGGATAAGACTATTTCTGTTTCTTGCTCATTCTGTTAAATGCATTAAAATCATATGTGATTATTAAACTCAGATGCAAGAGGAACTTTTAACTCCATGTATTGAAAATCTATTTTTCATGCACGCAGTGTATTCCCCTGACTAGTAATTATAATTTAGGAAGTTCAAGTAGAACCATGTATATAATTCCTTCTGCCAAGAGCACTCTGGTAAATCTTTGTTCTTTTGACCTGAAACCCTTGACTCAGTCCTGGGAAGTCCATAGTATGTTATTAGATTGGAAACATACTGTAAACTCTCATCTGCTTTCATAGCAGTACTGTATGACTTGCTTGAGCTTTCTTACAAATATCTTCAAGTATACTACATCATATAGTATCAAATTTACAATGCAAGGTCACACGGTAAAATAATAATAAAGTGTATTTAACAGTTTTTACAGTTTCTTTAAATGGTCATATGTCAATAGTCATTGACAAGTTTCCATGGGATTCCCTGATAAGCCTACATCCAAAACTATATCTTCACTTTTGTAAGAATGATTATAGTTGAACTTGACTTATGTAGAAAATTGACAACTTGTAAGACAAACACCACCAGAAATTTTGTTGTCCTTGAGCTTTTAATTTATTCCTCTGGTGTATGATTATGACTTGAAACAGAAGAAAACTTCTAGATTAATAAATTCCTGAAAATGCAGTGTAGGCCATTTGAAAGTATGACCAATTTTCATTCCCATCTCCTCTGACAAAAAAAAAAAAGATGATGACAGAGTGGATTAAAAGTTTGAACATTGCATTTTACTTTTTCAAAGAAAAACAGTTTTCAGTCTGAAAATACAATAAATTTAAAATTTTTCCTTATTTCACTTAGAAACAGAGGAAATATTCCATTTTAGTTAAATAAAACTCTCCAACCTAGAATTAATAATACTATCATAGAAATAAGTTAATTTTTCCAGGATATTTTTCATTATTGTTATGGGTTGGACTACAGGCAGTTGAGGATGAAAGATAAAGGTGAGACTGCAATCTTTTTTCAGTTTCTGTACAAAAATACCATAGAATTAGCTGAAATGTGAAAAATATCAACCCCAAACACTGTGTGATACCATGCTGGAGAAAGAGTTATCTATTCCAAGACAGAGTGATCCACCATGATGATGAAACTGAATTATTCAGGTATACTACAGGACCAAAAGACTAAGCAGAGTGTAGAAACTGTATTTTGAGGATGGTTTTGGAGAGAAAGCAGTTTGGGATAAAATGCTGAGCAAAACACATTATCTTATTGACAACTCCTTTTTTTTTTTAACTTTGATGGGTTTTTTTTCCAAACAAACTGAGGGAGAGTTTGCAATTTTGGATAGCTATTCAAGTCAAATAGTACTTTCAAGGCACATCTGAACACTGCATGTGATCTGAATTATGTTGTCAGGAACAAAGGTTCTGAGGGCAATGAGCTCAAAGGTCAAGTAACATGAATCTTAATTTACCCTAAGAAAGGACACAGTGACTTTTCCCACCTTAGTGTGACTGAATAGAAGGGAAAGAAGAATCGCTTAATACGTTTTAATTTTGCAGAGAAGTTTCTTCTTCTCTGTACCTGTAAAGTTCCATCTCATAAGATTCCTTTAAAAATCCCTACTAACACAAGGAAAACCAGTTGGCACATCTGCAGATAAACTGTGTTTGCAGATTGAAAAAAAAAAATCATAGTTAAGGTGATAATAAAGGTGATTCCATTTAAAGCTTTTCTTCAACACATCTACCGAAATTTGTGCTACTGTCATGGCACCCATCTCATAATCTGTGTAAACTTTTATAGTGCATCTATCACCACACACAGCTATCTGCTAGTTTAACTAAACATTATCTTTTAATTAATTTAGTCGTCTTCTTCTCAGGTTCTTTGTGGAATTGGGTAGGATCACTGACTTTTAAAAAAGAACTTGGAGACGCGATGGAGAGTCAGGAAGCTCTACTCTGTTTTGCCATGATAAGACTATTGTAGAAATGGCCCTAACTTGAAACTTCTAGAAACTATAAAGCAATCAAAAAAACCAAACACTTTTAAAACAAATAAGCTTTCATTGTAATGTCATGCAATTTTTTTTTTTTTAAATTAACAATGTTATTCTGCCTCTATGTGATACCATTCAAAACAAGTAATGTTTTTCCTCTGTCATAAAGCTGCATGAAATGCAGTCACAGACTAAATGATGCATGACAAAAAAGCACTCTGTACCCTGGGATCAGTTCTGGTATATAGTGAACTCTCACAATGTTTTCTAGACAACCAAGCCAGATGCTGAAATGAGGGCAAAGGAGGTTGCTCTCTGCAGACAGTAAGTTCAGTGGAAAGAGGACCACTTACCAAGTCAGGAAAAGCAAGAGTTAGTGGCACAAACTAAGTTATTTCCAGCATGGATTAATGCTCTAAAGACCAACTCTTAGTCAAACCTAGAAAAGAAAAAGACTGATTAGTAGGAAATGTGAAGAAAAACATGTTGTTTTGATGCTCTGTCTCAGAAAGGAGAAGCAAAGGAATCAAAATTAATCTAATACCAGTAGACTTTGAATGACTACATAACCTCTGCATCCTTGCTTCTAGTATCAAATCATTCTTCTGACTGAACTTGAAAAAAAGTACCTTCTTTTTCAAAATGAGATGAGGAAAATTTCTAAATAAAGCTGGCTGGAGGTAGGTTCTCTTCAGGATTCTGGCTCACCCTAGATGTATTTTTAGAAGGAAATGGAAGTTACTGTGCCCATAGAATAGGCAGTTTCACACAATTAGTAGCCAAATAGCTAGAAGTAAGACCATCTTACCCATGTACATAGTCTTCTGTCTTGAAAAATATTGTCTTTATTATATTAGAATAAATAAATACAATTTCTTGCAATCATCTGAGACTAGCCAAATTTCTGATACAAAATGTGCAGCTGCATAGCTAATAACGAAAAAGCAAATTCATCTGTTATTTCCAACTGGTAGCACTGAATGGAAACAAATGTACTGAGACCCCTGAGACAGTCTTATACAGAAGCAATCTCTGAAAATAGTTGGAAGTTAAACAGCTACTGTGGGACACTGAATTTACATCAGAAAGACAAGCACCTGAAATTCCTGTAATAATGACTGTATCTGACTAAGATTTCATTCAAGTCTAGAAAACCTCTCGACCTTTTCTTCAGTCTATAAACAAAAAGGGAAGCTGGATGAGGCACCAAAATTCTTTTCAGCAATTAATTCAGTATAGCATGTGATTGAAGTAGCTAAACATTTCATAATAATTTTTTTTTGTTGGTTTCTGAAAAACACATCTTGCCCTTCAAAGTGCAATGAGTTGATTTTTTGGCTGCTCTTTAAATTCTATTGAGAGGAATTAAATTTATCTACTTAAAAAATAAGCCAGCTGAATAGTTAAGTTGAAGACTGCTGGGTTTTATTCATATGCCATTGATGGATGTAATTCATAAGAATTTGTCACTCATTGTGGAAAACTCTCAATTAGCATCATGAATATGTTGATGAACTAATCAATCACTCTTTCACACATCTTTAAAGCCTACAGCAACAATATCAACAGTACTTAATTGTTAAAAGGTAACTCCAACAAAATATAACAACTCATTGGAAACAGGCAGATTTGTTGGAATTATCTTAAAATAAAGCTAACCTAAACTATGAAGTAATAGGAAAGCATTGAAACTTTAATACGGAAACTGACAAACACTTGCAGGTCAGTTCTAGCTCAAAAATAGTAATGCATTCTTCCACACCTCTAAATGCAAATTTTAACTAACATTGAATGTATATTTTGAAGAAGCAACATTTAGTATGCATTCCTATTCATACTGTGCATACTATTTGATGGTCACATACTTCCTAAATCCATACTGTGGAAAGGGAGTAGCAGCCAGCAGCAAGCAGATGAGTGGATCTTAGTCAACAGTGGAGAACAATCTGCATGTCTAATCAAACTATGATATTACCAGTTATCTTTGTCATGATTTCTCTATTTAAAACTTGTCTTCAAAATTTTGCTTCCTGCTTTTAAAATTAAAATGTACTCCTACTTCTCAGGAATGCTGTTTGATGTATTAGTCATATTCTTCACAAATTTTCAGCCCCCTAAGTCAGCCAAGCATAACAAAAGCCGAATGTACCTGTTAGTATTCCTCCAGCTTTATATTCTCATGTAAGCTAGACTGTGAACTTTGGTTCCTAACCCTAGACAACCTATTTTCCTTTAGAAAATCTATTTGATGATTTCAACTGAATCCATCTTTGATGCTATACTCTGGTCAAGTTCACAGAATTGCTATCATAACTCAGCTCATTTGTCAATTTTTAACCTAAGAAATAGCTCAAATAGAGCTAGTGTGATAACTGGACTACCTCTCACCCTGTCCTTTACAAAACACAGTTATTTTAAGTCAGCATTGACCAAGGTCACCAGTAAACCAGTTCAGAAAATCCTTGTATACCAAACATGTTTCTAATAATCCTATGTAAACAGTGGATAAAACACAGAAGACTGGTTTTCATCTTTTTTGTTATTGAATTTGGGTAAACATAAAGATTGGTGAACATGAGTTTCCATTTGAAGAAAGAAAGTGCAAAACATTTGTCAAAGGTGAAGTCTATGGGGATAAATGGTACTAAGGTGCAAGTATTGAACCGGACATTTCATGGTATTAAGGCAGAAATAGTACAAATCACATCCAAAAGAAAAGATGAAGTGTAGGTTCTGGAAAAAAAAAAGATGAAGTTGATCTGGAAAGATGAACTATGAGGTTTTTTTTTTCCCTCCCAGTTTGTATACCAAATTCCAGCACACTGCATAATGAACACATTTTTATTTTAAACACAACAGCTGCCAAACATCCTATCGACTTGGGAAATGCCAGGAAAAAAATGTTGGTTTACAAAAGCTTCCTAACAAACATATTCTTTCAATGATATTGTTGATATAACTACTAGAAATGTATGACAAGAAATAAGACAATTTCTTTAAATTAGTCACTTGTTTTAGCCATAAACAAGTTACTGACTGACATCACTAAACAGGAACTCAATCTATGCTGATGTATATCATACAGGAACTAAAACATCTTCAAATCTGAAATCTCCAAAAAGTATCTCCAAATAACCCAACTTGTCCAACATCAGCAGACAATTCACTGTAGCAGTAGAAAAGCCAAAGAAAAGATCCTATCTTACAGAGCTTTGGAAAAAGCTTTTCTCATCTTTGTTTTCTGACAGAATTGCTACTCACTTGTGCTTATCTAATTGACACCATTGCACAAAGCCTTCCTAAAGTACTCCTTAATTTTGTCCCCTCATTAGCCTTAAAAATGTAGTGAGGAAGAGTATTTAACCTACTAATAGAGGCAGAGTCTCACTGAACCCAGAGACAATTCACTGACTAAAGCTCTTTACAGCTTCATGTCTCCCTTCTGTGTATTTCAATTTCTTTTCTCCTTGTGTGCTGACCCTACAGCAGAAAATACTGAGCAAACTAAGCCTTTGGGTATGAGCCCTTGGGTATGTCATGTAGCATCAGAAGGCTTCTAAGAGGTATTGCAGAAAAAGTCTGGTCATCCTGCCATGGGGGTAGTGTATATGGGACACTGCCTCTTACTTTATTCAACATCTCCCAAATATTCAGAACTTTGCAAAGTCTCACTCAAACTTTTCATATCAGTTATAAATCCCAGGATTATTTTTGTCTGCCCAGAGGGAAATTTTTCAACCATTTTTTTCCAGTTATCTCCAAGAATTTGGAGATATCTCCATGGCTAAGGGGAAGATGATTCTCATTTTCAAATACAAAATTCTTACAGTGACCATGTAATTTGACAGAATGTTTTCCAGTCATCTTTTCCTTGAACAAAATTAGCCATTTTTTTTTAAATCCAAGATGCTCTCTCAGCCATTTTCTTTAAAATCTGCTAAATTTGTCCAAATTAGAACTGTCTGAAAGATTTAAGTCTACTTGTGTTCAGCAGCAATGTATTAGAACTCAGCAGCAAAACTCCCCACTGAATTGCACCTTGCGGACATCTTCCACAATAATGACAGCAAATACCGACCTGGTTTTCTGTGCTGGTGTGTACAAAAGAACAGGATAAGCCTTAGCTTAGCTGTCTCCATTTTCTGACTATTATTTCCTATCCTCTAATGCCTCTGAGCTCCTAGCATTCACTTAATTAATTCAGCAAATAACTCTTTACTATCATAATTACATATTTCATATATATAATAAAATTAATTTAAATTTATAACAGCATTATCTAGATTGCACTTCAGTTACTTAATAAATATACAAATGGTTAAAATAATCAGATTAACCATTTAATGAATGAGGAAGACACACTTTACACAAAGACAACACTGTAGTCAATGGATCCATTAATACATTAAACTCTCCATCACAATTTATGTATTAATGCTTCTGCATGAGCACATCAAAAATAATGGAATTTAATGAGGAGGATAGAGTCAACAAAATGATTTTGCATTAATAAGTTATTTGCCAGAGCCATAAACTAACATGAGATTTACATATGTAAGCCTCCTCATTCCAACATGGAACAATAATTTGATGTAGCTGTCAAGAGCAAGAAAGGCAACATACTGCTAGTGCCAGAAGCAAAGTTTAACTAGCTAAAGATGGTAGCCTCAAAGTCACATTTGCACTTACCAATTTTAAACTGCCACCATCAGAGAATTACAGTACAAAAATACAAGAGAGATTCAGAAAACAGATAAATGAGTACAGGGAGGCTATAGAGACATGGGAAAAGCCTTCTGGCTAAATAACAACACTAAATCATGTCAGCTCTCTGTGACCAGGAATATAGAAATCAATGTCAGAATTCAGCTGCAATATACTCAGGGCCAGAGGTCCAAAACAAGTTCAGAAGAGTTTGAGGACGGCTTCCAAGGAATAAGAAAGCTCTTAAAATGCAAGTTGAAAAAAACCTGAAGAACCAAATTACCTGACAGCACCTGCCCTGGAAAGTGCTCTCTTTGCCTGAAGGCAAGGGAGAAGAGAGGTTCTGAGCTGACCCATTGCTCTGGGACTCCAAAATCAAACCATGTGCTTCTATGTTCACCCAAAATCATTTTTTGAAATATGTAACATAACCTTTTGCTCTCTTAAAAGCTCTGCTGGAGGAATACAGCTGATACTGGGTATTTCTATACGCCAGATGCATTAAACAGTGTCCCTGCAAGCCACAGTGAAGTCACGTGTGCCTATTCAATTTCCTCTTCTGTCTTCTTACATAGTCAGGTTGAGCCTGGCCCTCAAACTGTTTCAAAGGAAAATACAGTACTTCTAGACGTTTGCTGATACTGTCATATCAGTGGTACTAAGACCTACAGACATGACATTTTTATTGGTGGGAGGGAAAACAACAGTAGGAGATGGCAATCAGAGGCCCCAGGTAGCTTTGGAAAGAACTACTAAATAAGCAATAAGAGATAGCAAAGCTAAAACAAAGTAAAATAGGATGAGGTTTAGTTAGAGATAAATATCTGTTGTCTCACATCACTGCTGAGGAATCTGTACCAATGGATTACAGAAACAGACTTACTGGGAATAAAATAGGATATATATACACACAAGTGTATACATACAATATGTATATATGCATATTTCATATATTAAAAAGTATATATACATATGTGTGTGTATATATGTATATACACATGATTGCTAGGATGAAAAATGCATAGGATAAAAATGTTAGCAAGGACATTAATACATTAGTCCAGGTCTTCTTGTGGAAAGCTGTACTTATAAACTTTTGATATAGTTCTAATTTTATATGAAGAGCTTTGCATTTTAAGACCAGTAGCCTCAAACAGCCAAAAAGAAATGACAAAAGAACAAGAATCAAAGGAAACCATGATTTCCTTTGGCCATAGATAGTTTGTCAAAAGAGCAGAATGTTGACTTGCACATCAGGACCTAATTATAGGACAAAATAGTGCCAGCTGAAATAACCACAAGATATACAAAGAATTTGAAGTTTACAGTCAGACTGCCTACAAATGAGATAATAAATTCAGTACTTCAATTTACCACAATTACAATAAAGAACTTTCTCCCACCTCATGCTTACACTGAAATTCTCCCTTGCAGATGCAAAGAAACACTCATTTCCTTACAGCCTAATGTCTGACATCCAGGGCAATCTTCAGGCCAAGTTGCCTGACTACCATTAGTGTTCCTTAACAATTTAAATTTTGGAAGTATTTCAATATTAAGACTTTTTTTTTTCATTCCTGTTAAATTTTTAAAATATATTCATTATATATTTATCTCATGTGATATTTATATGGAACTCTTTTTAATTTATTTGCAGTACACCATGTTTAACAGTTCAGTAAAGCCATTTTAAAATCATGTATTTGGAGTCTTTCTTTTTCCTGAAACTTGAACTTTGACCTGTCTTGGCTTACAGCTCCGTTAAAAGGATTGATGTATGACTTAACCAGAAAAAGTGAATGTCTAAAGTCACTGGTAGCATTTTATTTATAAAATATGCATTAAGTATACACACGTTCCTGGATAACTGGAAGAAATCTGATGCCTTGTCTGATCTCTGACAAGAAGTCAGAACGGGTGAACCACTGATCTTAAGCTCCATGCAGCTATGTAAGTGCATCTACACTGTAATATAACAGAGGGTCAAGTACTTTTTCTTGAGAGCAAAATCCTGTTCATCTTTCTCAATCAAACAATCAACATGCCTGCTCAGTTAAATAAAATCAGCAATATTGGTTCTGCATTGCAACTGTTTAATCTACATTAAAAAGAATAGGGATTAGCAGTGTGATTAGAATCTTACTTAATCAGTTTTATCAGGTATCGCTGTGAAACATTAACAGGTGCTTTTGTTCTACACACTTTGCTACTTACTTTATTGTAATAAATGTCGAGTGAAATTATGGCTGTTGTCTTACACCTAAGCACACCAACACATGGTATATGCCCTGAGGAACTTAAATGTGAGACACAAAAATATGTAAGAAAATAATAACAAAGATTGAGAAAATGGTTAGTCAGGGTGAGAACAAGGAATAGAACTTTGCCTCTCTGCCCAAAGTAATGAATTCTAGTCAGTCTTGCTTGTTGATTCTTTGATTTTGAAAAAATTATTTATTATCTGTGCAATACATAGAATCATAGAATCATAGAATCATAGAATGGTTAGGGTTGGAAGGGACCTTCAAAGGTCATCTAGTCCAACCCCCCTGCAAGGAGCAGGGACATCCCCAACTAGATCAGGTTACTCAGAGCCTCATCCAGCCTGGCCTTGAACGTTTCCAGGGATGGGGCATTCACCACCTCTCTGGGCAACCTGTTCCAGTGTTCTACAACCCTCATTGTAAAAAATTTTTTCCTAATATCTAATCTAAATCTACCCCCCTCTATTTTAAAACCATTACCTCTCGTCCTATCGCAACAGGCCCTACTAAACAGCCTATCCCCATCTTTCTTGTAGGCCCCCTTGAGGTACTGGAAGACCGCTATCAGGTCTCCCCGGAGCCTCCTCTTCTGCAGGCTGAACAGCCCCAACTCTCTCAGCCTGTCCTCATAAGAGAGGTGCTCCAGCCCTTTTATCATCTTTGTGGCCCTCCTCTGGACCTTCTGCAACTGGTCCATGTCCTTCTTGTGCTGGGGGCTCCAGAACTGGACACAGTACTCCAGGTGGGGTCTCACCAGGGCAGAGTAGAGGGGGAGAATCACCTCCCTCGACCTGCTGGCCACGCTCCTCTTGATGCAGCCCAGGATGCAGCTGGCCTTCTGGGCCGCAAGGGCGCATTGCCTGCTCATGTTAAGCTTCTCATCCACCAGCACTCCCAAGTCCTTCTCCTCAGGGCTGCTCTCAATCCATTCCCCGCCCAGCCTGTATTTGTGCCTGGGATTGCCATGACCCAGGTGCAGGACCTTGCACTTGGCCTGGTTGAACTGGCCAAGCTCGCACGGGCCCAGCTCTCCAGCCTGTCAAGGTCCCTCTGGATGGCATCCCTCCCTTCCAGCGTGTCGACGGCACCACACAACTTGGTGTCGTCGGCGAACTTGCTGAGGGTGCACTCTATCCCACTGTCCATGTCGCTGACAAAGATGTTGATCAGGGCCAGGCCCAGCACGGACCCCTGAGGGACGCCACTGGTGACCGGTCTCCACCTGGACACTGAGCCGTTGACCACCACTCTCTGAGTGCGGCCATCCAGCCAACTCCTTATCCACCGAGTGGTCCGTCCATCAGACCCATGCCTCTCTAGTTTAGAGAGAAGGATGTCGTGCGGGACAGTGTCAAAAGCTTTGCACAAGTCCAGGTAGATGATGTCAGTTGCTCGTCCCTTGTCCACCGATGCCATCACCCCGTCATAGAAGGCCACCAAATTGGTCAGGCACGATCTGCCCTTGGTGAAGCCATGTTGGCTGTCACCAACCACCTCCTTGCTCTCCATGTGCCTTAGCATGGTTTCCAGGAGAATCTGCTCCATGACCTTTCCAGGCACAGAGGTGAGGCTGACCGGCCTGTAGTTACCTGGGTCTTCCTTATTCCCCTTTTTAAAAATTGGGGTTATGTTCCCTCTCTTCCAGTCATCGGGGACCTCACCAGACCGCCACGACTTCTCAAATATGATGGCCAGTGGCTTGGCAACTTCATCCGCCAGTTCCCTCAGGACCCGCGGATGGATCTCATCAGGTCCCATGGACTTGTGCACCTTTAGGTTCCTCAGATGATCCCAAACCTGCTCTTCGAGTACAATGGGCAGTTCTTCATTCTCGCAGTCCCTGCTTGAACCTTCTTTTACAGCTTGGGCGGTGGGACAGGAACTCTTGTCGGTGAAGACTGAGGCAAAAACGTCATTGAGAACCTCAGCCTTCTCCATGTCCTGGGTAACCAGGACACCAGTTTCCTTCTGGAGGGGGCCTACATTTACCCTGGACTTTCTTTTGTCCCCTACGTACCTATAAAAGCTCTTCCTGTTACATTTTATATCCCTGGCCAGATTCAGTTCTGCCAGGGCTTTGGCCTTCCTTACCTTATCCCTGGCCACTCGCGCAGCCTCTTTGTAGTCCTCTCAGGCTACCTGTCCCCACTTCCACCCTCTATAGGCTTCCTTTTTCACTTTCAATTGGTCCAGGAGCTCTTTGCTCATCCACGCCGGCCTCCTGGCCTTTTTGCCCGACTTGTTTTTCATCGGGATGCACCTCTGCTGAGCTTGGAGGAGGTGCTCCTTGAATGTGGACCAACTTTCCTGGGCCCCTCTTCCCTCCAGGGCCGCCTCCCATGGCACTTGGCCCATCAGGTCCCTGAAGAGGCCGAAGTCCACCTTCCTGAAGTCTAGGGCAGAGAGCTTGCCATGTATTTTCCTTGCTGCCCCGTGGATCTTGAACTCCACCATGTCATGGTCGCTGCAGCCAAGGCTGTCCTTTAGTTTCACATCCCCGACCAGTGCCTCCCTGTTGGTGAGCACAAGGTCGAGCATGGCACCCCTCCTTGTCGGCTCCTCTATCGCCTGCAGGAGGAAGTTGTCATCCACGCATTCCAGGAACCTCCTGGACTGCCTGTGCCCTGCCGTGTTGTCTCTCCAACAGATGTCAGGGTGGTTGAAGTCCCCCATGAGGACCAGGGCCTGTGACCGTGAGGCTGCTCCTATCTGCCTATAGAGCACTTCGTCCGCTCTATCCTCCTGGCCAGGCGGCCTGTAACAGACCCCTACCGTGACGTCCCCTGTCCGTCCCCATCCTCTAATCTTTACCCATAAGCTCTCTGTCAGCTCCTCCTCCATTCCCAGGCGGAGCTCCACACACTCCAGCCGGTTGCTGACGTAGAGAGCGACACCCCCTCCTCGTCTCCCCTTCCTGTCTTTTCTAAAAAGCCTATACCCCTCCATGTTGACGCTCCAGTCATATGTGTCATCCCACCACGTCTCCGTGATGCCAATGAGGTCGTAGCCCTGCTCGTGTGCAAGCATCTCCAGCTCTTCCTGTTTATTCCCCATGCTGCGTGCATTGGTATAGAGACACTTCAGCTGGGCCCCCGACAAGGCCGACTTGCTGGCTGGAGCTACAGGGGTGCTATTGCACCGCAGTTTAGGTTCATTTGCACTTATCTGTGATCCCTCCTCAGCTTCTGGACCCTCGGTGCTGGCACTGGCGCCATGCTGACCGCAGTGGGCTGAACTGTGCTCCCCCTCCCCCAGCAACACCAGTTTAAAGCCCTCCGGACGAGCCTGGCAAGTCTTTGTCCAAGCACACTCTTCCCCCTCTTGGTTAGGTGCACGCCATCCGCCCCTAGCAGCCTGGGCTTCTCAAAGCACGCCCCGTGGTCTAGATACCCAAAGCCCTGGCTGTAGCATCACTCCCTGAGCCACGAGTTAACCTGCCAGATACGTCTGGCCCTTTCAGGTCCCTGCCCTTCGACCGGGAGGATTGATGAGAAGACCACCTGCGCCCCAGAGCCTTTGACTGTTGAACCCAGAGCCCTGAAATCCCTTTTGATGTTTTTTAGACTGCTGCCAGCTGTGTCGCTGGCCCCCACATGAAACACCAGCAGTGGATAATAGTCTGTGGGTCGTATGAGGCTAGGTAGTCTCTTGGTGACATCCCTGATACGAGCCCCCGGGAGACAGCATACCTCCCGAGAGAGCGCATCGGGGCGGCAGATGGGTGCCTCTGTAACAGACTGAGACACATACAGTGAGGTACAGTCATATATGTATAAATATATGTCTTCTTTCACAGTCATGGGTTTTTCCTCTGCAACTTCCCTGCTGTAAGCAGAAAAGCAAATACACTATTCTTACATCCAGAGAGATAAAAGAAACAAAACCCAGAAAATCAGTTCATATTTTTTAACCTCTTGAACAGAACAATAAACCACTGAACCAGACCTTTGTCCTTTATATACATGATATATATTACACATGATGCTTTACACTGCATGGTATCGTCCCATTAGTGCAAGTGCAAAAACGGATTTATGATCAGTATCATAAATCACTTATCAATTGTGATCATATGTGTATGGCATAGAATTTGCTTCGCACTGTTACCAAGGGTAAAATAAATCATTGATAAAGTAAGTGATTGCTCAGTAATGCTCTGGTCATAGCCAAAAGGTAATTGATCTGCAGGTTTACCTTCTTTATTCTTACAAGAATAATTGTCAGAAATTACAAAGGGTGAAGCAAGTCATTCCTTTCTTGTTAGATCATTTAACTGTGGAAGAGCCAATTAGACTCAGAGTTTCAAATCAATATCTTGATACACCTTTAAGATAAACCTTTCTTTGTATAGAAATACAAACTAAGGTCAACATTAACAGATACATTTACAGTTAGTGAGTCAGTGCTGTGAATACTGCAGTATAATTAATGAGATATGTAACACTGCGAGAATATCAGGTTGATGTCACTGACAAATATTGCTCTCATTTTCACTTTTGCCTCAATAGTTCACTTTAATACAAATGAGCTTAAAACTAATAAAATATTGATATTTAATGATATAGCTAATTTGATAGAATATCTTACTGCAACTTCCATTCTACTATTATATAATGACAAAACAATTTTAAAAATATAAGCCTCCCAGAAACCATATATTTTTCAATCTTTCCATTTTAATGAACTTTTTTTTTTTCCAATTAAAAAATAGTAGTCCATGAAAGTAAAGCTGTGTGAAAAATTAGCCTCACTTAAAATCCTAGCCAACAGTTAGAAAGAAAATATAGAATAAGTTTTGACCAAGAAGGGGAGGAAAGACTAGTTTTCTAAAATTTCTACTAAATTTCATATGTTAAATATAAATTGGGTTAAAATCACTGTATTGAATATATCATGACGACTTAGAAATTTATTCAGAGATGCACTCTGAAAATCTAAAACAGTAACTAAAAAGAAGAATTACTTATTTGGAACCACTCTATGGAGTTTTCTGTGGAGATCCCCCTCCAAGCACAGGATAACTGAGTAGTGGTAGTAATCTCCCCATGAAGGAACTGAACAAAGATATTTTTCAGATTGGCATTTGCAAAGTCCTTGGTCAGAGCTCAGCCCTCTCAAGAGTGAAGACTGTATTTTGTGGTCTGAAACAAAGGAAAAACTTTCAAACTGGGAGGAAATGGAAAGTCTTTTTAATTGATTAAAAAATCAATTAAGTTACTTCACATCCCTCATGACTGGCACAAAATTCACAACATCCTCCCTCACTGTGACTATGTCTTGATAACGATGGCTCTAGGAATCTGCAAAAAGTAGGTTTTATAAGAATACATTCTTAAAAAAAAAAAAGAGAGAAAACTAAGAAGCTAAAAATGGCATGAACTAGGCTTCTTTACTTGCTGAAATTATGTATGCATTATAAAGAATAAATTCTGCACTGTATCTCAATTTATTTTTTTCGAACTTAGAAGTCTGGAAATAAGAATAAAAGTATTTTCCCACAGTGACACATTTCCTCCATTTACTAAGCAATGAACTAGTTTCCACTCATTTTTTGTATGGTGTCATCAAGTATAAGCAGGATTTGGCCATGTTTCTATCCAAATGGTTTCAATTGGTGTTCCAAATTAACATAACCATGGGGTTTACATTTCTACTGGTGTACTAATATTTCTACTGACAGGACAGGACTATCTCACATTCCATATGTAAGCAAAACTCCCAGTGAAGCCATGAAAGGCTTTTCTTTATAATAGCAGTAGGAAGGAATCAGGTGCCAGAGCAAATCCAGGACTAAATCCACATATTGTATCTGTTACTTGACTGTAGTAGAACTGGAGGAGAAAATGAGGAAAGTTTACACTCTGTGGAAGTGTTGCGTGAAACTTTAAAAACTTTCTACACATTTTTCAAGACTGACATGACAGGAAATTCAAATTCTACCTAATTCTATGTCATTTCATAATAAAACCATATTTTTTCTTGAAACAATCATCGTAGTGTTTACAGTGAAACAGCACCAAGTCTAAGTGTGCAGATGCTGATGCTGGAAAAGACTCAAAGATGAATGATATCAATGAGCCCTACAGGGCATTCCAGCTATATTTCAAGGAAACCTAAACTGATGGATGCTTTTAGTCTCTTTTCCAGCTGTTTTCATGCAGGAAAATGTTTACTTAGAAAATTTAGTTAAGCAGTATTACTAATGATTTTGCAAGTTATATGCAATTCCTCTTCTCCTATAGACAGTATATCACAACCATTAAAATACTTCTGAAATAATATTTAAAGTAAAGGCTTTAAGTACACGCTTCTGTAGCTCAGATAGGAACTATCTCCTTTTACTTTTACAACAAGAAACAAATTTTACATCCTTGTATATGTACAAAATCCCAGTCACTTTCATTACTTTAAAAGCACAATATGGCTGATGGCCACATTTTAGTTACAATTTTTCACTTTCCAAATTTTAGGGATGAGTAAACTCTCGTATGGGCACATGCATTCTTCCACAGAATAAAAATAAATAATAAAAAAAAAATCTTTGCAGTTTTCTCTATCATGCTGCTTTTCCACATGTAACTATTAGGAATGTAACAATATAATGAAGCAGACCAGAATACTGTAATTTGGAACAAGGGCTAGGAAAATAAACATATGGAAGAGCAAACATTTTAACAGTGTGAATCTGATTCAATTCAGAGAGAAAAAGGATCATTCTAAAATAAAGCAACTATGTTGGCGTGTAGAGACCCATATAACAAGTTGAAAAATCTGAATTAGGAAAAACATTACGTATCAGGCCTTAATAGAATTTTATCTGTAAATGAAAGAAAATGCAAACACCCTTTCTATTCAGAAGAGGCCCTGCTGCTCAGCCAAATATTTTTCCCAGTTCTTTGTGCCTTAAACTTTCATTTTCCAGTGCATTCAGCAGAGTCAATGTCACCTTTGAAACTACATGCAAAAGTACTTTTTGGCACAACATGCTTTATGTTACTGGTAAGAACTGCACATTTAAAAAAATAGAAAGTATGTTCAGTTGTAAAATCATCTGTTATATGTCCTCTGCACTATACGCATGCACACATACAGAGATGTCTCAAGTCAAAAAGAACAAATAAGACCTGTTTGGCAAAGATCAGCATAAGAATAAATAATAATATTAAATGTGCTTTCCTATTAAATACTTACATAAAGAAACTTGCATTAAAACATAGAGAGATCGGCTGCAGCTGGGAAAACAGGATATTTTCAAACCTTTGCCATGTTTTTAATCGCTCCATGCACAAAGATTTGTTTAAAGTGTGCAGAAAGTTTTCTGTAATCTTTTAAAGAATTAAGAAATCTTTTAAAGTTTTAAGAAATGTAAATCTCATACATTACAAATATAAAATTTGCAGTTCCCAATGCCATCACCTGAGGTCATTTTAACAAGCACACCTGGTATCTTGAGTATACGCTTGTCTTTCATAGGCCAAAGGAGTTTTAAAAAAGCAAGTTTAATGTCAGCACATACATTACAGCTCATTTTATTTTTCACTAGTCCAGTGGAACAATTCAGCTGACCAGTACAAGTTAGACTCTCTGGGTATAAGACATCCTCCTTTCACCACTCAATCACACCTCTCCTTAGAATTAGGAAGAAATGTCACTCTAAAGGCAAACAAACTCAGATTAGAATTTCTTCCTGGTTTTGGAAGTCTGGAGAAGTGTATGCAGTCTTTACTTCAGAAAAATTTTCCAACTTGCCTTCAGTTGTCAGGGATCCATCTCACATGGATTCCAGCAAACAAATTGCATTGCTGTGACAAAATTCTCCACTTTGACCCAGATACCATTTTGACCCAAGAATCATAGAATCATAGAATCATAGAATCACATGGTTGGATGGGACCTATAAGATCATCTAGTCCAACCGTCTTCCCACTACCATTGCTGCCACAGCTACTAAACCATATCCTGTAGCTTCTCATCAAGCCGCCTCTTGAACACTGCCAGGGACGGAGACTCCACCACCTCCCTGGGCAGGCCGTTCCAGTGCCTTACCACTCTTTGAGAGAAAAAGTTTTTCCTCAAGTCCAATCTAAACCTCCTCTGGTACAACTTGTGACCATTTCCTCGGGTCCTGCTTGTTGCCTGGAAGAAGAGGCCAAACCCCTGTTCATAACAACCTGCCTTCAGGAAGCTATAGAGTGCAATGAGGTCTCCCCTGAGCCTCCTCTTCTTCAGACTAAACAATCCCAACTCTCTCAGCCGCTCCTCATAAGACTTGTGCTCCAGACCCCTCACCAGCTTTGTTGCCCTTCTCTGGACACGTTCCAGGGCTTCAATGTCTTTCTTGTAGTGAGGGGCCCAAAACTGAACACAATACTCAAGGTGCGGCCTCACCAGTGCCGAATACAGGGGGATGATTACCTCCCTGCTCCTGCTGGCCACACTATTTCTAATGCAGGCCAGGATGCCGTTGGCCCTCTTGGCCACCTGGGCACACTGTCAGCTCATGTTCAGCTGAGCATCAACCAACACCCCCAGGTCCCTTTCCTCTTCACAGTCCTCCAGCCACTCAGCTCCGAGCCTATAGCGCTGCATGGGGTTATTGTGGCCAAAGTGCAGGACCCGACACTTGGCCTTGTTGAACCTCATGCCATTCAGCTCAGCCCAGTGATCCAGCCTATCCAGATCCCTCTGAAGGGCCTCCCTACCCTCAGGCAGATCAACACCGCCACCCAACTTGGTGTCATCTGCAAACTTACTGAGGGTACACTCAAAAATCTTTTCCTTATATTAAATTAATAATAAAAATGGTCTCAAATATTAGTCTGTACTAATCTTTCTCTAGAAAGACCTTTGTGAATTATTTTTTATGAACCATGAAAATTATTTTCAGAAAACCCTCTGGATCCAGGCTTATGAATGATCATTGACCATCAGATACTACAAATTTAAACAGTGTTTTAAAATATGCACAAAGTAAAACAAATATTTTTTTTTTATGTTGCAGGCTAGGGTATATGTGATGACAGAATCACTACTTGTTAGAGAATTGAAAGTATCAGAAGAACAGTAAAACATAATTTTAAAAGTATGAAGAATAGAATAGAATAGAATAGAATAGAATAGAATAGAATAGAATAGAATAGAATAGGACTATTTCAGTTAGAAGGGACCTGCGACGATCACCTAGTTGAACTGCCTGACTAATTCAGAGCTGACCAAGTGTAGTTTAGCTGCACTCAGGACCAAGCTACACAGTCTCTCACTCACTTCCCCCACCCTCCAAGGACATAGGGGAGAGAGAATACAACAGAAAGGCTCGAGGTCTGAGATAAGGACAGGGAGAGATCAAGTTACTGTTATGGGCAAAACAGACTTAACTTGGGGAAAACTATTTATTTATTTATTAATTTATATTAATAAAATCAAAGCAGGATAATGAGGAAGAGTATTAAAAAAACTTCCCCCCTACCTCTCCCTCTTCCTAGGCTTAACTTCGTTTCAATTATCTCTACCTCCTACCCGACCCTGACCAGCACAGTAAGGAAGAGGGAATGGGGGTTATGGTCAGTTCATTACTTGTTGCTTTACCGCACTCCTTCCTCGTCAGGGGAAGAACCCCTCACATTCCTCCCCTGCTCCAGTGTGGGGTCCCTCCCACTGGCTACAGTCCTTCATGAACTGCTCCAGCGTGGGTTGTTTTTCCATGGGGTGCAGTCCCTCCAGAGTGGCTTCCCCAGCAGGCCCTCCATGGGCCTCAGTCTCCTTCAGGCATCCGCCTGCCCCGGCGTGGGGTCCTCCCTGGGCTGCAGGTGGATCCCTGCTCCTCCGTGGGCCTCCATGGGCTGCAGGGGCACAGCCGGCCTCACCATGGGCTGCACCACGGGCTGCAGGGGAATCTCTGCCGGGAGCAGCATCATTGCTCCCCCTCCTTCTTCACTGACCTTGGCATCTGCAGCCGTTCCTCTCACAAGAAATTCTTCACAATGGGCTCAGAGAGACACCTCTCAGGATCTCTTCACATCTCTTCTCTCCATTTCTTGCAGCTGGGCCAGGCCGAGTGGGGCCCAGACGGCTGCCCAGCGGGAGGCCAGAGGGTGAGGGCTGCAAGGCCCACAAGGCTTGCGCCTCCCCCTCTCTGCCCCTGCTTCATTTTCTTCACTTTTTTATTATTATTATTTTTATTCTTCCCCTTCTTAAATATGTTATCACAGAGGCGTTATCACTGGGCATTCCATCACCAATTGGTTCAGCCATGGCCAGCGGCAGGTTCACCTTAGACCTGGCCAAGTTCACTAAACAAAGGGGAAACTTCCAGCAGCTCCTTACAGAAGCTGCCCCCATAGCTCCAACCCCCCCTTCCCCCCAAACCCAACACACCAAGTTAAAGCATGTTGTTAAGGGTATTGTCCAAATGCCTCTAAAATACTGACAAGAATGAAAAAAAACCCCACAACTAGGAGGATGAAATTTAAGATTAATATAAAGAAAATCCTATGAGAGAAAGATATCTTGGACTGACCTGGGACATAGTATACCTCCACTGAGATCATTGGGAAACGGCTCCTAACTCCAGAACAGGCCAGACTAGACTCATGTCTCTGGACAGGAGATGGTCAGGATCCTACTGCTTAAGACTTTTAAACCTGGACACCAGTAAACTGGCACTAGAACAAATGTTCATTGGCAAAGATATTTGCCTAAATGGCTGATGATGTTTTTAGTTTTCTGTCTGTACTGCACACATTAGGGAATCTGACAGCAGAAAAATAACTCCTGTGGCAGCTTGTGCTTGGGAGGTAAGCAACAAACTGTTATGGAACCTTTTAAAGAAAGCTAATGGAAAACTAATGTGGAGAAAGAATGGTGGACATTTTTCATGAAATCCATTGGTATCAAAAATGCAAAATAACTTTACAGGTTTTTTTTTCCTGCAAATGTGATAGAGCTTGCTAACCTTAGCTTGACTCTCTGGAAAGAGATGACTGCAAGATTGATAAAAAAACCTGATGTTTGTAACTTAAATTATCAGACTCTGCTCTGACAACTGTAAAGTTTTGACTCCTCTACTAAATACTGTTATGACTTGTGCACGTACCGCAGAAATCTCTCATAATAAAAGATACTGTATTCACTGCATGTGACTGCTGCAGATCCAATCATAAGGCCATTTACAAATGTCTTCTCTGGGCAGTTGTAAAATTAGGCTGGCAGAGCACTGACGACTGGCTACATCAGTCACGTAGAACTTCAGCTGCTTCTCCCCACAATCAGATTTACTTGACTTCTTCACATAGATCTGGCATTTGATAAGTAAGAGGTTTAGTGTTAACATGGCTTAAAACAGCCAGCCATCATTAATGTCAGTTTGTCATTAAAACTACAGTTATTAATTGCTTTTAAAGGTAATGCTTATAATACACTTAATCAAGATTAGGCCCATTAAAAAGCTGTCAGAATTTTCCCTCGCTGCTTCTGTGCACCAGTGGACACTGCTAACTTACAAGATATTTTCCTTTCGAAACCATTGAAGTAGTGAGCAAAAGATCCCTGGGTTTGATGACTGTGGCTGAAATAATCAAAATGATAAATACCCGCATTATCTGACCATGTTTACAAATGATTGCGATGGTCCTTTTTAACACTGAGAGGCCACCATGTGTTGCAGTCACTGTTTGTGAATCTGTTTCCCTGATTAGTCAGTGCTCTCTGTAATAGCCCTGATAGCACTGAACATATGTTGTGGGAAAATGCTGTCAAGCAAAAAGCTATGCTAATCTCATCTATCTCTGTCACCTTTAATACATATACTTACTTTTTCAGGTTTTTTTTTCCATAGGATAGTAGTAGATTTGAATCATAATACTTCTTCAAGCATTTTGATACCTGAATAAAATAATATCTTGAATTTAAAGTAGCATTAATGGAATCATTAGGAAATGACCGGTCTTGTTGCTCAATTTAAATTCAAGGCATAGACTAGCACAGATAATCATTAGACATACCTAATTAAACAAGGCACATGTAACTGAGACAGAGTAACAAAGCAAAATGTAGCTTGCCACAATATCATCGTGTATGTAGATATCCAAGCACAATCAGAGACTCTTGAAATTTGCTATACCATGTCAGAAGAAATTCAGTGTTTGTATTTGAATGCAAGGTTTTATTTCTCTTTTAGATGCAAATCTCAAAGAACCATTAATGGTGTAATTATTGCTTACATATCTATAAACTAGAGATCAGATGCAGAAGGAGCTAGAATGAAAATTTACAAAAGAATGCTATGTATGTCACAGGTTTTTATTCTTTTTGTACAGCTGTAGAATCCCAGATATAATGTATATTTTGTAGAGAGAATGACCTTTTTTAAGGGCAAATAATGTTTTTTACACAGAATAGAATTTTCAGCAGTGCCTCCGCTAAAACATCTTCGTAAATAATGTCACATCTCCTGATTTTATTACAAGAAAAAAGGACAATTATACAGTAATGCATCGGATACACATGTTCATTCATGTATAACAGCCATTGCCATGTTATACTGAATCATCCAGTAGGATCAACATTCTTCTAAATTAATTACAACCATTTAGCAGTAACAGTAAGTGTAGTAGCCTCCAACGTACTTTGCTCTGTCTGTGCTGCCTGCATGAAAGTGTTGCTGTTTCAGACAGCTGTTATGCAATTCATTTCCAAACACATGACTTGTACTTTACTACTCTCTTATTATTCAAGTCATGCTTACAATTCATGAGAGACTGAGCTAAGACCAACAGACTCATACTCAACACTGATTTTATAATGCAGCTCAAGCCAAATGTCAATAATGAGCATATGAGGAAAAAAATCTAACATCCTCTGTTCCTCTAGAGCTGCTAAATTCTATATGCAACTAAATGTACAGCAGATGTTAAATGTGATTAGAGTGCTTCCTCACTGTTAATATTTGTTAGTAATAAGAACCTTATGAAAAGCTAAGATACAAAACAAGTACAGGGAATTACTCATCTGTAAACCTCTCTCCCCTCCCCCCAACACCAGAGGGATCACATTTGATAGAGTTCCTGTCTTGTTTCGCACTGGAAGTATGAGAGTCTTGAGTAGGAATCTGTCACTTACATTTTTCAAAATTATTATTAAAATAACCAAAACAGGCTTTTTTAAGAAATAAAACTTATATTGAAAAATCAGGCTGCTAGCTAGCCTAAGATTTTGCAGAAAACATTTTAAGTATGCTGTCAAACAAACAAATATATTTAGATCCCCAAATCCTTATTAGAATTTGAGTACAAATATTCAAACAGAAATACCATTGTCTCTTACATTTTGATACTGGTCAGATACAAGGCCAGAACTTGATGGAAGCTTTATCATGCAGCCATCACCAGTCAGCACTCTGTCAAAGCTGCCATGCCCTAAGCCTAAGGTGTGCTGGCATATCCATATGACTTTTTGGTGTGAAACTGTCTCACACACATTGAGAGTGTAAACGTGCCCTTATGATGCATCCTGTGTACTGGACATGACGCTGACATGCGATGGTTAAGCGTAAGCAGGGTTGTTCAGCGCTCTCAGAATACCCAGGCTCACACAGTTAAAACATAGGGAGCTTCATGTGAATAATGACTGAGGGAAAACAGAATCTGTGTTCACAAAGCCTACTCTGGATTTTGTTCTGAAACATGTTCATGCACATTTGTGCTTATGTCTGACAGCTTTCAAAAAATCCCATGTTTCTCCAGCCACCTACCCAATTATACAAAACAAGCTGTACAGTTTTTTTTTTTTTTTTCCAGATGAAGGTAATTTATTGGGAATTATGCACAGGCATACTTATGTTGTTCTGATTTATCTACTCCACTATGACAAAAACAAAATACTTTCTGTATGCCAGACAAAACCGTAACCACAATTTTAAAAAATCTACAGAAAATCAAGCAGGAAAATTGGAAATTGCACAGCATCATTAACACTAGTCCTTAGCCATTTTATATTTTTAGCTATTTTTTTTATGTGTAGAGAAACTAAGTAACTGAGACCCACAGCAAGAAAGCCTAAGGACAACATAAAATTAGATTTAAACAAACTTGCACAGTGCAGGCTCAGCCAAAGAGACATGGTTTGTACATATTTTTGCAAAAAGACAGAATTTGACTGTTACAGTCGTTACCAAAAAGTGTCCTTAATGAATGTCATATATAGCAAGCAGAATGCTGTTTAAGCAAGAGGCTTCAGCCTAAATTAATTACCTAGAAAATCATCTTCAGAAAGATGTTCTTGTTGCCTACCGACAACTTTAATGGTATATCTCTATCTAATCCCAGATAAAAACACTGAAAGGTCTCCCAGGCTTTACTAGTGTGTCTAAAACATTTTTTTTTAAAGTATGTTTTATATATATTTATGTATGCATCTCAAAGATTTACTGTAAGTTTAATGAATACTTCTGCTTGCCAAGATCATTTCACAGGTCACTCTTACCTAAGAAATCATCTTGACATTATTACACGCATATATCCTGCATTAACCTTTGTATAGAAAATGAGATTTCTATTTTTAAAAGAAATACACTTAGGATAAAAATATAATTGTTTTAATTAGCTTATTTTAGAAAAACCTGTTAAACAACACAAAGTTATATGTGAAGCTATGTTCTTCTATATTTTATTTTGGAGTTGCACATTATTTTAGCCTCCAACATCAAAATATCTTGTAACTATCACAGGGCTACAATGATTCTCTGATCGTATACAGATGTGATTATATCTTTCACAATTGCCCTACTCAACCTGTACAGATATTAAGGAATCCAAAGCAGTGACTGAGTTACAAAAATGTGGGCCAATCTTCATATCAAAAATCTGTGATTGTAACATAGGAAAACCCTACAAATCTCTCGAAATGCTCAGAGATAGTCAACTATACATGCCAGTTTTCCCTGTGGTGATGTCTAACAGTAGATGTCAGCTGGAAATGGAATCCATTTCCATTGGATGGATAGTGATTTGTGATTGATTTGTGATTGATTGATTGATTCATTAATTTGCAATCCCATGATCAAAATACTTTCTAGAAGCACAATTTTAAGCATAAATAATGAATTTTTTTTAAAAAAATGCTTATTATATATGCCCCATTACCCAATTAAATTACACTTAGTTAATTTTGTAGATTAGCATATTTTTCATTGTCTTGTTCTGACATAAATTGTGCCTTAATGAAGTAAAGCAGTTGCTCATATACTTTTGCACACTGAGATCACTCTTTCATTTCACAAATGCAATAGCTTCCTTCTTCTTTACTGAAGGGAGGAGTTTTAACACCACAGGAGGAAGAAAATGCTACACCTTCTTCTGACTGCCCTTGTGATTACAGATCTCTTAAGAAGCATTTATTTTTAAGCAGAATAGGCTTTCTGTTAGATTAAAGGTAACAGGCCAAGCTTTTAAATACAAATTGTTTACGCAATTCCTCCAGCATGACATTTCACAAATGTTCATATAATCCTCAGAAACCTTACATACTTCATCTCAAATCAATGACTGTTTCTTTAATAAATATTTTATTTGAAAAGCAGCCTCTCTATTCTGCAGTAACCCTTTTGGCAATTAACCTTTCTAAATAAATAAAAAATGTCTCCTAGTAAATAAGATTTTTTTTACTCTAATATCTTATGACAGCATTGAAAAGGATGTTTACCAAGTGAAGAGTGTCTGTGTTTATGGGAAAAGACACTAGGATCTAGTTGCTACATGCAAAATTCAGACAAAGACAAACATTTTCGGGTTGGTGATGGGGAAGGAGAAAGGGAGAAGAGAGAGAGTATCTTTGCTTTTCTGAACTATGCCACATTTTTCTTTCTCCTGTCCCCACCCCGATGTCTCACTGTATTTTGACTGTAAGAACACCTTTGCATTTTTACACAGCGTAAGCTTCCCTGGTGAAGGCTGTATCAGCCCTGAGCACTGCTTTTCAGACTGGAAGGATGTTAAACCTCAGTTCATCCAACAATGAGCTTCCTATCTTCCTGGCCTCAAACCCATAAGCCCAAGAATAGCACACAAAAAGAAGGAAAATACACTTTCCTTAACCCACCGTCTCATAGTTTTTTTCCATCCTCATTTATCAAGCATATATGATGACCTTCATTCACCTTCACTTCATTCTTTTTCACCAGGCATTACATTCAAATTGTCAACTCGTTGCAGCACCAGAAGGAAATGAAAGAATTGCTTTTTTGTTAGGCTTTGCTTCACTTGTGAAAGTGAAATGCTTAGGACATTTAAAATAGAGTTTAAAATGACTGCCCAATGAGTAAAAAATACAAAATGTTCACATATTCATATGCATGTTTTCAAACAACTGGCCATAGTTGTATCCATGGAGTAAAGATGTTTCATTAGCATCAATAGAAGGCTTTACACACAGCTAACAATTCAATAAACATGTTTTTTTCCTTGCACTCCAGTTATATTTAACAACTCAAACAGCCCCTCTCCTCTACTGGCCCTTTACAATGGACATGAAGACAGAAGAACTCCTCTCATGTAAACCACCTTTATTCCTTTTATTTTAAACTACTCTTCAAACTATTTGCCCACTCACCAATGTTTTTAAGCTCAGCTAGGTTAGTCTGCCTGAGGGTACAGAAGAAAGTTTTGGCAAGTGAGAAAAGGCAGTAGAAAATGTGTTTGCTGAGGCATAAACCTTTGAAGTTTCTGGTGCACCATTGCTACCAAGTGCCCTTTTTTTATCACATTCCTCTTCTGAGGACCTTCTTGCTCTTGACATTTTCCAGATTATAGTGTCTCTGCTATCTAAATAGTTTTAAAAGTCACAAGGAACATACTGAGCACAGACTAAATTGTAGGTAGAGATGTGTGTTTTTATACACATTTAAAATGTATGATAATATTTTTGTTGCTCTGAATTCTACTGAAATACAATGGAAGATTGGATGGTGTGTGACTGAGACCATGGTGCATATTTCAGAATTACCTTATGCTGTGATCACAATTGGGAATGATTGGTGTGTTGCATGTATCTACGATTTTTAACTAGATTCTCTTCTTTTCTATCCTCTCGTACATTCTCAAAAGGCTTCTCCTGTTCCCCAGGAAGCTGGATCCAAGCTGAGTGCAAGTTATCTCAAATATCACTCTGAATAAGAAGACATAAAACAGAAATCCCACAGAATATTTTCTTGAGGGGAAGATCTTTGTGGAGTGAAGGTCAGTGAACATAATGGTCAAGGTCTAACAGAGGAAAAATTTCCGCTTGCAGTAAGCTTGTAAAATTAATTAGATCTTTACTAATTTTTTCCCCTGCAGCCTGCATAAAATGAGCATGGATGTGTTCATGCAGTCTGCTATGACAGCTGAGATAGAAGAATTTCTTTCTTTTCCTTCCCTGCATCAGACGTATCTTCATTAAAGCATGTTCTTTTCTAAACATGTTATTACTTTTTCAGTCATGACAGAAACAGAGGTTGTGCTGTACAGCTCTATTTTGTGTTTAACAAACCGTATAACCAGACCTGTTATTGTGTATTTCTCTGTCTTTGAATCTATTCATGTGGAGGCATCCTTGAATTTAAATTTAGAGAAGGAGAAGGCAGCTTTTATATTTATTAAAGACAGTAATTTCCTTTGACTTTTTTTCCCACTCTGTTTTAACATGCTATTAAAGCTCAATGGAGAATTCAGCCATACGCAGCAGTGATTAGATTGCAAAACCTGAGATAAACCAGAGAACATACTCAAAAAGCTTCAGGCTAAGAAGCTTCCCAAGGAAGACACCGGATTGTAGTTTGATGTGGTTATGTTGCATGGGATTTGAGAGGAAATGCTCAGAAGTAGAGTGCTAATACAAATCACATTTCAAATTGCTACTATTGTTTGCTCTAAGTATTTATATTTACTAAAAGCTCCCCAGATCATATTCATGACATTCCTGAAAGTTTAAGAGAAACAAAGGTTCACTCCCTTGCTCATTCAAAAAAAAAAAATTACACACTAAGTAGATTGCAGAAAGATTTTCCTTCATGTACAGCACCAGAAAGAGAAAAGGAAACAATCAGTTTCTATGTCTAGTGTTAAATGTTATTTTAAAATCATTAATAAACCTGCTTCTTGAATTCCTAGATAAAACTTTCAGATTAACAGTTTAGCCCTATGGCAAAGTAGGCTGGAAAAACTAAGGAAATTTATTTTCATTCTTGTAGTTAAGAAGAGCTGTTGAAAGCTAAGGAGTATCCAAAGAGTGTACAAAAAAAAAAAAAAAAAAAGCCTGTAACAGTTTTAAACTGATATCACAACATCACTTTCTTTCATGTAACTTTCCCCTTGCATTAAAAACAGATATAATGGTCTTAGTAACTTATTTCACTGTAATTATGTCTAAATATTTTTGGACACAGTTAAATCAGGTGGAGCAAAATGAGCTAAAAACACTAAAAAAAAAAAAGGGAAAGAGGATCTGTGATGTTTAAATATTGAACAACTTTATTTCTCTTAACACATAAAAAAGTGTGGTTTTGCTTTTTGCACCAGACATCTTTCTCAGTTAATTTTTTTTTTGTAAAAAAAAAGGGCTTTGCTATTGCTTCTGCTACTTCTAATACACAGCAAAGGAATAATGATGGCCTATGCTTTTTAAAAGCCTCTTCAATTTACTGTTCATTACACATGAAGCGTACTACACTCATTCTTGTCTGATGGTGATGGCCAAAGCCAAAGTTGAGAGGCGGATGCTAGAAAATAAATGTACATGAATGCGTATGTATGCAGTTGGTTGTTGTTAATGGTGATGTGTGTGTAACAAGCTATTATGGATTATTTTGCTTGAAATGCAAAAAGGAAGAATGCAAGAGTCATCTGCAGGCAACTCAAACCACTCTTTTTCCATCTCTACTTCACTAAAATGAAATGTTCTGTGCTTGAAAAAAATGTCCTGTTTGATCTGAAAAGCAAGTAATTTTATTGGTAGTACCTCAAAATGAAACATCTCCTTAAACATATTTCAGATTTTTATTCTTCCCTTCCACATTTTTTCAACCAAGCATATTGACCTGAATTTGACACCATTTGCATATAGCTTTGTCTGTCCCTTTCAACTCATAAAAGCTTATATGAAGGGTTTTACTCAGTCTTCCCAGTCACAATCATTAGTAATACAGTTACAACAGAATTATTTTCTAACATACTGAGGGCAAGCGAGGAGTTTCCTTGAGGTGTTTTTTTTTTCCTTTTTTTTTTTCTTTTTTCCTTCTTGTTAGCATGATTGTCTGTGTGTAACAGCAGAAAGATTTTCTGAAAGCCTCTCAGTTTTTGACCTGTCTTGAATCTGTCTCTCTTGGCTGCAGATGGCCTATCAAATCCATCAAGTCCTGATTGGAATAGATTACTAAATTGATGGAGTGCTGGGATTAGACCCATCTGTCTGCAGGAAGCTCAGTAATCATGATGAGAGGTTATTGTTGCCTGGGAGCTGAAAAGCAGCAAACCATGCTGCGCTAAAGGATCAACCAAGGCTTTCCATAAAGTAAAGGAGACAGAAAAGCAATCCTACTTTGCTGAATCCAGTGAACACCAGTAAGGTGCTGTAAATACTCTTGAAATACTGTTTCACTGAACATACGTCTTTCTAGGATGATTTTCTGTGAAAAGGAGAGGTTTAAAGATAAGGCAAATTTTGCCTTTTTGTTATAAGAGAGCATCATCACAGTTCAAGAGAGTCGGAAAGTTTGATTCTGAATGCCTGCTTGAATACTAGTAGTCTTGAGATTGAACAGCTGTACTAGAATGAAAGTAAAGACTAGTCCTATCCTATCCACCAAAGTCAAGTGTAACTAGGCCATAGAGACATTTGGTAAGAGATTAACTGTATTTAATTATTTTCCTAATTTGAAATCTTTACTTCTTAACTTAGATCTCTGAAAGTACCCAAAATATCATTGCACGTAATGTTGAGAGGAACCTGACTTAATTCTGTAGCTATTTTAGAATTTTCATCATGTTTCATTTGTTCTTTGAAGCAAACCCAAGCCTTTTGAAATGTTTTCACTGAAAAATAGGACTGCACTGAACTGACCTGAAGCCCTCAAGCCAAGGAGGTATGAAAGTAACTTTAAAAGTTTGTCTGCATAGAATATGAAAAACTCTAGTTCAAGTTTCTGCTATGCCGTCTTCACCAGAGAGAAGTGGAAGGAAAAGTCATGCTCTTGCTCTCATCAGGAGGTATTCAGAGCAAGGGTCTGTTCCAGTCTAAAATCTCAAGAATAGGTAAGTTTTCAAAATGGGGTGCCAACACCACTTGCTTTCTTGTCTTCCATGTCTGCTTCAACACCACCACCAAGAGAGATCTGACAACCTTCTGACAAAAAATCTTTTGCAATTAAGTCCATGCCACTCTACCTCTCAGACACAAACAGTGAACTTAGCAGCTCAGAAAAAAAATTGGTGCTTTAGGGTTTTTTTATTGTTAGTTTAGTTATATTTACTTTTATAATTTAGGGAATATTTTTTTCCCTAAACAGTTAATAGGTATTGTACTATTCATTTCAGCAGGACCAGGACTTGGTGTCTAGGAGATCAGATAGCAAGTTACTCTACTTATACTTTAAATTTGTCATTTCTGTACACTCAAATATAATGATATGATTTATATGGGTAGCATATGTGTGTTATAAAGATTGTCTCTTTTTTTTTAACAGAAAAATTAAGCTATATGAAGAAATGTTAATTTTTTTTTGCTAAGTTAAAAGCCAAAGATATTTATCAATCTAATTTTGTGAGTACTTGAATGAGAAGACTCTTTTTATATCACTGCTCAGGAAAGCTTGCCTCCATAAATTCTAATGCTGAATTTTAAGGAAAAAAAAAAAAGAAGAAAAAAAAGAAAAAGATAATCTCAATGTGTTTGTTAAAGTGGAGTATTAACATATTCCCTCAGATTCCTCATCCAAAATTCAAGCTTAAGATCAGATCTCCTATTATTATTACTTTCCACTTTCAGTCACTTAGGTCTTTTTACAAATGCAACTAAGTTTTCCTGTTTCTATTTGTGCTCATTCATATTTAGTACTTACATGTTCAAAACAGAAAGTATAGGAACACCATGTTCTATGATTTGAACTCCTTCTTTAAATTTTCACTTAGGATAACCTTTCTCCATTTTGGAGTGTGATATAACACAGGAAAAGAAGGACCTATGACCAATCACTAATGCTTTAGACATGAGAGAAAGCAAAACCAATTTGAATAATTTTTGCCCTCATAGTAATAAAAAGTACAAGGGGAAAAAATTGTGGTTTAATCCTAATGGAGTACATTGAGGTGTTGCAATAAGCTGTATAAACACAGTACTTAAATTGTATCTTTCATAATTGTCTCTCTTATAATATACCATTTGTACAAGTTTTCTTACTAGGAAAAAGTAAGTGAGACCCATAGAGGAAAGAAAATGCTACAAACTTTGGTAAACAAAGCAGTCTTAATCTCTCCTCTGAATTTGCTTGTAGTATTCAGGATGTCTCTGTTGCTGTAGAATGTATGCAGGATGGGGACAACAACCCTAAAAACGAAGGTGCAACATTTTTTTGGGAAATTGAGAATTGTCTGAATTGGGAAATTTAAAAATCCAGGCCTTAGGAAGGAAACAATGCACTTCGACAGTGAGAGGCTGGACCAAAATGAAGGTAGGGGATAGTTCTTGAAACACACGAAAAGCCCAAGGCAGCAGAAGAAAGGGAGGTCTAGTGATTAACCACTCAAACTTCCTATTATGTCAAGTTTTCCAAATGATTGCAGGTCAAGCTTCTGAACTGGCATTACTGTCACTGGAAATTAAAACCTGCAAGTAATACTTTCTTTCCCTTCCCCATCTAGAAAACAGGAGTAATAAAAATTTTCTCCATTGAAGACAGTAAAAATTTGTGTGTTTACATGCAATGTAAATTGGGTCATACAAATATTTGAGTTTGCCAGATTCTGACAGTAACCTTAGAGCAGGGACCTGAAGCCACTGTCTCCATCCCATCCTCAGATCCTACTGTTTCACCTTACAGATCTTCCCATAGCCTCCCTGTCAGTCCTGAGGCAATGGCTGTGGACTTCTGCTCCTCAGTTACTTCAGATACTGGGTTCTAGCAGTGATGGTGCTGATAATAAGAGATGAGTGAGAATTTCACAGCTTTCTGCCACACCAAAATCCCAGATGAAAAACACAGAGAGAGAGCACCAACAGCTCAGTCAGTGCACAGTCCTCCATCAAGTTTAGTTTCTCCTTAACTAACCAGGGTAAAGGATGGTCAAATACACACTCAGTGACTTCAGGTTCTTGTGGTCCCCACAGCAGCCAGGCAAGAAGATTTTCACAGTTCACTAAAATATCTGTAATTACTTCAGGGTTTGATTTATTTTCCTAAAAATACGTATGGGAGAGAGAGTTAAAAAAAAAAAAAAGGTATATAAGCTGGCATCTAGGAGTCTATTCTTGGTTATCCCTGGATGAGTTACTCAAACTAATAGATTAATCAGGACCCTCCCCTCCTCTACTACTCTTAACAATACAGGACATAGTGCAGAAGTGCTGCTGATCACACCACATCCTGTTCTTTCCTAGACCTATGAAAGCTGTGCATGTACTTACAGAAACCCCTTACCAGTTTTACAAACAATATTGTAAAAATATGGTCCCATTGTCTAGTTTAGATTGATTTGTTTCACTGCTACTTTTGCTCTAACACACGTCTCCACTATCCTGTGAAATGGAGAGCTAAGAAACATAATTCTTACATTTTAATTTCTTGGCGGTGATATACTAATTAGTGATGTGATTTTGCTTCCAGATTTCAAATTATAAAGTGTTGAAACTGACAGTAAAAACCATGAACACATAATCCATCTATGTTATGAAAACTTTCCACCTTATAAGCTTAAGGTACATGTCATATTCAAGCATTATTTTTCCTTTTTCTTTTATTTAAAAACTTCAGACATAATTTCTTAATATGATATAATATATGCACTATATAATCATTTTGTAAATGGGATCTTGCAAGTTTTTGTTAGAAGAACAAAAAGGAAAGCAAAATGTCACATCCTAAATATTTCATAGATATCCTTATATAATTCTTTAATGCCTGTGAAAAATCAAATATTAGTATATCCCTCCCTCCTACACCTGCCTCTCTAGCAATCTAATAATATGTATAATACTCCATCTACCATGTGTAGCTTTCGTTTGGGTCAAAGCCTTTAATCCTCTACTTTTTAGATAAAATGCCATAACCATACTGTAGTAGGTTAAGATTGATTGACAAGTGCATGTAATTATGGCTTCAATAGTGGAGTATGTTTTACAATTGGAAAAAATGCACAACCTTGAAAATAAAGAAGTTGTGCCCTTTCTCTGGGATAAAAGGATTGTATCAAATTGGTTCATTTCCTTGGCAGAATGAAATAAAATACTTCCTTTAACAAAGAACTCTTCCCAAAAGGCTGCTGGAGGAAGTCTCTTTGACTAGATAATACGGCACCAATGAGAAAATCAAACGTAACAGTAGAATATTAGGAAATGTTCCCCTTTTAACCTCATTTTATGTTCAGTAGGGTATGGAAAAGATAAAATAGGGGAAAGAAATGGCTACGTATTTTTGTCAACATTTAGAAAAATGAAGGTTATTGTGAAAAGACTAAGTTGGTAAATGGGAAGGACATGTTGAATCCTCTACAACAGCTTGTTATTTTAGTTCCAATACCTTTCACTGGACAATACCATTTAAATTTAACCTTGATTCCTTTAGTCTGGATCAATGGCCAATTCGGTCTTATTCAAATGCCTTACAGCTGGTGAAGGGCTATGAAGAGAAGAGTTTGAAAGATATAATGTAAATTTAAGTTTCCACCACAGGGAAGAAGCTCCAGTTTAAACTCCTGGTTTAACAATGACATAGCCATATGCCATAGCAGGCTATATTTTTATGTGTATTTTTATCTTTTATGTATGCTGGGGATTACTGGTTGGCAGAGATGTTCCAGTTCAGAATATAAATATGCTACAGCAACCATGCACCATGCATAGACATGTACCCTGGCTCATCAGGAGCAGCAGAAACCATAAACACTCATACACCCCCCAAGCCTGCACTCAAGAATTTGTGAGGGAAAGAATCTGGGAATGGGCAACACAGCATATTCCCAGTCTCCAAACAGGAAAGGTAACAGTTCTTATTACCCCATCATTACTGGCACCTTTTATTGCTTCATCTCAGCCACTGACAACCCCTCAGCCTTCCTCATCTTCTTCATAAACTTTTGTTACTAGGAAGGGTTGCTACTTTTGTGTAGGGAATTGCTGCACCATTTTATCTAAGAGCAAGTTTCAACCTAATAGTCAGATTAATGGCAAAGCAATTACAGAAATCATCTTTTTGGGAGTATAATGGTGGTTGCACACGTATTAAACCAGATTTTGTTCTAGAGTTAACATTTGATCTAATAGACTGCAAAATTCACTATATAACATGTTTTCAGAAGTTTGAGACAGAACAAATGCCACACCAGGTGGGCCTACCATCTATGCCCCTGGGCAGAACTTCTGGGGCTGAGCAGCCCATTGTCAATGTGACAGGGATTCACCACATATCCCAGTCTTTCTCCATGCTGTTCTGAAATTAAGCACTTCTAGGCACATGTTGCCACTCCCTCACTGCACCTCTAACATGGTAAGATGATGTGTTGATGAAGAGGGTCCTCTGCAGTGTATGAGACCTTTAGTGTAGGCATTGCCATTGACTTGAAAGGAATACGTCTATATGGACAAACTGAATTAGGGTCCCTATGGACATGTCCATGTGGAATATGGACATATGGACAAACTGAATCAACTGCTTGGACCAGCAACTGAAATGGAATATGATTTCCTTACAAACAAGTCCCATTACATAGATTTATTTTAATATTAATTTTTCAGTGACTGTTTTCCTTAAATAACAATTATTTTCATATCACTTAAATGGAATATATATGTGTAATCAAGACTTTTTTTAAAGAGTTAATTTTTTTTTTGCCTTTTAGCTTTTCTATGGAGTGATCAATATATCAGGCAGGAGAAGCTAGAAATGTGCACTATGGGGTGTGCTTTCAGCCACAATGACTGAGTACAAAAATAGTTTATGTCATGTCAGGAAACAAATAAGCTTGGGGAAAAAAAAAAAAAGACTGTAACCACTATTTTTTTAACCATATTTACACTGCACTAATTTGAAGTAACTCTTCTATATCCAATGTTTCAATGTGCATTTCATTTAGATTTATTAAGACACTTAGTATATGGTAAATGTGGTTCAACTGATTATTAAAAGTATATTCATTACTATTTAACAATGCTTTGTAAAATTCCTCTCCTATAGCTTTACCCAAGCTGAACAAGTGTGGTTTTAATAATCCACTGATCTGTACGTAATTACAACAAATAACCATCTTAATGTATTTAATTTAAATGTCACTTCAAGACGCATTTTAAAATGCTACTTTCCAAACAATGTAACTTGACCATCAGAATGTTCTTATTGTGAAGTTTATTTGTTCTTCCAAATGTTCATTGACAAAACATATAAAAAGGAGAATAGATCAGCCAATCTTGAGAAGCTAAAACACTATTTACTTACCAGGAGTGGTACTGTATATAGGGGATACTGTAATCATATCAGCATATTTTATATACAACAGAATACATACACTTTTTTTTTTAATCACACTTAAAAATAAACAAATAAATAAGCAAATTCAGCTCCTGCACTCATTCCTATGATTTTAGCACTATTATTTTAGTCTTACGCTTAAAAGGCAAAATGGCCACATACTCTGAAGTGATGTCTCAGAAAACAAAAATAGAGCAGAACCTTTTTTTCTGTAAAGTCTGGATTTTTACATTCCTGTCTCTTGCAGCTGTCTTGGTTTCTATGAAAGACAGTTTATGCTTACATTCTGAAGTCAGCCTAATCATTGCGTTTAAAAGTTGGAATAAGTTATGAGCAATAAAAGGAGTAAATTATATCCAGTCTGAAAGTAGAACTAATTATAAAGCTGTTGCTTGATTAAGGTGTTTATACTGAAGAGTATTAAAGGGATTAGTCTAACGCTTTACATCCTGCAGCACAGAATTAATATGCAGGATTTAAACACTCAAATTAATTCAGGTGCACCAAACAATTACATGGAATAGGAGCGCTCGACCCAGCTAATGGTCACACTAGTCCACCAAGCTAATTTATATTCATGTACTTACTGACCTCTCTGCTCCTTCACCAAAGGACTGTTCTAATGCTAATGCATGCTTTCAAGACAGTCTCCATCTCCTTCGTCTAATCACATGGGGATGTTAGTGAGAAGACAACAATGTACCTCACTGCTAACATTTTGCACCAATGAAATATTTCCTGAAGGACAGATGTGGCTTTCTTAGGTCTCTCTGTACTCAGTGGTCTAAATTATGATCTCAGATACACCAATGAATCACTGCCAGTGGGAGAAGCCTCAGAATATGCAATTGAGAGAAGGATTTATTACAAGCACAACACAAAAAAAAAAAAAAAAAAAGGACAAGATACACTAGGTAACACAGGCAACAATGTATGGAATGCTCTTGACAGAAAGAAAAAAAAAGAGGAGGAGGAGGAAGTGTAAGAGGTGTATCTTCAGTGAGTGACTCGTTCTACCTACACACATCAAAGCAAATTAAAGCATTAAAATAAGAGCATATGGTGCAAGGAATCCACTTAAAATTACAATCTTTTAAAAAGTTGCATCAACAATAGGATCAGGCTGCTTTAATAACAGCCCTTTGATGGATGTGTGACCCTGTCGAAAGATGTTTTCAGTGCTTAACTTATAAGCAAATAAAGAAAAAGAGTTGACTTCAGGAAGAACTTACAAAGCCTGATTGCAGGGTTCAACTCCTCAGCAATCACAAGTAAGCCTTATCAAAATAACAAACAAAAACAAACAAAAATGGTTGAGGTTGGTTTTATATAACCATCCAAATGTAAAGACAGCACCGGAAGAGGCAAATACAAATTGTACATCTACTTTATAGGTAGTGCCTAAGTGAAGGAATAACAGTTTTAGGCTACAGAAGTGATACGCTGTAGGCAGTACTATTGATCCTATTTGGAGGGGTCACTCAGAGACAATCCTAGTGCTGTGTCACAGCAATGCTGACATACTCTGGTGACAAGAGACCATAAGAAGCCCACCATTGATTCTCCCAGAACCCAGCCATGCCCAGGGCAGCCAGGCTAAGCAAGAATGCCACCCTTAAGCTAAGAAAGTAATGAATGTCCATATGGTGAAAGCATTCCCTCAGCACGACCTGGCTAGCGTTGACTATGTGCCGTCTTGATCTCATGCGTAAGTGACAGTCTGCCAATGGAAAGAGAAACAAACATCCACAAGCCTCAAAATCTTTCACCTGATAAACAAAAATGTTTTAATTCTGATTGTTGTGCTTGATGATTTTGAGTCTCTGCAATAAAATTTTTTGGTTTGTGTTTTTCAACAGCACCCAGAGAATGAAGTTTCAGGATTCTTCAGTCTGTTTTACAATGAAAAATGCCTGGTCAGCCCCTCTTTGCTTGAGAGCTTTGGGTCATCTTCAGGTCAAATATTTCAGATGCCAAATTATGGGACAATTGAGCCCTTATCTCTCCAGTATGTACTCTTCTGAGAGCTTTTTTACTCCTGGAAAGCATTCTCAAACTTCTCTGCAGGTGATTCCACCTTCTGTACTTCCTCCCCTTCCTAGAAAAAGAAGATCTATTATGATAACACCAGGGGTTTCAATATTTCTTTTAAACTCCTTATTAAGAAACTAACTTTTTATCTCACTTTACCCAGTAGTGAACTTTTTTGCTCTTTGTAACTCTATTTTCCTTTGCGTTTGTGCTATTTTGGATTCTTAGTCACAACCAGAGATTAACCTGAACACTTGGGACTAAGACTTTCCTTGCACAGTAGATCTAGCTTGCTATGTCCATGGTTGTCCTCCAAGCCTTTTCTTTTTATGGCCCACTCTGCAGCCACCAATTATGGTTTTTTTAATCAGAAACTCAGCCCCTCACCCTCTGCAAGATTTGCTCCCCTGCCTCTCATTGGCGATGCTCTGTTGTCCCTGAGACCATAGGCTGTCTCTACATAGTTCTCAGTAACCCTCCCAGTCTTCTGAATTACTGTACTGTGTTCAGCCTTCTCTGTTTAATTCAAAACTGCTGAATAAATCAAGTGCTGCAGAGAACCAAATAAGGCAAATAGCTAAAGGTGGCAATCTTCAGATTATCTTCAATTTTACTGGCTCATATTGCTTGCAGATACAGAACAAGAACTATATGAAATTCTCTTCAGGAATCTTATTTCTGTTGCCTTTTGCATTCCCAGAGTGTAATAGCTGTGACAGAACTTTTAATTGCTGTATTCTTCTGCCTGAGGTAGTTTTTTTTATTACTTTTCACTCCTAGTATCATGCACCCAAAACCTGTTCCTTTTCCTTGTTTAACCATTCAAAGGCAGTTGTTAAAAGGCAAGGTCACAGAGGATAGCTATCAAAGGCACCCAGTTATCTCTTGCCCAGACTGAAAGCTGAAGAGATTTTATTTATAGCCACAGTATTCTCGGGAGCAAACACACTTATTATCACCCCAGCAAGTTTCATATAAGAAGAGGCAGAGGGAGCTGGGTTTGCTTACCCTGGTGAAGTCTACAGAGATATGTAATTGCAATCTTCAATTACCAAAAGGGGAGTCGGGAGTCTAGAGACGACACAGCCAGACTCTGCTCAGGCACGCACTGAAAAATAATGAGAGGCAGTGGTGTTAATATACAGCAGCAGCACTAACTGGCTAACCAAATATAAAGAAAAACATTTTTCCCATGAGAAAGGTTAAGCACTGGAACAGGCTTTTCAGAGAATGTGGAGATATTCAAACTCATCTGGACAAGGCCCTAAGCAACCTGGTCTAAATTTGAAGTAGGAGTTTAGACCAGATGACCTCCAAAAATTCTTTTAAACTTACATTATCCTATAATTACATAACTCTATATTTTCTAGATTGAATATCAATAGTCCTGGTAAATTTTCTGTAATGTGATTGCTACATAAGAATAGAGATGTTAGAGGGGACTTCAAAAGTCAGCGTGTCTATTCTCCTGCCACAATCCAGGAGCTGTTATGCATTTTTTTCAATCTAGATATTTGTCAGATCTATCCTTAAATACCAAATGGAGAAACTCTTCTCCATTTTCACCTTGTTCTGTATTCACATAGCTTTGCACAACCATTCCAACTCAAGTTCTCCACAGTTTTTATTGTTAACATTTTTTTTCTGAAATCTAATTCATATCCCTTTTCTGCAATTTATCAGCATCTTGTCTGACTAGAAAGGCAGACTCAGAATTCTAACGAAGGGAGCTGCCTTTGGGATGTTCCTTCTGCAGTTACAGACACAGGACTACAAGGCAATGTATAGAACTGCATTGAAAAGAATAAAAATCCCAACTCTACCATCTATTCATTTTACTAATGGAAAAAAACCACCCCTGAATATTGACCTAACTTCCCATAAAAAAAATCCATTGCACTTTTTGCTGGTTTTTTCATAGGCATATCTCCTTAAAGCTCATTTTCTTGGAATCCTTTTTGACATAGCTGTGATAACTGTTGCCACAAACACACAGCATAGGATTCACCCTTTTCTCACTTAGATAACTAACTTCTAGGGACTTAATTCAGAAACAAGTACTAAAAGACAAACATCTGAGACAATTCTTATCCTGAGGAGCTACTTTTGGCATTATATTAGTATACTGTAACATACTTTCTTGCCCTGAAGAGACTGCTTTCTTCCCTAGTGGAAATAGGAGCTTTCCCCATCAAGTATACTACACTAGCAAGTGTGCTGCAGTGACAGAGAGTATCTGTGTGTCTTTCTCTGCTAAAGTGGCATTGTTACAGAAAGCAAAAACATCTGCTAAATCTATAATACAGCTTTGAGTAAAGTGAAAGAAAAATACCCCCCTCCACAAATTCTGTTGTCTAACCATTTAAAAATATGCCTAGATGCTAAATTTCTTCAAAACTCCAAAGAGCATTGCCACAATCCAAGGCTTCAGTTTTTCTCACCTCAAGGAATTTTCATTTTGTGTCTCAAACACCAACTGCACCTTACAAATTCTGAAAGGGTCTGGGGAAAATGAGGCTGTCTTTTTTGATAGTAGAGCCCTTGCAGAAGCCAGATATAGCGGAGTCCCCTGATTAGTGAAGAACATAGCATTTGTGGTTTTGATTCACAGGTAGGAATTTAATATCAAGATTTTTCCTGGTATGGCTGTCATCCAACAGGTTCAAGCAATTCTTAAAATTACTGAAACATCTAAAAACCAAGACACTTTATTCTGCTAATACATGCTGGAGTGCAGTGTATTGTGACAACTCCTGATAGGGAGATAGAGACTAGAGAACTGTCACTAGTGTCACAGCCCTGTTTCTATCACTAAAACGAAAGGATTTAGCAAACACCCAAATTCCCCAGCACAAAGAAGTCAAAGTATGGAAGAGCCATATTCCCAGGAAATATGTAACATTCATCCACTTAATTGACAGCTGGAAGTTGTGTGGTGGCTGACAGCTGAGAATTCAGAATCTGAGTCTGGTGTTAGCTGAGTCAATGGGCTTCATGCACGTAGAGAAACACAACCATCACCCCCTCCCGCAACCCCTTCTGTCTAGCCAGAAACTGCTTACCTCATCTTTTAATTATTTGGGATAAATTTACTCCTGCATCTGTCTTTACAAGGTCAGAGTGTCAGCCCACATAGCTTTGGAAAATGCACTTTTTCCTTAGCTACTCTTAAAAACTGCTATGTCTCCTGAAGGAAGTGTCTTGTGTATCTTCAGCTATATGAGCAGTCTAGGTCTTTTCATTAATTGCCTCTTTTTTTCCCAGTCTATCTTTTTTTTTCATCTGTATATTCATACAGCTAGAATTCTCTCACGCAGTAATGCACTTCTGTCAACAGGGCTACTCAAACATTTATGAGGACAATTTAATTCTTGATAAACTGAATTATCTGGGGATTAATTTACTGATAATACTAAATTTAAATTTTACAGATTGTTTAAAAGTGTGAGCAAGGGGGAACACTTTCCAAAAGATGTTCACTAGTCATTCCGTACTTACCCTAAAAATCCTTGGTCCCATAAAAGACAGAGAAATTAAGGGGCTGTCATTTTTCTTTCCCCTTTCTCCCTCCAAAAGCCTGAAATATCTGTTACTTAAGCTTCCCTTTGCTCACCTCTGGTTGCACACTCAAACTGGACTCGTAGAAACTTTTGCCTAACTTCATAGTTTTATACGTCTACTATGTTATCATAAATTCTTGTACAGAACTTCCAATAATCATTTCAATTCACTAATAGACCAACTGAGGCAAGGAGAAAACCTTGCTGTATTTTAAACAAGTGAAATAGCTACATACCTAGAAATGATGGACAGTTCAATACCTGTGTATAATAGTTGTCCTCCAAGCAACTGTTGACATATCCGTTAAAATTCTTACATAAATAATTCATTATTAACAATTCCACCGTGGAATAAAATAGAATCTTACAGGAGGACTTATTATCTCCAACCTTTTTATTTTTATTATTTTATTTTTTTACCAGTTTCCTTGAAGACAATTATAGCCTAAAACAAGAACAGAGATGCACTTGTGCAGTCTTATGTTCACTGCTAGGAAAGAAGAAGAATATAGAATACACTGTAAGCAGAACAGCTTTAAATATGTAAAATTATAGATATCCACCATGTATCTTGCTCACAAACAGCAGATTATTTTTATTTATTTATTTAGTTAGTTAGTTATTAAGAGCAGAACGCCAGTGAAGAAAGATATTTTTAATGTGCAGTACTCAAAGCCTTCCAAGCCTGGAAAAAAAAAAAAAGAAATATGTGGAAGAAAGAAATAAAATCTTGAATAATTTATAGACAATCTACTGGAGAGATATTTTTCTTAAACAAAAGAACTGCAAAATTTGAGGGTTGTTTTCTCTACGGATTTATTTAGCATTTCTGATAGATGGCAGTTGGATCTTACTTGGAAGAGCGAATCTCTCAGCCTACCCGTAAACCAGGCACAGCATTAGTTACTGTAACAGGAAGCTCACTGTACTCCCAGGTACACCTATGCCTTTACACTGACCTAAACTGACCCCATGTCCTTAACTAAGAGCAACAAAGTGGACTGCCTGAAATAATTTTTGAGCAGTGAATTGAATTGAAATTTGACTCCAGACCGTAAGTCAAACTGCTCTCAGATGGAAATGCCTTTCATCCTAAACTTTTACATATGTATTCAAGTAACTTCGACTTAAAAGAAATCAAACCCTACAAGTACACACTTTTTTTACTGGAGTCTCATTTTTCATCCTCCCAATTTCAATCGCATTTTTCTCAAGCCAGAACAAAAGATGTAAGGAGAAGCTACGGCAAAGTACTAAGCTGTATGTCTTCACATCTAATCTATATAAAGATGCTGTGCTCCCTGGAGCTCTCACTCTTTCCAGTTTGTGAAACTCACCATATAAGAGATATGTGGGTCTAGCTTTCTATTGCTCACAGATTTACTTTATATGAGCTGCTAGAAACTGCCCAGTTTTAACCATTCATTCCAAATTTCCATCTGAAAGTTGGCTACATCACCAACTTATCTACTTTTACAGGAGAAGAAACTGATAAAGAACACATGCTGAATAGGTTTTGCACAAGTTTTATTTTCCCAGATGTTCCACTGACTAGGTCTTCAGGACACAGGAAATTGCATCCAATATTTCTACATTTCTGAGAGCAGAAATTCTAAGCCTCCCACTATTTTTATAGCAGTACAGACTCTGTTCTGGACTTTATAGAGATCAAAAACACCAGATACAAGCTCCTGGAGAAATGTGCATACAAATGTTTATTAAGTTGATAGGACAGGGTGCTGCCAGAAGGTGCCAACTTCTTTTTAAAATGCTTTAAAATCCTTCTTTTCTTCTCTCATTTCTGTTATCACTGCTTGACATAATATACAGAAAAAAATGCCTTACAAGGTCACATGAAATACCTATGATGCCCAGTAACTCTCCCCTGAGATTAGCCAACAGGAAACACCTAAGGAGAAGTATAAGAAACAAAATCTCTCCCAGTCTCCACCATTTTTAGCTCTCCGGAACCTGCTGAGTCAAAGGTCACATCTCTGTATTTAAGTGTGCACAGTAGATTTTTGCCATTTATTGTTAAATTGCTTTTTGAACCCTTGCAAACTTCAAGCATTCATATGCCTTGTAGAAAGGACTTCACACATTCACTGAAAACTATCTCCTCCCTCCACTTTGAATTACTGTTTGCTACTTCATTTAATGTCCTTTTATTTTCATAATTTGAGAAAAAATAGTCTTTGTTTTTGAGACTTCTTCCATGCCACTCATGACTTGGCATTACGACGTAACCTACTCACTCTCCTGCACTCCCTGAAAGGGAGGATTTTTTTAAGCTGAGAAATTGTAATTCTCATGTGGAAACCATTTCATAGCTTTGATCATGCAACAAATAAATAATATGTAGTACTTAAAATCCATGACAGACACTTCCTCTGATTTTGACCAATTTAACCAGAACTCATAATGCTTGTCATACTCTTTATACTCTGTTATACTATACAAATAGTATAAATGAATTAGAAACAGATTTTAAACGACTTTCCTTTTCATTTTATAGATACAAAAAAAAAAGCACCTAGTGAACTGTAAGAAGGAACTGGTACACAGCACATCAGGTTGTTACCCATGGAGTCCTTCTCTTAGACCAAGCCATCACCATCACTTGACACTACAGAGCTCTTTAAAGTTATAGATTTCATCCTAGTCTTTGTTTCTTTAAAATTAATAAAATGATAAAGAGAGACAATTTATTTTCAAGGACATTTTGCACCCACCTGTCCCACAGGTAGATGAGAACCACTTATGTCTGTTATTGATTAAGAAAGTTTATCATTATGCTAATGAATCTTTTTCCTGTCACTGTTGAATCAGAATTACTTTAAATAGGCACATAAGGGATACCTACAGAAAAAGTCTGAGAGCATAGCACATTACCTCGCTCAGGAAAAACCATGGGAATGTTGTGAAGCTTTAAAATTCATTCTAAAAACAGACAGTCGGGGGGGGGAAATTGCTATTGTTTTAATTTTTAGTAAATTATTCTAGGCAGCTTGAATCAAAAACTTGATATTTACATTTGATTTTCTTTTCAAAGGGCATGAATAGCACAGTCTAGACTTATTATACTTTGATATATAGTTGCTATAGCAACATATGTAAATTATTAATCTTTGTATGTGAAATATCTCCAAAGGACAGATTACCTTTCTGTTAAAAATGCAGATAGTTTTAAATATTTCCCTGTGATGAAGTAAAGTGCTTAAAAAATAGCAAATGTAGTCAGGAAAATTAAGTCTCCCAAAATGTCTAGTAGATGCCCCAGAACTGAAGGCTAATCTGAACGTAAAAATGAGATTAATAGTAACAACATATGAAATTCTATATAATATTTTAAATGGTTAAGTATCTTGACTTTGGTTTTGCCTCAAAATGTCTCTATTCCACTCTCATTAGTAACATAAACATGTAAAAAGCAATGGGGTGCAAGAAGCAAGAAGGACACACAGCTATGGAACATGAACGGGAAAGACCACGCTTACCTGCACTACAGAGCAATAAATTCCCTGCAAATGAGGTTGGCCCATCAAAATACTTTGATTGTCTACAGAGGAGGAAAGGATTTCTTAAATCATGATGGTAGCCTTCTGGAAGTTATGACATTTCTGCATTATCCTATGAGGACACTTTTAAAAGCTGCCTGCATATTTTAGCTCTAGGTATTATCTTTGCTTTAGAAGACAAGTGCTTTAATGAAAGACCAAATTAACAGAGTATCTTCAAGGGCATTAGTACAGTTTGAGTGATGTGCACTGGAAAGCAAGAGGCTGGGGAAATTTTCCAACACAAGTATTCTATAATATAAATAAATTCTATTCAATAAAAACTGCTGAGAAATAAATAAAGAAGGTGCCCTATTAAGGTATTCCCAGGAATCACAAAAAAAAAACCAAAACATCAGGTCACCTTTGCACATAGTTTTAGGCACATTGTACCCTAGTCATATTTGACTGTAGTTATAAAGTTGGTTCCTACCCAGTAACAAAGGAAATTAAAAACACTAAATCTAGGATTTTCTCCACTGGGACTTAATCCAGTCCAATTTATAAATTGACGATTTATAAAGGCTTTTCTGAAAGAAATGGGGAAATGTCAGCTACAATTTCTTGCTAGAGTTGCACTGAATCTATTAACCTTGCCCAGAGAATATAATGTTACAGTTATCTCATTTACAATGATATTGCATATGATTTATGACCATGGCATCAGATCTCAAACTAGGTTTTGTATTTTTTAAAAAAAATTACATGTCTATAATTTCTCATTCAGGAAAAAATATTAAAAAGTGATTTACAATATTTCAAATGTATGAAAAATATAATGTGTGAGAAGAACAGAAATGGAGGAAACATTCACAAAAACTTCAGACATCAATGAACATCTGCAACTAGGCTAACATTTCTCCTCTCTACTTAAGCAATACGATGCATGAAGTACATTTGCTTAGACTGAACTTACATAGATACTGACAGTCTCTGGTGGAGGTGAGCATACAGGGAGAAGATCTTTGCACAAAATGGAACACAAGACTCTGAAACCACTCTGGAAACACTCTGGAAGCAACTACCACCCTCAGCTTTCTTCAGAGAAGAAATTCAGAAGTGGTCCACAGATTTGTTTAGTGTCTAGAAACTGAAAAAAAGAGGGCAGAGAAAGAAGTATGGTTTGTATGTGGCCTGTATGACCTACAAAATATTTTGAAGATCCCTCTATTTTTTGTGAGTTTCAAAAGCTTGAAACACAAGAGAATTTTTTTTTTTTAAAGTATACTTCCTTGCCATTTTTCTGTCCTTTTGATTTACCAGTTTTGTGCTTGTCATTTCATTCTAAGTCAACCCCAAACCACATGCAGAACCACAGTGAATCAGAACTGCTTCTGAAGAGGCATCCCAGGCACAGAGAGAGAGTACAAAAATATGCAGAGGATGTTCCCCACCCTGTCAGGAATGAGTATGTTCCTGCATAACATGGCCCTACGGATAACACAAAGGATATATTTTAAAATGGCATGCGAGAAATACACTATACATGGGTTTCTCAGTAACAAAACACATCCCACTTTTCGTTTCTCTGTGTGGTGAGTTGACCCTGGCTGGACGCCAGGTGCCCACCAAAGCCGCTCTATCACTCCCCTCCTCAGCTGGACAGGGGAGAGAAAATACAATGAAAGGCTCGTGGGTACAGATAAGGACAGGGACATCACTCACGAATTGCCATCACAGGCAAAACAGACTGTACTTGGGGAAAATTAACTTAATTTATTGCCAATCAAATCAGAGTAGGATAATAATAAAATAAAATTTAAAACTTAAAACACCTTCCTCCTACCCCTCCCTTCTTCCCCAGGCTCAACTTCACTCCCAGTTTCTGTACCTCCTCCCTTCCAACAGCAGCACAGGCGGTCAGGGAATGGGGGTTGTGGTCAGTTCATCACACGCTGTCTCTGCTGTTCCTTCCTCCTCAGAGGGAGGACTCCTCACGCTCTTCTCCTGCTCCAGCGTGAAGTCCCTCCCACAGGAAACAGTCCTCCATGAATCAATCCTTCTCATAGGCTGCAGTTCTTCACAAACTGCTCCAGTGTGAGTGGTTTCCCCGGGGTGGAGTCCTTCAGGAACAGACTGCTCCAGCATGAGTCCCCCACGGGGTCACAGGCCTTGACAGAAAACCTGCTCCAGCCTGGGCTCCTCTCTCCACAGGTCCACAGATCCTGTCAGGAACCTGCTCCAGCACAGGGCCTCCACGGACCACGGCCTCCTTTGGCAATCCACCTGCCCCGGCGTGGGGTCCTCCCCAGGCTGCAAGTGGATCCCTGCTCCTCCGTGGGCCTCCATGGGCTGCAGGGGCACAGCCGGCCTCACCATGGGCTGCACCACGGGCTACAGGGGAATCTGCCAGGAGCAGCATCACTGCTCCCCCTCCTTCTTCACTGACCTTGGCGTCTGCAGCCATTCCTCTCACATGTTCTCACTCCTTTCTTGTCTCTACCGTTGTTCCACAGTAGGTTTTTTTCCCCTTCTTAAATATGTTATCCAGAGGCACCAACACTGCTGATGGGCTCAGCCTTGGCCAGCGGTGGGTCTGTCTTGGAGCCGGCTGTCGTTGCCTCTATCAAACATGGTGGAAGCTTCTGGCATCTTCTCACAGAAGCCACTCCTGTAGCCCCCCCACTATCAAAACCTTTCCATGGGAACCCAGTACACTCTGTCACAGAGATTTATGACAGATCTTTTAATAACATATTGTTCACTCTAACCTTAAAATCATCACAGGCAACTTAAACATAAACACATAAACTGACTAATCTAATGATGTTCTATGATGGAATGACTGCACTAGAGGAACAGGGAAGTACTACAGATGTCATCTACATGTGCTTCTGTAAAGCCTTTCATACACCCCCCTCCCCAACGTTCTTGCTCCTTAAGTGGACAGTTAATGGGTTTGATGGATGGACTGCTAGGCGGATAAGGAATTGCCTGGATGGTCATCTCCAAAGCGTTACTGTCAATGGCTCAATGTTCAATCAGAAACCAGTAATGAAAGGTGTCCCTCAAGGCTCCTTACTGGCACCAGTACTATTTAATATCTTCATCAGTAACATAGATAGTGGGATGGAGTGCTCCTTCGGCAAGTTTGTAGATGACAACAAGCTGAGTGGTGCAGTTGATTTGGTAGAGGGAAAGGATGCTATCCAGAGAGACCTTGACAGGCTTGAGGAGTAGGCTCATGTGAACCTCATGAAGCTCAACAAGGCCAAGTGCAACTGGATTGGAGCAATCTCCAATATTGCTACAGGCTGGGGGGTGAATGGATTGAGAGTAACTATGGAGAAGGACTTGAGGATGCTGGTGGATAAAAATTCGAGCATGAGCTGGCAATATGTGCTTGCAGCCTAGAAAGCCAGTCGTATCCTGGGCTGCATAGAAAGAAGTGTGACCAGCAGGTTGAGGGAGGTAATTCTACCCAACTACTCTGCTCTTCTGAGACCTCACCTGGAGTACTGTGTCCAGCTCTGGAGCCCCCAACACAAGAAAGATATGGATCTGTTGAAGTGAGTCCAGAGGAGGGCCACAAACATGATGAGAAGGCTGGAGCACCTCTCCTATAAGGAAAGGCTGCCATAATTGAGGTTGTTCACCTTGGAGAAAAGAAGGCGCCAGGGAGACCTTCTTGCAGCCTTTCAATATATAAAGGCGATTTATAAGAAAGATGGAGGGAGACTTTCTACCAAGACCTGTAGTGACAGGACAAGGGGGAATAGTTTTAAACTAAAAGAGAGTAGGTTTAGATTGGAGATAAGGGAAAAATATTTTACAAAGAGGATGGTGAAACACTAGACTAGGTTGTCCAGAGAAGCTGTGGTTGCCTCATCATTGGAAATGTTCAAGGTCAGGTTCAATGGGGCTTTGAGCAACCTCATTTAGTAAAAGATGTCTCTGCCCATGGCTGGGGAGTTGCACTAGATGTTCTTTATGTAAACATTTTGGGTTTGTAACTGAGCAGCTCTGACATGAAGTGCCAATGTGCAGTCACCATTTGCATGTAAGTAGAGTATTAACTTACTCTAGCTGTTTTTTCTTAAAATAACAGTTGAAATCATGTTTTACAATTCTGCAAGTAGGAACCTCAGAAAAGCCTGAATGGAGATCTTGAAGAATGCTGCCTCTCATCTTAAGTATCAGGTACTACATATCAGATAAAAACCCTCTGATGCAATGTTTTGTCTGAGCTGACGCAATGTTTTGTCCGAGAGTTAATGTAATGTAAGCATTCCTTTATTTTAAGGAGTATTCCACATTTCTTCAGATAAAAATAATATTTTTTTTTGTATTCAGGTTCTTGAATATATGTAGGATTAGTGCAGCTTGCACTGCATGAGACATTTAGAATTGTAAGGTACAGTAATTTGATTTACTGCAGACTGAACTAGCTTTGGTTCATGAATTTCATTTCCCCCTGAAAGACTAAAGTAGTTAAGATTTGGATTGCATAGTTCAACTTTTCCAGCTAGCTCAATATAAACTGTCTTTAGTCAAATAGTTACAGTAGCAAAAAAAAAAGGACAGAGAGGTTTTTCTTATATTTTAAAGGTAACAAATGCAACAAAATTATACAGGAGCTGGTTCATCTGCTCATATACTTGTATTTCCCTTACTGAATAGGTGCATGCATCCAGAAACACATGCTAATGAGGTTCATTAGAAATAGCTGATCGTTCCCCATTTCGCTATCAAAAAGACAAAAGTATGTGGTGATCCAACTAATTCAACTAGTTAGTTTCTCCCATCTTGTTACTCTCTTCTCAGCAATACAATTCCTCCTTTGCAGTCAGGCAAACATTGACTTTGATCTTCCTTTGAACCAACATCTACCTAATCTAAGAGCTGACAGACATAAATATTGTGTATTCATACAATGAGAAGTCAGTGAGGACATGAAAACATAATTCTTATAACAGAAAAATAAATGAAGAGATCTCCAGTCACTGAGTGCCAGCTCTTGAGGTCTGTAATATATGCGGTAACTCCAAGAATGTAGCAGTCCAAGATACAGAATCTCTGCTAGAAAGCATGCTTGAGAGTGATGGCATGCAAGAATTTAGCTATTACTTTCTGAGACATCATTTGCCTTAATTATTCTTGCATAGTGACTAGAGGGTATCTGCAACAGAGTCTCTCCATGCACAAGTCCATAATGTTTTGTTTTCATCTGGTCCTGATCAAGCAACTATCAGACAAACTTGAGCATAAGTCCTATAATGATAATCTTCAAAGACTAATATCAGCCTATTATCTTCAATGGTAGGAGATGAGCTTATCAATGAACATCTGGATGAAGACAAACACAACATGGAGAAGGTACCTGTAGACAGAAAAAAAAAATACGTATGAAAAAAATCCTGGCTGTCATAGGTCTCTCTTCAATGAAGGACTGCATCTAAAGGTGGACAATCCAGCTCAAAATCTAAAAATGGTGTTAGATTCATTCTCAGCACTAGGCTTTTGCTTGGCAGTATGAGCTTTATGCTAGCTATGATTATCTAGAAAATTCAACTCTTCCTGATGCCATAGATACCTGTACTCAAGACTGCTAGCTATATCTTTGCAATGGGCCAAGGGAAAAGATTAGTCGCAGTTGCAGATTTGCTTTTGCTTTTTTTTTTTTCTCACTGAGGTTCACGGGAATGGAGTTACGAGCCTCACATCTACAACTGCTTTTACTCACTTAGGACTTATCACCACTATCATCTCCTGCCAGCCTGTTATTTCATCTGCAGTTTTGCTGAGTGACGAGCAATTAAAATACTCATTTTTTTACATACCTTTAAAATTCATAAAAGCCACAAGTTATAAGTATTAGCACCTGCAATATGGAGTTATGATGACCTTGATAAAACACTGTGAAAAATGAGTAATATCTGAGGGCTGAAAGATTAATTACTAGTCTGTTACACTCAATAAAGATATTTTAAATTCCCCAATTGTGAACATTGAAATAAAATGTGGCAAAAAATAAAGTCAGGTAATAGTTTTGATAGCTCTTACTAACTGTACATTCTCTGACTTGAAGCAGTTTATCATAGAGGGGATTTTTTTTTAATACAAAAAAAACCCCTTTATTAATAAATCAGTATTTAATATCTCAAGAGAAAAAGAATTCACAACCAAGTATATATTTTACTAGGTAAGAGGCAATCTATAGAAAGGAATATAGTTCACTTGAAAATGTGGATATTGGCCTATCAAGTGGCCTACCTTGAATGCTCTACTTTAACTATATAAAACCAGAAAAAAACCAATTATTTCAGAAAAAAAAAAAAAACAAAAACCAAACAACCAGAGTTCTATTCATCAGGTTAGCTAAATTAAAATAGTACAACATGACAGTAACAACCACAGAGCAATTAACAGTTATGCTATAAATGCTCAGACCTCATAGTTGAAGATCACCACTCTGTTGTAGGAGAACAGGAGTGGGAGCAAACTGGACAGTCACACCTCTGTAATCATTGTCTGAAAATAATAATAATAAAAAATCCTCACCATTTTACTTCAGAGAATAAATTCAGACTAAAATTGCTGAAGACCAATGCTCACAAACACGCAAATGTCAGGCTTTGGCTTTACCCATGAGAGATATAATAGCCAGCTAGGAAATTAAATATTGCGATTTTAGCACCTTTCTCATTCACACATACATACAGTGAATTTGAACATGTTTTAATCAGACATTCTGGGTTGGGGCAAAGGTAAAATTCTAATTAATGTTTGAATGCAATAACCAAAAGAATTTAGTTTGTGTTGCCTTGACATCTTTTTTTCTTCTTCCTCATGCAAAGGAGCAAGACAGCATTTCTTACAGTCTTTCCTGTTTCCATACTCTTGAGTCCTGCGGAAATGGTCATCACAATGAAGCTGCACTTTCATATACTTGTTTCTTCTTGCAAGGGTTTTTATTATTATAAAATCTTTGGTTTTTCTTTTGAAACTCTTTCCTCATTTTACACATCAGTTCTCAATCGCACACAGAGACATTCACATCCCACAGCTCTGGGGATTTAACTTTCAGCCCGGTAAGCACAATGTCAGAGGTTTCAGCTCTAGTCAATCGTCAGAATGAAGCTCTTTGACAGGGCAATGTAATGTACCTTTGTTCTTGCTCCAAACATTGACTAGACAGGGACCTAGGGAGTGAGTCCTAAAGCCAGATGGTCTGAACAATCTGAAAACATTGCTCTCTCTTGTTCAGATTATTGCTACATAAAGGAATTAGTGCCTGTACAGGTAATTAAAAAAAAAAAAAAAACAAACCACAAACCAACCCACATATTTGCACTTGAAGTTACAAATACACTACCTGGAATATTTTACCATAGCAAGGAAATGTTCACAGTGACCTTCTCTTCCCTTGGCTTTCTTCATCTGCATAAAATTCTGAATAACCATTCCAAGATCAAGCTTTTCCTGTCCCAGTGTTGTCATGACATATTAAACCAAAATAGAAATGAAGTATTAAAACATATCAGCATAATAAAATTTAAAAATCATGGATTTATTATAGTAAAGTTGAATGTCATGGGAATTGTTGCTTTTGCCTGTGCAAGATTCTTTGGGAAAAAGTATGCTCGGGGGTTAATATTCCAGTCTCCCTCAGAACTGAAAGTGACTAGAAGAGGAAATGGCAGTGATGTGCTGTTCTTGTGATAACTTATTTTCTGTAGCAATAACATACCTTGCAAGGGCTGAATTTTAGAATAGCTGCTTTAGATACACCTTATTTTTGCGTAATTCTGAAGTGAAACAGCAGAATCTCCACTACACTGAATGCGGCCATTTAGGGTATTTTTTTTTTGTGAATCCATATTTCAGTATTTATTATCATCATGCATTTTGGGGGTACATTGGTTAGACACTGTTCTGAGGCTTTAAAAAAGTAAACTAAGGACCCTCATACATCCTTTTCACAGCTTTCCATCCACCATGCTCAAAAAATGTATTTAATAATAGATAAAAGAGGTGAAATAGAGTTGTAGTTTATCTGGCTTTGGATTGTCCCTACTGAATTTCCTCAAATACTTTATCTGACTAGTCTATTTTTTTTTTCAGTATCAGCAACTATGGTGCTTCTATGCTGACCTCAGAAGATTACAACAGATTTTAGCTGACTCTCTTGCTCTTTGTCTGATGGAAAGTGCACTTTCCAGTGCAGATTTTCACATTCTGGGACTGTGTTTAAGAAATCCTCCCTTCCTTCTCACCAGAAGCCTTGTGACACTCCTTAATCTGTGTTTGCTCCCTGAGCTGCACGGTTTTTGTTCTATCCTTCTTTCTTCAAATGTCGGTTCTCCAAGACCTTTCACATCATGCTTGCCTGCCTTCAAATTACCTCCAGTTTAGCAACATCTCCTTTAAACACTTTCTCTATATGATACGCATAAAGTATACTGTAGAAGCAAATTAAACAACAACAAAAAAATTAATAGGAGCTATCAACAGCCTTTAATGTTCATTTCTTTTCTCCCTCCTAACATCCTTGCTCAGGATACAAAAATCTTTAAAAAAAAATCAGACAGAAAACCTAGCAGCGAGATTCACAACTGTTCAGACATATAATGTCAAGTTCTTAATATCTGTTTTACTTGAAGTCAAACTTAGAAACCTAATGAGGTGACAGCAGGGGACACTAATATCCCCTCTACTCCTACTCCTTGCCACCAGCTACCACAGCAAGGAAGCTGCAGTAGCCAGGAGCTTGAGCTTTTCCTAAATTATAGTTCTGGTCTTCAGGCCCACCCCTATAGTATGTCCCAAGCAAGCACATTCTTGCCATTATGTAGCCTCCTTTAGTCACTTGACGGTGCTTGACATGCTGGTGTGCCTGGCAAGTGTTTTTTTTTGTGGGGGCCCTTCCCTCCCTCCCCTCCAGAAAAGACTGTTTAATCCGCCTACAATGAAGCAGAGATTTGCAGTACTTTTTTTTTCCTCCTTTAATGTAATTTTGGACTCATAAATTACATGTTCCTGTGCTTATATGCCCTTCAGAGCATACCTTCCCCCTCGCTGACAGCCAAGTTCAGCCCAAAGCACAGCTGTCACTGCCAGCTTTTTGCAAAAATAAAACTAATGTTTCCTCCCACACTCAGTTTTTCTGTAATTGCTGTAACTATCAAACTCTCACCCAAGAAATGGGAGACCAAAATTTAATTGTCACTTCAGCATGAGGAATTTAAACCCATAGCACTCATAGTCCCAGCTGATTGTCCTAATAAACAGAATATGCTGGTTTATGCAGAAAAGGATGCAAGATTCATGACATCAGAGAGACAAAACACAGAAAGATGCTTCACTCCATAGTGCAGAGATGAAAATAGTTGAGATGAGAATCTTTTTTACCTCTCTTCCAGAAACTGATCATGACTTTGCATTAAAGAAACAGTACACAAAGCACACAGAATGTCCTGCCAGTGTACTCTTTCCTTACCCTGAAAACCCTTGACCCTCTTTCTTTAAGGAGGCTGAAAGAGAAATCCACATGGATGCTGCTGTAATACAACTGCAAGCAGAATGTGATTTCTATAACTGATTCTCCCTGAATGTTCTCTATCCAGACTGAGTCAAACTTGAGCTGTTGCATTTCTTTTGGGGCCCATTTAAAAAATACTTATGGGCAAAGTGAAAGTTGAAACAAGAAAATCACAACATAATTTCCTTAGAATTTAAAAAGGCTTAAATCTCTTGATAACATCAGTGTATTTTCAGAATAACATCAATAAAGTTGGCCTTGTTGGCAGTATCAGTTACATCTGTTAACATCAGATACTTAGACCTTAGACTTCAGCTAATTTCCTTAGAAGATTATTAAAACATAGCAAATACATGTTTATGCATTTACAAGTGAAGGACACAACTCAGGCCTCCAGAGCGTGGAGCTCACTTAAGATTAATAAATAAATAAAAGTGGTACTCACAGTGTACGTGTTACTTTTGTTCTTTGCTCTGACTATACTAGTATTCAGCCTCCGAAAAATCTCATTCTGTGAGACTGAAGGTGTCTTAAATCATAACAGAACTCGCCAAAATGAGCATTTTGCTACAAAATGCTTAGGTAAATAAACAGTGTAAGGCAACTGACATGCATAAACTACAATGAACCACTGAAGGAATAACTTACACTCTTGTGTGTCCTCATATGTGTGACCAACAGGAAGCTGTCTGGCTACATAAACTTTTACAGTTCTTTTAGCTAAATCTGTGATATTAATGCAAAAGCTAATACTAAAGGATAGATACCTGTGACATTCACAGGAGAACTCAGAGTCCCATAGCAAACAGATAAGCAGCAGTGCTCTGTATATATGAGCTGGGAAAAGGCAAAACTGCTCATCACAATATTCCAGAGTGGTTATCAGAAAGAGTATATTGTTCAACTTCCCATGCTTTAATAGAAAACATACTTTGACATCAATTGCAAATATGAAATGGGGCAGAGGTTAGACAATGTCAAGACATGCGCAAGCCGCTTCCTGTCACATATCAAAGTGTTCTAGCAGAATATTTTGTTAATTCCTTCACTCTGCCCTGAAAAGTGCAAAACAGAACAAGACATATATTACAATCAACAACTAAGCATTTTACTGGTAGTCCTTCCAATTTATTTTACTTCTGATCACATTTTTCCCAGGATAAACTCTCTTAACAAACACAGCATTTCTAAAGGAATGCTGTGTTTGGCAAACTGCATATGAAAAAAAAAATCTAATAAACACTGTCGTAGGTCAGCCCCAATCGGGACCAGACTATGCAGTCTCTCTCTCACTCCCCCCACCCTCCGAGAGAACAGGGAGAGAAAATATAAGAAAAACGGCTCGAGGTTTGAGATAAGGACAGGGAGAAAATCCTTAAAGTTACCGTCACGGGCAAAACAGACTCGACTTGGGGAAAACTATTCATTTATTACTACAAACAGCAGGAGAATGAAACAGAGAACAAGATAACCTCCCTCCACCCCTCCCTCTTCCCAAGCTTAACATTATCTCTGCTACCTTCCCCTCCCGAGCGGCACAGGGGGGAAGAGGGAATGGGGGTTGCGGTCAGTTCATCACGCGTTGTTTCACGCCGCTACTTCATGGTTGGGGGAAGAACTCCTCACATTCCTCCCCTGCTCCGTTGTGGGATCCCACCCCTACGCCACAGTCCTTCGTGGAACTGCTCCGGCGTGGGTCATCTCTTCCACAGAGTTCAGTCTCTCCAGAATGGCTGTCCCAGCGGGCCCTCCATGGGCCACAGCCTCCTTCAGGCATCCACCTCCCCTGGTGTGGGGTCCTTCACAGGCTCCAAGTGGATCTCTGCTCCTCCGTGGACCTTCATGGGCTGCAGGGGGACAACCTGCTCCACCATGGTCGTCACCACAGACTGCAGGGGAATCTTGGCCAGGAGCCGCATTACTCCTCCTCCTCCTTTCTGAGCTGACCTTGGCATCTGCAGCCGTTCCTCACAACAGGCTGGTAGATGTCTCTCAGGATCTTTTTATTGCAGAGGCGTTATCACGGAATATTCTGCTACCAATCGGCTCGGCCTTGGCCAGCAGCAGGTCCTCCCTAGGCCCAGCCGAGTCCACTGAACAAAGGGGAGCAACTTCTAGCAGTTTCCTACAGAAGCTACCACCTTAGGCCCCCCCTCACTAAACAAAACCACGACAACACAAATGTAAAAAAGCAAAATAAAAATATTTTCAATTTTGTGAATACCACACTTTTAAGGAAAATCTTTTCAACTCTCTAAATTGCAAGGTGTTTTTTTCATAAGCACCTGAAGTGTTTTGCAGAATTACTTTCATACAATGTCAAGCATCTGTAAGATCTAAAACCAATAAAACATTTCCTAAACAATTTAATTTAAATGATGATGTATTGTTAAGATTTTCCTCTTTTTTTTCCTTTTTAAAAATAGAAATTCTAATCTAAAACACTAATAAATCTGTGAGACAAAGATTAAAGATCAGTACATGAAAATCTGTTCTTGAAGTAAGAATTTGGTTTACTTTACAGGTTTTAAGACAAGTTTTTTCATCCACTAAAGTATCAAGAACATTTGTAAGATCTCTTGGGATTTTGCATCCAGTCTCTCTTTTAATCTTTCATTTTTGTGGAAAGTATAGTGGGTATACATCCATCCATCCATCCATCTATCTATCATTTGTATGTGTAAGATAGTGTGTTTATATACATATTATCCAGTATGTGTGCACCTATGTTATTCCCCTGCCAAGTACTGACAGCCAAAAATAGATGCTTGAGGTCAGTAGTAAAAATTTGGAAAGCAGCAATCATAATTACATGTTAGCAGCCAGACAACATAACACAGAAATACAGCTGTCTCTGCCAAACAGCTGGAAATGTTTGGCTATTCCGCATTCAAAAATGGCTTTCCTCAAACTGTTCAGTATCTGAAGAGACAACTGCCATGCTTTCCCAAACTCCATATAAAAACTTAATACTGGGATCTCATATAGAAAACTGACAGAACCAAATGCATTTCCTGGTTTCAACTTAACTCCTTAGGGTTGGCATAAAAAAAAAATATGCTTTAATGACACAATTCAAATAAAATGAGCACTGATATTTTCTATTACCTCGCTCATTTTTGAAGGATTCTGTTCAACTTCATTACAAAGAAAAGGAAAAAGACAAAAATATCTTCTGTCAGGTAGCAGTAAGGTTCAGATCGTTTAAAAATCCTTGGTTCTGTACACTGAAGTACAGGGTGATACTGGAAAACCACATATAGTGGTTTAGACATCTTAAATGGCAGAGATGTCATTACAATAGTACTGCATGGTGATGCATGTCATTAAAAGAAGCTGTTGCATGACATGTCTTTCAATTATTTGTATGCACTGGAAATACTGCAGGAATTTTTAAAAACAGTGTAAAGCTAATGGCATGCCAATCAAATTCAATAGAGTGTCATAAAAATGCAGATGGCAAGAAAAAAATTGTAGCATTCAGTTTATTGTATCCCCTCCCCCTGCTAAAGAAGGAGTATCTTTTACGGGGAACATGAAAACAAGGCAAGCTGGCACTCATATTCCACTTATATCCCTACATTTCTCTAAAGGCAAAAGAGCAGTTTGTCATAAATCTTAACTGCATTGGTTCAAAGAGACACAAATACTATCCTTAATAAAAGACTTAAGGTGCACGTCCAGCTCAGAGCTCACACACTTCCAGGCTGATTGGAGATACCCTGTTTAATAGACCAGTATGCAGGGCGCTGGTCTTTAGAATGAAAACAGGTTTCCATGGCTTATAACTGAAAATACGTGAAATGAGGAAAATACTGAATGGAAATGTTTTATAAATGCTTACATTTATAACAATATTGGAAGTGGCATGGGGCATTTTACAAGACTTACTGCCCACCCAGCTGGGGTGAATGGTCCTTGGCTACACTTCAAACCTTTACTATCTTTCCAATGATCATTACTCTTTCTTAAAATCTTCATTATTTCTTCAATACTGACATATTTTTAACTAGAACATTCTGCTTACTGTGGTATAATATTCAGGTAAGCATACCAATGAGGGCATTTTATGAGGAAATCAGAAAGATATAAGTGAAATAAATGCATGCACTAGTCTCATGACAAAGCCTGGAAAAAGGAAAGAATGAATGAGTGATGAATAATATGAAATTAGCACTACATTTACAGTAAGAAAGCAGAAAAAAAATTGTTGGGGTGGGAGCACTGAAGGGTCAATGGAAGAGTTGTTTCTGCAGGAGTCCATGTGTTATTTTCAGGCAAACTGTGCAGACACTTTGTTGGAATTGAACAAGTGCTTCAGAAACATTTGGAGAATACAAGAAAAGAAAATTACAACTTCAGTGTTTTGGGTTTTTTTTAGTGCCAGGGTGAGCAGTTTTCCCAAGAGCAGGGTTCCTAATTATGATTAGCTATTTGCAATCATGGAGAGAAAAGCGTGTTAAGTGTCTGCATTTTCATCAGGATGAGCGGATGGGCTGTTGAGTTGTTTTCATAGGAAGCACTGGCCCTTTGAAAGGCTTATCATTTTCTAAGTAGGAAGAGCCTATACATTAGAAATGTTACAGAGCGGGTCTTCTTTTGACAACTTATATCAGTAAGTATGTTGTTGACCACACTGCATATACATATCTTCTCTACTTTCTCTATTACAGACATAAGTATGCAAACTCCTCAAATTAAAGCTTTTCATATTTTAATTAAAATTATTTGGATGTTTCAACAACTGATAGTGGTAATAGTAAAAAGAAAAATGTTCCTTCTTCGGTACAGTAGATGCGAAAGAGGGAATTTTGCAAACAAGTTTTCATTCTGCCTCTCTCTGAGGTTGAGAGTGGAAGATAAATTGCTGAAAAAAACTTGACTTACAAATTTCCATGTACTTGATACTTCCTCAAGAGTCTTAGCAATTTCACAGGTCCCTAAGCTATCCTCCAGCCCCACCTCGTAACAAGAAGGACAAGATAGCAGAAATAAAATACTTACTGCTTACTCTGGTAACCTGCTAGAAAATTGGCATCACTGTGGCTGTCATGCATCTAGCTCGGTATTTCCTACAGCTGTTTATTGAAAATCCTGTCTTAAAAAAAAAAACCCTAAAATAATAAATTTTCCTATTTTGTATATCGAAAACTTGCCCATCACAAGCATGATCTATTTTTACATATGTAAATACTTGTTAAAAATTAGTAATAATCATGACTACATTAGGAATTATACCATTGGTAAAACTTCCAACATTTAATTGGCTATTATATAGTCAACTGTCATGGCTTATTTACATCCCTGCAATAAAAAATGAAATTTAAGATGATAATTCAGAGCATAGTCAGCAAAAAAAAAAAGTACTATCTGTGACCCAGAAAATAACCTTGTTGACCTCTGTCACACTGATACTTAGCCTGGATCAGGGAATAATTGTGTACCATGGCTTTATAAAATCAAAATTGCTAAGCAATGTTTTATGCATTGGACTTTATTGGTATTCTGAATGTAGATAACCAAGAGGCTGGAAGTGACAGAATTCTGCCTGATTCATTTTTTCTCTTCATAGTAATGCAAAGGTAACTCATTTACCCAGAGAGAATTATCTTCATTTCCTAATTAAATGCAATCAGAGTGCTTTAGCTGGCATTCTGGTCTAATTTAAAAACTATCCTGCCAAGTGATCACTGTTAATAACTACCAACATTATACAGCTTTGAAATGAAGGTCAAAACTTCCTTGAAAGCCAAGACAGCATCATAGTTCTACTGCTGCCCATGGAAAGACCACTTCACTTTAATCCAAATGGTCCCTACAACAAATATCAACAGTAGATGTATTACTCACCCATCACACAAATAAGACTAGTAAAAATGCTAGGTAGCGATATGGTTTATCAGCTTTTCTGTCTGCAGAACCTTGGATTATACTGCTGATGGAAGTTAACTAAATTGCCCATTGTAGCTACATAGAATACTTCATTCCACATCAAGATTTGACAAAGAATGTATCAAAAGAGTGCATACACTGGGAAGAAGGGCATTTCCGTCATCAAGTATGGACAAGGAAAAAGAATCACTGAATCATATTTGCACTGAAAATGCAAAGAATTAGCCTCCCAAAACCAAAAGAACAGTGTTGAGGCAGATACGCTCCCTGGTTCAAGCAGAAAGACCTGGTTTTCTTTGGCAGTGGACCAGCCTCGTGTCACATCAGAGACAGGCAGGTTCCACACCAGCTGTACACCAGCAGTTCTCATCCTTTTGTGGTCCATAACACAAAACAAGGATAGAAAGTTTTTCCTACAATCAGCAAAACTAAGTAGAAATCACAAAACACTGTTTGTTCATTTTGTGATCAGCTACATGTTTTAATTATGAAAGCAGGAGCAATGCTGAATGACAGGAAAAGGGCCCTGTCCTTCCTGCATCAGACCCCTCACATCTTCCCCACAAACTCTGAGTGCAGTGTGCTGGCAGCTCTATTCCCCATGCTGTGCAAGAACACACTTTGCAGAGGTCCAGATACTTCTTTTAATTACAGCTCAGACTTCTGATGGCATGATAGCAATCTAGGGACTGAGACCTTCAAAGCATTTTCACAATATCACTGTTCTGCTCATATCAATGATAGGACCAGCTGGTGCTGTTTCTTTGGGAAACAGAGATTGCAGTCGACACCACTATGCAGGCAGCATTAGGGAGCTCGGGCTTCCCCTGTTGCCCATGTCTGGTGCTGGTGGTCTGTTTTTTTTCAAAAGGCACTTACCTGCAACCACACTGCATTTGAGAGTGGGAAGTACAAACATTGTGTCTACTAATAATAAAAAAAAAACAGGCCCACACACCAACACAAGGCCATTTTTAAGCACTGTAATTCACACTAAATAGGTATGCTAGTTCACAGAGAAGGTGTTTGGTACTTTTTGTAAGTACTGATCATAGTAGGTCTGCTGAGGATGCACACGGATACGTGCTTTTGTTCATGCATAAGAAAGAGCTTTAATGCCTGCATCAGTTTCAAATATCTGTGCAACCACCACAATGTCACCGCTGTGGCACATTCATAATTTGTAGTGCATGTTGAGATTCTCAGATGAGAGGCCCTATATAAATGGAAACTATTATTATCTATATAGCAGACAGATCCCAGCTCCGCCGTAATATACTGTTCTCCTCAGGGGGCTCAGGCATGTGAGCTGCTAAGTACTCTCCATTTCTATTACATCTCCTCCGAGCTGAGAGCACTCGGCATCCAGGAGGATCAAGCACAGAATTGTTTGGGCTTCAAACCCACAACCTTCACATATGCAAAACCTCCATCAAGGTTGTTCTTTGGGCTGTGGAAAGGTGGCAGAAAGAAAGAGGAAGTGTAGCAGAAGCATTAGGGAAAAAAAGTAAAATACAATAAAACTGTAAAGATGTAAATTACTTAAAACCACTGAAAGTATTGTTGCTGTCTGAAGACTAGATTACTAAAACCACTGTCCTCCCATCAGATAACTAAATAATGCAATTTATGACTAAATAAAGCAAGAGACATTGTACTTGCCATAAAACTCACATAACATCAACAAAGAAATACACATGTATTAAATGACACATAAAATGAAATAATAATTACACAAACATTAAATGTAAAAAACTAAGCGAGAAATTCAAACTGTGCATGTGCATAAACTGAAACATTTGCTTTGTTTTACCCAGTGCACACACACAAAGCAGTAAATTTCTCACTAAGGTTTTGGGTTTTTTATCCCCCTCCCCCACTGGGAACAGTACAATTTCAAATCCTCAGTATTTCCACCTCTAATTGCTAGAAGGGTTCATTATCAGCTGTCTAAAGTGCAATACATCAACCTTGCAAAGCTGATAATACAAAAGACTTTCACACATCTGATGGGCTGCTGTGCTAAATACATCTTAATTTGTGCTGCATCTGCTGTTTTCTAATTTGTTTGTCATGCTGTGAATGCTACAGACTTTGCTACAGCAGCTTGCTGATTTTTTATTTTTAAAAACACAGCAGCTACTCAGAAAAGAAATGGCTCAGTGCCACCATTGTTCCTCTGATCCGTGGAATGACATCAGTTCTCTTATATTAAGCATTACATACTTGATGATATATGTTTAATATAATACATGTGCATGCTACCATATGCCTTAATATACGAACTGTATGTATGTGTGTACTATTCACATCTTTCATGTTAACATTCGCTAGATAATAGATCTCTTCAAATCAGTTTCTCTGCATTTAAAAGAATGCTTAATTTAAGCCATTTCATGTTTTCTGTGCCCTCAGTTTTTCCTGACAATCCATTTTTTTTTTGGTCCAAAACCTGGAAGAGGAGTGCTGTCAAAACCCTAATTCGTAATGATTCTTACACACGAATGAAGGCTGGTGGCTTTTTCTACTTATTGAAGGGCGGGCATTTGTGAACCTACCTACAGTCCTCAGTGAAATCAGTTTGGCATTCTCTCTTTGGTCCCTGCTGAGCTCAGAAGAAAATGGTAGAACAACATGTGTAATTCAGCATGATTCAGAATAGATCAAAGTCTCTGTACAGAAGAAGCCTCAGCTTGAGCTGGCAAGAAAATTAAATTTCTGCTTTTTCCTTCATAAAGTGGAGAGTTTCCCAGGTACAGTGAGCGCTAGCACTGGGGAGAGTGTGATGAATTTTTAGTGAAGCAGCTTGTGCTGTCATTTACCTTCACGATCACAAGAATTCCACACGCATTCCTCCAAAAATAAGAGAGAAATATCAAGCAATATTTTGTGTGCACCCTCCTGCAACTTCATGGGTTGTAAGGTTAGAAACGTACGCACCTGGCACCACATGCACATCTTCCAAGAGATCTTGATCTCTCAAACCCCATTTCTCTTAGGAAGGCAAACCCACTGATAATCACTTCACCACCAAAATCAGCATTTAGAGACAGTTACAAATACATGTCACTGCAAAGCAGAATCCTGCCATTGTCAAATCCCCACGTGGTGTACACAAAATAAAATACCATAACCCAAGCCATAAATATTGTTACAAATAATGTCCTTTACTTATTTGTTTATGTTTAACTGTCAGTCTTCCCAGCTAGACAAGAAAATGTGTCTTGTGCACAGTGAATGAAATATAATAACAAGGGTAACTCCCTTTGTTTCGGCACAGCCGACTTTAGAGGAGCAGCTGGAACACAGATTCACTTCTCCTGTTTTTGCAGTGTTACTCCTGATGCTCCAGACGTGGAGAGTTATTTACATGATGCCAATCAGTCTCCAGTGTCAAGTCCTCACAAGAACGTGCAGCAGCTATTAGGGAGGCAGTCTTTATGGCTGGGGAAGCCATAGACAAATCAGCGCTACCGTAAAGGAGTGTGTTTAATCAATAAGGCATATTGTTCAACCAGTGTGGAAGAAAAAAAAACCTCGCAGAGTAATAGCATTTGTAAAGGTTAATCAATTCAGCTAATTGTAAATGCTCTCAGTTGCCAGTCCCTAAACAGTTCCTCCTCTTTGTAGCTGGTAATTCACTGTGGGACGCAGCAACACTAAGGTGGAATGAAGGGAAGGGAAGGGAAATAGTCAAATTTCTCATTACTTTCCATGCTGTACTCTGCCTCTGTTTGTAACATCAATATATTTACCACAGGGAGATAAAATCTTCTTTCTGCTAGCACTGCCTTACCTCCTTCATTACACACAAAGCAAGAGGTCTACGCTCCATGGTCTAGGTAGATGAAAAGGAAATCAGGGTATTGATCTTTTTGTTCAGTTCTTTAAAGACCACATGTATGACTAATCAGTGGGGTAGTTATTGCAGTGCTCTCTATTTCCTGGCCATAAGGAAAGATTTTTTTTATTCCCAAATAATTGTTCTCTGTAGAAGAAAGGGCAGCCAAGATGTTTCCGTGTGTCCGAGTACTAAAGACATTCCTACACAACAATAAAGGAGATGAAGTCTAATTTCAAATTTTGTCTCTAGCCCAATTTAAAATCAGCCTGTGAAGGCAGGCTGATGGTCTCTGACACTTATGAGCTGTGTACTTGTCTGTTATTTCTGACTTTTCTAAGGTGAGGCCAGCTCCTTCTCCAATGTACATCCTAGTCCTACTTCTGTATCCTGAGGTTGAAATACAAACTCTTTCCTTATGGCACTCGCTTCAATGTGCCTTTCAAAATTATCACATGAGCTTGAAAGCACTGTTTTGTTTTGTCCCTCATATATTTCTGCTGTTTTCAGTAGCTGAAAGACATTAGCACCTTTTAATTATACTTTTGCAAAGCCAGTCAGGGGTCAGAGACTTCAGGTCTTCACAGAATCAATCAATATTGATTAAAGGTCAAGACAAGTACTGAAAACACAGCATGCACTCCCACCAAACAAAGCACTATCCTTCCAGTAGCAAAAAGAAAAAGAGAACAGAGGAAGAAATAGCAGCTTGTCTCATCCCTTTCTGCCTTCTGAGCCCCAGCTGCCAACACCCTTCTTGTTCTCTCCGTGCCCCGGCCAGCTCCTCCTGCCTCATTGCAGCCAACTGAGCCCACCTTCTGCTTGGATATCCCTCAAGAAGAAAGCTCTGGGTATTTTTTTTCTTATGAGTATTTAAAAAACCTCAACGCAGGCTGCACTTGTCAAAAGTCTGCCTGGACCATGCTCTGAGGATCGGTAACACGGATATATCCAGGAAAAATACATATTCATACAAGGTAATTCAGCTAAGACTACCACATAAGTGCTCCTAATTGAATAAGTATTTTATACGAAACGAACAGCTATATGATTGGTTTGGTTGTTTACAAGTAGCTAGTGTGATATTTTGCCTCTCTTGCTTTTTTTTTAGCGTATAGGAAGGTCTGTTCCTACTAGGCATATCAATAATATGTCAAAATTCAAGACAAACAATTAAAACCAAAAGATGTTACAGCAACTGAGGAAACATCTGAAGCACAAATTTCATTACCATAATGGCAATTACATTTTTAATTTGTTGTGTTTAATGAGTGTGTATCTTTGCTCCCAATTTCTAGTAGAAAAATGTGATAAAATGTTGAGTTAGGGTGGAACAAAAGCAAGGAACACAGCTACAGAAAATGTTTTATTAGGCAGAAATGCTCTTCTTAGAACTATTGTTTCAGAAATAAGTTAGACCATTTATTTATTTTACACAAATAATTGCAACTTAAGAGTTCCACACAACTATACAGCACAAGAAACATGAAGGAAAAAATGTGCATCTGATACTCAGTATCAGCCTAGATGGTAAATAGCCTGAGAGATTCTGTGTCTGTCAGCTGTCCTCTTCCTAAACCATGCAGACCCCTTTCCTCTGCTGTTGTCATCTTGACATAACATTCAGGGTGGTGCTGCTATAACTGTAAGGAGAGCCTCCTGGCCACATTTAGGCAGTTGCTGTTAAGTTTTGTAGTCCTATTAACTCACCGCTCACACAGCAAAGAAAATGGGACCATATTACTCTGTGAGGTTTGGGGGTATATTGCTTCTTGATCTCATCCTTCTATTCTCCACCGCTACCATATGGCTACCTCCTATGCTTTCTCCTCTTCCCTCTCTCATCCCCTCTCCTCCTTTTTCCTTTTTTTTAATAAATAGTTTAATTTTCTTTCCAGATGGTAAATTTTTACGTCAGTTTAATAATCTCTTGAAGGTATACTGGAGTATTGCTCAACTCACTTCTAAATTGAAGTACTTATTAAAAAACTTTGAAGCACTTAAACAAATTTAAATCACTCTGCACATAGCAATTTAAAATTATTGGAGCAGTTTTATAAGCACTTGAATTTGGAGGTGATCAGAGACCTGAAAATGTGCAATATAGAGTAATTTAAAATTATTAGAGTACTTCACATTTTTTATAAGCTCTTCAGTTTGGAAGTGATCAGGTTCTGACTTGTGAGCTTGCGCATTGTAATGTGAGTGCTTCTCATTCTTTGAGAGATACAGCCTGTTAAGTCAAACTATTCTGATAATTGTAAATTGCTATACATAAAGCATGCTCAGAAAGCTAACTTCACTTCTTAAATTAAAAATATTTTTCACTCCACATCTGTAAAAAGGCTCTTAGGTGACACAACTGCAATTTGTCCTTTCGAAGAAGGTTGTTTGAAGTTTTCCCAGGATAAAAACAAACCAAAAAGTCTGCATAGAAAGTACTTAAAGAGTTTATATAAAAATATTTCTTATGAACCTATTTTATGAATCTTCAACAATGTTCAAGATCAGCCTTCCGCATGTACACTTATACTGTTCTACACACCTTAATTTCATGATAAGATTTTGTAAGATCAAACATCATATACAAAACTAAGTTAGAATCATACAGGAATGATTTGCATATTTCCATGTTGTTCATACTAGGGATTAAATGTTATCCCACTAGAGATTTTTACAGCTTCTAGTCTTTCAGTTGAAACAAATAGTTTTGTACTTGTTTAGGATAGCATCTCAGTCTCCTCTATCACTAACAGAAGCATACTGTCTGGAGAACAATGTAAAAACAAAAACCCCACAAGAATTCAGAGTAGACATGGGGGAGCATCACTCTGTAGGCATTGTTGCGTATTTATAACATTAAAATATACAACATACACAACATACTTCATACAAAAAAAAAAGTGCTTTCAGGTATTTTGGAGGAGGCAGTTAAGTTTGGTTTTGGGTTTGTTTTTTTTTTTAACCAATTGAAACCTTCAAACAATAAGTACTACAGAGAAAAAAAACAGAAAACCTTGGCTTGCCAACACAACTGGAAACAATGAAAAGTTAACGTTATTTGTGAAAGAGTTGAACTGCTGTTACTTCAAAGTGCTGCAAGCCACAGAGTTCACCTATCAGAAGAAAGCAAATAAGGGCACATTGAAGGAACTAATGCCAAGTGGCTTTCCATAAAATAAAACATCTCTAAGAGTTCAGCAAAAGGGCAACAGTAGCAAGACTACAGTGCTTTCTGGTAGATGAAAGCATTAGACTTTTAAGTCAGATCTAAGAGTGCACATATTTGTGTTTATCTTTTGTGACTTTTGTTCGTCTCTATATTAAACCTGTAAGAATGAAATACTGGGTTGATTACTCCCATGAACAACAAGACTTCAGGCAGGCAGCCAGGATTAAATACTAATCCCAAAATAGCATCATGATTAATCATATATCAGCAATAAATGCTGTATCTATGGCAATCCTTAGTGATTCAATATTTATAAAATTTGAAGCAATGATTTAACATGCAATGTTTTAATATCAGGGCTGCAAAACATGAAAATCATGTGAAATCTTTTAAGAAACCTCTTTTAGCTATTCAATAATGAGAATGCACAACAGTATAAGCTAATTGGTCAGGCAAGTTGAGAGAAGGCTGTTCAACTTAGATGGATTAATTTAATACAACTGTTCTGTGAAGCCCTTAGTTTTTTGTTTTTTTTTTTAATGTACTAAGGAATTACAGAATTTAATGCACTATATTGCACTAAAGGTCTGTAAAAGTGTTTCTATTTATCAGTTTAAAATTCCAGTCTTGTCCACAATCATTGAAAGAGCAGCCTTCCTCTTATACAGAATCAAGCTTCTTAATATTACTCATCTCTTTAAAATGTCAAACCACTTTTCAACTTCCTTTCATCTACAGTTTGAGTCTGGACTAAATGTCCCCTTTCTTCTGTTGTTCCCACAGATGCAACTTCAAAGAGCACTTCACAAAAGCTCTGCAGGATTTGTATTTTTCTAAACATATTTTTAGGACCTCCCTTCCAATTTTTCTGCACATTTCTGATAGCGATACATATCAGAGCACCAAAAGACATTAGAAACTTCTTCAGAGGACTCATGCTGTTTGCTAATACAGTAGGTGTACCACAGAGTAGTTCTGTTGGTCACCACATGAGCAGCCATCAGCTGTTACAAGCATAAAACCTCAATTGCCTGTCCTCTGCAATACATAGGAGCCCATGGCCCAACACTACGTTGTAGCTCCTGGAGTCTTCCTGTGGAATATTTACTTCTTTGCTATCAGAAGACGAGTCTCAATTGCAGTAGTTTGCTTATCGGTTGTTTTGTTCTCTTATCCCTCATTTTAATCCCTTTCTCAGTAAATCAGAAATGCACTCCTTTACTCTGTGATGTTTCTATATAATTTCATCTAATTTTGCATTTTGGCTTTGATGCTTTCAATGCATATGCACACATATATTCCATTTGGACAGCAGCATGTCAAGCAGTAAAGTGGATGTAATCTAGCTCCCTTCTTCAAGCTAAAATTAAATGGATGATTTTACTCTCATTGAGTTTACATTTTATCAGTTCATGTTCTGCTGTTCAACCAGGCACTATGGTTATTCTAGTTTCTTTAACACATTTTATTGACTGTAGTCCACTAAAAAGTCTCCCTCTCATCAGCAAACACAGCCAAGCTCCCTTGTGGTTACATGCAGTGTTGTCAGAGGCTTTTCTCAGCTGTTTCACTTTACAAGATCACTTGTCCCTAGTAATACATATATAATTCACGTATGAACTGCAATAGTTCCCCGAAAGCCATTCATCCCCAGAGGAAACTGCTCTTTAATTGTTTGTTATGCCCTCTCAGCAGGGAGGCTGACTTACACTGTACATGTGCATCATTTTATTTAAATGACATCCTACCTTCCTATGGAAGCTGCCAGAGCTATTTGATCTTCTTCCACTAAGGCTGCCAACTATAGAAAGTCCCTCGAGAACAAAGCAGCAGATGAAAAAGAAGGGCTGCTGCTTCAGGCAAGCCCTTTTAGCCAGAGCTGTACCAGCAGCAATGTGCAGCAGGAAAAAATACATGCTTCGAAGCTAATTACAGTGGGCTGTATCTACCTATCTTTATTTAAGGTACACATTTTAAGATGGAGTTCCCTCCCTTGGCAGGGGGAACTGCAAACAGTACAAGCCTAAACCACTGAACATTAATTGCAATCCAGAAAAAGAAGCCCTTGTCCCACCCTCTGCCATTCTCTCTGCAAGGACCACACCTTGCGATAAGTGCCACGACGCTGACGTACTGTGGCAGTGTGTCTCCCAGACTCTCCGGTGGTCACTCGGCCCTTCCTCGCCTCATCCTTTCTGCTCAGTCTCCTCGCTAGGCCCCTTGCAAGATGCCCCAGGTTGCACTGGGACTCCTTTCCAGCAGGACCTGGGGTTGGCAGTGCCGATGTTTGGCTGTAATGGGCACCAGCAAGACAGGGGATGGAGCTCAACGCTGCATGCAAGAATAGCACCTCGCCCAGCAATGCAAAAGCACAGACTGAATAAAATTAGCCGTTTTGCTTGACAGATGTTTACACAAACCCTCTCTTCACTTTCAATATTTGGGAAATTGTTGCCTGAGGTTTGCTTTGATGTTCAAGTTTAAATGAAGCAGTAAAAAATATCCCCACAAAGGAAACCAGAATTGCTGAGTTTCACTAGGTTTAGAATCCTAAGCCTCAAAATCACTCATGGGTTTCTCAAAAAGCTTCATGAAAAAAGAGGGATGGGGAAAAAAAGAACTAAAACACACCACTCTTTCCCTGAACCCGGGCTGAGTTTCAAATCTGAAATTAAATGCAAAACTAGGCAGTGTTTAGGTTGTTTAAGGTTTCATAATAGGTTCTAGTCAGAGGGTTGAATTCAACTCTAAGATAATGAGCAAGCACTTTCAACCCTAAGATAATGAGCAAGCACTCTGGATTACATTATGCTCCTCTACTGCTTCTGATCGTAAAACTTATCATTATGAGATAGATTATGGAATTTTTATTTCAGAATTTTTCCCAACCCAAAGAATATTGACTACATTACAGAGCCTGAAAACAAAACTGCATGGCTTTGGTATAATATTTATAGGACATGCCCTGCAGATTCTTGAGCAGAATTACTGAGCAAAGAAAGTACTCATCTTCAGGTTTCAAACCAGGTTTTAGTGGCTGGAGGAAATACTGCAACAGAAATTTGGGAATGGAGTTTTATGCTTCCTCATGTAGTGCAGACACAAGCAGTAAAGGTCGGAGCTGTTTATCTCCATCTCTCGTTTCAGCGTTGAATGGAAGAACTCCTTGCAGCCAGCAGCATAGCACAGCACAATCCTGCTCCGGAGAAAGCTGGCAAGGCCACTGGGTTTTTAAGTGGCTGTTACCAATCCACACTGTTAGCACCTGCTGCCACTGCAGCTTATCCAAGACCAGCGCTGGCTCATTGGCTTTCCACCGCTCCCAACTGGAAGCGCCAACAACATGGCATGGATGACATGCCTCAGCAGCAGCTGGAGAGGACCTCAGAGGAGGGTCTGGGCAAACCTTATTCACATCAGGGTAGCCAGGTCAGAAAGCCAGAAACCAACCCCTGCCCCTGCTGAGAGACGAAGGAAAGCGTACATGTGTCAGGTAAATAATTCTTGCATTCCCTCCAGTTTTATAAAAGGATTGGATACATTTTGTATATTTATACATCCACTTCTTTCTTTGCAGGCCAATGACAGCCCCCAGAGCTCTGCACAGATTTGCCAAAAATAATTACTCTGGTCACTTAGCAAAGCGGAGGATCCGTCATCCAGAAATCTATTGCCTAGCAACAGTTCGGTTACTCTTCCTCCCTCACAATGAGCAAACGTGGTCTGCTCTCCCTTCTCCCCCCTTGTTTTTATTGGCTTTCTGGCTGCTGGCAGAAACAACTGCTCCCTTGAGCAGGGGTCAGCTTTACATCCAGCCCCACAAGGTGTAAAACCCCTCCTGACAGGAGGATGGTGTGTGAGGAGACGCGTAGCATAGTTCAAGAGAATACTGGCTGCCAAGACAAGGTGCAACTTCTGCATTTGATAAGTGAGTCTCACACTTCAGCTAGATCAAACCAGCTTCAAATAAGATCATCAGTGTCACAGCTCTGGGAAAACCGTGATCTGACATGGTGGGGGGTGGAGAGAAGAGGAGGAAACAAAACAACTCATATCAGACAAGAAATTGTAGCAGCACTACCCACAGCCATAGGATACCTAGCTTTCCTCAAAGGTTTTTCATTAGCATATATTTTATTATTACTGCAATGTCATCCAGTTGTAAACTACTTTCTAATCTGATTTCGTATGAAATTATTTAGCCAGTGATTTATGGAAAAGAACTGTACCATTCCATATTCCCCCATGGAGCATTCCTGCTCCTTCTCCCGGCACAGGTATTACCATTTGATTTTTAGCTAATGGTTGTCAGCAGTACAACGCTTTGTTCTGACTTTCTTCAAAGTAGTATTCTGGACAGTTGCACCGTTTATTTTGCTAACAATTTTGTGTAACATTCTAGGCACATTTTGGACATCTTAGAGCCACACCCAGAGACTAAATTAACATGATACAAATTTTGCCCTCTGCTATACGACCCACCTTTCCTCACCATGTTACACTAGGGGAGCCTCAGACTTGACAGCTGTCCTTACTCTCACTAGTGTCACAGCTGCTAAGGAGCAGCCTTTCCAGAGTTGTATGCACCTAAGTGACATATCTAAGATGATATAAATACTCTGTATTCTCCCTATGGCACACTTGTGCTGTTCCATGGTATAAAACTTACATATAGGCTGTAGCTATAATTGTCACTGCTTGACATGCATATAATAATGGACACATTTTAAAAGTTATTTCAGGTTTAAACATGTCAAAAAGTCCTCATTCTAAACATTTTTCTCAGCTATTAAGAAATAACTTTAAAACAAAACCCACCATAAATACATACAGACTTATATACACCTTGTGAACTGTGCTAGTGTTCAACACCTAGTGTCCCTTCCCCAAAACACAAGATACCAGAAATCTATCTTTGTTTAAAGAACTGTCAGATCCCGGTCTTGAAATATACAACTTTGAGATTAAATTTTAACTTGAATTGCCTATGAATAACACCCAGATCATCCAATAAACAAAGACGATAAATGGTAAAATATTCTGTGTATTAACATTTCACTACCTGATTAATGGAGTGTTCTTTGAATAACAGCACAGTGCCCTTCTAACCACTTGCTGTTACGTTTTATTCTGTGTTCACATTTTTTGGAAATAGTTTCAAATTTTTGAGGAGGTTATCTACTCATTTCAGTATAGTTATTACTTTATTGCTTGTCATAAAATGTTTCAGTCTGAAATAAAATATCTCTCCCTAACACTCTTGTCCCTTTCTATTTAGTGATGATTTTATCTTTTGTTTTAAACACTGCAAAAACTAACATTGTGTTCTTGTTCATGTGCCAGCATCCTTGATTATTTCAGCTGCAGTATGAACAGCTTGGGGAATAAGGTTTGATAGTTAGCTACTGCTGAAGAATCTGGAAACTAAAACGAATACTTGCTCTTGAACAAGTCATGTCATTATAGGGAACCTGATTTTTTTTTTCCCCCACACTCAACAGGAAATGGCAGTTCATTAACAAAAGAGAGACAGAAAATCCCTAGAATACCCTCCAACAAGTTGTAGCCAATTTAATGGATGGTAATTTCAGGTCCAAAATTTTGATTTTTTTTCTACTTCTAAACTATTTGGCACATGCGTTGAAGAGATGAGCTTAAAAAAATAAAAGAGATATAATAAACATGGAAGCAAATGCTTCTAAGATGCTTTATAGCTTTTCGACTTAATTAATTATTTACAAAGTAATACTTTTGGCAATAGGCATCTAGCCACATATTTAAAGATACCTTCTTAAATATAATTTCACTGCTACAGAAATATCCATATTGTAGATATCATGTGTTACACTTTTACAAATACAAATGCACATTATCATGCATTCATTATCTTAGATGTTAGTAACAGCAAGCTTGACGCAGCAGCATCGAAACATATGGGAACTTTAATATTGATCCCTACAGAAGCAGAAACACACTAATACTGTTGAGCTTATGTTCGGGTAGAAAGTCTGAAACACATTTTAAACACAATGTCATGCAGAAAATAAGTTAAAGTGGAAGAAGTGAGGTTTAGAATGTTCAGAATAAAAATAACACAAGAACAGAGGAAGATTGAAAAAGCAGGATAAAGATTGGGCAAACTGAGGATGGCTATTGGCAGGAACAAATCATGTTTCCCAAAGTTCTGCATGCACTCGGATGTATAGTAGCAAAAGCAAGCAGAACACAGATTATGCAATACTTCAAATACTTTTTTGATAGCACAAGAAAGATGCACAAAACAAAATACAGAGGTTTTGTGTTTCGCTGCTTCATTTTCTTCTCTAATCTCATGTACCCTCTAGATTTAGGATAAATTAAGGGATTCAGGACATTTTCTCTTCCCCTGTGAAACAGGCAGTTTCTTCTCACTTTTGCTGCTGGTTGTTTGCTGCCATGTCATACTATACTTCTTTTGTTCTGTTTTTCAGGCTGAAAGAGACTCTTCCACTGACAAAACTTCAAATTCACTTGAATCCACAGTCAGCTTCATCATAATCAAGTAATCAAAGTCTCCCTTTGGCTAATTTTTTATTGCATTACTACCCAGAGAATTCAAACCTGGAGAAAAAATATGATGTGTCTTAAGTTGTAAAAGTTTTTTTCATTCAGTGCTATTCCACTGAGCCAGATCTTGACAACCCTGTTAAGAATCATGTTATTCCATATTAAAATATTTTCATCATTAACTTACATAGGCCTTATCTTTGACTCAAAGACTTCAACTGGGCTTAAAAACAGTGCCAGAACTGCAGAAGTTCCTGACTGTTACACAGCTTCGTAGCAACATCTGCAACAAACACCAGCAGGAACTGATCTATTTGTACCACTGGGAAGAATTAATTTGCACCTGAGCTGATCAACCAAAAGAGGATTTGTTTCGTCTGTGTAAGGGATACCAGCATCCCTGATTCTGGTACTAGACAATGATGGAAACATATTTGAAAATTTTCAGCTTAAGCAAAGCCTATTTGAGCTCAGCATATCCATACCCACCCTCAGTGAATTGGGTAACTGCTTGCTCTTGCTCTTTGTTCCAGTCACAGACTGTATGTGAGCAGCTGCTTATTTTGTTAATTTTCAAAAATTTTTACAACACAAAGAACTTTCCCTTTATAGTATTAAGTAAGCTTTTGTTTTATGCTTTGTACTTGTTTATAATAGAAATTAGTCCACACAGTGAATGAGAAGCAGCAGTGAAGAGAGAAAAGAGCCTGCCAAAAATAAGAGGCTTAGGCCATGTGGAGTCATCAAGGGATAGCTCTGATGTGGATGCTGCCAGCATTGCTTCTTCCTTATTGCTTGGCATTTCTGCAAGCCACCTTACACTTTTGAAACTCTCCCAGGCTTTGTTGTGTAGCACAGGGGACTGTTCTCCAATAAACGAGACATCACTGAGCTCCATCTTTTCCAAAATGCCTGGGGAGCTCAGTGAAAAATAAAAAGCAGACCCTGGGTACTCCCACAACTGTCAAACAGCCAATTCAAACGGCACATGCAGATGCCTGCATAGCTTCTCTGGAATTAATGGGACAGGAGGGAAGTGAAACACATGAGATAAGCGCAAGTGGATACAGCAGGGATGAGAAATCAGGGCAGAATTATGATCGTAGCAAGGTCTTCCTGCAAGAAAGTCAGTGCTCTTGTCATGCCTGAGGCTAGGCATTTAAATCCTTGCTCATTTGGCATCCATGCCCTAATTAAAAGTTATGACTGACTTGTGAACAGCCATAATGCTATACCAACAAATGGATATGGCTGAGCAACTGAGAAACTGTGTATGGAAGTGAAGTAGTAAAGGAGTTCCAAATAGAAATGTCCAGACAACTATCCATTTCCATCTGATTTCCTGAGGGTAAAGAAACATGCATGGTTAATGCAGGTCTTGGAAACATAAAATAGTGTGTCCACAGTTGCAAGGCTCTTTTTGTCCTTGGTGAGCTGAGCAGATGGGTGTGGGAAACAGCTCCCACACTCATTTTACGTCTGAGTGCTGGTCTCCCACAGAACTGAACAATACCAAGTAATGTACCCCAGATGGCTTTTGGTTTAATTAGCTGGCAAAGAGTAGTACAAATTCTGTAGGATTTTGTGTTCATGATGGGCACAACATTTTACTTGAATTGACTTTTTGACAACTGATTAAATGCCAAAAGATTGAAAGTTCATTTTGCTAAGTATTACATTCACTTAAAAAAAAAAAATTCTTAGTCAGGTGCCTGCCATATAGCCCTGACTCCTACACAGCCTGTAAATGCTCACTGCTTACATACGTGCAACTGTATGCATTATTGCTTGCAGTAATGCTACTGACATCATTATTTAATACTCACATTAAAGTATTACTACTAGGATTCAGTTCCTATTGCTAAGTGCTGTACAAATGTGTTGGAATGACCTGTCTTTCCTTTGTGAATGGAGCACAGAAATGGGGGAGCTGGGAGACAGTCTCTCGTGATGAATTAACCACACAACATTTAGCAGCTCATCACCTCTCTGTAGGTAGATATGCCACAGCTGATAACTTTTCAAGGAGTAACTCACAAATGTCTTGCAATAAAGTGAAGAAAGAGCATCTCAGGGTCTTTTGACCACTGTTTATTTCAGCAGAAGTGTGTATTTGCAGCCCAGCAGTTGGAAATAATTTCAGAACAAGAATGCTGTTATTTTCAGCATGCTGTTGTACAGCTTGTTACAGTAACATCTCCAGAAAAATCTCTGATAGAAATACTCCCCGCAGTATTGAGGAAATGAAATCAAGGCATTAGGAACAGCCTTTCACATTTTTGCAAAGTCAAACTTTCCTTTTGTATTTGAATAGGGAAATTAAAATTTAGATAAAAATTACATACACCTCACTATCTATAACAAAGGAATATAGGAATCTACCTGAAAGTAGTCTAACTACTGTAAAAACTAGCCTGAAACCTGAAAGGCTCCTTTTCTTTAGCTTCTCAAAAGCACTTGGCTTTTTACTGCAATATTTTTTACTGAAGCATGGTCAAAGAATGCCAAGCATTGTTTAGTATTTCTTTGTCTGGGATGCAACAACAACCTAGAGACAGGGAAAGAAGACACCATGGAAAGTCTTTCTGTCTTCATTAAGCCACAGAGCATCAGCTCTAAACACTGGAATGGCAAACAGAAATCTAAGTCCTGACTGTGATTTAATACTTCTTCCATTTCATTCTTTTCAAATTCAACATTTTCAGCTCTTTTAAGGATTAATTCTTTCCTCAAGTGACCAGCAAGCTTTCATTTTTTGTCCAAATGCCTGTAAAAGAGGAAGGTCACCATGAATTAAAACATCTCTTTGGTGAACTTCTGCATACCTGCATGAAGACAACTAGATTAATTTGCCTCAGCTCTAGTATAGAGAACACACACTGCAAGAGGAGCATCTGTATGCAATGAAGTCCTCTTACCCATAGAACAGGAATTTCCCCGCAAATCTGCTTTCCATCCACTTCTACACGTAATGAGATCTCCTCTACAGGCGCAACATGTGATGAAGTATTCTCTCAGCTAAAGAATACAAAACACAAGCACCGACAAGTAGCACAACATATTGCTATCCTACTTTGATTCCATGCTAAGTATTAATCATTAAAACTGTAGTGAGGTGTTAGAGCACTGAAGGAGTGTTCTGTAAGTATGCTCATCAGATCTTCAAAGTATTAAGGGCTCCTGGACACAGGAAAGGAGGGAGGTTGGAAGGTGTTACTGATTTTTACTGCTTCTCTTGTGGGCTTCATTACCCCACAAGTTATGGAGGAAAAAATAGTCATCACTTCCTGCACAGAAAAAAAAGCGATCTGAACTGCAACCTGGTCCAAATATTTATATATTCAGGAAATATTAGTCTTCAGATGCACACTATAGGGTCTGTACAGATGCTTTCTTTGGCAGCAGTGTGTTTCATGCTGTAATTTCTCATTAGCAACAAAGTTCTCAACTACAGTCTAGCTCAAGAAAACTGTAAATAAATTTTACATTAGACATTTTGTTCCTCAATTATGTTCACATGTTCCTAATAAAGCTTCCTGCTGTGAGGACTGTTGGACAGAAATATGCGCAAGAAAAGAGAATGTGCTCTTACCTTATTTTCCACACAAAATGAATGACCATATCTAATTGCAGCTATAATAAGCAATGATGGTATAAAAATAATATTATACCCCCCAATTTGAACGATAGCTTGCCATTATGAGTAAGATAGTTAAATATGCTCTTTGACAGTTCAATGAGACTGAAATTTTAGATTTTTAAAGAACAGTTTTACAAATTCTCTATTTTTACTACACTAATATTGACAAATAATGTTGGCAACTATTAGCATCCATTCTGTTATTTGTTTCATTGTTGAATTTTTACCAGAAGCATTTATCCACTCAGGGATTATGGGTGGATTTGAGGAACAGGGACCAAGTAAGTTCAAATTCCTACAATTTCCCACATTCCTGTCCTAACTCATGCTTTTGACCACTTCTAACCTCTACCAGGTTAGTTTCTTTTAATTACTTTGGAGACTGATACTTCAACATGTCTTAGAAACACATATTTAAATTAAACAAAATATCTCTGAGGAATTATTTCAACAGGATTGACTTTCTTGTTTTCTTAATCATAGCATTGTGTTGTATGACATATTTTCTGCAACAGTTTTCCCAATTTATTGGTTATGCAGAGATAAAAATAATAATTATTAATATATTAGCATAGAGTTACTGCTATGATTTTCACCATGAGTATCTACTGCCATCAGCTCAAGACCTCTGAGACATATCCATTTGTCAAGTGGCTAGGCAAGCTAGTTTCTGTTGCTTTCCTATTTCTTTTTCCAAGTCTTCTCTCCTAAGCTACCAGGAAAAAAAAAAAATCAACAACAAAAAAAAAAAAAACAGAGAGAAAACTTTAAAGCCACAGTTTTACACTCTTAAATGCCCCTATGAAACCTACTTCTGCCACTAAGATTACCAATCACTCTTGTCTGGCAAAGGAAGACAAGAAAAGATTTGACATTAAGACTTCTATGCTGACCTCTCCTTGGTGGTTACTTGATTATATTCCCTTTCTAGTCTGTATCAGTTACCTCTTATATGCCACACACCTCACAATAAACTTTGGGTGAAGAATACCTACAATAAACCTCAAGATTCATGGGTACTACTGGAATTGAAACTAACAAAGATGCTTTAGATAAATATATACAATTGGAATTTCTTCTGTCAGTATATGTTATTAGCAGACGTGAAATTTTTACTTATCATAATTCCGGCCGAATAACACCTATCTCCAGTATTCTAGAATTCAAAGCAATAGCCCTCTTTTCTGTAATTAAGGAGGCAGACTTTATAAGCAATGTCATTTTATCAGGTTTGTTGTTAAATATTAATGTGGAAATTACGCAAGATTTAAGCACTGGGCTTTAAGATTTATTTTTCATTACGTCTGTTATAACAAAACTTTATTAATATGCTGTGAAATGAGAAATCTACAATATCACTAATAAAACCTTTTAAGTGGTAATCCTTCAGAATCCTTCCTTGTAATGGTTGAGCATTTGCAGTACTAAACCAATGAAATTCACACGTACTGCAATGGAGTAGTGGAGAGATTATTACATTTTTTCCAAAGTACGTTAGGTTTTAGGTGATTAGAGAGTAGTCTTATGTTTTAAACTTTCTGCCAACAGTGAGGCTTTAAGTTGTGTTGGATTGAGGATAAATTGTAGTATAATGTATGTTGACAGTTTAATAACATGGGTTACTATCCTTAGTTTGCTTTATGATGTAATACTTCTTTATAGGAGTCCCTGGAGATTCCTACTATGATTTTCAAGGCAGAGAGAACTCAATAAACTAAAATACTCTGAGCAAGGTTTCTTTTTCCTGTATACTTTGGAAATTTTCCTGAAAAATAAATAGGTGCTACAACTTTTAAAAGTTTTTCTGACATGACTTTTTGTTTTTCTTGTCATGTAATAGATTTTAAAGGTACATTTCATATAAAGTTATACATTTTTTTAAGGTTCCTTTCTATAATAAATGGTCTTATTTTTCAGATCTCTAGGGGAATTTTCTTTCCTATAAAACACAGTAATTGATTTTCTTTTCCTCTCTTTCAATTCTCATTATACGTGCATTTAGATCATGCAGTTTGCAAATGTTTGCTGGTAAAGGTCACATATATTTGGACTAATTTTTCCTCATGTTTTACAAGTACATGCATAGTAGTGGTTAAGTATCAAGGAGCATAAATCCAAATAACAAAATCAAATATGAGAATTATTTAATTCTTCAAATACTTTCATTTCATTTTTACAGGTAATCGGGAAAAGAAACTAATTAGAATGGAAGAAAACTATTGGATTTGATTAAAAATCAGCCTAAGTGAAAATACCTTAAAAGGATCTCCAGTTCACTTCAATATTAAATAAACTGAATTGCCAGTTTTGACAATGTTCTTGCAGCACTAGAACTCAGAAACTGCTGAAAGCAAATTCTTTATTTAATATATTTCCACCCAGGTTGTATACAGAAATGTTAATTTTCGACATGTAATTGCTTTTCAGAATGATGCCTATAGATGATGATGTGCAAATGCTTTCAGGTCCACTGCTAACATATGATTTGCTGTGATCATATCTCCTCAAATATTTGTCTAAACGGGTGATTATGGAAACAATATGGTATTCCTCCCCATTCCAAGCTGGCTGACCACACAGAAAGTTTTTGAGGTCAGTTTTAAAAAGTGCTGTCAGTATGAATGATTCATGTGAGTGAGGCTGCTATATCCACACCAGTATTTGTGACACATTCTTTCCACTTGTATTATGTAAACAAAAATTTGCTCATCTTAATGTTTTCAGGAAGCATGTAAATGTAGGCTGAAATAAATCTGTACTGTTTGTCAAATAAATGTTAGCAAATACTTTTTTAAAGTATGCACAAGCTCTACTTTCCTGTTAAAATTAACCTATTGTAAAATAACCCTCATTAGGAAATTCCTGAAGGGCATGTTTTAAGACCACCAGCCCAGAGAAGGTCGAATGGTGTGACTACAGACACTTCATAAAGACAAAAGTAGAAGCTGGAACATGTGACCTCAAAGGTCTTTTCACTGTCATTTAATCCCTTCTCTTTTCATCATCGCTTTGCTGAATCTGGGTAAATGCTGCAACCAGTGAACTCCCTGAAGCCTCTCAAGCCAAAATTGTTTTCATACCCTCCACAGGAAGAATATTCAGATTTTTCACCATCAGTGGTCACACTGGCCTCTTTCCAAGAGCCTGAGGGCCATGTCTAATTGACATTCATATTTACATACATTTTTATCCATGGAGACTAAGCACACACGCAACCATGACATTTGCTTAGGCTACTACCACTGACGAGATAATCCTGACTGAATTCACTGAAAAGCAGTTGTTTAGGTTAGTGGTAAGGTTCGCCTCTGCCTCGCTGCCACAGCACACCTCTACAGGCAGGATTTGACCACTCTATGAGCCATATACTGAGCAAGAAACTTCCACAGTGCCAGAAACACCAGGGGCCAGATACCTAAAGGTGCTTAGCGAACCACACATAAGGACGGGTACCAAATGGGGTTGTAAAACCAGATCATTCAACTCCACCAACTGCTGTTGCAGCACAGTATTATTAAAAATTTGGTCCTATAACCATAATCTGGGAAGCCTACTGTAGCTTCCTGGCTTTACTCCTTCTTTTAACTTACTATGAAAACACAAATCCTATCTAGCTGCCTGCTAGTCATAAATGAGATGTCTTCTAATCATGTCAGTGAATGATTATTTCTATGACTGATCATATCTCATACTCTGCCCGTGGATCCCAAGAGGAATGCCAAAAGAGCATATAATGTTGAAGCCAAATTTAGCTAGGACAGAAGGATTACTTTAGTAGAAAAAAATTATTGTTATTTCAGATTTTACTTTTCCTGAAAGCAATCATGTGCATAGGTATATGTACCCACACACACCTCCCTCCCTCACCTTTTATTACTGTGCTGGACATGTGCTTTTTAGGTGTATCACATACATGATCAGGTCCCTCTTCATCAACACAGAGGCAACTCCACTGGGACTCTCCAGGGGTAAGACCACAACTTATTACAGCTTCACCTAACCAGGCTATCTAGGAAGAGGTGGTAACACCTTGCACCTTCTGCAAATCATTACAGCAGAGAAACTGCAGTACTCAGCTGATCAGTCATCCCTGCGTTACAGACTGCAGATCTCATTTGCCCTCTACATTATTGTGAATATGTACTCCAAGATCAGCTCTCAGTTTCTGGACGAGTAAAAGAAAAAAGCCTTATGTTCAATATAGTAGAATTCTTTAAAAAATCAGACAATTAAAAATTAATCTTGGAAACAAGACAGAGCTGTTGCAACTGCTTATTCTATTTCATAGTATTTACGAAGATATTAGAGAAAAATAAGTGTGTGTTATTAACCTGTTCATTACCCTAAGTGTCTATAGAGATTTTTTTTTAGATTATTTCAAAGTACTGTATGAGCTCAAATCATATAATAGCCCATTTAAAACCTGGTGCACAGAGAGGTTAAATGTTCAGAACCACCAATCAACATAGTTGAAAACCAAAGATAAATCTTGCCTCCCACATTTCTTACCACCCCTTGCCACAAGCACCACCTATGCAGCTGAAAATATACAGCTACTAATATCAGTATTTGCTGAATCTACACCTGACAGAGTTTCTTCTGATATAGTTGAGCCTAAGTAATAGAAGCATGAAGTCCTTCAATGTGCAATTTCTCCCAGCAAATATGCTCAGCCTTGTCCCTGGAGCTAAGAGAGTGGGGTTTTTGCAGACATGGTGAATCAATGTCAGACACCTGACCCACTGATCTTCACTCTTCCTCTTCCATCACTAATAGATGATAAGTCTGCTTTGTTGAGAAGATGTAAAAAGTAATTAGCATGAGACTCCTTCATTTGAAATATTTCTTTGGGCAGTCAAAGCTATCACTGTCACTGTAACAGAGTGATGGCAAACCAGGGCTCTGTTTTGGCCAGTGTATGGGACAAGTAGAGCAACTGACGTTTATTTTCACAAGATTGAAACATTCAATCAATTTCATGGTAAACTGAATCCCTCAAACAGGTTTAAATGGGATCCTAGTTGGGAGCTGTTTCAGCCTCCAAATGTTGCTATAGCTGACCTAATAAACTACCCAAAGAAAGTATGTCCATACAAAAGAACTGAGTAGCATGGCTACGGAGAAAAGGTTGTCTATAAACACTCGGGTCACTCAGAACAGTACTGTTTAGAACAAAATGTTGATGCATCAAATATGTAAATGATTAGACTACAATTATAAAAGTCTTTGCAAAGCATTAAAGACATAATTGGCAGAGGTCCTACCAGTTAAATCTAATCTCCAATACACATCAGCTGTAGCTTGGCTTGTCTTGTTAGGTAAACAAAATGTGTCTTGACTGTCATTGCCATAAAATATTAATGCACTGGAAGTCTCTAAACCTTGCTAAGCATAAGGCCTATTATCACACTTAAGAGCAAAGCAATCTAATAAATCGCTGGCTGTATAAAAACGAAGTCAGCTGGCAGAGACAGTAATCTCCCTAAGGGATAGTAAGAGCCTAATCTTCAACTACAGCAGCTGCAGTTCCAGAGAAATTATGTTTCTACTGCTCAGTAGAAATACATTTGTGCTGAATTCTGTTATTTAAACTGTAGTGGAATGATTAGGAGTATCCATACATTATCAACAATACACAATGAACTAACAAAACCATCTACATGGGCTTATTACAGGCATCATTTTTTTTATTATTATGCTTGATCTTTGCTGCTTTTAGTTAGGTCCAAACAAAAGCTGGATGCTCCTAATATGCATTTTCTAACATCAAGCTCATACATAAATAATCTTGTGTGTTTACTGAGCACTGAGACGATGTCCTTAATTGAAAACAACTTACTTGTTTGTCACTGGTATGAGGTCCTTGAGGCTCTATTTAACCATAAACACAATATTGTCATATACTTTGTAACAGAACAGATAATATCATGATTATGTTATTTTTATAGTGTACTTAGGGAACATACTATGTGATTCAAGAGAACAAATCACCAGAGATACACAAGACTGCACATATGAAAAGTAGTTAACAGACAAAATACCTTAGGATATTATAAAAATTATTTATTTGTTACCTTTAGGATTAATAGGAGATTAGTCTGCCCTCAAAAGGACTAGAACAACACCTAAATAGCATGAATTACATCTTTAGATGATACTGAAAGATTTCATACAAAAAAAATGCACGTTGAAAAAAAAGAATCTTAAAAGAGGTTACAAGCAAATGTAGGTTGTTCCTGAAAAAGGCTTTGATAGTTCACATGACAAAATAAATTACCTGATATTGTGTTTGATTGTACATTTTCCATTAAATTCTCTTAGAAGTGGCTGTTAGTATCTTTGTAGGTGTCCATTTTAGAAATTTTAGTGTAAATCTTATGAAACAAAAAACATTTTTTTAAGCACTGGAATCTCTCTGTTTGCTCCCACATAGAATCATGGAATAATTGAGTTTGAAAAGGATGTGGGGAGGTCTGTCATCCAAGCCCTGCTCAAAGCATTGACAATTAAGTCAGGTTGCTCAGGGCTGCATCCAATCGGGATATGAATATCTCCCAAGACACAGATCCCACAAGCTCACCAGGCAATCTGTTCCAGCATTTAATTGTCCCTATGGTGAATATTTTCCTGCCATGTAATAAAAAATTCCTGTTTTCCCGCTTCTGAGTCTTTTCCTACCACTCTACACATACAAGACAAGTCTGACTCCATCTTTCATGTCTCCTCCCATTTGGTAAATGTAAGCTGCAGTGAGGTCTCACCTCAACTTTCTCCCCCTGAGCTGAACAAACCCGGTTCCCTCAACCCTTCCATGTCCACCACATGCTCCAGACCCTCGACTATTTTTGAGTTCCTCTGCTAGACTCCTTCCACTATGCCAACACCTTTCTTGCAGCAAGGAGCCAAAAATGAACACAGGACTCCAGATCTAGTCCTGCAAGGTCTGAACGAGGGGAATAATCATCTCACTCAACCTGTTGGCTGCACTTTTGTTAATACCTCTTCTACACACCAAAAACTGCAATACCTGAGGCCATCCAGGACCTATGAGTTTGGCACACCTGCAAGACTGTGCCAGTATGGACTCCTATGATAAAGGTGACTGACATCTAGTTAAAAATTACCTGTATGATACAGTGGGAAAGGCAGGTGGAAGAAAAGAAGTTATGTGAACAGGCAGTGAGAACTCTGGAGAGGATGTAGCATTTGTGTAGCTAAGTGTTTAGTATTTCCTGGCACTGTTCTGTTACATTTATCCATTATAAACCACGTATTTTTTCCACTTTTACAGAAACACAGAAAATTGCCCTGCCTTTTCTTCCAGCTGTCTTTCCTTAGATCTATCATGATATTTTTTTCTGTGACATCCTGACCAGTTCATCAATTTTCTATCTTGAACTTAATTTTAAGTTACTTTGAAAGGCTCAGAGACTGTAAAAAAGCTACTTATCTGCTTAGGGATGTCAGCTCATAAAACCACATGAGAAACTGAGAAAGTTGCAGCTGCTTAGATTGAAAATAAGATAGTTTCATATAAAAGCGTATTTGGAACGGAAAACATACATCAAGCAGCTCCTGCATGACATTCTTCATAAGAACAAAGCAGTATGAAAAGACAGTGAAAGGCAGCAAATTTTAAACTGATAAAAGGAAACACTTCTTTTACAAAACTCCACCTGTAGAAATAGTTGGTATAACATATCTCTGGGAATGAGGATCTTAGCAGGATGCCAAGATTAGGCATTACAGTAATATTAGTTATGATTGCCTCAATTTGAAGATCCTTATGGTTGCAAAACCCAGTGCTCTGCTCTTAGGAAAAAAAAAAAAAAAACAAGATGCAAAGTTGCTTAAGTAACCTTAATTGGCTCCCTCGTGCATACGCATTATGATACAATCTTCATGATTACCTACCTACATGATTACTTTCTATAGCCTCAAATACTAGCTTTGAAGGACTTGACTTTTCACCCCTAATAACATTTCTAATTTGTTTCCTTTCTTTTAAATTGAAAAATAAATTTTCAGTATGGAAACCTACACGGAGCTTCAGGATGCTGGAACTGTTAATTCCACCAGATGAGCAGCCATTTCCTGAACTAATGTCACAACTGGCTGCCACTGAGTTTTGCAATTGTTTTGAACACCAGAGTAGGTAAAAGCTCTGGTTCTAGAGGCAAGTGCACAACGGTGACCAGCCACTTCTCTCAGCTACAGTAATAGTTCTCCCTGTCTCACAGCTCTGTACCAAGCACTACCCAGCCACTCTGTTCTGCATCTCTCCTCAGCTCAGGCCTTTACTTTTGCCTATCCCGGCTGCTATGAAATTTTGGATTGCTTCCTCTTACTTTCTTCCAACATACAGCCCTTCAACTAACTCTACTGGTCCCCACAGGCCACTAAAAATGTTACTTTCTAGTTAAGAAATTTACAGGAAGGATCCCAATCCAGTTCTGAATTGGGGGTTTGCTTATCCTGTAAACTGGACACAGAACAAAGCATCTCCGTGAGGGTGGTAAAACACAACAACATCTTTGCTCTCGAGAGAGAGGCAGAGTCAATGCGCGCGCACAGGAATGACTGCTGGGATTGCCATGCAGATCAGGTATGCTGCCTAACATCGCTGTCGCTGCAGCTGGAAGGGGCATGATGAAGAATGATTCAGTGAACTCTCTTCTGCCACAATAGCTGTGCTTTTCTAAGATATCTAGTTAAATATGTGGACCAGACAAAGGCAGTATAATAGAGGTGAGGCAGTAGAATGATTTGTAATAATACTGTGGATCCACGAATAGCCTTCTCTATTACAGTCCAGTCACAAGTCCTCATATCTTTCCTGTCAACTCAGAACTGTGATTTGCAAGTGATGTTCATTTTTTCATATAGATGTCTAGATAATCAAAAGTGTCAAGTTATTAGGCAGCTTTTTACTGAAGAATGACCTGGAAACAAAGAGGAATTCTGTGCTTTCATTACTGAACAGTTTTACCAAGGTTGAAACACACCTAAAACTAGATCCTGATCTTGTTTAAAGAGGTAAAATAAGCTTAGTGATTTAGCAGATTCAGCCCAGAAGGAAAGATCAGAATCTGGCTCATGAAGTCGAATCACTGAACCAGTACTTAATTACATTTGTTTAAAGTAATAGGAAAATAGGGTCACCTGCTTCCACAAGGAAACAGGAGGCTAAAAGGAGAGATTATTAATGTAACACTCTGCTAATGTCCTATTTATGTTAGGCCAGCTAAATGGAATCATTTGTCAGAGACTCTGTCCTACTCATTAGTATTTCTTTTCCATTAGAAGGGAGAAACAACTCCCAGCTGTATTTTATTCCCCAGGGTATGAAGGATATAATCCTAACACATCACACTCACTCTCTGACTCAGGCTCTTTTAAAAATAAACCAAAACAGTGGTACACACTTCTTTAGTGCTCTGAGATCACGCTTATTTGAGGAGTAGGTGTTAATGATGCATAGCTGGTTTTTTTTAGGATTTACTCATTGGCACTTACATAACTCATAAACAGATATGCTTAGTAAACAAAGAAAATGTCTAAAAGTGATTATTGTCTTGGTACTTGCCATACTGTCTTCTTGATCCCATTGCTGAGTTTGTTATAGTTCAAAGAACTTCAAGTTTATGAATTCTGGCATTTACTGTCAACAGCACAGTTCAGATCCAGACGAAATTTTGTACTTGCCTAAGCTTCTCACAGTAATTAAATAAATAAATCTTTTTTAAAAGCTTCCTAAAGAACACATTCAAGTTGGTTTTGCCCATCTTCGCTGTAAGCAAGTAGCACCAGCTTATTATTTTTAGTGTCATCATCTGATATTTTCTTGGGTTATACTCTTAGTATCTTTCACATAGCTTTTCACAAGAAACTGAAAGAGTGTTTGGAATAGTTTATGATACTGACTCTGCCTTAAAATCAACAAGTGGATTTAGAGGAGGTAATTGTTGCAACTACGATGATCATCTATCTTCCCTCCAAGTGCTTTAGTTCCTCCAAAGTCTTTGTTTATTTGAGATAATTTTATTGATTTCATCTAACACATATTAGATTTTCTGCAAAGATTTATCTATTCCTAAAAGATTCTGTCAACAATGCTAACCCAGGATTACCTAAGTGCAATGATTTCTACTCAAATTCAGATGCTGAAGATGTATCCCTCCTGCGGTGATGTTGTACAGGCAAATGGAGCTATCCATTTTCTAATTTGTATCCTATAGTCACAATCGGTTCTTACTAGAGATGTCAAATTACTTTCATTGTATTTATTACTGTATCCGCACCCTTTGCTTCTGGAATTCCCCATTATCTGCCAGATTGAGGAAAAACTCAGCTGTTAATATAGCAGTTAATGGGATGAGACAACCAATTGTGCTCAGCCCCTTAGCATGACAGACAGACATCAACTGTTCAGTAGCAATGGTCTCCTGTTCAACAGTTTCAGCTAGCACTTCTGGAGAAAAAGATTACACATTTAGATTAGAGAACTATCAGACTTCACTCTCTCTCCCTTGCAGTCAGGCAAGGATCTTGCCAAAAGCACTCACTTGCATTTCTGCATTCTTAAACCAATATTCCTTATTTTTGGAAAATAAGTTGGAAAAGTACTAGGTTCATTAGATCATCTCCACTAAGATCTGGGCCACAAGTCCAAAAATACCTTTGGAACATAAGCTGCCATATTCAGGGTGGTTAATCTGATTTAAAGTATTTTACCTTTAGGGGTGGGGGAAAGAGCTTCTTTCCACCACGAGCCAAGAAAAGTCAGCCTATTCCAGTTGGTATTGCAACACTGAGACCTGGAATCTGGAGAAGACGACCCACAGTGTCCCACGCCTGCAGCACCATCATTCCCATCCTTTCCTCAAATTCTTTCCAGCTGCTATTACTGACATCTCCTGCTCACTGGACTGCCATGTATATTACCTGCTTAGCTGTGTCAATGAGCATAGCTCATTCATCTAGGAAATGAGGTCAGAACTATCAGTGACAGTCACAGGAAATAGACTTTTAGAAATTGCAAAAGCACAGTTTTTGGACTCCAAAAGACATTACTCTTTTTCTAGCTTCTGCACAGCTTCCTGCTTCCAGGCTCTTCAAGAAGGTGCTCATTCCCACTGGTAAAACCTGTTAAACCCAACAGGAATGACCCTTCTGAAAAAAACAACTTTTTGCTCACTGAAATGGTAAATGCTATGATTCCTTAAGGGTCGACTGCCAGTTCTCCACCAGGTTGAAAGTTTTTGAATCAAATGTTTCATTGTAGCAGACACAATTACTTTTAAAACTTTATTAAAAATTAATTTATTTCTCTTTTACATATGAGCTTTCCATAGCTAAGTTATAAGAATAAATAACTGCTGTTAGTGCTCCAAGCAAGTTCAGTCATTAATGCACTGGATGCACTCTGGCAACCTTATCACTGCATCACCTGCTTGAGTAGATAATTACAGTATTAGTCTACAGTTTGGTACAGTGGAATGACTTACAACATAAACCAAGAAATACATCTGTCTATTTCAGCTGTTCAGATGTTCCCCATAGGATTCCAAGGTGTGTTACAGCCTATGCAGCTGCTGTCACTTTTAAAATTGGAAAAGATTAAAAGAATCCCAAACTCCACATGCTAAGTATCTTTATACTTGGAAATTTAGGACAAATTCCAGAGTCACAAGAGAGAGACTTTGCTTCAAGAAAGAGGAGTAGACTTGCAGCAAACCCACTTGCTAGCATGCTTGTGGAATAAGACCAGCAGGTAAAATGCAGAATTGAACACATTTTACAGAACGGAAAGCAACCAGCACTTGGTAATACTGTGATTTCAATGGCAGTTTATGCTCCCAGATGATTAAGCAGTTGGTATAAATCATGCTAGGTTAGAGCCAGTTGTGTAGTAGTAAATAAAAAAAAGTAGATAAACTGACCTGTTTGATGTATATCACAATGAGTTAACCTGTACACTGACCACATTAGACGCAAGTAAATTTCATTTTCTGGCATTTACTTCCAGCCACATCACTATTCAGAGCTGGATATTGTGAACATATTGTTAAGGCCACTCTGTCTGGCAAAGCCAGTGACTTGTCCTGGTGGAAGTAGGCTTGCTTACATTTTTATGATGGAGATACTGCATATGCTATGACTTGATGATGGTTTATTCTTTTACTAAAGCAATTTATTTTTATAAATAAATACCTTAAGTAATACTTACTAAATCTTTGTTACAGAAATATCTTCCCCAACAGAATGAGAAGAAGTCTTTTGCAGACAGGATATTAAGTTTCTCAGATATGCTCAAAAGTGACAAATGTATCATATGAGCTTTGTGCAGACAAAATGGGGTAATGGTTTTAAAACAGAGGAAGGTAGATTTAGATTAGATATTAGGAAAAAAATTTTTGCAATGCAAGTTGTAGAACACTGGAACAGGTGGCCCAGAGAGGTGGTGGATGTCCCATCCCTGGAAACATTCAAGGCCAGGTTGGATGAGGCTGTGAGCAACCTGATCTATTCAGGGATGTCCCTGCTCCTTGCAGGGGGGTTGGACTAGATGACCTTTGAGGGTCCCTTCCAACCCTAACCATTCTATGATTCTAAATCTGTTAAAAATACAGTACATATAGAATCATAGAATCATAGAATGGTATATTATATACTTCCCAGCATAAGTCCATGCAATTTTTTTTCCTCTAATTTTTCCAGTTTAATTAAACAGCTTAAGGTGATTGTTTTCTGTAATTTTCCTTGAAAGCTGTTCAGTGACATATATGAATCTCAGAAATTGACAGGAAATTGAACCCCCTCCTCCCCAAGTACAGTATCAGTGGAAACAGTAGGCAATTTTAGAGCAAACAGCAGGAAAACAGTGTAGATAAAGAATTCTGTCTATGCTTTCCAAAATTGCTTAAGGTGACGAGCCCGTTGCAGGCTAAGAAACATTTTACTACACTCTTTACAAAGACCTGTAATCCTGAGTAATTTAATTATGGTGAGACAGGGCCTAATTGCATGAAATATTGAGATACTGCATATACTCTGACAAATGAAGCAATTATTTTACAACACTGAAGGTCTGCCTGGAAAGAAAACAGTATCATACTAAATATCACCATTGAGATCTTAGTGCAGTAATTTTTAGTTATTTCAGCTTTTGAATATAATCATGCTAAACGCAAACCTGTTTTGCTCGCAAAGGGAGTTCTACACAAGGCAAGAATGGAGAAACAGTAGTAAGCCATTAGGTGGCAATCAGAATAAGATTTTTAAGTTATTACCACCAAACTAAGAGTTGACACAAAAATTAAACTAAAAGGTTCACATGAGATTCTTCAAGTTTTCCGCGATTCATGCAAAAATTTCCATTTCCTGATTAAATAAATCTAGCTGTCAGTTGCTATAGAGTTGTCAGAATATCTCACAATTACGCAGACATTACTGTCACCTAAGTGCTACCTTGGGTGAAAGACCTGATGATTCATGTTCCCATCTACAAGTCATGGAGAAAATAACTCAGCACATTGAGATGAGAGCTTAAAGACAAGATGGCTGCAAGCTCCCCTCTGCCACTTCCAAAATGGGTCACTGCCTCAAGGAAATCTGAAGCGAGAAGAAAACTCCATGTCGGTTTGTTTGCTTGATTTTGGTACAGTAACAGATCAGTTTCCACTGGTTTCACTGCTCTTTTGTGCATGGTTAAAACACATGCATTCTTCTTCTTCAGAAGCTAAAAATCTAGAATATGAGTTTCCAGAAAAATCAGCACAAAGGAACACATTAGTATCAGAATATTATTTATTCACCTCATATAATTATGAAAGGCAACTTGGTAGTGAAGTAAGCCCTGTCATCACTAAGTGATGTAAACAGTTGGGTACCAAACAGCCTTCATGATGGAATTTTCTATTTTTAAACTGTAACAAAGGATAAGCCTATCTTCTGGTGGGGAAGCGATGAGACACCTGAGCATACATGTTGTTGGCAACAAGAGTTTCATGAACCGTTTAATCATTTCATCTTCTTTGCTCCTCCTTGACTGTATGAAGACTAGCATAGTCCCCTGTCACCTCACAAAAGCCAGAAATACCACAGCTGTAAGTATTGCTGGAACCCACTGTAACTCTGCCACAGCCTTGCCACAAGTCCTAGTTAGGCTAACGTGGACCTATACCACTGCTTGGGCTGACATTCACAAGTCATCATTGCTCACTCAAGCTCTAAAACTCGTATTTTGCTGAGAATTGCAACTGTGGAGAATCTTTTTGCTGATACATAGGATTATGCTTGTTGAAACAAAACTGCTGTGGATACAAAAAGCTTTGATACAAAAACAGGAGAAAGTGACCTGAAATTAGACTGACTTTTATGTTCCTCTTCATACCATCAAACAGCAACTCATGTTGAAACCCCTCATACAGCACACAGACCTACAGCTACACTGAAGCCCATTATGAGCTCAGAAATTCAGGTGACGGGAAAATATTCTGTTTTCCTGTGAGACCAGCCTCTCTTCCAAAACCAGCAAGGATATAACAGGATACTTCCTTTCATACCTAGGAGGTACCCAGGCGACTACAGTTATGTGATCCCAGACACATCATTGGCCAAAGTAAAATCTCAAGCTTTGTGACGTACATATAGATGAGTAGAAAAAAAATGTAGATAGAAATTTAGCTTTGGCATTCACTGCTGTCTGAGCTGCTCCCCTTGGAATATATTAACAGTGTTTCTCTGAATGAATGAATAGATGATTGACACACTTAGTGCCATCCAGATAACTGAATCCAGAAATAGACGTAGGTCTCCTGCTTTTACAACTCAAGTCGCCTCAAAAAAATCAATGTATATGGAATAAGAGCTGATCTCTCCTTCTTCATTAGAAGTCACTGTCCTTTGTAGTACCAATGACTTTATTGCAATATCAAGTAACCTTAATCTATTTCCTTGTATTTTACTCTGGCTAGCTAAAGCGTTATATTACTAAATTCTTGCTATAGCAGACATCATTTGACACACAGTGCTAAGTAGGACACTTCAGCTGGACTTTTATTTCTTACAGCTACATATTTTAAATTGAAAATATTATTTTACTATTATCCTGTTTTAAAAAAATAAAATGTATAAATGTGTCGTAGTTCAGCCCCGACGGGGACCAGACTACGCAGTCTCTCTCTCACTCCCACCACTCTCCGAGAGAATAGGAGGAGATTTGGCAAACAAAAGAAAACCAGAAGAAAAAAAAAAACAAACACGTGGGTTGAGATTGAACAAAGAGTAAATTTAACAGTAACGACAAAAGAAAACAAAACAGTGATGGAACACAAATACAGTACAATAGCTCACAACAGATCTCCACATCCAGTCTCTTCCAAATAGCAGGAAGCCTCCCTTCAGCACCCTCCTCACTTATATACTGAGCATGATGTCAGATGGGATGGAATAGCCCTTTGGCTAATTTGGGTAAATTAACCCCAGCTGTTAGCTAATTAGTTAATTATCCCAGCCATAGGGGCTACCAGCTTCAGTTCTCCACCCAGCTCAGGTAAATATTAACTCTATCCTGGCCAGAACCAGGACAAAATGTTTAGAAGATAGAGATGAGGAAAATGTTATCTACAACGATCAAGCATAGAACAGAAAGAACTTACTTAAAAGTGTGATCAGCAGCCTATAAAATGAATATAATAAGTTTCCCCGGAAACTACTCCATAAGTTGAATAAAAATAATCAGACATAGCCAAAAACATTTATTTTCTCTTAAAATTTAAGATTAATAAAGCACAAAAGTCAAGAGCTAGATACAGTCTAAACTGCAGCCTGCTAAAATACTTAGCATGACTTCCATTACAAAGAATCATAAGGCACTTGGATTTAAATCATCTGCAGCAGCTCTCAGATTTCCACCTATACCCAAACCAGTTACCATTTGCCAAATATTTAAGTAAATCAAATAAATAAAAATATATGTGTCTTACAGAGTGGCAGGTGCAGAAAACTGGGCCTTTTTGACTTTATTCCTGAAAGCTGCAAAACCTGCAGCAGGCCATTAAAGTTTGGCATAGATAAGCAAATAAAATAGTACTCCTATACTGCAGCAGACTAAGAGAAATTCCACCAACTGAATTCAAGCTTATGCTCACTTTAGGGGCCTTTATTTGTAGCTACAGTGATCCTCACAGATTTTACGGAAATCAAGTAAACACAAGAAGTGGCACATACAGCAATGCAAGAACTGCTAGTCAGGAAACAAGCTCTGGACTTACCTCTTTCAGAAACTCATTTTGTGACTCTTGGAAAGATATCTAACTTTTGTTTTGTCTCCTGCTGTGTCGAAAAACCCCCATGTCCACAGATCCTTGTAACGCTATTTCACTGACACACCATGTTTTCAAGTGTGTAACCCTCTGTTCACACTCTGTGCCACTCCCATCAGGTGCCACATTCCACACTCTGCTCCAGCTCCGTACACAGTGAAGATCTCTATATACTAATGAAAGCTCAAAAGCACCAGATTTTCCTTTTTTTTTAAAACAATTTACCACAAATATCTGTTAAAGATAATTAGTGATTAAAACATGGAATGAGGTTTTTTTTTCTATTTTCTTCAGGATTTTTGTCAGTTCATTTAGTCTCTTTTCTCAGAAGCAGTTTGTCAAACAAACTCAGTTATGCTTAAGTGTGTTATTGCTCTTTACATGCATCAGAGCCAGCTCCCACATCAGAAGGGATCTGAATTTAAAGAGAGCTGCCAGCAGGGCTCAATCAGCTGCTTTGCAGGGGGGACTGGTCTCCTATATACTGCCTGGGCAGAGGAGGAGAGGGTTCAGGTTTTTTAATAGCACTTGTTTTCTCTCCATCTGGCCATCCTTATTCCTCCTGTCTTTTCTTCATCTTTTTTTCTCTAAACTGAAGAATATGAAAAAAAAAAAAAAAGGAAAAATGTTACTGATATTTTCCAGTTGCAGATAATGTGCCTTAGAAAGAGTGTTCTTCAAATGAACAATTGAGTATGTAGATAAGGGCAGATAAAACCTCTTCTGAGAGAGTTTTTACCACTGTTAATCTCAAAATGGGCCCATCCTACGCGACCAAAAAGGGCTTACTAGTATCTGGCTACTTAATGGTTTCTTGTTGCCTGAAAAAGGTGTGGTATTCAAGGAGTCAGTATGCAGTCAAGGAGTTTATTTCCTCTAAAAGGGTTCCAAAATAGCTGCTGGTTGAGTTGCCTCCAGCTTAGTCAACGGAGAGAGGTCAAGAAGGGAAAAAGTCTTAAACCCTTGTGCTGCAAGTGCCCTACTTCAGGTGAAGGTAGATCCCTCATGGGATTGATTATCAAAACCTCTTCATGACTGTGGGTGCCCATCCTCTCACTCAAAGAATTAAGCAGGGCTTGTGGTTGCACTTTTCCAGGAGGCAGGAGGAAAGGAAATGCTCACCATTTACAAAACAGTTCCTCAGACACAGGGTGAGACGTGCCAGTGAAGCAGATGCTCCATATTCAGTTTTGGCTTGCCAGCAGGGATCCAGGTGGGAGCCAGACTCCTAGTTGCAATGCTCACTAGAACTGTCTTTCTTCCTGGCCTGAAGAACAACATTTTATTATCTTGTATCACTCTGTACTCCTACAGGAATGGTATTAAGGTGGCAGTTTGTCCCTGGGGACTGTAAAAACTAGGCAGTGACCAAGGAGTACTCTCTCCCCTTTTGCTCTTAAAATGTGCCTTGTGAAAAAGCCTGGGCCAAAGAGGGAGAAGAAAAATTACTCTGTAGCCTAATGCCTACAAACCACACCCAGAAAATGGGAAAACAGAATTCCTCTTAATGAAAACGCATGGGGCAGGGTTATCCCTTTCCCATTACGGAGAATGCAGCAAGTTTTGCCACTAGACATTATCTAAAGGGAGAGCCATTGCCTCTGCTGAACAACTTATGACTCATTTTCACATTTATGGTGCGATCTGTGCAGAGGAACTGGGTGTCCTCCAAGAAATCTTATCAGATCAAGACCCATGACAGGCTCAGTCGTAGTCAGGCTGTGATGAGACGCCTGATCAGGCAAGTGATAAAATGCTTAGCCCTGCCAGTATGTAGGCTCTGAAGGCATCCTGCAGGTCACTTCCAGTCTGTGTTACAGCACTACCATGAAAAATAATTGTTTTTTTTTTCTCTAAAAACCACATGAATGAAGGATTTTGTGCAACTTGGGCAGCTGGGAAGGGTGTCCTTAAGATCTCCAATTAAGTATTTTCTCTATTTTTAAATGACAGGTTTTTGACAGTAAGTATATTAAATTAGAATCTGGCATTTAAACATCAAGATCTAGCAATTGCAAGTGCTGACAACAATTAGCATGTTCTTTAGTAAAAAGTATTAACAGCAATGTTTCCTTTTACCAAATGTTTTGACAGATAATGGATGTTAACACGCTCCCCAAAGTAAATTATTGCTGCTGGTGCCTACAGAAAGAGCAACTAATACCAAGGTTGCACCTGTACAAAGGTTATATTTAAACGTGAAGTGGGTTTTTGTCGTTCATTTCTCTGTTAGAACATTGGAGACAGAGAAATTATGTTTTGCTGCCTCAGCGACAAAGCTCAGTCACATAAGTCTAGAGTTGGGGCAATCTGGTAGACGCCATGTAAACAGAGAGGTGCAGGTGAGTGCAGGTGCAGGCTGCCAAGCAGCAATGATGCTTCTGCTCTAACTCAGCCACTCCGAAAAGCAGACATTCCCAGGAGATATTTCAATAAAATCATCTGCCCAACTAGCACTGAGATGCTGAAAGAACAGTCGGACTGTAGAGATATAATCTGTAGAAGCCTCCAGATTAAGCATGGTGCTTATAGCATAACAAACTTACTGTATTGTATGTAATTAGAAACCAAACCCTTTTGTAAACCCTTCCTATGAGCTCTAGCTTCTTGGCCAGAAGAGCTACAGCCATGCTACTCCTGCTCTATATGCTACCCAGCGCTTGTGCACAAGGTGGCCCTTTCCCCACAGTGACTAAAAAGTCTTCAGAGGGCAGATGTTCGTTGTTGCAAATCTTTGCTCTTTCTTGCATCTCTTATTAGGAATTTTACCATTACTAGTTATGATTATTATCAGTAAACAAAAATGTGCACAAAGAGGCCAGCAACATTTGCTAGGGGCCCAGTGGAGTTACGACAATACATTATCTGGCCTCTGACATCATCATCTCCGGATTTTAAAATGTAACTTCTGCATAAACTCAGCAGCCTGACTCCAGCTACAGCGTTTTCTCACAAATGCACCCAACCTTGACCTGAAGGCTCCAGGGCAGCAGGATGGGGAGGGGGAAATCACATCTGTTCTAGTATTTGTTACCTTCGCTATTCAAAACTTGCTTGATACCCTAGGAAAAAGAAAACACTGGAAGTGACAGAGAACCTGAAGGTAAAACAATATCAAAATACACCTGTCTTTTTAAGACTTGAAAAATGCATCAAGAAATAGCTACTTTATACTCTTCTTCTATGTTTTCCTTTCTCGTCAAACATTAGGAGATGCTCAGCATTATTTGTTATTTTAAGTACAGTTAGGCTAAGACTGTTTTTACTAGAAATAAAAATATAGTTTATTTTTCTGTTCCTACAGAAATTTTGTTGTGATCAAAATGCTCCACCATTCTTTTGCTGTAAGTGCTTACTAAAAATTCTCTTGCTATCAGTAATATTTTCACATAATAATGAAATTGTCCACTAAGTCCTGCTGCTTTGTCCCTGCTGTTACATCGTGTATAAACCAGATGGGTAGGTTCTGTCTGGGCTCTCCTCCAAGAAGTTATCATCTTTGTTTCTTGTTGGCCAAGCATATCACCTTCAATTTATGATCACTATCCGCTAACCCAAGGACATCAAGACTCATTCCTAAGTCTTGTCTCCTTATTGAATTTCTGCCCTTTCCCTAACAAGGATGGGATCTGTGTCCTCAAGTACGTTGTACTTGGGCAATCTTTATGCTACACTATAGCCACAGGATGTGCACCTGTTTTGACACACAAATAATTTTTAAGAATTGATAAAGACAGGAACAGTTTACACTTGTATGATTTTTAAATGTGGAATACAGTACATTTAAAAAAGATAAAACCCCCAAAATACTAGGTTTTATCAGAAATTTAAAACCTCACAAAAACCCAGCATTGGCAGTAGCAGCTCACCCTTGGATTTTGACAGACTAACTAGGAGAGAGCATTAGAGGTGTTTCACTGACAAGGTTTGGTTTTGGCTACAGAGACCTCAGCACACTTGGTTTTTGTGACAAACACACTAGCAGATACGTTACAAAATTTGTATGACTTGGTATATAACAAAAGAATAAATATCAAAACATGACAGAGTATTTTGATATCCAGTGGCAGAAACTTAACCAAAACTTATCAAAGTCCCTTTTTCAGAAAGAAAAACTGTTTTTTATCCTGTCGAGCAGGTCTTTTACTGAGGAAGGAAGAGCTAGCTCTGTTGTCTAATTCCTAGTTATGACTGAAAGGTGTTTTTCCTGCCTTTGATAAAGTGGGTCTGAAATCTCAGCATTGTGGTAGGTAGAAAGTTAATCTGTCTGGTTTGGCCAGGCCAGCTGCACTGGTCTTTTTGCAGGTCAAGCCACGTGTCATTCCCCACCTCATTAGATGCTGCGGGTGGGCCTCAGAAGCCTGTGAAAGGCATGGGAGGGTGAGAAGCAATGAGTGGAGGGTGGGAGATGGAGACACGTCATGTGCCTCTGATGGGGCTCCATCCCCTGGGTAGGCTGCCCACTTGCACAGCCTCACCAGAATGCCAGCGTCGGATGGTAAAATGGCGACGACAGCCATAGAGACAGCAGCTGTTGGTGTGCAGAAGTGACAGGAAGCACCCGAGCAAAAGAGAGCAAAGGCACAGTGTCCTCTTCCTCTCCCATCCACCAGCATCTCTGACCATTAACTGTGAACTTTGTTGTCTTTTTAACAGGTGTCTGGAAGACAGGGAGGATGGCATTGCCTGTAATCTCACTTCTTTATTCACTGGATTTAACTTCAGTGGGCCAGAAACCAGTATATCCAATTTCTAGTCCCACCTTTCTCTTCCTTCACAAAGAGGGTCTGAACAGCTCTGGGTCTGTATCACCAGACATTTGTTAGGCTTCTTTTAATTTCCGCCTCTTCCTTTTTATACTTTTGGCATCAGCATTTTAGTTAGAGCTACTGCAGTATTTTATTTTGCTTTATTTTAAGAAAATAAATTAACTATTTAATATCCAATTAATCATTTTTAGGAAAGATATTAACTTAGAGTTAATGGACACCAATTGGCAAAACAAGTATGAAACACTAATGGTAGCCACTAATCCCATAGGACAGAGGGATGTCAAAAAACCATGCGGCAGATAAAGAAGCCCGAGCATCGTCAGCTTCCAACTCTGCAACTGGGTGGTCTTTGTCTGCCTTGTGCCTCGGTCTTCACATCAGCTTTTTTCCCTGCCCACTCTCCCAAAATTAAATTCTTTAGCTTGTGTCAAACATCCACCATGGAAGGGAGATCAGAATACTGGCACGAAATTCCAAACTGCCTCAGTAATTTGGCAAACAATTTATTTTGTAAACATTCCTAAAGTATTGTCTGACAACGGCTAACAGCTGAGCTTGCTATATTTTTAAACTGTTGTGCATGGTGTCTTAGTACAGGTGCATGCTAACATACGAAACAACAACATAATTGTTCAATGTGCCAATTTCCTGCATTCAGCTTCACAGCATTGCATATAATCCTTAAAGGCCCAGGTTTGAAGACTATGCAATATAGAGAAAAGCCTACAAAATTTTTTCGCTAATGGTTTTTTCCCCTTCAGGTAACGCACAAAGCTTACTATGTAGCCTGAAGTGCACCACAGCCACCTAGTAGTAGGATAAATACATTGGTTTGACAATTTTGTGGCATAAGTATGTTTGAAAATCAGCCAAGTGTAGTGTGCATTAAATTCTGATGACAAATCTTTATGCAGCAGCACTTCTGTTTCACGCTGCACTCACCAGTTGTGAATCTGCATGACCCTGTATCCTGCCAACCTCATTGTTGTGTCCCTGTTCTTGCTCTGCAGTCACAAACTGACTTAGAGTTACCTGATGAAGGTTGGTCCCCACCAAGTGAATGTATAAGAAACCCCCATGAAGAACGAACAGAATAAACCACATGACAAACCAAACTCAAAATAAATGGTAGAAATAGATCACACCTTGGCCGACTGAATAAACAGGACAACACTGAAATTAGTTTTGAAGGAAAGCAAAATCAAACCAAATCCAATCCAATCAAATCAAATCTTTCTTAGCTGTGCCATTTCTTGGTTATGCAAGTTCAAAGAATGACAGAAGGATCTTGTTTAAGATCTCTGATATTTCATACAGTTCAGAGAACCAGGAGCAAAGGACTCATGGGAAAAGGTCAGTTTCATAAACCAGCTCTTTTCCGAGGATAAAACCTAGGAATGGTCCACAGGCTGGTGTGTTACAAACACATCATTTGAAAATGCTGAAGAAAGAACCACAGCCTAGAGTGCCTTTACTGTGACTAAATCATTTTAATAATTAGTGTTCAGTAATCAGTATACATATGGGCTGTTTATTTTGCTATCATTAATTTGCCAGACTGAGATATCTTTCTCTAATTCTTTGTTTCACACCCACAATAAAATTAACGACTAGACATTGAGAGAAAAACTATAAAGTGCATAGTTTCTTTGAGAGTGTGCATGGATTCCATTACTAGCCAGAGGACCACATACTTCTCATCTTTTGTGTTCTTTACTAGTTGAAATCTCTAAGGGAAATTAAAAAAAAAAAACAAACGCCATGGCACATGCTCAAAATATTTACGTTGCTTATTCAATGCTCCTTCTTGTCAGAGAAAATACAAGTAATGAAAACTATTATTTTTATATGTTTCTTGAGTACTATGTAAACTCTACAGTGTCTATCCATATTAGCTTGTCTCAATGCTTGAGCAATATATTTCTGTAAGTGATGAAGCTTTACAGCACCAGGTTTGTATTTGTTCCGTTGTGGTATGGGATGAGGGGCAGTTAAGCTTTGTTTTACAATACTGGAAGAGATTTTATTACATTTATTATTTTATTGTTGTAGCTTATGTACTGAAACACAGCAGAAGAGAATACTATTCTTTTGAGGAAATATTTCACAGATAAACATGTATATCACATGAAAATGCATAGGGATAATATGGCAGCAGTGAGACAATAAACTCAGAATGTTGCTGAAAATTCCAAATAATTTTTTCAAAATATTTACAGTGAGCTTTGTACACATTTACAAGGGATACACAATGAAATTTATAACAAAAAAAAATATTCTATTTCAGGTCTAATATTTGAAGGCCAGACTGCCCTGTCATTCATTCTACCACAGGGAGCTATTGCCCCTCAGTTCTGCAGTATCTCACAGACGACCGTTCTGGTTAACAACTCACATGAAATGACATTATTTATGTGCTACAATGCTTCTCTCACTAGCCTTTGCTTTCTTAAGTGAAGATGTTTTACTTTCCATACAAACAAAGAAATCATGCATCCTCCAATGTGGCAAGGACCAGGACAAGTGCTGGTACTACCACTAACCTGCTCCCATTCTCCATGAGCAGTCCTCCCTGGTCCTCTTTCTCCACTTGCTACTGACTCGCTGTGTCCTCGCAAAGCCAGACGCACCATCCTACCACTCAGACTTGCAAAGCAATCACATATTGCTATATACTGTTTATAAGCAAATCATCCTAGAACTACAGAATATAAAAGGGAAGAGCATCCAAGGCACAGGCTACCATTTGCCAATACTGAGAAGAGGCTCTGAGGACAGGTTCTCAAAACTGAAATGGAAAAACATTTTCCATTGGTACCATAGCAACTGCACAAAGAACAGTAATTGCCTGTTCCTCTTCTCACCTCCCAGATTCACTGCACATGGCACGACTTGCTTTTGAGGATTGGACCTTTAACTACCTATCAGTGCCTGGCAAATATAACAGAAGAGGAGGAAAAAAAGGAAAAAAAAATTAAAAAAAAAGAAGACAAAAGAAGATACTTTCAGAAAACTCTGAGCAGCCTCACAAAAAAAAAAAAAAAAAATATATATATTTCCTGGGCTGAAAATAGAATAGTAGAATAGTTTGGGTTGGAAGGGACCTTTAAAGGCCACCTAATCCAACCCCTCTACAAGAAGCAGGGACATTTTCAACTAGGTCAGGTTGCTCAGAGTCCTGTCCAACCTGGCCTTGAATATTTCCAGGTATGAGGCATCCACCAACTCCCTTTAGGTACTGGAAGACCACTATAAGTTCTCCCTGGAGCCTTCTCTTCTCCACGCTGAACAGCCCCAACTCTCTCAGCCTCAGAGGAGAGGTGCTGCAGCCCTCTGATCATCTTCATGGCCCTCCTCTGGACTTGCTCCAAGAGGTCCACATCCTTATTCTGTTGTGGGCTTCAGAGCTGGATGCACTTCTCCAAGTGGGGTCTCACCAGAGTGGAGTAGAGAAGCAGAATAAAGAAAAGAAGAATAGGGCTTCACCGCAAATTAAGAAGGGAACAAGCAAGGAAATGCAAAGATAACAAACAGGCAGATAATATGACTTGAAAATGTGCTGGAGCCACAGTTGTTCTCTCTAAAGCACCTGAGCATAAAATATTATTTTACAGCTTATCAGGCAACAGATAAGGTTGAGAGACTGACTTTATAATGAGTTGTAAACTGATAATCCAAAAAAGTTGTACGCTGCAATGTTAGGTCAGAATAGGGTGGTCCTGAGCGGTCTGAGCGGCAGACTTTACAGTACTGCTCCACTGTATTTTGCTCTCTTTCTGCACTTTTCTTCTTTTTGATTCAAATATCACATATTGGCACAGCTCAATATAACTTCACTTCCTATCTGAAAAAAAAAAAAACAAAGTTTGGAGGAAATCTGACTAAATTATCTAAAATTTGATTATGAAAAGTGTGACTTCATGAAAATCACTCTTCTTAAATGTGGAAGGATAATTCCCAAAATAAATGTACTGCAATTTCATAAATGTTTCATAAAATGCTGTAGTATTTAATGAGTTTTCTGAATGTTGTGTGAAATATTGCAGGAGAATTATATGAGTTATAAATAAATATTCAATCCTTTTTACATTTCATGTAATTTCTAAAATGTTTTTTACTGCTGAGTACCTGTACAAAACACCATATACAACATCCATTAATGTAATTACATTTTAGTTACACACATAGAGGCTTTTAGTCTTGAAACAGAAACATAAAACTAACCCAGCCAAATGACAGCAGAATGCATTTTACGCTCACATTTTTTTACGCTCACTGTGTCATTAATCAAAAATGTCTATACACTTCCCATCTCAGACAGATAATTTTAGGTATTGTGCAAAGTAGCATGAATGTGTAAAACAAGACAGTCCCTAGCCTTATGACAAAAACATCTTTCAAAGCCCAAGTATAATCTATGATAAGCAAGGACCCTCAGAACAAGAAATTTCAGCCTTGCTGAAATTCATGTTCAATGATTATAAAAGGTAGTCTCTCTTTATTTGCTTAATGTTTAAATAGATCTGAAATTCTCAAATTCCACAGGTATCACAAGCCTTTTCAGACCTTACAAATGATCTTACAAATGACGCCGAAACACTGCACTAAAATGTTTCTTTCCACCCATGCAGTGGAAGGCCCACTGCAGAAGGACTGAAATAGTTTCCAAAAGTCTCATTCCACATGAAAATTCACATCTAACCATCATCACTTCCAGGCCTTGAAACATGATTTTAATAGCAGAGCTCACCTCCAATTAATCATCTGGGTAAACTAGCTGAGTAAAAAACCCTCTGCTATCAAAATGCTGCCACAGAAGCCAAGCTCTGCACACATGCCCAGAAAAGCGTCATTTGCCATCATAACGTTTTGCAGCCAGTACTGGCCAGCAAAGGCCTCTAGCTCAGTCCTTTCTCATTAGTCAGCATGTGTTGCAGAAGCCCAGAAATGGCTTCACACAGTACAAATCTGGTCCAAAGAAGTGTCAATCCATATTGTCCTGTTTCTTCTCCCACTCCTGCTGCTACTGGCAGGGCAGCTGCTTGTGCTACTCTCCAAATGTCAGCAAAAGCCAGCCAGCAGTGCATCCAATGACCTGCAAAGCTGACGTAAGACAATGGCATCTTTACAAGACTCTCTGTTTCTGATGGCCAGAACAGAGCTGGATCATCATCCTGTCTAGCAACATAATCTGAAATTCTGGTGTCATACCTATGGAAAACAAATCATAGGCTATCAGAGGAAGAATTTGCACACTTCACCCAGATCCCAGAGCATCTGCTTGCTTTTGGATGACTTCCCCAAGAAAGCCCATGATGCAATGAGGACAAAAATCCCATTATGGACATAGCCAGCAGTGAGACAAACTTGGTACATCTGCACAGGCTGCTGCATGAAAGCAATATAGAATGCAGTTAGATACATCTGGCCATGTGGACAGACCTCTCAGATACCGACCCGTCTGTAAATACCATCTCCTCTGAAATAGTTTGCCACAGATCACTGCAAAATAAGATCCCTATGTAGAAAAAATTTCAGTTACCTATTTGAAAAAAAAACACCCAAACATCTTATTTCTCTTGATGTTAACACATTATTAGCTGAGAGTTTTCCCTTTCTCTAAAAAAAAAAAATTTTTTAAACAATAACAACAGTAATATAGTTTACTTGAGCAGCAAGAGATTTCCTATAATGCAAAGAAAATCATAGCAGATCTATTATTTTGCTATTGTTTGTATCTGATATGCTTGACAAACACATGTTCTTATGAATAACAACATGGTCTTGTCAACCTTGTTACTGCAGACTGCTGTAAAATTCCATCCTATAATCTTTTGTGTATTTTGTGTTTAGTTTTTTTTAATATGCTCCATAACACAGTTTGATTTGCATACCAGGTTGTTCTGGTTTTGTTAGTGAAGGGGGGCCTAAGGTGGCAGCTTCTGTAGGAAACTGCTAGAAGTTGCTCCCCTTTGTTCAGTGGACTCAGCCAGGCCTAGGGCGGACCCGCTGCTGGCCAAGGCCAAGCCAATTGGTAGCAGAATGTCCCGTGATAACGCCTCTGCGATAACGTATTTAAGTAGGGGAAAACAGAAAAAAAAGGAGGAGAAGATGTGAAGCAGCTGAGCAGGGGGCAGAGAGGGCGAGGCGCAGGCCTCATAGGCCTTGCAGGCCTCACCCTCTGGCCTCCCGCCGGGCAGCCGACTGGGCCCAACTCGGCCCGGCCCGGCTGCAAGAAGTGGAGAGGAGATGAGAAGTGAATAAGATGTAAAAAGGATCCTGAGAGACGTCTGCCAGCCTGTTGTGAGGAACGGCTGCAGACGCCAAGGTCAGTGAAGAAGGAGGGGGAGGAGTAACATGGCTCCTGGCCAAGATTCCTCTGCAACTCGTGGTGAAGACCATGGTGGAGCGGGTTGTCCCCCTGCAGCCCATGGAGGTCCACGGAGGGGCAGAGATCCACCTGCAGCCCGTGGAGGACCACACGCCGGAGAAGGTGGAGGCCTGAAGGAGGCTGTGGCCCGTGGAGGGCCCGCTGGGACAGCTGTTTTGGAGGGACTGCACCCCGTGGAAGAGATGACCCACGCCAGAGCAGTTTCACGAAGGACTGTGGCCCGTGGGAGGGACCCCACGCTGGAGCAGAGGAGGAATGCGAGGAGTTCTTCCCCTGACGATGATACAGTGGCATAAAACAACACGTGATGAACTGACCGCGACCCCCATTCCCTTTTCCCACCCCGTGCCGCTCGGGAGGGGAAGGTAGTAGAGATAATGTTAAGCCCGGGGTGGGGGGAGGTTATCTTGTTCCCTGTCTCATTCTCCTGCTAATTTTAGAAATAAATGAATAGTTTTCCCCAAGTCGAGTCTGTTTTGCCCGTGACGGTAACTTTAAGGATTTCTCCCCGTCCTTATCTCAAACCTTGAGCTGTTTTTTCTTATATCATCTCCCCCTATTCTCTCGGAGGGTGGGGGGAGCGAGAGACAGACTGCGTAGTCTGGTCCTGATCGGGGCTGAACTATGACACAGGTAAAATTTGAGAGCAATTTTTAATTTAGTTTCTCAATCATCCTATCATATAGGTACCGCAAATAAAATATATCACTGATAGGAAACCTGAGAGAACACAAGTGGCAACGTTGCTTCTGCATTCATCAGCAGTCAGAATGTTTAGAAAGACAAAAAGAGCCATTTAGAAAGAGATTTTTACCAGCTTCTATGTGGAATGCTAATGTTTCTAGGCACTACCCTTCTTGCTTGTCTTTTTCCGTCCATTCCTTCCTTACTGATGTTTTCCTGGTAGTAATAACACACTATTCAGTACCAGTTTACTTCTTCTGGGCATGAGAGTATGGTATTATGTATTGTTCACATGAGAGCCAGCACTCAGGGCCTGCAAATGGTGAAGTGCAGACTATAAACTCTTCAGAGAGGGAGAATGCCTCCTCTCCTGCCTACTAAGCAAAAAGATGGAAGAAAAGCAAAACTTTTTTCTCTCCTCTACAATGAAGCAAGCTGAAAGAGAAAACTATTAAAGCCTGGATTTCAAAGACACTAAATAAAACACAATGGATGCTAAGCTTAGGCCTCTGCCATGCTTTCAGCCAACAAGACCTCTGCAGCTGCATCTGGAAGTGCAATGCAGGAAATCCTACAGGTGATACACACATCACCTTTCCCGGCTTTAATCACTGCAGATCACGTCTACATCAAGAATAGAGAAGCAACAGCGAAAAGAAAGGGGATTTTACTTCTAGCATGGTACCGTGTTAGTCCCTTTACACTGGTTTTTGAAGCCCAGCTGAGTTCTCTGCATTGTACCACATCATGTCACTAGCTAGTGTAACTTCTCAGCTTGCAACTGTATTTCTAGAGGCAGCTGCACCACACTCCACTGTGCAACACATAACATTTAATAAATGTCACCTGACATTAGTGACCTTTTGAAGTCAATAAAACCTTTCCCAGGACACTGGGAATTGTCCAAAATTTTTTCCAGTAATAAAAAATATCCCTTGCAGTTAAACAGTTCCTCAGTGTGATGAACTTTTCATTAGACACACAAAAGCCACTTGATTTATGTAGAAAAAGGGAGATATTTTTCCCTTGTTTTTCTGTTTTTCCCTTTTCAAGAATCTTTAGAAACTGTCTATTGTTGATGAAAGGTACTTCGGAAAATCATTTCATTCTTGTCTTTTCTCCAGTAAGGAATATTTGAGCAATGATGTTAACACTCCACTCTTTGTAATCTGTGTGTGTCTCATCTTTTGGCAATCTGTTATAAAATGCTGCACTTAGCATATTTTGGTTGCTTACAATTTGAGAAACAACACTCTCCTGGGTACTAGCTGAAATGGCAGAAATTTGCATTCTGGTGACTATTAAGTAATTTGTAGCAAAAGAAAAAGCATTTAGTGTAACTGTTAGGAATTGCTATTAGGTCTTTCTCAAATTTCTCTCTCAACTTGGTTAGTTCCATTAGCTGGCTTTTCCCCACCCTCCACTCTGAGCTGCTTCTTTCTGTTCTTGTTTTGCATTTGTTTGTTTGTTTTACAGTCAGGACAAATGATTTTATCCCAGACGTAGAGCTAAGCACTCTCAGAATAACTGAATCATTTAGTAGTGCTTGGCTTCATGTGTTTGTCAGCTGCAGATGACATTTAGCACAGGCTTTATCTCAGTTGTGGTAATTACTATACTGACATGAGCTCTCATACACAGCACAGATTGTTTTCAGCAGATGTAACCAAGCAACCCTGCCTTCTCTGTAATAATTTGTCTGGCTTTTAGAATGTAACAGTATTCACATGCATACATACACATCCCCTTATATATATAGGGACAATCATGAAAAGCAGGCCAGTGCCAGTTTTAAGCCAGTGTCTGCTCTTTCTTCTTTTTGAGTCAATTCTGTTACCCCATGCAAGGATAGTATAGAATCTCTCAGTTGTACACCACTCCGGCATTACATGCTGGCTGTGCGTCTTATTATACATGAAGGTTATTGTTATTGTAATGTATCTCAGTGGTATACCAAATGTTACTTTAATGATGTAATTAATATGCCTGGATTTACCATCTGATGTTTTTAGGCACCACTTGCGTTAGTATGTGGTACTACCAATTTCAAAGATACTTGGAAACAGCAGCTTTTTTGTTAAGGGAGATGGCACAGAGAAAAAAAAAAGATTAATAACATAAGTCACATTCTCTAACAACACTTTAAAAACATTTGTGTCAGATGTGTTCAGCTGACATGACAACTCAGAGAGATGCTGCCTCTGAAGTTTGTACAATATGCATTATTTAGATATAGCTGAGCTTTTTCTTTATTATTATTATACAGACTACAATAGAGTTTAGCAGAAACAAATCAAATCTAGTTCAGTCTAGAGACTGAACTTTGCAATCAGTTGAACACCATTTGGGATGAAGCGCTTTCAGCATAAAAAAGTCAACATTGGCTTGTTTCATGAATTATGTGTACAAGTAAGCAAATGTTTAGGTTTTTTTTTTTTTTTTAAAGAGCACTTCTTTCTTCTAGAAAAGGTAGTGTATACCAATCACAGTCATCTCAATGTAGCAGGGATGGTACCTGGAAATGAAATGCATGTACATAAACATAGGGAGAGACCAAGGCAGATTCTGAATTAGTCTTCACCAACATAATTGTCACTCATTACTTGCTAACTATATATGAGCTTTTTATTAGAAAAGCAGTTATGAGCTTGAATAAGAAATAGGATGAAGTCTAATATATATTAATGGTGAGCAGAATTTAAGAACATCGATGAACAAAGCATGAAAAAAAAGTATAAGAGGTTTGCCTTAGCCTTTACTCCCCGTTAGAGAGATACCTTGTGTTCTTGATATCAGAGAACAGCTTCTTTTTGGTGTGATTTCCAGTTTTCTTCCAGGCCATGGTAGAAACATCCTAATACTTTCCTATTTTCCATGCAGAAACCACATATTTGTCAAGGAAATAAAAAGGCACAGAAATGTTACTACTGAATTTTGAAATACACATATCTTAAGAAATTAGAAAAATCAATCAAAGTTACAAGAAGACGAATGAAGTTTTAAACAACATAAATCCAAAGAGTATGGGAAACTTTACACTGGAATGTGCTTTCTTTCATTTGATAGATCTAGGTCACTGTTATTACACGGCTAAATGTTTGAGTACTCCTTGCACTAAATACAGCTTTTAATTAAATAATATTTTAACTGGAAAGTATAATAACAAGGAGTTTAATTGTCAAATATTAGATTCCTGAATACCATAGCACTTTGCTGCTCATGGAAAAAGGTATTTAAGAGGAATCAATTCTTGCTTGAGACTCTACATTGAGTTAAATGCACTTGTCAATCAATAACACAACATGTACAGTACAAGAAGTATACTACAAATTTTTGGATGCCAGATATATTATTTTGATAATTTTCTTCAGCTTCTGAATTCTCCATCACTATGGTCTCCATTTCTTGTGACCATATCTGGTGCTTTGACAGCCAAGTTTATTTAAACAAGTAGTACTGAAATTAGATATTTAGAAATTTCCAGCACACTGCTCTTGGAAATACAAAATATGTTGAGGACAGAAAGCATTTCTTAATCTCTACGACTACTGATATTTGATCTTGAAACCACTGCTGTCTTAAAGTAAAGAGACATATACAAATGCATCACACGACAGGAAGGAGGCAGAAATGGCCTTCTGAACTCTTTCCTGTGGTGAATGCTTTGCCTGTGGATTGGTGCCAATTGACACATTCTCATGGTGTGAATAACTTGAGACTGATCCCTTGGAACAAGGGACTCTTTAAGTGAAGCATCTATAGTGCTGAAGAAACAGATTTGAAATATTAGATTCCAATAATAAAGCTCTCCAAGTGACATTTTAATAGCCTTGCTTTCCTCCACGTACACATCTTCATTAAGAATGTATTTACTAGAAGGGCTAAGTCCTATGAGAAACCCAACACCTGGAACTCCAATTAAAATCAATCCGACTAGCAAGGGTTTGCAGCTGCTTACACAACTCAGCGTTTAAACCAAGACAAAGACTAGTGGTGGGACAGCGGATGTATTTCCTTTCCGTAGCTCATCCAGCAATCTTCCCACATACTGCAGTACTTGACTTAATCCCTGACATGAAGAGACCACCCTGATGGTGTGAAGGAACACAGTTCAACATGCAAACTCCAGATATTCTAGATTTTTAAAGACTTATTTATGTAATATCCAAACATGAGGAAGTTTCTGTAACCTTATTTTGACATAGTCCTGCAAAAGCATCAGCTGTGTCAATTCTTGGTTACACAATTGCCTTAAAAGGACAAATCATTTAGAAGGCATCGCTCAGGTCAGGAAACATTGACATTTCTCCCAGTCACACAGAAACAGAGCCTGCGTATTAAAGAAAAAGGCCTAATCAGAACAGATGTAGAGAGCAAAAGTGGTTTTTTTTAATGAGAAATAAATCATTGTCAGATTTATACTACTAGCTATGGAGTTGCTGGATTCCTGTTTAAATAAAGCAATCCAACTAACAACGACCAGTGAGATGTCAAACACATGGATGATAAAATTATAGACCTTCTTCAACTTGCTGAAAACACTCAGCACTTCAGAAACTGTATCTATGTATCTAATGTTAGAATTCTAATATTAGAATGTATCTAATACATTCTAGTGTTGGATATAAAGTATCCCTTGTCCCCCAACTCATATTTTTATCCTTCATACCAGTACTTAATAGTGGCAGATGAATGTAATAATAACATTCTAATTTTTTTTTTCCTGTAGTAATTAAGAAGTTACAAGAAGGATACTGTTATGGTGATAAGATTTAAGACGCTGAATTTCCATTATTTTACCTTTAAAAAAAATTGGCTCAAAGACAGCTATGTTACAATGATTATTCACTAGAGAGTGGAGTGCATTTCTAATATTAAAGAATATCTAGTATATCAGCAACCATTCTTTCTTTCAAGGCACTTTGCTTTTGACGCAGAATGAGAGCACTAGAAAACAAAGCCCAAATACACAATATTACACTTAATATATCTATATATCCAGGAGGCACCAGGCATAAATTCATAATCTTGTAGAAAGGCATGGCAATGAAATTCTATATCAGGCCAGGCAAAAAGAAGACACTTAATCATAAGTCTATGTTTTAGTTAGTTATTTGTTTATTTTTCCCTCTGAAGGCATATATTTCTCTTTTACAGTCACTCCTCATAGAAGGTAAGGGTTGATGATGACTTAATCTCCCTTGCAAAGAGACAGAGCAGCTGAAGCAGTCTAGTTAAGAACTACAAATTTTTCCTTGCTGTCTCCTTTGGCTCAGGAGGGAAACAGTCTGCTTTTGTCAATGTAAATGTAGGCTAGTATTTGATTATTCTTCTTTATCGCTCCTTCCTTACGTGCCAACTCAGCAGTACTGTGAGATGTGCAAGTAGGCAAGGAGGAGAGAGCTATTTTATTCAGAACATTTTATTCTGTATTACAATACAGCAAACTAGCATTAAGTATTAAATTCAGTTGGGGACCAATCTTCCCTTTCCCACGTTTTGCTACTGGCTTCACTAAGTATTAGATTGGATGTTTCATGCTATGAGAAAAAAAAAAAATTTGAATATATTCCTATAATAAAACTCAAATCCCTCAGATCACAATATTCTCAAAGATATGCAAAGTGCTGCTGAGATTCTCAATGTGCTCCAAACACAGATTCAATTTTTAATTTATTTATGCATGTTCAATGAGAAAAGCAGCTTCATGGACATATTCTTTGTCTCAGTCTCCTGCTTCTGTGTCTCTCTTGCCAACGGCTTCATTGCCCTTTAAAATTAGAGGGCCACTTTTGCTGTAAAAAATGGATTAAGGATTCAGAAGAATAAAAGTTTGGAGAACTTGAGTGTTTAAAACTGGCTCAGCGATGATTTTATAGGTGGTCAACTTTTACAGAAAGAAAAAAAAGGTTTTTCTTTTTTAGGAAAGATTTTAGTAGAAAGCCATTGAATTTCTTTTAAATCTTTTAAAGACGTGTACATTTAACACCAAAACTATTGAAACTGGTAGAACAAGTAAGATGATGTAATTTAAACCACAGTAAATATAACATTGACGTATTAACACTAGTGCTAAATTTTTGCATTTGGACAAGACGAGCTGAGGAAGAAGGAAGCTGAGGACAGATGAATGGCGCAGTAAGCACACAAAGCTCTGTTCTGAACGGCTTTTCTTTAGACCCTACTATGATATCAGGATTCATTTTCCTTTTTCCTCTTTTAGTGGAGGAAATCAGAAATTAGAAATAAGTGTGCATGCCAATCTATCGGTGGCAACCATTAAAGGAATTACCTTGCCCATTGAATACCGTATAGCTTGGAATCAGTGCTAGTACTATTAATTTCTACCTTTTTAATGCACACTTTAGCTAGCACATGACCCATACTGTGTAACAGCAGTTACACCCCAGGGACCAGAGATTAACAGCATGTGCTACGAGTGGTTTATTTTACAATTGCTGTGAAATAAAAGCTGATGGAAATGAGCCACTGGTGAATTACTTTGCCAGCAAAATCAACAATATTTTTATCATCATGGAAAAGCTCACTGCTTCTGTCTTGATTTTTTTCCTAAGATCAGTTTCATAGAAGAATACAATAGTTAGAGGAAAGATGGGAAAGGGGAAAAACAGAAAAGTAAGATGTTACACTCAATCGTGCCATTTTCATTGTTTGTTGCAGCTCATCTGAATAAATTTTACCAGCTAAATCTCTATGTCACAGTTAATTAAAACACAATTTAAGCATAAAAAGCAACAGTCAAATGAAATGAAAATTATTTTCCGATAAAATCCAGTCAGTCAGCTTTTCCTTCTCATTAAAGGAACATTAATGCAGCTGCTATACCCGTATATTTTTGGAGTGCTAGGGAAGAAGAAAATTAATCTCACAGCAGGGTATCATGGAGGTTTGGTTTTGTTGTTTTTTAACCTGTAATGAATGAAAAAGAGAGCACAAAAATGTTCTGCTTCTCTACGCAGCCTTTCTACTGAGCAGTAAATTTATTTCAATTTAAAATAAAAGACTAATGTGAAACAGATAATATTGTTAAAAAGCACATAGAAAGTGTGTGCACTCTGACCCTTAGGGACAACCCACACTGAACTGCATTGGTTTCCAGTCAGACGAGGAGGTCTGCCCCAACATGCTTCCCTCAACAAGAAACTTACATTGCAGATAGCATAAATCTCATCACCTATTACTCCTCTAGTGATAAAACATACTGAATTCTCCCTTTAAAGCTGTATCCTCTTAACAGGAGTGTCTGGGAGAGTAATGGAGACAACTAGTATTTAAGGTAGGCACCAAAGAAGTGGTAAACATACCAGTCAGTCATATACACATTTTGCCTACAGTTAACTGGATTTTTTCCTCTTTTATTGAGATTTTTTCCCTTTTTAAGTGCTTGTCTACATTTAACTTCAAGCAAACCATTATTCATCTTTGGTATTACTCCAAGTTTCAGAGCAAATTCAAAATTTTTATTTATTGCCTGGCTGTTGGTCTGTAACATACAGCAGTTATTGCTAAGAGAGACAGCTGACTGCCTTACCCCATCTTTTAGTGGCCCAGCAGCCATGCATACCTTACCCAAGGCTATCAGATAATGATCTGTGGCATGATTTACATGTGCAGAATTGAGAATTCATTGTGAAACTATTTATAACTACGGCACAATCGAGAGAGAAAGATGAATTAATAGATACTGTAAGGATCCTTTGACAAGGCACATCAATACTGCAGCCTTTTGCAAATCATTCCAAGCAGTGGTAAGAAGACATAGATCCACATGCCTATTTATATTTGGAAATCATGTTTTATCTGTAAATTTGTATGGAATGTGTACATTTCATCTTAGACATTGCTTTATCACAGATGACCTGCCATTTAAGTTTCCATCCAAAATTTTGGTGATGCTTTTAGTTATTGGAATGGAGCTGATATACAAAGAGGCCCTGAAATGGACTAAAAAGGAATCAGATCTGGACATTTGTTTTTTAGAGACCATTTTCTGGTTAAGTGCCTTATCCTTCACTAAAGACATTTCAAGAAACACAGCTCCAGCTTTTCTACCCGTATTGCTCATTATGTGGAAGAAATTTCTCAATGCCACAGTTCAAAACAACAAACCTCCTCTTGCCCAAAAAGCAGGGTTTTCCCCAGTCACTTGCTCTACAAAACATATTCTAATATCACCCTGTGGAACTTGGTTGTACATTCATAAGGCTGATGAATTTTCTTGTACAGCCATTTCATTGTAAGTCTTCCCACAATATACTTAGCTGCATGCAGAATGAAAATCACACCATAATTTGATCCTGTGATCCTCTCAATTCCCTGTACCATGAACAAGAGCTTAAGAGAGTACAACACCAAGAATGGCTGCCTCTCTTAATAAAGCTTCTGGTTCACACAGAATTAAAAAAACAAACACCTGGAAGGTGAGCATATTCTAGGGTATTTCCTATTAGCTTTATAGATTACCATGCTGGCCCTAAATGGATAAGCCTCATATGTCATTTCCTGGTGAACAAGCATTTAATTATATTTTAGTTTTGTGCTTACTTTGTCTATTACTTCAGTATGGCTGTAACTGGCCTACAAGCAAATCTATCTAAAGGTGCTTTTAGGAATCTCAAACTAGGATAGTGTAGGTTTTTCTTTTTCCCCATGAGTTTACACAGCAGGATCTCAAATGCTATGATGAGAGCTTGGCGTATGAGATAGGTAGTGCAGATTAAAAGTCAGATTTCAGCACCAGTGACTCCAATCTGCAGTAATGAGGACAGGTGTATGTGATAAACAAGGAGAAAGATAGATCAGGGTCTGAATGATGAAACAAAAGTGATGGGTAAGCATGCATTTGCCTGAGTACTAAGGTCCTTGATACAATAAAGGCACACAAAAACTCAAACCACAGACCGTTAATAACCCAAAGAATATGTTATTACTTTTCCAAATAAATCAAGTGTTTCAATTGAAGGGGATGGGAGCAGTAAGATAATAAGCAAAGTAAACAATAAAAAGAGTGTAGTATATGGGTGCACCACTGAGCCTTGTTAAAACACAACACTGTCATTTTGCTGTTGTCTTTTCTCATTATATTAAACTCACATACATCTGAATGCCATTATTTAATTTCAAAAATGCTATGGGGACATGGATAAACACAAACACACTCAGGGTCCTGCTAACTTTATTCTCTACAGGGACTGACAGGGTAAAGCCAACCTTACTCATGTTGCTTCTTAGATGGTGTATTTCCAAAACTGTATAACTTTGTTAAAAAGACACACATGTATTTCTACTAAAGGCTGACAATGCTAGCTTTTCTAAGTGGGTGAGTAAATCAACAATCTATCTGGAGAATTCCTGTTGTAGCATAAGACACAAAACTTTTATCATGTGTGATACTGGTAACAGCTGAAAGATGTCCAGTTATCTTTCGTCACATCAAGGACGCGCTGGACAAACTGCAAGACTATATTCATAGAATCATAGAATCATAGAATCATAGAATAGTTTGGGTTGGAAGGGACCTTAAAAGGCCATCTAGTTCAAGCCTCCTGCAAGGAGCAGGGACATCTCCAACTAGATCAGGTTGCTCAGAGCCCCATCCAACCTGGCCCCCTGGGATGGGGCATCAATCACCTCTCTGGGCAACCTGTTCCACTGTTCCGCCACCTTCATTGTAAAAATTTTTTTTCCTAATATCTAATCTAAATCTACCTCCCTCTATTTTAAAAGCATTATCCCTCGTCCTATTGCAACAAGCCCTACTGAAGAGTTTCTCCCCATCTTTTCTCTAGGCCCCCTTTAGGTACTGGAGTGAAAAAAAGCCCATGTGCATTTTAATACACTATCTTAGGTAAGAAGACACTTGAAACGGGAGTGGTTTGCAATTCTGAAGAGCACTTTAGGAATCTAAGCTCAATGGCTTCTACCAAATTTAATGAAAAGTGCTCTCAGTGCAACAAAGCTGAAATTTTAACCACAAAAATATGCAGGACCAGAGAAAGAGAGTTAAATTACTCAATCCCCCTAAAAAAAATATATATATTGGGAAGAGAGTAGCATAGGCTACAGCTAAGGTAAACAGGCAAGGTATATTCCAGAGGGAAAACCAGCTAGGGTATAAAAGATTCCAGATTTCACAGTTTCATTCACCTGTGACTCAATTTTATGTTCAGTTAATTAATGTTAGTATTGATAAAAGTTGTCAAATCCCAGTTTCAGAACTGTGATTGTCACAAACCACACTTAAGAGAGATACACTTATAAATTTCGATATTTGAAGTATGCAGTCATACCAAATCAGAACACATTTGTAGACACTTAAAAACCATTCTGAAAAATATGGGAATTCCTCTTTTCTGGAGAGCTACATGCTGCGCAGATGTTTGTACCAGGTCTAATTTTGTGGGGAAAGGCTAAAAGTTGTTTCTTGGAAAGTTGTATGTTTTGGAAAAGCCTATTTTATATCCACTCTAACATCAGGATTACAATTTGTCTTTGAAAAGTAAAGAATGCTGTCACAAAAGTCTTATTACTGAGCAATTAGAGGGCTTATAGTGATTAACTTGAAACACACATAAGGAACATTACAGCTAAACAAAAATTTAGAAGTGTTATGGAATCATGAAGTCATAGAATATTTTGAGTTGGAATGGACTTAAAAGATCATCTAGTTCCAACCCTCCTGCCATGGGCAGGGATGCTTTCCACTAGACCAGATTTTTCAAAGGCCCATCCAACCTGTCCTTGAACACTTCCAGGGACGGGACATCTACAACTTGTCTGGGCAACTTGTTCCAGTGCCTCACCACCCTCACAGTAAAGAATTTCTTCCTTATATATAATTTAAACCTACCCTCTTTCAGCTTAAAACTATTACTCTTTGTCCTATCACTACATGCCCTTGTCAAAAGTCCCTCCTCAGCTTTCTTGTAGGCCCCTTTTAAGTACTGGAAGACCACTGATCTCCCCTGATCCTCTTCTTCTCCATTCTGAACAGCCTCAACTCTCTCAGCTTGTCCTCATAGCAGAGGAACTCTGATCATCTTCATGGCCCTCCTCTGGACTCACTCCAAGACATCCTTCTTGTGTTGGGGGCTCCACAACTGGATGCAGTACTCCAGGTGGAGTCTCACCAGAGCAGAGCAGAGGGGGAGAATCACCTCCCTAGACCTGCTGGCCACACTTCTTTTGATGCAGCCCAGGATGCACTTAGCTTTCTGGGCTGCAAGCTCACATTGCTGGCTCACATGGAGCTTCTCATCCACCTGCACTCCTCCCAAGTCCTTCTCCTCAGGGCTGCTGTCAATCCATTCTCCGCCCAGCCTCTCTTTATGCCTGGGATTGCCTCGACCCATGTGTAGAACCTTGCACTTAGCCTCGTTGAACTTCATGAGGTGTGCATGGGCCCACCTCTCCAGCCTGTCCAGGTCCCTCTGGATGGCATCCCTTCCCTCCAGCGAGTCAACCACACCACACAGCTTGGTGTGGTTGGCAAACTTGCTGAGGGTGCACTCTATCCCACTGTCCATGTCACCAACAAAGATGTTAAACAGCACCAGTCCTAATATCAACCCCTGAGGAATGCCACCTGTCACTGATCCTCTCTTGGACATCGAGCTATTGACTGCAACTCTTTTGAGTGTGACCATCCAGTCAATTCCTTGTCAATTGAGTGGCCCATCCATCAAATCCATGTCTCTCCAGTTTAGAGAGAAGGATATTGTGTAGGACAGTGTCAAATGCTTTGCACAAGATCAGGTAGATTACGTCAGTTGCTCTTCCCTTATCTACCAACTTTGTAACGCTGTCATAGATTGTCACCAATTTTGTCATGTCCTATCAAAGTAATTTACATGAGTCTGGTATTAATCTATTCTGTAAATCAAAATACCAAAATGTCGAAATTTGTCACTCTCACCTCATAGTAAAACCTATTCTGATTTACAAGATTACATTGCATTTTCCAATATATACATTATGAGTAATTGCATAATTCATGCAGTCCTTGACAAGTGTATATTACACATCTTCTAATGGAAGATTTTATAAATGTACCTTGTATTTCTGATTTAAAGAGGCAACTGAAATATAATTAATATTTAAATGTGATTGCTGCAGCAAACAATGTGCAAACTGAGTCTCATAGGATGTTCATATAAATTAAGTTCATCATTACTGCAATTTTTTAAGTGAGCCTGGATTCCGTCTATCACTCCCTCTTCTCCTTATTCCACCTCCTTTTCTTCCCCCACTCTTTCTTGCAGCAGCAAGGGCAGTTAATGCTCAAAATGAGGATAAGATTCCCACTAGATCCTTCATTATATTCATGTGACCAGTATGTAAAGCAAGCCTTGAACCTAGTGCTTTTAGCACCCAACTTACATAGGTAATTGGAGCCTTCTCTTACATGATTGCTATAATAAGCAGTAAATAAAATATCCACAAGAATTTTTTTTTTTTAAAAGGGGAAAAAATCCAAATGAAATGGACCAGATTCTCCTAAAAATACAGATAAGCTTGACTTTTCATCCTTGACTAAATCGAGAAACGAATTTCCTGGGGCTAACAGAGCACTGGAAAATGATTAATTTTAACTGACCTCAACACACTGAAACTAGACTTCATAAGCTAGATTTTAAGTTACTTTGACAAGTAAAACAGCAGCCAGATAAATAGATCTTAATTTGTCACAGATCTATACATCTGTTCATGAGATGTGGAAGAACAGGAAAACGTGTCAGCATACATCCACTTGGAAAAAAAAAAATGCATTGAATTTTTATCATTGAGACTTTTCCCAGAGGCTCAGGAGAGACTCAGACCAACCATATTTCTCATCCTTGTGCCCAGAACACCCACCTCTTAACACAACCAACTCATTTCTGTTATCATCATCAAGGACAAAAGAAACAGAGGTGACACAGTTTTCTTTTCAGGTTGTTGAACTATTTATTGTTCATGAAAAGAAAATGTGGTCTTGCTATTTGAAGATCATGACAGAGATGAATCTGAGAGAGTATTTCATATGGCTGCAAAAGTACAAGCAAGGATTCATGTAATAGAAAATATAACAAGTAGTCATATAGGCCTACAATGCAAAAATGCTATGGAGCTTGTAATACGTATTCTAACATACTGCATGTGGCACAGTGACAGGTGATGCTAATGTATAAATAGAGGCATGAAAGTAATCTCATTCTGAAGACAAAAAAAACCCATCTTACTTGTAGGAGTTTTTAAGCTATGTTCCCAATATGTCTCTTAAATAAATTTAATGAGATAACTTGTTAAAAGTCATGATACTTGACTCCTATAGACTGCTGTTTTGCAGTACTACCCTTAAATTCATTGCTATGCTGTTGATCTAAATTAACTGTTCACTCATTCATTTGTGCAGCTGTGAAGTGAAACTATAACCTTCTGTTCATTTCTGGGAGTTATTTCCAAGATATTTCAATTTGTTACAACCAGATTTCCCAGTTGCTGAAAAGTCTATGATTTCAGAGTACAGTTTCATTGGGTATTTCATTACCTGGCCTGTGCTGTAAAATTCTGGGATGGTTTTCAGACAGAAATAATATGTAGAAAAAACCTACTAAAGCAGTCTTTGTTCTCTCCCGAGCCAGAGCAATCCAGTCAGCCATTGTATGCACTGCTGCCCAGTGATAACAGCAATGGGTGAGACACAGCCTGAAATGTATTTCCTTTTCCTCATCTCTGTCGTGCTGAGAGAAAGAAGCAGCCTATTCCCTGTGCCATCTCTGCACGTGCACACAAACAGCAGAGAAACACATGAAAAACAAAAGAGCCTTCGGTACTATCCAGTTGCTTCTGACGTTGGCATGGGGATGAGGAGATCATTCTCACAACCTGATGATGCCTGCCAATGCCTGATTTCATGAGGTCTGCACTCCAGCTGCAAAAACAAGCACTACAGTAAACACATAGGACATGAACACACAGCGGGTCATCAAAGCACATACAGAAACTCACAGGCACAAGACAGTGGACTTTCCTGGGAAAATCATATTGCTTATGTGTTTTCAGCATAAGTTAAAAGAGCACCCTTTATCTACATTTACCACTTCTTGGTTTTGATAAGAGCCTGACATAACAGCAGGCACAATTTTTCCCATTCAACCAAAAAAAAATGTTCATTTCAATCCCATATTTTGGCCTGCCTTAAGAATGTATTTATTTGATAATAACATATCGTTCATAGTGATGCTAAAAATATGGGACAGTTTCCTTGATATTAGAATCCTTTTTAAAGTCACTATGGTTCTGGAAGAACTTTAATAAAATAATAGTGAAGATTTTGTATGGATAATGATGTTGAAAATTGTCACTAATGTAACTAGAACTATTTTAATTGCCATCATATAATACACCAAAGGTATTTTGTAATATATTTAATCCAGTGGTCAAAAAACCCCAACAACAAATGAGAGTGGTAAGAATTATTTACTCTAAAATTCAGCATTTACTGTTAGCCCCAATCAAAGATCTACAAATCTCAGATCATAGAAAAAGCTCTCTTCAAATGTAGAATAAGGCTGTTCCCCTGAGGGAGGTTGAAGAGGAGGAATATAACCTCCTCACACTTGAAGGAGGCTTACCATGACATAATATTGGACAGCATTTAACAAGTTCCATGGAAATCCTTTTTTTTTTTCAGAGACTTCATTACTTTGGTGAATGTTTATAGAGTAATAAGTCTGCAGCATATAGGTATGCCAGCAACTCTGAGCTGTGTTTTTTGACTGCTCAACACAGAGATAAATATTGTACAAAATAATACAGGGCTTGAACTAATGATTTTCTGAAGCTTTCTTTACGTATTCTCAAGGCACTTGCCAGCTTGGTGTTGATATAACACTAAAATTTTTTAAGTAATATTTTAAAATAATTTTAAAAATTAAGAATAGTAATTTCATTTGTCCCTTGTAATAATTGCAGCACATAAGAACAAATGAGGGGGAATGCAAGTGATGCTTACCTTATGCCAGTGATAGCCTCTTCACTTCCAGCAGTCATCTGTTTGAAACATCATGAGCTACAGTTTGCATCAAGACCAGCCAGGTTAAAACCTTTGAATGGACCTTTCTTTCACTATTTTTCTAATGACTTTTTAAATCTGTTTATACACCTTTATTTAGCAATTAATTCCACACTTCACGAATGAATTTTCTGAAAAATGGTTCACTTCGGTTTGTTCTGTATCTCCTGTAGAGTAACTTCACTGAATGTTGCAGACCTGTTGTAATATGAAAAACAGTGAACAATAATTCCCCATTCGCTCTGATCATACCATTTGTGATTACATGGACATCCATCAAAATCACCTTCAGCTATTTCTTTTCTGCAGTTAGAAGATTTAGACTGTTTTCCCTTCTCTGTAAAGTAACTATCAAATTATCTTTGATCATTCCCATTTCCTTCTCTGTACTGTCCCTAGTTCTGTCAAACCCTTTTAAAGATTAAATTCCTTGCAGTCAGGATGATTTTAAAATGTCTGCAGACCACAGGCTAGTTGTGTTTTGCCGTGATGTTTTGTTCTCTACTCCAGTTCCACTGCCTAACATCTTAATTACGTTTTTCACTACTGCCAGGGACTGAGATGTATGTTTGAAAGTGCTCTTTACAGTGGCTTAAAATACTGACTCAGGAGTTTCAGGCCAGTTATTGTGTCTACAGTCAAGACTGTCTTGCCATCTGCATTGCTTCATATTTATGGACATTAAATATCAGCTGGCACTTCATTACTCACTTGCTTGTTGACAACCTTCTGAAACTCTTTCCTACTTTCAGCAGTTTTCTAATGTCAAAGCCTTGTCATATTCAACCCATTTCTAGATGTTTTCTGACGATCAGCATCAAATAGGATTGGTGTCTGCAGAGGCAATCAAGGAACGCCACTGACAGTGTACGTTCATTGTGAAAACTTACCACTGTTTTCCTTATTTTACTGAGTAATTGATCAGCATTTTTCTGCAAGTCCAATAGTCTGTCAGCCAGCTACCCTCATCTGTGTTTGCTAGCAAGACTTTCAGGACTTCAGCAGGAGCACAAGATGTGACTTACCACACTTATTTCCCAGTTGACTAACTAACTCTATTCTTTCTCATAGTTTCTGCCAATATGACTGATATAGAAGTAAGACGTAATGGTCTGTAGATCCCCAGATACACTTTGGAGCCCTTTTTGAAAACTTCTTGTTTGCTTCCTTACTCTCTTCTGGATTTAAGCAACAGGTAGCAATATATAAGCAACATAATATAGCTGGCAGTAGTTCACTCTAGACCTCTTGGGTGAAACCTTTTGCTCTCACAATTCATTACTTTTATATTTTGCTCTAAAATCTTTTCCAGTAATGTGTCTATTTAAGACTAATGAACACAAATATTAAAAAAATCATTTTGATTTTACCACCTGAGTGCTCATTTTTATATGCCAGACATCTGTTAGTCCTATGGAATCAAGTACAGGCTTCCAGTTTCTGATGTGTTTGAAACCATTTTTTATTGCTCATTTTTATGCTTAAAAATCGACTCTTCAAAAATCTTTATTGCCTGACTGATTAGATACAATTTCAAATTTAACTTGCCATAATTTATATTCTTTCTACTGTCTTTGGACACAATTTTCAATTTTCTGAAAGGAGAGTTTTCACTTTTTCGTAGCATTTACTCTGCTGCTACAACTAGGATACTATAAAGCAGCTGTATCAGAACACAATTATGCCACAACCTCCCCACCTCCAGATTACATTAAAACATAAGTGTTTTTTTCAAGTAATATAAGCAATTTCCAAATGTTTGTGGGATTATCCTTCCCAATAACTTTGTAAGATTCAAATTCAAATGTCTACCTTTGGTCCAAAATACAACATTCAAACACCAATTCAAGCTGTATTTTAATCAAAATCAGACACAAACTTGGTCATTTCCATGGTGAAATTAAATTCTCTGTAAACACAGTTGTGGTCAGAATTTATATGTACAAGGCAAAAAAAAAAAAATACGAGAGATAAATAGAACGGGGAAGGATCCCTTATTTTTGTTCAGATCTTGAAAAACTCTTTGGCCACACCATAGGGAGCCTTTTTGCTACTATTTATCCAGCAGATCCAGGTAACAGATAATGAAAATGTCAGCTAGTGTGGAAGAACAGAAATAAGCTGTAGTTTTTATCTTGACACCTTTTACAAGTGTAACGTCTAATGACATTTTGTCCTGTTCTGGGACAGTAATTACACAGAAAACACATAATGAACACATGCTAATGAGATAAGACAACAAGAAATGTACTCACTAAAGTGATCCAAGGAGTATAGTACTGAAGTAGGCACACTTAATAGGAATTATCGAAAAAAAAGTGTCAGGACTTAAAACATAGTGAAATGTATTATGTGTTTTATACACGCTGTAGCGCAGGCTTGTTATTTACACAAAGTTCCCAGTAGACAGAAAGGCAGTGTGCCAGCCAAAAAAAAAAATAGTTCATGTTCAGCTGAGTCATTTTACCATGTATCTTCAGCTAATTTGATTTATAAACATGCTGAGTGATAAACACACTCTTACTATCCTACGTTTCAAGGAAAGCCGCATTAACATATATACTTAAGAGTCAATACACAGAAGTGGTCAAAACTACTATATTATTTATGTTATTTATTAGATTTATAACAACTCAAATCAAGGAAGCTGAAGTGACTTGCATCTACTTTATAGAATGTATTTGGAGACATAGAATTCATTATTCTCCACCTAAGTAAGTGACCCAATTCCAAGTGATTTCCATGAGGGAATAAAAAAGAATTCTTAAAAGTGAGAAATAGCAAAGTCTTGAAAACATCAAACATGAACTATTTCACATATGGAACTAATTTAATAGTGAAATAGTAGGAAAAAAAATACATATAGAAAAGAAAAAAATCTGAGAAATTTTTACCATTTTGCAGTCATTCCGTATCATGGAGTTATGGTCGACGCATTCTTCAGGGAATACATTTCAGAACCAGACAGCAGTTTTCTAGTTGAAATACGTGCCATGTCACAGATCCTTACCTAGTAAACATCACTGAGGTAAATGAGGTAAATGCACTAGGGCTTGAACTAATGACAGATATATGAAAGAACACTTCTGTTTGATCATTTACATAGATCCACTCAAACAGCAACCGGCTTTTCAGTTCAGTGTCTCAATTCAATTTGCCCTAATCTCCATGCACAGCCCACAGAGACAAGGAAGCATCTCCAGATGGCACTTTTTATGCTAGAAAGTGGAGTCCTTCCTACTGTCTACTGAAAAAGGCTCAGGTAAGCCTGCCCTTAATGTGGGAACCTTAGTGAGGAATTTTGAGTCAGGTAGGATGAACTCAGCATTTCATTTATAGTTACTACCAGGCACTGACTTCTTTCTTCTGTGAGAATACAGCTAAAACTGTTATGAAACATGGAAATAACTAAATAAATCCTTCAAAAGATTTTTAATTTAAAAATCTGATTTGTATTTTTCTTTTACAGTTTCCTGGCAATTATCAGGAATTGGACACCTAGTGCCAAAAACTAGTACAGCTGTAGCTTGTACTGTGGTCTACACAAAGTAAATCTCACCTCACCTTGTTTAGATATTTATTTTCACGAGACTTGGAACATGATTTTTAAAACCACTTGTTAACAACATGAATAGAGAAATACACAGTTTTGTCTCTCTTGTTCCTTGTGCTTTCCTTTATGTTTCCCATTAACCTACTGCAATATTACAATTATTATTGTAAGCATCTAACTGCAGTTCTTTTTAAGCAATTGCTAGGAATATTACACTTTTGAGAGAGCCTCTGTATATTTCTGCATAGAAATATTTGAAAAACCTCTATCGAAGAAAATAAAGCTTTCAAAACTGGTCTCCCAATAGTAGAAAACCACACTCTAACAAGAAAACTGTGAAAAATATACTCAGTCAAGAATAATTTGAAACCAAAGTATTGCCTGAATTTTAGTCTAATTTTGGTACGGAAAATGTTGTTTTAACTTACATCCAATGACTAAGACCCTAAAAGAGGAAGAACGCAGAGATTTGACTGATGATACAGAAAGCAAAAAAAAAAATAATAGAGGAATCCTTGATATTAACATGAGTAAAAGACTTACTTGACTGTAAGTTTCTTAGTAGTCTTAAAGTTGTAAGGATAACAATGATAAGTACAACAACCTGTGGCAAAAATGAAAGTTTTGCTGCTGCAGTTTTTCCTTTTGTGATGCAATGAATTAGGAAAGTACCAGCAAAGACTTTTTCAAAGTCTTTGAGAAAACAAATACATTTCAGCAAACACTTATCAGTCAAAAATAGACAAAATCAAGATAATTTGAAAGTGAAAGTTTTCATTAGGCAGCACCTTCAAAATTCAGATTAGTGCAACGTGCAGAAGCAAAATAAATGAAGAGCCATCAGATGAGATAAGATCCGAAGATTCAATTCTAGAAGGATTTTTGCACCTTGAAAAGAAGTCCTCAGCCACATATCCTTGTATTGAGTTCTGTGGTGTGGTTGAATTTTATTAGATAAAACAGAAGAAGAAATCTTGTTGGCAACATGATACATGGGTGGACATATATCTGTGTTTACTTCCTAAAGTGATTCTAGTCTATAAATCAAGTTTGGTTAATCAAATTTGTTGGCAAGAAAGAAGAAAAATTATAATGTTCTTATGTGTTAATTACTTGGAGTATATACATGAAGTGTTTCAAAATCCCCATCTTCTGTGAGTTTCCATTCACGGCTGGACCTTGAATTTCAGAAGAAATTTAGCTGACACCACACATAAGGTTGTTGGGAAGAAAATAGTGAAATCCTGCAGTCATTGCGTTCACCCTCAATGGTCCTGCTGAGTTTAGCACAGAGCGTATTTTCTCACACTGTATATCTTTAGGATTCATTCAAGTACAACAGATGGGAGGAGAAACTTCTTCAAGGTCTTAGCACTGAATAAGATATGGTATCAGGGAAAAGTATTGGTTTACTTACTACAGAAAAGATTGCTAAAGTGAGCAGTTAGAGAAGTTCTACTCTTTCAGGTGGTATTTCAATACCGAAAAGTCACAGTTTGTCTTGAAATCAATACTATCATAATGCCTAGCAGGCTGGGGACTTGGATACAGGGACACATTGATAGGGAATCACAAAAAGTCTTAAACATAAGTCAGTCACTAATAAACCCAGCTCACTCAAGAAAATGGTACTTTGGGGTGTTTGCAGAAGAGAATGCAAGACTTGTCCAGAAGGGAATGAAAGGGCAAGCAGATGATAGCCTATGCTGAGAGCAGCTCCTTGGAGATATAGGTACATGGTTCCTGTCCATATTCAAAAGAATATTGATGCATCTTAAATTAAATTGCCAGAGGAGATGTCTTTGTCTGTTATAAATCAGGATGTTTATGTATGTTTCCATTCCAAAGCACCTTCTGGATTTTTTCTTACCTATCTCACGGTTAGATGGCCTAATCCTACCTAAAGGGTCAATAATATCCAAAATCCATTATTTTTATTCTTAATTTATTTGCATGACTATGCTGTAACACCATAGAGAGATTCTGAATTGGAATGAAATTCAGTTTGGTAGAGAGTGAAATCTGACTGAAAATCCAGAATCAATATTCCACTGACTTCTTATTTTGAGGCAGGAAAAAGAGGTTTCAGGCCTCACGGACCCTTTTATGACATTTGCCTTCAGGCAGAAAATCCTTAGTAGTTACATGTTCCGTTTCTAAAACTGCTTTGCAGCTGACAGTAAGTAGTTCTCCATGAATCAACCGCTAACGCATTCAGATAAGCAGAGCTAACAGGAATATCTCTAGAAAAAGGCCTTGTTATTGCCAGCCACAGTTACATTTGCGGTGTATACTGCAAGCCAATACAATCTTGTTCTTGCTCAAATGCTGGGCAGAAACAAGTTTGATCTGCAGGCTGGATAAAAAACAGACAGATGACTGCATTCATATGATGTCAAACCGAAAGTAAGCAGTAAAATATCCTGCTGATATGCAGGACCTTTTAGTGGATCTAATTTAGCACTACATTAGCACTTCTTTATCTATTCCTAGCCTTACCACTTTTGACTGCTATGAATCCCAGGAGACAAGCAGTCTTTGTTGAACATCAAACTACTGCTCAGTTAAAGTCCGGTGATGTTCTGGGCCCTCATCATTACACATTTCCCTCCAAAAAAAATATATATACACTATTCTAAAGAAAGAATAAAATACATTTTAATAATTCTTCTATACTAAAGAAAAATCAGTCTCCAACAGGTAGCTTTCAAAGGAATAGTGCTGCAAAGAGATTAAGGTCAAAGGAAAGAAGGAACTGTAGTTTCTAACTCACCATCCCTGCTCCCCCTGCCCCTCATTGTAGACAATTTCTGCAGGTCACTTTTGAAAAGGAGATTGGATATGGGTAGGATTCAGGAGCTTTGTGACTCACCCCTATGGCTCAGGCATTTTTCTTCCTGCAGTGAGTTCCAAAGCTACCTAACTAGTTCTGGATGGATAAAAAAGGGTGCCAAAATTTTTATTGTCACCTAAATTTGTAGATTTTCTGTCAATTAAAACATTAAAACACAAGGTCAAGATACCAGGTAAACAAAAGCTTAGATGTGAAGAGCCCTTTCGAATCAAAAAACATAGATGTTCAGTGCCATTTCAGATGTACCAGTATAATTTTATCAGCCTTTAAACTGTCAACTAGAAAAGCACGTTTCTCCATAGGTCCAGTGTTCTATATGTCATCACTTTGCTGATGTCTCAGATAATTACAAGCATCTCAAATGGTAGGAGGCACCTACAAGTGAGCAAGTAAACAGTATTCAGTGTGTCAAAATATCATTTTTCAGAACAGATCACACTCACATGCTGTCATTTAAGGGCATGGTTTATATGGATGCACTTCAAGAAAATTTTATCTTCATTCTGTAGAGTGTGGAAAACATCTTCCTGAGTCAATCTCTTCTTTTTATTCTCAATAATATATGTCTGTTTCTTTAACAACAGATATTTTGAGGGGAAAATGATGATTACTGGAAAGGGGCAATCCTTAGTTTACAAATAAAAGTACATTCTGTACTTTAGTTTTTGAACTTCACTGAAATATCTTTGCAAAAGAGTCTAAAAGTAATGAAAAAAAATTCTGTTGGCTGTCTTTACCCAGCTAAACACTGTCACCACTTTCATAGGATAGGAAGACTTTTACATCAAAATATTCAGTACTTCAGTCCATTAAAGGTTTCAAAAATAGTAGATGAGCTAAAATTATAGCTGTCTGAAGCACTTAAATGATGCTGTGCAGGGCAGCTACATTAGACAAGCTACAAGGGAACCACGGGGAACTTCCCCCTCTAACACTAGGCAAAAATGAAATGTGCAAAAATAGATGAAAAAGTAGAGGCCTTGTAAATAACAGGAAAATTATATATACTAATTGTTATGAACTTTCTTAATATTACACAACTATTTATATCCTAAGTTAAAAAACGTAAGTATTAGTTGTAATGTAAAAAAAATGTCTGCTTCACATAATTGCATTACAGTCAGTTGTGTCCCGTTAGCTACATTCCTAGATGTCAACCAGCCTAACGCAAAGACCTGTACAAACCAGAAATACTAATTTATCAGGATCCCACTGCCTCCTAATTGACCAAGGAGTAATCAATAACAATTTCATCTATCCACATATACTAAATGTCAGAAGACTGAAAAGACCTTATGATGGATCATTAAATCTCAATATCATTTGCCCTTCTCAATACTCAGACGCCAATGTGAGCAAAAGAGCCTATACTCCCAGTCAGCTGTTTTTAAATTCAGGTTGGTAAATTCAGGTTTTTCACAAAATTCTTATGTGATTTTCTCTTTTAGAAACACATAGCTTTTTGTGAAAGTGTCCAGCATGAGTGAGTTTCCACTGGGAAAGCTTCATTCAGATGCCAAATGACACTTCAGAACAACAGAAGGGTCAGACATCTCAGAGGAAAGAATGGCCTTGCTACCCGGATAGCTATTCCAAGAGTTGTTTCATGCACTTCTAATCACTATGCTACTGAATATACCAGTAATTGGTGAATTTGACATATATCTTTCTGTCTTTCTCTCTCTCTTTTACTTTCACCTCTTCCTATTTCAAATGCCTCAGTTTCCTCTATTCACCAGATTTTATAACTGTTTCATATGATAATATGTGGAAAGACATAAAGACAGCTTTTAACACTGATACACCCACTCAGAAAATGTGATCCTTTTAGCATTGCTTATAGAGCAAAACACATAGAAATCTGATCAGATTTAGAAGAATGGTTCTGCCAAAAGATCTGTCAATTCATTGATCTGCTTTCTTTAAAAGAAAATTATTGTTATTAGAAGATTTTTTAGATGGCAGATAAATTTGTTCAGTATCAAATGCAAGGAAGATTTTGGTGCATAGATGGAAAATACAGTTCACAAGATAGTGATAATACTGTTCACCACCATTCAGGTTCCCTGCTGATGACAGAAGGAGGTTCTCAAAAAAATAACAAGCATCTAGTGAAAGCCGAGTAAACTGGAGTCCTTCCAGCCACATCTGAAAGAAAACTCTTCTGAAATGAAAACTCAGTGGGCAAACATGGGGAACTTCCTATAAAAGAAGCAGCCTATCTTGTTTGTAGTAGCTCAACTATATTTACATTGAAGCTCAGACACTACTATTATGAAGCAGAAAAGAATGTATTACAGCCCTTTAGAAAACTTACTCTGAGTCAACAGTAGTTGCCACTGTTTCAAGAGGGACACAGTCTTTATAAGGCAGCTGCTTGGGTACAGTTTGATAAACAGACCCATGAAAGCATTCCATTTCTCTTCCCAGCAGTCTAGATTTTTCCCTGAAACCAAAATACAATGCTTTATACCACAAAGACAAACTTGTCTGCTGGAAAGTTAGCAACAGAGAACTGCAAGAAGATCTATTTCAGTACTGCAGCCCACTGAATCACATTAGACAGCAGTCACTTATTTATTCTAAGCTATGGACAAGTAGTTTTTTGCTCCAGTAAGACATAGTTTGAAAGTGAAAGACCCATTTAGCATTGTGTAGAGAGAAAAAATATGTCTTTCCGATCTCCTTGAAAGTAGAATAATTTCATTACTGAGTCTCCCTGCCCTTCAAACACGAAATTTGCTGAACTCTGTTCTACCCACTTCTCCACATCACAAATTATTAACCTCTAACTTCTGAATTATAGAAAACAACTATGGAAATGTGCCTGTTCCTAACAGCACTTTGTTATGAGAAACACTTAGTAATACTTCCTTTACTCAATAGTAAAGAGGGAGAAGAACATCAAGTGGCATCCTCCTCCCAAGTCCTCAGGCCCTTCAAAATCCTGATTAAACAAACCTATCCCTTGAAAGCAAACTTTCCATGCTCTAAAGATACCAAGGAAACTGCTACTCTTGAAAAAAATACTCAAGCATTACCACATACCTAGTTTAGAGAGGATTACAGATAATTCTAAAAAAAAATCAAATATGTGTGTAACTCTTGAGATCATAAAAGTGGAGAGGTAAAAAGAAAGTAAAACATATCTGAAGTAAAGTTCCTAAGTTGAGACTTTAGAGACCCTACATTCAGAAGTCTTTCTTCCACATTTCACACATGGAAATAATACTTGCCAATCTCCTAATAGTATTTCTGAAAATGGTCATTGAAAATATGGTGAGAAGCTCAGCCAGTATCGCAATAGAGGTCTCAAGGGGAAACTTCAGGAAGAGAGGAGTGGTAAGCAGAGACATAAGGAATTTTTAACAAATAGCATTTATACTGGCAATAATTATACTGAGCACAGAAGAAAACATACCTTTCAAAAGGGATTAAAATGTTAAAAACAAAAGAAGGATGAAAGTCAGGAGACTAAGCTAAAAACACACAGAAAAAAAAAAAGTGCTTACTGTGGGGTTCCTAATAGTTCAGCAAAACCGAAACTGTTAGGAGAATTGCTTTTAGAAAGAAGGATTACCAAATTTAAGAGACACATGAAAAGCTAGGAAGTTTTGTGTGTTAATCCTCCCTGACTTAAGATTATTTTCCCACTCTACTGTATTAAATTAATGCTTGTATTGCAGTGACTTTAGAAAAAACTTCAAAGAACAGAAAACCTCAAAGATCAAAGACTATAATTTCCCAAGTTTACATGCTACTTCCAAAAGTGTGTACCTAGCAAGTTTCAACAGCCTGGCGACAAAATATTTGCACAAAGTCATATTTAATTAAACAGCCAAAGACTGTAATTGTCTAATTATATTTCTAACCTTAGTCTTGTGCTGATTCACTGGAAACAGATTCAGACTGCAGCCAATGGGGAGTTACTGGCTGTGTTCTGAGAAATGTGAACACTTTGTTATTTGTTTCTCTTACCAAATCAATTTGTAGAGATCAATCATTGCACAAAGTGCTTGCTAGCTGGCAAAACCACATGCTCCTAAACAGACAGAGCTGCACTTACATTTAAAAGAACATTCATGTATTTAAAGATTTCATCAGCTGGCTCCTAGAGACATATGAATCTCATTTGTTTTGGTTCACTTTGAGTTCAGTGATCTCTGCTTTATTCATTTTCTCCCAAGCCTGCTTCGAATTTCAGATATGAACAAATCAAACCGGCTATCCTTCCATCCTGTGTGACTTCATCCCATTCCTCCTTGAACTAATCCTCCTCCCTTTATATATGTAGTCTAATAGTCACATTCTGTCTCCATATGACTCTAGGGCTGCTTCTCCTCTGCTGTTACAAGGATCTCTGAATCCCAGGAAAATCAGGGTCAAGATAGAACTGGATATTTTGAACTATTTCACTAAAAATCAGCTAAGTTCTTTAGAGTTGCCTATTTGCTTCACCCTTAAAACATTTACCACAGCAGTTCAATCTGCATGAGCAGGTGCAGGAGGTTTGCTAAGCCCCCAGCATTTACAGAGTATGTGCTTTGAGGTTTTTAGTTCAAACTAGTTTTACTCTGATACCCTAAATAGGCAATCCCCACCTCACACATATTTCAAAGTTGTGCAAAGGGCCAATTATTGCTTTTGAGTCTCACTCAAGGTTGAGGTACCCTCAGCAAGTATCTGGCCCAGACCTCTCAGTTTAGCTGTCTCAGAGAAATTGAGTGTGACCATAGACCAAGTCATTCTGCCATCTAAAATGTGACAATGTGGTGGCTTACTTCAAAATCTCACTACAAAAAGGCTGCTGCCATCTCTGCCTTACTAACACAGTAACAAGAAGTCAAGAATAAATCTGAACCAAACTTGGATGGTACACTGGGTCCTGCAACCAGTCACCTCAGTGGCAGAGGTCAGAGTAAAAATTCTGCACAGCTACTGAACTGTGCACAAGGGAAGGAGCCTCCTCACTGATGTCACAGATCTAGCAGTCGGGCAGCCCACAAATCCAGGATCTCTACAAAACCAGTCAAGAAACTGTCTTTGTGCTTACAAAATACTTTCCAGGAATTTTTATCGGTTACACAACAACATCAATGATGTTGTGAACAGCTCAGTCCTCCACGGCGTTCTTTTGGCATTTGTAGTACATTAAATTGAAATTGCAACATTGCTGTTAAAATGTTGTTTCTCAAATAATATTTTTTAGTTTACATTTCATGATAAAATGTCAACTTTTTTTTTAATTCAATACAGATTGCCACAATTTCCAAGTACAGGTAATCTCCCTTCCCATGCTTTATCTCAGAAGACAAATGTGAACCATACTGTTTGTGAGTAATTTTTTTTCCTCAGAAGATTCTGATGTCTACTCCTCAAAGCAGCATCACCCTAACTTAGGCTTTTGTAAGGCTGATTGAACAAAATCATCCAAGCTGCTTACAAGTGGAAAAATATTGTTCAGAGGAGGATTATTTGTAGTGTGGAAAAGGGCTCATTTCAGGCTGCATTCATTTCAGCACCATGAAACACAGGGCACAAAGCTCCGGTTTGTTTTTAAGCCTTCAGCACAGCTGTTGTAGGAAACTTGCCCAAGTATTCACTAGTTGTTAGGAGAAGTCAACCATTTGTTCCAGGTACCTGCTACCCCGAGAAAATGAAAGTAATGAAAGCAAACTAAGTGTGCACTGCTGATCGGCTTTATAATGGCTTGCGGTCAGAGGACTTCTCCATCTATACAAGGCAGCCAGCAGAAGAAAAATCCAAATTTGAATGGTAATTCAGAACTCTAATTTCCCAAACTGCAACCAATGCTTTTCTAATGGAAGCAGAAAGACTTGATTTCCAGGAGACGTACTGCTAGAAGGTAGCCTGAGTAAAAGGGGATTAAGACACTGTCAATAACGTGTGTTAGAGGAGGAACTGAACTTACTGAGCAAACACATTGCTGCTGCAATGGTAGTGTAGCTTAACTGAACATACACAAAACCAACCTGAAAATAGGAGATGGTCAAGGCATTGATACAGTTTGCGTTAAAGAGTTATTCTGAGGATAAGGGAGGTGTTCAGTCTTTGATGGTCGTAGTTTTCTAAATGGATCTTAGGCACATACACTGAAGTTATTAGCATATGGGTTTTTTCCTTACAGCCAATAGAATTTGTTATTTCCTAAAATACATGCAAAATAAGAAATACTGATAAGACAGATATTGTAATGTTATCAATAAAACACAAATCTATGGGGCAGAGAAGTAATACTGAATCTGCAGAGGGAGGAAATTTTGTTTAAAGACTACTAACACAAGCTCTAAATTTTAAATTTGGGCAATTATCATGGGAATTTTCATTTAAAAATTCAAAGTGATTTAGAAGATCAGAAAGTCTGTATAGGATACAATGCAGACCTTCAAGTGTAAGAAGAATCATAGTTTTAAAATATTATATTCTTATATAAGAAAATACATGTTACCTTTTTTAGTAGAAAATATTTTTTCAGTTTGAGTGAAAGTATTCTCATTTCTGACAATTTCTGACAACAATCATCATATTTTCCCTGTTCCTCACATGCACACACCTTTTTTTTTTTGTTTAAATATGGTTACCCACTGTAAATATAAGTATGGGTTAGAGAAAGAAAAGGCATTAAAAAGGAAACAGAAACTGCAAAGTTGTGAACACAGTCTGCATAAACTCCCTGGAAAATCTGGCCCTAATTTGTTACTAAAAATACATAGTTTGTTCTGTACATGAAGACATTCCACTAGCTTGCAATCGCCAAAATAAGCTTTCATCTTTTCACATTCATGAGAGAAGTTCTGAGAAAAGCATAAGACTTTATTTGCTCTCCCACTAAAATCCAAAGTTGTTTGCTTTACTTCCAAGGGCACTGGAGTTAGACATGTAAATCCAGGTTAGAGAGTATGTTATTGCATCCTTAACAATGAACTGCATGGGGGACCTGTCAAATCAGAAATTCCTACCAAGCACTGTTAATGATTTTCAGTCAATTAAACAGAGCACACTTATTACTCTGTTTCATTGATACGGAAAATACTCAGTAAGTGTTTCCTTACTGTATAAGAAATATGTGAACCAACTTTTATACTATGATCACGCAGAAATGTACACCATTTTGTTCCCCACAGAAGCTACAGGATGCTAAGTCATCTGTCTCACATTTGTCTTCAGTTTTCTTGGAACAAAGTACAGACTACTAGCATTGCAAACACATGTTCTTCAATACAGTAAGCAGCCTGAATAACATAAACTAGCAGAAAGGAAGAATATCTTTGAGAAGGTGTAGTTGAATTCCTTTAAATACTTTAAGCAAATTGAGTTGTTGCAAAATGTATAGGCACATTTCTTGCCTGATTCACAAGAAGAATTCTTCCTAACACTAAAAAGAAAATTATATGAGCCAAAGGCACATATTTGAGTTTTATATCCTTGCGTAGAGAGAGGGGGGCGGGGGGGAAGGGAGTCTGAAAGGAGGGTAGGAAATAAATGCATGCTTGCTAAATTTCATATGAGGAGGATGTGAACAAGTTGGAATCAGAAATCTCATGAAAAAGAAAAAAGGAGGACTCATTTAACATCTGAACTCAAAAAGCTGTTTTCTAGTTGTTACTTTAGCAAATATACTCAAAGCAAATGATATAAACCACCAATGGGGTGTGAATTGCTCGAGTGTGCATTTGCTTGGACAACAGAATTCCTTTTGCAGAGAATTCTTGTGTTTATAAAAGGTCTGAAAACTAACATTTCCTGCTTTTGTCAAATGGAAATGTTTCAATAGGACTCTGAAAACATCTGAAGAATTCTTGCATCCTGAGATCATCTGACTATTATGTTTTGAAGTGTTCTTTATTCATGAACTGTGAGACAAGCATAGGAAAAGTGATTGTAGATTCTTTACAACATAATAAAAAAAAGTTCATGAAAAACTGATCATTGTACTTGATGATTTCTGTCAAATATCGATGGTGTGAATTGTCTGCCGAAACATTTGCTGTGAGCTGCGTATTATCACCACACCTGTTTATACAACCTAAAATTAATGTCACTACAGTTTTAACTCAAGAAAAGTAATAGGCTGAAATAGTATTAAGTGTTCTCTGCTGCTTAAACACAGAAAAGGTGCATTACCAACCTCCGCCCTCTTCCTTGTCAATGTGTCTCCAGCCAGTTGTGAAGGAATCATCTGTTGGAACAAGTGTTCACCCTGACTGTTTATTTAGTACTTGGCCTTCAGGCTGAAATTGTCAGAAAGTTCATCAAAAGGATTCACCATAAACCATTATTTGAGTTTCCCAAAATAGACAGGTGCAATTTTTTCCAGTTACTTTTTATCTCCCATTAGCAAATCAGTATTGTTAAACTTATTTATTTGCTCATCAAGGAACACTTTTTCAGATTTGGTTCAGTACCACAAAATCAAAAAACAGAAGACTAAGAAAGCACTATTTAAAAATTATAATGAAGTATAAATACCAGAATAAGAATATTCAGAAGAGTGAAGATGGAGGAATGAAGGAAATCAGACCCAAGAGGGTCACACTCCAAAAGCTAATACACTGCATGTAATAGAAATAGATTTAATATATGGTAGGCGATCTAGAGGTATCCTTGCCTTTAGTCTTTGACTTTTGGGGCTTTACATTTTAAACACCACAAAACCAAAAGACTCTATCCCTCAGTTCCCAAACTGCAATGTTTAAAATCACTTTACATGTTGATAAGACGTTTCCTCTTCTCTGTCAATCTTTTTGTAGCAAGTAGATCTTAAGGATGGCATAAGAGACGCCTTTCTGTTGTGTAAGGTACCAGTTGTAGAAAAATAGAGGGAAAATGTAAGATCCAGCACACACTCCATTCAGTAACAGTGTCATAGGTGGATGCTGTTTTCAAGACAATTCTTCTGCAGGATTTGTTATGCCATATTGAAGGCAGAACAGCACAGGAGTTCTGGACACACTCCAGTGTGTCTTTTGGAGGGAGGGAGGAAAGGAGGAAGGGAGGGAGGGAGGAAGGGAGGAAGGAAGGAAGGAAGGAAGGAAGGGAGGGAGGGAGGGAGGAAGGAAGGAAGGAAGGAAGGAAGGAAGGAAGGAAGGAAAGAAGGGAGGGAGGGAGGAAGGAAAGAAGGGAGGGAGGGAGGGAGGGAGGAAGGAAGGAAGGGAGGGAGGGAGGGAGGGAGGGAGGGAGGGAGGGAGGGAGGGAGGAAAGAAGGAAGGAAGGGAGGGATGGAGGAAGAAAGGAAGGAAGGGAGGGAGGGAGGAAGGAAGGAAGGGAGTGAGGGAGGGAGGGAGGGAGGGAGGAAAGAAGGAAGGAAGGGAGGGAGGGAGGAAGGGAGGAAGGAAGGAAGGAAGGAAAGGAGAGAGGGAGGGAGGAAGGGAAGAAGGGAGGGAGGGAGGGAGGAAGAAAGGAAGGGAGGGAGGAAGGGAGAAAGGGAGGAAGGAAGGGAGGGAGGGAGGGAGGGAGGGAGGGAGAAAGGGAGGAAGGAAGGGAGGGAGGGAGGGAGGGAGGGAGGAGTACTGCTTCTGAAGAGTTCTCTCTGAAGAGCATGTTTTGAGAAATCACAAGTAACTTGACTTCAACAAAACACTCGAGAACCTAGAGGTAGTGGCAGAAAAAGGGTTCACCACATGACTGTCACTTCCAACTACAAAACATGCAAAAATATACAGGTGCTGCTGATATGCTGATATCCTTCTAACTGTGATTTAAAATGTGCAGCTAGCATGAGGCCAGCCTTATATTAATTTATTCACTGGAACAATATCACATGCTCACAACAAGGTTTCAGACACAGCTTTGTCAACTCAGAACGATGGTGTAGTTGTAGAGAAGCCTTACAGAAGAGACATGGGATAACTGGTGTAACGCAATGAAGCCCAGGTACATTACTTACCAAAAAGGCAACAAAGCATGAAGTCAGGTTCAAAGTCTGATCTTCTGGAAGTTACAAAGGTAATGCCATCAGGTTTTGATAAATGGTTATGCTAAGCCAACAGTATTTCACCAGCACCAAAACTAAGACAATGCGTTCAGAGTCGTCCAGGAGAAACACTCGCCACCAATATTTAGCAAGAAAATAGAGCAAGTACAATGTATTAATGGGACATGGAAGGCAGGATGGGAAGGGTAACCTTTTCATGTTGGTATTTCCTCAAGAGGGATTTTAACAAAAGTAATGATTGTGGCTTAACCCCAGCAGGTAGCTAAGCACCACATAGCTGCCTGCTCACTCTCCCAGTGGGATAGGGGAGAGAATCAGAAGACTCAAAATAAGAAAATTTGTGGGCTGAGATAAAGACCTATGATAAAGAAGTAAAGCAGAAGCTGTGCACCCAGCAAAGCAAAACAAGTAATTGGTTCACTACTTCCAATTGTCAGGCAAGTGTTCAGGCATCTCCAGGAAAGCAGGGCTCCATCACATGTAACAGTTACCCAGGGAGACAAACACCATCATTCCAAATCTCTCCCCCTTCCTTCTTCTTCCCTCAGTTTTGTATGCTGAGCATGACATTGTATGGTATGGGATATCCCTTCAGTCAGTTGGCATCAGCTGTCCCAGCTGTTTTCCCTTCCAACATCTTGTGCACCCTCAGCCTTCTCACTGGCAGGACATGAGAAGCTGAAAAGTCCTTGACTTAGTGTAAGCACTGCTCAGCAACAACTGAAACAGCAGTGTGTTATCAACATTATTCCAGCACAAATCCAAACATTGTCCCATAATAGCTACTATGAAGAAAACTAGCTCGATCCTAGCCAAAACTAGCACAGTAGTTGCAATGAAAATGTTTCCTCTGTACAAAAGCAAGTAAAATCATTCTGACTCATACTGGGCTTCAGGGGACACATTCTTCAGTTAAGTAAGGTAGATGATGATACTGAAGTAAGAGATGTGTTTAACGTTTTTTTTTAAAAAATATTAGCATAACTACCATGGCTCTGAAACGATCGGATTTTTTTTTTTAACTAAGTAAACATTAATAATATTATTCATTTACTAAGGAATCAATTTTTGTCCATAAAAAAATTATGAAAAAGCAGTTACAGCCCCATAAAATTGCTCAAGAGGTATAGTCAAAGAAAAACAACAGTAACTTGTATGAGTACTTCTCTTGTCCATGTTCATATATTCTCTCACATAAAGCAAATGCTCCATTATTTTCTACACAGATCAGCATCTTCCTTAGCGGCTGTATTCAGTAGCCTTTTCCCATAAGAACAGAGTAAAGAAGACACTCAGCATTCAGTATTGATATGCACAAGAATTATGATCCAGGCTTAGATAGGATGTTACAGGTATCCATTCAATATTTTATAGACATACTGTATTGCCTATTTAAGAGGAGGGCTTTTGCCTTATGGGCAGTAGACAGAATGGAGATATGAGAAACTTGAGTTTTCTTCCAGATTTTGTTACTGACGCATGACCTTGGAAACATAACTAATCTGTCTTTGTATCACTGTCAAGAAAACAGAGCAGTGATGATTAACCATAATTGTAAAGTATTTCAAGAAAGACAGGCAAAAAGTGCTACAGCAACTACAATTCTAATAATACATTTGATATTGAGTAATTAAGCTCTGAAATTCAGTAAGAAGAGTCATAAGATACAGACCTGCTAACATAAACAGATGCTTCAGACCTGGAACCCCAAAACTGAGGGATCTTTTTCTTATCTTCTGAAAAATGAAGTTCTGGAAACTGATTCTAGCAAGGATTTTAATTTTAACTGTTAGTCTTAACTTATTAGAAAACATAACAGAAATTATATGAAAAAACCCACTCATTTTGTGTTCAGCAGAACCCTTTCTTCTATGGAGGCAGAATCCTATTCAAAATAAGGAACCACTCAAAGAGCATTTATCTAATTTCAGTGCTAATAGCTTCAAGAAAATGGTTTTTAATTCTTGCAAGTAATTTAAAGCAAAGGTACAATTAAAAATCACAGCTTTAACATTAGAACATAAATGAACATAGCAATACTGACTTCAGATAAGCCACTATAATTTGTATCAATAAGGAATATGTATTCCCAGCTCTATCTTATAGAACTGCACCTATCAAAATTTCACAGCAAAATTTTTCCTTTTTTTTGCAATTCAGAAATATTTTATGAAGAGCTTAGTCAGTTAAACAAGTGGTTTTAAATTATTTTTTCTTTTAGTAACTGTTTATTTGTGTGCACTTTATTTTTCCAGGTGCAAAATCCATTGTGACTGATGCTGGCTGAAAATGCAGCCCTCATTTATTTTAACGCAGCACAAGTAATTATTTCTAAGAAAGTTACTTTGACTAGGCATAGTGTGAGGCTTTACATAATTTAGGAAAAATATTACCAGCAAGTCTTCAGAATCTTACTTGATAAGAAAACTCATACAAAATATTCTTTGTCAGAATATTGAATGATTTATACTAGCCTACAGTGCATGAGCATTTACCAGTCTGTCTTTTTTCAATCTAAACTATCATCTCACTGAATAAAAAAAAAAAAAAAATTAATTAGTTATGTCAGCACCCATATAGTACACACATGTCGTGGTTTTGTTAATGAGGGGGGGCCTAAGGTGGCAGCTTCTGTAGGAAACTGCTAGAAGTCGCTCCCCTTTGTTCAGTGGACTCGGCCGGTCCTAGGGCGGACCTGCTGCTGGCCAAGGCTGAGCCAATTGGTAGCAGAATGTTCCTTGATAACGCCTCTGCAATAACATATTTAAGAAGGGGAAAACAGGAAAAAAAAGAGAGGAGAGAAGATGTGAAGAAGCTGAGTGGGGGCAGAGGTGCAGAGGGGGAGGCGCAGGCCTATGGGCCTTGCAGGCCTCACCCTCTGGCCTCTCGCCAAGCGGCCGACTGGGCCCAACTCGGTCCGGCCTGGCTGCAAGAAGTGGAAAGGAGATGAGAAGTGAATAAGATGTAAAAAAAGATCCTGAGAGACATCTACCAGCCTGTTGTGAGGAACGGCTGCAGACGCCAAGGTCAGTTCAGAAGGAGGGGGAGGAGTAATGCGGCTCCTGGCCAAGATTCCCCTGCAGCCTGTGGAGACGACCATGGTGGAGCAGGTTGTCCCCCTGCAGCCCATGGAGGTCCACGGAGGAGCAGAGATCCACTTGGAGCCTGTGAAGGACCCTGTACCAGGGGAGGTGGATGCCTGAAGGCAGCTGTGGCCCGTGGAGGGCCCGCTGGGACAGCTGTTCTGAAGGCACTGCACCTCGTGGAAGAGATGACCCACGCCGGAGCAGTTCCACGAAGTACTGTGGCGTAGGGATGGGACCCCACAACGGAGCAGGGGAGGAATGCGAGGAGTTCTTCCCCCGACGATGAAGCAGCAGCGTGAAACAATGCATGATGAACTGACTGCGACCCCCATTCCCTCTTCCCCCCTGTGCCGCTCAGGAGGGGAAGGTAGTAGAGATAACGTTAAGCTCGGGAAGAGGGAGGGGTGGGGGGAGGTTATCTTGTTCTCTGTCTCGTTATCCTGCTGTTTGTAGTAATAAATGAATAGTTTTCCCCAAGTCGAGTCTGTTTTGCCCATGACGGTAACTTTAAGGATTTTCTCCCTGTCCTTATCTCAAACCTCGAGCCGTTTTTCTTATATTTTCTCTCCGTGTTCTCTCGGAAGGTAGGGGGAGTGAGAGAGAGACTGTGTAGTCTGGTCCCGATCAGGGCTGAACTACGACAACACAATACTCAGAGGTTGAGGGATGTTGTGTTAGAAAAGCATTTATTCCCAAATAGACCAAAAATTTGTATTGATTCTTTAAAAGCTGATGTATTTCTCTTTGCTACAACTTGCTTGTGTTACTTCATTATTCACAAAATTTTTCAGTTTGTAAGGAAAAGGTATTGTCTTTTATCTCTGTTGCAAGCCACGTACACACTGGAAACACACCACAGTGTTGTAGCATAATGTTGAAAATAAAATACTAAATTGCCGTTAGCTGACCAAATGCATAGTCTCTGCTTTAAATATGTTACTGTGCGTTACATACTGTTACTAGACTTTTCTCTTTCATCCTTCTTAGTAATTTCATCTTCGTAAGTTTGAGTTGTTAAAATATTTAATGATTCCATTATGCTACTAGTACATAAACATAGTACTCCCACTAAATAAGCTGAATAATTCTTTTTTTTTAATATAAAAAGACAAAAAACATTACTTAGGCACCATGACATATTGCCATTCTGTTTCCTATACCAAAACAAATTTACAAACCATTTGCATACAAACCATACAGTTTACTTCTGAGATGAATGAAACTACACAGCAGAAAAGCAAATAGAATTCAGACTTTTCTTGCAGAAGAAACACAATGAAGAAATACTACTCATGGTGGCCTCCCATTCCATTTGCAAGTAATCAGGCGTTATTAAAATTACATCACTCTTCTTTCTTTATGTCAATCCTAATATTAAGTGATGGCCTTGCTAATATATCATTATAAGTTAATCAGGCATTGCAAATACTAGCAGCAATTAGGTGGATTTCTTTCCCTCAGGGCACAAATCTAGGTAAACTTGTTCGAAGTTGGTAAATGGATGCTATTAAAAATGAAGGCAAAAATAGAGAGCAAAATACCTTCTGTCTACAAGCAGAAGTAGTAGTTTTCCATTCAGTACTGCTGAATGGAAAACAAATTAAACTAAACAAACAGAGTCATCTTCTTTCAAGAATATTAAAACACAGAATTATCTTGACTGGTTTAAGCAGGTTCAGATACTGAGGTGGTTTGTGCTGCAATATGATGTTTTTCATGATCGAACTATGTATTTTTACTAGTTAATCACCTGATCTTGAAAGGTAATTGTAAATATCTTCTGTTTCTATAGTGTTCCAGGCTGAAACTCACAGAAGACAAAGTCAGTCAGTACTCAGTATTCTAAAAAAAAAAAACCAGAAGACATATGAAGTTAAAGCAATTGTAATAAGAAATTCCAAGAGTATGAAATAGTATTTACATTATTCTGGGTAACCAAGCTTGGGTGCAGTTCTTCTAACACAGCTCTGAGGTTAGGGAAACCAACATGACACCTTTGCAAGGAAAGGAGACTACAAGGTTAATATATTCCAAATGTTGAAAATGCAAGATATTTTCGTTGTGGTAATATCCTGCCTTGCATTGTGTTATTTTTAGTCTGTCCTAAAATATGACATGATGGATAAAGGAAATGACTATTTTTATGGCCCAAGCTTGTGTGCAAAGATAAGGTGTGATGAATTAGCAGCTGCCAAAGAAGTAAAAGGTCTTTGTTTAATCTTTTTTTAAAGAAAGAAAGATGCTGTTTTGATCTTTTTTTAATTATTTCTCTTTCTTTTTTCCTAATAGCAAAATGCATCTACTTCCTCTGAAAAAAAAAAAAAAAAGGAGTAAATTTGACTTTAAACCCTGACTAAATCTTCAGTTTCATGTAAGACACAAAACATACTGCAAATCAAATTATTTCCTCCTTTAATGCTAAATATAGTTTTGACTTGGCAAACAAACTATTCCTGGTTAAGATTATGCATGATCAAACAAAGTAATAAATTGCTATAAAATGTTGTAGCTATTTCTTCAACTGTTATTATCTTTCTCTGCTTTGAAGTTTTGTGTATACATTAATATTTTACATTCTTTTTAACATTTAGCAGACATCCAGTTTCAGTCCAAAATACCTATTTCTTTTGTCACAAGTTCACAAGGATTCTCCTACTCACTGGCAATCAGATTCACATAAATCAGATACATCCAGAGAACAATAACTTTGCATTAGCATCAGTGAACTTATAGTACACTAACTTTCATTGATTTAAACACACAAAGACCTGTAGTGTGCTTCCATGATGTCTTTTATGTCTACAAATGAATTTCATTTAAATGATTTTACCTGACTGCTCTGTTCTCACATTTTGTTTTCACTTGCATATTTTGTTAGATTTTAACAGATACTCTTGAAACGTTTCAGTTCTAGGAAACAATATTTGTTCAGATGAATTTGAAATAATTTCATTATAAAGAATAAAAAGGTTGAGCAAGCATAAGAGTGTAGATTTACGTGACCGTCAGACTGACGTTTCCTAATACCTGGCTACATGACTTTGAGGTTAAAGCATTCATTATATGTGCCTTATTTTGAGTGGACTAAGGTGGAAAACAATCTTACAAAACCAAACAATCTAATAATGATATACTCTATTTGCATAGGAACTTCAGTAGAGTTTGAATTTTCACTGCACTGAGGAGGGGAAGGGGGGTGGGAAGAGAACACCAAACGTAACCACTGTAGCACTTCCACATTCCCAAGAAAGCAGTCCAAATTGCAGATTCCAAGAGGATTATAGTTGCAAATTTCACTTAGTTGATAAAACATGTGATATTTTTTATGAGCAATAGGAGGAAAAGAAACAGAACAAGGCAAGGAATTTTCAGAATGCAGGTTCTACCTTTGCAAACGATACAACGATTCACCCTTACCTGATCACCTATCAGCACAATAAAAGGTACACCTTACAGAAGACTGAATAATACAAATAAGCAAGCGTCTCCAAAAGAATTTGGGAGGAAAGAGTTATCAATACATTTTTGATACTTTTTTCCATACAGAGTCAGTGCCAGATTTTAAAAGCATTACCTCCAAGTTGCATATAAATAAACTAAGTGGCTTGCAGTCAAATGCATTTCCCACACCAAGGCTGCATTTCTAAAATCCCATCCTCATGAAAACACAAAAGAACTCTCCCACATTTATGTCCCATCATCTGCCTGCTGAAAGGATGCAGAAGTGTACATATGCAACTAATTTACACAAAAGTGTCCAATGAGCACAAATAAAAGTTCAAAAGTGTCCTTTGCAAAGTTCAGATGGCGGAAAAAGAGGAAGTAGACAACTGAAGTCAATAAAACCTGAATTTTTAAGTTAATAGAGTATGTTATGTGCAATATATTGCTTTATTAAATTTCTAGTTGTTTATAAATTTGTTACCATAGATTTGAATATAATATTGCATTGGAAATACATAAAACCTGGAAGTTTCATTCAGGTTTATAGAAGAGATTATGAGCACCATTAAAGGAGTTTTTTGCACATGTGGATGCTTTTTTAAACATGTGTTTTTCATGTATTTTCGTTTAATTGTTTGATGTTTCTTCGAGTCTGGCAAATGGTTGAATTAAAGGTCTGAGCTGTTTCAAATGATGAAGGTTCAAAAGAATCCAGAACTAATCAGAACTGCCTGCCTTCAGACATTTGCAAACTAAGGAAAAATCCTTTTATTTTGCAATTGCTCGCTCTCTTCCATGCAAAACATCAACTCATAAAAGAACAAATCTCCCAGCTAATGATGGAAACAGATGTAACATTTACTGCTTGCTTACCTTATGTGATGGACTGAGGAAAACAACAGCAAAGTTAACCTCTTATTAGAAACATTTAAAATGTCAGTAAATAGATATCAATGGTGTATAATACAGTTCCAGTCTAAATTGCCTTATCAACAACTAACATTCTCTCAATTTTCCTCCCAGTAAGAAGAAAAAAATCATAAATGAATGTTCATTTATCCCATGGCAGCTGTACAAGAGCCACTAATCTAATGAATATAGTAAGTAAATTTATTGCTATGAAAAGGAAACACACTCCCAGTGGAAGATATCAAACTCCTGCCTTCTCCTTTGGATGCCTTCAGCTCTAACTAAATACAGACCACCATGAATATTTTACATGTCCTTTGTGCTGAGTATTATGTTTTTAGTAATATCTCCAGTATATTCATCTGCACTAGATTGGCACTAAGACAACATAAACCTAATAAATGTAAATCCCGTCAGGACTGAACATGTCACAAAGCTGGCTGAATTAAAGCTCCTAAGTCAGAAAAAAAACATGGAAGGAATGACGCATACTGATCAGTTTTTTTCCTATTTGTACCAGTTTATGACATGTCAAAATGTTATTGCTTCCCATTCATAGTTGGGAACTACCTATGCTCTCCAAAGCTGACTTCCTTACATCACTCAAACACCAGTAGAATAGAATAGAATAGAATAGAATAGAATAGAATAGAATAGAATAGAATAGAATAGAATAGAATAGAATAGAATAGAATAGAATAGAATAGAATAGAATAGAATAGAATAGAATAGAATAGAATAGAATAGAATAGAATAGAATAGAATATTTCAGTTCGGAGGGACCTACAATGATTGTCTAGTCCAACTGCGTGACCAATTCAGGACTGACCAAGTTAAAGTAGAAGGTGTCATTCAGTCATAAGAGGTTGTTTTTGAAAAGAGCGTATAGATGGCTTTTACTTCAACGCTATCATGCCATCTTCGAAACACAGTGTTTTGAGTCAGCTCTGAATTCAAACTTTGTTGTGATGGAACTGTGCCAAAATTTTCTAGCTAAATTTCCTGAATTCTGTTTGAAAAAACTGAAACCTCCAACCTCTCAACTCATTCTTCATTTATAGATAATATAGTTCAACACTCAAGGTCAGAGGAGGTCAAGAGTTAAAATAGAACTTGGAGGTCCAAGTTTTTTCTCAATGGAGAAGCTAGCAACAAATGTCGGATAACATGATGGATAAATAGAAGGTCAAAATCACACAATGAGCAGGGAATGGTTTGTATCACTTTCTGAAACTCATTGTAGTCTATCACAATGTACTTTATGGTTTGAATTGTTTTGAAAACTTCTCTCCCCTTTTTTGTCTTCTTTTAAATGATTAGCCATTTTCAAGTGAAATTTACAAGCCTAAAACCTTTAAGCATTAAATTTTTCACTTTTAAGGTGAGACATAGGTTGTACTTTAATCACTTTAAAAATAAACCCCAAATCTGTCTCTGCACAGATTGATTTTAATACAAGTTTGTAAATGTTGCTACTGGCTTCACTGTATGGAAATCAAACTAAATGAGTGACGCTAACACTGTGCAAAGAATAACTCAGAATTCTAAGCGGATCTGTTATGGGCTGTGGCCCCTATTGTCAGTTACACTATCCCTAGAGTAATAAACAAAGAAAGATTAATTAGATTCAATGCATTCCTAAGTAACTACTCTTGTCCTATTGTCCTCTGTAGGAAACTAGGTTTGTATTGGCATTTTGAAGAATGATTGCATTGTCCTAAAAAAAAAATAAAATAAAATGTAAAAGTCTTGCCAAAATCACAGATAATGCTTTACTCTAGTCAAGGTCCAAACATAAGTGTTATCAATTAGCCTGCACTACTTGGAAGAACTTCTCAATGCTTTTTAGATCCAACTCATTCTGGTTTTTGTGTAATGGCAAATAGAAGCTTTTTCCCTTGGAATTTGTAGTTCATTTTCATGAACTATTACACTTTGACTGATCTGGGGTCTGATTTTTTCCTCCAAGCATAAAGTATAGGAAGAACAATGTGGTTCAGTTACTTTTCCAAATCTATTTGTTGGAAAACTTTCATAGCAAAAGTGCCTTTCCCATTGAGGTTTTACATCATCTCAATTTCGTAGCTGGGGTAGATCATACTTGATAACCTCAAATGAGACGAGAATAATTTAAGCAGACAAAAAGCAGATCACTAATCGGTAAAGAAAATACGGTTCCCTTTTGGTAGACTTTTCTCCCTTCCCTCCCTGCCCCTTCTCACTGTCTCCTGTTTTCCATGTATAGTTCTCATTTTGGTTGTCATGCACGAACACATCAAGTTCAAGACAAAATACTGGCATTTCTCAAAAAGGTTTATGATTGCAAAGATTAAGCCAGAAACAGCTGTGTTGACTTGGAATTCCTCTTTAGCAGTAAAGCTGACAGAATCTTACAATGCACTATTGCTTCTTTAAGAGTTTAAAAAGAACACATTTCTCCAACCAAACACATACTTTTCTGTTGTTGACATTTTTATTGATTTAAAAAAACCTACAGGCACAAAGGGACAAAAACACACTCACATATCCACATTTCATCTTACTGCCTCCACTTCTGGTATTTTATTATTGAAAAGTTCTGATGTACTTTCAATAATAGATCTGTGATGTGGGCAAGTCCTTTTGGGCTTGGGTGACATTTGCTTTTCCCTTTGAGCTAAGAAAAGAGGGATAAATTCTGAAAAGAAATAATTCCTATAGGGAAACATATGTTTTGCATTAGACAAAGGAAGGTTTAATTTATTTATTTTAAGAGGCCACTAAAAAATGAAGCTCTGGTGGTTTCAAGCAAACTTCCTCATCAACGTCTGGCTTCCTCAAAATCTTGCAGAATAAGGAGATACACAAGGGAAGACTTCTGCAGGTACAACAGAAGCAGTAGAAGTTGCAGACACTCCATTGAAGAGAAGAAATGTATCTCGTCCTTTCAAGAAGGATCAATCACTATTTGCATTAGGAATGAAAGAAGAAAAGTTGTAGCAAAAGAAAAAGGAATAATATAAATAGATCAAATAGTATTGCGTCAACTGCCTATCTAATTGCCCTTCCAGTATTGCAAGATTGCAAAACAGGAGACTTCCTCCAGCGTTCGCATAAAAAATACATTCTTCTCATGGATAAGACTGTCCTAATCCATATTTCACAATACAGTTATTAAGAGAGAGAATAGAATAGAGAATAGAATACCTTTAGTTGGCCTCATTTTCTCTCCCTTCTCCCAAGCATCAAATACCACTTACACTTCTTTTCCCATCAGAGAGTGAAAAAAACCTTTACTTTTATCTAGTGCTAACTGCATTTTCTTCCTCAGCTATTTCTTGTGAATGGCTGCTTAGATCCTTAAATGTCCATGTAATCTACTAAAAAATGCACTAAAAAATTAGAGGGAAAAAATGTGGATATTAGGTTTTAATCCATGTTTAAATTGTTGCACATTGTCCTTCTAAGTTAATCAACAGTAATCACTTGGCAAAAGACAAGGAGTCACACTAGTTATGGGTAGTTTCATTCTTTGTTTTACTTGTTAAAATTATTTTAGTAAATCTTTTACGTTCTGATGTTTACATATAAGTTGTTCATAAGCTTTTTTTTAAACCTGATCTTTGGAACACCATTTTATCTTTATATATTAAGGAAGTTTTGGCAAATATACTTATGTTCCCTGAGATTTGTGCCGTTAGAAAAAGCACCAAGATTTTTTTCCTTGATGCCCAAAGGCTTCACCCAACTCATTCTTGATGTTTCCAGGTCAAGCAAAAGAACCTTGTCATAAGCTGTGTTACCAGCAGTGCTTTAAAAATTACTGGTTCTGCATAACAGTTTCAGATTTCTTAACAGCCCCTTTACACAGTTCCCAGGCTTGAACACCTTGATCATACAACACCTGTGCTCATACAAGAAAATAAAACATGTCCTAGCAGCCTTGAGAAATGTAGACAAATGAGAACAAAGTTATATTTTGACAGAGAGGTGTCTACTGCTAAAGACATGAATTTTTCACAATCTCTTTTTTCACACCACCTCGGTTAAGATGGAGCGTTTCTATCCCTTGATTTTGTGTAATTATGAAAGAAAGGCAGGAAGATCAGGAGGATAAAACTATGCAAGTGAAACACGGAATCTTATTCTCAGGGGACCTCAAGGTGGAGGTATCCAAACAAGAGAACTGAATTGCTAGGCATAAGCAGGCAAAATTTGTCAGAAACATTTTTTGATATACAATACTTTTATTGAGCTAGTCCTAACCAAATATGCCATCAACACACAGAAAGCTTCTGGCAGAGTAAAGAAATTAAGCCAATTTATCACCTTTCCCACTAGACCCCCTCACTTTATATGAACAAAAGCATAGTAGATTAATACCACTTTTTTACCAGAAATAATTATTTTCAGTTAACCAAAGCCTTAAGAACCTCTTGACTCTTCACTGATTAATCTTAAATCAGCAGCTTTTCAACAAATAGCTTGAAATAAAGCCAATAAATCTGAACATATCTTGTAGAATCTTACTTAAGATTATTTTCTGTGTAAGTTACTTTTTTCAAGCACTACTTATATGACGCCTTTCTGTTCTTTCACCAAGCGAATAACCTTGAATCCGTTTTCCGCTGCATCTACAATTATAGACTCACCATTCTGTCCTCTAGTCTATTCATTATATCTATTTAGAATTCAGTATGATGGAAAACTTTCCTACTTTCACAAATCAGCTTGAAACTTTCATGACATTTATGAGAAAAATAATGCAACCACATTTCTTTCCCCTTTTATAGTAAGTTATTTTGAAATCTGAACACATCTTCACGAAAAGTTGTTGCCAGAGGCCCAGCTCTACATGATTTTGGTTATAACACTTCTGCTATTATTGTATCTGGAAGATTGAATGCAATATTCAGATTTCAAATAGCACACAAGTCAACCACAGGAAAGATGAAGTTGTGTTTAGCCGATAAAAACAAAGAACAAATGGGAGGCCAGATTAGATTACCGCCTGTCAGCAGACCTTATGAGGCGATTGGCTGGCAGCTTTGGTAATGCTAACTACAAACAGCTTGCAATACCAAACCATTACATATATTCCTTGCCAAGACTGGCTGTCAGCTGTATGACTGGCCATTTCCTGCCAACATAGTTGACATTCTCTCCTCATTTATTAGTGAGGGCCCTGTACTTGCTACCATGGAAAGTCAACAACTATACATCTCTCATCTTGTGCTACCTACTGAATCAGGTCATCTAAATTAATGTACGCTATTTTTATCTAATCACAAAATAACTTCTTTTTTTTTCAAATGTTCAGATGATCGTGTTTGTGGACTAGTGGATATATAGTGGATATATATGTTCTGGAAACCATTCTTTCTGCATCCTTCTTTTTAATTGATTAAAATAGCATTATGTGGTCATTTCTTATTAATTGCTAGAGTCAGGCTTACCTTCACAGAAGTACAGAAACAGGAAAAAAAAAGAATCAAATACATTCAATTTCCAGAAAGCAGAATGGGCAGCAAACTAGCAAAAGTAATTATGTTGACATATTTTCTGGAAAGCACATCTAGTTACACTAAAGTAGTTGTGACAGGGAAACCTCAAATGATTGCCTGGATATCCATGTGGTATTAATGCAACTATTTGACCATTTCTTTGACTGTCTTCTTCTCCTTGTGGTCAGTAAGTCTTTGATTTCAGCACTCTTATCTCAACAACAACTTGGCGGGAAATACAGACACTAAGGCTTTTAAGACAAGCATTTGTAAAATTACTGGTGCTAAGGAGTTTTCAGCAACCCGCCCTTGGAAAACATGCAGACTTTTGACAGTTTTGCTCAGCTTGTCGGACTTCTAGCACTGAGACTGACCACAAGGCAGCCTTCCCTGAAGTTGTTTAACCTATACTTTCCTTTTCAGAGATTAATTTTAACAAGTCATTTTTAAATTCTAAAATCAAACTAGCCAAGATTTAAAAATACCAAAATCTATGCAATTAGTCTATCTTTCTTTTGCATGGCTATGTTGGGGTTTTACCCCCCTGCATACCTGACAGTCCCTCATCATACTGAGCACAATGTCTAAACAAATGTTCTGGACAACAATTTACCATCAGCAGCAGTTTAGTATATCCAGTACAGGTATATATATATCCAGTATATACCTTAGTACAGGTACATTTCTGACAATGTCCAACATTGCTCCAAGATCCAAAACTACTTATGGAAGCTGCAGCTATATCTTTGAAGGCCAAGACAAAAACTGGACATAACATATCACTGAGTTCAGTCTAAAATATCAGATTTTTAATATCTGTGTCTGCTTGCCAACTGGCAATTTAGTAGAGAGACCAGTTAAGAAAAACTAGAGGAAACAGGAATGAAGAATGAGGGCTTCTGCTTAACACATGCTCTAGGAGTCTCAGCCTTTAAACACATTTCCATCAACTACAGATATACACTGTGTGACTTTGAGTAAATTGCTAAACATCTTGGCAATTCATATTCTGTCTATAATAAGGGAAGATGGCAATATCCAGCCTTACAGTGTGGACTACATGGCAGGAACTTTGCACTATATAGTGATGAAGATCATGTAATTACCCAGAACAAATGAAGTTAAGGAAGGATTTGAACTAATAGCACTCAGAAGAAGACAAACCCACAACCCAAGACAATCTGAACACTAAACACCCTTGGGATGGTGTGGAAGGAAAGTTAACAGAAGACAGACCATCACATTTCCTTCCATCTGCTTTGTTCAGACTGACTGTAGAGCGATGTGCCTGGATGTCAGTTACACCATATAGTTTCAGACACCACCTGAAGAAGGAAGAAAACCTGAAAAAGTATTGCTACACAAATATTTTCTGAAGATCTTCATTCTCTAGTATTGCATCAGCTAAGGACAAGTCTCCATTTATTATTCACTTAACTTGAATGAACTCATATTTGAGACCAGCTCAGGACATCTGCACCACTCTTCAACAGCAGAAATTGCATGTAAATGTAACCCTCTTACATTTCCAAAGCCTACTAGGATGTAATAATACAGACATGGTAACCTTCACTCACTCATGGAAAAGGGCCGTCTATTTTCCATTGCACCATATCTTAAAAGACAGCAAATCCACACAATTCTCAGAGGTAAAATTTGATGAGTTCTGAAAATAACCCAAAAATGCCTAATGACCACCTAAGGCTATTTTAAGCCTTTTAATAGTTTACTGGGAGCAATAGACCCAAAATAATTTTCAGCCTATCCAAATAACTGTGGTGTTACAGTTCCACATTCCAGAATATGAGTCAACTCCCATCCGAACATGCAATGTTCTTGGCAGACTTTGACTTACCCAAAAAGATTTACTTTCTGAACACAGATTTGTACAAGCCTCCCAGGCAGCATCAGAACAGGCAACTTCTGTTTATATTGAAAAGCTGCAGCCTCCCCTTCCTGTGTAAAAAAAGTTGTTATAAGCCAAAGCTAGATAATGACACCACACTTTGGCAAAACAGCCAATATAAAAACACTTGAAAAAATAGAAATTATATAGAAATAGATAGTATAGCCAAGCTAGTGGGTATATCAGTTGCCTTTATTTCAGAACAATTAGAAAACAGAATAAAATTTACAGTTTTGTTTCTAAAAAGCTCCAGAAAAAAAAAAATGAAGTAAATAATTTGATCTAAATAATCTTAACAAAAACCACTTAATTTTCTTTTTTTTTATCTAGTGCTGCTTTCTACTGAAACTCAGTACAATGTTTCACATGTAGAGTCATTCAGAAAATTCCCTTTACATTTGGAGAAATCAGACTAGTAATGTTCAGTAATATCAATGAGTTCCTTTCTAACCATGCAAAAAATGGACAATTTCATTCACTACTTTCCTTTGAGGTATAGACCACACTTTGTAACATTATTTTACTGGGAATTAAAAACCAAAAAGCTGCTTTTAGTTAACATGTAAGCAATTTTAAAATAATGTAATGGTTGCATTTACAGTCTTTGGTATGTGTTCATTTGTTTTACCATCAAGGTAACAGAACTGTTCTCCTTTTTCTGCAGGCATACATACATACTTTTAGGTGAAACTCTACTTTTCAATGTCTAGCAGATTCTCCAGTTTAGCAACTCCATTGTTCCTAATAGAAACATGATTTGGGGGATCATGACCTATATATGTGGCATTAGAACTCACCAACGACTCACAGATTGAATTCTCTACACTCAAAAATGAGATGCTAACAAATAATCTGTACTTATTTTCAAAAATTATTCAACAAGCGATCTGGAGTTATAAGCACTGTAACACAAACATTCCATAACCTGTTTCTTTATGCTATCTAACAGATAAGCAGATTGTAGATGGCACTCAAGATATATAGCACAATTCCTGGTCATGGTGCATGGCAAAATGACTTCCTCTGACAACTGCCTACAAAAACAGCTGAACAACTGGCAAACTGCTCATTGATAATAAAGGAAGTAAAAGGGAGTATGTAGGTTATTAATAATCAATTTATTCAAGCCCATTGCTTGGAAATATATTCAACAATTTTTGTTCATTAAATTGAAGGAAGCAATTGCTGTATTTTTGCCTCTCTGTGTTAAGGAGTCTACTTTATTTGCCTTCTAGTTAATTTCTTTATCCTTCCAGTACTTTCTGCCCTCCCACTCCAGCACAGACACATTTCAGACTCAATGGCTATTTAACTAAATCAATGCTTTTTTTTTTTTCCCCAAAATCTTGATTTACTATGCAATATCTGGTTAAAATAGACATCTAACAAGAAAGATGAAAATAAAAGAAGTCAGCACCTAGCTCTTCATTGATATTCACTGTCAATTTCTACTGCTAATATTTTGTTTTAATGCTTATGCCGGAGGACAGTTCAGTACTGTCCTCCAGATGAAAGTAAGACACGAGTAGATCTGTTCAGCATCACTGTGCTGGACACAGAGAGTTCAAGTTTCTCTGTGAAATTCATTTTATCACGCCATCCCATATGACTCCCACCCACTTTGAGGACTCTGCTTCTTTACCCCTCAAGAGCAGGCTGCTGGTCACTCATAATGAACATTTTTCCTGAATACTTTGCAGACAACGTTCTCCTTGGCTATCTAACCTGGGAGTAGGGTGCGGGAGAAAGGGGAAAGTCAATGTCTTCTAGGTATTTTAGAGAGGCTTCCAATGCATTAAAAAATCTACCTAGAAAACTCATGTTTATGCTATTCAGCTAATACACTATTCAGTTTTCCCACTATAAAACTGTAGTAGTTCTGTAGCATGGAATTATCCTGCTGCCATCTCACACAGCCCACTTTTCATCCAATTACAATTATTTTTACACAGGCATAAACATGGAAGGTTGACAGCTTGGTAATTTGCAGGAGATGGTGGGCAGAAAAGCATCTATTGTAAGTCATGCCAAAAGATGATTTAAAATCCTGAATTATTCTGTAAGCTTCAATCCTGCTTTTTCTTTTTTCCCTGTATAAAAAGAGCCATTGAACGAACAGACAAGAGAAAAGTAGATTCATAAATTTATCCTTCATATCATTTAAAAGACTCAGATAAACTGGGGCCAGGACATGAATCATCTTTTAAAGAATCCAACTCAATTGATACTCTATAAACCCATCTGTGGTTTGAATATCTTTGCTTGAAAAAACTTCTGACCGATTGATGTGAGTAAATATTTTTTAAATTAGTAAAAGGCCAGACAATAAAGTTTCTGAAACATTTTGCCAGCCATAAATTGATGGGTTTTCTCTGTTTTCCAGCAATTCACAGTACCACACTGCCTCAATTCAATTAGGTTGGTTAAAAGGCATTTTTCTTGCTATAAATGCTTCTCAGTTGTGGAAATATCTGTAACTAAAACAAGATTACATATGATTGGTATTTACAGGGCAGTCTTGCTACACTGGAAATTGAATTTCAAGAACCCAGACTTATTTTTTTCTTAAGTCTTTCTCTAGAAAAGGAGATTTGCTGACTGAAGTAATTCTTAACTGACAGCTGTTTAGTAGCTCAAAGTCTAAGCCCATTTCCAGAGGACAGATGTCTGCATCTTGAAAACCAGCACCACTACCAATAGCAAGAGTAAAGACTTTAGACAGAAAGTCATAACAGAAACCAGCATAAAGGCTAATGCACCACAGCATCAACCCTAGTGAAGTCTTTTGGAAAGCACAACACAATCAGCCAGTACAAGCCGGTCATAACTGTCTCACATTCATCTTCCTCCAGAGTGATTCCTTGACGCTTTGCTGTTTTTCTCTTGTATTCTTCCTGGTAACCTGAACTTTTATCAACATGGTAGGAGACAAAGACTGGTAATACAAAAGCAATCTATAAATAATATCAATTAAATTCCCTGTAATAAAGAACCAATACTATATTTTAAACTTCCTAGGTACATACAAGTGCCAAATCTATCATCTAGTGGCCAAGAACAAAGAGGACAGGAAGAGATTGACATTCAAAAATATAGTGAAATGTGCTGGATAATATAATTCAAATCTTGATGTCTGGAGAGTGAAAAAGACTCAGATGTCAGACTAGGTCAATAGACAAGAAATTTGGGAAGACTAGGCAGGCAGAAGTGGCATACTAACTTCAGTGGTGAACATTTAAGTGGGAGATACTGCCTGCCCACAGGTCATAAACCAAACCCAAATGCTTGGAAGTAGAAATGCAAGCATGAAAAGATTCATCATGCTCAAACTTTTTGTTCACATGAATGTATATGCTTTTCAAGTACAGCTACAGGAAGATTACGTAAAAATATATACCCTTATTGACTATACTGTGAGGAGCACAGAATAGATGTAGATCTGTGTATTGGAAAACTCAGACCTTCAGAGAATTTCCACAAAAATGTGCTAAATTATCAGATCTGAATGAACTGGAAGACTTGGAAAGAGAAATCTAAACTGCAGGTCTGTATATGGGCAAGCTAGTTTAGGAAGCATGCCTGGACTTTTCACAGACTTGAAGTATTCAGACAGAATTAGCAGTTTAATTCCATGATTTTTGTCCCCTGAATGTTCACTGCATAAGTTAACTCATCTGTGTGACAAATATCAGTAGCTGGATGCTTTTCTCCCCTCACCATGTATGAAGGAAGTGAAAACATCAGACTCCAGAACACTCCCATTTGCAACTCTTGTGACTTCAGTTCCAAGAAGAAAAAAACCCACAATTGCTCTATTTTTAAAAAATACTAATGCACAATGTATATTTAGCCCATTTAAAATTCTGATTATCAAATTAGCCAAGAAAAAAAAAACTTAGAAATGTAATATTTAGAGAATTGACAGAGCGACTGAAGACAGAAGTAATTTAAACTGACAGTAAATATTTTAGATATTTCAGTATTTACACATAGAAAGTAAATTATAGCCTTCTCTGAAATAAGACTATACTTTTAACTTTATTTGACACTTCTGAATTGCTATCTATGTAAGGATGAATTTTTAAAATTATATTTGTGTCACTTGTCAATCTTAGTGTTCAGAAAGGCAGGTATATACAGACAGATACTTAACTGCACTCACCTATTTATTACTGGGCTACTCTTCCATTTAGGTAAAACCAATATTTGTCATCAAGGCAACAAAGAAAATGGTATATGGGCATGGTTTCATTCACTATACGGAAAAATAAAAGCAAAGTATATACAACAGTCATTACATCTTATATAAGCAAGACCTAGGGAAGTACAGAGCAGTCAGCCTCACCTCTGTGCCTGGCAAGATCATGGAGCAGATCCTCCTGTAAACTATGCTAAGGCACATTGAAAACTATGACGTTCCTGGGGACAGACAACACAGCTTCACTAAGGGCAAGTCATGCCTGACAAATTTGGTGTCCTTCTACAATAGTGTTACAGCACTGGTGAATAAGGGAAGAGCAACTGACATAATCTACCAGAACTTGTGCAAAGCATTTGACACTGCCACACGCCACCCTTGTCTTTAAACTGGAGAGATGGGGATTTGTTAGACAGATCACTTGATGGATAAGGAATTGTCTGGATGTCCTCACTCAAAGAGTTGTGGTCAATGGCTCAATGTTCAAGTGGGGATCAGTGAAGAGTGGCGTTCCTCAGGGGCTGGTATTGGGACTGTTCCCGCTTATCATCTTTGTCGGTGATATGGACAGTGGGATAGAGTGCACCTCAGCAAGCTTGGCAATGACACCAAACTGTGTGGCGTAGCTGACTTGCTAGAGGGGAGGGGCGCCATCCACAGGGACCTTGATAGGCTGGAGAGGCAGACCCCTGCAAACCTCATTAAGTTCAACCAGTCCAAGTGCAAGGTCCTGCACACGGGTCAGGGCAATCCCAAGCACAAATACAGACTGGGCAGAGAATGGATTGAGAGCAGCCCTGAGGAGAAGGACCTGGGGATTTTGGTTGATGAGAAGCTCAATGTGAGCCAGTAATATGAGCTTGCAGTCCAGAAAGCCAACCACATCCTGGGCTGCATCAAAAGAAGTGTGGCCAGCAGGTCAAGGGAGATAATTCTCCCCCTCTAAATTGCTCTCATAAGACCCCCCCTTGGAGTACTGCATCCAGCTCTGGAGCCCCCAACAGAAGAAGGATGTGGACCTCTTGGAGCAAGTCCAGAGGAGGGCCACAAAGATGGTGAGAGGGCTGGAGCACCTCTGCTATGAGGACAGGCTGAGAGAATTGGGGCTGTTCAGCCTGGAGAAGAGAAGGCTCCAAGGAGACATTATAGCAGCCTTCCAGTACCTAAAGGGGGTTTAGAAGAAAGATGGGGAGAAACTTTTTAGCAGGGCCTGTTGTGATAGGACATGGGGCAATGGTTTTAAACTAGAAGGAGATAGATTTAGATTAGACATAGAGAGGAAATTTTTTTTTTACAGTGAGGGTGGTGGAACACTGGAACAAGTTGTCCAGAGAGGTGGTTGATGTCCCATCAGTGGAAACATTCAAGGCCTGGTTGGACAGGACTCTGAGCAACCAGGTCTAATTGAAGATGTCCCTGCTCCTTGCAGGGAGCTGGACCAGATGACCTTTAAATCTACCTTCTGACCCAAACTATTCTAGAATTCTGTGATTCTATATTTATTTCATATAAACCGATATTTGTGAAGTACACATCCACTTGCTTTTTGTGGGATGCTTAAGAGGTGTTAAAAATTTGCAGCTGAATTATGTTCTCCTTAATTTCCATTAGAAATGAAATGTCACTGATTTTTTTTTGCCTGGACAGGCTGTGCAGCAAATTATTCATCTTTGCATCAAACAGTTCACTGATACAAATTATCACGTATCGCTGCATACAGATTTTCAGCACTTTGCATAAATATTCTGCATCTCAACAGAAACAGAGATATGGGTTGGCTGAGACACTGCACAGTGTATGTAATTTATTTTCATATACTGGAGACTCTAATGCCAGAAAATGATTACCCATTAATAGACTGGAGCTCAAATATATACGAAGAGGTTGAGCTATAGCTGCGATCCAACTCTTAACAGAGACTTTCAGGGCACATCCAATGATTCACAAAAAGTGCACACCAGGATGAAATGTCACCTGAGCTCAGGATACCACCTTTTACTGTTACTCAGAAATATATGTCTTTAGCCAAAAAAAAAAAAAAAAAAAAAAAAAAAAGGAAGAAAGTAAAAGTTAGGTTTGGTTATTTGCATGAAGGTGTATTAATGCGCTATTTTAAGTCCATAAATGAATCTTTAAGCCACTTTGTCATGTGTGTTACTTTGATATGCAGTCCTATATACTACTACATGACCTCTGAATAAATAAGTTTTAAGCAACATTATTTTGTGTCTTCATGTGATGAGGATACAAGTAACTGGAGAAAATACATGTGTACTGTTTGCAAGAGGAAAAGCATGCAAGAATGAGAATGCACAGCAGTTCTATCCACTGATTCTTGCATTGTCTCTTATTAATATTTTTAAAAAGCTACATGAGAACATGGCAGCTTCTGGGGTTGACTTGCAATGCATCATTCACTAATTTCCTTAACAGCCTTTCACATCTCAGTGGAACAGAAGTCCTTTCCTCTACAAATCCACTAGTGGACTGGAAGACTGAGATGGAGGTCAGTACTTCCAACTAGATGTAAGACAACAACAGAAATCTTAACTATTATATGTGCTTGGGCTAATAATGGATATACTAAAGTTATTTGGCCTGAAAAATAGCAAGTTTATCCTGCTTCTCCAGACCCAGGGAAGGGAGCTTAAAAATATCAATAATACGTTGGCATTTCTACTCTGTACAATCAGCACAAAAATGGACTCCCTGAGTGAATTACCTGACAGACCTCCACATGACTGCAGTTAGATTTTGAGCTCTTACTAAGCTGCCCAGCTGAGACCAGTGTACTGCATGGCAGTCTGTGGCATAGGCATAACAGGAGTGAGAAGTAGGGTGTTGGGATGGCTGGTTTTGAGAATCTAAGAAAAGAGCAATGAACAGCAAATTTAAACCAGGGTGGAAGCAGTAGGATAAAAAAAGCCCTGTTGACAGTTAACTCCGCTGCAATAGTGCCCTTAGTATCTCCTGGAAAAGTTTGTTTTCAGGTTGTAACTCAACAAAATATTTGGAGATTCATTTTAAAGAATGACCCTTAATATTTAATCATTTTGATAGTTACTCCCCACCCATGAATATACCTTTAGCCCATACTCCTCACATTAACTTCTTCCTTAAAAGCAAAATAGCTCCAAAAAGAAGAACAGATGGAGTTCCTTTCACCCTCCCCTCAAAAAGATTAAATAGGTAGGGGTGTCGTTTTCACACAATTTTCCTATCATTAAGTATGATAAAACCCAACAACGAAGACCAATGTCAATGCATATAAAGAGATCTGTGCAGGTGAAAACAAATCATGTGACTTATGCAAATCTTTGTATCTGCCTTAAGGCATATCTCATGTTAAGCTTCATGCTCTAATATTCCTTCATATCTTATTTTAAATCCTGCAGAGCATGTATATAATGCACTTTTATCTTCTATTTTCCTCATTCATATGAACATATGCTTCTTTACATTTTGGCAGTTCTTCAAATGGGATCATTTGAAAAAGACTTAAAGTTAATGACTTTAACCTTCCAAAACAAAATACACTGCCTCTTCCAAATTTGGAACACTTTCCCTAACACTGACAACTACTTCTGTTGGCCAGACCACTCATTCATATAGATAATTATTTTTTAATTTAAAAAAAAAAATCCTCCAAAACTGCCACATGTGTCTGGAACATAAAAGGATATCATTATTCTTAACAGAAATTATTCTAGATGTATAAAAAGCAGCATCTTAGAGCAGCTTTCGTCTTTATCTTCAACATTAATTCTTTCCAATATTGCCATCAACCATCAGAAAAAGGAACAACACTGACTGTAGCTCAAAGAAATTCTAGGAGACTTTTAGGCAGTGACAAGCTTTATAAGATAAGCATCTCCAAAGTACAGGTACAAATTAAGTTCTCAAGTAAACTTTAAAAGGTTAATGGATGAAACAAAGGTGCGAAAACTTTTCTATACTGCATTCAAAAGTGTTTGGATCAAACAGCTACCAGTCAAGACTAGAATAGGTAGAAGGTCATACCAGCAGTTGTACCCATTCTAATAGTAAAAAATAACTAGTTCCAAACTAAAAAAAAAAAAACCCTTAGATCTAGCTCTTCTAGTATTTTTATGAAATCCACCAAATTCTTGCAGTGTATATGCAGTTAGAGTACACAATTACAGTGGCGTAGAGGCATAATTTTTCCCCCTGTACTTCAATGAAAATTAATATTTTCTCTTTAATTCAGTGTCTTGCAGCCTTCACATCAAACTAGAGCAAGAGAACTACATTCAGACTGAAACCATACAAGTATGCTAGTTTTCTTTCCACTTTTACTGCTGATGGTTCAAAATCAAGAGCTAGCACAGCCTTTACCATGAAAACTGGACTTTGACTTCTCAAAAATAATGAAAAGGAAAGAGAGATATATTAGCCAATACCCCTGTTTCAACAAAGCTAGTGAAAAGGCTATTCTCCAACAGATCTCTGATTAGCAAGACTTTTGGTCAGTCTGCTTAAAATACAAAGCAGTTGATATTTAAGGTCTACTAATCAGAAATAAAAAAAAAAGTGTTAACAAGAGTAGGGAGGAACGAAGAGAAGACAGTATATGATATGTATCTGATATTTTTAAATCATTGGCCTTAATCTCCTTTTCTTCCATCAATTGCAGTAGGTTGGTCGGAAAAAATGTAGCACAGCTCTCCTCCTCCTTGTCATTTCATGCATGTTTGCAAGTCCAGATATTGCTCTGTATTTTTGTTCTTGAAAAGTAAACCACATTGCCATTTATAAGGGAGTTACAAAGCAAGGACTTATCCTCCTTCACACCACTGCTTCACAAATGGTCTGATAGTTATCTGATCTCTTCCTCCTCAGGCAGCATTTTTTCAAGAAAATCCTGCAATATTCAAAAGTCAACATATAAGCAAAAGTAAATGAGCAGGGGCTTTAAGATCTGAGTGACAACGAGAGGGAAAGAAAGAAACACTATTCAGCAGCACCATTACCACATTTCCAAATCTGTGCAATGATTTTGTCAGCAGATCTTCATCTTTCTGAGTTTGCTTGAACTCTTTTGTCCTGCACTCTGGATGACCTACTGCAGTCTACGAACAGAATAAATCTAAGCAGAATCCATCTGCTTTCATTTTCCTAAATACTTCTACCAGGAGATATAAAAGTAATATATGCCTAATAGAGTCTTAAATACATTTATTGAAACTAAAGCTGCTTCACATGCAGCATTTCACAGAGTCACCATTATCTCAACTCCCAGAAAAACACAGTAAGAGCTAGGCCTGGGGCTGAATGGCTCTAAATGGCAAGTTCTTGTAGTAAAGCTCTTCCACAAGCCTTCCATTCATTCCTGTTTCTATTACAGAGCACCTGCTTTGAATCATTACCTCAAAGAACATAATCTCTTCCTCATTTTTGTCTTCCTCATTTTGCCTCAGTGAAATAAATTCAAAACTGGAGCCTGGAAATTATGTTGCAGAAGGAATATATTTCCTTTTTCTTTCCCAATAAACTGAGACACAAAGGTTGCTGCCCATATTCAGAGTCAGGTAGAGAGTGCATTTGATGTCTCCCACCCCTTAGGAAGTGCCTCTGGTATGGGCCATTTATGCCCTTAAGTCTCCGGAAATGAAATCACTGCACTCCTCAATACTCTGCTATGAGTTTTAAGGAGCAAGACATCAATTTGAACTACCTCACACAAGTGAATTATTTGAACTGCTTCACACAAGCGTGTTATTTGAACCTATGTCCCTTATGTCCAGACCTCGAGTGGGCTACTAGGCAAAAACAAGAGCTGTTCCCGCCACCTTCATGAACGTAATTCTTCCTTGCTGCAACATTCATATCCTCTCTCTTTCAACATTATTCCAATTTAAATCCATCTATCTGTTTGCTCCTCTTCACCCCTTTATGTAATTTACTAGCACAAATCATCACATTAAAAAAACAAAACCAAATTTTCCAACAGGAGAGGGTTTTGTTGTCGTCGTTTTGGTCTAAACCTCTGCATTCTTCAAGAAACTTAATTGATATTTTACAGAATATTTTTCTGAAAAATATTTTTCCTTCAACAGAAGCCTTTTCTTTTTCTATACTCACTCTCAAACTACAATAGATGTGGGATAGAACGAAATCAGACCAAGAACTTATATACCTTTGTGTACATACGATAAGTTATTATATTAATACATCATTTTAATATAGTAATCTTTTCCTGAAACACTCAAAATCACTACTCTTCAAGTCAGGCTAAAGCCCCAGTGTGTACCAGCAAGTGTAAATAAATTCACAGCTGCAAATATTAAAAAACAGAAATATGAAATGCAAGGCTAACAAAAGATAAAACGTACATGAACAAAGAGCGCAGGTGGTAGGAAGATCACCGCAACAAAACAGTATTCCTTGGCACACATTTAGCTATAGTACTTATGCCTTGCCACCAATTTATCTGACCAGGTGGGAGCTGTATGCACACAGTAAAAGGATAAATGCTACCACGACACTGCTAACATCACAAAAGGCAGTGAAAAGGAGGATAAAGATTAACACAAGAATGTTGCAGATGAAGCTGCCAACTCAAAATCAGTAAAGCTAGATAGACATTGTTCAAATTAGTATTATTACACCATTAAAATATGTTTTTCTGAAATCTATAGGAACATATTGATACCTACAAAATCCTAGTGGAAATCAAGCAGGAAAAAACCTTCCCGATCTCTCTGAAATTTCTCAGCAATCCCCATCGCTTCTGACATAAATTTGTCAGGTCACATCCACAAATCCAAGCTCTGTTTCACTCAGTGTAGCTAATGACATATATATATATTATACGATGTATTACTAATATCATCACTGTGTGCTACATGAAAAGGCCTTTTTCTTAAAAAATGGTGTTACTGTATGGCATCGTGTAAAAAGAAAACAATACTGGGAGTCAGAGGAAAATCACTCAAATCTTTCCAAGCCTAGGTTATGGAAGTTACAGAATCATTAGTCTCCTCAAAAGCATCCAAGCCTTTCAGCCAAGTCCTTTGTCAGTGATTTTATGTCACTTTTACTACTACCATGAAGCAGCAGGACTTCAGAGTACAGCATCCTCACCCAGCTGAGGAACAGCTGAAGAATGTAGCATTTGCTTAACGGAGCAAGTGAAACTGCCTGACTTACATGTATTATTAATATTCAAACCACAACCATGAGAAGCCAGTGAGGAAAATATTTTACTACTTGAAGGTCAATAAGGCCAAAGGACTTCAGGGGACAAATAATTTTACAGGAGAATCAATTGTTGAGGTAGACATAACAGAATAAAACCACTTACATACTCTTTTGTTTAACCTTTCCAAGTGCTTTAGAAATCTCTCCAATTCTTCCCATCTGAGACAGATTTTATGTGCAGATTTTAGAAGAGGCTTGCCAAATTCTTCAGTAATTCCAGACACTGAAGTCTCTAGATATTTAAAGTGATTCGTAATAGTTAATACAGATTCCAGTTATTTTATTCAGTTCTGAAGCCAGAATTTTATTGACTTCACTGTCTCACTCAGATGAACAAAGTACTACCTACCAGTAAAGATTCCGGGTTTTTTTTGTTATGAACATTGAATTAACAGTGCAGAAATTACTATGAGTCATTCTTTTTGTTGCCCTGGTTCAGAAAATACCTCCCACAATAGCTTCTTAACAGATAATTTCTTGGATATTGATGCTGGCTTTAGCAAAAAAAAAAAAAAAACAACCTATAATTTGTGGCATCCTTTCCCCAGTGTTTTCAGAAATATTTCCTGGATATTGTTGTAGGAAAGCTAGAACATACTCACTAGCAGTCTCCTAAGTATGAGAGTAATTCCACTTTCCCACTTTTTCTTTCAGTTTATCAATGGATCCACTTAGATATAAAATTACACCCTGCTCGTCAGAACAGTTTTTCTCTTCTTTCTCAACTGATTTACAACGAGTTCACTTTCTAAGCATTAGCCATTCATGGCTTTACTCACCAGTAAAACTATTGTTCTTTAATCGTTCTAGACTTCAAAAATACAGCTGCAATGTACCTAGTCCTTTGAAAGACATTATGGGTAGTAAGTAGCCACCAGGGAAGGAACTCCTAACTTATGTTCTGAGTTATTTGCATAAATGGAAAACTAAAACACTCTTGCCTGACAGTATTATTTTTATAATCAGTAAAAGGACTCATGAGAATACATCAGATGTCTTTTCAGAGTATCAAGCAAAAGCATCAAGAACTCCTGCACAGAAACACAGGAATTTCTCTCAGTGCAAAAGCTGAAGTGTTTCTTTAAAATACTAAGCCCTTGAGACAGGAGCGAAAATGAACATTCAGATGATAGCACCTCAAAACTTTTTCCTCTAAAGCTGAAGACAGAAGTACATTATTTCCCTAGGTTGTAAAAAATAGCCATGTAGAGAAAATATTTTCAGATAATATTAAAAAACAGCCCTACATGTTAATGATCTGGTCCAGCTATATTCAAAATGAAAGCTAGAAGATAAGAACACAATATAAGCAATGCCACAGAAGCAGAGTTATGCAAAATTAATGAAATTAAATTAAAACCATGTGGAAAAAGACCTTATCACTACATATTTACGGTGTATCACATATTCAAATATCTTTGATGACCAAAGGAAAAATCAGGCAGTAGTTACGATCAAACCACAAATGAAAAATAGAAGGGGATTTTAAAAGGATATTGCAAATAATGAATAAAGAAAGGCGTCCTAAAGCACAAAAGCAATCACTTATCCAAAGTCAATTTAGAAGTGTTTTTCACCATCAACAGGACCATAAAAATCAGAAAAAAAAACATCCAAAATCTGCAGTAGCCACACGAAAATAAAAATTAGAATCTTAAAGAGCACACAAGAGATCTTTGGCAGAAATAAATTGCTGGCTGATGTCAATATAACTATAGCAGCTTTCCTCAGCAGATTATCTGCTCTTGCATTCTCATGTCTCTAAAAACTGTACATGTTTCTGTTTTTTAATTGACCTGCATTTTTAATATAGGGCTTTTACTAATGTTTCAGCTTCTTCTAACATTCCAGCTATCAACAATATCAACAATGCTCAGACTGAGCAGAGTTTATCTTGAGTATTTTCACACCCTCAGAGAAGGAATAAGTTATTTGATCATGCTTCTACTTGATGGAGACAGGCTACTTACTTGATTGGAAGTCAGAAAGATTCCTGGTTAACTGCAACTGAAATTTTTTCCCACTAATTGTTGCATTATCAAGCTGAACAATTTGTTAGCACTTATACTCAGCTTTACCTCAGGAGAAGAATCTCAAACCTGTTAGTCCCAGTCCTCAGCTGGGACTGATTGCCTATGGGTCAGGTGGCTGCTTGCTCTACACTTATGCTGGTATTCTTAAATGGTTGAAGAGACACTCTGTGATAACTGGACTCCCAAACAAAAATTGGCCTTTTAAAGGGGACTAAAAAGATAAGACAAATACGATCATTACCTTTTGTAGTACTGTTGAAGAAAACACTGCATTCTGTATTAGAAAATACTTCTACAGGCAGGTTTTTCTTCCAGGACATCCGTATTAATAGGGAACAATTATGTAAGTCACATAAGCTAGTAGTAGAAAGAGAGATCAGGGCATTTTTCATTCCTGTATCACTTACCTGTATCAGAAAAAAAAATTCTTTATTTTAAATATGAATAAACTATGTCATTTTTTGTCTTTTTAAGATAAATGCATAGTGGTGGAAAAGGAATGTTCATGGAGAAAACTAATTATCTAATGGAAATGAAAGAGCAAGCGAGGAAATACACTTTTAGCTATACCAGGATAAAATCTGTCCTCTGACAAACATCCAATAGACTCCCCACACAAACATATTCTGGTAATGGTCTATCAAATGTTGATGTACATGAGGAATTCCTACTGGATATAATGATTCTTACATGAAAACCAGTTACCTATCTGAAAAAAAAAAAAAAAAAAAAAAAACCAAAAAAAACCCAACACAGAATCAAGATGTAATGCTTAAACATAGAAAAAATAAAATGAGCTATAATGTGAGTATTGGGTCAACATTTCCAACAGCTCTTTAGCAAGTGACAAAGAACTGAAGAGCAGATTAAGCAAATAAAAATGTAGAGGAAGACAAACACTGTTAACTTGACTTGAATTCCATCTGCAAAGAGAATACTGTTGGCCTGTTTCTGATAAATGAGCAGACACATAGGACTATATCCATTCTGCCTCTATAGGCCTAATAAACAGGCTTCAGACGCTTCTTGGCTGAACCATTTCTCTTGGCTGTGGCCAGTATCCGAGTGTATAATCTATCGAAAACAACTCAATTGCTTTTAGAAGCAGCTAAAGAAAACATTTCCTTCACCAGTGAATGCATAAGTTAATTGTAGCCATACTGAACCTTAAAACACAGCTATATACAGAGAAACTATTTGACTTGTACAGTATTTTCCCTTATCTTTCTGAGATTTTTTTGTGCTTTTTTTTTAACAAGGCCCAAGAGCTCTAATTTAAGTCAGAGTATTTTTAATATGCATTTGACATCTAATGTGTCCTTTTGCAACAATGAGTTACGATTAATTTACCCACTCAGAAAAATGTTAATGGCAGGTGTTCATTCTCATTTCTATGATTTTGTGGGACTTTGTATATCTAATCAATAGGCCTTTTAAAATTATGAAGACACCAGGATGTATTAATCTTATTCATGGCAAAGAGGTCAGAGGCCAGATACCACAATTCCAAAACACCCAAGTACAGTTTCCGGCTGTGTATCAGCACTGAATGTTTTCTTTCCTCCCCTACATTTTACACTAGGCACATAAACAGCCTCCAAAACAAACAGGTTGATTTTTCAGCTTGATATTTGTGGTGTTGGATGGTATATCATGAATATGCAATTACCAAGATTCAACGGATGAACACAATCACCAAATATTGCTTTCCATTTGAGCATACCTTCCATTGGAGGGAGTAAGCTGAAATTATATTCTGCGGGTTTCCACGCCTTTCCGTATGAACTGAGAGAGCACCCCGTTGTGACAGCAGCTGCTGCTCTCTGCTGTAATGGATGTAGGCTTGGAAACATGCTTAGGAGACAGGACTACATCTGTGGTCACTAGATATTTTAGATCTTCAAAAGCACATTCCCATGCTCTACAAAAGGCCTATTACAGATCTTTTGAAAATCTATTGCTGTGCCTTGGCCCTCTGAGAACAGATCTCCTTTACATTTGCTCTGCAGTTGTGCTCATGCTGAGCACCTCTATCAGTTCCAGTATATTTATAGGTGTTGAAACGAGAACTGGACTTTAGAAATCAGATGCCCTAAAAAAAAATCACTAAGCTGTATTTTATTAAAAATTGACAAGGAGAAGGTAAATCCATGTGTTAAAGTGCAGTCTTACATCTCAAACTCAGGGTTGCCCCTTCAAAAAGCTAATTAAAGACACAGGACCAGAGCAACACACATCTGCCATCCCTGGAGCTAGCTCTCCTGCTGCTGTCTAAGGCATTTTCCAGCGCTGATTCCATTGCGTTGGAACTCCTCCATCACTAGTTCTGCTACATGGTAACAATATACTTCATTTTCACCTGGTAACCTCAGTTGTCTTGACAGCAGGTTAAGTTTATCTTTCAAATTCCCCTAAAATAAACACTCCTCTCTGTCTTTCAGGCCTTGTCGAATCTTTGGTTTCCTTTGGAAGACTCCCAGGACACAAGTAATACTGAATGAGGGGCAGTGAAGTCTGTGTTTTCTGGAGGAGATTATAAAAAACAGCAGCTTGACTAGCCATCACAAAATTCAGGAAACAATGCGTACATACCCATGTAGAGGAATTTTTTTTAAATTTCTTTCAATTAATTTCATTTTCAGTTGGTCACTTCACATTTTTTACTTCCAGCAGCAAAGATTACATTTCACAAGTTAGGTCACCTGGCCAAAATTAAGTGGCCACAATTTCCTAGAAGTTGCTTTTGACAGCATTACTGAGCCATCAGCATCAGAACATAGTGCTTAATTTCAATCATGTTTACTTCTTTGGTCACTCTGAGCAAAACCCTATTTTTTTTCATTCTTTTGAGAAAGAGTCTCATAAAAACATGGTTAAAAATGGTATAGCCATCTTACAAAAGATTAGCTGGTAAGGCTAAAAGCATCAGGGAGAATAGGCTGGAAGGGAACAGGACAAAGCACTCCAGAGAGCAAAAAAAAATAAAAGTTTAAAGAAAGACAGATACCTGGAAATTTTTGTTTGTCTTAACTTGACCAAAATTACACCAGGACTAAACAAGGCAAATTGTCTCAGCCACAGTCTTACTGTATCTCTTGCAGCAAAGCAGCTTAGCCTTTCCTCCATGTGTGCTGCTATGTTTACACAATCAATTCTGACTCAGTTACTTAATGATGTGCAATGCAAACATTTATTTATCAACTCATTTTGCAAAATATTCTGCCTAATTAATCTCTCCCCACCACCACCTTTTACTTTCTCTGTTTTTAACCACAAGGTTTCACAGCTAATGTTACCAGAAGATGACAAGGGCAATTATCATTAAAACAGAGCAGAACAAAGCTATGGTAATGAGAAGAACTACAGTTCATTCACTGAGGTTCCGGCAGTGATGAAAGAAGTAAACGGAGCCTACCTTTCTTTTATAGATAACAAAGCAATTACAACATATAAAGTGATACTCAGAAAATTATAATTTACTGTAAAACTGAGAGAACAGCAGGCTCTGAATAATACAAAAGAAAACAACATGTATAAAAGATAATTCACTATATCAACAATTATTCTGAATAGGTGACATATAAAAAGTGCTGGGATGCATTGTAACTAAAGCCACTATTTAAAATGGAAATTCTGTTAATTGGAAAAAAAAAAATCCACTGAAAAAAAAAAAAAGAGAAGTGCTTTATTGAATCCTGTAAAGGAGCAGCATGTTTTGATATCACACCACTTCTCCACAGAAAGCAAAGAGCTGTTTGAGAATTAGGGGAAAGATCATGATCCAGGGGCTATTCATACACAATGGGAGGAAAAGATACATAATTCTAGCACTCTGCATTCTGGGCACTTCTGCAGACAGGTGCAGCTCAGTATAAATTAGAGATATCATTACACCTGCTCTACAGCTGGCACTCAGGACCTGTCAGAAAGGTAAATGAAAGTTGCTTCTTTTTTCATACTCATGCTTTTGAACCAAGCGCAGGAATGGAAAACCTCACAGTATATGAATCAGTAAGCTCAGGCAGGGGTCAGATGCTGCCCTTCCTGAATATCGGCCACCCACAGGTACCTCCGAGAGGGGAGGTGTTGGCAATAACAATTGGTTGCACATTCACATCACATTGCATCACATTGTCTTCTGATTCCAGCAGCCTGGCGCTTCTCAGGAACAGCAAGCAAGTAACTGAAAGCCTTAGTTGGAATAAGCTTCTGCACAAGAAATTCACTCAGATTAATCTGAAAGCCACAAAATGTCACAATAAAATCCAGGATTTTGTAGGCTCAGCTCCCATGTTCTGTCAGCACATAATCACAGGTTGGAAAAGACCTTTAAGAACATTGAGTCCAACTGTAAACCTAACACTGCCAAGTCTACCACTGAACAATGTCTCTAAGTGCCACATCTACACATCTTTTAAATACCTCCAGGGATGACTTAAAAGTAAATTAAGAACATGCAAGAAGAAATCTAAGGCTCAAAAAAGGACAAATAATTACCTCAGACTCATGGAGCAAGTCAACAGCAGACCCTCAGGTCCTTCTTGTGCTAGCGTCAATTAAGTGCCCTTCTCTGCAGCCTCTTCAACTTTATTTGTGGCAATCTCTCTTAGAGTTTCAATGTCCACTAAAATAACATCTCATTCTGCTGCCTTCTGCTGGGTTGGAATAGCCCATTTTCTTCTACATGGAATTTCCTAGGTATTCAAAGCTGGGTAGCAGCACATTCCACAGAAGACAGGTCCCCCTGTTGGGTATCTTCCTTATCTCGCCGGCACACAGCTCAGCACGAACAGCTACAGACTGGAAAGCAGCATTAACCTCATATGCCAGGCCAAGGAGTTGAAGCTTTATGCAGTACTCCAGCAGATTAGGAGCAGGAAGAAATGCCAAGTGACCTGGGTTCCCACCCTGTTTGTGAACTTGTTTTATTGCAGAGCATAACCTCTGTGAGTCTCAATTCTCCAACTTGAAAAAGTGAGATAATTACACCTCTGTACCTCACAGCGACTCTGTGAAGCTTAAATTAATAATGTTAGCCAAGTGCTATGTAAGTGCAAAAAATTATTAAGGTCGCTCAGCACGAAAAAGGGGACCAGAGTCCAAGGTTTTATGGTTCTTGGCCCCATATGTAATCCACAAGACTTTCCACTCAAGCAGTTGCATTAAATAAATCCAGGACTTCAGTTCTTTAGTGTTTAGTACGTGAAATGTCCTAGGCAACTCTTCATTCCAAAACTGATTTCTACAAAACAAATAAATCTTTACAAAGCAAAATTATGCTTTTTTGAGATGCCTAACTACTCACTAAGACATTTTCTGTGAGCTTGAAGAATTTTCCTCCAGCAGTTCTATCTCATAAACAAATTAGTTTTTCAAACATATTAAAAAAAAAAAAGCTGATTAAAAAGGGTTAAATCTTATAAATATCTAAGAGAGGGAACCTTCTCTATTTACAAAGCCATCTTAGGAATATATAACTTTTTTTCCTTTATTTTTCTTTTTAAGGTCAAAAAAAAAAGCTGCTTTTTACTGGGTGAAAAAAAAAAAAAGAATATAAGTTTTTCTGTCTTTATATTAATGTAAGCACTTGCTCTTAGAAAAGAAACCCAACCCACTAACAATCCTTAAGTTCAAAGTATGCCATTGTAAAGAAGATTTAAACACAGTGTAAATATACCCTTTATAAACTCTTGGCCCATTGATTTGGAAGACTCTTGGGAAAACACAACGGGTAAGAATAATTTGTCAGATGAAACTGGCTCACAACTAAGGAGAGGTACTGCAGGTACCTTTAGTATTACAAGACAAGATGGTGGAACCAGTTGCTGTTTCCATATGCTTTATTTTCCAGCTACATGCAATGAAGAGTAATTGTTCTTTGCCACATACTTAAGAACTGGCAGAATATTTCTTAACATCTCTTCCAGACATATTAAGAATGAAGCTTTCCAAAATATATTCAGTTCTTTCCTTTTCTGCATCTGGGTAGGGGAGAGAAATCTTGACTATGCTTAAAAAAAAAAACTTTCCTTGAAAACAGATAATAATTTAAAATAATATCTCTCTAATATTTTCTCCATCCCACAGGAATGCAGCACGATTTGCAAAAGTCAGATGGTAGCAGAAAAATTCCCCAGGATAAGTAAATTTCATATTTTAGCATTTCTGTTAAAGAAATAGGAAGCATGCCTTGAAGTTCACAGATGAGACTACCCTCAGAAGTTCACCCAGACTTCAGGCTTTATTCTAACCTCCTTTGTCTGCAATGGAACCATACATGACAGTGGTTTTAGAATAAAATCCATCTTTTTTGTTTGCTTTGTTTGTTTGTTTGTTTGTTTGAGGAGGCCAGGATGAGGGAGGTCTGAGCATTACTTTCCCCACCCTTCAATGGTATTCGTAGATACCGTATTAATTAATGATGTTATGAAGTCTTGAAAATGCACACAATCTGAGTTTGACATTGGACAAAACAATGATATTTTCTCAGAATCAAAGTAATGAAAGAAATCACACCAGCAGTGTTAAGGTACACCTTCTTTTCAATAGGACATCTTCCTGTGAACATTTTGCACACCACTGTAAGACTGAGTTTCACATTCTTTTAATTTGCAAAATAAAATTTTGCAAAACAATGCTGTTACTAATAGTAGTGAGCCTCAATGTTTATTTTTAAAGAAAAAGGCACAGAAATAAGGCTCATTATGTTACTCTGGACCTTGCTATTTCACCAATAGCTTTATAAATGCCTAGGTAGCCGCTGGTGGAAAGCAGTAGTTAATTTGAAAATGAAGATCCAAAAATACACACATCTTGGCTTGACCCAAGTGTGGTTTTTTCACTTCAGAACAGGAAGGAAAGCTTTGCCAGCCTATATTCCATCATCCTCGCTGATGGAATATAAAGCAATATTATTATTTATGAAGCTGGAAGAAAGGGGTCTAATTTAAAGTGAAACATTTCATCCATCTTTGAAACAAACAGACTTTCAGATTATCAATTTGAATTTGTTTTGGCCTGCTAGAGTAAAATCATTAAAAGGAGTATTTCATATATTTCTGATTATGAACAATAAAGATGATGCAAACATGTTTAACTTCACATTTCTGTTTCCTTTATAAGTAGTGTTGGAAAGTTCTTAACTATAAAACCCACACAGTCCTCAGCCTTTACTTTCCAGACTGACAGTGAATTAACATGTTTCCCACAACGTAGCTATCCCTTAAGAGGCAGAATGACCTGTTTCTGAAGTGGTGAGAGGGAAGAAGAATTTAAGGTCTATCTGATTAACCGCTTGCTTTACAGGAACTATATTTCATCAGCTGATGAGACAGAAGAAAATTCAGAACTCCTTATCATGATTTTTTTCTTCCTGAATGTCTCTGACTTCATGCCCATACAACCATATTTCAACTCTGCAAGGTGAATGTAAATTATTGTGATAATGTCACAATAAAATAAAAGTTACATGCTTGAAATCAGCTTGGTGAAAATAAAAGGGAGTGCCACATACAGCAATGCCTGACATGTTGTGCACATCACTCTATTAGTCCCAGGGAGACTGTATCTTTAAACGAGACTGCGTTTCAGTTTCAGTGCACTGTCTGGTTCCCGTCTCCTTCCACATTCCGTATGTCAGCTCTGTAACTATTACTTGAGCTGATCTAAAAGAAATAACCTACCTATTCAGGAGAAGTCTGAACATTTCACTTAAGATTACATTTCTTCCTTTCTATGTCAGGAGCGATAAGCAAAACGCAATACCCTGAGCAGAGAAATGATAATTCAAAGAGAAAGAAAATACTCTTGACATTTTAACAATAACAAGTTATTAATATAATTCAGTTCAGTTGAAAGAAAGTGGAATACATTTACAATGCAACTGAATAAAGGTTAAGTGTATTTTGTGTTTTGCTCTGCATTAAATATAAATATCTGTCATATCAAATCCTAGAGTAGTTGTAAGCACTCTCTTAAAATTTATGTTTCTAGCAGACAGGAAAGCAATTTGGAATACCTGTTCTGCAAATGACAAAATCCAAATCAGATAGACCTTGTATGGAATAGCTCAAGAAAAACTATGGAATAGCTCAAGAAAAACTTAGCTATTCCTGCTAGAGGAATCCACACACTGGGAACAGGAACACCACAACCTCCTTAATACAATTGATACTATTAATATGTACTACCCTTGCAGCAGTTCGCTTAGGACCAGTTTCCCAAACTGAAGTAATGTAAAGCAGACCTGTGTCTTCCTTCTTCTTATTTGTTTCATGTTATCCCTTCCATATTGCCCTCTATGAAAAATGTATATTTTTACATAGGAAAATATTTAACCAAGAAAAACATCACTGTAGATTCATTTGCAAGATCTTTTTTTTTAAAGGTACATGCAGCAGTTACCTGCTGCATTATAAAACCACAAGAAGAAAAATAAACACATTTAGTAACAAATCAAATGTCATCCTCCCCTTCTTTTTAATTTATAAGGGCAATCTCTCTGAAGGAAGCATTGGCTTCACTACATTTGTAGTCAAAGATTGAAGCCGCCAGGGCTCTATCCACTGTCGTCAGTGGCTTCTTGGCTCCTTCCTAGGATACTTGCAGGTCAGCACGTGAAATGCCATTTTTTTCCTACAAAACTTAGGTCAAATACTAGTGTCCCAAAGGTAAAGGAAGCAATGGGCTTTAGGCTGGCTCCTCCCTACACTTTATTTTGCAATTAGCCACCAATTCTATAACACTTCTGTTCTAATGCTAGGAGATATGACCTCTCATCACTAGCAACAGTCTCATTACTTGGCAAAAAAAAAAAAAAAAAAAACGAATGCTCTGGCTTTTTTTTTATTTTACACCATTCAAGATTTGGGGAATCAAAAGCCCACTTAGAATGTATACTGCAGGCAGTAAAGTACTTCAGTCAAGAACCAAACTCTGCTTACTACTGTTTGATTTGCAACAGTCAGAAATATGTACAAGGTTGCCTACACAGATACCAGCTCCTGTATATATAAAATAAATATATATTTGTTTCCCCTACCCTAATCAGCCACTAACAAATGACTGAGTGTAATAGAATAAACGGTATTTGTCAATAGCATTTCTCTTTCTTTGGCATACTTTCCTTCAAAAGCTCAAAAGGTAAAGCACATTGCAGATGTGGGATGGAAGGGATGATCTACGGAAGGTGGAAACCCTCAGAGTCAGAACAAGAAAGGAGTCACGAAAGACGTTTGTGTGCAGAAGTGTTCTTCAACTGAAAGGAATTAAATGGAGAAAGCTAAGGAAGGAAATAAACACCAGGGAATAATAAGAAAGGATACAGAGGGGGAAAAAAAAAAAAAGACTTAATGAGAAGTTCAGCTGCAAATCCATGCAGTACAAAAGTATACAAAGGTAATTAGAAAAACGTGTTTAGTTTGTGAATGGAACATGCAGCTTATTTTGAGCTGCGGTTTTTGCATTAGAAAGGCCATTCCAACATCAATAACAGATACATGTGTTTACTTACTCTACTGCTATGAGCAAATATATCTGTAGAAAGAGCTGAAGGTTGTATTTAAGAAGGTAAGGAATGCAGCCAGATCTCACCAAGGACAGATGTATTTTGTGTGCTGTAGCTCTGAGCAAAGCAGAAACTTGTAACACTGCCGACATTTGCAAGGTTTTAAAAGTCACCAGCTCTGTTCAGAAAACATCTGCAGAAGCCAGCTGCACATGGACAATGCCAAAGAGTAAGGAGAAAACAAGCCAATAAATTTTTCCTTTTAAATCTAAGATGACAGGCTCAAAGACTGCTGAACAGCCACTTTTCACTGGGAGAAAGACACATAAAACTTCTGCAATAAGAGTAAAAGAGGGAGGTGGAATGAATACAGAATTCTACTAATGTGAATGGAAAGTACACACATAGGGAAAGCACCCTCAGTGGGAAATGCAACATGGCAATTGAAATAGACACCAACTCAGAAACTATTTGCAGCTCCATATCCACCTCTGCTGCTCCCTCTGAAGTGAAAAGCAAAGACTGAAAGCAAATCTAGCTCACATTCCTAGCACAGAAGGAGGACAGTCTCCCTATAAGAGCAGCCTCTTTCCTGCATGGATGGCACAGGAGTAATTGTACAGCAGGATGTGTGCAAGAGAAGGAAGCATGAAAAAATTTGCTTAGATATTCCTCACTCTTTAGGGACACCTCCGTAGGGAATGTCATCCATAATTGTTTGCCTGACCTTAAGTAGGTATTAGGTTCCAGATTTGTTAAAATTCCTATGACTTAAAAAATAATCAAACACTAACAGATGTTAAGCAGTTGCAGCTGAGGCAGCATATTTTCTTTTGGATTTGCCTACAAAGAGAATGAAGGTAATATACAGCAAAGTGGCAGTTTAAGTCTTGCCATAAAGATTGTGCTTTCAACACTCAAAGGAGGCTTGTAAGAAAGATGGGGACAGGCTTTTTAGCAGGGCCTGTTGTGATTGGACAACGAGTAATAGTTTTGAAATAGAAGGAAGCAGATTCTGACCTGACATAAGGAAAAAATTGTTTACAATGAGCGTGGTGGAGCACTGGCATATGTTGCCCAGAGCGGTGGTGGATGTCCCATCCCTGGAAACATTCAAGGCCAGGTTGGACGGGGCTCTGAGCAGCCTGATCTAGTTGAAGATGTCTCTGCTCCTTGTAGGGGGATTGGACCAGATGACCTTTAAAGGGCCCTTCCAACCCGTATGGTTCTATGATTCTACAATTGCACATATTACCTCAATTTCTCCCCTGCTTGGCTGGGGACTCTGGCCTTTGTACTAGTTACCCACAATCATAGACTCATAGAATGGTTAGGGTTGGAAGGAACCTTCAAAGGTCATCTAGTCCAACCCCCCTGCAAGGACCACGGACGTCTCCCACTAGATCAGGTTGCTCAGAGCCTCATCCAACCTGGCCTTGAACGTTTCCAGGGATGGGGCTTCCACCACCTCTCTGGGCAACCTGTTCCACTGTTCTACAACTCTCATTGTAAAAAATTTTTTCCTACTGTCTAATCTAAATCTACCTTCCTCTATTTTAAAACTGTTACCCCTAGTCCTGTCACAACAGGCCCTACTGAACAGCCTCTCCCCATCTTTCTTGGAGGCCCCCTTGAGGTACTGGAAGATTGCTGTAGGGTCCCTCCAGAGCCTCCTCTTCTGCAGGCTGAAGAGCCCCAACTCTCTCAGCCTATCCTCATAGGAGAGGTGCTCCAGCCCTCTTATCATCTTCGTGGCCCTCCTCTGGACCCTCTCCAATTGGTCCATATCCTTCTTATGTTGGGGGCTCCAGAACTGGACGCAGTACTCCAGGTGGGGTCTCACCAGAGCAGAGTAGAGGGGCAGAATCACCTCCCTCAACCTGCTGGCCACACATTCAACTCCACTGAATGCTTTTGGCTGAAAAAAAAAAAAACTTTAGGAATAAAATATATCTTTAAAAAAAAGTTAATGAAAAGCTGTAATTAAAATGCACACCTTTAGTTATTGCAAAACAATAGGTAGAGCTATACCATGGTTTGTCATTGTGAGAGCTAAGCAATTGCTTACTAAAACTGTTCTAAAATACTTTTTTCTTTAAAGAAGTATTTTTTAAAAAATTGTTGAAACATATTACTTAAAATATATTTGCTATTTACAGAATCTTCCAGTGTATGTATTTAAGACCTGCTAGAAACACCTTTCTGCACGTGCCTCGCACTCCATTCAAGACATATTTTGGGGAAAGCACAACAGTATTCCGTTCTAAAAGCACTGAAATGTAAAGGTCTACGCATTTTTTTTCTGAGTGGGAGAAAGGGAACAGGAATCACTGTGTATAACTAGTGAAAGGAAAGAGACCCAAGAAAGATGTTTCTGACTCAGGAAAATAGCTAAAATGTTTCCTGCTTTTTCATTATCAAATGTGTTAAAAGTCCTAAAGTAAGCCTGCTGTACCGAAGCAGTGATATTGGGTTTATAAGCATTTTGACTGATCCAATTAAAAGTGACAGTAGCAAAAAAATACCCTGACAACTGGAAGAGTAAGGCTACTACTAACTCGTAAAAGAATTAGGAAGATTAAAATTCTGTTTCATCACAATTTTGGCATTTTCCTTATATAGAAAGCACGGGCAGGAGATAACAAAGAAAACAATGTTCACACTTCCCTTAACTGAATTTGTATCTAATAATGCATTTTCCAGTTTAGAATATTTCCATTCCTTTTTTTAACGAGTGGTAAGAGACCCAGGTGATGGAAACCCAGAGGGCTGAACTATTTTTGCATTGTCAAAACAACATGTTTTCTTGAAACTGCATTTATATGAAAACATTCTAAAATTAGCTTTTCAAATTCAGATATACCAAACTTGCTGTAAGTATTGTAATCGATCATTTGACCTTTAACAGCTCAGAAATACTAGATCATGTTAATGATATTACTTTGGGGTTACTAGAAGAATCCTACCAGCTGTCTGTGTTTTATGTAAGGGTTGAATCAGTGATATCAGATCATAGTAAAAAGGCTGGCCAAGAATTGAGCACAGAACAGGAATGAAATCTGTTTTCCATTGTAGCTCTTTGTAAACCATTTGTTGATTTTTGTTTGACAAGTTACCTCTGAGGCATGATAGACCTGAACTATGAATACTACACACTTGTCTTTTTTTTTTCAAATAATTGTACTGAAAGCTTTTCATAGTGCAGTAAATATATTCTACATGAGTCACTGTTAACCAAAGACAAGACACTGCCACTAATGACTTTAACACTAGTTGGAGTCATATCTTATCATCATCAAGAACAGTGTCATCTTATTTGTCAGGAGGTCGCCTACATAGGTTCATCCAGGGAATGTTAAAAAAACCACTCTAGGTTCTGCCAGGAAAATTGAGTGTGTATTCATATTTTATGGTGTCCATACCACAGTTAGCATGTGACAACTCAGGCTAGCATATCATTGATCACTTTATACTGTGTAATTGAGCAGCTGTATCAGAACAGTACTAGCAGTTGGCCCAGATGGGAGCGGGAGACATGCCTTTATACAAAGAGTGCAAGTCTGGACTTTGCTACATGAGGTAACAGCTAACGTCCCCACAGGTGGCTAATTTTAAATTATCATGGTGTCTACAAAAGATGCAGCCACACTTCTGACTACTCTGGAAGTACACCCTACAAGAATACACAAACTTAAAACAGTCATGAAGGTAGACAATGTAATTGCTTACCTTTAGAAAAAGGGTAGAGAAAACTTGGATGACTACAGTTACAATGCATAAAACTTCTCTCCTTGCAAAAGTCTTATCATGGGCATAAAAAAGAATGTGGATCAAGACAGTAGCTGTGGGATACTAAAATCAATGACTACAACTCCTGGCATTTTTAGCAATAGTTTTTTGTGGTTCTGGAGAGGGCAGTTTTGTGTAAGACAGGAAACCAGCAAGTAAAAAGGTGGCCATAATTAAAATGGATTTGCCATTTTACAGTATTTTTCCTTTTCCATTTCAACTATTTTTTCTCTCGTTTCTTTCACTTCATATCCATTTCCATTTCCCTTGTTAATGCTACAAAAATCCCATAATCTGTGAATAGTCCATTGAAACTGGAGTAAAACAACAATGGGACAACTAATTGTTTATACTGAACCTCAACAGCAATATTGTTTAAGTGTTAAAAAAAAATCTATGTAAAAATTCACAAACTAAACAATTTGCATACCAAATTAAATTGTATAGTGTATTTGGAAGCTAGCTAAGGTGCCTCATGAAACATCAATGATTTCTGAACAGTCCCCCAGAGATAACATCAAAACAGTCCTTTCCAATGGAAGGCAAGTTTTACTCTATCACTGAATGCTCGTAGCATGTACAAATGGAAAAGTAATTACTATTAAGAATCTCTTTTTATCCTCAAAGTGGTGAATCATTTTTAGCTGAAACAGCACTTATAAAATTATACTCATTTAAAATAATGATATATAATCTCACATATTCTAAATTCTTATTTCCAATTATAATTACTATTTCATACTGTATATTCTACGTTTTTGTTTGTGCAGACACTCACACCATAAATAACCTATTTGATTAGCTAAAAGAGCTTTTTTTTTTTTTTAAGTAGAGAAAATATACTGTTGTTGGTTTTTTTTTTAATTAATAACCATTCACACTCAGGAAACAATTCATACCCAGGGAGCAGATTACTATGTACAGACGTAACAAGGGTTTTGTTACTGTTATTGTTTTTAGGGTGGTGTGTATTTTTATTTTGTGGGTCTTTCAGGCCTGAAAATTGAACTTGTACAAAAACCCATGAGGCGGTCCAAAGGGCAGCAATTTATCTTCGTATTGTGAGGCAGTAGATCTCTTTCAACTATAACTCCAACTTTTGATACAATATAATAAAATACTTAAGTAAATTATAATATCTCCTAGAAACAGATATTATAATATCTATAACAGGTATAGGGACTGATGCTTCATTATATTTTCAATAATTTACATGATTCAGCATAAAGACAGCAACACAAGACAATTGAATATTCAGCTTGTGGGAAAAGAGTAGTGACAGCAGTGATGTTACAAATAGCAGACTTTCTATCGCAGGTACCTCAGGAGGGTAGAAGCCCCAGCTTCATAAAATGGTGGTAAGCGCTGATCAAAGGTACAAGAAGGTGTCTGCCTAAGGTGTTACTAAATGGATTAAGTCGCTTCAGTCTAGAGAAAAGACAACTAAGTGGAGGAGGTTTTGCTAGGAGGGACCTACAAAGTCACAAGCTGCTTGGAGAATCAAAAGTGAAGACTTTCCTTAAGCTTTTACATTGCAAGAACTGGCAAAGCAAATGAAACAACCATGGTGCTGCCTCTGCCCCACACCCCTCTTCACCACCTACCCTTCCCAAAATGGCGCTCTTCACACAAGGTCCAGTCAAGCTTTGGAAATCCTTGCACAGGGCACTGTGGCTGTTAGGTGCTTATTCCTGAAGCAACTGGACAACCTGATGGGAGAGGAAAAAAAACATCAGGCTATTGAATAACAAGACAGAAAACCCCAAGCTACAGGCTGATGGAAACCAAGACCTTGTTTTGGAGGAGGTGGCCTCACTGTGTTGCTGCCTCGTGGTGTCCCCCATGTCCTGCAGGAACCTTGAGGCTTCTTCTGCCAGCCCCTGGCCTGACAGACTTTGGTCTCAGTCTGGAACAATCATCCACATCATTTTATAGAATAAACCAGTCAGACATCTACTGTATACCTCGAGGTGTTCAGACTGTTTTAAAAGTATGAGAAAACTCTATTTAACCAACAGCTATGGTAACATTAATGCAGAGCATGATTGAACTTAGACAGGAGAGATTATAAAAAATGTAAGGCATTACAGCCAAAGCCTTAAATCATATGACTGCCCCCAGCTGAGGAGCTGAGCATGTCATAGTTCAGACTTCTCTAGGTATTAAATCCTTTACATGAGAGACTGCCTTTCTTCTGGGGGTTTTTGAAGTTAACAGATACTGCTCACAACTTCACCACTTTCAACTCAACCTTTATTCTTGAATTGGCTGATATTTAGTTTCTGCACTTTGTACTGTTCCATCTCAGATTAGCAATCTCTGCCCATACAATTACTTACAGCATCCTAATGTAATGGGTGGAGTTCATTACTGGAGGTACCACAGTAATTCCACCACAATTTCCTACCAGTTCGCAAGAGGGTTCCAAGTACATAAACATACATTCTTTAAAAGTTCCTTTAAAATGTATTGTATGGAAGAAATGGTGCACAGGTTGAGAATACTACCACAGTGTCACATCCATCAGGAAGGAGAGAAAGGGAGAAAGGGAGAAACAGAGGGGGAAGGAAGGTGGGAAAGAAGGCGGGAGGATGTGCTAGGTTAGCTGAAAATCAAGAAAACTCCAGAATATTTTAAGAAATACATAAACTACCTCTGAGGTCTCCTGTTAAAAGGTTGTATATTAAGAAGTGTGTTCAAACCCACCAAATTTTAGAACCCTACCTGAACAAACCCTTTAGCTCTCATTTTCTCTTGATATCTGATGGGTTGAATATCAAAATCCTGAAGGACACACTCCCTTTAGAGCAAAGAATGAAAATAACTAAAAGAATCCCCACTCTTAAAAAGATAATTCCCTCTTATTCATAACTTAATAGCTAGCAATGAAGTGTTCAAACTCTGGAAAAATCATAAAAGATCTATCTTCCTGCTTTCTAAAACCAGCCCCAGTATTACAGAATTTAATATGTGGACGTCACCAGTCAAAACAACTTTCTTGGCCCATTTTGGTCAAATCCCCAATAAAAATCAAGGCATCTCATTCTTCTTTCTTTCTCCAAGCCAGTCATTCTGGAATCTGCCAATGACAGTCACTGTAGCCATCCTTCAGCCCCAGTTAAGCACTCTTATTTATATGGATTTAACATATAACCTCTTCAAAAGCAATGTGTTGAAAACATACTTCCAAACCATTGGCTGCTAATGAAATATCAGCTCTTGCACATTAAATTATATTATATTATGGTGTTGCTTCACCTCTTCAATATGTAATTCTCCTCTGAGAGATCAAGGATGCTGCCAATCCCTTGCCCTTTAATCAAATCTGAATGCTTGAATGTTTTCTCTGGCTTCTACTTGTTAGTTTGGCCTTGCACACGGTCCTATTTAACTCCTGTGTGGTTTCTTTAAAGTCTGACAGGATGTCTTGGCGTGATTATGGCTCCTGTATGTGCTGAAGTTACTATTGCAGTATTTTAAAGTATATTGTCAACTGGGAATTAGCAAACCAGCTAAGATAAAATAACTGTAATCCTGCACCTTCATTAAAACTGGATTCAAACTGTGATTATCAAAGAGGAAGAAATATGGGCTTGCAGCTAATGCCACAGCTATATGCTGAAAGCTTCAATTCCTGCTAGTGTCCAAGATTTCTTGCTTGAACTGGAACTGTGCCTCTTAGAGCTATGAGATTGCAAGAGCATCTAGTTACATTTTGCAAAGATTTCACAGAAGATCCTTGCATATCACTTACTTGCAATATTATGCAAGCATGAAACCTAGCATTTTAAAAAACTTCAGCGCATATATATCTGCACCTCCAGAAGCCTGTATATTTTGGAAATGTTGAAAGTTGTGTGTTCTCACCAGTTTTCAGCTGTAAATTTGGGATAGCATTGCCAAATCTACTTCACTGCAGTGCTCAGAAGATAATTTTACCAAAGATCTGCCCTGAGGGTCAGGGTGGCTTACGGTCTTACAGCAAAAGTCAAGGCTGCTCCACACAGCCATCCTCTAGCAAAACTGCAGAAAAGATCTCAGTACAAAGCATTTAATTTTTTCATTATTCTGTCTGAGAAACTTCTGGCACTGTTTTTGTGAGATCTGTTGTAAAAGGAAAGAGACACGGATAGGAAAGATTTTTTTGTTTTGTTTTTAATACTAACCTTCTCCTTTCCTATTCCAGATACAAAGGTGGAAAGATCAAACACATTGCTAATAAAGCATATTTCTCCCTCATAACCCTCTCCCCAGAATTCACACCAGTGGAGATCCTGCTTTTATAAAAGTCTGAAATCTACCAGTTCATAAAGCAAATGGTTCAAAACCAATAATTACTATACTGTTTGCAAAATATTAGGTTCTTTCAGAAATTCCTGTATGGCAGGGAACCCTTTAGGTAAAGGGAATCCATTCAGCACATGAACGAAACAGCGCTTCCCTGCAGCATCACGCTAATAGGACTGCAATGGAGGTATATATTAAAGACTAATTAATGAAATAAGGAAAGAGAATTATAATATCACCTCCCAAAATGTCTGAAAGAGATGTCAAAGGCACTTCAGCTGATAGTATGGATTGAATGAAAAAGTAGAAATCCAAACAAAACTCAAAAGATACTTTCAATTTTGGACCTCTCTATAGGGTTTGTCAAACAATTGAAGGAAGAATAAGAATTTTGAATGAAAGCAAAATGGCAATTCTAAAGATAAAAGACTAATCTTTATGGAATTTTATTTTGAAATTATAAAAGTGAAAACCTCAGTATTTTTTCTGTTTGGGACAAGGAGACACAATTATTTTATATACACAAATTTCACTGTTTTTCCAAGGAAAACAACAGGCAATTTTTCTCTCTTGATTAACATTAGCCAAGAGAAGAAGCATTAGATGTAGCACAGTCTGATAAATAGTACTTACTATTTTTATTGCAACATAAATTAGGACATTCCTTTTTTAAAAAAAAATGATTTTTTAATAAATTTATCACATAAGACTGAAACGTTCTAAAATTCTTAAGGAAAATTATCAGAGTTCCCCTAAAACAATTTATTTTTATTTTTTCAAGAGAAATCTGCAGTTCTGTAGTGAAAGCAAGTCAATCAGCATGTTCTCCTATTCTATTTTGTGCCCAAGGAACAGTGTTCAAAACTATATGCAACATTTAATTCCATGCTATAAGTATGGTTTCCACTAGAGGTAGTTCTCTCAATTCAGTTTCAACAGTCATAATTCAATTAGCAGAAAGTGACAGTTGGCTATAGATTTTAGTTTGTGCAACTCTAGATCCCATCATAAAACTCACATCCAGGCAAGATCCTGAAATTCCATCTCTTTCTGGATTATATTCTTCCGTAAATAGAGGAAGATCCATTATGTTCAGATGCAAGAGCTTCTTGTTATACTGAATAACTTCTAAAGAGATTATGGAAGGCTATACACTAAGCTGCTGACTGATCAGTTGAAAACTCTTGAGTGAAAGAGACGAGCTGGGTAACTTTTCTACAGTACGGAGAGTGCTATTTTTCCAGAACTGGGAGTTCTGGAAAAAAACATTGTGACTTTTCCTAATTATAAGGCCTGATCGTGATTTCACAGCAAGATAAAGCAATTATAAGTCTGATCTACATTTACAAACACTAAAAATTGGTATGTATAGATTCGAAGAAGGTTCTGTAGAACTTTCATCCACTGAAAACTGCTTTCTGTATTTGGCATTGATGACCTGAGCTCTGTATCACATTCATGACTACTTTGTTAGTGTATAATTTTATGTTTTCATACTTTTAAAAAAAGTATTTTATGTTTTCATCTTTTAAAAAATCTATAATCAAGCACAAGACTGGATTTGCTTTTTATTTAAAAAGATAAGATCATCTCTTCTGGTAAGCATACTGTGTTGTTTTAGTTTTTGTAACTGTACTTGAATGTCTGTCTTACATAGTACCTTGCAGGCTATGAATATTCAAGAGATCTTCTCCTGCTAAGCAATTTCAATTAATCTGTCTCTCACATCATAATCAGAGAAATGGTTTGCATTTTCAAGAGGAAATGGACAGAGTCCCAGAAACCCATTGCCTGCCAGAATTTAAACTTCCCACTGTTCAGAGAAGAAATCATGCAGGATTTACTACCAATACTACAACCAGGTTGCAATAAACGTTACTTTGAATTAGATGTGCTTTAATTTACCATGACTTTTGCATCTCTAGGCACCCTGTTGGAGCTCTGCTGTTAATATTAACTGAAGCACATAGTTCTTTTGTTACTCATTAATGGCCCTATTCAACAGAAATTGAATTTCCACAGCTGCCAAGCACTGCAAACTCCTAAGGCTGGGGTACCCACAGAGCCTAATCCTGATGCAACTGATAGAATTTCCTTCCCAGACAGTGAGAGCTTTCTCTAGGGCTGCCATGCCATCTGTGCTGGTTTTGGTCAGGACAGAGTTAATTTTCTTCATAGTAGCTACTATGGGGCTATGTTTTGGATTTGTGCTGGAAACAGTGTTGATGACACAGGGATGCTTTAGTCACCGCTGAGCAGTGCTTACACAGAGTCAAGGCCTCTTCTGCTTCTCACTCCACCCCGCCAGTGAGGAGACTGGGGTTCCACAAGAAGTTGGGAGAGGACACAGCTGGGACAGCTGACCCCAACTGACCAAAGGGATATTGCATACCATATGGCATCATGCTCAGCATATAAAGCTGGGGAAGAAAAAGGAAGGGACAGACATTTGGAGTGATGGTGTTTGTCTTCCCAAGTAACCATTACGTGTGATGGAGCCCTGCTTTCCTTGAGATGGCTGAACACCTGCCTGCCAATGGGAAGTAGTGAACGAATCCCTTGCTTTGCTTTGCTTGCGTGCACGGCTTTTGCTTTACCTGTTAAACTGCCTTTATATCAACTCATGTGTTTTTTCACTTTTACCCTTCTGATTCTCTCCCCCATCCCAGCAGTGGGAGTGGGAGTGAGTGAGCGGCTGTGTAGTCCTTTTTTGGCAGCTGGAGTTAAACCACGACAGTCCTTTCTGGCACCTAATGTGGGGCTCGAAGTGTTCAAGATAATGACAGATTTTATTTGAATGTACTAGATAGAATTAGTTCAAACAGCTGTTATTGCTGTTTAGCTATTAATGGGCAGGCTTCTGTACTTCCCATGGGGCTTCCTTGCCTTACTGTGTATTAGAGTCTACTGCTCATTAGTGGCTGTTTTTTTGCTTTCACTGCTTGCTGTACTGCTTATCATCATACTCTGCTGTGCCTGGGAACATTTTGATAACAGCAATGGTGACACACCTGGGCTGGGCGATGGCCAGGGCATTGCTACTGTTTCTGAGCTAGTGCACTGAACAAGCTGGAAATACAGTGTGAGCTCAAGCTAAAGGGACTGTGAGCTGTGGATAAGTCCATGCAGGAGCAGGACACCTGAAGCATCTGTGGCCATGAATAAGTCCACATCAGAGCAAGTATATCTTGAAGCATCTGTGGCTGTGGTTATGTCTGTGCCACAGCAGGTACACCTCTGAAGGAATTGTGGCCAAAGGATAAGTCCACGCTGGAGAAGGTACACCTTGAAGCACTGGTGGTTGTGCATGAGGTCATGCTGGAGCACCTCGAAGTGTGTGGCCAAGGATAAGCCCACGACACAGCAGGTACACCCCTGGAGGGACTGCAGCCATGGATAAGGTCATGTTGGAACAAGTTTACTTCTGAAGGGACTGTGGCTGTGGATAAGGCCATGCTGGACCAGGTGTATCTCTGAAGGTATTATGGCCCATGGATAAGGCTATGCTGGAACAGGTGCACCTCAAAGTGACTGTGGCTATGGATCAGTCTGTGCCATAGCAGGTATACCCCTGCGGAGACTGTGGCTCATGGATAAGGCTCCACTTGGAGCAGGAACAGCTCTAGGAGATTGCAGTCTGTGGATAAGTCCAAGCTGGAGCAGGGGCAAGAGGAAAATATTTAGTTACACTTAATGAAAAGCACACTTTTTTTCTTGAGTTGATAGCAGATAATAGGAAAGTATCCATTTTCAATGCTTTCACGCTACATTTTCTCAACGGATATCTAAATTTGGTTCTTACTGTTTCCACAATAGGTTTCTCAGGATACAGGATTCCTACTTTAATAGGAAGTCTCCCAAACTCAGAAGAAGCTGAAGACATTCTCAGCGTTACTTCATTTCCATAGCCATTTTACGTTAGGTGATTAACGTGAAGACATAGAACCAAAACATGTCTCTGTAGGCTAGGATTACTGATGATGCAAGTGATTTCTTCTAAATATACAAGCTTAAGACAAATTCATTAGTAATATTTGTTTCTCCTGTAACCTAATCTTGACTAAAATAAGTAGAACTTTAAACAAAGCATTTTAATACAGAACTTGTCAAAAACCTGGCATTTCTGTAGATGTAATTCTTCATGTCTTTTCTCACTTTGTCAGTCAACCTGCTTATTTTGGGGTCGCAGAAAGGCATTAAACACCAGCTGAGCATTCTAATTTATGGAGTGGAATACTATGGTAAAAGCAGTGACACCAAGAAAGCCTGTCCAGCCTTTGCAACCCATTTTCTGCCTTAAAAGATGTCTTGAGCCTATACCCAGACATTTCTGTCATCTGCAAGTCTCTTACAGTCACTGCCTACCACAAGAAGGGAAGACCTACAGTGGAAGTGGTTTATTTCCATGCTAATAACACTAGGACACTAGGATAGAAAAGCCTATTTTTTTTCTCAAAATACCAAAGTCTCAGTATCACCAAAATGGCATGTAGTGTTCCTATTCACCTCTGAGATGAGAAATTAACTGGATTTATACAGTTTTACCCTGTTGCCACTCTGATTTTCTTTTTACTCCAGATACATAGCAGGGCCTGTTGTGATAGGACAAGGGGTAATGGTCTTGAAATAGAAGGAGGTAGATTTAGACTAGATATTAGGAAAACATTTTTTACGATGATGATGGTGAAACACTGGAAGAGGTTGCCCAGAGAGATGTTGGATGCCCCATCCCTATAAACATTCAAGGCAGGATGGATGAGGCTCTAAACAACCTGATGTAATTGAAGATGTCCCTGGTCCTTGCAGGGGGGTTGGACTAGATGACTTTTAAAGGTCCCTTCCAATCTAAAATATTCTATGATTCTGTGACTCTCTGATATGCAACATACCAATGACTTTCAAAATTCCTGCCAGGAAAATACATTTAGATAAACACAGCATTAAAATTAGTACTTACGGATTAAAACCTCAAAGTTATAAAATAAATACAAGATAAATACGCTAGAGAAGTTAACTCTTTGCTATCATGAAAATTCATTATATTCAGTGGGACTTCTTGTAAATTCTAGGACTAATCGCTATATTTTCAGAATCTATACCAATGTTAGTCTGCAGATCACAGAAAGCATGACTTTACAAATGGTCTTTCTAAATAACATTAATAAAAGGTTAGCAGCACTTGGGTACACTTTTTTTAATTAAAGTATAACAAAAATCAATACAATTTAACAGAAATTGCTACTAAGCTTTATGTTAACTGAATATGGTTGGTTTGGGGTTTTTAAAGTTTTATTTTGACCTTTCAGAGTAAGCCCTACATATCATAGTCTTTCATATTAAACAAAGAAGTTTAACTAAGACTAAGTCAGTTAATTCAGCTGTAGGAAAATAAACAGCACACTATCTGCTATTATGTGTTTCAGACATGGAGTCCTTCGTGAGCATCAGAAGGCACACATACCTTTGTAATTTTCGTGACATTTTATTGTGCAGCACCTGGCACTATAGAGTCTCAATTACATATGTCCATAAAGATAGCACTATTGCTATTGATAATAAATGTTCATGCTCCTCATTCCCCACTGCCAGATGAGGTCATACAACATATTGCACTGTACGCTGTCCAGATGGAATCACATAGTCATAGATTATCTCAAGTTGGAAAGGACCCATAAGGATCATCAAACCCAACTCCGTGCTCCTCAATGGACTACATAAAACTAAACTGTATAACTAAGAGCATTGTCTAGATGCTCCTTGGACTCTGATAGGCTTAGTGCTGTGACCACTTTCCTGGGGAGCCTGTTCCAGTGACTGACCACCCTCTCAGGAAGGAACCTTTCTCTCTGCAAGGGACTCTAGAGGGAGTCCACAGTTCCTCCTAACTCTTCCTAATACAGTATCATCAGCAAACTTACTTAATGTACATTCAACTCCTGCATCCAGAACACTTACAAAAACATTAAAGAGCACTGGCCTTAAAACTGAGCCCTGCGGAACTATCATCAACTCGTTCTTGATTTTTCCATCCATTTTTAGTTTCTCTTGCTGTACTTCTATCTAGGTTGCTTTCTTGCTTTTGGCATGTAAAAATTTTCTTTTAAGCATTTGTGAAACATTTTCAAATTAAAGACAAACTTACATAAGATAGTTCTAGTTGCACAGAATTCTGAATCTTTGGGATAAAATTTCAAGAAAAAGCAATTAAATACTCAAAAGATGGTCACTATTCTACCCAAAGATATGTTCAAATTAGTAGTTCACTTACACTGCATGGCATGTATGCAGAGAAACTGTTTTGTGGAAAATGAAGAAAACAGAGTGAAGAAGTTTTAGTGCATGTTTCTATGCCAAAAAAGGATCAAATAAACCTGGCAAATATGTCTCTAAAAATGTTCTGAAAGACCATCAGCAATGGAAAATTCATAATATCCCCCAACTAATGTATTCCAGTTTTTCACTGTCCTTACCAATTGAAACATTTTTTGCTGATTTCTACCTTGACCTTTCTTCCTCCTTGCAATCTGAGCTCATCAGTACTCTCCTCTCCACAGGAGAGAATAAGTCCTTCTTTTCCTCTTAGCAAGAACCCTTCTAATTCTGTAAATAATTCACTCTCAGTGCTTTCCCAAGCTTTTCTTTAAGATAAACCTTTACAACCCTTTACAATTTTTCTCACAGGTCATGTTTGCTAAAGTACCATTCTTTTCTGTATTCCTCTCAATTATCTATGATTCTCCTTAAGTACCCAAAACCAGATATTTCTCTAGTAAGGGCTCAGATGTACTACTTAAGAAGCAATACTGTGACCCATTCATGTTCCTCTTGATACGAGTTAATATCAACATTTCCTTAAGGGTGCCCATGCTATATTTGCAGAGTTCCTGGGTCAATGGGTCAGCTTATCCTCTCTTGAGTTTCATCTTATTTTTTCTACAGACCACCTTTAAAATCTTTTACTCCTACAGTCACTCATCTCTAAATGTAAATAGGAAGAGTTTTTCATTTTCATGAAAATCTGAACAGCCTTACACATCTTATGGAACCACAATAGATATATACCCCCATTTCAGCAGTGAATTTGTGGTAAGAAATTCTCTAAATGCTGCTACTTACTACTGAAATATTTTCAATCAAGATGGTGTTTTCCTAGCTTCACTTTAGGCTATCATATTAACTAGTGCCAAAAGCTAGTGGTATTTACTGTATCTCCCCTATCCAAACTGCTTGTCACCTTGCTATAATTTGGTTCAACTTATTTCGTTCTCACTAAATCCAGGTTAGGTACTACTCTATGCCTTCTTATTTTTCAGATCTCAGAATTCTAAGAACTGAAGTAACTTTCTGGTCTATACTTCCTGGATCCCTCCTCTGCCTGTTTCTATGTAAAAATTAATACTAGGCATTACGTTTGCTATTTTCTGTCACTCCTGTTCCACAGCTGTCCTCCATTATGTCTCAAAGGCAACTTCTAACCCTTCTGAAATTGCTTCAGCCAAGTCACTAAACATAATATTATGAAGTTTATAAGGCCAGACAATTTGAAAACAACTAATTTACCTAAGTGCTCTCTAATCTGTTCTTTCTTCAGTTCAGACTAAACCTTTTTTCATTGGTATTAACTGTGTTAATCATCTGCTCCTGACAGAGCTTTTTGTGCAGACTAAATGCAGAAGGCCACTATATCATTCGATGTTTTTCAGTATCCTTTCAGCTTCTTTTTACTAATAATAGACTTGCGGAACTCAACATTAACTTATTTGAAAATGCTTTCTTTTTACCCTTGATATTTGCTGCTACTTAACCTCATTCTGTGCCTTGACTTCCTGATTTTGTTATTACATGTTCACAGTATTCTTCTCTTCCATCAGATTGTCAGCTAGATAACCAAGTATATATTTTGTGTTCGGTCCTTTCTTGAAGTCAGTAAAGCTGCCGTGATTTTGCCTTATTTACTCTACCTACCTGTCCTGTGGCAATTCTCTGTAGCTTCTTTTTCATCAAGCTTTCCCCCTTTGTGACCTTAAATAACAATTCTGAGAGTTCACTGAAATGTGCTTTCTGGAAGTCCATGATCTTTATTTTGCTTTCTCCCTTCTTCCATTCCCAAGGATCATAAAATCTTATTTCAGTTTCACTCACTTTCAGTTCACAACCTTAGGCAGTTCTAGGTTTGATTGCTCTCTCTCTTCTCTTTGCCTCCACCTGCTTTAGCAAAAGAAAGTTTTCACCTGTCAATTCCTGTATTTTTTTGGAGAGTCTGAGTCTTTACTTGGATTTGTTAAGATCTTCCATTGAACACTAAGTTTTTCACTTGGTGCTTTCTACATTTTGTTTTGGGTTTGTTAGCTGATTAAAAATTTTTTGTGTAAACAGAGAAAAAAAATCACATAGACTTCTACCATGTAAGTCTGCAGCTTTTATCATAGATTATGAACAAGTCTAACTGCATATGTACTGAAAACCTCAGGGCAAGCATATTGTGTTCTTCGTGTTCAAGATCACAGATTTTTTTTTCCTGAACAAGCTATACACTGGTGTATTAACATGCCAGTAATGAGTAATTTCACAAAACCTGTTATACTAGTGAAATGATGTTCCTGATTGTGTAATAAGATTTACAGCTTCTCCTGTTTATAGTCCACATCGTTTCATTTCTGTGCTGACATGCAAGATGTTATTTTTATTAGCTTTCATGAATGAACTAACTCAGTTTTGTCATCTTGTCTAGAAGACTATTTATGATCACCCATGGTTTCTTCTAACATCCTGCTTCTTGATCGTCACTGAGGCAGTCAATCAAAGTGCTTCCTCTCTCTTTTTAGGCAAATTCATTCTTGTATAGTAACCCACGAAACCTCACTGCAAAACATTTTATACTTAACTTTGGAAAATGCCAATGTAGTCAATGCTACACCAACTTCTGAGTCCAAACTACATGGGGTTTGAGGGGCATTTTTTTCTTTGTTTCATTTTTCAAACAAAGCCAGGAGAACTGAAAGGAATACCTATGTTCACTTTTCAAGTGAACATAAGTGAATACTGAATCTTATTTCTCTATTCAATTACAAGAAGATATTCTAGAAGCTAATTTCTGGGTTTTTTTGCTAAAATCCGTAAAATCTGAGACTAATCTTCCTCTTTGATTGAATTATTTCATAGTTCCTCTTTCAAGACTTGTTTACTTTCTTTGAAGCAGCTGGTTGCTGAGATTGTTGGATACAGCGTACTAGACTAGCTAGGACCCTGACATAGCAATCTGTATAATTCCTTTCTGAGTGATCCTCTTCAGAATTTTTAATCCATATTTTTCACTAGGGACCCAGCTGCTGCTCCTAACACTAGATCACAGGCAAAATACTTACTGTACTTTCATCATTTTTTAGACAGGACCCTGAAGAAGTCAAATAGTGAGCAGGTGAGTATCTAAGTACTATTCTTTTGATATATAGACAACAAGGAAACCCCACTGCATCAAAGATTGGCACCTATCACAGCTGATAGCATTTCTCATAACTGATGGCTACCCAGAACACAGTGACAGGAAGGGGAGATGATAGGTGCACGATGAACCAGTAGCAGATGAAGGAACCAAGATACTCTCATGAAAAGCAGTTGAGACTGGAGGAAACACAGATGAAAACATCAAGTACGGCACATGATTACCATAAATCACATGAAAGGCACATATCAAATCAACCAATATCTCAAGGCCTTGCAGGGTCCCTAAAGAACAGGAAAGATGTCATCTACATCACAGAGATGATCAAATTATTTGATGAAGATGATAGGGATGACAATGAAAAATAAGAGCAAGAAGCAAACTACTTCAGAGAACACTGGGTACTGTAAAGTTTCCATACACTAATTCAAATTATAAAATCTCAACTCCTCTGACAGTTCTAGGGAAGTATACAAGAATTGTTTGCTATGAACATCACCATACCTACATATCTAACTAAAACCCAAACACATCAATGCTTCCTGTAACAACTGAACATAATATAAGTAATCTCTTACTGTATCCCTTTCTAGCTGATCTAGTCTGAAGAAAATGAAACTTCTAGATCAGCACCTATGACTTCTGAATACAGCCTATTTTACTGAATTCCTCTTTTAACCTGATTTACACATTATGTTAGGCCAAACAGCACCTTGAAAATACAGGCTCAGTAGCTGACAAGTTCTAAAACCAAATATTTTCTTTTTCTCATAAAAGTTTTAAAGCCACTTCACTCTCAAAAGCAAGCAGTAACAGATGTTACAGACGACAAGAAAAGAAGTCTTTGTCCAAGACAGCACAGGAATACTCTGTGTCAAAATCCAGTTCATATATATACCATCAAAACCAGACGACTGAGTTTTAAGACGGTGTTTTCAGAAGTCTGATGAGCTGATTTATGTATTGCTCTTTGTGCTTTATTCCTTCTCCTCAGCCCAAGACATTACCCCTAAAAGGCTTGTGAAAGAAAAGAAAGAAAAAAAATCTCTTTTACTTTTTAAAAACACTTAGTGTCTCATTCTATTGTTACATATTATTAGTTCTATTGCTAACTGGTTTCTCTATTGAAAGAATCAGGATGGTGTCCAACTCACAGAAGTAGCAATGGCCAGCCTACGTGAAAAAAAAATCCATACTGGAGCAAATAAAGTATAACGAGAGGTAGCAGGGATCTCCTGTAATGGTCTTGGTGGCAATTAATCATAGAATCACAGAATCATATAATGGTTTGTGTTGGAAGGGACCTTTAAAGGTCATCTAATCCAACACCCCTGCAAGGAGCAGGGACATCTCCAACCAGATCAGGTTGCTCAGAGTGCCTTTAAAACTTGCTTACATTTAAAAAAAAAAAACCAAAACCAAAAACAAACAAACAAAAAACCCCCACAGGATGATTGACCTCCATATAGTTCAAACAGAGCAAGGCAGATCTTGATTAAAATTTCAGTAGGTAGTACTTTATCAGTAGAAAGAAGTACATATTATGACAGAGGCTAGGGGATTAGGGAGTAGAATTTTTCCCCACTTGAGGTTTCAAATCTGTACCATAGAGTCTTTCAGGCAAGGGAAAATATTTCTCTTTCTTCTTACTATCTCACTTCGTACTTTTCTTACAGGCAAAGAAAACCCACCTGAAATACTAAGACTTGCAACCTCCTTTAAAAAAATACGTAAAAAGAAAATAAAAGAGTGCCCTGTGATAGTAATCCTACTGTGGATTGCTGGTTGCGAGTTTTATTTTAAATAGGCTTTAATTCAGAGATCTACAGAAGATTTTGTAAAATCCACTTGAAGTCTGATATCCATATGTTAAAAAGGAAGCACTCTTGTGGAAACTTGAAAGTGCAAAGAGTTTTATTTCCACCCATTAAACAATAATGCTGTAATTTACCTTGTCAGTCCAAATCTTCTTTAATAGATGCAATTTTCACACTTTGCCTTTCTTGTTCCTTCAAAATCACCAGTGTGAAATTAGAAGGGAAAGTGATGTCACTGCAACAATAGTTTGACATCTTATTGTACAGTGGTCTGGATAAGTGACTTGGCCTAAACAAGCAACACGATCGTAATGAAATATGCAGTTTGCATACATTCATTGCGTATCAAGCTCCAACATATAAACATATAATTTTACAATAAGATGTTGAATTACTGTTGCAATTAAATTTTGCTTTCTAAGGAACTTCCTTACCAAGAATGTAATAGAAGGGGAATAACAACCAAGTCACAATTCTTCTGATGATTTCTAACTGCAGCAGTCCATATATGCTTAAGTCCTCATTCTGGGCACAGTTGTAAACTGCATTTTCTCAAGTGTCTTATTTAACATCAGGCTTCTGAGTATCTCAGTCCTCCTTTTCTAGGCTGAATGACAGCAGGTGCTGTCAATCCATTTATCAACCCTTAAGATGTATAGCCAGACACAGCAGTAAACAGATTCTCTCTGTGATAGAAGGATACCTTGGAAAGGATGCTGTGCCTCCAGGCAAGCAGAAACCAGCAGTGACATAGCTAAGTTGACTGGCATCTGGAAGAAGATGCAAAACCAGGACAGTCCCATCAGCATCCATCTGAAAAGCCATACCTGAGAAGCACAAAGCAAAAGAGAATTAACTGGACTGCTACTGCAGTGCCTCTAGACAATCTGCTTCTTAACCTTGTCTAACGTTTTCACCCTGAATTATAAAGATGAAGTCCAAAGGTACAGACAAATACACCACTGGTAGCACCCCAAACTCTGAGTGAGGTACCACTGGAAACATGGCTGGTAACCAGCTTTTGCTGTCTTCCTGACTTCCAGTAGAGGGAGAAGGAGGAAGATGGTGAAGACCAATGATACTTACAAAGAAAATAATTTCTAAGTGTGGCTTTAGGCCCAGATTCATTTTCTGCAATTAAGTGCATTAAGAAGTCACTAAATCATCCTAACCTTCCTCTGGAGTCAATATAGGAAAACAGCAGACAGAATTACCTGCTGAATTAAAGAGGTACCCAAAGGCAACAAGTCATCTGCTGCCAGCACCTCAGGCAAGAGGAAACTGATTGGGTAAAACCACTTACTGCTTACTTCAAGAAAGTAACACACTCTATTCAGTTTATTAACCGGTGATCTACACAAGGATGCCTTTAAGCCTGTTCTTACAGGCTTTCTTCAACCATCACCAGAAATAGCTAAAAAGACATGAAAAAATTTACTGATATTATGACTATTTCAGCTACATCTATGGAATGGACATGGACGTTACTGGAAAGACAAAGGAACATTCTGTGGATTTCCAGGCACTGTTCAGTAAGTATGCCTCTATTAAATTGTGTCTCTTACTATGAAAATCTAGAATTTTACACCTGCTTTTCCAATGAGACTTTGCCTTTGGTTTGGCTACAATGGGCTGTCCTATTTCAATAAATTAAATTTCCACTCAAAGCTTTGAAATTATGCTTTAATTAGTAAAATTTTAAAAGTAAGCTATTTGACCATAATCTTAACAGTAGATTCCATATTACATATACATTAAGTGGAATACATGAGTACTCCTTTGGAGTCATGTGTGTTTGTTATGCATAATACATAGAACAAGTAGATTAGAACAGCAGCGAATGCAAAGGAGAATTCAATGAAGAATGTGTCCTGACACTATTATTTCTATTCAAATAAATCTATTGGGGAAAATTCTATGTAAGCAGAGTTATGTTAGAAAGCTATTTCAAGGAAAAGAAACAATACTTTTTAAAACTATAGAATGTCACAACAGATACAGTCAGCTGACACCTTTAAAATCAGGAAAAACTGTAATTTCAGGCCTTGGTAATTATTCATATAGAAACTATTTTCTCACAGTTGCTTTCTGGGAACTGTGGTCTGCAGAATTCTTGCATACAGTTAGTGTAACCTCAGAAATGTCTCTGAATGTCAATTATTATAAGAAGCAATTGCAAAAAGGACACCTATTTCTTTAAGAAAGGTGTCCTTAATCTTTTTATTTGAGCTGAATTTCATATGAACTTCCTTCCAGTCTTTCTTTGCACTTGACAAAGAAGAAAATTATCCTTTCTGACCTCCATTGTAGGTACTTAACAAGGAGATAACAGAGTTTTGCCAATATGGCTGCTCATTCTCCCAAACAAATTGTGGCACTTCCTTCCACCGGTCTTGCTACACTCCTCAGAGGAAGCACCGTAGTTAGTCTCATGCAACATTGCCATCTGGTGATTAAGTATTTTCATTACACTATGAGTATATTAGACAATGCTTTACAAAAAGAAAACCAGTCAAGTTGCCTACTTTACTTACCCATACCTGACCACCTTTGAGTACTCAGTAGGCAAGTTAAGGGATTATGGGAAAATAGGCAGTGTCCCTTTAAAAAGATATTTTCTTCATATAGATCCACTACAAAGAAACTGTGTTCTCTTACCAAAAACACATGTTCACATTCTGAGAAGCTCCAGTTGCATCTGTTGCATCACGCATACAAGTAAACCTCATTAGAACAGTGGGAGAGGTTGCACAGGTTTAAAAGAAATGACCATAACTTGCATCAGTGTTTTGGCAATGGAGAAGAGAAAGCACAATCTTAAGAATCAAGGATGTAGTTAAAAAAGAAATAATTGTTGCACTAGAACAATTGCTAGAAGCCAGAGAAGCCAAAGAAGCAACTAGTCACTTGCCTTTTTTTACCCCAAAAGAATCTGTATTGGTAAAGTTCACAACTTGACATTATTACGTCACTGTACAGAAAAATAAAAATGTGACATTCATTTTTCTCCTCTCTAAATAAGTCACTATAATTATCAATAATCTATATCAACAACTTGTCAAAACTGCAACTACACTTGTTACAAACTGTCATGGATGAAATATTTCACACAATTATGATTTAGCAACAATTTAAGATTTATTAATAGTGTGAGGTAAATCAAAGGTTAAATTTAGTAGCACTTAATCATTAACCAATTTAAAGATTAAGAAAGTAATTCAATTAAGTATGTTGTGATTAAAACAGTGACTTAATTACAGATTTGAGAATGACAAGATTCATACTAACTTAATACAGGGTATCCTAAATCATGCATATGTAAGTATACATATGTATGCATAAACACAAAACAGGCACAAACACAGACAGAACTATTTGGATCCAATGAAATACCTATGTAGAGGGGACTAGCCTATAGTTAAGTTTCCTCTTCTTTCTCGAGTTTAGAGTAATTACCCAAAACGCATAGGCATTCATTATCAGGCGATAATTGAGCCTCAAGAAGTTGAACTTCGTCCTGGCCTTTCGTCGACTTTGCCAGCAGACAGTCCTTAAACCTCTTTGGTCTGAGAAGGCTATGCCTGAGAGGCGTTCCAGCTCAGGGGAGATGCTGGTCACAGCCCTCTGTGATCCAGGAGATCTCAATGGGTCTCACCCAGGGTCACTATGTAGAGCGTCCAAGATCATTGACTTTCGTCAGGTCCTTTTCCATTTGAGCCTGACTTGGATGGTGAAATATTCTGATGCTTTCCACTAGTTGTTTCTGGTATCACACACCGGAATTTTGACTTGGGCTAAGATCGCTAGGTTGCCAGGAGAAAATTGACTGTTATTATTTTAATTGTTTCAAACAGGAGCCAGGTGTGTCAAGGGGGTGCCTTAATGCTCTGGTTCACCCTATTCACAGTCTGTTCCTGGGCTACCCTAGGTTAGCACGAGGCCCAGGAGGAGAGGAATCGCACCAAGCACCGAGTGGCTCAGGAGGTGGGGGTGTTGCATGACCACACATACATGAAATAAAGTACACAAAAGTGATAACAGATATACAGTATACAAACAGTACAAAACTAATTTTAAAAGTTAGTGAGAACAATGTGAACAGTCATACATCTTAAAAAAAAAAAAAAGCCAAACCCAAAGCATTGGAGTTTTTCTTTGGTCTAGTAAGGGGATTAGGCTCCTGTCTGGCAGTGTCCCAGTAACAGTGGACTAATTTCAGCTAATTTTGATGGGAAGCCAGAATTCAGAAACAATCAAGCTCATGTAAATGAAAATCATAAGTCTTCTTAAGGAAAGACATGTCTTGCCTATCATTATATGCTTTGTTTCTGGACAGGAATCAGCTAGGATACCAGCAGTGACCAGTTGTAAGCATCACTCTACACACTGAAAAGAGCGGGAGTGAATGCAGTGCAGGGAAAGATGTAAAGTTGTGGTCAAAGTAAGCTTAGGAGAGAGATCCTCAGGTTACTTCCACCCTTAGATCACAGTTGTGTAATACCTTGCCAAAGGTATCTTTATTCATTGTGTATACCTAAAAGCACGTGGAAGTGTACATACTCAAAAGCAAGTGGAGAGCCTGCCATGCACCCTCACAATGTAAGGATGTAAGGATATCACAAGGAGTTCTTAGAAGCTTGATATCTTACGTCAAAACTGTGGGGAATTTAAGTCAAGCCATGGGTAATAACACCATCAGAACATGAGGTGTTCTTGTCCCATCAGCATCTTATGCCTTTTAGAATTATAGCAGTACATTATAATAGTAATTCCAATGAATAAACTAGAGATAGGAAGCCACAGCGCTAACTCTGAGAACAAGCACATGGCTGCAGCAGAGCAAATTTGCCTGGACCACAGAATACTACAGACAGCCTAGGCAGCACAACATGGGAAAAATATAATCAGAAAAGAAATTTCTTCAAAAGCTTTCCTGTCTCCATTCTGTGGGATGAAATATGGGCCACATAAAGGTAACATAGCAGCTTGCTTGTGAACTTTAGAGTGATTTTTGGATATTGCCAAACCTGGAGGGGAAGCATCTGTCTGCTGCTGCTTTGCCTTTGACAACTATGGCAATATTAGGATGATTTTTTACCCCACCTCAAGGCACAGGAAAAAGTTAGAAGATTCTTGTTTGCTCATTTTATTCCAGCAGAAGATCTTTGCTGATCTGGCCACATTTTGATCCTCTGTCTACAGTAGCTTTTCGTGTATGCTCAGGTACCACTCTTTCTACTGGAAGCCGAGTCACTACCAAAAGCTTATGGTCAATAGTGTTAGTAAATTAACTTCAGATGGAGACATTTCTGCTCTCTGCTGAGCAGAAACTAAATAGGAAAACAAAACACCATGGGTATAATTCTCGATTCATTTGTACATACAATTATTCAGCTTGTTCAGGCAGGTATGTGTTCTGAATGAACAATTTATGGACTTAATCAAAAAGCTGATTTGGGGAAGAGTAAACTTTTTTGTTTGTGGTATTTGGAAGCAGCGTTACAGTGGGACTGACATGGGCACATGCCAGGCACAGCACTTCTGTGGTTGTCTTCTCAGCTTTGCTCTCCCAGCTTAAAACAAGAAGGGGAGGGAGTTGACAACCAAAAAGATCCAAAACAGTGTGCTGTATGGAAAAGAAAAAAAAAGAAAGCTTTTACTTTTTTGAGAGAGGGTGAAGGTAAGACTCTCAGGGAACTATCTGAGTAAAGATTCCCTTTAAGAGTCAACTCATCTCACACATAGATCCCAGGGGAAGAGACATTTCATCCCATATTTAAGGTCACTAAAATCCTCTGAAAATAAATTTTGAATGGGAGAGAGACTGATTGCATCAAACAGCAAAGTGTAGAGCAACAGTAAACAAAAGTCCTAGTAGCTTGATGATGTATACTTTTTATTCTTTTGATGTAACATAAAGCATTTATAGAGGAGGACTAGCAGGTCTCTGTACCTGCCAGTGCTCCTTGTGCTAGCAGAGGCCCTTCCATGAGGAATGAAGAGACATCTATCATGTCAATGTTGCCATTTAATTCTTAACCACAAATTTATTTTGCACAATTCACAGATCCATGAAACTCCATGGAAAGTCTTATGCACTCTCCTGCCACTGTCAGACAGGATAACATTGGAAAAGCAGCAAAACAGCCATTTAAATGATCCTAAAACAAGTTCTCTGTTTCTTAATTCCTCTCATGATGTTACAGGCTGCTGATACAGTTTAAGCATTTTGACACGGCTTTTAAGAGAGGGATGACCACTAAGGAAAAAAGACTCAAATAGACAATAAAGCAAAAATGAGCCTTTTTAAAATGGCAGATGCACCTCACTGGGTGCAAGAATCAGCTTCACCTCACACTGCCAGGAGTGCCAGCAAGTGTTTAAAAGGGAACCTAATTAAGAAAACTGACTGGCATTCGGTCTCATTGCTGGTCTTTTGGTGTACGGAGAAATCAATCTAGCACAAAAGACTTGACAGCTGTAAAACTTAAAGGGCACTTCACAAACTGGTGACTAGGTGCAGACTAAATTCAACATTATCCATTCAGAGAGGGCTCTGCCACCATCAAATTAGAGAAACAGTCAAATACAGTGAGCCTTTGAGCCCATGGACTAGTTGACTTTTGCAGACCCTACACACAGCAATCTACACTGTGTTTCACCTACAATAAGAGAAGTGAGCTGTTGCTTTTGTGCAGGCCAGTAGCTTGGTGAGTTAAATACATCCTTCTCCAATAAGTAGGATTTTACATGGAAGAAATGTGAGTGAACAATGAATATTATTTCTCCAAGATTCATCTTCAGCCAGCAGAGACATTAATCCGTACAGTATAATGGAGATATTTTAATTCCTTTCTATTCCCTGTTAATCTCTGTGCATTTGAAAGTCCAAGAGATTATTTACAGAAAAGGAAAAGGCATATTCACATACGTGCATAGAGAATAAAAGCAAAAGCAACATAAAAATAGAGATTACTAAGATGACTTGGATTCAAATCAAATAATCTGCAAGACAGTCACATCATGAGGTGATGGTGTGGCAAGACAGACACCCAGAGGAGACCAATACAAAGAGTGATGCAAAACCAGCTTTTTTTCAGGAGGTATTTTAAACTACTTTAAAATTGTAATTTATCCCAAAGAGAAATCAGAGAAAGACACTTACCATATGGTCCTTATATAGTCTGTATATACCATCTATTTAGAAGACTGCTTTAGAAAGCTTTGCCATTTCCAGATAGGAACATAATCCTCCCATATCTGTAAGCAAGGCATATTGGTACAGAATATCACAGCTTCTAAAATACCTTGAATAGTTGCCACCCACATATATAGAAATTTATTATTTCTAACCTAACAGTGTATTTGTACCAAACTGTTACAACCAAAAGTGGGCCTCTCATACTAGTGTCAATGAAAATGTTTGCAGTCAAAGCACACACGATGAGGTTCATCAGAAATACAGAAGCAAAGCTCATGCAGCAAGTCAGTTAAAACTGGGTTTAAAAGCTCAGCACTATTTCATTAAAGTTTTTTTTTTTCCCCTGAAAGACACTGAAGTCCATCATCATGTGTTTTTCCGTCGCTAGAAGCAGATGCTGCAAAGCACTGCTGGCAAGTCAGCAACTGTTCTTGTCCTATAGACCAAAGCTGCAGTTGCTAGCCCTGTGCCGTAAAGAGGCCAGACATTAAAACAGTGACAGAACACTGCATCTGAGGCTCTAATTACAGCCCATGTCTATATCTATCTCATACCCAAAGAAGAGTAACATTTTAAAAAATTAGTTTAACTGATGCTTTCGTGTATGTTTGCGTAACACTAACACCTAACAGTCCCCGTGAGATCTTTATTGTACCAGCACCGTAAAAATGCAGCAAACAGATCTTTTCCTAAAAGCTTCCATTACCAATTAACAGAAAATAAGGAAAAAAATTCAAGTTTTCTTTATAGTCAGTAACTGAATTTATTAGCTATTGTGATCTCAAAAAAAAAAAAAACCAACCAATTTCATCCTGCATGACCATCCTCAAATGTTTTGGGTTGTCTTTGTTTAAAGATGATGCTCAGTCTCTGAATTATCTAAGGAAGAATTTGGTATAGTCTTAGGGAAATCATTTCAGTGCTTAGTTCCAATGCATTTTAATATGAATTTTTTATTTCTAGATACAAGTTTATTGCCAGCCAGTTTTTCACAATCTACTTTTGTTTTCTTTAACTATCCAAATGGTACTGATTTTACCTTTCAAGGGCTGGGTTGCGATTCCAAATTCTCTAGTAGTCTGAAGTTTATCACATACAGTGTCCTTTAGGACAGATAAATCCCAGTTAGCAGCACTTGCACTGGTTAATGGCACAGTATGATTTGGCAAGTGTATGCTAACTCAGGTGCAAAAGCAATACAGCTATAGCTACAAACTGTGTTAAACTGATCGTAGAGGTGTATCAACACTACTTCTAGTTCTGGTGATGGTTTAAACACTGCTAACTTCAGCAGAGGCATACATGTGGAAAGGGGATCTGTGCTGCATTACACTGTGTGAGACAGGCATACCACTGAAGAAACTCTGTTCAACTAGGAGACAAGAGCTGTTCATCATACTGCTAAACAACCTGAACCTTTGATCCAAAAAACTTAATTCATCATTATTTCATTTTGATTTTAAGAACACACACGCAAACACCAAAGAGGGCCAAATCCACGTTTAATTCTGTGGCATAAGATCTAGATTAGGGTCTCTTTCCATATTGGGCAGGGAGGGGAAGGAGCAGGGAGGAAGAGCCATTTAGAAGCCTTTTTATTTTCTTGAAACACCAAGCACACCACTGCTTTGTTAGTAGTTACATTAAAAACTACCTCTGTCAAATGGACAAATCTTCTGCAAATAGAGTTCTTACCATCCCATCTCCCATTTAGATATGTATTGCTGAAACATTAACCAGCACCTATTCCAAAAGATCAGAAGCCTTGATGAATTGTTTGATGCTCTCTAATCACATAGGTTTTCACAATGGGCAGGCAGGGAACAAACAATGTGAAAGGCGTTTTAAACATGTTCTGAAAGAAAAATTTGCAGATCAATGCTGAAGTTAAAAAATACTTTTGATCACATCCCCTACAACTTCTACTAGAAATGAACTCAATATATTAAATTTTAATTTAGATAGCCTGATGAACAGAAGTATATAAATTTGAGGGTTTTGTTTCACCCATTAAGATGGTAAGAGCTCATTTGCAAAATTCAAAACCAGACTTGCATGTCAGGTTCTGGGGTTTTCAAAACCGTAGGCTACATGTTTAGGTCTGACCCAGCTGAGCCTGACAGATCCAAGAATGCTGCAGAAGCAGCACTGCCATAGGATTACTCAATTTTCCTCATTCATCTGCTTAATCATGCTTTCTTCAGAGGTTTTGCTTCTCCTGGATCAGGACTAATTTGGATTCCACTTTAAGGAAGTTGTCAGGCCACTTAGTAATTCTTAGCACATGAAGGTTTGATTCTGTCCCTAGCTTCAGACGCTTGTACATATTTGGCCCCAGAAACACAGTATAGTAATTCTGCAAGTCTACTGACAACTAACCCTTATATTAAAGCCTAACCACTGAAATAATATATTCTCCAAGAACTTCAATTTTCAATTTTCTTTTTAAATTTTTCAAGAATACATATCCAGCCCTCATGGTGGGGTGAAAAAAAAAAAAAAAAAGTGAAAATGTGAAGAAAAGAGGAGTGGAAAAAGATATTTAAAATGACATAACTCCCAAAGGATCAAATATCAAAAGAGAAAGAACATTGGATGATCATTAAAACCATTCAAGACTAAATAACTGGGGAAGGAGCGTAGTTTTAACTACTTCAAACTGACATAATGATTCCCAATTTGAAAAACTATATAATAGCTTTTGAAATTATTATATAAACATATCTGTTTAACATATAAACTATATAATCCCATACACTTAAAATGTTGTGGGGATTTTTTGCCTTGAAAGCGTCTTTTGAGACAAAGCATAAGATGGAAGACCCAGAGGCTTTTGTCTTCAGAGTATGGACAGCCTTGGAATATAACTTGGGACAGGGGTGAAGTTGTGAGATGAAGGGAGAAGACAACAGAGAAAGATCATTAAACTTTTCTTGTAAATGTTGTTTTGACTTTTCAGTCATAAAAACCGGAGGAAAGCAGTGAAAATATCCTTCCAGAAGATCAGAAGGAAAAAAATTCCTGAACTGTGAAATATGAACTGCTGTCTAGTTTTTTCAACACCTACTTATTGTAAGGTTACATAAAGCTGCAGAATACATTTGGAATAAAATAAATACACTGATATCTGCATAGGATGCACAGTATTTGTTTATTCATACAGCTTACTCTCTCTACTTGTTATGAGCAAAACCCAACAAAAGAAGTTTCCAAAGAGATAGTTTCTTGAGGGAATTTTGACACTTCCCATTTGAGTTTTCTTCAAACCCTTCAGAGAAAATAAGTTTTAAAAAGCATATTGCAACCAGAGAGTTCATTCTTAAAATCTTGAAATCTTTTTCCTAAAGCCAGCTGCCTGCATTTCCTTGCAGCCTACTTTCATAGTTTTTCCTTAGCAATATCTATATGCCTGCCTTGTGCTAGGCTAAACCAGAAGAAGAAGAAGAAAAAGATTAATAGAGATGAAAGGCATTTAGGAACATTTAGGAACAGCTTGCTCTGGGATGTTGCCAGGAATGGGAGAAAAGAAACTGCAGTGCTAGCATATTAGACAGCTTAGTCACATTCTTTAAGCGTGAAAGTGTTAAAAGCAACAAAAGGTTCAGTGACGTTGAGATACAAGATGCTGCTTTGTGAAGGACTCACATTTTCTTTTTCAATCCACAAACTCTGGAATCAATCCTACATTAGTATAGAAACAGCTGAGTTACCTGCCTAGTTATACAGAGACTTTCCAGAGAGTATTTAAAATACTGTATTGAATATTTTCTTTGGACTATGAAGAAAAAAATCTGTTTCTCATTAATTTGTGTTCCTCAGAGCCAAACTACTGGAGAACCTAACTGAAACATCATCCCCCTTTTCTTTTTGCAGCTTCACTTAAAACTTCAATAATCCCAAGTCTATATATAAGCAAAAAACTCTGATGAGTGTGCAATCCCAAAGATAAACAACTTCCTAGACATACTTGAATCTAATGCAAGTCAGCTGTACACTCCCAGAAAGACTCTTTAAAAGCATCAGCACCTTTTCTTGGGAACCACTTGAGAGATATAGAAGAACACACTTTGCTCTATGCACATGTAGTTGAGTGACTTCATGCTTTATTTTTCTTTATTTTACTACCTAGTGTGAACTTGTTTGGCCTTCCCCCCAAATCCTATAAGCACTTCTCCGTACCTGTTCTTTTGAACAGCTTATAACATTATGTTTAATTAAAGGCTGGGGCCCAGCATATATAATTTTCTTGATCTTATGCATTTTAAAATTCCCTGGTTCTTACTTCTAAATACAGGCATATTTAAAACAACATCTGGTGTAATACTAGGACTATATTTCACATCATTTTAAAGCAAAGAAGAGCTCTCTTTCAACCTGTGACAGCTAGGTCCTGCTGACAATTTTGAGATCAGCAACTTGGTATTTAAAAGTGAACTGAGCTTTACATATCAGCCCAAAACTATCCACTTTAACTATCCAACCACTGCCCTTTAGGTAAAAACATTCAACACAATTTGAAAGCTCTATAGGTCTATTAATTATCTGTTTCATGTAATTTTACTGTTCTCCTCCTGTATTTTTATTTTTCAGATTATTTAAATGTCCAGGCACATACTAAAACAGCCTAAAAATATTATCTTTCAGAATTACAGAATACAAGCGTTTGCTGTGGAGCTCTGAACGCACTCCCCACATCAGCATTGAAACAGAAAGGTGGACAAGACTGGCTGTCCTCAACAGGGATTTGTTTGAATTATTTAACCATTTCCCTTGACCTGCATTTAGACAGTTTCTCTCATCTCTGTGTCATCTAACAGAGGAGTCTGCTGCCAGAGGGATACCAGCTGGTTTGTTGGAAAGGGACAAGAGCCAGAAGGGCTGCATTCCTCCCTGTACAGGGATTTCTGAGGCAAACCACGGCTGGATTGCATGGGCCCACTGATCTTGCCAAGCACATGTGGCCACCAACAGTGAGGACTGAAGCTTGCTGGTAGCAGTATTGAGACAGCTCAAGAGCCAAACCTCTCCTAGCATAGCTTTGGAAACAGACAGGTGAAGATTTGCCAGACAGCAGTCCCCACTTTAGTACAAAGCAATAAAATGCACATGTCCCTGGCAGGCTGACACAGCCGCAGTTCAAGATCTGCCCAGCCCTCTGCCAGGCCAGGGCCAGGATCACTCCTGCTCACTGAGACCATGCTAAAACATCCGCTGAGATCCACGCTTACTCACTTCTTTTTTAGTTAGGTGCATTTACTGTTAACCTGTAAGGGTGCACTGAAAAACACCCCACACTTAACAGAGCCTCCAGGCACACAGCTGCCATTGTGCAGTGAATCCAGTCTCCGAACACAGCACGTAGGTCCTGACACGGCAGTCAACACACAGCAATACCCAGTTTGGACCATGCTGTTATAGTGACAGCACTCAGCGTGGCAACAAACTTCAGGGGTGGGATTCCACATTGACTGCAGTGGAAGCAGGTTTGAGCATGCTCCTCCATCCACCTCTTGGGTGCTGGCTCCTCCAAATTTCTCCTGTGCCTTTCTTCAGATCAAGTCATACATGCAGTTTCTCTCTTGGTGACCATGACTAGGTCAACAAATAATTGATTTCCCTACTTCTAGCCCATTTTCATGGTAGTTTGGCACTTTTCAAAACGCAACAGAATTCTTTTTTTTCCTGGCAATGACATTTTTCACTTGATTGGCATATTGTTCTGCTGTGGGCAGCTGTAACAAAGGGGAAAAAAAAAAAAAAGAAGCCTCAGTTCCCAAGCTACTGAAAGCCGTGGACTAAAACAAATAACACACTGACTAGTTCTTCTACAGTGAAAGAAAAGCTAGGTCCTCCCTAAGGACACTAGCCATGTCCCAGATCATTCTACCTGGCTTTGTGTAAACAGCTCTATCAGATTCTTGTTTGCTTCACATTAATCATGTAGTTACTCACTAAAGAGAAAGCAAAAACCTGATGATCCAGATGAAAGTTCTCACCACTCAACAAAGCATCACAAGTGTTTCAACGTCTGCTTAAGAATTTTACACAGAACAGAAAAGGTTCAGTGCGCTTTTTCTTCAGAATATACCATAGTCAATCTTCTGGAAGGTGAAATGTACATAAAATATACTAGAGCTATCTTGATACTGTTAAGCAAACCAAGACAGGATCAACAAGCTGAAGTGAGAACTCATCCCAGACAACATCAATAGCCTACTATAGGTGGTGAGATAGGTAACCCTTCCCCTTCTTTGAGGCAGACGGGATTGAATTCCACATCCTTGGTCAGCATGTTGCTGATACCATTATAATAAATTTATCCCTAGATTCAATGAATCTGAATACCATGAAACTACACCTCCAGCTCAAGGTGGCTGCCTTCCTCAAGGCGTAGCCTATTGTGGATATAATTCAAACCTTTACATTAAAATACAACACAGCGTTCCTGCTTATCTACCCTGGCCCCTAAAAGGTTAGTGATAGAACTCAGATCTCAATCTAAAAATATAATCTTCACGCTCCTTTCTCAATGTGATACTGCAATGTTCTTTCAAATAGGTAGACTTGAAAAAAAAAAACCAACAACCCAATATAAAACTCCACCTTCCCCCACCAGCTTAATTCTATTTTTCCTGTGAACACGTATCACAAGTAAGAATCCAGAGCTGCCTCAACAGCTGCAAATCTCAATTTTACCCATTAAAATATAACATAGTTCCAGGAATATCTTGATGAAGATGTAAAATTTTGTACAGACAAGATTTCCAGACCAAATTTGAAAAGCCTTTTTAGCCAAGAATGAATAATAGCTAGGTTATATCTCACACTCTACAGCTAGAATTCAGAAAAACATTATTTCAAAGAATTTTCTACACTCAGGTTCCTCTAAATCAACTAAACAAAGAAAAAAATTTGCTTATAATTCTGACATCAAATTAAAGATTTTATTTATTGAAAAAAAATTAAGGCAGAAAGTAGAAGAATGTTTTATGTTTAGTTTTAAGGCAAACATATTGTCTTCATTAAACATTTGACACACTTCAAGTACAAGCAGCACAATACTGGCAAGCTGCAACTCGGGCTATGTTTCAGTCACATGGTTAATATCATGCACTGAGAATTTCTTGATGTTTATGGTTAGCGTTAAAGTTCAGACTAAAGATCCTTCTTACGGAGGACAGACACTTATGTTGTTAGTTTCTTTCTGATATTGTTCAGAACCTCATTACAAGTGCTGCAGGACAGATTATAGCCCTCATTCAGAAAAAAAAAAAAAACATGCTTACCATTTAGCTTGCTCTTATATAATCCCTAAAAGGCAATTTCTCCAGAGTCAGTACATTCTGTCACACACTTGGTCTTAGCCTGCAGTACTTTAGGAAACAGTAACATGTGACGGGTTTTGCATAGATGTTTGGAAAAAAAGATGGCATTTAGTTTAGTACTTTTATCAGACAGACTTCGATGAACGCTGCTTATAAAGGTCTAAGAATGATCACTTAGAAGCGTTTGAAAACATACCACAGTAGGCTCCATACAGATAACATGACCAAAAAAAAAATTGTCTGGCTGAAAAGGAGTCTATACAACATCTATTAACTCTTTCAATCCTCTTTCTTTTTGGTTGTGAAGCTTGTCACCAAGGCACAGCCTTTTTTTTTTTAATGAATATCAAAATGATGATCTGAAAGAAACTCCAGCGAGACAATGATTAGCACTACCTGTGTTATAGGGAAATACATATTATTTCAGTCAATGCCACTGCCACAGACTAGGACATATTCTAGGGAGGAAAGAACTAGTTAGAGAACGATTGTAGGGAAAAGCCTCTGCCAGACAACTCTCTCACACATATATGCTTTCCCTCGTTTAAAATTCATGAAGATGAAGTGCTGCTTTTGTTTCCTGTCTCCAAGATGAGCCCTAATACTCTTGCCAAAAGCAAGCTAACACGGTGTAATTGTTTTTAATCTAAATTGCATGTCCAACCTTCTTAGTCTTGAAAGAACATTGATGATGCTGCTTTGATACCCAACTGCCAAATGACAAAAGTACAGGGCACACAGACAGACGGGCATGATGAGAATTTTTAATCATTACATCTCTCAGTCAGCTTACAGAATGTGGAAAAACAGGGGAGAAACATAAGAGAAAAGAAAAGCTTTTTGCAAGAAAAAGAATAAAATAATTTAGAAAAACAAATAACAAAAGAAGCAATTCAGAACAAAGATCCCTTGACGTGTTTTAAATCTTTTCTATTCCATACAGCTAAAAGGGCTTTTTGAAAGGTTACAAAATGAAAGAGAATGGTCAGAAAGCATAAAGGTAGCTTTCTTTTTTAACATAGACACAAGCCTTTCTTCTGAGAGAAAAGCAGCTTCAGAGTTTGATCTTTGCAGAAGACACTTGTAAATTGCTGAAACCACAAATTACAGTCGAAAGTTATCATCCTTTAACTTTCTCAAGTTCGTAGACATACCTGAACTGTATACCTGCACTGATCTCCAGTTTTTCCTCTTAGCCATTCTATTTGATGTCATCTAAACAGATCTGTGAGATGCAGCTTTGAGACAACAGACCGACATGGAAATATATCAGGAAAGCCATGAACAGTCAAATTCTCAAAGTACATCCTCAGTGATGGTCAGACAGTGCAGAAGGACACGCAGCTCTTACTATTGATCTGAATGCTTTGTTCTGTTATACGGAGCTAGAACAAAAAGCTTGATTCTGTTTACCATTCTTGTTCCTGTTAGTTTAGTATCTTCCCATGTTAAACTATTGTTCTCCAACTACATTCTCTAAGCTGTCCGGATTGGGGCCAGGGAGTGTATTGGTTTTCTTGTTGTCCATGTAAAGCATGTGGCTTCAGCAGCTGCATCATTCCTGCTGGCTCTCTGTAACCTTATCTTTGTCATACCCAAGTGCCGGTGATTCAAGGAGAAGCAGGGCATCCTGGAACACCTCTTGTACAGGTGGGTGAACCTAGGTGAAGAACAACACTCTATGGGGGAAAGAGGGCAACGAGGGTGTGTGGCAGCACAAAATGATCACAACGTGGACCTAGACCTCATTGTGAATTACGGAAGAAAAGCAGACAAGGGGGTTTTTGCCAAGACATATGAAAATGTACAATTTTCTTGACTTTTTTTTTTTTTGCCAAGTTGTAAGAGGTACTGCCATTCTTCTGTTAAATAAAAGCAGAAACATCGGTTTCATATCTAATTCACTCTGCTATTCTCAAAATTAGTCAAAAGACATTAGTTCTTGGGCTTCTTTCTTTTTCACACAGACTTTCCATCTACTTATGCACATATATACACCCCTAGATTAAAAGAGATAGAGGTAAAGAAACTAAGACCTCTTACAGGGAGGTAGATTTAGATTAGATATTAGGAAAAAATTGTTTACAATGAGGGTTGTAGAACACTGGAACAGGTTGCCCAGAGAGGTGGTGAATCCCCATCCCTGGAAACATTCAAGGCCAGCTTGGATGAGGCTGTGAGCAACTTGATCTGGTTGGAGATGCCCCTGCTCCTTGCAGGGGGGTTGGACTAGATGACCTTTGAAGGTCCCTTCCAACCCAAACCATTCTATGATTCTATACATTTAATTAAAACTGTTCAGAGAGAAATTGACTCAGGTCATACACACTCAAATTGACACTTACCATCAGTTTACCACCTGAATATCAGTTGCAACTTCTCTTTGTCACAGGTGAGACATTCATGGAATAGGAACAATCACACTTACTTTCCCATGCAACACCAAGAAAGGTTGTATTTTAAGTCTTATTTTGACAAAGTGCTTAACATTCAATTGCCCAGATATTTTCACTCTCATTAAGGGATAATTCTCCAGGTTGCTAGTACACCAACCCTGGACATTTAACCAAATGTTTAAAACACATGCTTAACTTAGTAATATTTATGTCTTTAAATATTGGCCTTTTAGCTCTGACACACGGGTGAGCAAATGTTATCAAGTAAAGACTTGCTATTTACAAATTACCAATTATGTACTTTTACTTATATAAAGAGCCTTTAACTGTTATACAAGGGCTTGCAGAAAACCCTGAAATAAACTATAAAAGATGCTTTCATTTTTTAATCTTTTCTCTCATTAAAGGAGAAGGAGCAGCGTGACTTGAAAAATCAGTGTGAGGCACCAAACAATCTGCTTCAGAAGTAATTGGTGTGCACAGAATGCATCCAGCTAGAGAAGTCCCACAGCCTATTAGCAGGAACATATATTGTGCATTTACTAAAACCTGTCTGACCCTGGGTGAAGAGAGCAAGAAGGGCAGAGCAAGTCAGCAACAGCCGTAGCCTTAACTTCACGTAAGTGCTATTGATCTTATTGACTGGGTCACTTAAGTGCTGCTGTACATTAAGTAGGGAAGAACAACTGAAAATTACATTAATGCAAATTGTTAAATCAATATTTAACAGTATCGTTAGTGGCAGCTGACCTTGGATGCACCTTTAATAAAACAAAGGTGAACTAGAACAACCAGAGTCATAGGCAACCCAGTAATCTGAACTAACATCAAAGATGTGTCTTAAGGGCCTGTATAAATGTAGACATTCCTGTAATGTAGATATTCGTGGCAGCTATTTCATGTCTTGTAGCAAGAAAAAGGTTCCTGCCAACACATTGTATTACATATGAAGAAAGGATAAACCATTTTCTCTTCACCTTGTGCAGTTTGTTTTAAATGGTCACTCAGAAAACCACTGATACAGAATTGGAAGAAATGAGAAACCCTAATATTTCACTGCCACATGTCTTTTCTGATATGCTTGTGGAATTATATTTAATCATATTTTAGAAGGAGAATGAAAACAAGCAGTAACACTATTAAGATAGGACTCTGCCACTGACAGGCTTGTCTGACTGGTTTTAACCACAGTAGAGTAGAGAGCATTCCTCTCTCAGATAAATGAGCTGCATCCTGATCTGAGTCTCAGGCATTGTCTCCAAAGGATGACTCCAGGGAGAAAAATAAAGTTTTAAAATCAATTTTTAGTCAAGTTAACACTCTTAAAATACAAACAGAAAGCCGATTTAGGTCACTGTATGTGAATCTCCCAGTAACAGTACCCCAGGATGTACCTAAGCTGCTGCAGGCCTGGGAAGTGAGATTCCTGAGGCACCAGCTATGCAGTCACGCTACCAGATCACAGTGCTCAACAGATGATCCAGAGAAATGCGGCCTCATTAATGGATTAATAGCATTGAGTTAATACATCAAATCCATCAGAACCACCTTAATCCATTCAATTTAAATAATAACCATTATTAAACCAGATCTCTTTCCATCAGCAAGATCACTAAGTTACTAGTCTGGAAACCTAGGTTTAGCTCCTTCCTTTTTCACAGGCATCTTTCATTGCAAGCAAAGTATGTCAGACACCTTTTCTTCCACTCAATTCTGCCTATCTAGCAGAATGATAATAGTAATAAAACAGAGAGACTGAAGTTTCTTCTTGAGACCAGATACTTCATAGTCATAAATACAATTTAGATTTTAAGTACTCTTAATCAAAGGGAGACTAAAAAACTGGGATTTTATCTTGTCAGCCTTAAAAACTTTGATTATTCTAGGACCTCTAAATGGGTAAATCTTTGGGAATAACATTTCTTCCCATAGGCTGTAACACTTCATGTACTCTTATCCACTACACTTATTTAAGACAATCATCTCCACCATTTCCATTTTTTGAGTGGGGAGAGGAGGAGGTCAGGCCTTCTGAATCAGTTCTGAAAGGCTGTAATCACCCGCCTAGTGACTCAGTGCCACGAGGTCCTTCTACAGTCTTTTACAAGTGGTTTTCCTCCTTATCAGACTGAACACCTTTAATGCAATGCAAGCAAAAGGTAACACACTTAAGTAAAGCATATAGAGCGACAGTTCCTAAGCTGGTTACTTCTAGTGACAAAAGATTTTTTTATTAAACCAGGCAGTTTTATGAAAATATCAGTCCAACATTCAGTTTTCTGACACAGGACACTTTCCACGCTGAACGTTTACAAGAACTCAAAAGGGAAAAAAAAAAAAATTGTAACAGTAAGAAAAAGAGGACTATATTATTAATCCAGCAGGAAGTATTACACCAAGATATTTCTCCTAGTTCATATAACTCCAGAACTACAAGCATTATCATATGCTTGCCCTATAACTCCTACATAAATGTTCACTACTAGCCACTAACAGAAATATGACTTAGACTCCGAAATTTCACCCAGCATGGCCATTCTCTACTTCTCCTTCCTCTGAAGTAGGGAAAGCATGGTATTTCCAATTTTATGCATGAAGCACAGATTACAAGTTATTTCCCCAGCACATATTAAGTTAGCAACAGAGCTAAGAATAGCATTTTTGATTCCCTATTTGGCATCAGTGACCAAATAAACATTGCCCTCATCCTATATCTGAAGGCATTAAAATACCTCACCAAACCCTAATGAAATTCCACAGAGCAGTAAGATCAACTCATTTAAATAAAACTTGACCCTCTGGAAATCTCCTTCAATTGCCATGTAATTCTTTAATCCTGTGACAAAAACCTAGGTCCTCTGCTACCAACTCTCTATAAGTTTTCCGTATTGCAAAATATTGTTGAATTATTCACATTTAAAATACCCTTATCTCTCTACTTAACACTGAAGTATCTCTGAGGTTTACAGTTTAAGTAAGAAAATAAGGGTGGGGTTTTTTTTAAATGATGGCCAACTGAAGTTAATGGAGTAAGTCGTCTGACATTAAAAACCACAAGTTGGTCTTCAATTTACCATTTGCATGTCAAGGCAGCATTGTCCAGCTGGTGTATCCAGAAAAACACTGGGCAAAACTGATCAAAATTACTTTTAGCTGTTGGAAAACAAGAATAGTAACTTCCCACCACTTCTTTGGGCAGTTGAAAATGGCACATTTTATGAGGCATGAAATTACTGCAGTTTATACTGGGACTTTTTAATTACCAGAGCTGCAAATCCTCAACTGCAGCAAGAGTTAGCATTTATTGAATCAGGTTTGCTGTTATTAACATTCTCTTAAATGCCAAAAAAAAAAAAAAAAAACAAAAAACCCCAAACCCAAAACAAACAGGAATGACTCGTAGGAAGTCAATAGAGTTATACTGCTGCAATCCACCATGCACGCCTTAGAAATACCAACTGTGTATTAATATAAGAGCTCTGACATTTTCTGACACTCTTTCTACTTACTTTAGTAGTAACAGCTACCACAGAACAGAGCAAAACTTTATCCAACTACATTTATTTTGTTGCCAGAATTTCTCAAGCTCTTCTAACAGAAAAGAATATTTTCTTAACAGGGTTAACTTCTCTCTTCAGTATTACTAACACAATTTTAGAAATGACTGGTTAACTAAATATTAGATTTGAAAAACCTAGCATACAAGTTAATGAGGAATTTTCTTTTATACTGCCATAGCTGCTAAATTTTCAAATGCATCCACTGTGGCCTAATTATTTTAATTCTAAATGCTCACTAAGTCTTTTTTATTCATTATTTTTATCTGCATGGTTCGGAAAAGTTTTACATCTCCTTTGAAGATTTAAGTCAGAAATCTAGCAAGTAATGGAGGCATCATGTTTTCATAATGTCTGGGTCCACGAGGCTCTTGACAGACAGAGTAACTGTGAATCAAGGAATAATAAGCTCCTCTGAAGTGAATTTTTAATTACTGCAGTGCCTTGATGCAGTTCACTGGGGCCATGAATGTCATTCAGCATATATTTTCTAACACCTTTATTTTCCTTTAATGTACTTTTCTGTTAAAAACAGATGATATTTTGTCATTATTAAAACTGGAGTGATACAGGCATATCCCTAGTGACTACACTTAACATATTATTTACTGTAAAACAGTAAATAGACTTAGTGTACTTATTACTTTGGTGAATTTGTTCAGGTTTTATTCTCTTCTGTTAATTGAATTTTGGAAATAAAGTATTTATTTCCCTTTTATTTCATCAACGACTGGATTTCACTGCCAAAATAACTTCTTCTATCAAAGACTATGTTTAAATAACATTAGGAAAATAGCCTACTCTTTGCCAAAAGGACACTGATAGTTTTTCATTCTGTCACTCAAGGAAAGTTCCTATCCACAACCGTCAAACAATCTCAAACCAACCTGATGCACTCCCCAAAATATCCCACACAACATCCTCTGACTTTCATTTAACATCAGTTGTACAGCTCCTTGACTGCAATACTGATGCCATAGAAAAGAATCAGTTTAAGAAAATGTTAAAGTTTCTCAATAGTAATTTATAATGAATACTTCCTGTCAATTTTAAGATATCTAGTCACCCAGCAGCATACCGTGCTCAGTACACTCACAAGTGACCTGCATTTGTCTTTTCATTTATGTTTCTTCACAACAGAAATGTTTTATCCATTCAAATGAAGTTATATAAATCACAGTGACTTCCCTTTAACTAAAGGTAATAGTAGATAAAAGTGGCATGATAGCTGGAGGCGTGATGTGGTGCTCTTGTTGACAGTTTCCTTTCTGTACTATGTAAACCTTAGCAAGTTTGATAAGAGCATGCAGCACTTGGAAGTAAGTGTTATTTGGAGGAGAACGAGTTCTTTTCAGTTGTCACTGAAGTGCTACACCAGGGCTTTGATTTGCATAAAACCTGATTATATTTAGTATCTGCTCATGTATCCATGCTAAATCAGCATCGCTTCATCAGCACACAGGAATTATCTTTCTGGCTATATTTCTTCTAAGATCTTCCTAAGATGTCTTATTATTAGAAGGTATCATACTTCAGTTTAAAAACATGTATACAATCATACATATAACACTCAGGGGTACTCAGATGTCTCCTAATTTCCTTCCTTTTTCTTCACTTTATTCCTCAATGTACAATAAATGGCTGTAACTGGTATTCAGCTTCTAAAGGACTCTTCTCTGGAATCTGCAATGACTCATGAGGTGCACAAAAACTTAGTAAATGTATGAAATAATGATCAAAATTATCTAGTTTTTGATCCACTACTTGATCTTACAGATGGATTTTCAATACTTTGTCACATTATCTAGTCATATCTTCATTTTTGTCCAGGTCATCACAAAAAACACGTCACTGGGTTTGTGTGTTAGTGTGTGATAAGTGTTAGCGTGACAACAATGATGTCCCATGCAAAGCTATTACTGTACTGTGATTATGAGAACTACTTTAGGGCCAAATGCAAATACTCATGGTAGACTTTTACATCAATGCCAAAAGTAAGAAAAAATCACAAATACAAGAAGAGGGCATAACATCATTCTGTCCTGTGGTATCTAGGGGATTTCTAGTAGGCAAAAAAAAAAGAATGATGTTAAGAGAATGTCCTCAATTTACAACAAAATGGCAGGGAAATGCCAATTTACATGTCTACTTAATAACTAGAGAAATAAGTGGGAGAGAAAAATCTCTTACTGGAGAACTCTTAACCCAAGCTACAAACTCCTCAGTTCTAAGCAGCTTACTTTGCATGGCAAGATAAGGCAGAGTAAAAAAAGTTTCACTATGTTGTCCAGTAAAGTCACATACAGGGATCATTATTTCACCTTTATTGAACCCCATAAAGTCACCTTAATTGCTCTCTGAGAGACTGCCTCTGCATTTTAAAGGTCAAATAAACAGGATTAGTATAAGCAGTTACATGCATAGATATACATAGGCTATAATTAAAATATGTATGGCAAAAGAGTTCCTCTTGAATCATTTTTCCTCTTCTTGAAAATAACAAAAATCAAGCTCCTGATATGGCACTGAAGTGACTAACAAAAAGAGCACAGACCTCCATGGAGCTGGGAAACAGAGAATGTATGGAAAAGTATTTTACCCATCTACACATAGTTCACATTCTTCACCTTTCACAGTCTTGGATGACTAAATTTATCACCCTTTTTAAGAAGCAGATTTTGGCTAAAATCCCATTTTCATATTGTGTAAGTACAGATAAAATTTTCCTAAAGAATAAGAATAAACTAAACTCTCTGAATAAAAATAATACACTCTCTCACTACAATTCACCAGCCAAGAGTCATTCTTCTACAGTCAACAGATTTGCACCAAGACAAAGCTTCCATCGCTCAGGTTCAGTACCCTTACAGCTGTATTGTCTCCCAAGCAATGAGACTCCACTTAGTAGCAGAAAGTAAGCTGTTTTTTGGTACCAGGTCCTATCAGGCCTGTGTTAGCTCAGTATAGTGAGTGCCTCTGGAGCTCTCATAGCTATGGCAGTCCTAAAGTAGGGTGAGAAGGGGCTATGATCCACAGGGCAAGGAGAAAGTTGAGAAGAATACAGGAGCTCAGAAAGGATAAAAATAATTCCTGTGCTTTCATATTACAAAACAACTTGTTCTTAGAAGGAGTGTAAAAACAGCGAGGAAGGATGTCCTGCTTTGGAACGACTTGGTCCTGTTGGCAGCAATTGGCTCAAACTAAATTACACACATCTCTACGTAAATACTGCAGATCAACACTTCCCATTGCTGGTAAGCTACAGCATGTGGACTTGTGCAAAGCTTTTGACACTGTCCCACATGACATCCTTCTCTCTAAACTAGAGAGACATGGGTTTGATGGACGGACCACTCGGTGGATAAGGAGTTGGCTGGATGGCCGCACTCAGAGAGTGGTGGTCAACGGCTCAATGTCCATGTGGAGACCAGTCATGAGTGGCGTCCCTCAGGGGTCCGTGCTGGGCCTGGCCCTGTTCAACATCTTTGTCGGCGATATGGACAGTGGATAGAGTGCACCCTCAGCAAGTTCGCCGATGACACCAAGTTGTGTGATGCCGTCGACACGCTGGAAGGGAGGGATGCCATCCAGAGGGACCTTGACAGGCTGGAGAGCTGGGCCCGTGCCAACCTCATGAAGTTCAACAAGGCCAAGTGCAAGGTCCTGCACCTGGGTCATGGCAATCCCAGGCACAAATACAGGCTGGGCGGGGAATGGATTGAGAGCAGCCCTGAGAAGAACGACTTGGGAGTGCTGGTGGATGAGAAGCTTAACATGAGCAGGCAATGCGCCCTTGCGGCCCAGAAGGCCAACCGCATCCTGGGCTGCATCAAGAGGAGCGTGGCCAGCAGGTCAAGGGAGGTGATTCTCCCCCTCTACTCTGCCCTGGTGAGACCCCACCTGGAGTACTGCGTCCAGTTCTGGAGCCCCCAACACAAGAAGGACATGGACCAGTTGCAGAAGGTCCAGAGGAGGGCCACGAAGATGATCAAAGGGCTGGAGCACCTCCCTTATGAGGACAGGCTGAGAGAGTTGGGGCTGTTCAGCCTGCAGAAGAGGAGGCTCCGGGGAGACCTGATAGCGGTCTTCCAGTACCTCAAGGGGGCCTACAAGAAAGATGGGGAAAGGCTGTTTAGTAGGGCCTGTTGCAATAGGACAAGGGGTAATGTTTTTAAAATAGAGGGGGGTAGATTTAGATTAGAAATTAGGAAAAAATTTTTTACGATGCGAGTTATAGAACACTGGAACAGGTTGCCCAGAAAGGTGGTGGAGGCCCCATCCCTGGAAACATTCAAGGCCAGGTTGGATGAGGCTCTGAGCAACCTGATCTAATCAGGGATGTCCCTGGTCCTTGCAGGGGGGTTGGACTAGATGACCTTTGAAGGTCCCTTCCAACCCTAACCATTCTATGATTCTATGATTCTATGTGTAACCTTTGCCATATGACACCAAAATGGAATCTTATTCATGTTCTCTTATTTTAATAGATTCATGTTCCTTATTTTAAGAGAGAGGTGCTCAAGCTCACGGACTTCAATTTTCAGAGCAGCTAGGCACCTGGTCTGCGAGCATGGTGGGAAGTATCATGTGTATTTGAAGTACAACATTGTTTAGCTGCACACTTTGAACCTGGGCCAGAATTTCAGACTTCAGTATCCAGCAGCTCCTAGTATTTCACTGTGTCCTGCTGGCTGCTAAGTCCTTTTGAAAAATCTGACTACTGAGACACCCATGTAGAAGTACACAACTCACCCAAAGGAAAACTAATTTTCACTGGAACAGTCAAAGCACTCATTAAATAAGAATCTTTGCTCTGTCAAACTACAATTGTCTATATCCCACATTTCTGGTATTAGTTACAAGAAAAATGCAGCTAAGAAAGTGTACTTTTTGCTACTTATTTTTCTTGAATTCTCTAATAGTAGAAACAGTTTTGTCTTCTCTTAAAGTTTTCACAGACACTCAGCAAGTTTGAGAGTCTGTATTTTTTGCTATAAAGCACCTGAAGATAGAGATGTAAAGTGGAAGTGGTGGTGCAACCTTTTCTACCTACTATATCATAATACTAGTTTCCTTTTCAGTAACAAGATGCAAATGCAAACATGCTTTAAAAGTATGTATAGCTTTGCTTTCAGTCCAGATCCTGTTTCAGTTGGCTGAAAAAAATGATAGGAAAAACTATGCATGTTACATAACCAAAACCTACATTTTAAAGAGTTTGTTGTGTTATCCATCAAAGCTAGCACCAAAACATGCCACAACCAACCTGTCGTCATTCAGAATAGTCTCAAATAGGATCAATTAACGTGTTGCATTACCCAAGTTATAATGTTTGATTAGCAAATGGTGCATTTATATAGAACACATGATGCTTTACATCAGGATTTTAATAACATTGCTCACCAGTGAGAAAGAGCACCCTACATCATACTGACTAAAATTAAGTGCTCAGGATTTAGCCAAGTATCAGGATAGTCATTAGTGGGCTCTGTTTGTTCTTCTGGACAGTAACTACGCAAAGTATATTAGCCTCCTATGAAGGAAGGGTTGGGAAAAAAAGACAGAATTACTTCAGCTGAATTAATGATTAAGAAATCATGGAAGGCAGAGATAAGATGGAGCTGACAGATTAAACTAGAAAAATAACATGGCATGCCAGCCAGCCAGCTGTAGCAATACTTTAAAGCCAGAAAGGATCAATATCAGGAGTGCCCTCCACCACTCTGCTGAGTAATTTGAGGGGCACATTCGTACTTTTCTGCCAGAACAGCTTTAGGCCTGGCAATCAACGTCTGTACGGATTGACTGACTGGTCAATAGCTGTTCCATGCAAGGCAAGATACCAACCACAGCAGGTTAGCAAGGACAATGTCGCAACATCTAACAGCTTATTCCTGTGTAATTGGTGTTACTCTTTTGTAACCTAGCAGAGACCAATTCTGCAAAAAGTGGACTTAAATACCATAACGGCATTCGATGCCAGTAGTTGAAGAAACATAATTTTGATCAATACTTTCTACAGTTTGTCCATGTTTTTCCTATAGCAAGCAAGATGGGGAGGGAGGAGGAAAGAGATAAAAATGGGCAATATGGGATGAAATCCAGCAAATCCAAGGGGCTTCTGAGCTGGAGCAGTAACTTGTACTGCTGTTACCAAAGTTGGTTTCTGTTGTGCAGGAAATTGAAGTGTGTTCCTAAAAAGAATGGAATGAAAATCTAGGTTGTTGTATTCTCTCTTATACTCCCAGAGAGAAGAAAAAAAAAAAAGTTTCTAAATGTTTTATTGTCTTATTTACCAAATGAAATACATTTAGTATGCCCTCAGACACCAATACTCAGGGAAGTTTTCTAGTGCAAAGCACAGATTGGAAATACCAAGGGCTCTGACCTCAAAGCACCTGGATTAAGATCCAACAAGAGGAATCTTCAGCTGTATCCAAATCCACAGCCATCAAAGCACTCTTGGCCACTGCACTATTGGCAGCATCAACATGCATAACTGGCTCATCCTCATCTTTAGACTCTGGACATCTGGGATCCTGCAGTCAAGGACCACTTTGCACAAAAACAAGAACCTTGGATCCTGAAGTTCTGCAGGAGTGCACCAGGTCCAATCAGGAGGCAAATATCAAGAAAGTCTTAATTAAAAAAGAAAATACACTGAAACTGGTATTTCCAGAAAATGGAAATTGTTTTTTATTTCCACCAAACTGCATTTTTCCAGAAACTCCTGAAAGTTTCAGAGCATGTCAGCAACATGAGTCCGAATTCAGTCAACTCGGACTGAGTTCAAGTGTGATTTCTTTTGCCCACACTTGAGTTCTACTGAACTAGAGTTGAATTACACAAAACATCAAGGCACTAATACTTCATTAGTATTACACAAAACATCAAGGCACTCCAATTCACTAATACTCCAATACATATTCAATTCACTACAAACAAGTAACCCTGTTTAGTTCAGCTATAGAAGCCATGTCAACTATAAGCAAAACTGTTTCCAAGATCCAAGTCTAATCTAAATTATGAACCCACAGAAATGCCCTAATATACATGTGGGATGGTAAAATACACACACACAGAGGAAGTAAATATCACTCTTTCTCAACGGGTCTCAAAGCCAAGTGCCAGTAAGCAAGGAGGAAAACAGGGATTTGTTTTATTAGATTTCAGGAGAAGAAATTGTCCAGCTCTGATGAGAATACCAGTTTTAGGTTTTAATTATTATTCTAATGGAGCAACTTTCATTTGCAATTACACATTTCATTTTACGATTTAATAAATCAGCACAGTGGGAAAATCAGCAGATATTCATGCTTAAGCCTCAAATTTCTGGTGTAATTTGCATACAATACATCATCTCAGAGAAAATACACTCTTGGTTATATTTTCACATAGTAGAAACAACTGCAAAAAGCTAAAGATATACAGTAGGTACAGATGTTTTAAAAAGATAAGCCACACTGCTAACATTTAAGTACAGAAACTTAATTATGATTGCGTGATTTTATACAACTCAGAAATAGAACAACTTCTTACTGAAACTCATTGTCTAAAATCTTTTCTGTGGTATTGGCATTGCACTCTTTATTCCTGAAAAACTCACCACACAGAAGCCATAATTTCACTAACAATAACGCTATGCATCCATAGGAAAAGTAACTGAAAAATTATAAGTTTAATTAATCAGAGGTGTGATCATGCATAATATGTCGGTTGCACAAAGGAGTTATATTGTGTCAAGTACTTAGAGAAACGACACACATTTTTGTAAGTTTTCACCTTTTTTTTTAAACAGTCATTCACATTTCCATATTTCTGCTTAAAGACTAAAAAATACAGCCACAAAAGAGAAGAAAAAAACATTGCTAACAGTGGTGCTCCTTCCAACCTTTAACTTCAAGATGAAAATCAAACAAGAGGTGGATGATAAAGTGTAACATATTATAAAATGTTTATTAAAATACAGATAAAAGGATGTTGACACTAATTGAGTTTACACTTCTTCTTTCTGGTCTTTACGTACTTCCTCCACTTTGTTTTTACTATACATCAGAAAGCTTTCAAGAAAACTGATTTTTAAACATAAATACATGCAAAGAAATTCTCAGGAAAGTATATACTCTTACTGGAATAGTCTTCTCATTTTAGGAAACTAATACAGAAGTTGAACAGTGTATCTTTCTCCATTACAACTGTTTTTCTACCTAAAAACAGCCCCCACGAGGGTCATTAAGCTGTATTGTTTCTTTGCTAGAAAGGCAAGTAAAACAGAAATGTCTCCAATTTGGACAAAGCCCATGACATCTGAGGTCTGCAGCTTGACCCACAAAAACAAAGCTAAGAACAATTTTAATGCCTGTGATAGGAAAGGAAAAAAACCCCACTAGTATTTTATTTTACTGGCAGAGTAAGACCCACACTGTTATAATCACGTTTCCCAATAGGAGGCGCTACATAATACAGAAAAGGGAGTGAAAGCTCAATGGTTACAGTATCTCTGCTGTTTTACTTTTGAATGCTGAACAAGATTTCACAAATTAGCAAAGATCCTCCATAGGTGTAAAACTAAGAGAGTAGTGAGACAAGAAGCAGGAGGAGAACATAGCTAGATCATAGATTCTTTTCACCAAGAAGACAGATAAAAAGGGTCTATGAATTAAAGAGTTTGAAATATTGCAGATTAAAACAAACAAGTGAAAATTCCACTGAACTGTAAAAAAAAAGGAAAACAAAAGATAAAACCATATAACTAGTACCTCTGCATCAGACCAGGAAGAAATACACAAACTATTAGAGCACCAAGAACACTTTTACCCACAAAAAGGGTGAGAGAAAAACATTTATATACAATATAAAGCACATAAGCAGAGGAAATGCATTAATTATACAGAAAAAGTGAAAAATAAGGCAGAAGCTACGCAAGAGGAAATGCATAAATGCAAAACTACAGATACGAACAAAATGAACAGCTTGAGCTGTTGTAGAGAAAAGGGAAACCGCCCTGCCTAGGAGGCCACACAGTAGCTCCGTCACTGTGCGAAAGCTTGCAGCAAGAAAAAGATACACACACTATGAAAGCAAAACAGCATCTTGGAGGAAAGTTTCTGCACTTTATGACTTTAATGCAATGCAAAACAGCACAAATAAATGGTCTGTAGAACTCGGACTAGCACCAGATGCAAAGACAAGGTAGCAGCAGGCAAACAGTAAACTGAATGCCAAATAGACAGCGGGGCATCAGCGAACCTGTGAAGCTACAAAAAGAGCTATGTAAGAGGGGAAAAAAAGTTGCAGCCAAAGATAAAATTATTCAGTCTTAAAAATGCAGCATTAGGACAATGCAAACTATAAGCAGAATTCTGGAAAAAAAAAATACATGCTAAAATTTTAGCAGGAGAAAAAGCGCATAAACCATACAGTACATAAGTGGACATGCAAGAAAAGCACCAGCACCAACAACATTCTGCCAGGGCCTATCCACTGGCCTGTCTACATAGGTGTTACAGATTATTATGATGTATTTAAAGGACCAGAGCATCCCCTCCATAAACACACTAAACCAGAAAAAAACTCCTCAAGCAATACAGCATCCAGATCACCGATTACTTTTGTGATATTAGAGTAGTGGAAGTAATAGAGCAAATGGAAAAAGAAGGCACTGTGGGTAACATCTGTAAGTCATTAGTGCCAAAGAAATATTTCAAAAAGGGGAATAAGAGTCAAGAACAGATGAATCAGTGTTTGCAAGATTAAGAAAACATGTGAGTTTAAGCCAGATTTTAAAAGTAACAAATGAGTGCCCCAAAGAAATCTTTCAGTAATTGTCTGGAAAAGTAGCATTCTCACTTCCCAAGGTTTGCACAGTGAAGAGCGCCAGAGACGAACACTGCTGACTTTGTATCTAAAACAGTTCTGCAGCAGGCCAAGAGGATCTGGACCACATGGGAAAACAGAAAGCAGAGACAAAGCAGAGGAGCTGAACTAGTTCCACGGCTTCAGAGAGAACAAAACCAACAAAAAACACACACATGGAAAAGAGAAGACTGAACACAAATTAAGGTCATGAGATCATTAGCATCTGATATTCTGACAAGGATCAGCTATTGAATGTCCTGAACTACCAAGATCAGCAACTGAGAAAACTGTCACTGTATGTTAAAGCATCGAAGTCTTTGAGATACAGAATTCTCTGTGAAATACTTTTAAGCTATTGGGGAATAGATGACCAGCTCTGGCTGGATTTGACTTTCAAGTCAAGCCGACTACATACATTTGCCAAACACAGCCAAAGATATTTAGCATACAGTGAGCAGTTGGTGACATATTTCAGGAAACAGTGCAAGCAGCAAGAGCCAAATGCTTTCTGGAAATTGAGAGCATTCTCAGTTTTGGGGAGAGGGAAGGGGAGTACTTCATTGACTGATGGACCTTGCTAAGGCTCTGTAAGCAAGAACAGCATGGCAAATGAGTAAAACAGGAAGAAACACAAATCTGCTTCTCGGCCACTAAACACAAATCCCACTTTTTACCTTGTAACCTATTAAGTCAAAATATACATGCCAATAGGGAACTACCCAGTGTGCTAAGATAAACTCCCACTGATTTTATTTCAAATTTTATTTGAAAGAGTGTAGGCACCCACAGCATTCAGGAACAGATTCACATTCAGCCAGCCTTGAGGCAGGATCAGGGCATCCCCAGGTGATACAGTCCCTGCCCTCACCCTTACAAGCAAATTATATCAACCACATGCCCCTACCTCAGAGGCACAGATAAAACTGAAATGAACATATATGTCACTTCTATTGATTCTGTTGAGGATAACAGTCTCTGCCTGAGAGGATTAGGCAAGGCTGGTCACGACCAACTTTGTCACCACCACAGCAAAAGCATGGAAGACACCATGTCATAGGCTTCACTCAGACTTTGAGAGAGAGGGTGTCCTGTTCTCTGAACAAACCAAAGATATGTTTGCAACACTTCAGAAACAGAGTGTTTTTGAGAACAGATGACTGTTCACTATCAGCATGTTTACACCGCTTAGCCTGGAATTCAGTCATATCACTCTGTCACAGTACCACAGCCAGCCAAAAGCCAAAGTTGGGTCAGCAGCTAAAATTTTAGCCTCCCAACAGCTGCATAAAGCAAATAAATATGTCAAGCCACCCTTGAAAGAAGTAACTGCACAAGAAATCTTATTAAAACATTCAGTGCCAAGATGCAGGCCTTGATATCTGCAGCAGGACACAAAATCAGAGTCAGACAGAGTGTACGATAATGGGGACACAAAATCTTCCAAGGATCTTGTGAGAAGAAAACCATTTTCTCAGGATAAATCATGACCTGGAAAAGAACTATATATGTGAAACAGAAAACTCTGTGGGTTTGGGTTTGTTTTGGGTTTGGTTTAAGTGAATGGGTAGATATTTTTCCAAAACCGCAAATACATCTGCTCACTATGAACACAAGCATCCATGAAATATGCTGAGAGTCCAAGACTTGACTAGTACGTAGTTAACATATGCCCCGTCACATCCTCAAATACCCTACACACCCACAAAAAAAAAGCAACACATTCTACGGAAAGAAGAGTCCAACTTCAAATCGCCCACAAAATACAATGTTTCATTCAACATTAGAATGTACAAGGAAAAGCTTTCAAATTCAGATGGAAAAAAAAAAGTTAGTTGCCAAATAGAGGGGGAAGGTTGAAGGCTGAGTTTAAAAGAATACAAGTTTTACCATCATGAGAAATATAGGTAAGCGAGGTATAGAACCACATTTAGTTGTGTTCTGTTGTATAAACAGGGCAAAAGAAACATTCAATAATCAGTTACTCGAAAAAAGGGTGTGTAATAGGCATGTATAAAGGACCTTAAAATATTAAAATTCAGAGGACATACAGGAAAAATAGAACTGCTGCACTAGGTTCATAAACTCATTTTGCACTTCAGCAGTGGGCACATTCACCTTAGGAGTACTGTTTCTGAAGACCAACATGTTTTGGCTTTCAACACAGCTGCTCCAGAGAATCATATTGCACCTTCCAAACCAGTCTACTCAAAATGTCCAAAGCAAGGAGAATTTCAGATGAACTTTACAAACAGCAGAAATGAGTGAAGGATACAAGGCTTTCAGCAGGATTTTAAGGCACAAAGTAGAGGCTTGTCTTGTTCAATGCACAGCTGGCAACATACAAAGACTTTGTTTTGTAGAGGAGCTGGTCCAGTAGCACAGTTAAGGTTCAGTTCCTTTTTTAATGCTGAAGTCCATTCATTTTATTTTATATGAAGGATATAGTTAATCCTGTAAAGATGACAGCATTGACTTCCAGAACACCAAATATATTTTCACAGACGTCTTTATTTTACAAGTTAAAATGAATTAAGGCTTGAGTTCTTTAATAAATATAGCATCTGTTGATCTTTCTTTGTCTCTAACAATCTAAGAAGAACATAGTAATTTCAAAGCTTATGTATTAGGTCGATACTAAATAAAAGAGTCCATTTTTTGCAATAAAATAGAATAAAACAGTTCTTAATTAAAATGAAATTACAGATGATGTACTAAGATTCAGCAACTGAAGATGTTAAAGAGTAGTTCACATAGGTAGTTCTCAGAATGAACCACTTTGATTCAACTCATCTTCAGTAATCCAGTCAAGATTTCTTCTATGTCAAACCCAGATTTATTTAGATTGATCATCCATAACTAGTAAACTAACCACAAGAACTGTTCACTTAACTACCTCCATGAGAAATAACTTTACTCTCAAGTGAACTGTGTTTTTACGTCACCAGTCTTAAGTAATTATTAGTTGAGCATTTTAAAAAGAAGACTTCAATTAGGTTGGAGCAAGAGGATTTTAAATCATAGAATCACAGAACCATGGAATAGTTTGGTTTGGAAGGGACCTTTAAAGGTCATCTAGTCCAAGCCTCCTGGAAGGAGCAGGGATATCTCCAACCAGATGAGGTTGCTCAGAGCCCCATCCAACCTGGCCAATGTCTCCAGTGGTGGGGCATCCACCACCTCTCTGGGCAACCTGTTGCAGTATTCCACCACCCTCGTTGTAAAAAATGTCTTCCCTGTATCTAGTCTGAATCTACTCTCTTTTAGTTTAAAACCATTACACCTTGTCCTGTCACTACAGGCCCTATTGAAAAGTCTGTCCCTATCTATCTTACAAGCCCCCTTTAAGTACTGAAAGGCCAGATGGGTGCCTTTGTCCAAAGAAGCACTTGCTTCCTTTAAGAAAGAGTTTCAGTCACCTTTTCAAGGTTTTCTCTAAAGACTGAGGAGTAGAAATATTTTTAGGATGACAGTTAAAATTTACATGTGACCATTAACCTATGAACATAAGCTATAAGAAAAAGAAGTATCATGAAACTGCCATTTTTGAGAGGTATGATACACACTCAGACGTGTTATTTGATTATTTAATCTATACCCATGCCACAATACCAGCATCACAGAGAGGACTTCAACAGCCTGAGCATTGCTTGGGTTTTGATGTTTATTTGTTTGTTTGACACACATGCACCAGGTATTAAATCTCATTTTTCATCATCATCTTACAATTTCTTCAATCTCTTATACATTCAAACTTACTTTTAAAATTAATTTTACATATGTTTATTTGCATGTTTGCTCAGTGTGGAGATATGAGAAAATATAACTTCTAGCATATACAGCTTTAGAGAATCCAGTTACTTTGTAAAAATCACAAAAAAAAACCCCTCCACTTTCCATTATCTTATTTCTTCCCCTAGAAAGGGCATATAAATACAAAAATAACCAAGATCTCCATTTACATAAGAAAACACAGAATCAATATAATCAAATGCTAATGGGTGGAATTTGTTAAAGAATCTATAAAATATTTCCGAGGATCAATTAGTCAGAATACAGCAAGTTTTGACAGTTCTGGTGTATGAGCCCAGGCATACAGAATAAAGTACTACATCTAAACGACTGATTTTAGCTTAATAAGAAGTGAGACTCATTTGCTATGCACAGAATTAGTAGAAGAGTTTTGAAGAACAAATAACCAGAATCCACAGTACCATGTAATTTATTCCTCATTTTCATTTTTAAGATTTCTAGTGCACCTAGTAATAAAAATTTGAAGTGGATAAGAGAGTAATTAGGTTTTGTGTCAACCTCTCTATGGATTTTCTGTTTCTGACAATACTAGGAAGCTACACTGCCAGTGCAGAGAATACTACAGAATATGCCTGAGGTCCCCAATGGTAGGAAAATGAATACTGTATGCCTAATTTAAACAAAAGACCCTTCTCAGTATTTTTTGAGAACATAATAAACTGCAGTACAGCATGGCAGACTTTAGTCTGGCAGAGGAAGTAACAAACACATCCAGGTTTTTTGTGTTAATGTTTATTGTTTCAGCAGCAGATTCACTTAGATACCTCACTGCCAATAATAATAAACTGTGTATTTAGTCCTTGTTTACATTTATGGTACAATGTTACTTTTAAAGAAATGTAAAAGAAAACATATGCCTCATCACATTAGTCTGTCCTGCTGTTTAACATCAGCTGTAATGATCTTTCGAGAGTCTGACTGAAAGCCTGGAGTTTCTCTACATGATGTCCCTTTAGTCTCTTAGAAAATACCACAGAATGCCTGCCTTGTAAAATTAGGCCTAATCTTAATTATCTTGCTGTCTATTTCCTGAGCTTAATTAACTTTTCTTAGTGCTTTTCTAGACTGCAATGAGGACTAAACCCATTTTGTCTTCTTCAGCATTTCATAATTTCTTTTCCCTCACTTCCTAGAACACCAAAAAGCTCTTCACAGTCCTAATTGCTATGGCAAAAGCTAAGATATGAGATCTGACAGAAAAGCTATAACAAAAAACCTAAGAACATACAGCCATGCATACAAACAGAAGGGCAGAAATCTGCAAGTGTAGAGAGATAATCCATTCTAGCCTCTAAATGAACTGACTTTAGATATTTAATTATCTTGTTAAGTAAATTCAAGTTATAGGACTCAAATCCTACTCCTTATTGGTCATCAAGCTGTTCTAGGTGAAGTACAAACAGTCTACAGTGTGCAGTGCTCAGATAAGTTTAGAATATCATAGCACCTAATTCGCATGGCCAAGCCTTTTCCTGTACTGTTCATTCAAATTTCCCTATGATCAGGCCTCTTTTATGACAAAGGAGAACTACACAATGAAGTTGGAGCATGTATTGTAGCATCCCACTTTCCTACTGCTCAAATTTCACTTTTTCAGACTACAAAAAAAAATCAGTATGTCTTACAGAAACAAACACAAAGACTTTGCTTACTCTATTTTTTCCCCAGGAGGCAAAAGGGAAGTTTTATTTAAATTGGCTGTCTAAAAATCCAATATAATTATTTTAATTAAAAGAATACTTTCATCCAAGCTCAGACAACCTCCATTAGCTATTACAGTGCATTTACTACACATTACTCTCTTCACCTTTACTGTGCCAGCAAGAAGCAGACTGGTTTCATCTCTAGGCACGATCAGATGAGAACACTAGAATGATCAGCTGATATGCAGGTGATATGCAAGTTGCTTTTAACAATGTTGGAGACAGATCAGATAAGTAAAAAGCCAGTAAGTGGACATCACTCATCCCCTAGTTAAAGGTCTAAAGTCTACTAGATTTTACAGAATATTTGTTTAACTTCCCAGGATTTGATCCTGATCCTGTCACTATTTGACTGTCAGCACCAGAAGACATATTTAGACGTAAAAAAATCAACATCAAAGAAAAAAAAAATTAAATAATAAAAAATAAAAAATAAAGCTCAAGAGTCCGTCCAGAAAATAGGGAAAGCTACACCATATTTTCTGTTGCTACTTTTCACGTAACACCCACAAACAACTCAATAGTTTAGCAATAACTTCATTAAAATGAAAAAGAAAGCTCTATGATGGTAAACAACTAACTGATAAAGTTAGCTATACCCCCATATCATGATGGAGTAATAACTCTACCCACTTGGTTCTTCTCCTCCATTCCCCTGAACACCAACAAAATACCCTTTATTCTAGAAAATAACCCACTGCATAAGAAATCAAGAGTGTCAAAGTTCAGATTATTTCACTTTCATTTGTTTGCATTTGTGTATTTCAGTCTTTTTCATTGATCAAAGCCTCCTGCTTGTGAGCTGAGAAGTCACACAGGGTCGCTTTCTGCAGCTATGGACTACAATCTCACAGGTACCGCTATTCCAAGCCCTCTGCTTTTTAGCGGTAACTTTCAGAAGGAAGATGAAGTAAGGGTATTTGGATGTATTGAATACCAGCATACTCTCCTTCAGCAGCTGGAAGAGAAATTAAGCACAAACATCATAACTCCATACTGCTATATAGGAAGCATAGTGTAGAGCTCAATACAGTGCATAAGTGTGCAATTGTACACTACAGCTAACCTACTCCTTGAACTTCATGCTAACCCTTTCTTAACGCAGATTAGAATATGTTTTTTAACAGGATTGATAAAGATTACTTGATAAGAAAGTAATAAATTGAGTTATGGACTAGACTGCTCATAAAAGCAGGTAAAAAAAAAAGAGTCTTAATAAAACCCACTATAATAAAGAACAAAATAAAGAAATAAAAAACTAGGCTAGTTTTCACTTACTTTTTCCACATTAGCTTCTACAAACTTCATTATTTAAACAATGGGTAATTTCACTTCTATGTCTCATTCATCTATACCATCACAAATTTCCTTCTTTCTTCTCCTCTCTCCACATCACTATGACAGATGTGAAGCAGGGCAATGCTACATAACAGAAGCAAAGAGCAAGTCCAGCTGGGCAAACCAGCCTCAGAGGACGCAAACCAGACTCCCAGGAGTGGCACTGACAACACACCCAACCTCAACGCCTTGGCAGTTTACAGAACAGGAGTGCACACCAGGAAAGGAGCAAGCAACTACTGTCTCCCACTTGTGAGATGGTCCCAGGGCTGAAGGAGAAAACAGCTTTGAGCTCCCTGATATGCCCATGTCACTTTGTCCATGGGACAGTTTTGACTTGTGGCAAAAAAAAACTTAGGAAGATTGGCCATTTTACTTTTCAAGTTTCAAGCACAGTCTAAATGGGAGCAAAGTTTCATCAGAATCCTTCAGAAATGGAAGTGCCTTTCCCTTCAAGACAAACTCCTCTCAAGAACGAAAATCCAAAGCATGTTACTGGTGACTAGTATTGGTGACTGCTAAGCTAGGGTTGTTAACGCTGCTGTGAACCTTCTTGTGTTGATACAGAATCACCAAAACTTTATCTTTAGGGCAGCTGAAAAGATTTATTTTTACGTAAGTGATAAGCTGGAGTTTAAAGCTTCAACATATGAAGCCTAAAAAAAGGACAACAACTTCCTCCTTAAGTAGTTTAACATTTGAATCACAGTTCCACCAGCTTGTGGACTTGTAAATTGTTTTCAGCTCATGGAGCAACTGTATTAACTCCCACTAAATTGGAGGGCAGTTTGATTAAAAGATCAAGCGAAACATTTCAGTTCCTAACCTTCTAGCACTAGACTAATGGCGTAAGAAAACATTGCCTACACACAAAAAAAGTGCCATTGTCTTCAACTATAAACCTATCAACTTACTGTATGTATTGTTTTTTGAAGTCACTGACCTGCTCTTTGTGCTACATTAGTCACTTTATAAAAAAATGACTGCTAGATGGCAGCCATTCAGTTAGTTTTCTACAGCGTGTCTCCTTAGCATGAGACTGAATTTTAAGACAATCGTTGGATCAGCTAGATATACTAATTTAAACTTCCATGTAAGAGCAGCAAGAACATTATTTGTTAAAACCATTCAACAGCCATGGACTCTGTGCAAGTGAATATTAACAGAACTAGCAGCTACTTGTGTTCAGCTACCTGGAGTGGTTTATCTACTTTGGAATTCAATTCTTATTGCAAGCTGCAGCCAAACATAAATACACATGCATGAATAAATCCACTCAATAGAAATTTGAAAAGGAAGAGAAAGACATATATCCCTAGCTATTTTGAAATGAAGAGTCTGATCAATCAGAAAAACTCAATACGTGTACTCATGTCCTCATACTTACTTACAGAGAGCAACAGGCAAATAAATGAAGTGGTAGAGACGCAGAAGTTCAACAAGTTACTTTTATACAAAGAGAAAAAGTGGCTGCATTTTAGAAGTGAGAGTGTAGGTTTTGTGCCTGTGTACAAAGCAGTATGTACTTTCTACTGTCTCTCTTGAGAAGGTACTTTCTACTGTCTGCTCTATGAAGCAGGTGATTAAGAGTGAACAGACCGAGGGACTGTCAGGTAGAGTAAGTGTTAAAAGCAAGCAAGCTCACGTTATCCCAACTGCACCACCATAAAGATTTCAGCTACTACTTGCTTCTTAAAATGGAGCAAAATGAACAACTAGGGAAACAAACAGGAACTAAAATAAACCCTAGTAAGTAATCCTTGGTAATAGCAGCCCAAAGTTCATTTAACTCACAGGCTTTTTAAAAAATAAAATTTTCTAGCAGCAGTTAGAAAAAAAATTCTCATGCCTGCATATGCAGTGAGATTGCAGGTATGCTGCATCAGAAGCCCTGCATCAGAAGCCACTAACAGCTTATTGATGCATCCAACTGAGCCTCTTCCAGGTTACCTCTGCTTTCATTAATATATATCCTGGTAGTCCACAGAAACAACAACAAAACATAGTATTTCAGAAGGCAGGGAAAAAGCTAATGCATCGCTCAAGAAAAACATAAACCAACACTTAAAGCAATACTTTTCCCCGAGCTTTTGCTTTTTCATCTCAGAGTATGCCCTGATGGGTTTCCTTACCAAGAACTATCATTCAAATTAATATGAATTTAATATACTAACATATGAACATACCCCTCTGCTCTTGCAAGTCACAGATTGATTCCTTTATTTTACAGTTTTGAGATCACAGTGCCCAGAAGCCACGGAAGCACCACTTGACACACACACAAACATAATGCACAAATATACCCTGTGCATAACACACAGGGAAAGTTTCAATGTCCATTCATCGATTCCTTCCTTCCCACCATGCTTCCATTGCTACACAAGGAAATATCCACTCCTTCACTTTACAGATTCTAATACATTTCAGCTTACAAGATACTCCTAAGTTTTTGCAAGAAGTTAAAATATTTTCAAAGTAAGAGTTATTAGAAGGATTTTCTTCTACGAAATAAGTATTCTTTCTGAATTCTAACACCTGTGGGATTTTTTTAGATATCTTTGAATCCTGACCCTTTGTATAGAGGGCAAACTGGCTGATATAATTAAAACGGAATATTACCTTTTAACATCATCAAGATAGATATGTATATACTTGTGTACACACAAATGTCTCTATATCTGTATACATCTTGACTACATTAAAACATAGTACTGTCTTTGATTTATATCAACTGGTTTCCCATGCATTACATAGCAAGATTAGAAGCACTCCTCTAACTCTCACGGTCTAACACTTTTTTTCATCCTTGTATTTTCATTGTGACTTTTACAGGCACAGTCCAGGTTTACTTCATCTTTGTTCTGCCAATGCACTGGAATTTCCAAATTCTGCAAATCATACTTCTCAAATACCATTAGCTTAAGTCAAAACCATGGAGCAGGAGAGAGTGGAACATCTCATTATTTCTTTTCCACTTTTCAAGTGGAATTCGCAAGAAATATGAGTACGTATTTTTCTGCCCTTCTTACCACCACTATTCCCACTTGCGTAGTCATTACAAGACAGATATATCATTTTAAATACTATTTGCAAACAAATAGTAGGAAATAATTCAGTCATGTATTTCCCCTTTTCCAGTGTAACACTGTTTTGCAGTCATGCAGTCACTGTTAGAAACAAATCTGCCACTGGGCCCTAAAAGAATGAAAGGACAACTATACTCATGTTATGTTGCAAGAACTGTGGGGACTAAACACGATGGCACAGAATGCTATTAATTATTTACATTATTATTTGACACCTGGTGGAGAATAATTCATATGAATTGTATGTGAAATGTAGAGCAATACATCTTTTTCCAGAAAGCCAACCAATAAAATGTATTGCCTTGTAATATCGCAAATGTGCATACTTGCTGTTACACCCAAATTATGGAAGGGACCAAGTAACTGAAAACGGCTAAATAACAGAAGAGGAAAACAAGAAAGGTGACACAGCACAAATCTAACACAAATTCAGCTGGCAAGGTTAGACTGCATGTTGCTTTCTGTGGGCAATAGTGGGGACAGTCAGCCACCAGGAGTTGGTGATAGTAGGGAATTTCAATCTTTAACACTGGAATAGAGCAGGATACAGGCTAGGTCTTCTCAAACATGGGGGCATCCTTTAAATACAAATATGAGACAGCAGTTCAGTTTGGAAGTGACAGAGAATAAAGGTGGAAAGCAACTTAGGAGAGGATAATAATAAAAATAACATTTCTGGTTCTTCAGAAGGACAGCAAAGAAAAAAAAATCAATAGCCTTCAGGAAAGCAGACTTCTATAACCTTACAGAGATGGTTGCTGAGGTCTCACGGGATGGATGCCTAAAAGAAGAGAAGGAAATAAGGAGAGTTGGTAACATTTAAAGGGCACAAGTGCAAGTTATCACAGTGCAATGAAAAGAGAAGGAAGACCTGGAAGACACCAATGTGGATAATTCTGTTTTTCAGTGATTTTAAAAAGAAAGTTCAAAGTGGAAATTAAGTTAGATCATTCTTTAATACCATTAGTAGTTTAAAGAAACACAAGAAGAAAATCTAGAAAGACCAATCTTTGAAGAGTTAGGGAGAAATTAAACTTATCTGGTAAGTAATTTAATAAGAAGACAACCACTGAAAGAGCTAGTTTGATACACCATGGAGAGGAAGTGCTGCCTCACAGTTCTCAGTGACTGACGTATTCAATACCAATTTGCCTCCTTCTTCACTCTGAATGAGATCAATGCTTAATGTGACGCCTCAGTTAGAGAGGTAAGAACTCCAGCCACTGCAGATTAAAAAACATGTTGGACGTTTTCAAGCTGGCAGTGCTGTTGAAATTCACCTTTGTGAATACACTGAGGCTGGTACCTTCACAGATGGTGGAGACCATCTAATGGCACATTGGGGCTGAGAGGGGAGGAGAGGAACCTGCCTCCTTGTCAGCAATCAGCAGTTTGTCAGCCTGTTCTACTCTCCTGAAACCAGTGCCAGCAAAAGGCCAAAGGAAGCAGCTCTAGAACAGCTGGCAGTTACTTTTCAGATTTCATAATGGACTTTGAAGAGCTCAGAAAACTGAGAGGAGGACAGAAAAACTACCTGATGTCTACCTCCAGAACAGGGAAGAAGAAAGGGGAGAACCTGGGACTTGGAACCCTGTCATCTTACCTCTGCTTCCTAGAAAACAGGAGAACAGAAAAGCTTTAGCAGCATAAAGGTAAAAAGTGAATGAGAAAGTGCCCCACAAAGCGGTATTAAGCTATTCTCACTTCATCACTTCCTCTAACCAAGCATAGATCCTCCTGAACAGAGCAGAAATTGTAAGTATTAATACCTCCACTTTAAGCCTCAATCATAAAGCTGTTTCAGATTATGTTCTTATAAGAAATAAGAAAGCAAGCAAAGAGAAAGAAGCATGTACGACAAGCTAAGCAGCAAAAGTATTATTGGCAAGTTAGTGACAAGTTAGAAGAGGGTATAGAGTGAGGTTTTAGAGATGGGGTGTCCCAAGCCCAGAACTCTTCAGTATTTCTTTACCAGCTGGGGTGAAAGAAATAATGGGTATGCTTAGTGAATTTGCAAGTAATATTAATCTGGAATGGACTAAATTGAAGGAGTAGATTAGAATTCAAAATCCTAATTAACTGAATTCTTACTGACTACAGCAGAGGTCAGGCAGTACTCAGTAAGAGGTCATCAGCTGCATAGTCTTAGGGTAACAGATGACTGCACACACAGCTGCACTGTAGAAAGAGGTCTGGGAGTTAGCTGGTGCATTTTGTGACCCAAGGGGAAATGCATAATGGAATAGGTTTTATCACTGAGAATTTCTTCACTCATTTCAGTGACAGAGTTGCTCTCAGGTGGAGAGTCATGCCCAGCTCTGGGCACTGATTCAAGAAAGATGTGAACCAGCTAGAAAAGGCAATAGTAATAATCAGAGGTTTGCAAAACAGTAAAGGCTGAAAGAATTTTAGTAACTCAGTCTAGAAGGATGAAGAGGGATGTAGCAAAAAAAAAAAAACATACATACATTAGAATAAAATCTCAAGGTCCACTGTCAACAGGACAATAGTGATCTTCAAGCTTGAAAGCTTTACCTTACATGCCAACAAAAAAAAAAATCTTAACATCCAAGGCTGTTAGAAATGGAAGAGGGTGCCCATAACTGTTCCTGTTTGAGAGCAGACTGAGCAAACCTCTATGACAGACGGGTAGAAGCAGCATCCCACCCGTTCCCTAATGGAATCCAAAACTAATTCACATAATCAAGTAAAAAGAGTTGGAGCTGGGGGAAGAGACAGTATATATTGTAATTATTTGAATTACAGTTGTGTTGGACTTGCATGGCAAGGTTTTGGTAGCAGATGGGCTACAGGAGCAGCTCCAGTGAGAGGCTGGCAAAAGCTCCCCTCCCTCATATCCCGTAAAGCCAATACCACTGGCGGATGAGTCCATTAGTGACAGTGGTGGTGCCTCTAGAATAATGTATTTAAGAATGGGGAAAAAAGCCTGCACAACTGCAGCTGGAGAGAGGAGTGAGAATACGTGAGAGAAACAACTCTGTAGACACCAAGGTCAGTGAAGAAGGAGGGGGAGCAGTGATGCTGCTCCTGGCAGAGATTCCCCTGCAGCCCGTGGTGCAGCCCATGGTGAGGCCGGCTGTGCCCCTGCAGCCCATGGAGGCCCACGCAGGAGCAGAGATCCACCTGCAGCCCGGGGAGGACCCCACGCTGGGGCAGGCAGATGCCCGAAGGAGGCTGTGGCCCATGCAGGGCCTATGCTGGAGCAGGCTCCTGGCAGGATCTGTGGACATGTGAAGAGAGGAGCCCAGGCTGGAGCAGGTTTGCTGTCAGGGCCTGTGACCCCTGAGGGATCCATGCTGGAGCAGTCTGTTCCAGAAGGAGTGCACCCCGGGGAAGGGACCCATGCTGGAGCAGTTTGTGAACAACTGCAGTCTGTGAGAAGGATTGATGCTGGAGCAGTTCATGGAGGACTGTGTCCTGTAGGAGGGACTCCACGCTGAAGCAGGGGAAGAGAGCAAGGAGTCCTTTTCCTGAGGAGGAAGGAGCGGCAGAGACAGCGTGTGATGAACTGACCACAACCCCCATTCCTTATCCCCCTGCACCACTCAGGGGGAGGAGGCAGAGAAACTGGGAGTGAAGTTTAACCCAGGAAGAAGGGTGGGGTAGGGAGAAGGTGTTTTTAATATTTAGTTTTTATTTCTTATTACCCTACTCTGATTTGATTGGCCAGAATTAATTTCCCCAAGTCAAGCCTGTTTTGCCCATGACGGTAATTCCTGAGTGATCTCCCTGTTCTTATCTCGACCCACAAGCCTTTCATTATATTTTCCCTCCCCTGCTGAGGAAGAGAGTGACAGAGTGGCTCTGGTGGGCACCTGACATCCAGTCAAGGTCAAACCCACCACAACATTACGGATAACACATACTTCAGGCAGACATCTTTTCCCTTTATCTTCTGATTCTCAGTGACTTCTGCATCCAAACTTTGTGTTGTATTGCCATTTAAGTCTCTTTAGATTGCCAATTTATGGTACATATTCTTTGCAAATCTGGTATTACCTCTGCATTCAGGAACTGAATCATGAAAAGGAAGCAATGATCTAGTTCTGTTAGTATTTGTGAGCTTTGCCACTGAAAAATGGGATTAAGAAACAGAAGACAACTGACTGATGTCCACTGTCTCATTTAAAGCTACACATCACTTAAAGCATACAATGTTTGCTCATGCCAAGCTATTATCTCTGCTAAGATTATCTCTATATATTCCCCATAGTGGTATTTGTCACTTGGGCATTCAATTCAAATGTGATACCAGAAATGCAGCAGTAGATGGCATAATTACACTGTGATCTAGTGGACATTTCAGCTCCTCCTCTTTTGCCTAAATCATTCAGACCAAATATTTAAAAAAAAAAAAAAAAGTGCTCTATACCAAACATATTTTGCTCTCAAATTGACAAAGTATGAAGCTGGCTGATCAACTATATAAGCAGAAACAACACAGTGGAAAATGGAGCTGTGTCGTCTTCCTAGAGAAGGTTGTACCATAGGCCCAAATCTTTATGACAGTGGTCAGAATCAAGCTGGAATTCAGTGTTTAAATGCCCTTTTGCAATTACAAGCAAGAAAAGTTTTGGAAATCATGTTCTCATGTAGATGTGTAGATAATGTGGTTAACATTATTAACCCCTGCTTTAAGATTATTTTCTTCCATACAGATTTTAAGCCAAGGTTGATTGGACATTACAATTTTGGTCCTTTTTAAGGAATCATAATTACATTTAGAACTAACTGTGTATCAGAACTTCCCCTTTATCTTCACAGCCAATACAGGTTTTCAGAAATGTCATCTTAAGTTATTTTAAATTACAGTAAAAGCCCTCAGTGCATTTTAGACTATGATCTCAAAGTGATGAGTAGATATTAAAGCATGTCATTTTTTTTAAATGACACCATAAACAATGTAATATAACAGCTTCAGAGCCACAGGCAGCAGTAAAACTAAGTTTACACTACCAGTAGGAGTTAGCAGTACCTTAAGGAAAACTGAATTGCATAGTGCTTTTTTCCTTTGCACTTAAGAACATTTCAAGATGTATGCTGTCTGGCAAAATATTTTGATCTTTCTAGAATGCAGAATAAACTCTCCAGTAGATATGAGCGTTATCTTGCTTATATGATCTTCATTCACTGAACTGTACCACAAGCTCTCAGAGGGAATAGAAACAAGAAAAGAAAGAGATCCTCAAAAATCTGTAGCATCAGAGAGGTGAATATCCTTAATATGCAACACCGCCCCACAGGCAACATCAATCCCTCTTAGAATCGCAGATCCCCTCCTTGTGATCATTGTGTCTCCCATTTCTACTTTTTTTACTGCTGCCTTTCCTCATTTAGAAAAATAATGCAGAAAGAGATATTGCCTAATGGCCTTCTGTGATGGAGTGACTACAACAGTGGACAAGGGAAGAGCTATGGATGTTGTCTACCTGGTCTTCTGTAAGGACTTTGACACAGTCCCCCACAACATCCTCTCTAAATTGGAGAGATAGGCTTGCAGCCCAGAAGGCCAACCACATCCTGGACTGCATCAAAAGAAGCATGACCAGCAAGTCGAGGGAGGTGATTCTGCCCCTCTACTCTGCTCTGGTAAGACCTCACCTGGAGTACTGCGTCCAGTTCTGGAGCCCTCAGCACAGAAAAGACATGGACCAGTTGGAGCAGGTGTAGAGGGCTACAAAAATGATTAGAGGGCTGGAGAACCTGTTGTATGAAGAAAAGCTGAGAGTTGAGGTTATTCAGCCTGGAGAAGAGGAGGCTCCAAGGAGCTCTTATTGCAGCCTTCCAGTACTTAAAGGGGGCTTATAAGAAAGGTGGGGACAAACTTTTTAGTAGGCCCTGTAGCAAGAGGACAAGTGGGTAATGGTTTTAAAATAAAGAGGGTAGTTTTAGACCAGATATAAGGAAAAAATTTTTTACAATGAGGATGGTGAAACACTAGAACCGGTTGCCCAGAGATGTGGTGGATGCCCCATCCCTGGAGATATTTAAGGTCAAGTTGGACAGTGTGATTCTTCAGGTTTTCAGAACAGAGTTTCTGTTCACTAAAGTTTAGCTGTGAAATCTCAGCATATCCATGAACTGGGATACTCAGGGGAGAAGCAGCATGCAGTTACTGGGGATTTGGGCTGGGGTTGTGTGTTTCAGTCTTTTTAGTGTTTGTTTGGTTTGTTTATAGGAGTTCAATTTGAGTGACCAATTAAGAGCAAACTGATCTAGTTGAAGGTGTCCCTGCTCACTGCAGGGAGGTTGGATAGATGACCTTTAAAGGTCGCTTCTAACTGAAACCATTTTATGATTCTATGATTCTACAATTCTATGACTGTCAAAACTTTCCTATAATTTATGTGTAAGTTTGGAAGACTGTGGGCCAATATGATGTTCTTACAGGCAGTTCAAGCAGAGAGAAACATTGCCATTTCATCGTCTCTTTTTTCCTAACTCTTGCAAGCAAGCATAACCTATTTCTAAGTTGCACTGAGAATTTGGTTTATTCTCCTGAACTTGGTTTATTCTCCTGGTGATACATTGGGTGTTCACATTTTTCTTATACCAGAAGATTCTTGCACATTCTTCAATGGGTTCTTCCACCACCTAGAAGACCCTTTTATAGTATCCTTGGACAAAAATACCCAAAAAAGAGGAAAGAGATGGATCCCTTTATGTAAGACATGGCCAAGGAGGACTTAAGACTTGAAAAAAGAAATTATCCATTCAGTTCCACACACCTGTTCAGTTTGGGGTTTTTTAATATCAGTTGTGACATAAGCAAAGAGGTTCAGGTAGGCAAGTTTTCTCTCCCTTATGCATTGCAGTAGCCTTAGTTACATGATCAAATTTCTTTCTACAAGATAATCATCTGAGTGATTCAGTGTCCAGGATCCTGATGCTCACTGAATAGAGTACTCAACATTTTCATGTTGTTCTTATTACTCACTGTGTAGCCTTATAATTTAGTACATTCTTCACACTTTATCCTGAATACTCTCTTACTAATTTCTGTGTGAAAATAAAGTGTCACCCATCACATTGTCTTAGAGTTCTCTTACAAACCCTGCATAAGGTAAAGGGGCATTATGATTCCTTTGCTTTTACCAGTGAAGCATGAAAGTCAAAGTTATGACTAGGATGACAACTTTTTCAAATCAGTACAGTGTGATTCTTCAAGTTTTCAGAACAGAGTTTCTGTTCACTAAAGTTTAGCTGTGAAATCTCAGCATATCCATGAACTGGGATACTCAGGGGAGAAGCAGCATGCAGTTACTGGGGATTTGGGCTGGGGTTCTGTGTTTCAGTCTTTTTCGTGTTTGTTTGGTTTGTTTATAGGAGTTCAATTTGAGTGACCAATTAAGATTCCACTAAGACTTTGTGCAAGTGGAATTAAATTCTCAAGGAAAAGTTTCACTTTCCTGAGTTTTAAGACCTCTCTTCTCTACTTCAGCTATCAAGTGCTCCCGTCTGCAAATCATTCAGTCTCCACAAACCTCTGAAAGTTTGGACCTTATACCCAAAATGTTTATTATTTTCTCTTCAACATCTTTACTGTTCAGTGTACACTGCAAGCACACTGGCTGTTCAAAATACAGCAGTCTCTCTGTGAGAGACTGTCCTAGTTTACTTATACACGAATGTGTAGTATGATTTATTGGAAGCTGTAGTATTCTCAAAACAACTTTTTAGAGTGCTTGCGAATAGTCCAACTACCTCCAAACTTTATAACATAAGTCTCTATATTGCACATTAGAAACTATGAAAAGGAGCAGTTCCCCTGCATTTCTCTTCCAGCCCAAAACAATTTCAATTGCATATAACCAAACCTATTAAGTTCATCAATAACACTCAAACCATTTGAGATACCTTGCAACACACCTTTGACTTTAGGGCATAATAACACAGAATAGTATTACTGCTCCCAAAGGGAAATACTTCAATGTGAGATGATGGCAAAGGACTCTTCAGACCTTGCAGATTCTATTCTCACAATGAAGTCAAATCATGTTGCATCTTGAGGGGATTTAATTTAGTTTCTAAACAAAACAAGCTGGTTTTGGAAAAATGTTCTGCAACAGAAACATGTTGTGTAATTCTTCCCCTCCTTTCTTCTCTCCCCTTGCAGAACATCCTGGAACCCCAATGAAACTTCCAAAATAAAACAAATATTCATCATTAGGCTCTCTTCTCCCAGTTATTTATCCTTTGCAGGTAATTGGAATTTGACAAGTTTGAGTCCACCCATCACAAGGAGTCTATGGCCTTCTCCCAACACCTTGCAATATTCTCTACTGGAGAATCCATTCCATTGCTGGGGTGGGGCTGAGGGGTGGAGGGGGGGTGGGGGTGGCGGTGTTGTTGGTTAGTTTTGGTTTGGGTTTTTTTTAAGAACTGAAGACATCTAGGTCCTTTAGCCTTTGTACTTTTATTTGTGTCACTGCCTTGGCTGAGTTCTTCTTCTTTACAGTGGGAAGTTGTTTTCAGGCTTTGTCTTACATGTACTCTCTCTGAAAGAAGTCAGAGGCTTTTACGTATTTATCTAGTAACAGGTGTTCTCTTGCCCAGTGTCTTCTCATGTAACATCTGTCCCAGTTCCCTGTTTGCCCATAAAAGGCAAGTCCTGCTTGCCTTACAGGACATAAAATTGTTCTCTGGAACCAAACAAATGTTCCTTTTCTGTCAATGGCTTCCCTCAGTATTATTAAGACTACTGTTCTCTCAGGATAGTAGACAGTATACAGCTGATAAAAAAAAAAAAAAAGAACACCCAACTACATTATTTACTCTAGGTTAATAGCTCAATACATCATACACTGCTCTGCATTTTGCCAGAGGAAAACCTGTTACACTTAAAAAGAAACCTTATGACAGTTGTATTGTAGTTCATGATCTTTGTTCATACTGGGCAAACTCTGCTGAGGTTTGCAAATGCAAATACTGCTGTAAGCTTTTTCCCCCTGTAAGTAAAGATGTGTCTCTCTGACTAATCACAACAGCTCATATGTTTATTTTCTGGACAACAGCCTGGATCTCCACGTGCTCATATGCTACAGTTTCTTTCACTGCAGTATTCCAAATTCACAAGTCATGTCTATTGTTTCAGGCACTATCCACCTTCAGAAAGGGACCAAATCCACTATCTGCCAAATGCTAGTTGCTTTGTCAAGCATTCATTGTTATTCAGAGTTTTCATTCAGTATCCAGTCTTTTATTGAATACATCTTGCAAAGCAGAAGAAACCAGCTGCTTAATCACTTCAATCTTACTACAGCTTTCTCCGCTTAGTAAAATAATCTCTCCTCCAAGTTTCACTTTTGCAAAGAACACTGAATTTATCAAGTTGTTATGTTTACATCTAGAGCTGACTCTCACTTTACTGAACCAAAACTATGTTACAGTACTAATTTGGAAATAGTATTTGAAATGAGAGTAGTAAATCCAGCTGTCTTGAAATGTTGTAGGCAATGCCAGGGCAGCACTGTGTCCCATTGGCTGTAGGAGCTGGCGGCCAGGAAGGAAGAGAGAAGGCATCAAAGTGCCCCATTATGGAGATTATCCAGTTAGGCACCTCTTCCACATGTAGAAATGTCCTTGCCTCTTTGCTGAAGTGGTGGCTTGGGAGCTTCTGCAGGGTTGGGGCTGCAGCCAGTGCCCGGTCTGCTGGGTTTGTGGGGTGTTTCCTCCGTTGGACATTGCTTGGCCTTGGCCATGTGGTGCCCTGAACAGCTGCCTTCTGGCCTTCTGTATTTCCCTCTCAGTTCTCCAGCTGTGTGTGGAAATGCTTTTCCCAAGCAATGATCATATGAATCATAGAATCATAGAATCATAGAATGGTTAGGGTTGGAAGGGACCTTCAAAGGTCATCTAGTCCAACCCCCCTGCAAGGAGCAGGGACATCCCTGACTAGGTCAGGTTGCTCAGAGCCTCATCCAGCCTGGCCTTGAACCCTTCCAGAGATGGGGCCTCCACCACCTTTCTGGGCAACCTGTTCCAGTGTTCTATAACTCGCATCGTAAAAAATTTTTTCCTAATTTCCAATCTAAATCTACCCCCCTCTATTTTAAAACCATTACCTCTCGTCCTATCGCAACAGGCCCTACTAAACAGCCGATCCCCATCTTTCTTGTAGGCTCCCTTGAGGTACTGGAAGACCGCTATCAGGTCTCCCCGGAGCCTCCTCTTCTGCAGGCTGAACAGCCCCAACTCTCTCAGCCTGTCCTCATAAGAGAGGTGCTCCAGCCCTTTGATCATCTTCGTGGCCCTCCTCTGGACCTTCTCCAACTGGTCCATGTCCTTCTTGTGTTGGGGGCTCCAGAACTGGACACAGTACTCCAGGTGGGGTCTCACCAGGGCAGAGTAGAGGGGCAGAATCACCTCCCTCGACCTGCTGGCCACGCTTCTCTTGATGCAGCCCGGGATGCGGTTGGCCTTCTGGGCCGCAAGGGCGCATTGCCTGCTCATGTTAAGCTTCTCATCCACCAGCACTCCCAAGTCCTTCTCCTCAGGGCTGCTCTCAATCCATTCCCCGCCCAGCCTGTATTTGTGCCTGGGATTGCCATGACCCAGGTGCAGGACCTTGCACTTGGCCTGGTTGAACTTCATATGACTGGTTGCATGGGGTACCTCAGCCCAGCCTCAGGACCATCTCCCAGTTCTGCTGCCCAGAAGTGGCCCCTGAGCACTCCCACTGCAGGACAGCTACAAGACAACACTGGAGTTGTCTCTTATCTCATTACCAAGGGAAAATTCAACCCCCTTACAAGGAATCCTTCTGTCTCTGGCATCCCTGCTTCTAGCCAATTGACCCCTTCTTGCAGTTGGATCTTCTCACCCTCCATGCCTGAGATCTGCAATTTGAATTTCCCCTTTATGTTCCCTCCTTTCATGAGCAGTTACTACCCACACACTTTCATTATTGCAAGCCCTTCAAATTCCTCTTCATGCTTCTTGCTCTCTGTTTCCATTTCCAAAAACATTTGCTTTGCGTCACATAGTTTTATTTCCTTTGCTCCATTCTTCATCTGTTTACAGCTTAATTTCAGACACTTTCAGATAGGGATCTCTTTCTCTTAAAGATCTAGCATATGGTAGAAGGGCTACACACACCCATGACTTGTGGGAGTCCAGGATCAATCACCATGTGGGCCATGCTGTCCCATCACCCACTCCTGCCTCTAGGTTTTATAATAATTTATAGTCATTAGGGCAAGCACTTCTTCCTTTTCTTCTTCCTTATCGTCTAACATATTCACCATTTTTGTTCTGGCTTCTGCTTGCTTTTTGCAGTGCTCTCTACCATTACATACCAGTTGGCTACAGCATAAGATCAACCCAACTAATACACACACGAGCACTGACGTTAATAAACCCAACAAATTGTACCTTGACGATGTCTTAAGTAGTTTTTTCTAACCATCCTTTCCAGTCTGGGAGCCATCCCCCCTAGTTAAAAAGGTCGTTTACCAGGTGCTTCATGTAGTACTTGAACATCACCTCAAATTTTATGTTTGTCTATTTCTGTTCTCTGATCTTGGCCTGCATCTGTGCAGCAAGTGGTGTTAACCAGTATCCAGGTACCTTCCTTGAGAGATGAGCGCATAATCAAATGCTATTCTGCTTTGCGGGGCTACCTGAGATGCTCACTGTACCTCTGACTGTAAGGCAAAAATAGCAGTATGCATCACTTCCATTACAACAGATAGACTTACGATAGCCCTTTTTAATACTGATTATAATGCACACTGGTGGAAGACAGTTTTTCAAATAACAAACACTTTCCAGAGAGTATTTTATCTTTGTTTTGGTACACTGGGGTAATTTGTGTCCATCTTTTCAGGATAGGTCTGGATTTTAATGAACAAGTGCCAGTCCAATGAACAGGCAGTATCTTACAGACCTTGAGCCACGTACCCCTCATAATCTTTCATTCCTTAAAGTCTTAACATATAACAGTTCTTACAGGTTAGTATATATATGATCAGTAATAATATAAACCCAAATGCAAAACCCCAAGCCACAATTTCTAAAAACAATCAGCAGGTTCAGATTATAACAGGGTCATCAAAGTTCATTTGCAGGGCTGTTGACAGCTGATCAAAGAAAGTTCATCCAGATCACCCAGCTCTGCTGTGACAGGTGATATGCTGTGCATTGTGTCTGAAGACGATGTGACTCTGTCACCCTGAGAAGCACGTATCCATGAAGCAGGCTCTTGCACATGACAGCAGCATTAGTAATTACCAGTACCAGGTTCTTTCCAGTGCAGCTGAAGCATGTGTTCTCACTGGTATACCTAAATGTAGACTCATTTTCCTGATTTCAACAAGTGACAAGTGGTAGATTCTGGTAAAATATCTTTCAGCGGTCTGTGGAAAGTCCTTATACATTTCATTAACAGCTGACAATACGTTTCAGAAAAGCATTATCTGTTAGTTTTATGTTTGACCGCAGGGAGTACTGGGTGAGACAGACACATGGGTCCACCCATTAAAATCTCACGAGATGACAGTCCGTATTTTCTATTCACATTGCTTCTTATATATATAGCAATGGGAGAGGTAACACATCCAGATATTTCAGGGCAGCCTCTGCAAAATTTTTTGCCAATTGTGTTTTTCCTCTCTACAGCCCCACTGGATTGGGGATAATGGGTACAATGACACCTCAGTTCTGTTTATAGGGCTGCCCAAATTTTTTGCACTACTTGTCCACTAAAATCAGTCCCCTTACTGCTCTCTAGCATTAGGGAAATATTAAAGCAAGAATTAATTCTTTCAGCAATATTTTTTGAAACAGTTTTTTCATCTGCATGTTTACAAGGACAGGCTTTGTGCTGGTTTTGGCTAGGAGGGAGTTAATTTTCCTCTCAGTAGCCAAAATGTTTTTGATTTCATATGTGAAGAATGTTGATAAATACAACTGATGAGTTGTTGCTAATGAGACCAAGGACACTTGTCCGGCTTTCCCAGGTCTGGCTAATGTGCAGATGCAGGAGGCTGAGTGGGAAACAGCCAGAGCAGTTGACCCACACTGGCCAAAGACACTATTCCGTGCCCTGAACATCATGCTCAGCATGTAAGTGGGGGTTGGCTGGGGGGGCATCTCTTGCTCACTCCTTTGCTAGCTGCTTGGTTTCATTTCCACGATCGCTGCTCGGGACAGGGTGTATCGGTCATCGGGACGCTGGGTACTGAGAAATTGTGCATCATTCACTCTGTATATTTTAGTATCTTTATATTTTGTTATTATTGTAGTTTTCCTTTGCTATTCTAGTAAACTGTCTTCATCTCAACCCACAAGTTTTCTTCTTCCGAATTCTCTCCTTCATCCCACTGAGGAAGGGGAGAGAAAGAGAGCAACTGTGTGGTGACTAGGCCTAAACCACAACAGTCCTCCATCCTAAGAACACACCTAAAATGACAAGGACACACTCAAAATTACAGCATTTAGGCATCTGAATAAATTCAATTTGGAAATTTACAAATGGTTCTCACAGTTTAGGGTGTGTAGTCATATTTGTCTTCTCCTTTTGCCCTCTATTATTTTACTGAATTCATGTCCTAACAATATAAAGATTCAAGAATGTGAACAGTACTTTGCTAGCAAGCCTCAGTTGTTTGCACCTTAATTTCCAACAAAATGAAAGCCCACTCCTGATCATTCAAGCTATAGAACTATTTGATTAAATAAAAATGTGTTTGAACTGAACAATTAAAAGAAGAAATAATCTTTCAAGTTCTTTAACTTTCCTTTTTCAGTATTAGCTATATCTTCAGATAGATGAACATTTTAATGGTGTAGTCATTAGCTCAGTTTAGAATGGCATTTGAAACTCTGCATGTGAAACTGCAGAGACAATTGGTCTGCTAAGTACAGGAAGAGCACAACATTTTTTTTCAAAAGAACCAAAACAACTATACAGAGACTGAATGAGATACCAAGAATAAAAGCCAAAGCCTCACAGGGCAGGCACACATTTTGATGCTGCGCCCTCCAAAAATAAAAGGCAACACAGGGCCCGATGCAGCCTTGCCGAGTACCCTCAGTATAAGCGATGCAGGCCAGGACAATTTTGCTTTCTTGGCTGTGCTTCTTGGACATTTCACCAACAGTCTCTTTAGCTTTTTAAAGACTGAGTAGTCTGAACACTGGAATGAAAGCAAGGCATCATTAATTTTATACACCAGCTGAACCTCCTCTGAGGATAAGGAAACACGGGCAGGTTCAGCTAACAGTTTTATCTGGCTTTGTAACAGGCCTCGGAGATTACATAACATCACCTGCACAGTTTGGATTTAATTTCCATGGTTTGGGATGAGCTGAAAGGCCAGTCTTCCAGTAGCACACAAGTGCCTGCATTTTGACTGACTGCCAGATGAGGGAAGATTTTTGTGTTTATTAGAATTAAGTCAATTCAACAAGGAACATGGGAAGCATTACCAAAATTAATAGTGCTTTCTTGCCAGTGGTGTTGATTGTTGCAGGGAGCATGCTGACATCCTTCTGCATTCCTGCATACAGAGGCTTCATACAATAAAATCAAACATACTATGAAATCAAAGCATCTCTGAGTCTTTCCTAGTGTGCACTAGCACATCCAGTTGTTACCCTAACAATAAAAAAAAAAGACACAAGGGATGAGATGTTATTTTCAACACTGAAATATCTGAAGAACTACTTACCTCAGGAAAAAAAAATCAAAAGGACATTAAATATTCTCTCCTTCAGTTGTGATAAGATTGTAAGCTCCTACAAGCTGAAAAGTTGCTTTCAAAGTGTTCCTGTGTAGTTCTGGGTAGCACAAATAGACACACACACACACAAAAGAAAATCCCAAAGAATTAAAATAATTTAAACCGTACAAGTTTACTTGCCTTTAAAACGCCAGGTTTTTTTACTCACTGAAAAAACAGGTTTTTTCCTCAGGCACTTCTAACAACCATCTGTCAAAGTTAGTGCTGTGCATGCTTTCAGGAGGTAAGCTATTAAATATACACTTTTTCAATGTAATCCAGCCAGAAAATTAATTTGCTGTTAAAGCTTAGCTGGTGTGCAAGCCAGGAATTCCAAATAGATATATAAGTGCATGTGAAACTAAATACATTCTTCATATCCATAACATAACACTTAAGATCAAGTTTATTTACAAAGCAAACCAGGATGAGCATCATGCATATATGATCTGTTTCATCAGTTAAATAGTCAAAAAAAAAAAAAGAAAGTTAACCAAAGCAGTTCAGACTGATTTGAGAGCTTCTTCTCCCTCCACAGATGTTATATACAGATAGGTTAAAGACTGAAAAATGCTCTCTTTTTCAAATTGCTGGTATCATTCAGTGACAAACGTACATTTCTCCTGATCAATACAGCACTTGCTGGTGTCAATTTTTTAAATACATTTCTAAATACTCCCAATATATTATTCTTTTCAACAAAACCTGTGAAAAATTCAAAGAAGGAAACCTACAAGAATAAGGATGCAATTTAACAAAGAGGAAAAAATGCATTTCTAACCAGATTTTGAAAATGTGCAGCAAAGTTTCTTGCAGCCTCAAGGCTACTGCTGTGGTTGAGGTCAAAGGAATCAGGCCAAGAGACACTTAATGTCCATGAAAATGATGCTTGCTCCCACATCTGTGTAATCAAACCATGAAATTTAGCACTTATGATTAAACAGAGCTCAAGCACATTCAGTCCTTATTTGAGTTTGTGTAGTACTGTTTCTAAAGTCCACAAAGCTTGTCCTTACAAGCAAATCCCTGGAAATGTTCAAGGCCAGGTTGCACAGGGCTCTGAGCAACCTGATCTGGTTGGAGATGTCCCTGCTCCTTGCAGGGGGGGTTGGACTAGATGACCTTTAAAGGTCCCTTCCAACCCTAACTATTCTATGATTCTATAAAAGTATAAAATGTTTAAGGTAAATAACTGCAAATACAGGCAGTCAGCGATTCTTGTAAGCCAGAACCCTGATTATGGACTATGTGGCTACCTGTATGCAAGAGGCAGAGCTATTCAATACTTATAGGTTATAGGAGAAGCTGACCAGAAAAATTCAGTCTCCAGATCAGGAGACAAAGTTAGACACTGCAGAAATCTTCAAAACCCGTGGGTTCATAAACAGATAGATGCAGATGAAGTAAGGGTAAACTAGAACACTTCCATATATTTTATGGTGAAGTTGATATTTCTGATCCCTCTTCTATGCAGCCCCTTTGAGAAAGTGTGATTTATAAAATGTTGTTCAGAGACTTCTAGTTCCAAAGATGCTAAAAGCAAGTTTGGGGTCTTTTTTTTTTTGCCAGAGGGTGAGGTGGTCTTTTAAACACACAAAAGCCAAACACGCAAATCACAGACATTTTTTTTTTCTTCATAAATAATTCTAGTGCAAAGTTTCCACTGAATTTTCTGAATTGAAGATGCATACTCTGATCCAGATGTAATTTCAAGTACTCATAGCACTCTTTGCTAATACCAACCAGTACTGTAGGTACTTCTATACCAGCTTTAGGACTGTGTCACCTCTTCTATCTGTCCAGCTTCAAGTGGCACTCTATTCAGCTATGCAAGCTCAATGTTTCCAGTGGAATATTGCTGCAATATTGTCATGCAGGTTTACAGCCAGAGATTCAGTCTGTCAACATGTTCTACCACTATCATACTCCTTCATCTTTTAGCATTAAGGGGAACTAGGAAGGAGATAAGTAATAACCAGAATAAGTGCATCTGTGCACATTAGGAAATTCAAGATGGACATTCTAGGTGAAAGAGGTGTAGAGCTTCACACTGTTAGGTATATCACTTGGAGGAGAAAAAGCAACAGAAGTCAGATTATTTAATTACTCCAAGACATCTCTCAGCTACATAAAGTAGGCTCTGTGTCCTGTTCACGTTTCTGTGCACCATCCCAGCAAATGAAGCACTCTTATCAATGGGGCCTCTCCAAGTGCAAGCTTGGCAAAAGCCTTCACACCAGCTTTGATCCGTTGTCAGACTGGACTGCATTATTTGCGTCTGCAAGTTTGTATCATACAACAGGAAGTCTGGATTAGCATTCATCATTTTGACAAGTGTATTCTAGAAAGCAGAGAAGCTATGGATTAGAGTTACCACCAAGAATTTGTGACTGAGCATAAGTTCACTAGCATACAAAAAAAAAAAAAACCCAATTCTTCTTTCCAAATCCAGATTCCAAATAAACCTCCTTTGATTACATTTTTTTCCCCATCATATTCAGGACACACTAACTCTCACATTTCACAATCAGATCAGATTAGGATCTAATATATGTCACTCTCCATAACTCATTTCAGATGTAATTTAATATACCAAACACTTAATATTTTCAAGCTCTTGCATATGAACTGGATGATAAGAAACACCTTCCCAGAGGACCAACGAGGAAAAAAAAAGCACAAGACAACTAAATCTTGCTAGCTGATGAAGCTAAAGCAGTTCTGCAGCTAACTAGCCGCCTCAGAACTATAGAGTTGCTCAAGTGTTTCCTTCCCCCCTTTTTCCTTTTTTTTTTTTTTAAGGCTCAAGCTATTAATTCACTGAAGTTAGTTATTATGTACCACAACCACTATACAATGTATGAATTATTTACCATAACTTTTATGCTTCCTTTATAATTAAAAAAACACAAACATCCACATCACAAATGAGCTACAGCTTATGTAGCAGGATCTCACTAGTACTCACTCATACCTGTTGGACACATGTTCTACTCTGTTATCCAGTAATCTCAGGTGCACAAAATGCAATATTGTCACAGAAGGTAAACAAAGTTGAGTAAAAAGCAGCATAATAAACGTACTTTTTCTATAGAGAAAATATATATGAGACTTCCTCTGATTTGTAAAGTTCTTACTTCCTGGCATTTTGCATTAAAACTAGCAAATAATTCACAATAAGTAAATTACCAAGCACCTGTTTTGACATCTGGCTGCTTTCAGATCTCAATTTTCTCAATTATTCCATCATTCTTGGCTCAACCCTGTAAAGTAGCTCTAACTTCTAGTCTTGAAAAATAAACTACATTTAGGCATCATTTTAAGAAAGTAAGAAGGGCTAATGGATCACAGTGGAAAAAATTTTTCTTTGGAAGAAAGACCATTGCTGAAAAGCTGTGTTAACTATTAATGAGTGCACTGTAGGGATAATCAAGAGCATTCTCAAATGGGTAATATTTGTAAAGGATGCTCTTTAACTGAAATGTTACCAGAATGGTTTTTAGAGCAAATAAATAAACTGATTATTAAATATCCTGAACTCACCCCAGGCTGTAGAAAATTTATAAACTAAATTCTTGCAATACTGTTTTCAAAACTGACTGCAAGACTCCCAGTTTATTATTGGTATGAGAAGCAACCCCAAGCACAAGGGAAGCAGTAGCTGCAGCACCAACAAGAGAGCTGCAGGTGTAGGGTCACCGGCTCTGGCTGAGCAGGAAGAGGAAAGCAAATGCCATCCAGCACAGCCCACCCCGGTGCCAGGACCCACTAGATGGTGCTGTTCTCCTATATATTTAATTTGAACTAAAAAAAGAATAAGAATAGGAAAATATTCACTGGGGGGAGCAGTTTTTTAGAAAAGAAGAAAATAGGATAAAGCTTCAGAATAATTTTTTATGAGCTTCTCATTATCATCTGTGTGAGTGTTTCTGACTCCATCACATCTTTTTCTTGCGGCAACATTAGATCAGAAAATTAAACGTTGCCATAGTGTTACAAGCTTACAGAGGAGGGGAGGGAGAGGGTGTCTTTTTTTTAACTGTTGCTCTCTAAAGTAATTCAAGGCTTAGATTTCTATAGTGATAATATATATTATTCAACCAAATACTAAATTATACCATGGGAGAGTCTTCTTACTTTATTAATTCAAAGAAATAGTCAACACATTCAAAAATAATTTACACAGAAAATGCAATTTACATGGTAGGTAAAATTTAGATTGAACAGAACCTGACCTTTTGTTTCCTGAACTTTTTCCAGTTTATACACTGATAAATGTCACAAGTTCACAGCACACAAAGAGAAAGACTTTTTTTTTCCAGATGGTCTATTGCATTTTGTCTTCATTTCAAAATAAAAGTCTATACATTTCCATACCCCTTGAGGGCATAACAGGGGGGGAAAAAAAAGGAAAAAAAAAAAAAGTTTTACCAGAAAATTTTCATGTAGAAATGGCACTTGAACTGCAAAAGGTGGTAGTTTTCTCCTGGAAAAAAAGAAAGTTACACACACATAGACACAAAAAAAAAGTGAGTTATACACACATGGGATTACGAGGGAAGGAATAATGGTTGAGTCGTAAGGAAACTTTACTGAACTGGGGATGGAGAAAAATATGGAAAGTACTAAGCCAATAAAGCACAGCAGACTGCATCAGAAAAGATAAAGAGTCATAATAAAAAACAGTGGAGATTTAATCTTTGGCAGTCTCAACAGAATTTAGAAAATAGGTGTCTTATTGTTGAAGGCCTAAATAAAGTTAGAGGAGAGGAATTCAAGACAGCAACTGCAGATGGTCAGTGAGGAATCACATTACAATCTACCTTTTCTAGCTTCTAAGGAAAAGCTCAGAAACAAGGCTGAACCCAAAATTTAGGTTCAACGTATGTAAGGCAAAGAACAAATCCAGTGATGCCTGAATAACAACACACAGCAAGCAATCTGCTGATGAAAAGCACTATTGAACACGCAAAGTTACATCACACCCTCAAGAACCCAGTATAAACCAGTGAACTTTAGCAGTATTGTTAAAGCAAGTGATCAAAAAAGAGTATTTATGACTCTTCCTGTCTTTCCTTAACACAAATAGTTTACTGCCAGATTAGATCACTCAGAAATTAAATTAATAGGTAATATTTATTAAAATTAAAAATTGTTAGTAATTTAAAATAATGTTAGGAATGTAAAGCTAGATGTTAAAAATCCTAGTCGTATTGTTTCCAGTTTTACTGGAACACTGGGCTATGTATCCTGTTTAAGCATAAACAGACTTTGTTCACTTACGGTACTAATATATTATAAATAACAAATTGATAGCTTGGCATAGTAAACTGACCTACAAATCTATACTTAGGTTTAAACACAAAAGATTGTTCTGGACACATCAACAATTTATTTGGTCTTCTTATGCTATTAGCTTCCTAGGTAGCTTGTATTTTTTGCTTACTATAGAAGGTATTTTTCAATATAGAATAATACAGAGTAACGGTCTGGATGGAAACTCTAATTCCTCTAATTTTAAATTCTAACCTATGTAAACACTGGAAAGTACAAAATGCTTATTGCATAATGCCAGATCTAGTACAGATTTTAAAAGTGCTTCCTTATATTTTCAAATATGTTTCTGCATATACTAATGATTAATATAAATGTTTTTCTTGCAAGCTACCAACTTTGTTACATTAATCTGTTTTATATTTTTTTCATGCTCATTCAAGGGATAGGAAAAATTGCCATAAGAATATTAAAACATACATGTAAAGGAGGTTGCTAAACCTCCTCATCTGAGGAACACACACAGAGACAAACTGACCAAAATTACCATGGTTTGGCTTCTTTAACCAATGCTACCTACTGCAAATGGAGCCAAACAACAGCTTTATGTAATTAATTTGAAGTATCAGTGTTACTGAAATCTGGAATAAAACTCCTTAACAGCAATGAGAAGTTAAGAAGCAGGCACTTCTTTATTGCAGCGCTGGGCGCACGGGGGATCGCTCCACCTAGCATGCGCGCCTGTTCGATCAACAGCACAGGTTAAATACACATTAATTATACATATTTACTACATTTCTGAGAAATATTATACATAAACATCAACTTCCCAAGAAGTCATTATAATATTCCCCACCCACTTGCGCATGCTCAGTCTTTTGAGTCGAGGGTCTTTTGGTGGTCTTGGTGGTCGTCAGAATGCCCCCTCTTTGAATTCGCTGGTCAAACTCATCCTCGAAATCTCCATATATGGTCTTGAGAACAGGTCGCGTTGCTCCTTGATTTTCCTGGCTCCAAAATGATGGCTCAGGGCCTATTTTTACAGGTGGTGTTTGGGACCTACCATTGTTCTACCACTCCTCTTAACTACCCCAGACATGCTAGACTAACTTCTAACAAACAAAGTATTATAATATCTCTAAGATTCCCATTCCCTCTAAGGACAAATAGATTTCATATAAAATTTAACCTAAGTGACTACAGTTCTACAGTTAGCAAGAATCACCTCATATTGATATTTAATTTTCAACATTTATGTCATGTAACATTAGGGACCCCAACAACACAGTCCTGTACTGCTGGTCAAACTGAGGAGCTGAAGCTTTGAATGCTGCCCTCCTTCACTTATCTGAGTGACATGGGTGGCTTGAATAGGCTTTTCAAACACTCAGCATTAATTGGTAACAGAGACTAGATCAAAATCAGCTGAGTTCCTTTAACCTTCCCCAAATACCCTCACATCTTCAAGTTTCACTTAATGTAATTGTAAAAACAGGTCTACTGTTATTCAACTCTCAAGGGTAGCATTAACTTCATTAGGTGCTGTTTGTACAATGTTTTAAGCTCCTCATTAGAACATGCACAGAGGTATTTTAGACTAATGAGGCGCTATTGTTATAACCTATGACTGCATAATTGCAATTTCTGTGTAAGTAGCTGATGTGGTGCAAACTCTCTTAAATGGCAAATACTGGCACAACAAACAGTTTTCATTTATGTGTACTTTAAAATAAGTCTTCCCATTAGGCTGCAGACTGTATGCCTACTACCTTTAGACAAAAAGATTTAAAAAAGAAAAAAAGAAAAAGAAAACTACATACATGTGACCAACACCTCATCCATTTGCAGAAGAATGCTGCAGTTTTCTTCCTTTTCTGCTGCCCCACTACACAGCCTGATCTGCTGACCACAGAGCAGCAGCAGCTCTACAGCTACCGCTGAGATGACAAGAGTCCAGCTCACCCCACCTGTGTTTTTCAGCAGCCTTCAGTGACACCCTTCATTCAGGTATTTCATGGTCTCCTCTCATGCTAGACAGTCTCCTCTCTCACAAGTGACAGTCACAAGAGCTAAACCCAGTTATTGCGACTTGCTCCCAGTGGCAAGGAGATATAGAGTCAGTCAACTCGGCAAACACAGCAACAACTAATGCTCTAGGCAGGACAAGTATGTACAGGGACACATGCACAGCACCCAAGAGTATCTCGGAATGAAAGCAGTTAAGCAAATCAAGGGAAAAACAAAAGCAAAATCAAACAAATATCCAGGTTGCAAACAGGATGTTTGTTTCTGAAATAGTTTGTTTCTGAACAGTGTAATTTCTATGCTTTTCTTTTCCCTTCAAGAAGGAAAGACACGAGACTTATGTAATTTAAATGGTGTACACAGCTAAATAGAATAAAATCTTCAAGGGGAAAGAGCCACACCTAAACCTTAGTTCCCTGTTTCCCCTGACAAGGCTCCTTCTAATTGCCGCATCTGGGCAAAAAAAAAAGTTCTCCTTTTAGAACAGTTGGACAGAGAAAGAGAGCAGATTTAAAAAGTTCTCTGCAATATGCAGGGACAGAACTTTATCTCTGAACAAACATTCAAAAGAGAAAAAATAATTTTTAAAAAACCCATGTATTTTTATTTCACTTTCAGGAAGCACTGTACTGTTTAATCATGTAAGATTAAACTTGTCTCTCCAACTCTTCCTCCTTTTGTTTATGTTAAACACAATAAAAATATATTATAAGAAGCAGGAAGAAAATTTAACAGCTTGGCCCATATTTGGATTGGGACTGTATCAGAACAATGAGTTTCCCCTTTCCTTAAAAAGAACAGAAAAATACAGAAAAACAGGTTTGAAGTGCTTAAATTTCCTGGATCTGTTTACTTTCCTCACAGTCTAGTCTAATCACTTCCTGAGAAAATCAAAATAACCAAATCCATTATTTGTTAAGACTGTCTTTATTGATTACTGTAGGCAAGTTTCTATCAAGTGAGGTTTTCTTCCATGCTTCCTACCTACAAATTAAGTTCACTGTTGCAGCACAGGGTTGTCTGACAGTGATCTGATTAGAAGTCTGATGAAGCTTCTCTTCACCTCGGTGGGGTTTGGTATAATGTCTCAAATGCCCCGTTTTAACGATTTGCTACAGTGACATATTACAGCTGGCCTTGTTGGGAGTTTTATTCCTATTACCACCTTGTTCTTGTTTTACCGACAGCTGTATTACCAGCTGCTCTCTCATGGACATTATTACTCTCTCATGCAGTTTCCCAGTGCTGCTACACTAACTAGACATTGCTGGAATGTCCTATTTTATTCACTAATGCCTATGGCCACACAGCCCTCGAGAGGGGATGTCACTGCACAGTCAGCAATGGTATTTTACACTGTGCAGACCAGTTCCTCATTTACCAAGTGAAGTGTTTGATAAAGCAGAGGTCTAGATAGAAGACAGCTAGCATAAGGTCACCTCAGAGGTGATAATTCTATGGATAAGCAGAAATTTTCAGTGTTTCACAATGCTGCTTACTGAATGTATTTCTTCTTTTCATATTAGCAGGCATCAACTTGGTAAGATATTCATATGAGATACTTATTCTTAGCAACATTTTACTCCAGGCCTGGCTGTAATCCTCATCGTTAGTTCAGAAAGTTTGAAAACGTGACCTTGACAAACTCATCAGCTTCAAATGCATAAATAAAAAGTTGTTGTTTTGTTTTGGTTTTTTTTAATTCTCTTCTTACACTACTCAGAAAAGAGAAAATCTGGTTTTAATGCTTGGACTGATAGTACTGCAAGCCTCTAGACCACTTCAAGAATGAGAAATGCAGCAAAGCTTAATTTCTTTACCTTTTTAAAACATATCCTGCAAACATCCCTAAGGCAAAGAATCAGCCATTCACTCAAATAAGCAGCACCCTGCAAAAATCAGATGCTAGTAGCCCATTTGCTTTGCATGCCTATATTCTCTTGTTTACTACCACAGAGTCTATACTCTCAGTCTCACCTAAGCCACTCAGGCCAGGCATCATTAATAGCAGGAGTCCTTCAATCCACCAGAAGATGTATTTTTTTTTTGTTGTTATTAACAAACCTAGGTGTCTCACATAGAGCAACAAACTCAGACACTTTCTGTCTTCTATTTCTTTGTCAACCTCTGATGCTCAAGCAATTAAAGCTGTATGTACTTTCAGGGTTTCCTACTGTAAACCATGGGGTTACAAAACCCCCTCTTCCAAGTCAGAGTTGCATTGCATAGGCCCACCACATCAGACTCTCTTCACTACCCCAGCGGCTTCCTTCGAAGTTCACTGGGTGTGGGTATGTTTTTTAGAAAACTCTATCCTGCCAGGAAGTAGAGGTTGCCAAACACAGCCTGATTACTCCAAGTGGATAAGTTTTATCTATGTGGCTCCAGAAGCTGGGCATAAGGGAGCTCCAGAGTAAAGGACAGTGAGCATTCATACACAGGAGTAAGCACAGCAGCATCTACTGTGTGATCACCATGCCAGAGGGCAAAAAAGACGTAGTTACAAGTGCATGTTCCTACAACAAGATTACTGAAGAGAAAAACAGTCACTGGCTTCCACAAGCATGGACACCACACCATTCAGTTCATTCCGATATACCTCTAGGTGTCATTCTTCTATGCTACATTTTCATCTACCTCTCTCACTGCACCTGACCGGTTGAAGAAGTTTTCTGTCTCCTTGCTCTGTAAATGTGTCTGTGATTCTACTAGCTCTGCTCTCATCCAGTGTTCAGAGCTGCACAGGAGTCATAGCAATCCTAGGTATCTGCCTGTAGCATCCCACATACTCAACAAAGTACAGGTGTAAGTTCAAGCAGAATCAGGCACAATTCAAAACTCACTACATACAAACTGAGTGTATCTCACTATTGCAGACTAAGCATAAGGTGGAATAGATAAAGAAGTCTTAAGATTAGAAGGAGGAACAGAATATAGGAACCTACATATAAAATTATCTAAAAATGTCCCAACTGATTTTATAGTGAACTAGATCATATTTCATTCTGGAATTATGTGTGGAAAGATGCACTTCTCAAATGTAGAATTCAGAGAAAAAATATTACATTTTGCACAAGCCTGGTCTAGGCAGAAAAAAAAGAAAACAAAAAATACAGGCAATCCTAATCACTGAAAGACAATGTCAGCTGTGAATCAGAGCAGCTGCTTCTTTATATACCACAGAAAACAAAATTATGCTAGCCAAATCCAAAAAGCAAGAACTCAGTGCTTTAGGCTACTAGTTAAAAGTTGCTCTGCCCCCACCTCCCAATTATTCTAGGGATCATAACAGACTAATTATGCACAGTCTTATTCCAATTTACAGGCCTGTAAATTTGGACACTCAGAACAAACTGATGAAACACCCACACATCCATTTCCCTGCTCTTTATTAGAAAATCTATAAGGTTTGGTGGCTGCACTCCAGCCCAGATGTAAACTCTTATAAGATTGTACATAAAAACATTCACTACCATCTCAAATCACCAGTATGACATCCTGCCACAAGTACAAAGGCTGGTTTATTGTTGATTTGATTCATTCTAGGGTGGTAATAAAATTGAACATTTTGTTCATAATATATTTCCAGCCATCTCTTTACCTTTTTTGTTTAATAACATCTCCCTTTATAATCACTTCAACTTGCAATCTTTAAGCAGTTTCTTAGCAGTTACTTACCACAAGGCACAAATGCCTTCCTAGCATAAATGAAAGCTCTCATGCTTAATACCCAGAATTCATCACTTTTTCTTCCTATCTAGTAACATGAGATCATTTTAGTAAAGATGTAGGGACTTAAAATAGGTGCAACACAACTGTCACTGCTAATATATTTCCTGGTATTTCTTCCCTCAGAAGAAATATTTCAGGAATTGAGAAAGCCAAAATAAACTACCATTTCTTTTCCTGCAGTAACTCACTTTGAAAAAAAATTCACAGCAGTCATGAGGAAAAAAGAAGAAAAAAGAATTGTAAATTTTTCAAGACAAATTCTAACCTTTCAGTGATGGCTGTTGCAGACTGAGAATAAAATTGTATGAGGGTCAAGGACACTAACCACTTTTTTTTTCCCTCTGTCTGCCTATCAGAAAACAATTGCAACAGTGCTAGACTCCACAAGATACAGTCTAGCAGATAAGTGATAACAGAGTGTCAGTGACAAAGGTCAGAATTAAAGGGCATAGTTTGATAATTGAGTAAAATAAGGATACACTTGGACAAATATCCGTACAGAGTTGAAGAAAAGTACATTAAAGGAAAAGAAACAAGAAATAAAGGCAAAAAGCTGTTTTCAGGATACGGGACAGCAAGACAGAGTCAAAAAATGTATTCAAGCTTACAAGCCACTGAGCTACCAATTTCTTCTGAACATGAAGAACAATTCTCTGGGGAGAAGTCCGTGTACAGCAGATAGCCACACCATCAAAGAGTATCAACTTCTCCCCACACCTGATCCACCGCATCAGAAAGCGAAAAGATATTGGTGTCCGTTAACTACTGCTAAGAGATCTGAAGGTAAGCAGCTATGAAAAGTAAGTACTGTATCTGCCACACGCCTCTATAGGTGAAATTTCTGTAGGTCCCAAAACCTCCCCTGGAAAATTTTATGGATACCAGGAATCAGAAAGACAAGGAGTGACTGCTTTAAAAACTTAGATAGTGATTATAAGCTACAACGTTTGCATATGCTTGCATCAAAATAGGGCAATCCCAAGGTCGGTCAGACATCTTAGATCTCCTTCCAGTAAAAGTGATATGAATTCAAGTCTTATCTTTCACACAGGCACCATCAGGTCAGCCCTTTTGGGCTCCGAACTGCAAGCTACCATCTCTTCCTTTTTCCAGCCCCAAAACATCTCAAGATACACAGTTGTGCAGATGCACTAGAAATCAATAGTAAACTCAGTTTGTCTGAGCCTGATAATAAGGAGAGAAAAACTCCATTCCTTGGGCATATAATGACCTCACTACTACCACTATACCTTTCTGCTCCCACCAGAAATGCATTTTGTAGGCCTGCCTCCTCTTCTTTCCATCAGCCCAGGCACCTACTACTGCAACACTTAAGAAAGGCGAGCCCTCTTTATAAGCATCAGCAGTAAGAGTCTGAGGGCACTGTCACATAAACCTATTTTGCTTCACACGGCCATACATAACACCAGTGTCACTGCAAAGAAGTCCATGTGGTGGACTTGGCAGTGTCAGGTTTACCGTTGGATGTGATGATCTTAAATGTCTTTTCCAACCTAAATGATTCTATGTAGTCAGTCCTGAGCTAGTCCTAAACTAGCTCAGTAATACCAGCTGTGCATTTAGAATATTTGTACAAGAGTATTTAGCGTATTTGTACAGCTGTGTACAAGAGCATTTAACTCACCAGCTAAGTGTTTGACCTGGTCAGTATAGCACCAACATGGGCAAACCTAGCAGTTCTTCACTACAGGCATAATGCAATGTGGTCAGGTAATTGCAGGCTGGAAAGCATAGACTTACTATGTGGTGGCATATGACAGAACAGTAGTTTAGGGCACGGTTCTCTGTAAGAGAACTTAATTGTTTTGTGGGCAAGAGTAAAGTTGCATAAACTTGAAGGAAGTAAATCATGTCATGGCTGCTCTTTACTAAAAATGTTCCTGCAATTACCCATTCAGGTGAAAATTCAATTGCCATCTCTTTGTAACATAAAGAAGGAACACAGTTGCCATTCTGACTTTTAATGAAGGGTTTTCATTACATTTTACTACACAATTAGATTGTTTTTAAATACAAATATTTCATATTAATGGTTTATGAGTTCACTATGTCACTTAAGTTTTTAAATCAGTTTTTAAGATGTTAGTTTCTTTAAAAAGATTAAAGACTTCCTATCTGAAGTGGGTAGAGGTGAACAACAGAGCCAAGGCCAATTCTCGTTGTGACTAGAGGAGGAAAATAGCTTTTGTTTACTGTATTTGTTGAAGGTTATATCGCTTGTTTTATAGAGGTAGAATAAAGTACAGAGACTTTGCTAGCTAACCAGCCCTGTGTGTGTAGTCTATGATCATGCAGGATCAAGCAGAATCAGAGTAGCAAAAAGGTCTAGAGAGCAGGAAACCAACCATGTACAGCGTAGCTACTAAAGGAGGCATTAATTCAGAACACTTAACTGGGGAAAAACAAGAAGTTAAATTCAATTTCCAAGCAGCTTAGATACTGCTCCTAAGTATCAGTGTTCAATTTTTTCCATTACACAGGGAATACCTAAGATGATGAAGAGTATGTATTTCATTCCTTTTCTGCCTTTTTTCTTTCAAGATTTCTCACATTTGTTCACAATTTTCACTTCCAAGTAAATTGCTGTTTTGTCTCTACCCTTGCTTCTTAGCTATTATGCTAATCCTGTATTTTAATAGTTACTATTTCTCCTGTTGTTTCTGATATTTGTAGATTTCACTATAGTTTGCTTAATATTGATCACAAAATAAATTTTATATTTAAGAAAGCAAAAATCAGGTACTTAGTCATGCAAAGAAACTGGAGACAAAAAAAAAAAAAAACCATGGAAAAAGACATCAGTTTGACTAGAAGTCTTTGAGTTCACGAGTAAAACCTGTGAACAGTTCAAATACATTTGTATTGTTTCACAATCTATTTATAGATGCTGAGAGAAGAAAGAGAGTGTTACATTCCACATGTTTGTTCAGTCTCATAGGCAAACCCTTATTAAGATGCAGGCTGTAAATGAAGTTCAGCAGAATTTCTGGAGGCCTTGGGGTGCTAATACAACATTGTAAGAGGACTTGCAATCTAAAGAAACATCACTTACCATTCCCTTGACTGGCCTAATCATTATAGTCATCTTCAACAAACAGAAAACTGTGTAAGTTTGTAGTTAATGTTTGCCAATTCCTATGGAAAAAAAAAATGGTTAGGCAAACTGGTTTTGTTCAGTTTGGTTTTGATGCATTGAGAATTAAAAGATTATCTGTGTTTAAACTGAACTGCAATGACGTGACTTAGCAGCTGCATGCACGCATGTGCACCAATTCATCACTGGAGAAGTGCAATATAAGAATTTTGACAGGACAGGTGAATATAGTAACTTCTGAAAGACAGACAATTATCTTGTTCAAACTGGGGTAACTAGAGACAGATAGGTAATTCATAAAGTAGAATTTATGACAGACCATGTTATGGTTTGTGGTACAAACCAGTCAATGAAACATCATTTGAATGAGAGTTCTCATTTTAAATTCCCTTTTTTTTCTTTCATCAAAACCAGTTATTGCTATTAATAGTGACATTCCATAAACACAGTACCCCTAGCTTTGATGATTTTTGTTTCCAAGTAAACCTATGAAGTGCTGCAGACGAAAAAGAAAAACACCTTATGATGTCACATCAATATGTTACTCATTAACTGACTTTAAAAACTAGCCTGAGCTGGAGTCACATGAAGACTGCACTTCCTATAGCACTGAAAGGCTGTGCGTTTGAAGGACTGCTCCAGAACTTAACCTACCTAAGTCTACAGTTAACTGCATTAAAATGATAAGAAAAGGGAATTCCTTAGAGGACTCCATTTTTCATTCTGAAAGTCAGAAGAGATTCCGAAAGTCAACTAATGGCACCCCAGTCAGCCCTACAGAGAGTTTCGGATCAGTATTTATAAGGTAAATCCTGATGTGTTTGAGTGTTCTGTATGTACTCGATGGGGGGGACGGCAACAGAGGAGGGCACTGGGACAAATACACCAGTGACAATGCTCTGAAAAGGAAGCTTAATATGAGAAGGCAATGCACACAGAGATGGTATTTCACTCATGTTACTGATTGCGGGAGCACTACTGTAAAGGAGAAATTTTTAAGGGGGGACAAGAGGGTCTTGTTCTCGCCTTATCTATTACACTGAAGTACAGCTTTGAATGTGTATAGCAATGCACGCTAACAAACTCAAGTCTTAAAATGACCTCTCCGAGGTCATCCAATATCTGATATTGGAGTGGATCTCTGTACAAAACAAATATAAGCTTTGTTAGAATAGGGAGTTTCACAAAAGATTTTCATGTGTGTTTTGGTCTACATGAAATTTTACAATGCTCATTAAATTACGTTTCAAGAGAAAAGTGAATATAAACACAAGGAGTATTCACGGAAATTGCATGCTTGCGTGAATGAGTACTGCTAAAGCATTTGCTGGTAGAAAAGTTGCAAACAATTTTTAAGAGGAAATCTGTTTTCTTACGTTGGAGGGGTAGACTTGTTGGATTGCAGACTCACATTGAGGTAGAATTCATTACAATGAAGAGTTCTGGATAAATCATGTGCATTTTCGATAGGATAGATAAATGGGGGAATGCAGTTTCAGAGGGTTACTGGCACTTAGCCTTTCCCATCTACTGCAGGAGAGAAACAAGTAAACATCCATAGTATTTCTGTCAACCCATTATGAATAAAATAGCTTTTAAGAGCTACTCAAAGTAGCTTTAGACATTTTCTGGTTCTTAACCAGCTCGAAAATCCTTTAACAAGTGCTGTCCTTAATATCTGCTCAGTGCTCAGCCACACTGAAGAGGGAGCACTTCTACATATTCCTTGTGTGATTGAATTATATTTTGTTGTAGCTGAGCACAAATTCTTTATATGGGGTAACAGTTCATATCACTAATTGGGTCACAAGTATAAATAAGTCTCCTGGCCTCATTTTTCCTCTTTTGAAATGTTATTAGGCCTTTTTAGTATTATATCTGCATAACATCCTTTCTTCCAATTCAAATGTCAGCAAGATAATATCCAAGAGTTTGAACAGAGAATAAGGAATCAGAAATGTTAAGTTTTAATTAGAGCTCTCAAAAGCTTTTACCTAGAACTAATGACTTAGAGCCTGTTTTTTAAAACAGCATCCACATGTGCTTTTGTATGCCTCTGGATCTCTTTTTCCAATTAGGCATGGGATAAGAGTATATACAGTGGAATATACAGGGTTCAACACAAGTAGGTGGTGTTTAACCACTTCTAATTTGGGCAATAGAAAGTTTGCCCTCTTTTCTCTGTCCAGCCCAGAACACTAGGCAGACAGATTTACCTACTTTTTTATTTACCACTAGATAACCAGTACACAAAAAGCTACCATATATACTCTGATAGCAATGTGATCAGCCCTTAGAAAGAACAGAGTCCTTTGCCTCAGATTTCTCAATAATCAACCTGCCTGCCAAATAGCGAGTGGCAGGGGCAGGCCTTCTAGAAATCCAGTTTACCCAACTGCTGGATCATAAGTAAGAAGGATAATATGATTATAAAGACCTGCTGTGAAACTATACCTCTATCAATAGAAAGATGCAATAGCAGGCTGCAAATACTAGACTACCTAATAAGAAGAATGCATGATTGCACACAATGAGCTCGTAGCTGGACTGAGCTGTCAGTGAACTCACTTTTCATGTGTTTGTCACAGTCATGATACACTTATCCAAAATGAGCCACATGAAATACCAGGGAAAATGCTTTTGGGAAAATGAAATGCAGGGTCTACATTTTTAGGTGCTATTTTCAATACAGTCCTATTTTACTGAGAGCATATTCCCCATATATGAAGATGCATCCACAGAGAAAATTTACTATATTAATGATTGCTCTCGTTTGTCCTAATTATTCATGCCTGAGGACAAAAACTGACTATATGCCTAAGTTTTTATATACCTCTGTTTTTACTTCACTGTAATTGGCACCATGTGGATGAGCATAAATTTGCCAGAATACAAAGGGTTATTAACATTTCAGACAGAGGAGCTCATGGTTTATCACCATGGCAGCAGGTTATTCCTGACACAGAGCAGAACTGATTTCAGAAGCAAATTAAGACTCTGGAGCTATAGCTGAGGTGTCAGCCATGCATAATAGATCAGAGATTTGTATTGATAAAAGTATTGGCCACATGTGTATGCAGCATTATTATCAGCATGAATGTATATAGTTGTTCTGACATTAGAACAAAACATTTTCCAGTAGTCCAGATCAAAATATTGGCAAAAACAATAGGGATCTCAACCTCCCCTTTGGAGCACACCCCTATAACGTGAATCAACACAACCAGATCTCCTGAACTTTAGAAAAATCTCAAACCTTGTTGTTTGACCAATCTTCAGAATGACCCTGAAAAAAAATATATACTGAATACAAGAGAATGAGATTTTTAAGCAATTTAGATCAGGACAACTGACCACCAGCTCTGTGAATTTCATACTGCTAGGTATGTTAACATCAATCCCAGCAATAATCAAATGCTGGTTGAATATCAAATACTTGTTAAAAAAAAAAAAAGGGAAGATTCAGCATTTGCTAGTAACATTATTAGGTAAAAATTATAAATAAATTTTTAAAAATTAATAAAAGTACAGAATGGAGAGGTATGTTTTCTAAATGCAAAGTCATGGAAATGGGAGTCAAAGAGGTCCATGACTCTAATCCTAGCTTAGCAGCTCATGTGGCGCATTGAAATGTGTAAATCAATTAATTACAATACTTGCATTTTCCATCTGTGATCTGGCATTAAGATGTACCTATGTTTTGCATACAGCAGAATAACAGAAAAACTGTGTAACATCTTGTAACATAAGCTGTACAGATTGTTTTATTGCAGTTGGGTTTTTGTTGGGACACAAAAATGGATCCCTACACTGGGATTTTCTCTCTGAAGATTTCTGCATGGGAATGTGAACTTTCTCAAAGGAAATTTACTTCTATGTTGAAATTATACCCCTCAGAAACATCCAATGCACTGCTGTAAGGCTGAGGCTTAGTTTAGACTAATCCAAACAGTCATGTTAAACAGGTAAGCACATATCTACCATTTCTTAAAAGATATATTGTCTTTATAGTTCAATTATGAGCACCTAAGACTCAAGTAACCACTTTACTGCTGAAAGGCTTGCACCTGGGTTTTGGCATTCATCCTATGTGGTCTTGCTATGCAAGACATATCTGCGAAGTTTTTTTCCTCAGAGTAATATAGCTCCTAGTTCTAAATGAGACAAAACAGCAAGTCTGTCCGGCTCAGTAGAACAGCTTATTATTCACAACACCATCTGATTTAGACTGTGAAAGAACTGATTGCATGATTCATTCTTTCACATTATCTTCTGTCCCTCACTTTAACCTTCCTCTCCTCAAAGGAAGAACAATCTTATCCTAAGCTCCTTGAATGTCTGGGCATTATCTTTTCTTGTGGAAGATTCAATTTATCCTCAAAGAAGCTGTGTTAACTTTCACTTTCTTACATACCGTTCTGCTGCTCTTCAGAGACTCACGGATGACTAAAGGTTTCTCTCAACAAAATGATCACCATTTAGATATACCATGTACGTTTGTATGCATGCGTATCTGGTTCAAAGAGGTATCCATGTATATTTCATTACGATACACAGACAGATTCAATAATTACATACATGCAAGCACATTATTCTTTAGATGCATGTAATCTCTTTGCTGTCTTATACTGGTGCACTTGGATTGAAATTTTTGTCCATGTAATCTGTATACAGAGATGTCACACCTGGATGTCACCCAGGGTTTCCTTTGGACATTGAAAAGAAGAGGATGACAAATCAAGACAAGTTGATTTGTCACTAGGGTAGAAAAAGCAAAATTTGTATTTCTCTTTTCCTGCCTAGCTGGCCAATATATTAAATGATGGTTATAAATGTAGAAAAATGAATTTCACTGCCATGGGATTTGGTACTTTTGTTATACATGACAAGATCTAGGCATCACTGCATTCTAACAATGCCATCCATGAATCATCCAGGGCAATACATTGCTTGGGAAGTATGCCATGACTGCTTTTTTTCTCATGAACTAAGAGAACACTGGCCTGTGCTTTTCAGCAAAGTGCCAGCTGGCTGAGTGCCACCTCATGGGTAGCAGAACTGAACTATTACATGTCACAAGGTTGCTATTTTCAGAATATAAGAAAGTCGCCATGAACAACTGGGAGAGAGATGAATGTTCCTTTACTTCACCGGTTCCACTGTGTTTTGGCATTAACCCTCCTTCCCATACTGTTCTTTTGATCAGTGTGACACACAGTAAGACGCACAGTATGCAGTGTGTCTCCTGTGACTACACAGTAAGTTGTGTGAAGGTCACACAGTTATAGAACACTGGAACAGGTTGCCCAGAAAGGTGGTGGAGGCCCCATCCCTGGAAACATTCAAGGCCAGGCTGGATGAGGCTCTGAGCAACCTGATCTAGTCAGGGATGTCCCTGCTCCTTGCAGGAGGGTTGGACTAGATGACCTTTGAAGGCCCCTTCCAACCCTAACCATTCTATGATTCTATGAAAATGGCTGTAAATGTGCTGATGGAGTACACGTACAACGTGTTACACGTTCACTATGAGGGGGGCTGACACCACATTACTAATACCCCATAAGTGTTATGTGAGAATTTCTCTCCTTTCTCCTGCTGGATGCTACAGTACATAATGGCAGTGAAGCCTATTGCATCCAATTGCTTTCATATTCAGTTGCAACAAACAGCCTCAGCACACCTCACCATTGGTGGTGAGAAATGCTCTAACTAGCTTTCAGCCCAGCTTATTCCATACACCCTATGCACTTCCTTATCCAAATGGGAGTTCAACCAATACAGTAATCCAGGCTTTTTTAAACAAAAAACTGGAATGGCTAGGCAGATACGACTTCCACCAAACTGCTCAGAAGAAACTAGTCACACGATACATGTCTTTATAAAGCAATCTCACACTTTTAAAAACAAATGAATTACTGAACTCTTAATCCAGACAAGGAATGGGCCAAAACTGCTTTTCACTCCTTACAAAATTGCACCACTCACTGTGTTCTGGCACTAGTTACCTCCTACAGACTATTTAGGACCTTGGTTTACTCCATTTATTTTGAGCATACTTCAAGTATGCTGAGTGACATGCAGACGTTTCTGAACATTCCTGCTTCAGGCAGGAGTATCACCAACACCAGATCAGATCAGGTATGGCTTTGTCTAGCTGGGTCTTGTAACCTCCAAAGACAGAGAGTATAGCCTCTCTGAGCAACCTCTTCCAATGCTGCACCACTCTTTCAGTGCAGGCGTTTTTGTCTTTTCTAGCCTGCACCTCCCAAGCTGTAAGCCATGTCACGCTTGTGGTTAACTTGCATATATTCTAGAACTCAAAATTTTTCACTGTTTTAACATCTTTCCAAATGTCTGTTAGTTTGTGTCTCATACTATTACAGCTCCTATTTCTATGGTACCTAACATAAGACTGCTTTCCTACCATATTTCAACAGAGTACTATTAAGGACTTATTTAGCAGGTCTTTCATCCCTTAATAGCTTCCAAGGCATTTGAGTAGCTTTCACAGAATCCTACCAATGCAGAATATCATACAGAAAACTGAAGACAAGACATATAGTGATCTGTAATCCAAAAGTACCTGTATTGGGGTACTCTTAAGGCTGTATCTCTTTATACCTTTTCACACCTGGCAAGTAGTACAGAAGAATTCTCTACTTGTGAGGAGGAAAGTGCTCAAATTATACACAATGCCAGAAATCACTGTACTCATTTTCTGCTCTGTTCCTTCCCAGGAAAGTTTCCTCACATTCAGGCATGCTGCTACTTGCCATATAAGCTGAGAAATACTTTATTAAAAGCCTTGATGACTGTACTGAAATAAAACCCCAAGATACATACTGTTCATTAAGACAATCTCTAACCCTATTGATTTCCAGCTAGATTGTCTTTTTTTATCCTTCATCTGCAATATCCTGTTCAAGAATCTCTAGGTATGAGCAGCAGTCCTACTTCTTTTTATACAGACCTTTCCAGTGTGTCTCACTGGGCCCCTTTACTCTTCCTTTCCTCATGTCATTCAAGACAAGACTCACAATTATTCTGATAAACTGAAGAAACAGTCTGAAAAAAAATAGAGTGAAATTCAAAAAGGATGTATAGAAGGTCATACTTAGTCAAATCTAACAATCAGCTGCTAATGTATTAGAGGAGAACAACATCTCAGTTGTCCTTTGTAAAAGCTTCACCCAGTCACAGTCGTTCAACAATTAAACCTGAGCCAGCCTCACCCTGCTGTGAAACGTGTAAACACTTTACTATGAAATATAAACAATGGTAGTGTGTGTATAGGACAGATAAAGTAATCTTTTAATCCTGCCTCTATTCAACATTTGTAAAGCTTCTGGTGTCCAGCTTGGGGCACTGCACTTCAGAAAAGATCTGAAGGTATTAGAGATAGTTCACAGGAAAAAAAAAAGAAGTCCAGAAAACCCAATTTACCCCTTTTATCTTAGGCTAAAGAGAAGAAGAAAATGAGGGAAAATGTGAGACAGATTTTTACTGTTCTTCATGTTGAATAAATTAAGAAGCAATGGCTTTAATTTTCAGGAATAAGCTATTCAGGATCATGTTAGAGATTATGGAGGACTTCCCCTGGATGACAGTAAACACTGGAATGGATTGCCTGCATACACTGCTGACTTTTAAGAACAACTTAGGCAAGTGTCTTGTCAGGAATGACACAGGAATAGCAGGCCTTGCCCTGGGATAGGGAATGAACTTGATAACTCAGTGATCTTCTCCCCATTCTGCTTTTCTGTGATTTCGTTTCTATCTTAAAGCTTTTCTTACAATGCAAGTTTTTCCTATTATTTCATTTCTAGTTTTTCATCCTTTGCTGTGTTATACATAATGTTGAAAGTCTTGATTATCAAAAACCCCCAGCCCTCTCTGAGGCTTACTGTAGTCTCTTCAGAGATGAACATGTCAATTTTTGCCTACATGGCATCACCAGTACTGCAGGCAGTAAACAGTAATCAGTAATTTCGTAGTACACTGATTTCTCTTCCTCTGCCCAGTCTGCACTTCACCAATTAGAGAAAAACACAGGCCACATTTTCACACAACAATGGGCTTCTGCTGGTGACAGCCTGGTCTTCACATACTTGCTTTACTGTATCTGTATGCTTGAGCAATTATAACTGTACAGTAAAAGGTCCTTTGTGGGGTTTTTTTTGTGTATGTAAGACTTGCCACAGTGTATCAAAATAAAAGCATAAGGTTTTCAAATATATTCCACCCACATGAGCAGCTGCACATTTGGTTGTTTAATGTAAGGCACTCCTCACTACATATTACTGAGAATCCAGGCATTCAGGACTTTTCCTATTTGGGAACGTGTCCTCTGACTCTGGAGTTGCTGCACCACGCAGTTTGACAAAGCTTGGCCATAGAGTTTCAAATCTTCCAAAAAACACAAGCTATAGTCATTGCTTATTACTTCCCCTGTCATTAATAGATAATAACAGAATGCACTGAAGAGGCATGTATTAAAAAATTGCCAGAACCAAATCTCTGACAAGAGTTAATGTATCATGATATGGAACAAAGTCTTTAGTAAGGATTGATTTTTAGTGTCAAGGCTGCAGGTATCCATTTATTTAAATGCAAGTTTCTTCTACAGTAAATACTTTGACTAATTTAAACAGACAGCTTTGCATACCTTGAGAATGGAGCCAGACAAAGCTAAAACAGAGACTGAGCTCCAGGGACCAAGCAGCTCCTTTCCAGTTCTCGCACCACTGTGGTAGAGGCAGGAACCTCTGGAGATGAATGAACAGCCAGCGGTCGCATTTCTGTCCTGTAGCTAAATCTGCCAGAGACTGAAAACCTAAGCACTCAAAAGGCAGCTGATTTTATCTGTTCAAGTATCTAAAAGTCAGATTCTCACCTACTGTAAACCAGAAGTTATGCTGAAGTGGGTAGAACTACACAAGAGTTATTCAACCACAAGTCTGCCTTCAGCCTTAAAATCAGGACTAAAATAGCAACTGATACATCTCTAGTGCAATGAAAAGCCTCCAAAACCGAGATGAAGGGTAGGCAGTCACTTTCCCTGCTGATTCCAGACTTCCTGTGCATGCTTTGGTGGTGCACACTGATACGAGAACAATTCCCAGGGACCCAAAACCTCACACAGGTCACTGCACCCCAGCAAAGGGTCCTGGGTCCAGACACAGGATGTCAACCCTGCCTTCCCTTGACTGTTTTAGCTCCAGCTCTACTCAACAGTCCAGACAGCTGAAATGGGACCTATTCTGTTATCCCCTGGGCAAATGGCATGCTGCTATTTAGCCAAAGGTTGCATCTGGTGCAAGGGCATGGGAAAGGCTATGAAATGCAGTGCCAAACCTGCTCAGCTGCTCCACAGGGGAGCATAAGGCAGCAAACAAAGTTTCACAGGGCGAGGATCTAACAGCCCAGAATAATCTTTCTTGTAAATCACGTCTCATTTCTTTTCCACATGTGCCTTGCCTTGGTTTTCATGTTAAATAATACATAAACACAACCTTGCAGAAATACAGCCACTTTAAATGTCTTCCTTTCTATGCAGCTTGGGACACTGTCTTTAAATTTTCTTGAACTGGATCTAATGAAATCCACCTGGTCCAGCTAAAACCATACAGCAATCCAGCATTTTCTGCTGGATGTATGTACCCAAGCAGTTATGGCAGTCCTTAGCGTTTTCACCCTTAATACCTCTTTCTTTTTACTGATCTCCTGAATATATTTCAGTCATACCTAATATGTAGTTCTTACACTGTCAAAATACTGTGTCAGTATCAAGCAATCCTAACAATGCCACCGGAAGGCTGGTTGATTTGCTTTGTGCATCTGTTAGTCTGAAATGCACGAATCTATCTCCTATCCTGACGTCCACTAACAGAGACCACTCTGCTACATGTATTCTCCCCTTACCTTCTGTGAATGGTCCAGCAGTTAGGAAGAAAATGTCATATATTCTAACACATTAAACCATAAAAATAGACTTTTTTCTTGAGATATTACTTTGAACTCTCATCCCAAGGTTGGCATTCCTTAGACTGTATTGTTATAGCCACAGGCTCCATCTTTGCTTTGTGAAAATATTAGCTCACCAAACTGAACACCGACTCAGGTGATAACCAGGTAACAAAAACATTTTTCATACACACGTTGATGGTTAGCATCTGCCATGCAAGAGGACTTCTGCCAAATGCTGCAATTTCACCTTTCAGAGGGCATACGTCCCCCACAGCCCCACCAGCACAGGCCGGGCGAAGGCTACGCTCCCTCTGCTTTTTGCGCAACGTGAGGTCATTTCCTGGGCAAACAAACCAGCCTGGGGTGCTGCTGAAGAGAAAGGAAACAAACAAAAAAAAAACACCTAAGGCAGGCGCAGATGGAAATGTCAGCTAATCACCACAGAAGTGCAGCTGTCTGGAGGCCAACATCGGTATTTGGACTACCACCTGCTTCCAGGAGTCACGAGGGAACTGCTCACGGAAACCCGAGGAAGGCCACTTTCTGTGCCTTACCGGCGGCCTGCAAACCCAGGCCGGGCCAGGCCAGGCAGCCCTGAGGGCCGCGCCGTCCGCTGTCCGGCCCGGCTGCCTTCGCCGGAGGGCCCCAGGGCCGGTCGCTGCTGCCTTCCCTCCTCGGACCGTGTGTGTGTGTGTGAAACCGCATCCCCCGTCCCCCGTATAAAACATTAAGGACGCCTTTTGTTCCAGCCAGCGGCTCACGCGACAACGTCCTGACTGAATAATTTAAGGCGCGTAACGGATCGGCCACGCCGGGTGCGCGGGCTCCCGCCGCCGCCGTCAGTCACTTCGCGGCCGCAACCGGCTCCCCGCTGCGGCGCGGGGCGGCAGCCAACCCCGGACGGCCGGCGTAACCGGTTTTTAGCGGCTTCCCGCCGCAGCCCGCGCTCCGGATCCCGCCGGACCAGGACGGCAGCGGCAGCGGCAGCGGCGGCGAGGCCCGCCCCGGGGCGGGGCGGGGCGGCTCGGTCGGCCGGCTGAGTGCCGTGCGGCGGGAGTGCGGGTGGCTGTGTCGTGCTGCGCGGTGCCGATGGTGCTGATGACCGAGCAGCGGTGTGATGCGGAAGAGCCGAAGGCTGCGCGGGCGGCTGGCAGGCGGGAAAACAGGGGCGCCCTGCGGCTGTGAGTACTGACCGGACCAGATCAGACCGGGCGGGGCGGCTGCCAGCCCGCCCGCCCGCCGCGACCCCGCGCAGCCCTGCGGGGGCCGAGGCTGCTGCTCCGGCCGGCCCGCGGGAGAGAGGCGGCTGCGGAGAGTCACTCGGCCGAGTCACGGCGGCGGCCGGGTGCGAGGCGGCGGTGGGAGCCCCCGGGGCGGCGGGGGCTTCGCTGTTCTGGGCGTTGGCTTCGGTTTGAAGTTCGTAGGGAGGAGGCGTCGAGGGGGTCTCCGCGTCTAGGCTTAAATTGAACACGAACACCCCCGCGCAGCTGAGACCTGTGCTCTTCAGCCGGCCGCCCCGAGCACAGCGCTGAACTCCGAAGTCGTACTTTCAGGAGCAAGGCATGTAAATATCGCTTCTAGTAGTTTCATGCAACAGGCTGAAAATCCTTCTCTGCCGTGGCACAGAAATCTAGCAGCTGTGCTTTTCCACTTACAGTAACATGTATGAGCTCCCACTGGAAAGCTGTGGTCCTCTCCCTTGGGTGCCAAGAAAACCCAGAACTTTGTGGAAAGTTCACAAACTTTGATAGAGGCAAGATACAGTAGAATGGGAGTTCAGTCTGGCCTCTGTCCCAGGGGTGGGCCGCTCTGGCAAGGCGGTGGGCACTCATTTGGTGTGGTTAGCTGTGGTGCTCCTTGCCCATCACAGCCGTACCCATACCTGGCCTCATTCTGCTTTTTAACCTGAGAGGTACTGTAAAAATTGAGCAGGCGAAGGGATCAAAAGTACTTAATACTCTTTGGGAGGAAGAGGAGGCCTTGCCGGCTGCTGTAGGCCGCTTGGGCTAACTGATGGAAGGTAGAGAAGTTAGAAGGCTTCCCCTTCTGTGGGCGAGAGGACTCCCAGCACTCCCCCAAGGCCATTGATCTTCCCAGCCTCTGATGGTGGCTGGGGATGTCAGGGGTTAAAGCCTGAATCTCCTGCATTGGTCTTTGACTTTCTGTGGAAGTCTCAAGTTGTTTAGGTTCTTGTATGCCGTGGTAATGACCATCATGTGAAAATCTGGCTGTATTCAGGCAGCTGTCTTCTTCCATACGGGCTCCCAATTCATATAGGAATTGGCAGTCCCAAATATGCTGTTTTAGGATTTAAGCATCTGCAAAACAAGCAAGTAAAAAAGTCTGTGACTTTCTACTCAAAAGAAAAAAAAAAGTTACTTTGTCCTAATGTGAGATGATTCCTCTCCCCAAATAACTTGTCTTCACAAAGATTTAATCTTAAGCAGCCTCCAGGAGAAAGGAGAACAAACTACCAGCAACTGTTTCCTTCCAGCTGTTTCTCTGGAAGAAAATTCTGAGGTCTGTGTTGGTTTCGGGTTTTTTTTTCACCCCAGCTGTTGTATCCTTGGTCTCTAAGCAGGTGTATTCCCAAAGTATGTATCACAGTTAAATCTGTTGCCAGAAATAGCTTGTTTGTTAGAGAGCACTGGGAATCAAAGTGTCTTCTAAGTGTCCTTTATCCTGTATGGTGTAGTCACATCAGTGACTTCACATTACAAATAAGACAGGATTCCCCGGCCTTCTCTAGCGCCTTCTGACTTCAAGCCTTGAGACCTGATCCTCCACGCAGACTTATGCCAATGAACATAATGAAGTTCTTCAGGTATGCAAGATCTGTATCTGATTTTTCTTTTGAGAATGAGACTAGGAGCGCAAGAAACTGTATGGAAAGCTTGATTTCAGAGAGATTGCAAATGTGTCAACTAACTAGCTGACCGTCTGTTTTGTTCCCAGGTATTTAATCTTCCAGTACTGAGTCAGCTGCAGTTGTGGAAGTGAAGTCAGTCTTAACCAGTGTGATAAATGGAGAAGTCTCACTAGCTATGACTCTCCTTTTTTTAGCTGTCAATTTTTGCTGTTCAGTAGAATGTAGATGTCATGCAGGTGAAAGCTATATGGTCTGTTATGCTGCAAGTTACAGTGTTCAGCAATACTAGCCTGAGCAGCAGGAGGGTAAAAAGATTGGAGTAGGCAAAAAAGATGAAATGCTTTGTCTTAAACTAGAAAATTGTTTAAGCATTTGGTGGCTGGAAACAAAATTGGAATTTGTTTGCCAATTCCATTTAACTGGTAGCTGAATTCTTCTGAGAAACCGTCATGTTCATTTGGCTGTGAGTTAACCTCAGAAACCAAGTAACTTTGGTTTGACTAATGTGAAGTTACAAGGAGGATTGTACGTCTGAAGAACAAGCAAAGAATCTTTGTTTTGATTCAGTTAGAAATGAACTCACTAAAAGCTGCATCACTGTAGATTTGGTTTTAGAAAATATTGTAAATAAGTATGTATGGTTGTGGTATGGTTTCATTCCTTTCGTGTACTTCTAGGGAACAATATGCAACCAACAGAGCTCGCGCTAGCCTCTGTTTGAAACAAATCCTAGCAGACTTATAGAGGCTCAGGGAATCTTTTAGTGTTTTCCAAAGCTCAAGGGAGAGAGATTTATGTGTGTACTGTAATCTGTATCTCCTGGAGGTATCCTTAAAATGTTGTTCAATTTAGAGATGCACTTTATAGGTCAGTTTACTTCTGCTGCTACCATAAAGGTGTCCCTGGGCAATAGATGCTTCTGAAGGATTGAAGCTGTAGTAGTTTTGGGGGTTTTTTGTTGGATTGTTTTGTGTTTTTTTTTTTTTTATAATTATTCCAATATTCGATCTGAGAATATTATGTTTATCTGCCAGGGGTTCAGGAAACTTTATACAGAAAAAGTTAAGCACATTCATACTGATTTAAAAAATGGGCTTCTCTGGCATATTTAGCAATACTTAAATCTTCGCAAAGTTTGCAGTACTTCTCAAGGGTTGTACAACCCCAGGGATAACACTATGTGGAAGATGGGCACTGTTATTATGTGCACTCAAAATAGTAATGTGCCAAAAGTTTGTCATTCCATGGATTTCCTCGCAAGCAAATCAGGAGTTCACAGACAGAAAACGCCTTCAGAGTGGTGGTCCCTGAGTGTTACATCCTGTTGTGGCCTCAGACCAAAAAAGGAATTAACCCTTGCATTGTATTTCAAGATTATTTATTTTTCTGACTTGAAAGGGGAGTGTGTTATATTTGTGGTGGCACTGGACCTGCCTCGGAAGCTGTCAGCCCCACTGCAGGACAAGCTGGTGGAACAAATGTTGTGTCATTGGAAACAGATTGTGGTACATTAAGGAGAAACGGTGGAGGTATAATAACGAGCAGTTCATATCCCATGCCAGCATCCTTCTGCTTTCACACACGCTTGCTTCTGTTGAAGTCAATATAGCATTTTCCAGTTTCTACAGATGGTATTTGGCCTAGTACCATGAAGTCTGTCCGTGTTAGAGCAATGGGCTGAGTTACTGTATGTGAGATACCACTAATATTAAGTGGCACATTCTGTCCCCTTACAGTTTCAGCATAGGTAGTGTCCAGTTACTAAGTGTAACTTAAAGAAATTAGGACACTGGGACTTAAGACTCTGAAAGATATGGAAAGTTTTAGATTTTTTTTTTTTGAGCAAAAATACGTTGCAGATACTAGGGGGAAATATGCTACTGAAAGCAGTGGAAAATGCTTACTGGCAAATTACAGCTTCTGGGAAACGAATGTGATTTTTATAGTTTGTTTGTCTGACGTGTTATGCTGCCATAACAGATGTTTCCTAATAACTGTTTATCAATTGATAAGTTAAAAGACGATTAATTGACTGACCTGTGCATAATCACAACTTGCTAACTTTTTTTCTGTAAACTCTCTTACTTGAGAGAAATACAAAATGCAGAGAAGAAAGGAGAGGTTATTTATTACTGATACAAAGTTTTATTTCAGCTTTGATCCAGGTTGACTTCTTTCCAGCAGCCAAACTTCTACTGGGTGGTATTTTGGGTTTTTTTTTTGTTTGCTTTGTGAAGGGAAAAAGGGGTAGGTATGTGCCTACGCTAATCATGTTCTGTACTTTCAGTGGATGAAGATATTAGCACATATGAAGTATCATATTTTTTAATTCTTCTCTGGTAGTTCTTCCCTGTTTTTACAGTGAAAGTCATTATATGTGATCTGAAAAGGTTAGGCTTGCAAAGTGAAACATTTACATTTGAGGTGTGACAGAAGTTTCCAATCTAGATGACCTCCATTTGTTCATGGTGATGTTTTTTAATTGCTCCTATAGCTACTTTGTTCATTGTATATACATGCTTAAGTTAAAAGCAGCTTTTTAAAAATAATTGTACTGTGTGTAAATGCACACCATGAATCCGAACAGCCTTTTCTTTGTTCCAGAGTGCCTCATTGACTAACCTGAAATACTCCCAAATGTGCTGCCTTTACTGGTTATGGGCAGTCTATGAGAAATGCTTGTTAGGCAACATAATACTACAGATAAGCTTTGGGCAGCAGGATTTGTTGCTGGTATTTGACAGATGATTCATGAACATAGTATCAGAGTATTGTCTTCTTACGGCCATCTCCATAAATGTTGCAGTCATGTGGTTAGAAAGTATATGCTTATCTAATGATACCACTGCCAGGACTAATGATCTTCATGCGCCGCTGCTAACCACATCCATGTATATCTTTTCCAGTTAATCTCTTTAGACTTGTGTTACTGTTTTACCAGAGAGATCCTGTGTTTGGTGTAACAGTCTTCACAGACCTATTTTGTAGTATGTCTTTTAACCAAAATTTGTAGGTTGCTGTCTGGATCCAGCTAGGCTGATGTGCAAAAGTCTCTTCAAATACTGTCATCACAGAGCAAATAATTTCTCTGAAGATAATAGGAATACAGTAGGACAAGTTGTCTTTTCCTGTTTCTCCACTGTTCCTTCAAACTTCTTGCTTTATCTAGAAGAACTCTGAGCTATCCAGAATTACAGAGATGATGTTTTCTTGCTAGAAGGCTGTAAACAACTGAAAACATCCATTTTTTCCTTCCACATAATGTAAGGGTCAGTGGGAGATTCCAGGAGGACATGGGGCACTGCTCCCTGCCAGGGCTCTTATCTTCTTTGTAAAATGGCATCATGTGCTGTCTTATGCTGAGGTGATTGTTACAGTAGTGGAACTAAGTACTGGGAGGTGGGATGCCTGAATAAAAGGGAGAACCAGGGGTTAGAAGGCTATGTACATAGTTGCCTGTTCTTAATTCCCTGGTAACTGAGCTTCAGTGCTGTATTGAAGTATTCGCTTTTGTTAACTAAACTTCTACTTGTCACTGCCTGGTTTCTGCCTCTGTCTTTGAAAAATAGCACACTTAAGGTGAGGGAGGTTAATAAGCTTCCATAAGAGTGGCAGGAAAAAATGTGCGAATTACAGAAAAGCAGCGGAGAAACTCATCAGAGTAGAGGATGCAGAGGCAGACTGAAGCCTTCCTTCACTGTAGATAAATGAGGGAAACCTTCTAGTTACCTTACTATGAACAACAGTTCCTGACACCCACACAAAAAAACCCCACACTTAGGCAAAGATCCATTCCTGTAGGTACATCAGGAGTTTAGCCATCTGGGAACCTTAGTTTAGGCTGTTAGAAAGATAGATTACCTAGGTGAAAGTCTCTTGATGGTAATTTGGAGCTGCCATTTATGCTATGCTAGTTCAAGAAGAACCATTTAGGTTTGTTCAACCTTTTTTCTGGTTACAGTAGGAAGGAATGTTACAGTACAAAAGTCAAGTAAATAGCAAAATTATATATATAGTCATTTGGCTTTATAAAATTGTACAATATATGTAAATATGCTATGGCCAGCATAGGAGAAGGTGGATATTGCCATGGAAGACAGCGTGTGGCCAGTGGAAAGGCTCATGCTGAAGAAGGAGGCTTAGGGAGGCCGCCTTGTGTCACGTCTGATTCTAATAATAATATCTTTTTCCAAGACTTTGGAAGGAAAATCTTTCCTTATATACAATGTTGCAGTCAAATCGGGGTTAGACCCGTTTTTGGAAGCTAGTATTTTCTACTGTGAAATAATAGTATTTGTATTAGATTATCTACATTTTTCTGGTCTTTTCTAAGAACATGTAGGCAGGTTTGTAAGAGAAATTGTAGGTTGCAAAGTTAATTATGAGAAATTCATCACTGCCAGACCATTGGTGAACAGTGAGCCTCCCACAGTGATTCCCTTTGATCTGTGTCCATCCTTGATGGGAAGGTCTGATGAAGCAGGGTAGATGGACACAGTGAGATTTTCATCTCAGTTAGTGTTTTCCATTAGGCCTTGTTAGGCACTACTCTTTCTGGGAAATCTACAAAAACCATTATTCAGGCATCCCTTGAAATACCTACTTTAAATTTTCTCTGCTCAGTTAGTGTTGCCTTTTAAACAGAGAAATCTCATTAATGATTATGGACTGTCTGTTGTCAATGCCAGTTGTCAAACAAACTGCTACATGATCAAACTACACCATCCTTCTCTTTGTGTATAACCTGTCTGAAGAACCAAAATTATTTTTTTCCCTATACATTGTTTGAAACACTTTATGTGCAGTATATTGAGTAAATATTTCTATGTAGCATATTGAGTCATTATTTGTAAAAGTGCCGTAAAACAGAAGCTTCTGATAAGTAATTTGTGGCAGCTTCATTTTTTAACCTTGTTTTTGTTAAGCAGCAGAGTAAGGAGTAAAGGTGTTGGTAAGATTGCTCACAAACTTCTGCTATCAGCTCTGACTGTTCTGCATTCTTAATAGCAGTTGTTAATAGAATTGCTGGTGTCTGCTTTTTTTCCCTTTTTTTTAATGCTAATTCAGTCTGATGTAGCTACTCAGTTATTTTCAAAAACACAATTAATGCTGGAAAAGTGGCAGCCAAGTCTTGTGTCACGTGGAGGCACATTGCTCTGGAGTCCTTCCTCCAAGAAACAGAGATGTAGCTTCAGGTAATGAGACCAAATGTTTATGTTTATGCTCCAGTGATCAGGCCTCATTTGTAAAGACGTTGTATTGTTCTAGAGAGATTTGTGTTGTTTCTGCCTGGGTTACAGAGCAGATCTAATCATAAGGTCGTACTGAATGCATGGATTGTGTATATATGCAGTATTTATCTTTTTTTATTGAATTCACTATAGAACAATTGTTAGACCTAACACTTAAGTGCCTTGTTCTTTTTCTGCACCCTGAACAAGTCATAAATCAGGAATAATTATTTCTTTTCTTTTTCCGGTTACCTCTAAATACAAAAATGTGATCTGATATAAGGCTGCACACTTCCTCTTCAGTTAGAATTGTGATCATGTTTTTTCTCATCTTTTGGCTAGAAGGTGAGGTAGGCTAGAAATGGGAGACAGAAAATCCTTTCCTCCTAAAGGCTGCCAGCGAGTTGGAGAATAAAAAGAAGACATTCTCCAGTCCAGAGCAGATGTGAATGAGTGTCTCCCCTATGGTCTTTTGCTTCACTTTTTTTTTTCAGAAATTAGTTTGTCAAAGATTTTTGTTGTGTGCTGGATTTGGCCATGCCTATGTTCAGATAAATAGTTGTTGGTCACCTGCTGAGACTCCTATAAAAACTGCATCATGGAAATCTTGTGAGGTTAAGTGAAGTTACATACAAGAGAGCCTTTGCTTTTTGAAGTGGGTATCTGAAACGGAAACTCTTGAAAAGACAAGAGAGCTAAATGGCTTATGCTCCTGTTCTAGTGTTGACTTAATAAAATATCTTGTTATAGTGTCTCACATTTCAGACCACAGGGAATCCTTCTGTGGTTTTTGGTTTGTTTTTTTTTTTTTTTTCTATGGAACTTGATAGCAGTCTGGTTTTGATTAGACAGGGAATACAGCCAGTTAATAATAGATGGTATTTAGAGCAGAGAATTTACATACTTGCTAATGACGTTTGCAGTGTGACAGTGATCTTGCTGATGTCCAAATGGTAAGATAGTGTGAAACTTGATCTGGTTATTATGTGAAATGTCTATTCAGTTGAGGAAAAAGTCTGATTTCCGCTATCCACTGTCCAACAGTGTTGGACAAGTTTCTGTTCAGTATTAACTCAAAATTTTCATTAATCCTTTTAATAAAGATACCACAACACAGGCATATGAAACTACTCACAGGTGAGTAATTGTATTCCAAGAGATAGCTATGAAATAGAACACAGTAAATATTTCTGAAAGTAATTATTTTGATATGTAAAATAAGTCACAATTTTTTAAAAAGTCTTTAACAATTGGGTTGGTTCCTCTTTTGGTGTTCGCTGATATTGAGATTCCACCTGTGCCTGCAGACCTGCCTAGCAATGCGTAGAGAAACACATGGTATATATGCATGTATGCCCATCTGTATGCATATGGTATTCAATTAATGTGCAGCTGTATAATTTTGCCTCCATTATGCTGTGTTTGACTGTGATCTCATGAGAAGAGAATTAGCCTGCTCCTTGGACAACCTGAGGCAATTAAATCTCAGTCTGGATCATACCTATTCATATTAACGAACTGACTCTTTCCCTCATGCAGGGTTTCACATCTCTACTTCTCTGTTAATGCTTTGCTGCTCTCTGTATGCAGTATAAATACATCTGCTGGCTCTATATCTGTCATACAAAATATGTAAGAAATGCCATGCTTCAGAATCAGCTACTTTACTTCCTTTGCTTTTCAGCCTTAAGTACAGGCTGTATATTAAGTATTATACAAATACCAAATGCATACATTATGGCTACCCTTAACAACTATTATAGAAGCTGTTAAGCAGCTCTCTGCTCCTTTGTGATTAGGGTAGCTGTAGCTCATTTTCTGCCTCTTTTGATAGTTTTGGAGTCTCAATGATACTCAATGTTTGGGTTTTCATTTGCACAGTAAAAGTAATGCTTGGTCTTAGAAGCAGATTAAATCATAGCATTATTCTGAGGCATGGTTTTTTAGGAGATGTATTTTCTCCCATCAACAGTGCCTTGTGCCACTTAGCACTGGAGCATGGCTGTAGAGCTACTGGAGGCATTTTGCTTCTGAGTGACCAGACTTTGTAGAAACAGACAATGTCTAAGGTCCTCAACTTGAGCACTGTTGTTAGTTTATCCAGTACAGAGACCACTCTAATCTGCTATGAAGAGGATAGCAGGAGAGTTTACAATGGAAAAGATATTTTCTTCAGTCCAGGAGTGAAATAATTCAACTGTGTAAGGTATGAAAGCAAGCTTATTAGATAAAGCACTCCAGATTCTCATTACAAAATCCAAAAAAGATTTGTTCAGGTGGGTGTGGCATAGAAAAGATATTTAGTGGAACAATGGGACATACCTTCTGAAGGAAGACTTAAGACTTTAGGCCTAGCAAAAGGAAGGTTGAGATGATTATTCTTTTTGGGCATGATAGGTCAAGGAAAGTCTGTGCTGCGCAGAAAAGAATAGAGTAGAACAGAATCATTAATGTTGGAAAAGACCTCTTAAGATCAAGTCCAACCATCAACCTAACACCAACATGCCTACTAAACCATGTCCCAAAGTGCCATGTTTACATGTTTTTTGTCACCTCCGGGGATGGTGACAAAACTACTACTTTCCTGGCAGTCTGTCACAATGCTTGACCACTCTTTCAGTAAAGAAATCTTTCCTAATATGCAATCTAAATCTCCCTTGATGTAACTTGAGCCCATTTCCTCTCATCGTATCACTAGTTACTTGGAAGAAGAAACCAACATCCACCTCGCTACAACCTTTTTTCAGGTAGTTGTAGAGTGATATAGTCTCCTCTCAACCTCCTCTTCTCCCAATCCCAGTTCCCCCAGCCACTCCTTGTAAGACTTGTTCTCCAGATCCTTCACCAGCTTCATTGCCCTCCTCTGGACACGCTCCAGTAACGAAATGTCCTTCTTGTACTGAGGGGCCCAAAACTGAACACAGTATTCAAGGTGCAGCCTCACCAGTGCCGAGTACAGGGGCACAATAACGTCCCTACTCCTGCTGGCTGCTCTGTTCCTGATCCAAGCCAGAATGCTGTTGGCCTTCTTGGCCACACTGGTGGCTCATGGTCAGCCAGCTGTCTTCTAGCACCCCCAGATCCCTTTCCATTGGGCAGCTTTCCAGCCACTCTTCCCCATGCCTGTAGCGCTGCATAGGGTTGTTGTGACTGAAATGCAGGACTTGGCACTTGGCCTTGTTAAACCTCGTACAATTGACCTTGGCCCATTGATCCAGCCTGTCCAGGTCCCTCTGCAGAGCCTTCCTACACTTGAGCAGATCAACTGCCCAACTTGGTGTCATCTGCAAACTTGCTGTGGGAGCACTCAATCCCTTCACCCAGATCAGAACTGGCCCGAGCATTGAGCCCTGGGGAGCACCACTCACTTGTGACCAGCCACCAACTGGATTTAACTCTGTTCACCACAACTCTCTGGGCTCAGCCATCCAGCCAGTTTTTTACCCAATGAAGAGTACACCTGTCTAAGCCATGAGCCACCAGCTTCTCTAGGAAAATGCTGTGGGAAACAATGTCAAAGGCTTTGCTAAACTCCAGGTAGGTCACATCCAGAGCCTTTCCCTCGTCCACTAGGCCAATCACCTGGTCATAGAAGGAGATCATGTTGGTCAAGCGGTACCTGCCCTTCATGAGTCTATACTGGCTGGGCCTGATCCCCTGGTTGTCCTGCACATGCCTGGTGAGCGCACTCAAGATGAACCGCTCCATAGTCTTCCCTAGTACCAAGGTCAGGCTGACCAGCCTGTAAGTCCTTGGATCCTCCTTCCAGCCCTGAGTTCAGATAGCAGAGGTTTAGGAATAGTAGTGGTTCATAGGGAAAACAGACAGAACAGAACAGGCTTATAGGTACTCAATCCCTGCTTCACAGTAGGAATTGATTAATTTGTGGGTCAGAGAAAAGGGAATGTGACTCATAAGTAAATAAAGCATTTAAGAGCAACAAAACATCTAACCATCCTGGCAGGTGTAAGTCAACACTAAAACCTGTGTTCCGAGTATTTTTCAAAGAGATTTTTAATATGGAGGTGTGGGTGTGATACAGGCTGCTTTGATCAGTCGTTAGCATTGCCATGTAAGAACAGCAGGCTCTCAAGGCAATAATGGACATCAGTCAGACTCCAGGCTCAAGCAACTACATCTTAAAAATCCTGCTGTCATGTAGTCTTATTCTTGGGAGTTTCCATGCTGCACTGCTCTTTTGAGATGCAGGTGTGATGGAACCTGACAATTTTACCTCACTCTGTTTCTTCTCCCACTCATCCTGGGTATTCTCTGGCCTCCCCACAAGCCCTGAGGAACAGAAAAATAACAGCAAGACATTTGCAGGATTTGCAGACGTTTGGAATACAAGCTCCGCTGTGTTCGTAGGGAGTACCTTGGGTTGTCAATTCTCTCTGCTTAAAATCTCAAACAGCATAGAACTGCTTATTTGTGTTTTTCAGGCAAAAGATTGGGTTCCATTTGAATATCTTGAATTGCCCATTTAATTCTAGTTTATGTTGGCTGAAAATAAAAGCTGATGCCTTGTGTTCAGGCAGGGTCGGTCCAAGAGTGAAGCAATGACAAACAATTGGTTTTTTCCTTCTTGGCTTTATTAGTGCTGTAACCCTTTCAAGTATACACAAAGTGCAACTTAAGAAGTGTCAGTTCAGTGCCCCTATGGTGGGGAGTGCTAAGGGTTAAGGAAGGATTAGACGGGAATAGTTGCTATATGTAAACGTAAGACCTGGTGAGAACAAGTCCCAGCACCACTAAGGCAAAACTCTATGGCTTTTGTCCTATGACAAAAGGTTGTGAGGAGTATCTTCTGATCTTATTCACCAAAGTGTAATCAAAGCAATAGATCTTTTTATGCCCTTCCCAAAAGAAACGAGATTAAATTAGTCTGGGAAGCTGTATCAGCAAAATTTTTGTCTTAGTAGGAAAATAAACTGTTTATTTCTGTAAAGACACTGTCATATGTTGGCTGTGACTGTGTTGTTGCCATAAAAATGCAGAAATTAAACATTATAATGAAAAGCTTCTGTAAGTGGGGTCATTCAGGCCAGGCATTAAATTAACAGGCCACACAATTTGGCTTTCTTTTTTAATGCTAAGAGCATCTGTAGCCTTTCTGAGGCTTTAGTCTTCCAAAGGAGGGTGTGTGTATATGTTTAGCATGCCTTACTTTAAAGTATTGTCATTCGTCAGACTCTGCTGTTAGTTACAGCTTTTTTTTTACTCTGAATTTTCTGAATTAACATTCTGTTAGAGAGTTACGCAAAGGAAAGCCAGGGAAAGGCTCTGATGGCACATCTCTTAGACTCTAATTCCTTAAGATATGTTTCTGAAGCAGTGGCATGTGCTGTGAAATGCAGTGCACTGTGGTGGCAGTGCTGCTTTGTAAAATAAAACCAGCACTTTTAATACTTTGAGAGGACCCTTTATTGTGAAAATCCTGCAGGTGGACTCTCACAGAAGAGGTGAGAGGCAAGATAGGACCCAGCGACAAACAATCTGCTAAGCACTAGGTACTGTCATGGAGGTATGCTTCTCCCAGCTTGCCAATCAAATTAATTTCCATTAGTCATTGGACTCATTTCCATGAGTACTGAATATGGAATGCATTTTTCTTAAATGAGACGTTCTGTTTGGAGCAGAAGCTAGAGCTGCAAATGTTATGAGCACTGAAATACCCATGGCAGTATTTCAGTTTTCTTCTCTTTATTGCTGAAATTCCAGTACTGGAGCTCAGAATACTGTTCAGATGTATAATACTATCAAGTCAGTAGATGATGACTTTTCAGGACCTTAATATAAAATATACGGCATAATTTTATTCTTTAATATGTACTGTATTGTCCACATGTCGCGGTGGCATTTTATATCAATATAAATCCTGCAATACACATTTCTATCTCTTTTTTTTTCTTATTTTTCCCTCTGCAGTTCAGATGGAGAAAATGGAACAGATGAAAAAAGAAAGGCAGGAAAATCGCCTGCTGTGTTCCTGCAGACCCCTACCAGTGAAATGGAATATTTTGATGACCAGAAAAAAGTTGATGTTGCTAGGTAATGTCAGAAATGCTGTTAGTTTTGTTCTGCTTAGATAATCAGAATGGTTACAATCCATTCAAGAAGCTGTACTGAATGGCAGGATTTATCAGACATCCTAGTTGTGGGTTAGCTTGCACGCTATGCAAGTAAACAGGAATCGGAGCCACCTTCCGGGGGGTGCTGTGTTACCCAGCACTAGCAAACAGAATAGTGGGAATTTCGACTTTGGGCTGGCTTAGCTTTCCTGTTCTAGGAAAAAATACTTTGCACGGTTTGATGTCACTGCTGGTTACATCCCTTTCACAGTCAGTTTGACAGGCAGTCAAACTGAGCTGCAGTCTGAGTCCTGGGCTGTTCTCAGGACAGTCTTATGCTGGAATATTGATTGTCCGTGGTAAGACTGTGACAACTGTTTTAATTTTGCACTCTGTGCTCTATATTGTGTCAGATTATTGTAATGCCTCTGCAAAAACAGTCATTCTTCCTCTGTTGGAGAACTGGAATGCATTTGAAACTCTTCTAAAAGAAAATTAAATAATACTGAAGTCCCACTTGGAGGACTTGAATACAAATTTCGCGTCTCTTTCACATTGTCAACTGAGCAGACAATGCAAAAGTCAGCAGTCAATCTGACACTGGTTTTGGTCACAAGGCAGATATTTTAAAAGTATCACTTAATTTCCTGAAGCATCTTTGAGGAGAAGATATTCAAAGAAATATCTGATTTTTTTTTTTTTTTTTTGCAAACTCTCTTTCCAGTCTTACCTCTCAAATACAATGTAATTGCCTGTGTGCTAGTAAGGGATTGGCATACATTTTCTGTAAGGCTCACTATTAATTTCAGTTTCACCTGTACTTTACATATGCCCACAAATATACATACACATGTATTTTGGAGTTTTCTTCTGTGAGGGACCACCTGAGATATGAAGCCAGTCCCCCTCCTATGTAAATCAGTCCTGCTGTACAATCTCTTTCCTAAATCTAGCTGTATCTCCATTACACTTGGGGTTTGTCTTCCTCCCACGCTTGCAGTTTTTAGTGGAAATCCTGAACTTCTCAAGTTTAGAAAGTAAAGAAGATCTACTGTGCAGAATAAGGTGCCATTTCCATTACTATGGAAACTTTCATAGTACCTTTACTTCCCCATTGAATCTTTAGCACATGTTCTCTAGGTCATTCAATATAGGAGTCCTGTGTCATGTTTTTCTTTCTGCTCTTCAGTCTGCATCTGAAAGCCTCTAAAAAAAGAGCTGCTTTATTTTTATAGCCTGTCAATATGGTTTTGTTCTGTGCTAAACAGCTCTCGGGGATAATGTTGTTTTCTTCCTGATTTATGAAACACTGTTAACCCATCTCTGTGTTTGTTTTTCTGAACAGTCCATGACATTAATTTCTTTTGCATAACAAACAAAACGTATTTTCCCAGCCATCAGTAGAGACTTTCCTCTCTACTTGTTCTACTCTGGACTTGTTGGGGTTTTGGTTGGTTTTCTTTTTCCAGTATGAATGGCAGAGCTGTACAGGTACAGCTTCCTATACAACTGGCACTCACAATTCCCTTTCGTCTCCTGTGAGATTGCTAACTATCTTAATGATTTCATTACACTATACTGTACAGTTCATACCCATCCTCTGACTTGTGCACCTGTATTTCTTCTCTGTTGCGCTTTCCAAATGAGTTCACATTTTGCTGTACAAGTTCATAGCTTTCAGTACACTACCTTACAGTTTCTGCTACTGAAAGTTTTATCCTCCTTTTCTTGCATTAGTAACATGGTTAGTATTCCACATGTTGCTGAGAAACAAATGAATGTGGAGCCTAAGCACTGTGATAATTCATTAAATTGTTAAAACGTCTTCAACTTTCTTTACTTCCTTACAACTAATAATTCAGAATATTCCTTCTAAGTTAAAAGAAAACCTTCAGTGAGGGTTGGCATGGTTTAAGAATAAGATATACTCCTGTGTTCTTAATGAATCAGAAAATAGTTACTGAAGGATTAATATGTTTCATGGAAAAGCATATCCTGTTGATGACTTACCAAGACTGATGAACTCAGGCCAAGCTTATATGGGATGCCTTTTTTGATCTTCAGGACAAAGAGCAACACAGATAGCCCAGTCCTGACAGTGGATATCAAGAGTGACTCGAAGATTGAAAGGAAAAAACGTGCCTCAAATCAGGTAGGGCAGAGGACGGACTTGCTTGTTTATATATACTAAGACTAAATACATAACTACCATGAGAGCCCCTTTGTTTAGCAATATTATAGTTCATGGTTGTACAAGGACATAGGTTCCTTTTTCACCAGTGTATCAGTCTGGATAAAGCAGGATACAGACTTAATAGCCAAATAGCAAAAATGAGAATTTATTATAAAACAAGTGGGCAAAATGAAAAGCTATTGGGAGGACAGGAAGTGGAATGCATTATTTGATTATAAGACTGTCTAATAAGGTATATGTCTATATGTGTGGGGCTTTTTGTTTTTTAGCTGAAGGCAAATGCACACTTTCATAAGCTGTTTCTAGATGTTCCCATTGATGAGCCACTGAAACAAAGTAAGTATTAACTCCCTTTTTATTGCTGGCTGTGGATCTAAGATAATGTTGTTATCCACCAACTGTGGTGATGTACCAGAGGGACTATCTAAATTTTAAAAAACTTAAACTCTAGCTGCCTAGAGCTACAAGGCCTTCATCTGCATGCAGTGGGTGTTTTTGTTGTAATCTTGCAAAGCTTAGATCTTCAGATGTTGGGCATCTTTCAGAACTGTAGCCCACTTTGCACTTCTTAGCAGAGTAACCTAATGCAGCTTTTTTTTTTTTTTTTTTGTACTGAAGCTTCCTTACTAAAGGCACTACTTAATTGAGACAGCACTGGTCAAGTGACTTGAGTTTTTGCTGTTGATGCTTTAAGATGTGAAAACACTCATAGGAGAGGAATTTAAAATATTTAAAGATTCTGCTGTTCTCTGTAGTAGTTATAACAAGTGAGTTCTACATAGAAGTGTGTAACAAATGTTTCTTGAAAAAAATACAAGAAAGCAATTCATGAGTGATAAATGCTTTGCTGAATGGCTGTGAAGTAAAAGCGGTATTAGTTTACATGTGTTTTACCTCTGTTGGTCTCCTAGTCCAGACAACTGCTGTAGAGCTAAGAGCTTAAAGCTAAAACCTTTCATTAAGCTCTTTACATTTACATAATATAGTTACCTGAAAGCAAGTAAAAAATTTTATAGGAAGCTAGGTGGTACTCTCTCAAAAAGGATTCTTGGCTTCTGGGAGCCAGTTGCATGTTATTATGCCTTTCAGTCTTTATCCTTCAGATATTTTGAGTCTAAACTTCAGCCTGTGAAATCCTCTGAGCTTGTCAGTTGAAGTTACTGAATATTTCAAGATTTGACAATGTTTATCAAAAGGTATAAATCTAAACATGTGGCTCTGAAAAAAGCAAGACAAAAGCCAGACTGATAACAATTGTTGTTACCTTAAAGATTATAGAGTGTCTATTTGTTTCAGGTTTTACCTGTGCTCTGCAGAAAGAAATTCTGTACCAAGGAAAGTTATTCCTTTCTGAAAACTGGATTTGCTTCCATTCCAAGGTTTTTGGTAAAGATACTAAGGTTAGTAAAATCTTTACGTACAGAACAGTAAAGCTGTTCCATAACGATTTCTTCATCACCAGAAGTTTACATTATTACGCAAGGCTAGGATACTTATAATACTTCTAAGTGTTATTGAATACAATCACTGTTCAGAAATATGCCCAAAAGTCACTCTAGAACTAAAGCAGTATTATTATTGAAGATTGAGTTTCTCTCTTAAAGACTTCCTGTCTGAAAAAGATAGATGACAGGAAAGGATCTGACATGCAACAGTGAGGGCATTGCCAAGCCCATGTAGCACAAACTGTACAAAAATATCTTTCTTGAGGTAAGCATGGAAGAGAGGAGCAGGAGGAGGAAGGAAGGCTGAACAGTGTAAGGACTACGAGATTGTAGTTGGGGAACTGGTGGGAAGGATCAAGCATATGAAGACAATTAAAGAGGATGAACTAAAACTGGCTGCTGAGTTGAGTGGCAAAGGTCTTTGAGGGATTCTTTTAGCGCTCCTTCTGTTCTGCGTAAACAGAGAAGAGGGAAAGAAAAACCAGTTTGCTAGGTTTTTTACTTGTGAGCCTACTATGAAGAGCAGAAATGGGACACAAACAGTCAGGAGGATCGTAATTTACAAGACCATAATTAACTCTTTCTCAGTGCAGATATGACCCACATAAGGCTTGGGCCCCCAGTGGTCAATGATTTGCATACAGATAAAAGTAAAGATTTCTGTACTGGTTCTGTTGATTTGGAGCTTTTGGAGTAGTTTTCTTTTTTATATAAACTCTGCTTTAGTTTTGAGCTTTTACTGGGAAGCAGCTTGATTTGCTGCAAGGATTTCTTTGGCTTCTTTCTCAAGTACTTCCTTGAACAAAATTCCTGGTTAGATCCAGGCCCTTTGTCAGTGAATTGGGTGCCAAAGCCAGTTTAGGAGTTGACAGTATGTCATTTCTCTGCTGTCAGTCATTTTGATGGACCACCATCTATCTTTGAAAGGGCTTTATGAAGGTGGAATAGATTTAAAGAATGGTTAAAATTCTTAAGAACACACTCTTCATAGTGACCTTGTGGGTTATTGTGTTTTACTGCTTGGCCCAAGAAAAGTAGTTATTGTTGATTCCTAGTTAATGGATTCTGTTAGTCATAGGCAGTACAGAGCATAATGCTGATGGTGTCTATGTCAGTGAAAGCCATGTGGCACAAACAAGGAAATCAAAATTAAGAAATGATTGGATACTGTCATTCGTAAGTAGTAACAGCTATCCTGGCAATTTGTTTCATTAAAATTGAAGCTGCTGTACTGGTGATCTCCTGGTCACCACAAACAAATGTGACTGTTTCAAACTGTGGGACAGCTGTCTAAATTCAAACTAACCTAAATGTATACAAAAATCTAGTAGAACTCTACCAAGTATACTAGAAAGACCTGGTAAAAAGATGCAGAATGATAATGACATAGTACCAGGAAATTATCTTTGTCAACAGAGTTTTAAATGCAGGAATATATACATATTTATGTATACAATGAAAAGAGAAACCATATTACAAGATAGGGTACAGTAGACAGTATTTGTAAATGTGGCTATAGTGATATTCCAGATTATTCAAATCTGGGACATTGTTTTCAGAAAACATTGTGAGGAAAATTAAGAGTGAAAGGGATAGGCCTGATCTAACTGTCTTTCCCTACTCTTATAAGACAGACTTAAAGCTTTGTTCAGTCTCGTACAGCAGACACAAAAAAAAAGCAGGAAAATCGTGGATATAGTGAAAAGTAATGTAATGGGACAGGGAGGAGGAAATAAAGCTTGACAGTAAGAGGAAAGTTCTTAGCAGTCGGACACACTTGACAAAGTTTCCCAGACACAAAACCTCTGTTTCTCAGGACTTGTAAGGTAATTAAAGCTTAGTGATAAAGTGTTTTATTGTGAGAAATAGCAGGTCGACACGTTCTAATAAATATTTCAACATGAATTCTTCTACTTGCAGATTTTTTTTTTATTGAAAGCTTTGGTGGAGGGAATAGTCATGCAAGTCAGGAGATTTGAGTCTGCAGTGTAAACACTCTGCATATTCAAAGATAAAAGATTTCTTGTGCAGGTTTGAATAGGCTTTGAAAGACATCACTGTCTTCCCAGGTGGTTCTGTTTTGACTAGATATATTGGCACCGAGTCTTTCCTGGAGCTAAGCATTATCTTAGGCATTTCAGTTGCTTTTCAAGTTGCCTGCATGTAAACCTTGTTTCCTGAAATAATTATTATCCCAGATGGACATAAAATACTTTGCAGTGATTTTACCATTCAAATCTAATGCTGAAGTAACAGTGCAGTAAGCAAGTACTTAATCCCACTTAAGTACACTTCAGTCTTGATTACAGTAATGTTATCCATCAAAATAACATGCAGTAGAATGCCATTAACATCTCTGATTTAAAGTTCTTTGTGGGGAACTGAACCAATTGGAAGATTTCTATGCTGCTTTTTTCAATCACTACTATTAGCAGAATTTCTGCTAAAAAATCTTCTGGTTTGGTTTTGGTTTGCTTTGTTGTTTCATTTTGGTTTGTTTTTTTTTTAAGTTACACAGATTCTGTTCTGACTGCCTGAGGATTCTCATTTTTTCCTGTCATACACATATTGTAGCTGCTCCCTACTCCCAGAAAAAGCTGTTTTGAAAAGTGCTGCAAAAACTTTATGGAACAATACAATGTCCAGTTTAAGAAGGAAAGGTATAGTGGCAGACCTGTTTAATTACCCATTTTCATGGCTTCTGAAGCAGGACAAATAGACGTGTTAAAAAATCAATAGAACAAATGATGACCAGATTTACAGATTCTTAAACTGGAACTAAAAATAATTACAATTATATGCTTTGAGTTGGGTTAGTTTGACTTGTTTTTTCATCTGCTAGCACGCTTTATTAACGTAAGTAAGTACCGAGCAAAGAGCAAGCTTCTAGCCCCTAGATGACAAGCAGATACTTGACTAGCCATGCTTCAACAGTGGTTGGCAATTTTACAAATACACTTTTTGTTACCTGAAACAATTTTTCATTTCCTGAATTTGTGTTACTGCTTTGAGCAAAAGTTAACAAGGTTTTGTGAAACTGTGCACAGAGTACCTTCATTCTCCTTTTGCACTGACGTGTTTTTAGTTCAGTGCTGTGATCGCTTGTTGAACAATCTTTGGACACTTTTAATCTTGCTTCCTGCTTTCTCAGGTAGTTCTGACAGTATATGCCAAAGGAATTTTTAACAGGAACTGTATGCTAACAAGTGTATCCAGGATTATCATATTTGCCTAACTCGCTAAGCTCTAGGTTTTTAAATGGAAAGTCAAACCATGTATCTGGTCCTTTGTAATATACAAGAAGAGCTCATACAGAATGTCTGAGGTGAAATACTCTGAAACTTAGCAGGCATTAAGCTGATGGGGTTGGGTGTAAACACAAAAGCACAAAGCACAAAGAAAAATAGAACTTTTCAATGTGAATATAGACAGTCTGGATGGCACACACAGGAATCTGTTTAAGTCAGTCAGTGGGTGTGTGGGTATTGGATCTTTCAACATTACTGAAGCTATTTACTCAGCTGCTTGTTTCAGACTAAAGGATCTGTAAGTGGTGAGAAGCTTTTATGTTTATTCTTCAGCAAGCCTTTCTTGATTGATCTGTTTTGAAATGTTTTGTTTCTAAGCAAAGAAGCGTAGCTTTAAGACTGGTTTGCTCTGCAGATCTACAGTGAGCCTGTAGTCTTGTAAGTGCCGGAAAAGATCAGGTAAGGAAGGTATAAACAAAAGCCTGGATTAGTATCTGATAAAAATAGAAGTAAAAATGGTTAAGAAATAGTATTAACCTGAAACCATACCTGTTCTAAATGAAATATTAGTAATCAGGGACATACTAGAGAAATCTTTAAATTAAGTGTTGAAGGTCTGGCTTACCACAGTTGGTAGACTGCCTCCTTGTGAAAGAGCTTGCAGATTTGTATGCATGTATTAGGATTCTAACACTATGCTCATCTTGTTTCAGATTAGTATACCTGTGCTCTCGGTGACACTTTTGAAGAAAACCAAAACTGCCCTTCTTGTGCCAAATGCTCTGATCATAGCAACAGTCACAGACAGGGTAAGTACTGGTAGAGGGTGAAGCACTTGCATTGTGCCTCCTTTCTTTTTGGTTGTTTTTTTTCCTACCTTTTTGGGTTTTTTAACCCTGCCTACTTATTGGCAGTAATATGTGCAATTCTTGAAGGTGCCAAGTGATCCTTTAAACAGCAATAGGAATTGGTCACAGGTGAGCATTTAGACTTAGGACCCTGGAGGATCTGGTTTCTCAGGGGATGATTCTAGCTTCTTGTGCTTCCTCTCATGACAGGCAAGGACCGTTTTTGTTTTTTTTTCCTCCCCCTAACTCCCTGTCGTTTTTCTTTGGATCTGCAGTAAACAAAACTACGTAGAACTTGGTGGGAAAATAAGAAACAGAATCTGTGCTTGCCGTCTGTTCTGCATAATCTGTCATTCCCTGGTCTCCAAGACTGCTGTGTAGTAGCACTGGGGGAACTGAAACAGCTGGGTCAGGAAGCGCATGCACAGGGGGGTTACTTGCCTTGTTGGCAGCTCTGACAGTATTCTTTCATTCACTTGGATCTCTTACCTGCTAGCAATACCTTAGATGCACAAAGTACAGTTGCTTACATAATAATAATAATTGCATCAGCCAGTAGAAAATGTGATTATCCTAAGAGCAGCTTTAGAACCAGTGCATTTTCATTGCAAATATATTTTGCAATGCAGGAAACTGTGCAAACAATGAGTTGTGGGGTTTGGGATTTTTTTTAAAGGAGCAGGTAAAGCATAGTATGCCAAGATTTTTTTTTAAAAGAGCAAATCTGGACTATGCTCTGTTTCTTGCAGCAGAACATGATAACTGTTATGTACCTGTTCATTGTGATTAACCTCAGGTCGTATGCTTAGGAGTGGAGGTTTTTCCTGCTGTGTGACAGTTCTTGAAAATAGTTACTTGATCAGCAAAACCACTTATCGGTTTTATTTAGATAAAAGGAACTTGTACTATGTGCCTTTTCTCAAACAGTTTTGTAACTTTTGTTTTTCAGTATATGTTTGTCTCATTACTCTCCAGAGATACCACCTACAAGCTCTTAAAATCTATCTGTAGACATCTTGAGGTAAGTACTAATGAGAGTGAAGATGGTATGTAGCTTTGTGTTATTATTAGTGCTTTCCTGCTTTTAAGTGCTAGGTCATTTCTGTGTTTGTTCCTTGTTAACACTGCTACTTTTTTTTCAGGATACAGGCGTGGGCAACAGTCCAAATCCCTCTTCTACAGAAAACAGCTTCACAGCTGATCGTCCTACAACTCTACCATTGGTAAATGGCTTAGATATTTGTTCTTTTCTTGTGTGGCATCTTTCATTTCAAGTACTACTTATAATATCTGAAGAAAGGAAACTGAAGGAAATAGTGACACCTGTTTCTAAAACTTTCGTGAGTTTTTTAACACTAGGAAGCAGTGGGAATGATTGACATAGGTGCAATTTGATCTGATCACATGCAGTATGTGATCAGATATGTATGTGTGCTTTGGATATATTACAAAATCTGTATGCTCTGTATATCTCTCTTTAGCAGTCAGGTTTCACAGCACTCTGTACTGACTTAAAGTTGCTTCTTCTTCTGCCATGAACAGTTTTTGAAGTGTTTCTAGTTGCAGTCCTTCCTCTGAGAGCTGGTTCAGACATCTGAAAGAGCGATGTACCCACATGTGATGATCAGAGTCTAATTCTAGTAGTGCCTGTCCTGGACTTCTCAGTTTGTCTAACTTAACTGTCTTTCTCTTTCACACAGGCTTAATCTCTGTACTTAAAGGAAGGCAGACAATGAGGCTTGAATTCTGGTGATCATACGAGGCTTATTTTGCTAACTTGATCTCAAGATCTTAATATCAGAGATTATTCCTGGTTAAACGTTTTTAAATCTGTAATTGTTGGTTCAGTTTCTAGAGGGAGGTCAGAGGAAATAGGGTTGTTTAGATTTAGAACAATCTGAGCTTTCTTGTGACTCTTTCTCCCCATCAGGATTTCAATGAAGACTATTCTGATCTGGATGGAATAGTGCAGCAGCGGAGACAAGAGATGGAAGAGTCTAGCAGCACAGGCTCACAGACCCCAGAGCTGGAATGTTTCCAAGGTAAGTGACATCCTGGGGCCCCAAGAAAATGAGAATGGTTTAGCTCTCATTTTTTCTTCTGTAATCCCCTTCTGATGTGGAATCTACATTCTCCACAGTCCTGGAGAATTAGGTTTTTTAAGATCTTCCTCAAAGCCACAATAGCTGCTTTTCCATTATTATATCCCTTTGCAATCCAGACTCATGCAATACTTGGTCAGCAGCTGATCTGATTTGTCACTAGTGCCTCCAGTTGCTTATTTGTATACTGTCTGCTCCTCACATTCCCTGTCAGTTATGCTAGTGAAGATACAATGTAAGAGATATTCTTCCTTTAAAATAATGAAAAACAAACAAACAAAACCTCCTATGCTAAAGAAGCTCAAGTTACAGTGTGACTTCTTCTATATAAATAGCATTCTGTACCATGATCGCTTTTGGTCATCAAAAAAGTTAAATTTTGGGATGTGTTTTTGTGGGTTTGTTTTTAAACTTTTGTTTTATTCTTTGCAGTTGTTAAGACACTTGAAGATACTGTCCAAAGTTATTCCTTCTTAAACGCTACTGTTTGTAGTCTCAAATACCTCAAGTTTTTTACCTAATTAGCAGGAATGCTGTGTAGAAACTCGCTGCATATAAGTTCCTAAGTACAGTAGAGCTTGAATATGTAGCACATGCTAAATGTTATTAGCAACTCTAGGGTATTTTGTGTTGTACAATTAATATATATTAACATTTTAATGTGTTGTTATGCCATTACTACTCCAGGTTCCATCTTGACTGTAAAATAATTTGTATAATAAGGAACTTTTGCCATTACCTCTAAATGAAATAGTATCACATTTTTAATACCAATTTTCTGTTGCATTAGTTTTAATTAACTCTTCTTTTTTCTTATGTGTCTTTTGTTTAATGGAATGATTTGGGGCTATTTGCTTTCATTGGTCTTTGGTATTTACTGTGTGTGTATTTTTAATCATTTGGTTGTGTTTGTGAAGCAGTAACTAAATTGTGGTGTCATCATTTGCTACATGAATGCTTCTGAATAATGGTTTAACTTGCTGTCTTACTTCCTTACAGCTAATAGCTACTTCAGACCTTTCCATTTTCCTTTTTCACAAGCAAAAAAAACCCAATATCCAGTTAAAGAATCACCCTAGGAAAAATAATTAAGGAGGGGCTGGGGGAAGGGGAAGCACATCTGTAACTTATGATTCTGTTTCTTTTAGAGAAGTCCAGGGTGTGCAAGCAAAGTATGAACAAAACTGAGCATGACTGGATTTTTCTATCCCGTCTCTTTCAAGACATCGTCTGCATTTAAAAAACAGTCAGGAAAGGAACTATAATCTCTTTTTTAAAGTAACAATGCAATGTCTCCATTTAATGTTGCTATTAAAGTAATTTGGAATCATTACTCTAGCATATTCAGCCTTTTTGAGAGATTACTTTTGTGTCTGTGTAATCATCTGAATGAAAATTCAGTTATAACCTTCCAAGTATGCACAGGTTGCCATCTTTCAAAGGATGTGGAAATGTAAATGCAGCAAACATCATCCACTTCCAGTCCAGGTGCCTCCTTATATTTTGTAATTATGCAGAATTACTATGCAAACTGTGTTAAGGCTACCAAACTAACTGGTGCTTTCTGTCCAAGTCCAGAAATGCAGCTTTTAAAATCATCCTCTTCCCCTACTCCCTTGAGTGACGTAAGCTACCCACAGATTCCTTTAACTTCATATTTCAGCTTTATTAAAAATCTTACTTTTGGCAGATTATCATGTCGTTGAGACACAGACTCACTTGACAGTTTCCAAAACTGAGGCAAAGTCCATGCGTTCAGATGCCCACAGTAAACGCGGACCTGATGGAAAAGCCCGAAGCAGTCCTCGAAAAGGTAAGGAGTCAAGGGCAGATCTTCAGCTGGGGTAAGCTGAGATAAGTTTGCGTAGTTATGTCAGTTCACGTAATTTGGAAGATCTCTTTCTTGTTTATTCCTCTGTTTATATTGTCTATTGCATGCTTTAAAACACTGTTTGCATGCTGTGGTCTGCTTTGGTCAAAGTAACACTTGGTTCTTTTTCTCATAGGCCATTCTGAAGCATTCAGGTTCTTCCACAAAGTGAAGTCCCAGAAGCTCTTATCTCTGAACCATGTACTTATATTTTATGCAGTTCTGTAAGTTAGTAATTAATACCAAGTTTGTCAAAATACTAGGATTTTCTTAGGTTTACATAGATTAATGTAAGTTAAGTTTCACTTGAAAAAAAAGAAGCTATTTGGAATGGTGGCCTTTATGCTTTTCAGAAGTAGAAATGGTGGGGCAAGCTTGCTTAGCAGGCCTTTTACTTTTAAAAGTAAAGGGTCTTTCTGTTCAGGAAATGTTAAAAGTGTTTAACTACTTGCAGGTTTATTTTACATGTCACTTAGCAAAGCCATACTCAAGACTGAGATTTTCATAACTGTCTGAATGCCACTGATGAGTATTCCTAAGGTGTTTCTACAAATGCTACTTTTATTATTCAACATGTACAAGTAATAATTTAAATGGCTTTTAACATTAAATTTGCCAGGTACCTCTAAAGTTTCCATTAACTGATGTACCTTATTTTTCTCTTACAGTGTTTGTGTATTAATATTTTCTACCTTCTACATGAGATACAAAATCGGTGTCCTGGAGGAACGTCTTATTTCCATCACATCCTTTGATTCACATATTAAGGAGTAAGATACAGTCTGTGAAGTTTTGAGGTTTTAAAATCTTTTTCCAGTACCTGTTACGCTCATCTGTTTTCTTCAGAAACCACTGTGATACTGTAGTGCCCTTGTGGTACTTCAGTATTCTATAGTTCTTGTATCTGTACTAGCCTCATCTCAGAGCTTTCTGTTTAAGACTTGTAGTACTAATGTGATATATCGTGGTGTACTACTGCCTTGAGAATGTTTCAGTGTAAACTGCTGAAATGAGCAGTTCCTATACCGAGCAATGATTCCATGGAAAAGGTATAACTTCTACCTTCAGTCTTAATGTAATTTGATGAGCCTCAGATGACAGAAGGTACTTCATAATCTTAGTGCTAATACATTTGAGTATAATGTTTCCTAAGGGTTTGGGCTGCCTGTAGACTCTTTAGAAACTGATATCCTGTTTTGCAAAAATAAAAAACAACAACAACAACAACAAAAAAAAAAAACCAAAACAACCCCACACCACAGAACCAAACCAAAACAACAGCAACAAAAAATCCAAACACACGAAGGGAAGGTTCTTTGTGTATTTGAAGAGGAAATATGGAAAGGGGCCATAGTTCCATTCGTAGTTTCATTCTTTAGTGAAGGTCATGGATGTCATTTGCCCTTGCATTTTTTTTTTAATCTCTGTGTTACATGGATAAGAAATATGCAAACATCAAATAGAGAGGCCGTGCTGGGGGATACACCACAGCAGTATGCCACTGTAAGTTGTATCAGCCTCCTACTCCTCTCTTAGGACAGAGGACAGTTAACTGGCTACTACTGAGGATACTGATCAGTTTATTCAGCAGCAAGTTTTGCATTAACTCTTCTACCTGTCTTCTAATTTATTTTTCTTCTAAGCTGCTCTGAAAAACATGGCTTCCAAAGTCATTTGTAAATATCAGTGCAAAACCTGCAGCCACATGCAGTGTGAGTGGGAATGCTGGAGAAGCAGCACCTGAAAAAGAGGGGGGAAAGAAAATTCAGGCCACAGCTGTGCCCAGGCGTGGTGGAACTGTCTGCAAAGTGTTTCAAACCTGTAGCAAATTATTGAATAAGGGTGCTTGTTAATTCACCTTTGTTTCATGACCCATCCACAACAAACAGGTCACTCTGACAATGCCCTTGTGGTCATGTTGAACAAGTACTGCTTAGGATCCAGCTGCTCTCACCTGTCTTCTGTGGAAAGCAGTAGAATTTGTATATGTGTGTCAGAAGACAGCTAGGTTCTTGATAAAAAAGGAATAGGAAGGAAATGGTTCTTTATCTTAAGCAGCCTTGCATTTATATTCTACCAATAATGCAAGAAGAAGGATAAACCTACCTCTAATAGCAGGCAATGTCAAGAGCCATTTTCCCATTTTGGCAAGTTTTGGTTAGCAGGATGCTGTGCCCCTCTTCTAGAGCACTCTTACACAAGAAAGTCCTGTTTTCTCTTGCGCTAATCCCAAACAATACAAGATACAGGATGATCTAATGTGGAATTTTATAGTGTCAAGCAGTGGCTGGGCCTTTTAATTTCCTCCAAGTCACACGATATGGAACTTACACAACTTTTCAACTTATTTCCTGTGGAAATAGCTGTAAAGTTTTCCATCCAAACTTCTGGAGAGTGAGACCACATAAAGAATGTAGTTAAGAGTGCAGAAGAGACTTAGGCCTTTGTTTCTGCAAAGAAGTACAGTTCACAATGTTGCCACTGTATTCCCGTCTGCAAGTATCTCTCGTTTCTATTTTTCTCTTTTTTGCTTCTGTCATACTTACTTCTTCATTCTGTTTGGCAGACATCCAGTGCGCCAAGGTTTGGGATCTCGTCTGCAAATTAATGCTGATACCCTTTGTGATGAATTAACTGCTAATCTTATAAAATTGGAAAAGGTAACTTCCTATGATATAAATACTGATACACTAAGTAGATTCTTGCTGATTTTCTATAGTCTGTTATTTTGAAAAGTGCCAAGTTACCCTAAGGTCTGATACCAGAAGCTGGCATGTTTTCCTAGACGGAGACTGGTTTTTGGACTATAAATTAGCCTGAGTACAAGCACCTGGTATGTGTAAATTTTTGCCTTGAGCTGAGGGTTACAACCAGGAATACTAATAAACTGAGCACTTCAGGGCCGACTATTGCATGTGATGATCTCACTTGTTTTTTTGTCCCTCAAGGCTAAGAATTCTGAACTTAACATTTATTACTATTTTATGAAATTTTCTGTCTGGGGCTGTTGTTTGAGCTAGTTTTCATATGTAGTTAGCCTCTTCATATAAAGTGGCTAGAGCATGCCTGTCTCACTTCAGAAGCACAAATACTGCTGCACCAGTTGTGTAATTGATAATTATAGTTAATCATGTACCTGCCCTTTACTTTTTACCATTCTCTAATTGCAAAACTAAATGCACTTGCTGACTTAAATTGGAAACCTAGGCAAAACAAGAGTGGGTGTCCAGACCTTGTTTCCACTTTTGGTGCTGTGTTGGGCTAACCTTGGCCAGCAGTCAGACACCCACCCAGCCCCTCTCTCACTCTCCCTTCTCAGCAGGGCAGGAGAAGAAAATAGGATGAGAAAGCTCATGGGTCAAGATAAAGGCTGGGAGATTGCTTAGCAATTACCATTGCAGGCAAAACAGACTCAACTTGGGGAAAATCAATTTAGTATAGTACCAGTTAAAATAGATTTGGGTAGTGAGAAACAAGGGCAAACAATGGAACAACACCTTTCCTCCTGCCTGTCCCAGGCTCAACTTCACTCCTTCACTCCTGACTCCTTACCCAACTCCCTGCCCTGCAAGTGTGGCTAGAGGGGGGTTACAGTAAGAACATAACAGTTTTCTCTCTGCTTCTCCTTTCTTCCCTCATTTTCCCGCAGCTGCAGCATGGGTTCCTCTAAGGGCTCTGGTGCTTCAGAAAATAACCACCTGCTGTAGCATGAGTTCTCCATGGGCTGCAGTGTGGACATCTTCTCTGCCATGGAGCACCTCCTCCCCTTCCTCTTTCTTAGACCTTGGTGTTCCTTCTGTTTGTCACGCTCTTACTCTACTCCTCTCTCTATTTGGTGTTTTTCCCCTTTCTTAAATACAATTTCTGAGAGGCTTCACCACTGTTGTGGCTGAGGGGCTCGGCTGTGCCCTGCAGTGGGTCCATTGGAGGCAGCTGGAATGGCCGTGTCTAGCACAGGGCAGCCTCTGGCCTCTTCCCACGACAGCTGCCCCTGCAGGCCCCCTGCCCCACTCCTGCCCCCAAACCTTGGCTACTGCAACCAGTACAGGTGTATGAAATGTTTTGTGTTGGGAACACATACGCTGGTCAAGCATGAGAAGAAGTATTAGTGGAGCGAAAACAAAAATTACTTTAATTCCTATGTGCTTAAGTCACATGGGATATTTTTGCCTCTGTTTCTAAAACTGAGTGCATGCAAAGGTCCTTCAGCGCCTTTTTTTCCCTGAACCAAGTTTCTCAAATAGCTTAAAGCTAGGATTATGTAATATCACTGTTTACCTGTTTGGCATAGGTTTTGCAAAGACCACCAAAAAGAGGGTTGTCCCCCTTCCTCCGTCTCCACATCGTTGGCTCTGGAAGTCTAGAGTGATAACACTAGCGTAACCCCTCTGTATGCTCTGGATAATAACAATATGAATACAAGAGGAAAATGCTTACCAGATTATTACCAGATACAATCTTTAGCCAAATTAGGTCATTTAAAAGGTTACTGCTTTCCAGCTGACTGGGACAGGCTGGCAGGATGGTTCATGGGAGACCTCACTTCGTTTCAGTGGGACGCCAGCCAGCCAGCCGTTTGCAGCAGGGCTAGGCACTTTCCCATTCCCATATATAGTCTCTGCTAGGAGACACAGTAAAAGGCAGCTGGATGGTCAGATCATTCAGCTGTTCCCAGAGAAGTGACCCTCTGTCCTGAATTAAAGTCTTAAGTCATGTGCTTTTTTCAGTTAGTGTGTACAGGATTGGACCCTTAAAGTCTTACCTTGTCTTTGCCAAATAGTGAAGATAAAGTCAACTGCTGTGCATACAAGCTAAGTTAGTACTGCCTGTAGCTGCATATTTCCACATCCTGGTCCTCTCTAATCTAGATGAGCAGTGGTTAGAACAGGGTGTTTGACCCAACTCTTGAACTGCAAAATTGGTAGAAACCTAATAGCTTTACGTTCTCTGAGCGAAGTTACTGCAGTTGTTTAACTGCTTCACATGCCTTAGTGAAGAGTGCTAGTAATTGGCTGCAGATGGCTTCAGGAGCAAAGGTGGCATAAAAGTTCCAGTGTAACTTGTCATCGCTCGCTTCCTGCGCGAATGCAGCTTTATAAACTAGAGCACAGAAATTATCTAGGTTGAAAACTAAAAAATATTCTGCAGTTTAAAAATGTTCAGTGCAAGACTATGTTGCAATTACTTTTTTCAGTGTGACCTTGTGATTTTTACAAGCTTTACTTCATACGTGGAGCCAAGGAAGTACAATGGCTTAGCAGAATTCTGCTTTGGCATTTAAGTGTTTTTAACAGGTTTTTTAAATGCACCATGTCCATCAGAGGATAGAGCGTTAAACTGAGGGAGGGAAAATGTGGCCTGATGTTACTCATTCCCTTGCTCTAATATAGCTCGTGAAAAGGAAATTCTGCTGTGTGCATTGAGTCTTATAAAATTAGGTGCTTCTTACTGTTTTCCTTTCCCGAAAATGCCCCTCTTGAAAGGGGCATCTGGGCTAGAAATCATGAGGTAGGATTAAGAAGTGGTATCCTTGAACAGGAAGTACAATGGCTCCTCAAATTAAAATCTGAAAGTGGCTGTGACTAAACCTTGTGTAGCCAGTGACTGTTAGTTACTGAGATATAGCGAACACGTGTGCCAGGGGATGTGACCCACTATATTCCCCCCTCTCTGCTTTTAAGGACAAGGAGATGGAAGGTGGATAAATAGGCTTTGTAAAATAGGTCTGCGCAAATCATCTTTGAGGATGCGTCTGGCTTGGCATTGCCTGCAGTGTTACTAAGGAGAGATAACCCACAATCAGTACACTAAATCTGGCAACTGGGACATGTCTGATAATGGTTGGAAGACTTTATTTTGCTGCATGCACGTCAGAGCCGGCTGTGTAGCTGGAGCTGTTACAAAACTTTGAATTACACACTTAAACCTAAGAGCTGTGACTTTGAAGTTTGAAATAATTGAGTTTCTTGTCCCTTTCTTTGTAGCTCTAGTTTTTTTTCTATCTTATTTTCTCATACTAGATGGAGGAGAGAATCTGTAGGAGGAAATTGCAGGAGATACTCGTGGTGTGAAAGCTAGGTGTGTGATTGTATCCAGATGTTTCCTTTGACTATACTGCAGGAAGCATTTAACATGAATACCATTGGTATGAATAGTTGTGACAGAATTGTGCACGTGGAGAGTGTATTGAAGAGTATATCTTGATTTTTATTTTTTTTTAATGCAGTATAACACTTACTACCTCCCAATTTTTTTTTCTCCCTTTTTCCCAGATACAGAACAACTTAGAAAAACTACTTGAAGATGGTGAATGAAACATCAGTGTTCTTGGACTGCCTCAGACCTCATTCTTCTCTCTTGACAAACAGTTCCAAAGGAGTTCTGCTGGCCAGAGTTCAAATTTCTTTATTTTCAGTCCAAGCCAAGCTTAAATTACTGTAAAGCACATGTCATAATGCAGAAAGTCAGTTTATTCTTGAGCATGTATCTATATGTTTTGAAAACATACATGTTTTGATCTACATCTATCTATATGTTTTGAAAATAAGGGGATTTTTCCTTCTGTTGTGTATGAATTAATGGATTGTATAGCTTGCGTGATTCTAGACTTGCTTACGCCAGTGCAAACCTGATGCAACTCCTTTTACCTCAGGATTTGCTTTCTGTCTGTTGTCATAGAAGGGTAAATGGGAAGAATTTTAGTCGTGACTCATGTGCTGAAGTGTTGTGTGAATGAACTGGTATCTGTCTCAGCCATGGTTATGGATCGGTGCTGTGCTCTTCATTTTTACTTCTTTGTGCCCTGGCATCCCAAAGATGAGAAAACAGACACCTCTGGATTTGTTTGAGTGGAGTTCTGAGTGTTTGAGGTGTGCTTGTTTCTCAGGTGCTGTAGAAAGGCTCCATTCTGTGGCATTGCATCACCGCTGACGGTAAGGTCTGTTTCTACTGGGCATTCAGTTTCCATTGAAGCTTGAAATATGCATGGCCTTGCCAACTTTAAATCAAGTTGCTTATGAATAGCAGTATAGGTGTGTCATATCTGCACAACTTGGAAAATCTGCTTTGTTTTTTTGTCCACTTATACAGGCTCTATCCATTAAGTTAATCAGTGTGAACACCCTCAGTCAGCTTTCCTTGGAGTTGCATGGGGTTTTGGTTAGCTGAGCAAGTGCAATTTATGCTCCAGTTGATGGAAATCTAGTCTTGGTATGTGACTCTGGGGGCCAGGTATTTCCACATAATAGGAACTGGTGAATTAGTGATGCAGCAATACAAACAATCAGTAGAGTGAATGAAAAAGTGGACACCTGCTTTGTTATATCCTATGATTTTTTTTTTTCACAGTGCCTAAGATGGCATAACTGGGGATTTTAGCTTTCTGATTCACCAAGCAGGCTGGTTAGTTTTTAAAAAGCAATTATTTCGGATAATAATGAGTAGTAGCTGTAAAGTAACAGTATTGTTTATAATATGCTATGCATTTTATAACCATTTCTGTGAAATGTACCTACTTTATTTAAATAAACTTTTTTTAAAACAAGTGACTCAGTACTGTGATTTGGATGAACCCAGTTCCATCCATCAGTTTCAGTCAAATGTGATACGCGTAATCTGAGTAGGCTCATACTTCACACTACAGGGTTTGTGCAAAACTCATTACCCAACACAAAGGGTTAGGAACTGTGTCCTGCTGCTGTGCTTCCTCTTATGCAGCTGTAATCAAGGTCTTCCCAGACTGCAATGACCGAAGAATAAGGGCAAATTTGGACCCCAGAGTTCTGAGGAAATTTTAACAGTTTTCTCAAGTGGTTCCTCTTTGAAAGATGACTGGATAAGTATCATAATGTGGAGGCACCTTACAAAGCCTTGTGTGCTCTCTCTAATGCGCCTGCCTCGCTCAAGATTCCATCTGAGCATAGCCTGTGAGATTGTGCAGAAATCTGTGAGATTTGACTGTTCTCGCTAGTAGCCCGTGCCTTTCCTTCCTCAGGTACCCTGAGGTTATTGGAATACTGAGTTTCACAAAAAAAACCCTATTGAAATAAGTTATTTTTTCTTCTTTTTCCATAATTTTCCTTACTCTATTCTTCTTGCACAGTCACATAGCTTATGCAATGTTTTGGACTCTGACCTCATCCTCTCCCTCCTTCTCTACTTCCCTCCCTTTAATTCTGTGTCAGTAACAGAAGTCTGTTGTTCTGTTTATGCTTTAAAAATTTATGCCACAAGTCACCTTTATCAAAGGAACCTCAAGGAAACGATTATATCCAGCAGCTGAACTGGATTAGCCTGCTACTCCATCATATCAGCAAGGATGTGCTTTGCTACAGGAAGACATGGGGAGAGAGATAATATTCAGCATGTGCCTTATGTAAAGCAGGCAGGCTAACCCCTTATCATTAGCCTTAAGTGAACAAAATAATTGCCAGAGTGAATGAGTAATCAGAGGTGGATGCGTGCCCTTTAGCCCCTTGCAGCAGCGTGCCAGGGGAAGCAAATCTGGACAAAGGTGTAGTAACTGTGTCTTTCAAACGGAGGAGAAGCAAACTATGCTCCAAAGAAAGAAGTGGCACTTAGTGTGCTTGTGGCTCTGTGGTCACATCAGCTCCCTGATGCAATTCAGCGTGGCCACCTCTTCTTTGCTCTTCAGTTGGTATCCTCACCCCTCCTTTTCCTTGTGGGAGGAGGAGGATGTCACAAGGATGTCACACCGTTCAGAAGTCAGTGTGCAGTTGGGCAGCATGTAGTACAGTGGTTCTACAAACTCGGAGACAAAGTGCATGCAAGACTCTGGGGGGGGGGGGCGCAAAGTTTAGCAGCGTGAGTAGAGTGGTGTCAATGCTGTGATTCAGTCTGGTGACTGAAGAGGAGGGGTTTGCCCCAGTCCTGTTTGGGAGGGAAGTAACACCAGTAGTGATGAGCAAGGAAAAGCTGCTTCCTGCAAGGGCGGGAGTCAGGCAGAGAGTCAAGTGGCATTTTCTGCCAGCATCTGTGGTGGTACAAACAAAGGGCATGAGGAGGTGGGTTTCTCTTTGGCAAAGGTGAAGTGGTACTGTGCAGAAATAGGTGGGAAAGATGTGCAACTTGAGGAAAGTAAAAAATCTACACCAAGTGTTCTAAAAGAGAAAAAGCAAACAAACAACCAAACAAACAGCTGCTGTCTTTCTCAGAAAACAAATTTTGAGGAAGCTTGCAGGACACTTCGGTGGTTCTCGGTAGAAGCCATAGACAAGACCTGACTTTTCCGTGTACATTCTGCCAGTGTCCAGCAAGTGGACTCCTTATATCGTGGGCTGGTGAGACTAATTTAAAGTTTTTTTCTCCACCTCACTGGTATGAACATGTATCAAATAGTTAATAGTTGCTGGGAGGGGAGGGAAACATGCAAGTATATTATAGACATGACTTTCTGATCTCTTGGAATTCATCTGTCTTCAGGCTGCTGTCAAGAGGAAGAGTCTTCCTTTCCATTTCTACCCTCTTCCATATTCCCAGTTGTTATTTTCTCGTGCATTTTCACAGATAGCAGAAAGGAGGGGGAAAAGTATTGCGGGTTTGGAGAGGCTAGTTGGGTTGAGGAGTTGTTGAATTCGTCTTCTGCCAAATTAGTTGCTTGAACTGGCTTGGACTGAGAAGTATCAAGTCTATGATACACTTCACAGCTTCCTGGTGTGAAGGATGCAGCTAGCACTCTAGGAAGGGGAAGTATTATAAAGCCCTCTCAGCAGAACATGGAAGGTAGCAGCTCCTATTAACATCTGCAGAAGAGACAAACAGTTCTCTATGTGTATGAATGTAATGCTATCACTGCTTTCACCTGGACCTTCATGCAGGTGCGTAGTAATGCTCTGTGCTTCCTTCTATGTCTGCACTTTCATTTCCAAGTTTCCACCAAACAGTCCATTGACAAATGCTAAATAAATCTCAGGGTTGGTGTTATCCGGGCCTTTGTGGGCTGTTGCGCGGCTGGTTCAGCTGCAGCTGCTGAGGAGGTGTTGCTCTCAAGAACATAAGAGATTTTGCATTTAAAGAGCAGGTGTGACGCGCAATAAAGATCATGAAAAAGCTGGCTATGTAGACAGAAAACTGAGCAAACAGTTTAACTGAGCAAACACTTCCTTCTGTGCTTAGTGCCCATGTGTATGCTTCTGTAAACAGCAGAGGAATAACGCTGCTTGAAAGGATTTTGCCAGCACCTGCTTTCAGTCTCCCTGGTGAGACTATCTGAATCTGACACGCAAATTTGCTCAAGAGGGAAAATTGACTGATCTTGTTTGACACTTCCAGGTTTATGGTTTGAACCCAGTGGAGCTTTCTGCTAAACATAGTTGCATGCAATGAGACTTTACAAAAGGGATGGGTTTTTTTTTTTTGCTTTCTTGGGTTATAAAATCAGTGTAATACAATTTTATAATTGTAGAGCTTCATGATAGCCTGTTGCTCAGCGAACAGCCACAACAAAATATATGACAGGAAAAGTCCTTTAGTTGCCTCTTAAGGTGTTTCTTGTTTACCAGTAGCCTTTCTGGATTATAACAAAAAAAAAAAAATCAGTCAAATGCTTATAATAAAACAATGTACATTAGATGCACTAACTCAGCAGCACTTATAAGAGTTTGTTCCCTGAGCTTCAGACAATGTTAGGATGCCTGTAACTACTCCTGTCCCAAATACAGGCATTTCACTAATACATACATAGTTGTTTTTCAGTATTCTTGTTTTTCTCCTGGTGCCTTCTACTGATCCTCAAGTTTCCAGGTAGTCAAACTGGCCAGTGATACCATGCCTGCTCAACTTAGATTAAACGTAGAATTAATTTGGTTGACTAGGCCTACATCCTTACGGCACTGTGGTTAGGAGCCCTTATCTACACCTGCTATTGGTGGGACCCTGAAAGGGGATGATCCCAAGAAAGAACTGATTAGAAAAGTGCTCTTAAGAGGTTACCAGCAGTATTGGTATAGTAATCAGAAGCTTTTGCCTTTCTTCTGTACCTGGCAGGATCTCTCATAATTTACAAAGCAGTGGTCAGGCTGCAGCATCTTAGCAAGCAGTATTCAAGCAGGAATTCAAGGCAATTGTATGCTAGTGAAGCCTTCTTAGCCAAGCTTGTGTTTCTAATACAAAAAGTGTAAGAATATTCCAGCTACCCACTATTGAAGTTACAAATGCTTTGCATGAACCACTTTTTTTTTTCCCCCACAATGGGCAGTATTTGTGCCAAAAGTCTTCCCTCTTCTAAAAGGTCCAAATATCTTTCCAAGAGTGCAGCTATTGGCAGAAGTAGTAACCACCTTGAGTTGGAGATCAGTTTACTAAGTAGACACCTGTGCCAAAAAAAAACCTTGGAATTTTATTTCTTGAAGAGAGTGTCCTAGAAATTATTGCATTCAATATACATTTCATACTAACTAGTCTTGCTGGCTGCCAGTCTCTGGAATTCAGTCTAGATTGCTCTTTCCTCCTCCCATTTTTTTTTCCTTTCGTCCATTGTGTGTGGAGCCTGTGCCAATGTATTTTTATTGTGTATGTGACCTTCTTGCCTTGCCAATTTCTGTGCTGAGTTCATTTGGATACTGCTTAAAAGTGCATCATGTTCCTAAAGTTGAAAAGTTGTCTTTTCCCAGGCTTTACATAACAGACAGGGGCCTAGAGGAAAGACAGGTAGAAACTCTTCAGCAGGGCCTGTTGTGATAGCACAAGGGGTAATGGTTTTAAAATAGAGGGAGGTAGATTCAGACTTGATATAAGGACGAAATGTTTTCCAGTGCGGGTAGTAGGACACTGGTACAGGTTGCCCAGAGAGGTGGTTGATGCCCCATCCCTGGAAACGTTCAAGGCCAGGTTGCATGGGGCTCTGAGCAACCTGATCTGGTTGGGGATGTCCCTGCTCCTTGCAGGGGTGTTGGACTAGATGACCTTGAAGGTCCTTTCCAACCTAAATTATTCTATGATTCTATGATTCTATAAACAACAAGCTCATGTCGTGATGCATGATGATGTAGTACATACATCCTATTCTGGAGGTGTGATGTTCTGTATTAAGCTTCATAACAAGGATTTATTAGTCTTTGGCAATGCAGGTAGTTTGGACAGTACAATAAAAGACTCTTCAACTGCTGTTCTCTAAGGGTATGGATAAGGTAATTTTCCACTGAGTAGGCATTTTAGCAGCGCTTAGCAGGAGATTAAAGGAAAATAATTCCAATGTGCTGTCAAGTACAAAATTAAAAAACAGTTCTTCACACTATCTACAGATAGATAGATAAGGGCTCCTTCCAAGAAGAAAAGGTAATGATCAACTTAATTACAGCCTTACATGTTGGACCTGGCACGCAGGGCAAAATATAGCTCTGAACCTTTACTGCACTTACAGCTTGTTATCGTGGCAATATGCACACGTGGCTGCATTCTGGAGCAGGGCCAAGGTGGGAAGAAAGTCAGTTTGTACTAACAGCAGTTTCCACGTCTTATGTAATGAACCATGAACCTTTTCTCACAGATGAATCGTGAAAAATAAAAGCTTTATGACATTGGCTTATGATACTAGTGTGAAGAGATGTCCTTTTGCACTTTCCCCCAGACAGTTGGAAGCGATGCCACTGACAGCACACATTAAAAAAAAAAAAAAAAGAAAAAAGGAATTTTAGCCGATTTGGAAACGGTCAGCCTTCTACAGATTCTGATCAAAAGTAATGGCTATAAGGAAGATGGTTGTTGAGCTGAGAGACTTAAACTTCTTGATTGCGGGAACGTATCTTCCACACTTCTCTTCCAAGTTCCTTCATACCTGTCTGCTTCTGAAATCACACTTTGACCATCACAGTAACTCCTCCCATGAAAACAGTTTGTGGTTCAGGGTCTAACTGAACTAATGAAAGCACAAGAGTTGGATTAGGGTTAGGACTAAAGAAATGAGGGTGTTGGAGCTGGCTATTGAGAGTTCCCATACTTAATTATTCCCTCCTGCTTGTAGCCATCCTCTGCCTCGATTTCCTCTCTTGTGCTACCAGATGTAACCTGGAACCAAAAGTCGACCTGCTAAACAGTAACCCATCTGAAAATAGTTAGTTTTCTATCAGATAGATGAAGAAGAGTCTGTAAGATAGCACAGTATCAAAGGCAGGCCTGTTGTACAATGCCTGAAGTAATATTTTAGGAGTTTTGCTGATATTACTACATTTTCTGATTCTGTAATTTTGTTCCATGCAAAGTGAAACAACACCGGAAACTGCAAGAATGCTCTGAGGCAATTTCTCTGTACACTGCCCTATACCTGCTTCCCCAAGGAGCCATGGGTACAGATGTGTGAGATGGACCAAGTGCATCAGCAGCAACAACTTAGGCTTCCATGCACCTCTGGTTGCGCTTCTCAACTGTAAGCATCAGAGAAAACTCCCCGTAATACATGAAAACAGAGGATTATAAAAAAATAATATATTCATCCTATGATTTTTGGATTCTGTTTGTGTTCCCTCAGAAAGTAGGTAGAGTTACCTGGCACAATCAGACCTGCATTCCTATTTCCAACTTATGGAAATCAAATTTTTTTTTAAAGTTGTGACAGCCTTTAATGTTAATGTTGCCTGTCATAGCCAGTATGCCTGAGGATAAGAAGGACCGTAAGCTAAGTGCAATATTCACTTTTCTCCTGCAAAAGAAGGTTATCTGCTGACACACTTCATTGGATTTTTTTTCCTGGCTGTTTTGAATAGTGAAATTAGTCTCCACGCACCAAAGCCAAACACAAATAATTTGCCTCATCTCTTACTTGCTCTGCTTACCAGTTTTGTTTTCCCATTCAATTCTTTTTCATGAATCAGCTCTGTTCTGCTGTAAGAAGCAAAGCTAGCAAATCCTGCATTTGTTTTAATGTTTATAACAAGCACTTCAAGATAATACTAGAAATTCCATTTATGTTTCTGCATTTGGTGAAAAAAATGTGGTTATTTTTTGTGTTGGAGACACACAGTAACAATTGTTCAGTGTAGTAGACAGACAGTGTTCTTTTCAAAAGCTTTTTTTCTGTCTTTCTGAAACCTACCTTTTTTTCCGCTCTCAGACTGAGAAATTTTTAAGCTAATTTAATTTCCAGAGTGTGAGTATTTATCCTGGTCTGAATTGAGCTATTCTTTCTTTTACAATGTGCAAGAATGTACTGCAAAAACAGATGTATTCAAATCACACTGGGAAAACAGAGGTGTTTTTATGTCTAAATCATAGAGCATGGTTTTTTTTTTCCGCTCTCACAGGTTTTCCAACAAGTTAAAAACTTGTTATTAGCCCCAAGCACGGATGAGCGAGCGTGTAACAGCTGTGCTGCTTTAGCCCCTAAATTTGATAGAATTATGTGGTGTCCTAGGTCATCCTAGAGGGGTGCTTGGGAGCCTGGACTTGGAAAGCTTGGAACTGTATGGGATTTCCCTTACTGCCCTTCCCACGTTCTGCCTGGAGAAGTGTCCCATGCAGCTGAACAGTTCCACTGCCATTGTCTCCAGGCAAAGTCTTTCCACAGTGTACCTTCACTGGGAAGATTTTACATCTCCAGCTGTTTCACCAGTTCTGAGACCTGTTACTTCTGCTGGTGCTATTGCCACTTAAAGCTACGTGCCACTGCTGTTGGACAAGGGGATGTTCTTCTAGTGGACGCTCATCCCACACTGGTCCCATCAGGGACTGTGGAAGCCCTAGGAGGAGAGAACTATTCTTCTCTACGTTGAACTTGAGGCAAAAATTCCGTAAGCAAATAAGCTTGCACACAGGCCAACAACCACAGCCTCATGACGGGAGACCACAGCATTCTTACCAATCGTGCCGGGACGAAAAGCATGACATGAAGTCCTGCAAAAGTTTTGCCATCATTGCAGAGTAACGAGGAATGTATAATTTGAGCAAGTGAAACACAGGTCTTTTATGAGCTGAAATGAAGTCTTGTTGTCTCCTCCAACATATTTGTCCTCATACCTGTCATCAGTCTAGAACAAATTTTGGCAACCTTATTAGGCAAGTAGGTAGAAAATCTGCCTCATCAAAAAGTAGATATCAGCAGCCTGCATTATCTAATGAGTTCATAATCAAGAAATTGCCTAAAGGAAGAAAGTCTATGATCATCTTTATTTGGACTCTCAGGGCATTTCCCCACCGTTTTTCCATCGCACACACTTGTAGAACCCATACGATAATGCAATTTAAGTGTGAATTGCTGCAGGGGGTGGGTGTGCACTGCCTCAGAGCTCTGAGCAAACAGTGGCTTCTGGCTCAGGGCACTGACAGCCTTTTGGCAGCTGTGCAAATGACAACACCAGAGAAGCAGCACTGTATGAATTGCTGCCAAGCTGCTACTTTCAGTATAGGTTTCTTGAGGAAAAAAAAAAAAAACAAACAAACCTCAATAATTTTACTACCAAAATCTCATTGGCCTAGTGTGGGCACAATTCAGGAAATGCAAATGAGCCAAACAAAACAAAATATCCATTCACACCTCTGGCTGGCTCAGTAGTTCTTCTTATTTCTCTAAGTCGTGCAATCAGCCTATTTCTCTCATAGGGCTGGTTGATGAGTAAAATACTCCCTTGGGATTTTATTGGCAATAGTATGCATCACGAGCCAAGCTCCCTGCACAGGAGCGCAGGGCTTTTGCAATCACCTGCACTGCCTGTCTTTCCATCATCTCTGTAGTGCTTGCAATGAGCAACCCCTCACAAAACACTTGTGGCCGGCTGTATTATTATTTATTGCATCACGCGTAAAGTTGAGCAGCTGGTATCTTTCCTGAGAATGAAAATGAGTGTAAAGGAATCAGCATTGCCTGATCCTTAAGAGTTTAGTCATGACAGTGCCCTGTCACTTCAGACACATGCGCGTTTCCATCTCCTCCACCATCAAGCCCTTAAGTGAAGCAGATTGTGACAGTCATCCAATGTGCCAGCAGTTGCCTTTGTTAGGGACCAGTGGTGCAGTGCCATCAGTATCCTAATTTGCTTCCAGGAAAATCAGTTCAGGCTATTTTGTGCAAAGTCCAGAGTGCAAAGGTACGTTCCAACACCTCTGCTGCATCAGCTCTGCTAGACAGATCAGAGCATCAGAGTAACCAGTTTGGCAGAGGGAGGAGGAGCTGGAAATGATGAGTGTCCAGGGTAAAAACACATTTATCTCCTGTGGGCGGGTGTGGAAGATGCTGCTTTGGATGTCTAATTCATATTTGTCAGCACTTAGAGAGCTTGGATAGGACCATCATACATAAACATATATTACCCTGCTTATAAAAGAAAACAGTTACAACTAGTTTTGTGAGATTCCCTGGCCTGGCTCAAATGAAACCTACTGAATCAGGCAGCCAAAGGCTGTGGGACAGCGGCTGATTCACTGCCGGACAGTTTGATGGGTCGCAGAGGAAACAGCAGTGTCGCAGAGGCTGGCACAGGTCCTGTGTGGGAAACACCAGGCAGAGGAAGCAGTTTAACCAGGATTCTGTTTGGCCTTTAATTCAAGACATGAGCCAAAATCCTGCTTTGGATTTGGATCCTGCCCAACTGTGTGAAAGAAGCTGTCTTCATATTGAAATCTCTCTGCTCTTACCTTGCAGTCGCTGCACTGGGCAACTGTAGAGCGATTACAATGTCTCTAGAGCTCTTGTAGACAGGAGCAGAACTCTCAGCAGACAGCTTTTCTCCTCGCTTAGACAAGTCAAGGAGCAGAATAGTGCACTGGAGAAAAATACACCTTCTCGTACCCTCTCTGCTGAGGAGGAGCTGTGGAGGAAATGAACGCTGAACAACAGCAGTTCACAACGGAGACCAGGGAGAACATGACTTGTGCTTTATCTGTGCTCACTGTATTCATCCTGTCTGGGTGGAAAAAAAAAAGCAAAAATTAATACCTCAAGTCTTAATTAAGTGGCCTGGTAGAGATATACACAGATCCGAATTCTCCACTCCCAGCAAATGTAATTCTGGAGTAATCATACAGAATTACACAGAGCTCAAACAGACGCAGTGCTAAACCAGAATAATGAGAAAGGAGGAGCACAAGTATTTTCTGCTCTGCTCTGTTCGTTTACTGAACCACAACAAATGTTGACTAATCTCACCTCAGTGCTGACGAATAAGAAGGTACAGAATGACAAACTAGATGAGCAAGTAAAACAAATACAGTCATGGAGATGCTATAGAAAATATGTTTTGGTCTATTTAAGGGAAAAATCAATTCTTTGACTTGAGCCACATCTGCTATGCCAGATCTCATTTTGATCTCTGGTAGGGAAATAATGAAAGGCCACGATTCCCTGTTATCTTAACTCACATCATTGAAAAAGAAGTTTTCTTAGCAGCTTGAATGCAGAATTGAAAATATGTTTTCTGATGAGCTGAGGGCCATTGTAAGCCAAGCAAATTACTTATTCTTTGCAAACCCAGCAGACTCTGAAATACCAGTCACCCCAGTTTCAAAAAAAAGCCCCAAAGAAACAAGCTAACACTCTGAGGAATGACAAAGTTCTCACCTGCAGTATTTAGGAAATATGTGATTCGAAGAATTCATAAATATAATGGTGCAAAGTATTCTTCATATTTACTATTTCTGATAGGAACAACAGAACATGGGACAGCACAGGTGAAGTACCAGTAAGGGTTAGCCTTTCTGTGAACTTTCAGTACTTATTGTTCAGAAAGAAGGTGGCAGTGAACAGCCTGGAGGGTAAATGGGGTGGTCAGCATGCAAGGTAGAGTACTTAGACTAACAGTGTCTGGCATAAATCTAAAAAATAGAGAGATTTGAAATGCATGGATTAATACATCAGAACTGATTTAAAAAAAAAAAATACATGGGAGAAAAGAGATTGGGAGAGGAGTTGCTGGGTTGGGGTTTTTTTACTACACAAAATATACTGAATGACATTGGGACAATTTTCACAGTAAAGAAAATATTAAGAGAAACACAACCATCAAAAAAGAATGTTTCCTCTGTTCTCAAATTCTTTCCTTTGTGTTGTTGGAGGTTTTTTTTGCTTAATCACAATAGGTAGTTTTGACAGCCTGTTCTACTGCCAGATTTCTGCTCCAATCAGTGAACTCTTAACAGATTTCAAGGTTTAGGACGATATTGTTCCACAGCGAATATGTCTATGCTTTATCTGCCCCAATTGCAGCCTTACATGCTAGCTTAAACTACATCTGGCTCCTTCCCCTGTTCTCCACATCCATTTTGTTCCTTTATACAATATTACAAAACGTGCTCCTTCAATCTATCCTAATTTGTGCTCTCTGACCTACCTCCCAACTGCAATAGCCTGACCTTATCTTCCCCAGCATTCTCAATGTAATATCCAGCATCTAAAAACTTTGTCCTGGGTCCTCTTTCTCTGCAATATTGCCTGTGTCTCTCACGCTGAGTTCACCACCTCCTTTGCTGGTGGTTTTCCATCCATCATCTTCACCTCCAAGGCGCTTCCTTTTTCTGCATCCAGTGACCGGTTGCTGCCTTCCTGCAGGTTCCCTTGCACAGCGATGGTGCTTGTCAGACTTTGCAGGGAGTCACTTCAGCACTAAGTTGGCACGGGAAAAAACAGCAACACAGCTAAACAAAAAATACGGATAGGAAATTAGTGAGCAAGACAGGGTCACAAGCAGCCAGTGCTGGTTAAGCTTTTGGAACAGCAATGCTTGACTCATCGTATTTAGATTTCCTACCTTGTGTGCCATCTCTGGCTTTTTTCCTACTGCTGTAAGTTTCTGTCTCCTTTGCTGTTACTCTGTGATCCTGCATACTTTCTCCTTCAGCTAAGATCCTCACATTGTTTTCTTAACCTACAAAGATGTGATGCCGTAGCAAAGCTTAGGAGGCTGCTTCGACTTGCACTGCATCGCAAAAGATCACCATAGCCTTACTCTGCTGTTTGTTCTGCCTTAGACCAAGACCATAAATCAAGTGCAGTGCCATCTGGGTCAAATTGAGAGGAGAAGGAATGTCTCTGCTCTTTGTGGGGTAAACAGATATCCCTCATTTCTCAAATACCTACAGCCGTTAAGTGAACACAGTCACATATAAGCTAGAAAGGGGTTTATTTTCTGGGGTTATGTAAGTATCCTGCATACTTCTGGTGATAAATGTGTTTGAAATATGAAAACACCAGCCACTGTGCTAAAAAAAAAAAACCAACAACCATAGTTAAAAGAAATACAACTCAGAGAAGAGGTACGTGCTGCACTTTTTAGATTCCTTTCAAATATGGCTGCCAGGTCACACTGAGAGGTTTATATCTATAGGTCAGTCTGTATCACAGGCCAATGACTGAGTAGCCTTTTAAAATCTGCAAAAGACAGGAGACAATAGGTGCTTAGTAACAGTTTGGGGATTAAATAAAAGCCTTAGGAGCAAGAGAGATTGGTATCTATCCTCTGTTGTTCCTGTCCCTCATTTTTAAACTTGAATGCTGTTGTTTCATTACCTCCATAACACCCTCCTGAATAAGTGAAGGGGCGATGCTAACTTCAGCACCGCACCGAAAGATGTTTGGGACACCTGTAAGGACAGCGCCAGGGGAGCCTGCCACACAATTACCACTAACTTCCAGCTTGCCAGACTTTAATGGAATGAAAGGATCTGCCTTCCTCTGAAGTTTGGAGGTGTGGCTTGCACTCTGTGTTCCCTTTAACCCCACCTTGAAATCAAGTTGCAGGAAAACAGCCGTAATGCTGGAGAACAGTGACATACTGGCTAAAGTCTGCATTAGACAATTTGTTTTTCCCCAGAGATGAGTAGCCAGCTGAAACACTATTATTTTTATCCTTTGGCTTTTGGAGTTAATGGTTCCTGTAACAATTGCACTAATCAACCCAGGCTTTTGCAGAATGAAGTGTTTAATGACCAGCTCAGAACTAGTGTTCCCAGATGTGTCGGACGATAAAAAGCCACTCAGAAGAAGAGGTTTGTGTTTTCCACAGCTGGCTGGCGAGCCCGAAGGCCGCTCTGCGCAGGAGGGACCGCTGCGTTAGCCTGACCGACAGCGACACCGGGAGGAACGTGATGAGGAAAAAACAGGCTCCACTACGCCTCGCTGCTCAAGTCCCAAAATGTCCTTGTTATCTGGAGGAAAGCAGTGAGCTGTATGGAAAAATCAATGGAAATAATTTAGCAGAAGAAAGAGAGACTGTGAACAGGAATGTACCTTTGTACCAGGTGCCTGCAGGCAGTTGTGTTTGAAATGCAAGGTTAGAGGAGACACTGCACCACAAGAAGCACATCAGCGGAAGCAGAAGTTTGCGAACAACTCAATGCAATTAATCCATTCGTTTTCAAACACTATGCAGGTAGCAAATGTTTTGCTGATCAAGGAATACACATTTCAGAATACTGAACACAAGACATTTTAAAAGTCCTTGCCAAACCATTGTTTTTGCTTAAGAATTTAGTTCTATGTAATAAAGACATTTTTACCCATATGTAAGTCTTAAAAATGTTTGTCCTCTTCCACACAGGGAAATAAGAGTGTACACTTGTGCAACACAGGCCCAACACATTGGTGCAGCACCAATGTGGTAAATGATTCAGAAGACAACCCAGGCAGAGCTCTCTTGTAATTCACACTTTATTTTTTTACAGAGCTTCTGTTGAGATTAACGGGAAGACTTGAATGGATTAGTACAGGCTAATGAGTCTTGACTGCAGCAGCTCTATGTATAATATCTCATGCAGAAACATAGGCAGCTGCCACATGTTCTGGCAGAACACAGTTTCTGGCAGCCTCACGGTTTTGAACTCATCCATAAACAACACATAGAACTTAACGACAGAAATACCATGAGAAAACATGATATAATATAAATGGGTTGGTCTGTTAGTAACAAAAGATAACAGTGAGCACTTTCCCAGTTGTTTTAAATTCAGCACTGAAAGGCAACTGTTTGCAAAAGCCCAAGTTGCGATCTACTACTGGCAAGTAGTATTCCTGGTTCCTGAAAACAATTCCCGTACCAACCCTGCTTTTAGAAACTAGAATAGGGTGCAATAGGATGGAAGAGTAGCAGCCTGCGGGTTTGATTTGTTCACTGTTCATTAAAAAAACAATTGCCCTGTTTGTTTATCAATAACATCAATATAATTTGCATTTTTCTTCAGTTTATAATAAGACAAAAAGAAAGGAAGCTACTTGCAACACTGTTCCCATCAAGGTCATTTCACAGTAAGCAATACTGTGCGAACAAATGAATTATTGATCACGTGTCATTTAACACTTGCTATTCACTGGTGTTACACACTCAGTAGTAATTAAGTTTATGGAACAGTGAAAGGTGCTGATAAAATTTGTATTAAAACTGCAAGTTCCATTATGTTGCACATACCAATATCTCCAACGCACATTTCATGAATTCTCAAATTGCCTTCCTTGGGTGAGATAACCTAATGACAGGTAATGCAGTTTAGAGTGGACTTTCCAAAGTAAAGCAGAAATTGAGAAACAGGGTGCTTACAATATCTTTAAACCTCCTTAGTTTTAATATTTCATCATAATCATAACTGCTTATAGGCACCTAAATCCTTGCCAAAACCTATTACAATCTGCAGCTGTCTTTAAAAGGCACTCTTCCCAGAGCCGCTTCACTGGAAGTCATTCGGCTAGTCAATTCAGGCAGGCTTCTTCAACAACGGGTAACTAAATAAATAAATGGGAGGAGAAAAGAAAATTGCAAAAATCATCTAAGGAATTCAAAGCTGTCTGGGGAGCAGATGAAGCGTTATGATTACCTGCTGTAATGCCATACTAGCAGTTCAATGATAATGCAGATAACATGATCTTTGAGATAGTAATACATATACTCAGCAAAAGTCAGGATGAATTTGCAAGCTGCTTACAAATAGAGCCCATATTTATCTACAAAAAGTGGATCTAATGTGCATACTTATAATACACAGAGGTAGCTACACAAGTGTTTCAAGCTGAGTCCTCTGCAAGACTACTCAAAAGTTTGTGCTGAAGAAGAGATTGTTATATATCAAAATGTCAAGTTAACGTTAAAAAAAAAAAGTTTATGATGTTTGCTATACAGTCACCCTCTTGGTTACATTCCTACATTTTTTCCATTCATACTGATTTCAGATAACAATTTGAAGACCAGTCAAATATCAGACTCTCCATCCCATTTTTTTTTTTGTTCCATTCTCTGGCCTGAGTTCATGAGTCTAAAGCTAGATGGCAGAGTTAACCTTATTCCTGTAAATTAAACAAGTGGAATTGTGAAATTATTTTATCCAAAAAGAGTAAAAAGGTCTTTATTTTCTGTAACAACAGACACGACACAGAGGCCATAAAAAAAACTATTAATAAGCAGCAATCAAGGAAAAGAGAAGCTCTTGAACATATTTTTCATTGTTGAGAGTTTCATAGCAACATTCAGTGCCACAGAACAGTGTGAAAGAATACAGCTTCTGTAACTTGTGCTATTTTCAGAATAATTAAATTCGGAAATGGAATTGTTTCTCTGCCCTCTATCTGCTAATGATTTATCTGTCTGCTTAGGGAATTTCAGTTCTTTCTGTGTGCAAATACACAACATTCTTTCATGACACCTTGTTTCCTAGTTAAATGGCCAAGCACAAAGTACATCTGGTTCCAAGAGGCTCAGTAGGAAAACGTTTTGGCTAGCTACTGTTTGTTCTACAGAACTTAACACCCAAAATACTTTCTACAATATAGATGTAAAATTCAACACACTATGTATTTTAAAACTAGATATTAAGGTGAAAGAAGACCAGCTAGCATTGTGGCATATTAGACCTTTAATATAATTTGGATGATTATGCTATTATGACATCTCAGCATCAAAATAAATCAAAAGCCAAATCAGAGTCCTAGAATTTGAGCCCAAAATCAACATGTTCAGATATTGTGGAAATCTGGTTGACAGAAGACTAAGCGGAAAAGGAACCTCCAAAAATGGCCCCTAAATGAGTTGCTGATGGCTGTAGTCTTCAGTGGCCACGAGAAACCCTCATCCTCGGTGAAACACACAGGAACAATTGCCCTTCAATAGCAAATTCCCTCTGGGACAGTATTTCCTCCTGGTTGGATCTCCAGTTCTTCAGCTAGTTTGGCTATAGCGTGCCTCAAGGGCTGTGACAAGCTAAATTGGCTGTGACTCCTTCTAGCATTAAGAAGAAGTTCCAAAAGTCTGCAGTAGTACTTGGTTTTACCCCTTACCTCTCAACACAGAGGGCAAAAAGTCTCCTTTCTGAAGGAGGGGCAGGAAAACTAAAGCAGTTCTTTTAGCCCAGTGACACATCTCCCAGCTAGCAGCTCAGTGTGTGAAAATGGACAGTCAGCTGAATGTTTGTGCCCCAAAACAAAAAACTATAAGCCCAAGATATCTCACAAAATGTACCTTTATTTATGCACTGAAAAATAGTCCTGTACTGCCCACCCCCCCCCCAGCAACAGACATCTGTAAGAAATTCCGCACATAATTTGAAGCACAGACCTACCAGCTGGAAATATCAGCAAATGGTGGGGAAGCAAGGAAGACAGACAGTGTCAATACTGAAACATACTGATAAGGCAACAGAAGATTATCCACGCCGCCTGAATCCAAGTTTGTTAGTTTCAGTCATCCTCCTTTCTTCCCAAAGACCACATACTTCTCATTTGAAGTCTGAAGTAGCAATTTCATACATTAAAAGTGAAGCAATTTTAGAGTAGTTGATTTTTGACAGAATTAGTATCCTTGCTGCAGATAAGTTTCAGATAATTTTCTTCACGATAAGGCTTCGAAGGTGCTCGGTTCTGAAATGGCACGGTTGTTCATAAGGCGGTTACTGAAACTTGATTCCTTGAGCCAAAGGTAAATCCTTGCTGTAGTTTATTGTACTGGAAGAGAAACAAGTATTTAGAGACCAGACTTGATCACGGAGACAGACTATGTAGTCCATTTCCTACATACAAGGCTTCTGATTTCTGTCATACGTACAGAAAAGACTTCTGTATGCAGTTTGGCTATTTAAAGTTATGAACTGAGTTTACTCTGGTTTTCAACACAGTAACTATGTGTCGGGAAAGACAACATTCCCCATTATCTCTTCCTTCATAGATCAAAGAGGAAGTTAATTATAATTCTCTATTTAATCTCTTACTAAGGGAAGGTCCATACAGAAAAATCAAGGTGGGATTTGTCACATTCATAAGCCTTCGCATGGAAACCAAAGTTAGCAGAGGTAAAGGCTAGGGAGGCCAACAGAGAGTGGGAATGGTCAACTACTACAGACTGGCGGGAGATTTATGGCTAGATACTCAGCACATAGCTGAATCACCCACCACTGGCAATTAGTGCCCCCCTCACTGTGGTTGCGACTTCATGTATTTCCTGACAAGCTTCAGTAATTTAATTCTTAGCTGAGTTTAAAATCAGGTAAGAGAGGGGGAAAAAAAAAATCCAGATTTTTTTTTTCATTCTTTTGAGGAACAGTGAGTAAAAAAAGGTGTTTCTCTAGACTTTTTAAATAATCTTCTACTGGAACTCAGATGTAAATTCTCGCATGAAGAAAAAGCAATCTCATACATGGTTATCTCACATTTAGCGAAGATATCTGTGGTCAAGGATTTATATGTTTTGAACTTTTGAAAGTTTATTTGTAATTTACACTTATTTGGAATTTAAAAAGTCTGTCTTACCAAGTAGATCGTCTCATATAAAGTTTCCATGAATCACTTCCAGATTCTCTTCCCCCACCAGTGTGCTTTTCACCACCTATATAGGAAAAAGATTATAAATGAAAAGTTGAGATTTTTTTTGAGCATGGGAATCTGGACTAACTCCAGGAGGCAAGACATTTTATAAAAATTCATGGGAAAAAATATTATTTGCCCTTTTTCTATATCTGAAATAAATTACCAGAACACCATCACAGACAACTCACACAGCCAGCCTTCTCCTCATGCTTGAATAAAAAAAAAAAAAAAAAAATCTGCCTGGAGTCAAAAGTCTCATCATGCTGGAACCCGGGGCCCTTGTTTTAAAGATATTTTGCTTTAATAGGAGACAGGAGTATAAGAATGTGCTGGTTCTCTTACTGCTTAAATGGTAAAGTGAATATTTCTTCTTCCCTCCCCTCACTTCCTTCAGTATACACAAAAGAGAGAAACAAAGGCAAAAATGTATTTAAAAACTTTTTCACAAAAATACTTTATGCTGTAATTTTTATATACACATGCAAGCATACACAACAAAAATATTCAAAACTGTTTTAATTAAACTCTTTTGAACAGTTTTCCATTCAGCCACATTGCTAAACACATTTAGAACATACTTCTGAGTTACATTCCTTTGATGAGGGGAAAAAAATGATACATGGAATGTTTAAAAACAAAATACAGATATTTTTAAAAGCTGAAATCCAACTACCTCTAGTCAGTTTCCGTTTTCTGCTAAAGCAATGTAATTCAAAATTAACTTAATTGATTTCCTCAGATATAGTTATTTAAATGGACTGATTAAAACCTTGAAAAATGAGGAGACCTAAATTATACTAGTTTTACAGTGCTAATGCTTTATTCTCTTTCAGAGTCATTCGAACAAAACCAATCTCCTCAACTTTAAAAAAAATAAAACCTGAGGAGTAACATCAAGTCTCTAGACCCTATGCTACAGGATTTAATTATTTAAAGAGAAAGCACAAGTAACATACCAAAAGCACCTCCAATCTCAGCCCCACTGGTTGGGATGTTGACATTCACAATGCCACAGTCAGATCCCTTTGGCCTACAAAGACAGACAAGACACAATTACTCCTCAGGATAGGAAAAGGCTCATTCCCTAAAATAAGGGCTACAAAACACTCTGCTAGCATTGTATGTAGGTTTACAAAAGACATGAAAGACTGATCTTATGCTTCAGGAAGGTAGAAAAATAATTTAAATTATACCCAAGCCAGCGGAAAATCCTTCCCAAATCCTTGGTAAAGATACTGCTGGAAAGACCTTGTTTTACTTCATTATTCCAGGCAAAAACCTCCTCTTCCTCCTAAAAGGAGCATGTGTCAATGGTTAAACCATGACCATTCAAAGCAAAGGAGTTACAAAAAAGCACTGTGATAAAAAAAAACAACATACCACAGCCATTAACATAAAAATATTGACAGCTACTTGGCAAATACAGGAGTACCAAGTCAGGGACAGAATACCTCCACCACTGCACAAAATACACAGACTAGTTTTGAGGAGGTTGACATGAACAACAACAATCTATTCCTGTACAAACTCTCACCTTAACTCCAGCGCTCTCCACAGAAAATGCATAAATGTAATTGCCAGGACAATTACACAAACATGACATATATCCAAAAATCTCCCTCCTGAGTCTTCTGTTAGCATCCTTGACACTTGACTAATTCCCCATTGTTATTTTACCTTAAATTTCAGCACATACAGTATGGGGGCAAACGTCTCAGTGTGGACAATGGGTGCATTATGAGGAAGGCCAGTCACAATGGTTGGTTCAACATAGTTTCCAGGGCGATTTAGAACCTTCAAAACACATAAAAGAAACAATGAGTAAGTTGAAACCTGCATGGTGCTTAGTACTAGCTCAGGAAGGGAATCCTTCATGGTCTGATTACCATTGTTGTGCCTAGCAATCAGAAATAGAAGGCCAGGTCGTCTGACTAGGTAACAAATTTTATAGAAGCGTATCTTACTTCTACTAAGCAAGCAATCAAATCTCAAAGTCTAGCAGCTGGCAAAAAACCACTTCCTTTCTCCTAGTTGTAAGCTGGTTAGAACTTAAAAGGTATTAGGAATAAAAAAAGTGCAGCGACAGACAAGAATTCCCAGAATGTTAAGTTAATGAGAGTTAAACATCCCATATGATGAAGACGTGCAAGTGGCTCTTCACGTATCTTCAGTATTTTCTGAAGTCTGGTATTGTGAATCCAAGGACAGAATAGCAATTTTTCTTTGTTATGTGTTTGTTATTCACCATTTACATTGCTGTTTGTATTTCCACCATGACTTACAACTAGGGAGTAGTGCAAGGAACAGCCAAAAGCTCTTAGCCATTTCTTAGAGGAGAAGGTAGCTCTCCAAGCAGATCCATCTTTACTCTAAAGACAGGATTGTGATTCAAATATAAAATATAAGCAAGTCACCTTTCCACCATAGACCACAGAGCCACCCTGTTGTTTTGCTTGTTCTACTGCATCAAGGAACATGTTCACTGCTTCTTTGGTATGAAGAGGTCCATACAGAGTGTCAGCTAAAAACAAAAGATACAAAGTCATACTTTCAGCAAAACTGTACACATTTGTAAGTATTCTTATCATGACATTTTGGAAGTAATTATTTAATCTGTTCAAGATGAGGAATATTAGCTGGATTCTTCATGTCCCTTTCCGAGTTTTTTTTCTAATGAAACCAGCTATCCCCACTCCCCGGGCAACTGCTAAAATTAGATAGCTTTGATCTGTAATCTCTTTGGAATTTGAACAGAAAGAAACAAACAGAAACTTGTTTCCTAAACCCATGAGTTGTAAATCGCTACTTACAATCCCATGGATCACCAACGCGGACCTGGGCATAGGCCTTAGCAAGCTTTTCCACGACCTCATCATGGATGCTTTCATGGAGGAACTAAACAAAATGTGGTAAGAAGGTTGTAAGATAGCTTAGCCTATCTAACAATTCCTGAAGTACTACTGCTCCTTGAAGAGGGCTGAATGAAGTGTGGAGATAGTCTTGCTCATATTGAGCAAATGCTAAAAATTAACACGTGAGCAAGACCTCGAAACAGCACCAATACCATGAAATAAAGACTAAAAGAAGCAAAGAAATAAAACCATGTTTTAATTTTACCCTATCTCAGAGCAATGGTATCAATGTGTTCTGTAAACTCTTCAGTTAAGTGTTTTAGGACAAATACTGAAGTGATTTTTACTGCTATAAATTGAGGAATGATTGCCCTTCCTATACACCCAAACTTAACCCACACCAATTTTGATGAATATTTACCCAGTCAACCCAACTCTATACATGTCTGTGTAGTCTTATATATACAGACATAGGCTGACACTGTAACCCCTTTAAACTTGTTGAAATGATTGGTTAAAAATTAGAGTAAGCAACACACACACTCTTGCTTTGCTGAAGTCTAAACCCTGCACCAAAGTCTCTAACAGGTACAAGCCAAAGAGCTCTGGCAATGAAAACAGGAGAAATACAGGAACTACAGTAAGTTGTATTTTCCTGAGTTTTAGCACCAGAGACATTTAGAAACATATACAAAAACTCTTGAGAGCTAGGATTATAGTAGAACGACGAACTATCATCTTATTTTCCCATCATACCAATTTTTGACAAAGTAAAACTGTGTTTCAAAGATTATTTGTTGCTCTCGATAACACTTGGAATAGTTAGGTGTTTTCTGAGCTAATTTGGAATTACATTTAAATTCAGAGCTACCCAAACCAGACAATATACACTTACTCACCAGCCTTCTGGCAGTTGTGCACCTCTGACCTGCTGTTCCCACAGCGGCAAATAGAGCGGATGGGATGACTAGGTTCAGATCTGCATCTTCAAACACTTAACAAAAATTAAAATATCAGCATGTTACTGACATAAACAGGCAGTTCACAAGACTTAAGACACTAAAAATACTGACAGGTTGGTCAAGAAGCATTATGAACAGCTGCAGTAGCATAGTGCACTAAACTATACAGGAACACCTCAAAACTCCTGTTACTTTTACACCTGGAATTAGATGCATCCAATTGGACATAAATGTAGGTCTGAACTATTGAAGAGGGCCTTTTGCAATAAAGCTTGCAAGGAAATTCAGCTTCATTTTAATTCAAGATAGCACAAGCAATTTCTTGCCGTTTCTTCACCTTGTCCTTCTCTCACTGAGAAGTCTAGCAGTATAAATAAATAACAGCAAAGTGTATCCAGATGGTATGCAAAAAAGATAGCTAAAACACACAGGTACACAATAATGTAAAATGTAAATGAGCCGAACAAATTCATCTGGCTAGAAGACATTGAGATGTTTAGAGCAAAGCTAGTGTGTATAAGCCAGAAAAAGCAGGACTTTCATATGAAAAAGGAAACAATTTTCTAAGCATAAATCAAGTTTATGCTACTGGCTGCAAAGCAGCACAGATAAAAAAAGAATGACCTGCTCAAATGTGATTTTCAAAAGAGCTTAATATTCTAGATAGGCAAGTACATTTGTTCAGGATATGAGAAAGGTGAATAGAAGGCTACTATACAATGAGACAGTAATTGAGGTATTTATCTAGCTTATATTTTCTTTCTGCCACATTGCTTAGCTTCACAGTATTGAAATGTTATGTTTATCTGGGAACTAGATCATATGATAAGCTACTTAAACCTGTAAAATGTGCTACTGGAATAAACACCTGCAGGCATTGCTTTCACGTATCATAAATGTCTGAAACTCTACATGTATGTACTTATATTCTAAAATGCTAAAAATGTGGTGTTCACAAAATTAGAACTATCCTAAAATCAAATTTATTTAGCATTGTCCAAATCCCTTTACTGAAGCTTACTGCTTCTCTCATTCCCTTCTTCACTTCAATGGTAAATACATGCAAGAGCTTACACTTTTGTTTTCAGTCTTAAAACATTACCCCTCCACAATACCAAAGACAGAAAAACACCAACATTCTATTATGTACAATTTAAACTCCCAGTGTGGGGAAAAGAAAAAAAAAAAAAAAAAAAAGAAAAAAAACCCAGAAATTTGCTACAAACATTTTCATACTAACTTCCAAACATCATCTATGGGACTAAATTTCTACAGTGCATATTACCAATAATGGCATTGTTTCCTCCCAGTTCCAGCAGACTTCGACCTAATAAAAACACACAAAACAAGTGATGTCATGTGCATATGTATTCACTGTACCTCATTCAAAAAAGTTTTAGGCATCACAGTAAACTAATCACTCTAGCCAAAGCAGAAAATTACACTGGATACTACGTCTATCACAAAGATACCTGGAAAGCAGTTATGGCAGACAGAAGCTTAAAAAAAACAGGCAAAAATAGCACTGGAAAGGAAAAGATTAAAACAGAAAAGTTGCAGCATAAATAGTATGATGCAGACAAAGAAGAGAAGGAGGTGCTACAGAGATCAAAATGCACACATAAAATTGAAATAGGCTTATTTATTTCTCTGGCAACAGTTTTCTTCAAATCTGAGAGAAACAATCACCATCTACTTCTGGGTGAACATTTGCAATCTGTTCTGGTTTTTTTTTTTTAACACTTCTATGAATTTCAAATGTGTAAAATGAAAAAATCCCATTCACAAGGTTTTCTGTTTAAAAAGTTACAATCCAGGAGCTGTGGACTCATGCCCGTACACTTTTAAATATTTGCAACAAAAACAGTACCTCAAAAATCATAACTTTTCTCCTGTATTTATAAGGAGTAAAAGGCAAGGGGGCATTTCCCATGAACACACTACCAAAGGACCACAGGTCCTGGCTGTTCATCTCAACAATCTCCATACCAGTATACTCATGGACGCTCCCCCTCTGTCCCCAGTTAACTGTAGGATCACAGATTTGTGGATACCCTGGAAAAATGCTGAGTGGCAGAAATAACTAAAAGTGCAGTATCTAGCTCTGAGCAGTTTCAACATCCCATTTCCACCAAATTAAAAAAAAAAGAAAAGAAAAAAAAAGCTAACACAAGAGGTAAGTGAAACAAGCTATTATTTTAAAATACTATGGGGCTTCCCTGCCTTTCCCAACCATGGAAATAAATTAAGTGGAGGAGACCCCACACACTCACCAAATCTCTCCTGAACCATGAGTGCTACCTGCTTTCCCACTTTTGTGCTGCCAGTGAAGGACAACAGGTCCATTCTCTCATCTCTTGCCATCGCTGTCCTGCACAATGGGAGAAGACATACCACCATGCTCAACAGAAGGGCACACAACTAGACAAGCTGCTTGCACCTTCTATATAAACAAACTTCAATCAGGTACATCTTTTAAAGAGAGTCACTTCTTTGAAAACATCAGGTAACTGACCAATCAGACAGCAGGAAAGCTTCTTCTTTGGCAGAAGAGAGGAAGAAGGCTGTTTCCTTCCCCCTTTCAGACCATAAGAGCATCACTTGTACTAATTTTTAAATTCAATCTAAAGCACATACTGAGTTCAGCTCAAATTGCTATGTTTCCTAAGAAAATATGCGTATCTATGACTTTTAAAAATGCTTATCATCAGTTTTATCTTCTCTACATCCAAGTATACATTTGTACTGGGAATTTTCATATTGTAATAATCAGACAAAACAATTTGACTTGTACAGCTTCCAAGCACAGGTATACACCTATAAGCAAGTGCAGAGTCCTATGTCAGCATGGAAAATGTCCTCCACAAGTGGTCCAAAAGGCCAATGGGATAGAAATTTAAGATTCTTAAGAACATGATAAGTGGAATTTAGTATTAACTGCATTCTTTGGGTATGAGCATAGGCAGAAGTAGAATACAAACTCAGTCATGTCTCTTCATTAAATATCTAATAAGTTATTTGTTAGCAGCTGATCTCACAACCGCAGTAGTATGTTTACAGCAAGGCCAGAGTTTCAGACCAGTTGATAAAAATTATGGTAACAGGTATGTGCATGCACTGGGAACTCCAGGAGATCAGAATAACTTTACGAGAAGTACCTCAAAAAATATTCTGTATCCTCCAAACACCTTCACAAAACACAAGAAACGTTACCTACCCAATGTCTGCTCCACCACAAACCAGAGAACAGATTGCTCCAGGCACTTTGTTATCCTCCAAGACTTTGGCAATTATCCTAGAATCAAAGATGTAAAAAATTCTGAGATTTCTGACAGCTGCTTATAATACAGAATGAACCATCAAAATTGTCTGACCATGCACATGAAGAAGTGACAGATTTTTAAAAGGTAGCAGTCCTGCAGTTAATCAATACGTAGTTTGTACAATACACAACACACTTCCCTCACAGAATCATAAAATGAATCATAGAATGCTTTGAGTTGGAAGGGACCTTTAAAGGTCATCTAGTCCAACTCCACTGCAAGAAGCAGGGTCATCTTCAACCAGATCATGTTGTTCACAGCCCCGTCCAACCTGGCCTTGAATGTTGCCAGGGATGGGGCATCCACCACCTCTCTGGGTATCTTGTTCCAATGTTCCTTCACCCTCACTGTAAAAAATTTATTCCTTGTATCTAGTCTGAATCTACTCTCTTTTAGTTTAAAACCATTGCCCACTTGTTCTGTCACAACAGGCCCTAATAAAAAGTTTGTCCCTATCTTTCTTATAGGCCTCCTTTAAGTACTGAAAAGCTGCTATAAGGTTTCCCTGGAGCCTTCTCTTCTCCAGGCTGAACAGCCCCAATTCTCTCAGCCTTTCTTCACAGGAGAGGTGCTCCAGCCCTGTGATAATCTTCATGGCCCTCCTCTAGACCCTCTCCAACAGGTCCACGTCCTACTTATGTTGGGGGCTTCAGGGCTGGATACAGTACTCCAGGTGGGGTCTCACCAGAGCAGAGTAGAGAAGCAACCCTCAACCTACTGGCCATGCTTCTTTCGATGCAGCCCAGGATACAATTGCCTTTCTGGGCTGTGAGCACACTTTGACAGCTCATTACCATCTTTTCAGCCACTGGTACCCCGAAGTGTTTCCCAGCAGGGCTGCACTCACTTCCTTCATCCCCCAGCCAGTATTAATACCAGCGGTTGCCATGACCCAGGTGCAGGACCTTGCACTTGGTCTTAATGAACCTCATGAGGTTTGCATGGGCCCACTTCTTCAGCTTGTCCAGGTCCTTCTTAGATGCCACCCCATCCCTCAGGCATGTCAACTGCACCACTTAGCTTGGAGTCATCTGCAAACTTGCTCAGGGCACACTCAGTCCTACTGCCTATGTCACTGAAGATGTTAAACAGTACTGGTCCCAGTATGGACCCCTGAGGGACATCACTTGTCACTGACCTCTACATGGATATTGAGCCATTGACCACTACCCTCTGGATGTGACCATTTAATCAATTCCTCATCCACCAAACAGTCCACCCATCAAATCCCTATCTCTCCAACTTAGAGACAAGGATGTTGTGGGGGACCATGTCAAAGGCCTTACAGAAGACCAGGTAGACAACATCTGTAGTTCTTTTCTTGTCTGCTGATGTAGTCACTCCATCACAGAAGGGCATTAAGTTGGTCAGGCAGGACTTGCCCTTGGTGCAGCCATGCTGGCTGTCTCAAACCACCTCCCTGTCCTTCTGCGCTAACTGCCTTAGCATAGCTTCTATGAAGAGCTGTTCCATGATCTTCGCAGGCACAGAAGTGAGGTGACAGGTCGGCAGTTGCCAGGATCCTCCTTTTTACCCTTTTTAAAAATGGCTGCAATGTTTCCCTTTTTTCAGCCAGCAGGGATGTCACCTCACTGCCATGACTTTTCAAATATCAGGGAGAGTGGCTTGACAATCGCATCAGCTGGTTCCTTCAGGACTCTGGGATGCATCTCATCAGGTCCCATATACTTGCATATATTCTGGCTCCTCAGGTGGTCACAGACTTGATCTTCTTTTACAGTGGAAGGGACTCTGGTCCCATAGTCCCTGTCTTCCGATCCATACACTTCAGAGGTGTGGGAAGAGGGGTTACCAGTGAAGACTGAGGCAAAAAAAAGCTGTTGAGTACCTCACCCTTCTCCTCATCTGCTGTTACCAGTTCACCAGTCTCGCTCCTTGAGGGGGTATACTTTCTTTGACCTTCCTTTTCTGTCTGACATACCTGTAGAAGCCCTTCCGTTATTCCTTGTGTCTGTTGACAAGGTCAGGTCCAGCCACACCTTGGCCTTCCTGACACAACCTGACCCCATCCCTACACAACCTACACTTCCTGACCTACATCCCTACACTTTTCTCATCAAGGACTTTGGTGTCAGAATCATACCTTACACAGAAGTAAGACTCTAAAATATATTCATTATGTAGCTCTACAACTGGCACAGACAAGCATTAGATCAGTGTGTAAAAACCTTGGCCATACCATCTTTCACCATTAGAAACAGACATTTATATAACTTTATGGAGTTACATAAAATACTCATAAGTAGTTTGGGGCCATTGTTCTCAGGAGCTAATATTAAAGCTACAAGACTTGCTAATTAGTTATTTTAAAGGAGTCTATTTATATTTAGCATTTACAAATAAATGTTATTTGTAACAGACAAGAGATAAGTATTTTAAATGCTAATATAGTAAGCAAAGTAACAACAAAGCTCGAGTAAGTATCACTATGACATTTATTCGTTAGAGTAATTCTCCTTTTTGTCCAGAATGAGTTCTGAGCCCTGGAAACACATGCTAAGGTATTACTAGGTTTGGATAATAGATTGTGCGAAGGCATCTTCAGCATATAGGTCTACACAGCCAGCCAGAAGGATCTGACAAGAAACTGAGTGCTGATGTTAGGCTGAGACTCCCAAAAGAAGGAATGATTCTGAAACAAGAGTGTGTGACTGAAGGAAGCTGAATTTTGTGAGCAATTTGTCTCCTACAAGGAAGCAAACCACATAGCTACCCCTACTTCAGCAGAAGCACAGTTCCAGTCCCAGAAAAAAACGTGCCAATGGTGTAGGTATATACCTATACATACTATAGTATAGGTATATACCTACCTATAATGGTATAGGTATATATCTATATATACTGTTTTTTCTTAGATATCAATGGAGAAAAAAAAAACAAACAGAAAATAAGTTGTTTAAAATGCAAAAAAGAAAGCAAAGAAAGCAGAACTCACTTGGTAACAGCAACACTAATGAGGGATGTTGTAGGAGCACCCTTCCTAAAAACAAAACAAAATTAAAAATCAAACATAATTTTATTTTCAATTATTTGAGAATAAGAGAAAATAAAGTATGTAATTTTGATGGTATCAGAAATACAGCACACTTTGGTTAGGCTGGTTTTCAGGTGTATGTTAGGATAGGAATTCAACATTTCTTTCCACAGCTGAGCATTCAGAGCTTCTACTGAAATCCGCATGAACAAGAGCTATACTAGACATTAGAGTGAAGCATGTAGACGGAAGCAAAGCAGGAGCTGGGAGAGGAAGCAAAGCTCATTATGCTGCAAGAACTCAACCTGGGTTCTTTATTAAGAGGCCATTTGGCTAAGTCTTGGACAGGTATGAATCTCAACATCTCATAAAAGAGGTCACCACAAAATAAAAAAAAAAGCTCTTTGACAAGTGAAGCCAAAAATAAGCCTAAAAATAAACAGAGATTAAGCCTGCCACAGAATCAAATATACAGAAACACTAGGTATTTGATAACAATTTCACGCCTGAGATAATAGCTCTCTAATTTTAAAATACTGTTAGCTTGTTGGAGAGCTATGTCTTACCAGAGGCAAGCGTTTCCACAGATCATTGCAATTGCGCTGTTCCACCCATAAACCGCTACAGGGAAGTTAAAGGCCGTGATGATTCCTACTAACCCAACAGGATTCCACTGCTCTATAAGGGCATGGCCGGGTCCTGAAGGCAAAGACACAATGTAACGCATTTTGCACCCATTTGACTTTTTTTTTTTTAAAAAAAGGAAACTATGTGAGCCAGGGGCCTAGCATCACTCTTCAGTCCATCAGAGCACTAGATTGCAGAGAGCTGTACTACACGTGCTCTGCAGCTTACTGGAACAAGGTTAGCTAGATTGTGTAAAAACCTAATAACATGACAACATAACATTATGTTAACTATTCAGTTATCAGAATGGTGATTGTTTGCTAATCGATAACTAACAAAAAGGTTTCTCATTTCCAAGTGCACTGCTGAACTTTTAACCTACTTTCCTCTAGCACCTCCATTAACAAAGAAATCAAAGAGAATCTAATGCTTCAAAGAGTGGAGGGAAAATACATTGCCTCTCTTGCTTTATGCCACAGGCTAGATACTTCACTAGGTGGTGCTACTGCCTACCAGCACATCTATTCCTAGATAACATACTCCCTAAATAAATCACAGTAGGGACATTTTGCTGCACTACATCACTGTATATTTAAAATACATCTTCATGTCTTCATTTGCACAAAAAAAAAAAAACCAAACATACACACATACTTACTTTCTGAAGGCAAAATAGGTCCACCAATCATTCGGGATAAACCAACAGCATAGTCGCAGACATCAACATACTCTTGTACTTCCCCAACACCCTCAACCAAAATCTTTCCCATTTCCAAAGAGACCTGAAAATGAGCAAGACAATTTTTTTTTAATAAAATTCCTTTACATCCCAAACACATTTTGTCTCCCACTAATATAAGGTATATCTGTACATCAAGTAAGATTTAATACACATTTTTTAATTAGAAGAGATTGCTGCTTCCTCAGTTATTCACAGCTTAAAGAAAGAACACAATAGACAAGCAGAGAGAATTCACATTCCCATACAATAGGAGGAAATTAGAAGTCAAAATTAATGAACAAAGGAAATAAAAAATAATCTATGGAAAGGAATATCCAACAGTAATAAGTTTCAAAGGTTAAGTCAACGAAACACAGAATTTCCATCAGGACATTGTACACGTTGCAGACCAGACAGGGAATAAATTGGAAAAGAGGGATTACTCTGCTCCAGCAAAATAAAATGGTCATTTACATTTTCTGTAAGCAAACTACTCATTTTACAACATCTCAAAGAGTTGGAGAGATTCTATTTTCACATACTGCTGGAAATGTCTACACATCTTTAGTATTTTAGTAACCTAGGATGTTTAGGATCATTTTTTTTAAATTTGTTTTGTCGCTGAAGCCAATCCTAAACTATGTTCCATTAAAAGCATAGATGTACACAGCATATAGATAATCAATGAGAATAAGTTGGTATTTAAAGACCAGCTTATTATCCTCCAAAAGTGAGAAAATTCACTAACTTAGGAACTGAGAAGTCACCTATTTACCTCCACTTAATTTTACAGTCATGCTCCGATATCTCATTGCAACTTTCATGCAAATATCATCTACCACTTTAGACTGATAACTGTACTTTGAAAAAACTGTTGAGGAATCATGTTCAAGAAATTGCCACAAGATTTTATTCCACATGCAAAGGTTAAAACACAAGTGACTAAATGCATTTCTAGGTGTTTCTATGATGCTTGTGGTCGTCTCAACGCAGAAAAAATAGTTCCTATCTGTGAACAGAAATGGAGGGGCATCAGACATATTTAATAAAAAACACAGTGGTGAATCTGTAAGTGCAGCAGAGATACATCTAGGTACCTGACACTGTGAGGTGAGGCTGGAAATTTCCAACACCATCCACTCAAAGGTGAGTTGCCACACCATGCCCTTTTACATATCCTAGAGCCAGGAAAAGTCCTAAAACCTAGATATCTACTGCACAGCTTTCACACCGAAGTTCACCTTGTATCCTGGAAGAACCAAACAGACTTACTATCTGTTTGGGAAAACTAGAAAAATGTTCTGGCAATAAGCAATAATTTTTGCCGAAGGAACACACAACAAACTTCTGTCTGTCCACATTCACCAGGGAAGCTGTACCATTTTTTAATACAGAAGTATGTTAGCACTCTAATTCCACCACAGAAACTCTGCTGAGAAGACAACATCAAGGGACACAGCAGAACAAAGTTTTGTAGGTTAACAACATGGGCTTGACTACACATGGAGGTATTCACTGGCAGCTGTTTCTGACTAGCAGCACATATTGACAAGCCCTGTAAAAGGGAAGTGGCAAGTTCCCTGCTTATCTCCTTTTCTTCCCTAGCAAGTAGCAGGTGTTTTAAAGGAACAGTCCTTCAACCTTTACATCCTGCATAGCACCGCAAGATCTCATCAAGACCATCTCACCTTCTGAAGCTTTATATCTCCACATGTCAGTTCACAAAATCCTGCAGATCACCAGAAAGAGCTCAAGGTTAAAAGCTCTGTATTAGAGGACAGTCTTTTTCAGGATGCTTTTAGTATCAGACAGTGCTCTATCCGACAGGCAAGTTGGAAAACAGCAGGACAACACTTGTAATGCTCCTCCCAGTGAGAGTACAGGCTCTTCACCTTCTATATAATATGATTTTCAGTGTTGGATGCCAGAATGCAATCTTACCTTTTTTTTTTTTTGATTAAAGTTTCTTTAGGTAAGCTAACAGAACTAACAGTATTTTAACAATTATTAAAGTTAGTATTGCAGAGTGGTGTGTTAAAAACCAAGAAAACAGTTTTGACACACATTCTCTGCCCCACTGCGAAGTTAAGCTGCTTCTTGAAACACCTTACCAGGCTTCCTAGAACTTTGATTTTTTGTCTCAGGGCATCACCAATCTGTCGCACTATTTCTCCACGTTTAGGTGCAGGGACCTAGTCAAAACAAAAGAAAACAGAAGAATTTAAGATTGAACATCTGTGACTTCTACCCTTGCAGTAAGAAATCACTGATTGTTCTGCTTTTTCCCCCTATTTCCCAAGACATCGTTACTTGCTCATGTCACGTGCACTGCCTTCCAAGAGACTGTTTCCTGCCCCACACAGGCAACACTGCACAGATTTTAAGTTCGTTCAAAACTTCAGTTCCACTGCATACTGCCAGAAACATTCAGATTATTAGTTCTGCTACTTCTGTTCAGCTACACCACTCTCAACACCACTGAACAATCAGCTGCACCTCAAGAAACAAGCATTTTTTATAAATGCACACTTACTGGTTTCTGACCTTTTGAAGTGTACTTAACATCACATTTTGAAAGTTTTTTTTTTCAGTATGACAGTTGCTGCTGAGACGTTATTTTATTAGCAGATGCTGAGACACACAGAAGGCTCAGTCATGGAAAAATTAAACCCATATACCAAATACTAATAGATCTTTTTTTTTAATGTAAAAACCAAACAGCTTTGAAATGAGGCTTTAAAGAAAGAATCTACACATCAAAAGCCTATCTGTTAGATTGCTTTCAGTTAATTTACAAACACAGTACGAGCTGACATGCACTCACCACATAATAATCACACAATGTAACAAAATAACATGTACTAACATAACCTGAGGAAGCTGTTGTATTTGTCCTAAACTTTGTTCTCTTCAGGCAAGGCCAACTACTTTGTTGGATAAAATACAGAATGTCCAATACATTACGAAATTCAGGTTTCACCTTATGTCAAAAAAACAGCAGGTATCTATAAAAACAAAGCCTGGCATGACCAGCAATATAATGCATGCCGGCTAGACACAGCTTGTACAGGGACATTGAGAATTACAGCTCGCTAAGGAAAAATATCTTGGTTATCGTCTGACACGGCAACGTAACACCAAAGTTTTGGAATAACTTAGCTGTTCTGTGAAATACCAGGACAGCGGATGAACAAAAAAAGGCACACTCAAAACCAGCAGTCCTCTTCACCCCATGAGAACAAGACTATCACCACAAGTTAGATATCCGAACATTCTGCAGAATTATTGCAGGAGAAAGCATGCAGCAACACGAAGCTAAATGCACCCACTGTGATAATTTGCTTGCTGAAGTTTTTGAACTTCAGCAGACTTGTTGGCAATGCTTACAGACAAAAATACCTGGGTAAATTCGCCAGGCTTTTCAAAACAAATATTTTCCACAAGTCAATGTCCTCATCTTTGTAATGGTAATATGCGCAAGTTGTGCGAGTTTGTTTCTTGAGCTCCTCACTGCAGATTTTTTCTTTAATGCAACATACACAGTATGAACATGTTTTCACACCTCTACCTGCCATGGCAATTCAATGGCCTTTATCTGCCGGAGATATGTTATAAAAAAAAAAGACATCTCTGCTAACTTACGTCAGCCCAGACCTTCCATGCCTCTTTAGCCTTCTTTACTGTTTCTTCATAATCCTCCAAGCTAGCCTACATAAAAAAGCATGTCAAAGAAAAAGTTAGGAAAACCAAAACCCCAAAAGAAACACCACAGAAAAGCTTCTGTTTCCAACTCAGGACATTTCTAGTGGACAGTACTGCACTACACAACATCACTTCCACAGGAAGTTTATATCCTGCCATAGGTTGGTCCCAACATAGCATGTTGAGTTGCTTGAAGTTGCTGTTACTAAAAAAGAAAAATGTGAGCAGAAGTCTTCCTTCAAGTGACAAAGCACACTCCATAAAGAACAGTTATAAGAGAGGCATTCATCATATATTTATATATTTTCTTTTATCTTAGATACTATTGCTATTAAGAATATTAAAGAAAGGCTGTAAGAACTGTCCTACTTCACTAGCCTCACTGGACATCAAGGATTAATTGAAACCTAACATACAAAAGGAGCAGATTATTGCCATAGCACTATTCTCACACTGAAAACTTTCACAAATTTACCACGTGAATGACACGTTGCTCTCCTTCATCCCTCCCCCTGCCCACTCAGCTCCACTGAACAGCTGCCATCCACCCCTATTAGGCAACTTCCTCTAGAAAGAGACGAAAACTGGCAGGAGAGGCCCTCGCTCTTCCCAATAAAACCTGCAAGAGCGAACAGCCTGTTTTTTCTTGCCAGAAAAGCCACAGGCTTATTTCCAGCAGACGGCCCGAGCTGTGATGAGCCTCTGGATCCAACATCCCCTAAACCCCCGCCCGGCGGGTTCATGCCCTTCGCGAGCTTGGTGGAAAGGAGGAGGAGGAGCTCCCAAAGCGGCGCCCGAACACCCCTCACTCCGGCGGAGCGGGGCAGAGGGCTCCACCCTCCCTCTGTCCCTCCAAAGGGCCCCGCTGGGTCCGCGCCCCCGAGCTCCCGCGGGCCGTGCTTACCTGCCGGACGCTGGCGATCGGCTCGTTGTTGGCGGGGCAGTAGGTCGTCACCACCTAAAGCAGCGGGGGGGGGGGGGGGGGGCGGGTGTGAGCAGCGGGGCCGCGCTCACCCCTTCTCCCAACGGAAGGGGCGCAACGCCCGGGGCCGCGCCGAGGCCCAGGCCCGGCTCCGACGCGGCACCGCCCCGCCCATGGCCCGGCTCCCGCGGGCCCGCTCCCCCCCCTCCCCGCCCCCCCCCAACAGGCCGTCCCGTCGCCCGCACCTGGCCGCCACCGCTCCAGCGCCCGTTGTACACGCCCGGGTTCTCCTCCTGCAGGCCCAGCTCCCGCAGCCAGGCGTAGCGCGGCTGGCTGACCAGCAGGGAAGACATGGCGGCTGCCGGGTACCCGACCCGCAGCGGCAGCAGCGCGGCGGCGGCGCGGCGCAACCCCAGCATCGCTGCCGGCCGCCCGGGGCGGGGGTGGGTGGGCGGGGCGGGGCCGGGCCGGGGGTGGGGCGCGCCCCTCAATGACCGCCCCGCCCCACCCCCCTGCCGCCGGAGCCCATTGGTGGAGAAACGGCGGCACCGCCCCGCCGGGCACCGCCCGCTCCTTCCTGCCCCCCACCGTCCCCCGCTTTCCGCTACTCGGGTGCAGGCCTGGCGGGGCCCGGGCGGCCTGGCACGGCATGGCACGGCATGGCCTGGCCCGCCTGCTGGCCTCCTGCCCGTCCCGGGTGTAGGCCCAGCCCGGGTAGAGACCGTGGTCCCTCAGCGGCATTCCAGTTTCCCCTCAGAGACCACCGCGCACCACAGAGGGGTTCCCCAGTCCCATATTTGTAGTTGTAGGGGAAAATAAGAGCACACAGGCATAATAACAGGGGAAAAAATGTAGCTGTCCTTATTCTACAAAGGAGTAATAATAATAATAATATGTAGGAGCATGCATTACCGTTGTCATTCTTTAATACCGTGCTTGAATCTTGATTAAAAGAAGTGGCTTCAGCTTCTGGGCTGGCCACTTACCCACGCTCCAGTGTTTGTCATTTTACAATCTTCTTATTTCATGCTTACCTCATTTGATAGGCACTCATCCTGCAAAACTGCAGAGGATTTTTATCCCATATTTTTTAACTATAATTCCCCTTAAGAGGCTTTGGAAATTTATATGACTTATGATCACGAAATAGTGTTTGTTTTCAGGAATGGAGTACTTTCTGAATGACCAAACCAATTAGGAATAAACCCCACTACTAAGGCTTAAATGCCTTAGCGTATTGTGGTGGTTTAGCCCAGATCACTACATAGTTTCTCACTTACCCTCCCCCTACCCAGTGGGATGGGGGAGAGAAATTGGGAAGAAAGGAAAACTCGTGGGTTGAGATAAAAATAATTTACTAAAATAGCAAAGGAAAACTACAAAAATAACAGAATGTAAGGATATTAATGTATACAAAATATACAAATTAACAATGTACAATTTCTAGCCACTTGATGTCCGAATGACCGACGCAGCCTGTCCTGAGCAGCGATCACAGAAATGACACCAATCAGCAAGCAGAAGAGGGGGAGAGTGAGCCAGCAAGGTAGAGGGAACGACGCCAGCGAGCAAGAGAGATGAGAAGGTGGAATGTGGATGCCAAGGATGCCCAAATGGATGCCCCCTCACATGGGCAACCCCCACTTATATATTGAGCATGACATTTATGGCATGGAATACTCTCTGTGGCCAGTTTGGATCAATTATTCTGTCTGTCTTTCTCCCAGCTTCCTGCATCTGCACGTTAACGAGACCTTAACGAGACTTGGAAAGCCAGACAGTGTCCTTGGTCTCATTCACAACCACTCGTATCATCAGAGTGCTTTTGTCAACATTCCTCACATACAAAATCCAAAACACGCTGGCTACTGAGAGAAAAATTAACTCCATCCCTGTCGAAACCAGGACACACGTACTTAAAGGACAGAAGAAAATGCCACTGATATCAAGAGCACAATGATTTTTTTTGTTGTTGTTTCCACAACTGCATGATTTTCCTTACTGTGAATTGCATCAACTATAAGTAATTTGCTCTTTAAGAAATGATTTTTCAAGTAATTTTGTTGAATGAAAAGTATGTTTGGATGATGTGAACAGATTATAGCATTATAAAGTATATATATTTATAGTATTATAAAGTAGCCTGGCAAGGTTAAAGAGCTGAAGATGCCATTGTCTTTACTGCATGCAAGATCAAATTGTCACTTGTACAAGGACACTGGGTTTGGATACTGTAAAACTTGTATCAAAAAGGCAGCAATCCATTCACCTTTGAGGGGAATACATTATTTCGAACAAAAGCAACTCAAAAGGGAAATTAGTACATCTGAAAGGTAAAACTTTTTTTTAAGCAGGAGGATGAAACCTTACATCTACCTAGAGAACAAACACCATCAAGTGAACAGCAGTACAAGCTTTCTTCCCCTGCTTTGACACCGCTTTTACAGCCTTGACCTCAAGCAGCTATCCTATGGATGATATGGTAGATCAGTCCCCAGAGCTGTTTGTTTGTTGTCTGACTGGGAGAGCCTACCAAAAACCTGTTGAGTAGGCTTCCATCACACCTGACCTGGAGCGAGCTTGTTTTGATCTTATGACCCAGGCGTGTGAAGTATCCTTGGCACTATTCCATCTCCTGATGACTGCTACTCGTAGTGCAAAGCTGCTTCTTGGAAGGTTAATTTAGTACATAGATCAAATATGTAGATGAAATAGGCTCCAGCTTCCTGCACAGCATGCAGCACCTGCTGAAGCTGGATTTGCAGCAGCTCTAGACATGCCTTGGGGAGGAAGAGCCTGCTGAGAGAGAGCTCCATGCACTTTACCGAGAGGCCTTTGTGACTGTAACTGTCCTTGCACAGCATTCACTGGCACAATAAAATGGTGGGGGAACAAAAGCCAACAGCTTTATGTTTGAAACTGTCCAGACACACATCGGAGATAAAAACCTCCAGTGACTGTAGTGAAACTTTGCAGACATCTTCCTCGTAAGGTCTGGCCCTGACACCTCCAAGAAGGACCGGAGGGATATAGTCCAGTGCAAGGACATGGCCTTTCTCTTGATATTGAACACCAAGGTTGTGGGCCTTAATGGACCTGACCAGCCTTGCCTGGGGCCTCCATCCCTTACCACCAGCCCAAGGCAGTGGCTGAAGCTCATCCCTGGGCCTTTGATCCCTCCTGCCATGGCTCAGCCACAGCCCTGCCTCTGCTTGGACAAGGATGTGGCAAGCCAGATCCTGGCCTGGGGACTTCTGGCTTCTCCCCATCACCATGGCATCTGCTTGTCAGCCACTGGCTTGGTCCTGACCTTGAGCAGCAGGCCAGCTCCCTGGCTTCACTTTGGACCTTTTTCATCACTGCCATACCTCCTCATGATCCGGGCTGTGACTTCGACTGGTGAGGCCCCTGTCCGACCTCCTGGCTGAGTATCCCCTGGGGAGCAGTGGCCCTTACTGCTCTCTGACGGAGAGGGTACAGCTGGCTCAGACCAGTGGTCTTTGAGAGGTGATGTTTTCCAATGCATTGCACAATCTGTGCAGACTTTCACCTTTTTTTGGCCTTATATATCTGTATATATGGTCAAAGGGGTATTTCACAATAACATAGCTGCAAGATGTCTTCAACCTATGCATTGCGTGCTAGCAAAGAAGTGTGACTCTCAAATGTTTAGGGCAGTAGCTGAGGCATAGACAACATGGTTTCAATTCCACAGACTTTCTCTGTCACTGTAAGCAAGCAGTTCCTCCAGCCAATGACTACACACGGCTATTGCTACTGGTACAGTAGCTACTGGTCAAGTTGCAAAGAAAATTGAAACCCTGGCACTGTGCCTAACTTGGTTCTGTTTGTCTTTTTTTTTTTTGCTCCAGAGTGTCCAAGCGGACCAAATTGTCACTGTCATAGGTGGTGCCAAAGTCCTTCTAGGAGGGACACAAGGCCAACTTGTCTGCACTGCACTGGCTAGTGATCAGATATGCAGGGCTAGCTGTGTGAGTCGCGTTGCTTTTCAACCATCTGCCGTAGTAAAGATGTCATCGGAGCTGCACAAAATCCTAGTGTGAGGCCCAAAGTTTTTTCTTCCTGCCATGCCCAAGTTCACATCTAAATCTAGATATGCTTCCAGAAACTACAAGTGCAACAGGGGGGTGAGTTCAGGCCAATGTCTGAAAAACAGCACAGACACAACCTGCGCTTCTGTCCCACACCTGCAGAGCAAGGCAAATCACGGGAGAGTTTGCAGGCTACAGAAAGACTGTGCAACAGGGAGATATATGGAGCAGGGGGAGCTCTGGCTGCAGTATGTGGGTTTTTTTTCTGATTGTTCTACATGCCCATACCGAACTTGGTATTTAAAATCTTTATTTGTTAAAGGGAATTTTAGTGAGACATTATGCAATACTCTATAAAATAACTAGAAGTGTATTGGAGTACTAATAATACTAAGTGCATTGCTCTATTGATCAAGTATTATATTACAGAATGCCTTGTCAGTTTGCCAGTAATTCCTGAGATGCAGCAGCTGTTTAACAGAGCACAACACTCAGCTAGGGCACAAGGAATGGCGCCAAACAGCCAACATTCCTGAAAGATTTCATGGTTGGTTTCTCTGTTAGCTACCAAAATCTCAGCATTGTTTTGCCAGAGAGGAGGTATTCATAATATTTTAGAATAGATTAGACTAGACTAGACTAGGATAGAACAGATCACACGCTGGAGGGAAGGGATCCCATCTAGAGGGACCTTGACAGGCTGGAGACGCGGGCCTGTGCAAACCTCATGAAGTTCAACCAGGCCAAGTGCAAGGTCCTGCAGATGGGTCGGGGCAATCCCAAGCACAGATACAGGCTGGGCGGAGAATGGATCGAGAGCAGCCCTGAGGAGAAGGACTTGGGGCTGTTGGTTGATGAGAAGTTCCTCGATGAACTGACTGCCTCAGTGCACAACTGCACCGGGGCACTGTAACCTGGATTTAGTAGTTAATTTTTGGATTTACAGATTTGTGCTCTCATGGAAAAGCAACAAGTATGGAAAGAGAGGTTTTAAAGCCTGACCCTGCAGTTCAGTGAGGAGTTACGGTGCAGCGCACTGCATGCAGAAAGCAGGTGTACCACGTAAGTTTCTCTAGAAAAGGTTCTGTGCTTGCTATGTGACTAAGTTCATTGGGTTTTTTTTGTTGTTTTTTTTTTTGCAGCTTGTAGTTATGTTCCACATCTTTAAAGGAAAGCAGGCTTATTGCATATTGTCAAGGAAACACTTCATGGAATTCAGATTTACAGCCCTTTGTCAGAACCACTCAACGGAGAGAGGTTTGCATGGTTCATTGGTGGGTTACTGATGTCATTGGGAATGGCTGGAAGGTAGGCATGTTTATCTTATACTACAGCCCTACTGGCTTTGTCCTGTTGAGGTGGGAAAAGTCATTGAGGCTTTGTTTCTGCAAACTTCGGAGCTGACACAAAAGAAAACCTGTAAAGTGATTGTTTGGGACCGCACATTAACTGCATCGGTACATCTTAAAAGTGTTTTTTCTAGCAAGTTCTGTTCCTGTAAGGTTCCTGAATTAATTGCAATAAGTTAATCTGAATATGGCTGCGAAGATATATAGCCTGATAGAATTTTCAAACTATTGCTTTTCAAAGGCTGTTTCAGGTAATTAGCTTTCTCTGCTCACTATTTGTTCTTGATTTTTAACTCTTTCTATAGTAAAGTCCAGTAACGCTAAACTTTGTTGTGGATCTTTGACTAATAATGAGATGCCCTCTCCTAGCAGCACATGCTGTCTATTTAGTTATTTCTTCCCCTGGTGACTCTTGTAATGTCTTTTTAGCAATCAAGGGACATCTAATATAGTACTTCCTTAAAGATATTATGGATTTTTTTTTCTCCTGGTATTAGTGGTTTTTATCAGTTTGCAAAAGGAAAAATGTAATCTACCTCAAGTTCCTTATTAGTTTTTGTAATATAAGTTAGATGATTATTGGTTTCAGTAACATAGATTTATCTTTAATTGGTGGCTTTACACTTTTCCTCTTTAGGCACTTGCTACTTTTTTTTTTTTCTTCTGTCTTCTCTCAACACTCTGGTGTGTTAGACTTTTTTATTTGCCCTGGAGAACATCACTTGCAGACTGTCATCATGAAATCACCATCCAGGTTCAGAAACCTCTGAGGGGAGTGTAGGAAGTTGCAGGGATCAATGAAACGGCATATTATCCTGTAAGTATACAATGTCATGGAAGAAGGGTGCTGCCTGATCCTGTGAAGCAGGGACACTGTCATTGCAAACTGGCCACAGCGCTGAGCCCACGGTGACGAGCAGAGGTGGCTCCATTGACTTGTCATCACCCCACAAGCACCCAAGCACAGTCTTCAGGGTGGCCTAGGGTATGTTAAGACCCTGGAAACATTGTCAATAGCTGGTAGCCCTTTTAATAAAATTTATTATAACCTTTGGGCCCAAAATAGTCAAATTGTGTTTTGGAATAAGGAGGCTGTAGTGTAGCCAGCATGATCTGGGGTGGGTCATCTGGGGGAGGTTGTCAGGGCAGTGGCTTGATTCAGGCATGACATCTATAGTATCTGCTGTGTTTCCCTATAGTTCCCAATTATAGGGCTTCAGGCCCTGATAGGTTAGTATATGCTTTTGTTTTAGCATTGGCGAATGTGTTGCAAGAAGAGTTTCTTCATAGTCTCTTGCAAACCATGATGTAGAACTTCAGGACTTTATTACAAACAGAATATACAGAACTACCCTACCATACTTAAAAATGTTTTCATCCAGCAGATGAATGCAGAGGGATGACTGTTTTGATTCCATATGATTCAGACAGTGTCAATAACTTGCACCTTCTTTACTTCTATGTATGAATAATATTATATGGCTGTATGTAGGCAGCTGTGATGGAGTCTAAATGAACACTGTGGCCTGACATCGCTTCTTTGAGAATCTGGTTGACTAGGTATGAAAGGCTGGCTATGATGCAGGCATGAAAAGGTAAGGTATTTCTTGATGTTGTACAACTTGCATATTCATCCTCATTCTCGTTACTTAATGTATAGAAGAATGACCACACTAAAGAAAATGCTAGGAGTTTTTAAATACTTTTTTTTTAATGAGTGCTGGTGCTGTTTTTCTAATTTTAGTCTTTCTAATTCTCATTTGTTTTATAATAGTCTATCCACAGTGTATTGAAAAAAATGCCCTATTCAATGTCAGCTGCTAAAGTCCTCAGCACTGCATTTGTTTTGAATTTCCTCTTAAACTTTAGTATCTAGAGTTGAAAATGGAAGCCAAACCTCTTCATTCTGGAACTACAAATACAACTACACTTAAAGAAATTGTGAAATTTAGCACTGCCTAGCATTTGTAAAGCGATACGAGTAATAAAAAGTATGTTCTATATTAAGCTAAACAGCGAACTATGAGAAAGAGGCAATTGGTTTTGATTTGAGATACAGAATCATAGAATCATAGAATGGTTAGGGTTGGATGGGACCTTCAAAGGTCATCTAGTCCAACCCCTCTGCAAGGAGCAGGGACATCCCTGACTAGATCAGGTTGCTCAGAGACTCATCCAGCCTGGCCTTGAACGTTTCCAGGGATGGGGCCTCCACCACCTCTCTGGGCAACCTGTTCCAGTGTTCTATAACTCGCATTGTAAAAAATTTTTTCCTGATTTCTAATCTAAATCTACCCCCCTCTATTTTAAAACCATTACCCCTCGTCCTATCACAACAGGCCCTACTAAACAGCCTTTCCCCATCTTTCTTGTAGGCCCCCTTGAGGTACTGGAAGACCGCTATCAGGTCTCCCCGGAGCCTCCTCTTCTCCAGGCTGAACAGCCCCAACTCTCTCAGCCTGTCCTCATAGGAGAGGTGCTCCAGCCCTTTGATCATCTTCATGGCCCTCCTCTGGACCTTCTGCAACTGGTCCATGTCCTTCTTGTGCTGAGGGCTCCAGAACTGGACACAGTACTCCAGGTGGGGTCTCACCAGGGCAGAGTAGAGGGGGAGAATCACCTCCCTCGACCTGCTGGCCACGCTACTCTTGATGCAGCCCAGGATGTGGTTGGCCTTCTGGGCCGCGAGGGCGCATTGCCTGCTCATGTTGAGCTTCTCATCCACCAGCACTCCCAAGTCCTTCTCCTCAGGGCTGCTCTCGATCCATTCCCCGCCCAGCCTGTATTTGCCTGGGATTGCCATGACCCAGGTGCAGGACCTTGCACTTGGCCTGGTTGAACTTCATGAGGTTGCCACGGGCCCACCTCTCCAGCCTGTCAAGGTCCCTCTGTATGGCATCCCTCCCTTCCAGCGTGTCGACGGCACCACACAACTTGGTGTCATCGGCGAACTTGCTGAGGGTGCACTCTATCTCACTGTCCATGTCGCCGACAAAGATGTTGTACAGGGCCGGGCCCAGCACAGATCCTGAGGGACGCCACTCGTGACCGGTCTCCACATGGACATTGAACCATTGACCACCACTCTCTGAGTGCGGCCATCCAGCCAACTCCTTATCCACCGAGTGGTCCGTCCATCAAACCCATGTCTCTCTAGTTTAGAGAGAAGGATGTCATGTGGGACAGTGTCAAAGGCTTTGCACAAGTCCAGGTAGATGATGTCAGTTGCTCGTCCCTTGTCCACCGATGCCGTCACCCCATCATAGAAGGCCACCAAATTGGTCAGGCATGATCTGCCCTTGGTGAAGCCATGCTGGCTGTCACAAACCACCTCCTTGCTCTCCATGTGCCTTAGCATGGTTTCCAGGAGAATCTGCTCCATGACCTTGCCAGGCACAGAGGTGCGGCTGACCGGCCTGTAGTTACCCGGGTCTTCCTTATTCCCCTTTTTAAAAATTGGGGTTATGTTCCCTCTCTTCCAGTCATCGGGGACCTCACCAGACCGCCACGACTTCTCAAATACGATAGCCAGTGGCTTGGCAACTTCATCCGCCAGTTCCCTCAGGACCCGCGGATGGATCTCATCAGGTCCCATGGACTTGTGCACCTTTAGGTTCCTCAGATGATCCCGAACCTGCTCTTCGAGTACAATGGGCGGTTCTTCATTCTCGCAGTCCCTGCTTGCACCTTCTACAGCTTGGGTGGTGGGACAGGAACTCTTGTCGGTGAAGACTGAGGCAAGAAAGTCACTGAGAACCTCAGCCTTCTCCATGTCCTGGGTAACCAGGACACCAGTTCCCTTCTGGAGGGAGCCTACATTTTCCCTGGACTTTCTTTTGTCCCCTACATACCTATAAAAGCTCTTCTTGTTGCATTTTATATCCCTGGCCAGATTCAGTTCTGCCAGGGCTTTGGCCTTCCTTACCTTATCCCTGGCCACTCGCGCAGCCTCTTTGTAGTCCTCTGTCGTAGTTCAGCCCCGATTGGGACCAGACTACGCAGTCTCTCTCCCGCTCCCCCCACCCTCCGAGAGAACAGGGGGAGATGATATAAGAAAAACGGCTCAAGGTTTGAGATAAGGACGGGGAGAAATCCTTAAAGTTACCGTCATGGGCAAAACAGACTTGACTTGGGGAAAACTATTCCTTTATTTCTAAAATTAGCAGGAGAATGAGACAGGGAACAAGATAAACTCCCCCCACCCCTCCCTCTTCCCGGGCTTAACATTATCTCTACTACCTTCCCCTCCTGAGCGGCACGGGGGGGGGAAAGGGAATGGGGGTCACGGTCAGTTCATCACGCGTGGTTTTACGCCGCTGTATCATCATCGGGGGAAGAACTCCTCGCATTCCTCCTCTGCTCCAGCGTGGGGTCCCTCCCACGGGCCATAGTCCTTTGTGAAACTGCTCCGGCGTGGGTCATCTCTTCCACGGGTGCAGTCCCTCTAGAACAGCTGTCCCAGCGGGCCCTCCACGGGCCACAGCCTCCTTCAGGCATCCACCTGCTCTGGTGTGGGGTCCTCCACGGGCTGCAGGTGGATCTCTGCCCCTCCGTGGACCTCCATGGGCTGCAGGGGGACAACCCGCTCCACCATGGTCTTCACCACGAGTTGCAGAGGAATCTTGGCCAGGAGCTGCATTACTCCTCCCCCTCCTTCTTCACTGACCTTGGCGCATGCAGCCGTTCCTCACAACAGGCTGGCAGACGCCTCTCAGGGTCCTTTTTACATCTTGTTCACTTCCTTCTCATCTCCTCTCCACTTCTTGCAGCCAGGCTGGGCCGAGTTGGGCCCAGTCGGCTGCCCGGCGGGTGGCCAGAGGGTGAGGCCTGCAAGGCCCATGAGGCTCGCATCTCCCCCTCTCTGCCCCCCCTTCAGCTGCTTCACATCTTCTCCTTTTTTTCCCTGTTTTCCCCTACTTAAATACGTTATCGCAGAGGCGTTATCATGGGACATTCTGCTACCAATTGGCTCGGCCTTGGCCAGCAGCAGGTCCGCCCTAGGCACGGCCGAGTCCACTGAACAAAGGGGGGCGACTTCTAGCAGTTTCCTACAGAAGCTGCCACCTTAGGCCCCCCCTCACTAACAAAACCAGAACAGGCTACCTGTCCCCGCTTCCACCCTCCATAGGCTTCCATTTTTACTTTCAGTTGGTCCAGGAGCTCCTTGCTCATCCACGCTGGCCTCCTGGCCTTTCTGCCCGACTTGTTTTTCATTGGGATGCACCTCTGCTGAGCTTGGAGGAGGTGCTCCTTGAATACAGACCAACTTTCCTGGGCCCCTCTTCCCTCCAGGGCTGCCTCCCATGGCACTTGGCCCATCAGGTCCCTGAAGAGGCCGAAGTCCGCCTTCCTGAAGTCTAGAGGAGGAGGAAGTCTAGTCATGGAGGGCTTTTCATCATACAGTGTATTTTTGCTTTTGAAAACACTTCAAACAAAATAGTGTTTATGCAAGTTCAGACTAACCCATTTTCTTGGAGTTTGGTTTTGTGGCAGCAGAAATATATGTGAGGCCAAGATCCCTTACTCAGGCTTTCACCTACCCTATCCCTACCTTGTCTCTTCCTAAGATGTTTAGAAGAATCGCTTCTCTGATGGAATTCGAATTGTGACTCCTGTGTTTATGCTCTGGCACAGTTAATGGGGTTAGCCCGTTTGTAACTCCCAGTAGGGCAAGTCAGCATGGATAAATATGCAGTGTCATTGATCTTACTACTGTATTCCTCTGCCAAGGGATACAAATAGCAGCACTTCAGTGTACAGTGGAACCCACGCTGTTTCCCTTCCAAGGTTTTGGTATCTGGCACTGAAAGGTGGGCACTAGCAGCATAAATTGTGTGCAAGTGGAACTGGTGCTGTAGAGCTAGCGCAGTAGAATGTGGGTTTTATTGTGTGACAATTTTAGTCAGGTAAAAATCTGATGCCTGGGGGTGCACTGGCAAGGTCAGGTCTTAAAACTGAAGCAAAAGGTGAATAGTAATCTTCAGGACAAGGTTTTTTCAGATCTTTTGCTTTTCTTTATAAACAGAATCAGAACAAAATGTGCCTGGAGGCTGTTTATATACATACAGATACATATTGCTAATGAGGAAGATGCCTTGCATATCTTTGAGTAGGAAAAACTACAGCCATAAAAGGAGACCAAACTGACTTCATAAAATCCGCATGAGTTTTAGGAGTAAAAATTAATATAAAATGCAGAAATATTTTCTGAACTATGCACAAAGAGAATGATCTCTCCATGTGTAATGCTTTATTACGAGACCAGAAAGCTGCAGGGCTGTCTTTATGTGTGCTAGAAGGCTGGATAGTTGAGATGGCAAAGTGGGCGTATAGGAGCAGCAGAACTCATAGACGAAAAAACATTTGTGCTTAAATGTGATGTGGACAGTCCACAGCAGCCTTCCATAAGTTTTATTAAAATAATTACTCCAGTACTTGGAGTCTCTGGTACTAGATGGCATGTGTGTTGTGAATGGGAGATTTAGGATCCTGCCAGCTTTTTTGCGAATGGGAGATTTAGACGCTTAAAGAGCCAGAGTCAAAGGTATTAGCAAAAGTGGTTTTAATATGATATTGAAAAAGTGCAGCTTAACAAAGTTCAATGGCAAGGTTCACTCTATTAATTACTGCATGGAAAAGCATACAAAGGAAAATTGAGTTACACTGGAGTTAGAATGATTCACAGAGGGAGATCGAAGACACGGAGACCAGGGAGGGCCCTCCAGATGCGTCAGAGGTTCAGAAAGGACCCCCTGGCTTTCTAAACTCCTTACAATACTATACAAAATACAACATATACAGTGCAGTAGAATACCATATGATCAAATACATACCATACACTCTTTACAAAACATATAATAAAATTCATAGAATAGATACAACAAATACCACACTATACCATACAATGCATACAATACAATAAATACTATACCTCACAGTACATACCATACCATACAATTCGGAGAATAGAACACACACAATTCAAGAAACACTATAACATATGATAACATAGAATAAATAATATAACATATCATGCCACACAATAGTATACATGCAATACACAAGATACAGTACAAGAAATACCTTACCATACAAGATGTAGCATGCACAATAAAATACACAATGAAATAAAAAGTATACTACAATGCGAAGTACAAGACAATGCATATACCAGAATACAATACATATAATACCTACAATACAAACACTACCTACAACAAAAACAATACCTACAATACAGTAAATGCCATACCATACAATGCATATGTTACCACACCATTCACGACATATCATTCCATATAATACAAAACACAATACATGACAAAACAGAATGCAAACTACACAATCAGAATGTTTTCCATACACACACGCGCCCTGGAAAGTGTCACACTGTTTACTGGAGGCGACAGAGGCAGATGCTGAGGGGCCGCAGCTCCACTGTGCCCTTACGCGGTTCTGGAGCCACAGCTGGGCCAGGCGGGCGCTCGCCTGCACTCGGTGGGGTTGGCTCCTGAGAAGCGCTGTGTGCTGGAGCCTGCTGGGAGGAGGTGTTGGAGGGCACCGGAGCTGCGCTGGGTGGGGCGCAGTGTGGTACAAAATCTTGTACAATGTTCCAGTGCAATACACAACATGCTGCAGCGCGGTACCAGCCCTGCAATTCCAGCCATGCGTTACACAACGGACAATAAGGAATACAATACAATACCAAGTACAATAAAACACAAATGACAATAAAATCCAAATGACAATACAAACACATTACAATACAAATATATCAGAAGACAACAAAAATTGCAAAACACCTGACAAGATACCGTACAGCAAAAATAGAAAAAAACACAATACGGTACAGAACACATTGCAGGGTACAATACAAGAACTAGCATAACATACTATATGGAAAACACAACACATTAAATTTAAGACAAATGACAATATAAACTGCAATACAAAACACAATACATTACATAAAATGCAATACAAATATAAATGTCATACCATACACTACAGGAACTACACAGAACCTTTGAATTAATACAATATGTAAAATGAATGATAAATACCATACCATGCAATACATACAATACAAAAGATACCATGCCATATAGCACATCAGATACTGTGCGTACCGTGCCCTACAATACCTACCACACAACCTAATACAATGCATGACAAACAATAGGATACACACAGGAGATACAATACATGCAATAAAATACAGTAAATGTAGTACCATAGACACAATGCACAACACAAAATAGAGAACAATACATAAAGTAGAGCACGTGAAATGCAGACAATGCAACACATAAAATACAAAAGAAAAATACAATACAAATTACAATACAAAATAGAGAATGCAATACAATACCAAATACAACAGAAAATGCGACATATACCATATGTATTAGCAATATGATACATACGTTACAAACAATAAGACCCCTATGCTACAAAGGATACATACAATACAGTATATACCAGCAATAAATACCAAGCTATCCAACATGATACAAAATACTTTACAATACAAAATGCATTGTGATACATGCAACAAAATACAGCACGGTACATATAAAATACTACAATACAATACAGTCAATAACATACGACACAATAAACAGAAGACATAATTAGAAAGCACAAAAAAATACAATACAAAAACCAATACAAAGTACAGTAGATACAATGCAATGCAATATAAAGCACATGCAAAAGAAAATACAATACAATACGTACAATAGGATACAATCCGTACATACAAGATCAATGCAATACCTACCATAGCACACAATACCACAGCAGGCATACAATGCATACACTGTGGTGCATACAATACAGTACATACAATACAAAATGCAATACATACAATACAATAGCTAGAATACATATTGTACCGCACAATGCGTGCAATATTCCCAGACACTTGGAATCCATCTACGAAGAATCTGCCAAAGATGGGTTCTTTCCAAGTCTGCAGATGGGGGCCTCCCTTCCCCTCCGGTGGCAGCCGCCGATGACCAGAACTCACCGCTGTTTCTTCTAGGCGCTGGGCGCACTGTAGCTCTTGAGGCACGGGCTTGGTCCATCTGAGCCTGGCGAGAGCTCTCGCATAGGTTCCTCCCCTTCCACCTCGTTTTGCACAGTAAAACACAGCATACAATAGAGGCCGGACGTACAGTACAAGATATATAATACCAAACCGTACCATACAAAATACAAGACAACACATACGATATATACATTACAACACATAAAATACAGGACGGACATTAAAGTATCACAGCATGCCATACCCTGCATGCCAGACAACACAATAAAAGCCATACGACACGTGCAAAACAGTGCAGTAAAAAATACAACACGCACAATACATACAAGACAACTAAATAATACAAGAGAAAAAAGAATACGTACAGTTCAATCCGCAGAGCTCAATACATACTGTAGCATACACTACACATATTACATACAATACAAAACACAATAAAATATACAGTGCCTACCATAGCAAGCAGTATCGAATACAATACATACGATCCCTGCTCCTTGCAGGGGGGTTGGATTAGATGACATTCAAAGGTCCCTTCCAACCCAAACTACTCTATGATCCTATTCTACAATATTTATTGGATGTGTGGTGTTGTACAGTGTCTTGCATTTGATGTATGGGATGGTGTGGTGTGGTATAGCATGGTGTGCTATTTATTTATTACCTCTCCAGGAAGCCTATTGGAGAGTTTGACCACCCTCTCAGTAGAGAAGTCTTCCAATGGGTCGATGCCCCATGCCTGCCAGTGCCTTAAAAAGAGGCGTGGGAATGGTTTGTTCAGGTGCTGCATGTGTGGCACTGCATCGCATGGTGTGGTAGTGCACGTATGGTATTGTGTGGCATTTATTCTACTGTGTTGTATGCATAGCAGGGTGCAGTATGGCATTTATTGTATGTATTGCATTGCCTGTATTTAACATATTGTACTCATCCTATGTGTTGTATGCATTTTACATATTGTATTAGTTCTATGTAATGTATTGTATATGCTGTATTGTATGTGGTGCTATGTATATATGTCAGATTTTTCATTGTACTGTATATGTTGCATTTTTGTATTTTGTATTGCATGGTATTTTATGTATTGTATGTGTTGTATCGTGCCGCGTGATATTGTACTATGTGGTATTTTTTAATTTTACGTGTTCTGTTGTGTACTGCATTGCATTTTGTGTTTTGTATTGTGTATTGTGTGTGTTGTATGGCATGGTACAGCATTGTATATATTGTATGGAAGGTTTTGTATCGTGTGTGTTCTGTTATATTCTACATTGCATTCTGTGTTGGATTCTTTGTGTCGCACTGTATTTTCTACTACATTCTATGTGTGGTGGTTTACGTATTATGTTTTGTATCGTCCTGTGTACTGTATTTTGTATTACATTGTATTTATTGTCTTTTGTGATGCATTTTATGTAATGTTTTTTCAGTACTGTATGCATTGTGTCTTTTGGTATTCTATTATATGATTTGGATTGCTGGGGGTTTGTTTACATATTATGTTTTCAGTACTGTATTTTTGGTATTGTACTTTAAGTGTTGTGCTGTCTGTATTGTATAGTTATCATATTGTATTGGTACGGTATCATATGTCTTGTATTCTTGTGTTGAATGGTATGGTATTCATGGCATTGTAGTTATTGTACTCTGTGTGTGTTTTGGATTTTATTGTATGTGTTGCATTTTTTATTGTATTCAGTGGTATTGTATTTTGTATTTTATTGTCTTTTTTATTATATAGTATGGTATTAATTGTATTGTATCTATTGTATTGTATTGTCCCTGCTCCTTGCAGGGGAGGTTGGCCAGGTGACCTTTAGATGTCCCCTCCAACTGAAACTATTCTATGATTCTAGGATTGTATGTATTTTTGTATTTGTTTTATTATATCTCTTGCATGTATTGTATGTATTGTCAGTATTTAATTATATTTTGTATGACATTGTATTCTATGTATTGCACGTGTTGTCCTGTACAGTATGGTACGTACTGTGTGTCTTCTATGTATTTTATTATTTTATACATTGTATTGTACTGTATTTTGTACTGTATGTACTGTAATGAATTGTACATACTGCATTGTAGTTTATGCAATGTACTGTACATCATGTATTGTGTTGCATGTCTTGTATGTATTGTGTACATTGTGTTGTATGTAGTGTGTTGTATGGTATGTATGGTATCGTACAGTTGTATGGTAAGGTATTGCACGTTGTGGTATTGTACAGTATTGTGTTGTACGAACTGTATTGTATTTTCTGTGGTGTGGTATGGTTTCTAAGTATGAGTTCTAAGTATTGTATGTATTCACTTGTATGCAGTGTATATTATGGTAGGGTATTTATTGTATTGTAATGTATTTTGCATGGCACTGTATGTATTCTCATGTATGTGCTGAACATATTTTATTGTATTTTGTATTGTAGTCTATGTATTGTACTGTATTTTCTGTACTGTATGTACTGTACTGTATTTCCTGTATTGTGTTATATATATCGTTGTATAGTATTTATTGTATAGCATGTGTTGTCTGTATTGTATATGTTTTCAGTATGTATTGTATGTATTCTATGTGGTATGACATGTATTGTGTTTTGTATTGGATTTTGTATTGCATTGTATGTATTATGTTGTAGTTTGTACTGTATTGTATTTTGTGCAGTAATTTTCATTGCATTGTATTGTATGTGATATGTTGTATTTTCTATTCTATTTTGTATCACATCATGGTGTATGGATTGTATGTGTGTGCTGTAGTGTATGCTATGGTGTGTATCGTGTGCATTGTATTTTCTGGATTGCTTGTATTTTATGGTGAGGTACATATTGTATAGTGTTTATGATATCACAGTGTACATATTACACGGTGTGGAATATTTATTGTACTTACGGTATTGTATGTATTTTATATATTGTATTAATTCTATGTGTTGTGTTGTATGTATTATATATAGTGTATGGTATGCTGTAGCATTTATTGTATAGTATGGTATGTATTGTACGGCTTGTATTGTAACTATTGTATTTTCTGGTACTGCTTGTATAGTGTGGTATGGTATGTGTTGTATTCTATTGTATATTTTACTGTAGTTGTGCATTGTATTTTGTATGGTATGGTATTGAATGATATGGTAAATTATTGTGTGCATTGTATAGCATCATATGTATGTATTATATCTGTTGCATGTATTGTATTATACTGTATTGTATGTATTGTATGTATTAATTGCATTGTATGCATTCTATTGTACGGTATAATACATTGTATTATTTATCCTGTGGTATAGTATATAGGGTATTTATTCTATGGTATTGTATTGATTGAATTGTGTGTGTTGTATGGATTGTATAGTATGGTATATATTGTGTGGTATGGTGTTGATTGTATTCAATGGCTTGTATGCTGTGGTAAGGTATGGTCTTTATTGTATTTATTCTATAAGTTCTATCGTATGTTTTGTATATAGTGTATGCTATGTAATGTATCCTATGGTATTCTATTGTATTGTGTGGGTTGTATTTTGTACAGTATTGTGTGTAGTGCACAGTGTTGTATGCATTCTACGGTGTGTATTGTACATGGTGTATGGTATGGTACGTTTGGAAGGGTACGTATTGTGGTGGTTCAGCCCCACCATACTCCTGAGTCGCTTGCTGCGATTCCTCTCTTCCTGGGCCTCACACCGACCCAGGGCGAGTCAGGAACACACTGTGAAGGCACTGAACCAGAGCTTTAAGGCGTAAATAGCAGGAGGCTATGATTATTACTGGTTTGATGACCTGTGCGCAAAATTCTCTTAATAAATGTTTGAGCCAAAGCTTCTAGCCCTCAACTCTGTGCCTTTTATCTACCTTTCTACATCGTGTATTTTTCAGATGTACAGAATTATTTTCCTCTCATGTACAGGCATTATTAAAACTGCCTACACAAACCATGGGAGCACTTCTCAAAATAAGCTGGGAAGACTTCTAGGCACTAGGATCTTGCACATCTCCACCTGACACAGATTTACAGCCTCACCTTTTCCAAAGTGTCTTGGAGAGAGGTGCTGCCAAAGGAAATACAAGTTCTCCTTATAATGCACAGTAAGCCCAGCGGGAGACACAGAGAAGGCCTAGAACAGTTTTCTAAATAAAATTTCTGTGCTTCAGTAACTGAGCCTAAGCTATTGAAAGTGAAAGGTTGGTAAACCAGCTATGCCTTTTTTCTCTTTCTTTTTTGTTTGGATTTAGAATAACAAAACAGACTTGTAAATTTGCTTTCCCATCTCAGCCCAAAAAAGACAAAATTGTAGGTACTAGAAGGGGGAACAAAAGGCATTTCCAGGGAAAAGGCAGTACAGAGACTTGCATCGTATGATCTGGGGAGCAGACATATAAGCTGGGATTTCCTCCCAGTGAAGTCAATGAAAGCAGATGTGTCTCCTGAAAAAGCTTACTAATTAATGGAGCGCACTGAGAGGGACACAGTACCCAGTGCACATTTCTTGTATTCCTAAATACAATGAGAAGATTATGAAGTGGCAGTGTAGATGCTGTGGCAAAATAGGTAGGTAGAGATAACACAGTTTATTAGACCAAACTAAAACTGTTGGAAAAATTGAGACCGTTTGGCACGCACACAACTTTTGTGCACATGAACCAAGCGAAAAAACATCTCTATCAGCACAGGTGAGCTAAGCAATCGAGTTCACCTCTGCAGGATGTTACACAGACAAACAGTAAAACATGATGTGATCTAGTGTAAATGAGAACAGGATTTCAGTTACTGAAGTGAAAATGTTAGAAATGCTGACAGTTTAAGGGATAAGATTGTAATTGGTAGGAACATGAAAAAAAAAATGCACCATTTTAATACTGCTGCCATACCAATTATTTCACTCTTTCCTTTAGCATTTATCACTGCTGATCAAAATAGCCGAGATTTACTGAAAATATGCTAGACTGCTTCAGTGCTTGACTGTTTAAGAGAACTCAAGGTGACTGCAATATTTTTGAGCTTGCCATGGCTTGCATGGAATTGTTACACCTGTGAAGAGAAGCTCTAAGTGAATTAAACCCATTTAAGGACCAACCATGCTTGTTCAATCAGTAGTATTGAATCCCTGCAGCCTTTTTAGTAATAATCACAGTAGGCCTTTTTACAGCTTCCCAGTTTTTGCTAACGTGCAGGTGGCAAGGAGCTGGGAAGGGTACAGCCAGTACAGGTGACCTAAACCATAGACATCAGATTCCATACCATAGACATCATGCTCAGTATGTAAGTGGGGGTTGGCCGGCGGGCAGCTCTTTCACTCTCTCACTGCTTGGGATCATTCTGGGATTGCTTTTTAGTTTGTTTCTGTGATTGCTGCTCGGGACAGTCTGTCTTGGTCATCAGGTTGTTGGGTGGTGAGAAACTGTGCATTATTAGTTTTGTGTCTTTTCCTTGCTTCTGTCAACAGATTTTCATGCGGCTGTGATGCTACAAGGAACACTTACCCACTGCATCTCTTCACTGACCTGCCATGGTTTTATTTAAGACCATACAGAGCTGCTGGCTGAGACTAGCTTTTCTATTGTTCCAAAGAGAAGACAAAGAGAAGACAAAAATTAAAAACTTTGAAAGCAAAGGCATATCACGTACACAGGGCAAAGAACAGACAGGATCAGACATGCCAACAGAAAACCAAAGGTGAAAGCCAAAGTTCCTTATTTGTGGGGTAACGTTAGCAGGGCTGCATGGATGCAGGAGGGGCGGTCCGTGGCGATTCACGCACTGGGCGTGGATGAGTCCACGAGTGCAGGGGGCAGGTGCGTCCACGTACGTGGTGGGCACGGATTAGTCCGTGGGCGCAGGGGCAGGTGCGTGGTGGGCACGGATAGATCCGTGGGCACAGGGGGCGGGTGTGTTCGCGTGCGCAGCGGGTGTGCGGGTGTTTAACCCTGTGTTGCGCAGCATTAAATTGAAGGCTTGGCTTGACGGTATCCGTGTGATGCCCTGCTTTCCCCGGGGCGGGGCTCCGGTGCGGCCTGGCTTGGTTTGCTGGCAAGAGAGCCGGCAAAAGAGACTGACACACACCTCACAACAACCTCCTTTCAGGTAGCTGTAGAAAGCAATAAGGTCTCCTCTCAGCTTCCTCTCCTCCAGACCAAACAACCCCAGTTACCTCAGCCGCTCCTCACAGGACTTATTCTCTAGACCCTTCACTAGCCTCTTATGCTCCTCTTTCAATGTTTTCTTGAAAATGTCCTGCTAGTATTGAGGAAACAAATATAGTTAAGTATACCCCAATTACACTCTGTTTTTCACCGAGTCCTAACTTAAAACATTGAGGACGGTTAGGTGTCCCACACGCAGGACAACCTGAATGAGAAACCCACAAAAGAACATCCCTGCCATACCACCTGGCAGAGGCACAGGGGGAGTTCAGTGTCACCTACTCCTTTCCACAGCCCAACCACCTTCAAAAGGAGCAGTTTTGGTCTGCAGCCACCAATCCGGGTAGCATATGACGCTATCAAGCAGTCCTGACTACCTGAGCACTAGCAGGCGGCAGACACCTTGGAGCTGACAGCTCTGCCCACCTGCACGCTGGCCAGCTCCTGCAAGCAAGGTGGCGCAATGACAGGCAGTAGCAAACAACACAGACATAGCAAGGAGCAAGAAGTTTTTGAGAAGAGATGTGGAATGTGGCCAGACAATTCTGTTCCAATGCAGGTACAAAACAAAAGCCAATCAACTGCAAACATTTACCACCTGTCTCCATCAGATGGTATAAAAGTTCACTGCTTCAGCCCTAATTAGATGTTGAGCAGTGGCAAACTGTCTACTTCAGGTGCACCTGAAACCTGCACCTCATAAGTGTGACTACTTATTCCCTGGTCAAATACAATACTTTGAAAGGTACAGACAGCATGAATGAAGTAGAGGTGTGGATATGGAACTGGGGCTTCTGGAGGTTAGAGAGACAAGGATACTGTAGTAAAAAGTTACAATCATGGGGCTCTGTTTTCAGAGAAAAAGCTAACAGTGATCAGGAGTTTGGTAGAAGGCACGCAACCATGGGATGAGGCTGACCCACCTACCAGGCTTGGCCTAGTACCACTGTACTGTACCACTGCTGTACAGAATTTCAACACAGCGTATGCCCTTCCTCCACATAATCTGTCTTCCTCAGTACTTGGAGAGCGCTCTATCACCAGCTAGTTCACTGCATACATAAATTATTTCAGATCATTATTTATGGACTCTGCGTGTACAGCTGGCAACTTATTACAAGAAAAATAGATAAAAATACATAGATCTTGCCGTCATTGTGGAAACTTTTCTCAAAGATAGGAACATCTTTCTGACTTAGAATCATAGGATGATGGTTTGGGTTGGAAATGGCCTTCAAAGGTCATCCAGTCCAACCCCCCTGCCAGGAGCAGGGACATCTCCAACCAGATCAGGTTGCTCAGAGCCCCGTCCAACCTGACCTTGAATGGTGCCAGGGATGGGGCATCCACCACCTCTCTGGGCAGCCTGTTCCAGTGTCCTACCACCTTCAGCGTAAAAAATGTCTTCCTTATATCTAGTCTAAATCCAGCTCCTGCTATTTTAAAACCATTACCCCTTGTCCTGTCACAACAGGCCTTGCTAAAGAGTTTCTCCCCATCTCTCTTATAAGCCCGCTTCAGGTACTGGAAGGCTGCTATAAGGTCTCCCCAGAGCCTTCTCTTCTCCAGGCCAAACAACCCCAATTCTCTCAGCCTGTCTTCAGAGGAGAGGTGTTCCAGCCTTCTGATAATCTTTGTGGCCTCCTCTGGACTCTAACGTCCCATGTCAAAAGCTTAAAAAGAAAAAAAAAAACAAAAGAAGGGAGTTAGGAGCACATTTTATAACGATGTTGACGTTCTTAAAATAAAAACGTATCAAGGCTTTAGTGGCTTCAGTCAACAGAAAGGCACCCTTTTCACCATTCAGAAGGTCTTGAAGAATGTGAAAACTGCAGCCCAAAAAAAGTTCACCAGAAATAGCTTCATCACAAGTAGCTGCATTGCAAAGCAACTGAGGAACGGGTGTGATTTTTCACTACCGCTACAGAATAAAATGTATTAACCTCTGACTCCTGCAGTCTAACACACAAGGCCGAGCAGTTACTAACAAAGCTGCAGGAAGAGCATCACCTTTCCCCGCCTGTGGCCGTGAGCTCACACTGCTGCCTCTTCCCCAGGGGGCTGAGCCGAGAGGGCAGAACCATTGCCACTGCCCCGGGGACGAGGTTTGCGGTTTTTTTGTCCTGTCAGCGTTCCTACTTCTGTCAGCCCTACTGTCACGTACGGCACGGACAAACGGCTCACAGCGGGGACTGCAGCTGGCTGCCCACGGGCCCCCCGCCCCGCCAGGGCTCCCGGGCCCGGCACCGCGCCCGCCCCGCGCGCAGAGGCAGCGGGCGATGCGGCGCAGGCGCACAGAGCGCTTCCGCCCGCACTCGCCGCTCCGCGTGCGCTTCGCGTCCCGGCCCCGCCCGGGCCGTGCGCAGCCGCAGCCGCAGCGTGCGGCCACCGGAAGGCTCGGCGGGCGCGCGGGGCGGTGCTGTGCCTGCCTGCCTCAAGGCGGGGCGCGTCTTCCGGGGAGCGAGTCCTGGCAGGCGCACACACCACCCAACTGACTCTTTCGCAGATGGGAGGGAGGCCAAGCCGATCTCCGTGCGGAGGCTTGCTCAGTGTTTATTTCTGTTTTCTTAGTGGCTCAGTGACGAATGACGCGGACAAATACCCGGCCGGGGACATGACCACGCGGGCAGCTGCCAGGACCCAAACGCGGGGTAGCCTCGGCGCGGGAGCTCCGCGCATGCGCTGGAGCGGTGCTGTGGCAGTAGGGCGCTTCTGCGGCGGCAGGGCGGAGCGGCTGTCCGCCTCTCCGGGCCGAGGCCATGGGCAAGCTGAACGTGGTGATGCTTCGGTATCTCTCCAGGGAGCACTTCAGGGTCCTGACAGCGGTGAGCCGGCGGGGAGGCCCGGTTGGTGGGGACAGGCGAGCGGAGGGAGAGGGGGAGGCCTGCCCAGCCCTGCTGACAGAGTCCGGCCCGGCCGGTTAGCTGAGCGGGCCCGGGCGGGTTCTGTGCTCGGATGAGAGACCGGGATGGTTGTGTCGCAGACGGCAGCGGCAGAAGAGCTGTAGGGGAAGGGGAACGGCACCCGCTTCTGTTCTCGCTGCCTCCCCTTGGGTCCGGTGTTGGCCTTTCCCGGGGGAAGGGGCCCAGGTCGTGCCGTTCTTGCCTTCAGCCGGCTGCCTCGGAGGGATCGTTAACGGCGGGGCGGTCGCTGGGGCTGCCCCGGAGGCGGCCACCGCGTAAGGTACTGTGTAACCGGTTTCTCCCTGCACGCTGATTCCTCTTGGCACCCTGTCTAACGAGAAGTGAGCAAAAGTCTACTGGTGTGCAGCGTGCTGCCATGGCTAGTTGCATGATAAGTGCAGGCCACACCAGTTGGCCTGTCTGTACTGACAGCAAGAGTATTAGTGGGAAGACAAATTGATCCATGGCTGTGTAAGTATGAGAAGAGTCTAATTTCCAAAATGTGGAACAGCTCCCTCATGTTATCCTGAGACTGAAATCTAATCAGCTGTTTGTCTTCTGACCAGTACTGTAGAATTTTCAAGGTTGAATTATACAGAGGATATCAGAGGGCTGTGATGCGTATTAAAAGGTTTGGTTAAGTCATAAAAAAAAAATGCATCCTTAAGAAGTTATTTGAGTTTTAAGCAGGATGTGATATTATTTAGTTGTTGAACACAGAGGCTAACACATCTGTTTTTGTTTACTCTTTTAGGTGGAAATGGGCATGAAGAACCATGAAATAGTTCCTGCTAGCTTAATTGCTTCAATTGCCAGCCTTAAACATGGTGGCTGTAATAAAATTCTGAGAGAGTTGGCAAAGCACAAACTTCTAGCTTACGAACGAACTAAAAGTGAGTTTGAATTTTGTGTTGGGTTCCCTCTCTTGTTCTGTCTCCAGTGCCTCACAGTAGCGCTTGGAGAAGGACCGCAGCTTGGCACCTAGGAACATCCAGTGCACTTGCTAGCCTTACCTTCTCTTGGACCTACCCTGGGAATACGGATCTGTGCAGCACCAAATGTGGCTGTCTGCTGAGTTCCTGGTGATGAGTAAATTGTAACAATGGCAGGCAGAAGAGACACGAACAGTTAACTTTCCTTTTGCTCAGTCACCAAAGTAATGCAAAATAAAAGAATCATCAGTTAAGGCAGAATTCAAATGCATACAGGAATCAACTGAAACGAGTCACAGTCTTACAGTACGCAAACTGGAGCAGACTGCGTAAGCCTTGCATGTTTCACCCCCTCAGAAACAGCTACTAAAGTAGTTTTTATTCCGTGTCACGGGACAAGTAGTAGCTGTGCTTTCCCTGTTTTCCTTCAGCCTTTGAGTTTCATCTGGCTTTGCAAACAGACTGTAGGAGTCTACAGGAAATTGCTGTCCTTTTTGTCTCGGTTTCTTCAGAGCCGTAAGGGTCGCTCTGGATCGTCCCAACAATCCCAGATCCCTGCTGGGATCCTACATGTATGTCTTCCAAAACGCTTTGCTTTTCTCAGGCTATTTGAAGTACTGCCATTGCCTCTATTAGAGAGAGGCTAACAGCATGTATCTCTTTTGCCCAGTTGTCAGTTTTCATAAAACTTGCAGGAATTTAAATGTTATTATTGTGTCAGATTGGGTTGATATTAGCCAGTGGGTTGAATGCTGCTTGGGTGTTGCATACTAGAAGCTGAAACAAGCAATGAGACTAAGTTGAGAGTTATTTTAAATGTAATGTATTTATAACGAGGAATGAAATTGTTTTTATTTTATTCTTACCTAGCTGTCCAGGGTTATCGGTTAACTAATGCAGGATATGATTACCTTGCTTTGAAAACTCTGTCTTCCCGACAAGTCATAAATTCTGTTGGAAACCAGATGGGTGTCGGCAAAGAATCAGGTAATTTAAAAAAAAAAAAAAGAACAACAAAAACCCAACATGTAAATATTTTTTTAATGCAAACACAGCTGTAATGTTGCAAGTGTTTTGCTAGAAACTGGGTAAGTTTTCCTCTGGACAGTCACATCAGTTAATCTGTCTAACACCAAGATTTATGGTGTTGTGCCTGCCTGCCTCAAGGCGGGGCGCGTCTTCGGGGGAGCTCGTCCGCCGTTTGGAATGCTGTGTGAGGCTTCTGGCTGTATTTGAATATTTCTTCACAAGAGTGTCATTCTGCTTTGACCATTTTGTCTGATTCTTGGTTCACTGCTTAAAAAGATTCTTCGCAAGCAGATGCTGTTTATCTCTTGCTTTGTGAAGAGTTTTGAACCATTTTAGCAAAAAGATAATTTCAGCTTTTTCATCTGACTTAAAAATAAGATAGTAAAGTAAAATAGGCTCAAAACTACTGGAGTGCTACCTTGGTTCCTTTTATATTCACGTAGATTGTAATTTGACTCAGCGCATAATTTGTGTAATTGAAGAGTGAGAAGGGGATTACTGGGGACAAACAGTAGCAATGAAAGACTGGCTGTTTGTTAACACTGTTTAAATGAAGAGGCTGGTCCCTTGGGTTGTCTGTCCGCTCAGTAGGAGGAAGGCAGCTCTTCCAGCACGTGATTCAGAACAACAGCATCTCCCTTGGTTTCTGTCAAGGATGGCTTCTGTTTGTTCTTTTCTGTGCAGGTAGCCTGGGCATGTGACATCAGTGTAGGAACCTTAGGATCTCCTACTCTGAGAGATGTTTCAGATTACATCAACATTTCTTCTAATGGAGTACTACGATCTCTTTAACAGTAATTCCTGCTTGTTCAGATCTCTAATGTACGATAGGAAAATTTAGCTGTCTTTATTAGCTGTAGTAGAACTTGCCCTGCCAGAAATACCAATTGTGAGAAGTGAAGTAACAACCTTACCACTGCACATTTCCATTAGATACTATCTTGTTAGATAGCATGTATTTCTTAGATCTGTGCCATTATGTGCCTTCTAGATATTTATATTGTTGCAAATGAAGAGCAGCAACAGTTTGCATTGAAATTGCATAGACTTGGAAGAACTTCCTTTCGCAATCTGAAAAATAAACGCGACTACCACAAGCACAGACATAAAATGTCCTGGCTGTATTTATCCCGGCTAGCAGCAATGAAGGAGTTTGCCTATATGAAGGTAGGTGACCATTCACACAATATCAGCAGTGTTGTAGTAGACTGGAAGATACTTTCCAGGCTGTCTTTTGATCAGTTCGTGTTTGTGTGAACTGGAAGGATTTACGCTTTTTTGTTTTGGGTTGGGTTGGTTGTTTGGTTTTTTTTTGGTACTAATGGAGTTAAAGCATGTTTCAGAGAATTTCAATGCTATACGTCTTGTGTGCTTTCCAATGACAAAAAGAAGCTTTGCCATGGAAGTCATGTGGAACAGAAGCAGGTGTCGTGAGAGAATTTTACTTTACCATGTTTTCAGTGATTGCTGTGCTGTCTTTCAGTGTAGACTGGAGTTCTAGTCTGAAGTGGTGCACTTTCTTTACTGTGCAAAAAATTCATTTCCAGGCATGTATTGCTGTGCTCAGAGTTCCAGATTTTTTGACGTGGTTTAAAAAAATGCAGATGTTACATAGTGATTGAAAGTTGATAGTAGAAAACTAATTATTTATAAAAAAATAGTTTGCCCTTTGCCTTTTATGCTATTCAACAGTACTGTCTATGTTAAATGTTATTTTCTTGTTTCTCTTAAAAAGCCTTGATAGGTTCTACCAGTGGCTTCCATGGAGGAAGAACTATTGCTATCATTTAGAACCTCTGTATTGGTCCAGTTAGTCCAGTTGATAAAGCATTATATGATCAGGTCTTGTAGGAATGTAATTGTGGGTGTCAGTTTCCCTGAAAAGAGAGTTGGGGAAGGATTAATTGTATGCTGCGAAGTGATTAGAGTGTAATATTGAAGTAACAAAAGCTGTATTGTTGTTGCTTTAACTTAGAACTCTACCGTAGAAAAATTCACAGGTAACCAGAGTAAAAAGAGAGTGAACCCATAAAGAAGTTGAGTGGATCAAGTAAATGACTAAACTTGCTTTGGAAAAGGCAAAGAGGAGAGCTTCAAAATATTATGACCTACCTCTGGTTAATCTTTAATGTGGTGTAATGCTGGTTATTAATATTTAAGAATAAACTTTTGTCTTACAGCAACTGAGTGTGGATTAACTAGTCAGGCAGAACTGTATTGGCCTCAACTTAGTGTGGAATTTTTTTCCAGTGCCTGACACCCTATTCCCAGTTATCCACTATTGATTACTTGCGCTAACAGACCAGATAAGATTCTGTCATTTTTCCATTCTGTTGTGTTTTGCTTCCAGATGCACGATAATTAAACTGTAGACAATATAGCCGTGTACTTAGTGTGTAAACTTCCAAGTTTTATTTGTCTTTGCAGTGAAAGTTCAGATGGCTTTATACTGTCTTCCTTCTTAAGCAAGTGATTTGATGTTTCCAGTTAGCATTTGAGTGGTGTATGCTGCTTTCACAAATTTATCAATTGTCTTAGATGGGAGTTTTTCAACATATGTAGTGTTTTCCTAACTATTTAATTATAATTTTCCGATGTGTTGTCCCTTTCCAGGCTTTGCATGACAGAAAATTTCCTGTTCCAAAACCTGTAGACTACAACAGGCATGCAGTTGTTATGGAACTTATTGATGGCTATCCTTTGTAAGTACTGAACCTTGAATTCTCTGTGTTATAGAAAGCCTAATGATGTTAGGTTCAGTAAGGTAAGAGAGTTAGGGTTTTCCCTTGTCACGCAAATGAATTCTGACTTCACCATGCTGAATAATGGTCTCCAGCGCACACTTGCTAGTATTCTACTTAGTTATGGTCTTGCTTCTCTTGTCTCTTTATTCGGAGGAATTGATTTTTTTAGTCCAAAGAAAGTTGTGAAATAGACTAATTTTTTAAGTAAGGAATACGTCGAAGAGCAGTGTGAGACAGGTTAGTGCTGCAACTGTTTCCTACACAGAAATCACATATTCTGTATGTTACTGGGCCTATAAAATATTAGTATTATGTCCTTCACGTTCTGAGCTCCAGGTAGTGATCCTTGCTCTGGTAATTCAGGTAAGATTGTAACTCACCCTTTTAGAACTTCTGCTCTGTTTACATAGAATACCATTCTAATCTGGTTTTGGTTCTTCAGGGAAGATTACTTTACTTGAGCTGTTCAACATCTAGAAACATGAACTATCATTGAATTTTGTACATGATGCTTTATTTTGTTTGCAGAGCAGAATGCAAAAGGCTTTCGTACTTGATACAATGTGGAATAACCTAGGTGCTTATCCAGAGATTTGACATGTCTAGATCTAGAACAAACCAGTCCATGCTCTTGTGTAGTAATCAAAATCTAAAGTCTGATCAAAAGGGAGTTAATCCCAAAGTATAACAACTGAAGAGTAACATGATAGAGACTTCATTATATGCTGTCTCCCCATCTTAATTTGTTAAATAATTCCACAGCCATTACATACCTGGAGCACTTCAAGTTCCATGTGGACATCTGCAGTAGAAGCTTACTGTCCTCTCCCTGTTTTGTGATTCTACCCTGGAAGACATAAGTAATAGATGAGAATTATTTCAAACATGCCAATGTCAAAGAATCTCCAACTAATTGGAAGTTGGAAGGGACCTCTGGCAGTCATCTAGTCCAAACACTCTGCTCAAGCAGGGCCACCTGGAGCCTGTGCTAGTTTTTCTATTGTCCATTGCCTGAGTTGAAAAACTAGTGTGGAGTTGGTGACTTATGGCAAACAGCTATTATGCTCTCTTTGACAAGTTCAGGGTTATCCAAAGTTACTGCCAAACTAGACTTAATTTTTCCTAGTCTGCCTTCTCTGTTTCACATCTCACAAAATTACAGAATGGTTGAGATTGGAAGGGGCCTCCGAAGATCGTCTGGTCCAGCCTTCCTGCTGGAGCAGGGCCACCCAGGCTGGACAGTCCCAGCTTTCAGTCTTTTCACACAGTAGGGATGCTCCAGTGCCTTAATCATCCTTGTGACCCTTTGCTGGACTCTCCAGCGAGTCAATGTCTCTCTTCTACTGGGCAGGCCAGAACTGGATATAGTACTCCGAATGTGCCCTCACCAGTGTTGAATAAAGGGGAAGGGTCACCTTCCCTGACCTACTGGCAGTGCTTTGTGTAATGCAGCTGGGGATGCCATTAGCTTTCTTTGCAACAAGGGCACATTGCTGGCTCCTGTTCAGCCTGGTGTCCACCAGGACCCCCAGGTCCTGTTCTGCCAAGCTGCTTGCCAGCTGGGTGAACACCCAGTGTGTACTGGTGCATGAGGTTGTTCTTCCCCAGATGCAGGTCTTTACATTGCTCATTGAACGTCATGAGGTTTTTGCTGGCCCATTTCTCCAGCCTGTTGAGGTTCCTCTGGATGGCAGCATGACCCTTTGGTGTATCGACCGCTCCCAGTTTGGTGTGGTCTGCAAACTCTGCCCCATCAGCCAGCTCATTATTGAAGATGTTAAGCAGAACTGGAACCACTTTTAACTGCCGGGGTACACTGCTGGTCACTGATCTCCAGCCAGACTTTGTGTCCAGCCATTCAGGCAGTTTTCAATCCACCTCACTGCGTATCCAGACCATACATCAGCAGCCTTTCTATGAGAATCTTACGGGAGACAGTATCAAAGCCTTACTTGAAATCCAGGTAAATAATATTCTGTTCCCCCATCTAGCAGGCCAGTCGTTTCATCACAGAAGATTTAACAAGTTGGTCAAGCATGACTTCCCCTTGGTTAAGTTGACCACTCTGGATGATTTTCTTATCCTTACTGTGCCTGACAGTGGTTTCAAGGATTAGCAGCTCCATCACCTTCCCAGGGCTCGAGGTGAGGTTGACCAGCCTGTAGTTCCCCAAGTCCTCCTTCTTGCCCTTCTTGAAGATGGGAGTGAAGTTTGCCTTTCTCCAGTCTTCAAGTGTTTCTCCCAGTCACCGTGATTGAGCAGCGATTATCAAGAGTGACCTTGCAATGACACCTGCCAGCTTCCTCAGCGCTCAGGGGTACATTCCAGCAGGGTCCATGGACTGACGTATGTCCAGTTTGATTAAATAGTCCCTGAACTGATGCTTTTCCACCAAGGCTACATCTTCCTTGGTCCAGCCTTTCCCCCTCATCCTGGGATCTGAGATTCCTGTCTCAGAAGATACCAGTTAACGTGACTTCCAGATTCAAAGAGCAAGGGGGACATTTGATGATACACACCTGTGGCTATGACAAGTGTCACCAATTGATTTTGATACAGGTATGAAAGTGTTCAACGGGAGCCTGTTACAGAGCTGCTAGACTTCCATTGTTCTTTCTTTGTGTTGTACAAATGATCCATTCTCGTAATACTGTAGTGCTGCATTTGGACCAAAATCTTTCACATAATTGTAAACGCTGACCACTCTTTGACAGTTTATGGTACGATAAGATAGCTGACTTTTTACTTGGTTTGTTTCTAAAGAGATTATTTGCATTTTGCTGCTCATGGTACTGTGTTTTCTCAGATACCCATTCAGGAATGCTTTAAGCTTTTTTTTTTGGTTGTTTTTTTTTTTTTCCTAACTTAGTCTAGAAAATGTGTTTTTGTAAAAGAAGATGTCATGGGACATTTGAATTTGAATACAGGAACACCTAATTCCTACTGAGATCATAAAACTACCTAGAACAGGAGAGATACCAAAGTTTGTGGATTCATTATTTAAAGAATGCATTATGACAGTGGTGCCTGATGGGAGACAATGAGTGTAAGTTGGAATGAGACTTAGCCTGGCTATAAGGAGAGATTTTCTGCTGTTCAGGATAGTGAGGCAGTGGCACAGGGTGCTTGGAGAGGTTGCAAAGCCTCTCTCCATCTCTGGAATTTTTCAGGCCCCAACTAGACAAAGCCCTGAGGAGTTTGGTCTGATCTTGGAGTTGATTCAGCTTTGAGGAGGGTATCAGGCTAGGGACCTGAGGACCCTTTTAACTTGAATTACCCTGTCATTCTATTGGATGTATTTTGTATACTTTGTCTATGTTTTTAAGTAAAGTCTTTCAAGGTTCAGAATATTTTTTTTACCTTCTCAGGTGCCAGGTGCGCCAAGTGGAAGATCCTGCCTCTGTCTACAGTGAATTAATGGATCTGATTGTAAAACTTGCCAATCATGGTTTGATTCATGGTGATTTCAATGAATTTAATCTCATACTGGATAATGATGACCATGTCACTATGATTGATTTCCCTCAGATGATATCCACGTCACATGCAAATGCTGAATGGTAGGTTAAAATTCAAATATGTTTTCAGAGTGCTCGTGACAGCAAATAGTCTACCATAACTCGGTTTCTAAATTGTCATACAGCACAAATAACATCCCAAACATAGTTTGATTTATGAATGAGTAGAAATGTCTCTGGGATAAATATGTAACTATTGCTTCTCAGAGAGAATTACGTTGTTCAGTTAAGAAATGCTTAGAAATGAACTGCATGGAGTCTGTCTCCCTAGCCTTTTGTCTGGGAATGACTAATGAATAATTTTCAAATAAAATCAGTAAAAGACAGGATATGTAGGGTAAAAGTTTGTAATTGCAGTAGATGTCATTACCTTGATTTTATGTTCCTACAATTGTGTATTTTTACAGGTATTTTGACAGAGATGTTAACTGTATTAAGGAGTTCTTCAAGAAGCGCTTTAACTATGAGAGTGAGCTGTTCCCAGCATTCAAAGACATCAGGTAGAAACTGCCAGAATAATTTGAGTTCTCCTATTTGTGGTATTTGTGTTGGTTTTGTGAGAAAAACGGGTGCCTGTTTCTGTAATTAAGAGGAATTAGAAAAATATGCCCAACTATGCATTTCTAAATTATTTTTTTTGTCATTCCTACTGTGTTTTCTTCAACCAAAGGTAAGGTGAGTAGTTTCCAAAAGCTACAGTGTGCTTTAAAATCTGCTGCTGCCTCCTTTGTCTTTTCCTCTTGCAGCTAAGGAAGAATGATCCATCTGAAAGCTTGATCCAAACAGTAAATATCTAGGAGTGTTAACAGTGACGCAGAATCAGTTTCTCCCACTTCTCAAAGCCTATTTGAGAGCTCTAGTATATTGAGGATTACTTTGGGTTTCAATTTTAATTTGTTTTTAAATTGCTAGTAAGTATGGTGACTGCCTCTTCAAACATTATTACGTTCAAAGTTTTCTTCCTAATGTCTTTTGTCTCTTTTGAAAAGTAAAGCAATTTTTCCACTTATTTTAAGACTAAAGCTGTTGCAACGAAAAGGGGTTTGTTTAATTTTGACTGCTTTTCCAAACAGGTACCACACTTCAGTCAGTCTGTGTGTCAGACTGATTTATTCTTCTGTTTGCCTAAACATCGTTTGCACTTAAACCCGAGTTATATTCCTGCTAAAGTAAAATAACTTCCTATAAATAAATAAATAAATGCAAGTTACGGAGATGGAATAACCTTCTGTAGGAGTTTGCTTCTTTCAGGTCACATTTTGTTAGTATTTTACCTAAACTCAGCACTGTCATGTGGTGCTCCGTGTGCTTCAACAGAGTATATCCTCTTTGTTAATAGTATGGGTAATTGTAGTCTAGCTCAATTAGTATTTTTAGTGCAAAATGTAGCATATTTGTAGCTTGATGATTTAGCATATTGAAAGAAGACATGCTTCTACTTCTTTCACAGCAGAGAGTGTTCTCTTGATAAAGAGATTGCTGCCAGCGGCTATACGAAAGAAATGCAGGAAGATGGTGAACTGCTTTACCCACCAGGTTCTGATGAGGATGATAATACAACAGAGTTATCAGAATTTGTAGAAGATGCTGAGAGTGAGCTCAACTTCTGCAGCGAAGAAAACAATACGGACTTCATGTGCGAAGTGGATGATTTCTCTGAAAGCAGAACCTCCAACGACTTTATGTATAGCGATGAAGAGGCTGGTACAACTGAAAGTAGTGAAAATACACAAAGGCTGAATATGTCAAAGTTGAGTTCAGCCTTAGAAAAAGTTGAAGGACAAGCTATGCTCTGGAAGTCTGATGAAGATGCAGAGAGTTCTGCAATTGCCCCTCTTGAGGGCAAAAGCATAACAGAAAATGCTACTGAAGTTGAAAATCAGACAAGTCAAGGAGGGTGCTGTAATGATAAGGAAAACGGAGACAAATGCCCTGATCTAGTTGACTCATCAGCTTTAAACAAGAAATTCAGTCATTACAGGTAAAGATTCATATTTACGATCTAGGAGTGTGGTTCTTCCCCTCTCCCTGGTAAATGTAAATCTTTCAAGTAGCTCAGAAAGGAATACTCTTCAGCTGACCTTGTTTAAACTGAAGACTAAAAATTCAATTTATTTTTAAAAGATTGCAGTGAATATCTTTCTGATTGGTCTCGTGAAAGGTAACCTGTTGATTGGTACTACATACGTAATACTTCATGTGTAATATGTGACACGTCAGTTGGCCGGCTGAGTAGTAGTATCTCATGAGAGAACGGGTCTTGGATTTAATTTGTAGACCAACCTATTTTTTATGGTGTATTTTTTTCCCCTTTTTCAGTTAATATTAGCAGTGAAAGAGTTCTTGATACTCTTGATACTGCTTATAAATAACTTTTGTAAGTAAGTTTGTAATTTTAATACACTGTCTCAAAGCCAAATTATTCTGCAGCTCACTCAGCTGAAGTTAGCAAGAACAAGCTCCCTGGAATGTATTACTCAAGTATATTGTATTGTGTGTTGTTCTAGCTTTTAATTCCTTTCCTGACAGTTAGAAATTCCTGCTTACCTTCAGGCTAGCCCCTTGCACATGAAAATCTGAGTTTGGCCTGGATGCATATACCAAGCTCATACTCCTCCTCATCTGCTTTTGCGGTTTAGCCAAATGACTTGTCAAGACATTGTGCAGAATCTGAAATGTTTTTTAGTGTTCTGAAGCTTCTTTTTATGTGCTTGGTATACATGTGGCTGTTGTGCAACAAGTTCTTCTTTCATAAAATGCCTGCTTTGAACAACTACAGGTAATATGTAAAATATAAGCATTCTGTAGTACTCGCATCTTCTGTTGGAAGTTTTCAGATTATATCTCAAAAAGTTAAGACTAAAACACGATGCTTTTAAAGGCAAAGGATGTTTATCTTGCTAGTGGAATAAAACATTGATTTATGTATTTTAGAAATGAAGAGAGGACCGTTCATCATGAGCACAGAACAAGGACTGAAAGTTTCACATCCGTCAGAAGTGTTGGGAGCTGTTCGACCATTCCAGCGGTAAATATTATTGTTATTACATTATTATCTAGTTTACTCTCCGACCGTATTAAGTTGCACATGGCTGTTAGCAGATTTGTAAAAATGTTACGTAGCATTAGTTATCTTTAAAGACTGTTACCGTGTACATCTCTGGTTTGCATTTCCATCCCTACAGAAAAATAGAACTGATACTGCTGTAATTGTTTACAGGGAGTGATTTCCAGCACTTTCCTTCATATATTGCTCTTTCACTAAAGCTCCTCATCAGTACTAACAGCTCTAATTTAGCCAATAACAGGCTAATATACGTTAATATATATTAACACACTAACATAATCAGTTCATTTGTTTCTCTTGCTAGCCACAGTTAACGCTTTTTGTTTCAAAAGTGGATGCTTGAGTCAAAACTTAATTTGGCTTTTTTCACCCCTCTTAGATATTTGTTCACGTTCTTGTCTGAAACATTGTCGTGGTTTAGCCCCACTCAGTAGCTAAAATACCACACAGTTGCTCACTCACTCCCCCCTCACCGCCCCCCACAATGGGATGAGGAGGAGAATTGGGAAAGAAAAGAAGGCAAAACTCCTGGGTTGAGAGAAGAACAGTTTAAGAGAGCAGCAGAGGAAAAGAAAACAGATGGAAAACAAAACAAACCAAACCAAAAAAAACCCCAGAAAATCCTTAAGCATATAATATACAGTACAACGACTCACGGTGGATCCCACTGCCCAGCTCCCTCTTGTGTAGCAAGAACTTGCTCCTCAGCACAGTCCCCACTTTATACCCTGAGCATGATGTCCCATGGGATGTCCCTTGGGCCAGTTTGGGTAAACCATCCCAACTGTTGGCTGGGTAACCTATCTCAGCTGTGTCCCCCAGCCGCTGGGGCCACCAGCTCCAGTTCCTCTCCCAGCTCAGGTGAAAATTAACTCCGTCCTAGCCAAAATGAGGACAAACATTTATATGAACTCAATTCAATAGTGATTTATCTGGCAATCTGGATTTCTTTGACTTTCTGCATTATATAAATCAGAATGTTTTACAGCAGAATTTAATGTCTTTTTCTCCAAATTCAAACTGTACACTAACTAGTATGGCTACCTCTGTCACATTTTTTAAAGTTCATTTTAATTTTAAAGGGAAGAAAGTCCAGCGTTCTTTAGTAGTTATATTCTTGTACAAAACAGGAAGAAACTTCTTTCAGCTAACAGCTGATGCATGAGGTATTTTTTTAATGAGGCCTGACTACGTATTTGCCATTGTGCATATGAGTACCTATATTCAGTCTCACTTTCGTTTGCAGTTATGAGCAGAAGCTCTGAAAAATCTAGTTTGGGGAATGCGTTAGTGTAGTTTCAGCTCTTTCACAACATGTACCAATTTGTGTCTTTTCAAAGCATTTCTATTGTCTAATTAGAGTCTATTTCTATTGTCTAATTAGAACTACTATATCTGAAACCTCTAGTGCTGGCAAGTGTTTTTTTTTTTTTTTTTGTTAGACTTGACCTTCCTTCTTTGCAGTCTTCTCAGTCTGCTGAGAATACTTTCAATAGCTAATACTTTTCCAACAAAGGCTTTGCTACTGTCTTATTAAGTGATGTGTAATTCTGTGAACCAGCCTTGTTTTACACGAAGTGCCTGTTGGTCTCTGTAATATCCATGGAATAATTGACTCCTTTACTTTTTCATGTTTGGATTTTTGTTTTTAGGTAAGTATTTTAAAGACACACCAATAGCCAATGAAGCTACTTATGTAAATAAATGTTAAGGAAGAGCAAGTTTGCATCTTTTCTAAGACATTTTATGGGACTTTTTGTGAGGGGAAAAAAACCAAGAATGGTCTTCGTCGTCACAGTTCTTATTCGAGGGGATGGCATTGTATGTTTTTAAGGAGACAAAGGATTAGGTTTAAATGATTGGATGAAATAAACAAGAGCCAGGATGACCTGCCAGGAGTTCCTTATCTTCTTGTCCATGCAATCTTTCCTTTTCTTTGTTTTCTCCCTTCTTTTTTGAGTTTGTTAATGTAAGTTTGCAGAATTAAAAAAAAAAGAAGAAGAAGAAGAAAATACTAGTGCTATTGAGTCCTGAAAACACCACTTGGTGATAGCAGTGGTGGTTATGTAGCTAAAGAAACCTTTTTGAATATTTAGTAAATGTATGTTTATTGTGTAGATAGTCACATAAAACGCGTTAAAATATGTAAATTGCCTGTACATACCTAATTTTCTGTTCTAAAAGAAAGACAAAAGCACTTCAGCAGAAGCGCTTTCAAGAGGTTCAGCCGCATAAAAAAAAATTACCTTGCATAGTGCTGTCTACTTACATGCTTTTATGCTGGGTGAAATAACGTTCAGCCGATTGCTGACTCTTATTTTAACTTTTGAGTGATAGAGCTAAAGAAAAGATATGTATGATGAGCTATTTATAACTTAAGAAAATAATTACAAATTGAAAATGCAAAATAGTAGTTCTGCAGTAAGATGCACTGGGCTGCTTAGACCTGATGCCTGTTATTGCTGGTGGTGTTTATCTCTTGTTCATGTAGCTTACTTGCTGTCCGGTGGAGAAAACATTAAAACATAAGCAGGCATATAGAAACAATGGCAGTAATAGCAGTAGGTGCACTCAGAACGTGGAGACAATGCCAAAAAGAGAAAGCATCGTGAATTTTATAAAATCAGCTATTCCACATTAAGTAAGATATCTTTCTGTGCTTGTAGACATCTTTATGTGCACTGATGTAATTTAATTAGAGGAAACAATGATTGAAAAGATAAATAATAAAATGTCAATCTGTTTACTCTGAAGCATTTCTCAGTATTTGCTTACATTGAGGTTATGATGAAGGAAAGATGAGTGAGTCTTTCCACCGTGTGCTGTGGTTGAGCAATAGGATTTGTTGAATTTACAGTACCATTACACATCGAAGACTTCTGGTATCCATCTTGCAAAATTTCTTCTAGGAAGTTTTGTGTAAACTGTGAAGGAAGTTATCTGTCCTGGACTAGAGTGGGAGAAGTCGAGAAGCCTTTTTTCAGGGTTCTGTCTGTAGAAAACACAGAACAACTGATGCTTTCATGGCAAAAGAAACACATCAGTGCACAGTTTAAGTTAGTTCTGACCAATTATTCTTCAAGAATATTTGTAAGGGGAATCTGCAATTTTTATTTCCAAAGAGCTCGTGGTTAAATACTGAGTGCTACTGAGTACCCAAGGAAAGGACACATCACGTGCAACTGGTTTTTATCCCCATTTCGACAGTTGGCCTGCATGTGACGTAACTTAGAAAACTGCTGTTCAGCTGGTTCCTTAATTATTACAGGATTCCTGCTGAAATCAGGATTGAGTAATTGGGTTCATTGACTGCCTTGTATTTTGTTACTTTAGTGAATTAGACACAGTAATTCTTAAAGTGCATAAGTTGCCAAAAATTATACTTTGTAGTTCCTGATTTACTCCCTACCAGCTTACTCCTTCATATGCTACAGTGAAGCTGAGATGATAGTACAGCCAACGAAGGAGAACAAGGTAACTGAAATTGGCGCACATGTAAAGGAAATTTAATTAGATGGATATTTTTCCTCTTGTCCAGTTCTTTGGACAGCAGCAGATCTTTTATTAAGGGCAGAATTATTCCTTGATATTATTTTTCTTAATGCTTTCTTAATTAGAATAAAAATAAGACACTTCTTTGGGATTTCCAGCAAGGTATGATTCCATCATGATGAAATAGAAAGATGAAGATAATTTGAGTTCTCTTTTTCTTCCAAGACAAGATATACAAGTATGCACTCAGTATCAGCACAGCAGCTTGAGCTGGGATCATTTTCCAAATGACAAAAACACTGCCACAATCTATTAAATCCTGGTGGTGTTTTTATGATGGATAGCTATTGCCCTCATAACGGAGAGCAGAACTCCGAATGAGAATGTAGGTGCAAATCACTGATGACATTTCATAAAACTGCTGCAGTTTTATGGAAATGACAGTTGCTGCTGCTGTTTCAGTACTCTTGCTGTAAAGGCATGAGACAGTCCTCACCTTGTTGATCTTAATAGGAGAGTGCTTCGTAACAGGGGAAAACTGGAGAAGGAACTGTAAATCACTCCTGACTGCCCCTCTTTTATAGCCGCACTTGTGGTAAGGAGTTGTTAATTTCCATTAGAATAAATCGCAGATCTTTGCAATTAGAAAATGAATGCCAAAAGAAATAGGTGCGAACCAAATAATTACTGCAGAATGCAAAATGTTCTATTGGTCTTTCTTTTTTTTTAACTTGAAAGACAGTTGTCAAATCTTCAAGCTTAGAATATCAACAGCTTTACATTTTCGCAGGCATGTGTTTTGCGCCGAGAGGTGCTGGTCCTCTATGATCCCTATACGGAAGACATTTAAACTCCATAAGATACGCTTTACAGTGCTGTTTATTAGAGCTAAGACTATCAGGAGAGAACAGCATAAATAATCCCACACGCCTTTAGATGCTGAGAGCCCCGAGGGTGTAGCATTGAACAGGACTCCAACACCCATGCAACATGCCATGCAGACTTTGTTCATAGCAGAGAATTTGTCTCTTCGGTCAGTTGAGCTACTTCATGATTTTCTTACAAGGAAACAATTCTGTTCATCATTTCTAGAGTCAAGCTGACTGATGTTCACATGAGAACTTCTTGCTGCACTTTTGGATGAAGGCAGGGCCACACAGGAGGCCTACTTGCCAGTACTGAGTGGAGCTGGCTTAGTTTATCCTCCTGCCTGTGGATTTGTTCAGCACAACGCAGGCCTGAAGACAACCTTGCAGACACAGCATAGTGCCACACAGCACAGACTTGGGCTTTTACGCACATTTAACTGTTGTGTGGATCACTGACTTCTCGATGACCAGAGGTCTTCCGGTTAGGATTGTGCATGTGCATGTTGGTACTGAAAAGACATGGTCGTTGTGCCATGTCTTGGTGCTAAATGATCCTCATACAGTTCTGATGCTGAATTGTTCTTGTTAATTTGTAGGAGCTGGTGAAGCAGAAGATAAAGCGTCAACTGACCAAACATCAGAAGTCTGCTCTGAGGCGACGGCTGCAAAAAGGAGAGGCAAATATTTATACCAAACAACGTCGAGAAAATATGCACAACATAAAGTCAAGCTTGGATGCAGCTAGCTTCTGGGGATAATTTATTAAAGCTCCCGTAGAACATGAGACAACCTATAATGTATGCAATTGAAATAATTATGCTAATAACCAATAAGCCTTTATATAAAAAGCAATCTCTTCTATACAAATTAATGTTTTTCTAGAAGTTAATAAAGCTCATTCTGGTTCCTGCAACTTTGATTGGGAGATTTTGTTTTGTGTTTCTGGTTAAAACCGGTGACTGCAATTTAAATTAAATCAGTGGTACTGGCTAAGATCATTTAACTACAGTATTTTCCGACAGTATCGTGGAAATCAATTGTACTGTGTTTCTTTAGATCAAGAATCTTCTGTTGTGTAGAAGATTCCTCTAAGAGGGAAGGAAGGGAAATTTTTAAAACCAACTTTTGCAATGACATAGAATTTAAAATGTTGCCCTCGTGCTATAAACGGATATTTGTTTGGTGTAGTTAAAAATGGCAAATACAAACCTGATCCCGGGTAGTACTCTCAGGTTTCTTTGGGACCTGTATAAACACGAGCAATCCGTGTGATGGATATGCATTCTTTGAAACCAGCAATTCTCATTCATTTTTTCCTCACTCCAAGATCTCATGTATAAATCTTGCCCAAAAAAATATGTAATAATAACAGTGCTGTACAAACCTGGCAAGCACTTGGATTTGTGATGTACATGCATAGTTATCAAGAAATTTAATTCCTTTGTATCTAGTAACTTAGATAAACCAATGAGGATTCTGGAACTTCTCTTCTCAAAAATACTACCGTCACTTTTACTATACTAGATCCTTGGGGCCTGAAGACCTAGAAGAGAAACAAGTATCTTTATTTTTATTCTATTTTAAGCAAAATATGTCTAGTAACAAAATTAAATGGTGTTTATATTTTAAAACACATAATACACTTGGCAGAGTGTTTGTGAACACTGAAGAAACGGAAGCAGGAGAGAGCCGTTTGCATTTTGCTTTGGTCTTTTTTTAACTTCCCATCCACTGTATCTGTGCTTCAGTTGTGGGGTGGAGCGCTTCTTGGGAAGGACATCAACCTACAGTTTGAAAAATTGTAAATCTTTTACTTGTCTTGGTAAAATAAATTAGGAACTTTGGCTTTCACCTTTGGTTTTCTGTTGGCATGTCTGATCCTGTCTGTTCTTTGCCCTGTGTATGTGATATGCCTGAATCCTTGTTCAGGTTTTAGCCCGTGGAAGAATTGCAGCCTCTATCCTGTCTTGCAGCATGCTCTTGCTTTCAAAGTTTTTAAGTTTTGTCCTCTCTTTGGAACAATAGAAAAGCTAGTCTCAGCCAGCAGCTCTGTATGGTCTTAAGTAAAACCATGGCAGGTCAGTGAAGAGATGCAGTGGGTAAGTGTTCCTTGTAGCATCACAGCCGCATGAAAATCTGTTGACAGAAGCAAGGAAAAGACACAAAACTAATAATGCACAGTTTCTCACCACCCAACGACCTGATGACCAAGACAGACTGTCCCGAGCAGCAATCACAGAAACAAACTAAAAAGCAATCCCAGAATGATCCCAAGCAGTGAGAGAGTGAAAGAGCTGCCCGCCGGCCAACCCCCACTTACATACTGAGCATGATGTCTATGGTATGGAATCTGATGTCTATGGTTTAGGTCACCTGTACTGGCTGTACCCCTCCCAGCTCCTTGCCACCTGCACGTTAGCAAAAACTGGGAAGCTGTAAAAAGGCCTTGGTCTATTTAGCAACAGCTAGTAACATCAGCGTATTATTAATATTACTCATATACCAAATCCCATACTAAGTGCAAAACACAGTAGCTACTGAGAGGAAAATTAGTCTCTTCCCAACCAAAACCAGGACAGCATCCACCCCGCATTCCATACCATTTACGTCATGCTCAGTCCCAGTTAATCACTGCCACTTTTTCCGTCTTTGATAAGTACACACATATTGTTCCCTTAGGCTAGGGGCCATTCCTCCAAAATGTCTGTTGAGTTCATTTAGTCCATGACTTTGGGATCCATGTGTCGTAACGGTCACTCGGGGCAGGAGTCTGGGGTTGTTGCGTGCTGCATCTGGAGCTCACAGCTGCGGATCTGGTGAGGCTAACGTATCATGTCCACGGTGTGCAAGTGGAAGATGTTGATCATGTCCACGGTGTGCAAGTGGAAGATGTTGATCTTGAGGAAGTTGTTGGGTGCCAGTTCTGGTTCTATTACCACTGCACCTCTTTCAGTTTCATTGCAGTTTGTTTTTCATTGGTCTAGGTGATTCTTACCGTAATACCTTAGAGATGACATATTACCACTCCAGAAAAGATGACATACAGTAATATATAACAATGAACATCATACAGTTCAAATTATTGGCTATTTTAATCTAAAATAAAATCTCCTTGAGGTACACATCAGACCTTCCCATTCTCCCACACAACCCACCAAGTTCACCAGGTTCTTGAGCAAAAGTAATCCCATGGGAAGGTTTGCCTTTACCCAAGGGAGGACTAACCCAGACTGTCTTCCCCAACTCCAGTGGTATGGGTTGTGTTTCCCAAGCCATGAGGCAGTTGATACCAGGTGTACTGGATGCCCCTCCAGGGGAAAGCAAACGGTGGCCTGCATTCTGCTGCCAAAGGCATTCAGAAGAATGCATTAGCAATGTCAGTGGTGGCATACCACTGGGCTGCTTTTGACTCCGGTTCATACTGAAGTTCCAGCATGTCCGGCATGGCAGCACTCAGTGGTGGCATAACTTCATTTCAGCCAGAATAGTTGACTGTTAACCTCCATTCTCCATTAGAATTTCACACTGGCCACATGGGACTGTTAAAGGGTGAGCGAGAACCTCTCATTGGTTTTCCAATTGACAAATCGGCTTATGGCGGGGGATCAGGAAATCTCGGTTGGTGCACTATTGCTGCTGGCGCACAGTTGTGTGATAAGCACCTGTTGTTCTTTGACTCTCAGCATGCCCGCAACAGGAGAATCCTCCAAGAGACCAGGAAGGTAGACAGTTGTCTTCATATTGTTGGAGTTGGTTAGCCACTGCACACACCCATGGTGCTTTGTCATCTTTCCAACCCATTGCTGTCAATGAGCTGGATGGTTCACTCTCTGTAAACTTCCGCCACGTGGGTTGGGGACATTTGATTTCATCTGGATCTACAGATGTCCACAGGTCAGCCAGGTTACAAAGAATCAGCTCCCACACAACTAAATCCCTCTGATACTGGAACCCTCACTCCATGGTGGTCCGCTTGCTTGGGTGGCATACAATATCTTCCCTGAAGAAATACCTGTCCTTCACACCTGACAAGAGTCGCCTCCAGAGAATGCGGGCTTCTGCCTCTCTTCCCATCGCCCTGTCAATGGCTGCTTCCCCAGACAGCGATCCCAGCTGCCTGGCTTCCCTACCTTCTAATTCCAGGCTACTGGCCCCACTGTCCCAGCACGGGAGCAACCAGGGGACAAGTTGCTCACATCGATGATAGCTGGAATCTTTTCACATATCTCACAGCTCACTCAGGGATAGGGATCTCCGCTTCTGCCTCTGCCTTTTCTTGTGATGTCCCTGGTTCATCATCATCTTTCACTACACAAAAAGAATTTTTTTCTGTATTTCTTACGTACAGGGGCAACTGGTACCAGCAGGGGTTGGTCCTTTGGTTCACCTGCAATGCTGCTCGCCAGGGTTGAAGTAGCCACAGTGCCCACTGCGGGGGTGGAAGTAATCGGAGTGCCTGTTGCTGGGACTGGAGTAGCTGCAGTGCCTGCTGCCAGGGTTGGAGTAGCCACAGTATTCTTGAATAGTTGTTCAAACTTAAGCACGACCAAGGCCTGAAATACCTGCCAGAGACCTGACAGTACAAGCGTGGTGGTTGGAATATCCCAAGGGTATTCAATATTCTGAGAAGCTGTGGAATTTAAGCTGGCGAAGAGGGGGGAGCTGTACACAGATGTTCCCCCTGTGCCTGGATTCCCAGACTCCGCCAAAAGATGGAATGCCAAACAAGGCCCACGAGATGGATTCCGAAGGGCGCAGATGAAGCTGCCACTGTCGCTTCGCTCTGCGTGTCGCCCGCCACTGTTGAATACAAGTACGAAACCGGTCACGTTACCAGTGATCTCACTGCACGAGCCAGTGCCACAGAGCACAGCAGCGCGATACCTTTAATCCAGTGCCCGGAGCTGACGAACTGCACACAAACACTGGCGAACAGCGCATACAGCAAATAGGGTGCTGCCCAATAGAGCCCTAAAAGCTGCTCTGAGCGCAAATAAAACAACGTTGTGGCCAACAACAACCAAACAGACAGAATGCGTGCCTGTAACAGCGTGTTTTCAACTCGCTCTGTTCAAACCTGTCCTCATCTCAACTTCTCAAGCCTCATCAGGGGCTTGAACCCTCCTGACTGAACCAGCCCCAGCTGGGGCCCTTCCAGCCCCAAGTTCAGTACCAAAAAGATCGTTGTGGCTTAACCCCAGTCAGCAACCAAATACCACACAGCCACTCGCTCACCCTCTCCAGCAGCACTGGGGACAGAATCGGGAAGAAAAGAATCTCAGTCGTGGGCCGAGATGGAGACAGTTTACTAGGACAGCAAAAGAATATAATAATAATCAAAAATTCAGGGATAATAAGATACACAACATGAACGATGCACAATTGCTCAGCACCCAGCGACCTGATGACTGACACGACCTGTCCCGTGCAGCCGTCACGGAGGGAAAAAACCGCAGGAGAGAGGGAGCAGGGCTCCACCCCGAGCCAGAGGACCCTGCGTGCTGATTGGAGGAGTCAGTAAGGGGCGGAGCCAGCAACGGACACGGCCAGCAACGGGTGGCCGTGGGAATGGGCGGGGCCGGCAAGGGGCGGAGCTGGCAAGGGGTGGAGCCGGCACCGGGTGAACTGGAAATGGGCGGAGCCAGCAACGGGCAGCGCTGGCAACGGGCAGAGCTGGTGAGGGGCGGAGCCTGTGCGCGGTTGCCCGGGAGATTTAAACCGCCCGAAACAGTCACCGCAGCCGATGCCGAGGGGCGCAGCGGCAGCAACACCCAGCTCCTGCAATGGTGCCTCTGCCAAAACCCTGGGGGCTTCAAGCCCGGAGGAGCCTGTGAGGCATAAGGAGCGTGGGGGCCTGACGGGATCCGCCTCTCCCGCTGGGAAACCACATCTTGGCCCGGCAGCTGGTGGGCCGACGGAGAGGTCTGAGTGTATTTTCCGTTGCGTAGTTTGTGTTCCGTGTTTTGTGATTCGTGGTGTGGCACGTATGGTCCAGTATTTTGTATTTGCTATGGTATTTGGGATGGTGTTTTCTGTTGTACAGTGTTCCCTTTATTGCGTTCTGTATCCTACTGCACACGTTTTGGTGTACGTGTGGTATGCACGGTATGGATCCTAAGGGATGATGTTTGTCGTATTGTACGTGTTGGACCCCATGTGTTGTACAATATTTTGTACTGATTGTATTTCCTATTGTAGTGTGTGCATTGAATGGAGAATACAGTACGGTACGTTACACGTTCCGTAATGTGTTGTGTGTAAGGTATGGCACTGCGTTTTGGCTGTGGTGCATATTGTACTTGGTGTTGTATGTCTCGTTGGATTTGATTCTGGTTTATATTGCAATGTATGTTTTGTGCTCTATGGCATGGCATTTTATTCTATGCCTCGTTTTGTACGGTGTGGTAATTTTTTGGTAGTTATTGGACATATTACATGATATGGCATGGCTTTTATTGTACTTCCTGCACTATGTGTTGTGTTATATTATATGGTAGATATTGTATGGGATGTGGTGTGTTGCATGTTTTGTATCGTATGCTAGCTACTGTACTGTATTTTGTATTACATTATAAAATACAGTTCCATACACGTACTTCGTGTAACGTTTTATGTCTTGTATTTTCTATTTTGTCTTTAATGTATGGTATGATGTTTATTTCATTGTATGTATTGTATTGTGTGTCATGTACGGGATGGTATTTATTGAATTGTATTTTCTATTGTAGTCTGTTTTGTACTGTATTTTCTATTATATGCTATTTTATATATGCTGTGTACAGTATTCTATTTTATGCATTTTAGGTATTGCATTGTTTGCATTGTATTGTGTGTATCATATTGCATGTATTGTATGTATGTGTTGGGTTTTGTATTGCTTCTTGTGTGGTATGTACTGCGCTGTACGTATTGTGCTGTGTATATTCTGTGGGTTTTGTTGTAGGTATTTTCTGTTTCCTAGTGAACTCTATTTTCTATTGTATAATTGAATTGAATTGTATCCTTTTTATTTGTTATATTTTCTGTTTTATCTCTTGCATGTGTTGTATTTTCCGTGGCATTGTATTCTCTGTGTTGTAGGATACAGTATCTATGGTGTTGTAAGGTATGGCATGTACTCTGTGCCATGCTGTGGTATTTATTGTAAAGTATGTAGCATATTGTATGTGTTGTGTTGTGTTGTATCGTCTGTATTGTGCTATATTTTGTATTGTTGCGTACGTATGGTAGGATACGGAGCCGTACGTACTGTATTGTATGTAGTGCAAAGGGTGTCTGTTATTTTGTATGGTATTGAATGCTGTATTCCACGTTGGTTTGGTTTGCATTTTGTGGCCTATTGTATGTGTGGTATTGTGTGTATGATATCGCGTGCATGGTATTGGAAGGTACTTTTTATTGTATGGTACGGACTGTATGGTATGACGTGGTACGTATTGTACGCTATACTGTGGGATGTATTGCATTCTTTCTGTTGTATATTGTATTATGTTTTATGTATTGCATTTAATTTCATGTGTTGTCTTAACTGTATTTTGTATGCTAAGGTTTGGTATTTATTTGATGTCTTCTGTTGTATGTCTTGTCTCTATTGTATTTTGTGTTTGATGAGATGGAAAGGGAAGGACCTACGCGAGCGCTCTTGCCAGGCTCAGATGGACCAAGCCCACGTGTCCAGAGCTGCAGTACGCCCAGCGCTGAGAAGAAACAAGGGTGAGTTCTGGTCATCAGCGACTGCCACCGGAGAGGAAGGGCAGCCCCCATCTGCAGACAGGAGCCTCTTTTCAGGTGAAGTTTTGCTGCATCCCTGGGGCGTTCAAGTGACTGAGGAGCCCAGCGCGGCTTTTGGATTATGACCCACTCCTGCTCTTTCGTGTGGGTGGTGTGGGTGCTAATGGGATCGCAATGGTGCTGCGTTGTATTTTGTGTTGTAGGTATTGTATTGAATTTCTTGTCTTGTTGTGTAGTTGTTTTTTTTATTGAGTATTGTATTGTTTATGGTATGGTACCTATGATATGGTATGGCATGGTATTTATTCTCTTGAATGCGTTGTATTGTACGCATCTTCTTGTATTGTATGTATTGTATTTTCTGTTGTACTGTACTAACTTTATACTGTATTGCATTGTATGTATTGTATGGTATTTATTCTACTTTATGTATCATAGTTTACATATCTTATTGTAGTTTTCTATGGTAATATACTGTACGTACTTTGTGTTGTATTACAGTGTATGTATTGTACTTCTATTTTATACTGTGTTTTATGTATTGTATTATTTTAATTTTTTGATTGAATGTATTCTATGTGTTGCATCATACAGTATTTCTTGAATTATATTTAGAATCATAGAATGGTTAGGGTTGGAAGGGACCTTCAGAGGTCATCTAGTCCAACCCCCCTGCAAGGAGCAGGGACATCCCTGACTAGGTCAGGTTGCTCAGAGCCTCATCCAGCCTGGCCTTGAACGTTTCCAGGGATGGGGCATCCACCACCTCTCTGGGCAACCTGTTCTAGTGTTCTATAACTCTCATAGTAAAAAGGTAGGTATGGCATGGTACGGTATGGCATGGTATGGTCCGGTATGGCATGGTACGGTCCGGTCTGGTATTGCATGGTACGGTACGGTATGGTAGGTATGGCATGGTACGGTCTTGTCCGGTACGGCATGGTACGGTACGGCATGGTAGGTATGGCATGGTACGGTCTTGTCCGGTACGGCATGGTAGGTATGGCATGGTACGGTCTTGTCCGGTACGGCATGGTACGGTACGGCATGGTAGGTATGGCATGGTACGGTCTTGTCCGGTATGGCATGGTAGGTATGGCATGGTACGGTCTTGTCCGGTACGGCATGGTACGGTACGGCATGGTAGGTATGGCATGGTACGGTCCGGTCTGGTATTGCATGGTACGGTACGGCATGGTAGGTATGGCATGGTACGGTCTTGTCCGGTACGGCATGGTAGGTATGGCATGGTACGGTCTTGTACGGTACGGCATGGTACGGTCCGGTCTGGTATGGCATGGTAGGTATGGCATGGTACGGTCCGGTCTGGTATTGCATGGTACGGTACGGCATGGTAGGTATGGCATGGTACGGTCTTGTCCGGTACGGCATGGTACGGTACGGCATGGTAGGTATGGCATGGTACGGTCTTGTACGGTACGGCATGGTACGGTCCGGTCTGGTATGGCATGGTAGGTATGGCATGGTACGGTCCGGTCTGGTATTGCATGGTACGGTACGGTATGGTAGGTATGGCATGGTACGGTCTTGTCCGGTACGGCATGGTAGGTATGGCATGGTACGGTCTTGTCCGGTATGGCATGGTAGGTATGGCATGGTAGGGTACGGTATTGCATGGTAGGCATGGCACGACAGGCACTGCATGGTAGGCACTGCACTGCATGGTAGGCACTGCACGGTAGGTACGGTATTGCACGGTACGGCATGGGATGGCATGGTACGGCATGGTACGGTCCGGTAAAGTATGGCATGGTAGGTATGGCATGGTAGGGTACGGTATTGCATGGTAGGCAGGGTACGGCACGGCATGGTAGGGTACGGTATTGCATGGTAGGCATGGTACGGCACGGCATGGTAGGGTACGGTATTGCATGGTAGGCATGGCATGGTAGGTATGGCATGGTAGGGTACGGTATTGCATGGTAGGCATGGCACGGTACGGCATGGGATGGCACGGTACGGTATGGCATGGCAGGTATGGCATGGCAGGTATGGCATGGCATGGTCTGGTCTGGCATGGTCTGGTCTGGCATGGTACGGTCCGGTCTGGTATTGCATGGTATGGTACAGTATTGCATGGTAGGTATGGCATGGTACGGTCCGGTATGGCATGGTAGATATGGCATGGTATGGTATGGTCCGGTACGGCATGGTAGGTATGGTACGGTATTGCATGGTATGGTATTGCATGGTATGTTACGGTCCAGTCCGGTATTGCATGGCACGGTAGGTATGGCACGGTAGGTATGGCACGGTAGGTATGGCACGGTAGGTATGGCACGGTAGGTAGTGCATGGTATGGTATGGCACGGTAGGTATCGCATGGTACGGTACTGTACGATATGGCATGGTAGGCATGGTACGGTAAAGTATGGCATGGCAGGTACGGTCCGGTATGGCATGGTAGGTATGGCATGGTACAGTACGGTCCGGTACAGCATGGTAGGTATGGTACGGTATTGCATGGTACGGTACGGTATTGCATGGCAGGTATTGCATGGTACGTTACGGTCCAGTCCGGTATTGCATGGCACGGTAGGTATGGCACGGTAGGTAGTGCATGGTACGGTATGGCACGGTAGGTATCGCATGGTACGGTACTGTACGGCATGGTACGGTAAGGTATGGCATGGTAGGTATGGCATGGTAGGTATGGCATGGTAGGTATGGCATGGTACAGTATGGTCCGGTACAGCATGGTAGGTATGGTACGGTATTGCATGGTACGGTACGGTATTGCATGGCAGGTATTGCATGGTAGGTCCGGCATGGTAGGGTACGGTATGGCATGGTAGGTAGTGCATGGCAGGTATGGCATGGTATGGTACGGTATGGCATGGCAGGTATGGCATGGTATGGTACGGTATGGTCCGGTACAGTCCGGTATGGCATGGTAGGTATGGCATGGCACGGTATGGTATGGTATGGTACGGTATGGCATGGTAGGTATGGCATGGTACGGTACAGTATTTCATGGTAGGTATTCCATGGTACAGTATAGTATGGCATGGTAGGTATGGCATGGTAGGTATGGCATGGTAGGTATGGCATGGTCCGGTACGGTACAGTATGGCATGGTAGGTATGGCATGGTACGGTCCGGTATTGCATGGTAGGCATGGCATGGTACGGTACGGCATGGCATGGTAGGCATGGCATGGTACGGTACGGCATGGTACGGTACGGCATGGCATGGTAGGCATGGCGTGGTACGGTAGGTATGGCATGGTACGGTACCATGCCATACCTACCATGCTATACTGTAGGTAGTGCATGGTACGGTCCGGTAGTGAATGGTAGGTATTGCATGGTAGGTATTGCATGGTACAGTACGGTATTGCATGGTAGGTATTGCATGGTAGGTATGGCATGGTACGTTACGGTATTGCATGGTAGGTACGGCATGGTAGGTACGGCATGGTAGGTACGGCATGGTACGGTACGGCATGGCATGTTAGGTATGGCATGGTACGGTACAGTATGGCATGGTAGGTATGGCATGGTACGGTACAGTATTGCATGGTAGGTATGGCATGGTACGCTATTGCATGGTAGGTATTGCATGGTACAGTCCGGTACGGTATTGCACGGTAGATATTGCACGGTAGGTATTGCATGGTCCGGTCTGGTACAGTACGGTATTGCATGGTACGGTATGGTATTGCATGGTAGGTATTGCATTGTAGGTATTGCATGGTAGGTAATTGCATGGTACGGTACAGTCCGGTACGGTCGGGGATTGCATGGAAGGTATTGCATGGTGCGGTACGGTCCGGTATTGCATGGTGGTTATTGCATGGTACGGTACCGTCCAGTACGGTACGGTATTGCATGGTAGGTATTGCATGGTACGGTCCGGTCCGGTACGGTCCGGTATTGCATGGTAGGTATTGCACGGTACGGTATGGTCCGGTATGGTATTGCGTGGTACGGAACGGTACGGTATTGCATGGTAGGTATTGCATGGTAGGTATGGCATGGTACGGTACGGTATTGCGTGGTACAGCACGGTCCAGTCTGGCATTGCATGGTAGGTATTGCATGGTACGGCACGGTCCCATCCGGTACAGTACTGCATGGTAGGTATTGCATGTTACGGTACGGTCCAGTACGCTACGGTATTGCATGGTAGGTATTGCATGGTACGTATTGCATGGTAGGCATTGTATTGTATGGTCCGGTCTGGTATTGCACGGTCCGGTCTGGTATTGCACGGTCTGGTATTGCACGGTCTGGTATTGCACGGTCCGGTATTGCACGGTAGATATTGCATGGTAGATATTGCATGGTACGGTACGGTATTGCATGGTAGGTACTGCATGGTACGGTACGGTATTGGATGGTAGGTATTGCATGGTAGGTACTGCATGGTACGGTCCGGTACGGTACAGTATTGCATGGTAGGTATTGCATGGTACGGTATGGAATGGTACGGTACAGTATTGCATGGTAGGTATTGCATGGTACGGTACAGTCCGATACGGTACGGTATTGCATGGTAGGTATTGCATGGTACGGTCCAGTACGGTATTGCACGGTAGGTATTGCATGGTACGGTATGGTATTGCATGGTAGGTATTGCGTGGTAGGTATTGCATGGTACGTTCCGGTCTGGTACGGTATTGCATGGTACGGTATTGCACGGTATGTATTGCTTGGTAGGTACGGTACGGTATTGCATGGTAGGTACTGCATGGTACTGTATGGTCCGGTATGGTATGGTATTGCATGGTACGGTAGAGACCGATACGGTATGCTATTGCATGGTAGGTATTGCATGGTACGGTACGGTATTGCATGGTAGGTATTGCACGGTGTGGTATGGTAGGTAATGGTATTTTATGGTGGGTATTGCATGGTATGTATTGCATGGTATGGTATGGTACGGTATTGCAATGTCGGTATTGCATCGTATAATACAGTTCGGTATGGTATTTTATCGTAGGTATTTCATGTTATGGTACGGTATGGTATTGCATGTTAGGTATTGCATGGCATGGTACAGAATTGCACGGTACGGTAGCGTATTGCATGGTAGGATTGCGTGGTATGGTACGGTATTGCATGGTAGGTATTGCATCGTGTGTTACAGTACGGTATTGCATGGCAGGTATTGCATTGTATAGTACGGTACGGTAATGCATGGGAGGTATTGCATGGCATGGTACGGTACAGAACAGTATTGTATGGTATGGTACGGAACGGTACTGCATGGTAAGTATTGCATGCTATGGTACAGTACGGTACGGAACGGTATTGCATGGTAGGTTTTGCATGGTATGGCACGGTACGGTTCGCTATTGCATGGAAGGTATTGCATGGAACGGTACGGAACAGTATTGCATAGTAGATATTGCATGGAACGGTACAGATCGGTATTGCATGGTAGGTATTGCACTGTAGGTATGGTATGGTATGGTATTGCATGGTAGGTATTGCATGGTACGGTATGGTATTGCATGGTAGGTATTGCATGGTACGGTATGGTATTGCATGGTACGCTATGGTATTGCATGGTACGTATCGCCTGGTATGTTACGGTACAGTATTGCATAGTAGGTATTGCATGGTATGGTACGGTATTGTACGGTACGGTATGGTATTGCATGGTAGCTATAGCACAGTACGGTACGGTATTGCATGGAGGTATTGCATGGTACGGTGCGGTATGGTATTGCATGGTAGATATGGCATGGTACGGTACGGTATTGCATGTTGGGTATTGCATGATATTGTACGGTGCGGTACAGTACAGTATGGTACTGCATGGTCGGTATTGCATGGTACGGTACTGTATTACATGTTAGATATGGCATGGTATGGTATGGTACGGTATGGTACGGTACGGTATTGCATGGTATGGTACAGTACAATACGGTACGGAATTCCATGGTACGGTATCGCATGGTATGGTACTGTATTGCATGGTAGGTATTGCATGATATGGTACGGTACGGTATTCCATGGTATGGTATAGTACGATATGGTACGGTATTGCATGGTAGGTATTGCACGGTACGGTACGGTACTGCATGGTAGGTATTGTATGGTATGGTACGGTACGCTATTGCATGGTAGGTATTGCACTGTATGTATTGCATGGTACGGTATGGTTTGGAATGGTAGGTATTGCATGGTATGGTACTGTACGGTACGTTATGGCATGGTAGGTATTGCATGGTATGGTACGGTACGGTATTGCATGGTAGGTATTGCATGGTACGGTACTGTATTACATGTTAGATTTGGCATGGTATGGTACGGTGTGGTATGGTACGGTATGGTATGGTACGGTACGGTATTGCATGATATGGTACGGTACGGTATTACATGGTATGGTACGATACGGTACGGTATTCCATGGTACGGTATTGCATGGTATTGTACGCTATTGCATGGTAGGTATTGCACTGTATGTATTGCATGGTACGGTATGTATGCTATTCCAGGTCCTGTATGTTATGTATCATATGTTTTGTTTTGTGGAGGGTGATGATCAGCGGGGTCAGAGCAGAGAAGGGAGGTAGGCGCAGCCCCTTCAGGGCGTCCCCTGTTGTTCGTACAGTGTGCTCTGGGTCCTCTCTCTCTCTCTGCTCTGAGCCACCTCTGTTTATCCCCTCAGCCCATTCAGTGGCAGAGCACTGACCAGGTGTTGGTGCACGCGCGGCCAGCGCATGCAGCAAGGCTGCCAAGTGCGTGCCCTGCTGGCTAACAGCGGTTCCCGGATAGCAGCAACATCCTGCTCCGTAACAACCCTCCTCGCTCCTCTCTCCGAGATAACAACCCTCCTGGCTCCCCTCTCCAAGGTCGCGTTCTCACAGCTGTGTGCATCTTGTAGTTTCCCACAGTGGCCCTACACGGACCATCACTGAGACCCCTCACACAGGTACTATGGTGGGTGTTGTGTGGTACGTGTTGTATTGCTGTAATTGTATTAGGCTCCTTGTATTGTGTTCTATGTATTGTATGTGTTGTGTTGCTACTGTGGTCTTTTATTGCTTGTATTGTACTGCTCGTACGTTTTCGTGTCTGTATGATACGCTATTGCGGGCATTGTATGGTATGGTGTTGTACTGTATATATTGTATGGCATGGAAAGTATTGTATGGATTTTATTTTGTATTGCATGTTTTGTGTTGCATTTTACGTAATGCAATTTCTATTGTGTTTTGTATTGCAGTTTGTATTGTGATTTGTCTTAAATTTAATGTGTTGTGTTTTCCATATAGTATGTTATGCTAGTTCTTGTATTGTACCCTGCAATGTGTTCTGTACCGTATTGCGTTTTTTTCTATTTTTGCTGTACAGTATCTTGTCAGGTGTTTTGCAATTTTTGTTGTCTTCTGATATATTTGTATTGTAGTGTGTTTGTATTGTCATTTGGATTTTACTGTCATTTGTGTTTTATTGTACTTGGTATTGTATTGTATTCCTTATTGTCCGTTGTGTAACGCATGGCTGGAATTGCAGGGCTGGTACCGCGCTGCAGCATGTTGTGTATTGCACTGGAGCATTGTACAAGATTTTGTATTGCACTGCGCCCCACCCAGCGCAGCTCCGGCGCCCTCCAACACCTCCTCCCAGCAGGCTCCAGCACACAGCGCTTCTCGGGAGCCAACCCCACGGAGCACAGGTGAGCGCCCGCCTGCCCCAGCTGCTGCTCTGGACGCAAAGCGCTGCTCCTCTGTCGCCTCCAGGTCACGTGTGTATGGAAAAAGTTACGATAGTGTAATATATTTTTTGTAATATATTTTTCGTTTTGTAATATATTGTGCTTTGGTCAGGTACTGTGCTTTGCATTGTATGGTACAGTATGGCATGAACTGTATTGATGGTATAGTACTGTATCGCATCTATGCTGTTGTTTTGTACGACACATCGTATGATTTATTCTGGGGTATAGTATTTTACAGTATTTTTAATATGGTATTGTATTTACTGAATTGTGTGTTGTATGGTAGGGATTGTATAGTACGGTATGGATTTTGTGGTATGGTATTTATTATACTTATTCTGTAAGTTTTATTGTATGTTTTGTGCATAGTGTATCGTACGTAATGTATCATATGGTATTCTGTTGTATGTGCTCTGTGGCATGGTATGTATTGTATGTGCTGTATGATATGGTACATATGGAAGGGTATGTATAGTGGTGGTGCACCACTTCTCCAGTGGTGGAGAAGGAGGTGCTCTCTTCTCAGGCGTGCGCAGAGACAGGACAAGAGGCAAATGGCAGAAGTGGCCGCAGGGGAAGCTCCCTCTGGATCAATTTTCCTCACCATAGGAACAACTAAAGCCTGGAACAGGCTGCTCATAGAATGTCCCTCACAGGAATGACTCAAGACGTGGCTTGGCAGAGCCCTGGATAACCTCATCTAAATCCCCGCTTTCAAGAGAAGTTTACACCACATGATCTTGAGAGCAACCTTTCAACCTGGACTCTTCTGTGATTGCACAGTTCTTCTTGTTACCAAGCCTGCAAATTCAACGATCTGAAATAATCTGGCTTCAAGGAGAGAAATCAGGAATTACTTTTATTGTGCTGGTGAGTTATTGTGATGAGGACACAATGCACAGCGGAATATGACATGTAGAAAGACGTGCAGAAAGACATGAGACACGCAAAAAGAACAGGATATATGAAAAGTCATCCAGTCAGGCAAAGTCCTTCACAGGCTCCTTCTCCCACTTTGTGGCAGCGTCAGTTGCAGTGAGTGTCTTAGCTGCTGCGGCCCGTGGTGCAGCCCGTGGTGAGGCAGGCTGCCCCTCTGCAGCCCATGGAGGCCCACGGAGGAGCAGAGATCCACCTGCAGCCCGGGAGGGAGGACCCCACTCCAGGGCAGGCAGATGCCCGAAGGAGTTTGTAGCCCGTGGAGGGCCTGCGCTGGGGCAGCCGCTCCAGAGGGCCTGCACCCCATGGAAAAGGACCCGCTGGAGCAGTTTGTGAAGGACTGTAGCCCATGGGAGGGACCCCACGCTGGAGCAGGGGAGGAATGTGAGGAGTTCTTCGCCCGAGGAGGAAGGAGCAGCGCAAAGTGACAAGTGATGAACTGACCACAGCCCCCATTCTCCGTCCCCACTGTGTTGCTCAAGATGGGGAGGAGGTGGAGATAGTCCAGAATGAAGTTAAGCCCAGGACGAGGGGAGGAGTGGGAGGAAGTTTTTTCCTCTCTCTCATTATCCTGCTTTGGTTTCATTATTAATAAATTGAAATAGTTTTCCCCAAGTTGAGTCTGTTTTGCCCGTCACTTGAATGATCTCTCCCTGTCCTTATCTCAAACCTTGAGCTTTTTGTTGTATTATCTCTCCCCCATTCCCTTGGAGGGTGGGGAGACTGAGTGAGAACCTGAGTAGCTTGGTCTCCAGTGGGGCTAAACCACAACGACTGTATTCCATTATTTGTGTATATTGGAATTAGAAAACCAGGACAAGAAAGCCTAGAAGTCTACTTTTTCACTTTGCAGCCCCGAGTCCTGTTAGGTCCTGCTACAGAGTCACCTGTAGCAGCTTTGTTGTCTTCCGGTTCATTTTCCCACAAGAAAGGTCGGTCTGGCTTCATGACAGGACATTTCCAAACCAGTATTGTTTCTGGTCACCTGGGAAGTATTAGGGCAATTATTTTCCAGTGTGCAGCGTCTACTTGATAAGCACCTGGACATTTTCCTAGGAAAAGCTTTAATTTTAATTTGGGAACTCTGGTCTCAAAAAATCTTTCCCTGACCACTCACTTGCATTATCGCCGGCAGCACAGCACGGCCTCTTCTCTCCCACCACAGTGGTACTTGACAGGTGAATGATCCATAGGTATGACTTTGTATCTCTCACCTTGAGCCGTTTTCCAAACACTATGGGAACGTAGGACAAGACCACACTTACACAGAGGTGAAGCTGAGCTTCCAGAGCTGCCTTTCTGCCCTAATAAATATTCCACCTCTCTCCTAGACGGGGCTCTTGCTGTTACCCAGCTGCTTACAAGCTGCCGTCCCAAGTTCTCTCTTTTGCTTGCCACAGAAGCCTTGCGCTTATCTGTCTGTGATAGAGGCTTCAGGTTTATTCGCCTCAGTGAGAAGCCCGTCGGTCATTCTAAACAAACCTTCAGCTAAAACCACTGAACACCTATTTTTATCTGATGCGCCATTATCAGACAACTAAATGACTATACAGCATGACTGCAATTTAATACCATTAGATCTTGTGCCAGTTGCACATCTCTGGTTTCTCCTACAAAAACACAAAAGTTCGTTTCAGATTTGCTGGTATTTCTCTGTTTCAAAGAGCAGAGAAAAACGAAACCAGCATTTTTTTTTATTTTACCTATTTGGAGGTTTTTTAACGCATAGATTGGCAAGTTAAAGATAATTTACAAGTCCTGCAGTCACGCTAGTTCAAAAAAAACCCAGGACAAAACGGTATCATGATCAAATTAAACCTCATGTAAGTCCTGCTAGCCTTTCTGGCTTGGTGTTCAATAAGCAGTGATAGCCATGAGGCTAAAGTAAGGAATTTACTGAGTCTGCCTTCTTGCGACTGCCCAGGTTTTTATCTATTTCGTTCCTTCTCTTGCAGGAAGGGGGCTTGACTTACAGTCTGGTCCTCTGTCACTGTGTTCTTCAACTTGGTGTAATAACACAGTACATGGAAAATGGCTTAATTTAACATGCAGTCCTAAGCACTGTTGATTCAGGAGCTGATCCGGTAAGAGAAGGCCTGTCCTGTGGAGGACAGTCCCCCCCAGCAATGTAAACCAGCTGCTTTGTTTCCTGCTGCATATTTTTACAGCCTTATCAGTGCTCTAAAGGGATTAAGGAATTAGTTTTATGAGACTGATGTGTTTATCCTGACTTTTAAAACCTGAAGAGCTACTTAAAGGTTAGCATAAACTGTTCATTAGCATTAAGGTGTATAGCTCTAAATTGCCTGTGATCCCTGTTAAGTGAGGAAGGGCCTGTCATATCATCACATCTTCAACCTTAAGTACAGTCAGTTCTCAGTTATCTGCAGTGACCAGTGCTGGAGTACAATGGGTAAAAGAAAGCTGTGGATAATGGAAATTATATTTAAATGATGCTCTAAGTGAGAGAGTACTGGTGAAGACGAAGGCCAGAAACGCTTTCATTTTGATACTCAGGGACCCCTGAGAGGTCACTGAAAAGAGCTGGTATGTGACTTGTGCATGTGGCTGTTCTGCTTTGTGACGCACATTAGCTCTGTGGAGCCAAGCATCTCCACTGCCCATATAGCGGAGGGCTGGCTCTGCTGGAAGCAGCACAAGAGGAACATGTTATCCTGATGGCCTTCTTGTGTCATCCAGCTGCTGTGTTTTGGTCACAACTTACACTGTTGAGTTTTCAGAGATGGAAATTGCCTTGTTATTGCATGTCTTGCAAGAGGTTAGCACAGTGAGTTCCCAAGTTTGGCCCAGCATCCCATTACAGTTTACAGCCTATAAACAGCTATATGAAAGAAAATTTCATGGCACCCTTAGATCCTTTGGTACTGTGGATCATGCAGATTTGTTGATTCAGCCCTCAGCTCTTTATGAAAGAAGTAGGATTGCAGTAGAAAGACTGCATCCCTTGTTCTGACCTTCCGAGTTGTACTGGGCAAATGTTAAAGAACTGTAAGGGTTTTTTTTCATGCACAATTCTTGAGGACTGTGCTCTTCTGTGCCACATCCACATGTAGTTTTGGGGTGAGCTGATAATGTCTGGCAGGTGCAGCATAGGCAGCCTCTTCCATTACTGTATTTGCTGGCTCTTGTCTCAAGTAAATTCACAGTAGACTAGTTTGGGAATCCATTCTCTGGGGAAGTCAGTGTTCAAAAGACTTGATTTTATCTTTCATCTCGAAAAATTGCATAGGACAGTGTTTCTAACGTAGATTTGCATTTGTAAACTGATTACTATCATACCTACGAACAGGAGATGAGAAGAAGAACAGAAATACTAAAATAGGTATTTTTATTCTGACATTTCTTTTAGCTGGAAGAGTTCATTCTTTTATATAAAACTGTTATTTACTTGCAAAAGTGTGAATAATCAGAAAAGGCTATTTGAAAACATAGGTTTTACATTTATGCTTGAACCCCCAAGGCTGCTTACCACCAAGAGAAGGGCAATCAGATTCCTCATGTCTTTAGCCCATAACCACCTCAGCTCTTTTCCACTTCTCACTTCAGTCAGGCATTAGGAATATGCCAAAAGTCTAATCACCCAAATTGTTGAAACATACACAATAACAATTGGGCACACTTGTGCCATCAAAATATGTAATATTGCCTTTTTGTCCTCCACAAAACAGGTCTCTCTTTTGTATTTAAAAAAGCCAAGTTTACTCCTGGCTAGTATTGAGGGAATGGCATAATACTGGCTTGACTCTGATTTGCTTATTTAGAAGGCTGTAACATTATAAAATCTGGCATCTGAGAAAAGAGGAAATTATACTAACCCTTCATGGAAGCATGTTGCGTTATTGTGCTGTGTCTGCAACAGCTCCAAAGGAGTGGATTATATTCATATAGAACTTAATTTTTCAACTTGGACAAAATCATTGTGTCCACAAGCAATATTGACATGGATTTACCAATTGTTATTCCTGCTCTTTCTTTTCAGTTATAAGCCTCTTGTACAGGCTCCATATCTATTGCTTGAAGCCTATGGAGGCATAATTTCTTAAACTTCAAAAACCCTGTGTCATTTTCTCACTGAGGAGACGTATGAGTTGCATTTCTTCCACATTTCTCCTCAGCCCCAGCAAAGCAAGACAGATTGGTCTAACTCCTGACGCATCTTTAACCACACTAAGAGTTAGTACACCCACAGGGTGCCTGTAATGGCAGAAGCGGTCCTTCCAAAACAAAACAGAATGACCAGATCTGGAGCCCGGGTCCCAGCACCTTCCAGGACTGATGCTCTGGAGCTAATTGATCACTGGACCAGTCCGTATTTTAAGAGTGAGTGTGAATGAAGTAGGGTAAAGCTGAAGTAACTGCCAATAGAATGACGGAGTGGGGAGAAAGGTCTCTGGCTTGCATGACCAGTAGCTGTGCCCCTGTTTGCTAAGCACAGCGTTATTATAGAGATGTATAACCCTATAGGGCATGACATACGTGTGTCACACGGTGCTGCAGCTGCTCAGCAAATGTTAAACCTGGTCCAGTAATGTCAAGGGGGAAAAGTGACACATATCACTGTGCAAATGTATTGGGTTTTGTATGCGTGTCCACACAGGGGCTTTCAGGTGGTGCTGGAAGGGCTCATCTGCCTTTTACTTGTGTCACGGCTGGTAAGTCAGAGACTGGATTTGTCTTGTACTGTATCTGCGTAGCTTGTATGTATTCCTCCTCAGCAGGTGTTTCAGGTTAGCACCAAATAAATGATGAGCAGGCCCTGGGTGTGATGTGTAAGAGCAGTAAATTGCCAAGGACAGAAAGAAAATTTTAAGCTTCATTAGTATGGTCATAAACTGGAAGCGCTTAAACCATGTAGAAAATAGCTTTTTGAATTTCATCTTATAAATATCAGTTGACGAGATTAGAGTCTTTGCTCTTAGTGAACTCAGTCTTTTCTTCATGATATGTTCCCAAGCAAACATCAAAGATATAACAGCTAATGGCCAGTCTCATTAGTGAAATGAACTGTGCCATTATTATTAAATCATGTTATTGCCTTCTGCCTTTGTCAGAATAATATTTCATCATAATCACGATGGCACAAGGACAAAGAAGGCATAAGAAGTAACACAATTTATTAAATCACAAGTATGATAGGAAGAAATGGACAAACTTTAAGTCGCTCAAGCCCTTCTTCAGATGTCCAGGTTTAAGCAGCCAAAAGCTTCTCTGATTTTTCCAGCTGTATCAGTTTGTCTAACAACACATCTACCAGCAAAACACACCCTGCTTTGTTAGAGTTGGTATCAGTTTAGCAGGGCAAAGAAGAAGCCCTGACTTCCAGTGGACTTGCCAACCACTCTGGGTTGAATCAATTCAATTAAAAATTGCCAAAACAGCATCTTAGAAACCTTCATGTATTGTAAATGACCATCGTAGAAAAATGTACTGGCTATCGTAAATCCTTTCATTTTTTTTATATTGCTTTACCAATAAAAAACTGCCCAAAAGGTAAGGTCTGTAGTCAATGGCTGTGACTTCTTAAACACTGTATGAATTCTGGTGACTTGATGAAAAAATTATTTTAATGCAAGTGTGCTACTCTGAACAATTTCACTTTTCTTTGGTTTTATTTTTCTCACTGTACTCATCAGCCATTGCATATCTCTGTTGTTGTATAGGTAGATGAACTAGACACAAATCTTGATCAGAGACAAGTTCTTTGAGTTCCTTAAAGCAGTTTCCTTATCACGGACCACATGGATAATATTACTTTGGGGCAGGGAGGCATACTCCAGTCACCTCTTAACCCAATGAGAATCTTTTAACTGCTTCTGGTCTGATTCTCACTTCCCACATGTGTTTCTTCAGCTCAGCTGGTGAAGAGATTTTGAGTTTTGTTCATCTAAGGCTTTGCATTTATTACCTAGATACCCAGCATTTTACTAGATTTGGTATATTTTTGCCACGTCTACTGAAAGAGAATTAACACATTGTACAGCACACTGTATCATATATCAGCTTTGCCTTTTTGTGTGATTTTGATGGAATTTGGTGTCATCCTTCTGATTTGGAGGTATACCTAATGCTCCAGGTGCTCTGCTCTGGAGTTTCAGGGCGAGCCAGGGAGAGGGATGGGGTGGTTCCCTGCCCAGGGACTGCTGGTCCCACTGGCGACAGCTTGGGCACTGCCAGTGCTGTGGCTGCTGCTCAGGAAGGGAGGAGAGCAAAGCCCCTGTGTGCGCCCCCCTCTAGAAAGCTGCACATGGGCAAAAACTCATTTGACTGAGAAATTCCAAAGGATGTGATGGCTCATGGGGAGCAGAGCCAAGCCTCTGCAGGGGAAGGCTTTTCTCCCTCTCACACACATACCGAATCAATGAACCTTGTCTTAGACAAGACAAGAGATCTGACTTCTTACAAGCAATTAATTATTTTTCCAATGTGGAATAAGATGCAAAAAGTTGCATTTTGCTTTGGTAAAAGACTCTTTCTTCCATCTTCTCTGAGTAAGTGTGATTTGATGCTTCTCTCGACAGCCTTCATTGTTTTCCCTTGTGGAGGCTGGTCATGCTGCCAAGAGAGGGCAGCAACCAAGCACAGAAACTGCATGCCTGTCACTGTGTTAGGTCACATGGGAATTTAATTTAAAAGATTATTAGCGCAGAAGCTCTATGTCTTACTAGAATTACTGCTCAATGCACTTAGCTTCTGCCAATTCCTTCTTCCTGCTAAAGCAAACCTCTGAATTGTCCTGTTTTCTGTATGTTTTCTTTCAAATAAACGAAATAAGCCCAAACTTCCGCTGAGTCATTTGAAAATATGTTCTGTGCCATGGGAGCATGTCCGGACAAACATCAGGCACTGCTCTGCGGATGCTGCCTGGAAGGCACAGATCCCACACCTGCATTGCCACAGCTTTGTAGGGGAATAAATGCATGTAACCAAGAGCTGTACAGCTACATTGTATCTTTATTTCTGGGTGCAAGGCATTTTCATTGCTCATGCTGTCAGCTTCCCACTGCAGGCTGTGTCACTGATAAAACACTGCTCTAGTCTCTAATGGGCAGCATTTTCTCTCAAATTCACCATTCCTGTAAGTTCCAGAGCCACCTCCGTCACATGTAAGGCTGCGTGATCAGATCACCACATATCCATAACGACACGCTTATTCCAGTATTTACTGAGCTGATCCAGGTTGAACCTGCTTTAGAAATAAAAGTAACCTGGTTGATTTTAATACAGTTAATAATTTTTACCCCAAAAGAAGCTGCAGTGTTTTGGCTGGAGTTTTCACTTAATGAGGAAAATGTCATGGCCTGATGAAAAATGGAGGCAGAGAGAGGGAGGGTCTGCGTGGGCTTTGTGTTACTGTGGGACAAAAGTGCTGTGTTTCTCTGGAGCTCTGCTCTTCCCATGTCAAACACGGAGGCCGACTATTTGCCCAGCTATTGGAAAACATCTGAAGCTCTACTGATAAAATTAAACTAATATTTAAGGACAGAATTACACTGTGCAGAGCCAGATGGGGATAGAACGGTGGGAAAGCACGAAGGAGTGGATAACTCCTGCTGCCTGTGCTATATTTAGACTCGAATGGACTAATGCTGGCTTAACCTGGTGTGTAAAAAAAGGAAAAGCTGTGGGTCAGACCGACACCTAGCTGTGGGACACCTTGAGGGGCTTCTCAGGGCAAGAGGAGCTGAAAGAGCACCAACCCCACAGGGAAGGTGTTCGCCTGCTGTCAGGCACAATTTGCCTCGCGTCAGACACCACACTGGCTGGCAATGGGGAAGCGCCTGCAGTCCCAAAGATGATCCTACTAATTTCTTCTCAGCCAGCTAGCAAACAGCATTTTAGGGGGAAGGAGATTAAAAGAGAAGAGGGGAAGCGCAGGGAATGGGAGTGGGGTTACGCCAGGCAATCACCACTCTCTGTGCGGATACCACTGCACTTACTGCCCAAGCCCGATCCTGCCCCAGGCATCCTCTGTAACCTGGGCAAGGACACTGGAGTCCAGGTTAATTTAAAGGCCAACTCAATTGCCTAATTTCCTTGGAGGGTATGAGCCTTGGCTGCATTTTCATGCTATAGCTAAACCAGTTTGGCAGCTGCTGAAAGTGGCAGGACCCCTCTGCCCTGCTTTCCCCTCAGAGAGTTTGCTCAGGTCTGTGAATGGCATTAGCAGAATTAAAAACCCCAGCTCCTCCAACTTCTTTGCACAAGGGGAGGATGCTCCTGTGAGTTCAGCTCAAGCTGTGCAAATGATGATTAAAGAAATAAACAGGAATGAGAGAGCAAAAACACTGGGCATTCAGTTTTCTGCAGGTGCTGTGCCTCGTATTACCTCCCCAGAGCTGATGCATTGGCTTCAAAGTGCTGTCCACAGCCAGGCAGCCCCTGTGTCTGAGTATCACTGCTTTCAGCTGGAGTGAGAGTGTAGATCAGGGGACAGATGAGCTTCTACCTTGCCACCCCTATGCCAGCATCTTCAGCAGAGCACCTCTCTTTGCAGCACAGGAACCACAAGTGCTGGACCCCCCTGGATGGATTTCTCCATTGGCAGCGGCTGCTGGGTCTCCATGCAAAGTGCCTGGCCTGCTTGCAGGCTGGAGAGTCCTCAGCGTGGAGTTACTCAGCGAAAAGGGCTGGGAACTATTGAACTTCAATATCAGCTTTTGTTGCAGCATTTCTGCCTTCTTTCATTAGCACAAGTAACAGCTTCCTGAAGTCAAACAAGTTTGTTATTTAAAAAGGGCAATGATTTTTTTTTACATTGTCCTAACACTCAGTAGTTCTTCTGCTTCTGTCTTTCTCTGGTATTTTTCTTTTTTTTTTAAAGAATGAATAAAGCAGATATTAGTCACACCAACAAATCATTGTTGGATGTGTGTGTGTCTCGTAATGGGCAGTACTAACTCCAGACAAGCCACTTTCAGCAGAGAGCAGCAAAAGGCTAACAGCTTGAGTACAGGTCTAAGAGACTCCCAGCCAATTAGTCAACTATGTGGCCTCTCTGCTGGAATCAGAGAGCCCACAAGCAGGCCTTCAGGAGTTTGTACCAGTAATAAGATGACTGAGGCTCTTCCCTATAAGTTTGTGATTCTGCATGCTGACGATGCAAATGAAGCCATCCAGATCCAGAACCATCCAGAACAAATTTTGTGTTAAATCTAGAATGATCTTTGCAGCGATGCCCTGCAGTGAATATGCCGTGGAAAACTTAAGTGATGCTGTGAATAGCTCAGCATGGACTATTATGCTACTGACAAAATTTTCTGAATGGATCTTTGTATGTATTTCAGTCTTTCACCTCCCTTGTCAATGGTCTTAACAGCATAAGTTACAACTCCGTGATACCTGTGAGGCCACTGAGTAAACCACTTACCCAGGAGAAGACTTTCTTTTGTTTTGCAAGTTGTTAATGCACTGTAAGAGGATAGTCCTGGCTCTGCAAAACAAGTGAAGAAAATTTTCCAGGAGTCTACATACAGGCAACAATGAGAAATATGGAGGAGGAAAAGGATGAAACAGAAACTAGAGGAAAAACTGTGAAGACAGACCGTATTTAGAATAAAGAAGAAGTGATAGTCCTTGCTCTTGTTTTATAAAGGAAAGGAAACTCTTCTTTTGACAAAACTAATAGTAAAGTTCTCCATCAAGACATGTTAGTTAAGTACTGATGAATGCATGCCGTACATGAAGGCATGCCTGTCACTGTGTCTCCTTAGAGGTTCAAGATGCTGCCAAACTGGAAGCCTAGCTATGTTTGGCTTTATCTTGTGAGCTCTGCCAGATGTATATTGTTTCCCATTAACAATGTACAGTTTTTTCAATCTTGTAGTTGACACTGGAAAATGTTAATAAAAGAGGAATACTGGTCACCACAATTAAACCAATGCATTATGAAAGGCACTCTATGGAATACATTGCCCCTTTGAGGAACGGCCATTTCAAAGACTTTTTTTTTTTTTTACATTTTGGATTTTTTTCAATATGGGAAACATTTTCTTGGCTCATTCTGACTGAACTTTGGCACATTCTTTAAGAGAAAACATTAGACAATTATATGGGAGAGAACAGTATGGAAGACTTTTTCTTCAGGGCAAGTGTTCTGAGCTGAGACTGAAAAAGGTGAGCCGCAGAAATGGCATCAGTTTGAATGACTTGTATTTGTGCACTTCACATATCCCAGCTCTTAAGCATATTTGAAAAGATTTAAGACAGATAGCCAGTGTTCTTTTGCCTCCTGTACCACACAGGACTGCTAGCTGTGATTCAGTAAGCCAGCTTGCACTGGTTTCCACTATAGTTTTGTACTGGTGATGCGGAATGTAATTACTAAAATAGCATTGGAAAATTTTGGGGTTTTTTCTGCAGGAAATTTAATTAAAACATGAAAAATTATTATTTTATGAATATTAATTTATTATTTTATGAATTATGAAATCTTGCTTTCCAAATATAAGGACAGTCAGCTGTAGGCAAAACAAATTGTTCCTTGTTGAAGAGAAAAGGGAGCGAGAGGGGCTTTGGTATCTGGATCAGTGTTGATGCCATGCTTGTGGGAGGTAGCTGATGCAATAGCTGTGCCATTGCATACATGAAGTGTGATTTTGGATACTATGTTTTGTGTTCTGCTTCTGTCCCTTGTTTTGCAAATGAGGAGAATAACAGTTATGTATCTCTGCCTCAGAAATTCAGGGTGAGAATCAGGTATGGACACACCACGTGCTTCATCCACGCATGGGTTGTATCCTTGTGCCACAGGAAAGCAGGTTTGTGGAGCCAGGCGGCTGGCAGGTGTCCTCAGCCCTTGAAAGTGCCCTCAGTGCAGCCGGTCATGGTGCCTGGGATGGCAGAAAATCCTGAGCAGCATAGAGGGTTTCTCAGTTAATCGCCCCCGGTGTCCCTGATGCTGCGAGTGATGCCCATCAACAACAAGCAGAGTGGTGCTCTGGACTCGAGCGCTGGGGACCGGGTCACTGACCCTCCCCTCTGACCCTCCTTCCACGGCGGGGTGGCCAGAGCCGCCTGAGCTCCTAGAGGAGAGCCACGAGCACCGCGAGCACGGGTGCTGTCTGGGCTTGCCCCAGCAACCCACGGCAGGGGAGGAGGGTTTCAGCTGTGGGAGGCTTTCTGAGTTCCTCTGACAGTGCCGATTCATTTAAGTGCTGCCCACAATATTTTTTACCATTTTTCCCCCTGAGTGTCAATGTACTTTTTTCTGAGATGTTTAAAATGGTAAACACAAGACAACCTGTCTATAGTACACAGTCTATGAAACATACCAATGGGAAGATTATGCAAAGAAGGCAGAAGACAGGAGGAAAAGTGAATGGGACCAACTTTAAGGGAAACAGCAGGAGATGTGGTCTGTCCTGGGCTTGTTACACAGATAAATGTTTCCAAAAAGTGAAACCAGTTCCCAGGCTTGGAGCAAACCTCAGCGACCCAGAGACTCCTGCTCTTGAGCTACCAAGCTGCTGCATTGTTATTGCTTGTTATTTCTTCCACCACTATAGAACTGTTCCTTCTGGCTGCTCCCAGGACACACCAGTTGCTTTGCTGCTGAGAAGCCCATATTTGCAGGTAATACCCTACTGTGCAGCTCTCAGGGAATGTTTGAGGGTTAAAGTCCCCAGGCCACTTACATATTCATGTTGTTCTCTTTCAGTAGCTAGTTCAGAAAAAAAGCGTTCTGGCAACATCTTACTGTCAGCTCACAGTGCTGCATGCCGCCTGCAAGAACGACGCGGACAGCTAACTTGCATGCTAGGTGCCTACAAGTAAAAACTGCTGTCTCATTTTCATGCAGAAATGTGTACTTTGTCACTACTGATCACCACCCATCCTCCTGCCAGTCTTACCAGGATGCTTAATGTGCTGCCCTGCCAGCTGACAGCTGCCTGGCCTTTAAGCAGGGGGTCTGCCTGGGAAGCACAGGCTCCAGCAGAATAAAATGCCTGTTGCTTGTCTTAGGCTGCATTCGCTGCCAACTGCAGCTCTGCCGTACCTCTTGCGGGCAGCTGCCTTCGTGTCTACATGCAGAGTTGCCCGAGCACTGCAGCAGAATGCAGTACTTAAAAGGGTACGTGGGGATCCTCTGGCAAAGGGAGGAAATTTGTATCCTGCGCTAAAAAAAAAAAGCCTAAGGAATGTATATGGCATCCAGCTGTGACCTGCCCCTGCTCTCACACTCGCGGATGCGAGTGCTAGAAAAGCAAGCTGGGTGACCCTACCCCATCTTTGGTATGGTAAGAGAAAAACAGTTCCGGAGCTGCAACTGGGTGTAGTTGCTCTCAGCTGAGTGAGCAATACCGCAGTACTAACTGAATACATGTAATTATGTCTAAAGCTGAATTACTGCTCTCCAGGAGAAGCTGGAGCACTGTTGCCATGACTATTGCATTGGCGAGAGAGACTCTTGCCTGCATCTCGGAGCACTCTACAGCTGGCAGCCTCTGCGCTCTCTCCTCCCTCTGGAGGTCCCAAATGTCACTCTGACACTGCCTGTTCCCTTGGTACACTCTGTCCTGGCAGAAATGAGCAAGGGGTCAGAGAGAGGGAGAGACTTCGGGGATGCTGAGCACCACGCTGGACTTGGGTGAAAGGCTCCTGGCTTTGGGCAAGGGGTGGGGGCTGCAGTGGTTCCACGACAGTGTTTGAAGCAGGCACCTTACTAATGGTGGGAAATGGGACACACTGGAATAGATATGTGGTGAGGCTGAGGGCTGGGACGCTGGAAAAACACTCCCTGGCATCAGTCTCAGCCCCCTCTCCCCACAGTGGGTTAAGTGCTCAGAGATGTGTCTGTGTTTTGCTATGTTCAGCTGTTAAACCAGAACAACGTTCCTTATGTCACAGAAGGCTACATATGTTTTATTTACAAATTCCTGCGATAGAAGGCATTGCACAGTGGGAAGCAGAGCTGACACACTTCATATGCCTAATGGTGTATTTGGCTTTCTCTGCAATAGGTTATTAGTGATGTTAGATTTTCCTTCCTGAAGGCCTACACTGAGACTTATTAACTGGAACAAGCCATTTTCTGACTTGTTTTTTTTCTCTTAAAAGTACAATCGTATTGCAAAATTCTGGCATTTGTCTCAAAAGTTTCCCAATCAGCTTGGCCTGTGGAAAACATGAAGTCTTGTAGCTGCCACCTCACCCTGCATTGCATTCATCCCTTACGGGGATGAGGGCAGGCTAAAAGCAGCAGCTTTTCCTTCTCAGAAAACCATCAATCTCATTTGGCATAACCGCTTAAAGGGAAAAAAAAACCAAACAAACCTAAAACTGAGATAAGGCAGCTGCCTTAGATAAGGCCTAATCTCCTCAGATTTCAGTGCAGGGGATGGTTTGCTGCGCTTTGGCTGACAGTCAAAGGTGGGGGGTACCCAAGGAAAGGACAGTGCCTGAGTACCTGAGGTCCTCGTGGCATAAATCCAATAGATTTCTAAGTCTTAAATAAGCTAGGGTAACCTGTGGAGACCAGTTTTAATAAGCTCAGTGCAGTTAGCATTAAAAACCAAGCCAACAGCTCCAACCTACTCTAACTGACTCAGTTCTGAGGTGCCCTTGCGAGAAGCCCTAGTAAGGTGTATTTTACTAATCCAGCTTGCAGAAGAAAATGCAGCTGATGCTCATATGCTGCGGCAGTGGACAGGCAGCCCAGACAAGGAGGGAATTGGTTACACGGGTGTCTGTTGCAGTCTTGCTCAGAAATGTGAAACCTGGCTGCTAAAGACAGGTGCTGAAGAGCTTGTGGGGTTTCCTCAGGCAGGTTGGGCATCTGGAGGGGATGCCCAGGGGGTGGCTGTGGCTGGACAGCAGCTCCATAAGGAGAAGAGCCACTACCAAAATGACACTGGTCTGTCTTATCAGAAAACCACCAGACAGACAGGCAGAGACACCCCTGCACAAAGGAACTGAGAAACTCAGCAGCTGAGCCTTACGCCATTAAAAAAAAAGCCCCAAGCCTCTGCCTCCTAACCTAGAATTAAGCTAGGCTTGGAAATAGTTTTCCTGTTAGTCCATGCCCTCTGCTTCTTCAGGGTCAAGCCAGAGCCAGCAGTCAGCGGCAGATGAACAGAGGAGTGTCTAGTCACAATTAATAGGAAGCTACTCCCAGAGATCCTTTTGCTAAGAGGCCACACACTAGCCTCTGACCAGCTGCTCATGGAAATGGGCAGAAGGCAGAAAATGAGAGCAGAACTCTCCAAAGCACTTAAGTGTCCGTGCGTGCATACGCGCACACGCACCCACGCGGCCAGAAACCACTGGGAACCGGGATTCTTTGCTACAGACAGAAAGGTTTCTGGATATATATGGCAAAGTAGAAGGTCACAGCTAGTCTGAACTACTCGGTCCCTCTGCAGACTTCCAATGACAGTTACAGCTGTAGATGACTAAAATGCAGGGAAGCTTACAGCACTTCCATCTGCAGCCAAGAACTGAAATGCTACCGGCATGTGCCCAGGCACTCAGCAGCTTCTGCAGGAGCTGCGGTGCACGACGTGTTGCAAGCCGGACCAGACGGTTGCCTAGCGCTTGTACTCTTGTTTTGTTTGCTCCCTGTGCTCGTGCTGGCTGGTGCTGACGGTAAATGGAGTATTTATTTCTCCAATTACCCCCGCCTCACTGCCCCCGCCTCCACTGACGTCTATTTGAGGAGAAGTAGATTTGCCACATAGATGTGATGTTTGCTTCCAACCATCTTGGACCCCTGGAGCGTTTTGAGCTTTTCTGTCCCAGAAAATCCAGAGCCCAGAGTGCTCCCTGGCCGATCGCCTCCTTGTTTTTTCTCTGTAGTGAATTAGTGGAGAGGCCTGTACTGATGCCTGCGAGTTAAATATGCATATTCCCAAGTATCATGACTAGCCTAGTAGGTTTAATTGTAGGTGAAATGTCTGTCCTATATTTAGAAAGCAGGGGATGTTAAGTATTTTTTCTTCCACCCACTGTGGAAATCTTGTGAAGTCAATAGCTAAAATCCTGTGTATCTTCATCACCACTGTCGGGCCCATCGTTTCCTTGGCCTAGGAGCAAAGAAAGGAAAAGTACAGAGGGATAATACATACGGGGTAAAAAAAGGCTGTGAGCACCCTATTCTGGAAGTTTCACCTCTGTAACATACCAGAATGTGTACAGCCTGTGGGACAAGAAAGGCTTCTGGTATCACAAGGGCACAACCTTGAATTTTACAGAGCAAAGGATTAGTCACACCGATCAATTGTATGCAAAGTCCCAGTGCGTGCTCAACTTATCTCTAGTAGAGGATAACACCTTGGCAGAGCCCGGTTCACTCCCAGCATGACTGGCAACATGAGCACCACCAGCTGTACCTCGCTATGGCATGGTTAAAGCATAGTGAGCTAATTTTTAACAGTAAGCTAATTTTTAATGCATTCATTTTCTACAGCTTAGCGAACTGTTGACTTAAAACAACTGTACTGATGAGTCTGAGAATATTCTGTAAATTGCAAATGTTGCTTTGGCAGACAATTTTACTCTGGCAGTTGCTTTTGTCACATTTAAATTCTGCCATGATAAATCTACAGGTTTTACTGTTGGAAATGTGTTACGCAGCCTAGGGCAGCCTCTCCCAAAATGTCAGGCTATTGTTATTTGTTGTGGTTTTGTTTAGTGAGGGAGGGCCTAAGGTGGTAGGCAATGTATGGTCATGCACTGGCTAGCAGGAATGTCTTTGGATGTATGAATTTACAACGACAGTGGTGGAAAACTGGAACAGGTTGCCCAGAGAGGTCGTAGATGCCCCATCCCTGGAAACATTCGAGGCCAGGTTGGATGGGGCTCTGGGTAACGTGATCTAGTTGGAGATGTCCCTGCTTCTTGCAGGGGGGTTGAACTAGATGACCTTTAAAGGTCTCTTCCAACCCCAACTGTTCTATCATTCTATAATTCAGATGTGTCGATCTTTTGTAATGAATGCTAGAGATTGCCAGGGGATGAAGAAAATTAAGCTTGTCTTACTGGAGTGAAATTCAGCCTTCACAAGCTTGGCAAACACTGATCTAAAAGCTAAGTGCACATCTGCTGCAGATTTTAACAATACAAATGTTTGAATTTCTGAACACTGCAACCTCTGTCAATGTACTTTCAACCTCTTGAATTAGCACCAGAGGCAGGAGAGAAAGAGGAAAGGAAATATTGCAGCTTGCATATAAAATACCAGAATAGTGAGGCGAGATGTAGATTAATTAGACTGTTTAAAAACCCCGACCTCCATTTATGAGGATATTTGTAAACTTGCCTTATTTGTACCTTCTAGAAATAGCCGCATCATGTGGAATAGCATCTGTCTCCTGTAGCACATTTCCATTACTAAACTACTGTGTGTATCTTAGGGAAGTTAATCTATCAACTATTTCCATTATATACAGATGTATACATGCATAAGTACATGCGTGTAATTTTATAGCCTATAAACTTAGTGTGATTTGTACAATTTTTTTACAAACTGCAAACAAACTGATTATCTTTTTCTTCTTATTTCCTTCTCTGTACTATTTCATAGTACAACTCTAACAGTGAGCCAAAGGCTGTTACGGACACTGGGGGTAAAACTCTGTCTCCGCTGGCTTCCTTGGAAACAAAATGTCATCCTTACACTCCGGGGTGAATAGGCAGAGATGCTTGTTTCCTCTTGAGAAACGAGGTACTTCCCAGGACCAGACTTCCCTCTCGGCCTGTGTCCACGCGTGGTTTCTGCTGCCGGCTGCAGCTGCTCTGGGTGGGGGACTGGGTGCCAGTTTTACACCACGTACACCACGCAGAGCGGCTGGAGTGCACGACCACCTTGCAAAATGCGACATGGACTTTTTTTAATTAGCTCAGGGCCTACCAGAAGTGTAGTCACACTGGGGATACCACCTGGTGTGTGATGAAAAGCGGGATAAAAAAATTGAGGAGATCGCCCAGTCAAGGTAGATCTATTTCTTCTAGGGCCAAAGCTAACAACGGAGTGGCGGCTGAGGTTTCTCTTTGCTCTATTGCTGTGCACAGCCTGCCTCGAGGAGAAAGCAAGCTCTGCACCATCCTCTCCTGTCCTTTGGGACACAGAGATAAAGAACTGAAGGCATTAAACTAAATAACACTGGACTTTACTCTTGCTGAAGACAGAGTTTGGCTCCCAAAATGTTATCAATGGCCGTCCTGAAAAACCTCCTCCTGGTTCAGACCAAGGACTCCATCAAGCATCGTCTAGTGACCTGTGAGTTTTTCCTTATGGTTTTACCATTTGTGCACAAAATGAACATATGTTCTTTAGTCTGGAGCTAAGGCTGTGGTTGCAACGGTAAAACACTGACTGGCCTGTGAGACACAGTGCCACAGAGGTGTGACCAGGCACCAAGGGGAGGACCGCTCCACACCAAACCACAGGTGTCTGCAAGGTGGGCAGCGTGTTAGTCCCCTGTGTATGTGACAAATCCCTTCTGCTGTCTCCTCTGAATAGCTGTGAGGACAAGAATACCCCAGGGTGAGAAGCAAGTCATCGCAATACATATTATTATTCCACTTAACACCATTCTCCATTCACAGCTTTCAAAAAGAGTATTTTTTTGAGGAAAGAAACTGCCAAAGTAGGTAAGGCAGATGAAATTGTCCCAGGCACAGTGTCCCCACACTAGCAACCAGATTGACTGGCTACGAATTATTAAAGTTGAAACCTTAATGAAAGAATGGGTATCTCTTTTTTTTTTTTTTCCCCCCACAGTGCTTCAGGTACGCTGAGTCAAAATATTTGCTTTTTACCTCCGGGAAGCAGTGCTTAGGTCCATTCCGGGAGTCAGAAAATAACTGCGCTGGAGAGGGGGTGGCAGGGGCCGTACCCAAACCCACGTCTCTCGGTGCCTGGGTCCAGGCAGGAGGTCTCTGCAGGGCCATTCCCATTCTCTTATGACCTGCTTGCCCAATTTTCCTCCTGTGGACTCTGTCCCAGGACCTTGGCCTAATTCAGAGCCAGGAGGGAGTGGGGACATGCCTGTGTTTGACAACTGTAGAAGCACTGCTGCATCCGCTGCTTTACGAGTGATCACGAAGCCCTGTGGTCCGCAGGTCCGTCAGTGCTGACTGCGCCACACGCCACCCGCACAGAAAACTCCGGGGACTGAAGGGGAGAGGTCTGTCAGGTTACCACCTCCATCTTCCCTCCAGCACAGAACCGTTCCCAACAGTACCTTCTTTATACCTGGTATGATTTGCACAGCCCCATCGCAAATCACTCCATCAATGAGCTCCCGCAACTTCTACATTATTTTTTTCTGGGTTGACAGAGCCTCCCTACCAGGTTATTATTCTTGATGCTAAGCATGAGCTTTCCTCTCTTCATTTTCTTCCCAACTGCTGTCGACTAAAGACTGTAAAACTCTTCAAATAATTAGTCTGTTACGCTCACATCTCTTGAAAAAGTTCTCTATTCTTCTTAGCCCCACTTCTAATTTAGCATTTACATCCAGTTACATCTTTTAATCTCTCTCCATAAATTAATACCACCAGGTCCTTAATAATTTTGATTGCTCTTCTCTTCCCCATCAGTTTGTTTTCATCTTTCTAGTTCTGAGGTTTGCAGACAAAGTAATCAGCAGCTTATGTGCCATCTTGCTGGTGCGGGGCACAAAGGGGAAAATGGCAACCTGGGCTACAATATATTTCTTCAGGACATAAAATTGCAAATTGAACTGGTTTCTCTTTTTTGTGGTTGTCTTGTGTTTGTTGTTTTTTGTTTTTTTTTTTTTTTTTCTGGGGGGGGGGGTGGGGTGGAGTGTCTGCTAGATTGCATTGCAACTTTATGTCCAAATAACTGCCCGTTAACACCCACGGGTTCTTCTCCATGTTTGTTTCTGCATATGGGGTCCCTCTTTCCTGAGGCTTGCGGATGACATACTTGGTTGTGACAGAAGTTACATTTCTTTGCTCTCTGCTCAGATGCAGCTTTTTGAGGATCTTTCTCCCTTTTTATTATTACAGGAATAAAACAAACATCACGTGCTAAGCCCATAGCAAGCCGTGTGCAACATCAGAAAGAAAAAAAAAAAAAGGCAAATTTTGTGCCAAACAGCGACATGGTCCAGAGCCTGAGAACCCACTGTGCTGAAAAAAAATTGGACATTTCACCCCAAAATTACGAGTTAATGAGGCATGCAGCTACACTACCTTTCGCCCTACGGGGTTGTGGAGTAAAAACCAACCCCGCCGCCCACCCGCGCTATAGCGGGGTACGTGCCCCTCCCCCCTCGCCCCCCATAGCGGGGTGCAGCGCTCGGAGCGGGGGGGGCCGAGGGGCTTGGGGGTGCGCGCCCCCTAGCGGCCAGCCGCGGCGCTCGTCCACTGCCCTTGAGCGGCGGCGTAGTCCCGCCCCCAACCCCGCTGCGAGTGGCTGGCGGGCACCCGCGCCCTTTTCTGATTGGTCCCGGCCGCGCCCAGGAGGCTGCGCCGCGCCGCGCCCCGGGCTCAGGGCCGGTTCTGGGTGGCGCGGGCCGGCTGTCATGGAGGAGCTGGACGGGGCGCGGAGGGCGGCGGCGGCGGGCGCTTCCCTGTGAGGCCGGCTGCGGCGGGTAGGGGGCCGGTAGCGCCCCGGGAAGGTAACCCGCAGCCCGATGGCCCTTTCTGGCCGGCTTCGGGCCGCGAGGGAGCCGGGAGCGGGTCTGGGGCCCTGAGGGGGAGGGAGGGAGAGAGGGGGAGGGGGCTCGGGCTCGCTTTGAGGAGGAGCGGCGCGGCTCTGGGCGGGCGAAAGGTGGTCGTGAGGGAAAGGGCAGGCTCAGGCTCCCCTTACTGCCTGAGACTCGGCCAAAACGCGGCGGCCGGGGCGTGCGTCGCCTTCCCTGCCTGGCTGTCCCCCGTGGGGTGCGTGTCTGCGGGTCTCCGTGGGGGAGCGGGTTGGGTGGGCTCTGCCCTTTAGGCTACGCCTCAAAACAAGTCGGGGGTACGGCTCCTAACAGCGCTGTGAGGGAGAAGAGGATTTTTTTTTTTTCTGCGGGTGGTATGGATGACACGCTGGTAGGAACAGCCCCCTCCCGCCTTTCCTCAGGGAGCACGGCGCAGCCCGGGGGGGTCCCAAGGGAGGCAGCTGGAGGCCGGTGCGAGTTGTTTGGGTGCAGCTGTAGGAAAATACTATTTCGGTTACTTGTTTGTGAAGTAGGAGGTGAAAACATCTCGAATGCTTTCTCTTCCAGATTTATAACAACACTGCCTGTGCTTTGTCAGGACCCTGTTCAGAGTCTCCATGTTGTCCCATCTAGACGAAACTGATCTGAGAAGAAGCTGGGGACATTCTGTTAGGGCTGCGTGTTTCCAATAAGCTTTTGACTCTGAAAAAGGCAGACGCGTATTCTTCAAGAAGCAGAGAGGTACAGACTAAATGGATCTAAAGACAGCCGTGTTCAACGCAGCTCGTGATGGCAAGCTGCGGCTCCTTTCCAAGTTATTGGCAAGCAAAACCAGAGAAGAGGTAGCCCTACTGATGTCAGAGAAGACCAATGGTGCCACACCACTTCTGATGGCAGCCCGTTACGGTCACCTTGAGATGGTGGAATACTTGTTGGACCATTGCTCTGCATCGATAGAAGTTGGTGGTTCGGTGAATTTTGATGGTGAGACCATTGAGGGGGCTCCACCGTTATGGGCAGCATCGGCAGCTGGCCACTTAAAGGTGGTTCAGTGTCTGCTAGATCACGGTGCATCTGTCAACAATACAACTCTGACAAATTCAACGCCGCTCAGAGCTGCCTGTTTTGATGGTCACCTAGAAATAGTAAAATATCTTGTGGAGCACAAAGCAGACCTGGAAGTATCAAACCGTCATGGGCATACATGCTTGATGATCTCGTGTTACAAAGGCCACAAAGAAATTGCTCAGTATTTACTTGAAAAAGGAGCTGATGTGAACAGAAAAAGCGTTAAGGGTAAGTTAATTTTTTCACTTTCCTGATGGTAAATAGGGGTAAAGTTATTCATTTACCCTTCTTTAGGAGGCTAACATCCAAAAATATTCTTCTAGTCTCATAAAGTGGATGAGTGAGAGGTAAAGTGTATTTAAGTATTTTTTTTCTATTTTTTAAAGACAGGTTGTATAATTTAATTCTAAATTTGTATATTTTAATCTTAAACCTCTAATTCTTAAAAAGACTTAGTCATATGAAATGTTACATTTATGCATGTGCAAAAAGCTAACAAACTTGCCGAGAACTCCTCTTTGTAGTAGGTTGGTGTAGCAACTTATTGAAATATATAAGCGTATATTCTTGGGTTTTGTACTGTTGTTTCTTAACAAACCAAATATGCTTTACATAAAACGGACCTGTGCCAATAAGGCTAGTACAAGGGAAGATGCATAAAGGAAAAAAATTATTTTCTGCTTTGGAAATGAGTAATGACTTTGCGCTTCACTCCTCTCTCCCTCCAAATTCTTGAATAATTTTGGACCCTTTTTCAGTGTTAGTAAACAAAGACATATATTAGGATTAAAGAAGGGAAGCTGCAGGTGCCTCTGATTCCAACAGAAGGACTTCCAGTGGTGCACAGATCACAACGGACATCTCTTTGTCCCTGTTTATGACTACCCTGGTGGTGTTATTCAAAGTGAAGACTTCCGTTGTTTTTGCTGTGATTGTAATTGTGTGGACCTGTTGGTTTAACCATTGGGTTTTTTATTACATCTCAAATCTTGTGTGTGAGGGTGGTATTTGCCTGGAAAGCATATCAGTTATTGCAGGTTGTGGTTAATTTTTAGCTCACTGAGTCAGGATTGTGTTTCAGCAGCTTATTTTATATATATATATATATATATATATATAACTAATCTACTAACAAACCTTTTTGCAGCGTAATGCTTCCACTGGCTGTTTCAGGCTAATTACATTTGTAACAGTATGCTATACCTTACAGTTAGTTCTGTGAAAGTATACTTTGTATCTAGATTATTGTATGATACTGGGAAATGCCAAATATGAGAGTAATCTTTGGAAAAGCTGTTCACTTAAATATGCCTTTTTTCAGCAAATCCTGCAGATATGTGGGTTTAATGTAAAGAAAGCTAAACCACAGATTTGTCATAGCAGTGGGCAGAGCAAAATAAATCTTCCTTTGTAAGAATTTAAGGTTGCTTATGAATCATCATGGACTTGTGATAGGATAAAAATGTCATTTTTCTAGACAGCGTTCTTGGGATAACAAGCTAAATATAAAGTGTGTATTGTTTTTTAGTTTTAAGCCTATCCCTCTGTATGATAGGTATAAACAGAGCTGTGCTGTTAAATATCTGGTGTAATAGGGAAAAAGATCGATCTCTGCAGCTCTTTTCCTCCCTCGTGTTGGTGGAGTAGGCTTTACTTTACTGGTCCTTACTATTCACTTTACTAGTGCTTTAGTGCTATTTGACTTTGTTTAAATGACTGAGTGGCAGGCACACACTCCTGAGGATTTTCTCAATGCTCTCAGCTTCTTTATTATCTTAATTCCTTCCTCTGTCTGCTTCCTTTAGTTTCATTCTGACTGGCAACTAGGCACATGAGCAAAGGATCATAAAGTATAACTGATCCTGATTTAAATTAATTTTTTTTAAAAGCTGAATTGGATATGTTTTAGCTCATTAAAGTTAATTTTATACTTTTAAATCCTATGTGGACAAATGGATGTGTGTATGTAATAGATATCTATTGGACAAGTCTGTCCAACATGTTTTTGTATGTGGAAATCCCTTCTGATGATACAAGCATCTTAAAGCAGTCTGATCTCTGAAGTTATTAAATAAAAGCAATGAGGTAAAGGAAGACAGAAAGAAAGTACTATAAAGCCAGAAAGAGAAAGTCAGCTGTGGAAAGGCAGAACAACTGAGCAAAACTGGTAGCCTTAAGTATTGCAACAGTTCAGGTATTGCAGTGGCTGAGGCTCAACATCTAACCTTCTGGAATTTGTTGTGCAAGAATGTTCAATACTTGTTAATTTCAAAATTAGTATTTCCAACAGGATTCATTCTACACTGTCATGTTACACTGGTCAGTCTCTGTGTGTTATTTTCAGTTTCTACTTCTCCCTGCTGTGTACTAAGCAGTTGACAGTGTGTCTGCACTTGTAGCAGGAAGATACAGAGAACTTGAGTGTGCTGCTCTTGAGTAGTAAAAGTTGTTGCTGTCCTTGTATCTGAATTCTTTTTAGATAGGCCCCCGCCTGGGACATGTATGGAGAAACCTGCTATTCTGTGAAAGATGTAAAAGCTACTGTAAATTTTGCTGCATTTAACATTACTGCACTCCTTATAAGAACAAAACTATGTAACTTCAGTAGAGGTGCTACTGTGGGAGATTACGACAGGTTGTTTTCCAGATATTATTCTTAAAACCAAAGGGAGAGGGGATAGAATGACTTGAACTATTCCTTGTGTTTTTCCACTGGATTTTCATATTGAAAGGTAGAACTTTATTCACATTTCGAAACCCAGGAAAATCTAGAGCTGGGGAAGATAGGGAAATGTTTTGAAGTGCTGACAGTTCCAGGGAAAAATCCAAACACCTTGAGATGAGAAAACAGGTAAGTTTGCAGGTGTCTAAAAGTCTGAGTGACAACTGAGGCAGAGTGTAAAAGAGCACGTAAAAACATGCGGTGAAATCCTGCTTCTAAAATATAGGCAGAATCCCACAACTGTGTTTTTGACTACAGAAATTCAGAGTTTCTTGAAAGACGGTTGTGGAAGTGCAAAAGTACAGCTAGGAAAATATTAAGATGTTCATAAAAACTTCAGAATCTGAGTCAGATAGGATGCTGCACCAAGGTAGAGTATGGGTCTGGCACTGTCTCACAGGAGATGGTGGTGAAGAAGGAGCTAACAAGATGTTTGGGGTAGGTAAGTGCTATATTGTGAAAGATGGCCAGTGGTTCTGAATTTAAAGTACAAGCCTTCAGTTGTCTTTGTTCCTGCTGTTTTGCAGATCTGAACTTTCATTTTCCCAGCTTCTGTGAAGCACATAGGCAAAAGAAATGTAAGCAAAGGGTTTTTTTAAAAAATGTTTTAGGTTACATGAACAGTGTTAGTGCAGGGGAAAAACTGATGCTTATGGTAAGAAGGGTAGAATTTTTTTCTCTTAGAATTGTGGAAAACAGTGATATATTACTTCTGATTTAAGAAGCTGCAGATTGAAAATTACAAACCTTAATAAGCTTCACTGGTATATTATATCTCAAATGGCAAGCTAAGAAGTTGAAGTTAAAACTTAAAAATCTTAAAGCTTTTATGCTACTCTTAAAAGGAGGAACAGTGTGGATAATGCTAGAGTAGCAGAAACTTGACTTTTTTTCAGGAAGAGGCAGAAGCCTAGAATTAAACCTCAGGTAGAGCACAGACCTACCTCTGTGCTGGATGAGGAGGATCTTCTGTGCGTCAGCTGGATGCAATTTTTTCTTCTGCTGCATTGCAAAGCCTGCCAGTTAGATCTGTTGTTAGAGTGGTGCTCCCTTACCATGTTCAGAATAGACCTCTGATTCCCGAATACAGTGTTTCACAGATGTGTTTCTGTGCACAGTTTTGATTTGGCTATTGTGGGTAGGGGGGGAAATTCTTACTCTTGTAATTCAAGTGGTAGTGCTCTTTGGATATCAGATCACAAATCTGAGCTCTATTGGGCGTATATCTGAGGTTGTGTTTGTTGGATTTTCTATTTAAAATAAAATATTTCATATAATTGTCCCAATAAAATTATTTTGCATGCAGATCGTTTTAAAGGGATCTTATGCTTCTGTTCGAACTCCATACAGGACACTTAGGTCTTTCATTTTGAAAAATTGTAGTGCGTATTTTGATAACTCGTGTTACGCTTTATCCTCCTCCACCAGACTCCCCGCAATAGTGGAGATTTATTCCCTTCCTTTCTGCAATTCACAAGTTAAATTATAGATATAGCATGCAGGTGCTGATAGCCAGGGTGGTCTGAATATCATGGCGCAGGGAATAGGGACTCTTCCAGATTACCTACTTGAAAGGCAGAATTTTTTTTTTTTTTCTGAACATGGCTTCTAAGTCTTTCCATTGCTCAGCTGCTTGGTATGTGGTCTCTTTCTCTTCAAGGTGATATTTGTATTTTTAACTAGTGGTTTTCACTAATTCTGTCCGTCTTTTATAGTTAGCAGGCTCATCTGCTATCCAAAAGACTAATTTTTCTCCTTCTGAGTATTAGAAAATTTCATAAGAACTGCTGAACTAGGTTTCTTTAGGTGTCTCTTGAGATGTGCACAGGAATGTTTGATTGCAAGCCCTGATTCTTTGTCATTTGTGATCTTCCATACTACTCTAGCAGTTGGAGGGACTCATGTATTTTGAAACTGCAAAATAAAGCTGTGATTCAAAATCCTGTTGTGCTTAGATTCCACTGGCATAGTATTTTATTATAATAACTTAAAATAGTATTGAGGACTGGGCTTGTTGACTTCACTTCCTCATTTTGGAAAATACAGAAGCATATAGACCTCAGTCTCTATAGGTACCTCTACAGGTACTCTATCAAGGTTGTACATAAAGTAGAACTACATCAAGGGCTAGTGCTGTGTCAGTAGTGTAATTTATGTGGGTTACTGGGAAGTGTAACACTCAAACCTGCTGGTAAGGGAAAACAATCTTTTACAGACGTGGCAGACCCAGAAATAGGGGTGCTAGAGAGAATCACACTCTTTGCTCCATGATCAGTGTGGTTTAGTATGTGTTAAAAATAATTCATTTTCTCTTGCAGTAAACATTAAGGAGTCTGATGGGTTTGTTCTCTTCTGAGGTTTTCTGTCGTGTCTACTTGCTGAGATTCATTGTAGGGGAAGTGACAAAGTGGGGGTGACCCGAAGCAAAAAACCAAAACGAAGCTCTTCTTTTTTTTCTTTCTTTTTTTTTCCATGGTGTGAATAAGCACTTGCTCTAATAGTGTCCTGTGTCCTTTTTTTTTTTTTTTCCTTTTTGGTTTGATTTTTTTTTTCCCTTTTTTGGCTGGTATTACATGGCACAGTGCACTGCATTTTGTAGATATTTTGTGTGTGCCGCTATGTGGAAACTGAACTTGTGTCGGAATGTCTGCAAATAAAATAGGGAAGATACAGTTTAAAGGAGTAAATTCTTGAATTTCAACCTAAAAGGTGTTTATGTTGAAATTAAGTGGTTAACAGCATGCTTTGTATTAGTAATCTTATTCACAAGTTCTCATTAAGTACTTTGAGCAAGAGAGCAATTATTCTGTTACAGCATAGGGAAACTAGATTAAAATAACTTGTTGAGATTAGCCATTCTTTGCAATTTTTACTTCATTTCTTCTTAAAGGGAAGACATACCTTCAGTTTTCCTTTGTCATGCATACCCAGCGTAGGGATGTATAAGAGTTTTCTTGTGCACCGTCCATCCTTGCGTGTATGTAGCAATTCAATTTTTTTTTAAATCAGTAAAAGTCTCAGAAGACTTCATTACTTCAAGTGCTCTATTAAAAAAAAATCAATGTTACATTAACAACTGCATGTTATAAAAGTGATTGATTTCATCTGTAAGGCTGCAAAAATATATACATGTAGTTAATTTTACATACTGGTCAGTCATTTAAATTAAATCTTTTTTTTCTCTTACGTTTAAAGATACGAAATCAGATTGATACAAAACTTTAATATAAGTTTTACTATTCTAAATGTGATCAAGCATTTTGTAAGTATTAGGAAGTGGATGTACTGAATTGGTTGCAAACCAAGTCAAATCACTTTCTGTGTCATTGCTTCATTTTCTTTCATTCCCATGACACAAGCTACTAGTCTATTTTGGGAATCACTTGCTTCTGACATAGAAAGACATGGCCTCATTATGAATTTGAATGCCCACTCCCTGCTCCGTTAAGCTTTTGGTAACGCTGGATAGTTAGAGAATTAGTTCTGGGATATGTGAAGTGTTTGTGTAATGCTCATACTGCTTTCAACAGAGGACTGTAACAAAATAATAAAAGCTGTACTGTCAACTGACCATACCTTTTTCCTTACTTTGTTTTGCAAGATCTGGAAGGACTGGAGGTGGAATTATTCCATTTCTTTGTGGTTATTTTTAGTTAGAGGAAGTTATTAGGTAATGTTAACAGCAAAGTTTTATGCAGATAGAAATGGTTTGTAAGCAGTATTAGCAATACAGTATAGTGGCACTCACTTTTTAGCAGAGAAGTACCCAGACTACCAAAACATTTCCAGTCCCATTTTGTTTCTGTGCAAGAAAAATGAGCCTCTCATGTAGTTGTTGTAATATTAGCTATCTTCTATATTTGATTAAATTCCTACAGATCGCTTTGGATCTGGATTGAAATGATCATTCACATCTTTAAAAAATACTGTAATTTGTCCAGCATCTTTTTATGTGCCCCTTGGAAAACTGCTTATCAAAGGAATGACTTTCAAATTACTTTTACTTATTTTCAGCCTTTTTCCTTTTTAATGCAGCAGTAGATATAATATTGGTTTTTAGTTTGTTATTGAATAAATGATGTTACAAAAATTGAAATAACTGCTGAATTGTATTCATCCACTGTTTGTTCCTGTCACTGTAGACAATATAGTGTTTTTGAAATGGATGAGTTAATTCACAGAATTATTTGATTCTGTGATCGCAGTTAATTATTCAGCCTGTTTTAATTCCTGGCCAGTATGTGGAGACTTTGAATTAGATGTTGAGGCTACTGCCATGTTTTCTTTCAAATTCTCCCTCAAATTCAGCTCTTGATACTTGCTAGGTGTAGATGGCTGGTGATCTTGTTATTTCTTATGGTTGATGTTTATGGTTTTTTAAGTTGGAAGCTTTCAACTATCTGACTACCCATGCTCACTTTTAGTCTATGGAAGCTTGTTTCTTTATAATGTGCCCTTCCCACTGCTGTGCCTGTACCATCCAGTCAAATTTAAATGAGGTGCAGCCACTAAAAATTAGTGGTGAAGCCCTTCCTCTGTCAGTCTGTACATAGCTTAAAATACCTGTGGTTATTTTAATGCTAAGGGCTGCTAAATGTAAGTAGCTAAAAAATTACACTACTTCTAATAGGCTTTCAGTAATAGCTGGTTGAGCTTGAGTCAGTATTTGTAATACAAATAATTTTAATTTTTTTTTTTTAAATTAAGGATATCTAGTTGGGCAGAGTACTGAAATTCCTTGGAGTCTTAAGCATATTTCCACATGTTCTGCATAGCTGTCTTGTAAATTCATGACATACAGACAGGTGGATTGGATCTGAATTTACCCAGACAATGACCAAGTTTAATTTGTGTGGATTTTTTTCAGTATTAATGTGTCATAGCATATATGTTTTGAAATTCATAAAAGTGTCAAGAGTAGCATTATATGGCAATGGATCTACAATATGTAATATGGATAGCTGCCATTGAGCCTATTTTCAAAGCCAGCAAAATGTATATTAATAGTTGTGAAACAATAGTAAGAACTTGGGTGTTACTAATACTTTTTGGTTTATTTGTCCTTAATATGCTTTTATGATATGATTTTTTTCAATATCTTAAAAATAACTGACTTGAAGGTAGAAAATAGGTGCCAATTCCAATGTTTCAGAGCTCTGCTGTGAGGGATGGTATATGGACTTGAATACAATCTGAAATGGCTGTATTAACTGGTGGCTCAGCTGACACCCAGATGCATCTGCTTTTGCTTTCATCATTGAGTGCAGAAATGCAGCCAGTCTTTAGTTCTGGGTTGACTGCTGTAGTTATGTTTTAACTAGACTTTCTCCAGCATAGCAAGAAGACTTAAGAGTGTCTGTACATTGGTGAGTTTGTATATTTGTTTGCTTTTGACACTTTCCCATCTTAGGAATTTAGAAGTCTCGTGCTCCTCAGTATTAAGGTATTGATAGTTTTTGAGTCTGTGATATGTTCCAAGGACAGAGAGAATTATAGTTGATAAACTATGCATGCCAAATTCGCCAGATTTTTAATCCACCTAAATTTTCTTAAATCTGTCTTCCTGCAATTGGAAATTTTCTTGGTCTTGGTAGAGACTGTAGTGTGGCCAAACCTATAACTGACTTAATGCTCTCTGTTAGTGATAAAAATTGCCTAAGATATTAAAGATGAAAAATCACTTGCCATTGAGGAAACCAGATTTAGCTTTGTGAATCTTGATCTAACAGATCATTTCAGGTGCAACTTTATGTTAGTGTGTCTTCCTCAGTTTACCTGTTAATAAATGATAGTAGAATCACTGGCCGCTATTCTGAAATGTTTCAGGAAAGGAATATTTTGCAAGAAAAGTTCACTATCTGTTAATGAAACAATCTGGTATTTTCTGTGGGTTTGTTTTTTATTTTATTTTTAAAATGTTTAGAACTTGCACTTAAAATACTGTTTGGGGGGACAAAATATATGTTCATAGCTCTGCTATAATTGCAAAAACCTGTTAGAGTCATAAGCTTTTAAACATCACTTTTTGCAGATCTTTTGTATGAATTTGATTAGTATGTCAGCTGAATTTCGGTGTCTGCTGAGCCTAGATTGAGACTGAGTTTGTCCTGAATAACTGCCATTCCTCCCTACCGCTGCTGTTCTGATTGCTGGAATTGAGAACTACAAAGGGGCCTTGAAATGTGCTGTCAGTTGTTCTTCAGATGGTTCACAAACAGGTTTGAGAAAGAAGCAGCTGACCAAAATTTTCATGTAAACAGACCTTGAGTCTCTACATACTACCACTTCTGCATACCAAAACTTGCAAAAGCATTGGATGAACGTTTTCTTTTCTTGGTGGCTTGCCAACAGAAGATAAAAGCAAGCTACCATGTGATAACCTGCTCATTCAAAACACAGAATAGAGGTCCATCAGCATTGTGGATCTAAGGTATCTGGTTCTGCTGGTGACAAGTGGGTACTGAATTTATAGGACAGTCATGGTTTGACCAGATGTTTTTGAATTTTGCTTTTGTGTTTTTTCTCCAACTTTGTATCCTCTTACAGTCTCGTTAGAAAGAAGTGTGCTATGAAGTCACATATGTAAAAGCTAGAAGATGTCAAAATTATTTTTATAGACCTGCATTAGGTTATTATAATTGAAAATGGAACAAATTTTCTGTTTCTGAATTGTATTTAATAAGTATGAAACTTTTTTCCCTTAGATACATACAGATGTACTAACTTCAAATATTTTACTTTATGAATTTACCATATTTAAGACAGTGTAAACAATATGTTCTTGGCAGAAATAATGTATTAGTGGGAAGACTTTTCCTCCATTTTAATTTTAATTTATTTCTATGCGGTGTTCAGCTTTTAAGACAAATCCTAGGCATACTTTTGATTTGAGTTTTATTAGCTAAATACTTTAGTATAAGGAGTGAACTGCACATGCCACAGATGAGAGCCTGGGAAAAAAACCTAATGCGTGTGAAGATAAATAGAAGCTGTTTAGATCAGTAGACTATGTATTTACAAATACACACTTATCCCAAACATCAGCTGAAGATTTCAAGACTACTGCTTTGTTTCCTAACCCACCATAATGCTGTCTGAGAGACTGCATAAGAGACTTTGTTATGTTTGGAGGGGACTGGTGTCTCCTTCTTTTTCCTTCTCCTCCAGTAAAATGCTTATATTTGAAGTTAAGCAAAATTTTCATCTAGTTGAAGCCTAATCATTAAATATTTAGCTAAGGTGTCCAATGCTTACGTTCTAATTTTCTGTGAACAGGGTTTTCAAACAGGTGACACTAGTGCTTACTAGAAATGTCCCTACATGGTGTTAGAACCAGAGTGCCTTTAAATAAAAGACTGTGCAATGTCATGCTAATGAGAAATAATCTGCATGTAAATTATAAGACATTTACAAGATAGATGTCTGTGTTGTGTGTTGGAGGCATTTTTTTCTTCTTGGCTTTGGGAATCCTAACCAGAAGAACAGAGGGATTAATGTGGGACTTCAGGATAAAGACCTAAGAAAGCATTAAGAATAGTTAGTCTGCGCATGTACTTGGGCTTGACAAAATATCCAGCTCCCTCAGAATATACTGGCAGTCTCAAAGGCCCCGGCTGAGATGAAGGGCCTGTTGTGATGGATTGTATTTTCCATTGTGTGTAACTGTTGCCCCAAAACATGTAAATCAAAAGGGCTGGCAGACGGAGAGGGGAAGAGGTATAGTGCAGAGGCAAACAAAGCCCATGTTCAGTTAGCTCAGCTTTAATTTTCATACAGATCTCATTATTTTTTAATCATTGCTGGAAATAGGAAGGGAAACTTGACAAGGGAAGAAGGGAAAAGTGTAACAGCATGGAGATAGCAAGCTTAAGTCTGTTTCATACTTGAAACCAGATACAAAATCCTGTATCGAATAGAATGTTTCCATTGGAAGGGACCTACAACAATCATCTAGGCTAACCGTCTGACTACTTCAGGGCTGACCAAAAGTTAAATCAAATTAAGGGCATTATCCAAATGCCTCTTAAACACTGACAGGCTTGCGGCATCAACCACCTCTCTAGGAAGCCGGTTCCAGTGTTTGACCACCCTCTCTGTAAGGAGATGCTTCCTAATGTCAAGTGTAAACAGCTGACACAGGTTTGGGCCATTCCCACATGTCCTATGACTGGATACCAAGGAGAAGAGCTTGGCACCTCCCTCTCCACTTCCCCTCCTCAGGAGGCTGAAGAGAGCAATGAGGTTACCCCTCAGCCTCCTTTTCTCCCAGCAAACGCAGTGTCCGTAGCTGCCTCTCACAGGACATGCCTTCCAGCCCTGCCACCAGCTTTGTTGCTCTCCTCTGGACGCTTTCAGGAACCTTCCCATCCTTCTCAAAGTGTGGGGCTCAGAACTGCACACTCAAGGTGAGGCTGCCCCAACGCTAAATACAGAGGGATGATCACCTCTTTTGACCAGCTGGCTATGCTGTGTCTGATGCACCCCAGGATGCGGTTTGCCCTCTTAGCTGCCAAGACACACTGCTGACTCCTGTTTAGCTCGGTGCCAATCAGCAGTGCTGCTCTCCAGCTGTGCCTCTCCCAGTGTATAGCTGTTAGCCTTACTAAAATCCAGAAAAGCTGCATCCACCACCTGGCCTTCATCCACTAGGTGAGTGACTTTATCATAGGATATCAAATTAGTTAAACAGGACTTCCCCTTTGTGAACCCGTGTTGATTGTGCCTGATGACTGCACTGTTCTTGAAATGCCTTTCAGTAGTACCCTGTATAATCTCCTCCATAATTTTTCCAAGTACCAACATTAGACTATCAGGTCTGTAGTTTCCTGAGTCATCCCTCCTGCCTTTCTTGTTGATTGGAGTAACATTGCCTAGCTTCCAGTCAGCAGGGACCTCCCCAAGACCTTTGGTAGATGATGAAGAGGGATCCTGCCATAGCATCTGCTAGCTCTTTCAATACTCTGGGATGAATCCAGTCAGGCCCCATGGACTTGTGAACATTCAGCTGATACAGTTGGCCCCTTATAATTTCAGTGTCCACAAATGGAAGGTTACTGTTCCTGCATTCGTGGTCCTCTCACTCAGGGGACTGGGGAGTCCAAGGTCCATCAGTGTTATTAAAGACTGAGGGGGGGGGGGCGGGGAAAGCATTGAATGCTTCTACTTTTTCTTAATCCCTACTAGTAAGGTGACCATCTTCAACAAGTATTGGTCCAATGTTTTCTTTAGACTTCCTCTTGCTATTAAGGTACCTAAAAAAGCCCTTCTTGTTGTCTAACAAAACACTGGCCAGTTTCAGCTCTAATTGAGCTCTGTCCTTTTGTGTCTTCTCCTTGCATACACAAACCACAGCTCTGTAGTCTTCCTGCAAAGCCTGACCTTGCTTCCCAAGATCATACAATTTATTTTTCCTCCAGAAGAAGTTCCCCGTTCAGCCAAGCTGGTCTTATGCCCCGTTTGCTGGACTTTCAACACAATGCAATTGCCTATTCTTGTGCTTTTATGTAGTAGAGAATTCAATTTTAATTCTGGTTTTTTTTTTTTAATAATGAGACAAAAAGGTCCTTAAAGCCTGTTTAATTATTTCAGGCAATAATATCAAGCATTTTGATTTGTATAACTGCCTGGCAGCCTTCATATTTAATCAGATCTTGGATATTTTGACTTGTCATCTAAGTTTTTCATAGTCCGTAGATGTCAAAACAGCTATTTTTTTAGCTATTAATGTTTGGGGTTTTAAAACTATTTTTTAACTCATTTTTTTTAACCATTAGCATGGCAGGGTTTGGACTATAATGTGATTACAATTTGTGTAATTGTGTTTCTTCTCTTGCAGGAAACACTGCGTTGCATGACTGTGCAGAATCTGGGAGTTTGGAGATCATGAAGATGCTTCTCAAGTATTGCGCTAAAATGGAAAAGGATGGTTACGGAATGACTCCCCTTTTGTCAGCTAGTGTGACAGGCCACACAAATATTGTGGACTTTCTCACCCAGCATGTACAAACCAGTAAGGCTGAGCGCATAAATGCTCTGGAACTTCTAGGAGCAACATTCGTGGACAAAAAGAGAGATCTGCTTGGTGCTTTGAAATACTGGAAGCGAGCTATGGAAATGAGATACAGTGATAGGACTAATATCCTGAGCAAACCTGTGCCACAAACACTAATTATGGCATATGATTATGCTAAAGAGGTAAACAGTTCAGAAGAACTAGAAAATCTTATTGCAGACCCTGATGAAATGAGAATGCAAGCACTATTAATTAGAGAACGTATTCTTGGCCCTTCTCACCCAGATACGTCCTACTATATTAGATACAGAGGTGCTGTCTATGCAGACTCCGGAAACTTCAAGCGATGCATCAACTTGTGGAAATATGCTTTGGACATGCAGCAAAGCAATCTTGATCCACTGAGCCCTATGACAGCCAGCAGTTTGCTATCATTTGCTGAACTTTTCTCCTTCATGCTGCAGGATAGGGCAAAAGGCCTGCTAGGCACTACAGTCACATTTGATGATCTCATGGGTATACTGTGCAAAAGTGTTCTTGAAATAGAACGGGCCATGAAACAAACCCAGTGTCCTCCTGATCCAATACAGCTGAACAAAGCCCTTTCCATCATTTTACATCTAATTTGCTTGTTGGAGAAAGTACCTTGCAGCTCAGAACAGGAGCATTTTAAGAAACAAACTATTTACAAGTTTCTTAAGCTTCAGCCTAGAGGGAAAAATAACTTCAGTCCGCTTCACCTTGCAGTTGACAATAATACTACATGTGTGGGTCGCTACCCAGTTTGTAAATTCCCCTCTCTACAAGTCACTTCTATCCTGGTGGAATGTGGTGCTGATGTAAATGTCAGAGACTCTGATAACAACAGTCCATTACACATTGCTGCACTGAACAACCATCCAGACATCATGAATCTTCTTATCAAGTCAGGTTCACACTTTGATGCTACAAACTCGCATAAACAAACTGCTAGTGATTTGCTGGATGAGAAGGAAATAGCAAAAAATTTAATCCAGCCCATAAATCATACTACATTGCAGTGTCTTGCTGCTCGTGTAATAGTGAATCATAACATATACTACGCAGGGCACATCCCTGAAAAACTAGAGAACTTTGTTTTGCTCCATAGATGATAGTGTGGAGTCCCAGAGTACTGTTTCTGAGGCACGACTTGGTGACAATATTTTCCTTGAGCACTGTTGTGATACACCAGCGTTTCCTTAGCTTGCTCCATCTTGCTTTCATTGGCTAAAGCGTTGTTAGCATCAGATCTGCAGAGTTGGTTACCTAGTATTTAATATGAATATGCCATATAATATATTTTGTGGATTATTTAGAAATGTAATGCCATATTTAGACTCTTAAAATTGTCTGCCAAAGGCTTGTCTATTCTGGTCTTATTTGCTTGTTGGGTGTTTGGGACTGAGTTGAGTATTTTCCACTGATGTCTTTCTACTATAACTGTTATGTGGATTTTATACAGTTGAAAGGTCATCTTTTTTTGGTTTGGCTTGAGCATTTCTACTCTTACTCTGTTCTTTTTGTATGGACTCATTGCTGAACTGTAGAAGTTGTATGGACTTGTTAACATTTGCAACTACCATAAGTGCTTTTATCTTCTCTATGCACTGGCTTAAACATGACTGTTGTGTGTGAGCATATTTCTATGCAGCACTTGGCCAATTTCAACTTAAATGCCAATTTTCTTTTGCAGTTTGTTTGGAGCTCTTTTGAGAATGTTGTCTTCATAGCATGATGAATTTTGGAGTTACTAATCAGCTCTCCAAACTTGAGGTTGACTTGTTTTGACTCCTGTAGCTGAGGTTGCTTTCCTTTTGATCCTCTGGAAATTTGTTCCTAAATTTGGGAGAAGAAAATCTCACCTTTTTCCCATTGTAGTCCACTTGAACTTTAAATCTGAAAATCGTTTTTATTGCATCATGCAGTTAGGGGAAGAGTCCTTATTATGTACAAGTGACATCTTCTCCTTTGCACTAATGTCTTGCTTGTGCTGGTTATGTGACTAGATGTGAAGTTTGCTCAAAGTTTAACCTCAAACTTAATGATACACTTTAATGAGAAATAGATCAAATGTATGCTGTAGTTTAAAATTTACAAATCAACTTTAGCTACAAAAGAAACTGAAGCATGTTGGTGGCATGATGCTTATCAGTCCAGACCTAGACATCATCTAATATAACATAGTAAGTGGCTGTATGCCAGGGTTTTGGAAGTTCTATAGCAGTGTCCTTTTTTTTTTTTTTTTCATTTGAAGTATCTTTACAAATACTTGCATGGATTTTTCATCTCTGCTATGTGAGCTGTACTTAACAAAAAGCAGAAGTTCTGTTGTGTATATAGCTCCTACTTAAAAGTACCTATTTTTATAATATTTGCACAACAGCTTAGCTTTTACAACAGAAAGGGCTCTTTTGACTTGATAAGAAATCTATAAATGGAGATCATAAATGTGAGTGCGATTCAGGTAATTAATATAATTCAGCACTTTACTGTTGATTAATATTAGAATTTATTATGGCTCATTAGCCTTGCAAATGTCTTAAGGTGAAATTCATTTCTGTTGCATAGAATACAGTTTACTTTCAAGTTTAGTGGTCTAGCATATTGAATATTTTTGACTTGATGTTCCATTTCAGTGGTGGCAGTAGGTGTACCTATGGAGTTCTTGCTCCAGAAATTCACCAAGTTGTTTTAGGCCTTTGTCAGTGATAGAGATATTTAGAAGCCAAATTCATTAGGTAAAGGTGAGCTTGTTTTAGGAGGGTCTTTTTTAGTATTTTATTTTAATTTTTATTTTTTAAGTTGATGCTGTAACATTTTTGTCATTTATCAATTAAGTTGAGAAAGAGTGTGTCTTGCGAGCATATAAGAATAGTTTGTCCTTGCTTTTGGGCTGTTTCAGTGTTCTGTTAGTGTACAGCATGGTGCCTACTAGCTTAGCCATTCTTGAAAAAATATGGGGATGTTTTTTTAAAAAGGTATGTTGAAAGCACTGCTGTTTGTGTATTATCACTTTCGAACTCTGTATTTTGAAGCAACTTTCACCTGTTTGTCCCATGCCACCTCTACATTGTATGGAATCAGGTGAATGAGGAAACCGTGTTAGTTTCTCTTGCAAATACACAGGAGTAAATTTCTGTTCAGTTGGCTGAATTTCTCTGGTTTGTAAAGATTAAAACACATGCCACCCAAGTTGTCATTTCTGAGAAAATGTAGTTTATTTTTTGAATTTTTTTATAGTTATTTTAATTATTTTCTACTACTCTGAAAGTGGGGATAATTAACCAATCACACCACACTAGAAATGTACCTTCTACTTCAAGTCATAAAAATAACACTTTTTCTATAGGTCAGAGAGAGATTTTTAGATTTTTAGAGTTTTATAGTCTGGAATCTGTACTGCTCTTTAGTGGTTTTAGTTTACATTCCTGTCTTTATAAATGTCAAATATCCTGTTTAAAAATAGTTGGATGTTATTAGGCCAGAAATATAATCCAGAAATTGTTAATTGTTAGCAAATTTTTGAATGGAAACCATTCTCAAAAGAGAAAGCATATCACTATTAAATAAATGTAAATCTAGTGAAAATTGGTACAAGGAAGGCTTATTCTGTTAACTACTCTTTAAAAACAAGCCAATTTAATAGGGCATACTGATTTATTGTATGTAGTTCTGTCTCAATATCTACCAATGTGCATCAGTCCTAAAAACCGTCACCTCCATGCAGAATTTAATTTTTCATGGTGATGAGGCTGCCTGCTGACCTCTTACCTTGCCGGATACTTAAACTTAGGTGTCCAGGTGGACGAGTTTGTGCATTTAATACCACTTTCTATTTGGCCCTGTATGTTTACATTACTGAGAGCCTGTGCTGGGTAATGTGTTAGAGATTATTTCAGGATTTGCTCATTGGGAGGGAGGGTTGGGACAGCAGGCCCTGTCTGAGATGCATGTGCCACTAAGGCCAGTTGTAATGGGTAGTAGCAGTTTTGCCCCTGATTGAAACCAGTTTTGCCTGCACTTCAGTATAAGTACTGACTTCCTGGACCCATTTTTTTTTTTCTATTCTTACTCTTGTTACACATTCAGAGGTGAAGATAAGTTTACTTTAGTGAAACATGTTGATGTTAAATGCAGTAGTGTCGCTAGCCGGACTCAAACTGTGGTAAAGACAAGGAACTAAAGAGCATTCAGGACACAAATAGTTGCTTTATTTTTGTCATTTTAAATGCATTCCTTTCCTGTTCTTATCTTTTCTTCCTATTTGAGCTTTTTTTTTCTGATTAAATGTACTGCCGATGAGCTATCGAGGCAGAAGAATGTTGAGAACACTGCAGAAAAAAAATTCACCCTGCAGGAGTGAAACAGGTTTTTTAATGGATTAAACAATTTACAGGTATGGCTCCCTGGAGACAAAGGCACTGATACCTCCTTGCTTCTTGAGACCTCTGAAGTTGTATTTTTAGGAGTAGGGGATAAATGCTCAAAGCTGTTTTTCTTCTAATCATCTTGGGTTTCAACTGAAATACTTCAGCCAGGAAGATGAGTATTCTCGTAAGGAAAATTAAATGCTTTTCTTATAAAGTTCTAAAATTATATTCCTATTTTTGTATCACTTATGCTGGTAACAAGATTCCAGCTGTCTGAGATGTCTTTGTTCTGTTTGTTAAGTGCAGTGTAAAGACACTTTCTGAAATGCAAGGCAGCAGTGTGGTTAGCTTTCCATATATACTTTACAACAGTCCCTGGATCAGAAGTAATTTTGTGTATTTCCAAAGTCCCCAAACAGCTCTCTTTTAATGACTGCTTTGCAACTCATTGAAATTAACCTCTTTCCATTTTTACAAAACACGACTTTAAAAAAGAAATAGAGTGCTATAACAAAATTCTTACAAGAGGGTTTATAAAAAGATAAAAATCTCATGAGGAAAAAATGTGCCTCTCCTCAGTTTTATATCAGCTGCAAGGTTATAGTGGCAGGATATGACTGCTCTTAAAATAGCTGCCTCATGCTTTGACATATAGAGTGGAATGCCTGTTATACTCTAAAATGCTGACAAACATGAGTACGTAGACTAAACACTAATTTCTGTCTTCTGTGACTACAATGAAGTCACCTGGTATTTAATGCTTCAAAGTAATTTGGGGGAAATTGATGGGAGACATACTAGACTGCTAGTATCTCTTGACTTTGAGTGAAAGAACTTGACTCCTCAGTGAGGGAAGAATGAAAAGCTGTTGGTTTGGTTTTAACTAACGTTGTATTTGTGTTCTATTCTATCACAAAGACTTCATATGCAGGGCTAGCTCCATGTATGGAAATACTGCAGTTTCTTCTTTACGTGAAGTAAGTTAGCTTTAACAATAATGTGAAAAAGGAATAACAAGTATATTTCTCTGCTCTGCTCTCTTTAGGCTCCAAATGCAGATTACATTAAAAATATGTTTTGGACAACACCTGTCTGAGTCTATATATCTGTTTCCTTTAGGGTTGCTGCAATACTGATTGATAGACAGCCTTTTCTGTTGAGTATAAATAGTTAAATATGAGTGCTACAGCTTTAGACTTCCATCTTCTTGTCATTAAGAATTCTACCTTAAACAACATGTCATCTTTCATTCTCTTTTTTTTTCCTGTAAAATGGTGGTCCAGCCAAGCCTTTAAATTCTGATAGGGGGTAATAGTAAAGAAGAGGCTTAAACTGGGTGATATGAGACATTATTTTCATAGTTTCTAGAAAATGCAGTTCGTTGCGCAGTTAACTCTGTGAAAACGTAGTTTTAGTTTATAGCATAAAAGTAATTAGCACGACCTTGTAAGAAGTAAGCAACAGACAGTTGCACAAATTCTTTTTCTCCTTAAATCTTTTGAAGTCTCTTCCCTATTGCATGCACAATTTTAAAAAATACAGGAATAGAATACTCCAAAGGTGAGAGAAGTATGAGAAGATCCTTATTAAAGGCAGGTAGGGAATGGAGGACTTCGAAGAACGTTGCTATTGTAATTTCAAAAGGTCTTTATAGTTAGGCACTGTAGTCACAGTCCTGTACTTGAAGACAGTGTGCACTTCAGCAAGCTGGAATTTTAGATTTAGGCCTGATCAGTAACAAAGAGCACCAGAAAACAGGAGATTCTGAGTGAGGAAAACTGATCCAGAGCTTTCACAATAAGATAATTGTCACACAGATGGCTTTAATGAATTGACTATAGATTCTCTTAATTAGGCAAGGGAAGAACCGGAAAGGATCATTTACACTGTTATTCATCCCTCTGCAGTTGCAGATGATCACAGATGTTTTCTTCTAGAAGTGTCTGTTGGTTACCTAAGCTGCATACCCATGCAAAAATGCTTCTTGGCAGTAGCAAATGCTGGCTGTCAGTTGAATACCAAAACTCACAGTACAATAGTGCAGGACGAGGGCAAAAGAGGCCAACTATATGGTATGTTACTCTGCCAAAGGCAACATAGCTTGGTTTTTCCACATTATATTGAGAGGGCCATATACCATCCACAGTGAAAAGCAGAAAGCACTTCCCCTGCCTGCCAAATCAAAGCCTTACCTTGCAGTTGACCCTCCAGAGTTCAGAAAAATGGGGGAAAGAGTTACTATACTCAGAAATAAGTTAGGGACAAAGATGCTGAATTATGCACAAAGAAGGAAAAGGAAAAAAATGCTTTCTGATCCCTCGAAGTGACTGTCAGAAGCCAGTGAGTGTGAGGCTATGATGTAAATGCCAGCCACATCTCCCATCGGATCATAAGACATGTCGGTTCCTACCTGAAGTTCAAAGGGTTACTTCTATGATGTCTTCTGAAGATTTATCAAGTCATAAGTTCCTTGCCAAATTTCTCTTTAGAAGGCTATTTGGAACTCCAGTCCTTCCATAATTAGGAGCTTAATTCCCACTTGATATCTATTTTTTCACAGTTTTGTGTGTTTGATCTTTTCATAGTTTCAGCACTTGTCTGTCTTTCAGACACAGTTACCCTCTCTCACTGTCACGTAGTTAGGCCAAACCAACCAAACAAAAAAAACCCCAAGCTGTAAGGATGAGCAAAGAACAGAGCCGAGTAAGCTGACCTAGTGGTTCCGTTCTCCTTTTTCCCCTCCCTTGCTTGTATGTTACTAGAAAAAAAAAGATTCACTAAATGTTTTTTGCTGCTGAACCTGCAATTTAACTTGCTAATTCTTTCCTTGTTACAATGGTTGGTTTTTTTTTTTTTTACAATAAACAATCGTTTTCTCGTCAGATACTTTAGCTTGTATTGTCCTATTCAATTTTTTTTTTTAGAGGCCTTTTTGTTTTGCTTACACATAGGATTATCCTAACTGAAAAGTGAGGCAAAATATTCACTGGATGAACCAGGCTTGGATTACTTTTTATTTACATCCCATAGTTTCAGAATAGTAAACTTGTTTTTCCTCCTGTTCTTTCTTTCTGCAGTATACTTTTATTTGCTACCCTGTAAGAGAGTCCTGCTAAGCTGTCTGTGCTCTTTCTGTGGTTTTTTTCTGGCTTTGCTGGTTGAGGGAAGTATGCCACCTTCTTTATCATGCTTTTTTCCCCTCATGCATGAAGTGGGAACTCCAGGGAGTTGAAAAAAAAAAAAAAACCACCCCCCCCCCCCCCCAAAAGAACAAAACACCAACCCCAAACAACCAAAACAAGAAAACAAACCAGAAAACAAGGCCTACTGTAAAATAACAAAATATGCTCTGTGAGGGAGATGCCCAGTGAGTTGCTGCATGAGGAGTGCTCAGGGCTTACTCTCAGTCCCTCCTTGTGTTAGCCTCAGAGCCAAGCAGCAGATGGTCTTGTAACAAGACTGGCCCATGCAGGGTGTGCCCACCCCAGTGTTCCAGTTCAGGTCAGGAGCGTGCTGTTGCAGCGAGTCTCCCGATTGTCCTCACTTTGCGTGTTGGGTTTCATAGCACAGAGCTGCTGTGCTGGATTCCTTTTGAAGGAAACTGAACTGGAAGATGTGGTCCAAAAGCTCACCTAACAGGCTCTGACTGCTAATGGGTGTTCAGTTCATGGGAGCAGACTGTAACTTACTCTGAAATAACCCCTTTTTCCTCTCCTCTTCCCTTCATTCCCCAAAGTGTCACAGTTGTTACTCCTTGGCACTGACTCCTCTATGCTACAGATCTGTCCTTGCTAATACAGATGTAGCCATAGCTTTGATTCTCTTCCTGTGTTAAACATAAGTTGACACATATACTGGGTTGTTTTTTTTCCTTGTGCTTTTAAGTGGTTACTGCCTATGCAATCTAACATCCCATAATCCATGTTATGCTTTGAGCCAGAAAATGAAAATGAGATGTCGTTGATTGCTAAGGTGGATCTACCACATCATCAGCTGTTGGAAAATGAATCAGCTGTGCTGTACCTGTCGCTGCTACTTCCTCCTGACTGACCTTAGTACAAAATGCTGTCAGCGTGGCATAAAGAAATGTTTGCTCCATTATAAAAACGCAGAACCTAAGGCACAGACTCAGTGACCTCTAAAAATGATCATAGGAAGTTTGTGCTGTAGCAAGGAACAGGGCTCAGGTCATTTAGCTCCAGGGACTTTAATTTTCAGACTTTTTGCTCCAGGTATGGTTTGACGTTAGTAATTTCATACATAAAGAGTCTACTCTAAAAAAAACCAAAAAACAAACCACCAAAAATTTCTTAGGGAAATTAGGCTGATGTCATTGCACAGTCTTACTCTATGTGAGAGTCTTCCCCTCCCTCAGTTTTTGAACATGTTTAATAAATTCAACAATTTAATAAATTTGTTTTAATAAACAGAAATAGAGCAGCCTTGAAGAGAGGCGTGTCTGTAGCTTCCTTGAGAACGGCAGACTGGGTAGAAGGTGGAGTCCCTGCTAACAGTTTCCACTGAACAAGAGGTTTCCACATGAGCTTGACTCAGGCATGAGAGAACCCACACTGAGATTAAAATACTTAGGGCCATGGACGAGGCTCTGATCACAGCCCGGGCTTTACTAGAGAGCAGCAGTCACGGTCAGGACATATCATACATTCACTGCATTGTGTATCGTACAATTCCTGTGCCTGCTCATCAAGGTGGTGGCATCTGACCAGGGAATTTTCCCAGTTTGCACAGACTGATCACCTTCATTAGTTACGCGGTGTCCTGACTTCTTGTAGTTAGCTGTAATGGCACAGGATGTAGATAAAAATTGACTAAGCCGCATGAAACGAGAAACTCTAGGATCATCTACGGCTGTTATACTGACTGTTGCGTTAAATTACATCCATTCAGCCAAAATTGTTTACAGTTAATTTTTTTGAGAAGTTATGATTGCCTGCTAAGAGGGTTGGGGGAAACGGTGACTCCTGTTCCAGCTGTAAGGTTCTGACCTTGTTTGCATCCCGGTTTGCATCAGCCTCGGTGTGAGTTATCAACAAAACCAGACTCCATAATCACCCTCTTGCAAAATCCTGCCTTTCAGTTCTCCAAGATGTTAGCTGTTGTATTAAAAAGCTTAAAGCGACATGAAATGAATTGTGGAAAAGGAAACGCGCATCTGGTGGAAAACAGTTCTGTGGGAAAAGGGATCTGGCACTTCTAAAAATCTGCCCAGTAAGGTTTGCTATCTCTCAAGTCTCCAGCAGGAATTTTCCTGAGATCCTGACCTCTGTCTGTGCCTGGGGTTAATTTTCCAGCTCCCTTGGGCTCTTCTTTTTGTGCCGCAGCATTTCTCCAGCTGCCACACCTTTCCCTCACATGAGGCTGCCGAATGCAGCCATGCACTCTGCCTGGCTGCAGCTGCCCTTGCCCTGCACTGCTGCTGGGAGCCGGGAGCCCAGCCAGTCAGCCCCTCACTGACAGCGATGTTTGGTGTGGAGGATGAGGAATGGTGGCTATTCAAAAATAAAAACAACTAAAAGCTCACATTTCCCTCCATCCTTTGTGATCCATTTCTAAACATGCCATCACTGCTTCTCTTTGTGTTCTCCATCTCCACTCTTTACCATTCCCTGTTGCTCTGGGGAATTTCCTGTTTCCCACTCTTTCCCCGCTGCCGTAGTGGCTGACTCAAGCCTGTGCTGAAATGGGAAGTGCCTGGGGAGATGTGGCCCTTGCCATGCCTTAAGCAGCTTGTGCTGCTTCCAAGCTGTGTTGGTTGGGAAGTGGGAGGGTTGGGAGAAATGCAGGATTCAGCTTGCTTGGTCTTTCTTCATCTGCCTGGTTCTTAGGCAAGGTAAGGGTGCTTAGTCTCCCCATTAATGTGAAGTGTGCGCTCCAGTGATCACTCTACACAATCTCACGTGAGGTTGTGGATGTACTCCATGCAAGTATTGTTGGTGTAAGCTGTCACGATTTCATAAGCAAATCTCATTCTAGAATCAGTAATACTGGATTTCTTCCCATGTAGAAGGTACTTTAAAAGCTTTGCCCCTGTTTAAACACCCATGTTTCCAAACTTGCTGATTTTGCAGTTTGTGGCTTCTGAAAATCTGCTTCAAAAATGTGTCATTCTCTCCATGTCTTTCTGAGTCATGCCAATTTGTCCACCAGCTTGCTGATCCATGGCCTCATTTTGCCCTCTGTGCTGTGGAAATGTGTGCTAATATCAGGAACGTGACATTTCATGTCTGCCTTCTGAAGATGTTTGTTGACACCACAAAGGTGGGAAGTGCATTAAAATTGCCTCTTACTGTGTGTTCTGCCATGAAGAAGGCAAGGGTCACCCACCTCAGAGGATAAATTCTAATAGGCTAATAAAACTATTTTAAAATAGATGATAATTAAGATCTGGAAATGACTAGTGTAGTTTAGTAACCTGAATTGAATATGGAACTATTTTCTTAAATCCAGAAGGGAGAAAATAAAAGGAAGCTGGACGTACTTCTAGAAAGTGAAACAGCAAGCATACTTGGTGGTTTGGTTGCACCTTGGGACAAGGGACAAGCACCTACAAGTGGGATGGGAGAAGTAAGTAAATTCACTTATGACCCTGTTCACACCCAGGCTACTGCTAACTTTGCCATGGCTGGATAATTAGACTTCGGTGGACCTAGAGCAAATAACGCTAGCTGCACAGAGCTGGCCAAAGGCTCCTCAGCAAAGTAGCCAAAAGAAAATCTAAACTTGCTCTGGCAAGGGATTGCGTTTTGGAACAGAAGAGGGAAGACAGGCCAGAAAGGGTCTTATGGAAGGAGGAAGATGTGAAGGTCAGTTGGACTTTTAACAGGCTGTAGATTATTTAAGGGTGCCATGGATGGATGTCTGTCATCAACCCCTGCATTCAGCAGCTCCTCATAGCAGCCTCTCCTGACCATCTGCATTTTTCATGCTGTTGGTCAAAGGTCTAAGCTCGTTCCTGCTGCAGAATGTGCAAGGGATGAGGCTGAAGAGCGCACCTTCCACACTTGCTGTTGTGGCCAACAGTGGCAGAGATAGCAACTGCTGCTGCTAGAAGTCCCCTTCTGTCCCCTGTACGCAGCAGCTGTTGCTCTCCTTTGTACCTTCCCCAGAATAGGGACTGCATAAGCAGTGTGTTGATCTAGGCAGTCCCCTACTTTGAGTTGTGCCAGACCTGGAGCTGGGATGAAATACCAGTCAAGGTATCTGAACATATTGTTCTGACTGCAAGCAGTGTGGAGATGAGCTGGTGGGGTGCCACTCTTTCCTAATAAAGCTTCAAACCCTGCTCCATTTAGCCTTCAGCTGTGTGTTGCTGGTCTTACACTAGCAGAAAACAGCCAAGAAGAAAAGTGAAAGAAGGGCATGCAGCTGCTGCAAAGTCAAGCGGATTTAGCAGGCAATAGTAAATTTTATTTGGGGGGTGATGAGATGCTGGAAGAACGCTCGGTAGGAAAATAAGTGTCATTACTGTACTGATGGCAAAAAGCAGTGCAAGGCAGCCACTATAGATAGATCAGTCTCTGCTCACATATAGTGAACTGCCAGACTGGAAAAGAAATTGAAATATCCCCTTAGTAATTTTAAAAAGCTTTGATCCCAGAAAAAGAAACATAAGAAGAAATGTAGCTTTGTATCTTTTCTAAGCAGCTAAGATATTATGCATAGTCATTGAACCATTCTCTGACATGATGCTAAAAATTCCTGAGATCTCCACCACGGTTGATGTGAAGTCACTGTAGTGTCTTCCGTGAAGAGCCTCTCAGCACAAACTTTGTACCTTCTAGGCAGAGTTCATCTACGTAGTCAACTCTTCAGCAGTCTACTCGAATTAAAAAAAACACTCCTGAAATGAGGAAATACCACATCAGGGTCAGAGAGAAAAATGTTCTAGGCGTTGTGTAACAGCATCAGAAAACTGAAAAGCCACTAAGTCCCGAATGAGTTCTTGTTCAAAAGAGGAATTTCAGAAGGTGGAAAAGAATGTACGTTCTTTCCTTAATTCAGGAAATCTGTCTGGACCTCAGGACAGCTGTAACCACCCATTTCCTTTATCTGTAAAAACTGGGTAATGACCTCTAGAAGAAAAAGGTTAAGTGATGTTGTCCAGATCTTTTATTATGTGTTCTCTGAAAGATGGCTGAAGCTGGTTCTTCCAAGGAAGCACTACATAACTCACAGTGGGAGACAGTTCAGGAATTATTCAGTCACATGGCTCAGTTCTGGGAATGTTACTGTTATTCAAATCAGGAAAATAACCTGCTTTTGTACAGAGGTGGGATTTTTAATTGATCAAGGATATCAGAAAGACTTACAAATCAAAAACTTTCCTAGAATTTGTAGTCTCTGTTTCCAGCCTGAGCGTTTAAGCCATATAGGCTGCTGAAAGATGTCCTAAAGCTCCTGGACTTAGCACTTGAGGTTGAGCACAAGCAGGTGCTGAACAACAGCTTGGAAGAGGCTGAAGACATTCCATCGCCGTTAAGCACGCCTGTGTTACATCAAAATATGTGTGTGTAGCTCATGGCATAAGTATGCCTGTGCATGTGTAGCAGAACACTGTGTGCGTAGGCACGCACATACTTACAAATAGGGAGGCAAGCTCTTTTTGCTGCAAGAGCTGTGAACCTTCCTTAGGAATTGGCTGTGCTTTTAGTATATCTCTTCTCTTTTCATTTGCCTGAAGTAGCAAAGGCAACATGGAGTGACTTAAAGTCATTAAGCCAACTGCAGAGATAGGTGCTAGATAGCTAAACTGAGGAGCTAGGAGAACTGGAAGTGTTAACCATCATTGCTTTATGGCTCGTGTGGCTGTTTGATACTGGCCACAGAGAAAAACATGCACTTGGAGAAAGATATTCACCTAGCAGAAAACTAATTCTCATAAAGATTACTGGATTTTGTCTATTTAATGGCATATGATGCAACTCCATATGTGGATAAGTAGATGTTATTTTTCTGGTTTGGCATGGTCAGAAAAATGTGTGACAACATAGTGTAGAAGGGAAAAAAAAATGCAAACCTGCCTTTGTTTCCTTTCCTGCTGTGAGCATTTTACAATCAATTGCAAGCCACCACATGTACTTTTGCCCTGCTCCCCCTGCCACTGTCTCTCAGATGAAATGTAGCAGGTATTCACAGAACATCTCCATCGAGGCTGCTTACTGAATGGAAAGAGGAAGAAAAGTGTTTTCCAATATTGATAAAGATACAACGTTTTGAGAGGAACACCTGCAGACTCAGGTTCTGTGGGATTTTTTTTTTCTTAGAAGCTGTTGTGGGTTGGCTTTTTTTCTCCCCAAATGGAATTGCTGTATGTAAAAGAGAAATGCAACAAAATGACTGTCTTTTACCTCAAAATGATCATACTGTCTGCAAAGTGGAAGTGCGATTTGCTTTAAATAGCTCACTTGCAAAACTGCTCAACTGAGAACTTGTCTAATTCTTCACAGAAATGAAGACTAGAAATCTCTTTGACTTGTCTGCAGTGTCTGAGAGAGTTCAAAGCACAGTAATTCTCCATCGTGCTGAGTGAAATGCTGCAGTAGATGGAGTGTGGTTTAGCTGACGCGCACCTCGGCATGTAATTACTATTACTAAAATATGTCCCTAGCTATGGTTTGTGCTGCAGAACGTGTACTGGTAAGAGACACCTCTGCAACAGGGCAAATTGCAAGTGTGAGTATTAACAGGAAAGAACGGAGACAGCAGGTTGCAGAACCAACATCTATCTTTGCCCGCTCCTTAATTGCAGACTTGTGTGTTTTAAAATTAAATGACGACGCTAGTGTTCGTGGCTGTGACATTAGCATTCAGGACTGAACCAGTGGTAGAGACCTCATGTTTGCAGACAGCCTGAAGCTTTGGTATTCAGAAGTGAGTCGTTTCCCAGCCATCTCTCCAGGATGACGATGGTGAAAGCTCACAATGTATTATTAACTATGCAAATGCCAGCTAAAGCATCTAGGAAAGGCAAAGAAATGTCAGGATTATTAATAGTGTTGCACTGGCTTCCAAGACTTAGTGAGGCTTAGGAAGGTGCCATCACATTCTTTGTTTTTCCCAGTTCCCACCGTCTCCCACCTGCTGCTGTGGGCATGTCCAGATGCTGTTCCCCCAGGAATACACACTTGGCTACATGCACTCCCTCTTCAGTGCTCCTGCAGACTTCCCTCAGCTTGCACCGCGGAAGACGAGCTGTGAGGGTAACACCTCCCTTGGAAGGGTACCTGTCCTGCTTTCCTCTTCCCTGGTGGAGAAGTCACCTATTTGCTGGTGGCAATGTGTTCTGCCAGCTGCTACAGGCATTTTGCTGTCCTCTGAGGTCATGGCTCCTCTCTGGGAGCTCTGTTGCGTAAGGGCTTGCCAACACAGGGAAGCCTGTGCCTCCAAAACACTCATGCAAACACAGCACTGTAACGGCAGGCTGCTGGGACTCTCCCTGTCCTCCAGGAGTTCAAGGTATTTCTTCATGTTTTCAGGGCACTCTGCAGTCCAATTCGCTAGATTTTGCCAACTAGAGTGCGGACAGCATGTGAAGCTGTAGTGACGCAGCCAAACTGGTGAAGCGCAGAGGGAGGAATGAAATGTAGTGACTCAGCAGCAGGGAATACCTTCTGCCTTCTATGAGTGGGATTAAGTCTTCATAAATCAGGGAGGACCCTTGTGCCAACAGTTTGGCTCAGGTTCCCTGGAAAGTTAAGAAATTTCTCAAGTCCAGAGGGGTGGGAGCAGCTGAATTGCCTTTTTTTTTTTTTTTCTGATTATATTCTTGCACCTTGTGTATGAGGAAGCAGATGCACAGCAAAATGGGGACAGACAGTAATAGCATCACCGTGGTCATGGGAAATGGGGGGAATGTTTCTTGAGGAGGGCTGCTTCCCGCAGCAGTTCACCTGGTCCTCAGCCCCGCAGGGTGTTCTTGCAAAGTGCGCAGGGGTGAGGCTGTGTGATTGCCTTGCTCCTCTCTTGCTCCTGGTAGGAATTGTGCAGCTACAAGGTTCTGAATTGTTGGTGTGTTCACTTCTTATCAAGGCACAATATGTTAAAATAGGATTAAATAGTTCATACAAAGATAGGAATACACAGTACACTGCTGTGCAAAGTGGAATTTTGCCAGGCATGTTAAGCCATTTGATAATATAAAATTTAGGTTTGTCACAGAGTACAGAGAACTTCTGGTTAAGCTGACTGTATTTGTGTTCTCAAACACAAAAACTTTTCAAAAATTTATTTGCAGCATGCCTTGGTAAATTCCTGGTTTTGATGGTCTCCTGCTTTTTCAGCCAACTTTAATTCTTGTTATGCTGTTGGAAACTTAAAGATCAGAGTGGTTTTGGAACAGTGTGTTTTATAGTATCAGAGCTGATAACTAAGAACGTGCTTCTGCTCAACTTCTTCCTGTGAGTAGCTTCACTGCTGTCAAGGAGACTGGAATTGTACTTCTTGTACAATCTCAGCCAAATGCTAAGTATGTATGAGACATTGCACGTTTTCTAGCTGCTGGTGCCATTAGTTAGTTTTCACAGGATAATCTAGGTTGGATGGGAGCTCAGGATGTCTCGTGTCCAATACCCAGCTGAAAGCCTGGCCAACTATGAAGCCAGGCCAGGTTGCCTCAGGGCTTTATCCAGTTGGGTCTTGGAAATCTTGATGGTAAATGTTTCTTATAGAATCATCTAGTCTCTCTGATGAATATTTGGCAAGAAACATTTCTCATTTATGTTCTTCAGTGTAGAACTATATGCATGTTTTACCCTGTACCCGACCAAGGTACAGCATATTTCTGGTTTTTGTCCTGACTGTCTCAATGCACCACCCTCTGGAAAGCAGGCTCCAGGAACACATCACCTGTAAGTTGCAAGCATTGTTTGAGATGTGTTTGTCTATTTGGATTTGTGCTCTTCTTCCTCTAATATTAATTTGAGAGATCAGCAATCTGCAGGTTTCCTTCCTCAGCATTTTATAATTATCCATAATTGTCTTATTTCTCCCTTATGTTTCCTTGTCTCTGATCATTCTTCAGCCACCAGATGCACTCCAAGTTCCCATTGCCTTCACCTCTCTGATCCCACACTTCTTCCAGCATCGTCTAGTCTCTCTAAATATCTTCTTCATGTGGATAGACATGTGTGTATATAATTATGCAGAAGAGCAAAGTTAAAGGGAAAATATGATGACAAAGTAAAACAATTAAAAATTCAATAAGGACTGCCAGCAGCCTCATTTTGCATTCCCACATGCACATGGCTGATCAAGCTGCTGATAATTATATGATCAAGTTATTTTATTCACAAAACTCTTCCTCATTCCTTGGACAGGATATGATTCTGGATGTGAGTCAGGGCTATGTATTGAAGGAAGCTGTTTGCTGTTGCAGGAGCAGAGGAATTTGTAGTAAAAGGGCCTGACAATTTCAGGAGAAGCAAAAGGGATGGCCTTGTGGTTAAGGGGACTGAACACTGCCCTGGCCAGTCGGATGCCACCCGACTCTGGTACGTGATTTCAGTGGTGCAAAGCAAGTAGCTTCCACCTAAATTCTCATGAGTGATCGCACTGGGCATTTCACAGAGTCACAGAATCATGGAATAGCTTGGATTGGAAGGGACCTTAAAAATCATCAAGTTCAAAGCCCCCTGCCATGGGCAGAGACACCTTCCACTAGATCAGATCACTCAAAGCCCTTTCCAACCTGGCCCTGAACACTTAAAAGGATGGGGCATCCACAGCTTCTCTGGGCAACCTGTTCCAGTGCCTCACCACCCTCACAGTAATGACTTTCTTCCTTATGTCTGATGTAAACCTACCCTCTTCCAGTTTAAAGCCATTGCCCCTTGTCCTATCACTACATGCCCTTGGCAAAAATCGCTCCTCAGTTTTCTTATAAGCCCCCTTTAGGTACTGGAAGGCTGCTATAAGGTCTCCCTGGAGCTTTCTCTTCTCCAGGCTCAACAGCCATAACTCTCTCAGCCTGTCCTCATAGGAGAGGTGCTCCAGCCCTCTCATCATCTTTGTGGCTCTCCTCTGACCCTCTCCAACAGGTCCGTGTCCTTCTTATGTTGGGGGCTCCAGAGCTGGACACAGTACTCCAGGTGGGGTCTCACCAGGGCAGAGTAGAGGGGCAGAATCACCTCCCTTGGCCTGCTGGCCACCCTTCTTTTGATGCAGCCCAGGATGTGGTTGGCTTTCTGGGCTACAAGTGCACATTGCTGGGTCAGGTGAGCTTCTCATCAACGAACACCCCCAAGTCCTTGGTAGGGCTGCTCTCAGTCTGCTTTTGCACTTTGCAAGTGCTTAACACTTGATATGTGACATTGGAAACTCTGTATCTTCACAGATATAACTGAAGTCAATAAGAAAGATTTACTTTAAACATATAAAAATATTAAAAAGCTGACTGCTTCTGTATTCTTCAAATATTGGCTCCTTCATGTTTCAACTATGACATTGAAATCTTAAAAGGAAAGGAGGCACAGCTTGTTTAAGACAGCATGAGGAGTGTTTCTCAAGCTCTTAAATGTAAAGAAGGACCCAATCAGATACGGTGGGTGTGCTGAGAGGCCTAAATTCACCTCTGCATGTGAAGCATTCATGGTGGGAGCTCCATGAACATGCTCAGGAAGAAACCTCTCTGACAGCTGATGCCAGACTTAGAAGTGTCCATTAAGGGCCATGCTCTGAAAGAAGGGAATAAAAAGAAATGGTCATTAATAAGAGCATTCTTCCAAGCAGGGAGTGTTAATCACGGAGGCTGGAAATTAACCTGCACTGGTTACAGAGGAATGGGGTGTATGTGCGGGGCAGGGGGGTGCAAGTGGTAGTGCTGCTGGGGTGCTGCTGGTGATGCTGGTGGGGGTGCTGGTGCTACAGCCTGTTCCAGCCCCGGCTGGCACCAAGCCTCTGAAGAAAGCAAACGCTGCATGTTGTTCATGAGGCTGATCCCTGATGTCCTGCATGTCCCGCAGGCACACCGCCCCACACACAGCTCTGAAGTGAGCCGGACAAAAGACCATGAGCAGAAGTGATGACTGCTGTTCTGTGCAGGAGCTAGTAACGCCGTGCCATCCCCAGGCATTCCTCTCCCAAGGATGGGCTTCCTTTCTGCCCTCCTGCCTTCTTGCTTTCAACAGCTGGACCAGAAATTAATTGTTTTCATAGTCTCAGTCCTGCAAAGGCAGTTGTCAGCTATGTCAGTGTCAAGCGTGCAAACAAGAGGGCTGAAGTAAAGTCCCCTGTGAAACCTTTGGGTTTGGAATTTTCTAAATAAAGTGTCTGCCTTCAGAAAGATAATGTATTTTGTTAGGCTTGGGGCTTTTTTTGTTTTGGGAATGACAGACTGAGGTGAGGAGGACGAGATGTGAGCATGTGTATCAGTGACTCTTAAGCTGACACTGTTTTGGTGTCATTCACTCTATTGTTACAGATGCTTAAAGCCTCATTACATAAATATATTACTCACTATTTACTGAGACTTCAGCTAATTTTGGAGCCGAATATAAGAAGAAACAAGCCAGTATACCTGGACTCTTCTACCAGAGCTTGCACTGGCTGCCACACACCTCCAACCTCCCAAGACAAACCTTGAGTCCATCACTTGACCTCCAGCCATGAAATATGAGGTGTGACCTTTACAGGGCAGAGCCCCTCCAGTGCTTGAGGATGACTTCAGCACTCAGCCCTGTCCTGGGTGCCTGGGATGACCTGACATCGCAGGACAACTTGTACCCCAACTGGTGGGAAACCCCCTCCCTCAGATACTGCCGTGTGTCCTTGTTCATGTGCAACTGAATGAGACATTTCACCATTCCACCAAGGATGGAGAAACAGGAAACAAATGTATAAACGGCCATGTGTCTGGGAAAGGGTAGTGCTTTATTGACTCTTGCTCCTGTGGTCAGTCTGACAACACGCACGCTGAAGTGCACGCTGGTGTGAGATGAGTCACAGAGGATTGCACACATGTTGCACGACTTCCTTATAAAAAGTGTTCACCAGCTAGAGCATGACATCGAGCCTGTCATTTCAGGACAGAAATTGCAAGCATGCAAGGAACAGGTGTCCCTGCAACACACTGGACCCTTCGGGAAAGGCTGCTCTTTAAATATACAAGTGATCGCATTTGTTTTGGTGACAGGTCACTAAGCAACCTGCACTGCACTGAGAAAATACAGCCTCAGCAGAGCTTCTCGGTACAGTCGGCATCTTTGGCATTGAATCACGATACCATGAATTAGCACTGACAGGAGCTGCCGGGCTTTATCCACAGCAAAATCCCGGGGGCAGATACCCAGCCATGCCAATGGTTTCAAGTATTAATTAAAAAGCAGATATACAATATTGTCAGGTTTGCTAGTTAGCATGAAAACAAATCAATAGTTTGAAAAGCCCATACTGAAATGTGGTAATTTGAGCACAGAAATTACTCTTATCTGAACACTGCTAGTAAGCAAACTTTTGTTGCAAAAATTTGAGGCAACCAAACTGGCTGAAAAAGTGTTGGAGAGGAAAACAGGGACAATATCTTTTAGACGCTGAGTATATGTGAAAAACAATAGTGCACACCTCTGTGACTGAAACCCAAACAAACCAGGTGGCCTCACCCAGTTGTTCCTCAGTGAGCTCAGCCTCAGCACCTGTCATACCTAACCATTGCAGTCAGTCACATGAAATCTAGTGAAGCAAAGGGGGTAATTTGTCATTAAGAATATACATCTTTTCTTCCGCTTCTTGTAGAGCATTATGGGACATCTGCCCTAAAATAAATATCTCCATGACCTCTGCCCAAGACATTAGAGATGTCTGTCTGTAGATTGGGATAGGACATAGAGAATATTGTTATGGCTTTGCCTGTGTCCTACAAATACCTTCATGATCAGTAAAACTTTTAGCTAGCTGGGCAGTAGCGCAGCTCTGTGCCAGGCCACGGGAGGAGACACAGGAGCACCCTCCTGCCCTTTGCTGTCCACAGAGGAGCTGCCTGCTTGGGAAACCAGCGACTGCAGGGTGCTCTGGCAGGCCATAACCCAGACCAGGGCATGCCCTTACTTTTGTTGATACAAGTCTTCTTAATGCTTCTAGCAGGCAAACTAGCTGGAAGTCTGAGGGCTGCACAATACAGGTTTCTAGCTCTCCTTTGCTGATAGGAGTGAGCTACCTCAGGGTATGATCTGGCCCCAGGCTATATGAATAACAGGAGGCAGTAAACAATAACATCAAGAATTATCCTAGGAAACCAGGTGAAAAAGCATTAGAGAGCCACTAAATAGCATTTTTATAATGAAATGTATTGGCGCGAGTGGGAAGGCTGGGTGTGGGGACTGACGCTGTGCCTGGCCAGGGCTCTGTAGTTTTCTTTTGTAACAGGAGGAGTGGCCAGTGTGTGTAATCCTTCACGCTGAATTTTTCTGCTTCACTTCCTCTATGTCACAACCTCAGTGTTGCCATAGCATGTTTTAGCGTGTCTGCATTTGCCAAAATGTAAGTTACTTAAGCGTGGAGACATTTGAATGGGAAAGACTTACTGGATGCTCCATGCTCCCCCTGAACAGCAACAGGACATGCCCCCAGCGCAGTGTGTGACTGATGTGAAACAAGTGTGATGCTAAGCTTAGCCAAACGCTTGTGAGGAAGCAATGCCTGTTTCTTTTCCAAGGAACGCTGGTTTCAAAAGATATTAAAGTAATCTATTAATTGGAACTGACACAGCAGTTTTACAAGAAAACTCCAGAAGGATTAATTTGTTATACAGGCAACTGTTTATCTTGCATTCACTGCATTTCCATATTGTTTTAAGATCAATCTCTAAAAGGTATTTCTTACAGCTCACCCCATCTCCTAGCAGCACCGTCACAACTTGGTGAGAGGGGCTAACATTCATGGGACAGTATAGGGGATCAAAGATTAGTTTAAGCTCCTCTGACAGTGCAGCTGCTTGGTTACATCACCTGCCTCTCACGTTTACCACAATGATGTTTATAACAGCTTTCTGGTTTATGGGTCTATACATTCGTTAATACCCAGTATCTTCACACTGCCAGCAGCCCACTCAGCTCTAACCTCATCAGGTCATGTTGCAGTTCACTTGTCTGGTCACAACTGAGTTGATGCTCGCAAAATCCTCAGGAGGAAAGTAATGCAACCTACTGCAACAAAAGCAGAACATGTAGATGGTTTTTTATCTGTCCCCTTCCCTTTTCTCTCTCTCTCTCCTTTTTGAATTTCATTAGTTTTACAAGCCTCTGGGAACAAGGGCACACCTTAGCTAGGGCATGAGCAAACGTCCCTTTTGCTCAGGGACAGGCGCGTGCTGCTGATGGTGTGACAAGCCCCAGAGCACATGTGTGTGTCTGTGCATAGTCAGCATTGTCCAGGGAGACCCTCAGCAGCCCTGCTCTGTAAGGTGGCTGAGGGGTGGTCTGTAAAGGGAATTTATCCCCGAGGCCATCTGCCACTATAGACTGGAGGCTGAGTGGTAGCAGCGACTGAAATGACTTGGTGGATGGTCTGGATGCCTCCTGCCTGCCACCCACTCAGCAGGTCTGGTGGGCCAGGCTGTTCAGCTGGGGATTTTTGAGGGCAGTTTGTTTGTTTTGGGAAGAAGTGGATGGGAACAAGCGCTGGTGTGCTTCTCTGACAGCTGACCTGCAGTGGGAGACGCTGAGTGGACCACGACCTGTGAGTCCCTGCTGGTGCCTGCTGAAGTGGCTGGTGAGCTGTCAGAGCTCCTCCGCTCCCAGGTGATGGAGAGGAATGAAATGCAAACAGAAACGGCACCTTCATAGCAGTGGCAGTTCAGCTGGGAGGGTATGGTCAAGCAATGTGCGTATGGGTGGTGCAGCAACTGTGCAGCGCCCGGTCTTTTGCCTCTAGAGCAGAGGTGGGAGCCGGTGGTCCCAGCTGGCCACCTCTCACAGGGCTGCGCTCTGAGAACTGCTGATTTAGTGGAACGGAACATGCTGAGGCCATGGGAGGGAACCACCCACCTTCTGAAAGCATAATTTACATTTACAATTATCTCAGCTGAAATACCCGAAAGGCAGAGTGGGTAGATCTTGCTAACGCCAGAATCTGCCAACTTCTAATAAGTTAGTCAAGTCCATTAATTTTAAATGCATCTACTTATTTTGCATGTCTCAGTTTGGAAAATGAGAAAACACATCCCCAGTTTGGAAAAGCGAAGCACTTGGGAGGCAGCGGTGGGAACTCAGGTTGTTCAACAGCTGTGCAAATAGAGCCTGGGGCATCACAAGCTGGGCAGAGGAAAAAAGGAGATCCTCAAGAATGATGAACTGAGTTGAAGCCTTGCAAAAATTTGAAGATACTAGTGGTTAAAAAATTCTAGGGTTCACTTTGCTTACTCTTGGTATTATTATTTGATTAATAGTGCTGAGGGCTTTAATAATCCTTAGCATCATAACCAGAAACAAAATAGAAGACTTGAAATAAATATAATTCAATGTTCATTGCAGAAGTAATCAAAATAGTGCTGAACTTGTGTCTTTTAAATTTGGCATTATCTTTTCTTGATGATTCCTTGCAAATCTGTTTGCGTTTCTCTAGCAGAAGTGTTTGTTAGATGGTCTTGCAGGGAATAATGCTGAGAACCAGATGAGAAAACATGTGATTTCCTCAGCTCATAAAAGCTTTCCTTTAAAGCAAAAAATCTTACCATTCATGCATGTATGATGTTCTGCTAAGTATAGCTATGGAGCCAAGACTGGTGTGTGAAATGTTAGGAAGGCTCAGGAGCACATCTGTGTCTGTGGGGTAGCTTATGTGGAAGTGCCATCACCCATCACCCGTTTGTAGCAGGTGCTGGACTGTATGCGATAAACCACACCTAGGCAAAATACAACGAAACACTCAACTGCTGCAGACCCCGACTGTTTCCCTAGGTCTGTCCCTTTTCTGCTGAGCAAGAACTGGTGTGAGAATCTTGGTGGATTTCCTCCGTTCCTTGCTTCCCCACTGCGTGCTCTGCAAGGGGCAGCGGCTGGAGCTGACGTGGGCTAGGGAACCCAGCAGGATGCGCGTGGGACCTTTGCTGCAGTGGGGTCTTCCCTTTGAATGACCCACCTGCAGCCTCCAGCATAGCCAAAAAGCCAGGCAGTTAATTATTCTGCCCTGCCGGAGATGCTTGCTGCTGCTGCTGGTACGTTGGGCATCTCAAATCAGCTCTGGACTCCCTCAACCACAGCAGTGCCTGCTCCGTACGATGTGCCTGTGCTGGAGGAGGCAAGGCTCGGGATGGCAGCGGCTGCCTGGGATCTACGTGGCAATGCCTTTGCCACTGGCTCCTGGCCCCTGCAAGGCAAGGCAGGGGCAGCCATGCTCTGCCACGGGGCAGTCAGGCTGTGGGGGTCTGCAAACACCTCCCAAAGCAAGCTGAGGTCCCTTTGCGCAGCGCCAGATGCCATTGCCCACAGACAGAGAAGATGCTAATACAATTCTGACTCTCGGGCACCAGTTGTTTGAAGAGCAGTGTCTCACCAAGAAGGAAACCTGGTTACTTGTCTTGTGTAGTGTGTGTGCCAGGGTGTTACAGAAAGGGGAGCTGAAAGCAAAACAGACAGAAACTAATGCATATCTGGGGGTCAATCCTTCTGTTTTCTCTGTAACTCTGCAATGTAGAGGATTTTCCACTTGCGGATTCACTTCTGAGGAGTCCAATTCATTTTCCTAAAGAAGTATTCTAGGGAATGACTTGATTAATTTCTTGTTTAACTGGATAAAACCCTGCGTTGTAAAACCTTTCCTGAAGCATTTCTTAAACTTTAAGCAAGGCGAGATCTCATAGAAACTTTTCTTTCCAGGTGGAAATTTTCCACTCTGTCTTCTGGTGGAAATGAATGGTTTGGACCTGTTTTAACCCAGAGGAAGGTGGCCTTGGCAGCAACAGTCTTGGTTTTAGATCAGGCACAGAAACCATCTGATCTGTGAAAAGAGTTGAAATACCTCCAAGGTGTGTTGTTGCACTTCTACCAACAAAGGTTCTGAACCCAGCCATTGCAGTGTGAAACAAGAAGAACAGCCCAGCAGGCGCTACTAGCAAGTATGGCACTTCTTCCTCACATTTTAGAAATTAATGTAACATTTTGGTTAAAAGAAAGCAAACAAACAAACCAAAAGAACCGTTAATTGGATTTATTATCAACTGGCTGTATTACCTCAAACTAAATTATACAATTCATGTATTTAGGCACTTCAGAATGAGTGAATTAAATTGAATCTGAGGGCTACATTACTGAAAGATGTTTGTATAAATATAAAATGAATGTCTGAAATATAGGACTAGATTTGACTCATGCTAGTGAGCTGTTCCTCTGTTTTGCTTCGTCTTGTCTTGTGACGCTGAGTGCACACTGTCATCTCTGCAGCTCTGCCTTTTGCATCGAGGATCCTGAGCCCACTGCCTGTGGGTCCTTCTGCCAGATGGCAGCGATCTGGCAGGGGTCTGACTCATGTCACTCTTCACAGTGCTTGCTTAAATGCCTAAGAAGGGGCTTTTTCCTCCTATGTTCCTTTTTGTAAAACCAGGACCAAGTTTCTCTCTGCTCATCCTCCCTGGGCCTGCACAATTTCTTCCTGCTGCAACTCTTGGAAAATAGTTTGCAGCTACCTGTCACTTACAGGTGACAATAACATCTGTGGATAACAAGCCCCAAGAAGAGCAGCTAGTGATGCTCCTCGCACCCCGAGAACAGCCAGAGCCCTGCAGTACACGAGCGCGGTGTTCGCTGCACAGTGGTATTTTCGCCCCGTTCCCCTTCTCACCAGCTTTGAACGGCTCGCTGTGTGGATCCTCCCGCTGTGTGGGCCTGACAGCCTACACCAGCGGCCTCCGAAGGCAGGGGCCATGCACCCCAGGCAGTGCGCCCAGCTGCGGTGCAGAAAGAAAACATTTTTTGTACCATCAATAAACAAGATAAAATTATATTTTTAAAATATTGTTTGTTTCATCTTTACATCATCTTTTTTTAATTTCTATTTTTGTGTATACTTTACAATGTACCTAATATATTAGTACAGTAGTATATGTATATTGTTTATAAATAAATAAATATACAAACATTGGGTGTGTATGCTCAAAAATGTTTTACCAATAGGGGTGCCCAGTGAAAAAAATTTGGAGGCCACTGGCTTAAGGGACATCTCAGAAAGCTGACTTCTGCAAACTCTTCTGCTCCTTGAAGATCTGGTCTGAACCACTCCATCCCACTGGGGCTGTGGTCTCCCCAGCTGTCGTCTCCACGGGTACTTTGAGACTGCCTGCTACGTCATTTTCAGTCCTCCCTGAGGTCTTTACAAATGGTGGTGTAATCAACAGTTTTGCTGAGGTGAATTGGTTGTATGCCACAGGCAGAGCAGGAAGTTAAACCAATTAACCTGTCAAACTTCTGAGGGGTCCTACAAAAGCCTAAATATAAAGATACATAATCGTTCTGCACAGAAAGAGCAAATAAGTTTCAAGTACCATTCTGCTGGCAAGAGATTTGGCTAGGAAACAGAAAACTGTGTTAGCAAATGATACAGACAACTCAGTAGTAAAACTAACACAGTGCCAGAGCCAACCTGGTGTACTGTCCATCTTCTGCCACAGGCTTGGGATGGATGCATCCTCTCTTAGTGCTTCATTTTCATGTTCATGCAATTAAGATCACCTTTCTTCTACCTACTGTGGCTGTAGCTTGCTGCAAGGTCAGTGAGATTGACCTCACCATCCTTACGTTGACGGTGATCTTGGGTGGAAAGTTTAGGTCCTACATCGGTCCTTCTCTGGTGAATGCAGCTCAATGTAGCTGCAGACATATCATGAGGTTGGGTTTATACAAAAGGAGGGCAGTAACTAAATTCAGAACGACCTACTTAGACCACGTGTATTGAGTTAGTTAGTACTAATGAAATTCATTGTAAGGAGCTATGAGTCAGTAAGGAAAGAAATCTGCAGTAACTGGTGGAGGGTCACCTTCAGCCGTCCTCTTCTAGAGCAAGCCTGTTAATGGGGAAAAGTCTGGAAATTGACATAACTGAAACAGTATGTAAACCTTCTGTGTGAAATTAAAAAAAACCAATACACAGGAAGATTATGACTGCCTTTAAAAATCTGTCAGTAAAAGTGCTAAATAAAAGGCAGGACAAAACTATCCTAACCTGGTTCAATAGAAGAGCTCTCCCACTGCCCCATTTCAAGGTGTCCATCTCTGCCAACTGAAGTACCACTGGGAATTCTGAAGACGGAGTCCATGAGGATATGGAGGGGTTTTTACTGTGTTCCCTCTTAGTAAGACAGATGTGGATCTGTACATGGATTTTTCTAAGTATCATTTGGTGTTACTGAAGGGGCATGTGATTCACTTCAACATGATGGCAGTCACACTGGGACACAAGCAGGTCTTCCTTGGAAGGAAATGCAAAGTTCAGGTTCTGTTCTTGATAGAGTTTCTTCTCTAGCCCTTTAAGAACAGGAATTTGAGTGTCTGTGGGTGTTTAGTACCTGAACTGTGGCTGACAAGGGCTGCTGTGCAAGGATGAGCTGGGCCTCAAGAAGTAAACTGTTTCTTAAGCTCCTGAGAGCTTTGCAGATGAGGACCTTGATTCGTTTTATGAAGTTATTATGTAGGTGATGGGAGCCTGCAGACCAGAGGTGATTTATAGCAATGGGGGGGCGAGTCTCCCCATGGGAAACTTGGAATATGCAGGGTCCTGGAGCTGCTGGAAGGCTGGCAGCTATAAAAATACCCGTATTACAGGATGGAAGTATTGGGAGTGCTGGTGGATGAGAAGCTCAACGTGAGCCGGCAATGTGCCTTTGCGGCCCAGAAGGCCAACCACATCCTGGGCTGCATCAAGAGGAGCGTGGCCAGCAGGTCAAGGGAGGTGATTCTCCCCCTCTACTCTGCCCTGGTGAGACCCCACCTGGAGTACTGTGTCCAGTTCTGGAGCCCCCAACATAAGAAGGACACGGACCAGTTGGAGAGGGTCCAGATGAGAGCCACAAAGATGATAAGAGGGCTGGAGCACCTTTCCTATAAGGACAGGATGAGAGAGTTGTGGCTGTTCAGCCTGGAGAAGAGAAGGCTCCGGGGAGACCTGATAACGGTCTTCCAGTACCTCAAGGGGGTACAGGAAAGGTGGGGAGAGGCTGTTCAGTAGGGACTGTTGTGGTAGGATGAGGGGTAATGGTTTTAAAGTAGAGGGAGATAGATTTAGATTGGATATTAGGAAAAATTTTTTTACAATGCGAGCTGTAGAATGCTGGAACAGGTTGCCCAGAGAGGTGGTTGATGCCCCATCCCTGGAAACATTCAAGACCAGGTTGGATGAGGCTCTGAGCAACCTGATCTAGTCAGGCATGCCCCTGCTCCTTGCAGGGCGGTTGGACTAGATTACCTCTGAAGGTCCCTTCCAATCCTAGCCATTCTATGATTCTATGAAATGGGGCGGTAACATGGTGACAAGGATGATCACAAAGGGGTTTTAAGCAGCAAGTTCGATCAACTCATTGTTGATCCAGGTTAATAAGGAGGAAAAAAACCCTACTATTAATGTGTTTGTGTCCAAGCTTGAAATCAACATCTCCTGGGTTGGACAGAGCCTGCCTCTCAGTAAAGCAGAGTCTTGCCCCTATGCACATCCTCGTGCCCTTGGACCAGCAGTACACACTGCTGGTTTGCATGTCCCCTAGCAGTCTACTTCCAGCCTCCTGGCTATTAGCTATAACATCTAAGCTAACTAGCAAGACCTCTCAAAGTGAAGCATGACTGTCTCCCAGCTATGTGTCTTTGCTGCTCTTCAAAGACTTTTTTTTTTCAGAGAAAATAACCAACCATTCATTTTATGTAAGCCACCACTTGGTAGGGCTGTCTTTGAAGGAAGGTCACGACAGGGACTTTTGGTCATTCTTCCCTAATCTCAGACATCATCATCTCTGAAGGGGGGATGCACTGAGAGCAGCAGGCAGCCAGCACGTGGCAGCTGTTGTTAGCCATGCAGGCTGCCGAACATCTTTGTCAGTGCTGGGAGTGCAACTTCTGATCCCCACCCTGGGTGGTTTTTTTTAATTTTCAGCTATGCATCAACAAGCACAATAGTGAACCAGGTAAATGCCAGCTGCGTCACTGTGCCCGTGGATTTACCATGAGCTAAAAGCAGCTCCTTGCCCCCGCGTTAGTGCCAGGCAGCGCAGTGTGTGTATCGTGTATCACTGGAGGGGATGCACAGCTTTGCCCTGCACTGTGACCAGTGCTGCACCTTACCATGGCTTTCTGAGTTATAAGTCTACAGCAACTCATACAGAACTACACATTTAGGAGAACATACATGACACTGAGTGCAGAACTATTCAGGATATTTATTTTAATGCTTCCAACTTGGATGCGATATATTCTCCCTCCTGTCCCTGTGATGCACACTCTTCTTCATGACTGGATTGCATTTTACAGGAGGGGATGTAAACACTTCTTCCTATGTGACTTGTGCTGAATAACAAGTTAATGGTGATGTCTGTACCACAGTAGACATCAGTAGATTTTTTTTTGTTTGCTTGTGTCAATATCTGTTGCATAAGGGCATGGGTCTGAAGAACAGGATTCACACAACTGGTAAGATAAGTACTGCTGGTCTGGATTTCTTTCCCATAGGGGATGCAAGAAGGGACTGAAAGCTGAAGAAAACTTCCCAGGAGCACAATATCCTGCTAAGGGAAATTTCAAATGGAGTGCAAAGAACATCTGGCAGCTTCTGGTTTACATTTTCTCTTTCCCTAAATAATTGGAGCACTTTAATTAAATAGCAATCTTGGCTGTATTTATCACTGTTCTTTTATGGAGCCTTTCATCCTAGGGCCTTAAAGCAAATTATTTAAGTCACAAAACATCCCTGAGACATGCAGCATCATTTTACTGGTAGGCAAAGAAACAGAGAATACAGAAATAGTCCACTGGCAAGACGACACAGGAAACTGCTAGCAGAGGGAGGAAGGAAGCCTGGGGTCTCTTGGGGTCCCAGCCAGTGTGCTGTCAGCTGCCACTCCTTTACGGAAACCAAGCTTGACATTAAGATATCATATCTGCTTTCTGTTACTTCAAAGCACTTTTACAGGAAAAGATCATTTCTAATATTGGAAATAACAGCTAAAATATGCATGCACCTTTCCAAGGGCAAAAATACTTTCCTAGGCTTCTGCCAATATGGTGCTGGTGCAAGGCAGGGTCACTGCACAGTTCTTTCTGCTCTGTTCAAAAAACTGTCTCACAGTTATAACCAAAGTAAACATATTGCCAGCTCCTAGGATAGGCTGCTTGAGTGCTCAACTTGGCATTGCAAATAAGTTGCTTCTAAATAAATATATAAATAAATAAATAAAGTCACATTGACCCCTCTGAATACTGAAAATCTTGCATTTTCCCTGTTCCTCTCATGGAAATTACTATAATTTTATTTCAGCAGTTTCCAGAGAGCTGTGGTCTGTGTAACATCTCCTCTAACATGGCCCCTAATGAAGCTACCTGCATGAGAAACTGTAAAAATCATCCAGTCCTTCTGAGCCTCACTGCACGCTGTCTCCACCACCCTTCTCAGCTCCACCAAGCTCTCCAATTGCTTCCTTTTATGACTAGCATTTTCCTGCCTTAGAGTTACTTCATGCAGATACACTGCTCCACGTCAAGTGGTATGACTGTACTATTACTTTGCTAACAGTACATCTATTTTACTAAGTTTGGGGTGGAATTTAACGGAGGGGGTGCTTAAAACAGGCTAGTTCTTACCCAAAGTGAAACTTTCTCAAAATGGAAGGTCAATGTGTTCATCAGATCCATCTCCAAAATGCTTTTCTTAAGGAAAGGGGGGAAAAAATGCCCCCTTCCTACCTAGAACTCGATTATATTTAGTTAAGGGGGGAAAAAAAAAGCCATTCCTCACCTGCATGCACAATGAAGCATGGTAAGATTAATAATCCATCTGGCATGCAAAATACTCCTGAGAATAGATTTGCATGTGCTGTTAAGCCTCATCTATCATTTCATTACTAGCATAAGTGTGCTTGCAGAGAGGTGGTCAAGGACAGCTAATGCACCCACGTGGAAGGGCTACTCCAGCAGGTACTGCAGGAACTTGCTATGCACTTTTGATTTACTTACCTCTCTCCTATCCACTGCTCCCTCTCTCAGGAGTTTGCTGAAACTCCTAAAGCAATGGCTTTAAACTAATCAGAGATCAAAAAAAACAGCTGGAGAAAGGTCATACCTTTCTCCTTCAAAGTGCTGCACTTTTGCATATTTGTTGTGGTACCTCAGCTACTAGCACAGGTACCCTCAGCTACTAGCAGGAGCCCTCCCAAGGAATACTACAGCCGGAGGGTTGGCGTGGTCACTGTGACAGTGCCATCACCTGTAGAGCATCAGTGATGGTGGCAGTGGTACTCCCCTGGCAGAAGGCATTCTGAGGCCTCTGTGAGGATGAAAACTTTCTCCAGCCACGGCCAATAATGTTGCCGTGTCATACTATGCCGAAAAAGCCCTTAAAAGTCCACTTGTTCCTTTTAAACATCAAGGAATGCAAGTCTGAAAGGATGTCTGCTTTCCTCCCTACACTCCCCACCAAGGACTCAGGCACATTTCTATACCTGTTGTTGTTTTATGGCTGACTTTTCCCTCTGGTTTCTCATCATCTGAAGCCAGTGTAGCTTGTATGTGTTTCAGTAGTTTTTTTCCTGGGGAAGGAATTCATTGCCAGTGGACGGTTGATGTGTTCAAGCAGTAAGAAGGCTTTTGTGTATGACTGATGGGATACAGTGTGATGGCTGCGTGCGGGCTTCTTTTCTGTTCAGGGTCTGAACAAAGCGGTCATCTCAAATGTATGAAATGGGAAATCTGAGCTGTAGTACACATACATTGAGTGTATATGGTTACCACACAGACAGGGAGATACACATGCACAGATATGTACATGCAGCATGTTATCTACATGAGAGAAAAAACCTTTAGCATTAGGGAAGTCACTGAATGTACAAAAGGTAAACTTACTGTTGTGTGTAACATCAACTATGCTAGGAACTGCAGCTCAGAAAGGCTGTTTACACTGCTGTGAAGCTGTAACACAGAGTGTTTTTCTTCAAGGAAGAGATTTATTTCCTACAAATGGGTTTGTAAGCAATGAGACGGGGCGGGGGAAAAAGCACTAGAAAGGTGCTGTTCTGGTTTTGTTAGTGAGGGAGGGCCTAAGGTGGTAGCTTCTGTAGGAAACTGCTAGAAGTCGCTCCCCTTTGTTCAGTGGACTCAGCCGGGCCTAGGGCGGACCCGCTGCTGGCCAAGGCCGAGCCAATTGGTAGCAGAATGTCCCGTGATAACGCCTCTGCGATAACGTATTTAAGTAGGGGAAAACAGGAAAAAGAGGAGGAGAAGATGTGAAGCAGCTGAGCGGGGGGCAGAGAGGGGGAGGCGCGAGCCTCATGGGCCTTGCAGGCCTCACCCTCTGGCCTCCCGCCGGGCAGCCGACTGGGCCCAACTCGGCCCGGCCCGGCTGCAAGAAGTGGAGAGGAGATGAGAAGTGAATAAGATGTAAAAAGGATCCTGAGAGACGTCTGCCAGCCTGTTGTGAGGAACGGCTGCAGACGCCAAGGTCAGTGAAGAAGGAGGGGGAGGAGTAATATGGCTCCTGGCCAAGATTCCTCTGCAACTCGTGGTGAAGACCATGGTGGAGCGGGTTGTCCCCCTGCAGCCCATGGAGGTCCACGGAGGGGCAGAGATCCACCTGCAGCCCATGGAGGACCCCACGCTGGAGCAGGTGGAGGCCTGAAGGAGACTGTGGCCCATGGAGGGCCCGCTGGGACAGCTGTTCTAGAGGGACTGCACCCCATGGAAGAGATGACCCATGCCAGAGCAGTTTCACGAAGGACTGTGGCCCGTGGGAGGGACCCCACGCTGGAGCAGAGGAGGAATGCGAGGAGTTCTTCCCCTGACGATGATACAGCGGCATAAAACAACGTGTGATGAACTGACCGCGACCCCCATTCCCTTTTCCCCCCCGTGCCGCTTGGGAGGGGAAGGTAGTAGAGATAATGTTAAGCTTGGGAAGAGGGAGGGGTGGGGGGAGGTTATCTTGTTCCCTGTCTCATTCTCCTGCTAATTTTTAGAAATAAATGAATAGTTTTCCCCAAGTCGAGTCTGTTTTGCCCGTGACAGTAACTTTAAGGATTTCTCCCCGTCCTTATCTCAAACCTTGAGCTGTTTTTTCTTATATCATCTCCTCCTATTCTCTCGGAGGGTGGGGGGAGCGAGAGACAGACTGCGTAGTCTGGTCCTGATCAGGGCTGAACTACGACAGGTGCATATTTTGTTCTATAGTTTCACATAAGAGCATGGGAAGAGGTTTTTTATGGCAAGCAACAGTAAAGGACTTCAATAAAAAAAAACCTCACAGCATGAACGATGAAATGTAGCATTTCTATTCACACATTAGTGCCTCTCAAATAAGAGAAATGTGTATGCGTTAGAGAGGAAAACGCAATGGAATAATAGGATGGGGGAAAAGGACTGGCATTGTTAAGCTAACATCAAGCGTGTTTCTTTTCTGTTCTCTTTAATTGGCTGAGCCAGTGTAAAAAACCTAAATAATAAAAACTGAGAACAATATCCATATCTGAATCAGATTAGCTTGCACTGCGTCTAATTAGTTAGGATTAGTTAATGTGTCTTGATGAACAGATATTAAAGACCAATGGTGAGGAGCATGAACAAGATGAAATGTCTCTGTCTGTGGGGATGCGGGGGTGGTGGCAGCTCCAGACTACGGCTCCCACCTCTGTGTCACTGTCTGAGTCCTGCTACAAATAGGATTAATCAGTGACTTACCCCTTTCAAAGGATAGCCAGGAACATCAGTGCGGGACAATGACTTGCCAGTGAGGGACAATGTAATGATGGGTCAATATGACCCACAATGGAGCACTTGCATTTCATGTCACAAGCTGCCACCACTGGCTAGTGGCCTCAGCGGAAAGGCTGCTCGCTGAGCAGAAGAGAGACAACCCAGGCTCAAGGCTCGTCTCCATCAGCGCTGCTCGGCACAGAGCTAGGAGGTGCAGGGGTCGACCCTCCTGTGTTATCGCTCGTGTCTGCCCCTCCTTTAATGGAGCAGGAGACTGCAGTCCCCTCCGGTGAGCTCCTGGCATTGCTTCTCCAAGGCACTTCTCAGCAGTCACCTCTCCCACAGCGTTTGGCCAGGCAACCCAGCTCCTCCAGGTATGGATGTAGCAAGGCAGCAGCGGCCATTTGCGCAGGGCTGGCATCTGCCAGAGCCCATCGGTGGTGGGCAAGGACACAAAGCTGGCTCTGTTCTCCTCCTGGGAGCCTGCTACGCTCTGTGCGGAACTGTCACTGGAAGCTGGGTGCCAGAGTGTGTCTGTGAAGCCAGAGAAGGGACAACGTGTCCTGGGACAGTGTAGGGTGCCGGGGTTGCAGACCTGGCTCTGAGGACCAGCTCTTCTCTCACATGAGCTGCTGGGGTTTAAAACCTGACTAGTGCAGAAACAAATGCAGAACCAGCTCTCTATTCACACCCATGTTAACAAGAAAGTATCATCCAGCAGGACGTTGACAGGCTTGAGGAGTGGGTATATGTGAACCTCATGAAGTTCAACAAGGCCAAGTGCAAGGTCCTGCACATGGGTTGAGGCAACCCCCAGTATCAGTACAGACTGGAGAATGAATGGATTGAGAGTAGAGAAGAAGAAAGATTTGGGAATCCTCGTGGATCAAAAATTGGACATGAGCCAACTATGTGTGCTTGCAGCCCAGAAAGCCAACCACATCCTGGGCTGCATCAAAAGAAGGGTGGCCAGCAGGTCAAGGGAGGTGATTCTCCCCCTCTACTCCACTCTTGTGAGACTCTACCTGGAGTACTGTATCCAGCTCTGGAGCCCCCTACATAAGTAGGACGTGGACCTGTTGGAGCAAGTCCAGAGGAGGGCCACAAGATGATCAGAGGGCTGGAGCACCTCTCCTATGAGGACAGGCTAAGAGAGTTGTGGCTGTTCAGACTGAAGAAGAGGAAGGCTCTGGGGAAACCTTATTGTGGCCTTTAAATATATAAGACAGGGTCTGTAGTGACAGAACAAAGGGCAATGGTTTTAAACTGAAAGAGAGTAGGTTTAGATTGGACATACAGAAAAAATATTTTACAATGAGGGTGATGGAACACTGGCACAGGTTGCCCAGAGAGGTGGTGGATGCCCCATCCCTGGAAACATTCAAGGCCAGGTTGGATGGGGCTCTGAGCAACCTGATCCAGTTGAAGAGGTCCCTGATCCTTGCAGAAGGGTTGGACTACATGGCCTTTAAAGGTCCCTTCCAACCCAAACCATTCTGTGATTCTGTGATTCTGTGATTCAAGATGGAGACTGCCCTAAGCACTAGTGCCTCCTTGGCTGGATACAATGCACGGTGTTGAGCTGCATACGTTCATTTCTCCCTCTGGAGCCTAGCGCAGCAGCATCCTTCTGCTGATGCATGTAGCACCCTGATGTGGACGCTACAGAGGTCTCCTGTCCAAGCTGCACAAGCCACCCCAGCAGCTCGCACCAACTTCGCTTCAGGTTGATGCTGACTTATTCATGGCCAGCAGCGGATCTGCACTGACCTGTCATGAGCAAAGCATGCTGATGGAATAGGCTTGGGAAGTCTGTTCTGACACAGCCCATTCAAAAGCCCAGCCAGCAATAAACCTCCACCTGAGCTGGTGATAATCCCATTCCTTTGGTGCTCCTTAATGCAATTTAAAGCATTAAAACCAAATTTACCTTGCAAAAAGAAAAGGCAGCTTCTGTTATGAAACTCAGTTGCTACACTAAGACAGCAAGAACAGGAGTAATCGTTACTTCAGTAAGCAATGAAAGCATCTGTGAGAATGTGTTGACCATTGAGACCTCAGCAGAACTCCCGGTCAGATTCAGGACAGTATGTTCTCCTCCCTGGGACAGTGGCTGGTTGCTGCAGATGATTTCAGCTTTCCCACGTTGCTAGCTGCCGGCGTAGAGGAGACGCTGCTGCAACGCTTTTCACTAACTGTGATGGCAGAGGTCATGTTCTGCGTGGAAGCGTGGCAAGCATGCAGCAAAGGCAGGACAGCAGCAATCCTGCACTTGCTCATTCTTCTCCCCTTGGGTCAGCGCTTGTGAACTTGTGTGTACAGAGAGTAAACCCGTGTTCAGTGGGGAAGCCAAGTGCCTAGAGCTCATGCAGGTGGATGTCAGGGGCCTGAGATGCCTCTTCTGTTGGGTAGGTAGTGCTGGCGTGTAGAGGGAAGGCAGCTAATGCTGCACTTGTTTACTGCTGTTTCCAACTGTGTGACTCCGGCTGTGTTCCTGATGGAGATTAAGGCTGCCTTTCTTTCTGCGAATCCTTAGCTGAGATCATCCACAGCTTTAGTACCTGTGCTTCCTCAGGGCTGAGTCCCATTGTGCAAACAGCTTTATAATCAGTGCTGCTGTGACAGCTGCCATGTGCGGTGAGTGCGCTCACAGATGTGCTGGGGACTCCAAGATCCAAAACCATGGTTCTTCCCCAACTGCATTGCAAAGCAGAAGCATGCACTGGACAGTTGCTTCCTCTCCAAGTGGTCACCAAAGGGACCTCTGCCCATGGTCCGCAGAGGATAAGTCCTAGAGGGGCTCACACAGGTGTGGTAGCTGTCCCCTCTGCCAGCAGCCCTGGCTAAATCAAAGATGGCCAGAGCTTCCAGCCAATGTTCCCCAGCATGGTGGGATCATGCATGCAAAAGGCTTGGTGGCCTCTTCAGTGGTGCTGTCACTGGGGTGACACATGACATGGAAGTGGCTGGTGCTGATCCAGCTGCAAAGTTAAATACAAATATAAAAAATAACAGATATATTTGTAAGCATAGAGGAGGACCTTCAAGATGCTTCAGTAAATGGCACTGCAATGCCCAAGGCCGTGCACAAATAGCTGTTCAGCATGTGATGGCCATGGCAGCCCATAGAGCCACCCGGGCCCGACTGTCAGTGCTTCCCAGGGTGCTTGGAGCAGAGCATCTGCCTCGGGTGCCGGGGGCCTCTCTGGCGGGCATGTGTGAAAAGGGACACTGTGGAAAGTGCTGCAGATATTCCTTGGTTTACACCCCTGCTGAGCAAAAACATAAAGGCAGCATGTGTCCATGCCATTTCCACTGGGCCTTTATAGGGTATCTTCTTCATACTTCCAAAATCATGTTATGCAATAGTCTAAGAGAAGTACCATCCATCCTCCCCTACTTGTTAATATATGCATTTCTAGAAGTTATAAAGAAGTGATCACATTCTACACATTTTTGTCCTATTGTATTTTTTTTTTCCAGTGAAAAACCCTCAAACCTTGTAATTAGGTCTCTCAATGTTAAAAGCAGGTACTGTGTCACCCTGATCCTAGATGATGGCTCTCATGCCACTCAGTCTTGTGTTATGGTGGGAGGAGAGGCTGAAACCAAACTGAAACACACATCTGTGTTTTCTTGTCTTTCCCCAAGTGTAACTTTTTTTCCTCATAAAATAAAAAATTTAGGAGGTACACTTTTGGCTTGAAAAGCTAGCCTTGGCAGACAATTTTAGTACCACGCTTGGGCAGACCTCCTGGGCCTTTTGCAAAGGAGCAAAACCAACATCACTTTGTGTGATTTGAGAAGTATGCTTGCTATCCCAGATTGAGTCTGACCTGCATGGCAAGCTCCTGCCTACCCTGTCTGGCTTGGTTTCTACCAAGCTGGGCTCCCGTGGTTTGGGCAGCTGTCCTAAGCCCCTTTCTCCAGGAGGACCTCAGGCACTTAGGTGGAAGCTAGGTCAGCTGAATCTGGGAAAAAAATTGAAACTTCTGTCTAAGTGAAAATGTGGAAAGATGATTGCATTTTAAAATGAAATTTCTCTGTTTAAGAAGTGTCTGTCCTGACACTTCTGTTACAGCAGCACGTTTCCAGTAGTTCACACTTTGAGATTTTGAGAAGATAGGTAGTTGGTGGAGAGTCCTTCAAAGAGGAAATGCACACAGTGCTCTTTCAGAGATGTGACTTCTGGGATTTGTTTTTTTTTAAATGGCCTTACATAGACCATGCAAAAATCATTTGCCATTAGTGTTTTATCTTTTTGCCTTGGTAGAGAAAGACAGTACTATCAACTATTCACATGGGCCATGTTTGCTTGTCGCTCTGAGTGTTGTTTTGTAAAGAATAATGCTACTTTTATAAAACTGCAGGACAAGTCTTCTGCCCACTGGATACATCCCAGTGGTGCTAAAACAGAGAACAATGAGGACTTCAGTGGACTCGCTGTCCTAGCATCTTAACATAATTTAACCAACAGGATATGATAAGAAGGTGCAGCTGGCATCTTGCAGTGTGTAATATCGTTTAGCCTGCAGCTGATTTGTATAAACAGTTATTTTCTCAGTAATCTCTTATACAAGGAGACTTCCTGTGAATTGCATAATTCAAGGCAGAAAAAAAACACAGTGAGGAAAAATATCACTGGAAGAGCCTAGAGCATGAAAGGAAAACAATGGGTGCTTTTCTCTCCTCTGATTGCCAGTAGCAACATGTGCTGAGAATATGCATCGCACAGGTCTGGTCTCCCAAGGCAATGTCTGCAAATTCAATTGCTTCCCCACTGCTGCCTCTGAGCTTGGTGTCTCCCCTCACCACTAGTTCAATGTGAGGTGCACACGGAAACTGGGACAGGTGGTTGGGAAAAGCAACAGTGACAAGTGGTAGGGATGGAGCCGTTAACTTTGTACATTTCTGAGAAGCAGAGAAAAAGAATGAAAGTGGAGGCAGGGGAAAGGTGGAAGAGGGAAAAAGAAACAGCAGAAGTTGTCAAAAAAAAACTGGTTGAGGAGTCAATAGCAAAGATTGATGGGGTAGGAAGTATGACACCCCAATAAGGGATAAAGTACAGGGAAATTAGGTGTGTTACCTCCTTAATCTGGAAGATATCTTTTTTTTCTGCCAGTGCATACATTCAGTTGATAGCAGATGTCAGGGGATAAAGAGGTTTCTCTGTCTAATTGTCAACCATATCCTGGCATTTCTATAGAGACAGTGACTCAGAATATATATATTGATAATTTGTAGCATCATCACTGCATTTCCTACAATGTGAGCAGTAGATTTCACAGTACCCTAGTTGTATAGATAAAAATTTCCTCTAATCTAGAGTACAGCTACCAGCTAGGAAACAAAAAGCCCACAGATTAACGCACCAACTGAAAGGATGCAGGGGAGGCTCTCCACCTCTCTGCTGGGATGTCCCTGTCAGAATGGCAGGGCCCCCCACACCTCCCACCACACTGCAGCACCATGAACAAGGATGTTCTCAGGCGATATAGCAAGTCTCATGTCCCTTAGAAAGAAAGGGGGGGCCCAATCGCTTTAAAAGTATGTTAGTGCAGAATGGCTGCAGGTTTAACATCAGTCTGCAGTTCAGGTGTACCAGCTCGGTAAGGGGATGCTGTCTGCCTCCGCTCCGAAGCCTTGCAGCAGCGTGTGGCACGCTGTCCTTCGGTGATGCCTAGCACACCTGTATACGGGAGGTACTGCAAATAGCCCAGCATAACAGCAGCCCAAGTGGCTTTCCAGGTTCCTGACCCTGTCTCACACAGCTGAGGCAGTAATTTGTCTCTTAGGAGTTGTATGCCTCTTTGCAGTGAGCAGATGTCTCCTCTCTGCCTGCAATCCTGCCTCCTACAAGCGTGTGCACTACAGAAGGCAGTGGTTTTGGCCCAGATACAACACAGTGGGAGAAGTGACCTGGCTGGTTTCATCCTATTTCTACTTTTTTTTTTCTTTTTTTTTTCTTTTTTTTTAGTTTTCTACTCCTACCCACTTCCTGTATGCTTGCTCCCAGCTTGCTACACCTTCATACTGGGTGCAGTCACAAAGAGCTTCATATGCTGAGGGGATCCATGTTTCTTCACACTCCTCCTACACAACGTCAAAGATGAACGTGTTAAGGGGCATTCCAAATAATAAGAAATCCCCACATTGACTGTATGGACTGGCTTCTATTTTTGAGACGTGCCAGCAAAATCATTCTAGCTACAGATCAGCACAAGCACACTCATGCATTTATTGGACTCGTAAATTAGGCTGTGGTTAAGAGGAAGGCATGCTGTGTTTTGCCCATAGCATATTGTGGTTTCCTCATGAGAAGAAAATAGGCTGATAACTGTTCTCTCCAATAAGACCGGCACTAAAACACAAACAGTTAAGGATGTGTCCATGTACCACTTTGGCTTCCCTTACACACCCTTATGGGAAATTGTGTACATAGGTGACTCACACTGCAGTCCAGCTTATATCCACCTCTAAAATGATGATATTTAGTTGAATCTAAGATGAGCTGGTACAGAAACGTGTGGGTGAAACAGAAGGCACCATACAGATGTTCATGGAAAAAATGCATGCAGTTGGTAAATGCCTTCTTGTGAATGTCACAGTGAGGAAGTAAGAAAGGTTTCATCATGCTAATGCTGTGGGAAGCCCTGTGTGTAGCTCAAGCATGTCAGAGAAGAATAAGAGGAAGCTATTAGTGCATTGGTGACTTTCAAGAACTGCCTGGGGATTTTTTTTTTGTCAGTGTTAAGCCCCTCTCCATCTCATTTATTTTATACACCAAGTTTCAAAATTATGATCTTCTGATAAGAGTGGTAGATAGATAGGCAATTAGCAGATACCCTGCACAGAACAAGCTACTTGTTATGCAGTAGTGCTCAGAGGCAGAGAGTGTATCATTTTTCCAGAGAGTCAGTGTGCTTAATTGATATCCTCCAAAGACAACAAACACTTGTCGTTGCCTTTTCCTTCTTGCTCACCCTTTTCTCCCATTCTTTTATATTTCCATAATGCACAATAATGCCCCAGAACTGGTAAAAAGGAGTCAGCATCCTCCACCAAGCAGCCCACAGGTTGCCTGTCTCCGCAGTAAGTGTCTTGGATTTAATCAAAAGCGTGATGAGGGGTGACACTGCACTTCTCACAAATGAACGTTGTCTTCTGTTAGAAGTGTCCTAAGTGACAAAAAGGGGTCATTTTTATGGAGACTGTCATCACCTTTTATTTTTCTTCTTGAAGTATAGTCTGAATTCCACCTTTCCACCTCGCTCCACATCAGGAGAGATGCTTGTGCAGAGTTTGCCCTAACGGCCCAGTCAAAGTGTGCAGCCACAGGCAGGCGAGGCAGGGAAGGTGGATCCATTGCATTGCAGAGGGCCAAATATTAGCAGCATGTTTTCCTGATCAGATTCTGGTTCACCACGGTGTTGAGAATTGTTTTGTGCTGCTCAGCATCTCTCTAACTCTACCTGATAATTGCTGGAGGAGCAAGAACAGTTCCCATGCTGCACCGATGCACAGTGCAAGCTCAGTTAGGCAATGTACTTCCAGCTACCACCTCGGAACCTCTGCTTTGGGGCAAGATATTTCTGTGCCTGAAAGGAGCAGCTGTGTCATGGTGCCTTTGACCTGCTTCTCACTGGGGCAGCTGGATTGCCAGCCACATTTTGGAGACAACTGCAGAGAGGAGAGAGTCCTACTTTGGACTTGGAAATCTCTTTTCTGCGCCATAGGGAGCACAGAGAGCTGCCGAGATCCCTACGAAAGAAAAATCAGTGGGTGAGAGGACAAACCATTTCAGATTATTGTTCTGTCTCAGTTGTCCCCCTGTTTTACAAAATTTTCTGCTTTAAAATGAGATGCCTCACAATCCAAGCTCACTTTCTTTGTCTCCCGATACAAGGTTCAGGCGAGACGGACCAAGTGTCACAGACTACTTTGATTTTCATGGAAACTCATGCCAAACACCAAATGGGTTCTAGTTTGGGGCTAGGTTGCCAACCACATCCTGGGCTACATCAAAAGAAGCATGGCCAGCAGGTCAAGGGAGGTGATTCTCCCCCTCTACTCTGCTCTCGTGATACCCCACCCAAAGTACTGTGTCCAGCTGTGGAGCCCCCAACATAAGAAGGACATGAACTTGTTGGAGTGAGTCCAGAGGAGGGCCACAAAGATGATCAGAGGGTTGGAGCACCTCTTCTAAGAGGACAGGCTGAGAGAGTTGGGGCTGCTCAGCCTGGAAAAGAGAAGGCTCCAGGGAGATGTTCTAGTAGCCTTCCAGTACTTAAAGAGGGCCTACAGGAAAGATGGGGAGAAACTGTTCAGCAGGGCCTGTTGCAATAGGGTGAAGGGTAATGGTTTTAAAATAGAGGGAGGTAGATTCAGACTGGATATAAGGAAAACATTTTTTACAATGAGTGTGGTGGAACACTGGAACAGGTTGCCCAGAGAGATGGTTGATGCCCCATCCCTGGAAACATTCAAGGCCAGGTTGGATGGGGCTCTGAGCAACCTGATCTGGTTGGAGATGTTCCTGCATCCTTGCAGAAGGGTTGGACTACATGGCCTTTAAAGGTCCCTTCCAACCCAAACCATTCTATGATTCTATGATTCTATGAGTTACATCTTATGCTTTACAGCAGTTGTGTACAGGGTCCTGCATTTTGTTTGAATTGATCCTGGAAAAGTCCTAACTTTTATAAATATTTTGACCTGCTGCTGGGCTATAAAAATCTATTCTTAGCAGCAAATGGTGCTATGGCAACTGTCCCTGCAATACGACACAGTAGCAAGAATTCTGTCTTCTTTTAATCTGTAACTCCCGAAATACCTTCTGCACATCCCAAGCCACCTGGCTTTCCCCACCCTCTTCAGAGCCGGGGAAGCAGCTCCTTCCCAATTTATTTTTCTAGTTCAATCTGAGGCAAAGCTATCTTGAGCCAATTTAAGTAGATCTGAAATAACATACTCAGTCCCAGCTGTCATAACCTATATTGCAGGATATTCCCTTTGCTTTCCTATGACACTTTCCCAGTTGCTCATATGATCTCTTTTCCCCTCAGGACTTGCTAAATAATTCTTTGACATGGGCCCTATCACACACTATATTCTTCTTCATATATCCCACTAAAGGTGTGTTGTCAACTTGAAATCTTCTGCTTACACATGCTTTATTCAATATAACATACTATTTATTCAGCAGTTAACATTTCTATTCAAAGCCACCTCTGACAAGACAACCTTGTGTTTTAAGAATTAGGTTACATCCATTACAGTAACTAGACTTTAGGAGCCTGTATGTGTTGGGAGCTTGCTTTGGTTGGGACCTATCTACACCCATGCTAAGAGATGATCTCTGCCTTAAGGAGCTGAAGACCTGGCGTTATAAACGTGCTCAGAACTAGCTGTTACACATTCAAATCTATTAGTAATAGACCTACAGAAAAATCTGAAATGTTTCAACTCCTCTGATCCACACTAATTATCTGCTAATTTCTCAAGTACACTGTGGGCTCGTACATGGCATCCTGCTAGTAATTGGGAGCCGCAAGTACCGTTTGCTTGAGTACCGAGCCACCTACAAGTTTCACAGCATTTGGTGAGTAATTGAAGGATTTGTGTGTTCAGTACATCCCATATGCCATGAATGTCTTCAAGTGGCAATACAGTGATAGCAACAACATGACTATTGAAAAGTTCTGCAGATAATGGCTAAGTTTGTCCCTGATGTAACCCAACCAGCTTCAGCATGCTGACAACTACTCTGCAGGTGGAAATGCAATGCAAAAGGCTGTAGGATGCAAAGTGTCTCTTCCTGCTGCCCTGCTCAGGCTCTCTTTGTGCTGCTGCCCTGCCAGCATGCCACTTGCATGTGCGCAGTCCCGATTTGCTGAGGCATGGCTGATAATATCATTTACAGCTCTTCAGCGGGGTCCCAGAGGCATTAGAAAAGTAAATTGTCATTGCCAGAACGTGGGCATGCATAAAAATACTTGCCCTGATTTCTCTGCCATAATAATCATAATTTCTAATATAAATTACGTTAACCTTCTTCCTCTCATAAAAGTTGTTTTAACCCATCCGTGAGAATGGCTGGTAACAGGCTAAGTACAATGTATTGTGTTTTAAAATTAAGCACTACTCCTCAAATTCTTTCTTCTTACTTAATTTTACTAATCGTGAAAAGCATTTTAAGGCAACTATCTTCCTTTTATGAAATGCAATTCACTGAGACTTCTGTATCTCATCAGAGTTATCCCTACTGGAATGTAAATCCTTTAAAATACGTTTCACAATCTGTGTATTTCTTCCAGCTTTCTGGTCATCTTCCTGCTCCGTAGGAGGATGAACCGTTGAAGTGCTAAAGCTTAACAGTGAAAAGGGAGGGAAGGGTGAGCAGATCACAGTGCAGAGCCCTCCTCTGCTCCAGCTGCGGGGTGAGGGACCTGAGCTTCCCCCTCAGCCTCTGCAGCAGAGCAGCTTCACTCCTCTGTGTCGGCACCTGTTAATTGCAGTACAGGTTTGGACTTGATGATCGTGCCTCAGGTGAACGCCCCAAGCCATCTGTCTACCTCACCCTGCCACGCTGCCCACCGGCTGGTATTGAATCATCCACGCAGTGAGAAGCATCTCCAGGAGGAAAGTAACTGATGGCCTAACATGGTCAGAGCAAGGATTTGGACCCTCAGCCCCCAAGGCCAGTGGTCTTTCTGCTAGGATCTGGGGCAAGCCTCTTCACCCGGACACTTTTGGGGTTAAGCTATCTTTTTTTTTTTTTAGAGAAAGCTGCTTCCCTGGTAGAAAATGCCCTGCTGCTTTAGTGCACCCCAGACTCATGTTTTTGTCAAAAATGGGACAGGCTGCAGCCGTCACGGACATGACAGGAACGTGCCTCGGCGGCTCTTGCTCCGACAGCAGCACTCGTGTTGTTGCAAAAACTCCCTCCTGCTGCGCCTGCATAAATAACTCTTCCTTATGTGTGTGCATTTATGTAGTCAATCTGAGTTTTCTGAAGTTTCTGGGGGTGCAGGAGGAGGAGGAAGCGTAAACCCCACTGGGATTAACCCTGTCTGGCTGTGTACAGCTCTGCCTTTCTGTGTTTTCCCAATCCACTCCTCCCCTGCCTCCTCTCAAGCTCTCGTCTTTTCTCCTTCTCACACCCACTAGCAGAGATGAGCTGTCGCGGCAGTGACTAATTGTGTCAGTTCAGTGGCAGGACGGCGGCTCCCTCCCCTCCACAGGCACTTTCTGGGGGAGGCACTCAAAACTGCGGGGTTTTTGAGGTTTTTTTGACTGGGCTCGCGTGTGCCTGCTGGAGATGCCGGGAACCAGCTACCCACGCACTGGGCACCAATGGCCAGCAGTGTCCAAGCTTACTGCGGCACCCGGGTGTGGATAAATGAGGTGAAAGCCATGCAGGCAGTCCTCATCACCACCTCCTTGGGACTTCGGTTTAGTCAATCCCTTACGTGTTGCATCCTGCCTTTTGGTTGTTACCATCTATCATGCATTTAGCACACGTTTTTAACTGGGTAATCATTTTATCCTTATGCTAAGCATGTACTCCAGCACCCATCATTAGCAGCACCACATGTTCAGTTCATGCTGTACATCTTCCAGTACTATATTTGGATGTCTTTGTCATAAAATACCACAGGTGTTTTATGGAGGCCTCAGATAGTCCTTTGATGGACTCCAGACATCCTTCTCATTGGCCCACTATATAGTTGTTTACCAGTTGCACTCTCAATCACCCTATTATATTAATTGCAATGTTCCAATAATTAGGTTTCCTGTTTTTCAGGCCTGTATGCTATTACTTCAGCTTGCATCCTATTATTTCAGCCTGCAACTACATACAGACCAGGAATGAGCATGGCCACTTTGCACTGCATACTGACCAAAGGCAAACAAAGCAAAATTCCTGAGAGGGCCAGGGAGGACATCAATGCCTGCGAGGACATCAGGCACTGTGACGCAGCACAGACCCATCTTCCTTCGACCTCGCTTTCCCCACACAGACTTTCCCACTGAAGAGAAAATTTCACCCTCAGTTCCACTTTAACCTGCAGGAATTGAGATTTCCCAAGCCATTAGCCAACTGCATCACGAATACCAGCAGTAGTGGTTTAATCTCGTCTTCAGCATCTTTAGCATTTATTTTCCAGATGCAGAAGATACTCAGTCTTTCTCACACAAGATCTCCTGGAAATGTCTTCATTATTTATTTTTTTTCCCTTCAGTAAATAATACCATTCATAATCAGTTGCTCTATATGTGTCTTCCCATAGGAATTATTTGCAATATTATTTTATTCCTACAGAAATACATTTATTTCCTGTAAGAATAATTTGCAATAAACACATTTTATTCCACTGCATTTGCCACATTGAAAAGATTGTCTCAGGCGTAGACATTTTTCTGTCCTTATGTGAAAATACATGATCTTGTTCAGGTTCTTAAAATACTGAAGGATCTACTTGACACTGAATTAAGGCTATTTGCTTCCAGACCACCCCCCACAACCCTGCTCTGCCACCCCGCCATCCTCACTCTTTCCATTACAAGGCTTCCTACACCTCAAGTGTTTATGCCAATGAGGTTGGTGGAGGAATCCTTTCTGCCAAATGAAGTCTTACTCATTAAGCAGCAATTTGTTGTTATATTTAGCACTGATTTCCTCACTGAGCAGACTCTACAATGTATCCTAGAAAGTACCTGTGGTTTCTGTGTGAGCTTCACATTGGCTGCTTATGAAATTCTACCTGTTGCGCATGTTCTCCACTGAGGACTGAGCTGGAGTGGAGATGTTTCCAGTGAAGCTTTTGGGTCAGCTGGGATTGAAATTATTCCAGCTCTGTCAAATAAATAGCAGCACGGTAAGCAGTCTGGGAACTCCAACATAGTTGACACAAGAAAAAAACAGCCCCTAAGATGGCAAGGACACTGCAATGGGGGCAGGAGCAGGGGGACTTGGGGCACTCACTGGGCATGCAATGGTCTGCACAGGACTGCGAGAGTCGAAGACATGGCCAGGACCCTCCAAACCTAGACAGTTCAGATAGGGCTAATCGTCAGCCTGTCCAGAAAAGTCCTTTATCTGGCCCAATCTGTGCTAATGCCTCAATGGGATGCTGTGCTCTGGTGGAAGAAGGAAGATGTGCACAGCACCTGCTGGGGGGTCACAGCAGGGCTTAGCATGGAGCAGCAGTGGGCCAACGGGAGGTAGAAGAGGCTGTGCTTGCATACTGAAGTCATTCCTAATAGGAGATGCCAATTTTGTATTTACTTCACAGTCTTTAGAAATACATAGTTATTCAGTGCAAACAAGAGTTCAAAAAAACTATTAAAATAATAACGCCTGATTTAGTTCTTGTTTAGGGAAAATTAAAGATTGGATGGGTTTTTAGGTTAAAGACACTCCCTGTTCTTATCAGCTTTGCAGCACATTTCCTTCTCCCCGTATCTTCCACAGCATTTTTCAGTTCCTTTTAAAATACTCCTCCTGTTGAAGTGTAGAGAGGTACATCTAATTAATTGTATCACGGTAGCATTCCTCAATGGCTACAAAAATAATTCCTCCTTCTCCTTCTCCTTCCCCTTCCCCTTCCCCTTCCCCTTCCCCTTCTCCTTCTCCTTCTCCTTCTCCTTCTCCTCCTTCTCCTTCTCCTTCTCCTTCTCCTCCTTTCCTAGCTTAAGTGACATTTATTTTTATGCATTGCTGGATTTGAGGCCCAGGTACCACTGCCACATTTGCACTGCTTGGACAAACTGGGAGCAACAGTTTTGTGCTTCTCCTTTGTTCCACAATGGACACCACTGTAAATGGTGGGGTTGTTGCTTTCCTGGGAGCTACTGCCCCTAAACTGAGTGGCTTCTTGCCTATAATATAAGTCATGTTCCTAAGGGTTTTTTTTTTTAACCTGTAAAAAAGATTGTAAAGAAAATCTTCTATGTCAGTAGAAAATCCCATGCATTTCCGTTCTTATTAACCAGAGTAACTACTTATCTTTTTCCTGCAGTGCAGCTTGGACACAACATAGTCACACTATTGAGAGAAGACTCTACTGGGGGAACGACAGAGAGGTCACAGCAGAAAACAGAAAATGATCACAGCTCCTTGGAAACCAGTTACTAAATCCTTTTCTAAAAAATAAAAATATACATCAGCACTGAGCACAGAGCAATTCTATTTCAAAAAGGCACTAATGTACAGAGTACCTGAATAAGTGTTTTATTAGTGCATTGCTTATTAGTACCACAATTTTACAGCCTAAATGCTCTTCAGAAGTAATTATCTCTTTATTATGAGTTCTGGATATAATGGAGACAGAAAAAATGTCTCTGTAATTAATGACAACTTAAAATCTTCTGCCTCAAAAGCCCTTTGCCTGAGAGTCTTTTCACATGCAGCATGTCTGTGAGGCTAATGCATTCTTCATTTTTTTTGCTTGCTGCAGTGCAGGTTTGGCAAGCGGTGTGCACATCTGTCGGTTTCCAGGGTGGAATTCTGGGATCACCGTTGCAGAGGGCAGTGTCTGGGGAATCTCCCCTTCCTGCAGTTCGGGTGCTTTGCGAATCCCAGAAATGTTACATGCTTTTCCATCAGAATCTGGGTGCTGGCCCTGATGCCTTTATTCCCAGCAATTCTCACAACCAGGAAATCTCTGATATCAAGCCCCACTCCTGCCCTTCCATGTAATTCCATGTTATATTTTAATCCCCATTGAACCTCATCCTTTATGTACTTTTTCATTTAGGCCCGTCCATACTAGGATAGAGGGCTGGTGCATACAAGTTTCTGTACTTGTCTGGAGATTCCGATGTGGATAGGCACTCCGATTTAAGATATGCTTCGCTAGTCAAAGTAAAGCACATGGGGAAACCTAGGCCCTTCATAGTCAGCTAACCTGATGTCAAGCATCCTAGCTTCATAACAAGTTGTTCATATGGACTAGGACTGCTTCTGCCATAACTTCACAGAGTTAACGTGGCTGGAAAAACACACACTTTTTGGCCATCATGGAAAGATATCTAGGGAAGCTGAGAACCTACTCAGATCAACTAAAATATATCTTTTTTTTTAAAGACTGTGGCTTCAGCTGTGCTAAAAGGGCTAACTTGCTCTTCCTACACACCAGCAACTGAATTTTTTTTCCAACACTGATTTTTTTTTCCTCGGTGGACCAGACAAAAGGTGTGAACTTTCCTTAGGTGAAGTAAGTAGGGCTCCTACATTTTCTGATCACCACTAACACCTTGCTAGCTAACAAGTTTGTATGTTCCAGTTTGGAAACATCATCCATGTCTACCGCCCAGTACAGAGGTCCACTGGAGCTCCAAGCCAGAGTGCCTCTTTGGTCACCTCACACCCCATCTGGATAACTCAGGTTCAGGAGTTATACCCAGTCACCCTTTGCACTGAGTTCAGTGTTTCTTGTTTGCACAGAGCGCATCTAGCACAAACCAGTGTGGCAAACCTGGGGGCTGAGCCAAGGCTAAGGCGCTCACACACTGGGGGCTGTCATGCACATACATACCTGTCACACAAGGTGTGCAAAGAGTCGTCAGCTAATTTTGAGGAATTTTAAACAAGCAAACGCAAACTTTCTTTTCAGGAGGGCATAAGTGGAACGGATAATTATGGTTTTTTTTCTTACTAAAGCTGCTGATTGGGAAGTTATCATACACAAAACAGTGCATCAAGTCCCTGCTTTTGCAAAAAGCACAACATTATTCTTCAGGCTATTTTATGGCTGAGCATTTCTTGTTAACCAAATCAGCATTTGCAAGCACAAGGGAGGAATGCAGTGGGCCTCCAACTCCAGAAATCCACTGGAGTTGGAACAATTTGTTTTGAAAATTCCTACAGGGAAGTTGTAAAAGTCACAAAGGTCTCAGAGCTACTTACTGAGGTAAATACTGAGTTACCATATATTTAGAAACGATAACACAAAATGCAGAAAAATACAGACCAGGGGAAAAAAGTCCTCCAAGTCTTTATTGAGGGGGAAATAAGAAGGAATTTGCCTGAATGTATTCTCAGTTGCTTCTCTTTGTACAGATAAATCAGTGAAAGCTCTGTTGTATATTTTGTGCTCTAGGAGGTCAGAGTGCTCAGAGAAGCGCTGTAATTATTTCATTCCACTCTACGGAAAGACCTGAAAAACAACTGCAGCATTCACATTGAAAAATTGGGCTTTGGGGAGAGAAAAAAATCTGTCATCTTCTGTCTTCTTCTGCCACCTGGTTGGTGGAATAATATTGTGTGATTTACAGGTATCTGCAAGATAACAAGGTGGTACCCTAAAATTAGATCAACTGGGAATTTACCTCATGTGGCAGTGGATCGTACTGTAATGATGAGGTAAAACCAGAACAGATGCCTCTCTCAGATTTTCTTAGGGCTTCTTTGGTCTGCTGTACAGTCTCATTTTTGCCACACAGCAAAGAAGGTTGAGGCCAGGCACTTCCTGAAGGCAAAGGAATGGCTGTGACTGCCAGAGGATACTGCCCTGCTTGTTTGGTACCAAACAGATGCAAACTGTAGTTACACGCATGGAGCAGTTCACAGCTGATGTCTGTAGATACCTTCTCATGGTGAAAAGGACTCCAATCCTTGGGTAGACCAAGGGTCAAAAGTTTCAGGCACTTCCATTACATGCTGTTGTAACTGGAGATGATCTCTAGCTGCTTGTCAGATTGTCTGCTAGGTGCTTTAGAAAGGCTTTTTTTTTTTTTTTTTTTTTATAAAAAGGTGCCTGCCACACACAGTGTCTAGGCTGTGCAGTTTTCTAATATTATTACCATACTGCAGCACCATAGCAGAGCTCATCTGACATGTGTGGGGTTCTTTTTCAGTGAAGCCTTCTCCTGCTGGAGTGCAAGACCTCATGAAACCTGGCTGGTACGAGTACTGCAGGTAGTATTGACAAGAACTTCAGAGGTAAATAATAAATGAGCAGAAACCTACAGATGTTGCTGAGCATCATGGTATAATCAGGAACACCAGGGAGAGCTTGCCTAAATCTCCAGTCAGGAGGTGGCTGGCCAAAACCGAGGGACAACAACTGATGAAATGTGCAGCTCTGGTGCTCTGGTGCTTCCTGATGTGCCTCCTGGTACTTGAAGCACTGGTGTGTCTCTGTGTCCTGAACAGGTCCCTGCTGGACAGAGAGGAGGAGGTCTGAGCAAAGGTAGGTATTTTCATACTGTGCTAGTTTTGGTTGGGATATAGTTAAGTCTCTTCATAGTAGCTAGGATGGGGCTATGTTTTGGATTTGTGCTGGGAACAGTGTCGATAACTCTGGCATGTTTGAGTTACTGCTGAGCAGTGCTTACACAGAGTCAAGGCCTTTTCTGCTTCTCACGCCATCCCACCAGCAAGCAGGGTGGGGATGCACAAGAAGCTGGGAGGTGACACAGCTGGGACAGCTGACCCCACTGACCCACAGGGATATCCCATACCATATGGCATCATGCTCAGCATACAAAGCTGGGGAAAGAAGAAGGAAATGGCAGAAGTTCAGAGCTGTGGTGTTTGTCTTCCCAAGTAACCGTTACACGTGATGAAGCCCTGCTTTTCTGGAGATGGCTGAACACCTGCCTGCTGATGGGAAGCAGTGGATGAATTCCTTGCTTTGCTTTGCTTGTGTGCGTGGCTTTTGCTTTACCTGTTAAACTGTCTTTATCTCAACCTATGAGCTTTCTCACTTTTACCCTTCCAATTCTCTCCCTTATGACAGTGAGTGAGTGTGTGGGGCTTAGTTGCCAACTGGGGTTAAACCATGACACATACTTCTGGTTGATGTATTTCCATTTCTCTTTTAGATATCTGTCCTTTCTTAACTATATCACATTGTTAGAATTGCAATGCTCAAACTTTTCTTAATTTCTCTCAGCTACTTACCAGCTTCTCTGACCTGTACATAGGGTGGATTTAATATTTTCTGACTCTTTCAGTTCCTCTCATTATTGTATAATTATTTTTTTTTTGTGATATGGCACTCCTCTCTGCTACAGAGTCCTCCATAGAGCATCCCCATGGGTTTCTTCCCTCAGAAGCTCTAGAACCTTTCTCTCACTGTTTTGATACTTCAGCTCTATTCTTGTTCAACCTCTTTGGTTGGTTGGTTGGTTGGTTGGTTGTTAATATTGACAAGCACAGCAGTGCAGCAATGAAAGCTCTTCAGCTCTCATATTCTTCGAGTTGTGTCACTTACTGTTTGAGTTTTAAATATCTTTTGTTGTCTTTATTCCATTGCACTGAGCCTATTAAATTGATCCTCTATCACTGTTGTGTTAAAACTTCTCCTAAAGCTCCTACAATGGAAATCTCTTAGTTCTTTCCTTTTGAAGTAGTTGTTTCTTTTTAAGAATAAATTCATTAGACTAATATTTCTGCTTACTCTATCTGTGTTAGCTTCATCAATCCCTCCCTCTTTTTCTGATCAGTGATTTCACTACCTTCTGTACCACTGAAGGCACACTCTGCAGAAAGCAGAAGGTAATGCTTCCTGTCCCACCATCCACTCTCATGCTCAAAATTGCATCTAATGACTAACTGTGCCAGCACTCTCTAACTTTCTATTCCCTTAGTTGAGTTTTGTAATGAAACTCCATTGGGTAAAGATCTCCTATAAATATCCTTTTGTATCTTGGGCAAGATGCTGCAGTCCTTTCTGACTTCACGGTTTGCACCACTGTGCAGAGTTTCATCCAAACAGAACTAATAGGAAAGCAACCATTAAGATCTGGAAGTTGCCTGTTACATAGATTCTCCCAAGTGCAATGATGAGTTGCAAGAAATGGGATGAAATAAGGGTGAAGAGCCCTTCCACTTGGAAAGACTCCCTCTCCAGCTGCTGGGTTCTGGTTCAGCCCGGCTGTGATGCTCATGCTGGGCGCTTCTCAAGGGATCTCTTAATGCAGATGTTCTACTTTGTGCAGTTTTGTTTCCTTTTGTCTGCTGACACATTTCTTTCACAAGCTGGGCTGATTTCTAGATGCACCATAGCTGATTGAGCTGCTGAATTTAAACACTGACCTTTAGCTTTCCTACCGCCTCCACTGATGCACAATTTAGTTTCACTCATAGTGAAATTTGCAGAATTACTCTGGGTAAGAAGAGAAAACATTTACGTCAGTCACGAATCGAGCAAACAGCCTGATTTGATCCATTTCACTTGATGTATTTTAATAGGAATAAACCTCACTGTAGCCACTTTGGGGAAAATTTGTCAGCTGCTCGTGTTTGTTAAAAGTTACTCCCCAAGAAGCTCTATGAGTCTGAGTTATTAGATATGTTTGTAGAGGTTCACATTATTTCTCCTCATGTTAAGGAAATATAAATGTTAAGAACGTTGCAACTGAATGTTTTGATCTAACTTTCTGTGGTTCACAGGAAAAGACATATTTAGGCTTTAACTAACCAAGTTTAATCTATGTTACATGGTATAGCCAAAAGAGAGCAAGTTAGAGGTGAGGTTAACATTCGACTAATTAGAATAAAGCTCCAGAGATTAGTACTTTAGTGCTGTGATATTTCTACTCTGAGAGTCTGGGTATGAATGATAACTAGAGGTTCAGCTCTGACTCTAATAATAGTTATTAATAGATGGCTGCACAAATTTCTAGGATGTGACAGCACAATAAGTCACTATTGCTTTGTGAATAAGTGTGATGAGTTTATCAGCTTCACTAACTTGAACTCTATTATTTGCTTTTTGACAATCCTTTCTTCCAAACACCAATATTTGTGCATCAGAGAAAGTCTGGGAACTCTGTGCAGGTGTTCACCAGCAGAGTGATGCTCAACCGGTGCTGTTGGCTCACTGCCGTTCATTCCTTCCTCACTGCATGTGCTTTGAGCTACCAATCCCTGAGCACGAGCCACAGCCAGCCTCGAGGAAGCAATACCGCAGGAAAAGGGACAGCAATAAAAAAAAGACACTACTTACAAGCAATCCATGGGTTAAATCAGCTTTAATGAATGCACCCAGAGAATAATACAATTAATTGCTACATCTTGAATCTGAATAACATGTCAATTCATTAGATAAGGCATAAACAAGCAAGTCGCTCCAGTAGGATCTGTCCATTAGCGGTGAGAAATCTCCAGCATTATTTCTGCGGCAGAGCAGTCCAGATAGGACTGTTGAAATCCATTCTGCAGATCTCCCAAGCTGCTCTGATGTCTGTAATTTTTATACTTGTTAACATTTTGACACCTTCCTCCACACAAGATTAATCCTAACATTATTCGTCCTCTGAATTCTTTATAGTATTGAATGTTTGTTTCTTCATTGACTGCTTAAAAGTATGGATGAGCTATCATATTTAAATCAATATCTTAATTATATCCAGGAGTCACCTGTTGAACTTGTCATGGCTGTGCAATGCTTTTCATCTTGTAGATTAAGTCCTTATGGCTGGATCTGACTTTTACCTCACCTTTCTTTGGACAAGTCTCTAACTGATTGTCATGGTTTTGTTAGTGAGGGGGGGCCTAAGGTGGTAGCTTCTGTAGGAAACTGCTAGAAGTTGCTCCCCTTTGTTTAGTGGACCTGGCCAGGCCTAGGGCGGACCCGCTGCTGGTCAAGGCCGAGCCGATTGGTAGCAGAATGTCCCGTGATAACGCCTCTGCGATAACGTATTTAAGAAGGGGAAAACAAAAAAAAAAGAGAGGAGAGGAGAGAAGATGTGAAGAAGCTGAGCAGGGGCAGAGGCGCAGAGGGGGAGGCACAGGCCTCATGGGCCTTGCAGGCCTCACCCTCTGGCCTCTCGCCAGGCAGCCGACTGGGCCCGACTTGGTCCAGCCCGGCTGCAAGAAGTGGAGAGGAGATGAGAAGTGAATAAGATGTAAAAAAGATCCTGAGAGACATCTGTGAGCCTGTTGTGAGGAACGGCTGCAGACGCCAAGGTCAGTTCAGAAGGAGGGGGAGGAGTAATGCGGCTCCTGGCCAAGATTCCCCTTCAGCCTGTGGTGACGACCATGGTGGAGCAGGTTGTCCCCCTGCAGCGCATGGAGGTCCACGGAGGAGCAGAGATCCACTTGGAGCCCATGAAGGACCCCACACCGGGGGAGGTGGATGCCTGAAGGTGGCTGTGGCCCGTGGAGGGCCCGCTGGGACAGCTGTTCTAGAGGGACTGCACCCGTGGAAGAGATGACCCATGCCGGAGCAGTTCCACGAAGGACTGTGGCCTGTGGGAGGGACCCCACGATGGAGCAGGGGAGGAATGTGAGGAGTTCGAGTTCTTCCCCCGACCATGAAGCAGTGGCGTGAAACAACGCGTGATGAACTGACCGCAACCCCCATTCCCTCTTCCCGCCCTGTGCCACTCTGGGGCGGGGGGGAAGGTGGTAGAGATAATGTTAAGCTTGGGAAGAGGGAGGGGTGGATGGAGGTTATCTTGTTCTCTGTCTCATTATCCTGCTATTTGTAGTAATAAATGAATAGTTTTCCCCAAGTCAAGTCTGTTTTGCCCGTGACGGTAACTTTAAGGATTTCTCCCTGTCCTTATCTCAAACCTCGAGCCGTTTTTCTTATGTTTTCTCTCCCTGTTCTCTCAGAGGGTGGGGGGAGTGAGAGAGAGACTGCGTAGTCTGGTCCTGATCAGGGCTGAACTACGACACTGATGTCACACACTATCCTTCTCAATTCCTTACACATATTGGATACATAAATCTCAAAGTTGCAGAAGCACTTATTTTCATGTTGCAGCAAACTAAAAGCTGGCTTCCTTCCTACTTGATACACAGCTATGCCACAAAGGTCCTGGTTTTGTGTCGCATGAGCTTGATGCCTGCAATGCCTTGCACCTGGAGATGAACCCATGGTCGCTGGATGGTGCACTGTGCAGCACTCTCTGATTTTGGGAGAAACATGGGAATATCAGCCTAGCGCTTGTATTTCTCATGCTGTTTAAACTAAAGCCAAAGTCTAGATTTCCAAGGCTTGCATGGCTCAGCTTGAGATGTTGGAGAGACTCAAACTGGTAGCAAAGATATCCATTCTCCTGGGTTTGGATAACAGCCTTCTCCTGGTACCTGGTCTGCAGGCAGGCCTTATTCTTCCACAGGAGAGTATTTTCATAGAACAGCTTTTGAATCCCACTTGCACAAAAGAGCCAAACCACTGATGGTAGCTTGGCTGATTTGAGATGGAGTTGCCATCTTGGGATTTGCTAGAGGTATGGCCTGGCTGTGGCTGCAGGTCCCTTTGCATTGGGAGCGAGAGGACTAAAAAGTGAGTGCGTCCACATCTCCTCCCTCTGTTGCTTCCTGTGTGGCTTCTGTGCAACGCATCTCTCCTCTTAGACATGTCCGCTGTGCTTTTAGCGGAGCTAGATTTTTCTGACTACATATTAGCAGGCTAGCTGTGTATTAAACTTCAAAAAACAACTGGCAGCCTATAAATACAGCTTATAAATAAATAAATAAATCAAGCATGTCTTTGTTGCTACTTCATAAGAGCCCTGGGATCACATTAGCCTGGGTGAAGCATGAAAGAGTGAACAATAAAGGTGAAAAGCAAGCCGAGGTATGTAGGTGGCTAAATGGAATTAAACATGTGATTATGTGACGGGGGGTATGGGTATGAATCACAAACCGTGCTGCCATTTTTAAAATGAGTGCTGCGGTGAAATATACCACACTATCATTTTAAATTACATAAATGGGGCTTAAGCTTGTTCCTTTCTATCGGTCTTGATTGATTATAACTTTTTAAAGAAGTATTTAATTGTTAGGAATGCATTTTGCTCTGTTTTTCAGAGAGCATTGCTGATGAAGTGTATGATGAGTCACCTAATTGAACAGGGATGTGTGTCATTATATAAAGAGAAAAACAGATTAAAAGTACCACCCAAATGCCAATGTGTATTCTGATTTTGATTACAGTAAATATATTTAGGAATATTTTATTTTACTAATAAAAATAATTTAATAGGTTGAAAATTGGTTTGGGCTGGAAGATTAGGGACATTACTTTAAAAACAAACAAACAAAAAACCAGAAAAAATATTCTGATGTCTACTAATCCACCAAAAATTTCAATGTCTTCTAGTACGAGAAAGAGGAAAATGTTCCTCTTTTCTCAGCCACTAAAGAATCTGTTATTTCTATAACACCCACTAACAAAAGTTGCTTGGAGAGCAAATGACATTTCCAATACAAGTTCCGGACAATAAAGCAATGAATGGTTTAAAAAATGTGGACACTAGCCCTAAGGTGAAGATGGAGGCCATGCAATCACTTGCATTATGTGGCTGGGTGTGCATACACCACAGGCGTAGTGCTAAAGGCAGCAGCAAAAACCAGCCCATTATCCTTTCGGTAAATCCCTGCCTGATTATGATGTCAGAGCTATTAATGATAATGAGCCATTCATATCTCACGAAACGCTGTGGGTAGACATAAAAGCCCTTATGCAGCATTTCCCAGGGAGGCAGGAGGGGCAAGAAAAGCTCTTTCCCCACACAGAGACTAGCGGGCTGGAGAGGAATAGCAGGTGACAAATGGAGACAACTGCTAACCTGTGCCTGCCCACCCACCCTCATCCGTCCCCCTCCTGCTCACCCCACTGATTTTTACCCAGTTTTTTTATCCTGAGGAGTTGCAGCTGGGGGGCCAGGAGTGCCCCCAAGCAAGATCTGGTTAGAAGGGTCACCATGAGCCCAGCATATATGGACCTAGCTCCAAGTTGGGCCATAGTCTGGATGGTCTGCTTTCCATCTGCATCAGACAGGCAGCATGCTGGGCCATGCCAGGACACTGTGATCCAGCACGGAAAGGTCAGACTTCAGTAACACTAGGCTGAGGTTTCTGCAGGGCCAGTCTCTGGGCTGTGGAGGAGACCCCCCAGTCTCCCAGCCTGCTAGGCACTCTGCGGGTGACGGGCGCTTCCCTCTTGCGGTGGCATGGACCGAGTCAACTCTGCCTCAGGAAGCATCCAGACTGCAAAAGGCCAGAGGAAACAAAAACTAACAGTGGACAGGACTGGTGTGTGGGTCTCATTTTCCATCTCCTGTGGCTGTTTCTCAAGAATTTGTTTTCCTTCTGATAAAGGACCCAGTCCTGCCACTCCTCCCACCTCCCTTTCCACCACAGTAATAAATCTTCCAGAGAGTTTCCACTTGCCAGGCTTCAGGCGGACATGGATCTGGTCTAATATAGCTTGGGCTGCTGTAGACCACTTTTCTATTAATATCTCTCCAGTTACTCCAGGACTTATGTCCCCTCATATTTCTCAGTAAGTTATATTTATATGGTACTTATATGATGCAGCAAGTTTGTAAAAAGCCACAGCTGCATAAACAGAGTCTGTTGGGATCAACTGACGGAATTCAACCATGCTCTTCAGTCTGCTTTCAAATCAGACCGTACTTGTACACAGACTATTGTTCACATGCCATAGAGCAAAACTTACCTTAGAGTGTTTTACATTTAATAAGCAGATAAGGAGAACTACAGGCATCCCTGCGCAAAACTACACCCATAGCTTGTTTTATACCTGCGATTCCAAAAAGATACTGAACCACCTACAAGAAACATTCAGAAGAGACAAAAGCTGAAAGCCATGCTGAAAAATGCACACGGGGATTTTGGGTGTGTGCAGGTCAGGGTTACATCAGTATGAAGGCATTTGCACGCAAACACCTGCACGCAAATGTAGAGGGCCAGTCGTGCACAGGCTTTGTACAGCTCTTGTGGGGCTCTCCTTGTATATCAGCTGGAATTAACGTACAAATATCAGAATCTAACCTTTACATTAGTGATAAACAGTTGCTTGTTTTAGAATGAGCCTACGTGCATCAGTCAATTAAAAATAATAATAGATTGCCAGCTGCTAATTAGGAAATTAATTAGTCACACAGTAAAGTGTCACTTCTGCATGTGAAGGAGCTGACTTCCACACTCTTGGAGGAGACTGGCTTTCTGCCAGCACCAGTAAGTATATTCACAGAAAAAATTAACTCTGATTATTGATGAGTACTTTTCCTTTGAATAACAGGAGGTCTGTAACCTCAACAAAATAATGAACTGCAGCTGCTTCCTAGAAGAGATCCATCCTCCCTCTTTTGGCAGAAAAGAGTTTCTGTGAGCTTCTAATGATCAATACTAAAAAGGAAATGAAATGCACAAGAAGATAATTTTTCAGGGTAAGGAAAGCTAGTCCTTTGTTGATGTAAGAACTTGGTTTAATCTACTTGGTTGTCTGGTGTAGTAAACAGTTGCCTGAGACCACTGCTCTTTGGACAGTAAGTGCAACACTAAAACGGAAGACTCTGTCAGTAGCTTTGCACCTGTATCATCCCAAGAGCAAGCTGCATTTAATAAAAATGTCAGCACCCTTAAAGCCTCTTCCTAGCAGCCTTCGCTGTTCTCCAGCTCCCAAAACATCATGTTCCTCACGGCACAATGGGGAAAGCAACAACTGTGCTTGCGAGTAAGTTAAAAAGTGTATCTGAAGATGTTCAAAGACAGGAACAGACTGTCTCAATATCAGTAAAATTTTAGGCGGCCCCAGGTTAATTCCCTAGCTAAGAACCAACAAAACCTCATAAAAAGCCATGCAACCGTAAAGGAAGTAGCTCTTAGCAGCTGTGAGGTGCAAGATGCCAAGTACAGGCTGTGTGTGACTACAGGTGTGCTAATCGCAACATTGGGAACGCAAACACAAAGGCCGTCATGTTTGAAAGCCCAAGCAAACAGATGCCCTTGTGATGCCAGAGCATCGTTACATTAGAATTGTGAGATCTCATGTTAGGTTTGTGAGATCTGACTGGGCTGAAAGACAGCCTCCAGAATTCAGCTAGGCATATATACTACTCATCTGCACCAGAAGCTCACCACCAGAACAGAGGTGAAGCTCTGCCTCTATCAGCACATGAGCGTACTATGATGCCGTACACCTAAGCGGGCAGCAAGCACACACGCATGTGCAAGCGAGTACCTCAGAGGAGCTGCTGTGCCTGCCACAGCACCTGTGATCGCCTCTGGTGTGAAATGCTGTAACTGCGGCGCTGCGGACAGTAAACTTAGCTTTACTACTGGAATAGGAGTACGGAAATCATATCTAATTAAAACTGTAGAGGACAGAATTCAGGCAGGCAGAATGTAATCCTTCAGTCTGAGATTACAGATAAAAGTGATGGTTCCTTCTCCATCTTCATGGAAAGTCTCAAGGAACAGTGATGCAGCCAGCATCTCCCATACCACCTCTCAGGTGAAAGCTCGTGCTACAGAGTTATGTGATGGGCGCAGAGCCAGGACTGGACGGGAAGGAAATACACAATTTGCCATACCTCCAGAACTGTTTTTAAAGGACCCATGCTTAACAACGCAAACACAGTCCTAGCTCTGGATGGTACACGCCAAGTGAGACTACCAAAACAGACAAGCATCAAGAGAGGTGTCTCTTAGAGTTTTCCACAAATCTATTTAAAAGTCATGTTTAACAAACTTGAATGGCCTACAGAAAGGTACAATTACTACTATTATTCCAGCCATTATTAGAAGAGTGTTGGTTTTTAAATCAAATTTAAGAGGATGATCTGTGAACAAGTTTCAAAGAACCTCCGTATTCTACTCATGCTGCAGGGACACAAAACCTTTGGTGCTCAGGCAACAAAATGTTAATCTTACCAGCATTTTGATACCTGGCATTGGTATGGCTTTGAAGATGGAAGCATGTGCTATGAAAGCACCAGCCAATGTCACCTGCCCTTCGCCTCCCCTCCCAGCATACTATCTTGAGCAGTGGCAAGGGATTACCAACTACTTTAGGCCATAGTACAATAACAGAAAACATGACATCACAGCCTTTCAAGTGGAGGAGGAACAGAGGATGTATCCTGAAATTTTAACAAAAGGAGAGAGATACTGTTGAGCAAAATAAAATTAACCCACTCAATGAATTGTGCTTTTTGTGATATCTTCTGTACGGTAATCGTTTCAGACAAAAACATACCTGCACATATTAGTGTAGCTAAAAGGAAATGTTTCATTTCCAAGTTATTGCCCAGTGCTGGCACCAGCTGATTAGAAGACAGGCTAATCCCATGCCCTTTATTTGAGATGTCCTCTCTTTGATCCTCTAGTAAAAGACCAAGAGAACCTGTATTAAAAATAACAGGAGATTAAATTTCCAGCTATTGCAAGCCAGAAGCTACAGTAGTGGACTGAAGAAGAGGAACAGAGATAACACCATGACAGGTGTGGGTTCACACTAGCCTGACACATTCCTGCCCTCCGAGGCACGTTGCTCCTCGCAGCGGCAGGCAGAGCAGCTTGCTGCAAGCTGGTTGTTTTAAGATGAGCAGTTCTCTGTCCCTGGAGTGATAAAAGGTCAGGTCATCGTACCGATCAGTGGGACGGCAGCAGGTGCTTACTGTGCCAGTCAGGCAAAATGGCAAACTTAGATGTCAGGGTGGCTGGGTAGCAATCTTGAACCCTTTCTGCTGGCTTTGCTGATGTAGTAACAAGGTGATAGGCGGCAGCACGTCTGAAAGTTAGCGATGAATATGAAAACGAGAAAACATAAAGTAATAGCAGTCTCAATGGTGAGAGGACTACAAGATTACTTTTTGTAATTGGTTAATTTTTTCATTCTCATTTTAGCCGAGTCCTGGGAGGCTGTAGAACAGAGCTCAGAGAGGTTTCTTCCTTGAACAGATCTCCTCATTCCTATGGACAGCATTGTGTGTTCACAACTATGTGTGATTTTTGGATGGTATGCCAACTTCAAACAGAAAAAATTGGTTAAAATACCTGCCAAGGTAGAGAGAGAAGTTGTGTCAGCCTCACTATTTCTGTGAGGCTCCTTTGGCACCCTATGCAGCTAAAGTCTTTGAAATATTTATTTTATAGTCTATCTTCATGTGAATTCCAGGTAAAGTTCCGCATATTTAGCACATGACATTCTTGTCTCTAAACTGGAGAGAAATGGATTTGACAGATGGACCTCTCTGCGCATAAGAAGTTGTCTGTATGGCCACAGTCAAAGAGTTGTGGTCAACAGCTCGATGTCCAAGTGGGGACCAGCGATGAGTGGCATTCCTCAGGGGTCGGCACTGGGATCAGCGCTGTTTAACATCTTTGTTGGTGATAGGCACAGTGGGATAGAGTGCACCCTCAGCAAGTTCACCAATGATACCAAGCTCTGTGGTGTGGTTGACACACTGTAGGGAAGGGATGCACCTCATGGAGCTCAACAAGGCTAAGTGCAAGGTCCTGCACATGGGTTGGGGCAAACCCAAGCACAGACACAGGCTGGGTGGAGAATGGACTGAAAGCAGCCCTGAGGAAAAGGACTTGGGGATGTTGGTTGCTGAGAAGCTCAACATGACCCAGCAATGTTTGCTTGCAGCCTAGAAAGCCATCTGCATCCTGGGCTGCATCAAAAGAAGTGCGGCCAGCAAGTCGAGGGAGGTGATTCTCCCCCTCTACTCTGCTCTCGTGAGACCCCACCTGCAGCACTGCATCCAGCTCTGAAGACCCCCACCATAAGAAGAATGTGGACTCGTTGGAGTGAGTCCAGAGGAGGGCCACGAAGACGATCAGAGGGCTGGAGCACCTCTCCTTTAAGGACAGGCTGAGAGAGCTGGGGTAGTTATAGCCTGGAGAAGAGTCCAGCGAGACCCTTTTGTAGTCTTTCAACACTTAAAAGAGGTTTCTAAGAAAGATGGGGACAGGCTTTTTTAGTAGCAACAGGATAAGGGGTAATGGTTTTGAAATAGAAGGAGGTAGATTTAGCCTATATATAAGGAAGACATATTTTAAAGTGAGGGTGGTGGAACACTGGCACAGGTTGCCCAGAGAGGTGGTAGATGCCCAGTCCCTGGAAACATTCAAGTCCAGGTTGGATGAGGCTCTGAGCAACCTGATCTGGTTGGAGATGAACCTGCTTCTTGCAGGGGGGGCTGGACTAGATGGCCTTTAAAGGTGCCTTCCAATCCAAACTATTCTATGATTCTAAGTTGTGACTGAAGTATCATGACTCTGCAGCATTTATAGACCTGTGAGCTCTCTGCCTAGAACCGAAAGGGTCTGTGTAGTCTGTGGCAAAACCTTGGGATTAGGCTGTGGAGGACATAGACAATGTCTTTCTGTTGACAGCCCTTTGTGATAACTTGGTGGTTACAGTCTCTTAATAAATATTCCTTTAACCGTATAGCTCTCCTCTCTCCCCAAAACAAGGGAGCTCCAACTCAAACCACTGCCCAAAGCCCATGTTGTACAAGCAAGGCGTCCCACGGCAGAGCTGTGGGGTTTGTAGTGAGACTCTAGCAGCTCTGTGGGGAAAACACATGTTATGGTTTCATCCCTTGCTGTTCCAAACCAGTCCCTCACACTGGGAGGACTCGGGACTGTTGCTGTTCAAGACTAGTAAGGAGGTGGTAAATCTTTACATCCATAGTACTGGCTGGGATCAAGACACAGACAGGCTTGAGGGCAAAGTGAGTCTGGGCATGATGAAAGGAAACATTTTAGAAAGTGTTGTATGCCTTACAGCAATGTTCAGGTATGATGGTCCATTCTAACCATCCAGCAGAAACACAGGAAAACTGCACGTTTTGCAGGAGTGCCACAAGGTCTCTTTTCTTACCTGGTGGATCAGACCCGTGCAGAGCTGCCAGCTCCAACCCTCGTAGGCCAGTCATAGCACAAACAATACGGCTGGTCACACAGACGTCAAATGGCACATACAGATAATTGAACGAAGCTGGAATCACACTGCCAGCGAGGCAGCACAGGCATGGATGTCCCATTCACCAGTTGCATGGCACTGGGGTTGAGGCCCGGAACCCTGCACGTTTGCAGCCACATGATGTGCAGAACTATGTTAGCTGCCTGGGCAAAATCTGAGACAGCAAGAACCCTACGGACCTTTAAGCAGGGCTGAGCTGTTTTCCAGACACAAGCTGGCATGCCCTACAGGGTCATCCGAGGCTACCCAGCTATTTTGCTTGCCAAGCAGATAGCTTGAAATGTATTTCTGAACATGCAGTGCCTGAGATGATGACCAAGTGAGTCCAGAAACTGTTCTTTTGCTGTAGAGCATTTGCATGCTTTCCAGTTAATCTAATTTTGTTCAATTAATTCTTAGGCGCAACTGGTTGGACTTTTTCAGGCAGCAGGATCAGTCCCACAAAGTTAAATACGTCAGCTCTTGCAATCATCCTTTGTCTTTTGAAAAAAAACAGTAAAGCTGTGACCTTCTCGTGCAACTAACAAACATACCCAACATACTTCACCCATTCAGAGCAACACGGATACAGATACTGACTTGCATCCTTGTGTCTTCTTCACCCTGCCCAAACTGTAATTTTAATCAGTCGACAAATTGGTTTTAGGTTTTGTTTTCAAAGAGCCAAAAATCTGTTGAGGTCCCTATGCTGTAATGTAAAGAAAATAATACAACCGTGCTTTGCTTCCATGTTCTCTGTGAGCCCTGCTGAGGCACAGGTGATCAAGATCAATCTTTCAACCACGGTAAGAGAGCCGGGGATCTGCAGAATCCCTGCACAGGATCTTGTGTGTGTTTGGGGTACACTTTCTGCAGAGAGGTACTGCAGGTTTGGGCATTAATGCTGGTCAGAAAATATTTGGCTTCAATAGTTATGTAAATAACATATTTTTGGCAGAGAGTTGAACATTTCACATTAGCAGTACTCCCAAGTACCTTGCAGAAAATCTGTTTTGTGTCCTCCATCCTCCCATTCTGCCTTATTTTACAAAGTCTGAGTAAAATTGTATCTCCTGTCATGTACCACCTCTCCCCTCCCTTTCCTCTGCTTCGCACCAAAAGGACACTCAGGCCACATGGGAGCATTTTGTTTGTCTGATGAAGATGCTTTCTTCAGCTACATTTTTTTTCCCATTGAAACTACCAGCCCCATCTTGAGCTTAAACACAATTTCAATCAATTTTAAATGGCATGTTGACCTTCTGTTTTCCCTGTAGGCAAATAAATTTTCCCGTAAAACCACATGTTAACTAGACAAGTACAACTTTATTCCAATATGCTTCCAATGCCTTTTGCTCAGGTTGATAGAAGATTACGCTGAATAAGGGATTTCTGCTTATGCAAGCTCTCCTACCACACAGGAATCCAAGTAATTGCCTTGTCACTCTCTTTGTAATAAAGAAATCACAGCAGAGGACAAGAATATCTCCCACATATTAAAAAAAAAAAAAAATTTAAACAGCAATATGTTGCAGAACTGAGAGAGATAGACAAGATTTTCTCAGACATGCAACAGCTTCAAGAGTCCCAGACCCCAGCTGCAGTGGAGATGCAGGCAGACTCTCTCCCCAACAGAACAATATGTGCGACCTCTGGAGAAAGCAAAAAATGGAAGCTGGTGACTTCTGGCACCAAGAGGAAGGCTCCTCAAGGCTGAAGAAGAGCTGGGCATGTTTTCAAGAGAAGCATCTGGGCCAACTGACCCTGAACCATGCAAGATCACCATGAGGAAGCAGTGAGTGACAGTAGTTGCTGCCTCTCTGCTGTGGGGGACAGAGACACCCACCCGCCAGCCTGACCTGTTGTCTACAGAAGTTTGCTGCTTGCTGGGGGCCCAGATCTGGGATGTTATGGGGAGACCAGAGAGGCTTGCATGACCCTCTCATGAGATGTTCTTACAAGTGGGCACCAGTGATACTCCTGGGGCAACCTGAACAGTATCAAAGGTGACTACAGAGCTCTGGGGGTGACAGGGGCATGGGAGACCAAGTGGGGTTCTCACTTCTGTCAGAGAGGGTAGAGGGTGTGAGGGCACTGATACTGCCTGTCAGCAACAGTTGTGGAGCTGGCATCAACAACAGGGTTTGCTTTTGGACTATGGAACTCCGTTTGGTGATCAGCATCTGCTTGGGAGAGATGGGATCCACCCCACTAAGTGGGACAAATGTATCTTTGCCAGGAGAATGGCTGCCTTAGTGAAGAGAAAAAAAAATCCAACTAAAATCTTTGGTCAAAGATATAAATACCTATTTAGACTAACAAATACTATTTCTGAGAAAGAAGAAAGATTTTTTTTTTTTTTCCAGCACAGAGGGCTGAATGCTAAACACCATGAAAAACAAAGTCCACTGTTATTAAATCTGGTGGAAACTCGCCAGACAGCACTGGAACATATACACTGTGGTGTGACATGGAGGATGGACATGATCTGGTGTTTCAAAGGCTGGAGTCTGAGGACCAGAGGAAATGTCTCTGGCTCCCATTCAGATGTTTGTGCATGCAGTCCCTGGTACTGCACCAGGTGGGTGTCCAGGGGATGGAGGGACCCCTGCTTGGGGCAGGCACCTTCTCCCCATGCACAGGACTTCTTGCTGCCTGAGCAAAAAGTGCCAAACCAGAGTTTGTCCCTGTGTCCTTCTCTTCCTCGGTGTGGGTCCTGCCATGAGAGCTTCCAACTTGCCCAAAAAACGGGAGCAGGTAGATGAATGTACCTGCCACAGGGTACGTTTGCAGGGTGGCACCTGCATCTGACGGCCCCAGACCTTAACCTAAGGCATCTCAACAGGCAAGGAATAAAACCTCTGCTTGTGCGATGGCTCTAAAGAGCTGCTCTGCCTTTTGACGAAGGGCGCTGGCACTGAGCCCGCGCAGGAACCATTGTCATCTCCGGCACGTCCAGCACGCCACAGCAGCACGGTGGTTCGTGCACACTGAGCAAGCCAGCATGCCCCAGGAGCCACCTGCCACATCGTCTGGCACCCCTCCCTCAGCACAGCAGGTTTTCACCCTCTCTGCAGCTAAAGTGGTTGAGCCCTTAATAATAAAAGTGACAGCTAATGCATGCACTGCCCTTTTTTTTTGGGGGGGGGGTGTCAGCGCTGAGCAATGGTACTTGCAAATGAACATCTTTGAGAAAACACCAGCCGCCATGCTCAGTCTTCTCCAGCCAGCGTGGGGTCCTGGCCTGGCATCTCAAGTCCTGTCAGGATCTCTGCTCCTTCCTACTCCTCTAACATGGATACACTTATGGCTTTACATAAGAGAGGTAAAATTAAAACAAAAGTGAAAAAAAAGAGTTTACATGACAAATTATTGTTTAATGAAATTCTGGTCTAGCAATAAAAAAGAAAAGATAATGTCACAACTGAAATCTAGTATTTTGCATAATATTAATAATATAGCATAATCCAAGTAATGCTATTATTACTATCAAGAGTGACTAATTAAATATGTAAAAATAGCTTTTCTTGTCTTCAGCTTCCTAAAATAGCCCTTTTTCCCCAGATTTTTAATTTTGGGTACTGAACATGTAAGGCAGAGTTTGACAGCTAAGAGGACTGCTTGTCAGTGAAGACTGGATAACTTTTGCAGAGCTGTGGGTATGACAGAGAAGGTATTCTGCAACTTGTGTCCCCAGACCGTGTTTGTGCAGCACCGAGGGGACTGAGCCCTCCTGGCTTAAGGTTTATGACTGCTGCCAAAATGCAAATATGAAGTCACTAAGCTGCATGAGCCCCTCAGGAGCAACAGCCTCAGGGCCCCCATTGCACAAGGGCACTGTACAAGCAGGCAGTGACACCAACATCAAAGGCGATGTACTTGGTGGTTAATCGTTAACAGTGGGAGCCGTCTCTTCTATTGTGCCCCTGCTCGCAGGGTCTCCCAGGGCAGGCCAGAAAACCCCTTCTCACTTTTGCTCGCTTTGGGAGGTATGAAATGAGAGGGTGAATTCTAGAGAAAAGAAAGGCTCAGCAGGTATGAAGCGAAATGAGTCCATTGATTTCAACAGAACTGCACCAGTTTTTACCAGTAGACTGATCTTCTCATTGTCTCATCCATTGTAACCCTGCAGGGCTGGTGTTGTTAGCGGTGTTGTTAGCAGTGTTGTTGAAATTTCTGATAACAAACAGAAAGAAGTGTGCACCTGGACTTGTGCAAAGCATTTGACACCATCCTGCATGACATCCTTGTCTCTAAACTGGAGACACATGGATGTGACAGATGGACCACTCTGTGGATAAGGAATCGGCTGGGTGATTGCACTCAAAAGATGTGTGGTCAACAACTCAATGTCCAAATGGAGACTGGTGACGAGTGGCATTCCTCTGGGGTCAGTACTGGGACTGTCCCTGTTTAGCACATTTGTTGGCGACACGGAGAGTGGGATAGAGTGCACCCTCAGCAAGTTCACCAATGACACCAAGCTGTGTGGTGCCATCAATATGCTGGAGGGAAGGGATGCCATCCAGAGGGACCTTGACAGGCTGGAGAGGTGGGCCTGTGCAAACCTCATGGAGCTCAACAAGGCCAAGTGCAAGGTCCTGCACATGGGTTGGGGCAAACCCAAGCACAGACATATGCTGGAGAATGGATTGAAAGCAGCCCTGAGGAGAAGGACTTGGGGATGTTGGTTGCTGAGAAGCTCAACTTGAGCCAATTACATCCTGGGCGGCATCAAGAGGAGCATGCCCAGCAGGTCAAGGGAGGTGATTCTGCCCCTGTACTCCACTCTCGTAAGACCCCACCTGGAGTACTGCATCCAGCTCTGGAGGGTCTTAACATAAGAAGGACACGGATCTGTTGGAGTGAGTCCAGAGGAGGGCTATGAAGATGATGAGAGGGCTGCAGCACCTTTCCTATGAGGACAAGCTGAGAGAGCTGGGACTGTTCAATCTGGAGAAAAGAAGGCTCCAGGGAGACTTTCTAGTGATCTTCCAGTACTTCAAGGGGCCCTACAAGAAAGACTGGGTTGGGACTTTTAACAAAGGCATGTAGTGACAGGACAAGGGGTAATGGGTTTAAACTGGAACAGGGTAGGTTTAGATCAGATTTTAAGAAGAAATTCTTCACTATGAGGGTGGTAAGGCACTTGAACATGTTGCCCAGGGAGGCTGTAGATGCTTCATCCTTGGAAGTCGTGATGGCCAGGTTGGATGGGGCTTTGAGAAACCTGGTCTAGTGGAAGGCGTCTCTGCCCATGGTCGGGGGCTGGAACCAAATGATCTTTAAGTTCCCTTCCAATCCAAACCATTCTATGTTTCTATGACTTTTAAATATGTGTATATATGTCTATAAAGTGATGACGGGGAATGGGGGGAGCAGAAAAGAAAGAGATCTGACAAAAACTCCCAGACTTCGAATTTCCTAGCTTTTTTCCCCAACTTTTACTGACAACCTTTTTCTGGTGCCTTTTTTTTTTTTTTTTGAAGTGACAGTAGATTTATTATGGCTGTCACTGCAACAGGTAATTGTTATGCTGTATGCGCTCAGGAATGGGAAAGTAGTGAGTGACAAAATTGTGCTGCTGTGCATAATTGTGGACTGGAGCAGAGCACATTGCTGGAGAGCTGCAGTGGGTCTAAAAATGCCCTGCTCCTTCCCCTCTCCACCATCCTTCCTCTAGTCCTCCTGTTAATTTGGGGGTGCTTCAGGATTCTCCCAAACCCTCACCAAAGCCCTGCCTAAAAAGCAACTTTCACATCACATCCCTCACAATACAAAAATGAAAAGCCTCCTAAACCATCTGCTAATGGTGTCAATTATTTCCTTGCTGTGTAGTGGTAATTACTAATGACTTAAACCCATTCAGCACTTTGGATAAGCTGAGCACTGGGTATCAGTTTCTGTTCCTTCCTGCAGCAGGTATGAACTCTTTCCCACTACATCCACTAGTTTTATCAGGAGAGTTACTCACATGCTGCGGCAGAGTGAAAAATCATTAAGGGCTGTTTTCCCCTCCTTTCCTGAGATTTGTTTTTAAATGCAGGTTAAAGTCGTCTTCCCCCAAAGGCACCACACTCTGCTGTTGGCTGACTCAGCCATTACTGGTAGCAGCAGCTGTCAGAAAGTTCACCTCGGTTTTAATCCTTTAGATTTTAAAGTTTTGTCAAAGGCATTCAGTGTAACAAATTACTGCAATTTAGTAAAATAAATAGGTGCCTGTTTTGTATATTTCATGAGTATGCAATACCACATCTCATCCCCCTCTCCTTTTAGTGTACAAAGATTGTTTTAGTGAATTGGAGGTAGAAAGACATTATCTAAAATTTAACTTTTAACTTTACCTACCAGTTTCTTCCCGTATGATGGTGAAGTTTATTCTTGCAAGGTGTCATGTTGACTCCAGTAATGTTTATTTGCCTAGGCAAAAAGCACCCAGTTTAGTAAGGGTGACCAGGACTCTGTCCCTGGGTTGCTGCCTCTGTGGCTACTTGTTTTTTGCACTAAGGATGAAGCTTCTGGATGTTTGAAGGACATGTTGCAGGTTCAGGAGCCAGCCATTTAATTGTTACCCTTGCTTAATTTTCCCACAGTCCTGTGAAAAATAATAGGACTTATTTTCACTTGTCATATGGAAAAAAATGAAGGACCACCCATGGCTCGCCAGTACAGACCCTTTCACATCTGCTGCACTGAGAAGAACAGATTTCAGCTTTATGCAGTACTTTTGTTTCACACTATTTACAAAATGATAATAAGTAAGTTCAGCGTAATGACTCTAAAGGCCACTGTGTACTCCATACTGTTCACACTCAGTAAGGTAATGCAGGCTGCTTTGCTGAATGGAGGAAAGTCAGCTGTAAAGCAGCATCCGCTTGAAACAAACCAAGAATTATTAGCCTTCATGATCACTTTTGCTGCCTCCCACTGTGAGCTTCTTTCCTCAGCGATGCTGAGCTCAGATACTGGGGAGTGAGCTCGCTCCCTCCTCCCTGGCAGGGCCATGTGCCCGCAGGAGAGAGCCTACATGAGACCCCCAGCCCCCCTCTCCTTTCACACAGGCAGCCTGCTTTCCAGAGCCAAAGAAAAACTGAGGCCTTTTCTGTTTCTTACCCCAAATCCTGCTACAATGAAGGAGGTGTACTGGTTTCTTTATAACACTTAGGCAGGGCTGGACTGCTCTCTGGGCTTGGGCCTGGACCTGGAGATGAAGACAGTGTGTTCTGCACCCCACAGAGGGTCTCTGGTGTCAGCCCCTGCTACACGCCCCGAAGCTCTGCCCTGCTCTGCAGGCTGCCGGCTGAGCCAGCACCCAGTGCCACTCAGTTTGCCACACCTGCCTGGGACAAAATGAGCACATTTAAGCAACAGCCTGTTCCTTTTTGTTTCCACTATACTGAATACATCCTCCTGCCATCCATGTGGGTACAACCTGGTCCTCAGCAGCACTAAGACCTCTTCCATCTTGTAAATCCTCTGTTGCTGAAGCTGCCTTGATTAAGTTTCCTTATCATCTGAAAACAGCTATTCCTGTACTCACAATGCCAGATGTTACCGCAGCTTTGGGAGCCCCTCTTGCTTAGCTAGCTCCCATGTGCACCAAACCCTGCCTCTGGCTGAGCATCTCTAAGCCCCCATTCTGTGATACTTCTGGTTGCAACTGTCGCTGCCCTGCAAATTTCAGCACAGTGTGCTGTCAGGCAGGAAAAGGACACAAACATTTTTCTTGGGACCAGAAACATCTCTGGCAGATTCCATAATGCCAGCTTGCAATGCCAGTAAAGCCAGCATTTCTCTCCGTTGGGACAGCTGCAGTATGTCGTGTTAGCACCACCTCCACTGCCCTGCTCTGCAGAGGAGGATCCCTACTACATTCTACAGAGTGGTTCAAAAGCCTATAAAAACATGAATTTCAGTGAAATTCTACAGGACTTCCCTATATATGTGATTTCTAGTGTGTTCAAAATGTCTGTGTGGCTCCCAAACTTGCGGATAGATAACATCATACAGTGGAATATGTGGTAGCTTTATTTTTGGTGGCTTTAATCAACACTGCTTTAAATGTATTGAGCAGCACATAGCGATGATGCTCATAAGCAAGCATAGTCCTCTGAGTCTGAGAATACATTTGCCTCGCTACACATCCTAATCGGGTGTTCGTTAATGACAGTGAAGCTTTGGTGGAAAAGGTCAGCAAATAACTGCACAGCTCAGAAAATTCACACATCCTGATCCCAGTCCTTCAGCTTCTCTCTTCCCCCTGTTCGTCCCCAGACAGGAGCATGTTACCACTCCCCACCTCCTGTTCCTGCTGTTCTCAAATGAGAGCAAAATAGCCTCCTTCTTGCTTAATTGAGCTTGGCTCCTATGATGCTGAGTATGTCTCATTTTGTCAGAGTGTTTATAGTTATTGGCATTCATTTTATTAGAAATAAATCTTTGAAATAAAATCAATCAATTGCTTGTGCAAGAAGCAGTAAAGTCATTTTGGACAGAACGGTGTTTTTTTCTGCAGCCCACACTTCTTTCCAGCTGTGAAAGCCCACTTGGATGCTGCAGACTATGAAAGGAGCAGTTACAGAGGAGGTGGGAGAGAAGAAGGAATAAACCTCTGCATCATGAAACACGACATGGGGAGTGTTTCTCTTCCATTATGTGGATTGCCCACCATCTCAGTTCATGAGACCACTGTGCAGGTGCTTGGCTTTTTACAGGGAAAGATGAGTAACTACAAAAAGAGTGTGAGCGCACACGTGACAGTGCTCTGCTGCAAGGATGGCCTGCAGGCATGACAAGTGAGAAGGGCATTTCCTACCCACTCTCAGTATTCAATCCTGAATCTCACCTTATTCATGACAAAGCAAAGGATTAAATGATGACAGTATAGTTTTCTTTCTTTTTAAACAAAAAGATAAAATAAGAGTACATTTTTACTTGTCACAGATGTGAAGAAAAGCTAGAAAACACAACTTGAATGTTGCTATAAACGTCAAAAAATAAGAACAACTAAAAAGAGCTCAAGCTTTATTTTAATCTCCTGATATTTTTTTCTAGCTAATTATACTATTCTAATGGGTCCTGAAATCCTGGGATCAGCAGTGCCCATTTGCACCTGTCACAAGGCTCTGCTACCACTCATCTGTCTCCTTCAAGCTTTGCTCATGGGTCAGTTCCTGCAAAGATGCTCATGTCAGAGTGGAAAGCGAGGCAACTGAGTTCACATGCAGCCTCCGGCTCTGCTTACCTCTTGGGGCACCAAGTGAGGAGAGATGTGGCAAGAAGAACGGTGCAGAAGGCATCTTGGCTCCCTGGGTTCATCTCTCCTGCTGCAACAGCAATGGTGGCTTGAAGCAGCACCAATGACGTGTCTTCTCACTGTGCAAAGGTGCTGCAGTTCCTGCTGGCATCCTCAGAGGCGTTTCTGCCAGGTTTTCTTCTGGATTCCTATGGTCAACAGCTGACAGACAAGTACTTCAAAGGCTGATGGCCTGCACTTCATACCAGGATTTCACTACACACCTTGGACTATACTGTCAGATGTGGTGGACTATAGAAATGGAAAAATGATTACACAGCTGAGATCATCTTCAATTCACAGCCATTTGTCCTTTCTCCTGGCTGCAGAAGTGAGAGAAAGGGCTGAATGATGACAAGAAATTGTTGGAAACAGCCTAAAAAGAGGTAAATTGTCTTCTGCAGAAGTGAGACCTCCTGCCATATCTATTCAAAGTGTACTGGGACACAAAAAGCCATCACCCAGGTCTTGAAACCACTCACCTGGAGAGGAGTGCCAGAATGGTCTGGTCTCAAACGAACTCCGGCTGACCACCTCCGGGTGAACCTGGTGCTCTTCTCAGAAACGAATGATCTCTTCTTTGCAATACAGTAAACATTAACAGGAGTTTCTCAGTCATACCATTCCCTAGGTATTATTGTTTTAAAAGTAGAGTTTGCCAGCTTCTGTCACTGAGCGCTACACACCCAGGAGCAAGCAGACTTGATCCCAGCACAGGCTGTCAAAATGGATCTTTGCAACAGGTCATTTTTTTTGACTCTCAGTCATACAGTGACTAAACCAACCAAATTCCATGGAGTAACTACTAATTGGTTTTGTTTAACTTCATATTTTGGTGCAGCTTTTAGGTGTCAGCGTCCACCACAGCTGCTGGAGCTGGTCACTGGACTGAGTACTGACCAAGGAAGTCCTGGCTGTGCAGCATGGGACCTCTGTTTTATTCTTCTGCAAATAAAGTAGAACCTAGCCTAGATCAGAAAAAATCCTCAATTAGACAACACTCCCTCCCAGAATAATGGGTTTTACTTTAAAGTCATTAGAATTGCAAAGGTTTATTCCATCTCCTCATAAATTCCCACACCTCAGTAGATGCTCAGGTATCCCTCACACTGGGGAGGTCCAGTAATTAATGGCCTTAGCTTGCAAGCAGAGAGTCAGACTGCCATTTTGTCACCTGCTATGGTTTGCCTGTAGAGCTACAGCCTTCCTTGGGGTCTGCACGACTCCTCGCAGTCTGGATGGACTATGCACAGAGGTACATTGCTCCAGCACCAGTGTCAGGGGGTACTGACTGTCCTCCCGCTGAAGCCAGGGCAATTTTTGTGCTTACATAGATATTACATTTATATTTAGATCTGCTTAGCCTTGTCTTCCGCTCTCTGCTTGAGAGTAGTATATGCACATATCTGCATATGCACTGGTATATGTATGCATTTAAACTTGCAGGGTCTGTCTAGACCCAAGTCTAGGCAGCTCTAGCCCTGTCCGCTTCTCACCCAACAGGTAACACCACGAAAAGCCACGATGTACTTGGGCAAGTTGGACTCTCAGTAGACTATCATCTCTTCCCTGGACCTGCAAATCTATCTATGGCAAATTTGAACCATGTAGGGCAATCTCAGGTACTCTGCAGAGCTCATGGGTGCGTGTACACAGTCCTACATACACAGTGTCGTAGTTCAGCCCCGATCGGGACCAGACTACGCAGTCTCTCTCTCGCTCCCCCCACCCTCCGAGAGAATAGGGGGAGATGATATAAGAAAAACGGCTCAAGGTTTGAGATAAGGACGAGGAGAAATCCTTAAAGTTACCGTCACGGGCAAAACAGACTCGACTTGGGGAAAACTATTCATTTATTTCTAAAATTAGCAGGAGAATGAGACAGGGAACAAGATAACCTCCCCCCACCCCTCCCTCTTCCCGGGCTTAACATTATCTCTACTACCTTCCCCTCCCGAGCGGCACGGGGGGGGAAAAGGGAATGGGGGTCGCGGTCAGTTCATCACGCGTTGTTTTTTACGCCGCTGTATCATTGTCGGGGGAAGAACTCCTCGCATTCCTCCTCTGCTCCAGCGTGGGGCCCCTCCCACGGGCCACAGTCCTTCGTGAAACTGCTCCGGCGTGGGTCATCTCTTCCACGGGGTGCAGTCCCTCTAGAACAGCTGTCCCAGCGGGCCCTCCATGGGCCACAGCCTCCTTCAGGCACCCACCTGCTCCGGCGTGGGGTCCTCCACGGGCTGCAGGTGGATCTCTGCCCCTCCGTGGACCTCCATGGGCTGCAGGGGGACAACCCGCTCCACCATGGTCTTCACCACGAGTTGCAGAGGAATCTTGGCCAGGAGCCATATTACTCCTCCCCCTCCTTCTTCACTGACCTTGGCGTCTGCAGCCGTTCCTCACAACAGGCTGGCAGACGTCTCTCAGGATTCTTTTTACATCTTATTCACTTCTCATCTCCTCTCCACTTCTTGCAGCCGGGCCGGGCCGAGTTGGGCCCAGTCGGCTGCCCGGCGGGAGGCCAGAGGGTGAGGCCTGCAAGGCCCATGAGGCTCGCGCCTCCCCCTCTCTGCCCCCCGCTCAGCTGCGTCACATCTTCTTCTCCCCTTTTTCCTGTTTTCCCCTACTTAAATACGTTATCGCAGAGGCGTTATCACGGGACATTCTGCTACCAATTGGCTCGGCCTTGGCCAGCAGCGAGTCCGCCCTAGGCCCGGCCGAGTCCACTGAACAAAGGGGAGCGACTTCTAGCAGTTTCCTACAGAAGCTACCACCTTAGGCCCCCCCTCACTAACAAAACCAGAACATTCCACCCCTCGCCTCTGCGAATTACGTATTTAAGTATTATAAGTAAAATACACACACATCAACAGAAGAAAATAGAATTCCCCGCACCAAAATCAAAATAATATCCTCACAACACCAACAGTGGGTAGACAATTAACAAACAATTCACCACTTATCCCTTCACCACAATCAGAACATAAATTCCCCATAATCATTTTACTCTTTTGTCAAGTTCAATCCCTGTTTTGCCCGTTACTGCTCCCAATTAAACTCAATCCTTATCTCAAATTCCTCGAGCCCCACGTTGGGCGCCAAAATAACTGTCGTAGTTCAGCCCCGATCGGGACCAGACTACGCAGTCTCTCTCTCGCTCCCCCCACCCTCCGAGAGAATAGGGGGAGATGATATAAGAAAAACGGCTCAAGGTTTGAGATAAGGACGAGGAGAAATCCTTAAAGTTACCGTCACGGGCAAAACAGACTCGACTTGGGGAAAACTATTCATTTATTTCTAAAATTAGCAGGAGAATGAGACAGGGAACAAGATAACCTCCCCCCACCCCTCCCTCTTCCCGGGCTTAACATTATCTCTACTACCTTCCCCTCCCGAGCGGCACGGGGGGGGAAAAGGGAATGGGGGTCGCGGTCAGTTCATCACGCGTTGTTTTTTACGCCGCTGTATCATTGTCGGGGGAAGAACTCCTCGCATTCCTCCTCTGCTCCAGCGTGGGGCCCCTCCCACGGGCCACAGTCCTTCGTGAAACTGCTCCGGCGTGGGTCATCTCTTCCACGGGGTGCAGTCCCTCTAGAACAGCTGTCCCAGCGGGCCCTCCATGGGCCACAGCCTCCTTCAGGCACCCACCTGCTCCGGCGTGGGGTCCTCCACGGGCTGCAGGTGGATCTCTGCCCCTCCGTGGACCTCCATGGGCTGCAGGGGGACAACCCGCTCCACCATGGTCTTCACCACGAGTTGCAGAGGAATCTTGGCCAGGAGCCATATTACTCCTCCCCCTCCTTCTTCACTGACCTTGGCGTCTGCAGCCGTTCCTCACAACAGGCTGGCAGACGTCTCTCAGGATTCTTTTTACATCTTATTCACTTCTCATCTCCTCTCCACTTCTTGCAGCCGGGCCGGGCCGAGTTGGGCCCAGTCGGCTGCCCGGCGGGAGGCCAGAGGGTGAGGCCTGCAAGGCCCATGAGGCTCGCGCCTCCCCCTCTCTGCCCCCCGCTCAGCTGCGTCACATCTTCTTCTCCCCTTTTTCCTGTTTTCCCCTACTTAAATACGTTATCGCAGAGGCGTTATCACGGGACATTCTGCTACCAATTGGCTCGGCCTTGGCCAGCAGCGAGTCCGCCCTAGGCCCGGCCGAGTCCACTGAACAAAGGGGAGCGACTTCTAGCAGTTTCCTACAGAAGCTACCACCTTAGGCCCCCCCTCACTAACAAAACCAGAACACACAGCAAGTGCATGATGTGGGGCACCAAAGCACAACACACCAAAACAAGGATTCTCTTACACTGATTATCATAAAGATTTAACTTTTTTTTTGTTTCCCTTTTTCCCTAAGTCTGGAAATAAGACATGGAGACTAACACACAGCTTCTGGGCCCCATTTTGGCCCCTTTCCACTATGCCTTAGGGTTTGTCTGCACTTGGTTATTCATCAAAATAGCAACTCTACATAACAATGCTGGCTTTATATACATATATATAAAGCAAGCAACAGAACAAAAACCATTACACAGGCTTTGTTTGGCTACTTAAAACAGATAAAAAGGAACCAGTTACCCATACCGTTTGCCTAAAAGTTTCTTCTCATTTTCACTCATAACACGAGCACCCTACTGCAATGCAAAACTGCAAACAGAAACATTTTTCCTAGCACTTCAGCAGTTCTCATCTCTGGGTGGCAGCAGGTAAACTGTAGTGAAAAAACAAGGGGACATTTTCCTTTTGTGGTTCTTCTGAGATTACTGGATAGTATTTCGGTATTTTCACTCCAGTACATCTCATTTTTTTCCTAATCACCTAATTACAATTTCCTTCTTACTACTGGCAGGCATGAACTAGCAAGAAAATATGCCCAGTCTCAAGCTGTTTGCAATTAATGTCTCATCTTGAGGAATGACCCAAGTTTTCGGAGAAAAATAATAGGCCTGTAAGTCATCCCTGTGATTTAATGGGCCAAAATTACACCTGCAGATGAAAACCCTGTTAAGAGCTCGGGTGCTTGAGACGAGGATCTATATTTTGCAGTATAGGCTCCATTTTGACATTTTGAATATTCTTACACTGCCTTGTCTGAGTGAGAAAATAAGTTCCTTAGACGAGTAAAATGGTACAGATAATTTCGTTTAGCTTTTTACAAGATGAGTTGCCCGTGTGTGTTTTCTGTTTCCTTGGATACTAGAGATTTCATGCCACAATTCAGCCACACATACATTTTCTATTCCATTATAGCACCTGGAATATGAATGAAAAATTCTAAGAAATGTTTAGAGAAGAGCAGGACTGTAGGTGTAAGGTTTCTAAGCAGGTAAGAACTGCATGTGAATATTCTCTGTCCTTCACCATTCTGAAGCTGCAGTTTGTTTTGCTTTTGGCATCCACCTGACTGACAACTCAAAATATAATGAATTAGACTATGTGCAGAGTTTAGATTAAAGGCCAGTCCAGTGCATTTTCAAACCAGTTTCCATAAGCCCTTGCACAATCATAACTGTGTGATAAAAATCAGAAGCTCCATCCTGAAAGCTACACTTACATGTGCAGATTGATTTACTAATCTTAGAAACCACTTCACAGACAAATTCACTCTTTCCATTCACTCATGCAATTATTCAATCTCTGAATATTTGCCTAGCTTTTCGTAAGTTTTTCGCAAGTGATCAATATTTTCCCAAAAAATGGACACATTACTGACTAATTCCAAGTTAGTTGATAATAATAATAACAAAGCCGGTTTAAATAGCCTTACAAAATTTCACCAGATTTCACAATTTCTCTCTGTAAGGAGATTTGTTTAGTCTCAATGAAAGGGCAGGGAAGACCTAAGAAAGACCTAGGAAAGCCTGGTGAGTATTTTCCAAAGAGTTCTTCCATCTTTAGGTAGTAGTTTCTTTGTGTTTAGTAAACCTAGATGGATTTCTCCCGTGACTTTGCTGAGCTGTTCTGAAAACTCAACAACAAGAAAAGCTTCTATAGGTATGTAGGGGACAAAAGAAAATCCAAGGAAAGCGTAGGCCCCCTCCGGAAGAAAACTGGTGTCCTGGTTACCCGGGACATGGAGAAGGCTGAGATACTCAATGATTCTTTTGCCTCAGTCTTCACCGATAAGGGCTCTTGTCCCACCACCCAAGCTGTAGAAGGCGCAAGCAGGGACTGTGAGGATGAAGAACAGCCCACTGTACTCGAAGAGTAGGTTCGGGATCATCTGAGAAACTTAAAGGTGCGCAAGCCCACGGGACGTGATGAGATCCATCTGCGGGTCCTGAGGGAACCGGCGGATGAAGTTGCCAAGCCACTGGCTATCGTATTTGAGAAGTCGTGGCGGTCTGGTGAGGTCCCCAATGACTGGAAGAGGGGGAACATAACCCCAATTTTTAAAAAGGGGAATAAGGAAGACCCAGATAACTACAGGCCAGTCAGCCTCACCTCTGTGCCTGGCAAGGTCATGGAGCAGATTCTCCTGGAAACCATGCTAAGACACATGGAGAGCAAGGAGGTGGTTGGTGACAGCCAACATGGCTTCACCAAGGGCAGATCGTGCCTGACCAATTTGGTGGCCTTCTATGACGGGGTGACAGCATCAGTGGACAAGGGACAAGCAACAGATATCATCTACCTGGACTTGTGCAAAGCTTTTGACAAGCTCTCTAAACTAGAGAGACATGGGTTTGATGGACAGACCACTCGGTGGATAAGGAGTTGGCTGGATGGCCACACTCAGAGAGTCGTGGTCAACAGCTCAATGTCCATGTGGAGACTGGTCACAAGTGGCGTCCCTCAGGGGTCCGTGCTGGGCCCGGCCCTGTTCAACATCTTTGTCGGCGACATGGACAGTGGGATAGAGTGCACCCTCAGCAAGTTCACCGATAACACCAAGTTGTGTGGTGCCGTCGACACGCTGGAAGGGAGGGATGCCATCCAGAGGGACCTTGACAGGCTGGAGAGATGGGCCCATGCCAACCTCATGAAGTTCAACAAGGCCAAGTGCAAGGTCCTGCACCTGGGTCATGGCAATCCCAGGCACAAATACAGGCTGGGCGGGGATTGGATCAAGAGCAGCCCTGAGGAGAAGGACTTGGGAGTGCTGGTGGACGAGAAGCGCAACATGAGACGGCAATGTGCCCTTGCAGCCCAGAAGGCCAACCGCATCCTGGGTTACATCAAGAGAAGCATGGCCAGCAGGTCGAGGGAGGTGATTCTCCCCCTCTACTCTGCTCTGGTGAGACCCCACCTGGAGTACTGTGTCCACTTCTGGAGCCCCCAACATAAGAAGGACGTGGTCCAGTTGGAGAAGGTCCAGAGGAGGGCCACGGAGATGATAAGAGGGCTGGAGCACCTCTCTTATGAGGACAGGCTGAGAGAGTTGGGGCTGTTCAGCCTGCAGAAGAGGAGGCTCCGGGGAGACCTTATAGTGGTCTTCCAGTACCTCAAGGGGGCCTACAAGAAAGATGGGGAGAGGCTGTTTAGTAGGGCCTGTTGTGATAGGACAAGGGGTAATGGTTTTAAAATAGAGGGAGGTAGATTTAGATTGGATATTAGGAAAAAAAAATTTTTACAATGAGGGTTGTAGAACACTGGAACAGGTTGCCCAGAGAGGTGGTGGAAGCCCCATCCCTGGAAACGTTCAAGGTCAGGCTGGACGAGGCTCTGAGCAACCTGAGTTAGTCGGGGATGTCCCTGCTCCTTGAAGGGGGGTTGGACTAGATGACCTTTGAAGGTCCCTTCCAACCCTAACCATTCTATGATTCTATGATTCATCATTTATAATGTCTTGCAGCATGGAGTGGTACAAGTTAGTTGTGTGTTTTGTGAAGAGCCACCTCCTTGTGTTGGTCTGGAACCTACCTATGTTTATTTCAGTCAATGTCCCCAAGGTTTTGTATTGGAAGGGTTAACTCCTTCAAGTCACTCACAATTCTACAGACCCTTGAGTTCTGCTCCTTTCCAGACTGAAGTCTTTTAAATTGTTCAAATTTTTATCATAGGAAAGCTGTTCTCAAGCTTCAAAAATCTTGCCATTCTTCTCAGTAACTTCTCAATCCTTTGACTTTTTCAGAGGTGTTTCAAACCAAATACAGTGTCCAAGATGCACAGACGTCATAGATACACATACAGTGGCATAATGGCATTTCCTGTTTAGTCCTTTATCATTTTCTGAGCAATTTGGATCTTCCTTCACTTTTCTGGCAATTGCTGAGAACTCAGTTGTTTTCACTGGATGCACCTCACCTTCTACAAGCTCCTTCCTTTTCCTGTTGCCAAAAAAGAAGAGACACAGCTCCTAATTTAACTGCCTCACTTCAGTCTCTAAATCAATATGACAAATTAGGTATTTAAACACTGTTTGAGAGAAACTGAATGAGAATTTTAGGCAGGATATAGCAGAACCTCATCATTTACTTTCAAATACTTGCAACACACTGAATATTCTGTGCTGTTCCCTGAACACTTTTGTTTTCTCTTCCAAATGCTAGTTCAGATGCACAAAGCTTTCTCTCCACCTCTGCATTTCCAGCTTCCTTCAGAGGGAGGGGAACGTGTGTGAGCTGCGAGGTGCCAAGGCTCTGCACTGGTCATTGAATGGGGAAAGCAAAATGCCATTACAGGTGACGCAGGATCTCACTAAAGTTCTGAGGTATATCTTACCTCCTTTTTCACATCAGTGATGGTTGATGCTTGGTGTCAATGTTTTCACTGAGAGTCCAGCACTGACACCTGCATATCGCTTAAGCCACGTCAGGATTTCTCTGACACTGGAGAATATCCCCTTGGACGTAGTTTGGCAGATCTGGAGTGAAAACATCTGCTGGCAAAGGCCAGCGTGAATCAAGCTATCATAGTGAAAGGCCCTGGCAAAGCTTCCTAGCTGGATTCCCAGATGTGTTCTTCCCCACACTGTAGGAAAGTGGGCTGGGAGGGGCTCATCACCCAGCAGAGCAGGTCTCTTTTTTTCCAAAAGGCATCAAGCCTTGGAACAGCTTGCAGGGTAGTAATATCCTAGAAAATGCATTAAACATCACTTCCCAACTAGGCTTTCAAACTTTATTTTCACCAGTTATACCGCAGAAGAAGCCCTAATAAGTATGATGGCCCCTGCTGCACTAGAAGAACGCAGACTTGCAATTGGAAAGGTTTCCTGCATTGGGGAGCCTGTTTAAAGGCAAAATCATTAACTCCCAGGAGAGTGGCTTGCTTCATAACTAATGCTCAGCACAGTTAAATGGCACAGCTAGAGTTCTTGGCAAAGCAACATATGGTGTTTTCAAGCATTGTAGATGTTTCATGGCATATCTTTCCCACTCTGATACCTCTTTGCTCTGTTTATCATTGCTGTGCTAATTTTTTTTACATTTTTTTAAATGTTAATTATTTATGCTATTGACACTAGAAATTCATAGTACAAAGATAGATATACTTGTGTGTGCACCATTTTGGGGTTTCTTGTAATTGTGACTCCAAACTATGCAAAAGCTTTTTGATGCCAGACTCTGCCACTACTTTCCATCATATTGTATGTGCTACTCATGAGTCAGGGACCCTTCGTGCAAAGCTAGAAACTCAATGCACGTTTTGACTGCTTGGCATGCGTCCCTTGGAACAACAGCATTTTCATTTGCACAAGGAGCCCTTACATAAATAAGCACGGTTCAGAGGCAGGCAGCAAGACACATATACACAGAGCAATAAAGCCCAGCCATGCCAGGGGAGCTTACCAGTTAGCATAGTGTGTTTATTCAGGGAAACACATTTGTCCTTTCTGGAAAAGCCATTGTGATATTTTCTCCAGAGTCTAACGAGCCAGTCCCAGAACAATCCTTGTGAGTCATCAGTTTCCATTTGCACAAACCTGGTGTTAAATGAAATGAGGCAGATCATCTGTTTACGTTCATAGGACTGATGCTAGAGTGAAAGGCAGTGTTTCGGCAGGGGGGCATCAAGGGGGGAAACTGCACTAACCTGGACTGCCAACAATGGAGGTGGACTCACCAGAGAAGCCAGGTGGCTATAATGTGAGTTCTCTTCCCAACTCTGTGTCCCATTAATTTCTTGACTACACACTGAGGAACAAGGAAGGAGGGTTTTTTGCTGAGGTCTTCTTTAATCTACTAAACTTTCCATCCTCTGAATATTTAAGAGAAGAGTTTGTCATATAAACCAAAGAGGAGTCTGTGACAGCAGTACTAATGTTAATAGGCATGGTGCCCTGGAGAAAATGAGGACTTTTGTTTTTTTGAAGAGTATGCGGCCTAATCATTGAAAAATGATCCATGCAGTAAGAAATCTGGCATGAAAAATGTAAATACGTGTAGGGCACTGCTCTCTGCTGTAAGCTGGCTGCTCCCCCCTGGTTCAGCAATGTCACCCAGCTCACAGCAGCAGCGTGGCATCTCACATGCAGAGAGCCCTGGCTTCACCTTTGCCTTGCCGTTCTTGCTCCCTGTAAAGACCATTTCATAGACAGGAGCCAGAATCAAGGCACCCTTTTGCCCCAGAAATCTTCAAGCTGCTGAAATTGTTCCAGGATGGCCCCACTTCCAGCCATAACGCACATAGAATCTGAGTGTGATCTACATTTTGGTGGGGTGACAGGTACCCCCACAGTGAGCGGAAAGCAAAGTTGGCCCAGTGTAACTTTGATCCCTGGGTTTTGCAGCATGTATCCTGGATATCAAATGGAGGAGCCTCATGATCTTGGGAAAGTCAGGACAGTGACTGCCAAAGTCCTCACTGCTGTGGTATGTAAGGAGCTGGGGTTCCTCTCTAACCTCTGCAGGGGTCTGGCTGGCCATCACCCCAACCCCAGAGAAGTCCAGGTGGTTTTCAGGCCCTCTTCTGATGACTTTTAAATCTCTCAGGATAAAATAAAGCAAGCAAACATGCACATCCGAGATAAACAAAAAAAAAAAAAAAAAAGAATACATGGTGTAATGGGCCACGCAAGTCATATATTAATTTCTACAAATGGATCAATTTCCAGGGAAGAATAGTTGAAGAGAAAATCATAGCAAAATAAATCAAATGGAATCAAGTGCAGTACGATAGTGTTATTGCTGATACAAAGTCAAACTGACCTGTAACTTTTGACTGCTCAAAAAAAAAACCCCATACAGGCCTGTTTCATTCACACTGCTGCCCTTCCTTCCAACAACTTTTTTTTAATTTTTGAATATAGAAAATTCATGTGGACTGTGTCAGGTCCCCACAGAAGAAATAAAAGCTAGATAATTTATTTTACTTTAAGCTGGTATGAACATGTCCAGTAACTTGCTTGTGTTCCCTGATACTTGACCAAAGTTCATTTTCTGCTCAGGCAACACTTTATGTCAACCACTTGCTTCACTCACTAGATAAGCTTGGCAAATGGTGTCATATGATCAAAGCAAGGTAAATTGGGCAATGGCACTTGTCGATGCACAGTCTATCTGATAAACATGTATTTCTACTTGTGTGAAGCTCACTTTCTGCAGAGCTGAGCTTCATAGCATAATGATACTTCATTTTCCCATCTCACAGGCACAGGACTTGCTTCTGTTCTACCTTTTATACATGTAAAAAAGAAACCTGTATGTGATGTAAACAAAATCAGGAATCAGGTCAACAGCATCTTCATTTGCTGGACCAAATGGTGGCCCCGGTTTTAGCTTCAGAGTAGGAAACTTAGAGCAGCAGGTCTGCAGGGAGCATGCCAGCAATCCAGTTTACTCTGGAGCCTGTTTCTGGGAAGGATTAGCTGCATGTGTGTCCACCTGAAACCATAAATTTGTCTATGGTTCACTAAATATCAGATGTTGGAATAATACCGTGTATTATAATATTAAATCATTAAATAATGCATTATAATATTAAATCATTAAATAATGATAATAAATAATAATAATCCACACCAACAATAATGATATCACATTAATAATAATGGTACCACATTAATACTACCACATGATAGTAATGCCACATAAATAACAGCTGCTGGAAAAAATCAATATAAAACTGAGTCCCCATGAAAAAAGAACTGACATGGACAGAAAGTGTAATGCATATTCACACACACACATTCTCTCTGTGCTGGCTTTGTCTGGCTGGTCTGTTTTAGCCCATTCAGCATATGTTTTTTTACAGTCAAAGTTAACAGCTCTGTTGTGCATGGGCTACTGCAAGACCCTTCCCGTGAGTCTCCTAAATTTTTTTTTTTTTTTTTTTTTTTTGCCAGATAAGACCATCAGCCTTCCAATGTGGCCCAAGCCATACTCAGCAACTTCTACATAATTTTAGGTGGAAATGTAGGAAAACACATACTTAAAGCTAAACACTAAATACGATTTTCTCCTGTGGGAAGTCTTCATGGTTTCCCCATTAGGTAAGGATGTTTCTTTTGTCAGAAAACTAGATTTTAATTCCTTTTTCTATACAAAATAAATACATCTAGTGATGAGTAAGCATGTAGCCGCCCTGGGTAAGCCCCTGAAATGTTCTTTATGGAGCTGTAAGCCTCGTGCAGGCTGGACTGCAGGGCAGGACCTACCAACTTGCTCTCACGGGGACCACCTGTGGGGCTTTCAGAGCCAAGCTGTGCTGCACAGTCGAAACTTGGGCACAGCGAACAGGCAGCAAGCATTTACGGCTTCACTACCATGAAATTTCAGAGCTGATGACTTCTTTCTACCTCTGTGACTTCAATCGCCGGTGGACTGTAATTTCCCAGTATTTACACTAGAGATGGTATTAAAGGTATATGGGAAACACAATCTGTAAATCTTCTACACAACCGTAGAAACATAAGTTGGTCACCCTTCATTATCAAAGAGACATTTCCCCACAGTCTGAAGCTGCACAGGCCACTGTAACAGGTGAGATGGTGTCTGTAGCAGTGTAGTCTTGGCCGTATGTTATTTCAAAGGTACATAATGAAAATGCCTTTCTAAAGAGATGTCAACATTCAGCCCTCAGAAATGTTGCAAGACTAAAGTCCCAATGCAGTTACACTCTTAGCAATTGCACATTAGTTGACAAGTATTTTCAGATTAATTTTAAAATGTCTTCCCATTAGGAACAGGACAGAACAGTATGTTGCTTTTCATTTATGTCCAGGTATGTGAAGGAAAACAACATTTATTTTTATGTTGTCTTCTCTTATTCTAAGGAATGGGATACCTATAGATTTTGTAAAGACAGTTAAATTTTCTAATAAGAAAAGGTAATAAGCAAAATCAGGAAAGAAATTACCATAACAATATACATTTGCATTTGTAAATATCTTTCATTTCAAACTGCTTTACAAATCCTAGCTTTTGCTCAGGCTTAGTCTTTGTATGAGCACGTCTAAAGCTCATTTCCAGTAATGCCCCATGAATTTATTTGCACAGGAGATGGAAAATCACAGGTATCTTTACTCAGCACTGAAATCACAGTTGTATAAGGGGAAGCTTGCTACGAAAAGGAAGGGACGACGATGATGATGATGATGATTACTATTATTATTATTATTGATATTTCTCAAACACTTTCCAGCTATTACTTCTGTCTAAGGATCTGTTGCAGTAAAGCCATGAAATGACCATAACTGAGTCCAGAAGGTGTTGGATCAGGCCCTCCTGATATGTTTTCCCACACCACAACATTTAAGGCAGCACTTGAATAACCCTAGCTCTTATTTTTTGTCTCATTGACACTGCATCTACCTATATAATCGTGAGCTCTCTCTGTGGCTGCAGTCTACTCATTCTCCAGCTAACATCAAACTAGCTCTAAACTAATCAGAGATAAATTACTTAGTGTAACTTCTCAGGCTTCAGCAGCTGAGTCCTTAAACAGGATTTCCAGGTCTGTGCTTGCCTGAGACACATCCGGTGGCAGCTGCATTGCTGTAGGTAGCAGAGCCCTTAATAACAGGGCTGCTAGCCAGTTGCTACCAGGTGTCAAGTCAACATGAGAACATCAGCCAAAAGACATGTTGATTAAATCAAGAGTTAGCCCACTGCATGCAAGGAATGCTGGGAGACCAGAGTAGTGGAATACACATCCAAGAGTTAAAACTCTGATACTAGCTGGTCGAGATGGAGGAAGATACTCGGCACATTTTCAGCTTCCTAGGCCAGCAGAAAAATTGAGATGAAGTAAATCATTACATGTCTGCCATGAACTGCACTCAATCCAAGGAAATAAAAATAACCCATATTAAAGTAATGCTTTCTTTTATTTGTCATAAGTAATTCAAATTTTACTCAGGAAAGTTAGATACAACCTCCAACTTTTGGCCCTACCGGTACTCAGCCTCCAAGTTTACGGAGGCAGCCTAGGCTGTTCCCTGCAGGAGTGGACAGACTCTCTGTCTAGAAGTTCCCCTTGATAGAGAATCCCTTTTCCTTGTCACTTCTTTTCAGAAATTTAATTGTTTCTTGATTAAACCTCTTTTCTTGCTTTTTCTGAGAAACAAGGCAGAAAACCTGCTCCCTCTTGTCCTTTTCTACCAGATGTTTGAAAAAGCTTAGTAGGTTTTACTAGTTCAGGCTTCCATGGTTCCTTTGGAAATGCTGAAAGTTGCATAGGAACAAGAGAAACAAGATTTCTCATTGTTTCCATTACAACTGTTAGAAATGCATCAGACCTTTCGTTACTGTGTTAGTGCAACAAGTCACTTGTTAGCTGTTTAGCCAAGCCCTCGTAGAAAGTAAAAGTGAAAAATTCTTTGCTGTTTGGAATGGAGTCAAAAAGATTATTTTTTTTTCCAAATGTTTTCCCACAGAAGCACTGGTGAAAGGAATATTCTTCAAAGTGCAGAGGGCTTGTTCTCTTTTTAAAATTTCAGAGTTCAAATTTCCCTTTGGGAAAAAGGTCATTTTTGCAGATTAACTAACCCTTTGGTAAACGACCTGCATACTTCATCTACAAACTCAGTCCGGCCCTTGTTGAAGTTAAGGGGTTTACCACTAACGTTAGGAGACATGGGATCCAGCTGCCTGGGCTGGAGTAGGGTGAGAACAGCCTGAATGACTCCCTGGGTTTCCCACGGACAGCCCTTGGACAGGCCCTCATGCTCTTTTCAGTCCTATTTTTCAGTTTATTTCACGATTGATCTAGGTTCTGAAGGCTGAAAATGGGCTTTCACTTGACAAATACCTGTGCCTTGTCTCTCTCAGGAATTTTTACCTTGCAAATGTTTGTGTGTCTACAAGCCCAAGCAGAAAAAGCCTAGTATTCCTGGCAAGACTTGCAGCACAGACCAGCTCTAACAAATAGGGCTCCCGTCTTTGCTAGTGGCTCTGCTCATTGCTGCAGTGCAGACAAAGGCAAGAGGAAGAGCATGGAGCTAGAACTACTGTTATTTGTCTTTCCCCTTGTGTGCCCAGCCAAAGAGATCTGACAGCACCTCATAAGCAAAAATCCTCTGAAAAATCAAGGACAATTCGGGTAGGGTCTAATTTAAAGAATTCCTACTGTAACTATGCATTTGACTATTTTTATTATTTTGTGCCCACAAAATGAAGTATTGGAAGTATATGAGGGCATTGACAAATTTACAATCCACATCCCATTGGATGGAACATTTGGATGGAATGTTGGATTGGAACATTTGGAGAACAATATCTCCCAGAAGAACAAAACTTAAAAGGCTCCAGATGGTAAAATTAAAGCTAAATCTTTTTCTGTTAAAGAGATCAATAAGCTAAACTGAAAAGATATAACTCACAGAAGAAGTTACATGATGCAGAGGACAACAATGGAGTTATTTTCTGCAAACATCTGTTAGATGCATTGACCTGTAAGAGGATACCTGGCAAGCATGTGTACTTACCATGTTTGCAGTCCATTCATCAACTTTGGCAGCTATTTTGGGCCTTGCAGGGGGGCAGCCATGTGTCTCCAGGCAGTAACCATCCAAGCACAGATTCCCACCACAACTCCAACACTGCAGCCCTTCAGCAGCCTCTGGGGGTAACTTCTGCATTTGTCCCAATATGAACTTCCAAGGTGACCGTGGGCATTCTCCTGCATGGTGGTCACTCCCTTGTGAGCTTTGGCTATGGTTTACCAGCAGCCTTTCCCTTTCTTATTTCCCTCCCTGCTAGCCCATCAGAATCTCATTCATTGCCACCAAGGGATTTGCCACATACAAGAGCAGATGACAAGTCTTGTCTTCTCCTATGAACTGCTTAACGCGATATCAGCATCCTGCTGGGATGATTACTACTGTTGTTGACTCATTTAATGCCTTTAACATTTTAGTGTATATTTAAATTTATTTTAGTGTATTTTTAAACTGCACAGTAAAAACAAATAAAAGCTAGAAAACAAAGGCCCATGTATTTATTTAGATAATCTGAGCTCCTGCTGAAGCACTGTGGTATCTGATGTATTTCAGAGCAGGCATTACAGCACCACATTGACTTTGTCTACATACTGTGGAAGAACAACTAACTGTGCTAATATTCTTCTTTAAGAAAAGTTTCTGGAAGACATTTAATATATTGACAAAAGCCAAAAGAATGATAATGCCCCAACACTAATGAAACAGATGCTTCAGACAGCAGAATTTAATATTCCGCTTCTCGATTCACATCGTACTACCCCAGGTGTTATATTCTTACTTTTATAGAGACAGAACTTTAAAATTAATTTAGAAATCAAACTTTTGGCAATATCGGCTACAGCTAGAGGCCTGTACATTTCTGGATTACACATAAAAATTTTGTAAGGTGAAAATGCAATCTATTGGTCCAATTCAGCATTAGATTATTTGATTAATTTCTATATCAATATTAGATTAGTATCAACAAGAGTACTTCTTATTCCCCAAAAGAGAGCTAAGATTTTCTGCAGTTTTAATTTTTTGTGTTAATCTTTATGTTGGACTGTATTTTATAGAAAACATAAACACCATTATGCTCTGGTCTGTTAATAATTTAGGCAATTATGAAGATAACAGCAGTTAAGGCCCCTAATTCCACATGCACCAAAAGTGTTTACCATCTGGTTTACGGCTATGTCATTAATATTTTTCAAGTGCACAGTGTTCTGGAGCAGTTCTGCAAGCAATGCATAAAATCTGTAATACTGATCCATCTCTGGCTTTTAGACAACTGGCTTTTGCTCAGTCAATTCAAAGGAAAACGTAACACTAACCACTTTAAACCAGCTTTTCAATTATATCCACTACGAGTACTAGTGCAAATGTAAGGAAATAGATCAGTATTGCTATTACTAGTCTTTATAATCAGAGCAACATCTACTTTAGTTTAAATGAGGAGCACTTGGCTTTGGAAGAAAGAGCTTAAGTTGGTTGTACCCTCCACAGTGCAGGTTTGGGTAGAAATGATACCTACATTTTAGCCCTAGATTCTGACAGCCTTTTGAAAGATTTATGCACAACATGCCAACACTCACTTAAAACCTGTATTTCTGATGAGGATATTAAATGTTTAAAGAAAAGAATTTTGATCCTCATATACTCTTAGTATGGCATGGCATGGTATATTCGAGACTCAGTGGGCATTGTATCTATTTTGCAAGTGAACAGTGAATACTTTTTCAAGTAAAGTAAAAAATTTTACTTCCCAATAGCTCTTGATCACTATATTAAAAGATATTTGAATTTAATTGTGTTTTACTTTCAGTAGGGGGCCAATTCTATAAAATTATGTAACACACTGAAATGGATATGAGTATAATGCACACACAGGTTTGTAAAGACAGACGTTACTTGCATTATACTGCTGCATGCACAGATACTGTGGGGAAGGGCACATTCTAAAACTCTGTATAAATACTGAGAGTTTGGCCCAGATACTTGACAAAAAGGGCAGTTTAACTGTCTGTCCACTTTTTGAGTGCTTTGTGCTTACTTTTACAACCTGGTACAGGAAATATGTCTGAATATTCAGGGCATCCGTCTCTGGGCATCCAGCTGTCACATCGCTGCGCCAGCTGTGTGCAGGGTCACCCCGAGCCAGGACAGTATGGGGGAACTACATAGACAGTGCCATGCCTCCCAGTCAACACCCAGCGGACAGCATACACGCGTGCCAACGGTCAGAAGGACAGCGTCCTCAGGACTGCAGCATGAGAGAAAATGGCATTTACTGACAGAAAATAGCTATGCTTGATGCTTTTTTGTGAGCTCTGACAGCAGCTTCCATCTCAGGTGCTTCCCACAAAAAGCCTTCCACACACAAGGAGGAATGCTTATACCACTCTGCGCTGCAAGTGTCGTGTAAGGCACCTACAACACAGGTGTGGGGTTTGACCATTCAGTACAACTTTGCATCACATTTGCTTGTGGACACTGCCTTTTATCCAACATCTTTTTGGTCAGCTGGAGGCTGACTCAGAAGAAGTGCACATTGAGAAGTATGGCCTGATATACTGACAATCACACTACAGCACACCATGACTGAAACCTTCAAAATTTTGGTGTTACAAATAAAAAGCATTTGAAAAAACTTCATGTTTGTGTTTTGGATTAATTCCCATGCAATAAATCTCAGGAGTTGCACTGAGTTTACAGAAGCATCTGTAGATTCTCTTGCCACTGTTCTTTCCTCTAACTGCTATTTGTGACCCAAGCAGTTGTCTTTCTTTTCCTCCCCTTGCTCCTCTGGGATCTTCAAAGATATTATTTCAATCTTTCCTTTCCAGAGAAAGTAAAACTACATCTGAAACAAAACCAAATGCATATTTGAACTTCCAATTCATATTCCTGAAATAATAAAACTGAAATAGTCACTCTTTAAAAATAGATTTGCAAGAAAAACCGTCCCTTCTGGCTGGTCTTGCAAAGTTCAGTAGGAAGCTAAGTACACAAGAAGAAAGAAAAGGTAGATCATGGCTTTCTTCCATTTACTCTAGCATACCATACACAGCAATATAAGGAAAGCACCTTGATATTGTACAATAAAGATAGAGCTGTTAGATAAGGAATAACAACTAAGCTTATTTGCAAGAATGTTTAGAACCAGAATATGTATATGTATCAGTAGGTTCCCACAAGAATGTATCTCGAGGCTAGCAGTCAGGGCTGGGATGGGGATTGTGTAACATATTCTTCAGTACCTTGGAGTCTGAGCTCACAAATATTTGTCTTCTGCGGGACTTATTCAACCATGTCAAGTTATCTGTGCATGTGCCTGGTTATGGGATTGGGCACTTGGACTAGGATTTAATTCTGACGGAGACTGCATGTGACATGACACAGCAGATACACACAGGCTCAGTCTGAATGGGTGTCTCCACGGCCACCAAGGAGTTCCTATTTCCCACAGCTGGTCCAGCAGCAGTGGTAGGGTACTGACAGCATCTACTGCTTCATCCACTTAAGTAAAAAGCCTCATCTGATAAAAGCAAAGCTATGTAAAAGCTGTATGAAATGACACAAAACTTAGAGCCAGATTTGAAAGGCCCAGCATTTCCTTTTAACTTCATGGCTGTGGACACACCACTGTCCCTGACCCTTTACCACTGCAGGAACCTGTACTCGTGCAAAAATGGTAGAAGCAACTGTGATGTGAAAAATAACCTGTCATTCAGATGCTTACATCACATTGATTGCACCCAAAAAGAGACTGAGGGCAGGATGGAAAGGAGAACCATAGATGCTGATCTGTAGGCAAACCATTCTCCCCATGGCAGTAACTCATCCAGACAGATCCCCACCAAATTCAGCTGTTTCCAGGTATGTGGCCTCCTACACTTCCAAACAAGCTTTTCCCCCAGCCATGTGCCCAAGCCCACAGCTGGAGAATGGAAGAGATACGATGTCAGCTCTTTGCCACCTGGAACACGGGTGCATTAAGAAAACCCTTCTGGGTAATTTCAGCGGCCTTCAAGAGAAGACATAAAGTGACCTTAATGTATGGCAAGAACTAATGCTACAGGCACGAAAGTAGAGTGTTAGAAGGACTGATTTTGTTTTGAAGAGGCACTGAAATGCTAGTATGTAAATACTGATGTGTTAACAGATACCTCTAACACAAAGATCATCTTAAAGCCATGCATCATTCTGTAGATGAGAGAGAACTTTTCAAATAACCTTACATCAACATTTTCAGAGAGTCAGTCTGTCAAATCACATGCTCATTTGCCACATGAGTTATCCCATGGGTCACCCAGTGCACTCATTTGAGTACTCAGTGTATTGCTGTGACAGAAAAGCATCAGAAAACAAATAAACAAATAAAAATCCAAAAAGGTCAGCAGAGTCGAAAAAAAGGACAATCCCTTTTATGCCAAGCAGGGTTCAGAGAGCTCCTAGTACTCTGTCATAAACATTAATTATCCTCAGTCCTGCAGGATAGAATCGGGATACTAAAGGTTCTCAACAGCACGACATGCCCTGACAGTGTGATCTGACTTGCAGGAATGGTCAGGATGCAGATTTGCTCTCCCTAAAAGAAATTTTAATTAATGGGAATAGCTCTTGACAGACGTCAGAGGACAGAAAAGAGACAGCATATCAGTCCTACTGGAGTTTTCCAATAAAACAAACAAAAAAATTACACTAGCTTCGAAATGGAGAAAATTGCCTGCGAAGTTCCATCAGAGGATGTAACAGTTTGCTTGACGGTGTGGTTGTGCAGTGAAATAGTTTCCAAGGAGAATGTTGAGTCTGAAGGATGTTTTCCAGCCTGATCATGTACCAGTCTAGAATATGCTACCAAATGGATTATTGTATATTGAGGGATTTAATACCTCTCTCAACATAGATTCAGCTAAATATCTGTAAAGGGTGCCAATCTGTATTTTGTTTTACTTGGATAGTAATGCCCATTTGTTTATTTATAGAGCACTGACAATCTGTGTTCATCACTTTACAGATATGTGCCTTTTGACATGAGAAAAGCGCTGGCATCCTACAGTTCATTGTACAGCTCCAAGCACTACACACCAGAGTGCATGTTCCAGTATAGAGATGGGTGGTGCCTTTGTGACTTGCCCCAGGTCCCCCCAGCAGCCGTGCTGGAGGCAGGAGTGACATCTTCTGAATCCCTGTCACCGTTCCAGGCCCACTGCATTGCCATGCCTCCAGCATGAGCTATTCCACTCCCGCCATCTCCAGTGTCTTGCACATTTGACATCCCATTACGTAGGTATAAAAAATTCTGCACCTACGTGCAAGTGATTATGTTTCATATATCTTGATAGCCCATTCATTTCCACCAAAAATAACAGCTTGATAGTTTGCTGTTCTGCCAACAGGCAGGGACTAATCAAAAGTGCTCTGCTTTCATTTTCTACTTTGAAAGGGACAAAAATCTGATAACCCACAAAAAGTAAAAAGTCTAAATAGGAAAGAAGAAAAAATAGAAGAACATAATCTCACTATTGATCCCAGTTTAACCCTGGGATTAGTGTTTTCAACCCCTGTTAGCACAACACTTGCCTGACATTGAAGGTTTCCAACAAAATAGTACTAGAAATGTTCTTCAGATTCATTTTCACTTCTAGCTCATTTCAAATATTTTCTGATTTCTATCTACTGCAGACAGAAATCTACTGCTGATCCCTCTAAGGTAGTTATACAGTAGTAACAATCCAAGAAAAAAAAATAATCCTTGTCACTTTCTGCTCCTCGTTGGCCAAATATATAAGAAATTACTGTCTTCAAACATATCTGCAAATCATCTACACAGAGTATTTTTCATGTTCCCATCACAGCCTCAGTTTCCTGGAGCTATGCTGGGAACCACAAGACTGGTGTCATGGAGGGCCAAACGTATTGCTGAAGGCACAGTTTTGTAGGAATGGTCTGCAGGCTACCAGATCAGTCCCTGCATAGGCCACTAGTAGTCTCTCCTTGCCCTGTTCTCTTGTCTCTTTCTGCTTCTATTTTTTTCCACTGCGGCTCTTCAGGTTCTAAGTATTGTTTTAAAATCCAGAAAAATGAAAAATTAAAATAACAGTGCAAATGAAGGTCCTTACGGCCTCCTGAGCTCTCGTTTCCTCTCACACTGCTTGTGAATGCTGCTTCTGTAGTATTCGTGGTTGAGACCAGACCACAGGAAGTCCCAAAACCTGAAGGCAGTGTTACAAGCCTGAAAAACCTGTCCAAAACCTTAGCAAAAAGCATCAAGTTAGACAAAAATGGTGTTTGAGTCACCTTGTTCACACAGCAACATTTCTACTGACTTCACTGGGGCAAATGTTCAGTCAGGACAGAAACCAGGAGTACTTATCCTAGTATCACACACCTTTGAGACTGTATACTCCATATGAGAGATACCGTGAAAGATCAAGGGAATAGGCAACGTGTTGAGGGGCTTCACCATATCCCTTCCTCTAAAACCACACCTGTAGTACTATTTTAGCACTATTTAGTCCTATTATAGTACCTAAAATAGATTCTATCTTACAGTCACAAAAATTTACTGCATCTCTTGCCCAAACACTTATTTGACCTAATATTGGCAGACAGGTATATTACTGCACAGGAACTGTCAAGCTTTATAGTAAACTGTTCTGAGGTCAGGTGTGAAATTAGAGGCAATGTTTAATAAGGTCTGGAAGGTGTTTCTCTTTGATAAATGGGTGTTGGTCAAAGAATACTCAGCGAATGTGAATAAAACCTGCTAGCCAACCACTAGTTTTCACTGTAAGAGCAGATCTGTGAAACCCACAATGTTTAACTCAGTGCTACTAAAATCCGGAATAATCTGTGAAACTGAGATACCTTTATGGTGGCCAGGAAAATACTAATTGTTGTTACCATTTCAAGTTTATTTTTGAATATGAATTTGGACAATATGTCTTTTTTTTTTTGCTGTAAATGGACTTCTTGTTTATGTTTTCTCTTTTTAAACAACAAAGATTGGCTTCCATGCTAACTAGCAGTGAGTGTGTCTTACATCTTTCAGCCACATATCCAGAATAATGGAGGCAAACATTGTGACTGTGATTGACACACGTGTGTTGCTGTACTGATTTGTGCAGTTACAGTCACAAGTCACACACATGCTCAGTTAGCTGCTTAAGCATAAGGCCTTACAGTAACTACAAATAAAAATGTAGAAGTACAACATTTGAAAATGCAGCTTTTTAGTTATGCTTAAAAATATAATTCTGATTACTAATTTAATCACTTAACTCTCCATAGTGAGCTGTAGAGACTAGAACTGAGAGAAATAAAAGTAAACACAAAAATGTAGAGCTTTAATGTATCTATTATTAAACCAGTGCCAAAACTCTGAAACACTTCCCAGATGTAGCAACGACAGGCCATACACTTGTGACAGACCAAGTGATCCTCTTTATTTCTGTATGGCAGTTTTGCTGTTGTGCACAAATATCCTTGCACTTCCTCCTAGAACAGGTCAGCTTTGCCAGACAGCCATTTTCCTCACGCGCCTAGGAACCTCGCTCTTTTCTGCAGGGAATACTTCCCTAGAGAACCTTCTTTATGTTGGTAATGCATTCCTATTTATCTGCCTCTGACTTATTTGAGGTTTCTGGAGTGCTGCTGAGAGTGGCTTGAGTTAGTAGACTCTTGGCCTTTATGTGAGAGGAGGAAGAAAAGGTTCGTGATAGCCCAAGTAGGCAGACTGGTTTTTTTGCAGAAGCCACAAAAAAGGCTAATGAAAGGGAAAGCATAAGAAAGTTGATCACACTTGACTGCATTAATAACCAGTTACAGAAAAGTAGCATAGGAGTTGATAAATTAAAAACTCACTATGAAAAAGAAGTGGCAGAGACAGCTGCTGAGTAAGATCTTGAAGCCCCAGCATGACTGATGCTGTCAGTAGTGTGACCTATGCAGTGTGCCAGTCTCAAACACAAGCAGCTGCTAAGGTTGTTGATTGAATACACAAATGTGTACCAGGGAAAGCATCCAAGTTTTCGTTGTGTTGAGCTCTGGCCAAGCCTAAAACTTTCTGTAATTTTGCCAGAGCACATTTCTGTCCTTTGCTTGTCAGATCTAAGAAGGATGGTATTTTGGAAGACTGGGACTTGAACTTACGACTATCACCTTCATCACACTCAGAATGATTTTAAGAAAACCTTTGAGGCTTAACACATTAGGAAACGTTTGTGTTTTACTGGCACACTCAGATACTCGCTATCTTTTTTATTTGTTTGTTTCAAGAGCAGTTGTGGAAATCGATTTCTTATTCCTTTCATAACAGGAAAGGGAGATGAACAAGGAGAGAATTACAGAAGAGCCAATAATGCGGCATGACGTGAAAATACCTGAGGAAGCTCTAGAGAATCAAAAAAAAAAAAAAAAAGAAAGAAAGAACTGGAGGGAAAAATGAAGGAATAGGATGAATCAGATCAGATCAGATTCAGAGATCTGATTCAGTTGTCATTTACACAATTATAATTCAAGAGCAAGTAAAGAACGCTACAATGACAGGCTCCTGTTCATTTGAGACCCTTGGATTTGTCACATGGATTTGTTCAGGTTTTTTCACTTCCCTTTTGGTCTCCCACTTCACTTTTAATGTGATATCTAGACTTCAATCTGGGTTCAAATATAGAGGCTGCGTTTTACAGAAAGGAAAGGAAAAGGAAATGGTAGTTTAGATGAGCAAATTTTTCTGTGGACATTATGAATACAGCTTTTTTTTTTTTTTTTTTTATTCCTACCATCTACATTCTCCTACAAACATTTACTAAAATTAAGCTACTGAGTCCAGGTGTCTTTCTGTATCTTGTGCTTTTACTTTCTTTGGAGGTGCCTTCTACACAGAACAAAACATGAAAGCCAAGCTACTGCTCCCTGCCATCATGCCACCATGCAAAGGTCCTTCTACCTAAAGCACAGCCTTATGCAAAAATGAATTAGGGTGAGTGGAATAGGCACTGTGGAACAGAAAAGGGATATTCTATACTGCCACAGTCTAGTCTGGAGCTCCTCGACTTCTGGGGTAAGTTAGCCCCTGGGAGCACACTGTGGGTACTGTGGGACACAGATACCGAGTTGCGGCTGCAGAGCCACAAACCTTTGTGTGTTCAGGACGTCAGATCTGCTAGCACTCCAGGACAGGTCTCACGGGGAGAAGCGATGACCACTCTCTGTCCTTATCAAAACGAAGAGGAACTGGTGGCGCTAGTACGGGGCCAGATCAGAGCATCCTGTAAAGAGGGCTAGAGATAGCGGCAGGGGTAAGTGTAGGCTACGTTACCTACAGATATTAAAAGCTGGCTGTTGGTTTCTAGAAAGAAAAAAAAAAATACAGCAGCCAAGCTATCCGGTGCTTCTGAGGCGACACCTGGTGCACAAAAACTAAAGAGATGACAGCAGCCTGCCTCTCACAGTGCACAATGGTACCACCCTGCTCACATCTGCGCTACTGCACTTTCTGCTGGTGAACCTACCGCATGTGCAGGTGGCCCCCCAGCCGCTTATCTGCCCCCCCGCCCCGAGTGCATTATTACAGCGCCCCAGAACAAGCACATATCAGCTATCATCCACCAACCTGGAACAGCTTTTTTTTTTTTTTTTTTTTTTTTTTTTTGCACCTGCTTCCGTATTTTTTTTCATATTCTGGTTGATGTTCTGACTTGGTTTAATTTTGACCTGTGAGCCTGAGGCTAGACTAGAGTGGACACATTGTTTTCAGAAATAAAAACGCAAGGAAAGCCCATGTTGTTAGCAGCAACTGGGTGCTTTTATAGTCTAGGATATTCAGACAATTTTATTAATCCCTTCACAGGTGGGTAGTTGCACCCATAGGGTTAAAAAGGCTTTGATTTATTCTGATCATTAATTTACTCTTTCTAACTACTTCCAGTTTGCTTTTCGAACACTGTCTTTTCTGCTTGACACTTTACAACTGCCCTAATGCATTCTTGTTGACGACCCAGAGATAAGGCACCAGTAAACAAAACCCACTCTGAGTTCACCTGGAGAGAAACATCCACTTACAGAAGTCTTTATTCTGGTGATCTGCATCTAGTGAGTGAATGCTTATGCCTCCTGCTAAGACAGGCAGTTTCCTCGGGTATCTCATGGATGGGAATACAACATTACTTGGCAGTCTTTTTCCTCTATTTGTCTTAAAGGATTTCAGGAAAATGAGAGATACTGCTGAACCAATACTGTGACAGATAAGGCCTGTTCCATAGAGATAAGTGGCTGTGATCAGTTCTTTGATTGCTGGCATTGCATTTTCCAGTTTAGTATGGGGTTTTTTTCTGTTATTTGGGCATTTTCGTTATATGCATATGCAGTTCCTTTAAATTTTAACAGCTTTTTTTTTTTTTCTCAGTGTATTTCCATGCTTTATTTTTTTTTGTGCAAAACCTTTAGAGCTTTTATGAAGCAAAATACTTGGAGAAGTCAAGGATTTGCTAACTTCAAACACCACACTAAGCTGAGAAAGAGTCAGCTGAGTGGGAGAGGTCAGGATGTCATTACCCTATGTCATTATCTAGCTTGTTGTTTACAAAAAGCACACAGAGGCCACTCAAGAGTTGTAGCATTGCATTTGGTCTGGCTGGGATGGAGCTTCCCCACTGCAGTCTAGATAGAGCTGTGCTTTGTGTTTACAGCTAGAAGGGTGTTGATACCACTCCAGTGTTTGAGCTATTCCTGATCAGTGCTCGCACAGCATCAGGGCTGTCTCTCTAGCAGTCTCTTCAAAGGCCAGTGGGGTAGGGTGGGCAAGAGGTTGGGAGGGGATACAGCTAGGACAGCTGATCCAGACTGACCAAAAGGATATTATCCTGGCTTAGATGTGTCCTGCTCCATAGAAGGAATGAAGTAATGTCCTGGACCAGCTGAAAGCCAGGATTCATCTTTATACCAGCACCACAACTTGATGCCTTACTCTCCTAGTGCATACAGCCAGAGTTAGACAAGCCTAGCTCTGCTTGATATCTGAAATATCTCTGCACATTGTTTCCAGGGCATCTCTGTAAAGCCCTTATGATTCCGAGTAACTCACAAGAAAAGTGTGTGGCAAACAACAACACAGATTGACCATCCATAAACTGGTGAACTACTGAATAATATCTGAATTACACTACGACCAGAGCCACCTAGTTAAAATGCTTGCTGAAAACAGGAGCTTGCTGTGGAGCAATCCCTGACCAGTTACCAGTTTGCTGATCCTAATCACAGAAATCTTGGGAGGGCTGACCGTCACCAAAGGAAAGCAAATACAAACATGTTCTAGAAGACACACTTTTTTCTCTTACATCTGATAGTGAAGGATAAGACAAAGATGACTTTGAAACACTGCTCCGGACAGAATACATTTACAAGTCGTTTGAGGTAGCAATATGTGAGAACAATCCTCCTTAATTTATACTGATTACTATTTTCAGGTTTTGAAATGTTCTCCTTTACTTGTTAATTTCTATTCAGCAAATACAAAGAAATCAACAGTAAGTGCAGTCATAAAATATAAAGAGGAAAAATTTGCCAGGAAAGTGCTCTTAAAAACATCAATTAGGCAATAAAATGTCTTCAGCTTAGGCCATTTGGTTAGCATCTGCGAACACTTTTGTGTTCTGCAGCTGGGAAAACACCAGTTCACAAAATCTCTTTAAGCTAGCAAAGCCACTGCATGAATAGATTATTTCTATCCTACAGAAATGTTAATTGGCAACTCATTAAAAGTTTGTTTGGTATATGTGAGTGAAAAATAAGATCTTGAGCATTCAAAAAAATGCATTCAATAATGTGCAATTCTTTCCGTCAGGATAATGAAAATATACTGTGGTCTTCCTGAAGGAAGCAATCAATACAAAACCTTAAGTCCCAAAGTAAATGAAGCCGGAGCCCATAACAAGTGTGCTCCATGAGCTGAGAAAGGGGAAAAAAAAAAAAAAAAAAAAGGTGTTAAATCATATATGCAAGATGGTTAAGCAGTCGTGGTCCAATTACAAGCATACATGGCTCTTCCCAAGTAACACCAGCTGCTGAGAGCCGGACACAGTGCTGCCCTACATCAAACCCCGCTTGCGGCCATACAGGTGGTGGATCTCCGCACACAGGGCTCCGAACAGCCCACGGGTCAGGCCAGCTCTTCCACACGTTGCTCTGAGCAGACACCCACTTGCGATGCCCAGCCCACGGCCCCAGTTCTCCAAGGCAGCTCGGGGGACTCGACCGCCATCGCAGAAGAGTTTGGGGCCTGTCGAGGCCGCTGTCTTCTCCCAGCGCCCACCACCTGCAGGGCCCGCCCGCAGGGCTTTCGCGGCTGCAGGCACTCTGGATGGCACCTTCCCCGCTCCGACACGGCGGCGCGGCTCACGCCAGCACCGCTTGGCTCAGACAACACCGGGCAAACCCTCTCCGCACAAACCCCGCCTTCCTTCTGTCGAAATCCCCAGGATTTCGGGAGGCTTAAACCGCCGACACGCCGCGCGGCGCGGCAGCGGGGGCTGGAGCCAACATGGCTGCTCTGGCAAGCGCTGTGGCGGCGGCGGCCGCCGGGCAGCAACAGGTAAAGGCGGCTCCGTGGCGCGGGGCCGTTGCCGCCGCCATCCCCACCGGCCCTTCCCGCCGGCCGGGGGGAGCCCCTCGTTGCCGGCCCGCCGGGAGGCGGCCGCTGAGGAGTTCCAGCCTCCTACAAAGGGTAGGGATAAACGTTAAAAAGGAACGTGTTAGGAAGCCGCGCGGGTTGGCCGGGCTGGCCTCAAAATGGTGGTAGCTTCATAACTTGAACAGGCCGTTTCATAATCTGCGCTCCTAGCAGTAGGTACATTAAGGATGTTCAGGGTCGCCGTGAAGAGGAGCTGGCCGTTCGCAAGGGTTATTAAGCAGATTTCAGAAGTTAAGCTGGTGCTTTTCTTGGACAAGATGAAAGCCGGGTGGCGGGGGGGGGGGGGGGGACGACACACACAGTAATCTGCCTAGTGTAGATTACATGCTTGTATTCAGGCAGTCACGCTTACTCTGACTCCTCAGAGACCGACTGCCCTGAGAGGCAAGGTGCTTGCCTTGATTTCGTGTTGCAGTGTAGTGAGCAGCCTCTGTTAAAGCAAGCTGATGTTGCAGTCTTTCAGTTTCTTTGTTGAAGAACGAGTTCTTGTATGCAGTCATCAGCTTGCCGTCACTCATCACTCCAGTTTTACACCTGTGTGACTTCAAATTATTTGAATTGCGCCAGTATAAAACTGAAGTAGTGCTGTTACACTGCACAGTGATGTTGTCTCCTTAAAAATAACCAAAGAACACTTAAAAAATAAATACTGTTTGTAGTAATACTTGGTTTTGTTATGTACAGAATGAGAGCTGTTCCAGTACTGCAGGTGCTGGTCGACAGTTTCAAAACTGGAAGATGAAAGTTGAACAAGCTAAGAAAGTTGAATTTATAAGAACTGCACAAAAGCTAAAAACCCAGTAAGTTAAACACTTCATCATAAGTGCTGGGGGTCACGTAACTCAAGGTTCAATGTAAGAGTTTATAGTAATGAAACCTTTAGGCTAAAATCTCCTTTTCAGGAGCTCAGCCAGATTATTGTGGTTGTTACAGTAGTTCAGCATAGGTTTATGAGCTCCAAAATGCCCTGCTGTTCTAATTATCATTTGGGCCTTTATCAGTCATCTTCTTTAGTATGCTATTGCTCCACTATGTGTACAAAAAAGAAAGTGTGTGTGGCATAATTGAGTTCTCAGTTTCCCTACTCAGCTGTGCCTACCCTTTTAAGGACCTAAAGCCCTTAAGAAATACCAACAAAAGGGGAATTGCAGCAACATTACAGCAGCTTCCTTGGGGAAGACTGAAAGCACTTTTGCAATATTGAGGCCCCTGCTATGGAAAATGAGGGTTCAGAACAGCTCGGGCACAGAAGTAATTTAAATCTGTTTCCCCACATCTTGAGTAAGTGCTGTAACAACTATGCTGGCAGCTGAAAGAACAGGTAGATTTCTTTTTGCACGGATGAGCTTTATGAGGAAGACCTGTCGTGGCCACCCAGATGAAGGAGAGCTTTGTAGTTGTGAATACTGGATAAACTGAGACACTTTAGTCACAGCAGCGTTTTACGCTGTCTGAATGAGCTGCTACTTGGTTATTCCTGATCCTGGATTATGGCTCAAAAATTGACTGCTGGGTAACGTAGGCATTCCCAAGGAGCTTCAAACAAGGCATGCCATTTAACTACAGCACATTGTCCTTATGTAGTGGTGCTTTTAAGGTTTCTAGTGCACTGTCTGCGGAGATCTGATACTTACGTTTGGTCTGTGAATTGCAGTGGCCAACAAAGCATTTAAACTATGAACCATAAACTGCACCGTATAGGGGTTTGACCCATATAGCAGCAATTGTCTGATAAAGAACTAAGCTGCTACTGGGAAGCAGCGTTTCCTGGGCTGATAGTGTTGGTTAGCATTGGAAATCCTACCAGAAGTCTCTGTACTGTGTGGCACCAGTTCCTGCTGTTCTCATCTCTGACGTGGTGGCACCAGACTTCATAGATGTGCTCAGGACTGCAGTATCTGCATTCTTTTTTGCATCTGCTGTTCTGCAGGTGTGTTGGTTTTGTTTAGTGAGGGCTGGCTACGGTGGCAGCTTCTGTAAGAAGCTGCTAGAAGTTTCCCCTTTGTCCAGTGGACTTGGCCGGACCTAGGGTGGACCATTGGCTGGCCAGGGCTGAGCCAATTGGTGGCAGAATATTCCGTGGTAATGCCTCTGCAATAACATATTTAAGAAGGGGAAAAAGAATTTTTTAAAAAAAGAAGTGAAGATGTGAAGAAGCTGAAGCGGGGGCAGAGATGGGGAGGCACGAGCCTTGTGGGCCTTGCGGCCCTCACCCCATGGCCTCCCGCCGGGCGGCTGTCTGGGCCCGACTCGGCCCAGCCTGGCTTCAAGTGGAGAGGAGATATGAAGAGAACCTGAGAGGCGTCTCCCTGAGCCGGTTGTGAAGAATTTATTGTGAGAGGAACGGCTGCAGACACTAAGGGCAGTGAAGAAGGAGGGAGAGGAGTAATGCTGCTCCCGGCAGAGATTCCCTTGCAGCCCGTGGTGCAGCCCATGGTGAGGCCGGCTGTGTCCCTGCAGCCCATGGAGGCCCATAGAGGAGCAGAGATCCACCAGCACCCCGGGGAGGACCCCACGCTGGGGCAGGCGGATGCCTGAAAGAGGCTGTGGCCCATGCAGGCCCCGCACTGGGGCAGCTGTTTCCGGAGGGACTGCACCCCATGGAGAAACAAACCATGCAGGAGCAGTTTCACAAAGGACTGTAGTCTGTGGGAGGGACTCCATGCTGGAGCAGGGGAGGAATGTGAGGAGTTCTTCCCCTGAGGAGGAAGGAGAAGCATAAAGTAACATGTAGTGAACTGTCCATAACCCCCATTCCCTGTTCCTCCCTGAGCTGCATGGGGGGAGGGGAAGGAGTTAGAGATAATTGAAAATAAAGTTAAGCCCAGGAAGAGAGAGGGGTGGGGGGACGTTGCTTTGTTCCCTTTCTCATTATCTTCCTTTGGTTTTAATATAAATAGTTTTCCCTAAGTCAAATCTGTTTTGCCTGTAACAGTAACATTAAGGATATCTCTCTGTCCTTATCTCAAACCTTGAGCTTTTTTTTTGTTGTATTATCTCTCCCCATTCCCTTGGACGGTGTGGGGAGTGATCAAGAAATGGCGTAGTTTGGTCCCGAGTGGGGCTAAACGATCACAGCAGGTCAAACCCTACTACACTGCCTGGTTGTAGTAAGGCAAAGCACATTCCTCTCTTGAGTTGTACTCTAAAGTAGGTAGACCTTAGTAAGATAGCAGACCTTAGTAAGATAGCAGAAGTCACCTATAGTTCTCTGTACTATACATAAAGCATAATCAGTAAATAAGGTAACAGCTTTAATATCTTAAGTTATGTAAGTGCTAATTAACTTGAATTTGAATCTTCAGTTGCAGTAGTACTATTACTAGTGTTAAGGCTGAGGGAATGTATTTGTTCTGTCAGTGCTGGGGCTCCATCTATGTGTGCAACTGCATTAATACAGCCTGTCTCTGTCCCTGTGCTTTCCAATGAAAATTCTTATCAGGCTCCCTGATGAGTGTGCAGATAAAATTTCAGGCCATTTCAGTGTGTGAACCACTGCCTGTCAGCAAGGTTAACTTCCTTGTTAACTTCTTTCTCTTTTTCAAGTTTTTGGGTTACTTTGGTATGTAGTCTTATGACTGCAGAAAGATTTTCCTTGAAAACAGCGGTCAGAACAAACTAGTGATTTGTATAAAAATCTAAGACAATCCTCTTGACACAGCCTCAGCTGGGTACTAGTCTTGGGGATTTGCTAAATATCCGTGTCTTACTCAGTGTGACAACCTTTTTTCCTAGGCTTGCAAATACGGAAAAAGACAGAAATGGACATCTTTACAATAGAAAGAGTGATTTCAGGGTAGAATACAGGATACTAGAGGAACTGGAGCATAGCATGACTGTCAGGAGGAAAACTGAAAGTAAGTGGGTTTTTATTTGGGTTTTTGTTTGCCTTTTTTTTTTTTTTCCTTTACTGTTGTTTGTTTAAGTGGTTTAATAATCAATTGTCGTGTTTCATCATGTGTACTGCTTACAAAGAAGAATTCCCAAATTCCTTTGCAAAATTCAGAAGCCTAAACATTTCAGCCCTTCTGTGTTATCTTGAATGTCAGAGATGCAGCCCACAAAAACTTTGGAAAGTTACTGTTTTAAAAACTTGGAATCAATTTTGTGTGTGTACTGCAAAATCTAATGTAGTCTAGCTAAGGCACAATAAATACATTCTTACTGCAACATAAGTTTCTCACACACTGATTGCTGCCTCTAAAATATACTTTTAAAAGTTTCTGTGTTTGCATTTTTCAAATTATTCGATAATGAATATTCACAGTCTAAGTAGTCCTGTGAGATGGTACACAATCTGTCCCACAATATCTGTTCCACTTATGGACTAATTAAATACTAAAGGAAAAAAAGTGACTACCTAGTCACAGTACCTAGATTCTTTCAAAAGTATTCAAATAAATCATGCTATGCCTTCTGATATAGAAGATCAAAACAAAGTAAGTTGAAGAAAGGAAAGGAGACTTAGAGACAACTAAAAATATACTTAGCTTACAAATTTATATGTGTTTGAATGTGTCTTTACATCTTGCAATCTTTAAGAAATGTAAATATTTCCAAGGTATTTATTTTTAAGCTAAAGAGTTCAGAAAATTTTCCAAGGGTAAGAATGGAGCATGGTATAGAGAGCCTCTTGTGAGCTTAATAAAGAGGACGGAGATGAGAAGTGTAGGTAGTACATGTGAGAGTGAAGGAATATTAGAGTATGACCTTTTAGGGTGTGTACTAGAACTCCAAGACTTCCCATTCACTATGTTGAGATCTTTCAGCATGATCTATGTGCTCTTACACTTTCTGTGGTCTCAGCAGGACCTAGTAGGGTCGTATCTTAGCTGCGTTTTGTTATGTGTAGGTCTTGGACCCTGTTAGCTCTTCCTTAAACCAAATTTGGATAGAAGATAGACACCCCAGACTCCTTAGTACCTTAAATGAATCTGGAACTTCTTCCTCACCAGTATTGTATTTATGGACTCATGAGGAGCTATATGGTAACCAAGCAAATAAGTGCATGTATGCTTGGAGTACAGGAAAACATTTATTCTACTTTAGTTAATACAGTACATACGTAAATCTCATTGAAGTAGTACGTTCATACACCCTTTACAAGTGTGTTTTCTCTTCACTGCTAAGTGTTTTGAGGCCTAGATCACAGTCTCCCTCAAAATTCTAGAAGAGGTGTAATCTGCGCAGGCATTACCCTCCAAACTCGGGTTACATGATAAAAGGGTTGGTGGGGAACAAACAAAAAAAAAAACCAACAAAACAACCCCTTGATTTAATTTTGATATGAGTATCCTGTTGACCCCTGTAGAAACAGGAGCTACTAATTTTAAAATCTGCTGACACTGTCTGAGGAGATACATGGCCCATGCAGTCAACTGCATGCACTTATAGTCATGTTAAAATGCTTAGTATTATGGCAGTTTCTTAAAATGAAAACAGAATTTGTGTCCCTGCATAGATGAAATCCTGATTTTATTTTGGACACTTCATTGCTTTTGCTTTGTATTGAATTTAATGCACTAAGAAACTGTTAAAACTATCAGCACCTTATTTTGTTTAACAGAAGCTAAAATCCTGCAGCAGCTCTCAAAAATACAAAATAATGTGAAGAGACTTCAGCTACAGTTAAAAGATGTGAAGCCTACACCAGAATGTAAGTTGGGATGTCTGATTTAAAAACATCTTCCTCTATAGACAGGTTCCTTGCATAGTTGGGCTTTTGATTCTCCAGCAGACTTGGGATACTTCTGCAATATATCTGCTTTTCCAGGGATCTGGGAATGGTAGAATGGAGACGTGTAAGAAATGGTAAAAGATTGTGCAGTCTTATGTGGAATCAGAGAAACTTACCCTGTCTTAGAAGTGGTGTGGGTTTGTTTCTTCAGGCTGTTGAAAGCCATGTATTTTCTATGTGTAACTCTTTGCCGTACGTAAAATAAAGTTAGAATTCTAGTGCAGTTTAAATATAGCTCCCTTTGATCTGGTAAGAGGTCGCAGAGTAGGGTCTACAGGGAACTCACTTCTGGCTGTCCACATGGCTTTAAGTGTAAGTTGGAATATTATGTGGAAAATGCTGAAACAACTTGTTCAGTTTGGATGTTTTGAAACTTTTGGGAAATAAGCACTGAAATAACTGTTCTTCTGCGACACTCCACTACGTCATGTGGAGCTCATGTTGAGGCCCTCCTACTAGCTGAGAGCTTCCTGATGCTAGATAAAAGTGCATCTCATTTCACTTGTGCAGTGTCTATTCTATAAAAAATGCGTTACCTTCTTAAGGTGTCAGCAAAGATACCAAGAACTAAGAAGGCATGAAAGCTGAACTAAAATTGTAGATGATGTAACTGTACCAATTTAGTTTATTATTTTTTAAAGCCAGGTTAGTTAAGCTATGTGTTCAATATGTGTCCAAAGAGATGTTGTGCTGATTTAAAACAGATCACAGAACTTTTTTTCTACCATTGAAAAACAGATCTTCTCTAGACAGCTGTCTTACCGTCTTTCTCTATGTCAGGACCACAGCATGCTGACAGTACAGGATAAAGTCTTGCTTTGATGTTTGTGAGCTTTGTAAAAGTAGTGACCAAGATTGCTACAGCCTGGTATAAACCAAAGATTTGAGTGTGCTGCTTAAGTCACTAACTGCATTGTTACGAAAAAAAAGGTGGAAACTTTTTAGGATAAGGTCCTATTCTGTAAATCAGTTGAAGGTTACTTGGAATTAGACTTGTATAACAGAAATAAACATTTATACTGGGATTTGCATCCAGTTAGCTAAATAGCTGTGAAATCACACCTTTTGAATAATGAGTCTGTCTTTTAAGTCTGTTTGAGAAATGCATGCTTTTTTTTGTACACTGAAATAAAAGTGTTCCAGAGGTCTCTGTGGGTGCCTACATTGCTGAATAGTGCTGAATTACTGGTAAATACTGTAGACTTCTTAAGTGATACCCTCTTTTCTTCTTTTCCTTTTTAGTTGTTGATAAGCTCAAGGAAATTATGGAAGAAGTTGAAAATGCAATCAATGCTTTTAAAGAGGAACAGAGGCAAATGTATGTTTATTTCAGTGACAAGCAAAAGTGCTTTAATAAGACACAATGAAAGCTTTGCATTAATCAAGTAAACTATTATTTTGATTTACTCTTTTGGTAGTGATTCCTGTGGTATGTAAATCAAAAGTCAAGCAATCAACATTAGAATCTTGATAAACAGCCTTTTAGAGAGGCTGTTTATGTAGCTATTGCAGTGATCTAATGAAACAACCATTTGCCTAGGAAAAGGCTTTTCAGAGAAGAGCTGCAGAAGAGATTAGATTGTGGGAGTTCTGTTGTTTTTTCAGTGGGCGATTTTTTCCCTTTCTCTCTACTGGGGGCGGGCAGGGGATTGAGTTGGTTGGTTGAGTGCCATAAATGTGTGCTTTCACTAAAAGGGTAACTTAATTCTGATTGTGTAGTGCTTTATTATGCGATCATTGCAACGTCTGTGTTACCATTTCAGTTCTTAATACTTGAAGAATAGCTTTTGTGTGGCATTGAACAATTCCAAAATCCATTTTCAGTGAGTGAACAACAAATACTGGATTTCTTTTCTTACATTTCAGTGTTCTCTTTTCAGATATGAGCAGCTTTTGAAGGAGGAAGAAACTGCCATTAATGAGCTCAGTGTCTTTGAGAGAAAAGTGGAACTGTGGGCGTTAGGCAGCTCAACAACAGAAAAAGTTCTGAAATTACCATCAGCCAGGGTCTCAGTTGATAAAACACTGCAAAATCGTCTACCTGAAGAAGTAGTAGAGTTTGAAAGATTTCTTCAGCAAACAGGAGGGCGGCAAGGAGGCTGGGATGATTATGATCATCAAAATTTTCTGAAAGTATGGAGAAAACACCAAGGAAGCTTATCTTACATGGATGAAGCCCTTGAGTATCTCTGTGGAAGAACACAAGAAGATATTGAACAGCATGACAAATGGTATCAAGAATTTCTAATTTTAAGTGAAAGAAAGAAAGAGGTAAAATAACCCCTCTTTGGCTTTTGTAGCTTTAAGAAAAAGTACTTATTTTTAAAATGTATGCATTTCTTATTTTTGTATTTGCCTCTGGTGGTAGTGCTAGGTGGATTTGTGTTACAGTTGATGGTATGTAACTGAAGTCTTTAGCATCCTAAAATTGCCTAAAATATTTGTTTTAAAGAATTACCAATAAGCATACACCTCACAAAACACTGAAGTGGACTATGTATGGCCAAAGTATATTACAAATGCTTTTGACAGCAGTGGTCCAGCAAGTTAGATGCCAATCCCAGAGCAATAAGTAATGCTATCTGAAATTGCATTTCTTGTTACATCTGTCCCTAAGAATATCTGTCGTACCATATACACAATATACCCATGCCATACTGATGTAGAGAATTCTGATTCAAGAACTGTCCATCTGAGAAATAAAAGATACACTGACATAAAAACTGAATTATAAAATAGTAGGTGGTCTAGTTAATTTGAAGAAAAAAAATTAGACTGGAGATACGCTTGCATTTTAAAAGGCATATTATGCCAACAATCATAACTACCCAAAGTTAATATGAATGACATAAGGTAAATAATTTTAGGAGGCACATATTAAACCTGGGAGTGTGATCCATAAAATTAAAAAGAAAAATTCTGAGAAAGCAGACGTAAGTGCCTCTTTGCCTTAAGTTTTGCCTTGGAGCCTGTGTCTTCATTAGACTCAATCTATGAGAATGTATAAAATTTTCATGAAAAGCTTTTTTTTTTTTCCCTGCTGTTCTCTTGCAGTCAATTAAGAAGTGGAAGGAAAAGCAGCAGCAAGAAAAAGAAGGAAACTTGAAGGAGAAAGAGAAATCAGAAAAAATCCTCAAGGAAGAAAGGTTACAGCATGAAGAAGCTCAGAAGCAAAAAGCAGAAGAAAGAAAAAGACAACAGGCAGCAATGGAAGCATGGAAGAAACAGAAAGCAATAGCATTTGCAATGGAACAAGCATCACAACTAAAACTAGAAGAAGAGAAGGAGAAAAAGCAAGAAAAAGAACGCCTGCACCAATGCCACATGAAGTTGCTGTTGGAAAGGTATACCTTGCAGAAGAAAGAAAAGGAGGAACTTGAAAAGCTTGAAAAAGAGAAGAGAGAGGAAGCTGAAAAGGAGAAACAGAAGAGAATTGCTGCAGAAGAAATTACTACGTTTCAAAAGCATGTGCGTAATTACATCTCCATTTATGCATGTTCGCCTACTTCCTCCTGTAATACAATCTGCTATAAAATCCAAGTCTCATTCACTTAAGTCTTATTTCTGATTCACTATGAATAACAGCGTCTATTACATACAAAAAAACAGTAGACAAAAAAGTTCCTTTTCCTCAATATCTTATGTTCTACAGGATTATTCAAGCCCATATTTCTTTCTAAATGTAGAAGTGGGTTTATTTACTTCCATGTAAAAATGTTTGGGGAAAACCAGCTTGGGCTGCCTTGCTGTAGAAAATGTCAGAAGACCCGATTGTCATATGCAGATATGAAATAAAAAGAGATGTTTGAAGATCCTGCAGGTTTCAGTAGCTCTAAGGTCAAGTTAGATCCTGTATCAATGTAAGTCTGATTACTGGGGAACTGATATTATTGTCAGCATTCACACTAGAGTTCATTTTTATAAACAGAGATTAAACTACTACAGTCCATTTTTTTTCCAGACTATGCAACTAGATTTGTGCAGGATGAGCTATAACAGCAAGTAGCTACCTAGTGTAACTTCATGCTGTACTATGACAAAATAATTTCAAAACAAAAATTGTGAAAAGGCTGCATATATGTTTTCATACAATTTGTTTTACTTCCAGAGAAGTTTGCTTTCCCATTTGTTTTATGTTTCAGGATCTACATAAACTGGAGCTAAAGAGTCTACAAAAACAAGCTAAAAAAGTAGAGAAACGAGAAAAAGGAGAAAGGTTGGCAAAGTTAAGAGAGAAGGTAACTTACGATTTTTTTTTTGTTTGTTTTAACCTGAGGAGTGTGCAGCTTTCTTGTTTAAACAACCTTTTCCCTCCTTGATCTAAAAAGCAATTATTTTTACTTACCTAAATGGTTGATAAAGGAAAAAACTCACAGGCTTGTTATCAGGAAACAAAAATGCAGCAGGCATAGTTGTTTTTGTGTTTTATCTCCCAGCAATATTTGTTCTGCGTAAAGTCTATAGCTCATAAAAATGAGCTGCAGTATAGGTGAGGCTTTTTTCTTATTTTTAAATGGTCTTCTATCAAGTAGGCTGGCTTCCAGCCAAGTTTTGGGAATACTGTCTGGGTTCTTAAGAGTTCAGCCTTTTAAATTACTGAAACTTAATGAGAGCCAGCAGTTGTTTACTCTCTTACTGATTTTGTGTTCCTGTTATTTCCTGTGATGAGGTGGAGTGAAGTCTCTGACTAGCAAGCTGTGGTTTTGTTACTCTGTACTCTGTTACCAGTACGATGAAGACCTAATGAGCGTATGTAACTCATTCTGTGATCAATGAAAAAGACCAATTTTTTTTGTTTGTTTCTCTCACTCTGAGGTCCAGATTCATGTACCCAGAGACCAGTCCAGGTTGTACAGACCTACCAAGGGCTGGGAGGAATGTACAAAGGATACTGCACCAACAGCTTCAGAACCGCTTTTACATAGTCCTCGAGGGTAAGGAGGCGAGCGATGGATGTGTAAGCACGGCAAAAACAGTTGCGTATGTATCAGCTCTTTGTGCTTTTTTGCCTTGTTTTTAGACCTGTCCTGGCCTGGAGACAAGGGCTGTAGATGAGCACCTGCCTGTCCCTGTCCCAGGATGATGACTTCCTTGCCCGTCTGTGAAGCGACCAGCACTCCTCGGGAGTTGTCACAAAATTCGCTTGACAAAATGACGTCTGTTACCTTTGTATTTTGTGAGTGTGGGATTTGAAACGTCATCTGCCATGCGGGCCGGGGTCTGCGTGACGGCATGTATTTCCGCTAGCGTCAGAAACGCCCTTCCCGTGACAGAAGGGGCGGCCACCGGCCCTCCCCCGGGCCGAGAGCGCGGCGGCGCCCAAACACCCGCTCCGCCACGGCCCCTCCCGCGGGGGCGCGGCCCGCTGGCGGTGACGTTACCGCGGAGGGCGGGGCGCGGCGCCTGCCGCGCGTGACGCCGTTCGTGCGCGCCGGACGCGGGCGGCGGCAAGATGGCGGCGGCGCCGTGCTCGGGAGAAGCGGAGCGGCTGGACTTCCTGCGGGAGCGGCATGTGCGTTTCTTCCAGCGCTGCCTCCAGATCCTGCCCGAGCGCTACTCGTCCCTGGAGACCAGCAGGTAGCGGGCCGGGCTTCTGCAGCCGCCGAGGGGCAGCGGGCGGGCTTGCCGGGCAGTAGTGGCCGCAGGGCCGGCCTTCGGGGCCGCCATGCCCCGCTGCCCTCGGGCTCGGCGGCCGGGGTCTCGGTGCGTGGGACGGCGGGACAGACCCCCGTTACCTTTCACCCGAGTCCCCCGCCGCGCCCCGCCCGTCCCGGGCAGGCGGCGGCGGCGCCGCTTCCTTCTTCGGCAGGCAGGCGCGGTGACGGGAAGTCCCTGCTGGGGGGAAATCCCTGCCCAGCCTCCCGCCGCTGTCGGCGGGGCGCGGCCCGCGCGGCCCCGGAACGGAAAGGAAAGCACTGCCTAGAATCGGCCAGCCAGCAGACAGCTCGCCAAAAATAGAGGGGTTTAGTCTGTGCTCGCATCGACTCCCCGATATCCACTGGGGAAGACTTGGTTCTTTTAATCTATATTCAGCCCTATGCTTCACTGTTTTAATCCGGCCTGGAAGCCGATTTTGAAATAAATGACTTAAGCCTTTTGTAGCTCAAAGTCAGCACACAGAAGACTCCTGTTTATGTAATAGAATGTAATCTTCATTAACTAGTATAAGAGTTAAAATACTAGTGAAATGTGTTCCTCACTTTGAATTAGACTTTCACGTTCCCCAGAAGGTCGGATCAGTGATCTCCAGAGGCCCTTGACAACCTAGATGTACCTGTTCTGTGATTTACATTGCCAAGCTGTCACAGTTTGCCACTGAGCTGAAACAGAGGGTCTTTTCCAGTCTTACTGAATAATGCTAATAATAATACTAATTGTTTTGAGAACTCTTGAGAAATTAATGAGCTGTCTGAGCTTAAGTTTAATGTGTGGTCATAGTAGCCACAATACCTTAAATAATCAGTGCCCGCTGTATTGTACATAGTAGTTGTGCAACACTGAAAAAAACACTGTTTTCTGAAAATTTGAACTATGAATTTTAAACTATTTCAAGATGCCTTAATTTTTGGCTAATGAATGCAGCCTGAGCCTTCAATTAGAATAAAAATCATGGTCACCTAAATTTATGCATTTTTTTTAGTCATTAAGTTTCTGCTCAGCCAGAGGTTTTCAGTGCTCTTACACTGACTTTTAGATATGTGTTCTGCAGATGTACAGATCTGTCTGTTAACAAATTCTAAGCAGGGGACTGAAACGTAAAGGTATCTTCCACAGTTTGGCTTTGAAGGTACTGAGCTTGCCTTTTTGACAAGTTCGAAGTTCAGCAAGCCTCCTGAGCTGGTACTGCTGCAGAAAGAAATACTGTTACCCTTTTATTCTTACCTCTCTTATTCCTACATTAATGTGGATTCATGATGAGTTAAATGGGGAAACTCAACTAAATTAGACTTGTAAAAAAAAAAAAAAATAAAATAAATTTTTAAAGAAGTTCAGGGGTCAGCCGTGCATCCAGTGCTGTCCTGTTGTTTGAACCCTAGGTACTCCATAACAGAATCTCAGGCATCAAATCTTTTAAAAAAAAAAAAATTGTTTAAATGATACAGCCGGGAAAAAGCAGCTTGAGCTGGGTGCCTCTGGAGAGAGACCCAGAACAGAGACATCGCTGGACCTGCCCTTTGCTTGCCTTGTCCGCACCTTCTGGCCCAAAAGTAATTACTGGTCTGGGGTCTTCTGACACCTCATTGGATTTCTTCTCCGTCTCCAAAGTGTTATCTGTCCACATCTTATCCAGCAGCAGCAGTCAACAGTAGCTGCAGCTTGTCTGAACAGGAACAGCCAAGAAACAGGAGATCAATCTGTTGTGACCACCTTATCTTCTGATTTGTGCTGGTCTTGAGGCCATCCTGTATGTAACTCAGTAAAAACATCTAAACTCAGTAAAAATTCAGTAAAAGTTCACTGCTTGCTGCCTAAGGCTTCTGCAAATCTAGGCACTCAAGCGAAGTGAGTGATGCTAAGCAGACAGCGTACCAAATCACATGATACAATGCTATGATTTTTGCATCCTAATGCAAATGGCTGACCATAACTGATCCGTTCTATTTCTAACATCTTATTTAAGCCAAAGGACTAGTATTTCTTAACATCTGTGAGTTGGTTTTGGTTCAGTGCATTGCAGTAGAAACGACTGCATTTGTTGTCACCAGGCAGGGTGGTAGGGGATGAAATTTTCAACGCAGTGCTGCTCCATTCTAACTTAAGCTGTAGTTTGTCAAATACTAAGGAGTAGGTACAACAATAAATTTGATTACATGTCCTTTACTCAACTTCCTGGCTCAGAGCTTTCGTAATTATTTTTGTCTGTAGTTACTGCATGCAGCATCAGCAACAGTAGTTTTTAAGTAATCTAGTTGATAGTGTTTCAGTGAGTACTGTGGAGGTTTTGTGGGAGAATGCAACTCACCAAGTTTCGGAAGTCTTTCAGATTGTAGTGCTTCATGGTGCTCTTTGTAGCTCACTCAGTTTCTCAAATGCTTCACTTCAAAGACTTTCTGAATTTTTCTTGGAAACTATAGTCTTTGTCGGTGCCTGTAGACGGAATGCTCTGAATCTCTTACCAGAAATGGCTTTACTTGCTTGTCTTGGAGGGGAACTTAAGACCTCCTGTTTTGTAAGCTTTTGGTAGGTCAATTAACAAATAAATTTCAGCTGTCAATCTTTGATGCTTGACTTCCTAAATTAATACACATGCAGTAACTAAAGTGGTAGAAGAAAGATACAGTGAAAGTGATGCCAGACTTCAGGCTTGTCTTACAAAGGTCTGCCTTCTCTGGAAATCACTATGTGTAAGACACTTCATGCTGTATGTCAGCAAAGGTGCTGCTGAGTTGTCTTTGTTGGAAAATGTGTCTGTTAATTTTCTGTGAGGCAGGATAGAGTATGGAGTAAGGATGCAGTACCTAGATGGCCGTATCAAGAACTGTCTGTGTCCAGTGGTTCCAGATGTTCTTGCCAGTCATATGTGAATTCCAGCACACTGTATGGGGCTGTTCCTCAGTCATGCTGGTACTATTAACACAGAGAATCAGCTCTGAATAAGTAAACTGAAACCTAACTATATGTAAAACCACTTTTTACATTAATTTATGTGATACATGTATTTTTAAGTATAGGTGAGATGTATTGTCTGTCTTGTATGTACAGCCGTGTGGGTTTGGACCTAGTTTGTGGCAGTTTCTAGTGCTGAAGTTGTTTTGTGCGTATTGTTTGTGCCTCATTGGAAGTAGCTTAGCTGGGTAATGTAGTGTGAAAATGTTTTTAAGTAGTTTCAGTAAAAGATTGTCACTTAGTGTTTGTGAAAACCAGGAAATATATGTAAGGTTTCAAAGAAACAATTTACTTTAGCTGAACAGTAAATATCTCGGTTTTTTATAAAAGTAGTGATTTTGCTTGAAATGATAGGTTATTATCCAGAGTCAGATTTTGGTTTCCACAGATCTGATTAATGGCGAAAGTTAATATAACCCTTGAAGTGTTCTTCATTTTATACTTTGAAAACCATTTTTTTGGTCATCAAAGAGCTTAAAAGATACTCTTGTTTCACATAGAAATACCTTTGTGTGCAACTTTTTTTGGCTTTCTATACACAAAGCTTTATTTGTAGTAATAATAATAAAGATATATTTTCAAATTCAATTATTACAGAGTAAGTATACACTTTCTTTCTGCCAAGAATATGTGCAGTAATGCAGCTGTACACTATTCCGTGTTTGGGATGTTTGGTCTTGGGTTTGTTGTTTGGTTGGGTTTTTTTTGCGAGAACCTTAGGGTTGCATGGAGAGATTTTTTTAAAGAGGGAATGTTAGTGTTCAGTACCCAAGCAGGTTATAGATTGAAACCTTTAGTTTGTAAGAGTGGTATGAAAAGCACTGCAAAAGCTGAGTGTCAAAAGATAGTGTAAAGTAACCTCAGTTTAACAAGTCACCATTATCAACTGAGTTGCAGCCACCACCCGTGTTATGTAATCCTAGATAAGAACAGTTTTGAAGCAGAAGTTGTTGACTTAAATGCTGCTTATGAATGGCCACATGATGACTATAGCAGCTGGTCAGGCCGCTGGTAGGAATGTCACCTTTTGAGGTTGTGTCATTTTGTTGAAATCAGTGTCAGCTATATCATCATTTGGCTGCTGTGTTTTAATTAGAAGAATTCTTTTGGAGGTGTGAGGCTGACTCACCATTTTTTTTTAGTGTTATTGTGGTTCTGGTGCAGAACCACATACAGAAATTAAGTGGCTGTGGAGGCTTCTGTTCACATCTGTCTCCTCATCGTCAGAGGTGTCTACTACTGATGGCCGAGGTTGCTCTGCAGATTATAACTTAGTCTCCTAAGGAAAGTTGGCATTAACTTTTGGTTTTCCTTAGCATGCTAAACTAGTTTCTGCCTGTGTAGTAGCTGTTTCACAATCCATCATCTTATCTGCTGAAAGGAAAACAAGAATTTGTAGGATGGGCGGATGCAAGTGTGGGTAGCAAAGTATACATGCAGCTGATTTTAATCTGAGTCAGAACTTCCAAGGTACCATTACATGGATATTTTCTCTTATAGCAAGCTATCTCAAGTTTGTAACCTAGTGCTGTTGCTTTGCTGCTCTTGTCAGAGCAAGTAATGCGACTGTTTGAGAGGCCATCATGTAAACTAGGTGACTGCGATAGTTTGAGGTAAAAACAAAACTCTCAAAGAAGGTGATTCCGTGATTCTAAGGCATTGGTTGACAAGTGTGGTAGTACACATTTATGGAAGGAAAGAAGCTCTGGGCAAGAAGAACATTTAGAATGGTAGCTACTGTACTCTTATATTGGATACTTGGATTTGATGTGCTTAATTTTAAATGTTTAATTAAGTTAGTCATCTAGGCTCCTTTATATCAGAGGACAAGAAATAAATACCTCTAGATCATAATTAATCTTGTGCGTCTGTTTATACACTGATTGGTTACAAAGAAAGCCTTGCTGTTTGACACCTAACTTCTAAGCATCTGCAGCTGGGGTTTGAACACAATGAGAGACAGCTTCCCGCAGTTCAAGGTTAGCTTGCACTTACTGCATATTCATGTAAGTATTCATCACAGAGAACTAGTATTCCATACGTTAATAACCTAGTTTACTTCGTAGAAGTTTTTTCAGGTAAGCAGGCCCTTAGGTTTATGTCTGAGTTGGCGTAACATTACTATATAAAAGGAGGAGAGGCTTATATGATAAGCCTTGTTGAGACAGGGAAATGTTTACAGTATAAAGAACATAATTTTGTCCAAGTAGATAAATTTTATGCTTTCTGAGCTAGGCTCTATGTGTTCCACCACTGTCAAAGGCTGAGAATTCATAGATATTTCTGTTTCTGCAACCGTTTGTTAATTTCCCCATGATATTTATGGTGGGAAGTGTAAGTCTTATCTTTTTCTTTTAGGTTAACAATTGCATTTTTCGCACTCTCTGGTCTGGATATGTTGGATTCCCTAGATGTGGTGAACAAAGATGATATAATAGAATGGATTTATTCCCTGCAGGTCCTTCCCACAGAAGACAGTGAGTGAGTTTTTAGTTTTTTTTTAATTGATATTAACATCTTTACTTTTGCTTTTCACCTGGGGAATAGTGGATGGCTCTTGGTTTTTATAAAATATAAGGTTGACCTTCCTGAAGTGCTGTCCCAATAATTTCAGATAGCAGTGTTGAGCAAATCCTAGAAATAGATCCTTCTAAAGTAGTAAAGCTAGAAAAAAATATTATTCTGACTTTTTTTTAATGTATACAAGGTGAAGCTATGAAATTAAATTGAAGATAAGACAGTATAGAGTAGTAATGAAGTTGCACCTTTAAGCATCTCAGAGGAATGTTTCACCTCGTTCTAGAAGAAATGCATGTGTTATATAAGTATTACAAGTCTAATAGTGATTATATTGACTTCTACTAATTGTAGCTATGCCAGGAGCTCTGAGTGCAGGTGTGGTTATTTGGAACAGCTTTTGGAAAATGGGAAGTGTAAGGTTAAGAAGCAAAAGAGATAAATACAGTCCCTGCTTTAAAATGAAAAATCTGTTCTTTAGATTTCTGAAGGTCAGATTTACGTTATGTTTTTAGAAGGAGTATTGCTGTTGCTGCATCCTGGCTGTCCTCAGATTGGAAGGTGCATAGTAGATCCAAGCCAGGGACGAAGAACGCAGGAAGTATCACTTTCCTGATCACTCATACTGGGTGGTCTTGGCAATTTTTTCTGTGGCAGTGCAGGTGAATAGCTAATAGCAGTAGAGGGCGTGGAAGGGAGGGAGATGTAGGCAAGGCACTGTTTTTTTTACAGGCAAGGCACTGGTTTTTTTTTACAAAGGGAGATGCTGGCATGTTAAGTGCTGGTGTGGGGATAGCTCCAGGCTGGTCTCTAGAGATGAGGTAATTCCAGCTGCCCACCTGTAAAATCATGAACATTTACTTTGCATGTTGGATAGATGTAGAAAGAGAATGGTGCATTTCCTTATAATATCTAGTCTAATTACATACTACACATCAGGTCTCCTCCCTAAAAGCAGTTTTAGGAAATAAAAGCAGTTTTATGAAGTAAGCGTATGAAAGTCAAGATTGCTGATACTTGGTTAATAAAAAGATCCCTTTTCTTACTATAGTGATTTACAAACCAGCAGATCCGCCCCAGGCATTAGCTCCAATAGATTTTTTTTTTTTTTCCTTGTGTTATATCCCGGAACTGATTGTGGAAAACTAGGAGTTTGGGTCACATAATTATTCCCACAAGGTTTTTATCACAAGACAGTTCCTCTCCCTTAGTGTAAAAAAAAAAAAATCCAAGGTCTACATGCGTTGTTTTTAGAAGTTGCTCAACTTTCTGATCTTTAACCCAGTCTTCAGGAGTGTGTTCTGACAGAATAGTGAAGTTTACAAGAAGAGAGATTATTATAGGTGTTTTTTGTTTCTTGGTCTTTGATAGTATGCAGTAATTCTCAGTAAGGTTTTTTTCTACCTAGCCAATGTTTGGAATAGTCCCCTTGTCAAGAGCCTGCTAGGGAGGGCAGCATAAATCTCAGCCTGCAGATGTGGAGGCTAACAGTCCAGGGCACAGATGAAATGTGCTCCTTCTTTTTCTAGCTATCATCCCATCATAAGATTACAGGACAGTAGTTTTGCAGAGGGCGCTTTTGGCAGTGTAGTCTGTGCTTTTAAGTAACAAATCTGTCCTTTTTACCCGAGGAGCAATCTTCCCTCCAATCCTGTATTTTTGTATCACATTGTAATAACTCTGTTCTTATTAAGCTCTCTTGCTTTTGGTAATAACACTACACTATGTGGTCACTCAGCCCCTAAAACTTCAACATTATTTTAATTCCATGTTTACTTCATCTGATGGACAACAGATGGTGAAAAATGTAAATTATACCAACAGCAGCAAATTAGATACTGGATGACTAAATGTTCAGAAGGGGAATGTATACCCTTTTGTAATGTCTGCTTGCAATAACATGTATTGACTTTGTACTTTTTTTTAATCCTGGGTGTGTGCAGTATTTATTAATTGGCAGCCTCGCAACAGCAGAGCTCTGACTCCCTCTTCCGGCATTTTTGAAAAAGTAGCTAAACTCTGGTGGGCTGCAGCAGTGAAGCTTTTGGTTTAGAAATATTTGTGTGTATGTAGTTAAAGAGAACGGTTGGTAGCTTCATGCATCAGAATCTTTCCAGGTGGAAAAAAAAAAAATCTTCACTTTTAAAGAAATATTCCATTGCTGCTTCTTTCACATACGTGCTGATAAATTCTTCTTTCCAGGGAAAAATTATTTTCAAACATTTATATTACAACACTGTTTTATTATGTAGTTTCTGGAATGATGAATTCCAGTAATCTTGCCTTAAGTAACTGTATTGTGCTTCATGTAAATCTTCATTATTTTTGACTCTGGGACTGAAAACCTATTTAAAACATACATTTTTAAATTGGAGTATAGTTTTACAGAATCTTAGTTCTTTGTATTTGATTGCATCACTTGTTGAATGCCTAAAATGAGCAAAAAGAAAATTCCTGTAATTCTTATCAGAATAATAATTTTCTCTGCTGTTCATGTTTGTCCCTTCAGAGCTTCCATATCCGTAGCATTTCAGCTGATTTTTATTTAAAGCAGTTTTTAGGATGGCAAATTAAAGTTATTTTGAGAACTACTGCTACCTTACAGTCATTTTTCCAATGGATGGGAGACAGAGCAGTTGGTACTCTGCAAACTTAATATACATTATTTTGTCATTAACTATTATAGTAGGTGTACTGGCTGGGATAGAATTCATTTTTCCATAGTAGCCTGTATGCTGCTGTGTTTTGGGTTTATGACTAAAACAGTGCTGGTAGCACAGCAGTGTTTTCGCTGTTGCTATGCAGCATCAAGGCTGTGTCTTTTTCCTCCTTTATACCACTTCTCCCCCAGCAGATCCAGCCAGGGGACACAGCCAGGACAGCTGACCCCGACTGACCTGAGGGATACTCCATACCATCTGGCACCATGTTCAGCAGTAAAAGCTCGGGGAAAGGAGAAGAAAGGGGTTGATGTTTGTGGTTCTAGCATTTGTCTTTCTGAGTAACCCTTACATGTGCCCAGCTTTCTGGGAAGTGGCTAAACACTTGCCTGGCTGACGAAAAGTAGTGAATGAATTCCTCCTTTGTTTGGCTTCTGCCCACAGCTTTTGCTTCACCTCTCAAACTGTCCCTATCTCAATCTCTGAGTCTTCTCCCCTTCTGTTTTCTCACTCTCCCATGGGAGGAGGAAGTGAGTGGGTGGCTGTGTGGGTGCCTAGCTGCTGGTCAGAGTAAACCCACCACTACAGGGCGATACAGAATCTGGTACTTCTTAGTACTTCTTAGAGCCTGACAATATATTGTGATAGTTTTAGATAAAATGTTTGTATTTACAAGAATGTGGTATGACTGAATTGAAAGGAGTTTGTAGCCTTTGAAATTTTTTATGGAAAACTAAAGCTCTTGAGTGTGAAGTGATCTCACTGGGTAAGAAAGCAAATATTTACTCGGTGAGCCTAATTGAAGTGCACTAAAGGATGCGAAAGATTAAGGTCTGTCAGGATAGACTATATTCTTCTGTGGGTTTGTTGTAATTGTGATTCAAACAAATAATGTCCTTTAGGTACCATAATTTAAACTCGAGTGTTTTAGAGACTGACAAAATAGCAATTCTAACTAGGAAGGAATGGCACGTCACACATGCAGGCTGACCCCTCACACAGACATGTACCATCCTTAGCTGAATGCTTGGTCTCATTGCTGTCTTCTGCTTATCTGAAAGGCCTCTGTCTTCTATTAACTCTTGCAAAATAGTTTGGCTTTATATTCCATAGATCTTGACCATTGTTACATTTCCTTCACTTTTAGTAAATGCTTGGCTTAGGTGCATGGCTATTACATGTTTTGGTTTTGTTTTTGTTCACTGCAGAAAGACCTCGCTGCATTTCCTTTTAGAAATAAGTTGAAATCTTGGGAAAAAAACCAATTTTTTTCTTTTTTTTCATTTTGAGGACAGTGGTGCTTTTCTACAAGCCTTTTCAGAAATGATACGTATTCAGATGAAGATACATCTTTTAAAGTGTTAGTGGAATTGGAAAAGCATTGACAAAACACTCTGTTTAAACTACTTGTTCTTAAGATTCTTGTCCTGTCAGAGCTTTATTGTTTTTCCTCTCATAAAGCAGCTCCTAGACAGAATTTCAAATTTATTTTAACTATCTTAAAGTGCAGCTCTTAGCAGTGTGAGAAGGATGTATCCCAGTTTCCTGCAGGTCACATTCAAAAATGCTTAACTGTTTTAAAAATATAATGAATCCAGAGCTCTGTACTTGGGCAATCTAATTACAGACAGTGGGGGCACACTCCTTGGCCATAGTCATCCACCATCCTCGCCCATAACAACACTGGCATTTGTTTGACCCTGCTTCAGAGCTAGTTCAGCCTGTTAAAGTGGCAGAAAAGTGTGTATTTATTTCACGGAATCACAGAATTATCAAGATTGGAAAAGACCTAAAAGATCATCCAGTCCAACGATCACCAATACTTCTCAGCTAAATCATATCCCTCAACACAACATCCAAACGTTTCTTGAACACCCCCATGATCAGTGACTCCACCACCTCCTTGGGCAGTGCATTCCAGTGCCTGACTACCCTTTCCGAGAAGTAATATTTCCTAATGTCCAGCCTGAATCTCCCCTGGCGCAGCTTGAAACCATCGCCTCTAGTTCTATCACTGTCTACACAAGAGAAAAGGCCGACCCCTAGCTCACTACAACCTCCCTTCAGGAAGTTATAGAGAGCTATAAGGTCTCCCCTGTGCCTCCTCTTCTCCAGACTGAACAATCCCAGCTCCCTCAGCCGCTCCTCATAAGGCCTGTGCTCCAGACCCCTCACCAGCTTCGTAGCCCTCCTCTGAACGCGTTCCAGGGCCTCAATGTCTTTCTTGCAGTGAGGGGCCCAAAACTGAACACAGTACTCGAGGTGCGGCCTCACCAGTGCCAAGTACAGGGGGACAATTACCTCCCTGTTCCTGCTAGTAACACTGTTTTTGATGCAAGCCAGGATGCCGTTGGCCTTCTTGGCCACCCGGGCACACTGTCGGCTCATGCTCAGCCGAGCATCAATCAGTACCCCCAGGTCCGTTTCCTCCACACAGTCCTCCAGCCACTCCGCCCCAAGCCTATAGCGCTGCCTGGGGTTGTTGTGGCCAAAGTGCAGGACTCGGCATTTGGTCTTGTTGAACCTCATCCCATTGGCTTCAGCCCAGCTCTCCAGCCTGTCCAGATCCCTCTGTAGGGCCTCGTTACCCCCAGGCAGATCCACACTCCCAGCCAATTTGGTGTCATCTGCGAACTTACTGAGGGTGCACTCAATGCCCTCATCCAGATCATCAATAAAGATATTGAAGAGGACAGGCCCCAGCACCGACCCCTGGGGAACACCACTTGTGACTGGTAGCCAGCTGGATTTAACTCCATTCACCACCACTCTCTGAGCCCGGCGCTCCAGCCAGCTCCTTACCCAGCTAAGAGTGTACCCATCCAAGCCATGGGCTGCCAGCTTCTGCAGGAGAATACCGTGGGAGACAGTGTCAAAGGCTTTGCTGAAGTCTAGGTAGACCACATCAACAGCCTTTCCCTCATCCAGCAGATGGGTCACTTGATCATAAAAGGAGATCAGGTTGGTCAAACAGGACCTGCCCTTCATGAACCCATGCTGGCTAGGCCTGATCCCCCGGCCATCCCGCACATGCCGCATGATCTCCCTCAAGACTATCTGTTCCATAACCTTCCCTGTAACCGAGGTCAGGCTAACAGGCCTGTAGTTCCCCGGATCCTCCTTACAACCTTTCTTGTAAATGGGAGTCACGTTGGCAATCCTTCAGTCTTCCGGGACCTCACCAGTCAACAAGGAGCGCTGATAGATTATGGAAAGCGGCTCGGCTATCACCTCCGCCAGTTCCCTCAGCACTCTTGGGTGGATCTCATCCGGCCCCATGGACTTGTGGCAGTCCAGTTGAAGTAGTAAGTCTCTGACCGTTTCTTCCAGAATCACAGGGGGGTTAGTGTGCTCCCCAGCCGAGACTACCAGGTCAGAGAGAGGAGTACCCTGAGGATAACTGGTCTGACCTTTAAAGACAGACGTAAAGAAGGCATTCAGAACCTCCGCCTTTTCCTTATCCTCAGTGGTCACATTCCCAGCCTCATCCAGCAAAGAGTGGATATTCTCCTTTGTCCTCCTCTTACTGTTAATGTATTTATAAAAGAGTTTCTTATTCCTTTTCACCCCAGTGGCCAGGTTAAATTCAAGCTGGGCTTTTGCCTTTCTGATTTCACCTCTACACATCCTAACGACTTCCTTGTATTCATTCTCAGTTGCCCATCCCTCCTTCCACAGGCGGTAGATTCTCTTTTTCTCCCGGAGCCTCAAGAATAGCTCCCTATTCATCCACGCCGGTCTTCTTCCCCGCCGGCTCATTTTGCGGCTCAGGGGGACCGCCTGCTCCTGCGCCCTTAAGACTCCCTTCTTGAAGAGCAACCAGCTCTCCTGGACCCCTTTGTTCGCTAAGACTGAATGCCAGGGGACTCCCCCTACTAGTCTCTTGAACAATTCAAAGTCCACCCTCCAGAAGTCCAAGGTAGCAGTTTTACTATTCCCCCTCCAAGCTCCACCATGAATGGAGAAATTTATCATTTCATGGTCACTCTGTCCAAGGCAGCCCCCAACCTCCACATCTCCCACCAGACCTTCCCTGTTTGCGAACAGCAGGTCTAGCGGGGCAGTTCCTCTCGTGGGCTCTCTGACCAACTGCATTAGGAAGGCATCCTCTATGCACTCCAAAAACCTCCTAGACTGCTTCTTCTGTGCTGTGCTGTACTCCCAGCATATGTCAGGGAAGTTGAAGTCCCCCATGAGGACAAGGGCTGACGACCGTTCAGCTCGTGCCAGCTGCTTGTAGAATACCTCATCTGTCTCTTCATCCTGGTTTGGCGGTCTATAACAGACGCCCACCAGGATGTCTGCCTTGTCAGCCCTTCCTCTGATCTTTACCCATAGGGATTCAATGTTATCATCCCCAGTCACAATCTCAGTAGCAGAAAAGGATTCCCTAACATAGAGAGCCACACCACCACCCCTCCTTCCTTGCCTGTCCCTCCTGAAGAGTTTGTAGCCATCCATTGCAGCGTTCCAGTCATGGGAGCAATCCCACCACGTTTCTGTTATGGCAACTAGGTCATAGTTTGCCTGCCGCACTATGGCTTCCAACTCTTCTTGCTTGTTCCCCATGCTGCATGCATTAGTGTAGACGCGCCTCAACTGAGCCCCTCGCCTCTCTCCTAATCCCAATACCACTTCCCCAGGCCGATCTCTAGCAGGCCTGGCTTTATCCCCTTCCCCCTTCCTATCTAGTTTAAAGCTCTCCCTAAGATAAGGTTAGCTTTGTGTTTCATTGGTCAGCTGTGTTGGCTGGGAGGGCTAGTGCCAGCCCAGTAGGGGAGAGGGAAGAAGATTGTACTTTTTTACAGCTGGATGCTTCACTGGCTTTGCTGTACCAAGAAATGGCACCAAAAGGACATCTGAGGCTTACTTCATTTGTGGGTCTAAACCTCTAGGACCCACACATAGCAGGCTGAAAACCATTAGACTCCATCAGGGACATAAAACTTTATTCTGTCAAAGTCTAAATATTGATTTGTAGTAGTGCTTCTTTCTTCTTTACTTATGTGCCAGTATTGAAAAAAATTGATAAAATGGCCTTGACTGTTTTTGAGATTATATTGTTACACGTGAGCTTTCTGATCATGAGTTGCTTGAGCAGAAATACAATTTTTTTCCTTCAGCATAACCTTCTTTAATGGCTATATTTGAAGTATTTATCTGGATGTATAATGGACTTCTGTTTTACAGAATGCAACTTTGCATTTTATGGCATATTCTAGTGCTTTGATTTATAAGAATCATTCTTTTTTAGCCCTAGTTCAGTAAGAATTGCCTATGCTTACTTTTTTCTGGATGTACTGACTGTGTCAGTCTATGTTAAAGCTGTGATTTTTTAAAAAATATATAAGATTTTAATGATGTATGTAAGCTTGCTTCTATACTTAGCAAAATGAGAAAAGCCTGGAACCAGAGGAATGCATAGGTAACCTAAATGGGAAGAAATAGTGGTAAAAGTTATCAGTTATCTTCCCATGCTGGACAAATCATAAAAGATAAATAACAAAAATTTTCTGTCTGTAACAAAACAGCTCCCAGAATAAGCCATCTATGGTTGTCACTTAGAGCGCTGTTACACATCTTAAGGACTTTCTGGACTACGCATACTTAAATAATGTGGTTTTCTTCATGGGAAAGTCTCAGATCTTGATTTAAGCCTGGAATCTTTTGGTTTGGGAAGAGGATCATTTTTCTTTAGTTCTGTTGTCAAATGTGAAAACTTTTTCTGGATGTCTTTTGTTCAGGTTGCAGTCATGCAGCAGTTGATTAAATATTTATTACTTTTTGCTACCTTAAGCACTTTCAGAAAGTGGTATGCTTAACTCTGAAAGTGAACACTAGGTAAGTAACATTTCATAAAACTGCAGTTATACTTGATGCTTCAGCAGACTGTACTGGAGCTGAACTGGTCTGTCCAGCAATTTTTTACAAGGGAGATAAACTATGATCGTATCCTTTTAATTAGAGTATGTTTAATTTCTAATTCTAGTTCTGGTTCTGACAGGCTGTTTGTGATTCAGAAAAGTAGGCAAAAGTTTGATTAACACTACTAAGCTATTACATAAGAAGTAGAAGTATTTTGCAATAAAATAGTAAAACCAACTTCATAGAAGGTCATATACATAAACTAAATGACAGTGGCTTTTCCTTAATTCCCTTTTGGTTCCCATTTGGTTTTGAACTTGTATGTTCACAGGAAGCTAAAAAAAAAAATTGAGACATGACATCAACGTACCAGAATCATCTGGTTAGAAATGAGCTGTTTTCACTTCCCATTATAACACTTCCTTTATCAGCTCAGCATTCTATTTTTTTAATTCCAGAATTGTAACTAGCAAATCATCTGTAATGATGAAGATCTAGGAAGCATCTGTTGCATGCACGTTAATGACAAGGTTTTTTTTTGTTTGGAAGAGGAAATAAAATTCCCTTTAAAGATTATGCAGCCCTGCTCCTTCCAGGGGGTTGGACTAGATTCCCTTCTGATGCAAACTATTCTGTAATTCTAGGATTCTCCTAGGAGCCAGTGTGTAGAGTCTAGAATTGGACATAAGAAGTCATTGACATAAAGAGTCAAAATAGATTTTTAAATCACGATAGGAATACAGTTAAAAATCCAGCATTTTAAAATTAGCAATACTGGTTTTAATTGGTAGCAGTTCAGTAGTACAAGAAAAAAATTTAAGTTCTACACAAAAATTGAACAGCTAAAGGGCATAATAGATCCTGATTTCATTTGTGTACTCTATTTTTAATCTCTCTTTTTCATAGTAGTTATCAAATCAGAAGCCAATCTAAGTGACCCAGAAAAGCACACAGTGCTTGGGTTTCACACTGCTGTTTCTACATTGATAATCAGTTACAAGCTGTAAAACTAGAAGGCCAGTGGTGGGGATTTTTTGGATGAATCCTTCCATCTGGGAACTGAGTTCTGTTTGACTGCAGAGCTTTTTTAATTGTAGCATGTTTTCATTTCCAGCAGGCCAGAACAGTTGTGTGCCAGTAGGGTAGCAACTGTTTTCTGAATGAAGAGTTTCCATGTTAGTGCCATTTCAAAGTGAATTTTGTAGTTTACTTAAGCACTTACGGGACAGATTCATTTTTTTTTCCTGAAAACAGGCCAAGTGAATGGTGATTTTTCCACAGTGTCAGCTAGGAAATCTGGTATTTAAGAAGTAGGAATTCTAGTTCTCCTCTTCCTGATTCATTCACATTGTGTCATTTTTCAAATTGTGATGGTTTTTGGAAAGTATCCTTCAGGACCATAGATTAGTCCTCAAGACTAACGTTTATTGTGCTTTCCAGAACCTGTTGCAACATGAAATGCAAGTCTTTGACTCCAGGGTCTAACATTCTCTACTGAGAAAATTTAGATTATAACAAAATACAACAGGCATTTTTTGTCAACAAATACAGATACTCTTTATTTTTTCTCTTTAAGGGTGTGCCTAAAGCATACTGAATAGTAGGCTGAAATGACCTTCATTACACCTGTAGAATAATTTAAAAATACTTTTGATTGAAGGGTGAAGGAAGGGGAGAATTGCAGGTGGTTGGTTTTTTTTTTCCTGTTACATAATAGTTCACTCCATGTAAATTAGAGCCAAAGACTTGTCTAGTAGAGAAACTTACATGCTTTAACCACGTTTAAGTAGTTAGACTACTAAAATCTTACAGTCTAAATCTTGCATACATGCAGAATGTATTTAAAATTAGAAGCTAGTGTGTTAATAAATGACAGAACTGGTAGACCACATTGCATAGCGATCTTTTTTAGGATTTTCGTCTTTGTTACTATTCTTACTTGGTTAGTCTGGTGCAATTTTCCCTAGTCTTCATGAGGATTTTTAGATTAAATGTTGAAAAGCTGTTAAAAAAAAAAACAAACAACAAAAACAACAACAAAAAAAAAACCAAAACCCCCAAACAAACAAACAAACAAAAAAAAAACCAAACAAAAAAACCCCAGAAAAATGGGCGAGAGTTTGAGAACATCTAAGTGCTGGCACTATGGCACTCATTAGGCTTTTCCTTTCAGAAGCTGAGGAGTAAAGTAATTGAGTTTTTGCCATGCAAAAGCAGATCTGAGCTCTGCAAACCTGTACTTAGTTCTAGACAGTGTGTGGTGCACAATTCTGTATACTCCACACTCAGATACTGTGACAACTTTACGATAAATTCTACTGAGTCACTAACTGAAATGTGTTCTTGTACCTGTATTTTGGGTGAGAGAAGAATGGCCTTTCACATCATTTTAACTCTTTCACTGTGACAGTATTGAGTTAGATCAGTGCTAGCTTAAAACTGCAAACAGTTTGTTTGTCCTTGTACATGTTGCAAAGTATCTTAAAACAATTCACTTAGGAACAGACAGTATTACCAGGGAAGAATCCAGAGAGGAAAAAAAAAATCTGTTAACTCTGGGCATTTTTCCATGGAGGAAATCTTTCTTTTTTCTTTTTTTCTTTTTTTTTTTTCTTTTTTTTTTTTTGGGAGGGGAAACAAAATTCTTTGCTGATGGGAACACTGTTATTTCCACCAAATAAAAAAAAAAATCTGTTGCTTTGTCATTACAGCAGGATCACGTTTAATAAGTTTGCTTGTGGTTTTCTTTAGTTTGTTTTGGTTTTTTTTTTATTGATTAGGTTAGTAACAAACTGAGGTTGGGAACATACTGAGAGACACATGCAGACTCTAATAATACAGTGAATAGTGTCAAACTAACAGGTCTTGATCTTGAGAATTGTGGTTTATAATGAGTATTTCAGCAAAACAAGTCAGTTGAATCTTTATTTTTTATATTTTTTTCCAGGATCAAACTTGAATCGCTGTGGATTCAGAGGCTCTTCATATTTAGGGATGCCATTCAATCCATCCAAGGTCAGTTAAGTGTGTGTTTATGTCAAATACTTTCAGTTGGGCAATAAATGATCCTGTCTTTTTTAAAATATTGACTACATAATTGCGGAATATCTGGAAGGCAGGGGTTTTTGCACTGTTAGTACACTCAAATGTTTGCATAAAATGGTATGGCATGAGTTTCCAGGGCAGTGAATAAATTGACATACAAATTGTGGCTTGTCTCAGTGCACTCTCCTGCTTCTCTGGTTTTTTACTGAAGCAGGGAAACTTCTCTAGTTCAAGAATTATCACCTGGTAGAGAAGGGCAGAATAGCTCCCTATTAAGTGGTGCGGCACATGCTATTCTTCAGTATTCCTCTTCCTGTGTGAAACAACATGATTGCACCTGGTATCCACTCAAACAGGCAAGGCTCTGCTCATCCTTGTTTATTATGACTGTAAGAGAGGATGCTTTGAAGCCTGTGAAAGTGAAGTTCAAGAGAGTTAAATTTGTATTTGAAAAGAAAGTACCCTTAATACAAGAGAGAAAGGAGGCTAGCAGAGGCTGCTGAAGCTGGTACAGAAGGTCTGATATGGTTGGAAAAGGGAAGTAGAGGCCACTATACAGGAAGGACTTTGAAGAGGTACAGGTTCTGTCCTGTGTTTGAGAGTAAAAAGTCAAATCTCACTGAAGAGTGGATGAAAAATCTGGAAGAGCATTAAATTATCATCAACTGTTTGATTTTTGTAGTGGACAGACAGCAAAATATTAAATATAAATGAATGAGTGAATCTTGGGATCTGAAACTGAAAGCAGGGATGGCCATCTGCTACATTAGTGACTGTAGTAGACTGTAAAAATACTTGAACTGACTTGAATATGAAGGTAGTACAGCAGCCTGTTTTCACCCTATTTCTATTTACTCTTAACAGCATAACTTTATGCTTCTGAATAACTTGTGGGAATGTTAATCTGCATTGGAGTGATAACTGCACATGCATCTTTGCATAACAAGTCAGCCAAGTACTCATAGCAGTAATATTGAGAGGTTGCACTTTTTAACAAGGGAAAAATAATTGTGAAGAGGGTTTTTTACATCTCTACACTGGGTGCTACAGCAGCATGTGACAGGCAAGGTAATTTATCTCTTGGTTTGCTTTGGTATTTATCCTGTTTTACACTACAGATGGTGTCTGCAGTGAGCTCGGACTGTAGTAGCAAGATGAATTCATCATCTGTTTTAATTGGAATTAGCCTCAGTGGCATTCCAGCCACCTGCTGAGCTTGAAGGAAAAAAGGGAAAGCTTCTGTTTAACACGTAAACCAGTTTGGGATCTGTAGTAGTGACTTACTAGGATACTTCATTAAAAATAATGTTTAAAGACAAAGGAGTAGACAATAGTTTCAATGTAGTTGTATAAGAAAAAGACTGGTTTTACTCAGAAGGGAAGATGATTGTCTTTGATGACAGCCATCTAAAGAAGTTCAGGTTGTCATGCTGTTGCTGTGCCATAACAGCATTCTAAAATGAATAAAGACATAATTTTACCAAACTGAGGTAATAAAAATGTATCAGTCATGTTTCCTCAAAGGTTTGAGTCAGTGCCATGTGGTCTAGTATATTAAATCAATGCGTGCTTTTGGAAACCTTTTTCAAATCCTCCCCAGTGTATAAAGCTTGAAGAGTGAGTTCTGGATATAGTTTTGAGGTCTTATAGAGGCCTGTGAAGACAAAAAGTCCATAAGATCGGCAAAGTGTCATTATCCCTTTCCAGCACTTTCTGGTGTTTTAACTTAACTCTCAACTTTCAATAGTACATGCTTCATACTTAAATATTCTCTTTTCACGAAATGTGTTGCAGCCCATCTGCGTCTCATAATGTGTTAGCCAATCTGCAGAAGGGACAAAGGGAATCATGTAACCTGTGGAAATTAGCTACAAGGTCATTATCTCTCGAAAACTGTTTGCAGATGGATGTGCTTTTTATTCAAACATTGCAATACTTTTTTTTCATTGCATCTGCATTAGAGGGATCAGATCTGCATGATTTATTAGCATACGAAGGTTTAAAGTATTTCCAGCACTGTTACCCTAAAATGTTCTGAAATAAAAGGAAAAAAAAAAAAAAAAAAGACTTGGAAATCCACTGTGATAACTTTGAATTATATTTAAGGTCCTGTCATTTTTCTCGATTCATCATTTTAAAATGTTCTGTTAAATCTATGTCTTGAAAAACAATTTTTGAAAAAGTGTGTAAACATTTTGGATTTGCATTGACAGTTACTATTTATTACGTGCCACTACAGTGATTTCATTCTTGAATTCTGAGGAACTGTCATACCGGAGGTAGCCAAGTATCTTCTGTCACTAGGGACTCTTCAAAATAAAAGAAAACAAGGAAGTGGTATGTTAGAATTTCCAACTTTACTAAGTGTTACCAGGATAGCTCATTTGGTTTTGGTTTGGGGTTTGTATTTTTTAGCTGTTTCCCTTTCAATGTTTGATGGTGGTGTCTTTGCAGCTCTTTGGAATGGTAGCAAAACTGAAGCAAAACCATACCTGCCTGACCAGCTCAGCACACACAGCTTTAGCAAGCCTTAAGAGTCTTAACTGGGAATGAAGGCTAAGAGTGCAGCTTTTATCACTGCATTTAAACATTAATAATTTAAAATTAGATAACAATTACTTTCTGAAATGGCTCCAGGTTCTGCAGTCTCTCTGATTTGATGTTATTGGAGTTTAAACTAGCTTTTTAGTTAGGGATGAATAGTTTTCTTAGAGTTTCAGATGGGTTTAGGTCTTTTCAATCTCTTTAAAGTGTTACGACTCAGTTTGAGGGGCTATAGATTGAAAGGCAGTATCTGTAACTTTTATGTAAGATTGTGGTAAATAACATGTACTTTCACTTGGGAGGAAAAGATCTGTTTTGTATTCCTGACACAACATTGTATTTTCTCAAGGCTGAAACAATCCATGTTTGTAACACTGATGCCAGGTGTGAGAAGAAAGTTTTTTGAATGTGAGACTCTGCCTGTATAGGAGTATGGCTGGTAGCATTCCTTATTAGTGTTTGGAGAGATTTTGCGCACGCAGCAGAGAGTTTCTTAGCCCTCTGTGCAGTAGTCAGTAGTCAGCAGGAATTGTTGGTGGCCATGAGTTATGTTTAAATAGCTGTTCTGGATAATGTGGTAGGGAACGTTATCACATCACTGAACCAGACTGAAATGTTTGAAAGTTTCTCCTCACCTTATGTCTTTAAATGTTAATTCTTTTAAGGAAGGCTCATATTGTGGAGACCGTGATTGTACCTCACATAGAGCGGGACTGTTTTACACCATGGCTGAGAGCCAAGTTAATCTATTTCCTGCGTGACCTACAAACTGTAATTATCACAAAAGGTGAAATGTGTAGACAGAACAGGGCTTGGCCATACCCCCGTTGTCGTCTTCTCAGAGTATATCTGCACCAATATATTAGTCCAGATCAGTAGAGAGCACTTTGTAAGAGCAGTTCGATGCGTTTGCTCCAAAAGAGCAAGGCACACAAGCTGAGCTCCTTGTAAATGAAACTGAACCAGAAGGTGCACCCCAGATGAACTTCCCCCTTAGTGGGCCAGTAGTTCATGGAGCCAGACTACAGCTGGCACAAATTGTGAAATGCACGTAGTGTGGGCATCAGTACTGCTGCACTGACAGTTTTGCCCTCCAGACCCACTCCTGCTGCATTACTCCTTCATGTAGACATAACCTAACTGGATGTAGTGTATTTCTTCTGTTGTTTAGTCCAGGTACTGTAGTGATTGATACATTTTTTATGAATGCTTCACTACTAGAAAAACTTACAATGTTTCAATATTTTTCTTTCCCCCCTCCTTTTCTCTAGGGTCCAGGTATATCTCATCCCTATGATAGTGGGCACATAGCAATGACTTACACAGGTCTGTCATGTCTGCTTATTCTTGGAGATGATTTAAGTCGAGTAAATAAAGATGCCATATTGGCAGGATTGAGAGCTCTCCAGCTGGAGGATGGAAGGTAAAAGATATCTCATATTCTACAACTCTCTGGAAGGTTAATGGAAAACTCAGATGTGGAATGAAACATAAGCAACATGTTTTTTAGGAAAGTAGCTATATAATCTTTTATTTCTATTAGAGTACTTCGGACATGTTGCCTGACTCCAGTAATACGCTACATGCAGTTAACCTCTTCTACATGTTTGTACCATGTGTGGTTTTAATGTACAGGCTGATAACTCTTATACATCATCCTGCATTTTATATCCCATGCTGAAGAGTGCCAGCTAGCCCCTGGAGGAAAAGGAAAGTGCTTTGCACATCTCTGGTATAGGATTGTTACTTTGGCAGGAATCAATTTCTAGTGTAACAGACATTTTCATGCCTATGAAAACTGCTTTTACTGTCCCAAAGGGAGAGGATATGTGAAGGCCAGAACTTGAGCAAACATTTGTCCAGATAGAAACAGCATGTGAGTTCAGTGAGGGAAGGAGATATTTTTCTGGTGTTACCCTAGTATAAGTGTGCTAGTCTTAGTTAATAAAAGACAGGTGTGAAGGAAAAAAAACTGGAAGAAGGAAAAAAAAATTAAAATTGAAATTATATTGTATCTTTTTGCATTAGGAATAAATACATGTATTTTAATGTCTACCTTACCTTAGCTGAATGTGATTTGAAGTATCTGGATAACATACAAAGCAGTTGTCACCTGAGGATGAGGCGAGATTGTAAACCACAGTACTGGCACATCTTAAGAAGTATCTTGGTTTCCCAGAATGTCCTGTGCCATATCCAGAGAGCAATGGACTTCATCATTGTCTGAGCTGCAGAAAGCATGCCTGGCACTGCTAGGATTAGGAGAGATGAAAATATCTCCCAGTAAATGTTAGAGGCTTTTCTATGCAAGAAGATAATGGGATACGTACTTGAATTGCAGGATCAAAGAGGGAGCATCATAGTGGTGAGAGTCGTGCTTAAAAGACTGTCTTTGAAGTCAGAAGTATTTTTTTTCCTTTTTTTTTTTTTAGAAGAGATCTGTCAGGAGGACTCATCAAAATATTCTATTATACTGACTTCTTGCAAACGGTTAAGTTACCAAAATATACTAACTAGTTCTTTGAACCAAGTGGAGGCTATTGTACCTAGATAACCCAGGTCACAACAACTTTTAAATGTTTGTAGCATTTGGAAAGATTGTAGCTGTAAGAAATCAAAAATCGGTATTAGATATGGTAGTAGTAACAATTACTCTCAAACGTATATGGGAAACTGATCCTGAAGTTGTAGTGAGGAAAGAAAGCCTTGTTAGCTATTAAGATTTCTAAGAAGGCAAAGAATTCTGCCCCAAACACTGTATGTTAAAATGATAGCTCGTACATCAGTACATACTATGATAGGTGAAAGAATGTAAGCATTAATGTCTTTGAATAAATAAAGATCAGTGTCATTACATTGCTGGAAATAAAGTCACCCAGGCCCCTAAATGTTGATAGTTCTGTTAATTATGCTTGGTTTAGTTAGAATCACATCTTGTAAAAAGAAAATCTAGCATAGGTGAATATATATTTAGGTGAATACTGTAAAGAAACTAACATTTAAAGGAAAACTATGCAAAACTGCTTTTCATATTTTCTGCTGTAACAAGCTATACAGTGTGTAATGTCAGAAATGTTTCTTTCAGTTTCCGTGCAGTGCTGGAAGGAAGTGAAAATGATATGAGGTTTGTGTACTGTGCTTCCTGCATCTGCTACATGCTTAATAACTGGTCAGGCATGGATATCAAAAAGGCGATAGACTACATTAGAAGAAGTATGGTGAGTATTTGCAAAGTGTTGTTTCTTACTGCATTTTAAAGTGACTAGCTTTCTTTCTTATCTATGACTAAAAATCTCTCCATCCAAGGGGAAATACCACGGTAATTTTTCTTTTCTGTTCCTACTTTACCAAGTTGAAAATGAAAAAGGACATTGTTTTTTTTGTATTTGTCTTTTCATTGTAATGTGTGCACTAGCAAGATAAATTTGGTTGGTTCACTGCAAATTAAATTTGATTTTTTTTCTTTAAATCATAGAATCCTAGAATGGTTTGGGTTGGAAGGGACCTTAAAGATCAAAGTTCCATGGCATGGGCAGGAACGCCTTCCACTAGACCAGGTCACTCAAAGCTCCGTCCAGCCTGGCCTTAAACACTTACAGGGATGGGACGTCCACAGCTTCTCTGGGAAATCTGTTCCAGTGCTTCACTACCTTCACTACCTCCTACCTGGCTTTAGAAGAAATAAAGAAGCTGAAGCTCGGGCAGAGAGGGGAGGTGTGAGCCTTGTGGGCCTTGCAGCCCTCACCCTCTGGCCTCCTGCTGGGCGGCTGTCTGGGCTGACTCAGCCTGGCCCAGCTGCAAGAAGTGGAGAGGAGATGTGAAGAGAACCTGAGAGGTGTCTGCCCGAGCCGATTGTGTAGAATTTCTTGTGGGAGGAACAGCTGCAGACGCCAAGGTCAGTGAAGAAGGAGGGGGAGGAGTAAAGCTGCTCCAGACAAGATTCCACCTGCAGCCCATGGAGGCCACAGAGGTTCTTTTTTAAAAAATGTAGAATAATTTGATTCATACGTTCTGCATTCATGACATCAGCATTGCATACTGGAATTGAGAGTATGAACAAAACTTTATAGTGTCACACCTATGCTGCTTTTAATGCCTCTCAATACGTTTCAACTCTCCTTACTCCCCCCCAACACCCCTCAGCAGGACAAGAGAGAGAATAGGAAGAGCAAAAGCAAGAAAACTCATGAATCAAGGTAAAGACAGTTAAGTGAAGAAAAGAAAAAAAAGAAAAAGTGATGCAAAGACAGTCAAGTCATTCACCACCTCCCATGCACAGGCTGATGCCCAGCCAGTCTTCAAGCATCAGCCACCTTCCCCCTCCCCACTTCTTCTTCTGCTACCCCAGTTTTAGTGCTGAGTATGTTAGAACATATAGAATATGCCTTCGGCCAGTTGTGTTCGGCTGTTCTGACTGTGGTCCCTCCCAGCTTCTTCCCAACTCTCAGCCTACTTGCTAGGGAGTGGTGAAGTGGAAAAAAGGGAAAGCCTTGATGCTGTACTTGGTGCTGATAGTCCATCTAACAGCTATCCCCTGCAGCCCATGTTTCCCCCACTTAATGGCAAGTCAGCCTACAAGCCCATGAGATTCATGGTCCCACTCTTAGTTGCTGGTACTCAGACCATCTGTCTTACCCACCAGCTATTTGGGCCTGAAGTTTGCTAGCATTCATATACACACACACTTGGCATAGAGAACACATGTTCACAGAAGATCATTTAAAATAGGATTTAATAGGTCTTGGGCCAACCATGGTGATCAAGGCAGGGGTCAGTCATACAAGCATACAGACCAGCAGCCTATCCACACTCTGTTAGCACCTTTTCCCCCTTTTTTCCCCTCTGTTTTCCCTTGCTTGTTCCTCCCCAGTCTGCTTTGATCTTTTCTTTTCTCACCATTGGTCCTTTCCCTAGCCATCCCATAATAAGTTGTGCACACACCTGCATTCCCCAGAAAGCACCCTGTAACAAGTTTTGCACAATCCCAGAATTTTTTTCCTCTGCATCTCCTAAGAGCATCTGTAACCCTGTAATTAGTAGCCCACTTCAGTTAGAGTGGGTTTCCAGGGTGAGGAGATCCCTGCTGGCTCCTCAGGTTTCACCCAGGGACAATGACTTATCTCTTCTCCTTTGACAGTCTGAGGGAGCAGCTGAGTCAGGGTGCTTGCTTTTCACTGATTAAATCAGGAGGGTTCTTTCTCATCTGATCCATGTTGGGCCTTTGCAATTAACTGATTTTATTCAGTATAGCTTAGCAGAGATACAATAGGAGAATCAAATATTAAGAAAGAATAGGGAACAAAACCAACGAGTAAAATTTTCATCAGGTTGTTCTGTACATCACATCAACTGTTATTTAGCATTTTGTACACTTGACTGCCGTTTTGGTCCAAAAGGATGTGGTAGAAAGAGGAAGGGTACGAAAAAGTTGTTGAATTGAGTTGTTGAGTTGAATTGCCAGAGGTATGAACCAGCTTGTCTAAAAGGAGCATTTGATACACCAGGACTCTTCATTCTGGAAATGAGATGATTATGACATGTGACGGAGGTATGTAAAATAGTAAGTAGGACTGTGTCATAGTTTAACCCTGCTCGGGACCAAACTATGCAGTCTCTCTCTCACTCCCCCCACCCTCTGAGAGAATAGGGGGAGATGATACAAGAAAAAAGGCTCGAGGTTTGAGATAAGGACGGGGAGAAATCCTTAAAGTCACCATTATGGGCAAAACAGACTCAGCTTGGGGAAAACTATTTGTTTATTATTAAAACCTAAGGAGGATAATGAGAAAGAGAACATGATAGCTTCCCCCACCCCTCCCTCTTCCTGAGCTTAACTTTATCTCTACCACCTTCCACCCCCCGAGCAGCGCAGATGGGAAGAGGGAATGGGGATTGGTCAGTTCATCACTTGTCACTTTACGCTGCTGCTTCCTCCTTGGGGAAAGAACTCCGTGCGCTCCTCCCGTGCTCCAGCGTGGGGTCCCTCCCACAGGCTACGGTCCTTCACGAACTGCTCCTGTGTGGAGTCCTTTTCCACGGGGTGCAGCCCCTCCAGAACAGCTGCTGCAGCACGGGCCCTTCACCACCACAGCTTCCTTCAGGCATCCACTTCCCCCGATATGGGGTCCTTCACGGTCTCCAAGTGGATCTCTGCTCCTCCGTGGGCCTCCATGGGCTGCAGGGGCACAGCCGGCCTCACCATGGGCTGCACCACGGGCTGCAGGGGAACCTCTGCCGGGAGCAGCATCACTGCTCCCCCTCCTTCTTCACTGACCTTGGTGTCTGCAGCTGTTCCTCTCACAAGAAATTCTTCACAGCTGGCTCAGGCAGATGCCTCTCAAGTTCTCTTCACATCTCATCTCCTCTCCACTTTTTGCAGCCGGGCTGGGCCAAATCAGGCCCAGACAACTGCCTGGTGGGAGACCAGGGGTTGAGGGCCACAAGGCCCACAAGGCTTGTGCCTCCCCCTCTCTGCCCCGACTTCAGCTTCTTCACATCTCTCTCTTTTTTTTTTTTTCTTTTTTTTTTCTTTTTTTTTTCTTTTTATTTTTCCACTTCTTAAATACTTTATCGCAGAGGTGTTATCATGGAACATTCTGCCTCCAATTGGGTCGGCCCTGGCCAGCAGCAGGTCTGCCCTACATCTGTCTGAGTCCACTGGACAGAGAGGAAACTTCTAGCAGCTTCTTACAGAAGCTGCCATCGTATCCCACCCCTCACTAAACAAAACCAGCACAGACTGAAAAGATGAAGTGAGCAGGGAACAATTATTTGTTTCTTAAGACTAGAGAGCATCATATGAGGCCTTTGGTAGAGCAGGCAAGTGGAGATTTTTTGAAAGTTTGGAGCTTTGAAATGGCGCTGGAGATTTACTGTCTACAGTGATCTTGATCCAAATTTATAGTTTGCTTCTAGAGCCTTAGTTTGAATCCTTGTACCTGCAAATTCCAATTGTTATGTTCCTACGGGGAAAATTGACACCACTCATTAAAAAAATAGTAATAATTGAAGCCTGAACAGAACAAGACCTCTTCGAAGGGCCCCTAGTAATACTCCAGTTGAACAGTGAAGTAAAACTGGAGTCTGGGCATGGTCGAAGTCCAGAAGACATTGTGGCTTATCACAAAGACTAGATCTTTTCCTAGCTAGCTCAGAGAGTAACTCAAAGAGATGCTGTAAGAGGTGTTCTGTAGACAGCAGTGTCCTTAGGATGTAAGAAGCTGATGTACAACAAGAGATACTGTATTTTTTTTGTCCAAGTTTACTGTGAATTAATAGATTGACTACGCACTGTGTCAGTAGGACATCTTTTTAAAAAGTGTTGGTTTACTGTGAATGCACTACGGAGTAGATATGCACATGTACACTGGTGTTGTCTGGATTTTCTGGGTGTGCACTGCTTGGTCAGACCAGTATTTCAGTGCACTAACTTGGTTGCAAGGTGTGTGGTACTTCTAGGCAAATACAAAACGTCTTTGCATCCTGCTTGGTCACATCATGGACCAAGATGTGTTTGAAGATGTCTCAAACACTCACAGAGCAACCCTTTGTGAAAATCATTTCACAGTGGTGAATGTTCCTTCCTCCCATTCATCTTTTTCCATGACCCTCCTTGAGATGTATTCCAATTCAATTACTCATCATAATGAACACAGTATTTCTTGAAGTGTATTCTTAAACAAATGCAATGAATGTGAAATGTGATGTCCAAGAATATTAGCCTGATTTCTCCTATTAAGTTTTTGTAGATGGTCCTGAAAATAACCTTTATTACAATTCCAAGTAAATTCTATTTGAGATCATTTCATTTGTAACTTGTTGTGTAACTAACCATACAATGAACATTACTATAGACTTTCTTGCAAATATTTATTCCTGTTTTGCAACAATGTTACCTCATTCTGGTGCTTCCATTAATTATAAGCCAAAACAGATTGCATTGCTCAGTAGTAAACTGCTGTGGCAGAAAGGTGTGGTTTTGTTTTACTATCTTATGTCATCATTTGCACATAGATTAAGCAAGTGATAGTTAACAAATTTTTTTTTTCAGTTACTCAAATTGGCATACATGTGAAGTGCAACTAACCTGGATGGAGAGTAATATGACTGGTTAAACCCAGTAATTTTTGTAATAAGATCCTGGATTTTTAGCCTGTTCTTTGGACTGTATTCTCTTTAGTGATGCAGAATCAGAACTGTGACAGATAGAATTCTATATAGCTGAAATAGGGAGGGAGGTTGTGTAGTTAGGCATGTAACTAACAGCAGAAGGTTGGAAAATGAAACAATGGTATTGCTTTTATTTAGAAAAGTAGCTGTGTTAAAAGGAATTGAATCTTCATACAGACTAGATGGCTCTTTGTTACTACTTGACTAAAAAGTGTTTGCGCAGTACTCATCACAAAAATATTCTAGGTCAGTTTTATCATTAGTAGAATAATCAGGTTCCAGTCACAATTTTTATCAGCCTAGGTTGATTTTTGACTTTCACATTTAAAAGTCAGATATATCACTAATGAAAAAACAACAGACACTAAGATGCTGACATTTTGAATGATTTTAGCAAACACAAACTCTTAAATACTGCTTTTTGCCGCATTGCTTGGTTTACTGCAAATTTGGAATTTAGGCAGAGATATTGCAAAAACTTTTTAGTTTTTAGCATCTGGTTCTTCCTAGTGTAGTAGAATCCTCTTGAAAGATAGATATATGAGTCTGTTGATAAAATTAAGCTGGTTGCCAAATTTTTAAAGTGTGAAGCAAAGACTGTACCCAACTGGGTTTACACATTTCCTGAGGATAGCATTTAATTATGCAGCTTTCATGTTGTAGTAACCTAGAGCCTCTTTTGCATATAATTTCATGGGCCTTTTCAAAAGGACAAAACCCCAGAAATATTTCCCTAGTTCTTTAATGCCCACAAGTCCCCAGAGAGCAGCTGCTGCGTGTAAATAAATAGGCACTAGTCAGCCAAAGGTCAGCTATTGTCTATTAAAATTTCAAGCTAATTGTACAGCCCAACATAGTACACTGTCTGGGATGCACAGTTAACAGCTTTTCTCCAGAGTTAATTACTTTGTCATCCATAAAGCAAACCACTTCCTCTTACAATTATTGTTTGTAGAGTTAATTAGCTTTGCCAGCATAGCTTTGCTAATCAGCTTGCCTTTGCTTAGTAATTAATGGGCCTGTGGAGTGTGGTAGCACATTTGGATTGCATGTGTTTTAACATTCAGGTGTTCATAGGAATTACTTAAAATGTACTGCTTCAAACTTTAGAAGGTCAAGCTGCAGCTTAAATTGTATCTATCCGATGTGACTCTTTTTAGTTGCTTCAACTTACAGCAACAATTCAAGAACTGAGAAATACAGTTTAAATTTAGCTTCTGTCTGCTTCCATTTTCCTTTTTCTTCCCAATGTCAGCTTTAAAAACAGATCTACAAAATAATCCTTAGATCTTTGATAAGACATGCTAGTTCTTGTAGTTGGGACTTCCCTTTAGTTAGGACTATGGGAGACATTAGAGGTCTGTAAAGGTGTCCTATGTCTACCAGCCACTATTAAGTGTTTCGGAGAAAACATGGGAAATTCATAGTCAGCACCTGGTGAGAGAGGAGGTTAAAATTGCTTTCTAACTGTCTGATCAGATACTGAATGAATCATTAATTGAGCAGTTAATATGGAAGGAGTAGCATCTGTGTAATTTAACTTCTGAAGTTAAACATAAAAGGTTGAATCAGTTTTCTTCCTACTAAACAGTTTGATATTTGTCCAGTGATATTTTATTAAGCATTCTATTTGTACTTTTGTAAAAAAAAAGATTTTCCATTTTATGAATAACTTACTCTAATCTCTCATTTCTTGACATGCAAAATGATTTAATGAATTTGCAGGAAAAGAAGATGGTTATTCTTACATATACAATATCACCTGCTTCCTAGATTGTTCATAACAGACCTGTACTATAATATTCTTGATGCTTTGTCAGACTCAAGTTTCTCCTTTTTCTTTCACTTAACAAAGTGATTTTTCAGCATTGTTAAGACATTATTTTAACAGTAATATTTTATAGGGCAGGTTTAGTCCAATGGTATGCTTTATTATGTTTTCACTTCTGGTTCACCCTATTCCCCAGTCTTCATTTTTCTAAGGTCTAATATTCTTGCTCCTTACTGAAGCATTTCTTGTACTTTAGTATTGTACACGCAGTAGTACCTTGTATTTTGCCTTTTTGTGTGTTAACCAGCTTTTGGGTTAGAGATATTTAATTTATCTATTTAATTTTGTTTTGAATTGCATATTCATTTTCTCTTTCTATAAAGACAAATAAAATGTGGGTCTTTTTCTTTGATGGTTGTCTGCAGGACATGCTTTCCCTTTTTGGCAAAGACACGTTTACCCATTTTCTGACTTCTAACATACATCACAACTCAGATGAACTCCATGAAAATCATAAAAGCTGCCTGCATTGAAACAAGACTGATTTGTGCCAAGAACTTTTTGAGGCATAGGTTCGGAACTTAATCAGTTTGAGTGGTGGTTATGGCAATTTTGCTAGTAAACTGAGAAATTGCAATACCTGTGAAAGTGATTTGGTTCTAAAATAACTGGTTTGTGGGGTTTTTTTTCTTCAGTCTTATGATAATGGCCTGGCGCAAGGAGCTGGACTGGAATCTCATGGTAAGAATGTTAAAATGTTCTATGCCTTTTTTTTAAAGACTGGGATTTAAAATGCTGTAAGAGATGCAATGTATGTCATGCCTTTCCTTATTTTCCAATTTTAAGGAAGAGGGATGAGGAGGAACAAATACAAAACATGCCTCAGAATATCATCTGTCTTCTTCCCTTTTTTTTCTATCTTAATATCAGACCAGATGGGTTCTTAATCTATCAACTCCATTAATCTTACCTCATTAATGTTTTGTTGAAAGTTGTTGGTGGTAGTTCTTGTCTCTTGCCGACAGAGCAAACTTTTTCCACATGTACCATTGCTACTCCCTGGATTTATCTGCAAGAGCTTTTGTGTGATGCACCTGACAATCTCCAATTACAGCAGCCATTAGTAAAAGCTAGAAACATTTCCCCTGATGGATTACGACATCCATTGGGGGCTCAAATCTTGAAGCAGCAAGATTTTTGTAAACAGTTAATTTTTGTAAACAGTTGGTAGTTGTGAAGATAGGAATTGTCGAGGGACTGTCATTTTTAAGTAATATGTTTTTCTATGCCATGAAGTAGTGGTCCACTCATGACAGAGCATCTGTTGATTTTTATGTGATTGATACTACATCTATCAAATGTTTGGTAGCTTTATCCTTAGTACTAAGCTTTGATAGTATTCCATTGTTTTCTTCCTGCAGGATGGATAAAGTTGAGAAGCTTAAATACCCTGACATATTTACAAAATTAGTTAAGTAAGTTACTATAGAATGCTAAGGATAACAGATAGCATTAATTCATCATTCTCCTCCTGCTGCATTTCAGCATCAGAATGAAAATAACCTTAGAGTTCTGGGGTCTTCTAGAACCATGATAGTGTAAGGAACTTTGGGCCTCAAGTCTAGTATCAGTGATTTGTGTACTGTCTTTCCCTGGCTGTAACTTTATCGTATCTGGTAATAGAATAAGTTTTGATGGGCTTTAAAAGCAATGACCGTGATAGACAAGACAAGGAACATGAGCTTCTCTTCTAATTCCAAATTTTACTTGCTGTTTCCTTGACAACAAAAAGTTCCTTAGAAGTGTTAATTTGTATTTATTACAACCATGAGAATCCAGTAGTCTTTTCAAAGTATTAACCGTGCTTTTTTTTTTTTTTTTTTTTTCTTTCTGCTCATCAGACACTTCTATGTGTTTATAACCTCTGGGGGATTGTGTCTGAGACTGCCTTTGGCATCTCTACTTCAGTCTGATTGCTGGCATCCCAATAGCTTGCATTTATAACTTATGTATGAAGAAATATTTTCTGTAGCATTACAATTTACTTATTTCTGGACAGCTATGTAATATAAATTGCGCAGCACTGAGAGATAATCCAGCTTTAATAAAATGACTTTGTGCAAGAATTCTGTTGGTTTTTTTTTCCCCTTTGACATGCATGCTGAATTAAAGTGGTTTTATTTATTTGGTTTTTAGACTTAAAATTAAGACTTTCCTACTTTAAAAAACCCATTTATTTAATTTTTACTACCCTAGTTAAAGCTCTGACTGAGATTATACATGCTTCAGTCAAAATCTGTGTATCAAAACAATGCAAAACCAACTCTCTTCACAGGCGGCTCTACATTTTGTGGTATTGCATCACTGTGTTTGATGGGTAAACTGGAAGAAGTTTTTTCAGAAAAAGAACTGAACAGAATAAGAAGGTGGTGTATAATGAGACAACAGAATGGCTACCAGGGACGACCCAACAAACCTGTAGACACTTGCTATTCCTTTTGGGTGGGAGCAACATTGAAGGTAGTGTGCAGAACAACTACAGGATAGTTACTGACTTATATTGATTTCTTTAAGCATTGTATCTTTTCTTTGCTTGGAAGAGTGACATGTTTGGCACAAGTGCCTGAATAGGCACAGATCACTATAAAGATCTTTCATCTTGCAAAAATGCAGGATATGGAGGTTTACAAAATCATTGCTATCTCTGCTGTCACTGCTTATCTAATAAATGGGCATTATATTTTAGTGTTAAGAATATACTAAGATTTACTATATTGCTGTCGTGATCTAATTTCTTTTCAGCTCTTGAACATATTCCAATACACAAATTTTGAGAAAAACCGAAATTACATCCTGTCAACTCAAGATCGCCTTGTTGGTGGATTTGCCAAGTGGCCAGATAGCCATCCAGGTAAATTTACTCTTTAAAATTATGAAGAGTGTGTTCTAAGCTAGAAATACATTCCAGCAATCAGAGATCGTAGAGATGTAAGGAATGTTTTTTCCTCTATCTTCTTCAAAAATAGAAAAAAAAACCTTGAAACATAATGAGATTTTCCTAATCTAAAGAGAAAGAAGGGGAGTATAGCTTTCCCTTGTTCAGCTGCAGAGTGAGCGAGCTATAGTCTAGACTATCGCTGAAAGAGTTATCACTATTTATTTAGAGCTGGACAAGCTTTTCTGTATGTATTTAACTATTCTAGTTAAAAGGAATATTGTGCGGTGTGTATCTTTGTAAGTAGCCTGAGTAAAATATTTCAGAACATTTGTTTCCTTAAAGGAATCCTTTAAGCTTATTCAGAAGTCATTGATGTATTTAAAAACAGTCAAATTTTACATAGTAATATACAATTTTTAGATTGTAGTTACACACAGCAATTATATGTAGTGTATCTGAAAGTTAGTACTGTTCTTTTGAAAGTGGATAATTTGTAGCGGTGAAAAATTTGAAAAGATGCTAAAATCTTTTAATTTGAAGTAATTTCAAAATATGCTAGAATTCAAAAAAGGTACTGAAAACATGTGAAAACAAACCTTGTGCCAGTAGTCTTGCCCAGTGGCATTTGGTACAGGAAAGATAAACAGTCTGTAAACAGACCAAATAAGATAAAAATTTAGTCATAATAAAATATTAGTCTGTTCAGAATCTGTGCTCTGATATTTCATCCTTTTCAATTTCATTCATTTCATCTTGAACAACAGTTGAGAATTTTTCAAGGTGGACCCACACTGAAAACAGAATGCTTGTGATATATGTATTCTCTCCATTACCCTAAAAATCAGCTTAGGATTCCTGAGGACTTAGCTGTATTTACTCTGCATTGTATAGATCAGTCAGTGTCAGTGGAGGAAGTATTTCTGTTTATCTTGGTGAAGCATTTACTTAGATTTTTTAATTCGTAGATCACTATTTAAAATGCCAGTCATGTGCAAAGTTCCTTAACCTATCTTTCATCATGGGTGTGATTGTTTGAGAGAAGATTTGAGAAAGGCAAGAGTAATAACAAAGCTGTTTTACTGTGATTTGTGTGGTGTTCCAGCCTGAACACTGTTGTTTCCTGTAAAGCAAGCTTTTGCTGTCTGTTTTGTTTTCTTGTGAACTTACCCCAGCTGTTGCCTAGCTGGTAACCTATCCCAGCTGTGTCCCCCAGCCATAGGGGCCACCAGCTCCAGTTCTGCTCCCATCCCAACTCTATCCTAGCCAGAACCAGGACACATTCACAGATGAGCTCCCAACAATCTCAGTCTAGTGTCTGAAAGGCAAGCTGTCTTTTGATCGTTGTATGTCTTCGCAATAAAGATTTCATACTTCACTAACATGAAGTATCTGTGAAGCTCAGTTGTTCTCAAAAAGCCTATTGTTGGTACACACTCCTCTTGACTTCAGTGTAAATGCAAAGTGTAAACGTAATGGGAGTAGTATGGGTCATCTTGCAAATGAGTTAATAGTTCTGTTGAGGCTGAATATGCACAGAAATTACTCGTTTTCCTGGAAGTATTTAGCATTTTTAAAGCTGATAACAGTGGCCTCAATTTGGTTTTGTTGCAAAACTCAGATGTTACAGAATATTATAGGGAAAGTTTGCAAAGTAAGAATATGCCATGTTTGCAAAGGTGCTTTCTAAGAAAGGTTCAGAATTTGAACTTCTGTAGCTCCTACTTTATAAAAGCTGTGTTTAAATTTGAATAGTCAACCTATCTTTGCTGTGCAATAATGTTTTTAGGAAGAGTAGAAGAAATTGCAGAAAACAGTTAACTGCTTCTGATAATCTATATATTACATGGACTTCAAAAGTTGCAAGTAACTTTTCACAGCTGATTATTCAGGGAAGTATTATTTTGTAGTCCTGATGTTCCCATGCTAACACATATCAATATATTGTTGGTTCTGGAGGCCAGTAGCATTATTTAACACTTTCTCTTGATTTAAATCCAGTGTGCTTATTGAGCCAGTGAGCTTAGAAAACGTTCTTGCCTTCAGAAATAAATGTAAAATGTCAAAGGATTCTTAAATACTAGTAATCGTTTGAAAACTTTAGCATAACACAGTTAATTAGGATGTGAATGTTTTGTTTATAGTTATCTACAGGTTGTCAAATATAGGAAAACCTTTTATCTGAAAAATCTTCTGAATTATCGTAGTAGTATTACTGTTTTATAAAGCAGGCATCGACACTGGCTTAGTAGGAAGCTTCATACTTCAGAACGGAACTGAACACTAAGGGCAGATCGTGCCTGACAAGTTTGGTGGCTTCTACAACAGGGTTACAGCATTGATGGATAAGGGATGAGCAAGTGACATCTTCTGCCTGGACTTGTGCAAAGCATTTGGCACTGTCTTGCATGACATCCTTCTCTCTAAACTGGAGAGACATGGATTTGACAAATGGACCATTTGGTGGATAAGAAATTGACTGGATGGCTGCACTCAGAGTTGTGGTGAACGGCTCCATGCCCAAGTGGAGACCGGTGATGAGTGGCATTCCTCAGGGGTTGGTATTGGGACCAGCCCTGTTTCACATGTTTATCAGTGATATGGACAATGGGATTGAGAGCACCTTCAGCAAGTTCACCAACACCACCACCCTGTGTGGTGTGCTTGACAAGCTAGAGGGAAGGGATGCCATCCAGAGGGACCTTGACAGTCTTATGGGCTCATGAAAACCTTATGAAGTTCAACAAGACCAAGTGCAAGTTCCTGCAGATGGGTCAGGGCAATCCCAAGTACAAACACAGGCTGAGCAGAGAACGGATCAAGAGCAGCCCTGAGGAGACGGACTTGTGAGTACTGGTGGATGAGAAGCTCAACATGACTCAGCAATGTGCACTTGTAGACCAGAAAGCCAGCTGCATCCTGGGCTGCGTCAAAAGAAGTGTAGCCAGCAGGTCGAGCGAGGTGATTCTGCCCCTCTACTCCGCTCTGGCGAGACCCCACCTGGAGTACTGCATCCAGCTCTGGAGCTCCCAGCGTAAGAAGGACGTGGACCTGTTGGAGAAGGTCCAGAGGAGGGCCATGAAGATGATGAGAGGGCTGGAGCACCTCTCCTGTGAGGACAGGCTGAGAGAGTTGGGGCTGTTCAGCCTGGAGAAGAGAAGGCTCTGGGGAGACTTTATAGCAGCTTTCCAGTACCTAAAAGGGGCTTGTGAGAAAGATGGGGAGAAACTTTTCAGCAGGGCCTGCTGTGATAGGACAAGGGGTAGTGGTTTTGAAATAGAAGGAGGTAGATTTACACTGATATAAGGAAGAATTTTTTTACAAGGAGGTTGGTAGAACACTGGCACAGGTTGCCCAGAGAGGTGGTGGATACCCCATCCCTGGCAGCATTCAAGGCCAGGTTGGAAAGGGCTCTGATCAACCTAACATAGTTGGAGATGTCCCTGCTTCTTGCAGGGGGGTTGGACTAGATGGCTTTTAAAGGTTGTTTCCAACCCAAATTATTCTATGATTCTGTAGTAGAGTTAGCATGGATTTGCACAACTGTTGAATGCACCATATAGCCCTATAGGTAATTAGGTTTCTGTATAGGTTTTAGTGCATATCAGTGCAGCTGTCCACAGGGGTTAATATACTGTATTTCCTGAAGTTGAGTTCTTCTCTGACACACGTTCTGCAAGGTCAGTAGAAGCTGTGTGTGCTGAGCATGCTTTTGTCTGCATGTTCATGCTGAAAGCAGAACTTCTTTCAGAGTCTCTATATCCAGTTACCTTCTTCTAATACCATTTTAGTCAAATATGAATTTAGCAACACCTCCAAAAGATTACTAAGTGTTGAGAATTTGTAAGGGACATACTAAATTTGCATCCTGTTTTCACCTTTAACCTGTGATTTCATGGGCACATAATCAAATCTAATGTCTTGCTGCTGCCCAGAGGAGGCAGGCTCACTATTCTTCCTCCCAACTTCCTCAAGTACAGCTGCACATTGTTTCTGCTTTTTGCACTTGCTTTGGTGTATATCAAAACCTTCTGCAAACCAGTTTAATTAACTGAAATATTATAAAACTGTCAATCTTCTCCTGCTTAAGTTAATTTTCTTCCATGTTGTTTCAATTCCTTGAAGTCATGGAGGGTGTTCAGCAAGCTGTAGTGCTGGAATAAGGTAGGCAGCAGGAGCAGCATGGGACAGGGGAATAAGAGCATCCATTTTTGGTGGCAGTCATCTGTTAATGGCTGATCAAGCCACATCGTGAGTTCCTATCCTTAGGGTATTCTCTCAGAAAGGGAGGAGGCTAGGTAAAGTAATGACTTCTTTCATACTTATAAATCTTGCTGTTTGGCAGCTATTGGCACATTTTGGTGTTTCAGTAGCCAACTGTTCATAAAGTAATCAGCCAAAAAATGCTTCCATGTTTGAGGAAAAAAAAATTTTTTTCCTCAGAAAGGACAGAAATTATTTCCAGCTCTTCAAATTCTTATGCTGTTTGTCCTGAGCACTCAGAAGAAATAAAATAGTGGGCAAGAATTGTTGTAAAACAAAACCAGAGTCTAGTTTTAGAGATTGCAGCCTGTCAGTTCACGCTGGTGGCTTTGGGCAGAAATTTATTTCTTCTGTCAAAACTCAAGTTTAAAATGTAGCACCTGTTTGTTTCCCTTAGCTGTAATTTTTCAGAGGTGTTGGGATCCAGGAACCCTTGGCTATTACAGCCTGACATAATTTTCTTTTTCCTTTTCTGTCCTTCTTTCAGATGCTTTACATGCCTACTTTGGGATCTGTGGTTTGTCATTAATTGGAGAACCAGGTATCTGTGAAGTTCATCCCGCCCTGAATGTAAGCACAAGAACCTCAGAGCGCCTTCACCACCTTCATCAGATCTGGAAAACAAGGACTCTAAACAACATTCGTACGACAGACACCTCTCTACATGAGTGATTTAGACTTGAATTTAGTTCTGGTAGCGTAACTGTAGCCCAAGGTTAAAAGCCATCTATAACCAATGTGCTCTTTTAAGTACTGGAGTCATACAATCGATCTGTGTTGCTGGCATTACTTCAATAGAGAGTTGCCTTCAGCAGGTTATTCTGCAATGTGAAAAAATGGAGATAATATAGAAGTTTGTCACCACAGACTGTAAATGGCTCTTCAAATGGCTTTACTTCTAAGAAATCCCTTGAGGCATTTAAACTACTTTTTTTTTTTTTTTAATTTGTGCATACTGTGTCAAAATACATAATGGGGAAATATTTTCAAAATCTGTTTACATATCATACAGTATAGCACAGAACCTTAGAGTTCTTTTATGATCTTAATGTTTGACATATTTTTGGGTAGAGAATATCCCATATTAAGTCTCAGTTTAAAATTACCTTTTATCGTCTACTTTCAGATTCCATAAACTTTGTTAAACAAGGATAAAGGAAATACAAATAAAGTTATTTTTTTCACTATATTGGACTTTAAACATTGTGTGGCCTTACTAGATGGATTTCATAATTCTTCTGAGTAGCTTCTGCACAGATGCAGTGGATCATTAGCCAAAGAGTTTTCACCTGATATATTCTCTTCATGTGACATTCAATGATAGCGTGGTGTTTTGATGTATGTCAATAAGAGATACTCAACACAGTCTTCTGGAAGAGTAGCTGTGTGCGAGAGTAGCATTAGAACCTGTGTCCAGAGTCAAGCCTTTACAGTACCTTAAAATTGTATAACTGCGTTCTGATTATTTTTATATGTATATTTCCCTTTTACTATGAAATAATTCCACGTTTCTTAACTGTTCTGTGTAAAGAATGAAACACTGGGCTTTAAAGTAAGTGGCAGTGGTTTACTGTTAGAGAGATCATGATGAATATTCTCAGCTTATTTAGTAGCAGTGCCTTAATTCCTATGCTTGAAGCGCTGCTCAGAGTCAAAGCAAATAACTTTGCAGCTGTTGTGTTTGTGGCAGGTCAGTTTGTGTGTTTCAGATGTACAGTAGACACCAGGATGTCTTTTCTGTTTGCCAGTCATTAAGCCACATTCTTTTTTCTAAAGGACTCCCAGACACAGATAACTGAAGATCTCTCAAGCCAGATTAAGCGCACCATTTGCCACCACTGAGACAGGACATGGACCCTTTCAGTCAGCAAAAAGAGCTTCAGGAATAACCATGGTTCTGATTTTGCAATGCAGTGCAAGTGGAAAGGGTAGAGTAGTTGTACCTCTGTCCCACATGTCAGACAGATCCAACTGGCATCTTCAGGCTACCAGAACAATCCTGGTGTCTAAACCTGTAGCAGCCTTTCTACATAAATAATTGCTTTTATTTCTAAAAGCAGATTAATTTCCATGGCAGCACTAGGAACATCACCAGTGATGGTGGTCTACTTGGCAAAGCAGAGGAGGAGCATGGAGCAGTGCTTAGAAGTAAGACGTGATCTAGGCATGTCCCAGAAGACACTTTCCTTGTAGGACAAGAGGCTGCAGGAGGAGTGGAAGCAAGAGGACTGTAGGGCAGGTGTTGGGGAGGAGGAATGAGGTGCTTGAGTGGGACTGGCGAAGCATAAGAGAATATTAAAACTGGAAGATCTGGAGAGTGGAGGCAAGAAAAACAGGGAAGGGAATGTGAAGTAAGAGTGGAACGAAAATGGTGGAAAGGATTTGAGCTGCCTAGGATAAGTGCATAGATTAGGGGCAAGAGCAAGAGGGAGATGCTGTCTCCATGTGAGGCAGTGAAGTGAGGAAGATAGAGCTTGGGAATTGGCTTTATTACTCAAATCCTGAGATGAACTGAAATTCAGCTGCAAATAAAAAGAAAAGGTAGAGATCCCTAAAAGAGAAGATCTACCGGGCTGGGTCTGCACTACGGCAGTTCCTGTGGGAGTCCATTTTCCTAGAGGGTCAGCAAAGGCTGAGGTAACTTCCCTGAACAGAAAACTCTCAGGTCATGGTGGTCCACCTAGCTGAGAATCCATTAAAAAAACCCAAAGAAACAAAACAAAAACTTGTAAATATGTTCGGGGTAAAATTTCTTCAAAATAGCACAGTATTTGCTTGTCCGTGACATCAGATGGTGGCCACAAGTTGGGGTGGTTTTTTGGAACATGGTGAAGTTACAGTAAAAGATGAGATGTAACTGTAGCTTATCCATCCCTACCCATGCCTCTCTGCTTTGGTGGAGAGCTGTTTACCAGTTTTTTGTCACTTAGTCTTCTTTTAGAGGAAGTAGATTTGAATGTTGGAATAATTTAATAAGATGTGCTTAAGTTTCTGCTGGGAAACAGCCCAAATATTGATACTTTCCTACTTGGCTTCATGAGGAACAATGTATTTGATTATCTTGGGGCATATCTGTACTTGCAAAATCCTCAACTATGGCTCTTGAGTTTCCCTGTCTGTGACCAGGTTCTCATCTGTGAGAGACATCAGGGCAGAGAAGCAGCAGTAAGGAGACAACAGTGAAAAATCATATTCTGTGAATAACTAGTTAATTTCTCATAGGAAGCAATTTAACGGTGATCTGTTTCAAAAAAGCAGCTAATATTTCTGGCTTTGTTTTCTGTATGTGTAAGCTATCTTAGGTTGTTTATTTGGATTTTACATTTCACATCTCTTCGGCCTCCAGTTATTCTACAGCTTCCCCCCGTCGCCCCCGAGCTAAATAACAGCATCTTTTCAGGCTGAACACTGACAGCAGAGGTGTCTTTTTCTAAAGGCTGCAGGAGGCATATTTGTTTCCTATTAACTCCCATAGTTTGTTCTGGAGCCAAGGCAAAACATGTATGCCTTCACCCCACACTGAGAATCTAATTACTTTAATTGGCTTGAAATCTTTAATCTTTTTTAAGTTGACAAAAATCTGTGCCAATAACCAACTCTGCATGCATGATTTGCCATTCTTAATGCCCCAACAACTACTATCAAGCAAAAAAATGTTGAACATCGAATCTTCCTGTGTAACATATTTTGATTTGGACTGCATAGTTAATGATAGATTGCATTGCCTCTCCCATTTTTGTGGTTATCGTGTCTTCCAGCCTGAAAAATGTTAAATGATTAATTGATGAAGAACAATTTTACAGATACAAAGAGGAGTCCGTAACCTAAAATATCTTTTTTAAAACAGAGAAGTCCATAAAACTATAACATAAATGTGAACTGTGAAACTTAAATGTAGCTAGAAGAAGCAAACCATGCAATTACTATTTACCTGTAATAACTTTGTGGTAACCACAGCTTTACATTGCTGAGGCTGAATCTAAGTAAGAAATTAAATCAAATGGTTTTACCATGTGTTTGAGGATGTAAAAAATGTCTTGGCTATTGGGGCTTGCACTATGCAGAACAGCTACATGGCCACAACCTTTTGATGTTGGAGCAATGGTTGTGTACAACAGACCTGCTCCCTAATTCTTCCTGTTTATCAAGAATGTATTTATAAAATCAATGCCTTTTATAATCCTCAGCAGCACTCAAAGCTTGCTGATGTTGTCTTGGGCTGGCAAATGTATACCAGCTGGGTGCCCCTATCTTATCTGAAAGGCTCACAAACTGTCTGTGGTTCTACCTCTTCTTCCAGAAAAGCAGTTTTGAACTGGCTTGTTGAACAAAGGAAGTTAAATGTATCCTTTCTGTAGGATCTGAGGACTGAGGTTTTAAACATCATCATTAAGGCTTTCACAGCAATTTGATTTGTACATAGCTGCTGACAGATATGGTAACAGCATTTTGGAAGACTATTGCTAAATGTGTTTGTATTTATGAACTTTTCATCTTGAGCTATTTTTTTTCTAAATTGTACATCTGTGAAAAAAACTAACAAATAAATTGGGCATTGGAGAAATAGCTGAAATATGTTGAAGCACATTAAGTCTACCTTGCTCCATTCTTTAGTGCCCTGTAACAGACAACCTCAGAGGAGCTTCAAGTACACTGTACTCTGTGCAAGCCAGTATCAAAAATGAAATATCCCTTAGAAACAATAGTGTTTCCAGAAAAATACATTTAAGCTTTGTAGTGAGTCCTCAGCCATTCAGTTTGGGGTCAGCTTGTATAGAAGGGAAGGAACGATGATTTCCGAAGTCAGAGCTTTTGTGGACAGCCCATCTGCCACAACTCGATTACCTTGAGGTGTTGTGTGTTGATAAAGGTTCAGGCTGCCAAGGATGAGTCTGGGTTTGAGTATACCCAAATTCTTCCCCAGTCATCCTACTTCCACCCAACTGTTTAACATGGGTAAATGTACAATACCAGACAAATGTCCATAGAATGATGTTTAAGAATAGAAAATAAACTGAAAGTATCCATTAGGCTCCAACAGGTAAAGAAGCAAGCCAATCAAACATCAGGGTTACCGTCACATGTACGCTTTATTAAGCATCTAAATATTCACTGATTACTGCTATATTAGATCTAAGAGTTCTAACCTTATTCAAATATTCATGGATAAAAGTTTTTATAAACTTAAGAGTAACAAGAAAAATGATAATACAGATTACACTCATTGTAATTAAAGTGACTGGCAGTGTCATACAGTCGAGTGTTTCCGGCCAGGAGGACATCACTCCACGCTAATGAAATCCTCAGATAGCTCTCTCCTAAATTCAATTTTTATAAAGTTTGCTTTACTTGCGTGCAATTCCTAACACCTGTGATCCGAAAGCACACCACAAGCCACAGGAAGAGCACTCTTTTTCCGTTTTCAGGAGCTAAGCACCTGCTGTGGCAGTTTATGTTTGCTGCAGCGCACCACCCAGTCTAGGGCTGCTAAGAGAGAAAAGGGGGAGAGGATCAATTAACACACTGTCTCCTTGCATTTTGGAAAAACTGCAATTGGTGACCCTGCAGAGATATAAGACATGCTGTCGGAACATGAGAGAGAGACTCCCAGGTAAGCAGGTCCTATTGCTGCAACTGAAATATGAAATGTCTCTGAAATTCATCAGCTGAATGAGAATATTTGTCTATTTAGGTTGGTGTTAGATGCTGTGGTGGTTGTAAGAAGCTGCTGTTTTGCTATTGCAAGTAGAGACTGCTTAACAAGTTTTCCTTACTCTCAACAAGCACTGGGTGAAGGAGAAGAAAGTCTTGTCATCTTTATACTAAATGATTATTAAATTACTCCATTGAGTGGTTACAGTATGTCACAGATTTACACTGTCAGCCCACCATTGTAAAGCTTCTGTCTTCCTGGTCTCTATGCGCCTGCTTAGTTTCCAGATTTAATAAAAATGAATAAAGCATTGCTTTGAGAAGCAGGGAAAACTACAATTCCTTGTGAGCTGTAGCTCTTGTGGAGTGGGTTTTTATGCAAGCCAGTCAGGTGTTCTGGGTGAAGAACTCCCCGTGCAGTATCTTCTCAGGGCACAGAAAATGACAGCCTCCAAAGGTTTTCCAGTGGAACCCAGCAAATACAGGAAAACCCCACACTACTGCTTTGGTTTTGAGATACAGGCAAAGTGACTTGTTTGATAACTACAGTGTGAGAACATCCTTTAAAATGTCCACCTGTAGGTACAGGCTCTGTGCTTGGGAATGGGACTGGACAGAAGTGGCCATTAACACCGGAGAATGAACGGGATCCTGAGGAAGGAAATAGAACTGCCTCCCAATAAAAAAGGGAAGGTCATCAGGGAAGAGAAAATCTGTGTGAGAACAATCTGTGGCCTCCCACTTTGAGAATTTCAAAATGTGCATGGGAGAGCAAATGTTTGTGGTAAGGAAAGAGCTTCCAGGTTGCCAGTTTAGGTTGTTTATGTTAAACTCACAAGTGAAAGGAGTGGGATACGCGTGTGGAAGCCTGTGTTTTGACGGTTTCAGTCACGTATGTGTGTGAAAGTGGGTCTGTGTTTACTGGTAACAGTGATGATAACCAGGCTCTGGTACAAGAACCAGGACCTACCCTGTGCACCGGTTAAACCAACCGCCTTGCACGCTCGCAGTCTGAGAAATGTGAGGCCTTCATGAAGCTGTTTCTGCAGGAGCCATCCCTGGGTTTCCATCCCCATCCACATGTCCCCTTTGCTGCAGCATACAGGACAGAGGCTCTGCCTCACCCTGGGAGGGAGGATCCCACCTCGTCCTTTTCTAGGAAACCTGTAAAAGGACAATCTGACATGAAAATGACAGAATAGAAGTCAAGATTTCTGTGGTTTGTCACCCTTCCTGAGTGCTTGTGGGAAAGGAGTGGTGCGTATGCTGCCTAGAAAGCTAAATATGCAGGGCTGCTGTTGAAATTGCATGCTGCCTTTGAATAATTCTAAGGTTTCCCTACACACACAGCTGTATTTCTTTGCTGTTATGCTGTCCAGGAGTCTCTGTTTAGCAACCTTCTTTAAATTATGACCATGTCTTAACTAAATTAGGCTCACTTTACAAAATTGCATTTTCATCTTGGACCCTACCTTGATACTGTTTATACCATTAAAGCCTCCTTTAACTTCAGACTCACTGTGGAGGAGCATCTCACCAAAAGGCATCTGTGTAAACCTACTGCCCAGGAGCTTTTGTAACGATGCTCTTTCATGACGGGTTAGACTAACAACTGTCAGGAACGACACAGGGACAGCTCACCCTGCCTTGGGGACAGTTTGGTGGCTTCTTAAGGACCCTCCTGGACTACTTTTCACAGTTCTTTAGTTCAACATTGCAAAATTTTAATACTTCACCCCACCCCCACCTGTAGATTCTTAAATTAAGGAGAGTTTTGCTGGTGGGACTCTAACATAGTGCAAGGTACACAGATAGGAACGGTGGTGGGGTGAGGGGGAGCTGTTTCTATAAATAGCACAAAGCTACTTCAGAGGAAAACAGAAATCTCAGAAGGATCGCGCGTATTTGCACTCTGGTCTGTATGCCCATACTTTACAGATCAGCCGTCCCCAGGTGGTGCTGACTGCCCAGCATCCTTCTGAAATAGCCTCTGAAATACACAGCTCTCTGGTGGGGCCAAGGACAGGAGATGTGTTGGGATGAAGCTTTCCAACACAGCCGCAGGGCTCTTCTATATTTTTATGTATGGCTCTATATATAACTCCCTATTTATGGCCAGAGTGTGCCCTGCAGAGTGGTGATAACACGTGCCCTCTGTGGCTTCCCAGTTGCTATAGATAGCTTCCTGCACAGACCATGGAAACTGCTACTGCCACCAAACTTTTCTGATGGCCTCATGCCTTGATGCTTGTTTTCAGTGTAAATAAACCCCAGCCCCAAGCAACTTCCTTCTGCAGAACGAGGAGCTGCTGGTTAGAGTGAGGACTGCGGTAGTGGTCTCCTAAAGCAAAGATGTAAGCCGTGTTAGCAAGGTCAACTTCACCGGGCGCATGCTGAGTCCTGTCCCCTTCCCCTCTGCTGCCCCAGGCTAATCCCGGTTTTTACTGAGCCTCCAGATACAGGGGAACAGCAGAGGCAGATGTTTTACCCTGCTCCACCCGAGATGTACACCCCTCCCCACCGACGGGTGTTGAGGATGAGTTGGGAATGGCAGCTGCTGGTGGGAAAGCTGCTCCCCAGCCCTGTCACGGTAGCCGGCGTGCTCTTGTGCTTGGTGGCCCTCAGCGCAGGATCCCGGCGGGCACCAGAGCTCGTGCTTTGCCCTGCGGAGTCCCGTGCATGACAGCAGGTAGGCTCGTAACACATTTCTCCTCCTGCTCTTGGGTGGCCCTAACTCCACATCTCCCTTACTGCCTGCCTGTCAACCCTCTGGACTTGCAGGCTTTCTCACCTCCCGTGACTCCAAGTCATGGTCCAGCAGCCACAGAACAGGGAGGCTTCACAGGTCCCTGCACAAAGCAAAGGCAAGCACACTGCTTTTGGTTGCGGAGGAGCAAACACGCAGGCTGGCATTTGAGATGTTACGTAGCGTCTGCTCCCCAGGGAGGGCAGTTTTTTAAGCCGAAGGCTCCACAGGCTATGAAGAGCAACAGTTCCCACGATCTCCCTTCTATAAAAGGAAATTAAAGTCTGCAGCAGCTGTTCATCTGATAGCCAGCCTGGACTGGATCCCCCCTCCCATCCCCTTGCTGGTTGCCCAGACTACTCCAGCTACCCACGGACAACTGCCATCAGAACAAGCTGAGCCTTCCGGTGCTTTTTGATGCTAGCCAGATTTGGAGCAAACGGGAATGTTAAATGAAGCTTTTTTTTTCTTTTTTAAGTGCTCTGATGTCAGTCACTTTGGTGAGGTACACTGCAAACACTGGCACAGGAAGATTTGAGCACTTGGGAGAAGCTTCGCCTAGTAGGCTGGGGCAACTCTAGCCTACACACTTCTGCTTTCTGCTGGTGCCAGTCAGGAACAGATTATTCTCAAGTGCTCTAAACCAATTGTAAAAATAAATAAATAAATAAAATCAAACCAGACTGAAACATCCTTTTGCCGACGTAGTTTATTTCACCCACCCCAGCTCTACATGAAGGCAGTAAAAAGATAATGAATAATGCAATATTCCTGGCTAGTAGGAGAAGAATTCATCTTATCTTTAACCAGTTTGAAATCCCTGGCCGGCAAGCTATTTGGCAAGGACTCTGGAGGAGCCAGCGCTGGCAGACCAACACGCATTTGACTTTCCTCTCCTTCACAGCAGGGCAAAGCAAGCATGCCTCCACGAAGCTGGTGTGTTATAGCTGGATCAAAGGGAAACCCATTTCACCCGGTTAGGCTGCTCCATCAGGGATCCCATTTCAAGTACGCTGAGGAGAGCTGCTGAAGTTGCCAGGAGGCCTGCAGAAGTCAAAGGAATGAAAAGAAACTTGCATGGAAAAGGAAGGAGATTTCATTTTCTAGAAACTGCAAAACTGTGCAGAAGTGGTGGTCTGCCCATGATAGGGCCCGGGCTTCCACCATCAGTGTTTCTGCATATCAACTGTGTGACAAAAGCGACTGAGTTCACGCAGCAAGGCTTGTCTTAGCTGACTCTGCACTGCAGGACGTATGGAACAGGAACGTCTTCCAGAGCAATAGCACTTGGGGCTGCAGCTCTCTGTCACCACACCCTGCCGCTGGCTCTGCACTGGGTGCTGCTCTGCTTGTCCTGCATTGCAACTCACACAGAGGGAACCATGATTTGGGGGATTTGGCCACAAACAGTGCTCCCCCCACATCCCTGCCAGCCTGGGCATCCATCTCCCATCCAGGACATGCTGTCCCACATCCAATCTGTGCTCCACACAATGGGACCAGGAGCAGAAGTGTCGCCGTACCTCACCCTCAGCTTTTTAACACTACAAGGAACAATTAGCTTTGTTGTGACTTCAGAAAAAACTCCCCTATGTGACATTTTTGGCCTTTTGCTCCACATCGCACATCCCTCTAAACACATAAGCCAACTTTGTTTAAGCCAGAGGTTCTGTGAGGGGTCACCAGCATCGTTTTTGGTCTTCAGAGGGAGAAGGAGAGGAAGGAACCCCTGTCACCGGCGTGGTGCTGCGGTGGTGCTCCTGCTGCACCACTGTGCCGCAGGCAGGTACACCAACAGTGCAACATCTGCCTAAGTGTTGATCCCAGCTGGATGCTGGAGTAAAAAGCAGGTTATTGGTGTTAAGGGTCTGGAGACCCTCGGACAGCAGGAGGGAGCAGAGGGAAAGGGGCAGGCTCGTTCTGGTGCCGTGGGAGGCCAGGAGGGGTGTCAGTCATCCGGCTCACACAGAGCACAGCGAGGTCTCCACAGACCTCGCTCTGTGCAAATCCAACCCAGAGGGAGCTGAATCCACTTCCAGTGAGGATTAAAGACTGCATTAACCCATAGGTAGATACAAACGGAAGAATTTTGTTGCAGGGACATGGGGCATGCCATTTTGAAAAAAGGGAAGTTAATTCAACCCTAACCCTCGTGTAGTTAAGCTGAAAGAAAAGTGCAGGAGCCCAGCTGACGCATTTAAACCTTGAAGGCATAAATTGAACAAGCTTTGTAGAGAGATGTATGTGAGAGGGATTTCAGTGATGGTCCGTGTAGGGCCACTGTGGGAAACTACAAGCTGCACACAGCTGTGAGAACGCGACCTTGGAGAGGGGAGCGAGGAGGGTTGTTACGGAGCAGGATGTTGCTGCTATCCGGGAACCGCTGTTAGCCAGCGGGGCACGCACTTGGCAGCCTTGCTGCATGCGCTGGCCACGCGTGCACCAACACCTGGTCAGTGCTCTGCCACTGAATGGGCTGAGGGGATAAACAGAGGTGGCTCAGAGCAGAGAGAGAGAGAGGACCCAGAGCACACTCTACGAACAACAGGGGACGCCCTGAAGGGGCTGCGCCTACCTCCCTTCTCTGCTCTGACCCCGCTGATCATCACCCTCCTGCTCGGCGGTGTCTCCGGCTTAGTTGGGTCGGTAAGACTCTCACAAAGGGAAGACAATATGCTGGTAACTGCTTATGCTAGGAACTGTAACTACTTCTGCTAGGAACCGCTTATGCAAGGCTGTGATAGAGCAATAAATACTGTTGTGCTTTTAAATATCATATGCTGGGTGAACTTTGTGCATAGGAATCCTATGAACCGGTTACAGCGTGATACTCTCTGAAGGCCAGCTGAGCCTGAAAAGCTTTTGAGTCTATGCTGCCTTCTTCAGAACCTTTGCTGTTACAGACATACCTCTTCTGCAAAACACACAAAATCACCAAAACATACATCGCCACGGTTGCATGCGGATCTCACTAGTGCTCGTCTGTCCCTTATCATTCCCTGATTTGCATGTCTCTGATTTCTTCATTAGGCAAATTCTTTTAAGTAAATGAATAGAATCAGTAAATTAATAGACTCAAGCCTGCTGTGTTTTGCTCAATTAGTATTTGTTAAAACTCTAGATACCCCAAATTCTCTTTATATTGTCAAACTTGATTAGCTGTAGTTATAGCAAAAAATGCAATTACATTATGTATTCATGGTATGCATCATTATGTACTTTAGCTGATTCCTTATAAATATCTAATAACATACTCAATACATTAAATATTAATAGTAGTCTACATACTTAACCCATATTTCTTAAATGAGCTTGTTCCCAGGGGCATGTGGTACGGTGCTAGTATCACACGGGACAGGCCAGGAGGAAATCAAACATAAACATACTTTTTCACACAGCACGGATGAAGTTTTCGCTTCACTTTATTTTGTGTGTTTGTGCCTCACAAATACTGAATGGGTATGTGTACAGTATTTGGACAGAGGTCTATAAATGGAGCGAGACAAAAAGCCTAGAGGTGGATATCTCTGGGGTGAAAAAGGTCTGAGCACACTAGAAGAAAAAGTCTGGCTCCAAAATATTGTGGATTTGAAATTCACCTTTTAATTTTACTACCTTTGCCTTTGCCAGAGGACCTACAGGCAGAAGTACAGAAAAAGAGAGGTGCAGGCTAAGGGTGAGGTTCTTTCTTCTGGCCGTGAGCAATGTTGACTTAGCTACAGAGCAGCAGCAGAACTGCCTCAGTATCTTGTGTTGATTGCTGCTGTTTGTTTCACACGTTATTACACGTGTAGCAACCTTTTCGGTTTTGCCAGTACCTATTAAAACAAAGTATATAAAAATAAATAAAACCCTGCTGCAGTCTGTGGTGATGGGGAGTAAAAATTTGATCACTTAGGAAGACTAGAGACATCGAGGAGGTAAAAATCAAATTCTCCAACAGAAAGTGAGGATGTGAATCAGCAGTTGCATCGCAGAGAGACCTGGAGATTCCAGGGCATCACAGGCTAAATCTGAATCCTGAGTGGGATTTATTACATGAGTGTCAGGAAGAAGGTGCAAGAGTTTGTCTGCTTGTGTTGGCCTTGGTGGGACCTCAGCTGAACGTGGAATAGACAGAAGCTGACAGTTCCCTGATTGCTCACCAAGAGACTCCAGATAGCTGTGGTCCTTTTTCTTCCCCAGAGCAGCACAGGTGGGAATGCTTAAAAAAAATCCCACTATGGGGATGAGGTTTACTGCAGGGAGAGGCTTAGGCCTTCATGCAGGTACTGTGAGCTTTGAAATACAGTTTGGTGTCATTTGTCCTGCTTGGAAAACCTTCTCAGGCATCAGAAGGTCTCATCTCTCGCATGGCAATTTTTTTTCCTGCTAGTGACAGTTCCAATTTACATCAGTCCCTGTGGAAGGAAGCAGTTTATATAAAATTCATAAACTATTGACATGAGGTCTCTTTCGTATTGCTCAATCTGGATGCAGGGCTCTGAACACTGCTAAGAGAACAAAAGCAGGTCACAATCCTTACCAGAGGCAGGCACATATGGATATGTCTTTAACTAGTGGATTTTTTCTTTATTTCAAATGTACAATTTGCCATTGAAGTAGTTCATATCGAATACCAGCACAGTTTTCCACCAACTTTAACATCATAGAATCATAGAATCGTAGAATTATAGAATGGTTAGGGTTGGAAGGGACCTTCAAAGGTCATCTAGTCCAACCCCCCTTCAAGGAGCAGGGACATCTCCAACCAGATCAGGTTGCTCAGAGCCTCATCCAGCCTGGCCTTGAACGTTTCCAGGGATGGGGCATCCACCACCTCTCTGAGCAACCTGTTCCAGTGTTCCACCACCCTCAGGGTAAAAAATTTTTTCCAAATATCTAATCTAAATCTACCTCCTTGCAACTCCATTGCTCCAGCATTGCAATTGTCAGCAACATCGGAGTCCTCTGAGATGGAAGGACAGCAACGCAGATCCATTTCCCCCATGCATACTGTAAAATGGAAATGCTCCTTCTCTCCTCTGCACTGAATTATTTGTGTTAGCCCTTCCCATATTGCCACCTGCAACTGGTTTAAAACACTCTTTAAGTAGGATTTACTCAGGTAATGATGGCCAACAATTGCAGCTGTGGTGTACAGGTGCACAGTGGGGAAAGACCCCTGCTCAGGACACTGACAGCTGCCAAAGGCACATGCCTGAGTGCGTTCCCTGTGTAAGGGAAATGGGAAAACACTGTAATAGGGCAGCAGAAAGAAAAGAGCATCTCAGCAGGCTTCACTGCTCAGATTTAGTTCAGAAGTAGAAACTAAGACAGAGAAGGAGATCAACCAGAAAACCTAGAGCTGTCACTGCTGTCCTGGGAGAATCAACATAATGCACAGGTCAGGAAACACAAATTTCATTTATATTTTAATTTCTATGCCAGTGTGCCAAGACAGAGCCCTGTGTTGCATGACACTTCAGGATTGCAATACAGGGCCAGATTTTCTACTGCTATAAAATTTTAGAAATTAGGTTATATCAGAGGGTAATCTACCCTGGGACCCTTGCTTTTTTGGAGACCTACTTGAAGTTTAAGTGATATAAAGCAAATTAAATTCTTTTACTGATTCATTTTGACATAAGATTACACGCTCTGAGACTGATAATTTCATGACAACCAAAGGTTTAAATTGATTTTCAGACATCCTGGTTCCACAGAAAGGAACCGACCAGAGAGACGAAACAAAAAGAAGGAAAGTGTGAAAAGCAAATTCATATCTGCAATTTATGTGGAACAGGTGAGGAGCTCCCAGCTATTTCTGGGACAGACAGCGTACCTCAGTAAAGGTTGTGTAAAACACAGCAACTGGTTACCAAGAGGGGTGAAAGTCCCTGGGCCACCAGCTGCTACAGGAAGCTTCTCCATCTGTCTCCGGCCTTCCAAGCACACATTCTCCTGTCAGCCTGCAGCCGCTCAAGACAAAGGCTTGCTAGCACAAACTGTCTTCCATCCGAGGGGAGGTAAACGAGGTCCCTCAGAATGGCTACAAAAATCGATATATGCTGCAGAGAGTAGTCCCAAACGCCTAGCTAGTCTGAATCATGGAGACAGCTGGTGTTAGCGACACTGAACTGTCCTCAAGGTTCTGTGCAGCCTCGCAGGACTCTGCAGGAACACACTCTTCTGCAGGCCTGACGGCGGAGAGTGGCTGTCGCACAGGGGCCAGGATCATGCCAGCAAGAGCTGCCTGGGACGATGCCATTGCCGAAGCCGTGAAATCAATACAAAAGTGGTTTGTGGCTTCCTCCTGCTCACCTATTGCTGACAGCCACCCGAACCCGGAGTGCTAACAGAGCTAACACTGAAACAAAACTGCTCCAAGAAAAGAGCACGAAAGAACCACCATCTTCTTCCGTCTTCTCCCGTATCCTTCTTTCCCTGGCTGACTTCATGGCTTGAGCTACATTTACATCTCTTTGCATATACGGAGCACACCAGTGCGAACCACAGCACTCCCCTGCTCTGGAGGGACAGCATAACTCAGCTGTGACTGGTGTGTTAGTCAGTTTATGGAAGCAGCACATGAGAAGGTGAAGAGAGGGGAACCAGGAATCATCCTTTCTGTCCCAAATCCTTAAACTTCAGCCCAGTCTGGCCATAACCTACAGTGTGTAGCAGAAAGAAAAAAAAAAAAAAAGATAAAACTGAATCACACTGATGCAGCAAAATTCATGAGACAGTAGCCAGAAATTTAGAGCACATAGTTCAAAATACCAGTGTGATTCATGGCCAAAGGACGCAAGACAAACGTGCTTCAGAGCAGGCGCACAGTGAGTGCACCAGAGGAGACCCTTGTCTCATGGGCCTTGGGAGGTGGTTGTTGGGGGTCGTTTAACACAAACATAGCAAAGCTGCAGTGAGATTCAACTGCAGGCTGGCCTGGAGCTGAAAGGGTTGCAGTGGAGTAAACCGCTGCATGTCGTCTTGCGCTGCAGAGCAGCAAGGGTTGTAAATTCCGTGGCTTTTCATGCAGCCTGTTGTTACCGAGCAGTATGGTCAAAGGTATGTTTGCTGGTTGGTGCTGGTTATCTTTTGGAGATTGACACTGATGTTGCGGTACAACCTTCCTTGATGGGGGAGAGCTGCTGTTCCTGATGCCACCACCACCAGCACAATCTCCTGAAATCCACTCCTGGACTGGAGCAGCTTGGGAAAAGTGAGGGGGTCCATCAGGGTGTCCCTTGTTCCAGCCTTGGCCAACCCTGCTGACAGAACTCGATGCTGACACAACGAAATTACAGTACTGAACATTTCCAACATGAGTGCCATTTGGTGAGCTGGAATTAGATCAGACAAGCAAAGCATCTCACATTAAGTTACATTATGTACTTAGGAACCCTCAACTCCATGGGTGATGACAGCTGACTATCCCCTGCGCTGCTGCCCATTGTTTATTACTGGGCTGTTTGCACAAAAGCAATACGTGGAATGCTGAAAGCCTGTCTGTATCCCAACAGTGAGCTATTTGATTAATGAGTCATTCGATATATATAATTGTACAGTATCTAGTAACAGAAAAGTCTGGTAGCTATTCATGAGTCTCGTTTCCTGAGAAAGAAAGTGTATATTGTTTCAGTGAGCAACCTGTAGAGAGAATCTGGGATAACATTACTACGGTATCAGTATGTTTAGGTGATACAGCCTACAAGGGGATACATTATACTGTTATAAAACACCCTTTGGTATATTTTCACCACACAGGGGTGATGCGCTCCATGGGCTACCTGATAGCTACAGCGCAAGGGTGGCTTGTCCCCTTCCACCTCTCACTTTGGGAGAGAGCTGGTGGGAGAGCAATTGACTGGCCACTCACCTGCCCCCCTCCCCGAGGTCCTGGGGGCACCCGGGACCTTTGGGTTTGGGGCAGTTTGAGACCAGAGGAGGAAGAAATGAGGCAGCTGCTGGTTGAAGTGACCTGTGGTACCTTCACCAGAAGCAAGCTGTTGCAGTGCTGTGGAGCAGAGACAGGCAGGGAGCAGGGGTGTGATGTCCGCAATGTCTCCAACACTGTTCCTCAGCTGTCCCCTTGCCCGCTGTGTCTGGGCAGAGGTTTGCAGTGCTTCTCCTCTTAGCTGGCCCTCTTGCCTGGTGTGAATGTTTCAGTGGGCCCTGAGAGTTCCCTTCCTTCAAGCAGTGCAGGATACTTGAGTTACTGGGACCAGTTTTTCTGCCACAGTTGTGTACAGGCATGTTGCATCCATCCCGTCTCGAGCGGCAGCATCAGGCCTGGGATGCAGAAAATTAGACAATAGAAGTTTTATCGAACCGTAGAACAGTTTGGGTTGGAAGGGACCTTTAAAGGCTGTCCAGTCCAACCCCCCTGCAAGCAGCAGGGATATCTTCAACTAGATCAGGTTGCTCAGAACCTCATCCAACTCAGCCTTGAATGTTTTCAGGGATGGGGCTTCCACCACCTCTCTGGGCAACCTGTGCCAGTGTTCCACCACCCACACTGCAAAAAAAACCATTTTCTTCCTGTTTGAGTTAGCCCACAGATACGCCACCAGCCAAGTGCAAACACATGAGACAGATCATACACGCAATAATGTATGTTACATTATCAGATGCTCTTCTCCACAGATGTGTTCAGACACAGTTTTTCATCTAAACTAAAGCCTGGAATTTAAGAAAACCAGGTGGAGCGTGGGGACAAACGCACCAGGCTCTACCTGAGAGTGCATCCCACTTCAAGCCGTGCTTTCACGTCCCTTTGAAAAGCGGGACGCCCACCTGGGCAGACCCGGCCACGGCCTCAGCCCCACGCAGCAGGCTCAGCGGAGACCCACAACCGTTCACGCCGCCACGCTCGAGTTTCACGGGCACCCACCTTCCCGTGAACATCCTCCACGTGAGGGGGCGGGAAGCACCGCGCCACGGCCGCCTCCCACTCGCAGAGCAGTAGGGGAGACGGCGGCTGCTCCGGCGACGGGCGGGGCCGGGCCGTCCCGCGGCACGGCCGCCACGCGTGGAGCGTGGGGCCATGGCGGTGGCGGGAGACGGCGGCCGCTTCGGCTACATCGTGGATCTACTGAAGCGGGGCAAGGTAGAGGGGGGTGGCCGCGGACCAGCCCGTGGGGACTCTGAGGCTGCAGGGGGCAAGGAGTGGTCCCGGGCAGCGGCACGTCGGAGGCGGGAGGGGGCGGTGGGGCATCCACGCGAGCGGCGAGTGGCTGGTGGGGGGTGCCGGGAGGATCGAGTCGGTTCCCTCTTTAAATATTTTGGGGTTTTTTTTTGGGGAGAGGGGGAAAACTTGACTCATCTTTGGAGCTGGTGTACTTTCGCCTGGTATTTGCCGCACGCTTCCGCGGCTGTCGGATGAAAAAGTTGCCAAAAAACCAAACCTAAAATGCACCGCGTCACCTGGCGCCGTTCGGCACCTGGCGTGCTGGCAGGCTGCTGCCCGCTAGTGGGGCAGCCGGATGGGGATGGGGATGGGGATTGGGGGGGGGGGGTGCGCCCCGGGGGCAGCCCCCACCGGCGTGGGGGGGGCTTGTTCTGCTTTCCACAGCTGGATTGGCCGTGGGCAATGCTGGAGCGAAAAGTGTCGCCCCCAGGAAAGGAATCGAGAGTTTGCAAATACTTCGAGGGAAACTAGCGTGTGCGTTTCGTATAAAAAGGCGCGCGGGAGCGGGCCGGCGGTGGGGGGGAGGAATCCAACTTTTGTATTTGTGAGCTGCTGGTGTATGGAAAGCCAGGGAGCACTTCCTCTCCCCTCCTCAGAAAGGCTCTCCTGTGGTGGGTTTAAAAAAAAAAAAAAAAAAAAAAAAAAAAGAAGTGGGCACTGTGTTTTTGAACATAAAAATAAGTGGGCTTATTCAAAATATTGTTCCGAATGCATCCTGAAGAGCTTTTGGCTCATCTCCGGAGGCTGCCTTTGCACCTCAGTTTTTGTGCCCACCTTTCTGCCCCCTCCCTTTCTCCCACTCCCTCTTCTAAATGTGGGTGAACCTTTAGAGTAGGGGGGAGACGAGTTTCCTGGGTGATTTTCTGCTTCTCCTTGCCTGGGAGTAACTATGCCTGGGGCTCCAAAGGAAAATTCAGATGGCCAAGTCTTGTTCCTGTCCGTTTTACACAATACACAAATTCATAAACGGTTTCAGGCAGTAAATTGCCTGTGATTTCCCCATAAGGAGGGCGATACATCTGTCCCTTCTCTCACAGTTAAACAGTCTGTGCTGGTAGTTTAGATCAGACACCCTCTGCAAGAGCATATGCTTCGTCTGACAGCCGAGTTAGCACATTAGTGTGAAATATGCATGTTTATTACAAACAGAGCTGTTCTTTATACATAGAGCATCACATTGCCAAGTCCCACTCTCAGAGACACTTGATGTACCTGAAGAAAAGAGGAGCAGTGGCAGCTGTGTGACCTTCACAGACTTTTTCCATCGTGGCAGTCACTGCTTGAGGCTCTCCAAGGGCCAGCTCTGAGACCTCTCGCTCTACATGTTTTCCTTTTGCATTTCTTTACCTCCGGACAGGAGTTTTAGATTACAGCCCCTTTGTAATTTATTGATGTTATCCAGGAGCTTGGAGGTATTCTGCTGGGATAATTAAGCTTCTTTCTCAGGTGACATAAATCATGCTGGCAAAAGGGCACTTCAGCATGGTAAACTGTATTTGCTTAGGGCAGGGTATTACTGCTGAGAGGTCCCAGCACTCCAGTTTTCCCTTTCCTGTTCTCCCGCATCAATAAACCGGCTGAGAGCATGAACATGCTCTGAGTTAACTGCTAAGCATCTGGCTTTCACCAAACAAAGAACTGTTAGCGAAATGGGATGTGATAACCATACTTTACACTCACACACTCACCTCTCCGCTGCGCAGGGTCCCAACAGGTACCATCATCAGCTCCCAGACCCCGGGCACCTCGCCTCTTTTGGCACTCCCGCTTTTTCCGCTCAGTTTGCAGTCTCTGCCAGGCCTCGCAAACGGGGCAAATCATTACGTATCGCTTTTCCCCGGGGGAATGTCACTTCAAAATCCTGTTATCTGTTTTAATGATTTATACTAGTTATTCCCCTGTGACTGTCTTTCACATGCACATAACTTGCACATTGTACCTGGAATGGAGAGATGCATTTAACACTTTCAGCCCCAGTAAGACAGTCCTTGTGTAACCCGTATACCCGTAACCTCTGTTTGGGCTCGCTACAATACTCTGTGAGATACTCCGAGCCTCCGAGGCACCTGTCACAAACGTCACAGCCGCATCTGAGCACGTTAAAGTATCTCTGTGAGACAGATTAACAATTAACTGCATTTTGTAGCAAGGCACTGAGGCAGAAGGAGATTGTATGACCTTCTTTCAGGACTCTGAAATCCCAGTTAAAATCACGGCAAGGATGGACACTCAGCTGTCTCAAAACGGCATAATATTCCAGAAATGGTTTCAGGCTGCTTTTTTTTCCCTCTCTCTTCTTCACTCTCTGTAAGTTTCCTTTTGCAGTAGTCAAACTCATGAATATACCTGCAATTATTCACCTTCACTCCGTTCAAAATTGTCTCACTTGCATAGATGTGTGTTTTCTTCATTGGAATACATCTGCTTCTCTTGTACTATTAACTTAATAGAATTTTTAGAAAATTCTATAAAGAAATACTTGTGTCTGGTGGGGTCACTGATACCAATACTTGTCATACATTTTGTAGAACCATTTTTTGGCATTTTCCTGCGAGTGGAATAAAAATCCATAAACCAATATAAAGAAATATAAATAAACCAATGTGAATTTCAGAGAAAGGCTAGCAACACTGACACTATCCTTGTGCGCTACCTGTTGATTTTGTTGAAATAAGGATCTTAGCATACTCAATTTTTAAATCAAATGCCTAGTCCTCTCTTTTTTTCCATCACTTGCTTTGTTTTACCATCTATTCGTGCCCTCAGCATGGTTGCAGACACTGACAGTTTGTCATTCGTAAGGGACAGCTTTAAAAACATTTATCTAGAAAAAGCATTTAGAGAAATAGATGCTACTGAAACCAAGCCCAAAACCCCACGTGATGTGAACATGAGAAATTTATAGAAATAGTTTTAAGAGCATTTTAAATTCTGTGTGCTCTCCACCTGGACCCTGCAGGTGACACTGATTTCTTTGCTTCCCTTCTGCCTAGTTTCATAAAGTGACCAATGCACAGTTCTCTGATGGTGGCATTTCAGCTTTTTTCCAGGTGAGAGTAAGGGACAGAGCTACGGAGGGGTACAAAAACCGAATAACATGAGGAACTGGAGAGAGGAAATACAGCACAATTTACGAGGAGCTGTGGGAGCTGGCGGATGGCTCTGGGCTGAAGTTCTCCTCGTCTTTCAGAAGATAAGGCTCTACATATTTCTTGTTTATGTGTAGAAAGGCGCTTGTCTGGGATTTGGCTCCCTGTGTGGAGAACAGCCCTTTACTTTAACCGCTGTTTTCTTGCATTTACAGCATATCCAGAAGAGTGCTAGATTATGTCTATGTTGTGAAGGCTATTTGCACAAAAAGGTGACTTGGGTTAAAAGAGCACGTAAAGACAATTTGTAGTTCAATTTCAGGTCACAGCTTAAGTTAGGTACTGTAGAAAAGTCCAAGTTTGCAACCCAACAGTTAAAATCCAATTTGCCTGTCTTCACAGCTTTTAATTTGAATTTCTTAGCTGAGTTAGTCAGCCTGTGTGAGGAGGGTGTGTTCCCACAGCTTGGACGTGTCCTCATCGCTCCAGCAGTGGGTTCTCTGAAGTGCCTACAAGAGCACGGGATGTGACACAGTGAGGGCGAGCTGCCAGCCTTGCCCTTGCCCTCCGAGACCCGGGTAGCTGCAGTCAGAAGTGAAGGAGAGAAGGCAGCGGGACAGAATAGCAATGCCCCATGTGCTACGTTTGTAGTGTTCATATTTTTCATGCCGTATCTTTTCATTGTCAGAAACTGAGTTGGTGGCAGGGCTTCCTGTAAACTTGGTTTTATGTTTTTTAAATATAAACCTTTTATATGCCAAAGCCTTTTAAAAATAACCATTGCCTTCCATTTTTGCTGAACAGTGATAATTCATTTACAGGTATGATTCTTTTCTAGTTCAGAGCTGGAGGGTAGGTATTTTTGGCTTGAATGTCATATATTTTTGGGAAGCTTTTTCATGATAATTCTTTCATTTGCTTGGCAAGCAATTACGAAATGTGGAGGCAAATAGCAGAGTCATCTGTATGGACTGTTGTCTGTAGCTGCTCTTTGGATCCCCTGCAACTGCTCCTTCCCTGCTGTCCAGGTGTGAAGCAGAGTGCTTATACACATGGCAATAGGTGAAAAAGTAAAGATACAGTGAGCCAGCTTATCACACGTTGAGATGTGTGAGCTACAAATCCTACCCAAAGCTGGCTGCAGTCCCAATATTCTGGCGGTTTGATAAGCGTAGTCTTTATTGGCTCAGTGCTCTGTGCATAGCAGTGGCTTGTGTGATCTTCCAGGCTTGTTCAGTCCAGCTGATCCGGTTATGGGATCAGTTAGGAAACCCGTCTGACTGTGAGGGTTATGGGCCTGAAGCACATCTCTGCAGAGCAGCAAAACAACCAGAGTCAAAGGATTAGGCTTGGTATTTTTGTTTTATGACAAGAAATCCTCAAGTTATTGTTATTTTCATTTTGGAACACCCAAGGTCTATAGGCCCTTGCTTGGCTATTCAGAGTGATGCAATTGAAGGGTAAGCGTCAGGAAGACAAAGGTGAGCCTGTATTCCAGAGCCAAACCAGGCACATTTCTCTCCAGCAGCGTAAATTCCTGCCTTACCACAGAGCAAACAATATCTTTCATCCTGCATGACTTAGAAAATGCTGGGGAAAACAGTGATCTTCAAGGTTTGACTTTTCAGGGCTCAGTAGAGAAGCAAACTGCATCATTAACAATTTACAGAGAGCGAGATGCAGGCTAAAAGCCCCCTGCATGCATCCTGGCACAGAAAATACTTCCATTGCACAAGGAGAAAAGTGTCTCTCTGGTAACTCAGTCCCCAGGACAGTCACATTAGCACAGGAACAAACGTCACTCTCCGAGCTACGTATCTCCGCATTGGCTCTGCTCTGATGCAAGCCTTGTGCAAGGCAGGCAGCAGCACTTCAGTCAGAAGAGTGCAGACCAGCCGGGAACTGGCTCAGGGTTGAGCCCATGGCTGCAAAAGCAGCGTGGAAAAAAAAAAAAAAAAAAAGAGTCTTGGAAAGCTTTGGTCTGAGAACCTGACTACTGATGGCAGGGGAGGTGTGCCAGACTGTCCCGAGTGCTTTGGGGCAGGGCTGTGTTGCTTCATAAAGTTAAGACCCCAGTCACTTTGTAAACCAAACATAGGATTTTTATGGCTTGTTGAAAACCAGTGCAGCATCCTTCTTTGAGTTGTACTGATGGTTAATGCAAATGAGCGCTGCGGCGACTGCTGTATACCACTGATGAAATTAACAAGCACATCTAAACTGTGGTAGGAGAGAAAATAGGATGACAAATCCCCCCCTGCCCTCCTCCAGTTTCTCTCTTGTGCTGCCAGCTTGAGAACACCAGGCACGCCGGCAACACCCTGACAGACCCCGCCTGCTGAGGGGGCAGGAGCAAATGACGAAGGATGCGTCTTGACACTTTCCAGGTATTTCTTGATGTAAAAGGAGTCCCTTGATAACAGAACAGGTGCGCCATCGATGCATGTGTGTGGCTGGAAACAAAGCAGAAGGGTAGGTCTGACTTCTGTGGCCACACTAGTCTTACTAATCACTTTGGCAGAGGCTAATGACAGGGAGTCTCTCTGACAGTGGTTTGCACTCTTATGTTTTTAGTGTACCAGTGGTTCCTACCTGTTGGTTTTTTTTTTTCCTCCCAGTACCTTGAAGCTAATGCGGATTTTGGCACTGCAAATGCAGTCGTCCTAGGCTGAGGATGGATCAAAAGGCTAGTAAAAAGGTGTGAGTGCAGAAGGGGGAGTTTTACCCTTTGGAGGCCTTCAGAGGACCTTTTCATCCATGTAACACCTTAATGTGGAGGAGGAGGAGGTAGTAATTAAAATCGTGCTCTAAAGTACCCTGAAGCCAGAGCAAACAGGCAAACAAGCTAATACCTTAATGATCTATTAAGGGATTGAACAAAGAGTCACTCACAAGTCCTGGCCGTAGCAGTAGCTGGCACTGTGGTGCATCTGAAGGCTGTGGGAGGGCAGGAGGAATATCCACGCTCCAGATTTGTCAATGCTACCGACATCCACCTTTGCAGGCATGTGCATCTCTGGCATGAAGTGCAGGACGGTTTGCCTTGCTGTGCTGCCAAAGGCAAAAGTTCATCACACTGTTTTGAAGGTGGCAGCAGACCCAAAGAGTCTTCGTTCTGATCTGCAGCTGATAGTTTATTTGGCCCCAAATCAACGACATCCAGTGTCAGCAATGGGTAGTGTGCTAATGTAGACCAGGGCTTATCAAGAGCTACATCCTCTAAAGTCTGCCTGTAACATCAGGAAATCTGGGGACAGTAGAGGTGGATAAGGGATAATATAGTTATTTAGAAGCTTGCCAATCATTACTCAAAACATAGTTGGAAGGCTGATAACTCATGTCCTTACCAACCCCTTCTCCCTCCAGCTTGGCTAAGTGACATGTTTCAGTTTGAATATACATACTTTCCATTATTAGCATTATTGGAATAATTTCAAGCACAATACTCCATATTTTCAGATGGTTTCTAAAGTAAATATGAAATAGCATCTTTACATGTGTTCTCGAGAGAGGAGTTCTGTGTAATACAGACGTGCAAAATGCATCACCTCTGCTTTCATCATTTCTGAGCGTAATTTTCCATTCAAATTTCATGTACAGGCCCCTGAAGCCCAGGTGTAAATAGTGACCAAAACCCAGAGAAGGCATTTTTAGCGTGTTTGTTTTATTGACTCAAACAAAGGGAAATTCTGGGAGGAGGAAAGGAACTTCTTATCCTGGTGTTAGTCTTCTAAATAGGGAAATAGGTCAAATTTAGGGTTTGTCAACTGACAGCATTTAATCATTCACACAGCCAATGCTCCGTCTGTTTTAATTAACCAAACCTTCTTCCGTTGCGTAGTGTAAGGACACTGCATGCTTTCATTCCGAGTTTCCTAAGCAGTGGTTTTTCTCCCGTAGCCAAACACTACGTTAGCTACAGACAGCATTGCCTCCGCAATGGTTGCATCTGCACCCATCCCAAAATCTGAAGGGGCTGGAGATTTTCAAGTGTTTATGTTTGTTCCAGCGGTTGGTGAAAACAATGTTTGCTGTCCCCTGCCCCCGGTGTGGAAACACACCTGCCTGCCATTGCTGTCACCGGGGGAAGTTGGCAGTGCGAGAGGTTTGAGCGGGAAAGCACGGAGTATGCCCCACCACTGGGACGGGCGACGCTTCCGGTGCCGCTCGGCGAAATGAAATAAAATAAATTTAAAAATAAAATAAAGTAAAAACGCCAAGAAAACCGACGCGATATCCCCTGGGGAGCTGCGAGGCCCGGCCCCACCCCGGAGGCGGGACAGCTGAGGCGGGCGGGCCCGGCACTGCACCGCCCCCTGCCGGCCGCGCTGCGCCTGGTGCTGCGGGCGTGGCCGCCCCCGCGCCGCCGGTGCCCGCTGCCGCGCCCGCTCGCCGTTGGAGGCTGCGGGCGTGGCCGTTGGCGCCGCCCGGAGGACGGCACTGCCCCCCCCGCCGCCCCCCCCCATTTCCCCCGGCACCGGCGGGCCGCCCGCTTCTCTCCCGCTCGCCCGGCGCCCGGCGGAGCCTGCGGGCGGAGGAGGAGGAGGAGGAGGAGGCGCGGGGATGGAGGGCGATCGGCAGGAGAGCCCGGTGAGCGCGGGGGGAGCCGGGGGCGGGGGGCGCGGCCGCCGGGTTGGGGTTTGCCGTCCCCTGTGTTGTCGCGCCTTGTCTTGCGGGGGCGGTGGATGTTTGTCCCCGGCCCCCTACGCCCCCCGCCACCGCCCCGCGGTCTGCTTGCCTGGCTGGGAGCGGCTGCCGGAGGCCAGTCGACAAAACCGGTCAAATGTCGCGGCGGGCCGAGCGGTGGGAAGGCGGGAGGGGGTGAGCGGGCGCGGCGCAGCCGGTGCCTGCGCCCGGCACTTGATGCTTCGCGGGGATTTCGCTTTCCCGGGCTGTCCCAGCGGTCAGCCCGGCCGCCGAGCGCAGGGCCAGGTGGCTGGAAGGGGGAAGTCGTGCCGTCACTGGGGAGCTGCCAGGTCCGCGGGCTCTTTGTGCGGCAAACAAACAAATAAATTAACGTGCCGGACGCGAACTGTTCGCCTGGTGAAGTCAAGACGGTTTCAGCCCTGAAGTGTGAATTGCATGGCAGGAAAGCCTCTTGTTTAACCAGTTTGACACTTATTTATTTTTTTTTTCCTCCCATTCTTGAAAAGCGAGCAAGCACGCTGAGTTAAAACGTATGGATTCCTATTGTTAAGAAGTATGGTTGCTTTAATTTCACTAGGTCCTTGGGTGGAATTAAGACTACACCCCTCTTCTTCTTTCCTCCCCTGCAATGCAGACATGACCTAAAGATGAACTGAGTTAGCCTAGTGGCAGTGTTCGTTTCAGTTGAAATGGATGTTGTCAGTGCTTTCATAAATGTTAATTGAGATTTGTTCGCAGTGTTAACCAGAGGAGTGCCTCAAACCAGCGAAAATTGTGTGCAATGATTGTTCTGCAGAGCTGGGGTTTGGTGACATATAGACATACAGCTGTGCAGTAAGTCTTCCTGACTCCCGTTTCCTGCGCTTACACTTGTTTTTCCCTCTTTCTGTCATGAAGGTTGCCATTAAGGGTATTGAAAGAGAGCTCATCTGCCCAGCATGCAAGGAATTATTTACCCATCCACTGATCCTTCCTTGCCAGCACAATGTCTGTCACAAATGTGTGAAAGAAATACTCTTTGCATTTGAAGACTCTCTTGCTGATGGAGGCTCTGAATCCTCTAATCCGAGTAGCCCTCGAATTAAAATATCTTCTTCTAGCATGGACAGAATTGACAGGATTAGTAGATCAGGTATGTATCAGAATTTTTGTGCGTTTTCCTGATTTTATGTATTAGAGTGACTTGAGCTGAATGGTATCTGCACTGGTAAAATGTCTTCCTAGTACTCCTGACATGGTCAAAGAGATGACTTAGGGATAGAGCAAGTCTTGTTCATTCTGTGGGAAGAACAATGGGAATATTTTTAAGGACAATGCACTTTATTTCATATATAATAGATTTGTCTTTGTGGCATCCTGTAAATCCCTGTAACCATTGTGTGTGTTTGTTCCTGTATTTCAGTTACATCGAGATGTAACAGCATCACGTTCAGTAGCGTCGAGATGTATATTTCAGCAATTTTATTGCCTGTCTGTAGTGCTGTTGAGGTGCTTCTCTCAGGTTTTGGCCAGCCTAAATTCAGTAGTTCCGCATTCCTTCTGAGCCTCTGCAGACTTCACAAATGATAGTTTCGTCCCGCCCATTTCATTGTGCTTATTACAAATAATTTTCTGTAGATGATGATCGCTGCACAGCTGCAGAATTGGAGGGGAGATTAAGAAGACTGTGCTAACAGTCTGTTTCAGTGTGGTCAGCTTTAAGAAGCACTTAGCTGTAGGACTACTCATGCTCTTTGTGATACCACGCTAGAAAGATTCTTACAGCCGCCTGCGTAATCCATAGATGAGTTGATCTGCTTTCACACAGATAGATTGGAAGTACTTGCTGTGTGTTGTACTTCTTGAAAAAGCATCTTCTTGGCTTTTAGGCTTCCTTCTGATTTAACTATCCACTTTAAAACCACAGTCTGCAGTGCTCTGGAAGAGTCACCATAAGACAAACCCTAAAGCTGTATCTTGCGTTTCATATGTTCCTAACGTTCATCCTCACCTTCCTCGTTTTCAAAGTTCAAATGTTTTATTTCACCCACTTCTTTTAAACAGCTCCTGAGTTGTTAGTACTGGTATTCTTTCAAATCAGTTTGATAAGCAAATGCTGCTTTTGCTGTAGCTTGTCTGGATGAGGCTTACATGATTTGATGGAATCCCCAAACCACATGGCTAGTTATCTTCATTACAGTCCTCTTTTCTGGAGATAGGGTGCATGGCCCCACGGTCATCATTTAGCTCTGCATACCTACGCTTCACCTGCTTTCTAAGCCCTCTCCAACTGGAGCATTCCATGAAGTCTGTATGAAGAGAGCCCAGTGGTGACTGTCTTCTCCCAAATCCAAGTCTCTTCCCTTTTTTCCTCACTAAGCATAATGTTCTGGCATGGCATTGTACGCGTGGACTGAAGCAGTCGCTGATTGCCGCTGCAGCTGTCCCCTTTATGTTTTTGCGACATGGACATTGGAGCGCTGGGCTGGGTGGCTGGGGAGCGGTGGACGTTCTGTGGGTGACCTGACCTCCCTGTGAAAACGGTGACTTGCGAAGCATGGGAGTACTGCACAGGCTGTGCGTGGGGAGCAGCCCCCCTGCTGCCTTCAGCAGCGTCAGCGAGGACATGATCCTTTCTTTCCCATCCAGCTTGCTCTCTGTGGGCAGTAGAAACGGCAATCTAGCACGACGTGGCCCACACGCAGTGCTGTGACACAGTCCGCCCTGGGCATGGAGGAGGCAGAACTCCCTTGGGAACCTGATATTTAGTTACTACTGGATTTCCAAAGTTCAGTTCAGGGTGCTGGCATAGCTGTTGGCTGCCCTTCTCAGAAGCCTTAGAGTTACCGCTTCATTATGCCCTTAACGACAGGACAAGAAAGACCCCTTCTTGGTATTCCTGTCCCCTCCTCCCTGAGATACAGGCACGCAAGTTGTTGCAGGGGCTGTAATCTTTAAATCCGCAGTAGTCTGCCACCGTCCCAGCAAACTGATGGGAAGTTATGTGTGTTATCTCCTCATCTGACCTGCTAGTAGAAGGAGATAAATGCTTTCCTAAAGACTTCATGCATGTTTGATGAGTTTGGAAATAATGGGCTTCCCCCCTTTCCCCCAGGAAAAGCATTGGACAGATGCACATCAGGGGAAGATTATAATCTCAGACAATTCAAATTTGCGAAATGAAAAGCATATGGAAATGGGAGCTTTAAAGAATATACTTAGACATTCAGGTTATACTGTCTTTGCTTCTAATGTTACAGGTGTTACAGCTCCATTCCTATGTAGGGGTGAGAGATTTGCTCTCAGACATTTGGTACCAGTAAAGTTCAACCAGCTCGCCACTTATATTTGCACAATTCTCATCTTGCATTTGAAGTACCCATACTGTGCATTGCCTTGCTTAATTCATTTTGTGATCCTTAGGGGAATTTGTGATAAAACAGCTCCATAAGAGAGAAAATGTACAAGAAAACATCCAAAGTGGGGCCTCACATGTATAACAAAAAAACCCACGAGAATTTCTGGTGGGCTTGTGCAGGGCATGTTCCTGTCAAGACATTATTGTTCTGTTTGAAAATGTGTACAACCTTCCTCCTGCTGGGATTTTTTTCTTTTTCTTTTTCTTTTTTCTTTTTTTTTTTTTTCCACTTACAGAATCCCTGCTATGTCCACGAGGAGTATCATCTATTTAAAATTATTTTGGCATTTAAATTCTTGAGATGCCAGAAGGAACTGGTCCACGTTCTGTATTTGTTGTGCACTCCCAGCTTGTATTTATAAATACGATTTATCTTAATGTAAAAAGGCCAGAACTGGTAGAAGTCTCTTATTTCTTTTCAGTTGAAATAGAGTGTGTGTACTTCTTAAAATCTAATGTGTTGTTTAAAAAAAAAACCACTGTTTATGTTGTATATAAAATATTTTACTTTATTTTAGAAAATGATGTTGCATGTAAAATGAAAATAAAGGATATTTCTTATGCTAAGCCATTTTGTGCAATGTTAGTGTAATTACAATGTTGGTGTAATCAGAGTAAAGCATGCAATGTGGTTATGTTGATACTTGTCCAGCACAGACAGATGATGCAGAAACTGAATGTTTGAAATATCCCTCCATGCTGCCCCCCCACCCCCAGTCTCTTCTTTCTCCCTTATTCTGTTCTGCTTAAATACTACAGTTGTTTCATGTGCTAGGAAATTAAACATTCTTGCCTTTCAGTCCTGCAGTCGTCTAACAGCCACGGAAGAGAAAACAGCTGATGCTTTTCATTTGAACCATTGCAAACCAATGGTGTATCTCATTTTTTGGTTTCTAAACAGCTTTCTGTTCATTATTCGCAGCCTCACAGAGGAGGTCTTTTGGGTGGAGAGGTAGAAATGCTTCACTTCTTGTATTGGCTAGAGATAGTCTAGCATTTAGATCTCGAGTTAAATATTGTTGGTTAGCCATATAGCTTTTTGTCAGTGGTCAAGTCCAGAAAATGGCTTTTGCAGTGAGCAAAGTACAGCAAAGGAGTTCTGTAAGGAAAGCTTTTCATTCTGTTTAACACTGACTTAAAGGTCAACTGGACTGGAATTCAGTTAAGGGTTGGATTATATTTTTTTTTCCTGTGTGTATGCATGACTAAACATACACTGATAGGTGCAAAAATGCACATTCTCTCTTCCCTTTAAAACAAAAATCCAACAGTCACTCCCCTGCTTGCTCCACGCTTTTTAATTTTCAGGAGTTTACATGCTCAGGTTTCAATAAAACTGCTGTCTTACTGGCAGTGAAGTGTAATTATCAGATTGATCTTTGTAACATTGAGAGGTCACGGATGGCCATCACTTTTAAATGGAAGGTAGTACTGATTGTTCATTGTATCTGAGCTCACTTAATTTGACAAAGAAGCAGACTGAAATTTACACCATGTTAATCTGAGTAGGTAGTTCTGGATCTGGCAATTTAGCGCGGTGCATGAATATATGAGGAAAACTAAATATTTTAAATTTATACACTTGTAATGTTTGGAGTGCATAGTGACATAGTCAAGCTGAAAGATAGCCAGTGTTTCTTAGTTTTAAGTAGATCTGATTTCCAAAACTGAGCTCATCTGAGCATCTCAGGCACTGTGTGGGTTTGTTAACATAAATCTTTTTTTTTTTTTTTTTTTTTTGATGTGATGCTCTGTCAAAAATGGAAGAAAAGCCCCAAAGCTCCATGTTGCCATAATATTGACAGGCACACAAGCAATTAATAGAAATACTATGTCCTTGAAGAAAGACATGAACTGAGGTAAATATAAATCTGAATTTCACACTCAGTGGAGGACAAATCAGAAGAGGAAGTTTAAATTGCCTCAGTTGAAGACTGAAAGTGTCATAAACCAAAACTGGTAGGACATGGTCAGAGGTCTTGGAAAGTTGCTGTTACCTGCCCTTTATGCAGAAAGCACCCTTGAAGATTGGGGAAGATTAAAGTATCTGAAAATGACATTTTGCAGTTACTGACTTTGCTCATGTTTGGTTTTTTTTTTTTTTTTCCTTTTCTTTCTTCCTAAAAATCAGTCCAAAAGCATGAGCTGAGTTTAGGGGGGTGGCAATATATCTTTATATGTTAAAAAAACTTGTATGAGAATCCAGTTGACTTTTAAAATCTTTTTTTTTTTTTTAAACTCTCACACATTTAACTTTCATGTCTTCCATAACCATAGAATTCTGGTGATACTGTTTGCCTGGAAAACACAATTTTATCTTTAAGATGTCTTATCCCTTTCCAAACCATCAGCTGCAGGTTGGGCTTTTCAGTATTTTAACTGTTGGTATGTCTCCTTGGGAAGAGGAAATTTAAACACTGGCTTTAAAAAACATACTTAAGATTGCTCTTTGACTTGAGTCTTTGCAATCTGTATCCTAATATTTGTGAATTTGGAGTCTGAAGATGAGCTGTGCTAATTTTTTAGTTACTGGTTGTGCTATTCCTTGCAAGTGGAGCAGCACCTTTCAAGCCACAGTGGAAAACTTCTTATGATGATTCCTAATATTTCACACAATACATATTTGTTGTAAATCAGATTGGAAAAGTGTAAAAGAGAATATGGAGAAGACCTAAGTTTCTCTGAGGCACACATCTATGTGACTACAAAATCCGTGGATTTTGCTGCTCTTTTTTTTTTTTGTGTGGTGAGTTGTTTGGTTTTTTTTTTTTAATATATATATCAGCAGAATTAGGTTTTAGCAAACTAGACACAAGACAGTTGGGAAAGATAGTGCTGGAAGTAATTTATCACTTCATCAGTACTTTCTTTTTAAAATATGATTGTAGAAATCCTATGAGCAGAAAGCAGACTTAATTCTTACTGCATGTTAATATTTTAACACTTGGTACACAAAAGAATGTTTCCATACTTTAAGTGATGAAGTGGCAGAACACGCCAAGAAGCTTAGCAAGTAAATTTCCAGAGTTTAAAACAGGGGAAAAACCAACCCTAGGCTCTTAGAGTGCTGCCAGTGCAAAGGGATGAGACATCTGAAGGTGTGTGGGACTTCCCTGATTCTGGATTGCTTTCCGTAAGCAGAGCGTCACCAGTCTTCGCAGAGCATGGTTTCGTGATGACGGTCTCGTTTGGGTCTCCCTTGGGCAGAATGAAAGGCCTCCGTTGGGATGCGGCTGAACTCGCCTTTGAGTTAAACAAACACCCGTTCCACATCTGGGCCACTCGGGCCAGACTTCAAAAGCATGCCAATGGATACGAATTTCCGATTGTATTTTTAAACTTGACCACTGCACCATGTTTGGTTTTTTTTTTTTGAGGGGGGGCGGGTTACCTTGGTTTGCCATTGCTTGCTCTCTGCTATAGTATACCGCTTGTAGGCAGTCCCCGTATGTACAACATTGTATAATTGTTTTCTTAATTTTAGCAAATGTAAGTACTCCACATCCCCTTCTGTAGCTGTTCACTGCATGGCACTGCATGTGAAATCGTCCTTTTGTTGAGGCCGTTGTAGAAGTGTGTCGATCTCTCTGTTCCTGGCTGCAGTGCTGGCTTGGAGGGTACATTGGAAACACAGCTTGCTTTTTGCTGCTGTTCTGTGCGCTGCATGTGTGTGTTGCTGTGTATGCCAAGTTACAGGTACTGCAGGACGTGCAGTGTGGGTAATTAATTCACTTCAAGTAAGTACTAAAAAAAAAAATAAAAAATAAAAAAATCTCTCCTTCCCTTAGCCAGAGAGCTATACACCGGTGCCTTGTGTCACCTGTATGAGTTGTTCCGCTCAGAACCTACCGAAAGCCATGAGACCAGCTGAGTTAGAAACTGCCAGCTCATACACACTTACTCATGCTCTGATTGTGGCTTCATAGCTGACGGTCATGCATAACTGCCACGGAACACATGTGAAAGATTTTGAAAGGAACCACTTCTTACGGGACTGTTGGTTTGTTGTTTTTTAAAGAGACTGGAAAGGCAGGGTTTGGATTGTTGGGTGAACCAGCCACAGGAAAGTGGCACAAGGCAAGTGTCTTTTGGATAGCATCAAAGGATACTTGAAAAAGAAATGAAGCATCAACGTTTCTGATGGGAAGATGCTGACTACATACCGATGAGAACAGATTTCCCTTTCTGAAGAACCAATTTTAACACTAAGAATTCAGCTTTAAGTCATGGCTCCAGTTACAAATTTGTTAGTTATACCAAAGTACAGTCCTCTCCAAGGGATCTTAAAACCACGCTCCAGCTACAGATGATGTTTTTTTTGTTTCTTTGTAAGGGAAAGTTGAGAGGATACATATTAAGCCTAAACACTGGCTTAGCCTGCTTCTGTAATACATGAAGGACTCTTTTTGATAGTTGTGCCCTGGGGGTTCATGAGTGAGACATGGGGATGCACTCCCTGTTTGATAGCCTCAAGAACATTGCCCTGTAAATAGCTTTTGGGTCTGTGTGAGCCATCACCTTGAACATGCTCCAGAGGCTTGCGGCTTTATCACTTTATTTTGGAGAGGAGGGGATGTTTGTGCATAGCTGCTTGGTAGGAGCGCAGCTTCTCTGCTGTCGCCTTTTGAAATAAGAGATAGATGTACTCTGCATAATCGTACAGATCTGTGGTTCCCCAGTTCAGGGTAGAGGAGTCTCTCAGACATAACCATTTCAGCATCCCCTTTGGTGTGCAGGGCTTATTTAGCAGCCTTCCTTTATCAAGGCCATTCAGCAAGGGCCAAGTCAGTCTCTGCATATTTTGACTAAATTATTTGGCTGAGATTTCATACTGATAATATCTAGTTCTCTTGTTTTCCTCTTTATTTTTTTTTTTATGATTCTTCTTGGGATGAGCCAGATAAGTTTGACTCAGCCAAAGCAAACTTCAGGGAGCTCAAAGTTTGCTATATGTTGGCTCAAAGTTGTCCCTGGAAACATTCAAGGCCAAGTTGCCCCAAGTTGGGGCTCAGAGCAACCTGATCTGATTGGAGATGTCCCTGCTCTTTGCAGGAGGGTTGGACTAGATGACCTTTAAAGGTCCCTTCCAACCCTAACTATTCTATGATTCTGTGATTCTATATATCTCTGAGAATAACAAATCTTACTCTGGGAATAAGCATCTTTCACTTCAGTATGTTATGAAGCCGTTGCTCTGTCTATGGGCAGCCAGTTAGCCTAAAACCAACTGGCTTCTGGAAGGTTTGGTGTTTTGTGTTTTGAAAGTCTGTAGCTTGAGTGCATCCACAACTAGATGAAGATAGAAGTGGAACAGCTAAATTAATCTGAACATAGAGTTAAGTTTTAGAGTGGTAGTTTGTAATGTCCCCTGGACTCAGATATTACACTACCTTGTCATGGCAAATGTGTTCTCTTTGGCTTGGCAGACTGCATATGAACTGGTACTATACTGGTTTGGATGGTGTGCTATGATAGTTTGGAATTGGTTCATAAATTCCTGTGCTTCTCTTGTTAAAATTTAAACCTCTTCTGTTTATGCTCCTCCTAAATCAGGATTTGGTATCTACACAGGCAGAAAACGCAATTCACTGACTCCTAGATCGACTCTATTTCCTTGTCCGGGTTGCCAGCGGGATATTGATCTTGGAGAACGTGGCATCAATGGCTTATTTCGCAACTTTACTTTGGAGACCATTGTGGAAAGATACAGACAGGCAGCCAGGGCGGCTGTTGCCATTATGTGTGATTTCTGCAAACCTCCACCTCAAGAGTCCACAAAGAGCTGCATGGACTGCAGTGCAAGCTATTGCAATGAATGTTTCAAAATACACCATCCTTGGGGAACTGTGAAAGCCCAGCACGAATATGTAGGACCAACCACCAACTTCAGACCCAAGGTTAGTATTCTCTGTCTTACAGAAGTTGGGTTGCAGCATTCACGTAGAGCTTCACACATACCTGTGCAATGGTAGTTGCTTTTTGAGATCATTGTTTCTTTATTGACTATTGCTGTTATTTATTGAGTGTACCATCAGTTTTTGTTCTTGTTTTTGCAGAAGTGGTTGTTGCTGAAGAGGACATTAAGAACATATTTGAAGGGGACCCTAAAAATAAGGGTGTTTTTTTTTTCCGTTGGAGAATGAATTGTGTTATTTGTGATTTGAGTCTCTTTCTCCTTTTTTTTTTCTAAGACTTAATGATCTTGCACATCTGGAGTGGCAGTCCTTTTCTCTAAAAGTTGGGCATGGAGCATGCCTGTGTGCGGTAAACTTAAAAAAAACCAACAGAATTGGCCTCCCTCCCTTAAGGCAGGTTCCCTTTTGGTGTTTTGTGCCTCAACTTGATCCATCACAAAGCATCTTCTTTCTCTCCTCCTTCCTTGCACCTAGTGATAGCAAAAGGTGGAGTTCAGGTCTCCGCTGTTATTACACCTTGTTATTTTTTTAGCTATAGCAGAAGAGGAAAATGTAATGGCTGGTTTTCTGCTTTACACACTTGTGCTGTTGCATTCAGACAAAACAGCGTGATTGCAAAGTGCTGTTATCTTTGTTTCCCCTGTCAAGTGTGGTGCAGAACATGGCAGTGCATTATTGAATTTAAGTTACATGACAGTAGAAATTGCCATCTCTCTAATAAGAGACCACAATACATCTGAATGCCCCAGCACTTGCTGTGTGCTTGGTGACCTCACTGGAGGTCCCACAGATATTAGAAATGCTGATGTTCAAGGAGTCCTGATTAATTTTTATTAAATTAAGTAGATTTGATTAATATGTGGTGCATAAGAAGCTCTTGACTGGTGATGTAACTTCTTTCTGAGACCGGAGAAATCTGAGCCTCAAGAGTTACTGAGCTGGCAGATAGCGAACATCCAGAAGTTCACTTAATGCCATTTTTCTTGAGCCTAATGCATTCTTCATTCATTCTAGTTAAGATGCACTTTTAAATGTGCTAGCACACAACTGTCTTTGTAAAATGTCCCTGTATTGGAAAAATGAGTAAGGTAAAAGTTTGCCATCTTCCATCTCTTGATCTAAAACGCTGTACAGATCCTTAAAAACTTTGCTTCTATGGGATCTAAACCCTCACTGTTGCAATGTTGCTACTTAAAAATACCAAAGGTGTCTTCTCGTCCTTCTGTACTCTTAAAGGTTCCATATGTTGTTATACTACATGCAGACTGAATTTGGGATTAAAAGTCAGTAGCTTAATTCTGTTGAAGCAGAGCGAAAGGTGAAATGGTTTAGATCATCCTGACTTTGATGTATCAAGTGTGTGCGTTTGTGTGGGATTTAACTTTTTAAAAACGTATGATAAGACAGATGTACTATTTAAAAAAGGAGAAAAAAAAGGAGAAAAACATAGTGTAGTTAAATCAACTATAGATACATCTACTTTGTAGAAAAACTTCCCAGCACCAGTAAACTAATCTTTACTGTGCTCTCATAGAGAATTTTTTTGAGGACTGTTTGAGCTTTATAATAGAAAGAAAGAAAAGCACATTTTTCATTGCACTGCATTGTTAAGACCTGAACTGAATGCATGGAGTATTTGCTGGTTCCCTAAACAATGTTCCCACTCATCATTTTAACTTACAACCAGACTGGAGAGCACTTTGTAATGTGTGTGGTGGGGATGGGAGAAGCATGTACTGGGCTGATTGTTTTTGAATTTTGAGAGACCTAGACAAGGTAGTCTGCTGACTTCTTCTGTCTCTAGCTTGCAGGTTTTAATTCTTGCTTATATGAGGAGATGAATAAAAATCCGTGGTTTCTGCTAGGTATGACAACACAGTGCTGTGGAAAAATTACTTCCACAGACCAACGGCACGAATGCGGGTTTTGGAAATGTCTGCTTGCACAGCTGATTTTCCTGCAAATTTCCTTCCCCTCTCCCAACCCTCAGTCCACTAGTCAATGACAAGGGGATAGCTTATCGCATATTCTGCTTAATGACAGCCTTATTTACCAAGGTGCTAGTGAAACTAGTGTCTTTGAGCTTTTCACCATAGCCTGAGATAACATTTGGGGCTTGAGAGCTGGTTTCAGAGATGGTCTGCAATTTTAGCTTAGTATGTCCGTATTTATGCTACTCACAGTTTCCTATTTTTGTGCCCTTTCCTGTCGGGTGCTTTTTTGTCTGTGTGTGTTAAAAGATGATACTTTTGAATCCTGACTGTTGGCACAGCTGTCTTGTTCTTCTTCTTGAAATAAAACTGAAAAACTTTCTCAAAAGCTTTGCTTTGGTAACATGGAGTAGACGGACCCAAATGTTGTGTCTTTCAGTGCTCTGGAATGAGGCAAAGCATTTTTTTTTTTTTAACACACAGTTTTTGGCGCCCCCCCACCCCCCAGATGGTTTTGTTTGTTGGTTGAGCTTGGAGTTCAGCAATACTTTTTTTTTTTTTTTTCCCCACGTGTTTAGTTTTTGAAAGATGATTTTTAGCGAACACTAGTTTCTTTGCCTTGCTATTTAAGCTGATGCTGGAATTAGCACTCAGCATGAACAACTTGTAATTGGAGTCAGACAGAAAAACTGAAACACTGGACCCTTTTGTCTTTAAAATAACTGTGACTGGTGGTGGTGGCAGCAGTTGCTCCAAGAGCAATGACTATGTGGCTGATCAGTCTAGACTTAAATCATTTCAGTGTTACGTCAACTCTTGCTTTAAGAAATGGCTCATAGCTGTTTCAAGAGGTGCTGGCGTGGACATGGTTAAATTTGACAGGGCGAGTGTGTTATATATTGCATTTGCAGCTTTGAACATGAGTGTAGGGAGCTTGAGGCATGCAAACAACTTCAGGGATTAGCAAAGTGATTGATTGCAGTATGGAGGCTACATGATGTGTATACAGGCCTTGCTACAGGTGTACTCACTGTGAGCCTCATGAAACTGTTCATCTGCTGGCTTTCACTGGCACGGACAAATATAAAAGGTGGAAGATATGAAAAAATCTACTGATGGAATCAGACGCTGCTGTGATTCAGTGTTGTGATGGTTTATTGAGCACCTCAGGTTTTGAAAGTACACTTGCATTCTCTCTGCTGTCTTTTTTTTTTTTTTTTCAGATTTTGATGTGTCCGGAACATGAAATGGAGAGGGTAAACATGTACTGTGAAATCTGCAGAAGACCTGTTTGTCATCTTTGTAAGCTGGGTGGATGTCATGCAAACCATAGAGTAACAACAATGAGTACTGCCTACAAAACCCTTAAGGTAAAAGTAAATATTGTGGACCTGGCCTTAAGAAGGGGAAGAGCACTGAGCTTCTGGCGTAAGGGCAAACTCCCCCTGGCAGGAAGCCAGGATGCGTGTTCGGAGGACGCTGCCCTAAGTCACGAGGCAGGCTGTGGTGCAACAGCTGTTAATGTACGTGTTTGTGTGACATCGCACGCCTCTGAGAAACTAAACTGTATTTTCCTTAAGACTTGAAACATAACCCCTTAGGGGTGCTTCCACCTTATTTTAGCCAGCTGTACAGCAGTACTGGCCAATGCAGGAGGCTTAAGAAATTACTATTTTACAATCTAGCTTTTATCCTGAATGGTCAGATAAGTGTCCTTGTGGCATAAGTTAGCTGATACTTTACAAGCACTCCTGAAAAATTTGCATCTGAAGTGTCTGTTGGGACTTCAGATGTTTCTTCAGATGCATGTTAATTCCCTAAGCACAGTACAACAGGGAAGGCTTGCAAACATTGCTTTGTTATTAAATAATGATTGCTGCTATCTCCTCTTCTTCCTTTTCTCCCTCTCTTTCTCATTAAAAAAAAAAAAACAACCAGACCTGCCTGCCTTTTGCTCTTTGGCCTCCCCGCCTGTTTGCAAGGCTTTTCCTGTACAGCTGTTAACTCTTGCAGCTAAGGAAGTGCATAGACACTCCTAAATTCATGCTTTGAACCACTTATTTTTCTAGCAAGTCTTACTACAAATAAGTTAGTAACCTGCAAAGCTTTTCTGTAAGTTTTAGTAACATCCTGAAACCTGATGTTCCTAGCCTAAGAGAGGGTGGCTCCTGTGGCTGGAGAAGAATGAGCCAGCTGAGGCTGTTACCTCTTGTCCTGAGAGGCCGTGCCCCCAGTCCCGCTCACAGCAGTGGCCTGATGTCCCTACGAAGTCATTGCAGGTCACCGAGCAGTTCTCCGTGGGGTTGCTCTTCATAACTGGTGGCAGGCTGTTGTGCTTGTAATGAGATAAACCAAGCACTGGCTGGATGACCTGCCTGTGCTTGTTGTCAGTTTGGGTGGATACCCTTATTCTGACAGCTTGCTGTTTTGTATTAACAGGAGAGGCTTTCAAAAGATATTGAGTACCTCATCAGTAAGGAGAGCCAGGTGAAAGCTCACATCACTCAGCTGGATCTGCTGCTGAAAGAAACAGAGGTAGGGGTGGCTTGTGGCTTGTCTGGGGATGGTCCTTGCAGGGACACAGCAGGGACTCGGAACTGTTTTCAGTGAAGTGTCTCATATCCTTTATCCAGTTAGTCAGTAAACCAATTTCTGGACAGTTTTTGTGAGTCCTGAGTCACACATGGTAAGACATAATCCCGACCGTGTGGGAAACTTGGGCAGTGTACAGAGGGAAGTTAAGTTTTGGGTGCTGCTGTAAATTTATTTGAAATAAAGCATATTTGATACCTGAACTGAAGAGAGGAGGGTTAGTTACAGCTTTTGTGTATTATTGGTGCTGCACAATTTATGCTGGCTGTTTATCTTGAGGATGTTGCAGTAAAGTCAGAACTAAGAACAAAATCTCCCTGCAGAAGAGTGAGAGCTGGGAGCTCACATACAAGCTGAAAAACATGATGGCAGAAATTGCAGGAGCTCCTGGCCCTGCCTGTGTCTTGATATGGATTGTCTCCGTGCTTTGTAGTTCATTTTATCCAGGGCACTGGTCAGAGGTGGCACGATGACTCGGAGGGCATACATGAGAAACTAGGCTGTACTTCCAGTTCAGGGTGACTGGGGACTGCTCTTTGGTGTGCAGGCTTCAGAGTCTGATGTGCTTTTACTATGAGCTATTTAGACAAACGCTGTGCACAACTCAAGACATAATCAGAGGAATGCTTTCTTCCTCTTTGTTCTCCATGTTAAGATAGTAAATGCTTACTAGCTTGGGTGCGGTGCTGATCACATTTTCAGTGCTGAGGAGCATAACAAAGCTCATTAGTCTTGTCTGTCAAATGGATGACTAGATTGCTATGATATCTTGAACAACCGTAAGTGTGTTTCTATACACAGCCACAGTGTTGTGGAATCTGTCTAAAATGTCTTTTGTTCCCTCGTAGTGCAACAGTGAAAGAGCTAAACAAGAAGCATTTCAGAGTTTTGAGAAATTGTTTCATGTCCTGGAAGAGAAGAAATCTGCAGCCCTTAGGGCAATTGAAGCATCTAAGAACTTAAGGCTGGAAAAATTGCAAACACAAGCAGAAGAATATCAAGGACTCCTGGAAAATAATGGCCTTGTAGGATATGCTCAAGAAGTCCTTAAAGAAACTGATCCGTCTTGTTTTGTTCAAACAGCAAAACAACTTCATGTCAGGTATCTTAATTATCTTCTGTTTGAGGTACAGGTCCTGTTCTAGGATGTCTGGTCAGTCATATTCTTTTGACACCTGCCAGCAAAGTACTGAATGCAGAGGCTGGGAGATGGTCCCAGTACCGTTCAGTAGTAATTACTACATTACAGTGTGCGTTCAGAAGCAGCACCCTGGAGTGGTTCTGTCCTGCAACAACACCCAGCCTTGTTCAGTAGGACTGCGATGGAAGGGTAGCCCATTCAGCTTACTGACAGATTTCTTTGTATCTGGTATTTGCAAGTTAATCAAACAGGTCTCTTCTGCCTTTAAACTCTTTGATCTTAATAGTTGTTTTCCATTAGAGCTTCACACCTATTTTGTTCTTTGAACATAATGCCCCAAATTGTTAAAATGCTTTGCTGTCTGAGCGATTATCTATTTGTTATCTTTACACTGATGTACAAAAGGCCTTTAAATTTTGCATTTGAATTCTGTCTAGAGAGACAGAAATTCCTGGGAACAATGCACACGTGTGAATTCCCTCTTCTCTCTTTTGCCATCCCTCTGCTCCTGTGCTTTCAGAATCCAAAAAGCTACTGAATCTCTGAAGAGCTTCAGGCCAGCAGCTGAAACTACTTTTGAAGACTTTGTGGTGGACATAGGGAAGCAAGAGGAGATCCTTGGTGACTTGTCCTTCCATTCCAATGGTAAATTGTGAGAACATCAGGTCTTTCTGGAGTTACGGCTTTAAGGGCTTCTCTGTAAAGAGGCAAAACTTCTGCAGGGCTGCAGATGCAGAACTCAGTCTTGTGATTTGCACTGTCCCTTCTGTCTCCATGATCCACGAGGCATTACCTGGCAGCCATGCTAGGTATAGGTCTGATAAATAAGCTAAGATGCCATTACATTCAGTCCTAGTTTTTACATTGGCTTCCAAAATATTGTATTTAAGGAATATTAGGTCTTCCTAGAAGCTTTTTGTAGCTTGACAGAAAATAGTGGGTTTTTATACGTTTTTTTAGCTGCCAGGAAAAATAACCAATACAACTTCCAAAGTGAAAACAGAAACTAAGGGATTTATTTAAGTGCATGAACAGAACCATCCTCCTCTGCCCTGTTTAACTGAGTGAGTCAGATTTCTGCCCCCACTGTGCTATAGCCACTCAACAAACAGCTAGTGTGGTTAATTCTAAAACAATATGTATCTAAATTTGAGGTTTTTTTTTTTCTCCTGAATCTCTGGCATTCCAGGTCTAGAAGTACCAGAAATCAATGAAGAGCAGAGCAGAATGTACAACAAAGCTCTAATCAGTTGGGAATGCCCTGGGAAGACAGACTCTGCTGATATCTACGTTCTTGAGTATCATAAGCTTAATAGAGAAGAGGAGAGTGTGACGTGGCAGGAGATCGAAGTCTGCAGCAAGAGCAAGAGCAAAGTAATACCTGATCTTGATGATGACAGCAGCTATGCCTTTAGAGTTCGAGGATATAAAGGGTCCATCTGCAGCCCTTGGAGCCGAGAAGTTATTTTACGTACACCTCCAGCTCCAGGTATTAGGTTTTCTTATGTCCCTGAGGTGCTGAATCTGTGTCTGTTAGTGTGAAGAGCTGTAGGTGGTTTCCAGTAGCTCCCAGACTTCTACTGTCCTGTTACCAGTTGCATAAATCTGTAGAAGCACTGTTAACAAACAGGTTAAGTAGGTAGTGTACTGAGATTGTGTTAGCTTGCATGACATTCCTGGTAACCTGTAAAAGTGAGAAATTCTAATGCCAGTGTGACTTAAAGTGTAGTTTATGAGCACAAAAGGCCAAATACCTAACTAAAAGGAAATTTTTTGGGGCACTGTTTTTCAGTTTTCAGTTTTCTTTTTGATGACAAATGTGGGTACAACAGTGAACATCTCCTGCTGAACCCAGGAAGAACCTCTGTGGAAAGTAGGGCTGGATTTCCTCTACTTCTGGGATCTGAGCGCATGCAGGTTGGATGCTACACCACCCTGAATTACATCATTGGTGACACTGGGATTGCCAAAGGGAAGCACTTCTGGGCTTTTCATGTGGAAGCCTATTCATACCTGGTGAAAGTGGGAGTTGTTTCTAGCAACAAGATACAGAAATTGTTCCACAATACCCATGATGTGACCAGCCCAAGGTAAATTGCGAACTCTTGCTTAATACATGTTTTCTATAAGGAGATGGCTTTTTAAAAAAGAACTTCAGAGTGAGTCTGGTCTCCTTTAGTACACAAGGTGAACCTTAGTGGTGGAAAGTAGCTTGAAGGATTGTCCTGTTCATCCCCTACTGTTAGTAGAAAGATGTTCTAATGATCCACAGTCCTATTTTCTTTCTTTTTGGGAAAGAAATCAGATCCTTATAGATGTCAAGATATGTCAGTTAAAGGAAGAAGGTAAAAAAAAAAAAAAGCATCAGTTGCAAGATTGAAGCAATGCTTAATTGTAAATAGTAAGACTCTGCCTTAATTCCCTTAGCATACTGGGTTTGGCAGCCATTCAGAGGTACAATGTTCACTGTACATGTACATCTTTGCTGTAGCTTGCATTACAGTGGATTCCAAGTCACTGACTTATCACAGGCTATATGCTTGCATACGGTACTGAAGTTCTACTGAGCACAAGCCAAAGTGTGGTGGCCAAACCAGCAAAAAGATTTCCGGCTGTCAATTACAATTGTAGTAAGCCTGGATGTGTCTAGGAACTGCAGGCTGGGAGGCTGTCTCCTGGGGACTCTTAACTTTTTCAGGGATCTAGCAAATGTATTGGCTTCCTCCTGTCTAACATACTGAAAGTCTAAAGGTGTCAATGTCTTGGGCTGCTTAAGGTCAGATGGAGCCTTTTTCTGAAGTGAGAGATCAGATCCTGATTTCCTGATTTCTTTTTCCTTATCCACAGAAACAGCTGGAAAACTTCAGCTGACACACATCCAATCTCCCTCCAAACAGCCCAGAAATGCAAACCTAGCTAGGGATTGTCTGCACAGAAGAATGTGTGCTTCTCCAATCTGTCTTCATCTGGAGACAGAAGTACGGGGAAGAGCATGTAGACTGAACAAATCCGGTTACAAATTTTCCCCGGTAACCAGCTGGAAAAGAAGGGTTCAGGGAAGCCTCCAGGCAGAGCACTTTAAAAAAAAAAAAACAACCCCAAACTTAAGCCACTGCCCTTTGTCTTGTGAATTTTACAGACAATGTAATACAGCAGCAGCATGGGAAACTCATAGGACAACAGTAATGTTAAATGTATTTACTGGTGTCATTTAACATTATGTATATAAAGTTGAACACATCTTGACTGTAATGATTAGTCATATTTGCTAAATTACTTCTCAAGTTAACTAATTTACTATACCTGTAGGTTCATGAATGGTTGCCTAGCATGAGTACATTTAGATACATCTGCTCCTTACTAAAGCCTTCTGTGGTCTTGTCCTCATTAGTGTTTAGCTGCTGTTAATTGTTTGAACTGGCCCAAGTGAGTGTTCTCCAAGGTTTTGCCTGTGATTGTGTGGTGTTACCTGTCTTACAAAAATGTTTTCTCCAGTTCACATCATTGATCCCACTTCAGAATTTGACAAAAGCAAATGGTTGTTTTTCTGTTCTAGATACGAACAAGACAGTGGTCATGACAGTGGGAGTGAAGATGCCTTTGACTCGTTACAGCCTTTCACGCTGGTCACTTTAGGCATGAAGAAGTTCTTTATCCCCACGACAGCTGCTGCCCCCAAGGATCCAGCGAGCAGAATCCTTCCCTTACCGTCACGTTTGGGCATTTGCCTTGACTGTGACAAAGGCAAGGTGGGGTTTTATGACGCAGGCCGTATGAAATGCCTTTATGAGTGCGAGGTGGACTGTTCTGGCATAATGTACCCAGCTTTTGCCTTAATGGGTGGCGCGGCAGTTCATCTTGAGGAAGCTGTCACAGCAAAGTATGAGGAGTACCACGATGACATGTAGTGCAGTAATCTCTTCCCGTTGCTCTTCTGAGATGGAAAATGAGAGCAGAAGAATTCCACCTTAGTTTTCAGTCCTGATTAATTAAATTATACCTATGTGTTGCTCACGAGCCTCTGGGCCATGCTTTTTTTAAAAAAACAGTCCAGACACTTCCCACACCAGAGGAAAATGTTCTTCCAAGAACTCTCCTGCCTTTCTTGTGAACTGTGCGATGCTCTTCTCCATAGACTTTCTTCCCAGGGGGAAGCAGGGAAGAAGTGTGACTAGCAACCAAAATTACTCTTCAGGGGTAGAAGTCTGCCTTTTATGTAACTTAAATCCTCACATAGTCAGTTTTGCGTTTGATGAAGTCAAAACTGACAGTGTGTGATTGCCATTCTCCTTTTAAGAAATCTGCCTGAATGCCTCTGAGGGGTCAAATGCTGTCCAGTTAACCCCTGACCAGCAGGGGTTGGGCCTTTCAGCATGAAATAACATTTGCAAAAATATGATATAAAGCAGGGAGAAGTTGGAACTGCAGCTGAACTTTTAGGTTGTATTTGGAAAGAGGAGGGTAAAATAGGATCTGATTGCATGTCGTATACCTTTAATGTGATTGTAAGCTAAAACTCTGACACCTGGTGTCATATAGTTGGTGGCATAATGGTAAGTTTCTTTACTCTTCCAGGCTTTTATTTTGGGCTATATAAAATACATAAAGTGCAATTCAACTGTAAACATCAGAATTTAGAGTCCAAAATCAGAAGTGTTTGCATGTGTGAGTAACAGTACCTGGTATTTAGGCAAAACAAATGAGTTATTGACATAAGTAATAATATGTGAACTTAAAAAAAAATTCAGGTATTTCTTTTAATACTTTAATACTTGTTTCTATAAGTTAATCTTTTGGTGTAGTAGTAGCTTAGGTTTGTTTTTAGTAAGAATGTCATAAATGCACTGATCATGTTTTGAGACCCAATTTCTGCCTTAAAGGATGTCTCCCCTTAAATTTCTGTTTCTCTCATATTAAAAAATGTGTCACATAATTTTTCATGGAATCACAGAACCATATAATAGTTTCGGATGGAGGGCACCTTTAAAGGTCATCTAGTCCAATCCTCCTGCAAGGAGCAGGGACATCTCCAACCAAATCAGGTTGCTCTGAGCCCCGTCCAGGTACATCCAGAGCTTCTCTGGGCAACCTGTACTAGGGTCTCCACCCTCACTGTTAGAAATTTCTTCTTTGTATCTAATCTAAATCTAGCCTTTTACAGTTTAAAACCATTGCCCCTTGTCCTGTCTCTGTAGGCCTTCATAAAAAGTCTCACCGTCTTTCTTTTAAGCCCTCTTTCTTTATTGAAAGGCTGCAATGAAGTCTCCCCAGATCCTTTTCCTCTCCAGGCTGAACAGCCCCAACTCTCTCAGCCTGTCCTGATTGAAGAGGTGCTCCAGCCCTCTGATCATCTTTGTGACCCTCCTCTGGACTCACTCTGTGCTGGGGACCCTAGAGATGGATGCAGTATTGCAGGGAGGTTCTTGGGAGAGCAGAGTGGAAGAATCACCTCCCTTGTCCTGCTAGCCGCCCAGCAGCCCAGGATGTGACTGGCTTTCTGTGCTGGAAGCATGCTGGCTCGTGTCCAATTTTTCATCCACTAAGATTCCCGAGTCGTCCTCCTGTGCTCTCAACTTATTCATCCCTCGGTCTATTGATAGTGGAGATTGCTTGGACCCAGGTGCAGGGCCTTGTGCTTGGCCTTGGCAAACCTCATGAGGTTCACATGGGTCCACTCCTTAAGCCTGTCAGGATTTCTCAGGATGGCATTCTTTCCCTCTAGAGAACAAATCGCTCAGCTTGGTGTCATGTGCAAACTTGCTGAGGGTGCAATCAATCCCACTGTCTCTGATGTTAATGAAAATATTAAAAATACTGGTACCAATACAGACCCTTGAGGGATGTCACTCATTTCTGTTTTCACTTGGACATTGAACTATAACTCTTTGGACACAGCCATCCAGCCAATTCCTTATCCATTGAACAGTTGATCATCAAACCCATCTCTTTCAAATTTAGAGGTAAGAATGCTGAGGGAGATCCTATCAAAGGCCTTACAGAAGTCCAGGTATATGACATCTGTAGCTCTTCCCTCGTCCACTGATGCAGTCACTCCATCACAGAAGGCCACAGATGAGTCGGGCACAATTTGGCCTTGCTGAATCCATGTTGGCTGTCTCTAGTCACCTCCCTGTCTTCCCTGTGTTTCAATGTATCTTCCAGGAGGATCTGTTACATGATCTTACTGGGTGTGGGGGTGAACTGCATCTGTTTATAGAAATCTACATAGAAAAACATTTGGGTACTTGCACTGTTAACTTGTGTTGTGGAAAAATAAGGATCTAAAGTGAAGGATGTTTCTAATACATACTTGGTGCTTTGTAATTTGGGGATATGCTTTCTAATATGGGGATAGTGTTGCATCCTGATGAATGTGTGTGAAGTATGCTTACTAAGTACATGTATACAGCTGTAGAGCTCTGAAATGGGACCCGAAAATCACAATACACTTAAATGAATGTAGGTCATAATGGAAAACCTTTGTGTGCTTTGCTGTCTGAACTGTAGTACTGATCTGGTCAGGATTCCACCCGTCTCAGTGTCCTCTCTTCTAAGCCTCTATCTGATGGCCACTGTTCTGTTGGCAGTTGGCAGAAATGGTAATTGGCAGAAATGTCATCTGTGCCAAGGTGAGCATGATAGCCCTTTTGGGGCTAGAAGGACCCAGCAAAGGCAATCTCTTGTCTGGCTCTCACCCACAAATGTTTCTGCCTTACTGTGTGGAAGTGTGTTGCACAGGTTCATTGTGTGCTTGTGTGGGAAACGCTTTGATGTCCCAGGCAGCAGGTGTGAAGCAGTGGGTCTCCTGGAACTTTCTCCTGCAGGAGAATTGGCAAAGTGTCCCTTGCTAGTTATCCTTTAGGTAATTTATTTTTGTAACAGATGGTTTTCATTGCCTTTCTTTCCCATTATGCCCTCCCTTCGTGTTTCCTCTCACTGGATGGAAGCCATTCTGTACTGGTGAGCATCCTGGTGCCCCTCTTTGTCCTCTCACCTTCTGAGGCTGACTGAAGGAACCCTCCATACAGACACTCTTGCTATGAAAGATCACAAAATTATGGATTTTTCTTCTTTCCATAGTCCTAAAACTATATTTTCCTTTTTGCTCAATACTGAATATTAAGCTGACATTTACTAAATTTATTCTGCAGTGTTTTTTGCCCAGTCGTGATGACTAGTTGTAAACAAGCTGTGTGTATACAGTTTCCCCAGTATGTGTGTTATTTTGCATTTGTTAATGTTTCATCTGCTCACTTACCTAGTCACTTAGTCTTGAGGGCCGCCTGCAGCTCTTCAGTCACTTTTAGACTTCAGTGTTCCCAAGTAGCTCCATAGGCAACACAAACATGATATTTTTTGTTGTTTGCCTGCTTTTCCAGATCTTGGAGCAGCTTAAGTTGTAGTGAGACACAGCAAATCTCTTTCTGCTGATAAAATTTATTGTTCCTTCCACTTTTTTTTTCCCCCTCAGTCATGTATTAAACCATGATTAGCTAGTGAAGCACTGAAAACTTCTGCATGTTAGTACACTCTGTTGAGTAGATGACTCATGTTCTTGTGTATGTGAGCACAGTGGTCAAACAGACCCAGGAGACAGGATTCTCTTCAGTAGCTGTGACTTCTCTTATTGTATAATCACTGTCTGTTCATCTATCAAACCTCATATTGACTTAAAGCTATAGATTATAGGGTTGAACTTTTCTGGTTTGTTGTTTCTGGACCAAATATCCTTCTACAGAAAAATGTATCAGTGTTGATTCCTCTGTTTCAGAAACTTGTCTTAAATCATAGGTTTTATGTCACAGTTAGCACTCTACAGTTCCACATTTGGATTCTTTATAAGCTTCTAGACCAATATCACCAACATTTGGCTTTCTGTTACTTCATGGAAATACTCATAAACTGAACACTCTGTCTTAGACAAGAAGACAATCCCTCAGACTCATTTATTTAAAAAAAAAATTAAACGTTACTGGTTTGGGAATATAGAAGTTAGACATTAATAAGGTTTTTTTTTCTACTATAGCTTTATCTTACATTAATTTAAGATGTGCTCTGCTATGCAATTACTTATTCTACTAGACTGACACTACTTTAAACATCTGTTTACCTTTTGATATGTCTGTTTGTATTTATCTCATTCTGAGTTTAAAAATTGATTTGGCTTTTGGTGTTACTTGAATACTTAGGATGCATTCATTACAGTACTCTATGGTGCTTACTCCAGCTTATTAAACAAAAAAAAACCACACTGTCAGAGGCACTGACAACATACTGTCAGATTTTTTCCACTACAATGGAAGTGTCACCTTTCAGAAATACAGTTCAGCCGTACTTGCCTATCCAGATACTTATTTTTCCAGAACAAGTTTCTTCCTATGAAACAGCACTTTACAATGTAGATTAAGCTAAGAGTGGTGTGTTATTGTGTGGATCTTTGTGCAATATAGCTGTTTGGTGACTACTGTGTGATTTGCAAAGCTCCATGCAGGTGTGAATCATGTAGACACTTTTTAGATATCTAAAGCTTTAACAAAAAGGCCTTGTTTAAAAATATTCTGAAATGTAAATGTGATGGGTTTTTTTTTTTTAATAAAAGCTGAAAATACAGCAGCTTTGTCATTCACATTATTGCCTCACAGCTCTGAAGCACCCTGGTTGAAACAATATTTCTTAGAATAGTTGACAACAGGTGACTTGGGGGGAGAAAAGCACTGCTTTTGGTTCTCAAGTCTTCCCATATATCTGTACTTCTAACTTTAAGAGGACTGAAGAGTCTAGTTTGGACTAACTGCCACGTCAGGCTTTTACTTAAGATGTTGATGTTAGGAACTTGGCTGCCTGAGGCTCCCTCTCCAGGCAGGTGAGGAAAATGTGTGTCCAGAAGGAACTTGACTCTTGGGAATTTTCAGGGGAACCTACCCATTCCTTAAGGGAGGAAGCAGGTGGTGCTTAGCTCTCCAACCTGAGCAGCCCAGTCAAGAGACCTAAGTTAGGTTGGATGGGCTTGCCTTGCTCTGCAGTTCTGCTGCCACTGCTTAAATCTGTATCTCTTTGAAAAATCAGTGGGTACATTTATCGACACCACTGCTGTCAGGATGTTTTAAGTTTCAGCTTCTGGTGGTTGCTGCCTTCAGGCCTGCTCTGTGTGTGCACCTGCAAGCGCTGGAGGCTGTATTCATGGTGAAACATCCTGTGAGCTGTGCTAGTGCAGGTAAAGCAGCCACACAGTCAATATGTGTGTGTGTGTATACATCAAGAGAGACAGACTGATGCTCCTGGGAAAGCAGGAGTCTTGAAACCAAGTGCAATGTTCTGCTGGATTTTCTTAACTTTCTGATTTGGCTGCCATCCTCCCGTATGTTGTTTAAAGGTGTGAATGACAGGTTTGTTTATTCTTGAAGCGGAGTAAAACCGGCACTGTAGAGACAGAAGAGTGGCAGAGGAAGCACTTGAAAAGGGCTCGGGCAGAAAAATATTCTTGGTGCCCTGTCAGCAAGTGAATGCAGAGCTGGCTGGCACTTCCTGAGATGTTTGCCATAAGGGGAAGACTGAGATGGTGCATGGTCTTTGGCTCAGGTCCTATTGAATAACAACTTCTTGAAAGCTTATTTTGAAGTTCAGAAGAACAAACTGTGCATCTGTGTGAGAGAGAACTTTGGTTTGTGGTGGAGTCTCAAATTAGAAAGAAGCGACTTTGAGTTGGCCTGAAGGATATTTCTAGCTCCTTGGAAAAATAATAAGGCTTTTTGTGTATTTATTGCCCAACTATAAACATTACACTGGACAAATCCAACGTAGCATGAAAGGATCTATTTATTTTAGTCAGCTTGCCTGGTTTAGACAGGCTTAGTCCTTGTTCTTAACCCTTTTAGTTCTCCCACCTCCTATCTCCCATAAGACAGTTGTAAGGGAGAAATGGGAGGCTCAAACACTATCAAAAAAAAGCTGCTCTCAAAAATTTATCTTTTCCTCCCTGTTTATTAAAGTCTGCCTCTATTTTCTTCCATCACGCCAATATCAGCTCAGCTTTGGTGCAGTTACTGGATTTCCTGCTCTTTTCTCTGCAAACAGCAGCAGTGGTATCTTCTGCTCCTACATGCAATGTAACTGATGTAGGAAGGAGGAAAAAAAAAAGTACAGAGTTATCCTTAAACCTTTCAGAAAGAGACGGAGAGAAAATGCCCTATGTAGACAGAAAACTATCATCTTGGGAAAAAAAAAAAACAGATGAGAGGAAAAATTACTATTTTCTTCCTCAGGGTCTATGAGTGACCATTCTGCATGGGTAGTCAAGCAGGGCAGGGAGCCAGGCAGACAAAGAAGATTCCCGCCAGTGCTGCTAAACATGTACAACCCACAGCACAAGTTTGCACGTTGTCGAGAAATTGTTTCTGGGGTTGGTAACCCCCTGTGACCTGGTGGGCTAAAACGGGGAGATGCAATGTATTCCTCACAGCTTCTCATTATATGGCATAATGTGCAAATGACTTTGTTTCTGCCTGGGCTTAGGTTAAAAATATATTTGGCCTTTGTCTATGTCAGTTGATTTAAAAGTTGTCCATCTCCAACAAAAAAACCCTGTTGTCTGAATTGTTACACATATCTATCCATCCTTTCTTGAAGAGAACTGTGGTATAACTTTTCAGAGTAGAATATATTATTAATACAATTTAAATGGATCATCATACTTAATTATGCAGCACGCCATGCAACCACCGTAACTAAACCAGTGGAACGAAAAAATTTCCTTTAAGAAATAATCTCATACATACTTCTTAAAAAGTCAGCTAAGTGATGAATGAAGATTAAAAACTAAGAATTCACTTGAGAAGTCATTTCAAAAGAGAACTGCAGGGATCTAAGCTAACTACTTGGCTACAGAAAACAAGCAGCACTTAATTTCATTCATCACTGAACCTACCTGTATGTAGACATGTGGGTATATACATTTATATTTGTGCATACGTGTAGGTCTCTTTTTTTTTTTTTTTTTTTCCTGTAAAGTTGTTTGGCTACTCATGAAATTGCTAGGAAGGTCAGAAAACACTGAGACTCATTCACATAATACTGAAAATTGTTCTTAGGGCCATCTTATTCAGGATTTTGCACGTTGCTGGGCCAAGTGTGTTTGCTGCATCAAAGTATTTAGACTACGCAAGGTGACACAGGATGGTCCTTTCCTATGCCCCTGAGGATTTATGGCGTGAAGGGGCTGTTTACCTCGAGACAGAAGGACCTGGGGCGGTGCTGGTGGTGCATCTCCTGTACATGTGAACACTAAGCCAGAAGACGACTTGAAGGTGTGACACTGCACCTCGGCAGAGCTGGCAGAATGATTTTTCCTCAGCTTTTCCTCACTGAACCTGGAGACACCATACATACTTGTCACCTCTCTCCCTGCTGTTTCTTGGGACTTACAAGAAGGCTCTGGAGTTGGAAATGATGTTGAGGGACACCTTTCCAGCCAGATTCCTGCATCTCTGCCCTGACAGAAATGCTCTGTGTCCCCATCTACAGGACCTCTACACAGGGTCTGGACCTGACCCTCCCAGCTTCTGCCTGTGAAGAAGCAGCCTTTTCTGCTGATCGCCTGGGAGCTAACTGGCAAAGGAAGCTGGTTTTGCATAGTCACTCCAGACTTCAGCTGGATTTGTCACTTCTCGTATTTAGAAGATGCTATGTATCAGGCACCCCTCATGTTTCAGGGTCTTTAGGCAGGTGTGAATTCATTCATGCTGGTTTTATTAAAACTTATTCCTGCCTCACAAGGGAACAGGAAAACCCTTACACAAATTAAATCTAGCTCAAAATATTATTTGATTTTTTATTTTTTAAATGACAATAGAGGCCACTTCAGAGAACTATTGAGACAGAAAAATAAGGGTGAAGAAGGGTAAGACTGGGACTTGTAATGAGAAAAAAAGAAATCATGTCTAGTACCAAGTTTGTACTATTTTAATTGTATTTCAGAGCACTTTGTTTTTTTCCAGACAAAAAATTATGAAAAATGCATTTTCAAGAAAGAATGTATTGGTAAAATTTATCTCCAGAAATACTGTTTCTTCTCTAAATACCTTAATTCACTTGCTAATTTACAATTTTTTTAAACTTTGTGCAGCTTGTATTTTGTCAGGCTCCAGGGAGGCAGGCTGGCATCACTCTGAAACGCATGCAGTTCCCCGTGCACCAGCCAGTGCCTGGCAGTCACAGTGCTCAGCCTGGTATGTTACTGCTGTAATCAAAGGGCCTAGGACATGCAGATTTGCAGTGTGAAAGCATTCAAGAGTATGGAAAAATGAGTTTTGTCTTCAAGTACCCCTTTTTTAACTTTCTGTGAGGGCAGCTGGTATGATAGGACACATGGGCTTGGGAAGCCTTTCCTTAGGGCCCTGCCATCATTGTTTTGTTGGGTCCCACATGCTGGTTTTGGAGCTGAAAGAGGTAGTGCTTCACTTTCATTGACTTTCTAATGTTTCCTCCTTTATTTAGTTCTTCCTTCTCCTCAGGATCTCCTATCTAGCTAGTTGCCGCTAGTTGTTAGATTTCTCATGTTAATGCATTGTTTTTAGAGCAGCAGTGTAAAGAACATGCCCTTGGAGTCCATGTAATCACCTGTACAGTTATTATAGATGATAAGGAGAAAATACTAATATTCACTTGTTTACAGTATTGACATACGGCCTGTTTTAGTATTTTATTATTTATAGTTATTAAAAAAAAAGACTTAAACCTAGTTTGTGAGCTTGATGATTGTTTCTATCGCTACTGTTTTTAAAAGCGTAGTCCACATTCTCCAACCATCCACTTTGTTTTCAAAGAGCATCAGCCCCAATTCTCAGCTGAAGTCGCTGTAGTGTTGTGCTTTCCTCCAGCTCACCTGCTGGTCACCTTTGGCGAGATCCTTCCTCAACCTTGAGCTGCCGGTTCATACCAGTAAGGCCAGCTGCATGTGTTGATGAGACTGAAACACATCGCAGAGCAGCAAGGAAGAAATGATGAAATATTCTTAAGAACACATAATCAAAGCGTACTGGCTGATAAGTGGAAACTAAAGCAGTTAGGAGAGATGGGCTATGTGGTTTCACAGCAGCCATTGGCAGTGTTTCCTGGGACACAGGCTGCGCCTGCTTTGTTCAGGTCGTGTATAGTCAGTGTGTGCTGTGCTTTATACAATCTACAGTCTCACAAATACCCATTTGCTTCTCAAGGGAGAGGCGCAAGATTTAAGACTGCGTGAAGTGCTCTTTGACGTGGGATCAACCCAGGCTTTAAGGCATTTTCCTACTCTGTTGGTAACATTGGGCTGTCCTCCACAGAATGTATAAGAAATGCAAAGGCACAAGGGCTGGCTGCTTTGAAGTAAAAATGGGAAATAGTTCTTCTCCTTTGAAATGCAAACCTGATGGCAAACCACTGCTCCAGTGTCTGCTGTTCCCTTTGACACGGCACATACAAAGCAAATGAATTCTAGAGAGTGACAATCAAAAGGCTTTGAGAAGCAAAGGACCAGAAAAAACATATTCTTATTTTCCATAGCTTTTATGCTAAGCAATACTCAGCCTGTTGAAACAGAGTTCAACAAGCAGATCTGCAGGGACCAACAAGTTAAAAGCTTGCAACTCCCCAGTGCGACTCAGTGGATTATTATACTATGTTTCGCTGTTGAAATCAACATTGCTCACATTTGCAATGTGTTTCTAATGAGAAATTTAGGTTTGTCTTTGCCAATTTCTACACAGATTGTTGAGAAATCTGCTGGAAGTTCTAAAGCTGCCATTACGGTGAACTCTAATTTAAGAAGAATGTTTGTTGATATGAAAAAGATTTCTTAGCCACCAGTTGACATTAGTTCCTGTTGTGGGTTTAGCAAAAGGTGAATTTGTTATACTTGGTTAATTATTTTAAAAATAATACAAAACATTTTCTTTTCTGTGTGGTTTCAGCATCTGCAGATGATACCAAAAGGAAAAGTAAGTTACATTGAGGGGAAAAAAAGACAACTTTTTAAAATTTCAAAACAACATTAAGTTTTATTAAAAAAAAAAAAGACAAAAGTCTAAAAAGTGACTACAATATCCTAGGGGTTGCATCTTCCCGAACTGAGACACTGAGGTGTCTGATCCTGGAACAATTATTTCTCCTTTTCAGTGCAGACAAGTTTTTAACCATGTTCTTTAACCCAGCATAGCTATTGTTATCATCTAGATTTATCCATTTTGCAAATAATGCCTTAGGTTTCATTCGCACCTGTTTACATCATGTGTGAATAAGCCAAAACATGTTGAGCTCAAATTGGTTAAAGTTAGGAAGGGGACTTTGTTCCAAAGCTTGCTGAAGTAAATAAGAAATCAGAGGAAAGCAGTTTTAGGTCAAAATACTGGAAAAGAAAAAAAAGATGTGATCATAATTCTTGCAGAAAATTTAGAAAGTGTTATAACCTGGTCATATAGGAGCCTGACAATTTTTACTTCTCTCTTCCACAATTGAGTTCCTGACCAAAACACTTGTATCTCTCTGCTCTCCTCCTTCTTACAGTAGGTTTAGTCTAAATGTTTGCAAAATGTTATATATGTTGACATAGATAGTGGCAGAAATATTTAACAGGTAATTAATGCTAGGTTGTTTTGTTTAACTGGTGGGGCTTTCTGTCTTAGCAAAGTTGTAAGACCACAATATTGCAAGTTGGCAAACTGTTTGTTGAAGAGGAAGAACAGCCCTGTTCTACACTTTCATTAACAAGCTCTGATCTGATCTTTGGGTAATTATCATTTGACACAGTTAATGTTAAGAAGCTTCAGATTCTTTAAGTTTTTTGCAAAGTTTTGCACATTTAATTATTAAAACCTATTGCTGGGTTCAAAAGAAGAGAGAAAATATATGTTGAGCCTCAGTTAGAAAATATTATAAAATCTTTCTCATTTTGAAGCATAGCTAATCCTCTCCAGGAAAGCTCAGCTTTCCTTTATTTAAGCAAGTGTACTCTCCTGACAAAACATTGACTGAACACTTGCTTTTGCAAAACATCTTCCATACCAAAATGCTGTCAAAGAGAAAGCCAAGCAAATGGAACACGACCAGCTTTGAGAAGGTAATTTAAAGCCATCTTGCTTGCATTAGCTTCAAGACCTCATTGCAGTATTTCAGTAACTTCATAAGTTCCAGACAGACCCTGAAAGAAGCCAAGAACAATACATTTCCTTTAACTCCAAATTAGCTTTCTGCTGGAGGGACGTGAGTGTCTGCCCACATGGATGTTAAGAAACGGTGACGACCTTAACAATGCCTTCTTGTTAAGTAGATTGCATGTGAAAAACAAAACCTAGAATCCTGCAAAGAAACAATCTTAGACTCCTTTGTGTTCCAAAAATCTCTGCTGTTTTCATCCTCACTCACCTACATGTTTCACTTTTCTTTGCATGACCATTTTTACCACATAGTCATGTCAGGTGGCTTCTCATAGTTCAGCCCCTATAGGGACCAGACTATGCAGTCTCTCTCTCACTCCCCCCACCCTCCGAGAGAATAGAAGGAGATAATATAAGAAAAATGGCTTGAGGTTTGAGATAAGGACAGGGAGAAAATCCCTAACGTTACCATTACGGGCAAGATAGACTCAGCTTGGGAAACCTATTTGTTTATTATTAAAACCTAAGCAGGATAATGAGAAAGAGAACATGATAGCTTCCACCCACCCCTCCCTCTCCCCAGGCTTCTCTACCACCTTCCACCCTGAGTGGCACAGGGGGGAAGAGGGAATGGGGCGTGGGTTGTGGTGAGTTCATCACACGTTGTTTTACACCGCTGCTTCATCATCGGGGGAAGAACTCCTCACATTCCTCCCCTGCTCCATCGTGGGGTCCCACCCACGGGCCACAGTCCTTTGTGAAACTGCTCCAGCGTGGGTCATCTCTTCCATGGGGTGCAGTTTCTCCAGAATGGCTGCCTCAGTGGGCCCTCCATAGGCATCCACCTGCCCCGGCTGGGGTCCCCCACAGGCTGCAGGTGGAGCTCTGCTCCTCCATGGACCTCCATGGGTTGCAGGGGGACAACCTGCTCCACCATGGTCATCACCACGGGCTGCAGGGGAATCTTGTCCAGGAGCCACATTACTCCTCCCCCTCCTTCTTCACTGATCTTGGCGTCTGCAGCTGTTTCTCTCACAAGAAAAGTTCATCACAACAGGCTGGCAGATGCCTCTCAGAATCGCTTCAAATCATCCATCTCATCTCCTCTCCACTTCTTGCAGCCGGGCCGGGCCAAGTTGGGGCCAGTCGGCTGCCTAGCAAGAGGCCAGAGGGTGAGGCCTGCAAGGCCCACAAGGCCTGCGCCTCCCCGTCTCTGCCCCCGCTCAGTTTCTTCACATCTTCTCTTCTTTTTTTTTTTTTTTTTTTTCCTTTTTCCCCTTCTTAGATACATTATTGCAGGGGCATTATCACAGAACATTCTGTTACCAATTGGCTTGGCCTTGGTCAGCAGCAGGTCTGCCCTAGGCCCGGCCGAGTCCACTGAACAAAGGGGAGCAACAAAGGGGAGCAGTTTCCTACAGAAGCTACCACCTTAGCCCCCCCCCACTAAACAAAACCACACTCACGGATATGTTTCACTTTTCTTTGCATGGCCATTTTTACACATAGTGATGTCAGGTGGCTGAACTTTAGACCTCTGAGATCATGACTTTGTGCAATTAGTATGATCACCTCTGCTTCCACTTAAACACTCAGACTCAATTTGAAATAGGTATTTTTCAGCTGAAAAGCCAGGTTTCTGTGGCACTGTGCAGTCTGCAGCCTTCCAGGTCTGACAATATAATTAAGCCATGAGCTTAGTTCCACTAAGTTGCTGTCGTTAAACCATACAGCTGGCAGTCACAACACCTCTTGAGATCTGCTGTGGGTGCAGGACGATCAGAATCCTTTTTAAACAGAATTCGTAGTGAAGAAAAGCAATCTTTTCCTCTTCAAAGCCATTGTATTTTCATTAAATACTGGAAAGCTGTTAAGTTAGTGCCTTGCTATTTATCTGTTTTTAAGAGAAGCAAGCAGTGAAGTCTGCTACAGGAGACCCACTGAAAGCACGAAGCATGTAAAACTCCAGCACAAGAGCCTGTTTTCTGGGCCACTGGCACTGCTTTTGCTCATTGCCTGTTGCACACAGAAGTTGCAGCCTTTGCAACTTTGCAAAAGCCCTTTTTTTTTTTTTACCACTATATTTACTACCAGTCTGAAGGTTAGTAAAGGGCAGTGCTGTCCAGACATGCTGGGCAGTGGAGAGTATACTGGGTGCCCTCCCAGAGTGTCTATAAGACAGATGCCTAGGGTGAATTATTAGGGAAAGATTAGTACTGGCAGAGACCTGCCTGCATCCTGGCCCTGGCACGGCTGGCTGGCAGCTGTGGGGCACCCTGGGCTGGGGGCCCCATTACAGCTCACCCAGTGCCCCCCTCCACCCTCAGGGGCCATTCCCTCTCCTCCTGCAGGAGATCCAGGACAAGGCTGTGGATTTGTTTTGATAAGCAACCAAGGTTTAGATTTGTCTCCTGTTTGTTTGATCTGATTACAGACCACAACGCCACAAAGAAAAACCTTATTAGATCACATTCCTCAGCCTTTTATATGATCTAATCCCCATTCTACTTGGGATGCCATGATAGGCAAGGGGGCTGGGATAAGAAAAGGGAAAGCTGAAAGTAGGAAGCCTGTTTACATTTAAAACCTGCAGCTATGATCAATATACTGCACTGTTCAAAGTCAGTTACTGAATTGCTGCAGGTGGTAGAGGTATAGATGTATTAATTTGTGATGTATGGATAGAGGAAGTTTTCTGTGACCCTCAATATTTCAATGCAAGCAAATATAAATTGGCTACTACAAAAGCAAAGCATTTCTAAACGTCAGTGAGGCAAAAAAGTAACAAATACTTAGAAGACTGAAGGCTAGCAATATCCGAATAGTCTGTTCCAAAGGATGTCTGGTCTGAAACAGCCACAGTGTCAGTCATTTAAAAACTCTGTTGCTTCAAAGCATATGGTATTCGCTTTAACCTCAATTTCAGTGTGTCTGGCCATCCATTTGAGATACATAGGTTTTTTTTCAGGAATGTGACCCTCCCACTGACTTTGAAAGGAGTCGTGTGAACACAGCATGTATAAATGTGGCCCAGAATGGCTTTTGCTGAGGAATACTCAAAACGAAATCCTGCCATATCCAGAGCTAGCTTTTCCAAATTGTGATTCAAGGGATCCAGGCAAAGGCTAGGAAATCCCAGTGGCAGATTTGTAAGTGTAGCGGGAGTTGTTGTCCAGCAGCAAGGGCAGGCAGCCCTATCTATCGACTCTTAAAAAAAACAAACCCTAAAAAAAAAAATATTTTTAAAAACCACCACCCCACCCCCGACGTTGCCCCGTTTTCCCGCCTGGCTTTCTCAAAAGCTCCAGCCATCGCCGTGCCGCCGGCAGAGGGCGCCCCTGCACCGAGCCGCCGGGCCTGGCCGCCGGGCGAGCAGGGCTGGGCATTGCGCTGGCGGTGGCACACAAGAGTGTTTATGACGTTTTTCATCAGGCAAGGACAATGAGTATCTTGTGAAACAATGGGTAACTTGGCTTTCAAGCCAAGTTCCTTTGTATAAACAATGCACACCCTGCTATCGGCTGTACCCTTGAAGAGAAACTGAGAGACTGTTCAGAAAGAAACGTCCTGCCCCAGAAGGTGCCGAAAGATGGATGACTGTCATAGGAGCATGAAGTCAGCAAGGATCTGCTTGGGAAAGGGAGAACGAAGATAAGCAAAGAGTAACAGGGCAGATGTGGCCCTGAACAAGCAGGATGATGCTGTAAATCTGCTGCAACAAAGAGACACTAAGGCAGGCTCAAGGAGAGCAGACCTGCTAGAGAAGCCCAAGCAGATAAGGAGAGACCCAGAGCACGAAAACGTTTATTAAACTTGGGGGATGTATGGCCTTGCAGGTGCAGAACATAGACAAAGGCTGTGAATGGTCAGCAAAATCCCACTAATTAGTGTACTCAAAGTGAACTCTCCCATTTTAACATGAAAACCACACCTCTAGTGCTAAAATTGCCTCCTTCTCCGATAAAGACCCCTACTCACTGAGCATGCATAGTAAATTTAAGAAGTATTTTAGCTTTAAATTAATGAAAGAACTAACCAATTGTGGTTAAGTGAGTGCGACTGAAAGCTGGAACTGTTATGCTGAATTGTATAAATATGTAACGTGATTGTAACCAGATGTGCCGGCTTTGTGGAATGATCACCTAGCACCCATCTCTGCACAGAAATGAAATGAATAAATATCTCTGCTCTGTGTGTAAAATGGGCCTACTGCACACTGGGTAAATGATCCCACTTTTAGGACAACTGTGTGGCTATCTGCTGGCCATCTTGATGGAGATGCAGGGTTACAAATCCTGCCCTCTGTCTGCTTTTTTTTGCACTGATACTGAGAAAACTGGTTCAAAGAGCAAGAACACGTTGCAGGGTGTGTAGACTAGGTACATGTTAGGCATTAGGCAGGATATATACATTAGGTATACATTTTTACAGGGGTAAAAATGCTCCTGTACCCTAGTCCTTTTAACTAAGAGAGATTTCAAAGGCTACCCAGCAGGCAAACACGTAAGATGGATGCAGTGAAGACAGGTATAAGGGAGGAGAGGAAGATGCATTTGGCAATGCTGAGGAGCAGGTCTATTGACAGCGAAACAGATTTCTACCTGAACTTCGTTAATGCATCTGCCAAACATGCTTTAAGCCTACAGTTCAGACTCTCTCATGCCAGAAACACTCAGCTTTATGCCATCATAGGCAGGAGCAACCAAAATGGGTGCTGCACTGTGCAGTAGGTTTGCTTTCTTGACTGCTGGGTCAGTGGATGATTGGGCGTTGCTTCTGTGAATGCACGAGCCATATGAAAAGGATACACATTGTTGCTTGCTGAGAGAGTGCTGAGTTCTGAGCATACTTTTGAAATCCTTTCTTTTTTTTTTCATTTAAGAGTAGAGAAAAGTTGAACAGATAACAACTTCCTTCCCTTCTGCATCCCTCCCATGTTCATAGTACAGAGGCAGTGTCCTGTTCACAGTGCCAACTGTTCCCACAACGCCTACGTACTGTCTGTGCTCCCCTAGCCCCGCACTCTCCGGATGAAGAGGGAACAATATGGCCCGTGTGCAGCAGCCACCCCAGGTGAGATGAACTGGAGCCTTCCTCTGGCTGAGCAAGCAGGGACTGTGCTCTGATTGTCTCAGCTGGAGGCTGTTCTTGGCACATAATCACTACATTTCCAGAAGGATGCGCAGCTTGTTCTAATACTGAACACTCAATTTGTAGTCACTGTGTGTCTGAGACAATAAATAATTGTAAAGCCAAAGAACTTGGAGAAGATCGCACTACCATTTCTTAAACTGCTAATGAAAACATAGGTGGAAAGGGGACACAGCAGCAGTTTACACTGCAGGCTCCTTGGTCGAGAGGACAATTTCTGAATTTGTTGTCTAGATGGGCCTGTAGCCATCTAAAACGGTTCCTTGGATATCTGAATCTCTTTGAATGTCCTACTAACCAATACAACTGCTCAGGTTTGGAAAGAAGATGCACAGGGTGCCTCCAGCCAGCAAGAATATCTATGAATCTTTTACTTCATTTTTGGCAACACATAGAAGATTAAAAATTTTCCGTTATCAGCTCAGTAAACGATTGCTTTATAATAAAGAGTCAAATATCGGAATAGTTGACCCGGAAGTATCCCAGCCATGCTGTGAGGTGGGACCATTGACCGCTATGTCCTGACAAAGGTTTACGTAACATGTCCTCAACCCTCCCCAGCATGGGAGTTTCCACAGACTCCCTAGTCAGTCCTGGTAGTGTCTGCCTCTCCTGCAGCAGCATGGCTTGCCTAATGAAGTTTTATATATGATGGACTTGAATGAATCACCCCTTTTTCTATGCAGAAGTCTCCTGAGTTTTTTAAGACCTTTATCCCATCCCTTTCTCCTTTCTTGTTTCTTTTCTAAGTACGACCCTCTGACCCCCCAGCTTCTTTAATCTGTCTCCAGAAGTCATGCTTTCTAGCTTGCTGATTGCTTCCCCAACCCTCACCCTGTTTCTAGACCCTATTTTTATGGAAAAGTGGCCTCAAAACTGAATCCAGAGCTAGGGAGAGCAGACAACTGCTTCACATCTCATACATGCAAGCCTGTGGGATAGAGTCTGAATTAGCGATGTCTCTTTTCCCATACTCTTAATGACTTCTCATCTGTAAATTTCAGCAGATATATGTATTTTTTTTCTCAAACAGGAAAGAAGATGAATTTAAGATGGAAGCTGCTTCTCCAGGGGCAGACCAGAAACCTAGTTAGTTAGTCACATGGAAGTTATAAAACTAGTGGTTTTGAAGGAGTTGACCAGAAGACTGTTATTTCACCTGGCGTTACCAAGCCAGTCTCTCAGCACCTAGAACTTAATACTCTGGTTTTATAAATGGTGTGCTTGAAGAGGACTGTGGGAGAAGAATGGACCTTTTTTGACAAGTTCAACTGTTGCAATGTTCCTGAGTCTTTTGTGGCTCACATTTCCATGTGATCCAGCATGCTGACTCCGTATTTCACCATGTGTTTTACCTGCTTTTCCTGTCTTTGTGCTTTTTTTTTTTTTGCGGCTTATTTCCTTAAGCCCCACTTAGGAGCATCACAAGTCTACCCTACAATTAGCACGGAAATTGTTGTAGTCATCTCTTCCTCTCTGACACATGCACACTCATTTCTCTGAAGCATCTGTGTCTTATTTAAGGACTATGCTGTCAGTACTGTGACGTGATTAAGTGAAGAAGGGATCTGCTTCAGGTCAAGGCTTCTAAGTTGCATTTTCTGTAAAGAATAACGATGTAATTCTGTATTACAGTTTTCAGCAGCAGAGCTGGTTTAAGATGTTTCTGGCCACACTGCCACCAGCTGCCCCTTCCTCACACCCCCAGCCTATTGTTTTTAAAGGGATGTTGACTGATACCGCACGGTTGAGAATGAGCAACATGCAATGGGAAAGGGGTAAATTCTTGGGCAATGAAGCCACATTATGAAAATGTAGCACGCAATCATATGCTAGGTATTCTGTAACCAACTACCGCTAGAGGCATACAGTGATCTATTCTTTCTCTTTTTTTTTTCTTGCATGATTTATTTAAATCCTAATCTCTTCTGGCTGGTATTGACTATAAGCAGTGTTGCCAGTTGTGTGGGATCCTGGCCGTTATTATGCTGTAATTCAAAGAGATAAGCAATTTTCTGATAGCCATGCTAAGCAGCCTAATGGGGGCCTGAGCACTAGTGATCAGCACTGACCTCTAGAGTGGAGTCCCCTCTAGCAGTCTGAAAGCTCAGCATCTTATTAAAAATAGATATTTATATATTGCATAATAGAACGGGAATTGATTTTACTCCCCAAGCTGTTTCTGTAGGTGTTTTAAGTTTCTTTTGGCAGTGATTTTTAGCACTGTGTTGTTTACTCTTTTGATCTGCCGATGTGAACTCATGGAACAGCAGAGAGCTTTGTTACGGTCTGTGCCTGCTTCTGAATCAGGGTGCAGCAGAGGATCTCCTCCACAGATGGTTAAGTAGTTATTTTCTGTTGGGAAGTAAAAATAAAATAATCCCGGTGGGGTGGCAAGAGAGCATACAGGCCCCTGCAGGCTCCTTCCCAAGGAGTCCTGCTTGCCTCTGTGTTTTAGGGTAAGCTAAGGCAGCCAGCTCCTGGGAGCAGCGGTGGCAGGGTAGCTGTGTGGGTGCTGCCTGGTCGAGGGTATCTGCGGGAGGCCACCCTATCTGGGACTGCTTCCTGGGGCACAAGGGAGTGACAGCCATGGAAACGGGCTCTGGGAAACCTGGCAGCTACCGTAGTACAATGTCACACAGCAGAGATTTTTCACTCTCTGTACAGGGAAAGGTTCATCTTGTGTGTGTGTGTGTGTATAATGGAGGGGTAAACAATAGAAAACTTCATTAAACTTGACCTGTAAAATCTCAGTCTGGACTTTGCATAGAAATGTGGGGTTTGTCTTCCAGGGCAGTTCTGAGAGCCAGGCTCCCACATGCATGAACCATGAGTGGGACCTTGCAGCCAGATAACAGCAGGAAACAACAAAATATTTTCCAGGTTCCAACTTTGCCTACACAGTTGCAGAAATTGTATGTAAATGCAGATGTTTAACGTACTCTATGCTTTTGCATGAGAACAAGTGGGTATCACTTAAGAAAACCATCCTGTGAGATCTATTTCTTCCTGGATATTTATAAAGATACCCTCATAATGGTCCTTAGTTTACAAATTACTTCCTTTAACAATGGGGGTTATTTGCTATTGTTTAGTGGAAAATTCTCTCTAATCTCAGACTGACAGGAAAAGGAGACTTTATAAACATTACATTATTTCTTTGCTTCAGGACTTGATGTTGTCACAGTTACTGCTCTGTGAAGGTAGCTGGTAAGAGGAATAAAAATGGATATTTTTTTCTTACATTCTTGTGTTATGACACTTTGGTCTTTGTTTTGAATGGCATTGAAGTGTCCCAGCCTTGGTCAGTGTTGTACTGCTTCCACGAAGGAACAGTTTATGAACACGTTGCTTTTTTGAAGAACAAATACATAACAGTTAACAATCTTAATGAGTATATTCACAGCTCGAACACAAGCGACTGTGTTTCAGACTACACAAATACTTGACTGTAATCCCATGATCAAACACCTGCGTGTACCAAGCACCTGTCTACTGGTGATCAGAAATGGGTTGCTGCAGTGCTTCTCAGTCACTGCTTATCAGACACTTAGTCTTTGCTGATGAACTCAGCAACGTATCTGTTAGGGCCTTTTTAGCAAGATGAATATTTTTTCAACAGAGCAAGATGGAGACACTTGCTTTGCTGAGATGCCATTTGAGTATTTATTGTCCTGCAATGATTTTTCATTCTTGTAAAAAACTGCTCTGTAGGCTGAAGTGTTTCCTCATCATGCTATACCTTCCGCTTGGATAATGAGTACATAAGCTTCCCTGTTAGTCATCCTGGCCCTAACTAATGCCTTCTGCATGAGGAATGACAGAAAATCTTATTGTACTTTCATTTTGATGCTTGTGCCCCACCTGATATTGCAGAGTCCTGCGATATCGTTCCATGGTAGGTTTCCCCTAGCAGTGAAGGCAGTGTAAACTCTCCTTTCCTTGTTGCTAGTATCTATCTTATGCTATAATGCACTGCGTACTTGAGTCTTTGTGCAGCCACTGAGGACTCTGTCAGAGTTAAGGCTGATCTACAAAGCTTTCTACGAAGTTCAGAATATGCCTAAAATTCAGTACCTGCAGTCATAATGGCGAACACAAATTCAGCTGGCGATAGAGTCAACAACTCACCTGGATTTTTACTGCTAGTGTGGAGGAAGTCCTCACACAGAAGTGGACAGTACTGCGGTGAGAGCAGGGACTGCACTCGGCTGCTCTTGACCTAGTCCGTCATTTCCAATGAGCTCAGGGTTGACCTGCTCCAGTGCTGGGCCTGTCAACCAGAGAGGGTTAGCCAAGGGGTGATACCAAACAATTTGGGTCAACACCTTTATTAGAGGAGGCAGAACCAGTCACTACTGTCTTACTTTTCAGCTTCCCTGTGTTGTTAGGATTACTCTTATACCTGGGTGGAAGATGACAACAGATATTTTTCAAACTGGAAAAAAAAAAATCTATGCCCTTCCAGTACCCAGCTCTGCTGCACACCTGGCCACTGTCTTCCACTGCTTTTGCTTTTGAATCTCCAGCCTGGATGAAGGACATAGTGGCCTAGCAGACAAGCTAACAAGAAGAAGTTAAAAAGCACAGTGCAGGTCGCTGCAAGGAGACTGGTCACTTCCCCAGTCTGAAAGGCTGCTGTGTCATGATATCTAAATAGATGTTTAGTGTGCAGTATAGTCAATACTGTTCATGTCTTTAAATACAGGTTGATAACGAAACAGTAATAAACTCATTAAACTAGCTGTTTTCTGCAATGGATGCCATTGATTAAAATGATGGAGCATGGAGAAGAAAGTGCTGAGCAGGCAGCAAGCAGTGATTTACAATGAAAAATACTTTTTTTTTTTTTTTTTCTCTTTTTACAGTTACCAGATACTGGCAAAATAAACATGAAGTCTGGGCCTTACAAGCCTCAGCAGAGAGCATGACTTCTGACTTTAACGTGGCTGAGATGCTCCTCACTGCTCTCCCTCTGGCCTTACAGGGTACAATGTGCCAAATGTCATGCCAGGGCCTCGTCATCTTGGTGCTGGGATTCATTTACTTCTTAGCACATCTTCACTGAAAATGCTACATGACTTTGTACATTTTTGCATTCATGTTACATAACAAAGTGAGTCTGACTTGTGAAAACTCTCTTTGATAATGTCAGTAACATGCTCAATTTGCTGGATTGTTCTGCAAGTTAGAGGTAAGTCTGATACATGAGGAATCAATGCATAAGGAAACATACCAGCTATGCTCCTCTGAGGATATCTGTATCTCTTACTTTCAGTCACTTTTGTTTAATGAGTGGTATTTTAAAGCTTTCTACCAGTCTGACAGGTGTTTTGTTATAGGTACTAATTATTTTATAGAGACTAATTGCTATTCCATTCTATTCTGCCCTCCCCAATACTCTTTTCTGATACACTACAATTTTCAAATTATTATTATCATAATCACCATCAACTCCGGAGAAAGAAGGTGTTTGACAGATGTGGTTGTTGAAGTATTAATGATTAAGAGGGCTTTTTTGAAAGTAATGAGATGGTGTGCGGAGTGAAGAAGAGACAAAACCCAGGGTTCTGAAAGGAAAACTAACTTAAGAAGTCATAAACTTAGGACTACTTCGGTCAGAGGAAGATGTATGGAGATGGGTAAATCCAAAAAGAAAGAGACTGGTAATGCTATAAAATGTTAAGATTCAGGTATTAGTTCAGAAGAGAAATGTGATGTTAGCAGTGTATAATCCAGAGCCAGGACAAATTATATTTGAGTGTGATGGTTTAGCCCAAATCACCACACAGTTTCTCGCTCACTCTCCCCCTCCCCAGGGGGATGGGGGAGAGAATTGGGAAGGAAGGAGAACTCGTGGGTTGAGATGAAGACAGTTTACTAAAATAAAAGGGAAAACTACAATAGTAACAGAATATAAGGATATTAAAAATATACAAAGTGAACAATATGTGTTTTCTCACCACCCGATGTCCCAATGACCGATACAGCCCGTCCCGAGCAGCGATCACGGAAACAAAACCGAGCAGCAAGCAAAGGAGCAAAAGGGAGCCAGCAAGGTAGGGGGAACAATGCCAGCAAAACAAGCAGGAAGGATGGATGCCAGGAAGGCAGATACCCACCCTTGCCTGCCCCCACTTATATACTGAGCATGACGTTTATGGCATGGAATACTCTCTTTGGCCAGTTTGGATCAATTATGCTGTCTGTCTTTCTTCCAGCTTCCCGCATCTGCAAATTAGCGAGACTTGGAAAGCAGGACGGTGTCCTTGGTCTCATTCACAACAACTGGTATCATCAGGGTGTTTATGAACATTCTTCACACACAAAATCCAAAACATACCAGCTACTGAGAGGAAAAATTAACTCCATCCCTGCCAAAACCAGGACATTGAGAGGGACTCATTCTGCTTCCTCAACATCCAGACTCTTCTTCACAGGGAAAAGTGGCAAATGTGAGGAATTTTGCAGAAGTGCTGATTGCAAATTTCTCAGTATAGGACTGACTGCACCCTAATATACATTAAGATTCTGAGGGTACGATGGCCAAGAGGGGCATATGAGAGGAGTAGGGATTAATGAGATGCCATCTCCAGCCCTCAAACTGGAACAGCCAAACACCTTAGGCAAGGAAATGCACAGGTCAGAGGTCCAAATTCCTCCAGCCTCTTCCATCCTTTTTACTCCAATAAGGGTACCAAAATGACTGAAAAATGCTTGTGTTTGTAGTAGACATCTCTGGGTCATGTCTACAACTCCTTGTAAATTTATAGCTGCATACGTTCCAAGAGAGTAGGGACAGTATGAAAGTCACAACAATATTTTTAGAAATGTAAGTGAAATGACCTGAGTAATTTTAGGTCAATCTTGATTTGATTTGTGGCCAAAAGATGGAAAGATTAAAAGATTGAAGTAGATTTAATGTCAATCAATAGGGCTTTAAAGAAAATAGGTCTTGTCAAATGTGCTTAATTTAATTGCTTGAGATCACAAGTTTGGTTGATAAAAGCATGATTTTCTTGGGCTTCATTTTTTTGGATACAAGCCAGTCCACTGTATTGCTTCCACAGCCTTGGCTATTGTCTGCTTTAGGATTTTGAGGAGATTTCAGGTGTTGTTCTTAGTTTGGTGGCCTTTATTTGCAACTGTCTGACCCTTGGCATGCAGCTGACTGGGCAGCCTTGCCTGTAAGTCACAGATACCTTCCCTGAGAACCCCAGCCATTTAAGAAACCTTTTGGAGTACAGCAATTCCTACTGTGTCTGCAGCATAGACGTGTGGTTTTTTCCTTAGAAACTATTCTTCATGAGATTGCCACATTCTTCTGTCATCTAGAGTGGCTACAGTTACTCATGTAGGTTGTTCTGGTGACTTAGGTTAACTGAGTTTAGATGCTTTGATTTTGAAATGGATGGTGAAAATGTGTGGGGTTAGGAAAGTGCCACAAGAACGTTTTGAAGTCTGATCAATGGCCCTACAAAGGCAGATTTTGCAGCTTGGTGACTACCTTACTTTTATGATACAAAAGTGCTGATCCGGGGTATTGTATCTAACTCTTTGTATTCTTATATTCTATTAGACAAAATCATAGTGAGAAAGCATGAAAGACAAAATTAGAAAATACAAGTCTTGAGCAATCCTATCAAGGGCTAAGATAAATGGTCAGTAATTTGGAGGGCTTATGTCAGTTGACTGCTGTCTTTCTCCAGGATCTATATACATTGGGCCCAATTTTTGGGCTTCCAGCAGAAGGTACTTAGTGTCGTTTCATAGTGTCTACTCTTTTGGCTTCAATACACTTACAAACCAACCAGCCCTACTGTGGGAAGCACTCACTATTAATTACAGATGTACTTGTCTTCTCAGGTCTGATTCTTGACAGAAATGTCTGAGCTCATACAAAGATACACACTATGCTAGATTCTCAGCTGTTAAGGATTTATTCAGACTCATCAACTTATCCTGGGCTAGAGTCATTAACATCAGTTTAATTTTCCTTATGAGAATGCCAATCAAAGAAAGGCAAGCACTTGAAATTCACATATCTCTGGTATCTATATTGAGCATCAAATGGAAAATTTTTACTAAAGCAGACAAGTCATCTCTTGGGAATAAGCAGAAATCTTGACTTCCCTCTAACTTCAGTAAACTTTTCACTTACATGGTTGACTATATTCATTTGTCATACTGCCCCTGTAATTCAATGTTTAAATACAAACATGACAAAAGGGAAATAAATAATGTACCTTTTCTTTTGCCCTAAATCTCCAAGGCCTTTTAAAAGCTACTTTGGCTTTACCTAAAATCTGCTTTAGGATAGAATAAAAACACAGGTATGTGAACACAGTCAGCTATTCTGTCAACTCTACAAGGCCAGTATTTTACACAGCCAGAGGAGTAAAACACACACAGAATTCAACCAGTTGAAAGGATTGTCCTTTTGGAAGTGCAACTTGCAACATCTATCTAGGGCATGAAAAGTGCTGTATTCCAGTGAGATTCCCACAGAGACACTGAGCCGAAATACAGATTCACTACAGTTTTTAAGGCAGTGAGAACTAAGCACACGCTTAAAAGTTTTGCTGACTGCAAATGTAGTTGAAAACTTACCTGAATACAAATAGTCAATTAAATCAGGGGCCTGTAAGATTTATGCTGGTATTGCATCCATAGCAAAATGTATTATATGAAAAAAGACCCCAATCTACTACACCTCTCCATGTTCGGTATCTCTAAATCCTCACTTATTTTTACCTCCTGTCATCTGATATTGCAGCAAAAAAAACCCAACAGATAGCTAAGTCTGTTTAAAAATCATAGTCTGACTTTCTTATTTATATTGGGTAGATATGCGAGATGTCTAGTAATCTCTTCAAATAAAAAGAAACTCAGATTTAGAAAATTCTGCATAATTACACTACCATAAAATTCGCTAATAGTTTACTATAAAGAAGATAAAATTATCTGCTTTTAAGATGACCATGTGTATACTCAATCTTGCAAGATGTGTTTGCATTCACTGTACTCAGGAGAGTGCCCAACTTCATTATGATAATTTTATAACTCAAATAATATTTTGTATCTGAGCATTTTTTATGAACTGTTATAATATCTACTTATTCACTTCAGTGGCTGTGTTTATAGAGAGAAGAGGGCACCCAAAATATAGAAGGTCTATCATTCTGCACCTGAAAGAGTGTCTGTGCATGACTTCTGTGCTCTCTTCCCTTGCAAATACATTTGACTGTTTGTCATGACTGACAGTTCTGATCTTTCAGCCAGACAGTTCAATACTTAGTCCAGAGGCATGTTTTCTTTCTCCAAAGTTATTAAAAGAACTTACAGTAGTCAATGATCTACATCTGTATCTCAGTCAGGTTCCTGATGGACAGCAAGCCACTGGGAAGAGCATGCTGAACTCAGGAGGCTTTGCATCAAGTCTTCAGTGAGGGGGTAGCAAGAAAAGAGAAATGACATATTAGTTCTAATTTTGAGTGGAGAAAGCAGGTTATTAGGTCATGCCAGTCAGCTATCTGATGAGAATTGCTCTTTCATGCTTTCGTTCCGTATAGCTTTTTATCTAAGGGGCATGCACAATTCATGAGCAGCTGAAAAAAATGAAGACAAAATTTAACAAAGAAAATAGAGAATTCATAAAATGTAAAAGGCCATAACACAATAATAACTGAATAATAATAATAATAATAATAACTGAAATATAATAGCAGAGGCAGCCATCCCCTGCTCTAAGTTATGGCTGTAGTTTTGAATATTAATAAACACACATACCTGCATCTGTTAATTCAGATTCTACCTTTCAGAAGGGGATTTCTGTCATGAAAGACAAAATCAGTTTTCAGCTGCAACTCCTTCATTGGTCTGGGGAGCTATCTCAGTCCACATTTCAGTCTTTCCTCTGTTTTGCCAGCTTGATCAGATGCAACTGACGGCTCCCGTCTGAGATTATAGGGTGGAATCAGTGAGACAATAACCGATGAACCCTGCTTCAGGGTTCCTGAATTTCTACCTGGTGGTTGTGAAACATGTATTGGTTTGCCAGAACTTGGCTTATAAATGTGGTATTAGATGAGGAAAGAGAAAAAGGCTGTGAAAATCTGAGCTTTCAAAAAACATCCCATCACAGCAAAGGGAGGGAGGGGATGGGACTGTGGAGTTTGACAGCTACCTACGTAGACTGCTGCAGAGCTCAGAGTCCTCAGGGAGATACGATGGCCAAACAAATTACTCCACTTCAGGAGAGGCCAAATAGCTCCTGAGTCAGAGTGCATCTGTTGGGAGCAGCTCAGGTAAGCAGAAGATTATTTTAGACTGTGCCTAAAACATATTTGTGATAAACAATACCAGAACTGTGGGAAATAAAACAACAACGCTGCACAGACAGCCCAGTTCTGCACAAATATCAAGCTCTGAATTTTGGTAGATCCTAAACCAATCTACCCCACCCCATTGCCTGCTGTAGGTAGACAAGATTTGTATTTATGGTTAGAAGCTCATTTAACTTATAATTTGATGGGCATCAAATATGTGCCTTTGAACAGAAGTCTATCTTTCATTTCAAAGAGTGAGACTTCATAGCTGTGAAGAAAATAAAAGTCTAAAGAAAAAACCATGAGATGAAAGCAATCCTTCTGACCCTTCAGAGAAATGAAACAGTTGTAGTGGAAGGTGTCAAGTGCTATATCCATCTCAATTGACCAGAACTGCAACCTAAAAATGAACATTTAAATCTCTGCAACTGTAAGCCAGCCACTTCAATAAGAAAGTCTCATTTGTCTCTAGGCAAAAATTTCCCAGGTACTAAAACCTCTATTTCTTTCCCCAAACAACTGCTCCAGTTCAGTTGTTAAATATTAAAACAGAGATCTGCAGGGAGCTGCCTATCAAAATGTGGGAATAGAGCAAAGCAGGAGTAACTGAATGGGGATGCTGTACTGCAAGACAAACAGTCCGGGTGATGAGCAGGTGAGCGCTGCATGATGTTTCTACCCGCCAAGGACAGTTGGTGGGTGCTGTGAGAGGGCCTGTTCCTGTTGCAGTCATCTGAATTTGCTGGATTTGATTTTTATCTTTTGAGCAAGCTGGACATGTCAGGAATATACCTAGTGAAAGGCACATGAAGGTTCGAGTGGTACTTCGCAAACTGTTAGATGCAAACTATGACTGATTTTTTTTTTAAAAAGTGTTTTTAAAGTATTTTCCTCCCTCATAAATACATAATAAATTTGTTGTTATCATTCAGATTGTTTCCCCCAAACAAGAGATTCTAAAGCAGGTTCTAAACATTAACATTATCATATAACATTCTATAATATTCTACTGTGAAAGCATAGCCAACCACAGAAACATTTCAGGGTCTGACCACTCAGTCTTGATTCACAGGAGCTATCCCTTCTTACATGAGTAATCCCATTCAGCTGACAAAAAAGCATGCCAGTTTAATACTAAATAGTTGCTGCTTCTTAATGGGATTTTTTTTTCCCCAGAAAATCTTACTTTATTCCTATTTTCAAAGATACTACTTCAGGAAATAGACCAAAGCAAAAATGTCACATTTTGGACTGTTTTATAAGTGTTTATATTTGTAACTCTGTTCTGCTGATGCTTTCTTGATTTATATTGTAACTTAGGTACAAATGTAGCAGTGCTGAGAAAGTAGAATACAGGACAAGGGATGAACAAGCCCAGAAATATTTTAGCATATTTGTCACACTGTGTAACATGATAGTGTTAGCATGGAAGCCTGGGTCCTGAAAATATTTTCTGAATGTCTCTGTGCTCTTTCACATTTTAACAGCTAGTCTGCTATTACATATTTTCTTAAGAATATTTTCTTAAGACTCTCTTAGCTTTACGTAGAGAAACACAAGAGGGCACTTCAGTTCATTTATTTATTCAAGCTTGTATCAAGGAGAATTCTCTCCTCTACTCTGACCCGTTAAAGAGTTAAGCCAATGAAAAGGCATTTTTAGCACTTTTCTTCCTTGCCGAACAGAATGAAACCCTGGAGCATTTGTAAAACCACCAGAGGTGGTGAACTAGGCAAGGGAATGACAAGAGAGAGAATCAGGAAGAAAATGCATCCCGCACCTTGGGGATGGAAGTTGCCTCTTTTTAAACAACTGCTGATCACGCTTATTTGAGCTGTCGTCTGAGACACTTATATTAAGCATGGGTAGTTATAGGCAACATGTAGAAAACACCTTAGATAAAGTTTTAGAAAATGATGTTGCTGATTGGGTGACTTGCTTCCCTTTAGGTCAAAATCAGGCTGGGAGTACTAAACTTCTGGAAGTGTAAGCACATGAAGTATAATATAGATATATTATATAAATTATATATAAGAAGTATAAAATATATATAACTATTTTTATATGTTTTATATATAATATATATAGTATATACAATATATAAAGTATAATTTTATATATATATATAGACTTTTGACATGAAACTTTCCTTAGGCACAAAACCGAAGCTGGAGGTCCAGTAGCAGTTATTCTGCAGTGGAAGTTCTCCTTACCTTCTGAGTTGGAAGATGATCACGAAAATGGTGTTATTCTGGTGAATGTGGCTATATTCAGCTGCAGAACGACTGCTATATTCATCAGTTGATGCATAAAGCTAAAAAAAAAACCAAAAGCCCTGGGAGAGGGTGTGAGGAAAATGGCAGTAAACTATTGCCTCAAGCAACAAGATTTTCATTTTGCTGCATATAATCAGATACTGTCAGCAGCCTTGCACAACCAGAAAATTCCTTTAGCCCTCCAGCAAGCTTTATGATATATGATGTTCTTCAATGCGGTGGATTTCACATGTCTTTTCATTTTTTATCTTTTTCTTTCTCATTTTCAACCTTTATTATATTGGAACAAAATAGGCTCCCTAAGACTCAGCTGTTTTTCATTGTGCTTCTATATTGCCAGGAACGTTTTGCTGATAGTGATATTCCCAAGGCCCTGTTCTTTCCCTATCTCACAACAAAAACCTGCTTTTTGAGTTAGTAGCTGGGCAGGCTTGTCTTAAGTATTTAGTTGTACAGCTACCTGCCACAATATGTTGCATATCTTATTAGGCCATGCTGATGAAGGATTATGTCATCTGTCTCTAATACCCCAGTGCTCCTGCCTCCAACAGTCTGGATGCATTTTGGTCTGGGTAATAGCACTCACTCTTTGTACATGTATCACTTTTTCTGAATTTTATTTTATTTATTGACAAGGAAACACTGAGTGTTTGTAGAAGAATTTCACCATTTTCCCTCTGCTTCGCAAGGCTTATCGCACTGCCAAAGGATTCTTTTGAGGACCATAAAGGAAGACAATTTGATAGGAGCTCAAAGGAACTGGAGGCTAAGCTGCATACGATGCAGTGGGTTGCCTCTCATCAGTTCTCATTGGTATTGGTAGTTGCACGGCAATGAGTGAACAAACTTGAAAGTAATATAACACACAGTTTTACTAGTTTTAGTTCCCTAAAAATCCACTTGTCTAATTTATTGAACAGTGCATATGATATATCTTGAATATGAGTCTATCCATTGACAAGCTTGTTTAGTTAGTTCAAGCTATAGATATCTCTGAAGGGACTGTTTGAATGATAAAGGTTGCCAGTTTAATTACTAGTGTCAGCTGGGTTGCAGATACATCATATATCACAACAGCAACATCACATGTAGTGCATATGATTGAAGAATACCTTGAATATTAAGCAGTGCATAGTGAAGTCAAAGGGAACTATATATCAAAGTAAAAAGACTTAATTTATTCCTCATCACACAGCAAATCTAAATACAGGCATACATGCAAGGCACCAAGGAATATGTTTCTTACAGAAGAAAGATTCAGAGATGAGTTATTAATTTTTTTTTAATATTAAACTCTCATGTGATAAATCATATCTCTCTATATAATTATAACAGAAAAGATGCTAAATCACAAAACCCACTAGATTTCTTATGCACAATATTGGCCTGAGAAATTCTTTTAAGCCTGTGAGATTCAGTCTAGTTTTATTTATATTGTTTATGAAGTGAACAAGACAAAGTTTGTAATGGAACCCCCACTACCATGATAAATTTGCACCTGGAAGAGAATAACATTTATTGAATAACATTGAAATCTATTAGAGTGCCCATAATACCTAGGGTGTTTTTTGAAGCATGGTGCACTTGGCTGAGAATTTTTTATTAGTGCTAGTAAGCTAATTGGAGCTGAGTTGCCAAAGGCCAGAGTGAGACAGGGGCAGGACTCCTAGCTTTGAAATTACAGGCAGAGTGGTATGTATTACTGTGACACATTTCCCAGTGTTCAGTTAGGATGAAAACTAGCTAACATACAAAAAATATTGTTGAGCTATTGTATATATAATACAGGAAATAAACGATATATTTTATAGAGAGATAAAAAGAAAGTATGGTGATGTATATATATGATATATATAACATAATATTTTAACTGTAATGCCATTGTGCTATTTTAGTGTCAGACAAAAAAAAACCCAAAAACCTAAAACAATTTGGAAAGCAATCCTCTGGGTGTTAACGGCTTTTTTAATGGAACACATTTATTTGACTTACAGATCACCTCGGTCTTCTCTGCAGCTATAGGGGATTAAGAGAAGATGTGAATCTAGGAAGATACTATCATAGCAGGGTGTATGCAAGTATTCTATTAACAGCAGACATATGCCTGAATGTGTTCGCATTTTCATGCTGGTGTAAGAATAGCTGGTATGTATTAGTTACTAAAATTTACTTAATTTATGTTGCAAAATAAAGTATAAAAGATTAAATGGGAAAAATAGTCTAATCTTGGTTCATTATAAAAGTGTATATATGAAGAGTTTATGAGGAGAACTATAACTTAAATTACTGGTAAAAGTTTTTCATTTAGTTAAAGCCTGCTTTCCATATTCCTTTGAGAAGTGGATGGGATTGCTTTTATCCATCCTTTACGAGAAGGTGAGGCCCTTATTAATTCAGCTCACTCACGCTTTGAGATCTCACAGAACCATGAGGAATTTGGAAGTGACCAGGGCAGTGCTCGCTGATGCCTGCTCGCAGTTGGTGCAGACTTGTGCTTTGCTGTGCCTCTGCTGCACTATCAGCTGAGCTTTGTCTGGGCTTTCCCTGTCCGGCCCCCAGGACTTTCACAGCTGCTCTGCAGGTCAGGAGAACTTGAGGCCATTATATTGTTTGCATTGCTGTGCTAGCACAGTTATATAGGTGGGCAAGGGACATGCCACAGACTCTGCATTGCCTTGCACTTACATCTGCAGCTTGCTCTTGCTTCCTCATTCCAGTAGTCACAAACTTGCAGGTTCACTGTGGGGAGACTTCCTGAAGTTTTCCAGAGAGAAAGCTGGAGAGCAGCAAAAAGGCCAGGAGACAGCAGGGCTGGTAATTACGAAAACTGGATTTATTTCTCTGACTCTGACACTAGCTATCTGTGTAACCTTGAGGAGGCTGTTTTCATCACTTAGCCTCTGAGGAAAAAAGTGAAGAGGACTACAGAACTGCTGGCTCAAGAGATGCAATAGCATGAGCCCTTGTCCAGAAGCAACAAAATTGTTATTGCCAAACTCTTTGGGCAGCGCAGATGCCCCCTTCGATTGCTGGAGTTGGGGTTGGGAAATGACGGGCTCAAAGGAGGGCTCGTGTTAATGAACTGCAGCTTGCAGCAGTGCAGCCCTGTGCTGGAGGGGCCGCGTGGCGCTGTGGCCTGCAGTGACTTGCAGCAGCCTGCAGCGGCTGGCTTTCCTTGCTGCCGAGGAGATGGAGTGGCGAGCTTGTGGGGGCAAGGGCTGCTGCGCTTAATTAGGTCCAGGCCACTTGCCAGAAAGTTATAGGCTTAAAAAGCAAACCCACTGATGTGTACTGATATCCAAACAGCTTTGTCACACCACATCTGAGAGTTACTGGACTTGACAGAACTGCCAGAGGTAACAAGCCAAGGACTTTTGTGAAGATTTTCTTCTTTTGCCTTAGTAGGTAACATATGGACCTCTACAAGCTGCAGCAGCAGTATTTTGCTGCTACATTGCACTTTCACTAGGCTGTCCCTGAGCATAGACGAATATTAAGATAGGCATTGCTTTTTCTGAGGTGTCTCCCTGCAAGACCTGGGGAGCGGGGAACTCGCCTCTGCCTGGCCCCATGGCCGTGCCCAATCTCTGTGCACCCTTTGGTGATGACACGGCAGTGAGGAGAGGTTTGCTTCCTCTGGAGAAAAGCTGTACCAGTAGCAGCTTGGCAGACTCATTTAGGATTCCCTAGAAGGTTGAATTTGTGTGGAAAGATAAGCTGACACTGCCATTCGCTTCAGCTAAAAAAACCCAAAGTGCTCATAAATTGTCTTTTTGGTAGCAAGGCTGTATGAATGAAATCAAGTACCAGTACCCTTCAGCTATACATATTTTTAAATCCCAGAGGAGGAATCAAAACCACACGGAGGTCTTTCTCTGACCCTAGGAAAGCCATCCGGGGTATCTTGGCCACACAGGCTGAGGAGGGGGCCCCTGGGCCCAGCCTTCCCCTCTGAGTCAGGGCAGAGGGGGCAGGCAGGGCTGGGGGAAGGTTAACTTCAAGTTGTAAAGGTTTTTAAGGGGCTTGCAGGCCCCCCGTGTTTGGTGTGGTGGGGTGGGGGAAGTGGGGGAAAGCTGTCGGCATGGGGGAAACTGAGGAGCAGGGACATGCTGGGGCAGCACACTCCCCCAGACTTCTGGGAGGGGAGAAAGGGAAGAAAATGGCAGCACTTCCTCTGTGGAGAGGGATAGCTACTTCAGCCATTGCCACTCAACAGCCAGGATCATCTGCCTTGAAAACAGAGAGTCATTCTGCTAGTTGATGAGTTAACAAAATCTTTCAAATGAAGACCTTGCCTCAAAAAAAAAAAAAAAGAGAGAGAGGAAAACAAAGCAAAGAAGTAGATACTTACTCTGTGAAGGAGTGAAGGAAGTCCTGCATGCTTAGGGAAGTCACACAGGGAGAAGGAAGCGTGCCAACTGCTTTGCAGTCACGTTGACACTTGAGGAAGTGCTATGAAAGCTACAAGCACCCAGCAGTCAAATGGTCAAAGCATCAAAATCGTACATTAACATGAAATTGTCTCGTGCTGGTAGAGAGAACCAGCTTTCCAGAGGTATATGGGTGATGATGACCTGTGGTTCTCAACGATGTAAGAGAAGTCTAACTCTTCACAGCATTGCTCAGAAATTCAGAATAATAAATTTGCCTTCTCTGTTTGCTGCTTCTCCCACATAATCTCCCTGATTTCTCTCCTTCATTCTGTGTCACTGGTGGTAGGTAGATTGCATATAGAACACCATTTTACAGTACTTAATGTCTTCAAAGCACTGCTGAGAAGGAGTGTAATACAAAGTGGGCACCATAGTGTTTGCTGAAAGGGCTGGGGACCTTTGCTGCTTATTAACTCTGAGTGCACTGCGCGTTGCTGTCAGCGGGCTGCTGCAGTGGCTACCCGGACAATACTGTCCTACCAGGTCAGCTGGGAGCCCAGAGAGTTTTGACAGGGCTTTGTTAGTGCTGAGCAGCATAGTGGGTGGGGAATGACTGCATTTTATTGCTACACTAATGGTTACTTCTTTAAGAGAACAGCTTTTTGAAAATTGAAATTCTTATATGGGTGTTTAATTTTGTCAGGACTGCTATTATGTTCTGCATTAATTGAGTACTAACCGATTCTGAGTAATATGCTTATTGACGTTTCTCTGCTGATTGATGGGGCTAGAAGTGTATAGGGTTTTGGCAGAATCATAGCTGTGCACTTATGAGTAAACTGAAGGCTTTCCACCTGCTGGTGAATGTCTTGTTCCAAAGGGCTGTTTCTCACTGATGTACCGCTGAGCAATGTGGATGGCATTAAATGTGTACTTGGGTGTTAAAATAAACTCTTATTTGAATAATCAGTATCCTGTTCAACTTGTATCACATAGGTAGTGAAGCTATAGCAATCCAGCTTGCAAAACCTGGCAGGCTAATGACTGAAATGGGAACTAACCGGATACAGAAGCATCACTTTCACCCAGAAGCCCTGCTGCATAGCTCAGCTGGGGCAATTACGCTTCAAATTTACTACCCAGAGGAAAACATAAGATGTGGGGTGGAAGGGTGCTGGACTGCTGCATGAGGACTCACAGAGTGCTGTACATGCAGGCTTCTACTTAGAAAGACACTAGTGAGTATTTTTCTAGATGTGATTAACCTTTAGGACTAGCTAGGTCCAAAGTAATTGTCTTTGCTGATTGTTATGTTAGTGCTTTTCTTTACAAATAAATATCCTCCATAAGTAAGACAGATAAATACTCCAGCTCTTGCGATTGTGGGGTTCCTCGTCTTGTTGTTTTCTCAGTCTCCTTGAACTTTTGTTTATAGAGACTATCAGTTACTTTTTGGGATTCCTGTATGTCACCAATGTTCCCAGGGCTGCCCACGTTATGCTGGGTCACTTACATACAGATTGCAAAGAGCTATTCAGTGTCAATGGTGAAGGTATTTCAATGACCCATCCTGTAATCAGAGGGAGGGGAATAACAAGCAGCCCTATAACCCTTTTTTTTTGAACACTGCTTGGTGACTTGGAACATGAATTGAGGATGTAGTGGTAGTCTTAGTAACAACAGTAATTAATGACTTAATCTTTCATTCAGCAGTGGCATTCTGAGGCACCTTTCAGCCGTGATTTGGCTCCAAGCCGAAGGGGCCATCTTGCCTGTCCTCCGAGTCCCTGATAGGATTTCGGTTTTGGATACTACCTGCAGAGAAACTATTTCTTTAAAAAAGCTCAGTGCCTATAGCATAGTTATCAGCAGAGTAGTTCAGCAGACAGAAAACACCTAATTAAAGGAATTATGTCAGCAAAGTTTCAAGAAAAGCTGTGGTGTGGAGACTATGGTATGCACAGTGCGAAGTACTAGCAATACCCTGTTAATGATGCTGTTGGATAACAGCATCTGTTTTTCTTCCAGTTCAAGGATATTTAAATACAAGGAACTTGCTTTTAATGCAAACATGTGGTTTTGATTATGAACTGTAGTTATTTTTATTGCTATGGAGAATAATAGGCATGTGTATCCATTGCAACTGATGTAAGACGATGCAGCAATAAAAGATTTAAAAAAATAGGATCAAAACAAAAGAAGCTATTTGACTTTAGATTCATGCATGCATTCAAAAATTATTCAGTATGAGAATGTACCAAAGGTCTTAACAAATACAATTTCTGATACATTATAGCCTTTTTTGGAGGTTTAACAAAGCCACTCCTCCTTTTCTCTTTTCTTTGCACATTTATGATTCAGTAAAATGGATAAAGAACTGAGCAGTCAACATCTATTACTAGTGAAGTTTTTTAAAAAAAGCTATACAAAAAGATACACAGCATTCCTTTGACCAGATGTCCAAATATTAACTTAAGCAACTTGTCTATTATACAACTTTGTGAAATCAGGGCCAGTGTTGTTCAGTTATTATCTATGTGTCAGCCTACTAGGCAACAACTGCAAGGTAATAAAAGCAGGACAAGGGAACTGACTCTAAAGGTCAGACTTGCATTGCAGGAAACTGATTCAATACATATTTTTAAAGTTGGAGATGTAACTTAAAATTCACAAAGACAAAAGTATTCTGCGAACTGAACTATTTCTCTCCTTATTCCAACTCCGTGAACAGTACAGGGAAGAGGGATGTTTTATTTTGTCTCCCTTTCTAAAGAAAATCTAACTGGGAGGCATAATTCTGACCCACTGCAGTCAGCAAGTACTGACATTTGGAGAAAAAGGATTTATGTGATTTACAGTATACTTGTAACTTGGTTGTTAGCAAAGTTTTGGAATATCCTAGTAGATGTTGTGGTTTCTAATTAATGGTTTCTAATATAATCACACCTTCTTTCTGTATTTTGAGAACTCACTGTGTGGTAACAGCTGAACAGCTGTTAGCTGGAAATGTGGTTAGATGTCTGCATATTGATAAGTGAAGTCTGTAAGTTATTTAACAGAGAAAGAGAAAGAAATAAAGAATGTATGTGTGGAGGAGAGAGAACACAAAATTTGAGAAATTGAAAGGATGGTTTCAAAAGTAAAGCAGTTACTTCAGGATGATGGTTGGTAGTAGGTTTGGGTGTTTTTCTCATTTGCCTTGAACGCAGGATGAACTAGATTATTTTAAAAATATGTACTGTAGGTATTATTGGTGAACTGTCTGGGCACAGTTCCAGAAACTTGTGACAGAAAATGGTAGAATAAATGCAGATGTGAATGGCATTTATTTTAATGAACGGCACTATAATTAAACTTCATGCTTGAATTAAAATCTGAAAAGATGAAAAACAGTGAGTCCTAAATGTTCCAAAGAATACAAATCTGCATATGTTGTAAATAGTGAATGATAAATGACAACTTTGTGGCCATTTTTAGAACATAATTTGAAATGGTAGTAATAGTCACAAGACTGTTGGAAGTTACTGTATGCATAGTTATAAATTGTGCTGAATATACTTGGAATAGTGTTGCTTTGTCAAGAAGTTAATGTGATTAGGTTTCATACAGAAGGCTGCTTATGTTGTATTTTCAGTAGGAGTATTTCCAACATGATCACATATTGTAACTACCAAGGAATGATTCAGGGGAGTTTTGTGTAACCCAAGAAAGAAAGGTATAAAAGGCATGACACAGGCCAGCCTTTACAGAGTCTGCTTTGCCTTTGCCAAAGCTCTTCAGGATCCCATAGGCTCCATGTCAAGAATAGAAGTTAGACTGAAGATTCTTCTCACCCACTGTAGGTAAGGGCGCATGGATTTTAAAACACAAACAATAACTGCTAGTGAAAGTGTAGCATTTGAATTAACATTCTGCCAGTGCAACTGTGTGCTCAAACAATTTTTTTACGATTTCCCTTTGAGAATCAAATTGCAACTGAGTTACCCTGATACAGATAACTGACACTTGTGCTGCTCCCGTAGGTGCTGAGTGGTGGAGAAGTGTGCTTTTGGCAGACTCAAAGGAAGCCCAGACAGTGACTTCAGGCCTCTGAAACTTTGACCTTTCTCATAAGTTGGCTGAATGTTTGCATGATTCCAGGATTGGCAAGTTTGCTTATTATCTCTGAGACATTTATGACTGTGGAACAGTTATTGGCTTGGGTGATTTCCTTGGTCTGACATGACCTTCGTGTTAGTCCCATGCTAGACACACATTTAGGCTTGCTTTTTCGCTGTGAGGAAAAAAACTCCACAAACAGAACATGATGCATCTGCCCATAACTTTTCAGCTATCCACTTTAGTAACTATTTTTTGCAGCCTCTGTGAGTAACTAAAGCAAGTACTGGATATTCTATACTGACTGTCTGTCTCCCTGCAGGCACCAGCAACCCTGTCCTGTAGTATCACTGATACAAATGCACAGTCTTCTGGGAAAGCATGATGATCTGCATCTCCTGTTACAATCTGCTTTGGGGTCTACTCTTGCAGGAATATTCAGGAGCTGTGAAGACTGGCTGACTCATCTCCCCAGCTATAGCTGTAATTTTCCATTTATACAGGGCTAGTGCACAGAAGGTGCTGGAAAATTCCAGTTGCCTGTCTCCTGAGCAAGGTCAAAGCCTGACTGGATGCCACAGACAGAAACTATAATGCAAACTTAACACACACAGTCTGTTGTGAGTCAGTTGTGTGCACATCACTGCTTCCAATCAAAATGCTTAGGGTCGATAAGTCTAATGACAACAGGCTAAAGACAGCCTAGATGGTATCTGGAAGTTTCCTTCAGTTGCTCTGTTTGTCACAAGCTGAGCTGATAGCATCCGTTTTAGAAAACTTTGTCACCAAACTCTAGATCTCATTAAAATCTCATGTTATTATATAAAGGGCCATGCTCTGTTCTGTTTTTTTTTGGCAACAATGAGCAAGTCTCACTCTCCAGCTGCATAGTCTTTTAGCAAATTGAGATCTCCTTCTAATTCATCTGAATATTCAGACCTCAGAATAGCACAGAGACAGCACTTCTGAGGATAACTAATGATATTTTACAAAATTCAAATTCTGGCCATCCACCAGCATTCATTTTGCTAAATCAAAGTGCACTGTTCCTTTGTGAGCTGATGCTAAAGCTGAATGCAATTAGAGGCATGCTGAATAGTTTACCAGAAATCAAGATCTCTCTTGGCTCTGTAAATATTTCTGGCTCAAACTAAGAGGAGAAAAATAAAACCTTCACGCCTGGTCCCAAGTCCAAACTTACTGTCAGCATTACAAATCATAGTGGGATAAATAGAGTGTGAACTTAGATCCTGTCAAACCCTGCGATATAGAATCATTCTTACTTAATGATAAAAACAAGGCAGTTTTTTCTCTTTGTCACTGTGGGGTAACCTAATGGAAATCATCTAGTGCCTAGCACCATATGGGACTATGCATACAGCTGTGTCAAACAGCTACTAAACAGTAATTTATCCAATGCCTGTACACTGTATTTCTTTATTTTGGAAAGTGAAATGAGTGTGTCTTTCAGACACAGCCTGATAGCCTGAGCATTAACACACTGTAAACTAGGGGTTGCAATTTTTTATTTCCTTAGGTCCCACATTCAGCAGCAACGATGGTCATATGTGTAGCCCACCATTCACTGAATTTCCAGCTTGGGTGTGTGCCAAGCCTCCACCTCTCTGAAGTGATTTATATATTGCAGCCTGACGACTCATTTCAAATGTTGCATGTCTTGGTAAGCTTCCTTCATCACACACACACACACAAAAAAAATAAAATTAGATGTGGAAAATTATGAGAGAATTGTGCAAATATAGAGTATAATGGGTATTATCAGTTAGCTCAATGTTCATTTGCAAATGTACTCCTTATCATTAGAGAACATTCAAATGCAGTTTTGGGTGAATCGGAAAGTTTCAGTCAACATCTGTCTGTGTGATTTCTGTAGATCTGAATGTTCTCTCTCAAACCTGATTGCTGCATAATTACAGTGGCAATGCTAGCCTCACTTATTTTTCTTCACCCAAAACCTCCCGGTTGAAGAAAGATTTATTTGTGTGTGACCTTTTTGGCCCTATCAGCAAGTATACTTTTCTTTCCTAAGTTTTGGTCGGAATGTTGGAATCTCCTGTTAATTTCCTTTTAACAAGAGTGATTGCTGACACTTGCTACCCAGTGGCTCCCCATAAACAGCACGGCCTGAGGATCTCAGTGTTACCTTGTCCTTTGGAAATCTCTTTCTTTTGAATGGAAAGAACGTGCAAAACCCAGGGTCTTGCAGATTACTCCTTATAGAAGGAAAATTTGGTGATTCCATTAGGCTGTCTCTACATTTCTGTTCTTTACAAGTGTGCACACAGTCCTGTCTGCTTGAACACAGGAATAGTCAAACACCCAGAGCTCCAGCTCTGCCTCCAAAACTCTGGAGCTGAAAGTCTGACTCAAGTGTGTATAGTGCTATTGCACTAGCAGAGGTTTGAGTGAGTGTCTCTTCCCCATTTGCTTCTGAACTTCCTTTCTCAGCCCATCTCATATGCATCTATAAGGAATAGAAAGTCATTTTGCCTATGAAATGTACATTTCTAGTCAAACTCGGGTGTTCATGTTTTGTCCAGCCACACTCACTGTCTGATTTAGCTGCTGAAGAATGGGTGATGGCTGTGGAGAAAAGCCTCCCTAACATAATGGAGACTGAGCAAGGCTGTCTACCAGGGGGAGTCAGCTAATGCAGGACTCAACCCCAGTGTTGGTTATTTCTAGCTTTCTCCCTACATGGCTGAGAATGGCTGCAAGCCCCAGGAAGACCTGTTTGTTCAGGGGAAGGAAGTGTTCAATGCATGGAAATACTCAGTGTTTGCAAGAAATGTGTTAAGGAAGTGGGAGCGCTGATGGTTGATCTGGTTCTCAGACCTTACCTCTTGGTTGTCATTCTTAGGTGACAACAGAGAATTTCTCCTGGATCTGACTCTCCAAGTGATTCTATATGTAAGCAGACCTTGAGCAGGACATCTCAGCATATAAAAATATTTTAAAAATAGTTTTTCTGAATCCTCCAGAAGACCTAAGGCCTCTTGCCCACCCCATCTACCCTGCTATTTCAGGTTCTCCAGTGTGTATGGACAGCTTTCTGATTGCAATGGACCTGAACAAACCTCATAACAGGTTAACAATGCTTTAAGTGCTGAAACTCAGAACAGGTAAAAACTCTTATAAATACTTATGCTGAGAAACAAAGTGGATTTTCTTGTGTCCAGTGAGAACTGATCGTGTGCTGAATTGTTTCCTTTGTTCAGAGCATTAATGAGGTTTATATCTTCTTCCCAGCTGCCTGCTTTCATTAACACTGCAGAAATTTAGAGCAGCTCCCATCCATTCTTTCATATAGTTTCCGACTACTCATTCATATCTGTGTGTGCTGGTTCAGCTATTAGCAAGGGTACCTTTGGACAGTAACAAGCTCAGTGAACCAGTACACATTCAAAGTATCCCAGCAAGAGGGACAACGACTGCACAGCAACACAAGCAATTTTATTGGTCCAATTAAGGGGCAGTACAGAAGACAGGGTGTTGTGCAGTCTGGTGTTGTCACCAAAATAAATACTTGTCAGGTATATTTGGACAGACTGGATTGAAATCAGCCACTCAACTCGCAAGTCAGCAGGGACATGCATGCATGCACAGAGGAGATGAGTGAAAAGGAAACACTTCAAAGAAGGGCAAAACCAGGATAAGCTTTTCAACCTTACTACTTATTAGATGCAGTAGACTTCTCTCCAAGTCATCAGTGGAAGGTGAGATTAGTGCAGTGGAAGGCCTGTGTCAAGTTTACGTGTTTCTCCAGCTTGAGTTGGTGCCTTATTTACTTGGATTTTCTAGACTCATCCTACCAGAATAGTTCAATACAAACAGCAAGAAGGACTAACTGGCTGACCTATAAAGCTAAATTACAAACTTCTCTGGGTATATGACTATGGGCAAATACCAAGATGGTGCATAGAGTTTTAGACTCAAAGAATTCTACTTTGTAATCTAAAATATCCTTTAGTTTTAACCAGGTTAATTAAATAAAAGAGGAGACACTCAGCAAACAATAAAAAAAACCTAAGAAAAATTAAATGTACAACATTTTAGTCATTCCCTAGTGACTAATCTGCTTGATCAAATTCATGGAATTATCACCAACAAGAACATTATTATTCCTACTTGTGTATGTCACTCTGCTGTTTTAACAATTTAGATGACTCATCTTGAGAAAACAGAGCAAGAGACATCTATTTAACTTCACATTCAGCCATGGGTGGAAGCCTTTTAGGTTTTCTAATTTAAAATGCTACCAAAGAGAAATCACATTTGCAACTGTCCTTGAAGGGGGGGGTGGGGGTGGGGAGGGAATGATTAACTAAGAATACAACTCACTCATTGAGATAATGGAAAAAGTTTGGGATTTTGAATGTGAGAAATCCCTAGGTCCTGGCAAGGGGCAGAATGTCCTCAATTTGACTTGACATCAATTAAGTGAAGAACACATAGATTTCCCAGTGGTTTGACTCCTAACTGGGGAAAAGATAGAGAATTTGTCTCAGATCTAGTGTCTGATAGTGCGATACGCCAGAACTGCTGCATATTATTACTGATGTCTAAAATGTCATCTTGTCACTGGTGTTTTAAGCAGAGCAAAGTAATTTGTAATTTCCTAGTCTTGTCTTTGGGTTGTTAGCTTAGCAGGAACAGGCTCTTCTAGGGTGCCTTAAGCGCAGTCTCCTTGTGGATATGCTTGCTTAGGAATGGTGTGATATTTCTTTTTTTCCCAGTTTGTTTAGCCTTGCTCCTAAACAAGAGCTGATCATCAGCACCCTGGAATCTCTAGGCACTCCTGATAAATATACAAAACTCTGTGTCGTAGTTCAGTTTTGTTTCAAGCAAAAAAAAAAAGAAAAAAAAAGTCAGATCTGTTATTATCTCAACCCTTCGAGCCCCACGTTGGGCGCCAAAATAACTGTCGTAGTTCAGCCCCAACGGGGACCAGACTACGCAGTCTCTCTCTCACTCCCCCCCAACTCTCCGAGAGAATAGGAGGAGATTTGACAAACAAAAGAAAACCAGGAAAAAAAAAAAAAAAACAAACACGTGGGTTGAGATTGAACAAAAAGTAAATTTAACAGTAATGACAGAAGAAAACAATAGAATGATGGAACACAAATACAGTATAATAGCTCACAACAGATCTCCACATCCAGCCTCTTCCAACTAGGAGGGCCTCCCTTCAGCACCCTCCTCACTTATATACTGAGCATGATGTCAGATGGGATGGAATAGCCCTTTGGCTAATTTGGGTAAATTAACCCCAGCTGTTAGCTAATTAGTTAACTATCCCAGCCATAGGGGCTACCAGCTTCAGTTCTCCACCCAGCTCAGGTAAATATTAACTCTATCCTGGCCAGAACCAGGACATTATCCACCCCTTATTCCATACCATCTACATCATGCCCAGATCCTACACTTTCCAATTAATCATCAACTTTTTCTTCCTTTTATCTACTTGTATGCAGACACACAGATGTAACTCTCTTAGTCCATGGTCCATCCTTTCAAAAGGTCTGTTGAGTTTATCCAGTCCATAACTTTGGGCTCCATCTGTCATAACAGGCTCTCAGCATAGGACAGATGACACAGTGTTTCCTCAGGTAGTCTGTCTGGTGCAAGTGACTTAGCAAGTTCATAGTCCGGAGACTGAAGATCTGTTGGCAGGTGCTAGTAGCAAGAGCCAGTTCTGGTTGCATCACTGCTGCAATTTTTCCTATTTTATTAAAGTTCATTCTTTGTTGGTATAAACGATTTTACTATAATACTTTTGACACAACATAAGTATCTCAGGGCGTGGAGCAGGAAGAAGCAAGGAGGGACACATAATAGCTAGATAATGACATACAGTACTGTATAGTAACCAACATCAAGCACTTCAAATTATTGGCTCTTTTCACCTAAAATTAGATCTCCTTGAGGTACACATCGGACTTTCCCATCCTCCTGCATTACCCACCAAGTACACCCAGGTCCTTGAGCAAAAGCAATCCCATGCATGGGTTTGCCTTTGCCCAAGGGAGAAATGACCCAGACTGTCTTCCCCAGTATATTCCTTACATGCACCACAGGGACTTTATCCCCTTCTACAGTATGTAGAAGTTCAGATTGGGCAGGGCCAGCTCGATTGGTGGACCCCCGAGTGTTGACTAGCCAAGTGGCTTTTGCTAAATGTTTATCCCAATTTTTGAAGGTTCCACCACCCATTGCTTTCAGAGTTGTTTTCAGCAGCCCATTATACCTTTCAATTTTTCCAGAGGCTGGTGCGTGATAGGGGATGTGGTATACCCACTCGATGCCATGCTCTTTGGCCCAGGTATCTATGAGATTGTTTTGGAAGTGGGTACCATTGTCTGATTCAATTCTTTCTGGAGAGCCATGTTGCCATAAGACTTGTTTCTCAAGGCCCAGGATGGTGTTTCGGGCAGTGGCATGGGGTACAGGATATGTTTCCAGCCATCCAGTGGTTGCTTCCACCATTGTAAGTACATAGCGCTTGCCTTGGCGAGTTTGTGGGAGTGTAATGTAAGCAATTTGCCAGGCCTCTCCATATTTATACTTCAGCCATCGTCCTCCATACCACAGAGGCTTTAACCGCTTGGCTTGTTTGATTGCAGCACATATTTCACATTCAAGGATAACCTGTGCAATAGTGTCCATGGTTAAATCCACCCCTCGATCACGAGCCCATTTGTATGTTGCGTCTCTTCCCTGATGGCCTGAGGTATCATGGGCCCACCGAGCTAAAAATAGTTCACCCTTATGCTGCCAGTCCAGATCCACCTGAGCCACTTCAATTTTAGCAGCTTGATCCACTTGCTGGTTGTTTTGATGTTCTTCAGTGGCCCGACTCTTGGGTACGTGGGCATCTACGTGACGTACTTTTACAACCAGATGCTCTAACCGGGCAGCAATATCTTGCCACAGAGTGGCAGCCCAGATAGGTTTGCCCCTACGCTGCCAGTTGCTCTGCTTCCATTGCTTTAACCATCCCCACAGAGCGTTTGCCACCATCCATGAGTCAGTGTAGAGATAGAGCACAGGCCATTTTTCCCATTCAGCAATGTTTAAAGCCAGCTGGATGGCCTTCACCTCCGCAAACTGACTCGATTCACCTTGGCCTTCAGCAGCTTCTGCAACTCGTCGTGTAGGACTCCACACAGCAGCTTTCCACTTCCGATGTTTTCCTACAATACGACAGGACCCATCAGTAAATAGGGCATACTGCTTCTCATTTTCTGGGAGGTTGTTATATGGTGGGGGCTCTTCAGCACGCGTTACCTCTTCCTCTGGTGGCTTTCCAAAATCTTTGCCTTCTGGCCAGTCTGTAATTACTTCTAATATGCCTGGGCGATTGGGGTTTCCTATTCGGGCCCGCTGTGTAAGTAGTGCAACCCACTTGCTCCATGTAGCATCCGTTGCATGATGCGCAGAGGGGACCCTTCCTTTGAACATCCAGCCCAGCACTGGCAGTCGGGGTGCCAGGATGAGCTGTGCTTCAGTACCAATCACTTCTGAAGCAGCTCGAACTCCTTCGTATGCCGACAGGATTTCTTTTTCGGTTGGAGTATAGCAGGCCTCAGATCCTTTATATCCCCGGCTCCAAAACCCAAGGGGTCGACCACGAGTTTCCCCTGGTGCTTTCTGCCAGAGACTCCAGGTAGGGCCATTCTCCCCAGCTGCGGTGTAGAGCACATTTCTTACCTCTTGCCCTGTCCGGACTGGCCCGAGAGCCACCGCGTGAACAATTTCTTGTTTAATTTGTTCAAAAGCCTGCTGTTGTTCAGGGCCCCATTTAAAATCATTCTTCTTTCGGGTGACTTTATACAGAGGGCTTACAATCATACTATAATTTGGAATATGCATCCTCCAGAAACCCACAACGCCCAGGAAAGCTTGCGTTTCCTTTTTGTCAGTCGGTGCAGGCATAGCTGTTATTTTGTTGACTATATCTGTTGGAATCTGACGACGCCCATCTTGCCATTTTATCCCCAAAAACTGTATCTCTCTTGCAGGTCCTTTCACCTTACATCGTTTTATGGCAAGCCCAGCTTTCAGGAGGATTTTAATTATTTTCTCCCCTTTTTGAAAAGCTTCTGCTGCTGTGTTGCCCCATACAATGATGTCATCAATGTACTGCAGGTGCTCTGGAGCACCACCCTTTTCCAGTGCAGTCTGGATCAGCCCATGGCAGATGGTGGGGCTGTGTTTCCACCCCTGGGGCAGTCGATTCCAAGTGTACTGGACACCCCTCCAAGTGAAAGCAAACTGCAGCCTGCATTCTGGTGCCAATGGGATTGAAAAGAACGCGTTGGCAATATCAGTGGTGGCATACCACTTGGCTGCCTTGGATTCCAGTTCATACTGAAGTTCTAACATGTCTGGCACAGCAGCACTGAGTGGTGGTGTTACCTCATTCAGGCCACGATAGTCCACTGTTAACCTCCACTCTCCACTTGATTTTCTCACTGGCCATATGGGACTGTTAAAAGGTGAGTGGGACTTGCTGATCACTCCCTGGCTCTCCAGCTGATGAATCAGCTTACGGATGGGGATCAGGGAGTCCTGCTGGTGCGATACTGCCACCGGTGCACAGTTGTGGTAGCAATTGGCACCTGTTGTTCTTCAACCTTCAGCAACCCCACAACAGAAGGATCCTCTGACAGACCAGGCAAGGTGGACAACTGTATAATTTCCTCCATCTCTAAAGCACCTACACCAAAAGCCCACCGATACCCTTTTGGGTCCTTGAAATATCCCCTTCTGAGGTAATCTATACCAAGAATGCATGGAGCATCTGGGCCAGTCACTATGGGGTGCTTTTGCCACTCATTCCCTGTCAGGCTCACTTCAGCCTCCAATACAGATAGCTGTTGGGATCCTCCTGTCACTCCAGAAATACAAATGGGTTCTGCCCCATTATATCTTGATGGCATCAAGGTACATTGTGCACCAGTATCCACTAGAGCTTTGTACTCTTGTGGGTCTGACGTGCCAGGCCATCGGATCCACACAGTCCAATAAACTCTGTTATCCCTCTCCTCCACCTGGCTGGAGGCAGGGCCTCTCTAATCCTGGCCACAGTATTCATTATTCATTTCTTTTAAATATGCATGAGAGGTCCCTTCAAGAGGGTCAGAACTAAAGCTATTCCTTCTACGCTCCCTATTGGAGACTGGTGCAACAATTTTCCGGGGAGAACTTCTATTTGCAATGGTTTTTCCACGCAACTCACGTACCCGCGCCTCTAGGGCAGAGGTAGGCTTCCCATCCCACTCCCTCATGTCCTCTCCTTGGTCACGCAAGGTAAACCACAGGGTACCTCGCTGCGTAAACCATCTCTCTTGAGCAGGGAAACGTTTACTCCTAATAGCTGAAATATTGGCCCGTACCGGTGCAGAATGGGACATATCTGCTTTGAATTGCTGGAACTCCTGGGATAGTTTCTCCACAGCCGAGACACAGGCCCTTAGGGAGGAAGACAGGCTTTCCTCGTACTGCCAGAGTCGGCCAGCCAGTTCATCCACTGTTTCTTCCTCTCCATCTTTCCAGGTCATAACTGCCAATGAGTTGGCATATGATGATGGTGCACTTCGAACAAACTTCCGCCACATTTGTCGTGTGCACCTGACTTCATCTGGATCCTTAGGTAACTGACCATTGTTCAGGTCATCATAAATAATCTCCAGCACAGCTAATTCCCTCAGGTACTGGGTACCCTTCTCCATGGTAGCCCACTTGCCTGGATGACACATTATATCCTCCTTGAAAGGATACCTCTCCTTCACACCTGACAGGAGTCACCTCCAGAGGCTGAGGGCTTGTGTCCCTTTTCCAACTGCTTTGTCAATGCTTGCTTCTCTAGAAATGGATCCCAGTTGCCTAGCTTCTCTGCCTTCTAATTCCAAGCTATTGGCCCCATTATCCCAGCACCGCAGCAGCCAGCTGATAATGTGCTCCCCAGGATGACGGCTAAAATCTTTTCGCATGTCTCGCAGCTCGCTCAGGGATAGAAATCTGGTGCTCACTGTCTCCTTTAGGAGTTCTTCCTCTGAGGAAGAGCCTGCCTGCCGAGTTCTTCCTGGGCATGTAGCAAATAAACCTTCCTCTTCTTCCTCCTGCTCCGTCCTAAAAGGGGCTTCTTCATCCCTCACTAAACGAGCTGACTTCCGCTTCCAAGTCTTCTTGGATACAGGGGCAACTGAAACTAGCACAGGTTCACCCTCTGATTCAGCTGCAATGCCTGTTGCTGGGGTTTGAGTCCCTACATTGCAGGTCAGTTTGTTCTCCCTCACACCATGCCACGTATTAGTATCTTGCCTTAGGGTAAATCTCGGGAGGAGATTCCCAAAAAGTGGGTTTGCAGCTCTAGACAAGACTTGGCACACATTCAAAATACATAACAACAACATCATAGTGGCTTGAATATCCCCCAGATCTTTAAAGTTCTCAAAAAGTGGCTTAACTACCCTGGAAGTGAAAGAATTCGGGAAGCTGTCCACATAGGAATACCAATTTATCTCTAAGGCCATTGATGTCACCATGTCATAGATGTATATGGCATAGTATAACAGAAGGATAATTCTCATCATTTTCCCTGAGGTGATAAACACCACCACTGGGAACACACAGTACATATAAGAGCGTAGACAATACAACAACATAACCAACCACTGCAACATCATGACCAATAATTGACAACCAATACAACAAGCACGTATAAACAAATTTGTTTCAAGCAAAAAAAAAAAAGAAAAAAAAAGTCAGATCTGTTATTATCTCAACCCTTCGAGCCCCACGTTGGGCGCCAAAATAACTGTCGTAGTTCAGCCCCAACGGGGACCAGACTACGCAGTCTCTCTCTCACTCCCCCCCCACTCTCCGAGAGAATAGGAGGAGATTTGACAAACAAAAGAAAACCAGGAAAAAAAAAAACAACAAACACGCGGGTTGAGATTGAACAAAAAGTAAATTTAACAGTAATGACAGAAGAAAACAATAGAATGATGGAACACAAATACAGTATAATAGCTCACAACAGATCTCCACATCCAGCCTCTTCCAACTAGGAGGGCCTCCCTTCAGCACCCTCCTCACTTATATACTGAGCATGATGTCAGATGGGATGGAATAGCCCTTTGGCTAATTTGGGTAAATTAACCCCAGCTGTTAGCTAATTAGTTAACTATCCCAGCCATAGGGGCTACCAGCTTCAGTTCTCCACCCAGCTCAGGTAAATATTAACTCTATCCTGGCCAGAACCAAGACACTCTATCACATGCACATGCCTGTGGTATATATGGGGTACGGTGATCCTCTCTCTGATGATATCTGATGTCCTTGGTTGTGAGTTTTTAAAAGCACATTTCATGATTGCTTTTGTCTTTTTGCCCTGTCCTTTAAGAGCTATGAAAATCTTTAGGCAATCGGTGGTTTGAGCAGAACAGTGAACTGAGAGTAATTGCGTTTCCCCACGACTTGCCTGCTGATTACATTTCAAACTGAGCTTGTTGTTGTTAATCCCAGTCTCTTCCCCTTGTTGCTTTTTGGGCCACAGCCTTTGTGACCAAAATAGGGACTAGGAAGAAAGATTCCCACTGCACTTTCTGCAGCTCAGGACAGCATCTGAGCAGAAAGTGCAGTCCAGACTGCTAATCAGAAACCAGAGAAATGTAGTCAGGGAAAGCAGAAAACTGCCTAGATATTACAGACTAAAACGGTATGTTTGGACCATAGCATTATCAGACAAAAATATCTTCCCAATGTGCTCAACAGCTGGCTTTTGGTATCAGTAAGGACTGGAGTGAGACATCTTAATTATTCTGGAGACAGGAAAGATCAGTGCTTTGAAAAGAAACTAACAGTAATCGGTAAAAACTACTTTTGCATATGAGATCTGTCAAAAGTAGGAAATACTACTATCAAAGCTGAAAAATAATTGTAAAAAATAATTATTTGGGTTCTTTGACCTAATATTGAAATATGTATCATAGCACTGGCTGAAAAAGAACTTCATGAGGACTGACACATTACTGCCTATTACCTACTGCCTAGATTAAGCTCCCTGCTCTTTCAGGATTTTAATGTCAGCTTTTATAACACTGACAGAAAGAAGATTTCTCTTATCTTTTCCTGTTGTGTTTCCCCATCTTGTTCTAAGCATTAGTCAAATAAGCTTGTGATTTAATGATGGGATATAGAACTAGCAAGAAAGCTTTTCTTCAGCATCACTGTTTTGTTTTGTTTTGTTTTGTTTTCTTCCACAAAGTCACATTTTTTACACTTTGGTTATTACTTAGTTGTGTAAATAATGTCAGAGAAGGATATTCTAATCCCTGTGCAAACTTGTGACCATACCCAGTGTAGTATCTGCCTTCTTAATTTTTTTTAATCTTCCATAGTCCACAATGCAATTGCTTTTTACCATCACATGCAGTTCAGTAGTGCTGTGCCTGCTGCTGCTGTGATAAGCGGTTTCCCACAGGACACTACTTCATGATTATGTGTAGAGTCTTAGAGAACACTGCTTTCAAGAAGTGTGTGATGACAGAGAACAGTATCTGTAGAAGAGTAAGTCTGAATATTATACTGTCTTGGCTCTGTCTGTTTAGGCATAGATACAGAATTGTTGTCAGAAGTGAGTTACCATCTGAGATATGTAAAACTGGAAACAAAACATGTTACAAACAAACAAAAGAAAAGGAGCAAAACAGTAACTATATCACCATACCAGCTCTTTGCCCAAGACAACTGACATGAAGAGAGAAGTGTTAGCATCTGCAGATGACAATAGGAAAATAAGAAAACTCCAGAATTAAAATAAGTCTGGATGAAAATGGAAAACCAAATAATCGAAGTCAATAATAAATGTTGCCAAAATCTGGATGTGTGGCAGCTGACCTGAAGATACCAGAATTCTAGATTTTTTCTTCTTCTTTTAAAATTCTAGGGCTTTTCTCCCAGTCCAACAAGTACAAACTAGCTTGTTCAAAAGTTATCTTGTGTTAAACAAGCAATGTTTCTTTAGGCCCTTAATTGTAAATCGCAGGATATTACGCTGTATAAAAAGAAATCTAAACAAACTTGTCATAGGTTACAAATTAAGATAAAATTTGAATGTTGAAGCTTGTTTGAATGTTACCAAAAATGGTGAGACATATGCAGGACTAATGAAAAGCAGAAAAAGTTGTCTTTCATGGAGTTTCCACATGGGTTATTCTTCAACTAACAAACATTCATGTACAGTTTTAAGTGCTGTTGGATAGCAGTCAGTATCTCCAGGGTCTTCAAAAGGCATTTTTTAATTCTACTTATGCAACAGGTCACAAGCAATTTCCAAATTACTTCCTCTTGAGGTCAAATTATTGATGCAGTAATCTAAATCAGCTGGCTTATAAAGAAGCCATAATTAGAAACAAGATCAATAGAAACCTACTTAGTTGAAATATCTAACAGATGTTTCCAATGATAAAGAATAGTTACAAATGTTAGAAGTCATAAGCTTTGTGGGACACAATAGCAATGACTGGTTTTATGTATGCCACCCTTCAGAATGTGAAAAATAGTGCTAAATAATCTATGACAGGTTTGTATCATTGAAGTCCTTTTAAAACTATGGCAATACTACTGTACACTAAAAACTTGGTGAAGTATCTGGGCAAAAATGCTGCCTAATACTTTCAGAGAGCCAAAACCTCGTGCAATATTTGTGCACAACAAAAACCTGAAGTTAAAAGAACAGTTAAAATAACTAGGATATATATTTTTAGTTTTTTCTTTATTTTTCTTATATAATTTTCTTACATCTAATTTGTAATCCAAAGCTCTAGCCTGATGCTCAGTGTGGAACCCTTCTCCGAGTATTTTATGTGGTATTTTGAAAAATCCTTTTTGCTCTGCCTTTCTTCATACCTTACAATTTTTTCTTCAACAGAGTTCAGCTATTTCAGCTGCAACTTCACTTTGGCTAGCCTCTGGAGTTGGTTTGCCTCCAGCTTCAATGATAGCAAGATTTACTTTCTTGGGGCATTATTCAGATAACTTTGATCTCCTTTTTTCATATCCTAAAAAAAAATTGTCAATATTATTAATTGTTTATTAATTATGAAGTCAGTGGCACCATTCTGACCTTAGCATATTTGTTATATGTTCAAGTCAGTAGTTCAAACTGAGGTAGAAACTCCTAGGGAAAACTTGGTTTAAGCATTAGAAAATTGCACTGTCAGGGACATTTCAATCATGAGAAACAATGCTGTAAAAGCTATTGTCGTAAGATCCTGTGTATTATTGTCTCCAGTTATTCTTACATCAGTTGTGCTCTGTTGACAAATGGAAAGCTTTTTTTAAAAAAAACTTTTTGTCTGTGTAATTCCCAAGGGATCTGAAAGTGCAAGAGGTCAACAGGAAGACAAAGGTAAAGAGCCTGACAGGACAGTGAAAATGAGAAAGAGATTGGTGAAGTTTAGTAAGTAAACAACAGCATCTACACCAAAGCTCATGGTATCTTGACAACCATGAGTACAAATTTGAATTGGATTTTGAAGTGAAGAGAAATTTCATTAAAAAGAGAGAGTGTTATTGCCATTTCTGGTGTGGAAGATTAGCTGAGCTTACTGAAAAGCATAAATATTTAGTATTTTTTCTTTAAAAATAGCTACAAGGTCTTGTGTGGTTTTTAAAATGTTTCTAAAATAGTGAGAATGCTAGTAGTGTGTACATAGATAGACCATGCATATTGTATGGTGTTAGTAAATACAGTTTGCTCAGACATAGGAATATTTCTCTTTTTTTTTTTTGTGATATAAAGTGTGAAAGTCATGCCAATAGAAATCCAGCTATAGCATGAAAATGGAAATGTAGATATGAAGTTTACAAAGTGTTCCAGTTTCTGTATGAATTACAGCAAAATCAGGCCTGATTTAAAGATACATTCTGAGATGTGAGATGGAGAAGGGGAGAGACAATGATTGATTTAAATTAACTGAGTGTCCAAGCTATGCTCAAAATGTATGTATATGTGGCTGTAATTGTCAAGAAATTTCTGTACATAATTAACCATTTAGATTACTGATGCTAAATTCTCAATTTCAATATTGAATGTATAGTTAAACTGTACAATATTCCTAACAGTTTGAAACTGAGGACTATAAAGAAGAATATTTTGTTTGAAGAAGTATTCTAGTTCATCACTTCCTCCTGATTTGCTGTAAAAGGACAATACGTAAAGATAGACTAGACTGTATTAGTCATGTATCTCATAAGATAAATTGGAGCAGCTTTCAGAAATATTAGGGTTTTTTTTTTTTTTGGTTGCAGTTGTTCACTCCTACATTTACTCTTTTCTCTTCTCCTGAAGACTAATGGGTGTAGTCATTTTGATGTACCTCTATGTGTGATGTTTATGCATTTCCTTGAATCTGATACAGTGGTACAATCAGGTTACCTGTGAAATAGCAATTGTGTAAACAAAAAGCTATCATCTGCTTTGTACTTTTCAACTTTTTTAGCACCATAGTAGCTATTCAGACTGCTGAGTCTACTTTCCAGAAGAAATTTGTATTAGCAGCATGCATTTGTGAAACTTATGACTGGTTGCAACTTGGTAATGACTTTCAGTTTATTTTCCCTATGATATCACAGCTTTCTTTCCAATGTGGTAGAATTAAGACTAGCTTTTGGGAGAATGCCACTCAGCGAGGTCAGATTCTTTATTAATTCTATCCATCTTATGTGCTGTGAAACACACTCAGGGCCAAGAAAAATAGGCCATTGTTCTATGTATGGGCATTACTCTATGTAGCAGTGGTAAAGAATATCATATGAGAAGCAGAAGAGAACTTACCATCTCTTAATTCCTGCATACAGAAGTATAGAGTATGAAATGCCTATCCAGGTATGCAAACAGTGATTTGTAAAAAATTTGACAGTGAATTTGAAAGTGCATTATGAGAGCATTTCTTGAGACCATTGTCTAAGGATGCATCCCACAGGCCTCATGAAAAAACTTGATGGATTTGGTATAGCAGAAGTTCCCTGATTCACTGGTAGTCCTTTTTACCACAGGTAACCTAGTTTTATTAAAATACTAAGTTAGGCCCTGAATCAGCAGTTATTTGAAGGAATTCTGTGCTTCATGACTGGAGCAGTCTCACTTTCTAAAATACCTCTTTGAGATCATCAAACATGTTATGTTTCCTTATGATGACAACACTGACAGCTGGGAAAACCTATGTGGGGTCATATCACTGAAAGGAAATAATAACCAGATTACTTGCTTCAGAGTGCTAAACACTGGTATTTCTTTTGTTTTTACAAGTTACTCCACAGGAATCTTTCTAAAAATGCTTTGGGTAGATAATATTTTTTGACATTGTAAAAAAACCTCGACCAGGCAGTGGCCTGAGTGTTATGCTAGAACTTAGTGGCAATGATGAAACCAGAACGTTTCTATAATTAGAAGCTGAGCCTTTACTATGCAAGGTTTTGATGTAAATGAGTCATATAGTCTGTGACGTTACTGTAGAAGTGGTATACAAGGACTTCTGAGAGATATCATTGAAAAAGCAAGAGTGGCTTGATGTTTGCCTCATCATACACAAGCATAATTTTTTGAACAAGTTTTTTGCAATGCAGACAGTATAACTTAAGCCACGAGTAATAACTATCCATGTATCTCCACGGTGCTATACAGATGTCATGAAAAAGACAGTGGACAGATGTTGAACAAGTTCACACACAATAAAATTTTTTAAAAATAATTTTTTTCTTAATGTTTGTTGCAATTACTCTCCCCCTAAGCTCCCATTAATTGCCATACTAATTCCTTACAAAAATAGTGATTCAGATCTGTGAGCTGCCATTTGAGAACTGGACACATATGCATTCCTATCTTTCTGTCTGTTCACATGCTGTGGAGGTGTTCATCATCATCTCATTTTAAATCTTTCTGCCTATTGAGAGTAAAATAGCATGCAAATCACTCTGTAAATTGTGTGTCTCATAAAAATGAAGCTGCAAAAACTGCTTTGTATCTGAAACCCTGTTTTGAAGTTTGTGAATACAGACTGGGAGCATTTGCAGTACAGTTGCTGAAGTTAGTGTTGGGGGAGGGAGGAGAAAGACCTAACTTATTTACTGCTTACATGAAGAGCAATTATGGTAGACAATTTTGCAACACTGATAATGATAGGGACATGTTTAGACCAGCCTTCCTGCAGTCCAGTGCTAACTCTTACAGTATTTCTTCCATAGTGCTTCACCTTGAATTAGAGTATTTTGTAATAGAAGACTTTTTTTTCCTCTGACTTCCTTTGCTTCAGAAAATACATTGTCAGCTCAGAATGCCTTTTGGGTTAATAGAGTTTATACTTGACGCCAGTGCATTCTAGTGCACTATAATAGATTTCCTTCTTAGGTAGAGTCTCCAGGCACTCGATAATCAATAATAGATCAACTAAATAACATTTATTTTGCAGAAGTCTGTATCCCTTCACGTTCACATGAGCTCTCAAAACAGAATTTCTTGTGCTGGCACCTGCAAAGTGGTTTAGGTTTAATCTAGTAGAAGATACAATCAGAACTGCGAAGTGGCTCTGGGTGAAGTGTATCTCTCCTAAGACAGATGAGTGTACAATGCAAAATTGGGTCCAGTTACTTTTTTATATGCCCTCATACTACATACTGTTTCCAGATAAAACCAGTCTTTCTTAATCGAGTTGCAAAAGGAGGAGTGTAACCAGGCAAATTGTTTCCAGTGCTGACAGATTCTTTGTGTGTTCCCAAATGTCTTTGGTGTGACACTGACTTTTATGATGTATTTGCTACCAGTGATGTATAAACATAAGTGAACAATTTTCTGTTTCTGCTGTTTTTTAAAAAATATCTTGCAATATTTGCTGTTCATGTTACATATGCTACAAGACTGTGACATAAGGTACAGACCCGACAGGCAGTTCACCTAAGACTGGAAAAATGAACAGTTCATGCATGCTTTTTTGTTTTTCTTTTCAAATATACATGTAAAAAGCTTAAGACATACCAGAAATATAGAGGGTTTGCCTTGATGAGCAAGACACTGCAAATTATACCTCTGTCTCTTCCACTTTGGCTGTAAAATGTAACAGCTTGACTTTCCGGCAAAGCCTCAGTGTGTGTGTGTGTACTCCTATCACAATATGCTTTTGTCCAAGCTTCAGGCACACCATAATTTAAGTGATTCATAACAACAGTAAGTTGGATAAAGAAACCCTTATACTCTGACAAATATGTCTGAAAACATTTCTAATGAGCTTGAGGGAATGAGGAACATTTTACATTGTACGTTTCTCATTTTGTTACAAGGCATGTTATAATGAGCTACCATAGGCTCGTGCTCTAATAGTCTGGAGTTTTAGGGCTGCAGGATTCTTGGGTTAATTTTTGTGGCTGTGCTAGGAAAAGTCTTTGTAAATATTAGTAGATTTTTCAAAAGTAAACTTCTCAGTTGACCACAGTTTTCCAGTCTGTGTAATTCAGTGATGGCTAAGAGATATCAAACCAAGGTTTTTTATACTTTCTTCTTAACTTGCAACTAGACTAAAATTATGCTTAGGCCTTGAAATGTATACGCATTTGAAGAAATGTGGAATTTCAAATCCATCTAAATCAGAGCTTCTTGTACTACATCTCAAGTGATACACTGTCATACCAAAATTTACAGTTTACATTATGGCCTTGAATTAGAATCACCAATGGCCCAAGTACACCAGGACCCACAAAAGGTTACCTTATGGTCACTTTATAACTGCTCTCACTTTTTTTTTTTGTGGCTTTTTTAAATGGATACCATAAAAGTAGCAGTTTCTACACCTTTCTAAGCTGTTGCTGTCCTCCAGTTGGGTTGATGGCCCCAAATATCACCATAAATGTTTATGTTTCTGTCTGTACCTCTCAACTTCAGTTGGAATTGTCATGAACCCTGCTGGGACCATGACACCTAATATGAAAAATGTTCAGTTAAGGTGAAGGGGGAAGCAGAAGTTGTTCCCCTCTTGGTAAAAGGAGGAGTGTCAGATGCTCAAGGCTAGGTCTGTATACTGTAGTCCAGCATCACACAGCGCTCTCTAGGAGTGGAATGCAGCCATAGCTAACATTTTATTGTTTTGCTCCTCTTTTACATTTTATTTTATTTTCATATTTTATTGGTGGTATGTGCCATGATATTAATTTGATTTTAGTGTGGCCACTTCTGGTAGTTCAACTAAACTGGGATAATATAACAGTAATATCACCAGGAGCAAAAATCTAGGATTAGTCATTATGGGAATCACTGATCACATGCTAGTTTTCCTGTCAGTGATTCCCCAGGTGTATGAAACTTTTTAATTATACTGGATTTGGTACAATAATGTACTGCCACTCTGCTGCTCCCAGTGTCTCTGGGTGCATCCAAAGAGAATGGATTACTTCTGATAGTTCTGTTCTATTCCACTGCATGGCATGCTAGATAATCTGCCACATAAAGTATTAATTACCTAAACAAAGGGATCCAAATTCTTCCCTATTTCTGAGTGCTCTGTACTGCACAACTAAGGAAGGCAGCCAGTAAGAGCAGTTAGTATAAGGTCATCTGTGGGGACTGTTCACATGGAAGTAAGTCATTTCACCAGTTGTCTGAAGTTGGGAGTCTTGTTATTCAGTAAACCCTCAAAATCAACAGAGAGAAAATAACTACTTCCAACCCATGATTTTCCCATCTAAGGAAAGGTAGTGAAAATATATGCCATAAATTACTACCTACAGGCACCTATTTCTGCCTGGTGACTACAGAGAGAGCCTAGAAAAATAGCCTAGATACATCAGTTTTACAATATGAAACTGAATGAAACAAATCCCATTCTCTGTGTAGATGGCTTTTTATAGTACTCATTCTCCACAGGTTTTGGTGGTGAATCTTGCTGTTGTCACAGCTCCAAAGTGCTAATGGCAAAATACATTTAAAGAAGCAGCTTCAAGCAATGTCATCCTTTTAATAATGATGTTCCAAATGCAGCCTCTGGCTCAGCAAGTTAATAAGTGATAGGTTACCAGAAGATGAGAGAGTGTATAGATTTCAACAAAGCACTGTGGGAATAACGAGTAGGCCCTCTTTCAGTACTAGAAGGCCACTATAAGGTCTCCCTGGAGCCTTCTGTTGTCCAGGCTGAACAGCCCCAATTCTCCATCTGTCCTCACAGGAGACGTGTTCCAGCCTTCTGATCACCTTCCTGGCCCTGCTCTGGACTCCCTCCAACTTGTCCATGTCCTTCTTATGTTGGGGGCTCCAGAGCTGGACACAGTACTCCAGGTGGGGTCTCATAAGAGCAGAGTAGAGGGGCAGAATCACCTCCCTCATCCTGCTGGCCACACTTCTTTTGATGCAGCCCAGGATGTGGCCAGCTTTCTGGGCTGCAAGCGCACATTGCCAGTTCATGTTGAGCTTCTCATCAACCAGCATCCCCAGGTCCTCCTCAGAGCTGCCTCTCGCCCAGTCTGTATTTGTGCTTGAGATTGGCCTGACCCATGTGCAGGCCCTTGCACTTGGCCTTGTTGAACTTCATGAGGTTCTCATAGGCCCACCTCTCCAGCCTGTAAAGGTCCCTCTCGGTGGCATCCCTTCCCTCCAGCGTGTCGACTGTACCACACAGCTTGGTGTTGTGGGTGAACCTGCTGAGGGTGCACTCTATCCCACTGTCCATGTTGCTGACAAAGATGTTACAGTCAGTAACGGTACTGAACCCTGAGGAACGCCACTCATCACTGGTCTCCACTTGGACATGGAGCTGTTGGCCACCATCAATTCTGAGTGTGACCATCCAGTCAATTCCTTATCCACTGAGTGGTCCATCCATCAAATCCATGTCTCTCCAGCTTAGAGACAAGGATGTCATGCAGTACAGTGTTAAATGCTTTCCACAAGTCCGGGAAGATAACATCAGTTGCCCTTCCCTTATCCACCAATGCTGTAACCCCGTTGTAGAAGGCCACCACATTGATCAGGCATGATTTGCTCTTAGTGAGGCCATGTTGGCTGTCACAAATCATCTCCTTATTTTCCATGTGTCTTAGCATAGTATCCAGGAGGATGTGTTCCACAAACTTGCCAGGCACAGAGGTGAGACTGACTGGTCTGCTGTTCCCTAGCTCTTCTTTTTTTCCCTTTTTAAAAATGGGGGTTATGTTTCCCTTTTTCCAGTCAGTGGGAACCTCACCGAACTGCCACAACTTGTCAAATATGATGGATAATTGCTTAGCAATTTCATCTGCTAGTTCTCTCAGGACTCGTGGATGCACCTCATCAGGTCTCATAGACTTGTGCACCTTCAGGTGCACTTGCCAGTGAAAACTGAGGCAATGAGTATCTCAGCCTTCTCCATGTCCCAGGTAACCAAGTTTCCGGTTTCCTTCTGGAGGGGACCCACATTCTTCCTGCTCTCCCTTTTATCCTCAGTTTATCTAAGGGAGCTTTTCTTTTTGCCCTTGACGTCCCTGGACAGATTTAATTCTTTCAGGGCTTTAGCCTTCCTTACCTGATCCCTGGCCACACAGACAACCTCTCTGTAATCCTTCCAGGCTACCTGTCCTTGCTTCCACCCTCTATAGGCTTCCTTTTCATGTCTGAGTTTGCCCAAGAGCTCCTTGTTCCTCCATGCAGACTTCCTGGTGTTTTTGCCTGACTTCTTCTTTCTTGGGATGCATCGCTCCTGAGCTTGGAGGATGTGATCCCTGAACATTAACCAGCTTTCTTAGTTCCCTCTTCCCTCTAGGGCTTTATCCCCTGGTCCTTTGCCAAGCATTTCCCTGAAGAGTCCAAAATCTGCTCTCCTGAAGTCCAGGGTAGAGAGTTTGCTGCATGCCCTCCTTCCTGCCCTAAGGATCTTAAACTCCACCATCTCATGGTCACTGCAGCCAAGGCTGCCCTTGACCTGCACATTCCCCACCAGCCTCTCCTTGTTGGTGAGAACAAGGTCCAGTATAGCACCTCTCCTTATTGGCTCCTCTGTCACTTGCAGGAGGAAGTTATCATCCACACATCCCAGGAACCTCCTGGATTGCTTAGGTCTTGCTGTGTTGTCCCTCCAACAGATATCGGGGTGGTTGAAGTTCTCCACCAGAGCTTGTAACCATGAGGCTGCTTCTATCTTTCTATAGCGGGCCTTGTCCGCTCAGTCTTCCTGATTGGGTGGTCTGTAGCAGACCTCTACTATCATGTCACCTGTCCCTGCCCTTCCTTTAATCCTGATCCATAAGGTCTCTGTCAGTTCCTCATCCATCCCCAGGCAGAGTTCCATGAACTCCAGCTGGTCGTTGACATAAAGGGTGACACCCCTTCCTCATGTCCCCTGCCTGTCCTTCCTAAACACCCTGCATCCTTCCATTCCAACACTCCAGTCATAGAATCCATCCCACCATGTCTCCATGATAGAAATGAAATCATAGCCTTGCACGTATGTCCAAGTTTCTAACTTCTCTTTTTTCTTCCCCATGCCTCTTGTTTATTCCTCTTCTTTATTCTCCATTTTAGATGTGCCATGTGTTTCAGTTGTCATTGATGTTAGTATGGAAATAAACATATGTTGGGGCCACATCCATCATTAGTGGATGTAGCTGTATTTGAACTTATACATAAACGTGTACTTGCATTGGAATAACTGATATGGAGAGAGACTGCATTTTGATTGCAAATTCAGTAGTCTTTTGTGGATTTTATGAATTAAGAATAAGTTAGTTCAGAATGTGTGAACTGTTCCTCTATGTGTTATTCAACTGGTACATTTTGATCTTTATTCTTCACTATTTTGATATGATATTTTAAGAATTCAAGCTTTTAAAACATATAATTTTATACCAGTGCTAAACAATATGTGTCTTACTTGTCTAACACAGACTTCTTACCTTTGATCTTGTCCCTGCTTCCATTTTTGTAGTGGGGCAAGAGGGAAAAGGCAAGACAAATGAAAGCTAGTAAATTAAAGAGGGGTGCTGTCTGTAACACTTGATATTATCACCTACAGACAAATATATTTCAGTGATTCATTTTGTTTCTAGTGCAAGTTGTTAAATAATCAAACATCTTTACTCAAACTTTCCTAAAGATATATTTTGATGTATTAGAAATGGCCATACACCAAAGCCCCAGAAAAGAACCTAATATGCACACAGGAAAACTGAACCAAGATCTGAATTCTTGTCCAAATATTGCCTATCTTATGGCTCAAGCCGTTGTTGTGAGCTGAAGTGCATTTCCCTTTGGAATGTTTAAAAGTAAAATTAGCCGTATAGATCTAATATCCTACAATATAAAGAGCCAAATGTTTTGGAAATTAAGTAGTAATGCTTTCAAAATTTAAAATGTAAACACTTTGAGTCTGTTTTTCTCACACATACTGTAAATTATGACACACTGACTTAAAATTTCCTTTGAAATTTTCACTATTTTCTGAGCAGCAAGAATTTCAATTTGGTGTGCACAGGTGGATATCTGAGAAGGCATTGCCACCTTCAGACTGAGGATTCAAAAGAAACAGTTGTCCTACAATTGCTGTCTTATCAAAGTAAAGAGATGACTATGGCTGTTATTTTTCCTGAGAAAGCTGAGTATATACATCTGTGTGTTTTATTGGTGCATATAAGTGTGTGTACGTAAGTGTGTATATATACACACGTGTACAAAATAGAAAGAAAGCAGCGTGATCAAATACAGACAATGAGCTAAATATAGATCTTTCATGGCCTAATCTTACAGAAGCTGAAAGGTACTGTTTTATGAGGTTTACAGCTCCAGAGAACTAAATATTTAATTTAGAAGACTACTCGTTCTTCGATCTTATTTGTACCATCAATAGGACAAATCTGTTTGATTTACTGTGGCTAAAAATATTACTGGGAAAAAGAGATCTTTATGACTTTAGGGGTTATCTACTTCTGTTTGTACGCTGTGTTTCATATTGGCTGGATCATTGTTTGCAGCAATGATTGTAACATCACAGAGGTGCCATTATGATGATTTTCACCTGAAGGATAGGTAGCAAGTTGCTAACAGAAAGCTAATGTTCTTAGTAACAAAAACATTGATAAAGAGCAGAAAATACCTCATATATCTGCAATATCTACAGAAGTCTTTCTAAATGGAAACTTTCTAAAGGTTTGTATGGCTGTTCTGTGACTCTTTGAGGATAAGTATTTACAAGGAACTAGACAGTAAATATGCACAAAAACTAGCTAGGATTGAAAAGGTCTATGAACAGTTCTCAAAGTGCCACCTGGTGTCCTTTTATTAAGAAATATCACATTCAGGGCATAATTTCTGATACGCCATTTTTAGAAATAAAAGAGATTTTACTCAGCAAAGATTTGGAAGCAATGTTTGGGAATATATATTTTAAAGAAGGTAAAAGATGGAAGCTAGGGGCATGCTAGAATCTAAGCAAAATATTCAACAGAATTCATCTGCCTTAATCTGACATCTAGTTGTGTTTTTTTTAAACAGTTCCCATTGTTAAAGTATGTTTGGGTCTAGTTTTATCTCACTCTGGAGCTCAAAATTTTGTGATTTGATGTCTGGACCTAGTGCTGACTATTGTGTCTTGCATAACCCTTGATTTAAAATTATTTTAAAACTCAGAGGACACATTCTAGTTTATGGATGTCTACATAGCACCATTAGTAGATCCCCACTGCCTGCTGTACTAGGACTCTTCACAAGGAAGACTGCTGGTGCACTGGGACCATTGATAATCTGGCTGCTACGTACTGTATCTCCTTTCTTGACTTTGTTCACCAAGAGTTGGTACCTTTCTGAACCTCCAGATTCACTCAGTAGTCAAGAAAGTACCTTATTTTGGATACGGGGGCCTGTATTTTTCTTCACAATTTGTATTCCTGGTTAAAGAAGTGTATGTTTTATGTGGCTATGGTTTCACAATAAAATTTCTGAAGCATCAAATAACATAGCAATGAGTCTTGTTTAATTGAAGATTCTATTTTTGTGTTAGTATAGTCTATCACAAACTGAAAGCTATCTTTATCAACCGCATGACTACGGAATTCTACCTCCATCTGTGCTTTACAGATTGTAGATGCTGGTGCTTTAGAAATGGTATGAACAAACTACAAACTGACAGTGAGCTTTCCACGATTCATTTATATTATTGCTGAAATGTCCACATCTACCAGCACAGAGGAGGATAACATTCCTGGCTCACTTAGTACGTTGTCTAAACAAACAGGCAAAAAGATACAAGACTGTCCCGAGTGACCAATCATAACAGCATTAAAGTATGATGAATTCAAGTGCTAACATGGGTGGGCTGTTGAGGTGCTTGTGGAAGTCATTGTTAACACACTTAAACTGCGCAGTCTTTCTGTGCTTTCAAAGTAGGTTTCTATTGTGTATTCTGTCCTAGCTCTGTGCATGGAGCTCACTGATGTCAACAAGACATCTGCATGCAGAACTGGGGCAGAATATGCAATAAAGGTTCACTCTGCAGATGTAATAGGGCTCCAGTCTGGTGCCAGAAGAAATGTATTGCCATTAGACTGGTGCTTCTTAAAACGATACAGAAGAACCTGTCATTACTCAAATAGCAGGCACACCTGATAATACCTTACTGATTTCACATACTTATCTTCTCTGGATTTAAAAAAAAATGCATATACACGACATTAACAATGACAAACTGTTGAATTTCATTTAAACTATAGTAGAGATGAAGCCGCATCTATAGCATTTTCACATAAGATGCCTGTCTGATAAACAAAGAATAAAGCTACCAGCCATCAAGTGTTTGCAGTCTGAGGGACAGTCTGGTATTCACAGCTTCACTTCATCCTGTTCTGTGTCCTCAAGAAAATAGCCTAAGAATTTAGTGATTTGGCTCTGCCATTTGCTGATTGAGCATATTAAGTGCCCCAAAATGTCTCTGTTGGAATACATTACTGGAAGTTGTGAGGTGATCCATCTTCTTCTCTGAAAGGTGTAGTGGAAAAACACTCAGCCTCAGAATCTGCTTCTTTACAGTGCATTTATCTGCTGTAGCTTGCTGTAACGTACAGAAATATCATTCTTGTGGGAGATTACAATTTAATGTTCAGATTTCACATTCTCCTGCAAAGGCTTATACTATGTGCTTTGTTTTGGAGTTTGTTTTTTTTTTTTTAACTGTCACCTTGCACCCTTTTACATTAATGTAACACTGAAAGTTCATCTGGAGAAAAAATTTAGGTTTAGAATCTGGTTAGATTCTCTGTGATAGAGGCATTAAAAATATTGTGCAAATGCTGCTATAGACAGAGCATTTTATCTATCTCATTCATACAGCTCACAATACTATAAAAATATTTCACCCTCTTCAGCTCATACACTCTTTCAAAGCAACATGAATAGTAAGTAATCTGTAGTTACGTTTAAGTCACAACACTGATATTTGCAAATGGTAAGTCCCTAGGAAGGCACATCTATTTTGTGAAATGGCCATGAGATGAGACTGAAGTATCTATGTTAACCTGACCAGGTTGTAAGCATCAAAGATGGGAAAGGAGGCATAGAACAAGAGCAAAATATTTTACAAAGATCCACTGTAGAGATCTAGATCTTAGAAAAGGATTTTGCTTACAGGAAGATGTCTGTAGGTTTCACTGGTAGAGCTCTTTATTCTGGCATCCTGTCCTGCTCGCTTCTTATGTCCTGGAGGAGTAAAACCTTCATACTGACTTGCTGCTTTTGCCTTTATTTAGGTTTAATTTTATTTGGTATTTTTTAAGCTTGAGAAAACTTCCTGTGTGTAGTAGATTTCATTAAGCTTGAAATAGGCAAGATGCTTTCTCAGACAAAATTGTGGAAGGATAATGATAAAACAGTATTTCAATTACCGCTATGAAAGTTTGTTTCTGTTTAGAAGGTTGTTAATAACATGCCATGAGTGACATAAAAGTATAGGTTTCCATGGGTTAGGTCATAAGAACCATAAGAAATCCAAGAGTTTGGTGATGCCCTCCCAGGAGCATCCATCCTATTAAGCTTAGCAGTGGTGGATAGCCCAGCCCTCTCCCACACAGTTTGGGTCTTTGCAGCTGACATGGAGTGGGTACATCTGCTGCTACTGGGGAAGATGAGGGACCAAGGACTGGTGCCAGGGTGAGAAGAAGCACTGACCAGCCTACAGGAATGGGGAAATTCAGGACCAACGCTCCCCAAATCCTAATCCTCTTTCCACTGCTGCTGCAAAAATGGAGTCTCTCTGAATTATGCCATCACTGCCAAAAGAGGAGTCTTCCTGGTGGTTTCACATTGTGGGTCATACTCAGTTTCGATTTATAACAGTACAAATCCAGAGCAACTCTACTGACATCAATAATAAACTATAAATAATGAACTGTATAGTTGCATACACGTAATTTTGAAACTCTGCCCTGTCATTCTCATTTGAGAAAGTCTCAAATAAAAGCAAGAAATTATGAATGAACTTGGCTGATCTTCAGGTAATTTACTCAGACTACCAGTCTTCTGATTCCTCCAAAATACAGTAACTGAAGATAAAAATTCTAAAATAGCATGCATGAAAGAACTTGCATGCAAATTTCAAGGAAAGTTGGGCTATAAGACAAAACCAACCATAATGAATACTGGATTGGTATTTCATTTTAATTTGTAATCTCTGCTCAGTAGCTCTAAACTCAGAGGCTATTAATGTAAGTTAACATGATATATATTTGACGTTTGTTTGCTGCCAAATCAAGACAAAAACTTGGAGACAATAAAAGGAATGGTCAACTGGATATGCTTGGGAGAAGTTCACATTTTTATAAAACTAAAACAAAAAGTGTCAGTGTAGTCTTGGGCCTCACATTTCTTGACATCAATCTTAGTTTCATGTATAAGTGACTACCTTGTATTTTTTTAATGAAGTATTTTCTTGGAAAAACAGTGAAGTAACACCAAAACACCGTGGCATTAAAAAAACCCACAGTACTCAGGTTTCTTATGCATAACTCAGTAACTGCTTGCATTCAACGAAGTGTCAGAATTCAAAACTTTCAAGAAAATGAATCTTAATTTTCAAAACACAGTCTTGTTTGAGCAAGTTACAGGAAAGTACTTCTAGCAATTGCCAGACTATTTTTTTTTTTTTTGAAAAAAGCACATTTTTAATTCCTTGGGTAGATGAAGAATATTCAGCAGACTACCTTAGCTTGCATCAGTTACTAATGATGATTCAATGCTTAACGGTTCAAATTATGATATAATAACTGAGGTATTTCTTAGTAAAAGTGTAGCTGGGGTGGCTAAGATATCACTGTGTTGGTCACTACCAGTCATTTTTATTTTCTTCAACTTTTTTTGTCATGCCGATGATGTGAGTATTTGCTATGCTGATGCTGTGTCCTGTGATATTGCTTCTCTGTGTAATTTAAAGCATCTTTACTTTCAAGTGTTCCAACTTAGTGTCTACCAACACAACAGTCATACATCTACTAAACCTTCAAGTACATGCCCATTAATTTTAAGGCTATTTTTGTCTTCTGAGATTTCTTACATCCTAACTCCTGAACTCCTGAAGAATTGCAGGGAAGAAGGGAGAGTTTGATATGTATTTCATCACCGTAATCACAGACATTTAGACATCGGTTAAGTAAAACAAGAATGAATACTTGTAGTTAGGGAAGGAATCATTACTACTTTAGGACTCCTGCGACTTTTATTAATATGTGTTTGATTTAGATGAGAAATAGGATACCCCTTCTTTGTTCTTTGAAAAAAAAAACATGGAAATTAATAGGAATTCATCTTCTGATAAACTTGGTGGGTTTATATGATTGTGAGTAATGATGATCATGTCATAGAGAGGAGCAGCAGCAGCAGTCCTACCACAAAACTTTCTGTCTCTGCATTAGGTATGGATATGCTTACATTCATTTACAAATTAGACATTTTCTTGCAACATGTCCAATATGTGATTGTTTTTAAATCTTATCCTTTAATAGACAGGCTTTATTGAAGGTTATACTGGACATCATGGAATTGTCTTAATGACCTTATAGGCAAATCTGCTAGTGTTATCCAGTCAGTGTGACTAGCAGAAAACAATAAATCTTTCTTTCGGATTAAAAGATATGTTCTGTTGTTACCACAGCCTAAAACTAGGAATGACTCTGCTGTGAAATGTAAGAATCTCCTTTCAGTAAAATGTTGAGCATCATCTTCTTTTGTAAGCCAAAGTGGTCCTGAGCCTTTTCCTGCTGAGTCATTTTTTTTTTACTATTATGCTTGGAAACTGGTGCCAAATGTCTGCATCTAGGCCCTGAGATCCTCGTGGGAGAAGCTGCTAAAGCAAATGTGTTTGTCTCTTGCAGCTGTTACTACAGATACCGCTTCCTGAAAAGTAGCCATTAATTCAGGACTGACAAAAACTGTTGTCTTAATTCTGCTGGCCAGTCACCATCTGTCCGCACCAGAAAAGATCAGAGATATGGAAGGAGAAACGTCAGTGGGGCCAGCCATAATAGCTCATACTGTCGAGTCAGTCCCCTGGTATCTCATCTCAGGGTGACATATGAGCTAATAAATCTAGCTGTTCTACATCAACAGAGCTAGAAAAAGCAGTCGTAACAACACAGATTTATCAAACCACGTATCTCATTCACTAGGACTGCAACTCTTGCTGGGAGAAATGCGTTACTCTAGATTTCACATACATGACTGACAGGTCTTCTGTGTGTCCTTGTTACCGCATGTAACTGTCTTGTCTCCACTGTTTCCCCGCTGTGAGTAGGGAGAGCCAGTTCTGTGTTCTGTGAGAAACTTTAGGGGGAAGACATTACTGAAAAAGGAATGCTCACACATAGCTTCTGTGTTTTTGTGCTGTTAACAACTTACGGCTGAAAATCAAGGTAGAGTTCAAGCTGATTGACTTGGTGACTCTGCTATTACTAAATCATGCTATGTAATTACTGAAAAGTTCTCACAGTTTGCTGCAGCACAACCAACAGACTTTCTTTTTGAGCCACGATTCCAAGTAGGCGGAAAAATAAAACTAAGCAGCCTTGTGATCACAATAGCATTTCTCTCTATTGTAAACAAGTCATAAAAAGCTGCCTACTACAGTTATATAGAGAAAGACCTAAGTGAGCATGATTAGATGCAGGGAAGGTCTCTTACTGTTCTTGAATACATACCTTGCAACTCAGAGATGCATGGCCAGTAGCTGGTGCTGCCCCCAATTCATACCACCACTCGAAGCAAATGCATTTCTATCCATCCAGTTTGGGCTGGAGGTGGATAACAACTTAATTAATCTCTTCTTATAAAACCAGGGAACTGAACTGTGTGCTTTGTGGTGGGAATGCATGATAACTGCCTGCTTTTCCGCCCTTACCACCCCACTTCTGTTGGTGGGAATGCTGGGTGTTCCAGCCAAGACACCGCTCTTTCTCAAACCTCCCATTCATTCACAATCAGATCTATAGAGAAACTGCCACTCGTCCTTAGCACAATATGCCTGAGATTAGCTGAACAACTGGTGCTTCTGGACGGCGGGTGGTACAGCTGCTGCAGGCGCCCCAGCCTGCCCTTTGTATGTGCTGCTGGGAGAGGTGTGAGTTCAAGGCTCAGATACCGAAAGAAAGACAGAGGAAGAAGAACTAGCCTGCAAGACAAGAAAGTTCACTTCTGCAGTGCTTGAAAATACATTGTTAAGAAGCTGAATAATCAGAAAGTGTCGGTTAAATAAGAAAACTGCACTGTAGTTTACAAACAGTTCCTCAAAGACACACTCTTCAGGAGAAGACGGGTAAGAATGGCTACTGACTGAGGAAGGCCTTAAGAGGTGTCTTGGCTACAAAACTGAAGAATGCTGTCATAAGGGGATAGGGAGTTACACCTGAAACTACCAGACCATCCCTCTCCTGAAAGAAGTAAAGAAGTTTGCCTGCATTTTTGGTGAACATGGTAGAAATGCTCCCACTGTAGCATTTCTTATGTTTTGTTCTAGTCTCTGTCTGAATGTTCTTCTTCTAAATGTTAACTGTGGACTGTAAATATCCTGAAGGGATCAGATAGTCCAGGATTTCAGCATTACTAACCTAGCTGTTGAAAGCCATATATCAGTTTGGAGAACAACCAAAAATTTAAAAAAGAATAAAATTCCACTAGATACTGGCTGTAGCCTCTTTTTCTTCCTTTTTTTTTTTTTTTCCTGTGATTTATGAATTGTAAAAAAGCAGAAGTTCAGATTCTTCTTTAATCACCTGCCTTGAAGAGCTAAGCTATAAACAAAGACCAGCTATAGCAACACTGAGTCACAAGAACACACATTAGAGTTTGGATGTCTGTGCTCTATGGGGAAATTTTTGTACATGCGAAGAAAACTAAAAAAAAAAAGAAAAAACAGAACATAAACTCTGTTTGGCCTAAAAGGTCCAGTGAGTACTTCACTTTGCTGAACCAGAAACGGTCAAAGTCTGTTCACAGGTTCAAAAGTGCATGTATAGTCTGCCTGGCCCATGCACAGGAATCAAGGAACGAGGAGAGAATCAAGTGAAAAGCAAATGCTCTGTGTCTTGGTGGAATAAGATTATAAAAAGGTATGTGACTGATCTGTATAGTCATTAGTCAGAAGAGGGTAAAGAGAAAACTATGTGAAGCAAGAAGTTTTAAAAGAAAAAGGTTAAAATTAACAGAGGTGCATTAGAAGAGCTCTGCCTTTGAAGCAAACTACCAGACAGAAAAACCCTTGGCAAACCCGAAAGTCTAAATGTAAGCGTCAACATAAAAATGAGGCAAATGCTGAAAAGTACAGAAAGGTGCTGCAGAGGTGACTTAAATCGTCTTCATTCTACTCCTGTGTGTGTATGTACAATAATAATCTACAAGGCAACTCTGGGAAAAGGCTGTCCTGTATTAAAAATTTCTATGTATTACCTAATTGACCCCTGGTTGGAGCGTTCAGGCATTATCAAAATACACATAATAATTACATTAATATTTTGTAGAATACTAATAACTAATTACATTATAACTTTGCACATCAAAATGCAGCAAAGACCATAAGACTCTGATTCCGCAAGTACATAAATAGGCTTTATAATGCCAGTCGAGCATAATTACCTTGCCAACTGAGGCTTCTGTAATTTTACAGTATTTCTTCAAAGGCATAGCTGGAAGGTGCCAGTAAAACTATTTGGAAAGGAGGTTGTTTGGAGAGACAGTGACAAAATTACTAGTGTACTATACTCAGTACAGTTAGTGGCTCAGCCGGGATGAGATCTGAGGATTGGACTTTTAAGTCTTATGCTTATTTGTTCCCTAAGCAAATAGGCTTTGAACTCATACAAGTGAAATGCACATTCAAAACAAAAGGCCATCCCCTGAAAATCTTGTTCCTGGCAGGTCCATGACGGAGCACCATCCCAGCCCCCAGGGTGGTGTTGAGATAAAAGCTCCCTGCCTTGTGCTGATCTGTTTATTGCCACTGATATGGGAAATCCCCTAGAGAATTCACAACCTGTCACTGCATGTCAGTAGTCTGATTTAACTGACTGTAAACTGTCGTGGAAGGAAAAATAGGAATAGGTTGTTCTCAGAGATTACAGAAGTAAAATCACCTAATAAATTAAGTGTTCAGTGATGATAATTTCAAACCAGCTTTAAAGTTAAACCTTTGGGCTCATTCATCCCTGGAATCAGAAATACTACATTCTAAAAATGTAAAACCAAAATGACCGAAACAGTATTTCTCTGCCATAGAAATAAAAATGTTTTTATTTTTATGATCAAGATTTCTTACTGAGTAGATAGAGGAGACTAATGTTATATCTATTTACTGCAGGATTATTTGCTAACATAGTGTTTAAAAACTGTCAAGAATCAAGCTGTCCCCTCACCGAGAAGAGACAGTCAATCCACCAAGAGGTCTGTATGTGCCAGGAACAGAATATTTAAAGACAGGTTTTGCTGAAGTCCTTTTAAATTCTTTTGTTGGTCCATACACACTATTTAAGGTGTTTCAGAGTTAACTGAGGAATAGATGAGGTATCTGCTAAGGGGTCTGTCAATTCATGTTTTTATATGTGCATAAGTCATACAGCAAAACTGATACGCTTCTTCATGGAGAAATTTGAATTACATTATTTTACCATTATATTTACTGTATTTTGTTTCTGTTATCATTACTTGGTTCTGATTTGGAAAAACAACAGTTCTAAAGAGTATCCTGGTGCTTTAAATACCCTTCAAATTCTGGCAAGTAAAGTGCAAAGAAGGAATTAGAAATCCCTAATGTAAGCATACACCATCTAAAATACTATTCAGTTTTGCAGTAGACTTGGCCGAATAGATCTTAGAAGAAGCATTTGTTCTGCTAAAGTACTTAGAATCAGATTCTGCGTTTTTTTAAAGAAAAGATCTTTTTAAGAAAACACCCATTGCACATTACTTCACTACTCTTTAATATGTGTGAAATACAGACTTAATGAGAAAAGGGAATTTCCTCTAAGAGACATTGGCTTGAGCTATAAAATTAATACAAGCAAAGTACAAAGACATGAAATGTATCTGTCTGAATAACTTCCATCCTGGGACCCATTAACACTTCTCTCAAGAATTGTTTTAGATAGATGGCTAGCAATTTCTGATGACTTATGCACTATTTTGTATTATCTTTGGGAGGGCTACGGCTGACATTCCATTCTCCAGGGTTTTCAAACGAATCAGACAAGTGTCCGAAAAATAGGACAATAGAAGGCATAAATTATTTCAAAAGGATCAAGGGAATTAATTAAAAGAATAGATAGTGCCTTTTAAGAAGCTGAGAGAATTTTTAGTCTATGTTTCTCTGTCATATCAAGGGGAAACTTTGGAAGAATAATACTAAACATCTCAACATTATCAAGAACCTTTATTATGGGCTAGTAGTTGAGTAAGGTGCTATCATTACAGCAATCCAGTTGTAGTAGTTTTCAAATGTTGATGTTCTTCATTAGAATCAACTGGTAGCTTTGGATAGTGCATCTCTTTGTAACCAGCTTCTCTGCTTCCCATAGGATCACAACAGGTGCAGAGCTTCCCCTAACCTTCATCATCATTGTTGGGCATTCTGTCTCTCTGATTACTTTCTTGTATCACTGCCAATCATGGCATAGCTACCAGTTGGGAAGTAATGTGCTGTGCCCCTGAGACTGACAAAGACTGTCAAAATATTTAATATGCATTGCAGAATAAAGCTTAAATAGTAGTTTCCACAGAAAGTCAACTTCTGCAGAACAATTGTTTTCCTTAATTGTACACACAAGAATTGAGTTTGCAGATATTATATATGTAAATGTCTCTGTGAAGATATGAATTGGATTAAATATTTGGCAGAATAAAGTCTTTGGTTTCTGTGAGGGAAGTTTTCCACCCTCAAATATAGATGTTCACAGAAAGTAAGTGACTGATTCGGCCACTTCCTCCTCATCTTCACTATCCTGCTTCCTCCTTGCCTTTTCCATCTGGAAAAGATTATTTTTGAGCCATCCTGTGGAATTCTGTATGATTTCAGATAGTTTTCATTTTTTTTTTTTTTGTAGTTTGATTATTTTCTTGGTTTCAGCAGGGAAGGATTTAATTTTCCTCTCAGTAGCTGGTGTATTTTGGATTTCATATATGAAGAATGTTGATAAACACCCTGACGATGTTGTTAATGAGACCAAGGACACTATCCGGCTTTCGAGGTCTCACTGAAGTGCAGATGCAGGATGCTGGGAGAAAACAGACAGAATAATTGACCCAACTTGGCCAAAGAGAGTATTCCATGCCATAAACGTCATGCTCAGTATATAAGTGGGGATTTCCCATTGTGGGGCGGCCATCTCTTTCTCACTCGCTGGCATCGTTCCCTCTACCTTGCTGGCTCCCTGTCGCCTCTTTGCTTGCTGCTGGGTTTCATTTCCATGATCGCTGCTCGGGATGGGCTGTATCAGTCATTGAGACATCAGATGTTGAGAAATTGTGCACTGTTCATTTTGTATATTTTAATATCCTTGTATTCTGTTATTATTGTAGTTTTCCTTTTCTATTCTAGTAAAAATAGAAGGAAGTTGATTCAGATTAGACATCAGGAAAAATTTTTTTACAATGAAGGTGGTGGAACACTAACAATTTGCCCAGAGAGGTGGTAGATGCCCCATCCCTGGAAACATTCAAGGCCAGATTGGACAGGGCTCTGAGCAACCTGATATGGTTGAAGATGTCCCTGCTCCAAGCAAGGGGCTTGGACTAGATGACCTTTGAAGGTTTCTTCCAACCCAAACTACTTTATGATTCTATGATTCTAAACTGCTGTTTTCCTTTTTTTTTCCCCAATTTCTCTCCCTCATCCTACTGGGGAAGGGGAGAGTGAGTGAGAAACTATGTGGTGACCTGGGCTAAACTACAACAATTATATTTTTAACTAACTAGCACATGGAGTGTCTGAAAGAAACAAGTAATTTTGTAGAGCCACTGTGATAGTAAATGTTAATTTAGAAATCTCAGACTACCTAATTTTCAGGTTAGAAAAGATAAATTATATACAGTAGATTTGATGCCCATGCTTAACTGCTTCTATATTACAGAAGCCATAGGTTGTGTAGTAATTGTATCTCCCTGGTTTAAAAAAGGACTGCAAGTTACAGAAGATGAATATACAAGCTTATTTTGTTGAATTTGCCTTATCATAGAGAACCTAAAGCACTTGGGATTACGCAAAATGCAGGTGAGCTGACAATTCCATTATAGCTTTGTTCTATAGGAAACAAGTATGACCAGCATTAGGACCTAAGATGTCACTAGTGAGTTGCCACTAAACAACTATAAACTGCAAAGTCTTTACAGAATGGCATGTGCTGGACTGCAGACTTGACCCTGCTACCACTAACCTTTCGAGAGGCACTTGTTTGTGCTACAAATGGATTTAATGTGACATGCAAAAAGATATGTGGAACACACACTATAATGGGTGTATTCAAAAACATCGCTGTATATTTGGTTCAGTCATGTGTTTTCCAGTTGCAAACTGTATCCTTTTTCCTGCCATATTACCTATAGGTAAGAGACACCAAAATAACTTGATTTAATTAACGGCTATGCTGTATAAAGCAGGAAGTTGGTTTTCATCACAGTTTATACCTTCCTTTCCCTATTCCCAAAACTCACGGGGCACAAACGCACACCCAGACGAAACTGTCTACCTGCCAGCCTTGCCAATGTCCTGCAGGCTGCTTGCCAGCTTGCAGGCAAGAAACTTTACCTGCTCTCTGATGGGGAGGATAAGGCTGCAACAGAAGCACATAAAAGCGTACCAGCACTTTGTCTCCATATAGATGGAGGCATAAAGAAGGCAAAACTGTATTTCAGTCTGAGCTTATCACAACTGTTGGGGAAAATGCCTTCCCAACTCCTGCTAACCCCACAGATAAGACCTTCTGGGAGGCCAATGGATGCATTCCTCACGTTGTAACAGAAAGGATATCAGAAGTAGCCTTCACAGCCAGCTGTGGTGCATGGGGAAAGCCGACTTGGGCACATTGAAAGCCATGGGCACTGGAGACCGGTGATTGTCGGGCAGGGTGGGGAGGGATGCTGCCTGCCCCTTGGGGGACACTTCACCATGCCCCCCATTCTGATGGATCTCTTGTCATGTCACGAGGTGGCAGTATTTAGTTTCCACTCTTCTGCTTTAGATATGCTTGACCTCACGTTCCCTTTTCCCAAATCACCTTCCCCCTCTTTAGAAGAGGCTAAATAATATATATGGTGTAGGTAAGGTTGACAGGTGGGAGAGACCTAATATGAGTACATTCCTGAATGAATACATGCACGCTTATGATACATTGGAATAGTCTTAATGTAAGTATGCAGTCCAGATTCAGAGCTTTCTAAAACACAAAACTTCCAGTATAATTGAATTTAAACTAATCACTGTCTATTCACCAGCTGAAAAATGTTTTTTCTACAGCCCAGCCTATTTTACTGTTATGGGCATTTATCAAGACACCCCGATTTTAATATTTGCAAGCAGATATTAATCTTACGTCTCTATCAATCTAAGTGTAAGAAGAAGTCGATTGGCCAACACCCAAAGGAAATCTTTCTTTAAATATAAAGCAGTCTAGGAATACAGGAATTCTGTTTATGCATTTATGTGACATTTACATTGCAAAAAGTAGAATTTTTCCTTCTGTTTAAAAAAAAAACTTCAAAACAACAACAAAATTCTGGCTGGAAAGGGAGCATCACAAAAGTATACAAATGAAATTGCCCAAATCCTTCTCCCTATGGCCTTGTCAGAACAATTGCAAGGGCTAATGTATGAAAGGGAGGGCCAGAATATGACAAACTTCTTGAAAGGCTGAATGTAATTATTTTCCAGATTGGCTGATGTTGGAAAAATAGTGCACCATTCTAGATGATTCCATCATAGTGTTAGTCATGCATTCGATAAATCCCTGTTGAAACACTTTTCTAGACAATTCAATGATGTCAAATGTTGAAAAAAATTAACCTTCAGGGATTATCTAGTTCTTTCCCAAACACAAAGCTACTGTGTTAGCATAGTTTCCTGACTTAATCAAGTCTTAAAGCAAGTTGTGTGATGGGATATTGTATGGTTTTAGGGATATCAACCACTTTGCCAATAAGCTACATAATTTCCCCCCTAATTGTGTTCCTCAAAGTGAAGAATTAGAGTAAAATAAATCATTTCCCAACAAGGGAGACAGGAGATACAGGGGTATAGAATGAGCTGATATCAACAAAGATGAGTCACTGTATGGTTGTTGGAAATTAGCATGATGAAAATCACACCTTTAGGAGGAAGACCTTACATGCTAATGTCTGACCTCCTTTGTGTAAGAAACCAATCAATAACCAGAACCTGTGCAGAAGTGCACCCGTTATGTAACTGAAAGCTGACCAATGAGTAAATCTTGTGCAACTTTCCCTGTGTTGTAACCTCTACAAAAAGCCTATAAACTCTCCAAAGAGGTGTGCTGGATTTGTGCATTATTGCCTAGCATCCCTTTCTGTACAGAACTGCATTAAAGGTTAGAAGATGGATCTAGACTCTGTGCTCACTGGCTCTGCTCACAGGCATGAACCTATTCCCAAATTAAGGGGCAACACAGTCAGCTTTGGTATGAAGAGTGACTGTTTTAACCTCAGCCAATGCTATCCTTATAAAATAAAGGAATCAACAACACCAAAAAGGTCAAGAGACACAACCTTAGTACATACATCTTTCACTGACATAAATTCTTGCAGTATTAAGCTGCTTGCAAACAAGAATCTGGAGAAAAAGAAGATATATTTCCTGGCTTGCAGTTTTCCAGGAGGGTGTCTTTAATGACTCTGCCCTGCTAAATAAGGTATTTTGTTGGCTGTATGTAAGTGTTCAGAAAAACAGGAACTGAAGTCTTAAGGGTCAGAGGGTTACAGGCTTTGTTCCACAAACAACGAATGAAACTCTTGAGTTGCTTTTTACTCGGTTAGGATGTCTTTAGCTTTTCAATTTGCAACTGAGATTACCAAGTACACAAGTATTTAATTTCCTGTAACATCAGCCATAAATCATTGTTGTATCTTCCCAAATTTAATTCATCCAAATAATGAACAGAGAATTCTACAGGCAGCTTTGTACAATGTTTGCTCCTTTATAGCAGTTTTCACATCCAATCAACCACTTAAATGGTGTCTAAAAAAAAAAAAACTTGAACAACCTATTAAATGAAGGCATGCACATTTGTATTTAATTTGTCTTCCTATGAGTTATATTTAGCATCTTATTTTAGACCACTTTATAACCTTTGATTTTTTTTTATCCTGCTACTAAACTGTAGCCAAATATTTAAGGTGCTCAATAAAAAGTAGCTATAAAGCTCATACTAGGAAAGCAATGGCTTAAGTTCTTCACTCAGTTTCTGAGGCTTCAGGACCAAAAATTCCTTTTTAGCACCTGTAGAATAAAGTTGAACAAAATTGAGCCCAGGGCCTGCAGAAGGATCACAGGTCATCTCATGAGCAATCCTACAGGACTATGATCTCATTTCTATCATGGAGACATGGTGAAATGGCTCCTGTGACTGGAGTGTTAGAATGGAAGGATACAGGGTGTTTAGGAAGGACAGGCAGGGGACATGAGGAAGGGGTGTCACCCTTTATGTCAACGACCAGCTGGAGTTCATGGAACTCTGCCTGGGGATGGATGAGGAACTGACAGAGACCTTATGGATCAGGATTAAAGGAAGGGCAGGGACAGGTGACATGATAGTAGAGGTCTGCTACAGACCACCCAATCAGGAAGACTGAGCGGACAAGGCCCGCTATAGAAAGATAGAAGCAGCCTCATGGTTACAAGCTCTGGTGGAGAACTTCAGCCACCCCGATATCTGTTGGAGGGACAACACAGCAAGACCTAAGCAATCCAGGAGGTTCCTGGGATGTGTGGATGATAACTTCCTCCTGCAAGTGACAGAGGAGCCAATAAGGAGAGGTGCTATACTGGACCTTGTTCTCACCAACAAGGAGAGGCTGGTGGGGAATGTGGAGGTCAAGGGCAGCCTTGGCTGCAGTGACCATGAGATGGTGGAGTTTAAGATCCTTAGGGCAGGAAGGAGGGCATGCAGCAAACTCTACCCTGGACTTCAGGAGAGCAGATTTTGGACTCTTCAGGGAAATGCTTGGCAAAGGACCAGGGGATAAAGCCCTAGAGGGAAGAGGGAACTAAGAAAGCTGGTTAATGTTCAGGGATCACATCCTCCAAGCTCAGGAGCGATGCATCCCAAGAAAGAAGAAGTCAGGCAAAAACACCAGGAAGTCTGCATGGAGGAACAAGGAGCTCTTGGGCAAACTCAGACATGAAAAGGAAGCCTATAGAGGGTGGAAGCAAGGACAGGTAGCCTGGGAGAGATTCTCTGTGTGGCCAGGGATCAGGTAAGGAAGGCTAAAGCCCTGAAAGAATTAAATCTGTCCAGGGACGTCAAGGGCAAAAAGAAAAGTTTCTACAGGTATGTTGAGGACAAAAGGAAGGCCAGGGAGTATGTCAACCCTCTCCGTAAGGATACAGGAGACCTGGTTACCTGGGACATGGAGAAGGCTGAATTACTCAATGACATTTTTGCCTCAGTCTTCACCAATAAGTGCTCCAGCCACATCACCCAAGTTGCAGAAGGCAAAACAGGGACTGGGAGAATGAAGAACTACCCCCTGTAGCAGAAGAGCAGGTTTGGGAACATCTAAGGAACCTGAAGGTGCAAAAGTCCCTGGGACTTGATGAGATGCATCCACAGGTCCTGAGGGAACTAGCGGATGAAGTTGCCAAACTGCTGTCCATCATATCTGAGAAGTTGTGGCAATCTGGTGAGGTTCCCACTGATTGGAAAAAGGGAAATAAGGAAGACCTGGGGAGCTGGCCAGTCAGTCTCACCTCTGTTCCTGGCAAGGTCATGGAGCAGATCCTCCTGGAAACCATGCTAAGGTACATGGAATATAAGGAGGTGACTGGTGACATCCAATACAGCTTCACTAAGGGCAAATCGTGCCTGACTAATCTGGTGGCCTTCTACGATGGGGTTACAGCATCGGTGGACAAGGGATGAGCAACTGATGTCGTCTACCTGGACTTGTGCAAGGCATTTGACAGTCCCACACGACATCATTTTCTCTAAACTGGAGAGATATGGATTTGATGGATGGACCACTCAGTGGATAAGGAATTGGCTGGATGGTCACACTCAAAGAATTGCAGTCAACGGCTCAGTGTCCAAGGGGACACCAGTGATGAGTGGCATTTCTCAGGGGTCAGTATTGGGCCCAGCCCTGTTTAACATCTTTGTCAGCGACATGGACAGTGGTATAGAGTGCACCCTCAGCAGGTTCGCCAACAACACCAAGCTCTGTGGTCGACATGCTGGAGGGGAGGGATGCCATCGAGAGGGACCTTTACAGGCTGGAGAGGTGGGCCTATGACAACCTCATGAAGTTCAACCAGGACAGACGCAAGGTCCTGCACATGGGTCGGGCCAATCCCAAGCACACATACAGGCTGGGAAGAGAATGGATTGAAAGCAGCCCTGAGGAGAAGAACTCTGGGGTACTGGTGGACGAGAAGCTCAATATGGGCCAGCAATGTGCGCTTGTACCCCAGAAAGCTGACCGCATCCTGGGCTGCATCAAAAGAAGCGTGGCCGGCAGGTCGAGGGAGGTGATTCTCCCCCTCTACTCTGCTCTGCATCAGGCTGTGGAGCCGCCAACATACGAAGGACGTGGACTTGTTAGAATGATTCCAGAGGAGGGCCACGAAGATGATCAGAGGGCTGGAGCACCTCTCCTGTGAGGACAGGCTGAGAGAATTGAGGCTGTTCAGCCTGGAGAAGAGAAGGCTGCAGGAAGACCATATAGCAGTCTTCCAGGACCTAAAGGGGACTTATAAGAAAGATAGGGAGAACTTTTAACAGGGCCTGTTGTGATAGGATGAGGGGTAATGGTTTTGAAATAGAGGGAGGTAGATTCAGACTGGATATAAGGAAAACAATTTTTTTACAGTAATGGTGGTGGAACACTGGAACAGGTTGCCCAGAGAGGTGGTGGATGCCCAATCCCTGGAGACATTCAAGATCAGGTGGGATGAGGCTCTGAGCAACCTGATCTAGTCAGAGACGTCCCTGGTCCTTGCAGGTGGATTGGACTAGATGACCTTTAAAAATTGCTCCCAACCCAAACAATTATATGATTCTAAGTGAATACAGGCTCCAGTAGTCTTTTTCAACTTCCCTGTTGAACTGTAGAGAGAAGTGAACTCTTTGACCATTTCACTACCAGTGATCACTGGAGAATGAGATTGCTTGCAAGTTGTCTTTACCAGAGTAAATACCAATACCCTCATAGACAGTCATTCCCCATCTCCTCCCCACCACTCTTCCCTACTCTCCCTCTCAGCTTCAAAACTAACCTTTAGTTTAAGTTTAGTTAGTTTAAGCTATGGTGTCAAGAAATTCCAAAATTCCAGATCAGCTTTGAATACTTTTTGGGTCTGGAATGTAGATATTTTAAAGACGAAAAGATATGAGTTTATTTTTATAAAAACAAAAGAGTGACTCCTTCAGAGCTGAAATCTTAAAATACAGATAGTAATGCTTTTATTAGTTCACCTTACATGAGTCATTCCCCAGAGCTCTCAATAGCAGTTCCTAGAAGTCTTAGGACCAATGTCTCTCTGGTTTTATCTCGGATGTTCTACTGAAATTACCTACTCTGTGATTATTTTGATTTGGTATACTTTTCTTAAGTGCATTGTTGAGTACCTCAAGTTGGTCATTCACTTTTATTGCCCAATGTTACCAGCATTCAAGTATGATTATAAGCATTTTTCCTTTCTGGTTAAGATTTTAATCTTTGAATACATTTTCAGATCACAGATTTTGAATTCTAGATGTACCATTACTGACAAACATTCATCCAACTATTTCTAAATGCATTACATTTCCTGAAAAAGATTGGCATAAATATTCTTTGCTATAACAAAATGTGAAGGAAGGAAACAGAGATTTAATTACTAAGAGTCAAGTGCTGGCTCAGGCTTCCATTGCCTTATAGAAATTCAGAGGAAACCCTTTAATTAAAGTAAAATTGCATTCTATGTTCATTTTTTCTTTGTCTGCTTGTTGATTTGCTTGACAGGTTCCTTTCTTTTTCTGTGTACCTACCAGGATAAAAGTTTTTTTATAAGGTTTATTTAAAAGTAAACAAACTTGATTTTGAATGGGCTATGCCAAAGTTGTCTAATGCTTTCTGTTGCCTATTTTGAGATCATTAAAGTCTTTAAAATTTCAGTATTTTGGACTGATAGTTTCTGCTCAGGTCTCTGCTTCCAGCTGGTTACTTGTGAAGTCTGACATGAGACAAGGACAATCAAAACAGGTTTATTTATTAGAGAAAGGTGGAAATGTTAAGGCTTAGTACTTGAATCTTCCTGTGTGCTGGGCGTTGCAGCTTTCTATTTGGCAAGGACATAATCTTCATATCAGAAATGTATTTTTGCTACTCCAAAATTTTGTCAGGTTTTAGATCCTTGGGAAAAAACTACTGTGAGCAGAAGCACAGTAGAGAGTTTTGGTGATATTTAGTGGTTAATATCCCAGTGGTTTCCTCATGCTCCACGCAGGGGTGTGAACAGAGTTTACTTTGCAATTGCAAGTATGAGCTGTTCTACTCTTTGCTGGTGAGGTGGCACCCTGAGTACGGTGCATGTTTCAAGAATCAGTGGATCAGCCTGCATCTGGAAGACAGCAAAATCCAGGAAGCTGAAAAAAGTACAGCTTGTTTAGGTCAAAACAGAAAAAAGCATGAAATTAGGGTAAGAGAAAACATCTTTAAAATTAAGAAGGAAGACTGAGAATAAATATTAAATCACTCTTACTAATAGCATAGCAAAGGAATAGAACATGTTACTTAGGAAAGCTGTAGAATCCCCATCATTGAAAGTTTTTCCAGGATAGCAAAGACAAACATTATCTTCAGTGGTTGAGGCATGTTTGTTCCTGTCTTGAAGCAGGTGATGGATTTAGAAGGTTCCTTACAGGCATACATTTGTATAAACATGAATGTGACCATAAACATTTGAAGAGAGATATACGATACATTCAGCTTTCATCTTTTCAACTTGCACCTGATGAAGATGGAAAATACAACTCTGCAGTGGTTATGAACCGAGGCTTGTCTTCATTGCAAAAGTGAGCATAAATTAACATCTCTGAATCACTCCTTCAAGGCAGCCTCTTTCCGGGGAGAGAAGAGTGACAGTGGCCATGATGCAGAACAGCACAAGAGCAATAGAAGGTGGTTTCTTGGCAGAGCAATTGCATAAGCAGCTGAAAAGCTGCACATGCATCTCTTGTTTTGCAATGTTGTAACCTGAGATACTCTATCCCTCTTTCGTTACCGGTTCAAGTGTCAGCAGTACTTTAGTTTAAAGTCCCTTTCACCAAATGGCCATTAAGCTCCATATTAAAGCACCATTTAAGTCAAGGTGCAAATTCTTATGGTTAGAAAGACACCTGGATGGGAATAAAAGCTGAATTATAGTTTGGACAAAGGTCTTCAACAAATTAGAAGTGCAAATCATACTGTGGCACTATGAAGGAGTTGCTCTTAACATGTGCATGCACAGTTGTCTGGATAATCTTCCTGCACAACCAGACCTATGTTAATGTGGCAGAGTCAAAGCATCAGCAGCTTTAGTTCACAGACTGTCTCAACTCAAATTTCTGTTGTAAATTTTGTTAAAGGAATCCTGGAGACATAGGGACTATAATGTCCTCACCATCTCCACCAAGATATCCTTACTCTTAGTGTAAACTTGTAGTTCAAGCAATAGTTCAAATTTTGTCACAAAACTTACTTGTATCTACATATGACAGACCTAGTTTGGATCATCTGACAGAGTGCCAGCTATGCAATTATTGCAAGTTCTTAGTGGCAAACCACCTAATTCCACAAGGAAAATGGTCAGTAATTACAATGTCATGTCTGTGCTTTCAATTTACAGAGTCATCTTGAGGAACTCCCTCACATGCTTACTGAAGTTAATACCAAATGTGTATGCTTGGCATCCCACAAACATAGGCAATTATTTTATTATTATTATTTATTCCTACAGTGAGTATTTTTGTATCTAAATTATCTCTTGGTGCTCTGCTTTCTATACATGCAGCGCAACAGCAGTCTTTTTAAATAGCAGCTCCTGTAATAAGGTGTAATAACTGGACTACTGGCCAGTAGCCAGTAATAAGTTGTTATTGATATTACAGCCCTCCTTTTTTTTTTTTTTTTTTTTTTTGTCTATATTTCCCATAGTTTTGATGGAATAAGAAGGAATTACAGGTGCAAAGATTTTTTTACCTTATTAAAGGTGGAAAAAAAGACAGAAATTAAAAGAATATCCACATGAAAAGAAAATGGGACATAGGAAAACAAGAGCAAATGTAACTGTTCTTGTCTGCTTACCCCAGTTTGCAGTGTGTCCTAATTAATGGAATATTCATAAGAGTGTTCATAAGGCTGTGAAAGGAACTACAAAATGACAGATCTCAGCTAGAGAGCATTACTTAGACACAAATAGGTGCAAGTTTTGTAAGATAAGTGTTAGCAAACAGAACACATTCAGGGCATAAGGAACCCATGATGAAAGGTCTCAAGCAACCCTTACTTGCACAGTAAACCCTTTAGAAAAGGCAACCGCAAAAGAAAAAGACAGCTGGACTGAGTAAGTCAATAGTGTTTAAGCGGTATCTCCTTTTCCCATTCATGAGGCAGAAACTCATCAAGTGAAATGGTGTTCATCTTGGTGTGGATTAAATTTCTGCCATCACACATTTCTGTATTTGCTTTGCAAAGACAAAGCAAGATGCAGGGGAAGCTTCTGTCTTTCACATACAGACAAAGGGATTTGGGTTTCCAGACTTCTACAGTTCTGTCCAGTCAGTTTGACTTTGAGACCATCCAGCGTATCTTCTTATCAGACTGTAGGATTTGGGGACAGACACTGAACACTGTCTTAATCCAAATAAGAAGAAACAAGCACTTTCGAGTAATGAACATGTGAAACAGGAAAAGATGTTTTTTGGCTATATTGGCAGGAAGAGATATAAATTATTCTAAGTACCTTAAGATTTTGGTTGATATCCTCTGTAGAAGTAAGGTTAGAATGCAGGCTACATGCCTATGGAGTAACAAAAGTGGTAGCACCTGATAAGACCGCAGACCTGCAGTGATGCTCAGATAGGAAACTGGTCAAATAAAGTAATTAGAATATAGAAGGTTACAGACTATTCTTCTCTCACTGAAGTTATGACTCTTTGCATTGAGTGGCTGTTGATTTAATTCATACAGAAGCCACAGCTTTCTCTCGTATTTTGTCACAGAAACTATACAAGGATGTGTCAAGAGCATATTTTTCATTTCCTATTAAAGTGACATATGAGGACACACAAGGTAAAAATAGCGATGAAAGTGTAATTTACACTGTTTAACCGGAGATTATCAAAACAAAAATCAGCTTGTTTTTTGTGTAAGTGGGAAGTGGAAGAGCTGAATATTATCTCAGCAATATCACTATTATTTCACCAATCCATTGTATTCTAAATTGTCCTGTAAGACCACTTTAATCTGTCCTTACTCATATTTCTGGTAAATATCCACTGAACCAACTGCTACAGGGTGAAGTCCATGCCAAGGCAATGCCCAGAGGAGTGAGACTTTGACTACTTCTGCCTACCTTTATCTGATTAAAATAATCTGATATGAACTGGAAAAAAGAAGCGACACACGAACTTTTTTTTAGGTAACTGCTGATAACTTCACACTTATGTAATACATTTGGAGTGGAAGATCAGAGAATCAAGAAAATGCCTGGTTGACAGGAGGAGGTCAAACAGATTGGCCTGGGGCTACATCGTTAGCAAGATCGTTGGCAGCATACGCTAACAATCTACTATATTAAGAAATGGCTAAGACAATAGACCATAGTTGGGAGGTGTTGTGGTTTTGTTTAGCGAGGGGGGGCCTAAGGTGGTAACTTCTGCAGGAAACTGCTAGAAGTTGCTCCCCTTTGTTCAGTGGACTCAGCCGGGCCTAGGGCGGACCTGCTGCTGGCCAAGGCCAAGCTGATTGGTAGCAGAATGTTCTGTGCGAACGCCTCTGCAATAGCATATTTAAGAAGAGGAAAACAGAAAAAAAAAGAGAAGATGTGAAGAAGCTGAGCGGGGGCAGAGGCGCAGAGGGGGAGGCGCAGGCCTCATGGGCCTTGCAGGCCTCACCCTCTGGCCTCTTGCCGGGCAACCGACTGGGCCTGACTTGTCCTGGCCTGGCTGCAAGAAGTGGAGAGGAGAGGAGATGGATGATGTGAAGAGATTCTGAGAGGCATCTGCCAGCCTTTTCTTGTGAGAGGAACGGCTGCAGATGCCAAGGTCAGTTCAGAAGGAGCGGGAGGAGTAATGTGGCTCCCGGCCAAGATTCCCCTGCATCCTGTGGTGATGACCATGGTGGAGCAGGTTGTCACCCTGCAGCCCATGGAGGTCCACGGAGGAGCAGAGATCCACTTGGAGCGCATGAAGGACCCCACACCAGGGGAGGTGGATGCCTGAAGGCAGCTGTGGCCCGTGGAGGGCCTGTTGGGACAGCCGTTCTGGAGAGACTGCACTCCATGGAAGAGATGACCCACGCTGGAGCCGTTCCACGAAGTACTGTGGCGTAGGGGTGGGACCCCACAACAGAGCAGGGGAGGAATGTGAGGAGTTCTTCCCCCAACCATGAAGCAGCAGCGTAAAACAACGCGTGATGAACTGACCGTAACCCCCATTCCCTCTTCCCCCCTGTGCCGCTCTGGTTGGGGGGGGGGAAGGTAGTAGAGATAATGTTAAGCTTGGGAAGAGGGAGGGGTGGGGGGAGGTTATCTTGTTCTCTGTCTCATTATCCTACTGTTTGTAGTAATAAATGAATAGTTTTCCCCAAGTCGAGTCTGTTTTGCCCGTGACGGTAACTTTAAGGATTTCTCCCTGTTCTTATCTCAATCCTCGAGCCTTTTTTCTTATATTATCTCTCCCTATTCTCTCGGAGGGTGGGGGGAGTGAGAGAGACTGTGTAGTCTGGTCCCGATCGGGGCTGAACTGTCCCGAAAATCATGAAAATCATGAGAACTATCATGAAAATCTCCATGAGCATCCAACACTGTGTCAAAGGCTAAGTGAGGTGGAAGTGCTTCATACACTGGCTGGGTGGCCAACCAGGACCTGTCCAGTCAACCATGGGAGCGAGTGTCCTGCTCCCAGTCTGAACTAACCCAGAGAGGCAGGGCATTTTTGTGTTGCAAGAGAGAAATCTTAGAGCAAAACCCACTGTCCACTCACTATGTCCATCCTGCTGAGTAAAAAAAAATTAAATTATATGTTATAGAGAGTGTAAATCAGTTCTGGTGGCCACCCCATCTAAATTCCCCTGTGACAACTGAGGAAACAACTACAGCAAGCTAAGAGGTTTCCCTTTTGCTGGCTGTTCATTAAAGCGTTTTTTGGGGAGGCTATTAGCCCCTTCAAGAGCAGGCAGACATGCCCATGCTACAGCCACTCACACTGATATTTTGGTGTCTTAATTCAAAGTCACTTTTTAGTTAGTGATGTAAGCTAATATGCTGGTTTGTGAGCTGGAATTTGGAGCTGAAGCACCACAGCTAGATTTGTCAGAGCAAACTGTCCATATAATCTTTTTTTTTTTTATTTTTAGATCCTTATCCAGAAGAACCCATAAACACATGCCTACTTTGAAATGCCTGCATGCTTAAAATTTAACATATTATTTGAGACCTATCCACCCAGTGCTGAAATGTTTTAGCAATGTTTATATTAACATCTACAAGGAGCCTGGATGTCTGAAATGACTGAAAAACAGAAAAAGAAAGTGGCTTTAATGCACTATGTCATTTCTAAGTTGGCAGAAGCGTTTCCCAGCTATTCCCAAAAGTCTTGAATTAGGTGCATTTGACAATAACTCTTCAATTTCCATTAGCGTCAGGAATTGCCTCATGCATTTTAAAGTAAATATCTTCCTCAGTATGCTTCACAACAGACTACCTGAAGGAGTATTTTATGTGCTTGCTAGCACCTATGATTCACTGGCAAAACTGGTCAGGATCTTTTAATTGAAACAATTTTTGTATTGAAACACTCTTATAATCTTTTTTTTCAAAATCATATGTTTTCCCAAAATTTGTTTCAACATTCTGAAGAACATTTTTAAGGTAAACAGTGTTGAAAAATTACTTTTCCATTCCCAAATGTATTTTGAAAGGACTGCTCTTTAAAGGAAGCCTTTCAGGAGCCCTAGAAACACTGCTGAAAAATTGTTTGACAAAAAATAGTGAAATTTTAATTGTTTACCTCAAATCTGAATAATTTCTCTCCTGAAACCTCAATTCTTCTTCCCAGGGTTAAAAAAAAAAAGAAAAAAAAAAAGGAAAGTTTTCTGAAGAAACCTGTTAATTTATGTTTAGGGTATTTGTAGTATTATCTTGCAAAGCACCTTAACTAATTATTGTAAGTGTTCAAGTTGAAACACGTCTTCCAGTCTGGTTAAAAAAAGAAAAGTAAGAATAAAACCAAAACCCAAACTATGCCTCTTTTAAAATGACACAGAAGACCTCTTCCGAGGCAATGCAACACTAACTGGCCATCTAGATGTTCCAGACTGATTAAGAGCTCCCTCAGGCCTGACAGACATTTATTGATATTTGAGGACTCTCTTTCAGTGAAAAAGCATCCTCCATTGCCTCCCTGCTTTCTACAGCTTGTCAATCTCAGGTGAAGATGAACATGTTAATTGACTGCCTTGTTAATTTATTAATGAGTAATGACAGAAAGAGCAGTGCTGAATGCTCATAAAATTTGTCTTTCAGTGAAGAACTATCTGTGTTTTAAGAGAATACCTTTAACTACCTTTCATTACTAATTTACTCAGCATTGTACATTATACTTAAAGATCAACAACACCCAGCAAACTGCCGCATTATTATGGAGGTGAATGTATTGAAGAGGAAAGAATTACATGTACCAGACAACAGTTGGGGCTTTCATCTGTATTGTGTTACCAGGAGAGGCGAAACTGCATTAGCATTTCAGAGTAGGATGCAGAATAATTATATTCAATTAACTAAGGACTCCTTGGGCAGCAGCCCAACAGAGAACTGCACATGACAAGACCAGGCAGAAGGGAAGGAAGTAAACTGGTTTGAATTCTGTACTCCCCAAGTGCTCATAAACAAAAATACTATTCCACGGCTGTTAAACAGGCACTTACTGGGAATGATTAGCTGGTTTAATCCCAGTAGAAGTGGCATTGTTTACGACTTTACAATAGTTCTGTAAGCCTCACTGAAGCACACAGGTAGTATTCGGCCTTGTCTGCAGGAAGTGCTGTCCAAGATACACATGCAGTCCTGCTCAGTACCTGTTTCCGTACTTTACATTCTGCCTTACTCTGAAGTGAAAGGAATTTGCATTCATCATCAGGTATTCATGCTTCCTCAAAGCTGCAGGAATAGCAACAAATCTTCTTACTAACAAGCGTACTCCACCACAACCGGGCAAGTCATTTCAGAAGATTTCACTTGTAAGTGAAGCAAATGGTGTCAGTCTCTGGATCAGGCAGTAAACAGGTGAGATGTATTCCCACACACAATATAGAGTGGACACACAGAACGGTGGCTGCTTTCAGGTTACTGCTAGAAAGTGCCTAACCAAAACAGACTTAATATTTTCTTCAGAATTGCTTTTTCGCCTCTGCTCCTAAAAAGAACAGAGCTTCACCTCAGATGCCATGACATTTACTGGGGCACCTGTGGATATGGAGGCTTCCTCCAGCAGAAAATTGTAGCTGGCTAATGGAGAGTACGGTGTGCTTGTAATTAGACAAATACATGCTGGGAGCATCTAACTTCTGTAGGATTACAGCCTTTAAACATGACCTCTTGATAAAAAAAAATAATATTAACATGCCTTAAAATGCTTTGACTTCTGTGAAACTTTTCAATAGCTGTTGTAAAGACACATTCTGTTGAAACATTTCTGGATGATCTCATTGGTCTTCTTCCATACTCCTCTTTTTAAAATTTGGTTGCTTAAAAGGTGTTATGTCTGGGTTAGACTATCTCTTGGTCAGTTGGTCAGCCTGTGCTTTTAATTTAATCTGCAAGAATAACACAAGTGTCCTTCCTAGCTAGTGTCCTTTGTTTGAGTTCATTGATACCACCACCGTCTATTTGTTTGTATCATGTAGTCATACAGAGGGATGGCAATGACTGGAGGAATTGTAACAGTTACAGTTTTGGCAGTGACATTTTGCACTTCTACTTCCTCCCTAGTTCTTATGTCTCAAGTATAGGCAGCTTTTTGAGTGCCCTGGTTTACATGCCAAGGCTGGTGGACAGAATTTCCTGCAAGAAGTTAATCTGCATGGTCTTCTCCGTGTTTGGTTACTGCAGAAGATCAGTACGGCTCCTGTAAACATTTTGGCATGATATCAATTGTTACTATAAATCTAGATGCAGCCCAGTGTAAGACTGCTGAAAACCCTACGTGGAAACAGTCTTCTTTGTAAATACTCAGTATTATTGTTATTATAAATAACATTTATTCTGGATTTTTTTCTGATACAACTACCTTGTGTCACAGTAAATAGTTCATAATATTTTCCTTTAATGAAAATATTAGAAAAAAAAGGAAAAATAGACTTATTTTGTTAATGCTTCCTAACAATGCACACTGCAAGCTTGAAGGTTTTCTCTGAAAAGATTGCTTTTCCTTCATACATCAGTGATTTACGCAACATAAGAGCAAGCAGTGACAGAAGAACTGAAGTAATGGTTTTTAAAGAAAGAAATGACTGAAAGATGGGCAGCCAAGAACTGACTTATTTTTTATTAAACATTTGAATGCTTTGTTAGTTTCTCTTTCATTAATAACTGTTTATCTCAAAGCTTGAATTGTCACTTGAGTGCAAAGACGGCTTTGGCAGGGTTTCAGCAATGACTTCTAAAGTCAGATCTTGAAGACATCTCTTTGAAAATTCTGATAAGTTCAACAGAATCAAGGAGGAGAAAATCTGAATTCATTGTATCACCTGAAACACACATACTTGGAAAGGACCTTCCAAGATCAGCCTATAATCTTCTAAGGCAGTGTGATGGTCCCAGGCTTTCGAACCTGTAGACTAGAGTGTAGTTTCAGCTTTTTTTTTTTGCAATGCTTACAGCAGCTGTTGCCTGTTCTACAGAAATTCAATTTACATAGCTCATATATTGTATGTGCTAACTCAAAAACGTGCCTCTTCCTTAGGTTCCTAAGGTAATTTAGAAGTTTAAATGAATATTCACTTCCTTCAGTGGAAATTTTTGCACCTGGCTGTAGGCTTGGCACATTCTAGCTGGGTAACTACCTGAAAACTGAGTATCCAGATCCAGAGGTGACGTAAACAGCAAATGTTTATTGCGGATTCAGAGGTTTTTGCATGTACCATATTCAACTTCAAAACTAAATATAGCTGCACTGCAGAAACTTGTGTATTTTTAGGGCTGAGGTAAAATAAGAATAGATAGCTGTTATATTATTACATGATCTTTAGTGGGAATAGAGATTTGCAGGTGGAAATTATACCTTTAATAGAAGAAACTCAACCTCATTCTCCTCTGAGTAATCCCAGAGCAACCTTTATCATTTCCTTAAAGCCGAACTGGACTAATTGGTAGGTTTGATACAGCTTTCCTCTGCTAGTTTTATGCTAATGGAGCTCCACCGTTCTCGTTGTTTCTGTGCTGGTATAAAACTGGAATAATATCAAGAAAAAGTGAGTCTATTACCCCTGAATAACAACTAATTATGCCACATGTTTTCATAGCAGAAATTTGAATTATTTAATATAGACAGTGTAAAAAAAGTGGAGCAGTACCTATAGCCAGCGTTATCTTTAAATGAATCTTTAAACTGGCACAAGAAATATGTCTGTGCAGCATGTATGGCAGTTGGTGAGTAAGTGTGAAAGGGAAGAATGTGCACTGGAGTAAGGCTATGGTAAACTTACAGCTAGTTTTTTTTCTCTTATGCTGCATGAGAAATATGCGCCCGCCTGCTCTCATGGCTCTCTGCCTGTTTTAGCAAGCTACCAGTATTTCATCTATGCCTCATCCCCTTGCTATGAACTATTCTTGTAAAGAGATCTTATCCACTGTGTCATACTCACCAACGTATAAAACAATTTAGAGCTTAAGCATGGAGTCATTATATCCTTGAGATCGTCTACTATTCTGTATCTACTTGAGCGTCTAAATAGATGCTAATCTGACTTTGTATTCCAAACGTAAGTCTTTGGAGTGTCCTTTCCAACTGCTAATATATGAAAAAGCAGTATTATTGAGTAACTAGATGTCAGTTCATTGGAGTATATCTGTCATATCATCTTTATGGGCACCAAGATTGAACCAAAGCTATCAAGAGTTATCAGAGTAAGTTGTTACTATTCATAGCCCTCAGCTCTACAGCAAACCAGGAGACCTGTGAATGAGGAGGAACACAGACCTCACAGTAATGAGTAGTTACCAATGTATGAAGGTGAGCAGTTCACCCTGAGCCTGCAAAGCTTGCATTCTTGGGCTTGGATTTCCTGTTGTCACCAGCTGTCTTTCAGGGACAGCCATCATCTTGCCAGACACTGCCGACTGAACAAAGTGACCTGGAGAACTGAAAGTGTGTCTTATTCACTTAAAAGAAATAGGAGGTATAACCTTTATGAGTCAGATATGGCAAAGGACACATGAATTGCGTGGACTGATAAGTTATAGTTACCTCAAATGGAAATATTTTTTTTAAATTGCTTTGATTCAAGGGATAAAGCAATCTTCTGAATTTTTATTGTCTTCACTCCTTTTGCATGGTTTAGGGTAAATTCCACATTATGAAGACAATGGAGAACTCTCAAAATGAGCCCTGAGTATCACAAGGGGAAAATATTCTAAAATGGACATCTAAGAGTAAAAATCTGTTTGTTTTTTTTTTCAGTAGAAACATATCTTGTATGCAATTTAGTTTAATTGCTTTCTTGTTTAAAAATTAGTAACCTCATTCTGAAGATTTTAAATTGTTAATTAAGAGTTCTAATGCATTATTTAGTTAATAAAATATTGACTTTTAGCTGCATTTGCATAAGAAAGGAAAAAGCAAGGGGCATTTGACATCCAGTGTTCAACAGAGTCAAAACTATTTTGTCAGAGCAGAAGGAAATATGGTTTGTTTTTACACAGAGTTCCACAGCTTTTCAGCAGTATACCATCCCACAGACATTAGAGACTCAAAGCAGTCAAAATCAGAATTAGGTCTTCCTGTTTTCACAGCCTTATCTTTTTGTGCAAGGTCAGGTAAAGGAAGTAGATAGAGAGGACACATAGCTCAAGTGCCTGACTTCTGAACATCTTTATACATATCCTATTGATAGAGCCTATAAAAGCAGTTTCTCTTCAGATCATAAAATATATTTGTAATTGTTATCAGAGTAGAAGGAAGCATCCTAAGTCTATTTCTTTTCCCCATAAAACTGCATTACTAATAAGAAATGAAACTTTAGGACTGTTGTATCAGGCAATAGAAAACAGTTTGGCCTTTTCTACCACAAAACCAAAGATGTCAATATTACCAACCTATATTTTCAAAACAGCTACAGACACCACGCTGTCATCTAGAAATGACTGCAAAACTCACACATCTGTGTCATTCTTAATGCAGGATAGGATATTTATACATATTCATTTGGACAAAGCTAGAAGACAACTAGAGGACAGGATGCAACCTGTGGAAAGTGAACATTGCATTCAAGTTAACCCATTCACATTAGTCTATCTCTGTAGGTTGTTGGTCAGACCCATTTGATACAGTGACATGGCAGAATAGGAAACATGAGAAGTTGATTTGAAAAGCAAGATATCTGGTATTGTTTAAATTCATGTTTATAATTTCCAAAATCTTCCATTTTCTTTTTGCAGCAGATCTATCTATTAGTTAATTGTTTTGGAGAAGTTACCTGAAATGAAAACATAGCCTTTTGCTTCTGAGTTCATAGTTTGAAATTTTGGTATACCGGAAAATGTTTAAATTTAGGATCTGTGAGGGTTTTGAATGTGAGAAAGTAGATTTTTCCTAATCCTGTTGGAAGGGCAGTTCTGACTTTAGGCCTGGGAATGACATCTCACTCCTATGCCTTCTGTTTCACTGAAATGGATACTTACTGTACATACCACTTAGCCTGGTAGCCTTTTACAGAGTACAGCACTGAAATAATCACTGAACAATTTCACACTGAACTGAAATGATCCTCATAACATTGTAACAGCCAAATATTCAAAACATGATACTGCCAGTTTTGCGTAAGTGTGATTCCATGGATTCTCCTGGAGATGATCTAGCCTGGTATGTAAAAAGGGTAAGGTTTTCTCCTTCTCATTTGTTTGTTTGTTTGTTTAATGAAAGAAATATCTGGAGTCACAGTGATTTCTGTTAGACAGTACAGCTGCATGATCTATGCGTTTTTCAAGAGTCTGCTTCATAAAAAAGAATAACATAAAAAGCTGTATCATCTACATCTGATTTTCATGAGCAGATGTATGCAACTACACACAAAATTGTATTAAAAATTGCACTTTTTATATTCTAAAATTTGCTCAGTTTGGAGAGTGAGAAGCACTATTTTCTCTTTCCACTTAAACTTTCTCTGACTGAGCTTAACAGCTTTGCTAAATAACTCCGCTGTTCCTCTCTGGCTGCTCTATCCATCACTTCTATTCATTTGTGACTCCAATACTCCATAACCCATATCTGTCAGAATAAGTTCTCACCAATGTTGTCCGTTACTCCACGTTATCACAGATATTCCTCTCCAGCCCAGTAATATCACTTCCTGACTGTCCTTATTCACCTACTTTCTTATCATTCTTATCCCTTGTTATCTCTTGTTATGTGAACAACTACTGTGAAGTACTTAACAAATCAAAGGTTTTTTTTTTTTGTAAAAGTAAATGTTTAAGCAGCTAATTATGCAGATCTAGAATTATGTGATGCGTTTTCATTGAGATTCTCACTGTTTTCCATTAGAAGGATGAGAGTATTTTTAAGATTGATTTAATCTGTACAGCTAACTAAGCATTAATAAAAAAAAAAAAAACAAAAAGGGAGAACCCCTACACAATTTCACAGAGGTTATACTCAAGAGGCAATGCATGTAAAAACATATGTTTATAGGTAAAGTCACGTGTTAGCTCCTCAGTAGCTAGCGTGCATTAGCAGTAACTTTTATGAACCCACTAGACTTTAAACAAATGCCAGGGAAAGCAGTCATGGCCGAAGTAGCTGGGGTGGTACACCACAGCATGGCACCAGAAACAGGATGTTAAGGAGACAGAGCAGGACACTGCGAATGAAAAATATTCAATTTTCTGTTATTAATTACATGTCTGTTTCCTACATAAAAACACTGTTAGGTCACCTGAAAGCTGCCCCCATGTGCTGAGCTTTTTCATTTGCTTCAAACTTCACAAGACAAGAGGTTGAGAGATCCATTTTAACAGAGGGGAGAACTGCGCAGCCCTCTTTCCTCTGAAGGACAGCAGCTGATACCACGGGGGACCCTTGGCCCCCAGGGCTGTAAGAAGCCAGGCCAGTGCCAGAGGGTGACCCGGGACTGTTCACGAAGGTGTTCTTGGGCTTTTCTGGTTCTTTTCATTTCTAAAACCCAGATTTAAAAAAAAAAATAACGTAAATTCAAATGCTTCTTGCTAAAGATAAATTCTGAAAGTGTAAAACAATTGGAAAGTAATGGTGAAATTTTGACCCTTAATAGAGGTGCCAGGAGAGATAATCTCATGGAACCACAGAAAGTGGAGCCATAGCTGAGCTCACACCCCTATCCAAGCAATGTGTTCCCCATTTTTCTTATACACTGCAGTACCCCATGAATGTCAACAAAATGAAAATAACCATTGTTTTCCTGTCTTAAGATGTTCCTCAGATAAGCTTCTTAGTCTTGGGAAGCACTCTCCCCATTATTAGTAGGTCTGTAATGGCACTTGGCAAACAGTTATGCAACCTTTAAAGCGCTTACACAGCAAAGCCTCAAAGGGCATATGAATTTAAGCTTTTCCTGAAGTCTCATGAAGGCCAGAGAATTTAAACACTTAGAGACATTGAACTAGGAAAGATTTCCTGCACTACTGACTCTACTCACCCTCCTATTTTAGGCAACCGGGTCATACAAACTCATGAAGGAAGTTAGCAAGCGTCTTATGTATAAATATTTGGACTTTGAGCAGTGAGGAAATCCTAACTAACTAGTCAGCTATCTCTAGGATGAAGAAATACACTAATATCAAGTGGTGACTTCTAAATATGATTATATATTAGCAGCACATGGCATTGGTGAATGTATTTGTAAATTAGATGTGGAACTGGATGTATATTTTGGATTTGCAAGAGTGTGACTGAACTGAAAAATCTATTTTCTACTTTTTTTGGAGTAGGAACAGAGTGTGTAAATTTTCATTGATCACATTTATATTCTTCCTTCTTTATACCTAACATTCTAATGCACAACGTTTTAAATTAGAACTCAGGAAACCAAGGCAGATTGAAAGAAAGTGCTTCAAGAGTATTAATATGCTATTCTAAGCAACCCAGCTGAGTAACTCCCTTAACACTTCAGATCAGTGCCAAAAAGGTCTCCTCAGCTCAAAATGCTATATATTATTTTTGTATTACACTTACAAAGAGGAAGACATAGATAAGAATTCCTTTCAGACTTCAGTGTTATAGAAGCAATTTTCAAACCTGGCATGCCATACAAGCTCTGCAGATAGAGAGGTGCTGTCAGGGCTGCAGACTGCCCTATGTTGATGCTGGAGGCAGAGACTGGTGGTTTCTAGCAAGTGGATTCCTGAGGTCAAACACAGCAGTGTCCCAGCTCTTCTGGATATAATTTTAGTGATATAATGAGATATGCACACATTAAAATAATAAGATTTTTCACTGTTCTATCTTTCACTTTTAGTATCTTTGACCAATTTTATTAGTATCCTGAATGGATTTGTTGCAAATTTTCCCATCAGTTTTTATTAATTAACTGGTTTAATGTTTGCCTGGCATTAGATCCCAGGTAGACATGAAAGTCGCCTTATGTTGGGGACCATATTTTTTGCCTTGTCGTAGGGAAAAATTGTCTGTAGTTTAAGGAGATGATAGAATAATCTGTAAGAAGAAAATCTCCAGTTCACCAACAAAAAGGAGAGATGTGGTGGTAGTGAAAAATCAAACCACGCACTTACACAGCTTTACTATTACACAACCGGAGAGCTGCAAATTGTCTGAATTTTAAGACCATGTAAACATACACAAAAATAACCTCAGCTGCTGTTCAAGCTGGCATTCACTGTTTGAAACTTGGCCAGCATGGCTCAGAACTTGCAGTGTTTTTATCCATGAAGTATGATCTGCACTAATAAATCACAAGGACATTCCACCGTGTCCTGTCCTGTTCTGCCTTCACTTGGAACTGAGAGGCTTGCTGTGCCCTTCCGATGCCAATGGAACATATACCTGCTTGCTAGTTTATGCTTATTTTAAATAACAAATCACTTGCTCCTTGATAAAGACAATTAAAATAGTAACAAAATCACAGAAGGAGTGAATATGGAACAGTTATTGCAATGCTTAGAAAAACACCTGAGGTCACTATCCATTCTCTTTGAACAAAAATGTCTAGCAGATTTGAAACAGAAGGGACTTTTTTTCAAAAAGCTGAAAATTTGCCTTTTTTTTTCATTTTGATATAGAAAAACTTTGAGGCAATGAGGTACTCAGAATGGTGATGATACAGTCTTTTTTTTTTTCCAGCAGAAGCACACATATTTGTAGAATTTCATTGATAGATTATTCACATATAAAGGTAGAAGGCTATGCTTCTTTCAGTATAGGTCATGTCACAGTGGTTCAGAAATAGGATTATAAATTAGGATGAGATTAGTCCATAGGGACAAAGACTCTTCCTTTAATATTGATTGGAAGAAGGAAGATGAAGGCTTCTCAGTCCTGCATTCCTCTATCTTTATCCTTTCTCTGATGGGATTACTGGGAATTACATAATTTTTCATTCCAGTTTGTCCTGTTAAGTGTGGATCTCTCTCTAAGTGTGATGTTCTCCTATGATCTTCTCTACCACCTATCAATCTCAAAGATAGTTTTACAGATAGCTTGCAATAGTATCAACTAGTATCCAACTGATTTCATGGTATATTATACAAGAACTTCGTTTAGGGGTTGTTAAATATAAGGTGGAAGAGATCTGTCCACTCTAAGATCTAAAAGAAAATAATATTCTAATGAGAAGAGGTCATTCTCTGACTCCACTGTCATGTATTCCTTAACATTATGAACATCATAGAGAGTTATTGTGTACTCATTCCCATCACTGAACAGGACATCAAAGCAGTATGTTCCCAACTTCATCAGGTTTTCTAAAGTCACTCTTCTATCGGAACAGTGTAGTACAACAACATACAGATCTGACTGCCACTTGTTCTACATAATAATAATATTTGAGACTAGTGCTTCTGTATTAAATTCTTGTGCAAACTTGGCTGCATGGTAGCACAATAGAGAATTCACCTGGAAAATCATCAGCACTCATCAGAGAGTATCGTATCTAGAGTTCTCACCTGCAACTTTTTTGAAACATTCCGACATTTATTGACACACAGATTCCCTTATTTGTACCTCAAAACACAGACAGCTTAAAACAAAACTTACCAAAGCCAACTGCCTAATTCAAAGAACACGAAAAGCGGTATTAATTTTGTCTGGGAAGAAGGATAGAAAAAGCTCAAATCAAAATTCCCATATTCCTGTCAAAGGGCACTGAAATATAAGTCTAGACTAAATATGATGGATTGATATGAAAAACAGACCCAAGAAAAGGAACTATAACATAAATATTCCAAGGAATTTTGATTACAGACATGCCTTCAGTTTCAGCATACCTGAAGTAGAAGTTGATCTTCAAATTGCAGCCGTCTACTAACAGTATATGAAATCCAGCATGGTAGTCCTCAGTTCTAGTCCAATTTTCATATGGAAACTGTGACCTGAAATAAACTGTCTTATGGACTCTTCCAGGAGTCCAGGAAGGAAAATCCACGTAGCTCGGACATTGTTAAATAAATTTATTAAATAAATTTCCTGTTAATGTTTCAAAATGGTACATTAATACATCACAAAAGTTATGATAGTTGTTATTTAAAATTTGTTACATTTCAGTAAAGCATGAATATCCAGATATGTTGTTCTCAAAGGCCGTAATCCTCCAAAGACCCAGCTTTGTATGTTGAGAATACTATCCTGGAAACAGCTCACATCTAAGGATCTTTGGAGGGATCTGAACTATAGGGTGTTAGCAGGAAAAGAGTTAGCAAAATGTCAGATGTTCACATCTTTATCTGCAGTTCATTTTTAGTTTGTACCAACAGCAATTTCTTATTTCATGGTGATCCACACATTTTTTGTAAATTCACTGTGTCTCAGTCAACATGCATTACCACAGTTGACCCGGTCTTAAACTGATTTTAGTGCTTGCTGCCTGGTTTCTGCAAACATCTCCTTTTCAAGGTTATTTTAATCTACCTCCAGGACTTAACATCTTCCTTTATAGTTAAACTAAATTAACACACTTACATGCATCACCTTTGACAGTCTTTCTCCCATTAAGGTAAGCAAGTCTCAGGTGCGGCAACTGTGTGTGCTCCTGCCCACAGAACGGGATGGGAGGGCAGAGTGCACGACAGAAGGATAATCTGGCAGCCTGAATCAAACAAGATATATCTCCAACAGTAGTAATACCCATGGTAATTTGTCCAATTGTAGCTGACGGGCCTTCTAGTGGTAGATGATAGAAAAATATGCATTTCTACAGGACAGCATTTCAACTATCTGGTGTATTTGCAGAGTAGGGACATTTCAACTAACCACATTTTTTGTTAAAAGACAATGTTCTACTCTTTCTGACACCAATTTTATGTGTAAGTTCTATATTTTTTCCTCAATATGACTGATATTCAGCTTTTTCATGTTTCAGAGACCAGATAGGTTCTAAAGAAACGTAACACGGGATAGCAAATGATGTTGCAAAACCAAATGTAATCATAAAATCTGTATGTGACAATGAAAGCCTTATATTTATTTTCTTACCTCATTTGATAATGGACAATTTGATTGGCCTGGTTTGATACAGAAGTTTGCCCTAATACATACTGATACATTTTTAACAACATTAATCGTATCCTGTCAGTCCTACAGTAATGCATTGTCTTTTCAGACTGGAGTCGTAGATCTATAGAGCAGTCTTTCAATCAGATTTGGAAAGACGGTCCATTGAGGCAATGAAATGAGAGCATTATGGATTTTAAGTGCTTCAATGATAGTGTTTTTAGGTTGTCAGCTTTGATTTATGTCATTTAAATTTCTCAATACACAAATATGCAGATTGCCCCAGCACTTAGGAAGGATTGGATATAGTTTTGAAAGTATTAAAAGCTTATGCTCCTGCAGACGGACCAACCCTTGAAGTACTAAATGGCCCCAGAAAGATTTTGTAAAATATGTATTTTCTCTTACCATTGCTTTAGCTGTTCCTTTGACTGCCTTATGTATCCCCTCCTGTTCTGTGAAAGTTTATCTATTTGAGTACCTGTGCTGGAACTACAAAAGCAAGGGTGGAAAGTCTAGCTATAACAAAGTACACAGAGACATGATGACTGCTTAATGAGCTGTTAATTACAATTCCTGTATATTTATGCTCTGAATGTGCATGTTTACTGAACAGTCCAGTGAGCATAGATACACCCTCTGGGAGACGGCAGTTCTACCAGCTGTGGGTGCATTGGGAGAAGAAAAACTTTTATTGTTTGTAAGGTGCCTGGAAGACAAATGTAGATCAGTGAAACTAAACAAAGCGAAGTCTTCTGCTTTAGGAAATAGTTGCTGCCCTCACAATGAAAATCTCATTAAATGAATAAAGAACTGAAATCTCATTCTCTAAATGTGACTCCTATTAGAACCCAGACTCTGCAATGAGTATCTCCTAGATTGCATGAACCCTTACATGTAGCATTGAAGTATAGAAGAGATTGTGACAGAAAGCATGATTCTCTCTGTTTGCCAACGCGCAACATGCTTCAGGGAAAATGTATTTCTGGACAGTCTTGTCTTTACTATTGCATGCAATGCAATGGTCTGCCTTGAATAGACAGAATGGGCAGGATAGAGATATTTTTCAGTTACCTGATTTGTTCCACTGCTTAGATCTAGGACTCCCCCTAGTTAAAGTTTCCCTGTTCTAATGAAACAGTGAGAGACTTTAGAAGATTTTATGTTGAGTACGTTTTAAAGAAAAGGTACAGGCAGGTCTGTCATAAAGCTCTGGCCAAAACAGAGCCATATAAGAACAGGCCAAATTTCCATTCCTGATTCGAAGATTGTACAGAGCCAAAGAAATGCTGTTAGCCCTTCATGGCAGAGTCAATATCTGCCCTTGATTTATTGTTGTGATTAAAATGATCCTTATATTGTACTTATGCCAGTATTCTAACACTGCTGCTAATTCTGAGTTCCTTATCCAGTATGTAATCAATGCTTTCATAAGCAACTCCTATTAAAGCCACAGAGGTGAAAAAACAGGCAAAACACTACAGTTCTCCCCAGTGAAGAAATTTTAAAAGTAGCCAATGAAAGTTATATTAATTGCTAAACAATATCAATAAGCTGTATTCATATAAATTACTTTCCCACAGAATGTCTCGAAGCACTTTCCAAACAGGCATAATTTATATCTATGCCACTAATATGAAATAATAAGACTGTTTACAATTTATAGATGAGGAAACTGAGATTTGTAGTTTTTTCTAAGATAATTTGGAAAAGAGTCGAGAATTTTGGTTAATTTTCCATCTGTCTCTTCACTCACAGAACATGTTTATTTCCTCACAGTAGATACATAAATATCTTTAACTTACTGTATTCTCTTTTGTATACTGGTGACACAAGGTGTATTCAACAACCTAGAAAAAAGTAACCATAATCAGAGAATCATAGAACGGTTAGGGTTGGAAGGGACCTTTGAAGGCCATCTAGTCCACCCCCCCTGCAAAGCACAGGGACATCTCCAACGAGATCAGGTTGCCCTGAGCCCCATCCAACCTGGCCTTGAACATTCCCAGGGATGGGGCATCTACCACCTCTCTAGGTAACCTCTTCCAGTGTTCCACCACTCTCATTGTAAAAAAATTCTTCCTTATATCTAGTCTGAATGCACCCTCTTTTGGTTTAAAAGTATTGCCAATTGTCCTGTTGCTACAGGTCCTGTTAAAAGTGAAGAGGATGCTTACAGTGTGGGCTTTGTGTCACCTACAGCCTAGTGCAGGGATATATGGGCAGGCTGGGTATTGTGTGGAGTGGGAATGAAACTCTGTACTCTTCTCTGTACTCCAGCAGAAAAACTGAGCCTTTTGTTTTGTCGGCAAAGTGCAGTCCTGGCTGCAGGAGGTGGGCAAAGCCGTGGGATGTTGTGCCACCGTCTTCCAAGCTTGGGTCTCTGCTGGTCAAGGGATGTGACCCCCAGGGTTGTCTCCTGAAGCTGCTGGCCTGCAGGAGAGAAGAGAAGCTGCACAAGTTCTCTACAAAATGGTGAAGAAATATTTAACAAATATTGTGATGCTATATAGCAAAAAACTACTGGAAATACATTTATTACTACTATGCAGATATGGACTAAGGAATGCCTATGTGAACACATCTTAAGTGAAATTTTGTCTTGTACATGTCGATGTGCATGTGTGTGTGCGTGCATGTGTGTTGTGTCCAGAGTCCTGCCTAGTGTAATTTTTTTTTTTTCCTCATTTTACTCGTGTTACCCTTGAAGGTCAAGCAAAAGTGGGAGTGAGCTGGAATATATTCCTCCTTATTAGTCATGGGCTGAACTGGTCCTTTACAAAATCAGTCAGCAACATATGCAGGAAGACATGTGAGCATAACTAGAAGATGATGGGCTGTCCAAATGTGGGTGTGGTAGTAATCTGAACCCTTTTTTTTTGTGAGTCATGATGCGTAAGAGGGAAAAAGCCCAACTTGACCTTTACAGCTGAGGCTGAATTTGCAAGACAGGTGGAGAGACATTAATTGTTGTGAACTGTGCAAAGGCATCATCAAGTCACTGAAAGACGATGCATATGGAGTCATACAACTACTTTCTAAAGTCTCCGTTCAAAAGATTATTCTGCTACTCATGTAGTCTCATTTTTCTTTTCTTCCTCTCAACATTTTCCCCTTTCCTCATCTAACTCCGATACCTGGTTAATACACAGTAGGTGAAATCCTGAAGTATCTGCTTGTAGTCTTCACTTTCCTTCTTTGGCACTCATTTGGCAAGGAGCACAGGTATCTTGATGGGTATTTATTATAGTACCTTACCAAAGCTTGAGGACACTGGGAATGTCTAAATCTTTCTTTGATCCACAGATAGTATTTCAATTAAAGACAGATTTGGCAGCGCCTCTTGGTTTTCCATCAAACTTTACATCATAGACTATTCCCCTTTCTCCTCCTACGCTGGAATCTTCCAGGGAAATGTAATCTCATTATTGTTATTTGTTTTTAAGACTCTTCTCAAGGACTTAGTCCTGGTCATATAACAGTACAACTCCTGTTTGATATTACCCCTTTCAACTGTACTGTTAGTCTAGGATAATTCCGGTGTGATTTTAAGTCAATTCTTCCCAGGACAGAGTTCCTTTACCTTGTATGCCTTATTTGCTTTATTATTAAATATATGTCTTTATATTTAATGATATTAAACCAGATTTTATTTCCTTGCACTCAGTTTACCTGATGCACACCATTCTGCTGCAGGGACCTCATCTCTTATTTTGAAGAAGGTGGCATTTTGAAGAAGGTGGGGCATGTGTCAGATAAAGGAAAGGATGTTAATAGTGGCAAAAAGACGAAGTGAAATATAAATTGAAATTAATTATTAAAAAAAAGAAAGCAAGAGTTGGAGAGCAAGAGCTAATAGCAGTCTCAGAAAAAAGAGACTTGGAGACAAATTCATACAGTTACAGGAGAAGAAGGGAAAGGTAGTTTATGTGGTTTAAAAATAATTTACTGGATAAGTTAGCTGCTGAAAAAACCCAATATTTGCTAGTCAGTTGTAAGAAATTACTCAAGTAGCTGGAAAAACAGCTCACAAACAAGTAGATAAGCACTGGCACTCTTTCAATACAGCCACATCACAGTATAAATGGAAAGTTTGCAGCAAAGGTATGCTAACCGATGCCAACCCTCCCTGCTGCAAAATCTAGGTAGATTTTTAAGGAAATTGCATGAGTTTTTTTAAACATTTATTCAAATCACATGGTCATCCTTGTGTTCTATTAGGTGATGCTATCTTAATCTGTATCCAGCATATTATGGTACTGTTTTGCAGTAATACATCACACGTCATCCTGAGAAGTTTTCAGATATGTTACATCCAAACTGAGAGAGTGATCTTTGTTTTCTTACCAGCAGTGGTTTATACTGGGTGCAGATGGAGTTACATGGACTTTATAAGTGCTTTCTCCTGCCACCAGGTAAGACTTTTGTTACTTCCTTTTGTTCCTGGCTGCAAAAGTGGGTGATGGGGGGACCCAGGGTCTAGCTAGCCTGACAACATGACCCCATTGAGACAGACACCCTGCCCGGATTCTTGTGCCTGGAGGCAGAACAAACCACCATCTGTCTTTTCATTTAGAGTTACATGTTTGACCATCAAGAGCTTGCATTTTTTCCTTTGGCAGTTGATTTGAATGTAGCCCCTGTTAAGGTGGAGTATGAGACCTACATAGTTGTGCACAGGCCCTCTTGTCTGTTGCTAACACTGGGACATGAAAAACAGTCTGTACACTTGCGATGGATAGCTGGTTGACCCAATAACAAGGTAGTTAGAGTGTAGCAATAGTTCATATTTAAACAGCACATTATTATGAAAAAAGCCTGCACATTTTTTTTTAAAAGCCATGTATAATTTTCCATTTCTTATATAACTCTGCATTTGTTTGCACAAAAGAAGGAAGAAGCTGAGAACTACAGCACAGAACAGCCCTCAGTAGAGGGCATTTAGTAATTTCTGTCCAATCTCAGAACATGCTGGTCCAAAAAAACCACTCCTATTAACCCTGAGACTATGAAACTCCATTAATCACCAACTACTAATCTCTTTGGAACAACACATGTCTCCTAACAAAAGTGGTTTGGAGGAAAAAAATAACTTAAGCCAAAACATAAACATACCTAGTTTTTCACTGAAATTTAACATTTTCCTAATCTGACATAATATGATTCATCTAAGTTTCTGCCTGGAACAGATTCTCTGCTGGCTTGTCCAGTGTTGGCTATTAAGAAATGAAAATCTTTCACCTCAGAAATAATTTGTCTTCTGGAGAGCCATGGTTTGCAGGAAGAGGTAATACCTTTGTTGTTTTAGATAAAAAATTATAGTCATAAAAGGGCAGGCTTTTAGGTTCCAGCCCTGCTTTGTGTTTAGAAAACAGCAAATGTTTAGTTTTCTTTTGATCTCTGCACTTCCTAATTGGTGAAATGAGGCGTTCAGTGCATAGGAAGTAGGAACCTTTGAGAAGGTGTCTTCCAAGAGCTCTTTTTAGAAGTGCTTGTATCGAGCTGTTGAGTGATTTTTCCAATTTGCTCTTTTCACAGTCCCATTTTAATTTAGATTGATACACTGTTGCTGTAAATTCTAGTTAATTTTATAAATATCAGTGATTAAAGGACTTAAAATAGTCATATTATTGTTATATACCTATAGTAATACACTACTTATTATCTGATACCATAATACATAGCACTGAGCAAACACAAATATAGCATTTTACGACTTCTGAATTACATGCACATGGTTTGAAATGCTTTTTATTTGTGTGCCTAGGACATGAGCTCAGGAAAGTAAACTGTTGTATTCCAGGAGGGTTATGCAAATGAAATTCACCTCTGGGCAGAAAGGAAGCACAAGCTCATGTATTGTGTAAGGACTCATTGTGCATATTAAATAAACCCATGTGCTGGCTCACAGAGGCAAATTTCATTCAAACCAAACAATACTTACACAAACTGCACAATGACCCATTAATGTCTCCTCAGATATAGAGTTATTAATGGCTATTCTGTTAAGAAAGTGCACAAAATCATCGAGTGGAGCATACTGCATTATGCTCCATTTCTTCCTCTGTTACGGAGCGCAGAACGAACTGGACTTAATGACAGTGAGAAATTATATATTCTGTCATGTAGCAGAAATGTGGTAGTTTTGACTTCCCAAAACCACACCATTGCATCACTACTACATATTATCAGGAAATACATGGTGGAATAAAGAAAGGTAATCACTCAGAGGATGCTGTAGATCCAGACAGTTTGTTGTAAATCAGAAAAATTTTCAGGCTTGAATTTAATCTGCTCTCATTCAGTTTCAGTTTTCAGCTATCAAGTAATGGTGCTAACTGCTTCAGGAATGTGATTGTGTTTCCTTTTGCTCTTTCCTTGCTCATTATATACCCTGAAAGTACATCAAGTAATGTTCATGTTAAAGGAAGTGACAGATAGCATATATAATATGATTAATTTAACAAGCCTGCTAAAGCTAGGAAAATTCTGATTGAGCTGCAGCAGGAAACAAAGGAAAATTGCCAACAGCATAAAAAGAAATGCAGGAAATTGCCAGTCAAAGGGAGTATAAAATATACTGAAATAAAACAGCAAACTCAGAATACATTTGTGCTGAGAGACAAACGCGAGACTGACACAGCCCAGAGATACTTCTAATAGTGCTTTGATTTGGGCCAACTTTCTAAACCACTCACTGAACATGGTCCTAAAAATGAAGTTTAGCTGGGGAATACAGAATGTGTGTGGTTGCACACAGAGGGAGATCACATATCAGAGAGACAGCCAGAAGCAACACATAGAGGAAGAAGCACTTCTTGCCCTACAGATGATTACATGGAATATTAAAATATATGTTGTAGCTAGGTCTAGCAGAACTGAAACCTTTTATAACCAATATTTTTTTTTTTAAATGCCTGTGGGAATATCTAGCTCAAGATGTTTCAAAGGTATCTCTGTCCAGAGGGCAGATGCTCAGCATACTTTGTTGATTGGGATGCCTCCAGATTTGATCAGTAAAACTGAAGCACCCAGATGACTTAATCACTGACAAGTTTTTGTGCAGCTGTCTGGTTTTGATGAGATTCCTCATAGACTGATATAGGACTTGGGTTGATAGTCCCTGTGCTTTGGCTCTCATAATTTGAATTTCCACTTCCCTCTCTGAACAATTACTTGCATAGAAATGTGAGTTCCTTGTAAAGATTAATTAAAAATAATAAAAGGAAGGAGCTTCATTCCTGTGTAATCATTACCCAATAAAGTACTATACAATGACTTTTTAGTTAAGCTTTTTCTTTAAACCATTTAAATTAAACATTTCAGAACTAAGGCAAGACAGAACTATTGACATAATATTTATTTCTGATTGTGAACTCAAGGTAGTTTTTAATTAATTAGAATTTTGCATGACAAGGCTTCAGAGATGTTTCTATACTTGCCAGTTAGCTTCAAAACTAAGCTGTTGCAAAATTCCTAAATATTTACAGTAAATTAATCAAATAATCAGGTTTGCTTACTTGCTTAACCTGTCTCAGGAAGGAAGTACCATTTCTTAACCAGAGGAATTCCCTCTGTAGGAAATAAATCTTTAAACTGAGCAAATGTAAAGACAGGCCCAAAAGCACAAACAGTGATTTTCCACAATCGAAAGAGAGAATCTCATGGATACTTCTATAATTCAGATTACTTTCCAAATATTACATCATAAAATTAATCATTACAAAGAGTGAACAAAGGAGGTTTTCTGACTTTTCTTAAGATCTTGTTTTTCTATAACATACAAATGATAATAGAAATAAGATAAAAATTACTGTCTTGTGTCAATGATTTGACCTGTTCCCCATCATTCCTTCAAAGCGGCTAAATGTCTCTCTGCCCTAGAAGTTAAACATAATGAATCAATGGTTTGGTTTTGTTTAACATGTCTTTTCTAGTAACTGATATACACGTGTTTTGTCCTCTGCTCAATGTGGTCGTGTCTGAATGAACTCCATTCCAAGGGAAAAAAACATTTCCATTGTCCTGCAGATTGGAAGAATTTTGGTTGTATGAGATGGGTCCTGTCAAGAGTACTGATTACATTTAAAAAGTTTAGAGTAACTAAAACTCTCTAAAAAGCAAATTACTTTCTCTTTGCTTATAATACACTATAAAATATAAGCTGCATGAAACTGAAAGTGTTTCTCAAAGTCTGAGCAGTGCTACAAGGAATAATGCTCCTATCTTATCATAGCTTCTTATAATATGCGACATGTCAAAAGTTTTTCTTATTTGCTATTATCTCCATTACAAATAAATATTATGGGTAGATAGATATGATAATTAGCATTATAGTATACAGTACTAGTACTACATTTCTGAAGTGTTTTATTTTCTTATGTAAGATGTTGCTTATTTTATATTCTGCTTCTCTTCTAATAAAGCCAAGTTTTTGCCTCATTTTTCTTAGGATTTCAGAAATTTAGTGACTCAATTGGACTCTATATAATCTGCTGATTCCTATGGGACAATTACTTATTATTTCCATCACAAGCCTGTCTCTCTGATGCCAGTTACATTCATAAAATTAAAATGCCTGTTAGTCCAACTCAACACAGCTGCCAAATAATAAAAATATTAGAGTAGCCTTTGCAATATGTCAGCCTGTATTGACTTCTGTATGATCATGCATATTTTGTTTTCAAAGGCAGTTTTAGACCGTTAAATTGATTACTTGGCTACTTTTTCGATACGGATTGCCCAGTTCTTTTTCAATTCTGTGCTTCTTTACTTTGAGGCTAATTACAAGAATTTACTACAAGACATACAACCTGTATAGGAAACATCAGGGGTTCCAATAGCGTGGAAATGGCTGTCAGGGTGCAGTGTTAGTGTAATTTTCCTGAAGAACAATTTAGGTACTACCAGTGGGAAAGGAGAAGTTAAATTTTTGATAGTAACAGAATTAATTATTATTATTACATGCAAACCTTGCAAGCAGCTTAAAAAGAAGAATCATAGAATCATTAGGATTGGAAGGGCCCTTTTAAAGGATATCTAGTCCAACCCCCCCCTGCAATGAGCAGGGGCATCTCCAACCAGATCAGGTTGCTCAGAGCCTCATCCAACCTGGCCTTGAATGTTTCCAGGGATGGGGCATCCACCACCTCTCTGGGAAACCTGTGCCAGTGTTCCATCACTCTCATTGTAAATAATTTTTTCCTAATGTTTAATCTGAATCAACCTCTCCCTATTTTAAAACCATTACCCCTCATTCTTTCACAACAGGCCCTGCTGAAGAACTTCTCCCTGTGTTTTCTGTAGGCCCCTTTGAGGTACTGGAAGACTGCTCTAAGGTCTCCCCAGAGCCTCCTCATCTCCAGGCTGAACAACCCCAACTCTCTCAGCCTGTCCTCATAAGAGAGGTGCTGCAGCCCTCTGATCATCTTCGTGGCCCTCCTCTGGACCCTCTCCAACTGGTGCATGTCCTTCTTATGTTGGGGGCTCCAGAACCGGACGCAGTACTCCAGGTGGGGTCTCAGGAGAGTGGAGCAGAGGGGGAGAATCACCTCCCTCGACCTGCTGGCCATACTTTTTTTAGCTGCAGCCCACGATGCAGTTGGCTTTTTGCGCTGCAAGCACACATTGCTCCTCATGTTGAGCTTTTTGTCCACCAGCACTCCCAAGTCCTTCTCCTCAGGGCTGCTCTTGATCCATTCTCCACCCAGCCTCTATTTGTGCCTGGGATTGCCCCAACCCATATGCAGTAAAGCCTTAACATCATTTTGTGATAGTAAACCATGGAAAAATAACACAACTTTAGAATTTTAAAACTTTTCTCTTTTTTTTCCACGTGTGGTCAGAAATCTTTTATGGCACAAACCATTAAGTTTTCCTAGCAGCCTCTCAATGAGCTGCTTGTTACTTTAAGTAGTTGGTCTGTGTTGTCTGCATATCTGCAGCTGTGTTTGTACTCTGATGCCAACATTGTGATCCTTCTTGGCCTCACACAAGATGGTGCTTAGGCACAAAATTTGTCTCCACCCACTACTGTGTCTTACTGCACCTTTTAATCCTTTATTTCTGATGTCTTTGTATCTTTTTCTACATATGCCGAGCATCAACCTCACTCTTACACAAATCCAAACCTGTGTCTTGCTCTTATAATCTAACTCCCAGCAGTTTCGATGTAAACATGTGGTCTTTGTTTATATGAGCCCCAAAACTTATCTTGGCATCTCTCTTTTTTCATCTATAGAAAATCTGCAGTGATTGCTGAGTATATTTAAGTGCCCTTCATATGCTCAGCAATCATGTGCATGGATTTAAAATCAGGTTCTTTAAGGCAGCTGCCTAATTGCTCAACACTGAAGTACTGAGCAACACAGAACCAAAGCTCATTTGTGGGTCTCAGCTGTGATCTGCTGTAAGAACTCAGCATGACAAGTTCCAAACTTTGGATAATTTACTTTTTAGCACAAGATATACAACTGAGGCTGGAAATGGAGCCATGCTTTTCATTTTTTCAGAAAACAGAAATTATTAAAGAATTTTGCTTAATAATTCCCACTGAAAAAGGCAAAAAGCCACTCTGCCCAGTCTGAAGCCCAGCAGATTACTATCTCACCATGCAATGACAAGCAGTCATAAGAAAACAGGTCTTATCGCATAAACAGTTTTATAGTCTTTGCACTAAGGATGAGAATATCCACTACAAGAGTTACTTGCCCCACCAATTGGCACATATGTTTAAGCTGAACACTTTTATTAGGATAGAAAGAGGGAAAACATGAAAAAGCATAAAGGAATATTCTAAGAGAACAAGAAATGCAATACTGCAGTATTGTATACTTAGCAGTTCCTTACTGAACGGGACGTAGCTGCAAGAGTCATTAATCCTCTCTAATTCTTTGCCAGTCTTGAGGTTACAGAAGCAGTAGGAGTAGAACTAATAGAATCTGAGTGTGGATATTAATTCTCCTTTTGTAATTTCCTATTTCATTTGTATTCAGTAGACTACTGTTGCACACAAAAGAGGAAATGAAAATTCAAAAAGATATAAAACAAACAAGGATGTTAAAAGAAGAGATTAAGTAGCTCATAAGAAGGAAGAACTGCCCAAATCTCCTTCATTTTTTACCTTTATTAGAAATGTCTCAGATTTACATCATTTCATAACAAAGAATTTTCTTTCCTTGCTAGTTCCCAAAATGCCAGAAAACCATCTATAGAATTTTTCCTTCTTTCTGTTCTCCCTACTCTCCTCTAATAAGCATAATGACCCTTACATAGAATCATAGAATCTTTAAGATTGGAAAAGACCTCTAAGATCATCAAGTCCAACCATCAACATAACACCACCATGCCTACTAAGCCATGTCCTGGAGTGCCACATCTACACGTTTTTTGAATACCTCCAGGGATGATGACCCCACTACTTCCTTATGCAGCCTGTTTCAGTGCCTGACCACTCTTTCAGTAAAGAGTGCTTTCCTAATATTCAATCAAAACCTCCCCTGCCACAGCTTGAGGCCATTTCCTCTCGTCCTATCACTAGTTACTTGGGAGAAGAGACCAACACCTGTCTCCCTACAACCTCCTTTCAGGTAGCTGTAGAGAGTGATGAGGTCTCCTCTCAGTCTCCTCTTCTCCAGACTAAACAATCCTAGTTCCCTCAGCTGCTTCTCATAAGACTTGTGCTCTAGACCCTTCACCAGCTTATCAACATGTGCTTCAAATTCCTTCTCCATCATTTTACAATTGCCTCTAGGACTCAATAGACTTATTCTATATTTTATGTAATTTAAAGAGCTATCATGGGACAGCTCAAATAGGAGTAAGTAGTTCTGTGGTATTTTTTGTAAGCTTTTGTGCCTAATGACTACATATCACCTGGTTTATGTGTGATATTATGTTCAATTGAACCTTTTTCCTAGGAGTCACCATCACCTCTGATTTGAGTACTTTTGCCTCATCCAGCTAGTAGCCGGGGGTAGACAGACAGGGGAAGAAGAACAAGCCAAGGGAACATCTAATCAGTGTTGGCTTCACATTTCCTTTTCTTCTTACAATATCCAGGATTGCTGGATATTTTTAACAATCATGCTCAATTGCTTTCACCATTTGTTTTCTAATACACATCTCTAACATACTTTATACAAATAACAATTATTATTTACTTCAGATTATGTGCTCAAGCACACCAACTATATTTACAATCTTAATGGGATATATTTTAGGATTCTTGAAAGTCTTGCTTGTGTTATAGCAAGCCTTCATATCAGCATTTTCAACCAGAAAATTACTGTCAAATGAACTGGAGGATTTTGGGAATGTCAGCTTAGGGCTGTGGAAATGGAATACTAGCACTAAAAAGGTGAAATGCATTGTGTCCTGTTAAGCATTGCTTCTTTCTCTCTGAGAAAGCAAATAACAAAAGATGGTTAGACCTGAAGACTAAATCAGTTAAAAAATGCAATGAAACACTGAACTAAGAGTTGGCACATCTCTCTCTGACAGTTCTATCATATTTCATCTTTAGTTAGAGGTTTTGAATATGCTTTTTCTTGTAAAACAAGCTCAGTGCCATGGCTCAACAAGGCATCCCTTTAATTAGATGTTATCTGTGTGGGCATAATATACTGTAATAACTTTGACAAATGGACCTTTCTCAGATTCACATAGGTAATGCAGATATTGATAGGTAACAGAGCTAAGTAAGAATTAAATAAGTTTTTACTTTACATAAACCTCAAGGTTTATCTGAAGATTCCATTGCTTAAGCACATTTCTTCTCATGTTTTGAAAGTGTTTGATAGAATATACTATATTGTATAATGGACCTTAGATCCTGAACTGGTATCAGCTCCTTTGCTTTAGTTTGAGTTACATCAGTTTCCATCAAGAATTGGATCTTGATATGTACTTGACTAACAACTGAAAGAAGGTTTTAACCTTTATTTGATCCTGATTTAAAAAACCCATAATAATGATACTCTTTGTTACAACTCTGTGTACAGTTTCAAGGACTGTATCAACACTATTCCACCAAAGCAGATATTATCAAAATATCAAATGTCAAGAAGATCTTTTTGACCAAGATTTGAAATATTTAGTGTAATATAAAAACAAATAGAGTTCAAGGTTCAGCTGAAAAATAAACTAACTAGTTGTATTTGAAATCCCAAATGTCTCAAAAATAATTTTCTATTAAGATTTCTCATATTGTTTGGCAGATTCATGAGACCTGAACATTTAATTGTTTCCCCTGCCCTGACTTTTGAGTTTTCCTTTCATTGATCCCTAAAATGCAGCTGTTTGTTTCAATAGATAATTCTGCAGAAAGCCTAGGCCAATGAGATCAGTCAGAAAAATCAAAATGACTGCTACTACACCAGAAAATAAAGGGATGCAAGAAAAAAAAAAACAACCTGATAAAACACTTTTCCAACCTGAGATCACCTTCAAACTAAGAGCACTTAGATACATTTTAAAAGCCTTCATCGAAAAAAAAAAAAAAAAGCAAGCTGGATTTAACAGCTTATGAGTAATAGCCTATGACTTTCAACAGAACAAATAGACTAATTGGACTACACAATGAAGCATTAGAAAGCTGAATGCAAAGTTACAGAAAAAAAAATCATTCTTAAGAGGAAGGAATTTAAATTTGTGTGGATTTAGTAATAGGCAAATCTTCAAAAGTTTATATGCTGTATATTTTCTGTAACTAAAGAAGTACTCATCTTTATACTAAGTATTTTGGCAACTGTGGAACAACTTTTCTCTTTCTTTTATCTACTAGGAATATCAGCCCATGCCAACAACCTCTAAACCTCGCCCTCTTCCTCCCATTGCCCTCAGGAGCAGCTCAGCAGGGTCATCCATTTTCATAAATGTTCTCTTTTTCCTTTCTACAAAAGAAAAGGGAAATAAAGAAACTGTAATTATTTTGTACCAACTGTAGCAATGCTGAAAATCTTTGTAATCTAAAGCACTTTCTTCCATGTAATGAAAACGGTCAATAGTGACTCCCTGTAGCTACCAGTAGTCTAAGCTTTGGAGCAGAATATTAAACAGTGGTATAGCTTTGTGGAATATGAAGCTCTTTCTTCAGTTCACAAAGCTGGCACCACTGTACCTGTCACTGACTGTGTCCCGTGCACAATGTCTGAAACTGTAAAGCATATGTGGAGGTGTCAAAATGGACTTGCAGTTAGAAGTGGTGATTTATTTTTCTCTTAATGAAGAAAAGAACAAAAAATCTCTTACAAAACTCCAAAGTGGGGACACAAAAAGCAAACCCTGAGTTACTCTACCTTGTACATGAGCTGCGTTCTTCCGTGATTGTACTTCAGTCACTTCATGGAACCACCATGCCATGCTGGTGGCCGTGATCTTTCAGAGGAGTCAGTGGCAGGGCAGGGAAATGTGTTGACTTTTTCTGCATCCTGGCATTTTCTAGGTTGTTCTGAGAAAGTAAGTCTTCACCACTGTGCAGACAGGTGATAAACCAACTAATATAAAGACAACATGTTGATTTTTTCCTTTTTTTTTTTTTTTCTTATTGGTTGCCTCTTCACTACTCTCTGTTGAAAGGAAGTTGTGGTAGTAAAGGCACCAACTAAGTTAAAGTCAGTTTTTAAAGACCTCTTGCCACCATGCCATGCAGTGTAGGATTATCAGGCTTGGAACACCTTCAACTGCTTGCCAGTCAGGTCTTCCATTAGATCACCCTCTGAGTAACTGAGAGACAAAGATGGCATTCAGCTAGCTCCAGGAAAATGGTGAAAATAGCTTGATTTATGCTACCCAAATGAAGACTGGCTGTGCCAGGCTTCAGAGTCTATTGTGTTATGGAGGGGAACTGTCAGCTGTAGCTCCTGAAACGCCTTTGAAGTGTTTTATGAGTAGATTTAATCTAATGCCAGGCAGTGTTTACAAAGACAAAGTGTAATACTACTACCTTTGTTGCTGCATGTGGAGATTTGACCTGTTTCACAATGTTCTCAAACAATTACTATAATGATTCTTTGGAGTTCCCTTTGGTTTTGTTTTGTGCACTAATCTGATTGCCAAACCAACAAGTCTCACTAAGAAAGACTTCTTGCTATGAAAGCTAAGCTAAAAGGCATCACAACATAATCTACATTTATCAGAACAGAATAAATTGTTATTATTAGTTTTCTTTCCTCTGTGAATTCAGCAAGAAAAATGAAGTTTACTATTAAAAAAACCTGTGTTACCATTTTCTAGGAAGAAGAAAGAAGCATTGTATATAAACTGATATAACAGCGAACAAAGTCGGTAAATAATTTAATTATTGTTACTGAGTTTAAAGGTGGAGTTAATTGCTTTACTAAGACAGTCAAACAAATTACAACGAGCAATATATTAATCTAATTGTACCTCATGTATTGTTCATGAAAAATTTGGAAGTAGATACTGAAATTCAGCAATGCTGTTTTTTTCCTAAATAATTGACGTGAAAAATTTACCGTGACTTCTTATCTGATGATTTATTACGAGCACCTCAGAATTCTCTGTGTTTTGTTGCAATGCAGAGTGAGACTTCTTTAAGATGCTGAATGTTATTTAGCAGTCTGCAATATTTTGATTTTTTTTTTCCCCTGGTGACATTTAGACCATTTTTTCCCCATGATTTGGTTGCTTTTTTCCACTTAGCAGTAGAGATGAGTTTTTCTCAGATGAAACTGACATGGCTCCAAGGAATAATATTACAAAGGAATCTCAAAAATTGTGAAGGTATTTAAGAAGTGAGAAAAACTTTTCTTTATCATTACAATAAATTATACTAAATGGATAGCCTACTGTTTTTAGGAGGCTGGAGATTATCAGTAGGGACAGGTAGGCTTGGATGTTATCAGTAAGGACAGCTATGTCAACTGAAAGATATCAGAAGAAAAGGATATATCAAGATGGCTAACGAAGAGGTCCAGGGGTTGTGCTACAACACTGGATTTTGTGATTATCCACAAAATTTCACTGTTAGTTATTTCCCTGGTTCTGTTTTGAAGTACTTAAATGGGATCCTTCAAAGACAAATCTGTTCCAGGAATGGCAAACACCAAAACAGTGCCAACACTAGCTTTAGCATCACTTTCCATTTGGCTTTAGCAAGTGATCCATGCTGATCAGTGCTTGTCCCTCTTTTTCTTAGCAGTATGGACATAATGAGACATAGAGCTGCCCAAAGACAAGTAGTCAGTGATCTTGATTTTCATCTAAGCTTACTGTTAGCCCCACTGTACAAGTTTGCTCCTGCATTTTTTATAACATAGGTGAGAAGTTCTGTGTAAGTGCTAAATGTTGACTAATTACTATTATTACAAACACTGCAAGGTTGGCTTGCTGGGGGTGTTCAGTGTGAGAGCCCTAATCACAAGTAATGAGAGATCAGCGGGAAATGACATCGGTTCCTGTGGAGTGACATACTCCTGCACAGAAAATACTTTCTTTTTCCCCTCCTAAAAAACTAATTGCTTTGTGTTATTGTTTAACATCCTATAATTGCAGTAGTAGCAAAGAAGAAAAAAATAAATTGTTCTCTTTGGATTGGTTTCTAACTGTGCATTTAGAAAGTGCCTAATGTGAAATTGTGACAACAATGAAAAATAGAAGGAAACCCAAGGGTGGCATATTCCCTTCTTAGAGAGCCTGATCCTCCTACGTGTAAATTAACATCATTAACATAAGTTACATTCGCATATACTGTGAGGAGGCTAGCATCCCAAATACAGAATACTGCAGTGCAAATGCAATTAATGTCTCTGCAGTGTGACATGCCAGTATCTTCCCGTTTACTGAACTGGAATTGAATTTCAAATGTCAAACAATAAGAAAGTTTAAGATATGTCTTTGTATTTCACACAGTTGCAATTCTGACATGATCTGGAGAAAGATGCAAAATAGAAAAGGAAGAGAGGCTTACAATTGAAGCAGTTCTATACATGTAAAAATAGTTTGTTACAGAATCTTTTAATAAAACACAGAATTGTGCTAAATGTATTTATTATTACTATTTTCCCTACTTTCCCTCTGCCTACAGTCAGTTTTTGTATACAATAGTCTGATGGGGAACTGTTTTGCTTCAAATGAAATCTGGACTGTGACTGCTAGAGCAACAGTTGAAGGTGACTCCTTGAAGAAATTTGGAAAATTATCACCACTGGTCTGTGTCAACTTATTCTAAAACACGATCATTTGTTAATGTGGAGCTTGCAATATCAAACTTTTTTTAAGAGTATGAACATATTACAGAAAAAAAAAGTATATTTTAAAAGGTCCATTTTCAGTTTAAAAAGCCTAAGTGAAGAAATAAAGATATGTAAGTTCCCAGACAAAAGTACTACCAAGAAAACACTTTAGGCTCATTGCATGTGCCAAAAATACAACCAAATAAAGCAGAAGAGCATGTGCTGGTATTAAAGAAAAAATTGTTCCTTAAAGCAAATTAGGCACAGATTTTTTTCGTGCCAGCTGGAAAAAAATCTCTGTACTTGTTTTTTGTTACTATGCTCACTTCCCTGTAATTTTACATATTGAATGTAATGTTGTTAGACCATGTACACTTGGCACAGAGAAGTCTAATAATGAATTAATGGGCATGCCTGTAAGCATTTTGCATGGGAGTATGTATTGAAATTCACAAAAGTGTATTACCATCACCTCCCATATTGTATGTTTGTAGGAAACTGTTTCTAACACCTCCTCCAAAAACAGCCTGCATATTCTAGTCCATATTCAATACTGCTTAAGAGTGGCACCAGTGAAGCATTAGTTCTCAAAAGCTGTAAATACAGTATTTCTACCTTTAGAAGTGGATGTTAGTATCACTGGGAACTTTCAGAGAAAGACTGTAGAGATAGAACAACAAACTCAGACTGATTTGTCAGTTCCTGAGAAGCGCGGTGTGCCTACTGCATTCACAGATAGCAGTGGTGTCACTAGGACTAAGCCTGTCCCTCTCTGACCTTGTCACACAGGTAGTTTGTCACTCTCTGCAGCGGAGCAGGGAACCTGCTGAAAATTTCAAGCAGAAGGGAAATACCGGGCCCAAAGCTGCACTTTTTAAAATCTTTTTTTTTTCCTTGAAAGACAGCTCATTGATAGTAGATGAGACCTAAACCACAGCCTATAGTACAGCTACAAGCTATTGCCTTACTTTTCCCAGGTAACAGTGATCCCAGTGTATCCCAAAAGGGAAACCCAGAAGTTTGTGTGACATTTCTGTTTCTGGGACACCTCAGAAACAAATTTAACAGTCCTTGCTGCGTAAATAAGCAAATTGAAATGCCTACTTAGTTGCCCAGACTATGTTTCAGGTTTTCTTTCCTTCAGAGGAATAAACTCAGTACACCACTTAGTGTAGGGCTTCCCCAGATTCCTCATGACATCTTTATAGTGGTTTTGCTTTGTTATGTCCACTTTCTGACTTTACAAAGTTCAAGTGCTTCCTACTTGTCTTTCTATAAAAAGTTCCAAGGAATTTAATTCACTTATTTAAATGTACTTGTAATCTAGACTGAGAAAGGTTTCCCTCATTGTTGCCCAAACCAGGCAATCAATTAGGCTTTATTCTCCAAATTGTCATGCTGTTACAGGGCATCCTACAGCTGCAGAAACCAGCAGCTTTAACAAGGACTTCAGTCAGAATAATTCATGCATGCCATATGCTATCTCTGCTCAGAAGTGCAATTTTTGGCACTGAGTACTTTGTTTTCTTTCTTTATCTTCCACCATCCCACACACCCCCAAATCCCACCATGTCTGAAGGCATCCCTACCTGTGTGACATTTAGAGGAAAAGATGGAAGAACTATGACATGTGACTAATTCACAGAAGATTGTAGTATTTTAAACACGTATGTGCATATTCCAGGTGTGTGATACTTGTGTACATTTCTAGAGCTGAATAAAATTCTCAGCTGAACAAAATTCTTAGCCTTTCATTTCTTCTTTAATGTAGCAATTTATTCAGACTATCACCACACAGTTATGTAACAGCCCTGCAACCACTACTGTAAAACCATAACTTATGAGTATTTACTAATTTTTCAGTAACTAAATAAACAATTGTCTATTTTCAGACCATTGCTTATTACAGCAACTCTTTTAATTTACATGCAGTGACCACAGAATTACTTCATGAAAGTCTAGATCTAGTTACAAAAATGTGCCGTCCTGCTTAGCTACTGCATAATTCATTTACTGTCATTTGCTTCTTCCAGAGTATGTTTGGGCTGTCTGGAAACTGAGGATATGAGCTCCAGAAACATCTGTTTCCTTTCACTGTCTCCATTTACTTAAAAATGAGTAGTGGTCTACTCTCCTCTCACCTGCTTGTATTTTGTCACAAAATCCTGCTCACTGCAGACCTCTGTGAAATTACACCGGTGTGAAATGCATGCAAGTGCAGACGCAGGCTGAGATTTCACAATCCGTATGAGCCAGTCTAAGAAATGGTCCACCTGTGTGTCCCCACCCCAGCTCCAAAGCTGAAATCTTGCTCCTGGGTGCGGTCTTCTGCTTGGTGGAGTGCTGTCTTCTTCTTAGAAGGCTGGAAACATTACAAGCGCGATGGACTCTAGGATGAAACTTGATGACTATGTCACAACCAACAAGGTCAGGTGTCAGCCCCGATTGTGATTATTGGTGTTAGGTTCATAAATGTTTTAAGTACCTTCACCATATTAACCTGAAATATTGGCAGCTTTTTTTCCCAAGTTTTCCTCACTGAAAAGAGAATCAGAGGGTAAATAATCTAGAAAGGGAAAGAAAGGAAATTTGGTTTTTTTTTCTATGCAAACAAAATTCAAAAGCTTACAATTATGTGCAATTAGGAAAATTAAGATGTACACAGTCTGGGTAAAAGTAATGAAGTAAGGGGTGTATGCTGTAATGTAAAGGAAAACCCACAAGAATCCATTAACTGACAAGCTGCCTTTCCACAAATGGTGTCTGATGTATATTTCCCTCTTTTCCTCTTTTCTCCCACATCACCTTGGTTTAGGGTGTATTTTCCGAGGGAAGCAAGTACAGAGTGGATGATTTTATTTTGCATTAAATAATGATTTTAAAGTAATTTGCACACTGTCGAGTTGATTAAAATATTTTTTTAAAAACACCGCCAACCAACATAAATTAATAATGAAATAGACACAAACAGTACCCTGGAAATTAAGAAAGCAGTTCCATCAGGACATTAGTCATAGTCAGAGTCTGAAATGGAAGGAAAAAATTAAAGATCAAAAGGGTTCTATAATTAAGGTGCTTTTTGGTTTAACGTAAAACCCCTCCCACAAACTCATAGCAGGCAAAGTATCATAATTTCTGCCAAACTCACCTCTTTATTTTCCCCTTGCTTGCAAGGCATCTATTCATATTGAGTGTAATAACTCCACTGAATCCATGGATCATACTTTCAAAATGATTTGTAATAGCTTGAAGCCACCATCAGCTGAAGGGCAATGTATAATAATTTGGGGTAGCATTAGGGAGCAAACCTTCTTTGCGTGAAACCAGTAGAGACAAGTTACAGACAGATCTGACTTCTTTTATTTAGAGCAGCATAGATCCTGCAGACAGATTTCTGAGCACATTAATTGTTATATCTGACAAAATGGTTTTCAGCTACATTAAACCATATTAGAAATCAACATTTTCCCAACAGCCCTCTTTGAATTAACTGCCTATTTACAAAAAAAAAACCCCAGATGATGATTTTACAAAACCATCCACGAAAACAGATCTTTGTTTACAGAAATAGTTTGGTTGCCCTGGACACTGCATATTCTGCACTTCCAAGAAACATGCAGGTTCACTTCTTATACCCATCCCTCATTGCCCAGAAATGTGGGCCTATGCACAAAATAATAACAGGGTTTTTTTTTATGTTCTGAACACTGTAGTCCCTTGCTAGGTGATCAATATTAATTTATTCTAAATAAAATCCGTCTTTTGTCTTTTGCTGTCCTGAAAAATATTGTTAGTAACTTCCCTCTGTACGGCCCTGAGCTTTGAAACATCCTACACAGAATGTGAAATATGTTGTTAATAGGAGTTTCTTTCACAATTAGAAGACATAGGCATGAGAGAGTTGTTTATTTTAAAGTTCCAATTGGTGTTAATAATGGTGCACAAGCAAGCCTGAAACATTATCAAAATGAGTGCAGCTAGCCTTATGAAAACCTGAAAAGGTCATTGTTCAAGCATAGCTGATTAAAGAGCTCCTTGTAAATATCCAAATGTGGCATTAACAGTAGGTCTTCTTCTGATCCTTAAGTGAGAGATCTGGCCATTTTCAGTTGGGAAGTACAACCAAGAAGGCACAAATAAAGCACGTCTTGATCCTATTTTTCCTAAGGTTGGCACCTGCAGCATCCATGAAATGGTTATGCTTTCTTTTTTTTTTTTTTTTTTTTTAATTCTACTTTAGCTTCCTCTTGGTTAAAGTGTTACCAAAAAAGAACATTTTGCTTTTGAGTCCTTGTGCCACAGACTTCTGCCAGCAATAGTCCCTCTGCCCTTGCTAATCTTTGTAAGACATCTGGGCTATTGAGACAATACAGCAAAAGCAGTTGTGCTGGACGTGTCTCATGTCACGGCTTTTAAATCCAAAGCATTTTGCCACAGTGACCACTGATGAGTAAGAACTGCTTGGGAAAATTGTTCTGATAAAGTTCTTTTTCCAATGACAGAGACAAAAAGATGCACAGGGTATGGATTTTATCTCAGAAGGCTCAGAGCATTTAATCTGGTCCCATAACTGGATGAGGAAGAAAAGATTGAAAATATCCTTCATAGAAAAAGATGCTGAGAAATACATTGCTAATGTGCCTAAATTCATACTGTGATGTGAGTTTTGGTTTCTGGGTTGTTTTTTTTTTTTTCTGTACTATCATTATTTTGCAGGATTGGATAATAAGACAAATAACCTCCATTTTAAAATCTCAGCATTAGCCACCATCTTTTATGGGAATATAATGAATGACAAGTAAGAATGAATGACAAGTAAGATCTATTTTACCTTGAAATGTTCATTTACAGTTTAAATTCCAAATTAAAGGTAAAGAAAGACTGGTTTATAGGGCAAAGAAATGGAAAAAGAAATTCTAGAAAGTGGTAAAAATATTCAAAGTCCCTATAAGATTTTAAAATGTAAATTAGACTACTTTTTATCTAACATAGAAATAAAATGGTATACTATGCTATTTTATATACCTTTTGGAGAATAGAAGATATAAATTGTCAACCCGTTTTCTCCTTGCAAGCTCCCCTGAAAAAAGAAGTACTTTATGTATTTCATAACTCATTTTATATTGATCATAAACATTCCTGTACACCTAGGAAACAAGACATGTATTTTTCATTTTAGTATACGAACACGTTTTACTTCCGTTTGAGGAAAGCCAACAAAGAAAAATTATCTGGTTTCCATGAAAGAGAATATACTCTTTACTTTTCATCAGCCTGACTCTGAACCTAAATTCTCTCTATATAAAGGAGTAATTTTCAAGAAACAGATGGACATTTGCTTTTGGTTGTACAACTGTTTCAACGGCAATACAAAATGCCTCCAATTTAAGAAGCCGGAGTGAAGATATGCTTCCTGAAATAGACTTTAAAAAAGGCACAACAGGAGTTACACCACAGTCACAGATGTTAATTGTAAATATTTAATTACGGAAGAAATTTCTTCTATCCTCTGCCTTGCATTAAATGACCTTACAGTAAGAAGAGTTACCAGCTAATTCTGAATGAACACTAATAGTGAAATTTTTTAAACTGGCTTTGCAAAAGCAGCTTCCTAGATAAGCAAGGTGGGGCAAATTGGCCATGCCCAGAGAAGCCACTAAAGTTGGCTGCTGCGAAGCTGGAAATGGTGTGTAGCCCCGTGGCACCCCCAGACAACATGCTCATTACTAAGCAGCCCTACTGGCTTGATCAGCTATTTGAGTGAAATAGAGCACTATCTAGGATATCATACTCCCATTGATATTTTCTTGAGAATCCAATAAAATATGTAGAAGTAATTTAAACCAATAGTTGTATCACAGTGCTTTACAAGTGTGAGATCTGAACCAAAACTAACTGGGAGTTCTGGGTACAATGTTAGTTGCTACCAAGCTATTTTACCAGTTGAAGCCTTAGGTGAACAGTTGCAAATCTTATGGAGGTTGAAAAGTAACAGCAAACATTTTGCAATGCAGAGTAGCCTTTCAAGTAGGTCAGTAGATTGGACCTATACCTGAACGATACCCATAAGAATAGATCTAGCCTGGACTAAAGCTTAAAAATTCTAATAAACATTGCTGTCAGTATCTCTACCTGTTTATCAGACCACCTCCAAGATGTAAAATCTGGCCAGTGCTTTGAACCAAAAAACATAATAAAGTCTTGCCAAAGAACCATTTATAAAGAGCCAAATCAAAGTCTGGCAGCTAGAGACTACTACTGTTTACCTTGTTAAATGCCAAATTTTTCAGCTTAAGCTCATTTCTATTTTTAATGCAATCTAATGACATCGTGCTCACTGTAGTTCTTTTTTTTCTTGTATAATAAATTTTACATCTGCTACTACTAATAAATATTGCATTTGGTTACAACAATAAATGCATCTGACTGGGCTAAATTGCTCTCTGTTGGAGTATTTCCAAACTGATGATTCTTATTAATGTTAATTAAATTGTATCCAGTGTCAATGGAGGCCTTAGCAAAAATGACAGCCTGTCTAGTGGACCACTCCATCATATATGTATGTAGTTTAATTTTAAAATGCAGCTTGAAGAGCTGACTAAATTAATTATGGCATCCGCAAAATTAAAAAGTTTTATGAGCCTTTTGGCTTCCTTACTAAACAGTCATGACACAAAACTTGCCTTTGTTGTTTTTCTTTACTCATCATGTTTTAAAATGAGGGAGGTAGATTCAGATTAGATATTAGGAAAAAATTGTTTACAATGAGGGTGGTGGAACACTGAAACAGGTTGCCCAGAGAGGTGGTGGATGCCCCATCCCTGGAAACATTCAAGGCCAGGTTGGATGAGACTCTGATCAACCTGATCTGGTTGGAGAAGTCCCTGCTCCTTGCAGGGGGCTTGGACTAGACGACCTTTGAAGGTTCATTCCAGCCCTAACTATTCTATGATTCTATGATTCTATGTTATTGCATTTTAAATTGCACTAAATTAATCTGCTTGTAGTTGCTAAAGATAAAATTCAGCAATTGTGAAATGCACAAAATAGTCTTCTGTATACAGATAATATATAACATAATATATAACAATATATATGTATATGTAGACATTAAGGCATGATATTTCTTACAGAATTACATTTAAGATACTTTGCAATAAATTTTTTTTCCTGCACATCCTTGTGGTGTTGTTTTTTTAAAAATGTCTCAGTCTTCCATCATCCAAATCTGGCACACAAACTCCACGGATGTCACCAGAGAACTGCACTCAGACTGGCAGAAACTGTGACCTGTGAAAGGCAGGTATTCCTCTGGGTCTAAACATCTCCTTTGAATCATTTTTTTGCTTCCAAATCTCCATCTGTAATTTACAGAAGTTCTTACCCCTCATAGACACGTCTGGGAATAGCTGCCCCTTACCTTTTGCTGAATTTTTTGATGCCTTCAGTTGCAGTAGAAGAGTTTAAAAAGGTACTTCTATCTATCATATGAAATGCATATGGAAATCTCTTAGGAGTCCTAACAAAGATAATACATAAAATACTAACGAGTTAGCAGTCATAGTACTATTTTTTCAATAATAACAAAGACAGCCTTTAATTTCTAAATACCTTTTAAAGACATTTATCATCTGAGCTTCATAACTAAATAGAAGTACCTGCTGAAAGGTTTTGACCTAAGAATCCTTATTCTTTTTCATCTTACTTCCCTCAAAACTACTGTCTGACAGATCCCAGAAATGATCATGCCCTGACATTTGAGCAGAGTCTCAGAGCTTCAGACTATGTAGCTGAAATTCTTAGCTTTCTTCAAGCAACAGGTTAGTTATGTGACTTACAACTATACATAGTTTTAGAGCCTCTTTTTCTATATGTCATCGTTTAGTTGTAGGGTGAGTGTTGTGGTTTTGTTTAGTGGGTGGGGGGGGGCTAAGGTGGTAGCTTCTCTAGGAAACTGCTAGAAGTTGCTCCCCTTTGTTCAGTGGACTTGGCCGGGCCTAGGGCGGACCCGCTGCTGCCCAAGGCTGAGCCAATTGGTAGCAGAATGTTCTGTGATAATGCCTCTGTGATAATGTATTTAAGAAGGGGAAAACAGGAAAAGAGAAGAGAAGATGTGAAGCAGCTGAGCAGGGGTAGAGAGGGGGAGGCATGAGCCTTATGGGCCTTGCAGGCCTCACCCTCTGGCCTCGCACCAGGTGGCCAACTGGGCCCAACTCGGCCCGGCCTGGCTGCAAGAAGTGGAGAGGAGATGAGATGGATGATGTAAAGAGATTCTGAGAGGCGTCTGCCAGCCTGTTGTGAAGAACTTTTCCTGTGAGAGGAACAGCTGCAGACGCCAAGGTCAGTGAAGAAGGAGGGGGAGGAGAAATGCAGCTCCTGGCCAAGATTCCCCTGCAGCCTGTGGTGACAACCATGGTGGAGCAGATTCTCTCCCTGCAGCCCATGGAGGCCCATGGAGGAGCAGAGATCCACTTGGAGCCCATGAAGGACCCCACACCTGAAGGTGGCTGTGGCCCGTGGAGGGCCTGCTGGGGCAGCCGTTCTGGAGAGACTGCACCCCATGGAAGAGATGACCCACGCCAGAGCAGTTTCACGAAGGACTGTGGCGTATGGGTGGGACCCCACACTGGAGCAGGGGAGGAATGTGAGGAGTTCTTCCCCCAACCATGAAGCAGCAGCGTAAAACAACGTGTGATGAACTGACCGCGACCCCCATTCCCTCTTCCCCCCTGTGCCGCTCGGGGTGGGGGGAAGGTAGTAGAGATAATGTTAAGCTCAGGTAGAGGGATGAGTGGGGGGAGGTTATCTTGTTCTCTGTCTCATTATCCTGCTGTTTTTAGTAATAAGTGAATAGTTTTCCCCAAGTCGAGTCTGTTTTGCCCATAACGGTAACTTTAAGGATTTGTCCCCGTCCTTATCTCAAACCTCGAGCCATTTTTCTTATATCATCTCCCTCTGTTCTCTTGGAATGTGAGGGGAGTGAGAGAGACACTGTGTAGGCTGGTCCTGATCGGGGCTGAACTACAACAGTGAGTCATATTTAAGCCTGTATAATTTCACGGCAACATTGATATCTTTCTTTTGGAAAGAGTCCACAGAAGCTTCATACTCTGTCTGCATGTCTGAGCTCTGAATTTACTGGCTAATGTGCACTGCCTATTTTTGCTGATGAACTGAAATGTAGTACAATTAAAAAAATCAGAGACTCCAGAGATGGAAATGACCTACAATATTAGAGTATCCCTTTTGCCTTGAAACTGTGCCATACCTGACTCAGCACAGTATGTTATCTAGTATTAGATTTTGTTTAGTTTTAAGTTCTACCACTTTCCTCAGGAGTGTGTTCCACACACAAGGTAATGAATCGTCGTGAGCTATCACTTGTATGGTATCTGTGTATCGTATTTACATACACATCATATGCTTTTCCACATTTCAGGTGAGCTAATATCTTGTAACTAAGTTCCTCTATGCTGTTCTAATTTCAGGTCCATTTTTGCAGCATATGCAATTCTCAGACAAGTAGATCTGGGGAATAACTGGCAAATTGTTCATCAGAATAGTGAAAAAAAATCTTATTATTTTGAATTCTTTGGAGCAGAAATTCTATTTACACATGTGGTTTACAGTGGCAAGCATGGTGGGATCTAGTCCACAGCTGAGTTCCTATATAATACTGCAGTGCAAACTAAAATTACTTAATAAAAGTAGCAGTGGGTAAGAATTAGAATCATAGAATCATAGAATAGTTAGAGTTGGAAGGGACCTTCAACGGTCATCTAGTCCAACCCCCCTGCAAGAAGCAGGGACATCCCTGACTAGATCAGGTTGCTCAGAGCCTCATCCAGCTTGGCCTTGAACGATTCCAGGGATGGGGCATTCACCACCTCTCTGGGTAACCTGTTCCAGTGCTCTACAACTCTCATTGTAAAAATTTTTTTTCTAATATCTAATCTAAACCTACCTCCTTCTAATTTAAACCCATTACCCCTTGTTCTATCACAACAGGCCCTACTGAACAGCTTCTCCCCATCTTTCTTGTAGGCCCCCTTGAGGTACTGGAAGACCGCTATAAGGTCTCCCTGGAGCCTCCTCTTCTGCAGGCTGAACAGCCCCAACTCTCTCAGCCTGTCCTCATAGGAGAGGTGCTCCAGCCCTCTGATCATCTTTGTGGCCCTCCTCTGGACCCTTTCCAACTGGTCCATGTCCTTCTTGTGTTGGGGGCTCCAGAACTGGACGCAGTACTCCAGGTGGGGTCTCACCAGGGCAGAGTAGAGGGGGAGAATCACCTCCCTCAACCTGCTGGCCACGCTCCTCTTGATGCAGCCCAGGATGCGGTTGGCCTTCTGGGCCGCAAGGGTGCATTGCCCACTCATGTTGAACCTGTCGTCTACCAACACTCCCAGGTCTTTCTCCTCAGGGCTGCTCTCGATCCAATCCCCGCCCAGCCTGTATTTGTGCTTGGGATTGCCACTACCCAGATGCAGGACCTTGCACTTGGCCTTGTTGAACTTCATGAGGTTGGCACAGGCCCACCTCTCCAGCCTGTCCAGGTCCCTCTGGATGGCATCCCTCCCTTCCAGCGAGTCGACGGCACCACACAGCTTAGTATCATCGGCAAGCTTGCTGAGGGTGCACTCTATCCCACTGTCCATGTCGCCGACAAAGATGTTGAACAGGGCCGGGCCCAGCACGGACCCCTGAGGGACACCACTGGTGACCGGTCTCCACTTGGACATTGAGTCGTTGACCACCACTCTCTGAGTGCGGCCATCCAGCCAACTCCTTATCCACCGAGTGGTCCATCCATCGAACCCATGTCTCTCTAGTTTAGAGAGAAGGATGTCGTGCGGGACAGTGTCAAAAGCTTTGCACAAGTCCAGGTAGATGATGTCAGTTGCCCGTCCCTTGTCCACCGATGCTGTTACCCCGTCATAAAAGGCCCCCAAATTGGTCAGGCACGATCTGCCCTTGGTGAAGCCATGTTGGCTGTCACCAACCACCTCCTTGCTCACCATGTGCCTTAGCATGCTTTCCAGGAGAATCTGCTCCATGACCTTGCCAGGCACAGAGGTGAGGCTGACCGGCCTGTAGTTGCCCGGGTCTTCCTTACTCCCCTTTTTAAAAATGGGGGTTATGTTCCCTCTCTTCCAGTCATCGGGGACCTCACCAGACCGCCACGATTACTTTCAAGGTGGATAGGTGCGTTACGTAAGGTAGGAATTTTCCTCCAAAATGTCTTTCACATTTCTCTAAGAAAGTTTGCCTTTAGTGAGTGCACAGTACAGTATGCATAGTAGGATTATAGCAGGGGTTTTGTATGTTTTAATGTTATTATCCTGAACGTTCAGCTGCAGTGCACAAAAGCCTACTCAGTGAAGTTTGATTGCTGAAGCAAAAATATGGGCATGGAGAATTACCAAAATTCTAGCCTCTTAATTTTAAAACCTTGGGAATTTTATGATAAACCAAACCTCCTTTCCAGTTCTTTGATAATGTCTACAGTTTACTTATAAATTCACTATTTTCATGTTCTGTCTTTTCCAAAAATGTAATGGTTGTAATCTCTAAATGACTGTCCTATATATAACCTGCTTGACTACTTTTGCATTGTTACAGTTAGAAGTGACACTTTGACTCAGCAGTGACTCAAATGAATGATTCCTTAGAACTTATGATGAACAGACATATTAACCACATTTAATGTATTTTTCTTTATGATACACTTATATTAAAATAGAGATAACTATATACTGTGGATAAATGTATTGTATTCTAAATTTCTGGATAAGATGAAATATTATTCCTGTTTAATCTCTGAGAAAATTACAGAGCATTACTCTTTTTCTAATATTTTTTTCACTATTCACATCCAGAAAAACACATAACTATGGTAGTATCTAACTATTCATATTGCAAAGCTAGATTTGCTGCAAAATTTATACAGTACTTGCACTGCAGCTAGGGTTGGAGAGGATCAAACTCTGAATTATAAGATAAAGCGTATGGGTAATCTATCCCTCTATGTATCTTAGGAGCTTAATACAATGCCTTTTAACATGACATCTGAGCACTTACAAAAAAAGTACAGTACTGTAAAACAGAAATGGAAATGCACCACAGTTATCCAGAACCAGGGGGACACAAAGTGAGTCCTGGCATTATTTCCTAATCATATAAATGGGTTCCATTCACTGTCAAATCTGTCCCTTCCAGTCATAATGTGCTTTAGACCAAAAGGAGTCAGGCACCAGAAGCCCCTTCCATGATACTCTCTGAAGAAAAAGACTAACTGGTGAAAAAAAGTAGAAAGATCAAACCCTCTGACAGTGCAGACCAACATTGCTCTACAGATAACAAAATCCCAGTGTTGAATTTTGCCACCTGACAACTTAGCCTATTAGATATACAGATAACATGATTTACTGTGAATGTAACAGTTACAGCCAAAGGGAATCCCTTTGTTTTAGGAGAAACAAAGTGATCTGTATCTTTGCCAAGTTTTGCGTTCAGTTTAATAGGATTGCAAGTGTGGTTTTGGTACCCTGCACAATGCAAAGCACAGAAGTTTCATCTCCTTTTCAGCCTAGGTCTGGTTTGCTCCAGCTACTGCTGCTCTCTGACTTTCTGAATTCTACTGCCCCATCTTGGCAGCATGGCCTTCATTAGCAGCCTGGGAATCCCACTGTAGTGGGTTTGAGTGTCCCCTACAAATGAGGGCTTAGCTTTCAGGATGATGCCTGAAGGGCCAGAGGGGATCAAGATGGACTTGTATTGCAACAGAAAGGAGTTATTAGGGTCTCTGAGCTGAGACAGAGAGAGAAAGAAAAAAAAAGATGAAAGTCACATAAATGTCTCATATGATGGAGCGAAGGAGGTCAAGGGGAGACCTTATTGCTCTCTACTACTACCTGAAAGGAGGTTGCAGTGAGGTGGCTTTTGGTCTCTTTTCCAGGTAAAAAGTGATAGGATGAGAGGAAATGGCCTCAAGCTGCAGCAGGAGAGGTTTGGACTGGATGCTGGGAAAAATTTCTTTACTGAAAGGGTAAGCATTGGAACAGGCTGCCCAGGGAAGCGGCTGAACCACCGTCTCTGGAGGTATTTAAAAGAGGGGTAGACATGGTGCTTAGGGAGATGGTTAAGTGGTGGACTTCGCAGGGTTAGGTTAACAATTGGACTTGATGATCTTAAAGTTTTTTTCCAACTGAAATGATTCTATGATTCTATAGTCACTACATGTAGAATAATTAACTGTCCTTGAAGTGAAAAATAGTGACATGAGACTTATCGTATCTAACGTCCAAGCGAAAGATCAATGAACGAGTGAAACACTGTGAACCTTATCTCCCCAAAAGAAATTGTCCACACGTGGAAGCCTTGCCTTTTAAACCTTCCTCAACCGACAGTTTTTGAAAGCAAATGACCAGCGGCTCTGTGAAGAGCAGTGGGATATGTCCCACATCAGAAGTATAACCTTTCAAATATGATCCACTGATGAAATACCTTTAAGTCTTTCTCCTTTGGGAACAATTAGAGCAAAAACAGAGAAAAATGTCCTGCAGACTCTGGCTGTCTAATAAAGACCATTCAGTAACATCATCAAGGACAGTATCGCACAGTCCACAGTCTTGTTCTCGCTTCTCATCCAGGCAAGGAGAGGGCTACATGCTCACGCTGCAGTGTGTCACCAGCAAGGCAGCAGCAGAGTGGAGCACCGTGTCTCTCTGCTACCAGCTACGACTTGGCAGGACACAGGCATACATTAAAGAACTTCCTCTCATCTACTGCATAGCTAAGATGAAATTACATTTTTGAATAATATTAAAAAAAAAGTCTTTGAAAAGGAAGACTTTGTGAATATCTGGCTTATCCTTTAGTATTCTCCCCTCTCAATGATAAATGAAGGATAGTATTGTGCTTTTTTGCATTAAATATTTTCTAAGGTTCAGCTGATTTTCAAATAAAGCTTTTGTTATCAAGATAGGACTTTTGGACAATTGTTCATTTTCTTTAAGACTGAATTTAACTTCATGACTATTGCTTTTTAAATCTGCTGAACAGGTAGTAACAGGATTAATTTCAAGACTTTTCTTAGTTACAATAAATTATTGGCTAAAAGAGTTATAAAAGTTATTTTAGAAACTGATTCTGAGTACAAAATGTGCAGTTTGATATCACTTTCTGGATGTACAGTTCAGTCTTGGAATTTACTTCAGTATCAGATCAGTGATGTTCAGTGAATTAAGATATAAAGTTCTTACCAGCTTCTACATGGACATTTGTACACTTTGTATACCTATAATGTCACTAGAAATACATGTATCACCTGCTGTACTCTGCTCTGATGAATAAGGTGCCAAAAAATTATCCCATACAGGAATTTATCCTGTATGTGTATATGTGTAGATATATATATACAAAGATACCTCCCTCTCACAGCCGTTGACTTAACGGTAAGCACAGTCCTTGCTAAAAGGGATGACAGTCAAGCACCTATGTATTCTAGTAATCTCCTGCAACTAGAAGAGGCTGGAAGAGCCAAGATACAACTGCATATGAGTAAAGACAATGCTGAGAGTGCTCTAATTAATCTTAGAAACTAGACTGTGATCTATTCCTCATCCCATCCTCCTTCCCACATCTATGAGGCAAAATCAGGGGAAAATGCAAGGATTAGTCTGACAGCAATTTTCAGCAATGCATGAATGTCTAGAATCCTATCAACATACAAACACACTTCTGTTTGAGTCAATGGCTAAAAATTATAAATAAAATATTATTAATATATTATTAGAATAATTTGGTACAAGGCAAATAAAAGAAAAAGAAGAATGTCTGTTCCTCTGGAGAGTTCTTCCATGCTGTGGGATTTGAATGGTGTTCATTGCCAGGCTGTAGCATTGGAAAAACAGAGACAGTTCAGATTCTTGAGACTCATACTTGCCTTCATGATATCTGAATTTAAGATATGTTAAGAGTTGTAACATCCAAAGGCAAATTGTCAACAGTGAGGTTAAAAACTGTCATAAATAATTCAGTGTGGTGCAGGAGAAATCCAGGAATCCAGTGTCCACTATGAATAAAATCAGCAAAGCATGTGGTTTTGCTTGTCTCTAGATGACTGTCAGTGTCAGATTAGAGGGGGGAAAACTTCCATGCAAATATATTTTGTTACTCTGCCCCTAACCAGAAAAAAATAACTTGACAAAGTCTACTACTACTGCTGTAAGCAGTGCAAAATGCTGATTTACTAAGAACTTCTAATAAAGAAAAGACAACCTCCCTGAAGATTCCTGGAATGTAGATGAAAAAGGGCAACAGAAGGATGCAATCTAAAAGCTGAAAATAGCTGAAATAAAACCAGAAGCATTGGTTAACTGGTTCTGGGTAGAAAAGGATATTGACAAGTCTAGGATATCACCAAGGAGCAAATCCTCTGCAATAGCCAGTAGCAAGACCTGGGGGTGTAGGGAGGCCAGCAGGACTAAGCCCACAGCAGCCAGGGTACAGACCCACTGCACCCCATCAAGGAGAGTGGTGCAGGTCTGGGACAGTGACCAGGAGTGGCCAAGGGATCTGCGGCCACCGCACCGGCCCCAGTGACGAGCCAGATCCAGGGCCAGCCAGGAAGCCAAGTCAGCAGGTCAGAGACAGCAAGGGGCAAGGGCCTGAGCTGACACACGACTCCCAAGCCGGTGAGGGAGAGGCGCTCAGTGAGTCTTCCCACAGCTCTTTCTCACAACACAGCTGTTTTTCCCAGCAGTTCTGTCCAAGGCTGCACCTTGGCAGAGCTGACCTTGACTACAAGCAGCTAAACACTTGCAGCACCTGTTGGTGCACTGCATGCCTGACAGATACTGACTTAAAAAATGACAGTACATGGAGCTGCTGTCAGTTTCCTTAAGTATAAATAATACAGTCTTATATTAACAGACGTTGATGCAGAAGACTCAAGAGAAAAGAATTGGTACAAATACAAAAACAAAAACCCATACAGAGATATTTAATGAAGATGATGGAATTGTTTATATCCCAGTACCTTTTAATGACCTACACATGGAACAGAACTTATCCTGAAGTGTAAGGTTTGTTGTCTTATAAACCTCTCTGCTGTTTTAGCTGCTGCTTTCACAATCATAAAATGGATCAGCACAGTACCAAGTCACTCAGTGATAAAAATCAGACCTGAATCAGGCATGGCATGCAATGGCATTTTTGTAGGACTTGCCGAAGGATATGGTAAAGAAAACAGAAAAGATAAAATATTGTCTTTCTTTCATTAGTCAGCATAAAATTAGTCTGAAGCCTGCTTATGCAGTTTTTCTTCCTGTGAGAATATGGTCTAGCAAAGTTAGTTTATACCACAGCACAGCTGCGCACTACGTGGCTGTAGCATCTTCTGGTCCAACACTGGGAGTCCAAGAGCTAAAGGAATTGTGTTGCTAGCAGTGCAGCTTTAACTCCTTTGTCAACCACAGATTTGCTGCCTCTAGAATCATATCTAGATCTTCCCAGTCAAGACTGATGTTTACACACATACTTTACCATGCCTTGAAAGAGATAATGCAGTTAGTCTTGTGCAAACATAAAATTTATTTAGAACAGAGGTGGAATTTTGTTCTTTCATGGGGTTAGAATGTGAACTGCATCTAGTTCATTAGTGTGAATTTGTTTTTTAAAGAATCTGTTCCTTTCATTCATATCTTTTTTGGGTTTTTTAAAAAAATTTCTCTGAATTAAGTGTAAGATTTTAAACCTTTTGTGAACCCTTGATCTGGAGGATGATGCAGGATCATTTCATGCTAGAAACCAGGAACATAACATGTCAAGTGTGGTCTCCACAATGATTACTGCATCCCAGTGTAAAAATACCTTCTATTTGAGCTATTCTTACATTTTATGCAGGCTGCAAGCAATGTAATATGCAATAATAAAGACACTGTTCAGAGTGGGGTGGAGAGCTGTGCTCATACACTCTCAAACCCTCAAAAAGTAGCCTTAAGCACAGCAGAAGCCCAGGCCCAGAAAAGTCCTGTTAATGTTTAAATCTCTGCAGGCATGGAGCTGGAAATACCCTGAAATGCTGAGTTCTTCTACATTGGCATTTATATTTCAAACTGTAATTCTGGAGGTATGCAGGTGAATACACGAAACGATGAAGGTTTCAGGATCAGGGCACCTCAGTTTTACATTTGGAAGGGCTACAAGCAACTCTAAACAATTTTTCAGCACCGACTAGAAACTAAACTGGGAAAAGATCAGTGCTAATCTCTGCAAAGGGTGAATCCGTACCAGACAGAATCTGTTTGTATAGAGGTGCATGGTACGGACCAAGATCTGGGGTTGTTTCCTGCTGAGCTGATGAAATTCAGTATGGGGGATGCTGTTACCAGGTGTTAAGGAAGAATTGCCTCCTTGAGGCATAAGCCTGTGCCTCTCTGCAAAAAGCAGAAAACTGAAAGTGCATGCACAGACTCAGGTTTTTGTGCCTCCATGCTGGCTTTCCATCACTAGTTTGCTGTGGTACCAAATTCAGTGTACACATGCTACTTCTGTCTTCTACTGGTGTCGGGTGTTGAAGTACAGAGGCAGGGTTTTTTTTTGTGGCACAGCAAGGCAATTGGAGATAAACACAAAGAGAAGTTAAACCAGCCCTATATGCTCATGAGCAGGAAGAAACTAAGTTAGGTACTCACTACCAAAGTTATAAGGAAATTGCCTTAATTGAAATGTCTCATAGGCAAGGTAAGGAAGTTGCTCAAACCATATCAAAACATTGCATGCTTTCTTTGTGTGATGTGATAAAAGGGGTTACCTGTACCCTCCCACTCTGCTGGGCGTCTTGCTTGTAACTTTTGTGGAGGACTGCAGACATATGGATCACAAAAAATGACAGGTAAAAATCAGCAGCTAGTTGTTATTTTGCCTCCCTTATTGGCTAAGCCTCTCCCAGTCTTCCTTGTATCTGCCTCTCTTTTCATTCTGGTGATGCTGAAAGGAGCTCACACACCCTAGTAGCATAATCAAATCAGAAAATGAATGTGGATTCCTACTGAAGTACCTCAGACTTCTGACACCTTCAGAATTGCATTATGTTTATTAATTTCAACCTACAGCTTTTATAATCAAATGTTCCCTTTTCCAACAATAAATGTTAAGGGCAGGAAAAATGTATTTAGTATCTGTTGGAACTAGAGAGACAGTGGAGACAAGTAGTGCCTGAGTAAGTTACTGTTGCAGGTATTTTCACCTCCTGAAATATAAAACTAGCCTTCTGTTCTTAGTATCAAAGTGTGTGACCATATCAGATAATTGCTCTTCCCTTTTCTTATTCCCTCTCTCCTTGGGAGCTCTGTTCTCAAAAGGCAATAGTAGCTTCTGATGGAAATTTCTGGTAGTACAGTATGATTACAGAGGAGAAGAGTAGCGAGTGTCTCAAACAACTGCTAGAAACTATAAAGCTGTGGAGAAAAGTGCTCCTGAGTTTTTACTTTGTTTTTCAGCTGGGGAAGAAGTTTGATACTGGCAGATCTCAAAGTTAAAGGATGTCTCTTCAAGAAACAGTTTAGCTAAAGAACAGACCTCCTGCTAATTCACAGACAGAAATCCATTCCCAACTCAAAGTTTCCAGGTGCCTGACTTTTTTGGCATGTATCCCACAGGGAGTCTAACTAGGAAAGCAAACCCTCAGTGGCTCTGAGGGTCTGCATAATCCAGGGAAACTAGAGGAAACCTCTGAAAAAAATGCCCCATTGTTGTCCCAGGCAGTACTTTGATCTCAGCAACCATGTTCTTAATCTCATACATAAATGAACTTGCTTCTTTCAGACCTTTCATGCTATAGTCAACTCTGCTTTATTTGCATGTTGGATAAACTTTGTCAGCAGTTTTAATTCTACTTATGTTGTTTATCTTGCCTTACTATGAAAGCTTTTGGGATAATTAAAGTGAGCAAAGGCAACACTTCAATGTAATAAAGGGATAATATTTGGTTTAGTTCTGCAGACACCCAGTTGGTCTTAGATTGCAACAAAGATTTTCAGAATGGATTTGAGAAGATTATGTAATAACTGTGCTCAGCAATATTAACAAGCATAAGAATTTTCTGGCATTGCTGTCTTGGGCTTTTTAGGGTGGTTTTTTTTTGGTAGATCTGATCTTTTTTCTTAATTTGCATCAGGCAGAAATATGCAGTCTTGCAAAGTCCTCATGATGTCTTGGGAGGCTCATCCAGGAAGATAATGCTTTATCTGCTAAGGTTTGGGGCAGGACAAATGCCAAAGTACACTTGCTCTATAATCACTGTGATGATTTTAAAACACCTGGAGAATAACTCTTGCTTATCCTGCTAGGTAATCTGACAAAGAAAAATTATAAGTAGTATCCAGGCTGAGGGCAATACAGCACAGGGAAGAGTTGAAGGCAGTGGTGAAGAAAGGCACTTTGGGTATTTTTTGCAGCTTTTCCAGGATTCATTGTCTCAGGCATGTTCAAAGCTGTCATTGTTCATATATATATTCATAGGTGGCATCTCTGTTCCAGGAGAAAGACAAATTTGAGCTCTCCAGATGAGCAAACTGCAAACATTATCAGAAACTCTCTTGGTGTGAGAAAAAGTACTCAAAATAGAACCAGCTAAGGAATAAATATGAACTACATAAAAGAACTTGAGGAGACTTGTCCTCTGTCTGCTCTTCCACAAGCAGCAAGGGACAAGTCTTTCACCTAGGAAGCAAGCCAAGTGTATGGGGAGCAATGTCTGGTCAGGTATGTCAATAGATACGAAGCACAGGCCACTTCAGTCTAGTTCACACGAGTGTTGCATTGCCTTCTAAAGTCCTTGACCCCTTACAGTAATGTCTAGAGCTTGTGTTATACTGTGTCAAATGTTATGGGCTTTCAACAAATGAGCGTAAACAAGTCCTGATAATAGAAAACTTGTGTTCTAATGGAAGAAAACAAAGAAATGGTGGGAAGTCTTTCTTAAAACAGAAAAAAAGAAATTACATACTTCTGTGCTTCCATGGTTTAGTATGATCCTTTCCAAACACAAAGAGTATTCCTCTGCCAGTTTTAGGCCAAAGTATTTGGCATGTGTAGAGAGATATTAATAAGCACAGAGCAATGCCTTCTTTGCAGTGTAGATGATGCCGTAAGTATGTAAAGTAAGCCAAGAGATGCAATAGAGTAATTGCAAAAAGGCAGAGGCTTCTATGGGAACACAGCAGTTCTCACATGTAGAAAATCATATCTGGGAGATGTTGAAAAGCTCTGGAAATATATTGCCCTCCCTTCTGCACAGTGTGGTGGTTGCTTTCTAAAGTAATTTACTAAGAATGAAGGTCAGCTGGGATTGAACAGACTATGAGAGTAGATGAGATGATTTTGTTAAATAAAAATGGATGTTACGGGAATGAATACAGAAACTATCAAACTAAGAACTCATTTTAGTAACACTGCGTGACTTCTCAATATGGAGCAGCAGTCATAGGCCTTAGAGTCCCGTGCTGCTGCCAGCTGGACTCCTGACACTATACAGCAGTTCTTGTGGAATACAGAATCTTGCCCAAAACATGTGAAAAAGCTGCTACATAGGACAGAAGAGGACAGTCACGTGTGTACTATTAGCCTAGTATAATCCTACCAATTGCATGGCTAAAACGTCTTGAACTCTGTCATGTCAGAAAGCAAGTGTGAGTGCTATGTAGGCAACGCAATGCTTATACATAAACAGCTGTATTGTTTGAAAAGTTCGTGTTTCATGGTAAAAAATTTCTCTTCCTGAAGGAAACTAGAGTAAAAAAAAAGATTGAATTTGAGAGATGTGGTAACTCAAAGTAGCAGCATTTATATGTCAGCAACTTGCAGAAGTTTGTGAGACTATGGAATATGGTGCTGCATTTTTAAAAAGCAAAAAACTGCATGCTTACCATAGCAACCTTTTTGCTCCATAGTTCACATGGCAGCTTGCTCAGGAAACTACCACGCATGCCTTGGCAATGTGACATTATTTATTTGTGAAGACTTTATGGTGATTGACTGTTGAAAGAAACAGTTCCCAGCATCTAGATACAGCTGTTGGATGAGAGAAGAGGAATGAGAGTGTTTTATACTCTTCCTGTTCAGCAAAAACCTGTATCTTAGGATCACAAAAAGTGCAAAGATTCAGTGACCAGGACAGCAGTAGCAAGTGTCTGAGCTACTGGAGTTGATAAAAATCAACAGCACTTTAAAAGTGCTCTAGAGACTAACTCTCCTGCATAGACAATCCTCACAAGTTAAAGAAATTGAACTCCCCTCATGGGCACTTAGTTCACCGGAATGATTACAACCCGTTCTCAGGAAGTGCCTTCAGAGATTTCTGATACATTCTGAAAACTGAACCGAAATTACTAGTTGATTTGATGCCTAGGGGCTGCAGCGCAGCAGAGCTGAACAGATATGTGAGAGGGAATATCCCTTCCCTGAAGCAGATATAATTTGAGAATTCATCCTGATTTCTGTTTTTGAGAACTCCTGAGATCCCACAGAGACTGCACAGGCTGATTGGCATGTGGTTTTATGGGGAGGGTGAGAAGAAAGGTCTGCTCGTCATGGATTTCCCCCGCTGCCACTCTCACTTAAACATGAACAAGTTCTGAAGGAATCCACCAGGCTGTCCTGCTTTCTGCCCAGCAGGCTGGCTGCTTGTTAGCCTTGCGAGAGAAAGTAAGCAGAGGAGGCCAGGATAGCGGCTGTTCAGAACATTTCAGGGACCGCATCCCTGAAAGAAAGCACAAAAGCAACTGCAGAAGTGGTAGCCTGGTGCATCGTGCAGTTAAGTTTGTGATGAGAGCGCATGACATATCTCTCTCTGTTTCAAAAGTTGTTTTGTTTTTAAGATACCATTTGTCAGGGACCAGCTGCTCCACAAGTGCTGGGAGCCAAGGGTGAGAGAGAGGGAGGCAGAGCCAAGTCCTCTCTGACAAGGACGCAGGACCACAGTACCCCAACAAGGACTGCTGCACAGGGCTCGGTCAGTGAGGAAGAGCAGACAGGGGACATGTGGCCACTGCACCAGCCCCAACAATGAGGCTAGTAGGAGGTCAAGCCAGGGAGCCAAGTCAGAGGTCAGCGAGGTGCAAGACAACTTAGGCAAGGATGAAGAAGCAAGAGCCTGAGCTTAAATGCACCTCCTGAGTCAAGGAGAAAGAGGTGCTTCCTGGGCCATCTCACAGCTCTTTCTCACAACATAGCTGTTTTCACAGGAGTTTCATCCAAGGCTGCATGGTTGTACCATGGCAGAGCCAACCTTGAACACAGGCAACTAAATCCTGAGGAACAGGATGGAAAGATTGCAGTCTCCCCTTCTCACACAAGGCCCTGACATCCTGCATAATTTTGAAGACCTTCTGCTCACTTAATTTTGAAATCTAAACAGTTCCAGCCTCATGGTAATATGATATTTCATGGGTTCTTTGTTTTACTCATCTTTCAACCCATTACACTGTAGATGATGGACCTGGAAAACATACTGCAAATAGCAATGTATCAGGCATGCTAATAAAGTTGATTTCCTTCAAATGCTCAGTTACCAGGAAGCAGAATAAATGTGTATTATGAAACAATATTCTTCTGACTTGCTCCTCTCAACAGGGCATTGCAACCGCAGAAAGTATTAGAAATGGAAAACTCCTCACCTTGTCTTGGCTGACTGCCTTGCCTCCAGTACAACGTGCTGCCAACAGAGATCTGTGATTCCCTGCTCCCATTCCTGCTGAGCCTGCTCTGCGGTTCCAAAAATGAAAGTGGCAGCCACACAATTCTCCTTTGAACCCTTCCCTTCCAAACCTTCCAGTACTACTTCTTCTAGCAAACAAAGCAGCAAAAAGGGATGCAACAGAGCAGCTGCTGTAGTGGGGATGGAGCATTTCAGAGAGGCAAGGCTTAGCTTAGCCTTGACCCTAACGCTGTGCTATCATGTTAAATCTGTTTGTTACCATGTGAGCTTGAGAGGCCCACATTGGCAGATATGTGCAATGGTGTAAGAACTGAGTGTGCAATGCTGTGTATTGTTCAGATGGAACATGTTACAAACGGGGAAAATACTAATTAAGATATGGAAGGCAAGGACTGCTTGCACTCAGATGAGCTTGACAGTTCCCAAGGATGAACTCCCATCTTTCAGTTTGCTCTCTCCTCCTCTCCCCTTTTGACCTGATGTAGTATCAAAATCACCAAGAAAGCAGAAAGGTCAGATTCTGGGAGCATACTACACTAGCAGTTCTGTATTTGTGACTGTGAAATCAGATTTGACTTGAACTGGTCAGGAAAAAATATCCCTCTTCTTTTCCTTTGTAAATGCTGTACCTATTATTATTTGAAGTTGATTTTTTTTTTATCTTTGGGTGCTGTGACAAACCAAGGCTAGGTTCTGACAGACCTGTCTAAATGCCATCTTCCTGTAAATCCACCCAGGAGCAGGTGCAGCCCTCATGCTGGTGAGCCAGCCCTTGTCCCGTCTCGTCTTGTGGCAATTGGCAGGCGTGAGGCTGCAAACAGGCCAACCTCTTCTCTGAGGAGCCCTGCAGATGCGGTTGAGTGTCCTCTTTCTGGCTGATGGGATGAGAGAGCTGAGGAGCTTGGGACTAACGCTGGGAGAGAGCTAAGCAACCTCACTGTGTTTCTTTGCTCCCTTACTCCACCCACAAGCTGCTGTTTTGAGCTCAGAGCTGGAAAAGGGTAGGCGGAGGACTAGTGCTAGAGTTCTGGAGGCTGTTGCTGTGCAGAACTGCTGTGGTTTGTTCAAATGCCTTTTAATTGCTATGCTTCTTGAACACCCCGTATCAAAGTTGGACCCCAGACTGCCCATTTGCCCTACCCACGCACAGCTAAGCTCACTTATTGCAAATATTGCAGAATTTCTGCAGCCCTTGTATACCCACATGGTTTCTGATATCTATGCCAGGAATTGTTGTTTGGACTCTAAATGGCTTTATACTTTCTGGGTGGTTTTTAAATTGGGTATGCATCTCCTCTTGACCCATATTGTGTCAGCAGTTACGGAAGAGAGAAGCTGTGGCAGATGAGCTGGATACTGTGCAGAGTGCAACTGCTGCTCTTGGGTGGCTCTTCCTGGGGTCTGGGCATGTTGTGGGTTTGCAGATATCTCATCAAGGATTTCTCACTTCCTTTCCTCATTCCCTCTGGTTTAGATTTTTCAAAGTTTTTTTATAGAAGTGAAATGCTTGCCAGTACTACAAAGCCAATATTATGGTCTATGCAGAACAAAACCTCCTATTTGTATCAGTTGCATATCTGCAAACTTCTGTAAAGTAAGGTGTGCAGCATTTCTGCATAAATATGTAGCAGTAACACCCAGAAAAATGGCTCAGAATTTGGCAATCCTTTTACAATGCTTATAGTTACTTAATTTTTACCTCATTAGGGAAAAGCAACATTTAAGAGACTCCTACACTCTGTCCTGTAGCAGAGGAGATGGAATATAAGGTAGTTTAAGTTGTATTATAAGTAATCTCAGATTTTTTATTTTCTGTTTTTACATATACAAGGTCAAGTGTTGTCTCTGGTAGTCAGTGAGCTTACTGCTTCAGTCACTTAACAGTGAGAGGACCACTATCAGTTCTTGAAAGTTTGGTGAGAAAAGAAATTGAAACAGATAAATGATCTTTTTGACCGAGGGAGGTTTTAAAAATTCCTCTGACCCTGGTATCAAAAGAATTCTTTTCTGAGGTTGGAAAAGCTCTTTGCAAGGAGCTCATAGTTTAAAAGCACTGAAGCTGAACTCCTCAGACACAGCTGCTCTTCACAGGCTATTTTGTTTCACAGTCTTCCCTCCAGCGTGGTTCAAGTTTCATGGTGATTTCAACAAGCCCTTAAAAACAGCTGCTGCATTTAACGGAAAAGTCTCCTGGTTTCTGACACTGCCGAACTTTCCCTCTGAGCTCCTGACAGAATGGCTAATTTTGAAAAAAAAAAAAAACAAACCCACATGTGGTGTTTTATCATTATGTCATTTTTGGGACCAGCTTCAGCTAATTGAACTTCCCTCTTATGACACTGGAATTGACAGTATTTATAGCAACCTAATTTAAATTTTCATTTCCCCAAATGTATCTGCCGTTAATACTAAGTTTAAAGTAGTACTGCAATCTCCCAGCAGGCTCAGTTTTCTGATCTAGAAGGCTATTGTAGGTGGTATTTAGCCAGCTGCTAGAAGCCAGCCTTCTGATCTCAACAGTTCAGTTGTTAAACCAGCAGTAGTGTTTGCTTTTCTCTCTTTTTTTAATCAATTTGTTCATGTTAAACTGTTCTGGAATTTCAGTCCATTGGAAGAAACTGACATATGCTATAGATCTATGGACTTGTGAAGTTAAACTAAGTGCTCTAATATTTAAATGACAGGTTTCTTCTCCTAGGTGTGCTGTGAGTAGCAGGGAAGGTTTTTGCACCTTATGATTATGAGCAGCACCTCACTACTCATCTCCACCTCCCTCCTCCCCAAACCTCTTTAAAAATGAGTTAAGCTTCTTTGATATAGGTGCTGATTCGAGATACCATGTTTGTGTTCTCATATTTTTTTCATTGTACCCAACACTTGCCAGTAGGAAAAGAAAAGCTAAAGTACCACTTGGTCAACAGGATTCCCTGGCACAGACTAAAGACAGTTCAGACACTGGTCATAGTATCAATACTGGCGTTTTGTTAATGAGTCTTTTCATATCCCTCATGTCACAGCTTGCTTTTTCAATAACCAGTTGCCTTCCAGCTTTGACTGTAGCTTCAGAAAAATAAACCCTGTTGACATTTTATGCTCTCAATCATAAACCAGGAGATTTTTGCAGACTCTGCACAAATTTTTAAAATAACTATTGAGATGGGAAAACAAAATAATTCCAGATTGTTCAGTATTTTGAGTGCAAAGAGACAGATTTTTATTAAAAAAGAAATCTTTCCATCTTTCCAGTGTGTGTTTCCTACTCTAGTTGCACACTCTGAAGATGTATAAGGTTTACCTCTGCATAGGGGCCCTCCACTATTTAGCAGTCCTAGAAAAAGAAAAGGTCTAGTTTATGCTAGAAGACAGTCCACAGAGGAAACTGCTGATAGTGTGGCCAGAAATGATTCATTATTCCAGTGTAATCATGGCCAGAAATATAATTGCCTAGACAAGTTTAGAATTAGGCAGTTATTTGTTAGGAGAGTAGAACAGCATTCATTAATAATTATATCTTTTAAAACTGTGATTTTAGTACCTTCTTAAGAAATGTCATATCTCTGACCTACGCTTCTCGAGGTGAAATTTTGGAAGTGCAGTGCTAAGATAAAACTGCTTTGGTTTTGCTGTCTTCCTTTTCCCTCTCTTCCCCTCTTGCAAAGGTTGCATACCTGAAAGCACTTGGTTACCTTTTCCTTCATTATCTCACATAGGAAGCACAAAGGAAAAGACCTGTGTACAGCTTTTAGCCTATGTCTTCTGAAGCAGACTGTTTAGGAACTCAAAATACAATGCTTTTTATCCTGAATTAGATTTCCTTAAATGTAAAGGAAGTTTTTGGTTGAGTTAATAAAATTTTGAAAGAAGTCTGTCTGGGATACTGTACTCTGTACTGGTGTCAGAGGCTAAAGAGCACAGGCTGACTTTCTTTGGATGTATGTGATCCTGGCTGAGGCTGCCTTTGACATTAATGTACTAGGTGACAACAGGCTACAAAAGAAACAAGTGCAGTTGTTCCCTGTTGTGCTTGCCATCATTGGATCTTCACGTAAATTCTTGGTTGTAGTCAGCATTGTATCTTGCTCTCCAGCTACCAAAGTAATGCTTCACATGAGAAGAGGCAGAGGACTGCTGTCTACAAAAGAGGTTGCAGTTAAGATTCATTTGGCAATGTGATACTTAACATTCTTAATATGTATTTAATATGAACTTCATAATTTCCTTTTAGCATTTAACTTATTTCAAGAAAAACAGTTCTGCAGCAGCTCAAGTAGTTTTGATTATACCCTTCAAACTATACTTTCAAACACATGTATGAGAGAGACTCCATTTCCCTGTCAGAGAATACAGTAATTAAGGTGGAACTACTTGTTTTCATGTCCAGTTTCACCTTATTGCTAAGATCATGTTTTTACTTTTCAGTTTCTGTTACTGTCCTGTCAGCCATTTACCTCCAGGAATCATTGAAGTGACTGGAAGGACAGCTGATTTTTGCTCTTTCTGTGACTAATTTTATTAGCAGACAACAGAAACCTTCCATTTCAAGAGATCTTGCAGGAGGATGTCTGTCGTCTTTATGTGCTCTAGTGCTAAGCAACTCTTTCTCTTGCATTGCTGATTGTCCTGGATTTGCTTTGCAGAAGTAAAAAAAACAGGGCTATCTTCCCTTCTTGTTTTCTTTATTAAATCTCTACTGAAATTTGAAAGACTCAGAAACACTCCTTGAGGTGGATACAGGGTCTCAATTAATATTCAAACTATTTAAGAGAATGAGGACTTAGTATCTGCAATGACAGCAGCAGAAGATTCAAATACAGTTCAAATTTAGTTGTTTGGAGGGTGCAGCCAAAGAGGTTATAGTTGGCTGATCAAATCAGACAATGCTTTTTTGTTTACATTACAGGCAGTAGTTTAACATATTCACAGAACACATAAAAAAACCTAGTCTAAACAGATAGGATTTTCAAAATTTAGGAGGGTATGCTGTTTTTTAGTGATGCAAACTACTATCCAAGTATTACAGTATGTGAAGCATCAGGAAATTTGATAGAAGCTAATGCATTCTCCAAGCTCTAAAATTAAGCTGGTTATTTATGTACTGGCATATGGATTTAGGTGCTATATGTGGATACTTTTAAGGCCAACATGGAGAAATCAATATTTCTCCACAAACTAGCTCACCTAGAAATGTGTGACCATGTAACAGCATACAAAGGCTAATGAGTCCTTCTAACAGCATTACAACTTTGAAGTTTATTTACTCTATTTAGGAAAATGAAGGTGTACCTTGTACTGCACAAAGTGTTTGGTCTATTTATTGACATCTGTTTTCTCTGCAATTATTTTTCACATAGCATCATGCTGTCAATTTTTTTTTTCCATATGTGGTAATTAGAAACTAGACAGATGTTCAGATTTAATGAACTGGGTGCTTTAGTAAAAACTCTTAGAGACAAAGTATCCTAAAAAGGAAACTTGATAACTGATGTGCCAAAGTAATATTTGCAAGATTTTTATTCCCCGTAAAGAGCTAATGCTAACTGTTTTTTGGAAGAAAAATTTTGGTCTGGTTTAGATCTTGCATGTACGAGTGCATTTTACGTCCTGTGCATTGGAGTAACACATGAGTAGTGTCTTCAGAACTGTGGACTTATGCTGCAAAGGATTCGATCTTGGACATGACTGCCAAGACGTGCCCAAAAAGCTGAGCATCAGTAGGAATACCTGTAAATTATTGCCAGATTTACAAGTGCAGTGGAATGCATCCCAAAGATGAAGACATATTTATTGGATATAAGTGTTTAGGAGGGCACTAATGTGGTGGAGGGCTTTCTTCTGCCATAAAAGCACAAATTTGGGGTATCTGGTAGAGTGGAGATGAGGAAGGAAGGAATGAAAATCTTTAGCTTTGCTGTCAGACTAAAGACAACTGCACAATTTATTTCCCTTTCACTGCCTAGCCTTCATGTCTTATCTTTAAATGGGGTAGGTTGAAGTGTCCTACAACAACAGTGAACATATAAAGATTGAAAAATACAGTTATTAGGCAATATCACATTATGTTGAGCAGAAATATAAACATCAGTGGTAAATGTGGGCAGAGGCTAAACTTCTTAATGCATACATGAGCAAATCTTGGTGTCCTTTAATATTTACATGGCTAGATTTCTCTGGCCTGAAAAGCTGAGTTGTAAGTTAGTGAGAATCTGAGGTATTCCAGAGGCTGTGGACTCCGACTCCTATGGAACTATGAAAGCTTTCTGAGTAGTCCTGTAGTTCATGCATGAAGCATGTGTTAGGAGTTTATAGGCAAAAATTCCTTCTTCTACACCTCCACACCCTAGCTGCCTCTGAAAGGTGGCATGCACATCATTGCCACAGGTCAGCCAGGAGATTTAACTAACAAATACCTGTGTATGAAAGGAGCTTTGTGGAGATGTCCATTTTAGGATTCTCTGCAGTTGTAGGTGAACCATATTTTGTGACTTGGGCAGTGATTCCCAGTTAATTCTGTGTTACCAATAACAGTGCAATAGCTAGCTAGCTAGCTAGTTTTGGCAGAGATCAGTGTACCTCTGTGGGAGTATATAAAGTGCTTTGACCTGGCTTCCTAAAGCAGAGAGGCATGCAGGATTATGCAATCATTCTGTCTCTTCTTTCCTCTTTAAAGAGCTGGCTAATTTCAGAAAACTTTAACAATGGAGCAGAAAAGTAAAATCAAACATTTTTACAAAACTTCTAAGACCTTAGTTAGCAGCTGTGGGAAGAGAGGATCTATTACTGTACTGCTGGTGGAAGGGCCATGGCATGGCAGCATCCACACAAGAGCTGGATCCTCAGCCAGGGTCTGTTGGGCAACCAGTTTTGTGGTCCCTCCACCCATAGGACTGCCAATCTGTGAGTCTTTGTGACTCATGAAGAGAGTGTGGAGTGATGTGTTTGGAGAAAGGTGAAGAGGGTTTTTTCTGTTGTTACTGGTTTGGTTTTCTTTTAAAGCAAATCTTGGTATGGGCCTGACTGGTCTGGATTTCTACATCACCTTTCTCGCAACAGTAGACACATTTCAGTTATCTCTTGTAGACTTTGTGACAACCAAGCTAAAACCACTTTTCGAAAATGTGGTAACAAAGTTAATAGCTGTACAGATCCAGCTACACATGAGCAGAAAGGGTGCTGAGGTTCACAAGCATCATGACAGCTCTGGTTTGATTAAATTGACATTCAGCAGCTCGCTGTCTCCTGTCACAGAATTGTGCCTGTTCATCTGAAAGACTCAACTGTGCTCAGGGACCATCTCCCCCCTCTTTCTGATCTAAAATCTCTGTTAAAACTTGCAAGTATTTGTAATGAAAGGCCAGAGATCGTGAAAGGGTTTCCCAATATTATTCTTGTCTAACTAGCAACACTGCTTTTAAATAGCACGGACCCCCTTCTTTCCCTCTCCAGCTTCATTTGCTGCTAGAAGTATTTTTGATTTGGGCTGTGTTGAATTCCCCAGGGAAGCTTGAAGCTTGTTTGATCTGTGCCCTCCCAGGTGGAAGCAACTGTGCAAGACTGTAAAGACTAAAGTTCTTGGACAAGACTTTCAAAGCAAAGCGAGAAATTGCAGAAATTGACAGGAATTAAGGAACAGAAAGAAAATACCAAAGATGAAATATGCAGGTAAATTAATTTTATAAATACTTTTTTTTTTTTCATCTTAATTCTTAGTTTTTTATTTAGCTTTCTTAATTTATATAAACAGCAGTCTTCAAATCGTTATGGCATTTGGTACCCTTCCGAGTTAGTTTCCATAGCCAGGGAAGTTGCAGTGGATTTGCAGGCAGACCTCAAACCCTGAAACCAACATAAAATGAAAAGGGAAGAGAAACTCTATAAATAGCAGCACAAAAATCAAAAGCCTTAGTAAAGGAGTTTAGATTTTTTACACTATGTCATAGTTTAACCGTGCTCCGGACCAAACTATGCAGTCTCTCTCTCACTCCCCTCACCCTCCGAGAGAATAGGGAGAGATAATGTAAGAAAAAAGATTTGAGGCTTCAGATAAGGACAGAGAGAGATCCTTAAAGTTACCATTATGGGCAAAACAGACTCAACTTGGGGAAAACTGTTTGTTTATCACGAAAACCTAAGCAGGATAAAGAGAACAAGTTAACTTCCGCTCACCCCTTCCTCTTCCCACGCTTAACATTATCTCTACCTCCTTCCTCTTCCTGAGTGGCACAGGGGGGAAGAGGAAATGGGAGTTATGGTCAGTTCATCACACAACGCTTTATGCCGCTCCTTCCTCCTTGGGGGAAAAACTCCTCACATTCCTCCCATGCTCCAGCCTGGGGTCCCTCCCACGGGTTGCAGTTCTCCATGAACTGCTCCAGCACGGTGTTCTTTTCCATGAGGTGGGATCCCTCCAGAACAGCTGCCCCAGCACAGGCCCTCCACGGGCCACAGCCTCCTTCAGGCATCCGCCTGCCCTGGCGTGGGGTCCTCCCTGGGCTGCAGGTGGATCTCTGCTCCTGCGTGGGCCTCCATGGGCTGCAGGGGCACAGCCGGCCTCACCATGGGCTGCACCACGGGCTGCAGGGAAATTCTGGCCAGGAGCAGCATCACTGCTCCCCCTCCTTCTTCACTGACCTTGGCGTCTGCAGCCGTTCCTCTCACAAGAAATTCTTCACAGCTGGCTCAGTCAGACGCCTCTCAGGATCTCTTCTCATCTCCTCTCCACTTCTTGCAGCCGGGCCAGGCTGAGTCGAGCCGAGACGGCCGCCCGGTGGGAGGCCAGAGGGTGAGGCAGCAAGGCTCACAAGGCTTGCACTTACACCTCTCTGCCCCTCCTTCAGCTTCTTCACATCTTCTCTCTCTCTTTTTTTTTTTTCCCTTATTTTTCCCCTTCTTAAATATGTTATCACAGAAGCATTATCACGGAATATTCCATCACCAACTGGCTTGGCCCTGGCCAGCAGTGGGTCTGCCCTAGGCCCAGCTGAGTCCACCAGACAAAAGGGAATCTTCTAGCAGGTTCTTGCAGAAGCTGCTGCCACAGCCTCCCCCCTCCCCCCCGCCCCTAAACAAAACCAACACACATTATTACTTTCTAGGGTCAATGGACAAAAGATATCGTGGGCCAAAGATGCTATCTTAATATAGGGTAAAGGTTCTATTAATAAAATTGATACATTGACTTAAAAAAAAAAAAAAGGAAAAAAAAATAAGCAAGATCTGGCATAATGAAAGCTTTGGTCATGTGGGAGCTGTGCATTTCCCTGTCCGTGTGACCCTGACTGCCAAAGTTAGGTGTCAAGGATTTGCAGGCAATGTATCTGAAAGGTTATGTCTTTTTGAAATATGATATGCAATTTCCATGTGCTTAGCAGAGAGCTGCCAAAAGCTTGCTGGTAGACATGTCCTCCTGAGCAGCAGGTGGCCTACAAGCTTAGGGTCTTGATTGAGACCTCCAAATTCTGCCATGGTTTTATGTGGCAAACTTGGGGGATGAATTTCCCCTATGCTTTGTACTGACTTAGATGCCTTTGGGAGAGGGCAGGGATAGTCTCACTGCATGCAGTGACAACCAAAACACAAGACAACCCCAATTTTTGCTAACCAGGGTAAATGTATTTTGCCCTCTTGTCAATATGGATCATCCAAAATACTAGCAATAAAGAAAATAAAACAGAGAAGGTAGTGCATACTTTCAGTGATATGAGGATGGATTGTATCTGCTGATCACACCTATTCATTTCAGAAGCCTGTTGCTTTGGTACGCTGCTTTCTCTTTAGTGCTCTGGTAGATGTCCAATAGTTTGAAGTAGAGTGAATAAGGTAACTGCAAAGATGAACAGATTTGTGTAAACAAATGTGATTTTATACACCTCAAATAAAAGCCAGGGAAGTACTCTGCTGTGAAGGCAAACAAATGAATAATGTATAAGTACCTCCATTAAGTGAAAAAAAAAAATGTACCTTAAGGGAAAAAAAAGTACTCTAAGCTGTACTTAACTGTAAAAAGATGTATTATACAATTGAAAGGCTCTGGACTTTTAAATAATGATATAACTGACAGAGAAAGTGGTACCTCTTCTAGGGGGTGAGGAAAATAATTCTGAGCATCTTTGTGCCCTGTGAGCTATGTTCCCATCTCCTCACTAACAAAATCTGCTGGTGTCAGTAGTACTGTCATTTGCTTCCCTTTTCAGAAAAGCTGTTTAATGGATTTCACAACTGATCTACTACTAAATGAAATGAATTATAATGGCAGCTTTGTATTATGGGTCTGATTTTATCTGCAGACACAGATAAAGTAGGGCCTTGCCTTTCTAATTTAGTCTACCTATGGACCAAACCATGGTATGGGAAGGGGCACATTCCCTGTAGGGGGAAATTGTTTTTCCATTGAAGACAGATTATTTAATGAGAAGTGTTGTTGTTCTTCATGACTTAGAAAATGTGAAGAAGACTTCTACTGAATTGCAAATGAGTATGTGGCTGAAATGTGTCCAAGACAACTATAAACTACCATTATTTGATTTGGAGGAAAATGCTGGCCCTATGTGTGCTGCAAAGCAGGGATTAAGACAGCATCTCCAGGAAACCCCACTCCTGTGCCCTGACCAGGTAGAACTATTTTGTTTACGATTACTACATTTGAAAGGCTTCAGTTGTCTCTTGTTTTGTCTTTGTTCCCATGCAGAACAAAAACAAGTGTTAAAAGCTGATGTAGTGCTGAAGTATTTCCCCAATCCTCAAGAACTTTGCAGTTAGAGAGCTTCACAGGTGTTGGGGACTGCCACAGCAAGGTGGCAGGGCCTCTGTGCCGTTCCTAGGGGTGGAGAGCCGCGCATCAACCCCTGCTTTGATTTGCTTTTCTTTAATGGCTGATATTTCCTAGAAGCTGCAGTAGTAATGGACTTCCTTTCTGTCCTCCTTGGAAACAAACATGCATCAAAATACCTTCCTTTCTTTGTGAGGTGTAGCGGATCATGAAGATCCAGTGTGCAAATACATAAATTTTTTACAGGACTTAAGAGACTGTTAATGCTAGCTGTGAAGATGAATTTATATACTAGTGGAGTTGTGTTAATCTTACAAAAATGATAGCTGCTTTAGCCAGTTAAATCTTAAATTAAAATTATTTATTCCTTTAAGTATTAATTCTTGATGGATTTATATATGTGTATATATGTGTGTGTATATATACATATATAAAAATTGAAGTTGTATGCACCATTCTTCATTAATTTTTGCTTATTTTCTCTCCAGAAGTGTCAGGGAGCGGCTGCATTCTCCCTGCTTACAATAAGGCCCACTTACACAGGGTGCCGGTTCTTTGATGTTCTAGTAGTCTTGTCCTGGCACTACTTAACTTTCTCAGAAGTTAGTAACAACCGGTTGAAAATCCACCGGGAGGATTTCTAGCTAGCAAGTGGGCAGCTTCTGCTAAAGTTAACCCTTTATAACTTGTGGAAAAAAAGAGTCCCTTTGAGAGAGGAGTGAAGGAGGAGTTCTGTTGTAAAGCGCTGACAGTAGTTGTGTTAACTAAACTCCCAGCAGAGCTGAGAGTGGATGCTCTTATTCATTAAGAACTGAATGGACTATTTCACAGAAACCAGTAAATATATGCAGAGTTGAAAGGCTGTAGCTGCTGCAGGTAAAATAGCACTGGGTCTCATCATTTCACCAAGAGGTGAGATGTAGTATTTACTCTTTCTGATCCTGTTAAATCCTAAGGGCTTTGTCTAAAGCTTGTTGAAATCTGTTTAAGAGGCTATCATTAATCTAGATTGACTTTGTTTCCAAAATACTTTTGTGGTTTTTTTTTTTGTGGTTTTGGTTTAATTAATAACCTTTTTTAATCTTTCTGTAATTCTGTCTCCTATCCATTCCCTGGTATTGGCATACTGGACATTTTTTCTCCGGTTGTCTGTGTTATAGAACTGATAGAAAATGGCTGAAGTTAGATGAATGTAAATTTTCTGCAGTCCAGTGAATTTTGGACCTTCTTGACTGGGAGGAAGAGTGAGGTGTTAACAAAAACATGACTCCAGGTTAGTTGATGTGCCACTGGTACCCATGGCAGACTTCTGTGTGTTTATCACTAGAAGAAAATACAAAAGACACGTGTGTGGAAGTCCAAAAGAAAGCAGGTCAGCAAAAGTGAAAGAGGGGCCATCTTTTTTTTTGCAGAAGATTTGAAAGGGGCATCCATATTTTAAAATAAATCTTAAAACTCTGCATGGACTTTTTCCTTCAAACCACAGCACTCATCTCTTGCTAGTATTTCAAGGAATATTGAAATAGTGCAAATCTGAAGTAAGGGAGAAGCATAACATGTCAACTTATTGCATATACTTCTTTTAGAGTTTAGTATAGTTGAAAATAGTGATGATGTATAAATAGTTCAGGAGCAAATCCCCATGTAATTATTTTTAAGTGACTGGTTAACACCTAAATGGTTGGATGTTACAAATTACCTCTGAAATTGTTGAACCTCTTGTAAAAGAAATCACTTACAGTATTTTATGTATCTTTAAATTCTTGCAATGTTTTAAGTGAAAAGTAAGTGGCAATAACACTGCTGGTTTAGCTTTTTCCTTCAGTTAATATATACCCAAGTACTCTTCTAGCATTTTCATTTGTGTATCTATCACAAGATTTCCTATATTATGCCCCTATATTATGCTCTGGGAGTTTAGAGAGACACACTAAACTGAGGGGAAATGAGGCTTAAAAAGTAATTTATGTGATATTTTAGAACCAGGGCTCTCGGAAGAGTTTAAGTGCCTCTCAATTTGTATTTTACATATCTCCTCCCAAGACAGTCAAGCCATCTAGTGGAACACTCAGACCTGGATTTAGCATCCAACGGATCTCAGAAAATAACAGGGAGAACTAACTCATCACACAAAGACGGTGTGGTGGGCCAGTTTGTTTTGGTGGTCAGCTAGGAAGGATGGTTAGAAGAAAAATGCCAAGATACACAAAGATGAGTTGGTAAATTGGGATGGGGGGAAAGGATTTAGGCTTTTAACAAGAAGTACTTATCCCTGATTGGGTGCATCACTCCACTCCACTTACAGTAAAGCTTTTTCTTAGTACATTCGACTGCCTTTTAAATCACAGCTGAAGAGGAGACTCCTTATCTCCTAGTTCATCACTAATAGGACAACAGGTGCTCAAATCCTTCTATGAGAAATCAGCGCTAAAATGGTAGTTAATTCTCTTAATCTTGGAGTTTAGCAACTCAGTTGTAACTGTTCTGTATATTTTTATGTCTGAGTAATCTTAACTGTGATTAGACTAAGCTTTCCTATAACTATCACTCAAATACTGGTTTAACTTTAACCAGCTTGCTTGGCTTGGCCCATGTGGATTAATAGTTTAGTGAAAAACAACTTTAACTTTTTTCCTGTTTGCTTATTGCAATATGTGGAACATAACATTCAATAAAAATATAAACACATCCTTTATTATTAAATTCAGCACTCTCTAGTAGAATTTTAAGCAGTCATCTCTGAGACCTTTTAAGGCAATCTGTTTTCCTGAAGCAAGAAATTGTACAGTTCGGCACATTCTCTTTGCTGATTCATGTTAATACCTGTTTTTCTTTACTGTGGGACTGTTTCATATAAAAGTTTCTAATTACAGTCCTGAAATATGGACTTTAGATGTCAGGTTATGTGTAATCTTCACTCTCCAAGACTGTAAGAGAAAAATGGTCAAAATAATCTGATGGGCCTAATTCCAAGATGGTGCCTCTTAGGGCTGCAGCAATGCTATAAGAAACACGAGTGGGCAGGCGAGTGGGCTGGCCAGGTACTGCTAGCTACAGTCAAGGAGCAGCATTGCGTGTCCAGACACCATACAAATACCTGGCAGGCAGAAGTTCCTGCTCCGATGATCTACTGGCTTATGGGATACATTTTGGTAGTGTTCATTTGTGGATATTACTGTGTTCAAATATAATGCTTGGACAGGTAAACAGCAATCTAACTGGCTGTTGGCACAGATCAATATTTATTTTCCTCATGAAGCCAAAAGTATTGGTAACATGTTTTGCTGGAGACACTATAAGTGTTTCTGAATACCAACAGGGCAACACAAGTACCAGAAAACAAAAGCACTGAACTTGGGAGGGCAACCTGTGAAACTGCCCATCTTCATTGCTGGCTCCTTATGGGATTAGTATCCAAAGTGTGGAACTATTCTATTATTTCTGGAAAAAAAATATTTATTTGTTCGTTCTTTCTGTTATAGAGTAACTTTTAAAGAAATTATCTTTTTGTTTCCTCTTTTAAAAATGCTATAGGCCTTTTAATTTTTTTTTTTTTCCTTTTTTTCCCACAAAACCATGAGCGGGATAGAAAAAGCCTAGGACCAACTTGATAAGACATTTAACAATGCCATTAGTTCTCAGTGTGTTTCTGGCACTTGCATCAGTGAGCTGTTCTCTGTCTGGTTTGCTTTCAAATCCCACAAGATATAGCTTCATTTTTTAAATATTACATTTGCATGGTGTTCCCTAATCCAGAAGTTTGACTCCGAAGAGGAAGGAGCAAAGCACCAAGTTTCCAGGGCTTCCTCCCAATCAATAAGACAAGAAAGAGGCTGTAGGGAAATAAATACTTAGTACTTTCTATGGTGATCTGCGCCCAGGCTTCCTCATTTCTAGGGAAGAGCATCCTGTCATAGGGAGAATGAAGCTGATGGATGGGCAATTGTTACAGCATGCACCTGGGAAGGAGCAGGAGAAGAAATATGCATGCCAGTTCTTGCTGTAATAAGTATCTTTATCTTTGAGTCATCTGAGCAAATACAGCTGAACCAAACCACCTTGCAGAAGTGAAAAATCTTTTCAGAGTATCATTGCTACCCTGCTTTTGGGTTAATTCAAATGTTTCCTAAAAAAAAAAAAAAAAAAAGGAAATATCTTCTTTTGGCAGAAGCACTGAATTCCAAGTATATTTACAGGTGTGGGTGATGTACATGCATCCCTGAGGGGTTAGAAATCAAATATCAGGGAAAAGAGTGGTATTTCCTATAGATTACTTTGCATAGATAACTTTATTGTTCTCAGTGACATCCCTTCCACAGAAGAGTTATCTAGCAGAAATGCCAGGGCTTGAAACAGAAATGAATTTATTTGCCATCAAGATTTTCTAACAGTCATCTTGCAAATTACTTGAAGCAATAATACACATGTAGCTTCAGGGAAGCTTCTATCTCTATTTGAGTGAACAGAGCAGCGGCATAGTGCTTCTTCATTCACAAGACCGAAATCATCACATCCTTCGCTAGGCTCTTTTGTGCAGTTGCCTTGTACCTAGCCTTGGTGCTCCACCTATTTAGCTGAACTCAGTCAGAACAGTTCAAACAACTGTGAAACAACTTGTGGAGCAGTTTGAGCTGTGCTGTTCTGTAGCTCCTTGCAGGGCAAATAGTGTGAGTCAAGGCAGGTGGAACTTCATATCCTGAATTGTGCATTCAAATGCCACCAGGTATCTGGCCATTTCATGCACATGTTTTCTCCACCAGTTTAGGAATCATAGAATCATAGAATCATAGAATGGTTAGGGTTGGAAGGGACCTTCAAAGGTCATCTAGTCCAACCCCCCTGCAAGGAGCAGGGACATCCCCAACTAGATCAGGTTGCTCAGAGCCCCATCCAGCCTAGCCTTGAACGTTTCCAGGGATGGGGCTTCCACCACCTTTCTGGGCAACCTGTTCCAGTGTTCTATAACTCGCATCGTAAAAAAATTTTTCCTAATATCCAATCTAAATCTACCTCTCTTTATTTTAAAACCATTACCCCTCATCCTATTGCAACAGGCCGTACTAAACAGCCTCTCCCTGTCTTTCTTGTAGGCCCCCTTGAGGTACTGGAAGACTGCTATCAGGTCTCCCCGGAGCCTCCTCTTCTGCAGGCTGAACAGCCCCAACTCTCTCAGCCTGTCCTCATAAGAGAGGTGCTCCAGCCCTTTTATCATCTTCGTGGCCCTCCTCTGGACCTTCTCCAACTGGTCCATGTCCTTCTTGTGCTGGGGGCTCCAGAACTGGACACAGTACTCCAGGTGGGGTCTCACCAGGGCAGAGTAGAGGGGAGGAGGTTACAAAAAGCCTCTGCGTCTGACAATGTCTTCTTTACATCCACTAAGCAAAGATCAAAGGAGGAGGAGCGTGAAGACAGCTTTAAAAATAGAGAGAGACTTTGCCAATATGCTTGTCATTTAGAAAAAGCTTAATGTACAAATGTCATGGAAACAAGCTGTTCCCACTGAATAAAACCAATACGGTTCTTCATATTTCTTCCTTCTTAATCTTTTTAATTCAGAGGAAAAAGAAGACAAATGTTAAACAGCTAAAAGCAAATATTTTCTATGGTAGCAGTCTAGCCATCAGAGTTGTTGTTTTTTTTTTTGTCTAGTCCTCTTTGAATATTGTATGCTACAGTTGGAGATCTTTGAGCAGAAAGCTATCAGGAGAAGTAGATTTCATATGGGCGAAGTGTGGGCTACAGACAGATGCCTTCATACTGCCACCAGACACCAGACCATGTCTACATTGTTTGTAGAGGTTGCCTATGTCTTCTTCATGGCAGATGTCGACATGGCCTCCAACGGACAATTCAGACCCATCCATTGACCACTAAAAGAGAGGCTGAAGGCTGTGCCAGCTGAGGATCAAACCTTCTCTCTGCTCTATTTCTACCTCTCTGAAATTCATGGCAAAACTTATTTGAAAAGCCTACCCACTACTTTCCCATCTTTCTTCTGTTTACCTTCTGCTGAAAGAATATCTGCAATTCTGGAAGTGCACATATTTCATGCTTCTGTGTTACAGCAATTGCTTCAAATTGAAAATAAATATAGCTGAATCACTAAATACATTTTATAGGCTGGAGAAAACAGGGTAGCAAGGCAGGAAATATAATGTGGGAGTTCTGAAAAAGCAGTCTATTTCTTATGTACAATTTTAATGTTTCTTTTCATGCATTTGATAACTGAAATAAGTATAGCCTAATTTCCTACCACTGCAGTTTTGATACCAAATTAGCTTCCTCTGTGCGTAGATTGTGACTAAAAGGTCTGAAAGAACAGAAGATCTTCCACCTATTCCTGCATTATCTTCCAAAGAAGCTTGGGAAATCACGTGAAGCTTCTTTCTAGAACTGATAGGGGATGATGTGCTGAGCAGCCGGTAAAAGGTGTTACAGCACCTGCTAAGCAGGTGAATTCAATGGGCATAGACATTTTCTGACACATCTGTGGAAGTGGCCTGGCAGTGGTGCCAGCTGAGCTGCCTGAAGTCAACACACTCCTCAGAGGGTCCTAAGCCCAGCAGCAGGAGATGCTTTCAAAGTGTATAGAAACCACAGATAATGCAATGCCTTTGATTCACTGTTATTAGCCAAACTGACTGGAAGTTCTGTTTCAAAGGAAGCTAATTAAGCTAGGTGGCCTGCTAGCACATTTCAGCCTTGAGACTGTCTTCTGAACTCTCATGCTTAGGAGTGAATCTGTGGTCTTCTCCCTCACCATCACCAGCACAAGTGAGACTCTGAACTCCAGCCAACACAGATACCAAGAAGGGCTAATTGACATCTCTCCTTGCACCATTTTCCACTCCTCTCTCATATTTTTGGAAGTAGACTTTAATGTTTAACCACTTAGGAGCTAAGCTCCTAAATCTGATTGCCCAACCCAAACATCTTACTAGGTTTGTTCCCCTTGAATATTGATAACTGGTGCTGATGGAGTGCTGTCAGTTTCTATCTCGAAAGCAGGCAGCTGCCTGAAAGGGGCCTGCTGAGTGGCACAGCATTGCCTTGCACTCGTAGCAGAGCAGCAGACGCCGTGCTCTCTTCACAGCAGTGGCACAGCCTGTCAAAATGAATGAGATCTTATCACTCTTGAGGTGTGATAGGAAAAACATTTTTCAGTCCATAAGACCATTTGAGAAACACAAGAATGTAGTGATACAGTGATGCGGCAGGAAGAACGCATGGACTCATCGTAACCGCCAGGTTACCTGCCGCTGCCCTGCCAAGGGGGCCATGACTGCCCTCAGGCTGGGTCTTGCTATCTGCTCTCTCCAGTTACACACACTGGATCAGTGGCCTCCCAGGTGCCCCGCAGCCACCTCGCCTGTCAGATCAGTACTGGTGGCTGTGTAGCAGAGACACTAATGGAGGCAGCCACAGGTCCCAGTGCTCAGCAGCTGCTGGAGGCAAACGCATAGAGCAAAGGGTTGAGGGTGAGCAGGAGCAACGGAGGGAGTGTGAGTGGCATGCGCTGTTGAGAGACTTCTTCATCACAGTGAACATGCACACGCATGTGTTCATGTGTGGTAAGTGATGTTTGCAAAAATAAAGTCTTGGGGCTCTGATCATTACTGCCATGTTACGCACTGTGCCACAAGTATTTGAAACTGCAGGTTAAGCTTAGGAGTGATTCTTAAGACAGACTTCTCAATGCACACGTCAGGTTCATGTGCTGACCATTGGAGGTTTCTAATTTCTCCAGCAGCAATCTCGACTGAGATACTTTGAAGCAGCAGAACACTGCCACACTTCATTTGGCACAGATTTGTGCTACTCAGTACATTGCATGTGTTTGTTTGTTTGTTTTTTAACAGGGCAATTCTGAATGTGCAAAACTGCTCCTGAGGTTTTCTTTTTGTTTGATTTTTGCTTGAGACCACCTGAAACTTCATCTCTTGCCATTTTTCTGGAGGTTAGGTGCCTGTCTTTTGAGACAATAATCTAACACAAGTTCTTTCAGGTTTTCTTCTCAGTTTTATTACAGACTTTGGAGTTCTTTGTTAAAAAAAATCCTGCCTTATTTCTGTGTGATGAGCAGCCCTCCTACTTCTGTAACAGTTTAACAACTTCTCCACAGAAGTCAATGGCTAGTATTAAACACAGCGTGTCCCTATTGTTGTCAGAAAATCTTATTGCACATTTTCTTACTTTTCATTGCTACCCACAACTTTCAGATTTGGAGTGAGGCTTCACTTAAACTTCTTCCAAGCTCTGAAGCCTGTAGCTGGTCAATTTCGCCTACTTGAACATTTTCTTTTAACTTCCTTATTATTCCTGATGCCACAGGATGTTTGATCACTTCTCTGGGCTGGAGATGCTATTCCACTCAGACACCTGCACAGCTCCTCTTTAGACTCAAGATATCTGTAAATCATAGAATCATAGAATGGTTAGGGTTGGAAGGGACCTTCAAAGGTCATCTAGTCCAACCCCCCTGCAAGGAGCAGGGACACCCCTGACTAGATCAGGTTGCTCAGAGCCTCATCCAGCCTGGCCTTGAACGTTTCCAGGGATGGGGCTTCCACCACCTTCCTGGGCAACCTGTTCCAGTGTTCTATAACTCGCATCGTAAAAAAATTTTTCCTAATTTCTAATCTAAATCTACCCCCCTCTATTTTAAAACCATTACCTCTCGTCCTATCACAACAGGCCCTACTAAACAGCCTCTCCCTGTCTTTCTTGTAGGCCCCCTTGAGATACTGGAAGACCGCTATCAGGTCTCCCCGGAGCCTCCTCTTCTGCAGGCTGAACAGCCCCAACTCTCTCAGCCTGTCCTCATAAGAGAGGTGCTCCAGCCCTTTTATCATCTTCGTGGCCCTCCTCTGGACCTTCTCCAACTGGTCCATGTCCTTCTTGTGCTGGGGGCTCCAGAACTGGACACAGTACTCCAGGTGGGGTCTCATGCAAGTTTGGAAGGCAACAAGAGGTGACAATAGGCATAATTTTAAAGCAGAACCTCTTGCTCTAACTAAAAGCGTGTTGCTTGCTTCATGTGTAATCGAAGGTAGACTAGATTTACCTAAATATTTAAAGATACTAATGGGTTTAAGTGAATCTGAATGCAAGAAAAGTCAGCATAAAGCATTTTACGCTTCACTTCTCCATCTGATTTTCTCACTTGCCATGTTAGATTGCAACAGGTTCATGTTTGTGGCTTATGGTTTTTCTTGCACTGCAGCCGTGTTGCATATGTTGCATATTATGCAGAAACACTTGCAGTCTTCTGGAGGAGACTTTTCTTCATATAAAAGCCTGAAAATTCTTGACCTAATGGAGCTTCAACTGTATCACTGTAATAAAGTCTAATATACAGCAGCATGGTGAAGCTAATTCTGGCAACTGCCATTTCAGCTTTCTCAGAGCACGTCTACACACCCTAGCCCTGACTATGCTGCACCTGCTCCATCCATGTGCTGTACTGCCCAGCTGCAAGCAATTCCTGGCAGGAAGTCAAGTCTCCGCATTAGGCTTGGTGCAATGCTAAGCCAGAAGTCTTGAGCAGAGCTGCATAAATTAACACAACTCTCCTCTCCTGTTTACTGCCATCATCTTGTGCAGCAGACTGTTCTTGAGAGATGGGGCTTATTTGCTCAGGGCTGTGCTAACTCACTCTGTAGTGAGTGAAACCTGTGGCTTCTGGACCTGAGCTGATGCACAGATGGTGAGGCACTCAGGTGGGTCAGAGCCATGCCCATGCAAATCTAACTGCAAACTGTCTCCTAAGCATCTCCTTTTTTTTTATTCTCTCAGTCATGGAGAGGGCAAAGATCCTTACAGATACTCCTTACAAGGTCTGGAGGAAAAAGGCTAACAGGTACTACAGCTCAGCCGTCTCTGCACTTGTGCTAATAGGTACAGGATCAGATTCATAAGCCCTGATTGATAGATGTAGGTTAATTTTGTTATGCATACATAAAGTTCCACATTTACAAATGGTTGGCTCTGAATGTGCGTAAGGTCCACCTCAGGGCTGTACTGATATGGTAGTGCTCTTCCTGGCCAACACCTGTGGCTTGTATTTAGCTAGCCAGGAGGAAATTTGTGACCCTTCCTACCTGAGCACATAGATAAGCTGATGCGTGGGTAGGTTTCTGAAAGCAAGAGACAGTAGTGCAGGCACTTTCCCTATTTATTTGGCTGCTTCTCATCACTTAATTATTTTCAGAGGGGTGGACTCAAATAGGCAAAACGATTTTAAGGACTTTCCTTTAAAAAAGGAAACAATATGAGCAACAAAAAATGTCGCAGATGGAGAAAACAGACTTACTAATCATTAAACCTTCCTTCTGTAAATAAAACTTTCTAAGAATTCTTCACTTTTAGTTAGGGGAAAAGAAACAATTTTTTAAAGACAATTTCCATTTGCAGTACTGCTATGGGTAATAGGTTTTATTCTGAATATCAGACACTTATATTTAAACCGTCTCTTCTTTCATGCTTAGATCCGCTTTTACGGTGCAGTGTATCAATTTGAATGTCCACATATGATCAGACATGGAAAGAGTCTTACAAACTGAGCAGCCGTAAAACAGTATGCCTGTCATCTTTGACCTCTAATGATGACAGTGATTCTTACCCAGTCTGGGGAGCCACGGTTTTAAAATAGCTCATAAGGAAAAGTATGGACTTCAGAAGGCATTCGGAGCTTCTAAGCTGGATGCTTAACTTTTAGACAGTGAAGCTTTTTCTGTATCAGATCCATCTTCATGGAGCAACAGGAGGTAAAGAAAGGCTAAGTTGCACAAGTATGCCTGGGAAGATCTGCAGGCTTACCATAGATAATGATTTGTGGAATTAAGAACTGCAGAACATTTGCAAGTGTATTATCTCTGAATGTATTTTTCTGATCCAGCAAAAACCTAAAATGTAACTTAAAAATGCTATTTAAATCAATGTACTTAGTTTTAAGCATAGTGAGTAAGTCTATTTGTGATGCTACATTTCAGTCCTTACAGGCAAGATACCTTTGCTAAGTGTCATAAAAAATGCAAGGATTAGCAACAAGACTCCAAAGTAACCGATAAATGGAACTGGTGTCTGGAATGCAGTGAAAAGGAGAAGTTCAATAGCAACGGAAATCTGTATTTTCCTATTGTGAGACTAAAGCGAGAAGTGCATGAAGCTTTTCAACTGTAAAATGGTAAATATGCCATATCCTTTGAGAAAGATTCCTTGCCATTTGTAAACAATCTTTCAAAGAAAAATCTACATTCAAGTACACAGGCAGTTTCAGCTATCTGTCATAATGCTACTTTTTCCTTTCAGTGAACTCGTACACTGAATATGGCGAAGGAGCTTAAGTTTTGGAAACAAAAAATCAGTAATGGAATTTGTGGTACTACAAAACTCAAACAAGGAAAAATTAAAAGGAGTTTTGTATTAGGAGTAAGAAAATCAAACCCATACTGCTTTGTGCTCTCCTGAATGTAAGTTTACACCTGTCTTTTTTCGGACTGGATTCACATGTAGCAGCTAAGTGCTTTTCAAAACCAGCTATTAGAAGAAAAGAATCATCAGGACCAAAAATGCAGATAAAATATTTGTAGTGACCTTTAGAGTAAACTAAGAAATTGAACTGGAGTATTCCATGGTGTCATCATTTGTCGTTTGCTTTAAAACAACTTTAAAAACAAAGAAAGGAATCCAAAGAATTTGACTGTTACAGAACCCTACTGATGGGGATAGTCCCGGTACATCTCACAGCCCTGCTTCCATAAAGCTACTGCAAGAAGCAGGCTCCCAAGTCCTACTGTGTAAAAGAAATTGAGAGGCCAAAGATGACAGCTAGTCTTTCACATATGAATAAACCAGCTCAATACTTATAGCCAGATCTTAATTCAAACTTAATTCTGTCAGATTGGGAAGAATTTTCAATGTGGAGCTACAATTCTTTAAAAACCCAGTTGTACCATCAAGAGAAGCAAAAAAAAAAAAAAAAAAAAAAGAGTCTTACAAATATAAACAAGATGTTGTGAACAAGGAAAGAGCTAGTTCAAGCTGACACGACAAAAAGGAATGTATTCAAGCTGCAGCAAGTTTATTTCACATTCAATGACAGGAAAATATTCTAAATTAAACACAAAAAATGGGAGAATGGACAAACAAAAATCTTCAAGAAATAATTCTGAAACTGGACTATTAAATTACAAAATTATTAATCACCACTTCTAATCCTGCCAACAGTGTAAAGCGGGTGGCCTCATGACCACTCAAAATCTCATCTATTTTAGGACTAAGCTAGCACAGTATTAGCACTACATAGTATCCATCTTTTCCTTTGGAAATGAACTTCATAAAAACAAAAGCAGAACTGCAGATACTGTGCACACTGCTTATTATTTCCAGTCACAAAATACCACAGTCTGTAAACAAGGCACTCCAAAGGCATGCAACTGTCCTGCTCATCTAGAGGGAAAGATAGTGCAAAGTCATCATCTTTCTCACGGACGTAAAAGTGTTGCAGAAACTCTTGACGTTTTCATAAACAAGCAATGCCTCTGGATGTAACTTATATTCATCAGTTACATATTTTGTATCCCCAAAGAAGGCAGACCTTTATTTTAAATAGGCCTGAAGTGTCTGCTGTTTTTCAGATTATGTATTTGGTTTGCAGCATTTCGGATGGTGGAGACAACAGCTCTTCTCTCTTGTCCAGCATGGCTCTGTCCTGACATTCTGCATTACTGTCTTCGCTGCCTGTTGCTATTGTCCACAACTCACAACGTCTCATGGAGCAACTGGCATTTCCTTCAACATGGATGTTAGTTACTTCTAGGCAGACGTAGTGTTCCTCAGAATCAGTCAGCCGTGCCTACCTGTAATACTTAGCTAAAGTTTCACCCTCATCTGTAAATCAGGGGGAGCGGACGGGACTACTATATTTCATAAATAGCAAGTACTATGAAATACTTCATAAAGTCAAATAATTTCCTGTTTATAATTAGGAACTGTGAATGCAAGTTGCATGTGCTGAGCACTTAAGCTTACCTAGGTTTGCTACTCTGGAATACAAACCAGGAGAAAAGTCAGCCAGAACTTTTTCATAAATGTGTACACTATGCTTTGTGGGTTTTTTTAAAGAAAGCAGGAGAGATATTATTTGTGCATGAAAGTAAAGTACTACAGATACTCCACTGCCATAACTCCAGTCTACAGCAGATTTTTTTTTACAAGATTTTTAAATATTGCTAAAAGTTTCTTGCTAAGCTTTACTGCATAGCAGATACCATGGGAATTACCCAAACATAATGTATACAGAACATTGTGCTGCCATCACCCAGTTGTGTATAGTATAACTCTGTGTCTCAATCATTCACTCCAGAAACTTTAAACATAAAAAAATGGAGCGGAGAAAGTAGCAATCTAACACTTTCAAAACCCAAATAGCATTAATGGGAGACTTCCAGCTTGAAAGTTTATGCTTCTGTCTGGACATACTTACCTGGTACAATTACGAAACTCTGAGTAAATGAAAAGGACTTTACCTGTGCTTTTTGCATGCCAGTAGCTTTACAAATAGTCAGTTTAAAAGATCTTTGCCATGGGCATTGCATAAATAATTTTATATACATAAGTATATATGTATATATATTATCTATGTGTGCATGTACAAATGCATATTAAACAAAAGCCCTAGGAAGATTTTAAAAACCCACAGCATACTTCATAACTTATTTTCTAGGATAAACTGTATTTTTAATTAATCACTTCAGAAATCGAAGCTGTCAGTGACCTTTTAAAATGACTATACATATACAGCATACTGTTAGATGAATACTGATTTTTTTCCCCCTCCACTGCAAGCAAAGTTTAGAGAATTAGTTTTTATACTGAGAGATAATTATTAAGCTTCAATTTTGTTTCTTAAAAATTTATAATTAGGCCTTTTGATTGTGAACTTTCTCTTACTTGTTAAGTCCAAGTAACCAAGCAACTATGTGCAGAAATTAACCTTTTTATTATTTTGTATACTGTAGTAGTAAAGTTTGTTTGAAGTGCATGAATAAAAAGTTAGTGAAATTACAGGAGGAACAATCTAATATAGCAATAATAGGTGCATTCACTGTGCATCTGAGAGGAGGAAGGGGGAAAAAAAGAAGAGTTTTCACTCATTTTGGCCTAAAATGTGTTCAGGTTTCCAGGATTCTGACATCAGAACCCAGATAACACTGGTTAGAACCGTAGGGCTTTACAATAAAAGCTAAAATATTGACCATATGATGGCAAAAAGTCTTTACTTTGTGGTTAACTTATTCTCTTCTAGCTACTCTCTGATGAAGTTGGTGGCGCTGTGGAGGATGATCTTCTTCTTCTTGACAAAGATCGTGATCGTTCAGCACTATAGGCAACATGCTTATCATAATTTTGTATCTGAGCCTCTATGAAATCCCTCTGTTGCTGGCTGATTGTCTGGCTGATCAGTCCAGGGAGAGCTTGAATGCTACCAATTAAAGTTTCCAGTTTAGTTTCCAGAGTAACAATTCTCTTCTCAAAATCTTCACTTCTTTCATTTAAGTCAGAAATCATGTCATACATGATGTTTTGAGTCTGAAAGCAGAAGGACGTAAAGAAAGGTTTAGCGATATCTTACAAACATTGTAACAAGCAGCACAACTCTGTAAGGGTTTGTTAATGCTTCTGAACGTCACAAAAAAGGGTACGTCTATTATAACTATCTAGTCTTGTGAAATAATTTTCCTTGTAGAATCAGAATAAATTTTCTCCTTAATTTGTTGTAATATCTTTTGAACAGCACTTTAGATGTCAAGATCCAAATGAATTAGACAAAAGACCAGACCTTTTTTGGAAGTTCAGGTGCTTAGAAATACAGCATGCTAAGCTTTGTGAACAGTCAGCTGTGTAAGCCACCAGGAGACAAAAGGATCCAAAGCTGTGATCCATCCTTGACTGTTCTGTATTTCCTCTGGTTTTAAACACCCTCATTCTTCTAAGCAGAACACAAATGTTGTTCATCTGCTTTCTCCTTAAACTAAACAGATTTTCTTGAACTGGCTGTAATAAGAGTAGTTGGGTGGATTGTTTTTGAAATGTAGTGCAAGGAGTGCAAAACTCAATTGTATGTTCTCTGCTTCTGTGTTCTCCAGTCTATCTACCCTCTAAAAATAGTGCTTGGTTACAGGAAGTATATAGGGTGTACTTTAAAATGCCATAGTGATCAGTAAAAATGTAATCTGAAATGTGTTACTTCATAGAGACTTGGAAATGGTTAAAAATAATGACTGAATTTCTCCCTCTGATAGACTGAGACTTCAGATTAGACTTAATCTAGAGTCAAAACTGGATGTAATTCAGTAGACAAATTGGTTGACGTTTATAAACCATCCAAAGGGAATGAAAATTAATTGAATGACTGACTGCCTGAAGTGTAAAGCACTTCAGTATCAGATGAGCATCAATAACCTATTTCTCTGTCCCCTGTTTCAATATGCTAGCATAACCCTTGAAAGCAAAGAAGTCCACATTAAATAGTATCTGAAAAGTCCTCATCAGTTGCCAGAAGTATTAGAATTGAATGTATTTTCAGCAACTGAAGTTGTCAGGTGGTTCTCTAAAGCAAAAGGGGCATGAACACTGAAGAGTTTAATCTCTGCTTTGATGCACATTAAATTGAGGAGGGTTTTGAGGTACAGGAAGAGATGTACAAAAAACTCTCAGGAAAATCCCATTAATGCCTCTAATGTAGCCTCAAATTAAGATCAAAGTAACTGTTAAATAATGAGGTCTAATGTGAAACCTGGAATGCTATCAAGCTCAGCTCTCTAACTCTCTAGTTATTATTTTATATTAACGAAAAATCCCAGCAACGATAGACAAGCAGTTTGCAACTGAATAGCCTCTTTTACCTCATCTCAAATGGCTTAAAAAATGGCTTATGATATATCAGCAAAGTAGGCAGCTATTACTCATTATAAAAACTTAAACAAATGTAGACCTAAATTTAGCTGTCCGAAGTCACTGTTGTGTAAGACAACAGGAATAGAAAAACAGAACTTCTAATTCCAATCTGCATAAAAGCCTGTGTACTATGGTTCCCCACTGCACTGTCACTGTCATCAGGTGGGAAATCTCTTTACTATGCAGCGCTACTCTACTATAGCTCACTCACAGTTCAGCTTTTAGCATGACCACTGCAGTCACTTCAGGAGCTCCCAGGATCAGCCTCGCAATTGTGAAATCTTTTTCAAATGTACAAAACCAAGATGTTTTATTCAGTAAGTGTTACCACAAAACAGACACATATTTTCATTTTCTACAAATAACAAACTTGTTAACAATATCTGCATGTATAATGCATAATATTTTCACTTATAAACTCTTCACTTTGAAAGGCTGAATATTAAAACAACAGTAGTTGCCTACTAACCTTTGCCAGGTCCACCAAAGTGTTGGCTTGATCATTCAGTTTCCTTTGTTCCATTTTTACACTTCTTAATCTAAAAAGTGGAATTTTAAATCAGATTTTTTTTTGGTGGCTGTGGTTATATTAGGATTTCTAAAAAGCATGCAGAAAACTTACAAGAGCATATAACTGCATGGACAATGCCTTGATTACTTTGTGTAAAGTCAGAATTGGTCATGTGCCTGCTACAATGAGAAGCATGCTTCTTCAACACCGCAAAAAAGGAAAGAGCAAAGAAATGTGATGTCCTTGAGAATACCATTTGCCATGGTCAAAGTTGAATTCAAAAAGGGAGATAACAATTTATCCAGACAGTATGAAAGAAAGCCAAAACATTCCTCGAAGCCTCAGTATCGTGACAAGTAGATATAGGAAGAAACATAGAACAACTGGTTTTTTGTCATGAATGTTGTAGCAATTAAGAATCTTCCCATGCCTACATGACTAGATACAGGTATTAGCCCTGTTCTGTCGGAAATGGATTGGGTTAGCAGGTGTTTGAACCTGATGGAAATACAGTGATAAGTGAGTTTTTCTTTACTTTAAACAGAACTTCCATCTGACCAGCAGCTAAATAACCAACATACTTGCCAATACATTTAATTTTCTTACATAATTTGTGAATCTAAATATGATTACATTTTAAACTTACATTAGACATTCCTTTTCAATGTGCTATTTAAACTATAGCATTGAAAAAATATGAAAGAAGCAGGAAGGGTTTATTTTCCTTTGATGCCTACCTATCTGCATCATTATTAGTTATGCACATTCTTTGAAAGGAACATACATGACCTTTCTGGTGTATTCCCTGAAACAAAAACAATGTTTTTCAGATTAACTACTAAAGGAGTGGTTTGTCAATGTGATTTTCACAAATAAGCAATTTCTACCTTAAGTATGAATCATTTGTTCAACATTTCTCAACAGAGAATTACTTGGACTTTCAATTTTTTTTTTTTTTTTTCTGATGGCTGTTCTAAGCAGAAAACAGTATTTTTCAAAAACAACACATCAATTTATAAACAATGTGTGATAAGATACCATGCAGTCTAGTAATATGTCAAGGGCCACCCAAGCTAACCATTTGGTTAGCTGTCAAATGAAAATAAATTTGGCAGCATTTTGTGGCAGGTGCATTGCTAATGCATACTCTGCCTGTTTCTCCGTCATGGTGTTACTTAGAAATCTGGTTTAAAGAAAGCCTTCTTGGAGATATTCCAAAATTAGGAAGTTTCTGTTGATATCTTTACTTACTGAGCACTTCCTTTCATATCTAAGCTAAGTACCATAAGAAAATAAGTTGTGAAGAGTGAAATATCTTTTAAAACACATGGAAATAACTCTATTAGGGTATAAATAGTTTACAGAAAATTGACATTCTTGCAGCTTGTTACTGCAATGTCATATGCCCTTCCTTCCCTGGGGGCTTCATTCAAAGCACAACATATATGCAGACTGTAGGAATGGTGCTTTCAAAGGCTATAAGCTGGAGCTATTCTAAAGCAAAAAATATAGAGGAGTCTTGAAGGTATGGAGTTACATCATTATAGTCTCTGAACTGAATAATTATTCAGAGGTAAGCATGTAATGATTTGACTGGAGAACGATAACCCTCGTGTTTTGGTGAGCATCTCTCAAAAAATTTGCAGAATGTGTTTTCTTCTCTTCTTAAGATTCATTGACTCATCTGTTTGCCAGTCAGTATTTAAATTTTAAAATTCCAAGAAATCTATTGTTATTGTAGCAATACCAGTACCAGCTGACACCAACATGGTAATTCCTCGTGGTAACCAACCCAATACCTATCACGGACTGTAAGAACGTATGTCTAGGTAATGGCAAGGCTTTAGCTGCAACAGCTGGATTTAAAGAAAACTGTCAGACTTTTGTCCTTAAATTCATTAAGAGAAAATGTGAAACATCTTGATTTTATGAACTTCACTTATCACAGCAAAAGATCATGATTCTGGATCGCGTTTCCATGGCAGCAATCAGACCACTGAAGTTCACAAATAAAGACTCTCTTTTTGGCATGCAGACAGTGGTAAATTCTGCAAATTTAGAAAAGAACAGCTCATACAACTTACTTCCGAGCTCTATTTTCATTTTGTTGAAATAAAAAGACAAAACAAAAGAAAACAAACTGTAAAATATACTAAAACAACCAAATGAGCACAGTGGGCTCGATTCAGCAGGTGGGAAGTCCTAGGGAGTTGCTACTTCTTTCAATCTAACTGCCTGAGGTGGAGTTTAACTCATTTGCATTAATGAAGAAGGAAGCTACAATAGCTTCAAGTCTTCCCATTAACTATCATCAGGAGATCTTCTTACTCATACAATATATAAAATGTACATAAAATACTATAATTTAGAGTGATGATTTCACCTTCATCTTATTTAGTGTGCATGAGAAGCAAAAAAGACCCAGACTAGTCGAAGGCAGTTTTAGAACTGTGACCGTGAGTTTGAGACTGTTATCATGATCTGCTCTGGTTTCTTGTATAAAACTGGCCCTGAAACTTCACTCCTTTTATTTCTGTCTACAGTGAAATGGTTGGAAAGTTGAAGGAGGGAGACTAATAAAAACATAAGAATCCAGAAGGATGCAAAAGAGCCATAAATTATCATGAGTCATTTGAGAAAAGTTCAAAGATGCAAAGTGACAAAAATAATTTGCAACCATCTACTCTGCTACAGCTGGAAAAAAGCAAACTGCTAGAGCAAGGTTTTAATTATGGCACATTTGTCAGCATATTGAGAAAATTATGTTGGTTTTTTCCCCTTAAATACAGAAGTTTTATGAATGGGATACAAGTGCTAAAGGACAGAGGAAATGCATTATTAACATAGCTCTTCAAAGTTTGACTGGGACAACTACGAAAAAATTACTGCTGCGACCTTCTTCACTCCACCTGATAAACACACTTTTAAAGGTAGGTGCAGAACAACACTTTTCATCCTGTGAAGCTTTTCTGGGCTTGAACGACACATAAAGCTGCAGATCGAGCCTGCTGTGCTTTTTAGATTCTTCTCTGAACATGTGCACACACACACACACACACACACACACACACACACACAAAATAAATAGCAAAGTTAAAATGTTAAAGAATAACCTTTGCAATCTAGGATTCAAGTCCAGCAAAGGATGCAGAGGACATGCCATCCTCTATACTAGAACTCCTGCAACTCCCTTCCGCCTCCCAATCCTTTAAGCTAAGCAGGATGACCAAACTGGGAAAATATACATAAAAATGCTTCGACTTTTGTAGTCTTTTTATTTCTTCAAGTATTTCTGCAATAGCACAGTTAACATTTAAGCCTGCAAGTTTGCTAGATATAATATAATAATGAAGGTTTACAGAATACTTCATACCTTAAGCTTACCTACACATTGCTTTAAAACATTGCTATGAAACAGAGAAACAATAACTGTTAGCCTAAATTCACTAACAGGAAATACGACAACCTGGCCTTTCCTTCCAGTCTTTCCTGCAAGATGACACAGGTGTTCTCTTCATGATGGATGCTTCCCTCACATCTCCTCACAGGTTGGCTCAGACACAAACCCACACTCAAAAATTATTGAAATATCAGTTTGAAATTAAACTTATTTAATTTATCTACATCTCCCCAGTATCTCATGGAAACTACTTTCATAGGCTGTACAAATGGCTGCCTCAGGCTGGATGGGGACATTGAATAAAGCAGACAAATAGTGGCAGGGGTCCTGACCATTCCTCAAGAAGAACTGTGGTTCCCAGGCACAAGTCTTTTTTCTCCCATGTAGTCCAAGGAAGAGTAACTGAACCATTGTGCAATTCTGCTGGTTTTGATGTGCTTTATGAAAAATATGTATAATGAATTTTTTAGATAAATACTTACAGTCTGGCAATACCATAATTCATCTTAATCCTACTACTGGTTACAGTTCTCAGGCTTGTTTTCAACCCCTTAGGATTTCAGTAGAGGGGAAGAACTCATCTGAATCATGCCAGAGGTGCCTGAAGGTCACACAATGACTGTTGACATTTTCTAGAATGGATGTCAGGGGACATAGCTGACATACCCACATTTGATTTTATGCACTGAGAATATATGGTGGAGAGAGGCAACTAATTGCTGTTGTGCTGTAAAACTGACGCTTGATGCATAGTCTTTTCAATAAACACTACATACATACTCATAAAGTCTCTTCTATCACATCATTCTGATTTAAAATTATTAAAACATCTACTACAAATGAAACTTTTTTCATTTTCTTCTGTCTACTGTAGCTTGTACCTTACTACCTGTAAGCAAATATGTAACAACAAAGGACAGTCTCAGTGGCAAAAGACAAAGAAAGTCTTAGATAATTCAAGAAGCATGTGAAACTTCTGGAAAAATACAAACACGTTTGATTTACCCCATATTGGACATACACAGCCAGCATACCTTTTAATTTTTTTGTAAACAGATAATAGAGTAAAACCTTACAGTTGTCTTACTCTTAGAGACAAATCAACTGCAAGAGCAATGTTCTATGAAGGGTGAAAAACAGCGAGGAGGGAGAGAAGGGAGGGGCAGGATGGGACACAGGGACTAAGAGTGACTATGAGGGAAAGGGAAACTAGGAGAGAAAACACTTGGCGAGGAAAATCAAAGCAAATAGTACTTACTGATGAATAGCTTGCAAGAATTTGCGTTGATGTTTCCTTACTTTTGCATGGTCTATCTTTTTAACCAGCTTTGTGTTTTTATAAATTAACCATGTTTCCCTGAGTACATTGGCCGCTGCATTTTTCACCTGTTTAATAAAAGAAAAACACCAGGCTGACAAAAGTAGCATCATGTCGTATTTTCTCTCTTCTGCTACAAACTCTTTCTAAAGTACTTAAGACCCTGCCTAACTGTGGGAAGTGGGTATATCAAGAAGCTGGAGTACTGAGGGCAGAAAGCAGTAACTGAACCAACGGGACTGCTGAGCAATTTCTATGTTACTTATAAGCATGATATTCAGACTAGCTCTCTTTGCACTGGGGAATAATTTGTCTCTCTGTAAAGAATTAGCACCATTTGGTGTTTATGGCAATATAAATTACAGTGAGGAGAGACTAATGCATTATCTGTATTGCAATTAAATGTATTTAATAGGATCATAAAATTTCTCTCTTTCTTGTTCTATGGTTAGTACCACTTAATTCTCTTAGCAATTTAGCAGTCTTTTAAATTTCCAAAGCTGTTTGAACATACTTTTTTTCCTTTTTTTTTTTCTGTCTTTTTATTCTTGTTTCTTTTTTACCATTCTCCGAGGAGACAAAAAGTATCTTGTCAATTAATGTGGCCACTGTTCTATTTCATAAGTGCTTTGAATTTTTTTACATAAAATGTTAAAGGTAAGAGTACCTATAGTCCCTTCTTAGCCCCACCAAAATTTTTCATGAATGCTTGAAAACAACAGACAAAGAATTTCAATGCTATGATGATTAATGACAGAATTACTAGGTTACTTGCAAAGGCAAACTGTCCTTATTATTCATCTTTATTTTCCCTCCCTCCAACTTTGTATCATGCCAGTCACTGCAGCATCAGAGCTAAGTCATTATCTAGGAAAAGGCATTGCAGGAATGTTATGCAGTAGCTCTTTCCAGTCAGAAGTTCCCACCTTGTTCCTGTAGAAGTGTTGAAGAACCTTCGTTCTGAATTCAACGGAAGCACAATCCCATTTTAGAGACTTTCCCACAATCTCTATCTAGTCTTTGCATAAAATAAACTTTAAAAGGTGCAGATGAACACGACTCAAAATCTAGACAATATTTACAAAACTGTTTTCCCTCCTGAAAGACATTTTGAGCTCAGCTGTGAGATTACACTGGAGAAGTGCCTGTTTTAGGAAGGGACAAATGTTGCCTGTGGTCTACGATCAACAAGACCTTCACTGACTAAAATATGAGTGTAAATCAACAAGCTCAGATATGACACTTCAAGTCACACACCCTTTATACCTATGTAAGAACTGTCTTCCCACTCATCCTTAGTCTTTCCCCATCGTGACTGCTTACAGGAGATACAGGCTGTTAGTGGTGACCAGCGTAGAAACAAGGGAGCCAGCACAATCAGAGTGGTGTGCTGATGTGTCCTGGAAACACAGCATGTAGAGACATGACACAGCTCTCCGCAGCAGAGGAGCATGGCACCACTGCATGGAGCTGTGCTGAGGCTCCCAACCTCCTTCCCGCCTGAAGAACAGCCACAGCTTCCAGCTTAGGCATCGGCATCCCTCTCCACCCAGCAGTAAGGATAAGCTCTGCTGAGTTCCTGTTGTGAGTGTAAGGACCTTCCTTGCCATATTTGCTCTTCTCGATAACAAATATTAAACAAGTTGAGAGGACTGTGCAGCTCCTACTCATTTTCTTGCTCCCTCAAAACTGACCTGTTTCATTCCAATAAAGGATTTTTATTGCCTTGTTTGCCGCATTCTTTAATTTTCCAAGATGTTATTGTACTTTAAATATATATTTTATACAGAAAATGTTAAAATATTTTTATGAATTCTAATGATTTCTAGAGGGCTTTTTCAAAATAATGTCTTCTAAAACATCTTTCAAGGTACTTCAGTACTGCATGGCACTAAGTGAACCCTGTGTTGAGTACACAAAACAACTGCAAAGAATCTCACTCACAAACTGAATATGTCTTTTTCTTAAGAACATCCATCTTAGCTTGAAATTCTTCTATATATCAGTCATTTCACCTATTTTAGCTACAAAAATCTATTTATTCTTCTCATACGCTACATGAAAGCTTTTTAGTTTAATAGAACAGTCTCTAGTTTCACAGCACTTAACTTTTGGTTATACCAATTATCTTCCAGCTGCAAGGACCCTCTATAGAAGAATGTTCAAATTCTCAAAATCTGCTGAGAACTCAGTTGCCCTCAATTCAGAGAAAAGGTCAAGGCATTTGATTCCTTCTCCTTGCAAAATCACACCCGTGAAAAAGTTGATTATGAGAACAGAGCAGATTATTTAAAATAAATGCAGAAAGAAATTAACACCCATTTCCTTTTCAGTTGTGAATATAAAGTGTGACTTACTCTTTTAGTTAGCTGAGTGTCCATCATGAAATTATGCACATGTTTTTCAGCTTTGGTAAGTTCTAACTTCCTTGCCACCACAGCCACCACCAGTGCAGTGCACCCAGCACCCTGAAAACAATAAAACAAACCCCCAGGATGTTACTACTTCATTTTGTAGAGTTTTTATTGGAAGTTTCTCCTTTGTTGTAGAAGTACAGCAGGCACCAGATGATTCATTCCTGGTAAATATAGTGAACATGCTACAGCTATTTCTGTTCAGAGTAATAGGAAAAGTCAGTAATTACAGGCTGGTAAACTGTCAAGGCATCAAAATAATTAGTGAGCAGCATCATTTAAAAGTTCTGCTTTTTTTTTTTCCCCGCAGGGGCTGGAAATTTGAACACATCACACTTCTAGTGCATAAACAAAAGGAGTGACCAGAACAACTTTTAAACCCAGAATATTGGTAAATAAATGCAGAATACCCTGTTCTTAACAACTGTCTCAAGGTTACAGTTACTGCTAAAGAGGAAATAACATCAATTAGAATGTAGCACACAGAAAAAAAAGAAAAGTTTCTTAGGATTTTTTTGTAGGGCCTAAAAGAATAATACATTTAATATTTAATCACTTTAGTATACTTCCCTGTTGTTCTCTGAGTCCTTCACCAATCTCTTCCTATAATAGTTCTGCTTATCTTATTACCATTTAAAAAAACGCACATGCACAAGACCATTTATTCAAAACTTGGATGGAGAAAATGTCCATTTTCTAATTTGTGCAATGTACATGTATGGATATGCATATATATTCATGACATGTATGTTCAAAAGAGGCCCAAGGCAGTAGGTGCCTGTTGCTTTGAAATGACAATGCCTTTCTAAGCATAACAAATTTAAATGGATTTTTTTATTGGCAGGGAAGAAAGGAAAGGAGAATAAAATGAGCCAGGTAATGACAAGTAGCATCTATTATACACATCTAGAGGTATCATTTACTCTACAGTATTAATAAATTCTGCTGCCTTAGAACTTTTTTTTTTTTTAAAAAAAAGCCAAATCTTTACAGATTCTTTGTAAAAAAAAAAGTACAACAATCACATTAAATATATGAGGCTGTGTTTAACTTGCAGGTTCACTCCAATCTAGTTGTTATCACACCTGTATCAGTTCGTCTCCAGTATAAAGCAATCTCTTGCTGCACATTGAAGCTTACCAAATTTTCATTTGCAGAGCTTCCTTCCACTCTTTCTTTATTTCTCCCATCTACACTCTCTCTATTCCCTACCTCTATAACTGCTTAGGCTCTCCAGAAAATCCAGAATAAATCTCTGAATCTAGCTTTCAAAATACAAATTCCATTAATAAACACACAGAGACTGTAAAGTAAATTAACTAATTAGAAACACTTATTCACATAGTGTCCTCAAAAAATGTATCTGCTCTCTCTGCTTACTTACTGAGGCACCCAGTGAATTTTCTGAAAGTCTTCAATTAACTAATTCTCCATTCCCCTGGTATATTATTCCAAGAAATCCATCTGCTCCCTCAAAACCACCTAATTATTTGCAGTTAGTTCTCACCTATCAAAGCTTCTATCTCCAACAGCTCTTAACATTCCCTTGAATGAGTTTTTTTTGTAATTTTGCTCCATTTCATGCTTCTCTCCTCTCCTCAATACTAAAGCTACTTTCTACCTTTGCTGTTCCCTCTCCTTCTGTTCTTCAGCCCTGTGTTGATAAAAGTTCAAGGAGAGTCAAAATGGGGCTACAGGTTCCTTTGCTTCTCCAGATCTCACTACATTTAAAAGGAAGAAGACAACCAATGCAGCTTAAGGCTGAGTAATTCACAAATGCACTGAGCCCTCTGAGGAGTAGCCAAGAGATGCTCTACCATATGCCCTGCCTCCCCAGAAAATAGACAGCTTTCCTTTGGTCTCTGTCCTGTGAAGGAGGGCAGGACAGAAGTGCTAATATGCAGAAGACTTCTCTGTGGGCAAATAGATAAATAAATTACCCCATACAGTAGCAAGAACGTGAAGAGAACAGCAGGCATCTCTGGGCCCAGTATGTCAGGATAACAGGGGCCAGATGATTCAACAACATGAGTTCTGCCTGCTTACAGCACGAATGATAAAACAGAAGGAGATTATTAATACAGACACCACTGGCAAAGTGGCACAAACAAGCTGCTTATGGCAAGTTACCAGGGAAGAGAAATATTAGGTCCCCTTTTCCAGCCTCTCCCAAAAAGGCTGTAGGAATGCTGACAGACAAAAGGAATTCGGTTTGAGTTGAAATTATTCCCGTTTCTGCGATTAACTGTCATGCTTTTTCAGAGTGGCACAGCAGCTGTACCAGCCAAACACTGTTAGAATCAGGAGGTTTCTACCTCACATGAAAGACACTGCCTGCAGCAGCAGAATATTGCCACCAGCAAGCTATGACTACCACCTCTGCTGTGTGTATGCACCATCTTCCTTATCTCCAGAACAGCTTACTGCAACAGCAAGGTATTCTAGATTGAGGTTATCCCTCTTGGCTTCATGGGATATGACGGGATCTCAGGATATGAAAATGAACTTTTTTAGCATTTCTGCAGAGCAGGAAGTATTATATTACCTGCATGTTTATGTTTCACAATACCTTGAAGGAAAACAAATTACGCTCATTCTTTAAACAACTAACAGCTTACAGAAGTAAGATTGAAATTCCACTCAAAGTACATGATGCTAATTAATTTTATGTTAAAGTGCTCTGCACTATTATACGATTCCCCTAAAGATCTCAGCATCCCTAAAAATACTAATAAATTGAGAATTATTCCAAATTGCAGAAATGAAACAGAGGCGATACAGTTGCTTCAAAATGGTAATATCTTAAGCATCATACTTGCCATGTTTTTGAATATCCTGATTCACATGAAGATCAGTAACATAAATTCAATGAATTCATGCTCATATGTTCAGGGTTTTTTCTTATATCGATACTACATAATGCAGCAGCTACTTTTTAATTAAAATTGCTTAGACTAAGTAAAAGCACCTTGATAATTGTTTGAACTGCAAGAAGAAGAGAATAAAATTCTAAAAAGTATTTTATTTGATTACTGCATTTTATAACCTCCAACATAATTTGTTTTATTCTGTTTTGAAGTAAATAAAATAAATCACTGCTTCAAGCTCCCGCTTAACTTTCAGGGGAATTGTATATCATACAAAGGAAATGAAAAAGGCAGGAATGTATATATTTTCAAGTATCAGGGCAGTAAGTAATTCTACTTTGAATTTGCACCCCTCAGTCAGTCCCCTATCCACCTCTTGCATTACAGAGTTACTGTAGTATATTTTGACTTCATAAGCAGCTTGATTTTAAGGGCACTCAGGACTCCCAATATGACAAAATTTCAGGAAAACGAGAATCAAAGAATGAATATTCAAAACATTCCTTCATTAGTCCACTGCAGCTTTAGCTAGAGATAGGTATATATATGAAACCTACCAATGTCTACACCATTGAAGAGTTCATTCAAGGTGTGGCTAAAGTAAAAGATGAAAAAATAAGTGTCATGCTTCAAAGAATTAAAAAGCATCAGTTTGTGTTAGTTAGTAAATGTTCATAACAATGTAACTCAGAACTAAAAGGTCTGACTTAAGGCTATTTCACAAGAAAGGGAAAAAATGGCCAAAACGTCAATTAATTCATGCTGACTATTCAGATTTTCAGTGATCTCAGGCAAATTTGAAAACGAGACAATTTAGTTTTCACAGTTTCTCAAAGTCGCAGAATTATTTTTCTATGCAGATAACTTTTGTATGTGTTCACATGAAATTAAGCATTAAACAGTTAGAAGCTGTGTTGACAATTTAGACACAGCTGTTAAAAAGCCTAGACACAAATTATTACAGCACATACAGTGTAAGCAACTTGGGCAAGCCAAAGTTAGACTATATTGCTCATTTGCTCAATTTCATGGAAAGAGGCAATAGCAGAATTAACCACCCATTGATCTGATCTCTTTCACATATTCTATGATTAAGGGTTTGTCAGCAATCACCAGTTTTAAAAGCTGATCTACCTGAATTTTTCTGTTTTCCAGAAAGCATGTACAGGCTGAACACACTTATCTACTATACCAGGAGAAGCTCTTAAAGATCACAGATTTAAAAATGGGCTTCTCTAAAATGACAAGACCAGGATTCCACCGATCAGCTGAGCAATGCCTCTTTTCAGTTTGGAAGGATCTGAAGATGAAGCACATGAACCTTATCCTAAATGCATAGTATTTCTTGCTTGATATTAAATGGTGCATATTAGTCTTCAGTAAAAGCAAGAAGTCTGAAAACAAACACATGACACATCCTTAGTCTTTCAGTTGGACAAAGCAACAAACACTGGACTGTATAGTGACATCAGATCTCTGAGAGTGATGTAAAACTGGCATTTGTGAGCAGCACAATCTTGAAAAACAAGGTCTACAGCCATTTACACTGGACAGAAGTCAGCTTGACTGTCAAGCTATTTAGCTGCTGTCCTATATGAAAACATTTTGATGTATATGCAAACAACTTCAGGACATTCTTCATCTCTTTAATTCTAAGCATGCTACTCCAGTTCAAGACAAAGAAAGATGCCTTCAGTTCAAATGCTAATACAGGTAAGCAATAGTCCATGAAAGCTCTCTTTCGGTACCTTCTCTGATGTCTTGAATCCCAAGTAAGTTGCCCTGATAGACATTAAGTGTATGTCGGTATTTGACTCACATGTATACTTAGGTACTTGTTATATACTATTAGGCTAATTATTTTCTCAGTTATACAAGTCTAAATGATGACTGATCTTCCTTAGAAAAATGAATGGAAGAATGGACTAAGTTGAAGGAAAAAATAAAATGTCAACAGGCACTGGCGTTTTAACATCAAGCCCCATACTATTTGAAAACAGTAAGAGAAGAAAGGTGCAATTCATTGTATTTTAAGTTACACTTTAAATTTAGCAACTGAACAAAACACTTAAAAATGCCGTTCAGAACAAAATAACTATTACTTGGTGTTATCTTTCAGTTTACCCTTAGGCATCATAAACTGCAACTTTCCTTATCTGTCTGCACAGTCTCTCCTCTTGGCACTTAATTCTGAATTATTGCAAGCTTCCTTTCATCTGCTTTAACAAAGCAAATTATCTCTTTCTTAGCCATATCAGGGATTGCTGCAATGGATATTTTCTTTGCCTGACATTTTTGTTAGGTTACTCTGCTCTGTGTCCATCTATTCCCTTCTCTATGGCATATAGAACATTTACCCTCAGTTGCAGTATTTTATGACTACTCTTCCATCTCATCAGTATGGAAGCAATGGATTTGAGCTCTAATAAGCCCCTGCAGGCAAAATCCTTCGCATCATCTCTTGACTTCGGAAAAGCTCCCTGGAAACATGTACAGATCTAATATATAGTCTTCTTTCAAATTCCTTCCCTTCTTTTTTAGGATATTACTTACTACAAAGCCTAGCAAAACCAGTGAAGGTACCTAAAATTCTGGTGTGTTAAGATCACTTGTTTTGATCCTACATAATGTCTCATTGTTCCTCATACTCTTTGCTATCTGGAGATGGCAAACTGTTCAGGAATTTGGATTATATATTTCTACTGTCTTTACACACTACTGGTATCAATAGGATCAGGTGTTACAGTCCCGAAGTGCTACAGGAATATAAATACAAATAAATAAAGATGGTAGGTCTGTATTAACCAATTATACTGTACACATCACAATACTAGACCTGTCCTTGCCTTTATTCTCCTTCAGATGCTGCTGTGGTTTACCGACATTAGGTATCAGTATACTTACTATATACTATACCAGCTGCTATACCTTTAGCAGTCCAGTCACAGTCCTCTGTCCTTCTCTTCACCGATGCAACCCATCCTGAGCTTTCTGCTGTTATCATCAGAACCACTACACCCAAAGTTACCACAGACAATTTTACATTACGGTACACCACAGCAGACATAGCCATGGCAGCCACAGGGAAAAAGCTCTGCCAACAGTCCCCTGTTGCCTTAAGTATCAGTTGAGGCTATGAAGTTCAGATCAAGACCATGCCTTTCCTACTGCTTGCAAGTGCTAAGACTGAGGGTTCTCACTGATGCAATACACAGTAATAGCAAAAGTGCAGGGTTCAGGATTCAATAAAGTCTAGCATTTACATCTTACATTGTGGTAAGGGCCCAATTTTAGTGATAACCAAAGAGAGGTGCTTTCAACTCTTCAACTAAAGGGTGAGCTAAGTCAAAGAATGGTTAGGACTGGCTGATAAACCACACTGAAAATAGCCGCTGGTCAGCAGAGAAACCCTGTAATCCTCTAAGTAAATACCTCTGGCATTTCCACTTGGTTCTTTTTCTAGTAAGGTTTCAAAATACCTTTACAAGACAACAATGAATTGAGCAATTTTTGCGACTGCCTGGAGGTCATATATATGCCTGGAGGGTGCTGTTGGCAAAAAAAGGAAGCAACACTGTGTATCAATGTCTCAGCCGAAAGTCTCCTGGCAGCTTTGGTTTACTGGACTGGAAGTGAAGTGCAGTCTTTAGTGCTGTAGTTGTCACAAAAATGTCCTGCTATACTTGCCTGTAGCTGAAAGAAGGCATTTGCCACACTTCTTGCTCATTTCCCTTGGGATCCACTGAGGGAGAGAGAAGGTCCGCTTTGCAGACATATTGTTCTGGTGGGAAATTTAGCTCTGCACCAGAAAAGGCACAACATTCCTCCTGCTGCTCTGCATAAAATGAAAATCCCGTAAGACTTCAACCAAGGTACTCTGTTCATTTGGCTCTCTAGAAGTTGGACTTGGAGGACCACCAGGGAAGGGGAAAAAAAAAATTAAAAAATCTTGCTTGAAGTAAAAAAAACCTCTCCAAAACAAGCAATGAAAAGTTAAGGGAGGACTCCATCAACATGACAGACAGAAGCTAGGGAAATGGTGTTGTATAAATGTGGTTTTGCATTTGTCATAGTTTACTGGGAGAGATGTGTAACCTTGCAACACTGAAACAAAATATGATGTATAATAGGACAACAACTATGCCGTCTCAGCCAAAAAGGTGACCTGAAACAGTTTTGCATTATTTATACTTTCATATATTCAAGTTTTGCCTGGCTACTATTGTCTTCAGTGGAGTTTGTCTGCACCACAGCTAGAATGCTACTGCAACATTTAAACTTCTAATCTATACAACAGCAGATGATCAGATTCTTTTACGTCTAATCAGTCTGTAAGGTTTTTAGCAATGCTGCAAAAATAAAAATTATGAAGAGCATTACATGTCATATACAAATATGAAATGATTGAATACTCTCAGATACAGTAACGGGCAGTGGGTATAAGGGTGAAGTAAAGTCCTTTCCCTGAGTAATGCAAGTTGGGTACTGGGAAAGGTTTCTGAGACAGCACAGAAAATGATGACTTACAAAAAGAACACAATTTATCTTCCACAGGGAAACTGATAAATGATAGTAATGTTGACTTAGAGAAGCCCAAGAATTGAATGCACCCTGGCAGCTGGGCTCCTGGGTAACCTTCAATGGTCATAACAGTTAAAAACCCCCTGGAGATCAAGACAGTTTCTGCCGATGTATAAAAAACCTTCTTCCTGAGTAAAGAGGTGAAATCTGATTTTGCTAAACAAGCAGGCTCAACGGTCTACAACACTGACTGGAAACGTTACTTTAATAATTCAGGATGACGGCTACCGATGATGTTCTTGTCCAAAACCTTTGTCTAAATACAAAAGTTGTATGAGAATACATGTAAAATATATTAAAATTGCTCTATTAAAATATGAAGTTATTGCAGATGAAACCAAACCAAATTGGATTTTTTTCAAAACAAAGCAGAAGTTTTGCTGTAACAGTCATCGCTTCTGGTCATATCTATGTACACAAAGATAACACAGGGCAATTGCTGTTCATTCCAGCCAGTAACTGACTGCCCTTGAACTTGCTGAAATACATCCGTAACTCCTAGCTAGACCTAAGTGGGAAACAGTTTCCCTGGCCTCTAACACGTCAAAAACTTCCCTGCTCTACTAGTACGAACTGAAGACCTTTTGAGGATTTTTTTCCCTTAATTTTTCTAATTCTAAAAGACAGTTACCCTTTCCAGGAGATTTTGTTTACTCAAATGGAGGTACAGCCTCTGCTGTCCTTTCACATTTTATATTTCTGGCCTAACCACCACTACTTCAGAGATTACTCTCTGGAGCTTCTCAACTAAATTTTGATAATTTATTTTTCTTTACTTCAGTTAGAAATTTCATCGCAACAAGCCATAGCAATAAAATAATACTAAACTATGTTTGTTCCTTGACAAAAGTTTCTATTCTGGCAATATGGTGTGCTGGAACAACAGTAGAGGAGATGAAGAATTTCTGAGCAGCTCAATTTGTAATAGCTTCACCTCTAATAATTCAAGCATCATTAACTGTCTTCTGCATATTACATTTTTGCTTGACACACTGTCCAGTTAGGTTGTATTATGTTAGAAGGATTTAACACAATCTGTTCTGAATCCTGATGTCACATATTTATTATTGAATTCTCAGAACCAACTGAATTAATTTCTATCATGTAAGTGAGACATGGCCTTGAGATGCTACCAATTTGCATGAAAAGCTTTTCATATTTTCTTGTACTCTCAGGAAAGTAACAACTGAGCTGTGTTCTAGATTTTTTAAATTCCTCCAGTAGGTTTCTCATCCAAAAACTACTCACCGCATTGCTCTGACCTTTTACCACCAATACTAGAAAAGATTAAAATATTACAGATTCTTGATCAATGTGCGAAATGTTTTAGGTAAATCTTTAAATAGCAATACAATCTATTATTCTTTTACTGTTATTACAGAAAATTGAGTTGCTTCTATCAGATCAACCACACCTATCTACCTACAAAGCAGCATATTGGTCTTTGTCATATCTTTTCAGCTCTTTGAGTGTAATTCAAAATACATTTCTGTGTTTCATAAACAATTATGTGTTTTCACAACTCATTACAGAGTTAAACAATGTAAACAAAAATTTTCATTAAAAATCCCACAATGTTTTATTATGTAAAATAATTTATGACCTTTTTGTACATTAGCCATAGAAAGTTATATAAAATGATTTTAATATTTCATTGCTCAAATCTGATGTTTACTTTCTTTTTTCTAAGAATCATCACAGAAGATCTGCAGCCAATGTTAGCTATGCAGTTAGAAGCTACTTTTTTTTCTTCTTCTTACAATCTAGTAACTATTAAATTTCAAAGATGTTACAGTTCAGATTTTGCTACCAATAAAAATCATATGGTTAAAAACCATACTACTCTAGGTGCCACATTCCTCTTGTAGATAGTCCTCTGTATTTGTTGGTAAGACCAGGCTGAGCCTAAGACAGAACTGTATGCACAAACACCACAATTTAGCCCTAGATAGAGAGTCCCCTATTCTCAGAAACACCTCATCCTCATGACTTTTTTTCATGATGCATAGGAAAGGAATAGTGATTCTTTTGAACTAAATGCAGACTTCCACAAGGACATTAAAAGTTGCAGCATGAGAAGCTTTAAGATCAGATCTGATTCATTTTTGATTCACAATCTGGAACTAATAAAAACCACGATCCCTAAAGTCAGCTTATACACATTGACTGCATTACTCTAATGAGAATTCTTCACTTCATGAGCGGTGTTCAAATTCTGTATTTTAAAAATGCTACTTAAAAGTTTTCCAAAATAAACACCTAATCTGGTCCACCACTATGATGTAAATCTAAGAAAATCTTCCTGATTTATTTGATTCATTCATAGGCTTAATGATCTCATTACAGTTCATTTCAATAACAGAAACATTTAAGCTGCACCTTCAGTGTTAGTGAAGTAGACACTCTGAAATAACAGTTGTTTCACTTAAAGCAATCCTCATCCAAGCTATAGCCAATCACCCTGCGCATCCTGTGGTAAAACAACTGCAGCTCATCCATTTTACTGTTGCAAAGCAGTTTTGACCTACTAATTCTGCAGGTCTGCTTCTAACTACTGGTGGTTGGCTCTGCAGAAAGATTCTGCATCCTTAGCTTTGCATCATACAATAAATGCACTAGCTCAACCAATAATGCTGGATGCAAAAGGAAAAGACTCCTTTTCAAATCTTGCAACAGATCCTTGTATTTGGACTGGGAGGAATGGATTGCCATTATTTTATCTTGCGTAGGTACAAAAGCTTACAAAGATCTGTAGAAATTATCCATCTCACAGTCTATAATTATACATCTTCACATACCCTCTCATGCTTGCGCCTCCTTTTACTCCTACCAATCTCTACTTCCCTTCTTTAAATGTTTGCTAACTTCATTACACTCCTCATAAAGCAAGGAAAATTTGGCAAACCACTCCAAGGCCCTATCTCCAAAAAGCCATTAAGGAGGTGGAAGTGCTGCTTCTATGCAGCAGTTCCACTTGGCACTAGCACAAACAAAGCGCTCCACCTCTACCTGAGCTCAGCCTGCTGACCAGGGTCTGAGAGATCTGCTTGGGTATGCATTGATAATCACAGATGGCATCTTCTGTGGGCTGACAAAACTCCAACAAGCTGGATGGCACGGTGAAGATGCCATAGGTCTCTCAATCTCCTCTATATCCTGCTCTGATATGAGTGACAGCACTCATATTTCTATCCATTCATCACACTCTAGCAGATGTACCTAATGTATACAGAGGGTAGAAGACACATTTACTATCCTACGTACAGTTCACCTGGCCCACAGTCTACTATTGCTCATCTCATTGAAAAAATACGGACATGTAATCGAGCTGAGGTACCCAGTTCAGTTTCACTTGCCTGTCTGTAAAGCATCTCTGCATTAACTCATTGCACTAACTCTGTATGGCTCTGTGTCAGTATCTTCATTAAAGATTCACCTATTTAAGTGCTTTGGAAGACCAAAAAGTAAATTGTTCATTATAAGAGTACATATTTTTCCAGTATTTGCCGCCTTTGTTCAGTTTTCTTTCTTTTTTTTTTTTTTTAATTTTTCTCATACATCAGACTTCTTTGCTGGCTTACTCTTAAAAACTCTCAAGGCTTTCTTCCTTTTAGGATAATCTAAATATGTGTAAAGATTTTCCTATTTTCCAGCAGTGTGCATTTGTAGAATTTAAAAGATTTCACTTGAACTAGTGCCTCAAGATAGCAGTAGCTGCAGAATCAAGAGCCAGCATAACTTGGTGCCACCAGCGGAAGGCATGAAGTCTACTTCACGGCTGGAGCACAGCACAGGGTTTGGCCTGGGCAGTCCAATTTCCATTACAGAAAAAGCAATGCTGAAGGCAGAAGTGGGCGGAGAGCCAGAGCACGTGGGCTCTGCCTTCACTGGAGTCAAGACACTGAAAGAGCCCTCCATGGGCCACCAGTTTTGCAAAGCCAATATTAACTCTTCAGTGGTCTGTGTAATTATCCTTGTATTCACAAGTATTTCTATTTATTCTCCCTTCCATCCTTTTTAGCAGGGACTTTATCCAAACGCAAAAACTCAGTGGTATTTGGTATTGATCACACTAATCCAACAACGTATTTGCTACTTCAGATGCTAAGGAATTACATTTTCCCTCTTAAAATCACATACATGGTTTGATTTTATTTGTTACCTTCATTCAGCAATTATCCTGGTGTACCTTTTAATTAGAACATCAACCACTCCTATTGAAATAAAAATCGGTAAGTCTGTTCTTTTAGGATCTTATCTTTTCTACAACAAACATTAGTTACCGTACAATTTCAGAAGAGTAGCTGGTTTTAAAGAATTATGTTCAAGACCTATAAGCTTTTTGGTATTATTATGTTCACTGTTTCATTCTTCGTATCTTTCAGATCCTTCATTTAAAAAAAAGAGAAATTTCAACATCTGACTTTCTCTCATTGCTCCGTAATTTTTTTTTTCCTCACAGATTATATTTGCCAAAGCAATATTGCAGATGTCCTTAAAAATGTAATTAGGGGTCAGGCTTTCAGTATTGTTTCACCTGTCATCACACACTAGCTACCTGGCTAGTTTTTGGTTAAGAATATTTTCTGTCTCTGGAGGTATTTATCCCAAATTCATTACCATGAGACTCTGATTGGAGCCTTCGTGCTTCCAAAGCAGCTTTAGAATTTTTAGTCATTAAAAACAATCAAAGGCATGGAGGTGAGTATTATCCATACATTTTACAAGTCTAATTTTCAATGGAATCTTGTTTCAGTTGTGAAAAAGAAATGCAAATGCTATGTATTTGTCAGTACTTTAGTTTTTCACCAAAGTAATCAAAGCAATTGCCATAGTTTTACATCTGAATCCAAACGGTGCTACCATAAGTAAAATGACAAATATATCTTGTCATCCTATAATTTCAGCTTCTGTGTAGTTCATTCACACGTACACAGACTAACACTTGCAATAATCTTTTTGCAAGTATTTTTTTCCAATTTTGTTTTTACCTTGTTTTTGTCATAATAAAATCATAAGCCTACCCGCAACCACTCAAAATAACGATCCAGATGCTGCTATCATTTGCACTAGCATAAACGCAAAAGCAGTGAGAAACCCAGAGATGATCAGTATCAGTATTACTGTTCTCATTGCACTTCTGCAGGGCTTTGAAGGTCCTGGATTTCTGTTAGCCTCTAAGTTTTTTTCATAATGTTGAAAAGTGCGGAACAATTTGAGTGAACAAAATTATCTGATACCTGCATCTCCAAGTACTTGCTTCTTATTTCTAAACCATGCTTGGGAAGAAGAAAAGCTTTATAACAAGGTTCTGTCCCCATTCTGCACACCCCCATGGCAATACATACTGCTTGTCCTCTTTTTTTCCTAATGAACTTATGACCACATTTTATTCTCTCTGGCATCACGATACAGCTCAGAAAGAGAAGCAAAGGCAAATACCCCAGAAGATGGCAGATTTGAGCTTAACCAACAGCCTTTAAAAAAGCCTTTTGAGTCATTCCTCTGCTTTCAGCCTGCGCCTTCCAACTACATCGCAAACTCTGTGTTTAAGGAAATATGCATTTGCCACCACCAGTAAAATGTACTGGGAGTCTTTCTCAATAAAGATCAATGACGTGAAACCTGTGAGATGTTTTGAAAGAAAAAAAAAATCATTTGGAAAAAATTCTTAAACATTACAAACATGCATTGATCTATTTCACTCTTTGAACACAAAATACACAAAAATACACAAAAATTTTACCAAAACATCTGTTCAAAAGGGGCAAATATTTGATACCATTTGTTTTCAGCCATAATCCCAATTTACCTGTTTTAACAGAAGGTAGACATTGGAGCTGTATTACTTATGATCAATGGCAAAATTTCAGAAACAAGCATGATTCTTACTGTTACACACAGTACATACGATGCTCATTCTGCCGATCTCATTCACATACAAATAAAAGTGGCAGAGTCCGGAGCTTTTTTTACTCCAAATTTACTGTAGATATGTGCAAATTTCCCAGACATTATAGTATACCACCTTACTCCTTGTCTAACTTTGACCAAATTGTGCAATAAAGAAAAACTAAAACCAGACATTAAGTACAGTTACTAAATATAGACTGAATATGCATGGACTAACAATTGCTGCCTTGTATAAACTCTTACAGTGAAATTGCACTACATAAATCCACTGAAAACAATGGAATGCTATGGACAGGACATTATTAGACTTACAAGAAATAATGTAGAAAACTATGCTCAACCAAAATGCTTTAGGAGATTATCCATCATCACTTTTCCTTGTTTGTGAGTAACTTAATTTTAAGAAACCAAATTCAGAACTGTAGATTCATTATTAGTACTTTTCCAATTACACATGTCCAAAGATAATCAAGATTATATGATACCTTAACATTTAACAAAAGACTCTTTTGAGATTTTGAAGCTGCAAATTACACCAGGGTGGAATTTGTTTCTCTGTATTTCATTGCACAACTGCTAAATTTTACCTAAAGAACAAACCCCTCAATTCCATTACCAGGAATGAAAGACTGTGGGAATGGTGCAAGGAAGTATATATACTCTACAAGCCAGCAAATAAATATTTCTTCATAGCTACCACAAGTTTTGAGATTAATTGCAGCAAACTTAATCTCACATCCAATGAATAAATTCAGAAACACTCACCATGATTCCAGTGAGTAAACAGACTCCTTTCCCACAGTATGTATTAGGTACCATGTCACCATATCCAATGGACAGAAAAGTTATTGAAATCAACCACATTGCTCCAAGGAAGTTGCTAGTAACATCCTGTTGATCATGGTACCTGAAAAAAATAAAACAATTTCTCTATCATTAAAACTTTTTTAAAACTTTGGTGTCATCAGAAAGAAATCTCATTAACTGGTCACACAACCATTCCTGTATTCTATAGTTATTTCCTTTTTAAAAGAAGCTATAAGGAATTAAATAAAACTCAAATACAATTACATCAGCGATAAAGAAACAGAAGGAGCCTCAATAGCACCAGTAGTAGAGATACTCAAGATGGTTTACAATTCAGCATTCTGTTATTATTATTAAATAAAACCCAGAAATCTCTTGTTCTTTAATAGAATCTCTTCATCAACGGTACAAGTCCTGTTAATCCTCTGCAGCGGCATAAGACACCAGTTTACTATAGCTGCTGCAGTCTGAGGCAAATATGAAAGTCAGAAAAGGATGCGTTAGCAAGCAGACAGCAGACAGCCCCTCTGTCTCCTTGGCCTAAATCTAAGTCTGTGATTGGAAATCTAATAACAAGCTATCATGTAAATGCTGACTTAGACAACCTAAGATCTTCCCTCTCCTTCAACATGTTCACGATAAATAGAAAAGTATGCCATTGTATTTCTCGTCATCAGAAGACAGAATAGAATAGGATGGAGTATTTCAGTTGGAAGGGACGTACAATGATCATCTGTTCCCACTGCCTGACCCCTTCAGGGCTGAACAGAAGTTAAAGCACGTTGTTAAGGTCATTGTCCAAACACCTCTTAAACACTGAACAGGCTTTGGGCATCAATCACCTCTCTAGGAAGCCGCTTCCAGTGTTTGACGACCCTCTCTATAAGGAAATGCTTCTTAATGTCAAGTGTAAACAGCTGACACAGCTTTGAGCCATTCCCACACATCCTGTCACTGGATACCAAGGAAAGCTCAGCACCTCCCTCTCCACTTCCCTTCCTCAGGAGGCTGTAGAGAGCAATGAGGTCACCCCTCAGCCTTCTTTTCTCCCAACAAACCCAGAGTCCTTAGCTGCTCCTCACAGAACATGCCTTCTAGCCCTGCCACCAGCTTTGTTGCCCTCCTCTGGACATATTCAAGGACCTTCTCATCCTTCTCAAATTGTGAGGCCCAGTACACAGTACTCAGGATGAGGCTGCCCCAGCACTGAATACAGCAGGAAAATCACCTCTTTTGACTGGCTGGCTATGCTGTGTGTGATGTACCTTAGGATACAGTTTGCCCTCTTGGCTGCCAGGGCACGCCGCTGACTGCTGTTGAGCTCAGTGTCAAGCAGCACCCCAGATCCCTTTCTGCAGGGCTGCTTCCAGCCATGTCTCACACCTATGCCCAGCACTACTCTGTCCTAGGTGCAGAATACGGCATTTTTACTTGTTAAATTTAATCCCATTAATCATAGCCCAATGCTCCAATCCATCTAGATCCCTCTGCAAGGCCTCCTGTCCCTCAGGAGAGTCAACAGTACATCCCAGTTTGGTATCCTCAGCAAACTTGCTGATGGTGCATTCAACTTCTGCATCCAGATAGCTGATAAAAATATTGAACAGGGCTGGCCCTAGAATTGAGCCCCGCGGAACACTGCAGGTGACTGGTTGCCAGCCAGATGTAGCCCCGTTCACTACAATCCTTACAGCTCTGCCCTTCAGCCAGTTCTTCACCCAGTGCTCATCTCACGTGTGAAAAACTTGCCCAAAAGGATGCTGTGAGGGAGAGCATCAAAAGCCTTACTAAAATAAAGAAAAACTACACTCACTGTCTTCCCTTTGTTCACTAGGAGATTTTTACCTTAAATATAGCAAAATATCCCTTTTTTTGTTAAATAAGCTATTAAGTGTAATTTCCTGATGTGCCATTTGTTGTCTTAGTTTTAATATTCTAGTTGCATATGTTTATTTTCTCCTTCAAAGAAATCAAGTTCAGATGAATAATCTAGTCTTCACATGAAATACGCACTTAATCAACTGGGAAGCCATAAGGACAATTTTTAGGGCCAAAACCTGTTGTCACCACTCACTCTGTGGGGGAAAAACAGCCTAAAGGAGGTGGAATTTTGCGTCCCAGTCAGAGCAGCTTTGCAACAGAGAATTTGCAATCTGTGGCAGCCGCTGCAGCCTCAAGGTTGCAATAACCCCTGCAGCTGCTGGGAAGCCTAAGGTTAGCTATCCATGCTGTTGGATCCTCAAGGCTATTATTTTAACCAGTTCCTAAATCTGTGTCTCACAGTGGGTCACAGAGGGCCATTAGGGAATTAGTTCACAAATCCTTAAGCAACCTGCTTTCCACAACCGAAAAAATTGCGTCAGTTTTCTTCCTTTCTGGACTGCTGTGTCCAGAACAGAGCAGGAAAGCAGAGTGAGCACAAAGAAATTCAGGAAATTCCCTGTTCTCTCATTTGCAAGATATTCTTTTTAAATATCTGCAAAGTGCCTTCTTCAAAGTCCCCCCTATGCCCTGATGGTTCCAACAACCTGAAAACTTTTTCACTGCCAGAGATTACAGCAAGCACTCCAAACAAGTCTGTTCCACATTTTACTTGTACTCTTCTCTCTCCTGGTGTCAGTGTTGTCCTTCTCACATCCTTTATACAAGCTTTCAGAGGTTTTTTTTTTTTTGTTCTGCAGCTAGAACAATGCAGTAACAGCCCCCATGACAGTGACACAAATAATAACCACAACAGCAACAAGAGTAGCAAGAAAAATGACAGCAAACTTGATTTAACTCATGACCACAGAGCTTTGCACAACAAAAGAGAACAGACATAGGTTTTTTTCCAGTCTGCACTAACTATTATTTTAGTCTCCACTTAACAAACTTAGCAAATAACGGCTGTGAAATTATGGATGCAGGGAGAGAGACATTCATCCCACCAGGAGGCAAGATGAAAGCCTGTGCATCATGCAAGTCCCTACAGAGTATCAAGTAAGTGATAAGACCTACAGGTTTTGGACAAAGTTCAGAGAAGGGTGCTAGAGCTACAATACATATTCTAAGGCTAGCAACTCAGTTAAATACTAATAAATGCTCACATAAATATTTATAATGCATTTCTTAATGCCCCTCTGGGTTTTGAACCTCTCCATTTCCGTACTTCTGAGAGAAAACAGTTTTCCTATATAAAATGCAATGCTTTTGATTTTTTTCTACATTTTGTCCAAATAGTTACATCCTTACAAAATTTCAGCCCTACATGTTGATAATCTGGATATGACTGAAAATAGAACATTCAAACCCAACTCAGTAAATTAGTGAAATAAACAAAAGTTTCAAATAAAGAATGCCAAAAACTCTTAAGCCTTGAACAATACAGGGGAAAGATAATGGAGTCTTTCTCCATTTATCCTCCTTTTACCCATGCCAGAAAACACAGAAGTCAATCTACACATAGATCATTTAACAAAAGTGACATAGGATTAGATTTTAAAAATCATAACAGTAGTTTTTCAATTTTCGTTGCAGATATGGATCTTAATTAGTAAGGTTCTCTAGATTAAATTCCATCTGCATTTAGTAGCACACTTCAAGGACCTGTTCAAGTGTTTTTATTTTGTTAGCTCAGTGCTCTTAGATTTCCTACTCTGAATATTTCACCTGGTTGTGATTTTAAGGTTATAGTTCAGCAATCACATGGGCACACTTAACTTAAAAATCATCACCAGTATTTACGACTTCACTGTGGCTAAGAAACAAAGGATACCCTCTCTATGGGCTCAACTGCTCAAGCATGGCAAAGCATGCAAACTACAACCTAATTTACTCCTTCAACAAAACCAAGAAACCCTCTTTTTCTCTCACAAGAGTACAGGGTAAGTTGAAGGACTGCCTTCTCAAGTTAAAAATCTGTAAGTAAAATAGAGACAATCTAAAAAGGGGGTGGAGTCACCATCCTGATAATCCCATCATTTCTACATCAATCTACAGGCAGGTGGATTGTTTTTGTCCTGTTTTTTTGCAACCTCACTTGTGATTTTTGAATCTCTGTGCTTAGTAATTCTAGTACATGCCTACATCCTTCCGATTTTCGTAAGATTATAGCTGTGCTGGCATATACGTCCAAGTGCTCTACTATGTCATTAGGCGCCACCATCACGTGGGATTCAAGACTGAATGAGCAAAGCCAGGGGAATCTTTGGCTACTCTGTGTCCACCATCAGGTAGCAAATTATTACATCTATATCAAAACAGGAAAAACAATTTCTTTAAAAAGTAGGAACTGCAACGTCTTATTTGTACAGCCAAGGGAATGGCTTAAAATGAGCATAAGAGGCACTTAAATTGCTTTATTTTGGGCAGGGGGAAAGAAACCTACTCAATGCCTTTTTGACTTGCTGTCAAAGTTATCACAGCCCTAAAGACTGAACTCTATTTATGCATGGAATAGCAAAATAAGCACAGCAGAAGTTAAACTTTCCCATGTTTTTCCATCAGTGCACCTCTAATATGTTGCACTCAAGTCATCAGAATGGCTGAGAAAAGTCATTCCCATAACCGTATTTTTCACTTCACTATTGAGACTATCCCCAGCAGAGCCAATTGCAATGGACATTATAGGGAGGAGAAAAGCCATCCACATGAATAACTGGAGCAGAGCTGTCCTGCTCACTGTCAGTCGGCGTTAGCCACTACAAACATCTCCTCCTTCCAGCTGGACTGTGAAAGACAGCTTGGATGTAACACACTTCAGAATTCAACTGCAGTGTTCCAAAACTATCCATTCACTCTGTATCTGAGAGCTCTGAAACAGCTCAGAAACCCAAAAGCTCAGAAGGTAACGAAAAATAAACAAAGATTTCCTTTCAGTGACAAGTTCCACACAAAGCAAAATCCAGTAATTGTCAACCTACTTCCAAAGCATAAGCTTTTTTGTAATTAATCTTCAGTTTGATAAAGGTTTTTATTTATTATAAAGATTTTTTAAGAATTTGAATAACGACAAAAATATTTATTTAAATATTTAAAGCCCACTACTCTTAGACAATACAAACTTGCACTAGAAACCCAGCGAGTCATTTGAAGATAAGAGCTAGCAGTTTAATTGTGTTAAAACTGCAGCTATAACTATGCTGATTTTCTGGATCAGGTCCAGCCTCACACAGCAGCAGAATAAAGGGTCATTTAGAAAAGCTGTCTATTCCCCTGTGGCAGGAAAATCCTTGGCTGAAGTCACACAGGAGTAAGTATTACTTATCACTTTTTCTCTTCTTCTCTAATAAGGAATGTGCTAGCAGACAGGCAGTGCTGCAGCTGGAACACGCTACTCACCAGGCAATCCTCATCCTGTGAAACTCTGCTATCCAGTTCTCATCAACCAACCTATATAAGTCCTGAGACTACTCTAATTTAAAGAAAAAAAAAAATAGCTGAATGATTAGATTTGTGCAAAAATAGCATGGCTCAATTCCTTCCCAAACCAAACTGAGTGGGAGTTTTACCATTCATCTCAGGAAGACACAAATGTATTCCTCAGCTGACAATACTGCAGTGGCTTGGGTTGTCAAAGTAATATTCCAGATTCTTTATCAAACCAGTTCTTCTGGTTTCACTATGGGTATTGTGATTTCCAGCACTGCTTTCCTTCAGAACTATGTTCATACTTGATGATGTTTCATTTAACTGGTAAAACATCCACTTTTTAGCTGCATGCAGTTATCACATGTTGACATCCTGACAACTAAGACAAATGCATCTTACAAAGTGACGAATAAGAAGAAATCAAGTATAATATTAAGCTTGACCACTGACACATTAATTCACATCTAGTAGCATCATTTCAGTTTATCTTACCTCCATAAACAGCCTCTGATAACTTTGCCATCTTTGGTTTTGTTTCTTGAATAAGTCAAGTAAAGAACTGAAAAAACAACTGAAAATATGACCCTTTTTCTGGGGAAGAAAATGGCCTCCTTTTATCATAATTATGAAGAAATTCTTGGCCAGTGCTACAATGGCAGTCCAGACTGAGTTTAGCCTTGTCAAACCTTAAAAACTTTTAGACTAATAAAATCTGGAAACAGGCTTAGCCCATTAAATCAGAAACTTGTCAAGACTCTGCTGAGACACTGATTGATCTAACCAGCTATTAGAGCTCTCCCACAGTATCAGGCCATTCTGTTACTAAGTGCCTTTTTAGTCTTAGATAGTAGGTACTGTCAGCTTTTTATCTGTTTATACAGTGATGATAATAGGTCTTTTTATTTCTTCTCACTTCCTCCTGTTTAAAAGAAAGAAAGAAAGCAAGCCCCATCATGGCACTTGGAAGGAACAGCGGTGCTGACACCCACTCTAATGAAGTCAAGGGAAGAAATTTTGCCTGCCTGGACACGTTTAGGATGAGAAAAGCAGCTTGAAAAGCACATGTCACTCTTTGTCTTTTTCTAGCATGTTTGCTGACATCCCCCAAATATTTACAAAGACCAACAAAAATGTTCATGTCACAAAAAATGCTTCATGAAAGTGCAAAACACCAAATGTTTGGATTTCATACAGACAGACTCACATCAGCAGCAGTCTTGAACTCAAACAAAAGTAATGGGTGCAAGTAAGCTGTCTGGATTGCTTCCACAGGGGTCAAAATGTTCATGGTTTTTCTATTAAGAGTATTTGTGGACTATTTATGGAAAACTAATAAATCCAACAGAGAAATGTTAACTATAATTATGTAAGTAGCATATGTTACTATGTTAACTAAGACAGATGGAAAAAATAATCTAAAAGAAAAAAGGACAGAGGAGATAGAGAAATCAACACAAAATAGAAGGGTGACATGGCATATTTTAAGAAATTTTATGATTATTCTTGAACATAAATTGCAGTTGAGACGTAAGTGTTAAGACATAAAATTATTTAAATCCCTAGCTGCTGTCGGATATCTACATCTCAATGCTTAGGCAATGGGTAACCTGTCAGTAGAGAAATAAGGACTAATTACCATTTTTTCAAAGGGTATCAAACTTTGATTTGACCTCCACTGGTGAAGATTTTTCCTTGTTTTCCTAGTGCTGCAGAGAGCTGTTGTTCTGCTAAATCAGTACATCTGTCTGCACCCATAGTAAATGGAAAGATTTTCCATCCTTCCAAGAGAAGCCATTCAGCTACAAACATAATCTGAAGATATCAGTTGCTGAAGCTCCTTGACAGTATTACCTGCCTTTCTTTTTTTTTTAAAACTTGCATTCAATAAATGTGTAAGAGTGTTAAGGAGAACCTGTTGAATCAATACTGCAAGTATTGGGAAACTGGGAAACCTTTAAATTTGTGACAGAGAGCAATCCACTAAGAGGAACAGCAGCAAAGGTATGAGTGCTCAGTATCAGGCCCTCTTTAGCAGGGCCTGTTGTGAGAGGACAAGGGGTAATACTTTTAAAATAGAGGGGATCAAATTCAGACTAGACATCAGCAAAAAAATTTTTACAGTGGAGGTGGTGGAACACTGGAAGAGGTTGCCAGAGAGGTGGTGGATGCCCCATCCCTGGAAACGTTCAAGGCCAGGCTGGATGAGGCTCTGAGCAACCTGGTGTAGTTGGAGATGTCCCTGCTCCTTGCAGGGGGGTTGGACTGGATGACCTTTGAAGGTCCCTTCCAACCCAAAGTATTCTATGATTCTACGATAGTGTGCTAAAAAGTACTACTATGAATAAAGTGATTAACTACTGCTTCCAAAGGTCTTAGTCTATATGAAAACACTAATGTGTCTTATGAAAGTTTTTAGAGAGTTTAATCAAGGAGCATTTTTTCTTGCCTCGATTAAGAAACAGACCTAGCACCCTGCAAACCCCACCTTTGCAGCTTATCCCCCAATATAATATGTTTACTCCCACAGTGTTCTTTTCAGCAGTTTTAAGCTATTTTGTTCATGCAGGGGCAGAACTGAAGTAAAATCTTAACTTCACTGTGGTCAGCAGCAAAGATCCCATTGACTTCAGTGGGATCAGATTTCTATTCCTTTTTTTTTTTTTTGCCAGAGTTTCCACTGACCATCCTTTAAAATGTTTTCATTTACTGTTTTCATGCTTATCCATTTCAGAATTCTTACTTTGCCTTTCTCTTCATCTCCTTATCCACATTCTGGATGTCCACAAAGCTTTGCTGTTATGCGTATCATTATGTATATCAAGAAACATCCTAATAAAACTGCTAAAGCTAATTAAACTTTAAAAAAAAGTAAAAATGTATGCGTCTCCTCTTCAACATTTAGAAGCATAATAATGAAATGAAATGCTTGTTTGGGATTTAAACTTAGCTATAACGTATATTTAACTTCCAAAATGCTTATTGTGACTCAGTAGAATAACACTAAAGATCTTGAACGGCTGTATCCAAAATCTTAAACCAACCTTTAACTCCTAGAGATCTGAATGAGCTCTACCTGCAGAAGGGTTTTTTAAACATATATCCTGACTGCTCTGAAAAACAATCAGGTTCACTGTGTCTAAACACAACTCCTTTTAATAAAATATGCACAAGAGAAAGAGAAAAAAAAGTAAGGCAAGGCCAGTAGGGATGTCTTTCTGTCTCTCAGAGACAAAAGCTGGGACTAACAGTAGCATAACTGATTCTTCCAACTTCAGAAAACTTATATTAATTATCCTTTGTGCAAAATTTTGCTCAATGTTAAGTATTTTGACTAATATATTTCATTATATCCAGGCAATCTTCTTTCAGATAGATCTAGCTTCCTCATACTATGGAACAGGCTCAGGGCTCAGCTTCTCCCAGCTCTACTGAAATTTGTTTCCAATTGATGTTACTCTATCTCCAACAAAAACAGTTTTCATGTTTCACAGGGTTGCCTTCAAATTTTAGAAACTAAACTCTCTAGCCTTTCACAACTGCTATATACATGTCCAAACTGTGCAGAAAAACTAAGCATGCTTCATATCGCTCAAGTGCTAAGAGTCAATCTCAGGCTCTAATGGTTGTTGTTAGCCTCTCGATTAAGAGTAGCAGCTGGCGCTGAAACAGTAAGGTCAGGAAGAATCTTTACCCATGAACTTTGGCACGCGTAGTAAAATGCACTCCATAATTCCATGATCATATGCTACTTTTTAGTCTTTACGAAACACACCAGTACCTTTTTCAATGCAAAGTACAGGTCTCCTCCACGAACAACTGTAGTGCAAAATATTTTACTGTAATACAATTTTCTGCTTCATTTTTTGGAAATGAAAAATCATCTTTAAATTTTTTATAGCTCTCTGACAGTCCTCCTGCATGAAGTTAACCATCTTTATTGCAGCTTATCATTATTCTGGTAGTCTTGACTTTCTGAGCTTTTAGCTCCGTACTTCACAGTTCGATTAGCCTAGATGCTCAAAGCTCTGACTAAAAACCAAAGAGCTCAAAGTCCTTTATAATGACATCTATATTTAAAAGCAAATCTCTTAAATTAGACATCCAAAAGTTGCATAACTCCAAAATTCTTCACTTTGCCAAAAATAGCAGCATGTCCCAAAGCAGCAAAATGGCCCTTTAAATGCCTCAGGGTCCACACGTGAAGCAACATGGATGGAAAAATTCTTAGGGATCAAATAATCTATCAAGCTTCCCACAATTCACAGGAAAAAGAGCTATTGATACCCCTTTTTTTTCACTTTAGCAGCTTAATGATGAGAGCATTCACTATGGGGAGTAAATTTGCTTTAAGTCACTTCTCAAGCACAAAGCTGATTGATATAAACAACTTCTTCTCACTGTCCCTACCTGTTAAGACACAGATGGTGAAAGGATCTCTGAATATCTTTTTGAAGCTATTTCAACTTTAAATGGAATTCAAAATGAAGAGAGCATGACTAACCTAGTGGAGAGAGCTACTATCTAAAAGGTTTAGGACAGGAGCTGGAGAAGGGAATGTGTCCATTCCAATCCCTGACAAACCACTCCTTTGAGTAACCAATAGCTCTGCTTTCAAAGCAAAATTCAACAAGTAGTCCATAAAGAAGTGAGACTGCAAACACACTGACTAATAGAAACAAAACCCAAAATATCCAAGAGCTGCTCTTTCTGTAGTTCTGTACATCATGTTTATCCAATGAGGTTCAATAAAAAAGCTACTATAAATACAGTTACAACAATATTATAATGCATTAATATAAAAGAAGTAAACTGAAGTGACATAATTAATCTTGAGCGAAAACTTTTATTTTTCAGCAGTGCACTTTGTAATCTTATTTTTAAAGATATATATACGTATACTTTGCTTCTGCAGCGATGTTTTTTATTACACAGTGTAAACTTTGAAATTTGTCCATACAGTAAGAATGAATCTTATTTTTAAGGTTTATTTTATTTTTTTTAAAGCCTGTAACAGCATTGCTTAAAGCTGTGTTATGATAGAAATATGAATCATTCAAAATCAAAGAGTTTCTTAATGAGCTCTACTGAATCATTCTTTATATTCACTAGCAACTAATTCCTTTTTAAAATTTTCCCATCTTGCATTTTGCATTTTCTCTGGAGACATTCTGTTACTATTTTATACACAAGCCCCCATCCTTTAGAAGGAGGAGAAGTTTGTATTTTGTTCTTTTTTTAAAGTTGAGATCATCAGAATCAACTGATCTGTAAAGAATCTGAAGTAATTTGCTGAAGAAAAACTTCAGAAACAAAAGTTTTAGAAATTAGAAACATAATTAAATATTATGCACTTCAAATTAAGCCCATCTGTTTTTTCTGACATAAAATGGCAGAACTAGGTAAAAGTTAGTCTGTCTTTTCTCCTGTATGTAGGAAAAGGGGGGAAAAAGAGGAGGAGGGAAAATTATACAGCAAAGATTATGCTGAATTCTCAGAGAAGACTTTCTGACAAACTGAGCACTCTGAAGGTATTTTTCTCTCACGGATCTAATTTCTTTGATCATTGTGCAAATTCTATTTTTTAATATCTTGTTTTTTCTACAGCAGAAGCTGATGTATTGCTCTCCATAAAAGAACTGAAGCACAAGCTCACAGCCGTTAAGTCTGCTTTTTTTTTGGTCCAAACTTAAAAAAACCCCTCAACTTCTGGATCAGACTGGAAGCCTGCAGTCAGTGTAAAAAAATTAATTGACTGCCTCAGATTTGGGACTAGGCTCACACCCTCTCTCATGGACACCACTGGACCATATACTTAACTTAAATCAAGCTGAAGTGGACTTATCCCTTGAATTTCCTGTCTTGAAAGGTTGTATTGAGTTTAGATTGTGTAAGTCACACTGCTTGAAACCAGACAGATTTTACTGAATATTTATAAAGACAATTCCAAACCCAAAGCCTGTGTACTTTTGAGAGTCATGTGAAAGTTGTGCTACATTTCACTAACAGTTCGTTACTGATATACTGGGGACAGTTAGTACATTTAAAGTCATGATACATAAAGACATATAAAAACATAACTATATATTGCTATTTATCAAATGAAACAAGTAAAGCACTTGTAACATACATATTTTCCACTTATATTTTTATGTATGAAACTTCAGCATGAGGCTCTCAATATTTTTTTTTTTTTAAAGTGTTCTCCTTTTTCAATTCTATTCTTTTCACCAAACTGATTAGAAGGCTAGGAAAATACTTCAGGGTGAACTTTGTCATGAATCTAGAGACATTCATCAATCAAGGTTGGATCAAGAAAGGTTATCTACACAGAAGACAAATTTTTGTGTCTCCCTAGTGCTGTATGCCTTACAGTGGAGAGAGTGCATACATTGATCAACTACGGGATAGACTTCTGCCACAAAGCTCTAAACGCAAAATGCAAGCTGAGAGAATACCATCGTTTCAGCCAGGCTATCAGGAATGAAATATAGCTGTATGTACTGCTTAACTCTGATGATGATAAGACAGGATAATCCTCATTTGCTTATACAGACCTCTGCAGTGCCACATTTGAGGACAGAAGTATTGCTCAGCAGAATGCACCCAAAAAGAAAATGCTTAACAGACCTTCACCATAGTATGTTAAAAATGCCAGATGCAGTTACAGTTTTCTTTGCTCCATTTTAGGCCTTGACATGTTGCAGTCCAATTCTGTAATACTGGGAGTGTGATATTATAAAAAGTCTGATTTTTCTGCTTTCTTCCCCACTTTCTCATTAAAAAGATTAAAATAGGCTTTCTGGTTTTGCTAATTTTGCATTTTCAACGAAATTTGTTGTTTGTTTTCAGGACAGAATGATTTTTAAGTTCACTTACCCTGCAGGGATCATCCTCATTTCGACAATAAACATTAATGAAAAAAGAAAAGAAGGAACAAGAAAAAAAGATCTTGCAGTATTTTCTCTAAAGGCCATGCACATGACAGAGTTCCTTCTACTGCCATTTTTTTTTTTCTCGAGACCATTTTGTCGCTTGGTATCTTCACCTGCACTCAAGACTTTCTGACTTTTCTATTGATTTCAGTGAAGCACTGAAGAAAGGAATGAAACTGTGCTCTGAAGGAACTCAAGCAGGTAACATTTTCAGCAAGAAAGAGCACTTATATATTGTCACTCTGTGTTGTACTGGAGGAGAGAAGTCTGGATGGAGTGGCAACTGAACTTACCTTTTCCACTGTCTACACTTACAGCACGTGTCTTGCAGCCTATATGCTGGAAAAAAAACCTTTAATAAAACAGATATTATCTAATGCCTATTGATAGCTGCTCTACTGGTAATTTCTATGCAAATCATACAGTACATCTATATGACTTTCATATTTAAATCTTTGGTCATGATTCAGGGAAGCAAAGACGCCATTAGGGGTCATACACAGGAAGATGAAATGTTAAACAAACTTGAAATCTAATTTACAATACTCTTTTGGCCCTAGAAATGAGACGAGTTCACTGATGGGACAAACACGGGGAATAGTATATGCACAAACAGGTCTAATTCTAGCAAGAAGAACGTTGCCCTTAGGGAGACATTAGTCCTCCTCCTTTCACTTGCTTGGCAGAACTGGTCTTCTGCAAGACTTTACATCTACAACAGAAACTGAATCCAATGGGAAAAAATAAAAAATCACAGGCATTTGTAGAGCTCTACACATGACTGCAAAGCTACAACTTTCCTGGCATTTTAACTGTTTCAATTGTTCAGCTTCATAAAAAAAAAATCTCTGAGATTATAACTTGAAAGCATTACAAGGGATAACAAAAACAGACTTTTTTTTTCAGTTTTGCTTCTCATTTTAAATGAGTAATGACCACCATCTTACAAGTCAAAGACACTTAATTCCATTAGCAAAAGTCCATGACATTCAAGAATAAACAAGTCAGAGATACTCAGCAGAAGATGTTTGGTTTGGGAGAGGAAGAGGACTAGACACTGAACTGAAGAGATGTTTTTCATTCTAGCAGATTTGCGAACACTTTATACTTAAGTTGTATTTCTGTAGCCACAAAATATTCATATAAAATTTATAAACAAGGCATATTTAACATAGACTGAAAATTTTCCTGTAACAGTTCAACTACATTTGAATGTTACTTCTTATAGAACGCAAGAAAAGATGTGACTAAAAGTAAAATAATCTTTCATCTTTAAAAGAAAAAAATCTTGAGTTTCTCTAGATTGCAACTTTTGAATTCAAGTTCCCCCCCAAAGGGGAAGAGGACAAAGACTTCCGACTATACGGTTTAAAAATCCCTGGAAAATACATCAGATCTACAGTCTTACTTTTCCATGCCACCCAGCTTTAGTCAATTTGTTCTTTAGGTTCAGGAGTTGTGACTGAAGAGAAGGTGTGGAGCTGCATTACACCCACACAGCCTTCTGCAGGGGATGGCCTATGTTTTCTGAATACCTCTCCCCAAAGCATTAGAAAGCAAAATGTATGCATACAGAATTAACACCATTTCCTGCATTTTCACATACCTTCCTTTGCTCCTCAGAATGGGTACAGCTAGATTGTATCTCTACCTGTACAATAATTTTAAACTACATAAAATCATTAGCACTGCTATCATACTGTAATAAAACTTTTTGCTGGGCAAGTTCAAATCATTTTGTTATTCAGTACAAGGACACTACACCAAACAACAACAGTAAATACACTTCTCTGCATGGAATAGACACAAAGAGCTTAAGTGACTTTGTCCAAGGTCACAACAGAACTGTAGGATGAATTCTCTATTTCATGCTTTAACAAACAGATCATCTTCTGTATCATTTAATAATGGCATTTTCCCCTAAAAATTTCCACTTTTTAATACTTTTGTGAATTTATAAATTATTTGTATACATTTAGTATACTTCTGTTGGAATACTAAAACCTTCACTTCCATGTTTTCTACTAGCAACCGCACTACTGCTGGTTACCCGAGTAACAGCAAAGCACCAGGGTTGATCCTATTAGAACCATGCTAACATTACTTCAGTCTACATTTTTATTTTCTTTCGAAATAAACTGAAAGTAGAATGTGTAGTTCCTGATGCAGATCACTGCATCTCCAGCAGACAGTAGAACATCAGGCCACAGCATCTGCTTCTTGGCCAATTATCTGTGCTAGACCTCATTTTCCAAAAATCAAGAGAAATCATACTCTTTTCCATCAGGAATACAATCGCTGAAGGACAACAGTGTCCTGCTGTGGTACACTGATTGCGTCAGCAGGTCTTCTGCCTCCCAGCACACAAAGAACAAGGAAGGCAACCGATGTGCTCTGCTCATGAGGAGATTCAACTGCTTGAGCAAATACCACTCTAAAAGTAGTATTAGCAAGAATCATCATGCACAACTACTGTTAAATACCGGTAGGCTTAGAAAAGGAAGAAAATTGATGCTGTGAGTATTACTGAGAGCTGACAAGTGTCTTTGGTGTTAAATTAACTAAATGTAACATATAATTTGCTTTTGAATACCATGGAAAGAATCTACTCTGAAAGCCTGCAATTTAACACGAAAGTTTAAGCAGCTGAGGTTACAATTTTAGAAGCTCATTAGTCTGAAGGTGTATGATGATTTTCTGAAAAGATGAATGATTAAAAACAAAGTCAAAAGGAAAAGAGATTTGGGCATGAAAACTTGATCTGACATCTCACTGTTGAATTTCAGGCAATGTTGCATCTCTATGATTTCAGATAGTGGGAAGTTTTGTAGGTTACATCTGCATTCTTTAAAGTATAAAATACCATAACAGATCACTTTTAACTCAAGGAACTACAATATCAAGTATCTTCTTCACTCAGTGAAGAGACAAATCGTTTCTATCAGAAAACTATTACTTAATGTAAATAATTTGCAAGGTCATTTCCCACATATGCTATTGCATGCCCAGAAATATGCAGTCCAGCCCCTGGACTGACACTAAAGTCAGAAAGGAAAACATTCTAGAAAATTCTCAGGTGAAGTCAGTTAAACTACGTGTCTACAGAACTGATAAATTTAGGTTATTCAATAACAACAAAGAGTACAGTGGCTGACAGAGACAGGATAAGGATTAATGTCATCGCTCTGTAAGTACCAAAAGCAAGCCTGAAGCAGTGAATCGATGGTGTACTTGCCAAACCACACCTGCACCAGAGTAAACTCCTACCAGCAGCCCACTGCAAACCCAGCAGTTGGTGTGCAATATTTTAGAAACCCATGTTTAAGTTACGGCCTCAGATGTACTATAGCCAAATACTGAATTCCAAACAAAGCCACTGACCATTCTGACGTGACTGATTATAAATCAAAATACCTTCCATGCTCTTCCATATTCTCCTCCAGAGCTGGACCAAGGGAGCATCTTCTCCCCTTCACATCTCATATCCTACATCCATCCTTCATCTACTGGAGAGGTGGTAGCAGTAGAAAATAAGCCAAAAAAGGAAAATGGACTCAGCTGAAATTCTCCTCTCCCCTCAATCAGCATCAAGCTGCAAAGAGACTAAAATATTTTTAGTCCCTTCCTTTTACATCAAATTCTTCTGTTTAACACTCACACAGACAGCTAGGCCAAAAATGTCCTTTGACTCCTTGGTTTTTTTTTTTTTCTATTTCAAAAATATTCAGACAGCATGAGACAGCTAATATGCAGCAAACTAAGGGCAGGAAAGCACTACAGGCTCATAGTCCTTTTTGCAAACAAAGACAAGGTACTTCAGCTAGTTTTTTTTTTTTCAAATATTATTATCTCTTGTGTTCATGCAAAACAATATAGACTTTAAAGATAATAATTAGGTACTGGTTGAAGTCTTATAAACTATGACACTTCCATATCATGGAACTGTTAACTCCTAGATAGCTTAGCACCAGTTATTCAATCGGTACCCATTCCTGAACACAGATTTTCATGGTTCCAGCTGACTTGTATTACGAAAGCATGAGATCACCATGTAACAGCTTTAACCTGCATAGGTTTTGACAGCTTAGCCCCAGATTTTTAAAGATTTTTAGTCACATCTCTACTGTTTGCTCTACTGTGCAATGACCAGAAGCGTATTACTTTCAAACTGTGTCCCTTATGTCTTTGTTGGTCTGGTATTGATCCTAAGAAAGAAACACCCAACCAAAGATACAAGGATTAAATAAAATGAAAGTCCAGCTATTCTGCTCAAGCAGCAAGATGCTAATTATCTAGAAATGAAGAACATGTTCCAAAATTCATATGCATAAGCTAGCAGTGCCTTGGGTCATAATCACTAAATTTTACCCTAACTAGAAGGAACTTCACCTCCTCTGCTTGAGAGGGACGGTTAGTAGCTCAAGGATTCATGAAGTAAAACCCCAATGTAGAAAGGTATAAAGTCCTAAAGGAAAAAACAGAAGGCCAGTCAGGTCACGCTGGGTGCCAGGGAGGATCATCCATCGATCAGTGCCAGCAGCACAGCAAGAAGCGGCAATGCAGCAGCACAAAGATCTGTCCCTGGGAGCTGTGGAGGCCAGACCTTCACCACTTAGCACACGCCTGCCCAGCCAGCAAAGGCTCTTTTGGTGTCTTACTGGGGTGGTGAGCTCCTAACGTTTAGTCTAGTAGTTCACTAAATTCCAGCTAGCTTCCAGGTGCATTAGTAAGTAATAATTGCTTTGCACTTTCAAGCTGTGCATATGCTGCTTGCAGAGTCTCTTTGCACCTGCTGAAGATGCCTAAATAATCTGCCCCATAAGAGGGGTTACAGCATTATTGTAGGCAAGGAAATTAAAGCATAGCTGGAGTAAGTGAAAGCCCTGGATTGCAGAGACGGCTCTGGAAAAGCTAGTTTTTAGTATCCTAATCTCCTTATACAAAATCCTGATCTTTGAAATAATACATTCATTTGTTCATGCCACACAAGTCTCAATTCCTAGGTTTTTAAAACCCTTCTGCTTTGTACTTCAAAGTTGCCTACAACTCAAAATACTTTTAACGCAGCCTGTCCAATGAGACAACTGCTATGTAGCTACATTTGTATCTACTCAAGTTTACAATTATTAAGAATACCCTTTAACATGGCCTGCTTTATTATGCCATCATAATAAAATAAGCACTGGTGGAAAAAAATACATCATCGCATTCCTAAGACCGAGACACAATCTTGCAGTCCTGGCATACCCAAAATATGAATCCTATTCAGTTTATATTAAGAAAATAATTTGTTTCCTTTTCTAGGTGATCATGATTATCACATAAGACGATCTTAACAGTGATATTAATAAAAATCTTCTGTCCTACAGTTACATCTTTAATCATTCCATCATTTATTGTTTATGTATTACAATGTTTTATCGTTTCAAAGATGGTATAATCCGTTTCTTACTGTTATTTCCACCTTTTAAGTAGTCTTTTGCAAGTCATTTATTTGTAAATATTTAGTGAACTAATGGAATAAATACATCTTTTAAAAACAAAAAAAAACCAAACCCAAACCAGATGTTTTATTCCTAGTTATTGCCAGACATCCTTCTCCATTTCTGTTTCTCTCTCTCTCAAACGCGCACTGAGATAGATATTCCGAGGTGATGGTAACACTGCTTTTCATGCGCGCTGATCACAGTAACAGTGGTTATTTCCTACCATTGCCAAACCTATTTTCAGACCTGTACACAATTCCTTACATCTGATAGTTAAGTTTGTACCCAAGGCTTATCCCAACAACCACAGCAACTTGGCATGATTACACAGTCAGGATGCAATCATTTTAGATCCACTTTAGATCAAAGGCCTCGCAGTCAATGCAAGTCCATTGCCTTTCACAGACTTTGCATCAGGTTCCAAACCAGGTTCTGCAGCCCCCGAGAGTAACACCATCTATTACTGTTTCTGCTCTTATCCTATTCAGGTAGCTGCTACTCTGGGACATTTGGAGTATTTTTTACCTTCACGGCACTTTCCAGTGATTGGGGACTGGTCTCTTCTGCTGTCAAGCTTGGCACCAGAAGATAACACTTACGCACTGTCACAGATGCCGTAAATGAAAGTATAGCACAGAGACCCAGTTTTGTGCCAGGCCATTCCAACTCAACCTGATGTATGTTGCAGTATAGCTGCTTGCATACATAACAGGAGTACAGCTGACTGACTCTACTAGATAGTGGATTTTAAGATCCCACTGCCAGAATGACATGAATATATCTTCCCCTCTGCAACTGAGACTAGAGAGCCTCTCACCTCAGCCTTCGCCACTTCTGGCAGCAAGTCTCTGTGGGGAAAACAAGCCAACTAGTCGGGCATTACTCCTGCCTGGGCAGTGTTCTCAGCGCAAGCTGTCAGCATGGTTGGCATCGATCAAAACTGAACAGTTCGTCTTCAACTGCTGTATCAACACATCATCATCATCTGAACACCTCTAGTTTTCAGAAGTGTTCAGCTCCCTTTTTTTCCTCACTGCACATCTAACACTGAGATCCCAGGAACACACACACACCACTGATAACGGTGGAGGAGAAAAAACCAGATCATAATGCATTCATTCTGATTCAGTTACCCAAATACAAATATCTAAAACATACTACAAATGTTAGACTGTAGGGTATTTTTATAAAAATATTTTAAGTAAATCAGCATAAACAAAAATGAAAAAGGTGTCTGGATTTCAGTTCAGAAATACCATTGAAATGTCACAGAAATACCAGTATCAGGATATGAGAATTCCTGTGGTTTGGGCCAAAATGGGGAAAAGCCTTGTCACTTGCAGTTAAATAAGAAGGCAAAATGTCCTTCCCTCTACCACTTTGTCACATGTCCTTTGACTAACAATCTTTTTTTTTTTAATATAAAACCAGTTGAAAAAGAAATACTAAGGGTGAGTTCCTTGGAAGAGAGGCAAGTGAAGAGCCTGACTCTTCAGGGATAGCTGCCTGCGAAAAGTGTGCCCATCTCATAGGGGGAGCCAGGGCTGTCATGTCAAGGTAAGTCTCCCTAATCCCTGCTGTACACATCACTCCAGTTTGGTAGTGCCTGATTTCTACAGCATTAATTTCTTACAGTCAGCAAGGCAGATCAAGTCATGCAGGTAGAGCTGCGCCCTCTTCCACTCCTACTAAGAGAAGGAAGCTGACATTTCAAACTTGACACAATGTAATTTCCACCACACTATCTCTCCCCTGTAATTGACCTTATAGACTTTAATTTTTAAGACTGAATTGTAAATCCCCATTTTGGGGTGCATTTTTCAAATACATTAAGCTACCAGAGCAACAAATTACATTTTGAAGTGATAAGAAATTGATTTCTTTTTCAGTTTGATCATATTTTCTAAAGACTGCATTTAAAGTATTATAGTAAATAGTTTTCACTCCTTTTGAATCAAAATATTCTGAATAGTTTAAGATGTTAATTAAAATGGGGAGGAAAAAAATTAACTACTGCATTTAAAAATACAAGGACTAGAGGATGTATCTTTGGATCCAGTAATGAAATAACGATTAAAAAAATTCCATAGATTGCTCTCGTATCTGGAAGAATTTGCAGTGTGTACAACCAGTCTTGCTGAACAGAAGAAAGATCGTTCCCTGAATTATATTTTACAGACCCAAGATTAATGAAAAAAAAAAAGGCATTTTGTCCTTGAGAGCAGTTAAGTACTCCTTTGTCGCCATTCTCATTCTCTTCAGACTTTTGTGTTTTGAGAAATAGTTTTCACTTTGTTCATCCTTTTTATGAGACCTTGGAACTATATAGTTTTTCCATTTAATTCTGTTCCCATGCAACTGTTGTACATATAAATCCTTTGTAAATAAAAGGGAATTTAAACTAAAAAAAAAAAAAAGTTTTCCTGTTTTAGTTTGACGACTCTGAAAAACAGATATATGATCTTTTTTAAGTAAGCAAGGATATTTTTTGGTGATTTTTTTTTAACTTTTAGTCTTTTGCACTCCCTTCCCCCAAGTTGAGTCTGCTATTTTTGGACTACAGAAACACCGATCTATGTTGGCTTCATAAATTTTTGGGAAGGGATGATTATATCCACTGAGTTACTGCAGCAGTTATTGTAACTTTCCATAGCTATGGGGCTAATTCTGTAAATCCAAACAAACGAAATAATATGTTGCTACTTGTATTCCCAAGATTCTTTTGCTGAGAATACAGAAACAACATTGTTCCAAAGGGATGGAAAGTATTAATTTAAAAGAATAGAGATCAACCTCTACATGCACTAGAATAGGTACCTCTGCTTCCTCCATTAAATGTACATAAACTGTTTCATCTTCAAGCAGCTTAGGAACACATAATTCAGCTCTTCCTTCTGGATACACCTAGCAAACCGTTTTTTTTTTTTATTTGGATCAATTGTACTTTTTTTGTATCTGGCTTATCTGTATCAGACTTTCACTAATGTACTTCTTTGACAGACTCCCTTGTTGCCTTCATTGTTAGATTAAACTATATCTGATGTCTACTGGTAACATTTGAAACAAAAATGTAACCAGTTGCATCTGGTTTTACGTTTGAGTTGCTTTGAGGTGTAAATGCTATAAAAGAGTAACCTAACATTTACAGTTAATCTACACTTAGCCTGCAGAACCAGGAATTAAGACTAGAAGGCAGAGAATCATTCATTCATAGCAGAGATTTAAGTCAAGATGATGATGGGTCATCTTCGATCACTGTTGTGTTGAATATTTAACAGTTAACTTCTGCCACCACTGGAGAAACCTGATTGCAAGTAGCACATTTTAATCTCAGTGAGCCAAGAGAAAGAAAAGAACCATGATAAATGGCCAGCACTGTCAAGATACAAACAATATTTGATCTGTTGACAGCAATTACACATATTACTTAGAAAAAAGAAAAATCATACCTCATTGCTTCTGAGCTATTGGGGCTAAAAATAGGTTTTAAACTAAATACCCAAGCTTAGTCGGGGGGGGGGGGGTTGTTTTGTTTTGTTTTGGTTTTGTTTTTTCAAACTACTAGCAAGAATCTTCACAGTGGCGCTGCGGAGACTGCTAAAGGCAATTTCCAGTGGAGTGCGGCCTTGGGATTAAACACACAGCGCAGACCATCAAATAAGGTTCTCAAGCCAACCAAAGAACTCAAACACATGCTGCAAGGAAATCAGATAGCTAAGAAACATTTTATCCTGCATGAATTACAACTGAAAGTCCCGGTGAATCCACCTGTGTGTATCAAATTAATCCTTAATGTTTGTCTAGCCATTTTTATGTGTGAGCTGCTTACTGGAAGCTTTGTGATGGTATCATATTTCCAAGAATCAAGATGGATATTTATTTATTTGTAGAAAACAAGAATGAGCAGAGAGTAGAAAAGGATTTCACCTTCAAACAAAGATGGATTTTTTTGGTGTGTTGTTTTTGTTTGGTTGGTTTTGTTTTTGTTAGAGTAAGGAACGAATATGGAGCAGAAGCTGAAGGAAGGAAGAAATGCTGACTAAACAAATTGCTCCATTTGAACTGACTTCATTATCAGAAGTTAGAAAGGTATAAGCAGAACCGAAAATAGTGCCAAAAACGTGCTCTCTGAGTAAGCAGAAAATCCACTTCTGCTCTCAGTTCTGCTGCTGTAAATCCACAGTAACTCTGGGCATGTGATATGAGCTGTTCTGGATGTACAACAGTGCAACGTGGGCCCACGTGGCTCATGTTGCCCTGACACACGTGGACATCATAGCCATGTGTGCATTCAGAAGGCAAGGACCTTTCTTCCTTTGCACAGAAAAAATAAAAGATCAACAAGAGTGACTACCTTCTACATAACCTAGAAAAGCAGCACACTTCTCACAACAGAGACAGGTCTTCTCCAAATGAGCAAAGCAAGTCTGTCAGGCTTTTCAATGACATAATGCAATACATATACACTTTTTTTTTTGTTTGAGAAACCAACTGTTTCTATTTTAACTGCTATAAACAACTGATGACCATGTACAGAGCTATTTCAGTAACAAGATCAGTATGGGGAGCTGCAAAAAGTAATCTGCTTACAAGGCTTGTAATTTGTATAAGAAAGTAACATATTCATAAGTGTTCTAAATCGTGTGCCTCAGAGATGTTATAAACACAAATGTCTATTAAGTTAGACCTAATAAAAAATTTAGATTTTCATTATGAAGCCCACATATGACAGACAGCAATATACTGATGCTCTCAATGAAAAGGCAGATATTAAAACTTATGTAATGTAATCTTCCCTTCAAAACAGACATAAAAACCTAAGAAATAAAAAAGCAAGAGTTGCTGGCATTGTGCATACAGCAACACTTCTGTGCTTTCCCCACCTTTTCCTCCCAAATACCCTCAGCCAGATTACTCTGCAGCCCTAGCAACCTCTTTATACTCAGCTGGCTGTCCACCATCATTATCTGTACCTCATTCTGCTCTCATGGATGACCTTAAACTGCAATCCTGGAAAATACCTTTCTCACCAATGCAAAGTGTCACTTGCTATAATTAGCATTCTGGGAGCTAACAGTACAGCTACCAAGGCATTGAGAAAGACACACGTCCTGCCTTAGTTCAGCGTACATGAAGTGATTGATCAGATGACCATTAAAGCAGTGAAGTCTTTATTCAGACGGCCAACTCACCAGCCTCAACCCATAACCTGCCTGTACAGGGTTTTCCTTAGAGAGATGGATAATGATGCTCTTTCATGTTATCTTCCTCACCTCGAAACGTGGTGCTTCCAAATCTCCCTTCCTATTTGCAGGACAGCCTTCAACAAGAAAAATCTGACTTTGAATAGAACAGTCTCAAAATCAGGCTGTCATTCAGCAGCAACAGCTTTTGCTGAGCACACACACCTTCACAGTAAGGACACTGCCTACTGCGACTCCCTCCCTCACCAAGGACATTGAATAGCATGAGAATGTTTAAACTCAATTCCAAAATTTTAACATTTTAATCTATTAAATCTTATCACCATCACCTTGTTGCAATTTGGATGGCCGGACTCAATACACTGAAGAAATATTAAAACTGCTAGTGCAAAGCTTTACGTAAAACTACTACATAACATAAATTAAAGAGCTTGGTGCTAGAGTGATGCTGAGAACTATTTAACACCATCAAATTTCACTCAAGTGAATTCCCCCTCATCAAAACAAAGCCACCAGACTCCTAATTCCTAATTTCTGCTAAATGTCTCAAAATTCATTAGGGTTTCATGGATAGTGTCAAGCAGAATAGCAAATACTCCTTCTAATTATAACATTTATTTTCAGAATCATTTTGTGTACATAAAATAGTCTATTCCAACAAATAAAGATTCTCTCTAGTCAAAACTGAGGAAAAAAAAATCAAAAGCAGATGAAAGAACTGTATTTTATTTGTGTAAACTAAACTTCTAACTACTGAGCAAATCAAGGCCATTAAGATCTCAGGAGACATCTGAGGACTATGACCTCTGCACAGCACAGAATGGAGTCAGTGGTTGCATCTGTCCTTTCCCATGACAAATGGCTACTGTATCCGTCTCCAGACAAAAAGGGATGTTTAGCTTCAGATGGCAGAGTGTTAAGAGTATTCCAATGGGTGGGGTTCTGGAGTCTTCTTCTGAGAGTTTTTAAAAATGTACTTATCTATGGGCTATGGATCTACATGTTTTTAGTGGACTAATTAGTGAGTGGAATCCAGAGCCAGTATCATTCACTTAGCTAAATACTTACATATTCCCTTAAGGGAAAATGTGAGGCAAAATACGCAAAATTGGCTGTGCAACTAGCATGAAGGACATAAGTATCTAATTCCCAAAGCCAAGATCTATCCCTTTTAGTATTCTTGAAATATAAAACTAACAATTTTGTTAAATGTGAAGGAACATAATCTTGGACTGGACTCCACTGTCAGAAGTTAATTATGCTAGACATATTAATCTAATACTGACTTCTATATTTAACTTGCTTTTAGTTGTGTTTTGTTTCAGTTTTAGAGGAGTCAGTGGCTATCCAGCTTACTGTCCAAACCATTACAATCAATTCAAGGACAGCAACTGCAGATTAAAATGTGGAAAATCCATTACTAGGTTAGCAAAGAGTAGAAGAAAATTCAGCCTTGTTTGCAACCCTGAGTTCAGTGTACCTGGCCAAACAAATAAGCTTCTTCCCAGGATCACAGTGATGCAGAAATGCCTCAGTTTCTAAATAGAAATAAACAAACCCACAAAATAAAAACTTTGTGATAGTTTTGTCTTCACTCTCCCTGATTGGAAAATGGGTGAGGTAGTCTTTGTTTCTTTTACTTTTAGTATTAGTTATACACTACACATTCTTGTCCTGCCATCTTTATACTAAGAAATAAATATGTTTTACAAACATGTGTATCAAACAGTAGCTAATATTTTTTCAGTAATTTTCACTGAGAGGCACAAGTTTATAAGCTAATTTTGAATGCACATGTATTAAAAAGTTAATAACACAATGACTATTCAATGCTATTTTTCGTAATTATAATAATACAGATTATTAACCAGTGATACGTAAAACAGTGACAGCAAAGGATGCTGATATTATTCAGAGCCACTTCACAAGTGACAACTTGGGAAACGCCCAAGCAGACACTCAGGAATTCCTGAGCAGTAATTCTGTTGAAAGAAGAGTGGTAGAAACAGAGGTGAAGAATGTGAGACAAAGAGGAGAGGCTTTGCAGAAGTCAGTTACATCTGAAACAAGAACATGCTTATCAAAATACAACTATTATAGACTGAGTTGATATCTAGAGTGCTCCGTCTGCTCTCACTATTCCAATATTTTGGAATTATAATATGTCACTGTTAACACAGCATTTTCAGAACATTCTTAAAATAGCATTTTCATAACATTCAGAACCGTTAACATAGCATTTTCGGAACATTCTTAAACGATTAGTCTTGCCATAACATGAGGAAACAACATTCACACAAAGCATCTACTGCAACAAACTACATTCCAAAATTCTGGCAATTTCAACAGTAAAAGCTACAATATCAACATCATCTCTACACTCAGGTTGTAAGATCAGCTATTTTTCTTTGTAAGAAATTGAGAAGTAATGCAAGGAGTAACTTCCAAACATAACATAACAGTTGGTGTGCAATTTAACTGCTGATTTAAATCAGCTAGCTGTCACAAATAACTCCCCTAAACTGCTTCTAAAATGGGCAGATATGGAAAGGAAGAGGAAAAACAAAATGGTCCACAACCAGCAGCAGAAATGCATTAAATACATTGAAGATCTTCCAGCTTCAGTAAGGAGAAATTCATTCCAGGATCTAAGAGCTGTCCCAGGCATTAAATCTTTCATAGAGAAACATCGTAATTGCCTCCTTAGACTTAACCTATCTTATATTCCTAAGCAATCCTATCCAGTCAGAAGCTCATTTCTTTTTTGTTAAAGCTATGCTTGAGAAATTCAATTTCAAGCTGTCAGCACTGATAGCCATTTATTCTGCACCTACACTAAAATCTGTGGGAGGGGAAGGTTGGAAAACTAGCTGAAATGGATGGAAGTTTGCCTCTCAAATGCACTTTTTCTGATTTTTAGGGGAAGAAAAAGAGTTATATTACTGTTCTGCCTGTTTCCCCTTTTTGATCTTGCCAACTCCCCAAAAATATTTTGCACTTTTTTTTTTTACAGCATTATAAAACTAATATTTAAAAACTCCAAATATTTTCCATTGGAATTTTATCTACCTTATCCTCAATAAATTTAACGTACAAACAAAATAAATGAAAGCTGATATCAATGCAGAATATCAGTAACTACTCTTAAAGACATTTTATAGTATCTGTCCACTGTGTTTTAGCAAATATACCTAAAATCATATCAAAACACCAAAATCAAATTATAATGCTCCAGTAAACAGCATGGCACAAACCTCTCTGTAGAAGTCCTTCAGATTAAAAGGCAAAGCATTCCTGACAATCTGTGACACAAAATACAACCCAAATGACACTCAAAATATCAAGGACCTGGAAGCTCTATTCCATTAAATATTTACGTCCCCTGAACCCAAAACTGAAGAGGCAAAACAAGAGAGAAAAATAGAAAGACAGACAGAAAGAACTAAACAAACAGAACAACCTTACCTTTCACAAGCTCGGACAGTCCATGCAGCAATTATCCATAATGAGATACTAAAAACCAACAGTACAGTTCCTGGACATATTGTCATTAGAGTCTTCATAACAAAACGAGTATTGAAGTTTATCTTATTTAATGCTCCAATGCTTCTAGATGAGGCATCAGTGAAAAGTTTGCTATGCAAAAGCATAACTCTGGCAATAAGATATAGTCTTAAGAACATTGGAATAGATAAAATAATATCCACATCAGCTGTTGTTGTGGATGGAGCGTAAGAAAAGGCGAGCCGGGCTGTCCATGTGAATGTATAGTTCCCAGGTATGGGATGTATAGCACACACCAGTATTTCCAAGCAGATAAAGAAAATACGCTCATAAGTCATGGCTATTCTCCAGTCATCTGCTCCATTGTCCACCATGAACAACTGAAATAATAAAATATAAGGTTAACTTTAGTACATCATTAACAAACCTTGTTATAATTCCATTTTAAAATACCATAGTTTTCAGAGCTGCTAATGACCACTAGAAAGAAAATAAATGTGCCATTTTTGAAAATGATATTACTACATCACTATGAAGTGAAACATAATTCTAGTTAAAACAAAAAGTATTTTTTTATGCACTATTTTGAAAACTGTATATGAAACTGAATTTTCACATATTATTTACTAAGAATTCCTCACATTTTCCTTAATTGTCATTTTCGATAAAACAAAACTCTGGACCAGTTAAGCCTTGTCTCTTCAAAATCTAAGTTCATAAAATAAAGAAAAATTTAAGAAAGTGTTTTCAGAATGGATATCTAAATTATAAATTGAAAATACTTTCTAAGATGCAACATTAAGCCTGCCCTAGAGTATACTCATAATTCAGTTAGGACAATATCATAGCTTCTGCAGAACCATTCAAGCTTTCTTTAAGCTTCAAGCACCAATATAGATCAATGTAGGATGCAAATGTACACCAGACACTACACAAAGGCTCAAAAAGTTATCTCATGGTGAAAACCTGAAAAGCAAAGGCTGGCAAATATCAGAATAGCCCAGGGAGTCAGGTGGTGTCTACCAGTAGCTGAAAATTATGTGTACATGTTGGTTCTTGTACAATCAGGGCCTTCAGTTTGCCACTCAGGAACAAAGGTACTGAAACATTTCACACTGTTTAGTAAATGATGTTCCTGATGATTTACTAAATAAATACTTAATCAAACAGTATTTCTCATAGTAGAGAGTAGTGGTATGCAAGTTCCTTTTCAAAAAGGAACATAACCCATACGACAAAGAAGATGCAATCTCAGTGATACGAGAAAATCTTCTCAACACTTCAACTATAGTCTGAATCTAAACAAGGGCTGTTCAGTAAACAGGTAAGAGGAAATAAAAAGAGGTTTACAGGATTTTAAAAATTAGATTATTCAAAAATAATGTGTGAGAAGCAAAAGTACACAAAGAATATGCTTCTTAATGTAAGAAAAGTATTTTCAGCACACTAGACACCATACATACAGCCAAAAATGCAGTTACTCATCTGCACTGCTCTTTGCCCCTTTCCATCTTTCAAGAGTTTAAAAATACAAGCCTGATCTCTCTGTGTATGTTTTTTTGAGACTGAAAACACTCTACATCCTCCTCCCAACACACTGTTTGTCTTTCAGAAAATTGCTCCAGTCATTTGATTAGAAAAGTGATAACCACAAATTAACTTTATTGTACTTGACCTGATACTAGAAGAAATAAAGAAGTTACCCATTGTAAGAAAAAAAAAAACAATGAAACAGATATCTGTATCTGTGGACCTGTTTTTCATCCCTTTATGTTCTCTCCCTTCATCTTACTGTACTGGGTGTTGGTAACAAGATTTTGGTACTGAGAAAGCTGCAGGGGTCATGTTGGTGAGAAGAGGTCAGGGGCTGCTCTGCTATGGACTCACTGCAGAACATAGCTGAGATCATCAGTAACACTGGTGGTGTTTCTGTGAAAGAATATTTAAGAAAGGTCAAAACACTGCCCAGGCAGTGAAGAGTTGGGGGAAAAAAAGTGTGAGAAACAACCCTAGAAATTCTAAGGTCAGAGAAGAAAAAGGGTAAGGATGTGCTCCAGGCACTGGAATAAAGATTTCCCTGCAGCCTATGGAGAGGAACATGGTGAAGGAGGTTATCTCCCTGAAGCCCATGGAGAAGACCATGCTGGAGCAGACACCTTGCCGTAGTTTAGACCCACTTGGGACCAAACTACACAGTCTCTCACTCACTCCACCAATCCTCCAAGGGAATAGGGAGAGAAAATACAACAAAAAAGGCTCAAGGATTGAGACAAGGACAGGGAGAAATCATTGAAGTTACCATTATGGGCAAAACAGACTCAACTTGGGGAAAATTATTTCTTTATTACTAAAACCAAAGCAGGATAATGAGAACAAAAAAGAGAGGCTGTTCAGTAGGGCCTCTTGTGATAGGACAAGGGGTAATGGTTTTAAAATAGAGGGAGGTAGATTTAGATTGGATATTAGGAAAAAAGTTTTTACAATGAGGGTTGTAGAACACTGGAACAGGTTGCCCAGAGAGGTAGTGGAAGCTCCATCCCTGGAAACGTTCAAGGCCAGGTTGGATGAGGCTCTGAGCAACCTGATCTGGTTGAAGATGTCCCTGCTTCTTGCAGGGGGGTTGGACTAGATGGCTTTTAAAAGTCCCTTGTAACTCAAATGATTCTATGATTCTATAAAATAACTTCCCCCGTACCCCTCCCTCTTCCTGGGCTGAACTTCATTTCAATTATCTCTACCTCCTTCCTCCCACTGAGCGGCACAGGGAGGGAAGAGGGAATGGGGGTTATGGTCAGTTCATCATGTGTCGCTTTACACCGCTGCTTCCTCCCTGGGGGAAGAACTCCTCACATTCCTTCTCTTCCAGCATGGGGTCCCTCCCACAGGCTGAAGTCCTTCATGAACTGCTCCAGCGTGAGGTCCTTTTCCACGTGGTGCAGTCCCTCCAGAACGCTTGCCCCAGCACGGGTGCTCCACGGGCCACAGCCTCCTTCAGGCATCCGCCTGCCCCAGCATGGGGTCCTCCCCGGGCTGCAGGTGGATCTCTGCTCCTGCGTGGGCCTCCATGGGCTGCAGGGGCACAGCCGGCCTCACCATGGGCTGCACCACGGGCTGCAGGGGAATCTCTGCCGGGAGCAGCATCACTGCTCCCCCTCCTTCTTCACTGACCTTGGCGTCTGCAGCCGTTCCTCTCACAATGAATTCTTCACAACCGGCTCAGTCAGACGCCTCTCAGGTTCTCTTCACATCTCCTCTCCACTTCTCGCCGCTGAGCCGGGCCAACTTGGGCCCAGACGGCTGCCCAGCGGGAGGCCAGAGGGCAAGGGCTGCAAGGCCCACAAGGCTTGTGCCTCCTCCTCTCTGTCCCTGTTTCAGCTTCCTCACATCTTCTCTTCTTTTTTTTTTTTTAATTTTTCCCCTTCTTAAATACGTTACAGCAGAGGCGTTATCACTGAACATTCTGCTACCAATTGGCTCAGCCCTGGCCAGCACCGGGTCCGCCCTAGGCCCAGCCAAGTCGACTGGACAAAGGGGAAACTTCTAGCAGGTTCTTGCAGAAGCTACCACCACAGCCCCCGCCCCCCGCCCCCCTCCCAACTAAACAAAACCAACAGATACCTACGCTGCAGCCCATGGCAGATCCTGTGCCAGGGCAAGATGGAACTGCAGAGAGCTCACACTGGAGCAGTTTCTCCTTACAAGATCTAATGCCCATGGAGGACCCATGCTGGACTAGGTTCAGCCTGAACGGCTGCAGACCGTGGAAAGAACCCACACTGGAGCACGGGAAAAATGTGAGGAGGAAGGAGCAGCAGAGAAGCACTGTTGTGGTCCCCTCTGCCGCTCATAGGGGAGAAGATAGAGGAGTTGGGAATGAAGTTGAATCTTGGAAGAGAGAGGCAGGACAAGGTGTCTTAGCTTTTGTCGTTGTTTCTCACCATCCTACTCTACTTTCAACTAGCAATGAATTAAATTAATTCCCCAAGTTGAGCCTGTTTTGGCAGTGCTGGTAATCGGTAAGTGACCTCCCATTTTTATTTCAACTCACAAACTTTTTCATCGTATTTTCCCTCCTTGTTCTGTTGAGGAGGAAGAGTGAGGCTGTGTGGGGGTCTAGCAGCTGGCCAAGGTCAAACCACCACTTATATATAAGTCAAACCACCACACTTATATATAGTTCTTACCTCCACTGCAATACTGTTAAAGACAAAGAAACACAGTATTGAATCAAGCTAAAGTAATGCTCAGTGAACTCAATATATGCAACATGAGTGGATATACTTTCTTTGACCTGTGGTCATTCTGCAGACTTTGCATACTAGATATCTGAATTGATACTGGAGGACCAATTTATGTATGTATAACCGAAGGACTGCTGGTTTGCATTTAACAGATGTACTATTTGGTATGAAGGGGGAAACTTTCAAAGTGCAGTAAGGCTCAAGCACATTTAATTCTTGTGATTAGCCTGTAAACGCTGTCAGTTAGATCACAGAAGTACTACATCAGTTATGAAGAGGTCAAGGGATTTAGAACACTGAGAATACAGATGAACAGTAACCAGCGTGACTGAAAAAGAGACAGATGATATATCTCTCAAATGCTGTGTGGATTTTTGAAGAAAAGAATAAAATAACAACAGAGTTAAAAATCTCAGTTCTCAGGTACATATGAAATACATGTCAAACTGGCAGTGTTTGAAAATTTCTTTTAAAGTTTCAAAATCTGCTGAAAAAAGCAATGGTCTTTTGTCCTCCCCTTTAACTTACCATCTTGACAGATTTCAAAAAGAATTCTATATACAGAAAGCCAATTAAAGAAAATGATACCTTAAGCACTGATTCAATTTAAAAGATGCAAATAGAAGAATGTTGAGTTAAACCAAGGCATTAAAACTTGATCTTACAATTTTCATAGAAGAAAATGTTATTTAATCACTGAGTTTTTTAAAAAAAATATAAGATGTCATTATGGAATACATACTGGGTAACATATTCACCTGTCAGTGGAAGAAATCCTAGCGCTACAAAGAAAGAAGTTTCTCAGTAGTGCTCAGTGGAACACGTGATGTTTGCAGACACAGAAGATCCCTATCAACTTCCCTTGAATTCAGCTGCACCAATTTCTTCTAAGAAAAATAATATTTTTAAGTTATAATCTCTTCAGCTATCATATGAGATGCAGGAGGTGAAAACACGGAAGGCAGAAAACACCAGAACCCACAATGGACCACAGATTCAGTACAAAAATTTCTATTTCATAAAAACATTAACACTTCAAAATCATATTTATGAAGAATATTTCCATACAATTCTGTGTCTCTAAATTCAAACTAAGATGGATATTAAACACCCTGGAACAAATATGGACCTCTAAACCAGGCTGTGAATAACAATTAAATTGGGACGTATCAAAATGACACAGAAATTCATGTGCATTTTATATACTTGCAATTATGTAACCGACTAAATGCAAGTTTCACTTTTAATTTGGAAGATAATGGAGGTATTTGTGTGTGCCTGGTGCTTGGCTAGGCACATTTCCTATTTGGAAAGCAAGGAAGGTAAATGAATGAAGAGACAGAACAGCTGAACAGCACAATTTAAAAGGTATGTATACAGCCTCTCAGCTGCTTTCAGTCAATCCTGTTATGATAGCCATACATTCATTTCCAGATACTACTTCCCATTTGAATAGAGAATTATGCTAGCAATAAAAAGAGAACACCATAAAAGAGTGAGCAAACACTTCCTACAGAATTAAGTCTTATGCTCCACAGAGAGGTCAAACTCTAGTCAAGGTCAAAGATGTTATGTCTCTTCATAGCTTTCAAATTTCTTATAATTATTCAGTGTTGAAATCTAGTGCAAGTACTTCATCAGTGTTCTGCAAGGTTCTTCTAATAGGAGGCTCTCATATACCTTTACTAAGTCTCCACTCTATAGGAGAAAATTTAAAGTTATCTTCACCTGAAATTATGTAATGTATTTCCAGCATGTTGTGTGTAAATGCAAATCTTTAACTCCAAATAAATGTGATATTTGATATTTGTAATGCCATACAGTAAAAACATAAAAGTAAATATAATATCATAGATATTTATACAGGTATGTGTATATTTACACAACACATTGTTAAATTCATGTAACACCAGATAAGAAAAAGAGAAACGCATTCAAAGTAGACAGATAAGGGATGAAAAAGACCTTTTTCGATCAGAAGGTATGTAATTAAATGGTCTGTAAGTTATCTAAAGGCCTGTCCTTCACCTTGGAGAGCCTGCAGGAGTTCCAGAGGGCTGCTGTATTCCTCATCCTAAATACGAAGCCACAGAGCAGAGATGTTTGTAGGTTTAAGTCGTATGTAAAGTCATGAGGCATCAAATACCTTCTGTATGCAAAGCACAGAAAGCAAAGGCTACGTTTTTCACTAAATTACATGAGGGTTTGTCTATCTTATATTTTCCAGAATGTTTCCCACATCCAGAATTAAAACCAAACTTTCTGGAGGCTCAGTAGAAATTGATCCACAAGGTCTTGTGGATACGGCTATCTAGCAAATGAAACATGCTTAGTTCACTCAAATAGGAAAGCTAAACTGCTCTACCACTTACACATGTATACAAGCACTCCTCACGCCCTCCCCCCAATTATAAAAATGACAATTTAAACAGAAGATTGTAAAAGGCTATTACTCAGCATCAGAAAAAAAAAAATTATTTGTATAGCATATTTACTTAAATTTGCCATCTCAGGACAAAATGAGTTTTTCATAGTTACTGATATTTTGCTAGAAACACTGTGTACGTCAATGCACATGAAGATTGTTTTAATGTGTTCATGTGGTTAGCTGGTGGCTAAGCAAGCTCCAAATACTTCTCTCAAAGACTGCATTTAAACCTTACCGTCTCAGGAAGGGATGCGCAGAAGAGGCTCAGACCATTTGTAGTCTTTGTGAACCCTGTTTTCAGAAGTGCAGCATCAAAACCTTCACATTAAAAAACATCTGAATAATACATCTCGGTTACTCTGACAGGCCACATACAAACACAACCATTTCAAAAAACAGGTATGTGGTAAACAACATTCTTATCAGGTTTACCTATGCTTTTTTTTAACCTCTATCTCTCAGATCATTCTGAAAAACCTAACCCAAATACTCTATGAGGTTTTTTAAAGAAAGGACGTTTATGACCACATAAAATAACATAGGGTTAAATTCAGCCTCAGCACACAAAGTTAAATGCTGCCCACTCTTATTTCCTTTCTGTTTTAAATCACGTCCTGGCAGTATTCCTTTTAGCTTCCTTTTTCCAAAGATATTCAGAGGCATTGGTCAGTATTATTAAATGGTACTGGCCAGACTTTCAGCTCTCTTGTTCATCTCAAACAACTGTGAAAGAGCTTCACACCACAACAGCCTACAATGCTAAAAGGCCACTATAGGAGTCAGCAATTGCTGAAACATATGTAATTTCTTTTCATATAGGCCTCTCCATATGTATGTATGTGCTCCAGGGACCCAAAGAAGGTGAGATGCTCCTAAAAATGCCATTCTTTCTATCCAATAACTTTCTATGCAGGTAATACTGATAAGAATTGAAATCCAAGGACTACAAAGGGAAAAAAAAGGACATTCCAAGATATCAAGATTTCTTTCACAATGCTATGGAGAAAAAGAACCCCCTGAGAAAAGCGTCACTATGCATTGAACTAAGAAATCATCACAAGCTCACAAATATATAATAAAATCAAAAGAATTAGATAATGAACTTATTAAGAGAAAGATTTTAAAAATTATTAATATCAAAACAAAATATTTTTTCACTTTCATTATTAAAAAGATATTTCACAAAAACAATTGCTGGAACTATCACAGTTGAGCTTCCTCAGATCTGTAATCAACAGGGAGATATTTAGTTCTATTAATTTTTATGAAACTTGAACCAAATCAGAGGTCAGAAATAAAAGTCCGCTACTTAGGGTTACTATATTCATTTGAGATACTCAGTAGACACACCAGTAAGTGACTGAATGAAACTGACTGAATCAGGAGTTTCTACAAAGTCAATGTCCACAACAGTTATTTCTTTACTTTGATAATATTATTAATTTACCAGCTATTTCATTATACCAAAGTTTCAGATCGCACCCTCTCCTGCTGCTTAAAACACAATGAAAATAAACTCCTTAAGTTACCACACGTAGAAGGCTTCCATCCAGCACCAGTAGTTCCCAAAAGCTCTTGTGACTGGAGTTGACAGTCAAAAAAGTTCCCTGAGCAGATACAGAAGGAGCATGACTTATTAAAGTTCTGAATATCGCTAAGTGCAAGGAGGATAACAGAGAAGAAACAGTGGAGGTAGGTCTCCTGCATATACATGCAAATTGAGAAAATGGGACCAGGTCACTGAAATAGCATTAATCTTGTTTTATAATATTTATTATTCTGTTATTTAAAAAGCTGGAAAGAAATAACAAAGAAAATAAAAAGAATATGTACGTTACTATGTAACACGTGTATTTGCCAGAGAATACACTGGGTGACCCAGAGCAATCCAGAACAGCAGCTTCATACAATTGACCGAGATGGAATGAAAAAGATACATTGTTTAAACCACAGCTTTTTTTTTTCCCCAAGAACCTAAGGACTGGGCAAGGTTATTTGGATATAACTAGCCCTTAGAAAACTTTTAAGCACCTAACCTAACCACATCACAACTGGTTCAGAGCTCAGCTTCCATCAGCTGCCATTCCACACTACCCCCTGCTTTTGGTGGTCTGCTCTAGCTCGCTCTTACTGCTGAGAGAGTGCAGCAGGACATGAGCTATGCCAGCTTTCTTACATCTAAAAGGGAAAGTTGCAAAGAAATAGTGAATTAATTGCTTTGGTTCCCTTTGCACTTTCACAAACATAAACAAATGACCACACTGAACAAATTACCATGCCAATAAAATAATCCCAAAACAACAACAACAAAAAAAAACCTCTTTAGAAACATCTTCTGGTCTTTTAGGTCTGCTACAACTATTATGCTGATCTTGGCAGTACAGGGATGGAAACACAGATTTTAAAGTTAGGGATGAATTTAGTTTTGCACTGAAGCAGCAGTTGCAAACTTTCATGTATGAAGAACACAGCACATCTTCCCACAAAATAACCACGCTATTTTACAGAACTAGTTTTTAGAATGCATTTTTAAGTGGTCTGTGTTCTATTTTTCCCCATGTTGAGTTCCTCAGAAATGAACTCCGACTCTACAAACTTCTTGCAGAAGTCACTGGGGACAACTATCTACATTTCACTATTTTTATGTTGTTACCTTTAAATTATTATTTTACAATTTTTAATTTAAGATTTGTTTTTCTTCATTCAGTACTAAAAATAATTTGTTCTACAGATTACTGCATGAAGAAATGCCATCTCCCAAAACGGCTGCCATCTGCCACTGTTCCCAATGTGAGAGGAGCCTCACTCTCTTCAGGGATGATCAGCTTCACTACTCCTAGGAAAACTGTAACCAATTAAAAAAAAAAAGAAGTATTTTCTGAATAAATTGGCAATATTTTTGCAAGTGAATAAGGGAGACAGAAGTTAAAGGAAGAAACACAAAATCTGCAGCTAGATAAAATGAGCTGACTCATTCATTTTGCCAAAGGAGCACACCAGTGACTCTAAACTTTGGAACTTGTTTTTAAGGAATGACTAGTGCCAACACATCATATACACAAGAATCTCTCCTTTCATTTCCTCCTTTAGTTTTACTTATGACATAAATACTTCAAGTATTTGGGAAAGTTTGTGTGTTTGTCTTTAAAATGGGTAAATTTTTATTTAACTGACAAGGGGTGAATATACATCAGCACCACAGGAATTTTAAAGTCCCTGTAGTGTTTTTACTGTCTCAGAAACACAGTTAAACTGGGAACTTCAATTAAGGAAATGTTTAAATTAACTCCAAATACAGAAATACAAGACCTAAGTAATTAAGCATTGTCCTAAAGCATGACCACCTCAATAAGGGAAACGAAGAACTGGGCAGCAAGAGAAGCAGAGTGGAGTTAGATGTACTTGTGTATTTAAAAATCCTTATAAACATAGTCATGCACTAATCCTAAATGTATAGAGGCATTCCTGTAAGAACTGCCTCTGTAATTCACCCTGGAAAGTAAAACTGGGAGGAAGAAGCAAAAAAGCAGCAATAAAGCAGCACTAGTACCTGTTACTCCTAAAGGCCTAAAGTGGGCTTCTGTCTAAACCATATAGCAGAGAAAGTCTTCAAACTGCTTCAAAGATTAAGTTAAAATATCTTTAAGAAGGGAAACTTTCAACATCAGGTTAAATAAACATAGATACAAGTCTCTTTACAGGTATTTATCTGCACTTCTTTATAGGTAAAATACTATTTTATTTGATCACTCCTAATTACAACTGCAGCTGCTTTCTTGGGGAAAAAAAAAAAAAAGACTCCCAAAAAACCCAAATTCTGGCATATTCTGTCTAACACATCTTAGCACACACAGTTCTTATTGCTGTCCCATTAATCACTTGAGTGTTATAGCTTCATCAAATCTATATAGCTTACAGTAGCTCTCAGGTAAAAGATGCTGTGTCCTCAAAGCTACTGTTTTTTTCAAGAAGTCCAAAAATCAAACACATGAAACAAGTTTCCATGGAGTGCTGCCAACCTCATTATCTTCCGTGGTTTAAATGTAAAATTATTACTCAAAATGTTTTTAAAAGCTTTATTTTCACAACTATTATGCTCAATGGGACAGTCCATGGTAGCAAAACATCTGATCTCCAGCAGTTAACACAGAATGACACCAGCCACAACATACATACAAAAGTCACAGGTGAAATTACTAATTTTGGATGAGCTGACATCTCTGATCATAGGACGGATATAAAAAAAACCTGTTCATCTTTTTTTATTTTCCTTCCAAGTGCCAAATGGCAGGGGAAAAGAATAGTCTGCCAGCTTACAGCTACACTGACAGATTCCTCATCTGGCTCCACTGCATTCCATTCTGTTGTTGGCAGGTAGACAAATGTCTATTCATATATGGCTGCACATAAAGGCGGAGAATGAAACATTTTCCTATCTGACAACCAAAACTGGAAAGTAGACTGGCCAAGGGTAGTAACCTTTGATCTTTTTTTTTTTTTTAACACATTTTGCCACTAAACTATCTTAAAACTATATGGCAGGTGAACTGAGAATGCATCATGCTCAGCACTGGTCTATCCTACCACATAAGGATTTAGGTTTTTTAAACTATCACACTGCAGAAATCACAACAGAATGCAAGTTACTGGCTTTTACCACAAAGCCTAAATTTGAATGAAAACAAAAGGATGAGGTGGGCTTAGTGTGAAGCCACTTTATCCCTGCCACCATTCAGACAAGGATCATGTTCAGCAGTAGCTGTCACAGGGTACCTTTTCAGCTATACTGGAATTTGGATGGATGAGAACTTCTCCTGTATCAGTCCATTCTTTATGCAGAGCCCACGAACAACTCTTGGGCAGAATCCTACAAAGGAATCTGGAAACAAAGGAATCCACTACAATCGGTATGTAGCAGCTGCACAGCAATATCTGAATTTTACACCTACTGCAGAGAGCAGCTCTGCAGGCAAAGAAGAAGTTGGTAAAGAGCATCCTTAGTTTATTCATAAATCAACATCTGCTCAAGAGTTTCAAACTCTTCTTGAATAGATATTTTAATAAAGACAAAGGTGTTAAGGATCAAAACCTTAGCATATAATGAGGATGCTCTAAACTGAGAGGCTCTGAAGGTCCCACTAATTTAGGTACTCACAAATACAGATTCTCCTCTGAAGTCAAAATATACCTCAAACGTGTATCACTGGTGTAAAAGCGGTAACTAATGTTGTACCAGAAATACACCGAGAATATTTTTAACAAAAACTTAAACCTAGGTGCTATCAGTAAATGCTCAGTGATTACTGTTGCTAGTTGTATTTATTATTTGTTTCAGGTAGGAAACAATTTATTTTGTGCTGTCTCACCACATCTGAATATTCAGTCTTTCTCCAGTTTCTCAAACTGAAATCAGGGTTCTATGCACGTGAATTTTATGGATGTAATGGTACAGACTGAATCAAAGCTACTATACAATTTTTATTTTTGAATAAAGATATGCCTCATTCCTTGGCTGCAATAGAGCTTATTCTTAAAAACATAACAGCCATCACAAAACAAGAAACACCATTCACCACCTGGGATGAATCTTTGTTTTGTTAAGAGACTGAAGATGAAGCATTGCTTCATAATGCATTATTCTAGTGAAAGACACTATTGTCAGAGGTCAGGGGTAGGGCAGGTGTGAATGTCTGCATACACCTGCAGTAATGCTACAGAAGTTGTAGTGCTATGAAAGCTGGAATAAACAACTGTAATAGAAATAAAATGTTTCATAAATATTCCCAACAGTATCTCATTATGACATACTGTGAAGGACTGCATTCATTTTACATTGCCGTGTTTGGGACATCCGCTAAAGCAGGCTGGCTTTTTAAATTATAGGCATAGCTGAAAGGCAGCAAGTGTCTTATTTACGTGACAAATGACTGATCTGAGCACAAGACAGCAAGGCTAAGCTTCAACTGTAGTTAGAAAGCCTTCCTCAGATTACTTCCACAGCACTTGAACTCTTCATCTCCATGTTCCGTTTTGTAAAACATCATTTAAGTGACAGAAAAAAACGTTAGGATTTATCCAGGTAATTCCCTTTGACAATGAAAAATACAATATAAATGCTTGTTATACATGTGTTTCCTTCTTTACAGATTAACTTCCACCTACCCATCAAACCATAGAACTGATGTATAACTGTTCATGGAAGACACAGCTACACTCCAAAATACTACAAGTAACAATACTTTTTGTAGACTACAGATAAGAAAGCTCAGAAAGCTCTTTACCCATATCTATTGATATGAGCCCACATATATTTATTTCTCAATTATTTTTATATCAAATACGCTCTTTTATACGCAAAAACTTACTTTGCCTCTGATATCTTCTTCTGAATATCCAGACTCAATATCAAGCTAAGGTCCCTTCCCACAGACGCATCCTTAGCAGCAGCAGTGGTTTTGCAAGACAAACTATACCCAAGAGTTTTATCTGTAGAGCCACGTAACTCTTTACTTTTGACCCCCATTGCTTCTGCAGTCTTCAAGAACTTTCTGATATGTATTCAATTAGAATTCAATAAACAATTCTGTTGGTCAATCACACAACACAGAAGCCAGCTCTCCCCTGTTCATCAGGATAGCTCTACAGGCATAAAAAGTTTAGAAGGTGCCACTTTGACAGAGTAGATTTTCCTTTTAATAAATATGCTTCTTTACAGAAAAAAAACAATTCAGAGCAAGTTACTCTTAAAAAGACTAAGAGTAGGAATTTTAAAATATAAAGGTATTTAAGGCCTCCCCATTGGTTTTACTCTATATGGAATTCACAGGGGTATTTCCATATGCTGTGAAAAGGCTTAGTATTTCCTCAAAAGGGGTTTAATTCCAAAAGGACCAATAGTCTCCATCAAAATGAATGAGATAAGGAAGCATCTTAGAAGATGTGCACATCCCTCTTCAGAATTCATCCCTCTTCACTCTGTCATAGAGGAGCTAACACTCACATCCTTTTGTTTTTACAATGTCAACATAAAACTATGTTTAGTTCTTCTGGTTTTATTCAGTGAGGGAGGGGGGATACAGTGGTAGCTTCTGTAAGAAACTTCTAGAAGTAGTTTCCCCTTTGTCCAGTGGACTCAGCTGGGCCTAGGGTGGACCCGCTGCTGGCCGGGACTGAGCCAACTGGTGACAGAATGTTCCCTGATAACACCTCTGCGATAGCGTATTTAAGAAGGGGAAAAACAGGAAAAAAGAAAAAAGATAAAAGCTGATGTGAAGATACTGAGTAGGGGCAGAGAGGGGGAGGCGCGAGCCTTGTGGGCCTTGTGGCCCTCACCCTCTGACCTCCCACCGGACAGCCGTCTGGGCCCAACTCAGCCCAGCTGCAAGAAGTGGAGAGGAGATGAGAAGAGATCCTGAGAGGCGTCTGACTGAGCAGTTGTGAAGAATTTCTTGTGAGAGGAACGGCTGCAGACGCCAAGGTCAGTGAAGAAGGAGGGGAGCAGTGATGCTGCTCCCGGCAGAGATTCCCCTGCAGCCCGTGGTGCAGCCCATGGTGAGGCCGGCTGTGCCCCTGCAGCCCATGGAGGCCCACGCAGGAGCAGAGATCCACCTGCAGCCCAGGGAGGACCCCACGCCAGGGCAGGAGGATGCCTGAAGGAGGCTGTGGCCCATGGAGGGCCCACTGTGACAGTAGTTCTGGAGGGACTGCACCCTGTGGAAGAAATTACCCACGCCGGGGCAGTTCACGAAGGACTGTGGCCCATGGGAGGGACCACACAATGGAGCAGGGGAGGAATGTGAGGGGTTCTTTTCCCGACTATGAAGCAGCGGTGCAAAGCAACAAGTGATGAACTGACCATAACCCCTCTTCCCCGCTGTGCCGCTCCGGGGAGGAAGGTAGTAGAGATAATGTTAAGCTTGGGGAGAGGGAGGGTTGGGGGGGAGGTTATCTTGTTCTGTGTCTCATTATCCTGCTAGTTTTAGAAATAAATGAATAGTTTTCCCCAAGTCGAGTCTGTTTTGCTCGTAACGGTAACTTTAAGGATTTCTCTCTGTCCTTATCTCAAACCTCGAGCCTTTTTTCTTATATTATCTCTCCCTATTCTCTCAGAGGGTGGGGGGAGTGAGAGAGAGACTGCGTAGTCTGGTCCTGATCGGGGCTGAACTACGACATTATTAAGGACTGTTTTCACACAGATGAAGGAGTCCAATTGCAGGAACTGTTCAAGAAGGAAAAGCAAAATGAATCAGTAAATTACAAATGTGTGACTCCCAGCAACTACATTAAAACAGTATTACATAAAATATTTATAGGTGATATTAACTGTACATTTTCAGTTGCAAAGGCCTGAGTTCAGATACACTAGTTTAAAGTATAAAATGTTCATGTTTTACCACTCTCTTTATACAAGAATTATTTCTAAGCTGCAAAATATGTTCTCATGACAATCTCTTCTGATCTTCTGACAGCCATAAGAAGAAATCACTTAATGTAGCTTTCATTAAAATAATGGGACAAAGTCAAGCTACACAATTTCTTTAAAAAGACAGTGTGATATATAGGTATTTTACATATCACATTTCCTGAATGGAATTTTTTCCATTCACATTTTTCAATGTAATGTAGTTTATGTTATTTTAAAAAAAAAAAGTTACATTAAACTCTATTTTTCTTTGTGTTGTCATGATGTGTAACTTTCCTCTTTTCCACAGAATAGAGCTGTGGAAACTTCCCCACAAAATTAGTTGTTTTTCTGCGTACTTTACAGTTTATTTTCAGCTAATAAAAGAAAGTTTGTACAATGACCAATATATCTAGCTTAACTGCAAGCTAATTACAAGATCAATTACAGTGTCCTCTCAGGGGTAGTTTACAACTTAAAAGGAGCTTCATAGGCCCAGAGCAGTAATTCATCTTCTAGCAAGGGAGTGTGACAACAACTTTCAGCATCAAAATCAAGGGTGAAAACAGCTGATTGAAGTTGCACAGAAGCCTCCACACAGCTTTTTAACTATCCCAAGTCCTACGCAGCAGCCATTCCTTTTCTGATCTCTGCTCAAAACGGACCATAAACGTGTCTCAAATCAAATTCAAAGCCCAGAATACTACATTTAGTAGATCACATACAAACCAGAATCACAAGAGTGTTTATATTCACTTGTCAGTCTTGGCACACTTTCACTTAAATCCAGGCAAACCAGAGCTGCAGCCAAGTACCTGACGGAATTTTCTGATCTGAAGTCCCCTCAGCTGACGTATCTGACATGCACAATACTTTCACATTAAGATGTGCATGCAGAATGCCTCTAAGATCATAGGCAATGTTGATTGTCAATTGTACCTCTGTTGATTTCAGCTAAGCTACACAATTTATAGAAATCCAGAATCTGATCTCTGGTTACAAATGTTCTCCTCCCACAGGGGCAATAAATACCTTCTCACACTTCATTATGCACTACTATGTCTTGATAAACTTCTAGCAGCCTCAATAAAAAATGCTCAGAACACTGGTGCATATGAATAGATAATCTAGGTATGGCCAGGCCAACCAGTCAGTGTCCTGACCATCAGGTACAAACTCCTCCTATGTTCTAATGGAGCCTGTTGGAAATAGAGGCATCTTCTACGTGTCACTTTAAGGCAAATGGCCTCAGATCTTTTTGAATGCTGAGCAACACTTAAGGATTTTCTAGCCTGCCTTCCACGCCTTATGTAGTACTGTGCTGTGTTTCAGAGACACTGGGCACCTGTAAATTTCCCTGGGTCAATAGGTTCTGCAGATATAATCCATCAAAAATGTACTGAATGGAAACAAATCTAAGTATTCTCACAAAAATACTCTAAAGTGTTAATTTGACAGATACGGTGATAATTTGGCAGTTATAGTGTTAATTGGACAGATTAACATCCTGTCCTTGGATTCCTATATGATTTTCTGCTGTTAAATATACATACAGAATGTTCTGTTTAATACACACATGGAATATGTATTAAACTTGATTGGCGGAAGGGAATTTTCAAGTCTGTACATGAAGTTACTGCATCCTGGATCAAAACCAGTACACAGTGAGTTTTTTTGATGCCTGATCCAAGGCCTATTAAGAGAAACAAAAAAAAAAAACCCCACTAATTCTCAACAGGCTTCAGATCAGAATAAAACTATCACTCAAAGTTTATTTCTTGATTTTCACCTGTTATTGCTCTCTGTGCTCTTAATCTAACTCATTTGTTCGTGCAGCAGAAGTTCCACAGTCTGTGTGTGCAATCCCCGATGATACAACACACCTCAGTTTAGGCAAGGTAGACTCAGCACAGAGCCAACAGATTGCCAACAAGACAGCAAATGAGATGCACACATATCACCCCATATATAGGGTGGTATGCAGATAATATAGGTAATATATAATAAATAAATACATAATTCCGCCTACAGAATACCCATTACTTCTTATGACAAGAAACTGTAAGGAGTTTAACTTCATATGTGTTCATGAGTGCAAAATTTTTACTGCAGAACTTTCCATTTATGTCAGCAAGATAATGAAGCTCCCGTAAACAATATTTATTGCATTACCGAACTTATTTGCACAATAAACAGGTCAAGATGTGTATTTAGTACCACTGTTTCCTGTTTCCTGATACTATCTGTTCCATTTATTCAAGTTTTCAGGAACAGGAAAAAGAAGAAAAGATTCTTGATTCTTCAGCAAGATATTTGGGCTCTCAGCTGCGATAACTTTCCATAAAGTTAAAGAAGACTCCAAATCCGTCAGTTAGCACATTATTTTCCCACCACTTCAGAAGCATCTAAGGACCGAAGGTGCTTTCTCCCTGGAGCCCTGGGAGGCTCTGTTGTGAAAGCAATGGCTTAACTTAACCTTGGAGTCTGCAAGACTTCCCACTAAGTATGAACTAGCAATACATTTTAGAAGTTGATAGAAATCTCAACTGACATACCAAAAAAATGAAGATTTCTCTTCACTTCTGCCAATACCAACAACTTTCATGTTTCTGCATGAGTGAAAGCATCTGTATCAGGGAGAAGGAAAAGGGGTTCTGATTCTTTCCCAGAGAGCGCAGGTTAGCATTACTCAGGTATACTATTATTCAGGACAGGCAAGAGAAGGACAATGTTTATTTACAGAGGGGATACACTAAGCAGTCCGTCACCAAAGGAAATGTGTTCCAGTGTATATATTCTTCCAGTGACCACCGTCTCTCAAGAAATACCAGGCTATGGTGAAATGCTCAACAAAAGACATTAAAGACCTCTTACTGGCAACCTCAGAGAATTTTTATTTTAATCCTTTACTCTAAGTAATACAAGAAAGTGCCAGTAGAGCTTCACGAGTGCATACTTAAAAAGCATCTCTATCTCCAGCAGTATGAGAGAGAGACAGGTCTATTTTTCAATATAAGTAGAAAAACTACAGCTTTACCACGTGAACTGCCACCCAAAATGTTCTTAAATTCCACTTCATTTGTTGATCTAACAGCAAATTCTGCTAGAGAAATATGGAACGGAACAATAAGCTTTCTAGGAACTACAATTTCGACCATATTCCGTGCTGCTGCTTCTTTAATTGTGTAAACTAGTATTAAGTAATAAACTGTTTACGTGTGAAGTGGATAATTTCTACATCAAAAATTATTATGATAATTGGATCATTCTATCTTCTTAGCTCTTCCTTTCTCAACCTCTTCAAACTCTCAAGTGGAATAATTGTCAGAGAAATACCTGTTTTAGGCTGGGATAACAATGAATTACATTTTTCCCATTGATCTTCTAAACACAGGGCACTTGGTTTGAAGAACTGCATCAGCAAACACAAAACTGGAGAGAGAGTTACACATACTTCATAATCTCCCAAGTGTGATGTTTTCAACAGCATTATAGGTATGACAACAATGGACCAAAAAGAGAACACACAGATTTGCGGTTGTCACTATCCTCAACTCCAGCATCGTTACTGTTGTTCATTAGGGTTGTTTTTTTTTTTTTTTTTCTAGAAGGGGGAGGGATGTGAAGGAAACTTGCTTGGAATTTTTACCTGCTTTTCTGGACATGATAACGTAATGATTTAAACCTAGCTGGTTACATTTGACTTTCATTATAGTCTTAACAGTAACTCACATTTGTTAAATTTAATAACAGCTCTTGCTTTATTCTTAGTTATACTGAATAACTAATACAACGTGACCACTGAAAACCTATTTGATGAAACAATTTTTAACATTTCCAGCGTTTCACAAGACTACGTGGCACCTATACGGGTTACTCTATACCCTCCTGGAGATTTTGCCCTGGCCAGTGCAGAGCTCCGGGCCGGTTCGGGGAATTCAGAGACAAAGCTATGTCTCTGACACGTTTTGAAGGGGTGCCTGCGGACACGACCAGAGGGGTCCCTGTGCTGCGGGGGGAGCTCACCGGGCGCCCATCCCCTCTACCCTCCCCCCCCGCCGCACCGGGCCGCGCGCGCGGCGCGGAGCTGTCCGCGGTCCTGAAAAGGCGGCGGCGTAAAGCCCCCCCCCCGGCGCTACCCTCCACCCCCGAGAGAGGGAAGGTGCTCCAGCACCACTGCTCACCAACCGCAGCCTCAGCAGGGCAAAAAGAAAACTCCTTTGTCTCACGTCGATGTACTACTCTCGGTTCTTGGGAAAAATCCCTGATGGTCTTTATAAACTTCCTTTCCAACTCCCTTAAAAAGCTCAGCAGGTCCAGAGCAGGCAAACTCTGGAGTTCGGTTTAACTGACTGGCTGACTGTTTTTGAAGCAAAACATACAGGCAAGGTCATTTTAACGGAAATACTAGAGTCACCTGCTATGCCACTAGGCAGTGCCCCATCAACTCGCTTGCAGCCTGGCTGTTCGGACTTCCTACCAATAAATCAAGGTCACAGACTACTGAAAAGAACAAAAAAGCTGATTTCCACTTGATGGCATTTTAGGTCACCAGCAGTTTCTAAATATTAAATCCGCCACCAGTAATAATTACTAAACTGTCAGCTTTTTTTTTCCCAACATGGTTTGTCTCGTGCTTTGTAGAAAAATCTACTTATGTTTAGGTTGGTTTGCTTCCACCCGAGTATGAAACGTACCGCATCGCAAGCAGAATGCACTGACCTTCTTCTGTTATGTAGAACAATTTCTCTCCTCCCAATGAATTCCTGTTTATTTATACTATACTTACTGGTACAGTGTGCTGGTAAAGTCTACGCTTCAGAGAACAATTAGAAAGGAATGTTCAAACTTAAACAGGATTGACAAATAGCTGGTGCAAACAGTCCTCCAGGACACAGCCAGCCATCTGTGGGCATGATTCTACGGACGTGATTCATTCTACTGCACAAAGCAGAAGATTTGCTTGAATTAAAGACATGTGTGCCTTCAGAAAACAGTCAGCTTTAAAGATTATTTAAAAACCACTACATTATCAGGGTTACCTAGTATTTTATTTTGCCTGGAGAAGATTCTGTACATTCAAAAGCCAAAGTATTTTAATGGTTCTGCTTCTTTTTAGAGGTCAATTGTAACACAAATTTACAGCCACAGATGGACGTAATTTTTGTTCTGCATGTTCTTCATCTTATTTTTTAAAAGTTAAGTGTATGTACAAAACCAGACTATGCCCAAATTAAAAAGCTATCAGATATCTAATAGCTAAAGGTGGTACTATGCCCTTTCTTTCTAACAGACTCCTTGAAAAAGAGAACTTCCTTTTAATTTTCATGATGAATGACAGAGTCCCTTGAAGCTGCAGCTCACTCCAAGCCCTGCCATGACTACTGCACTTTCCGGTGTCTCTAAGACTGAAACATAGGGTATTGCTGTTTTACAGGCAGGTGTACTTGTGTTCTATACTGTCAGGCAGCACTGAAAACTACATTAACCTTGATTAAGTCACTCAATTGCATAACTCCTTCCATATAGTTGCATATATGAGTTCTTTAAAATTATCAGCAATTTTTTAAAAACCCTACAGAATTACAACTTTAGTTTTTTAAGATTGTTTTTTCTGATCCATAACGCACTCATAGGGAATGAAAATTTTTAACTATTTACCCCAAAAAAATCCTAATTGAATCTTGCGGTAACTACTTAGGATAAGCTGAGGCATACAGGGTCCTACCACTATTTTGGTTATCTTGCAAAACCATTTAAAGTTTCTGGAAAATGCACAGAGTAATTAAAATGTTTACAGAGATTTTTTTCAGCTTTGCTCTTCATGCCTCAAGCACCACTTGAGGGACGACACACCAAAGGCGGCTCCCACATTGCAGCAGTGCCACTTATATATTTTTATACAGATACAGGAATCTCTTTGTCAGTACTCTAGTACTTTATAAAGATGCCCTTTCACTAGAACACTTGTTTATTGAGTACAATATCATTAAACAGCTTTCATTATCTTTGATATTAATGCAGAGGAACTGGGTTCTGAGCCAGGAACAGAAGTTTTGCATGTGCAAGGACTGCACAACAGGATCCAATTCGGCAAAGAGTCTTCAGTAATACAATACTTCTCTAACATTACCTTAAGTAGGAGACTGTGGTACCATTTCACATTGAAACAACAGCATTCATTTGCACACAGAAGCAAGCTACTATACAATTCTTGATTTGGGGTTTTTTTTACTGATTGGTACCAGTGGAAAAGTCTTCTTTGCCCTTGAAAGCTGTCATTGCAGCTTGTAGCTCAAAGTATCTCTAACTAACCTGAAAAAGCAAAAGCACCAACGTATCTATGAGTAAGCTACTTTTCCCTTCAAAACTTTGAAGTCTATCTGTTGTATGTTTCAGTTGAGTTGAAACGACAAATTTTAATTTCTTCGTCAAAAAAAATCGTAACTGAAATTAGAACTAAGTCACTCAGACAGAACTTGTAATGGTATTTGTGAGACTTATCCTACACCTTTGATCATTATGCTTCTCCTATCTTTAGCCCTACTTTTCTTGACAGTTTTCCTCTGTCACATTCCCATTGGGTACGTGGCATTAAATAAAACAAGTAAAACCTAAGTCTTCTCCCTCCTCTTAAACATTCTCCTAGAGTACGTTCATATTTGAGACAGCGCCATGAAGATTACGTACCTTGCACAGCGAAGACAATTAACCTTGCCGTCAAGAGAAAATGCACAGCATGAAATTTAGTCACTGGGAAATAAAAGACTGTTGCTGCATATCTGCTACAGGAGACAGCAGGATGTCACCAAGAAAGCATGTTATAACCTCAGGGTTAAGCGATCCTATAGCACAACCGCAGCCAACAGTCCCCAGCAGGCAAAGCTTGCCGGCGCGTATACACCCACCGTGTTTCTCTCCAGGGCTGAGGTCCATTCACCAACTTCAGCAGGAGCGCGGTGATCACGTCTGCTTTCTGAGCCCGCTGGGAAGCGCCCAGTACTTACCACCACCGCACCCTCAGACACACCGCCTCGCATCCCAGCCAGGCCCGCAACACTCGCTAACCCACAGAAGGAAATGTTACCTGGATTTCCCTTGCGTGGTACACGATGATGAGCCCGAGCAGGATAATCGTGGAGAGGCTAATAAGGCATTTCAGAGCGAGGGAATACAGCGACTCCTGCAAGAAAAAGACACCGCCGTCCCTCAGAGACCCAGGCGCCGGGACCGCTCCCGCCTCACCGCCACCCCCGGCCCCGGGGCGGCCCGCCTCGCCTCACGGTGGCCGCGGGGCAGAGCGGGGGTCGGCGGCACCCGGCCACAGGCGGGGGCCTCGCAACGGGACGGGGCTGGGACGGGGGACGAGGTGCCCCGCCGCGCCGGGCTCTCCGAGGGGCCGGGGCCGCGGGGCGGTGGGGCCGGGCGTGAGGCGGGTACCTTGGTGTAGGCGCCCCAGGAGAGCTCGGTCTCGATGACCATGACGACGATGCCGAACATGCCGAAGATGAGCGCGTAGTCGCTGAGGCGCTTGCGCTTCTCGAAGAGCGCCCGGCGGTGCCCCAGCTTGTAGCCGATGTTCTGGTTCTTCTTCTTGCTGGACTTGCCCCCGCCGTTGTTGGCGCCGCCGGGGCCGGGGCCGGCGGGGCCGTAGAGCGCCAGGTTGTTGGAGTTGTTGTGCTCGGGCTTGGAGACCACGATCTCCGGGGCGGCGGGGGTGCCGGCGGCGGCGGGGCTGGCGAGCGGCGGCTGGAGCGGCTGCGACTCGGAGTCCAGCTCGTGTAGGTTCCTGCGGGACGAGCTCAGGTTGCTGAGCGGCCGCATGACGCCGCCGTTGTACCTGCAGCTGCTCATGGCTATTTCGGTGAAGGGGTTGCTCTCCCGGCGCTGCTGCTGCTGCTGCTGCTGGTGATGATGGTGGTGGTGGTGGTGGTGGTGGTGGTGGTGGGTGCTGCCGCTGCTGACACTGCTGCTGGGGCTGGCTGCCTGCTGCTGCAGGCTATGGCACTGGTGGTACTGGGGGTGGTACTGAGGCTGCCTGGACGCGCCGGCATGGCTGGAGGGGGTGAGCTCGCTGACGTTCAGCTGGCTCCCCTGCCGGGAGGAGGCGGCGGAGGAGAGCGGCGAGGAGTGAGTCCGGAAGGCGCCCGAGAGGGGCGAGGAGGCGCGGAGCAGCAGGGGCAGGTTATCCCCCGCGGCTGCCGCAGCAGCCCCATAGTAGGCGCAGTTGTTGCACTGGAGGCATGGGCTCTGCTGCTGCTGTTGCTGGAGGAGGCTCTGCTTGTCCTGGCCGTGCTGCTGCTGACAGTGCGGCGGCGGCGGTGGCGGGCGCTGCTGCTGCTGCTGCTGCTGCTGCTGCTGCTGCTGCTGCTGCTCGGGGCCGAAGCCCGCCGGGAACTGCCGCGGCGCGTCCATGCCCGGGCCGTTAAAGCCGCAGGAGGACCGGGCGGTGGTGCACCCTGCGCAATGCGTTATGGTCGGCAGGGGAGAGTCCTGCTGCCGCCACGAAGGGCCCATCCCGGCTCCCGTAGAATCCAGCCTCCGCGTCCGATTGGTCGGGCGGACCAAAACAACGGGCATCACGTCACCTGAGGGAGGGGGGACCGGCCGCGGCGTGAGGCGGCGGGGGCGGCGCAGGGTCCCCCCCCCGCCGCCCCGCCCCGCGCGGGGATCCCGCCTCCCGCCCGCAGGTAAGGGCTGCCCTCGCCCCCCGCCCCCGCCCGCCGCGGAAACCCGGGGGTTCCCGGGGGCGGGGAGCGCGCTCGCTGCCGGGATCGCCCCCGCCAGGAAGGGGCCGCCGCGGCGGGGCTTGCCCGGCTCCCCCGCTCCCCTCCGCCGCCGCCGCCGCCGCTCACATCTGCGCCGTCTCCGGAACATGGGCGCCGCGCCGCGCTCCGGAGCTGTCCAGCGGTGCCTCCCTGCAAAACACAGCGTCGCGTCGCCGCCCGGCCCGCCGCCCGGGGCCTGGGGCCGTGCCCGCAGCCGGCCACCGGAGGGAGGCGGCGAGAGGCCGCGGCCTCGCGGGCCGCCGTGGGGCCGGGTCGCGGGGAGCCCTCCGCGGCACATCGCGGGCCTGTCGCGAAGCGGGGCTGGGATTTCCGTCGGCCGCTCGTTGCCTCGGCCGGAGGAGGGAAAGGCGGCCCGCCGGGGTGTGAGGCCACCGTCCGGGACACCGCGGGGGCGGTGGCTGAGGGGCTGGAGAGCCGGGTCGGCAGGAGCCGTGCCGTGAAACGCGATGGGTGTCACCGCATTCCCCACCGGCCCGGCTTGCTGGCACGCAGTGCCTGTCCAGGCCCTCAGTTAGCCTGCTACCATTTTGCCTCTTCCCCTTCCTTTGCCTCCTGAACTCTCACTGAAAAAAAAATCATTCCCGCAGCTCCCTTAGGCAGAGTAATTTCTTGCACCAGGTAAAGCCTCTTTCCTGTGTAAGGGAAGATTCTTTAAGGGAATAACCATGAAAACGGTGAGTGATTTACCTTGTTATAGTTGTGCCGTTCTTGTCACCTAGGTGAGATTTTAAGAGGGTTTCTTTTATTTTGTTTTTCAGTCAGGCAGCACTGTCTTTGCGGCTTGAAAAATCAGCTGGAAATTTAATAGGGTGGAAGATTTCCTTACATCTTTAACTTCTCTCTAATGTCAAAGACAAAATTCGCTAAGCCTTGTGTAGGATGAAAGCCTACATCTTTATGATTTCTGTGTCTCACACGACATTCAGTTCCCTGTGAAACTCTACAGCCTTGAATGGCTTGCATTGTAGAAATTTGAGTGAGGCACCATCAATGACAAAGTTTTAAAATATGCTCTGCTGCAAAATTGCAGTGACTTAATTTCCAGCCAAGGTGTTCCTTTTAAAGCAAGCACGTACGGCAAATCAAACACAATCAAACAACCCCTCACTAACATTGTGAATATCGTGGTTGTACAACATAGATAGATTACTCAGAGAGTTACCAAAAATCAAAATCTTTGAGTATGTTTACATAGCATAGGTTATTTTGGAAAAAGCACCAGTAAATAGGAGTATGTGTGATATAGAGCATCGTAATGCCTTTTGGTAATTCACACTTCATTTAACAACCAAATTTGAATTAAAATCCACACACATTCTTGCATGAATGATGAAGCGCTTTCCAAATACAGCACTCTGTGTTTTTAAATTATACTAAAGTGTCTTTGGATGCTCTCCATTGTACTCAGTTCAGAGGACCGAAGATCAAGGAAAAAAAAGACAGTTTTATTTTTAAGAATGAACAGTGTCTAACACAGCTTCAGATCTTCCATTGTTTGTTTGAAAAAACATGATGTCTCACTGATCCTATTTTGCCTGTGTTCTCAAACACTCACATGAATTGCGTGGATCTTAGAAAATTAAAATCTTAGGGAACCCAGGCTTTTATCACTTTGTAAATAACAGTCCTGTACAAATGTGCTGTCAGAATATATGTTTTGAGAACTAGTTAAAGATTTAGATAGGCCTAGGTGTTGTCTTTCCTTTTCTGAGCATGCTGTGTCCTTCATGTTTGCTTAAAGATACTTTCTTTTAAGTGTTCTCCTTAACAGAAGATAAAGTCCTCAGGACCTACTTTACCTTGGAAGGCTTTTTAAGAAATTGCTAAATCTTCATGTTTTATTTAGAAGTCACCAAGGCTCTGTCCTGTAATTTCATCTGCTCTGGTCATGCAAGGTTTTATTAGAATTGTGAAGAAAATGTTTGTCTTTTTAAAATCTTGGTAGACTAAAATACATGATAGCTGTGTTCTACATGGGGAAATTATTGCATTTATTCTTCTAAAAAATATATAAAAGTTACAAGTCCCAGTTTTACTACATCTACTGCTGCTATCCTATTTTTTTTTTGTAGAAATAGGAAGGACAGTGTTGTTACTGGCTTCCATCTACTTGCTTGATTTTTTCATTATAAACGAATGAATATTCCCATGTTTAACACAAGAGGTCATACTCATCACATAGCATTTTATAAAACTAATCAACTAGAGGTTTTATTTCTATCCCAGGTTCCATTGTGCAACCTGGGATATCTCATCATATTTTCAAGGTCTAAAATAAGAATTGTTGAGAGTCTGCGTTTTCATAGCTGAAGAGGTAAAGCTTCCTTTGTATAGCAGTGATTAATGAGCTGGAATAGAAATATGCTATTTAATAATATCTTCCCCTGTAAAATAATTTAAAAATTTTACTTTTAAAAATGAGTGTATTGATTTTCAGAAATAAAATACATTCTTCACGTGAATTGAATTGTTATATTATTTTGTATCACAAATAAATTAGCATAGGCAGCTCGGAGCTGCTAAATCATACTAAACTAGGAAAAGTGAACCCCCATGAAAAAAACATTATCTGTTTGGAATTGAGAGCTTTGATTTTCTTCTGCCTTTACATTGTATACTGGATGGAACTATTCCTACTGATTGTTATAGAACCTACTGCTGCTTTGCCAAAGAGGCTGATTTCTCACACGTGTGCGTGTACATGCCTGTGTGCACACACCTTGGTATAAAGTGAGAGAGAGACAATTACTGCAGATCTCATTTGATAATGATCATTGTTGGAGATGTTTGAAAAACAGAATTTTTTTCTAAACCCAGTAATTGCAAGAACAAGATAAATATTGTTCAGCAGAACTGTATCAATAGCAGGACAGGAAGCTCAACAGACACAGGAAAAATTAGATTTCTGAGAGGAAAAAAAACACTATGGAATATTTGAAGTGTGAGCTAATGGCTAGTCATTTGAAAAGCTCACATAACAACATTCAGTGGAGATGCAACACCTACAAGCTACAATAAAAGGTATTAGAAAGCTATTTTGGCTGTTATCCTATTGCCACTACTCATGCCAGACTCCTGTTAAAATCACTGAGAATTCTGTGCTCATAAAAATGTCAAAAATGTAGAAAGATAGTAACAAAAAGGAAACAAAAGGAATTAAAAAAAAAAGCCTAGGAAATTCCATTCTGTAACAGTATTTTGAACTCAAAGCATATTCTGCACAAGTCCTAGGAGTTTATCAGAAGCACTGAAAAGAATAGACTTGTCCATTTCAAAAAAAGCAAGCGGGTACATAGCTCAATGTATACACAGAAGGATACCATTCAGTGAAAGCAGAGTCACATTAATAAAAACAGAGGTAGCACCAACCGCGGAAGGGTATCACAAGATCATTCAGGGCTATCAAGGCAGCAATAAAAATGCTTTGTGAGACAAACACCGAAATGACTGTGGTACAGCGACCAAGATGATGGCATGGAAACTAACCATACGAGCCACCTGTGTAAATTACCTTTTGCATACCATCTGGCAGGGCTTTTGCTCACCAGATGTCTCTGACATTCACCCCAGCAACTTCTGTTGTCAGGTAGTTTTATGCCCTAACTGGAGTGTCGCCCCTGCTGGGCCCGTGCTCATCTCAAAGACCTTCCGATAATGTTCCACAGTAGTGGGGAAAGGAGAAGAAATACCAAATAATGAGTCTGTGCAGATCGTACAGCTACATATTAGAAGGAGGCACGCTTCACTGTTTCTACTTTTGATTTTATACTGTTCTGCTAACCTACACTTCTGCTTGTCCAGCGTGTCACCAATGAATATGCAGATTTACTCCAGTTCAAAACCTTCATCGATTATCTAGGACAAAGATAAGGATAGTGGATTGACAACTCTAAAATGCTAACCAAATTTTTCAAACATGGTATGCCTTAATTCATGGGGGTGCAGCTTAAGGAGTGCCTACAATTGCTGCACAGCTTTGCTCTTGTCAAGAGGCCTTCCTCAAGGGACAGAGGGTTTTTGTATTTTTTTTTGCTAACAAAATGTTTTGTTCCTATTAAACGTTGAAAATATTGGATGGGGTCCACAAAACAGCTGGGAAAGTATTGCTTCCCTTAATTCACTTTTTCATCCTTTCTGGGTATTTTTATAGTACTTGGATCATACTTATTTGATACTAATGACTTTTTCTTGCCCCTACTTTTTTCTCATTATCAAGGGATACTGCCACCTACAAAGAATTTCTTCGCTAGCTGATTGCATCAGCATTAATACTATTTTGCACAGCCATTAGAGGTGCTCAGCAGGTGACCGCTACATTATGTTTAATCTGACTACCTTTTATTATTCTCACAGAACTTTAACTCAGTACAATTACTGAAATGATAACATCATTCAGTATTTCTGTTTCAGCCTGTGCAAAAGCACAGAGCGACTTTGAGTGTGAAAGGGAGTTATCAAGTGTGTGAGCTTACTTTTAACCTTGCAGAATCTAGTATTTGAAGAATTTTTACCCGCTGAGTCCAGTTAGACAACGTTTACATCTAAATGTAAGGTCATACCTTGCAAAGTTGGTAGTGAGCAAACTGAACATGTTAGCAGCACTTTTCCTCTCTGTAAAATATGTATTTTCTGTTTCTCTTTAGTTGATTCTAAATTATTAAATTTCATTTGCCCGTATTTGAAAAATGTGTTTTCTTCCCATTGATACTTTACTATCACTGCTTCCGCTTTACCATCAGAATGTAGTTACTGTGGATTTGCAGTGGTGGTGTTGTATTTGGAAAACTCATTCTAGGTTACTTAATAACATGATCCCTTGTTAGGCTGTAAAGTGTGAGAGATGGACTTTGCTTTCATCATGTGACAAATGTCTGGTATTAAATTCACTGTAGGTTCTTCCAGTCAGTAGCTTTCCCAATTCAAAACATGTATAAAGTGTAAGGTTACTTCTTTGGTTGTGTTTACTGGGGGCTTTTTTATTTATTTCTGCAGTCTTGGTTTCCTGAAGGACTCTACAACATCCACAGTATGTTGAAATGCCATGTCACAAAAGTCCATTTGGTCATTGCTGTCGTCATCATACCTAAAGCCTTTTGGATACGTTTGTACACAGATGTCAATGTATGCTGTGGTCCTGTTTGGAAAATTTATATACTTGCAGAACAAATGGAAGCAGGGAAAAGAAAGGCAATGTCCAATTTTATGTTACCTGCAGTCCTACTTTCTGCTCAATATACACTTAATTGTATTTGAGCAGTTGTTTTTCTAATTTATGAGATGGCTGACTGCAGGAACGAGTTTGTGACAGAAGAATGGAGCAGTTGCTGAGGGAAGAGCATCTCACTCCTTCCTTCCTAGCTAGGACTAGAACATCTGCAGCACCTTCTTTTTTCCACTCCCCTCACCTTCGCATTACCCCTCCTTCTCATCCTTCCCTACTGCAGAGGAGACGAGACTCTTACTGTTGTGGGACTTGACAGCACCTCTAGGTCAGGTGGTGGAAGACAGGGAAGAATTCTGCGGCTCAGCTTTTGTCAAAGTAGGGAGTTATTCAAGCGATCCGTGCTCCAAGCCAGCTCTGGCTTGATAAGCTCAGCAACTGAGCAACTATTTGAAGTTATTCTCCAGAAAGTGCCAGGAAGTTTCATGAAATTTTCATTCTCTGATGTATAATTCTTCTCACTTCTCTCCTTTATCCCTTGTATTTCCATACCATTCAACCAAAAAATTAACTATGTTTTTGAGGAAAGGACTAGGCAATTTTAGATATAAAAACTAAGTTTAAGAGAAAAGGGTTAAGACTTTTCACATAGCCCATGAAGTCTTATCCCATTCAGAAAATATTTGTATAGAATTGAACTTCCTTCCTTCCAGCTGAGTAAAAGCCATCTCTGCAACCCAGTATATCAGATAAGTAGCTCTTGTATTAACAAAATGACATTTAAAAATACATATAGCACTGTAGACTGCTTTAAAGAGTTAGGATAATCAGACCATTTCTCAAGGGAGAAACTTTTTTTTCGTTCCATCTGCAACTTCACACATTCAAAATATCTTCTACATTAGAGTAGTCTCATGCAGAAATGGGAAATACATGGACAGTATGGTTTCTTCACTCCTGACCAACCTTTTAGATTCTTTATCTTTTTGGAAGGTCAAAACCAAGTTTGAAAAAGATCTGCTACCTTCAATTATGAAATCTCTGCTGTAACTATTATAAAGTATGTCCTTGAAGTTCTTTCTCAGGCTAATTTTTCTAGTATTAAAAATGTATCAGTGTTCAGGCTGGTCCCAATAAAACTAGAAGCCTGTCCTCTGGAGAAGAAGCTACCCGTAGGCATGGTAGGGTATTTTCACCTTTCTATTTTCACCTTTGCAATCATTACTGCAGAACAAATGAGGCACATAGGTAAGAGAGCTTCCTGTAGCATCTCAGGAAACAGCAATACAGATGTCAGATAGTGTTGATGTTCTCTCTTTAAATGTAAGCTAATTTCTTTTCCACATAAACACAGTAGGGAAGAAAATGTAATTTTCTTTTCTGCCAGCCTGCTGGAGTCACACACATACTCCATCTCAGAGAGCAGGTCCTAAAAATCAGGATGTTTTGTAGCTTGGTGAAGGAAAAACCAATCCCTCCCTTACAGTTGTCTAGCCATGAAATGTGAGATAACTCATTGGGTCAGACAGAATGAAAGTATGCAAGACACATGAATCTAGCCAAAACCCAATCACTGTCTTTGCAGTAGGAACATGAATCCCCCTCTAGGAAATAAAGAGAGACCCTTTCACAGACCCCTCTCTAAGAGCAGTGCACAAATGCCCACTGAACCCCTGCAACATCTACCACTGTCCTCTTTGGAGGAGCCAGCTGGCCATCTCCAGACTTTCTTATTCAGGCTTCTACTGCTATTTTGGCATATTAACAGCATTTGAGTGCTCGGGGGAGTGCACAGCATTTTGAGCCCTAGATCTTAAAGCTGCTTTCAGAATTAGCCTGAAGTCTTGAGGCTCAAATGCCGTTTGCTAGAAATTTGTAACAATTTCTAGGTGTTTATTGTGACCTTAAAAATTGCCTATACTTTACAATATGCTGGGCAGTTGTCATTTTAAGTCTTGTTTATGAAAATCCAGCATTTCATCTCTTAAATTTTCTAGGAAAAGGAGGATTCACTGCAAGCTAATGTCATCATATTTATTTGTCAGTCAGTTAACATTCAGTTGCCAGTTTGGATAAGTTTTTGTCCTGCTGCCCTCCCCATGCACATGCTATGTAACTGACAGCACTGTCATTCCAGGAGGTGAAACAGGTATGTGACTGTTAGATTAAAGCAATTCTAAGTGTCTACATGTGCTCTTTACTAACTCTGGAGAGCAACTTCAGCTTTGGCAATTTCTTTTTCAACTTCCTTAGGCTTGTTTGTGATTTATGCTTTATGCTTTATGCTAAGCATATTTTGCATAACAGAAAAAGGAAAAAAGACTTTAACATAAAGTATCCATAATTTTATTTGTAACATGAGGAGTCTGGTGTTCGTGAAAAAGAAAAGACGCATTATGAAAACCTTGGCTATAATTATTCACAAAAACTGCCTAGACTATTTTTACTCTGATCTACTAGAAATGTACTTTTTAAACTCCTGAAGAAAACTTACCAAATCAGTATTCAGTAGTAGCTAAAAGGAAATACCAGAATTATCCCTCTTAAATTTTCATATCTTCTAGACCTAGTGGCCGGTTTTACAAAAGTTAATAGTTTGGTTCTACCTTGTTTCATTTTTTTTTTTTTGACTGCCACGAACATGGACAGGATATCTAATTTACTATTGAATGGTATGACTTTGCAGAAAGTACACTCCGGCTTGTGTCTGCCTATTAGATTAGTCAGTGCTACCATGCAAAAAAAAAGCAATATCAACAAAAGTAGGTAAGATTACAGAACTATGTGCTGTGGCAATTCCATAAGGCTAGAAGTAGTTATAGTGAGGAATAAAAATAACATACTGCTAAATACATTTCCAATGCAAGTTAGAATGAACTGTCACCTTGTCACATATCTGGTTGAAACTGCAGTTCCCCCAAAGCTGGGTAGTCATTTGGGATTTTTTTTCCCCCTGACAGATACAACATTTTCCACAAAAAAGAATGGTGCCTGTTCCCAAGTTGTTACATGACAGAAGTAAATAATCTGAAATTGTGTTGGTGAAAATCAATAAAGCCCAGCTCTGCTTTCTCAAATAATCAGCTATTACTTCGTGATCCCAGTTCACACCCTTTTCAGGCTCCCTTCTGTGCATGAGGGTGTTGGAGGAGAAGTTTTTGTATTTCTCCTTCTGAGGCTGTTACATTTAACGTTAAACAAAAAAGTCACAGAATGCAGTCATGCCTTTGAAGTCTGGCAGCTAAGACTTGAAGGTGAATACCATCATTTCTGCTCCTGCAACAATGAATAGCTGTCTATCCAACACAGAAAAATACTAAAAGAGTGGCACAAGAATGTCTCTGCTCAGAATATGTTGTGCTGTCCTGTGGGGCTGGATCTCCCAGGCAAAGCTAGAAAGGGATTGAAAGTTTGCAATGCTCTGGGTGACTTAGTCTAACAATAGGACTAGTGGATAAGGGAGAGAATAATACCACCTACTATCAAATTATATGTTCATCTGTTTTCCTTTTATTGCAATAACTAAACCACTTAATTTTTTAAAATTACATTATATTACACATTGGGAGTTTCTGGTTTTGTCAGGGATGGAAAGGACTTTTAAATCAGTTTCATGTGAACTTAAACTTCCCAGTTTTCCTGAAGAAAAAGAAATTATTCACAGTTTTACTCCTTCCGACTTTGTTCAACTCTGTGTCAAGTGTAACGCTTTCATTTCTACAGGCAAGTATTTGCACAGACCAGATGTGTGTGCCAGAGAATGTTTGTTCATGTCTTTCTACCGAAGTAGCTCTTTGCAGATTTAAACATATATTTTGTAGGCAGAGTCTGAATATTTGCTTTTGAAAACTGTCCTAGAAGACAGGGCAGATATAATTGCAGAATCTAGGTCAGGATGATAAATCTACAGCAATACAGGAGGCATTAATGAAAAGCCATACAATGAAAGGTTTCATTTTCTAATGAAATGCAATGGCTTGTATTTGCAGAAAAGTGGCTGCTCTATGGTAGGCACAAACTCTGCCAATCTATGTGTGTCTACACGAGCACCTGTAGCTTTAGGACTGCAAGCAGACCAGGAAGTTAGGTGCTAAAGCACTGGAAATGGATGCAAAGTTCCCACACTGGAGGAAGAGCGACACTTCTGCCTATTATGTGGCAAAGTGTGAACCTACATGAAAATGTCCCCTGGTGTGCTCATAAACTATTTGTAAGTGGTTAAAAGCCATTCAAGTGGATCAGTCTTGCTTATTAGTCTCTGATCTGTAGTATAGAAGTAACTCACAACAATGGAGCTGGAAAAGAAAATGAGACAGCAGTCACTATGAAGGAATCCTGGAACTGTTGAGAGGAACTATGGGAGGCAGAAAGAATGGTAATGAGGGATTAAAAAAAGATGCAATTCCAAAACAGATGTGACAGCAGATGCTTAAAAAAATCTGAGACATGAGAAATGACAAGTGTAATTACAAGAATGAGAGGTGATATTTTGGTCAGCAATACAATATACAAAATAAATTGTCTAAATTCAATGTGCCACCAGCACCAAATTTCTTAAAAGTGCAAGAATGTCAGTAATTAAATGCCAATGATAAATTCTGGGAACAGATTTTATCCACATAGAATACAAGTATAATTTTGGCCTAAGTCCTGAACAACGGAAGTTGGCTTGCTGAAGTAAAATTCATGCTCTTTTAAGAACAGTTCTACTGGTGAGAAGATCTTGTCATCTTTGCAAATTTGATCTATGTCTTCAGGAGATGGAGGAGATGGCTGACCTGTCCTTTTGGTTGTGCTCAGCTTTAGAAGGCGGGTAAGGCCTGTAAGCACTGGAACTGTCGCTCTTTGTAATCTGTGGGGAGAAGGCAATGCCCAGGCTCCAAGTTTAGATGAGTATTCTGCCCTTGACAGGAGCTAATCAGAGATTCAGGAGAGTGCTAAGGACTTATCAGTAATACAGGGATAATCCATCCCCCTCGCTAGTGCTCACAGGAGCAGGAGAATGGTGATACATTCAGGCTGACTTTAAGTGACTTGGGTGGCAGAAGTCGGGTGACTGGTGTGGAAAGATCAGTCCATGTGGATGGAGGCGGGGACAACCACAGCTCTGCTGCTGGTAGGAGCCGCTTTCCAGTGCATCTCCCTGTTGGGGAGGGCATGCCTGGCTGATCTCAGCTCTGCTCCAGAGTAATTTTGGCAATGATGGCTATGAGACAATAGGTTGGGTCTCTCTTCCAAGGTCTGTTATTTGAAATGCTGGATTTAAATCAAAATTAATACCCCAGCTGCTTTTTAGTCTCTCTGAGCTAAAAACTCAAACTTAACAAAACAGTAATTTGCGAAGGTTCACATTTTATGAAAAAAAAAAGAATTCCATTATAAATTTAGAATATTCCCCTTTCTAAAATTTCATTTCCTTGGCGCTAACTTTTCTGGTGAGAGAGAGAAGACAGGTCCTGTTCTGTTTTTGTGTAATATGTATTTTATTTTTGGGCCCTTTTATTTAAAACACATTTTAAAACACATTTTGTCTTGTAACATTGAGGGGTGTAGAAATTTAGAAGATGACTCAAAAAAGCTAAGTGAGGAGGGCATGTAGTATGTTTATTTGTGGCTTTTAGTGTTTTCCATGCCTTGCCATGGAAATTATCTCTTTCTCAGTCTCCCTTAGCACTGAAGTGCCCTTCTTGGAAGGAAAAGTCCACTGCAGCACTTCAGAGAAGAAGGTTATTACATTGCCTCCAAAGTTATTAAGCTGTTTTCCTTGTTATTCTTTGTCCTATTACTTATGCATCTTTGGCTGCGAATACATACTAAAGCTGTTCCCTGAGCTACCTGCAGTGACAGATAATATTTGTACCTCAGGTGACTTTGTAAAAGAAGTTTAAAAATGTTCATTTATTATTACGTTAAAGCAGTAGTTTCCTAAGGTTCCCAAATCTATATTATTTGTTGAAGTGAAGTTTATCAACAATGTCCTAGCAAAGAACTCATAATTAGTGAAGACCAGCCCTCTCCAAAATAATTTTTGCTGTGAAGGCATGTGCAAAGGTAAACCCAGTTTACTTTTCATGAGACTTACGAATGTTTGGGTGTTTATAAACGCATGTGTAGCAGAGCAGTGCAGTCAAGGGAATAGATTTGTTTCTGCTATACCTGTGAAGAAAATGGCTCAAGCACTCAGAAGGTTATGCCAAACCCTTGGAGGCAATGTGCCATGTCTTTTGGAACTTCTTAGCTGATATATTTTACCAAATTGACAACTAGATCAGGTGCTGAGCAATTCTGGAAATTAAGTCAATTACTATGATACTGACAGATTTATTATTCTTTCTTAATTCTAGTACAAACATATATTTTTTTGGTACTAGGCAGAAGAATGGTGAAACTATTCTAGGCCTAAAGAAAATAGTGGCACGGTGGCAGTGCAAGCAAACACAGGTGAGTTCCCTGGATCTGAAGACTTTTTCTAAAATAATATAAAAAAGACAATGTCTTATTTGTAATGTTGTGGAGAAGATGAATACCAAATATGTGCGTAGTGGACCATCTGAGAAGACAGTATTAGGATAATCAGTAGTTTTGATTTAGGATGGCTGTTTTTTGTGATGGCATTCATTCTCTTGCAGCATTAAAGTGAGAGTATTAAATAGATATAGACATCATATTAAAAACAGATTACTAGAATTATGGTAATTCATGGAGGAGGGAAATATATGAAAAGAGGTGATAAATACTGAAATTAGATGTACTGGAAAACTGGAAGGTACTTTCTCAGTAATATATGATGGTGAACGCAAACAAGACATGCTAGGTGAGAAGATATTTCAAGGAGAAGCTTGAGAATTTTGCATATAAAATTTGAAGAACTGTGCACAGTATTATTCAGTTTGTCTACCTGCTGTAGAACTCTTGCATTTCTGTGTAAAGAGATTGCATAAATATGTTTACTGCATGAAGATGTTGTATATGTTCTTGATTATGTATGAATTAATGAAACAGGCAAGGAGATTCAAAGCAGAAGACTATCTCTGTTTCTTACAGACAGCAAATTCTTAGTTTATGTTTATTATAGTTGTCTGGCACAATGTAGCCTTGTAGGAATCTCCACAAGTAAAATAACCTGGTAACAATTTTGTATAATTCTTGAAATTTCCTATGCTAAGCAGTCATTCCTTTACATGTATTTTACTAAAGACAATCCCTCTCATTTTGGCTAACTGAAGGAAGATGAAAGAATAAGGTCACTGATTAATTTTAACAACAGTAGGGATTAAATTCTGAATAAATAGTTAATGGCAATGAATAATCATGAGTTGACTGTTAGCATTTTTTCCCCACAACTCCTGCATATAGGGATAATATTTATTGCAATACTGTTTCCAGCCCATCATGGACGTAAATATCCACTTTTTACAATAAACTGAGTAAAATCATTCTCCTTTGGCAGGGGGAATATCAGCGTTTTTATAACTTCTGTTTAAAAATTCTTTTGCTTTGTCCTCATTTTCTCTGAATACCTGCATTCTCTGAGTATCTCAAAAGTGAACTTTTTGGCCACTTAATTGCCTGTGTCCAATCAGCTTTTTACAGTGACCCAGTTTAGCACTAAGTACATGACCAAACCAGGCTGCAGATGTGTCATAATCCTGATACGTGAGACAAAGGATCAGTGAAGCATGGAAGACCATACTGGGCTGCATCAAAAGAAGCATGGCCAGCAGGCTGAGGGAGGTGATTCTGCCCCTCTACTCCGCTCTTGTGAGACCCTTCCTGGTGTACTGCGTCCAGCTCTGGAGCCCCCAACATAAGAAGGACATGGATCTGTTGGAGCAGATCCAGAGGAGGGGCACGAAGATGATCAGTGGGCTGGAGCCTCTCCTGTGAGGACAGGCTGAGAGAGTTGGGGCAGTTCAGCCTGGAGAAGGCTCTGGGGAGACCTTATAGTGGCCTTCCAGTATCTAAAGGAGGCCTACAGGAAAGGTGAGGAGGGACTCCTCATCAGAGAGTGTAGTGATAGGACAAGTGGTAATGCTTTTAAACTGAAAGAGGGTAGATTTAGTTCAGGTATTAGGAGAGGGTGGTGAGGCACTGACACAGGTTGCCCAGAGAAGTTGCAGCTGCCTCATCCCTGGAAGTGTTCAAGGCCAGGTTGAATGAGGTTTTGAGTAACCTGATCTACTGAAAGATGTCCCTGCTCAGGGCAAGGAGGTTGGAAGTAGATGATCTTTAAGGTCCCTTCCAACCCAAACCATTCTGTGATTCTATGTAGTGAGATGTAAAAATGCCTACTGGAGTTGGCCATGGTGATGAGAGAGGTAGAAGAAATATTCAAGATGGATTTGTTCTGGGCAGATACAAACATGAAGTGAGGGCTTAGCTACTCATTACGTGTAAGATTTTAGTCCTGGGCATCCCCAAAACCAAGTGACTTGAATAATTTAACTAATAGAAGGGAAATTATCTATATAGATAAGTAGCAGCTATGATGGAGGCCTTGAAGCCTTGAGTGCTGGTCTTACATCTTTCAACAAGTCCCCCATAAAGAAGGGATCCAGACAGACAATTTGAATACCTATCCCATATTGATTTCTAAGTAAAAGAAGACATGGGAAAAACAAATAAATAAGGGAGTATCAGCCAGTGTTTACCTATGTATCTGGTGATTGAGATAAAATAGCTGAATTACTAACTCCAGAACTCTTGCTGAAGACTGCGTCAACATCACGTAGCTGGCAAATGGCCAATATGATGCCAAGGTTCCTGGGATGAAAAGTGACACTACAGGCTGGTAAACCTGATGTCAACACTGCAAAACTGAGTAAAAATGTTAATAAAAGGTAGAAGTTATACACACATGGATTGATACAATGTTGGTGAAGAATCAACTTTTTTTTTTTTTCTTCCTCTTAAGGAGGGTTCCTATCTAAAAATCCAATGGATTTCCTTGAAATAAACACAATTGTGTTAACAAGGGACAGCCATTTAATACACTTGGATTTCCAAAAGGCATTTTAGTGAGACCCTGAAAGCAAGTTGTCTTTGCAGTAAATAATCATTACTTTTTCTTTTCCCCCAGTAGGTAATTTTTCTTAAGTGTTAGATTAGACTGTTATGTGGCAAGACCACAGCACTAAAATTTACTAAATAATTTTATTTATTGAGGTGGAATAGCAAGTCACTTCATCAAAACATTTCAAACGCACTAATTCTAACAGTGTTGGTTTTTTATTTTTCTCTGTGCATATACACTTTAAGAGTATATTTGTAAGTACTAAGAGGGTGTATAGCAGCCCTGGTAATCGTACTGCTCTTCCATCAAGACCCTACTGTAAATACATAAATAAAATAAAGGAAAACAACAGCTAAATATGATCAAACTCTGCATTAAATGCAGTGTACCTTTATTTTGCCTGTTGTGATGGCATGAGCTGTGTGGCAGGAATACCCCTTCTGAGATGGCTAGGTGACTAGTCGGGGCAAAGAAGGAGCCTGCTCCAGCAAACCATTCAGGGAACTCAATAATGAAAAAGCTTTTTTGCTCTGATTTTAGAGGAAGACTATTCACGTGACTGAGTTAGCTGAATAATCAGAGCAATTGGATTTAAAGTGAACAATAAATAGCCTTTTATCAGAAGTTATAGTTTCCTCAAGGATGATAGACAGAAAGGTTTCTTGTCTTTTGTACAGTGTTTTTCCTCCCTTCCCTTGTCACCTTATGTACATATAGTAATAATAGCTTGAGTTTTATACTTAACTATGTGCAATTGCAGGCTGATTTAATTTAAGAAAAAAAGGGGGGGAATAGAATCCTTGAGTTGCTTTTTGACGGAGAGTTCGTCAGTATTTTTCATGCAACGTTTTTCTTCACCTTCCCAAAAGGACTCATATGCCAAGCGTTTGCTTGTCATGGGGGAAAAAAAAAAAAAAGAAGTTTCAGATTTGGGGATTTTATTCCTTTTCCATTACACTCTGTCTCCTTCAGTAAACTAGATTTGGGAAACAGTTTTCGCTGACAATATTGATTTCAATTATACAAAGAGGGAAGTTATAGAAGGATTATTAAGAGAGAAAGAAGAAAAGAGGAACAGTGTTGAGAAATGCTGATCTTACCAAAAGAGGAGCACCACTGCAGTGGAGATATTCAGTTAATGAAAGATAAGCCTAATCCACTTTGTACATTAATTTCTCCTTTGAATTCTCTCCCTTTCATCTAACGAGAGTAGCATTAGCAAATAATAATCATGCTTATCTTGTAATCTTGTAAATGTAAGAAAAATAAAGGAGAAATGAAGAAATTGAACTTCAACATTTGCAGCTGGACTATAAATACATAGGACATCTATAAATATATAGGACATTGTTTTGTGTTCCCTTTGTTTTATTGTACTCCGTCACATGGCTAAGCCAAAGACAAAAAAGGATCTATTTTAGATTTAGTTACAGCTTTTGCAGCACTCAGTATTGTGGAAAAGACAGCTTTCTACTTCAATACTGCTTCCCATAATGTTTGTCTTTTGCAGATGAATTACAAAAGCTTTGATTTTAATTTGAGGGAGAGTGATGTAAAATTACTGAGGCATCAGAGAACTGGATAATCCTTCTAGATCTCTTTTTCACAAATTGAGTTAAGAGCTGGATGACACAGTATGGTTTTTTATTGCATAATATGTGTGACCATATCTTATGTTCATTTGCTTAATTCATTGGTCTGCTTCCTGATAAATGCTTTGCTAAACAACTTAATCTTTCTGTATCTTTTAAACCATTTATTTTTCTCAGAAATGGCTTTAATATTTATCTGTCTTATTTTTTCATAGATATACTTTCCACTTTAAAAAGGCCTGAATTTCAGAAGGTGCTGAGAATCCCATCTTATGTATCGGACCGTGTGAATGCATGAGGTTGATCACTGAAAGCAGTCATTGCAGGCCAGTGAAGGTCTTTGTCTTACTCTCTGTCCTATGTAACTGCAGCTGATGCAAGGAGAAATAGCAATCCCTGTATAAAGTCCCTATCAGAATTGTGTTTGAGCCTACTTTCTAGTCATCTGTTTTCAGAAGTATGTAAGCCAAATTCCTCACCTCAAAATCAAGTATTCAAGTAGGATCAAATGCTTATAAGAGTAAGTGAAAAGATATTAATTTCAATAGATGCTGGGTCAGACCTCTGTACAGTATCAGATGCTCTACCCTCTCTGTATCTGTGACATTAGCATATTATCTCATGAAGCTACTCTGGTTTCACAGTGCTGAGCATTGCAAAAACCTAATTTTCACGTAGTGGAACCCTGCCTTAAGCACCTAGGCTCCCTGTGTGGGAGAAAGAGGTATTTCCAAACAGGATCCACAGGAGCTAGCTAATAGGTAAACACAAGCGTAAAAAAAAAATATTTTGTCTGTGGCCTGTTCCTCAGGTTAGTGAGACACAGAGGTGAGCACCTCTCTCTACTTTGAATTCAGAGCCTGAAACCTCTTCTGAACGCACATGAGTATAAAAGAGAGCCAGAAACAGGAACAGCATCTTCCCTCCTACAGCATCATCTTGGGATTAGAAACTCATCTCCTACCTTTTGGAAAACCTCCCAGACTAATATTTTACTGTGTGTATCTCTCCCCTGCCAGAGCATTGAATAAAGTCTTTGAGGAGGAAAGAGAAGAGAAAAGGAGCGTGACTGTACAGCCTACAGGCTCCAGCGATTGGTCAGGCAGGGATTTGTGATTCCCAAGGCTCTGGTATTTGTCCTGTACCAGTCCAGTGCATCACCTCCATTTCCTTTTCCAGATGTATTTTGAAGAAAGCGATGTCTGACGTTATATTTCATGAAAAGTGCAGTCCTCTAGATTTTGCACAACATGCTGTATGAAAGCCTACCAGACCACTGCCTCAAAGACATTGATGGAGTAACATCTAATTTCTGCATCCAAGTGAGATTATGTGTTAACTCTTCAGCAAAGACAAGACAATGCTTCCTGGTGCAGGAAATACTTAGAGGCAGAAGCTAAGCTGATTGTGGATTAGGTCCTGTGAATTAGCTCTGAGCAGATCCCTGATGAGCTCCCAGATGAAAGTTAGTCTTTGTGAATACATATCATATTTTGCTAGTTCTTTTCAGGTGGAGAAGGAGAAGAAAGAGTATTAAAAGCTTTCTGGTCTTGTGTATCTATGTATCAACACAGCAGCAAAGCACAGCTGCCGTTCTGAGTTCCCTTGTGTTGCCCTTTCTTGGCATGCCCACATTGCTCCAATGATTCAGAGTCTTCCTACATTTTCCATGTGACTAATCGCTAGTAAGAAAGAAAAGACAAGATAGCTGTGGTTCATTCGAGGCCTCTTACTTGTGATTCATCAGCAAAAGCTTTAAAGTTTTGTAAAAATGTGTTTATTGAACTCAAGCGAGATGGCTAACAGCAGCAATGATTCTGTCTCTGCTGGTCTAATATCCCCAGGGTTGAATTTTAAATTATTATGTGTATTTGACTATATTCATCCTTCTAAACTGGCTTTTTTTTTTTTTTTTTCCCATAAGAGCTGTAGATCTGTTAATCCAATAGATACAAATTGAATGAGCAAAATTGTTCAGAGAACATTACCTTGAGCTATAAAGCACAAATTGCTTGTCCAGCCAGCTCAGGTATGTCCCAAAGTCTTGTTCTCTGTGCTTACAGTCTCAAGGTGAGCAACAGAAGGAAGGAAGCCCAAATCTGCCTGACCCCGTTACTGTAAAAATGCCCTAAGTCTCACTGCTCTCTAAGGCTTCTGTCTTAATCAAGCATCCTCTTCCAGTCCCTTGTGATTAGTGATCTGGAGTTGCCTTTCTGAGATAGGAGCCTCTCTCCTTTTAAAAAAAAAAATAAAAAAAGCTGACAAGAACAGACCTAAAATGCAGTTTAGAACATTTCTTTTCCAGGACTTGGATTCAATGCCTCCTCTGCTTAAGGTAATTCTCTAGGACACCCCACGTCACTTTGATCTAGGCTGGGCCTGGGGACAGATGGTGCCCTCAGGCTTTCCTCCTGGAGCTAGGCCACAACACAATTTTGTAAAAAAGCAAAATTCACTGCACCAGGATGAGTTAAAATTTCCTGTTTTTTTTTTCTTTTATAAGCAATTACAGCAAATGCATTTAAAGTTTTCAGTAAATGAAGAATACCAGCTCGAATATACATATTTGCAATTACTGAAATCAGCTATACATATACCATATATTATCAGCTGTAGTTTTCCTGTTGATTAAAGAATTCCTTATCATAATTGCCAAACTGACAAAGTATGTTTCCCAATTCATTTTCTGTATAGTTTTTGTGACTTCTGCTGTGTATCACAGGGTGCCACTACAGATATGTGTAACTATAAATATATGGAAGCCAAAGAAAATGTTTACTTAATAAAATTTTATGAACAAACAGAAGTACATGGAAAGTTGGAGCATCAGCTGGGTTTTTTATTTGTGCAGTTCTTCTCAAGAAACAGTGGGGATGCAGCTTAATTCAGCTGTGTAACAAAGGCTAGAAATGCAGACATTTACAATTGCGTGGAAGATGTTAGCATAGCAGTTTCTACAGCAGAGACTTGCACATCACTGAAGCGTCAGCAAAATAAATTTGTTAGACATTAGAACAGACACTGATGAGGTAAAATTTCTCTTCTGTGTATGTCTGATTGAGCAAGGGAATTTTCGTATCTTTTTGTTTATATATTCTGCGTTTTCTGGCATGCTTTAGGCAAGCTTAAAGGGAAGAACCACATTTATTCAGAACAACAAATGTCGTTCTTCACTTACGCTCTTCCTTATCCTGTGATTTCTCAGCACTGCTCTCTGCGCCAAGTCTCTTAGAGCAACCCTGGCCCCAGCCCACGGCCAGAACAACAGGGACGTGTGCTGTGTGTGTGCCTGCACTGCGGGCCTTCTGCTGGTATTCAAACAGAAATGCTCCTTTCTTCTCAGCCGTGTTCCCCCTCAGTTCGTGAAGACTGAAGTGTTTTTACATCGTGCTGCAAGAGTGTCCTAATTTCCATTTTCCGTTTAGCTACCTTAGCATAGCCAGGCATCTTCCTGTGTGTGGGCCAGTCCCTGTCCTGCCTTCCAGTACCGTGGTCCGTCTGTAAGCTGCGAAAGCAGTGCGGTTACGTTGCTCCCTTCTCATGACTTGGGTGGCTTGTTCCTAGTGCTACATACAGCCTCAGCACATCAGAGAGCAGAACGTGGCTGCACCAGTGTGTGGTCCTCTCCCTCTTCTCCATCTACGGTAAACTCGCCGGAGTAACAAAGTTACTGCAGGTGAGAAAGCCACTTTTCAGCCTGAAAAGGTCCTGTTTCTTTTTTTTATCACTATTTGCGCATACTTAGATACATTAGCGAGAATGTTCTGGTTGAAATCCTGCCTGTCATGCCTGTGTGATTAATCACATTATGAGCTAAACCTTGAGAAGGGCTGAACACTTGAAAGCATAATTCATTACATCTTGATACAACATGTATTTGTAGTTCTAATTTGTAGTAGTTCTCCACGTATGGAGTTCAGTACGTTACACAAATAAGGCTAGATTTCACCCAAAATATTTGCCTCTAAAAATAAAATAAAATGTAAACAGATTAAACTCAGTATCATCCAAGCTCTAGTCCCCAAGATAGATAAATATTTAAAGATGTGATTTGTAATTGTGGTCTGCCATTCCCCTAAACCATCCTGCAGTGATAAAAACGAAACACTTTTGCCCCTTAGTTAATTTTTAGCATCGTTCTAAAATGAAAAAGAAAATAAAATGTTTTGGAATTAAATTTTATAACATAGAGAAAAGAATAAATATTTCCAAATGGACAAATAGAGGACTAAACAACTGTCATTCCTGTGCCATTCAACATAATCGGGCTGTGCCTCTTCAGAAGCAAAATGTCAAAACTTCCCATAGCAAGCTCCCTTCTACGAGCGGGTAGCATCATACAAGGTTCCAGAACATCCCTGAACTGACTGGTGCATTTTTTTACAATTGAAGACTTTATTTTTAAGAGGCAGTGTTCTGTTGTCTCAGCATTCAAGACATCTGTGGCTGTTGTATGGGTCCCAGACTTCCAGTATTTATTACTCCACTATTGTTCATCCTGCCATCTTGTATTCAGCCATACAAAGCATTAAATGCAGGCACACATGAAGCTAGGGAATTCTTCATATTATCTGTCGATAAATAAGTGGCATAAGTATTAACATAGAATGGAAGTATTAAAATAGTTGACAGCCTTATTATATGATATCATGGTGGCCCTCCTAGATTTGAATCTTCCTACATGCACTGCCCTTTAATGCTAGTCTGAGAAATTTCGCAGGTAGATGAGCACTAAAACAGTGTCTGATACAACATGTAGGTACTAAGCTTGATTCTTTATCTTAAAAAACAAAATTAGACAAGAAACTCCACAACTGTTATATATCAAAGTCAGTTTGTCGTAATACATCATTTTAGAAGCCCTCATCCAGACAGGACAACCTGTAAGGTCCTAGGGGATAGTCACACCTCCTGCCATGTGACTACAGAAGTGGATTGGGGTTTGCATTTAATCTTAGGCCAGACTGAATATTCATGTCTATGCATACACACACTTACCCTTCTCCTCCACTCCTTTTAAACAAGATAACTCCAGCTGGCACTAGACTTGAGAGGGATGTGACACCTGAAGCTTGCTCTGACACTGTTAGACTTGCGTTATTTTCTAGAATGGATCCGACATACCCCGTTACCTTTTTTGGATTCACAAAACTGTAAGCTAAAGAGACTACCATGATGCTTTTACTCACAAACATTTCTGCATCTTCTGTGAAATTACCTCACTCAATACACGTTGAAGGACAGAGAAAGGTTCTCGCTTCACACAGGATTCCTGAAGATTACTATTCAGTTTTAAGAATTTTACAATAGCTGCCAAATATTTTAGAAACCAAGTAAAAGCCTGGAACAGGTTCTGTTAATTGTTAAAGGTGGTGTTTGATGCAGGTAATGCAGTCATTCCAGAGGTGATACCTCGGAACAGAGTCTAGCCTTCACATAGGGGCTTCTGTAACTCAATGAACAAAAGGTGTGTGGCATTCTCTAGTACCCTTCTAAGAGGTGAACTGTATTAATTAAACCAAGCAAAAGACTGGAAAACAGACTGTGCCTCTAACTCAAGTATGGAACACAGTAGAAATATTTTGGTGAGCAGGAGTTTCAGTCATCTGGATTTAAGCAGTTCTTCTTATATTGTGATTTGACTCAGACCATAGGTGGCAAAGGATTCAGGTCAAGGTCTAACCCTAAATATTTTTATCAGTACAATATCTCATGCTGTTCTTGCAAATTGTATTCCTTGTGGCCATAGGCTGGACTAGAAGCTTAACAGCCCAGACCTGCCAATAGTAGCAAGAAAGGCGTCACAAATTCTTCAAGTGAACTGCCCTGATGTCTTCCCAGCAGTCAAACAAGCCAGTCGCATAGCTCCAGGGTGGCTATCTGTCTGTATAAGAGTGGTGAAAACCCTAATGTATTTACTGAAGAATTAATAATAAATTGTGTTATCCCTTACATGATAAAAGAAATGTTTTCGTTTAGGTGCAACAAGATTTTTGTATTTGGGAAGAGTGGGCAAAAGAAGAAGAAAAAGGATAAAATGAAAGAAACATGCAGCTTTTTACTGAAAATCAGTATAAGGTTATCCACAATGAGTTTACTTATCTGCCAGTGCTTTTGTTGTTAATCACAAGCGTTCAAATGCCCACATCTATAGCCCAAATATTTTCAGTACATGTGTTCGCATCTGCAGAATAAGGGATGAGAGTTTACAAATTGTTTTACAACTGAAATCTCAGCCTATTTTAATTTTCCAAATAGAATCCAGAATGCCTTTCTCTTGACAGGACTAAAGTTGTTGAGGAATTTAGACAAGATTAACAGACTGTTTGGGCAACAAAGAAACATTGGAAATTACAAAACGCCAACTTTCTAATATTATTCCAGAATATCCACTAAGCCAAAACAAAGTGGCTTAGTGGTTTGGTTTTTTGTTGTTGTTGTTGTTGTTGTTGATTACAACAAGAAATAACATAACAAATCCTAAAATCTGTATTTACTGAAACATAAGAATAGCCATTTTCCCCCTAAATGAGAGATATGAATTATGTTTCTTAGTGGAAGAAGAAACCAGAGCTGACATGTACATGATTAAGAGAACACTTAGCTTTCAGAAATGGCAGAACCAGAACATCAGTTTCTGCCTCTGCTCACCTTTTCTGCAATCCAGTCTTGCTGTCTAAGCCTCACGGAAATATTAAAATAACTGTCTTGTAGTTTTAATATGCACCTGTTTAATGTGTTTGTGCAATGGGAAACGTGGAAATAAAGTGTTAGACATCACTACTTGTACTACTTGTTTTAAGTATCAATTATAAAAAGTCATTAAGGAAGGGCCAGATTAAAAAAATACATTGTTATAAAACTCTTACTTGATGAACAGCTGAATTTTGGTAGACACAAAAGTCCAGTTTTTAAACAGCACGTATTAAGTAGTACTTGGCTGTTCTACTGCCAGGATAGTAATCGCGGTAGGGCTAGATGGTGCAAACCATGGCTGAGGCTGGAGGCAACTCTGATGTCAACAGAAAGTTATCATATGCAGCTGAAATGGAAAACAAGAGCTGTTTATCCACTCTATGCTCCTTTCCCAGTATTTCTTCACTCTGACACCCATGAACAGAAACAGCTATTACATCTATTTTCAGTGCTTCTTGAAGCACTTGTCTTTAAAACATGACTCACAGCTCTCCCTTTCAGCCCTTTGTTCGGTCTGAAGCGGCATGCAGAATTATATCACAACTCAGCTCTGCAAAGAGAGAGGTGAACGCAAGTCTGAGTCTGAACCAAGGATGTATGAGTGACTCCTGTAACTCTGTGGAGGCCACTTTAAGCTGTATTGATTTCAAAACTTCACTGTCAAAGCCTTTGTAACTTGTCAGTAGATTTGCAAATAGAAAAGCAAAGCAGAAGGGAACTAAGGGAGTCCAGTGCAAACTGTCAAGTTTTTTGTATTGGCAGAGCACAAAATGCACAACTACCAAGACAATGCGAAAGCAGAAAATCTACTAAGATTTTACAATGGGATCAATCCATACTTACGGATGAGATGTATTCCTGAATAATCTCTTTCCATTTCCCAAAATATTTTTTTTTTTTTTTTGCTAATAACCCAGTGTATCTCTTTGTTCCAGCTCTTTCCTGGCATACATATAATGGAGTTTTATGCAATAAATCTCTGTAGGCTGTATTCATCAGGCTTATATAAAACTAGCAGACTGCCAAAGAGCAATGTAGCCAGCACTGGCTTTCTATCACAGAAACAGGGATGAAATAGACCTCAAGACGTCTTCCAGTCAATTCCCTTAATCAATTGCCTTCTGGCATTCCTGACACCAGATTGTCTAGTCTAAAAGCCACAAGTAAGGGAAAATACATTGCTTTTCAGGACAATCTCCTCGAAGGCTAAAAAATCCTAGTGAGCTTTGTAGACAGTAGATGCAACATCTCTTATTTTAGGGATGATGTTACCTGTCTCTCATGACCCTTCAATAAATGTACTGCAGAAATATAGTCCAGGTGGGAGCTACCATGAAACAAATATAGACATGGTTAGAAAAATAGTCAAGAGTTCTTAATGGTTCACCGTCAAACTGTAAAATACATGAAATGGGTTTTCACATTAATGATCCAAATCCTTGAGCAGACAGTGCACTTAATAAGTTTGTGTGTGTATGAAGTGGAAAAGAACACACTCACTTTGGCAGATCAAGAACATTTAAAACGATCTTGACAATTCAAGGAAATAATCTGTGAAAAATATTATGTTTCTGTGGGAATAATCATCACAGAAGTTTAACCTGAAGAACATCTATGCAGCAGTCTGCAGGAAAAGAGCTGGGGATGGAATGAGTCACAGGCCAAAGAGTTTTTACTAACTGATATTTTTTCAACAACGCATCATCTGAGTTATTAATAGGACTATCAATAGTCAAAACTCACTAAGGAACTCACAAGAGTAAAAGCCTTGCTAATGAAAATACTCTGCTTTAAGTACCACAGTTTAGAAACTATTGTATTAGTGGAAATCTTGCAGAGGAGACTGACAACAACAGGAAACACGTGAGCTAGGGCGGAGGAGATGTGAGGAGTTGGAGATGACTGGGATATTTATTTAGTCTAGGGACTACACTGCAATGAGAGAATTAATAAGTATTTCCCTGTGTCTCCTGGATGTAGGAGGAGAAGCAATAATCCTAAATTGCATATAAATTAGATGGTTTTAATTGTGTGGATGGTTAAGGGCAGGAATGGATTATCTAGGGAAGATGATAGCATCTGCTAGGAAAAAAATTTGGTTGGGAAATTTTCAGGCAGAGTTCCTGCGGTTGGGGATGAACTAGATAATTTTAAAAGGTTCATTCTAGCCATATTCTCTGGTGTTCTATCTATAAGAGCTGAGCATCCAGCTCCTGCTCTCAGCTAGTTGTAGAAAAGCTCATGACATATTCTTTGCTCAATGCATATAATGGTTCACCAGATTAGATCATTAATTTCCTGCTGTGGACCTCATCTACACAATGTATCCCATTCTTACCACAGTCAATACTGCTGTCTCTCACTGACCTCTCCAGCAGCATCATGGAAAGCCTGTGTTTTCTGACCTACCTTGTGTTTGTCTCCTTGTGTTGTGGTTTTGTTTAGTGAGGGGGGGCCTAAGGTGGCAGCTTCTGTAGGAAACTGTTAGAAGTCACTCCCCTTGGTTCAGTGGACTTGGCCGGGCCTAGGGCAGACCCGCTGCTGGCCAAGGCCGAGCCAATTGGTAGCAGCATGTTCTGTGATAACACCTCTCCAATAATGTATTTAAGAAGTGGAAAACAGAAAAAAAAAGAGAAGAGAAGATGTGAAGAAGCTGAACGGGGGCAGAGGCGCGGAGAGGGAGGCGCGAGCCTTGTGGGCCTTGCAGGCGTCACCCTCTGGCCTCTCTCCAGGTGGCCAACTGGGCCCTACTCGGCCCAGCCCAGCTGCAAGAAGTGGAGAGGAGATGAGATGGCTGATGTGAAGAGATTCTGAGAGGCGTCTGCCTGCCTGTTGTGAAGACCTTTTCTTGTGAGAGGAACAGCTGCAGACGCCAAGGTCAGTGAAGAAGGAGGGGGAGGAGTAATGCGGATCCTGGCCAAGATTCCCCTGCAGCCCGTGGTGATGACCATGGTGGAGCAGGTTGTCCCCCTGCAGCCCATGGAGGTCCACAGAGGCGCAGAGATCCACTTGGAGCCCATGAAGGACCCCACAGCAGGGGAGGTGGATGCCTGAAGGAGGCTGCGGCCCATGGAGGGCCTGCTGGGGCATCCATTCTGGAGAGACTGTACCCCGTGGAAGAGATGACCCACGCTGGAGCAGTTTCACGAAGGACTGTGGCGTATGGGTGGTACCCCACAACAGAGCAGGGGAGGAATGTGAGGAGTTCTTCCCCCGACTATGGAGCAGCGGTGTAAAACAACACGTGATGAACTGACCACAACCTGCATTCCCTCTTCCCCCCTGTGCCGCTCAGGAGGGGAAGGTGGTAGAGATAATGTTAAGCTGAGGAAGAGGGAGGGGTGGGGGAGGTTATCTTGTTCTTTGTCTCATTATCCTGCTGTTTTTAGTAATAAATGAATAGTTTTCCACAAGTCGAGTCTGTTTTGCCCATAACAGTAACTTTAAGGATTTTCTCCCTGTCCTGATCTCAAACCTCAAGCTGTTTTCCTTATATTATCTCCCCCTATTCTCTCAGAGGGTGGGGGGAGTGAGAGAGAGACTGTGGAGGCTGGTCCCGATCGGGGCTGAACTAAGACACCCTGACACATTACTGGAGGGCAGATTCCTTTTCCAAATCCATGACTGCTTTTAATTAGGGTTTATTTTAAAGTGTTCCAGTAATGCTCCAGCTATGACTTTTTTTTTTCGTCAGCAGCTCTGCAATGGTGACACAATTTAAAGTTCTGTCTACTTAGACACAAAGAAAAATAGTTCTCCTTACTCAACTTTCGAGACTTTGGTGTTATGCCAATGCCACGTGATGTGAACGTGAACAACATTGTGTTCACATGCCTATTGGAGCACAATATGTGGTGCAGCACAATGCCGTGTGTCAGCTTTTGTCTGCTGATGGCTATAGCCCCTTGAGCCAAATGCATCAGTGTATCAGAACAACAATAGCTTTCTTTTTTTTTCTCTTTCTAATTTAGAGTAACAAATGGTTTTTCTTTATTTCAACTATAGTTAGTTCTAGTAATAGAGTTGGACTGATATCCACAGAAAACAAAGCTGTGTGTTCACCCTTTCTTCTCTGTTATTGCTGCAGAAAACCGGTTTAGGATACAAATACTTTAAATATTGTGTATGTAATCTGTCTGATAAAAAAAGAATTAAATTATCCTCTCTTCCTGCGATCTCTTTTAAATCAGCACAGAATTATCTCCAATAAAACATCCTTCCCCGCCCTCCCCCTGCCCAGCCCGTCCGTCCCGTCCCCCCCCCCCCCCCCGTGGAAATTGCATAACATTGCTGAGAACAAGTTCTGGTCCTAATTTACAAGAATGAGACATACTTTGGCTGAGGGAATGACCGTGTCCACTACTGGCAAACTTCTCTCAAAACTCAGGCTTATCATCCTCTCTGGTTTCCATAGCAGTACCAGATACAGAAGTTTCTTCAGCTACTGCTGAATCTTTAACCTTGCTTCTTCAGAAAAGCATTTTAAAAGTAATGACAACTAAATTCAGACATCTGAAATCAACCTTCAGTGCGGAGATGCCAGGCAAGTCTGGAGTAACAGATACAGAGGACTAATTACCTCAAAAAACTGACTGTGACATGTTCGTACATGCACCTCTCAAATGGTATTAATTTACCAAAGAGGAATGAAACTTAACAGATTATGGCATGATACTAATAGCACAGCTGCCTTTTTGTATCTCCAGCTCACTAGAAACTGCTGCTCCCCAAAGAGAACTTGGCTGCAGCTATCTTGTTACTTAACTTATGCATACAGGACCGTGGTAGACCTTATATGTGAAAAGCATACACATCTAAGAATGAATAAAAATGTAGAAGTAGTTTGTTTATCATGGGACATGCCAAAATCATCTCACTTTGTTCATGTGAAGCTCCAGTTTGTTTTCACTGCAGATTTTCAAAGATGTGGTTACTCCAGAGGCACATCCCTCTGCAGGTGTTCTCTAAGACCACTGCATTCTTCTGAAGCAAGGCAAAGCCCACTGGTGAAGCACGAGAGAAGCAGGGAGAAAAATGCCTCTCTTTGAGGACGTTATGGATGGAATTTCTGAAATAGGTCATTTCACTCTTGCCACAGTGTAGAATTTTCCCTGTAGAAGTTCTCCTGACCATAACGGTGGAAGGGGAGAAGAAAAAGGCATGCACTATGCAGTCTCTCTTAGATAGATTCTTATGTACAAGCATGGAAGAAAAGACTAAAACTCCTTGCAATCCACCAGACATTCTTGACTTCAAAGCCAATTTGCTAGGGTATTGCCTAGGTGACAGCTGTTTTAGAAATTTCCTAATGCAGATTAACACTCTGGGCAACAGTTTATTTGGTAATTCAAAACCAAATCCTGAACATACATGAGTGTTCCAGACCTCTTGTGTCTCTCCTGCAAGCTGCATAACCTATGAACTTGGCCCACAAAAGCATGTGCTAATTAATAGATTCATTATCATGGTGTGATACACATAATCAAATTTTTACATTGTCTTCGACCCAACAGTCACTGGCAATATTTCAATGCAGGGTAACTACTTTAAGTTATCATATTATTACCCTTCTGCATGTTTGAAATTCGCATAGCTGCAAAGCATTAATTTTGTTCACAGTTGGAGTTTCTGTACACTGATGTCTCACTTGAGCAGTTTAAAGCAAGAATTGAAATCTCTCTTCCAAAACTTTTCTTCTTTTTTTTTCCGACATGCCAGAGTGACATTTTAGCTGCCTTGAAAATACTCCCTCTTTGAAAAGAGCAGAAGATACTGTTGCTTTTGGATCGTAATGGCTCACTTTTTTTTTTTTTTTTGACCAAATTATCATTTCCATCAGTAGAATATTCTACTTAATTATTTCCATGCATCAGTCAGCAACCAAAGTAGAAACAAAAATGCCAATATATCTTAATATCTTATGAAAAAAATTCCAATTAACATTTGCAGCTTTGCTGTATGAGAGCTAAGTGCTTGATCTTTTACCACTGTTGTGGAAAAAACACCTCCATGAAACCTCATGAAAATAACCTACCCATACTTCCACTCAGAAAAGTGTGAAATCTTGTATCACAGCACTTTGAGACTTAGGTTCAAAAGTTTAGTTTGCAATTAATTAATACATGTTATGGACATGTGCAAAGCTTTTGACACATACCTGCACGACATCCTTCTCTCTAAACTAGAGAGGCATGGCTTTGATGGATGGACCACTTGGTGGATAAGGAGCTGGCTGGATGGCGGCACTCAGAGAGTGGTGGTCAACGGCTCGATCTCCAAGTGGAAACCGGTCACAAGTAGCATCCCTCACGGGTCCGTGTTGGGCCTGGCCCTGTTCAACATCTTTGTCGGCGACATGGACAGTGGGATAGAGTGCACCCTCAGCAAGTTCGCCGATGACACCAAGCTGTGTGGTGCCGTCGACAAGCTAGAAGGGAGGGATGCCATCCAGAGGGACCTTGACAAGCTGGAGATGTGGGCCTGTGCCAACCTCATGAAGTTCAACCAGGCCAAATGCAAGGTCCTACACCTGGGTCGTGGCAATCCCAGGCACAAATACAGGCTGGGTGGAGAATGGATCAAGACTAGCTCTGAGGAGAAGGACTTGGGAGTCCTGGTGGACGAGAAGCTCAACATGAGCCAGCAATGTGCCCTTGCGGCCCAGAAGGCCAATCGCATCCTGGGCTGCATCAAGAGGAGCGTGACCCGCAGGTCAAGGGAGGTAATTCTCCCCCTCTACTCTGTCTTGGTGAGACCCCACCTGGAGCACTGTGTCCAGCTCTGGAGCCCCCAACATAAGAAGGACATGGACCTACTGGACAGAGTTCAGAGGAGGGCCACAAAGATGATGAGAGGGCTGGAGCACCTCTCCTATGAGGACAGGCTGAGAGAGTTGGGGCTGTTCAGTCTGGAGAAGAGGCAGCTCCAAGGAGACCTTACAGCAGCCTTCCCGCTAAAGGGGACTTGTGAGAAAGATGGGGAGAAGCTCATCAGCAGGGACTGTTATGATAGGAGAAGGAGTAATGGTTTTAAAATAGAAGGAGGTAGATTCAGATTAGAAATAAGGAAATTTCTTTTTTTTATAATGAAGGTGGTAGAACACTGGCACAGGTTGCCCAGAGAGGTGGTGGATGCCCCATGCCTGTAAACATTCAAGACCAGGTTGGACGGGGCTCTGAGCAACCTGATCTAATCGAAGATGTCCCTGCTTCTTGCAGGGGGGTTGGACTAGGTGACCTTTGAAGGTTCCTTCTAACCCTAACCATTCTATGATTCTATGTTGCATTTCATACAACCTACACTTTCAGCAGAGCTAGCAGGAAATCACCCTATTATATAGACATTTCCAAATTAATGTCTGTCCCAAATAAGATCATAAAATGTTGATGTTTCCCACAGAGGGGAAAGTTCTCACAAAAATTTCAGAGGAAAAATACTAAAAAATATGAAAATTGTTAAGGACTACTAATGCCTTCTTAGTCCAAGCAAAATAAATCAACATTTTTTCATTTGTTCGTTTGCTGTTACTACATGTAGAGAGAAAATTAAGCTTTTAGAGGTCAGAAAAAAATTATCCATTTATCAAAATCAATATCAGAATAACAGGTTGGAAACAACATCTTTCATCCTTTGCTCACATACTTCTGTCGAAACAGGATGGGAACCAGAGACGGGTGATGTTTGCTCACTGAAGCAATTGCTGCAATGGTTTAAGATGTTGTTACCTGAAGTGAGAGCTCACTTACTAAGCCAGAGCCACTGGGTTGAATCATGCTATTCCTCCTTCTCAGAGTGAGGTCAGCAACTAGGTTAGGTTAATATAGTTTCTTTGTCCTAAAGGTAATGATGAACATTGGATAGATCCTTTCCATCCATTCGTTTTAAGTTCTGGCAAGGAGACAGTAGCAAACAGGCCTAGGAAAATAGCTTTTCAATCCACTGCATTTCTGAAGTGAACATCTAATTGAGGCCTGATAAATTTTTAACTGTTTTAATTCTACCTTCTAAATCATGAAAATGCAACCACCTAGAGGAACTGTTGGCAGCATACTAATGAAACGCGCTACAGACTAATGCTTTTTCTTTTCCTTTTTCTCTTATGAGCTGACTGCTTCTTCCCATAGACTGTTGTGAAGTCACGCACATGCACACAAGGTTGTGGGCTCCTCTTATCTTGGTAACCCATCCAAAGCTTAACATGAATACTGAAAGAAGTTATATTAGGCACAAATGTGACTTAATGGACCGAACTTTCCAGCACACAAACTCCTTTATTTAGTGAACATGAAACAGTGGGTTTGAGCTAGCCGAAGGTCTGGACTTGAAAATTAATTGAAAAAGTAACAGCAGCCCTTGCCAGCCTAAAGCTTATAAGCTGTACAGCCACCTTCTGTGATTATTAGTCTCTTCTGAAGAGAAAGAGGGGGTTGCATGGCACTTTGCTAGGGACGCATGGCACTGAGCCACACCATTTGTATCCCATTACTTTGCTTTACTTTAAGCTAGTACCTGTAGCTCCATGCTACTGCCTTGTGCTGATGTTACAAAAATGGAGAATCAGGGAGCCAAACCCACCTTACAGCTGCTGCTCACTGCCAGTGTAGCAGAGAATAGGGACAAGGAAATTTAATCCCCCTTACTTAGGGCATTCAGGCAATCCAGAAGAACAGTGTAAAAACAACCAGTTCCTATAGAGCACCAGCATGGAGAATCCCCCAGGTTTATGGAGAATACACTGTATGTGAGGAAACCAAATCTCAAATCCAAATTTGACACCAATGCTAAGATGTATTTATTTATTTTTACTATTAAGTATCAGATATAATTGAACTGGTCGTGAATAAATATCCTAACAGGACATGACAAAAAAAAAACAGAAAGAGAGTGATATTATGGGGTACACATACTGCAGTGGTAGAGCGGCTGACTGTACACAGACCTGCAGATAAGGTGTTTCTTGATATCCTTCCAGCGTGTGACCACTTGCTGAAAGGCTTTTGGCCTGATCTTATAGCTAAATGTCTGGTTGGAATTGGAAGAACCTGACTGCTGTCACATCGTCACATCCCAACTTTATACAGTGGGCAAAATAAATTCAGTCATTGAATGCTGAGTTTGTTTAACAATAATGCTGTTGGAAATTGAGATATGCTAGCGCTTCATTGCATAAGAGGCATGGAAAAACACTTATTATTCTTAATTCTGAGGGAAATAAATTATATATATATTATATATATATAAAATAAATATATATATATATAATAAATTATATTTTGAACAGATAAAGGAAAAAAAATGGAATGACCACACAAATGAAAAAGTAAAATGACATCTTCAAAATTAGTTTGTGTTTTAATAAGAGTCAAAATTAAATCAAAGGAAGTAAATATACATATTTAAAAAATCTCAAAAATATCTGTATGAAGTTATTGCAGCAATATTGGCAACAAAATCAACTCGCTAATCGAAGTCCTTAGAGCTTTTTCTCAAAGTGCCAAATACAAGAGAATTATCAAATCTTAGAGGGAAAATTATGGCTTTTAAGGAGTTTTAAACATATATCTATTCTCATGTAATAGGTTAACGTGCTTTATTTTAGCATTTTAATTTTTTCATTATGGTTTTAATTCCCAGAGGGTCCTGAAACAGACTTCTTTATCTGTGAGAGTTAAGTGATTAAAAAAAATAAATCCTTGCAGTAATCACTAGTCAATTAAAAACAGTGCTAATACGTATATCCACTAGCTAACAAAATTCTGCTGAATTTCATTTGATTTTCCCTGTAAACAGGAAAGAGTCCAAGTTGATTTGACATCTGGCTTAATCCGATTAGAGACTGGGTCTAGGTTTGTTTAAAGTTGGTTCTTGATTTGTTTACAAATTATTTTTGTGGAGTGGGGAAGCAGTCTGCAAGTAAGAGCAAGAAGAGGTGGGTCTGAAAAAGACCTGCACATCTTCAGCCAGGATAATCATAGTATAATCATAATATAATCATGACATAATCCTAATAATCAGAATATAATCCTGTGTATAATAATAAACAGGAGATGTATACGTGAATTTTAGCAACAAATACATACAAGTCTAGCCTATGCAAAAATGGCCTAGTAGGTTCTTTGTTTGCTTTGTACAGACTGATTTCATTAATTAGAGCTTTATTTCCAGGATGGCAAAGATGTGTGAAGCGCAAAGCCTGACAGAGCCTGCTAGGCAGCACATCGGCTACCATGAACACAAAGGTTCCTGGAGGCCCCTGTGGAAAGAAGTCTTTTTCCAAGCAAATTGCAAGACAAGTTGCTGGATTTTTGTTTGCCTTTTAAAAGCCACAAGTTTAAGTGGCAAAACAGATGAGAGGAAAAGACAAAGTCAAAATTTACAGGTAGATCCCTTGCAGCGACAGTGGGATTTGAAATAAATGCTAAGGTAGCACAGAGTGTTTCAAAATGATAGAGAGGGAAAAAAACCAAGACTTATGATAAATTTTTATCACACTGTGTGCATTGCTAACTATGGAGCCCTCTTATTGCTCACCATACTCATTTTATCTTTTCCTCATTCAGAAAAATATATGTGTCACAAAGAACTACATGCATTTTCACATGTGCTTCTACACTATCAGCACAGTGGAGCTCCTGTCTTGGGCTATGATAGTTTAGTGCCGCAGCAATACAGTAATAATAATAAAAATAATGATGCTGATATTCTTTGCAGATCCTGTAGGATGCTAAGTTTAAGGATTGTCAAGCAGTTAGTGTTACTATGGGAACTGATTTCTTAGTTAGTCACACATTGAATGTTTTTGTCTCACTCTGCACTTAGATGAAAACTGTTCAGTGATTTTGTTCCAGGGCTGCCTGAGTTGCATGGAAAGAAGTGCTCAGTTCATTAGAAGTGAATCCACTGCAGTAAGTAAAATGTTTTTACCTATAGTAACACATTAAATTAAACCAGTCTGCAGTATTTTCTGATGAAAGTTGGATGCACTTGTAATTCCAACAGCCTTTAGGAGAGACAGAGCAATTAAACTTCTAAGTCGTGACAGCCCCTGCAACATTTCAGAAACTGTGCTGCCTAGACTGGTGCCTAACTAGCCTACTCATTTGGAAAATTCCTGATGGCTGTTATTCCCTATAGAAAGGGCAGTTTTCCTACTGACCAAGAAGTCTTACAATTTCCTTTCCATAGTAAGATAAATTAAAATTACTTCACAAATGACATGAGACAACAACAATGAAAATTCCGGTAGGTCCAGGTTGAATTTAATGTCAGAACACATACACATTCATCTGAAGAAGTTCTGGCATTCATCTGCAATAGGAAACAAAGGTCCAGAACTCAACGGTAGTTGGTAGAGACTGCACTTGAACCAGGGCTAAATTTATGTATTAAGAGTTTCTCTTTCTCTCATAGGTTCTCCTCTCACGTTGTCTATTCTGTTGACTTATGTCATACAACTGGGCTAGAAGCAGGTGAGTGTGATGAAAAGGCTTATATTTCTCCACCGCCGAAGTGCGCTCTTACGTACAAAATCAGTTTTTTTTCCAAAGGGCTCAGAGATAAGTAGTCACACACTTCTGGAGAACCAAAAATGTGCTTACTTAGAACACTGTTTTATACTTGTGTAATTAATATGTTATATATTTGTGGAGGCAAGGCAAAAAAAAAATTAGCCAGGACTAAGGCAGCATTTTTTTTTTCCTAATTTTTCAAACTCACTAAGAGATTGTCAATGTTCAATATTTTTGCAGAAGCCATCCTTTTCCCCTCCACAAACATTTTCTTCTCACTCTCACAAGCAGAATAAATAAATATATATTACATATATATATATATATAAAAAATCAATGTTTCAAACTCCCTATATGAAAGCCAAAACCAACACTTACGATGTTTACACTTCACATATGTCCTAGATTTTAGGCATCCTAGAAGAAGACAATCACTCTGGAAATTTTATTCACCTTTTATTGCTTTGAAATTGTTGTAAAATGTAATACCTGTAACATCCTCCATATAAATTACCTTTTTTAACTACCCCTGCAAGTCTCAATTCATCATCTGAGGTATACTGCAATAAAAGATGCTAGTAAAAGGTGAGAATGTGGCCCTTGTGAGGTACGGATGTGTAAGAGAAACATATCTGTTTAAACAGCACAATCTCTGAAGAGTGATAAATTGTTGTTACAGGAAAGTAAGAGTCTTGTGTTTCATTAAGCTACATCAGAAGCGACAAAATACGAGGTTCTTACAGAGTTAATGGCATAACAGCAGATCGTGCACAGACTACACCTGCTAGCTACTGGGAAACTGATAAGCAGGTGATTCTTTGGGATCTAGTTTGACAGGAAAACCTACCAAACTAATGACAAGAAAACTCACAAAAGATTACTGAGTACCCAAATATTTTGTGATACACTGCAAAAGCACATGGGCAGAATTTAAATTGGTCCCTTGAGGATTATTAATACTGCAATATCTAGTATAATTTAGCTTGAAGATTTACAGCTTGACAGAGGTTACAGAACAAAACTTAGCTTCCAGGGTTGAGAGCCCTAAATCCTCAGCATATCTGCATGCTCCTGCTTTCCTCTGTTACAGTTCTGTCCATGGGATATATAGTAGTTTTCAAATATTTTGATTATTGCAATCTTTCATTTTAAAAAGCCTAGAAAACAAACAAGTGAGGTTTTTCTCCCAGGTAACTGAAGAAATGCACCTACAAGGGGGCTCAAGGGAATGGATGGAGATAAAGAACAGAATCACTTAAGCTCAGCAGTAGCTGAACATGGAGTGTCAGCAGGAAATCATTCTTTTACTTTGAGTTCTAGTTGCTACTATTTGTCACTTAGAGTCATACGTGACAAAAGCAGTTTACTGATCATCAGATTTAATCCTATTTTAAGAATATATGACCAGTACAAGTGCCTTGCCCCAGTAACAATAACAAATTAGCACGACTGTAGTTTTCTAATGTTCATGGTATACAAATCCAGTGGGAGAGGGGAATTGTACCTGCCACTAGGCTCACAGTTCAGAGAGAACTGATTACATAAAATACATACAGTATGCCATAGATTTTGGCATCATCTTGATGATATTGTAGCAGATCTCGATAACCACAGCAACTATGTCATTGAAGTATGTGACATGGAATTAGAGAGTGTTATTTTGCAGCCAAGTTCTGAGCCATAAACACATTTGGGAAGGGAGTACTTCATAGTACCTCTCATATTATCATACCTCTTGCTATAAAAAAATAATCATTTTCCATTAGCGAATGGCAGCACTGATTCTTTGTCCAGCCCAAATCCCTCTCCCACCAAAGCTGCCAGAAGAAGCAGAGGCACTTTATTCTCGTGCGGGTAAATTTCCAGTTATGTGCCTCTCAGTGAAAATGATTTCCATTTAACACATGCCCACCTGCTTGAAGGTAGCAATTTTTCCATGGGTTTTGAGAAAGAAAAGCAAAATCACAAGTCACAGCAGTTTTGAGTCATGGTTCTTCAGAAAAGAAAGAAATTGCCATTGGCTTATAGAAAGTTTTCCAACACAGCTGCTTTTCCTGGAGCTTTGACAGCAGAGCTGTGCCTCTGAATTGTAAACATAGCTGCTGCTTTGGTCCTCAGAAATTCGGTTCAAAAATATAAACACTTTCGAATAAAATAGGCTGTAATACCCTGTGAATTACTGAAAAAGATATGGATACAATTGGTATTCATTCTTTCTCAAATGCTCAGAGACCACAGCAACAGTAATTATTTTTCCCCAAATGCTTTTAAACTACTCCAACCATTGTTCAGTGATTTGTAGGCTCTGCAGAAAAGCAGATGGTATGTTTTGACTGTTGTTTATTTTACTGGCCAATTTTGTTCCACTGTTGTTTCACATCCTTTCTCCTGCTTGTTACATCTGCTCATTTCTTCAGGTTATACTTGAGTAATTCTCCAGGGAAAAGGTCATTTTTGTGTTGTGCATGGACAGTGCCTAACACAGAATATCTCTGCCCTTAGACCAGGTCTCTGGAGGCAGAAATTAGATACTGAACAATCCTTTCGTGCCATGTGCTATCTTGGGTCACTTGAGGTGTTACTTCAAGTTCACAGTAATTTTTGCCCACTTAAGAGACAGCAGACGGAAAAGTGCACTTCACTTGGTGGATTTCAGGAGAGAGAAGGTATCTAAGCAGCAGCAGAAACAGTCTGAATGATAGTCCACTCAGCCTTCCGCAGGGAAAAATAAATAGTGAAAGGACATGGGCAAAGCGAGGAAAACTGTTGACAGTCATGTCAATAATACAAGCAGAAAGAAGTGATACTGAGGAACTGCATACGTGCTCCTCAGTACTTGCTTCTCTGTAAGCCAATAGATAATAGAGGTCCATTAATCCTCATCTCTCTTGTTGTGGAGAAAATGCTATGACTTGCTCTGAAAGTAGGCTCAAATGAACAGACAAACCCATCCAGTTACTTAACTGGAGGCAACCCAAACCTTTGGCTACAGAGACTAGTTTGATTTGAAGTGGCCCACCCATGGAAAACAAGGGGTGAGTACTAGGAAATAACCCTACAGTTCAATTTCCAAATTGAACAAGTAGGAACAAGTACATCTTTTCTGTTTTAAACATTTTTTTTCTAAGCGAATTATTCCTGAAAAACCAAACTATGACTTTTTAATATGTCACTGTTTTATTATTCAGTGTTCTTTTACTGTTGCTTCTCAATACCATTTAAGAATCAGTACACAGACGAAGAGCAGCTGCTTCCTTTTGGTTAGTCTTAATGCAACTCATTTACTTAAAAACAAACAAACAAAACCCCAAAAAAACCCTGAACACATCAACTTTGATCAGCATTTGCACTATATTCTCCCACTGGACACCTCAATCTGTAGGTCCTCATTTTTGGCTGTATGGTCTGTTTATGCAACTACATCACACTATCATGCTCGATCGCTGTTGTAGATATCAGCTGTTCCATTTGTACATTCTACATCAAGAAAAGAGTTGTTATTTAAAATTCAAACTCTTTGTAAATTGCTGAATCAAATGAGCTGAATGTGTAAGTGGACTTGTCCTGTGTCTGCCTAGATACTTTGCATGGCATCACTACTCTATGAATGGACTAAAAAGTACTTCAGTTCTCTGGCACTGCAGCCTGGGGATTGTCCCAGTCAGAGCCAAGATGAGATGGTACCTTCTCACACAAGAGCACAAGCTCTCAGAGTGCCTCAGGGGAGGGGAAATGGCGGGAGATGCCAAATGGCAATCCAACCGAGAGAAACCACTGCAAGAGCTACCCAAGCTCTCACCAGCCAAGAGACAAATTCCGCTTGTGAGCTGTCTCTCTTTCCCCACTTTTTAGGGGATTCAGGTATTTAGATTGCTCATTGTTGAGAGCCAGCATAACAAAGCCTCACTCTCAGTTGCTTACAGACACTTCTAACAGCAAGAAGAAGAGAAACAACTTTATTGCTAAACAACTCTAATAGATGAAAGCTACTGAAGATTATGTAGAATATGTCACTAATGCAACTTCAAGCATGAGAGGCTGAAATGACAGCAATCTAAATAGAAGAAATACCACCTATAGTACAAGCAGTAATTCCAACAATTAGATTAAATTTGAACACACCTTTTAGAAGGACCTCAGAGACCTGTCTGAGCCCAATGAGTCTGTGCTTGTGCAGCTGCATATACAGCACTGCTGTCACAACAGCTATTCCAGAGATCCTCTCGTGCAAATGGTGCTCCTGCTGCATGCTGGGTGCTGAAAGGAATGGCTTCAATAGGGGTGAATGAGAACAGTTCCACCAAAGAGTATATTGTAACTTAGGAGGTAAAGCTATTGGGTAGGAGATATGGGGTGAACTCACTTCATGGGTGAAGTAAGACTATCCACGCTGAGCTGCTTGATGAGAGACGGCTATCAGCTTATTTTCAGGTTGTTTTTGAAGAGATTGATGAAGAATCTTAGATTCATAGAATAGTTTGGGTTGGAAGGGACCTTCAAAGGTCATCTAGTCCAACACCCCTGCAAGGACCAGAGATATCTCCAACCAGATCAGGTTGGTCAGAGCCCCGTCCAATCTGGCCTTGAATGTTTCCAGGGATGGGGCATCCATCAGCTCTCTGGGCAACCTGCTCCAGTGTTCCACCACCCTCACTGTAAAAACTTTCTGTTGTATGTCTAATCTGAATCTACCTCCCTCTATTTTAAAACCATTACCCCTTGTCCTTTCACAATAGACCCTGCTAAAAATTTTCTCCCCACCTTTCCTACAGGTCCCCTTTAGGTACTGGAAGACTGCTTGTACGAGACTGTGTCAAATGTTTGTTTCAACATTGTCGAAACATCAAACCACCACCTGAACAATGGAACATCAGTTAAACCAGAGTACTAGAGTCTTTCTGTTTTCTTGCAAGCCAATTCCCTTATCTTGCAAGCCAATTCCTGTTTTCTTCCTATTGTCCTGCGAATGTCAATACAGAGCTGAATCTGAGAAATTTAGCCTTACCCCCAGGCATGTGCCCAGACCAGAGGCCAGAAAAACAGAGAGGCCCAGAAACGGTATTGGGCATGCATATCACCGCCAGGTGAGGGGTGCAGCCAAGCAAACCACCTCTTGAAATATGCGATGTGATTCTTGGAAGGACAATGAATATGCAATGAGATGAACAATAACAGGACAGAAACAATCAACATCGGACGGAACTAACATTAGAAAGGAACCAACATCAACCGAACCAACATTGGACAGAACGTTCCCCCACTGGGTGAACTGGACTGTCAGGACACCACAGCTCCGTGGTGGTAGCTATTGCAGCTCAAGCTTTTTTCCCTTTCCTTTCTTTCTCTCTTTCTCTTGCATTTGCGAACTTGTTGTCGGGTAAATAAAGTTACCTTGACTCCGTTTTGAGTCTTAATTCTGTTCCCGAGAATAGGAGCAAAACCTCTCTCCAGTGTGTGAGAGGTTGGTCCAGCTGCTTCTAGCCTCCCAGACTCGTCTGAGGTCAGCTAGAACTCAAGGGGGCCTTCCTCTCATCGGAAATCGGAGCGTGACACTGCTGTAAGGGCTCCCTGGAGCCTTTTTTTCTGTATATTTTTAGAACAACAAATTGTGTGTTATCTCTGTGGGTACAGTCTTTCCAGTATGAGAATCAATCACTGATGTTATAAGATCAGTCTCATCTAACTTTTCATGTGGCTTTGCTTTTTTCTTAATTGCATCTAACTACTGTCCTTTGAAAGAGTACTGGACATTCAGAACACGCTCAATTTCATTTCTCAGCACACATCTTTATTATCAAGTGGGATGATAGCCTAGTGCTGTTAAAGAATTAATAGCTTGCCATAAATTTGAGGGGAGATGGACATTACAGGTGGGCAGGGAAGCTGCAAGTGTAAATAAGGAACAAATAATTTGGTTTAAATCTTATGTTGCGGCTTAAAGAGTTATATAGAATCGTAGAATAGTTTGGGTTAGAAGGGACCTTCAAAGGTCGTCTAGTCCAACCCCCCTGCAAGGACCAGGGACATCTTCGACTAGATCAGGTTGCTCAGAGCCCCGTCTAACCTGGTCTTGAATGTTTCCAGGGATGAGACATCCACCACCTCTCTGGGCAACCACTGTTCCAGTGTTCTACCACTCTCATTGGAAAAAAAAAAAGTTTTCCTTATGTCTAATCTGAATCTACCTCCCTCTATTTTAAAACCACTACCCCTTTTTGTATCACAGCAGGCCCTGCTGAAAATTTTATCCCCGTCTTTCTCACAAGCCCCCTTTAGGTACTGGAAGGCTGGTGTAAGATCTCCCTGGAGCCGCCTCTTCTCCAGGCTGAACAGCCCCAACTCTCTCAGCTTGTCCTCATTGGAGAGAGGTGCTCTTCTGACTGTCTTTGTGGCCCTCCTCTGGTCTTGCTCCAACATCCAAAGGGGCTTAAAAAAGGAGGGACCCACACTGCTGAATGCTGTCTGCACAGAGGGTTAGTGGCTGAAGAATGCCAGAAGCCTCAGTGCCTGCAGGTTAAGAGGAAACTGAGCAGAGAGCTTCTGAATATCTAAATTTTGAGCTTAGATACTTCTAACAAAAGCTAAGCACATAAATCTCTTTTTCAACATAGCCCTCCTTGTGAAAAAAAAAAGACATTACTAACGGATGTAGTAAGGTTCTATGGAAGTCTTAAGGATTTTCTTCTGATTTGCAGTACAGAATTCAAGCCAGAGAAAAATGCCAAAAAGAAAGTAGAACACACTAGTGTGAAAAGTGTTAAATGAGACCAAAATCTGCTCCATAGCCAGAGATGTCTGTAAAGACCGAGTGTTCTTGGACATATTATGTAATACATTGCAGCAGAACACTCATTTGCTTCCAGGAGTCTGAACAGTAACAAAAATAATGTTATGTTATTTTGAAAAGAGATGAAGCTATGACTTTTAAGAATTACGTTGAATACATTTTTGTCCATTTGAGATCTTGTATGTGAAAGTGCATTATTAAAAGTAGCACTGGGTCACTTTTACCTTTTTAACTTTTTTTTTCCGTGAAAGATACAAGGGCAGGCTGAGAGGAAGTAGCAAAATTAACACCAACTCTTTGAAACAGAAATTGCCTAATAAAAGATTATCAGTGATAACAGACAATTTGCAGAATATGATAATGCACCATGGAAATGGTTTTTGAACTGCTGATGCACACAAGCCTCTAAAATAGAATTTTATTGCTACAGCATTTCCAGAAAATCTTATCTTCCCTTACTGCACTTTTCAAGTATGACTATGCATGCTAAGACAGGTAATTTACCTGGTGTATTCATGAAAAATTAATAATTTTGAAAGAAGAGGCAGGTGATGTGGCAGGCATGACTTCTGCAGTAAGTAAAAAACTACTGCTATTGTTCTCCAGACTTTGATTTGTAAAATTTTGAGTAGTAAAGTAAGGTTTGTGAAGTATCTATAAACTTTTTGAGGTTCTAGGTTATGCTTGGGCTTTAAGGTTTCAGATACCTACAAAGTAATCACAAACTGCAGAAAAGTGCATTCAGTGGGGGGAAGAACAAGGAGTGGGCTTGTAAGAATCTGTTTTAATTTCAGATCACTGTCAGACTTTGCAGTCTTACCTCTTTTTGTATAAAATGTTACTGGTATGACCTGTTTTTGTTATTAAAGTGTCTTCCAATGAGAAGAAAACCTAGTAACAAAAAGGCACTATAGGTTTCTAGTTTATTTAACTTTTTATACGTTTGGAATTGTATTTATATGCATTGCTCAGTCATGTGTGTTAGTTCTGTCCTTGGGATTATCCACTTTTTGATGTTTGCTTAGTCTAGTTTAATTTGTTCTTCCAATTATACCAGTGCACTTCTCTAATTGTGCTGCAGCTCGGGTCAGATCAGGCAGTAGTGTCAGAGCTCAGTGCAGGCTAGAGGGGTGCTGGGAGGAGCGGGGGCTCCCTCGGGGCGCACTGCCACCCGGCGCCCTGTCACAAATATCCTCTGTGCCTCAGGATGACTGATGGGAGAGCAGAATCATTTGCGGCGATGTCAAGACACACAAGATGTCCCTTTCTCTCATCCACGTCATCCCTCACAACCGACTCCAGAGCTGTTTTGTATCGGAAATACACACACAGCAGGAAGAGGGGATCCTTTTAGTAACATAATGAGCAGGTGTTAACAACCCTGCTACCACAGCTTCCAGGTTTGCACCCTTTATATGCCTGGAGATTGGATACTAAGCTGAAGATTTACAATACTGGGAGTCAGCAAGACTGGGCTTTGCAGAGGCACTGAAGCTGACACGTTTTCACACCACCTGCGGAAGGAGGGAGAGCAGAGCCTGCATACGATATACAGACTCCAGATAGTTCATTTTTTCAGCTCTAATATAATAGCAGAGAAAGAGAGTAATTTATGGCACACTCTAACAGCAATACAATGGTAGAGGAGGTCCCAGCAGAGCCAGCTGCACACCAGGCTCCCAAATCACAATCCCTGGCCCTGGCCCTGCAAGGTGACACTCCCTCAAGAGCCAGTTCCCAGTCTTATGGGGAGAGCCTGTGGTATGGGGAGGGATTGGGATGATATGGGGGCTGCAAAGGGAAAAAAAAAGTAAGGAGAGAGGGAAGCAGACCTTTCCCTTTGTACTAGAGCAGGTCTGGTCCACAACAGACTTACGGTTCATAGTGACAGGGAGTTGCACTGAAATGACCTTCTCACTGGTTTCTGCTGATCTACTAAAACAGCCATGTCATTTCAAAACTCTAGAACTAGGGAATTTCTCAGTGAAATCTGCCATGGACCAGATGCACAACAGGTATAAGGGAGACAGTGAACATTTACACCAGTCCCCTCCTACAAAATCCTTAGCTCCTTACCCAAATGTCTGTATTCTGTACTTCCAGTGCTGAACTCCCCAATTCTAATCTGTAGGAAGCAGCTGAAAGAGATTCATCTTCATCCGAAAGTGAGGGACCTCTAGTACACACCGTGTGTGCACCTGAAGGTTTCTTTGATCAAAAGGAACATATAACCCACTGCTTAGCATGTTAGAGGGTTTCCTTCTGTCTTACCCAGAGGAAGGTGCTAGTTGTTAATCACTCATTCCAGAAAGTAGTTGATGGAAGTAGCCCAGAAATTCCAGCATTCCCCGTATGTCACACATGTTAAACATAAAAGAAAATAAAATAGGAAAAAAAACCAACAAGAAACCCCTCTAAGTCTCAGATTTTTTGAATAGGTACTGTGTATACCTGACACTTCAAATAACTCATGTATCGGTGCAAAGTGCAACAACAGCTTAAACAAACATTCCATTTTTCTAAACCAAATTGTGACTAAATGTTGATTTCATATTTGAAAAACAGAGTGCTGATTGGGTTGCATCCAGATTGAACTTCTGAGTCTGTGAAAGTTTCAGATGGTAATTTCAGTTTGGACTATTTACAGAAGTTAAGAATTCAAGCTGCTTCATATACAGATAAGTTGGTTGCTTTTGTGTTTAATAAAAATAGCTTTCCCAGTTAGGAAATAGGTGCAGGGAGGGAATGTGGCGTTTTCTTAAGTACTACAGGAGTAATTCTCTACAGAATCCCTCCATTAGGAATAATGATGACAAGAAGTTTAACTGATTTCAAGAGGCTGCTGCTACCTACATTTTATGAAACTGGGACCATCTACAACAATATAGACTGGCCTGTAAGATCTAGAAAGTCATTTTCCCTTTTCCTTGGTTAAAAATATTTCACTCTCTGAAAAGCTAAATATAAAGACCTACAGAAATCATTCATTTCAGCAGGCTTTGAATGAGCCACCAGAAGTTGTTTGACTCAATGTCACTGTGTCACTTTTTCAGACATCTGACACTCTTCTTTCATATTCTTAAGACTGTCTTCCCTGATACATGGTACAGTGTACCATGAACGTTTCCTTAATTAGAAAGAAAAGCCTGGAATTCCTATTAGTCCTATTAAATGAAGTATAAAGGCTATTCTTTGGCATATACAATGAATTAATCCATTTTGGATAAACAAACAGCTTTACCTGAATTTTTTACTTACTTCCTTCTAATGTAATATGATAGATGCTTTCATAGCAATTTTGTTGCAGAAAGTTTTTGTTTGTTTTTATTTTCTGTAAGTTCATCTTGCTTTGTGCCATTCACTTTGCACATTAATAAAGTAGTTAAAGTTTTTTGTAATCTCTTTCTCACAAGGAAAGACTTGCCTCACCCGTGATTTCTAGAGGACATCAGTTTAGGAGATTTAGACTGAATATTGATGAGTAACTTCATCTTCCTGTGAAACTGCAAGTCTATTCCGAAGGAGAAAAGCCAAAGGAAAATCTGAAGTTGTTCCCATGCTTATTTCTAGTTCAATGTGTAAAAACCAACACAAAAGTAAGCAAACCAAGTAAAATCCTAGACTTCTTGATGCAAGTGAGGATTTTTGCAAGTACAATATTATAGAAAGGATTTAATACACTATCATTTAGAAATTAGTATTTGAACATCCAGCCAAACTACAGCTCCAAATTCTGAAATGTCTTTGCTGTCACCAAAATCAAATCCCACCTTTGCAAAATAATTCCCAGTACTCAATACTGCCCCCTTTTAAAATTGATTGCTGTTGGTTTCCCTTTGCTCACAGCCAATAATTTTCTCTTAATCTCTTTCAGAAATGTATTTTCAGATAATAATTTTTATATCTGCAGAAACCCTTTGTCTATGTTAAGCTGGTTCTCTTAGCCAGGGATGGTCCCTCTCCCCCTTAAACTCTCACACAATCTATTTATTTGTATTCTGATAAGGAAGCCAACAACAAGGAAGTATACATTAAAACAGAGAAAGATTACTTCAATACAAAATCTTTCATTATGACTTTATTGCACTTTCATTAGGCCAAGCCCAAGGTCCTGCACCTCCGTTGGGGCAATCCCCCCTGTCAATACACACTTGGAGGTGGAGGGATTGAGAGCAGAGGAGGACTTAAGGGTGCTGGTGGATGAGAAGCTCAACATGAGTTGGCAATGTGCGCCTGCAACCCAGAAGGCCAACCGTATCCTGGGCTGTGTCAAAAGAAGCGTGGTCAGCAGGTCAAGGGAGGTGATTCTGCCCATCTACTCCACTCTGGTGAGACCCCATCTCCAGTACTGCATCCAGCTCTGGAGCCACCAATATAAGGACGTGGATCTGTTGGAACGAGTCCAGAGGAGGGCCAGAAAAATGATCAGACGGTGGAAACACCTCTGCTAGGCTGAGAAAATCAAGGTTGTACTATCCCTGGAACTGTTCAAGGTCAAGTTAGATGGAGCTCTGAGCAACCTAATCTAGTGAAAGACGTCCTTGCCCATGGGGGAGGGGTTGGACTGGATGATCTTTAAAGGTCATTTCCAACCCAATTGATTCTCTGATTCTCTGATTTCTTACTGATAGATTTAATTAATACAACAGGATATTGTTTTCCTACACAGCCCACTCTGCTTGAGGACTCAAAGAGCCAGACTTGCGCAACTCATTCCACATTCCACTCTAACTCTGTATCTCCTCTCCCCGGTACTTCTATTCCTTCCCTGTTATCTCAAAAGACCTTCTATTCCAAGGCGATCTCAAATGTCATTTCTTCTCTGCAACCATGTCCTTTCACTGCTCTTTCATTCCACTCTTGAGTTCACTCCTTTTTCGTGGTAACCTTCACCACTTGCAATAATTCTTCTCTGCTCCATTAAATATCTGTCTCACAAGGTTCTCAACTCACATGTCAAGCTTGGGGCATGAGAAATCCAGCGCACTTCAGCCTATATGAATGTATACACTGCTTATACGCTCAAGGTGAAATGCTTTGTTTAATAACCACAATCAGTGCCATGGAGACTTATGCCCATCTTTCGTGGAAACCACGAACATCTTAGAGGAGTTTTTTTTCACTTTATTTAACCTAATATGAAACTCTGAGTTGGTTTTAAAAGTTACTTCATTAACCATTTTCGCTACTACAGATTAGGAGCTAAGAACAACCCTTTCAACAACCGAGGAGACTGGTAATTAGAGCTAATGGTCATCACCTAAGGGCTTTCAGGTGCCTTGACATCTGCAGTCCTACAAGAAGCCAAGAGCAACTTTTTCCTCCTTTTTTTTGCAAATACTTGAAACACAGGAAGTCTTCATTAAACCTTCTTACTTGCCAGATGGTTATTTTTCCGTGTTTTCAATTTTTTTTTTTTCATTCACCGAAAACAGTCTGTACAATAAACAACATGAAGTAGATTGTCGTTAAACCATTGGATGGTTAAACTGCAGCAATATTAATTGAGGTATGATAGGACTTATAGGCCCTTCATTTTTGTGTTTCCATGGCAAATAATGGTATCTTAGTCCACTTCTAAATGACATGTCAAAAAAGAAATGACATCTTCATACACAATTTCTACAATAAACTGATGAATTCTCAAAAGAAAATGCAGCCTTAATAGGTATGTAACTGATCATTATAGAGAACCTGATTTGTTAAGAATTTCCACCTAAAGGCATTTTCAGCATCAGTTTTTCTCTATTAGCAAATGTTGACTTTTTAATGAGATCATTGCTGCAGTCTCCGGTTGTGCTATTTCAGTTTGTTTCCAATTATAAACTCAGTAGGTCACAGCACAGCCAGAGGAAAAAAAAAAAAAAAGAAAAAAACCTCAAAATAAAACAAAAAACAAAAAAAAAAGAAAAACCCACAAAGAAACAAACCTATCAATAGTCCCATTAAAAATATGAAGTACAAACTGTGGGCTGAGGGGTCAACCAGCAGACAAAGTTTCGCAGTTTCATTTTGTGCTGAAGGAAATATGAACGTGTTCCTAAACTGATCACATTTAAACCTCATATGCCTCGCAGAAATACGAACAGTCTATCTCAAGTACTCTGAGGGCATTACCTCAAGCCTGTAGCAAAGGAGTGCCAGTTTTAGGAACATTCAGGTTGATCTTCCACAGTAAGAAGGAATAAGGATGTAGAAACATTAGCATTGTAGACAAGATGGAGAGTGTGTTTTTGAAAAGAATTTCCCAATTGTGTCCACATGTGTTGGTTCATGCCATGGAGCATCCTGAGATCACAAAAGCTATATTTCTTCTGGATGACACTGGGGAGGTAAATTTTCTCCAGGGGCTTGCCTAATACACTCCAATCACTAATGGGCTTTCAGATCAGAGGACCAGACTAGCACTTCTTTAAAATAACCCCACCCCCTCCTCCAAAAAATGTCAGAGTGCCAGCATCAGTATGCAGCACTAGCCTTGTCAGCCGCAAGGTCTGACAGGTCGCACTACTTATGAGCATAGACACAGCTGAAGGGTAACATGACAAGAGACAACTACAATCCTCTAACTGCATCACTAAGAATCTTTTCCTTGACCTTACGCAATTTTCTATTTCTCTTGAATGTACTAAGAAATTTTAAAAACTGACTCATTAACAGAACTTTCTTACAGAAGGAAAAGTTGTCTTTGTAGATACTTATTTAGTAATAGCACTGAAAGACGGAAAGGTGACAGGAAATTGACGTTATCACTAAAACAACCCAGACCACTCTTTTGCCAAAAGCACAACAGGAGAGGGAGGAAGGTCGGGATAAATTGGCTGTGAATACATTTAGACTGGAGATCAGAAAGAGACTTGTAATGCATAAAGGAGTCAGAAGTTGAAAGCATCCCAGAGGTTAATCACAATTTCTAGTCAGTTCAAAGATCGAGCTTGATAATATTTTAAAATGGATTGTGTTAAGTACCTGACTGTGAATACTGTGAATTAGACTCTGTGGCCCAGTAAATCTCTTTCACTATTATTTTCTCCTAAGCTCCCCAAACAGAGGTGTACTATGGGCAAGGATAAGTGTGAATATCAGCAGGGATGAGGACTTGTTACCACCCAGATCCTGTGTTACTGCTGCCTTGGTAGGTGAGGATCAGCACAGTTCCTTCTCCTTCGAAGCCTGGAAAAGAAGGACAAGACAGCCTAAGCAAACCGATAGGACACCACTGTTCCTCATGTCATTCTCTCCCTTCCCTGAAAATTACTAACACAACAGTGGATGCTTATGTTAAAAGCTTCTCTAGTTTCCATGGAAGATTTGCAACCAAAATCATGGTGTTTTAGCAGCATGTACATACAGAACATGGTTATCAATCCTGATAGAATAAGATAGTGACTTCTTGGTAAAACCAGTCCTAGTGAATGTGGCAAGAAACAAAGCAATACTGCTGTGCATGCAGGTGAAGGATTGCAAGGACAGACAAAATTGCTTGGCGTTTCACAGTTTCCCATTTTACTCAAAGAGCTAAAAAATTCTTCACAAAAAGCAAGGCCTACACTATTTCAATGTTTTAAATGCAGAGACCAATGAGAGGAACATACTCCTTCACCCTTATTACAAAATTAGTATTGTCTGGCTCTGCAGATAGCATTACTGTTCCCCGAGGGTACATGGGGCCCCAACACTGATTTGTCCAAAGTCACAGAGCAAGCTGCTGAAGTCAGGACCCTCATTGCCATCCTCTAGCAGCATAGCTTTCCACACACTTTTTGCTTCCCTGCAGTTGATCCTTTTTTAGTATATTTCTCATTACTTTCCACCAAGTCTTTGTCACAGGTTTTTCTTTAGCAACGTCAGGCATTCAGCTCAGCCAATGCTCCATAGGAAATAGCTCCCAGTGCCATTAAGGACACGTGGTGCAGCTGCACCATCACTAAGAGTAACAAAAAAGTGAAAGACTTCAGGCTTATGATCACAGGGAAAAGACACTTTGACACAGCAGAACAGAGGCTCCTGAACAAAATACATTTAAGACCATCTTGTACCATTCTGTCATTTTTGTTCTGTAAACTCCAGCCATGAAAGTGAGTTGGGTTCACCCTGAAGTATCAGTTTCTTTTACTTTAATTACCTCGATGACATCTGTCTCTTTTTTCAAGAAGGAGAGTGTTCTTAAAGTTAAAAAAAAAAGTTTGTATTAACACTACATGAATGTGACAAGAAGCCAATTCATTTGTATAAATGCTTATCAGACTTCATATTTAGACTCCAAGCACTTGGTCAAAGAATCTCTTACTGACAAACTTACCCGGCCATCGCAAAAGAAAGGAAAAGGACAAGTGGATGAGAAGGGGAAAAAAAAAAAAAGACCTGTCTTCAGACTTTAACAAATAAGAGAGATTCTAGTCAACGTTAGCTTCTGCTAACACCACCATCCATTTAATTGAAGCTGGCATACACACTGGGCCTCATTCATCATTTGCACCTGGAAATAAACAGGGAAGATATGCTGCAAAACAAAACTCAATGGAAACTTTGTCTTATTATCTTTCAGTACAATTCCAGAAGAATATCAAGCGATTTTGGTTTGAGGGTGCCCACAGATTCTACTATGCCATGCTCACACTGCTTAGGGCTGCCAGAGAGGCAATCCTTTCTCCATCCGTGGAAAGATCGACAAAAAGTGTATAGATAATAACTTTATCTCATTTTTTATATCAAATATTTGAAGAACATAGATCTAAGGAGTAAATATTCAGATTTATCATTACTAAGAAGAATGTAAAAAATAATTTCAGACTTACGTTTCATTTAATCATTCTGAAACTACTTTTAGAGGCCTAGCTCTCCAGTAGCCTTCCCTCAAAGAAAACTTTGCAAGCTTAAGGACAGAGGTAGAGCTGTTGTCCTTCCTTCTTTTCTCCAACTGATAGTTTTATGAAATAAGCTTCAGTACTGGGAGAAGTATTGGGCATACAGCACTGGAGTCATTGAAGCTGCTGCAGAAGACTTACTGAAGGTAGCAGCGTAGTGCTCTGATGAATGTCTAAAAACTGAGGTTGAAAACACTCTATATGTAGAGAGAGAGAAGTCAGAAAATTGGTGGTGATATTGCTTTCTGAAAAGCACCTGTCAGCCCCGATAATGATTGCTCTATGCAATGCCCAACAGTGTAGCAATAAATATTTTTTGTTTGAGTTTCTTTCAAAGATGGTAGTATAAAATAATATAAATATTATATCAGAGCTGAGGTATTTTTATCTGCAACAGTGGTGCCTCCTACATGCCAAGACCTAAAGCCAAAAGATCTGCCAAGTATTTATCAGTGAAGTTTGTTACTCTTTCCTCTACGTTGAGTGTCTTGTGCACTCCTCCAGATTATTTCCCTTCAATTGCACCTCACTTACACCTCAGTATTAAGTACCATAGGTATGTTTCAACTTTTCTGCCAAGTATGACACTCCATTCAGCGAACATGCTAGATAACATAGCAACCTGAGCCTATAGGAAAGCTTTTGACATACCCATGCCATTGCTCAGCATAACAAGAAATTAGAAGCTATCATGCTTACAATGGAAGCAGAATGTTTTGGCAGAAGGAGACTTGGAAATTTAATCAGTAGCTGAGTGAGACAGAAAAGAGTAGTACATGGAAAGGGGTTCAAAATTCAGTGGATAAATGTGAAAGTTAGGAAACTAGAAATAAAAAGAAAATTAAGATCATTCACTGGAAAAGAAGCACAGGAAATAATTCCTCCAAAAAGAGATTTTGTAGTAAAGTCAGCAGCTTTCCACGAGGGCATCTGGTGTTCCCTGAGTTCAGTGAAAGTTCTGTCACTGAGATCAGAGGGATCTGAAATTTCATGCCCAGAGGCTTGGCATTCTTCTCAAGAGTGCCTGTTTTTACACTAATGAAATTTCCTTATTAGAACAAAGATCAGACTATTGCCTTTGTCTGACCCAGAAGCAGCAAGAATGTCCTGGATGAAGAGAAATGCTATGTTAGTGTATCAGAAAAAAAAATGTGGAAAGTATATTTAACTGGCAAGTGTTTACTTTTTAAAATCCACCATAATTTTAATTTACATCAGCTGTAGCACTTAATGGTTATTTATATCCATAAGTGAGCCAACACATCATTTTTTTTTGGTACCAGTTAACACATTTTCAAGGCTTTAAAGAACTGTCAAGTATTGCAATAGGAGGATGTCCATTAGTTTCCAGCTCACCTCTACATGACTGGGAAAAGTCCTTACGTCCCCACTGGGAGAAGTGCCCAAGTTGTTGCTGCGATAAATATTAGTCCACAAATTCTGGATGAATTTTAGCAATGCAGAGTAAATTAATTGTATTTAAAGACTTCTATTGTCTCAGCTCCTTTTAGTGTTAAGGATCTCTATCAAGATAAAAAGCTACCCTATCGCTGACTCATATTCAAGCAGAAACACAATTTCCATGTCCCTAACACTTCCTAGAGACTGCAAGATTTAAAAACAAGTTTTGCAAGATGAGGAGTCTGCTGCACAGGACGTTGGTGTTAGGTACCTGCGGGCTGGTAGCAGACACAGCTAGTGCATTTAGAGAATGACCCAGCAGTGTTGAACACTTAGCCATAATACTATATATGTTAGTATTTCCTACACTAAACTAGTTTTGTGGCTTGACACATTCAGGCTTCAATTTTCCCCCTGTTGAAGGCCTGACTTTGAAGGTAACACGAGCTGACGCCCGGAGACGAGTGCTGCTCCCAGACCGATCACGGGGATGCAAGAGAGTGAATAGGGCTATGCCCCACACATGGACATCCTTCTGCACTGCTGAAGCCTAAAGACATTTGCCATGGACCTCAAGCAATTTGTTGTAGGCTGCTCAGCCACTGTGTAGGAAAGCACGGTGCTGGATCTGAACCCCGCTTGGATGTCACGTTATAATGAGTGGCATTTTAGGTATTTATTAGAACTGGTAAAAAAAGGAACCTAAATACCATTGTAATTTGCTCTGGTGAAGGCAAACTGTAGCTGCAAGTATTTGTCTGACAAATTGCACTGCACAGCAAACTCAGCATTGCTTTGAAAATCATCAGACGTGTATTATTTCTAACTAAAGGAGAGTTTATAACTTTCAACAGCTTCTGTCCGAAATTAGAAGATCTCCATTTTAGAGAGATGAAAATACCTGTGGCTCTCAAAATAAAATAAAATAAAATAAAATATTTCAATTGCATTTACAACAGTCATAGAATATGACTAACACAGGGTGCTCTATCAGCTGTTTTCCAAACATTTTACAAAGGAATGAAAGCATAAGTGAGTGAGGAAGAATGAAGCCAAGCAAAAGCAGGTACACGACTCTATTGAGCACGGGTTTACAGATGTTGGCAGCAGGGGTATTTAAGAAAGGGAAAAACAACTAGATAGAAAGAGGAGAGAAAAAAAGAAAAGACATATAAAACAGCAGTATGAACACCAAGGTCTGAGAAGGAAGGGTGGAGGGAGATGCCCCATGGCAGAGCAGCTGTCTGCACTACAGTCCATGGAGATGAGCCCACGGTATAGCAGTTCATGAAGGTCTGAATCCCATGGGAAGGACCCACCCTGGAGCAGAGGAACAGAGTGAGAAGGAAGGGGTGGCAGAGAGGAATTGTTACGGACTGACCACAACACCTATTGCCCGTCCCCCTGCACTGGCTGGTGGGCAAAAGAGGTAAAGGAGTGAAGTTGAGCCTGGAAAAGGGCTTGAGGAAAGATACTGTGTTAGTTTTTGTCTTTGTTTCTCACCATCCTACTCTACTTTTAATTGATGACAAATTAAATTAATTTTCTGCAAGTTGAATCTGCTTGGCCCAAGACAGTAAAGAGTAAGTGATCTCCCTATCCTCACCTTGACCCATCAGCTTTTTCATCCTATTTTTCTCCCTACGCCTCGCTGCCACGGGGTAGTGAGGCAGCAGCTAGGTGGGAGTGCGGCTGCATGGCAAGGCTAACCCACCACGACTTACTGAAGGTCACGCAGCAATTCGCGGTAGCAAAGTCAAGAACAAAAAAAAGCTTTCTGCCTTCCCGGTCCACTGTATGTTATTGTGAGCCAGCTGTCTAATTATCCCCTGGATATAGCTGCAGGAGGACAACCCAATTTGTACAGATTTGCACAGGGAACATCAGCAAGGTTCAAAGCATGGCCAACAAGACCCCTGACACTGTAGCTAATCCCTGACCCCGGGGCAGCCCTACAAACCTCAAAGGAAGCATTGCGTCGGTACAGTAGTGCTGGGGCATAAGAAGCCTTACAGTTTATTTCAGTAAGTGTTTTTGGCACACTGGCCACATCAGAAACATTTCATGCAAATAGCACCTGCAGAGTTTCAAGAAGCTGTGTCAGAATAATGTTACGTTATTTTTACACTTGGAATTATAGTCTGTGGTTTGCTCTAAAGGCCTAACTATTCTAGAAGGCAAACTTTACCCAAAAGAGTAGGGGAAAAGCAAAAACTCTTAAATTTTTTTTCTATTAAAATTTGCACATGCCTTCTAAACTACTGCCATGTAATCGTCTCTGACTTAAGATACATAAATGTTTAACTTTTTTGACATACAGTTGAGAAACCATTTATATCTGGATCAAAATAGGTGGAAAATAAACCACAAAGTATATTTGTACATTTAAAGTGTATTTAAAGTAATTATAACGGAATTTCACAAATATATATATAGTAAGTACTTTTGTGGAAGAAATCCTCCTATTTATACCAGATTTTGAAAAAAAATCCGATTTATATTGGAAAATTTCCCATTTATATTGGGAAAAAAACCACCTTTTTTTTCCCTCCTCTCTAGTACCATACTAGATGGCTCTGTTCCAGAGCCAAAGAAACCCATTAAAAACTCCAGTCACTGTCTGTATGTATGGATACACATAAGGGTTCCAAAAGAACTTGTAAAAATCACATTGGCATTCACAGCCATTCCAGTTTAAAACATTTTTTTTGGCTTTTTGATCTGTATGAGCTACCCAGCAGTACAGAACAAGCATTAATCTACTGTGGAACATAGTTGCAAATTGTCAATGACCACGTCAATATTCTTACCATTTTTTTACATTTCCCTGTGAGTGGAGACAAAGCCAGTTATTCTGATAAGCAAGTTGTCAGGCATTTATTCCAGATGTCCCATAATTTCATGATCTGTTATTTTAGCATGTCTGTTGTGCCCTATTATTAGAGCACAAATGCTTGAACATTTTTTCAAGGTGCACAAGTGGTATCAACTTACCCCATGGCAGAAGATAATGCAAAAAAGTATATTCATGGGACAAAGTCGTGCATTTATGAGATAAAGCCAAAGTTGTCAACTGTTTCAATACTTTTCCTTCATGCACATCTGGCTGTATTTCAGCATTTTCAAGGCTGCTTACAAAAATAATATGGTATGTTACATAGGTAATAACACTTGAGAAGATAATAAAAGTTTTGCAGAAGTTTTCCTTCCCCAGTTAACTTTTTACAGAAGTATTTATATGTAAGGTTATTACCAATGATTTTCTTGTTCAGGTTAGCATCATAGAAGTGTGCTGTACCTTGTATCACACTGTACTACGCAAAAAAAAAAAATAAAATATATTAACGTATTTCTGGGGATCTATACTGGGACATGCAATCAGGACATGTAATCACTGTTGCAAATTAAATATTTTAAGATGCATTCTCAGCAGACTAACAAACACAAATATAATCTTAAAGCTTTGATCTTGTTTGAATCCTCAGGCAATAGAAAGTCTTTGATTTTATACTGATATGTAAGAGCTATGAATTAGAACAGGCTGCAGAAAAGTGGTAACAGAATCAGAGTAAGTTTGGTCATGATAAACTTGTTCTGAGTGTACAAGACAGAATGCACAGCCAAGAATTAGAGAAGAGAGTAATGTTGGAGTATATGCTAGTGAGTTGGAAAAGATGTAAGATCAATAATGGTGAAGTTTTTACAGTAAAAGCAGAATGACAGGCACAGACATTGAACTCTGAAAGTAATGCAGTGATGACATTCTCATCTGGTTTTCATTGCCAAACACGTCTAGCAAGAAAATGTATGTTGCTCCTTCTATTTTATTCTCAAGAGTTCCTAAAAGATGATGCTTGATTCTTGCTCTTCACAAAAAAAAAAGCTTTCAGAGTTCCCATCTTTGCTCTTTTGAGTAAAATATAAGTTATATAGGGGAATACAAAATAAGGGACAACATTTTCCATCTGTAACTTGTATTTAATCAGATTAGAGTATTAATTCAGATGTGACGCTATCCCCAAGTACAGCTACAATAGAAATGCACTCTGCTCATTATTTGAAAGTTAAGCAATACATTTCTAAGGTTTGAGAGGTACTGTTGATCCAGTAAAGCTTGAGATCAGCTTGTTTTAGTTTTACTTGTATTGAATAGCACCCCATAAGCTACGTAGCCCTGGTCACCTCTTTGTGGAGTAGAAACACAGATTTGGGAAAGGAAAGACTTGCATTCTCACGTAAAGCATGCTCAAATTAAATGGACGTCATCTGAGGAGTCGGGGAAGCTTAAAGAAAATTAGATAAGGGTAAAGAAAGAGATGAGTAAGAATTATATACTCCTGTTCTCCCTTGTTTGAAGCGTTTGCCTAAAAAAAAAATCCCAGTTGTTACAACCAACTAACTAGCAAACTCTGTGTTTCCTTAAGCACAAAATAATTTCTCAGCTTACCTGTTCTGTCTGTCTGTCAGCTCAGAGGGGTCCTGTTCTGACACCTTGTCTTTTGGCCGTGAAGATCAGCAAATCTGTCCCCAAAGGGCTCTTGCTCCTAGGATGTGGTGATCCACCGTAGGCTGTGACCTTTTCTAGCGCTTACAGTCTTCTTGCTTACTAATGCCTGTGTCACTGCAAGGGTTCCTTGAGGGAGGGAGTGCGAAAGGGGCAAGACCTGTAGGTTTATTTCACTCACTCCTTATTTCCAGCTGAGGTACTATCCTTTCACTTCAAGTTCCACACCCTTAGGCATACAAAGCAGCAGGTGAAGAAGATGATCATTTGTACACAAGGCTTAAAGTTTTAAAATAAATACTAATAAAGTCTTCTGAGACATAAAGCAACTGCTTTCGGAGTCGATCAACTACTGCTGCTAAGAGGAATGGGGAAACAAAAGAGTGAAGAACTTCTGTGCTTACAGGAGAGAGATCTGACAGGAAAGCAGCTTAATGAAGAGGAGGGGACCGGCTACAGAAACATTTGTATGACTGACAGCCTGGAGTACCATTTTGCTTTTGATCCATTTTCTTTCTTCTGCACAGTGCAAGGGACACCTGGATACAAAAATAATGCACAGCTCGTTGCCTTCATTTCCTCAAGAGATGACATCTATTTGCCTTTCAACTCAGCTCCAACAAGCAGATGTATAGTTTTGCTATGTTTCCTGCTTCTGTATTTGAGGATTACTGTTGTGTTTTACAGGTCACAATGCATCCTGAGTTTTTAATTATTTTTGTATTACAAAGGAATAGGTGATTTAACTATAAAACTTTTCCTCTTGCTTTTGGATAAAACTTTAACTTGCTTTTGGGTAATCCTGCATTTCTGTCCCTTTCACTGGAGAAAGGTCAACTAGAAAGAAACTGTCAATATCAATTGTCAAAAACAATATAAATACTACTTAGAAAGGGACAGTTTTTAGCATTCTTTGTCACCCTTCTCATGTTATGTGTCCTGACTGATTTTAGTGGGAATGTTTAATCCATTGAAATGCTCAGTGGGCAGGCAGTGTGAGCTATGCAGAGTCTGGTTGTAAGCAGTTATTTAAAGCTAAAAGAAAATGTTGGCTTGAGGTCCAGAGACCAGTCTGCCATTTATCCCAAATTCAACTGATCAAGCAGAAGTACAATCTTCCCTTAATCAGTTATAGCTAAAAAGTAGGCAGGATAAACAAAGAAAATAATAAATTACCTTTATTTCTTAAAAAAAAAATCAGTTGGTTCTTAAATTCCTCACCAAGTAAACAATACAGATTGTTCCAGATTTCACTGACTTTCATGATGCCACCATTCACTTTAAAGTGCTTTGGTTGAAGTCAAATCCTGTCTGTGTTCTGCAAGGCAGACTGCCATTACTTTTCAGGTAAGATACCAGCCACCTTCCTGGAGGGAAGAACAGTTAACAGAATACTGCTTAAAGAATCTGTATTTCAATATGTTGGCTTTTTTTTTTTATTTTTTGTGGTTATAGGTTTTCTTTCCCACAGTAATTCACAGATTCATTTCTCCTTAACTCCAGTAAATTTTCTGTATATTTTTAGAACAACAAATTGTGTGTTATCTCTGTGGGTACAGTCTTTCCAGTAGGAGAATCAATCACTGATGTTATAAGATCAGTCTCATCTAACTTTTCATGTGGCTTTGCTTTTTTCTTAATTGCATCTAACTACTGTCCTTTGAAAGAGTACTGGACATTCAGAACATGCTCAATTTCATTTCTCAGCACACATTTTTATTATCAAGTGGGATGATAGCCTAGTGCTGTTAAAGAACTAATAGCTTGCCATAAATTTGAGGGGAGATGGACATTACAGGTGGGCAGGGAAGCTGCAAGTGTAAATAAGGAACAAATAATTTGGTTTAAATCTTATGTTGCGGCTTAAAGAGTTATATAGAATCGTAGAATAGTTTGGGTTAGAAGGGACCTTCAAAGGTCGTCTAGTCCAACCCCCCTGCAAGGACCAGGGACATCTTTGACTAGATCAGGTTGCTCAGAGCCCCGTCCAACCTGGTCTTGAATGTTTCCAGGGATGAGACATCCACCACCTCTCTAGGCAACCTTTTCCAGTGTTCTACCACCTTCATTGTAAAAAAAAAATTTCCTTATGTCTAATCTGAATCTACCTCCTTCTATTTTAAAACCATTACCATTTTTCCTATCATAACAGTCCCTGCTGAAGAGTTTCTCCCCATCTTTCCTACAAGCCCCCTTTAGGTACTGGAAGGCTGGTGTAAGGTCTCCCTGGAGCCGCCTCTTCTCCAGACTGAACAGCCCCAACTCTCTCAGCATGTCCTCATAGGAGAGGCTTTCCAGCCCTCTCATAATCTTTGTGGCCCTCCTCTGGACCCTCTCCAACTGGTCCATGTCCTTCTTATGTTGGGGGCTCCAGAGCTGGACACAGTACTCCAGGTGGGGTCTCATGAGAGCAGAGTAGAGGGGCAGAATCACCTCCCTCGACCTGCTGGCCATGCTCCTCTTGATGCAGCCAATCTGATGGTCAGAGAAAGGAGCAGATGGCTTAAAAAACTACCTGATTTTCTATGCAAAATCCACACCATCAGACTGCTTCAGAGAGCATTTTGTCTGATGTGCCCATCTGTATAAAGTCAACATCTACAATGTCCTGGTTTTGGCTGGGCTGGAGCTAATTTTCTTCGCAGTAGATGCTGTGGTTTGGATTTAGTATGGGATTTGGTATGTGAAGAATGTTGATAAACACACTGATGTTATTAGTTGCTAAAGAGACTAAGGACATGTTCCAGGTGCCCAGGATTCACTAACGTGCATGTGCAAGAAGCTGGGAGGGGTACAACCAGTACAGCTGACACAAACTTGCCAAACACAGTATTCCATGCCATGGATGTCATCATGCTCAGTATAGAAGTGGGGGTTGGCTGGGGGGAAGTGCTCTCTCTCTGTTGCTCCTTTTCTCGCTGCTTGGTTTCATTTCTGTGATCGCTGTTTGGGACAGGCTGTATCACTCATCATGTCATCGGATACTAAGAAATTGTACATTGTTCAATTTGCATATTTTAGTATCCCTATATTTAGTTGTTATTATAATCTTCCTTTGCTATTCTATTAAACTGTCTTCATCTCAGCCCCTGAGTTTTCGTTTCCTCTCAATTCTCTCCCTCATCCTGCTGGGGAGGAGGAGGTTGAGCAAGCACCTGCATAGTACTGATTAGGGGGTTAAACAATGACATACAGTTAGAAAGCAGCTCCTGTTATAAAATACAAGTTCTTTCTTTCCAATTACATTAGTTTCTTCCTGTCCTTACCCATAGAGGACTTAGGGAAACATCACTGTTCCCTGAGTGACACCTTTTGTGGCTCAGGCAGCATTGCTCAAACATCATCTTGCTGCTCTCCCCATGGCTCTTTGTAGTGTTTTTGTTTCTTCAAAAAGGAGTACATCCTATAGCTGAACTTGGGTAGCCTCAAACAGAGCAACACTGTTATTTCCCCTCCTTCCTTATAACCCCTCCAGTGAAGTACCACAGAAGACTGTTTTTTTAAGGCTGGCATCATGTTACTGACTTGCATGCTTCTCTACCTTTCAGGCATTCTCTGGTCAGTGGCTGAAATCACTAATGGCAATATCCAATTTAAAAAGGCCTGGGAGAGATCATGAGAAGCACCTCAAGTCTTTTCAGTTTCATACTGAACCACGACAATCATTCACAGAATAACTGACTTATTATGTTTAGAAAAAAAATTGATTATATTACTGTAGAGAGTGCCTTGCAGAGTATGCTTGGACTTAGTATGAAGGCAGGACAAATCACATCTTGCTTCACCTTCTTCCTCAGTAAGCCAGCTGCTTTGACAAAGAAGAAAATCGTAGTTGCTGACTTTTAAAATTGGCTGATTGAGTTTATTTATCACACAATTTACACCCCAGATGCTTATAAATAGAATTAACTTTTTTATCAGATATTTTTCTGAGGATCATATCTAGGTTGACCAGCCAGTACTTTTCTAATTGCTCCATCTTAAAAGACTAAATGTTATGTCACCATTGTCATAAAACTCATTAGATAACGAATTGTTAGTTACCTGAACAGTAAAAGAAAAGAATATATCTTCCATAGTTAGTGAGTCTCTAATGAGCAGAAAAAAGAAATGCTGTGGGATTGCAGCTTTCATTGGTGATTGGTATTTTACTGTTAATAGATGTCTGATTTAATAATAGACTGCTTATGCATCTGAGTTACCATAGCCATTAATCCTTAAAGAACATACTAAATCCTGAAAAAAAGAAATAAGCTCGTCATTACCTGTGTATAAAAACACACATATGTAGGACAGCTGAACAGAAGATACTAAGCTGATAAACCTCAGTTTTCCACTTTCTACTCAGCAAGTTTCAATGGACACACTCCACACCTTCCCCATGAGTGCCCTGTGAGACCCCCTGCTTTGGCTCATCTGTGGGTCCCCGCATTTTGTGGGTCCCTGGCACCCTCTGGGGCTGCTGCTCTGCGTTCCTCTGGCATCACCAGCTGCAGCAGCTGGGCACGAACAAGGGGAGCACCACAGCTGCCAACGTGTTAAATACCAGGGGATTTGGTAAGGAGTCTACTGGAAACTGCGCTAGCAGCAGTGTAGCTCAAAACTCGACATTTTCTGCTTCTTTGTCTTAAATCTTTGTTGATATTTTTCCTTTTTAAAAGTATAGTTTTTGAAAAGCTGCTTGTGAAACACTTTATCAGCAGATTTGGGAGGTTCTACCTCTGGGAATTTGGCAGAGTCTCAAGTTTTGCCATTATTAATTGCTGTTAACCTAATTTTAGGCCAGATAGTCTGTTTTTATGTCATTCTCTGTTACTATGCTGGGTTTTTTCATCTCAGTCTTCATTTTCACTTATTTGTCTATTGCACTGAACTTTAAGTGCTTCATTTTCACCTTTTCTGCTTTGCATTTGGCTTTGGACTTATTTGTGGTTTTTTGTTTTACATCTAAATAAGTTGTTTTATTTTTGGTTCATGGCTTGCATTTTGGTTGTCAGCCTTTTTTAACTCAATGGCTTTCTTTCCTTTGAGGAATATCTTTGTGTTAATGAAAGTGTAGAAAGGAACTATTTAATTTGTGGTTACTATGAAACTATGCTGATAGAAACTGTAAGTTAATTAAAAATGCAAAGACCTATATTTTAAGTAAATATTATCTAAGCAAGGCCATCTAAAGCATTTCACATATGTAAGGGAGAAAGGAAGCTTATCAAAATGTGTTTTGTCTTGAAAGTCATTGATTAATAGTTTAAACAATACCTATAGTTAAATAATTAAGCTGGTTGTTCTTAGGCACTGCATTTTGTAATAAAGGAGCTAGTAGAAATTTTCATGAACTGGCCAAATAAACGAAATGAGAAAATGATATTTTTTTCTCCTGTTGCACAGGTGACACTTTCAGAGGTGGTGTAGAACTGTAGCAAAATATTCTTTGCAGTTAACTCATGATGTGGATCACTTCTTTCCTTTTAATTTTCAGCAGTAAATGTGTTCTCATTGAATAAACTTGAAATTAAAATATTATAATCTTAAGCCTTGCCAAATTGCAGTAATATAAACTTCCGTGTCCTTACAAGGTACCTTTTTTTCCTCCAAAAGTAAATAAAAACGGATCACCTTGGCAGAAATGCCTTATGTTTCTACTAAATTGTCAGTACAAAGATATCATTACATTCTGGCCTATCAATTATGTTTATCAAGGAAGGGTTGCATAAATAATATATGTTAACTCAGTGACAGGAGTAGATGATTGACTGTATTGAAAATCAAAGTAGTGTTCTTCTCAACCCATATATCAATACAGTTGGGTTTCCTTTGCTGATAAAATAATTATGGTACAATGTATCCCCCTCTCATACTCTGTAGGGAATTGCCAACAGCCTGTATGGAAGATGATTTACTGCCTAAAAGGAGAACATTGATTTGGATTTGTGGAGGAGTGCTGAGTTATTTAATCACTTACCCACTGTATACCATGATAGGATTGGATTATGGCAATAGGTTCAAGGTCTTGTCACATCGGTGCTCTGAGAAAAAATTGATGTGTCCTGCTCCTTGCCAAAGTCCCTGTTTGTCCACACTGTCAAACGACTGGATTGCCTTCCAGCAAACCCTGCCAGACTCTGAGGAATGAAGTCCTGGAAGGCACTCCATCCTCCCAGTGCCTCCCAGTTACCCTCCAAACCTGTAGTCTGCCTAACCTGCATTCCAAGATGCCCCCTGAAAATAAGCCAAAACTTCCTACTTAACAGCCCAAATAGTCACCATGTTCTAACTGCACTCGGTTCCTTTGATGTCTCATTCAAAACGCTTTCTCTTTCTCACACCCAAAATCAGCACCTCTTTTTTACACCGGTAGTTGGTGATAACTGTGCGAAAAAGCATCTCCATGCTCCTCTCTGCATGGCGTAAGAGTACAGAGGTACAGTTTTGGCAAGAACACCTGAAGAGTATCAAGAGAAAGATCAGTGTTGGGATGGACCAGATAGGGAATACGTAGATCACAGGTAGGTGCTGAATCAGACTGGGTAAGCCAAAAGGGCTATAATGAACTCGAAGAGGAGGAATAAATGCCCAAAGTGAAGGTGACAAAATGTATCTTGCTTCATGAACAAAGTGTTCTTGCAATTCCTGAGCAGAGAGCACAGGCTATGCTTGACCACACTACAGATTCTAGCAAAATAATAGCAGTACGGGTAGAAAAGAATAAAATCCTAAAAGGCCTTTATAATGAGGACTTTAAGCACTTGGCAGGAGGAGTACATGGAGTAGCCTGCTTCTAATCCAGAAAACTGTGCTGTATTTGGGAAAAGTACATCAGCTTTGTATTACCAGGGCGAGAGATACAAGCATGTAGTTCCTCATTAGCTAGAGACACCTGTAGACAAAAAGCCAGGGGTTTTTGGTAATGGGTATTTTGAGAAGTATCTTCGAAGTCATGCGAAGAACAAGAGCAAAAGACAGATTACGTTCTACTAAAAAGCCTCACTGACTCACAGGGTCTCTCCAGCATTAACCCAGTGGAATTTGCACAGCGTGCAGCAAACAGTTCCTGGGAAACCATCAGCAACACCTCCAACAGACCTGGGAGAAACAGCACCTTGCTGAGGAGCACCTAGCCCTTGTTAGCTCCAACAAAATGGTAAGATGTCAGAGACCAGGCAACACAAGTGATTTCTGGCACTGGAGAAGTCCCTACCATTTCACCCACAGTCCCCACTGGAACATTGTTGCTCCTTGTGAACCTCAAAGTTCATCTGAAAATGCTTCTGTGACAACAGCTACTGTAGGCATTCACAGGCAGTGAGAGTGTTAAATACCAGGTGTTATGTGGGGCCACAGAGTGCAGATGTGCCCCAGTGCTAGAAGAAAAGCATGTGGCAAGAATGATGGGGATGCTCTTGGCCGTGGCCAGATTGTGGCTGGGGTGTTCTGGAGGCGGCTTCATGATTTCTGACACGAGATGATCCTCCAGTCCTGCTAGCCTTAGTGGGACAATTGCTGGGAACAGTGGAATGAAACAGTAGGACATGGCCAGGGACAGGATAAAATTGTCCATTAAAACTCTTATTTAGGATTAAAGACAATTTTGAGAAGATATTTATGAATGTAATAGATCCAGGAAAGCAGATGTCACAATGCAGAAAACAAATAATTACAAACAAAAATAACACGGGAAAAATAAGTTCTATACATATTGCTGTGTTTTTATCAGGGAAAACCGTGGAGGTTTTTTTATAAATGAAGAAAAACATCTCTGTTCAGTGATTAAAAGAAATAAGAACAAGCAAACAAAACATTCAACCAAACAAAGAAATGTAAAATACTGAAAATATTACCCTGTAAACTCTGATATAAAGCAATTTAATGGGACTGTCCAAATCTAGCAACACTTCTCCCAAGAGGAGAGATAAGGAGAGAGAAAAGCAGAGTTAAGCCACAGATCACAGGAGGCACAACTAGATTTCATCCAATTGGAGGCAAAGAATAGACTGTGTGAGAATAGACTGGAAGAAAACGGGACAGTTTAATTAGAGAAAGGATCAAGAATGGGCGTAAAAGCAGTGAATGACTGTAGCAACAAAAAGTTAAATGTACTACAAAACAGAAAAAAATTTTTTTTTTCCTACAACTTAGTTGACCTTTGGGATTACAGGCCACAAGACAATAAAAACCAACGCTTGGTGAGACTCAGACTCTTTACAATGCAGCTAATGAGAACATCCGTAGTGTTCATTTGCAAACCAAATGAGGCAGGTTAGAACCCCTGTTTTCAAGACAAATGGTTATTCTAGTAACTATCTATTGAATAATTTCTGGCAATTTTCACTGAAACACTCATAGTAGCTGCTGTCAAAAACAATACTAAATTGGATGAATTATTTATCTAATCCAGAATGGCAATTGTATTCCCTTGTAAGCATAACCCTACTTATGTCCTGCTGTTTGTTGCATGTTACTCTTGAGTTTTTCTGAAACTCACGACCCTCAGCTGGTTTTTTTTATTGCCTCCTTTTTGTTTTGAATTGGATTTTGTATCTTGAGGTATTTGGGAAAAAACAGCAACAGCTGTTCTAAAACCTGTACTCACAAACATATAGTGTTGTAGCAAAGCTAAAGGTGTTGCAGTATTTTTGTTCACTGCATGTCTACAAAGTTGAAATGTACAAAAGTTAGCCATTAAAAAAAAAAACAAAAAACAACCCACAGCCAAACCTAGGGAAAAAAAGACAGCATTGAGGCATGGACACAAATGAAGAAATATCGTATGCATGGGCTATAAATTGTGGTAGCAGATGAACAGGAAAGCTGCTTCCTGGTTCCAGAAAATTTAAAACTTCTCCCATTCTGCATCACCAAGATGCAGTGGTTATCCTGAGGGGCAAAAAAAAAAGAAAACAACTGGAAACAAACATGTAAACACCAGCAACAGCCAAAGAGAATAAATGAGATAAGAAGAAGTAATTTCTGGTCAGTTGCAACACTTACCCAATTATGTTTCCTCATGTTCATTCAACCAACTGCTCTGTATGCACCCAGTGCCTGGAGGAGGAATACTCTCACCAATATACTTGTTCCGGCTTAGGTAGTTCTTGATACTGCCTGTTGAAGCTGTCCTGTGTGTCAGCATACACTCCATCTGCAAGACGGCTCAGGACAGGAAGTCTTCAGTATCCCCAACGTGTGCCCTAATCTGAGTTAGAGAGCATGCTGGTCTCAGAAACGGTTGTTTTTTTTTTTAATTAAAAAATACATGTAAAATCAGGAATTTCTACATGTTCAACTGCACATGTAAAGCATCAGCATATGTCTCCATAGCCCATAACTAATACCTAATGTGGCTACTAGTTATCCAGATGGTACTTTGTGAAGAGGAACTGCAGTCTCAATCTTCCTGTCATGCCACTTTCTTCTGGGCCTTATCAGAAATGCATGGGCCACGACAGGGTGACCTCCTCAGGTCCCCTCTGTTGCTCTGCTCCAAGACTATTACTGTGTCTGTCTCTACAGGCACTTGTTCATCTCTTCTCGTAGGTTCCCAAAAACAGAGGCTCTCATCAACCTCACCAATATATCTAGCACTCCCTCATTTTATCACCAGAAAATTTTTCTTACCACCTAATAGGAATGCTCCTTGCTATGATTTCACCCCATTACATCTTGTCCCAGCAGGGAGAACAGATAAGTGTCACTGTTTTTGCAGCTGTCTGCACATATGGAAAGACCATGTCGACTTCGTTTAACTGTTTCTCAGAGCTGATGTTTGCCAGAGAGGTGATCATCACCAGTGCTCTCTCCTGGGCTGGAACTCCTCTGTCTGTGCCCTCTCCAACCTGTCAATGCCTTTCTTTAAGCACTGTACCTAGACCTGGACAAACCAATGCCAGGGAAACCTTGCCAGTGCAGTAAGGTACCAGGTGCCTCTTAGTGCAGTTTCTCCATCACCTTGTGAGGCCTATGGGACAGGAGGGTGCTATGGGATCAGAGTACCAGCAATGACCTTTCCCTTGATATAACCCCTTTTCACTGCAGCTAAGAGGGTGGCAAAAGTAAAGAGGGAACATTTGTAGTCAGATCCTGACCTCTGAACTTTACTGAAAGGAAATAAAAAATACAAGAGAGATGCAGTGACAGATAACTTCTTCTGAAAGCAACTGTCAGGGAGCGTATCAAGAGATGGGAGAGAGTAGGACTCTGAAACATCACAACTCCTACACAAGCTCCCAGCTCAATCCCACCACTGCAGCAGTGGCAGGGAGAACAGATCAGCAAACTCAGTGATTTTAAGCCCAGATATCCTCCCTGCTGAGGTACTGCTACCATGAGGCAATGTGCCAAGAAAGCCATCAGTCTGGCAGGATTTTTTTTCATGTTCATTTAGCAAACACATTCTGTGCCTCTTTCACTGTCTGTTGTGCACAGGTTAATCAAGAAAAGAAGGGTGGGCAGATGGGAAAACAACTCCCAGGATATCATGTGGAGGCAAGGCTAGGTCCAGTGGCAAAAGGGCATGAAACCGAAATGACAGTGGCCAGAAGGCTGTTAAAAAGCTGGGCGAGCAGGGACAAGCCTTACTGTCAGAGTCGCTCCATCACATTCCCCTGCCTGCCTTCCATCTGCATCCCTTCAGGCCTCATATCCTCATTTCTGTTCCCTTCCCAACTGAAGATTAAAAACTCAAGCAAAAGGAAACCTCTGGGAACTGAACTGTAGATCCTGAATTGCTGTGGTGGAGAAATAGCATCATGGGTAAATTATTTTTTCAGGAAAAAAAAAAAAAATTAGCAGGTCACGGATAACTTTTTACTGAAAAAATAAGTACCCAGTACATACTGTGACATTAGACTGAAATCCCCACAGCTCTTGAACCAATGACTGTATTCGAGACAGACAGCAGTGCAAGAAAAGCATCTGTGAATATTATCCAATGTTTATCACCTGATAGAAACCTTTGGTTCTACCTTGAAGCCAAGAAAGGAAACTGAAAACAAACACCTCTTACCTACACCACCTCTTTATTTTCTTCTCAGAGGAGAACAGGAAACACAAATAATGAATTTGCAATGATGGTCTAAGATATTACATTAATGCACCTTTTCAATTGATTAAGTACTTCCATTAAGCCCTACCTACATGCCATGGAAATGATCATCAATAAAGATACCTGAACACTGCAAAAGTAACAACCAGCAAAAACATCCAGATTGCATCAACCATGTCACCTGGGAGCAGCCACACTTCCTCCACCACCACCTTCCAACCCCACTTTGCTGACTCCCAGAGTTACAACTTAGGTTTCACTGAATTACTAGCAACTCTATGCTGTTAGGAAGACACTTACTGCCAGTCCAGCATGTCATCAGTCTAAACCATTAAGCCAACCTGCTCGCTTACATAGTTTGATGGATTGGTCTGCAATTTTTCTGTGCCATTCAGAAAATTTAGGATATTCCCATTAGGACTCCACCATAAATTTTGGATTACCACATACTCTATAATTACCAGATACTGTAAAATTACCAGATACTACATACTATAATAGTAGATTACCACATACCAGATATTTTGATCAACCAGGAAAATAATATGCCTCCTTATAACCCATGATAGAGGTTTATAGTTTGTGCTGGAGGCTCAGACTAAGCAGGACCAGCTCAGTCTTGACTCCTTTACAATTTTTTTCACTTGAACTTCTTGTTTCTGACCCCAATATAATAATAATTTTAAAATTTATTTGTATTTTAAAAAGAAAACTAATCCTGCAGTGATCCATTCTGCATTTCTCATTGTTTTACTTTCTTTGCATAATCCTATGTTAGAACTGGAAAACAAAGTAAAGATGAGGTTTATATTAAAAAAAAAAAGAGGAAAAGTAAAGAGTTTTTCAAAAGGGAACTATAACTGTAAAAATAGCAGGTAGTTCTACTGCAGCCCACTTGTAAAATATGCAAAATGTACTTGGCTCTCTTTTCTACAGCAGTTACCATTCTTGTGGCCCTGAGCAGTTATTTCCCTAGAGCAAGGACACACAAGAACATATCCCCATACCTGCTCCTGCATCTTAGACTATTATTACTGAGCTTGTAAAGACACAGAGAGAGTCTAAATCACTTCATGCAATTGTGTCCCTAATCTGAGTGTAATTTCAGCAGAAATAGCAGAAGACAATAATAATAAACACACTTTCAATATCTCAAGATCACCCTATAAAATTATCAGTGTAATCTGAAAATCTTCTTCCTTCAGGTCAGTATCAACATACAGTTTAGCTAACAAGGTTCAGCTGTAAGTCAAATGATTACAGACATAACTAAGTTAATGAAACTGTGTTTTGGTGCTCAAGATTGAACCTGCACTTTTTATGTTGAACTGTGAGGAGTTATAAATCCATAAATATCCAGAATTCTCTTCAAGTAGGTCATCGCTACTCATAGTTACTCCTTACAACCATACCTAGCATAGATTGTAGACCTTCTAAATATTTCTAATAGTCTCACCAACAGCATCAGTCATTTCAGAATACATCAGGGCACCCAAGGTTTTTCTTACTCAGCCTGTACATGCTGTTTATTTTATTCTCTCTGGGCTGGGTAAACTGATCAGTAGAACTTTAATCTGTACATAAAATTGCTGGTTATATTGGTATTCCCATGAGGACCGAGGTGTAATTTAGAGAAATTTGCCAAGTACAAAACAGTCCTAAAACAGAGAAATATAGATCCCATATCAGCTTAAAGCATGCACAATAATTACAATTTTCAAAATGGATAAAGAGCTTAGAAATATATTTTAAATTAGTTCTGACAACAAGCACTCTTATTTAAGATTAAAAATAGCTTTGTTAGTATTGTATATTTCTTGAAGGTCAGAAAGCAATCTGTTTTCAGATCATTTTGGGGCCGCCAAAAAAATTACTTTGTTTCTAAATTAATTATATATTCAGACAATCAAACAATTGTTATCGTGACTGTCACTACAGTCCCAATCTAAAACTGACATCAATTTTACACACAGATAGCTCTAATAGCTATCTTCATAGCTATTTTTATCCAAAGAACGTGAGAAAAAAACTTCTAGATTTGTTTCCCAGTCGTTCCACTAGCAGCCATCTAACTGCAAGTATCGCATGGATCACAGCCACAGGGCAAATCTCAGCTTATCTTAGGTAACTCTCACAAGTTCTGCTGAAGAAGATAAGAGTAAGACGTGAAGGTTATGGTAAGACTATAGACTTAAGTAAAGCAGATCCAACTGCAAGGAGACTATGTGGAAGGGGAAGAAGGATTACCTGCTGTGTAGGTGTTAATCCTTCCTTATCGCTCTGATGAAGACACGTGCACTGCAGACAACTTCACTGCTCGGGCTATGGAGGCCTCAGCTGCTGCTAGTGGTTCTTTTCAACACAGTACCAGTGTCCATCTCAGTATTTTGCCTCAGTCTCTCAGATGTTTCTTGGATCTAAAGCAGACACAAATTAGTCATCAAAATCCAGAGTCACCAAGAATCAAAGAAAGACTCCAAGTTTAGTGCAATTTGTGCCTATATGGCACATATTGTTTTGTTCACAAGATTCTTACCCTCCATTAGCATTCCAGAGCTTAGAAGGATATATAGAAGATGGCACTGCATTGTGATTAAGTGAAACTTAATCCATGTAATCTGCTGACAAGCTTAGATACAGAAATATCTTATTTCCATCAGATGTGCAAAGGAATATCCATGAATACGCATACGATTTGAGTGGAAGGGGGAGAACAAAAAAGAAACAGGTCAATATGGAAAGACTTTAGGAAGGATTTCAAATCCTTGATATCTGTGTAAAGCAGACCTGGGGAGCACTCTGACATCCATTTCACTGCTGTTCAGAAAGGAACATTTCTAGTATGTGTAGCCGTCATGCATATATGCATATATGCATAAGCAAGCAGCCTTTCCTTCTCCCTCCAACAGATTTTCCCTACCAAAGTGCCGTGCTGGACTGCATTACAATAGAGATGCCAAACTGCCCTTCCTGACATCTCAGCTTTCTGGTAACCTGACGCTGCATCCATATGTTGGGCTTGCAGTAACTATGCCACCTTGACAAACCTTCAACAGAAACTCTGGAATACAAGGATTTATTAGAACCTTAGAAAAATGTGTTTCCTTTGCCCTCAAGCTTAATAATCTGTAGACATCAATTTTGATTAGTAAACTCAAAATTTAGCATGAGTAGAATTCGAGTCTCCTTATATTTTAAGAGCATTTGAATTAAGAAGTTAAGACAAATCCAGTCCCACTCTTTCCTTCAATTGTGTTTACGCAGTTTTCCTGTCTGTAAGCCATCAGTCTGTTGCCATCAACAGTTATATCAAAGACCTTTTTAAGTTTAATATTTGCAAGCTATCCCCTTTTTTGTTTTGTTAGCAGCTTCTCTTGTACATATTAATTACTGCAGACCTCTGCCAACATGTGTTAATATCCCAGCACAGTCTCTTTCAAAGGGAAATGTCAAAGATTAAATTCAAATGAAGGATGACATTTCAGTCTGCACATTCCATGTATAATGGTTCTTCTCGACTTCTAGAAGCTTCAACTGGGGAAAAATGTAATAATTAAAGAAAAAGCCCAAACAAAAAGCTCACTTTGTTTTTTTTTATGTAAGAGCTAGGTCTCAAAATCACCTTTACAGAGGCAAAAAAAAAAAAGACTCTACATGACAAAAAATATCAGAAATTAAATTAAAATCTTTCAAGATACACATGCTTTACTTGCCAGATGCTAACAGACAACTGTCAGAAAAATAATAAAATCTCTCCCTTTCTTCTGTCCTTTTACTTTTCTTGACTGCATGCTTGGGAAGAATGCATTAACAAGCACTTCTGCTTCTCCTAGATGGTGTTCATTGCTTTAGATGAATTTGCTTTTGTTGGCAGCTTTCTATGCACATGTCATGAAGCAGCAAGGGCAGGCTGCTTTGCAAAGGAAGGTAAGCAAGAATAAAGCATCACAAGGACAGCAAAGGCAGTGACCCACTGACGAGGGCACAGGTCCACCACATCTGAATAAGGAGAGCAATGTGGGGCTGGGATGGTGACCCAGGTGGCCAAGGGACCTGTGTCTGCCACTTCAGCCCTGGCAATGAAGCAGGTCCAAGGTCAATACAGGGAGCAAAATCAGCAAGTCGGAGCCAAATCAGCAAGTCAAAGCCAAGGCAGCATGGGACTAGGCACCATGGCCCTGTAATGTAGCTCAGGCAGAGACCAAGAGCAAGAGATCAGCTCAAAAGCAGACCCTGTGATAAAGGAAAGTGAAATCCCTGGCCAGGGCTTCTCACAGCCATGCAGCTACCCTGTCTGAGCTGCCTCCCTTCCCAGGTAACTGAACCTCGAGTAGCCGGGAGAAGATGCTGATACACTCAGCTCTACACTATGGTCAGGGAGAGGAAATCACTAGAACTGCTTTTGGAGGGTGTATGGAAGAAAGCCTTAAGAACCAAAATGATTATTCACAAACTTGAGTTTGTTATATGAAGAATTTGCTGTTTCATTGAAAACATTTTGGTGACCTGCAAGCTGAAGAACACTGATAAACAGTAGTCTCAGGAGAGTTTTGGATTGAGTGCTCTGCTCTTTCTTGGGGTCTTTTCAACAGCCATGTTATACGCATACAGACTTCTTTAAAGTTTCTCTGAATAAACAAAAAAACCCCCAACCATTAAAAGTTCGGGATCTGCAACAGCTTAAATAAGGTCAGTGTTCTTGAATTCATACAAGTGAACATGCCTTCTCTTCTGCTGCTTTTCTCCTCTGGAGAGTCTTTGTGTTACTAGTACGTATTTGAGGGCAAAAACGTGCAAAAGACAACAGTTGATTCAAAGAGTTAAGATTTATGAGAAAATAGGGGCTTGAAGAGACACAGAGGGGCCTCTCATGAGAAAAGCCCACTGAAACACAAACATTCTTTTTCTGTAATGCCTTAGACTTACAGACTGGCAGAACCAGCACGCTCAAAAGCTAGAAGCAGCTATAAGAGTCAACAGCCTTAATGAATTTTTCAGCACAGGAAAAATGATTGGCATAATGATTCTGAGGTAACTAGTGAAACAATGATATTTGGACATAACATCTGTATATGAGCCTTTCTAAAACTGAAAAACTGCAAAGCTAGGAATTAATATTCTTGTTTGGAACTATTCTGAAGATTGTAGTCATTTGGTATACTCCATCAGCCAGTTTCCTGCTGTTAACAAGTCCGTGGATGATTTAATCAAGCATAGCTTGGACATCACTTTTTGGTTTGATATTATAACACAGCCAGTATTACTTCTCAGTGTTTTTTTCTTAACATTTGTAACCTTGGCTTAATATCTCTATAATAGACACCGTTAGCAGGGATATTGATGTTCCCTGGTTCTCAGCGGGACTCAGAACTAGTCTCACTAGCCATTTCCTAGCAAGCTGAAAGAAAAGCAGTGACTCAACTCAAAATATATAAGCTCAGAAGTTCTGCCTTACAAGCTTTGGGCATTGTCTAAATACAAACAAAAGAGTAATTGTCAGTCCTTCATCTAGAACCTTCACAAAATATTGTATTCTATATATATGATTGAATAGAGGGTGGAAGAATGTGAATCACATTACAAAATTTAATAAAGAGTCACATCACTGTTATAATGATAGCTTAGGAAGCCTCTAAAATATATATTTATACTAATTCAGTATTTCATATGCCTTATTTAAGATCCTGAGGTTTATGTGAAATGGATGATTAATTACTAGTGTCCGTTCTTTCTTAAGCAATTTTCTTGTCACTGTTTAAGAAGTTTTATAACAAGAAATAGGCCTTATTACCTTGTCTATGTTTTGTCTCAACAAACCGTATAGTCCATGCATTCATTTTAACTGACAGATATTTGACATAGCAGCATTTGTAGATTAGAATTTGTGTTTGCTTTCTACTGCCATTGACTTTCCTTGTTCAGATGATTTTAATAAATTCTACTTCTGCTAATTGATTTTCAGAGCTGCCTATTTTTAGAAGATGCAAAACATGACCGATGATAGAGTAGAACTTCAGTGAGCAGCAACACCACATTGCAATCAGACTAGCAGTGAAGTTCTGGTACCATCAATATGGCTGAATGCCATTTTTAAAGGCCATTAGGCTTTGACATTCCATCCAGAGTTGTATTAAACTATATTATCTGCACAGTGAATCATATTTGTTCTTCCACCTTCCAGCATGTTCAAAAGCCAAGAATCCAATGTTGCAAACACTGAAACATGCATACAAATGCACTGACTTTACATAATACATTAATAGGATTATATTTTAAAAATCCCTTATACACATGAAATAAAAAAGCAGGTTGTAAAGGAGCCTTAGGCCACAAACCATAACAGTGGTGCTAGGCATTGCTGCCTCTTCTGTGTCTGAACAGAACCATCCTCAGCATGGTCCCTCACTGGGAGGGAGAGGCAGAGCTCTTCTCTGCCTGCCTGGCCCCCCTGCCCAGTGTGCAGGCAAGTGGTATAGGTGGTTCCATAGCCATCACAAACAGCAGCACAACCTACAATTCTCAAACATACTCAGGTAATTACCTCTTCCCACAACCCCCCTCCCCGAGAACAAATAAAATGTCCCGAGGAATCTCCTGTGAATGGTGTCAGGAGAGGTCTCGTGTGTCTGGAGCACAGGGTGAATGCAGCAGAGGAACTGCACATCAGAGGGGATTTTGCAGGCACTATCTGCTCTCAGCTTTGGGATAGACTACCCCAAGCTTTGCACTGGGCAGGTTCACTTCAGGGCATGCAGAATTAGGCATGCACACAACTGTGCCACTATTACCCAAAGTCTCATTTATGATTCTAGTGTATTATTCCCAATATTTAAACCACAAACAGTATTCAGGATCTTAGATTTATTTTGTCCTGCTGTTGGATACTATTTCTTAATGTAGGCTTTCATTCTGACCAGCATTCTTTTCCTACCTCTCTTCTCTCATGATGATTTGATCCCTTGGTCTTTTGAGCTGCATCTCCATACATTTGCCTCAAGGAGTTTTGCAGCCATAGCACATCAATAACCTTATAGAAGATGCTGCATGACTGATTCACATCTATTGCTGCAAATCAAGGACGAAGAACTGAACTGGCTGATAAAAGCAATTGCAGTTTTCCATTCCTGCTTCACAAGCAAGACAATCAAATGGGTCATTGTCCAAAAAAGGTATTCAAATTAACTGGTGGCTTCTAAAATAGAAATAAATAGGAATGCACTGATTTGCTTAGAACAAAAATAGAACGGAGAAAACTCAGTAGTTCATCACTGTATGTACAGACTGCACAGTTGAATATTTGAGCTTACTACTTTCTGTGCTGAAATAAAATGTACATAACCTTCACAATAGAAACAATGAGCCAAATCTTACTTTCCTGACAATAATAATATGTTTGCATAAAGGGTCCTGAGCATCCTGAACCCTAACTACAGCATCTATATTTCTCCTGTACTATCCAAACTTAAGTAATAATGAATTCAGTGAGCATTAAAGAACTCTGAATAGAAGAACTTTGCATAATTAGTAAGAGATCAAACAAACCTTTAAAAGAGACTGTTTATGCTTTCTATTTTCATTTGCCTTGTTCCAGATTATCAAAAAACCCTCTCTTCTTTCCCCTCTTTTTTTTTTCACTTATAAGTCTTCTGAATTTTAACCTGTAAAGAGAAATAGCAAAGGATGGAGATGTAAATTAATGTACCATCTGATATTGTTTCTAAATACCTTACTGACAGATAGGTTCTCTCTGAGAATCTGGTCAGCTGCAAGATAGTTACCACATTATATTTTCATAACAAAACATTCTCAGTCATAAAAATAATAATTTCAATTTTAATGCCTGTCACTCCAACAAGCCCCAGACTGTGAATTTACTGTCTCAGGACTGTAAATTCAAGCAATCATTCATTCACTGCTGCTATTTGGTCTTGATTGGGTAGAAGCACAAAAACAGTGCTGCAAGAGCATCCATTTTTTGAAAGCTTAAGGAAGGAAATTTTGCTGCCTTTCATGAGCTGTGTAGATGGCATTTGTATAATCATTGCTGTGCATGAACCCCCAAGGGTGCTTTCTGAAGAATTTTAACTTCAGTGCAGAATAAGGGTTGCTGCTAATGGAAGTGATATGGTCATTTTAAAAACCAAATCACAAATAACTTCCTATCCTATCCACTGGACATAACTTCTGTGTATTACACACCTGTGAAGTTAACTCAAGCACCACTATGTGTCCTTCCCTTGACTCTTCCCTGTTTTAAATGAAAGACACCAGGATACATACTCCTGTGTATCTTTCCTGTAACTCATTTTTGTTAGTACCTTATTCCTAATGCCTTAACAAAATTGTAAAAATTCTGGATTCTGGGACTAGCATTTCAGTATTTCTGGAAAGCTTCTGGAAATTTAAAAAGATTTAGGATTTAACATGCCTTTCAGTAGATTTCCATCTCTGTCTGAGGAATGAAAGATATTTAAGGTACAATATTATGACAATACTGTTATTTTGTAGGACTGGGGCACATAAGTTTTGCAAATTAGTAGTAATACTAGCAACAGTTTTCTCCTGTGTTTCATCCAGTGTTTGCACTGCTGCATTTTCCATTGAATTTTAGCTATTATTGAAATACTTCAAAAAAGCTGAAGCTACTCAGACTTCAGATCTCTTCCTCAAACTAGACAATTTGGATAATCAATTACTTGGATTTTTGATGCAAGAGCACAGATTAGCCAGATGGAACTAAAAAAATGGAATGTGGTCCATGTCTATGAGTTTCTAAATTATAGGAAACCTATAGCAAAATTTGCACTGGCTTTTAATTTGTAGAGAAATCTAAAATTATCTTTCTCATGAGTTGTCTTGAATATAAACAGGTTTTACATTCAAGAATATAAACATGAATTTGTATATACATATATAGGAGTTTATATATATATATGTGTGTATGTATATATAAAACACGAGTTTATATTCTGTGGCTCACTGCAAGGCTGACTGCAAGTCAGCGTCAGACAGTGCACAAAACTGTTTGTAAGTGCAGCCTTCAGCTGTTCATGTTCCGAGTGCTACATTAATTTGGGAAACATTTGCCTATACTAAACAGAATTTTGACAAGAAAGTTTGCTGTATTAGAGATGCACACACAGACATACACACATATTTTTAAAAAAAAAATAAATAGATGGACCAAGCTTGGGAGACTTCACTAATTGGAATGGAAACATTAGAAAATCAGCAAGTCTGCTTCCTCCTCTACTGCCTGTCCGAGCAACTGTGTTATCAAAGCTGTGGAATGTCTTGGTGAGCAAGAAATAAACTGAACCAACTGCTGTTTGCATTATGTTTTCTGAAATTAAAAAAAAAAAAACAAACTAGTTTCTCCACTTGTAAAATACTTCTAATTTACAGCAATAGCTCTGCTCTATTCAGCATGCTGCTATGGCAGTTATGGATTGGATGTAAGTTCATACTTCTGCCCTCACACTTTGCTGCTATTAAAAATGTACTCCAAAACGAAACAGGGTTTTAAGTTTCAAAATCAAATTAAGCATGCTTTTTCGTGTTCTGTGTGGTATCTTATGATGTGACAAAAATGTAGAGCATTATATATAAATGACTTATTTACATTGTTTTTATAAATGTGCAGAAAAAGAGAATAACAAGATGGTTTTATCACGTAGCTTGTAATGTGCTTAGTGACCCATTTTCCCCTAATGCATCTCTTATCTTCATCAAATTATATTAATTTAATTTCAGTCTATCATTGGATCAGTTCTGTTTCTTGCTGGTATTGCCATACAAAAAGTCTGAAATTTTAATTGCTGTGGTTTTGTGTATTACAGATAAACTATGCATTTACCTCAATTAGATTTCAATAACTAATCTTGTGTTAATCTTTTTCCAGGTGCCCCATAGGAAGCACCAGTGACCACTGACATTTTTGCTACAGTTTCTGCCCTCAAGTAAGACTCTGACAGTTGCTTCTAGAGGGGGATCGACCTACAGGTTATTTTTGAAATGCACGTGTGCTTTACAAAATAACTATTCAAATTCTGGGCAGCTCTGCCTGGAGCAAATAAAACAAATTTATTCAGAGTATGCTTCTGCCTGACTGCCCACACGGTCAGTACAAATCCACTGTGACAAGAGGAACAAAATTTATAATTAACTTTGCTTTCAGAAAATTATCCCAGGAAAAAAAAAAAAGAATTTAATTAATTACAGACTCAGATTGTAATTGCATGAGTACCTGTGCTGCCATCGTGGAAGATTTGGCAGAGTTAGGCATTATCCACACAGGAGTTTTAGGTGATATTTTGCACTCATGTAATGGAGATAATTCTCAGTAGGGTGTGTATGAACTAATAATAATTAACAATAATAATGACCTCAAGGTCTTGCTATTTTTCATTAACCTGTTATAGAGCATGGTATCCTCAGAATAGTATCACTTAATGGAGAGAAAGCATAAGAGAGCTATTACTTAATTTGGTAGAGATACAGCACTTTTGCAACCCTTGTGTGGAAAGGAAGTAAGAAAGCAGGTAAGTAGTATCGTTTATGATTAACAGCCTTTTTCATGCCCCACAGTGCACCAGTGTTGCCATCCTACAGTGCGGCTGAGGCGCAGAACATGCCCAGTGCAAGCTGATCTGCATCAGTATCACAGTAACCTACAAGACTACCAGTCATTCATTCTTTAACATGCAGACCATTCAAATCAAAGTCCATGGATAAAACATGGCATTTTGGCTTACCATTCTCAGTAAGACTTTAGTGTGACAATTTATGTGAAGAAGCATTGTTAAACATAGGTAAATGCCTTGTGTTTTGCCCCCTGCTAGTCTCCTCATTAGTACAGCCAGAAGAATAGAAACTAATATTCGACTGCATTTGTCAACACAACTGTACATAATAACCAAGTTCAACTCTGCTGTGACATGGACTACTTCTGTTCTATTATCCTCAGAAGCCTTTATTCTTCTGAATAACCTTTGCATGGATTAGTAGACAAGAGACACAATCAAACTAGCAATTTGTGGAACTTCTATTTTTCAAGTAGTTTGGTACACATGATCTTTACTCAGGTCAAGTTTTTCCAACTGTGTATAGTCAAAGAAGAATCACAAAGAAATTATTATTTGATGAAAATAAGTAAAATCACTATACATGATCAAATTTGCTTTGATTTGCTCTGGTTGTTATCTGCTTAAAATTAGTTGGCCTTTGAGTGGAATGGTGAGAGAGTATGTTGTAGGTCTGTTTCAAGAAGTCAGTTAGGTTACCAGAAAGCTACAAGGTATTGAGAATCTATTCTGAATTTAGGAGTTTATAAATGCCAGTTAATAAAATCTGCAGTTTTGTAAATTATTTTAAAAGCTATTGCAGGGATTTTCTGTCTGTATACACATTACTGGAAGAGAGATAATTGAGGTACTTGGAAGAGCTGACTGCTCTATTATTAGCTGAACGTTCCTCATGAAGAAAATTACCTTAGAGTTTTGGGTTTTTTTCCCCAGACATCACGCTGTTTGCCCACTGCTCTTATCAGAACTGGAACACTGGGACATAGCAGGACAGTCACTGAATATTTTCCCAGGAAAAAGTAAGGAAGATGTGTGTAACTTTGCAATTAAATATTAAGTCCAATGTCATTTGAAGACAATATATTTGTAGATTATCGGAGGAAGGATCATTTTTACATTTTCAGAAGCAGCCGTCAGCAGAATCAGGGGAGTGGTTTCTTGCTACTAGTCCTCTTTAATCCTTCTCCTTGTTCTTAAGGCTAGCACAGATGTAAGTGAAAACTAACCATCAGCTTTTCCTTCTCACTCCTACTGTAAAATGTTCTTTTTGTAGCAATAAACACCAGTGAATAACAATGCTAGTGTACAACTACAAGAAAAAGGTCCCTCTTGCTGTGTCACTGAATGAAGAACATTTTATTGCTGGCCATCCACCCCTCCTTCAAGTCATTTTATCTTCAGTTTTATACCATAGCAGTAACAACAAAGCATTTTTCCCACCTACAATTAAGTCATACTTCAAGAATCTTTTTTTCTTCCAGACACCTCTAGTTCTTCCTCTAATTCATCCTGAATTTTGCTTGATCGTGATTCCTTTCCAGTTTAAGCCTAAAAATTTCAATCATGCAAAAAAATAGCATGTCTGAGAGCAAAATTCATATTACAATAGGTGCAACAAGAGACAGCAAGGACTGTGGTTGCAATTATTTTGCTAAACTTAGGGAAGCACCGTGGCCTGTGCCACTAAGCAGGAACCTTCCTCTAAATCACTTCTATCCATATAAATCTGAAATAACTTCAGGCAAGGTCACACTAGTTTGTCTCAAAGCAAAGTAATAAGAATGTTGATGCTATTGCAGCCTGATATATTGATTGTGTATTGCCAGCAGAAGATGTCCTTTCACTTATTTTCTTCAAATATCAAACTTCAGAGCAAAACCATGACCTTTCATCTGCAACTGTTGTTAATTAAGCTCAAGGAAAACCTGTATTTCATTTGCAGGGAAAGAAATTGATCAGTCCAAGCAAACTTTTCAATATCCCTAAAATTCACAAATTTAGGGGTTCAAGCAATTATTAAAACGGAGAACTGGTGTCTCAAGGAACCTGTAAACCAGTCAGATTTTATTACATATTTCAAAATAATTCCCAAACAGCCTATAGATCACAGGAGAGGATTTTCTTTTCCTTACAAAAGGATTCTCTTCCAAATGCAGGCAGTTGACTCAGTCACATGTATTTACCACGCTCTTGTAGAGTGATATTTGTTGCATATCCTTATACATCCAACAAGCTTGAAGAGTGATTTCTTTCTTACAGCATACAACAACTTATATATAAAATATGCTTCCATAAAATGCTTCAGCAGCCAAGGCATTTATTACAAATGGAAATACAGAATATGTCTTACTAAAGCAAGAACCTATATTTTGTTGTAAATAGCATCTTCATCACCAGGGAACCATCACAAACGCTGGCAAGACACAGAAGTATAGTCCTGTTTGACACAACATTATTTGCAGAAAACTAAACGAACAAGGTTCTTATTCTGCAGTGCTCAAAGATACATTAAATTCTCGTTAATGTTGAAGTACAAGGACATGGAGAGAAGATAGGGAATTTCTTTCAGAACCTTCAGTTTCATAATCTGCCAATCAAGTGTCAAACTACTGGAGTGCAGAGTTTGTTCCGTCAGCAAGTGTAGCTCTTGTGATCAGTTGCTTTACATCTACGCGTACTTGGGTTAACAGTGTATATCAGAAGGTGCAGGGCAGATACCAGACTTTTGCAAGCAGAAGACACAAAGTTTTCTATTCTGGGGCTGATATAAAAAGTGCCACACTAAAGCAAAGTGCTTGTAAATAATTTGTTTTCCTTTAGTAACTGGATATAATAAGAAACTAGACTCCAAAAAGCAATATTTGGGTCATTTTAATTGTAGTTAGGTCTGATACATCACTTCTCTTAGTAGCTGAAAGATAATTTCCCTGTTTCCTGTGAAACCCTCTATAATAATGAAGGTATTCCTCAGAGAGTTACAGAAGTATTTACCAAAAAAAGAGACAAAATCTTAAACTGTTACAAAGATATGCAAAAAGTTGTATCATTTGTATATGTAGTTATCTCAATTTGTGGCCTATTCTGGATTGGTTTCTGGAACTCAAGAAGTAGGAGGGAGGATTTTTTCAGAGAAATGATGTATCAGGTTGCTAACAAAATAGAGTTCAGAGGCTCAGTAGACACATCACTCCGCAGGAAAGCTCGTTTGAGTAACCCGTTCAGGCTCACAACAATATTACACTACACTTCTAATTTTGGGGGAAATGGAGGCAAGTGTCTTCACATTTTCTTTTGTATTGCCTCAGTGAACAAACTTAACTGAGAGCACATATATTGCTAAGCCCCGACCTTACTCTACCAAATCCCCTCTTCTGCCTCCCTCACAGGCCAGAACTCATACAGAAAACCGCTATTTTACACCCATTAAGTGGCAGGTTGTGCTAAATTTACTTACCGCATATGTATTTATATCCCAGATCTAGTAACAGCTGTGGAAGGCCCCATGCACCTCAACAGGCTTCCAGTTCACAGCTGAACTATGGTATAATTTTTTACTGCCAATTGCCATGTCATCTTTCCCCTTCCAAAGTGCTTTTCATTAGTCATAAGTGCAAGATACAAAACAGATGACTGTAATAATCTGCATAGCACCTCGAATGAAAACCAGTCTGAAGCCTGAACTCTATCACGGTAGTATTATAAATAATATTTATTCAGTGCTCCAATTAGCTAACTGCATTTTTAAATAGTAGAAAAACAAGGACAACTTATCAATTCATCAAACTTATGTTTAATGCATAGCCAAGTGTACCATGAAGCAAGACAAACACGCTCATAATGAATACATAGATTAATGAACTGAACTCACATAACCTTCCTCTGCTGAATGATTTCCTACTCAACAAGCTATCTGAATGATGCAAATGCACCTTTTATTAAGTAAAATATTATTCATGATGTCTAGAAGTAGTAAGACCTGGTCCCCAAGTAGAATATTTATTCATGCATGCATTTATGTTAATAAAAATGTTAGGTTCTCACCTAGACTTTGGGCATCCATTACATGAATTTAAGAATTTCTATAGTCATAAAACAAAATATAATAAAGAGAACTAACTTTTTGCAAATTTCTTCAGACTTAGCCATCACCCATATAAAAGAAAAGTAGAAATATATGGTAAAGTCTTAACAAAACTGACTTCCAGAGAGAATTAGTTATAAGCAAATGTGTAACACAGGCAATGAACAATTTCATCAATAAAACAATTTATTTGAAAAGCATCGTTGTACTTAGAAAATTCTACTTGATAACCACTGCCAATAGTTACCATACTGACAAAAAACCAGAAATCTAAACATACCAGTTGCACATCAGAGTAAACCATTACTGAACTCACCCAGCTTTTTAGCATGTAACCAACACCCAGAATTCAGGAGTTTCCGCAAATTTTACTCCAAATTCTAGCAGTAGGACAATGAAGTCCTAGTCATTGACTAGACAGCCAGTGAGATACTTGCAGCAAGAAAACAGCCTTTGTCCCATAGGCCTAATTTCTGGTTAATTAAGTCATTGACAATTTCTTCAAAACCTGATGAAGAGCTCAAGCAGCAGTTCCCATCACAACAGGGGTACCACCATTTTCCTCAAGTGAAGACACCTTGAAAAGCAGTTATGATTGAGAGAGTGTTACATTGGAGACAAACGTTTGTTTCCGCTTCATGTGGAACTAAAACATTACAACCTCTGTATTGCTTTAATTTCTACATGATGCACAGGGAAACCTCTCACAACATCCATTCTCAGAAGATGGTCACAGGAGGTCCTGATGGGCACCATGTGCCTCCCTGGCTTCCACCGCCTCTGCTTGAGACCCTCCATCCACGTAATCCCCACTCTTTTATTCCTATGACCAGCAGTTTTTGAACCACTTATTGTTTCGCAGATGCTTACAGGCCGATGGAAAATTTTGATTTCTCTTTGCATTATGCAGCTTGCGTTTCAGAGCTTAGAATAGATCCGCAAGTAAATAGGCAGGGCTTAAAAGGGGGAAATGCAAACAGAGTGCAACTGTCTGCCTAATAACCTCCAATAAAGTCTTCTACTGGGATGTTCTCCAGCCTACAAATCCCTTCTGTGTAGGATATCATTAAAAAGAGAAGCCTCATAACTGTCCAAACATTTTCTTTATAGGCCATGTCCGGAAAATGTTGCAGCCTTCCCAGAGGAGCAAATATACTTTGACGGAGAGACACTCACTGAGAGCAGACATTTTTCTGAATTGGATGTTTGTCTTCTGGAAATTTCTTCTATGTCATAGACATTGTGATGTAGTAAACCCTATTAAAAGTGATGTACTCAGCAAGGAATTACCTGAATAAGTTTTTATGTCAGTAGTTTCCCATTATAGCATACTAACTAGCAATAGCAATGGCTGAAAAATAGACAATGCTTGGAATACAATCATGAATAATACCTGACCCTCCCAGCACCTTAATTGTCTCTCTTCCAGTAATGTTTTTATATTCAAAGAATCCTTCCAATATCCTTTCAAACTAATTTAGTACTGGTAATGATAAATTTTCAAATTACATATGTGTTCCTGCTACCTTACTTTCTGGTAACCTGATCAACTTCCTCAGACAGACCCACAGCTAGCTCTCCTGCTGTTCCACCAGGTCTACTAATTTTCAGCAGGTAAGAACAGCATAAGTAGGACAAAATTAGGACTGGGTTCTCAGCCAAACATGGTTGAGCTGTTCACAAAAGCATACATAACTTGTGAACAGCTTGCATACATAATGAACTAACAAAATCAGAATTCCTACCCAGTCAAGTACCTACAGGATACACATTAAAAAAACCCAAATAGACAAAAACAAACATTGAAAGAGCAGTTTTGCGTAGGGAATAGAAAGGAAACCTAAACTTAAATCTTCTGAGTTCTTGCTTTAACTTGTAGGAGAACTCTTACTGCAGAACTAGGTACTACAATAAGAACTTGGGTTATATTAATCTGAAGCACCTTAACATCCTCATTCAACCCAATTTCTTTCAACTTATGCCCCATTTGCCTTTGTGTATGATAAGCCTCTAAACAGGATCAGAGTCTGTATCATGTTTGTCATCCAAAATTCAAGAATAGATAAATCTACAAGCCATACAACATCACTAGTGGCTTTCTCAAAAAAAAAAAAAAAAAAAAAAAGCAGCAAGCTTAATTCTAAGGAATTATTTTAGGTACATTTACTCTTTCAAAATTAGGGAAAAGCTGAGGAGTAATATAACCATACAACCTTGCGGAAGTCAAATAACAAACCAAAGGATTTTCAGAAAAGTTATGCTTAACATCCCTACTTAAAAAGAATTTTATTGTCGCTTGCTGCACAAGCTGATTTCCATTCGTAATACTTAGATCCATGTAGCACTGGATACCTGTTGTGAGAGTCATAAAACCACTTCTAAGATGATGAGATATTCAAAATCTGTGATTGTAAGAAAATACTACTATGCATAATGGGTCCCAAGAGAAATGAAAAGAAACCTTCTTCACAGTATAGACTCGAAATGCTTCCTCCTAAAAGTATCTAATTTATGTCTCTAAGTATTTTCCAGTCAATTATGGTTATGTATGCTGGAAAAACCTTTAGTTGTAGCTACAGCTACAGACAGTGTTAGATAACCAATTACCATACACAGTACTCGTGTGAACACGTAGAAAGTATTGAATAACTTCAAAACCTTTCACATAATTGAGTTCTTGCAAGTGACAATTTTGTAACGACATTTTATTTCATCCGCAAGTGATTGATATATCTCTTGCCTGAACAGAAAGCCACTGTAGTAGGCAATCCCCAGGCTGGCTTCAAATCAATTCTTCCCACTTCCAGTGCACAAAAGAGCATAGTGCTCCTTGTTATCCAACCCTATCCTTGGCAAAGGCCTAGCATGACTGCCATGCCCCTACACTCGTCCTCTCTAGTCCATGCCAAGTGGACTGCAGTTTACATTCACTATTAAGATATATATCTCTGTGGAGGTGTTCGAGCATATGGCTACTTTCATGATATTAGGTTATTTCAGCTAGAGTAATAGTTGAAAATTCTCTCTGGAGGCATGGTGTGAAAACAAAACAGAAGGCAAGTCCTACTGCATTGTAAGTTTCTCATAAGTCATAACTGATTTGACTTCTTGGCTTTTCACCTGTCTTCCCATGGTTGCCTGAATAGATTTAGTTTGTTATTTCATGCTAGAAAATGAGAATTTTAAGATGCCCAAGATGAACTTTATAAAAAACACATTACATTTTTCAATACATTCTTCCCATTTATGTAAGACAGCATTAAAAAGACACACAAACCTCAACTCCTCCTGCCCCAAAAAGACCGTGCTCATATAGAGAAGTCATTAAATTAAGCCCATGAGACTAGACTAATCATCATCTGACTCTTTTAACAGAAAACTTTTTTCCTTTTATGATGCCAGGGATGGATAGTACTTGCTTTTCCATGAACGACTAAGACTGCTTGACAACAGATATATTCAGTAAGCAAGTCATATTTCTGTTATTATTTAACACTTATGTGCAAGGGGAAGTAAGAGAATGACATATTATGGCAGTTGGTGTTTAAATATGCGCTGTCACAATCCTGCTCCAAGGTGTATCAAAGTGGACTTTAATGAATAATTGAAAATTACACAATAAAGCTTTGAGAGGAAATAGTAGCATTATAATAGAGTATGCAAGCAATTTTAATACAGCTGCTACCATTACTTCTGAAATTTTACAGTCATTATGGAGATCTATGGATATCAGTTCCTCAAGAGCAAGAAAAAGGCTGAAGAAAAGATTAGTCAAGTGTTGCGAATAGAAGGTGATTTATTTTAAAAGGGCAAAAAGTATATTGGGTATTTATACTCCTATTTCACAGTAACAGCAGTTCACTGTACATGGAGAAGCTTATGCAAGACGCTGGGAAAAACTTAATATTTCAGTTTTTATCTCAACTCAGACTGATCTGTGAATTTAGTTTGTCAGGGATTACTTGTTTTTCTTTACACTTTCTTTTTCACTGGAAGAGAAAGTTGTAACCAGAATTATTGCTAGAAATAACCCCAATTTTTAAAAAGGGGAACAAGGAGGACCCGGGCAACTACAGGCCAGTCAGCCTCACCTCTGTGCCTGGCAAGATCATGGAGCAGATTTTCCTGGAAACCATGCTAAGGCACATGGAGAGCAAGGAGGTGGTTGGTGACAGCCAACATGGCTTCACCAAGGGCAGATTGTGCCTGACCAATTTGGTGGCCTTCTATGATGGGGTAACAGCATTGGTGGACAAGGGACGAGCAGTGGATATCATCTACCTGGACTTGTGCAAAGCTTTTGACACTGTCCCGCATGACATCCTTCTCTCTAAACTGGAAAGACATGGATTTGATGGATGGACCCCTCGGTGGATAAGGAGTTGGCTGGATGGCCGCACTCAGAGAGTGGTGGTTAATGGCTCAATGTCCATGTGGACACCGGTCACGAGTGGCGTCCCTCAGGGGTCCGTGTTGGGCCCGACCCTGTTCAACATCTTTGTCGGCGACATGGACAGTGGGATAGAGTGCACCCTCAGCAAGTTCGCCGATGACACCAAGCTGTGTGGTGCCGTCGACACGCTGGAAGGGAGGGATGCCATCCAGAAGGACCTTGGCAGGCTGGAGAGGTGGGCCCGTGCCAACCTCATGAAGTTCAACCAGGCCAAGTGTAAGGTCCTACACCTGGGTCGTGGCAATCCCAGGCACAAATACAGGCTGGGCACGGAATGGATTGAGAGCAGCCCTGAGGAGAAGGACTTGGGAGTGCCGGTGGATGAGAAGCCCAACATGAGCAGGCAATGCGCCCTTGCAGCCCAGAAGGCCAACCACATCCTGTGCTGCATCAAGAGGAGCGTGGCCAGCAGGTTGAGGGAGGTGATTCTCCCCCTCTAATCTGCCCTGGTGAGACCCCACCTGGAGTACTGTGTCCAGTTTTGGAGCCCCCAACATAAGAAGGACATGGACCAGTTGGAGGAGGGCCACAAAGATAAGAGGGATGGAGCACCTTTCCTATGAGGACAGGCTGAGAGAGTTGGGGCTGTTCAGCCTGGAGAAAAGGAGGTTCCAGAGAGACCTTATAGTGGTCTTCCAGTACCTCAAGGGGGTCTACAAGAAAGATGGGGAAAATCTCTTCAGTAGGGCCAGCTGCAATAGGACAAGGGCTAATGGCTTTAAAATAAAGGACGTAGATTTGGATTAGATATTAGGAAAAAAATTTTTACAATGAGGGTGGTGGAACACTGGAACAGGTTGCCCAGAAAGGTGGTGGAAGTCCCATCCCTGGAAATGTTCAAGGCCAGGTTGGATGAGGCTCTCAGCAACCTGAGTTAGTCGGGGATGTCCCTGCTCCTTGCAGGGGAGTTGGACTAGATGACCTTTGAAGGTCCCTTCCAACTCTAACCATTCTATGATTCTATGATTCAACGACTACTAGTTAGAAAAATCTTTTTTTTCATTGTTCAGAAGTTACAGTTTGTGGGAGATTCAACAGAGGCCTACATGAACCTAGTTGATACAGCAGTAAAATAAGGTCAGGAAAAGGACAAATACAGGTGCAGGAAACAAAACTGTACTCGAAGGCAAGAAACAAAGCTGTAATCGTGTAAGAATGAGGAAGTAGAAATGATAGGGAGAAACTGGATGAGAGCATCGATAATCAATCAGAAGTAAGGATGATCAGGGCCAACAGCCAATCATAAACATGCATGCTCAGGGCGTGAACAAGGAAAAAATATATAATGAGAAGAAAAAGAACAATAAAGGTCTCCATTCCCCAACAGCCTTGGAGTCCATGTCTCATTCCCTTCAACAGTTAAAATAAGAATAATTCAAATTAGGCATAACATTCAATATTAATATTTTTATTAACCATTAACCATTACATCTTCTCTCAAGTAACAGAAAATTCATCATCATTTAGAGCCTCTTTAAAAGATAAGAAGCTAAAGCTCAACAGCAACCTAGTTAGGAAAAATACCCCTCACTGGCAGAAGCCGTTCTTATGATACAGGTAATTATTTTTAATAATTACAACAAGCACTAGATTTTTTATCTTTTAAAAGCACCCACCTTACAGAGTCTGCCTTTAAAAAGCTGCATTCACCACATTCTGATGCTTTATGTTACAGATATCATCTGCCAGTTCTATCTAACGTTCAAGGCCAGGCTGTATGAGGCTCTGAGCAACCTGATCTAGTCAGGGATGTCCCTGCTCCTTGCAGTGGTGTTGGACTAGATGACCTTTGAAGGTCCCTTCCAACTGTAACCATTCTATGATTCTATGATAATAATTTATCTTACATTTCATTTAATAACATTATGCAAATTATTTTAAAAATCGCTTTCTCTTACAAAAAGCCTATAGCTTCCTGAGCTTTTATGTAAAATACCCATAAGTTCATAAGTGTGTGTGTGTATATATGTAAATATACACACACTCACGTATGTGTATGTCAGTGTTGCTAACTCAGTTAATTTCCATCCAGCATAGGAAGGCATGGTAATTTAAAGGAACTGAAGACTGAATCAATGCCTCTGCCGTCACTCTGAAGTCAAAACAAATTATGGGAAGATGCTAAAAGTAGTCTAAAATGGGAAGATACATTAGCCATCAAATTAGACAAAAAAAAAAATCTTGGACCTGCGGCACAGACTGCCCAGCAACTAGGTACATTTTAGAAGAGAGTGCTAATAATTGGAACATTGACTATAAATCATGCCACAAACTGATTTGATATGAAGAATCAGGGAGGAATTTCTCCTCAAAATTAATAATTTTCAGAAGAACATTTTGTATCAGTTAAATTTTCTGTTGAGAAATATGTAAAGGCTGTGTGACAGAATTTCTGATTAAAACCGTGGAGCATGAGTTGAATCTGGCTGTGTAATTTGCACTGGTGAGACCGCACCTTGAATACTGTGTCCAGTTTTGGGCCTTTCACTACAAGAAAGACATTGAGGTGGTGGAGCATGTCCAGAGAAGGGCAATGAAGCTGGAGAAGCGTCTGGAGAACAAGTCTTATGAGGAGCAGCTGAGGGATTGTTTAGTCTGGACAAGAGGCAAAGGGGAGACCTTATCGCTTTCTACAACCACCTGAGAGGAGGTTGTAGTGAGGTGGGTGCTGGTCCCTTCTCCTGAGTAACTAGCGACAGGAAAAGAGGAAATGGCGTCAAGTTGCACCAGAGGAGGTTTGGATTCCATATTAGGAAAGATATCTTACCAAAAAGATTATCAAGCATTGGAACAGGCTGCCCAGGGAAGTGGTTGAGTCACCATGCCTGGAAGTGTTTAAAAGAAGGGTAGATGCTGCACTTAGGGACATGGTTTAGTGGTGGACTTGCCAGTGCTGGGTTTATGGTTGGACTCTGTGACCTTAAAGGTCTTTTCCAATCTAAATAATTTTACAACTCTATAGTCTATGAACCCCAGAGCCACCACAACCTGGAAGTGAAGGGGATCTCCTTGAGGGTCTCCAGTAAGTATGTTGGCTCCTGTGGCAGAGGAGTTCAGTCTGGCTCTTCCTGGATCACTGGTTATTCTGGGCTGAGTGAAAACAGCAGACTGGGCCCTTTGCTCCACTGCTGCTTCTTTGCTCAAAGCAGAAAAGGAGCTCTGTATGTGTCTCACACGTTTTTGCAGACTGGAAAACATTTCCTGCCCAGAACTACTTATAGATACGTAATCTTGTTAAAAATTAATTTCTGCTATTTACAAGGCCTCTGTACTTCTCTGGCTTTATACCAGTTTTTCTTCAAAACTCTTAAAATTAGCTTGTCTGGATTCTCCACCTACATCTGTTCTTACATAGTATGCAAAGTCTGCTGTTTACCATGCAAAATTTTGTGACCATATCTTGCTGTCTTACCAAATAAAAGGAAAACAGCTTGACACAGCTAGCTTCTTCATCCTGAAACATCCTACTCTTCACACAAACAGCAAAACCTTTTGAAGTATGCAGTTAACAATTATTCCCTTGTTTTTTTTTTTTTCAGAAAATCTGCAAACTAAGGATCTTTTAGCTTGATGATGCTCATTAGAAGAGTAGCTGTTAAGTCTGCTTTAAATAATCTTTCTTTTCACTTTAGATTTGTATATGCGGTTTAGACAACTCAGCCCTTTAATCAGGCGTTAGAGCAAATGAGTGGCTGGATAGAGGCTACAAATGAGATTCATAGTCTTATCTAATTACAGGCACCTGAAAGCTGGGCCTCTCATCTAAGCTGGTTAAGTGGGCTCCTTTCATTACCAGTAAAGTAGCCCTCCCCAAATGGGAAGACATTCTACCATCCTGGTCCACAACCTGAATCCTACTCTAGGAATACATATTTTACTCCACTGATTGCAGAAGGCGTTTTGGTCCCTTACTTTCACATGATCACACTTAGATGATAGGAACTCTATTTTGTCTCTTAAGAAAATAGAGAAAATTGCTTAAGAACTTACATTCCACAAAATAGACCACTGACAGCTGTCATTTTCATTTACTTGTTTCATGGTTTCTCATCTCTAAAGTAATTCAAACTAGAAAGATAAATAGAACTTTCTGTGCACGTAAAAAAAAATCACAGTAAATTCAGGTCAGATTTGGTCCGATTGAAAGAGTAGCTTTTGCTAAAAGGTATGCTGTATCTTGCTGGAGAGCCAACGATGGACTCTGGGCTACCATTACAATGTAGTTATTCAAAGACAAGGAGGGGCAGAAGAAAAGACATAACAGAGAAAAGAAAATGACTATTTTTCTCACCATGACTTTCATTCCTTCTAGTGCACGTAATAAAGAGAAAAGATGTAATAAAAAAAAAAAAAATTGCTCCCCACCCCACTTCCTTCCAAAAATGGCTCCTTGGAGCTTTTTTTTTCATTGAAGCAGACAGAAACAGCTACAATTTCTGTCTGGAGAATGGCATTCACTCTTATGGCCAACAATTCCACAATCTAATAGGAATAAAACTGGTTTCATACCAAATTATTACTGTCATATTTGCTGCCTGTCAGACAGAAGCCATATTTGTGAACAGACAATTTTTTAAAATGAGACTGTCCTATTAAGTACACAGAATTATACTTTCAATTAACATAAACAGTTCTGTCAATAGAACGATGCATTCTTATGTCTGATCTTCCATCCCTCTGTTTGGACCTTGGGTGTCAGAACCTCAAGAGGAGTAAAAGAAAAACTACTGTAAAAAAATGAAGGAAAGATAAGCTGGGAAGAGGGCAGTTATGTTGCACGTCATCAGTGTGATACCTTGGTGACACATTGTACAGAGTACAGCAGGAGATGGCAATTTGAGGAGTGAGTCAATAGTGGCAAAGCAGCAAGGGAGAAGCACAGCTAGTTATCAGGGCAGGCAGAAGAACAGGAGTTGGCAGCACGAATGCCTAATGCAGCACTAACCACACTGAGACTGACATCAGAGCAGGAGCACAGGTGTAGTCACCCAGAAATAAAACAGAGCCCCCAGGGTTGCAAGTTAGCAGAGTGAAGCTTTTGGGACAGGGACAGAGACTTCAAAAGATAAAGATGAGCAAGAAATGGAGAGAATATTCATGGGGCAAAAGACAACATGTAGAGAGCTGAGAGACGAGAAAGCATCAAAGCTAGAAGTTTAGACATCGTGGAAAGCCAAGACCATGGTGACAGCCCTCAATTCACAGCTATGAGAGGGAACCAGTTAAGACCAAAGTGGAAGGACTCAGCACAATAGATCAGAAAAGAAGCCTCACAGGTGAGCACAAGAACTGAACTGGGGCTGCAGGCCACATAAAGAGCACAAAGGTAAAGCTCAGGGGACAGGTGAGCTGACACTGAAGCTCACCATGGAGAAGGGCCGGAGGCTGCCAAAGAACAGAGACTGCCTCACATTTTGTTACAACAAACCAAAATTCTCCACAAAGCATATTGCCCTGGCAAGTTGTGGAGGCAAACTATATCAGCAGCTTCGAAGAGGGACTGGACAAATTCTTAGGCAACTTCATCATAAAAGATACTAATGGGAAAAGTCAGGATGCACTCTCTTTGACATTGCAGTAGTGGGTACATGTTACTCCTCCAGTCACTCATTTGAAATGTCTGGTCAAATTTTGAGAGGGAAATTTTAGATAAATGGAGCTAAAACGCAAAATATTGCCATGGGCTGTACAGAACATTTTTCTGCCAGTTTAACTCTGGAAACTGACAAGGTTAGTATTTCATGAAACTTTTCAAAGAACAGATAATTATAGTCTGAGGTTGAAAGTGTCACGAGAAACAGAGACCTCAATAACAGAAGCTTTAGTGAGGAATCAACGAGCACTATAAAATATCATCGGGTCTAGATTAAAGCCAGATAAATTACTCAGATGATAAGGGAATTTGGTCTTTTTTGTTGTTGTTGTTTTGCATGGTCCCTAGTACAAAGGGACCTGTTTCATCTGTTTAGTTATTACTATATTTAATCACATACACAATCTTGCAAAGGAATTGCTGATATAAATGTCAGTCTTAGCTGATTCACCTCAGGAGACTCCTCTTGTCCATGAAGGGACTGAGGGTGAGGGGAGGGAGAGAAATGTTCTGGTGCAAGTGCATCAGTTATGACTTTCAAGGAACATTAAGTCTGTTCTTGCACACCTCTGAAGAACAATTCCAGAAAAAGAAATCACACACGCAGTTTTTGAAGATACATTCATCTCTCCACTGACACAGAAGAACAGGTACTGCCCTTTGACACAGAAACGGGATTAGAACTTCACCTACTGAAGACACAGAAAATGAAGAAGAGAGTAAAACTAAAGGACAATATATACAAAGACAGAGTTTGAGATTTTTACTCTGGGATGTCTTTAGGCAGCAGTATGTCTGCCTTTATTATACAAATAACTACAGCGCTTAAAGGCACCTTAACCCCACGTTGTTAAGCCCACAGTACTCTGTGGTTTTAGTCAAAATGTGTTCAGTCCAGGTGTAAAACAAAGAAAAACTGACAAATGCAAGCACAGGGCTGGAGAAAACAGAGTGGGAAGGGGAGGAGATCATTGTAGCTAAACAATTAATTAAGCAGTTAATTACCCAAAGTGCAAATTTAAGCATGTGTTTGATCTAGTCTTTTACACAAGCATGCAGGCCATCCACATTTTAAAGTAGAGGCTTAAGTGTTCAATGGACCAGGGCTTTGGTCCATGAAAGGGAATTATGAAATCTCAAGATCCTTCCGTGCCTCTGCCATTGCTTTCCATCAGGTTTACAGTGAAGAAAATAGAAAGTAGAGGGGCATATCTAATGAGTCAATGTTTGCAATACAAATAAGACTAAAATAGTGGCACAAATTAGAAGTAGTTTGATAGTCATTAACACATATTCCTTGCAACATAGTGTTCAATCTCTGCATTCCAAATTCAGGAAATCCACCTTTTACCTCTTATTTTTACATGCAGCACTCTTCACAACTATTGTGTTTGGTCTAGTCTGAAGTTGATGAATTTTCACTTTCTTATGCATCAGGAAAGACAGACGGAGACAGTGGAAGGACAAATGGGAGCTGTATAGTCTGTTAATAACTATGGGAAAAGGAATTGTACTATCAAAATTTAAATTAATCCACCCTGAAGCCTTTGGGCCTTTAATTCATTAAGAAGTAAATTCTTACTGAGAAACATGTAAGTTAAATTTTTAAAATGCAATAAATAAAGCTTAAATTTTCCTGTTCAACTTCTTTCTACAAGTAAGTGGCTTAAATTAAAGCCTATAGAAGAAAGAAATTTCAGTAACAAAGCTTTAAAAAGTAAGAAGAAATCTTTAATATTCTAAACAGTTTATAGATGAAGTAGTTGGGTCTGTATCTCCATAACTTCAAATATGTTTGTTGCTTTACTTCTTACCTTTTAAATGGGTTATAGATCTCTATGTACCTGTACTATTTCTGTGGTTATTGTGGTAATGCATTTCTTTTTGCTGTTTTTCCGTTAACTTTGGCTCCGCAGCATTCTCAGGACAGCAAGCTTCACTCACCAGTACTTAACTGGCAATGTCCGCATCGACATCTTTGAATATTTTCATTGTCAAGGACTCAACTTCCTAAACCTGAATCTAGAATAGAAATTAAACCTCAAGGGATAGCAATAGCAGAGCAGAAACAGAACAACAAAGCCCAAAATTAGGGCCTTCCTAAAGAAGCAATAAATTTTTCCTCTGAGAAGATGAAACAGACTAAAAAAAAAAGCATATGCTTTAGGGATACACATGTTTTGAAGAAGCTCTTCAGTGCTGTTGTATTCACACAGCAATCACAGCGTTCTCCATCCTCCACTGCAAACTGATAACATTTCTGAGAAACTAAGATGCAAGGAGTGGCTGTTATGTCAATGTGTACCCAAGACTGCACCAGGAGCTGAGCCAAAAGTTTATCTAGACCTGGCCAAGGAGAAACACTTTGAGGTCTAGACACACGGAGAGGAAATTCGGGTATATTTTAAATCATAGTGGGCCCACAACAGCACAGTTGGTGAAGTGAAAAGCTGTGACCAAGATGCCAGGTCTTCAAGCAGGAGTATCCTGGAATTTCACCCCAAAGGCAGCAAAAATTGGTAAGTTATTTACTCAAAAGCATGTGTCCACGGAAAACTAAGAGAAAAGCTGCAACTAGTCCTTTAACAAGGACAGACATCTAGCTAGAAAATACAGGAAAAGACAGAAAGTCAAGGGAAAAAAAGAAAATGTCAAGTTGTTTTTGAAATGTTTTCTCAGTGCCTCTGTCTTAAAGAAGCAACTTATTTTTCTTCTAGGTTGTTTGCAACTCAGCCCACGGGCACCATCTTACCAGGGGATTTCAGTAACGCCACAGAGGTGGCACCTATATTTACTTTCTTGTGTGAGCTGCAGAAAGCTGCACGGATAGGAAGGCAAAAGTTTTAAAAGACTATAAATAAAAAAAATCAAGAAGCTGAAAGAGAACAGATCTGAGGGAAGGAAGGATGCTACAGAGTTGACTGGAACATAGTTGCAGGAGTCTGACCAGAATGATGAGCAAGTGGAAGAATGAAAAAACAAATGAAAGGAAACAGGAAGGGAAATGGCCTGGAGGAATATTTATCACCAAAACAGTTTTGAAGTAAATTTTTCTTTCTTTCAATTTTGTGTGTGTTTGACAAAAAAGAAAAATCCCTGTCACATATTTTCTAATTAGCCATAATGCACAATGCCAGAACATTAGCTCTCTACCTCAAGAAAAATCTAAATCACAGTCCCTCTTAAAAGATAAAGCCAAGAATAAATTTGCACATTTAGGTCACTTTTCCTGAAGTTAATCTGCACAGTATCTGTAGGGGCCAGCTCCTTCATAAAGCTAAAAAAACACAAAACAGATAAGAGATATGTTAGTTTAAAATGTATTATAGAAAGCTATGATTTAAGAATTCAGAAGGACTGACAGTGTTGGTACACAACTTACTTGTGACTACAATCACTGGAGACATTAGCTCATCACAAGTATTCATATGTGTGAACAGCTCAGAAAACACAAGTCATATACTACTAAAAATTATTTAAGTTCCTATAGGTAAAGCCTCCTGCTGACATAATGCTTTCAAATATATCTAAATTCTTACAAGACATCTGATTGGTATTATAATCAGAAAGTGGAGGATGTAACAACAATATTGGCAACAAGTTGTCCTCTTGCATGCAGAGATTACAGTCCTTATGAATTCCAGAAATACAGTCATCTTGCTCTTATAAGCTCTGTCATCATTATTATTACTAGGCAAAGGCATTAGGAAAGCAGCGGAAGGACAGCAGAGAGTGTTATGATAGAAGTCTGGAATCATTCACTCAAAAATGTAAGGGTGATGAGAGCACTGGTCATGCAATTAAATCCTTTCACAATTAAAATTAGGCATATAATTGCACATACATTTACATACCTCCTGGGAGCACTTCCCAAAGTTTTACCTCAGCAAAGAGTATAATCAGCTGTACTTATCACCGTGTTCTGTTTAGGAGTTAAGATGTATCTTTCATTAATGAAAGTGTATAGACAGGAAGATCAAAAGAAAATTCGGGTCTTCCTGAAGTACTGTCAAGAGATTAAAACCAGAAAGGTAAAATCTGCTGTGACACTACCTTATCTCCTAGAACTATCTCCTACTCTTACAAGAAGATTCCACCTTCACACATAACATGCATATGATTATAGGAGAATAAAAAAAAAAACACTTGAATGCAGTCAACAACCAAACCAAAGGAAAAAATGTCCACTCATTTTTATGGGTGGATCTCTACTTAAAAGCCTCACTTCTGATGTATCAATCATCTATCTGATATTTACAGAAAAGTCAAGAATTTTCTAGGGCAAAGATGCTAAGATCAGAAAAATCAGCTAAGTCAATAGACAGACAGATAGATAGATAGCTAATAAATGAAACTACTTCCTTGACACCCTCTGCAATTTAATCCCTAGAATTATCAGAGCAAGTTTCTCTAAGAAAGTGGGCTCAACTGTTACACTGGCTAAATTCAACAACCATACTGCATTACATCCTGAACATTATTGGGAAGGCTTGTGCCCATCTTTCCTATCCCACAATACATTAGCTAGAATATAAAACAGCATTATAAAACAAAGCATTTGAGAACATACAGAAATATAGTTCATACACATCATCATTCCTTATAATTTATAGCTAAAATAAAATGCAGCATTACTTATTTTATGTGAGACCCAATACTTTATTTGCATATTACAGGTGCATAAGCTAGTCATTCATTTCTGAAAATCATAAAATCCTTTAACAGAATTAAAGGGTAAGACAAAAATCAGTATCCATAGACTAGATACATGTATTTACAAAAAAAAAAAAAAACCCAAATAAAATCAAGCTTCTGGTGTGTGCTAACAACTTACTAGCTAGCAGACTGCAATTGTGGGTTAACAACAGAGTTGTGTGTTAGCTTAGCCACAAATTCATTTTGCAAGAAGAACACTGGCAAGCCCACTCCACTGCTGCTAGTTTCCAACATGTTTCCCATAGTTCAAACCAAGGGACAGAGAAAGTTCAAACAATTGCCTGGGAAAGACCACATGGACCCTTTCTTTCAGAGGACCAGAGGGTACGCTGCCAAGACATACGGATGAATATAGAAGCAGGACAGCAGCAACACAGTAGGATTTGTTTGAATGCACTCCAGTTTTGACTAACCTGATGAACCATACTCAACACCTGCTCCAAGGCTAGCAGTACAGTTTCAGCCTGCCCTAGTATCTGGGCTGATTCTAAAGCTACTGAGAACAAAAGCAGTGCTCCTTATTCCAAGGGAGTGCAGTTACTGCCTCACTCCCAAACAAGCAGAAGCCAGTTCAAGGCAGGAAAGGCCCCTTAGCTCTGCTCCCTTCATAAATCTATGCCTAAGGATTATATAGATTTGAGCCAAAGTGATTCAGAATATTAAGTTATTCATCAAATCAGAGCCAGAGTATCCATAACTTTGCTGAATACAGCCCTCACTTAACTTTGCAAGCACACGAAGAATAACATCTTAAAATATTCAAGTAATGGCAAAGCTGTAAAATAAATACACAAACACCATACATAAGCCCCTAAAACTGGGAGAAGATCCCAGGCTAGGGCAGCAAGCCAGCAGCATTATCATCAACATGAAACAGCTGTTACACGTCCAGCAACAGTCAAATTTGTAAGTCACAGCAAGATGCAAGCACAGATGGAAAAAAAAAGTGACATGCTACCTTCCATTCCAATCTTAGCGGTTGCAACAGATTTTTCACAAAGTTCCTAAAAAGCTCACAAGCAGGAACTGGCCTCAACATATCAATGAGCAGAGTAATTAATCACTCTGTCTAGTGCTTTAGCAGAGACTTGTTAAGTTCCACATGCTGTGTAACACGATTAGTCAATCAAATGGCATCGTACACACAAGATGCCTTCACAGATACATACCGTCAAGTAACAGTACAAAGGACAAGATTAACGACTCCAAATAGATGTAAAATCCTTATAGTAAATGCAGCAGAAATAATCCCCACAAGTCTATTAATCTCTATATCTGATTAAGGTTTCATAATATGCAGAATTAAGACTCAAAAGGGAATGTCAGTACAATTTGATGCCAGCAATGAGATTGTTGGCTCTTTGGGCAACAAATTAACAATCTTATAAAAGAAAGACTCTGTTGAAAGAGTATCACTTGAAGAAGACCACGGCCTGTGTTGAATAATGTTACCCTAAATGATATTCTTTTCATATTTACTACATGGATTTAGTCTTTTATTTATGTCAATATCCTTTAATGTGTTAGTTAACACTGCAGAATTTATTGCCTAAAGTCTTGGAGATATATAGGCCTTTCTGCCCTCTAGGGCAAGGAGGAGAGGAAGTGAGAATACTTTAAAAAGCAAAGTAGGTATAACAGATCTCCATCTGGCTTAAGAAAAAAGTGAGGGAAAAAATGGGGAGAAGGAGTGATTGAAGTTAGAAAATTCACTTTCAGTCTGAACTATTGTTACAAATGGTTTCCCAATATTTTCTTTTTTTAAATCTCCTACTTCCAAAGTATATGTTAGCACCCTTCACATCTCTGATAATGCCTCAGTTATTAGGTGTTAGTAAGTTACTTGGCTACTAATGACTGTCATTGCAAGAAAGATCCTACTGATGTTCTTGCTTCATCTTAATTGCTCTTACTAGCATTTGCAGATACATGCTTTACCTCCCAGCAAAGCTGGACAGATTATGTAACAAGACAACAAGCTTGCATATTTCCAAATGACATCCAAAAGGAGCAAGAAAGCCTGATAAGGTTAGTAGGGTACTGAATAAAAATCAAATGAGAAACAAATTAGTGATCAACAAAATTAATGGGTTTCAGACCAGGAACACAATCATTGACAGATATTAATTGAACACTACACTGAGATAGTAAGAGGTAAAATTCTGGAATTACTATACACGAAGCACAAAGAAGGAAACACCTGTTGAGAGGTGAATCAATGTAAACAAAACATACTGACACAAACCTAAGAACAATCTCTACTACTTTTATAAATTAAACACTCACAGACCTTGAAGAATGAAAAGCACCATCATCTTGCCCATTCTTGTATTTCTCTCCTATACTAAAGAGGAGCTCACTTTCTCCTGACCTAACACATCAAATCCTGTACCTCCTCTATTTCTTACAAGCCTCAAAAGTTCACAGTAGTCACACGTTCTCCACCCTCTAAATATTCCCTCTCTGAGTGTATCCTGTACATTTAGCAGTTCAAACCACTGCTTTCAAAGCCGGTTGCAGTGCTTTTCCCAGCTAAGTGCATCCCACTATAGCAAGAAAGCCAAAATACCTGTATGTAGCAGTAAATATTAGCAGAAATTTCATATTCTCCCATTAAATAAACCACAAGGCCAAGATCATAAAAGGTTTGAGTCCAAATATGAGTTAGTTTGGTTCTGTTGTGTATCTTGTTTCCTAAACAGTCTTGCTAGGAAAAGGCTTTTTGAAACACCATCTTCCTTTAGTCTTTGATTCTTTATGCAAACCTTGGGATTGAAGCCATAATACTCACTTTTCAAGTTCTGGACTGCTCTGCAAAAGTATCTTCAGAGATCTCGTGAAGTTTAAATCAGAATAGGCCTTGGAGAAGAACATCTATCTGTCTTCCTACACAAAATATTATTTTGTTCTCCACTGCTCATAAAAGTCGTGGTAAAATAAGGAGGTTAGATACCTTACAGAGCAATTAATTTGTTTAACACTAAACACATCCACAGCACAAATTTTCTCTTACTGACTTGCTTGCTTAAAAGCAAGTACATTAAAAACAGTGGTAATAAGATTTAGGCTATAATCAAGGAGTAATCGTATATATATAAAATCGCTTCCAATTAAATCTGAACAACAGTAATTTTGAAATAGAAACCAAAAGGAGAAACAAACTTTGCAAACAGTTACATACATGTTAAACTTACTAGCTCTTAGTGGTCTCATTAAGTTCACCACAGACAATAAAGCACATGCATATTTGCGGAGTACAAATCTGGAGTTGGGACTCACTGACTGAAAACACAGACTGAAGTAAAATTTTACAAAGCGGTGTATAAAAGTTATTTGAACTCTAACTTGCTTGCTAAGATCTGAATTCAAAAGTATTTATTTCTTCTGTGTTCCTGAAGACCTCAATTAGCACAAGAAATATAGCCCTCTTCCTGAACGTAGTCAACTGTATCATCTCATACTCACCAAGAGCATTAAAAAACACAGGAACAGCAAGTCTATTCAGAAAACTATGCCAACATAACTCTAAAAACTCAAGGGGATATGAGGTAGGGCATGACTGATGCTCAATTCTCATCAAGCCAAACAGTGTTTTCAATGCTCAGGACATTTCTGAGGAATGCAGCAGAAGGCTGGTGTTTGTGAAGACTGCTCTAACCCTTACCCCTGTCATCAAAATCTGTGCAACATTAAAAAAATAAGAAAGAAGAGCACGCTTTGGAGACCATGCTAAACTAAACTAAACTATACTAAATGAAGTTGCAAACTTCCTTTTAGAACTATTACTATTTTTGTGACTGTCTTGGACATTTTACATCTAATAAGCATAACTCCAGGAATACTTGACACATTTTTAATGTTACTTTGCTGACAACTAAAACTCAAATACTACTTAGAAAAAAAAAGATTTGCAGATAGTCCAGGGACAGATGATTACTTTGGATTTAGAAGATAATCAAGAAGATTAATTAATTAACAACACAGGAAATACAGTAGAGAAAATGATGGCTAAATGAGGGGAAATTTTTGTTTCCATAAGTTAGTCAAATCTACAAAGACACACATGACAACCATCTAAATATATATTTACTGTCCACGTTATTCTACTAGTTAGAAAAAGATCTTTATTATTAACTTCTATATTTAGCGTACTAAACATAGAATTTCATAATATTTACTCAAAATACTGAGTGAATTTGCTTATATAGCAATTTTTCATTACAAATACCTGATATTCACCTAAAGATTATACAAGGAAACAAGAGTATTAGACAAATAAATCCCTAGTTCCTGCTCTATTACCCAGAAGAAAACAAACTTCGTAAAGCTGCTTACTCTAAAGAAGAAAGACTGGAAAGCTTCCCCTTTATCAAAGCACCGCTGTTTCAATATTTCCTTTTGATCAGTAGAAAACTCCAAGCAAGAAAATTCACTTTTAAAGGGATTTGCTAGCAATGCACATGAAGGAACAGAACAAAAGATTGAGAAAAGAGCATTAGGTCACTTTAGTTTTAGCTACAAAGTATTTTTCCTGACAATTAACCAGTACTAGCATACCTGGATGTCTAACCATATGAGGTACATATATTTTCCTCTGATATACCTTTTCATGCATGATTTGCCTACAGCTTAGCAGTTTGTGGCCAATATAATAATTTAGGTAGAATGATTTTAAGTAAAAAGAACTTTATGACCAGAACAATACACATTGTAGCATGCACAGGATATGGAAAAAGGCACTTGGCCTTTTTTTTTTTTTCCGATTGTTTGTAGACTGTAGATAAGATTGAAGAATCTTTTCTTTCTAATTCTATAATTAAATTTATTAGGACAGTTAAATGAGAAAACTTAATTAATCTTCCTAATTTGATTTGGAATGCTTTATATGGAGACATACTATATATAAATTTAGGACACTACAAAGTTATCTTTTCCTCCTATTAAATACAATTCTATTTTTAATGGCCATAATAATTATCAGATCTCCTCTACTGTATTGTTTTATTTAAGTTTATATAATAAGCACTGAGTCTTAAAGTGTGCTACATAGTGCAGGCTATTTTCAAAGCCAGTTCCAGACTTCCCAACTGCATAGACAAAAGTGCAATATTTCTACTCAAGGGATCACGAAACAAAAAGAAGGACTGTAAAACCAGCTTGCCAAATTTCAGGAGAATAAGAACAAGGATGCCTTCCAGGAGGGATCCCCCCAGCAGTCACCACCAGTTGCACATGTGCAGAGGCAATCCCGCAGGAGCTGGAAGCTGAGGTTTCCCAGCTCCACCACAGGCAATCTAGGCTGTAGGACATCCTTATCTCATGGCCCTCAGCAGTTCGTTTAGTCTGGCAGCTGCGTATTCTGCCTGTCTCTAGAATCAGCCCTGCTTAGTGTGGAATAGCTCTGCAATGAGAGCAGTGACTGAGAGGACCTGCGTGTACACACCAAACTACCTGCCCCAAACCCACGCACAGCATCATTGCGGTGCAGCTCATCTCAGCTGTCCTGCCAGCAGAGACATGCCCTAAATGGCATTAGAAACGAGGTAAAGCTGAGTCCCCAGCATTCACCTACTGCTACCAGACTGCCGTTGTACAACCCCCCTGATCCCCACAAAAAGCATGCTCCACTCTTCTCTTACATGATTCTCAATGCTGCATACATGCCAGGTTTGCAGATGTTTATGCTATCATGGAAGGAGAGCAACCAACGTTCCCCCACTGCACTTGTAACTTCAGACACTGGCCATCTGCACCCTGCAGAACAACCTCCATTTTCACAACCGATAAAATACCTCCTGAACTGAAAAGTCTGGATGCCTTGTCCTCCAGTGAAATTAGTATCAAACAGAGAACCACACAAAAGACAGGTTTCCAAAGGTGCTAAATGAGCATCTGGGCACTTGTGGGTAAGGTAAGAAAAAAAAAGAGCTGCTTCATCTGCACTTGTGGAAAGTTGTCCAGAAAAAGACAATGGGAAGGCTGAGGACTGTTTCAGAGCTATAGTTGGCAGTATATTAAAGCTGAGTACAATTTCAGGTTAAGTTCAGCATATGAAAAAGCTCTTTCTTGTGTAAGTCCTAAACATTGTGTTCAAAAGCTAAACACACCAAAATTAATCTTTCTATGAATCAGATAGGAAAGCAAGCAGTGAGTAATTTTATTTATTCCACTGCCTCCCAAGCAGATCCTGCAGCAGTGATTTACTAAGTTTGCATTTATCCAAGGCAGCACTTTTTGTACTGGAGGATACCTTCTATGTGCATGTTTATGAGGGCAGTACAACCATAAGATGCTGTACACACGTACTATGAGAAATTGCCTTCTCAGAGGCCAGAGAGCGTAAGTCAGAAACTGAAGAGAAGTTTCAGAATTATACTTTGAGTAAACAAATAGAGCTGACTGTTTTCCTTTATTATTAACATATTTATTATTAACATATTTATTCTTTTTATATATTATTTATATATTTATATAATATTAATTATATTTATTATTAACATATTTATTATTAACATTGCTTATGGATAAGATATTTTTCTGAATTTATTGCCTATGTGCACCCAACAGATACGGGACTGTCAAGGCATTTTTTCAGGATTATCTTCAAATGTTTTCAGGAACTACTTGAGACTCTCACAGTACTATTAGCATAAATGTAAATTAATACAAACTCTAAGACAGACGCTAAACCAGACTAGCAAATAGGGAGGGGAAGATGTAAGTAAATTTTGCCGCAGCAAGCCTCTGCCCTGCCTTATGGTGCAGGAGCTAAATTTAACCAGAGGAGTTTTCAGATTTCTAGCTGTGGTGAGTGCTGAAAAAGACAAATTGTACCTGCTTTCTCCATTAATCAAAAAGAGCTCAGGTTTTATTTTTGAGCCTGCCTGAGGATTTCTCTCTTCTGCTCTCGTCACAGGTTTCAGCAACCCTCTTCTGCTGCAGGCAGCAACCTCCTGACTTGTCCTTGAACCATGCCATATTTTTCCACCTGTAGAGGAAGGAAGACCTTCTAAAAGAGGTAGCAGTGTAAGACCTGTTCTCTGCGGTCTGGGGTACTTTTCTTTAGCTGGAGCAGAAAAAAAAAATGCACTGAACTGAATGAGCGGGTATAGCCCTGTTATTTGTGATACATTGAAAAAAAAAAGTGTGCTGCCCACTTCTGCCAGAAGAGAGCTGTTTCATGTGAATTCTCATCCGCTTGTTGCTTTTCATTTCTATTGTCTGCATGACATGAGGCACCTGGTTTTCTTGTCCATCTACACTGAAGTAAAGTTAAATCTGTGAATTTAACAGCTTTACAAGAATTCAAGATCGGGACGTCCACCAGCCATTTCGTTTTTGCTAACAAGGTCTCTGTGGGGATGGGAAGGTGGGGAAAGGGAGGGAACACACACAGTTGCTTCAAGCTGTTCATAAACCAAGGGAATGAAGCCTTGTTTTTATGCAAGACTTCAAAAAAGCATAGTCTTGAAGTGCTATGATTATAGAGTGTGCTTGGTGTTGAGTTCTGACACCTGTTTGGTGGGTGCTGTGAATTTTCCTAATCATTCTGAGAAAAAGTTGTCATTTGACTGATTTTTTTTTTTTTTCACGGTTGTAAAAAGATAATGGCATTGCTCTGCAAATCTTTCACACCATGGCCTGTATTCTCAACATATTGAATGCCTACTCAGAATATAAACATGCTGCTTCTAGGTTTCACTCTTTATGTTAACGATTTGAACCACAATTCATAGCCTCCCCCAATGTCAATTCACAAAACTGAGCATTTCTTTCTCCTTGCCTTCTGCTATATAAAGCCATCTGTTTGTTTTGAGGCAACCCGGACTTAATACTTGTGAATGACTCTTACTAAGAACTAACAGAGACAGAATTAAGATTAACAGGAGAAAATTGGAGAAACGTGGGTGCTAAATGTGCTCAGATGTTTAGGGGGGAAATCAACAATATCTGACAGACAGTTTTATACATTCCATCTGATAGAATAATTTCAGTATAAAGAAATGCCCTGTTTTGCAAATCTTTTGCTTGACAGGCAGTAACATTAAGTGTCATCTCTAGTTCCTCTCCATGCAAAATTAACTATCTGAGGCCATGTGAATTCAGATAAGGCAAGCCTTCCAAGTCAAAACTATGGCACATCTCCATAGCTGGAGGTATTCAGACAAGAATGGTACAAGTCAGCAGAGCAAATAAAGCTGTCAGGAAACTGATAGAGGGGGTTGTACCAGGTCACTCTGCAGCAAAACTTCAATATCAACTCTTATCCTTTGGAAAAAGTATGAAGTTGGTACTCCTCTGTCTCTATTGACTCCTCACTTCCACCCATTTTATGTCAGTGATAGCTCCATTTAGTTGAAGAATATTACTGCTACTGAAATAGAGGAATCGGGCACTGTAATGTCTTCCACTGTTTATGGCTCAAAGAGTAAAAGAAGCCACACAGTGAGAACATGAAAGACATCTAAGCTGATGTGGATAAGGAAAGTTTGAAGTTGAATCTTTTGAGTTTAAAGACTGAGGTCTTTCTCTTCCTTGAGAAATGACAGAGGAAGGAAAGAATGATGAGCTGACTCAGCTAAACAGTTGGCAAAAATCATGCTAACTCACATGACAAAATTCAACTTCACAGACTTAAACCTTTCTTGCAGCTTTAAATGTGGCATGCAAGCATTTCAGCTGGAAATTTCCCATACTACACTGTGCAACCAATCTTACATCATTGGCAAAAGGCCATCTAGCAACTGGAAAGGTTGCTGTTCACTTTCAGCTTCACACTAAAAGAATTGACTACTTCTCTTGATTTGTGTATAGACAATCCTGCTGAGAACAGCAGGGAAGAAAATATTTTACTCTACTACATTGTGGGATATTTGGAAAGCAATGGACACATAGTGAACAATCCAGACACAATGGGACTGTTTAACCTGTGAGCAAAAGGCCTCTGCAGGCAGCAGGCCTCAAGGACAATACAAAGGCCAACAGTTGCTACAAGTTTGATGAAGCAAGCACAAGAAAGCTGAACAAAGTTGGGCGTACGTGACTGAAAGCAGGATACAAGATAGGATACAGGCGGAGGGAACCGTTCACATGGTCAGAAGTCCTTAACCAATCAAATTATTGCTTTAGGCATGTGGACAGAACATGCTAACCAATAAACAAATGGCTTACGCATGAGCAGGAACGAAAATGTATACATAAGCCAAGCTATTTGGGCAATAAAGTGGCATTTGCTTGATGATATTTGTCATGTGCAGTGTCTGTGACTTCCGGGTCGACAAGTGGCACCCGAACAGGGACCCTCGGATCAGTGTTGAATCCTACAACAGAAGCCGACGGAGAGAGTGTGGAAGCCAGCCGTAGGTGAGTGCTGCCCCGGCTCTTGGGAAAATGCTACCATAAGTGGGAATCTCGTCCTGGCCAGGCGAGCAGCCGGGGAGGAGATGGGGTCCACTATGTCCAAGAAAGAGGCAGCAGTGGTTAAGCTCCTCCAACATATGCTCTCTATGAGAGGATTAAGTTATGACTTGTCTACCCTAAAAGCCCTGTTACTATGGGCGAGAGAAAAAAGCTTACTCCCTACATTTGAAGATGCTTTTGCCATCCCTGCTTGGGAAAAAATAGGGCAGGAACTATGGCAAGACTCACAATTGCCAATCTCACCAACCAATCCACCCTGTGCTTGACTATGGCCAACCCCGACAACCCATTTTCCACATGCTTGGTGGGAGTGACTTTGGACAATAAGACGTGGCCGTTGTTAACTTTCCCGCTAAGCATGGGCACTGGTAGGGTTGACAACTGGGATGCCATTATGCCACGATTACCTGGGGTGGTAGTAGAACCACAAGAATTAGAACTCTTGGGTTCTATAAAAATGGATTATTGTGTGATGTTTAACCATAGCAGTAAGAATGGCAAGAAAGGACAAGTAGTCAATGCAACGTTGCCAGTGTATCATAATGCAAGTGATTGGGCTAATTACACTAGTCCAAACTTCTCGAAATCTAGCAATACACCAATTCAATTACCTCCAGGAGTGTTTTTGATCTGTGGAGACCGAGCCTGGCCCGGCATACCCTCTCGTTTGCAGGGTGGGCCATGTAGTTTGGGTCGTTTGACTGTATTATTTCCCAAATTTATATTACACCCAAATTTGGCAACATAGAAGGAAGCTCAGAAGACAAAAGCAGAAAGTTTATCAGCATGCATTTCAATCAGACTGCAATTATCAGGTGGAATTTTAGTCACCTGGCGAAATTATAGTGGCCAGCTTTTTAGTCCCGGAAGTAGGGGTTGCAAGTGCCTTAACAAATCTATGAAAGTTGGGTTGTTAGCTGGCCAAGCAGAATAACTTAACTTCACTAACCTTAGATGGCTTGATTAGTGATGTTGACAGCATACAGCATGCAACGTTGCAAAATTGAGCTGCTGTAGATTTTTTGTTGCTAGCGCATGGTCATGGTTGTGAAGATTTAGATGGGATGTGTTGTATGAATTTATCTGATCACTCTGAATTGATCCATAAAGCTATACAAACAATGAAAGATCAAGTTCAAAAGCTGCAAATTAGTGATGATCTGGGATGGTTAGACAGGCTGTTTACCCATTGGGGAATTATGGGATGGGTAAGAGATGTGTTAAAAATGCTGGGAATTATTTTGTTGGTATTATTGGTTTTGTTACTAATTGTCCCTTGTATACTCAACTGTATACAAAAGATGGTACAAAATGAAATGGCCCAGGTCTGGATTGTTCAAAAACAAAAAGAGGGATTTGTGGGATATTTGGAAAGCAATGGACACATAGTGAACAATCCAGACACAATGAGACTGTTTAACCTGTGAGCAAAAGGTCTCTGCAGGCAGCAGGCCTCAAGGACAATACAAAGGCCAACAGTTGCTACAAGTTTGATGAAGCAAGCACAAGAAAGCCGAACAAAGTTGGGCGTACGTGACTGAAAGCAGGATACAAGATAGGATACAGGCGGAGCGAACCGTTCACATGGTCAGAAGTCCTTAACCAATCAAATTATTGCTTTAGGCGTGTGGACAGCACATGCTAACCAATCAACAAATGGCTTACGCATGAGCAGGAACTAAAATGTATACATAAGCCAAGCTATTTGGGCAATAAAGTGGCATTTGCTTGATGATATTTGTCGTGTGCAGTGTCTGTGACTTCCGGGTCGACACTACATCAGTAGCAACATGCTGTGGTAAGGATAATTTGCTGGCAAAATTTCTCTTTGCTTGTATATTTATTAACATTTTTAAAGCAGAAATTTCCATCTACCTGTATCAAAATCTTTCCCTCCCTTTAAAGCAATGCCTGTGGGACAAGTGAGGTATTTTTTGCATAGAAAAATCAGTTAATTTGGGGCGCCGCGGCCGGATGTTGCTGTGGGGGGAGTGAGAGAGAGACTGCGTAGACTGGTCCTGATCGGGGCTGAACTACGACATTTGTATTAATTCATAATTCACACTTCACACATCTTAAAAAAGAGAAAGTAAAAAATTTTTACAATCACTATTCTGGTTTTTTTTATAACTTTATTGTCGTAGTTCAGCCCTGATTTGGACCAGACTACGCAGTCTCTCTCTCACTCCCCCCACCTTCCGAGAGAACAGGGAGAGAAAATATAAGGAAAAATGGCTCGAGGTTTGAGATAAGGACAGGGAGAAATCCTTAAAGTTACCGTCACGGGCAAAACAGACTCGACTTGGGGAAAACTATTCATTTGTTACTACAAACAGCAGGATAATGAGACAGAGAACAAGATAACCTCCCCCCACCCCTCCCTCTTCCCAAGCTTAACATTATCTCTACTACCTTCCCCCCCCGAGTGACACAGGGGGGAAGAGGGAATGGGGGTTGCGGTCAGTTCGTCACATGTTGTTTCACGCCACTGCTTCATGGTTGGGGGAAGAATTCCTCACATTCCTCCCCTGCTCCATCATGGGGTCCCACCCCTACGCCACAGTCCTTCGTGGAACTGCTCCGGCGTGGGTCATCTCTTCCACGGAGTTCAGTCCCTTCAGAACAGCAGTCCCAGTGGGCCCTCCACGGGCCACAGCTGCCTTCAGGCATCCACCTCCCCTGGTACGGGGTCCTTCATGGACTCCAAGTGGATCTCTGCTCCTCCGTGGACCTCCATGGGCTGCAGGGGGACAACCTGCTCCACCATGGTCGTCACCACAGGCTGCAGGGGAATCTTGGCCAGGAGCTGCATTACTCCTCCCCCTCCTTCTAAACTGACCTTGGCATCTGCAGCCATTCCTCACAACAGGCTCACAGATGTCTCTCAGGATCTTTTTTACATCTTATTCATATCTCATCTCCTCTCCACTTCTTGCAGCCGGGCTGGACCGAGTCGGGCCCGGTCGGCTGCCTGGCGAGAGGCCAGAGGGTGAGGCCTGCAAGGCCCATGAGGCCTGCGCCTCCCCCTCTGCGCCTCTGCCCCCACTCAGCTCCTTCACATCTTCTCTTCTCTTTCTTTTTTTTTCTGTTTTCCCATTCTTAAATACATTATCGCAGAGGCATTATCACAGGACATTCTGCTACCAATCGGCTCGGCCTTGGCCAGCAGTGGGTCCGCCCTAGGCCTGGCCAAGTCCCCTGAACAAAGGGGAGCAACTTCTAGCAGTTTCCTACAAAAGCTACCACCTTAGGCCCCCCCCTACTAAACAAAACCATTACATTTATGCTTGCGCTAAAAAAGATTCCCGTTTCTCTCCTGATTCTAGCCAATGCTTCACTTTTTTTTCCATCAATAGATGAAAGGCAGTGATAATTATTGCAATGCTGGACATTTTCTCCAGGATGATGATTAATAGTTTTCCCCAGGAATCAGTAAACAACTTGACTTGGAAGAATTAATCACACATGTGGTGTTGGACCAGGCAATGCCTTCTCCTGAGGTATCTTCAAACTTTAGTTGCCAAAGATTCACGATCTGATTTTTCTCTACTAATAGTAGACAAATATTGCTGATTCTGGGACATTCTAATTGATGTTCTGAGACATACTCACTGGTATATTTATTTAATTTTTATAGCGTAGTTCAGTTGACTTTGTTTACTGATAAATATTATTATGAAATTATCAAAAGTATTATTTCAAGTGGTCAGGTTTTATTTCCACTATTTAAGCTTCTTGACCTTCTGCCCACTACTTGCTCTAAATACTCTCTCTTTTTACATTTGGTGAAACTCTTTCTTTCAAAATCACATGACCTCCGTTCCTAGGACCATTGTTACCATAAAAAGAATACATTTGGCTCTATAAGTATGGATTTACTTTCTGCTGTTATCATCTCTGGCAATCTCTAGTAAATTTATGACTCTGTGTAGTTCCTATTTTCTCATGTAAAGTAGCGTTATTAATTATGCTGGAAACGTCAAGAAGTTATTTAGATAAGAATAGGTATTGGAAATTTTTTAATCGACTAATTATATTGCTGATGGAACACTAGTACAACTACCCATCTTGTGCACCCTTATTTTCAAATAAAAATGTCTGCATTAGTAGTTACGTTGTCAAAGTTATAGCAGTATAATGGCACTATTAAGAGGATACTAGTGACTGGTCTTAAAGAACCTGCTTACAGTGACTGTTGTTAATGAAGTGGTTGACTTTACCAGCCTCAGCAGAAAGGCTAAAATCTGTTTGGCTCTTCATATGCATGTACCAATATCATTATTTTCTACATAAACATGCAACAGGTGCTGATAAACTGCTGCTGCACCAAATTCAACAAGAATGAGAAAACTCCTTTCTATCAGTAGCCTATCAGAGCCATGCTCAAACCAGCAACCAGCTTCTTGTTTATGACTGATGAGACACCTCCAGCCTGGGACCAGATGAGCAAATTCCTGCCAGGAAGGACAGAATCATTCCCAGTACTCTCTAAGAATAATTTATCATTAAATATTGAATGCAGTTTTTGTTTGTAAAGACATCCAGCATATAAGGATCTCAGAGCTGGCCTACAACAAGCTGGTGGAACTGGCAGATTGTTGGCCTTGCCTTTCTTATATTTTGAAGAATACATTCAGCATAGAATTATAGAATCCTAGAGTTGTTAGGGTTGGAAGGGACCCTTACAGGTCATTCAGTCCAACCCACCCGCAAGAAGCAGGGACATCCCCGACTAGATCAGGCTGCTCAGAGCCTCATCCAACCTGGTCTTGAATGTTTTCAGGGATGGGGCATCCACCACATCTCTGGGCAACCTGTTTCAGTGTTCTACTACCCTCATTGTAAAAAATTTTTTCCTAATATCTAATCCAAATCTACGTCCTTTATTTTAAAGCCATTAGCCCTTGTCCTATTGCAGCTGGCCCTACTGAAGAGATTTTCCCCATCTTTCTTGTAGACCCCCTTGAGGTACTGGAAGACCACTATAAGGTCTCTCTGGAACCTCCTCTTCTCCAGGCTGAACAGCCCCAACTCTCTCAGCCTGTGCTCATATGAGAAGTGCTCCAGCCCTCTTATCATCTTCATGACCCTCCTCTGGACCCTCTCCAACTGGTCCATGTCCTTCTTATGAGCTGTCCCTTTGTGGGAGAAGGGTGTTGGGAGGAGTCTGACCCCATGTTCAGCCCAGAGCATGCTCAGGACCTGCACACAGACACTTAAGCTGTGCGCTGTTTCTACACCCTGTTCTCAAGGAGAAACTCACGCAGTACACTGTAAAATATGCTGAGGCCTTTCACAGTGCTGATGTGCTGATTTTTCTTCAGTTGCATCCTGCCTGTCTGTGAATCAGAAAATAGTGTAACACGCTAGGCAGAAATGGACAGGTTCAGAAGCAATTTGCATTCTGATAGCCAGTTTCCGTTTCTGATCCGTTTACATTTTCCCAGGGTGTATCTGCTGAAGAAAAATGAACTCATGTAGAGCGCAACAAAATCATTAGATCATTTAGGCAGAGGCTATATGTGCTTTTAAAAAAAAAAAAAAAGCTGTTTAGGAGAAGCCAATTTATTTCTATAGAAATTCAAAAATTCTTGAGCTTCTTGGAACCTAATCAAAAAGAGCCTGTGATGAATTGCTGTGACAATTTACCTCCTCCACACTCCATCCAGGCTCCTATTCATTACCTGAAGATTTGCATTTGTGCTACAGTAATAGCCTGCTAAATGTATAACCTTGTCACTTGAATAAACTCATTCATTTAGAATATATCTGTCTACGACAGAGGATTGCTTATAGGGCTCTATTACCTGAAATAGTTATGCTTTTGTGTATATCAAATGTTGTAGCCATCTGACACATCTGTTTATAATGGAGATCAATTTTTCCTGGTGTTTATTTTATGCATAAAACAGGAATCGGACAGTCTTCCGCAGTAAAACTTTGGTGAAGATTTACAGCAGAGTCAAATGAATTACCTATAACCCTTGCAAATAGAATGGCAAGTGACTGTCTCTTAGCAGGAGAGCCTTTTCAGAAATCGAGGTCTTCATAGCAGAAGCTATTACAGCAGCTTTCCACAACGGACTATCAAACAAATTCAAAGGCCTGAGTCATGTAGACTGTATCGCTTACACAGCAGTGCACACTTTTCCTTTCAGAAGCCTATGCACCTGCTCTGACATTACTGCCAGATACAATATCGCGGTATTCTTCCCTAGATCTATGGGTCTGAAGTTTTAGATCAGGCAGGAAACACTGCCGAGATATTGGGGAAACATGGCAGTATAAAGAAGATTGTATTCATGCTCAAACTCAAAGTAAGGAGGGACAAATTGGAAATGTATCAGCTTTATTTTGAATGACTTTGGAAAATCTGACTATTTTAAGTAACTCAAAACCTTGACTGTGGTCTTCCTTTAACTTATTATCCCATCATTATAATTAAGGCACTCTTCACATGTTCAGTCTCTTGTAAACCTTAGAAATCTATCTAGACACTATCTTAGAAATTCTCCTAGACATTTTATGCTAATAGGTAGAATGTTAAATAGCTACAACAGTTACTACTCTCCCTTTAATAGTGTGCCAAAAAAACCATACATCAGACTATTTCCTTTTACACCATCACAATGATCTATTTTCATTTGCACTTGACTTTTCCAGAGTTCAGGCCTTTTTTGTTTTTCCCCTTTCCAAACTTTGATCTGACATTTCCAAACAACTCTGGGAGTGCAATGAGGAATACAGGAAAGCAGCAGGGACAGAAAACCTATCATTAGAAGAGAGTGAGAGTCAATGAGCCCCAAAACCAGCTGTTCATACATGTGTCCTAATAACTCAAGAGTAATTTGTCAAGCATATCTCACAGAACAGTGAGCTAACAGGTCACCTTTGAAAAGAAGAATGTGAAAGACCACTGCAGCTAGTAGTATCTTTAGGTAAGATCCTCAAAAAAGCATGAAGTAAAATTGTATACGGAAAGGTGGTTGAATAAGAAAAAATGGGGAAAATTAGGTATTTATTATGAAGAAACTGAATTAACAAGGAAGGCTTAAATAACTTACGGAGGACAATAATTTGTGCCAACCTTTAAAGATTTTTAACACAAACCTTCAGAATTGTAATTTTACATGCTGAACTGAACTACTGTTCTTTCTACCTTTTGTTTGTATTTTATATTCTTGCAGTGTCAGCACTTGTTTCATTGTGATGTCCAGGCAATGAATCTGAGATCTGAATAGCTATGTTTGTGTCTGGCATTATAGGACAGACAGACCTACTAAACATACGTTGTGATTTTTGTCTTTCAATTTGTACTTTTGAAATGGTGTGCTGCCATCATTAACTATGCTAACAAATAAATACAAATGTTTTGACATAATAAAATACTGTACACATCAAATAACTGCATGATCATATTCACCTTATTACTCATCAATCATTATTTTTACCCTTCTTCTAAAGAGGATGAACTCTGCCTGACAAATGGCTACTGTCAAAATCAGCAGAAAATAATTTGCTTTCAGGCTTCTAAGAGGAAGAGTACTTTACATGTAACTTTGTAAAAAGTACAAGCTGTTGAAAAGATCTGACATTGTCCTTTAGCATTTACTTCCCTCTTTATCAAATCACTGAATAATGCAAACAGCAAGCAGATTTTCACTTAATGCCCTGAAGAATTTTAACGTTAAAAGACAGATTCAGAAAGCATAATGGCAGAGAGAAGTTGACAGACATCCCGATCTCTTTCCACATTAGGACAGGATAAATAAGAGGAATAGGAAGCACTCTAAATATCTGAGTATTTATGCAAAAGTGATAGGTGTCCTTAGCACTTAAGATAAATCCACAGTGGACAAGGCATAATGTTGGAAACTCAGTACTAGACAAAGTATTTGCATTGTTTTGTTATAAAAAAAAAATGAAAATAGGTAGGTTCTCAATTTCTTTAATCTATGTTCTGAAAAATGTTTGGAAAAAGTAAGTTTGCCAGCAGAAAGGAAAAGCACCATTGTTACATGACATATAATGTTTAATAAATGTAATTGTAGAATAATATTATTTTTCTAAAATTAAATATCAATATGATGTGATTCTTGCTAACTATGGAACTGTAGTCACATAGGTTAAATTTTATATGAAATCTATTTGTCCTTAGAGGGAATGGGGATTCTTAGAACTGTTACAACACTTTGTTTGTTAGAAGTCAGCCTAGCACGTCTGGGGTAGTTAAAAAAAGTGATATAACAAAGGTAGGCCTCAAACACCAGCTGTGGACACAGGCCCTGAGCCATCACTTTGGAGCCAGAAAATCAAGGAGCAACGCAACCTGTTCTCAAGACAATATATGGAGATTTTAAGGAGGGGTTCGACCAGCGAATTCGAGGAAGGGGCATTCCGATCACCCTCAAGACCACCAGAAGACCCTTGACTCAAAAGGCTGAGCATGTGCAAGTGGATAGGGAATATTCTAATGATCATTAGAAAAACTGATGATTATGTATTAGTGTTTTGAAAATTATTAATGATTATGCATTAAACCACTAAATATATTCTGTCCAGATTTCCAGACCAGCATGCACGCTAGGTGGAAGGATCTCCCGTGCATCTGGCTTCACAATAAAGAATGCCTGCTTCTTAATCCTACCTTGGTGTTAAGGAGTTTGATTCCCGATTTTGGTGACACCATAAAAGATACTCATGTGGTTGTGTGTGTCAGGAATATCTTTGTGCTCCACTTGAACATCCTTTTGGCAGTTGCACTCTGGTCTCTCTGCTAAGGGCTGGATTCTTAGAAGTTTTCCCAAACCCCTTTTGTGCCAGGCACGTAAATACTTCTAAGTATAAGCCACATATGCCCTAGATAATTTACTGGAATATAAAATATCAGAGAGATAGTAGAATAGATTTTAGAAGTCCTGTTGAAATTTCACATGAATGAGCCTTGTTTCCTGATCGGATTAATTAAAAATAATAGTTCAGGGCCAATATTCACCGTGATTTAGAATACTACAGCAAGGTCTAGGTACCTGACTCTTTAAGACATTCCCTCTAAAATCTTCCTTCCCTTCTTCCTATTTCTATCCTAATGCCAAAAGTAAAAAACTCCACCTAATTCTTTACATTGATATGTTTCAAAGCTTAATCATCAGCCTGAGAAAGAGTTCTGGAGGTCTAAAGGACTCAGCTTAGGTGCCTTTGTGATACTATCAACATAAATAGATAAACATCATTGCTATCGTAAGAGCAAGTTAAACATCACTTAGACTTTGTTGTGGCCTCAAATAGCAAAGAGCAAACACAACCCATAAGTAGAGAAAGGTGTTTTCATACTAACATTTCAATGAGTGAACACCCTACTGAAGTCAAAGTAGGGTGTTCACTCAATGATAATATGTGAACAAAGAATGGAGGTTACATTCATCACATAACTTGTTGTGGAGAGCTAACCCGTGAACTCCAGTTTCAGTTCTCTGAGGCTTGGAAGCTTTCTATAAATTTCAGCTGGCACAGTTCCTTCTTTTAATATGGTTTTCATGAAATAGAGATGGGCAGAGAAGTAACGTGGTAGTTTTCTGGAGACTGATTTCTTTAGAGAAAGAAGACACAATGTCGTGACTCTCTTGAGTTTGCATTTGTCTGATAGAGACTGGACGAGGAAAGCTGGTTCTTCCTGGGAAAATAAAGGTTTCCAGCTGCTTAGTGCTATAGTCCAAACCAGAAGATAGCAGGCTGAAAAGAAAGAATGTGGCTGCCATTCAGCAGTCCCTCAGCTGATCACTAGGCTGGAAAATAAACACTGTAATATAGCAGCAGCTAACTGTGGGGAAACATAATGGTCAGGAAGAACAAAAGCCACAGGAGTAAAACTCTAATATTTTTATAGGTAGGTGGACAGAAAGACCTGCAGAAGAGTTTGGACACACACAATGTGATTTCTACTGAGACCTGAGTGCCTCAAATGTGTGAGCGAGGGACAAAACACAGTGCAGAAGCAGCAGTCCCTGAAAGACAGGTTGTCTCTCTGTGGAGCTGCTTCCCTTCCCTGCGAGCTCTCAGGTTAACTTTGCTGCCTTACAGCTGTCAAGCCTACCACCTTCTGGGATGTTTAAAAATAAGTTTTACAGGAAACTTAAGGGTTCATTCCTACTTTTTTTTTTCTGTCACACTACGGGTTCAACCATAGGAAAGTGTGGCCCAGCTTATTGTATTTTCGTACATATTATGTGTTGTGCTGCTTTATCAGTAGAACATGGAGTGTTAAAATAGCCTTTTTGCTGTTTATATTTGCAGTCCTTGGATACGAGGTGCTTAAATAACAGAGGTTGGTCTAGATGCTGATCGTGGTTAAGCTTTTCACAGACATTACCAAACATGAAACATCTCACATCCTTACAAGGCATCCCACAGTTGTTGTCATTCTCCTGGTCTCTTAGGATCTGATGCAGCGTGTAACAGCTTGTCTCTGCCTCTGAGCAGCTAATCTTGGCTGCTCCAACAGATCTCTGTGGAAATTAACAGATTTTGGTTAAAATGTTCAGTAATCATTGGTCCAACCACTTAAACAACCCTAGTAAAATGTCGTTCCTGGGTAAACAATGGGAATAGCTGTTTCATCTCCTGTTTCTCAGGAACTGGCACGATGATGCAATCACTGTGTAACAGTTAAAACTGTCACTCAAACAAATGAAATAAAATGTCTTCACTTATTCTCCACTAAACTTAAGGGGCATAACAATAATGCTACTTAGGTATGCTGCTTTATAGAGTCTCAAACAAAAATATTAAAAACTGTGCCAAAGCCAATGACAACATCTGTCTGAGATCACAGATATCATCCTGTTCAGTGTTAAATGGCAGAGACTTTTGATTTAGAAATTACTTTCCATCCAAAAATCTGGGAACGCTTTAACATAGAAAGAATAGGAAGAACATTTAAACAAAACAAAACAAAAAAAAAGCGGCAGAAGCAAGGGTTAAGAGAAAGTGGCCAAAGCACAGCAAAGAAACAAAGGCAGAGGAGAATAGCTTTTTGATAACTTATTTCCTTGTAGAATTGTGTTAACAATAATAGTCTAATAATATTGTGCATCTTTAGAGACAGACAAACCGATGGCATTGATTTTAGCATATTCTCAGTCAAGTGTATTAGGAATGCCTTATTCACCACAGAGAGATTTGACAGAATATGGTGTTTCTATTTGTATTACCTCTTTTTATTTCCTTTGTGTTATGGACTTTGAATATGCAGCTTACAAGTCATTTGTAGCAGAGCGTCTCACAATTCAAAAAATGAAGAGATTATCTACCAATTCAAATGGGATTCAAACAGTGGCCTTCAACCCACTGACTTACTCTGTACTGGAAAGGTGGCTGCTGTCAAGGGGCAGCTAGGATCCTCACCTTACGGAGACTGAAATCGCCATAAACGCGAAGCTGTCACAGCTGATTGAAATATCCATCTCAGCATGAGATGAAGAGACAAGTGGGATGAGTAGACAGAAATCTTTGTCCAGCACTTTAGCCTGTTTAAATCCATACAGTAGACCACACCATCAGCTTGGAGGTGAATAAACACTCTCTCTCATCCCTGACCTTCCCATCCAGGCTCCAAACTGTTGGTGGCTTGGGGCAGACCAAGGATCTAGCTCATGGCATCTGGCTGTTCTTCACAGCATTTTGGAGAGTGAGGTCAAAGGAAACAACCTGGTCATTTAGAATGACCTTCTCCAACACATATTCCATAAATATTTAAGTTTCATAAAACCTTACAACAGGCCCAAAGACTGCAAAGCAAGTCATTTACACTTAAAACACAGCCAGAAAATAAGGCAAAATGAAGAAGGAACCAGTGCCAGAGAATCAAAGGTAGAAATAGTCAGAGAGGCAAAGGAAGCTAAGCCCTTTGGAAGAAAAAAAAAATAAATCAAAGTGGTGCACACATATATGAATATTTATCCTTGCTGCAGTCTCATGGGATGCATTTTGTAATATTCAGAATTTTCTGTGAGAAAGGTAACATTTTTTATAGGTGTGATATGAGGTTTGGGCATACATGTTGAATTAAATATTTTCTCTCTTGAGGAATTATGGCTTTTAGTTCTAAGAAAAACAAACTAAAATAATAAATGTGCTGCTTTTGATCACAAGTTAGTAAAACTCTTCTGTTGTCTCTGCTCCAGCCTGTGAAACAGTGAATGCTCTCAACCGCATGTTGCCCTGATCCTCACAGGATGAAAACTGAAGCCAAACAGAATCCCGCATTAGCTCTTTTCAGCTAAGCCGGTCTTAAAAGCAGTGGGGGAAGTGCTGTACTGGGTAGCACGATGTGCTACATGGTGAGAACAACAAAAAAAAATCCTGTTATATTCCTGGCCTGTAAGAAGTCATTCTACTCAAATTAAATTAAAAAAAAAAAAAAAGAAAGAAAAAAGAAAAGAAAAAAAAAGGTCCTCTAGTCAGCTATGATTCTAAACTAGGTGCTGGAAGATACATTTTGAAGATGTTCTCTGGCCTAACTTTCAAAGTGACATGAGCATTTCAGGGTACCTGGTGTTTTTATTTCAGGTAACACATGCTGATTTAGTAGCAGTACTCATCTGGTTAGGAAGCTGATCCTGTAGGTAAACGCCTGCCTTGAGACATAAGTGTTAGCAGGTCTTGTAGCTCTCATCAGCTAAATAACAGCTGTGAGAACAAATACTCGTCTTTTACAGGATGGTAGAACTGCTACTTAGTGAGTTATGTTGACCTAACTCGAGTACAAATTATTTTCTATCCCTTGCACTATCCTGCAGATTATCTCCTCATACACACAGAAAATGTTCTAAGAATAAGTATTTAATTAAATCTCATCAGTTTTAACAGCCATCAGTACCACACAACTGAAACAGGTTGTAGAACAAATGCCTGGTATGATGGTATTCATGAGGAGAAGTTCCAGGAAACAGTGAACCAGGTTCCCTGCTCATGCCAGCAGAAGGGGTCTGACCGGTTCTTGGCAGCCTCCTCACTTAGGGAAGCACAGCACAGGGGACCAGAATAAAGGCAACTGCAATGAAGCCTTCCTCAGAGATAGGTGGTGAGAAATGTTACTGCAACTCACTATTTGTTGACATATAGAAGGAATTTGTTGAGGGACACCAATAGATATCTTCAGTTAATTAAACTATTTCTCTGAAAGCATTCAACTTGTGGTGTTGCAATTCAGACTGAACAGCTTTATTTGGAAATGACCTCCTTATAATTTAGATATCAGTGCATGGAAATAGGTAGATTGCTCTGAGTAGTGTAGAAAGGACCAGTTCTAATTATATTTATTATGCAGTTACAGGTTGAGATTACAGAAATTACTGTCTTAGAAGCTAATTCCCTTAAAGTATACATACGAAACAAGGAATGAGAGTCCTAATTTATAATTCTTATGACAGACTTGAGCTGAAAAAGTGATTCACAGAAAACTACTTAAAAGTACATAGCATTGAAAATGAACTGTAATATCTGCAGAGATTTTACTGAGTTATTCAATAAGGAATATAATGGCATATTTTTAAGGTAGTACAGAAAAGGGCCATTATATCATTTTATATGACCTAGTATCTTTTTTTGTACATACGTATGCTCACATATTCCTTGTACCACTACAGAATACCATCATTCTGATGTTCACGTTTAAGCATGTTAAAGAGTTTGACTTGGATGTAGTTCTAGGAGAGACCATCTGGGCTGCTGAGTCAATCTCCTGCTACCCACATGCATTCACATCACATATCACTTTCTTATAATTTGATTAAAACTTGACATTCCTGCCTTTTTGCATGTCCTGCTAATGCAGGTAAGATACTTCGAACTATCTTGCATTTATTTGCAGGGAAGGAACATGCATATAAGCAGAAGTGTTCATAGCTGTGCTGCTGCACCGTACCATACATATTCCTGTACTACCATTACAGCCTGAGGTAAGTGAACTAGATCCTTCCCATTTTGTCCTGTGTATCAATAGTAAGGCTGCTCAGACATAAGAATGTGCAGAATTTGCCCCATCCTATATCTGCACTGGTGACAAAGATGCAGAAAGCAGATGGATCTCAGCAGGACCTCAGTGTTCAGGCTTTGGTTAAGAAGTCAGCCATAAAGGTATGAAAAAAATTCATAAATTCAGCAAACACTGCAGAACTAATAACTCACTGAATCCTAGAGTGTCATGTTTTTAATGCCCTTTCAGAAGGTATTGGTGGTATGATAGCTACAAAGTGTTTCAACATACCCAGAAAAAATGCAGTATTTGCAACTCAATGTATTTATTGGTGTAGTAATGCTCTCTGGAAGTTCCAACAGTGTCTGGGACTGATTATTAAGCCTTTCACTGAAACAGTCTCCAAAGGGTCCCATGAATTTAGGCTATGCCAGCTACTACCTTGCATATCCTGCAGTCACTGGACAAGGTCCAGAGCACTTGTTCCTAGGGTCATATTTCCATCTGGGGCATGTGGAACCAGCCCTGCTTTTCCTTGGCAGCTCAAGAAGAGCCCTTCCACACTCCTCCTGTAATCCCATCCTATCTGTAGTTCCTCCCTGCATTTTTTCAAACCATAATTATTTTCCTAATTTTGAATTAATAATGAGACAATCATCTTGATAATCACTACATCATTCCCTGTTTTAATTTGGCCATGGAGGGGAAAATCACACACATGTATTTTCTATGGGTTTTAGTGGTCTTTAAAGCAAACAATACAATACCGCCTATTCTATGGAGGACAGATTCAACCTACACATATCTTGAGTTAGACTGGGACAGTAGCAACTTTCCTCCACCTTGCCTTTTGGTGCTGTGCATGTGGCCTGGATCAGAAGGACATGAGAGACTCTGTCTAGAAATGGAGTCCGCACGGGTTTCCCCATTCCTCATTCACAGAAAACTGAGACAAAATCAGTTATCCTAAACACATCAACATAACAAATGTAAATCACTCTTTTTGGAAGGAGGTGAGGGGACACATATAGGAGAAGGGTGTTATTTTAAAGAATCAAACTGAATCAATTGACTGATTGAAAGATCTTATGCCATCCTTCCAGATGTCCCACCTGTCTCTGTGGTTTTCTCTTCAATATGTATAAAGGCATTTCTATCTTACTCATTTCAGCAATACCCAGGCATTAACTTGAGAGTATTCATTTTCCACTGTCTCTTTGTCTGTGCTATGCAATTAAGGAGTAATTTTATCTTTACTGTTGAGTGCTTTCTTTCTTTGTCTGAAAAAAAAACCAGCTAATTCTTCCTTCATTGTTAATGCTCTAGACTTCATTTCTTTTAGAGTCTGAGCATAGAAACTGAAAGGATTTATTTATTCTATTACAGATTACTACTTCCATCTGATATTTCCAGGGCTTTACTTGTCAGGAGTTATTTCACTACACAGATGTGTTCATGCTGCCACTCTGTGGCAGTGAATAGGTAAGTAGATCAGTAATGTTCACGTTTATGTTGCCCTCAAAAATCTCTCGGAATGAGTCTTAAGTTAAATGAAATATCATGCATGCATCTACCGACTTCAGAACAGGAATTCGCTCATACAGCTCAGCTGCTGAAGCTCACACTAGGCATGTACAAGCTGTGGCTCCAATGAAAACCTCTACAATAATCCAGATTTCCCAGATATTACAGATACATACTCAAGAGTAGAAGTTAGTGCTCCTTATTTCTTCTGGGGCTTTTAAGATAATGTTATTGCATACAATATACAGAACAACTTGATAGTCTTCTTCCCAGATCCACTGGAGGTATTTGAATTGGAGTTTCCTCTTTGCTTAGCTGGTATAAATCCTGAGTCAGGCAGATGACTCTTTGTATTCTGACACAAGTCCAACAGAATAAACTTTGTTTTTCTGACCCAGGCAGCTGGTAAAATGACACTTAGTTTTCTACTTTCTCTGGAGCCCTTATATATCTGTCGTGACCAAAGCATCTCCAGTCCCAACAGCTGCTTTACTGCAGTAGAATATACAGAAATTCAAAAGAGGCAAAGAAAAGTGTTGATCTCAAGCAGAGAGGCAGCTGGCAGGCCTCTGTAATTAAATTCCTGGCACTCTTTGTATGTTTTGATAATTTTCCCTCAGTCAGCAGATAAAATTAAGTGTGTCGACTCCGAGAACTCACTGCCTATTTTTTTAAATGTCACCACACATTTGCAGCTTGCTGCTCAGTTAGGCTCCCACAGTTTTCCATTTACAAAGCTAATTCCTTAACTGTTTCTGAAGTATTAAACTACACATTATTTCAGGTCTCCAGTGATTCCAGGTCTGCCCGCTCCCTCCCAGACACAGGTATACCAGCTGGTCCTGTCTACAGCCAAAGCCCTTCTGCTTGGATCATGACTTGACAGAATCTCATACACCTCTGTACTTTAAAACTTATTCTTATTGACAAAGTTTTCAGTTAAAAAGAATCAAGAAAAAGGTTCAGTGAAATGAAACAATTGTCTTTTCCTAGCAGTTTAACCAAAGAGTCTGTTCCTGTCCTACAACATAGCTAATCTCCAGCAAAATCTCTGCAACCTTGAATCTCTACATGCTTGTGTGAACTAAATGGTGATGTGATTCCTCTCCTATTCCTCCATAGCCCCTTGATTCCCTAATACTTTAGGTAACGACTGAACATTTCTTTTCTATTTTGTTTTTCTGTACCATGTTATGAGACTCTCTGTGCTTGTTCCTGGCATTTTCCAATGCTTTTAGAACATCCAATATTATTCTAAGATGATTTAGAAAAAAAAAACAAACAAACAAACAGTCCATATTCAATCTCCCCTGTCCTGCTAGTGGCAGATTTTTATAAACTCTTTGAAAGAACAGTAAAATTAAAAAAAAAAATCCTCTACAAGGATACTTAGAAGAAAACAAAACTCACATCTAGTATGAGTATACCAAACTATAAAGAGGCCCTCAACACAAAAATACCTGCAGAGAGGCATGGAAAGCTGATCCCAGGCAAATGAGGAACAGCAAAGATCTCAAGTTCCCTCATTTTCTGTTTCTGATCATCTTTGTACATTCATTCCATTTCAGTGCACCAGAGTCACAGCGAGCGAGGCACTGGTTTTTTTTAGCTTAGTGCTGGTGAAGGATCTTCAAGCCACTGAACTTCAGCTATGCTCACATTACTGCACCACGCAGTTTGTTGTCTTGTGGGACCACAGGGTGAAGCCTCTTAACCTCATAGGAAAATCTGTCTCAACACTACAACCTTTCCTCCATAACAAGGGAAATCGTTTAAGACCCTGGATTAAAATGGCCAGTATCACAAAACAAGTAAAGCTGCATCAAGGTGCTTATACTTCCGTAACATGGCTTGCAGGATGGCTTAGAGCTCTTATTAATACCTTGTTCCTGCAATGGTGAGAGACTCCTTTCTACTCTAGCATTCGTTCATAGATGCCCTTATAAAAGGCCAGCAGTTCGACTAGGGCCTAAATTAATCTAAACTGCTCAGTCATAAATGAAAAGTAAGAATCTGCTCCAGCATTGTTAATTTCTAGTTCTTCCTCCAGAATGTAAACCTGGAAGGCAAATATAATTCCAAAGAATAGCCAAGGCCCATAAATAAGGAACCGCAGTGCACCCATGAAATTTATTACTGGGCTTTGCAATTGCAATACCAAAAGCAAAATTTTCCTGGAACGTGTACCTTGAAGTCACAGATTTTTATTTTGCTCTCAGATGTTCTTTTGGTTTATACTATCTGTTTATAAAGCAGAGGAAAGTCATTAATAAATGTTAAAGTGCAAGAGATGTTAATGACCACACTATCCCTGATGTAAACCTTGAGAATATTTGCATAATCACCTCAAGTAGCCAACTGATACTGCAGCAATTTGCATGACTCCTTCTCTGACTTCAGTATCAGGAAGGACACATTGTGTGTACAGTACAGAGATCCACAGGCTGTCAAAGAAACCTATGCTGTGCACCTGAAATTAAGGAACACCGGGTACCTTAATTTGCACTTCACTTTATGCCTCTGTTCATACAAGTGATCCACCATTTTGTTCCCACAAGTCTAGAGACAAGCTTTTTTAATTGTTGGATAGTAGTAACCATCCACTGCTAATTAAAAAAATCTGTTCTTGTGGGGTAGGATACCACTTATATTGACAGATTCCTTCATTTGCTTTATCTAACAACCCTTCATTCACAGATACAATGCCCTTTGCATCCAAGTAGAATTACCCAAGTTGTTGCTTCATTTAAAGCAATGTTATTTTCTTCAAATCTACCACCCACCAGGCACCTCCCTTTTATACACTGGCCCCTTCCTCATATGTTGCTTACAGCTCCATAAAGAGTACTGGAGACATCTTCTTATTTTCCAATACATATTCCAATTATACAGAAAGGAAATAGGGAATTGCCAGTAATTCTGTTGATACTTCAAAGCATTAGGTTTGCACTTGCTCTGCTGTATCCCAGATATCCCTTTTAGCAGGGCTAAAAACAGCAGAAATTCTGGTAGAATAGCCTACAGCAAGTACAAGAGGAAAAGCACTTCTCTTTGCCACAGAGAATAGCTGAGAATCAAGCATTATTGGTGTTGATGGTTATTCTGGATGCCCAGGGCAGATCCTACACCATAAACACAGCCAAAATCCCTGCCCAAAACCCCTACAATAGCAACTCTGTGCTCACTATCATGAAGTTCTCTGCAAATGTGTAAACTAATAAAAATCTGTTGCTCAAAATACAGTTTCTACAGCTTTTGTGTATTCTATATAATCGTGCTTCCTGTGCTTGTAGCACCAAATCTGTTTAAAGATTTAAAAGCAAAGACTGTCACATTTGTAAATGTAAGTAATTTGAAGAAGTTTGCAGGTCTGCTTTTTGCAACAGAATAAAGTCCAAGTGATTAAAGCCAATTTTACCTAAAGGAATTCCAATACTTTCCAGCAACCTCTGTAAGAGACCAGTGGCTCGTGATATACTGTAACAATAGATTTGAACACTGAATAAAATTAACCGGCTTTACATTAGAGTGATAAAGGTTCCACTCTCTTGGTTTGAAAAAGTTCTTGTGAGTGGCAAATTTCCAAGCACCCTCCAGTATGTTAAATTTAGCCCAAGCCTATGGCTTGTAGACAGTTTGAGCTAATATTTATTCTAGATAATGCAAAAGTCTATCAATGCTGTTACTTTCAAATAAAGAACAGACTCATTATCCAACATGACGCTTTGAAACTTCAAAAAGCTTTATCTTTTTTGAAAGATGTCACTTAAGATACAAAAAAAAAAAACAGAGAGAGTAAAAACCATTTTTACACTGTTTACTGCAGACTTAATTTCAACCACAATATTATCGACATTCTGATGAATACCACAATGAATCCCAAAAAGGGTGATGTGTGAGTTTCAGGAGACTTTTTCACCTACAGTGGTGTGAACTGAAATAAATGATGGAAAAGCCACAGTAATTGGAATTGCTATCTAGAAGTTCACAGTTCAAGGCTGGGATATTTATAATTCTAAGGACAGCATGTTTTGGCTGCTCTTGGTATTTGACATGAGAAGAAGGTTAAGAAGGCTTAAGACCAGAATGTCAAATACGAACAAGTTAAAAGCAGAGAACCGGGAGCTACAAGCTGTAAATTCTTTTCACCACTCTTTTGTTCTGTGACTATTTAATTTTTATCTCTCAGTTTAACAGTTCAAAATATCTTTTCAATGGAGAGTCATTTACTTATAGAACTTCTTGTTATTAAAAATCATTTATGACTTCAGAATTTTTTTGTCATCTCAAGGAAGACCATAGACAGGGCTCTTTATCATTTTTTTCTGATCATCTTAATTTGAAAAATCAAGTAGGTATTCAGACTTTATGAATATCTAATTGGAAATTCCATGTTCACTAAAATACTTGCTTCCAGTCTGCTTATATGACAAATGCCTTTCCCATTTCTTATTTATGAGTAATTTAACCAGCTTAGAAAACACAAGGACAACATAGAGTACCAGTGTGACATTAATTTGCTTACTTATATGTTATTCTCCATAGTGACCGCGAAGATATAGTGCTTCTAATTATCAGGTCAGGATACAGGCAACATTCATAAAAGCTTCCTAGCACAGAACTGGAGGCTGGGGGAATGCTACAGTGTATTGCTACAAATGAGCTGATGCTTGATAGCTCCACTTTCACAATGTAATTAATGAGAACAGTAGGCAGTTTTCAATACAGCTTCTAATTCTAGGCTAAACATAGCAGAGTGCTGTCATGAGGATTAATCGGTTAATGTCTGTAAAAGGCTTTAAGCATGAAGTCATATAAATGCAAAGCGGCATTATTATTTTAATAGGAAAAGGATGAGTCATATATTTTCATTTTTCTTTGCCATGGACAGCTACAGAAGACTTGCTTTCAGTACAATATCAATAGATGCAAGTTATGAGCTCAAAGCTGTAACATGGTGAAAACTAGAGCTGTAATTTTCTGTTTACAGCACATAATTCATGTCTGGAACTCACTGCCACAAGACATTGCAGAGACAAAAATTAGATTTAAAGAAATGAGATTATGTATTTCTTGCTCTTTTTTCAAAAGTAACTAATACAAGATTCCTCAAAATTACATTCACCATGTCAGAGACTCCTTAAAATAATTGGATTATCAGAAAAGAGATAATCAGCATTTCTGTAATTGACAGGACCATGTCAGGTGTTTCAAAATGGACGCAGCAACAGAGACCTCCAAAATGACTTCCTAATACAGAAAATAAGTCTTCATAAAAATCAGGAACTGTTGCAGCTGTCTAAAGATAATAAAAATATATAAGGGCCTTCACCACAGTGCTTCATAATTTAAGACCATCACCAGTTGCCCAGGATCAAATCAAACTTCTTTTTTAGGGGAATAACACCACAAAACTGTGGAGATTTTATTTCTTCCCCATAGCCTGATAGGGAAGAAATAATAAAACCTTTTGTCAGACTGCTGGCCTGAACCACTACTGAAGGTAGGTACAATGTCTTTCATGACGTAAAGCTCTTAGAATTAAGACACACCAGCGAAGGAAACACACTGTCCAACAACTTCATAGTTCAGCTGAACGGACCTGCCAGAACAAATGTGGGAAAGAGTGGAGTGCTGTACCAGCTTTTCCCATCAGAGTAGCAGGGCAGAAAACCTAACTACTTTTAAGCTCAGCCTTTCCAAATTTATGGCAGGACTACATAATGTGATCCAGAATTCCTTCCTGTTTTACCAGGTGAGTATTAGAGGAGCCTTCATCTTTGCCATCATAGCTGCCAGACAGGTGATACTTTAATGCAACACTGAACCCCAGTCTAACGAACCTAAACTAGGGTTTCTTACAGCACTTTGTTGACATCATTATTACAACCAAAACTATGCCTATACATTTCTTTCTAAATTTAAAGTCAGTTAAAATAATTTTACTCTTGTATCACGTCAATTTTAGAATACAACCTTGCAGTGGCAAAAAATTTTTATTGAAATAGCTTCACTCCTGTTAGATTTAAGGTATTTCTTTCAATAAAGTCAACTAAATTGTTATTTTAGTGCTGAAAATGCAATGTAAAGGAATTCTAACATGAGCAAGTACTTCAGTATTCTTTACTGCAGCAAGGCACTCAAAATCACACTTTCTTTGCTTCACATATTCCAGTCATGCTTGCTCCACAGATTCTGTAATCCATAGGCATAGGCTTTTTGTGAACTGGCTGTAAAATTACCTGTCCCAATACCATGGGAATAATGCTTTTAAGGGACAGCACTGTTCCACAGCTGCTACTGCCACCCTTGAGTTCACCTGTCCACAATTATATGCCATTAATAAAACTCTTAACAGAGTCACATAAAATTTCCTAATGTCTAGATGAAAAAAAAATGCACAAACAAAGAGATTTGAATGAGGAAGACGAGATAGAAGAAAGGAAGAAACCATCAGAAGATAAGTGAGAAATATGGCAAAGAGATCACTCCTTTTTCTTACTTTATTCACTAAAGGCATCTTGATGGGCCAATGCAGTGGACAGACCCTCGACAGACATCAGCTCCAGCCACAAGCTACTTACTGGAAGATCCTGAGCAACAGAATTTTTTAGGACATTGTAGTCTGGTGTTTGCCTACCCTTGCTTATTATCCACATAACTCCATCTTTTGTAACTAAGAAATCACAATATGGAGGTTGTTCCTGCAGTCTCAGTTCCACTACAGGGGATACATATCACAAAGGGAAATACAAAATATGTTTACAAAAGTGTTGTAAAAAGCATTCTCCGAACACATAAAACCACCACTGGGGGCTATGCTTTGTCTAAAGGAAAAGGGTTTGGACATTTTGTTTTGACTTTCAGTCAAAATAAGATAATAAATTAGAACACATACTAAAAGGGAAAAAAAAATCATATATAAAACCACCTTGATTTAACTTTTTAAAATATAAATTCATTCTTTCTAAATTTAGAAGGATTTTAGATATCATTATTTAAAGGGAAGAAAAAGACAAGAAACCAGTGTTGTCCTTTTCATCCAGTGGATAAATCATGCCTCTAGCTTACAGAAAATCTGAGACCAAGTCTCATCTCTGCTTTATCCAAAGCCAGATTCTTCAAACTTCCAGCACCCAGGCAAATATCCTAGTTGCCAGCTTATAATGATGCTGGCACCACTTTGTCTTCCTCCCTGGTTTTGTGAAAGACTCCTAAGTCCCCTCATGGCTAAAAGCCCAGCTTCATTAAAAATATAGAAATCAGAACCCTAACTAGAAACTGGAAGTCAAAATACATTTTTTGGATTGACACTCTAGTTCTTGAGAAAGTGCCCACAAGCAGATGTTTACCATTTTTAAAGAGAAATATTTTTTTTTTGAGGTTTTTTTACATCTGCAGCCGACCTGAAAAAAAAAATCACTAGTGACATGAAATCTCTTTAAGAACTCCATCTGAGGTACAGAAAAGTGATGCTGGTCTGGGACCTAAGCTGTATAAATAATTATTCTTCTGTTCAAGTTATGTATCAATATTTTTAAAAGCATCCTTCTTATAATATATTCAAGAAGAAGAAGAAGAATGTTTTGAATTATTTTTAACAACACATTTTCCTCAAATTAATTATTTTGTGTAGGTTTGCTTCTCTAATAAATCAAAGAACACTTTAAATGAAAAATCAAATTTTAGATTTTAAAAGTTTCTGTTTGGAAGGCAGAGATCAACTGGAATACTTGATAGATTTTACACTAATTTTAGCTAAAAGTTTCAGACAATAGCAGTTAAATTCATACTTTTTTAGTTAAAGAAATTGAGTTGGGAAATCTAATGGCTTTTACAATTTCTTGTTTCCTACCCGTCCTAGGGGATTTTGAAGATCCACACTGAGGGACAGAAGTGAAAAGAGGAAATATTTCTGTGGCAATTTGTTTTTCACCAAAATCGCAACAACTTTAAAGGGTTTTGACACTGGAATGAACTCAAGAAATCCAGATTAGAAAGGAGGAATATAGTAGAAGGCACGAAAGCTTTCCACATATATAATATCTTCATATGTCAGGCACACACATCAGCATAGAGCTGGTAAACTAATCCACCTATGTAATTGTGGCCTCAGGAACAGCCTTTAAAATTTATACTGTTTCACTAAGGGGAAGTGCTCTTATATTTTCCCATTTTTAGCAGCTCATAACATCTCTTTGGCCTCATCCTCAAGTTGCATTTCCTTTTAATTTCTTCTGCAAGCACTGAAGTGTTGACACTGTTGCCATAAACTCGACTTTGGTTGCAAGCGCCTTCACACTTGAGAAGTCAAACAGGCAGCAGATCTGGACGTGAGTCATCGCTGAAGCATAGGAATCAAGAGAGTTAAAGCCAAAGCCTCTACAGAGTTTGTCTGAGAAAGGAGCGAGGAAAAAAGTGGTGGAGTGTGCTGCAGACTTTCAGCCTGAAGTCAGGGAAACCTGAAGTATATTCAACAGACATTGGATATAAACCTCATCAGAATTTATAAACAGCCATGCTTAAATTTCATTTTAAAGATAATAAATACCTTGGCAATCAATGAGGGAATAGAAAGGAGGGTTAATGTGCAGCACAGATTTTTAACCCTGTTTTCCAGCACTTTCTTAAGCCATGTCCCATAGCAAACAAAGGGCTGACGACAGTCTTCCACTTGAAGTGGAAGGATTATTCACACGGGGTGCAAAAATACAGCTTCTGGCAGTAGTCAATAGTCTCTGATCTCAGTTAAGCTATATTGGTGGCTTCCCTCTAAAAGAGCAAATGGTAGACTTCAACACATAACAAAGAAATAAACGAGACACTATTGTCTTTGGTATACGATTTAATGGCATATACTACACTTGTGGCTGTTACCTTAACTAAAAATAGGATCTCATTGGTATGGGTGGTAAAGTGGAAAGAAATGATAGCAGTGTGCATCCCCAAGTTGCTGTAGGTCTGACTAACTTATAAGATGGCTTGATCAATTATGCTGGATCAACATGAAAGCTGAAAATAAAACATGGGATACAATCCAAGCTACCTCTGCTGTTAAATTAATCTTTCTGTTTGTGCCAAATGGAAGGAGTCCATCAAAGTGAAAATTCAACCTTACTATAATAAAAAATTAGATTTCAATTAAATTTAATGAGATTTCAAAACACATCAGGTGTCAGTACACTCTCCTATTTTGGGATAACAGTGTTTTTAAAAGTCATTCTTTCCCAGGCAATTTGAGCTCTGACTGAACAACAAGAATGTAACCACCATTAGTTTTCATAGGTACCATAATGTTTGGGCTTTCCTTGTTCTCCTTTATGTAGTCTGTATTGATTGAAAAATAAAGCAAAATAACCTTTTCACTTCTAACTATTGGGCAACTTTGTTGTATGGGAATTTCTTTGTTTTTCGTTTGGCTGGTGCAAAGCTGATCCGGAAGTGCATGTGGATGCTACCCTGATCAGCTTTGCTGATTTTTTAAATATCTGACATCTTCAGCAAATATCCAACTGAGCTGACATCATCTTCTGAGAGGCCATATACAAATTTGTCATGCATTTGCCTGATTGCATTTGAACTGTAAGTTCAAATTGTCAATGTCACCCAACACTTCACAACTGTTACAGGGTAAGATGCTCCTCTGTTCCTTTATTCTTCCACAAAACAGTGCAATTCACAGTAAAGGTTAAAATTGGATTATTTTCCTCTTTCAAATCCATACTGGTTATTCAAGACAAAGGATTGCGCTTTGTCTTTCAAATTTGTCAGAAATATTCCCAGGTTTCTTGCTATGAAAATAACCACCATAACTCCACTTTTACTCAGGTGTTTACTATCCTGAACAAACCTAAAGCCACAGGAGGAATGAGGGAGGTAGCCCGCTATACTTACCACATTTGACCGCAAAGGAACCACCTAGACCAACCCTAGAGCAGTCTCACACATCCTGAGATTACTCACACCTCTGCTCTTCCTGGCTTCAACTTTGGACTGCAGGAGCACAGCATCTAACAGGCATTTTGCTAGTTGCCCTCAAACCACACACAGACTCCAGAAACATGTAAAGGTATTTATCTTCCCTCCTACCTGGTGACAGTGAGTTAGTAGGTGACTTCCTTAAAAAACATCATTTTAGGTCCAGATCCAAATGTGCAACCATGCTGTCCTGAAGAGAAATACAGGGCACATAATAAGCACCCATCTGAGATCTGGAGCCACTTTGCACCTACATTAGCTCCTTACTGTGTGACTATGGGGAGCAAGAGCAACAAAGGGTCTACAACACTACAGGTCCTCCACAAATCCACTTATCCCACCCACACCCAGTGGTTGTCTCAGCCTGCTTTCAAGTACCTTCGCAACGTAAAGTCTTTCCATTAACTTCAATGAGAGAGTTTTGTATTGTTTTCATCAGTTTTCTCCTCATCTGCTTAATATTTCATCACTGGAAATTACTAAAGAAAAAATAGCACATACATCTCCAAGCAAAGAGGTAGGCAAACATGCTGAAGGCAAAACACACCACAGAGTGCGGGCCATAGGCCTTCAGCATTAAATTGAATTTCACTTTGATGTTTCCAGATGCATGACAAAGGCTATTAAAAGAGATTGCTTTCTCAGAAGCAAGTAAAGAACTGGAGGAACATCCCATTACCGGTCATATATACAACCTGTTTCTAAGTAGATTACTTCAAGCTGCTAACATCAGTCCAGTGATTCATTGATGGAAAAATCATTATTTAACTGCTCTGTGAATGACAAACTACAACCCAGCAAAGTGTGGAGTAAACCACTTCCTGAAGTTCCCCTGATTTGCCTTTACCAAGAGGAAATTTCTACTTTCAGTACCTTTCAGGATGTAATTTCCCCCACAAACACATGCGTCACTACCCTTTCCACCTGGCTGCTATCCATATTTGCGATGTTGCAGGCAACTGCTTCCCCTGGGGAAGAGAAAAACTCATAAAAGCCTCCTTTGTTCAGCCCTGGCTGTGGGCAGACAGCACAGCAGGGGAAGGTCTTCTTGCTCTTCAAGCACACACAGCTAGCCTTTCCTTCCGGGGACAGGGGTCCCGCTGCCAGTTCACGTTATTTTTGGTACTGGAAAGGTTAACATGCATATCATTATTGCTGAAAAACATCACATCTGAAATTCTTGTAAACTTTCCAGCATCATAGGGTCAGAACAATAATCAAGATCCTCCCTGTTCTCTGTTTACCACAGTGTACCTTACCTAAAGCAAAATAGCTCCAAACAGGGATATTCTCTCTTCATTTCAGGTGAATAGGAAACTGCTCCCACATCTTTCCCTTAACAAGAGACAATGTGTAAATAGAGATACATTTTCTCCCTCTCTCACTGCCAACCATATCCTCTTGCAAAAGTTTGGTAAGGATTGCAAGCTCACTTCCACTTCTTGAAATTTTACAGCAAATAAATCTTCGTAAGACTTAGTACTCAAAAAAATCCATCACCTTGAAAAATCATGAAGTATGATTCCAGCATCACAGAATCCTACACAGTAAAATATTTACAGGCACCTTCACATAGCTAGATTACAGATTGATAATCAGTAGAGCAATATTAGAAGCAATATCCAGACGGCTTGCGTTTCATACCCTGTGAAACATTGCAAAGAGAGAAACTGGAATGAGTTTTTAATTCAGAAAAATACAGAAGACAGCATACCCTGTTAGTTCAATGAAAAAGGAAAAACTAAATATCATGTCTTCCATTTTCCAGTTCATCTATATTTACACCGAGTTGGAACACATACCATACATGTACAAGCACCAAGCTTTTTGCTATTTGTTCGTGTTTGACAGATACTTTATCCAATAAACGAAACAGTTGTTGACTGATGGGTATTTGCAGATACCGAACATGTTGCACAAAGGCTTCTCTATTTTTCATTAAATGAGATGTTCACAATTAACATAAAGATATTCCTTTAGTAGGATCAGTGTAAGAAACAGGTTTCAGACAAAGCCCTTTCCCTAATTCATAGCAGTGTCTCTACAAACACAGACTAAATAGTGTATAATTCATGATTGAGGTGCTCTTTACAACACTTATTACCATCTGCAATACTCTGCATAATTCAGACACCTTTTGTTTGTTTATCTTGCCTGATTTTTGTAGTGATTGTTACTTTTACACAAAAACTAATTATTAAGACATCATTAAGATCTATTACAAATATTCCACGGAATTCTTACATCAAAGTGGAAAGTTGTTTCTCTTGTACAATTCAGGTTGAGCAACAATAAATATTTTACTAGTCTACGACATAATTCTTCCCTGCCATATGCAACTCAAGGAAAATCAGGTTTTAAGACGAATTTGTCATTGTAGTAGTAATATTGCTGCATTTGTGACAGTCTAAGAATATAAACAAGTTAAGGTTTGCAGGGAGAGACATTATGTATGTCAGACTAACCTGACAGAACTGAAAAAAAATCTGACATGTTCCCTCTTTAGGTCATATTCATCTATTAATGTTTTTCCTGGCCTTTATTCTACATTTGCACAGGTATACGGACCTCTGGAAGTATCACTATTTTCAAATGAACTCCAGACAATTCATCTTGGGGAAAACAGACTTATGAAGAAGACGTATTGTGGATTAACAATATGATGAAGGAAGGGAAGAAACTAAAAGTAGTATTTATCCATAATATGTTCAATCTGAAAATGTATGAGGAATCCAGAATTGGATCAATATGTCTGCATTGCCCAACCACCACATTAATTCAGCACTCAATCGAATCAAGTTTGAGATGGTCAGACTGCTCCTGTCCAATCTCTGGTCATTATCTGCACCGCCTGTCCTGTGGAAACAGGCACAAAACACTGATCACTGCTAGGGGTGGGGAAAAGATAAGAGCTTTTCTTCTCAGCCATACTTGTGAGGGACATAGAAGAAACAAATGAGGATCAGAAGACATGGGAAGCCACTTTCCAGTGAGTAGTAAGCCCATTTAGTATTACAACACTAATAAAACTGCCCTCCAAGGTTATACAGCTGACCTAGCAAGTCTTTTACCACCTCAACCCTCTGGATAATCTGTTCTCTAGGACACAGCTTAAGAATCAGACCTATTACATGAATATGTAGCTTTCAGTTACACACAAATGGGCTTTTGCTGCATGGAAGAAAAGCTTTAACTGTGTTTAAGGATGCAGTATCTCCCTATCAACTGCATAGAAAAAAACAATTGAAGTTAATTATGCTGTGACTGTGCAGGACTTCATAGCCACCATCTGTTCCGCTCTGGCTTTAGGATCATTACTGGGAATAAAATCAGGGATCACTGCTCCCGGACGCTGCTTTCTATGGTTTGGATTAAGGTGGAGTCTCTATTAGCACCCCCTCTATTACCGTCTCTGAGTGCAGTAGCTGAGAAGGACTAGGTGCTCACCACTGTTTCCAAAACCAAATGCAATCTGGCTGACAAATCAAGCAAGACAAGGTGCTTTTACCAAAAGAGTAAGCTCATCTTCATTGTTTCTCCAGTATTACACAGGGGAGGATGAGGGCAAAAACACTTTGCACACTTGCCAGGCAGGCAAGCACTGGAGGAGCTTGTTTAAACTATTTTCTTGTTCAAGATCACTAAGCTTTTCTGCAATTAATGAGCAAATACGAAAACTTAGAACTTTCTCTCTTCCTTCTTCTGCCACCCCAAACAGCTCCCTCCCTCAACAGGACGCTGCACTGTAGTTCTTCTACCTGGAAAAGCAGCAAACTATATTGCTGGGCATGGGATAAGCTGTTCTTACAGTGGCTGATACAGATCACGACATCACCTAGAACAGTAATCTTAAACCGTTTTTCTTCTCCCTCTCTCACTATAGCATAAACAAATGTTAATTTCCAGTTATCTAGCGACTCCCACCCAAAAAACTGTAATGCTAATCCTGCAAGTCTCTAAAATCCATCCCTTCAGACGAAGTATTCCACTGATGTGGACACTAACATAAAGTGAAAGTGTGCTGGGGTTTTAAAAAACCTCTTAAGTTACATGGGGAAAAAAGGCCCATGGAAACACCTAAGTCACACTGGAAATTTTTTGTAGAAATCACTTGTCTTCCTTCCCACATAATACATCACCCATTGTTATCTTTTCTCCATTTACCGAGAAGTAACATTGATCTTGTGTACTCAGCAAAGAGTTAGAAGACAAGTGAAATAACTGTAAATTAATAAATCAAAAAATAATAACAGAAAAGACAGCTGGTATACTTCTTTCTTCTACCTTTTAAGTTGTCTATTCTGCTCACTTTCTTTTTATTCTCTCTTTAGACTGTGCACCCTCACAGACGAGGTAAACATATGCAGTGAATGATAAGTAACACACTGCCACAGTATGTGGAACGGAAAAACTGAAGAAACACAACTATGGCTATGAGTATATCTGGCTTTGTGAAAATTTTCATTCTTAAAGAATGTAAGGACAAAAATAACAAACTTATTTTTAATTGGTGTAAAACTAAACTGAACTTTGCATATATTCATTTTAAAAAATATATTCATGCTATATGTGTCTGAATGAGAACTTCCCAGTGAACAAGCAGTTTTGCTTTTCCAATGTCATTATATAGACTTGGCTATTCTCTATGAAGGAACTCTATTAATCTCTATAAAGAAATATGAAACTTCTTAATCTTTGATACTTATCATAACCTTTGGTGAGCAAAGTGGAAAAAAACATTAATTTCAGTATATTAAAATAAGATGCATGATACATACCAGGACTAATTAGATTTAAAAAAAAGAATTTGATTACAAATAAAAATCTTGATTTTATGAGCACTTACTATGTACTATATTAGGACCTCAGAGTAATCAGGTTACAGCTTAATATATGACAATTTGAAAATAAAATGTGAACACTATTTAATAACAAAATACAGATGGTCAGACAAAACCATTCTGTTCTTTCAAAAATGTCTGCAAAAAACATGCCCTGGTTTAGATATTTTTCAATACAGGCAACTGAAAGAAATGGAATTTCATGACTGACCACTTGCAAACTTGACAAATATCTGCTTCCATGGCCAGTTTTTGGGCTAGGAACACTCATGTATGAGTGTTGATTTATGCATGCACGTGTGTAATGATGGGAGTGGGTGTCTTCAAAGCAGAACCATGACTGTTCTGCAGATTAGTGCTGTCTTGATTTTGAAACAGCCTTTAAAATAATGTGTACATTAATACCAGGAAAAAACAATTACAACATCTTTTCCTTGTTAATACACTTAACATTATTTTCACTTATAACCCAGTAGCAAACCCTCTGTCATGACACTCTGTCACTAAAAATACTATTTATTTTCGATGACTGAATAATTTATATTGCACAAATTCAGTCAAAATTAATAACCAAAGAGTGCTTTGATCATGTGTAGCCAGCCACTTCAAATAAACATTTTGCCCAGAGGTTCTGTTGTCTATGTACTCTGGAACTGTATTTAAAATCGAAGGGAAAATCTCAAGAAGATGAGCTGTACTGGGGAGCGAACTCTCTGCTTTCTGAGCACAGCAATGTGCAGCTGGCAAGCACAGGCTCCCTCAGAAGATGTCACAGCTGTCAATAAGAACCAGAGCTGCAGCTTTAGGAGCACAAAAGAAATAATGCAGCCTCCAAACGACCAAAGACCACTTTTTAACATTGCAGCTGCTGCCTAACTGTTAGTTTTCTGCAGGTCCCTCTTTTGAAGTGAAAAAAAAAAATTGCTTATTGCTCATATTAATTTTCACTATGTTAAAAGCCATGTGAGAACTTTTGGTAAGGTGAAAAGGAGATCTCTTCTACTTTGTAGGACTTCTCAGCTCAGATGTGTTAACAGGCATAAATGCTAAAGACACATGAAATAGCCTGCTCTTCTATTTGTTTTCCCCATACATGTGAAACTCACCTTAGAAATAGGAGTGCCTCACCATCCAAGAGTCAGGGTAAATTTAGCATGTGTAACTGCTAAAGTATTAAAATTCCGTTCAGCTTTCTAAATACTACTGCATTTTTCAAACGTGTGAGTCAGCAAGGTACGTGGCAAATACAGGGTATAGCTTCAAACCTTTATCTTTCTTAGTAGTGCCCAAAATTACTTTGGGTTTTTATGCAACATACTACTTATTTTGCAACAAAAATACAGCGGTGCACAAAATTAAGCAGAATAATACTTGTATTTATTAGATTAGAGCATAAGAGATTGGGATCTGCATTCTTTCAAAATAGTAATTTGTTTCTTTTCATATTTCATGTTTCGTCATCACCATATTATTTCCCCAAGATTAGTAATATCTGTGGACAAACTCTATTCCTGACCTGTGGTGCAGAACTGTAACTGCAGCAGAAAACATGACAAATGCTGTGAAGTCAAAGCAGAGAAGCGCATGGTGCATGAGTACGTGGTACATGAGCACATGTAAAAGACAACCACATGTCCTCCACACAGTGAAGACTCTCTGTCAGGAGATGACTGAGGTGGACCTGCTCAGTGTACCCATGACTACCTGCATCCACTGACGGAGCCCCAGAGTCCCACATGCACATGGGTGACAGTCCACTGTAGACCAGATGTTGCAGTTTTGACTGCAATGAGGAGGTAGAGTCCCTCCATCTCCAAGTGCTACATGCTCTCCCTCTCCAAATTTTGCATCTACCTTAGCAGTGACAAACCTGTAGCTAATAAAAGTCCTGTGATTATACCATATTGCTGAGTATAGGGCTCTGCTGGTAGTGGTCTGTGTTCCCAAATCTGTAAAGTCGATACAGTAAAGATACCTTTAAACCTAACTGCGGGCTTCACTAGGGAGCAACTCGGCATGAACCTGTGGGACTTTCGAGCAAACATTTTCATCACCCATCCTAATATTCCTGGAGTTTTCCCTTGCTTTCACAGGTATCTAGTTAATGTTTTAAGGTTGTAAGCTATATTAAATTTTGTGTACACAGTTTGTAAATGAGGAACACTGCTTAACCTAATTTAATTTATCAGGGTTTATCAGAGGGCAGATAGGAATGGGAACCACAATATAAAAAAACCCCAAACAATAAAAATAAACAGTAAAAACTGAAAATTGATTGATTCCTGAACATCATGAGTAATGCTGGACATACTTAAGAATAGAGATTGGAAGATGTTCTTTTGTTTTGCACACGAACACATACACACACATATTGCCTCACTTCTGCTGACTTCCAGATACAGAGCTGAACTTTGCTGCTTACTTAAGAATGTGATCTGACATGTAATATAAGAAGCACTTCATAGAGCTAGACAGATGTACAAGTGTGGAAAAGTGCACTTCGTAACGAAGATTGCATGTCTGCTTTTTGCATGTTGATTCCCCTTCTTACTCTGAGCTACAAAAATTATAAACTACACTGTGACTGCTCCCATCTATCTATTATCAATCCTTCACAAATATTGGTAGCTATGATATAATTCATGTTAGATACCAAATGAAAAGATTTTCGCTTTAACAACAGGGTAAATAATTGTTAGCAGACAGAATGGGAACAAAAGTTGACAAAGGATCACTGCAATACCACAGACACCCAGAACAATGAGTTATTCATAACCTCCAATGCTGGAATGACAGGAAGCATCTGATTTCACCGCAAAAGACCAAACATGCTCTTTTATAATGAAATTCCTCTTTCACAGACCCTTTTCTGCTGTATACATCCCAAAGGCTGCTTGCATTAGTCACAATAAAAGGCATACTTTGGAAGGAAAAAGCCACAAGTCATCCTCTTTGTCACGGAGTTCCACAAATAAGTCATCTTCTAAAAAATAGTTTCTGTTATTTTCCTGTTGTTTGGTGCTGGAAAAAGTGCACCTAAATGAACTAGTAAGCACACAGCATCTCTGTAATCTGGTAAACAAGCACTCTACAGCCATTTTTCTTTGTTTCTTTCTTCCTTCCCCCACCCTTTGTCCTTATTAATATGCAAAGCAAGTCAAAGGAGGGAATTTCTTGTTCTCTTATTTACCAGCTGGAGGGTTATTCCGTTGCCGTTCTATTTATAGATTTGCTTTCAACTGCACTGGGAACTCACTATTTGCTATTCCGCATCTTATGCTCAGCTAGCCTGCTGGGGACACAGCATTTTCATAAATTCTATGAGTGGCACAGAGGATGCATCTAATATTCCATCTGCCCCTCTCTTTCACAAGTAAAATCTTATCCTACCACCATTTTCTAAGTTAAAAGAATGTCCTCATTAATTTCATAATAGAAACACAAAAGAGGGAAACAAGCTTGCTTCTGTGGAAAGATTTTCACACTGTTTTTTTATAACACTACCTATTACAGCCTTGCAGAAAAGCTACCATTTAAATATTGCAAGCACAAGTTAAGAAATGAGCCACTAAATTTATTCATGAGAAAAAAAGATGACTCATTTGGTATGATATCATCACCTGGCATAACATTATCTTACAGAAAAAAAGATACGTAGATCCATTTATGATATAAATGGCAAGCTCAGTTCTCAGATGCAGCTGCTCATTTGATGCTGCTGCAGTAAATCCCAGGCATAGTGCGCTACTACAGTGAACAAATTCAGTTATGTGCCTCTCTCTCTTCCCTGTCCGTGAACTACTCCAGCTACACAGAGGGATCTAAACTGGGAACTCAGGGGCCAAGGGTGACGTCTCTCAGAACAACTCAGTTCGGGCTGCCATAAACAGGATGTACAAAACCCAGCACAGCAGGGAAAATGCCAGGTATTGAAAAGACTGGGGAGAACACCTCCCATGTCCCTACAATAACAGAGATCTGGCACTGCAGAGTAGCCCATCAACCAGTCTATGGAAAATGTTCCCAGGCAGAGCTGATTTCAACTTATTCTTGTGGCATCGGTTTTCTCTTTGCTGCTTCTGCTCCTCCACAGGCCCTTCTGTCCACCGCATGCCGTGTCACAGAAGAGGACAGTGAACTGTGCCACCTACAAAGTGCTGGGCAGCAGCACTTGCAGAGGTAGCAGACATGAGAGACTACTGCTTCTGTCTGTGGCAAACAAAATGCAAAATCATACCATCAAAGGGCAGACAAGAGGATCCTCACAAACTGTCTTACATCTTTGGGGAAATCTTTATTATACCCCTTGAGGTGAATTAAACATGTCAGTGCTTAAATACACAATAATTGGTGAACAGTGCATTGGGTAGAGTCCTACCACCAGAAGAGGTTCTACAAGGAATCTGTATAGACGCATTATGAGCCAATTTCTTACAAGCATTTGTACAAGCACCAGTCCTCGGCCTGGCTTCGGGTCCAGACCCCAGCCCAGCTCTGCTGTCCAAAGGTTCCAGGATGGCTACAAGATGACAACAGGCTGTGGCTGTTTCTCATCACCAAAGGAAACTTCACTCCTTTACACAGAGTCCTTCAGTCTCTGGCAACCCTGCCTCCAGCCAGTTTAACCCTGCCTGCAGTTGGATCTTCTTGCCTTCCATGCCAGGTCATTTCTTGATCACAAATCACCACTGCTGAGCAGTGACAATTTGCATGTCTCTTTCACACCTTTTAGGACACACAGTATCCTCTCTTTTATCCAGCTGTGAGCATTAGATCCATAGCCTGCTCTCACTGAAAAGAGCAGCACCATTTGCAGGGTGGGAACACAAGCTCTGGAAGGCTTGTGGCAGCAGACACAGCCCTGAGGAGCCAGGCAGCTTGGAATCAGGGCTTCCCTACTGAAAATAAACTTGCCATGGGGCACTGAAGGAAGTACTAGAGGGACATCTTTCACACCCGCACCACCTTCACCTTTTAGAGAAGGGGCACGTTCAGCCCCTCATGCTGATACACAGAGCAACACTGAGGGAAGACACACAGTGGGAAGATACTTCCCATGTTGAAAATCCACATGCCTTGAAGTATAAAACATTTCCACTTAAAAGAAAAATAGCAATAAAGAAGCTTTAATTTGCATGCCAGCAAAACGTGTAGTTTTTTACTGCATGCTGATAAGAACCTGGGGCATTTGCCTACAAACACCAAGTTTGCTGGCACAGTTGAAAATTACACGGTAATTACCTAGCCCTCCATTTGTATTTCTACTTGTCTAATATATGGGGGTTGGGGACAAGCAAGGAACACTTACACACTGACCAATTTTTTTCACTTTAATGATTAGTGACAATATTCAAAACTACGTTTCTGCCCTGATCAACTCTATCTGTAAGTAACACAGGTGGACTCCTTTATATGATGTACCTATGCTTGCACCTCTGAATTACTAGAGAGAATTCAATTGTCATTCTGGCTCAATTTACACTCTGCATTTTTGTTTTCCAGTTTCAGCCCAGTCCAGAATTTGGACCACTGTATTGAGAATTCAACTGTGCCTCCATGGATTACACTGGAAGCAGAAGCTGCTCCCTCAAAATCCAGTCATTTTTTAAGGCAGGGTAGCATCCACATGCATTAAAAGGTAGAATAAAGCCCTGATTACCAAAAACAAGACAACAACAACATCCCAAACCAAAATTTAAAAATTGTACTGAGAAATAAGAAACTTTTTTAAAAAGTAAGAATTTTATAAGATCTAAAAATTATATATGTCACCATTACTTCTTTTTTTTCTTTCTGTAACAGAAGGACATAAAACTATTTCAGCTGGGAAACAACTAATATGTCCAGGGAAGGAAGAGTAATGAAACCACAAGTGGTGTGATGGTCTAATATGAAGAATCATCACCTTGTAACTCAGTGTGTTCAATGAACTCTTTACAGGGAAACAAAATCTAACTGTTCTTTTTAATTATTAGTACCCAATGGAAAATTCAACCTTCATCTTTTATACCGTATCATTATAGTTAACACAGAAAAGGGATAGATCAAGTGACAGGCTGGGTGTGTCAGAACAACTCCAAAATGCATCTAAATGTTGATAATATGAGCAACCTAGAGTACAAAAACCAGTGTGTGATGATGTCGTCACATCCCAGCATTGTGTTACGTTCAATTCATAATTTTTCACACACTGAGGCTTTTACGTCTATAAGCATTCAATAAATGGCAGAGCAGATTTCTATTTCATGCACTCTATTTGTTTTAATTTAATCTGAAAGAAAAGGCAAGACGTAAGTGCTAATTTATGGGTTTGAACTAGGAGTTCAAGCAGTAAAAAATATATCCCCTTACACGTTCACCAGTGTTATCCTTCTCTTTATCACTCCATTCTGAAGCTTGCACTTGGCTTTCACAAGCTGGAAAATGAAAGGAAGCATAGTACAATGCTTAGAGAGGTGGAAAAAAACCCCAAACTCACAGGTTACCCATAGTGCCTATTGCATGGGTCTCCCTCTGCCTGCAGTGCAAAACATGCTGTCATAGATGGATTATCTGATATCCTGCTCAGACGAAGCCTGCAGGAGACAACATGGAGGCAGCTGACGATGCTGTGAGCTGCTATCTGCATTCACAGAAGGCTCAGCCTGAGCCCCAGGCGAGCAACACCAGATCCGCAACTGCTGAGGCTGTGGCTGCTCATTCCTGACCAAGGTCTTCATTAATTTTGTTAGCTGCTTACAACATATAGACAGATATGGAGAGAGGGAGAGTGAAAGTTTGAGCCTGAAAGGCTCAAGGTGTGCTCTTCATTTCTAGGCAAACAGTGCTAGCCTGGGTATGAAAGACAGAACTTCCTCTGCCTTGTCAGAGGAACTCAGGAGGAGTGCAAGAAGGGCCACAGGCAGACAAAATGCAAAGCGAGCTGAAACACTATGTTCCTGTGATGAAAGGGATGAGTAGCACCAAAAGATGGATGAAGAGTGAAAATTCAAAAAGAATATCCTATCTCCTCCCCTGACAATTTCCACATTTAAAGACAAACAATTGTAATGCATGGTTATTGAAAGCATTCAAGCTGGCACTGACTCAGGAACAAAGACAATTTACAGCCCTACAGTGCTCCATGCAATAGCGTGAGGAAATGGGCAAATGTCTTCAGCTGCTAATGGCTCTGCATTTTCCTACCCTTTTAATTCCACCATTGCTAACATTATGGCTCCTAGATCCATTTAAAAAGGTAATTGGATGCATTTTCTCACTACTCTTACTTGATTTAAATGTTTCTTTCTTTGTCCCTCCACAAGAAAGTACTAAAAGAGGAAACAGGGGCATTGTGTCCACACAACATTAGAGAAGAAATTGAACACAATTTTACTGGAAGCTTAGGATTTTGAGAAATCTGTTCAGACTGAAGGCATTCCATATGACTAATAGCAACTCAGAAGTGAAAGCACAGCACTTAATCTGCAAATACAATTATGAGTTAATTAATACAGCTTGAGGCAACAGATACAAATGTGAAATATTGTTTACAGTACTTAAGCAATGGTTAAGCACTGGAAAAATTTGTCCATAGATGTACTTCTACCCTTGGAGGTTTTCAAAACTAAGCTGGGCCAGGCCTTATGCAAGCTGAGATGCCTTTAAGGTTAGGTGTCTTCTGAAGAGAGGGTCAGACTAGGCAACAAACATCTAACAATTTATTTCATAGTTGTATTTTAATAATATTTAAATTATTATACATTTATGCATAGAACCAAAACACAAACACAAAGAAACAGGATTTTTTTTTCCCCACACTATAAAAGTAGAAGGAAGAAATTAGTTCATGCAAAGTTTACAATGGTGTCAAGCATTTACCCTGCAAAATCAGTGACCATTGATAAGGACTGAAAACATATCACGGATCTTGTGTTTATTTATACAGAGTATTACTCACACAATCATGTAAATATATGGTATTAGCAGCATGTACACAAAAAATGTAGAATAATTCACTAACAGCATTTCTTTAGTACTACTTCACAGCATGAAAATTTTAGTAAAATGAAACAACTTTAGAAGTCAACTCATCACTCTCCTCATTGTCCCTCTCTACTTTGCACAGCAGTGTACTTCCACTGGCAACAAAAAACTGATTTCTGGTTTACACTTGAGTAAAAACATTGAAAATAAAAATTATCATGAACAACTGAAAGAAACAGTCTTCAAGAATACGACATAATATAAAACGATGAATGCAAAATTCTGAATAACTACGTAATTACAGGAAACACAGGTTCAGTCCTGCAGAAAAAAAATTTCAAAAGTTGAGTATGTCAAAAAACAGCTCGGGAGGTATAAACAGAGTCAAATCTGCACAATACATGAAGCAACCTTTTTGTTCCACTCGGTGTTGGTAAGGTCTCTTTTGGTAGGCTCTGCATTAATAGAGAAATTCCAGAAAACAACAAAAGTAATATAAAAATCTACAAACTACAACCCCTGAGAAAGATCAAATGAATTGGGTTTGTTCAGATGGACAGAAATAGATTGAGAACATGTTGTTAACTGACAATTAGTTGTTCTTTTATTAGTGCAATTATGATAAATAATTTACAATAGCTAAATAAATTGCTGAATGTTTCCACAAGTGAGGAATATTATCAAGCACAAAGAGGCTCACAAGGCACATGGGGTGGGGTTTTTTTTGAAGATAAATGGTAACAAAGGAATACCAGATACATTATCTCAAATGTTACAGAAATGCTAATTGTTACTTATGCTATTTATTTTTGGTTGTCCAAAATTGGAATGATAGCAGTAAAAATTTGCAGATGTTGGTTTATTATCTCCCTAACTCTGTAAAATGAATTTCCATTTGAACAAAAATGTGTGTGTATAAAGAAGGAGAGATGGACATCTGTGGAAGGTTCTTTCATCACTTTCTTAAGGGCTGCACTGTTAACTTTGTATAGCTTAAGGTAACCTTAACATTGAACTTAAGGCAGCTTTTTTTTGAACTTTTTTTGAAGCACTTCAAAGGAAATGTGAATAAAATTTAAGTTCTCACAAACAAAAAATTCTATATACATCCCTTTTTCCAATGAAGTCTTATTTTAAAGAGTATGAAGAGCAGGACTGTAGCAAAGGAGTGTTTTCAGACTTACGGTTTAATAAGAGAGGGTGCAAGAGTGCAAAGAAAATTAAATTTGTTACAGAAAGCACATGCATCCTGATTTATACACAGTAGAGCAACACTAATAGTCTTATAAATTCAGACTTTATGGCATACACATTCACAAATTTAGTTTGCTCTTTCAATCTACATTGTGTAGAGAAAGCAAAAAAAAAAAAACCCTAAATAATCTTCTCCTCTGTATTGAGCAAATAATTTAGAACAAGTATATTAAGCTGGCAGATTGTCTGGTGACCAGGAACCTATATAGAGAAGAAATAATTAAAGTAATATTTTCTTGAGGGTGTAATTTCTGCAGCTATTCTTTGACACTAAGCTAAGCACCTACCAAACAAGCTGAAATCAAAAGACTTAGGGGAATCAGCCAACCCCTGAGTACATTCATCTTTAAGCTTATTGCCTCTCTACTCCTCTTCAAATTTAGTGCTATACAGCAAAAATGTTGTGGCAGATTTTAATTATATGGATCATAACTAGAGTTCCAGTCTGAACTTCTCCATTTCAGGAGAGGATTGTTTGGACTGGGTCCCTAATTCCTTACCAGCACGTTCAGTACCGCCACAAATATTGGTGGTTTTCAAACTACAGACAGCAATTGCAAGTACTGTATCTACTGCTTTCTTATGCAGGGATCTCTAATTATATCACTGTCTTTAATTAATTCATGTATGCACTTTGCCTGAGGAGGAGATTTATGGGAATCAGTTTACACAGGCTTCAGAAAAAATATTTTCTCATTGGAAAGACAACATCAATTAAATATACTACATCTGCTCAGTACAAAATTAAAACCAAGTATTTCAGCCCTTTGAAACTGAATGGATACAGCAAAATGACCAAAGGTCTTGATCAAAAAACTATAGTTAACGTCCACATTGTGCACAACCTGCTGCATTGAACTTTCTTAGAAGTCCAATGTTAGGTCAACAGTAAAGTTCTCCTCACTTAAATGCAGTCAAGATTTAATCCTGACTTTTACAATGGATCCAGATAACTATTTTATTCCCAAACATCCAACTTCTGTTTGACTTTCAAAAGTAATTTGATTTACTTTATGAGCCAAAGGAAAGAGAAAAAAAAAAAACAGATCACTGAGAATAGCTGCTTCTTATGTGGCTCTTTGTTAAAGGTTTGCAGGGAATTAACTGTAGCAAAAGATCACCCAAAGTAAAGGAAAGGATAGAAGGAATAAAAGCGACTCAAAGCTCCCAAAAGCAGTGACCTACCTTTAAAGAAGATTAAGTGTGAGAAGTTTTTCAGAGGCTAAACACATATCACAGAAATTCAAATTGTTCTCACACATCTTATGTTGGTTCTTTCAGTTTTTACCCTCTAATGGCAATAAATTAAAAGGTTGATATCATGAACTGTTTTTGTTTGCCGAATGCCTGTAGAGGACTGCCTTATATGAAAGCTTTCAACAACCATCACATTCAGAGAATTCTGATATTTTACTTCAAGCCTAACTCTAGACACAATGAGGAAGAGAAGAAAGGTCAGTTTGATTCAGACTCACATTTCCAATTCATCTCCACTGAGGTCTGAAAGCTAAAGCAGATTCAACCCCAGCACTCCACTCTAAACCACGGTGCTTGCACAAAAACATGGTCCAAATCTGCTTGGTTCTGTGTTTATACAAGCAAACTAAAAGCCAGTTTGCACACATAGCTTTCTCTGAAATGCATAATGTACCATTGCAGACCTAGTAAACACAAGCTTATTTTTTTCCAGAATGTCCTTAGAAAAGTATTACAGAAATACTTGCACTAAAGATTCCCATAAAGATGTTGAGACCAATAGTAAGCATTAAAACCACTCCATCGTGGTCTTCACTACCTGAAAACATCAAAATTCTACCAAAAGCTCAGAATAGACAAACAGTGCCAAGTAGAACAACAGAGTAGTGTCTTACTATTGCTAAACAGTAACAAAAAAATCCTGTGTTTCTGAGATAACCAGAAGAGGAATGTTGTTAAATAAAATGGCATTAGTTACAAATATCCTGCTGACTAAAATTTTAAATTTCAGTGAAGCAGAACAGCAACTATGTATGAAAACCATATATGCTTTGGTTCACAGCCAGATTAAATGGGAGCTAAGGTTGCTGCAGTTTGGAGTTCAGCTTATTTAAAAAATAAAAATGCAAATTCAGTTCCAACTGAAGAAAAATAATACATTACCGTAAGTAAGTTATAGTAAGATCTATATTTTAATTCATTATGCCCGTGACTGGTCAGACAGGACAGATCCAAAATGACATCTGTTGCTCAGAGGTCATGAATGGCACAAAGTCACAAACTATGGACTCTGAAGACATGCAGGACCAGAAACAGATTGTTTTGCTCAACCCTTGCTCAGTTTGTTCTTGGAAAAAAGCCAGTAGAACCGCCCCAGAGATCACCACCGTTTGCCTTGAAAGATATCTTGAGAAGCCTCATTTGTCACTTTCACACAGCAAAGCCTCTGGGCTTCACAAAGCTGTGTTGCAGAGAGATGTATTTGGAAAACTATATGCAGAGGAAACTGCAGGGCATGAAACCTTAAACTTGGAGGAAATTTACTCTTGGAAAGCATCATTAAACTGCACAAACAATACACCATTTTCTAGCACACAAGCTCATCAGAGAATCCCATGCATGTGTTGCGTACTGAAGGACACTGGAGTGTTTTTGACCCAATCCTCCTTTTCCAGGAACATCATTTTGCCTAGGGCTCACAGCCTGGCAAACATCTACCAAGCATTTTAGCAAGTCCAAACCACCTGAATATGTTTGGCATTCCCATGTGTTCAGGACAGCTTCAGTTTAAATAGGCTTTTTCAGGCAAGAATCTCAAATGCTTTGTAGCTATCAGTTCAGTCTCATGCTACCCTTAAAGCACACTGGGTACTAAAGAAAGTGAACTGCAGGCAGAGAAACTCAGTGACACGGATGTCCTTATCTGCCTCAGCCAGCAGTTGTGCATGCTGTCCTCCATGACTATGGATGAGAGACATTAGGAACTGGGACAGATTACCCTTGATGCTGCTCTAAATCCCAAACTGAACTTGTCCTAGGAGAGCTCTGGAAGGAACAAAGTAAGCACACAAAGACAGTAGTCTCATCTCTGCTGGCTGCTGTGCTTTCTGTCCTGAGCAAAGAAACTGCACATGGTAGTGAATAACCTTCTGTTGTCCTCTCTAAGGGTAACTATTGATGGTGGTTGTTTGCATTAAGTGTTTTTCTGTAAGTTTAATCTCAAGTTTGTCAATTGAAGGCATCCATGTTAATAAACAGAAAGTAGCCAATTTTTTTTGTCAGATGGGAACAGAAAGATATTTCAATCCTCCAGAGCCTTTGCTCTAATCAGTAGATGCACCTTCCTGTCAGATACCTAAGGTCAAAATTTCATTATGTCAGTATTCTGATTCCAGCCCATTTCTTGAGGAATAAACTCAAATATCTTAATATTCAACAGTGGCAAGAAGTCAAACACGCAAATTACAACTTCAATGAAAACTGAAGAATGATTTATTCGTTCTGTAAGCTTTAGAAAACATGTGAATAGAAGCAGAACATACATAATCAGAGATGATTGATAGGCATACAGGAGCTTTTTGTTCCAGTCAGTTGTTAATGGCCAAAAAAAAAATACAGACCCTGTTACTGATGGCTTTTGTCTTCAGCAACACTGGGAATTGTAATTATCTTGTTGGTACTGCAACTCAGTACTATTCTTATTTGCTCTGCAAGATTATGAACAGAACAAACCTTCAAAGGAAATATCTTCTCTAATCATTTACAAAGACAAGTTGTGCAACCAGATGCTTTGCACTTCATACAGTGCTGTAGTCACTGGCACTTTCTTCACTGCTGCTATCCTTTGTTAATGCAGTCTTAACTTCATGCTTTCTAAGGCAGAAAAAACATATCCCTGGCAGCAGCTTCAGTCTTCCTCTCACTGAAACCTTTTCATAACAAAGCCTCTTTTAATAGTGATGCAATTAATTTACACAGGACTATGTAGAAAAGTTTTCCATGTGGAAAAAAAAAAAAATCTGAATTCTTGAATCCAGAAAGTGCAAGACTTAAGTTTGCTTGCTTATACATACCATTCAAACTCATAGTAGCACATACCTGTTATTACTTTCCAACAGCAGTGAAAACGTAAGAGCAACAATGAAGGAGTGATGTCAATATTCCTACCATTCCCAAGAGACAGGTCCCAGAGAAGCTCTGATGCTTGCCAGCTATCTTTATGTTCCTCACAACAAAACATGGTGAAATTCTTCCTTCAAACTACTCTCAGACGACCTTTCTGCAAAAACCGCAAAACTGTAGTTTAGGGTATTGGTTACTGTGTAGCGTACCGTGTATACACACAGACACATACAGGTACACACATTCAGTGAATCTAGACACAGACCTTGTTATGGTGTCACCTCTAAGTACTCCCACTTGACAGTTACAAGACCAATACAGGAAATTAATGATTTTTTGCTAAACTCCCAAACTTGTCAGGATATTTTCTGTACCTAATCACTGTTATGATAATTAACATTCAATTACATCAGCACATAAGATATCTCAGTTAAGTAAGATTGCATTATTTTACACACATATCAAACAAGTAAGAGCAGGAACTTGCAACGGATTTCAGAGCAAGTGACTGATGAGTGATGTGAAAAAAAATAAGCTCATTCAGCAGGGATGATAAACAAAAAAAGCTATGAACGATTTTTTTAAAAACACAGAAGTCTTGGCCTACTTTTCATCTGGTCAATATTACATGGAATAACAGCCAGACGTAAAAGAAAGGTAGTGTTTAAGAAGATATTTTTAAGTTTATTTTACAAGATTTTTAGAATTTTGATAAGCATTCCAACTTCTTCAGTGAAAGTCAGACAAATAAAAACACAACACAATCATTTCTAATAATATACAAAGAGGAATAGGAATGAATGGCAACTGATACTAACAGAAAACATTATTGTATCTGGTGTAATGTGAATGAGGAAAACTTGCCAAGTAACCTTGGAAGGATTTTGAGAAAATTTGTGAAAAGAGAGAAATACTACTCACCTATATGACTGTGGTAGATCCCACTGTCTTTGCACCGATTGGGAGGTTTTAAGCTGGTTTGTGAAACAGGCATCGGTCACTACTTTACTACAGTTTACAGCAGTGACTTGAGACCTTCCCCCCTCCTTCCATTCAGACAAACTGCTAGTATGCACTGCTGGCACATGCAGGCTTTTTGGAAGTGATCATTAAATAACTCTCTTTACGAGGTTAGCAGGAGTACACAGCACAAGCAGAAAGTGACCTGAGAAACTAACTTTTTTTTTCCCCCTCAAAAGGAAGCACATATCGGTTTTCACAATTAGCATTTCATTGATTGAGGCATGAACTGCCCAGCACCAAGGAAACAGCATGCTGGCGACACGTCAGACTGATGCCTCTGACAAAATGTATGTCTCCAAAGAGTGCTTGTTCATTAGACACAAGATTGAGATGTCAAGGCACATACGAAAAAAGAACAACCTGTTGTGTAAACAACTGTAAAGCAAGAGAACTTTTGCTTTTATGTAAAAGCCCATGAGTACATAGCACGTCTTCTTTCAGCTCTCTTGTGTTACTGTGAGCAGAGCCAGATTTAAGGGTGTGTGAAGTAAACAACCATCTACCTTTGACAGTAAAGCCAATTTGGAAATAGTAAGAGTTCTAAATTCTCCATAAATATTAGTTTCCTGTTAAAATTGGGGAATTGACAGATTGCTCAATGCAATTCACTTTGTGCTTAATCATTGAGTAGGGAAGTCAATTGCAAAGTAAAAAAAAAAATACTTTTGCCTGGCAAAGTTGAAGCAAATAGGTATACAAATTTGATTCCAATAATAAAATGTTTTAAGAGTATAGAAGAGTTCTCTGAAAGATACATAAATTTAAATCAGGGTATAAAATGGCTAGATTCAATGTCTGCCAGCACTGAACTGAAGTATAATAGGTTTATGAATGCATATGCAATGATGAGGAAGAAATCAGCCTGGAAAAAAACCTGAGAGTCACCTAGATCTCATGCTAGGGATCAGCACAGAGCTGAATTTCAGTTTCTGGAAAGTATCCCTAGAGGTGAGTCTACTGTCCTAAGCAAGCAGTATTGGAAACTACATATTTTAAGAAAATGTTAGGTATTATTGGTAGAATGTGGAGTTTGATTTTATGAAGTACAAGTATCCTATCAGAAAACTACGGTTAAAAATTCCACCAATCTAGGCAGAGAAAATAAGTTCTGCCAAAACACTAACATATGGTTCAAAAGAATTTGGAGTCAGCAGATCAAAAGCCTTCAATAATTCCTACTCATTGTTGATTTTCACAGGAAAGTAGAATAAATAATGGCATGACTCATTTCTTTCTTTGAGTGAATACTCACAGCTTTTCTCCCCACCTTGGTTGTTTATTGGCAATCAGGCATCCAGCTCCACTTTCCAGAAAGCAGCAGTCTTACATCCAGCTGCCACCTTAATTTCTTCCTCTTACCATCTTTAGGAAGCAAAGGAGAAGCATTAAAGACATAATAGAAGAGAGCAGGATGTCCTACAATACTGTTAAAAGAAAAAAAAAAAGTAAGCTTAAAAATCAACAATGGGTAGAAAAAGCAGAAGGTGCAAAAGCTTTTTGACAGGCCAGCAAGAGAAAGGAGTGCTCTGGGGCACCTATCTCTAAGTGCTTCGATTAGTAATCATTGCACGCGTCAGGAACCAAAAGTATTTGAGTTCAACTGTGAATCCAAATGGAAAACGGAAATTACTATTATACTGACCAAAGGACCATCTGTCCTCCAAGTCTTTTTTTTGACAGTCTTAGGAAAGCTTAAACGCAGCTTCCCTTCGCTGGGACAGTAAATGATTAACAGTTCTGGCAGACTTCCAAGCAGTTTGAACATGAACTAAAAGAAGGTAATTTAAAATAGCTGTGTTTGGTTCAAGTCCATCAGTAATTTAATGCCAGCACAGTTCTACTTAAGAGACTTTAAACAATCCAATTGCTAGGCTCAGAAAGCACTGAGTCCAAAGCAGTGCCAGATAAAATCAGTACAAAGCAATTTTACACATGAATAAGTTCATGTGTCAGTTTACACGTTAATTTTGTTTGCAAAATGGATATTTTTTCAAAGAATTTCACAAATAATGCATCTCATTTTACTTCTGTGAGCTGGAAAAAAAGCATAATATTGTATTTAAGAGTATATCATGTCTCTGGTCTTTTAAATAATAGCAATAAGAGGCAATTATAAGCAAAGCCTGGCAAATGACTTGCATATAATGCATTGCCATCTCTGCATCCCGGAAAAAAAAAAAAAAAGCTCTTTAGCATGATCCTTCATCACTTGCATCAGAGAGGTTAAGTTGAGGAAATTAGAGTGTGACTTTACTGAAAGTTTCATAGGTATTTTTCCACTCCAGTGCAGTTCTGAGGAATCTGCAGTACAGAAGGGGTACAATGCAAATAAAGCTGTTACCTGGTGGCTTCAAACCATATATGTATTCAGCTTCCAAGCTTTGTAGCACTGCTGGAACTGAAGCGGTGTTTTCCAATGTCTCAGGACATTTGAAGCCTAAGACACTTTCCTTAATATTAACAGTGTCTAAGATAGAAAATAGTCAACAGAAGAGGAGCATGTTAATAGTTCTTCAGAATTTGGAGAGTCAGAGGAACAGACCATTTTATGACTCACAGCAAGAAAACACTTTCTCGGGGTACATTAAAGCTTGGAATTATTTTCAAGTGGTAGAGAAGATCCAGGAGAACAGAAGACAGACAAGACACATACAATTGGAAACAGAGGTTAGAAAAGTAGAGGAGATATTAAATCAATACTTTTTACCATCATCTTCTGAAGAACACACAGGACCCAGGTAGCAACATAGCTCACTCACTCCACACAAGCCCTAGCTGAAGCATTAGCTCCCTGAGCAAAATCTTCTCTGCTAGTACCTCCAGACATAGTCAAGGAAGTTTCACTTATTTACTCTGGCTAATGAATTGATACAATCTTCCCTGAAGTATGAATAATAAAAGCCTTTCTGATATTTAACCCTGCCTACACCTACCTTGCCACTGCTTAAAATTTATAAAAAATTAGTATAACTGAGATTCCCTGATAAATAACCAGTGCTGTTTGTCAACTGATAACCCTATCTCCATAAGGATGAAGATGGATCAGTTAGACCAGGCTAAATTTAATACTGAGTTGTATCGATCACAGACAAAGTTTCTGGAGGTAAATAGTGAGATATTTTGACAAATGCATTGGAGTTCTAGCATCTTCCCACTTTCTGGGTCCTGCCTGTGTCCTATTTCCGAATGAAAATTTTTGCCTGGCAAGACACTGGAGAACATTATCCCCTAAGGGACAGAGATAAGGAGAGGAGGTGAGAGTAAGCCTACAAAAAGTCCTCTTAAACAGGACTGTCTATGGTGCATCTGAATAGGCAGTTCCTGTTCTCATACCCTGTGAAGAACTCTCACATTTGCTCTCTTGATCCCACTTTTTAGAGGAACAACAAAGCTGTAAAATAAACACCAATGCATGGCAGATCAGTATTTACTAACACTTTCTCAAGCAATGCTGTATTGCCGAGGTACTTTGTGGAACTACATACACCCAGTGGGACACGATCAAAATTTCTACATATCCCACAGTCAGGGATATCCAGGAAATCCAAATAAATGTTCCATATTCTCAAATACAACCAATAAATATTTTTCATGTGGAAAAGAAGATACTGTGACTCTCTGTAAAAAAAACACTTTATATTTGGAAAATATTTTCCAGTTGTTTTGGTTTTTGCATGTCTATATACTGCTGTGCAAGAATATTTATTTATAGCTGTTGAAATCACTTGCTTACAACTGCAAGATCAAATTAGAAAATGACTGGCATTAAAAGCTTTATAACAGCTTAATTAAGCAAACTTCAAAATTTGCAACTAATTGACTCTAGTCTCCCACTGAGTGCAACTGATAGACACTATTCTTCTATGTGTAAAAGATTACAATACATGTACTTCTGTACATCGAAAGACTAGTAAAACAAAAAAGTATTTGTTATTTGTTAAGTCACCATGCTGTGTAGAGAGATACAGACCAACTCCAAATCACTAGGCTATGAATATGTTCTGTGGTGGTGTTAGCTCCAGCTAATAAAATCCTGCTCCATAGCTGGAGAAAAGAGCTCTTCCAGAAACAGAATTACTGGGAGGCTGGTGTTGGGCTTGCTGCAGCATCTTCTGATTATTCCTTTAGCACCCATTGCAAAATGCACCAAGTATCAGCATGTGTTTTTTCAACAAGTCCTATATTTTGAGATCCAAAGACAGTACCTCAGTTCCTTAACAGAAAGCTTACAGGGTTTAAGTCAGTGTTCCTAAATGACATTTGTAACTTTGACGCCTGAATATATTAGCATAGTAGTTTAAAGGCAGTGAAAGAAACTCATTTTCCAAGAACAAACTCTTCTCCATTTCAGGAAGCTGGCTTTACTTACATAGCACTGCCAAGCAAAACCTTTTTTTTAAACCCCAACTTTAACTTCTGTTCTTTACAACTGTATGTCAAATCAATAGTCCTTCTGCAGGATTAATTTGCTTTGTGCCCAGGTAGACAAAATTGAAAATTTAATCAATACAAAGGAAAACTTGTTTGACACATCCTGGGTGATAATGACCAATGGTTTTGCTTTCCTGTCTTTTTTTTTTTTTCTGCAGAATTGTTATTTTGTGCATGAAGGGCTAGAACAATAATAGTAATAACTTATAGAAAGCTGTGCTACCCATATCAGAGCCACACCTGCCAGGCACAGTTCACTGGCAGAGAAGCATTCTAAAACAAAGGAAAAGAGAAAATAAAGGATGGAAAGGTCTCAGAGTAGTTTGCTTATGAGCACTCTTCTGATAAAATGCTATTTGATTACATTCCAATAATATAGAGAGGCTTATTTAGGAGCTTATGGCACCCTATTATTTACTGGAAGGTACACATAATGGTCCTGCAAGCATTAAAAGAAAAACCCTAATATTCAGGCAAAGACAATCCAAATTTGCCACCCACACTCAGTCAACTTCAGATATACTTATAGATTAACTTCTCCTCAAATTTAAGTTACTCTTCATTCCAAGAATTTACACTCAGCCCTACCTTAAAAGTCCTAGCAACAAAAAGGCTTCTGAATCATGGGCAGTCATCATATTTGGGCTACAAATTGGTCCAAAGTCCTCTGATGCTCACAAAGAATGTCCTGTTAACAGCATCTTTTCCACACAAAGAGAAGGATGCAGCTAGAAAACAGTGGTGCCATTGCTGCGGTACTATGTCACAAGGAAAAAGGCAGTCTCACGGGCAAGCTAATGATTCAGCAGGACAGAATGAGTGGTTACATATCTATAAGACTGGCATCTATAAACATCTTCACCACTGAAGAGGGAAAGCTATAAAGAGAAAATAAACATTTAAGCATTTGGCAAGCAATATAGTCCTTCTCAAAAGGCATGACAGCTGCAGTTGAAAATTACAACACCACATTTTAGTCACACTTCTTTAATAGCATAGGAATTACTCATAATATAAATGTACATATGTATAACATGTATAATTCATCATTATTAATCACTCATATTCTCTCTATATAATACATATATAGTACATATGCAACCTAATTTATATATATATTATATATATATGTATCATGTATATTACACATGTTAAATATATGTACCATGTAAATATACATAGCAGTCTCAGATTTTAGGACAGGATGGATCTGCTTGATGTAACTTCAGGTATCTATGAAATAGACACCCACGACTGAGCTATTGAACCTTGGCCCCCTGTATATTCAACAGGAGAAAGAATAAGTCATCTGCATCCAATTCCAGTTCACCTGGATGTATATCTGGAGTAATAGCACTTCCACAACTAAAGTTGAGGAACAGGAAGTCACACCACTAACCCTTCCTCCTCCATGACTTCCCACCTGAGCCCTTGGTTTCCAAGCTATTTCAGCTGCCACAGGACATTCAAATCTGAATTAAATGCAGCATAATAGGAAAATCATGAGTGTGACACTAGCCCTATTTTGTCTAGGCAGCTCTAGCAAATAGCAAGGTCTCTCTTCCATATGGAAAGTGTGAGGATCAGTTAAGCACAAAAACATTGACCAGATTCAGTATCTTGACTGACAAATAATACCATTGGAAGTGACAACATGAATTATTTTTACTTATTTATTTGCTGCACTGTATTTTTGATGACCTGAGTGGAATTAACATGCTTCTTGACCTTAACTTTTAAAAGTGTTTAGTCATCCTAACACTATTTTAATTTGAATAAAATTTTCCAGTTACTGCAGTCAGAAATTCTCAAAGAGACTTCCAGTTTTTCATCACAAACCTCTTACAAGCCATTTAATCTTTCTCAGAGTAATTTTTAGAAGTAAAGAAAGCCTCTCAGAAGCTACTGCTTTGAAGATCATAGTAATCAGTGTATTGTTACAGAGGATCTCATTTTCCAGAATGTTGATTCTCTAAGACGATCAATAGCTGGTTCCTCCTACACTTTATGATTATTTTCTTCAATAAACAATCTCACTGGTTTTAGCATTTTTATAACTTCTGTTTTTCTTTTTTTTTTTTTTTCATTTGTAAAGCTCTCTGAATATTCCTTAATCTGGCCAAAAGTCTAAAAACTGTCAAAAAACTGTTGATAGGACAGGCGCTTGCTCTAGAAACTTAAAATTTACTCTGTCATCAGAAAGTCTAGGGTATTTACACTCTACGATGTGGATATTCTGCTGAAGTACACTCCCACAACCCAGACCTAGGGATACCCAGGCTCCATACCTCATGCAGACTGAAGATCCTTTTAGGCCCACTAGATACCCTCCACTTCCCACTATGGACCAGAGACTCTAAAAGGCCTGGGAAGTACATGATGGGAAGTGGCAAGGTCCTTGTGATCCACTGGCAAAAGAAGGTCCTAGTTCCTGTGAAGAACTGCCCTGGAGTGGCAAGCCTCCTGCCCTGAGGGAGAATTCAGTCTTCATCCCACAAATAGAGCAATGCTTAGAGAGATCTGTATTTGAATAAAAACCATAAATTCATATAGTGAGAGGACTATTACTTAGAGGAGCTCAGCTTGCAGCAAAGCAGCCTGCAAATTAAAATGTAAGTAAAGATTATCTGTCATATTCCTATGCTCTATACAGCTGGGTGCCCAGAAAGGAAACTACTTAATGTATAAAAAAAAACCTCTTATAGAATTGTTGAATGTCCATCCAGAATAGCCACTGAGTGTTTATATACCAACGGAGGTCTGGAATAACTATGTAAAAAATCAGTCAAAGACAAGATCATGAAGGATGGGCAGCATTTCTTTGATTACCAGACACAGCAGGGGGCAAAATGGAAAATCAGTGCTGCTAATGTTAAAAAGTATATAAACAGGCAACACACAGGAGCCTGCATCAGTCTACCACTAAAGAACTCTGTAGTGGTTTTGTAGTGCTTTCATTTCGTACAGTGGAAAGTGATTAATTTAATGGAGGATAGTTGCTCCATAAAAGCAGCCACTCCTTGCTTCTTCAAGAAGCATTTAAAAAATACTTGTGGGAAGAATCTCTCTTCCTTGAGATCACTGCATCAGGGAGAGGAGATCAGAAGAGATATCTTCATACAGAGGTACTGGCATAACCTTTCAAAGTCCCCTCACCTGAGATCCTTCAAAAAGAGTAAAGTCACAGTAATGCCAGCAGCTTTCTCTCACCATCATATAAAAGTCATCCAGAAGTCACGTGAATTTTTGGTAACACCCAGGAGCCCTCATCTCCTCCCCTGATCCACAGCATGTAAATCACTTGGTGCTCTTTATTCTTACTCTTTATTCTGACATACTTGTTTTATTCTAGTATTTTGTTCTAGCTAGTATGGGAGTTCAAGAAAATTGAGAATTTGGTCAAATATTCACTCAATAATAGGGAAAGTAAACTATTTTTAAAGTATGTGGGTTCCCATGGAAAAGAAATCCCTAAAATCCCCTTGGAATTTTCCCTTGGAAACCCCAAATCGTTAGAGAAGACATTGCTATAAGACTACCATTCCTAAAAAAATCTTCATAACACCGCAGACTTATTCTGAAGGCTCTAAGAGTCTGAGGCGGTTCAGATAAAAAAATGAAAGGTATAGGAGAATTGTTTTACTTCATTTATTTACATAATCACCAGTAAATCTAGCTCACAGCAAATGGAAAATTGCAGAAAGTTTCTAACGAGTGAAGCATTACTATATTTGCATATGATTCAGGAAAACTGGAACAGAAAATTTCTGCCTACTCTAATGATGTGGTTGCTAATGCAATTGTTATAAAAGCTCTCTGGCACTTCCCTTTCTTTTATTTCCTAAAACTTTGCCAAATGTTAACCATTTTCACTGCAACACAGATAGAGACCTCCAGGACAGCACTGAATTGTCATAACTACTAGATCGTCCTTTCTCTTCCTGCTATTCCCTGCGTTGTCCACTACATATCTTCCAGATTGTGCAATAAATGAGACAGCAATTTGACAGACAACAGCTGAATTCAATGTTTTTTCCCCCATTATTAACAGCAGTTATATTTTCAGTGTCTTGTTACTCTTTGAAAAAGTTTGACATATAGCCTCAACATAAATCATGAGCTTCATTGTTAAATTCATGGGTATACATCTTTATTATATAGGTAAAAGATGGAAGTTATCTGTGATACAAAAATTGAATTGCAAATTTTTAATCACTTTTGCAGCTTCTGAATATCGTCTATGGGTGTAATAATTATTCCCAACTGCATCCTGACATACTTTCCCATTCAATGACTTCAGTTTCAGAACACTTGGCTTCAAGAACAAATCACTACTCAACATTTCTTACTGATTTATTAATCTAAAGGTGTATTTTTGACACATGATTCCAGAAATGATTCTATGATTCTATGATTCTATGAAATAATGGAACAGTTCATAGCTTCAAAGAGGGGAGGTCAGTGTCTCTGTCTTGCTCTGCCAGGAAGGCAGCCATAGGAGACATCAGCTGTTTGGGGGGGGTGGAACAAGTGATAGACCAAATGATGGCACAGTTCAGTCTCTATTGCTTTTGTGAAGTGCACCATTATTTCACCGTCAAGTCAAAACAAGCCCCCCAGCATGTCATTTCTGGCTGCAGGCATTGCTTTTGAAAAACCTAAGAGAGAAACAAACAGCAGATCTCTCCCAAGCAAAGTCCGCAGACACACTTGAAAAGACTCAGGGACATGAGAAGACAGCATGGACTGATGGCATTGCAATTTCTGACATGCCTTCAGGAACTCTTGCTCTGCCCCTGACTAACAATGTGCACTGCAATGTGTGTCTACACCAGGGCTCCCCACAGACCTCCCCAAAGTGTTCATAACATATGTGGATCACACCAAGGGCGTGATGTGCAATGATCACCTTTGCTAACATCAGAGCATCCCCTGAGGAAGTGTTTGGTGCAAGGCGTTCCCACTTTACGCCAGGGGAATCAAAGAAGAAGGGTTTGTTCCTCTGCTCCTCCCCAGACCTGAGCCTCAAGTGATCTCCTGTCCTCGTTCCCCTGCCCCACGTGGTGGCAGTAGCCCCAGTGGGGTGCACCTGCACCCCAGCTCTTGTGTCCTGCAGCCCAGCAACCTGGTCTGCCATTGCTAGTAGGACACAAGCTCCGTACTGTGTTTGCCAAACCGACTAAAACCACACCAGATTTCTAGCTGAAGTTTTCTTTTCACCCCTAGCAAGAGAAATGGAGACTTGATGGAAGGAAAGGTTTGGCGTAGCCAGCAAAAATGCAATCATTTCAACACTCAGTGCTCCATCTTTGCAATCCCTGCTGGATGTTTACATTTAATATTATGCTAAAGAAAGGACTTCATCTTCACCCACAGTTCTCTCTACATACTCTTATAAAACACTCCTGACTGGTAGAGGAATAAAATCCATTTGCAGTTAAGGAAATAGGCATATTCTTAGAACTACGTTTTTGAACAGGAGGGAGAGTATGATTGTTGAGGAACTTGGTCTGCTCACTCAGCAAGGTCTGCTGTATCTTAAAAGGAGAAACTACTTGCCTGTACTGGAGCAAGACACTGGCCAGATGCCAAAAATATTTCTGCCTTGTTACAGTGGTATTTGGCTCAGAAACTCTGATGAAACAACATCAGTATGTAAGAAGTACAGCATTTTCTAATAACTAAAACAACTGGAGAACGGGCTTCAAAAACTTCCAAGGAAGCAACATGCAAGAAAGAAAAAGAAACAGCAAATGAAAAGGAAACACACACAGGAAATGGGAATGGAAAAGGATTGGAATGGAAAAGGATAAAGAAGAAAATAAAAGAAATTTAAAAGAGGGGCCCCATAGAAGTGAAATTCTCACTTAATTTCAGGTGTTTACCACATACGTGTCCACACTTGAATTGTCTATCTTCCCTGAATAGTCAAAGGAGGGGTGATGATAAACCCACTAATGCAGCCTGAGGTGTAATTCACATAGACAATGTGGCAGTTCACTTTAGGATTAAATGAAGCACACAAAAATTTCGCACTGGCCACCTCCCAACTGGTGACAAAGCACAACCTGTTCAGACACCACCACAGCCTCTTATTGCTCATTCAAATGCAGAAGTTAATTCTTAAATTCTTTCTGTCTCTCCTAAGAACACAGAAATAGAAATTAGACTATTTCCATCGAATTAGTCACTGTCTAAAAGCATACTACATTATCAACCTATCAACCTTCCTTAAAGTATTTCCCTTCAAAATTTTCAAAACATACCTACTATTTTTAATAATTTCTCAGATGCTGAAAGCAAAAATATAATGAATTACAATATTCATCTCATTTAAACAAGCTACTCTAAATGACCCTATCAGTTTTCTTTCATATCTAAGAATCTATCTACATTATGCAATGCAGCATCATGCGGAGATGTTTGGATTAGCTGTAAATCCATATGCTCATGCAGCATAGGGCAGCAGAACACCGAGGTCCTCAAAGCAGGAAAGACATGCTGCTGCTGCACTCTGCCTAGGATAATTTCTCAGTAAGATTTATCAATCACCACAAATGGAGCATTGTCTTAGAGCAGCTAAATTGCTTCAGGCTTCAGAGGGGGTAGTTTGGAGCTAGGAGCATCTACACATGATGCATTGGAGACAGACCCTCACTTTCAACAAAGAAAGATGGATTGATCAATCTTATCCTAACCAGTGTTGCTTCTTAATATTGTGATCTTACAGTCCTTCCGTATCTGACTTGATGCTGCTCTTGCTGCAGTGTATAAAGAACTGCATGACTATTCTCCAGATTGGAGAATCTTAAGTTGTTACTTTACTGAAGGAGCTCTCCTTCACGCAAAGTGTTCTCCATCATCCATTTACTGCGAGATTATTATTCCTCTGTGTCACCAAGAGAGCCCTGGAAAGCAGTTTAAAAAACTGCTCAGTACAACACAGCAATCTCCACCCAGAATTTTCAATGCTAAAAGCTAGGTGAAATTTAACATTTCAAGACTTTCTTCTCTGGAGAAAATCACATTGTCTAAACCAGGGGTTTTTTTTGTTGACAATATCAACAAAATTATTGATTTTTCTTTCCAGCTCCAGAAAGCCAAGCCAAAATGGTCATTTTATAGGAAAAAAAAAAAAAGAAACTTCCCATTTCAAACAACTATTTCTAAACATATTGTTCTGAAATAGCCTTTTTGTTTGAAATAAACTCTGAATTATGCATTTAGATGTTCCTTATTCAAAACATTTTTTTTTTCCCTGCAGTGTTCTGACATTATGATTTTTCCATTCCAATTTCAAAGGAAGATGAAATGTAAGCATTTCTCAAATGGTGAAAACATTGTTTTCCCAAGCCACTGCGTTTAGTACAGTTAACGAAAACCAGTTCTCTCCATACAAGGTCAGGTCTGTTAAACAACAGGAATGCTGATCTCCCTCCTTTTAGTTCTGAAGAAACTGGGTCAGGAAGATTACTGTAAGCAATTTTTAATAATGTATAGACAGCAGGCAAAACAACCAAAACCAAAATGCCAAATGGATTACTTTCATTTTATCCATGCTAGCCAAAAGAACAAGGAATGGCTCCTTTTGCAATCTGCTGGTGCAAATATAAACCTGCCTCTGTACTGGCACTTGTGCCACTGAATCACACAGTAGATGTTGTCATGTTTCATGTACAGAATGAACATAAAAAGCAGGAAAGGAAATTTATTCCTCTTTCTATTCCACCTGTGCCAAAAAAAAATGAATACCCATGATGCTGTCTGATGGTTCCAACTGAGTATTTATCAGCAAAAATAAAATTTACTCTTATATATATGCCCAGAAGGGATTGCCAGGGTCTTTCAGTTGAGCCGCCTATGGTCATAGACAAGCACGCCATGGATAAGGTTCAGAAAAGTCAACACATTCTACAACTTTTTCTTCCTTGCTACCATTGTTTTATACACATTTTTCCTTTCAGTAAAAAATAAAAAAAAAGGCCCAAAGCCAAATAAGAGGCGTTTCACCAATAACTCTGGTTACATTCCTACTCAGAAGAAATGATACATTTCTCTTAGACAATTACTTTCTGAAAGAGAAATAAAACTTCCACTGTAATTCCTCAATTTTTTTCTGGGCTTCTATATTTTGCATTTATTTCTACATCATTGTGGCATGTTCCACCAAGCATGAAAAATTACCCCAGCTGATTTTAAGTATAGAAGAATCTCAGGCAGTTATTTTGGCAAAATTTAAAATGTTCAGCTGCTTCAGAATAATCCTGTAGCCTACAAATCTCTTCTGGAAGCCCATGTTACTTCTAGTAGGCCCTTTATGTACCCTAACAGCTTTTCTTGGGAAAACATAGAACTCCCCTTTCTGAGTCCCACTAACCAAGAGAAAAATTCCGCCCCAAATAAAAGGAGATTAAAAGGATTTTCTTCATCTGCATTAAATCAGATTGCCTTAGAGATTGTCATTACCACAAGACAATTTCTGGAGCGTCACATGCAGCACATGCTGCCCTCCCACTGCTTAGAAAGCTTGTAAGAAAAAGCTTGCTGATCAAGATCTTAAACAACAGTCTATAAAACAACCGCTGTCCTTAACAGCTGATCTCGCCTTTCTGGACTTCTCAGACAGCTCTGGCAATGGCACATACAGAGCAAGATCATTTACATTCTGTATTCCTGATGCACATAATGAAAGGAGAAAGAGTAAAAGCAATAACATGGTTGCCAATTCACCAACCACTGAGATTCCTTGCTCTTTCCCACCTGCTCTGGGCTGAGAAAATAGGGCTGAACTGCCAGCGTTATGAAGGGGCAAGACACAGGTTGCCCCTACAAGCTAGGCCAGTCTTCAAATCTTGGGAGCCCCACTATGAGATGGAAAATGGACCTCATCAGCTTTACAAATTTTTAAAAAGATATTTTAATGAGAAGATATTCTACAAATACATGTTTTAAAACTTCACTGCAAAGAAGCATTGGACAGTGCATTTCAACTGCACATGAAGCAACAGTGAAATAGTGGCATCAAACTGGAAGCAATTGATTTATGTGACAACAGTTTCAGAAAACTGTAACAAACTATGTGCAGACAGAATAGTTCACTGCATCTTTGAAACTATGTATTTTTGCAGCAATTTGCTATTGGCTTGTTTAATTTGTCGTTACACAGGTAACTTTGATTTCATCAGAAGTGCACATAGCAGCATCTTCCTTTCCAACTGAAAACACTGGCAGTGAATACAGACCTTTTCATTCACTGGGTTCCCGTCATTTAACACTAGTACATGCAAATAAAAAGTGACAATGCCACCTGCTAAACAGTGGTAATGAATGATGTTTCCAGCAATGCTAGCTGGCAGTCATGAAGAGAAGCAAAACAGTTTACCTGTAAAAATTCCTTCATTCAGTGCCAACTTCCAAATGTTGGGCAGGGCTCTTTAAAAATAACAAGAATCTAGCAAACCTGTGGACTTAAATACAATTAATTTACTGTGCTTGTTAGAAGACCAGCTCTACTGACAAGTCAGCTCCAACTGCAGACAATGCAGGGCTTTTTTATCACATTTGCATTATTTTTCACACAGGTTACCCAGCAAGACTACAACAGCAACAGGTTTGCAAACTCCACTAAAAAAAAATAAATCAAAATAAAGAGAATAAAACACTTGGTAGGAAGATAGTGTAGAGGTTTCAAGAGCATTCAGGAGCAGATAGTGCTGATGCTGCTAAAACCAGTGAAATTATTGCCAGGTGAGAGAGCTGTGGTGGTTTAGCCCCAGTTTGAGACCAAACCACGCAGTCTCTCTCTCACTCCCCAAACCCTCCGAGACAATAGGCAGTGAAAATTAAAAAAAAAAACCAACAGCTCAAGGTTTGAGATAAGGACAGGGAGAAATCCTCAAAGTTACCGCTACAGGCAAAACAGACTCGACATGAGCAAAACTATTTGTTTATAATTAAAACCTAAGAAAGATAATGAGACAGGGGACAAGGTAACTTCCCCCAACCCTTCCCAGTTCCTGGGCTTAACTTTATCTCTACCACCTTCTCTCCCCCCACCCCCCACCAAATCCCCCCCCCCCCCCCGCCCAAGCAGTACAGGGGGGAATAGGGAATGGGGGTTATCAGTTCATCACACATCACTTTACCCTGCTCCTTCCTCCTCAGGGGAAGAACCCTCACATTCTTCCCCTGCTACAGCGTGGGGTCCCTCCCATGGGCATGTGGTGTGGTTGATAAACTGGAGGGAAAAGATGCCATCCAGAGGGACCTTGACAGGCTGGAGAGGTGGGCCCATGCAAACCTCATGGAGTTCAACAAGGCCAAGTGCAATGTCCTGCACACGGGTCAGGGCAATCCCAGACACAAATACAGGCTGGGCAGGGAATGGATTGAGAGCAGCCCTGAGGAGAAGGGCTTGGGAGTGATGTTGGATGAGAAGCTTAACATGAGCCAACAATGTGCATGCTTGCAGCCCAGAGAGCTAACCGCATCCTAGGCTGCATCAAAAGAAGCGTGGCCAGCAGGTCGAGGGAAGTGATTCTGGCCCTCTACTCTGCCCTGGTGAGACCCCACCTGGACCCTCACTGTGTTGAGTTCTGGAGCCTCCGACATAAGAAGGACATGGACCAGCTGGTCCAGAGGAGGGCCACAAAGATGATCAGAGGGCTGGAGCACCTCTCTTATGAGGACAGGCTGAGAGAGTTGGGGCTGTTCAGCCTGGAGAAGAGAAGGCTCTCGGGAGACCTTATAGCGGCCTTCCAGTACCTAAAGGGGGCTTATAGGTAAGACGGGGAGAAACTTTTTACAAAGGCCTGTAGTGACAGGACCAGGGGCAAAAGTTTTAGAACAGAGTGAGGTAGATTCAGACTAGAAATCAGAAAAAAATTGCTTACAATTAGGATGATGGAACACTGGCACAGGTTGCCCAGAACACTGGCACAGCATGCCCCATCCCTGGAAAAATTAAAGGTCAGATTGGACGGAGCTCTGAGCAACCTGATCTAGTTGGAGATGTTCCTACTTCTTGTAGGGGTGTTGGACTAGATGACCTTTAAAGGTGTCTTCCAACTCTAACTAATCTATGATTCTATGATTCTATGATTTATTTTTATATTTGAATAATTAAGCGTAGGACAGGATGAACTATGTAGCCAAACAATTTCATATAATTATTTGACTTTAATATGCAGAGACAGTACTAATCAAATATCAACACCAATATTTAATGGTTCTTATTAAACTATGGAATCAAGGTCATTGTATCAGTCTAAAATTGGCAATTAGTTTTCATAGTTCCCTGGCATGCCATTAACAGTGGCATGAAAACACAGACTTTCTTCATGGAAACAGTTTTCAACTGCCAACATTTTCTTACTTCTGTTCAAAATGGTTCCTAAATTTGTCCTTGATTTGTCAAGCATTCAAAAATCAATTATATTTCATGTTTTGGTAATTCTTCACATTGCTACAGGGAAAAACTCTTCAGTGAAGATGGATTCTCATTTTTGTATAAATGGCAAACAACCACTATTTTGTTCACGATGTGTGGTCTCAGTCTACAATTTATTTTTATCATCCAGAAACACTTGACAATACAGGACACCATTAATCCTTATTACAAACTGGCAGACAATTTCACACGTACAGTTAGCTTCAGCAAACAGAATACATCTCATTACTACCGATTTTAGGGTGGATGTCACCGGTTCTTTTAATTACCGTGATTTTGTTAACAGCTAAAGTTAATAGTCTGTTTAGAACTCTGCTGTTAAAATATTTTTAAATGGTAAATTTACTTAAATATAGTAATCAGTTAGTAAACAGTTGACTTTCTGTAAGTAACTGGCTGCCTTACTCTTTGCCTATATTAAAATTTGTACATATATACATCAACAAATACCTCCTTGTTTTTGCTACTGTGAAGAAAGTCAGGAAGACTGACTGGCCTGCAGCAACGAAGGCACTTCCTGAGTCATTTCAGGGCAGCATCAACCACATAAAGGAGACTCCAGCAGGATGTCCCACTCACCTCTTGTGCAAAGCAGCTACCAGTTCCTTTCCACCCATGCACCCTTGCTATTAAAGAAACCCAAGGACAAACACATCACATCGTTCTGCTGCAAAATGTTACAAAGCTTCATCATTCACACCGCTTTCATCCTTGCTCAAAGCTCTTCTCATCAGATTAAGTTGGGTGAACAAAGCTATTCCTTCTTTTGGGGGGAAGTAGACTTAAAAAGAACAAACAATCATGTAATGAGGGAGTTGATATTTAGTCCATTACTACCAATTGGTCCCTATAGGCAAATGAATTTACTTCTGTCTTACCTGGGCTGTACTTCAGCCAGCTTGCTACCACTCAAACGATAATCTTAAGTGACACCTAGTCAATCAATCAGCAGCTTACACAAAATGAAACAACCTCGCAGCGCTGGATATCTTCAGTAAGATAAAATTACTACAATGAAAAATTCCCTCTCCACTACCTCCTGGAAAAACCTCCCAGAGCCTTCAGAAGAATATGAGCAGGAGGCTGGGCAGAACAAGTCTCTGTGCTGCCTGTTTGATCTCCTCCACCATCAACAAACCCTCAGATCATTACAGCCATCACATAACACAGTGCCCTCCACATCTTCTCGGCATCCCTCAAGCACAACAACACCTACACCCATCCTGACCTACTGCAGGGTCAGTTCAACCTTGTGGTCAGCATTCTCAAAGGCAGACGATGTACCTAAAATTACCACCACCAGTACAGAAATGATGGTGTTGACAAACTGATAGAAATATGAGGGAATCTCAGTACCATACCATGAACTGAAATGCAGCCAAGAAATCAAGGATTTTTTAAAAGCTCAAGGGTTTCTGTAACTACTTTGTAACCTCTCCCAAAAATCAGAGATCCGCAGCAAGAGTCACTACCAAGCCACGTGTCCCATCCAGCAAGCACTGAGTAAAACAGATTTTTTAAAATAAGCCAGGGTGCTGCTTTGTCAAATGGAGGTGGTATAGCCATACACCACCATTGCCTCTGCTGCTGAAGCAGAAGATCGCCCACTATACTCCATAAGCATCAGGACTCTCATAAATAGATTTGGCTTAAATTCAATACATTTTCTCTACCCTGCTCCTCACGTTAATTACTTTATGATGAATCTTGGAAAATACTTCTCATTTTAACCCAAGTACCTATGGAAGTGGCTGACCAGCAAATGAGGTTGTATTTCATAACCATAAAGATACTTAAGAAATCACATTCTGAAAGCATTTGAAAAAATGGATACGTGACTGCAACATAATCCTCCCAAAAGCTTGAATAATTTGAAAGCTGTATATTTGTATGGACTTGCAAGGTCGCATAGCGGTGATAGCTTTTACAAAATGAATTTAAAATATTCACAATAAACCAAATTTTTTTCCAGTTCATAACTGAAACAATGTTTTCGCATTTTCACCTGTGACTAATGATTGCAGAGTCCAAACAAGCAGCTGTATTCCAGTTTGTGAACAGGACGTTCTCAGGAACAAAAAAAAACCAAGCTGTTTCTTTGTCTGTCCCCAGCTGCTGATCAGAACATCTAATTCTCAACTTTGCTGTCTGCTTCGAGGTTCTATTTCTGTGACAAAAGAAGTTTCTTCATCTGCTTTCTCAGTTTCATTGCTTCAACAGTGATTTACAAGTGCAGTAAAGCAGAGGGTCTTGTTCACAGGAACACCTCTGTGTCAAATCATAGCAGCGTTTTCTAAAATAATACTGGAAATCATTAGTTTTCCATGGTGGAAATTTGCAACTAGCAGTTGTGTTTCTTTTTCATTATAAACCCTTTATGTATATAATTACATTATTTGTCAGGATTGATTTTGCTTCTCCACCAATTTATATATTACATGTTAGTGGAAAGAACAAATTAGAAATGCAAAGAATCCATATGTTAGTGTTACCATTTGCTTTATCTACAGTGTTGCACATTCCCTTCTGGCTCCTAACTGATTTCATAATTTGCTTGGATGTTCTAGAAACTGACTCATAATGAGCTCCTGTGAGTCTATATTTCCACGCAGTCTATCTGAAGTGCAAAGAGGTAAGCTAAAGATATTTCTGAAAACTCCTGCAATGTAATGTGCAACACAGTGTTTTGAAAGAATTGGCACAGTAACAGTAAAAAATCTATGCATTTTCATCTATGACTCAATACTCTGCAATGGTTCAAAGGTAAAGCCACCTGAAGCTTGTGACTTGCTAGAGTAGGATCACACTTCACACTTTTCTGTTGTGGCTCAGTCAGTAGATCTCAACTGCAACGCAAATATATTTTCAGACTGCTAGGGCCAACAGTGAAACTTTTCTTTTAGCAGCTTTCCCATCATTTATTTTCCTCTCAGAAAAGGAAACAGAACTGGAGAATGGTTAACTGTGGAGGCCAGATCTCTGGCAGCATAATAAAACAAGCAGTCTGCTGCCCCTCTCCAACATAAGGAACCAGCACTATAAAAGACATCCTGGGAGATGCAAACACAGTGACCTAAAAGAAAGCATGGCCTGAGATATTAAGGAAAGGCCATACAATGTAATTTCAGATTATTATCACATTGAAGTCATAACGCAGTCCATTATTCTTTCCTCTAAATTACCCTGCAACAACCTCACTTCTGTGGTCATTACAAAAGCTTAGCATTTTCTGTATGAAAAACTGTTTCCTCCCATCTGTTCCAAATTTGTTTCTCATTAATTTCCATTTGCACTTACTTGTCATGTTTAAATTGGGCCGTTATTACAGATTAAGATGGCATGGATTCAGTGAATAGGGGGGCACAAAGAACCTGCCTTCTCGATACTAGTTTCAAAGGTTTTCTTGACCACACTCTTCCATGAATGCTCACCATGCTGTTTTTATATGTTTTTATTAGACAGAAACAGTCATTTCCTCAGTATTGAAACCCAGAGCTTAATAATATCTGAATTCCAGCAATGCAGTCCTTTGGTAATCAACCAAATTTTGAATTCAGACCTGCATTTCAGATTCAGGCTGTAAATCTCAGGCCACTTGTGCTAACTGTCCTGTCTGGCCCTAAAATCTGTGATCCTTACACATTAATACAGACATTTTTTCACAAAAATAAACTAAGCAAACACAAACCTGAATTTCCACAGGGAACAGTAAAATTTTACTCATTTACAGGATTTGATTTCCAGCAGATACAGTAAGTCTACTTTGCTCTTCCTGACCATAGCTGCCTTCTTTATCTTTCAACTTGCCCCTATTTGATTCAACATTTCAAATCTTAACCTCTTGTTCATTCAAAATCAAAAGTTTTCTCTACTGTCTCATCACTGTGTCTCTTGTGTTGACCCAGGAAAGAAGGTATCAATAACAGGAAAGATGGTATCAATAACAATAATTTGAAATATTCTTAATGATAATCTAGGCTAACTAGTGCATATTCATCATCTTATTATAACAGATTTTAACTGGATATCTCAAATCTTTAAACATTATAAATCGAGTTACCTAACTACTGTACTTATCAGAGGTAGGTCATTATCACTAGCCCAGTATCGATGCTTAAGAAATTTGACCGACGATCAAGGGTTTTGAGTATGCAACTCCTTTTCATAATGTCCTGGTTTTGGCAGGGATGGAGTTAATTTTTCCTCTCAGTAGCTGGTATGTTTTGGATTTCGTGTGTGAAGAATGTTGATAAACACCCTGATGATACCAGTTGTTGTGAATGAGACCAAGGACACTGTCCTGCTTTCCAAGTCTCACTAATTTGCAGATGCAGGAAGCTGGGAGAAAGACAGACAGAATAATTGACCCAAACTGGCCGAAGAGAGTATTCCATGCCATAAACATCATGCTCATGGGGGCAGGCGAGGGTGGGTATCTGCCTTCCTGGCATCCATCCTTCCTGCTTGTTTTGCTGGCATTGTTCCCTCTACCTTGCTGGCTCCCTTTTGCTCCTGTGCTTGCTGCTCGGTTTTGTTTCCGTGATCACTGCTCTGGACGGGCTGTATCGGTCATTGGGACATCGGGTGGTGAGAAAACACATATTGTTCACTTTGTATATTTTTAATATCCTTATATTCTGTTATTATTGTAGTTTTCCCTTTTTATTTTAGTAAATTGTCTTTATTTCAACCCACGAGTTCTCCTTCCTTCCCAATTCTCTCCCCCATCCCCCTGGGGAGGGGGAGGGTGAGCGAGAAACTGTGTGGTGATTCGGGCTAAACCATCACACATAAACAGAAAATAATATAGCTACCTTTTTAAATGTCTTAGTATATACAGTCTAATTGTGAAGAATATTTTCCTACAATTATTAAACCAAAAATGGAGAATATTTTTTTTTTATGTTCTTCAACACATACCACTAGAGAATGGGCTTCTAATAAAGGAATTAACCAAATTTGTTTTCATGTTGTAGAAAGAGAATGAGGGCATTATTAACCTGGCAGTAATAGAATGGATTCATCATGCTGATAAGATGTGGGAACACTATTGAATTTTTGGTTCACATAAATACATAGAATTCTTAGTCATTTAAGTATAAAGTCAAAGAATTGCTATACTAAGTAGTAATTGCCAAATGGAAATGCTAATAGCAAATCAAAACTCAATAAATGTCAAATCATACAATTAATTTCACACTATTACATTAATACATAAACGTACTCATTTTTACAGACAAGCCAAATATGGTACTTGGAATCACATAAGTTTATTTCATGGCTTTGTGTCTGGTCAATTAGGAATAAATCTAAAATAGATAAAAGTACAGACAAGGTCTTTCTCTTAGGATCATTTTATTTTTAAACCAGAAAAAGAAAAACCTGAGGGCTTGTAAATTAGAGGAGAAAGGACCAGTTAATACATAAAGACACATTTTAAAGGTCAGAAGGAGCACTGCCAGAAGTCAGGTTGACTATGAACTTGAGCGAAAAATAAAAGATCCTTTGGTGATAAAAGTAAAAGAACCAAAAAAAAAAAAAAATGGAGCAACTATGCAGATGGAGGAATTTAAGGTAACTGAACATTTTAGTCTAGTTTTCAGGTGTGGTGACTTACCCCATGTTAGGCAAAAGCAAAATTGGAGAAGCTTCATGTGATGAAGGAAAACAGGGGAATGAATTAATTCCCATCCCTGCATCAAACTGCAAATTGAGTTGCAAAGATTTTTCACGTATTTGTCAGTAAGATCGCTCATCTAGAGACAGCAAACATGATGCTAACAACCAAGAAAGCAAAATAAAACACAGAAAATGAACTACACCTGAACTAGACCTGAATTTCATCAAGAAATCCCCTATGAAGTACCACAAAGCAAACTATTAACCTGGAGAAGCCACCTCAGCAAAAGAATTGTGAGCAGGTAAGGAACTAACCAAAGGAGAAAATACACTGTGGCATGGTGTGGCTTGGTGTGGTGTTTTGAGAGGAGCTTTACAGTCCAAAAGAAATCAGCTTGCAAGGAGATAGGTGACTTACAAGAACTGTGTAAAGAGTAAAGAAAATAAAAGCATAGTAATGAAATTTGCTGAAGTCACAAAACATTCTCAATGCAGAAGAGGACTATAATATACAAAAAGCACTAGACAGTGGAACATTAAGCACCATCATCCCACTGTGCATATCCAGAAAAAAAAAAAACTGTTACAGGATATGAGTTTATCAGTGGGCAGCTTCAGAGGGAGAAGAAAGAGCTGTGTAACCATCAAATGATTATGAACAACAATGTGATGTAGCAGTGAAAAAATAAATGTAATCCTCAGACATACCATTAATGGATTTCCTTCAGGAAGTATAAATATTTAAATGCATAAAAATAATTTATTTATTTCAGGAGATACATAAATCAGGAAATTTTATTACCTATGCACAGAAATACGGTGAGGTTGCACTAAGAAAGACCATTGACATCCCATTTGCTCATACTTGATGAAATGTGCTTTTAACCAGAACACACACAGAGAAGGTCTATGACCCCCAGAGGAATGAAACAGTCTCTTTTACCTGAAGAAAGAAAGATAATTAGGTCAGGTAATCTAGCAAAATAGAAGTTGAATGAGACCATAGTTCTTACTCTAAGATACCCATGTAGATCAAAACAAGGGAAGTAAGAAAATGTTTATGGGTAATAGTCACTCAGGAGAAATGGATGCAAATTAGCTATCTAAGTAAAGTCTTGGCCAGACTTCCACTGACAATGAGCTCAACAATCAAACATTCCATAAGTTTATGAGCAAGATTATGTGACTCTGCTGTCATCAAAAGTGGGGAGTGGACTAGATCCAGAATTGCTGGTTTCCTGTGTTCTGTCTCGTGTTCAGGTGGTACATTTAAGCTCAATTTTTTATAACATAAAGTGTGGATGGAGTCTTGTGGAATCTTATTTGTATAATTAATATTCCTTGATCTATGACAATTCAAAGGAGCAATAGCAGGGATTCAGAGACAGGGCACTGACTCACATTACAGTTTGCAGACACCTTTCTTTAGGACTGACTCAAGAATTTTAGGTATCTGAAGTGAGAGACGGGACAGAAGGAGAAGTGAGAGACGGGACAGAAGGAGAAGTGAGAGGAAGTGTAGCATTATAGAAAGTTAATGGGGTTTGTATGGAAGAAGTGAAAATGGAACAGGGGAGAACCAAGAAAGAAATGAAAGAAGCTTCAAAGTACATTCTAAAGCCTAGAAAAGTGGGTTTAATTTGTTGAGATGCTGAAAGACCTCTGCTGCTGTGAGGAAGGAAAGAACTTTGCAGTAATTGTGGCAACCAGCTTCATCTGCATTCTCTGAAAATACATAGGCTGCATAAAATAACAAGGCTGCAAATATATATAAAACAAATATTTTGCCGCCAGTTTCTCCTTCTATCAGGAATGACCTATAATTCAGATTCTGCAAAGTCACACAGGTGTGAAGAGTAACAATATCTCAGTTGTCATTAAGCATACATGAATTCTTTAAGAATACTTATGCTGATAATTATGCATAGCAAGTAAGACCAGTCATTCATGTGCTACTCTGAGGTGCAGTTTGTTTATTGCTCATCAACAGCAAATTAAATAATTTTATATTGCCTTGTATGTAATTCCTCAACATGAAGCAAAATTCACCTGCAAAAGGCCAAAAGACTTCGCTTCAATCTCATGCATTCAAAGCAAGCTGCAGAACAACGATGTCAGAGAAAATCCATGTAGAATTTGTCCATTCTTCTGGCAGAGAGCTATTTTGCATGTCTTCACATTTCTCATTTTCCAAGAAGCTAACTCTTTATCACAGCCTACACACATAAAAGTACTCAGGCAGACCACTTGTCTCAGCATTCGTGGATATTTCCTAACAGATTCGAATCCATTGGAACAGATTGAAGAACCTTAGCCCTATGTCCAGCCCCACAGACACTGCAATAGTGTGTCTGAAATGTATCAAAGACACTTTGATATCAACACACACAACACAGAAATAAGGTACGGTTGTTTTAGCTGTGAATTAAACTAAAAATCATCCCAGTCACAGCTGTCTCAGATGACTTAAGAGAGCTGGGAACGTAGCCAAGTTGCACAATTTGGTTACATCTGATAACCAAACCTCTTTAAAGGAGCAGAAATTTCACCTGTAAATTTCCCCATGTCGGCCAGCTTGCCTCATCTAGACACTTAGAGTGACTGCCAGCTGTGGATGAAGCCAAAAATATCTTAGTCAGGATACATTATGTGTAAAATCATCACAGCTGCATTACATTTGTTCATTTTGGCTTGGAAATAGTTATTGTATGGAGGAGATCTGTATCCATACTATTTTAAAAACCTACAGAGGGCTTGCAGTGCCTGATACTCAAGCTGGAAAGGAATGCAACTCACAGAAAAAAAAAGTGTCAGATCCTGAGTTGCCCTCTCAAATACTGAGGAGAAACACTCACATGCCATGCTGCAGCAGACGGGCACTAGCCTGGCACAGGATGGAGTCAGAGGCTATTCTGGGTACAACAGGATCAATACTCATGTGGTTCAAGGCTCCGGCCATTTTCCTCCGCATGAACAGGATGGTTCTTACAGCCCCCTCGGGAACACTTAGGCAGCCAAGGTTCATCCAAGCACAAGGCTGTCCTTGTCCAGAACTCACTGAGCCCTCTTCACTACACATATCTAACTATAAATATACAACAGGGGTGTGCTCATATATACATACAAGCAAACAGATAGATTATCAGAACAGCAATGCAGTTGTATTCATAGCATTTAACTACTCTAACAATCTCCCATGAGTATTTACCAGTTGATGAGTTCAATAGCTACCATGCAATGGTCACTAGAAAATTAGCTGTGGCAAAGTACTGCTCAGGAACTGCCTGAAAACACAGTAGTTTTCTATTATGGTTTTAAAACTGTAAAATCATTAAAGTCTAAAATTCAGGAAGACACAGGAGAGGTCAGTTTCAGTTCTGCCCGGAGAAATGAAAAGAGTGAGTGGACATTGCTGTTACCCATAATAAAAACCTTTAACCTTCATTTATTCTCTTCTTATCAGTTAATAATTTTGTCATGACAGCAAATACAAACTCTTCAAATTCCCTCTTTTGAAAGATGATTCTCACATCACTAGTTTTCTGCAAATGGCAGATAGATTTTCCAGTTATTTAGTATAACAAAGATCTAGTTTATTCAGTTTTCTGCCTTAAAAAGCACAGTTGTCCAACTGTTCCCCTCACATATATAAGGTTACACCTGTTCAGGAACCAGTTTCTCTGAGTGGAGTGCTGTGGCCTGAGGGGACAACCAGTTCAGTCACAGCCAGAAAATGAGAAGGAAAGTCAGTTTCATGAGGTATTAGCATGAGAAGTACACTGGAATGAAATTTAAGCACTTTAGCACAGGAGGAAAGAGAAAGCTGTCTCTACAACTGGAAGCATAGTTTCATGGCTGCAGCAAATAGTGACTATACAGCTACAGGAAACAAAATTGCTTTATCTAAACTACCTTGCTGATTACTACAATTGCAGTCACCAAGCACAGCTCAGAATGTGTCAGACCAGTACAAGGTTGCTGCAATTACCAAACTCATCATTACAACTCCCTAAATCTACTGGTAAGCAGCACACAGCCCAGGAGGATTAAAGCCACTTTAAATAACCTTCTTGTAATCATCTTAACTTCCTGCATAAACTCTGATAATCTTCAGTAAAAGTTGTAACTAAAGACATCTGAAGAATGTTGATTATCTTCTACTGAACAGTTCCCCTGCACCATGGCTTCTCATCAGTACCTCTGACTGCAAAAGAAAAGTGCAAAGATGAAATAACAGAAAAATAAACACAAAGTTAATTTTTAAAACACGGTGGTGTTTTCCTACATCTCATTGGATAAATTTTCAAAGCAATGCACAAGTTAGAAAATCTCAGTGCTTCTTGGAAACATTTTTCATCTCCAGTCCCTAAGAAATGCCCCAGCACTAAATTCTTGGTCCAAAGATATTTCACCAAATAGAGCATTCAAGATTACCTGTCTTCTAATTCATGGTGACTGTTCAACATAAAGCTAACAGCATTCAAACAAATTTCAGCAATATTCACAAAGTTAACCATGTGTATGTTCTGGTATCACAGTATGTGCTTTTTCCTGAGAGAGGAAACAGATGACCAGATTCTGACCTTTCCAGGCAAAAAACTCATAAATCACAAGGGAGTTGTGATTTAGCTACTGGACTCCAATCTTTCCAAAATCACTGTCAAGACACCAAAGTATCGCTTGTCTACTGCCCAAATCTTTCTCCCATAGCTCCTTCATCTCCTACCATGCTCCCCACAACTCCTGCCTAGGTCGCCTTCCTACTGCATGTCTCTTCCCAAGAGGACCCTGCTTTTATCTCACTATCACTCACCACAGAAGAGAAAAAAATCCCAGTGGATTCCTGGTTTATTTCTTAGCCCAGAAGGAAATCCATCTCTTTGAATGAACTGAACAAATAGGAATACTTTATTCGTGCACCCTTACATTGCAAACAACAACCGGGAAGAAGAGGGAAAACATATTCTTTTCTTTTTTAAGCTTACTAGCACTGACACTGAGTATTGCTATCACTCAGAGGAAAATGATAGGAGAATTCAGCAGGCTAAGTCTTTTGTCTAGAAATTAAATAATATGCTCCAGTGATTCCTCTCAGAAATAGTGACCTAGTTCTGCTACCTACATTATAGTACCATTTTTTCCTTTCAAGACCAAAATTACCTTTGCACAAAGATTACTGTGACAGCCAAATATTTTTTTGTCAGTGTCGTGGTTTTGTTAGTGAGGGGGGGCCTAAGGTGGTAGCTTCTGTAGGAAACTGCTAGAAGTCGCTCCCCTTTGTTCAGTGGACTGGGCCGGGCCTAGGGCGGACGTGCTGCTGGCCAAGGCCGAGCCAATTGGTAGCAGAATGTCCCGTGATAACACCTCTGCGATAACGTATTTAAGAAGTGGAAAACAGGAAAAAAAAAAGAGAGAAGAGAAGATGTGAAGAAGCTGAGCGGGGGCAGAGGCGCAGAGAGGGAGGCGCAGGCCTCATGGGCCTTGCAGGCCTCACCCTCTGGCCTCTCGCCAGGTAACCGACTGGGCCCGACTCAGTCCAGCCCAGCTGCAAGAAGTGGAAAGGAGATGAGAAGTGAATAAGATGTAAAAAAAGGTCCTGAGAGACATCTACCAGCCTGTTGTGAGGAATGGCTGCAGACGCCAAGGTCAGTTCAGAAGGAGGGGGAGGAGTAATGCGGCTCCTGGCCAAGATTCCCCTGCAGCCTGTGGTGACGACCATGGTGGAGCAGGTTGTCCCCCTGCAGCCCATGGAGGTCCACGGAGGAGCAGAGATCCACTTGGAGCCCATGGAGGACCCCACAGTGGGGGAGGTGGATGCCTGAAGGCGGCTGTGGCCCGTGGAGGGCCCGCTGGGACAGCTGTTCTGAAGGGACTGAACTCCATGGAAGAGATGACCCACGCTGGAGCAGTTCCACGAAGGACTGTGGCGTAGGGGTGGGACCCCACAATGGAGCTGGGGAGGAATGTGAGGAGTTCTTCCCCCAACCATGAAGCAGCGGCGTGAAACAACGTATGATGAACTGACTGCAACCCCCATTCCCTCTTCCCCCCTGTGCCACTCAGGGGGGGAAGGTAGTAGAGATAATGTTAAGCTTGGGAAGAGGGAGGGGTGGGGGGAGGTTATCTTGTGCTCTGTCTCATTATCCTGCTGTTTGTAGTAATAAATGAATAGTTTTCCCCAAGTCGAGTCTGTTTTGCCCGTGACGGTAACTTTAAGGATTTCTCCCTGTCCTTATCTCAAACCTTGAGCCATTTTTCCTTATATTTTCTCTCCCTGTTCTCTCAGAAGGTGGGGGGAGCGAGAGAGAGACTGCGTAGTCTGGTCCTGATCAGGGCTGAACTACGACAGTCAGCTTTAGAGTCAGGCAGAAAGGCTTAATAAAAAATAGCTCTATTAAATCAAAGAGAATCATAAGCAACTATTTATAGGAATAATTTGCTGCTGACACACTACCCAAAAATTAACTGTTCCCCTGGACCTCAGAATGAGTGTTCAACTTGCTCATAGGTGATCACAATGAAATACAAAGGAAATTAAAACAGAGAGACCCAAGAGAGCTCTCATGCTAGCTCTCATTTTCTATTGGCCAATAGGGAGTGCTTTGATTTCACCTGCACATATATTTAATTGGTAAAGCTATAAAAAAAAAGCTGTAGAAAACTACAGAAACTATTGTCTATAGAAAGAGGAGCAATTTTTTTTTCTATTTTGTATAGTTCTTTTAAATTTTAGCATGTAATTTTACCCCAAGTTTGCAGTGAGTTCCTTCCCCTCTAATTGTTACTGTTTATCTTACAGTACCCTTCAGCAGTTCTGCCCAGTGCTAAAGTGGTATTGCTGCTTTCCAATCTGGTATTGAAGAGCAAGTACAAGACAATAAAAAGTACAGTACATTTGCTGCTCCAGAGATTTTATTTTGCTCCAAGTTACAAATGGGATATAGGAAGAATATAACACAGCTATTGTATTACCTCTATTTTGCCTACAGTGATGCAAGGCACAAGATACAGGCTCTTGCTCCCTTTCCCTTCCCTGTGGCCCACCTCCTGCATCCACGTGGAGCAGTTTACTCTCTCCAAGAATTGGCAGGAACCAGAGGACAATTTTTTTGCCAGGTCAAAAAAGAAGTTTGCAGCATAGCTAAGAATCAGGCCCACGTCACCTGAGTCACAGTTCTGTGCCATTAACAACCACCAAATTTCCCGTTCATAAGAAAATAGGCACAAGTTTATTGAAATACAACCACTAATTCAGGAATAAGCACTTATACAAACAGAGGTTTTAAAATGTAATATGTCGAATGAGTATTTTAAATAAATGCACTGAGAAAAAATGGGATAGTGTTCCATCTCATTCCACTATTTTAATTTCTACATTGTGCTAACTGTTATATCTGGAGAAAAGGAATGAGGAAGAGTATGCATTTGCAATGTGCAAAACTGCACCAACAACCTCTCCACGCTCCGTGAAGAAAAAAAGACTTTTCTTTGTCATTTACACAAAAAGAAAAAAACATAAGAGGACCTTATTACCATGACAGGGAGATAACTAAATGAAGAAAAATTTGCATTTTCATATATTATTTGAATGGCTTTGGCCTATTATCACATCAACCTCTCAGACCTCTTCAGAAGACAAACTGGAATGAGCTGGTTTTGTAAGCGCAAAAGCTGTACTGTACTGAAACTGCACTGCAGCTAATTGGCTGCCCATGAGCAAACTTTTTTTTAGCCCTGGGAATAACACTTGATACTTAAAATAGGAATGCAATTATCATTATCACTTTGATTCCAAAGGTTTTATAATTGTTGACCCTCAGACAAAGAGCTCTTCTTCTCTGGGGGTTTAATATATTTCACTTACAATTTTTTGATAGTGCTAAGTGATAAGTAGCTCCATTTCCTAGGTTATGTTTTCTTTTAATAAGCAAATTCTTATTATCAAAATCCTAATTGCCCATTTTGAGATTACCCAAGCTCTGGAGACATTCCACAAATCCAGCACTGCCAGGCAAGGCTGTATCACTTTTTACAAAAACTGATTACCCAGAATTTTCAATTACGCCTCAGCCACACATTGGTAACTGACATCCTCTTACGTGGTAAGTGCAAATATTCAGTCATGCAGGCATGAATAACTGAGAAATTTATAACCAACAGCACACTTACCTACACAGTCCTTCTTTCTTCTACATGCTTTAAGTTAGTATTTGCAAAGTAGCTTGAGAAAATATCTCAAGGATGGAAGAGGAAAAAGCCGAATAATGAAGTCAAAATTTATTATATTTACTCCTATATATTGGTCTTCCAGACCAGTAACATATATTTTGCTGAGAATGAGGAATCTGAAATTTGGTCTCTAAACAAGGAGAGACAGAAAAATTGTTAAGAAGTCAAATTCTTCTACATTCTCCATCTTCAATGTTCATCAATACAGTAAACAGTGTACTCTTAAAGAGAAATTGCTTGTGACAAAGCAGAGAGAATGAGAATCTGTGTAGCCGTTCCAACAGCAACAGCATGAGCACTTCTGTCATGAACACTGACATCAACAGCAATAAAGCAGAAACTGTCTGCTCTGCACAATTTAAAAAAAAAAAAAGTAAAGCAAGTGTGTCGTAGTAAAGTGCCACTAAAGGCAGTCCCAAGGAAGTGTTTATGAACATAAATAACTAGTGAGTACCAGGTCTACATGGCATTCCTATCCTTTCATCCTGCAAAGGGGAAAAACAAAACTGAAAGTAAACAAACGTAACATCTCTTAAACCGACCATCTATGCAGGGGCAAAACTACACTTTTGTACATAACTAACTTATTTTTTAATTTCTGGGGTCAGAGTTCCAAATACACTGCACAAGTAGATCTTTGCCTCTGTATTAAGTTCCTGCTATGCCAGTGAGGAAGTATGAAGTCTTTGCATGAAACCCTTCGTTTCATAGTCAGGATCCCCACACCAGGGCATCTTTATCACCCAATGTCTTATTAGCATACATGTAAAGAAGAATTAAATGCTTTTTCAGCCCAATGTATTCAGATTTGCAGTGACTGCATTAAAACAAAAAAACCTAGCAGCTCAGATGAGCTACTCCAAAAGACGGGTCCTTAGGTTATGGAAAAGCGATGGGAAAAGGGCACCAAAATCCAGGCTTATACTGCTGGTTCTGTTCCCAGTTGACAATAAGAGCTGGAAGTTCCACAAACAAGCACTTTGTCAGAAAATTTAGCCAAATACAGCTTACTGAACCTTTTCCAGCCTCAGAGTACTATGATAAATTGAAAGGGCCATGTTGTTCTGTTTAGTCATATTAGATTGACTCATTTGCCATAGTCCCAGCTGATGTGCCAAGTCTGACACTAAGCTTAAATACCTGTGAAGAGGAAGCTCCCATAAAGCTTGTGTGCTGGCTTGGTATTCAAACAATTCCTTCTTCCAATTCAGAGAAACGACAGATAAGTGAGCTAGCTTGGATTGCAAGGAAACAACCTCTTTATTTTAAGCATGATCTCATGAAGCAGGTATATTTTAGCTCATCCATTCTTAAAAACCTCTTGTTGATGATAATTCCATCATATCATACTGTAACCGCATCTAGAACTGACAGTCAACCTTAAACTCCCTCAGAGCAAATCCACCAGTTTCTTTCTGCCAGCTCCTAACTGATGCTCAGAGCAATTGAATGCTGTTGTCTTTACTAGCTACCTGCTGCATATTGAAACCTTTTCTCTTCCCTCTTCATTTTCTCTTCTCTAGTTTCTCTTAGTTTCTCTTGCATCATGTTTCATAAAGTTATCATTTTTGGTTCTTTACTGTTCTGGTCATTCTCTAATCTCTCAATCTCCTTTCAAACAGTGATGCCAAAAAGTCCTACAACATCAGCTGAGGCTTCACAAGTACCAAGCCCAAGAATTCTCCTTCAGTTTTTATACATCACTTCTGTTAGTATTACCCAAATCAGCATTTTTCTTTTCTCAACTGCATGACATCAGTTTGTCTTTATATACAGTCTACTAATAAAGCCTGATCCTTTCCTCCGTTCTAACAAGATATTACCCAGTCTGTACACATACACATGCATCTTGAGCAGCAATTGCAGAAATATCAGTATAAATTAGCCAATGAGTGATTGTCACCGCTTTAACAGCCAATTCAATGTGGTTTTGTCTTTTTCTTTTTTCTCATTGGTACAGAAAGAAATGAAAAACAACTGACTCACCAATAGCAATGAACAAACATAACTATGAGGCAGCTCAATACAACAAGGCAGTGCAAGAGTCAGCAAGGCAAAGCCAGGCAAAGCCTCTGCATGGAGCAGAAGACAGGATTGGTGACCTGAAGTCCCTTCATACTAGCAGTTTTATGCGTCCTTTATACAATGATTAAAGGCAACCAGTAGTTTGGAGAAGGGGATCTAAGCATAGACAACGCTTAACTAGAAATTCAGCAATACTTGGGAAGAGTAAAGCAATCTACCTTTTTTGCTAGCACATCTTATCTGGACTGATAAATAGTCTTCAAAAATTCCCTATATTTATTGTAATGACTTTATTATTAAAATTAAAAAATACAATTTTTTTCAATTCTACTTGCATAGATTTTCTTCTTGCATATTGCTGTCAAGCCCTATTTTGGTCAAAATAAGGACTCAGTAAGAATAGATAAACCAGCATTTCAGAAGTTTCCTTAATTAATTTTTGATGTGCTAAGTATGCAAAAAAGAAGATAGCTTTTACCAAAACACACTTTTAAATCAGTCAGTCAAACACTGAGTATCTGTACACATTGATTGGACTCTTCCTAGTTGCTGAGTGGGAACCCAGCCTAATTTCTGAGGCCTGTAGCATAGGTTTCTACTTCCGAGCTATTGTTCTAGAGCCTTTTCATAGTGTAGGAGAGAGAATTAGCTGCTATCAGAACAAGACTTCTCTGATCCCTGTGTTTTGCACCAGGAGGTGCTGGTCCATTATGATTCCAGTAAGAAAGACATTCAGCCTCTGTAAAGCTTCACACAGCATGCCATTTATTAGAGCTAACACTATAAAGAAAGGCAGAATACTGTAGATTATAATCTCACTTCCCTTTAGATGCTGAGAAGCCCAAGTGGTACAGACTCTCCAACCCACACACAGGGCACAGAGCAGATGCTGTCCATAAATGAGATTCCCCCCATTTGGGTCATTCAAGGTATTATAGGACCTTCTTACAAGGAAACAATTTTATTCATCGTTCTTGCAGCACAGTGCACCTACTCAGGTTAATTGCTATGTGGATCACCACCTCCTCGATGTTACAATGGTCTTCTGTTCAGGTTCTCTACACCCTGTTAGGCCTTTGCCTTACTATCAGATGGGTCAGCCCCTTGAAATACACTTTTTCCTCTCCAGTGAACATAAAGGCAAATGAGACAACTAGACAAGTGAGTCAGGTAGAAGTTTCTACACTGTTGAAATCTGCAGTTTTGCAGGTGACAGCTGAGCCCTTACATCCTCGTTACTCCTTCAGTTTCTTAACTTTGAACAAAAAAGTGATTGGGCTGAATTAGTTGGAAAAAAAAAAAACTGAACTAAGTATCTCTTATTTAATTTAAACAATATAAACAGACTACAAATGTTTTATGCATGAAGTTACCATGGTTGCAAGTCCAGTATTAGATATTAAAATTATGACAGAAGTTCCAAAATACAGGGCACTTAAGCAACAACAGTAAAAAAATAAACCCCTAAGCCCCAACATTTGTTACCCACAAAGCTTAAGACATCAGCTGAAACAAAATTAGTTGTTAACTTTATTTGTGATCCAAAGATGTTATAGGTAGCCATCAGAATCTCAGTGTCCTGCAGTGATTTCAAAAGTTCCTAGAAAGACAATCAGGTGCCTGGAATAAAAAATAACACAACAGAGAAAACCTACTCAGTGTCACCACTTGGTGCCTTTTCCAACACAGTGAAAAAATTTATCTACCAAAAAATGTGGAATCTTATAACAACAGCAATGCACTGTATTTTTAGCACAGATCAGATATGATAGCTGAAATTACAGTTTCCTTCACCAGCCACTGTTGGTTTTAATAGTCAGTATCTTAACTGTATTTGCAGTTAAGAATTTTTTCTTTGGTGGACACTTCAAAGCGTGACGACAGCTGGAGCTCTAGGCTTCTTCTTTCTCCTAAGACTAACGTAGGCCTACCATGTGAGCTAAGATGTGACTTAATCCTTGGCACAAGGTCCCCAGCCACATCAAGGATAGAAAAGTTCTCAGGGGACAACTACTTTTACACTTCTTCCTTTGGCAGACCCTTCACAGCCTCACTCCAACTCAAACTCTAAGCAGTCTTTTTCTCCTAACACTCACCTAAACTTTTCCCAAAACTGCTCATGGTGAATAGTCACTACATAAAGGAAACATAGAAAGTGTGGCCAGCAGGTCAAGGGAGGTGATTCTGACCCTCTACTCTGCTTTCGTGAGACCCCACCTGGAGTACTGTGTCCAGCTCTGGAGTCCCCAACATAAAAAAGATGTGTAACTGCTGGAGCAATTCCAGAGGAAGGCCGTGAAGATTATCAGAGGGCTGGAGCACCTTTCCTATGAGGACAGGCTGAGAGAGTTGGGGCTGTTCAGCCTGGAGAAGAGAAGGCTCTGGGGAGACCTTATAGCGGCCTTCCAGTACCTAAAGTGGACTTATAAGAAAGACGGGGAGAAACTGTTTAGCAGGGCCTGTAGTGACAGGATAAGGGGCAACGGTTTTAAAACAGAAAGAGGTAGATTCAGACTGGATATAATGGACAAAATTTTTACAATGAGATTGGTGGAACACTGGAACAGGTTGCCCAGAGAGGTGGTAGATGCCCCATCCCTGAAGACATTCAAGGTTAGGCTGGACAGGGCTCTGAGCAACCTGATCTAGTTAGAGACGTCCTTGCTCCTTGCAAGGAGTGTTGGACTACATGACCTTTAAAGGTCCCTTCCAACCCAAACCATTCTGTGATTCTGTGATTCTGATGATTCTATGAACATTGGTGGGAATGGACCTCTAGAGCTCACCTAGTCCTAAATCTAAATCTTTACACTTTGTGGCTTTTGCCTTCATTTTGTATCTATATGGTCACTGTAATTTGGCACTTGACAGATTATTAACAATATTTATAATATTTTCCCCAGATAAATGATTGGTGCTTGGTACTCTCCTACAGTGCACCACACAGTGTAAATCCTTTAATCCTAAATTAAACACTTTTTCTTTGACTTCTGTAACAGTGTAGACAAGAACTAAACATCTTTTCTTTAATCAATATTTCTTTTTTTCCCTGTTCTGAACTGAATGTAGCACAAAGACCCATGTTCCATGCAGGTCATAGAGCAAGAAGTATTGATCAAAAGAAAGACAGTTATTTCTGCTTTGCATACATTGTACAATATACATTTCATTGTACAATGAAAGCAGAAGTGGCCTGATTCATTTAAGGTAAGCAAACCCAGTGATTTCCTGCCAGTGCTTTCACAAGGAGCTCTCCAAAACCTCATCCTTCTACCTGTGATTATAGCACAGTGTATCTGCTTTCATGAAAAAAAAAAAAAAGAACCTATCATAACACAATAAAATATTTTTATTATTTAAGCCAGATTGTCTCCATGCTTTTTGGAGACATATCCAAAGAGAAAAGCAATGCCGCAATAAATAGCCCTGAGCAGAACTGTTTGTAAATGTGATCCTGACAAACATAATCAGTACATTATTGGATGGGCAGAGTTTGTGTGAAACAGCAGATGAAGAACTCTTATACAGAAGTGCGTATACAGGATGACTATGCATTTTTCTGGAAGTAAGCTAAATCTTCTAGGTCAGAGAAACTGACCGTTATTTCACCTTCACATTATTGCTCAGTTGCAGCCAGAACTACCTTGATGCCTTAAACCAAAGTAGCACATGACTTCTACAACAGTCACACAGCCCAACATCCCTCCCAGACATTTCCTAATGATACCTAACAGTCTAGGCCTCCCAAATCCACTATAGTATTTACAGTTTATAACTCCTCAATAGGAGCTCACCTCACTGGCCTCGTCAGGGAAACAGAGCCTACAAGAAAGATGGGGAGAGGCTGTTCAGTAGGGCCTGTTGTGATAGGACGAGGGGTAATGGTTTCAAAATAGAGGGGGGTAGATTTAGATTGGATATTAGGAAAAAAAATTTTACAATGTGAGTTGTAGAACACTGGAACAGGTTGCCCAGAGAGGTGGTGGAAGCCCCATCCCTGGAAATGTTCAAGGCCAGGCTGGATGAGGTTCTCAGCAACCTGATCTAGTCGGGGATGTCCCTGCTCCTTGCAGGGGCGTTGGACTAGATGACCTTTGAAGTTCCCTTCCAACTCTAACCATTCTATGATTCTGTGATTCTAATATTCCACCCTACATGAAAGACCTGTATTCCAGACTATTGAAATGTGCTGAAAACTCTCAGTATCTGCCTAATCATTTTGGCTAATATCATAACATCAATATATGTCTGCAAAAATTTAAATTAAGTAATTTTTAAACTAATTAACTTGGAGATCATATTTCTTATTATTTCTTCAGTTACTAAGGGGCAGAGAAAGTATGATGTAAAATACCACGTTACAACTAAAGGCAGCTCTCTAGAATTCTCACAGGATCATCCTATGTCAAATAGTTTTCTAGTTAAAGAAAACTCATTCAAATTTGTAATATTGATGAAAATAACAGAACACTCACCAACATGCAAATGTGTATCATTCTTCAGTTAACTTAGTTTTACAGAAACAAACAAAAAAAAATGCTCAGATTACTACAACAATTTGTACTCAAACTTACTTAAGGCAGATGGATATTTATAAATCCAATTCAAAAATATGTTTCTCACCAAACAAAATAAGTAAATGCAAGCAGAAAAAAAAGTTGATGTGTTAGCTTACATTTAGAGTCATTAACATTTTAAAATTATAATTAAATTTTCTTGCAGGTGAGGGGGAACATACATACAGTTCCCTTTTGCTGGAGCAACAGGAAATACTCTCAGACTTATGATGCTTCAGTTACTTCCTCAAGTTTACACTGCATTATGCCTCACAACAGTAAAATCACAGTGGTAGAACTACAACAAAAAAAAAGAGGGCTGGAAAGGACATTTTGGATCTCCCCACCACGCATCAAGGCAGGATTTGTGTCCATTTTGTAGAAATCTTCTTCAAGCAGTTCTTAAAAATTCTCCCAATGATGATAGTAATATCAGCTCCCACAGCAATCTTCTCTAGTGCTCCATTATTCATACTGCCAGAAAGCGTTTCCTTGTGGTTAACTTTAACCTTTCTTTACATAACTTCTAAACTCATTAGTTTTTGTCCTACTCATCACAGTCATGGAGAACAGATTACTCTCCTCCTCTCTACAATAAACCTGTATATATTTGAAAACTGAAATCTAATCCCATTCTTATACTGTCCCTGTGTATAAAATTATGTCTTTCTAATATCAGTCTTCTTTGTAGGTATATGAAGTCTAATCAGAAATAGAGGACCCTTTCTATCATCATGCTGGCTACATGCTGACGTTGTCTGAATACTAACACCAACCTAGGTAACTATAAACTCTTTGTATTACAAAATCTTACAACTTCATATACATATTTTGCAACAATAGATTTACCATAATAAAGGTGGAAGAAGATTCAAAGGGTCATCTAATTCCCCCTTTCCCTAGGACATCATACTTGGTTAAAATTTAAACAGTGTTATTACTTATTATTTCTCTATATAGCAGAGTGAGAGTCAATTAGTCCAACGTATTTTCAATATAGCAAGTTTTACTTACGTTGTCTACTATAAGAATCAGTACCATTATCATTATCTAAAGTGCCCCTTTGGTGGAAGTCTTCACAATGAACAAGTTCAATGGGTTCACCAAAATCCAAGTGCTAGGTTGCATATTCTTGAGTGCCATCTACTGGTACTTAAGCTATTCAGACACTGTCTTAGAGCTAACAGAGCTTCTTCAAGGCAGACTGCATGGAACAAATGACGACATAGTTTGCTTTCCCTGTTGATCCCAGCGACAGCATTTAATTTCCTGTAATCACAGGCAGTATCAGAGCATCTTCTGGGGAATAAGTGAGTCAGTTGTCACAAACTGGAGACCACAGTCATCTAAAAAGATTGCATTTCTAAAGTGTTCCTCTGTCAATTCTGATGAAATCAACAAAGATACTTATTTTAACCACATGACAAGATTATTCCAATCTTAACACAGGTTTATTACTATACCATAAAATCTACACTACTTTTTTCCTTGTCAAATTTTATAGAATCTCAGAGGCCCTGAATAACAAGGTTTTATAGACATGCCTGCTTATACCTTGCTGCATGGCGCATAGCAAACAAAATTTAATATTACCTTAGAACCATACCTTTTGACAGGTTAAAAGCAAGTACTGTGACTTTTAACAGCACATCCAACCGACATATAGCTCATCAGCCCTTAGTCCTCTATTCCTTAGCGCTCCTCTGTTCACTAGGAAGAACTGTAGTTAACAGGCTACCTTGCTCCTTTAAGACTGCACCCTGGGCTGCACAGTACCCATTTACAGGTGGGTTAAGTGAAGGTAGCTTTTGGTGCAAACTGATCTTTGGACTCACATCAAGATGCTTAATTAGCCACTTTTCTACTACATCCACAGAGTCAACAGGACCCTAAAAACACATAAGCTGAAAAGAAAAATGCTAGCTTCTATTATAAGACACGATGGTGGCAAAAAAAAAAAAAAAATTGCTTTGTTTTCTATGGGTCTCAAAACAAAAGTGTGTTAACCTTGACCATATAAGCCTGTAAAATTGTCCTAATCTCTTCTTCTCGGTGGCACCAAAGAGAATGCTGGCTCCTTTTCTAATTGTTCTGCTACACTGTGCAGAGAGAAAAATCACCTGGGGTTTTACACCGTGGATCGCAAACATTACTATACCACAAACATGCAATAAGAAATGCTATTTCACCAACCTGCAGTTAAATCTGAATCTAAACTTCTGAAAATTAATTTCCCTAACAGCAATTAAGATATGATGTAACTCGTTCACGGCATAACTTCAACAGGTAAACCACCCTGCCTGCCTCTCCCAGCACTCACCTCTGGCCATGTCACACAGCCTGAAGCACTATGGCTGCATCTGCATGTGTGTCTTGGCTTGGGGCAGGGGTGCATTTTTGAAGTAAACAGCTCACTGTCTCCAAACGGGAGGCCAGATCATAAAGCAGTCTTGGTGCATACAAAGTACATTCCTCTCAGAGGAAGCAGAACCAGAACTTCCACTTGATGTGCACACCAAATTTGCTCCAATCCCTTGTTAGGTGCTTGAAGGTTTCCAGCGCTTCACCCTTCTCCTAAGCAGTGCCAGTCACTATATGCTGCAATTCCCCTAGGAAATCACTCAGGGATAGGCCTACAAGGTTTTCTGTGGAGACATCAAGCACATGCCAACAACCAGGAAGGTTGAAGATACAAAGACCTGGCATGACATGGTCTTCAACCTTGCCTGCACAAAGCTGATGGTGGACAAGTGTGACCAAAGAGGTAACAGGTAAAGAAGGGAAGTCTCACTAGCTACAAAGATACCTATGGCTGGTGGAAAAAGGAGGAAGGATGACTCAGAGCAAAACTGGGAATCCACCCCTGTTCCATTACACTTACCACACTAGCAAATTACATTCACAGGTAACTGCTTTTCCTCCACCCCATTTGACACGTTCATAGATGCTCAGCATGCCCCTCCACCACATCTGTGAAGAGACAGGTGACATCCTGTAAAAGTGTTGCTCAGGAACACAAACCATTGGCAGAAGGCTGCACATACAGATGTTGAAGGCGTTTTTCCTTGTTGTTTCAGTACCGATGGAAAGCGAGCTCATCTGCATCCTCACAGAGGTTGCGCAGAGAATGGCAGGCACTCCCACAGCAGAGGATTTGGGGAATCTGGTCCATAATACAGTGCCTGTCTTCCTTGTCACAGTCAGACAGCCACAGACACTTCCAGATGCAATTTGGTGAAGCTGGTGAAAGGCTCCTTTGCAGTGTCAACAGCGCAGGCACAGCATAACCCACAATGCAGGGAGGCATCTGAACACTGCAAATGTTACTGTCCCTGCTTCTGTGTGCAAGGTTTTATACAGGCAATGATAGCAAGTGCTATGGCATGGCACTATCTATGTGAGATAGGACAGTGTAGCATTTCTCAAAGCGGCCCACTTAAGGGGACAGCAGGCAGTCAAGCAAAAATATATGGGGTAAGTTTCATTTGGACAACCTCAAACCACACCTGAAATGGTGATAGATAATCAAGGGAAACAGACTAAATTTGCTCCAAAGTAAAATGCCTAAATTACATTCAGAGTGGACATAGGTCTCCAGCATCACTTGCTTCAACCTAATGACTCATTCCTATTGCTTGCTAAGGTCAACACAGCTAATGAAATCACAGTGACCTCTCTGACTGCCCAAGGAAGTAAGGCAGACAAACCCACCGCGGAGAGTGCATGTGCTTGGCAAAGACATGTCTGGCCAGGTTTCACCTTTGCAGCAAACATGGATCGATTAAAAAACATTCACAAGGAAAAGCCCGTTGTGCATGCTCTAGCTGAAAAAGCCTTGTGAGAAAACAGTTACATCAGATGCAGACACAACTTCAGCTTTCGTGTCATAGGAGCATCCTCCAAACAGCTGATTTTAAGCAGACTGGTTCTACCTGCCTATGAAGTAGTCTTACAAAGCACACTATGGGAAGGATGAAGGTAGTTGCCTTATGCTGCTGCATTAGAACAACTCCCTAACAACCAATCTGCAATGTAAGGGAATTTAACACTCAATCAGCCCAACAGAGGGAAAAGGCAGTCAACTGATTTAACTGTAAATTAACTAAAATAAAAGATAGACACGAGTTTATACACCATTTGCAAGGCACATCTTAAAAATTTACAGTATAAATAACCTTAAAACCTGTCACAAAAGCTAAACTTATCTTAACTAAGAATATTGTCACATCTTTTCTTCCCCATCTGATAGTGAAGACTTTACCTGATGATTAGAAGCCAAGTGATAGCTACATAGATAAAAAACAGCTAGGTTTGCCTTGCTACGTCATCAACAGCGGCAACTCACTTTTGTAATGTACATAAGACCCTAAGCATTTGCTGTTATTTGATTTTAGGATCAAGAAAAGCTACTGAGGGAGACGTACAAGTAAGGTGTCCTTAGTTTTCTTTTTCTTTTGAGACTGGTAGTTAAAAGCAGTCCAACCTCATTCAGGCTTTCCCTCCCAGTAATACCCTGCCAAGAACTCCAGCTGTGAGCCTTAAAAATTAAAGGACTTTCCATTATTGTACCTATAAAGTAAATGAATCATATAATCTGTGATATAATTTAACACTCAGTGCATTCTTCATTTAGCACTTCCATGTTACAGCTTTTAGTACGAGCTTCCTCATTTTGTTATGTGCTGTTCAGTACACAAAAATAAAATGCCTTTACTCAGTGCCTTAAATTTTTCATTCAGTTTCTGCTTTTCTCTTTCACAGCTATATACCTAAGCCAAAGCTTCCCACCAACACATACTCAAAAATTCTGAGCCAGCATTAGGATTCCAGTTGGTTTCACAAATAAGCCTGGTTTAATTACAGACTAAGTTATGATCTAAAATGCAATGCCTTTAAATGCCAGGCTGCTCAAAAAGCTACATTTTGCAGCATCAGTTCACCTCCTACAGAATGTAAACCTCAAAATCAAGACAAGCACTTAAAGTTCTTGACTTCAGATAAGTCAGAGAATGATTGAATAGCCACTCTTAAACCAACCACTTGAATTCAAAATTGTTTTAACTTCAGCAGGAGTTTTGTGAGCGTAGTGGTTGCAGCACAGGGACTTCATGGCAAGTTAGTATTCAGTGTACTTCTCACATCTGAAATAAAACAAAGCCTCTTATTAGCCACAACCTGGTCCAGAATCTCTGGTGGGTCCTGTGTCTCATATGCAAAAAGGAATACACGACTCAAAAACACAGGTGGATAACAAAACACAAATGTAGGCATTTCTACATTGCCAAATTAACAGCTACTACATAAGAATGTATTCAACATTTACACACTACAAGGTTTATTTTCCTAAATAATTGAGTAACCCAAGAGTAAATAGTTAATAAGATAGAAGTGCACATTTGCGACAAAATGTGAATAATTTCTGAACAGATAAATGCTGAGATGGTTCTCCAAAGCCCTGTAGCCACCTAGGCACTGGTGTACACACGGGGAAGCACAAATTGCCAGATCACAGCAGTAACAAGCAAGTTTCATTGTGTGCTGAAAAACATCATCATATTATGTTTGAGTAGTTAAGTGACATTCACAAAAAATTTTAAAGGTCGAAATACATTGACGCTAATGCAACAAGAGCTCCACACAGGATAAAAACACAGAGCCTGATCTTCAACTTTGGCAACTTGTAAACACATTAATGCTTCTAAGTCAGTGGAGATACTTCTTATTTATGTTAGATGAGATTAGAACCAATCACAAAAATATACTTGTGCCATATCTCTTCAGATCTTGCTTCAGTATTTGCTTTAGTGCTGACTAACAAAAGTCAGACTCTTTGACATGATTTAGTAGTTTCCAACTGAAGAAATACAGAAAAAGAGAAGTTTAAATTGTCAAAGACTCTAAAAAGGAGTACACTTTCAGGTGGCTAGGCATCTACTTGCTTTTCGTTGCTTTGGAAACCTCCTCTTTTGGAAGTTTTGTTATAGAAGTAATGCTTTCACAGTATTAAAAAAAAAACAAAACAAAACAAAAAAACCCTAATAGCTGAGCCTAAGTTCTAAGATGTAGTGAGAGCTCAACCTTCACTTAACCCAGATGACAATGGATTACCTAGTGTTCATGAACAAAGCTACGCCTTCATTAAGGAAAAGCAGAGCTTTGAAAACAGTAAAGGAAGGAAGGAAGATTTCATGTGAAAGAAAACCCAGACAAATCCATATGCACATTAAGCTCTGCTGACTGAAAAGTGCAAGACTCCATGTATGGATTTAGGAATCCATTCACCTACATTTCCTCACGGAACTAGCTCTCATCCTTCTCTTGTACAAGAGTGTAGATTGCATGCAGCTCTGTTACACAAGCAGTGCACCAAAGACAGAATCAGTCCTGATGAGCAGTTAAATGTTCAGTTTACAAAGGATTAAAAAAAATAACAGCAAGAAAAAGTACTTAAAAAAAAAAAAAACTTGAACAGTGTAGAAGAAAAAGCTTTCAAAACAATTTTGAATTGTTGCAGCAAACAGATCTTTCCTCAAGAGGGCAGTTTGGTCTGGGTCAGAATCCAAAGTCCAGGGATTGGAAACTTGGTGTTCAGCCTGAGATCTCTCACCAGTTCCCACTGGAACAACTCATGATTCCCAAGCTTGCCTGAAATTCATTATTCCCAAGTTTGCCTGACCTGAGCTGGTACTGCAGAAGGCAGACATATGAGATTTTTGGGTCCGGAAAGCAAAACCGGCAGGAAAGAATGGTGCTGCACCCATGTAAATTTGCTTGGCTGTGATTTAGCGTTTATTAACTTGGACATAGCTTTAGACCAACAAGGCTAACCTACTGATTCCACAAATGTGTCCAGGGCAGCTCTGCCTTTCATCTCACATGGATGTAAGAGTCTTCATCTGTAAAAATAAAGATCTTATTGTACAGCTATCCTCCTAACAATCTTGTGAGGATTAATTTCTGCACTCCCCCAAATAAATGCCATGTACTACTCATAAAGACACTTGTTGGTTCTGGATGTTTAAAACTGGAGCCAAATTCTGAATGGTACTCACTATCTTTTTACTTCTCTGATCATTCTTTTGGATCCTACTACTTTGTCTGTACCATGCTCCAATGAGGCAACAGCAGTTTCAGAAATTAGGCTTTGATAAATCTTAGAGTAATCTCAATAAAACAGCAAGGTTAATTCAGAAGGCTTGCCATAGTTCTGAAATTCAACCAAGCTGATCATACAACAAGCTTGGGCTAAGAACATATGGATAGAGAGGAAATGTTCAAGCATGATCTGGAGCACACTGAACTGTTGGAACTCTACGCAAAGCAGCATACTATCAGTTTGAAAGATTAAGGAATTTGCAAGCTGTGCATTTGGAAAACAAGCTTTTGGGAAAAAAATAATAATAATAATAATTTTATCCTCTATATATCCAGGGCTAAGTTTGACACTTTTAAGACAGAGCAAACTTGCATTTTAGGAATCACATAACACATTCACTGCTTTTTAAACCAAGAAAAGTCCAATCTTGTATGCATTCACAATCCAGGCGAAGAGTGCAGAGTATGTTACTCACTGGTGCAAGGCTATCAGAACGCTTACCTTTAAGGGTTTTTTTTGGTTGATAATGTGTCAGAGATATCCAGCACAGCATAGATAGTGCTTTAGACATTCATGTGTAATTCCACACAAGCTACAAAAACCCATGAAGTGGAGTTTTCTGGTTCACTCTGCACACATGCATTATCAATCAGACAACTCTCGATTATTCAGTAACTCGTTGATGCATGCAGGTAACCCTGCCTTGTGCCCAGAGCCCAGTCTGTGGCACAGTGTCAGCATCAGGGATATATGTAGAGCACATAGTTCTCAAATCACCCCCACTTTGCCTTCTGCTCTTCAAAGTTTTCCCTGCTGTCTCCAGGCTGCAGTTTACAAGTTTTCTAAACTTACAAACATATTACGTATGATCTTGCAGCTTAATTTACAGAAGTGTTATATAATTTGTATTTTCACTTTTTCTGGGTTGTCGCAACCCTTCTCTCCTCCAAATACTCTGACAAATTGGAAAGAGACCATATGATAGTTGCACAATTGTATTTTACTTTTGCACTAAATCTCTCCCTGTTTCTGTACTTGTGTGAAAGAACCAGTGTCATGCCGTAAAGAGATTCCTGTTTATTACGCATTTTCTCCCTTATACTCACTGGGAATTGCACAAAAAGTTGTGAGAAATGAGAGTTCACAGATGTCCTTACAAGGCCACTCTATCATCCCTGAAAGGTGACGGCAGTTGTGAGAGGTTCCCAGTGACTGGAAAAAGGCAAATATTCCACCCTTTTTCAGAAAAAAAAAAAAGGAGGGGGGGGAAGGGAGATCTAGGGAGCTACTGGCCAGTCAACCTGAAGTCAGTCACTCAGAAGAATAGGAAGCATTACCTTCCCTTGCAGCATTATGAAGCCATTTCCAGATAGACAAAAGGCACAAAAGTGATAGGGAATAGCCAGTATATATTTACCAAGAGCAAATAATGCTTGGCCATCCTGACTGCCTTCTGTGATGAGGAGACCTGCTCTGTTGACAAAGAGAGAACAGTGGATATAAATGGCATTTGAGGTGTTGGCACGGTGTTCCATCATTCCTTAAAAGGTAACGAGGATGGGTGCATTGTAACCCAACTAAGTAGAAGACTAGCTGGATTTTGGGGTCAAAGGGCAGTGGTGAAAGATTCAAAATCTACCTCTTTATCAGTTAAACTAATTCAGTGTTACTGTAATGTAAGTCCAACAGCTACAAGAAATATTTCTCAGTAATTAACTGGGGCCAGTTGCACTTAACATCTTCATCAGTGACCTAGGCAATGGCAGCGGGTGAACCCTAAGTGTCTGGATAACTCCACATGGGACACAATGGTTAATAAGTTGAAGGGCAGGGTTGCCATTAATAGAGACTTCAACAAGCTGGAGAAACGAGCTGACAGGAATCCCACAAAGTTCAACAAGGATAAATACAAAGCTCTTCACCTGGGATGGAAGAGCTTTGTGCTTCACTATAGGCTGAGCACAGCTGGGGAGAAGCTTTGCAGAGAAAAACCTTGGGGGTCCTGGCAAACAAGAAGTTAAACATGCATCAGCAGCGTGCCCTTGCAGCAGTGAAGGTCCACTGCATACTGCATTGCATTAACAAGAACTCAGCCAGCACAGAGGTTGCTTCTATCTCTGTGGCACTCACAAGGCCAGATCTGGAGTTCTGTGCCCAGTTAAGGGGCCCTCAGTGCAAGAAAGATAGCAAAAAGCTTGAGAGAGCCCAGCAGAAGGTCACTATTGCAAGTCAGATGTTGGAGCACATCATGCATGAGGAGAGACTGAAAAAACTGCATTTCTCTAGCCTGGGAGAAAGCTAAAAGAGGATCTAATTAGTGTCTCCCACTACACTGGGGTGACAGGGAAAGACAGCCAGACTCTCCTTAGCGGGTCACACTAAAAGAACACCAGGCAATGGCCCCAAGTTGCAAGAAAGCATATTCCAGATGGAAACAGGGAAAAAGTCTCTGTAAGAGTGGTTAGACACTGGAACAAGTTGTCCAGATACTTTTTGAGGTCTTAATCCTTAGAGACTTTCCAAACTCAACTGAACAATGCACTAATTTCACCTGCAGTGATGCCAACAGACTACTCAAGGTTCCCATGTAAGAACTAGCATTTTTAATACAAAGTTAGACTATTTCATCTAAGTTCATGTTTATCATGCCCAGCCTTCATATCAGATCTTACAATGCCTTTCCAGTTCACATTTTTTATTGCAATGCATCTAACAAACACAGGTTACGCTCACCTTGGGGAAAGACAGGGCCAAATGCCAACACTATGGTACAGATAAGGCAAGATAAAAAGCAAATTTCATTTCCTGTCAACATGTTTTTCTCTGGGCCCTTTGATCTTACCTTGTGCTGAATACTGATAACACCCTGCATTCTGTTGTGTAATTACAGCTGTGTTGTCGTCATTGATTGAGCATTACAATTACAAACAACTGCGCAAGACTGAACCACTCTATCTCTGCCTCAGTTCTGCACTGAACCTGTTGGTCAAACAGGTAGCTGACACAGAAACTTTTTTTCTTTGAATAGGTAACAGATGCTTTAGAATTGTTACACAAAAGGCTAAGTTCACCTGACCTTAAAATCACAAATAAAGATAGGGAACCTCATAGAAGAATCCAAATCTGAACTGTCTAAAGACCAGCTTTTCTCCCCATCAGTGTTCCTGCTCCTATGGGGAACATTTATTCTCTGTGTCAGGAAAAAAAAAAAAAAAAAGGAAAAAATAAGAGAGCAGTTGCCTTTAGATATTAAGTTAGAAGGTTTGACATTACTCTAAGGAAGGCAGCACCCCAAAACAAATGCGAGGAAAAAAACATATAAGCATCTTTGAACATACAAGAAGTGCAAATGACCTCCTGTTTACAAGACTTAATTTTCAGCAGTTTCTCATCCTGCCACCCTGAAAAAAAACTCAAACTTTTTTTTCACTGAGTTTGCTTACCTTAAGTGAATCAGGCCACTTCTGCTTTCACTGTACAATGTATGCAAAGCAGAAATAACTGTCTTTCTTTTGATCAATACTTCTTGCTCTATGATCTGCATGGAACATGTGCTGATGGGTCTGCGTGCTACATTCAGTTCACAGCCCCACAGTCAAGTGAGCTCTGGGACCAGCAGAAATTTTCCTTATAACTAGAAGGAAGAGAAGATATTCAGTAACCTAATCTTGCCAGCAAAAACAGAGTTTCAACACAGATTAGACTGAATTGTGCCTTGTAGACACAGATCTTCATGAGGACTGGTCCAGGGACTTGTGGTCCTGGCCACAGCAGTCAGGGCATCATGCCTTAGAGAAGCACATTACCAAAAAGGACACACTATCCCATACTTACCCCCCATACAAATGATGCAAAGGAAGGCCTTTTCTACTCACCCCTGCTTCTCTGTCTGCCCCTACAATTATGTCTCTTTACCAGTCAAATCTTTCTATCACTCAGTTTGGTGACTTGGTAACAAAATACATCACTCCAGCATCTCAGAAAGGGGGTTTCCTCAGGACTGCAGAACATTCATCCTCCTCATGTGGTGTCCAGCCTTCCAGAGAGTGTTTACTTTCCTATTTGTAACCATTACCACCTTTCCTACACTGTATTTTGCTAGTTGTGCATGGAGAAGATAAAAAGAACTCCTGCATGCTATCCTGAAACATGAGATTTGATTGTAACCTGAATAAAAAGCTATCAGCGTCAAGAGCAACACATGCAATCCTATTCTCTTCACAGTTCTGTAAGAGAATAACTGTGGAATTCATGGATTTAAGAGTATGAGATACAAAAATTTCCATGCAACAACATATTCTTCAATCTGTTGCTTTCCTTCTGAGCCCCATATACACTAACCACAGCACCTCTGATTAAACAATCTGATTAAGAAGCCTCCAAGCTGCAATGAGGTCTTCATACACTTTCAGCTGTCTCTTTCCTCACTATATCTTATCTGAAGGTTGAACCTGATTCCTAGCTCAATTTCCAGACTTGGGACTTGTTAAGCCTTTCTCAGCAAGGCTGAAAACACCTGTCATCATAGCCTTGGATATTTCCAAACCTCTACTGACCCAGACTCTGAGTAACCTGATCCAGCTTTGAGATGAGTGCCACTTTAAGACGGAGACTGGACTACATAACCTCCCAATATCTATTCTACCCTAAATTAGTCCTGTGATTTTATACTTCTGTCTTTAGCACATACATCTTCTTGTCTTGCCTTTGTCACAGGTGGTAAAATTTCCATTTATTTAAGACAAAACAGACTCAACTGTGGGAAAATGATTTGTTTATTATTAAAACCAAAGCAGGATAATGAGAAAGAGAACAAAACCACTTCCTCCCAGCCCTCCCTCTTCCTGGGCTTGAATTCATTTCAGTTGTCTCTGCCTCCTTCCCCGTGTCAAGCGGCACAGGGGGGAAGAGGGAATGGGGGTTATGGTCAGTTCATCACTTGTCGCTTTATACTGCCCCTTCCTCCATGGGGGAAGAACTCTTCACATTCCTCCCCTGCTCCAGCATGGGGTCCTTCCCACAGGCTACAGTCCTTAGTGAAACTGCTCCAGCACTGGGTCCTTTTCCATGGGGTGCAGTCCCTCTGGAACTGACCGCCCCAGTGCAGGCCCTCCACGGGACACAACCTCCTTCAGGCATCCGCCTGCCCCAGCGTGGGGTCCTCCCCGGGCTGCAGGTGGATCTCTGCTCCTGCGTGGGCCTCCATGGGCTGCAGGGGCACAGCCGGCCTCACCATGGGCTGCACCACGGGCTGCAGGGCAATCTCTGCCGGGAGCAGCATCACTGCTCCCCCTCTTTCTTCACTGACCTTGGCGTCTGCAGCCGTTCCTCTCACAACAAATTCTTCACAACTGGCTCAGCCAGATGCCTCTCAGGATCTCTTCACATCTCCTCTCTGCTTCTTGCAGCCGGGCTGGGCCAAGTCGGGCCCAGTCAGCCTTCCAGCGGGAGGCCAGAGGGTGAGGCCCACAAGGCCACAAGGCTCGCGCTTCCCCCTCTCTGCCCCTGTTCAGCGTCTTCACATCTTCTTCCTTCTTTTTTTTTTTTTTAAGTTATTTTTCCACTTCTTAAATATGTTATCACAGAGGCGTTATCACAGAACATTCTGTCACCAATTGGCTCAGCCCTGGCCAGCAGCGGGTCTGCCCTGCGCCCGTCTGAGACCACTGGACAAAGGGGAAACTTCTAGCAGTTTCCTACAGAAGCTGCTACCATAGCCCCCCTTTCCCGCCCCCACTAAATAGAGGGACACTATTTGTGCACTAGTACTGACTTTCACACCTCTACAGCCAAATACAACTGCCTATCCTAACTGTAGATAAAACCATTTTTGTGGAAGCTCCAACCTTAGTAGCTTTCTCTACAATTCTAAAATAAAATAAAAGTAAATATATTAAAAGTGTGGGAAAAAAACACAGAAGATATTAAGTTCACATGTAAAAACCAAGCTAGAAGACAAACTAGGAAAAAACTGGTTCAAGTGACCTTCATATATCATACTGTTGGGTTTTTTTCTTCTCAGTAGGTACTCTTTGCAATAGACTATGTGAGAATGTTTAGCACATTAATAGATTGCTGCTTTATTAACCAGGAAGCAAGTTAGTTTTAATAGAGTAAATAATTAACCTTGAAGAACATTTAATGCTTCCAAGCCTAGACAAATTAATGTCTGGTCTTGCTTTTGATGAAGATATATATACACAATGTCATTCTTCTGACATAAAGCTTACCTCCAAATCAAAGATTCAAACTTTTGCTATTGTGCTTTGCTGTATCTGAAACCAAAAGTTAAATATATATAAATCCAGGAATTTATATAGTTATGAAGCCTTCTAGTTACAAGAAATTTAGTCCAAAGAAGTTCCAGTCCTGAAGGACAGGAAATTTTTACCTTTGATACTAATTTGCACTTCCTAATTATTAAGGTGCTGTTCTATGCATAGCTGAATTCTAGCCTCTGTTTTGAAAACTTCCTTTAGAGAAATCCAAGCTTCTCACTCTGTGTGGTAATGAACTGTACGCAGGTCTTTTTGTTGTGATGAAGAGGTTTGGATCTGAGTTTCCTAATAACCAGAAATGAGTCTATATGGTGACATTTAGATAGGATCGCATCCGAATTTCAAACTTGTTAAAATTTTTATTCTATTATTATGGTTACAAGAAGTTCACATCATACATCCATAACTGTGGCATCTGGAACAAAAGACAGAATTTTGTACAGATTTTACTTTTTTTGAGAAGCACAACTCCATATGTACTAAAATATCTTGTTTCTAAATTTACCTTCCAGCTTCTAGAAGTTAAAATTTCCAGAAATTTTTGTCCTCTTCTGACTTGTTAAAAATTGCTCTCTGTCATCCTGAGATCATCAATCTTGCAGACACTATGACTGTTTCATTACAACAGCTTTTAGTACATATTAAATTATTCTCACAGTAATAAATTTTGTATAAATAATTAATTCATTTCATTTAGGTTGTCTTCTATTATACATAGGCCCCAGTTTTCTGAGAGCTATTTAGGGTAAGAGTTAAACTCAACCCCATGACATTCATGTTATGAACTCAGAATGCAAGGCCATTTAAAAATAAATATTCCAGAAGAATTTTACACATAGGACCATGGCTATAAAAGCCAGACAAAACAAACTAGGAAACAAGTTTTCTCTCCTACAATCACTTACTCATGCTTTACTCACTTCTTTCTCCTTCTGCATGAGTCTCTTATTCCATCATACTGCAGAAAAAAATGCAGGCCCTCTGGCGCTGACCTAGCATGTTGTTGTAATTTTCTTTTTGGGAAGAAGTCTATTACCTAAAAAACAAATAAATGTAAGATTTTAAAATAAAACACATGGATTCTTCTTGGCTTTCTTCCCAGTGGATTCTCCAATGAATCTTCAATTTATGCTAGCTTTTAAACTCCATTTACAGAAATATTTTGGAGTTAAACACATCCTTCGTTCTTTATCTTAAGTGACGTTCCGAATCAACTATAAGCAAGGATGAAGCTTCAGGCCTGAAAAACTCCTCATGCATCTCTAAACTTCAAGCAAATCCAGATCTTGGTTTTGTTTTGAACTCCTAACTCAACTTCTGTGAAAAGTTTGGGTCCAACCACAATTTCTAGACATTTGTAAATATGGAAACATACATAAATACAGAGTAAACTCACTGTCATCCTAGACTAGAAAGAAAATATTAATATCCTTAGTCTTTCTCCTCATAAGGAAGAGTTTGAAAAAGTTAATTTGCAGGAAATTTCATGTGAAAACACAATGCACTGTAAAATAATTCCTAGGATGAGTCCTCCTCTCCCTATTGACTACCGTGAGAGTCTGGGGAAACCAGGCTCTTTTGGATTTTCATTGTTTAAGAGCACAACCTTCAGTACAGAAGGAATAGAGGAAAAGCTAGAAAAATCCTCCTGAGCTAGGAAAGACAGTCTGTTATGCAGTCGAAAGCCAGTGCTAGTGCACAAGAGCCCCCCTGTCTCACTGAACCTGTATCTGCTGTTCCTGATGTACTCCAAGAATCATCAGATCAATGTATAAATATGGCTCTGATTGGGATTCAGATGGAGATAGGCTGAGGATACTGAGGCTGGGTTTTCCTTGAGCACAGGATGTATAACCTAGGTGAATGTGTTTCACAGAGCCTTTCCTTGCCTGCAGCTCAGAAAACAGGAATCTCTTACAGCCCTGTCAAAATGATGTTTGGTCAAGCAAAAGCAGCTCATTTTAGCTCTGATTATTTTCCAGTTCACTCCCCAGTGCAATAATAAAGATGGTGGCCATCACAGCTGCAGCATCTCCAATTTCAACTAGCAGCACCAACAACATGAGTATCTTTGCCGAGGGAGTCCTCTTGATGTGTCCTCTGCTAGGCTCATCCAGCCTCCAAAATTTTCAGTAAGGGAAGTGCAAACTGCCACTCGCTGTTATTCTAACACAGCTATAAGCCTTCAGGCAGTTTCCCAGAAGCTACATCACAGTAATACTCTCTCATCAGCTTCCAATACACAGGGACAACTGTGATGAGCAAGGACTGCGATTTTTCATTGACATGCCAATCTCACAGTGCTGAGGAACCTGAAAAGGCACTCCTCCGCCCACTACTGCTTTCACATTGCAGATTTCTTCTGACCTGAAATTCCCACCTTCCATCCACTGCAGCTTGTTTTACACAAATAGCCACCCATCAGCCTTTTCCAGATCATGTCCTCTGCAGTCTTAGGCCACTTTTAGTATAACAAGGCATAGAGGAAAGCTAACTGGGACTCTTTCCATCAGGCTCGATCTGCCATGTAAAAGGTAACTATGTCACTGAGAATTATCCCTGGTAATTAAAAAAGTAAAAAAGTATATCAGAAGGGAAAAACAACCAAGTTCAAAAAACAGCTTTTCATTGTACTAACAAAGAATGAATCAGTATTAAGAAAAATAAAATCAACAGATTTACAGGGCAGAAATTAGAATGCCTTATGTCCTGGTTTCGGCAGGAATTGAGTCAATTTTCCTCTCAGTAGCCAGTGTGTTTTGGATTTCATGTGTGAAGAATGTTGATAAACACCCTGATGATATGAGTTGTTGTTAATGAGACCAAGGACACTGTCCTGCTTTCCAAGTCTTGCTAATTTGCAGATGCAGGAAGCTGAGAGAAAGACAGACAGAATAATTGACCCAAGCTGGCTAAAGAGAGTATTTCATGCCATAAACGTCATGCTCAGTCAGGGCGAGTATCTGCCTTCCTGGCATCCATCTTTCTCTCTCGTTTGCTGGCATCGTTCCCTCTACCTTGCTGGCTCCCTTTTGCTCTTTTGCTTGCTGCTCGGTTTTGTTTCCGTGATTGCTGCTTGGGACGGGCTGTATCAGTCATTAGGACACCGGGTGGTGAGAAAACATACATTGTTCATTTTGTATATATTAATATCCTTATATTCTTTTTTATTGTAGTTTTCCCTTGTTATTTTAGTAAATTGTCTTCATCTCAAACCACGAGTTTTCCTTCCTTCCCAATTCTCTCCCCCATCCCGCTGGGGAGGGGGAGAGTGAGTGAGAAACTGTGTGGCAATTGAGGCTGAACCATGACACCTTATCTGGAAAATCTTTACAGTTCCTTCCTCATGGAGGAAAAGCAGACGTTTATAGAGTATTGACCGATGTCACCTTTCAAGTTCATCATTCAATAACACAGAGTCTCTTCAATTGGTCTTACAACTCAAAAACACTGACCTAGGTGGAGTCCTTTCCAGAAAGTGCAAGATATGTTACAGCACACAAAACACTATGTTTAACAGCAGCATCTTTCAGCCATGGCTATAACAAAAAAAAAAATCTGTGACTAAACTGCGCTATGGACATCCATATTTTACTACTAGACTTTAACAAACTCATTTATCTTCTTCTCTTGTGGTATCACTCTTTTAGGGGAAAGACAGTCCTGTGAAATGTTTATTAAGAAGCTAGGGCCCTTTGTGCTGGAAGAAATATTTGTTTTGCCCTTGGAGACCTTAAGTAGAGCTATTTCATGACAGACTACACAGCAAGTGTATTTAAAAAAAAAAAAAGAAGGGCATTTAGCTCTTAAAGGTCAAAGCTCATATTCTTATACAGATATTTCAAATTCTTTTGTGGGATTGTAACTTGAAAGTATGCTTTTTGAATCAAAACAAATGTGTATAAGTAGAACATTACTAGATAAACAACCTTCACTTTGAAGAAAAGGAAGAAAGTGTCACTACAGCAAGTGAAAGCACCTCAGTGCAGGGATGTAGGGGAGCAGCAGGGTGTAGAGATGTTTCCTAAAGACAGTATGTTTAAAAATGACACATTATCTGTCAATCAAATGCCAGTTCCTGCCTGGAACAGAGCATGGAGAAGGTGCATGTTCCAACCACAGCCATGCAGCCTGGCTTGGAGTGGATCACAGAAGAATAAAAACTAGGTCCTCAGTGTTTGTTTCTGTTTCGAGGAAAATGTTGACAGGTTACTGAAGGATTACTGTGTTAATATACAACTAATTGACCCTTACAGCAGCTCCATATTATTATTCAAATTTAAAAGAAGACAAAATAGACATAGATCAGAATAAATTATTTACCAAAATGACAGAAAGCCAGTGACAAAGCCAGCATTAGACTTCCTATTAGCTCTAGGTTCAATACACTTGGCATATCAGACAAAAACTTACTAAAGCGTTCCATTATTAAGACTTATTAAAGCCTTTTCCATTAGTTCACCTAGGTATGATTTGAACACCGTACCTTGAAATCAAACCTTACACTCTATACAGTCTTTGAAAATCAACAGCCATATACATACATTTCCAAAAAGTCACAATCATAGCAAAATTTGAAGCACTAAGAACAGTCTGCCCTTGAAAGGAAGTAAAAAACATTTCACTGCACTGTAGTATTTTTTCTCCTTTTTTTCTTTTGTTTGGTATAAACAATACATGGTTCAGTATATATGTCATGTGACCAAGGAGCAGTCCCAAGACAAAATTTTCATAGCAGGATTTTGTCACCACCAAAGCACTTCTAAATTAATTGTGCTACCAGAAGTTTCCACAAAGGAATTCCTGCCCTGTAATCAGGGGGCATCCAGATTTTCTGCAAGCAATGTGTAAGAGTAATGCCGGGGCATGTAGGGTTAAAAGTAAAAAAGAGAGAGTACACCTCACACAACCATCTCATTAGGACTTCTGCATCTATGAGTCCTATAGGGCAAATAAATGCCACACAGACATCCTCCTGCTGAGGGACAAGTGGAATTTCAGAAGTTCAGAAATTGCCTATGGCATCATCATTTTGCACAGCACTTTACACAGAAACAGGGAAAAGGATCTTAATTGAAGAAATTTGCAATCTGCAAAGATCTCAGGGCAAGGAAAATTTCCCAGTGTGAACAAAGTAGTGCAATCAATCCATACACATTGAGTAACAGGAGCGTCCCCAGTGTGCATTTCATGAAACCCAGAACAGCTGCAAGCTTTCACTGTCCTATCTACTCTAGACAACGGAGTAGGTAAAAGAAAAAGAGCCCAGGGCCAGGCAGGCTCTCCTGGGTGGATTCCCATGGCCAACCCAGGGTTACATGCCAAGGTTGTTGAGCTGTCAGGGGGATACCACCATAGTGGATGACCACAATACAGCAGGAGAGAGCAGGAGGTGGGAAAAAGTAGGGCCAGGTGCTGGAAGAACACCCCCTGCTCCATTGGATGGCCAGACAAAGGCGCAAGAGAGGAGAATGGTGGCCACACATGCCTTGGCAGTGACCGGCACACCCTGGGCCTTACCGGCTGCAAATGGGCTGGAAGAGCCCCTCCTCTGGAGCCACATTGCCAACTGTGGGAATGCACTCTGTAATGCTCCTAGTGCACACATAAGCCATATGTGCTGTGGCTATTTTCGGAGCCCAGTGCTTAGAGTCAGTGACTGCTCAGGCCACATTTGTCAGTGACTATATTTGTGACTTTGGTAGTTATCTCCCTCCGAAGCAAGACCACCTTCCCCATCTGTCACGTACAAGAATTGTGAAGCAGAAGGTTTTTGTTTTCCCTGTGTATTTTTAATTGAAACATTTCAAGTTATCATCACATATGGATATGCTGAGACTTAGACCTTCATTTCTATAGCATCATTTCTATAGCAACATACTTATCTTGCATTCAGCTGGGTGTGTAACACAAAACAGAACAGCAACTGTTATTCAATCACAAGCAAGCCAGAGCCAATGAGAAGGGTTTTTTTCTCCCGAAACTGCATCCACTGAGGGTATATTTACACGACATATTTTGTGAAACTCAGCCTTCCCACACTTTGAGCTGTTCTGCCCAAACCAAATCCAAAAGCTATATGCTTACAGTTGGTACAGCAATGAGCCCGACTCATGAGCCCTGCTTGAGAGGCAGGCTGTGTTTGTCCAGGGTCAACACACTATATGTGTTCCGGTTGCCTCAGCATCCTGGCTGAGCAGTTTGGTGTTTGCCTAGGCTGAGGTATATGGGAACTATCTGCAAGAAGCTTCGTTTATCAGCTACCAGAACTAGTGAACTGGGAAGCAATTCCCTAAAAAATAAAAGGTAGGGATCTTGTTTTCACATGTAAAGATTGATACTTCCTGCAAAATAGACTGAAAGGTCACAAAATTACTATAAATGCAATGATCTGCTGCCATACTATGTTTTATCTCTTCCTGAGAAAATCTTCAAGAATTTAACAAATCTCTACCAGGGAACAAGAGGACTCTTCAATAGCAGCTATGTGCTCCTGCAGCATGTGTCCGTTGCTTTCCTTTGGAAATAAGTATTTTTACCATATAGCCCTTGAACTATGGAAGTATACAGGATAATTAAAAATAAATAAACAGTCCATTTCCACTATATTCATGAGGATCTCACTGGAATTTCTGTTACATTTTTAGAAAGTCCTAGGAATTTGTTCATAGACTCATAGAATCATAGAATGGTTAGGGTTGGAAGGGACCTTCAAAGGTCATCTAGTCCAACCCCACTGCAAGGAGCAGGGACATCCCCGACTAGATCAGGTTGCTCAGAGCCTCATCCAGCCTGGCCTTGAACGTTTCCAGAGATGGGGCTTCCACCACCTTTCTGGGCAACCTGTTCCAGTGTTCTATAACTCGCATCGTAAAAAATTTTTTCCTAATTTCTAACCTAAATCTACCTCCCTCTATTTTAAAACCATTACCTCTCGTCCTATTGCAACAGGCCCTACTAAACAGCCTTTCCCCATCTTTCTTGTAGGCCCCCTTCAAATTCTATTTCCTAACTTTTGGAAGGCAACATCAGAAGATACATTCTTTAAAGTTTCTGTCTATAATCACACATACTACTCTGGAGCATGGAGCCATTCAGAACATTGGGGACTCTGGGTTACATTCACTAGAGAGATATTGGCTCAGCCTTGCAACACTTCATTGCTAGGCACAGTGCCATCTCAGCATCCACCTGGTCAGTTCTTTGGTAGAGGTGGTGGGGAAAAGAAACATTTTCATTTCAATATTGAGACCAAATTTTAAAAACCACAGAGCTTGAAGATTCACCTGGACTCAAACATATCTACTTACAAATTACAGTGGAAAACTGGAACAAATACTCAGCCTGAAGCTGCAGAGCTGTGGCTAGAGGACGGCGTATTGTGTATGCCAAAATTCAAATATAATTGAAAGTTAATGACTGTATGACATAGCCTACCTTTTCACCTCTAGAAACAATTGAAACCTCCTCTCACTTCTAGACAGAATCTATTTCCTATGTGGAAATCAAAATGTATGTAATAATTTTCCCTTATTTTTATGACAACACTTTCTGATAAACATTTAAAATATCCACAGGCATTTTTGCAGGGTGTTAGTCCTTACTTTCATAGTAGATGCTTGTTTTGTTTTACTGGATAGTTAAAATTACTGAATGTTGGACCAGCAGAAGCAGCTACTTGATGCTCTAGGGCTTCCAGAAGTATTTGTCAAGCCTGTTGTACAAACACTCCCCATAGTGTCTGAGTGGGCAAAACAAGCATAGTGCACAACTCGAGCAAACATGGCCATGTGTTGCACCGCTTAGCACAAGCAGAAGCTTAGCAGAAAAGCCACAAAGTCACACTAGGTCATACTGACACGGCTGTTGTCAGCAGGGTGCATGATACTTCTGTTCTGCTTAGCATTCAGTTGTGTGTTCAGTAAGGGCAAAACACTTCAAGAACAGTGTGGCCACACAAGTCCAAAAAAAGGGCAATTAGAGATTCAAATATATAAGGAAGACAAGATCAAAATACATAATGAATTGGGTTGCTCTGGTTGAGAGCTGAAAACAGTTTGCAGCTCTGCAGAGAATTTCAGCAGAAAAGGAAGGAATCTTTTTCAGAGCTTCTGCAAATAGGACACAAAACAAAGGATTCTTCTTAGAGGTTACATAGTTTTCTATATCCTATTCTTAGCTACCCATCTCACTCCTTTTACTCCACAGGGACGCTAGGCATCCACCTTTCATCTTGTTTCTTCTAGTAGGTGGATGAACACATAAAAGTTACAGCCTATGCAGGCAGCTTTAAGGCACTCAGCACTAATTCCTCAGAGAAAAGCTAAGTTGATCCTCAAGTTTACAAATAATATTATAAAATAATAAATATTACAAAATAATACAAAATAAATGTTACAAAATAAGTGTTATAAAATAATACACTTACAAAAAATGTTAGTTTATTTCAGATAGAAAGAGTAATTCATATTTTGAAAGTGACTAACATATCAATTTACTACTTTTCATTTTATGGTATCTAACACAGTGCTTCCCTTTGTTAACAATTCTGATTAAGAACAGTTGTCACATATAAATGGGAGTCACATCTGCTGTAACTGAATCAAGAAAAATATCGCAACAGAAGTCTCTAAAAGGTGCTTTTTTCTGCCTAACAGCAAAAGCTTTTCCATTTTAAAGGTTAATGACAAGTTAGAAAAACTTTTCTGACATGTAAAATAAAATAAAAATTAAAAAAAAATATTTCAGAATCCAGATCAGAGCAATTAACATTAATAAATGGCTGAAGAGAAGATTTAAAGAAGAGGGAGTACAAGTAAATTGTGGACTAATCTCATCCTTGATAGATGTCACAGGCTTTTCTAAAGCAGTTGTCCCACTCCCAAAGGTTGACTACACACCTCTTGAGTGCTTGACTGCAACCTGAAGAGGGTTAAAAAGCCTTGATCTAATTGGTTTGCTAAGGGCGTACTCAAAGTACTGGTGGTGGTGCAGACTGCAGGCTGAGGAGTGCCACCTCAAGTACAGGAGCAGCTTGCCCTGCCCACACCATGCAGCCAGGACCTCCTGCCTGTTCAGCCATGCCCTTCCTTGTTGCAGGCTGTCAATTCTGAGCAAATACAAGGGGACCTGATACTTCTTAAGTAAGAATACTGCTTGAATATTTACAAGCCTTACTTTATTCAAAACAAACTGTGTCAAACCAGGTTACCCTCCATCACTGTTTTGCCTTGGCAGGTAGAGCTACATGTGACATACCTTTACTTCAGATAGGCTTTAACATAGACTTACACGGTATTCTCAGAAACAAATTGAGAAGAGAAATGTGGTCAAGATAAACTTACTGAAAATGGTGATCAGAGGTGAAAAGTGAATTGCGAGTAATAGACCAGTGGCTCACTGTAAAGACACATCAAACATGGCCCTGCAAAAAGCTGAGTGCAATTACTCTATAGCACCATCAATCATACAGAGCAGGAAGCATTCTATGGACAACTCAAAGCTTGAGGGGTTATGAGAACTGTGCAGAAAAGGAGTAGGATTCAAAATTATCTTGATAAATTGGAAAACTATTTGAAATCAGTAGATGCAGAATACATGTTTCCAAAAAAAAAAAAAACCCTGAAGTTCCAAGCAAGAGATTATTTTCAACATTTCCACAAACTCTGAATTTTACATTAAAATTGCTTGGGAAACGCTGAAATAGGAAGCCATCTCGTTTCAGGAACACCTTGACCCTACTGCTGCTCTGATAAATTTTCATGTGAATTTCCTCAGAAACTGTATCTGGGTCTTCAAGGTGACATACTGGGCTTCCCTGACTCAGATGCCCTGGATCCAGCACCAACAATTTCAGGCTTAGAATTTCATCTCTGCAGCAGAGCACCTGGAAGCCTGTAGCTCTCATAGTTGCCATCTCCTGTCAAGAACTCCAGTAGTCAGGGAGTGGCAGGGATTCATTTCTTGGAGCTTCAGATCCTCACCTACATAGAGAGCCAGGAAAGCTTGGCTTGGCTGGCTGTCACAAAGCCACAGTGTCTACCCCTTCAGCTCCACGGTAAAGCTATAAGATAGATTTTCACAGGGCTGGGAAAAGAAGGAAAATCTGTCATGTATTTAGACAGGTTATTTCAGAAACACCTTTTGGATTTGAGGAAAAATTGCTCAGCAGAGGATATTTCCAAAGATACATTTTTTGCATAAAGTAATTCTCACTTTCTGATCTGATGAATTATAGAGCAGTCAAAGTGCGTGAGAACCAAGAGAGAAATAAATCTGACTGTGAAATGAGTGCTCAGTGTATGCTGTACCTTTCTATTTCAAATATAAGTAAAAATAAAGCAAGCTTCTAGCACAACCTATGGTAAAGGGCAACAGCAGAACCAATTTTAGAAGTAATCAATTTTCAAAACAAACTCACAAAATCAACTTATGGATTTTCCTTAAACAGGCAGAAGATACTAAGTCTGAAAAGATTCCGTCACATACAGCTATGCACTAAGCTGAAACTCGTGTGCTGTACATATTTTCTTCTTAAAGGTCTATTAATCAGAAGACACGGTTGAAGTTAAAATTTTTATGTGCTGCCAGACAGTTACCTTAAAACTAGATGTGACTGTTACACAGGTGAGCTTTTGTTATGCACCTTTTTCTTTCAAAGTAACTTCAGTGTGGAATAAAGTTTGGGAAGATTTACACTAGCTTCCATGTTTTGCAGGAGTTAGTTCCTTGAGTTTTAGACTGTAGACTGGAAATCATTACTGGAACCTTCTAAGAGCCACATCTCATTTCTCAGACCAAACTGACAGAAAAATATGACAAAAAAAAATATGGTAAATATAAGGCTGGATCTTGGAGGTCTTATTTACTTTCAAAGTCTACTTTAAAGCTAAGTCCTTTTCAAGCTTCCCTCAGGGAACAGTAGGATTTTTGCATAAGTAAGAAAATGTGAATTTCTCTAAACACAGGGCAGCTGGTGTTACATGACATAAAATGCTTAATCAATATAATTTTAGAATAATATGATTTTTGAAAATTAATTACCAATATGAGGTGATTCTTGCTAACTATAGAACTGTAGTCACATAGGTTAAATTTTATATGAAATCTATTTGTCCTTAGAGGGAATGGGGAATTTTAGAACTGCTAGAACATCTCGTTTGTTAGAAGATAGCATGTCTGGGGTAGTTAAGAAAGGTGGTAGAACCACTTACTGTTTGAGGTAGGCCTCAAACACCAGCTGTGGAAATAGTCCCTGAGGCATCACCTTGGAGCCAGAAAATCAAGGAGCAATGCGACCTGTTCCCAAGACCATATATGGAGATTTTAAGGAGGGATTTGACCAGCGAATTTGAGGAGGGGGCGCTCTGACGACCTCTAAGACCACCAGAAGACCCTCGACTCAAAAGACTGAGCATGCCCAAGTGGGTGGGTAATATTATAATGATTATTAGGAAAACTAATGATTATGTATGAGTATTCTGGGAATTATTAATGATTATGCATGAAATCACTAAATATATTCTGTCCAGATTTCCAGACCAGCATGCATGCAGGTGGAAGGATCCCCCGTGCATCCAGCGCCACAGTAAAGAATGCCTGCTTCTTATTCCTACATTGGTGTTAAGGAGTTTGATTCCCAATTTTGGTGACACTGGGGAGACAAGAGGAAAAGTAGCAATAACATTAAATTACACTAAATGAGGATTCCTCAATAAAGGAAGGAGTGTGAAGGGAAAAGCTGGAACGATCCAGGACAGGAGGGAGCATTCCCACACCTGATGAGAGTTTTTCTAACTTTCGATATTTCCATACATCCAGAAAAGATACTATCATCATGAGGACACAATAGTAAGGAATGGAAGAATTTTATTTATTCGATCATCCATCTTTCTAGAAAGTCTCCTTGCAGAGCCATCCCAAGTGAACTGCCACAAGTCTCCCTAACTTTAGTGTCTGTGAATGGCTGCAGAAATAAGGAAGATCTGGAAAAGGCTAAAATTCTAGGGAGGATAATGGGTAAAATAATCAGCAACAGGCAGAGCGCACTTTGATGAGAATACAAAGATGTGAGTTGTGGCATATGTGAGAAAGAAGAAGGAATGATGGGCATATGCACAGTGTTGAGGGCAGTAACCCCACAGGGCTAAGCAGAGTGGGAGTTGTTGGTGCAAGATTTCACCTCCCTTAGCCACCAAGACCAGCAGCTTTTCACTGGGACATCGCCTATGTGGAAAGAAGACACAGAAAATTTGTGAAAAGTTGTGACAGGACCTGGGAAGAAGCAAGAGGTGGTAGATGGGTTTAAGACTTACGTTTATGTCAGTTTGTATCTACATGACTGCTATGCTTCTCCTCTTCCACAAAAACTGAGGCTGCAGCAAGTCAAGACCTGGGACCAGAACCAGCTGTGTTTGCTCAGTTGTGTACTGAGGGAGGACTCATGATGCTTACTCTGATGTGCAGTCACTGAAAGCTCAGGGGCCATCCTCTCTTCCCAGTGCTGTCCACAGGTTTGCTACCAGTATTTGTAATGCAAGACAAAAGACTACAGCCACTGCATAGCTTTGGAGATTGAGTGGTTAAACTCTGAACAAGTTTCCTCAATTCTGTAGGCGTAAAGCTGTAAAACAGATCTCAAAAAAAATGTTTCCTGGCAGTCATTAACAGATCTTTTGCCCTGCCAAAGGCCTAGCTAGTAGAGGTATGTCCAACATAAGTAGTATAAATACCTATCTGGAAGAGGACCTCATCCCTGGTCCAAAGACAACCCTGGTCAAAGACAACATGCATTTCACTGTCAAGGACTGGGTGCAAGCAGATCTGGAAAGTGTAGCTACAAAGGAGACAGATTAGAAAATATAATTTTGAAAACAAACAAGGTACCAGCAATAGTTTACAGCTCTGAATATTAGAAGAATTACAAGGACCGTGGCAGTGCTTTCAATGGACTCTGGAAAGTCCATCCATGATGAGCTGTGCAACAACTGCAAAAATGCCCATAAAAGTAATCCCCGTGTTTGATATTCCCTAAAAAATTAAATAGGATTTTTTTTAATATGAAAACCAAGATAATTGTGTTCCTTTTAACTTCTGAAAGTCCACCACTGCTGGTTTATCCAATCCCAAAAGACAGTTCTGAGTAAAGAATATGTTCTCTCACTGCAAAAGGACTCAAGGGAACAATAATAGTTTTGGTCAGTTCCCTCTCTGCAGGTAGTAATTGAGGCAGATGAGTCAGCAGCTATCGCAAGAGGATTAACCAAGACTATAAGCTCTGAAAAAAAAAAAATATTTGTGTTTTTGTGTCAGTCAGATAAAGCTGAAAGTCTTAAGTAAACTGAGAGTTTTGAGAGAGATACAGAACTACCTTGCCAGCATGTTGAATAGGAAATGAATGTCAGGGTTTTCATGCTCCCTCTTAAGTATGTCTTTTTTCACTCACTCTTAAAGATAAGACCCATGATATGAAGCAAAACAATTTCTATCAACCCAAATACATGTGATGAGACACTCTTAAAAGGAAGAAGACAAGGAAGCACTGTAATCGGTAGATTGTATAGCATTTACAGATTGTAGACGAAAAAAAAATTGGTTTTATGAAGAGAAGGAAAGATTTCTGTTATTTTAGGAACAGCTCAAAATGCCTATGACTGCAATATATTTTCAATTAGTCTTTACCTGGAATCATTATATGCAATGCAAATTGCATTACATGAAATTAAAATTATATGAAATGTGCAATGGAAGATGAAATTGATACAAAAATTAGTAGACCATCTTTTCTGTTAACCACAAGACTTTCTCTTTATATCTGACCTAAGAAAAGCAGAAATCATTCTAATTGTTCATTCCTAGGCTGCATTTTAATTGTGAGTTAGATCTTCTCCCCTGTATTGGGTCTGGCTGGGATGGAATTAACTTTTCCCAGTGCATCCCTTCTAGAGCTGTGCTTTGTATTTGTAGCTAGAAGGGCATTGATACCACTCCAGTGTCTGGGCTGCTGCTGAGCATCTCAGACACAGCATCAGGGCTGTCTCTCCAGCACCCCCACAAACCCCAAAGACCAGTGGGCTGGGGTGGGCAAGAGGCTAGGAGGGGACACACCTGGGACAGCTGATCCAAATTGACCAAAAGGATATTCCATACCATATGGCATTATACTCAGCAATAAAAGTTGAGAAAAAGAGACAGGTATTCATTATCTATGTGCTTGTCTTTCAAAGAAACAACTCTGCCTATTACTCCCTACTTCCCAGGAAGTGGTTGGACATCACATGCTGATGGGAAGCAAAGCATAAAACTTTTTTTGCTTTGCTCTACGTTAGATGCAATGAAAAGCAGATTGACCTGTCCTGACCACTGGAGTAGGAGTAAATTCTTAAATCAGAGCACTCAGGGCAAGGATAGGACATGACAGAAAGCAGGAGAGGGACCCTAATAAAGTCAGGAAGAGAATTTGCCAGGAGGAGATACCAGGCTAAGAAAAATGGCATTGTTACCAGTACTACAGAAACTGATATTGGAAGCATAGAGGAGCTATTTCTAAAATTTATGCCATCTTGTCAAAAATTCCAAATCCACAAACCAAAAATAAATCTATTAGCAGCTGTAAAACAGAATCAAAAATTTCTGAAAACAAACACCAAGAACAGGTCGATGAGCCAGCTTTGGAGAATCACTAACATTCAGTACCATTGTGCGGGGGGTACCTTCTTGTTATTAAAGAGATTTCAGTTAACCAGCAATAAGAACAAGAGCCAAGAAAGAGGTGAAGAAAGGGTTTGATATCAACCCAGGTGGGTGTATTGGTTTTGTTTAGTGGAGGGGGGGGCTACAGCGGCAGCTTCTGTAAGAAGCTGCTAGAAGTTTTCCCTTTTTCAAGTGGACTTGGACGGGTCTAGGGCAGACCTGCTGCTGGCCAGGGCCAAGCCAGTTGGTGATGGAATGTTCTGTGATAACGCCTCTGCGATAACGTATTTAAGGAGAAAAATAACTTTAAAAAAAAAGAAAAAAAGAAGTGAAGATGTGAAGACGCTGAACAGGGGCAGAGAGTGGGAGGTGCAAGCCTTGTGGGCCTTACGGGCCTCACCCTCTGGCCTCCCGCTGGGCGGCCGACTGGGCCCAACTCAGCCCAGCCCAGCTGCAAGAAGTGGAGAGGAGATGTGAAGAGATCCTGAGAGGCGTCTGCCTGAGCCGGTTGTGAAGAATTTGTTGTGAGAGGAACGGCTGCAGACGCCAAGGTCAGTGAAGAAGCAGGGGGAGCAGTGATGCTGCTCCCGGGCAGAGATTCCCCTGCAGCCCGTGGTGCAGCCCATGGTGAGGCCGGCTGTGCCCCTGCAGCCCAGGGAGGCCCACGGAGGAGCAGAGATCCACTTGCAGCCCCGGGGAGGACTTCACACCGGGGCAGGCGGATGCCTGAAGGATGCTGTGGCAGCCATTGCGGAGAGACTGCACCCCGTGGAAAAGGACCTCACACTGGAGCAGTTTCACTAAGCACTGCAGCCCCTGAGAGGGACCCCACACTGGAGCAGGGGAGGAATGTGAGGAGTTCTTTCCCTGAGGAGGAAGGAGCAGCGTAAAGCGACAAGTAATGACCTGACCGTAACCCCCATTCCCTATTCCCTGCTGTGCAGCTAGGGGAGGGGGAAGGAGGTAGAGATAATTGAAATGCAGTTAAACCCAGGAAGAGGGAGGGGTAGGGGGGAAGTTGCTTTGTTCTCTTCCACATTATCCTGCTTTGGGTTTAATAATAAACAAATAGTTTTCCCCAAGTTGATTCTGTTTTGCCCATAATGGTAACATTAATGATCTCTCCTTGTCTGTATCTCAGACTTTGAGGCTTTTTGTTACACTATCTCTTCCCCATTCCCCTCGGAGTGTGGGGGCAGTGAGTGAGAGACTGCATAGCTTTGCCGGAGCAGGTCTAAACTACAACAGTGGTAATACACATTATATTTAAAAGGTTTTTAAGGGGAACTGTAAATAGAGTCCTGGAGCACTGAAAAATCAGGATTTCCTCTTTTGGAGTACATGTCTTAGCCCCTAAAATCCAGTGTCCATCTTGCTTCTGTGCCTGGTTTCAACCAGGAGGAGAGAGACAAAGGAGCAGAGGGATAATGCCCCAGGAAGCCTCCTCTATTGCACTGGAAACCAGTGATCGTTAATTTAATCATCCTTGACTCAAAATAGCTTAGAAATAATCTGTTTGCTGAGCAACTTATTAGGGTTTTCCTGAGCAAGTTATTAGGGTTTTACTAAAGCTACAACAACAAATACTCCGAAATATTAGAATATTATTAATCAGAGTTGTATGAAAGTGTACCACTACCAATACCATCGTAAAAAAAAGATCGGAAGTACCTGTCTGCATGAAAGGCCCAAACCCCTTGGAGTGGGTGCCATACTACAGAGTATATGCTGGACTGGATCTCAGTGGAACTTGATTTGGAGGAATATGAATTTCAAACATAATTAGCTAAATTATTCCAGAGCCCTTACTTCAGTGTAGTAAATCCTTTGGAAACCTAATATAACACACACATCTACTAATATAATGCTGTCTGTATTGGGACTTTTCTTTTAAAAATAGGATTAAATAATTAAATGTTTGAACAGAGAATGCACACCCCCCTCATGTTTTACTAATACAAATCATTATTACAAATGTCATCACTTTAAATATCTTGTTATTCCTATGATGAAATTCACACTACTGGCAGGCCTGCTACCAAAACTGCAAGAACTGCAAGTACTATTTTAGCATCATATCTAATTACAGCCAGACTATGAATAGCAAAGTCAGCATTCAACACAGGAACTTTAGAATAAAAGAATTTATTCAATGTTAGAACACAGTCACCTTCAACCTTAAACTCACAGGTGAGATTTCATCTTCTAAAAAAATACGACAATCTTGTCTGTCATTCCAGACCAACCTGTGCTATTGCATAGGGCAAAGCCAAATCTGAAGGAAAATCTTCCTGGGCAGTGCTGTCATTGCCTTATACACGGTAGCAGACTAGAGTCACTTTCTGCACGTGAGTGAAACAAGAGCCTATCAAATCTGATAGAGTTGTCCACATATGCTGGGGCACACGTAGAGCCGCTATTATTAGAAAAGCAATTGTAACGAGCAGTCTTGCAAATGGCTGACATTTTTTGCCTCTACTGCAACAGCTCCTCAAAACTAAGCAAGTCTTTAGACATGGAAGTTTAAATCTCTTTAAAGGCATTATTATTAGATAGGACAGATCTTGCTGATGTGCAACTACATGAGTGGTAACAGAAACAAAGTAATAACAAAGGCTGCATACTTCACATAAATAATTTGAGTGGTCAATAGGAATCAGATAATAATGTACAAGGTCAAGAAATGTCAGGAAAATGCTTAGATAAAACTGCTAAAATGCAGTATAAAAGGTGTTTCTTTGGGCTTTCATTTGCAGGTGTTTTGGTTGCTTCATTACTCGCCTCTGCCTGGCTGTTTTAAAGATACATGAGTAATCAAGATAGCCTTACTAAAAAAATCCACTTTTATTTTAGTAATAAAACAAAACCTTTGATTTTCTTTTAAGTAAATCCGCAGGTTTCTCTAGTAATTTTTGTATCTCAGATTGGATGAAACTAGCAAAAGTAGCAAGTCATTTTCATTTTTGTCTTAGAAATTTAAGTTTCATATTAAAGATACTTTCAATTCAGTGTGCAATCTCAGTCCATCTTGATTTTCGTTTGTGTAATTTAAGATATGTGCCAATGCTAACTAAAACTAAAATAAAAAATATAAACTACCTTCCATGTATAGGTCAGCCATTTAGTCATACAGATATTTTCTTGCCATGAAGCTTTAGTACCAGCTTTTAATGGGCATAATAAGCATCAGGTATATGTTACTCTTGAATACTACAATGAGCTGATCCTTGAATAACATAAAATACATGCCCACGTGCTGTCCTCTTTCACCCCAGCCCATGGAAAAAATATCCCGTTCATCTTAGGCACAGAAACAGCATATTATGAATTGCAGCTGGACCAAAATAACCTTCTCTTAAGAAACAAAGACTTTTTCTATCACCTGTACCCATAGAGTTTATTAATTCTTTCAATCTATTGAAAAATGCAATTGAAATTAAACATTACTTAATTTTGAAAGAAAGAAACTCTTTGAGTTTCTCAACTGGTTCAGAGTGGACATAATTTAAATTCTGGTTTTTCAATTCCACTAAAGAAGTAAAAAATATGTTAGTTACAAATTAGAACAATTTGGTCTAGATGTTCCACTGCAAGACAAATTCTTCTGTCAACAACTACAAATTCAAATTCTGTCTCAGGAGATGCAAAATCAAATAATTCTCATGTGAAGACGGTTTTCAGATAAAGAACTACTGCAGTCCTCTAGTCTCTTACTTCCCACTTGCACTTAGATCACTCGACATAGTGCCATCAGTGCCTGTGTTCCAAGGACTGCAGAACCCAATGTCCAGTACCTGCTATACTCTTAGGTAAAGAAATTTGTTTATCTCACAGTGGCATCTTCTTACAAGAGATGGCCAGAAGAGCAATATAAGGTAAAGCACAAGCTTCCCTGGCTAGGGAGAACATGTAACTGGGTTCAACAGTTACAGCTGGGGCTTGCTGGTCCACATGTTCAAGCTCAGGAGTCTCCTAGAAGCTCAAATAGCAGAACTGAGTGTCCTTTGCCAAGCTATGGAAGTTCATGGTCCTCATTGCTATATCCACTTTGACAGTGTATTAAAAATGAATAGTTAATAGCAGAAATAAAAAAAAAAAGAACCATCCCCACAGTAAGATGAGTGATTAAATGCTCTTTGTGTGTAGAGGTGGACAGTAGAATAGGAAGCAGTTTCTACCACAGTAAAAGTAATTGCCCCTCTAGTCAGATCTCAACACTTGGCCTTGTATGTTTCTGATATTTTTAATTGGCTGCAGGGAGCATTGATAAACAGTTCTGTACACAGTGGGAGCTATGTTAGCCAATATCCTATTCCCATCCACTCTGCACAGGAAGAGATTTTGGCAGTTGCCAAATGCCATTCCTTACCACCCTGCAAAATGTTTTAGCAAAGAGTAAACATGAAAAACAAAACATACTGTATTATAAGGAATAAAAGAAGAGAGGACAAGAGGAAAGGAATTATTATTATTATTATTATTATTATTATTATTATTATTATTATTATTATTATTATTATTATTAATTATAGTGAAATTTAGTAATAAATATTCCAAAGTATTAGTAAAGTAATGCCACTCTGTAAATGACAGTAAAAACAATACAGTGGTTCTATGGTTACTTTTGCCCAACAACAATTTCTTCAGTCCTGCTTGGTTTTCAGACAAACCCGTGTTTTCAAAAGCCCTCTTGTATCACCTCCATCTAGATGCTGCACATAAACGTGTATTCTTCTCTTAAAATAAAGATTTTTTTTCAGAATAATTTGTACTCTCAGAGTTCTGCAAACATGTTTTCCAGTGTAATTGTGATACCCATGAAAACATCTTTTTTTCTCCCTTTACAGAAATGATTTGTGGAGCTACCATTGACTGAAATTCTGTTGGTAATTCTTTTAGTGATATATGGGAAGAAATATGACACTCAACTCTCTCTGTATTTCCATTGCTAACAAGAATAAAATAGCAACAAAAAAAAAAGTTTCTAAAATCATGAAAAAAAACTTGAATAGCTTCAGGAAAGTAATTTTTTGAGCAGAAGTGCCAGATTTGCATGCACTTTTCAAAGCAGAGCAAGAGCATCCTTTAAAACACTGGACAGGTCTACTTCTTAAACCAGTACTTCAGAAGCTGTGATCTCCAGATCTGCCTGATTCAAGATTCAGATTTCTGTGCTTCTTCTGCAACGAGTAAAATCTTTATGTATTCTGTTGCAAACTACATGCTCCACATGCATGTCTATCACCTTGAAAAGTGCACCTTCATAACATGCTAGGAGCACTGAAAGGTATATTTGGAAATTACGAAAAGGAAAAAAAAAAACACCTTTGAAACTACACTTTCAAACTATAAAATCTTTTAAACATTACTTAAAAAACTACATTTGTCCCTTCTGTCAAGAATTCAATTAGGATATTTCAATTAGGATATTTCACAGGTAATGACTTTTTATTTTCCAGTTCAACTATCCATAAAATGCAATCCTCTGTGTGATTACTGAAGCATTTTTAATTGGACTTTTCCTTATAATCAAGTAGAAGGCCCATGGAGTAGGAAATTAATCAAAAGTTTGTTGTATCCTCCAGCTTTAGAGGAAAAACATTGCCAGGAGGTGAGCATGGAATTGCCCCTCACTTCCAGAAAGAGACTGTTCAAACCGAACTGTTTGTGAGTAGTGAACAGTGAAACATCGCTTCTACTAAGCAAGATTTTCCTGTGCCTTAGATGGCTCACAACCTTGTGTGATGGGCGTGTCCACTGCACATTGGCCAAAGTAGGGTAGGTAGTGTTGTGAGGGAATGCTGCTTGCCTTGAATGAGAGAAAGCTGAGAAAAGAAGCCCCAACAGAAACAGCAACTCCCTGAAGGCAAGTTTATCCCAAGACCTGTTAGAAACCCCTGGTATGTGACAGCCTTTCCAATAGGTCAGAGTGGTTTAAGCTGCTGAGATTTCTTGATTAACTGATGCCTACTGATGGTCTGATGGGGAATACTGTTTGAAACGCTGTTGTCTCTCAAAGCGTCACTTGTCCTCAGAAAGCTCCTACTGATTCCCCTCATTTAAAATTCCATACTGTGGTTTGTAAAACGTTCCCATAATGATAGTGATAGCCTTTATCCATAGACACTAAAAGCAACAAAGACCAAAAACAAGCCATGTACCAAAGTTTGCCAGTGCATCCACTCAGCAACAGTAGATGCCTATCCGAAACACAAACATTGAAATCTATGAGCCCACATCCAGACTATAATGTACTCTGGCTGTGTCTGACCTTGATCACCAGCTCTGGCGCTGGTCCTGACCTGGAATTGCTGCTCTGCATCCCACCTCCTTTTCAGTGAGGTCCCTGCTCCCATCTGCCTTGTTACAGTGCGATCAGGTACGTGGTGCATTGGGTGAAGAACTGGCTGAACAGCAGGTCTCAACAGACTGTAATGAATGGGGCTACACATGGCTGGTGACTGGTCACCAGCAGTGTTCCTTGGGGTTCAATTCTAGGGCCAGTTCTATTCAATATATTTGTCAATGATCTGGATGCAGAAGTTGAATCCACCATTAGCAAGTTTGCTGATGGTACCAAACGGGGAGGTGCTGTTGACTCTTTCAAGGGACAAGAGGCCTTGCAGAGGGATCTAGATAGATTGGAGCATTGGGCAATGATCAATGACATGAAATGTAATAAGAATAAATGTTGGATTCTGCACCTGGGATGGAGTAGTGCCGGGGATAGGTATAAATTGGGAGAGGAGAGGCTGGAGAGCAGCTCTGCAGAAAGGGATCTGGGGGTGCTGGTTGACACTGAGCTCAACTGCAGTCAGCAATGTGCCCTGGCAGCCAAGAGGGCAAACTTCATCCTAGGGTACATCAGACACAGCATAGCCAGCCAGTCAAAAGAGGTAATTCTCCCACTGTATTCAGCGTTGGGGCAGCCTCATCCTGAGTACTGTGTGCAGTTCTGGGCCCCATGATTTAAGAAGGATGTGAAGGACCTTGAATGCATCCAGAGGAGGGCAACAAAGTTGGTGGAAGGGCCAGAAAGCATGTTCTGTGAGGAGCAACCAAAGACACTGGGTTTGTTGGGAGAAAAGGAGGCTGAGGGGTGACCTCATTGCTCTCCACAACCTCCTGAGGAGCGGAAGGAGAGAGGAAGGTGCTGATCTCTTCCCTCTGGTATCCAGTGGCAGGACATGTGGGAATGGTTCGAAGCTGCATCAGAGGAGGTTTAGACTTGACATAACGCTCAACTTGACATTAATGGCTCAATGTCCATGTGGAGACCGGTCACGAGTGGCGTCCCTCAGGGGTCCGTGTTGGGCCCAGCCCTGTTCAACATCTTTGTCGGCGACATGGACAGTGGGCTAGAGTGCACCCTCAGCAAGTTCGCCGATGACACCAAGCTGTGTGGTGCTGTCGACATGCTGGAAGGGAGGGATGTCATCCAGAGGGACCTTGACAGGCTGGAGAGGTGGGCCCGTGCCATACTTATGAAGTTCAACCAGGCCAAGTGCAAGGTCCTGCACCTGGGTCATGGCAATCCCAGGCACAAATACAGGCTGGGCGGAGAATGGATGGAGAGCAGCCCTGAGGAGAAGGACTTGGGAGTGCTGGTGGACAAGAAGCTTAACATGAGCCTTGTGGTCCAGAAGGCCAACCACATCCTGGGCTGCATCAAGAGAAGCGTGGCCAGCAGGTCGAGGGAGGTGATTCTCCCCCTCTACTCTGCCCTGGTGAGACCCCACCTGGAGTACTGTGTCCAGTTCTGGAGCCCCCAGCACAAGAAGGACATGTACAAGTTGGAGAAGGTCCAGAGGAGGGCCACGGAGATGATCAGAGGGCTGGAGCACCTCTCTTATGAGGACAGGCTGAGAGAGTTGGGGCTGTTCAGCCTGCAGAAGAGGAGGCTCTGGGGAGACCTTATAGTGGTCTTCCAGTACCTCAAGGGGGCCTACAAGAAAGATGGGGAGAGGCTGTTTAGTAGGGCCTGTTGCGACAGGACAAGGAGTAATGGTTTTAAAATAGAGGGAGGTAGATTTAGATTGGATATTAGGAAAGAATTTTTTACAATGTGAGTTATAGAACACTGGAACAGGTTGCCCAGAGAGGTCGTGGAAGCCCCATCCCTGGAAACATTCAAGGCCAGGCTGCATGAGGCTCTGAGCAACCTGATCTCGTTGCGGATGTCCCTGTTCCTTGCAGGGGGGTTGGACTAGATGATCTTTGAAGGTCCCTTCCAACCCTAACCATTCTATGATTCTATAAGGACACATTTCTTTACTGAGAGGGTGGTCAAACACTGGAACAGGCATCCTAGAGAGGTGGTTGATGCCCCAAGCCTGTTAGTGTTTAAGAGGCATTTGGACAATGCCCTTAATAATTTGATTTAACTTTTGGTCAGCTCTGAAGTGGTCAGGCAGATGGACTAGACAACTGTTGTAGGTCCCTTACAATTGCAATTATTCTATTTCTAAAGTTAGTAAAGTGACTACACACTAAAACTCACAGATTCAGCATTGGTTTTATGGGTCATCGTAATGGTCAACCATTGGTTTTATCATAATCTTCCTCAGACACCACATATGGTTAGCTTCTTTGTGTCCAAGAAGCAACAGTTACTCATCTATGCCTTAAGAGCTAAATGAATTCCTTGGTTGTCTCTATGCTAACCCCTCCCATATGTCACTTCTACAAAACATCTTTCCCTCCAAATTGTCTAGCTTTTTAATTCAAGCTAAACTCAAGGCATGTTTTCAACCTATATCTAGCTTGGCAGATAGCTATTTCTGTAGGGTTTTGCATATACTCTGTAGCTTTTATTTCTCTATCTATGTGTTTCTAGGGGCTGTGTGCCTAAAAAATTATCCTTTTTTTTTCTAGCTACATTGGTTGGTCTGAGAGCTACCACTTCTTGCCCTACAAACATTGGCTTGCCTGATATCTAACTGGCTTTATTGCTTCTAACAAATCTCTGTTAGAAGATAGGAAGAAGGATTTCACACATAATTTCCAAATAGGAAAGACAGAGTGCAGACTAATTGAGGAATTAGCTTTTGATTTAGAAAAGAAATTTAGCTCTAATCAGTTATAATAATGCTTAGAAGTTAACATGCATGGGAGAGTTTCCTCCGTGTGGTCCCACTTCCTAATCTCCAGTTGAAGCACCCCATACGGATTATGGCATCCCCTTAGGTGTTACTAAATTCTGCATAGACATGAAAGTCTATGCAGAAGGATATAAATTAATCAATAAGGATATAAATTAAACTCTTCACTTGCCAAAGCAAACTGCAATACATACACAGAGTTTATGCCATGGTTATGTAGAAAGCCCTGAAAATGCCATCTCAAATAATTTTTTAAAGACCTAATGTTATTAGGTCTTCATTTCCTAAATATTCAGGACCTGCAGGAATAACTGTAAGTGAAGGACTATGGAGCTGTCCTCTCCTGTAGTTCATGCTAAAGGTGTCCATCACTGCAACAAGTAGGGTTAAATTCAGTCATTTGATTTTAATCAGTTAGAAAGTCTGGTGTCAAAAAAACCCAGTACAAAGTCAAAGCTGAAACTCAGCTTACTTACTTTGATCTTCCTTCTAGAGACAATACAAAAAGATGTGATAAACATGACACAGGGTCATATTAAGTATAGCTTTGTTCCACCTGCAACTTAAGAGCCAGGCAGGTTATAAACCGATTGGGGGACTATGGTGTTCCAGGACATATGAAGACATGCTTAGTGACCTCCTTTCTTTCTCCAAGCAGGTGATGTTCTTCATTACCAATGTCCCCCAAATTGTATTAAGCAAATCACAGATAATTAATTGCATAATCATTTATGGGATAATAAGATAATGAGAATTGCAAAGGAGCAATTAAAAGAGACTGCTACCCTAGCCATTGTCAAGATAAATGTAACAGAATGAGACAGCATATATTGAATTTGACAAGCACTTTATAGTGAAATCATTTTAAAAAGTGGCCATCAGGGGAAACACAGGGCAGCAGAGCAGTTACTGCTTACCTTTAAACTGGTTCTGATGAGGCTCTGAAAAGACTTTAGAACAGGTAGAGATCAAATACAAAGGATTTCCTCAACTTGTCATAGTTCCAGGAAGAAATATGAGATACAGCAGGTTTAACTTCGGGGCTTATTTTCTGATACTCTGATACAATGTCATCTTAAACAGCTCCTACAAGAAAGGATGGGGACAAGCCCTGACTGTTTGCTGGGCAAGTTGCCCAGCTGCACCTCTTCATCTACTTCTAAGCATCTCTGTAGTGTCGTGGGAGCTCCTGTGGCTAATCAAAGCATTTCTCTGTCTCTAAGGGACTGGTATACTGATGAAGTAACACTTTTAATGTCCAGGACAAAAATAACAGTAAGCAGAACTGGAATAATCCTTTTACAGTTCTGTTGGTTTTACTAATGCACACCAAGACACTCACTCAGCACGCCTAGGTTGTTATTAAGTAAATAAAATATGGGCTTGATAAAAATCAAAGTTTCAGAATCAGTCCACACTACCATACAAGTAAGTCATTTGGATTTCCAGGAGTCAGCTAGCTGATCTTCTTATGACGTCAACAGTCCATATTGTCTCCCACTTCAAATGTGCTCTCATTTTAAATCATTACAGAAAAAAAAATAATTCTCAGCAGTGCACAATATTTACCAAGAGCTGTGTGCAATGGACAACAGTCAGTTCCTCTGAACTCTTTAAGAGTTCATATTATAGAATTATTTGTCTCTTGTATCAAGAAACTTACAGAAAAAAAAAAATTGCTGTTAAAAGCTTCATGTCTCCTAGGATTCATAAGTCTTGTATGATGATTCTCTAGGGTTTTTTAGGCCCCAAAATATCAAGGTTCATGACTGTCAAGACTAGTGCACTGATAGTGTCTGTAGCGGTGAGAATTTCAGTAAACATCTTAATGTGAATATTTCAATTACATCCGGAAAAACGAAACAAACAAAAAAAACAAAAAAAACCCACAACCACACCACCACTTCTTGTATTTTCATTGTCACAGGTCATGCACTAATTGCTGTGATCTGTACAATTGCTTGTTATTTTGTTAAATTGTATTTAAATTTCATTTATTGCTTTTACGCATTGTTGCCTTTCTCAGGCTACTTTACACAATTATCCTGTTCCTGAACACGTACATTCTTACCTTACTGATAATTAAAGCTTCTCATTGCTGAAAATAAATTGCATACTTATCTACCACATTCCAGGAAATTAAAACAAGTCAGCCAATGTACCTGATAGATCCCTGAAGGGATTTCCCTGGCTGCGTAGAATTTTTTTTTCACTGGGAAGTTAAGTGTTCTCTTTGCTTTAATGCCATTTGTGCTCAAAGACACAGAATTAAAACATAGTGATTCTTTTTTCCCTCAAGGTACTTACCCTGTCAGTGGTCCACAAGCTGAAGCACAAGTTAGTATAACTTATCTATTGTTAACATGACCCCAGTACAGTACATGGTCTTAACTTTTGTAACAATTCCCCCTCTTAGAAACAGGTGGATGCACACACTCTCATAATTATAAGAGACAATCCATGAAGTAGTTTAGCCTGCTGCAAGGAAACCATTATGTAGAATGCCTTTGTTCCCACATCTTAGGGCTATGTAAGTAAATGTGGCTTCAGTAGAAGCTTAGTGATTATTTCATCTCCATCTGCTTCTAAATAAGGATCACTAAAAATATGTAACTACCTCCTTAAAAGTACCTATTTGCTACTTTTCCAGAGCAGAATATAAGACAACCAAGTGAAGCTAGAAAGAACAGACCCCTGCGGATGGCATCCTTTCTCTCCAGCAAATATATACCAAAACTATACCACTCAGCTTCCTGTCACCTGCAAACTTGATGAGGGTGCAGTCAATCCCTCTATGTCACTCATGAAGTTATTAAATAGTATTGGTCCCAGGGTGGTCCCCTGAGGGACACCATTCATCACTGGTTTCCATTTGGACATTGAGCTGTTAAATGTTGCTCTTTGAATGCAACCATCAGTCAATTCCTTCTCCATCAAACGCGTATGTCTCCAATTCAAAGGTAAGAATGTTGTGGAGGACTGCATCAAAAGCCTCATAGAAGTTCAAGTAAACGACATCCATAGCTCTTCCCTTGTCCCCTGATGCAGTTGATCAGCATTTGCTGCTCATAGCAGCATGAGAGCACAGGTCAAGAGCACAGGTCAAGGGCACAGGTTACTGTGACTGTCTGGCCATTATTATGAGTACTGCTGTCCAGGTGATGGACTTCCAGGACACCACTGCAGAGCACATACTATCCCAAAGATATTCTTAATGCAGGCACCTCCAACACTAACAACTACCCCACTGAGGCTTTCATTAATATCCTGTCCTTGCTGAAAACCCAAACAAATCAGAACGTATAGACTACAAAGCAGTCTAGGGAGTGTTTGCATGGAGAGGAGTCTGGGGGAGTGGCAATGGATGTCACTTCGCCAATAGCTGTCCACCACTTCTGAACCTAGGGGATTATACCAGTCCTACAGTAAATCAATGTCTTCAGTCACTACATTTACTCTTCCATCCCAGTCTCAGCATTTCGTAAACCTTCATTTCTTGACCCCAATCCCAAAATCTGTTACAGTTTCTCCCATAGTTGTGTCTCTCACAGCTGCTACTGGCTGTGAAAGGTAGCAACAGAGGATCCACATATCCTCAAAAGTTTGGGGAGGGAGAGAGTAGGAATGGGAAAGTAAGGAAGAAAGCAAAGACCTACACAGCCACAAAAGTTTGTGCTCTTCATAACAGAAGAACGGAGCATATGGCCCACCAAAGGCAGTGGAGCACCAACATTATGCACAAATGACACAGGCATTTGCTTGGAAAATTTTATTTCCAGGCTGCATAAACCAACTTAGTCTTTCATACGGAAAGCTTTAACTTTTGTTCTTATTATGAAACCATAATCAGGATGAACCAAAAAGATTCTTTATCATTTTATTTTAGAAAATCTGCAGAATTACTTAAGTAGATCCTGCTTTATGCAATAAAATTGTAGTAAATTCTGTGGGACTTATAATTCAGCAGAGAGGAATTTGCAGACACAATAACCATTCTAAACTTCTATGATTGTTCTCTCGCAGGTCCAAAAGGGTCTCTCTTGTTTTTAGAAAGAGTAAGAATGTTTTGTTTGCTCTTAAGGAATACCACCTACATACAGAACGTGTTGGGAATCCCAGAATGGGCTATGAAAAATTAGGCTTCATGAAATACAACATACAGTCTGAGTGAGGTAAGTAGTTGATTTTTAGGAAGCAACATGTTCATGTGCTTAAACAACAAGCAGAGCAGAACTTCTGCACAAAAGCTATTGGCATTCTACCAAACCTCAATGAAAAAATCTTCCCCCAAAATAACTTCAAAATATGCATTTAAAGCTAAAATTGTACAAACAGTTTTTAATTTATAAATCTGTGTTCTGCCATCTGTAGAAATTGAGACAACACACATTCTTATGCTGGATTGCTTATCTGCATAAGTCAGGCTTCGGATCCACACCATGTAACATTCTAATCGTTAATACATTTCTTCCAAAGGTCTGCTTTGTGCAGAGATAAAAGCATTATTAATAGTGTCCCAAAGCAGCTCACAAATCATCACTTATTATTCCTGTAAGCAAGAATTGCAACGAAATTTGTAACCTTGGGGCTTTTGAGAAAAATAGAAAATATACTACAAGTGAGTAATTGGATATAATTTGTCTTACTCAAATATTACTAATATTGACAGTCACACAATCTGTTTCATACACTTTAAAAATTATGGGCTGAATGAAAGAAAATTTCTTTGGTGCTGAACACATTTTACTTATTTATTTAGAGTTTAAAATGTAACCAATGTACAGATGAAGAGAAAATCTGGAAGGTTTTTGTGATGCTTCTTGCAAAATATAAGAAGCAGGCAACACACCAGGGAGTCTATTTCAGCAAGAAAACATTAAAGTCCCTATCATTTCTTGTCACTTGAGCAACACTGTGTTGAAGAGTCTGGATGCTATCTCTGTCTCAGTTGCCATGCAGATTAATTAATCACGGTGCAGATCCCAGACTGCACCTCTGTATTCAGCCAACACCTGATACACAAAATAGTATCACTAAGTGAGGAGATGCTATTGCATGTTGTAATTAAAAAGGCTTTAGGAATAATTGTCTGAAAATAACAAGGAGAACTTGCTTTGCTGAAAATAATAGTCAGACAAAGAAACAAGAGGGGAAATTATTGCCAGCATAATAACAACTTTGCATAAGAAAGGAAAGCTGCTTCTCGTGACTGCTGTGCCAATGGGAAGAGCATTATAATTGACTTCACAACCAGCAAAGAGTTTGGACTGATGCCTTGATTGTCTTCCCTCGACAAGAGCAGGTGTCATGCCTTACAAAGCCTTGCTCTTTTTAAACAGGCCAGGCTCTGCAACTGGCAATGATGCAAGCCAGTATTTTTTTGCAGGAGCACTGAGAGGATATGAATAAAATAAATAAAATAATTATTATACAGTATTTCATATTCTAATTGCAAATAAGGATATAGCACAAGGTAAATAGTATTTGTTACAGCACGATTAGTACAAGGTACAGAGACAGTGAATTGTCCTCCCACAGTATAGTCCTGATGTAATCTCTTTCAAAACATTTTCTGGAAAGCACAGGTTATGCTTTGTGGGGGCTTCTATTTTATCATTATGCTATTAATTCACTCAGCTGAAAGTTACAATTCAGTTTTGAACAGGTATGGAAGAACTGAGTTCAGAGTGAGCATGTTTCATCCCTATTTATATCACCCCTTGCTTCAGAGACATTGAATGTTGGTCAACTGTCTCTAGTCCCTTAGGCTCTTCCTTGCAAGAAGGAAGGAAAGAACGGATGGAGGGAGGGAGGGAGGGAGGGAGGGAGGGAGGGAACGAGCAAGGGAGGGAAGGAGGAAGAGAGGGAGGGAGGAAAGGAGGGAGGGAGGGAGGGAGGAAGAGAGGAAGGAAGGAAGGAAGGAAGGAAGGAAGGAAGGAAGGAAGGAAGGAAAGAAGGAAGGAAGGAAGGAAGGAAGGAAGGAAAGAAGGAAGGAAGGAAAGAAGGAAGGAAGGAAGGAAAGAAGGAAGGAAGGAAGGAAGGAAAGAAGGAAGGAAGGAAGGAAGGAACGAAGGAAGGAAAGAAGGAAGGAAGGAAGGAAGGAAGGAAGGAAGGAAAGAAGGAAGGAAGGAAGGAAGGAAGAAAGGGCTTCGTAAACATAATAGAGTAACTGCTTATGGCAGACAGGCACACAGTGCTAGAGCAGGGTTTGAGGAACTGGTCATTGCTTCACTTTGCACGTATAAGCCCTGAGAAGGTGATGGAACAGCTAATCCTGGAAACTTCTTCCAGGGGCATGAAGGACAAGAAAGTCATCAGGAGTAGGCAGCAGGGACTCACCAGAGGGAAGTCATGCTTGATCAACTTGAGAAACTTCTATGATGAAATGACTAGCTTGATAGATTAGGGGAGAGCAGGGAATGTTGTCTACCTAGACTTCAGGAAGGCTTTCAACAGCATCTCCCACAAGATCCTCATAGAGAAGCTGATAAAGTATGGGCTGAATGAGCAGGCAGTGAGGTGGACTGAAAACTGTCTGAACAACCAAATCCAAAGGGCGGTTGTCAGTGGAACAAAGTCTAGTTGGAGGCCAGTAACTAGTAGCGTAGCCCAAGAGTCAATACTATGTTCAGTCCTGTTTAACATCTTCATTAATGATCTAGATGATGGGTCAGAGTGCACCCTCAGCAAGTTTGTTGATGACACCAAACTGGGAGGAGGGCCTGATACAGCAGGAGGTGATCCCTCTCCTCTACGCAGCACTGGTGAGGCCACATCTGGAATACTGTATCCAGTACTGAGCTCCCCAGTACAAGACAGGTGTGGACATACTGGATAGAGTCCCATGAAGGACCATCAAGCTGCTGAAGGAACTAGAGCAGCTCTCCTAGGAGGAGAAGCTGAGAGAGTTGGGACTGTTCAGCCTGGAGAAGAGAAGGCTCAGAGGGATCTCGTCAATGTATATAAATACGTGCAGGGACAGTGCAAAGAGGACAGAGCCAGGCTCTTTTCAGTGGTGCCCAGTGACAGGACCAGAGGCAATGGGCATATACTGAAGCACAGGAGCTTCTCTCTGAACATCAGGAGACACTTTTTCACTGTGAGCGTGACCAGGCACTGGCACATATTGCCCAGAGAGGTGGTGAAATCTCCATCCTTGGAGCAACCATTTTGTTATTCTTTGATTCCTCTAGTCAAGCAGACTTTTGTGTCTCTGGGGAGGTAAGACTAGGGAAACTGCTAGTCTAATCCACAGCAGTTATGTTCACTAATCCTACCCTCTAGTACAGCTGAGCTCACCTGAAGCAACAGTAGAAGGGCACTTATGGGATTTACTGGCATGCTGAAAGGCAAACAACCGTTCCTCCCTCAACTCCTGCTGGATTTCTTGAATGCCAGATTTCTGGAACTGGATGCTAGCTGCAGAGTTGTAAATACATGTAAATATGTAAATATGAACTATTCCTGCCAAGTGTTATTTCTCAGTCATATGAAATGGGAATCCTATCAGTCCTCTGATAGGTGAAAAATAGGGTCTCCAGGACAGTTGTGCTGAGGTATCCAGCTGTCAGGTTGGCAGACCTGGCCTGAACGTTTCTACCAGGACATGAGCATTTACTCCCTATCTCTTTCTTAACTAATAAGCTTGCTCAGTCTTTATCGTCTTAGTAAGACTCTTGGCTGCTTTGATACTGTTAGTTTCCTGGAAGTGTGTTCATGCTAGACAGAGATGGTTTCACATCAAAAACATATTTTATGGAGGCATCTTCTGTGTCAGGGAAGAGAATTTGAAGTATCTTCACACCTTTTAAACACAAAAACACACTTAAGTTTCAAATACTCATTAATGCAGAAATTGCTATCTCTTTTTATCAGCATTTTCAATTACACAGATATTACCAAATGAACTAATTTGACACCCTTCTCCCCAGACACAGACAGATATTTGAAAAAAGATCTCATTAACCTATTTTCAAAAAGTATGCCAAGTTGGAAAGAAGCAACAAAGATTTTAATGAGCTATTTTTACTTTGCTAGGATTGCAATGTTTGTCAGTTTTCCATTTTGTTGGTTTAGTAGAGCTCCTGAATTCTTACATGCCTTCAGAGCTTTTAAAATGACCAAGAATAAATACTATTATATCATTAATATTCTGAGCTAGACTGATATACTAAAGTGCAATTGCCACAGAGTTAGACAAATTCTGTGGTGATAATTTAATATAGAATTGAAATTTTTATTCTCCTTTAAAAAGTAAAATTAATTTCTGATCTCAAAGGTCAACAAACTACCTTTAAGAGATTGGTGGAAGGTTAGGAATTGTTGTTGCAATGCAAGCAAGTTTGGGTTTTAAAAAAAAAAATCTGTATCTAATTATCTTTTCAAGTTTCCAAAACAGCAGTGATGACCAGCTGATTTCACATCCTGGTTTTGAAAAAAACATATTTTTCTTCTTGTAATCTTGTTTCTGTTTGGAAGACAGTATATACAATTAGATGAATCTAGCTGAGTATACCTGACAGTCACTGACCATACATAGTCTACTACCAAACACACAGTTGACATGTTCACAGTTTATGGGGACTGACTTTTCTCCCAATTTTCCTCTTACACAGTCATCTGAGTTGTCATTTATAAGCTATCATTGATTAAAACATTCTCAGATAGAACAGTAATATCACAGTAATTATTATTACATTTAAAACTCTTATGAAAGTATGAAGCAGTAATTGGACTCAAGCTGAAGTAGGAAAGAGGCAAAAGGGGGAAGAAATAATGGTACTAAGTGAATTTGATTACAGTCTTAATTTCAGCTGGAAAGGTTCACATTGTGTGTTCAGAAGGGTTCCCTCCACAGTATAAAATGGTGGCCAGTACTACAGAAATTTATGCTGTACTATGCTACTAGAACCAATATATTCCACACCTGAGGCTTAGACAATCTGAACCAAATTCCCAGTCTCTGACAAGACTAGAAACTATGGTATCAGATTAAAAGTGCAATTTCCAATCAAACTCTGAATCTTGAATAGCAGATAAAAGAAACAGATCACATGGTCCAAATGGATATTTTCTATAGACCAATAATTCCTATGGAATTTAGGAGGGAAAGGAAAGTGTATGGGCTTTGGAAGCAAAACCAGTCTACAAAGGAGGACTAGAAAGGTGCTGTTCACCACTGTAGGGAGAAAATATTATAATATATCTAAAGAAGGGCAACAAAGATGGTGAAAGGACTACAGGGCATGACTTATGAGGAGCAGCTGAGGATGCTAGCTGTTTGTTAGCTTAGAGAAGAGCAGACTGAAGGGTAACCTCATTGCTGTCTACTCATGAGGGGAAGTAGAGAGGGAGATGCTGATGTCTTCTCTCTGATGTTCAGTGATAGGACGTGAGGGAATGGCTTAAAGCTGCATCAGGGGCAGTTCAGATTGGATATTAGGAAAATGTTCTTCACTAAGAGGTGGCCAACCACTGGAAAGAGTCGTGGCCCCAAGCCACGTGTTCAAGAAGTGGTTGGACAACACTGTCTGATAGATTGCCCTGTGTGGAGTCAGGAGTTGGACTCGATGGTCCTTGTAGGTCCCTTCCAACTCAAGATATTCCATCATTTTTTTTTTAAATTGATTTGATAACACAATACTCATGAAACAGCACCTCAGAAGCACTGTCTGTCTTTGAGCATGCTCTTCTGCAAGCTACTTCATGATGTGGAAACAAACTATGATTAGATATGTATGGTAACAAAATTAACTATTGGATCATTTGGGGGAAAAAAAAACCCATGCTATTGTATTTGCATTCTTGCAAAGATTACAAATGCCTTCACAGTTCCATCAGTTGTACTGTAAAAGAGAAAGTGATCAAGCCATGCTGTTTATCTTCAACAGAGTTGCAGTAAGCTAAGAGGAGAAAAAGGATATCCCCAGAGAAGACTGTGTGCCAGGCTTTATTTCACGAGATTCTACATTAGTACTATTATTATTTTCTCATTCTCTTGCCCAGCACACCAGCTTTATTCCCAAATGGAGACATAGTCCTGTTTATGAATATGTCATCATCATGCTGCAAAAAGCACCAACAGGCTCAGTTCTGGTAGGCCAAGTGGAGTTAGATCAGCTGTATCACTGTTTCTCAGATCGCCTTTCACGCAGAAAATAAATAAGTGTACATTGTAGCTCACTATTATTTCTTACAAGCTAACATGTTAGAGAAGAAAAACATAGGGGAAAGGCTTGTAGCAGTTTGGTAGCTGATGAGATCATATCCATTTTCCTAACCTGTTTGATTTATTACTCTCACGAGCACAATATATTGTGGACAGCTCATTGCCACCAGGAAAGGTTAGCAGCACTTCGGGGTCTGTATTTGTTGCATAGTCTTTAAGGACTCATATCTGTTTCTATTCTAGCAGCACTTCTCATAACAATGAGCTCCTTTGGACCCTGTCTGGACTGTGCTCTTTGCACCTCTTTAGAAAATTCTATTAGAGCCTGGTCCTGGTCCCACTTAATTCAATAGACTGTTTCTGATTGACTTGAATTACAGCAATAGGCTTTTATAGTCCCAGGTTGTACAACAGGCTAAATCAGAATAAAATTATTCTTTCTTTAGAAAAGAGAAGAAATAGCAGGGAGAAATGGGAAAAAAAACCACACATAAATGTGTGTGGAGAAGAGGCGATGGGGACTGGTAATTCAAGGTATGTGTGCCATGTATCCCTGCAATGTCAAGAACAAAATTACTATAATAATATTAACAATATATGGGCATACTTATTTTTTTCTCAAATCAACCTTTACTAACTTGGTTTAAGATTCTTTCCTGGAATCTTGGACAAATTGTAGGAAGAAGGGAAAAGTAGGCAGTTAGAGTACTGAAAAACATCAGATAAAAAAAAAAATCAGTTTAATGTTGTGGGGATTAAGACATTGCAAGGGGATGCCATCTACCTTGAAATTAGAAAAGGAAAAAAAAAAAGGGGGAAAAAAAAGTAACTTTCAAGACTTAAAATAAATTATAAGAAATAAAGCAGTATTGCCTAAATGAAGATTATATTACCATTGAAAAAAAATCACCCTGGTTACTGAAGTCATAGGTGAGCTAAATCTGTGCCCTGTGAGAGGCTCCCTCCAGAGCCGGACCTCCATCAGCTGACTCATTCCAGGTTAGCACATTTCACCGACCTATCCCAGTCTCTCCATAGGCTGCAAGAACAAAATCACTCACGTCAGTGAGACTACACATTCTCCCAGCTATGCTCACTCTTATGTTGGCGTATTTCAGTATGTTAAACCTAGCTGAATGCCTTTATAATCTCAGAAAACTAAAACTACAAATGCTGTTATAATTTTTTAATCTTTGTGTTTTGTAAGGTTACCTAAAAAATTACCTTTTGGGGTTCAAAAGTCTAATAATACTGTCACTCATCAAGGAGAGCAAGCCTCCCTGAAAATTGGACAAAATATTTTCACTCATTGGTCTATTTTTTTTTCACCAAAATGGTATTTTAGTTTCTAAGGAATTATAAGAAATGTTAATAATAGTGTGTAGCAAAAAAAAAAAAAAAAGGAAAGTCAGCTGCACTAGAGGATTTCCATTAGAACAAAAAATAATACATTCCAAGACAGCAGTTACCACATTAAATATTTAGAATATGTATGGCATCTACAAAAGATTGGACCTCTCTCCGTCTTCTCATTATCCCTTACTGCTATGATATACTATCAAGAGTTTATTAACTGTAATTTAGGAGTTATTTGTTGAACATTACTATTGCTGAGGCATGCAGGGATTTCATGCTTATCCTGATACAGCTTTTATACCACTTATTCTATGGTTTTAAAAAGTTCTTACCCTGATAAAAGGAACAGCAGACCTCTGGGACGCTGAGCTCAAAGATTTCCCACATGAATACAGAAATCCAGCCCATACAGTTACTACACGAACAGGCCAGAAGCATTCCGTAATTCCAATCTTGTTCCCATTGCTCAAAGTGCTTTTGAATATGAATATTCAGAATAAGGGGTGGCAACATTCAGCTGTGACTGACACCTAGAAAAACTTCCCATTATCTGGAAGCATCCATTAAGGATTCCTGGATCTGACTGGGTTGTGTTACCAAAAGTTTCAAAATCTAAAGTGCAGCAAATGTACTTTAGAAGATTTTTAAAAAGAAAAAAAAAGAATAATAAAATACTTGTTATAGTATAGCTTTGTTCTCTGTTTCATCATATTTAAACAGTACAGATTTTCTTTGTAACCCTGCCACTGATGGTGAAGGCAGTCTCTTTCTTTTCCCCTCCAAGAAAATTTAAAATGGATTTGTTAACTTTACAACAAACTTTCAATATAAACTTAAACTTAAATTTCTTTTTTTCCCCTGAATTCACATTTTCAGGACAATTAAATTCCATATTTACTTGTCAAATAAGTTCACACTGCAATAGGTATCATCTATTTGTTTGCATTATTTTTTTTCCTCAGTTCTGTACAACATTAACATCAGAGCAGAACTCACTCCAGTCTTTGGCTAAAATTTCCATCTTTGATTGATTTTGAAGATAAATTCCCTGGAGGATCACAGAAATAATTTCCACCCCTACAAGTATGAAGGTAAACAAGCAGAATAGTAAAGAAATTTTAAAGTGCTCCTGTTCAGTGCTGTGATTTCTCAGAAGATCTCACATCAACACAAAACAGATTAGAGACTTATTGTTTACAACCTTCACTCAGAAGCTGCTGTTGAGGTTCACATTCAGTTCTGAAGTTTACCAAACTTTAAAATCTTGCTAGTGAGACTTTATGGAAATGTTTGTGTCTGTATGTGACTTGAAGAAGAGCTTTTTAGCCTGACTATAACTTAAAATTAAAATGATAGTCACTATGCAAAGCAATAAGGATTTTAATTCTGCAAAACAAGGCAAGAGACGTAACAGGAGAAAGACTATACAAAAAACTCAGGAGGGCCAGGAGCCAATACTTCTCATTCCTGGTAAGCACTATATTTTGTCTCCGGCAGTTCTACCAGCCCTGACTTTTGATCAATGTTCCACAAAAGGGGTGGTTTTCAGACTTCAGTGACCTGGATGGGCCAGAGACCACTGTAACGGTCAAAACTGGCCATTTTGGACAAAATTTTGGACAATATTGCACAAAATCTGGCTGCAAGACAAAGTCTGAGTAATCAGTCTGCTCACACTAGTGACTGGCATGCCTCCACACAAAGGAGAAGAGGACTCGGCGTTTCTTCCTTGCTCCAGTCCTAGCTACCAGCAAGCAGCCAGACAGAAAGATGAATCTCAGTTTTTTCAAGCTTTTGCTCAGTCCAGCAGGAAATTGGCTGCCTCTTGTTTTCTCTGCTGTCATATCTGTATAGATGTCTCTGGTTGTTGGATTTCACAACAAGGATTAAGTGACACATCCCAAACTGAAAACTCTTACTGCAATTATTTGGGGGAGTACAAGAGAAATATTCTTTTAATAACCAAAAGTAAGATATAGCAGTCAAAGTTGACTCTGGAATTAATCACAGGTGTCTTTAACATAGTTCAGTGAATGGTTCCTTACAGATTATTTTGCAAGATCCTTTCCCTAACTTTCAGCATTTACTTTCATGCTTCTCAGCCTGCAACCTGTCCATAGAGAAGACGACTGGAAGGATTTTGTGTGCTGCTGCTCAGCAGTAGCCAAATAGTTTTATTTAAACAGTGTGTATGGCTGATGTCCTTTCACACCTAAGCCTTTCTTCTGCTGTACAGTCCAGCCCTGTACTTTATTTAAAGCTTAGCGGCACTATGTATTTCAACTTTCCAAGCCAGGATACCTCTTGGAAGCTGCTTTATGTTGCAAAATCTGAAAAATACACAGCACAGGCACAGGTTTTAATGTTTTTCCTGTATTGTCAAACTGATCGTGCAGATATAGAAAGTTGGCCCAGGACATTTGGATGGATGGAGGACAGTAGCAGATTCTTGCCCCTCCTGGTTATGTACTAAATCCTGCCATATAAAGGCTGTTTATCAATAAATATCTGGTGTTAGCCTGCACCTTACATTCATCACTTGTAGTGTAAGGCTCAATCTTTTTCATCTTTTAGCAGTGCTGGGAAATTACTGCTACCTGTAAAGTTCTCCAGGATTCTTGAATGGAAGATGCTACAGAAGAGTGACATAGAAGTTAGAGGAGGGAAGTTCTCTGGATAAAAGTTTTATTTCACTTGACAACATTACAGTGAGGATTAATTTATCTGCCTCACAGAAAAACATTTAAATATTTTCCATAGGACCATGCATTGATGTGTGTGAATACTCAAAAGAGAGGAATTCCCTTTCGGCTACGTATGTCTGTTTATTAGTTAGCACTCCTTTAATGACAGTAATAAAGGCTTTGAAGAACTAGTGCCTACAGACAGATTGCATAGTTTGAAAAGCAGTGGCAATGGACTCAGTGATTTCTGAAGACAAGTGAACAGAGACAGGAGAAGAAATGAGCAAGGGAAGGATTTGATTAAAGAAGCATGCATCAAACAAGGCAGTTCATCATTCTAATTATGTTAATAGGACTAATGTGCTTCAGCCTGTCAATTGTATTTAAAACTAGCAAAACACAACGCTCGCTCTCAAGATGTGCACATCCTTTCCCTCTGAGCTGCAGAACGTTAGAGCTCACAAAGCAGCAGTGACAAAAAGAGCAGCAGGCAACAGAAACAGGGAAATGAAGAGCATCTGGCTAAGACATAATTGCAAACTTAAGTAGTTTCCAGCCTATTATGCTTATGCACTGAGCAGAGGGAGTGCTGTGCTAGTGGCAGAAGGCTGGCCTGTTTTCCATTTGACCAGGAAATGGAAAGACTGCATGCAGCCAGAGCAGCAAGAAGCTCAGCAGAGAGGTCGCCCTCCCACGTATAACTAACAAGAAGTACCACTCAGGACTAGGAAGAGTGAGGGCTGGCACAGACAGATGCCTGGGAGACACAGTCTTGGGCCTCTCTTTACCTGTCAGATCTAGAATTAAAAAGAGGTTGTGTGTGAAGTGGTTTTGGTATGCTAGTCAGGCCTCTCACCAGCTGAAGAAGGACAGAGCCAGAGCAATGTATTCTCCCACTCTTGAATCTGTCAGTCTTCCCTGGCCTTGTAGACCAAACCAAAACAAAACAAGCGATGCTGATTTATTTTGGAAGTATCACACTAGCTTACACAAGCCAGCACTGCAAACAGGATGGCTTGAGGGAAGACATGGGGGTTGCTGGCTTAGAGAACTTCTTGCACCTTGTGACATTGTGTCTCTGACACTTTCTACCAGGCAGAGCAACACTTCACAGATATAACACATACTCCTAGGGTCACTCACAACGGAGTAAATGTTTAAGGGTGAGGAGTCCCACATTTCCTCTGCTCCTTTGACCATTAAGTTCTCCAACTAATGAAGATGTTTGCAAATAACTTTTTAAATTGCATTTTTCCAGAAGGGAAGGAAGGAAGATCACAGTACTTCCCTAATACTGTCTCACTGGAGCCTACATGGAATAGGAGTGGATGGTAATCTGTAGAAATCATCATGCTTGGCAGCCTCTCAGTGACATCTTGAAGGTAAGCTCCTGGTAGGCAGCCAGCTTCTGTAGAGAAGCTATCTGGACAGCTGCTAGCCACACTTCTTTTGATGCAGCCCAGGATATGGTTGGCTTTCTGGGCTACAAGCACACATTGCTGGATCACGTTGAGTTTCTCATTAAACAGTCTTCCTCTTTCTCCTCATCTTCACCCTCCTATCCATCCTCCGATCCATTTTCATCCTTTTCTCTTGTCCATTGTCTTCTTGTTCCTCCCTGTACTGTTCCTCTTTCTCCTATTTCTTCTTTCCTTCCTCCTCTTTCTCCTTCTACTCCTCCTCCTTAGCCCCTCCTCCTTAATCTGTTCTTATTCTTCCTCCTGTTCCTCCTTATCTCGTTTTTCCTGTTCTTCTTCATGTTCCCACTCCTCCTTCTCCTTTTCCTCCTCCTCCTGCCTCTCCTGTTTCTGCAGTTCCTCCTCATCCTGTTCCTCCTTCTTCTGTTCCTTCTCCTCCTCCTCTTTGTCCTGTTTCTTCCTTCTCTTCCTCTTCCTTTACTTTCTCTTTCTTTTCCTTCTCCTCCTCCTCCTCCTTCTCCTGTTCATGTTCTTCTTTCTGTTCTTTCTTTTCCTCCTATTCCTTTTCCTCCCGTTCTTTCTCCTCTTCCTCCTCCCTCCTCAAGTTCCTATTTTCCCTGTTCATCCTCTGCCTCATCTTCCCCTCTTTCTACTCCTCCATTTCCTCTGTTCCTTCTTCTTCCTCTTCTCTCCTGCCCTTTTTTCCCTCCTTCTGTTCCTGCTGTTCCTCCTCATGTTCTTGGTCCTCCACCTCCTCCTATTCCTTCTCTTCCTGTACTTCCTTATCCTTCCTCTCTTCCTCTTCCTATTATTATTATTCTTCTTCTTCCTCCTCTTTCTCTTCCTCCTCTTCTTCATCCTATTGCTCAATCTCCTACTGATCCTCCTCTTCCTCTTGCTCCTCCTCCTTCTGTTTCCCCTGTTCCTCCTCCTGTTTTGTCTTCCCTCTCCTTTTCCTCCTATTTCTCCTTACCCTTCTGCTGTCCCCCTTCCTCCTGTTCCTTATTCTTCTCCTCCTCCTTTTCCTTCTCTTCCTCCTGTTCCTTCTGTTACTCTTGCTGTCCCTCTGTTTCCCTGTGGTCTTACTCTTCCTCCTCCTTCTCCTTATCCTCATATTTCTTCTCCTTCTCCTCCTTCTCCTGTTCCTGCTGTCTTTCCTCATCATCCTGTTCCTGTGCCTGTTCAGCCTTGTCTTCCTGTTTCTCCTCTTCCTCCTCCTGTTGTTTCTCTGCCTCCTCTTTTTCCTACTTCTGCTGTTCCTCCTGTTCTTCCTCCTTTTTCTAATTTCCTTGGTGTTCCTCTTCCTCCTCCTGTTCCTGCTTCTACTATTAATCCTGTTCCCTTCTCTTCTGCACCTCCTTCTTTTGCTTCTCCTGCTTTCCTTACTGTTCCTATTCCTTCTCATGTTCTATCTCCTGTTACTCCTCCTCCTCTTTTTCTTCCTGTTCCTCCTCCTGTTCCTCCATTTCCTGTTCCTCTTCCTTTTCCTTCTCCTCCTCCACCTGTATTCAAGCAGTGCATCATCCATCCTGAATGAGGCAGGTGAAGTTGTAATGCTACTGGGACTTCTCATGTGGTGGTTGCTGTTTTCACAGCACCTGGCATGGTTTACCTGTGTTTACCATGTCTTTACCTGTGTCTCAGTCTGAGAACCACTGCAGTTCACAGGGTTTTTCCCTCTCAAGGGCTGTTGACTAGAGTTTCCCTATTCTTTACTGGAGTGGTTTCATCTTACCTAAGTTTGACACTTTGAATTTGTTTCTAAACTATGCCTTAAATTGCACAGACTATTTTAATTTTTGAGATTACTTTAAATTCTTATCCCATTCTACAAGTCTGCTGTCTCTCACAGCTTGATGCTTTAATTGGAAGCTTCATCCCTCCTTAAGGGATGAATAACACTAAGAAAGAATTAACAGGGCTTTTGTGAAAGAAGCTTGTCTTGCATTTCTACTAGAGCTCCCAGAGGGAATCCACAAATATGTATATGGGAAGGGGGGGTGATTTCAGATAATAAGTCAAAGTGCCCCATGAAACACTAAAAAAAAAGATGAAAAGAAAAATCCTCTCACACATGATAGCAATGTAGAAGCTAGGAAACCAAAGGTAGGAAATAAGGTGTTTTTTTCAAAAGAAAGGGAGTCCATCCTGGGAACCAAACAAAAATCTTGTAAACATAAAAACAATACTTAACAGCAGTCAAAAAGGCAAACAGAGCATTAAGAAGTATTAGGGAAGAAATCAAGAACAGAGAAGAAAATACCATTCTGCCACCATATAGATCTTCTGTGCAGCTTCATCTAATTACAAAATCTAATCTAATCTAATCTCAAAACTGTCAGAAAATAGATCTTTATTTCAGAGGGCTATTGAAGAGGTACACCAAAGGGTCAGTGTTGCAGAACAGCTCCTGGAGGAGGGAAAGATAAATAGATTAGGATTCCTTAAACCTAGAAGACAAATGACTGAGGGAAAAAAAAATGGTACCTGAAGGGTAACAAAAAAGATTAACAGGTAATTAACTGTTTGATGAGCATACAGTTTGGGAGACATCCAGTGAAATTTACAAGTCATAGCTGTAGAAAAAGAAAATTAAGTCCTTTTCCCCAGCGCATAATTAAAGTGCAGGCTATTAAGGTTATAAACTGTCATGACTGTAAAAACAGGGAAATATCAAAGGGGGAAAAAAAGAAGGCACAATGTTTTTCCACACATTGCAACATCTGGTCACACTGAAGTTCCAGAAGGCAACTCTTGTTTGTGCAGAGCTCCAGGAAAGTATATTTTTTTCCTTTTTTAAGTACAAGTAAAGCTAATAAGCCAAGACATATATAAGACATATATTACTAGCTAAACTGACAGTAACAGCTGGCCCCAAGCCCCAAATTATTTTTCCTTCACACGGTCAGTTGTTCTTGTATAATTTGTCTTGTAGCAGGCTGTTCAGACAACACGGGGGATGCACCACCTCTCATTCAGGTTTCTGTTCTTCATTGCAAATGGGTCTGCATTGCCTCCATTGGCACAAGAGCATTGTCAATCATGCTGTCTCTTCCTCTGGATGACTGGAATCAGTGGCTTTCCTTCTAGGATTTAGCTGTCTCTTTGTTATTCCAGTTCACATAGAGGAAAGAGAAAAATATTATCAAAATCAGGAGAGAAAGAGCTTTGCATTTGGGGCAAACATTTGCTGGTTTACAGTCCTTTCCCAACTTTGGTATGATGTTGCATCAGTTGTGAGATGAGATATATCTCAATAATACTATTATCTGACTTTTGTATCAGTAACAGATGCAGTCTCTTTGAAGTCCTTGCTTAGATTAAGGAATGCATTAAAACAAATACTATTTCTTTTATCTGCCCTTAAGAGAAAGACAGCAATGGAGAAAAGATGTTTTCCTTTTATTTGTCACTGTTGTGGGACAGGAGGTTCCTCAACTGATTAAAGAAATAATCATGTCAGTTGGCCTACTTAGACAAGAGAAAGACATGAAACAGAATTTCAACCAGCCACACTTCCTACCTTCCACTCATTTGTCACATTAAAAGAAAAACTCCTAGGAGAGTAGCATGAAACTAGTTGGAAGAGCTGTACATAGCCACGCTTGGAGTGATTTCTTTCTTTGCTGAGTCACAAAGCAGTGAGTAATACTGGGCTACCGCTTCTGGGATGTTTCTGTCATGCGCAGCGAGAAAGGCATGGGCCACAACAAATATCTGCACCATTCAGGTATGGAGTTACTGAGAGTGCGCGTTTCCTCCTAATCGGTAATCAGGGTGAGCCCGTGGTTTGCAGTTTGTAGAGGTATTACTCTTAACTCAGCAGCACTGGTCTCATTTGGGCCAGTTCACTACACACGTTAAGAGGAAGTTGTCAATGTGAGGTTTAAATTCAGAAAGCACAAATTAAGCTGAGATTTTGTGATTACAGTAGGTTGCCTAGAGGTGCTCAGGTCTGCAGCAAGATGCTGCCAACAAACCCTTGTGTTCACTTAATTTTGCTGCACACATCTATTCTAGTCTCCCGGTCCACTGTTTCTCTCATCCTGACTTGGTGCTACAAATTTCATCCTTAATTACATTTAACACTGTGCTGCTTCTGCCAAGGGATGCCAGACACTAGGTAAATCTTCAGTAACTCTGATCCACTTAAGGACAAGCCAAACAGCAGTTTTAGGCTCCACCATGCACACAAAGCAAAAGGAGCTGGGGAGTTACAGAGAGCACATTCTGGGCAGGCTGTGTCAGAGTGCCCAAATGTCAACAATTGCCTTACAATGTGTCCCCAGAGAAACAGCAAATTTCAAGACAATCCTAATTACCATGTGGATTTTCAAGATCTTATAGTAGCTGACCTTTTAAACAGGCAGCAATACACCATCTTAGCTGTAGCTGAGCTGGCACACTGCTGTAATTCTTTTAAAAATAGAGAGTAGCTAAAGAGTACTGAGGCTTGACTGGCTTCACAGCTAACAGTAAAGGCTGCTGGATCATTAATCTTCTGGGTTTCACAAAGTCTGTTGCTGCAGGCTAGCTTGTTGTCTAAGGGTCTGAGGCCCAACAGCCCTCTGGTGAGAAAATTCACTTAGCTTCCCAGGAGAATGGATGAATCCCAGGTCCCACTATTGAGGACTGTGTATGAAAGAGAGGACTGCAAGAATATGAAGAGCATATAGAGGTAAAGATGGGGGCCAGGCAAAGAGATGGAAACTAATGTCAACAGGGAAAAACTGGACTGAAGACAGCAGCCAGGTGAAAGCCCTATGGGAACATCTAGAGAAAAGGCATATAAAAACAGAGGTGTAAGGGAAATGCACTGGCAGGACCACTTCAGGACATGGTTTAATAGGCATGGTGGTGTTACGTTCACGGTTGGACTTGATGATCTTGGAGGTCTTTTCCAACCTTAAAGATTCTATGATTCTATGCTTCTATTCTTGCCTTTAGCAAGTTGCACCTTGAGGAAGCTCTGACACCAGCTGCTTGGAGTGGGAGGTTCCCCAGGACAATGGGACCCATGCTAAGAGATAGACATCTCCATTAGACTTCTAATGTTGAACTGTGGTTTGGAGTGATAGAGAGGAGACAAAACAAGGGGGTAGGACTGATGAACACAAGAGGTAGAAAGTGGCAGTAGTCAACTCGTACAAATGTTTGCCCTCTCTTTTTATTAGATTTGTAATCTTTCCATGAGTCTACTAGCCTAAAATCTTAGAACAAAATATATTTGGGGACAGTTTACAGGCAGAGAGGATTACAAGATATAATTGCTTCCTGGACCATGACAGGTTGGTTTCCTGGTATCCTAACCACTTATTTTTGGAGCTGTTAAAGACTTCACTTGAATTTCTGGTCTAACTTCAGCAGTAGCAGGCAAGGCCCTCATCTCCCTTTCAGCTGCACAAAAGTACCTCCAAGTTACACTACGATGGCCCAGCTCAGGATATGTATATATTGCCACTGCATTCTTCCATATGCAAGGAAAACTTAGGGTTAATGGGCCCTAAATCCACTGCACACTATCAGTCTAGGGTAAAATAGCGTGACCTGCTGTGCTGGTTTTGTCTGGGGTAGAGTTAGTTTTCTTCATAATAGCTAGTATGGGGCTATGTTTTGGATTTGTGCTGGAAACAGTGCTGATAATACAGAGATGTTTTAGTTACAAAAGTAACTAAACTTTAGTTCAAGAGCAGTGCTTACACAGAGTCAAGACCTTTTCTGCTTCTCATGACACCCCACCAGCGAGTAGGATGAAGTTTGGAGAGGACACAGATGGGACAGCTGACCCCAACTGACCAAAGGGATATTCCATACCATATGGCATCACGCTCAGCATATAAAGCTGAGCAAAGAAGAAGGAGCAGAAACTGCTCAGCACCAAAGAAATAACTTCCCTTATGCTTTTATGTTATTTGTTGTGTCCCTGTATGTCTCATCTCCTACTACCTTTCATGTGTCTTTTAAAGTCTCCTACTTTTCTCTACAATTTGGGTGCTTGGCTAGCATTTTTTACCCATAGCAGTGTATTGTCACTCATTTCTGGTATGAGATATGAAAGTGAAGGTGACATTCCACTCTTGAGGAACAAGACCACAAAAGTAGTAAATAAAACAAAACCTGAACACACTCACCCACTTCAGTAAAAGAGAGCTGAAAACTGCAAAGTTCAAATAAAAACATACTGCGATAACCTAATTAAATTTCAACCAGTAATATACTAGGCAGTAATATACTCAACTGGAAATGTGATTTGAAAACTTGTGTACGTGTGTGTATATGTGTGTATGTTGCATCTGTATTTATATAGTAGTGCATAGCTTGAAAAGAAACTTACTACAAATTTAAAATATATGCTAAAAAGCATTTTTCTCTAATTCACAGAAAATGGGCAGCATCTTTGTTGGTCACATGACATGCCAGGCATAGTTCCTTTCTGAAGATCAGTTTTCAATTACTTTGAGGAGTTTCACAGTTTTGAGAAAGTTCCACTTTTTACAAATTCCAAAAGTACTTTAAGAAACAGTATTTCAGAATCATAGAATCATAGAATGGTTAGAGTTGGAAGGGACCTTCAAAGGTCATCTAGTCCAACCCCCCTGCAAGGAGCAGGGACATCCCTGACTAGATCAGGTGGCTCAGAGCCCCATCCAACCTGGCCTTGAATGTTTCCAGGGATGGGGCATCTAACACCTCTCTGGGCAACCTGTTCCAGTGTTCTACAACTCGCATTGTAAATTTTTTTTTCCTAATATCCAATCTAAACCTACCTCCCTCTATTTTAAAACCCTTATCCCTTGTCCTGTCACAACAGGCCCTGCTGAAGAGTTTCTCCCCATCTTTCCTATAAGTCTCCTTTAGGTACTGGAAGACCACTATAAGGTCTCCCCGGAGCCTCCTCGTCTCCAGGTTGAACAGCCCCAACTCTCTCAGCCTGTCCTTATAGGAAAGGTGCTCCTGCCCTCTGATCATCTTCATGGCCCTCCTCTGGACCTTCTCCAACTGGTCCATGTCCTTCTTATGTTCGGGGCTGGACACAGAACTGGACACAGTACTCCAGGTGGGGTCTCCCAAGGGCAGAATAGAGGGAGAGAATCACCTCCCTCGACCTGCTGGCCAAGCTCCTCTTGATGCAGCCCAGGATGCGGTTGGCCTTCTGGGCCGCAAGGGCGCATTGCCTGCTCATGTTAAGCTTCTCATCCACCAGCACTCCCAAGTCCTTCTCCTCAGGGCTGCTCTCAATCCATTCTCTGCCCTGCCTGTATTTGTGCCTGGGATTGCCATGACCCAGGTGCAGGACCTTACACTTGGCCTGGTTGAACTTCATGAGGTTAGCACGGGCCCACCTCTCTAGCCTGTCAAGGTCCTTCTGGATGGCATCCCTCCCTTCCAGCGTGTCGACGGCACCACACAACTTGGTGTCACCGGCAAACTTGCTGAGGGTGCACTCTATCCCACTGTCCATGTCACCAACAAAGATGTTGAACAAGGCTGGGCCCAGCACGGACCCCTGAGGGACGCCACTCGTGACCGGTCTCCACATGGACATTGAGCCATTAACCACCACTCTCTGAGTGTGGCCATCCAGCCGACTTGTTATCCACTGAGTGGTCTGTCCATCAAACCCATACCTCTCCAGTTTAGAGAGAAGGATGCCATGTGGGACAGTGTCAAAAGCTTTGCACAAGTCCAGGTAGATGATGTCAGTTGCTCGTCCCTTGTCCACCGATGCTGTCACCCTGTCATAGAAGGCCACCAAATTGGTCAGGCACGATCTGCCCTTGGTGAAGCCATGTTGGCTGTCACCAACCACCTCCTTGCTCCGCATGTGCCTTAGCATGGTTTCCAGGAGAATCTGCTCCATGACCTTGCCAGGCACAGAGGTGAGGCTGACCGGCCTGTAGTTGCCTGGGTCCTCCTTGTTCCCCTTTTTAAAAATAGGAGTTATGTTCCCTCTTTCAGCTTTCATGCTGATTTCACACTTTCAGCTGTATGCTGTTGTATTAATGCTGACTCTAGAGGTGACTTAGAGCTCACAGATAGATACCTTTTTTAATTTTTTTTTTAAATGAAAAGGAATAAAACAAATGTAGAGGAATTCAAAATTCAGAGTCAAGCCTCATTCTTTAGTGATGTCTAAGTTTCATCTGTAACCCTTTTGTTTGTAATACATGATGTCGTTGCTGAGGTTTTTATCTCAGTTTGCCATTAGAATTCATAACCACAATGCAGAGACAAATTTATTATGTGCTATAACATATTACTAGAGGTTGCCCTTAAGATCTCATTGTCTTAGATAACATCATTTCAAGACCTACACAGTATTCCCTATAGATCACATAGGGAATACTGAAAAGAAAATACAAATATTTTTATTCCAGCAACCAAAGTGTCCTTGTACAGTCATACGGAGCAGTCCCACCTCTGCAGTTAGGATCCTGAAAACAGAAAATGCAAGTGAATGCTGGGAGGAAAAGTGAACAAAAAGAAGAACTGCTCAAATAAAGCAATTGGAGCAGCAGCAGGCATGCATCTGTTGTTGCTGGGTTTAAGAATTGTGAAGGTCAAGCTAGCATAACAGCAAAATTTAAGGAAGCCAGCACCAGTGAAAGTTTAAAAGATGCAGACAGGAAAGGCAGGAGGGGAAAGATGAGGTTCCCAAATAAGCAGAAAAGGCAGCTTTTCTTAGCCCCATAGCACTGTCTGAAAGCAGCTCAAGGAATACATCCACTTCTGCTCCATGACTGGATGGTTTGACTCTCCCCACTACACAGAAAAAGGGAATTTGGCTGTTGCAAAGGGCTGTCGTGCCCATCGCCCCAGTTGATCAAGTGATATTTCCTAAGCCATGGAACAGATTTTAAGGGTGACCTTTTGTGGTGTATGGCACCAAACAGTTGAACTTGCCTCTGCTTTGCAATAACCAATCGCAATGGCCGTCCAGGGACAACAGCATCACAGGCAGAGGTGAAATGATCATGTAAGAGATTTTGAATTATTATAATTCACATTTTCCATCTCTCAGAGACTGGAAGAGCTGGATTCAGGATAAACCCATAAATATCCTTGGCAGAGGATAATTAGGAAGGGCTCTTTATTAAAAAGTACCCTACAGCTTCTGTCTCTTTCATGAAAAACAGCATAGAAAATAACAGGTATGACACTTAACAAGAGAGTGTCATCACTTGGATAGAGTACAGGCATAGGAATTAAGAGATTTCTTTCTTGTCTAGTCACAGATTTGCTTTATGACCACAGTCAGCACAGCTATTCTGTGGTGTTTCATTTAACCACTCCATAAAAGAGGAAATTGCAGGCACAGCTCGCTGCATGGTCAAGCTATTCTGCTTAATATTTGTAAAGCAGAGAGGACAGAAGGCAATATCAAACTGTGGGGTATATGTTATGTGAACTATTTCAGTAGTTCTTCAATAAATCTGTCTTGCTAAATGAATTTCTGTGCTGAAGCAATGTTGCTAGCAATTTGCAATTCCCCTGGAATATGCAATATATATATGGAAATCAAATCTTTGCATTACATCATTGCCAAGAAGAAACAAAATAGACATTTATTACAGAAAATGCATGTAAAAAAAAAATCAAAGAAATTACAATAATAGCTATGTGCAAAAAGGACTTTAAACAAGTTGAAGTATCACTTCTTTCAGGGAAGCATTTGGAGCTGCATAACCTTGAATCTAAATTTGTGCATAGCAACAGAAGTGAATTTGACAGTCAGCTGTAAGTATTTAGATTCTCTGCTATTAGCTTTTTAAAATATAAATATCTTGCTTTTACCACTCATCGGGTATAAAAGTACTTTTACAGGAGAAAATTTGGGGTTTGATCCTTGTCAGCCCTGGACTGCAAGGAAAGAGTGCTTGAGAACAAGTATAGTCTCAGGCACAGAAGTTAAGTTTTACAGAAAAAGAGAAGTGGAGGACAAAGAAACACTCCCTGTTCTCCTTTTGACTTACTGCACTTACTGATGTACTGTTTGACTGTGTTGATAGGTTGTCTCTGCAAAGAGGACGAAGATAGCTGTCCTAATTTCTGGATGCCCCCCCTCTTACACTATGTTGCAGCAGCTTTCAACCACCGCACCAGCCCACGGTCACCTGGATTTCTCAGTACCACTCCTGTTGTGTACGTGAAAAGCAACTAAGAAAAGCAATTCATTGCTCTCGGTTCGCTTGACTGCTGTCCTCACCTCAGATGGAAAATTTTCAAGGGTGTGCAGTCAGGAGGATGCCGCATCACAGCCCCAACTGGCACAAGAGAGCATTGCAGTTGCAGGGCAGAGCGTACAAGCACGGGAACCTGCAAAAATAAGCTGCTGCTCCAACGTCCGCTTCCCCCATTTCATTACACCGCCGTCCAAGGCTGTTTTGTGAGCTGGGCTGAGCATGGAGGGGAAAAGTGGTTTATTTAGTACAGAGTGCATTGTTCCCTCCCACCCTACATATTCAAGCCCCACGGTGGTGTACAGGGGCTGTGCATTAATTCAGCCCCTCAACACGCACACCCCCTCCTATGGCCAGGTGGCAACAGCCCCCACAAAGCACACATACGCTGCAACAGCAAGCAGCATGCCAAGCCCTGGGAAACCTTCTTCTCCATCCAGCTGTCCCAGCAGTGCACCTACCTACCAAAATCAGTTCGGCTGAATGGTGACCTTCTCCACCACCACCACCATCTTTTCTCTTACTTTAATTCTGTTTGTGTCACAGACTTAATTCTCTTCCAGGGGGAAGGACGCTATGGCCATGACTAACACTTCTTTCTCACAGACACGTCAATTGGATTGCTTGTGCAGGTCCCTTGACTTTTGCTTCGTTTTATGGCAAAAACAGCTTTCAGAAGGATTTGGATTATTTTCTCCCCTTTCTCAAAAACTTCTTCTGCTGTATTGCCCCACACAATGATGGCATCAATATATTGCAGGTGTTCTGGAGCTTCTGCACTGGAGCCTTTTCCAGTGCAGTCTGGATCAGTCCGTGGTAAACGGTGGGGCTGTGTTTCTACCCCAGGGCAGTTGATACCAGGTGTATTGGACACCCCTCCAAGTGAAAGCAAACTTTGGCCTGTGTTGTGTTTTTCTCCATCCCTTTGGCAGCACATTGGTGATATCAGTGGTGGCACACGACTCGGCCACCTTTGATTCCAGTTCATATTGAAATTCTAGCATGTCTAGCACAGCAGCACTCAGTGGTGGGGTAACTTCATTCAGGCCACGATAGTCCACTGTTAGTCTTTGCTCTCCACTGGACTTTCACACTGGCCATATGGGACTGTTAAAGGGTGAGTAAGTCTTGCTGATCACTCCCTGGCTCTCCAGTTGATGAATCAGTTTACGGATAGGAATTAGGGACTCTCGGTGCCATATTGCCACTGGTGCACTGTTGTGGTAGCAATTGGCATTTGTTGTTCTTTAGCTTTCAGCAGCCCCACAACAGAAGGGTCCTCCGAGAGAGGTAGACAGCTGTTTAGTTTCCTTTATCTCCAAAGCACCTATACCAAAAGCCCACCGGTACCTTTTCAGGTCCTTGAAATACCGTCTCCTGAAATAGTCTATGACAGGAATGCATGGACCATCCAGATCAGTCACTATGGGGTGCTTTTGCCACTCATTCCCAGTCAAACTCACTTCAGCCTCCAATACAGTCAGCTGTTGGGATCCTCCTGTCACTCCAGAAGTACAGACAGGTTCTGTCTCTTTATAGCTTGATGGTATTAGAGTACACTGTGCACCAGTGTCCACCAGAGCCTTACACTCTTGTGGGTCTGAGGTGCCAGGCCATCAGGTACACACAGTCCAATAAACCCAATTGTCCTTCTCCTCCACCTGGCTGGAGGCAGGGCTCCTCTAATCCTCGTCACAGTATTAATTGTTCACTTCTTGTAAATATCAGAAGTCCCTCTGAGATGATCAGAAGTACCGCCCAGAACAGTACAGTAAAGCTGTGCCTCTTCGGAATGGCCACAGCATTTCCTCTTCAAATGTTCTGGCACTTCATGAGGGTACTGTTTTGGAGTGAAATTCCAAACCATGGGAGATTAGAAGTTTTCTCTAGATAGCTGCCCATATTTTCACACATGCTGTACCATCCATGACCATCCAGCCTCAGGGCAGGTCTCTGGGTGATATTCCTAAAAAGTGTTTTTGTAACCCTAAACAGGACCTGGGACACATTCTGGAGGCATAGCAATAAGAGCATGCTGACTTGAACATCTGCAGGATATTCAGAGCTCTCAAAAACTGCTGACACTACCCTGGAGGTGAAAGAGTGGGGGAAATCATCCACATACAGATACCAACTTAACCTCAAGGCCACCAATATTGTCATATCATAAATTGATATTGCAGAGAACAACAAAATGATAATTCTCATCTTTCTTCCCAAGGTGATAAACAGCACCACAGGGAATACGTAGCCCATATGAGAGCATATATAACAATCATGTGACCAACCAAAGCAACATCATTACCAGCAACTATTTAACTAATACAATACTATCAATATTTTTCAATAAGTATGTATAATAAATTTTGTTTAAACATGCTGTGGTCAGATCTGTAGTTATCTCAACCCCAAAAAGAACTGTCAGGGTTTAGCCCAGATCAGCAGCTAAAATACCACAGAGCTGCTCGCTCACTCCTCCCCCTCGTTGCTCCCCACAATGGGATAGGAGAGGGGAATCAGGAAAGAAAGAAAGGCAGAACTTGTGAGGTGAGATAAAAACAGTTTAACAGAACAACAAAGAAAATAAAACAGAGAAGGATAACAAAAATAATAACAGAATATACTTAAGCATGTAATTTACAGTACAATAGCTCACAGTGGGTCCTGATGCCCAGCTCCCTCTCAAGTAGCAGGAACCTCTGCTCAGCATCCTCCTCACTTATACACCGAGTATGATGTCAGAGGGTCTGGAACAGCCATTGGGCCAATTTGGGTAAACTATCCCAGCTGTTTGCTAATTAGTAACCTATCCCAGCCGTGTCCCCCAGCCACAGGGGCCACCAGCTCCAGTTCCTCTCCCAGCTCAGGTGAAAATTAACTCTGTCCTAGCCAGGACCAGGACACTCATCTCAGCCTGGCTGGTTTCAGATCAGGCACCTGCTGGGGATCCTCATCCTGATACAAGAAACATGGAGGCCAGTGACAGACTGCAGGGCTTACTGAGATTTCATCATTCGTACGTGGATTGTAAGAGCTGAAACCCCGCAGCAAGAAGCTCAGCAAAATATTCCCCACCACCACGCAGGCACAGACACACACATAAAACTCAGCAAATCGCACAGAGGATATGCAGTATGTGCAGTCAGGTTCTAATTTATTCCTTTTTAAACACTTTAGCATCAAATCTTTTATCAAGAAAATATTTTAGGCACACAATGAGTGTAAGGAAGCTCAGGGTAGCAAGTCAGATGAAACAGGCTAATTGTTATTTTGATTAATATTTCTGTTAGCAGAAGTTAAATAGTCAAACCTAAATTTTTTCTCTTACTTGGGGAAAAAATCCCAAGTAACTGGAAAGTGAAAGTCTACATAAATCTTTTAGATCTTATATGGATTTTCTCATTAAAAAAGAAAAGGATAAAAATATTTTTTTTTCCTTGAAAAGAAAGTGTCAAGAACAAACCAATCATTAAAAATACGAGCAGCAGACTGGGGATCTCCCCAGTCAGCATCATGTATCTTCCAGGCAAGAGGAAAACTCCCTGTAAGGCAGACAGGGAGTTTAAATTATTAAAGCTGAAGGAATAATCTACTCAGACTGATCAGAGCAAGGCTCTCTCGAGAGCTGGTGGGGTTTTTCCACTGGCAAGCAGACTACATCATACGTGAGCTGCATTTAAAGCAGTCACCAGCATATTTCCATATTGCTTTCTCAAGCAGAATTTCTATTGCCGCAAGTATTTTCCAAAAAAACTAACCCACCACTCCACCACCCCCCTGCTGTTAGAGATGATCAAAAATCAAATTAGAAACTAGGATTAGATTCTGCACAGAATCTAACATAATTTCCCTATCACTTCACTGATTGCACAGGAGGAATTTTTTTTTTATTATAAATAATTGCATCTATAAGTGTATAATGCAGTAAAATGAAGATCTATGGGCACAGGGTTTCCCAGGCAACCTCTTATCAATTGTCTGTTTCTAGGTGATACTGTTCGCTGCACTATAAAACCTTGCACAGCCTCATCTGTCGCAGACTGAAAGAATGGAGGGAAGGCAAAGGGAATCACCCCAACAAGAAGTTAATTCATTGAATATATGAATGCTATATAATTATTTTGCTTCCTAAGAAAATTTTTGAGCTATCTACGTGCAAATGCTGGTTGTAAAGTAGTGAAAGGAACTTATTATCTTATCTTAAATACTAAAAAAAAGTCATTTCAGTCTCCTACAGAAAATATATCTTATATTAAAAAAAAAAAGTTTCCTGGCATCCCTGTGAAATATTTCTGGCTTATTTCATAATTCAGTTGTGTCATTCACAGTTAGTATGACTTCCACCTCCTGAGGCTTCACAGTCATACTGCAGACTCATATATAAATGATGGCTTGAATTGCAAACTGCCTCGAAGAGCCAGGCATTAGGGAAAGAAACGCTGATGTACAGCCAGTCTCTTCTCTCCGTGTCAGTTTCTAAATTCTCCAAGACGAGGAGCACAGGAACATGCTGCGGGCAGTCCTCTCACCTGACAGTTTTGTCTGGTGTTATCACAGGGGGCTGGAAGCCCCAACAGAGCTGAAAGCTTATGTTTGGAGAAAGTATTTACATGTCACAGAGGTGCCTACCTGCATTGAGAAAACAAATTAAAAGCCTCCAATTACTAAACCCAAAGGCTTTTCTGGTAGCGAGAACATCACCAGCCATAAGCTTTCCCTTCTCACTGCCAAACAACCTGCAATAAAAATTCTCTTGTGAGTTCCTGCAGCAGCCACATCTCCCCCTCATCGTCCCCTCCAGCTCTGTTCCCTTTTCTGTCTACTTGTCTACGTGAAAAACTGCCATTTGGGTCACTCCTGCCGAGGTGGGAAATGGGAGAAGCCCATAACCTAATATCCATGCAGTCACTAAGAGATTGCGAGCATACTTCAGGAACTATCTTTCATCTCCCATCCTGCTGCACTAGCAACTGCAGTTCCTCAGCTACAAAGCAGAGGAAAACCATGTTGTCTTTTTCTCCCTTTATTTTCCCTTGAGATGATGGTGAAAAACCACCCTGCACCTCAAAACATACACACAGAAGGAAACAAATCCTTGGTTTTGCTTTGCTGTCACCTCATACAGTAAAATGACTGCAGCCTGTTGTTATGGGCACACGATTTTCTGGATTCATCCCTAACATGATTTAGATTGGATTTACAGGGAAATACATGGTTGGAAACCTTCAGATCACTAATAATTAGCAAGGAGGTAAGGGAAAAAATTGATGCCAATAAAATGAAAAGGTCAGAAGACTCCATACTTTGAATACTAAACAGATAAGCACCGCCTGGAAATGTTCAATTACACCGCCGTGTTTTTGCTGCAGCTTGATTCCAAATTTTGCAATTAAATCACAAGGTTAAAACACTGGACAGAAAGGAAACGTGATCCAGCTTTGGTAACAGCAATAACTGAGAAACAGCAACTAAAGCAGAGCATTCACTAGTCATAGCTTATAACAACCCAGCAAGACAGAGCTTTTAAGGCTCCCAAAGTGAAACTCAGTAATAGTTATTTAAAAATTACAAAAGGAGATTGATTTCATTTGGTACCCACACCAAACAATACGATGCAATTTAGTCCAATTGTTTATTTTTGTTGGCTATAAGTAAACATCAGAACACACACAGATAATTAATGTTTTGCAAATAAGAGAACGCTTAACATTTCATGGTCGCTGAGCCCACAGATGGCCTCCAACCACCACATCTCCCACCAGCCCTTCTCTGTAAACAGCAGGTCAAGCGAGGCACCTCCCCTGGCAGACTCACTTACCAGCTGTGTCAGGAAGTTATCTTCTACACACTCAAGGAATGTCCTAGTGTTTCCTCTCTGCTGTGTTGTATTTCCAGCAGACATCTGATAAGTTGCAGTCCCTCACAAGAACAAGGGTGAGCGACTGTGAGACTTCTGCCAGCTGCTTGTACAATGCTTCATCTAGCTCTCCATCCTGGTTAGGTGGTCTATAACAGACTCCCAGCAGGATACATGCTGCATTAGCTTTCCCCCTCATCCTTACCCATAAGCATTCAACCTTATCATCACCATCGCTGAGCTCTATACGATCAAAACACTCTCTAACATACAGAGCCGCCCCACAGCCTCTCCTTTGCCTTCTGAAGAGCCTACAGCCATCCAATGGATCTCTCCAGTCATGACAGTCATCCCACCATGTTTCTGTGATGGTGACTAAGTCATAGCTATCCTGCTGCATAATGGCTTACAGCTCCTCCTGTTTATTGCCAATGCTGCACACATTGGTGTAAATGCACTTGAGTTGGGCTATCGATTTCATCCCTAACATTGGCATGCCACCCCTAGGCTCATCTCTAATGAGTCTGATTATATCCCCTTCCCCCTTTGAACCCTCTAGATGAGCCCCGCCAACTCATAACCAAGAATCCTTTTCCCACTTTGAAACAGCTGAACTCCATCTGTTGCCAGCAGGTCTGGTGCTGTGTAAACCTCCCCATGATCAAAAAAAACCAAAATTCCACCGATGGCACCAGCCTCTGAGCCATTACAGCTGAGTAATCGTAAATCTTCTTCAAATAGTTTTTCTGGATATACAGACAGCCATAATCCTTAAAAACCCTCTATTAATTACCTCAAATAGATGTGCAAAACATAATAGATGAATGAGAAGTTCAAGGAAGGAGGAAATGGCTCACAGGTGCCGCAACAGATCATTTTTGATGTGCAAAATTATTTACCTTTGTATCACTGGTTCAAAGCTGGCCAGTACCAAAGGATGAAGAGGTACCACCATCTGACAGCAATTACCCCAAATGGCATGAAATTAATGGATGTTTCCATCCTAGACGCAAAGAGAATGCCCTCCTCAAATCTGAAATCTGGCAGCTGTTAAGTGTAGTATAAAGTTTCTGTTCCCAGTGAGCAAAGAGCCTATACTACCCTCTTGCTCATTTTCGCCAAGTTCAAGGACTTGCTGCTGGTTTCACCATCCTGCTGCAGGCGGTCAGCTCTGCTGTAGGCACAGGTCTGCCTCCTGCAACCAGGCATCCCGGCACCACCTTGCAGCCACAGGGCTCCCGCAATAGCTTCACTGGGATTGGCACCACCAAAACAGCTTAGCTGCGCAGCCGTCTCCAGGGGTTCTACAAATGAAAAACTTAAAATTAGAGAAGGTAAATAAAATAACTGTTATGATAATCCCACCGTTCCAGCAGCAGCAGAAAAATAGCTTTCTGACTGATTTCTCATCAGTAATTTTACCCAGTATAGCCTGAGAAGACCGAACCAAAAGCGGTTACCTGTGCACAACCTTTGCATTAGAATGCTGTTAAAGGCCATTTCCAGTTCTGAAGTTAGCTGAATGACCAAAATCTCCTTTCCCTCTAAAACAGGATCAGTTAAATTTTGAGAGTATGGATGCCATTCTGAATACATCACCAACACAGCCTCAGCATTTTATTACTTTGCAATGAAACCCAAGCAATGTTGGTATTATCAACACCTACACTGCTAGAGTATGCAAGAAGCAGAGCTGCTTTACTGAGCAGGAGAGTCGAAGCTTAAATTGTGGAGTTCTTTCCTAATGCTTCACAATAAAGGGAAAAGTGTGGCATAATTAAATACTTTAAAAATTAGCTTTCTATCAGGGGTAAACAAAATGAACCTAAAATATTATCATGACTACAGCTGATCTGCATTCAATTCAGCTGTGGAATCTGCAGGGTTACTAAGTGATAGCATTAAAAAGCTGTAAAACTAAAAGGTTATTACAGAATTCAGTCACTTACAGAGGCAGCACAATTTTCATATATAAATATGAATCATGTTCTCTTAAGCAAAGCCTACTTTTTAATACAGAAAGCACAGCTGAAAGCCTATATTTCAGAAAATACAACAGATTTCCTTATGAATGAAGACATTTCAAAGTTTATTAGAGTTTTCAAAAGGTCTTAATGCCATCAGCCTGTGGATTTAAAATGGTTGCTTGCAAGGGAAATGTGCTACAAAGTGCTGTTTCACTTTCTTATTAAATACGATTTCTGGTTAAATAAAAAAAGGAGATGGATAGCCACAGAGGACTGCTAAACACTCCTCTTGCCAGCCATGCTAGGGCCTCATCCGCTGGACTTGAGAAACTCAGATAAGTTGAGAGACAAGGTTCCTCCTCTCCTATTTGATACAAAACTCTGCACTTGGCTGTAAAATGACAGCATGAAACAAGAAATAAGTGTAATAAGCACAGGCATCTTTATAGGAGTGCCATAGTCCGATTCCACAGTGTCCTGACAGTTCTCCAGCAGTTTCTTAAGATTTCAGTTGTTATAATGATGTCATGTTTTTGCCTCTCTTACAGCCCTCTTGTGTTCCAGATACGGTCAGTAATAGCAGCGTGGTATTTTCCACTCGAGAAAAATCTTCCCTTCGCAGCCTGATTTGACACGGCATAAACAAGAGACAAAAGCCTTCGGCTGGGGCAGCAAGAGCTGCAGAGCTGCACAGGGTCCACGTTTCCCAGTGTGAAAAAGCAAATTAACATGGTGTGGTTTGCTTTCTACCTAGAAGCCACCTCCTCATCACAGGGCATCATCAGTGCTCACAGCAATGCTGACACAGTGATGCTGGAGCAGCCATGACATTTAAAAGGGACAAATGTAGAATTTAAAAGTTTGTCAGATGGAAATTGAAAGCCACTAATGTCTCTTCTAATTTCTTGATTGCTGCCAGTAAGCAAGCAAGAAACTCCTCTAAAAGGCCTGGTCTACAGCAGAGAAGGTTAACAAACCCTCGCAGGACAGATAGAGCTTACACAGCAAGACTACTTGTGCTGACACAGCTTATTACTGCTACCACAAATGAAATAACCTATATTGACTTGTTTGCCAAAATAAGTTGCATTTGCACTACATATTTGCTCGCCTGGTATAAAAATGCTGATTATTTTATTTTTACCCCACAACCCTCACAGACATCATTAGACTTGAAAAAACTCTTTGCACCAACCTGTCCCAATGCCTTTCCCTCTCCTTTCTCTACTGTCTGCATTTAAAAAACTGACTCTATTGTGCATAAGGTTGGTGGGTAGCCATATTTCTGTATAAGCCCTTAAGCATTTGTTGTCTACTGCCCTTAACAAGGCTCTGGGTAGAAAAATCTGGTGGTAGAGTTTGGCACATGCACAATTCCCAAGAGACATGTAGGAATTTCTAGACAGGTTGCTGTTGCTCAGGAGAGTATTACTTTACCCCTCTGCCTGTCTAGTTTAAAATCTGGTGCCCATAGATTAAAAATTCTGATAACTTACAAGATCAAGGATGACTATCCAGAAGCTTCCTCTATTATTTCATTACTTCCAGGGCTTTTCTGATCCGTCTTAATCTATATTAAGGAAATTGCAAAGACAAATAACTTTGCAGATGTAGGAATGGTAGTCAGTCTAAGGAAAATTGTATTTGCTGGAAAAAAAAGAGAAGCAGGCTACGGAAAAGCACATGTCAAAGGGCAGACAGGACCAAATTAACTTATTTTAGCACACAGGTGCTCTGCATTCGCTTGCAAGTTTCTTAACATAAGCTGACAGCAGCAACTGCCAGAGAAAAAAAAGAAAGGAACCTATCTTTTCAGCTTCTTTTTAATACATAGGCAAAGACCAAGACCTGCTTTATGCTTTGGAAATGCAAATTCTACTCATCAGATCAAAATTTTGGCAGATAACTGGAAATGCAGTAATTGTGATAAAACTGACAATTTTTAACAGCTGTTTGAAAATTATGAAGAGATGGTCCTTCTGAAAGTCCAAGTCCCCCGTACACTATTTCCTGTGATATAAAAAACAACTATCCTATTATTTGAAGGAGAAGACCATGCTGGTTTTGAAGAACATTTTTGTACCTCCATACAGATCAGGGAAGCACAAGACAGAGCAAATACGTTTATCAAAACAGAAACTTAGCATAATCATATGTCAAGCTCAGCCTTTTCTTTACTCCCTTCTGTAAACTGGCTCCAAGCATATTTTTAAACTCTAGCTTTGAAAAAGCAATATCAGATGTCACCAACCTTCCCAAGCTCTTCACAGCAATAATGCTAACTGCCTGACGATGGAAGGTGTAATTATCCACATACACTTTCTCCTTACCCTCATTTAAGTTAAGGTCCGTAACAAATCCTTCATCAGATTGAATTAAATCGACCAGCAAGAGGTTTTTTCAAAACTTGCAGTTTCTTATGACAATGTAAAGAAAAAGCTACAATAATTAAAGAATAGTAATCTCTATGTTCTACGGTCTTTTTCATCCTTTATTCATTAATTTGTACTTCCCATGTTTCAAGCTTTTCTTGACAGAACATCACCACCTAGTGACCCTGAGTGCTTATAGGAGCTTCCAGAAACCAGATTAGCAGATCTTGAAAATAAAAGGCTGATAGGAAGAAAAAAGATGAGAGTGAGGAACAATCCTTTTTTTATTTACATTGGAAAAATTTCCTAGGCAAGCTGAAAGAAGACATTCTAATGAAATGCAAGAAATATTTACAGATTGATTAAATGATTAAAATTAAGTAACAATATTTATCATATTAGATAAGAAACGCTAGGCTTTTAGCTCATGCTATCTCAGATCAGTTTAGTTCAGCAATATCAGATCTAAATATAATTAAATTAAAATGTAAAATATTAGGGATCAAGTTCATTTGTAGGTAACGTTCTCCCAAATAAATCACATATTATTGTAACCATTATTAAAGTGTTGCTTTCTGTGAGACCATACCACCACTCCAGTTATACTGTGTTCACCTTCAAAGCAATTTTACAAGACAGAAATACAAAATAAAGGCTAACTCATTATGTATTTTACCTTTTCCAAATATTAAAAAAAAAAAAACAGATTTTTGAAGTTGTGTACATAGACCTGCAAAATTAATCATCATTATTATCTTGTGCTGAACATAAGCAGAAGGTAACACTCATTTAAAAGCCAGTCAAATGACGTTGTTCCTAGCATCATTTCTCCAAAGCTGACATACTTGGAGTTTTCAGCTTGATCAGACACTGAACACAGCTATAACTAACACTGAGCAGCCTCACAAGTCTCTGCCAAAAGTAAGGGAGTCGCCAGACAATTAAATTACCTTGTGGTAAGTTTAACCTGGGAATAATGATCTCGACAGCAAGGACTCTTTTAGGCAAGTTCACTCCAGCATATTGGTAAAGTGCTTTGCCTCTTAAAATGCTTGCTAAAGCATTTTCTCCCCCATTCCTTTTATTGCCTACAAGTACATTGAAAGGATTATATTCATGCCTTTCCTGCCAATAAAGTTCAGTTCCTGGCCCTGTTCCGAAGCTTTGTGAATTATTTTTCCCACAACTGCCAGGGGGAATCCTTTCAGGGCGAATTGCACTGTGATTAAAAATAACAGCAGCAGAAAAAACAAGAACAAAGAAACAGCTGGGTAAGAAATAAATGTGCCATTTGGATGCTCTGTGAAGAAAGTTGCATTCAAAAACCTGAATACAAGCCCATTGAACCAACATTTGTTTTGCTATAGATGTCAGTTAAAACAGGGTCAAATCTAAGTTATGACACCCAGCTTTATCATCATCTTAACTTCTTAAAGATTAAATTCATTCAAAGGAATCTCTTTTTTCTTATTGTTTGCAAGAGTATAATCCTTTCATTGTAAATTTGACTCAGATCAGTAACTCAGTTTTGTATACTTAAGAAGCATCAATAATAACAATTAAGTCACTGGCAACTAATACTACCTACACGCAAAAAAAAAAAGTAAAATATACACATCCCATACTGCATTTTTAAAGAAAGTAGATAAAACAACTTAGCATGCACCACTGGGAGGGTCTATCAAATATATTTTTGAAGCTATTGAGTAGCACTTTTTTTCAAACATACAAATAAATACACTCCTACTAAGTGTATTTTCCTCAAAAAGAAGTAGTTTGAAATTGCAAAGAGGATGTCCAACAACAGGCTACAGACTAGTTTTATTTTAACACTAAGATAAAGTGTCACAGTCATATGCTGTGATGATACTGTATTATTCAGTGGTTAAGCAAAATACAGACCTTATTCACTAAAACTGAATTGCTCAGTGATGTTCTAATTCATTTAGTATGGTGATTTATTTATTTTGGCTTACTCTGCCCTGAGCATTAGCTTTAAAGTCGGACTTCCGGAGTTAATGATCATAAATGAATCTAAAAGTAATCTGAACTTCATTTTCCAGAACAAATCCTATTTACTAGCCTTACTAATTTGAAGTTAGTCTCCAATGTTTATTATTTTTGCCTATCTTCATAATTTTTACAGTTTCGCTTGCGCAAAAGAAATGTAACTCCACTTCTTGCACCTCCAAAGCAGAGATTGTCACTATTCTAAATTGTATGAGAAATTATTTAAGGTTGAATTAGGCAGTAAAAGGGAGGTTTTTTCCCTATCTAAAAATAAAAAAATCAAAACTTCCTAAGTTATCTATTATTTTTAGAAACCGGTTCATGTTACAGAAGTTGATATAAAACTTCTGCTTACCAATCTTCCAAACAGGGCCACTGTAGCAAATTCAAACATTGCTCCTCTCCCCAATTAAGGCTGGCTACTACCTTTTTCCAGCCCCCAGACTGCCCAGTGAGGAAGCATTACTCAATCAGCCCAAACATTTCAAAACACAATAACACATTATCTTAAAACATACAGTGTTTTGTGCCTGGTGGAGCATACATACAGCTATTTTGTTCATTAAAAATAAATAATCTATTAAGCCTCCATTTTATCACTATCCTGGATCTCTAAACATATCACAAACCTCATTACATGGCTAGAGGTCATATCATCCTGCATATCTAGTAACATCTGGGAATCTACAAGAAAGGAAGCACAAACTCCTCGAGACTATTTGAGCTGATTGGCGACTAACAGACCAAAGTCAAGGTTAGTAACTCCAGGGACCCTCGTCTTCATCTTTACAAATGGTAGCAGAGCCCAAGAGCAACATAAGCATAACCACGCTTTACAAAGAAATGCAACAGGCTAGCACTTTGGAGTAAACATACACTCCCTCAAAAAGGGGGACAAATCCTGCTTCTGGACAGAAGCACAAGGCATCATTCCCTTTAAAGTTTAAAAAGTTTCATGCAGTGCTAAACCGTCAGGAATTTCATCAGGAGATAGGTCTCCATCCTGGTATTCTTAAAGTAGCCCTTGAGAAAAACAGTATCATTCTGTCCTGGAGACACAACACAACAGAAATGTTTCTAATTTAAAGCACACTGCATTCCTGGTTGTTCCCCAGAGTATTTGACAAGTTCTTGCTGTATATCATGGCATATGCAAGCAGAAGTCTAGTTGCAAGTGACTCGAGCTCCAAACATGGCTATTACTATTGTACCACACTGATAACAGCCACAGCTCTTTGTGCTTAGGCACTGTATTTTAATATGCATGTTTAGGAGTTTGTGAGTTAAAGGAAAACAGAAGAGCAAGAGAGCTATAGGAGATTGAACAAGAAGCATACTAATTAAGAACAGAGCACAGTTACATAGGCTAGCTTTGTAAGTTATCTGTTCCAGTTCAGGTGTTTCCAGAACAGAAGAATAAATATGCAAGAAACGAATCTGAGATGAAAACGGTCCTTTTTAGCTTCCTGACCACAATACCAGGGGCAACATTCACTATCATACTTCGTTAAAATAGCCCATTACAGATCTGCTGTAGCTTCGTATCACTTTCGTAGTACAACAATAATTCTAGTCCAATTTCTATGGCCAATGTGAATTGCAAATTATCGCTATTACATTACACCTATAAAGCCTTAAAACTGTGATCTGGCCTGGGCATATTGGGTCTTCTATGCTCATAGATAAACTTGAAGTGTGAGTACAGGAAAATATGGAAAACTAGAAACTAGACTTGGATTACACAAGTCATTTGGTAAGGAAAGAGAAAGGAGGAAGAAAAGTTTCATTTAGAATCAGCCCAAAATACAATGATTTCTCTAGGGTTTCCTTAACATTCTTCATGGTTCTCCGGGATCAACTTCCAAATAAAGCCACCATTTTAAACTAAAAGAATAAAGCTTTATTTTTCAAAAATTCCTGACCCAAAACTTCTGTTGGATAAATACAAGCCAATTTTGCCATACTTCTTCTTGCTCTAAAGCTACTAAGTTGTCATAGTTCAGCCCCAGTCGGGACCAGACTACGCAGTCTCTCTCTCGCTTCCCCCCACCCTCTGAGAGAATAGGAGGAGATGATATAAGAAAAACGGCTCAAGGTTTGAGATAAGGACGGGGAGAAATCCTTAAAGTTACCGTCATGGGCAAAACAGACTCGACTTGGGGAAAAGTATTCATTTATTTCTAAAACTAGCAGGAGAATGAAACAGGGAACAAGATAACCTCCCCCCACCCCTCCCTCTTCCCGGGCTTAACATTATCTCTACTACCTCCCCTCCCAGGCGGCACGGGGGGGAAAAAGGGAATGGGGGACATGGTCAGTTCATCACGCGTTGTTTTACGCCGCTGCTTCATGGTCAGGGGAAGAACTCCTTGCATTCCTCCTCTGCTCCGTTGTGGGGTCCCTCCCACGGGCCACAGTCCTTCGTGAAACTGCTCCGGCATGGGTCATCTCTTCCACGGGGTGCAGTCCCTCCAGAATGGCTGCCCCAGCGGGCCCTCTATGGGCCACAGCTGCCTTCAGGCATCCACTTGCCCCAAAGTGGGGTCCTCCACGGGCTGCAGGTGGATCTCTGCAGGTGGATCTCTGCCCCTCCGTGGACCTCCATGGGCTGCAAGGGGACAACCCGCTCCACCATGGTCATCACCACAGGCTGCAGGGGAATCTTGGCCAGGAGCCGCATTACTCTTCCCCCTCTTTCTCCACTGACCTTGGCGTCTGCAGCCGTTCCTCACAACAGGCTGGCAGATGCCTCTCAGGATCCTTTTTACATCTTATTCACTTCTCATCTCCTCTCCACTTCTTGCAGCCGGACCGGGCCGAGTTGCACCCAGTTGGCTGCCCAGCGGGAGGCCAGAGGGTGAGGCCTGCAAGGCCCACAAGGCTCGCGCTTCCCCCTCTCCATCCCCGCTCAGCTGCTTCACATCTTCTCTCCTTTCCTTTTTTTTTTTTTTTCCTCTGTTTTCCCCTTCTTATACGTTATTGCAGAGGCGTTATCACAGAACATTCTGCTACCAATCGGCTCGGCCTTGGCCAGTAGTGGGTCCGCCCTAGGCCCGGCCAAGTCCACTGAACAAAGGGGAGCAACTTCTAGCAGTTTCCTACAGAAGCCACCACCTTAGGCCCCCCCTCACTAACAAAACCAGAACATAAGTTTACTCTTAGACGTTAGTGTTTCACTTACCCATAGTTAAAAAAAAGCCCTTAAAATTAACATAGCTCTTTTCTTCTCAGTAATGATACAATAGTTTTAATACATAGTTAGAAAGTTCCGCAGCAGCCTCTTTATGAGTGTTCTTCAATATCTGTAAACCATCAATCAGGAGAATAGTGAGGTGACAGAAGCAAGGAATTGATTTTCTGCCATGAGATACACCCTGTAGCACCCAGGTCTCCTTTTGCCCCTGCAAGCCTGGTTCAGAGCTGTCTGAGCAATTACAGCATCTGCAGAAACACAGACCTGCCACCCACGGTTTGCGGTGCTGCCCATTGCACACCGCAGGCTGAACAGCCCAGGAGGAAAGGGCAGTGTTATCTTTTGCCTGGAACTAAAAAAATCAGAACATTAATTTCAACTTCCAAACCACAGTCCTTACGGAAAAGAGCCTGTTACTGGAGTCTGGAGGAAACACAACTACTGTCTCTAACAGCACGATGAGCCTTTGGGTACAAGGAAGGTTTATGCACATCTATGCTAGGTCAGATTTAATGGTCTGTGTTGCACAGGAGGTCGAACTACGCAATTTAATGACTGTTCCTGTCTTTAAAGATTACATAAAGTCTGAGAACATCCTGGGCATAATAAACTGGTAGTCTCCCACAGGAAACAGTAGAGAGAAAGCAGCCCTGCGAAGAACCAGGAGTTATTTGAGCCATAGCTGATAACCAGAGAATAGAGGAGGGTCAGGTACAGGCAATAATGCATGACTTCCTCCCCTTTCTCTACCTCAACATTTTTTCCACTAGCCCTAAAAATTCTGCTTTGCTCAAGAGGTGCAAGATCAGATATTATTTAATTGGCTTTTTAAGTCTTTGGATTATGGTAAGAGCACACCATACCTGTCACAGGAGGAACAAAGAAAAGAGAAGCTAGAAGCTTCTGGCAATGAGAAAAAAATTGCTTCTTTGCAAACTGAAAAAGCAATGCACAAGATTTATAACCAAATATTCAAATAAAATGCATGGAAAACACAACATAATCCTGGCAAGCAACAACGAGGACCTAATTATTTGGACTAACTTCTAGACGTCAGTCCCTAGTTGTAACTTGGCATGATGCCTGCCTGTATTTCGTACTAATTACCTGCAACCCAGCCAAACAGGATTCCCTTGCAGAGCATGGAAGAAGCCCAGCTGCAGCAGGATTCACAGACTATGCACAAGTAAAGGAAACATAGCGGCATCTAATTTAGTGAACACAGCAAAGCGGAAAGCACTGTGAAACTCCCCAGTTCTCCAGCATAGAGTTGGAGCTTAGCTCCATGCTATACTTGTCTTGATCTGAACTGAAAGGAAGTGTGGGTGATGGGGAGGCTTCTGGTGGTGCCTCCAAATTCTGAAATACTATTTTGTTCTACCTCTGCTACTCGGCACCTTCTCTCCATCAGTAAATGCAAACCAAACCCAAACTTTTATAGTTCCCTTAAAGAGTAAATAGGTACAGCCTAGTTGCCTCACAGACCACTTAGACAATGCTCCAGGACACTGCAGAACAATTCACTGCAGAGCCATTTCAGGCCAGATCAATACAAAAGCTTTTGTCTGTTGTAACATTACACAATGCTTCCCCTTTGATAGCACAAAGACAAAAAATAAAAGGCTCGAGGGTAGAGAAAGACATCAGTTCACAAAATCCACCGTTTACACCAGGCACAGAGTACATTGTGCAATGGGAACACTCAGAGGCTGAAAAGTTAGTACAAATTTTTTCTCTCACTTCAATACGTCAGCCAGTTTCAGATATAGGAAGAAAAAAGGCACATTCCATGTTCTACTCTTACAAGACAAGAAATTTATTTCTTAGAGCATGACGGTAGTTGTAAGCAGGTTTCCTCCAAAGGCCATGTTAATGAACAGGAACGACCACTTTGATCACAGAGAGGGCAAGGGTTGCAGTCAGAGGGAACACAACTAGTACCTTAATTTTTCAGACCCAAACTACGTGTTCACCATAAGCTCAGTCTCCTGGCTTACAGTGTATAAAGCACATGTTTGTAAGAAGGATACCAGTACCTCCCTTTGATTTCAATATTAGAGCTGATGCATTTCAGCAAAATCACAGGCAAAAGAATTACCACTCTCAGTCCCCACTTCAGGGGAACAATCCTCACCACATTCCTGCAGTCAGATACAGATAAAATCACAAGTTACCCAGGACAAAGAAGTGATGGAGACAAATCGCATATCAGCACAAATGATAGCAACAGCACAGCCTTTGTCAAAATAAATGCCAAAAAACATTCTCCATATAATGAGCTGCTGTTTCTCTCTCATCCCAATTCAGGGAATGAGAAGGCCTCTGAAATGCCAGTCAGAAACAGCTCCAGTGCCTCCCCTCCAATCTGATGCCTAGTATGACTTTTCTTAATTACTTTTCTTCAGATGTCACTTCATGGTCTTCTCTGATGACAGGGATCATTATTCAACTTTGCTTTAAAAAAAAAAAGAGAAGAAAGGATCTTTGGAGAGTCAAGCTGCTTTGCCCTCAGTGATGACAGGGTGACAGATGGTGCCATTTTGAATATTCATCAAAAGCCACAAGTGATTGCATTTCCAGTGAAGTGGCAAAAAAGAGTGATGGAGGTCAAGGCTTCTGAGTCTTGAAGCAGCTGGGGGAAAGGGCAAATCAGGAGTCCTCAAAGTAGATGTTCAGCTGTCTCTTTTTCCTTCATCGTGTAGTAGCTGTTTTCTTCATCAGACTTGAAACCATCTATTTTGTGAATACATCATACCCAAAGTCTGGTAACAGAAAAAGGCTGAACCCTTCCGAGCTTTCATAACTCATGGGAACATTCTACAGCTGGAAAACAAAACTTACTCCATAAAATGCATACCATCAGGTGTCTTCTATGGCTGACATTAAACAGTTCAAGTGTGAGTCAAAATAATGAAAAGGTTATGAGCAGCCCTGGCAAGACTATGGCAGTGGAGAACCCATATATCTTAATTTGTGCACAAAGTTCAGAGATATTTCATACGGTAAGTGTAAAAAAAAATGGGTTTAGTTGATTTCCTGTATATTTTTCTAAAATAAATTATTCACAAAGTCTTTTTTGCATTCTCACTTACGGTAAAAACTAATAAAAATATCTATATACTTAATAGTTACTGCAAAATTTGAGGGTAGAATGGCAGGTCAGGTACCTAACTTGGCTAATTTGTTTTTATTTTTTCTACAGACATGTGTACACATCCACTTAGAACTTTTTTTTTTTTTTGCCTGCTATGTTGGAGTTTTCTACTAAGTAAATGTGTTCTTTTTCCCTTCTTGGTCTGGAGGCTTTTTTGCTCATTTCTCATTCACATTACATACTCCTCAGTCAAGAAAACTGACAGAAGAGGCTCCCATGGAGAGAAACAGTTTTCCTATGGCTGATCTTGAGATAGAGTGGTTGCAGTGCAGCTAAAAACTTTGCCCCTCCAGCTGTCTGCTGCCTCAACTAGACAGTAAATTCGAGCAGAACCTGCAGGGCACACCTTCTTCTTGGGAAGCCTGCTTCTGAAAGATTGCACCTGGATTGGCACAGAGAAGTAGTAACATGCCAAGAATTTGATTGTTATCCAAGTACAAGGTTCTTCTAGGCTATCTTCACCATTTTTATGTAAATTAAATAGAGTGCTAAAGTAGTAATAAATCTATCCCAAGGAAAAAAAAAAAATGAGACAATGACGGATTTTAAACAGCACTACTTGGTGTAAATGAGTATTCAGTTCTGGATTCAAGATTAAAACATGTATAATTTTCTTTAAACTTATTTATTCTTTTTTGTTCTTTACTGCCTAAAGCTTGCTTTTCTTTTAAATTTTTAGATATCTTTTTCCTCTCCTTCTTTCTGATACAGTGAGCCATTTGTACCCCTGGTAGCCTTTTCAGTGACTGCACCAGGTCCTGTAGTAGCCTGGTTTAGGTCTAACCTAACCTTCTAATGCTGCTATGCCAGACTTCAGAAGAAAGTTAAAGAAACAAGAAGTGGCACTGATCTGGAGCCTTTAGAGTTGTGCACTTCACCTTTTTTGTTGTTCTTTTTTTAACATTACTGCAAATAGTACCAATGCATATTATTGCAAAGTCTCAAGGAAGTACAAGACTACTGAACTTTCTCATCTCTCTTCTGCCTGTTAATAGCAGTCACTGAAAGCAGAAGTGCACATACCTTTCCAATGCACACAGAACTGATCTAGATTTCTGTGTTTTCTAGTTGAAAATCTAGTTACTAACTCCCTACAGAAGCAGCACCCAAAAGAAAAAAAAAAAGAGAGAGAAAATTATACAATATCTCAAGTTGGAAGGGACCCATAAGGATCATCGAGTCCAACTCCCTGCCTCTGATAGGACTGCCTAAAACTAAACCATATGACAAGAGCACCATCCAGGTGCTCCTTGAGCTCTGATAGGCTTGGTGCCATGACCAATTCCCTGGGGAGTTTTTTCCAGTGACCAACCACCCTCTCAGTGAAGAACCTTTTCCTAACGTTCAGTCTGGGCTTCCCCTGATGCAGCTTCATTCCTTTTCCTTGTGTCCTATTGCTGGTCACCAGAGAGAGGAAACCAGCACCTCCCTCTCCATTGCCTCTCTTAAGGAAGTTGTAGACTGCAATAAGGTCACCCCTCAGCCTTCTCTTCTCCAGGGTGAACAAGCAAGTGACCTCAGCCACTCCTCTGAGTCTTGCCCTCAAGACCTTCCACCATCTTGGTCATCCTCCTCTGGACACATTGCCATAGTCTGATGTCCTTCTTCTGTTGAGGAGCCCGAAACTGCACATGGTACTCGAGTTGGGGCTGCCCCAGTACAGTATGGAGCAGGACAATCACCCCCCTCAACCACTAGATACACTGTGCTTCATGCACCCCAAGACACAGTTGGCCCTTGTGGCTGATAGGGCACACTGTTGACTTATGTTTTACTTGCCATCAACCCAAAATCCCAGATATCTTTCTACAGGGCTGCTCTCCAGGCTCTTGTCCCCCAGTTTTTACATATCACCAGAATTACACCATCCCATGTGGAGAATTCAGCACTTGGTCTTGTTAAATTTCCTATGGTTGATGATTTGCCAGCTATCTAGTCCACCTAGATCTCTCTGTAAGGCTTCTCTGCGGTCAAGGCAGTTCAGAGCTCCTCCTAGTTTGGTATCATTGGCAAATTTACTTAATATACATTTGATTCCTGCATCCAGATAATTTATGAAAACATTAAAGAGCACTGTCCCTAAAATTGATCCCTGCAGAACCCCACTGGTGACTGGCCACCAGCCTGACGTAACCCCATTTACTATAACCCTTTGAGCCTGACCTGGCAGCCAGTTGCTCACCCATTGTTATAATGAACTTGTCTAGCTGTATGCTGGACATTTTGTCCAGAAGGCTACTGTGAAAGATAGTGTCAAAAGCCTTGCTAAAATAAAAACCAAACACATCTACTGGCTTCCCTTGGTCAACTAGATGAGCGACCCTGTTGTAAAAGGAAATTAAGTTGGTTAAGCAGTACTTTCCTCATGAACCCATGCTTCCTATGACCATGTTGTCTCTCAAGTGTTTTTCAGTATCTCTCAAAATAACCTTCTCCATAATTTTACCAAGCACTGCAGTGAGACTGACAAGCCTGTAACTACCAGGATCTTACTTCTTACCCTCCTTGAAAACTGGAACAACATTTACCAGCTTCTAGTTGACTGGAACCTCTCCAGACACCAAGACCATTGAAAAATAATGGAGAGAGGTCCGATGATAGCATTGGCCCGCTCTTTCAGTACCCTGGGATGAACCCCATCTAGCCTTATAGATTTAGGCACATCCAGCTGGAGCAGCAAGTCTCAAACAGGTTCAGAGTTTGTAATTCCTTCAGTTGTGGTCTTCCAACAAGGGCTCCAGGGGTCTCAGGGCCCATCAGCAGTGTTAAAGACAGAGGCAAAGACGGCATTAAAGATCTCCACTTCGTTTACATCCCTATTTGTGAGGTGATCAACCTCATAAAACAATGGATCAGTGTTATCTCTGATCTTCCTTTTGCTGTTAACATATTTTAAAAGCCTTTTCTGTTTTCATAGAATCATAGAATGGTTAGGGTTGGAAGGGACCTTCAAAGGTCATCTAGTCCAACCCCCCTGCAAGAAGCAGGGACATCCCTGACTAGGACAGGTTGCTCAGAGCCTCATCCAGCCTGGCCTTGAACGTTTCCAGAGACGGGGCTTCCACCACCTCTCTGGACAACCTGTTCCAGTGTTCTACAACCCTCAGTGTAAAAGATTTTTTCCTAATATCCAATCTAAATCTACCTCCCTCTATTTTAAAACCGTTACCCCTCGTCCTATCACAACTGGCCCTACTGAACAGCCTCTCCCCATCTTTCTTGTAGGTCCCCTTGAGGTACTGGAAGACCACTATCAGGTCTCCCCGGAGCCTCCTCTTCTCCAGGCTGAACAGCCCCAACTCTCTCAGCCTGTCCTCATAGGAAAGGTGCTCCAACCCTCTGATCATCTTCGTGGCCCTCCTCTGGACCTTCTCCAACTGGTCCATGTCCTTCTTGTGCTAGGGGCTCCAGAACTGGACACAGTACTCCAGGTGGGGTCTCACCAGGGCAGAGTAGAGGGGGAGAATCACCTCCCTCGACCTGCTGGCCACGCTCCTCTTGATGCAGCACAGGATGTGGTTGGCCGCCTGGGCCGCAAGGGCGCATTGCCTGCTCCTGTTAAGCTTCTCATCCACCAGCACTCCCAAGTCCTTCTCCTCAGGGCTGCTCTCAATCCATTCCCCGCCCAGCCTGTATTTGTGCCTGGGATTGCCATGACCCAGGTGCAGGACCTTGCACTTGGCCTGGTTGAACTTCATGAGGTTGGCACGGGCCCAGCTCTCCAGCCTGTCAAGGTCCCTCTGGATGGCATCCCTCCCTTCCAGCGTGTCGACGGCACCACACAGCTTGGTGTCATCAGCAAACTTGCTGAGGGTGCACTCTAGCCCACTGTCCATGTCGCCAACAAAGATGTTGAACAGGGCTGGGCCCAACACAGACCCCTGAGGGATGCCACTCGTGACCGGTCTCCCCTTGGACATCAAGCCGTTGACCACCACTCTGAGTGCGGCCATCCAGCCAACTCCTTATCCACTGAGTGGTCCGTCCATCAAACCCGTGTCTCTCCAATTTAGAGAGAAGGATGTCGTGTGGGACAGTGTCGAAAGCTTTGCATAAGTCCAGGTAGATGATATCCACTGCTTGTCCCTTGTCCACTGATGCTGTCACCCTGTCATAGAAGGCCACCAAATTGGTCAGGCACGATCTGCCCTTGGTGAAGCAATATTTTCCTTCACAGTGGTGGCCAGCTTGAACTCTAATCATGCTTTGGCCAGAAGAATTTTCTTTCTACAGTGGCAAACAGCACCTCTGTTGCCTGGCCTTGCGTCCAGCATCCATTCACTTTCCCTTCCTGACTAAGCTATAGAAGAAGATCCCTGCTCCGCCTAGCTGGCCTTCTGCCTTGCTTGCTTGACTTTTAACACTTTGGAACTGCTTGCTCCTGTGCTCTTAAGTTTCCAGCTTAAGTAGAATAAAACAAAATTGCTTTAGAAAATGTCTGTTGCTACTAATCTAGGACAACAGAAACAGCAAGGGGCACAGCCCAGTGTTATGAAGAAGTCTACTGATGTCTGCACTTCAGCTGGGCAAGGAGTCACATTTTCCATGTGCTGCGAGACTAAGCTAATAAACAAACCTTAAATCATTTTTATACACAGTATTTCAGTAAGAGGCACTTCACAAGCATTCTCTAGAAAGCTCCTTGTCGTAGTTTAGCCCCACCTGTGACCAAACTCCGCAGTCTCTCGCTCACCCTCCCCACCCTCCAAGAGAATAGGGGAGAGATAATATAACAGAAAGGCTTAAAGCTTTGAGATAAGGTCAGGGAGAGATCATTCAAGTTACCATTATGGGCAAAACAGAGTCGACTTGGGGAAAACTTATTATTATTATTATAACTAAAGCAGGATAATGAGAAAGAGAACAAAAGAACTTCCCCCCATCTCTCCCTTTTCCCAGGTTTAACTTCATTTCAATTATCTCTACCTCCTTCCCCTCCCCAAGTGGCACAGAGGGGAAGAGGGAATGGGGGTCGCGGTCAGTTCATCACTCGTCGCTTTCTGCCACTCCTTCCTCCTCAGGGGAAGAACTCCTCACATTCCTCCCCTGCTCCAGCCTGGGGTCCCTCCCACGGGCTACAGTCCTTCGTGAAACTGCTCCAGCCTGGGGTCCTTTTCCACGGGGTGCAGCCCCTCCAGAACAGTTGCCCCAGCGGGCCCTCCATGGGCCACAGCCTCCTTCAGGCATTCGCCTGCCCCAGCGAGGGGTCCTCCCCGGGCTGCAGGTGGATCTCTGCTCCTCCGTGGACCTCCATGAGCTGCAGGGGCACAGCCGGCCTCACCATGGGCTGCACCACGGGCTGCAGGGGAATCTCTGCCGGGAGCAGCATCACTGCTCCCCCTCCTTCTTCACTGACCTTGGTGTCTGCAGCCGTTCCTCTCACAAGAAATTCTTCACAACCAGCTCAGGCAGACGCCTCTCAGGTTCTCTTTCACATCTCCTCTCCACTTCCTGCAGCTGGGCTGGGCATTATAAGTTGAACACTTTATTAAGATCATGGAGAGAAGCCACACCAGGGCCGAGAGCTGGATCCTGTTCTGAGCCAATCTTTTTACTTAGAAATGTCCATTATTTCTTGCAGGTAAGTAGAATAATAGAAATAATGTTTACACAAGAAAAGTATAATTTAAAGCCTTTAATAACTAACATATCCTTATTGCCCTGGTCTTATACTGTCTGCTTTCCACAGAGGGGAAAACAAACAAAAAAAAAGTATTCAAAAAACAACTTTTAAGACATATCTTTTCTTATCTACCTGCAGCCTAGTACCTCTTGTCTTTTCTCCTCTTTAGAGAAGTGAAAACAGTTTTAGAACAGTCTCCAGCAGACAAGAGCTCATATGCAACAACTGCACCACCTAGCTTCACACTGAAGGATCTTCAGGGTCCTATTTTTCTTTACACCAGTGTTTATATTCCCTCAAGGTGAATGCTTCTTCCAGCATCACCCCTACTCATCTGGTGTATCACCACTGATACTACAAACAATTCAACACCTTCGACAAGTTCAGAGCTCAAGAAACCTCTCACCTAAAAAAAAAAAAAACCAAAAAACAAACTAGCATTGGTGGTGTAACAGAGCTGCTTTATTTACCCTTTCATTTTCTACCTTACGCAGGCTGACGTGACCTGTCAGCCCATGGATATGTCCTATAACTCTTGTGTCCGAGTTCACCAAAGCCTGACAGCACCTGTTGCTGGTTTGATTCATTGCTGAATGGGGCACCCTCGATTAAAACACGCCTCGGTACATAGGAACTCCACCACTTTACTGATTCTGTATCTGGGAAGTTAAAGGCTCCCTTGTTCCCGTTTCCAGTATTTTTCAGTATTTCCTTTTCTAGGAGTGTTGAAACAGAATGCCTGTGATCTCTGACTTCAATCAAAGTTGTCCTGACTTTTAAATGAAAACTGGTACTTTCCCACTAAGTTTCAATTCTGACAAAACACGTTTACTGCAGTTTTTGAACTTAAGTACTGGAGAACAAAAAAGCAGAGTCTGTGTACCTCCCTTGGGTAAATGCACCATGGTATGTTTTTTAATTACGTTCTGACTTCATCCAGCTTCAATGCTCTGAAGAGGAATGAAAGCAGAACAGAGTAGCTAAGCTACAGTTCAACATCAGGCAAAAGAGCAATATAAATATGGCTACTGCAGTTCTCTAATGTCCAAGCTGGGACATGGTCCTTTGTAACATATTGCGCAGTGCCTCTGAAGACAGAAGACTCAGAGACATTCACCCATGAAATCTATGCCGAATATGTATTACTTTAATCAGTTCAATTCAAGCAATGTAGATGATCAGAAAAGTAAACCAGAGCATCAGTTCATGAGTCTCCTGGAAGCCTGTTTGTAAGGAGTCCTGTGGCCCTTCTTTTCTCTTTTCTCTCCCTCCTAGATTGGTACTTCTTATCAAGTCCCTAGGCCTGTCCTAGAATAAAAGGTATATGCCTCTTTTGTATAAAAGCTGTAGATAGAGCACAGTAATTCTCTTACAGTGATGACACCTCATTTAATATTGTTTTAGGGCATGTTAAAACTTAGCAGCGGTGCAGACACTGAAATGCTACCCTTGCTGAGTTGCAAGACATATTTCTTCACTACTAAATGTACTTAAACTAATACAAAAAGCGTGAGTACAAAAAGAGTTCCTTAATCTGAACAGAGCCATAAAAACAACCCAAAAAAGGAAGGTTTGTGCTTTTTATTTTGACAGGACACACTATAAACTAAAAGTCACAGCAAGCTTGTCAGCCCACAGCGAGTCAGAACCCTTTTCTGCACCGCTTGTTTTTAAAAAGATTAATAAGATGTTTTATAAGAGCAGAAGATATTAAGTCTATTTTCCATGTGTCATACAATTTCACTCTCAGTTCCTGCCAGCATCCAGAACATCCTCATATATGAGCAATTCTGGAAATGGTGTTTTGTTCCTTAATCTTATTTGGCTTCACTAGGTATTCCCTATAGATAGAACAAAGTGGTAAATTATTTAAGACCCGCAGGCTACAACCTTTGCTCATACACCAACAGAACCAAACACAATATGCCCACTCACACAGGCAAAGTTACAAGACCACGCTGTGAATCTCAGAGCTGTGCATTATACAGCAGAAGGCAAAAATTAATAATTTCACACCCACATGGTGTGGAATTAGCTTTAAAACTCCTCCAGGGCTTGACATGAATAAAAATACAGCCTCCTTTCTGAATTGCTTGATTCCATTATGTGCCATGCTTTTTAGTTTTTTCAGGACTCTAACTTTTTATTCTCTAATATGATGCAAGATATTCTCTCAGTCTACTATTCTGAGAACTGATTTGTCTTTAAACCCACACTTATACTTCTGGTTTAGGCCACACCCTTTCAACATTTGCCAAGAGAATCATTAATAACAAATAAAGTTTTTAATCCAGAGTAGCATCACCTGCTTTCTGTATTGTGGTACGTGTTAGAAGATACAACAAAGACTGCTGCAAGATAGCAACGATGATGGCTGAAAGCAACATAGCATAATCCACAGGGAATGAAACAGTGCAGCTGAGTGTGAGAAGAATGATGTAGATGAACAGAAGACAAACTGCTAATACTATTCAGATAGTAGAAGCTGTGACTGAATACATCTAGAAGTGCCTGCTCTGGAATAATCACTTCAGCTGCCTATGAGGAAAAAAAAAAAAGAAAAGAAAAAAAAAAAAAAAAGAAAAAAAATAGTAGCTGCAGAAACCACTCTAATTCATTTTAAAGACAAAATATCTAGGGGTAACTACAAACTACTCCAACCACAACCCAGAGAAACTGGCCTGCCAGGTGTGAGCTATGATTTCATTTTGACAACAGCCAGTGTATCAGGCATTTAAAATGGAAGTCTTGCGGAACATGACTGGAGTTGTCCTGAAGCAGCACTGCTCATGTGCTGATTTCACGGTATGAACAAACTTTGCAAACCCATGGCTGTCATCCTTAACCCTCTTTCTGTTGCCTTCCTCCTCACTGTACTGTTTATGGACAACCATATAGCTTGCAAAAATTTCATTCACTCTAAAGCAGAGTAAATCAACTCCTGACTGACAACCTCCAAGCTGGGATTTTTGCTGTTGCAGAGTAGATGGTGATGGGCTATTTATCATCATAGGCAGGATTCTGTGAACTACATGCTGTTGCTGCCCTGGTATTTTTCAGACAGATTCACCTCCTTGCCCTTCCTGATGCTTTAGTTTTCACTTCAGGTTAATCACATTCGGTCCTTATCAGGCAGTCTGGGTGTCTCCAAAAATCCTGGTACAGATCCACAGCACTGGGGTTCTGCCACAGACTGATGATACTGCTGGTACCATCACACACATGGCTACCAAGGTAGCTCTCTCTTTGGGGATCTGGGTGATAGAAAGAGCGGAATGAAAACAAAGAATGACAATACAGAGGGTCAGGAAACTGGAATGTGCCTGATGGCTCAAAAGAACACTTTTCCAAAACAGAGTGGTGGTTTTACAGACTTTAATATGAAACCAAAGCAGAAGATTCTATGGAAAGAACTATCAGAAAATTCATGGTTGCACAGTGAAATAACAGTATAGACATTTTGCATGGATTTAACTGAAGTAATGATGTCTGCCATAAAGACACCATTATTTCCACTGGATGAAACCTAGCAAAACTTGTATAGATGACAATGCAGAAAGTAAAAGGAGTTTACCTGAGAAAACACGGTCACTTTCCTCTGAGATTCAACAGTGGAATATTTTACTGCAGACATTCATCCAGACTCATTCAAAAATAATTTATGTTAATTTATTGAAAGTTACAGTTCAGAAACGTGTGTTACTATGGTATTACCAATAAACAGTTGCTCATTTCAGATGAAAAAGAGAATGACAGCATATGTATTTTTATTTAGAAATATTTCTGCAAATAACTTTGCACAGCAAAAGATTACTATGCATCACATTGTTCTGTGTTTCTTCATCCAAAATAAACTCATCTAGTAATTTAGCTCAATTATGAAAACACTTAAATCTACTACAGATATAAAATATTCTATACAATGCTTCTTGCAGACTGTGCCATAGACAAGTTGCAGTATTGCTGTTTACAGAAAAAGCATTTACCTTCAGTTTTACAGACCACTTGTTATTGTTGCTGAACGAAAGAAGTCCAAAGGATGAGCACCAGCAACTACTAGATGACTCTGTCTTGTAAAGGTGGTCTGAGAAGTTACTGGAAGCACTGATACCCCGCAGCACTGAACAAACAACTAGAGAGATCAGAGGTAAGCTTTTTTTTTCCCCCAAATCATCATTTAAACCCAGCATAATTATCGCGTTACAGATGAACCTTTGATGCTTCAATAGCTTCAAGAAAAGTCCCCCAGATCTATTCTCTAGACACAAGTCATCTCTGATGTGGTCTTTCCTGAGTGCAGATGCTAACAGCAATCCTGAATGCATATCCATGAGGTCACAGGCAACTTCACAGGAAAAGGAGAGAAAATAGAAAATACAAACAGGAAAGGAAGACAAGTACAACTGAACAACAATTTTTCAGCTTATTAGAACCAAAAAGATCACATTAAGTAACTGTCCACACCGTCAGCATGGGTTTATCCTAGTTTTCTCAGCATTAAAATCATTAAAACAACAAAAGACATGTGAAACAAGCAAAGTCACATGAACCTTGTTTTAAAATACTTGCTAAAATATCTGCTAAAATGAAACCAACTATACACAGTCTGAGAACATTGACAAATCATGGAAGAAGACGAAAGTAGCTTCAAGTGTACTTAAAAAAGCATCTCAATACATAATCAGCTCCTGTGCACTCCTTTTCTTCACATATACTTGGGAATTTTCAAATACCTGGACATGAGGTATGAATGGGCACAGCAGAAACTACCTTTTGTAAGAGCTGGGCCCACGTGAGGCTGGCTGCTGCGCCTGTAAGGCCAGTGCCTATTGACTTTGAATGGGTGCTGAGTGGACCAGGACCCTTTTTGATTAGCGGACACCAGTGGGCCACATGGGACAATGTACACATAAGGTCTTCCTCTGCCACAGCAGCTACTTCTAAAGCATGACTGATAATCAGCTAGCAATGCTCAATTCCAAATCTGTGGGACTGACCCAAGGAATAGCCAGGGGTCCTCAGTAATCTCAGGTTACTTCTCCAAATATACACTAGTGCTGCCCAGAAGACTGTCAACACTTCCTGCTGGAAGCTGTAGTTGGATCCCAGACCCCAAAGTGAGTTTCCAGGCTTTCCAGTTTGTAACTTTCCAGTTTGATGGCATCCCACCCTGACACACAACATATGTGCAAGCTAGGTTAAACAATCCACAGTAACAGAACTGTGACAGCACTCGCTTAGTTTGGCTAGGTCTGTGCTCATCAAAGAGCATGCAGAGGCATGTGTCACACCTCCAGTAGCATCACACTCTGTTTTAACTGATTTGATTAGTAAATCTTCAGGAAAGGAGGAATTTGACACAGCATAGTCTGAATCTGAATCACGTCAAGTATCATCCCTGTCTTCTGAGTCTCTACATAAAGAAATTCCCTTTTCTGTAGCTTCTAGGTGATGGTCAAGTATTTGCAAGACAGATACTGCTACATGGGGGACAATGCATTGCTCTAGTTTCTCCACATTAGCCTGATGGCTTTTAATATAGGCAGGGGCTAGAGTCTTCTCCTCTATTGCAGCACCAGCATCCTGCTGGGTGTGGGGCAGTTCTTTTTCATAGGTGGTCAACTTGGGCTTGGTCTGCTTTCAAACACTGCTCCGTACCTTTAAGGCAATGAGCTAAGAGATATAAGCAGAGTAACTCTCCCTTCATGTTTCTGTCTTTCTGACTTTCTCTAATCAAAGTAGAATGTGACATTCACAGGCAGGGCAAGGTGCCAAAATAGTCAACTAAGGCACCCACTGCAGTGTCAGGGCTGGTCATGATGCAGTGTACTGTAACCCATTTCTGACATCAGAATGTAAGGGCTTAAGGCAGCCCTGCCAAGTTATACATTTGGGATATGGTAACAGACACCTGACCAACAGCTTCAAGAATAAACAGTTTATCTCTAAGTAAATACAGGAAAAAAATACAGATCAGCAGTACAATTATCTGGTTTGTAACAACACCAAGTCAAGTAATTCACTACAACTGGGCTAGACCTAACATCTGGGCATGCAAAAACTTACACGACCATGACTGTCAGGCAGGCAGCAGGGCATGACCTCTTCTCCAGACCAGTGACCCAGACCAGTTAATGACACTGAGGAACACAAATTCCTTGGCTGGACCATCCTTTTTATCATCAAGCTGCAAAAGCACTATTTGGGCTTGTTAACCTAACATTACACCCCACCTCTGCTCCCTCTCTGTGCCAGCTCTGTCCTTCGTGTGCATGGGGCACGAGAATCCTGTACAAGGCAATACTGCCCAGCATTCCTTTGTCAGCATGGGCCTAACAGCTCTGCTGTATGCACTGTCTCCAGAAATGCCGTATTAGGCAATACGAGCCTTACAAGGACCCAGTTAGTCTTGTAAAGGCAAAAGTGACTGCTTATGTATGAAAGTCACTACACAGAATGCAAGAATGAAACCCAGGGTACTCTGGAACTGCATGAATATCCTTAGCAGACATTAAAAACTAAGTACAGGCTCAGAAGCCGAAAACGCTCTCAGTTTAATATAAGAATGACCACAAATGTAGTGCTGACACTGAGCAGACTGAGTTTATACCAGCCTTATAGTACAGTATGTTAATGACTAAGAAGAAGCCCAATAAAACAAAACAATAGTACATAGTACAGATGAAGATTGAAAGATGAAGAAAGTTGTACTGGTATTTTTTTTTTTTAAAGAAATAAAAATCTTCTAGTAAAGCCCAAGTTAGGGAACTATTAGAGTACCATTTGGCAGCAGGCCTCTGAAAGACTGTTTCAGCTTGCCAAAGTGTGAATACCTTTTAAAGGTGAAAAATAGCAGAAACTGGAAACACCACTGGACCAATCCACTCTCAAAAGTCTCATGCTTCTTTCACTTATGTATTTAAATTAACATTTTACATACTCCAGCTGCCCAGTTGTTTTTATGAATATATCCTGCTCTCTCGCAGCATGCATGTAGAAGTTCAACAAATACTTACGGAATCTTCCAATATATTTGGAGACATCTATTTTCAATTTATTTATTTTACGCAAACTGCAGGACTGATTAATTAATATTACACTGGTTTCTCTCATACATGTTACTGTGTTGAGAAAGCTTTAAATGTAAACTGTATATTTAAACTGTCTGCTGTACTATTTTAAACCCAGAGACAACTTATATGTGGTCCTTTGTTTCAAACTTGGTTTTTGAACTTAACCATGTTTTTAAGTATCAACGGCACACTACTGTAAAAAAATAATTCAGTCATAAACAGGCTGGTGAATAATGTAATGAAATTTGTTAAGACAAGGAAATACTGAAACCAACATAATTCCCTCTTATTTTTCCACTGCTAGCTGCACAGCATGACTAACAACTTCAGGAGCTTGTTGAGCCATCTTCTTCCTCATCTTTATATTTATTGTAGGCACACTGCTGGTTCTAGTGATTATAGCTGATGTTCCAACAACCACAGCTAAAAAGAAAAAAAATATCATAAGGAAGAGAATATTTAGTACCAAGTGTCCAGTACTGTAATGATGCATTGTATATAGATAGATTTTTCTCTATCACAAAAACAGCAAGTAATGCATGAAGTAACTACCTCTATCACATTACTTGACATGCTCAATCAGTTGAGCTTTTTCCTGCCAAAGGAATACGGTCCCAAAGCTGTAGCAACTGCTCTCCAACTTGTGGCTCCAGCTCCTAGAAATGAGCAAGAAATTACAGAAGTTATTTGCACTGCTACTATTGAACATTTAGAAACCATTTATAACAACATTGTTAGATGATGTTACTGGTGATTGCTTTGTCTTTCTGAAAGAGCTCATTCCTTTTGCTATTGAGACATACGTTAGAACTCCCTGCACAGGAAGGTTTTTTCACTCGAGCTCAAGAAGAGATTAAAACTTTTATAAGCAACCCTGGCCTAGCTGGTTGTTTTTTTTCATCCACAGTAAGATGTCAGTTCTTAAGAAGAGAACTCTGAGTGAACACACCACCACCATATACAGGAACATATGCACTATACACTTTATACCTTCTACAGGTCACTTATTAACTAAAGAGAATTATTCTACACATTCCATCAAGTGGATGTGGAAAGGTAGGCCACAAGTAATACAGTGGCTCTTGACAGAATGATCTTTAAGATCATTAAGACTCTTTAGGTCTTAAGAGCCACTTACTACAGAAGCACTGTTCACTCCATCACACGCTACATTCCTTTCCTCGTTCTTACAGTATGTTCCTTTCCTCATTCTTAAAACTGGAAGGGTGTTGGGGAAGTAGTGAGAAGATGATACAAAAACTTCAGCTCTAGAATCTAGTATCAATGAGGAATTTTGGAAGGGGACTGGGAGAACACAAACTGCCATACAGAACTCTTGTGCCAGTTCTTTTTCAGCTTTTTGTAGTTGCATTTTGCTTTAACAGATTGGAGAACTGTCCTAAGCTTTATTCTACCTCAAATCTCAAGGTTCTCTTCAGCCTTTACAGGAAACTCAAAGCTATAATTACGAACAGTTATTCTGGTGTGATAGATTATCTTGGGGAACAAACCTGAATGAAACAGGGAACAAATCTCCAGAATCAAAATTACAAATTCCAAAAAGCTTTTATTTTTGGAAGCATCCAGCTTTAAATCTTTTTTTTAAAAACACATAATAAGCAAGAAACTGCTTTGATTTTATCAAAACACCTCTATTACTTCAACACATTAACACACACCAACATTCTGCATCAGCAGAATGTACAACATGCATCAATGAACTGTGATTCAGATTAATAATCAGGACAGCTGAGATAACTACCAAGGCTAAACAAGCTAGTAAACAGTTCCACCAAGTAAAGAAGACTTAAGAAGAGAACAACATTACCTGTCCATCTCTGCTTATTTGTACTTTCTTATTGTCATTCCAAGGGTTGAGTAAATGGTGTGCAAACTGAAAAGGAATGCTTTCTTTTTTGATCCACTCCACCTTAAATACACCTCCAAAACCAGCAGATCCCCAGTCTTGACTTTTCTCACATCCTATCTCTGAAGCCATTCTAGCAAAACCCTGGAACAAAAATTTAAATATGAAAGGAAAGACATAATTAGAGCATATCTGCTTATGCTGGAATTAAATAAGTGACTGGACTTCACACAGAACTTTCTAACTAATTAGTTTCAAAGTGATTCACATGCTCTCCCCCATGGAATTGGATCTTTTAAAATGTTTAGAAAGTTAAAAGAAGTATCATTTGTTTTTCCATTTCAAATAGGCCTTCTAGAGTTTGACCAGAGAAAATGCCTCTCAATTAATCTCTCACAATTACCATGTAAAGTTTTTTAAAGCTTCTTAACAGAGGTTGAAAAGGTGTTGTAAAAACATTTGAAGCATAAGGAATTGAGATGAATGTTCTACTACATAATAGTCCATCAGCTATCCCTTGTTAGTCGTAGATACTTTTTGCAGAAATCCATTCTTTCCTTCCCATGTTCCCTCTATGTCAACAAACTTTCACATAGAATTAAGAGAGTGTAGCTCTCCACTCTACAGAACAGTGTAGTTGTTCTCCACAGAGAGAAGTCAAAGTTGCTTTCATTTTCTTCTTCTACAAAGTGGGAAGAAATTCCAACAAGACAAGTATCCAGAAAGAAAATTAAAGAAACCCCATATCCAGGATTGCTTCTAACTTACTTAAGGACACACCTACTTGCCCACATACCAAGCAAAACAAAACAAAAACCACCACACACCCAACTTAGGAACTATTCAAGCAAATTTATGCCAGTTATGACTTAGGAGTCCAAGAGATGCAGTGCATTACATAAGTTATCAGCACACACTACTGTTGTAAGACATGCAGTCCTAGATAGCTCAAGCCAGACTTAAATGGAAATGAATAAAAGAAACAGAGGAAAAATAAAGGCGGAAAGTAAAGGGACACTTGGTACAAGACAATATTAATAGGAATGTTAATCTCACATTAACACGAATGTCCAGTGCATTGTCAAAACCGGAAGGGCAAGGCAATATCAACCACCTACACTCCTACTTCAGCATGTCTTCCCCTCCCAGCTTCCTCATCTAAGAGCACCAATACAACAGCCCATTTTCAGTATTAACCGGCATGCTGAAAATTACTTTCCAAACCTACATCATGACACAAATCACCATATGTATATCTTACTGTAATCCTTCAGTGGTATCACCAAGACAGCTGCATTTGGGCTACTTCATTTTAGAATTTAAGAATTTAAGAATTTAGATTTTAAGTTTAGCTGATTTCATGAATAGCTGATATATAAAGAGGTAAGCTGAAATTTCTTTACCTGGAAGAACTGAGTTTAGCCCTCTACATCACAGCTAACCTGCAACTTTGCACTACCAGGTCAAGTCTTTAACTTCAAATTTGCTACAAATTTGTCAGCAAATTATCGACAAATACCTTGCTAAGCCTGAAGTCAAGAAACAGCTCTGGAAGAATCATGGTCATGACTTTCCAGCCTCCTAATTTTTAGAAACTACAGCTCAGGTAAAATAGATTTTACTAAGATTTGTAGTAAAGATATCTATGAGTTTCATGGCTTTAGAAAGCTGTGACTTGATTATAACTGCTTGTTCACTTACAATATTTATTTTGGCATGCAGAGAAAAGAGTATCAATCCTCACTTTGTTTGGATTTGTTTGGCTGGTTTGTTGTTGTTTTAAAGGATTAGTGAAGGGTATAAACATTATTCTGACTCAAGATGTTTTGAGGCAGTTCAGTCTTAGCCTTTGAGTGACAAACTGAGCTAGCTAAAAGGGCATACTTCAGAGAAGAATGAAGTACTCTTTCCTCAGATACATCTGCTTGCTACTCTACTTACTAAAAGGTCAGAAGTCATAAGCAAAAACCTCCATACTACACAGTAATTTGCTGTGCTCTCCTAAACCCTCAGTCAAAGCCAATATTTAGTATTAACTAAGGACTCACCTGAAAGTGTCCAGACCCTTGAACAGAAAATATTAGGTAAACCATGCTGCTCTCCCAAAAGGCTCTATTTAGTTTTCTTTCATTACTTGGCGTAGTAGACCATATACCCTTCTGTTGAGAAATATCGATGTTTTGCAAGTTGCTACTTTTCATTATAAAATACCGAACTGGCATATTTGGTCTTGGCGAAGGAGATTTGGAACCCTGGAAACATTAAAATAAATTAAGCTACAATAAAATAAACCAGGCTTTAGTTCTAAAGTCTTACACATAGGAAGACAGAAATGCCTTGGTAGCGCTCCTACCCTCCTCCTCCCGATTCTACAGGAAACACAGAATCTATCAGCTGATACTGTCTGAATTGGTTTTAAAATGTATTTCACATCTATTTTACATTTTTTAAACAGTTTCCGAAATAATTCATGAGGAGCAGCAAACAAGTATAGCAGAAGGGCCCTAAACAGTCTACTGATTAAATACGATTCTTTGAAGTCTGACACACCTTCAGATGACACAAAATTAATCATTCTAGACTGTAGCCTCAAGCACACTGTTCACATTTCCATCTTCAGGAAACCTAAGTTTTTTCCCTTTTACACTGGCTGAATTTAGAAATTGAAAGACTTAAGAGGAATTATTAAATCCTCCAATGAGTCTGCACTTAGAGGAACAACAGGTTTTCCTCTCAGTGATCTGTTTAATATTGCTGCAGTTTACTATTCAAGTACATAGGGAGAATTATGCCAAGAACCTCATTAAAAATGTGTGCTTTCTTAAAATAACCATAATTTAGAAAGCAGTAATAATAAGGCTGATAATACAAAACTTCAAGAGAATCAGTATCAATGTACATTATTATAGAAATTGAGGAAGGCAGAATCCAAAGAATTCAGAAGTGCATGTACTGTATACTGATTTAGAAAAAAATTAATGCATCTTCACTGGTTATTATATCAAGTTTAAAAAAAAAAAATCTGCTTTTTTCTACTTTGGATAGCTTTACCTCAGCAGTCTGCAAAGAACTATATTTTTACTGTATTAAACTAGTATAACAAAGATATTTAGTCTAGATTTTAAGTTCTAGAAATAAATAAATATTATGCAGTCATTAAAAATTAAAATCTAAGTTATGTTCTTAATTTATCAATATAATGCTGATAGTTGCTGAAAGATATCAGGAAATGTATTTCTGAAATTCTGTTGATTTTTAAGAGTAGGTTAATTTGTTTACGAGAACTCTACCTTTCCAGATGTTGGAGAAGACGGACTAGCACAGGGGCTAGGATAGCTACTGCTGTCTGTAGACTTCAATGATGATTGATCTGACCTGTCATCTGAAGTTCGTTTGGAGTGCAAAATGTTTTTTTCTTTGTACTTTGGCTGGTGAAGAGTAGGAGGTGTAGATTTCATTAAAACTCTAAAAAGTAAAAGGTAGATATAGGACACACCAGGCAGTCACAGAACAATTTGTATCTACATATCAGCCTATTGTATGACTATACGTATTACAGTAATTCCACACATTAAATATTAGCTAAAAAAAATATGGATCACCCATTGTTTTTGAATGCTAGGGTTAAACCACTTCTGCTACTTCTTCCCAGAGATCACAGTTCATAGACAATATTCCTGACTGCTCTCTCAAACAGCAGGCACACATATGAAATACTTCTAAATGAAATGCAACATAGGATAGTATAAATTCTTTCAACTGTATTTGTTTCTTCCTTTTTATTACTAGCAGAAATTTAAGTGATGCTTTGACATCTACGTCAAAATTGTAACCTGCAGTCTCTATAAGATCTCAAAAGCTTACTTTTCAGCATTAGAGGAGTCATCAGAAAATTCTGTTTCTGCTGAGCTTTTTCTACTATTGGTTGACCTCCATGTAGATGCTAAAGGATGTTCTTCAGAAGTCATAGGTCTTGGTCTCTGACCAATTCCCGAAGGCTGCTGCAAACCTGCAGACTGTTCTTCAGTACTCAGAACAGCTATAATTGCTCTTACAGTTGTTTCATCAACTTGAGACCATGGTTTAGAAGGAGCTCGCATACGACGCAGGAATAAGCTATGCCACTTCTGTCTCAGTTGCAAAAGCAAACCAGCAGCCTGTAATGAATTTAAATTCTGTTAGAGACGGATAAAAAGTAGATCAGACAGGTGAGCGTACCCTACATCTTTCCTATCAGGCAGCATCTGGCATTCTAAAATGAACAGGGTCCAAACTGAAAGGCAAGACTAAAGTGCCAGGGAGAAAGAGAAAAACCCCCACACTTAAACTAAGCTGTTATCTTTTCTTTCCTTGGGTGCAAGACCATTTTTTAAAACGTTTTATTTCATTTATCTCTGCACCAAACTTAAAATTATATTGTAAAATCACAGGTTTTTTTTATTTTTCACTTTAAAATTTTATCCTTAAAAAAAACACACCTCTTCATGCTTTATGCCTTTGTTCTGGTTTTGTTTAGTGAGGGGGTGCCTAAGGTGGCAGCTTCTGTAGGAAACTGCTAGAAGTTGCTCCCCTTTGTTCAGTGGACTTGGCCGGGCCTAGGGCGGACCTGCTGCTGGCCAAGGCCAAGCCAATTGGTAGCAGAATGTCCCATGATAACGCCTCTGCGATAACGTATTGAAGTAGGGGAAAACAGAAAAAAAAAAAAGGGAGAGAAGATTTGAAGCAGCTGACCAGGGGCAGAGAAGGGGAGGCACGAGCCTTGTGGGCCTTGCAGGCCTCACCCTCTGGCCTCCCACCAGGCGGCCGACTGGGCCTGACTCATCCTGGCCCGGCTGCAAGAAGTGGAGAGGAGATGAGATGTGAATGAGATGTAAAAAGATCCTGAGAGGCATCTGACAGCCTGTTGTGAAGAATTTTTCTTCTGAGAGGAACGCCAAGGTCAGTGAAGAAGGAGGGGGAGGAGTAATGCGGCTCCTGGCCAAGATTCCCCTGCAGCCTCTGGTGATGACCATGGTGGAGCAGATTGTCCCCCTGCAGCCCATTGAGGCCCATGGAGGAGCAAAGATCCCCCTGCAGCCCGGGGAGGACCCCACTCTGGGGCAGGTGGAGGCCTGAAGGCAGCTGTGGCCCGTCGAGGGCCCGCTGGGACAGCTGTTCTAGAAGGACTGCACCCCATGGAAGAGATGACCCATGCCGGGGCAGTTTCACAAAGGACTGTGGCCCGTGGGAGGGACCCCACAACGGAGCAGAGGAGAAATGCGAGGAGTTTCTCCCCCGACAAAGAAGCAGCAGCGTAAAACAACCCATGATGAACTGACCGCGAGCCCCATTCCCTCTTTCCCCCTGTGCCGCTAGGGCCAGGGGAAGATAGTAGAGAGAATGTTAAGCCCGGGAAGAGGGAGGGGTGGGGGGAGGTTATCTTGTTCCCTGTCTCATTTTCCTGCTAGTTTTAGAAATAAATGAATAGTTTTTCCCAAGTCGAGTCTGTTTTGCCTGTAAGGGTAACTTTAAGGATTTCTCCCTGTCCTTATCTCAAACCTCGAGCTGTTTTTCTTATATCATCTCCCCCTATTCTCTTGGAGCGTGGGGGAGCGAGAGAGTGACTGCATAGTCTGGTCCTGAGCAGGGCTGAACTATGACAGCCTTTTCTCTCAATTCAGTCTGTATTCATGCACTCTTCCTTCACACCTGAGGGAAAAGAGCTGTAAGTGACATATTTTCTTACACAAACTTCTGTTCAAATGAGATGACTGAATTTAGAAGGTTATAGTCTAATTCATATATTATCAGAAGTGCTTCCATTAAAAAAAAAATAAAAATCACCCTTTGAACATCTCTAGAAGAGACAGTATTATTATTAGATCTGGTAAGTCCAAGTGTTTCACAATCCACAAACTACTCTATCTCCTGCCACAGGCAGAACTTCTCCATGACCTGAAGACTTCTATCTTCAAAAGGTTTTTTTTTCTTCCTTTTTCTAAAATCTGGCAGCAACTTTCTTTCAGCAACTCCAACTTTAAGTACTCCATTTTGATCCAACTTTAGTCATCCTCTCAGAGAAGGAAACACACTATATGCCATTGTGACTGTTCATTCAACTTCTGCTCAGATTTTGGCTAACCCAGCTGATGCTAAGGCTTGATGTGTTGTGGGAGCAGTGCCATTACATCAAAGCGAGAGCACATGTAGGTAGGACAGGTGGTCAGAAAGAGCTGAAGGGCCATTATGCAGCCACTATCATCTGCAGCTTGCTGTCTCCTGCAGCCATTATCTTTTGTCTGGCAGTTTCATCAGAATCTGCTCACTCATGGAAATGGACCAAAACTCCAAGCTGAAAGGTATAAAACATCAGCTTACCAAAAAGCTTTTGAAATGGATCCAACAGCAGCTGGATGGCTGAGGTTCTCTGGCTTTCCAGTACGATACAGGTGACACCCACATTGTGACGGAGGAAGAAGGATGAGCACTCTCACCATTAACTAAGTAACTTAACTATTTTTATCTTTTTGCTCATAGGTGCACGAATTAAGAGTTATGGGTTATAAGTTATGAAGACTTATTATTTGAATGGTAAATAAGTTAATTCCTGTAATAGATCCGTCTGGGCCAAAAGGGGATTGAGCCTAACAGGCTAATGAAACAAAGGTTAAATCACAGACTATGCGGTCCTGTAAATCTGAGAGACCCAAATGGACCTTAACAGCCATTCTTACAGAAAATTACTGGTTACTCAAATGTTTCAGAAATCTTTTTAGGAAAGTATGACACAAATATCCTTCTACAAGAAACAAGCACTGAAGTGATATATTACTTACTTCAGGGTCCAATTTGAGCTGGAGCCATTCATCTAGCTTCAGTAGTGCCAAATTAGCAGTTGTTTTGTCCTCCATCTCACTATCACTGTTATCATTAGATACCCCATCCCCTGAATTAAATATAAGAGGTGCATTAACATTTCTATATTATTTGCACTTACATACAAAAATCTGAACATTACTGTATTCCCAGAAATAAACCCATTTTCCTTATAAATTTTATTTTAAAATATAAACATTTGTAAAACCACTTTTTATTTTCTGCAAATACACCTCAGTGAAAAGTCTTTGCTTCAGTTAGCAGAATTCAAGTATCTAGACCTGCTGAGAGCCTGCTATGAAGCACTTGTATTGATGTGATCTGACTCACTCATGTAGCTTTATCAGTATCAATAAGCCATTATCAAACTGTTGCCTGAAGCTTTCTGCAGAACCACACATTGCTCTATGCTGTATTTCCCAGTAAAAGAGCAGATTTAAAGACTCATTAAGAAAAAAAAAAAATATATATATATATATGGCTATTAAATATGTTTTTTTTTTTTAAAAAAGGTGCAATTCAATCAGCAGAAACACTATTTTAAGGGTAGCAGCTTAACAGCAAGACAGAAAAGCTTCAAAAGTAACTTGAACTCTTACTTTGATTCAAACTAATATTTCTAGAGAACTGGCAGCACAACAGATTATTTTTGCTTTTACTCCTACAGCATGCCATTTAATTTTTTTTAAAAAGATAATTCCTCGGTATTCCCTATTACTTCTAGTTAATAGTGTAGCTAATTATCATTAAAAGTTATCAGTGGAAAATAATCTCTAAAATGCATGTTTCAGCTGGAAGCAATATGAGTATTTGCGATATTGATAGTTTATAAACTATTATTCAGTTTGAACAAACTGGTTTAAAGTACCAAAGTCTGTAGAAAAACATACACATACAACACTTTTCAACATTAGTGATGTCATTAGACATTTTGTTTACATTTTTTATTTTATTACAACTATACTGTAATTTCTGAGACTTCAGAACTATGTAAGTGTAATTTATGGATATGAATCTATAAGGATTCACAAAACTGAGACATTTATTACAGAGCCTATAAACTATTCTTGAACAGCTATAGGAACTCTAGCTCTGTTGTTTAAGTATTAGCCAATATATATATTAAATATTCTTGAAAAACAAACCTTCCATATCACACAATAGTATATAAGAAGGGAAACATTCCAAATCCAAAATCCACTATACCTCGAAAGGATGCAGGTTCCTGCAAAGCATTACTTGGTAATCTAGCTGGCCCACAGAAGAGTGACACAGTGACAGGTGTTACAACAGAACAGCATCTGATATTTGCTATCCTGTGAGCTCTCGTCATTTCATCATATATAAGCCAGTCTGTAGGGAGTGCCTGAATGGCTGCAGCTTGCCCATTTGCTGGGGGAATCTGTGCAAGAGCAAATAAGAATAAGCTATTTTATCCTCTATTTGCAATTAAAATAAATTTTAACATATTTATTATTTTATATATGTAGAAATAAATACATACATATTTATATACACATAAACTTACAAACACAAATATAAAGCAACAGAGAATTCAATCAGACTTACAAATCATCCTACCACCTTGAAATAAAATATTGTGCTTTAAAAAAAGATCCACAAAAAAATCAGTTTCAGAGTAGAACTGTCTCCTACTATTATGAGCAGTGATTGTTACTTCTTTAAAACAGTTTCATAACTAGCTTTTTTTTTTTAACCATTTTGTCTCATTCCACCTAGAAGGACTAACTGATGTAAGTTTTGATGAAATTATATTGGAAAAATAAACTAACTCCACTTCTTTATTTTACCAATTGCCAGGAAAAATATTTTCTAAAAATATAGTGTTTAATGCACATATTGCTTTTATAGTACTGATAACTATGAAGAGACCTTTCTAAAACTTTTGATAGACTATAGTGCTCTGCATTTATAGTTCAAAAGAAAAAGTGATTTCACCTTTTTATTCTGAGGTTGACTAAGAACAGAGGTAGGATGAAATCGCACTTTCTTCTCCTTTGGTCCAGTCAAAACCAGGTTTTCTCTATCCACATGCACTAGATTGGGATACATCCCAGCCACCAAGGCAGCTTTAACTACAGCCCAGTTTTCAGAGTTAGTATTAACATCTCTGATATCAGCTCCACCTCTGGCTCTAACAAAACCTGAAGAAAAAAGAGGGAAAATGTGTGTTATATTTGCTGGTATTTAAGATCTACTTTTTTGTTTCTCAAAAGGAATAAAAAAAAAAAAAAAAGTTAAATAAACTACAAATCTGTTGCATTTTTTCACCATTGCCAACCTTAACAGCAAGAAGAAACCATTATACTGAAATCCTTCCTGATAGGTGGTTTTATACTAACATAGAATAGAATTACTTTTTACAACATTTCCGATGGAAATAATTTATTAGAATGCAAAAATCCAAGGAAATGTATCTGAAAGCCAGCAGCATGTGGAACAATCAGGGTGCTTTCAGCTAGACCAGCTGTTACCCAACCACACTTCCTCACTCTAGCATCTGCACCATGCCCAGCATGGATGTGGACTGGTCTGTTTCAAACTAAGGAACAAAAATGACACCAGTGAAAACGATTCCTGTTACAATTTGTATACACTTGTACTAGGTATACACTTGACCCGAAACTATGTTAAAATTCTTTACAAGCTATTTACCTGAGGCTCTAAGTTGGCCAAGCAACTGCGTTCTCATTCCTACGATGATTTCCATTGTGGCTTGAGATAGGAAGTTCTTTTCACAGAAGGCTCTCTCCCAGCCATCACTGCGTGCCTTCTGCCACGCCTGTAAAGATTTTTTATTTTTTTACATTTGCCTATTAATTTGATTAGCTAAAATTTTTTAAATGCACGTTTTTTAAAAAAATAACATTTATGACAATAATACTAAGGCAAAAACCATTCTGAAAGGAAGGAAATGTATCAAGCTAGATTTTATTTCTGATTAAGTACTAGATTCTCTTTACCCATTCCTTAAATTAACATAATGATCATTATGTTAAGTTTATTATAAGACCATTCTATTAAGTTATTATAAAGATCATTATGTTAAGATCATTATTTTAAGTTATCAATGTGGCAGGATATAAAGTGGCATCTTGTTGGAACATTCAGAATTTAACCAGGTTTGAAAATATAAACCAAAAATCTTACAAAAAGTGTTCCCTCACAAATTTATGAGTCCAATATCTAGGAAAGCCACTAGGCAAAAATAAAGTCTCTTCTCCAAGGACTTAATCATAGTCTATCATTCTACACCCAACTTGATTGGTAAATCATTTACTTTGACAAGTGATCTTTTCTGATTAGTACTCTTTCTGAAGAAGAAATAATACCTGGAAAGCCCTGAGAAGTGCCATATGGTCACTAAATGTTCCTGCAGTAAAACGTTTTCTACACAGCATGGCTGCGCGCTTTTGAGAGGCCAGTGTAGGTAGGACAAAAGGGTCTCGATATGCAAGAGTGCAAGCAATAGTAAGGATAGGATCCAGGCACTTCAAAACAACCGCACACAACACCATTTTACCAAGGTGTGGCTCTACTGGTAATTCAGTGAGATGATAACCAAGTTCAGTGAGATCTTCCCAAGGGTCCATGGCATCTATTGTCTGAGCAAGAAAAAATAAAAAAAGGCAGAGACAGGGAAAGTGGATCAAATTATTTTACAATAGAAGTAGAAAAGATGTGAATACTAGACATTAACTAGAGTTCTTCCCAGACCCTAGGAAAGCAAGTCAAACTCTTATGTTTGAGATAGGATTTTTAAGCACTCTCTTCCCTCAACATGGGAACATCAACACACATAAAATGAAAACAGAAAACAGACAAAAGCTCAGAGCATCCTTAAGTAACTAACCAACAGTCTCATTATAATTAAAACTCAGTATTATATGTTGGCACATCATAAACAGAACCGTACACAATTCCCATTTAAATCTATTCCTCTGCTGACCTTAAGCATTTGCACAGCATTTCTCACAATTAAAGCTGGTGGAGGATCAGGAGCTTTCATAAGGAAGTCAACAATTGGACAATTAATTGGAGCCAGAAGTTTTGTGTGTAAACAAAGCTCCTGCAAGTTAAAAAGAAAAAAAAAAGATCATTAGGATTGTAAAAAAACCTAATCAAAACAAAACACTTTTTTGGAGTTAATAGTATGCTTTGATGACAATACATTTTTTAAAAGTTATAATTTCTAACTGAATGTGCACCTGAAGTGGCGTTCTTAGAAGTTCTGGAGTCTGAAATTCCAACATATTCTGAAATCGGAGTCTGCTGAAGAGACGAAAACAGACTCCAGGCTGACAGCGCCCAGCCCTTGAAAATAAAATATAGGAAGATGCTGAAAATTAGAATTTCTTTAAAAAAAAAAAAAATTAAAAATAAAAAGAACAACACACACAAACTTAGAATGGAAATGTTGAAAAAGGTCTCAGAAAAAGACAATTTTGTTACTAAGTGTAAGTCCCACACGTGAAGTGAGAGTTTTCCAATACATGGATTATTTCTGATGGAAATTTGTTATTATGATTTTACCCCAACACTGAAAGATCTGGAGAAATAATAATAAGGCCTTTCTAAAGATAAAGTGATGAGGGTTTTTTGCTAACCTAAGATCAAGCCAAATCTCAACTGTCCTTTGCTCTAAGGAATATAAATCGTTAATTTCATTTCTTCCTCTTCACATCCCCCAAAGAGTTGGAAGTCACTCTGGGAGTAAAAGGTAGAACGAAGACCAAACAACTTGTCAGTGAGAGGACAGAGACAGCAAATGCTCACATTCACATTCAAATTCCCGCAAGTTAATGCGAATATCATATCACCAAACATAGGCATTTGTTGCTCCATATCCTCTTAGCCCTCACCCACTCACATAGTCTTGGGAAGCATATACTAAAGGCCTGTTAAGTCATTAATAGCTCAGAGAACGTGAACAAAGAATCACTGCTCAATGTCTCTTCTAATATAGGGATGAAGAGACACCAACTAGAAACTAGCAATAGGCAGCCCTTTGCCCAAAGATAAATTGTGAAACACCTTTTTGGATACTGCGGTTGCTGGTGCTACATAGGAAACAGGGGAAGAACAACAAGTTCATGGGGGTAAAACAACCTAGACCTAATGTAAGCTTTGGGAAATTCCTAAGTGTCACTCTTCTACAATTTGAGAAATTACTCCAAGGAAATACAGGTTTGACCCTTACACTTCTGCAGAGAATTAGCCCTGCCATTGTCCAACACGATACTGGATTAGGCTAGTAACATTACCCAGTGTGGCTGCTATTACGTTGTGTACTTTATCCATAACACACAGGATAGCGAATATTTGCAAAATAAAATTCAGTTGAAGCATTTATTACCTGCCTTTTCTCTGGATAGCACTGGCTTTCGAAATCCACACCATTTTTAGCATTGTAACGCAAGTCAGCGCATCAAAAGACTTCTATAAAAGCAAAGCAAGGAATACAAAAACAAGATTGACTAAGGTACATGAAATAAAAGTTACTAATTATTTAGATAATCAACAGAAATTCTTAAAAAAATAATAAGAACAAGTACCAGCAGCTTGTGGCACAAAGGTGTGTTCTAAAGTACTTAGTTTCAAGTGAATTTATGCTACCTCCTTTGCATTACCTTTGTCCTATACAGTTTTCCAAATAAAAGTTTTCTAGTCAATAGGTAATTGTAAGTCAATAAAAGACACGGATTGTGTTTTGTGATATCACAAACCAAGCAAAAATATGTTATTATACTGAATAAAGTTTTCCTCTTTGTCTCACTTGGAAACGACATCCTTATTTTCCTACATTTGATGAAAAATTACAAAAAAATCACCATGAGAAGTTCAGAAATTTGGTGTGTATTATCTCCTATGAAATCCAATTTCATTTTCTAAGCCATATACTAGGTCTTAAACTGCCTCATCATGTTATCTCACTTTTCTTGAGTAAGTAATTAGGGAATGGGCATTCAACACATCAAAAACAATACTTAAAAACTTAACAGATTACACTTGGGCTAGGTACAATAGCAGGCAAAGGGAACTCCCAGTGTTCTCTTAGTCTCAGGAAGATGGCAGTGTGAACTAACAGACTTGTTCTAAAAATCAAACAGAAACACTAAATTTATTTTTTTTTTTAAATCAATATATCAATGTATCAACTTGCAATACCTTTTAGAGTGTTTTTGAACAGCTAGCTATTTACAGTATTTGTCATAAGTCAAATGGATGTCAGAACATCTCAGTCAGTTTTGTTGCTTGACATGCACTAGCTCTCAGCCTACTATAAAAAAAGTTCTCCAAAATTTATTTATTATATATTTTAAAATAACATTAGGAAGTTTACTTCCCTAAGAAAGTTTAAGCTAATCGTACCTCTTTCATCTTTCCTGAGTCAATAACAAATACAACATCATTGACTGTTATGCTGGTTTCTGCAATATTAGTAGAAAGAATCTGCAATTAAAAAAAAAGCGATAGTAACTGTAAAAGCAAAGGCAAAATAGATCAATACAATATCTGACGAAGTCCTCTGATACTTGCTATTTTGCGGATGCCAGAAGGTGGACTTTTAAGCACCTTCTTCTGATCCAAAGTCTGCATATTTGAATGAAGCATGAAAACTTGGTATCTAATGCAAGATAAAGAAAACATTTTAAGGATCTTTAAAAGAAACAATAAAAACTCAAGACAACCATAGAAACCAGAGGTTTTACCTGTGAGCATTATCAGCAAATCTCTTGTCATCAAAAAGAATACGGTCCCTCAGGCTAACTATCTCATCATATCCAGGAAGAAATATTAAAATTGCTCCTAAAAAAAAAAGTTGGTTTGCAGAGTTAAACAGAAAATTCACTTCAAATATGTATCAGTACCACATATACAAGCATTCAGAAGGTTTCACATATTTGGTATTACTGAAAAAAAGAGCACAATTCATCAGAAGCTGAATCCAGAGCAATTTATTGGGAGACTGTATATATACCTACCAGCATCATAACTATGACAGATGTTATAAAGTAAGTGCATAATCAGGTCCAGATCCACCTTTTCATCATCAAAACTGTGATGATAAGCTTTCAGCAGTTCTCTGTCCTCTGCACTAAGGTCACTACCACTTGTCTGGACTAGGGAACTTTCATCCAGATTTCCAGATTCCACTGAAGCACTAAAATATACAAATACGCAGGCCAGAGTCAAAGTTGTTTGCTTTGGATTTGCATTCAGCTATCAATTCAAATTTAGATGAAAACCAACACGACTACTTGTCTTGAATTTTAATTTTAAAGTGTAGCAGAACAGCATCTCCACAATACTGTTACTGGTCACTGATTTAATTGTTAACCTAGGAAAGCACACAACTTCAATTTTTAGCATTAACTTAAATTTTATTATACTTCACTGAAATGAAACCATTAAGCAAATGTGACAGAATTTGAAGTATAGAGACATCATTTGTTCATCTGTTAAAGGAAAAATAGTAAAAAGAAATGTATTTTACAAAAACTTCCCTACCATAACATTTAAGCAGGTACTACATTAACAAAAACTACACTAAGAGAAATTATAATTACATAGGTCTCTACAAACTGTAACTAAACTATGATAACTGTAAGTTAATCAAAAAACAATTCTTGAATGGCCTAGTGAACATGTTACTCATATAAAGTTTAATATGGCTATCATGTATCAACAATATACAGATTGAAAAACCACACAACAGATTTGTTTCCTAAATAAGCATCTGAAATTAAAATGGTACATGGTATAGAATCAGCATGTCCTCTGCTTATTTATCCAAGTTACTATAATCACATCCTGCCTAGATAGAGAATCATGATAGGAATGTCTATATTAAGATTATAAACACTAATAATATAAAAGAAGTATTACATTGTTAGAACTATATTCATCCTAGGAGTTGTGCAAACATAATCGCTATGATACTGAATACACACTGGGTTTTTTAAAATGTTATCAAAATATTCTTATTGTCAAATAAATCTTACTGTTTAGGCTAGATTTTAAAGTATAAAAAGATAAAAATTGTCCTGAATAAAAGAAGACAAAATACAAATTTCCCTTCACCATGTTATACAACTGTTTCTGTAGTTACAGCTTACCTGTAGGATTCCAACAGATCAACAACCTCCGTCTGTCCAAAGCGCTTAGCCCAATCCAAAGCCATCCTGAAAGAGTCGCATAAAAATCTTTACTAACTTCTCACTCCAAAAGACGCCTATGAATAGCACATTATGTGAGGAGACAACTGACAACACATTTTAACACATTTTTATATCAATTTCTGCATTGTTTTTTAATCAGTGCTGTTATTGCTGGATCTGCAACTTCCCAGTTTAAAGTGCACATACAGGTGTAATAGCTGTAAGATTTCCAGACAACTGCAATTCTTTACCAGGAAAGAATACAGTTTTACACAGAAGTATATGCAAACATGCAAAAGGAAATGAGGAGGAAGCATGTGCCATTCCTTCAAAAACCACACACCAATGTGCAGAGATAAGCCAGGCCTTTTTGCAGTATCCTTCACTTGCTCCTTTAAATCATCCCAAGAAGGCACATGCCAGACTTTTTTCCAAAATGTGTGAAAACATTTGGCCTTTTGATGTCTTACGGAAGTGGCCCTCCTCACAATGCAGTTTACTCTGCTTTCCTTTTAAATTGTATTCCTTCACACATTTTTCAAGTGGTAGTACCAAATATAAGACACTTGGAATCCCAATTCTTGTATTTCCATTACAATTATTACTATAGTTACAAGTATTTACTATAGTTCCCTGTTTATATGAAGATACAATTCATGGCCACAAAGATATGAATTTTTACAGATTCACAAATATTTTCACATAATACAACATATTTACAGACATAACACAGCAGAGATCTTTGCACCTGTAATACACTGTTTTTAAATGCTATATAGGTTACTCTCTTAATATAAGAATTGCCAAATATTTTGGGTCTAATTCAATTAACCCAGTGAGAAAGACTCCGATTTTAATTCCAACCAGTGTTTTAAGTCAGACTCATTGAAATCAAGAGTGCTTATCTCATATTCAAGACTGTTTAATTAAGAATTCAATTTAGAATTTACAGGAAAAAATGTGACAAACAAAATTCAGAAATTGTTTAAACTGTCAAAACCTTTTAGTGCTTACAGGAGTCTGGTAAGTTACCAAACTAGTTTAGATGTTATAGTTATTTCTTTCTCATTTGTATATTGACAAATAAATGTATCTGTCAGTTTATCTGTTTGTTTTTACCAGCCATTGGATGATTTGCAGTGAATACTTGCTCCCATACTGATCAGTTGTTCTACTTGACTCAGAAAGCCTCTCCCTGAAGCAATCATTAGTGCAGTGGCGCTGGTTTCACTGTGCCTATAATCAACTGAGAAATAAAAAAAAATTATTAAAAATTTTTAAAACCCAGCAAAAATAACACAAACATTATTTTTTCATCTGAACATAGTATGAATATGACTTTCAAAACCCAGCCCAAAAAGTTTGTTTCCTCACTTCATCCCACCAGTCAGTTCACATGAATTTAACACTATTTTAGAAACATATTATAACATCTGCCAATACTGCAAAACAAGTACAACAACGAATAACTACAAAACTCATAAATTCTGCTAACTCTATTCATTCCTTCAACAGGCATCAGAATTCAAAGCTACCAACATTTGAAATTGAAGATAAAGTAGCCACAGAAATTCAAGTAATTTTATGATTGTCTTTTTCTTATACAATATTGTAAGAAACCTACCACTGACATTTTCAGTTAAAATGAGATGGAACACCTGAGCAAAGGAATCAACATCTTTATGCAACCAGATGTCAGAAAGACAGGAATCCATTTCTTTTACTAGCCATGGTTCAAGGCAATTTGCATCTTTTTCAGTCTGAAAAGAAAAACATTATTGAAAGATTAATCTCTTCAAAGAGTTGTGTTAATCCTCACATATTACACATGAAAAATTTGAAGTTGAGTTTTCTAAATAAGAACCAGAAATATAGCATTCAGATACCAGTTAAAGCACTTATTGTATCACATGCAAGTACTTTAAACAATAGCAGTTTAGCCATTTGATCTAAACAAGAGTTATATACAACCATCATAATTGAAAAGCACACTTTAGCTAGAGTAGTTCACACTAATAAAAAAAATCATGTTTTTTAAATATGTTAACACCCTTCTAGAAACTCTATAGAAGTAATATCTTCAGAAAACAGTTTTTAAATAGGTAGTAGTAACAGTAGATTTAAAATTTTCTTCCAACAAAAGGAAAAACTTACCAGTTGATTAAATACTGTGTCACCACCATCCTCCAACAGATTATACACTTCAGTTGCACTTGGGGCACATCTTTGCCTCTGAGATTCCAGTTTGCTATTACCCTCTTGAGCAGAACACCACTCAGTAAGAGTGCTCTGCTGTTTTTCTTCTGGAATGCATAAAGTATTTCCAAAAAAAAGTTTTACAGTCATCTTAATTATCCATTGTTTTCAGTTACAAAAAAAAAATAGTTATAATAAGTCACAAAGTTTTACCTATTCAATCTCTTTTATTTAATCTAGAACACTGTTACCAGTTCAGTATAAATTCCACGATCGGGGCACCCAAAGTGCACGACTGCAAACATCTGCTCTAAGAACACGGTAAAAAATACCATTTGGGTGCCAATATTCCAACTTACTGAATTCGAATGAGCTTCCTAAGCAAATATTTTCTACACAATTCTCAGTCCAGATCTTTCTCCAGAAGTGAAATAATGAAAAGAAGTGAAACAGCTCCTGCATGTAACAACTAATTTTTGTGTACAAGTAGAAGAAACAATAGAAGACACTAGTGACTGAACTGAACTTTTCTATCCACAGTCATCAGAGCTGAGCACCAGAATAAACCTACAGTTAGGACTGTATGCTATAGCTTTGGGTTTTGTCTTTTTATTTTTTTTAAATATACACCAGGATCGTTAATTTCAGTTGTCAGGAAAACTTCTCTAATAATATAGCTAATTAATCAATTGAAAAACAACTACCATAAGTTCAAATGTGTTAATGCTTCTGGGTTACATACATTAATTACATCCATATCTGAAGAATGCACTGAAAAATGTTACTGATAGGAATGACTTCTGTGCAAGATGTACAAAATCCTGCCCTTTGTAATGGCTCCACTTTAATCTGCACCTAAAAGCTAGCACAGACTATCTTCTGCTTCTGTAGTTTTCCTATGGGCAAAGCCCAAATTATAGGCAATTCTACTCCAGAATAATTGGGAAAAATATAATAATTATCAAGTGAAAGCAAAAAGAATGCAACCATTGAAAGAAAGTGAAAATTTTTTGAAAAAAAATTACATAATCTGCTTCAATAATGTAAACACTAAGAGCTTAAAGATACTGGCTGTTATCTAATCATGTCTCATTTAATATTCTGACTTCGGAATTTTAACAGAGAATCGTCCTATTTAGCTGATCAATCCATCGACAAGACTCATTGCCAACCCTAACAATTAAGAAGTCCACCAACCTCGCTGCTTCTCTTTCTGGTACTTTATCATCTCTTTGTTTGTATATCCAGTGCTTCGTAAAATGTCCTCCAAAAACATCTCTTTAACTTCAAAAGGTTTTCCTTGTACTGAAAGTATAAATAATTCATAAAATATTAGATACTCCCTAGCATCATTCATAAACTTAATTTTTAAAAAGCATTTTTGTAGACATAGAAAGTTAATTAAACATTATTAGGGTCTCATTTAAGGAATTATTACTTTCCTTGAAAAGTCTTATACAAGCACTGAAGTTCATTTTCTTAAGATTACTGGGACAGAAAACAAAACAACACATCAAAAGAGAAATGCCAGCTGGATACCTTGTTTCTCATTAACCTCTTCAATTCTATTAAATGTTATAACACAAGATCTTCATAAGATTGACACTTACTACTTGCAATTTTATCAAAATGAGAAAAATAACAAATAACAAAAAAAAAATAACAAACATTTTTGTTTAGGATTACAAAAAAGAATTCACTGTGTAAGTGCCATCTAGATTACAAAATACAAAAGCTATTAATACAGCTCTAGTGCAAGAGCCTATAGGCAGATTACCACCTTTGTATTAAACTACTTTTTTTCATGAGAACTATACGAGGAGAAGGACTTCTCTCAATTTCCCCAATCACTTCAGACAAATTTGGCTTTCTTTACTGAGTACTTCCTGATAAATTAGAATGGTCTTTATCTCCTAATAATTTACTATAATTTCTTTTCCAGTATCACTGTTTTCTAGATCTTATTACATTAAAGGATTCTTTTTCAGAGAAAGAATTAAAATCTCTACATTTTAATTTCCGGTCCCTTAGCAGACACTTGCCATAGCTGAGTTTAAATCACCTAGGCCTTTTCTTCAGAAAGAAAAAGCTACAATTTACATACTTTTTAGAGGCTGTCACAGAGGAAGCCTTCCAACACTGATCACAAACTCTAATTCCTATGTTTTTTCTCAATGCTTAACTAGATCAACAGCTAATAATTTCCTTTAAAATAAAGAATCATGTGATTAAAACAGGAAAATACAATTTGCATAGAACTGTATTTCTGAAATGACCAGGTGCAGTTATCTCTGTTTTATCCAATAAGTAGAAGCAATCTCTGTGAGACCTGAAGAACTAGAATCTACTGGAAGGAATTAATATATATCACCCTCTGTAGATCCTAGGGTCTATACCACCATGGAGACCAGCACTTTAAGAACCTTTTCCTGCTTCTTTAATTAAACATGGCAAGGGCCAGGACAGCCCTGCACTTACAGAACTCCCTGTGAGAAAAACACTTCACTCTAATGTAGATGCAAATAGTTAAGAACAAAAATGAACAAAGAAAGAACAAGCACTGCTGTAACTCTCAGTGTATTTATCATGTTGTTATACAGAACGATTTGCTACAGTTTAATAAAATCTGTAAGTCATAGGGTAGGTATATTCAGAATTAAAAGTTTACATACATACTTACTATGTACTACTGGGCAACTTCCAAAATACCTAATAAAGAGATTTGCATCTAGAGCAGCACTAGAAATAATTAGTTTTAAGTTAGTCTGTTTTTGCAACACATCTCTCAGTTTTATTAATAAGAAGTCACTAAACCTATCCCTCTCATGTACTTCATCCTATAACAAAAGGGGAAAAAAAAACAAACAACAGATAAACATCACAGATGCAAGATTATAAATTTTCACAAATATGAACTTTTTTAAAAACTAAAATATATAACTACCTGGTACATTACAGACACATTAAAATGTGTACATCTAGTTTAAGTAACGATTTTTTTAAAAAACTATCCAAAAGTAAAAAAATATTTCAAAAAGTTTTATAGAAATATCAAAGCAGACTGCACTGGTAATGCACAAGCCACATATACCATGATTTCAGAAGGTAAAGCAGAATTCTGAAACTTTTCTAATTCTTAGATTTGAATCTCATTTTCAAGATAATGACACAAACTGCAAATCCTACAAATCTTATTTTAAGAAATTCTCACTTCACAACTGATGAACATTTAAAGAAATGTATGATACCACATAATCAGAAAAAAGTTAAGATCGGTTAGATCCATTAAGTCACGCACAAAGCTTATCATCAATTAAAGCACATGATTGATAAATCAATGTGTGTTCTTCTGGTCTGGTTTATATTATGAACTTATGAAGGAGGGGTCCAAATACAACATTTTTAGGCTGAGGTCAAGAACACATAAATCATTCTCACACGTTTTTCCATCTTGATAAACAGGCAGGCACTTAAAATTATAATGAATTTTTCTGTCTTCAGCAGTGGAGAACTTAATCTTGCAGTAAACAGTCTGGTTCCACTGACTTCTCAAACTCCATAATAGGAATATTCATATAATCATAAATGAACACATTTAAATAATTTGCAGAAAATTAGACTACTCATTATCTTGAAATCATCTGGGCAAACCTGGTATTGCTGAAACAAGTACATGATACAAATAATTCTGGCACACGCAAATTGAATCATATCTACACAGGTCTCCCTAAAGCTTTTCTGCTTTCTCATAAAGGAAGCCTAAAAAAATTTAGAGCTCTGTTATCCACAACTGCATTATGATTCCAAAATTAATTATTGGCATGAACCTAGAATAAGATACTTTTACCTAAAAAAAAAACAAAAACAAAAACGTACATGCTGCAATAAAGACTCAGCAAGTTTTAATATTAATTCAGATTCTAACCAAACAAAAACACCTTAAATGCTCAGCAAATTAATAAAGAAAACTAGGATCTCCTCCTCCAATTAGCAAGTAATACATACTATTGCACCTCACACGAAATACAACAGGATTCTTACCACAATAACATGTGTTACAGTTGATAGAGTGCTGTCTCCTGCCATTAGCGTGCGAAGTAGTATGCCATTAGTGCAAAACGTTAACAGTGTCTTTGGGGAAACCCTATTAAACAGTTCATAAAGATATTTCAGGTTTTTGCACTGTTTAAATGCTGCTAGCTTTCCACTACTTACTGAAAATTAAAGGATTGAACAGCTGCTCAACAGAAGTAGATTTAGATTATAGTTCTCTTACTAAAGAATTCATGCATACTATTTGTTTTTAAACTACACCTATTCCCAGACAGTTCCTAAGGAATCTTAGTGCTTATGCTGCAAAATTTCAGGCAATGGATTAATTAACAAAGTGAGATTCAAATTTACATAAATCAATAAGCAAGCAAAACAGAACCTTGAGGACTTCTCCATGTTATTTAATTTACTGGAAATTTCAGTGCAGATTGTTTTGGAAAGCATATATGCTATAGCATATATATGCTTCAGCCTATGCTTGGATATAGTCTTTGAATTTGCCTTTATGGGGTGGGTTCACCCTAGCTGGACATGAGGTGCCCACCAAAGCTGCTCTATCGCTACCCTCCTCAGGTGGACAAGGGAGAGAAAATTTAACAAAAGGCTCGTGGGTCAAGATAAGGACAGAGAGAGATCATTCAGCAATTACTGTCACAGGCAAAAAAGACTTGACTTGCAGAAATTAGTTTAATTTATTACCAACCAAATCAGAGTAGGATAATAACAAATAAAATCAAATCTTAAAAAACCTTCCACCCACTCCTCCCTTCTTCCTGGGCTTAACTATACTCCCAAATTCTCCACCTCCTTCCTCCACGTGGTGCAGGAAGATGGGAATGGGAGTTTCAGTCAGCTCATCACATGTTGTCTTTGCCGCTCCTTCCTCCTCAGGGGGATGACCTCTCACACTCTTCCCCTGCTCCAGCTTGGGATCACTCCCACGGGAGATAGTTCTTCACAAACTTCTCCAATGTGCGCCCTTCCCACAGGCTGCAGTTCTTCACGAACTGCTCCAGCGTAGATCCTTTCCATGGGGTGCGCTCCTTCAGTAACAGACTGCTCTAGCATGGGTCCTCCACAGTGTCACAAGTTGTGCCAGCAAACCCGCTCCAGCACAGGCTCCTCTCTTCATATGTTCACAGGTCCTGCCAGGAGCCTGCCCCAGCATGGACTCTCCATGGGGTCACAGCCTCCTTTGGGCATCTGCCTGCCCCAGCATGGGGTCCTCCACGGGCTGCAGGTGGATCTCTGCTCCTCTGTGGGCCTCCATGGGCTGCAGGGGACAGTCTGGCTCACCATGGGCTGTGCCATGGGCTGCACCACTGGCTGCAGATGAATCTCAGCCAGGAGCAGCATTACTCCTCCCTCTTCCTCTTCACTGACCTTGGTGTCTGAAGAGTTGTTTCTTTCATGTATTCTCACTCCTCTCTTCTGGCTACAGTTGCTGTTGCATGGGTTTTTCTTCCTCTTCTTAAATATGGTATCAGAGAGGCACTACCACTATCGCTGATGGGATTGGCCTTGGCCAGCAGTGAGTCCTTCTTGGAGCTGGTTGGCATTGGCTCCATCAGACATGGTAGAAGCTTCTGGCATCTTCTTACAGAAGCCACCGCTGTAGCCCCCTCACTACCAAAACCTTGCCACACAAACCCAATACACTATACTTGACTGAATTGGAAAGAAATCAGCTGATCCTTTACAAATGCTTTAATGCTTCTCTTCAAGAATTTAAAAATCTTTAAAAGTTACTATTCTAGTACCTGTGGCAGAGTTAGGTGTGCAAGGAAAAACAGCGATTGCCACTACTTTCTCCAGCATTGCAACCTTAAGTACTCAAAAGTTCCTCTGTATTGTACTCTACAGTTCTCTTCTGGAAGACAAGTGGTCACTAGTTATCATATGCATATTTCTTTCCGAGTTTGCAGTTCATCCCTCCTTTCAAAAATCCTCCTACATATTAAATTGAAGGAACATATCCAAGATGGAAATGCTTTACTTTACCCATTTCTACTCTCTTCTTCAGCAGCCTTCTAGAAATCATCACTGCTGTATAATAGTTAATAAAACTTAAAAAAAAAAATAGATTCCTGTGTTACCGTAAACACCTCCACCTGTATCTTTTTTGCCAGAGCTGGAAATACTGTTATCTCTCCCTTTTCCTTGAGTGAATCTATTGATTATTCTTAAGCAGGATTTTCTGCACTGCTTCCAGTAATTCTTCTATTTTGATCTGAGCTACACTTTGCTCTCCTTCAGCTAGCATAACACTTCCACACAGTAATAATCCACTTTATTCGCAATTCATCTTTACTAGCTCTTTCAATACCCTAATAGCCTCATGAGCTTTTGTCTACATATTCAACTTCCTCTAACTTGGCTTTGTTGTTCAAACGCATTCATTTTCATTAGCTATGTGATATCTTCATCCATACAAGCAACATAACCAGCTATACTTTTGGCCATCTTATTCTCACTCATCCCAACTTCTGCCTATTCCTGGAAATCCCGCTATCTACATAGTTCAAAGAATCTAGAAACCACACACAATCTTCAGACTTCCATCCATTCCTGCTCTGCTTTAGTAACAAATTTGTTACAGCATGCTGGTTTTCCTACCTGTCTTCAAGCTTGCAGAACTTTTCAATTTATACATGTTAAAAGCAGGGAGAGGGGAAAAAAAAAAAAAAAAAGAGAGACGAAAGTGTAGACTTGATATGAAAATAAGACAAGGAATTACACACACACACACAAAAACCAAGAGAAAGTACCTGCAATTCACTTACATAAGAGAACTTACTACATGAAACTGCTAAATACAGGAGGAAAACTGTCCTTTTCACTCTTAAATAGTCCATGACCTGAAAGAACGTATCCTACCTATACTTTACATACCGAGCTTTTACTAGGCTGTATCTCAAATATACTGTAGTTTAAATGTACACAAGACCAAAGATACCAACACAAGATCATTTGACTTTAAGAAATATCATTAGTACCTGCTTTCTAATCGGATCTGATAACCGATTGTCTGGCCAATCTTTTCTCTTCTTTCTGCTGCCACTCTTTCAGCCACAGCAATAGCCGCCAAACGTCTTGGCTGAGTACAAAATATACGACAAGGAGTTCCATTTTTATAACAGTCATCAAGAAGGAACTGAGGGATCTGTAAAGAAGCAGTTTAAATTTACTTTTTAGCTTGATAAAGTCATAGCTTTTTTACAACGATGAAACAACTTAACTGTGTCTCAATATTCCAAAGGTTGCAAAAGTATTCACAATAGGATTACCACTGCAAGCGTACTTGAAGGGGCAGAAAGGCAGCAAAAATAAATTTATGATTTTAAATGTAATCTGTTTAAAAAAAAAAAAAAAGTTGAAGCTTCTCTCTCCTGCTTCAGAGAAATCCCATAAAAAAATACCTGTAGGTAGTCTTTCATTTTAACACAATATTCTACTCTAGATACTAAGAACAGAACTAGCTTTAGAAGGAAAAGGGTTATACAAAATCATAGCTACTTTCCCTTCAATATTTTAAATTACTTCAACGAAAAACTAGTATCTATCAGAAAATTGTGCAGAACCATTTATGCCTTGAGTAAGCATTTGCTGGCTTAGCATTTCAAAAGCAAGAAAGTGAATTAGAACACAAGACTTTCAACTACAAAAGAAAACAAAAAGCCTTAAAGCTAGCATAAAGTAACCCCTTATTACATAATTATTACAAAATTTGTATTAGTTTTGCTTAAATACTGTATATAAATACTACAAATATGTTATCATTTAAATTTTATTAAAGGAACATACTTGAGTAGTTTTTCCTGATCCAGTCTCTCCTACAATCAAAACAACTTTATTGTCCTTTATTATTCTGACAATTTCTTCCTGTTTTTCAAAAACTGGTAGTGACTGCCTAAAGGAATCAAACTCTGATTCCCCTCTTTTCACTGGAACCTGGGGGATACCATTGTTAAGTCGTCCACTTGTCTTGTTCACTTCTCTGTTTTCTGTGAGGAGAAGATAACAATTTACTTAGATACAAAAGAAGGTCACTAAAACACTGCTTAAAAATCGTGCATAAAAATGAACATTCTTGAATTTATATGCATCCCTATAGATAAAGCGACAAACTCATCACACATTTAAGAGCCATATTTATAGGAACACATCCTGTTACAGTACTTGAAATAAGTATTGTTCAAAGGTGTTATTTTGAATAACAAAAGTCTACCCCAGTGCATTGCTCAAAGTCAATAAAGGTAATGAAGACTGAAAGAGAAATAGAAACTGAATCCCAGAAAAGTAGCCCGATATACTTTCTTGGCCTTTGTACCATGTTTACACATTCACACCTGCACGCTTCACCTGGAAATATTCACTGTATAGTTAAACCTTTGAGTTGCTCCAAACCGACAAACATGTCTTCTGAGAAAAAAACAACTTCACTGTGATTCATATGCCTTCCTTCACATCCTCCCTGGTCTTTTATGACCTCCTTTCAGTCAGTCTTATATAATCTAATGTTCTAGTCCATGTGTCTTAAATGACACAAATTAAGCTATCCTGTACCTAGACCCCTAGAGCCACAACACAGTGTGATGTATTAGAAAGCGATGCATAAGTAGCCAAAGAATCTGCATGTCCTCAGAGACTACTTCAAAGTCAGGATTTTAAATGCTATTCTATAATTCCTTAATAATTATTTTCCAGAAGAATGAAAGCTTGCTGTAAACTCAATTATACTTTGCCTCAGTCTTTAATAGTCAGACCAGTTATCCCCAGGGTATTCAGCCTCCTGAGCCGGAAGATGGGGACAGAGAGCGGAACGAAATCCCCACAATCCAGGAGGAAGCAGTTTTTGACCTACAACGCCACCTGGACACAAACAAGTCTATGGGGTCAGATGGGATCCACCCGAGGGTACTGAATGAGCTTGCGGAGGAGCTTGCCAAGCCACCCTCCATCATCTACCAGAAGTCCTGGTTAACAGGGGAGGTCCCAGATGTCTAGAGGCTTGCCAATGTGGCACCCATCTACAAGAAGGGGCAGGAGGAGGATCTGAGGAACTACAGGCCTGTTAGCCTGACCTTGGTGCCAGGGAAGATTATGGAGCAGTTCACCTTGAGTGCACTCACCAGGCATGTGCAGGACAACCAGGGGATCAGGCCCCGCCAGCACAGGGTCATGAAGGACAAGTCCTGCTTGACCAACCTGATCTCCTTCTATGACCAGATGGCCCTCCTAGTGGATGATGGGAAGGCTGTGGATATGATCCGAACTTTAGCAAAGCCTTTGATACCATCTCCCACAGCATTCTCCTAGAGAAGCTGGCAGCTCATGGCTTGGACAGGTGTACCTTGTGATGGGTTAAAAACTGTCTGGATGGCTGAGCCCAGAGAGTTGTGGTGGATGGAGTTAAATCCAGTTGACAGCCGGTCACAAGCGGTGTTCTCCAAGGCTCTGTGCTGGGGCCAGTTCTGTTTAATATCTTTATCAATCATCTGGGTGAGGGGACTGAGTAAGTTTGCAGGCAACACCAAACTGGGAGTGTCCATGTGCTCAAGGGTAGGAAGGGTCTGCAGAGGTATCTGGACAGGCTGGATCGATGAGCCAAGGTGAACTGTATGAGGTTCAACAAGTGCCAGGTCCTGCATTTCGGTCACAACAACCCCATGCAATCCTACAGGCTTGGGGAAGACCTCCTGGAAAGCTGCCCAGTGGAAAGGGACTTGGGTTTGCTGGTTGACAGCCATCAGAGCATGAGCCAGCAGTGCACCCAGGAGGCCAAAAAGGCCAACAGCATCCTGGCTTGCATCAGGAACAGAATGGCCAGCAGGAGTAAGGAAGTGATAGTGCCCCTGTACTCTGCACTGCTGAGGCAACACCTCAAATCCTGTGTGCAGTTTTGGGCCTCTCACTACAAGAAGGACATTAAGTTGCTGCAGCATGTCCAGAGAAGAGCAATGAAGCTGGAGAAGGGTCTGGAGAACAAGTCTTACGAGGAGCAGCTGAGAGGTTGTTTAGTCTGGACAAGGGGAGGCAGAGGGGAGACCTTACCGCTTTCTAGAACTACCTGAGAGGAGGTTGTAGTGAGGGTGTTGGTCTCTTCTCCCAAATAACTTGTGACAGGACAAGAGGAAATGGCCTCAAGTTCTGGCAGGGGAGGTTTAGTTTGGATATTAGAAAAAAATTCTTCACTGAAGGAGTGATCAGGCACTGGAACAGGCTGCCGAAGGACGTGGTGGAGTCACCGTCCCTGGAGGCGTTCAAAGAACACGTAGACATGGCACTCCAGGACATGGCTTAGTGGGCACAGTTGTATTAGGTTGATGGTTCGACCTGATGGTCTTGGAGGTCTTCTCCAACCTTAAAGATTCTATGATTCTATGATATTTAATCTGAATAACAGATTAACATACTAAATTACAAGCACTGTCTTACCAAGACAGACACAGGCTGACAGACTAAAAAACTCAAAAACCATTCTAGAGAAGTAAAAAGAGAAACATTTTACACTAATCATTAGTTTATGCCTTACATTCCCAAGGAATTGCTTTTCAGTACTTTCATTACAGTTTCCCTCTGCTCATTAAACAATCCTACTAAACAACTGAAACAACTGGAAAAGAAAACCAGCAAAGGAAGCACTTAAAGCATGAACCATCATAAATCAGAACTATCCAATAAAACAAGGCATATTGGTACAAGTGTTTTCTGTGCACTACACACAGCTTTGTGCACAGAAACACAACAGAACTCTTACACTCATTAACTGTTAAAGCAACAATCTTGTCAAAAGCATTGTTTAAAAAACCCACAATATATCAGAAGTTTGTCTTCCAGTGAACTCTTCCATATTCTAGAAATCAAGAAGTGTAGATAGTAGTCTCCTAGGGACCAAATCTATTTCAGAAGACAGCTAAACAAAAAATAAATCTTTTATTTTATCAAGAACATGAATTTCTATAAGCAGAACAGTCAGCCTTATTTTCTTATAAGAGTGTTCTTATACAGCAACCATGGTAACACTTCTCTCTACTACCTCACCTCACAGGAGTCACAGGAACTCACACTTCAGAAATGTATTTCCAAATAAATTTGGTTGGAACTGGCTCAAGGATTCAAAAATAACTTGGTACAAGGGAGACATTGGAATGCATGTGACATGACTGCCTAAGTTCCTCATAACACCAGTTTTAAAAGTCCCTATATTAACAACTAAAAGTCAAGAAAATTAATGGGTTTGTTTCAGGGGGAGGGTGTCAGTTGGCACAGGAGAGAAGACAGAAAATAAAGATTTTTGTTTTGTGGTTGGGTTGTGAGTTGGTTTGTTTTGTTTTTTAAGTAGTGTTGATTCACAAGTCTCTACCAGAAGACCAACTGAACATACCAGATTCAACAGCACATGCATTTCCTCGTTCAGTCTTTGGCAGAAGTTCTGTTCGTTCTTTATTTGTGACAGGAAATCTCTGAATTAAACTCCGAACAGCATGTTTCGTACTGGCAGCCAAGCAACAAGTCATTATTGCATGTGTTAGTTCTGATCCATCCTTCTTCCTTACCGTTAGGTATCGATTTGCTCCTTTTCTGGGAGGAAAAAAAATAAATAAATACAAAGGAACAAGTAACCTATTTACCTCTATGTAATGACCTTTGACCATAATTCTTTCAAGATGGCTGTCAGAATATTTTTAAATGTAAAGTCATAACTAAACATCTCCAAATAATGTCCTAAGTAGCATAAGACATATCAAAATAACAGAAGCATCCACGCTATCCACCATCAAAGCCACCCTCTACTCACATGAGGTGGTGCAGCACAGACACTGAGACACCGCAGACTTCAGATGACTACGCACAGCACAACCTTACAATTAGACCTCTATAATATAACACTGTTCTGTTACCTTTCTCTTAAAGGTCTCTCACTGCATCTGCTTCCCAAAAGACAGCCAGCTCCATCAATCACTCTATCGATACGGAGAGATATGACATAAAACTGATTTCTAGACTAATTTAAGAGATTTAGAGGTTAAAAATCAACAAATAGACATAACAGATTAACAAGCAGCCTACTAGTGATATTCCAAGCCTTAACAAAATCCAGTAAAACAGATTAGATTCCCAGGATGTTAATTATCAAATCTTTACAATGTGTAATTAGAGCCAAAACACTTAATCATAACACTGCAGTTGTTCTCAGACTGAACTCTGATGGTGAAATGCAAATATTTTTTGTAAATACATCTGAAACTGAACTATCTTGTGCTTCCGCTAGAATGACATATCAATACTTTGAAACTGACTTCTCAGGATAAGAACAGAATCATAGAATCACAGAATAATTTGGGTAGGAAGGGACCTTTAAGGGCCATCTAGTCCAGCCCCCCTGCAAGGAGCAGTGACATGTCCAACCAGAACAGGTTGCTCAGAGCCCCATCCAACCTGGCCTTGAATGTTTCCAGGGATGGAGCAACCTGTTTCAGTGTTCCACCACCCTCACTGTAAAAAATGTCTTCCTTATATCCAGTCTGAATCTACCTCCTTCTGTTTTAAAACCATTACCCCTTGTCCTATCACAACAGGCCCTGCTAAAGATAGCATCCTTATCTTTCTTATAAGCTCCCTTCAAGTACTGGAAGGCCGCTATCAGGTCTCCCCAGAGCCTTCTCTTCTCCAGGCTGAACAGCCCCAACTCTCTCAGCCTGTCCTCAGAGGAGAGGTGCTCCAGCCCTCTGATCATCTTTGTGGCCCCCCTCTGGACTTGCACCAATGGGTCCACATCCTTCATATGTCGGGGGCTCCAGAGCTGGACACAGTACTCCAGGTAGGGTCTCACAAGAGCAGAGTAGAGGGGGAGAATCACCTCCCTTTACCTGCTGGCCATGCTCCTTTTGATGAAGCCCAGAATGCCTCAAGGTTGGCTTTCCGGGCTACAAGCACACACATCCACCAGCACTCCCGAGCCCTTCTCTGTTGGATACCTGGAGTACCAGGGGCACTTAGTGAACAATCCAGACCGAATGGAATTGTTATGTTTGTGAGCAGCAGGCCTCAAGGACATCACTGAAGCTGCTTGTGAGAAAGTACTGAAGCTGCCTGTAAGAAAGTACTGAAGCCACCTGTGAGAAAATAATGAGGCCGCCTGTGAGAAAGTAATGAAGCTTCCTGTGAGAAAGTAAACGAAGCAACCTTGAGAAGAAGGAAAACAGCTGGCATACGTGACTGGGGGCTGAACGTGACACAGGGTGCAGGTGGAGAGAGCCGTGCGCGTGAACATAGAGACTTAACAAATCATATTTTAGCTAGGAGCGCGTGCACGATATAGTTAGCCAATTAGTAGAGAGCTTGCGCATGATACGGAATTAGAAGGGCTATATTAACCGGGATGTATCAACAATAAATTGGCATTTGCTTGATCATATTGGTCGTCAGTGTCCGTTACTTCCGCGTCAACACTTCTCCTCAGGGCTGTTCTCAATCCATTCTTCACCCAGCCTGTATTTGTGCCTGGGATTGCCCCATCCCATGTGCAGCACCTTGCACTTGGCCTGGTTGAACTTCATGATGTTTGCATGGGCCCACCTCTCCAGCCTGTCAAGGTCCCTCTTGATGGCATCCCTTCGCTCCAGCGTACCGACTGCACCACACAGCGTGGTGTCATTGGTGAACTTGCTGAGGGTGCACTCTATGCCACTGTCCATGTCGCCAACAAAGACGTTACCCAGACCCAGTCCCAGTACTGACCCTTGAGGAACATCACTCATCACCAGTCTCCACTTGGAAATCAAGCCACTGATCACAACTCTCTCAGTGCAGCCATCCAGCCAATTTCTTATCCACCGAGTGGTCAGTCCATCAAATCCATGACTCCCCAGCTCAGAGACAATGATGTTGTGCAGTGTCAAGTGCTTTGCACAAGTCCAGGTAGGCGACATCAGCTGGTCACACTAGGAGCCCAGTGCCTCATCCCTGGCAGGGGCAGTATTGTGGTGCATGTGTATGGGGCGCAGGTACCCAGGTGCTGGCAGGGGCAGCCTCTATGAGGAGAGGCAGGGGCTGCCCCACGTTGGACATAGCTAGCTTCAATAGACCCATTGCAGGGCATAGCCAAGCTCCTCAGCCACGATGGTGCAGACTCTGTAACAACATATTTAAGAAAGGGAAAAAACTCTGCACAGCAGCTGTGAGAGAAAGAAGTGAGAAAAATGTGGGAGAAACAGCCCTGCAGACACTAAGGTCACTGAAGGAGGGGAAGGAGGTGCTCCAGATGCTGGAGGAGAGATTCCCCTGAAGTCCACGGAAGAGATCTTAGTGGAGTAGGTTTATCCTGAAGGAATTTCAGCCTGTGGGAGAGACTCCATGCTATTTTCTACCCACATTCTGTTGAGGAGGGGAAGTGACAGACCAAGGTGGCTGGGCACCTGCCAGTTGGCCAAGGTCAAACCGCCACAACATGGCTGCTTTTTAGGTTGTTGGCTTGGGTCATCTCCTGGTCAACGCAAGATAACATTTCAGAACAGCAAAAATACTGAAGCTGGAACAGTACTTGACTGTGCATATCGAGGGAAAGGTTGGCAGAAGTGAAAAAACAAACTCCAATGCTTCCCATGATTACACTCCCAGCCTTCAGTAGTTTGTATCTCAGCAATTCAGAACCACAAAATCATTGAGACTGGAAGGGACCTCTGGAAGTCATTTCGTTCAACCCTGCTGCTCAAGCAGGGCCACGTAAAGCCAGTTGCCCAGGACCACATCTAAGTGGCTTTTGAATATCTCTAAGGAGGGAGAATCCGCCACCTCCCTGGGCAACCTGTGCCAGTGTTTGGTCACTCTCACAGTGAAAAAGGGCTTCCTGATGTTCAGAGGGAAGCTCCTGTGTTTCAGTCTGTGCCCAGTGCTTCTGGTCCTGTCACTGGGCACCACTGAGAAGAGCCTGGCTCCATCCTCTTTGCATTCTCCCTGCAGGTATTTATATACATTGATGAGATCCCCACCCCCGAGCCGTCTCTTCTGCAGGCTGAACAGTCCCAGCTCTCTCAGCTTTTCCTCCTAGGAGAGATGCTCCAATTCCTTCAGCAACGAGGTGGCTGTTCTGTCCAGGATGTCCATGTCTCTCTCCTACTGATGATCCCAGCACTGGACCCAGCACTCCATGTGTAACCTCATCAGTGCTGAGTAAAGGGGGGGATCACCATCTTCGACCTGCTGGCAACCCTCTTCCTAATTGACGGGGTAGGAGGGAGCTGGAGAGACAGTCTTGATGCTGTGCAAGCACTGCTCAGCAGTAGCCAAAACACTGGTGCGTAACCAACACTGTTCTACCTACAAATACAGAGCACAGCACTAGGAGGGCTGCTATGGGGAATGTTAACTCCGTCCCAGCCAGACCAAATATACTGCACTGCTAACAATGCTTAGAGGAAAACATACTAGCTATGAAGAGTTTACAATAAGTTTTCTGTAAATATTCAACAAATGCTTGCTTAACTCAAAGGAAAAAACTAAGGAGACAAAATATTGTCCTATGGTTCCCCGGCAATAGCTTCCTTTATTTATCCACTCTGTGCAACAAGTACAGATACAGTAATGAATATTAACATTAAAATTATACTCTATGTAGAAATTCAATTATGAAAGCCAATCATGATCAAGCTTTTAAAGACTGATTATTTCAGAAGTTATTGCAAGACCAAATACTAAACGCAAGGAGACTAAACACAAGCAGAGACTAGAAGACTAAACAGAAGTAGAACACTTGAATTTATTTTAAAATGAATTTATGTTTCTTAAATATGCAATGCAGTTATTATAGTAAAAAAAATATATATACTATTGTTGTGGTTTTGTTTAGTGAGGGGGGCCTAAGGTGGTAGCTTCTGTAGGAAACTGCTAGAAGTTGCTCCCCTTTGTTCAGTGGACTCGGCCCAGCCTAGGGTGGACCCGCTGCTGGCCAAGGCCGAGCCGATTGGTAGCACAATATTCCATGATAACGCCTCTGCGATAACGTATCTAAGAAGGGGAAAACAGAAAAAAAAAAGAGAAGAGAAGATGTGGAGAAGCTGAGGGGGAGGCGCAGGCCTCATGGGCCTTGCAGGCCTCACCCTTTGGCCTCTCACTGGGCAGCCAACTGGGCCCCACTCGGCCCGGCCTGCCTGCAAGAAGTGGAGAGGAGATGAGATGGATGATGTAAAGAGATTCTGAGAGGCGTCGGCCAGCCTGTTGTGAAGAACTTTTCTTGTGAGAGGAACAGCTGCAGATGCCAAGGTCAGTGAAGAAGGAAGGGGAGGAGAAATGCAGCTCCTGGCCAAGATTCCCCTGCAGCCTGTGGTGATGACCTTGGTGGAGCAGGTTGTGCCCCTGCAGCCCATGGAGGTCCATGGAGGGGCAGAGATCCACCTGGAGCCCGTGAAGGACCCCACACCGGGGGAGGTGGATGCCTGAAGGCAGCTGTGGCCCGTGGAGGGCCTGCTGGGGCAGCCGTTCTGGAAGGACTGCACCCCGTGGAGGAGATGACGCACGCCGGAGCAGTTTCACGAAGGACTGTGGCCTGTGGGAGAGACCCCAGGCTGGAGCAGGGGAGGAATGCGAGGAGTTCTTCCCCCGACCATGAAGCAGCAGTGTAAAACAACGCATGATGAACTGACTGCAACCCCCATTCCCTCTTCCCCCCTGTGCTACTCGGGCTGGGGAAAGGTAGTAGAGATAATGTTAAGCTTGGGAAGAGGGAGGGGTGGGGGGGAGGTTATCTTGTTCTCTGTCTCATTATCCTACTGTTTGTAGTAATAAATGAACAGTTTTCCCCAAGTTGAGTCTGTTTTGCCCGTAATGGTAACTTTAAGGATTTCTCCCCTGTCCTTACCTCAAACCTCGAGCCGTTTTCCTTATATCATCTCCCCCTATTCTCTCGGAGGGTGGGGGGAGTGAGAGAGAGACTATGTAGTCTAGTCCTGATCAGGGCTGAACTACGACAACCACTTATGTCTTCCCAGGTGAATACTCCTTTTTCCTCAGCTGTTTAAATTTCAGTTCAACTATTCTCCAAGCTTCGTGTCATCCTTAACACTCCACATGAAAGAAAAAAAATACACAAACAAAAATGAGGGGTCATTGTCCTACTCTACACTGCATTGGTGTGGCTCCACCTCGAGTACTATGTAGTTTTGGGCGCCTCAATACAAGAACGACATCAAACTATGAGAACGTGTCCAGAGGACGGCAACCAAGATGGTGAAAGGTCTCGAGGACAAGACTTACAAGGAGCAGCTGAGGTCCTTTGGCCTGGAGAAGAGGAGGCTGACGCATGACCTCATCGCAGTCTACAACTTCCTTAAAGGGGGCAACGGATGGGGAGGTGCTGATCTCCTTTCTCTGGTGACCAGTGATAGAAGACGAGGAAATGGAATGAAGCTGCATTAGGGCGAGTTCAGATTGGACGTGAGGAAAAGATTCTTCACTGAGAGGGTGGCTGGTCACTGGAAAAGGCTCCCCAGGGAATTGGTCAAGGCAGCAAGCCTGTCAGAGCTCAAGGAGCAACCAGATGGTGCTCTTAGTCGTATCATTTTGTTTTAGGCAGTCACGCAAGGAGCAGGGAGATGGACTCAATGATCCTTATGGGTCCCTTCCAACTTGAGATATTCTATGAAAACAACCACCAAAAATACCACAGAACCTACCAGGGAGCTGCTCAGAGACACTTACAAAGCTCTACAAAGAGCAGGTAGGGTTTACCAGTTCGAGTTAAGCACAGGCACCATACAACCCAAGTGTGCTCCAACCCAAGCTAACCATCTGCGCACATCTGACAAGGCTTTCTAACGCTCCACATTCCCAAAATATAATGCAAAGATACACAAGTTCAGCCACATTTATTGTGTCAGGCATCTGTGGCAAAAATCAGCTATACCACGGCCGAGATTGGAACCACACTGGAAGCATAACTTCACTTGAACAATGCTATACTTGAACAAGATCTTCTGGAACAAAGCTACAGGTTGAACACAAGCAGTGCTGAGTAGCACTTATGCCCTAATTAAGTACAGATGAGAGAACTAGAGTTTCACAGTACTTTTGCAAGAATCATGAAGTATCACCAAAAATGAGGAACAGTAAATGCTGCTACAGTTTTACAACAGTCCACACACACACACATCATACATGACACTCAATCTATCTGTGTGTTTCCTGCAACTTTCCTTTAGAGCAAATGGCAAAGGAACAGGAAAGGGAACTGGATTTTCAGCTTTCACACAAGCTCATCAGGTCAGTGAAGATGGGTTTTCTCCCTCGAAGATGCCAGCAGGGTAAGACAAAGTAACATCACAATACCTACATAAGGACCCTCTTCTACACTTCTCAACAGCAGCACTCTTTCGGACGTACTACTCTAGGTCACACTTTACCTTTCAAGGCACGAGATTCTATGCAAAACCCTTGGGCACACAAAATAGCACATGAAAAACAGAATAGAAGCCTTTTTTTATGGACCCATGAAATCCACAAAACAGTATAAGGGCAACCTATCTAGAACAAAGCACATAACGAATTTTTTTTAAGTAGACATCAAGCAAATCACAGAGATAAGTCATCTTACTTCTTAATTTTTTTTCTCTATTAATATTCCCTGTAACAGTGGAAGACATAACAGAAACACAGATCATTTTAATGCTAGTAATGAAATTCCATGCACTTGTACCAAAAGAAGAAAATAATAAATAAAAATCAGACTCAAACTTACCCTTTACTTTTAGATATCAGTCCAAGAGACTGACAGAGTCGGTGAACAAACGCTCTTTCAGTACTAGTGAAAGAAGAAGGAAATTCCATTTCTAGAAAGATAATTTAAAGAGTAAACATAATACAACAGGCATTACATATTACCTCGGCGTTAGGAGTTTTCAGCGCCCAAACCCATCACATTCTCCCGTGAACAACGAGACTGAAGGCAGTGCCGCACCTTGGCACCTGCAGGCGACGCAGGGTTCGCAAGAAAGCCACCTTATTCGGGCAGGAAGGACCTGTGGCGAGGCTTCTACGGGGGAACCGATCAACAGCCTCCGGGCCTAGACGCCTGTCCCCCCCGCTCCGGGGCTCGCCTCCTCCCGCCCGCTCAGGCCTGGTGCCCACAGCCGCCCCAGCCCCTACGGCCGCCCGCCCGGCCGCCAGCCGCCCGCCGCCATGGGCCCGCCCGGCCGCACCTGGCAGGCGGGGCGCCGCCGCCGCTACGCACCTTTCTCCTCTCCGTACCGGAACCGCTCCAGGGCGAGGTTCACCGCGATCTCCACCTCCTCGTCGATGCGGATGTCCTTCAGCCCCTTGCCTCGGCCGCGGCCCGCCCCAGGGCCGGCAGAGGCGGCCGCGGCGGGGGTACCCGAGCCCCCCGAGCCCCCGCTGGGCTGCCGCGGGGAGACGCTGCTGGGCCGCGACATGGCCTCGCGACCGGGGGTGACCGACCGGAGCTGGCACAGATACCGCGGCGGCAACGGCGACGCGGGAACCCCGGGGAAAGCCAAGCGCTGCGGCTGCGACCCCACCGGCACGGGAGCGCGGCCGACCCGGCGCAGCGTCGCGACGTCAACGAGCGGGGCGGGGAGGGCAGGAGGAGAAGCCCCGCCCCGGCCCCGGCGCTCACCCGGCGGAGGCTCCGCCCCCAGGGCAGGGGCGGTGGGCAGAGGTGAGAGCCGGATCCCGGGGGTGGGCCCCCGGCAGCAGGCGCCCCCGCTGGCCCCCCTCGGCGCGCGGCCCCGGGGGAGGAGGCGCCGGCTTCGCAGCCCCGGGGGCTGGGGGGCTCTTTCCAGTCGGGTGCAATTTTGGGGTCAGTTAGCACAAGCGCAGGGTGCGCGAGGCGTGACGTGCTGCCGGCAGCTGTCAGCACTGTGACCTCGTGTGGCGGTTTAGCCCGGGCCACCACACAGTTTCTCGCTGAGCCTCCCCCTCCCCCGCGGGATGGGGGAGAGAAATCGGAAAGAAAGGAAAACTCGTTGGTTGGGATGAAGAGAGCTTACTAAAATAGCAAAGGAAAACTACAGTGACAACAGAGTATAAGGATACTGAAATATACAAAATGAACAATGCACAATTTCCCACCACCTGATGCCCCAGTGACCGACACAGCCCGACCCGAGCAGCGATCACGGAAACGAAACCGAGCAGCAAGTGAAGGAACGGAGAGGGAGCCAGCAAGGTAGAGGGAACGATGCCAGCGAGCAAAACAAAGAGACGAGATGGAAAAATAGATGCCCCCACCATGGGCAACCCCCACTTACATACTGAGCATGACATTCATGGCATGGAATACTCTCTTTAGCCAGTTTGGGTCAATTATTCTGTCTGTCTTCTCCCAGCTTCCTGCATCTGCACATTAGCGAGACTTGGAAAGCCAGACAGTGTCCTTGCTCTCATTAACAAGAACTCTTATCATCAGGGTGTTTATCAGCATTCTTCACATCCAAAATCCAAAACACACCAGCTACTGAGAGGAAAATTAACTCCATCCCTGCCAAACCCAGGTCATCTCGGTGAACGCGAAAGCTGAAAAATGAAAGCTGCGTTCTTCAACTCAGAGAAATGGCAAAAATACTCTCTGATGATGTCTGAAGTACACCACAATGGTGGGGTGCTGCATGCCCAAAACTGATGTCAGCTAAATACAAAACAGAAGGAAATGGGTTTTTTTTTCATTAGGCTGTTAAAGTGTGCATCACTGAACAGTGTACAATTGGCAGTAACTAAAAAAGTAGCACTGCTATCTGTCTGGTAGTAAATTATGTAATTTAATTGAATGACATTTAATGTAGGTGGGTAAGACCATCACAGTCCTCAGCCTCTTCACTGTAAAGTATTACTTACCCTGGATTTTGTCAAATTCAAGTAATTTCTCAAGATTGCACTCCAAGGGGAATTTGTTTAGCCATTTAGAATTATGGGGGATTTGTTAGTGTCTTGAGTGTTCTTTGGATCAGCAAATAACCCTTTGGCTGAAACAATCATCTTTTCCTGCTGTCTTGTGACTCCACGCTGAGGATATGGTAAAAAAAAAAACAAACCAACAAAACCTCTTGGACATAACACAGAATTAACTATTGAAGATTGCTACTTTGGAAATATTATTCAGTCAGAAGGAGAACACTTTGAAGAAGAGTGAACTATTCCACAACTGAAATTAAGAACTAAATAAACAGCAAATAAACACTGACTGTCTGATGTAGCTGCCTGAAAAATATCTCCTAAGAGACCTCTACCAAAGCTGTATACCAAAGCTGTGTACAAAGCTCACTTCAGCATTTGGTTGGACTTGATGATCTTGGATGCCTTTTCCAACCTTAAAGATTCTGTGACTCTATGGTAATTCTGAAGTGTTGCTGAACTGAAGGTTTGTAAGGTTGCTTTTCAATTTTTCTCAGTTTTTTTTAATCCAGGTACTTTCCATCTTCAACCAAAGTACTTAATGCTATTTCCTTATAGCTGGTTTTGTAACATTCAGTATTGCCATGTTAGAGCACATCACATTTATTATGAAAAAAAATTAAACTCTTTAGCTTAACAAGATAAGGATTCCTTTTACCTTTCTTGGTATCAAGAGTAATAAATGAGAGATCATAAGTCATTTGAAAGAGTCTCATCAGAAATCTTTAATTATGAACCCAGCTATGTTACCAATTCCTGTCTCTTAACAGTATCATTTTGCCTACCTACAAAAAGAGCATGTGATTCTGCAAAATCATTCCTCAGACCCTATTCTGATCTCAGTTTGCAAGCTGGTGTACACCACAGCTCACAGACATAACAACTACGTGTTATGTTAGGTCTTATCTGTATAGTAAAGAGTAAGATGAATCCTCAGTGCATCCTGCATAACAAATTTCTTAACACATAGCTTGCTTCTTTCATTGCTGTCTTGGCTCTCCAATGCTATTAAGGGTGAAAACACAGGAAAATGTAGTCACTCAAATAAAAAGACATGACTCAAAGCACACAGTGAAGATTCACACAGAGAAAGAATCATTTTTATATACTCCTGCTGGAAAATAAAGCTGCAGCCTGAATTCACAGTTAATGTACTCTGTTGGTAGTATGACACTAGAGGTTAATTTGTCTCCAGGAGTTTAAGACCAGAACCCATAAAATATTAGTGAAAAAAAATGGAAGCCTGACACAGTAAACTAATAGTGTTTGGATTTAACACATTGTAAAGATAAGTAGAGTGCTGGCACACTGAGCATGATTTAAACTAGCTGCTTGTTATGTATTTTCACTATAAATATACCTTAAAAACCCTTCAAACAGCCAATAAATCATTGTGCCGCAACTGCCAATACAAATTAGAGGAGTCAGCATTTAGGTAACAAAATCTACTGAACACAGAGTAGTTGCACACTACAGTGAAGCAGGAGGGAGATTTTCTTGATAAGGAGTCATCACCTATGTACTGCACACTGCAACGAGCGCTGCGCCCTACTAACTACTTGATTGCAACCTGCTCTGTGCATATGAAAAAAAAAGAGTAAAGACAGAACTGTGCCTTAAGCTTATGTGTTGGGCCAGCTGTGCAAACTGGTCTCCTGTTTCAGTGAATTTACTTTCAAAGCCACGAAGGGTGATTCTGAACCGGCCACCTTTGAGGCTGCCATCCAGCTCTGACTGGCCTGTGTGCAGGCAGCAGCCCTGGGAAGGAGGAGCAGCAGCATACTGTCCCTAGCACATGGGATCCAATCACGCCTATACGAGCGTGGCATAGGGCATGGCCCATGGTGGTGTAACTCAGCTTCTAGTTATGTCTTCTCTTAGGATTTTGAGAAAGGCCTTTACAGACAGGTCTGTGTCTACGAGCAAAGGAAGTGCTCTTCTGCATTCAACCAGATCTTCATCCGGTCCAGCATTCCAGCTGCAGCTCAGGTCGATATTAGATGTACAATAGATCATTCTGAAAAACAGATAGACAAAACAGTTTTTTATTCTATCCAAAGTCTTAAGCATGGTGGTTTATAAATATTCTTTAGACATTTTTCTGCTAATAAAAATCACTAGCTGTAGATTTTCTTACTAGAATTAACAACTTGTAAGGCTTTTCAAAACCCTTTTTCATGCTTGGCCTCAGAAATACTTTCTGGCTAAGGCTTACACAAAACAAGTAAGTTTTATGCTAAAATATATATATGTTCAAATACAATTATGCATTCTTATTTTACCCTCCTCAGAGGCACTTTTATTATGTAGCAGTTTTTGCTGGCTTGTTTTTACTTTGCAGAATATTTTCTCTCATGAATACAATAAACTTCCACACAAGATGACACTACTGAGAGAAAAAGAACTGTAAATTAAGTTTATGAAACAAAATGATGTTATGTACTGTGTAAGTGTACTGTGTCAGATTTGACTGCAAAATAGTCTTTTGTGATTTTTTAAAAGATTTTAGTCGTTAGTTCTGTAAGACTTGTTATCTCTTTACATACAATGCAAGAATCAGTGACGAGCTAACATGATTCTGCAAGATCAGATTATTTGAAGACCACAAGATTTTTTTTGTTTGTTTCAGTTTCTTGATTACAAAAAAAGACATTGTGATATGTTCTTATTTTGGGCATCATAGTACATTTGGAACCACATAAGTATTGTCTATTATGGTTGTTAATGATCCCATAAAATGAATTCTGTGTTTACACATATTTAGGGAAGTATGGATAATGTGAAATTATACTGAGATTTTTTTTTACTAAGTTAGTAAGTTTAATAATGTGGTGAAAATGGGCATCTGTTACTTTACTGCACGCAACTGCAAACACTGATAGTTGCCCAGGATTTTTGCTGCTGATGTGGTCTGTATCTCCTCACAGAAAGGAGCAGAGGTGCACTAGCATGGTGCCATGCTTGAGCCTGCTGAGGCCACAACAAAGTTCAGAGGTATAGCGACAGCTTTCATTTCCCAAGCTAATCCTGATTTTCCCTCAGTCAGATTTTTACATTTTGAAGGTACATGTGGTAAAAACCAAGCTCCCAAGAAAGATATGTAGAAGAGTTTCTCTACATATTGTAAAAACAAAGAAAAGGCACCCTGAGATTAATACCTTTGTGTTGTGCTTCCAGTGCGGTGTAGATGTACCAGCCGAGGTTGATGCGAACTCAGCAGTTCTCTCCAGTGAACACAAAAGCATGACTTTACGATCTAGATTCAGATGTTTGTTTTGAAAGTTTTATTCAGAAAAAAAAAAAAAAGTCATTTTTTTTAAAAATCCTGACCAAGTCACTCTGAACTATAAATTGCCTCTATGAGTCAGCAGCAGGCTTTTCTCTTCAGGAAATACATGGAGCTGTTTATCACTGCCTCCTGTTCCCATTCATTAAGAAAATTTCATCCTCTTCCCTACTTTGGGGAGGGGAAAATGCTTAATTTTGTTTATTACATATTTTTTGTTGGTTGGGAATAAAGCTATAAAACTGCATTATCTAGCACAATTCCGTCTTCTATGATAAGGTAATAGTCATCAAACAGATTTCACAATACGAAATCTAATACAGGGTATGCACTTTTTGTTGGATCTGAATGAGTTTTCTTTGCTTATTTTGTGCTTCATTAGTCCCTTTTTTAATTCTTTCCTTTTAATATATTTTCCATTGTCAAATATAGTACCTTTTGATACAAAATAGGACTCATGTAACTGTTTCCTCATTGATGGGTTCTTTGATGGTCTTTCCTTCAAGATCAGTGCTTAGAAACCATGCTGTAAATCCAGCAAGATGTCATTGTCTTTAGTTATAAATAATCTCTCTCTAGTAATAATCATACATTTGTCTTTGGTTTGGCTATCCATATCATGATCAGTCTTTTAAGTATGTGTGTTACATAGCACAATTGTCCCTACTATATTTAGGATTTAGCATAATCTGTTTCACTGTAGCTGATTCAAAGTATGTACTGTCTGTATGGACACCCCACTGACTTTACTGGGGATTTTTACTTTACCTTGGATACCCCGTAACACCTGTAACCCAGAACCACTTTCAATTTTGCACCAGCCCTGCATGCTCAATAATTCAAGCCAGAAATCTACCATAGCGGCAGGAAAAGGTGAGCAATATTATACATCAGTATCTTTTTGCTCTTTGCAATTTTCTCCTTTAACATCCTGTGGAACCTGGAAACTCCATAAATGCTGATGTTGAAGGTTACACAGCAGTGGCATTGTTATTCTGCCATTGTAGAACTACCTCTCTCAGGCCCCTACTTTAAGCAGTCCAGAGCTTGGGCTGTTGAACCTTCAGGGGAAAACAGTAATTTCCTGAGACCTCAAGGCCTCCAGAGTTCAGCAATATATCCAGAACGAGGGCTGGGAAGGGCATGGTTCCTACCAGGTCAAATATGCCCCAGTTCTTCCAGTAACTGTCTACACTACTCCTCCCACCTCAAGTGAGAAGCTGTAGGCAGAAAGATTTCATACCTGTCATTCCTGTGCTTCTGTCTCTGCTGAAACTGGAATTCAGTGGAACTGGTATGTTCCCTAGAGAGATTTATATACACTGAATTGTCACTTCCTGATAGAATATTGTTTCACTGAAACATTTTGACCAAAATTACACCTGCATTGCAGAAATTTTCCGGAGCACAGAACATGTTTAACTATTGCAGCCATCAATAATCTGCAGAAATAAGAAGTTATCAAGGTTACCTACTATCAAGGTAGTCACAGTCGACAAAAAGGCCATTTATCTTTACAAGTGTCCTCATTTTTTTAAATCACAGTAGTATTTTGTTATCAGAGATATAGATTCAAAGAATAAACTTGGATAAAAAAGTAGTGTAAATGTTCAATATCTTTGCTTACATGTATATAAAATAAATGCAGGAAATAAACTTTCTGTCATGTATGTAGATACGAATTACGGATCCGTATGCAAGATCCAGGACTAGCAAATTGTATTGAGTAGGAGAGTAGTTTAAGGCATTTTTTGAAAAAGTGGCAAACTCGTTCTTGTTTATATTCATTATCATTAAGCAAAAGTACACTCTTTAAAACAGAACAGCTTTACAAGGTGGCTGAGCATTACAAAGGTAAAGAATGTATAGGAGTCTTCTCAAAAAATGGCATTAATATTCTATATAAATGAAATTATTTTTAATCTTAGATAAAATATCTGTTTTGCATATCACATTTTGGAGCAGAAGAAAAAAATCACAAAAAATTGTCTCACCAAAAAAAAATTATTTTATTTTGAAAACACTATTTTAAGAATTTTCAACCAGGTCTGTTTGATAAGAACTTCACAGTAAAGCCTACACAAAACTTAAATTTGAGCAGGAGCTTGAAATCTCAGGTCTATGATATGAGGTGAATCTAAACTAAGTAATTTGAGAAGGGTAATATGGTGACTCCAGAGGTCAGGATTTTAATGAAAATTTCACTAGTGATTTCCTATCTGAACCATGGCTCTGTTAGTAGCAAAGTCACTTTGCTGTATACAAAGATATTTTAAATAATATTTCTTTAAACCCACATTATATGTCTGCTACTTTAAATTTTGTTACAGTGAAGACCAATAAACAAAGGTGGTCTTTATTTGAAGCCCACTGAAATAAAGGATAATCTATCCTTTGATACCACCAGGCATTGCTTTCAATCCTGATGTGTGTCAAGATCTTCAGTCTGAATACCTAAGCAGTTGCTGCAATTTAAATAGCTAACCCCCTGATCCACGTTACAGTAACATCAGAAGTATGGATTTTGTAAGTTGTTTGATAGAAAATGAAATATTGGTATTAATTTCACTTCCCTAATTAAAAAAATAGGAAGTAATTTTTACTTAGCTATTACATAAGTTGGGCACAGATTATACAGGCTAGGCACAGATTTAGCTAACTAGTACAGATGTGGGCGTATTATCCACATCTCATCAGCGTGGTATACATCTGCAAAGTCAGATGATATTAAAGTGCATGGCGGGCAAGCCGGGCCTACCCTTGGGCCCACGTCCCAGCCTGGCCTTGGCTGTCCCCAGGGAGGTGCCCGATGTCCTGGGCTGACCCCCTGCCCAGCTCCTTGGCTGAAGTGGTGGGACAGGCCCTGACAGGCCCCGTCCCTCCCTGGGCAGCCCCCCTCCCCAAGAAGCAGCTGGCCACGTTGCGCCCTGGCAAGATAAGCCACTCTCCATCAAAGTCCCAGCTGTACCTCTACTGGTGTGCAAAGACGTGTTAGGCTCCGAAGGCATTAAGGATCAAGTCTGTGAAAAAACAGCTTGAGGTGCAGGGCGGATGAGCCGGTCAAGCAGTTTTCAGATCATGGTTATCTGTCATGATTGATGGCAGTGCATTCTCATTTCTTTTGGACAAAAAAACGCATGTGCCTACAAAACAGGTACACAAATTATAGAAAGTGATGCTTCCACAAAACTAAAAAAAAACCAAACCAACAAAAACCAGCTTGGGACATTAAATGGTTGCACATTATTAATTTCTTTAAAACCAAACTATTTTCCATAATATTTGTAATGTGTTCCTCATGCCTGACATTTACTGCTCTCTTGGAATACAAAGTCTTTTCTTCATTTGGCAGAAGTGATGGTGCATCAAATGCAGAGAATTCGGGGATTTTGAGAGATCAGGTTGGAGTGTGCCAGATTCTGCACTACCTCCCAGCTGTTCTGGCTATATTCTAATTTTTCTGTTGCCACTTTATCCTTGTCTGAATAACTAGGTAACTGGTAACTCTTAAAATGTTCTGTGTTTATAAATGCGGCCTGAGATGCTGACATGAATACATTTTAAAAGGGAATGATGAAGCTACTTGTTTCTTGTACCCCATTTCTATTTATTGGCTGACGCAAAGGCAGAACATTGCTGTCCCATCACTGAAGTCCAGTCCGGGCCCTAACTGGCACGTACAACTAGAAAAAGTGGGTAGCAAATTGGCTTAAATTGGCTAAATAGCCTGGCAGATTGCACCATGTTTACAGGGGTGTGTGACCAGTACCCCCTGCTCCCAAGCCCTGGTACTGAGGTTAGCATAACTAATGCCATTTTATAAGGCAAGTACCCATTCTCTGTGACCAAGCAGGTCAAGAATTTGTTCCCTTTCCCTCATTATCAGGCCCTGAAGGTCCTGTGCACCAAGTAGACAAACCAAACAGATTCTTCTTCCCCTCCCTACCAGCCTCAAGGTTCCTGGGCACCAGGCCAATTACTCCTTCCTTGCTGGCCTTGAGAGTCCCAAGCACCCGGCCAACACAGTGGTGGTGGTGAAGTCCCCATCACAGAACAGGGAAGCATAACAGCACCCAGAACACTGTCTATAAAACCACGCAGCTACGAGTCCTAAGTGGGGAACCTGGGCTGTAGCTGCTGCTGGACAGTGAGACCTGGGACCCAGCGGTGGCCAGGGACACCTCCACTGGCATCTGCTTCCTCCGTGGACTGAGTGAGTGCTTCCTATTCTTTTACATGATTTTTGAGTCTAGGTTATGACTGTTACATCGATACAGCAAACCATGTATTAAGATCTGACCCATTCTGCAGAAGGTCTGGGTGATTAGAAATTACAAGTTAAGTTGTATTATAAATTCTGTATTACACTACTTACAGATTGTACTATATTGATTCTGCTTGCAGAAATCCTGTACCATTCTAATAATAAATTCTGTGCTATACTTATTATAATATCCTGTTAAGAATACAAAGCTTTAATTGTAACTGTGATTTAGTGCCATCATCATTCTGCCAAGGATCCCTAAAAGAACCAGTCTGTCCCTTAGTGTCAAGTGACAGTGTGTCAGCCAGTTTACAGGGAAATGCCTCTTACCAGAAAACCTCATGGAGAAACGGGGAACTCTGGAAGGTGTGTTTGACACAATTGGAAAAGTGATGGAGGCAGTATTTAGGAAATGGGAAGGGATGGTGTTCTAGGGAATTGGACTCCTCATGCTGAGAAAGTTCTGCATTGCACAGGTTACCTGGTTACCTTGCTCAAAGGAATATTACTAAACTAAAAGTTACTGCTTGAAATCTTAAGTTGCCGGTTGTTTTATTTGTTGGTTTTGAAGGAGGTTAATCATAAACTGCTATGGCTGAAAGCTACACAGTAGGAAAACTTTCTCTTTTTAATTTAATTGATTTTGGTAATTTGGCAGCTTTCTATACATAGTCACTTTAGCTGTTTTCTTGTGCAAAACCACCTGTATTTAAATTTAAAGAGATGTGTAGTGGTTTTATTTTTCTGTTATTCAACATCTAGTATCAGATAGTCTTGACTTTCTGAGATCACACGAACTTAAAACTCCTGTTGATGTGGTGGGAAGTCTTAGGAGTCCAGTACCTCCGGAAATCAGATGTCTCATGCCTATCTTTCAGAGATCTCAGATTTTTTGCACATAAATGTTGGAGAATAAATGCAGCTAGTACTACTACAGCACTGTTATTAATTTTGCAATGGTAAATGACACCATGCACTCTTCCCACCATGGACAGTGAGAATGCACTTCAGGAGGAATTGTACCTTCTACCACACAGCATGGTCTCTGTTTTAAACATGTTTTTTGTCATCTGAAACTCACATTTCTGGCTGCAGGAGTGAACTGCCACATAATTCACAGCAGGCACCAGAATGTGGGGAACTATTAGTGCTGCTTCCCAACTGATGTGACACATCTTTTTAATAAAAAGTTAGATATGGATCACAATACAAGCCAGCAAGCTCAGCTGGATTTACTCTCTTGCACGCCATACCACAGCTAGGATATTAGCTGTTCCTATCAGCTAGGAGGAAGTGGTGCAAGTGATTTTTTATTAGGAAAAGTCAGAAACTACTGCACTAGGTTTTCTTGGGACTTACCCTGACGATGCAAAAATTAGCTGCAACTGATCCCCCAGAAGGGGAAAACCTAGCAGGAAAAACTAAATGTATAAATAACCAACTCAGAAAGTCATTAACAAGGAGCAGACAGAATATAAGGAATGGATGAATTCCTGATTGGCAAAGAAAGATACTGCATGAAGCATATGAACAAGATAAGAACAAAAGATAGAATGCCAGCTGGTAAATTTAGCTAGATTACAGCAGATGTGGAGGATTAGTTTAAAAAAATAAAAAGGTAAGAACTGGCTAACTGTGAGGCTTGGCAGATAGCACAAGGATGGGGGAGGTCATTCTTGGAGATTCTCACTGCTGTGTTTTGGATCCAATCTTGGTACATCAGTATTGGTGGCTTTGTCAGGAAACACAGTGTTTTAGGACACTGTATTGTTTAGAATTTTAACTCTTAATAACAAGTATGTGCTATATTTGCAAAATGTGTGCAAGAATTCTTGTCAGTAGTGTTGAACAGGTAGTCCATGGGATCGCTGAAGAAAATGCTCTTGTCACTGCCCAGCTCATCAATCCTCAATGTAAAACAAACAGCTGCAGTAAACAACTGGTCTCACACTTGAGCAACTTAGAATCATAGAATCATAGAATGGTCAGAGTTGGAAGGGACCTTCAAAGGCCACTTGTCACTGGTCTCTACTAGGACATTGAGCCACACTCTCTGAGTGTGGCCATCCAGCCAATTCCTTTTCCATGGAGTGGTCCGTCCATAAAACCCATGCATGTCCAGTTTAGAGGGAAGGATGTCGTGCGGCACAGTGTCAAATGCCTTGCACAAGTCCAGGTCGATGATGTCCATTGCTTGTCCCTTGTCTTCTAATGCTGTCACCCTGTCATAGAAGGCCACCAAATTGGTCAGGCACGATCTGCCCTTGGTGAAGCCATGTTGGCCGTCACCAACCACCTCCTTGCTCTCCATGTGCCTTAGCATGGCTTCCAGGAGAATCTGCTCCATGACCTTGCCAGGCACAGAGGTGAGGCTCATGGCCTGTAGTTGCCCGAGTCCTCCTTGAGAGGACTCTCTGGGTCTTCCTACCTAGGACGGAGAAAAAGCATAAGCTGAGACTAAGAGAGAGACCACTGTAGGTCAAACGATGTAATGTGATGTAAATCTTCAAAGATTACACACTACCATCTGAAAGAAGGATACTTGCAGTATTTTCTGCTTTTATTATCTTGAAAGAGTATGGAAGTGTGTTGGCTCCATACCCCAGCACTCTGCTCATCCCGCAAGAACCAGCATGAACAACTTAATTTGGAAAACTGCAGAGACTGAGAGAATATGAGAGTGAGTGTACGCATGCTTGCACTTGCAAGTAGTTTTAGTTAATAAAACACCATACAGACTCCTTGCCTTGTAATGACTTACTTAATCAAGATACAATAAACATTAACAGTTAGAACTATTGCCATCAGTTATTATACGTGAAAGAGATTGTGCAACAAAGTGCAGTAGCTTTGCTGTTTTTACATATTCATGAGCCATTGTCAACAAGAAGGAAGCTCAAGTTGTTATGTGGGAAGAACTCGGTGTCTTCAAAGACTGAAGTAATAGGAGGAGGATAATATCTGATAGCATGAGATAAATGCATGCCCTTAGCAACAAGATATTTTTTCCATATACAGAAATAGGTTAGAAAAAACTTAGCTGATCTAATTAATCACGGGATGATGGAGTAAGAAATGTAATGCTACTGTGAAACAGGCAAATGCTGTTCTAGGCTGTTTCAAAACACGTATTTCCAATAGTGATAAAAGATATTGCCATTGGTGCTGTTGGTGGACCCGTTCCTTCCCCACAAAGAAGAACGAAAGCTCTGCTTAAAACTTTAACTAGGTGTTGAAAAGGGTGCCAAGAATACAAAAGGAAATGAAGAAGCTCTCCTATACATGTGAGATGAAAATGTTTTTTTCTTTCATCTGGCAACATGAAGACTGTAGAGAAAATGATTCTTCTCTAAATGCAAAGGAGACAGAAAGACAGGGAGCAGTATGAGCCATGAACAAGTCCAGGGCACTACGTGACGAATTGTTGGAGCAGAAAAACAAATTATGTACTTCCGAGGTAAAACCTGATCAGTGGAAAGGAGCTGGATGCGTCAAGAAGGGCTGGTGCTCTGTGCCCCTGAAGGCTCCCATCTGTCCAACACCCCATCAAACAGCCTGGAGCGCAGACACAGGGCTACTGGAAACGCTGGGTTTTGCGGCAGTTTGTCTAGGCTCGGCTCCCACAGGCCAGCCGAAGTCAAACAAGGCCGCAGCACTCCCGAAGCAGAGAGCTGGGCCTGCCGAGAGAAACGAAAACAAGTGGCTCCCAAACCACCGGGCTGCCGGAGGCGTGCCCAGCACTCAGTGGTCGGGCTCCGGCGGGGCGCGTACCCACGACTACGGGGACAGCTTGCCCCGATTCAGAGCACTCGCTCCCCACCCCCTTCCCCGCTCTGCGACCCAGCACCCAGCCCTGGCATCGCGGCTCTTGTAGCGTCCCAGCCGCGCCGGGAGGCGGGGCTCCACGGGCCCCGGCCCGCAGCTCCCCGGCCTCCTGCGCCCCCTCCTGCCCTCGCGGCGGAAGGTGGATGCGGGACCGGGGCTCCCCACCCCACCCCTGCCCCTTCCCCCTGGCATTGTGCTGCGCTCGCACTTTGCAGGCGCGAAGGGACTGGGAATCCCGGGCGCCTGAGGCAGACTCGCCGCCTCCTCCTCCTCCGGAGCTGGGCGCATGATGGCGGCAGGCGCCGCCGTGGCGGAGGTGAGCAGCGCCGGGAGTAGCAGCAGCGATACCTCCAGCACGGGCGAGGAGGAGAGGATGAGGCGCCTCTTCCAGACCTGCGACGGCGACGGGGATGGCTTCATCAGCAGGTAGCGACAGCGGGAGGAGGCTCTGTGCACCGCTGGTATGGAGCCGTCCCGTCCTTCCCCCTCCGCCCAACTCCGCAGCCGCGGAACGGCGTCTCAACTTTCCCGGCGAGTTCGCGCAGTTTGCGGAGCGCAGCCCCCGCCGCTGCCGGGCCGGACCCTCCACAGGCAGCGTGGGGCCGAGCCTTCGGGCCGCCCGGGTCCCTTCCCCACCGACCCCCACTGCCCTCCACCCCTCGCCGCCTCTCGGCCGGCCCCGGGCTCCCGGAGCGAGGGGCTCTGGCGGTGCCTGGGCGCAGAGAGCTGCGGGGGAACGGAGGGGAGGGTGGGCAGACACCGCCGCTTCCCCCGCGTCCGGAAGGTCCCGCCTTCTCATTCGGGTGGTTTTTGTCACCGCGTGCACCGGGCAGGTGATTTTCGCAAGTAAACGAAGAAAGCTGGTCACAGGTAATCTAAGAGAAAACTCGTGCCGATCTCCCAGATCACCTGATTTTATTTTTTTAATATATTTTTATCAATGTCCTTGCTATATGATCTCATTTGAACTTCTCTACTAGCTCCTAGTTTTCGGGCTGTGACCGACGCTGATAGATTTTGAGGGGGAAGTGGTGAGCTTGCACATTTGCAATGGTCGTAATGAAATGTTCATGTATCTGGAGATAAATACCAGTGTGTTGTTGGAAGGCTATTTCTGGAGCTTGTCCTCTGCTCTCATACCGTAATTTAAGAAATACTAAACTTCTAAAGGCACGATTTGCCAGAGATGGTGGGAACTTGCATTTTCAAAATGAAGCTTATGGTAGTTACAGTCAGTAGGTGCCTCTAGAGAGCTGATTCAGAGTGAGGGAATTTCTCAGTCTGTCATCTAACCTGAAACTGAAGAGTATGACCCTGCGAAAAGGCTAAGTAAACTTCAGTCCCCACTGTCAACTCCTTGGAGCCAGAAAGTTGTTGAAAATCTGTAACAGCTGGCAGTCACTTGAAAAATAAAATGTAACAGTCATGCTATTTCTTATCTAAACAGGTCCCCAACCACTCTTTTTTTTTCCCCCAGTCTAGTGATTATTTTGACAGTTGTGGTTCTGAAATGTAAACTTTGAAAACGTATGCTTTCCAACCAGTATATTAAGATCTCTTCTCTTTCCATTTGTTTGCTGTCTTCATGGAAATTATTCTAATGTCTGAAAACTTAGGATGTTCTCTTAAAGCATATGCTGCCTCCTCAGAGTACACTCGCTGAGCTATATACTGTGATGGTTTTCTGCAATATAAACTCAGTAGACTTCTCTATATTTGAAAGACCTTACTGAGGGAATGTTAGTGTTTTAGTGCTTCATATGGACAGTTGAGAGATGCTACCATGACACAACCCACTTGCTTCTGATTGACTTTTCTACATTGCCTAAGTTTTGTTCCAAATTCTCTGCTTTTATCAGAGAACATAGTGTTATGACAGTCTTCCCTTACATTTCCATATTTATGAGAAAGTAGTGAATGAATATTTAACAAATGATCTTTGACACAAGAGAGAGTAATTTACTTTTCTTGACTTCGTTATCTGTGGCATGAGAGGGAGTGATTTACTTTTTTTGACTTCCGTAGCTAGCTGGGGTGATCAGTCTTGTAAGTGGAATGTGTTTCTTGCTTTGTGTAGTGTCTCAGTTTCCCTCATGATCTATTTTATGGCAATGGCTTATGCAGGAGCAGACTTGCCCAGTGGTTTTTTGATATTTGTAGTATGCACTACCACAGTCCTACAGACCGCTCTTTCTGATTCATGGATGCACAGTGTCCCTGTTAAAAGTATAGCAACTGGGGTTTTGTTTTTGTTGTTTACTGTCTTAGTGTTTAGGTCATAGCATTTTTTTAACGTAATGAATTAAAGATAAAAAAATAATGTCTGCTTTTACACTAAACTTAATCTTGCCATTCTGTGCATAGTTTGTCTTGCTTCTGCTTTTTCTTTTTCAATACAGGCCAGTTGCTTGGTTTTACCGTTCCGTCTCTGCTTCTTCGGACATTCCTTTGCTTGTCCTTGAGGGCAACAATTTCTTTGTTCCCTTCCTTGTAGCCCCTGTGGAGATGGTAGACTGACTTCTGCATGTTATTACCCCTTTTACAGCAGGTTAAACATGGCAATAAATGCCTGGGCATCTGTGTAAAGAGCAGAAAACAGAGAAGCCAGCGTTGTAAAATGGGCTGTGCTTCCTTGTGGTGGAATAGAGTCGATCTACAGACTTTTGCTAGTTCAAGCCTCTTTTTCAGAACTTACTTATTTTTGATGCAATGGGGTTGAAATTTGCAGTTGTGCAGCTCCTACTCAGCATAAGTAGTCGTATTTTTCAAAATGAGTATCCCTTCTCTTCTGCTTGCATGGCTGAAGCTTGGTCAGTCATTTGCGTAATGCGTGCAGCAGTTTATTTATAAGATTTTTTTTCTTTCCAATTCCAGAGCTGTTACGGAAGAGAAGATCTTTATTCTTGCAGCAAAGGCAGGCATTTTGTATGCACATTTTAGTTCATATTGCATGGGGAAAAGAGCTATTTGCATTCCTAATGAAGTAACATGGTGTCTCAGCTGTGGAAATGCTTTGTTGTGCATCAAACTGTAAATGTCTTCAAATAATAACAGAGAAGTAAGGGCACAGATGGAGAGGAGGAGCGTATCCTGAGATACTGATTAGTTTTCAGGCTGTCACCTGAGATACTGATTAATTTTCAGGCTCTAAATAGTTAGGATAATGTCAAGTGATAAAGCATAATAAAGTGTGTGTCATTGGTGGTTATAACCCAGAAGAAGCTGCATGATGGGATACGAAATCCTAAGCCTGTATCTTTGAGCATGGCATTTGATATGTGCGTATAGAAATTTTACAACATCTAGCTAGACAAAAATACTAAGAAAACACAGCAGTTTTAACTTGTTCATTTCTACTGAAATAGCTTTGCTTCTTTTGGGCTTAATATTAGTGACTTAATTGTTTTAACAACTTGCAAGTGCCTGGCATTTTTCTGATACTTCAACAATGAGAGGTGACTGTGGCAGTAGAAACACGGACTCCGTGGATGGTGTTCTGGAGACCTTTATTGTCAGTCAGCATTAGTCTTTATAGTCTACCTAAGTTACATGCGAAGTGCACGCACTTAATCATCTAATTTGATTGGTAGCCATATACTGTTCACGCACCTTATGCTTCATTTGGATTGGTAATAGTTTTTTGGTTGTCTTTACTATTTTTGCCTTTGGTATTTACTTATCTTGTTCTAGTTGCTCTTTTTTGTTATTGAGCAAGTGGTGTTCAAGGACATAGCTCAAATTCGTCAATATCAAACAGCTGTACTGCACTCTCTGCCTCCACAGGTAACTTTACAGAAAAAAAAAAAAAAGCCAGTCCATGATTAAGGCTGGGTTCTGAACACTTGAGATCAGCTTGGATCAGCTTTGCTGGGAGCAAAAGGCAGCGTTAAACGCTGTTTACAGCAGAACTTTGTTTTTGCAGCTGTAGCTGGGTTGTGTTATTAAAAAAAAAAAATCTGTTAACTGAAAAAACACTAATCGCATTAATTTGTTTTGCTTTTGAAAATTTGTTTTGCTGTTTGAAAAGTTTCAGAATCTGATGTTACAGTTAAAATTATATTCAGCTTCAGAGAGTTGGTGCATTGGGGAGGACGCCTGCCACTTTTTTTTTTCTTGGTCAACATATGTGGCCTTGGTTGGTGTCAGTGAGGAAAGTGAGAGCATGCAGGGTTTTTACAGGGAGCAGGCTAGATTAATATCTTCTTTAGAAACTTAATTGCCTTGTAGCTTTATTGTATGTGGATTGTACTGAAGGTCCATTTAGCACATAATGAATTTTATATTTACTGGAGAAGTCACTAAATGGGTTTCTAGATTACTCTATTCTAACACTGCAAGATCTAAATAATGTAACTTTGAATCTACAGGAAATACTTTTGCCTAGAAAATGAAGCTGTGAGCTATGGAGGTAATGGCTGAGAAAAAAAAATAATTTCATTATTAAGTTACAAACATGATAGTTTTCTGATTTTAACTTTTAAGCATGGATAAGTAGTTTCTAGGGTTTTGAAGCAGAGAGGTAAAGCTAGTGTTTAATTCAGAGGGAGAATTGTTATTATATTAACAATAATGGAATGAAGTTCTGTTTATAGAGTTTGTTTGAAAATATTTTCTTATGTGTACATAGAATTTTTTTTACACTGGGGTCAATGTCTTACAGAAAATCTCTGGTAAGAGTAGAATCAGATGTTTAAAAACCCATAAACCTACTGGTTCTGTATTGGCTTCATACAGCCAGTTAAAGGGACATGCTGAAAGACTGCCTCCTTCGCTAGCCCTTCACAGAAGCAGTTAAAAGAAACTTGTTGGATTTTATGTGGATCAGAGTGGTTTTAGTGGCACGTGGCTTTGGGAACTCAAAGCCTTTGCAAGGACAATCTCGTACTTCCCTTTTTCATGATCTGCGGTAGTAGGTGATGAAAAGTTCCCAAAGTTCCCAGCTTTCTTGCTGAGTATACCTTGGTACCCTCCTCAGTGTTTCTGTATCTAGTGACCACATGCTATTAGAAAAAAGTATTTTTAAGAAGGCAAAATATGTATCTATTCATTGTTTTTTTTAAGAGAAGATATTTATGCTTCTATGCCCTCTATTACTCTCTACCATGGTCTTTACCATTAAACCTTTTTTGAGGTGGTTGCTTTTGCTTGAATATCTGTGCTAAATGTTTAAAGAGATACTTATTGAAGCATAAAAGGACTGATTAAATGAAATGAACAAAGTCAGTGTCGGTTGTCTTGTTACTGGCTTGGCTGTTGTGCTGTTGTTATTTGGGGTATATAAGACTCAAAATACATATGCTGTGTCACAACAGTTTATTAATTCAGGCTGACATCGAGTTACAATTTTTGGTGTCTAATTAAATAAGCTGGGGTTTTGTAGCCATGGAAGAAACTGTGAAAGTATTTATTACTATAATACAGGTTGCAAACTAGTGTTCATATAAATCCATTTGTTGACTTGGTTGAACTAGATCCATTTACAGGATTCTTGATTTTTTTTTTTTCTATTTTCTTGCAATTTTCTGTAAGTAAAGTAAGTATTGCTGGGAAACGCAAATGCCCAAACTGGCTGCCTTGGAATCTTCCTAAATAAGTGGGTAGAGAGTGGCCTTACAACTGGAGGATTTTGGAATAAAAAATAATCCTTTAGTTATTTAAAACATATGGTCCTTATGTCAAACATGAGATGTTTTCCTCTTTATTGCCTGAATGTGGGCCAAACTCTTAATTGTAGTATAGGAGCACAGAATTTGTCCTGTTGAATGACTTGTTGAATCTTCAGGAGAGAACATATATGAAATGGAACTATGAAATTACAGAAGTGTCCATGATTTTTGTGTTTATGAAGTAGTATTCAAGTTATTTTTTGTCATGGTTTTGTTTAGTGAGGGGGGGCCTAAGGTGGTAGCTTCTGTAGGAAACTGCTAGAAGTCACTCCCCTTTGTTCAGTGGACTCGGCCAGGCCTAGGGCGGAGCCGCTGCTGGCCAAGGCCGAGCCAATTGGTAGCAGAATGTTCTGTGATAACACCTCTGCGATAACGTATTTAAGAAGGGGAAAACAGGAAAAAAAAAAAAAAGAGAAGATGTGAAGAAGCTGAGCGGGGGCAGAGGTGCAGAGGGGGAGGCGCAGGCCTCATGGGCCTTGCAGGCCTCACCCTCTGGCCTCTCACCAGGCAGCCTACTGGGCCCGACTTGGTCCGGCCCGGCTGCAAGAAGTGGAGAGGAGGTGAGAAGTGAATAAGATGTAAAAAGATCCTGAGAGACATCTGCCAGCCTGTTGTGAGGAACGGCTGCAGACACCAAGGTCAGTTCAGAAGGAGGGGGAGGAGTAATGCAGCTCCTGGCCAAGATTCCCCTGCAGCCTCTGGTGATGACCTTGGTGGAGCAGGTTGTGCTCCTGCAGCCCATGGAGGTCCACAGACAAGCAAAGATCCACTTGGAGCCTGTGAAGAACCCCATGCCGGAGCAGGTGATGCCTGAAGGCGGCTGTGGCACTTGGAGGGCCCGCTGGGACAGCCATTCTGGAGAGACTGCACTCTGTGGAAGAGATGACCCACGCTGGAGCAGTTTCACGAAGGACTGTGGTGTATAGGTGGGACCCCACAACGGAGCAGGGGAGGAATGTGAGGAGTTCTTCCCCCAACCATGAAGCAGCGGCGTGAAACAACATGTGATGAACTGACCGTAACCCCCATTCCCTCTTCCCCCCTGCGCTGGTTGGGAAGGGGAAGGTAGTAGAGATAATGTTAAGCTTGGGAAGAGGGAGGGGTGGGGGGAGGTTATCTTGTTCTCTGTCTCATTATCCTACTGTTTGTAGTAATAAATGAATAGTTTTCCCCAAGTCGAGTCTGTTTTGCCCATAATGGTGACTTTAAGGATTTCTCCCTGTCCTTATCTCAAACCTCGAGCCGTTTTTCCTTATATTATCTCTCCCTATTCTCTCGGAGGGTGGGGGGAGTGAGAGAGAGACTGTGTAGTCTGATCCCGATCGGGGCTGAACTATGACATTTTTTTCCCTAAAATAGTCTTTTGCTATTCCTTTTTTTTTTATTCTCCCCTTTAAAAACAGGTAATTATTGCAGGGTGTTTGGAGTGAATATAGATGTTTCCTAAGACTGTAATCTGACTTTTCTCCTTGCAGCAGTTTGAAGAGGGTACAGTATACTTTAGGCTATAGCTCCATATGAAACTACAAATTAGATTCATACAACGTATTGTCTGAGACCTTGTCCACGCATCACATGTTTTAGAATTCATATATAAATTGAAGGTAGTGATCTGAATGTTATAGAAGATGAGTAAATGATGAGCTGAGAACTGCACTGGACATTTTTATGAGGCAGGAACTGCACTACGCATTTTATGAGCTCCACAAAGGAGCTACTGATGTGGGGTAGATTGTGATGAACTTGTGAAAGATCCTGTAAATAAAATAGGTAAATTAAATAAGTGTGTAGCATTTGACATAGATATTTAGTGAGAACTAAATGGGTAGATACTGAGTTCCAGATTCATCAATAGGGTACACTTTTTTCTAGAATTAAAGAAGACAGAGGTTTGGCCTTGTGTAGTTGCTAGCTGTCTTTGCTACTTTTCAGTGTGCAGAGGTTTGCTGTGTTAACGTTGAGGTGAGACATTCATTGTTCCCAAGGGAGCTGACTGCAGTATGTCAAGGTCTTCAACCATCTGAAGAATGGCCATGAGGTTCTGAGACTCCTCCTTTCTGTTGTGTGTTTCTATGTTTAGCAATTAATAATTTCCCAGTGTTCGTGGGAGTTGTCAAGCAGAGTGTGAACAACTCTGTTGACAAGAGAAAAAGGGCTTTTTTTTTCTCAAAGGCTGTACTTGCCAAAGCAGTTTCAACAGTAGTAGCCAGCAGAAAACATACAGGGGAAAACAACATGAGCAGTATCTTCCTGTCACTGTATTTTATTTCTTTAGCATCGGTTATGCTCTGCTGTGTTTAAATTGTTTTCCTTTCGTAGATAGTTTCAGAACAACTAGGGGAAAAGTGAGCAGAGCCACTTGTATGGGTGTAATAATAATTTTGACTTAGAGTGCAGTAGTAAAACAATGCCTCATCTGAAATAAGCCCAATATATAGACTTTGCAAAAAGATCTGAACAAGGAGTTTTTCTATCATTTGGTTCATATATACACCAGTAACCTCCTGCAGACTATTCTAACTTGAGAATTGCTTCTTAACTTATACTAAACTCTCTAAATGTACAAACAAACACAAGGAGGTTTGTCAAAGATTTTATCAGCCTCTTTTGCTGTTGAGGGCATAAAGTTTTACATACTTTACATGCAGTTCTGCAGCTCCATGGTGGTAAAACATGGAGTTTACTCCTAGGATGACTGTTTATGAGCCCATGCAAATACGTTCAGTCAGGATCTCTGAAAACTTAATTTTGGCATGAGTTAATATTCTGCATGTAGATGCTTTCTAGTCCCTGCAGGATATTCTGTGCTGATTGGAAGCAGTATCAGGGACAAAATGTGTAAGTAGAAGCTGCTGTGACTGCTCCAGTGTCAGCAGACTAGGGAACAATAAAGCCATATATCCTGCAAGCAAGAGGTTTTAGAAAGATTGACTCTGTAACAGAACAGGTGGAAATAAAATACTGCCTTTGAAGATTTGTGAGCTAAGTAATATTATTCTGCTAGTTTTGCAGGTACTGGAGTTTCAAATTTCAAAAGCAGTTTGGTCCCAGTACTGTACACTCCTAAGTCTGGCCTCCATCCAGCTGTCTAACAGGGGAACATCATTTAGAAGCAGTCTGCAAACTGTCAGTAAGATGTGGCCAAGGCTTTGCTTGGTCCTTGGGTTCAGTCTGGCTCTTCATGTTGCTTGGCTGTTCTTACCATGGAGTTGGAAAAGTTGTTAGACCCCCACTACAAGATTATTTTCTCACATGACATCTGTACTATATGCTGTATGCTTTATTTAACTACATGAAAGCTTCCTGCAAATCAGTTTCAGGAATAACAGAAAAAAAGGTGCCTGAACCTTGATAAAACTGGCTTTGTCCTTGCACTGGTTTTTGAGTGTGTCTTGAGAACAGTTTCAGCTCCCAGGTTCTCTTCCTAGACTTAATTTTATTTTTTGTCCATCTCCATTAGGAGACTGTCACAGGGTCTGTGATCCATATAACTGAAGGAGTGCTTTTATATGGATACAACACAATACTTCCTGTGTGCCAAATAAGATGGTAAGTAGGAGCACTGTGCTCATTTTTAAATGGTTGTAGTTTGTTTTCTCTGTTTCTCTTGGGACTTGCCTTCATCAGTGGTTCCACAGTTGTGTAGAGTTCTGCGGGGTTTTAGTCTTTGTCCTCTGCAGGTCCTCTCAGAGCATTGTAACCACAAAAGAAATAAGCTATGGAGGAAGACAGATATAGATGAAAAGTCAGAGAGACACCCTGCATGTTTGGTTATGATGAAGAAAATGTAATATTTTGTTAAATACTGTGTCTAGAAAATATACCAAGAATCAACATTCATTAAAGTCTTATGTATCTTTAATAGAAGAAACAGTATTTATGTGGTATTAGCAGTTATTAAATGAAATCTCTTATGTAATTTTTAAGGGTAACAAAGACTAGGCTATGTCGGAGTGAAAACTATGCTCCTGGTAGTTCCTACCATGTGGTAGAGTCTATAGGCTGAATTGGTACTGTGTTTTAGTAAAATTTGAAACTAGTAAGCAGCACAAAGGAAAGCATAGAATGGCAGAGATTCTATTGACAAGCTCTGCTTCTCTGTTGATAAATGGACCTTTGTTTGCCTGCAGCAGTTGTCTCCAGAGATGACAGCCTTGGCCAAAAATGAACCCACTGTTCTCACAAGTCGTGAGTTGCAGTTTGTGTTAACAGTTTGAACACTGATGTTCAGAGTATGCCATTTAAGTTATTTCTAGTGACTGGAATGTGCATTTCTTGTGCGGTCTATATAATAACACATTTCAATTCTGGAAGTTCTTGTGACAGACTGGCAGTCTTGTCCATATCTGGTAGATCAGGGGAGAAAGACGCACTGTGATGGGGTTGACTGTCGAAGGAACCTTGCCCCTGCTTTCCCCAGAAGAAGTGGCAGTGTAGGCTGCCTGCCCGGAATAATACTGTGAGAGGTAGCCAAATCAGGACAGAGCTGTGAAGTAAAAGCTTAGCTGATTGAATTATGAGTAAAGCATAGAGTTTTGAGGCTTGTTGACAGTTAACCCTGTATTTTTTCCTGCTGCTGCTCAGCATGGTGGAACTGGGCCAGGTTGCAAGTTAATTGTGAACTGACAGTATGGGCACTGGAACATGCAAGGTGGAAAATGAAACCAGCACAGAGTTTCAAGTGTAACAAAAAATTATCCCAGAGTATGGAAACAGAAACAGGAAAACCAGGGAAGGGGTACCCAAGAGAGGGAGCTGGTGAGCTGTCATTGACTGACTGTAGCTGAGAGGCATGTTTTTTAGTTTCTGATGCTGAAAATATCAAATATAGTGAGATGGTTCCTGCAGATTGGACTGGTAACAAATACATTGGAAGGAAGGGGGAAGAAAGAAGTTAGAGAGCACTTGGATTTGTTTCAATAAGTTGTATTTGACGAGGGGTAACAGCCTTAAACTGAAAGAAGGTGGATTTAGATTAGATATAAGGAAGAAATTCTTTACTGTGAGGGTGGTAGAACACTGGAACAGGTTGCCCAGAGAGGTGGTGGATGCTCCATCCCTGGAGACATTCAAGGCCAGGTTGAATGGGGCTTTGTGCAACCTCATCTAGTGGAAGGTATCCCTGCTCCATGCAGGGAGGTTGGACTAGATGGCCTTTAAAGGTCTCTTCCAACCCAAACCGTTCTATGATCTTGACATAAGATTCTTAAAGACAGCTTCAGAACTATTTTCCCCATTTTTTTTTCCTGAGATATTCCAAAAGATAGAAGAGGAAGGGAAAGATAAAATATGCTTCTTTTCTTTAAAATTGTGATGAGATGGGAATCAGTCTGAAGACAGCCCGTAGCTCATTGAATAGGGATTTGTTAAGAAAAAGTTGTGTCAAACCCATTTGATCTTTCTCAAGTCTAGTTAAGAGCAGTTAGTGGTGGAAGTGAAACAATAGATGTCTTCTGTCTTAGCTTTATTAAGACTTTTGACTTCTTTTTTTTTTATGACGCTCATAGGCAAGCCAGAGAAACAGAGTAAGGGAGGGAGTTTGGTTTGGGTTTTTTTTTTTTTTCCAAGCTATACTTAAATATCATTAGATATCAATAGTTTATTTTACAAATAGAAGAATACCAAATTGAGATTGAGTTGATGGCTTAGGCTACATCAGTACTATCAAGGATTAATGATCTGGATGGCACAATAATGAGTAAGCTTTCTTAAATCTGAGATAACCCCAAACTAAGGAAGATTGGAGACATGCTGGGGGATAAGATTGGAGTCAAAATTGGTGTTGACAAATTGAAGATATGGCTTGAAAAAATTTAAGTGAGATAAAGTAGGGGTAAGTGCATGATAGTACATTTGGAGGTAAAAATACATGATGTGCAATTGAAGAAAATCCTCTTGAGATTTATAGTATGTCTCAAGTTAAACTTGAATTAGCAGTATCATCCTATTGTAAGACAGGACTTCTTCTTTCAGCTTTTCTACTCCTTTCAGCGTGTGCTTTAAGCTGGTGTCTATAGTTTTGCATGCCATCATCCATCAGGTTGGTGGATTGATTGGAGAGAGACAAGAGCAGCTCACTGAAGGTGATCAGAGATACAGAAATTGAAGTTCTTTACTCAGAAGAAGGTGGGATGTCTGATGATGGGTTTTAAATATGTAATGATAATTTTTCTTATTCACTGTGATTGCAGAAAACAGACTGTTAACTTTCTCTCTGAAATAATGTTCTGAATTGCAGAGGCGAAGTTTTAAATTAGGAAACTTACAGGAGAGAACATTGAAGCACTAGGACAGATCACCAGTGGAGGTCATGGCAGCCTTAAAAACAGCTTAGACACCCATCCATCAGTGATGGCTTGGGTATGCTTTTTCCTATCATTGGGTACAGTGTTGGATAATTTTCCTTTGCAGTCTTTTCCATGGTCTCATTATGTGCTGTATTTCTGTGGGCTGACAGTTTAATAATACAAGGTTCATTCAGTTGACCTATACAATTCTGAGAATGGGGTTCTGCACTACTCCTCTTTAGATTTAAAATACAACTAAAATCTTGCTTTTCTTTCACTTTTTCATGCAGTTTCCTGGAACAGACTCCTACCAGCTTCCTTCCCTCCAAGCGATTGTATCTCATTTTTCTTCTTCTGAAGCTTCTCTGACACTTATTTTCCTTTGATCCCATCACAGCAGCTATGTACCCTGGTTCTTTTCACTATGCCATGCTGAGAGAACAGATCACATTTGAGAATGTAGGAGTAGTTTTTCTTTAGAATGATTTGAAGCAATATTGTGCTCCTAGTGCAGAGGTTGATGGTTGCTGTACTTTAAAAATGCTGGCACAATGTGGTGAGTGCTGCACTCCTCTGTTCTCTCACCTTCCTGAAACGGGCTAATTTCTCCCTGAGAACATGACCACCTTGTTTACTTCTGCAGCACTTTTCTTGTCTGATTTTTTTGAGTCTGGTATGTTTTCTTTACTGCTAGAACTTCATTGCCTGTCTTCTACTGTTTAAGAGATTATTTGCTGAGTTTTGCAATTTGTCTCTTGTGCTTGTAGGATAATCAAAGAAATGTGTAAGACCCCGTATAGTGCCGTAGACTGCAAATATGCAGAACCCAGTGTTTGTGGAATAAATACCTCCTTGTGGGACTGTGGTCTGTTTTAGTGACCTTTAAAATCTTTTTCCCATTTACTCTCAACTTTATGTTTACATTTTGTTGTCATTCCTTTGTATTTTGGGGGAAAAATAGAAAAAAAAAATCCTGTAACTAGCGGATGTCAAACAATGCTCTTATGTCTTTCCACGTGTTGTAGTTTAGCCCTGCTCAGAACCAAGCTACACAGTCTCTCACTCACTCTTCCTACTTTCTTAGGGAATAGGGAAGAGGTAATACAACAAAACGGCTCAAGGTTTGAGATAAGGACACCAAGAGATCATTGAAGTTATCGTTACAGGCAAAACAGATTCGACTTGGGGAAAACTATTTATTTTTTTATTATTATTACTATTAAAATCAAAGCAGAATAATGCGGAGGACAAAAACCATTTTCCTCCACCCATCCCTCTTCCCGGGCCTAACTTAATTTCAATTATCTCCACCTTCTTCTCCCTCCCCAAGAGTCACAGGGAGGTAAATAGGGAATGGGGGTTACAGTCAGTTCATCACAGGTCGCTTTATGCTGGACTTTCCTCCTCCGGGGAAGAACTCCTCACATTCCTCCCCTGCTCCAGCCTGGGGTCCCTCCCACGGGCTACAGTCCTTCATCAACTGGTCTGGTGTGGGGTCCTTTTCCATGGACTGCAGTCCCTCCAGAACAGCTGCCCCAGCGTGGGCCCTCCATGGGCCACAGCCTCCTTCAGGCATCCGCCTGCCCCGGAGTGGGGTCCTCCCCAGGCTGCAGGGGGATCTCTGCCCCTCCGTGGGCCTCCATGGGCTGCAGGGGCACAGCCGGCCTCACCACGGGCTGCACCACGGGCTGCAGGGGAATCTCTGCCGGGAGCAGCATCACTGCTCCCCCTCCTTCTTCACTGCCCTTCGTGTCTGCAGCCGTTCCTCTCACAAGGAATTCTTCACAATCAGGCTCAGGCAGACGCCTCTCAGGTTCTCTTCACATCTCCTCTCCACTTCGTGCAGCTGGGCCGGGCCCAGACAGCCAACCGGTGGGAGGTCAGAGGGTGAGGGCCGCAAGGCCCACAAGGCTCGCACCTTCCCCTCTCTGCCTTCACTTCTCCTTCTTCACTTCTTTTTTTGTTTGTTTTTTTTTTTTTTCTGCTTCTTAAATACGTTACTGCAGAAGTGTTACCACTGAACATTCCATCACCAACTGGCTTGGCCCTGCCCAGCAGCGGGTCTGCCCTAGACTCGTTCGAGTCCACTAGAGCAACGGGAAACCTCTTGCAGCTTCTTACAGAAGCTGCCACGGTAGCCCCCCCCCCCCAGGTAGCAAATTGGAGTTGTTTGGGGAAAAAAAAAACAATTTCAAGATCATTGCCAGGTCTCTGTGGCGCAATTGGTTAGCGCGTTCGGCTGTTAACCGAAAGGTTGGTGGTTCAAGCCCACCCAGGGACGTACTTAAAATATCTGAGGGTATGTAGAACACTGCCATGGATTGTCAAGACAGGTGATTGATAACACAGGTTGGGTGAGCCTCTGAGCAACCTGATCGAGTTGAAGATGTCCCTGCTCCTTGCAGGGGGGTTGGACATGATCATGGCCTTTAAAGGTGCCTTCCAACCCAAACTATTCTATAGTTCTACGATTGTTTACCTGTGGTTGCTCATAGAAAAGTCAAAACTAGGGAACTGGTGTAATTCCATGATTTAAGCAGTCAGGGGCTTGACTGCTGTGAGAGTCGGAGCAGATTGGGGCACTGCATGTGGCCCAGAAACACAGCAGTCGGGTTAAATGTCCAACAGCAGGTGCTGTGGAGACGGGTGGCTGCACATGGGAACTAAATTAAACACACTTCTACCAAGGATAAAAGTGCTCTTACTCCAGTGATTCCAGTGTATATTTTTATATCAGCAATTTCTTAGTGCTATGGAGTGCTCTATGAGACAGGCATTTCCAGGTTAGCCCTTTCTAAATTAACATTTCAAATAGATCACAGTTTATCTACATTGTTGGTCTACAAGAGACTCACAACAGAACTGTGTGGAACAGGTTTTCTTATGTTTGTTTATTTACTGTGCTTGCCTCTAGGGAACTTGGGTGCATCTTTAATTTTGACTTATCTTCATCAAAGATATTTGTACACCTAGACGACAAGTTGCATAAGCAAGGATTAAATGGTTCCCAGCAAAATAACTGTACCTTTTTAATAGCTGAAAATTTAAATTGTTTTAAGTAAATATATAGTTGCTCTTGGTGTTATATAGTGGCTGTAGAACCATCCTGATCAAACTTGCTTTATCGATGTGGTAGAACATAACATAGGAAAAGAACAGGAAAATTACTCCACTGGTTCTGTACAGTTTCGGAGCCAACGCCTTGCAGGTGTTGTGCAGCATGCATATGTGCTTATCTAGGTAGCTCATGCTTACCAAAGCAATAGCTGGAACAAGGTAGAAATGAGTACAATAGGGTGTATGGCTGTTCTAGGAAAGAAGACGACTGTGTTACTGATCCTATTTTGGTGTCTAACAGAAGTTTCACTCATTTTAAGTTAGATCTTCCATTTGTAAAAAAAAAAAAAAAAAAAAAAAACAAACCAACTAACCAACCAAAAAGCCCAAATAAAAAATAACAAGTCCCAAATGCTTTTATGTTGTGATTTTCAGAGCGTGCATATGTATGCTTGATTTGTATGTTGACCAATATTATTATCGCATGTGGTACATATAACTGGTTTTGTATTTCATTTCTCTTGGGGGAGAAAATCTACATGTTTTAACTTTGTGTCAAGTAAGGCTTATTTTTTAATTGTTAGACAAATCCTCTGTCTTAGTAGGAATTAAGCAAATGGAATGTGTAACAATCGTTGAAGGGCTGGTGTGGTAGGTGGATGGCTAAATAATTAGAACAGATTGTGACAGACTAACCTGATGTTTTGCTGTTAAAAGAACAGACTCTTGTGATGACAGAAGTTCAGCTTTATGTCTTCTTTAGCTTGCGTTCTGGTGGTTTTCAGCTTTAAAACCTATTACAAGGTACTCTTTTGTTTGTTTGTTTTCCCCCTCTCCTTTTTTTGCCCCTTCTGTGGTTTCTGTTTTTCCAATGAAAGTGAAATTACTTCAAGGTTAAATTAAATGATTCTGTTTAAGCAAATTATTTTTTTTTTCCTAGTGTTGGTCTCCTTAATTTAAAAATATTCCAGATTATGTATTTTGGAGAAAGGTTTTAATATTATGTAGCAAGCTTGCTGAGTCCAATATCTTTGTGATTTGTGGAATGGAAAATGGTTTAGAGCCTGTATTCCTGCGCGGATGTCAGATAATACGTATTTTTATCTGGAGTTTTTTACATGTTTGGGATACAATCTATGGAGACTATTAGTAGAAAGCAATACTATGAAAAGTCCAGGGTGGTTTATTTTTTTTAGTGTGAACTATTATAGTTTTGTTTTGCTATGGTTTATGTTTTTGTTATTTTGTTGTCCAAAGAGCTAAACTTTAACCACAGTTGAAGTAATAAAGCTGACTGTCTAAATTCTGATTTCTGGTTGTGTACCCTGGTCAAAATCCAGGAGAGTTACTGAAGAGAAAATGGGGCACAAAAAGTGAAATTAAGCCTTACTAAGACTAAAAACATTGTAAATATTGTACAATATTACAAATTATGATATTCATAAACCTAACTCATCCTGTGACTCTTATCTACTCCAATCCTGTGGTTTTTTGAAAACTGTCTGTTCTGTGTCTTACAGTTGGTTTTTTGTTTTTGTTTTTTGTTTTTTGGTTTTTTTCACTTTTCATGAGCTTGATGTAAGCAAGACTGATTTATCTTAAAAATAAAGTTTAATAAAGCAATTCTGTAACAGGGTGGCAGGTGTTCATATGTTACATGTTAGCTAGTACTTTCAGAGCACCTGAGTAGCTTTAAATACCCAACCTTTTGGACTCTGAAAAATTGCTACCTACAGGTGAGAATTCACTTGAAATATGTTTAGATGGGTTGAGTGGGTTTTCTAGCATAGAGATTTCCTATTCCCAACGGTCTCCTGTGTCTGTCACCATAAAAATGGATCCAAATTTTGTAGTAATTAGTAGAAAGATGTCAGTTATCTCCCACCAAATAGAACATTTAGGCTTAAGAGCACGTGTACTGGGATTACCTACATATCTCTGCTACAGGTAAGCTTTCATCTGTATAGAACTGCCATTTTAGGAGAGAATTTTATAGTCTGTCATCTTTATTTTAAAAGTTGAATCAAAAGAGATCGCTGGATTATTTTATAAATAAAGTTGTTTTGATTGAAAAAGAAGATTCTTTGTTTTTGTTATTAAGCAGCAGGGCCATACCTGCAGTAGAACCCTCTGGTGTCATAATCACTGGTTGTGAAATTTTACATCACCATGTATTTTATTACGTTCCAGAATGCTTTTAAGGCAATTTTCTTTTAAAGCAACTAGAAGTTCCAATTAGTTGTGTTTCTCAACATGTAGATATTTACGTAGAGAAACTCCAGCAGATATGCTAGGGAATGTTTGTAGAATTTAAAATCAAAATATTCTTCTTTCCTTAAAAATAGAAATCCTTTTAATATTTGTAGATGGAGATTAGAAAAACTTTTGTTGTTTCAGATTGCATGATGCACTTCAAGCAAATGAAATTTATTTTCAGTAGTGCCTGTAGTGCTCAGTAACTTGAGTAGTCTCCAGTTTATTGTTTTTTGTAATTCATTACATCTTTTCTCGTACTTCTGTAGGTTGCTTCAGGAAGTGTCCTCAGGCTGCAGATTCTACAAATGATATTAATTTTGCATTTGCATAACAGGAGAGAAAACTTAGCACTTTTTGACTGTTGGGAAGCAGGTATCAATTTGGGATGTCCTTTGTGGGCTGTGTTGAGATGGAGGCTGACAGTTGTCCCAATGCCATGGCCTCCTCCCACCCCAGTGTGGCAGAAGGGCTCTCCTGAGGCTGCAGCAGTGCTAAATCTGCCCTGTTATAATAGAACACATGTAGACATAGCTTGTTTTTTTATCTGTCATTTCCCTTGTAAGAATGTGAATGCTTTGTCATCCTTATATGTATTTACAATACCCTTGTGAGATTGGTTCGTATTGTTGTCTTAATTTTTAAAAACAGGGAACTGAGCCATGCTAACGTTATTTGTTTATTTACTTGTTGACCAGATTCAAAGTTAACAGCAAAACTCTGACAGATTTTAACTGCAAGTATCAATCACTTATACTCAGCCTATGTAATGAAATGTAATTATCTTATAATAAAGTTATTTCTTGACATGAGTGGAGATCTTATTTTATTTATTTTTGCTAAAGTACATGATCATAATGTAATTATTATTATTATTACACTCCAGTTTTACTGTAAACATCTCTGCCAAGAAGTCTCCTGAGGCAGCTCTGGAATTCTTGTGTGGAACAGACTTACAAAGCTCCAACCAATATATGACTTGTTTCGGAGGAACAGGTCGACCTTGATTGTGATAATAAATTAATTTAGTGAAACTGTGCAAAAACTTTATATATTTCATTCTGTCGTGTTTTCATAGAAACCTTCTGAATGATGTTCAGATATTAGTAATGAAATAATAATGCTACTAAATATGCTAATAATTCACATAATACTAATACTGTTATGCATTTCCTTTACCTTCGTCCTACAGAAAGGTTTTGTACAACATAAAAATAAGCAAAACTTAAATGCAGCCATGACGTAGTCATACTATTTGTGATACGAGTCAGTGTGGTAGTATTGTGCAATCCAACTCAAAGATTGTTTAAGAAAAGGATGAGAAGAAAGAAATAGTGCAGTGTGAGAGTGGCGAAGTAGTGGTAATTTTTTTTAAACTTTTGAAATCAGAAAGAGTGGAGCACTAAGAAACTTTTGGTAGTGTAGAGCAGCTGTTGCTTCAGATATGAGTGAATTGGGTTACCCGTATTTTATTTAAATGTGATTACTTGTCATTTGACCAAAACCTATCTGTCATCCTTCAGTTGCTGGAGAGGTTGTTTAGGATTTTGTTTCCTTCTATTTCCCCATGCTTCTTCCTCTCTACAGTGAGATAGGGCTAGATGAGAGAGGAACAGGAAGAAAAGTGAATGAGAGAGGGTTTTTTGGCTCTGGCATTTTTTGGTGTCTGAATCTCTTCGAGTAATAGCAGAATGAGTCAGGCCTGAGTCCATCAACGTTGTTTCCTGCTGTTTATGAAAACTACGAGCATCTGGAAAGGAGCAGAGGTGCTTTCTCTATATGGTCAGGAAGATTATTTGGTCTGGGTTTACAGTTGCAGAGTTGTGTTTGCCTAAGAACATCAGTGAGTTTTTAGTAGTTGTTGTAGTTTAGCCCTGATCAGGACCAGACTATACAGTGTCTCTCTCTCATTCCCCCCACCTTCCAGTGGGACAGAAGGGAGAATTAGTAAACAAAAGGCAGCCAAAACAAGTGGGTTGAGATGAAACAAAAAAGAAAATTGAGAGATAACGGAAGAAAACAAAACAGTGATGGAAAACAAATACAGTACAATGGCTCACAAATCTCAACACTCGGTTTCTTCTCCTGTAGCAGGAGCCTCCCCTCAGCACCCTCCTCGCTTATATATGGAGCATGATGTCAGATGGGATGGAACAGCCCTTTGGCTAATTTGGGTAAACTTACCCACTGTTAGCTAATTAGTAACCTATCCCAGCTGGGTGCCCCAGCCATAGGGGCCAGGAGCTCTGGTTCTCCTCCCGGCTCAGGTGAATTTTTAACTCCATCCTAGCCAGAACCAGGACAGTAGTTTACATTTAAAAAAAAAAAAAAAAAAAAAAAGACAGTATGACCATAACTTCAAAAAAAACCCCTCCCTTTTCTGTGGGGTTGATTTAATCTCTGATGAAGCAAATGATGGAGGAATTTCACTGAGCTGCACATCTGCAGATGCTGGAGAATATCTGATGTTTGTCTAATAGTCCACTTACATTCATATCCGATTAACATCCAATACCTTCTTTCCTGTTGTTTCCTGAGTAGGCTTGTTAGTCGTTATTCACCTTTCTTTATTTAGTTAACAGCTTTGATTAATTTTTTTTTTTTTTTTTACCAACTACTGTTGTTGAGAATTCCGTCAAAATACTTAATCTTCCATCAGTTTTGAAAAAGAAAAAGTGGTAGGGAACAAACTGCTTGGAATATTTTCTCCTGTTAGTAGTGTTACACCGCAAATTAAGCCTAAGATATGTTCTTGAGGTTGTTGTCTTCACATAAAGTAGAAGATGGCTTTGATCATCGTGTTGCTAACTCTTTCTTTCCTGGATAGTATGTTTAGGGTTATTTGCATGCGTCTCTCCTGAGAGCACATTGTATACATTTTTAAATGTATTGTATACCGTGTCTTCCATATTGATTTGGTTGCAGCTGTCTTTTGGCCACTTGCAGTCAGTGCCAGAGTATTTTTCGTAATACTGCCTTCCTCCCTCTTTTGTGAGTTTCATTTAACTGTTGGACCAAGCAAGCTCCTTAATATTTGTGGTCAGAATGTTTGGAGACAGGCTTGAAGCCGGTTAATTGAAACAGTATTTCTCACTTTTCTGCTGTTTTCTGTGTCCTTTATATATTTTTTTCCTCTTTAGCTTACTGCTGTTCAGTGGCAGAAGAAATTCCCTTGGCCTGTCCTGAGTAAAATGGAAATTTAAGTAGCCATTGATGTAGTCAGAACGTAATTATGTAAATTCTATATATGTCACCTTTTTGGAAGATACTGTGAAGATCAGTAGCAGGATTCAGCTCTCCCTTGTGTCTCTCTCTGCTAGTAGAAGTGTTAATAATGGCATGAAAATAGAAGTTAACACTTAAATATGTTCCCTTCTTTTCCATGGTCTTTCTGTGTTAATGCACATAAATTTCTGTTAATATGTAACAATAATTCTGTTAGTAACTGATTTATGTTAATTAATGCATTTCCAGATTAGACAGAGTTAATATTCCATTTCTTCTAAACTAAATTGTTTTTTTTCTTCTCTGTTCCCACTTCTCCAATCTTTCTTCCATCTTTCCCCTGCCCCATTTTCCCTCTAAAAATATCCTTAGGAATGACTTGCTGATGGTGTGCCGCCAGCTGAATATGGAAGAGTCTGTCGCAGAGATCATGCACCAGCTGGGAGCAGATGAAAATGGAAAAATTTCCTTCCAGGATTTTAGTCAATGTCGCATGGAACTGGTACAAGAAATCAGGAAGGAGGAAGTAGACCTTTCTGTGAAATCGGATGACTCTTGTAAAAAGAAAAAGTTAAGGGATAGGATAGCTTCCTGGCCAACTAGCAGCAATAACAGTTTAGGTAGGTATGACTTCTAAATGTCCTGTTGGTGTAATTTAACAAAAGATAACCTCATGGATTTTGTTGCCAATTTTACTGGCATCAGGATTTCTCCTAAAGGGCTTTGTGAATGTCCTTTGGCATAATTTTGTCGTATATTAGAGTGCTGCTGTAACTGATGCAGTCTGGTCATTGGTATGTAGACTGTATGCCAAATATCCTCTTCTGAAAGCTCTAGTTGCACAAGACAACAATCTTTCTTAAAAGGACAAGAGCTGCGGAGCTTAGCTAGTAGCTGAAGATCCAGTGAGCTCTTTATTGTTTGTAAAGCCCAGACAGGTAGGTGGGTAGAAATATTAAAAGTGAGGAGAGAAATAATATAGTCTTTTATCTTTCAAGTGTAATGTACTGTTGGAATGTGGATACTTCTTGGATGCTTTAAAAATCATTCCACTTAGTTGGGAATCTGAGTTCTGGAAGTGCCTTGTAATTCAGAGAATACAAAAATTCTCCCTTTTTTTTTCCCTTCCCTCCACCCAGGGGGAAGAAAAAAAAAAAAAAAAAAAAAAAACCCTTGCTATGCCGTTTACAGGAACACAGGATGTAGGAAGGGATTGTCTGTGTTGTTGAGTCCAGTCCTTGATAGCACTGTGATCAACTGGCGGTAGATCAGAAGTGTTAGCACATACGAAATGCTTCTTTTCATCCTGTAACAGATGCAGGAGGCTAGAGGACGTAGCTTCTGTGGTCAGAAATCCCAAAATGCAAGGTACTGTGGAAAAAGCTGGGGATGTTGTCAGTACTCTGGCTCCCTATAGCAGCTGCATACTAGCTAAACATGACTGCTGGACCATGGTCTGGAACTGACCACCATCCATGCTTCAAAGGGAGGCTATCAACCTCTGATTGTATTTCATTAGAGCCATGTCCCCTCAACCTTCTTTAGACTACGTGAGCCTAGATTTTTTAAAAATACTTTTAAAATGAGAGATCCTTCGTTAGTCATCACAACAGTCTTTATTTGCATATATGCTAAGTTAAGTTAGGAGTATTTTTTACAGTCAGATGTACTTCATACATCTTCCTGGAGAGTTTTCTTACCTGTGTTCTGGCTCCTTATGTAACTGATCTGTTGTCAGGGTCCAGTTCTCTGACCAGATTCTTTTAGATGTTCCATGCATAGAGGGTGTCATGTTTAATGTCAGATTTACCTTATTTGAAGATAATTGATGATATGTGTGGTGTCTGTTTTAGCAGAGTGACATAAAACATACTGAAAACACAATACAAGTGTAAGTTACACGTAGCAGAACATAGCAATTGCAATACACAGTTCAATCATAATACCCGTGTGATTCCCAACGTCTCTTTTAACATGCTCACCCTCACAACACTGGGTGTCCCCAGTCTTCCTGGGAAGACATATGTGGATTGAAGCCAGCTCAAGCCCATTGCTGTCTTCTGAACTCTTTTGTTAGTAGTTTACATTTTTACAGTCTTTGTTTGGCTGAGCCACATGTACACCTCCCCCATGTTGGCTTGGCAAACTTAGGGAGACGTTTACCCTCTTTTAATCAACTCAGGGGGAAACATACCACCAGTTGGTTCACTCAGCTGTTGATAGCTGTTTATCCAAAGCAAAGACCACCCTCAGATCTGCTTAGTGTTGAGATCAAGTCAGCTTCTCCACAACAGCTGTGATCAGTAAAAGCCTGCAGTAATTCCTGAGCTTCATGGGCACATCGCCCTGGCCCATCTTCTTAGACCCTTCTTCCATGGCAGGGGTTTAATCATCATTCATACCTGTCTATTTTTTTCAGTGGTCAGTCTCCTAGAATGTAAAACGGGGCATGGGTTGGTTTTTGTCTTTAGATTTTACTTATTTATTTATTTTGGGGGGATGGGCTTAGCATGTTGTTCTGCCATCTAGTAACTCTGCACGTATTCTCGTCTGGTCGTCTCAGGCATTCAAATTTTCCTTGTTTGCCTTGTATCCTTGGTGAATTCCCTATCTTTTTGCTTTTTAGATTGACTGCACTTGTCCCTCACCATTCTATCATTTAATCCTCATTGGTTTTTCTTTTTTGCTTCTCAGCATAGCAGATCTCTTTCATAGAATCATAGAATAGTTCGGGTTGGAAAGGACCTTCAAAGATCATCTAGTCCAATCACCCTGCAAGGAGCAGCGACATCTCCAACCACATCAGATTGCTCAGAACCTAATCCAACCTGGCCTTGAATGTTTCCAGGGATGGGGCATCCACCACCTCTCTGGGCAACCTGTGCCGGTGTTCCACCACCCTCATTGTAGAGATAAATGTTCAAATTTGTTAATGTATACAGTTCAATCCCTACTCTTTTTTGCTATTTCTGTTAGTTGTGCAAGAGTGATGAGTGAATTCCTTCTCCCCCCACGTCCCCCGCGCCCCCCAAGTTGAGTTAAATCTAGACGACCTTTGAATTTCCTGCCTTGGTATATTTCAGTCTGTTCTGATGAAGCTTGATTGTTTTACTGCACTGTGTTTTTAAACCTGTAGGGAATTAATGGCTTTTGTGCTTGTCCTGCCTTAGCTCTTGCAGATTCTGTAAGCATTTTTAATAATTAGAGAACATATGCAGTTTCTCCCCCATGTAAACAAAAAAAAAAAACAGAATGGGAGGAAATAATAATGAATATTTAGAATGCAACTGGTTTTTATTTGATTGTAAAACCATTGTAGCAGCACTGTTCAAGATGTTGTACAGATCTTTTTTCAAAGAGGCAAGGAAACACCACTGTAATGTATTTCTGTGATATAAACACTGCACTGAGTATGAACATAATGAGAGCTGAAGAATTACACTTGCAGTCGAGCTTGAATTATGATCTGCATGTGCTTTCATGCTTTTCATGACTTTGAGGGCTCACGTATATTCTCATTAGTGATCAAAGAGTTGATTGTGTTATATTGACTGCTATTGCTTTCTAAACATCACTTAAGACAGGAGGCATCATCATGTGCAAATTCAAACATATAAACTTGGTGGATTTTTTTTTTTTAAAGTATCTTTCTTTTTTCAGTCAAAGGATACTTTTGAATAAACGTTATTTTCAAAGATAGTTTACAGGGCCTTTTTCAATATTAATTTCTACATAATGTATCAGCTGCTGGTAATCCTTGAAAGCTATTTTGTATCCATGTGGAGTGCATAAATTACAAAATTTCAAAATTCATTTGACTGCCGCTGAGTAGCAAGGGGTCGTGGTGATCTGAAGCGAGGGAGTCCAACCTCCGTTATGGATGTTTTTATGCTGCGAGTTTGTATGTAGTCATGCAGGGATTACTGGTCAGACAGCATTTTGTAGCTATTCACAATTTCTTAACAAAGAGTGTAAAAACATATGACTATATCTAAATAAATGTAAATCTTTTGCATTTCGTTCTAAAGAAAATAACTGGAAAGAAAGGTCCTAGGAAGTAATTACATCTAAATGACTGTTGAACTTCTCCTCACCCATCATTTTTTATCACTGATAAGTTTATTCTAATAATTTTGCCCAACTTTTTGCCCAACAAATGTTTCTACTCCTGTGTTTTCAGGTGTAGAAATAAGAAAACTAGTTAACTGTTTAGGCAAAGTACAGGACTCAGGTTTATTAATACCCAGTCATATATGCGCTCAGTAAGCCAAAGCTGCATCTGTATCTACCATCTTGGCAATCAGATGAGTGTATATATTTAAAGTTTAATCTTTTATTCAAATGCATGAAAAAGGACATTTTTCAAGTTACTGGAATGATGCTTTTGCTGCTTGGATATCAGCGGCTCAAAGTTATTATAATGAATTGTAGCTCTAACCCTGCGCTATTAATGTCAATGGAAGCTTTAACAGTAATTTGCAAGTTATAACCAGTAATTTTCCTCTAAGTGAAATGGAATGTGAACTCTGTTAATGTTCTTCTGACATTGTTTAAAACAGAATAAAAATTAATAAAATAACTTTAGAAAGTGCAGCTGGAGTTTTGCAGTGACCATATGCTGCTTGACTCTTTTATATAGCATTTCAATACGAAATACAGGAAGAATGTCAGTTACTGCTCAGATATGTGAGACTGAAAGCCATGATGAGTACAATGAATTTGTGCCAATCATCTAGTGAGTAATAGGAGTGGATTGCTTGGCTAATCAGAGCCCATAATACAGCAGAACTACAACTCTGATGATTTAAGGCAGGAAGTTGCCTGAACAGTTATGGTTTCTGTCAGGTTTTTCAGTGTTGTATGGTTTATAGGTCTTATATAAAAGCTAGAATTAGAATTATTTATATTATATATTGTCTATCTCTTTACAAGTAGTTAGCAAATTGCCTTATTTTTCTTCATGATAAAGAATAGTCTATTTCTAGTACCCATTGGTTTGAGGATGAACAAGAAATAGTATTGTTTATGAGTAAATTCTTTCTTTAGGTGGGTGACTGGTTTCCTGTCCCACTGAAAGCTGCATGTACTTTTTGATCTGATTTGATATTCTAGATAAATAGTTAAGAATACCAGAGTCCATAAGCAGTCTTTGGCTGTAGGTTAGTAGTTAGTAATTAATTCATACCAAATTCCCCTGTTCTCTTTACTGAAAATAAGTCCTTTGAAAATTTGATATGGTAATTTATTACACCATAGATCAAGCATGAGAATTAATCAAAGGAATGGTAGCATTTCAGCCTTAAATTAAGCTTATGGGTAAACATGAGAGGGCCAGCTTGGGCTGAAAAATCGTTAATTTTGCTTTGAATTAATTCTATGTTTGATCTTACTGCAAATTAATTGCTTTCAAGCAATTGATGTAGTGATTACATTTCTTTATGCTATATTTACTTTAAAAACTACAGAGCTCATGTGACCCAAAGGTGTGCTGCTGATTTTCTTGAGATTTATGAGCAAAATTTTGCTTTAGATTTACTATTTTACTGTTTTTTTTTCAAAATGTAGAGAGTTCTTTGCACTCCAAATGGATACAAAATAGCTTTCAAGGATTATTAGAGTTTTTTTCAAAATGTAGAGAGTTCTATGAACAGCTGAACAAATGAACTTGGATTTCCAAGGGGTTTGTAATTGGCAGCTGACTAATCTTATTAAAACTGCAGTGTATAGTATGTGTTAAACACTAATGAATCTATAAAGGTTGGAAGTCATCCCTGCAGAATGGGCTCTCTGGTGTCTAATAGGGCAACAAGCTTGGTTGAAGCTTTCATATGGTTTGACTATTTGTAAAATGTAAGAACAGCTAATTTGCGTTAGACCAGAAGTTATTCTGAAATGGTATCCTGTCTCTTACAGTGGTGAAAAGTGAATGATTAGAGAAGATAATAGGAATTGAGTGAGCATATAATGATGCTTCCCTATTAAATTTCAGTTCAGGGACTTTGAACTAGAAATAGTTGCACTTGTTCACACATGCATTGTGTCCCTCCTGCTGTAATACTGTCTTACAGAACTTAGTCTCTGAACCCATACTGTTCTGTAGCATTCGCCATATCCTGCAGTCAGGAGTAGCACGGTTTACCCTTCGGTTGTTTGAGGAACAAACGCTATTTGCTTTGCTTCGATTTCCTGACTTCCTCCTTCTGTCTGTGTGGGGTTCTTTTCCTCTCTCTCTTTTTCTTTTTCTTTTTTTTTTTTTTCCCCCCGTAGTGTGTCTAATCAGAGTTGAGCATTGCATCACATTGCATTATCTTTCTCAGCAGGAGCAGTAATGGAGTCTGTCATCTCTGTGTGATCCATAGAACTTACAGGAAGTTAGTATATTTGACTTTGACACCAGTATCAAAAGTCTTTGAAATTACTACATAGCTTAAAAAATTGGAGGGAAGGGAGCAGACAGACCAGTGGGAAGAGCAGGCGTACAGGGGGAACACAGGAAGCTGCCCTTCTTGATACCTGCTGCTACCAAGGGTCCGTAGAATGGTTGACCCAGACACAAGCATGAGGCTAAAACTGGAGCCTGAAGAAGCACCACAGATCTGGCTCGTTCCAGAGTAACGCTACTGCTGTTCGTGTTTCTTGGTCAATGCCAGTAGCAAGTCATGGAGCTGTGGCTTGCCGTATGGAGTGTGGAACTGGATTACAGCATCACTTCATCAGTTTTGTCCTAGTTTATGCTTCCTACACAAAGTATTATAAGCTTGAAAATCTCCTTTTGGTTTCTCGTAAAGGCCTTGCTTCATTTGGCTTGTGGATGAGCCCTATGATACATCCCACTCTCTAGAACTTGTAAAACAAGAGTTGCCTGTCAGTACATTTCTGCTTACCCTATCCTGACTTATGTGGTGATATGCTCCTCACCTGCCCATTTCTAATATCACCAGTGTAGATCTGATGTAATATGTTTGATAAAACAGCAAACAACAAAATGGCGATGACAGACAGACTCTGGGTGGGTTTTTTGTTTACTTTGATACATATGAATTGAAGTCAGATCCAAACTGAGATTGTCTTGAATGGAAGATAATCTGGGGGGAATCTGACTGTTCACGTATACAGAAAATTGGCATTTGAGGGAAAATAACTTTTTTCAAAAGTACAGTGCATACAGGACAAATACATTACTTGGAAGGTATGTTGGAACTTCACTTAGCCTCTGTAGGATTTTGGGCTTTATGTGACCTTATTCCTATTCCTATAGACACTTCTTTTTACTAGAGATTGTTAATTTCCAGGAAAAGAAGAATTATTGTCTCCCTCACTATAAACTTTAAATGAAATACTAGATTGAGTTCCTGAGTACAATGCAGTAGTTAGCCATCAGTGCTCTGGCAAAATTTAATTTGGTAATAAAACAAAAAAGACTAAATTTTTACATAAACGTTTCAGACAAGATTTAGGTTGCCCTACTGTGATTGACCTGACTGCTACTAATGGATCCACATTTACTCAGGAGGTCTACTCATCTGTTCTACAAAAGGCTGGAAACGAAAGTTCCTGTTATGTACTGAATGTTTACTATAACATTAATTTCACACAGAATTAATTACAGGTCAAGACAAGCAAGTGTCAGTAGTACGAGGAAGGCAATTAAAGGAATAATCATGTGGAAGCTTGTGTAGAATCCAAAGCTTTTGTACTGGACTTTTAGAGGAGTCTGATGTATCCGTTCAGTCCAAAAAGGACTGATTTAACTGTCTTACTCTGGAATTTAAATGTTACTTGCATAATTTGAAAACAATTATATGCTTTTATATTACTTCACTGATACAAATATTGTGCAACTAATTTGTGGGTTTTTTTCTGCTTAGTAGTTGTAGTAACATCAATTTTCTGGCATGCTGGGAATTTTAATAATAGTAATTTTGTTTCATTAAACACAGAAATGTCATGTTTCCTGTGATTGGAGGGTAGAGCAACAGGGAAAACTACAATGGCATGTGTGTAGTTCTGTATGGACTAATTCTTAAACACAGATTTAGGAACTATAGATTCCTAGTTATCAGGTTGGCTATCAGCTTTTGGTGTGCTGTCAGACCTAGTGATCCCTTCTTTCTGATTATGACTGTAAGAGCAAGAGTTGTGCGTTAATTACAGCAGCATACAAGAGTTGTGCATTAATTCCTGATGGAAGTTTCGGTTACAACTGAAATCTCAGTTTTGGTGACTCCAGTTTCCCTGCAGAGCTGAGACTTGAAAAGTACATGACTCAGGAGGGCAGAGTCTTAACAGCCAGAGTTTTGGGATCTGTTGGGAAAATAGTGGGCAAATTTAGATTAGGGTTAAGCCCAAAATAAAATACTGGGAATGCCTTACTTTGTTCCAGTCACCTCTCCTTGCATTTTTAGTACATATGTTTTACATTTGGAGTTCAGAGATGAACTTTTAAGAAAACTTGTGTTAAAAATACAGTTGCTATACAATCATAAATAACCAATCCTTCCTGGATCCATCTGTGATTGACGGATAACTTCTGAGCCAGCTGAGTTGTAAGTGCTTCCAGTCTGATAGCAGATGGTGCAGTCTATGAAGGCCACTTGGGTCTTCAACAAAGCTACTGTTGTTAATTGAATGAATGTGAAAGCTCTTTTGCAGAACAATAAGTTTGAGTAATAGAAATTTAGTGCATGTACTCTGTTGAGATATGTGCCATATTTAGCTCTGTAAAAAGAGGAGTATCTGTATGATATAACCAGCCCTCTTAATTCTGTGGCTATACTTCTGCAGATAGAGTTGTTTCCCATTTTCTTGTCAAGCCTGGGAGGGGGCAGGACTGATCCCCTGTCTCCTGCAGGCTCCTGAAGCATTTCTGCTGCTTCAGCTCTGTGAGCTGCTGGGTTTTTTTGGGTTTTTTTTTTGGGGGGGGAGGGTTGGTTTGTTTGGTTTTTTTTTTTTTGTTGGGTTTTTTTTTGTTGTTTGTTTGTTTTTGTGGGTTTTTTTTTTCTGTACAGTATATTGTATCCACAAGAGGGCAGAGATACCTAACGTTGTGCACGGTCACTAATCATCATACATTATGCACGGTGTAAAATGTTGCTGGTGGCGGTATCTTCATTCAGTTCTGCTGGAGAGCTTGCAGCATGTAGCTAGATTAAGTACTGTGGTGCATGGTCTTGCTGTAAAAGTAATTGAATTAATCTTTAATTGTTACCTGTGGTAATGAATCATGGTAATTATATAAGTATACAATTTAATTCTTTTTTATTTTGTGTTATTTTCTACCTACGTGTTTAAAGACTAGCATATTCTCATTACAGTAAGACAAGGAAACCACCTCTGGGTTTCCTGAGCTGGTTTGTCATGCATAACTACTTTACATGGTGTTAAGGTGTTGAGCTAAAGGTACAGATTAGCTGTCTTACTTCCCTTCTGGCTGGTTTTCTGTTTGCAATGTTGCAGCTTCAACTTTCTTGGCAAGGGAGAGGTATTCTCCTAATAGCTCTTTATAGAGTTTATTGTTTCTCCCTGGGATTGTACTGAATAAGTAATAACCACTGATTAGTAAATGCTTACTTGGAATGCTAATGAATATTTGCGAGAGAGAAGTAGTTTATAAAAAGGAAAAGCTTTCAAACTAGTAAGATGGCATTACAGACCATTATTTATGGTTTGATGATTGTATGGTGGATTTAGAGTTTTGTGCTAATCTGTAGCTCTGGGTTCTGTTCTGACTTTTCTGTTAGAATCTATGCTTGCACAAGTCACTTAATTGTTTTTAATCTTCATTATGGTAAATATGAAATTTTACAGTGCTGTCCAGGGTTATTAAATAATCTAATGTCTACCATGGAATGTTTTGCAATAGGAAATTCTTGAGCCTAAAACATAACAAGATTTTTAAAAGGAGTGAGATGATTGTATGGGAAGCAGAAGCACCCAGGGATTAAATAGTTACTGATAAAATAAGAAAATCTTATTAAATTTATTTTAGGGTTTAAGCCTGTCTCTGGCTGTAGGGAATTGGAAGGATTGTAGATAGAAAAATAGTGACCCTACGGCTTCGTGATACAGAAACATTCTATGAAGCATTCATTGTTTGTCACTAGCTACGTGATCATATTCTTGCACTGATTTGTGGTGAAACACCTTGTGGTCGATGTGTCTCTGAAACTTGAACTGAGAAAAGCAATCCTGAGATAATGAGAAAGGTAGTGCTAATATAAAAAGTTATTAACTATACAACTGAAAGATTAACTTATTCTGTTGGTATTCAGTAAACAAAAAGGTGAATTATGTTTTCCTTTTTTGTTCTTTGATCAGTGCTGCTTTCCAGACTGACATAGTAACTGACACTCATTCAGTGGTCTTTAGCTGTTGTAAATTACAGTGGGTTTGCTCTGTACTAAATAATGCATGCACATGCTTTTATTTTTCCTTCTGGATATTGTAATTTAGTAAATGATCTGTGCGTTGAAAATGTTACTACTTTTATTCTTCTGGTATTGTCTACATGTGCAAGATAGGGAGTAATGGTGATGGAGCTGTTTGCTTTTTTTCTTTCTGGAAAGACAAGCAGGCTAACTCTTGTGTCAACAGCACGGTCTGCCAGCCAAGAAGGCCAACCATGTCCTGAGGTGCATCAAGCATAGCATATCTAGCTGATTGAGGGAGGCGATTGTCCCACTCTACACTGCACTGGGGCAGCCCCACCTCGTTTACCGTGTGCAATTGTGGGTGCCTCAGTACAAGAAGGACATAAGACTATGGCAATGTGTCCAGAGGAGGGTGACCAAGATGGTGAAAGGTCTGGAGGGTAAGACTCAGGGGAGTGGCTGAAGTCACTTTGCCTGGAGAAGAGAAGGCTGACGTGTGACCTCATCGCAGTCTACAACTTCCTTAAGAGAGGCAATGGAGAGGGAGGTACTGATTTCCTCTCTCTGGTGACCAGCAATAGGACACGAGGAAATGGAATGAAGCTGCATCAGGGGAAGTTCAGACTGGACATGAGGAAAAGGCTCTTCACTGAGAGAGTGGTCAGTCAATGAAACAGGCTCCCTGGGGAAGTGGTCATGGCACCAAGCGTGTTAGACAATGCTGGACAATGCTCTTAGTCACATGGTTTAATTTTAGGCAGTCATGCAAGGAGTGGGGAGTTGGACTCAATGATCTTTGTGTTCCTTCCAACTTTAGATATTCTACATGTTCTTTATGTACAGTCCATACTAGAATGTTTTTCCGTTTCTGCATTTTAGGTGCCTTATCAGGAGCCAGGGAAAGCTGGGAGTATGATTCAGGAGCAAGAGACCTTCAGAGTCCAGACCTCCAGAGTAATTTTACACTACAAAAGGTGTTGGAGTATGGTGGAAGCCATGTGACTCAACAGGCTGCTCTGCAAAGACTTCTAGCTCAGGCCTCAAATTTTAGCAACTCTGTTGGAGGAAGCTACTTAGAACTTGCCAACACTGTAAGTGCATTTCACCTCTGCTTTTAAGTTTTGTAGAACTTTTTTCTTGGTTTTTTTTTTTTCCAAGCCAGTGTGTTAATTCCAGTCTTAGAGCCTTTGAGCCTTCATGGAAACAATGCCAAGCTGCTATTGCCTTTCACTTGCTGGAAAACCGATGCGATTTTAGCAGATAGTAGATGCATAGTATTTCCAAAGCCTGAATTTAATCAAAAAGCATAGGAGTCTGTGAGCAGCCAAACTGAAGTTCTTAATGTTTACAATTTAACAGAAGAGTTGTGTCTGAAAACTTCCTACCAGTTCATTTTTTTTAAGTACGGTGTCAGATTGTTCAGAAGTCTTGCACAGAAGAATTATTCCCATGTTATTTCCTTACTGCCTACTAAATTGCTAATTGTTTTAAACCCTTCTTGTGCTAGCACCGTGCTTTTTTATTCCTACAGGCAACAACTGTTCTCTGTTGTAAAAAAACCAACTGTAACTGTTGAAGGAGTAGGATATTAGTTTTTGCTTCCACATCAGTGTGTTGTATCATGTTTGTGTTTTAACTTTAAGCCAAGCGTGTTATAAAAGACCACCTATTTTGTAGCATTTTTCTGATTCATGTTGCACAGGATGTTAAGTGGAGAAGTAAAAGATGCTAAAATGAAAGTGAAAAGTTCCTCATTTTTAAAATTACTATTTATTGGCATATTTGACTTTGAAATAGACTCCTAGTTCATAGTATCATAGGCTAATTCAAGCTGTCGGAGAACCTGAGGAAGTCATCTAGTCCAACATCCTGCTCAAGACTTAGCATCTAATGGAAGTGATTGATGGCAACAGAGGAAAATCAGCTTCTTTAAGCTGCATTATTTGAAAAGAAAATGATGAAAAATATTCTGAAAGTCTTTTAAAAAGCCTTCAAAGTTTTATTTAAGTTCCTGAACATAAGCTGGTATAGGACCTAAAGTTTCCATATGCAGAGTAAAAATATGTAGGTATTAAAACTTACCTAAGGGAGAAGAGAGTTCAAGGAAATTGAGAGTTCCTTAAAGGAATCATGTCTTCATTTTCCATAAGAAGGATAGTAAGGTATCAGCTGTGGTCAATCATAAACTGTTTGATTGTCAAAACTGGACAGAAGCATATGGAAAGTGGAAAGAGTGGGAAAGGAGCAGGCACAACTGTATTACAAAGAGGGTAAGATGGAGGACCTGGTAAATTGTAGGACAGTTAGCAGCTTTATATGCCTTAAGTAACTTTGTCATCATCAAGGCAAGAAATGTCATCTAAATGTAACTACTAATAGGTGGATATTGAACAGGTTTGAAAATTGTGAGGCATTGGTTTTCTTAATGTTTCCTGAGCTCCATTTTGTCCTGTGCTTTCGGATTTGTGTGAAAACACTGCCAAACTCAAATAAAACTATACTGGTAAAACAAGTACTTCCCACACTGAAAACTACACTCACAATAATTCATTTAAGAGGTGCAAGTCTAGGTCTAAGGAAGATAGTGAGTGAATCAACATACAATTTCCTGGTCTGTTATGTTATGCATGTTCCATAGCCTTCGAATCATGGAATAGTTTGGTTTGGAAGGGGCCTTTAAAGGTGATCTAGTCCAACCCCCCTGCAAGGAGCAGGGACATCACCAACCAGATCAGGTTGCTCAGAGCACCGTCCAACCTGGCCTTGGATGTTTCCAGGGATGAGGCATCTACCACCTCTCTGGGCAACCTGTTCTGGTGTTCCACCACCTTCTTTGCTAAAAAATTTGACTTGCTTAAAAGTTACCGTTTTGTAAAGACATGAGCTGTTTCACGTGTGGTTATTTTAAAGGATGTAGAATGCACTGTAAGAGAAGTTTAAGTAGAACTGCTTAAGACTAATATAGCTATGCGAAAAGAATGGCTTGCATGCCTTTGTTTCTGGATTAGGAGCTATGAGTTGCTGTGTCATTTAGAGATCTGGAGTTCATTCAGGTTTGAGGGTGAGTATGTCCTGATACGTCCTTTGTCTGTGCTCCTGGCTGATGATGGTTTGGAAATGGTGGGCTTTGGTAACCTGTCCTACATGTGCAAATACAAAGACACTCATGTGCAGTGTTATTCAGGAATGCCCAGTGTGAAGGCTACTAGATTGCTGTGACATGTAGAAATCTTAAAAATAAAAATACGGAAGTCTCATGAGAAATAAAGAACCTGAGGTATTATTGCTTTCTTTTTATTCCCACCTCTAAATTACTTCTGTGCTTACTGTCATGAAAGATGTCTGATCTTTTTTTTAACAAGGATCTGTTATACTTCTGCTTTTTAATATTCTTCCTATGTTCTTTCAAACCACAGTAGAATCAGCAGTCTCTCATTTGTATGTAGATGAATACAGTAACATCTCCATTTGACTCATGCTGAGCATTGGTGTCATGGGTCATATGTAAATTTTTGCTTTGGCTTTATTAAAACGGAGAGAGAAAGGAATGGGAGAAAATTGAGAGAATGGTTTACTTTGATTTTTCACTATTTACATTTATTCCCCTTACACATTTTTTAACACTGAGGGGCATTCTTACAGCGGTCTAAATTTAGACTCTTTAAAGAGATAAACGTAGCTTTCTTAGAGCTATAATTTAATATGGGTACTTCCTTCTCAGATTGTTTTACCTAACTGCATTTGCCATAATGACAAGCTGAGCTGCTTCCTTGCATTCATTCTCAGCTTTCATATTTTCATGGGTTGAAATCACAGAACTTTTCCTGTTGTACACAAGGAGCTGGCCTTTGTACTGTAATCAGGATTACTTAAAGAAAAAATGATGGAGGTTTAATAATTGCATTTCTTCCCTTTGGGAGTTGATTGTATTTCGTTTTGTAAAGCCATGTAATAGAAGCACAAAGATTCAGAAACAGATCCTGTACAGACATTCCTCTCGGGAACTCTACGTGCTCCTAAAGTTAACCAGAGAAGTTTACCTTCTTCACAAACACCTACAAAAAAGGTAGAGCAGAGCCTTTCTGTGTCATGCTGCTCCCAGATGAGCAGTTCCTGGTAGCTTCTTCCAGAGGCATCTACACAGGCCATATGTATGGACACACTCTTGAAAGCGATGTTTTGTACATTTCTTTGTAGATGTTTAGGCTTCAGACTCAGAGGTCTAACAAAGTAACTATTGTATGGGTGAACGTAAATCAGCTGGGTGCTTTCTGGTTAGAAGTCATGTCATTGTTTTTCTCTCAGCACCCTGAATGCTTTTCCCTATTGGAGTGTCAATTCTTGTTACTTAATTTCCTGTTTTTTCTTCTAACAGCCTTCTTTTGATTTTAACATGTACAGTCAGGCTAAATACCTCTCTGTGGTGATTATGTACTTCTACAGCATAGATTATATTCATCAGTCAATATAGAGGGTCTCCACACTGGCCTTAACTTTTAGGTTTTCCACTTGTGAAAGCTGAATGAACATCAGTCCTCTATCACTTTGCATAGTTTTTATAATGTGAATTTTGTAATGCGTTTCTGTGAAGGTACAGCCCTGTAGAGCTTTATAAAAACATAATACCTGCTCTGAAGCATTATTCCTGTTCCTTCACAGGAGTGATGCAATTTTTTAAAATGTGCTGTTTGAAATGTAACCATTCATACTCATTGCATACGTTTTTTGTTCATTTCATGTCATTTTGCTGGTTTAATTCATTAACAGATGTTCAGATTCAGCTTTTTTTTTTACTTGAATAATTTATCCTGTAGTCTTCACAGGCTGTGTAACTCTTTCAGTGTTTTTCACGTTCACATTTTTGCACATAAATATTAAGAGCACATTTCTTTTTATAGCTTTTCGCCTTGGTACCAGTATTTATGACTAACATATTAACCTTTAATGTGACCTGTCACCACTTAGTGATGATGTACTTGTTAGTGCCAGTAGGTTAAATGGTATAGCAAATATCTCTGATGGGAACCCTTGTACATGTTTCAAATGTAATCATTTATGAGCTTGGTTTGTATTGCGTTGGATGTAAAGAATGTAAATATTCTTCATGGATAGAAAAGAATGCAAGTGTTTCAAAGGATTTATTTGTGTACATGCATGTTTGGAGTTGTTTTTTATTTGTACTTGAATCTTCAGTGTTGGACAAGGATCGCTAATGTGAGTAGTCATATAACTGTAGTGAAATAGCTGGTTTGTATGGTGTCAAGTCTGTTTGCTTCCCAGACGGCCATGCAATCTTGATGTGTTCCCTGTGGAGCTGTTAGGAGGGATAGCACTCTGTTGCAGGAGCTGAAGTATTGCTGTTCTCTGAAAGCATCACACAGGGCAGCATCTTGATATGATGTGCATATTTCACATTAGAGTTCCAGTGAAGCTTAATAACCTGAAGCAATAAAATTTGGGTATGTTTAATTCCCTTTTCATATTCTCCTTGCACATGATTAAAATAGACTTGAATTTTTTTTTAGTAGAATGTGTGCATATAAATGGTAATACGTGTCTCCATGCTTACTGTTAATTTCTGTTGCCTTAATTCAGTGTTGTTTTAAGATGAATGTATTTGTTGTCACAAGTAGCTACATTTACGTAAGTAAAAGCAATTGAGATTGTTTCATTTGCCATGGTGATATGATCTCGTACTTCTTTTAGCTGTAAATAACTGGTTTGCTAAGAAAGTCACTACAGAAAGATCTTACTTTTTAAAAATGTGACTCCAAGTATGTTGACATATGAAGTTTATTAACTGTTGAGTCCCTAGACTGATATTACCAGAATCCTTTAATCTCTGGTTTTTTTTCCCTCCAAAGACACTTCAGCTGTATTGGAAGCTCTTCAGGTGCATCTTCCTTGCCAGAGCTGGTTTAGTTGAAAACATCTAGAAAGATTTGATGAGGGTGTGGTTGACTTGCTGTGGGGAAAAGTACAGCTATATCTTTGAGAGCAGAGTGTGGTAGGATTTCTTCATGACCACTTGCTTTTAGAACCCTGTGTTGCTATCTCCTCCTCAAAGCAGCTGTGCAAGTCCCGCAGATATCATTGTTCTTACTAACACAGAGAGGAGGGCATATTTACAGAGTTGCCAGCTTTGCTTCCTGCAGTATCTTGTTGTTTTGGCCAACAACAAAGCAGGTATAATCCTGCTTTATCTTGTGCATGACTGTCAATACAAGATGGTTATGTCTAGGTAGGAGGCATTGGTGCAGGTTGCTCCACCTCCCAAATCTGCGTTTGCCCCTCATCTTAAGGGGAACTGGCTTTGCAATGTCTCCATCAAGAACAAAACAGAAAGCTGATGGCAAGATTTTTAATTCATCTTCTTGTAACTCATCTGGTATATGTTCTTCCTCAGCTATTCCTGTCTGATTGGCATCCGTATGTGCCTTGTTTGGAGGTACCAGAGACTTTGAGGTTGGGAATGGACTGTTTTTATCATGCTTTCTGTACAGCAGAATTAAGGTGACTAAACAGAATTTAGTTCTGACTGTGGACTCTCTGTGCCAAATGCAGATACCATCTCTCTTGGGTACACAACCCGAAAGTTTATGAAGTGCAAATGTATATTGGAAATACTCATAGCAAAGCAATATGTGGTTGTAGTAGCGTTAGTTTCTCGGCATGATTACTAGCAGATGATAACTTAATGTCTTTGTCTTAGGACGTGTCATGTTCTCTGAAAACAGATATTCTTACTGCAATACCTGTTCATTAGTCAGACTTAGGGAATGCTTGCACTGCTAATTTTTCCTCCTTAAGGGCACTGAGCTGCAAGTTATGACAAACAGAAACCTTGTTTTAAGAAAGCTTTTCTTTTTAGTTGACATAGTTTATAATGAGTGATAATATTACAAAAGTCACTATTATATTTTTCAGAGACAGGTGGTTTTTCCTTTCCTGCCTAGATGGTCTGCTCCATAATCAGGCAAACCTAACTTGCTGTGGCCTATCTATATGAATAGCTTTTGGGTATAAAACAGCACACTGAATATTATCATTGTGTTTACATTTATGTCAGACTGTAGTGCAGCTGATTCTGGGTAACTGCTTGAAACAGCGTTAGTGGGCTATTTCATTCTGAATCACAATAACCATTTGTGTGCTCTGAGATGCACGTAGATGTAAAGTAAGTGATCTACATGTAAATTCTGTACTACTGTCATGTTATTGAGCATATAATGATTTCTTGCACTGCCTTAGTGTTATAAAATACGTTTAGTACTTCAGCAAGAGAATATTGTAGAGATGCTTGATATTTAGTGTATATTCATATATAACATTCTATGATGAAATTCAAAATACTGGATTTAATCTCTTTGTCCAGCCTTTTCTCCAGCACTTCAAACCATTTGACAATACATCAATTATTTTGTTACTTCCTACCTTACCTCCCAGTTTGGCTGTAAGTCAGTGAGCTGGTATTTCTAGTGCCCATTGCTGTGTGACTAGCAGAGGATATGCCTATGTAACCAACAGTCCTTCCATACAAAGATTGTTATGATCAGAATATCTGCTGATAACAGATGTCTGCTTGTCCATCTTACGTGTGTAAGCTTTTATTTGGCACAAGTCAGTGTGATGTTAGCCTGTTCAAAGAGTGAAAATTATACTTATTAAAAACCCCATACTACTCATCCTCCCCAAAATCTGTAAAACTCATGTGTACTACAATTTTTTTAAGCTTCATTTTTAGCTCATTTTAACTAAGCTACTAAATGTAGATTTTAAATTTGACTCCTTAAAAACAGGAGGGATTGTCTTCCTGCCAAAGAAAGCAAAAATACTTTTGTAGGGGATGGGGAAAAAAGGGCTTCATAGAGATTTGTGGCAGTCTAAGTATACTCTTACAGCTGTCCTAGATATGAAACATTTTCTCTATTGTTTAATTTATAGCCATCAGCTGTAAATTAAATGGGAGTTTTATTGAAATCACACAGGTATTTCTTTTGAGAAGCTATCTTTTTAGGGGAAAGTATCAAGGAAGTCTGAAGACAGAACTGTACTGTGAAAAGTAATTCCATGGTTGGTTTGTTGGCTACTTTTGTTTAGTGTCCCTGTTAATGGGAAACTACTGTAAAATATCTAATTTAATTTCTAAAGTTTTTAGAATCAGTAATATTGGAATGTCCTTTTCTGACAAAGTCTGCCCCTTTTTCTTCCTCCCCCTTCACTCCAAATCTTCTCTGTTTTTAAATGAAGCTTGTTTGTTCCTTAGTTTTGGAAGCTCTGCTCCTTCAGCTTCCCTACTTTTTCCCTTATAGACAGGGAAATTTGGCCCGAAAGCTTGAAGTATCCCATACTCTAAAGGCACAGCTTTTTGAATGGGAGAGAGAAATGGCTTTCTAGTCTATCTGCATCAGGCTAGAAAGAAATACGTAGATACTGTAATTTATTCAGTGCTGTAGCCACTTTGTAGGATATGTCAGAATTCAGTTACTTGTGCACAGATTGAGGTTTGTTTGGTTTTTTTTCCCCCCAAGTTAGTTTTTTGAGGAGTCTGTTCTGTGTTCGGGAACCAGTGCATACTGTTACAGTAAATCACGTGAACTGGGTCTCTTCCTGTCCTCCTCTTGTAGGCATTTATTTTCCATGTCCTACATGCATTACAATTTATTTTTCATGCCAATAAAAGCTGTTACTGTAAAAATGTAGCCTAATGATTCCTTCAGCTGTAATCATAAAATCATAGAATCATAGAATGGTTAGGGTTGGAAGGGACCTTCAAAGGTCGTCTAGTCCAACCCCTCTGCAAGGAACAGGGACATCCCCAACTAGATCAGGTTGCTCAGAGCCTCATCCAGCCTGGCCTTGAACGTTTCCAGGGATGGGGCATCCACCACCTCTCTGGGCAACCTGTTCCAGTGTTCTACAACCCTCATTGTAAGAGGTTTTTCCTAATATCCAATCTAAATCTACCTCCCTCTATTTTAAAACCATTACCCCTCGTCCTATCACAACAGGCCCTACTGAACAGCCTCTCCCTGTCTTTCCTGTAGGCCCCCTTGAGGTACTGGAAGGCCGCTATAAGGTCTCCCTGGAGCCTCCTCTTCTGCAGGCTGAACAGCCCCAACTCTCTCAGCCTGTCCTCATAAGAGAGGTGCTCCCGCCCTCTGATCATCTTCGTGGCCCTCCTCTGGACCTTCTCCAACTGGTCCATGTCCTTCTTGTGTTGGGGGCTCCAGAACTGGACACAGTACTCCAGGTGGGGTAGGAAGGAAGGTCTGAGGTTGAAGAAAATTCTAGTGAGTGTGGACAGTAGAGCCTACTCTTCAGAAGAGATTTGTGCCTGAGATTACCTTGCCTTTTGTGCCTTTGCTTCCAAACTAAGCATCATTTCCATTCTGCCAGGCTAAAAATAGAATCTGAGAATTCCATTAAAGCAAGAACTGATTATCAGAATACAGATTCAAGAGGCTTGGCTTGTCAGAAAGCAGGCTCAAAGGCAGTTTTATCTGACAGACATCTTTTATGTTTAGGGATGTGGGAAGCTGTTTGCTGTTCATCTTTGATTTCATGCCAGCATTGTAATCGAGTTTGTTTGTCTGAAGTAGGCATCAGGTGTAATAGGATTATGCATTGTGTTTATACAGTCCTGGCTCCCACGGCTCTCTAATAGTGCTTGGGTGTTCATTTTTCTCTTACGAGTTAAAGTGGACATTATGAGTTAGGTCTACCAGAACTCATCTATTTTACATGAAATGTAATTTTTCTGTCTTTTGAACTTTGGATTGTGGCAGACACAGAGGTAAGCAAAAGGCAAATTATAAGCTTTCCTGAAAATTCCCTGCAGTAGCATATATGCTGAGGGTTTTTTTGTTTTCATTTGGTTTTTTTTTTAAATTATGTTACTGTTTCCATCTGCAGACGATCGTGGCACAATGTGATGGTTGTCAGCACAGGGGACATTCACTCAGGCAGCCTTTTAACAGATTCTTTTGACTGAGGCTTTTAATTGGATCTTTTATCTGACGTTTGAACAACACCTCTTACAAGCATATAGCGAAGGTGAAGTGCACAGAATGATGGGTTTTGACCCAGCTCTGCAGTTATAATTGGGTGATGGGTACTTGCGCGTGGCAGTCAGGCGCTATAGAAAAGCGATCTTCACCAGCGTGTGTGAGATGTTTTGAAGGTATGTGGAAAAAGTTTCAAAACTTCTTTAACTTATTTGCAAGGACTTTGTATCTTTCCCCCTCTCATTGCTTAGAAACTGTCTTAATGTGTCCCATTTTGTTTGCTGTAGTTAAGGAAGCTTTGGCTCCAGTGCAGGTGTTCAGATCTTTTTACTTTTCCAGAATTTTTTTTTTTTCAGTTGTCTGAAATGAAGAGTTCACCTGGTGCACTGGGCCAGGACCAATGCACACAGCTGTACAGAATATGGTACTAATATCACTACCTCACTTGGCAGTGATAAGCTGAGCCTGAGGCCCAGGATTAGTCTGTTGAAGCAACATTAACCTCCTGGATTCTTGTGTGCCAGGTTGATTGCCGTGTAGTTCTGTCTTACCAGCTTTTCTACCTATTCTCTGAGCGTGAACTGTTGACGTAACATAGTTGCAAGTGGCAATCCTGAGCTTCTGTGAATCCTGATTTATTATAAAGATGAGAAGGCTTATTCCCCCTCCCCTTCTACACACATACTAAACTCTTTCGTTTTGGTTACATGATATATAGGAATTTTGGTAATAAAGTGAGCATCTTAACCTCAGTGCACAGTTGAAAATGGACCCTAAGTGCTTTTGCAGTTCAGTGCTACTTCAGTTATAATGGAATAGTCAACTGTTATCCTGCCAGCTGAGTGAGACGAAGCAGGATTTCTGTTGAAGTCTGCCATGGTTAAATTCGTCAAGATGCTCCTGCTCCTTGGCATTGTTTCTCTGTCACTGTAAGGTCTGCGACATTGACCTGAGGCAGCGCAGGGTGCTGACACTGTTCAAACTCCGTGCTTCTGTTTATGATCTGGGTTTTTTTAGAATGAATATATGGCTGTCAGCACAGCTGTTTTGGGGAACTATTTTGGTGCTAGTGCAGCAAAAATGGGAGGTGAATACTTCTGCACAGGCACTCTATTGTGCTTACTGTTTCTACTTTTTGTGAAGAACTGTTTAAGTGTGATTGCTTCACTTTGGGGTAGAAAACCGCATTATCACTTCTCAGCTGGGAGACAGATTATGATAATAGTTATGTTGCAGTGTATTGGTAAACTCCACTTTTTGTCATGGTAGGAAGCAATCAAAGTAAACTGTGAGTTCCAGGAAGGGCAGTGTCTGTTCTGTGAAGAGTTTGTGATGAAATAAGAACCCCACTGATGTACCCAAGTGAGATTTGTGCCTTTTAAGGTAAATAGCCATTTCTAATTTCCTACACTGAGTTTTATATTACTTTACCTACTTGAAGCTATAATTTTAGGGAAGTGACTGGAGAAAAATATATTGAATCTTTCTACCCTATGAATTTTTAAAGAGATTATAAGTGCATATTATTGGTTGAATCTAATTTTTACATGAATATTGATTGTCTGGTATTGGTATGCATTATAGAAATGAGGGAAAAGTCTTTGTTTAGGAGTTTAGAAGTAAGGAGAGAATGTAAGTGAGGAAATGTCACTGTCAGGGGCTCAGAAAAAAAGGAGAGACTTAGCAGGGAAGTTTTAACAGATCTTCCTTATTCCACTGAGAATTTTTGAAAGATATTCAGTTCGTAACTGATAAACATGAGGAAATACAAGTTCTGATACAGCAGAAGAGTAGATATCTTAAAGGCAGGATTAGTCCACAGGCATTTTACAAAGAGTGGGCATATTTTTAGTGCAATAAGTATGCAGAACCACAGACTGCATTCTAGAGAAAGGAAATCAGAATGGCTGCCAAGATTGTAGGGACTGGAAGTGAAATGAGTGAATTTACCTTCTGGTTAGTAACTGGAGGGCTGCATGACTGAGCTGAGGGAATGCTGGACAAAGAAGAGAAGCTAAGCAGAGGAATGACAGCGTGAATTGTAGTTTACAGAATGGCCTTGTGTTTTTAAGCAAGGAGCAAATGAACAGTGGTCCTAATTAGGTGGCTACAACACGAAAGGACCATAGAAATTGCTACCATCTCTCCCTGTTGTCCTCACAGACAAGTCTCTAATGTGAATAACAGGCACACATTGATTCCCTGGTCCTTTTTCTGTCCTGGCATGATGCTAAGGCTCTGTCAGGTCAGAGGGAATCAAAATGAATGTGATGGCTTTGAATGAAATGACAGAAAATAAGAGTGGCTGTTTGACAGGTTGGTGAATGGCTTCATGGTGTGAAATACTGGAGAATGGAAAAAGGGATCAAATATGAACTCCCAAGGAGACTGATCAGGTCAAGGACATGACTGTTTTAAGTGGATTGAGTATTTGAGGGAGGGTGAACAGGTGAGAGTAGCTGATTGAAGTGCTATTTGAAAATTACATTATTCCAGACATACTATCTGTTTTAGATTAATCGAGATGCTGTGACTGAAGGAAAGAAGAGAACTTTGCTTGTGTTTTCTTCAGAGAGCGTGCTTAATTCTTCAGTGTAAGGTTACATGCAGTTGTTTCAAATTAGTTGTATTTTTTTATCTCAACCTAGGTGCATAACCTTCACAAGCATTAGTGAGAACAACCTTGCGTCAAGAAGAACCTACCAGGTTCAACCTCTCCCTTTTAAATCATAGTGCATTAGTGCTATTGAATAAAGAATTTTCTGGAAACATTATTCAACTACTGTATTGAATTTCCCCTTCCAAGTTCAGCCTTCATGATAATCCTCTGAGTGCTACTATTTTGTACATGGAAATTTAAACTTTGGCACTACACCTGCGTATTTTGTGCCAAAGTGAGAACAAACCACGTTGCACACAAATTGTGTGTAGCAGATTTGCAGTATTTGAAGGTATAATTTATTTGTGTGTAGGATTGTGCAGGGTACTGCTGTAACTGTAGAGATTACATTGAAACAAACACACACGAACAAAATGCTAGGTGGACTGCGATTAGTTGTATTTCAATTACAGAGCTAATTAAACAGAAGCAGCCAAGAAGGCCTTATTTCATACGTCCTGGAACTGAGATCAGCTAATCATCCATGTTGTATTCAGAGTGAAACTGCTTCTCAGAAAGTGGTATGCGCTATGCCGAAGAACATGAGATACATACGTATTTCATGGATAATTACTTTTATGCTGTTGTTTTCACTCTGCAGCTGTCAAAACAATGAAGGAACATTCATGTATGGCCATTGTCACGCCTGCTCCAGTAACAGTTAAGAAATAGAGTATTGTGATTACTGAGACATGTTTATGAGGGAGAAGCCTTGTAAAATAACTATAGTGCTGTTTTTTTCCATATTCTATGCCAGTTTTAAAAGTAAAATTAAGAAGGGCAAGAGAGTTGTCTCTTGTCACAAAAGAACGCTTTTACACCAGGTGATAGAGTGAATCTAATTAAATGATTATTCAGGTACAATTAAAAGGTAGACTCCTCAGTGGATACATGTCAGTTTACTACAGTTTAATAAGAGTAAACAAATGGAATAGAGTGGCCATAGGATTATTAGATCAACAATCAGCAAACTAGCCACATTAATGGTTGTTACTGGATAATTCTGACATTATCTTGGGAAGAATCTGTCAGTGCAAATGCACTTATCCACAAGCAGTATGCCTCATGAGTGCTTTGGAGGTACAGAAAGCAGTAATTGATCAGAATGCACTGAGATTGAGTGGAAGCCCAGGGCAGTGTCTCCATCTTGACAGAGCACATTTGGTGAATGTTGTTCTGAAAGCCTCGGTGATAGTCAGTTTCATCCAGCTTCTTACTTCTCGCTTCTTGTTTTTATCACAGTACACACTGAGGCATCCACTGAAACCATGCCCCTTTGGGCTAAGAAGTGGCTGTCTGTCGGTTAAGATATTCCACTTCCTATTCCCAACTCAACTTCCTCGCTGATGTAGAGGCTAAAAAAGAAGACAGGCAGCACAAGGTTGAGGGCAAGGGAGCATTGCAATCCTAGGTGAGGAACTGAGTCTGGGAGAGAGGGAAAGAACAGTCAGCTACCAAACAGAAACAGAGAGGAACAGAGTCCAACAGACACCTTGTCTCGCTGAATCACAGGGTACTCTGTTCTTTTCCTGGCAACGTGAAATTGGCATACTCAAGATTTTCCTTTGTTTTCTTTGAAGCCTGCTTTTGGCACAAGCCAGTGGGAAAATATACTTTGGCTTCAACCAAGTTCTTAATACTCTGCTTCTGTATTAGATCACTTAAATGTATTTGATAATGGTGAAACTGCCTGAAGACAATTGGTCAGGTCTATCTGGGAATTTAGTTTTGTGATGTGATGTTTTCATTCAGTTAATAAATGGAGTCTAATAATAAGTGCTAGATAATACGACCATCACAGAGGAGCAAGTTCTACGTCTTCAGGTGTTCACAATACATTCTTGATGCTACTGAGTATTTTAAAAATGTGATACAATAGTAAGTATTTTAGAAGAATTATTACATTTAGTCTTAGCTAGTCTTTCACAATGAAGAAATGCCTACAAAGTTTGTAAGGAGTATCAGTACTTACGGGTTAGTTAAAAGTAATACTTGATGCTTTCCAACTGAGAAATATGTAATCTCCCGTACCACTCAGTGCAAGTATGCAGAGATTGCAATGAGAGTCATCTGGGCTTAAAGTAAAATCATATTTCATCAGAGTTTGGATTAAGTGTTTCAATAATTTGCACGTGAGTTACAATTAATTTTTAAATTTTAAATAAACTTTGTTCCTGAAGTATCTCCATCTGTTTCACATGTTCTTGTACACATCTGAAACAGTTAGTTAATTCTGTCAGTATTGCTGTCTCTTTCCACCGTGTTACTGTATGTGGTAGGAAAGAAGCAGAAAAAAATCCTGTGCAGCACATGGGTACAGTTCAGTGTGAAGCTAGTTCAGATCCTCAGGTCCATTATGTTTGGGATGCATCTGTAGTGCCATGTGCTCTGTCTGGTCTGTCTGATGGCTGGTCCGGCAGGAACAGACAAGGGTGAGTGAGGAGAGCAAATAAAAACTTTTAATTTCTGAATGCCTGTTTATAGTCAACTGGGAAGTATTTGGCAGCATAGGGACTGCTATGGGAAATGCAGTAGGTTGAAGCTGTCATTAATATGGTCTTTCCTTTAGAAAAGGAAAACCTTTGAACTTTATTCTTAAGTAATTCCAAGACTTGTCCCTGTGTTGGTGAAACTGTGATAGAAGGGACAGAACCAGGCAGAGCTCAGATCAGAGCAGATACTATGCAAATAACAAAAGGCGATAGAAAAGTTGACAGGGGGTAGTGAAGCCAGATGCAAAAACTTTGTCACCCTCTCGTTCGTGAAGGCATGACTGGGGAAAGATAAACCATTGTAAAAGGTGCTGTGTCAGCTATGGGAATTTTTGACGTTTTGTTGTTGTTCCCCTCACGTATGAGAAACGAGGCAGGTAATTGTACCTGGCCTGCGCTCCTGGGTGTGTAAAACACCGCTGATCGCACTTCAGCGCGCGGGAAGGCGCTGTGCGGAACTGCTGCGGAGGCGCCGCTCCATCCCGCGGCCCGGAGGGCCCCGAATCTTCCCGGCTCCCTGCCCGCCGGCGGGGGCGAGCGCCGCTCGGCCGGGCCCGCAGCCCTCGGCCGGCAGGGGGCGCTGCCGCCCGCGCCGGAGGAGGCGCGGGCGCGCCGGGGGCGGGGACGGCGAATGGTGAAGGAGAGGGGCGTGAAAGGAGGAACGGAGATCCAAAACTGGAGAGCAGGGAAAAGTCAGACATGTGCAAGGGAAGGCTGGAAAATAGACCTGGAGGATGAAAGTAGAAAGTCTCGTAATAAACTGTGGCGTTCCCCATACCCTCTGAGCCAGGGCAGAGCTGCGGTTCCTGAGGCTGGGCACAGAGGAGGGACAGGGACCCAGAAAGCACCGCTGATTTTTAGTATCACAGAGCGATATACATGTGTGTGTTTATCCTGGTTCTTGTTCTTAATGTGCTTTCTATACTGTTATTTGGAGGAGTTATCCCTGCGTCTGCGTAATGTCACTAATCTGTGATTAACAGAGGAGGAAAAAAAAAATCACAAGATCATTTTCAAAATGCTACTTTTAGAGAGGTATTTTTCCATGTAAATGTTTTTGCCAGGGTGCAAAAATTGTGCTGCAGTTTGTAAAGCATTTTTTCATGTTTCTCATGTTTGTGAGGTTTTTTTCCCTAACTCATTTGACACTTTAATAATACATTGCATTAAGATGATTAGGTAAATTTCAGCTGCAGACTATGGTATTTCCTACTTCTGACTCCAAAGGTACATTATGATCCAGCATCATAAAGTGTGTGGGGAAGGGGAAGGAAGGTTGGCGCTTCTTGCAATAAATGCAGCATGTCCAGAAATCCAGCTTGTTAAGGATTTTTCTAGATTATTAGTTGAATGTTGAAAGCAAATGATTTTTTCCTCCTCTTCTTCCAGTAGGATCTTTCCGAAGTCTTTGTAAAATGTCAGGGTGTTATGTAAAATCTGCAGCTTTCTAATGATGCTTTTGGGCTTACTGTGACCTTTTGAAATCATTACAACCCCCACCACCTAGAGCCCCCCAACTTTCCTTACTTAATTGCATATGGGAATAGGGAAATAGGAATACAATTTATTGTTATCCAGGTGGCATTTCCTATTACTTAGCTTTATAGTTCTGTGTATAATAATTAGTATGCAGAAAGCTGGAAAGATGCCTGTAATTCCAAAATGAACTCTGTGTAGCTCTCTCCCTCCCACTTGCACTCTCCTTTTAGTACCGCCCCTTCCATGCACCCTTTAGCCAGCAGCAAGACAGCTGTGTTTGATCATAAACCACTTAAACTCCAGGCTCACTGGCAGGGGAAACTTTAGCGTGAAGTGCAGCGTTGGTTTGTCTCGGAGAGCAGAGCTTTCTTCTCTTTTCTCCTCCCCGAACGCTGAAGACTGTAACAGCATTCTCCTTTTAATTTCTCTGTGAACTTGCATGAAGCTCATCATTTTCTTCTGAGTACGTTAAGCGGCACTGGGAGGTGCCCCTAAACAGAGTTGTGGAAAAGAGCAGCATAAAAGAGACAGCAGAGATGAAGCACAACTTGCAGATGGACTAAGACAGCCCTGGGATCCTGGCAAGCTGTTCCTTCCCTGCGTTCTCTGAGCACTTCACAGTACTAACAAGTCTCTCACAGCAATGGATCGTCTGTGAAGTCAGAACCAGTTTGCCTCTGTTAGAAAATTTTGCATCATTAATTTAAACTATGATTGTGGAGTGAAAATGGCTGTCTAGAGCAAAATGTGTAAGACGGAAAAATTTTGGAGAAGAAAGTATTGAATCGGTTGAACAAAGGTTTGAAGCATTAAAATCTGCAGAAATCGTCAAGCCCTGAGAAGTCTAATCATGAATTCGGGAGTTGCTATGAAATATGGAAATGACTCCCCTGCAGAGCTGAGTGAGGTAAGCAGTTTCAGTGCCCTTCTTTATGCTTTAAAAAGAAACGCTCCCTTTTTGGGCTTTCAGTCTGCAAGCAATGCAATTAAAAATTAATAGAATGTGTATCTTGCTATAACTTGCTCTGCCAGTCAGGAAATGACCTGAACTTTTTTGCTGCTTTGCTCTGAATAAGTGGTGAAAAGCAAATCACTGTAACCATGTAGAAACATTTTTTTTCTGTTATCCTGCAGCAGAGATTCCCTTGCCTCCCAAGAGCTATGTTTATACCCAACATTCATCTTTGCAGTAGGTGAAATATGGAGATCTCAGTTGAGATTAAGCAGATGGTGAATAATTTAGGAGGGAAGTGGGGTGAGTGGAAGATGACAATTATTTGTTGGTAAGACATCAGCATTGGCAGAAGTTGTGTTTGCTTGTATTTAGCCAAGGTGTTGTTATTTCTTTAGGTTAGATGAGTTAGGTTACTTTCCTTCCTTGCCTGAAAGAAAACAAGCCATGGGAAACTTTCTGCTTTTCCATTGGAAACTATAGTAAGCAGTTATTTCTTATAGTTGTGGGTATGTCTGGTTTTTGTATAACATGATTGTGTGTAAGTTTTTAATAGATTTGAAATTAAAGCCATGTCAGATGTTACACAAATGCTTAATAGATATTTTGGAAGTGGCATATTTTGGCAGTTACTGAAATATCTTGGATATGTCATCCTTACGGGCTTTACTGAGAACTGCTAATTTAGTTATACTATGAAATCCCAAATATTTGATTAAGGTAGTTTTGTAGAAAATTGAATCTGCAGTCCATATTGTCCCAGTTTAACTGAAATGCTTCTCTTTCCCTTTTGCCCATTTCTTTGCTACACCTTTTATTGTAACATACCCTTTGTTTACTTTATATGTTTGGTTTTTTAGGAATATTAGGATGTGCTTGACAGAATGAGGGAGTAGACAGTTTCTGGGGTTAATTGTACAGAGAAAGGAGACGCTGAGGTATAGAAAGGAAAATAAATCAGTAGGCTAGTGAGGGGGACAACAGTGTAGGGGGAAGCAGGGTAAATGCGTGAGACCTAGGTGGGTCCAATACTCTGCCATGCAAGACGAACAGTAGGTTTGTGACTGGGCAGTTCTTGTGAAGGAAATTTCATATGTGTTCTTCTTTTCAGTACAGAAGAGTTCCATTTCATGAACTCTGTGTTACTTTTTCAAATAATTGCTTAGAAATTGTGTATTGGCAGCACAGCATAAACGAAGTTCATAAACTCAGCATAAAAGCGAAGGTTACTTTTGGTAGTAATCTGCCACAGTGCTTCTGGCTATGGTGGTATTGACGACCTGCTGATCACTGCTCTCTGTCCCCTTAACATTTGATTTTTCAAGACTGTGCCAGATCACATAAAAGGTGGAGTGTCACAAAGATTTGGTACTTGGGTTGTTATTTGGAGGAGGTAGTATTTATTGGTAGCGCTGCTACCTTGAAATATTACCTATTCATGTTTATTTCACACATCCACAAAGTAAGACTTTTATTTCAACAAGTTCCTTTTTCTTCAGATGTTTTAACATGGGAAATATTGAAAGAAGTCTGACTGTGCACGATGCAACATTTTTGTTGGGGTTTTTTTTGTTTGTTTTTTCTGACAAGCTTACTTTAATACTTAATTTACATGTGTATTCTGGTGCTACAGGTGAGTTAGAAATGGGCCCTTTTCTGACTGCAGACATATGAGGGAACATCTTACACTCCTGACTTTCCTCAGCTGCTAATCATAATTTCTTTGCTGCTAGCCTTCATCTTTGCAATTTGAGCTGCTTGCATGAGCATGCTTTAGCCTGTGTCACTCAAAGAGTGGGGTCAACTTCAGCATTGGTCTTGAATAAAACAGTGTGTTTTGCATGAAAAACTGGAGGCCTTACAGAAGCATCATATTCCACCACCCCTAGGGGAGAAGATGCGTAAGTACTCTGAGATGCAGTTGGTTGCTCACCTCTAACCTTTAATTACTCAACAAACACCCTGTAATTTGTATTAGGCCTTTTTCTGTTGGTGACTGGTACTGTTTTGCTTGCTGTAATTGAAGATAGAAAGCCCTGGGTAAAGGCTGTAGGTATGGTTTAGATATCTGTTTTTCTGACCTCTTCGTCACAGTCTCCCTCTTTTCCTTCGTTTCTGGCTGGATCTTCTGTATGCTGTGGTTTTTATTGATCAGTGGAAGACAGTAGCATTGTGTTCATTTAAACTATATCCAGTTCCATGTGGAACTGGATATAGTAGGAGTTTGATAAAATGACTGCTGTCTTAGTGTGTTTTCTCCTGCACCTCTGTCTCTACCGTCAGCTCAAATTTTCACATTGCCGTAACTGCCACGTCTGAATGGCAAATATGATACCAGACCAAGAAAGATTGATTTGCATGATGCACAATGGGTTTTAGTGTAGATGCCTTGATCTCTTTAGCTCAATATATGGAGCTCTGTGTGTGAAACTATTATTAAAATAAACAGGAAAACTACAAAGCCCTGAAGATCCAGTAAATGTGTTCTTGAAGGGATGCATTAAACAAAACAGAACATGAAGTTATTGTGATTCATTCCATTGGTATTGAAATTTTCTACTTGAGTTTTTTACACCCCTCTTTGGGAAATGGACAAAAATTAAGGCATATCTTTTTCTCAAGACACAGTGTCATTGTAGAAACTTGTGTGAGGTCAGTGTTTGCTATTCCTAAACTCTTGTCCAGGTAAACAAACATCTTGATAGACTTTATTTACTCCCCTTGCCCCCATCTGTAGCTCACGCAGAAAGCAGGAGAAAAAAAATCTGGTTTCTGTCATAGGTCAGTCAGACTTCTAAAGAAGTCATGCTCTGTGGTTCCCTAGCTCCAGAGTTCAAGCTGTTGTTTTTTGATACATGTATCAGTACACATTACCCAATTTCTTCTGCTTTTCTCTCCCTTCAGCTTTCTCTTCTTTCTGTCCGAAGAGAGATTAGCCAATGTGCTGTTTGCTTGGTAGATTCGGTGTGTTGTAACTGCATGGAGAGGTAGAACAAGCATTGTTCTTTCTTACATAGCAAAGTTTGCTTGGTGATGGTGTTAGGTTTGGGTTGTGGTTTTTTTTTCATATGCGTTAAGAGGCAAATCTAAAAAAATCTAGAATTTGCAGAGGACTGTTGCTGTACTCCGTAAGGAGTACAGACTTTGGTACCTTTGTAAGTAAGTAACAATATCCAATCAAGCTTGGTTCTGCTATGATGAAACAGGCCTTCACCTGTCAATGTTATGACTTAACGTGATTTGCAGAGTTTGCTTTTTAAGGCTTAATCAAGGAAGAATGTGATTTGTATGCAATATGTGACACTCAAATAAGGTCCCTTTGATTTTTTAGTTATACAATACTGTAAACCTTTAATGTAATCACAAGGCATATTTTTAAAGCCAACACAGTGAACATTACTGAAAACATGTACAGGTAAACAGTTCAGTGCACAGAAACAACAATTACAGACTGTTTTTACATAATTAAAAATGAAACTTTATATCAGAATTTGTATGCTTTGTACATATTCATTCAGTTTTTCTGCAGAGTGTCATAGAATCATTACATTTGGAAAAGACCTCTAACATCATCAAGTCCAGCCATCAATGGAATACCACCATGTCTACTAAACCATGTCCTGAAGTGCCACGTCTGTATGTTTTATGAACACCTCCAGGAATGGTGACTCCACCACTTCCCTGGGCAGCCTGTTCCAGTGTCTGATCACTCCTTCAGTGAAGAATTTTTTCCTATTATCCAAACTAAACCTCCCCTGCTGCAACTTGAGGCCATTTCAATTCATCCTATTACTAGTTACTTGGGAGAAGACACCAACATCCACCTCACTACAGCGTCCTTTCAGGTAGCTGTAGGAAATGATAAGGTGTCCTCTCAGCCTCCTCTTCTCCAGACTAAACAATCCCAGTTCCCTTGGCCACTCTTCATGAGACTTGTTCTCCAGACCCTTCACCAGCTTCACTGCCCTTCTCTGGACACGCTCCAGCAACTCAGCGTCCTGCTTGTACTGAGGGGCCCCAAACTGCACACAGGATTCAAGGTGCAGCCTCACTAGTGCAGAGTACAGGGGCACAATCACTTCCCTACTCCTGCTGGCCACACTGTTCCTGATACAAGCCAGGATGCTGTTGGCCTTTTTGGCCACCTGGGCACACTGCTGGGTTCAGCTGGCTGTCAGCCAGTACCCCCAGGTCCTTTTCCATTGAGAAGCTTTCCAGGCACTCTTCCCCAAGCCTGTAGCATTGCATGGGGTTGTTGTGACCAAAGTGCAGGACCTGGCGCTTGGCCTTGTTGAACCTCATACAGTTCACCTCGGCTCATCGATCCAGCCTGTCCAGATCCCTCTGCGGAGCCTTCCTACTCTCGAGCACATCGACACTCCTGCCAATTTGGTGTCATCTGCAAACTTAACTGAGGGAGCATTCAGTAACTCAGTAAGTAGCACTTACTGAGATGTTAATCTGGAAGGAGCTGATTTGTCTAATCTATATTTTCCTCTTCCGATTCAAATATACCACTTTTGACTCAGCTAGTCCCTGAGCCTTGGATGGCTTTAAGACCCAGTGTTTTGGGGACATATCACTACACTAGCTTTATTCTTGCACGCTCCCGTGGCCATGCACTGTTGACATGGTGTGCTGAGGTAGGGAGATCTGTGATCTGACCTAGTACACCTGTTGGGCTAAATATGGTCAGCAGTTATGCCCATGCCTAATTCTGGGACAATTTAAATTAGTAGTGTAGGAACGTGAAGGAAATCTAAATACTGAGCTTAGTGATATTTTTCTCAATTGTATACTTAAGTGCTAAATTATGTCTTTGGACGAAGAGCCAAATTATGTTCTCAGATGTAATTTTCATTAAAGTGAGCCTTGTTAATTTGCTGATGGTAAAACTAGGCCTGAGAGATTCTGTTGTGGGATAAACGGGCTGGTATCATAGTATTGCAATATATTCAGCACTTTAGATGCAGATGATTTGTATAATGTGATTGTTTATTGTATTCTTTCAGGACTTGCTGTATAAGTTGATGGTGTATAACTTCTGAAAAAGATACATTCTTTTCTGCACAGCAAAATTAGAATATACCATGATGCTTTAGGTGCATACTTTATACCTTCTGCTTCTTTCTTTGTTCTTGGGAGTTAAGCGTTTAGGACGCGTCAAGCGTCAATGTTGTGGCTTGCAGCATTAGATACAGCTACAAATTCTTTAACCTTTTTGTTAACTGGAGTAAACAGATGGGCTATTTGTCTTGGAAAAATGAGTAACTTGTTTGTTTGTTTATTTTAATGATGAGGTATTTAAAATCTTGGAAGGGGAAGGGAAGATAGGATTCAAAGTTTGTATTAGAGTAGGAAGCACAATAGTGAGTTCATAAGAAGGATTTCACCAAAATCTTGTCTGTAATACCAGATGTCAACAAGTAAAGAAAGACACAAGTTTGAAGGGCTAAAACTGTGACTTTTAAAGTAGTTTTACAGTAGGACAATATTGCACTTACTATTAAGATTTGTGTTCCACTGTTGCTGAACTTAGAAGTTACACTTTGAGGAAAAAAATTATGTAGAAGAATTACAGAAATAAGAATGTCTGCATGGCTTGAAGTTGAGTACATGAGGCCAGTGAGTAAGTCTGAGGGGAGCTGCAGGGTGAGGTGGGTAGCCAGCAGAAGAGCAGGACATTGGGCCCAGCCTCGCTGACAAGGGAAGAGTTCAACAGTGGCAGTCCCCACCCTGTGGTACTTTCCCATGTGTGTCTCTGTTCTTTTAGAACAAGCGCCAGCTTGTGCTCATGCTGTACATACATGTGACGAAAATAGCAGTGATGGAACGGGGAAGAGGTTTCACGGCTAGGATTAAATCTCAAACAATCTCTGTTTTATTTCCTGGGTTTGGGAGTCTTTCTTATTGAGACAGTCAGTGAGTAAATGTCACCCTAATACTGCGTCTGCTTCCTGAATGGTCTCTGACTGTGCAGCAAGCACGCCAGTATACTTTCAGTACCTCCTGAGAGCAGATAAACACAATTTCCTACTGCAATTCCATCTCTGCTACTGAGCATGGTCTTGGCCTTCAGTGTCAAAGGTGTACGCAACTTGTAAAGTAGAAGAGCGTACTGCGTCTTGCCACCAGAGAAAGTGTATGTTTTTCCCAGTCAGGAGACGTTTTGGGAAGTGCAATAAGTCCTTATTGTTAATCCTTTAAAATGTTGCAGCCATGCAATAGAACACAGTGGAATGTGGTTATCAAATACTGAACATGGTGTATCTTAAAATTATTTCAACTTTGAAAAAGTTGAGTATCTGATTTCTTTGGAAACAGGCAAACCGAAAAGGTGAACAGTGCTTGTGAATTGCTGAAGTCTTAGAAAAGACTTGTTAAGTGGATTCTAGTGGATATCTGGATAAACTTTCGTCTAGTAAGAATAACACCTGTACCCTGACAAGAGTGTTCTCAGTTCAGAGATCCTGAAGTAGAGTTTGCAAATCTTTTTTCGGTAACTCCCTCCTCTTTTCTGGTTCAAATAGGCTTTATGAGGTGCTAGTCAACCTTGCAAACCTGACATTTTCCTGTATTGTTGTCTTGAGGGGTGTTGAGACAGTGCATGTGAAATATAATTACAGAATTTAAAGAGTTACTGTGTGTCTCGGTTACACTGCTGTATCTGTCCTAATTTAAAGAAAATATTTCAGTGTGAAACTTTAATGGACATGCTCCTGGATAGTGACCTGAAGACAATGGTCTGAATGAATTCAAGTCTGAATGCAACTTTTAGGTTGGATACACTTCTGCTCTGTTACAGAATTATTTATCTCTTTGAAAAATCTAACTTAATTTAACAGCTTATTTTGAAATCTTATGTTAAATTATACAGATTAAAGCGTCCTTTGAAAGGGAAGGGCCACTTTTCTGGAGTCATTTTGACATCTACAGTTTTTTACTAGTCAGGTTCACTGGTGTGTTATCAGTGGGCTGTACTGCTGGTTTTAAGAACATGAGTTAGAACATGATTGTGGATCCATAGTCAAGTTGAGAGGGCTCTGGCATGATCAACATACGTAATTTATAGTGTGAATGGTATTTCCAGTTTAAAAATCATGGTGACTTCAAAGAAATTTTTTTTTCTGGATTTATGTGAGCTGCTTATCAGGCAAGGAGTGTGTTCCAGGCTTGGATGTTATTAAATTGAAGGACTATAAAAAGATTAGTCAAAATGCCCAGACACTGTCAGCACAGATAATGCTCTTCTGCAGCCTCCTAATGAAAAAAAAAAGATTATGTAACTTAGATGCCTGATATTTTAATATTCTTTACTTCTGAAAGATGATGTTTGAAAAATGCCGTATGGGCTGAAAAGTCATTTAGGACAAATGCATGCTGCGAAGGTAACGTTAACAATGTATTACATCCTCTAAATACTTTTAGAGACTTGATGTATTTATTCTTAGCTAAAAAAGCCAGAGTTCATTCCTGGGATTTTTTTTTTTTTTTGAGATTAATATCATCATCCTTTCCCTCCTCCTCTTCCAACCTGTGTTGGAAAAGAAAAATTTATTTTGGTCCTTGGTCAGGCTTGGACATACCACGACGTGGCTGTGGCTCTGTGTAGGAACAACTACAAGATTCTCCTTTCAGAAGGTGTTTTTGTGTATTCCTCTGCAATCTATGGATTTGTAGTCTGTAAAGGAACACATAAACAAAAGCTTCTGAAGGAAGAATCCATAAATTGCAGAGTTAATGTTTGCAAAGGCAGAAGCATCTATGCGGTATGTATGTCTGAAGAGGGGACGCAGAGAGAGGCTTTGTCATGAGACTGGACAGCTATGGTGGGGTGTGATGAGTTGATTTGTTCTGGAGCTCTGAGTAGTTTGATATATGATTGAAAAGGAAATGTGTCTCTGTTGCTTCTAGATTTTTTTCCTCATGTTTAAGTTTTATTGTCTTTATGACATTGTATAGTAGTTCTAGTTGCCGATTTTACTTGTGCTGGGAATTTCTACATCCTGAATAGCATGGAAGAGTCTATCTGAGCTCTTCTGTTACATGTAATAGTAATATACCAACTTATGTACTCTGTGGAGAAATGTGATCTCCGAATTCAAAGGTTATCTGTGATGGAAGGAACAGAGTTTTAGTGTGGGGGTCTGGTGCTGGTAAAGATACTGTTTTGACACTCATGGCAGTCTCCATTAGTCCCGTGTCAGGATTTGCCATATAAATGAACCTTCTGCATGAATTATTTATGTTTTTTGAAGATTCTATTCATCTTATATGAATAGAAATATTCATTAAGACTCTGGAAATTGGCTTACATATTCCAATTCTGTTGTTGTAATCATGCATGCAAATTTGTCATTGAAATTAAAATATTAAGTGACATAAATCTTTTCAGCCCTGCCACGTTTAAAGAAATACAGAAATAATTTTTTTTTCAGTATGCTTAGATATACCCCACCTATGTGTAAATTTTTGTCCTAGATCATAGAGTTGGTTAGAGAGTATTGTCTTTTTTTTTTGCAAGTGAAAGCTTCTGTAAGCATGTAGTTGATATTTAAAATTCTAGAGGGAAAAAACCAAACTGGTTTTATTCTCTCTCAGTTTTTCAGAATTGTTATTTCTGATTACATTTATTTTTTTACAAATAGGACATTAAACCAGCATCTTGATTGAAGAGGGGCCTTTGTGGTAGAATAGACATGGCAACAGAGCTGTTTTGAGATTTGGGCTGTTTCTCGTTGTGTTGGCTCTCAGTAACCCCCCTGCTTCTCTGTTCAGATCTTTTCTTTGTCTCTCCTGCCTTGACTGTAAACTCTCCTAAACTAAGGATTGTTTCTTATTGTTAGTGTGGTGAAGCTGTGAGTGTAATTAATGATGGTTTGAGACACTTAAAGATGCCAAGATACTTGTAATGAAAAGTTGGATGTCAGCAGGGTTGTGGTAGAATTCAGGATCTGGCATTACGGATATGTTACGTGAGCTGGAAGCAATCATAGTGACAGGTGACAGTTTCCACAGTGGCATTAAGTCATGCACAGTCCACTTATCCATTTCGTGGTCTGGAATTCTGTTTGGAGTGCTGCTTTGTGCTGTTGAACTGCTGTCTTGATACACACATTGGCAAAACTACTTCTCTCAGGGCAAGCTTATATTATACAAAATATTTTAAAATAATATGTATGTAAATATATAGCTTCAGGAGGTGAACCTGAAATTGAAGTAGAAATGCTTGTGGTGTTTAAATTTGTGTTTATTTTTAAACATGATGACTTTATTCAGATGTTTCTTTCTACAATATCCAGATGAAGTTAAATATTTCCAAATGCAAATAAAAATGTGATCAGTGTGCAATGACTGAAGAATTACTTGCATTACCTACTACCTTAAGAACTTTTTACTTTAAGTGTGTCATTGCTTGTTTGTTCTTCTGTTGTTCCACTATTTTCAGCCAAATGAAAAGGTGTTATAAGTGACGGTTAATTATTAATGGCTGCTACTGTAATAGTAAGTACAATTTTTGTTGTTAAAGTATAGAACATTGATCAAAATAAAGTAGAAATAGATTAATCCTGTTAAAATACTAGGTTTGTCTTTGTGTGTTAAATGTGTATAGTCATTAAGGAAATTCCAAAATTTTGGTCCAAAATTTACCATTGTAGCAAAGCTCTTTTAGGACATTTATTGTAATGTAAGACAGTTAATATTTTTAGGCAGAACCAATACTGACATCCGTTAAGGTTGCTTCCTAATGTAAACAACTGTTGCATTCTAGCTTTGCAAGACTTTGACCAGGAAGGAGGCAAAAATGTTTGTAAGTGCTCAGTACAAAATTTGTCTAGATCATTGCAGCTAGAGCTTCTGCAGTGAAGATTTCACTAACTGTGCTTTATCTTAGAGACTACTAGAGGCCTTCCACAGTTGTTTCCCTGGGGTTTTGGGTTAGACTAGGGTCACTGTGAGAAGATGTGAAGATGTGTGCTCTTTTCTGCCTCCAGACTATTCCCACTCTTAGCCATACATTCCAGCCTTGTCAGTATCTGAAGATCAGACTTCGTAATTAAAAGTTGTAAAGGACAAGAGCTGGACTTGGAAATTCGGAAAAGGCACAAGGGAGAGTAGACTCAGACTAGCAGGTGCAAAGCAGGCTGGAAGGCAGGCTAGAAGGAGGAAACAGGACTTGAAGTGAGGCGGTGGCATAGAAAGACAGGGTAGCAGAGGTCACTGGGAGTGCTACTTGGGTATCTACAGGTATCTACAATCTGTGCTGGGAGATGAGAATGGGGACCGGGACCTGTAAAGTTGAGAAGAGAGCGCGGCTGAGAAGGATATGGGTGAGACCTGGCGGTAAGCCATGGAACAAAGAGTGGGGATAGAGGAGAATGGAAAAGAAGCCGAGAAAGGAGACCCTAGACCTGAAAATATGTGGGTATAGGAAATATATGCAAACTTCCCATCTGTGCAGAGGAAAAACATTGTGCAGTTGTAGTATCCATCTTAATATATTAGTGGAAAGGCTTTTGTCGTAGTTCAGCCCCGATCGGGACCAGACTACGCAGTCTCTCTCTCGCTTCCCCCCACCCTCCGAGAGAATAGGAGGAGATGATATAAGGAAAACGGCTCGAGGTTTGAGGTAAGGATGGGGAGAGAATCCTTAAAGTTACCGTTACGGGCAAAACAGACTCGACTTGGGGAAAAACACTCATTTATTTCTAAAATTAGCAGGAGAATGAGACAGGGAACAAGATAACCTCTCCCCACCCCTCCCTCTTCCCAGGCTTAACATTATCTATATTACCGCCCCTCCCAAGCGGCACAGGGGGGGAAAAAGGGAATGGGGGTTGCGGTCAGTTCATCACGCGTTGTTTTACACGGCTGTATCATCGTCGGGGGAAGAACTCCTCGCATTCCTCCTCTGCTCCAGCGTGGGGTCCCTCCCACGGGCCACAGTCCTTCGTGAAACTGCTCCGGCGTGGGTCATCTCTTCCACGGGGTGCAGTCCCTCTAGAACAGCTGTCCCAGCGGGCCCTCCACGGGCCACAGCCTCCTTCAGGCATCCGCCTGCTCTGGCGTGGGGTCCTCCACGGGCTGCAGGTGGATCTCTGTCCCTCCACGGACCTTCATGGGCTGCAGGGGGACAACCTGCTCCACCATGGTCTTCACCACGAGTTGCAGAAGAATCTTGGCCAGGAGCCGCATTACTCTTCCCCCTCCTTCTTCACTGACCTTGGTGTCTGCAGCCGTTCCTCACAACAGGCTGGCAGACGCCTCTCAGGATCCTTTTTACATCTTATTCACTTCAACTTGTCATCTCCTCTCCACTTCTTGCAGCCAGGCCGGGCCGAGTTGGGCCCAGTCTGCTGCCCGGCGGGAGGCCAGAGGGTGAGGCCTGCAAGGCCCACAAGGCTCGCGCCTCTCCCTCTCTGCCCCCCGCTCAGCGGCTTCACATCTTCTCTTCCCTTCTTTTCCTGTTTTCCCCTACTTAAATACGTTATCGCAGAGGTGTTATCATGGGACATTCTGCTACCAATTGGCTCGGCCTTGGCCAGCAGCGGGTCCGCCCTAGGCCTGGCCGAGTCCACTGAACAAAGGGGAGCAACTTCTGGCAGTTTCCTGCAGAAGCTACCACCTTAGGCCCCCCCTCACTAACAAAACCAGAACAGAATTGTGTTTGTCTTAACATTGTAAATCCGGTGCTTCTAAGTTTCATCTGTTGGGTTTTGAACCTTGATAATGCTTATTTTTTTTAAAAAAACTGGTTGTTTGTAGTATTATTGATGGCATGTTATATTTTATAAATTGCTATCACTAACTTTTTAGAGTTTTGGAAATGCTTCAGCAGCTGGTTGCTGGATTTTATTGCAGATTACCAGGATACCACTAGAATCTAATACATCACAAAATAGAAATTTACATAAGGCTTATGGAAAATGGCCATCTGCTGATAACTCAAATGAGATACTGTTTTAAAGTCAGGTCATTTATACATTTTAAAATGTAAGGGTATTTCAGTGTTTGTTGGAATCATAACAGCACCTCTGGTTTCTGGTTTGCCAGAGCAACTTTTTGAAAGATTTCCAAAAGACTAAATTATTTGGTGGCAATGACAGAATTATAGTTGTCAACACAGAACTATGATGCATGGTTGTGATGACAGAGAAATACAACATCAATACTGTGCTATGTGTTAAGTCCAAAACTATTTCATTGATGACTCAGTGCCCATCTAAAGCACATTTACAGAGGTTTGGATGTGGTGTTGCAACAAAACAGCATAGGTGGCTATCTTGCTAAGTCTATCGTTGCAGACTGTGAGCCTGAAAGAAGGGATTAATACCAAGGAATCAAGCTGATAAATAGTGATCAATGATTTACTGACCTTGAGAGAAAGAACAGTAGAGTCATAAACTTAACATAATGAGACTTTCAGGATCCTCTAGCAAGAGCTAAGATAAGTTAGATGGGAATATCCTGAGGGGGTACAGACACACCGGCTGACACCAAGATAAGGGAACTTAAGAAGTTTAGAACCAACTGAGAGGGTGGAATAACCAAGGAAATTGGGAACCAGCAAAGGTAAGTCATCAGGAAACCACCCTGGCAGCAAGAACAAAGCAGGACAAAGATCTGAATCCACGCAGCTGGACACAGTGATAAGGAGGAGAGAACGACCACCAGAGAGACTGTGACTCCTAAGCACAGACACGAGATGGACGCAGAGACTGGGGAATAACCTGTCGTGGGAGGAAACTTATGATAATGATTTCTCAGAAACCTAATTAATATATAACCAAGTCCATGGGGATTCTATGAATATGGATGGCTATGATGCATAAATACTGTACCTGTTGCTTAACACGTTGCGCACGTTTGGAGGAGCGATCCCCTGTGCTGCCCAGCGCTGAATAAACATACCTACTTTACAGTCTTACAGATTGTGGAGTCTGTTTTCCACACATCAAGCCCAAGTGTATCATTTGCTTGCAGAGACATTGTGTTATCTGACCTTCTTTTCCAAGAGACTGAGATAACTCCACCCCAAACTGTTCTCATTTGCTGTTAAGAGTTATCCTTCAGAGGGCTGGATGCATCTAGTTTGATAATCTTCTGCACTTTGCATGCTATCTAAATTGAACAGTTTGCTTACTCTTAAACTGTTGCCAGGTATTAAGTAGAAGAATCTAGCTTGTTGTTAACTGTAGTTGGGGTTAATACTACCATTGTTCAAGTGGCGCATCATCCCTTCTTGTACTGCCTTGGCTAATGTGCTTGAGATGGGTTTTGCAACTGTTGTCCCAAACTTGGCTTCTTTTACCCGGTGTGCAGTAGGATAATCTTGCACACAGAGCAGAGGCATTTATTTATCTCATTTCTGCACAGAGGTAGGTGCTAGGTGGTCATTCCACAAAGCTGGCACATCTGGTTACGATCACGTTACATATTTATACAATTCAGCGTAACAGTTCCACCTTTCAGTCGCACCCACTTAACCACAATTGGTTAGTTCTTACATTAGTTTAAAGATAAAATACTTCTTAAATTTACTATGCATGCTCAGTGAGTAGGGGTCTTTATCGGAGGAGGGGACAATTCTAGCACTAGAGATGTGGTTTTCAAATTATAATGAGAGAGTTCACTTCGATGACACTAATTAGTGGGATTTTGCTGACCATTCACAGCCTTTGTCAATGTTATGCACCTGCAGGAATACATCCCCTGTCTTACGAGATGCTGGTTTTAAGAATGGATAGAATCTTCCCTGTGGAGCAAAGTAGAAAAAAATTGTATCGATTAATAACAGTCAAGCCATGGTGGCATGGACATCTGTGTTAATTTAATTCCTCTGTGAGAGATCCCTGCAAAACACAGAACTTTTCTTTCAAGCTCTTTAAAACGTAGGGATTCAGTCTCACATCCTGCAGGGTGAATACCTGTGAACACCCATAATTATCTTTCTCTGTGAAACTCCATGCAGTTGAATTTCAATACCTACTCCTTCTGCACTGGAAATAAATATGCTAATTGTTTTTCTTGAAAGTAGGTTTTCTCCTTTCCTGTGAGAATTTCTTTAACTTTGTATATTTTTATATTGTATGTTATGCTGACTCTCTCTAAGGAGGGAGACTCTACTACCTCCCTGGGCAACCTGTGCCAGTACTTGGTCACTCTCACAGTGAAAAAGTGTTTCCTGATATTCGGAAGGAAGCTCTTGTGTTTCAGTCTGTTCCCACTGCCTCTGGTCCTGTCACTGGGCACCACTGAGAAGAGCCTGGCTCCATTGTTTCTGCATTCTCCCTGCAGGTATTTGTATACATTGATTAGATCCCCCTAAGCCTTCTCTTGTCCAGACTGAACAGTCCTGTCTCTCTCAGCTTTTCCTCCTAGGAGAGATGCTCCAGTTCCTTCAGCATCTTGGTGACCCTTGGCTGGACTCTCTCCAGTAGAATCATAGAATCATAGAATCATAGAATGGTTAGGGTTGGAAGGGACCTTCAAAGGTCATCTAGTCCAACCCCCCTGCAAGGAGCAGGGACATCCCTGACTAGGACAGGTTGCTCAGAGCCTCATCCAGCCTGGCCTTGAACGTTTCCAGAGATGGGGCCTCCACCACCTTTCTGGGCAACCTGTTCCAGTGTTCTATAACTTGCATCGTAAAAAATTTTTTCCTAATTTCTAATCTAAATCTACCCCCCTCTATTTTAAAACCATTACCTCTCATCCTATTGCAACAGGCCCTACTAAACAGCCTTTCCCCATCTTTTTTGTAGGCCCCCTTGAGGTACTGGAAGACCGCTATCAGGTCTCCCCGGAGCCTCCTCTTCTGCAGGCTGAACAGCCCCAACTCTCTCAGCCTGTCCTCATAAGAGAGGTGCTCCAGCCCTTTTATCATCTTCGTGGCCCTCCTCTGGACCTTCTCCAACTGGTCCATGTCCTTCTTGTGTTGGGGTCTCCAGAACTGGACACAGTACTCCAGGTGGGGTCTCACCAGGGCAGAGTAGAGGGGGAGAATCACCTCCCTCGACCTGCTGGCCACGCTTCTCTTGATGCAGCCCAGGATGCGGTTGGCCTTCTGGGCCGCAAGGGCGCATTGCCTGCTCATGTTAAGCTTCTCATCCACCATCACTCCCAAGTCCTTCTCCTCAGGGCTGCTCTCAATCCATTCCCCGCCCAGCCTGTATTTGTGCCTGGGATTGCCATGACCCAGGTGCAGGACCTTGCACTTGGCCTGGTTGAACTTCATGTGGTTGGCACGGGCCCACCTCTGCAGCCTGTCAGGGTCCCTCTGGATGGCATCCCTCCCTTCCAGCATGTCGACGGCACCACACAACTTGGTGTCGTTGGCGAACTTGCTGAGGGTGCACTCTATCGCACTGTCCATGTCGCCGACAAAGATGTTGAACAGGGCTGGGCCCAGCACGGACCCCTGATGGACGCCACTCGTGACCGGTGTCCACATGGACATTGAGCTGTTGACCACCACTCTCTGAGTGCGGCCATCCAGCCAACTCCTTATCCACCGAGTGGTCCGTCCATCAAACCCATGTTCATGTCTATCTTGTACAGGGGAGTCCAGCACCATATTCCAGATGTGGCCTCACCAGTGCTGAGTAGAGCAGAAGGATCACCTCCCTTGACCTACTGGAAATACTTTGTCTAATGGAGGGTAGCATTTGACTTCTTTTTAACAAGGACACACTGCTGGTTCACATTCAATTTGGTGTCCACCAAGACCTCCAGGTCCTTGTCTATCAAGCTGCTTTCCAGCTGAGCAGCCCCAAACCTGTACTGATTGGTGCTAATTTTTAGAGTAAGTTATAGTGGCTTTTCATGGAAGAAGTTTTCCTTCTGAGAGAACAAAGGAAGACTTTTGCAGTTTCAGTTCTTACCAGATGTTGACATTATGTATCTTCTATCACATGTATTGCTGGCCTCATAAGGATCTGAAAAATCAGTACTACAAGAAATCACAGTAGGAAAGTTTAAATTTAGATTTTGTTTTTGAAATGCAGTAATGTGGGCATTTCCAGTGATAATGAGTCTGCTGTTAATCCAGAATCCAGCCCAGTTTGTTCACCTAGATCAGCTTTGAAAGAAAACTTCCATTTCAAAGACATAATCCTAGTAAATTTAATCTAAGAAGAATCTGAATAATTCCTGATGTGGGTATAGGTGTCCTGGTTGTTTAGTACTTGATAATACCAGCTCCCCTGCAGATGACAGACCTATCTGGCATGCCTGTGTGTTACTGCCAGTGACTAATAGGGCACCATTTCTGAGAAGCAGGAAGTTCTACAGTGATCAAAATCCGTACATACTCTGGTTAATTCTCAGTTTATAAGCACAGCTCCTAATGGATTAAAACAAAGTTAAAAATTAGTAATCCCCTTCTCTTTCCCGTAGAAGGGATTGTCTCTTAGCACCATTATTCTGTCACAGCTTTGTGAACATTAGTTTGATAGTTGGCACAGTCAGGATGGAAGTACTCTACACTGTGGGAGAAGTAAAGAAGAGGAGTTAGGATCTATTGGAAGAGGGGGAGGAAGAAGTGGGAAGATGGCTAGAGGAAATGAACCTCAAATTTATCATAAGAAGTTAAATGAGTTTCTCATTTATGAACATTTGCCATTACTGCTAATTCATTACATAAAAGAGGTTTCAGGGCATCATTCTGACAACTGAGTTGTTAATTTTATAAATCTAACAGTACAGATTTTTTTTTTCCCCTACCTCTTGACTGTTTAAACTCCATCGATGCTCTTATATTCATGTATTCTTGGTCTTTTTCATGTGTCATCACCAGAGCTGAATGACTTATAGTGTGGAACAAAATTGCAAACACAAAACCAAGCAATATTAAGTTGCTGCAGAACAACACAATACCTGTGATAAACATGCTATGTATCTGTGAAGTTATCTTAGTATGAAATATTTACATTTAAAAAAAAAAAAAAGAAAATATTCCCTACTTATAAGAAGTGTAGATAAAGACGTAAGAGAAGACTCAGGAATTCTAGAACTATTTTTGAAAGGTTTTGGAGGTGCTTTTTTAGCTATTTTGTACCACCTGTGGATTTCCTCTTCCTTTCTCGAACAACTGAAAATAGATGATCAAGAACAGGTTTGCCATCAGGTTACTGAGAAATAATAATGATGAATTTATGTGGTCTTTTGGCATTAATGAAGTAATTCATAGTCCAGTTATAGTTCCATTTTTCAGTATTTTCTAGATTGATTTTTTTCCCATCCAACTGGGCTATGTCTAAAGCTGCACTTTTTATTTCACTGACTGGGAATTGTGAACAGTTGGTAGTCTTAAATTGTCTATCTGACTTATTCTGGAATGGTTAAAGGACGAAGTTGCTGAGATTTAGTGGATATTATTTAGGCCAAAGTGTAACACTCTGTCTTTTGTACAGAAAAGATAAACAGAACAACTGATAGAGTAAGCTTTGTGTTAAATGTTAAATGCCCGTAGTATACAGTACCATTGCAACGACAGCGATGCTTTGTACTTCATGGTGCATTTCATTTGAGGAGCTGAAATAAGCTGTACGTTATTATTGGTGCAATTCTGTCACTGTAGTGCATGAGAACTTACATTTCAATTTGTTAATTATATTATGTTACATGCTTTATCAGAAAGCTTGTTAGTCAAACTGATAACTCAATTCCATTTGCCTGGCTTGATCTTACGGAGAGAAATGTATCCTATTGGGACGTAGTTATGAAATTATACTTAAAAAAAACATTTTATAGAAAATATTTTTAGAGGATTTTAATGGTAGGCTGAGTTGGGATAGTTTTACTTTTAAAGAATGACGGTGTTACAGCTTTTAAGCAGATTTGATGGCATTGCTTGAAGAGATGTTTTGATTTAGCAGTTTTGAGAGAATAGATTTTTAAAAAGGTGACCATGACACATAGGATTTTTAGTCCGTGGTGTCTCTTATTTATGTATTTAAAGATAAATTGTTAGCAAAACTGTTGGCAGTCCTTTTTCTCCTAGCTCGTAATAGTTGTATTTAGAGCCTGGAGGCTCAATCGGCAGATGTTTATAGAATGTTATCGTTTGCCTCTGGACAGGCTTTTCTGCTTCTTGGTTCTCTGTGCCCACAGCTCATTCTGATCTGTCTTTCTTTACCAAATGCCATATGTGTTCTCAGCTTTCACTAGCCCTTTCTTTCAGCCCTCTTGCAGTTTCTAATTTATTGTTGCTGCCCTTGATCCCTTTGCTTTTTACGTGTGCCCATCTCCTTCTTCTCTATCTGTCTTTTTTATTTGTGTTACACTCCAAGATCACACACAGTCCTCCAGGTCTCTCACTGGTAGTCTTCAGAAAAGGAAGAAGGAATCCTGCTTCTTGCAGGGTTGACTGTATGAGGCTGCAAGTGCTTGGAGAAATTGGATGATTCTGTTGGCATAATGGCATGTTTCTGCCCTGTCATTAATTAGCGTGATGTTGTAGCAAATGAATAGTCACAATTAAACCAGTGTAATAGCTAAATACAATGAGCAATAGTGCACAGACATGGGCAGGGTGATCCCAGGGGGTGCTGGTCCAGCCATAATGTAGTGCTGTGCTTTGACTCAGAACCACTCCTGGTTGTGTACACGTAGATCTAGAGTTTCTACTATTTCTTCTCCTTGCTTAGAGCCAGCATCTTATGGCAGCTTAAAAGGGAAAAAAAAAAATTAAGTAGAGAAGAAAATATAATTGAAAGTTTTGATGTTATTCTACCAAATACTCTTGTTTCCTTACAAGAGAATAAATGGCTTTGAAGTTTAACTTAGTTTTTCTATTAAATCCAGTGGTCTACTAACTTCTCTTTGGCATTTTAATAGAAATTCTGAAAAACAATTCATCTAGACAAACTGAGACCTCTGTGACCAGAGGGAAGTCATTGACATTTTGGCGTTGCTGTGCTCATTAGCAGTACTAACGTAAGTGTTTTGCTTTCAGTGCTGCTGCATTTCGTGCATAAAATTTTATATGCAGAAAGATAAAGACCTTGCAACCTCCTAATTAGCAAATCTAATACGCGGCATACAATTTATGGTTATGTGCCGTGTACATTGATTATTATGATGAAGTCATTGCAATATAATAATGTAATTTGTCAATATAAATCAAAATCTTCAGCTTTTAGTGAAAACTTTTGTAAGCCACAGAAAAACATTGCTTCTCATTGGGCTGAAATAAAATGAACACTGAAGTAAAAAAAGAATACAAAGGATAGAGAGTATGATTCTTTGGTAGGTTGTGTTCCAAGAAATATGTTTTGCGAGCCTTGCAATATGTTCAAATTTCAGTTGAAACATATCCATTTATAATTTGGCAAACATAAAAATAATACCCGTATTTTTGTTCACTTTTTTGGTGACTCTGGTTTTGTCAAAGTGCTTTTTTTAAAAAAAAAAAAAAAGTGCAGTCCTAAAGCATCTGAAAACTGTAGTTTCTATACAACTGCTGAGAGGGTTCTGTTCAGTTTTAGTAGATAGAATACTTCTATCTAAGATGAGTTGACATGAAAAATGTAATTAATTGATGTTGTTGCTTGATCAATAGTTGCTGGCAAAAAATATCGATTGTCTTAGCAGTAGACTAATAAAGATCACATGAATTTATGTTACTTGACTAGATGAGGATTTACCATCATTTTTCCTTGCAACAATTTTATCTTTCCTCCTTTATTTCTTACTTTTCTTAAGCTTTTCCTGGATTCATGTTGCTGTGTTTGAAAAGGAAGTTATTTCTTGAGAGAATGCTTACCCTTACACTTTTTTTTTTCTTTAAACCAAACAAGGTGGTTGTGATAGTAGTGTTTTTTAAGCTCTCTGTCATACTGATAGAACCTAAAATGTAAGTTATCAGAACCACCAGAACAATAGGGCTCACAATGTCTTCTGGTTTGCTGATAAATACCATGCATTTACAAAGCTGTCATTCCAATTAAGAACCCAAATAGGCAATGGCTGAGTTTTAGTACTGCAGTGCACATTCAGTTAGGTCCTAGACTGCAGTTCAGCGACACAGTAAATTTAACATCAGGAGCACTGTAGAGTGAAAAGAGGAGAAGGAGGGAGAGAAAGGGGGAGAGATAGAGGAAGGAAACAGAAAGAAAAAAAATGTACTTATTTGGAGTTCTTCAAAATATTTTGACATGTTAATTTTTTACTGGCATCCTTCATAGCAGATAAAGTAATGCCTGAACCACCTTACTTTAATGCCTTTTATCTGTTGTCTGTGCTGCAGTTGTCGGTGTAAAGGTACAAGCTGGTATAAATGCTGTTATCATTCCTTCTGGATTATTCATTGGAAATACAGACATGTGACCTTGCGCAATCCAGATGGAATTTGTTCTACCAGGGGTCTGGTGGTGTTGAGATATGGTTTTAATAATTGTGGTACCACCATCTAAGCAGTAGCTTTCAGACAGCTATAAAGTACAGAGATAGGAAGTGGCATGGAGATGCTTGAGCTCAGTACTCTGCTTCCAGCGTGGTGCAGCTCTAAAGGCAAAGTATGAAAGGAGATGAAAATTGCATCTTCCTACAGATAATATGAAAAATTTTTACTATTTTTTTCACAGAAGACTGGAGGATGGAGCTAGATGAAGGTGGCAAGCTTGAAAGAGAAATAACAATAAAACACAGTAATTTTTTGGGACTCGTGTTAACACAGTAAAGCATGAGAACAAACTGACATTTGAGGATGTAAGTAATCTTGCAAATGATTGATATTTACTGAGGCAGGCCTACATGTGTTCTTGGTGAGTTCTTATATGAAAGCTGAAGTTACCACTATGAAAAGAATTCCGATTTTCATTAAAAAGGTCGGTGCAGATTTTAGTACAGCATTTTCCAGGTGTTCTGTATCTGAATGAGAACTGGTGTCATGTGATTCTGTTGAAAAGTTTTTATGAGTGTTGAGAAACGTCGTACAGGTTTTTTTTAGCTGTTCCAGAAAATAGATGTTTGTAATTTGGGGAAAAAAAAAAAAAGTTTAAAAGTGGTCCCATTTTCCACTTCAATAAAGCTTGTGAACCAGTTAGTGATGGGTGGATTTCATACACAGAGGGAAAAAAAAAATTAAATTTCTTTAGGGAAAGGCAAATAAGTACATTGAAGCTGAGCACAAGTAAAAGATTAAGTGTTTTCCTTTTGGGTCCCAAATGACAATGTGTATGATCTGTTACAGAGCTTTATGCTGGGCTAGCTGCAGGACATGAGCAAAAACACATGGGAATTTAATATCCTTGCATCTTCTAAAGCTGCAGTTGAGATGGCAGTTTGTGGCGTATAGCTTTCAAGAATTACAGCAGGATGATTTGGTCCTTTTTTAATGTGCAAGATTCTTGGCATGAATTCCCGTTGAGGTGGAGCAGAAAGCCATTAGAGACAGCAGAGATTCCAAATGGCTAATTGTTTTAAAAGGAAGAGCAGTTCATGCTTGTTGTGTATCTGTCCCAGGGCAAGGGGAAACTTTGTGATCCCTCCCTTCCCAGGCTTAATTTAGTTTAAAAAGAAAATTGCTCTTATTTGTGTCTATTTATCTACCTTTACAGGGTTGTTCAGAATGTTAGCGTTCGTACAGTGTTTTGAAAACACAAAATACTGTGTTTCTACTATGTATTACTTACTCCTTTAAAACATCATTTGTATCGGAAAAAAGAGGGCTGTTTTTTATTTAAGTTAGAAGATCTTCTGTAGGAAAAGTATTTGCTGATGGAAAGAACCAGCCATTGTTTGGATTTTTTTTTTAAGCTAAATTATTTGCAGAATCGTGTTTTGGGAAATGAGGCCGACACGTTCTGCTCTGTAAGTATCTGGATTTCATTTTTCCTTCTTTGCACAATTGATTTGAAGCTTCAGAGTCTAGCCATTTTTTTCTCATAAATTGTTGGTCAGTAATATTCTGTCTTTGTCCTCACCTTGATGTAGTCTAAATGGACTGCTGTACTATCTTTTTTGGCTCATGGAATATTTTATTTTAGGGTTTTATCAGCCTCTCTAAAATGTTCCCGCCCCCATTTCCCCATGCCTCCAGTTCTGAATATATGAGATATTTAGATTTTTTGAGGAATACCATGCACTTTCTCTGTTGCTATTGTACTGATATGTTTTCGTTTGTTAACAGTGTAATATTAAATATGTTTCTTCCCATGTTTTTCTTCATGTTTTCCTATTCCTCTGAGCCCTGCTTTCTTTGGCAGTGTTCCAGAAGAAAGGATATTGTTTGCCCAAAGGATTATTTGAAATATATATAGAATTTAAAACCTGATGATCTCAAGATCTGTTTCTTTATATCAAAGTAGTGGTCTTTGTTAGACTGAGTGCACTCGAGAACATGTCTGAGAAGCGTATCTGAAGACTTACAGCCACTGTGAAAGTAGGTAGGATTAATTTTTTTAAAAAAGGAGTTCTTTGCTTTCTACCAGTTCTCATCTTGATTAGTTTTTGGTCATTTTTGAATGCTGATCATTTGATCTATTAAATGAATATGCTGTTTTACTGTAGTGGTAATAATAACCTAAAAGCACTTACTTGGGCAGCTGTCTGAAGGGCTCTGGTATTTTGAAAACCTTATCTGCTATGAATCATGGAGCAGACTTGGCCATTACTGAAAATCCAGATTGCCCAGTGTTCCAAAGTAATGTTCTGTCTGGCATCTTCTGAGCAGGGCATAGCTATCAACAAAGCAAGAGAGATGGCAGTAATTAGACTGAGTCTTTATCTCTGCTCTGGTACGTAGCTAAGAATAAAGGATGTGGGGAAATAAGTGTACTCATATTAATGCATACATTTATGCAGCATGTCTTTAAAGCAGGCTGCAGTACAGGAGAGTTTTCACTCTCCTAGTAGATTTTAGCAGCTTTTAGATTTTCTTTTTGAAGAATTAGCTCTTTCATAAACTCAATGTTTCCATGTCTCTTTCTGATTTGTCTTATATTGTTTGATAATAGTATGCTTCTGTAGCTTTGGCTGAGGTTCTTAAGATGGAAGTCTTTAGGGCATATGATTTAACATCTCTCCTTGGCACTTGGTTCTCTTGAAAAGTTTGTATATATTAATGTCTGGTTAATCGCAAATCAAACAAGAATTTATTTTGCATTGAATTTTGTCCGAGTTTTATCTGTGCTTTGTGGTTACATTATGCTTTCATGACTACAGCAAGTTCACTGTCTTGATAAGACAAAGATTTAAGAGAGCTACTCTCCCTCGATGACTCATCTCTCAAAGAATAACGAAAGGTCTTGACACAGGAATAAATTATTCTTTAAAAGACAGTGATTGGTCTTGATGGAGATGAAAACTGTGGATGAAATAAAACAAGAATGTCAAGCTCATTTCATAGAAACTATCCTGATATAATCAGCATGGCTTTCAGGGGTCAGGGGTCTGTGCAAGTCGTGAGGAATCATAATTTGCACAAACCGTATCTTTTTGGTCTTATTGACTGGATCTTTTAAGAGCTACAATTATGCAATGCAATTAATCATCAAGGGAGTTTGAGTTTATGGTATATATTCAAGGTAAACTTCTTTTAAATTGCTGGAGCTTTGTCCTGTGTGCTTTGGGTGAGTGCAGTAATAAATGCTTAATTTAAAGGCATGCTGTCAAGCTGAAACATACTCCTTTTTTGTTTTATTTTTTTAGCTGAAAGGAGTCTCAGAGCCTCAGTGCCAATTCCCTTGTCAGCATTGTCATCCCATGGCCGCTCTGCTTTTTGCTTTTTTCTCAGCAGACTATAAGAAAATTGATTAGTATACAATAAGCTTTATAAAATATGGAAAATGTAAAAAACATAAAGTTAGCTATTTTCCTCAAGTAATAATTAATCTTGATAGATCTATGCTCTCATTTTTTAAGTTAAGGAATTTCTGAACCATCTCAGCATTCAGATTCTCAATTCTTTTGTTGTAATGTACTACATTCACTAGTTAGCTGAAGCTTCAGTTTGAAATATACTATGTTAAGGAGGTGATGGACAACCTCCTGCACATCATGTTGCAGCAGTCAGAGGGATTGCCGTTTGCCAGCTGTCTGCACCACCTCTGTTGGAGGCTGCTGTCCCAACAGATGCCTCTGCTTTAACTCTGCTCAGTGTAAAACCCAGCTGCTTTTATTTTAAATCTCCCTTTATTTTAAGTATTGCCCTCCCTTTAGCGACTAGTGAAGAAATCAGGTAGGACATAGAGAAGTGTTTAGGCTGACCACTTCTAGGAATTCTTATTCAGCCATTGATGTCTGATAGGTTAATTTCCCATGATGCTCTGTAGATAATACCATTATTTCTGTTCTGGCTTAAAGGCAGCCGGGCTGATCTGGGTTTTAAAAGTTTATTTTATAAAGTCCCAGCTGATTCTCAGACTCTTGTTCTTCCAGGAATGATCCTCAGGTTCTATTTTGTTAATGCTCTCCCTTCTTGTAGCCTGATAGATAGTTTATAACCCATACTTCTGCTCTCCTTTGCTTTCTTTCCTTCTTTCCAGAACAGTATGCATCCTCCAACATCTGTGTTCAACTCATTGTTTTCTTATAGTGCCTGTTAGTGGTATATGCCACAGATGCATGAATGTAGAGACTCACTAGTTTTTCCCACTAATGTTCTCCAAGTACTAGCTGTGCTCTGCAGACACAGCTCAGCTGCTCTGAGCTCTTGCCACACTGCACAATGCTCTTCTTCGTTCACGAAGTGTGGCCATTGATGAGTAAGTCAGTGGCTACCTGAGGTCAGAGGCTGACTCTTGTGTTCTTTGTTTTAAAGAGCAGTATCCTGCCACTGACTGCATTGAAATTGGGAGCAGACTTTCCCTGCAGGATGGAACAAACTTTAAGCAGCATTTTCTGAATATCACGACAGCAGCTGATAATGATCTCATGACAAATTCATTGAACAAAAGTAATCTTTAGAAATATATCTGGTATGTTACTCAGTACCTGAAAACATTTTCAATGTATCTTTTTTTAAAATTCCAGAAACAGTCTTTGGATTTTCTAAAGAAATTAATTTTCAATATTTGTATGGGTTTCTGAGTCTGTAAGTATATTTGTAAATACTTTTAGGTAAGACATTAAACAGTACTTTCTTTTATTGTTTAATTCTTGTATTGATGATGGGATCTTGCAATATTTCTAATAACAGTATATTATCTTGGTATTCCTTGTTATGAACTTGGGTCTTGAGAAGTTTCCATTTTTCCCATCTTCTAAGTAGCTATTTGATCAGCTGTTTTAACAATGAGTTTCCAGTCATCAGTGGCATAATGCTGATTTATTCTGTCAGATACAGCAATTTAATCCTTTCTCTGAATTCAGAGGAAATCATACCATCCATTTCTCTTTGTTGGTCACAGTTTGCTTCTTACTGTGAGGCTCCACAAGCTGTTCTACAGACTTTTATAGCCACGTAGAAATAAAATGTTCTGTTCTCTGAGATTTCTGAAGTCTTGGTAAGACAAAATGTTATAAATTTACTTCAATGAATTTGAAGTTGTAATAGATAAACATAAAGTGAAATTGTCATATTTATGCATCCCGTTTATTTCACTTGTCTTTATGCATCCTGTTTATTTCACTTGACTTCAAGGACATTGTGTTGAGCGAAGTATTGCTGGCATTTGCTGATATTAAAGTTTAGCAAAAAATTTGATGTTTTGGTCAATCCATCATCTGCTGCCTACTGTGCTGAAATGAGTATGTGCTAATACCACTTTAGTGTAAAATGTATCCATGGGCTTTGTGCACAAATAAACGTGAGATCATATAAGACACCATCGTTTGTAAGGAAATCACTGAGGTTCTGGCAGTCTTCTGCTAACTCTGCGTTAAGAACGGCAACCTGTGGCAGAAGGGACAGCTGGAGAGTGGTAGCTTTGTGAATCACTTCCATGACATCTCATCCAAGTGCTGTGAAACCAAGTTTGCCGCTAATGTCTCTCTTCGGTTGTGTTGCTCAGGACTGTGCAAATGCTGTACTGAGGGACTGCGTGCTCTGTTTGTGCGCACACTTGTAGGGGTGCCGTGGTTATGGACACAAGTGAAGTGCTCTCAGGTGAAGTTTTTTAGCTGTTACTTGTTATGAAAGGCTTAATCCTGGTAGGCATGCATCCTTTTGTTCAGTCTTGTTTGTCAGAGTGTTTGCTGACTTTTGGAATGGGTGTGTCACTCATATTGTCTATCCAGCATAATTATTCTTTGTCTTCTTGCCGATTTAACTGCAACTATGTTAACATTCTTGTCAATTCAGTTGTGATAGCTAGAAACATGATTTCTAACGATTCTATGATTCTCTTTGCTGTTGGTTGAGGTAGGTGTTCTATCAAAACTCCCAAAATGTAGACGTGATGCAGAATTTCTATTTATTGCCTCTACCTGAAAGAAGAATGCAAAGTTATGCTCTAGCTATACTTTACTTGACAGTGCAGAAAAATACATTGATACCACAGGAAGAACTCCCTCAAAGCAGCATCAATCAGTTTCTGCAATAAAATCACTATTCTGGGTTTTTTTTGGTTGTTGGTTTGTTGGTTTTTTTGTTTTTTTGTTTTAGTTTTTCCCATCCATGTAAATTGTGCCAAATTTTCTGGGAATGTTTTCATGGAGATTGGATATTCAGTGAAAGCTTAGTCTGGTCTAAATGCAGATCTCTTTTGCTCTTTGAAGTTTTACATTTACAGTACCTCTCAGCACTTAGACAGTTAGAATTATAGAACCATAGAATAGTTAGGGTTGGAAGGGACCATTAAAGGTCATCTAGTCCAACCCCCCTGCAAGAAGGAGGGACATCTCCAACTGGATCAGGTTGCTCAGAGCCCGATCCAACCTGGCCTTGAATGTTTCCAGGGATGGAGCATCCACCACCTCTCTGGGCAACCTGTGCCAGTGTTCCATCATCAGAATTGTAATAATTTTTTTCCATGTGTCTAGTCTAAATCTACCTCCTTCTAGTTTAAAACCATTACCCCTTTTCTTATCGCAACAGAGTCTGCTAAAAAATTTCTCCCCATCTTTCTTCTATGCCCCCTTTAGGTATTAGAAGGCCACAATAAGGTCTCCACAGAGCCTTCTCTTCTCCAGGCTGAACAGCCCCAACTCTCTCAGCCTGTCCTCATAGGAGAGGTGCTCCGCTCTCTGATCAAATTTGTGACCCTCCTCTGGACCCTCTCCAACTGGTCCATGTCCTTCTTATGTTGCGGGCTCCAGAGCTGGACGCAGCACTCCAGGTGGGGTCACGCAAGAGCGGAGTAGAAACTTTTCTTGTTCACTTGAATTGTTATTTTTCCAGCCACCCTCTGTTGGTAGCAGAAGAAAGAATAGTAAAGTATTCCCAGTGCTTTTACTATTTCATGGCACCCATTATACCACACCCCTTGCACTATAAAGATCCATGTGCAATATGAGGCAGAGAGGCTGTGTGGGTGAGTCTGCACATCAGAACAGATGGTACATGAGTCATGGGGTTTGCAGCCTTACTTTGGAGATCTTTCTCTGTAGAGTTAAGTGTTGACACACAGTGTCATGATTTCAAGTGTACTTACTACTTTAATGCAAGCAATCTGTTCCAGATGGAAGTCCTCAAACTCATCTCTGAGTGTCTTAGCCAGGTGAATCTTTTGCCTGGGTGTTAACTTATGGATCTTTTCTTGTGCCATTTTAATGTCTCAGATCTATTTAAAAAAAATAAATAGAAATCCATTCTCTAGTTTATATTATTAAATAAAATATAGATAATGGAGCTTGCAAAATTATTGTAGACGAATAATTTCTAAAACATACAAAACCATCTGCTTTAAGTGAGCTGTTTCCTACAAAGCACGCCTTTATTATACCAACAGCAATGGCTTCAGTTATTTTCATTCTACCCCAATAGAAAAAGTTAGGTCTGTAGCTTTTATTTACTTACTTTTGGCAGTCCAGACATTCCCTTTGCAAGTATGCAGCATTTCTGAAATAAGTTCTTCTAGACTCCAACGGACTTATTTCAGACTGCTGTGATGTGGTTATAACATCTGCAGTCAGAAGCGGGGTGCTTATTGCACTAAACTAATCCCTGTCTACAGCAGATTCCTGAGGCTTAGAAGTTAATGGCATGAATAACTTAATTCTTTTCAGACTAGTGTTAATATTTTTACTTTCTGAAAGTAGCAGGAGGGCTGAGTAGCTCATTCCATTGATACACTCAGAATGTCTTCTGAGGAACAGTCAGCCTGCTCTATTAAAATTATTCTGCAGCATGCTCTTTTGGAAAAAAAAAAAAACAACAAAAAAAACCAAATGTTGCAGGGACTGGTTTTTTTTTTTTTATGTGTTGTGTCACAAACTCCTTGTGGAGATCCTGAGATGTTCTGAAGGTTTCCACTCATCTTGGAAACAGCCTCACAAGAGTTAAATACTATGCTCCTTGTACACGTTGAGTATCCTTTCCAATAAAAAAAAGTCCTAAGATCACCTAGTTTGCGGGCCTTCTCTGGGTCATTTCTTTCTTAAATTAAAACTTTTCAGCATTTTGATTTATTATAGAGACTCATATGTACATGTAATTGTTCATTCTTGAATCATACCAATTTCCAGCTGTCATGTTTACTGAAACAGAAATTTCAGTTAAAGGATCACTAAAAAAGGATACACTTCAACAGTCTGAGCTCTGGGATTGTACAGTGCATTGTACATAGGCACTGTGTCTTAATTTTTCTCCATCTTAATGAGTTTGTAACTTAATCAGGAAACCAAAAGTGCAACAAAACCACATGGTAAAAATATTACTGTCAACTTATTTATCCATTTGGCATTTTAATTTTAAAACAAATATTAGGCATTATTGCCTGGCTTGGGAGGGAGTTCAAGTTGCACATTTATATCCCAAAAATTACTTGTTTAGGCTAGAATGGGATGAATTTATCTAAGTAAAAACAATACTGTGTATTTTATGGATAATAAAAGTCTATTTTTATAAGTATGAATATGTATTTTATTCTCGGATAAACCCTGAGGAATTACCTATTTTGCAAAGAGTGAAACTGAGCTATAACATGTCAATTATGAAATTGTTCCTACTTGTCTAATTTTTGCTGCTCTGAAGTTAAACACTGCTGCCAGTGATATGCCATTGCCTAGTTCTAACCGCAGCATTGCCACTGATTCTGTACATAGTTTTAGTCAAGTTGCTTAATTTCTGCTTCTGAATTCCCTCTTTTTTAATGGACACAGTATTTTTTACAGTTGGTATGTTTCTGGAGATATATACCTTTTATGTTTATGTTTAAATCCAAGCATCTAGATGTGATTTAAAAAAAAAACAAAAAAAAAACCAAAAACCAAAAAACCAAACAAAAACCAGAAAATCAAAACTGAATTTTAAAAACAGGGGAGGAGCACATGTGAAAGCAGTAGTGTAGAATTAATATTAAAGCTGCTTCCTCCATTTAAGTGCAGGGTGTTTTCTGGGTTTTTTAATTTGTTGTTATTTGTATTTTCCCTGCTAGTAAAATGACACTGAATATGCAAAGTGGATACAGGAGAAAACACCATGAACTCCCGTCTGTGATCACATGAAGCTTACAAGAAGGCTCATGGATTTGTGTCACTCTTTTTTTTTTTCCTTTTTTCTTTTTTTTCCTTTTTTTTCTTTTTTCTTTTTTTTTTCTTTTTAAAAAAAAATCTGTTGCTTAGAGAAGGAGACATCAGATATGGTTTAATCAGAAACAAAAGGAAGAAAGGAAGGACAGGACAGGTGGACAGGAAATGTCATCCTTTATATCTCAAATCTAGTTCAAGGTTGGGTACAGTTTGTAGTGCTGAACTTTTCCAGTTCTAGCTCCCATTCATGTAGTCAAGTATGCCTGACCTTCAACCAAAGCCTAGCAAAACAGACCGATGTGACATTAAGCTGTACTTGCAGGTAACAAAGTTACTTGTGTGTTACCTGTGACTCTGATTTGCAGTGCATCATGAGCATCAGTGAGGTATAGCAGTTTTAAGGAAAAAGAATTTGAAACTAGAGGGAGGAGAGGAAAAAGTGAGACCACAGTATACATGAATACAATGTCGTGATCTGAATGGGCTTAATTGTTTGTAATGTACCTGAGTCTTCAGCTGATGGAGCAGCAGAAGAGTAGGAGAGACAAGTAAGTACATATTTATCTTCTTAGAGTTGAATCTGTTTAGTTCATAGACAGGAGTCCAACACAATTGTGAATATGAATATACTTAGTGTTTACAAAATATATGTAGCAAAAATGGGGAAAAGGCATTCCCATTAGAAATATGCTCACATAAGGACCTATGGAGACGAAACTGTAGTGCCTTATCTACAGACCTTACAGTTGCATTGACTGTCCTGTACATGATCCTTTATTACTTGGTCTTGGACAAGAGGTATACTGTGTGCTAGGTTTTCTTACTTACAATAAGTAGTTCTACTACCCTGCCCTTGTGGATTTCAGTTATAAAACTACACATACACACTCACACCGCCCCGCCCCCCATTACAGCTCACCTCCCCATCCTCTGCTAAAGAACTCCCAAACCTCGTATTAGTCACCTGGTTTGCTACTGTGACTTTCAGGTATTTAGGCCATGAAATTAATTGCGCATCCCTCAGAGGTACCTATACCTCATCTGTAAAGTGCGCTTCATATGCCAAGTAATACTAGTAGAGGCCTTCCAGGTAGGAATCTTGCGTTGCTGTAGTAATCTCTATTGTAATTTGAAATAAATGTGGTATTCCTTTACAACTGAGTTTTTGGAGAGAGCCTGTGGAAACTAAATACCTAAATCCCTGGGAATTCAGTTTGTACTCTGAAACTGTTATACTCCTTGGAAAACTCCAATTTGTATTTCTGGAGGCAGATTCCAAGATTATGTCTCTAAATCTGTGCAAGACCATACTCCTGTTTCAGGTGAGCTTTCTTCACTCGTATCTTTTCAGTTCAGAAGAATGTCATAAGTTTTAAAGGAGGTACCAGTGCAGTCCAATATTAGCCTCCACATGTAAACAAACAGGAAAGGTGTTGGTGAGTATCTGCTCTACTTTTTCTCCATGTAGCAATTTATAGCTACTAATTTATAAATAGCCGGTGTGCTAATTTGGTGCCCTAAAATACTTGAAATTAGATGGCTAAATACACTTTTAATGTATGTGTCTAATAAAGTCACAAAAAAACAGTAAATCAAGTCAGCTTCCCTCTTTAATTTGTTTCTTCAAAAAGCAGCCCATCCCAGCAGTTACCAGAAGAGATGTTTATAATGGTCATTGTTTCTTCAGACATTCCTCAGTCGTCCCAAATCTGTTTGTCCATATGAAGAATATTTAACTTCTGAGCCGTTAGATGGTTCAAAATGATACGTTTTTGTATCTGAAGTGGTCCAAGTTTTTCTCTTCTTCCAGTAGGGCTAGTGGTAGATGTAATCAAGTGTTTTAATTTCTTTGGCATTTTTAAAGATTTCTGTAGATTCCCTCAAGATCGTGTTTCAGATGACGATCAAAGAAGTAAAGGAATACAGTACACCTTTTCTTGGTGTTGCAGAGCCCTTTAACTGTGTTTTTTTTTTTTAAGTCCGTGTTAAGCAGTTTGACCTCAGAGATTTGCTGACCATGGTGTGCTCATTTAAATAGAGCAGTCTTGTTTTTACGTAGTCTCCTGGGTGTGCAGCACATTAGCTAGTTACTGGTTACATGTTGTGTGCCAGCCCGGCTTCAGTGTGCCTGAGCCGTCTGAAGCTGGGAATGTTCCAGTGGCGGCGGCAGCAGCAGCAGCAATTTCAGTTCTGGTTAGTGCCAAGTCTCTTTTTTTTTAGCGATCCTTCCAGATTACTTAGGTGAAGAACAACTTCAACAATATTTCCATGTAAGACACATAGTGCTAGCTAAAGAGAGAGTTGTAATACTCTGGGGCTGCTAAAGCCAGTAATTTTTTTGAAAAGAGCTTAAGAAAACAGTCCTGTCTGAAAAAAAAAACTTGGTGAGATGTAATGTTCATGTGAAAAAAAAAAGTGCATGTTCTATTATCTAGAGTGCTGTAAGTAATTAACACCTTTGTGATGAAAGGAAGTAGAGTTACTCCCATATTATATGTGAGAAAACAGTAAGGGCTTGTCCGCACAGGGCTGTTTTGCAGTTGTGCTGTTAGCCAGTGCACTGCTGTATTTAAACAGCTGTAATTATACTGGTAGAATTCCCCGAGTGAGACTCTCCTCTGAGTAAAAACATGCCCTTTTCTGGTTTGAGGTATACTGCTTTGGAAGCAATTTGAACAGGGCCAAAAAAAAGAAAAACAACCCCAACTTTTTGACTAAATAAAAAATAAGACCAAATACGCAGTATGTTATACGCAAAAACGATGATGTTTTAAATGTTTCCTTCATCCTGCTTAGCTTTCCTGGCTAGACAATCCTTAAACAGGTTAATAACATGCTTCTGTCACTGTTTTTCCTGCTTGTTAATACTGTATTACTGTTTCCTTGTGTCTGCTGTCTTCTCCCTGTATCGTTTCTGCATACGTTATAGGTCTTTTGCTTGGCCTTTGCTTGGCTTTGGCAGTAGTGCAAAAGCAGATCTAAGGGCAGTATTCTGAGCCGTATCACCTTTATTACAGGATGTATAATACGACTTTGTATTAATGTTAGATGTTAAATACAATCCTATTAACATTGAGCTGAAATGAAAAATATCCATGGGGAAAGTTCTGCAGCTCAAGTCCAAGCTGTGAGATCAAACCCACTCCTGGGAAGCTAAAAAGTCTACTACAGGCTAAGCTCATTTTTGCTGATGTTGCAGAACTGGGGAAAAAAAGTGGAAAAACAGAAGACATTAAATGCAGCAGGAGTTGTGTCTTTTTCTGTATTCCTTTGAGTATTCTGGTGAAAGGAGGAATGTAGAAGTTCTTTCAACTCTTCGCAAGAGTTCTCTTTCACAACACAAGTGCTCTTCTGTTCTATATCTGTGTGTGGTTGTGTACATCTTTACGTCTGGATGTGGTTGGAGAAGTCTTTAATAGTCTTGGAGTCACACTGTAAGAAGATAAGAGAAGGCGTCAGACCAGAAGTCTTTTTTGTGAAGGGAATTTATAACTCTTGAATTACTCCCAGTGCAATTTCACAGTGGGAAAATTTTTCCAGGATATAGGACAGAGAGTATCTAATCTTTTGCTCTATATTCTGTATATTTGTGTTTCCTTCTTTTTTTCTTTAAATAACTTGTAGTGACTGTCTTATCCTAGAGGTAGTAATTAGTGTAAAGTTTTATGTAGGATCATTTTAAGGTGCCAGTATTTGCCCGCTATGGTGTTTGCAGATTAAAAGGAGAAAGGATGGAAAAGTATATGAGGGGGAAGTCTACTTGTTAACGTGGTTAGAAGAGCTGAGGCTTTTGGTTGTTGGTTTGGTTGTTTTTTTTTTTTCTTTTTTAAGAATGGTCAAATAAAATCTGTGTCAGCACATAGATTTGTGCGCTCTGTGTCAGCACTTGGCTTGTTGCTACTTTGTCAGTTTGTTGCCTTGTGTTTCTGACTCATTGGCAAAGGCTGCCAACCTAAGGCAGCAAAGGGTCATTGAATATTCCTGGTCCTTTCAAGAATTGTCCATGGATAGCCACCAATGCAGACACAAGAGGAAAGATGCCAGAAATGTTTGTTGAAGAATTATATAAGCAAGCAGTTCTCATTGGAAACATAGCATTTGGGAATCTTCCTGTCTTGCCACACCAATTACACCCGTAATCCCATTCTGACCCATATGGGACTTTCAAACTGAAGATTAGAGCAGCAGGGTTGGCAGGTTGGTTGTGCTTTCATCAACATTTATGTAGTCTTCCAATTATGTGCAAGTGCGAATCCGTTAATTTTTGAAACTCATTACTGGTTAGTGCTGGTTTGAAGAATTGCTTTTTTAAAGGGTAGAACTGTCCACACAATGGCTGATAACTGATGCATTAACTCCGTGAATCAAACTACCTTTTCTCCATTGTTTTGTTGAGGCCAGTGGCTGAAAACTGTTTTTGACATGTTTACATTGTTTGAAGGAGAAAATTGTCTTAGGACATCTTGAATTAACCAATATTATTACAGTTAGTTTTCCCATTTTAGCATGCAAATACTTTGCATTGTATTACCAAACGTGATGTATTGGAGGAGAGGAGGAATGCTCAGTTTTGAGCATTTAACATGCCTAAAATTAAATTTAGTCATAATGTGATCAGCATTTGTGTATGTCATTGATTTGTTTGTTTGTTTTCATAGATGCTAATTCCATATTGCACAAGTAAGCTTATTTATTTATTTTTGCTCTGAGGTCCAAGTGCTGCCCTGTTCTAGGAAGCCAGACCTTTCATTGTCATTACTGAAAATTACCAACAGGTATATGAAAGTACAGTTTAATTCTAATCTTTGCTGTGCATACTGCTGCTTTAAAAAAAAACCCCAAAAAGCAAAAAACAGAACTGGTGGAGAACTTAAGAAATTGTCATTCTGAGGAAAGATTTCTGGACTAAGAGAACATAAACAGCTGCTACTATCTGTGGGCCAAATACTTTTGTTGAAACAAGCATAACATTCTATTTTTTTCTTTATTTTTTTACCATTGTTAAAATGCAAAATCCTGGATGGATAATAGAATATGATGTTACCTACATACAGATGTTTTTTGGGGTTGTTTTTTTTTTTTTTTTTTTTTTGCATGTCACTGCTCAGGACACACACACACATTTGTTGCCGTGACTCGTGATAATCCCAGGCAATAATTTGAACACATTTTTTTTTTCCTTGACTTCTGATACTAATCTAACAAGAAGTAGTTTAGTGCTGGTGATAGATTATAGCAAAAAAAAACAGGAAATACTGAAATAAACTTTTTATTTTCCTAGTTCACTTGATTTTGCTGCTGTTGCTGAAGGATGTAATTCAGATACAGGATACAGGGTAACTGTGAGATTTCCATTCCATTTAACAGTGTAAGAATTTTTCATGTTTTTCTTTAGCCCTGTGGGATACGTGGCCCATGCCACTTTTTTTTCCTGCTTGCATCTGCATCTTTTCGTCTTTCCTAAATCAATATATTTCATGAGAATGGAGGTCAATGAGGGAAATGGTTTTCTCAAATTACACACTGCTCAGAAGTGGCTGTGTTTGTAAGTGTATTATAGTTGTTGCCTTGTCTCAATGAGAGGTCTGAATCTAGATCATTTTCTTCAGCCTTTGATCTTCTATTTTAAGATCATAGTCCTTTGTAAAATAACCCTAATACAGTCTCATACACATACATATATATATATATATATATATATATAAAAAGACCTTAAAATCAGTTTATGTTCCTTTCCAGTAATTGAGGCACCTAAAGCCATTTTGCTCTGACAAGGATTCTGCTCTTTCCTCTCCTGTTCCGGCGTTCTTGAGTAGAGGCTGGTCCTTTCTGTAAGATAAAAAAATCTTACCAAAAATAAATTCTAATTGTTTTACAAATAGTATGCAGTGAGAGCAGTAAATAAAGCTTACCCTGACAATCCATGAATACTGGAGGATGTTTAATAAAATCTACTTATGGTTAGTTCAGCTGTTCACAATGATAAAATACTTCTGTGTTTTGCAGGAGATAATGTTGCTATTGAACAGCTGCAGAGTCAGTGACAGATGCTCTTCTAGAATTAGGTGAAGATGGAGCATTAGCCACCACCAATAAAGGGTCAGATCTGTAGTATGGAGAGAAGCTGCACACAAAGGGAGCTTCTGGGGACTTGATTTACTGACATGGCTTCCCTGACACTTGTGTAACTGTCTGCTGCAATCTGTACAGCTGTAGAAAATAACTAGACTAAGGATTCAACAGTGCCTCTGCACAGGAGCTGAACTACAGATAACTGGGAATATTGTCCTGGCTTGTGTTCAGGCCGTGTTCAGATTTGGGACTGCCATGTTCTCAATCATCACTTCCAAGAGGGCTTGTAGACTGTTGTGAGTCTAGGCTGAGGTGAGGCTGGAAGTGGCTTCTGCTTATCCCGTACTTCCAAACAAGACAGAAGACAAAGTAAATAGCTGTCCTTTTTGACTCCTCTGCATCACTCAAGGTTTTGAGCACTTGCTCGAACAATGAAGATGTGAGTGGTTGTAGATACAGGCTAAGGTTAAATGATGTTTTAATACTGAGCCTGTTATAGCTGGTAGATTGTCTCTAAATTCTGACAGGTTCTGTTTCATGTAACAGAAGTGGTGTATCAGAATTATTCAAGCTGGGAGGGACCTCAGGATACCTCTAAACCAACTTCTTGCACACAGCACAGTCAACGCTGAATTCAGACCAGGCAGCTCAAGGTTTTCTTCAATTAGGTCCAGAAACATCTAACAGCATCTCTGGGCAACCCCTTCTGCTGCTTGACTGTCCTCACAGGGAAAAGGTTGTTCCATACATCCAGCTTGAACTTATATTTCAACTTATTTTCATTCTCCCTTGTCCTCCCACCATGTACCTCAGTAGAGAGTGTGACTGTATCTTTTTGATAACCTCTTCATATGTACTGGCAGGCTGCTATGAGGTTCCTCAAAGCTGCATCATGTCCACTCTGAACAAGCTGAGTTC